>NC_072406.2:22050000-32050000 GCF_028858775.2 Pan troglodytes
TTTAGAACATAAACTGCCCATGGATACTTGCTTTGAAACTTTTACTTAGAAGATGTCCATCAGCAGGCTAAGAGATGGATAGTATTTTAAAATTAATGACTGAGATGTGTGAATCTGAAATTACTGTGGTACTTACTGTTATAGTTTTAAAATATATTTGTTTAACATGCTAAGAGCTACCTTGAAAGGTCATTGGGACTTTTTAGAGTAAAAAAAAAAAATTAAAAATAAAAAAAGACCAAAAAAGCAGGGATGTTCACAATGAAAGAAATAAGTTGTTTGTCTATATACTAATAGCATAAGGATATCATAATATAAGTAACAATATAATTCTAATGTCTAGTAGATATAAAATTTGCTATATGATCATGAATATGTTACAAACATTACATAAACAGATGTAATATTGCTAAATAATTTTGGATTAATTGGCCTTTTGGAAAATAATTCTTAAATTGGATCCTTATCTTACACTTTAACTTAATGTAAATTTAAGGTAACATAAAGAATAAAATTTACCAAATAAAAATTTTTGTAGAAAAGATGAAAAAATAAGTGGTGATGTTTCTAATCCTGGAGCAGTAACAGAACTTTTAAGCATAAACATAGCAAAATTCACAAAGTACAAAATTAAATATTGAGGTGTTTCTAGGAAAATCCTATGAAATTTTCTCTTACCATAATCAATAAGTAGGTATGCAGAAGAGTTTTCATTAATAAGACAAATTATAAGCCATAAATATTTTAACCAATGACCATGTATCATCTTTGCTTAAAAATGTTGTTACAACTGTTTATCAATAGCATTATTTTTTAAAAGATGCTAACAAATATTAAATAATATATAGCTTCCACTTATTATAAACTCCATATATCCCAGCACTGTATTTAAAATCTTACTTAAGTAATCCAGTTTGGCATTTGCAACAAATCTCTGGGGTGAGAGTTATCCATCTTTTTACAGATGAATAAACTAAAGCTGAGGAATAAGTTGCATGACAACCTAACTTGTAGGAGTTGAAGCAGGAATTGAACTCAGGCCTGAGGACAGACTCTGAGTGCTTAAGTCTACATGCTTCTTTCTCAGTGTTAATCATATGTAATGTAAGGAAAGGATTACATCTGTTTTGTTCTTAGCTATATCCCCTTAGCTTAGCAGAAGGCACAGCTTACAGTAAGCACTCACTGAACAATCGTTGAATGCATGAATATATTTAAAGAAGATATTATACTAGAAACTAAGAGATGGGAGGCTAAAAACAAACAAAATTATTACTTCAAGGAAGTTTTCAGTAGGGGGTTTCTGGTAGGATATGGAAATGTGGAATAGAAATAACTATAATACAAAGCAGCTTTTTTCAAGTGCAATACAGTATTCACAAATGCAGTGTTACCATTTCAAAGGAAGAGAGTCCATTACCAAAACAAGGTAAGAGGATTCCTCATACTAACTCTGTTATCATGATTTAGCTTTGAAAATAGGCAATATGGTATTCTTGGGTGCTTTTTCATACACCCAAGATCAAGTATTCTTGGTCACCTAGGACATGATAGCATTATTAAAATTTCTACTTATGGAAAAGATTAATCTAGAACAATCTATCTTAATAGTAAAATCAATGTGTTAGGAGAGATGTGTGTGGGGATACATTCACTAAAAGTTAAGTAGTTTTGAAGATGTGATGGCTGCCCTATATGATGTCAATACAGGAGAAACATTGGTATAATCTTAAGCTTGTTATCCTGTACGGTAAGATAAATTCTAATACTGCAGTACTTAGCTATGACAATAAATTAGATTCTTGTAGATATAAAATTAGGAAGTGGTTATACAGGACGCTTTAATAGTGTGTGTTAAGGCAAATAATAAGAAAGAATGATTGGAGGAAAATACCACACAAATAGTGCACAAGTAACTTACTCCGTGCTTTTCTTACATTGAACTTTTTATTAAACTAGATTTCTTTGCCGCTCCATGAGGCTTACTGTGTTTCTTTGCTTCTCTTCCATATTAGGTAATATCCCCGTTACACTGAAAACAAAAATATTGCTTATATGTTTAAAATATAGAATCTAAAATTTGTTCATCTAGCAAGGCGCAGTGACTCACGCCTGTAATCCCAGCACTTTGAGAGGCTGAGATGGGTGGATCACATGAGGTAGAGTTCGAGACCAGCCTGACTAACATGGAGAAACTCCATCTCTACTAAAAATATAAAAATTACCGGGTGTGGTGGCGGGTGCCTGTAATCCCAGCTATAGGGAGGCTGAGGCAGGAGAATCACTTGAACCCCAGAGGTGGAGGTTGCAGTGAGCCGAGATCACACCACTGCACTCCAGCCTGGGACACAGAGCAAGACTCCATCTTAAAATAAATAAATAAACAAACAAACAAATAAATAAAATTCTTCATCTAAAGTTGTTAAATTGGGTGATTTCTATTTAGAAAGAGTCTATACATTTGTCTGCAAGTTATTAGGTATCTGGAATTCCTGTTTGGGGGTTTTTTGTTTGTTTGTTTGTTTTTTGAGACGGAGTTTCACTCTGTCACCCAGGCTGGAGTGTAGTGGCACGATCTCGTGGAATTCCTGTTTTTGCTTTCATGTTGCTAGGATTTTAGTCTCATTCTATTTGGTTTATGCATAAGAACTCAGATTGAAAAAAATAGTCTTACGTCGTAATTTCTTTGAATAGTACAACATTCGTCTTTGCAACTCTTCTGTCTCCAGTCTTCTGGCAGTTGATGCCACTGCCTCAGAAGCCTGATGGGCTTCCTGGCACTTTTATAATATATCACTGAGTATTGGCTTACAAGTTTTAGAAGAAAATAGAGCCAAAGACCTGGACTTTCCCATTTGGCAGCTCTTCACCATCAGTGCTCACGTCTGAATTGTTGACTATTCTTAAATCATGAAAGGACTTCTGCAAACCTTGTAAAGACCTTAGTTCAAAAACATCTTTATTTGTAGTTTAGAGACCCACAGAGAAAGTGACCTTTCAAGAAGACGGGTTCAACCCAGAGAATGAGGAAATGGCTAAGAACAAATATTAACCCAGTGAAATGAGTATGAAGAAGGCCAAGTAAGAATAGAGGCAAATTATGGAATCTGTATATTTTATTGGACTGAAAATATCCTTTGGCAGTACCTAGGGAACCAGGAAGGCTGGGGAAGGAGAATATAGCCTTAAAAATGTATAATCACTACATGGATAGCCATTTGTCCAAGAACTTTCCGACTATGAAAGACTTTAAGAATTTGCCTGACTTTTATCATTTACTTGTGTCAGAATTTGAACTCTTACTTTTATGTATGTAACGCCTAAATACATAAACATCCTGCAAATAAAAACTGCAACCTCCTGGAATGTGGAGCTACTTTCACTGCTGTTCTAAAAGAACTTTTCTCAAACATTCTCTAAAGTGAATACTTTGCCTTACTGATAACCAGTGCCATTGCAATACAAACCAAGCACAGAACAACAGAGATTGGGCAACCTACAATCTGCATTCAACTTGAAGACCTTTGAGGACGGGGTTCTGTCTGCACTGTCTTCTTCTGTGGGATGGTGGTGGTGTGTGTGAACAAGCGCAAAGTCCATATCCAGTGATACACTTTTAATATTCTATTCCTTAAATGACATATTTAATGCAACTGGCATTTATTGTCATGCATTAACAGGCAAACATATAAGTCACAGGAAAACGCCATCCCATGCAAAATTTATATATATATATATATATACACACACACACATATGTATATATATATAGCATCATTTCCCAAATTGCAACATCAAAATATAGCCCTACTCTGAGTTATGTGGTCCTAGAAGTCATGTGTCTTCTCATATATGTGTGTATGTGTGCTTGCCTAAACACACAAATTCAAAGTACTGTTCACTCTCATCATTACATTCTTAGCAAGTGTCAAGATTTAGAAAGAAATTATTGCTTATAGCGCTTCTAAAACATTGATACTTGTTTTCAATATCAAGATCAAATATCAATGTTTTAGAAGCATGAGAAGCAATCAATGTTTTAGAAGCATTAGAAGCAATGATTTCTTGAAATCTGAAATATCCTTTTGTGATCTAAGAAATTTAAAATTTAAAAGTTACTTCTCAGGTATAAGGTCCACAGATAACGAGAAAAAATATTTAGGATCTCATTTTCCATTTTCCAAGATTTCAGATTAGGGTATTTCTTCAATCCTTTGAAGTCATAAACCTTTGACTAAATTTTCCCTAGAAAAATTGAAGCTGAAACTTAGGACTCTAAAAAATGAAAAGTTTTTAAATCATACATTAATGTATACATTAAAAGGGAGATTGCTGATCCCCAAGGGGAGTGATTTTAGCTTGAATTATCTGTTTGATTTCATATATTAGACAGACTTTCATATAGATGTCATATATATGAAATGTCATATGATAGTATTTCATGTGTATATGACAGTATTACAAATTCACCTTACTTTATGTAAACAAAGTTTAGTCCATACAACTTTAGCTTTCAAATAAATAGAAAATTAAAATATGCACCAAATACTTTGTCTCTATTTATATCTGGCTTTGTGATGAAAGTGAAGCAAGTTTTGAAAATTAGTATTTTTACTCAGTCAATTATCTAAGAGCACAAAGTAGATCTGCCTTGGTTGTTTTCAAGTGCTCCTGAATAAGGCCACACTTCTGTGCAAGAATCTGCCAGTGTGATGGAAAGACAGAAGCAGTCCCTTCAGGTTCTTATTATTGTTGTTGTTGTTTCTTGAAATGGAGTTTTGCTCTTTCGCCCAGGCTGGAGTGAAGTGGTGCGATCTCAGCTGACTGCAACCTCTGCCCCCGGGTTCAAGTGGTTCTCCTGCCTCAGCCTCCCGAGTAACTGAGACGGGGTTTTGCCATGTTGGCCAGGCTGGACTTGAACTCCTGACCTCAGGCAACCCACCTGCCTCGGCCTCCCAAAATGCTAGGATTACAGGCGTGAGCTACAGTGTCCAGCCTCCTTCTGGTTCTTAATCAGGAAACCCCAAATATACTTGACTGGTTTGTTGTCCCATAAGGTATGGACTTCTTGTGGGAAGTAAACAAAAAATAAATATTCAAAACCTGGCTTTATCTTGCCTAGTTTGTTTTTACAAATCCAAATATATCCATGTAAGGTATATGCAAAAATATCTCTTGATCTAGTGACAAAATCTGTGCATACAAAATTAAAAGTGCCTTATATTAACAGAGAGAAAATTTTCCTTTTATATGCCTACTACTCATTGAATAATATATGTTTATTCAGCTAGTGTTTTGTGTTGTGAAGAATAAGAAAACTTAATTTGAAATTTGGTATTTAAAAACATTTTTTCCCGTGCTAGCTAAACTTAAACATACTATAATATGCTTCAGAATTTTCATTCTAGTTTTGTTGTTGTTTCATGTTTTGTTTTGCTATTCTGTGGTATTCTTAACCATTTCATCTTCCATCAGAGGGGTGTGAACATCATTTTCACAAGCAAATGAAAGATATATAAGAGGCCTAGTACAAACTGTAACTTCCATAGATGTCAGCTAATTGTAAAAGTTAATTATTAAGTTTTGTTTACTAGAAAAGCATGACATGCTGTTTGCCAAAGTTTTTATATGTTAAAATAGTAATAAGGAGTTATAGATAAATGTGTTTCCTGAACTAAAGATAATTAAATTTATCAATATTGATTTATTTCATATATTTACACAAATTTTCTCCCTCTTTATTTTACCTTTAAAATGTGATCATTTTACCCCACTCATGTTTCCCATCCATATAACTAAGCAAAGTTATTTGGCATTAAATCCTTCCTTCTCTGAACAGAAGTGATTCGTTGTTCCAGATAATATCTAACACCTTCATAATTATCATTAATCTTTGAATTAATACAAATTTAGATATTTACATATTTTAACACCACACAAAATTCGTTGTAAAAACCTTTAGCTTCTTTAGTATATCTAAAATAATGTTTTCAAAGGTTTTTTCCTTACTGTAAGTTTAAAACCAATTCACTGTGGAAAACTAAACTGTCATCAGCTAATTGTCTCAACTACAAACATTTATTTGAAGTGTGTATACATGTCAGAATGTGTGTGTGTATAGCTTGTGAGAACAAGTGATTTAGACTATAAAATGCTGAAAAGAGTGAAGGCTATTCTTGCTATATGGTAGAAAGTGAATTCATAGCAAGTATATTTTTGAGATGTTGGTCCTGTGCAAGCTTAACATCATTCAGCAGCAGAAAGGAATCTGGTGCCCTATTTGTACTTCCATCTCACCTCCTATTCACTTTCTTTGTAACCTTTTTCCTTCTTATGAACTTGGCATTCTATTGAACATCAGGTTCCCAAAGACTAATAGCAAATAAGGAAGCTTTATGGGCTGCCTTAGCATCGGGTGCACCAGAAGACGACAGATCCCAAAGGAATGCGAGATGTGTGCTGGAGACTCACCCCAGCGTATTTACACTTTGATGGTCCTGAGAAACTTAGGACCCAAGGGTTGTGGTGCTAAATCTCATCAAAGGTACCATGCACATTTTAGAGACAAAAGCTGGCATTGCCATCCAGTGGCGACATCCGGTATTGCATGTTCAACCAAACCCCGTTTGTTTTGCTTGGACACTGTGTCCTACATAGAAAATAAAATACAATGACTTTGTTTATTTTCTCTTCTATCTTAACAATTCAATGTATGTAATAAGCAAGCAGAAGTAGTTGTTAAAGTATCTTTCATTTTAAGTTTGAGTTTTACTATTTCCCCTGTAGGTTTGGTTGTAGCGCGTGTAGAATGAACAAATGTTTAGGCAAAATAAAAATTTACTAATATTTTTGAACGAAGATTTAAAGTACTTAAAATGGACTCCAAATGAGCAACTCTTTATAAGATCAGGGAATTTCTAGTGATTAAAAATCGCAATGGTTCGGCCCATTTATTTTAATAGCATTACTATTAACTCAAAGATGTATTGATATGGACTCACACCAAGGTTGTGATTATACCGACCTAAGCTCTCCAACTTAGAGTACCTGGTGCAGTTCACATGTGTGTGTTTAATAAACGCATGAACTAAGAAAGAAGAACATGGAGAGATTTTTCCTGTTGTCAGTTTGATGTTGAAGGGCACATTGTTTTTCTATTATGTTGCTGATTTCTGTATTTATTCCACATATATCAGAAACATTTCTCCCAACTTCTGGGTAAATTGCAATGGAGGTCTCACCCAGAACCTTTAGGTTGAATTGGTTAACAATTCAAGAAGCCCTACCTTTTCAGCCCTTTTTATTTTTTTAAAAAAATAGCATTTTGTTTTTCCTTCAAACCTCACATCTTCCAAGCCCTTCAAAGAGCTGTACTGATGAATGCATGTTTCTAATAGACTTCAAGAGGGTTATCCTGGACGCCTGGTATAAGTTCAGGGGTCCCCTCCCCCTTTATTTACCTGTTATGTGTCATTAGCTCCTGCTTTTTTTTAATGTTACAAACTCTGTGTGCTTTTTGTAGGCATTGGTTTTCAATGCTGCGTTGCCATTTGGTTTTCATTCATAGAAGTTTAAAAGGAGAAATGAGATCTTACATGAAAGATTGTACTCAGCACTTTTTATTTGGCAGGGGAAAGTATGAGTGGAGTTATTTCACCTAAGACATAAAATTATTTTGTTATGTGAAAGACATTATTTATATTTTCTTATGTTAATACAAATATATAACGCATTCAAGGTAATCCACAAAGCTAAAATGAAAATCCAGTTATCTGAGATTTGTTTCCTTGGCATACGTACTAACCAGTCTATAGGGGGCCTTTGGCACATAAATGTTCATTTACTTTGAGCTTAGTGGCATCAGCCATTTTTAACAAACCATAAACTGCTAACAAGCTTCAACATAAAGAAGAAACATATAAAGACAATATGGATAAGATATGTAAATAGTAACACTCTGACTTACAATGACTTTTTTATTTGAAATAACTTTTATTAAGCAGAGTGAACTGAATGGATCATTTTCATGTATATTCACCCATTAAAATAATTTAAATATTTTCTTTAAAAAGAAAAAAATTGGCATTTGTTACCTTTCTGTTTTTCTGCTATATATTTTCTTAATATGTAAGCAAATGTTTTCTTTCAGAAAAGTTGGAATTCATCCAAATTACAACAAAAAAATATGCACACAATTAAGTATTCTTAGAAGTGCTATCCAGTGCCCACTTTCTTCTTGTTTGGAGTACATGTGTTTATATTCCACTCTTCAGGCCTTGAGCCTGCATACTGGGCTGTCTTTGTGTGGCAATATGGTTAGTTCATTTAATAAATTAATCATTTTGTTACTAATATTATTTTAAAATGCACACGTACCGTTCATATTTCTGTTCTGATCTCAATTACTGTTTGGAGTACTTGAGTTTATAAAGTGAAACACTGCTGTCATTATAGGATCAGTTTTTGAGAGTTTTGCGATGGCTTTGTCATTGGACATGCAAAAGACCCAAAGTGACAATACAAAGTAAGAAAGAATGGGAAGACGTGTTAAGAGAGAGCATGGCCCTGGATCTCAGTTGTCCCTTGCTAGGAATTATTGTCATATACTCAGTGCTGACAACTATAGGTTGGAATTTTGCAGTGCAGTTGCCTTAAATTTTAACTGTGGAAATAAGCCATTTTCATACCCTTCCCATTGAAAACTGTTGTAAGGCTTGGTATCCTGAAAATCTGCATCTAGGAGATAGTCTAGTACGCTCCTGGTCACTTGGTAGTCCTCTAGGTTATCAGATTGACAGATCACAGAAAGAAGGGTGAATATAGTATAACAAGGTATTTTGAGAGAGAGAACTTTTATTCACCTAATTTTTATTAAAGTATATTGTTATATTTGTTCTATTTTATTATTAGATATTGTTGTTAATCTCTTGCTGTGCCTAATTAATAAATTAAACTTTATCGTAAGTATGTATGTATGTATAGAAAAAACGTGGTATATATAGGGTTCAACATTGTTTTGGGCATCCACTGGGGTCCATGAAACGTAGCCCCCGTGGATAAAGGGGGGGCTACTGCACACTTAAATATGGACTACTGTTATTCCCTCTGCAAATACTTCTTGGAAAGTTATTAAATGAAGATAATGTGGAGTCCTGTACAAAAATCAGTCAACTTAATAATACTCCAAAGACATTAGGCTTTTTAATTACTGGTAGAAAAGCTGTTGTATAAGTCTCACTTTGTATTTCAACTTGAAGCAGCTTCCTAGGATTCCATACCAAGATCTTCCCCTTTAGCTGTCTATAGTGTACACTGAGCTTGAAGAGATCGTTTAAGATTGGCTGTAGGAGAAAAAGCCAGAATACAATGGTGCATTTATAAGAACCTAATACCTGGGCAATGTGTTATGATGTTTAACTATTTAAAAAGAGAGACTTTATACTGGGAAATTAAGTCATAAAGATGCCACCATTACCATCCATTGACTCCACATACCGCTACCCTCCAATGCCAAAGTCCACAGAATTTGGCCATCAAATATCTATATATAGTTTTGATGAAGTTAGGAGATTTACCTAAATTTATGTAATGTTTTATGCTTGTAAATTTGATCTAAATAGAAAAAGTAAAGTAAACCATTAAAAACCTCAATGGACAATTGATGCAAAATATGGAAAAATAAGAATATCAATGGATGCAATCCAGTATGAAAACAGGCCTCATTAAAAGCGAAACATTCTGTCCTCCTCCTTTACAACACACTTACAAGATTTCCAAAATCGCATTTAGATGGTAGTTTTAAAAATGTATGAAACTGAATCAAAGTAAAAAAATGTTTCAAAGTGACAAAAATATACAAAGCAAAAGTTGCTGCTAAAACCAAAATAGATTACTTCTAGTTTTAAATATATATATTTTTGACAAAATTAAGTTTTAAAAAAATCTTTCACAATCTATAAATAATAATTCTGCTAAATTTACTGAATGTGAACAGGTAATAAATAAGAATAATGGTAACTATGAATAGAAGAAAATACTTTCCCTACTGTATATACCTGACTTCAAGAAATTTATCTCTCTGCTGTCATTCTCTTAGGCCAGATGCTAGTTTGGAAAAAGGAAATAATACCATAATATTTTTTGGCATTACGCCCTAATTAAAAGGGCAGTTGGCAAAATTTTGTTGCATATATAACTTGATTTCTAGAGCTACAGTGTTTGAAGACATCATCTGGGCTAGGGATGCAGGGCAGCTAATAAGACTATCTAAAACAATACGTCACTAATCCAGAAACTGTAATTTCCTATCAAAATGAGGCATTTTCCTTATATGTAATGTGAATATTCTTCCCTAAAAGCGTAGAGTGTATAGTGTAGGAGAAGAAACTCAATTTTTGGAGGAACTCCAAAGGCTTGCTTTTTATCTGATGTTGATAAAGAATGGAAAATATCAAAGCATAACAGTGATTTAATTTTTTAAAACACCCACGCTAATTCTCTTCCCATGAATTCTCAGTACTTTCAAACAAGCAACGTTTTAATACAGAAGCAATTAATTTCTGTATTCTTCGATTTGTATGACATTTACTACAGCAAAATCCTCAGGATACCTGAGCTTTAACATGAGCAATACACCTCAAAAATGACACAGGAAGATGCCATAAGTGCCTGTATCTTACATAGGAAATGGTGGCACCCTTATGGCTATCTTAATATGACCAACTTCCCTAATGGTATCAGACAGGCTTCAATCAGGAAACAGATTCTACCCAGTAAATTCAATAGAGAATGTGTAAAATACAATTTTTTTTAACTGTAACAGAGGATTGGAATCATAGCTTGGGATACCAAGAAGTATAGGTAATTCTAAAGAACATAGAATAGCAGATTCTATTCCAAACGCTGAGAGAACACACCCAAGGTAAGAAAAAATCTGGAAAAGGACCCTGCCTCTCCAGGGCTGAGATCCAGACCTCACTGGAGAGGGCATGGCAGTGGCCCTGGGGATGGGGAGTTGCTGAGGTGCCATGCCAGCAGTAGTCACTGAGAAACTGCCCTCTTGAGTGTCAGAGGGACGTCACTAGTGGAGAGATGCCCACACAAGACCCACTTGGAATTTGTTACCGGAAATGGCACATTGGGAAACCTCCCTCTTGGTGTCAGGGAATGTCCTGAACCACCAGCTGCCACACACTGCAGGAGCCTACTGAGAGCGAGCACAGGCTGGACCCAGGATGATGAACCCATTCCTCTGCTAAGTTCCCGCCACACCACCAGCTGCCAAACACTGCAGGAGCCTACTGAGAGTGAGCACAAGCTGGACCCAAGAGGAAGAACCCATTCCTCTCCTAGGTTCCCACCACTGCCTTCTGCCAACGAAGCTTAATGTCATGCCAACTGTCCAAGGAGAAAGGATGAGAAGCCACAAGCAGGACAATACAGGTTTCCCTGGAGCCAAGAGGCAATAGATTGGTAACTGCCACACTCCCCTCACCTAATGTTTTAAAAATGCCATCAGTTAATTTTGTTCTGAATCTCTGATGGTGGTACCACCACATTACAAAAGCAAATTGCACTGTGCATTCATTCTAAATGCCAGGATTATTTGTGGTTGTTTGTTGTATTCATTATGAATACAGGTTCAGTTCCCCTTATTCAAAATGCTTGGGACCGGAAGAGTTTCAGATTATGAAATGTTTGGATTTTGGAATATCTGCAATATATTTACGAGTTGAGCTCTCAGATCTGAAAATCCGAAATCCAAAATGCTCCACTGTGAGCATTTCTCTGGAGTATCATGTCCATGCTCAAAAGGTTTTGGATTTTGGAGCATTTCAGATTTTCAGATTTTGGAAACCCAGTCGGTACAGCACATGGAAGAGAGAGCTAAATTATACATTCACCCTTTCCTATAGACTGTAACAGTAGATATTACTACTTTCAGGGCATAAGGCAACCCAGTTATAGACCATGTTTCCCAGACTCGCTGGCAGGCAGGTGAGGCCAAGTGACTCAGTGCTGGCCAAGAGGATGTGCGAGCAGGCAGGATGTGGAACTCCCAAGTCTTGCCCTTTAAGGAAGTAACGTGGCTTTTATTAATACCTATTTTTTTCCTTATCTTGCTGGCTGCAAAGTGCACCTTGTAATAAACTGTATGGACCATGCAAAGAAAGTGATATTCTAGAGAGGTAGAGTAAGACAGAAGAAGCCCAGCCCTTAAGAACTTCAGCAGGGCAGAGCACCCACATCAGCTCACGTCTGTGTGTGAGAGAGAGAGGGAAAGAAACTTCTATTTTATTTAAGCTGCTATTATTTGGGGGCTTTGCAATCATATTATTTTGCTTCTCATATCTCGGTACCATACTGTTGTTGACTAGAAAGTTAGCAAATGTGTTAAACAGAAAGAAGCACAGACCTATTAGTGAAAAACTTTCTTTCTTTCTCTCTTTCTCTCTCTTCCTTCCTTTCTTCCTTCCTGCCTGCCTTCCTCTCTTTCTTTCTCTTTCTCTCTCTCTTTCCCTCTCTTTCTCTCTTTCTTTCTCTCTCTTTCCCTCTCTCTTTCTCTCTCTCTCTTTCCCTCTCTCTTTCTCTCTCTCTCTTTCTCCCTTCCTTCCTTCCTTTCTTTTTTGATGGAGTTTCACTCTTGTTACCCAGGCTGGAATACAATGGGACGATCTCGACTCACTGCAACTTTTGCCTCCCGAGTTCAAGCAATTCTCCTGCCTCAGTCTCCCAAGTAGCTGGGAGTACAGGCTCCTGCCACCATGACCAGCTAATTTTTTTGTGTGTTTTCAGTAGAGATGGGGTTTCACCATGTTGGCCAGGCTGGTCTTGAACTCATGACCTCAGATGATTCACCCGCCTCAGCCTCTCAAAGTGCTGGGGTTACAGATGTGAGCCACCACGCCCAGCCACAGTGAAAAATTTTCATCTGGAAACTTCCTTAGACATGAAAAAAACACAAAGATTTTACACAAAAGTGGAAAACAACAATTCCCTTGAAAGTTTAGAACTTGTTATATTCATAATTATATGTTTATTTTCAGAAAAATATTTTCTCAATGCTTGAAATGTAATAACAATAATCAGTCTTATGTCTCAGCAAAGTATTTCATTATGTTGTCATTTTTGAAGGCCGCTTCTCTGATTCTAATGCCTTATTAGAATATATGCTTTAGAAGAGATAGGGTTCTAAAGCATATGTTGATTAGGTTAAGGCCACACGGGCACCAGTGTGTGCTCCAGCGTTGGTTTTCCTCATTCATCCAGACAAACCTAGATGTCACTGATACTGAGTGTTTCTGCCCAGTTGCCCGGTCAAGAATAAATAACCAAGTGTCCCAAGTGCTGGGCTTGCCATTGGCTGACAATCCTCTGTCTAGTAATTGCACTCAGCTAAAGAGAGCTGCTTTGCTCAAGGATGCATCCTGCCTTCATACTCAATGACAGATTGATGAGGGTATAAAGACGCAAGTCCCTGGATTCAACGTGTGACCACTTTGAAGGGCCACCCAGCTCTGGAGCTATCTGGGGTATGAGGTCTTCCTTGTGACTGTATCACATCCAACCTCATTCCCTGAACAGTTTTGCTTCCTTCCCTTCTCCTACAGATGTGAGTCCCAAGAGCACTTCCTAATAAACTCCCACTTGCTCATTTTCATCTCATGCTTACCTCGCTGAGATCCTGGCTGGCATACTGGGCTAATCAGATGATAGAGGAGATGCAAGCTATTCCTCTGGCCAAATTTCAGTCCTCCCCCAAGTGCTAGCACCATTCATTTAACCAGAGCTTTTTTTTTTTTTTTTTTAAGGTAACTTGTAGATTTCCACTTTGCCTTGTGAATTAGGTTGAATTACACACCTATCATTTACAGATTGAGAGACTGGATTATAAGCAAGTTAATAAGTTGATCTAGAAGCATACTGAAATACAGACCCATGATAGAGCAGATGTTTCTCTCCTGAAGGCAATTCTCTAGTAGTGTGTGGTATTTAATAATTGAACCAAGTCAGAAATCCCAAGAACAACCAGCCTCAACAAGACGACAATTAAAGTAGAATCCAATTAAGGGGTATACATTTCTTCCTCAACCTGATGAACAGATTTTTTTAAAGGTGACAGAAATTTCAGTTGAATATTTGTATTTCAAGATTAAACCCAATAACAAATTATACATATAGAAAATGTAACAAATCCACTTATTATTTAAAAACATAGGCAAGGGCACCATTATTTAACAAGTGTCTCCACAGGTACCTGGACACAATTTAATACTGATATTTTTGAAACAGAATCATTAGATACCACAAGTGACAATTGTTCAATTTATAAAAGGCCTTACTTGTATTAAAGAAGAATGACATGAATTGGAAAATCATGGTTTTCTTATTGATGGAATGATCCTGTCCAAACTTCAATATCTTAATCAATAAAAGGTATATAGGAAGGGATGAAGTTTTAAAAACTTTACTTTTTTAAACAAAGAAGTAATTAAAAAACAATCATTCCTAAGGTTTTTGTATAATGCATTCTATTGCATAATGATCTATTCAAATTAAAAGATATTTATTTTATTATTAAAGTATAAATTGGTCTCTAAGCCTTAGAGATAGGAAAGTAATAGTTACATGTGCTCAGATAAAATTCTCTTTTTTTGTTTATTTTATCTAATTTGATGCAGAATTACCTAATGTCAGGTAACTGGTGCAGGATTTTTTCAAGGTGATGAACTGTGAAAATTATGTAATGGCATTCTGCTTCTTATTTTCAGGGGTACACTTTCAATATGGTAAGAACTTACTAATTAAACACAGAGAGAAAAGTAAAGATTAGAACAATTACACATTTTTCAACTGTATTACTTTTGAGTTACTTTATATGGCCAACCAAGATATACAAATGCAAATTTCAGTAAAGGAAAATGATAATTCAAGATTGATCTACATCAATTAATAAAATGCTACAGACGCTAAGTCCTTTTCCGTAGAGGACTTAGTTGTTAGAAAAGAAATTGAGAAAATAGTAAAATTGTTTCTAATTAAAAGCACACAATTTCTGGTCAGATTTGGGTTTTGATTAATTGATACTTGTAACTGTGTGATCATGGCATAGTCTCCTAAGCTCTTTAGCCGTCCTTTCATCATCAGAAAAACTCAGATAATATGACTTCCGCCATCAACACTTGAACATTAATAGAAATAGCATCCTCATGTTTTTACAATTCCTGGCACATCATAAGCACATAATAAATGGCAGTTTTAGTTTATCACTATTGCATGCTCTTTGGATTCAAAATTCTCAGATCTGGTATGCTGATTTTCTTCCTTTCAGATCATAATCATTTTTTTTAATGTATACTTACTGTCTTTGAATGATTACTAAATCCAAATTAGCAGGATCAGAATTAGTGAGATTAGATAGCGTTTTTGCAAGTTATAGTTTATATAATGCTTACTCTCCCAAATAAAATGTGACTTTCGTATTCGTTCTGTATCAAACTTTAAAATTTTGAGTTTGAATAAAAGATCGTTTAGTGGTTGAGTGCAACGACACTCTTATCAAATTTAGATGAATTCTCACTCACCTTTGCAAGACCTTAGTCAGTAAAATGTCTCAAGGAATTATGTAAGAACAGAAAAAATTTAATATACATTGCTGTGAACAATAACTCCACAAGGTAAAACTCCTTCAGCATAATTTGTAGCTTAAATGTAAAGTGTATTCATACACTTTTATTCTGCAAAAGAAAGTAATTTAAATATTTATCAAATGTGATTTACATGAAAATATAATCCTACTTTTCATTTATGGTGCTGCTCTTGTGTCCCTCAGAGCTGTCTTCTTTAAATATACATTTGGAAACAAATTATATTATGATCCAAAATACAAAAAGTAAATACAATGCGGAATGAGGGAGCTTGTAGGAGGAAAAGTGACTGCAGGCCCAGTGAAAAGAGAAACTAGCTTGTTGAATTTTCACACACTGAACTACTGAGCAGGCTTATTTAAATCTATTTTCCTTTATGAATTATACATGGCTATCATCACGAGGTACACTCCCAGGGTAAAAAAAAAAGAAAAAGAAAAAAAAAACATTTTAAAAGACAACTTACTGATGAGGCATCAAATGGGAAAAACACACTCATTTCCTCAAATCTGAGGTTCATTTTTTATTAATATTTTAAATGATCTGGCAGTGCATTTTATGCGTGTTACTTTTGACTTTCCAGGAAGAAAGAGAAGAGAATGCTTGATCTCACTTTTTACTTTCAATATAGAACAAATCTACATAGGAAGTTGTGGAAGCAGCGACGAGTGTGGTTTGAGGGTCTTCCTGCAAAGAACAGGTAGGCTTCTCTCACCTGCCTGGAACAGCTGGTAAGCCTGTGCAGGTGTTTGCCTGCAGGAGAATCCTGCTAATTAAGAAACAAACTAGGCTGTGGAAAGCAATCTGCAGGTATTTTCAGGTAAAACTGTTGAAGCGACAAGTCTAAGGAATGATCTGCCCTGGTTCAGTAACTAGAAAGTTTCCATCTCTTGATTCAACTCACATACTGACCAAATTCTATTATGGATAAGGTGTAAAAGTCCTAAGGCAGTGATAGTCCCATAGGAACGTCTCTGGATAAAAATACTAATATTAACAACATCAAAAACGATCATTTTCATCCTGGTAGTAAGGAGAAATCATCAGCATAAATTTCACTTTTATTCTGCAAAGACGCCTGGCCATTACCCTTGCTACCAGTTGGGGAGCCGGTATTTTTCCAGAAAAGGAATGAAGGCAGCCAAGCTTCACCACTTGCCCTGCCATGGCCTCATCTTCTAATGACACGAATTCCTAACAGCACAGTCCCATTCATCATCTAAATTATTTGTTTACAAAGTACACCAAATATTTTCTATACTGGGTTAAAGAGACATAGTTCCTGCCCCACAGGGCTTTATCACCTGGTCCAGGATACCACCCTTGGAAACGTCACTTCTTGTTGTCTTGCTCCATCTAATGGACCCACAGAGAGTTCCCTTGTTTGTCAGTGAGAAAACAGGATATAGGCCCTGGCTCTAAAGAAAAGGAATTTTAACAGTCTTATTATTATAATTCTGTGACTGCCAGTGTTAGTTACCAGGGCACCATACCTATATTGCTTCCTATTCAATAGGTCAATGCCCCTACCCTTTTTCAAAAAAGAGAAAAATGAACGACAGAAACTGTGGAATCTGAAGTTCATGAAATGGCTGTAGAAGAAGGTTAATTGTGATAATTAAATATAATCGTATTGTAGAAAGCTAAAAATATGAGTTTTTAGCTTAAAAGAAATAAATATGTATTAGAAATTAGCTTAAAAGAAATAAATATGTATTAGATTCAAGGTACTCAGTATCATTGTGGTGCACACACACTCACACGCTCTCACACATTTTTGGAATATTCTTAAACTCATATATGAATAGAACTAACCAGAAAATGTTCAATCATATTCCCCACCACATAGATAAAGAAATTGATATCAAGGTTTCTTTTGTTCATTAGATTGCATTTTACTGAGTCTTCTATTTCATTATTAAGTTCTGTAGGAGAACACATGGGTTCAACCAGTGCAAAACCAGTCCTTAGTTTTTAAATTATAACTAAAATTCTGTCACTTTAGTGCAAGGAAGAAATTTACACCTGGTGTATAAACTAGTAGAGTGTAAGTTGTGATAGAAAGTGGACTATAATCACAGGTGCTGAATTTTGAAGAAAGATTTTTATTTAGACATGCTGAATGCTGCATTAGCTTCTACAAATAATACCCCAGAAAATGGTAGTTTTTAAAAGGCAACTTTTGTAATGTATAACATTGTTCCCATTGGAGGTTCTTAATGATTTTAATAAAACTTTTAAAGTCTCATTTTCAATCAGATGCAGTGAAATTACCGAGACCCAGAAATTGGGTTTTCTGTGGCCCTTTTGCACAAACCCCTAATGCTGAAGGACCCAGAAATAACAATTCTATTAATAATCATTGTCCTGTCTAAATTAGCACCAATAAATCAAAATGCTTTGGAGTCTAAGTTCCTTCAGGTTGATTGCATTATCAGATATCTAATTCAGTTAGTTTATTTTAGTAACCAAATGCTGAGTTCATGAAGAATCCAGGAGTGGCATTATGATTAAAGTCACTAGGATCACATAAAGAATTATTGAACAGGTTAAAAAATAAGTTTTGTGTAAAATACTGAAAGTAATGAGCCATCACACCATTTAAAATATTTCTTCTAGGCAGGGCGCCGTGGCTCATGCCTGTAACCCCAGCACTTTGGGAAGCCGAGGCAGGTGGATCACCAGAGGTCAGGAGATAGAGACCAGCCTGGCCAACATGGAGAAACCCCATCTCTACTAAAGATATAAAAATTAGCCGGTTGTGGTGGCAGGCGCCTGTAATCCCTACTACTGTGGTAGGAGAATCACTGGAACCTGGAAGGTGGAGGTTGTAGTGAGCCGAGATGGCACCACTGTGCTCCAGCCTGGGCAACAAGAGCGAAAACTCCATCTCAAGAAAAAATGTATACATAAATTTCTTCTTATAGTCATTCAAAGAATGAACAATAAATTAACACTAATAGGAAGCCATTTCCATCCTGTTTCATAGCCATCGGCTTTGCATTCTCTTTTTGAGGGTTGGTGAAGAAGAATGATGATCACAAACGAGACACGATGTGAGAAAAGTGTGTGTCTAGAGGGGCACCTTAAGCTGTGGAAAGAACATAAACTTGGAGTTTGGCAGGCCTGCTTTAGCTCCTGCGTACTGAGATACTCAAATTTCCTTGGGTCTCTTATTCCCGATTTGTACGTTAAACACATAATAATAATAATAATAATAATAATAATAATAATAATAATATGTTGGGAACAAATATTTTGTTTCTTTAGTATCATAGGACCATGGAGGGAGAAGAACTGTGCCCTAGGAATGGTACTTCACACATCATACCCAGAAGGCTAAACTGTTGCTATAACAGGAGACTTGGGAAAGGTGAGTGCATTTTTCAAGAAGAGGACTTGGATCTTGTAGTCCAGAGGGTAGACTGTGGGAGACAGAATTCTAAAATGGCCCCCCAAATTCCCAACACCTGGTGTGTATGCCCTGTATAATCCCTTTCCCTTGAGTGTGTTTGGGAAGGACACATCATAGCTGTGGCTATGATGGCATCTCTCTGTAATTAGGTTACATTGTATGGCAAAAGCGAAGGGATTTTAGATTTCAAGTTAGTTGATTTGGAATTAATCCAAAGAGGGATTTTCCCAGGTGGGCTTGCCTCAATCAGGTGACATCCCTTAACAGAGAGACCGGGAGCTTCCTGAGTCTCTTCCTTTCTGGACTTAAGGGAGCAGAAAGCTCTTCCTTTCTGGCCTTGAGGGAGCAGACAGCCTACTGCAAACTGCCCACAAGAAAGGGTGGCCTGTAGGGGCTGAGGGTCTCAGGCCTGCAACTGCAAGGAACCCAGTTCTACCAACAATGAGTGTGAAATGAGACTGCAGCCCAACAGACCCCTTAATTGTAGTCCTGTGATACCCTGAAGAGTGAGGTCAGCTAAAGCATGCCTGGACCCTTGACCTGTGGAAACTGTATAATAACTCTGTGTTGTTCCAAAGTGCTAAATTTGCCATAAAGATTACAAGTTAGTAGAAAACTAATTTGTCTACCGGGAACATTCATGGGATTAGAGACCATGAATATGAAGTGTGTGGAACAAAGTAGACCTTAAGCAAGTGGTGTAAGTAACCTTGTTTCCCATTAGTGGAAAGTTGAGTCTTGTAATCCAGAGACTAGAGATGTTGGTGGGGTTTCAGGACACAAGTAGAGGCAAAAGTTTTTTGAAAGACTAGAAGGAAGAATTGAATGTGGAGAAAGAGGGAGAAGTTGGTTCCAGGGCTAGTATTCCCACAAGACACAGCACCAAGTTCATAGTGTTGTGGGTGCCCTTTCTTCTTCATAGGGATTATCCAGCCAAGTACATTCTGGTTTAATGAATCACCAAGTGTTCTGACACTGACTGCAGCTTTCTCACAGATGGCATCTGCTGCTAATATACGCAGTGCGCTCAACTCTACACATTTGAAAGCCTGGGAAGGAGGGGCTATGTGTTACCAGAACACTTCAGCTGCCATTTATATATATATATATATATATATATAGAGAGAGAGAGAGAGAGAGAGCTTCTGTTTGGGGGAAAGTCAGCAGGGATGTGGAGACATAGCAGGGTGAAGAACAAAAAGGAATGTGATTGGGTCAAGACGACTGGGAAATGAGAGTGGACAATAGGGCAATTTTCCTAAGTTCCCACTGTTTTACCAGCATTTCCATTTATTGCCTAGAAAATACTGCTAATCTGATTGTGCAGTGTGTAGCTGTCCTTATCCTGTTTTCTGATAACAGTAGTGTATATGTTTTTCCTTTCATTTCTGATCTAGATGTGTTTATCTTGAGAGTCTAAAAGTTTCTCCTTATAAATGAAAGTTATTCATGGAAAGCCACTGTCATCATAAGAGATTTATAGTTTTACAATTATGCAGATATTTCTTTTACAATTGTAACTCTTACCTCTGTAGAAATAGTGCCATCAAACGCATCTATTCTCTAATAAAGGTGTCAATGTCTTCCCATGTCATATATTTAATATATAAGTTATGTATCTATGGATCCTGCAATCAAGGAGTCCAAAAAGCAGGAAATCTGTCCATTGCCTGACAAAATTCACTTAAATAAGTAGTATGAAGAGAAATTAGGAAAAAAAAGAACAAATATGAACATGTTTTAAACTAGATAAAAATCTCAAAACACTATTAGACTTTGTTTTTAATAAAATTCATAAATCTGAATTTAAAATAAAAATATGCTTTTGTTAATTAAGTATTTCAATGAGTGGGATGGCTTACAATCTTTTATGCAAAGCATAGTTTTATGAAGTGGCAAGTCAAGGTAATTTTTATATGAAGCTATTAAACTGAAAGATGTGATACCAAATTTTTCCAATTCAAGTTACCAAACTCTTAAATGTTTAAAAATCACTCACGTATCTATTCATTTACACATCACTCATTCCACAACTTGTAATTGAAAATCTCTCTGTACCAGGAGGTGGGTGAGACACTGTGGATGCAGAGATGAGAAAGAACAGATGCCATTCCCTAGAATCAGGGCCCATGCACATTAGTAGAGAGACAGACACCCAAAAAATCATTTAAACAAGTTTAAAAAGCAACTGTGAAAAGTGATCAAAAAGAGCTACACCATGCTATGAGGACTTCCAAAGGGTTATTTCATTTATTCAGTGATGTGAGAAGTGTTAGATGATTCTGGAGACAAAGATAAGTCTGAAATGGATGCTGGTGTCAAGGAGGTGACAGTGGACAATTGCATTTAGGGCGATGAGCAGGGGAGGAAACCAGCCTGAAAAATTAGACTTCCAACATTTAGCATTTCTTTGACTCAAATCATTTTTGCAAAGACATGTCTTCCTTTATTTTCATTTTCAGTGAAGGACATGAACTAGAAATCTCTGGAATTATCTTTGCAGAAAGTTTCCTGTTGATAAATGGTGGTGTTCTCAGATTATGATTGAGATGAACGCTGTTGTAATCCCAAAAGCGCTGTGACAATTCGGTGTGACAATTCGGTGAAATAGACAAAACGATGCTGTGCTCACAATTACTATCTCATATGGTTTCAGCATTGCCTCCGTGTGTGTGTGTGTGTGTGTGTGTGTGTCTTTCTGCTTGTCTTATTGCTGCTTATTACACCTTCCCTCCCTTGGGGTCTCCAGCATGCATAACACATGCACTGGTACCAGTTGTCAAAAAAGAGTTAAGGGCTATTTCCAAAATACCGCAGACAATATCTTATGGATCGTCCCATACACTTTTATTCAAAGAAAATGAGCTCCACATTTTTTATGTTCAAAGTCCAGATTTATTCCTGGATAGAAGCCCCAAAATGATGAATCCTGAAACAGAAATACTTCTGAAAGTCAGTTCTGATTTATTGGTTTTGAACCCAACCCTTGCAAAAGGCCTTAAAACTGCAGCTGCTGCTCTTGTCCTCTCAACAGTTAGAGTTGTCTGCTCACTGGTATTCTTACAGCATTTCTCAAAGAAGTGGAGCACAAACACGCTAATCCTCAGGACACCCAAGCCTAAACCACAGAGAGCCCATCCTCCTTTCCACCTGACAGGAATGAGGATTGGGACATCGCTGCTACGGTCCTTGCTCCAAGCACTCTTGGTCTGCCTCATTAACGGTTCTGCTTCTGTGTAACCAGAGGAGGCAAATAGCTACTTGTTCTGATTCCAAGTATCAGAAATGGCTCCTCGTGATGTAAGATTCTTTTCTCACTTTTTCATTAATGCCTGAAATTCAACAGGTAAAGTTAAGCCTTTCAACCCAAAATTAGCCATGAAGTTTTGGGCAAGCAAATGCAAAATTAAAACTCATATCCCTGCCCAATTACAAATCACTTCTACAAGTGTGATTTCATGTATCCCTCCCAATCGCCCCATGTGGCAGGCAGAGAAAATACTTTTGTTCCTATTGTATCAATATGGGAGCTGAGGCTAAGGAGAGGTTTAATAGAAATAATGTGAGGCTTAGGGCCTTGTAACACAAGTTTCACAATTCTAAATCCCATGTTCTTTCCAATTATTAATTCACTATCTGAATATATACATGGAGTAGAATGTTTTAACACACACAGGATAAAATTGATTTCAGATCCTCTGAAGTTAAGTTTTGACAAGATGGAAGGTAAAATTAAAATACCATTCACCACTGGGAGGAAAAAGTAGATAAAAGAGGTCCTATATTTCAGCAAATTAGAGGGGAAAAAAGAAGTCGGGGAAAAAAGAAGTCAAGTTAAAAACTAGGGTAAAAATAAGTCACCTTTGTAATTTTTCTGACATAGCAGAAAGAGCACACACCTCTAAGATTGACAAAGCTAGGTTTAAATTCCAGGCTGATATCCTACAACTTCTGAGATCTTAGGAGAGTTCCAGAAGCCTCCTTTGTAAAATGCAGATAATAATATATGCATCTTAAGAGTATTAAATGAGAAAATGAATATAATATTTAGCACGGTAACACCATTATGCTAACCAGCCCTAGAAGTGGCAGTAAAAGCAACAGTGGAAGTAATAGTAATGATAACAGTAGAACTAAATGATATTTTCAAATGGCTGTGAGATGTTCAACACTGTCTACTATTTTCTAATACTGTTTTTTTCTAAATATGCCATTGGATATTTGCCATTTGGTGACTACTGGTTCAGACCCTACTTTCTTTCTCTTCACTCATTATTTATCCTCAAACTCCCTCTCTCTTCCTAAAGACTCATATATTTGATTAATGTTAATAAATATATTGATGTTTCCTTAGCTCTTCAGGAGTACATTTTTATGGAATGTAAAAAAATAATAACTCAACTTTTTGTTTTCATAGAAACAGTACCCAGCTCAAATGTCTGTGAAAAGTTGATGCTTTCTTAAAGAAGAAGTGGGACTCCCCTTGTCAGTTTGTGAGGCTATCCATAATGAAACCAAGAAAGGGTTGTGTTGTGAGGTGTCTTGCTTTTAATTGGAAAACGTTGAAATGAGGGCCAGTGCAGGAAAGTGTAAAGAAGCCCATTGATTTCACTTGTAAGCACATTGGAGGAGAACAGACAATTGAAGGACTCCAGGTGCAAGGTCTTAAGAATTCAAGAGCAGTCGTGGGAGCTGAAAGTCAATGTCCTGCCACTTGATTTATTTAGTCACCGAAATGTACCCAGCAAGTTGTGGTGTCGGGTACTGTCTTAGGGGTTTAAAATCCAAAGACATGAAGACATCTCTTTGAGGCTTACTGGTTACAGCTCTGGAAACGTTAGGGAAGCAATCAGTTAAATCAGAAACTTAATTTTTTGCAAGAAAGGAGCCAAATAGCCCCATGGATTTGATAAATCAATCTACTGCAAAAAGGCGTAAAGTGTAAACTGAAGTTGATCACTAGAGAGATTACAAATCATTACTGGCCCTTGGGCATTCACAAGAAGCCAGGTACTTGAGGCCCTGGTATGAGGCATGAGGGGCCCGAGTTTGCAACTATTTTCATATCCTGAAGATTGTCTCTCAGAGACTGCATCCCTAGGGCTAATCAAAAGGAGATCACATTTCTAGATTCACAGTTATTTCCAGCATTGGTCAAAATGCCAATGAGTGCTAGTGACTATACCTTTCAGAACAGCTAGGGAACATACGTTGAGCAGAACAGAGAAAACGGAAAGTACGACAGAGGACAGGTAAAGAGTGGAGAGGTAAGAAAACATGCCTTGCCATGTCAAATGATCACAAGGAGCATTAATTATCTGCAAGAAGTCAAGAGTAATTTAGTCCTGGCACTATCAACATGGTCCTTCCTACTGCCACTCCTTCTAGAATAGGGGCTTTGCTCCCACTAATCCTGAAATAAGATAAAGCTGGGTTTGAATCCCAGCTTTTCCAACCACTAACCATGTGTTTTAAAGCTTTAATTTCATCACAAGTGAGTTGGAGAACACAGTAATCACTTCAAATTAGTTAAATTTTATAACCTACATAAAATTTAAAGCACTGGTAGGAAAGAATTGCCAGATAAATAGTGGTTGGAAAAAAAAAAAACGTTATTTGCTAAATGATTGCAGGTATGTGGTTCTAGCAGATTCAAGACTATGTTTTATAGCAAAGTTGACAAAATATATAGTGAGATAAAGACATATTTCCATTTAAGTCATTGCTGGGCACTTCTGCCTCTGGACTGCACATTTACAATATTGCAACATCTTCCAGTGTAAATGAATGTTTCTTTAGAAGATGTGAGTACATAAAAAACATAAATAGCTTCTAAATCCATTAAGAATAAATCGCTTTTCTCTTAAAACATATCGTTCAGATCTGAGATACAATTGTTTGCCAAGTATCTTGCCATGTTTTGGCCAGCCGCACAAATGTTCTCTGCTATTCTCTGCTAAATAGGGTAGCATTTCCCCTCCCTTTCTTCTAGGACATGTGACCACATCATGCTGAAGCATGTAGAATTCCCTCTGAGCCTCATTGAATCACCGAAGGCCAATCAACGTTGACACCAATAGAGTACAGCACAAACCTCTGTAGAACAATATGTCCCAGCTGCAAAGACTATAAGCTCCATGGAACAGATATCAAGCCTCGAGGCCATAACACAAGGCGCATGAAGGGACTCCTGACCAGGAAGAGCAATGACCAGAACAGGAAGATTCCTGGGTAGTGCCATGTCTACTTGGATCCAATCCAAGGGATCATTCTTGTTTCTCAGTGTACCTTTTTTCAACACTTCCCTTGGACAATAGCCACTTGTTCATGTAATTGGGTCATTAACCAACAGTAGTCCTCTCACAAATAATAATTAATAGCAATGGCAATGAATGTACTGTTAACGGTAGTTGAAAACTTCAGATAGAAATTGAGTGTTGGTCAGTAGTTTACTGGGCTCGTAGTTCACAAATCATCTCCAAATACTCCAGTGAGGGATAATTTTATGTAGCCAAGCGACTAATATTAAAACCTGAATCAACTACTCGTAGCTACAGTTTACTCAATTTTTCTCAGTTTAGACAAAGATTGGTCTCAATAAGGTGGTAAGTTCTAGCCCCATTTCTACCACTTGCATTCTGTATGACTTGGAAATGTCATGCTTCCTTTTGTCTTAGAAACACCGTGTGTGTGTGCATGACTTTCAGGAGAAACAATCAGCATCAAGATCAGATTTTGAACTTATCTGGAGAAGTTTGAAGCAAATTTATTTGAGATTTGGCAATGTGGAGTCTTCTCTCATGGACCCACCCACTCTCTTCCCTCCAGGGCAATCATGACTCACGCCCAAATTATTTGTTCTTGGGAATATCTGTTTCTCTTGATCCCTTTTATTTTAACTTCCTTTGATCTACTTTAATCAACTTAATATCCTTAACTGTTTTTTATCTGGAGACATTCATTGCATCTATTTCTCCTGATACCGACTTTTCCCTGTCTGCTGCTTTCATTTCCTCACATATTCTGGACCAAAATAAGAGGATGTTGCATGTGAGCTAAGAGGGGGAGCTATGTTTCTCTGAGAAATGAATACTCTTATCCATGACGTTCTAATGGGGTATTTTTGGACTTTGATATTTTCTTGACTAATCACTCACCAATAGATTTTCTCATGATTTTCTTTTTCTTTTAAGGGAAAACTGGAATAGTCTTTTATATATTAAGCTAACACTGGCCTAATTTGTAATATATCTATATTGAAATGGAACTTTTTTTAACTGATAAAGTTAACTAGTTAACATACTTCCGGTATGGTTGTGCCCAAAAAATAACGTGATCTTAATCGTGTAAGTACAGCAGATGGTGAGCTTTACTCGCGAATGAATTTGTTCTGATTAAAAACAAACCAACCCTATGTGCACGCATCTATCCATTGTTTAGCAGCACATTTTCTGCTCACATCTGGAAATACTGAGACAGTAGCTGCTCTAGAACATTCCAGCGGCAGGGACACAGCACAGGAGGAAGACACAGGACAGAGATACAGACTCAATCATGCGCTTCTAAAATGAAATTGATTCAGCCACTTGATCTTAAGAAATTGCTTTTGTGAGTTACAAAATTTCCTTCACTGGCCGCAGAATGACTGACTATGAAAGCCGTAGGTTTTTCAGGGCACACGGACTGAAGAAAGCCTTCCACTGCCTTGAGTGTGCAGAGATTTCCTGTTTTGTTCCTTGCACCAATCTTCTGACGAGCACTGTGAGCAACTGAGATCTGCAGATATCCTTGCAGGGAGTTCTCTTTCAGGCTTACATGGAGTTACTTAGACATCTGGAAGGAGTAGGTGTCAAACCACAAATAAAACTTTCCTTGACTCATGGGGAGAAAGGTAGCGATTTCCCCTTGACCTCATTAGCTGAAACTACCAGTGCCGCTGTTCCGGCGTCAAACTTCATTCTTCAGAATGTGCTTCTCCATTTAAGGGCTTTACCTTTTGTATTTGTTCAGTGTTTAACTCTGCAAATTTAACCGAAGCCTTTCAGTGGCATGTTTTCATCTTAAACTAATAATAAGTAAGGGTCATAGCTACATAATTTACTCTCCATGGGACTTCACACAGGGACACTAACAGACAAATGCTTGATGATGCTGTTGAGGCTGATTGATACTATTAGTTTTATTTTCTTTCTCATGGCAAACACAAATGACTCCTCCATCCAGCACTCTCTGTTCTTTTTAATCTTTATACTTTGACCATAGAAGCATGCATTTGTCGTGTCAGGTAGGTAGTTGGAGTAAAAGTAATTTGCCATTGGCTCTCAATTTAAAATGAATTCATGAAAAAGGAGAGCTGCAAACTACTCAATCTGACCGCAAAGTGGTATTTTGTTTGTACACTTAACTCCCCAGATATAAGTGGAAGCATCGTCCCTCCTGCATTTATTTCCCCCACGACACTAATTCTTTATAGCAAAACAAAGAGTTTGTGAGTTCATAGAGCAGGGCTTTCCTATCTGTAGACATCCAGTAACGTCCCTTTCATTACTTCATCCCAAATTAAACAGTCTCCTTCCTGGTTTGCTGATGTGCATATTGAATTAGGAAACAATCCTTCACTACCAGCCTCCCCCCATCTTAATGCAATCCAGTCAGAGCTGAGATAATTAACAACACTCATTGCTCTAACTTAGTTTTTGCATTTTTTTCCTCCATGCAAATCTTCTTTCATCTAGTTGCTCCTTATTGGTTCATTCCATTAAGCATGTGCAAAGTGGCTCCGGTAGTCATAACACTGACCCAAGTCCCCGGGAATAAAAAAAGAAAGAAACACAAACAAAACTAGAATCTCTGGGGAAGCACACAGGAGTGTAGGGGAGAAACAGAACACATTTATTTTATATACATAGATGCAGAATTAAGCTAGTACAACACACCATTATATAAATAATATGCATGAGTGCTATAGGAATGCAAAGTGAGAAAATGTTTGCTATGAGCCATGTGTGAGCAAAGAGAGGTCACTTGGAGGAGAGGGCTCTTATGCTGAATTTCAGTGAAGAATTAGTGAAGGAAAAAAAAAACAGAAAAATGTCGAAGTTTGGGAGAATCCAATGAGTAAAAGAACATGGTTTGAAACAAGTATAATATGAACGATAGTAGGAAAGTTGCTCATGCAGACATTCGGATAATTATTTCCTTCCTCTTTATGCGGTAAGTTGCATTTTTACAGAGCCTGAAGGCTCAACTTAAAAAAATATATATTCAGAGTCAAATGTATTTGCATATGTCTTATTTCTTAAGAATAGTGTTTTATCTAAAGATTGATAAGATGGTTTTTCTGACATCTTAAAGATTTTTTTAATAGAAAACTTTACTGTAAGTTTGGTTTATAATGTGAAATACAACTCCATCTTCTTTGGAGTCTGAATATAGTCTCCCTCTCTTCATTCACAAGTGAATGAGAAATGCGCTAACTTCTGCTCTTACAAATCCCATTTAGTGGGTGTTTCTAGTTAAACCACTTAACAACCTCATTTATTTTGTGGTGACCATCAAGTACAGCAACAATGCACACTAGTTCTTAAATTAAGTAACCGTTATTTGCAAAGTACAGAAGGTATCAAGCATGTAACCTCATGACATCACTCTTGTATGAATAGACTTGCTGCACTGCGTAAGTACACGTATAGGACAAGTTAAATAATTAAATGCACTGTCGAAGCATCGTGTTATTGGCTATCAAATCAGTAATACAGAAAGTCAGAAACCAAACTCGGAAGAAGCGAGGCCTGCCTCCAAGGCACAAAATGGAGACAGAGAAGAACATTTGGTCAAGAAGAGGACTGAGAAATGCCTGTTTTTAGAGAAACAGAAGACATGGGTCCACAATGCACAGGATTAGGGTCAGAAAAACATGAGAAAGACTACCTGACTTTCTACATTTTCATTGACTACATGGAAATTATGATATCACCTTTCCTTGCTTTGCAAAGGTTTTATAAAATTGTGGTAATGAGCTCATTCTGTAAATGACCTCTCCTTAATTCTCCACAGCACTGTGCAAATTTTAAGTGCGTGTAGAAGATAGAAAAAAAAAAGTTATTCAAACCAGGGAGAAGATTCATTAAGGCTTTGAGTATAGTTTTTCTTCTCCCTAACAGTGGAGTTTGGCATATTCATAGGGAGAAACTGAGTATAAATTTCCTGGAGTCCTAAAAGCCAGAATCTAAACAAAGAACTATGAATGGAAGTGCCTTATTTTACGATTCTCTATTCCTCCGCCTTCTGACTCTTGCCTTTTCAACATTCCCAGCCCTCTGACAACTGAGAGAGAAGGCCTTCCATGCTCAGAGACCAGGAGGGCCTTCAGGCTTCAGTGAATGTCCCACTTTGTCCTTTTCTGACCTATTTGAAAGTCAAGGGTTGTATATTCAATTAGGACATAACTGTTGAGCCACTAAAATCCCACTGTACATTCTCCACCTTCCTCTGCTTTGTATCTTTTCATAATCAGCAGGGAAGAAAAGTATGCTTCACTGCTACCATGGGGTGCTCTCAACAATATTTTTTCTGAACAAAATAAAAATATATTAATAGATAAGCAAGAAAATGGGGCCACCATAATGTTAAGTAAAGACAGTATGATCCCAAGTAAGAGATTTGAGGATAGCTCCTTGTCCCTTTCACTGTTCCATCCTGATATCTCTGCCATTTGTACCTGCTCTGTATGGATATTGGCCTGGGTGTTTAATCTGTCTCTTCATCTTCGAAGTTTCATCCACAAGAAGTTACTTTATCAGTGAACTTAAATTTCAACCTCTAAACATGTTACAGAATCAAATTAAACTACAGATAATTTTGTTCTGAAAACTGAGTGTCATCTGTAATTGCAATACTGATAGGGGGAAAAACACCCTAATTTTAAGCCCTTTGTTATGAATCCATATCTTCTCTGTGAAATCAGAGTGTCAGTCTTGCATCTCGTGGAACCAAATAAAAAAAATGTATCATGCAGTTAGACAGGATATGACACTGACTCAATAAGGCATTGGGGTGTGTAAAAAAATCACTGGTAAAGGGAAAAAGTATGAAAGTAATATTGGCCGACATTTTCTTGTTATTAGTGTTCTTTTTAATATCTAGCATTTTATGCCACTTTATTTTGCTTCAGAGTCTTATGATCAATAACGTATAAACAAATCCCGGATTAGGAACTCACATTCTGTATTTTAAATGTCTGATTTCTAATTTGCTGATCTACTTTCTCTGTTCTCTTCATTTGATTATTTGCCTAATTATATAGTTTAACCTATAAGGCTTTTCTAAATAAGACATGTTAAATACAGTTGTATTGCTGTAATGAAAACTTAGTTGCAAAAGGATAGAGTTAGCTAAGTCTGTGCCATAGTTTTGCGCAGAGTGCAGGGTCCTATGTGTCACTTCATTTCACATTTGTGGTTGTTTAACAAATAATAAAATTTGTTTTGCCAGTACATTACATTTTAGGATTGCAAAAATTATCTGTTGGAATTTTTACGTGAAAGCGATTTTTAATTTTTTGCTATATTGTGTTCATCTTAGTTTCTTTATTCCTAAATACCTAACTTGGAATCTTCATATTTTCTGTCCTCAATAGTTTAACTTTTTAACACCTAAGTATATAGATAAATACAAAACTTTCAAAAGATTTTATCAAAATGACTTTATTTTGTTATAATAGTTGTTACATGAAACTATCCATAATTTTTCAAGATAAAACAGTGACTTTCCTAAATATACATGTAAAGTAGTCTTTACTCTTTCAGAAACAACCCCTTTTACAGGAATTTCTCCTTGAAATGTATATAGTAAGTTTAGCAATGTCTAAATACTTTTAGTCCCAAAACAAGATATAGCCTTACAAAATATCTTATGATTTTTGTTATGCATAATTTTACAAATATATTTAAAATGCTCTACAAAGCAGTGCTCTACTATTTATACTATAATCAATAAATGCTGTGTGAAACTTTTACAATCTGGCTTTCAAATCTTTTGTTTTTGCACAACTAACAAGCAAACTGACATTTTGCAAGGCTTTCCAAGCTGCACTGGTGATTACTATATCACTTAATTTTTATGAAATTTTGTTGTGAGAAGATGCACAACCCAAGTCATGCAAACATAAACATGAAACACAGGTGAGCTCTTTGGTAGTGGGTAAATGTGAGACAGGAGGACTATTCATGGAACACACACAGACACAGAGGTTATTATTGTTCAGCTAAGAATTGACAGGACATCTTATGAATAGAGCCCAAGTTGTAAGCATCAACCAGCAAACCAGCACTAATGCATTTTTTTTGTTGTTGTTGGAAAAATAGTGAGAGCCATGTGAGCAACAATCTTAGAAAAACTGTAATAACAAAGAGAATTAAGCCCTCCTGAGGTCATAGTTCACACATGTTAAAATGCTTTTTTTTTTTAGCTTATCCACAATTAGATGGAATAAACACATTTTCATGGTGTTTAATGAAAAATGGCTAAAGCATACCTCCTTTATTTTTAAGTGGATTAAAAACATTTCTCCAAAGTCTTGTCTTCCAAAATATGGAGAAAAAATAAGAAAGGAAATATCTCCTCAGGGAAAGCTAACTACTGTTTTAGTTAATAGTTTGCTTTAACTTAGAAAAACTTAATTCTGAAAAATATGGTGTGAATTTTGCATTTGGATGAAATTGAATTCTTTTGAGGGTTTTAGGTAATAGAACTATAAGGTATCTACTAGTTTCTCTCCTTTTCATAAATGTATATTATAAAAGTACACTTGAAGGAAACTAATCAAATCTGACAGAAAAAACATTTTAAATGGTAATGTGATTTTTTTCCTTCAATGCAAATGAAAAATGGCTTTAAGTGAAGGAATTCAACTGAATGGGCATATGGCAAAAAAAAAAAAAAAGAAAAAACAAAAAACAAACAAAAAAACTAGACAAACAAAACTTTGAATGTAATACATTCTTTTCCAGTTTCACTGACCTCTTTATTCAACATTTTAACTAACATGTACCATGTAAGTAAAACTAAATTTAGCAAATAGACATTGTCTAAAAATAATAAAATTGTAAAGAGTATTTTTTAATGAGTTTGCCAAAAATGAACTAGAACATAAATTCAATCCTAAATTGTGTGTAGAGTATTATTTCATAAACTATATGCAAGTAATATTTTAGAATTCTAACATATAATGAATGATCAAAATACATTCATATCAATAATGAACTATGGGATTTTAAACTTACTGCATACATACTATGATTTTAGCAATGAGTATTTTAGCAATCAGTGCTATGGAAAATAAGAGTGGCTTTGAAAGTTAAACTGTTAGATCAAACCAATTTCCCAAATCTGAAACGAAATCCAAATAATAGAGATAAGAGGGAAACCAGCCCTACATTTGGTTTTATGTATTGATTAATTCACCCAAGGGAAGCAAAACAGGGTATGACACAGACATCCAGATTCATTTCCATGGGAAAGAGACGAGAGAAATGCGGTTCTCCTTAATTTAATGACTGAACACCCTCCTCCCAATATTTCCATAGGTAAAATGTTTTGTACAATTATGATCAGCAAAAGCACCCCGTTTTAAGAAACCTGCAAATAATGCATATTGGATGCCTAGAATCTTCTATACAGCAAGTGATGGCTCAAAGAAAATTTGAATCCGAATCTAAAGCATGTTACAGGGACAGTCAGAATTCAGGGGCTATAGTGATGTATAAATGTAAACAAGCTATGACCCAAAAGAGAATGCAGGCTTGATGCATGTCTGTTTCTTGTCTTATTTTAATTTTTATTTTTAAATGAGTATTTATCCAAATTATTCCAAAGTTAAATTCAGACTTTGTAATACTAAGCTACTGGAGAATATCTTTCCTATAACAAAGTTATACATTGCCTTACTTCTGGATCATTGATTTGGGGCTAGAGAAGAGAGACTATGATAATCAGAGGCATGCATAGATAATCCGACTAGATGAATGTTGAAAAGCCATTTCAGAAAAGGTCCCTGCAGGAAAAGTCATTGCAGGAAGAGGTATCCATTTCCACTTTCAAACAAACTCTGGAATGGAAAGAAAGGTCCGTGTAGACAACTTTGGTTTCTAATTCTCCCACTTTTCTGCATTTGTATTAAACAGGGCAAAGAGACATGAGTTCTATTTCCAGCCCTACTACAAATTAGCTGTAGTGTCTTAGGCAAGTAACTTAATTTCTCAGAGCCTCGGGGCCTTCAAATTAAAAATGAAGAAATCAGACTAAATATTCTCTAAAGTGTCTAAAATTCTAATTAATGTTTTTGAATTTACTTATTCCATGCAAAAGTAATTTCAATGACGTTTTTATAATAATAGCATCTATTGCCATTTCAATATAATATTACTTTATTTCATATTTATTTAATCATTTTAAGGTAAAAGTACCCATCGTAAACACAGATGCTTGTTAATAAGTTCTACACGCTGATTTCCTCCATTTTCCTCTTATCTACCAGTTCATACATGATTGTTTTCACAGTCACCAGCAACATTCATTTTTGTTGTTGTGGAAATAAATTTTTGTCAACTAGCAAAGTTAGAAAATTTTAAAGGCTTAATACTTGAATACTTCTTTTAACCTCTTCATGCCTGTGTACTAAATCATTTGGCCTAAGTGTTTCATACAACTAAGCTTTGATTAGAGCAGTTGAGTTGTTTCTCAAATAGAGGAATCAGAAGTTTGGGGATTTTAACATCAAAGAGCATGAACGAATGCTGGTCCTTTCACATATCCGGGAGTGATAATTGGCAGTTTTCCTTTTATTCATATGAACAAAACCAATTTGAGAATGATAGAGTTGAAAGACCACTGGGCTAGGAGGATAGAGGAGTTTCAGTCCTGACTTTGCTATCAATACCTCCTTAAAAGTTTATACTCGATTATCTTTAATGCCTACCGTAAATCTAAAGTGTTATGAGTATCATATATACATTGATAAAAATGTGCTATAACACAAAGTCCTAATTCTGTTTTTGAAAAGGAATAGTACTTTCTAAAAACTGACTTAAGAAGGGTCTCTTAGCTGAAGACCAACTATTTTTTTCTTATAGTTTAGTCTCTTTCTTGTTCTAAATTAGTTTTTTGTTCTTTTCAAAAGTTGACAGTATCCTGAGATTTGAATGCCATTTTTAACTGAAAATATTGAGCTTCTGTATTTGAGCACTAAATACTTTCAAGATAAAAACAAAAGAAATTATAAAGCACAGTAGTTTGAGATAAAAAGAAGTAGAAACACACCTTTAGAAGGACAATAATTTTAAAAATCAAATTCACTTTTAGAATAAGATGAATATTATGTATCATGAGGGCCATAGTTGATATTTAGCTATTGTGATACTGAGCTATGAATTTTAGAAACAATTTGGCAAACATGATCTAGCAAAAGGAACATATTTCTCATTGGCTTATTGAAAATGGTCAAAAGAAAGTGAAATATCAAACTAATACAACTGCAATCTCTATGAAGGAGAGAAATACTAAGAAACTAACGTGCTATTTGCATAGTAGTTAATCAAAGTTATACCCTTGTTTTAAAAATATCTCTCAATGTGAAAGTTAAACTGTATGTCTGATTTTTAAGTCAATAAAAGAAAATTGCGGTAGGACTAACGTGAAAACTCATTTTCCATCCTTACCAAAAAGTTTGTGTTTTAGTTTTATTTGTAGCAGTTATCAGGGTCCATTTTCATCAGAAACTTTCTCTTTCAGCTTGTGTGCTCCCTCTCTCATGTTTCTTCCTACGACTCAGAAGAAAAAAAAAAAAAAAAAAAAGGACCAGGCCAGGCCAGGCCAAAAATAATGGGGTAGTTTCCTTTTAAGCTTTGGCAAAAATGCATAAAATGCAACCAGGAAGCCATAAAATGTGGTGCACCTTGTATTTGCTTTGATAGACTATAAATATAAAAACAAGAATGTTGAAAGAAAAAAAAAAAAGGAGGGACATGGGCAAAGTGCGTGCTGGAAACCAAGCAGACTGGTGCCACGGTAATGGGACCCCTGGAGAATGACCTGTACGGGCACTCTTTGTGGCAAGCTTGTGAATCATACTTGTAACTTGTCTCACTTCACTGAAACCCTCAAGGAGTGTTTGCCAAGGAAGAGAGAGGGAAAAAGACTCGATAGGGCTGGGTGGCAGTCACGCACATCTTACCTCTCACCTGGCAGTGACCTTAGTATGTTTTCATGTTTATCTAAAAAAGATAAAAGGTACGATTGCTCAGGAATGAAAACACGGGTAACATTCAAACAGAGGAAAGCAGAAACAGCAGTTTAAGACTATGAGGGAAATGTAAACCAGCCCTGGGAAACATTTGACATTGCCTCTCTCTCGGTAGAGGTCATGGTTGTATTCTATTGAAACAAATAGGAACGACCCAGCAGACGGTTTTGATCATGGGGACCAGAGCTTTCCTAGGTGTGTGTCTCACTGTCAGAATTTATAAGATCCTAAAACTAACAACACGGTTCTACCCGGGACAAATGGCTTCAAATTTTCTGAACTGAAAAGAGTTATTAGATTCAGGGATTTAGGCAGCAAACTAGTGAAAACACAAAGATTTGATTAGGTTAAATGCATGTAATGTGGTGTTATGCTGCAAAAGGGATTATGTAAGGCTCCAGAAAATTGTAATGAGGGGAACACACGGAGCCTTTTTAGGACAAAGTTTAAAAGGTAGGAAGGTAAGGAAATACAGCCTTTGCCTAAGGGACACTAAAGACCAAACTGACTCTGAACCCAGATATTGTGTTTGTCACTTGAGGGCTGAAGTTATATACACTTAGTACCCAATCAAAGTTCATTCTGACCTTAACAATTTCCTTAAGAAATACGGTATTTAAAATTATCAAGTTGAAGTTGCTAAGAAAGAGCCTATGGGAATATCTCCATATCATGAGGATACTCTCTGTGGTTTATGCAAAGTGTCTTTCATCACAGGTTTTCCACTGATGAACAAAATAAAGAAGTAGTTACATAAAAAGATCAATTTTTCATTTGACACAAAGTAAATCATTACTTTCTTCTGGGATGCAGTACCTTTTCCCACTGTCGGTTCCATTTCCCATCATGCCCTTGACCTTGGAGGTCACCTGTCATTGGAAGATGAAGCTCTGAATAAACAGAGAGGACCCTGTGGTGTCTCTTATCTCTGCATTTTGCCTCAAATCTCCGGGCGGAGCTTTAAATTATTCATCCACTAGTGCTCTCTCCGAGTTACACATCTCCATCATCCACTCCCCCTTCCACCTCCCCGTTTGTGAGTGAAGGCGGTATCCTTGGGAACCTTATCAGAGATCACAGATTCAGGCTCCAGAAATGAAATAAAAGAGGAAATTGGCTGTATTAGCATAAGAGGAGTCAGCCTGGAGTTGAATACACACATCACCCGGGAGCACACTGGCTTCCCTTATCAGTCGCGTTTGATCACTACTTTCTTTTTTTTTATATACATTCTTTAATTCCATCCAGCCCACTCCTTTGTTCCAACTCATATGAGGGAACATATGAAATAAGGGCAGATGGCATAAAGTCCTGAATAGTTTTCAACACTTCCAACCTTTCCTAGGCCCTAAGAAAAACAGCATAAATAAAATGCTCATTTTAAGATAGCTTTTATGGCATAACCCCTCTCTCCTACCCCCAGGAAAAGAGTTGTTATTGCTATTTCAAGGGGGAAAAACTGGAAATAGTTAAAGTTTGATTGGATGGATGTTGCAGCAAAAGCTACAGTATCATTCAGGAACATAATCTAAGATATAGGTTAAATGCAGTAGGGTATTTTCATTTTTAGGTTGGAAGCACAGGTAGCAAACTGTGATTTTTTTTTCTAAAAGCACATTTTTAAAATATTTTATCGTTTAAAATTGTTCTTGCACATGAGGCTTTTAAATATATTCTGATTGAGGATGTTGCCACAGTCAGATCATTTTATCTATAAAAGTAGTATCTGGAAACTGGAATTTTTAGAGATGCATTTCATTAAAGTGCTCTGTACACAGGAAAATACATTATAACAATTAAAAACACAATGTTCTTGTGTAAGCTAATTTTTCTAAATTTTCATTTTAACTCAAGAAGCAACAATTGTTGTTCAACATGCTTCTCTTTTATGCTTAATATTTCCTCCCAAAATTCCTCTACTTTTCTCCAAAAGAATAATTATGGGTAACCAAAATATAGAGCATTGGTAGCTTAGTCATGTTTAGTGCAACTTTTAAATTTTCAGTCTTACTAGTATTTTACATTGTTTATTTCTTAAAAAAAAAAAGATGACAGATGGAATGTTCTAGAGCTGATATTGCATGATTATTATTTATGACTTTTCCAGATTTTGCTGTTTTATATTCTTTAAGCAGAACAATAATTGGCATTGCTGTGATTAAGTCTGGGCTAGGTGCTGACATTGCTTTATCACTCAACAGTTTCCAATTCATTTGGAAATATTTATTTCAATTAAAGCCCACAACAACTCTTTAGAGTAAACATAATTACTCCTCTCTATACCCACCTTCCACTAAAAAGAAAAAAAAAAAAAACTCTAAGTTTTAGATTGTTTAGGTAACTTAGAGAAAGTTATGCAGTAAATGATAAAGACAGGACCCCAGCTCCATTCTTCTTCCACTAAGGTCTGTGGCAGAAATTCATTCTATTCCTTCACAGTAAGGAATCAGAAGAGGGGTCACCTTTGTTCCCAAATTCTGTGCAGAAACAAGTGAGCAACCTGATAATAAACCATGAAGCTCATGGCAGAACTGGGCAGAATTCAGGATGATGACCCAATTTCTGGTCATGTAATGTACTTCTTTCTCAGAAAGATTCGTAAGAGATATAGAAAAAACGGCAGAAGATTTAAGTTCTGAAACAGAAGAGAACATGCTGGCTGCAATGAACAGATGATAATTTTATCTCTATACAGTATTTTGATTATTGAAGTAAAGAAAGAGACAAGTTGTTGTTGCAGTATAAAAAGTTCACTAATCTACACTCTCAAAGTACAGTAGAAATGTATTTTCAAAGTCAATGGTGAGAGAGTAAGATAGATAATTAAGATTCTACAGATTATTTTCTCATAATCTACAAATATTTACTCAATGCTTCTTATGTACAGGCTCACTAAGAGATCCAGCATAAACAAATGCATTCAATGGGAACAATTTTCAAGGAAGTAATTTTACCTATATATGAATATGGTTAACAATTAAATAGTTCAAAAGGTCTTAAATGAAAAGGTAAAAACCACTGTCCTACCAGACAGAGGAAAACATTCTCTGGATGTTTTCACACATTTTATTTTTGTTTTTATACTTTGAAGTTCTATTTTTCACAACCACCATATCCTCTGACATAGAAATAAGTTGGCTTATTTGCAATGTTTGAACAATAATACCTAACCCTTACTAAACAATTACTCTGCGCCAGGCCTTGCCCCGTTTTTGTATGTATTGGTGCATTTAATTCTAAGGGTCATCATATAAGATGGGTACTATTATTCTGCCTGTTTTACAGATGAGAAACTGAGTTTCTCAATGCAATATATATCTATATCTATAAATGTATATATAGATATATATATATGTGTGTGTGTGTGTGTGTTAATGACATGTATGCAGGAAAACCTTAGTGTTTCAGAATGAGAAATGATAAGAAAAATTAATTTGTTGGGTATACATCTCTAAATGTTTAAAGTTCTATGTAAACTATTAATCATGATTTTAGGTAAAGGTGGACATTTTCTATTGAAGTAAAAGGATCACAAATATTTATTTACATTACCATTTTGATGCTCATTATTAGAATTAACTTTTTGGCTTATGTAATATGGGAGTATAGCCCTTTATTTCTCTACACATTTATTTCTCATCTTACTATGTAATACATTACAATGTATCACTCCACACCATTGACCTTCTCAGTGGTCTACCAGTTGGTTCTCAGTACAATGTCTTGATATGGAGCTATTTAGTCCATAGGACATGGTAGTCAGTGGCCCTTTGCAATTCAATTTTTCAAGTGTCATTTATACTGAATAGTATATATTATTTCCTTGATAAATGTTTTCCATCCATTTTCTCTGTTTTCTTCTTCAAATTCCTAGTAACCTAATGCTGGATTTCCTGGTGATAGACAAAAAGAACATTTATGTCTCTTACGTTTCACCTTGTAGTTTCAAACTGTGCTCCATATCCTAACTTGCTTGCGTTTATCTTCCAAGTCTGTAGTGAAGCTTTTATTTGGCAGTTTACTTTTAATTTCTATGAACTCCCTTTTCACAGCATTTGTTCTCTTTGTTCTCTTTCTGTTGGTCGTGTGTGTGTGTGTGTGTGTGTGTGTGTGTGTGTGTGTGTGTGTTTAATCATATTACTAGAAATGCTACTGAAGTTTTTCCAGTTATCTTCTATACTTATTTTATTCCTTTATTTCTTCATGATCAATCTAATGGAATTCACAGAATAAGTCAAGATGTACAAGTGTGTCTTATCTGCCATCTTGAAGAATAAATCTCTTAAGAACTCACATATTGAAATGTTACTCATGAGCCAAGAAAATTGATTAGTTAATCCTAGCTAATAGGCTATCAACAGGTGAGGTTTACTTCAGTTAATGTTTTTTTTTTTTTTTTTTGGTGGTTGTTGTTTTTGTTTTGTTTTGTTTTTTTGAGATGGAGTCCTGCTCTGTCGCCCAGGCTGGAGTGCAGTGGCGCGATCTTGGCTCACTGCAAGCTCCGCCTCCCGGGTTCACGCCATTCTCCTGCCTCGGCCTCCCGAGTAGCTGGGACTACAGGCGCCCACCACCACACCCAGCTAATTTTTTATATTTTTAGTAGAGACAGGGTTTCATCGTGTTAGCCAGGATGGTCTCGATCTCCTGACCTCGTGATCTGCCGCCTCGGTCTCCCAAAGTGCTGGAATTACAGGCGTGAGCCACTGCATCTGGCCTCAGTCAATGTTTTTTAATGCCTTTTTTGAGTTATTGTTTAAATTTCTTAAATATATTTTCATTGTCACCATTATTATACGTTGCATTGTCAAATGCAAATGAAAAGAGTAATGTCTGAAAACTGTAACATTAAAGATCAAAATGATGTAAGTGTTATTGTCTATAGTAATCACATTAAAGCAAGCAAGGAATTGAACATAAATACCTTATAGAATACCACCTTCCCATTGCTGAGGCAATCAAATCTGTGGGTATGATACTTGTGCACAAATTGGTTAAAATGTACAAATAAGCGGTAGAATTATGAAACTTTTATTTTATTGAAACACTATTCCATAAGCCTATTTATTCTATTTCATTCCCTGATATTTTGCTAAATAATTACATGTCTATTATTTTTGTAAAAAAATCATTATAAATCATTTTTTAAAAAAACAACTGTGGTTTCTCCAGCAAACCAATCGAAGCTTTACCTATTGGACCATAACCAATAATCTAGCTTCATAGAGGGAGCACCCAAGACTAGGGGCAGTCGGGCTGCTATGGTGTCATAAAGGTATGACACGGAAATCCTCTCCTCATGAAGCATTCCATTTGATTGAAGCGACAACACTTCTCAACAGGAAACAGCTGAAAATAAATAAATAAATAACTATAAACTAGGCAGTTGTGTGCTAAATCGTGTGGGATATAATGTGAGCGCTGTTGGCATTTAGAAAATGAAAACCAATGAGTGTTGGCAAAGTCAGAGAAAGACATGCCTGAAGAGCAGATCTCTAGGATCCCTGAATAGAGCAGAGCAGCTGGTCATTCTAGGTGATACGTTGCCCTAATTCTCCTGGGGAATTTCAAACTGTCCACTTCCCTCAGGCCATCGGGCTCAGTGGTGTGAGAGCAGCTCTGCTCTCTTTTCATACCTCTTTTCACATGACTTAGCAGCTACACAATCCTAGCCAAATCTTGCAATGGTGTGCACGCATGTGTCTCTGGGCGTGTTTATGGAAGCACACACACACTGACACATAAGTGTTTTCTCTCCCTTGCTTCGCCTGCATGAATCAAAGGTGGCATCATAAAGACCCTGAAATTTGCATGATTTGTGAGAGGCTCCCATGCGTTGGCAAGGCCAGTGGCAGCTTAAACAAAAAGAGCAGCTGTCCTAATTCCCAGCTCTCTGGCTCTGGTCTCCCAGCAGCCCTTCTTCCTGTTTCCGCAGTGCCAACCAGGTCAATTGCACTGTTTCCCTTTAAAGCAACAGCATCCAAACACTTCTAGTGTAAATACTTCCATTTCACACATCACCCTCCATGATATAATCCTCCTAATAGGCATTCCTTCTAAAGTTTGAATTTAGAATCTTTACAATAAATCTGTACCAATTACAAAGTTATTAAAGATATACTATGTAGAGAATAAAATCCTCCCAAGACACCAAATAGTACGCCTCCCCAGTCCCTTTTCTTGGAGGGTTCCTAGGATGTAATGCACCAAATGTGTTGAAAATCAGCTCTCATATTGGAATGAAAGAATAGAAAGACTCATAGTTTCAATCATGATGGGATAACAGATTGAATTTATCCTTCAGCCTAAAACAATAAACAATGGGAAATCAGAAACAGATAAAATATATTAAAAACTTTTTTTAGACATTGGATATTTGGCAGCACAAAGCAGTGATTTTTGAGAGGGGGAAACAAATAAGTCAAGCGCTAAGATGATCCACCATTTATTGTCTGGTGAGATTTTCCAGACCAGAGTCAGAGAGGAGGAGTCTAAGTGAGCCTAAAGTTCTCCCTGAGTTGAGGAGATGGAATTAGGAATGTACGGAGGCCAAGGCAACCAGAGTGTGCAGGGCTGAGTGGTGAAGAGAAGAGGGGCCACACAGCAAGAGCACTCCAGACATCTGGAGGATCTCTTGTAAGCCTTCGCCTGAGTACTGAGAAGGGCATGCAAGGGCTTTAACTTAATCACATTAAAGTGATTTATAGCCATGGGTAGCAGGAAGGGGTCTACCCAAGACTAAGAAGAAAAAAAAAAAAAAGAAAAAGAAAAGAAAACACACCAAAAACAACACATATAATTTTTTCCCATCATCTAGAATGACAAATTTTGTAATTCAAAGGACATTAGTTAGAGTACTTAGTAGCATCCTGCCTCAGTAGAGAGGGAAATTTACCTCTAGAATAAAGCTTCTCTGATAACCTAAAAAAGGTTAAAGGCAAGTCTCAAAAGTTTCAAACTGTTTCCAACTGACTTATCCATTTCCAGAATAAAGCTCAATAATTTAAAAAATACAAATATATCTAGCATTGAATAAAGTAAAATTCACAACTTCTGGCATTCAATAAAAAATACTAGGTATTAAAAAAACAAAAATTATTGCTTAAAATGATAAGAAAAATCAGTCAATTAAAAGAGAACTAGACATGACGCAGATGATAGTAAACAAGGACATGAAAACAGTTATTGTAACTGTACTCCACATGTTTAAGAAGGCAGAGGAAAGACTGAGCATGTTTCAGTAGAGATGCAGAAGATAAAGTCCAAATCAAACCTGTAGAGATTAAATTCACAAATTATGAAACATATCCAGTGGTGTGGCACGCAAAACAATGGCTCCCCAAAGAGGGCCATATTCTAATCCCAGAAATTGTGAATATGTTACTTTACATGGTACAAGAAACTTTGCAGATGTAATTAAGTTAAAGCCTTTGAAATAGGAATATTCTCCACAATTATTTGGGTGGGTCCAATGTGATCACAACTGTCCTTAAAAGTCGAAGAGGGAGGTGGAGAAACAGGTCTTTCTTTCTTTCTATTCTCTTTCTTTCTTAAAAGTCAAAAAGGCAGGTGGAGAAACGGACTTTTCTTTTGTTCTTCTCTTTCTTTCTTTTGTCTTTTTTCTCCCTCTCTTTCTCTCTTTCTTTCTTAGATGTGACACAGAGAGTTGGATCAGAGGGTAACTTTATGACTGTCTTTCAAGAAGAAGGCAGGGGCCAGATGCAGTGACTCATGCCTGTAATCCTAGCACTTTGGGAGGCCGAGATGGGTGGATTACCTGAGGTCAGGAATTCGAGACCAGCCTGGGCAACATGGTGAAACCTCGTCTTTACTAAAAATACAAAATTACCTGGGCATGGTGGCGGGCACCTTAATCCCAGCTACTCGGGAAGCTGAGGCAGGAGAATCGCTTGAACCCAGGAGGCAGAGGTTGGAGTGGGCCACGATTGCACCATTGCACTCAAGCCTAGGTGAAAAGAATGAGACTCTGTCTCAAAAAGAAAAAAAAAAAAAAGAAGGGAGAGGCAGGCAGTCTCAAGCCAAAGAATGTGGGTGGTCTTTAAAAGATGAAAAGGCAAGAAAGCAATTCCTTCTTAAAGCCCTCCAAAAGTATTGCAGCCTAGCCAACACCTTGATGTTAGCCCAATAAGATGCCTGTTGGACGGCTGAGGTCCAGAACAGTAAGATTATAAATTTGTCTTAAGTCACTAAATTTGCAGCCATATGATATGGTGGTGATAGAGAATTAATGTGGATGGGATTAACAGCCGATTAGATGCCACAGAAGAAAATATTTGTGAACCTGAAGACATGGCATTAGAAACTACTCAAAACACAGAGAAAATATACTAAAATACACAACCTCAGAAAATTGTGTGACAACTTCAAGTGATTGAATGCACATGTATTCAGAGTCTCTGAAACAGAGGAGAGATAATGTGAACATAAAAATACATTTGAAAAACTAATGACCAAATATTCTAAAAGGTTAATGAAGAGTATAAACTCAAAGATACAAGAAGCTCAATGAACCTCAAACACAGGAAGCATAAGAAAATTAGATTGAAGGGCATCATGAAAAATTACAATCAGTGATGAAGAGAAAAGTTTTTTGATGAAAACAAGTAAGAGATGGAATTATATATTTCAGTATTTTAAGAAAAAAATGTAAAGCTAGAATTATATGTCCATTGAAATGCTTTTCAAACACAAAGTTTGAATATTTTTTCAGACATATAAGAATTGAAAAATCTATTACTAGATGACCCACACTATAAACCTCAATCTGCACAAAGGAATTACGTTCACTGAAAATGGTAAATATGTAAATAAGTTTAATACTTTCCCTATTTTTAATCCGTTTAATATATAATTGAGTGCTTAAAACAAAAATAGATACATGTGAGATACATGACATATGTAGGAATCAAATGAATTACAATTTCATAAGCACTAGGAAGGAACAAATATAGTTTACCCTTATAAGGTTACTATATATAAAAGGTGGTATAATATTCTTAAAGTCAAATTGGCAATAAACTAAGGCTGTATACTGTAATGACTAAAAAATGCTACAAAAGGCTATAGCTGATAAGCCAATAAAGGAGATAAAATGAAATCATAATCGATTAATCCAAAAAAAAAGAAAAGAATAGAGGGAAAAAAGAATAAATGAGGCAAGTAGAAAACAAATAGCAAGATTAGAGCCAACGTGATTAATAAACATTAAATAGATTTAGTTCATTTATAATGATATTATATTTATTTACTAATATCATTTATAATGATATTTATTTATGTATTTACTAAGCGTATTATAATAGCACGAAAGAGATGCTCTAATTTCCAAATAATTTTAAATAATTTGAATTTACCATGTTAGCCATAATAGATCATTCATCAATTAAATCATTCTCATCATATTAATGGAAGGTGTAATCATTTCCACTCTTCAGAGTTATATGATGAAGAGTTAATGATTTTACAAATATGCAAGATGAAATGATGAAAGGAAGATAGAGACAACCTTTCAATTTTATAACAAATTGAATGAAATCAATCATTCATATTAAATTAAATACATATATATTTAAGCACACTTACATGTCCAACTGCCGACCTGACATCTCAACTTATATATCTCACCATTGCCTGAAACTTCATATCTCTAAAATGGAATCAAAATCCTCTCTCCAACATTTACTTATCTTCCTTGTTTCTTTGTATTTCAAATTATTCCTAATAGTGTATCTTATAATATTTTGTGCCTGCAAAAGCATTACCAGTTATTAACCAGAAAGTCAGTTAAGCATGTTCTGAAAATAACAAAAAATTGGGTCAAACTGTTCATCGAGAGTACCAAGTTTATTGATCACTTAGTACTTTTCTTTGTTTATAATCTTACTAAACTATGGTAACCAGAGTTACCACAGTTATCATGGTTTGGGGATATAAACCAAAAATGCCACATAGCTTCAGCAAGTCACATTCCATAAATTATAACCTCTTCATTTAGAGCTACAATAACTTTTCAAGACATAGATGGTAAAATAAGATATAAAGAGAATCAATAAAAAAGTTAAAAAACAGCAGACAATGTTAAAGTATAGAGGTTTTATTATTTATTATTTTTCTTTTTGCATGTTTCTTTGTTTATGCAGTGTTAAGTTGTCTTCAGTTTAAAATAATGGGTTATAAGGTAGTATTGGCACACCTCATGGTAGCCTCCAATGAAAAAATATACAATGAATACACAAAACATAAAAAGCAAGAAACTAAATCATATAACCAGAAAAAAAAATCACCTTCACTGAAAGGAAGATGGGAAGGAAGGAAGGAAAGAAGGAAGAAAAGACCACAAACAACCAGAAAACAAATAACAAAATGGCAGGAGGAAGTCCTTGCTTATCAATAACATTGATAACAACATTGAATGTAAATGGGCTAAATTATCCAATCAAAAGACATTGACTGGCTGAATGGATAAAAATAGGAAGACCCATTAATCTGTTGCCTACAAAAAACACACTTTACCTATAAAAATTAACATAGACTAAAAATAAAGGGATGGAAAAACATATTCTATGCCAATGGAAACCAAAAAAGAATAGAGTTAGCTATATTTATATTAGAAGAAATAGATTTCAAGACAAAAACTGTAAGAAGAGATTAAGAAGTTCATCATATAGTGATAAATGGATCAATGAAGGAAGAAGATACAAGGATTATAAGTATATATGCACCCAACACTGGAGCATCAAGATATATAAAGCAAATATTGTTAGAGCTAAAGAGAGAGACAGACTCCAATACAATAATAGCTGAAGACTTCAATACCCCATTTTCTATGTTCAACAGATTTCCTAAATAGAAAATCAACAAAGAAACATCAGACTTAAACTGCACTACAGAACAAAGTAACCTAATAGATATTCACAGAACATTTCATCCAACAACTGCAGAATACACAATTTTCTCCTCAGTACATGGATGACTTCCAAGGACAGAGTATATGTTAGATCACAAATATTCAAAAAATTGAAATAATATCAAGCATCTTCCCAGACCACAAAGGAATAAAACTAAAAGTCAAAACAAGATAAATTTTGGAAAGCATAGAAACACGTAAAAATTAAACAATATGCTCCTGAATAAATTAAGAAGGAAACTGAAAATTTTCTTAAAGCAAATGAAAATGGAAACATAATATACAAAAATCTATGGGATACAGGAAAAGCAGTAATAAGAGACAAATTTATAGCTATAAGTGCCTACATTAATAAACAAGAAAAACTTCAAATAAATAAATAATGATGCATCTTCAATAACTAGAAAAGCAAGGGCAAATCAAACCAAAAAATACTAGAAGAAAAGAAAAAAATAAAGATTAGGGCAGAAATAAATGAACTTGAAATTAAGAAAAACAATACAAGAGATCAATTACACAAAAGTTGGTTTTTCATAATGATAAAACAAAAATCACAAATTTTTAGCCAGGCTAACTAAGAAAAAAAGAAAGAAGATCCAAATAAACAAAATCAGGGATGAAAAAGGAGACATTGCAACTGATCCTGCAGAAATTCAAAGGATCCTTAGTGACCACTATGAATGACTATATTTCAGTAAGTTGGAAAATATAGAAGAAATTAATAGTTCCTAGACACATACAATCTACCAAGGTTGAACCATGAAGAAATGCAAAATCTGAACAGACTAATAACAAATAACAAGACTGATGTATAATAAAATGTCTTCCATTAAAGAAAAGCCCAGGACTTAATGGCTTCATTGCTGAATTCTGCCAAACATTTAAAGAAGAACTAATAACTCTCCTACTCAAACTGTTCTGAAAAGTAGAGAAACAGGGACTACTTCCAAACCCATTCTACAAAACCAGTATTACCCTGATACCCAAACCACTTAAAGATGCATGAAGAAACAGAAAACCACAGGCCAATATCACTGATAAGTGTTGATGCAAAAATCCTCAACAAAATACCAGCAAACCGAATTCAACAATATATTTAAAAGATCAGAAATAGAAAAACCAATCCTAAAATTTATATGAAATCACAAAAGATCCAGAATAACCAAAACCATCCTGAGCAAAAAGAATGAAACTGGAGGAATCATATTACCTAACTTCAAATTGTACTGCAGAGTGATAGTGATCAAAACAGTGTGGTACTGGCATTTAAAAAGACACATAAACCAATGGAATGGAATAGAGAATCCAGAAACAAATCCACCCACCTACAGTGACATCATTTTTGACAAATGTGCCAAGAACATAATTTGGGGAAAAGACAGTCTCTTCAATAAACAGTGCTGGGAAAACTGGGTGTCCATATGCAGAAGAATGAAACTTGACCCTTATCTTTCACCTTATACAAAAATCAAAATGGACTATAGACTTAAATCTAAGATTTCAAACTACAAAACGACTATAAGAAAAGACTGGGAAAACTCTCCAGGACATTGGTCTAGGCAAAAATTTATTGAGTCATACACCACAAGTACAGGCAACTAACAAATGCTGATGGGGATGCGAAGAAAAGGGAACTCTTGTATACTGTTGATAAGAATATAAATTAGTACAACCACTCTGGAAAACAGTTTGGAGGTTGCTCAAACAACTAAAAATGGAGCTACCATCCAACCCAGCAATCCCATTGCTGGGTATGTATCCAAAAGAAAGGAAATCAGTATATCAAAGAGATATCTGCACTCCCACACTTGTTCAGCACTGTTCACAATAGCCAAGATTTGGAAGCCACTTAAGTGTTCATCAACAGATGAATGGATAAAGAAAATGCAGTACTATAACTCTGTTATTGTTCCTCCGCTGTCCAGAAATCTACAATGGCTCTCTACATGTTAGAATAAAACCTGTAATCTTTGGCTTGGATTTCAAGTCCTCTATGTTTTCCCACTTTCCTCACCTCATCTTCCTTTTTACAGCCTTATCTCACTCCTCTAGTGACATCTCACATCCAGATAGTGAACTACTCTGTCCTTCAACACGTTTCCATCTTTCAACCTCTGCCTTTGCAAAAAAATATAGTCATTATCCTACCTTGTTTGTCTCCATGAACTCTTTTACATCTTTTAACATAGTGGCCTTCAAATGGTTTTTATTTTGTTTTACTGAGACTCACTGTAAGAAATATATTTTACATTGTAACCCAACACACATACACAGAAATTTTAAAAAAACAGAATTTTCATTAAAGCACATCCTCCCCCCCCAAAAAATGCAGTACTTATACACAATTGGGGTACTATCCAGCTATAAAAGAGAATGAGGTCCTGCCGTTTACAACAACATGGATGGAATTGGGGGACATTATGTTAAGTGAAATAAGCCAGGCATGGAAAGACAAATATCACATGTTCTCACTTATTTGTAGAATCTAAAAATCAAAAGAATTGAATACATGAAGATAGGGACTGGAATGATGGTTATCAGAGGCTGGGAATGATAGTGATGGGTTGGGGGCAGACAGACGTAAATGGTTAATAAGTACAAAAAAAATTGTTAGAAAGAATGAATAAGGCCGGGCGCTGTGGCTCACTCCTGTAATCCCAGCACTTTGGGAGGCCGAGGCGGGAGGATCACGAGGTCAGAAGGTCTAGACCAGCCTGACCAACATGGTGAAACCCTGTCTCTACTAAAAACACAAAAATTAGCCAGGCATGGTAGCGGGCGCCTATAATCCCACCTACTCAGGAGGCTGAGGCAGGAGAATCGCTTAAACCTGGCAGGCAGATGTTGCAGTGAGCCGAGATCGCGCTGCTGCACTCCAGCCTGGGCGACACAGCAAGGCTCCGTCTCAAAAAAAAAAAAGAATGAATGAGACCCAGTACTTGCGAGCCAAACAGTGGGACTTTAGTTAATAATAATTTAATTGTACATTTAAAAATAACTAAAATAGTGTAATTGGATTGTTTGTAACACAAAGGATAAATGCTTACGGGGATGAGGGGGAAAAAAAGAAAATACACTACTTAAATTAACAAATCTACTATGGACTTTGAAGTTTTGCAACACCTAATTAGTTTATAAACGTAAAAGGCAGATCAATGTTATAATTCCTGCTAGTTTACATCTTCAATTTTATTATAATTTAATTATTAATGAAGACTATTTGCAACACTTATCTTATTTGATCTATCTCAACATAGGTCTAACAAATGCATGGCAATTTAATGTTCAATACAAAAATAAATGAATTTAGAATAAATCCCACTATAATTTTAGGTTTAAAAATATGTTGCGAAATACACTATAGGGAGAAAAAGCATGGGAACAAAGATTACCAGACCTCTCTGAAAATTAATCATCACGTAAAATTTGTCATTGGAACACTTACACGGAAAAAAATAGATGAAGGTTTGTCCCTTTTCACCCACAAAGCCAATTCTGTGCCTTCTTGCTTCTTTCTCACCAAAGAATAATGTCTTTTTGTACTTACCACAGTGGTCCCTTTTGGCAAATGAATATTTTTATTATACTAGCATTTGGAACTTTAACAAAGAAAGACAGATAGAGATATCCACCCACAACATTAAGGTTTTGCTTTTCTCATTCATTTACATCAAAAAAAGAGTTACAATATTTAACCAAAGTTAATACTCAGAAATGTTTAGATTGGACACTACTGCCACATTAAAAATTTCATATTAAGTCAAGCTCTATTTTTTCTTAATGTGTATAGCACATTGGAAGTTTATCACAACAAAATCATTACAAAACTTTACCATCTTTATCTATGCTTCTAACTGAAGCTACATCAAACAAATACAATCTCCCCAGCCCTCTACATGCACATTTCCTTCTCTGTTTTAATATGGAATCTGATGCTGGATTTTTGCCAAAAAGGCTTATGAGAGAGATAAACATTTACCCTTAGTCATAATACCTATTATAACTCTATGGTAGAAATTTAGAGCAGAGTTTAGATGCAAAAAATATATACTTTTTTTTCTAGTTTTTAAAGCCTACATTTCCCCCCCAATTTGAAAACCAGCTTTTTAAATCTTTTAATCTTCTTCTGACCATTGGTCTTATAAAGGGGATCTCCAAAATTTACTGTTTCATAAGAAGCAAAATTGTTTGCAAAGCAGAATTTTTTGATAGAAAATTAATATCAACCTTCCAACATAAAATTTTTAAATCAAATACTAAGATATTAATTTGCATATTGTTTATCAGCATTTGTAGAAATGATACCCTAAATAAATTGATCAAAATATGGTGCTAAATTTAACGGTTGATGTTATAGAAAAAAATCTATGTGCATTTAATGATTGATATTTCCTATTGTCTATAGATTGGATGGCTCTCTGTCATTAACAAGTAGGTAAAACAGTTCAACTGGGTCTGTGTTTTAACTCACTAAACTAAATCTAATTCATGGCTGTGGTTTAGATAAAATAACAGATTTCTTATAAAGAATACTCTTCAGAATTATTTTACAATTGTTCTTATCAATAATAAAATTTATTTCCACAGAATGAAAAGCCTTTGAAATGAATTATCTTTCACTGGGGAAGTCCCTACGTGAGATACAGGACACTAAGGACTCACAGGTAACTTCATAATGTGGAAGTTCATTTCTTTAAAAAGAAAGAAAGGACGAGAAAAACAAAGTCAGTCTTTACTCACAAACACATCAGATACCAGGCATAGAAATGATGTTGGAAACTTTTTACATTTAAAAAATACGTGCAAAGTTGAAATGTGGCACTACTAGAATATTTCTTTCAATTATTTCTCCTTTTAAAAAATACAGAATTTACACACCATAACAAGTTCCTACAGCTTCTGTTACCCCAGAAATAAGGGTCAGAGATTTTGTTTCATATGAGTGGATCCCATGTCAAGTGTTAATGCCTCAGATAGTAGGTCACATATGATATCTATAGCCATTAATTGAGGAGTTAAACCAGCCTATTTTGTATGTCAGATTTTCAATCCTGATTATCTAGCATTTACAAATTCAGATGTACTCTATTACACTGAAGCTATGAAATGCTTTTTCTTAACTTCCTAAAAAGGGTTAAAGGACACTCATCTAAGAAACAACTTACTCTCTATTTGTGATTATTCTCCTCTTAGTCACGATGATTCAAATGATTAATTCCACATGCTGTTTTCAGAAGTAAAAATAACTCTATGAATATAAAAAAAAGTCTATTATCAAATACTACTCTGATTTTGGTCCAGTGTGTTTATCTATCCTCGCCCCCAGTTAGCTTCTCTGTACAGTATTAATACTGTTGCCTAAATAGGACAGTACTATATTATTTTAATAGACTATTGCCCTCTCCCCTTTTTGGCATTTTTTTGAGAATAGTTTGGAAAAGCCTATCATCTTGTGCTACAGGCTGTCGCTCCACAAAACATCACCAAAAGCACAAGAATCGACTAAGCAAGTATTTAAGTATTTAGCACCAAAGACATTACCTAGACATTTTGGGAAGGAGGATGCAGCAAAGACATTGGAGTGTTTCTTTTTCTTTTTCTTTCTTTTTTTTTTTTTTTTTTTTTTTTTTTGAGATGTAGTCTTGCTCTGTTCCCCAGGCTGGAGTGCAGTGGCACGATCTCGGCTCACTGCAAACTCTGCTTCCCAGGTCACGCCATTCTCCTGCCTCAGCCTCCCGAGTAGCTGGGACTACAGGCGCCCGCCACCACACCCGGCTAATTTCTTGTATTTTTAGTAGGGATGTGGTTTCACCCTGTTAGCCAGGATGGTCTCGATCTCCTGACCTCGTGATCCGCCCTCCTTGGCCTCCCAAAGTGCTGGGATTGCAGGTGTGAGTCACTGCACCCAGCTGACATTGGAGCATTTCTTAGCTTTCCCCTGAGTTAATAATGAGTCAGTTGGGGAATATTGTACCAACTCGTGCTATTTCTTCGGGACATTTTCCATTCAGGAGAACTGTAAAGCAACAGAATAAAAATAGCAACTAAAATGATGGCCACAGGTGATTTAGATGGTGATAGAGGGTAATCTGAGTGGCCTAGACCTGAAAAATAGACATAGGTTTTAGGGAGCCTCTGGATTTTTTTTTCTTTTCTTTTTCTCCTTTTTTGCACAACTGTATTTGTGTATCAGAAAGACTGCTCTGGAAGGAATATGAAGAATTAGCTAAAGGAGGAGAGAGTTTATTGTGTAGGCATGATAAGACACGTGTCTGACCTCAAGCAGCAGAGTGGGCTAGAGAAGAATATTATATTGACAAGTGAGATAGAGTTCATAGGATGTAATAATTGATTGGATATAAGAAGGCACGTGGAAAAATGGAGAATTCATATTGCATGACCTTCTCATTGGGGGAACTAGGTAAATGGTAGCAGCACTCACGCACCCAAAAATAAGGAGATAACCCATCTAGCACAAGCATTTCCATCTTAAGGTTTCCTTTCACATTCAGTCATTCATTTAACTGGACCCCAAACATACTCCAATTGTCAATCAACTTGGTATTTGACTGGTTCTATCTGATTAACTGTCTTCATTTGATTAAGTTCTTGTCTCTCCAACATTTCGTCTTACAAAATAATTCTCGATTGTGACCTCTGCATTTCTCAGATATGTGGCTTTGCATCATTTTTTCTCATTTTCTTCACTTTTCCCCTTAATTAATTAAAATTTGATTACTATCTCCTGTTGTTATGTCTGCTTCCCTTGATAAACATTTCCCTCCATGTTGGACATAATGTTGCTAAGAGGGACCAACACAGAGGAGAACAAGTTTTGTTTTGTATTAGCATGGGCATTTGAGACAATTTCAAACCCACATGGAGGCCCAGCATGGTGGCTCACGCCTGTAATCCCAGCTACTCGGGAGGCTGAGGCAAGAGAATCCCTTGAACCCTGGAGGCTGAGGTTGCAATGAGCCGAGATCACACCACTGAACTCCAGCCTGGGCAACAAGAGCGAAACTCCATCTAAAAAAAGAAAAAAAAAATCATATGGAGTTGTGTCCTTCAATTCAATGATCATTAAACTAGCTCCCTCTTACATACAGTGCCCCGGGCTGAAACATGACACAATAATGAACACGACAGAGTCTCCTCTGATAGATCATGGTCTTTTTGAGGCTACAGCTACATAAACTGATCATTTCAATGTAACAGGTCCAGACTATGTAGTATTGGAAAATTGGTGGGGAGGAGAGAAGGCATTCTAGAGACAGCAGAGAGAAGAGATCAGATGACACTTCCAGGGGAGATGTCCCTACTTTGAGAGTTGCAAGATTATGTAGGAATTGGTCAGAGATGTGGCTAAAAGGAACATAAATTTAAGAGAGTTTGATTTAAGGATGAGAGATACTTACAGAGGTGTGGCACAGGAGGAAGCAGAGGAAATTGATGGAGTACGGTTGCAGAGGAGACAGAAGGAAAAGAAACATGAAAACAGATTAACTTGGTAGAGAAGTAAGAACACATTGTACCAAGATGAACAGAGTTCAGAATAAGTGGAGAAGCCAAAGCATGTATGTGGGGGGGGAGGCAGATTTTAGGAGAGTTTCCTTAATTATAGTTTTTATATTCTCTTTGAGATTGTTCATCCTTAATAATGGGGAGGGGTTTGGAGCATTTCTAACACAAGGGAAGATCGCTGGCTAAGAGGAAGAGGGGTAGATGGTTAGGTCCTTTGAGGAGGAGAGGTCTGGGTTGTCATCAGTGATAGGGAAAAAGGCAGTTATCGAACCAGGACATAAAACAAAACTGTTGAGCTCTAGCATGACCTTCCCCCAAACGCCATGCCTCATTGATTAGCGGTGGCACAAATTGGAAGGCTGAGTGATTTCCTTGAAAAAGGGTCAGCTGTCTAAAGGTGGGAATAGAAATCACAGATAGTTTGATTTACCCATAGTTAGAGGATTGCATAAAATATAAAAAGATAAGGGGAAAAGGAATCAAGCACTTAAAAATAAAGCGGGAATCGAGATATTGGAGCTATATACTAGGGACTTGATCATAAGAGCAAGGAAAAGTCCATTTTCTACTGTTTTTGCACAGAAACAAAATAGGTCTAGGAGGGTTAATTCATTGATTACTCCTCTAAGAAGCTAAATAATAACAACTAAAGTATCCTCTGGATGTTACAGGATAGCTCTTAGAAACTGTCAGAATTAAATATACAGGCAGAAATTGTCTCTTCAGTCATGTTTTAACTCTGAGGAAGCTGGAACCAGGGTAAGTCCTCGGACTTAGAGTTCAGAGAATTAATTACATCAGAAAACAAGCAAATAAAACAGAGATATGATAATAGAAATGCTTGTTATTTTGACTATTATTAAAGTTATTTGACTATTATTAATGTTATTTGTGAGCATCTCTTATCATTGCAATTAATTTCTGAAGGCAGATTTTTGCCTGATTCATTTTGGAAATATAAATTGTACAAAAATGGCTCACAAAATAAATGTCTTATAAAAATGTTCAACAAACTATTCTTCAAATAAATAATTAATGACTCATTCATTTATTAAAGTAATAGGAGCCACGAAATATGTTCAATGAAATATTCCTGAATGTTGTTGATTATCCATCAAGACATTCTTGAACAAATACAGGCATAAATGAATGAAGAAATATTTGGCATATGCATCATTTATAAGCTATTCAGTTCTTCTAGAATTAGAACTACTTGTTATTTGTTTGCTTTCTTTTAAAACCAGATAATAAATTCTATGTGTATTTTCCAAGTTTGATTATCATGACACTTTTGGATAAACAATTATAATAAACATATTTTTACACGGAACACACATATATCAGGCAATTACTAAACTGGACATTGCCATTTCCCAAAGAAACAACAGTGCTATGCTTCTCTGAATACAGGTGTACTTAATAGGAACAGACTAGAGACCTTACTGATTTATAAAGAATAATTAACTTTGACATCTAAGCATTGGTTAGATTATGAAAGTTAATCTCTATTTTTTATGATTTAGAATGTAGTTATGTATGGTGGTTGGTACAGGTAGCTCCTCGCAAATAATATTCCAGGCTAGTTAGACAAATTTAGAGAATAAAATGATGTAGATTAAAATGTGTATATTGACACAATTATCCTCACAGGATACTGCTGAGGGGAGAGGCACTTCTCCAGGAAGCCCTCTGGAAAGTTAATGGATCCAATCTTCTGGATTCTAATTCATTAGGTAAAAATATTTAGGACGAGGAGAGTAAAACGAAGGACTGAGTGCTTAGCATGAACTCTTTGCATTTTCTTTAATAGTATTGTACTCAGAACTTCAGGAAAAGCCTGCTTTCCCAGGATTGCATGGTTTAAACAGCTAATCACAATCCTTTTTAAAGTGTTATTTGATGATCTTTTAAAAAATTATTTACTTGACTTTACTTTTGTATTTTATACAGTTGACAATATTATGCTTCTCGCCATTGTTAGATTCTGTAATACTGTGGGGTGGTGGGGGTGTGTGTGTTTACTGTGCCAAGCACAATATTGTCACTATGGATATAGTCACTATGGATATATTTTATTACGTCCATTGATATTTTATTTACGTCATGGAGTTGTGATCTGTTATAATAGATCTGTGAAGCCACATCCCTGAAGAGAGAATCTGGGACCAAGAGACAGGTCTGGTATACCAATTACATATCACACTATCTCTCTTATTTTATTGTATTATATTTTAAATTCTGGGGTACATGTGCAGTATGTGCAGGTGTCTTTCATAGGTAAACGTGTGCCATGGTGACTTGCTGCACCTATCAACCCATCACCTACGTATTAAGCCCAGCATGCATTAGCTATTTTTCCGGATGTTCTACCTACCCTCACCCCCACCAACAGGCCCCAGTGTGTGTTGTTCTCCTTCCTTTGTCTATGTGTTCACATTGTTCAGTTCCCACTTATAAGTGAGAACACCATCTCTTTTTTACCCTACTTTCTCAATTCATGAACTTGTCTCCTTCATCATAAAAAAAAAACTAAAAGCAATATCACCTGAATTTTACCAATAATCCTCAATTCTGTCTCCATTTGCATGCTGTTTGTGGTGGTGTGCTCCCTCGATTAGTCTTTCTCTCTCCTGGATCACATGCTTCTTCTTTTCTCCTAAATTTTTCTCATTCCTAAGCCAAAAATACTCCACCTTGAAAACAAGGAAACGCCAATACCAAACTAAAATACTAAGCCTTCTTAGCTCCAAAGTCCCTTCAGGAAATTTTATTTCTTTTTTTCTCTTCGGAGACAAACTTCTTGAACCCTTAATGCACGCTGGCTCCATGCATCTATCTTGCACACCCTGTTCTTTTACTTCAGCATGCAATGGCTGTCATAGCTCCACTGAAACTGTTCTCATAATGACTCCTAAATGTCTATGTGCGGTACGGACTTCTCTTCTGAATTTCAAATTCAATTATCTAATTGCTCACCTATCATCTAAATAATGTAGTATAAGGAGAGGTGGTATAAACGAAGTATTTAAAGATAAGGAGACAGAGTAAGCAAGTAAAATTATACCTTCGCCATTTCTTAGTTATGTGGATTTGATTGTTTTTACTTAATATTTTTGGGCTTCGGTTGTCTCATATATACAATGGAGATAGTAATAGTAGCAAAGTTATTGTCATAATAAAATATTTTAATTCAAAGTGATTAAAACTCTCACTGGCACACAGTGAAAAACATGATGAATATTAACTATTCTTTTTTTATTATCCATAGGCATGTCCAGTTAGCATGTCCAAAACCCAGTGCTTGATTTTTAGTCTTCGGATATTTGCAGCCACTCAATATCTCCCTCCTCTTAGTAAGTGGTTCATACCATCCACCCAGGAGGTCAATCTAAAATCTAGGCTTCCCCTTTATATTCTCTTGTTCCCTCCTCTCCTCTATCTAAAGGTCATTCCAGGGTACTGTCTTATATCCCTACTTCTTCCTGCTCTGTCTTATATCCCTACTTCTTCCTGACACGTTTTCCAGCAAGCCATCATCTGTGGACTGGCCATTTAGCTTCCAAACCTATCTCATTCCAATTAATTCTCCCCATTGCATGAAGGGTAATTTTATGAGAATGTAAAATGCCTCCTCCTAGCTGAAAACCTAGAATGTGGTTCCATTGCACATAGGACAAAATCAATTCCCTAGCCAAGGACTATGAAATCAGTAGCTCCTGGCCTCAAGCTTCCACTATTCCAGGCCAGTTTTGCTCTCCATCACCATACCCTCATCAGTTGACTTTCAGGATGGCCTCCACCTGCACTGGCAGACTCCAAATTCCAAATGCCCCGGAGGTAACAACAGAAACACTTTCCCCAATGTCTGTACACACAGAGATGAGGCATCTGGAAATTCCTTGAGAATGCTTCAGTCAGGACATTTTCTTCTTAGTTTTATGACCTGAGAGATCTGTCAGTGAAGTATGCCCCTGATGTCCCTTGGGATTTTTAAAGCTCTTAATATGATTATGAATTCTTATAGAACTCAGCAAGCATTTTGCCATGAACACTTTGGCCTTAAGACTTTAAATTTGTTTTTCTATGACCTCTTAACCCAAGCCATCTGTTTCATGTTTATTTGTCCAAAGTAAGATGATGCTTCTTCAATAATCACTTTATTTTCTCAATTTTGCATCTTTCATCTCCTCTTTCTGCCCCATTAAAAATACATTATAAAAATGAAAAATTGATATTTTATTTATGTCCATTAAAAAAATGTTGAATGCCAATGTCCATTGCATTTTCCTTTGGCACGATTGGCTTGAAATGTTTTGCTAATGTGTTGGATGTTATGGGCAACCCTCCTCACTTCATGCCCACATAGAACTTCTAATCCAAATCCCCTATATATGTAGGGTGTAAGGTTCACTTAATGGCTGGGTTTACATTGCTTCTCAATACTTTCCTTTGGGAATAGTATTTTTCTGAAACCACATCTCTAACCTTCACATTCCCAGTGAAAAATAACAGATGCCATGTGATATTCATGTCATTGGAGAAAGGGAGAGAGCACAAGGATAAATGCTCAAGGATATCGATTTAATTTTTCCAGCCATACTTGTTCCACCCCCTCCTTATCTCTGATAGAATGCTATTCTTCCAGTAGCCTTAAAAGCTTTAAAAATTGCCACCCATTGAAACGGAACAATTCCAACTACAACCAGGACTAGTAGGTAGAAATGTCCTCTGTGTGTGGATTAAGTCCTTTTATAGAAAAAATGCTTGAAAATGGTTCTAGTATACCATAAATCAAAGGCTACACATGTGACTACAAATAAATATTCCTCATGGATATTTTATTTGCTTTGACGTTGCCTATCAGTTGCTTGTGCATACTTTCTTAGGATCTTGCATCAAGAAAATGTTATTTGGTGTGGCTATCCTTTACAACACCTTGTGAATTAATTTAGGCAACATGCAACATAACATGAAAGAAATTACATCTCATTAGAACTTCAGTCCATTTAGGACCATGAACAGGTACAAGATTCATAAACAAAATATTCTCCATACCCCAAACTTATTTTTAGGATACAGGTTCATGTCTAAAGCAAACTGTGTTGTAGCTAAATTGGTGATTTTATATTCAGGAATCTGATACGTTAAATAAATTGATTTTTATGACATGCATGTATGAAGACTAATTGACCATACATTGCTAGATTACCACAGAAACATGGCATCTGCTTGAAAAGTCATCAATTAAGAAAATTCAAGAAGTCTTAATGCTTTAATCTGTTCTGTGGTCACTTTTCTTTTAAAGGGCTTATGTATATCAGTATTTAATTAAAGAACTAGGTTGCTCACGTAGAGACTTGACCATATTAGTTATATCCTCTCAAGCTAGAAACCACAGAGGAGTATTTTCCCCCTGCTGGATGGGTTTAGGTTTGGTTTAACTTCAGCATACAGTTCCACGCACAAATTCCTGCCTCTTATGAATTGACCAGCCTGGGAAACTTAACAAAATATTATTAACCTTTGCATAAAGTCCTTTTTCTATATTTTTAACCTCCTAAATCATAACATCTCAACATAGGAAGGAAACGGAAGTTCACAGAACAGCTTCAGGGAACAGAGCAGAATCACTGAAAACAAAGAATACAGACTCACTAAGTTCAGATGGACACAGTGGAAGGCTTGGAGACCCTGGAATAGCAGCCCATATATTTCTAGACACCATTTTCCCCAATAGCTTGGCTGGGAGAAAGCTGTAGCCAGAAAAATAAGAGAAGATTATAAACTCTCTTCCTGAAATGAACTTGACTTCTGGGAGAAATAGCTAAAACTTTTCACAAAATTCAAAGGGGATTGTCTATAGGGGCACCCAAAGGGAGACCTTTGTGCTCACAGAGGACAAGCCTCTCTCTAGGAGTGATTTTATATTATTGAAGAGAATGCTTTCTCTGCTGTTCACTCCCAGGCCCCTAATTTGTTATTCAAGATCCAGTATCTTGTTGATATGTGGGTTTGAGGTAAGTTTCCCAGAGCCTTGGTCACACAGCAGCATCGTATTACCACACCAGAGATAAGGATCATTCCAAGTCTGTGTGTCAGCTTCTATGGTTCTGTTATCTTTCTAACTATGGAAAGGTGTGTTAGAGCCACACAAATAACAGTCAATGAGAACAAAAGTCATAGTGTTAGGAATTTGCCAACTCTAAGGATTGCTCAAGTGGAATAAGTATATTCAAGTGGAATATGCTTTGTATACAAAGCAAACAATAATAGTCCTATTCAATATCTCTGTACAGCTTAATAAAAAGATGAAAAATGTAGGGTGATACATTTGGGGGAAAGGTATTAGAAGTTTTCAGAGTTTCACTTAATTTTCTAATAGAGGAATGAAGATTTTGAATTCCATTTTTATAAAGATCAGTTTTTCACCTAGGGCGAATGATATAAATCTTCATTGCTTTGGGACTTCTATTTCCCAATTAGACTTTATAAGGACTTAGACACTGAAATAATGACTAACGTTAAATCTTCAGCAAATGCATAGCAAATGTTGCATAAACTACTGCGTCCAATAGTATAGGGACTGGCTGTCAGAATTTATAAAGTAAGCTGTTAATAAGCCAATAATTTTCTTGTCTGATTGACATGTCCATCATAATTCAGTTATCTAAGGAAACAGACCACGTGGGATGCATAATCTCACTGACAAAGAGGAGGAGTTGGGGACTAAGCATAGCACACAGGTTTCCCTTTGACTTTCTACTTGACCTTATATTTAATAGAAAGGGCTTTAAACCAACATAGTTGTGAAACATATTGCTGCTGCCTACCAACACGGAGATAAAGGAAGTTTATGTGAATCAATGGATTGTTTTATCCTGATTAATATGATTATTAAAACATTATTAAATGGACATTCAGTAGTAATAGCAAACCCATGCAGCAATAGCTATTTCCTTTGGGCTTTCAGCAAGTATTTAATATTTAATATCCCTGCTGTAGTGCTTATCACAATTTATTATCACTATTTCATTGTGCATACTCTCTACCCAAGGAGAGGTCCTTGAGGTCAGGGACATATCCCTTTTGGTAGTCCTGTCATCTGACACAGTATCTAGTATGCAGTAATTGCTCATTTAACATTGAATGAAAGAAGAGCGAAAATAAGAACTACAGAGCAAGATTACTTGAGGTTTTTTGTTGTTGTTATCCCGAATATTAAATAATGCCAGATTTTTATTGAAGGGGAACAGAAATCTGTCTGTGCATCATTGATTTTCTAGTTTCGGTACTTATGTCAAAATACTAGGTGAAAAGTCGATTGCCAGAGTAAATTTTGTTTCGTGCAAGTTAGAAAGGAAATAACCATTCTGTAGAAAGCCTGCTTTATCAACATTTCTAAGCGAACTTGTAGGGCAAAGTGACCGGGTATATTTAGATAAATTTTTGGCAGGCATACCAACTATTGAAGGTTTACCCTGACTATCATTTCTTAATACTGTGTAGAAACATTGGATCTGGTATACTTATGATTCCCCAAATTTTAGCTACATCACTAGAGGAAGGTCGGAGTCACTGGATCCCAAGTATGTGAGTACAATGTGCAGAAGCTTACAGAAAATATAAAATTATAGTTCAACCTTCAAAAATTATAGTTTCAAAGAGTCAGCAGTGGAACACAAAGCTAGCATTTGACTCAAAGTCCCAATTTCTTATCTTCATACTCAAGAAACTTAACGTTTTCACCAAGTCCCACTTACTGCATGCTATCTCGTCATTCTTTCCCTTATGAAGACTCACATTCTCAAGCCAAATTATTCTCTGTCCCCTTAAACTTCCACCCTTATGGTCATTTCTGTTTTATCTGCTTGGTACTGTCTTCTTTAATATTTCTACATGGCCAACTTCTTCTATTCCTTTGTAAAATGTAAATTGGATGCTCCTATTTTGCTACTTGCCTCAGTATAAAAAATTTTGATGCCTTCTGAATACCCTAATTACTTGCACAGTGTTCAACAATGCACAGTTACTACCTATTTAATCCCCAGCACTTCTTCCTGTTCAGGTAGTAAACCCTTTGAGACAAGTAGTAGCTACTTTTAAATCATCTCATTGCCTCCCAAAGTGGGGTTTTTTTATATGTGGTTGATGTAAGGAAATGTATATAAATATATATTTATATTAGTGTATATATAATAGAAGTAATATAAATATTTATGGAATGAATATCATTTAAAAACTAAGATGGAATGTGAAAAGTATAGGAAATAGAACTGTAAGGTAACACAATAATTAGGATCCCAGATACAAATATATAATGGTTTCTGTATCTCAGTAACATAGAAAAGTTATGTAATGAAGATGACAATGAGTGAAGATCAGGAGAGGTTTGCTCATCTTACATCTGGGAATGAATAAGGGTGCCCCGAAAAGCTGTATGGAAAAGGTAAGTTTTCTGCTGGCTTTTAAAGCAGACAAGCATTGTTTATTATACTTATATGGAATACTTACCACCATCGGAGGTTATACAAACTTTTAAACTAACTGTATTAGGTAGATTTCAGATTATCAACAGCTTTACTATGCAAAGGACTAACTTGATTGGCAGATTTAATTTTTTAGAATAATCAATTTTCCTGAAGACAGAATTCCTTCCTTGTTTCTGTTACTGTATTTAGTGACCAACTCCTGCTGAGAATTACAACCTTCTCATTACATATATTTCTATGAGTATGAGTTCATTCATTTAAGCAGTTTTGTGATAGTGAACTTTTTTACTATAATATGTTGAATGCTTATGGATCTAAAATAAACCAAATTTTAGAGATCTAACCAAAGTTATTTTTAGAAAAAAAAATATTATAAATGTAAAATAGTTGCATTGTATTTTTATAGCTATGCTTTCTGCCAAATCACTAAGATATATTAATTTTTTAAAAGGGAAGTGTGGTTATAACAAACAAGAAATGCCAGCAACTTAAAAATAACTTTTTTAGTAACAGAAAACCCAGGTCTCTTTAACCAACATTATAGGGGTTAGAAAAGGAATGCCAGTTATGCACTAAGGTTTACATATTTTCAAATGTAGCAGTAAAGATGAATGCTATTAATAATTATATGTTATCTTGTGCCATCAGAAAGAAAACAAATGTCTTATAAAAACCATGCTAAAAACACATACAAATTTTATGCTATTTTCACAATGCTCAACTGTATCTTTTTTTTTTTTAGTGAAGCCTTAAGACTGCATATTTAAAGTAATGAAGTTTAGTAATTTATCTAAATAACTTAGTTCTTAATCATCCAGGAAGTAATGGTAAAATATTTAATATATTTATGTGAAGTGGTTAGGCAATTTTAAGTCTATAAATCTAATGCTATACAGATGTTACTATATCTATTCTATTAAATATAAATCTATTTATATGCAACAAAAAATAAGTTTAACATTGACCATTACATAGAAAACACCATTATATAATAAATAGGCAGCCAGGATACTTCATGTATAAAAATCCATGAAATTTGTTAAGCTATTGGATATTTTTTCTCACACTAATCAGATACTTATTTAAGTAGCTTATTTTGTGTAATTTTTTTAAGAATGGTCCTCTGAGTCCAGTGTGAAGTCAGGTTCATTTGACAATATAATAATTGGATTTGCTTATTATGTTCCTGGTCATTCCTGCCACAGTAGACTCCTTTGTACAAGCAACATTAATCATTTAAAAAAGCTGAAAGTTAGAAAGTTAATTAAAGGATTTATTACAGACTCTTAATTTGTCCTAATGAATTGAACCACCATGAAACTTTATTAATTGCAGTTGAGGAATAACACCTGGATATTTTTCCTCATGCCTTTGGTCTAATAAAATCTGTTATCTCTGATTAAATATGTCAGTTTCTTTGAATTATGAAAGAAGGAAAATGGGATTTTATTCATACAGAAGGTGGAGAAAAGTGGGACAAGGAGCTCAGCAGGTGATATTTCAGCTTTAATTCTAAGTCACAAGACCATGAAGAATGATGTGAACTTGAGAAGTATACACCTTAACTCACCCTGAATAGAAATACATGGTATTTGTGCCAAATTAAAATCCATATGGTTATTTTCTTTAAAATCTTCCATATTATCTACATGTAGGGGATAATTTTCCTTAAATTTCAAATTTGATATATTGAATGACCACATATGCTTTGAAAAAATGAAACCAAGAAAAGGAAACTCTTTACATCATGAAGAGATATAAAAATTATTTGCCTCAATTAGATTTAGTAGGACAATGAAATGTGAGAGCCTGGGGAACATTGCACGGTCCTGAATTTGCTGTATTTAGTTTATATGATAAAATGAAAAGTAGACTCTGATGTTTCTGGGGTGAATTCAGAGCTCTGAAGTTTAACGAGTATTTGGAATAAAAATCGCATTCTTTCAAACAGAGAGAGTAAAGGAGTGGATTGAAGCATGGGGCCATTAACTCAGCCTTTACTTCTCAGAGCCTGGGAGAGTCTGATCATATGTATTCAGACATCCGTGTAAGAACATGTGAGGTTGTGAAGCAACACAACAGGCATACATCAGACTCTGACGCACAATCATATTGAGACCTGGGCATATGAAAAATGTGTAGAAGTCATTATTCACCTTTCTGTATTGTGCCTACTCAAATATCTACCCATCCATCTATCCACGTATCCAACAAGTGTCTCTACTACAACCACGGGCCATGAAGAAAGAGGCCTCTGAAATTCTGGAATATCAGATATCAGGCTAAGTCTCCTATTTGCAGGGTGACTTCCTAGACCTGTGGGAAAATACGCGCACACACACACACACACACACACACACACACACACACACACACACATATAGACAGAGTCTCGCTCTGTTGTTCAGGCTGGAGTGCAGTGGTCCGATCTCGGCTCACTGCAACCTCCGCCCCGCCTCCCCCACCCCCGCCCCCGCCCCAGTTCAAGCCATTCTCCTGCCTCAGCCTCCTGAGTAGCTGGGATTACAGGAGCGCGCCACCATGCCTGGCTAATTTTTTGTATTTTAGTAGAGACGGGGTTTCACCATGATGGTCAGGCTGGTCTCAAAAACACCTGACTTCGTGATCCACCCGCCTCAGCCTCCCAAAGTGCTGGGATTACAGGCGTAAGCCACCACACCCAGCCGGGAAAATATATTTTCAATACAAGGTGGGAATTGCAAAGAATACTAACTTCTGGGATATAGCCTAAGTGAGCAGAGGGATTATTTTGAGTTGGAAATAAGTAGGAAACTGTTTAATGGTTGGAGAAGAGGGATGCTTTTTATTGAGTGAAATGTATCCATTGGGTGCTTTATTGGCAGTAAAACATGAGTAATAATTCTTACCAGCAATATGGTCATTAGTGTTAAAAGAGATCATGTGTGCAGACTAGGTAGGACTAGCCAACACGATGCCAGAAGAAGTGGGGAGTCAGACGAGAATGGACTAATGCCCAGGGTGGGTTATGTAATCCCCTGACTCCCTGCTGCTGCATCCTCTGCAACCCTTTACTTGCTCCCAACCTCGTCACAATGCTGTTTTGCATAGAGCTATTGCAAAACGTGATTATTAAATTCTTCATTCAGGTACATAAGTTTCAATACATAGTGATTAAACATCTACTCTATGCTTGTTGGGCACATGTATATCTTCTTTTGAAAAGTGTCTGTTTATGTCCTTTGTCCTCTTTTTAATGGGGTTGTATTTCTTTCATAAATTTAAGTTCCCTATAGATGCTGGATGTTAGACCTTTTTCAGACACATTGTTTACAAATATTTTCTCCCATTCTGTAGGTTTTCTGTTTACTCTGTTGATAGTTTATTTCGGCATGCAGAAGCTCTTAAGTTGAATTAGATCCCATTTGTCAATTTTTGCTTTTGTTGCGATTACTTTTGGTGTCTTTATCATAAAATCTACCATAAAGACAAATGCACATGAATGTTCATTGCAGCACTGTTCACCATAGCAAAGACATGGAATCAATCTAATGCTCATCAAGAATAGATTGGATAAAGAAAATATGGTACACATACACCATGGAATACTATGCAGACATAACAAGGAATGAGATCATGTCCTTTGCAGGGACATGGATGGAGGTGGGAGCCATTATCTTCAGCAAACAAACACAGGAACAGAAAACCAAATACCACATGTTCTCACTTATAAGTGGGAGCTAAATGATGAGAACACATGAACACAAAGAAGGGAACAACAGACACTGAGGACTACTCGAAGGTGGAGGGTGGGAGGAGGGAGAGGAGCAGAAAAAAATAACTATTGGGTACTAGGCTTAGTACATGGGTGATGAAATAATCTGTACAACAAACCCCTATGACATGCATTTACCTTTGTAACAAACCTGCACATGTACCCTCTGAAACTAAAATAAATGTTAAAAAATAAAAAGTAAAAATAAATAAACACTGACTGTATTTTAAGTTGTAGGAACACTAAGACGAATGAATGAGACATTGTTTCTACCCTCCCCAAATGACAGACTCGGAACTTATTCTGTAGATGTGCAGCCTGGGGTGAGAATGTGGATGAGGGATGAACAAAGAGGGCACAGAAGCTAGGGGAGGCAGTTGTGGAGCACAGTATTACATTCTATTATATTCCGTGTATATACAGGTGAAACTGATATCTCTAGGTGGCTGTTGACTGAAATGCAAAGTTTAACAAACTCTACATGCAATATATTCTCTTTTTTTCTAAAAGAACTCACTTATTTAGGAGCACAGTTTCTTCTCAGGTAGATGGGTGGAGTTCTTTTTGCATCCTTACAACTCTCAGAAAAGAAAATTCTCAAGCCACCCTAATCATTAGGCTTTGCTTATGCATGAAAAAAAATGAGATGATAAATAAATGAATTATCTAACTGACAAAAGCCTTTTAGCCATTTCAGATATTCATTTAGAATTACCTGATATGAGACTTCAACAGCCATTTTTGGTGCCAGCATTATATATTACACACAAACACACACACACAAATCATACACACACCCCCACACACCCACACATCATATATACATACATAAGTGAACTGCCTCTCTACGTGTATATGCATGTATATACACATATGTGTGCTTGTGAATGGTTATATACATGAAACCAGAAATTAGAAAAGTGATTCCTCTAAAATCTAATTAAGGACAATCCATGGGGTTCAATTGTAAAGCCCTGGAGAAAAAAAAAAGAGAGAGAGAGAAGAAATGTAAGCAATTTCACTTGATCTTGACCTTGAGTGTAATTGTTTCTTACAATATGTGAACACATGAGTACAAATTATTTTACAGATCAAGCAAGAGGAGAAAAGAATAAGAGTTATGGACTAACCTGAGGAAATATATGGTGTGTAGATGGAGCAGGGAAAATACGAGGACATCAATTGAGTAGGAAAATGCCAACATCGATAGGGATTGGGCAGGATGAAGTGTGTTGCAGGATCGCAGCCACTAATCAAGGATACAGTCCCTGGTGACTTGCTTTTCTTCCCTGTCGAATTTCTGCAAGAAGAGGAAGTTTCAATAACTCAAATCCATACAGCTCATCACTGCTTCCTTTCAGACAGGAAATAATCTGGATAAAAAGGATCCTGAAACACTGGCCTCCTCGATGCTTGCAGAGAATCACTGGCCTCTCCTATTCTGTGATTTGGATGTGACTAGGAGTAATAAAATGGATTTAGTGTGCAAATGCCTCCATCAGCTTCTCCCTTTTTCCCATAGGAGTATTATCAAAAGTTCTTAAATTCTTTTAAATATATAATAAAAATTGTTTTTGTAAATCAGCATAGGTCTTTACTATTCTGGTGCAGGTTTTTCTTCTCATATTCTCAACTCATGCTTACCCTTAGAGATAATGAAGACTACTTTGACACTGAATTCTTTTTTCATTGTTTTTATATATTAAATTTGTCTCTTCAAATAGATTATAAGCAGCTTGAAGCTCAGAATCATTTCCTCAGTTTGGCAACCGATTACTGAACATTCTCAGCTTCTCATGTCTTGTACTTGGCATTACGGCAGAGGCTCCTCAAATAAATAAGATGCTGCTGTAGTTCTCATAATGCCTACCTATATTGATTCTCTTTTGCTAGTTATTTTACAAATGTATTAGAAAAAATTATTTGGTTAATTGCTAGCACACCTATATTGTGGATCAGTAGTCAGTATTTGATGAATCTTAATAAAACATTTTAAAGAAACTACCCAGATAAGTGATAATAATAAACTGGGTGTCCTTATCTCTTGAGATATTATAAATAAGTCTTCACTGTTTGATTTCCTTTGACACCAACTAAGAGTTCCTGATTCTGAGCAAATGAATAATTATTTCTATATTTTGTATGAAGCCTTGCCCTTCTTACAGCAGTATTTTCTCCCTAAATTAAATAATGAGTTTTGCAGGTGTCTTTTATTTTTTCTAGAATGGATATAAATTCTAATATGACGTATACATTCATCAGAAACAAAATTATTGTTTGTAGATACCATATTTTCTTTAGGCACTCCTCCGTCAATGAACTTTTAAGTTACTTCAGTGTCTTGGCTATTGTGAATAATGCTGTGATGACTGTGGGAGTGCAGATATCATTTTAATATTCTGCTTTCAATTCCTTTGGAGATTATATGTATATACATATATATCCAGAAGTGAGTTCGCTGAATCATAGGGTGGTTGTTTTTCAGTTTTTGAGGACCCTCTATAATGTTTTCTATAGCAGCTGCACCACTTTCCCACCAATGATGTACAAGAGTCCACTTTTCTCTAAATCCTTATCAACACTTGCTTTCTTTTGTTATTGTTTGTTTTTCATAATAGCCATTACAACGGGTATGAGGTGATACCTCATTGTGGTTTTGGTTTGCATTCCCTGGATGATTAGTGATGTTGACGATCTCTTCGTATACCTGTTGGCCATTTGTATGTTTGGAGAAATGTCTATTGAAATCCTTTTCGCATTTCTTAATTGGGCTATTTGGTTTTTTGCTGTTCAGTTGTAGGAGTTCCTTATGTATTTTAAATATTAATTACTTATTAAATATAAGGTTTGTAAATATTTTCTCTCATTCCATAGTTTGTTTCTTCATTCTGCTGATTGTTTCCTTTGCTGTGCAGAAGCTGTTTAGTTTGACGGAGTCTCATGTGTGTATGTTTGCTTTTGTCAACTATGCTTGCTTTGGTCAACTATGCTTTTGGGGTCGCATGCAAGAAATCATTGCCAACATCAGTGTCAAAAAACTTTTTTCTATGTTTTCTTCTTAATATTTTCATTTCAGGTCTCAAGTTTTAGTCTTCAATTGATTTTGAGTTGATTTGTGTGTATAGTGTAAGATAAGGATCCAATTTCATTCTTTTGCATGTGAATATTCAGTTTTTCAATACCGTTCACTGAAGACATTGCTTTCCCCATTGATATTCTTGCTGCCCTTGTTGAAGACGAGTTGAGCATATACGTATGGTTTTATTTCTGGACTCTCTATTCAGTTCCATTGGTCTATATGTCTGCTTTTTATATGCAATAAAATATTATCCAGCTTTAATAAAGCAGAAAATTCTGCCATTTTCTTTTTTGTTTGTTTTGTTTTTGTTGTTATTGTTGTTGTTTTAGTATTTATTGATCATTCTTGGGTGTTTCTCGGAGAGGGGGATTTGGCAGGGTCATAGGACAATAATGGAGGGAAGGTCAGCAGATAAACATGTGAACAAAGGTCTCTGGTTTTCCTAGGCAGAGGACCCTGCAGCCTTCCGCAGTGTTTGTGTCCCTGGGTACTTGAGATTAGGGAGTGGTGATGACTCTTAAGGAGCATGCTGCCTTCAAGCATCTGTTTAACAAAGCACATCTTGCACCGCCCTTAATCCATTTAACCCTGAGTGGACACAGCACATATTTCAGAGAGCACGGGGTTGGGGGTAAGGTTATAGATTAACAGCATCCCAAGGCAGAAGAATTTTTCTTAGTACAGAACAAAATGGAGTCTCCTATGTCTACTTCTTTCTACACAGACACAGTAACAATCTGATTTCTCTTTCTTTTCCCCACATTTCCCCCTTTTCTATTCCACAAAACCGCCATCGTCATCATGGCCCGTTCTCAATGAGCTGTTGGGTACACCTCCCAGACAGCATGGCGGCCGGGCAGAGGGGCTCCTCACTTCCCAGGCCAGGCGGCCGGGCAGAGGCCCCCCCCCCCCCCCCCCCCGCCTCCCGGACTGGGCGGCTCCTGCCCCCCCCACCTCCCTCCCGGACGGGGCGGCTGGCGGGGCGGGGGTTGCCCCCCACCTCCCAGACGGGGCGGCTGCCGGGAGGAGGGGCTCCTCACTTCCCAGACGGGGCGGCCGGGCAGAGACGCTCCTCACCTCCCAGACGGGGTGGCGGTCGGGCAGAGACACTCCTCAGTTCCCAGACGGGGTCGCGACCAGGCAGAGGCGCTCCTCACGTCCCAGACGGGGTGGCGGGGCAGAGGCGCTCCTCACTTCTCAGACGATGGGCGGCCGCGCAGAGACGCTCGTCACTTCCCAGACCGGATGGCGGCCGGGAAGAGGCACTCCTCACTTCCCAGACTGGGCAGCCGGGCAGAGGGTCTCCTCACATCCCAGACGATAGGCGGCCAGGCAGAGACGCTCCTCACTTCCCAGACGGGGTGGCAGCCGGGCAGAAGCTGCAATCTCGGCACTTTGGGAGGCCAAGGCAGGCGGCTGGGAGGTGGAGGTTGTAGCGAGCCGAGATCACGCCACTGCACTCCAGCAAAAACCAGTCAGGCATGGCGGCACGCGCCTGCAATCCCAGGCAGGCTGAGGCAGGAGAATCAGGCAGGGAGGCTGCAGTGAGCCCAGATGGCGGCAGTACAGTCCAGCCTCGGCTCGGCAACAGAAGAAGACCGTGGAGAGAGAGGGAGAGGGAGAGGGAGAGGGAGACCGTGGAGAGAGAGGGAGAGGGAGAGGGAGACCGTGGAGAGAGAGGGAGAGGGAGAGGGAGACCGTGGAGAGAGAGGGAGAGAGAGGGAGAGGGAGAGGGAGACCCTGGAGAGAGAGGGAGAGAGAGGGAGAGGGAGAGGGAGAGCTGAACTTTGAAAACAGAAAGTAACTGCCAAAAGGGATTATTTAGGGCACAGATTCCCCCCTTTCATTATCCTTTAGGTCCTCAGTGGTGAGGGCAGGGGACAGGAGAGGAATTCTGCCGTTTTCAGTAACATGAATGAACCTGGAGTACATTCATCAAGTGAAATAATTGAGAGCCAGAAAACAAATAATAACTGATGCCACTTATGTGAGGAATCTAAAATAGTCAAACTTACAGAAGCAGAGCAGGAAATGGTGGTTGTCCAGGGTTGGGGAGAATGTGGAGTTATTAGTCAAGGGGCACAAAGTTTCAGCTATGCAAGATGCCTGAGACCTAGACATCGACTCTATAGCACAGTGTTTATAGTTAACAATACTGTACTGTATACCAAAATTTTTTTTATGAGGGTAGATCTTATGTTAAGTGTCATCACAAAAAAAAATAGTAATATTAAATAAAGACAGTCTTGGGTGCGATGACTCATGCCTATAATCCCAGCACTTTGGGAGGCTGAGGCGGAGGGATCACATGAGGTCAGGAGTTTGAGATTAGCCTGGCCAACCTGGTGAAACCCCGTCTCTACTAATAATACAACAATTATCCAGGTGTGGTGGTGCATGCCAGTAATTCCAGCCACTCAGGAGGCTGAGGCAGGAGAATTGCTTGAACCTGGGAGGAAGAGGTTGCAGTGAGCCGAGCTCGTGCACTCCAGCCTGGGCGACAAGAGTGAAACTCCATTTCAATAAATAAATAAATAAACTTTGGGAGGTAATGGATACGCTTATTGCATAGATTGTGGTGATAGTTTAATGAGTGTCTACTTTTCCCCAAGCTCATCAAGTTGTGTTCATTAAATATGTACAGCATTTTGTGTGTCAATCATACATCAATACAGTTGTTTGAAAAAGGAAACAAAACAATTAATCTTTAAGCTGACTATCAAGTTTCCAAATCCATTTATCTATTGGAAATTATCCCAATTAATTAACTAAAGAGTTGGCAGATTAAGAAGAAAAGCTACTCAATGTTAGCTGGAGCTGTTTTCTTGGAAAGCAGTTAAACTGTTTCTATCTAATGAAGGGAATCGTCTTGATCTTAACCATATCATTTTTTCCCTCGGTCTCTCTTAGAGTTTCACACTTGTTCTCCAGCTATCTTTTATGGTCCAAGGTCAAGGGCCAATTTTCAGGACAATGTTCCATGTCATGACCCATCCACCACCACCACCACCACCACCACCTTCTCCTGAAATCAGAGTAGTTCAGGTAGTCCTAGTTAATTGATTTGATGAATATCTTTGCATTGCCAAAATGTAATCAGTGCTTGGCATTTAGCAGGTGAAACCTAGAGGTTAGCTGAGTTCTTCCCAGTGGAAATCTATTTGAATCAGATTCAACCTCCCATTACGTAGCCTGGGAGGATATATACTTTAAACCAAAGCTCTCCAGGAATTTTTCTTGTTATAAGGTGAATAGTTCACCTGCCTGGCTTCTGTAGCCATGGATACACTCTCAGTTTTTTCCTGTGCTCTTTTAGGGGCAAACCCCTGCCTTCTCACCAGTCTCTACCAGAAGTTATTCAAATTAAACGTCTTATTGTTTTCATACTTTAATTGAAGATATGGACAGTCACAAAATGGGTTTCTTTGCACACCCACCATAGCCACTTGTAACTACAAAGATGTTCTTCTCTTTGTTCTTTTTCCTACTCCGGATCAAGTAAGTTTCTATCCTCATTTAGTAGTTTCCTTGTCTGAAAAATTGGTAGTAGCTAATAACTACATTTTAAAGTGCTATCTGTCACAGCACAGAAGAAAGATTATGTAGTATTCTGGATAATAGCATAGACTTGGATCCAGATTGTTTTAATTTAAGTCCAGAGCCTGTCATTTACTTGCTGTGTGACATTGGGTAGTCTGCTTAACCTCTCTGTGTCTCACCTGTAAAACAACTTCAGGGATTGTCAGGAAGATTAAATGGATTAAAGTACATATAATGCATATGATAGCATCTGGCTTACAATAAGTGCCACAAAAGTATTTACTATTATTACTGCTATTAACATAAACAGACTTATTAAAGTGTCTTCCAAACTCAAATAGTTGAATTAAAAGGGAATCTAATGCAAGCTGCTAAGAAAATATTTTTTCTGAATGTCAACTATAGAAATTCAAAACATACTTAATGAATAACTAGCTATTACTAACTGGCTTATAATATGCCTTGACTGAAAATGATGAGGCGTCTGTCATTAGACAGTTTTAAGATATTTATGAACTGACACTGATGAGATTTGGTCTCATTTCATCATTTATGGCATATTATCTCATTTATTTGTGGTGTGTGTATGTGTGTGTGTGTGTGTGTGTGTGTGTGTTATATGTAACCAAATGCATTTTTCTCTAGAGTGCATTTACCTGAATATATCTTCCCTGCATATTTTTCTTTTTATGTTTATTACAACCCTGCAAATACTTAGGACATGTGCTAACTTTCACTAGAACCACATGGACACTGATATTAATAATGTGTCCATAGTCACAAATCCACATTGGTAATAGGGTTGTGGGCAAAACCTATTTCCAAGGGACTCCACGACTAATTAATATATATGTGTGTGTGTGTGTGTGTGTGTGTGTGTATTTGAGATGGAGTCTCACTCTTGTCGCAAAGGCTGGAGTGCAGCGGCATGATCTCGGCACACTGCAACCTCCACCTCCTGTGTTCAAGTGATTCTTCTTCCTCAGCCTCTTGAGTAGCTGGGATTACAGGCGTGTACCACCACACCTGGCTAATTTTTGTATTTTTAGTAGAGACAGGGTTTTGCCATGTTGGACAGGCTGATCTTGAACTCCTGACCTCAGGTGATCCACTCACGTCGGCCTCCCAAAGTGCTAGGATTACAGGCGTTAGTCACTGCACCTGGCCTTCACGTCTAATTTTTAAAATAAGATCATGCTTCTAGCCAGTTCCTGTCTTTTGTCTATGACTCTAAGAAAGGAATATTAAGCATGTCACAAAGAATAGAATGTGTTTTACTCATAGAGTAATGCTATTGGAGTACATAACAGAGAATATAAATTTGGTGTAATTTTTAATAGGGCTATTAAAATCATTTAAAGTAATATTTTATCTTATTAAAATCTCAAAATACATACTTTATCAAAATAAAAAATAAACTTTCTTTGACCCAGCAATCAAGTATAGTGAAATCTTTATGCAAAGTGATCTTCATTGCAGCTTTGATTTTAAGAGCAAAAGGCAATGTTATGTAGCTATTCAAAAGAATGTAACAGATCTGTAGGAAGTAACACAGAGATTTACTGATAATATGCTAAGCAAAAATGATTTCTGCAGAACAGCATGTACAGTATTATTTTATAGTTTTAAAAAGAATAAAAAGTATGTAAAATACACATGAATATTTATGTAGGGGAGTGAGGGAGGGTAAGCATCTGTGTGAAGGTTCATGCCTAACCTTTAAACACAGAGACTATCCAGAAACGGGTTAACTATAGAAGAGAGGGGAAGTAGAAAACTTTACTTTTTTTGTTAACGTGCTTTACGGTATTTGAATTTTCAAAAATAAGCATGTATTAATTTTATAATCAAACATAAAGCTTCAAGCACACACTATGTTAAATGTGTTTGATAAATCCAGTGTTCAGGGTTATAATGCTTGCTTAGACTAACTGGTTTCACATGGGTACCTGTGACCAGCGTAAGGTCATTGCTAGGCAAAAACACTGTAATTTCTAGAAACAAATAGAACGTTCTACATACAACAAAAAATGTAAGTCATAGCATTTTGGAGATAATGCTGAATCTCATCAGGCACAGTCAACCAAAACCAGGTTCATTTCATTCCCAGAATTTCATCTACATTTGCCAGAGATTTTAAATTGAATAATGGACTGACTGTGCGTGAATGAAATGCATGCATTTCTTTTATATTTCTGAAATAGCAATACAGGCTGAGACCCCAGCGGGGGAGCAGGGGAGCTGGGGGTCTGGGCAACAGTAGAGGAATGGTGTTGTGTGAGATAGGGACTTAATGAGATAAGGGAATATGTATTTTTGTGAGGGGAAAAAACTTCATAACATTTTTCATATGAAACATACACAAGAATAATGGAATAGATTATATCTTATGAAATGTGGCCTACAGTAAGTTACTGTTGCATGTCTTCCTTCCATAGAAAAGGAATGAATTGGAGACATTCACTTATAATGAAAATTGTCTGTATTTTTCTCAATTGAGAGAGTTCATTGAGACTTCATAGAATAGTTTTATTACATATTACATAGGAAGGAAAAAACACAATTTTTTTGTTCCAATAACAACCTTTTATCTAGCTCGACAATGCACTTCCACGGCAGCTGGATCAAAAAAAAGAGACTGCTGCAATTCAGAGTCAAAGTGGAGTTTCTTTTCGAAGTGGTCGTCAACAGCTTTTAGCAAATGAAGGAAGGGCATATCTTTCCGGGGAAAATGAAGCACCCCTTTCTTTGGCCCAAATGATGGTGAAGCTTCTTTTGTTTATTGGTGATGTTTTTTTTTTCTTTTGGTTTTTGTTTGCTGGTTTTTGTTTTTTGTTTTTTGTTTTTTTTCCCAACTGTTCGTTAAAAAGAAGAAAATGAGAGAGAGGACAAAAATGTGAACGTTATGCTATTTAGTGGTCATGCTCTAGAGGTTTTGAAAAAATAGCCATCAGCAGATGCATCAAGATATGACAGGGTTGCACATTAACTATTTTCCTGTCATACCAAGAATTCTGGAATCTTGTATTTTATTGCAAGCTGTCATCTCACCCACATTTTCAAGGTGACCTCAAGTCTTCTAGGTTCTCCTTCTCAAACAATTCTCATGTTTCTAGATTTGAGCTCTTCTAAACACCTCTGAGTATGACCTGAAAAAGTTATTTCTCCTTAAAATATGTCCGACAACTTCTCCTATGACTATCCTGTTTAAACATTCAAAATGACAGTATTTCCACTAAAACCACCTCTTTAACTGATGTTCGAACTTGAATGTGGATTCTCCTTTTGTAACATGGACGTATAGTAGATATCAGTGTGTCTGCTGCTTCTGTTTGTTGCTAAGGTTCATAGGGCATGTTCTCTTTTCCAATACTTTTTCATGAAATACATTTTGTGATTTTTGTCATTGTTCCTTTGTCCAGGGATTCTTTAGGACAATTGTTTAAAATCTAAGCAGTTAAAGCCCGACATTTTGGCTCACGCCTATAATCCCAGCACTTTGGGAAGCCAAGGTGGTGGATCACTTGAGGTCAGGAGTTCGAGACCAGCCTGGCCAACATGGTGAAATCCAATCTCTACTAAAAATACAAAAATTAGCTGGGCATGGTGCCACATGCCTGAATCCCAGCTACTTGGGAGGCTGAGGCAGGAGAATCACTTGAACCTAGGAGGCAGAGTTTGCAGTGAGCCAAGATCATGCCACTGCACTCCAGCCTGGGCAACAGAGCAAGACTCCATCTCAAATGATAATAATAACAATAATAATAATAATATCTAAGCAGCTAAGAAGTTTTAATTTATTTTTGTTGTTTATTTCTGATATCTGGAATTTTATTCAGATTATGTGGGTGGTACGTCTGTACATTTTTAGAATGTATTGAAGTTATCTTTGAACCTAAGCCTATGAGCAACTCTTGCAAATCTTCCATTGCTCTAAAAAAATACAAACTCCTTCTTTGGTTTTAAGTTTTATATGTAAATATTTATTATATCAAGCTTGTTGGTGATATTATTTAAACCTTATTTGACCTTACTTATGTTTTTAAATCTGTTTATTAATAAAGAAACACATTGAAGCTTCTTCTTCTAGTATTATTATTATTATTATTATTATTATTATTTTCTTTAATTTTTACTTTAAGGATACACAGGCAGGATGTGCGGGTTTGTTACATAGGTAAATGTGAGCCATGGTGGTTTACTGCACAGATCATCCCATCACCTAGGTATTAAGCCTAGCATCCATTAGCTATTCTTTCTGATGCTCTCTCTCCCCCAACAACCCCAGACAGAGCCCAGTGTGCGTTGTTCCCCACCATGTGTCCATGTGTTCTCATCATTCAGTCCCCACTTATAAGTGTGAATATGTGGTGTTTGGTTTTCTGTTCCTGTGTTAGTTTGCTGAGGATAAGGGCTCCTACATCCATCCATGTCCCTGCGAAGGACATGATTCCATTCCTTTTTATGGCTGCATAGTATTCCATGGTATAGATGTCCCACATTTTATTTATCCAGTATATCATTTTAGAGTTAAATTCTCCATCAATCTCAAGATGATTTTCCACATCTATTTTGCTTTATGTTGTTTGATACATAAAATTTGTGCCATTTAGTGACTTTGTGGTCATGGTGAGTGGTAGTGATTATTATATGTGATGAGTTTCTTGGTCCTGCTTGATGTTTCGGGCATACATTCTGCCACCGGACTTTTAATTTTCTGCCACTGCATGAGTCTCTTTATTTACATTTACTAATATAACCTATTCCAATCCTTACTTAAAACTTTGGGGGGTCTGGGACTTGAACTGCAGATAAGTGGCTTAATTATAACCTTGGTTCATGACACACCTATATTACCCATTCTAAAGCAAAACAAAACAAACAACAACAACCAAAAAAGCCTTACTAAAGCAAAAAGAACCTGAAAAACTACCCAGCAAATGATTCCCCAGATGCTGCGTTCACTTTCTTTTTCTCACACTCCTCTTTCTCCTCTTACTCTTCATGGTTCTCCTTCACACTGCTTCTCTTTCCCCCAAAGATTTCCATCTCTTTTGTCTCTATGTTTTGGCTTTGTGTTGTGAGGATTTATTTAACTTTCTCTTGTAGGCCACCAACTTGACAATGATATTGTACCAGTTCCTCTATTACACTTTCAAATTTTTAAATTTCTTCTTACCTTTCCAGGAGGTTTTGTTTTTGTTTTTGCATGTGATCTAAGTCTATCCACTTGAGATGTCTCATTTCCGGTTTTCTTGGTCAAAAGTATCTGACTCTTCAATTCATTCTCCTTCTGTTGGATCTACCAGCTGCCCCAGGTGACAGAGACCCTTAAGTATGTTGCTGTTTTCCTTTGTCTATTCACTGTTTTCTGCTCCTCCACCACCCGCAGACATCAGGTTGCTTGTGTTTCCAGGAAGTGGACCCTTGTCGAGTGGTAGAAAGCTAACAGTTCTGTTCTCTGTAGACCGATGAAGCACTTCCTGGTGAAACATTTCTGCTGTTGGAATGAAGTTCCCAGTTTACCCTAGATCAAGCCTGTGCCTTCTGCTTTTTTTTTTTTTTTTTTTAATTTTAAAGGTAGAGGTCAGTTTACCACTCTAGTTTTTCTGTAGTTCCATGGAGATTAAAGTGATCCTAGAATCACCCCCAGGACAGCACACAACTACTGGACACGTGAGGCCATTACCTAAGGACACCAGAGATTCTGTAGGTAGCCATCAAATCCCAGAGAGGGAAGCCATCTTGCTGCCCAGGATGATTTGCCAAGAGGCCAGTTGAAAAGATCACAGTGTTCCTAGGAAGATCACGCAAAACCTGAGATCTTAGTTGGGAAGGCTAAATGACAGTCTGTTTTCATGACACAAAAGGAAAATATCACTAAATAATACTATGGCCTTCCTCTCATGCCAACTCAGAAGGCATTTTCACTCCCATCTCTAGGCCTTTCCAGATCTGGTCTCCTGTGAATACAAACTCTCTTTATATTTTATCTCTGACTTATAATGCAAGCTCCTTAAGGCCAAGAGTGTTTTATCTTTGACTATGTTATGTACAAGACTGATCACAGAGCTAGAGCTAATTGGTGGTTTTATATCATCATGATCATTACTATATTAAGTGTAGGTGTATATTAACCTGACAATTCAAATTTATAGGCTAGATAAATGGAGAATATTTGCTCATTTCATAAAAGTGGTTTGCCCAGGGCTTATTAAATCTCACATTCTTAAAAACATTTTATCAACGTAGAATAGGACTTTTCAACAATACACATTTTGTAAAGTGGAAAATGCAATCTAAGCTGGATTTTTAAAAAGAAAAGTTTTCATTGTGAGATTCCCGTTTATGATTGAAATCTCCCAGCGTTATGTTCAAACAGATTCCATCTTATGGGGTCTCTTGAGTATTCTTCCATCTTTATAATTTAATGGAGTGAGAAACTTCTCCCACAAACATCCTGCACTCTAGGCCTGTAGTCTAATCTCATGCTCCAATTTGCATCCTTTCTTTGCTCTATTAATTGAAATTAAAATAAAACGTGCTCTTTACTGCTGCTGATCTTATAGGTATACATTATAAATTGATAAACAATTTGTAAGAATTCATTTTAATCAAATAATGTATTAGTCTCTCAGCAAAATCCTTTTTTTAAAAAAAATGTTTTATCTTCATCTCAGGGTTTCCTAGAGTCCTTCTTTCGGTCCCTCTGTCATAAGAAATTTTGGATTCTTTTTCACTGGATGCAGATATCTCATTCAACTTGTTTTTGTTTGGTTTTAGTTGGTTTGGTTTGATTATTTACGTCATAGCAGATGTCTGACACTTGATCAACTGTTAGACATATTTTATTGCAAGAAGTACCATTACATGGTGTTACTAAGCAAGAAAAATTACTGTCAATTAAACTGTGAGACATCACTAAGATGGGCCCTGATTTCAAAGATGTTAAAATGTTAAAGTATAGGTGGTCTACAAGTGAAGAAATATGGAAATAAGTATTTTGTGGCTTCTGATGCAGAAACAAAGAACTCCTTTTTTTTTTTTTTTTTTTTTTTGAGACAGAGTCTCGCTCTGTCACCCAGGCTGGAGTGCAGTGGCATGATCTCAGCTCACTGCAACCTCCGCCTCCCGGGTTCAAGCAATTCTCTGCCTCAGCCTCCCAAGTAGCTGGGATTTCAGTCCCCCACCACCATGCCTGGCTAATTTTTTTTTTTTTTTTGTATTTTTAGTGGAGATGGGGTTTAACCATCTTGGCCAGGCTGGTCTTGAACTCCTGACTTTGTGATCTACCCACCTTGGCCTCCCAAAGTGCTGAGATTACAGGCGTGAGCCACCGTGCCCAGCCCAAAGAACTCCTTTTATGTTTGCAGAGCAACGATCAGTTTGATCCCTGCCACTTTCCTTTTCAACCTTCCTGAATTTCTAGAATAGCCTTATCACAACAGGGAGCACATAGCAATGCCTATTCCCACCACCTGTGGGTCCTAGTAAATCTGGTTCCCTGAAACAGGGCTAATCCTGGCAATGTCCTTACAAGTCACCATTTTCCCATATTGACCACAACACTGAATCTTTCTTGAATGACTCTATTTTCCCATCTGGCCTGATAGCCCCTCACTAAACCTGAAAACTGTGCAAAACCTAACCTGGCTTGATGGAAGACCTGAAATTTTGTGGGGTTCTTTCTAGTTCTTTCAGTATGGCAGCTGGGAAGAATCCTGTCCCTTGTACTTCACCTATGCTGTTCTTAAGAGAACCATTTGTTGCCCCAGTCTTCCTATGTCCTACTTTCCTCCTCCTCGGACATCAGTGCCTACTGTCATCAAGGCTGTGACCACTATCTCCTCTGGAGATACATTTACCTGCTGGATTTCCTATACTTAACCTGCTGGATTTCCACATCAGCAGTCAACTCTTCTTGATAGTGGTACCTGAATCTTGCAATAGTCCCCAGAATGCTTGGCTGTGTATTTCTGGAATTCTTTTGAGAGATGGGGTCTTAGTATGTTGCCCAGGCTGGACTTGGACTCCTGGCCTCAAGCCATCCTTCTACCTCAACATCCCAAGTAAGTGGGATTACAGGTGTAATCCTGTGCCCAGCTTGCAGTTCTAGATTTAAAACGAGTTGGCTGTTTTGATGATCTGGAGCTATAATGATCAGCATAACCACAATAATGCCTCTCCCAGACCCATCCACACAAGGTACTAAACTAGCATCCAAAACTCGATATAAATAAAATAAATAAATAACTCACCTTTCCCACACATTTTCAGACTCCAGGGCCATAGTCTCCTCTAGTTAATGTTGTAATGTTTTATATTCAAAACTCAGCTGCCACCACCGAATTATCTCTAATTGGCTTAGATTGAGGTGGTCCATGGATGTCATTGTAATCCCTGACTGGACTTGTGGGTGTCCCTTCTCTCTGTCTTCTGCCTTGGCCTATGAAGTACTGCTGGAACAATGGTTTTCTCTGGGCCTCTGTGAGAAAAGGGAGGAAAAGGAAAAGAAAGACAGAGCTATGAGAGCAACCATTCCTTTGCTTCTTAAACCAGACTTCATAGAATGGAAAATGGGGTGAACACAGTTTTGTCGAAATGAAGTCTGTCACTCTCATTTGGAGTCCATAACTCAGAGTAGAAGAAAGGCTTCATAAGGCAGTAAAAGACCTAGTTTAAAACTGGTAGTTGGTCTGCTTATTTCTCTGATACTCAATTAACCCATTGTAAACTAGGGAAGACTATCTTTCCTGTGTGGACATTCTAGCACAAGAAAGGATGCAAATAAAAATGGCATCATCAATGCAGAAGAATGCTGTGAACTTTAAGACATTACACACCTGTAAAGGAAAGTAATTCATCATTTGAATAAAAATGATCTTGTCACATATTGTTTATTCTCCACCTCCTTTCTTTCTACCCTGGACCCGACACTCTGAACATTGCTGCCAGCTTTGGTGACCTTGCCTCTAGGTGAAGGTGCCTGCATACATACTGTATTCACAGACTGAACACTTGTCCCTGAAGGGCTGGGTTTAAGATAGAAAGAGATGTAAAAAATGGTGGAAATGCCCAAATGTAGAAGGCAAGTTTGAAGCTTCTGCATCTAGTTTGATTTGAGATTAAATGGGGTGCTGTTGATCTACATACCTTCCCTCGCCACACTTAATTTTGAAATGCACTTCAGATCTCATGCTATTCTACAACCTGAACAATAAAACCATGCTGTTTGTAAACAAAGCATTTCACGTATAAGAAACAGGCCCATTGTGCATTTTTTTTCATTTTATCCACATTTTCCCATAAAATCTATTTGTATGCCCACTTTTCAGACTGTTTCATTGCATGATATTTAAGCAATGGTCAATCCTATTTGTGCTACATTTATGGGGATCCTTGAATTTCCAAAAGTAAAGAGGAGAATCTGCTGTTTAGCTAAGAAATCTGTTCAACTTAATACAGATTTTATACCTTCTCTTAAATCCCAGACTGAGCTCTTCTTTTCCAATTCTTCAGAAATGAAGAAGCCCTTATTTCTGAAAAATTTATGGATGCAGTGCATCTCTCTATCATTAAAGGCAGACAGCATCTTTCAGATATAATGGGAATATGAGTCATCACCCTAAAACCTGATCTGGTCCTAATTCAATTAAATCATTACATTCTTGTCTTTCACTGATTTTCTTGCCTACGGAAAGCCATGCAATGAATGTGTTAAATGGCTATTTTTAAATAGTACGTGCATTCAAAGAAGGAGAAAAAACACACACACACCATTTAATGCTAAAAAGGGAAATAAATTACTGTTTTTTTTTTTTTTAACAAATGGCTGGGAGGGTTATAATGTATTAGTTTTTTTTTTTTTCCAGAGGTAATCTTAGATGTGGAGTGAATGAAGTGAAGTCTGTTATCAATCCATAACATCTGCCGCAGTGTCAAGCGATGAAATGGGTGACTCCGGAGCCCAAGACAGCTGGGACGGCTTTCTTAATGCAGGAGGGTATTGTGCAAACAAACAGGCCCTGATACGGTCTATGGTTGTCACAATTATTCAGGCTGGTGATACATCTTCCCGTATTAGCTGCTTGAGCAGCCCTATTTCTTTTAAAAGTAAACTACTGTATAACAATCACCATCCTGGCCTGTAAGTCAGTGAGCACAAATAGAATAAATACCCAAAATAAAAATAAATATAAATTAAAATTTATCGCCAGAGCAATAAACTGTAAAACAGATGCAGGATGAAACAAAACAAGACAAAACACCTGGAGGAGAGGCTGTGGAGAGAATGAGCAAACACAAATCCCAAACCTTACTCACAACAAAACAAAACTCTGAATGAGTAGCAATTTTCCTTACACTTTACAGTGTTAGGGGTTCAAGTGTCTTTCAAGCTAAAAATAAAAACACTGTTTGGGGCATCTAATTTTAATTCATTCTTCTTTTGAGGTTTGTGACCAACATTGTGGGAATGGTAATTACAAATGAGGAGGCCTAAGTATTAAGCATGAGCAAAAGTTCTCTAAAATTAGGAAATGACCTAATTCAGTAATGTATGTACATAAATCTGTAGCTAAAGGAGATGCTGAATTTAATTACAAACAGAATCTTGGTTTCATCTAGCTTTCTAGAAGGCACAGAAATGTTCTGATTCTCGTTCGTAAATTTGTCTTTCTAACACATCAGGAGCCTGGATTTCCAGCTGAAATACAACACCGTGCATTCTCCAATGTATAGCCTAGCTTTGGGTCAAAAATCTAGGGCCTGCTGCAAGAATTACTGTGCACTCAAGTTCTCTGCACACTGAGCACTAACTAAGGTTCATTGGAAAGGAGACTCTTGTGAGGCCTTGAAGCACATCCATTCACACCTAATAATTGTACAGATATGAAAAGTAACATCAGAGAAGTAAAGATTTTTCTAGGAGGCCATTTAGGTTTTGCTCTGTGCTTTATTCTATCACATTAGGCTGCCTTATTCTCTGTTATCTGCATATCTATGGTAGTATTAAAAGTAAGCCATTTTCAGTTTGTGTTAACAAGATGGATGTCTGAAAACTAAATACAACTGGAAAATTCAATCCAAGTTACTGAAGTTTGACTGAGATATATTGATTCTTAAAAAACAAGATAATAAACTCTAAATATCCAATGAAATATTTTTATTTTTAATTTTACGAGGTGTGTACTGGTATAAATTTTGTAACACACATTTTTTAGTGTGTATACATTCTTGATTAAGTCAAGCCCAAGTGCCATGAAAGCTCAAAAATACACAAATCAGTGTGTCTGTAAAGAAGGGTTTATATCTTAATCATTATTGTATTTTTCTCAACACCTCACACAATGCTCACAAATAACAGTTGTTAAATGCTGTTTCAACTTAAGTATCTCTGTTGCCTTTATGTAAGCAAAAATAAGCTCAGTTTCTTAGAAATCACGTGTCAACATCGTGGAATATTTCCTCTCTGATAATGGGACATCATTGCTTAGTCATTCATTCATTCATTTGAGAAGTGTTTGTTGACCATTCTTGTCTGGTCTATTCAGTTCTCCACATCAGAGATAAAACAGACAACCAGCGAACAAGGAAGAAATAGCACCTGCCTTCAAGAAGCTTACAGTCTATCAGAAAAGAATGACATTGAGCTAGTAATTCTAAGTATTACAAAGGAGAAATTTAGGCAGCCACATCTGTATGTAGAAGGAAACTCAACCTGGTTTGGGAGGCAGTGCTATGAAGCCATAGGCCAATTCTCCAAGGAACTACTTGCATTTAAGTTAAGGTGCACAGGCCAATTCTCCAAAGAACTTGCATTTAAGCTAAGGTGCCATAAAACATTTCGAGGTAACAAATGGGAAAAAAATAGACCACACCTAGATACTAATGCTGCCTGTCCTGTTCTTTCATTGAGGAAAGAAAAGCCAAATTAATGCCCAGTTTCAAGTAGAAATATATTTTTGGTTTTGGAAAGAGAGTGTTGGGTTTGGTCACATACAAAAAAAAAAAAAAAGAAAGTCAAGGAAGAAATCACCTGTCGGGTTTAGATATGTAGAGTCAGAAGGATGTAATCCTAGACAAAGAGAAAGGCATGGACATTGGCAAGAAAAAGCACGGGGAGTTCACAAAACGTGTAGGGCTGATCTCCAGCCAGGAGCGCACATTTGTTGTTTAGTGTTTGGTGTCTATTTTGATTGGTTCAAAAAGACTTTGCTGAAATGGCATCTTTCCTGTGGAGGCACCCCAGTCCCACTAATGCTTCTCCTTCCCAAAACACTTACTTAATTCTTCTCATAGCACTTTTATTTTTATAACAGATGTTGTAATTTACTCATTGATTATCCTATTTACTCTCTGTATTTTCCCATTGGAATAAAAGTAAGGGAAGGATCTGCATCTGTTTTGTGTGTTGATGTATTCTGAGCTTCTAGACAGTCCCTGACTTACAGTAGCTACTATAAAAAATTATCGAATTGAACCTAGGGGACCTGACATGTTTTGCTCCATAATTCAGTGGTTCATTGCTGTTGTCCGCCAGGTCAGTCTGACTTGCTGTAGCATATAGATTCCAGCTGGTGGAAGGTATAGCTTTTCCTAAAGCCCTGGGCTGGAAATGGTACAAGTCCTTTGCCTTCAAATTTTATTGTCAAGAACTCAATCACATAACCACACTTAACTGCAAGTGAGGATAGAAAATGCAAAAACCACCAGGTGTGGTGGCTCACGTCTGTAATCTCAGCTCTTAGGGAGGCAGAGGTGGGAGAATAGCTTGAGTCCAGGAGTTTGAGACTTGCCTGGGCAATATAGCATGACTCTATTCTCCCCACAAAGGAAAAAAAAAAACAAGTGTAGCTCCCCTCAAAAGCAACAACCTCCCCAACTTTAAAAAAAAAGAAAGAAAATGCAAAAAGCATATATCCCCAAAGAAAGGAGAGTGTATTTTGATGGACAATTGAGAGTTTCTCTTACTTTGACCATACAACCAAATCACTGAAGGGAAGGTCTCTTCTTCAAAGTGTTACTGCTTCTTTCAACCAAGGCAGAGGTGTTTGTGAGAAAAAAAATCAAGTACATTCCTTTGCCAATATTAGAATGTAACTGAAGGCATTATCCATCAATATTTTGTAAGTATTACAGAAGCAAAATTATGGAAGAGTAGCACATTGGCCTCATTAAAATATTTCAATAGTTAATTATATGCTATATATTTAAGCATTACATACCTCAGATATATTTGTATTGTCAAGAGATCAATCATCAAGTTAATAAATTATGCAACTTAATTTTAAGTATGATTAGCCTAAATTATTTTTAATAATTAAAAATTACAAACTTGGAAACAACATATTTAGAAAGTTACACGAAAAAATTTAAAACCTAATTTCTTTTTCATTGATTCAGTAAAGTTCCCATCATCTCATTTATAGAAATTAGTATTCTAACTACGCTTATCTTTTTAGTTTACAAAGCTAACAATCAAATTGTTACATTTTATACGTCCAGAAGAGCTAAGAGAGCATTTCTTGCCCTCTTAGAATGAGAGGGGAATTCCCACTTAATGAGTGACAAATGTGTGTCAGTAAATCATATGCATGTTGATTTTCCAAATAGCTTGTGAGAGGGGCTTTGGATCTAGGTTAGTCTAAATCCAAAACCAAAGGAAGTTATTCTAAAGAGGCCCACAATTTATTAATTCATTTATTCATATTACTTATTAGACACCCATGTATAAATGTCTAAGTGCTGAGGGGCAGAAACCTTGTCTGTCTTGTTAGCAATGATAGTCTCACTGCCTTAAACATTGCTAACAGGATTATGCATTCAAAAAAATCTTTGTTGAATGAATGAATGAATGAGTGAATGCATGCTTAATGGTTGAAAATTTACTGTGGGCAAATCATTGTGCTGGCTGCTCATAATACTGTGCTTGGGGTAAAACCTTGAGGATATTATATGAGGTCCCTTAAGTCTCTCTCTCTCTGTCTCTCTTTCTTTCTTTTGATTTGAATCCTATACTTCTCCTATGACAAGTCTGATTAAAAAAAAAAACAGTTTTTCAGGATCTAAACATTCAGGAAGTTCCTCTGGTATTTGTAATTCTTTAATGGCGCAATATTTTCTAGACCACTAGAAATGGTGCAATATTTTCTAGACCACTATTTATTTACATAACTAACTCATTGCATATAGCTCATTTAAAAATACCTTTTCAGAGGGAGGTGATGAAAATGGAATTGGGTACTTCAAGGAATCTCAACTAAATGATTATTTTTTAAAGGCAAACTTGGCCTTTTGCATTAGTATTTGAATCATTCAATTTCTATATCTGAAAATGCATTTGCAAGCTTGAGAAGATATGCCTTGGTCTGCTGTTTTTCAAACAATGATTGAGAATCAACAGAGCGGTTAAATCAATTGTGTAGGTAAAAACTAGGTTTTGCAATGAAAGACAATATATTAGAATAAAATGAAATGAAATGACCAATATCAAACTACACTACTCAACAAAGGTATAAGTCTTGCTTTATAAAACATTTTTATGTATGAATGTGTATGTTGAGTCAAGATATAATCTTCATGTTTAGAAACAGAATAATTTGAAAAATATCTCTCATGTAGGCATTGATAATTGATGGTAGTTTGAGAGAATAATTATTTTTCTTCTAAAAGGTCAGGATACTAGCGTTATGGTCTATGGAGGTCAATGACTTGGCAAAGACCTCTTTCTGGTGTGCAGTGATAATGGAAGCCACAATGTAATTGACATTATTCAAAATAGCTCCTGCAGGTGATTTCTTCCTTGACTTTTTTTCATATGCGGCCAAACCCAACACTCTCTTTCCAAAACCAGAAACATATTTTTTACTTGAAACTGGGCATAAATTTGGCTTTTCTTTCCTCAATGAAAAAGGAGGCCATACAGCATCAGTATCTCGGTATGGTCTATTTTTTTTTTTCCCCCATTTGTTACCACAAAAGGTCTTATGGCACTGTCTACATTGGTTGCCCTCCTAGCTTCTCATCATAGACACCTTTGTCAACAGAAATGACTGATTATTCAGGGTATTTAGAACTGGCTGGAATTTGCCAAACTGGGTTTCAAACACAGGTCAAAAATCTATACATGGCCAAAAAAGGCACTCCCATTTATATTCCATTCTTCACTTTTTAGTTGGTTTTGGTCAAAAAGAAAAATTGCTTTAACCATATTCCTATTTGTTCTGAATCTATCTGGGGCTAGATATAAATGACACCTATTTTAAAAGTTAGTTCATGGTGTAAAAGAAACGAGATTTCTCCTTCTCTTTCACAATATGGCTCCTTGCCTTATATTTCATTGCTGGACATAATTATTACATCATTTAGGTCTTAATGCAATGCCTATGTTGCTAAATTGTGATAGCAAGCCACTGATAAAGTCCTTTGGTTAGTCACAGACAGCTTCTGTAGATGTCAGCTTGTATTCACCACTGGTGCCTTTAAGCAATTGAGTTCTTCAGTAACTTTGTATACTCCCTCAGTTAATTAGGGGCTCACACAATCTGGGGACTCACTTGAGCTGATGGATGTCAGTACCCTCTCAGGATGCTAAACAGATGACTCCACAAATTCTGAAGGTGCTTGAGGTGATGCTAGCAGATGTATCTATAGCTATTTTCTAATTTTCACTAGGAAATCCACAGAACCACATATGTTGACTTGAGGGGTCCCAAATTCTCTTCTACCAAAAACTTTGCCCCCCCAACAGTGCAACATGGTTACCACTGTAACTCTATTAGAGATTTACTTCTATGAGTTAGGTATTTATTCCCTAGGTACCACACAATAAAATGGAATTATTTGAAAAAGTGTTAACAATTTATAAAGCATTATCATCTCAATAAGAAGGTACTTGTTTTATTATCTCCTAGGAGGAAGTCCAGTGGTGACTTTATGGAATAAGAACATGTTTTTAGAAAAAAGAAAAAAAAAAGATGGCTTTGGCTCCAGTCCTAGAGATGCAACTTTCTGGCTATGGTACAGGTAAAGTCACCTGGACCTTCTGTTGGTCAGGGGATAGTAAATCCATTTGTTCTAGTCACCTTACAAACAGGGCAGTTGTATGAAATAAGGAAATCAGGACAGTTGCAGAAATGGACATTCCATGATGACCAAGAAAACAGTCTCTGAACCAGAAATGCTTGGGTTCAGGTCCTACCAAGCCACTGCTGATGGAGTGACCTGCTTGTTAACTTCTCTGTGCTCAGTCTCCTGATCGTTAAAATGGGAATGACAATAGTAACTAACGATACAAAGGTGATTGTAAGGGATGAATGAATTCTATGTGAGTCCCTTGGAACAGTGCCTATGACACGGTGTGTGCCACAAAATTGCTAGCTGTTATTAAGTGGGCTTTGAGAAGTGAACATTTAGAAATAATGTAGAAGATCTCATAACAGCTGGGCCTCAGAGTCCCACATGAAGATGAAACAAACTTCATAAACTTGGATGGAGCAAGTATAAACTACCAAACATAATACAAATAAATGTAAATTTTCCTTCGAAGTTAACATATTTATTTTATTATAACTAAATAATAAAAATATATACTTACAATAAATATTAAAAAATAAGTAACTGACTCAGTTATTTCAATAATGCTGCCATTGCTCAAAATATATATATATATATACATATGTATATATATATATATATTTTTTGAGACAGTTTTGCTCTTATTGCCCAGGCTAGAGTACAGTGGCAGAATCTCGGCTCAGTACAACCTCCACCTTCCGGTTTCAAGCGATTCTCCTGCCTCAGCCTCCCAAGTAGCTGGGATTACAGGCACCCACCACCACGCCCAGCTAATTTTTTTTGTATTTTTAGTAGAGATGGGGTTTCACCATGCTGGTCAGGCTAGTCTCGAACTACTGACCTCGTGATCCACCTGCCTCAGCCTCCCAAAGTGCTGGGATTACAGACGTGAGCCACCTCGCCCGGCCTGCTCAAAATATTTTTAGAACTCTTTTCTTGAATTGTCTTCAGTCAGTTTTTGAGCTATCCAAGGAGATCAGTGGTTTTTTGTATGTCAAAGAGATATCTGCATTTCCACATTCATCGCAGCATTATTCAGATCAGACAAGATATTGAATCGACCTAAATGTCCATCAGTGAATAAATGGAGAAAGAAAATGTAGTATGTACATATATAATGGAATACTATTTATCCTTAAAAAGAAGGAAATTCTATCATTTGTAACATGAATGAACCTGGAAGATAATATGTTTAATGAAAAAGCCAGACACACAAGGACAAATATTGTATAATCTCACTTATATGTGGAATTTTAGAAAGTTGAACTTGACCGGTATGGTGGCTCATGCCTGTAATCCCAGCACTTTGTGAGGCCGAGGCAGGCAGATCACGAGGTCAGAAGTTCGAGACCAGCCTGGCCAATATGGTGAAACCCCGTCTCTACTAAAAATACAAAAAATTAGCCACGCGTGGTGGCACACACCTGTAGTCCCAGCTACTCAGGAGGCTGAGGCAGGAGAATTGATTGAACCCAGCAGGCGGAGGTTTCAGTGAGCCGAGATTGTGCCACTGCACTCCAGCCTGGGTGACAGAGCGGGACTCTGTCTCAAAAAAAATAAGAAAGTTGAACTCATCGAAGCAGAGAGTAAAATGATAGTTACCAGGGTCTGTGGGGAGAGGGGCAGGGAGACTGGAGAGATGTGAGTCAAAGGGTACAATGTTTTAGTTAGACAGGAGGAAGAAGTTCAAGAGATCTATTGTACAACATGGTGATTACAGCTAATAAAAATATATTGTATATTTGAAAATTGCTAAGAGATTAGATTTTAAACATTCTCATCACAAACAAATAATACTTATGCCAGGTAAAGCATATGTTACATGGCTTGATTTAGCCATTCCACAATGTATGTATCTGTTAGAACATGTTGTACACCATATATACAATTTTTACTTTCAATTAAAAATAAAAAAGAAAAGAAAATCAGCGATATAATTTAATGATCATACATTATTTCATTGTACTTTTAAAAAATTAATCAGTTGGTATTCCTGTTCTGAGCATTTTTAGGTTGGAATTAAGTCTACCAAATTCGTGCTTTTTATTCCAATGGAAAAGATGTCTTCTGTCTCCAAAGGATTCATTTCACCCATGATTGAACAGCTTTTCAGTACAAGTCCAGATTAAATAAATACTTTAGGTTTTGGGGACTGCACTGTCTTGTCTCAAATACTCAACTCCACTGCCACATAGTGAAAGCAGTCAGAGACAATATGTAAATGAATGAGGATGGCTGAGGGCCAATAAAACTTTATTTCAAAAACAGGTGGCTGGCTGAATTTTGCAGCTCAGCTGTAGTTAGCCAACCTCTGATTTAACCTCTGTGATATTGAGGAGATAATCTGTCTAACATTCAGAATGAGCATTAAATGATGCAGCTTTATACCTGACACATTGTCGGCACTCAACAAATGTCTTTCTTCCCTTCCCAGCAGCTGTGGTTGTAGTAGAAATCACATGTGCTTGCATCCAGAAAACTGTTCAAGTTATGGCACGAATTAACTTCGTAATTCTCTGAGTTTCAGACCTGTCATCTGAAAAAATCAGGCCAACTTTTATCTCCTTTTGAGCTCATATAAAATTTAAATATGACAAAATATGCAAAATTTATGCCACAGAGAATGTACCAAAGATCAACTGTTACAAACTCTCTCTGGGGATTTCCATTTCAAAGTGTTGTTAGAAACCTTGAAACCCAAAGGGCAGATAAATCACTCATTATTTCTCATCAAAAGTAGCAGATTTTGGAATTCTCAATGGTGTTTTTGGTAGAAATCAGGCTCCATGAGAATATATATTTAGGTGTCCCTTTTTTTAATTCTCATAGAACTTTAGAACCAAAACCAACTGTCAAGATGAGCCCATCGTTCTCATTTTACAGGTAAGGAAACTGAGACTCCAAGAGATTAAATGACATGCCCAAAGTCACTCAGCAACTCGGGAAGGGTTCAGACCAGGACTCCATGCTCAGGACTCTCAGTGTAGGAATTTCATACTATAACATGAAGTCACTCTACTATAACTTGAAGTCACCCTACTATAACTGGAAGTCACCCACTTCAGTGGTTTTCATGCTGAGTAAGCTTGAAACAAGTTCTGCACTCTTTAGGCCATCTGGTTATCCATGATCAGATTAGCAAATGCAGAATTACTTAACCTGCTTATATTGCAAAGGAAATGGCTCTGGCCAATCACAGAGTAGGACATTCAGTAAACAGGAAGGGTTTCCCATTGCACCTCCACTGTATCAAATGAGGTATTCGGAGGACAGACTGGCTGACATTCATTGCTTGGGATAGGGTTTCAGTGACATTACTGAACTTGTGCACCTGCATTCCACAGGATCACACCTTGGAGGGCCCATGACACTATTCTTCCCTGCTGATATAACCTAGAAAATGTCACTGTACAAACTATACGGCATATATGGCATTTTGAACACACTGAACAATGACATGACATTTTGAGCTGCTAAAAGCAGAGCTACATGGTGTCTACACTGCACATATCCTAAATAACACCCCTCCCTTGTTCTGCCCTTTCCCTTTCTTTTGGTTATCAATCGTCTTTACCTCCATTACTTACCAAATTTTCCATTTTGTCCCTTAATAAGCTCAACTTTGCTGGAGTTTTTTTAACTGCAAGGTGAGAGCCTCATGATCGCTATAGCATTTTGAATGCACTTTTTCTTCTGCTTCTCTTTCTTCGTTGTTACTTTTCATATAAACAGAAACATAAGTCAGGATTCTCTTCAATCAATCTTCAAACAAGGAAAGATCTTTTGGTTGCTACAATTAGAGTCTTTATCATTTCATTTGAGAGTTAGTATGTATAGATACATATGTATTAGCTACTTAGGACTAAGACATATTTTGCCATTGCCAGCCTATCCTAAGTGCGTACTATATATCTTGCATGTTAAGGGACATCTCTATAAATAAGAGTTTTTAGAAGTATAGTTTTTAAAATGCTGAATGTGTACATTTCTTTATTTTTAAAACTCATCTTTATTTAATTAAACTCATAACATTTAGAGTCCATGGTAATTGAAATGGCTGATAATAAAGTACATTTTCTACATATATATATTATATATATGTTGTATATGAAAACATTTTCTGCCTGCTTTCACATTTTTTATTAAAATATTCTGTTGATTATATTCCCAATAAAAATCAAATGCGTAGCTATGTATATTTTGCAAGGAGAGCAGGGAAATGCACCTTCCTTTCTCACTTACGCTTTCAGAAGATCCAGTATGTTCTAAATATTGGCCCTAATTGACATGTGGTTGAAGAGTTAATAGAAATGTAGAACCTTTGTTACCATTTTATGTCACCTCATATTTTTCCATATGCAAAACTATTTCTGAAAATTTGGAGCTGGAAGGCACTGTGACGCATGTCACTGGAATGACTTGTGGTGAGGCCAAGCTGCCACTTCATCACGGGCTCCCATCCCAACCCACATTTTCCATTAGGATGTTTCCATCAGGATCAAGTTCCTCTTCAGGGATAAGAGCCGACCATCTTGTCTTCCTGTTCTTCATAAAGGCAGCTTGAGAAAGCCCATAATCAGCGGAGTCATCAGTAGCTGACTGAGTTCCTCCTAAATGTATTGGTAAAAGAAAGATCTGTGGGTCATTTTAGTCATTCACTCTGATACCTCCCTATCACAGTGGCTTCTTCTCCCACCTCTCTCTACTCATGTATTTAATATGCATAATATCTGGTACCATTTCAACTTTATTGAAAGGTTTTATGATTATACTCTTGCCCTAAATTTGAAATCAAAATTTTCAATATGTGCAAGAGTACAGAATGAAAGAGGATTTATTGAGATAAATCCAAACGGAAGAAAAAATACATTAATTCAAGTATGCAAATAAACAGGAACATTTTGGGTTTCGGTGATCTAACAAATGTTCTCAATAATTCATTTCAGTATGTAAAGAAGTTTTAAAGGAAAGAAAGGACAAAGTATGGGTATAATTTTCATGAATTCATTCTCATCATTCAAAAGTGATTCTTTCTCTTCTACTCCCCTTGAACCATTATCTAAAGGCTGTCTGCAACCTAAACCTCTAAAAACACCAGTAATTTTAGTGTCAGTATCTACATGTTAAAACTTGTTTTGGTCTAATAATTTGAGATATATTATGGTTCTATTATTCGTAATTTTGGTAGCTTTTTTGTTCTATTAATTTACATATGAAAACATGTTATATGTTTAAGATTTTTATTTTGATATAGATCATTTATTTTATTCAAAACATAATTTAAAATAAAAATACTTTCATATTGCCTTGATCTAACATTCAAGAAGATACATTTGTTATCTTCTTGATAACAAATCTTCTGGTTGAATAATAACCAGAAAGGACAAAAGTTTGAAAACAGAAAATGGTGGGAAATAAATCTTACCAAATCAAAAAAGCCCCAGTTTAATTTTATAAAGAATGAAGACATAAGGCAAAGGCAAATAACCACTCTAATTTAAAATTATATTTCAATTAGCACTTTGTAAAGTATCTTAACTTGCTTTGTCTGACTTGGAAATGAGACAAAAGTTTCTGAAAGAGCAGGCTCTGAAAATATTTATGAATAAGAAAATAAAAGAAAAAAGAACAATTGAAAGCCAATAGGTGCTAAAAAATAAAAAAAGAGAAACATTATAAAACACCTTTTCAAAGGTCTTCTAATGTACAATATTTAAATACAAACAGTAACTAGTGTTACACCAGCTGCTCTCGGGTTTGCAAAATATATCAAAGTACAGCATATTGGAATGAGTCCTGAGTTTCCATTTACTTTATCTATCCAGACACATCAATTCTTTTTACTCCAGCCTGATAAAGTGGAACTGCCGCAGACAAATGAGCTAGTAGAGCTGACATAATGTGTTTGTCACAAAGAAGCGCTGGATAAAAAAGCATGACTTTGATCCTCAATGAGGTTACTATTTTACAGTACCCTGAATTTAACTCTAACCTGATGCCTTGAGTCACCGTTCACTGTTTATTGGCCAAAATTGATTCTCATTTCGTCTCTAACTGTTAAAGGACTGGCTCCTGCAATCCTTATATGAGTAAAATCTCCTATCAACCAAAAATAATACTAATAATAATCATGGGAAATTAAAAGCAAAAACTTGATTGATGATCTCTGTGTGACATTATAAAAACTACCCTGAGTTGGGGACTAGAGGTAAGCAAGCAGGTTGACGACCACTTATCACAAACCCAAGGTGTAATGTTATTATTTTAAAGGAAATTTGATTTGTATTTAAGCAATAATACATACCAGATAATTTCTAGATAATTATTTATGTCTGAATTTAAATGTATCTATTGAGCAAATCAGATACATATATATTTATGTGTATGTGTCTATATGTAATTCTATTCTTTCTTTTTATAAAGACTCAAATATTTCTGAAAACAAAGCTTTTGTTTTGAGTTCTGAATAACATGAAACATTTGCCTATTATACCCCTGGGCTCCTTTATCCAAGCAAATTAATTCAATGGTTTTTCTTTCATTCATCAAACAAATAAAAAATACCATAGGTAGAATCTGTCACTTGTAAACAGACATAGAAAAGAATAAAACAAGGGGTTCCTAGAGACCAATCCTCCAAGCAGATGAGTAAACATTGCCTTGAACAGTCATAATGGGGGAAAACGATTCTTTCTCTGATACCTGATACTGCAGCCTCACACATTTCTTTTCTTCTTCTATTATTATTATTATTTTTTTTAGTTTGTGGATCATTAGCCCAACAAATGAAGAAGTGAATTGTGATGAATGAAAATTAGTACTGTGAATCCAAATTACTGCATTAAACCCAGGCTGGCCATAAATTACATGTTAACATAAGTTGATACAAGTAAGACAGAAAATACTGTCCCTGACAGTGATCTTTAACAATTAAAATATATTTCTTCAACTCAATATTTGGCTGCAATATACTAAAGAAGTTATGATATTCTCATATTGCAAAGTTATATTTAGATTCTACGCAGGGTTCATTATTCCTCACAAATAACGTGCTCACTCATGGTCTCTTAAGTAGATTTTTTGCGGTATATCTTTTGGATTGACTATTATTGATGCACAGCAGTGTTTACAAAATACATCTCCATCCCTTTTCATGATGACTTGAGTTACAGCCATATTTTAAGCCATCCATTAAGCTCTTTTTGTACCCTGCAAATTCATCAGTGGTCTCAATGTCCTACCTACTGGACACACCTGAGTAAGCAGTAGTAGAGCAGAGATGTAGAGGTGAATGAGATCTATTAGGTAAGCAGAGATCAGAAGGACCAGAGAAGCTATAGTACTAAAGAGAAGTCAGGTTTACTGTACAGAGGAGACTTCACTGCTTCAAGCCAAGAAAATCTGGTAACATAGAACATGTCCCTCTGTGCGTACTTTTACCCACAATCAATTGGTGAGATTTGGTCAGCTGATGATTTCCTAAAAGTTCCGTCTGTCCACGTCATCCATGCAGTAGCACAAGATTCATTTTGATCTAATGTCTGAAGCAAGTTCAGATAATAAGATGATGACAAGATCTGAAAGATCAGGCTGGGCGCGGCGGCTCACGCCTGTAATCCCAGCACTTTGGGAGGCCGAGGAGGGCGGATCACCTAAGGTCAGGAGTTCATGACTTTAGTAGAGACAGGTGAAACCCTGTCTCTACTAAAAATACAAAAACTAGCCGGGCGTGGTGGCAGGTGCCTGTAATTCCAGCTACTTAGGAGGCTGAGGCAGGATAATCGCTTGAGCCCAGGAGGCGGAGGTTGCAGTGAGCCGATATCGTGCCATTGCACTCCAGCCTGGGAGACAAGAGTGAAACTCTGTCTCAAAAACAAAAAAACAAACAAACAAAAAATCTGAAAAATCACGTGAAAACTATGCCAAAGAGTTTTGGGAACTTAAAGAAATGCAGAAGTCGGTGTTTGTTGCTGTCCAAGTTCTTTGAGTGTATGTGAGCAAGAGATGCCACTATTTTCCACTGATATTACCTGCATCCAGACTGACGCTAAAGGCTGAGATAAACACAAGCATGCATCCACTGCCCCCATGCAAGTCCTACTCAGTACTAAAGATGGACGCTTGGTAAAAGCCAGATACAAAACATTGCTGCCTTCTGTTAGCCTGGCAGCACATTGACTAAAGATGTTCTGATTGCCCGTGGGGTAGAACAATGAAACAATGAAGCCAGTACGTGCAGAAGCATGTAGGAGGAAGACTTGGGTCCAATGAGGCAACAAACTGCATGCCCAACACATGCTCCAGGGCACTGTGCTAATGCCCAACTTTCCATCTGGTTGAGTGAGTTAGGTCCAGTAAATGAATTCCTTCCAGCTTCTCATGCAGTTCCATCTTTGTCCCCTATTGAGGAACAAAAACATCCTGTTGGTAAAAGCCACTTTCAGTGGTTCAGTGGGTAAAGCTTCTCCAGGCTGGATTTGGGAGTCTGAAATTGTTGGGAAGACTGAAATGGTTGTTCCTAGAAATTTAACACAACTCTGTCATGCCGGCTATCAAGTAGAGATAATAAAACACCGTCTTAAAGAAACTTCTGAGATGAATCGATATTCTTTTAATTTTATAACATTTAAGATTGAGGTCAAGAGACAATATGCAATATTCCTCAAGTTACTCAGCTAAGAAGTGGAAGGGCATGTATATGAACCTAGGTTCTCTTGTACCTACCAAGTTCATCACTTCTGCCATATTTCCTAGCATTCAGCCAAGACAAACTACCAGACATAATCTGGGAGGCCAAAAGGGTGTGAACAGCAGAGAGGGCTTGAAACAATGGAGAAATTCATTCATCTTTATGGTGACGCTATTGTTGAGATCAGCAGTAAGCCAAACAACAAATTTCACTTGTACAGAATGTGAAGAGGTTATTTGTTAATTTGACTCCTTCTCTCTAATGTGGAAATTATATATATATATATATATATATAATTTAGAGACAGGGCCTCACTCTGTTGCTCAGGCTGGAGTGCAGAGGTGCATTCATAACTCATTGCAGCCTCGAACTCCTGGCCTCAAGTGATCCTCCCACCTTGGCCTCCTATAGTGCTGGGGAGATGTGAGCCACTGTGTGAGCCGAAATTACAGATGTGAGCCACCATGCCCCAAATCTTAACATTAATAGAAGGATCATCTCAAAGAAAGTGAGAAACTATGAGGGCATATCAAACTAAAAAACAAAATCTGTGTTCTTTTTAAATTTATATATTCATTGAAAAATATAATTAGGCTCAGTTGAACCTAATAGGCATAGAAAAGATAATAAGAATATGAAAATGCCTTACCTTCAGGAACTCCAAATTCAGGGAAATATTGAATGATAAATGTGACTGAACCAATTCAACAGTTTTAGAGTGAAGTCTGACATCCAGTGGCCTCTCAAAATACTACATTTTTATTGGAGAACATAGATTTTTCCCTTGATTGCCATGCTTGTGTTGCCAATTCTCCACGTAGTATTAGAAAATACTTTATAGAATCTGATCACAGTAGTTAGAAATCATAGAGATTAATGTGTTAAGCCGTTATTCTAGCAGTCAGATGATATTGATAATTGTGATTTGAGTTTATCTAAGGCAATTGTAAGATCCTTTTTTTGACAGTGTTCTCAAACTCTATGTCAAGGAAATGCTTCAGGGATAAAATTGTCACACAATGAAACACTTTATTATATCAGTGACTAAACTCAATGTTCACAGCTTTCATTTTGTGGTACTCAGTGACATGCATAATTCCAGTGACGTTTCACCACTGTCATTCAAGTTCCTAAACCAGAAGAAATGGTGCAATTTAGTTCTGGTGTGGTTAATGAGGCTTAAATGATGAGAAGGGCCCTGTAAACACGGGAACAGGTGTTGCATAAAGTTCTGCAACAAGGGCCAAGACTGCAGCACCCTCCATCTTATATAAATAAATAGAAATGCCTGATGCCATTTCTATACCCCAGATGATACCAGGTCTTGCAGAAAGGTACACTCGCATTTAACCAAAACTTTTTGTCTTGTCCTTTCAAACCAATCACAAGACATACCAAACACTCTAATTTCCCTCCAAGATAGTATTTTTGTGACAAAAAAAATTATTTAACCCTTAAATATGCTTCTTTGTTTTAGATGATTCTTATGATTCTTTTATAAAATTACATATTAGAAACTTTTTTATGTTAAAATGAGTGGATAATGTTAAAAGCATTTTTTAAGGACTATCATGACATACACATATTTACTTTTGAAATCTGCTCATTATACATTGACTTTCACTTAACACAGAAATGATCTCAAAGGTTTTGGATCTCTGTGTACTTAACTCTACATAGCACATGTTTGTCATAAAGCCCTGGGGGAAGAGGAAGCAAGTTGATTAAACATAAATTGTGGCCGACAGTGACATCTTGTGGATGAAGTGATTATGAATTTAACTAAAGTTTCTAAAAGTGGAAATAGAAGTAAACTTTATCATATAAATGTGTTAGGTTCACAATGTTTACTTTCAAGTTGGTTACTTGAGATTTAAAATAATGTGTGTGCACAGAAACAATGTTGCATGTGGAGGTTAAATTTCAAAGGCTCAGAAAATCCTATCTAACTCCCAAGTACATGAAATATGGTTCAAGTTCAAGAGCTTAGTCTTAGAGTTGAACGTCATATTACAGAACTATTTCAACCCAATCATGTTACGGATGAGGAAACTAAGACCACCCCCCACCAAGAGATTAAGTGACTTCACAATAGTCTTGGGGCTACATAATGATCATTTAAGGCTAGAATGAATTTACAGCTAGAATGAATATCTCAGAGTCATCACCAGGATCTTTCTATTACATTTTACTACCTGATACATAGTACACCCTGGAGTATTTTATACTACGGACAGTCTAAACCCCATAATGCATCTATGAGGAAATGAAATCAAGGCTCCAGAGTATAATGCTAAGAATATCTCTTTAGTCGGCTTGGGCGTTACATCCCAGATGGAGTGATCAACAGTCTCTCACCACTTTTACTAATCACCACTTTTACTAAGGCTGAGAAAAGACTTCCATTTCTAAATCATTGGAGTTGACTCCCAAGGAAAGTGGCTCAAGCTGAGTGGAGACTGGAGAAATAGAATTTAAAAAAGACATAAGATTCAAGGATTTTGCTTGAGTTACTGAGGCTTCATATAGTTAGAAACCACATAGATCATTTCTGATGCCTGCCCATTCATTCTTCAAAGATACCCACTTCCTCACTCCACCAGTAAAAACAAAACAGCTCTAAAAGAATTGATCCATTGATTATTAATTGTTCCATTAGAACACTTGGAAATGTTGGCTGGCCCATAGAGAAAGGGAAAATACCCAGACACTCTAACAAGTCCTTGGTGGCAACAGGATTGCATCCTGATGTTAACGTATCTCTTCTTTCCCAAATTTCCATTTTATTTCTACAACCTGTTGTATTTTGATTTTGGGCTCCATCAATCTAGAATAATTGCTTTCACCAAAGTCTTCAATGTCCTCCTATGAGGGCAAATTCAGTGATCTGATCCCCTGCAGTCTTCTCCTCTGTTTTCCTCTTACAATAATGATGCTCTTGGAAGAATGTCTTTCAGTTTTTCTATCTTAAAGTCCTCCTATGATCATGCCTTTTTTGGGCAGTCTACTTATGGTGACTGAATAGAGGAAGTTGGGGAGAAGGTAAAGCTCCAGCTCTTTTAGCCATCTTGGCCTGTGGTAGGGCAACTCCAAAGGACACTGCTCTTTCCAGAACGCTCCACTGAGTTACCCAAAGCTTGGTTGAGTCTGCATCTTAGTTCATCTTTTCTCTTTGCCCGACGCTGCTTCCTCTCCCTCCTTTTCACATGTGGTAATTACTAGTAAGTATTTGGTAGATTATTCCACTTAACAGGTAAGATTAAAGAAAAATAATAGAAAAACCACTAAACCCAGATTTAAACTTGGCCTATAGCGGTCTGCTGATACGGTTGGGCTCTGTGTCCCCACTCAAATCTCATCTCAAACTGTAATCCCCATGTGTTGAGGGAGAGACATGGTGGGAGGTAATTGGATCATGGGGGCCATTTCCCCATGCTGTTCTTATGACAGTGAATGAGTTCTCAGGACAGCTGATGGTTTTAAAGGGTGGCACTTCCTCTCTTTCTCTCTCTCTCTCCCTCCATTCCTCCCTTTCCTGCTCTCCCTCCCTCCCTCCCTTCCTTCCTTTCTCCCTCTGTCTCCTGCCACCATGTGAACAAGGTCCTTGCTTCCCCTTTGCCTTCCTCAGTGATTGGAAGTTTTCTTAGGCCTCCCTAGCTATGCTGAACTGTGAGTCAATTAAACCTTTTTTCTTCGTAAGTTACCCATTCTCAGGTAGTTCTTTACCACAGTGTGAAAATGGGCTAATACATCTGCCTAGGTACCTAATCCTGTGTATCAATTCACCTCTGCAGATTCAGACTTGGCACATGCTCTAAATTTAATCTTATTCCCATAAGAGAGAATGTAAGGAAATGAAGTTATTCAGGTGGTTCAGCTTCTGATCACTACTACTACTTACCAGGGCTGCTTTGATCTTCACACCTGGTTCTAACAACTGCGTGCCTGCTTTTCTTTCTGTAACAATGTTCTAATCTTCATAGAACAAAAGCAATATTTAAGCCACTGATTTTTTCTTATATAAGTAATCTGTGCATTAATGCATCTTGATACCCCAATACGTTTAATACTGTCACCTGGCATTTTTCACATTGCTAATCCTTGAAACAGAATTACTGTTGCAGTATCCCAGTATGGTAATTGGAGATATATTTGATTGGTGCAAAAGTAATTGCAGTTTTTGCCCTTACTTTCAACATTGGCAGCACTTTACTTTTGTACCACCCTAAACACAAACCTGGCACCTGGCATTTCTGTACCTGACTCTGGCTAATTCCATATTACTCGTTTTCCACTCTGCTCTTCCATTGCCCTGCTGTACTCAATCCCTGCTGGGCTGCCTAAGGCTATTCTCTATATGAGTCTAACTTCAAGTCCCCCCATGAAATGTAGCCAGATTTGCTTCCATAGAGGTGTATTCCTTAACAGACCTAGCCACTTACCCCCAAAATATGGCATAAGCTCTAAATATATTTTCCTCTTCTAATGCACCTTTTGTGCCACACTACAATTTAGTCAGCAAATTTCTTCGAAAAAAAATTTTTTTTTTGGCGGGGGGTGTTAACTTTTGTTTTTTGTTTTGTTTTGTTTGCTTTCCTTTGCTTTGCCTTTAAAAGATATTTACAAAGAGCAGCAGAGACCTCTACTGGCAATTCAGGTTAATTCCCTTAAATGCTCATATAATATAACTTGCTGACTTTACTTTCTTCTGTATTGGTTAGTAAGTGGCATTTAGTTTGATCAATGCCATAGTAAATGCAAGCCTGGATTTATGTAGTGTCTTAAGGAAAAAAGGGATTTTACTCCGAATGCCTAGTGCAGAAACAAATATTCACTTTAAAGAAAAAGAAAACTAATAAAAGAAAGCATATATAGTAGATAACTGACAGTTTATAGATAACACAGGCAAAGCCAATGTGCTTCTCCCTATGGACAATTCAAGAATGAAAGATGATTCCAGCGTAACATGCCATCAAAGGGCAAAGTGGATTTACCCTGAATCCAACGAATGCTTACCCGATGTTCCGGTTTTTTGATGCAGCAAAATTTGGACCATTGACAAAGATTATTATCAGTGAATTTGATGAGGTGCACAAAAGATAGTTATGCATAGTTAATATAGTTTCATGAGCGATACATAGTTTTGCCAATAGAACCACTTGACTTTCTAGCAGTCTGCGTTCATACTTCAGATATACCTACTGATATTTTGAAAAGAAAAAAATGGCCCTCAGATCCATAGAGATGTCTGGCTTTGATACAGATTTGGTGGTGGCAGGAGGAAGTCTCTCACAAGGAAAGAAGTGCTTCAAAAACTATAAGGAGAACAGAGAACCTCAAACATGTTGAGCAAAATATTTCAAGGTTCATATAGTGAGTTGGAAGTTGGTTAGTATGTTTCAAAAGAAGACATGCATGCGGCCAAGGATCATATGAAAAAAAGCTCAATGTCACTGACCATTAGAGAAATGCAAATCAAAACCACAAGGAGATACCATCTCACACCAGTCATAATGGCTACTATTAACAAGTCAAAAAAATACAGATTCTGGTGGGGTTGTGAAGAAAAAGGAATGTTTATACACTGTTGGTGAGAGTAAAAATGAGTTTAACCATTTTGGAAAACATTGTGGCGATTCCTCAAAGACCTAAAGAAATAAATACCATTTGACCCAGCAATCCCATTATTGGGTATACACCCAAAGGAATACAAATCGTCCTATTATTAGGACACACATACACATATATTTATTGCAGCACTATTCACAACACAGAATCAACATAAATGTCCATCAATGATAGACTGGATAAAGAAAATGTGGTATATATACACTATGGGATACTATGCAGCCATAAAAAAGAATGAGATCATGTCCTTTGAAGAGACATGGATGCAGCTGAGGCCTTCATCCTTAGCAACTCACACAGGAACAGAAAACCAAATACCACATGTTTTCATGTATACCTGGGAGCTAAATGATGAGAACGTATGGACACACAGAGGGGAATAACACACACTAGGGCCTTTCAGAGGGTGGAGGTGGGAGGAAGGAGAGGATCAGGAAAAATAACGAATGGGTACTAGGCTTAATACCTGGGTGATGAAATAATCTGTACAGCAAACCCCCATGACACAAGTTTACCTGTGTAACAAATCTGCACATGTACCCCTGAACTTAAAATACAAGTTTAAAAAAAAGAAAGTTGGTGAGTGTGTCTTTTAAAATTTTTGAGGAAAGAATATGTGTTTTATATGGTCAATGATCTCTATGATGTGATACTCCATGTACTGCTCCGTACTGAGCCTTGAGCAGTCCCAGACTGCCTTCTACTTTCCATACCTCAATTCTGCCTGATAACTTTTTCAAAGGCATACATATGGGTATGTGGGATTAGAAAACATTGGTTTCTGAACCTTAATCTACTGCTAATACATTTTTCTCCTTGGTCTATCAGCATATAAATTACTTAAAATTTTGAACCCTATTTTGTCATTATCTAACTAGTGACACTCGCTAACTAGTGGCAAAATAACATTCTGAGTAGAAACTCCATCACCTTACATGACTGATGTTTATTATATAATGTGACCTGATCATAATGACGTGTGATAGGAAAAACACTTATTTTTTAGGGACAGTCACTGCCATCATAGATGTTGCCATTAGTATGCTTCTAAGAAGCATTGTTAATCAAGTGGCAACATAAGATATTGGAAAAATTATGGGCTTGGGTATCTATCCTAGCTCCACGTCTTACTTGCTGCATGGCTTAATTACTGAATTTTAGTATCCTCCTCTGTAGAGTAAGAAACATGGATGTTAAAGACACAAGCTACGTGAAGCATAGAAATTGAAGGAGTACTTTATTCATGGCTATAAAATTAATATTAAACAGACTATTTTCAAATTTTATGGATTTAGTATTAGAGGGGTTGGCATAAATGTCACTTTTGATTTGGCCGAGATATTAAAGTATTTATTTATCTAATCAATAGTTATTATTGCAAATAGAAACAAAGTAGTTATCTTTCACTGCTGCCCAAGGCAAGAAGTTAAGCTACTCCTATAGTGTAATTTAAATTTGTAAATTACATTGACTGCTACAATAAATTCCCCAAATCCTGGGACACTTACAAAAAAAAAAAAGGATAAATGGATAAAAAGCTATGATACTCGAGAATAAATATCAGTGTAACTTTTTTGAGAGGTCTGCCTTTCAGAAATTGCAAACAAATTCTAATGATACTCATCTATTTCAAAGAGAAATGACATGAAAAATCTCATAAAATGTTTCACAAATATATTACGTATTAATATCAGTTCTCATTTCCACATAAGTATAATCTTGAAAGTACTCTTACACAAGATACCATATTCTAGTCACATAACATGTCTGTGAGTTTGGCAAAGCAAAATGATTATCCACATAGCACAGTAAAACTGCTGACTGGAGCTGGGGCTTATTTGCTCCTATTCCAATCCCTTTCCAATGTACCACAATGTCTTCTTCAACAGATAAACATCCATGTATTGCTAACAAATAGGGGACCACGGCCCCTATGAATCAATTTCTGCAGTTGATGTTGAGTGGGGACAGGGAAGCTATGGAAGCTCCTCCATGCGCCAATTAGCTAATACCCAGTGAGTCTCTTGGCTAAATCGACTCTGATACCAGAGTAAAAGTCTAGCAAGAACAACTCTGGTGGGGTAAGTGAGAAGGCACAGAACTGCCAGGAGGAGGTTAAAACCAAGAAAAAATGTTCTTGTATTGACCAGAAATATACTCACTTCAACATCTTCCTGATTCTGTCAAAATGAGGATTTGCTGCTGAACTTGGGGTTGACTCACTGTGGGATGATTTTCAGGGCCTCTATTCCCATCAGTAGATTATTTCTTGATGTGCCAATATTTATTCTGTTGTTGGAGGAATTACCTGTAGCTGGTTGTCTCCATTTGATGCTTATCAGGAAGGATTTGGGCCAACATCGTCTGTGCAAGGCTCAGGAGAGAAACCTGCATCTTTCTGTTCTCAGACAAGCCATCGCTGGCGGCTTCCAGGGCTGTTCATTGCATTGGTTTCTGTTCTTCACACTGTCTCATTCATGGCAGTTGAGACATAACCTGCAAAGGAAACTCAAAGAGTATTTGAAGACATTAATGTTCTCTAATCTTGAGGTATTTACAGTTTAAACCTCACAATCTTGCGGGAAGGGAGTGAACTGTCACATCTTTGACATGTTTCAACCCTTTAAGGTTGAATGTGAACATCCCGAAAGGCAGTCTATTCAACTTCCTAATTGATCAAAATTATTTGGAAAATTAGAAGAGCAGAATATGTTAAAGGCTTCTGACTGGTGGATCCCTGACTAAGGCAAAACTACAGCTCAAAATGATGAAATACAAAACTGATTTCTTTTCATCAATATATTTAGTGATTACTGAAATCTCACTTGGCTCCCAGCATTATTTGGTTATATAGACAATATTAAACTGTTCCTATTGCCATGGCGTAGTAGCAATAGACTTAGATTCCAAAAATTTTGGGATCTAGTTCAGTTTGCTGTTCGTTAAATATGCAACCTGTGACCCTTAGTGTGAGTGTATATGCATTGAAATAGAGTGCTGTCATTATAAGCCAGTACGTTTAATTATATGAATGAGCCAGTGTATGTCATTATAAACGAGTATATTTCTCATCAATACAAGAACACTTTTTTCTTGGTTTTTACCTCCTGATGGCAGTTCTGTGCCTTCCAATTTACCCTATAAGTTCTCTCCTTAGTGTTCCTACATTATATTTAAGGATAAAAGACTAAAACCATTGTGAATAGTTTAAAGATCCAATTGTTGATAAGAGGATATGAGAGATGTAGATTTAAAAGGCATCTACTTATAAAAGTTAAAGACACAAGATTAAATTATGTTATCTTTCAGAAACCATTTTCCTGTTGTCAACAAATATTTGTTAAGCACTTACTCAGCCAGGCATTGGACTGGACTCTCAGATACTGTCAGAAACGAGACCAAACCCCTCAATTCATGGAGCTGCAAGTATATAGGGTGCAAGAGAAAACAGCTAAAGAGAGAATTCAGTTGAGTCACTGTCCAACCATGATTCCTCTTATTGAAAATACTGTCTTTCTCTTTTCAGTGGTTCTCAGTCTTGACTGCACATCAGAATCATGGGAAGAGTTTTTACATTTCAAAGACTGAGGCTATTCCTCCAGAGCAGCCTGAAACTAGGACAAAACCCATGCCCTGAATTTTTGAAACTCACTCTAGGTTATTCCAGAGTGCAGCTAAGGTCAAGAACCAATTATCTGTAGCTTAGCACAGTGTCTGCCATATAGTAGGCACTCAGTCACGAAGAAAATTATTGTTGAATATATTAAAATAGATAACTTTCCCAGATATTCCTATCAAATATAGTTACAATTGATTCCTTTTGTCTACACTCAATTTGTATGAAGTTAAAAAGTAAACCTCTCACAAACGATAGTTAAAACAGAAAATGGTATTACTTTTAATTGTGACATAATGCTATTTATAAAAATGAAACACAAAGGTAGACACACATGTACGTATGTAAATACACTCACATATGAAACCGTGATTCCTCATATTCTCTAATTATGTATCACTGACAAACAAAAGAATATTCTTGAAGCTCAGCAAAAAATAATTATGGTGGACAATTTTATTTTTCATCCCATCTAAATATCCATGTCCTGGATGGAAATAATCACGAGAAAGATTATTATTAAATGTTCTATTCATTGGATAATTAACTAAAGTTGTAAGTTAAATTTACCCTTGAACTTTGCCTTTGGCTTTTATGCAGTGATATTAAATTGTTCTGAATACAATTTTGGTTGCCACTATTGATTAACTTCAGGTGAATGTATCTGGAAAAATGATCCACATGGGTGCTTTAATCTCTAAGTCATGGATGAAGAACCAGCAAAATTATTAACAATCCTAGCATTTATATGTTAAAATATACTATTTTTGATAGTGGTATTTGTGAGTCGATAGTATTTAAAACCTGTTAAATTGAAACCAAATATTTGAAGAAACTGTGAGTATATTAGCTACAAAAATATGTACATCAAAACACAGTATTATCAAGGTAAGAAATCAGGATTTGGATAAATAAGCTTTTAATTATATGAAACAAAGTAAAGGCCAGGTGCAGTGGCTCATGTCTATAATCCCAGCACTTTGGGAGGCTGAGACAAGTGGATCACTTGAGGCCAGGAGTTTGAGACCAGCCTGGCCAACGTGGAGAAACCCTGTTTCTATAAAAAACACAAAAATTAGCTAGGCGTGGTGGTGCACACCTGTAATCCCAGCTACCCAGGGGGCTCAGACAGGAGAATCCCTTGAACCTGGGGGGTGGAGGTTGCAGTGAGCCAAGATCGTGCCACTGCACTTCAGCCTGGGCAGAGTGAGACTCTGTCTCAAAAAAAAAAAAAAAAAAAAAAAAAAGTACATAGAAAAATGTACTACTTATTTTGAATAATTTTCTGTGGTCAATTTGCTTCTGTTTCTTCTGTCAGAAGAGAGGAGTACGCATTTTCTCATGCCTTTAAAAAGCATGTGACCTTTGTTTTAATTTAGAAGGGATCCCAGAAAAGGCATAAGAACTTTACCAAAATCTCTTAGTGTCGTTCTTTCGGGAATACAGCTACTACAATATAAGGCATGATACTTTGCACAGAAGTGCTTAGTAAATATTTACTGAATATACAGTCTTTCCTTAAATTAGCATGGTCTTTGCCTTAAGAATGTAAACTGGTTAATGATTCTTTAATAATCATAAGCATCTGGATTGTGTTTCTGCTAATTTTTTTCACTTCCTCAAAAGCCAGTGAATTTTAGAAATGGTACTATGTTTCAAAACTAGTTAATTAAAATAATCTCAGATACCATAGTATTTTAGGAGTTAGTTTATTAGGGGAGGAAGGATATTGTATTGTATAGACATGACCAGTCCTTCTTTTTTAAAGTTACCCCACCCCGAGCCTAAACATTCTAGTTTTTCATTTTCTTTACCTGCAAAAGAGGCATGATGGTATTTATTTTAAATATCATTATAAAGGCAAAATTTCGTAAATTTTTTCACTAATTTTACATTCTATAATTACTCTGCTTTTCTAATAAGCAGGGTTTTTTTTTTTCAAATAATAGATTGTAGGACAAATTTCATCCTGATAGCTCAAGAAAGTATGCTGAGTGGGATGAATTAAACACATAAACACATTAAGGGTAACAGAAGTTAGGTTTCTTACTGTCAGTAGAGGGAGCTGCAAACATGGAACAGAGGGAAATTCAATTTTGTGAGGTTGGACAGGAATTGGAATATTGATGTGATCTCACCTGTTTTACTGTTTATGGATATGTAAAGAAATAAATATAGATTTAAACATATATAATACACATGTTTGCAAAACATGGAGAAAAGATGTAGTAATACCTTAGCTATTAATATGTTAGAAGGATAATAAATATCTTTTTCACACTCACATTTTGAACCATCTTTGAAGGACAAGGGTGTTTGGCAAATGGACATCAATATGTTACCTTTGTTACCAATAAAGCTGTAGAAGAATGTGGCTTATCTGCATGACAAAACCGGGCTTCCAGCTCTGGTGGCACAGCAGGCAATGACTACCCCATTCAGCCATAAACCAAGCTAGAAGCCCTAAGACTTGCCCCCTCCTCACTGCTGAGTAGCAGGGTGGCACCAACTGTGCTTTCTGAGAGTGGGCAGATTCCAAAGAGAAAAGGAAAAAGGGGACGCGTTACAACTCACTCATCATATCAATCATTTCTTCCCAGGAGAAGCCTTAGGAAGCCCAACTGTTCACCTGACAGATGACCTACCATGGTATAAACACAGGAAAAGGAAAGGAGGTGACTAGATATAAAGTATAATAGCTTCACTGGAAATGGTAAGGTGGTTCTCCTTGCTGGTGCTGGGGAGACATTGAAGGTGGCTAGGATGGTATTGACTCACTATACAAGCAGCAGTGAGATAAATGCAATCAATGACATGGGTTTCTGTTGCAGCTAAGCAATGTGTTTGGAATCTTGAATCCCTGATATATGAATTAGAGACACTTAAGAGATTTTTAATGTAAAAAAGAAAATTCAACATAAACAGAGAAGAAATACAGATGAGGCTTAAAGTGAAGGACAAACCAATGTATTTAGCATTTTCATCTTTTAATTTCTTAAGAGTAAACATATTGTATTGACTAAACTATGTTATAAAAATCTTGCTTATTTAAAATTCATGCAAATAAAGTAGTCGTTCTATAATTTTAAGGGGAGCATGGATAGATTGATATTTTGAGGACCATCTGGCCCATCATCTCCTAAAAATTCCTAAAGTGGCACCACCATGTCCCTAGCATCAGTTGCATGAATTTTAAGCCAACTGCCTAGTAATGATGAGAACATTCCAACGAAGCTTGCCTTTTGAATATAATGTGTTAATTGAAGTAAAAATACAGTCACTGTGAATATACAGATTAATCTACAATAACTAAATAAGGGATTTAGATAACAAATGAAAAAAAACTAAATGAAAAACTTCCTATCAGCTTAATATTTCCTTTAATGTTCCTAACAAGACAAAAATTTTATTTGAAAATAAAAAAGAGGCCTTCTTGGGTCATTTTTTCCCCTAATATTCTTTCTCGTGCTTTGGCAGAGTTGACGGTATGTAACCAAGAGCATATTCTTGATTGAAAAGGTCTCTGGCTTCCTTTTGAGTTCAACTAAAAGAATTTGCATGTGAATCGTTCAGAGGCACTAATGCAATCCTGCAGAAGATTTTTTATAACTATATCTTTCCTTGACTTCTATGGAATAAAGAAAGTTATAAAAATCTTATTCCAAGGAAATCAATGAATTATTTTTCAAGCAACAATTCACCACTGAAAAGATCTCCTTTTTAGTGCAAACTTAATAATCATCCTTTCTGATTCCCTTTCTTGCTTTCCCTATGAGTCTATGCATTTAAATTGTTAGGCATAGCTGAGTTTAGGTGAGAAAGAAAGAAACTTCTAGCAATAAATCTTGGTTCCCTCAAATGCTTCCAATCTTCTTGGTTAAAATCTGCAATATGCCTTATCAAAAAAGGGAGTTTTGGATTTTCCCCTTACATTTATATAAATAGTTTAAACATAATTCTTTTCTTAGAATAAACACTTCTTCCTATTCTGGGCCATGGGTGCATCTATATGTTCAATGCGTGACATTTAATCTCAAATCAGTGTGTATATTTTATTTTCTATAACATAGACTATATTAATACTCTCTCTTAAAAATATTGTTCTTGGGTATCTAAATGTAAGTAAAACTGCTTGTTTTAAAATGCTTATTGTTCCATGGGCTATACTGTAAAACTGAGTAGGTTAGATAACTACTGTGCCTTAATTTATTAAACAGTAGACTATTTTGTGTCCTATCTCTCCTAAGCTATACAGACATTCTCACCAGGGCTTCCCTGCTCTCAAATCTTTGCATATTACATTCTTCATTTAAATGCAGTATCTGTCTTTTTATCAAAAATTGTGTGCTGGCTATTTGTACTTTTGTATCCCTTTCACAATAAGAAGAAATAAACTGGAAACTGATGCACAGCCTTCTCTTGCTCTGGACCCCACTCAAACCTGCCAGCCTTAACAAATGAATGGGTCAGAACCACATTCTGTTTGTGGTATATCCTACCTCCAAAATATATAGAGACTCACAAAGTGCTGTGTAATTTTCTTAGTGGCAGATGTGAATTGCTATTACTTGCCCTTTACCTTAGAGGTGACACCCTGGCATACACCAAACCATTGGCCTCTTATGAACCTCATTAATTGACAGGCCTCCTCCTGGTATGCACTTGCTACACCAAGGCTTCTCGGGTCCTCACCACTCTCTATTCACCAAGTCCAGTTGCATGATGTTGTGGGCAGAGCAGACCAGTGTAATATTCTTAGGAAAGTCAAGCTGCCTCAGGTTCCTGGTATCTGAGTATTACAGAAAGGCCAAGAGTTAAAATGGTTTTCAGGGAAGAGAGTTAATGCATGTTGCTCAGTAAAGTACAATGTTTGATCTTTTCTGCACGTGAAAGTAACTTTCATCAGATCAATAGTGCATGAAGTGATATAGGCTTATTGATCAGCAATAGTACCAGGTGCAATAAGGGAAACCATCTGGATTATTTCACAGTAGCTCACCATCATTTACCACGTTCCAATTGCTTCTTTTTAAGGTCTGCATGGGGGTATGTTAAATGAGGATATGGTGAGGCTCACCACCCCAGCATCTATCCATACTTCTGTGGTAGTGCTGACCTCTGTTCACATCTACATTAGTTCATTCTCATGCTGGTATAAAGAACTGCCTGAAACTGGGTAATTTGTAAAGGAAAGAGGTTTAATTGACTCACAGTTCTGCATGGCTGGGGAGGTCTTGGGGAACTTAAAATCATGGTGGAAGGGGAAGCAAACACGTCGTTTTCCACATGGTGGCAGGAGAGAGAAGTGCCAAGCAAAGGGGAAAAGCCCCTTATTAAACCATCAGATCTCATGAGAACTCACTATCACTATCACTAAATGCCCCCATGATTCAATTATCTCCCACTGGGTCCCTCCACAACACATAATGATTATGGGAACTACAATTCAAGATGAGATTTGGGTGGAGAAACAGCCAAACCACATAAACATCCTTAGGTTTTCTGAGGTATAATGTTGCTTCTAATTTACAACTTTGACTAGACTAGGAGAGATTTTTCTTCATGGACTTCCACTTGGCCCTATTAAAATAATGGCTCTTGCTCTTGTAGGTCAGAGAACCACAACATTTGGATCAGAAGGAAGCAGCCACAGGTGGGTCTATAGCCACAGGTGGGTCTGTAGGACCATTTTGAGACAGACTTTGGTTTAAACTCTCCTTATTACCTCCCTAAACCTACCCCCACTCTTGCAAAAATAACTTGAAGATATGTTTGTTCCCTTGCTTTCAATCCAGCTCAGTTCCCATATTTAATATTCCTCAGAAGTCTGACAATTCTCATTTTCCCTTGGTTATTCTATAAATAACACAGACCCTATTAGTGAAAGATCAGAGGGATATTTAAAGACAGTATTTGCAGGGACCTTCAATGTAGCAACTGGCCTACTTTTTAATTAAAGGGCTTCAGATCTGTGAGTGGAATTAGATGTGGATCCTGATAGAAAGATGGCAATATTCTATTGTGGCAGCTGATATAAGCCATCTACTCACCAGATCTTGATTTTTAAAAATATACAAATTAAGTATCATTCTAGCTTATTGTCCATTTGTCTCATGCCTAAAAATGCAGTGATGTATTAGCTATCACCACAGATCGTCTGCAGGTAAAGATGCCTTGGCTGCCAATCACATCTTCAAGCTACCCTGGTATTTACAGCTGCTTTGCCTCTGAAAGTCCACTGTTGCCATTCGGTACCTTGTCATGCTAGTATCCTGTCATCCTCATTGAGATCATAGAGCCCAGTTTCATGTAGCATTTTCCACCAAGAACTCTAGTCACAGAGATTCGTCACCTCTCAAAGATGGTTAAAGGAATGTCCCCTGGGTCTTCTGAGGAAACACAGCTGCATAGTGTGTTCAAAGGGCTTAGTCGATCAACCGTCCTAATTAATCCACTTCTCTGAACCCCTAGAACCCTTCCTTAAGGCTATGCAGAAGAAGTTGTGGCATCGTCACCTTACTTACTTCAGTCCATCACTATGTTCAACATTCAAAAAACCATCATTGCATCGCCAGCTTTGAACTGTCTCAACTATCTTGTCAGAACCCTTCATCTCAATTCATGGCTGAACACATCATCATCAATGAGTTCCCATATGATTCTGCCAGGTGTCCTAACAAAATAGAATCTGAGGTCACTTATGCCAAGACTTTATGAGTTGTGCCATTCCAGAGAAGCAGGAGTGTGAGGAGGAGAATGGATGGGAATATGTTACTGAGCTAGCCACCGCTTTGTAATAAGCCAACTGCTTGAAGTTGCAGGACATCTTCAGAAACGCCATCTAAAACTACTCCTGTGAATCTCCTGTCTGGGGTGGAGGGAGGAAGGGGAGGTTTATCTCCAAGGTTTTACTTCTCATTGCTCAAATTTTGCACTGTAAGATTTTAACTTCCCTGTATGTGTGGGTTACACAGGCATGGTCACCCGGTGAGTGTCAAAGTAAGAGGAAAGCGACACATGGCATGGGTGAGGCAAACGCTGTTGAGTCTGCCTGTGAATGACAATATGGGTCCTTGGCAGCCTTGGTCTACTGCAGGTATAGTCATTGACCTGCTCCCATGACCATGAGAACCACATAAACTTTTGAAGATAACATTGACCAGAGTCATAGCAAGTGTGTAGATCTGGGGTGACACATAAAATGAATCCCATAAGATATCTAAAGCTACCTTGTTTTTGTTTTTGATATTAATGACCTCTGTGTTTTAGCTATGTATTTGTCTTATTTGTCTTCCCCAACACTCTAGAAAGAAGGCATGAACTTCAGCAATTTTACCTCCTCTGGTACCCCCAACATCTAGAACAGGCATGCTACTCAGTAGGAATTGAATAAAACTGCACCAAGCAAAGGAACAGTAATTTTTAAATTGCTGAAGAAAAGATTTTTTCAACATAGATTGGGGAACTACCTAAACTATTATTCAAGAAAAGGGTCATGGCAAAAACATTTTAAACAAAAAATAAAATTGAGTTTCTGATCAACAGGACTTCATGAAAGGAACTTCAAAAGAATATTAGGCAAGGCAGAAAATAATCCCAGAACAAGAGTCTGATATGTTAGTTGGAATGATTAAAAAAAAAAAGATAATAGTAAATAGTTAAGTAAACTATAATAAATATTGATTATGCATTAATAATGTTTTCTAATTTGAAGTGAATAAATATGGATGAATTAACACAAAGTAGAACCTAAATTTTTTTAAATAATATATAACTTAGAAGGAAGCAACTGGCTTTACAAAGGTTTAATCTCCTGAAGTTTTCTGAAAAATTATAGAGATAATGAGTAATATTACATTTAATACATATGTACATGCTACAACTTAAGGGAAATTCAAATATAAAAGATGTAGCATGTATAACTTCAAAACAGTGGAGAGAATAAATGGACTAAAAAAATCCAATCCATGAGAAAGTAAAGAGAAGAAAAAATAGGAAGCTTGAGAAAACAGGAAAAATAGAAAAAAAGAAGATGGTAGGATAGATATATAAGTAATTTTAACACCTGGAAACAGCATAAACTAGCTAATTACAGTAATCAATATTTAAGTTGGATTTAAAAATTAAAATACGATAGAATATTATTTAGCAACAAAAAGGAATGAAATAATGACACCTGTTACGACAAAGATGAACCACAAAAAACGTGTTAAATGAGAGAAGTTGGCTACAAAACCCCGTAGAATATTGTATGATTTCTTTTTTTTAATTATTTTTGAGAAGGAGTCTCACTCTGTCACCCAGGCTGGAGTGTAGTGGCGCGATCTTGGCTCACTGCAACCTCTGCCTCCCGGGGTCAAGCGATTGTCCTGCCTCAGCCTCCCAAGTAGCTGGGATTACAAGCGCCCACCACCAAGCCCAGCTAATTTTTGTATTTTTAGTAGAGATGGGGTTTCACCATATGGGCCAGGTCTCAAAGTCCTGACCTCAGGTAATTCGTCCCCCTTGGCCTCCCAAAGTGTTGGGATTAAGGCGTGAGCCACCGCACCCAGCCTGTATGATTTCATTTATATGAAGTGTCCAGAATAGGGAAATCTATAAAGAAAGACAGTGGATTTGCTGTTACCAGGAGCTTGAGAAGGGTGGTGGCAATGAGGAATGGCCGCTGACAACTAGGCCTCTTTGTGGGATGAAAAAAATGTTCTAAAATTATATTATCGAGTTGGTTGAAAAACTCCTAATATATATAAAAAAATCATTAAACTGTACACTTTAAATAAGCAAACTCTATGTTGTGTAAATTATATATCAATAAAAGATATTAAAATTTCAACTAAATGCTATTTTTAAGACCCTGCCAAGCCAAAGAAACACACTAAGTAAAAGAATGCATTCTTCAAAATAGACTTTGTATCAAAAAGAATTATTAGGGCTACAAAGTGTCACTAAATTTGAAATAAAGATCAGTTCTCCAGGACCAAATAACTATTCTAAATATATGCACCTCTTAAGAGACCCTCCAAATAACTATACATAAAATTGACAGAAATTCAAGGAAGAATTGACAAAATCACCAACAAGTGGGAAATTTTAACAAAACATCTTATTAATAGAAAGATATAATGACAATAATTGGTTATCACATATGAGATTTTAAACAACAAAGTTATGAAGCTGAAACAAAGAGCAGAAGCAATGAATATATATATATACACATACATGCACATATACTATATATATCATATATAGACATACATATATAATATATGTGCACATACATGTGTATATTCATAATATATATAATACACATAGGATGTGTGTGTGTGTGAGATACATACCATAAGTGATGATAGGGAAAAATTAGGAGTACTCTAAGGTACTATACTATACATGAAGCAGTATAGTGGTATTTGAGTGGATTCAGATAAGCTGAAAACTAGTTATCTGTATCTGTAATAATTTATAACTATATCTATAGTTAATCTATCTACTGATTAAAATACACACATACATTAACTTACTCACTGAGCTTAGAGGCCCTAAAGGCAATGACACCCTGTAGCAATATGCATATTAGTCATCAAGATCTTGGTTTCTAATAATAATAAAAGTGGATTTTGGTTATATTGCTACAACACTATATGTTTACTAAAAATTGTACACTTATAATGATCAAAGTTTATGGCATGTACATTTTACTCAATAAAGCTTTTTTTTTTTAATGAGGTATTCCATTTAATAGTGCACTAAATATGGCCTGGCTAAGATTGGATTTTTAATTAAGAAGGGTGAACATCAGCATAAAACAATAACAAATTACATCAAAAGCTTAGTCTAAGGGAGTTAGTAAATATACAGTTTAAGATCAACTTTAATGGAGAATTTGGAACCCAGAAGAAATGCAGAAATTCAGAGTAATAAATGGAGGAAAACATCACAGCTGACAAAATTCGTGAGCACGTTATGTGTTTAAACATAAATAATCTGTGTATAAGTAGATTTAATACGTGTAAAAAAACATACTAAGTAAAATAATGCATTCTTCAAAATAGGCTTTGAATCAAAAAGAATTGTTATGTAAATAACATAAACCAGCTAACTACAAGTAACAATGATGTTGCTAGGTGATGTCTTGCATGTGGGGACAGATGAAAGTGGGGGTCTGGAGTCAGAAACACCACTCAACTTGCTGGAAGGATGACCCTCAGGGGACACGATTGTGCGCACCATCAATGCTCAGAGTAGACCTGCGCCCATGAGAGTACATCAAAAACACATTCCCGACCAGAATGTGGGACGGATGGATAATAGCCCAGAACCAGATGGCAAGTCAGGGCTACAGTTCTGAAGGTAGAATATTGGAAACTTGGATACATTGTGGAATCCAAGGCAAAGACTAAGAATAGAAGTATTCTGGGGAGAGGCTATGTGTGTGCCACGGAGAGGAAGTGGAATATGTATTTCAGAATGTGTGACAATGCCCTTGAGTGAAAGTTAGTATAATAGATGAGTTATCTGAAATCTACACTATGATGGTTCTATTGTCCTATTCTTTCTTCAATAAAAAGAGAGAGACTTTTCCCATTAAGAACAAAGCTTTATATAGAAGACATATTTTTCTTCCCATAATCATTGACTTCTTGTTTTACATGACATATTCAGACAATAGTCAGCTTAACCACTTTTTTTCTATTAGGAAGAATATAATCTCTTCTTGAATATAATCAAGAGAACAAAAATAGTATTACTGGAGTGTTTGGGTATACCTTGTTCAGTGCATTCCAACAGAGACATCTGACAAGTCAGAGAGAAATCCTATTAAGAAATAAGAAGATAGTTGGCTTGTTATAGGATAGCAGCTATATGTGCTTATTAAGCAGCATTCCCCAAAGGTAATAATCTGACAGTTCCTTAATATCACAAAATTTCCCGTACATTTCCTCATTTCTCTATATTTCTCAGAAAATACAGCAACTAAAGGACCCTTCCTCCCTCCCTCCCTCACTGTCTTTCTTTTTCTTTTTCTTTCTTTTTCTCTTTCTTTCTCTCTCTTTCTCTCTCTCTTTCTCTCTCTCTGTCTTTTCTTTCTTTCTTTCTTTCCTTCCTTCTTTCTTTCTCTTTCTTTCTTTCCTTCTTTCTTTCTTTCTTTCTTTCTTTCTTTCTTTCTTTCTTTCTTTCTTTCTTTCTTTCTCTCTCCCTCTCTCTCTTTCTCTCTCTTTCTTTCTTTCCTTCCTTCCTTCCTTCCTTCCTGCCTGCCTGCCTGCCTTCCTTCCTTCCTTCTTTCTTCTTTGTGAGCAAGTGTGTTTGTGATGATGATTCAGCTCAGGAACCCATGGTATAAAAGCAAAGAGTTACTTAGAAGATTTTGTAAATGAAGTCCCTTTGTACTTTGGAGAATATAAGATTTCAGTCACTTAGAAAGCAAGCTATTAATAAAATACGAAGAAAAATAACACTGGCCTCTACAAGTAGAGCGTGACTGAGCATTCTATTTTTCTGCTGTGAACCACACAGATCTAGGAGCACAGACTTTGAAATAGTGAATCTTCACAAAGAGAGGCCCCCAGTAGAAGCGACTCTTTTATTTTATTATGTTGGCCTGGGTTCTGAGTGCATGGTTTGAAAGAATACACATGGAGTAGTTCTTCCCCTGGTACAGTGAAGAAAAGTAGCTAATATTCAATGAAAACAGTTTTCAGAGGATCTTAGAGACATGAATATTTAGGTTTACAGTGTTGTCACAGTTGTTCCAATATAATAAAATAAATATAAAAGTCAGTGTTAAAGTGGCATTGGTGGTGTTGGACCGCTGGTGGTATATTAAAGGCCTGTAATAGGGGTTTCCCACCAAGCAATCTCCCTCATGTAACTACAGCATGCTGCTGTCACATGTGAATAAATTAAGTAGTCTTTAAATGTTTTAAAGTTTGTTCTTTCTCAGTGTGTGTTTCTGACTATACACTACTTGGGAAGTAGCCACCTAGAATAACAATTCATTTAATCTATTTTAATTTCTCTAAGTTTCAATATGGGAACTTGGTCCGATTCCTTAGTAATTGTGTAGAATTTGTTCAAATGATATTATCTTATCAAATTAAAGCAATGGGCCTCTGCTGTTTTCAATACAAGGTAACATGTGTAATGACTGCTCTAAGACATTGGATGGGCTGTAAGCACACACGTGCAGTGCAGATGGAAAAATATAATTACCTGGTGTTTATGAAGAAGATAGTGTTGTAAATTAATTTTGAGCCCAAATAATCTAGCCCTGTTTTTATTATTTTCCATGGTGTCTTTTTATCTATCAACTAGGAAAACATCAATAAACCTTGAAAATAATTGGAGATGATTTTTGTCTTTCTTCTTTCTAATGAGCAAGAAATAACAAAATTATCGAACCTCAGATTTTACCTGCTTTTTCTTATTACCTTATTATTTTAAAACCCTGACTGCTTGCATTGATTGCTAAATTACTGGATATGGATTCCTGTTTGTGATTGGTATTTCCTTGTTGTGAAAACTTCAGACTAAATCAATGAAATAAATGATTTTACATGGCTGTTTAGTATTTCAGTAGAGACGGGGGAGGGATAAAACTCTTAAGAACTAACACATATTAAATATGGAGAATTGGAATATTGTTTATCTAAAGGAAGGAAAAGGTGAGTTCAAAAGCTAAGTCTCAAAGTTAATGAGAAATACATCATTTACAAGCTCCTTAATGAGACTTCCATAGATTTTGCTGTGGGCTTGTCTTGAACAATAACTCATCATTCGGCTCAGAGAACATTTTGCATACCAGTATTTTAATAGAATTTATGTAAGACAAAAATTTTAAGTAAACTGTGGAAAAAGATGTCAGAATAAATACACATTTTTAATAATGAAGTCTATAATGAAGTATTAATCAATAATTGAATTTTAAAGATTATGTTGTATTTATTATCCAATGTTTTAAAGAACAGATGGAAGCAAAGGCAAATAGGGAAATACTTGGTTATGCATTCAACAGCCAGACCTCCAAGAACGTTGTTTATCAAGTCCTAGATTAGGCAGCTAGAGAAGAAGAGGCTGAGACTTCGCAAGGATTAGTCATGATGTGCACCTGGCTGAGGATAGACCATGGCCCCTGTCTCTTAGGAGTTGTTACATGAAGTTCTCCACTCCTAAACCACTTTCCAGATAAACTTAAATCTCAACATATTCCTCAAGTTTAGCTTGGGTCTTCTCTGCATGGCTGGTAAATCTGAACTTAACCAATTAGCTTGAAATATCTTTGAACAGAATGTGGGCCCTTTTATCTCTAAATTCTAGTTCAGATGATCCTGGAAGTAGGTCATGACATTGATCATCATCTTCATGAATGTTCCATTCTCACTTGATCTGCCTCTGTCATGGGCTCAGGACAGCCATATCCCAATACAACGGGCTGGGCTGGTGTCTTTCTTATTGTCAGGTAATTCTATATCACTTAAAAAGGTCTATTCCTGTTTCTTAACATTCTGTTATTTTCTGTAAGATTCTCATTTCTTGGTCTTCTGTTAATTACTGTAACTGTTAAGACTTGTTTCTCACTTAGACTTTAAACAGAGTTTTTGAATAATTTTAAGCATATAAAATTAATATAAACACAATGAATGCCCATATATCCTTCACTTAACTCATAAATCACTAACAATTTGCCACATTTTTATTCTCTCTAGCCCCCCTCTACACATGCACACATGTACATTATATATAACCATAAATACATAGATGCACACATACAAATATGGATATATACTTTTTCTGAAATATATTTAGAAACTTGATGCAGGCATTAAGCTGCCTCCCTCAGAATACAGCTCTTCAGTGCTTAAGAATAATAGCATTCTTCTCCTCTACTTAAGAAAATGAATAATAATTCAATACTGACTTAACAATACATGTGATACTCAATTTTTTCCAACTATCAAAATGTCTTTGATATATGTTTTTAATCCAGATTCAATTAAGATTTATACATCACCTTTGGTTTTTAAGTTTCTTTAGTTTCTTTTAATCTAGAAAAATCCCCTGAGCTACACTCTGAACTTTCTTGATTCATCTGAGTGATTAAATTCAAACTAAATATAATTTTATTGCAAAAACATTAAATAGGTGATATTATATACTTTTTGTAGCATCACATCAGGAAGAATATAATGATAGTTTGTCTCATCGTGGGTGATGCTAAATATGATGACTTGTTTAAGGCACCGTTCACGGCATCATTTCTGCGTAAAAGTGTATTTTTCCTCTGGTATTTGTGTACTTGGTACCTGGTAATTATTCCAGAGAGGAAGTGCTTTAAGGAATAATATTTGAGATAATGATATTAACATATTCTCCATTTTTTTATGTAATTGTTTTAAAATTCATTGGTGTTTGGATTTGGGATAAAAGGAAATAACCCCCAAATGTTTATTTGAGGTGGAAATAAATTCGTTTGTGTTGCGATATGGCTATCCTGAGCCCAAGACAGAAGCAGATCAGTGAGAATGGGAGCATTCATAAAAGCGTTGATCAATGTCATGACCCACTTTCAGGGTCACCTGAACTGGAATTTAGAGATAAAAGCGCACACATTCTGTTCAAAGACATATCAAACTAATTTGTTCAATTAAGATTTATCAGCCATGCAGAGAAGACCCAAATAGAGTTAGATGATTGTCTAACTTCATTTTTTGATGCCATTTTTCAATGAAGAATAAAAACTCATTTTTACTCTTTCACTTGCTTTCTCTCTCTCACTTCTATTTGGTACCATCCTAGATTCAATTATTATTGTTATTATTATTCATACAAATGATGCTTTTGATTGCCAGCTCCAATAATTGAGGAGTCCAGCCGGGTGCGGTGGCTCACGCCTGTAATCCCAGCACTTTGGGAGGCCGAGGCGGGCAGATCACCTGAGGTCGGGAGTTCGAGATCAGCCTGACCAATACAGAGAAAACCCATCTCTACTAAAAATACAAAATTACCCAAGCGTGATGGCGCATGCCTGTAATCCCAGCGACTCAGGAGGCTGAGGCAGGAGAATCGCTTGAACCTGGCAGGTGGAGGTTGCGGTGAGCCAAGATCACGCCACTGCACTCCAGCCTGGGCAACCAAGAGTGAAACTCCGTCTCAAAAATAAATAAATAAATAAATAAATAAATAAATAAATAAATAAATAAATAAAGGAGTCCTGGCACAGCAGGACTGAAACTGGCTTTAGGCACAGCAGCGTCATTAGATGCCCATACATGAAGGGTCACTTGTAAGGCACAGTTAGACAATGGAGCATTCAATATCAGCAGAATTTACTGTCTCTTCTTCCATGGAGCTACTTTCTCCTGTGACGCCATGATTTCCATGCTTTCAAGCAGATTTCAGTCATTCTAGGCTATCCCATCCTATCAGCAACCTGCTGAACAAAGTTGCCACTTTAACAAAATAACAATGCCAAGTCCTGGCATGGAGTCTCTTTGGCTCTCATTGGCCTGACTTGGTTATGTGACCATCCAACTCAAACTGACTTCAGCAAACTAAAAATAATTTTGGTACTGCAGATAATAATAATGTAAAAAGGAAATAACTGTGTGTGTGTGTGTGTGTGTGCAATTTATTGTTTATTGAGTCACACATTTAAAAAGTCAAGGGAAAAATCCAGTTTCAGGTAAGGCATCATGCACCCTGTCTCTCTATGTTTTATTAAATTTACTGTAGTAAAACTGTATATTTTACTAAATTTACATAATATTTTACTAAATGAGCCTGTGATTTCTTGGTGTCAATTGCAATTTTCCAGGAGTCTGTCCCTGCACAAATATAAGGTCAATAGTGAATTGATGTCCCCAATTTTCACTTAAGTATTACAACATTTTGATAACTTAAACTGTTATCATATTTATGTTGTATGAAACAGTTTACCTTGAATTGTATGCCATCAGATTTTCCTATTACTAGGTCCTCTCTTTTTGTAACTTTTGTATGATATCTTTGTTCCTTTGTTTACTTTTAATATTCTATTAAATACTTTATCATACAAATAGAATATAGCTGGACTTATTTTATGCAGTATGAGAATATTATATTTTTCTTAATGTAGAAATTTAACCATTCACAAGTATTTTGAATACTTACATGTTTGCATTTATTCTTGTCTATTTATTGTATTATTTTCCATTTATCATGATTTATAGATCCTCATATAGGGAATGGTATACTAATAGTAAATATTTTACTAAATGAGCAGAAGTTGGAATATGATAAAAACATATAATTGTCAGGTAAAAAAAAATAAGGAAGTTTTTTTTTCCTTTATTTTATTCCAGTGGTTGGAGGAACTAAATCTTGTTTTCATTGTTAGAATGCTGACAGAACTTAACCAAACATACTTTGAGATTTTTCAAGATCTTAATAAAATAATGAGTATATGTAACTCTCTATGTTGAACAAGGCAATGATATTTGAGTATCATTCCACTGCAACTTTTATTAATCATGTTTTGGTTAAACATATGAGTTTGTGGCTACAGATAATTCATATTTTGCATCAGAAAGCAATCCTATTTGAATAATTTCAGTAATCTTCACACCTACATTGTAAATACTTTTTTAAGATTTAATCATTGGTTTGACTATTTATTGCCTCTCATGTCTCTTAAATTCCATTTCTTCTTCTCTTGTATACTTTTGTTTCATTTATCTCCAGTGCATTTTTGATAACAAAGCTTTGTTGGTGACAACAATTTTGAGTCCTTTCATGCTTTATGATAAATGATACCTTTGCCCTCAACTTAAATGATAATTTTTGTGGACAAAATGTCTCGCTCCTAATATTTTTTTTCCACAGAATTAGAAAAGAAGTCAATATCTTTTGTTAGCATCTATATTTTCAACGGACAAATTTGAGGCTAACACTTCTGATTTTTTTGTACATCCTTTGAGTTCAGAAACTTAAGAAACATTTAAGTGTCTACATTTTTTGTTGTTGCTCAAAGGGCCACTTTAGTCTCAAGATTTGTTCTATTACTCAGTTCATAGAAATTCTTCAACAAATTATTAATTCAGTCACAATTATCACTTCTCATCCCACAATTCAATAACCTCATTATATATATATATATAAAATATTATATATACATATATACAATTTTTTTCCTTGTTTTTACTAAGACCTTTGCTATTGGTTACTGGATCTGCTCAATGTGTTCTCCACAGCTTCTCACTTTTATCTCACTTGTTGGGTCCCCATTTTTCTATATTCTGGGAGATTTCTTTGACTCTTTCTTGCACAATGCTAATTCTGTCTTCAGTCATGCCCTTTGACAGAGAGCTGGCTGCTGACTGCAGCTCATTGTCTGAGTGGCTCAACAGGGAGGTTTCCCCTGATGGTGTTTGGGTGAGGAGAGGGAAAGGAAGGTGGAGAAGTGCATAACTTTCATTAGAAGAGACCTTTACATTCGTCATGGAGAATTTCATTGTGTTTCATTGATAACCAGGGTTGTCTTCCTTTTCCCCCACTTCATACTATTTCAGAATTTTAGAATGTACTTCTCTTTTGTCCTTCTTAATCGCCCACTCCCAGACCCCACTTTCAGAATGCCTCCTTCTCCCACAGGCATTTTCTTTTGCTTAAAGAGATATTTTCAGTGCCTTAGTCTGAGGACAAACTCTACATCTCACCATTCTGTATGAACAGTAAGGAGGAGCATGGCTGACCCAGCTGCATGGCCAATAGTCCTTTACATGATCATCCTTGTAGCTACCCTCTGATCAACATGCCTTCCTTGCACTTTTAACCATTCCTCGGAGTTCCTCCAAGGCTTGTTGAGTGCTTCATGAAGAACAGCTCCTATCTCTGCAATGGTTCTTTTCTTTGTTGGTGTTGGCCTATTGTTTTCACAACTCGCTTCTGCCTTAGCCAATCTCATCTGCTCCCTGTCGTCCATCAATTCTTTCAAATATGTTAATAAACTTTTCCTCTTCTTCTTACAGATCTGTTATTGATTCACATGTTTTCTTGTACATTTTCTGTTTTACGTTTTTTTTTTTTTCACCAAAATCTTTGAAGGGGAGGTAAACAGTGACACTCAGTCTCCCGCATTGAAGACCGAGGTTAGCAAGCCTTCTGGATTGGCTGAATCAACTTCAGTTACAACCCCATTCTCCATCTCTTTCTACTACTGAAGTTCTAAAATCTAAAAAACTACAACTTTAAACTCCGTTGCAGTTAGAAGTGGCTATGTGACTCAGTTCTGGACAAGGACATATAAGCAGAAATCTCACAGGAGGGTTTTTGTTCATCAATTAAGAAGGAAAGCCTTGGCCGGGCGTGGTGGCTCATGCCTGTAATCCCAGCACTTTTGGGGGCTGAGGCAGGAGGATTACAAGGTCAAGAAATTGAGACCATCATGGCCAACATGGTGAAACCCCATCTCAACTAAAAATACAAATATTAGCTGGGTGTGGGTGGCACGCACTTGTAGTCCCAGCAACTGGGGAGGCTGGAGCAGGAGAATAGCTTGAACCCAGGAGGTGGAGGTTGCAGTGAGCTAAGATCGCGCTACTGCACCCCAGCCTGGTGACTGAGCGAGACTCTGTCTCAAAAAAAAAAAAAAAAAAAAAAAAAAAAAAAAAAAAAAAAAAGAAAAGAAAGCCTTTTGTCTTTTTCATTCCCCCTTCCACCTTTGCATTTTTCCTTTCTCTTTTTATCTGGTAACCTTCAGAGAGCCAGCACAGGACCTAAACCAATGTTCTAAGGATGGTGGAGTATAAATAGAGAAATGCTCTCAGACTCTGATGGTGTTGGTGAAGAGTGGAATCAATACGAACAATACTTTATCCAGAGGTTTTTTTCTTTTTAAGAGAGGACCCTATTTTTTAAAGCTACTCGTAGACAGATTTTTAAAAATTACCAAAAGCTTAATGCAACCTCAGTAAGGCTTATTTCTTTCTCAGCAAAGCACAACATGTTACAATAGTCAAAGGGACTCTATAACCTTGAGTGGATTACTAAACCACCTATGTTTATTTCTGCTTACAGATTTAATGATAATAGAATATGTCATTGAAATAGATCCCATTGATGAATAAATATTAATGATCAATAAAACATTATTAACTTAATATTGTTAAATTAAAATTTAGATAGTACTATTCCCCAGGTTGGTTTATAGATTCGACACAATCTCTATCAAAATCCCTTCAAACTTCTTTGCAGAAATTGACAGGCTGATTAAAATTCTTATGGAAATGCAAAAGACCCAGAATGGCCAAAACAATCGTGAAAAGAGAGAATGATGTTGAAATTATGCTTTCTGATTTCAAAATTTACTACAAAGCTACATTAATTGAGGCAGTGTGGAATTGGCATAAGAACATATAAAGTAATTATTAATATCACCATGCCACACATCTTTAAAACAACTGGAACTTACTGACACATTTAAATAGAAACAATGCTCAAATTCAAGCAACCCAGGACTTTTTAGTAAAACTTGAATATGAGCTTGGGGAAGAAGCCACCTTATTGCTTCTGTTTATAAGCTGGGCTCTTTCTTGCCTCATCATGTTGTCCAGGTGATACTCCTAGTTGCAAAGAACTTAGAATTGGAAGGTAACTTTCTTCACAGGAGCTTTTCATAAAAGTTAACACGTTAACATTGTAACATGACATATACCAAATAACAATGAAAAGAACACTGCTTGCTGGGCATGGTGGCTCATGCCTGTAATTCCAGCACTTTGGGAGGGGATCACCTGAGGTCAGGAGTTCGAGATCAGCCTGGCCAAAATGGAGAAACCCCGTCTCTACTGAAAATACAAAAATTAGCTGGGCGTCATGGCGGGCACCTGTGATCCCAGCTACTCAGGAGTCTGAGGCGGAAGAATGGTTTGAATCTGGGAAGCGGAGGTTGCAGTGAGCCGAGATCGCACCATTGCACTCTAGCCTGGGCGGTAAGAGTGAAACTCCATCTCAAACAAAAACAAAAACAAAAACAAAAACAAAAACAAAAAAGCAGTGATGAACTTGAAGTTTGACGTCAAGATCCACTTTGGGTGGTAGTTGGAGTGTTGCTAGAGGGCTTTGATGCACAGTAACAGAGTGCTGCAGTAAGTATTCTAGGCAGAGTAAAAACGATGTGGAAAGTTTAATTTGAGAAATGTTAAAATATAAGCTACTTTTAACGTGCCTGCTATTTAGGCACGTTAAATATAAGTCACTAAAAAAACATGGTCTGAATACAGACACAGGTATTATGGTACATATATCCAGAATGGTTACTAGTTTTAGCAGAGCTTCTGCAAATGAGGGTGCTGAGCTACTTTGGATACACAGTTCTGGACATGTTGCACTTGCAGGATATCTGAGAAGTCTCTGTTCTATTGAATTGGTAGGATGGGTCTCTAAACTTGGCCTCAGTGAGGCTAAACAGCTCTTGTTTGGATCAAAAGGAATGGCTTCACATATGTAGAGGATTTATATGGTTTGGATATTTGTCCCCTCCAAATCCTATTTTGAAAAGTGATTCTCAAGGTTAGAAGTGAGGCCTGGTGGGAGGTGTTTGGGTCATGGGGGCGGATTCTTCATGTACATCTTCGTGTCTTCCCCATGGTAATGAGCAAGTTCTCTCTCTTTTACTTCATGCTAGAGCTGGTCTTTAAAGGAGACTGGCGTTTTCTACTCCTCCTTTCACCATGTGATGTGCCTTCTCCCCCTTCACCTTCAGCCATGATTAGAAACTTCTTGAGGCCTCACCAGGAGCTGAGCAGATACCAGCACCATGCTTCCTGTACAGCCTGCAGAACCATGAGTCTTTATATATTTCCCAGTCTCAGGTATTCCTTTGTAGCGATGCAAACAGGCTAAGAAAAGGGCGTGCAGGAAACTTCAAGGTGGCAATTGAGGGTTAGAACGTAACATCATGATCATATGAATAGTATTTTTTGATGGGTGTATCGATATCAAGATACAAATAAAATTTTGTAGGCAGATATCACCTCTTAGTATAATAACCCTGAAATTTATTTGAGAAAGCCAAATAGTAAAAAAAATAAAAATAGTGTTACTATAGTTCTAGGGAAGTGTGGTTTGGTGGGAACAGCATATGACTTGTCATTGGAGCGCTGTGGGTGTACACCTGCTTCCAACCTCAATCGTGTCCATGCAGAAAGGTCATCGTTTTGCTTCCCTGTGGTATTTGAAGGAATTGTTTCATTGCAAGCTATGAAACCCGACTGTTAGAATCCTAAGGCGAAAACAGTAGTGCATGGCCCAGGCACCACACTTCAGGAAGAATAAGGAGAGTCCTTGTCTGAATGGTGACTCTAGGATCCTGAAACTGGGTTCCACGAGTGCCTGTACGCTGCCTTTTTTCAGTGATTTTCTCTGCAGGGTGGCTTTATTCTGTACACTAACTTCACCATATTGGGGAACACACGACTATGAGACACTCTGGATTGATGCTTGTACGGCTTAAGAGCAAAGAAAAAACCCTGTCTCTACTGAAAATACGAAAATTAGCTGGGCGTCTTGGCGGGCACCTGTGATCCCAGCTACTCAGGAGTCTGAGATGGGAGAATCGCTTGAACCTGGGAGGTGTTTTAATTAACTATATTTCAAAATCTCCAGGGATCTTCTGAGTAGATCAGCTTGGGTCACGTGCCCCACAAGCTCCTGCTCCTGCCGGTCATATGAGGCAGGTGGATCAGGCCAGTTTGGGTGTTAAGGTGACCCCTGTGGCCAGAAAGGCAGCATTATGTGATTATTCTACCTCCGGTGGGGGAGAGGGGAAGGGAGAGGAGACAAAACAATGCATAGATTATAGATATTATTTTTATTAGGTCTAATAATAATATGAAGTTAATAGCACTTTTCAGAAAGCTGAGTAAGGGAGATTATGTGAAGGGGCTTTGAAATCTGTAATTCATCGTATTGCTGAGATGGTTATTCTAATATTCATAGGTACTTAAAATAGAGCAGTCACCTTTACTACCACTAGATGGCAGTCAAGTATAATTAGCCTATCAAAATGCTGACTACGCAGTTTCTAAAAATAAGTCTAGAATGAAATCCATTTTTAAGTGGCCTTGAATGAGCCAGAAGGTGAAATGTAAAGCAGTTTAAAGAAAAGTAGCTCATACCTGGAAAATAATATGATATTTCTTGGCTTCAATTGTTTTCTCAAATTCATTCATTCACTCGTTCAAGAAACCTGTGTGCTAAATGGCCACTTTTTTCTTGTTTACTCTTTTTATAAAAAACAGTATTATTAATATATCATTTACACATCATGAAGTTCACCCATTTCAAATGTACGATTTAATAGGTTTCGTATATACAGAGTCGTGCAACCATCACCACAATTGAACTTTAGAACATTTTTGTCACCCCCCAAAAGAATCCTTGTCCTTGTGTCCAGGCACCCCCTCCATCCCAGCCCTAGGTCACCAACAGTCAATTTTCTTTCTCTAGAGATTTTTCAGTTCTAGGCAGGTGTCTTATTTATTTATTTTTATGTTTATTTATTTTTTTGAGACGGAGTCTCGCTGTGTCGCCCAGGCTGGAGTGCAGTGGTACCATCTCGGCTCACTGCAAGCTCCACCTCCCGGGTACACGCCTTTCTCACAGGCGCCCGCCACCACGCCCGGCTAATTTTTTTTTCTTTCTTTTTTTTTTCTTTTTCTTTTCTTTCTTTCTTTCTTTCTTTCTTTCTTTTTTTTTTTTTTTTTTTTTGTATTTTTAGTAGAGACGGGATTTCACCGTGTTAGCCAGGATGGTCTCGATCTCGTGACCTCGTGATCCGCCCACCTCGGCCTCCCAAAGTTCTGGGATTACAGGTGTGAGCCACCGCGCCGGGCCGCAGGTGTCTTATTTTTAACCAGAGAATATAGAGTTTGAGTTTTCTGTTGGACAAATCAACATACAGCCGGCATTTCTCACAGAGTGATGTGGTTAATGTATATGTGTTCTTATCTGATCATTCATTTATTCACTCACTTACTTATTTTGTGCACCTGTAATATATACTAAGGTGCTGATTCTTTGCCAAAGTAGTAAAGTCTGTGCCTTACTGGAAGCTCAGAATGGGTTCCTTGGAGTTGTATGGAGAAGACACCAAAGGGCTGGATTCTGCATTCTCATTGGTTATGTGTTCCAGACAGGTGGGATCTAGCACAAATCTGTGCTTTGAATAATGACACTAATAATGATTAGCATGTATTGAAATATACTGTGGCATACTTGGCAGTGCTCTAAGAGCTTATAGTATTGTGTTTAGCCATATTTAAAAATATATTACATATTAATATCAATCTCAGAAAGCTGCTTGAATCAGATAAAACAAATGAATGAGTTTTGAAAGCTCTGATAAACCATGATATGTTATACCATTACTCTAAATTAATTATACATGTTCAACCTCTATAACTTTAGAGATGATGAAAGTGACGTTTGGGTTTATACAGCTAAGAAATTGAAGGGTCTCTAAGCCCTAAGCATAACCATATAAACTCATCAAAACTCATGCAGTGCATGGAGTGTAAGTTTTATGCTTGTTATTTCAGTTCTCTTATAATAACGAACATGTAATAAGTACTAAATACCTATTTTTAGAATAATTGCATATTTTTGTTCTATACACATTCCACTTCGAAGACTATTGTTTTTTACCTAGTTTTTATCTTTTGTTTCTCACAGCACTTTTTTAAGGAATCTTTGGCAGCTAGGTAAAGAAAGGGGTGCTCTAAATGAAAAAGTTCTTTCTGTTTCTTTCTTTTTTTGACGAAATCTTGCTCTGTCACCCAGGCTGGAGTGCAGTGGCACGGTCTCGGCTCACTGCAACTTCCCCCTCCCAAGGTCAAGCTCTCCTTATGCCTCAGCCTCCCAAGTAACAGGGACTACAGGCATGCGCCACCACGCCTGGCTAATTTTTGTATTTTTAGTAGAGACAGGGTTTTGCCGTGTTGGCCAGGCTGGTCTCGAACTCTTGGCCCACCCACCAATCACACGGGTGATTCGCCCATCTCGGCCTCCCAAAGTGCTGGGATTACTGGCATGAGCCACCGTGCTGGGCCTTTAAATGAAAAACTTCAAAAAAGATATCTCATATTAAAATTCTTTGAGGAAGCAAAACTAGACTCTTTAATATGAAAAATTAGTAATTTGAAAAAAATGGACTGTTTAACAAGTGGATGTTGACAATGTAGTTACTTCTGAAATGTTCAAGATGTACATGAAAGCACAAAGTCTACAGAGAAAAAGAGGTGGTAAACAGACAGCTAAAACAGTACGACAACCTCAAGTTGTTTGTGAAATACAGAGAGGGAAGATCTATGTGGGGTTGAGTGTGAATTAGGAATATGAGTTGGAAGAGTGTTCCTGGAAAACAGGGCCCCTGGGCAAAGTTTTGATGGGCAAATAGAAGTTAGTTGAAGGATGGAGTGAGATTTGAGACTCATTCAAACAGAAATAGAGCGTCCATGAAGATTCAAGTGTGGGAGAGGCATCATGCCTCCTGGGGAGTGAGGTGCAGAGATGGAAGTAAGTTTGGAAAGGCAGGAGAATCCAAGTCATGGAGCGCTTCTTACACTATGCTTTTAGAAACAAAGAGAAACCACTGAAAGACTTCAAACAGCAGTGAGATAGATTCCCATGTATTTTTCAGAAAGGCAAAGTTATGGACTGAATGTGCCTTCTCATCCCGATTCGAATGTTGAAATCAAATCCCCAAAGTGATGGTATTAGGAGGTGGGACCTTTGGGAGGTGATTACGTCATGAAGGTGGAGTCCTCCTGAATGGGACTACTGCTCTTATAAGAAGAGGCCAGAGCTAGCTCACTCTCTTTCCACCATGCAAAGACACAAGGAGAACAGGCAGTCTGCAACCTGGAGCAGTGCTCACACCGGAACCTGCACCTCAGTTGCACCATCTCTAAAGTTATAGAGGTGGAACATGTGTAATTCATTTAGAGTAATGGTATAATGTATCATGGTTTATCAGAGCTTTCAAAACTCATTTTTTTATCTGATTCAAGCAGCTTTCTGAGATTGATATTCATATGTAATATATTTTTAAAATAAGGCTAAACACAACACTATAAGCTCTTAGAGCATTGCCAAGTATGCCACAGTATGTTTCAATACATGCTAATCATTATTAGTGTCATTATTCAAAGCACAGATTTGTGCTAGATCCCAACTGTCTGGAACACATAACCATTCCAGCACACTGCTCTCTGACTTACAGCCTCCAGAACTGTGAGAAATAAATTGCTGCTGTTGATAACCCATTCCGTTTATGATATTTTATTATAGTCACTCAAGATGATGAAGACAGGCAGCTCTAGGGAACACTAGGAGAACAAAATTGAAGGGACCCAATGAAGACAGGGTAGCCAATGAAGATATTGTTATGGTATTTTTAGGGAGAAAGTGTGCATACTTGAATCAAAACATAAACCTATGGAATAAAAATTTAATGACTGAGGACAAACAACACAGGTAGAATTGGCTAAACTTTGTGACTCATTGAACATGGGACATGAGATAAAATGAAGATTCCAAGCTAACACCCGAGAGTTTTGCTTGTTCTACTGGGCAGAAGTTTATACCATTAACCAATACAGGGAATATGTGAGAACAAAACTGGTTCTAGAGGGGCTAGGTAGAGATGACATTGGATGGGATAAATTTGAATTGCCACTGGAATATCCAAATGGAAATATGCTGCTAGAAATTTGATATTAAGGCATTAAGGTGGGAGATAAATTTTGGCTGAAGATAAACTTTTCAGAGATATGTGCATATCAACAATAGCTGAAGTAATAGAGTAGATAAGGCCTATTCGAATACCTTTCCTCATTCATCTTCCTGGCAAACTCCTTGTCATAAGTCTTGGTTCTGCTGCACTTCTTCTATAAAGTCTTTCCTGCCTCTTTAATCAGGCATAGGTCTGTGAGCGTACATGGCGCCCACGCATTTGATACGGTCCAGCAGAGCAGTCATCACCTTGAACTGAAATCGTTTGCTTACATGTCTGTGAGTCTACTGAACTATGAGCAAAGGGAACATAGCTTTTTATATTTTTATTCCCAAACTTCTTCAAGCCTAGCAGAGTTTCTGGCACATAATAGGCATTCGAAAATATATTTAGAATAAATGTTACTCACTAACCTCACACCTGTTAGAAAGGCTATTATCAAAAAGACAAAAGTAACAAACGTGGGCGAGGATATGGAGAAAAGAAAACCATCGTACACTCTTGGTGGGAATGTAAATTAGCACAGCTATTATGGAAAACATTATGGAGGTTCCTCAAAAATTAAAAATAGAACTACCATATGATCCAGCAATTCTACTTCTGGGTTCATTTCCAAAGAAAATGAAGTCAGTATGTCAAAGAGAGTTCTGCTCTCTCACTTTTGCTGCAGCCTTATTCTCAATAGCCAAGATATAGAAATATGGAATCAACCTAAGTACACACCATCCACCAGTGGACGAATGGATAAAGGAATTGTGATTATCACATCTGTATCACATATGTCCGCAGACCCCAGCCTTTTTGGAACCTGGGACTGGTTTCATGGAAGACAATTTTTCCACGAATCAGCGGGTGATGTAGGGGGATGGTTTCAGGATGATTCAAGCTCATTACATTTATTGTGCACTTTATTTCTATTATTATTACATTGTAACATATAAGGAAATAATTCTACAACTCACCATGATGTAGAATCAGTGGGAGCCCTGAGCTTCTTTTCCTGCAACTAGACGGTCCCATCTCGGGGTGATGGGAGACAGTGACAGATCATCAGGCATTAGATTCTCATAAGGACCGTGCAACCTAGATCCTTCACATGTGCAGTTTCCAATAGGGTTCACGCTCCTATGAGAATCTAATGCTGCTGCTGATCTGACAGGAAGTGGAGCTTGGGCAGTAATGTGAGCAATGGGGAGAGGCTGTAAGTACAGACGAAGCTTTGCTCGCTCATCCACTGCTCACCTCTTGCTGTGCAGCCCAGTTCCTAACAGGTCATGCACTGGTACCAGTCCATGGCCCAGGGTGTTGGGAACCCCTGATATATATGATACATGTGTGAGATATATATATCATACATGTAGTGTGTGTGTGTGTGTATAAAATAGAGCACTATTCATTGTCTAAAAAGAAGGAACTCCTACCACTTATGACAACAAGTATGAACCTACAGGGCATTATGCTAGTGACATAAGCCAGGCACAGAAAAATACTGCATGATCTCACTTCTATGTGAAATCTAAAAGAGTAGAACTCATAGAAACAGAGAGGTGAACGGTGGTTGTCAGGGATGTGGAGGAGGGGTGAAAAATTGGGGAGATATTGGTCAACGGGAGCAAAGCTTCAGTTACGCAGGGGAAATAATTTCTGGAGATCCACTGTATAGCATGATGACAACAGCTAATAATAATGTATTGTATCTTTGAAAATTTCTAACAGAGTAGATCTTAAATGTATTCACCCACAACAAAAGCAACTACCTGAAGTGATGGATGTGTTCATTAATTTGATTGGGGTAATCATTGAATGAGGTATATGTAAATCAAATATCATGTTATACACTTTAAATATATTCAATATTATGTCAATTATACTTCAACAAAGCTGAAAAAAGAGAAATGTGCCTAGAACTAATCTTTCTTAACCCAAATCCAATCATTGTTAGAATATAAAATGTGACACTGTGGAAGATAGTCTATTTATAGGCTTTGACACATGTACTTTACGATACCATATATTCTGATGTCAAAGGTCTTGTTTTAAAGTCAGTAGGTGCTTAAAATCCTTAGACTTCTAAATCATTAAAGGAAATTAGGCGCTTTTAAATGGTTAATGAAGATGTTTATGTGCAACTATTGTGATTTGCTCCCTTGACCTTTTACATTTGTTTTATTGTGGATCATTAAAAGGATCTCAAGCAATGCTTTCAAAAACTCTAAGCACTGTTAGCATAATGACTTAGATCATTACTTATGATTTTATCTTTCCATTGAGAAATCTTTGAAATAAACCAAGTTCTTAAAATATTGCCAGCTTGTCTAGAAATACAACTCTTAAGATACCTTGTGATATATTAACTGCTTTTCGTTAGTTTGGTTGCTGGCAAGAATGCAGGATAAACTAGATGCAATTTTAATAAGGAACAGAGAAACTTGATCATTTTTATTCATGGTATTAAGAAAGACTAATGATTATAAATGAAATTGACAAGTGTGATATTTAACATAACAGATATAAGAAGAATGATATTAAAATGCCCTCAAAACACAAGACAGCCTCTGTAGTTACATAAGGAGACTGCAGAGGGTTTGAAGTCCTAGATTTTTCTGATGGTCTTGTCATCTGCGTGGAAAAAGTGCTTTGAAATTCTTGGATGAGAATTTTCAAGTTATAAAGTTAGAATATTTTGCATCTGAGGAGCCATATGATGTGTTTATTTTAGCAATGGTCCTTCAAACTCTCTCAGAAAATTGTGTTTTACTTACTTTTTTCCCTTTGCCCCCTTAGAATAGATAGTTCATAGCAGCATCAAATAAACCAAACTTATCACTTGCTACCTTTTTCCGTATTGTTAACACAGCGGATCTGCATGGTGATGGAGGTTCTGCATATTATTTCAGTTTGCAGTCTGGCTTTTGCTTTCATACCATTCCAACTCATCTGTTCTTAATACTTCCCCATGTGGTAATAGGAGTGGAGCCTGGTGTTGAGGGAAACATACAAAGCTTGTCTGCATCTGTGATTGTCAGTCTCAGGCCATGTAGGAAAGAGTGGACTACTCAAATATGATAACTGAAGAGATCACATGGAAAAATCTATCTGGAAAGGAGTGGGCAGTTTAAGGAAATCAATTTGCAGAAACTGCTGCATCACCCAGGTGTTAATAATATCAGGGAGCCATTATAACCTCAAGACATGGAGATACAAAGTGGAGAAAAGAGTTCCTTGAATGACCTCATTCGAATAACTATGGCCTTAGGTGAAAGAATGCCAAGCTGTCACAGCAGCAAAGGTGCTGAGGGAGTAATCACCCCAACTTTGTTCCCTTGTATTCTCTGGTCTGCTGCCAGGATCCATTGTTGACTGAATCCACCTAAACACAGAGGAGAAAGGAATTCACCGACGCGGTCAACAAAGTCAGAGTGTAACGAGAACGGCAGAGATGGAATCTGGAGGGCACATGGGGGAATAGCTAGCGCATGTATGTACTGGCATGTATGAATGCTAAGATGCATTTCACTTTAAGATTTAGTGATGATTATGTCAGTCAGAGTCCCTCCAGAGAAAAAAGACCCAGTAAAATGGATGGATGGATGGGTGAACAGATAGATAGACAACAGATGATGGATGGGTAGATGTGTAGATATGTGGAAGAGGGATAGGTAGATGAATGGAGCTAGGGTCTGAATGTTTATGTCCCTCACAAATACACATGTTGAAATCTAATCATCAATGTCATGGTATTAGGAGGTGCATCATTGGGAAGTGATACGGTCATGAGGGCAGAATCATCGTGAATGGGGCTAGTATTCTTGTAAAAAATACTGCAGAAGCTCCTTTTCCCCTTCTACCATATGAGGTCACACAGAGAGAAGGTTCCATCTGTGAACTAGGAAGCAAACCTTCACCAGATGCCAAATCTGTTGACTCCTTGATCTTAGATAGTCCAGGCTCCAGAACTATGAGAAATAAAGTTCTGTTGTTTATAAGATACCTAGTTTACGGTATTTTGTTATAGTAGCCTAAACAGATTAAGACAGATGGGTAGAGAAATAGAAATAGAGATATAGAACAATGATAGATAGATAGATAGATAGATAGATAGATAGATAGATAGATAGACAGACATAGAGAGAGAGAGACACAGAGAGATTGATAGATATTGAAAGAAATTGGCTTACATGATTGTGAGAGTTGCCTAGGCAAGTCCAAAATTTATATGGCAGGCAATTACCATGGATAAGACAGAGACACTTGGGGAGGAGATGAAGCTATTATCCACGAATGGAATTCCTTCTTCCTCAGGGAAGTATCAGTTCTGCAAATAAGGCTTCCTTCGAGGAGGACCAAGACAACTAAACACAATCACCAGCCTCAAAAAAGCTTATCTTCCAAGGGGGATAGAGCAAAGGACTCAACAATTAAAACAGGATGTGGTGAGTGTCATGGCAGAGATAAGCCTGGCATGCAACAGAAACACTGAGAATGGGTAACTAAATTTGGCCTGAGTCTGCACTTCTTGGAGGAATCCATATACAGTATTCCCCCCTTCTTTTAGTTCCCTTTGTGTTGCTAAAAAGGAACACTGGCACTGGGTAATTTATACAGAGGCTTATTTTGACTCATGGTTCTATAGAGTATATAAGAAGCCTGGGGCCAGCATCTGCCTGGGTGACAGAGACAGACTGTCTCAAAAACAAAACAAAACAAAAAAACAGAAAAGAAAGAAAAAAGATATTCTGCTGTGTGACATAAATAGAACAAAATAATTAACAGTAATAATAACAATATTGTTAAGCTCTAAATAATGTAAGGAAACTCAACAGCACAAAAGAAGGGTCTACAAAATAACCAGAACCACTAGCTGCTATTGAAGATCCATGACAGAATGTGCAAATCATTCAAGAGAAGCCACTAAAATGATTTGCTGGCTTTAGAGTAAAGAAGACAAAACACTAATAAATCCTTTCAATAGATTCAAAAATAATTTGTAATTTACAACTGTTTCTGTTGAAAACTGTTAGACTTGGGATAATGGATACTTTCTTAATGACATATGTTAGAAAACAGCAGCAAAAATAATAATAATGACAGATAGGTTTCCAATACAATCAGAAATAAAAAATAGTAGAGGAGGAAGAGAAAAAAATGTCTCTATATTTAGACTTAAAAAGGCATGACAATCAATAGAAAAATAATGAAAAATTATAGATGAGTTTGAGTGTGACTGGATGCCAGAATAACATACAGAAATTAATGATTCTCAATGTATTAGTGATCGCAATTTTGTAAAAATAAAAGAAATAAGATTCCTTTCTCAAAATACATAAAGTATCTAGGATTAAACCTAGGAAGAAAAGAATACAGTTTAAAGAAAGAAAGCTATAACATTTTACTGATAGATTAAAAAAGTAATTTAAGAGCAAGAAACACTGTTTCTGAGTGAAAGTTTTAACATTGTAAACAGCATTGAAGCTTTTCATTAGGAACACAACAGGGTGGCTAGTCAATAATAACTGAATTGTATATTTTAAAATAAAAAGCATAATTGGATTGTTTGTAACTCAAAGGATAAATCCTTGATGGGTACCCCATTCTCCATGAAGTGCTTATTTCATATTTTATACCTATATCCAAACATCCAATGTATCACACAAATATATACATCTACTATGTACCCACAAAAATTAAAAAAGAGACATATCAACCTTCGAAAAAAAAAAGAGAGAAAAGTTTCCATATTACAAAGAGCAAATTTCCTTTAAAATTAATCCATATATTCAATCTAACCACCATCAAAATCTCTAAGGGATATTTGAAATGAAATTTTACAGGTTGATTCTGCAGTTCAATCTGGAATGATAATATGTAAATAAATATCAGATGAATTAAACTTAAAAAATGAAAACATTTATTAGACAGAAAATATTAGAACATAAAATGTATCTTTGCCATATTGCATTAGAAAATTCCTCCCTAAATAAGACACTAAATCCAGAAGCCATAAAGACTAATGACAGATAGGACTACGTATAAATATGAAACATCTCCATAAATGGGTTTTGAGGCACAAAGACATGTAGGAAGATTTGTTGGCTATTTAATATGTAAAGAGGTGGCATCCTACTGAGAACCACTCACTTTGGTAGTCCAGGTAGCTAGCAACAGGCACCCCGGCAGACTCCTGTGATTCCAGTTCTTTCTGGTTTCCTGAAGGCTAGTTCTTGGCATCAGGGGTCTTTATTGCCCAGTCATTCTAATGGTTTTGCAAATATCGACTTCTCCATCAAATTCCTTCCTTTTTAACATACCAGGATTATTTCTATTGGTCTGATTGATCCTGATTAATATGAATTTTCTGTGAAGAGAGAGAGACTCACATTTATCCTATTCTCCATCTCAGCAACTTTATAGGACATGAGTGTCATGCTGATAAATGGCGGCTGAGAGGCTGCACCCTCCACTCTGCTTTTCCTCTTTTTCTCCTAAGCAGGATGGCTAATTCCACCCATACGTTCACTTCCATCTTTATCTCCAGCCCCTTCTCATGACATCACCTTATCACACATAGAATAGTACTCAAAGTCTGTCTAGGTCCACTCCAGAGCCCTTCCACGGTACAGTTAATTACCTGGCTCTCCCAAAATATTGATCTTAAAATCACTACTTAGCAGAATTCTCACAGTTTATTTTCTGTGATGTGTGTGCTTGGTTTTTGTAAGCATTAGCTAATAAGCACATGATTCAAATTACAGTTTTTTCTGATACTTCTTTACTTTTTTTTTTTTTTACCTTTGGCTTATAGTTTTACTCTTTTCCATTATTAGGAATTAGGACAGAAAAAGAGACAGGAGAGAGAGAGAAAAAAAAGAAAGAGAGATACGAGAAAGAGAGAGGTAAGAGAGAAGAAAGAGAGGTAATTATTTTCCTTAATTTTTAGATGCCATTTTTGATGGCATGTCACCATTACAAAAAGAGCCCTTTGCTAGACAGAATTCAGAAAACACTCATAGACCTCATTTGATATATCTCTCATCGATAAAGCCTATGTTTCTATTTCACCTCATCAAGAAATCCTAGTAAATTGTAAGCTCATTTCTCATCTTTTATCTTTTTTCCTCCTTCTCCTGCTGGGAAAGCCTTCTAAGTCATTTGAGGATAACAAGTAATAAAAATCTAGTTATTTGATGAAGAACAGTCCATTGGAATGCCAGGCATAGTAGGTCAATAATTACTCAGAAGTAAACAAATTGACTTACTTTCAAACATAGAAGAAGCAAAAGAAAATTTTCTGCAAATTATAAAGAGGGAATATATTATCCTAATTATCCTTCCAAAACATAATGCTGGAAAATAAGTATCTCTTCAGTTGCCATTGTTGGCAATGCAGAAATCTCAAAACAATAGCCTGCATTTTAAACGTGTTCTGTATGTATTATTGATACCTTCCTATTATCTAAAGTACATACGTGAATTATGATATAGAAAGCAAACCTTTTGCCCAACATTAGCTTTTTTTCCCACCTAAAGATAAAAGCCTACAGAATTAAAGGCTATCACATAGCAACCAGCAGAGAGCAGTAGAGAACTTCTCGAGTGCCTGCTGCTAAGCTCTTTGTTTCTGCTGTTTTAACTTTGTGTATAGAACAATCATTGAGCTGTCAGGCTAAATTAGCACAGAAATTCATGGAATCTGTTCAGTCCCAACCACCTCCTTTTCCCAAAAATTGTTCTGCAGTTTACTGTAGCACATTAAGTTATGAAAGGGATATTTGCATGTTCTAAATTAATTTGATGGAAAATATGAAAAGCCAAAGAAAAGCAACATGGCCTTTGAAATTGCTTACATTATTCATATGGGAAATTCTTTAGCATAGGATGGTTCTAAGCTATGATCAAGTGGTGCTAACCCAAGCTTTCTTCTTTAGTGACTTGGCATTTAATATTATGTATGTATGTATTTTGGACTAAGCCTCTTCCGATAAAATCAAGTAGAAAATGAAAACCATCCTAACTGACTTCCCTTTAACATAGTTTTGCATGGCATGATATATTTCAGAGCGGTGTTCTAGGTAAGGAGAGGAAAAAACACAAAAAAGTCAGTCTTAAAAATCCTCAAGTCATTCAAAGACCATGCTGCCCTTGTTCGTATACACATTATTTGCACTGAATCTCCTGTAACACTCTGGTAAGAAATTACTAAAGAAATTTTAAATCCATTTTATTCATTAAATAAAAATAATATCTTATTCTGTCATAATTCTATTCAATTCAATTCCCATCAAATCAATGAAATTAAAGTTATTGTGCTGCTGTTCTGATTAGGCCACAAACTTTTCAGGGTTCTATAATTTTTTTTTTTTTTAAGATGGAGTTGTGCTCTTTTTGCCCAGGCTGGAGTGCAATGGCACAATCTCGGCTCACTACAACCTCCACCTCCTGGGGTTCAAGTGATTCTCCTGCCTCAGCCTCCTGAGTAGCTGGGACTATAGGCGCATACTACCATGCCCAGCTAATTTTGTATTTTTAGTAGAGATGGGGTTTCACCATGTTGGCCAGGCTGGTCTTGAACTCCTGACCTCCAGTAATCCACCTGCCTTGGCCTCCCAAAGTACTGGGATTACAAGAGTGAGCCACTGCACCCGGCCAGAGTTCTATAATTCTTATGTGTATTATTGAGGGGTAGAGAGAACATTGGCTAAAATATTTGAAAATTGCTTGTGGCTTTGATCTGGATACTTAATGTGGTGTGCTGCTGAAAGTTTTATTGCATCTTGAGATACTTGAATGTAAGCAACAGAAAACAACTTTAGCCAATTTAGACAATTAATATTTATTTAAAAGAATACTTCATAGCTCATAAAATCTCTGAGAGGCCTGGAGACCTACCTGGTCTTAGAGCACAAGGAGTCAGGAACCGCACCTGCAGGTATACTATAAACTGGTTTCATGAACACACCTTAGGAATGATATCATAGGCATCAACAATGCGCAGGTTGGAGTGCTGAAAGAGAGCTGCTGTCCTTGCTGTCTACAGAAACCAGCGCTACCTTCTTCTACTGCCGCCATCCTTGACAGAACGGATTTGGTACATTTATGCCTCCCTGCACCTCTAGCTTCTGTTTCAAAGACTGAGGTTGGCCTATTGATGACTACAGCCTAGAACATGTTCCCATATCTTCCCTACAGGGGAAGAGGGGGAGTGAACATTTTGACTGATGCTGCCCTGGTGGTTAGTAGGCTTTGCTACCTCAGGTGCTAATTCATCACAGGTGAAAAGGGTATTCGCATCAGGTGACAGGAGCAATGGCATAGATCTACAACATATACTCCTCAGCAGCTGAAATTCATTTAGCACAGATCTATACATTTCGTACTGGGTTCCAGTAATAATGTAGTTGCTGAGGATACAACCATGAACAGTACAGATCAAGATACTTGCCACTGTGGAGTTTACATTCAGGCAGGGGAGGAAATACTAAAACAAGAGACCACATAAATTAATAAATTATAGAGTTTTGTTGGATAGTTAAAAAATAAATTATAATGATTAAAGTACCTTTAGAGAGAGATGTTGGGGGAGAGAGAGAAGGGAAGGTAGGTGGAAAGATGCTTTCACCTAACCAAACCTATCCCTTATAAAAATAAATCATTCCCTCATCAGGGTCAACTCAAAAGTCTCCTAGGATAGCATAAACAAATCCAAGTTAAGGATTTCTAGTTATGGCCACTTCTTTATTTCAATTATGATTCAGATTCCCTATTCTGTAATGTTATTGGTCCATAGGTCATCATTTTCCTTCAGTAGCTTTTCTTTTCTTTTTTTTTTTTAGACGGAGTCTTACTCTGTAGCCCAGGCTGGAGTGCAGTGGCACGATCTTGGCTCACTGCAACCTCCACCTCCCAGGCTCAAGAGATTCTTCTGACTCAGCTAGGACTACAGGCATGTGCCACCTCACCCAGCTAATTTTTGTATTTTTAGTAGAGACAGGGTTTCACCGTATTGACCAGGTTGGTCTCAAACTCCTGACCTCAGGTGATCCGCTTGCCTTGGCCTCCCAAAGTGCTGGGTTTATAGGCCTGAGCCACTGCACCCTGCCCCTTCATTAGCTTTTTAATGTCTACAAGATCAGTGGTAATGGTTCCTCTTTGATTTCTAATATTGTAATGCATGTCTTCTCTCTGGCTTTTGTTAGTGTCACTAAAGGTTTAAAATTTTTATTTATCTTTTCATAGAGCAACATTAGGTTTCATTGATTTTCTCTATTGTTTTTCACTCTTTAATTTCATTGATTCTGCTTGAATTTCCATTTGGGCTGCAACTTCAAATATACTTCAAATATACATTCTCTACATTCCAAAAATGGAGGGGTAGGCTATTGATTTAAACCTTTCTTCTTTTCCAATGCATGCAGTGCATGCTATACATTTCCCTCTAAGCACTGCTTTTGCTGCATCTCACAAATATTGATGTTTTATGTTCATTTTTATTTAGTCCAAATAGTTACAAATTTATCTTGAGATTTCTTTGACCCATGTGTTAGAAGTGTGTTATTGAATATTCAAGTATTAATAGTTTGGGATTTTCCAGCTATCTTTCTGTGATTGTTTTCCAGTTTAATTCCATTGTGGTTTGGGAGCAGACACTGTATGATTTCTATTGTTTTAAACTTGTTGAGGTGTGTTTTATGGACCAGGATGTGGTCTATCTTGAGGAATGTTAATGTGAACTCGAGAAGAATGTGTGTTCTGCTGATATTGGATACAGTATTCTATAAATATCAACTAGATCTAGTTGATTAATAGTGCTGTTCATATCGTACACATCCTTTCTGACTTCTGTCTGCCTGATCTATTATTTAGACAGAGGGTTAAATTCTCCAGCTGTAACAGTGGATTTTCCTGTTTCTCTTTTGAGTTTTGCTAGTCTTTGTCTCATGAATTTTAATATTTGCTCTCTTGTTAAGTGCTTAGAGCTTTAAGACTGTTAAATCTTCTTAAATTGATAACTTTATCACTATGTAATCCTCTCCTTTATCTGCAACCATCTTCCTTGATGTGGCATTTGATTTGTCTGCAAGTCATTTTGCTACTACAGTTTCCCTTTGACTACTGTTAGTGCGATACATCCTTTTTTATCTCTTTAAACCATATATGTCTACATGTCTAAAGCAGACTTCTTGTAGAAAACAAAGAATTAGGGCCTTTAAAAACAATTACTCTGTCTTTTAATCAGTGCACATAGAACATTCACATTTGAAGTGATTATTGATATACTTGGGCCAATATCTACTATGTTTGTAACTGTTTTCTATTTATGTGCTTGTTCTTTGTTTCTATTTTTGTCTTCTCTTTTTCTGCATTCTTTGATTTTAATTGACCATTTTATATGATTCCATTGTCTCATGTATTTGTTCATGTATTTGCTCTGTCGTTAAGTGTTTAGAGCTTTAAGATGGTTGAATCTTCTTGGAAAATTGATGACTTTATCACTATATAGTTTCTCCTTTCTCAACATATTAATTACGCCTCTTTGAAACAATTTTTTAGTTGTTGATCTAGAGTTTGCAATATACATCTATAACTAATCTAAGTCAAATATCTCTATCCTATTTCATGGGTAATGTCAGCATCACCAAACAAAGTGGTCCCAAATACTCTTCCTCTTTTCCTTATAACATTGCTTTCATTTATTTTGTTTATCTATAAGTAAAAATTACCTAATATATTTTTTGCTATAATTTATTTGGAACAGTTTCCTATTATATCAAGTAATAAAAAATTAAATGATTTTATTTTACCATTATTAATTCCTTCTTTGATGATCTTTTACTTAAAAAAAATGTAAATTCCTATTCTATATTATTTTACTTCTTCCTGAAGAACTTCATTTCTTGCAGGGTAAGTCTTCTGATCATGAATTCCCTCAATTTTCATATGCCTCAGAAAGATTTTATTTCTCCTTCACTTTTAAAGAATAATTTTACTGGGTATGAAATTCTAGATTTTTTTTCTTTCAACACATAAAAAATTCACTTCCATTCTCTTCTTGATTGCAGAATTTCTGATGAGAAGTCCAATGTAATATTTTTCTTGTTCCACTATAGGTAAGACTTTTTCCCTCTGACTTCTTTCGACATTATTACATTTTGTTTGTTTTCCTACAGTTTGAATAGGATATGCCTACGTGTAGATTTTTGTTATCTGTCTTTCTTGGTGTTTGATATGGTTTGGCTGTGTCCCCACCCAAATTTCATCTTGAATTATAGCTCCCATAATTCCCACATGTTGTGAGAGGGACCCAGTGTGGGGTAAATGAATCATGGCGGCAGTTTCCCCCATACTGTCCTCCTGGTAGTGAATAAGTCTCATGAGATCTGATGGTTTTATAAGGGGAAACCCCTTTCACTTGGTTCTCATTTTCTATCCTGCCTGCTGCCATGTAAGATGTCCCCGTCACCTTCCACCATGATTGTGAGGCCTCCCCAGCCACGTGGAACTGTGAGTCCATTAAACCTTTTTTTCTTTATAAATTACCCAGCCTCAGGTATGTCTTTATCAGCAGCATGAGAACAGACTAACACAGTGTTCTCTGAGCTTCCTGGATCTGTGGTTTGATGTCTGTCATTAGTTTTAGTACATTCTTTGCTATTATTACTTTAAATATTTCATCTTCTCCTTTCCCTATGTCTTCTCTTTCTATTATTAGCGTTATGTTTATTTACATCATTTGCAATTGTTCTATAGCTCTTGGATATTTATTTTTTTCTTTATTTTTTCTATTTGTGTTTTAGTCTTAAAAGTTTCTATTAGAATATCTTCAAGGTCAATTATTTTCTCTTTGGCCTTGTGCAGTTCACAGCTGAGCCCATGGAAGGTATTCCTTTTTTCTTTATTTACCATAGTCTGATGTGTACAATTTTTTTCCTAATTCTTTCTTAGAGTTTCCATTCCTCTTCTGACATTACCCACCTGTTCTTTCATGTTTTCTACTTTTTCACTGGATTTCTTAACATACCAATGTTTGTTATTTAAAAGTATATATTTAATAATTCAAAATCTGATTTGTATCTCAGTCTGTTTCTGATGCTTTGTCTCTTCAGACTGTGTTTTTTAAATTGCCTTATAATTTTACTTGAAAGCTGGATATACTATATTGGGTAATAGAAGGTATATAAGCCTTAGTTGGAGGTTTTATGTTAATCCAGCCAGAAGCTCAGCTCTGTCTAATGTTCGCTTACAACTGTAGGTAACAGAGGCTTCCATTTATATTATCGATTTTTTTCTTTCTGTAGTTGCCAGTTGTCTATGTTTTCCTAAGAACTTTCTTAAATAGATTGTCTTTTAGCTCCCTCGGCTTTAATACATTTTCATTTTATTGAAGCCCTACTGATGTGGTGTTAGCAGGAAGGGGAGTAGACATATTCTATAAACTTATGATTAAATCTGGTTTTAGTAGCCAGGAGTGTCTGGACTGTGATCTTCAGAAGTGTTTATTATTCTTTTTCCTCCCTTCTCCTAGTAGAGACGGAAAAGCTATAGGGGCCTGGTGTTCAGTACTTTGCTTTTCCAGGTAGATAAGGCTCTGATAAAGTTGTTTTCCTTTGGGAAATAGACTTTTGTTCAGACAAACACTCTGGGCATAATTCCAAATGGTTTCTTTCCTCTCTCTCTCCTGAAAGCAGAGGAGGTTCTTCTCAGATATTCAACATGGGAGGCCAGTGGAATTACTGGAGCTAAAACCCACACAACTGTAAAACCCCCAAGACTGGAGCCAATCCATGTCCAAGCGAATGTACACTCAGCCCCTAGAAATTTGTCAAAATTATCATTACATTTTCCTATTAGTCTCTTCTCACATTGCTATAAAGAACTACTTGAGATTGGGTAACTTATAAAGAAAAGAGGTTTAATTGGTTCACAGTACCACAGGCTGTACAGGAAGCATGCTGGGAGGCCTCAGGAAACTTAATCATGGTGGAAGGTGAAAGGAAAGTGAGTACATTTACATCGGTGGAGAAGGAAGAAGAGAGAGAAGGGGGAGATGCCACACACTTTTCAACAACCAGATCCCATGAGAACTCACTCACTATCATGAGAACAGCAAGGGGAACATCCATCCCCATGATCCAATCACCTCCCACCAGGCCCCTCCTCCCACACTGGGGATTAAAATTTGACATGAGATTTGGCTGGGGACACGGATCCAAATCATGTAATCATGTCAATTTTCCTATCAGTTTATGGCTCTAGGGCTTCTGCTCCAGGTGAACTGATTTGTTGCTATTCTCTGTAACCTGTCCCTTCAGATTTTGAAGTAGCGTTTACCCTGTAACCTCAATTAACCTCGATTCTTTTTTTTTTTTTAACTTTTCTTTTTTTTTTTTTTTGGAGACACAGTTACACTCTGTCACCCAGGCTGGAGTGCAGTGGCACGATCTTGGCTCACTGCAACCTCTGCTTCCTGGGTTTAAGCAATTCTTGTGCCTCAGCCTTCCAAGTAGCTGAGATTACAGGTGTGCGCCACCATGCCTGGCTAATTTTGTAATTTTAGTAGGGACAGGATTTCACCATGTTGGTCAGGCTGGTCTTGAACTCCTGGCCTCAAGTAGTCCACCCACCTTGGCCTCCCAAAGTGCTGGGATTACAGGCATGAGCCACTGCACCTGGCCTTAGTGGTTAAACAGGAAAAACCTGCCAAAATAATGCTGAGTATGGGCCAGGCGCGGTAGCTCATGCCTGTAATCCCAGCACTTTGGCGGGCTGAGGCAGGCAGATCATCTAAGGTCAAGAGTTCAAGACCAGCCTGGCCAACATGGTGAAACCCCATCTCTACTAAAAGTATAAAAATTAGCCGGGCATGCTGGTGGGAGCCTATAATCCCACCTACTCAGGAGGCTGAGACAGGAGAATCGCTTGAATGGGGGAGGCAGAAGTTGCAGTCAGCTATTGTGCCACTGTACTCCAGCCTGGGTGACAAGAGTGAGACTCTGTCTCAAAACAAACAAACAAACAAAACCAAAAACAATGCTGAGTATCTCACGGTCTCTCTAGAATGGTTAAAGACCAGGTTTTGAGACTCTGCAGCCAAGGGTATGCCCAGGTTACATGCATAACTGGTCCCCTGAAGACAATGCCACTGCTGGGAGGGGTGCACCTCCCAACAGCACTGGTGTTGGTACTGATGCTGACGCCTCTGTCTCTGGAAACTGCTTTCACCTCCATCACAAGTGACTCTTTATGGTTTCTGGTTCTGTGTGTCACTAGCTTGATTCAAAATTGTGGGCAAGTGGGTTTGATAAGTTCAGCCAGATCCTATGCCCATACTTCAGCTGCAAGGGTAGATGGGAAATCACCTTTGTCATTTTCAACTTCTAAAGTGGGAAGCAGGCTCTGTCTTATGAGCTGGAGAGCTTTTCAAATACAGGAGGGAGTTCAGATGCCTGGGATCTCAAAACAAACAGAATTTCACTCCGACTGGTCGATTCACACCTGTCATGTTGACTCTCTTATGTTACAGTAAGTTTGTTAAATAATGGTTTTGCATTTCTTCAGAGTTCAAATAATCCTGGTAACCATTAACTGGCATCAGATGATAACTTCAGGATTAAAGTAGGAAGCTTACAGGGATGCACTGAGTATCACTAGTGGCAGGCTTTGCTTTTGAACAATTCTGAACAGACATTTATTTTTTATGTTTGTAATTTTTTGTTGTTGATCTCTTGCAGCTTTGACAAAATCTGTGATATTGTCCTAATTGTTATTTATTTAGTACATGAAGAGGTAGGCTTATCTAGTGTTCTATTCATTCAAAGAGATCTAACTGGAATTAGTTGAATCACAACTTATTGAGAAATTATTCCACTATCAAGCATCACCTGGCCTTGTTTTATTTACTTATTTTTTTGCCTGCCACTGGTATTACAAAGTACTAAGTTACCCAAACGCTTTAGCTTATCACACAAAGCCTTGAACTATCTCTCCTCAACCTCATTTTTTCAAACTCATCTCTTTCCAATATTTCTGTTCACCCTGCATCCTACATTCTAGCCACACAAAAAACATGGCTTTCTGCTTCTAGCCATTTCCTTCTGATGGACCCTTCTCTCCCACCTCTTTCCACCAATAATAGTTTATTTTTCTTGTATACACAACACCTTCCTATTCCATTTATCTAAAGTAAGGTGTTATGGATAGAATTGTGTCTCCCCAAAATCTGTATGTTGGCATTCTAACCCCCAATGTGACTATGCTTGGAGATAAGGTCTTTAGAGAGATAATGAAGGCTAAAGGAGTTTGCAAGGGTGAGACTTAATCTGAAGGACCAGTGTCTGTATAAGAAGAGGAGAAGACACCACCTCTCCTTCTCTCTTCAGGCGTGCACAGAAGGGCCATTTGAGGACACAGCAAGAAGGCAGCTGTCTGCAAGCTAAAAACAGAGCCCTCTTCAGAAACCAAATCTACTAGCACCTTGATCTGGTACTTCTAGCCTCCAGAACTGTGAGGAAATAAGAGCCTGTTGTTTAAGCCACACAGTCTATGGCATTTTGTCATGGAAGTCCTGACAGACTAGTTACATAAAGTAAGGTGATAAAAAGAATTCCATGAACAAAAATGAGAAGTGACCAAAGATGCAGGAAGAAAACTGGGGGAGGATGCTTGACATATACTAAAAGTGAGATTAAACTTTCAAAAAACAAGCATCAAGTAGACCAAGAAGTAAAGATAGATAAGAATTAAAACTTTAGTGGAGATTTGTATACAGGAGCTTACTAGTGACCTGGGTGAGAGCAGTTTTAATGAATGGTAGGTTTTGGAAACCATCTATAGAAGTTTGAAGAATAAAGATTAAGGGAGGAAATACTAGGATAGTGGATAATTCATTTAAGATGTTTTGATGGAAATGGAGATATGTTGGTAAGTGGTGAGAAAGATACATGTAGGTGTAAAAATAAGAATGTTTAAAAAATAATATTTCAGTTTGCAGAAATCAACCCTACTGTTTTTTTCAAGGTTTATCTTAAACATCTGTTCTTTGTTGATGAGTTACTTTCTCCATGTGCCTCATGCAATCCCCCATAGACTGTAAATTTTTTCACTCTTTATTGGATTCATGTGCTTGTTTGATTTTCCCCAATTAAATAATAATCTCTTTGAGGAAAGAAAAACCATCCTATTTATCTTTGGGACCCTATTGTTGGCAAATGTTATAATGTATGGTCTATATAAGTTTGTAGAATTAAACAATTCATCAGGGTAAGTGCTGAGATGATATGACTGGGGCACTGCTGCCTCTGGTACAGTCTCGTGAAAAAAGTGTAGATGTTGACATTTCCATTTAACAGTACACAGCACCCAACTCCCTACTTACAACCTATTTTGGAACCACTTATGTCTTCTGTAGCTACATTTAAATACTTATATTTGACTTACAGGAAATGTTGAAAAGTCACAGAACTTTGAGCTTGCTTTTATAAAGGAGGTATGGAACACTGGCTTCCCAAATATCACCAACACAACACATTGGTAACACCAAGTTGAACTCACTGCCTGTGTTGCAAGGGATAATAGTATCTCTACTGAGCATTGGCCATGTATTGGTACAGGGGAGACAAGGTAAGAATTTATTAAGAATTGGAAGTTTGGTTTAAGGCAAATCTTTCAATAAGGGGATTTAAGAATGAGAGACAAAAACTGATATATATGGCCAGGCGCAGTGGCTCACACCTGTAATCCCAGCACTTTGGGAGGCCGAGGTGGGCGGATCACGAGGTCAGGAGATCAAGACCATCCTGGCTAACACGGTGAAACCCCGTCTCTACTAAAAATACAAAAAAATTAGCCGGGCGTGGTGGCGGGTGCCTGTAGTCCCAGGTACTCAGGAGGCTGAGGCAGGAGAATGGCATGAACCTGGGAGGCGGCGCTTGCAGTGAGCCAAGATAGCGCCACTGCTGTCCGGCCTGGGCGAAAGAGCGAAACTCTGTCAAAAAATAAAAAAAAAATAAAAAAAATTAAAAAATAAACAAAGAAACTGATATATATATATATATGTATTCTGATATATATATGTGTGACATATGTATATATACATATATATCAGAATTTGTCTACAGGGAATAATAAAGGGTTTGTTTTTGTTTAGGTTGAAATGAAAGGATACCACAAAGTGAATCAAAACCAAACAAAGAAATAAAAAGTCCTAGTAAGTGTAAATACGTGGGCAAATATAAAATATGTTTTTGTTTGTAACACATTTCTTCTCTACCCGATTTGTAGGACAAGTGGATAAAGCAATAATTATAAAATAGATTTTCAACAATTGATTTTCAACAGTGATGCCAAGACACTTCCATGGGAAAACAACCGTCTTTTCAACAAATGGTCCTGGGACAACTGGATATTAACATTCATATGGATGAATTTGGGCTCCTAATTTACAGTATATACAAAAGTTAGGTCAAAAGTATACCATAAACCTTAATGTAAGAGACAAAACTATAAAACTCAGAAGAAAACATAGGAGTAAATCTTCATGAACTTGAATTAGGCAAGGTGTCCTACGTCAAAGAACATCATCATAAAGGTAGATTGACAACTCACAGAATGGAAGAAAATCTTTGCAAGTAGATCAATAAGGGATTTGAATCTGGAATATACAAAAAGTTCTTAAAGTGCAACAATAAATAGATGATTAAAAATAACAGTATTGGCTGGGTGCAGTGGCTCACACCTGTAACTTTAGCACTTTGGGAAATCAAGGAAGGTGGATCACTTGAGCCTAGGAGTTTGAGACCTGGACAATGTAGTGAGACCCCATTTCTACAAAATAAAACAAAAACTAGCTGGGCATGGTGGCATGCTCCTATAGTCCCAGCTACTCAGGGGGCTGAGGTGGGAGGATCGTTTGAGCCCAGGAGGTGGAGGTTGCCGTAAGCCAAGATCATGCCACTACACTGCAGCCTGGGAGACAGAGTGAGACCCTGTCTCAAAATTAATTAATTAATTTAATTAAAAATAGGCAAATATTTGGATGGCTATTTCTTTGAAAAAGATACACTAATGACCAATAAGCACATGAAAAGATGTTCAGCTTCATTAGACATTAGGGAAGTGCAAGTCAGATCCACCATGAAATACTGTATCATAACCACTAAGATGGCTAAAATTAAAAAAAAAAAATAGACAACAATAAGTGTTGACAAGGAGGTGGAGAAAGCGGAACACTTGTACATATTACTGATGTGTTTATAAATGTTACAAGCACTTTGGGAGACAGTTTGACAATCAGAGAGTTATCATTTGATCCATTAATTGGTAACTCATAAATATATTCCCCAAATAATTGAAAACATATGTCACACAAACTTGTGGATGAATACTCATAAGCATAATGTGTAAGCATTACTTATAATAGGCAAAAGTTAGAAGCAACTCAAATGTCCATCACTGATGGATGGAGATATAAAATATAGTATATAGATGCAATGGGATATTATATGGTTTTGGAAACAGATGACATCCTCATACATGATCATGGATAAACCCTGAAAATATGCTAAGTGAAATAAACCAGTAACAGCAGTCACATATTTTATAATTCCAGTTATTGGGATGGCCACAATGAGGAGAATATTTTTAAAACTAGATAATGTAGTTACATGACTCCATAAATGTACTAAAAGTCACCATATTGTACACATTAAACAATAGACGTTATAGTATAATAATTATAATTAAATTAAAGCTGCTTACTTCAACAAAAAATACATTAGCTTGATAAAAATTAATGTACTTTGATAAAATGTTCGTATTAAGTACATCAGGTAGGGACACATCCACCTGAATAACAAGTAATGTGATAGAGAATGTGAATTCCCAAGATCCCTGATAAATTCCTTTAGCTAAAGAATTCTTTATTGACTCTAACTTTTGGAAGTATCAGAGAAACCAGATAGAATGTGCACCACAATTCACAAAAGCTTTTCCAGAATTTTAACATGCCTCCTGAGTTGCCACAGAACATGTGAAACTCAAGGTAGTAGCTATATTTTCTAGAAGAGATGGTTAAGATCACTGGCAGGTCTGTTTTTGAAGACAGGTTGAACAACCTGAAGTCACTTGACATTCATTCAAATTTTTGAGCAGAACTCTGGTAAATACTGTTAGTTAGGAAACAGATGACATATTAACTCTACCCTCAATGCTCTTTAAGTCCAGTGGGAAAGAAGATACACCTCTAAATGAACAAATGCAAAACACACTGCCCTAAATTTCTTGGTGGAAGTATATATCTGGCTTAGTAGAAACACAGAGATCAACATATCAGCTCTGTATGGCTGAGTCAGAGGATGCTTTACAGGAGTCAGTCCAAATTTGAATTCAAGCAAAAGAAAGGGCAAGGGTTACAAATGGGCTACTTCGGGTAGATGGGACACACCATGGGAAATGTGCTGCAGTACAGATTTACTGCTTTCGACAGCAGTAGAGCACAGTGCTTCAGTGTGCAGACTCACTAGTATCCTGGCGTCTTTACCACATGATTGTGTGTCCTTTAGCAGAATGCATCAATCCTCTATGCCTATGTTTCTTCATCTGTAAAGTAGGGCCAATGCTAGCACTTATCTCATAGAGTTGCAATGAAAATTCAATTATTTAATGCACAGAAATCAGTTGGAATAGAACCCAACACATAATATTAATAAATGCTCAATAAATGCTAGTCAGAAGCTGTTACTGACTTCCCCTCTCTTTCTGGACTGTGAGATGACTACCTGACTTCTTAGAGCTAACCACTAATTCAAGAGAACACCCTGGCCGGACATGGTGAGGTTCACGCCTGTAATCCCAGCACTTTGGGAGGCCAAGACAGGTGGATCACAAGGTCAAGAGTTGGAGACCATCCTGGCCAACATGGTGAAACCCTGTCTCTACTAAAAATACAAAAATTAGCTGGGTGTGGTGGCACAAGCATGTAGTCCCAGTTACTCAGGAGGCTGAGGCAGGAGAATCGCTTAAACCTGGGAGGTGGAGGTTGCAGTGAGCTGAGATTGCACCACTGCACTCCAGCCTGGGCGACAGAGTGAGACGCCAGCTCAAAAAAAAAAAAAAAGAAAAAAAAAAGAGAGAGAGAGAGAACACTCTTTGGCACAAAACAAAATTTCAGGTGTATATATTGCATACTTTTTAGGTAAAGTTGCCACTTTAGTCTTTATTTTTCTGGATTTCTTGCCCTCTCCTTCCTTATCCCACACTCCTGGATATTTCGGTATCAGGTAGGCTATAATTAAGATAAGAAGGGCACTAACTTACTCTTGGGAGCCAGGGAAATTTTACTTCAATGTAAGGATGAAAATAATATGCTTGTAATTAAAAACATGTGTTAGAGAATGGAAATGATTTTTGGGTAAGCAAGTGAGAATACTATGTTCTGAGAAACTAGAAATTGACAAGAATTATAGATGTCACTCTCATTTGTTTATGTCCAATCAGAAAATCAGCCCAAAGGAATTAAATGGGTATTAGAATTGCCACAAATCTTTGGATTCCTTAAGAGGTTTGGAAGATACTTCAAATACAGAAATTCGGATGGTCTAAGTTCTTTTTCCCTTTTTTATTTATTTATTTATTTTTATTTTTTTGAGACCGAGTCTCGCTCTGTCACCTAGGCTGGAGTGCAGTGTTGTGATCTCACTGCAACCTCCGTCTCCCAGGTTCAAGCTATTCTCCCACCTCAGCCTTCAGAGTAGCTGGGATTACAGGTGCCCACCACTACGCCCAGCTAATTTTTGTATTTTTAGGAGAGATGGGGTTTTATCAGGTTGGCCAGACTGGTCTCAAACTCCTGACCTCAGGTGATCCGCCTGCCTTAGCCTCCCAAAGTGTCAGCTGTGAGCCACTGTGCCTGGCTGGGCTCTAAGTTCTTTAATAACTACTGAACTCTACACAGATTGAGAAGCTTAGATCAGTAGAGATATTCATTGTTCGATGACTTCCAGCTGTGCTGGAATTTGTGCTGACATTTTAGTTTTCAAGTTAAAGAGGCTAATTTCAGGCGAAAGTGGGTCTTAAGTATATTCACATGAGGCAATGTTTACAGGAATCATAGGAGAAAAATATACTGCTGGCTATTAAAAATTTGTAAGCATTTCCAAACAGCTGGAAGTGAAAAAAAAAAGAATATCCCTACCAACTCAAGCGTCTCCAACTTGAATATCCCTACCAAGAATATCCCTAGCAACTCAAGCATCTGGATGCTGTCCAGTGTTATTAAAGGACTGTGGAACTTCGGAATCCTTATATGTGAACATTTGTTCCAAACCACGGAAACAATCCAAAGAGTAGTGGCTATGCTAGTGCCCGTTTAATTCAACAGTGTTAAGAAGTTACATGGTATGTGCTAAACATGCACGAAGAAAACATGAGTAAGAAACAAATTTCACCCTTGAGAAGCTACCAGTCCTCGCTAAAAACTGGTGACAAAAAAGGATCAATTGCTTTGCATCTTCTTTGTAAGCAAGGACATGGGCAATTAATACAATTAATTCACTTGTATGTATTAATTGATTGTTTTCAGTCAACAGTCTTGCACTCTGTAGTCTTTTATCCTCCCTTTCCTCTAGTCACCACTATTCTACCATCTCTCTTCTACTTCTATGAGAACAACTGTTTAGATTCCACGTATGAGTGAGATCATTAAGTATTATTTTTAATTTGAAAGAGGGACTTAGAAAAATACAAAACCTCTACCTACTGAATAACCCACTAAGTAACCAGAGAAGGTTACTTTTCCATTTTTGAAACTTACTCTTCATCACTAAATTTTGTATCCATTTCCAAAGTTAAATGAACAGACAACCACCAAAAAAAAAAAACAAAAAAACAAAAAAAATGTTAGCAATCTGCCAGTTCATTCAAAAAGGTTACTTTTCCATTTTTAAAACTTACTCTTCATCACTAAATTTTATATCCATTTTCAAAGTTAAATGAACAGATAACAACCACAAAACAACATTTTAGCAATCTGCCAATTCATTCAAAACAGGTATCTGTCAGCATGCAAGTGACAAGGCCAGCTGGCAAACTAAAATTATATCCACTCAATTGTTATTCTGCCACAATGAGAAAAATGGTCTAAAATAACCTAATTATCTGTCTTGTGAATTTTTATTATTTCAAAAATTTTGGGTGACAGCCACTAGAAAAAAATATAAACTATAGTTGACTCTGGAACAACACAGTTTTGGACTGCACGGGTCTGCTTATACGTGGATTTTCTTTCACCTCTGCCATCCCTGATACAAGACCAACGCCTGGCTTTCTCCCTCTCCTTGCCCCATTCAATATGAAGATGACGAGGATAAAAACCTTTATGATGATCCAGTTCCACTGGATAAATAGCAAATATATCTTCTCTTATTTATGATTGATTTGCTTAATAACATTTTCTCTTCTCTAGCTTACTTTATTGTAAGAATACAGTGTATATACATGTAATATACAAAATATGTATGAATTGTTTGTTTTCAGTCAACAGCCTTGCATCTTACAGTATTTTACCCTCCCCATTCTCTGGTAACCACTATTCTATATTCTCCTTTCTACTTGTATGAGAAGAACTTTTTAGATTCCACATGTGAGTGAGATCATTAAGTATTATTTTTAATTTGAAAGAATGACTTAGAAAAATACTTGACCTTTACCTACTTAATTCTTGTTTCCACAATTCTGTGGTTTCAAAGATAACTGTTAACTTGGCTCCTTCTAAATGCACCACTGAATAAGCACTCATTATCAGTGACTATAATCCTAACAGGAAGATTGCTCATTTAAACCCATTGCAAAAGTCAGTAGAAGTTAATAGTTTATATTTGGTCATAGAAACTTTTATAGTGACTGAAGATTTATAGTCATACTGATGTGATTCAAATTCTGATTCCCAGAATCCCCTGTGCCTTTCAGCCCCTGTCTTTCCATTATTCTACCTCTTCCCAAACATTCTTTGGAATAAACTTTTCCTGGGCACTGGGAATATTAAAAGAAACAAGGAGAGGCTAGGCGCGGTGGCTCATGCCTATAACCCCAGCACTTTGGGGGGATGAGGTGGGCGGATCACGAGGTCAGGAGTTCGAGACCAGCCTGGCCAACATGGCAAAACCTCATCTGTGCTAAAAATACAAAAATTAGCCCAGTGTGGTGGTGCGCACCTGTAATCACAGCTACTTGGGAGGCTGAGGCAGGAGAATCACTTGAGCCCGGGAGGTGGAGGTTGCAGTGAACTGAGATCACACCACTGCACTCCAGCCTGGGCGACAGGGTGAGATTCTGTCTCAAAAAAAAAAAAAAAAGAAAAAAAAGATATAGGGGAAGCTTGATGACAGCGTGGTCTCTGAAACTAGTTTCCTTAGGTTCAAATTCCAGTATGAATGACAATATAGATACGTATGTGCGTGCATATATACGTATACACATATATATTTAAATATGTATTTAGTATATTTTCTGAATAACTATATGATACATGTATATGTTTGATATGTTTGTATAAATGCATGTACATTTATATATAATGTATATATCTGAGATAGTTATCACATATATGTAATACATATATCTATTGCAATATATACAAATATATATCTCTAAGTGATATAATATGTACATACATAGATATGTACATAGATATATATCACTGTATATGCATATATTCACATGTAGATGATATTTAACTATCACTATATATACATATATTCACATATGTATCCAAATAATATCTCTCTCTCTATATATATGTATGTGTGTGTGATTTATCAATTATTACAATAGATGGCTTCTAATAATTTTATAATTAATACTAACTGTTAATATCAAACATTTCACACACAAAAGTAAGACCTGCATAATGAGGGCTAAGAGTAGTACTAAATAAAGAGATACATAAAACTACTAGATATTTTAAATTCAAAGGTGAAAAACTCCTTGGAGCTATATTATTTTATTACATTGGTGACACAGCAATTTCCAGGTTTGAGTGAATTTCTAAACTACAGAAACTTACCTCCAGATAAGCACTGTTTAGAATTTTTTTTTTTTTTTTTGGTAAACTCTCTACTTATCTCCAGGTAAGCACTGTTTAGATTTTTTTTTATAAACTCGCTAAAGCATTTTATTTGCAAACTAAAGTGATATAGAAAAATTGTTGTCAATAATTGCTTCTATGGGATGTCAGCAAATTTAATTCATTTCTCCACACAGGCTTATAAACCCAGCTTTTGTATGTGATATGTTAGATCTAGGAAGGTAGAAACAAATAAAATCACAAATAACTTTAAAGAACTTAAGTGGAAAAATTGTCTGTTTATGATTCCCTTATTTTCCCTTTTCTCCCCTTAGACACGCTGGTTCTCTCTCTCTCTCTCCCTGTCTCCTTTTATTTTTATTTTTTCTTTGAGATAGAGTCTCACTCTGTTACCCAGGCTGGTGTGCAGTGGCGGGATCTCAGCTCACTGCAGCCTCTGCCTCCCGGGTTCAAGCGATTCTCCTACCTCAGCCACACAAGTAACTGGGATTACAGTCATGCGCCACCACGCCTGGCTAATTTCTGTATTTTTAGTAGAGGTAGAGTTTCACCATATTGGCCAGGCTGGTCTCAAACTCCTGACCTCAAGTGATCCAACCAGCCTCTCTAAATGCTGGAATTACAGGTGTGAGCCACCGCTGGTTCTCACTCTTCTATTTCTATCCTGCAGGATCACTTAATCGTCTCTTTTGCCTGCATCTGCTTTGAAAATATACACTTAAAGGTTTTATTTTATTCAGTGGAGGAAAGTGAGTTGCTCAGAGCATCAGGGGGAAATGTTACAGAAGAAAGAAGTACCTAGAACTTCAGGCCAACTCATTCAGTACCTCCTTACCATTGGCCTTGGCATCACGAATACTGTTTAGAGGATAAGAAAAGAATCATATAAAACACATATCTGTCATCTCTAAGCGTAATTTTCTGACGTAGGTGATTTTCCCAATGGTTCTAAGACAGATGAGACAATACATACCTTCATAATTGTATCATTTAGAGGAATATACTATAATTCAAAAGCATAAGGGACCTTAGGAGATGAGAAATAACTGACCCAGATTTTCAGCACAGAATTACCAATGACCTGGACGGGTATTTCCTTTGAGTTTTGAGTACTATTTTCTTTTTTGGAAAGTGATGAGCAAATTCATCAACATTTGAAGTGAGGAGAAATAATATACATTGGGAAGAGTTCCTTATATACACTTAAAATATATTAAAATTGACCTTCCTGTAGAGTCTTCAGGATGAATTAAATACTTGGTCATGCCTTACTGGCAGAGAAAATGGTGGTTCAATATGGAATGTTAATTGGGAACTGAAATCTGTTTAATGACCTTCTTTCCCCATCACTATTCAGAGTGAAAGCCTCTCTTATATCTGCATTATTCTCGTGAGCAATTCAGTCAATGAGATACACTGTAAACCTACTCTTCTATGTACTTTTTTGGAGTTCTCCAAGCCATTTGGAGGCTGAGTGATCAATTTCAGAAAGCTTACATAGAAAATCTCCTTGGGTATTTTTCTTAAGTTTTGAATAATTTTCAAATGGAGACAGAAGATCAGAAGAAGCCTGACTTTTATTTTCCACTAGTAAAGCTGACCACTAGATGATTCTTATCAAACTCAGTCTTGATATTTGATATTTTAGATCTTAAGCACTTTTGCTATCTCGGAAATGTTATGACAATGGGCTTAGAAGCTGGCCATGCCCCTGTCAGTATCACTACTGTTATTTTACATCTATTTAAGCCTCACAACAAATGCGTTTCTGAAAGGGAAAAAGTTTTAACTTTTTGAGATACTGGATATCATGGCTTAAGATACTCTGATAATCCAGAATTCTGAAATATACCTTATTCTGAATTGATTAGTAATTATCACTAGTCCTTACTAGATGACATGTATATAAATCAAGTTTGCATTTAAGTAACATCCTACCCAATATCACAATTATTGTAACAACTGACTCATTATAAAATATGCACTATTTTGCCCCATCCCCATGAACTTTTATTGTTTCAGAAGATTCAATGTCTGCTAATTTTGGGGGAACACTATTTGGGGAAATCTCCTTGGTAATCTACAGCAGGAGTCCCCAATCCCTGGCCCATGGCCTATTGGGAAATGGGCCACACTGCCAGAGGTGAGTGGCAGGCAAGAGAGCATTACCGCCTGAGCTTTGCCTCCTGTCAGATCAGCAGTGGCATGAGATTCTGATAGGAGCAGAGCGCTTATGTGAACTGCACACACGAGGGATCTAGGTTGCACACACTTTTTGGGAATCTAATGCCTGATGATCTGAGGTGGAACAGTTTCATCCTGAAATCATTACCCTCCCCCAACCCGCCCCCATCCGTGGAGAAATTATCTTCCATGAAACCACTTCCTGGTGCAAAACAGGTTGGGGACTGCTGCTCTACAGAGCCAGTTCGTAGTAAGAAATATTTTGAAGAAAATACTTCCTTTTAGGGAGATAAAAGAGAAGAGAAGGGACTCAACCAGTCTTACAACAAAAAAGAAACAACATTGTAAGTCATTAACACTTTAAAATGGATTAATTTCATGTGTTATTCAATGCATAAGGATTCATATACACAATTTGTCATTGATTGGAGAAACCTATCAAAATATGTATCTAGGACAGAGAAGAGAGCCAGGCATGGCAGGTTGACCTACTAGTTCTCATTAATTGAATGCATCTATGGTAGAATTTCAGATTCTGCATAACCTGGCTGGGAAACTGTTTTTTATAAACTTGCTTTGACTTTGCTCATCTTAAAACAATTAGCTTCCTAATTGTAGGACTGACTTACATATTTTTCTTATGACACCCAGACAATTTTTTCTTCTTCTAGATTCTAGCCTTTGACATTGGACTCTTGGAATTGGAGAAGACATAAGTAGATCAATAAGTTGGGGATCTTTCTGTTAAAAATAGGAAAACTCTATTCTAACCAACCTATTTAAATGTCTCCTGGACTGGATGCATTGCTCCCCTGATACTAACAATCCTACTGACTCTACTTTTCCCTTTTCCATAGTATTTGCCACCTTTTAATATGATAGAACATATTATTATTAATGACATATTATTATGTCTATATTATTTAGTGGATGCCGCCTTCCACTGGAATGCAAACTTAACAAGTGTGGTACCTAGAAATGAACTACTCTCATCTGTAAGATAGGTACAATAATCATGACCAAATGAGCTTATATTTGTAAAGCCTCTGAAAAATGTCTGCCCATAATAAGTGCCATTGAAGAAACTGCTGCAATAACGTAAGTAAATAAATAGCTCTTTACAAAGAGACATTCTTCTTTAGGGAGAACTAAAATGAGAGAATGGGTGTCCAAGAGGACAAGTTCATGCTCACCCGGTGATGAGAGTTTGATTGCAGAATAAGGCTAGACAAAGGGAAGCTGAACATGACCAAAGCCATGTGACATCGTATGATCCTCGAATCTCACAGTATCTATGTATCTATAATCAGATACATCCCTAGACTTTCCAGGTATGAAAATCAATCTTTTATTCTTCTTTTTCATTAAGTTGTTTTGATTTGATGTCTTTCTTTTTCATTAAGGTGTTTTGATTTGATGTCTTGTCACCTGCAACCCCTAAAACCCTGAGTAATACATAAACCTACCGCTGCTATGCTGCTATCTGAAGTTTTAATTTTTTATTATTATTATTATTATTATTATTGAGACAGGGTCTCTCTCTGTCACCCAGGCTGGAGTGCAGTGGCGGATCACGGCTCACTGCAACTGCTGCCTCTGGGTTCAAAGGATCCTTATGCCTCAGCCTCCTGAGTAGCTGGGATTACAGGCGCCTCCCACCACTCCTGGCTAATTTTGTATTTTTAGTAGAGATGGGGTTTTGCCATGCTGGCCAGGCTGGTCTCGAACTCTTGACCTCAAGCGAGCCACCCGCCTCAGACTCCCAAAGTGCTGGGATTACAGGTGTGAGCCACTGCACCGGCCTGAAATTTTAATTTTATATGCCATTTGTGGGCATGTATTTATTCTAATTTCTTTCTCCATCAAATATTTGTTGAATAAATGCTGTAAACCGGCTATATTGAATAAGTTAGATATGAGCACTGCCAATATAGAGCTTATAGTCTAGTGAAGAAGAGACGGGCTAAATGATTCTGATAATTACTTTAAAAGAATAAGCACAGCATCAGAAAATAAGGGCAGGATATTCACTGAAGATGTATCAGAGGAAGTCTTCTCTGAGCAAATGTTTTTTATGCTACATATAAAATTATAAGAAGGAAGCAGGGGCCAGGCGCGGTGGCTCACACTGGTAATCCCAGCACTTTGGGAGGCTGAGGCAGGAGGATCACCTGAGGTCAGGAGTTCGGGGCCAGCCTGGCCAACATGGCAAAACCCTGTCTCTACTAAAAATTCAAAAATTAGCTGGGTGGGGTGGTGCAAACCTGTAACCCCAGCTACTTGGGAGGCTGAGACAGAGGTATCGCTTGAACCCAGGAGGTGGAGTTTGCAGTGAGCTGAGATTGAGCCACTACACTCCAGCCTGGGTGACAGACCAAGATTCCATTTCAAAAAAAAAAAAAAGAAAGAAGGAAGGAAGGAAGCAATCAGGTAAATGTAGGTGAAAGGACATTCTAGGCTGAGAAGCAAAACATTAGTGAAGCCCTGAGATATAATCAATCTTGGTGTGTTCAAAGGTTTGAAAGAAGGCTGCATTAGTTTAAGCCTAAGTGAGCATTTTGGGGAGTTAGGCAATAGGAAGGTTGAATGAGGTAACAGAGAGAGATGCTCCGTAACAGGCCTTAGAATTTACCAAGGAGACAGGAGGTCAGTGGTGATGGGAAAGAGACAGAAGTGATGCTTTTGAGAGCACATGTGCTTCACCTTGGAAAGAACTGGAGAAATGAGCTTCTATTAAAACTGAACAAAGGGGAAGAATAATGTGGAAACAGAGAGGGGAGTCTGATAACGGAATGCCAACTGAGTGCTTTTAAAAGTTTCTCAATGGCCGGGCATGGTGGCTCACGCCTGTAATCCCAGCACTTTGGGAGGCCGAGGGGGGCGGATCACCTGAGGTCAGGAGTTTGAGACCAGCCTGGCTGACATGGTGAAACCCCGTTTCTACTAGAAATACAAAAAATTAGCCAGGCATCGTGGTGCGCGCCTGTAATCCCAGCTACTCAAGAGGCTGAGGCAGGTGAATCACTTGAACCCAGGAGGCGGAGGTTGCAGTAAACCGAGATTGAGTCATTGCACTCCAGCTTGGGCAAAACTCCATCTCAAGAAAAAAAAAAAAAAAGTTTCTCAGTAAAATAGGGGACACATTTATCCACAGACCCCCAGTCCAGAGACTGTATTGGATATTTTGGATTGGAGACTTTAAACAATGCTTACATTTGTTAAGATCCTCTTGGGAGTGTTCTTGGTAATCAATGAGAAGTGTACCATGCGCTTGCTATGGTATGCCCCTGTTTAAAAGTGTGTGCCACTGAAGGCATCTTGCAAACATTAGCATTGATAGCATAAATAAGTTATACCCCAAATACTACAAGGCATTTTTTTTCTTAAATAGTATATTCACAGTTACTTTGGAAACGATTTAGCTTTTTTGACTCAGATTGTTATAGCATGCATAGCAAATGAACCTAGCATGTAAATAGCATCCAATGTATTCATGACATGATACATTTCCAAAGATATACACAACAGTTCTAACAATGCTTTTGATTTAAGAAATGCTTGGAAACTTGCTTATATAACAATTGTGCCTATTTTGTGTGATTTCCCCACTGAGTTACATCTGTATCTCTACCAGCAAACCACATCCAACCACCTCCATAATTATTAAGTGCATGTGATATACACATACAGGCATCTGGATGTCTTCTTTGAATTTAATTATTTTACAAGAGGAAAATATTTTACAATTTCCCTATTTTTTTTTTTTTGAGACGGAGTCTCGCTCTGTCACCAGGCTGGAGTGCAGTGGCGTGATCTCAGCTCACTGCAGCCTCTGCCTCCCTGGTTTAAGGGATTCTCTCACCTCACCCTCCTGAGAAGCTGGGACTACAGGCGCACACCACCACGCCCAGCTAATTTTTGTAGCTTTTAGTAGAGATGAGGTTTCACCATGCTGGCCAGGATGGTCTCAATCTCTTGACCTCATGATCTGTCTGCCTCGGCCTCCCAGATTTCCATATTTTTTGAAACCATCTGAAACATTTCAGGAACTTTTCTTCTATAAGTATTGATCATGCTTTCTTTCTCCCATACTAACCTGGAGGAGTCTGGTGGAAAACCCTTTCAAATTAGCCTGTTGAATTAGCAGTAGACAATCTTCATATATATATATATACACACACACACACATATATCAGGTATACATATATATGTATATATCTGTGTATATATATGTGTGTGTATATATATATGTGTATACGTGTGTGTGTGTGTGTATATATATATATATATATATATATATATACACACACACATACATGCACACACCTGTGAAAGAGTTACCAGCACTGACTTGGATTGTAGGATGGGCACTAAGAGCCGAATCTGAAAGACAAAGTAAATGAGCCAACTAAAATTTTATAGGGCTGTTTTCTCCTTGGTAGACTGACCCCGCTCATCTCCTCCTAAATGCCAATTAATCCCTTGCTTTCCTTGCTCTATTTTCTAGAAAATACTTGACATGGTGAAAATATTGTATAAAGATTAAATTGTTACCTCTCCTAGGAATTCTGGTACTTCACGAGGATGTGAGAAGACTCTGAAAAAAATAATACACTGCTCGTGATAGGTAACAGGTCTTCACAGTAGGATTTTAAACAGAAGACTCAGGAGGCAGGTAGTTTTCTTTTGTAAGCCCATTGCCTAGACACTGCACACCAGCCTGGCTCTGTTGAAGTAATAAGCAGAGGCAAACTACATCTGAAGATTCTCTGTTTTTTTCCTCTCCCCTCTTCCCTCTCCTGCTCTCCCTGCTACGGTTTGATTGTGTCCCCACCCAAATCTCATCTTGAATTATAGCTCCCATAATTCGCATGTGTCATGGGAACGACCTGGTGGGAGGTAATTGAATCATCGGGGCGGGTCTTTTTGTGCTGTTCTCGTGATAGTGAATAAGTCTCACAAGATCTGATGGTTTTATAAAGGGGAGTTCCCCTACACACGCTCTCTTGCCTGCCTCCATTTAAGACGTGTCTTTGCTCCTCATTCGCCTTTTGCCATGATTGTGAGGCCTCCCCAGACATGTGGAACTATGAGTCAATTAAACCTCCTTTCTTTATAAATTACCCAGCCTTGAGTATGTCTTTATTAGCCATGTGAGAACAGACTAATACATTCCCTCTTTCCTTATTTCTCTTTCTTCCTTTCTTATTTCTTTTTCCTTTTTGCCTCTCCTCCTCTTCCCATACCTTCCCATTCCTTCATTATTTATTTATTTCTCTTCTTATTTTTCTTCCTCTTCCTCCTCCTCTTCTTCTTCTTCTTCTCCTTCTTCTCCTTATTCTCCTTCTTCTCCTTCTTCTTCTTCTCCTTCTCCTTCTTCTTCTTTCTCCTTCTCCTTCTTCCTCTTCTTCTTATTTTGTTGTTTAAGAGACAAAAAAAAGTCAGTGTCTCAGGCTGGGTGCTGTGGCTCATGTCTGTAAATCCAGCACTTTGGGAGGCCAAGGTGGGTGGATCATTTTAGGTCAGGACCTAAAATTAGTCAAGACCAGTCTGGCCAACATGGAGAAACCCTGCCTCTACTAAAAATACAAAAATTAGCCAGGCGTGGTGGCATGAGCCTGTAGTCCCAGATACTCAGGAAGCTGAGGCAGGAGAATCACTTGAACCCGGGAGGTGGAGGCTGCAGTGAGTGGAAATCACAGCACTGCACTCCAGCCTGAGTGACAGTGAGACTCTCTCAAAAAAAAAAAAAGTCAGTGGCTACAAACCAAGTAGAGTTGGCCAGTTTGGTCTTTATAACACAGGAAATGTTGATTACATAATGCATCTTATTGTAATAGAGTTATTTGAAAGCATTTATCAAAATTCATTCAGATTTTTATTTTCCTGAATGCTTAGCACGTAGAATTGCTCTCAGCATAGTAAGTGATGAAAAATATTTTTCAAAGAATTTGAAGATATTTCTGTTGTTTTATAGAGTCAATACAAAATGATGATTATTCTAATTCATTGGGTTTATGATTTTTGTCCTATAGGTAATGTTGCATTTTCATTTCCTTTATTGTTTAAATCTACAATTTATTGTTGAGTATCTACTTTGTGTTAGCCCCTGTGTTCAGTGTTGGGGATACAAACTTTCTTTAAAAAGACAGTTTCTTTTTTGAAGGTACTCACTGTCTAGTGAATGGGACAGATGAGTGAGTATATATTAATATATGGTGGAGATATGAGGTAGGTACTGGACAAATTAGATCACAGAAAAAAGAAATTTGTTTCAGACCAGAAAAGACCATGTAAGTAATTAAGTGCATAGCAGCCTAATGAGATACCAAGTGCACCATAGTCAGTTCAAGCTGCTATAACAAATTGCCACAGACTGGGTGGATTAAACAGCTAAAATTTATTTCTTATAGCTCTTGAGACTAGGAGGCTAGGAGGTTCAAGATCAAGTTTCCAGCCAATTTGGTGCATGGTGAGAGCCCTTTTCCTGTTGGGCAGCGGGGTGCCTTGGTGGAGAGAGTAGAGTCTGGTCTAGTCATCCTTTTAAGGGCACCTACCTTATCATGGAGACTCCACCCTCCTGACTTATCTAAGCTTAATTAGCCCCAAAGGCCACCTCCCTCCCCAAACACTATCACCTTGAGGATTAAGGCTTCTATATCTGAATTTCATGGGGACAAAAACATTCATTCTACAGCAATGTGCAAAATTTTAGAGGCAAGAAAGAATGGGATATTTGAAAATAGTTATAATAATAGTTATAATAATCTGGATTATATGGATTTCATGGACAGGATACAAAAATGATGCTGGTACCATCAACAGTTAATTAGATGATTTTATCATGGTATGTTCACACAGCAGAATACTATATAGTCACAGTTCTCAAATTCTAACCAGGCATAGTAATCCCATGAACAACTTGATAAAACACAGATTCCTGGGCCCCACTTCAAGAGATTCTGATTCAGCAGGTCTGGGGTGGGACCTAGGCATTTGCATTTCTAACAAGATCTTATATAATGCTGCAGCAGGCCCAGAGACCATGCTTTGGGTAGCATACCCAAAATAGTAATCCATAGTAATGTGCATGAATGAACTACAATATGGATGCATCTCAGAAATGTGATGTTGAGTCAGAGAGCAGCCAGGCACTAAAGAGCACAGTTGGTATCATTCTACTTATATAAAGTTCAAAAGTAGACAAAGTTAATCTATGCCATTAAAAGTCAAGATAATGATTACCTTTGGGATGAGCAGGTGGTGAGACTGTATAAGGTACCAGAGAAACTACTTGGCCTTTGGTAATGCTTTGTATCTTTATTTGAGTGCTAGCTACATGCCTGCATGCAGTTTTAAAATATTCGTAAATCTGTATTCATTTTTTGCAATTTATTCATCGTATGTAATATTTAACAAGAAACAATGATGAAAGAGTAGGCAGAACCCAATACACAAGTTACTGGGCACTTGTCTCGTTCTAGATGCCATTACAGACATTGTCAGTGATCCAGTAATAAAAATGACATAGTTATCACCTTCAAATAAATCACAGTTTAATCGGAGAACACAACACTTTAATAAGAAAGATTATGATTTATGACAAAAAATGGTATCAAGTGCTGCAGAGTTTCAAAGGAGAGAAATAGAACTTCTGGTTTAGGAGATCAGCATAGATTATAATGAGGCAATAGTAGTGGAAATGGATCTTGGAATGATGCGTAGATTTCACAATTGATTTGGCTGCATATTTAAAACCATTTTTTCTCTATCCAGGGTCTTTTAACCAAGTCCTCATGTTTCGTTCAAGTGGCATCTCTATAGGTCTTTTATTATATACTCAAGCTTCAACTGACTCTGCTAGTAGTCACTCTCAAGATGAATTTCATATAGCCTATGTTGCCAATAGTTTCAATGGGACTATTTCAAATATAACCTTCAAATTTGGTGAAAATCTACCACTTTTACATGATGCAATGGCTGAAACAATACAAAAAAAATTGGCAAATAAAACCAAAGTGCATTTTACTAATACAGGCAATGGGCTGAGGTATATTCCTGCAGCCTATGTTCAAGGGCACAAAAATTTATTCCTTATTTTATTTTACAAAAATATGACCAGTTATATTGTTAAATACAGCTCAGCTGAGACTACATTGATAGAAAATGACAGAAGAAAAATGCTACAATAATAAATTGTCAACAGTAGAGATGGCCCAAATACGAATATAAAAACATTCAAATTAGGAAAACTCCATGAATAACTTAAAGTCCAAAAACTATATCTCATTGTCCTTTTAAATTAAAGTTCATGGAAATTTACAACAGTGCACAGTACAGTCCCAAACTACCTCATATTCTGCTCAAGCACAGGTGGGAACCTCACTTAGATATGTGGATGTATTAGTTGCTGTAGCATTACACATCCGTGTAAGAAATGGATGAGAGTTCCACTGTTTCTGCATTCTTGCCAGTACTTGGTATTGTTAGCATTTTTTATTGTAGCCATTCTAACAGCCATGTTATCATATCTTGTTTTGTTTTGATTCGTTAGCATTTTCCTAATGATTAGTTATGCTAAGCATCTTTTCACGCACGTGTCTGTTATATTGTCTTTGATGAAATACCTATTCATTTTCAATGTTTAACTGAGCTGCATGATTTTATTAGTGATTTTTAAGAGTTTTAAAATCTATGCTAGTTTAAGTACTTTGTCAGATATGTATCTTATAAGTATTTTTTCCCAATTTGGGGCTTTTGTCTCCATTTTCTTAAAATTATCTTTCACAGAACAAAAGTTTTAAATTTGGATGAAGTTCAATGTGTTAATTAATTTTATTATATGAATTTAAGAAAGCTTTGTCTAAGCCAGGCCCATATAGATTTACACAAAGATGTTCCTAGAAGTTTTTGTAGTTTTAAGATTTCCATTTAACACTATAACAGTTCTTGAATTAATCTTTGGATAAGGTAAAAATATGAATAAATATTCTATTTTTGCATATGTATTTCTAATTGTTCTAGCACCATTTTTTGGAAGACTATTTTTCTTCACTGAATTTCTTTGACATTTTAGTCAAAAGCCAATTGGTCATACATATGGGTCTAATTTTAGAATTTCTACTCTGATTCATTGATTTATATCTCTACTGCTTAGTCAATACCTCATGTATCATAAATTTTAAGCAGTATTAATTATATCACCACTATTATAAATGTAAAACCATTGGCTATATCTCAATATCAAACATGATTACTGATTACTTCAGTCTAGAAATCAGTGTGAGTGCTGAATTTTGTTCTTTTTCAAAATTGCGTTTGTCTATCCTATTAGCTTTATATAATTTACAGTCTATTTCTACTAAAGATTTTATCTCTACAAAATTCATTATCTATTTCTGCCAAAAGTTCTGCTGTGGTTTTGAAGAGAATTTTGTTGAATCTATTTCAAAGCTCCGTTGAAGTTTAAGGAAACTTAGTATCTAAAAATTATTGAGTCTTATATGAAAATATGTGTGTGTGTGTGTCTGCATGCACAAGCATGTGTGTATGTATAAACTACCCACATATGTGTCATATTTATTCATTGGTTTTATAGTTATAAAGAGATCAATTGGTTTTATAGTTATAAAGAGATCAATTGGTTTTATACTTATAAAGAGATCAATTAATCAGTCTTGTACAGGGTTGCTTAGATTAATTTCTAAATATTTTATATTTTATATTGTTACAATTGGTACTATTTTTAATTATTTCAATTTGATTGTTCATTTCCAGTGTACAGAAATATAACTGATTATGTTCTGTTGTTCTTGTGTCCTGTGGCTTTGCTAAAGTCACTTATCAAGTATAGTAGCTTTTTGTAGATTCCTTGATATGTTCTATGTATACAATAATGACACCCAAGAATAGAAAAAGTTTATTTCTTAGTTTTCAGTCTATACATTTTCTATTTCTTTTTCTTGCCTTGTATCATTGGCTGGGAACCCACAAAATGATCTTGAATAGAAGTAGTGAGAATGAATATCTTGCTGTTTCTGAACCACAGGGAGTATGACATTAATTGTAGATTTTTTGCAGATGTCTTTTATTAGGTAAAGGGAGTTAATTTCGATGCCTAGTTTGCTGAGAATTTCTATACGTGTTCTGTTGTTAACATTTAATTGTTAATATGCTAAATTTTGTCAAATTATTTTTCTGTATCTATTGAGACAATGATACAGATTTTTCTTATTAGTCTGTTGGTATGATGATGCATATTAATTGACTGCAGTGTTAAACCAGTCTTGCATTCCCGGGATAAATCTCACTCAATAATTATGGATATTGCTTGATATGATTTGCCAATATTTTCTTGACGATTTTGGCTCTAAGATCATGAAGGATACTGTTCTATAGTTCTATTTTCTTTTTATTTTATTTTATTTTATTATTATTATACTTTAAGTTTTAGGGTACATGTGCACAATGTGCAGGTTAGTTACATATGTATACATGCGCCATGCTGGTGTGCTGCACCCATTAACTCATCATTTAGCATTAGGTATATCTCCTAAAGCTATCCCTCCCCCTCCCCCCACCCCACAACAGTCCCCAGAGTGTGATGTTCCCCTTCCTGTGTCCATGTGTTCTCATTGTTTAATTCCCACCTATGAGTGAGAATATGCGGTGTTTGCTTTTTTGTTCTTGTGATAGTTTACTGAAAATGATGATTTCCAATTTCATCCATGTCCCTACAAAGGACATGAACTCATCATTTTTTATGGCTGCATAGTATTCCATGGTGTATATGTGCCACATTTTCTTAATCCAGTCTATCATTGTTGGACATTTGGCTTGGTTCCAAGTCTTTGCTATTGTGAATAGTGCCACAATAAACATACGTGTGCATATGTCTTTATAGCAGCATGATTCATAGTCCTTTGGGTATATACCCAGTAATGGGATGGCTGGGTCAAATGGTATTTCTAGTTCTAGATCCCTGAGGAATTGCCACACTGATTTCCACAATGGTTGAACTAGTTTACAGTCCCACCAACAGTGGAAAAGTGTTCCTATTTCTCCACATCCTCTCCAATACCTGTTGTTTCCTGACTTTTTAATGATTGCCATTCTAACTGGTGTGAGATGGTATCTCATTGTGGTTTTGATTTGCATTTATCTGATAGCCAGTGATGGTGAGCATTTTTTCATGTGTTTTTTGGCTGCATAAATGTCTTCTTTTGAGAAGTGTCTGTTCATGTCCTTCGCCCACTTTTTGATGGGGAAGTTCTGGCCAGGGCAATTAGGCAGGAGAAGGAAATAAAGGGTATTCAATTAGGAAAAGAGGAAGTCAAATTGTCCCTGTTTGCAGATGACATGATTGTATATCTAGAAAACCCCATCGTCTCAGCTCAAAATCTCCTTAAGCTGATAAGCAACTTCAGCAAAGTCTCAGGATACAAAATCAATGTACAAAAATCACAAGCATTCTTATACACCAATAACAGACAAACAAAGAGCCAAATCATGAGTGAACTCCCATTCACAATTGCTTCAAAGAGAATAAAATACCTAGGAATCCAACTTACAAGGGATGTGAAGGACCTCTTCAAGGAGAACTACAAACCACTGCTCAATGAAATAAAAGAGGATACAAACAAATGGAAGAACATTCCATGCTCATGGGTAGGAAGAATCAATATCGTGAAAATGGCCATACTGCCCAAGGTAATTTATAGATTCAATGCCATCCCCATCAAGCTACCAATGACTTTCTTCACAGAATTGGAAAAAACTACTTTAAAGTTCATATGGAACCAAAAAAGAGCCCACATCGCCAAGTCAATCCTAAGCCAAAAGAACAAAGCTGGAGGCACCACACTACCTGACTTCAAACTATACTACAAGGCTACAGTAACCAAAACAGCAGGGTACTAGTACCAAAACAGAGACATAGATCAACGGAACAGAACAGAGCCCTCAGAAATAATGCCACATATCTAAAACTATCTGATCTTTGACAAACCTGAGAAAAAAAAGCAATGGGGAAAGGATTCCCTATTTAATGAATGGTGCTGGGAAAACTGGCTAGCCATATGTAGAAAGCTGAAACTGGGTCCCTTCCTTACATCTTATACAAAAATTAATTCAAGATGGATTAAAGACTTAAATGTTAGACCTAAAACCATAAAAACCCTAGAAGAAAACCTAGGCATTACCATTCAGGACATAGGCATGGGCAAGGACTTCATGTCTAAAACACCAAAAGCAATGGCAACAAAAGCCAAAATTGACAAATGGGATCTAATTAAACTAAAGAGCTTCTGCACAGCAAAAGAAACTACCATCAGAGTAAACAGGCAACCTACAAAATGGGAGAAAATTTTCGCAACCTACTCATCTGACAAAGGGCTAATATCCAGAATCTACAATGAACTCAAACAAATTTGCAAGAAAAAAAAGTTCTCTTTTCTTAAAATGTCTTTGTCTGGTTTTGGTATCTGTGCTTTCACGGTCTCAGGAAATGAAATACTTTCCCCTATCTGCTATTTTTTGAAGGATTTTGTATACAACTGATATTGTTTTCCTTACATGATTGATACTATTAAATCATTGAAGCCATTTAGGCCTAGATCCTCTTTATTAGATTTCGTTTTGTTGCTTGTTTGTCTTTTAGAAGTTTGATTGTGATCTATTTAGACAGATTTCTTTGGGTTTGCCTTGTTTGGATTTATTTTAGCTTCTTGAAAGCGTCTATAAGTTTATATCTCAAGACCACTTTGAGAAATTTTCAGCCATTATTTCTTCATATGTATTTTAGTTCCATACTCTTTTTTTCTCTCCTTTCTAAGGTAAGTCCTTTAACATGATTAAGATAATTTGTTATTTGTATAAAACGATGATATCATAGCAATCTGCATTTTTATTACAATTTTCACATGTTCTGATCATACATAAGACATATTTGTTCTTACTACATTCTGTGCTTTTTTTCCCCTCACAGCTTTATTGAGATATAATTTATGTACCATAAACATCACCCACTTAAAGAGTACAACTTAATGGTTTTCAGTATATTCACAGATACACACAACCATCACCATGGTTAGTTGTACAGCACTTTCATCACCCTGAAAAGAAACTCTGTACCTTGCAGCAAGCATGTCCTACCACCTAGTTTTCCCACCCTCTGCCCTAAGCAACTACTAATCTACTTTCTGGTTCTACAGATTCCCTGTTCTGGACATTTCATATGAACGGAATCACATGATTCTTTTGCGATTGACTCCTTCGACTTAACACATTACTTGAAACAAAGATGTTAGCTACCATCAGTGTACTTTATGTAAAGTAACAGGAATAAAAGGAAGAAAGACAAAAAAACAGCTAAGACTTAGCCTCTGCATTTTCTACTCTGTAGCTGTTTCAGAGACTAACCAATATAGACAGTACCATTTCAAGTTAGATCTTTTGGATTGAAAATTTAGATCATATTGATAGCTAAATAACCCCAAGTATTCAATATGCTAACAGAAGACAAAAGTGTTACAGAATATTATAACCTGGTAAAATTTCTACATAAAAATCAAAATATTAAATGATATCAGAGGGAAAAGCTGACCTATAATGTAATTGTTACTGCGACCTCAACTGATCCTTTTTGGAGCTCTGGAAAGAAAGTTAGCAAGTAGCTCATTTGTTAGCCAGGCAAGAAAAGTGGTTGACCTGTGGTAATTCAATTAAACCCTGTTTGATTGAAGCAGATGAAGAAATGTGTCGACATTTTGAAACAAACAAACAGAGAAGACTACAGATACTCCTTGACTTGCAATGAAGTTATTCCCCAATAAACTTACTGCAAATTGATAATATCTTATGATGAGTTTATCAGGACATAACCCCTTGTAAGTCCATGAGCATAATAAATGCATACCACTTTTACACCATCATAAAGTAAGAAAAAATTGTAAGTTGAACTATCCTAAGCCAGGGACCATCTGTACTAGCCTTAGTAGATTTTAAATGTTCTTATCACAAAAAAATACTAAGTATGTGAGCTAATGCATATGTTAATCTGCTATAATTAGCCATTCCACAATGTATACATATATCAAACCATCATGTTGTACACCATAAATATATACAACTTTTATTTGCCAATTCAAAAAACTAGTAGTTTTTCTGCAAGAATAGTTGCTCCAAAGTTGAAACAGTGGGAGCAACGTTAATCATCAATTAAAAAACAAGGCAAACAATTGTGAGTGGTTGTCCTTGGTTCTTGATAAACGGACAGATGTGACTAATACTGTTCAGTTGTCATTGTGTATTAGAGTCAATGCTGAGTTTGAATTGGCTGAAGAATTCGCCTCTATGAGTAGTCTGCATGGAACAACTACAGGCAAGAATATTTAGAGACGTTGATAAAACACTCATTCAATAGAACCTGAAGTGAAATCATCTAAGATGCATCACAATTGATGGTGGTGAATGTACATGGTGTAGAAAAAGGCATAGTTGGAAAAATTTACAAAGCTTGTGAAAATGTAACGAGTGTAAGGCTTGCCATTATTCATGGTAGCATTCATTAGCAGATACTTTGCAGAAGACATTTATCTATCAACATATTATTAAAAAGTAGTGTCAATATTGAAATTTAGTCACATTCATGGACTTAGCCATTGTGAATTCTGTAAACTTTTGACAGAAAAAGTTGAATACACTAAATTGTTCTACCATCTATACAGGCAATTTGATGGCTTAAGCAGAGGCAAAGTTTTATTGTGGATTTTTTTTTAGCTTGAAGCCAAAACTGAAACTTATCTTAACAAGAACTGCCCTTGATCAATATTAATGAACACCAAATGTTTTGGGAAATTAGCTTTTGCTGCACACTTGATTATGTTTCTTGATTAACTCAACCCCAAATTACAATGGAAAACTGAGCTTATATGTGAAACTTATACTACAGTAAAGTCATTTCAACAACAATCATTGTTTGAATCATGATGTCATACATTTCTTGTGCTATCAAAAGTTAAAACAAGAAATGAGATCTTTATTTCTACACAAATTTGCATAGAATATATTTTCTGAGCTGAAACTAGAGTTTCAGCGCATATTTTGGCCTCAATGAAAATGCAAAGAGAATTTCCATAATTTACAATCTACTTAGGTGTGAAATTGAGAAACTTTCACCTAATGTTCAGTTGGGACAGATTAATATGCAATGTAAAGCCATGCCAAAACACCAGTATCAAGCAGGAATCTAGAATTTTATCAATGCCCTGAAATTGATGCATATGCTCAGTTAAGATCGTATGCTTATCAAATGATATGAGTATTTGGCTGTAAATATCTGCATGAAGACATTTTCAAAGATAAAATATGTAAAATCTCATTACAAATCACTATTAACTGATGAACATTTCCAACAGATTTTGATTATAGAGAACATTAACTCTGAACTCCAGTTAACATGTTATCTCCTTCAAAAATAATTCCATTCTTCACATTAGTGGATCTGTATTAGCAAAAAATTGTACTGAAATATTATTACTACAATTAGAGTACTATCCATAAAATTTTGTGGAAATTTATTTCTCCCTTCTTAGGTATGTACATAAGAAGCGAGAAATGTACATATATAAGAAGACATAAATAAATAAATTTCCACAAAATTTATTTTGTCTCTTCAAAAGATAACAACAAATTTTGTCAATCAACAAATTGATTTCGTTTTTGAGGTTTCATCTTTAAAACAATGGCTAATACATAAATGGATATCTTGAGCAAGCTTTGGAATGGCCAGTATAAGAGGCTGCCCATTGAGTGGATTATTCTGTTGACTTCATTATGGACAGTCTTCACAAAGCAGATGTCCTGTGCTTCTGTTTCTAGTGGTTTATCTATAAACTACTCCTATAGACCACCTTGTTATCCTATTTCATTTTTTTCTAGTTTTTTGCTAGATTTGCAGCCTTAATAAGTTGCGACTACTCATGCATCAGGTACGTGCATCAAGCCATCTCTTATTTTACATGAAATAGAACCATATACTGACCTAATATAAGCACATAGGAGGGTTTTCTTTCACTGCTGCTTCCAGGGCCCCTCTTAATTAACAACACCTTTTGCTTGGTGCCTGTAAACAGTGCAGATCTAAATGCAGCACAGAGCTACAAATCCCTTAACAAGTCATAGAAAACTCACTGCAAGGTAAGAGATGTGTTGAAAGAGAGCCAGAAAGGTGGCAGGAGCAAGTACCAAGACCATCAGAGCCATCTGTGCTCTGTTTGGATCTCTGGTAAATGTATTTCCATTCTGCAATTAAATTCTCCTATAAACATTCAATTTTACGGTTCAGCAGACTAGGTAACATCCAGATAAAGATGGATAGTTCAAGTCATATAATCAGTGGGGTTGCATGGCCAGCAGCTATGAGCTTCCCAAGAGGTTTGGTTAGCATAATATTGTCCATGTAAGGGACCAGCATGATGTCCTGCAGGACAATAAGACAATCAGTGCCTCTTCAGAGTAAACTGTGACACAGGGTAAGAGAGTTTACCAAGTTTTGAGGAAAGACAATGAAAGAAATATTGTTCCACTCTCTAGAAAGTTAACCGCTTCTGATAACCTTTGTTAAAAGTGACATGGGAGATAAAGCAACCAAGTAACTGTACATCTATTCCCATAGTCTATGTTGAATTCTTTAAATTAAGACTACAAATAGAATTATAGCTGCAATGGGAAACATCAGCTGATAACGATTTTTCATGATCATTCCCCCAAATCTTAACAACCTTTTCACTGGACAAACATGGTCAATGGGGCTGCTTTATGAATCACAGTCACTACCTCTCTCAATTGTCTGATGGTCGCGTAAATCTCAACAGCTCTGCCAAGTCTAGGGTATTATGGTTTCATAACACAGTGAGCAGGGAAGGCGATTTGAGGACCTTCCACTTGGCCCTTTCTAAGACAATCCTCACTCTGTGGGTTATGTCTCACAGCAGTGATTTTGCCAGCTATTAATTGTATCTATTCTCCTAGTATATTTTGGGGCTGGAGAAATGATTGTAGGATGGGCATGTTACAAATGTTAGACATGATCTCAGGCCAAAGCTACACTCATCCTTTTAACTCCATAAACCCCACAGTGGCATTTATGGTCTAGAGTAATGAGTATCAGTTCAGAAATGGTATCTAACAGCTAGAATAGCCGCACAATTCATCGCATAAACCAGGATGCCTTTTAGAGTGAAGACGACATTGACTGGACCAATGCTGTGACAATGGGCATACAGGAGGGCCACCCCTGAGCAGCTGCAGCTTGTGGCTACTCTACTGATAGACAGGCAATCTGGATACTTCCCTTTCCTCTGGACGCAGTTATCCTGATAAATGGGTGCGGTTCCCTGTGGCAATATAGTATTAGGTTGGTGCAAAAGTCATTATGGTTTTGTCATTACTTTCAAGGGCAAAAGCTGCAATGACTTGTGCACCAATTTAATAGAATTTTTGCCAAAGAATCTGTCTCCTTATCAAGGGAGGAAGTGCTAGTTTTGTTACCTGGATTAGAACTGTAAACTGAATAAGAGCAATCACAATCCCACATAGGAAGCTAAGGTGCTTCTGCCCACTAAACAAATAAATAAAGTAAGCAAACACTAACAACAATGAATATTAACAAACAATGCACGTGTGTGTGTGTGTGTATGTGTGTTTGCCCAAAGTATACTTCAAGAGCTGCTCATATATTTTCCCTCCAGGAGCTCAGTGGTTAATTAGCAATCACTACAGATTTTGAAAGCCAGAACAGTCTGAATACCACTGTATCAGCATGGCTTATTGTAGAAATGGAAAATTGTCTGTTGTTTGAGCACCCCCACATTAGCCCTCTATTATTAAATCTAGGCCCTCATTATTTCCACTGAGATGAGAATTTAAATCCCACCATAACCTGTGGACTACAGAGGACAGGTCCCACTACAAAGCTGGATAAGGATGCTGGCGCTCCCCAGTACCGAGGCATTTCTTAATGCCTGTTAAGGGATGGTCCTTCAAGTATTCATTGCAAAGGGGTAAGTTAAGAGAATGGCTGAGCAGGTTGCGAACAATGTATCCTTTCTGTCATTCCCAAATCCCTGGATCTTCAGATTCCTTCCATGAAAGCATGCCAGGGGAACATCAGGATTTACACTCCTTCATTGTAAAGCATATTCAGATGCAGGCTTTAATTAATCCATCCAGCAGACGATTGTCATTGCCAAGTACTCAATAAATTTCCATTTTTAAGGTAGCTCAAATACATTAGGAAACATGTCCTAATCCAAGTCTTACAGTTCACTCTTGTTGCTCTAACACTTTCTGAGTGAAATCCGATGGATTTTTCCAAATTCTTGCCAAAACAAAATGGCGAGATCCTACAACTCCTTCAGTGTTCTTTTGCCAGATGAATCCTTTTGTTTCTGGGGGAGGGGTGGCTATGTGGAGATCTCAGTCCCTTTGTGGGCCTGAAGATAATGAGGTTTAATGAGTTTTGTTCCTATGATAATCATTAAGTATCTCAGCAATAGTCATTGTAAAGTTTTGAAAAGGAGTTTTGTTCTTCTAGTGGGGAAAGAGCCCGAGGTGGACAATAACCTCTGCTAGCAAGGGATATTTTGGAATTTCACAGTTTTTAGTATCTTCTATGTCTTCTAAAATGATCCCATTTCATGACTCAGTGACTCAATCCCTCCCAATTTGTGTCCATAATTTAACCTAATGCTGGGTCTGACCCGCAGACCCTGCCAAACGACGGATGAAAAAACTGTACGTAGACACAGGTTTTTTGCCTGGCTGCGTGGCTAGGGGACCGGGCTGCCCCCAGACACCGAGGAGGGTGCTGTAAAGAGTTAGCAGCCGCAGCCTCGACCAGCCCTGCGGGCATTTATTCAGTACAGATTTAATGTCAAAGGCTTTGAGTCAACACACTTGTGGGTAATTAACATGGTGGCCCCCCCACCCCCGCCCCCCACTCCGCGCCAGTGAGCAGTCTTGTGCACGGATGATTAAAGGCCTAAGTAAACTAACTTAACTTATCTAGATCAATTTCTTTACATCCCCTTGTTATCTCACCTAAGCTTTCAGGCACCAGATAAGAGAATCTGGCTGCCTTCTGCCAAACCATTTCCTGAAGCTTTTGTAAAACCTCCCAGCCTTCCAAGAAGGTTTGCATTTTTCTACAATTTTTCCCACCACCCTGACCGAACTCCTACAACCTAAGATACTAGATGAGTTGATGATTGATGCTGACACCCTATGACACTCACAGTTGAGGTCTGTTACAACTGATCATTGGCCCTACCTGCTTTGCAAGATCAAATATGCCATGGAGACTGCTGCTCGCCCACGTGTGGTCTGCATGGGACATTCATGGTCTTCCATTAACTCTTCCCTTGTGTACATGCTCTCAGGCCTTCTGAAGCTGCCAGCAAATTCTGCAATCTTTACAATCACTGTTGTCAGCATTGTGATTAATACTGGTCACTTGATCTCTAGACATCTCGCCCTTCTCTTGTGCTCATTCCTCTGTCACAGTGGAGATGACTTGAAGTAATTGTGTTGTCACCACATGCCCAGGTTTCAATTTGACCCCAGGGAAACAGTTGTTCATGCCCTCCTCACATATGTCAGCATCCCAATTCTTGACATATGGGAGGGTCTATTTCCGGAGGCAATGTCTGGTAACAGTTATTGTACAAGTCATATTCCCAGCAGAGACAGCATTTTCACTTTTAAGTGGGTAGGTTTAATAAGGAACTATTTTCAAAGTAATGTGCAGGATTTAAAGAAACCAAAAAGTGATAGACCACTCCTCGGGATGGCAACCCCCAGGCCTCCTGATGAGAGTGATGGCCTTGGTTGGAGGAAGTACAATCATCTCATGCTACCCAGCTTGCTGGGTGTGATGGTTAATATTAGGTGTCAACTTGAGTGGATTGAGGGATGCCTTGATGGCTCGTGAAGTGTTGTTTCTGGGTGTGCCTGTGAGGGTGTTGCCAGAGGAGACTGACATGTCGGTCAGTGGACTGAGAGGGGAAGACCTATCCACAATGTGGGTAGGTGCCATCCAACTGGCTGCCAGCGTGGCTGGAACAAAGCAGGGGGCAGAAGGTGGATAAGTTTGCTTGCTAAGTCTTGTGGCTCTCTTTCTTCTTCCCATGCTGGACGCTTGCTTCCTCCCCTCCTGCCCTTGGACATCAGAATCCAGGTTCTTTGGCCCTTGGACTCTGGGACTTGCACCTTTGGCCTCAGACTGAGGGCTACACCATCAGCTTCCCTGGTTTTGAGGCTTTCAGACTTGTATTGAGCCATGCTATCAGTTTCTCTCTTTTCCCAGCTTGCGGACTGCCTATCCTTATAATGGTGTGAGCCAATTCTCCCTAGTAAACTTCCTCTTATATATACATATATCCTGTTGGTTCTGTCCCTCTGGAGAACCCTGACTAACACAAAGAGGATGCAGGAAACATGGCAAACTCACTCTCCTCCTACCTTCTTCTTTCCTGCAAGGGGCCCATTGATTAAGTCCAACTGAAAGCTAGAAGCATGAAGCATGTGGATGCCATCTGCATAAGTCTGCATCCACGCATCAAGGAAGGAAGAGTGGAACTGGATCTGGAGAGGTAAATGACAATATTGCTATCCAGTGCAGATGCTTTCTGTATTGCTTGTGACACAAAAACACACGATTCACCTGATTATTGTGAAAATCTAACACAATTTTAAAAATCATTCAGAAAGTTCTAAAATGAAAACTCCTTTCCTCCCCTCACCAAGTCCACTCTGAAGAAAGAAATCTTTGTAGAGTTTCTATAATTTAGTTTTTCTGACTCTAACTTTTGATGATATATTTAACTATGTTAGATGAAGTTCATCTGAATCATTCTCCTCATATAATTCTATGAAAATGTGGGTGAAATACCATCATTTGAATACTGCTGAGATTAAATGCATGAAGCTAAGCATATGGGAGGGTGGTGGTGTTAAATGTCAGAACTAAGGAGAAAACTTAAGTCCTGACCATTAAGTGTGAGTGCCGAAGCTGTGGTGGTTTAATCAGACTGAGATATGCATCCTAACCTTTAAGAGAATGAGTTTTTAATGCTGAATAGGAACAGAAACAGGGACCTTAAACCACTATGACACAATAATAAGGAGCTGGGACCACTGTAAAAAGTCTGGGCTTTGAGAGAACTGCCCATTTCATCCATATGGATGAGAACAGCTCTGTGCACTGCCCCAGTGAACTGGAGTGAAGCTTTCTCCACCAAGGGCTCTGAATGAGAAAAATCATCTCCCATTATAAGAGCCAGAGTGCATGCTGGACATAAGAATGGCTTCCACATTATACTAACTTGGGTGTGTGGGAATCCCAGCTTGAGAAATTAATGCACAAACTGATTCCAGACTGGGTAATCTTCTGCAGAAAGCTTACAAAGGCCAAATTGTTCCCTAGGGACTTTCTACAATATGAATTGCATGAGGATCCTACATAGGAAAAAAAATACACTAAAGATTCAATCAGGAATAATCATTACAAACTACAAGAGCTGGTGATGTATAATAAGTTAGAATCAGCAGAGACACAAAACAGGAGGATTAGGACCCCAATGAATAAGAAAGAACACAATGCAAGCATCTGTTTCTTTTGGGGTGTGCAAGATCAAACACACCATGGAGCTGTGGTCTGAATGGGACATCTATGGTCTTCCATTAGCTCTTTCCTTGTGTACATGCTCTCATGTCCTCTGAAGCTGCCAGCCGATTCTGTAATTTTTACAATCACTGTTGTCAGAATTGCAATTAGTACTACAGTCACTTGATCTCTAGACAACTCACCCTCCTCTTGTGGTCATTCCTCTGTCACAGTGGAGACAACTTGAGTAATTGCATTGTCACCACATGCCCCGGTTTCAATTTGATCCCGGAAAGAAAGTTGTTCATACCCTCCTCACATATGGCAGCAGACCAATTCTAGACATAGGTGAGGGTCCTAAACAGGAGAATTAGGACCCCAAGAAAATAAGAAAGATCAAAATGCAAGAGTCTGTTTCTGTTAGGGTGACTATCATTTTCCTGGACATGATTTTTCCAGGAGGTGTCTCTGGGGTGAGTCACACTTACTGTTCATGCCCTCAGATCAAAGCTCTTTCTCCTGTTTATTTGATCCAGGCACCTCTACATAGACCCCTCTACTTCTGCCCTTCGGAATCTCTTCTGCCTCTGAAGGGCATCTTCTGCCACTATGCTCCATTCGTTTCTCCCAGGCTACAGTCATTAAGGGGCACAACCTCATTAACCCACTTTTAAAAGGCGTTCAAATTTTCTGGCCCCCTTGTGAGACCTGCCACCTGCATTCCCTGGACTTGCTCCCACCCAGGATTTCTGCATTTTATCTTTTCACCTCCTACCCCCAGTGCCTGGGGAAGTGTGGGGATAGTTTTGAGCACTACCATGGCTAGGAGGTTTCCAGAATTCCTGCTCTTCCTGGCACTCCATTGGCTGCTTCCCATCATTATTTCTTGCCAGATTCTGCCTCATTTTCAGCAGCACTTATGCATAATTTGGAATTTTTAGTGATATCTCTTCCATTGTTTCACTGATAATTTTTTTTTCTTCTTACTTTTTTCTGACAACTTACTTGCCTGATAAACGATCAAATTTATGGCTAAATACCTATATTTACCACTGCCTCCTTACAGATATCAGGGAGGCCGACACCAATGTCTTTGATTCAATCAAGTGACTTTTAGAAGAAACTCATCTCTTAGGACCACATGGATATATCCAGTTTCTTAAGCTGAAGAAAAGTCTGCTGACTGTGTCAGAAAATGGGAAAGACAATTTAATTTGCATATATATAAAACCATACATTGACAAGAAACAAGTCAAACTCAATGAAACATCTATATCTAGGGTTACTCAGGCAATACTATTATCAGCTTAAAGAAAGAAGTCTTTCACAACACCATGTATTGTTAGAATTTTTTTAAAAGGTAAAAAGATTCCTGGGAAGTCTCAATGCAGTTTGATAAATAAAGAATCAAAAGGAGTAATTGCATTACTGATTAGCTTCTATTTAGAATGCAGTTTGCAGAGCTACTTAAGGTTTTGGAAGTAGAGAATGTTATTTTGATGACAGGCTGAAGAACAAGACAGTCTTAAGGATTTGAGCTTTGTAGGAAAGGAAATTGATTTTTAAGAACCGAGGTGATCAAAGGATCTGACAATTTGGAATGCAATACATTTTTCATGAAGAAGCAACATAATATGAGAAATTTAGAAGGATATGAGAATAAGTATTCAGGAATTCAGGAAAAAATTAAAAAGGAAGTCTCTAAATAAATAGAATATTTAGAGTTTAAGAGAGAGTAATTGTGTGATAGATGAATACATTTAAAAATGGAGAATAACACATGGGAGATAAGTAAAGGAAATAAACCTGATAACATGTTTTGTTATACTAAGTGACTGTGTTCTGCCATTCCTTATGTTGTTAGCATATACCTCAGGAGAATGGCAAGCTGAGTATCTTTGCGTTATGCAGAAAAAACATGTGTTTCCCAATGCAAGCATATTAATGAATAAATTACTACTATGTAGAGATATATTTTATAGGAAGTCACTGGAAGATCTCAGTGCTTGTCTTGGCTACAAAACATTTCTTCTGATTCCATATAAAACCTTCAGAGCATAATATATCTATGCTAATATTTTCCTTAAAAATCAGTGACGTGGCTTGTTGATTTTTATCACATTTTATACTGTACTTCAAGAATGAATTCTGTAATGTGAGTCCTCCTGTGTTAATATAAAAGAAAGATGAAAAGACTTTACTGTTCCAATTCTGCAACTCAGATATGTCTTCCAAAAATAGATCTTGGGGTCAAAATACCACTAACTATATAGTTCTCTTTCAAACAAACAAACAAACAAATAGCACCATATTCTAGAGAAATAAATGCCTTAGGGCTATCTCAGGAAACTGAGGTAGAAGCGAGGAATAATATACAGCACATTTAAAATTCATTAACCTCTTTAAATGAAAGAACTGGGTTCTGGAAAAGACATATGCTTGTCAACTCAGCAAGGAACTTGTTGCAATATAAAAGGAGATTGCTTGCATTTTTAAATTAAACTTATGAACTATATTACCAATATATTTGATGGTTACAATTGGGTTCAAATACACATTCTGCCACAGCTATAAGGAAAACCAATGCAAGAGAAAGGAAAACCTTTCATTTAAAATTTTTGCTTGACTAGAAATAGTGTATCTGTTGACTTAAGGGCTAAACATGGTTCGTTAAACTATAGCCATGCATCACTTCATGATGGGTACACGTTCTTAAAAATGCATGGTTAGGCGATTGCATCACTGTGTGAACATCATAGAGTGCACTTTAATGCAAACCTAGATGGTAGAGCCTACTACACACCTAGGCTATATGGCATAGCCTATTGCTCCTGGGCTACAAACATGTACAGCATGTTACTGAACTAAATACTGCAGTCCATTGTAATACAGTGGTGAGTATTTGTCTATCTAAACATATTTAAACATAGAAAAGGTAAAGTACAAAATGCAGTGTTATTATATAATCTTACAGGACAGCCATTGCCTATGTGGTCCATTGTTGATGAAACATCCTTATGTGGTGCATCGCCATTTATATACATTTAAGCCAGACTCCATTCCAGAATGAATGTAGCTTAAAATTCAGATCTACTTGTCTAGCATTATCTCTAATTAATTTTCCTCATACACGCTATTATTTGTCCAACTGCACCACTTACCCAGCTTAGAGCACATTCTGCATTCCGTAGCCTCCGTGGATTGCTCATCTTGTTCCCGCTGCTTGGACCACTAATCTTTCCTTCATTGCTCTGCCCATTAGCACTCAAGGATAAGTAAACTTTACGGTCCACCTGGTGCAAACCTCACTTCCCCCTTGAAGTCTTCATGGATAATCCCTAGAAGCAAATATCTTGTTCTATTTCAGGCTCCCATTTCATTTCATTTGAATTTATCACAACAGGTGATTAATTTTTGCTTGTTTTATAGGACATTGTGGGCATCTTATTTCCTATGCCAATTGGCATAAAATTTCATGGAAACAGTTTAGCCTTAGTCATCTTTATTTCCCCCACAGGCATATAGAGAAAAGATCGCATGTAGTGGGCACTCAGTTGGTAATTGCTGAAATGGTGAAGGTCACCACTTTGTCAAGAATAGAATCAATACGAATATCAGAATTTTCTAACTCTTATATGAGAACTGCTCCATAACATAGGTTTTTAAATTTTTGGTTGATTAAAACTTATGTGTATATATACGCACATATATATACCTAAACACAAATATATATGCACAATATATAGTTACATACATACATATATGTACATATATATGCATATATTTTTTAATATAGGTATATATTTATATTTTACTATATTTATAAAATATATGTATATATTTAACATAAATATATATACAAATATATTTAACATAAATATATACAAATATATTTAACATAAATATATACAAATATATTTAACATAAATATATACACATATAAATGATATATAAATATTTATATAAACATACATATATATTTAAACTACATGAATATTTAGTGGGAACAATACATTTTGCTGCCATGAGGAAAAAAATAAAAAACTCATTTATGATTCTTTACTCAGACTGATGAAGACTATATATAGTCTCTCTTTCTTTCTAAATGTTGCAAAGAAATCACCCACAGAATATAGCATTTTTATAGCTTGAAACTTGAGATTGTGTTAATTAGTGGAAATAAGAATTATCAAGACTTTGTATTTTAATAGCATTTACTTTATTAGTGTATCATTTTTCTCAACAATAAATTAACAAGCAGAGAGGGAGGCAGAACCCTCTAGAAATAAAATATGAATTAGAACAGCAGAAAGAAAGGGAGAAAATGGGAGTGGAGAAAAAATAAAGAAATCAACAATGCAATATATAAATGTTGAAATATCTTGAGTGAATACTAAAATATCAAGAATAAAATAATCCAGACTAATAGCCACTCTGGGGATCTTCTCCTTTCAAACTTTTGAAATGTTTTATCATAGCAAAATGGTTCCCTTAATTGCCAAGAGATAATGATAATTACAAATATTCAAGAGTTTCATTATTAACAGTAATGTTCACATAAGTTGAATGCAAGGCCAACGGAAAAGTCTCAGGGACTTTGCTCTCTTGTCTTGATAAAATTAGATTTTTCTGAATCATGTGAGACACCTGATGCCTGACACATCAACTGAGTCCTGACGCAATGAAAAGAGTTCTTATTCACCTGTCTAAATGCAGACAAATAGTAAAATACGAAATTCGAGGTGCGAGGAAAGTCTGGAAGAAAAGCACTTCTTTCTCTTTACTTTGAAAAGGTGGTGCACTTAGAAAATAAAAAAATAGGTGCTTTGTAGGAAAAGGCGTGCTGTGGAAACTACATTATCGGTATTCATAGAACTTCTTTAGTGGATTCGCTTCAAGTAGTTGTGAAATTGAGCTCATGCTTCAAGGCAGCGAGGAGTATGTGCTAAACCATTGATTTGTGCCTAATAGCAGTTGGATTCTCATGGAGGCAACTTTTCTCACCTCCTCCCTTTTTCTTTCGATTCTGAATGTCTGGAGCTTCCACACATAAGGGGTTGGAGGGAACTGCCCCTACTGCAGACCCTTGGTAGTGGACTCTTCCTACAGCAACATATAAGACGCTTATGGTCCAGGTGTTCAGATGCAACACAAGAGAAGTCTTGTCTTAGTTTTCTGCATCAGATTTATATAATTGTAGTGAAAATATTTTTACAATTAAAATTGTTGAGGAGAACCATTAATCAATAGAGTATGGAAGCTAATATTCACCCTGACATTTCATGGTGTTTTACTTTGCAGTGCATTCTTACCGACCTTTGTCATTTGTTAATCATAAAACTCTGATAGACAAGTATTGATCTTCACCTTTGGCAGATTAGAAAAGTGAGCTTTAGAGAGGACTGGACAGTACAAATGGAAATATATTATCAGGAATCCAGCCACCATTCAAACTTAGGGGTCCTGATCTAGGGTTTTCTTCTACTACATTATGGCTTTGGAGATATTTGATTAATGTGACTAATGAAAATATGAAGTCCAGGTAGTTGTGGGCATGTTGAATTTTACCTTTTTTTCTTTTCTACTCTTAACAAAATGCACTCTATTTTCTATGCAGTGGCAGGAAAAAAAATTTTGGAGAAGGCAAGTAAATTGTACTGCTATTCCCACTTCTTTCTCTGTCATACTTATAGAATTAAAAATTCCTAACAGGTTTAGCCTCAGCTAGATATTATACACAAACATATGATATATTATATAATATATATACATATATAATGTACATGTATATTATATATCTATATGATATATAATATATATTTCATTATATATACATATATATTTCATTGCATCAGGACCCAGTTGTGTCATACATCAGGTGCCTCACATGCTTAAAAACAATCTATATATTTTGTATATTATTTATATATTATATATTACATATTGCATATGTTGCATATATTATGTATATTTATATCATGTATAATATATTATACATTATTTTTATATATTATGCATATACAATATACGTATATACATATATACAACTATATATATTACAGATAATGTATTGTATTGTGATATGTGTATAGTATATATACACATATAATATATAACATACATATTATATTATAGATAATATATTGTGTTATATACACAGAATATATACATAATATATAATACATTATTTATATAAATATACATAATATATAATATACATAATATATAATATATGTATGTACATATATACAATATACACATATTATAGAGAATATATTGTATTATACATCATATAGCATATGATGTATAATACAGTAATATATTATTATATAAAAATAGATAATTTATCTATTTATATAAAATATATACATATTTATGCTAGAGCTTGCAATTTGTTGAATTTTTGTGTGAGTGAAAAATCAGACCTTGGCAATGACCTTGAGCAGTAGGATATAAATAACTCTCACATGCTTAGCATTCCAATAATGGAACACTAGGCATAAATGCATAAGACTAACCCACCTGCTTATGTGGGTTAGTCTTATTGTGTTATTCGTATTATAGGGAATCCACTTTTTATGTACAACCATGATTGTATAGTATGTATATATTATACTATATATTATTCTTATAATGTATAATATATATTGTATATGTATATAGTATACATATATTATATATATATATATATATTATTCTTACAAGGCTATGTGTTTAATTTTATTCCATAACAATGAGAAGTTAACTCCAACACTTATTTTACAGGTAAGAAAATGGAACTGAAGTAATTTAGCTCATCAGCAAAGATCACATAATTAGTAACTGAGGCGGGTAATTTGGCTCGCAAGTTGGTTTGTTTGTTTCAGAACATCATGCTTACGTAGTCTGTCCCCTGTGTTTCTCCAGGTAACTACTATGCAGTTTCCTCCTAGTTTATGACCCTCCAGAGAATGCCCTTTAGCTCTGTAGAGCCCCAGTGTAGAATGCAATTGCATGATACTCTAAAGAGCTTTGCTTGCAGGAAATCATCTTTCTCTATTTTATGTTTTGTGTCCTTATATTTCCTTCAAATACAGTATCTGACATAGTTATTAAGACAAAACTCCTTAAGCTGAATCATACTAGGTGTGGATAATGTGTTACTATTCTTCTGACAGGGAATTCATTTTTTATGTGCAACTATTATTGGAGAATTTTGGACAAATGCTTAAGGCAGAAGGGCCCTCAATTTGTATGGTTGCACTTTTCTTCATGTGTTAAAATTGTTCTTTCTCCACATTTTAACTGGTGGGTACTTGAGTCACTCATTTTGATGGGCCTCAAAGGAGAGCCAGGGGAGGGACTTGTGCTGGAGACTGAATCTAAGAAAGTCCAGTGAGGTAGAAGCTACAGTGTTAGTTTTTTGAGGACATCAAAAAACTGAGTTGGAGCAGGGCAAGTCTCACCCAGGTTACAAGTTCAAAAGGCATAAGCAGACTTGAAAATAGGGAAAACAGAGTGGGTAGAAATAGAAAAGAATAATAGCATGGTTTTAAACACTGTTAGCAGCTTCCTAGGGAGTTTCTGAGACAGGAGTGGGAATATCGACGACTTGCATTTATTAGTTAGTTTGCATTTGTTGAAAGAAGGTTAAGAATATAGCATATGGCTTGTATAGAGCCTGCTAAATGCTGTAATGAAATATATATATTCCAAGTGGGATTTAAAAAATTTGATTAAAACTAGAGATTCTAGTGATCTTAGGAAACTCTTTCCCTAATATCAATGTATCCATCGTACATTCTTAGACAAAAAGTGAGTTAGCTTTGGCATATTTAGACAGAGAGTAACAAAGATAGGGTGAATTGAGTAGAGAAAATAAAAGCAATGTACTCCAATATTTAGATTTGTGTTTTTCAAAGATTATTTCTCTATGAATTATTTGTGTGTCTGCTGATGGCGAATGTGTTATTGGAAGCACTGGGATTTCTTTCATGATGGTTTCTTTTCTAAAATGGTAAAATACAACCATCAGCCATGGAGACCATCTTCACCTCTCCATTAAAGTGATAAAGTCATATTAGACTGATGGTAAGGTTTTTACTTGACAGGAATGAAATTCTGTAATTTCTTTTATATTTTCAGGAGAGAGATACAAATCATATTAAAAGCCCAGAGAAAAGAGTCACTATCATCCAGCTACATGAACAGAGCATTCTCGGGTAAAATCAGTGTAAGTTTCTAAACAAAAGATATTGACCAAAAGCAGTGATAAGTTTCTTTATGTCTAGAAAGCAATTATGACTTTCATTTGAATGGCATGTTGTCATAAATCATTCTTTGTGTTTGTCCAGGATGCCCCAAGAGCCATACATTAATTTTGGTCTTAGCCCAGGACAACTGCACATGCAAGTGTGGAACACATGCCAATAGTTTAATACAAAAATCGATGTGTGCTTTTCATAGAAAATATCAGACACATTAGCCAAATCTTTTGCAGAAGTATATATTCTTTTGCAGATTCTTCATTACTTATTAAATCTCCTGTGTTAGCCAGAAGCAAAAGGGAGTAGGAGTTTAGACAACTTTGGCTGCAAGATTTTCCCACAGGGGCATTCATGAGACTGGGAAGCAATTGAACTTTAACAAAAAGAAAATAATTTTATTGTCTAAGATGGAACCCAGTGTTCCTTAGAAATTTTAAGGGGAAAGAAATAGATGTGGGAGAGAGGATTCAGAGATTCATTGAACAGGGGTGGCGGGGTGGGGAGGGAGACAATAAACAAGGAAAATGCAGAAAGTAAGAAAAAGATGAAGGAAAAGGAACACAAATATCTAGAAATATATTACACTTAATATTTCATCTGGACCACCATTTTCCTCCATTTATTCATTTTTCCTTATTATTTGATCAGATTATCATTTTCTTCTTACCTACTGGAGTCACTATCTAGTTATGGCTCATTTGGAGTGAACAGTAAACAGATCTTAATTCTGCCATTTTGTAAAGACCTTAGTCCCTTGAATCTAACCTTCTTCTTACAAAGTCAGTATATATATCCATTTTCGTAGACTGGAGTAAAGCCAGCCTACATTCTCACACATGGAATTTAAGGAAAGAAAGAGTTTCATGAGAAAAGAAATAATCAACACAGCCCAGAGGTCAAGGAAGTCAAGAAGAAAAATACCCACTGCAGTATCTAGATGGTTAAGAATGGAAAACGTTTACCAAATTATTCCAACAGATTTAGTGAGTTTAGAAGCCTTATTTAGTGAATTGAAAGTTTATTAAAATTTTGTACACCCAAAACCAAACAAATATAATTAAAAAACAAACAAATTAAAAAATATTTTGTCAGGTCAGGCGTGGTGGCTCATACCTGTAATCCCAGCACTTTGGGATGCCAAGACAGGTGGATCAGTTGAGGTCAGGGGTTCGAGGCCAGCCTGGCCAACATGGTGAAATCCAATTTCTACCAAAAATACAAAAATTAGCCGGGCATGGTAGAGCACACCTCTAGTCCCAGCTACTCTGGAGGCTGAGGCATGAGAATCACTTGAACCTAGGAGGTGGAGGCTTTTGTGAGGCTGAGATTGCCCCACTGCACTCCAGCCTGGATGACAGAGTGAGACCCTCTCAAAAAAAAAAAAAAAATCGTCACAAAATACGTAAGCAAATAACAAATTGTAGATAGTATCCGTTAGCAGCAGAAGATATCCGAGTCATGTGGCACCAATGTATGTTTGTGGTGGTGAATCCCTACGGGTCTGCATGCAGCCTCAATTCTTGCCCCCTCGGAAGAAGGAATTTGACTGAGGGGCGTAAGGCAGAGAGATTGAGGCAAGTTTTACAGCAAGAGTCAAAGTTTACTAAAAAGCTTTAGAGCAGAAATGAAAGGGAGTAAAGTACACTTGGAGGTGAACCAAGAGGGCAACTTGAGAGAGCAAGTGCCCAGTTTGACCTTTTGACTTGGGGTTTTATAGGCACGCTTCCAGGGTCTTGCATCCCTTTTCCCCTGATTCTTTCCTTGGGTTGGGCTCTCTGCATGCGCAGTGGCCTGCTAGCCCTCAGGAGGTGAACATGCCCAGTGTGTTTACTGGAGTTGTACACATACTCACTTAAGGCTTTCTTCCCTTCCCAGCTGAATGTTCCTAGCAGCTCATATACAAGTTAAACTCCACCATTTTGTCTCTTAATGCACATAGTTGAGCCCACCTTCCCAACTCCTGAATCTTCTCAGGAAGCTGCTTATCACTAGCTTCAGGTGTTTTCTATTTGCTGGGGGCCTGCCTTTCCCTGGCACTGGCTGTGACCAATTATTATTTTAGAGAGACAATTAACAACTGCCTGACCATCACCAGATCATCTCCTGACATTCCTGGTGTGGCAAGGGGGAGCCATCTCCAGCCCTGATTATGCCTGACTAGCTACATACTATAATATATCCATATGTCTTTCATGATTCGATGAGATAAAAGAGAAGGGAATTTAAAATTTTTCTAAGAAGAATTAGGAAAAATGAAAAAATGCACAGGTTTATTTTTGCAGGACTGAGAGACAGTTATGGAAATCAAAAGGTGTTTGTATCTGTTAATCATTAATAGATTGCCTCTATTCAGACAAATAGGTCTACAGATGAAACACTATATAAACGTATAAAAGATTAAAGATATTAATTTAATTAACATTTTATTAATCAAATTAATATTAATATAATGTAAAGTTTTCTGAGTTGCTCACATGTAACAATTTATTGAAGACCTGTTGGTTTTAGATACTGTTATGCTAAATCATTCTTGTGACAACATCATACAATTTTGTTTTCTGAGAAAAATGTGGTTCATTTTTTCTACATGGGAATGACAGTATTTTATTGCTTGGTTTGCCATTAAACATGCTTTCTTAATGGGCTATCAACTTCCCATTCAGTCTAGGTAGATTTAATTTTCAGTGCCCTCAGCACTCTAATATTCTGACTTTTCTTCAAAGGAAACAGGAGCAAATATTGCATTCTCAATATGCCTTGCACTTTGATCAAAATCTTTCAACCTGACAGATTGAATATACAGACACCAACCAAATGAAATATGACAATACATCTCTCACCTAGGTAAGAAGCCCAGAAGGCCAAACCCCAAGTTCTGCTTCAGTCATCCCTAAACAGTCAAGACTTAATCAATGATGACCACCTACCACTTAAGACAAACTAGAAAAAGCCAAATATGCTCTCCAGCCAATCACATAAGATAACCTGTTTCTCCTTAAGCCAACCTCAGCTTCTCCACACCAACAACCTCCAGCCACAGCATAGCTGAAGCCTTCTCTTCCCCCCAACCCACTATAAATCTTTCCCACACCCCTCTGTGCTTGGAAGCATTGGGCAAACAAAAGTGTTGGTGGCCAACTCCCTTGTCATAGCAAGCCCTGAATCAAGATTGTATTCTCAACTGGATGGGCTTCACTTACTTCCACAAATGTATCCTTAAGGCTATATTAAAAACAAATACATAAACAGGCCGGGGGCAGTGGCTCACACCTGTAATCCCAGCACTTTGGGAGGCTGAGGCAGGTGGATCACCTGAGGTCAGGAGTTTGAGACCAGCCTGGACAACATGATGAAACCCCCATCTCTACTGAAAATACAAAAATTAGCTGGGCGTGGTGGTGGGCGTGTGTAATCTCAGCTACTTGGAAGGCTGAGGCAGGAGAATCACTTGAACCCAGGAGGTGGAGGTTGCAGTGTGCTGTTTGCGCCATTGCATTCTAGCCTGGGTGAGAGGAGTAAAACTCCATCTCAAAAATAAATAAATACATAAATAAAAACTTGCTGAAGATAGAATTACTTCCTCCTACTCCCCTGGTTTCTGTAAGTATGGACTTTTCCATTTTGCCATTTTCTTTCTTCAACCTGTGGAAAAGGAACATGTTACATGATTGATGACAATAGAGATTAGTGCCAGTTTCCTATTTAAGTGGACTTCAGCTATCAAAAGTCATAAGCATGGGGTTTTGAGAATGTCTCTTCTTCTTACAGACTAAATCAGAAAGGTAATGATCTTGGCTAGTAGGCTTGTGTATTAATCAGCTCAGACTACTATAAGGTGCCACAGACTGGGTGACTTACTAAACAACATGAATTTATCTCTCACTCTTCTGGATGCTGGAAGTCCCAAGATCAGGGTGCCAGCCTGGTTATGGTCAAGTTCTGGTAAGGGCTGTCATCAGGTTGCAGGTGGTCACGTTCTTGTTATACCCTCACAAGCAGGAAAGAGGACCAGGTAGTTCTCCGGGGTCTCTATCATATAGATACTAATCCCATTCACAAAGGCTCCACCCTCATGACCTGATCATTGCTCAAAGACCTCACCTCCTAATACCATTACATTAGGGGTTAGGATTTCCACACAGGAATTTGGGAGGAGGACACAAACATTCAGTCCATCACAATCTACAAACTCCAAATTTCCTTGGTGCAAGCATTCAGTGAGTGCTAACTGGAGGGTAAGGGTGTCTTTAAACCTAGAATTCATAAGCAAGTATAGAAGTGTTTTTGGATTCTATCTGCCTAATCATTTGGATGTAGGGAAGATTTTGAGATACATATAAGCACCAGCAATGGGTCCCCCTATTTCATTTTGTTCTATTTTCTGACATTTAAAAAAAAAGAGAGAGAGAGAGATGACTTCATCTTTCTCTGCTTCACAGAACAGCCAATTCTGACCATTATAAATCCTGTTGGGTTCATAAGAAGTTTCAGCTTTGTTGAATAAGCTCTGTTATTCATTTTTTCTCCCAAATGCTTTGATTTTTAAAAATGTGTTCTCACTTTTTTATTCTTTGTAATTTTACAAATTTATAAATTTTGCATCTTCAGTGTGTGGGTGTATGCAAATTAGCTTAATGTGCTTCTTAATTTTCACACTGTTTGCTGCTGTGTTCCTGCTAGGCTGCTAAAACCAGCTTGGGAAAATGTCATTGCTGTTACCTGGGTATTAAGGAAATTATTATTTTTGTCATTCTCTTGTAAGAAAAATAGTCATGTTTTAACAAAACAATAACATGTCTTGTGTTATTTGACTTTGGACCACTGGGTTAGCATGGATGTGCCCAGAGGAACACCAAGCCCATGAGTCCAGCGATGCTCCAGGGACCAGGCAGTGGGGTCTGTGTGTGTGGATAAAAATGTCAAGCCCATGACAGGCATCTTCATATGAGAACAGATTTATTTACTTTGTCTGAGACTTGAGGACATTTTTGTTCTTTCTCATAGTTAATCCCTTTAATATTGATTGGTTGGATTGATTGATCCAGTTTCTGGAAATATATCTAATGACGTATGGAATGATGAGGCAAAAAACAAAAGGGACGATGTTTTATTTCCATGTCAGGCTAATTTGAGAGTTCTCTCTTAAGTGAGGGGAGTGCTTACAAATGATGCCAAAGGTGTAAGTTGCCGGTGAATTTTGCTAGATGATTATGGGAGCATGTTCCTAATGTTCTCACAGTATTTTTTTCCCCCAGAAACCAAACAAAAAGAAATAATGAGGGAAGCAAAAGTATATTTTTAGTGAGACTCTGAGTTGGAGAAAATCTACAAATTTCAAATAATATATGACTACTGCCAAAACCTCTGAGGCCAGAAAACCCCATGTGGGAAGCAGTGACAGTCCTGCCAGGAAGGAGTGGGAGTCATGAGGGGGTGTAGAGGGTGCAAATTTGTTTGTTTCTTGGAACAAATGCTTAACTAGTGCTTATTATGTTCCTGGGATTTTTCTAAGTGACTTACAAAGATGACCTCATTTAAACCTCATAACAACCCTATCAGGTACTATCTTATCTACATATTACAGGTAAACAAAAGGTGAAGTACAGAGAGTCAATGGCGATCACAGAGACTGACAATGAAGATTCCCTTTAAATGAGAGGGCACATGGACAAAACCAATGGCTGTGGAGAGAGAAAAGATACAGAAAGTGCCCAGAGAAACCCAGAGTTGTGCCTGCAGAAAGTACACTTTGTAAGGATATGCAAGTTACCTAGGTAAACAGTTACTGTGCGTGGGTAGCAAGGGCTACAGAATCCATGTGGCTGTACCAGCTGTCAAAGTTCTCCTGAGTCTGGTAGGTTCTGGGAGTCAGAAGAGATGAGGAAGTTACACAAAGCAGGTGGAACTATGAGTGGAGAGTCCCTTGCTGTAGCAACAAATTCCTGACCCCTGTCTTCTCCAAAGGACGTGTCTGCTAATAGTTTTCTAAAAATCCAGTTCATTCAGAATTAAGCAGTGAAACAAGAAAAAAATAAGCACAGTACAATAAAATTGTAAAAGAAAAGTTAAATTGAGCTCAAAAACTTTAAATCTACTATCAGTAGACACACAATAGATGAATATTGTTACCAAAATTTCAGTATGAAGTAAAGAAAAAAACTTTAATGAAGCAATCAAACATATACATAAAAGAACAAAAGTTAAAGACCAGATAACAAGAAAAAGGAGAAAACCAAAAACCAAAAACCAAACCAAACCAAAACAAAAACCTCAGGAAAGGAATTAAAAAAATAACAGTTTACAAATAAAGATGAAATAACAAGCATAGAATGGAATAGATATCATAGGTGTACATAGTGAGTAAAGGAACAAACGAAGGAAACATAACAACAAAAAAAACAGAACTAGAGAAAGTGTGTATAGATAACGAGCACCCAAAGGAGGAATTCTCCCCCAATTGTAGTTTAAATTGTATTTAAACTACAAAAACTTACAAAAGGAGGTTGATAAGCAAAATTAAAAACCAGTTTGTAAAATTTTAAGCAAAATTGAATGACAAATATTGGAACGATACCTATAAGAAAATCAAGGAAATAAATGGTAAGTCAAAGTTTTATTTTCAGACAAAATTTTAGTTAAATTTAATTATACTGTCTAACAGATTTGAATTTTAACAACTCTGTGACTATTCTTCCACTGAGCTCATTGTGAGAAAACACCAGAGGAGAAATTCCTACCAACCAAGAACCGACAGAGAAAACTACAGCAAAGACCCAGTGGTGGGAGCTGAGTATATTTAACTGTAGGTCAATACAAAAATAGAAACCAGAGCCAAATAATCAGAATGAAAATAAGTGTTGTAAACTACAAGAATGTAGAAATGATAGAAGTAACAAAATCATGACAACAGGAGAGAAGATACAAAGTAAAATAAGCCCAGTATTACCTTAATTCTAGTAGCTACAATTAAAATATTTAATTTCTAAATGGCATAGTCTCTACTTTTCTCTCAATCATAGAAACAGGAGTATTAGAATCTCTGTTCACAAGAGTAGATTTGACTATTTCTTATTTTAGTTCTGTCCGATTTTCATTTATATATTGTAAAGGTATACTATTGGATACACACAAATTCAGTATTGTTATGACTTTTTGATAGATTCTTTTATCATTGTTAAATATCCCTCTTTATCTATAATGTTAATTCTGATCTCTTAGTCCACTGTCTCTGATAATAACTGAGCCACTCCAGCTTTCTTATGGCTTGCATATCTACCTTTTCATTATTTTACTCGTATTAAATAAAATTTCTACAGTTTTATACATAAAGCACGTCTCTCACAAGCAGTAGACTTGAGTCTTGCTCATTTAGCCAATGTGACAAACTCTCTCTTTTAATTCAAGAGCGTAGTCTACTTATATTTAATGTAATTATTGATGTTGTTGTGTATAAGTTCAACCAAAATATTCTTTTCCTACATTTCCAATTTTTCTTTCTTTCTCTTTTCCTCCTTTGTGGAGTTCTTTGGATTAATTCAGTATTTTATGTTTCATTTTATCTCCTCTGGCTTTTTGACTCCATATCTTTATATTTTAGTGTTTTCTTAAGACATTATTATATGAATCCGTAACTTATCACTGTCCACTTCCAAATAATATCATATCAATATAAGTATAATTGAAGAAGTTTAAACATGATACTTCCATTTACCCCCTCATTGTTGTCATACATTTTAGTTTCATACATGTGCAATCTTTATAATTTATTATTAGTTTTTGCTTTAGTCAATCATCATTTAAAGATAATAAATGAGAAAAATGCCTTTTACATTTAAAATTGCCAGTGTTCTTTATTTTTTTATTTCATATTTCTTTCTTTATTTATTTATTCATTTCTGAGATGGAGTCTCACTCGGTCACCTATGCTGGAGTGCAGTGTTGCAATCTCAGCTCACTGCAACCTCGACCTCCCAGGTTCAAGCAATTGTCCTGCCTCAGCCTCCTGAGAAGCTGGGACTACAGCATGCGCCACCGCACCCCGCTAAATTTTTATATTTTTCACTGAGATGGAGTTTCACCATGTTGGTCAGGCTGGTCTCAAACTCCTGACCTCAGGTGATCAACCTGCCTCAGCCTCCCAAAGTGCTGGGATTACAGTCGTGAGCCACCACACCCAGCTGCCAGTGTTCTTTAGCCCTTCATGTAGATCCACATGTCAGCCTGGTATCAGTCTGAGAGATGCTTTCTCTAGTATTTCTGTTAGGGAAGATCGCTGAAGATTAATTCTCTTGGTGTTTATTGAACTTAAAGTGTTTCTGTTTTTGCCTTCATTTTTGAAATTGAATTCTGAGTTGAGAGAGTTGTTTTGTTTTGACATTTTAAAGATGCCAATCTGTATTGTCTTTTCACTTGAATTTGTGATAGCAAGATGGAGGTAATTTGTATTATTGTTGTGCTACATATAATGTGCCTTTAAAATTCCATTTGACTATATTTAAATTTAAGTATTTACAAATATTTCATTGTCAAATTGGTTTCAGTAGTTTGCCAATGAAGTGCCTACATATTGTTTTGTTTGCATTAATTGCTCTAAGAGTTCCTGTTTGTGAGCTCTATGAAGATACTGTGTTTCATTTAGGACTATTCCAAATGATTTTATATCAATAAATAATTATTTGTTGAGTGCTTTGTAGGTTCTTGGCACTATTTCTAGGATTGCAACTCATATACAGTGACTATTAAACATTATCCCTATCTTTAAGGATCTCACAGTCTTACTGGGAAATAAGACACATACACTGAAAGCAGTGCATTGCAAATATTACTGCATAAATTATCAGATGTTACTGCATTTGGAGTGCTTAGCATTTATTTATGAATCCCAAGAGATAGCAAAACATTCTTCCTTGTCAGTGAAGGTTAGGAGAAGGGAAACGGTAACCGCTGTTATTGGTATTGTTCTTTTTTTTTTCTAGATTCATGTAACCATTACCAGCAATAGATGTAGGAGAGTGCAAGCCACTGTATTTTCTTTCTTTGTGCTAAAAATCATCTCTACCATCAGCATTAAAATAATAAGAAAATAAAATGAAATAAGATTCAAATAAATTAAGTAAAATAAAATAGAGTGTTTGCCTTTGTCTGCTGATCCCAAGTGCGGCCCACGAGTCCCTCTAGCCTCCCACTGCGAAGTGTTGAGCCAGTCCTGACCAGGGAATAATGTGAATCAGCTGCTTTACCTTCTGCAGGTAATTGATCTTGCTGTCAGTTTTGTGAGTGTGCATTAAGACCCAGCCTGCAGTGTACGAATGCATCTGCTAGGTTGCAGCCATTCAACTCCTTTAGTGTTTTAGCTGAACCCATTTCACTGGGCGTCTACTTTGTCTCATCTGCCCAGAACTAAAGTCTCTCCCTAGACCTTGAGCCTCCTCTGAATCCTAACTTGCTCTGTACCATCATTCCCTCCCTTCTTTTGGCAGAGGTTGGGGGGCTTTTTCCAAAAGAAAGGGATTATGAAAGATGCAATTTGCCTTTATCTAAAATTTTCACACATTCTGATAATTTATGTCATGGCGATGATAAGGTAGAATCAGAATCATTTGAATTCAAGGTTATCTTAACAAGGCTAGTATGTATATTGTTAATTGTGGTTTCCCCAACAATATCTCAACAACTGGACAAATCACTCTGAACACGCATGCTCATTTTGAAGTTTTTATATCTTTATTTACGATTTTTAAAATTCCTCATAGGAAACAAAATTTCCCAATTAGAGAAAACTCTTTTATATACTCAAAGAACATCTTAGCGGACCTGAGACCCCAATTTCTCATACTCCAATTCCCCACAGGGTAACATAATGAGGGTCAGATGTCCCTGTACCCAAACCATAAAATTATGAGACCCAGAAGCCATGAAGAGCACCTGGCACATCTGTCTCTTCTCCAAGGAGAGAGAGAGAGAGAGAGAGAGAGAGAGAGAGAGAGAGAGAGAGAGAGATTTTTGCTTTGCAATGTAAATAGATGCTTTCTGGGACAGTAGAGGAGAAGGTCTGTTAAGTTTTATTACTCTTAGGATGTAATCAGAGACCTTAGAGATAAGCCTTTATGTTCTTTCTTTTCTTTTTTATTTTTTATTTTTGAGATGGAGTCTTGCTCTGTCGCCCAGGCTGGAGTGCAGTGGCTATGATCTCAGCTCACTGCAACCTCCGCCTCCTGGGTTCAAGCAATTCTTCTGCCTCAGCCTCCTGAATAGATGGGACTACAGGTGCATGCCACCATGTCTGGCTAATTTTTGTATTTTTAGTAAAGACAGGGTTTTACCATATTGGCCAGGCTGGTCTCGAACTCCTGACTCTGTGATCTGCTCGCCTTGGCCTCCCAAAGTGCTGGGGCCTTTTTGTTCTTTTGAGGCAATCTATTACATCTAACTTCCATGGCATATTTATCATTCAATTATCCTTTTACCAAGGTTTTGTTTTGTCTTGTTTCCTTTTTTCATTTTTATTTTTATTTTACTTTAAGTTCTAGGGTACATGTGCATAATGTGAAGGCTTGTTACACAGATATACATGTGCCATGTTGATTTGCTACACCCATTAACTCATCATTTGCATTAGGTATTTCCTTTCAAAGAAGACAAGATGGGAAATATTCAGGGAATATCATTTCTTCTCAACAACATCAAGGTCAAACTGATTTGCATGTACAGCTAGTCCCTGGCTTACAATGGCTTGGCTTAAGATTTTCCAACTTTATAACTGTGTAGAATAGAAACACACATTCAGTGAAAATCATACTTCTCTGATGGTGCTTGGCAGTGGCAGTGAGCCACAGGTCCCAGTCAGCCACTCCTTTTCGACTTAGGATATTTTCAATTTATGAAGGGTTTATCAGGACATAACCCCTTCACGCACGATAGAGCATCTGTACTCCCCAAACTGCCAGCATTACATCTCTCCTACTGTCTTGGACATCCTTCCTTATCTACCAACTTATATATCACCTGTCAATCATTACTACTCTCTTTGCATAATTTGCATTATGCAAATGCACATGGTTTCTATGCTTTCTTCATTTCTCCCATGTCTTAACTGTCCGGTCTGAGTTCCCTCTCTCTTTATCTAGGATCCAGCACTGGTCTCATCAGGGTAGATTTCTCAAAGTCCAGAGTGTCTCATCCTCAAAGCTACCAGGGTTAAAACATGCAAGCCTTCAGACAGGCCCTCAAAACCACGTATCTAACATGGAATGCCAAAGAATTATGAAGGGAATGGAGGAAAAACAAAAGAAAGCTTTCATAAGGCTATAACCTAAATTACATGTAAATGGGCGCAATGGCTGGGCATGGTGGGTGGTGGCTCATGCCTGTAATCCTAGCACTTTGGGAGGCTGAGGCGCTCTCTCTCTCTCTCTCTCTCTCTCTCTCTCTCTCTCTCTCTCTCCCTCTCTCTCTCCCTCATTGGAGAAGAGACAGATGTGCCATGTGGGCGGCAAGCCATCCAGGTGCCGAGGCAAGAGACCGAGGGCATGAGTTGTTCCAGTATAATAAAATATATAAAACAACAAGAGTTATACTAGATCTAGATCATAGACATGATTATATATGAATATCATTAATCATTAGTTTGTAGCAATTACTCTTTATTCCTATATTGTAATAATCCTCGCTCTATAATCATAACCTAGGAAAAACCAGGCCATACAGAGATAGGAGCTGAGGGGACATGGTGAGAAGTCACCAGAAGACGAGTGTGAGCCTTCTGTTATGCCCGGACAGGGCCACCAGAGGGCTCCTTGGTCTAGCGGTAACGCCAGCGTCTGGGAAGATGCCCGTTGCCAAGCGGACGGTGGTATAGCAGTAGCGTCAGTGCCAAGGGAAAACACCTGCTACTTAGCCGACTGGGAAAGGGAGTCTCCCTTTCCCTGGGGGAGTTTAGAGAAGACTCTACTCCTCCACCTCTTGTGGACAGGGCTGCCTGCAGTTATCTGGAGGCCTAACCATCTCCCTGTGATGCTGTGCTTCAGTGGTCACGCTCCCAGTTCGCTTTCAGGTTCCATCCTGTACACCTGGCTCTGCCTTTTAGATAGCAGTAGCAAAATTAGTGAAAGTACTAAAAGTCTCTGATACGCAGAAATAATGGCGTAAGCTGTCTTCTCTCTCTCCCTCTCTCTCTCTCTGCCTGGGCTGCCAGGCAGGGAAGGGCCCCCTGTCCAGTGGACACGTGACTCACGTGACCTTGTTAATCATTGGAGATGACTCACACTCCTTACCCTGCCCCTTTTGCCTTGTATCCAATAAATAACGTCGCAGCCTGGCATTCAGGGCTACTACCAGTCTCCACGTCTTGGTGGTAGTGGTCCCCAGGGCCCAGCTGTCTTTTCTTTTACCTCTTTGTCTTGTGTCTTTATTTCTACAATCTCATGTCTCCACACAGGGGGAGAAAACCCACGGACCCTGTGGGGCTAGACCCTACAGTGCCAGGTGCTCTGTATGGCTTCTGGGTCTTATAATTTTATGGTTCTTCCCCTGTGGAACAGGGATATCTGACCCTCATTATTTTACCCTGTGGGGAATTGGAGTGTGAGAAATTGGGGACTCAGGGCTGCTAAGATGCTCTTTGAGTATATAAAAGAGTTTTCTCGAATTGGGAGATTTTGTTTCCTATTAGGATTTTCCCATTAGGATTTTAAAAAATCATTCATAAAAATATAAATCTTTAAAATGAGCATGCATGTTCACTTGAGGTTAGGAGTTCAAGACCAGCCTGGGTAACATAATGAAACCTCATCTCTACTAAAAATACAAAATTTAGCAAGGCGTGGTGGTGCATGTCTGTAATTCCAGCTACCTGGGAGTCTGAGGCAGGAGAATTACTTGAACCCAGGAGGTGGAGGCTGCAGTGAGTGGAGATCACGCCATTGCACTGCAGCTGGATGACAAAGCGAGATCCTGTCTCAAAAAATATAAATAAAAATAAAATAAATGGATATGATGGACCAAATGTTTGTGTGCCCTCAAAATTTATATGTTGAAATCTGAATCTCCAATGTGATGCTCTTGGAGGTGGGGTCTTTGTGATTTGATCAGATCATGTGGGTAGGGTGCTTGTCAGTGGAATTAGTGCCCTTTATAAAAGAAACCCTAGAAAGCTTTTCTGCCCTCTGTTCAGCACGTGAGAGTAAAACAAGAGGACTGGAGCCTGCAACTCGAAGAGGGCCCTCACCAGAATCTGACCACATGGGAGCCCTGATCTTGGGTAACCAACCTCCAGAACTGTGAGATATACATTTCCACTGCTTATAAGCCACCCAGTTTATGCTACTTTGCTGTGGCAACCCAGACTAGCTAAGACAATAGGTAAACTGAAAAGTAAAGCAAGTTATCGTATTTGGTTAATTGTGGACAAAGTATATTGTGTGGCTCACTGGAAGACTATAATAGCATTTGTAATATTTTTATGTGGACAAATGTTGAGTTTTGGTTTCCAAACAACATTAAATATACTGTAGAATGCAATGTTATTGGATTTTTGGGACTTGTAATTTATATAAGCTTAGAAACCACAGCAATTAATTTTCTAATATGAAGAAGTAGTAAGAGGAAAATGCCACATCATATTAGTGTCTGGATAAGTCTTCTTGTCATTAAATACATACATACCAGCATGCATAAGTGTAATTTATTTATGAAATTAGAAAATGCAAACCTGGCAGAAAGCTAACAAAACAGTGAAAGCTACTGTCTCCTTTTTCAAACTCACATACAGCATCTGTCTCTTGCCTTCATTCTCTCTTTTTCTACATCTAAATGTGTGTGTGTAAATTATTTTACATACTATTTGGTACTTGAAAAAAATTACACATGTGTGTGTGTGTGTTTGAGCGGAGTACTTTTATATCAACTGTACCTTGTTACACATTTCTTTTTAAGTGGATACAGGGGTAATATTAATGCAATATAATTTCATTATAGTTTATATCATAATTTATATAACAAAAGAACTATTGGTGAATATATCAGTTGTTTTCTTATTTTTTACAGTATGTTTACAATCAATATCTTTATACTTTGATAGAGGCATTAGTTGAAATTTTCAGCAATAAGATTTTCAGGTAAAGTGGCAATTGCATTTTATAATGTTCACATATTTTTTCAGATTTCCCTCCATAGTATGCAGTAATAGTTACATATTTTCCCAAACACTCACAAAAAACCATGGAGAAGTTAGACAACAGGACTTGATGAGGGACAAATGGCCTTGGATATGGGTGATACTGAGGCCTTTAAGGAAGATATGAACATGATACAATAATTAAATGTTTATGCACATGACTGCCTACGCATAATCACAAATGGAATATCAAACTTTAAATATTAAAAAAGTAATTGTTAACATAAGGGAGGAGATTGAAAAGATTTCACATTTTACACTACTGTAGTGCTTAATTTTTTAGGTGTGTATGCAGTAATCTTACCCTATAAAAATAATTATAGTGATGTAAAAATACGCACTAAAAAAGGCAAGAAAATGGAACAATATGAAAGACAATTTTGAACAGCTGCATCATCAACAGAAGGGCAGATCAGAAAACAAAACTATTCTTTATGAAGAAAAATTGGCTTAATTGGGTAGAATAAATAATGAGACAATATTTAATTTAAAAAAAATTAAAAATTGCATAGCTATGCAGATTCAAAGGGCTTCCTATGTCCAGAAAATTCCAGTCAGGAGAAACACACTCAAATTGTTTTTAATTACAGAGAGAAAGTAAAAATCCTACTGGCATCCAGTAGATATAAAACAAACAAATAAAAATAATGAAAATCTAAAGCAATAAAGATCCTATGAAGGAATGCAAACTAGCCTACTTCACATTTCTCCTTTGCACCTTTTTATGTAGATTATACCAACTTTTGCATAATTCTTTAGGAATAACAGTATTTTTTCTTAGGCAACTAAAATTCTTAGTTGAACAAGGACAGTACAAACACAATTCAAGGTTAGTTTCTTTTCTATAAGTATCTGTTTATGATTCAAAGTTAATAAGAAAAAATACAATTTAAGTCGAAGGATAGGATACAGTGGCTGTGAAGCAAATGGTAATAAGCACGGAGTTCACCTAAGAAAAATGTTAAGTATAAATAATTACTGAAGAATCTACTTTAGCTAATGGATGCTGGGCTTAATACCTGGATGATGGGATGATCTGTGCAACAAACCACCATGGCACATGTTTATTTAAGTAATAAACGTTCACATCCTGCACATGTACCCTTGAAATTAAACAAAAGTTTGAAATAAAAATATATTTTAATACAAAATATAAACAGTAAAACTTCCTGGTAAAATTTAAAAAGGATATTGTAAAAATTACCTTTTGTAAAAATTTTATCTTGAATTTTCAAATGATATTGGCAAGGGCAATGTTGCAGGATGCTTGAAAAGAAAGAAACAAAATACAGTATATTTCTCCTCTTCAAAATGGAAAACTTAAGCCTGGCATGGTGAGTCACATCTGTAATCCCAGCAGTTTGGGAGATTGATGAAGGAGCATCACTTGAGCTTAGGATTTTTACACCACCCTGGGCAACATAGTGGTAACTTTTCTCTACCAAAAAAAAAAAAAAAAAATTAGCCAGGTGTGGCAGCATGTGCCGGCATTCCCAGTTTGGGAGGCTGAGGCGGGAGGATTGTTTGAGGTTGGGAGTTCGCCACTGCAGTGAGCCATGACCGTGCCACTGCACGCTAGCCACTAACAAAATGAGACATTGTCTCACAAACAAAAACCAAAACAACAAGAAATAACAACAATGAAGGAAAACTTCACAAATATACAATGTCACTATTGACATTAATGAACAGAAAAGATAGAAACAATACATCTTACTCTTAAATAGCATAAATACAATGTTACATTGTTATAGGTATGTAACTTGACAATCCTAATATATCGCCAAAAATACTGGATGCAAATGAAGGAATAAAATTATACACTCAAAAGATGACAAGAAAACAAAGAACAGTTAAAACAATAAAATGAAAGCAAGAAAGCAAAATAAACAGAATGGCAAAAAGAATAAACATATTAGTTAATAATGAATATGAATTAACAGAACACTTTGCTATGTGAAATACTGTTACTTGTATTGAAAACCAGTACCTAACTAAATGCCAATTTTAGGAGACCTACTCAACAATGCAACGCCAAACAATTATTGGAAGGTAAACCCTTTGGTTATATAGACCTATTTTACATTATCTTCACTTCTTTATGACATCCTGGAAATAATTTAAAAGTTATAAATATACAACAGCAAAAGGAAGAGGTAATAAAAGGACAGGAGATTTTTAACACATTTATGGAGGAAGGGAAGTAGAGGACTGGCAATAAAAGAAGCAGAAAGTGGAAGCTGGATCCTAGACACAGAGTTCCAAGCCGGATTCTAGATACAGAGCACCTCATTGGGATTCTAGATACAGAGCGCCTGAGTGGGATTCTAGATGCAGAGGGTCTCAGAAGATCCTAGACACGGAGCGCCTCAGCGGATCCTAGATACAGAGCACCTCAGCGGATACTAGATACAGAGCACCTCAGCGGATACTAGATACAGAGCACCTCAGCGGATACTAGATACAGAGCACCTCAGCGGATACTAGATACAGAGCACCTCAGCGGATACTAGATACAGAGCACCTCAGCGGGATTCTAGACACAGAGCATCTCAGCGGTATTCCAGACACAGAGCGCCTCAGCAGGATTCTAGACACAGAATGCCAAGCCAGATTCTAGATAAAGAGCTCCTCAGTGGGATCCCAGACACAGAGCGCCTCAGCGAAGTCGTAGACAATAGAGCGCCCCAGCGGGATCCTGCACACAGAGTGCCTCAGCGGAGTCCTAGACACAGAGCGCCCCAGCGGGGTCCTACACACAGAGCGCCCCAGCGGGGTCCTACACACAGAGCGCCTCAGCGGAGTCCTAGACACAGAGCGCCCCAGCGGGGTCCTACACACAGAGCGCCTCAGCAGAGTCCTAGACACAGAGCGCCTCAGTGGGGTGCTACACACAGAGACATCAGCGGGGTCCTAGACACAGAGCGTCTCAGACGGATCCTGGACACAGAGCGCCTCAAAGGAGTCCTGGACGAAGAGCGACTCAAAGGAGTCCTAGACACAGAGCGCCTCAGCGGGGTCATACACACAGAGGGCCTCAGGGGGGGTCCTACACACGGAGCGCCTCAACGGAGTCCTAGACACAGAGCGCCTCAGCCGGATCCTAGATACAGAGCGCCTCAGCAGACTCCTCGACGCAGAGCGCCTCAGCGGGATCCTACACAGAGAGCGCCCCAGCGGGGTGCTACACAGAGAGCGCCTCAGCGGTGTCCTAGACACAGAGCGCCTCAGCGGGATCCTAGACACAGAGCGCCTCAGCGGGGTCCTACTCACAGAGGCCTCAGAGGGGTCCTACACACAGAGCGCCTCAGCGGGATCCTACACACTGAGTGACTCAGCGGAGTCCTAGACACAGAACGCCTCAGCGGGGTCCTACAAACAGAGCGCCCCAGCGGGAGCCTACACACAGAGCGCCTCAGCCGGATCCTAGACACAGAGCGCCTCAAAAGGGTCCTAGACACAGAGCGCCTCAGACGGATCCGAGACAGAGAGCGCCTCAACGGAGTCCTAGACACAGAGCGTCTCAGCGGGATCCTACACACAGAGCGCCTCAGCCGGATCCTACACACAGAGCGCCTCAGCCGGATCCTAGACACAGAGCGACTCAACGGAGTCCTAGACACAGAGCGCCCCAGCGGGGTCCTAGACATAGAGCGCCTCCCCGAGGTGCTAAACATAGAGAGCCCCAGAGGGGTCCTACACACAGAGCGCCCCAGCGGGGTCCTACATACAGGCCGCCTCAGCTAAGTCCTGGACACACAGCGCCTCAGTGGGGTGCTACACACAGAGACATCAGCGGGGTCCTAGACACAGAGCGTCTCAGACGGATCCTGGACACAGAGCGCCTCAAAGGAGTCCTGGACAAAGAGCGACTCAAAGGAGTCCCAGACACAGAGCGCCTCAGCGGGGTGCTACACACAGAGCGCCTCAGCGGAGACCTAGACACAGAGTGCCTCAGCAGGGTCCTACACACAGAGCGCCTCAGGGGGGTCCTACACACGGAGCGCCTCAACGGAGTCCTAGACACGGAGCGCCTCAGCGGGGTCCTACACACAGAGCGCCTCAGCGGGATCCTACACACTGAGTGACTCAGCGGAGTCCTAGACACAGAGCGCCTCAGCGGGGTCCTAGACACACAGCGCCTCAGCCGGATCCTAGACACAGAGCGCCTCAGGAGGGTCCTACACACGCAGCGCCTCAGAGGAGTACTAGACACAGAGCGCCTCAGCAGGGTCCTACACACAGAGCGCCTCAGGGGGGGTCCTACACACGGAGCGCCTCAACCGAGTCCTAGACACAGAGCGCCTCAGCGGGGTCCTAGACATAGAGCGCCTCAGTGGGGTGCTACACACAGAGACATCAGCGGGGTCCTAGACACAGAGCGTCTCAGACGGATCCTGGACAAACAGCAACTCAAAGGAGTCCTGGACACAGAGCGCCTCAGCGGGGTGCTACACACAGAGCGCCTCAGCAGGGTCCTACACACGGAGCGCCTCAACCGAGTCCTAGACACAGAGCGCCTCAGCGGGGTCCTACACAAAGAGCGCCTCAGCGGATCCTAGATGCAGAGCTCCTCAGCGGGTTCCTAGATGCAGAGCCCCTCAGCAGGATCCTGGTTGCAGATGGCCTCAGCGGGATCCTAGATACGGAGCGCCGCAGCGGGGTCCTAGACATACAGCGCTTCCGCGAGGTGCTAAACATAGAGAGCCCCAGAGGGGTCCTACACACAGAGCGCCCCAGCGGGGTCCTACACACAGAGCGCCTCAGCAGAGTCCTAGACACAGAGCGCCTCAGCGGGGTGCCACACACAGAGACATCAGCGGGGTCCTGGACACAGAGCGCCTCAGCCGGATCCTAGACATAGAGCGCCTCAAGGGAGTCCTGGACACAGAGGGACTCACCGGGATCCTACCAGCCTTAGCGTCTCAGCGGGGTGCTAGATACAGAGTGCCTCAACGGAGTCCTAGACACAAGCCTCAACGGAGTCCTAGACACAGAGCGCCTCAGCGGAGTCCTAGACACAGAGCGCCTCAGCGGAGTCCTACACACAGAGCGCCTCAGCGGGAAATACTACACACTGAGAGCCTCAGCGGAGTCCTAGACACAGCGCCTCAGCGGAGTCCTAGACACAGAGCGCCTCAGCGGGGTCCTAGACACAGAGCGCCCCAGCGGGGTCCTAGACACAGAGCGCCCCAGCGGGGTCCTAGACACAGAGCGCCCCAGAGGGATCCTACACACTGAGAGCCTCAGCGGAGTCCTAGACACAGAGCGCCTCAGCCGGATCCTAGACACAGAGCGCCTCCGCGGGGTCCTACACACAGAGAGCCTCAGCGGGGTCCTAGACACAGAGGGCCCAGCGGGATCCTACACACTGAGCGCCTCAGCGGGGTCCTAGACACAGAGCGCCTCAGCCGGATCCTAGATACAGAGCGCCTCAGCTGACTCCTCGACACAGAGCGCCTCAGCGGGATCCTACACAGAGAGCGCCTCAGCGGTGTCCTAGACACAGAGCGCCTCAGCCGGATCCTAGACACAGAGCGCCTCAGCGGGGTCCTACACACAGAGGCCTCAGAGGGGTCCTACACACAGAGCGCCTCAGCGGGATCCTACACACTGAGTGACTCAAAAGGGTCCTAGACACAGAGCGCCTCAAAGGAGTCCTAGACACAGAGCGCCTCAGCGGGATCCTACACACTGAGCGCCTCAACGGAGTCCTAGACACAGAGCGTCTCAGCGGGATACTACACACAGAGCGCCTCAGCCGGATCCTAGACACAGATTGCCGCAGCGGGGTCCTACACACAGAGCGCCTCAGCGGATCCTAGATGCAGAGCCCGTCAGTGGGTTCCTAGATGCAGAGTCCCTCAGCGGGATCCTGGTTGTGGAGCGCCTCAGCGGGATTCTAGATGCAGAGCGCCTGAGTAGGATTCTAGACACAGAGCGCCTCAGCCTGGTCCTACACACAGAGCGCCTCAGCGGGATCCTGGTTGGAGAGCGCCTCAGCGGGGTCGTACACACAGAGCGCCTCAGCGGGATCCTAGATACAGAGCGGCTCAGCGGGATTCTCGATACAGAGCCCCTCAGCGAATCCCAGATACACAGCGCCTGAGTGGTATTCTAGATATAGAGCACCTCAGCGGATCCTAGATACAGAGCGCCTTAGCTGGGTTCTGGACATAGAGTGCCTTAGCAGGAAACAGATATGAAGCCCTGTCACAGAGGTCTTTGCTATGTTAGGATTGCTTAGGAAAAGGGAAGTGGCAGTGAGGTGTTTGGCAGGACACTGGAATTCCATAGGAATCTCCATAAGGAGGAGTGCATGCCCTGCCTTTCCTGGACACAGTCCACACAGTTAGCTGTTAACTTCATAGAACAAAAGAAACAAAACCCACATTCATTAAAACAAACAAACTAGTAATAAAGATAAGGAAACCCCAAACAGGAAGATCTATCTCTGAAAAAAAATAGTTTCAAAATCTGTGGAGAATCACCATAGCCCTGTGGTAAAACTTATGAATTGTGGTCTGTTCCTTGTACATGAGAGTCCAAATCCTCTTTTATAATTGGCATAGAAAAAATGTATTTGCCAACTAAATGGCTGTATATTGCTTATCTGAGGCCAAATAAACTACACAGCAAAGATGTCAGATCTGGCACAGTAGTTGTGCCTGAAGTTATCATGAAGTGAGTTTGCAATGGTTAACAGTCATCAACTCAGACCATGTGTCCAACATAACATTCTTCTTTTTCAGTGTAAAGGAAATAGCTATTGGTTATTTGGGGGAAACTTCCATGTTTACTTACTACAACATTGCAGTCCTTCCTACTACAGATCCAGCTACCTCTTCTGTTAACTACCTTCATGTTTGAAAATTGGCTTAGATCCACCCTCAGTATCCTGGTTCATGCTTGATTTCTTCTGCTGGTGTACTTTGAATAGTGGTATAGACAAAACTGTGTACCCTCCCAAAATGTGTATGTTGAAGCCCTAGCCCCCAGTGTGACAGTATTCGGTGATAGGGCCTTTAAGAAGGTAATTAAGGTTAAATGAGGTCACAAGGGTGGGGCCCTGATTAAATAGGACTGATGTCTTTATAAGAAGAGGCAGAGACACCAGACAGCTCTTGTTCTCTTTCTGTCTTTGATTGAGTCTAGAACCAAGGCCATGTGAGAACACAGCAAGATGGCCTCATGGTAGCAGGGATGGAGGTTATGCATGGGATCAGCAACATGGACTGCCACTCACCAAGGCTGACCTGGCTATGGCCATGGTTGAGTGCCCAATTTGCCAGCAGCAGAGACCAACACTGAGCCCTCAATATGGCACCATTCCTCGGGGTGATCAGCCAGCTACCTGGTGGCAGGTTGGTTATATGGGACCTCTTCCATCATGGAAAGGGCAGAGGTCTGTCCTCACCGGAACAGACACTTACTCTGGCTGTGGGTTTGCCTATCCTGTATGCAATGCTTCTGCCAAGACTACCATCTGTGGACTCACGGAATGGCTTATCCACCATCATGGTATTCCACACAGCATTGCCTGACCAAGGCACTCACTTTACGGCTAAAAAAGTGCAGCAGTGCACTCATGCTTATGGAATTCACTGGTCTTATCATGTTCCCCATCATCCTGAAGCAGCTGGATTGATAGAATGGTGGAATGGCCTTTTGAAGTCACAATCACAATGTCAACTAGGTGACAAAGCTTTGCCGGGCTGGGGCAAAGTTCTCCAGAATGCCGTGCATACTCTGAATCAGTGTCCAATATATGGTACTCTTTCTCCCATAGCCAGGATTCACGGGTCTAGGAATCAAGGTGCAGAAGGAGAAGTGGCACCTCTCACCATCACCCCTAGTGATCCACTAGCAAAGTTTTTGCTTCCTGTTCCTGCGACATTATGTTCTGCTGGCCTAGAGGTCTTAGTTCCAGAGGGAGGAATGCGGCTACCAGGAAACACAACAATGATTCCATTAAACTGGAAGTTAATATTGCTACCTGGACACTTTGGGCTCCTCCTACCTTTAAGTCAACAGGCTAAGAAGAGAGTTACAGTATTGTCTGAGGTGATTGACCCAGACTTTCAAGATGAAATCAGTCTACTATGCCATAAAGGATGTAAGGAAGAGTATGCATTAAATACAGGAGATCCACTAGGGCATCTCTTAGTATTACCATGCCCTGTGATTAAGATCAATGAGAAACTACAATAGCCCAATCCAGGTAGTACTATAAACAGTCCAGATCCTTCAGGAACGAAGGTTTGGGTCACTCCACTAGGAAAACAACAAAAAACAAAAAAAACAAAAACACTCGACTTGCTGAGGTGCTTGCTGAAGGCAAAGGGAACAGAGAACGGGTAGTAGAAGAAGGTAGTCATTGATACCAGCTACAACCACGTGACCTGCTGCAGAAACAAGGACTGTAACTGTTATGAGTAGTTCCTCCTTCTTTTGTTAAAAACATGTTTGTGCATGTATATGCTTGTACTGAGAAAATATCTTCATTTTATTTTGTTTTCCTTTATCATGTGACATAAGATTTATTAACTTCACATCAGCATTTAAGTATTGTTAACTTTATGTAATAGCATTTGGGTTGGTGATTGGTGAATTTCCAGTTGAATGAAGGATAGTTGTATTATGTTAGGCATAATTATGATCTTATTATTGTCTTTATTTGCAGATTATGTGTGATCTTAGGTGTATGGGTTCAAGCTGACAAGGAGTGCACTTGTGATGGTTAATACTGAGTGTCAACTTGATTGGATTGAAGGATGCAAAGTATTGGTCCTGGGTGTGTCTGTGAGGGTGTTGCCAAAGGAGATTAACATTTGAGTCAGTGGGCTGGGGAAGGCAGATCCACCCTTAGTCTAGTGGGCACAATCTAATCAGCTGCCAGCGAATATAAAGCAGGCAGAAAAATGTGAAGAGGTGAGACGGGCCTAGCCTCCCGGCCTACATCTTTCTCCCATGCTGGATGCTTCCTTCCCTCAAACATCGAGCTCCAAGTTCTTCAGTTTTGAGATTCAGACTGGCTCTCCTTGCTCCTCAAGCTTGCTGACGGCCTATTGTGGAACCTTGTGATCATGTAAGTTAATACTTAATAAACTCCCATATAGATAGATAGATAGATTTCATTGATCTTCAAAAACAAAACAATTACAGTAAATGTGCCTTGATTAGATTTTGATTTGAGAAACATATTTCAAAAAGTAACTTTAATATGGGTATTTGGTGATATAAAGGTGATGCGTCAATGACTATGAAAATAGAATTTAGTTATTTAGAAAACATCCTTTTTGTGTTTTTGATACTGAAATATTTAAAGGTGAAATGACATGATACCTATTATTTGTTGTAAAAAATACTACCAAAATTTGAAAGATAAAAAAGTAAGACAAAAGTAAGCTCTTGGAAGCTGACTGGTATATTGAAGAGTTTTTCTTTCCCCTCAAATTTTGGATACTTGAAAATTTTTATACTAGAAAAATGTGATAAATGAATTAGATAACATAGAGCCAAAATGATTTAAAATATTTTTATAATTGACTAGTGGAGGAAATAAAACTGGGTTATGTCTGCTGAAAAAAGTAGGGAGGGAAATGAAGAGGGTGTGGCCAGTCAGCATGCCCACTCCTCTGCCCATGACATTTGCTTCAAAGATGGGAAACTAATTTAACCTACATCAACTTAAACGTCCCTTTCCAAGGAAAACTGCTCTCTTCCAACCAGGCTGTTAAACTAAGAAGATAGATATCTCTGCCACTATTCATCTTCCCTACAACTCTGAAGAATGAAAAAATACACAAGTCATCAGAACTGAGACTAAAAGATAAAATGAGTCCTGCCATTTTCCCCTGAATCCCTGGATTCTAACACACCTAAAATTACTGTCCCCATATATTTTCTAGTTTTGTTTTTGGTAGTTTTGTTTAAGGTAGTTTAAATTAACTTAGACTACTCCATCACTGGCAACTGTGGAAGACTCAACAATAACTTGACAAAAAAAATTAGCAAAGTGAGTTAAGTGCTCATAAATAGAATGAAATATAACTCATGCAAGATGATTATTTATATCAATGTAGAGATTGATAACTAGACACATAGAGATAGTAGGTAAGGTTCTAGTTCTAGATTATACCAAATATTGGAGTTGGAATCTCTGTGCTTTTTAGATTATAGATCTAAAATATTCTTGATTATGGAATATTTTATTTGTGTTGTATTGACTTTTTAAAATTTTCAACATAATTTTTATTTTAGAAATATAAATTTTTAATATTGAAAAATTTTAAATTACAGGCATACATTGTTTGATTTTACTTTGCTTGATTATACTTTGCACATACTTCATTTCTTACAATTGGTAAGTCTGTGACAACCTTGCATGGAACAAGTCTATTGACATCATTTTTCCAAAGCATGTGCTGACTTTGGGTCTCTGTGTCACATTTTGGTAACTCTTGAATATTTCAAACCTTTCCATTATTATTATATATGTTATATTTTATATTATTATATCATATTGTTATACATTTTTCATATTATTACATCTGCTATGTTGTTTTAGGGCACCACGAACCATGCCCATAAAAGACGGCAAACTTATAAATGTGTGTGTTTTGACTGCTCCACCACCTAGAAATTTTCCCATTTCTCTCCTTGTCTTTGGGCCTCCCTATTTCCTCAGCTACAGTGACATTAAAGTTAAGCCTATTAATAACCTTATAATGGCCTCTAAGCGTTCAAGCAAAAGGAAGATTTGCATATCTCTCATTTTAAGTCAAAAGCTAGATGATTAAGCTTAGTGAGAAAGGCATATTCAAAGCTGAGACAAGCTAAAAGCTAGGCCTCTCATGCCAGTTAGCCAAGTTGTGAATGTAAAGGAGAAGTTCTTGAAGGTAATTAAGTGCTACTCCATTGAACACACAAATGATAAGAAAGGAAAATAGCCTTATGGCTGATATGAAGAAAGTTTTAGTGGTCTGAGTAGATGATCAAGCCAGCGGCAACGTTCCTTTCAGTCAAAGTCTGGTCCAGAGCAAAGCCCTAACTCTCTTCCATTCTATGAAGGCTGAGAGAGGTGAGAAAGCTGCAGAAGGGAATTTTGAAGGTAGCAGAGGCTGTTTCATGAGGTTTAAGGAAAGAAGCTGTCTCCATAACAAAAAAGTGCAAGGCAAAGCAGCAAGTGCTGATGGAGAAGCTGCAACAAGCTATCCAGAAGATCAAGCTAAGATCTTTGAAGGTGGCTACTCTAAAGAACAGATTTTCAATGTATGAAAGGGCCTTCTATTGTAAAAAGATGCCATCTAGGACTTTTATAGCTAGAGAGAAATCAATGCCTGGCTTCAAAGCTTCAAAGGACAGGCTGACTCTCCTGCTAGAGACTAATGCAGCTGGTGACTTTCAGCTGAAGCCCATGCTCATTTATCATCTTGAAATTCCCAGGGTTCTTAAGAATTACACTAGGCCGGGCGCGGTGGCTCACGCCTGTAATCCTAGCACTTTGGGAGGCCGAGACGGGCGGATCACGAGGTCAGGAGATCGAGACCATCTTGGCTAACACGGTGAAACCCCGTTTCTACTAAAAATACAAAAACTTAGCCGGGTGTGTTGGCGGGCGCCTGTAGTCCCAGCTACTTGGGAGGCTGAGGCAGGAGAATGGCATGAACCTGGGAGGCAGAGCTTGCAGTGAGCCGAGATCGCGCCACTGCACTCCAACCTGGGAGACACAGCGAGACTCCGTCTCAAAAAAAAAAAAAAAAAAAGAATTACACTAAATCTACTCTGCCTATGCTCTGGAACAACAAAGCCTGAATTATGTCATTTCTGTTTATAGTGTGGGTTACTGAATATTTAAAGCCCACTGTTGAGGCCTACTACTCAGATAAAATATTCCTTTCAAGACACTATTGCTCATTGACAATGCACCTGGTCACCCAAGAGCTCTGATGGAAATCTGCAAATAAATTACTGTTATTTTCATGCCTGATAACACATTTATCTATAGCCCATGGATCAGGGGTAACTTCAACTTTCAAGTTATATTATTTAAGAAATACATTATATAAGGCTGTAGCTGCCATAGACAGTGATTCCTCTGATGAATATGTGCAGTATAAATTGAACACTTTCTGGAAAGAATTCACAATTCTAGATGCCATTAAGAACATTTGTGATTCATGGGAGGAGGTCAAAATATCAATGTAAACAGGAGTTTAGAAGAAGTTGATTCCAACCCTCACAGATGATGTTGAGGGCTTCAGGATGCCACTGGAGAAAGTAACTGCAAATATGGTGGTAATGGCAGAACTAGAAATAGAAGTGGAGCCTGAAGATGTGACTGAATTGCTGCAATGTCATGATAAAACTTGAATAGATTAGGAGTCACTTGTTATGACTGAGGAAAGAAAAAGTCGTTTGCTGAGATGGAATCTACTGCTGGTAAAGATGCTGTAAACACTGATTAAGTGACAACGAACAATTTAGAATATTATACTAAATGTAATTAGTAAAGCAGAAGTAGGTTTTGAGAGAATTTACTCCAATTTTGAAAGACATTCTATTGTGGGTAAAGTGCTATCGAACAGCATCTAATGGTACAGAGAAATCTTTTTTCATGAAAGAAGTCAGTCAATGTATCAAACTTCATTGTTATTTTGTTTTAAGAAATTGCCACAGTTACCCTGAACCTCAGCAAATGCCACCCTGATCAGTCAGCAGCCGTCAACACTAAGGCAAGACCCCCCAACAACCAGCAAACAGATTATGACTTGCTGAAAGCTCATATGATAAGTAGTATTTTCTAGCAACTCATTATTTTAAAATTAAGGTGTATATGATGTTTTTTAGGCATAACGCTATTGCACATTTAATAGACTTCAGTAGAGTGTAAACATGATTTTTATATGCACTGGGAAAACAGATACTTGTGTCACTCACTTTATTGCAATATTCATTTTATTGAAGTGGTCTGGAAGCAAACTTGCAATATATTTTGAAGTATGCTTGTATGTAGATTCTTAATATTTTGAAAATACGTTCTTTTGAAAGGTGTACACACATTTATATATTAAAGTGGACATTATGGAGCGTATTCAAGTCTTTAAATATATTGTACGAGTTAAATAAATTCCACATTTTTTTTTTGAGACGGAGTTTTGCTCTCATTGCCCAGGCTGGAGTGCACTGGTGCGATCTCAGTTCACTGCAACCTCCGCCTCCTGGGTTCAAGCGATTCTCCTGCCTCAGCCTCCTGAGTAGCTGGGATTACAGGTGCGCACCACCACACCCAGCTAATTTTTGTATTTTTAGTGGAGCCGGGGTTTCACCATGTTTGTCAACCTGGTCTCAAACACCTGACCTCATGATCCACCTGCCTCGGCCTCCCAAAGTGCTGGGATTACAGGCGTGAGCCACCGCGCCTGGCCCCACTTTCTTTATTGAACCTTTTCTTCTGAACTCCAAACTCATACTGGGCTGTGTGCTCCACATCTTAGCATGGCTGTCTTAGGTACACTTACTATGTTTGAAGCTCCTGATATTCCCTTCTCTCTGAAACTGCTCTTCTTGTCTTTCTGACCTCAGCTTTCCATCCTTTGTTATTCAGAAAAAGCCTTGGTGTCCTCTTTGAGTTATTTCTTTTCTTCAGTAATCCCATTTCCTTCTTCAGGTAGCCCTTTGATGAGACCTCAAACATGTATCAGAAATCTGGAGACGGCCTCTCATCTCATCTTCTACCACTCACTCCAAGTCAAGCTACTTTAATCTTTTACCTGGATCATTACAAACGTCTCCTTGTTTTAATCCTTTTCCCCACACGGTCTCTTCTCCAAACATTAGCAAGAGAAATCCTTTCAAAATCTAAGTCATATCAATTTGGAATACACCAATGGTGTGCCAGATGAAAAATCGAAGTCATCACAGTGACCTCCAAGGCTCTAGAAGATTTGACTCTTCCACGATCTCTCCCTGTCTTCACTCTTCCAACTAGACTTGCCTCCAATATTCAAATGTCCTCTCTTGCCTCAGGGCCTTTGCACTGACTGTTTCCTTTGCCTGATATTCACATATCTCTTTTCCCTCCTTCAATCTTCACTCATATGTCACCAATCCAGTGAAGCCCATTACAATCAACCTTTTAAAAATTTTAACCACACCACTAGCATTGCCAATATACCCTACCTGTGTTTTTTTATTAGTATTCATCAACTTAATATGAAACACATAGTTTTTACTTCCATGAGAGCAGAAACGTACCTACATTTTTTTTTCCACTGATTTCTCTTAAGTGTGAAAACAATATCAGTAGATAAGCAGTAGACACTTGGTATATCCACAAATATTTATGAAAAGAATGTATGAAGAAAATATCCAGTATTAAAGGCAAGAAGAATATAAACCCTGGTAAGCATTTTGGGAGTTCCTAGGAGAAATGTACTGTATTAACTGAGGATCAAGATAACATTTTATAAAATTTGCTTCATCAATTAAGTGAGTCTAGATAAAGTGTAAGTTATTTTTGTGATTATTGAATGCAAATAATTCCATGCTATTTATGTGAAACATGACACATCATTAATGGGGAGGAAATGAGAGAAAAAGGGAACTGGAAAATATTTTACCCAGAGGACTTTTTATGGAAATCTTCTTCCAAAGAAAAGAGCTGAAATATGTGTCCCTGAAGAAAAGCAAGATTCAAGATTGAAAGTAAGAAGTATGAGTCCAGTTGGAGAGCTGTGCTAACTCTATATTATATTAAGATCTTTCACATAATCAATATTAAAGGAGTTCCAGAGAAATGAATAAAAATCAAACTGTGGGATGAAGGTCTCTTAAATTTAATCTCTTGAGTGTATAATAGAGACCTCATGGTAAATGTAGTTTTAATTTTAAAAGGCTGTTAGTAGCTACTTAATAGAAGAGGAGAAGTAACAAGAGCAGTCTCTTGGTGCTCAACTCTCTCCTGCCATATTACCCACAAATGTGCTATACAAATAAGGAGCATTGCCTCGAAATAATGTTTGAAAATAGTTACAAAAATAGTTGTTGACCTTTGCTGCTTTCAAGGTGGTCTATTTTGCAGCCCAATTATAATAGTAAAAAAAAAATGAAAGAATTGGCACAGGGCTTTTATATTAGTTGCAGATTTTTTCATGCTGGAAATAAATAAAGGGCTGGCATATTTGTTGAGTGTGCTGACTAGAACTCACAAACCAGATTAATGATCTGTATTTTAAATGAACATGTGCCCCAAGTTCTGTTGTGTCCTGTGTCTGTGTTTGGTCACTATTAATGCAATATGGATGATTAAACTCACTTGCTGAATAGAAAGTTATATATGAAATCAGTGAGATGAGCTTTTGCATTTACTGACAGTATCAAGTAAATCTGTAAAGCTGAAAATTTTGAGAAATTTTGAATATGACCAAAGATAATTGTAGAAAAATTGTCAACCCCGTACATGATTCTAGCACTAAGCTTAGCAAACATAAATTTTAAACTTTCTTCCAAACTGGAAAATATATGGTTAAGAGGTTTTTACATTCATCAACATATTTTTATACCAAATAATCCTTGTATTTTGTATCTTATGGGCAGATGGGTTATCACAATTAAAGCTGAAATAACAAACTACAAGGTTGGCATGAAATTTTTAAAATTTACTAACAAATAATGAGCATTTTTAATATGGTATAAACATTTTTAGTTATTTTGACTTGAAAATTGGTTCCATGCATGAATTCATGCTTGTGAGTATGTTCCTACAAATATGTATACGGGAGAGAGAATCAATTAATATGCAGAGGGAGGCATAAAGTTCCAGGAATTATCTATATTGTGCAGTCATCTATTTTGAAGCAAGTAATTATCAAACACTTTTCATGAGTAATTGTGAGCAATATAATATTGGATATTCAAAGCAAACAAACAAAAACACCTAGCTTTGAGGTCCTGGTTGAGTACTGTTGTCTTTCAAGTGAAGGAACAAGACAATTTCATTTTAAAGACCAAGTAAAAGGTAAATATATGTGATGAGTGCTATGAGTGTAGAAGCGACTTTTGAATAGCTAAGAAAGAAAAGGAATTTATTTCATGCCCTCATATCTAGTGATGCAGAATCTTCCCTAAAGGCATTTTGTCTTAATCACATGCAAAAATCATCTTAGACATCCACATATGCACTTATCATTAGCATATATAAAGAACCACGCAAACATGCTAACTAAAAGCATTTACATTATTTGCAGACTACATTTATACTGCATAAAGTGCCAGTTATTTTACAATATTAACTCCTATGAAACCTGGGATAATTTCTGTGACTTAACTTTTCTTTACGTGTGTCTTACAAAATGTTCATACATATTTGCAGGGAATATAAATGTGTAACACACACATTAGGTGTATGTAATATTTCAGTGTTATTTTGAACTTTACATAAGAATATCTATGTTTAAGTATATAGAAAGTTGATGTAATTTGTGGCTACTGAAGGGAGCACCAAAATTATAAAAAGTCTTTTTTTTAGCAATTTAATAGAATTTTGTTGTTATATTGTTACAATGGAAGCAAAAGCTTTTCCATCTTGAAAACTTAGTAGCTATGTGACCAATGTGACTTATGTTAACTTTTCTTTGAATTTTAGTTTCCTTTTGAAATTTGAGGATACCTACTCATAGATATGAAAAAGAAGATTAAATGGGAAAATGTTTATAGCGCACTACATCACAGGGTCTTACACAAATTACCTTCTCTATAAATGGTAATTATTATTTTTTCCAATTAATTTTCTAATGGTTTCATTATAACTTGAGAAATTAACTTTGAAGTCTTTTAAAAGCTGGCATTTAAAGCTTTTAAAAGCTGGCATTCAAGTGGTCTTTATTGAATTTACACTAAGCTAAGTGTTGGGTGAACTTAGGAGAGGGGATAAGGTGAAGAGGAGATGAGGTACTTTGCTTTTATTTTTGAAAATTCACTTTTAGTGGGAGGAAATACTATTGTATTCATCCATATTTATGAAAAATAAATTGAACATTTAATACTGCATTAAAGCAATTGTAAATCAGTAAAATAATTATGAAGGTCTTTGCTTTTATAGAGAAATATTCTCAGAGGAGAAAAAAGAGTAAGTTCAATTGGCACAAGATGAGTTTTCTAAGAAGCTTTCAAACTCTGCTCTCCAAAGTCCTTCTATGTAGTAAGGTCACAACCAAAATAGTTTTAATTTTACATATTCTTTAGTTAGCACATTAAGCATGTTAGAGATAGATCTTTATATCCTGCATGTAGAGTGTAAGCACGTTCTGGATTTTGTACATAATTGGTATGCCAGGGATTCATTTATGGAACTCATTGAAAATGTTTTAATGTATGAAGTATTTAAAAGATGTGAAGAGTATTTTTAATGTTTGAATTTATTGCATATTTGGTCAAAGTTATGTTTATATTTAGAATTGGAGAGAACATGAGTGACGGAAAATTTGAAAAATGCACAATTAACGTGTAATTTTAAAACATGTTTTAATCCTGAAATCAAATTTAATTTTTAAAAATAATTACCTAGTTGGAAGGCCAGAGGTAAAAATATGTTTGATGTTCGAGAAATTTGATGTCTCAATCTGATCATAAAATGCAGTGAATCCATCTTCTCCTTCTGACCAACCGAAGTAACAGGGACTATATAAAATATCTGATATATAACTTTTCAAACACTGGAAAATAGTCAATGAAGCATTATGATCTCTGAGAGAAGGGAAACAAAATGAGTCCAACCACTGTAGGAGCTTACAGCTAGCAGGTGCTTACAAGTTTTAGTACAGGAAGGAAAAATGTAAAGAGAGCCCAGAGATCTCACTGAATCGAGGAGGCAGAGACCAGCATATGAGGAAAAGAAGGTAGCTGAAATTCTGGACAGAGAAAAAAACAGGAGGGAGCTGAGAAGGAGAGAGAGAGAATGAGAGAGAGAGAGATCCAGAAATCTGCAAAGGGGTTCCCTTAAGAATATTGGGCTGCATATTAATTTGCATATGTATAAGGAGAAATTACATGAGGCTGGGCAGGCATCACCAAAAGTAGATACTCCTTTATGTAGATCTTTTCCATCTGACATCTGCCTGAAGAATTTTCCTTTAACATCTCCTGAAGTCAAAGTCTACTGCCAATGAATTCTTTCAGTTTGCAAATATTTTCTCCCAGGGGATGGATTGTCTTTTCATTTTCTTAGCAGTAAATTGTGAGGATGATACATGTTTAATTTGGAATAAGTTTAATTTAACACATTTTTACATTTTTGTCTTTTTGTTGTTGTTGTCTTTGTTATTGTTGTTGTTTTTTGAGACAAGAGTTTCACTCTGTCACCCAGGCTGTTGTGCAGTGGCGTGATTTCAGCTCACTACAACTTCCACCTCCCGGGTTCAAAAGATTCTCCTGCCTCAGCCTCCAGGGTAGCTGGGATGACAGGCACGTGCCACCACACTTGGCATTTTTGCATTTTTGGTAGAGACGAGGTTTCGCCATGTTGGCCAGGCTGGTCTCAAACTCCTGACTTCAGGTGATCCGCCTGCCTCGGCCTCCCAAAGTGCTGCGATTACAGTCATGAGCCACTGTGACAGGCCTTGTTTTTAACAAATAAATCTTTGTTTTAAGAAATCTTTGGGCTGCACAAAACTATGAACATTTCTCCTGATTTCTTCTAATAGTTTTACAGTTTTAGGTCTGATTCAATTCAAGCATATTTTAGGGTATAGAGTGAGAAAAATGTATATTTTTAGCATACAGTTTTCTAATTGTTCCAGCATCATTTGCTGAAAAGCTCATTCTTTTTCCCACAAATTATCTTGTTCCTTTGTTAAACTTATCATATATGTATGGGTCTGTTTCTGTTTTCTATATTCTGTTCTTTAAACATTTATCAGTTCTTATGTCTGTTCTTAACAATATTGATCTATCTTTATTGCTATAGTTTTGTTGCCTTAAAATTGGTCACAATTTCCCCCTTATCGTTATTTTTTAATATCTGCACTATCTGCAGTGATGTCTTAACTTTTGTTTCCAATATTGGCAATTTCTATTTTTTTCTTTTTGTTCTTGCAGTCTGCTTAGCTATTCATTGATTTATTGATATAAGTTTAAAACCAGCTATTGATTTTTTGTTATTGTTTTTATTTTATTCACTTATTTATTGATCTTTATTATTACCTTTCTGCAATTTATTTTAGATTTAACTTGCTTAAACATAACTTTTCTCATTTTAAATTTAGAACATTGATGTAATAGAATTTTCATACTTCCTAGTAACATTCTTTAATGCAGAAAAATTCCCAGAACCCACAAAGAAATAGGTTTAGTTTGTGTTCTGACCAACGACAGTGGAAAGTTCGTAACACCTGGAGCATCATTTAGAATTCTCACCCTCGTACTGAGGCTCATTTAGCCCTGGACTAAAGCATACTCGGGCTTCACTCTAAGAAAGCCTGAAAGTGAGCTAGAAAGGACCCCACTGATTCTGAGTAAACTGCAAGCCAGTATAAAAGTTAAACGCTAGGTAAAGAACCACAGCGCAATCCAGAACATAAAGCTTACAGTATTCCGGCCTTATTTTAAAAAGTACCAAGGTTAAAAAGAAGTAGGAAAATTTGACCCACAACCAAAAGAAAAATTATTAATATAAACAAATTCACAAAGGAAGATTATGGAACTCAAAGAGAAATATGTTAAAACAGCTATTATGAATACGTTTTGCATGCTCAAGACGGTAGATGAAAACATGACTATAATGAGAAGAAAAACTGGGTCTATTGCAAAACGAACAGAACTCATAGAGATAAAAGATACACTATTCAAAATGCAAAGGCAATGAATGAGATTAACAACACATTAAACAATGCAACAATGCAGGAGAAAAATTAATGTACTTCATGACAGCTTCACACAATTTTTAATACATTGTATTTTTGTTCCATTAACAATATTTTCTAATTTCTTTTATGACATCTTCTTTGACCCAGGGGTTATTTAATTTCCAAATGTTAGGACATTTTATATCTGTTTTTCAATTATTAATATCTACTCTTATTTCCTTGTGGTCAAAAGATATACTTTGTCTTAAACCCTTTTTAATTTACTAAGACTTGCTCGATGGTCTAGAATACAGTTTAGATTAATGCATATTTCATGTGTAGTGGTAAAAATGTATACTCTGCTGTTTTAGGTAGAATGATTTGTAAATATCAATTAGGTCAAGTTGATTGAATATGTTACAGTTTATACAACTGCAATCTTTCTATCTCCTTATTCTATAAATTACTATAGAAGAGTGTTTAATTCTCCAACTACAATTGTGCATCTGTTTATTTTTCCTTTCTGGTGTGAGTTTTTGCTTCGTTTATTTTGAAGCTCTTTTATTAGTTTAATAAATAATTAGGAATGTTCTGTCTTTTGATAAATTGATCTATTTTTCTAAATGTTCCATTGTATTCATAGTAATAGTCCTTGTTCATGCATATTACTTCTATCTCCTAAAGCCCCACACAATTTTATTAATTTTGCCTTAAAGATCTAATTATTTATTAAAGAGCTTCAAAAAATAAGAAAAATACATTTTACATTTTATAGTACATAAAACGTGTAAAATACATAAAATTTATGGTAAATAAATGTGTATAAAATACACATTTATAGAAGGTTGAGAGGACAGATAAATATCTGAGGAAATAAGAGCCAAACATTCTCAAATATAATGAAAATCATAAACCTACAGACTTACCAGGCTCAATAAATCTTGAGCATAAGAAACTCCCCTAAATCATGACATGTCATAATCAAATACGAAAATACCAATGATAAAGAAAAAATCTTAAAAGCAGCCAAAAGAAATACACATATTGAGAGGAACTAAAATAAGAATGGCAGCAGATTTCATGTCAAAAGTTATTCAAAATAGGATATAATGAAATGGCTCCTTGAGTTATGAAAAATTGTCACTCTAGGTTTTCTTTAGTAAGAATATCTTTCAAAAATGAAAGACAAAAATGTTACCATACACATTAATAAGATAGGCTTCACAGATCTGCTATCACTTTTTTAAAATAAAAATATTATCAAATAAAAATAAAATATTATCAAATAGATATTTATAAATCTATCTATCAATAGATAGATAGATAGATAGATAGATAGATAGATAGATACATAGATACATAGATACATAGATATAGATATGTGCCAAGACCAGCTTGGTCGGAGAGACCCTAACCCAGTGGCACTTAGAGGAATTAAAGACACACACACAGAAATATAGAGGTGTGAAGTGGGAAATCAGGGGTCTCACAGCCTTCAGAGCTGAGAGCCTCAAACAGAGATTTACCCACATATTTATTAACAGCAAGCCAGTCATTAGCATTGTTTCTATAGATATTAGATTAACTAAAAATATCCCTTATGGGAAATGAAGGGACGGGCCGAAATAAAGGGATGGGTTGGGCTAGTTATCTGCAGCAGGAGCATGTCTTTAAGGCACAGATCACTCATGCTATTGTTTGTGGTTTAAGAAAGCCTTTAAGTGGTTTTCCACCCTGGGTGGGCCAGGTGTTCATTGCCCTCATTCCAGTAAACCCACAACCTTCCAGTGTGGGCATTATGGCCATCATGAACCTGTCACAGTGCTGCAGAGATTTTGTTTATGGCCAGTTTTGGGACCAGTTTTTGGACAAATTTTGGGGGGCCTGTTCCCAACAGATATGAATCAGTTTTTTCCTGCAGCTGTTTAGTAAACAATTGTCCCATAGCATTAGCAATATACTTAATCCCTATTGGCAAGTACTAAGACAAGATTGAGGTCATAAAATATATACAAATATCTCACCTCTTCTGCGATTCCATCTTTGATTCTTTATATTGTTATTTAAATCCTTGTGCCTAGTTTCCTTAATTTCCTTTTTAGCAAAGGCATCACTACAATCACCTGCAGTTGCTGACTTCACCTTGATTTCCCTCTAAAGACTGTAAGCTTTGTGCCCCACTGTTTATCCACCTCCTTCACTGTGTTCTTCTGTCTGTGCCTCTTCAAAAGTTCAGGGATCTGGAGGACTACAATGATGGAGAAGACACTCTCTTTCTGCCTTCCAGCTACCTAGAACCCGATATTCCCTGTCAGAACTGCACTGAACCTGTTTCCACAACCTGAACAGATCTCTTCCCTAGGTTTGTCTGCTTGGGGTCAGAATACCTCAGTGTACACACTCCGAGGACCAAGAGATATTTAGAGTAAGGGTCTTTGTAGGAATGTGGAAATGACTCCATGAGTTGCAGGATGGAATGGTGGCTAGGATTCAGGTGGTCTGCATTGGCCATTAAATTCTGATAAGAAAGTCTGGGTATTATATGGAATCCTGGCTTCCTGAATTCTTTGGAGGGAATATTTTTCAAGATAAGGGGATAATCCTTATTTCCATTAGTCTGATGTATAACTTTAAATACTTACACATACAGTTTGTGGGCCTCCATTTGTACGCTTGTTTTGAATGCCTCAAATGCTAGGGATAGGCCTGATGGAGAATGTGTCACATTCAGTTATCAGTAATGTTTAGCTTGGTGTTTATTGCACTATTAATGTTAAATATTTGCTGAATAAATGAAACAACTAATAAATAATATAGCTTTAAGACTGTCTCCCTGAAAGAGTTTGCAACCTAAGGAGAATGATAACATGTGGGTTGTGGAATTCAATTACAATGCATACTATAATACATGCTGTATGAAAGATGTTAAGTCCTTTCTGAAATTGAGGTCATTTAGCCAGTATTATCAGGATTCCCTTTTAATTATTTTTAAAAATATATTACTGAATATTTTATCTTTAAGTAGTGAAATCTTAAAAGTATTTTACATGGAAATTTAATTTAAATTCTAGGGAATTAGGTTTTACTGCCTTCTTAAATACAGACTAACACTGTACACATATATTGTAACCTTTTCTTCAGAAATAGATTCCTCTTTAGGAACAGTCTTCATTGCTTTGTGAGTTGTATTTGGGTAATCTGAGCAGTTTTTGAGTTCTCCATAATTTACTTTGCTGACATAAATAATATCTTTTCTTGGATGCTGCTTCTAATTTTCTGTGACTGAGGAAGGCCAATAATAATTCTTCAACGATTAAAACAGAAAGGAGACAGTGGAGGAAACTTAGTCTAATCTCCCCAGCTTTTTAAAAAGCATCTGGGGACTAGCAGCGCTTGTGAATACCTACAGGTGTGTTTGTTTCCTGTTAGGATTCAGGCTCTCACCACAGATAGGGTTGGCAGAAAACTAAACCCTAGATGAATAGGATTTTGGCATATAACAGTGAAATTAATTTCAGGTAGGAAATGGATCTAAGTACTCTGCATTCTCACCCAAGAGCATCTAATATTTTAAATCAAAACCAAATCCAAAGTAAAAACAAAAACACAAAAAGCTAAGAATAATTCAGAGGTGTGTGTTTTAGAACATAGCACATTCATGGAAACATTGAGTCACGGTAAGGCCAACAGATAAGAAGACGATTGCCATCAGAAGGTTTATTACTCACAGTTCCTAAGAGGAGAGAACATGCCACACCATGAGGGGCCACCTGGGGGAGCACCAGGGTGGGTCAGGAGGCAGAGGGAGCAGGGATGCTGCAGACAAGAACCTTTATTGTGTTTTCAGTGGGAAGAATCAGGTGAGGCAAGGTGAGCAGGTTCAGATTTGCTGGTTTGTTCTCCCAGGGTATAGGAGCAGTCCCTGGTTGTCTAGTGTCTGACCTGGAGTGAATAGAGCAAGGGATGGTGGTCTAGAGTGCAAGAGTCTAACAAAGGCAGTGGCTGGGGTATGGGCTCTGGTTGTTTGAGATGTAAAGCACACCTGGGAGAAGGAGGCCACTTGTCCAGGGAGGGAGTTGCAGGGGAAGTGACAGGGGAGCAGTAGGACGAGGCAAAGTGGTATGGTTTGGTTCTGTGTTCCCACCTATGTCTCACCTTGAATTGTAATAATCCCCATGTGTCAAGGGCAGGGCCAGGTGGAGATAATTGAATCATGGGGGTGGTTTCCCCCATACTGTTCTTGTGGTAATGATTAAGTCTCATGAGATCTGATGGTTTTATAAGTAAGAGTCCCTCTGCACAAGCATTCTCTTGCCTGCCACCATGTAAAACGTGCCTTTGCTCCTCATTTGCTTTCTGCCATGATTGTGAGGCCTCCCCAGCCATATGTCAGTGCACTAAACTTCTTTCCTTTATAAATTACCCAGTCTTAGGTATATCTTTAATAACAGCATAAGAACACACTAATACACAAAGTGACACAGGTATACATTGTGGCATCGTCTGGAGCAAAATGTGTCCAGCACATGTAGGGCACATGTTGAAGCATCAAGTTTCCGGGAGCTAGAAACATGGTTAATACCACATAGAAGAACATCTTGGGCTTGTGATGAGATTTGAAATGTGAAGGATGTGGAGGAAATGTTTTCATTGATCTATCTGGGATGACACCAAGAGCTTTTCCCACAGAGTTTACAACTAATTCAGAATCTGTCAGTTTAAGAGCAGAGTATTGAAATTTTTCCTTCTAAGATGTATTGTAGCTCATACACATCCAGGGTGAGTTGTCTTTTCTTAAATTTTTATCTTTCTTGCAAGTATGTTTTGTAGTTCTCACTATTTATCCCTACAATAACCAAATTAAAGACATTTTGATGTTACCTTCAAAATGTCTTTCTTTTGTTCTTAATCCTTGATAGATTTATTTAATAGACTCATAGCTAATTATTCATAATTCTATTTTATTTTTACCCTATACTTCCTTGTGCTTTGGTCCAGTGCAAATATAATATTCAATTTCCATTAGTATTTCATTTTCAGATTGTCTTAGGGAATTTTGTAAGAAAAGATAGAAATCCCTAATATTGAGACATCAGAGATACATCAATTTTAATGTATTATTTCATATTTGGACAAAAGGACTGTCTTTTATCTATGACGGTATTAGATAATTTTGTAGTGTTCTCAAAATTTGAAAAATGATTATTTTAAAATTGTACTGTATTATTCTTTTATTTGTAAAAAGACAGAATTAAGATAAATTATACATTTTTGTGAGCAAGAAACCCTTATATGCAACAAAGAGGCAAATAGGTATACTCCTAAGATATACTTAGTAAAACCATGCTTATGATATCTGGAATATAGAAAACTCGAAAAGTCCACCTAATTATCTCAATAAAACATGTAAAATATTTAAATACCTAAATAAATGTTTTCCACAATTATGAGAGACTAATTTCAATTCATAATTTTATCATTAAATGTCTTTACAGAGTGTGCTAGACATTGGTGAATTTCAAAGAACAAAAATAACAAAGATCCAACAATATAATCAGGAACATTTCATAGATTTTACCCAATAAAATGTTTAAAAGTTAAAATGTTTTTATAACATTTTAATGTTTGAGATAGAGTTTCTATGTGGACAGAAATGAGCATCCTGAAAGAAAACAGAAATGTAGTACAGTTGTTTTTAAAAATGGCATCATTAGAGGGCACTATTGAATGCCTTGTAGGAATTGCAAACTTGAACATATAGCCAAGACCAAAAATTTTATGGCATAAAACTGTATCTTTAGCTATTCTTGATGACATAATATAAATAGATTTAGAAATTATAAACTTTTGTCATCAAACTAGAAAAGGAAAGAAGGAAGAGAGGGAAGGAGGGAAGGAGGAAAGTGTATGGGATGAATCACATTAACTTTAAAGTTGAGAAGCAGGAAAGGGAACAATAGAGGCCTTAATTTGAAAGCATAAAATTTAGGATTATCAAAATGCTGAAGGAACTGAACTAAAGCTAGAAGGAGAAAAAGCCAAAGGCACTTTATCTTTAATTTTAGATTATCAGTATTGTTTAAGTTAGATTTGGAATGTTTAAACCTTGATGAAACAACATCAAACGATCACGTGAATGCCCAGATGCAGCATAGTCTTGTAAAGAAAACACCATAATATTCTTTAAAAAGTTTTGATTTACTTATTCAGTCAGGCAGCATTTATGTATTTACTTAGAACTACGCTGGGTACCGAGAAATTGTAAATTAAAGAGCTCTTGGTTCCAGTGTTTAAGACATATAGAGCCTTTTTGTTTGTTTGCTTGCTTTAGAGTATTAACTAAAACAACTATATAAAAGTATTATGATAGCCATTATAATTTTCTCTAGTGACTAAATACTTTGATAAAGAGTATAATCTTTAAAACTCTATAAGGTGATATTGTTAAGTAGAACTAGAAACTAGAAAGCTCCTGCAGGTATTTAGACAAATCACTACTTTATTTCTTCATACGAAAATCACGTAACTATAATCATTCATGGACATATTGAAAAAAATCTATAAAACAATGGAGATCATTAAGTACAGTTTTAGATAAAGCAAAAATGTGAATATTTCAGTATTTCTGTCACAGAGACATTCTGTACATGATACACCTTAAAAAATAACTTATGGACAAGTATTTCACTTCCTAATCTATCATGTATTTCTTGTGTAGGAATGGGCATAATTCTCAATATCCAAGTATTTTACATGCATATGCATTCTGATGTGCACTTTCCATGGATTGACGGTTTTTGTGTTTTGTTTTGCTTCCCCTACCCACCATCCTTTTGAGTTCTTCTGTTTTCATAAGTCTTAACTTTCTACTCCTCATTCTTTTATTTGCTTGGTTAGGTAAATTATTAAACTTTTGCTGGTGCCTAGTGAGGAGAATCTGTTGAACATATTTAGCTTAATTTTATCTACGGCAATAGCATATATTTCATTTTTGCAGCTTAATAAATAATGTGAATTATAGGAATATTCCTTTACACATACTGGATGCAACTACTGCTCTATAGGCACTTTTATGGGATCATTTGATTATGTCTCCTCAACAGGTCATGTTGCTATTCCAAAATTAAGTGGGGAGACTATGGGAGAGATTATGACGGAAGGTTCTTTTTTCTTATGTTCAGAAAAATTGATTTTCCTTCTCTCTAACTGTATTTTTGTACCCATTAGTGATCCCCTCTTTATCACCCCCTTACCATCACCCTTCCCAGCCTCTGGCAACCATCATCCTACTCTCTATCTCCATCAGTTCAATTTTAATGATCTCATATTTGGTAGCACAATAGGGTGACTATAGTTAACAATAATGTGTTGAAGGTTTTAAAATAACTAAAAGAGTGAAATTTGAATGTTCAAAACACAAAGAAATGATAAGTGCTTGAGGTGAATATCTCAGCTACCCTGATTTGATCACTATACATTGTATGCTTGTATCAAAATATCACATATGCCCCATAAATATGCTAACTATTATGTATCCATAATAATAATAAAAAGAAATAAAACTCGATTTTCCAGTCAGATTGTTAGAAAGAACATAAATAGCCACAAAGTCTTTGTGGAAATAATGACAGCGTATACCTGTACTGAAAATGTGTATTTTAAGAAAATACACACATATTGGACTCAGGATAGACCTGCAGTGTAGTTTGGTGTATTAGTCTGTTCTCATGCTGCTAATAAAGCCATACCCGAGGCTGGGTAATTTATAAAGGAAAGAGGTTTAATGAACTCACAGTTCCATGTGGCTGAGGAGGCCTCACAATCATGGCAGAGGGCGAAGGAGGAGAAAAGTCACGTCTTACATGGTGGCAGGCATTAGATCGTGTGCAGGGGAACTGCCCTTTATAAAACCATCAGATCTTGTGTGATTTATTCACTATCATGAGAACAGTGTGGGGGAAACCATCCCCTTGATTCAATTATCTCCACCTGGCCCCACACTTAACATGCGGGGATTATTACAATTCAAGGTGAGATTTGGGTGGGGACACAGCTCTACCCTGAATTAACTGCATGGTCTAGAAACATTTGCTTGTGGTGCCCGAGACTGTTACATTATGGCATGATAGGATATGATCTCTGAGGCCCCTTGTAAACATTTTCTCTGCTTCCAAACACTTTTTGCACAATGGAAGATACAGTAGCCAAGATGTAAGAGCCCAGAAGGTCCATGTCTTAAATCAAGTAGCCACCATCAATTTAATTAACATTTATAAAGTGTTAATCATATGTCAGGAGTACTAACCTTTTACACTCACTGAGAGAATTGGGTAGAAAACTATTTCTGTGTGTGTGCGTGTGTGTGTGTGTATCTGAAAGTATATAAATATAATTTTTAATTGATTTTCTTTTTGGATAGTAGGATTAAGGGTTATTTTTACTTTATTTGTACATTTTCTATATATTTTAGCTTTTCTACATTAAGCATATTTATCTTTATAATAAGAAAAACAACTTTTTAATATTTAAAAATAAACCATCAACGTAATTTCTTTCAGTAACATTAAGGTCATTAAAATAAAGTAAGTAAAGGACACACTGTCCAAAACAGAAATTTTGGTTTTGATTTAAAATTTTGGTTTCTATTAAGCCCTGAGATTTTAGGTCCAACTAATTTACATGATTGGTATAACTGCTTTGGTAATGAGGGTTCTGGATTTTTAAGTTAAAGATGGTTCAAAGGTTAATTACTTCTTTATGTGTGTTGTCAATGGATAATTACTTTTCTTCTAAAGAAAGTCCTTAAGGCCAAAAGTCAGCCTTTATTTCTCCAGTGAATATGATTTTTTGTTATATAAGATCTGTAGAAAATAAGGTTAGTAAAGACTTATTTAATGAAGGTGTTTTTAAGCAAATGGATTACAGTTACATTCACAGACAAGGCTACCTTGTTAGCATTTGATTAAATGCTTCAATAATCTTTCCATGGTAATGTTTTTCAAAGGAGGTAACTACTAATAGCAGCTGCACATTTATTGTTAATGTGTTGTTAAATTGATACAGAAAAGCAATATTGATGTAATAACTCTTATTCATGCATTCTCTCTCAACAGTACATTTATAATAAATTAAGCTAGTTGACATTCAAAAAGCAAATAATCTAATATTAATTGTGAATTCTTTAATATGCCAAAACCAATTTTTGTTTAATTTTAAATAACATTTTCAATGTTTAATTCAAAATTACTTAAATTTTACCTTCCCACAAAAATGTTTATATTTATTCTCCTTATAAAAAATGTTAAATTCTCTAGTCTAGCTTTTTAAATGAGTACAATTAAAGCCTTCATCAGAAGAAATGAAATTTGCATAAACATACATGCCTTAATAGCCTTTAGTACTGAAACAGAAATTACTCTTTGTCTTGATGTACTGATAACTTGTAGCACAATTATTACATTGCTCTAATGTCCTTATAACTAGATGTTTGTTATTCATCTTTTGTTCAAGTTCATTTTGTTTGTGAACAATGCATTTTAGCACTATCCAATAATTTATTTCAAATTTGTGTTAATTATAGGAATTTAATTCTTACATACTTACTAATCTCCACAAAGTAGAACAGTAAATTTATTCAAATTAATGTGACTTAGAGTAAGCCTACTTAAATCTGCTAGAAACAAGTGTATAGATTTTTTTCAGTGTACATGCAATATTAACTTATTGATTTTATATAATCCTTATTGGATTCTATGTCCCTGGAATTGTGGTGAAGAAGAATAAGACATAGTGAAAAGTACAGTGCTTCGTTATTTAAACAGAGAATCAATCTCTCTTTCTCTTTACATAGCCACAATTACAAAGAATTGCTTATTCTTGCTTATGAAAAAGCAATGAAGCTCACCATCCCTCTGACAAAAATTGTCTCTGAAAATTAGTACCACGTATCCTTTAGTCATAGGAATAAGAGACACTGGACTATGAATTTTGTTTAAAAACAAACAATCTTCTATGCACCTCTTACTTAGTTTTACATAAATAACTCACTCAACCATTAAACTTGGTGGACTGTTACCAAGCAGAAAGTGTCAAGAACATATTGGAAATACACAGATAAGCAAATAGTGTCAGTCTTACACTTTATTTTTAAAATCTCCCACTTATCTCTAGACAATTGACAGAACAATTAAAACTTGTTATAAGGCCTCAAGATGTACGTATGCTTGTTCTTCTGATAGGATAAGAGTATCTGTGAGGTTACATTTTTCTCTGCAATAGGTCAAAACAATAACAATGACATAACACAGACAAAAATGTAAAGATACATTTACAGAAAAGGATACGTGTTTGCTTTGTTAAGAATTCAGGAATATGCTAAATTCTCATCAAAAGAAGCACTGATCTACACGAAGACAGTGTTTTTAGTGTGCGTCTTTGTATGAGAAAATGTGCAAGATATAGTAGGTGGAAGGATGTTCTACAAAACAACGTAGAATAAATCCACTCTGATTTTACAACAAACTTGTTACTTCTGCAGCTATTGACACTATCCCTTCTAAATGGTAGTGCAAATATAAAAATGAAAATTAGAAAAATCAAATAAGGGTCAAATTGTTTAATTATTTATCAGTGGGGCATGGAATTTCCTGAGGGAACTTCCAGATTTTTGCAAATATTAAGAATTTCATTACACAAGTAAGATTTTTTGGGTTATAACCGCTGTAAAATATGTAGACGAAACTACCATATAAGCAGACATTTATGCTGTTTTCATTTTATCTACTATTATATATAATGCTACGATAAATATCTTTCTTTGTGCCTCCTTGCACACATGTATGAGTGTTTTTCTAGCATATATATCCTAAATTCCATCTTTAGGTCACAATATATATGTATTTGAAATTTTACATTATTCTGTCAAATTACCAATCAAAATAACCACAATTATTTCTTTTTACAGGCTGTCTATGAAAATTCTCATGTCCCTACTATCGTTACCAATACAAACTATTATTAGTAAGCTTTAAAATTTTGCTAATTTGATATGTGAAAAAAATGGTATATGATTTTGCTTTTCTCTTTTGATAATTCATAATTGTGACCTACTTTGAAAATGATGAGTATGTATTATTTTGGAATCATCAAAAATTATAATAAATAACTGCCATTGACTGTGACAAATTAGGCAAATTTTATTTTTTTAATTCTAATAATGGTTTTACTATTTTAGATAACTTAATGGTTTAGTCTTTTATCGCATGAAATCAGATTCTTGACTATCTACAATGGTCTTTAAATGCATCCTGATTGAGCAAAATTAGATGTCTGACATTGACTTCTGGGTTTGGAGAATTGTTTCAGGATGCCTCAAAGCTCTTTAATATTTTAGAATTTCTCTATAAATTTATCAAAGGCCAGAGTTTAAAATAAACTAATAAACTAACTCATCTGTTTCCCCCAACAAAAAGGCAAACCGTAAATCTGAGATCTGTATATCAGAGTGCTTCAGTTGGCTTCAGAGTAGGTGTTCAGAGAAAATTTAGCATCACAACTTAGTCCAGATTCCATAGATTCAACCAGAGAAGTCGAATTGGTAGGATATATATATATCCTGATCAATATACACACACGCTCATGCACATATATATGTGTTTGTACACATACACATATTAAGAGATTTATTACAAGAAACTGTCTTACACAGTTATTAGGAGCCGGATAAGCAAGACCAACTCCATAGAGATGGCCAGGAAGGAATGATCACTAGCAGCAGGAACTCCAGGGACATGAGTCAAAGAAAGCTGTTGTTCATAGACAAAATTTTTTCTTTCTCTTGAGTATTCCTAGCCTTGCTTTCAAGGCCTTCCAACTGATTAATTCAGGCCCAGTTTGACTTGTCAGCATATTCTTCTTTATACAAAACCAGCCAATTAGAAACTTTAATTACATTTGCAAATTCCCTTTTATTTCAGCACCTAAAGTTGGTTTGATTGTGGATCGTAGCCCAGCCAATTTTACACACCATGCCATGACCCCTTTCCTTTTGAACCTACAATTAACTTACAAATATGATTCTTTCTGGCTCAAACTGACCTATCCTTTAGGAACTATTGATTGTAAAATTCTATGGGTCAGTGGGACAGATAGTGGAGGGGAGGCCTTCATTCACCTTTCATTTAAACTGTGTTTCAAGGTCCTCATTAACATATTGAAAGTGAGTAATTATCCAGTTGATATTCTGCATGGAGAGTAAGAAGGCTCTAAGCACAATTATTTCAAAATTGAATATTATTAACTATTAACAGAGGTTGTTAATAAGCATATGAAATTGCAGGAAATTTTCCTTTCCGTACCAATGATAAGAATTCAATTTCTCAAGTAATATCTGAATGCTTTATGCTTTTTAATTGACAGATGGGAGAAATTTGGTGTATAAATCTGATGCGATTATGAAAGCTCATATTTGATATGGCATCAGATACATTTATTTTCCATATAAATGAGAAATTGCTATTTATATTTAGCAGTGGTTATGCTGGTTTTCCATCTTTGATCAGGAAGAAAGGGACCTATCATGGTCTAAGTTTTGTGACCTCATCAGGCAACTCTGGATGTTTAAAAACAACCTGATCCCTGAAGTCAGAGTGTGAGAGTTAGAGATGGGGGAAACATCTCATGGTGGATCTGACCATTTTGAATAATGTAATTTAGGTTTGAGGATTTTGCTTTCCCCCCCCAATTCCACACTCTTCTCAATTAGTGACTTTATAATTTGAAATCATTTTGAATTCACTGAGTACATCCATTCCCCACCACCTGCATTCTAGATAAATAGCCTCTGTAAAGATGATGATATGGTGTTATTGTAATAAATTTGAAATAGGCCTTGATGCAGAATTCTTCGTAGGGAAGGGGGGAAATAAACTATGATAAAATCCCAAATCACATATTGATTAGATATATTTTAAAATAAGTGACATATCGTCCTAATTCTGTAAAGCAGACCCTATCAGTTACTTCCAAATGATTTTGGAGGACTTTCCATTGTACCACATTGCCTGTTCAATTAGATGCTTAACCACTGAATTAGTGGGATTATTTTTTCTTCATAAACTTTAGCCCAGGGAACAAATACTTTTAAGGTCAAAATCATCGTGGCTATAATCATTTTGAAGCTTCAGTAGTTTCTGTGTTTGTATGTAGGAAAGACCCAAAACAGTTAAAATATTGACTCTTCTTGTCGTCACCATTAGAGAAAGTTGTCCTTCCATGTATATGAGAGTGTGGGTTAAGTGCTTCATTTTTAATGAGTATGTCAATCCTTCTTTCAATTTGATTTTTGAAGTTTTTAGTTTTGCCGTTAATGGGAACATGGAGGGCCTGCAATTGATATACATACAGGCAATATAACTACCATTTGTATTCCTAATCAAATCTCCCTAAATGCTTGTTTTATGTGAAAAAAATTAATATTATTCCCTGAAAAGCAAACCAGCCATCCATTTTTTTTATATACTCTAGTGTAATCTGTGTTGCATTGACTCTTTTCTACACCACAATTCCAAGACCTGAATTCCTTGTGAAAGCTTCCTCTTGTGATTGGGGGAAAGGTTGGATCAGAAATAAAAAAATCAAGCATAGTCAACTATCTGATCAACATCCATGTAGCATCTGACACACATAGTCGTTCGGAAAGATGCCTAGCAGAAGAGAGACTGAAGTAGTAGGTATTTAGTAGATCTTCTGGCCACCTGGGCAGATTCTTTGGATTTGCTTGTGTCCACAAAGCACCTCTCTCTCTCTACAGACACCAGGGCTTCCCAGTCACTATTACTGCCCCTGTAGCGTAGCACTGCTATGTTCTTCCCAGTTCTTTCATCTCTTCCCTGAGCTAAAGTCATGGGACTTCTCGGGTGCTAACATTGTGCCCTGATTTTTGCAACTAATGAAAATTATTTTTCTTCTTTATGTTACACTTTGCTACAGAGGTTCCAAAATGAGACTCTGCTCCAATGCATTACAGAATTATTCCTTATTACCTTTCCAATCTTCTCTCTAATCCTGTTTGCTACCAAGACATACAAGTTAAGAGAAGACGATTATTTCCACACCTCAAAAATGAGTATAGTGGTGGATGGGGTGCACAGTGGAAATATGTTCTATTCAGATTTCCCTCTCCCCATAGATAACTAAACTTTGGTCCGTAGACCAAAATTTTATGTTTTTTTTTATGATTTTCCATTGTAAGAAGGTATAGTTTTAAAACTCTGTTTTTCATGCAAATAAGATTCCAGTGACCCTGCTCCCTTCGTATTGTCAGATTTGTTTGACACTCACTCATGGACATAGTTTAGGTTCAAGCTATGTCCTAAACTATGCTTGATTTTATTCCTTGGTCAAGTGAGACCCCCAGAGAATTTACTTATTTGACCTTAGAAAATGAATGTTTCTCAATCATCAGCTCTTCTCCATGCATCCATCCACCTCATTTGTCCTTACAGAAAAATGGAACCTCAAAGTCAGAAATACAGAATTTGCTACTGTGCCTCTTTTAAAGTTGTGATTGAGATTTGTCTGACATCTCACTTATTATTTGCCCTCTTTAATAAAACCTGGTTATGCATGTAGGGCCATTTCTTTCTCTCATGCATCTGAATCAAAACAAACAGATAAACAAAACTTAACCTCTAAGAAAATTCAATTCTGTAACACTTATTGGAACAAATGACCTTTGTATCAGATTGGTGCAAAAGTAATAGTGGTGTTTGCCTAAGAATTGATCATCTTCCTAAGAATTGATCATCTTCCTATCTTTGCTAGGAAAGTTGATATAGCATTTCTGGCTGATCTTTAGTTAATATGTAAAATCATTTTGCATAGTTTCTCTAAATTAACATACTAAATTCTACTGCCTCATGTTATTGTCTATGCCTATGCTCCACATCTTTTCTCTATCTTCTTTTCTCTTTTTATTCATTCCCATTGAATGTGTTGCATATATTTTTATAAATCATCTAAGATCATTTTGGAAAGTAGTGGAGTAGGATTAAATTTAATTTCATATACAAAATTACATAATGTTTTAATGTAAAGGGGACTAGACTGGCCAATCCCTGCAGCTTCATAGAAAGTGGATAGTGTGGTGACCTCAGATTCCTGCTAAAGACCTAGGGATCTTAGCAGAAGACATAACAATTTTATATCTGGAGTGTGGGTCCAGGAATAAAATGTTATGCAGAAGAGTTAAAATATATTTTATTTTCTGTGTTTGTTAGTGTTTTATTTTACACATAAAAGAGATTAACTACTGCTATTGAAGCAGCCTCATTGTCTGAGGTATTGCCCAGAGCTCCTTGTCTCACAACCAAGAAAAATAAGGAGCGTGGACACTAAGGGTGAGGTTGGCGTGAAAGTTTCATAAGAGAAGGAGAAAAGTTCTCCACAGTGGAGAGGGGGACATGAAAGAGGATTTCCAACCATGAGGCTTAGTCCGGGGTTTTTACGGACTGGAAGGGGAGGAATGTGCTGACTGGTCTGCAGGCTGTTTTGGAGAAAGCAGCACTGAGAAAGAGGTATGATAGTGTAAAGAGCCAGTTGGAGGCGGAGGTGAAGGCTTGGCCTGGGGTCAATCAGCAGCTGAAGAAAAAGCTTGGCTGGGACCTTCACTAGGGATGAATCAGGGGCTAAAGTGATGATTCACTCCATGTAAATGAAGACTTAGCCTGCAGCCAATTACAAAAAGGTAGACATATGTAAAATAGATGAAAAGTAAGAGACCAATAGGTGAAAAATAAGGAACTAAGGCATGCCAAGGAGAGATAAATGTGTCCAAAAAAGGGTGGAATGTGTTGATCAGGGTTCACAGAATAAGCATTTCCATTCAAGGACATGGGCTCTTTCTTATCTGGGACCTGCAGTTTGATTTTCAGGCTGTTCTTTGTTTGGAGGAGTTTTACCAATGATCCATCCCAACTGGCTTCCTGAGACTGGCTTCTTACTGTGTTCTCTCTTACTATGAACTCTTTTTTTCCAGAAAACATGTCTGTGTAAAGCTGGGTTTTTTAGTTTTTGTTTTGTTTGGTTGTGTTATTTTATATTTCAACTCAAACAATATATTGCAACAGATTAGATACAGGAATAGATTATCCTCTATTATGATATACATGAAAGATATTTGAAAAAACAAACAATTACAGTATTTATTAATATTTTCTGCTTAAAAAATTAAATTTTATAAAATACATTATGATAATTTACAATGGATTTATTATTATTGTACAAAGATAAATAAAGATGTTTTAATTTTTTTGTTTTAATTTATAATGGAGTAAATATTGATAGACAAAGCTTACATAAACAAAAGCTCCTTGGGTGTCTCAATATTTTTAAAGAGTATAAAAGGCCTTTCAGCAAAATGTAGGAACCGCTGTGTCATATATTGTTGCTTTAAATGAGTCATTTATATATTCATCCATTTGACATTTTAAAATTTTACCTGTGTACTCATCAACTACAGAGTTTGTGTCTCTTACATCTTAGTATCATACATAATGCCTATCACGGGGTATGTGTGTGTGTGTGTGTGTGTGTGTGTGTGTGTGTGTGTGTTTGTATTGTCATTGTATCAGGCATGTAAGTAGAAAATGTGTATTGAATTAAAATTATATCAAATTCACCCATACATCAAATATTAATTCAGTGCTCACAATGTGCTAGTTGATGTTCCAGGTATCTGACTTAAAGAAAAGAGATATAAAACCACTTAAAGAAAAGAGATATAAATTCTGGCATTAATGAAACATAATGTAGCAGCAATTTGGCCTTGTTTTCATTTTAAAAGGATTATGGACCTGAAGATACTTAAGAAAGTATCTTCAGAGGTATCTTCTCCATATCTTAAGAAAGCATTTAATAAGTGGAAAAGTTGTGAAAAACAGAGAGAGAATTTGGTCAAATGGCTTTGTAATTGGTTAAATGAAGAGAGCTAGAAATTGATGAGTAGTCCATCTGCTTCACCCAGCATGAAGACATTTTAGAAGCAGATCTTGGGGCTCCTTCCTAAACTCATCTTATTTAACAATTATGATCATGTACAAGTCAGCAAAGAGCAGTGATTAATGAGCCTGGCCTCTGAAGAAAGGTATCCTGGGTGAAATTAAACTGTGCAACTTATAACTTTGGGCAAGTCACATTCCTTCTCTGTCCCTCAATTTCCTCATTTGTAATATGGGGTTAAGAATAGTATACACCTACCACAAAGGGTTGTTTTAAGGATTAAATGAATTATTATTTCTAGACATTACATAAGTGTATGTTCTACTAATTTACAGAAAGTAAATGGTTAGAAGCATATAAATATTTATTATTTATTTAGATATCTGGGAAATTATTATTTCTTAAAATGGCTGTATTAAAAGGATATGATAAGCCATTAAACCTGAAAAAAGTCTAGGTAATACAGGGGAAACAATATTGAGAGAAAGTCCTGTGCTGAAAGAAACTACTGCAATTATACTATGAGCTTTCTGCCAATTATTACAGGTACTTTTCAAAATTTTAGATGACATAAAGCTAGGAGAGACAGCAAGTTGGGTAACAGAATCTAAAACAGTCTGTATAGTTTTGCATATTGGGTCAAATCTGGTAGGATTAAATTTAACATAGAAAAAAATGTAAGTCTTAAAACTTGGAATCCTAAAAGAAGCAATATATATTTCATAATGTAATTGATTGTAGGCTCTGTATAAGACAATTAATAAGTTATCAAAAAAAAACTTACAGGAATGTAGTGTCTTGATCAATTAAAATAATAGTACAACTTTACAGTGGTCAGTCAATCCCTATGCTAATTTCAGGAGACCATTGTACAAGTAGGGCAGAGTTCAGCAAAACAAGTATGAGACCGAGTTGATTTGAAACTCTTCCATTAGGAACTGAGGAATAATAGAAATAGTAATTTACCTTAACTGCGTACCATTCAGTAATCTCAACACATCCACATGCTCTGACACTCAGCAGAGCACTCAGCTGCAATACTCAATTGGGTTGGAAGCCATAACCCCAGATATCCCTGGCTTCTTCCTGACCTCTTCCCAATTCTATTTATTGGCTTAATCAAAGGCATTCCTAAGTCCCATCTTTTTCTTAATTATTTTTTGTTTACAGCATTTAGTTTCTGGGTTCTAATCATTCTGAGACTTTAACAGGATGTGTCCTCTGGAGCTCCTCCTTTCAACCAGGAGAAGTGGAATTTCATTCCTAGTGAACTCTAAAGTGTGACTCCATTTTCCCCAAGGTATAAATTTGGATAAGATAATAGTGGTAACCCCTGAAAGCAAACCTACAACTAAAGGTAGAAGAGTAATGGAGGAGGAAGAGTTTTGATTAAGAACAACTTCCTAAGATCTGAAAACACCTGAGATTAGAGTGAACCTTGTCGGAACAACTGACTTTCCCATTTCTACAGATATTTCAGAAGTTTGTTCTTTCACTTGTGGAATTCTTGAAGCAACAATTTAAAAATCATACAGTAAATTATACAGTCTTTTTTCTGAGCTATTTTCAAAACTTGCGAATGTGTGATTTTACGGGAATTTTTAGAAAGAATTATATGCAACAGATCATGTTGGTTATAATTGTGAGGATCAGAAAATAGAGCTGAAGGTTTACATATAATACGACATGAATATGAGCTATATTTTGGTTGGTTAAGTAAAGTATGGAAAATTATCTTAACAATTCAAGGAAGAGACTGAGATTCACCCAGGTAACTGAAACAGAGTGCATTCTTTATATTAATGATCTAGATAAATGCTTCATTTTCCACTCATTTCTCTGTGTCAAAACATAACTTTATCTTTAACTTGGAATATTTTATATTTATTCATTTTGTTAGGTAGAAATTGATAACATAGTCTTCCAGAAGCAGGTTGTTAAAAGTAATGAAATTGCTTTTAATAAGACAATACATAAATTTAAAGTATCAAAGAGAAGTTAGTCTATTAATACATAAATATGTCATACAAAATTTTATTTTATGTATCATGACCATAAAATGAAATTTATTTTTTTCTCTTTTATCAGCTTAATTAAGAAGTCTCTAACCAAGCTAATATATTAAACAACATTAAGACTAAAATTAAGTAAAAATATTTGATGCCATATATGATTAAAACATGAATTATGCAGAACTACAAAATAAAAAAGCACTAGGAATGGGTTTCTTGAAGTATCTTTCATACCACCTGAAAAGGTTGGTTTTTCTAACATTAAATTTAGAAATGGATTGAACATGTTTGGCAAAAGAGTGAGTCTCTGTCACAAAAAAAACAAAAAAGCAAAAAAACTTTTGGCTAAAGTGTGTGAATGTTCACTTGCTCTCTCTGAAGTATAAAACAACAATTGATGCCAGGATATATTCTATGTGTCAGATTCATTCTGCTTTTAACGTTAGTATTGAGCTCACATAACATTATAATTTTTTTGGTATGCGCACATTTTAAGTCTTTAACTGTGATGACTTTAGAAGAAACATGAATAGAAGCCTTGCCTGTGACAGAGTCTAGAGAACAGCCATTATGTTTCTGTATACAGCATGCACACCTCTATTGAAAGCACTAGTATATGGCTAAACACTTCTATTCTTCTCTGAATCTCCTCCTTGTTTGCAAAATAACAATCTGGCTATTATTAATCAATCTTTGTTGCTAATAAGATTTATATTTCAACCTATGCTATCAACCCTGTTCTGCCTAAAATGCATCCCTACTCTTTTCTAGATACTGAAAGATAGTTTTCTCTTTGGTAGAGCTCAATAGCTTCAGTTCGTTTCTTCATTCAACATGTATCGACAGCCTATATTTTCTAATAAAGCCAAGCACTTTATTAGAAACTGAAGAGACTGTGATCACAGCAATGGCTAATTTTATATGTCAGCCTGATAGAGCTGTAGGGCCAAGATTTGGTTCAGTATCATTATTATATATCATTATTCTGGGTGTTTCTGTGATGTTGGAGGAGATATGCATTTAAATCAGTAGACTTAGAGTAAAACACATTGCCCTCCATAATATGGATGGGCTTTTTCTAATCAGCTGAAGGCCTAACTAGAACAAAAGGCTGGCCTCCCCAAGGAAGAAGGAACCTTCCTACAGATGGCCATCAGACTTCATTCGCAACATTGGCTCTTCCTGGTTCTACAGCAGATGGCCTTTGGACTCAAACTGCAATTCTTTCTTTCTTATGTCTTCAGCCTGATGGCCTAACCTCATCAGATATTCGTCTTATAAGCTTGCACAAGTGTGTAAGCCAACCCCTTAAAATAAATCTGTTCATTTATATCTACAGGCACACACACACACACACACACAAACACACCCACACACAAAATTGGTTCCGTGTCTCTGGAGAACCCTGACTACTACAGGAACCAGAACATGGTCACATAACCCAAATCTTACGGGGTTGGAGAAGACTTCCTCAAGGGCACGGGCCTTGAAATGTGTTCCCAGACATTAAGGAGCTTACTAGTCAGCAGTAGTGACAAATACATTGGTCAATAAATGTAATGAAGAGTGGAAAAGTATAATAATGGATATATACATGTGGATAGAATGATGTATGAAAGTGTAGAAATCTACAGAGATTGGGAGTGATGTTGCTGAAGAGAAGCTGCTAAAGCTTTGTCTTAAAACCAACTAAGACTTTAAGTCCATGGAGAAGCACTTAGTCCTTGTAAGAAAAGGTAGCATCCTGAACCAGGGAAAACAGGATTGACAACACAGACTTGAAGATCAATTAATGATTGTTCTGCTAGAAAATTCAAGGTGGATGAGAAGCAAGTCATGAGTTAAAGGTAGTGGCCCATCAAGCCAGGAGCCCAGCTAAACAGCACACACTCTCTCAACCATACAATGTACCAGACAGGAAAACTCCATTTTAAAGCAATTGCCCTAGTATGCAATATTCCCTTCTTACTCAACTCTATTCTCATCACTTGAGGTCAGGGGTTCCAGACCAGCCTGGCCAACATGGAGAAACCCCATCTCTACTAAAAATTAGCTGGGCATGGTGGTGCAAGCCTGTAATCCCAGCTACATGAGAGGCTAAGGCAGAAGAATCACTTAAACTCAGGAGGCAGAGGTTGCAGTGAGCCGAGATCGCGCCACTGCACTCCAGTCTGGGTTAAAGAGCAAGACTCCAACTCAAAAATAAAATAAAATAAAAAGAATCTAGGCCCCTGCCTCCAGCTTCTTTATCATGGACACTCAGCTATCTTTTCTCTGGTATTTGCCCATTCTTCATTACCCTCCACACATATCTTGACTGGTCCTAGTATGTCAAAGGCTATAGACAATCATGCATTGATTTTTATGTAGTCGACTTGCTTTTCTGGATACTGCTTATGTGTCGAGTCTTTTGTGATATAATTAAGAAGTTGCAGAGTAAACAAAGCAATGGTTCCCATCCTCCATGTCCGTAACAGTATAGTGAATGTTAAAGCCTAAAAAAGAGACGAGGAAGCTTACAGTCATGATGATCAGAACTCGGTTTATTTCTATTTTGATCTATTATCAGAGATGATCTATAGACTAGAACTTTTTGCACTAATGGTAAAGCTAATTATATTCCACTAAATACAAGGAAATAATTCAGAATGAAATAATTAAAATCACTGCAACATAAAAATCAATAGCCTGCCAAACAGGGAAAAAATGCTGTTTAACAGAATTTCCATTTCTAAAGTAAATATTAGAGTTAGAGTCATAAGTTAAGATGATTTATTGTAAAATAACAGCAAGAATAAGTACACTTTGGAGCAATTCTATAAGTAATGTCACAGAATCACCTTCATGAACTAACTAATTAGCTCATTAAAGCATTCCATCTCACTGAGAAGCAGTTCTCCTTGAAGGCTGTCAGCTGTGTGATTGAGTGACATGCAAAATCTCTTGGCATTTTATGGATACGTGATCCTTGGCATTCAATAATAAAACTGCTCTTCTCTGTTTGTAGAAGAAGAGCATTCAATTTTCATGGAAATGTCAGATAGATTATATTGTTTTCTTCTATTTATTTTTATTGTTTTGGTCTGGGATATATTTGAAAGCCTGTCAATGGTGTCCTTTGCAGTTGCTTCAAGAGCCGTAAAACAATTGGTACAATTTGAAAATGCTGATTTATTGTTGATGCCAAAATATAGACATGTTTTTGAATAAGAAATCATGTGAGATTCATAAATTTCCAGTTGAAGATTAATCATTTCAACTTTTGAGTATTTTTCTTTTTATGTTAATTTCTCTAAACTTCTAATAAAATCTTAGAGGTAGATTCTTCATATATAGAAAAATGAAATAGGGTCTCTGAATACATTGTATAGCCTACATATTTGCATGTAATAGTTATTCCATAAATGCTTAATGAGAAATGGAAAAATTGTAGTAATTGCTTAATTAACATATTAATATTTTGAGAATTCCCTTTGCCTAAATTGCTGTCTGATATCGTTCCAATAATTCTAAATGCATTCTCTGTGGAATTTTTTTTGAACTTCAAGCTCACTTGATTTCTACCTTATTTTCTCCAATATTGCACTATTTAACACTTGATCATGATTAATATTAACAAATATTTACCTATATGTCTTAACATTCATTTGAGTTCTAATATATGTAAGTGCAGCGAGGGTTAATATTACAGAAAGGAGGGAGGGAAGGTGAAAAAAAAGTAAAAGCAAAAAAAAGAGTGAGAATGGTAAACATCTATTAAACTTCAGCTGAAATGAAAGGAGGCTCATCAATTATTTATCAAGTCATACATATATTCAACTGTAAATGTTTGTAAACCTACCAGATGCTAGAGTGTAGAGGAAGATACTGATGCCTAAATACTATAGCAGGTGTTAGCAACATTTATAAGTATAGGATGCTATAGGAATATAGAGGAGAGTCACATAACCCAAGTCTATTGGGTTAAAGAAGACTTTCTCAAGGGCATGATGCCTTGAAATGTGTTAACCAGAGGAATATTCGTGAAGGGCTATGACAGAGATTGTTAATTGCATTCAACCTCTAGTTTCTCTTTTACATTTAGTAATGAACTCCTTGGCATTGCATCAACTTTATCAGGGCACATGGCCACCCAGATAAAGACTATGATTCCCAGCTAGAGGTTGCCTACATGGTTAAATTCTCGTTAATGCAATATGAATAGAAATGATGTATTCACCATCTACGCCACTTCCTCAAACAGATGAAATGTGCATGTGATTGTGAACCAGCTTTGACTATAAGGTCAACCACATGTCCTAGGAAATGACAAAACAATATACAAGGAATTCAAGAGGATCTGAAGGATAAGGTCTAAGTACAGGTGCTGTGGGAAAATAGAAGGAGACCATGGCCCAGTTTTGTTGGGGTATGGATTGCTTCTACATTCATCCATTAAGTTGTTCATAATATTTTCTTATTATCCTTTTAATGTCTGCAGGATCTGAGTGAAGTTCCTTCTTTAATTTCTGATATTGGTTATTTTTGTCTTCTATCTTCTCTATTGATCAGTCTGGCTACAAGCTTATCAATTTCATTTTTTAAAAATGAGATTTTGGTATGATTTATTAATTTTCTCTATTGTTTTTCTGTTTACAGTCATTGATTTCCATTTATCTTTATTTTCTTCCTTCTGCTCACTTTGGGCTTAATTTACTCTTCTTTCTCTATTATCTTAAGGGGTAAAATTAGATAACTGGTTTGAAAACTTTTTTACTTAAAATGTAATCCTTTAATTCAATAAACTGCACTTTAGGGACACCTTTACTTTTTTTTGTCCCATAGATTTTGATAAGTTGAGATTCCATTTTTAAACAAAGTGTTTTCTAATGTTTTTGTGACTTCTTCTTCGACACATTTGTTATTTAGAAGTCCCTTGTTTGATTTATAAATATTTGAAAAATTTTCCAAGGTCCTTCAATAACTAATTTATAGTTTAAGTCCATTGTGATCAGAGAATATACTGTATAACTTTATTTCTTTTACATTAGCATGAGGATTATATATTACAAGAATAGAGTGTAGCTTGGCAAGTGTTCTATGTATACTTAAAAAAATACGTATTGTGCTGTTGTTGCATGGACTATACCTTAAATATCAATAAGTAAAGATAGTTACTAGTGTTTTTCAGGTATTCTATATGCTTTTTGATCTTTTTTCTACTTTTTTAATGATTACAAGAAGAAAAGTATTGAAATCCCCAACTATAATAATTACTCTATTTTTCTTTTCAGTTTTATCAGTTTTTAATTTAGGTATTTTAAAAGTTTGTAGTTTGGTGAATACACATTTAGGATTATGTCTTCTAGGTGAATTGATGCTTTATTTATCAAAAGATGTCCCTCTTTAACCCCATTAATATCCCCTGTTTTAATGTATTTTGTCTGATATTAATTTAGCCATTCCAGGTATTTTACATTATTGTTTACATTATATATCTATTTAAATATTTTGTTTTTTTGTGTTATCTGTATCTTATATTTAATGTATGTTTCTTAAAGACAGCATAGAGTTTAGTCTTGCATTTCTGCCCCAAATCCAGTATGCCTGTTTTTTAATGAGGCTGTTTCAATTCTTTGTAGTTAATATAATTAGCAATATAATTGGATCTAAATCTACCATCTTGCTGCTTTCTATTTATTCCACCTGTTCTTTGTTCTTTTTCTCTCTGCCTATTTTTACAATATTACCTATTTTTTTAGTATTTTAATTCATCTTTATTGACTTAATTAGTTATAACTATAACCACAATTATTTTAGTAATTTATTTAGCATTTACAATATGTCTTTATCACAGTCTACTTATTATTAATAGTTATATCACTTAATGTCTCATATAGGAACCTTCCAAGGTGATCCTCCCAGTTCAGCCTTTCCATTCTTTGTATTACAATTTTTACACATTTTACTTTGATAAATATTTAGTGCTATTATAACTTGTTACTATTATGCTTCAAGTCAAGAGTCAGCTTGCTTATTTTCTGTAAAAGGCCAGATAGAAAAATATTTTTGGCTTTTTGAGCCATAATGTCTCTGTCACTACTCAACTTTTATGTTATGGGTGAACACAGCCACAGATAATAAGTGACTGGGTATGGCTATATCCAAACAAACATTATTCATTAAAATAGTTAGGGGCTGCTTTACAGTCAGATGTAAGCAATCTTATTTATTGAAGCAAATCTGCTCTCCCCAAAATTTTCTCAAGTTTTCTTTTTTTTTGAAAAATATTTTTTGCCTTGATACTTGAAAGATACTTCTTCCCCCCCGCCCAATATAGAATTATAAGCTGTCTGTTTGTTTTTTTTTTTTTCTTATTCAATAGTTTGAACTAGTTACTCATTTTTCTCTGGCTTGTGTATTTTCTAACAAGAGTATGGTATAATTCTTACATTTTTCTCTCTGTAAATAATTCTTCCTTCCTTCCTCCTCCCCTCTCTTCCTTTTTTTCCTTTCTGCCTGTCCCTTCCCCCTTCCTCTTCCTCTCTCTCCCTGTCTTTCTTTTCCTTTCAGTTCTTCAAGATTTTCTTTTTGTCTTTCAATTTTTAGGACTTTGGCAATAATATATATTTTTGTCTTTATCATGCTTTGGGCATTCTGAATTTTTTTAGATCCAGGAATTGAGGTATTTGCTTAATTTTGGAAAAATTTTGGCCATTATCTCTTCAATTGTTACTTCCATTATCCACCCACTCCCCAGCCTCTTCTTCTGCATCTGTGATTATGTTCTCATTAGACCATTGGCTGTTGTCCCATCATTCTTGGTAGCTGTGGTTTTTTTCACCATATTTTTTGGTTTGTGTTTTTGTTTGACCTTTTTCTTCATGGTTTTGTCTAGCAGTATTGCTATATCTAAAGAAAAGCCTCTCAACTTTTCTGTCATTTTTTTTTAAATCACCTGTTATTCCATTTGATACTTTCTTAGTTTTCATTTCTCTGCTGAAATTTCCTGCATTGTCCACCTTTTCCAACAGATATCATTTGCATGGTTGCCACTTTTCCTCTTTTTGTTCTACCAAAGGTAAAACCATTTTTGTGATCTGTTTATCCTGGAAGAGACTTGTTCCTTGTTGGAATTAATTTTTTCTGAATTACTTTAGACCTCAGCTAGCTTCAAGAAAAGTTATGATTTTGTAGATCATCTAGTTTTATTCTTGTAGTTAGTGTTAGAGTAATATTCTCTTGTATTTTTTCATATCCTATGTGGAGCCAAAGACCTTCTGAAGTGTTTGAATTATTTCTGAAGGATAGTCTTTCTTTCACATTTTATGTTCCTTCTTTTCAAAGAGCTTATTAAGATTTTTGTATCTCTTGGAATCTTTCTTGACTTTTGGTCTACTTTCTGTGAGATCTTCTTTAATTTGTCTTCTAACTATATTGCTGAATTATTTTTCAATTTCTGCAGTGTTATTTTAATTTTTAATGGCTTTACCCTGTTCTCTAAATTTTGTTTGTGTAGTTTACTTTTTTAGACGTTAATATTTTAATGTGATAAAACAATTTATTGTACTTATTTTGAAAATTTCCTCTGTGAATTGTCTTTGGTTTCTCTACATTCTCTTTTTATGCATGTTTTAATTTTTAAGTACTTTATCAAATTTACATTTCCATCTTTAAGAATGAGGCACTGAAATGCTGACAGAGAGCTCAGATGGTCAAGAACAGAAGGGGGTTGTGGGTGGTCTCACAGTTCATAATATAGCACTTCCACTTTCAACCATGGCTAGTGGTCCAAGTCCAGAGCCTCTGTTGTTAAACGGCTACATAGATTAAATATTTAGTCCTTTTTTGGGATGAACAGAATAGTGTTCTTGTTGACAGGGTAGGAAAAGAGATCTTACACACTAATTGTTTCTCCTAAAGTCTTCTAACTAATCCTTGCACTTTCAGCCCCAATCCACATTTTAGCCATCAATGGCAATTACATTCCAACTTGTGGGCCTCTGAGGTTCTTGGATACACATCAGCTTGCTTGATCTTTTGACTTAATCTCTTGGAGTCTCTTGTTGATTTCCCTTTCCTCACTCTTTCTAAGTCAGGTTCCAGTCATCCATTGAGTTCACAGTTTCCACCATCTTGTGGACATTTCTTGCTGTCATTTCTCATTCTCTTTGACTTTGTGGTTTCATGCATTTTTGAACGTTGTTTCACTGTGATAGAAGTGAACTTTTTGAGTGGAGGTAAAAGTATAGATGTTCAAAATGCAACGAAATTGGTCCTCCAGAGCTGGAATTCCAAAGCAAGGCAAGGGATCCCAGACTTTGTGTTCCTTCATCAGCTGGCCACTGCCCAAGTGTGGCCCTCTGGAAGAGGACACAACCTTGAATGAGGCAGTGCTCTAAGGCTGAGGGAGATTCCCAGTGAGCAGCATGCTAGGGCAGTCAATAGACCCTAATCCCCACAGGTGGGAGATAGGTGCATCATCCTCAAGAAAAATTGGGGTTTCATTGCTGACATCCATCACAGTGTTTATAGCTCCAGGCCCCGTGTCATCTGCATGTTTATTCTTACTCTTTTTCCATTGAAGATAGTACAAGAGGCCCCAATAAATCAAACAGTTTTTAATGCTTGCCAGAAAAGGAGACAGCTGCTTGCAAAATTCATGTATGCTTCCCTTTTAGGCTTAGATATACTGTATATAAAACCAGTCCAATCACCAAAGATCAGCTTCCTTTGTCTTTGAACTGGGGCCAAAGAAGTTAAGAAGTTTCCCAATATAGGCCCTTTGTAGTCAGCCGCTTTCCCTAGAGCTTTGGCTGCAGGCAACTATTGGACTCCTTTATTCAATGTAATGTCATTTGCTTATTCCAGAATTTCAAATAAATGGAATCTTTCAATAATTCTTTATTTTGCTTGTTATCACTCAGCTTAATATTTTAAAGATTCATGCATGCTGTTGGGTATATGTGGAATTTATTTATTTTTTATTGCTGAAGAGGATTCTATTTTGTGGATATACTTGATATGGTTTGGCTGTGTCCCCACCCAAATCTCATCTTGAATTGTAACTACCATAAATTTCTCATGTTATAGGAGGGACCTAGTGTGAGATAATTGAATCATGGGGGTGATTTTCCCCATACTGTTCTCATGGTAGTGAATAAGTGTCATGAGAGCTGATGGTTTTATAAAGGGAAACCCCTTTCATTTGGCTCTCACCCTTCCCTTGTATGCTGCTATGTGAGAAGTGCCTTTCACCTTCCACCATGATTGTGAGGCCTCCCCAGTCACATGGAACTGTGAAACCTCTTTCTTTTGTAAATTGCCCAGTCTTGGGTATGTCTTTATCAGCAGCATAAAAACGGACGAATACAATACTGCAACGTGCTTATCAATTGGGCTGAGGAAAAGCATTGAGTTCTTTCCAGTTTGGGGATGTTATGAATAAAGCTGTTATTACCAATGTTGCATGAGTAGTACATGGTTATTATTTACTACTCTTCTCAGTAAAATACCTTTGTGCTCCCTCACAGCCAGCTACTTTTTTTTTTTTTTTACCATCTCTTAAGAAATATCTAAGCATTTAGAAGAATGAGCTTTGCACTTCAGGCATGCACAGATGAGGGAAACATTTTACTGTAAGGATCTGGATGGTAAATATTTTAGGGGTTTCAGTCCACAGGGTATCAGTTGCAACAACTGAGCTCTGCTGTCACAGCACAAAAACAGGCACAGAAAATACATAAACAACTGACTGTGTGGCTAGGGCCAAAAAAAAAAGCTTATTTATATAAGCAGGAAATGGGCAGAATTTAATCCAGGAGCTACAGTTTGCTGTTCTTATTTAAAATTGCAAAATATTCCTTGACTTACAGTGCAATTATAATAGTGTTTTCATTTGTTAAGTATTCCCAGAATCATGAATTGGACAATAAATAGATGTTAGGAAATGAATGCTGGACTCTACTGTGCAATGATAATTTCAGAGTGCAAAAATCCACTGTATCCATACCAACTGAGAGAATGGGTTCCTCAAGTAAACATGTTTGTCTCCTCTCTTGCCTAACTACGCCTCCTGTTCAAGTTGTTATTGTATACTGCAGCAGTGAAGGAATATTTCTAACTTTGACAAGGATACAACTCATGAACTTTTATGGCATTAAAACTCAGCTCCCTTCAATTTTAAGGACATAGCCCAAGAGATGTGGAGAAGCATTTCCCTGGGGTCTAAACATTGTTTTCTTCAAGAGCAGGTATTTGTGGTCACCTTTGTCCTCTGCCAGGACTGCTCAATGTGTGCCTAGAGACAGAGGAGGGCATGTCTTCTTTAATACATCTGTTGTTTGGGTGTCTGTGTTATGCAGAGTTTTCTATAATGATGGGGCTCAGGGCAGAAGATTCCTGTTGCTTGGGTCTAAATGCAGTACTAATAAAATCAGAATCATCTTAAAGAACATAAATCAGGCCATTGTTCTTTGCTGCTGAATGTCTCCCAGTAGATTTCCATTGCATTTAAAATGAAATCCACTCTCCTTTCCCTGGCACGCAGGCTAACTGTGTGCTGAAACTTGCTGGTTCTTGTAAATTAATCTGACCTCACTGTCTCCCAGCCCACCATCTTCTAGCCTGCTGGCTTTCCTCTTCTGTCTTGAAGAAATGGAGGAGGAAAAATAATCTTGGCTTTCTATGGGAGAAATATTTCTCCTCTTTTCATTTCTATATTTCAGGACATATGATAGTGTCTTGCAGACATAGGTTGTCAAATAAGTTTTTTTAAGTGAAAGATATTTTACAAAAGCAAAGGAAGGAGGGAAGTTTTCCATGGTGATGATATAGTTTGAGCGTATTCTTGGTGGTGTGAAATTTATGTGAGGTTTTAAGGAATGACTTGCAAGGTTAAAATAATGAGATTTATAAGAAGGATATGTTATATTTTAAGGTAATTAGTGATGGTTTCATCAAAAAGATGGAAGAATCTATGATATTTACATTCTTGTGGATGTCTCAGAATTGTATGGTGTTTTGCAGTTTCCAAGTACTTTCACATATGAAATCTCATTTATGCGAGATCCCTGTTTTTCTAGCTTAATGCAGGCCAGGGATGCATAAAAACTTAATTAGAGACAGAAGGAAAATAATTTCTTTTTCCAAGGATCCATATGTGTGCAATGAAAGAACAAAAGGAAGTTTTGTTTTTAAGAATCATCCTAGACCTTGCATTTTTATTCATTTCTGACAATGGAAAAGTGGCTATAGCTGCCAACTCAACAGTCTTTCCAAGTAAGCCCTTGAGTAAGAAGCCAAATGTCTTGTCTGTGAAAAAAAAATATATATATCGGCAGTTAGGCATCTGAATGCCACCTCCAGAAAACAAGGAAATGAACATGTGTGCATTTGATTTAACACTTTAAAATGTGGTCTCTCACATTGCTCTCCCAAGACTCATCACCCTGTATTTTGAGAGTACCTCTGAGTACCAGGGTTCATGCCAATCTCACAACTAAATACATACAAGTGCACTTAATTGTGATTAAAAACAATCACTCAGTCTATGTAGATAACTAAAGTTTTTTTTTTTCTTAGTAGTATATTTTCAATATTTCTAAACTGGCCAGGAGATCACTTTAAAATGAACCAGGCACAGCTTGCAAAATGCCATTACTACTCTCAGGACAAACTAATGAGCAAAGAAAATAGGAATTTCATTGGTTATGTGGGAAATCATTCTATATGCCAGGAAACATATTTATTTAGTATATGTACAGTGTATGAGCTTAATATAACCATTTGATTGAACAAACTATTTACCTAAGTCAACCTTACCATTTCCTCCCTCCACTTCTTAACAGTAGATTTCATCTAATCCTCATGCAAAAAAGTGGGTAATATCAACATTTATTAATAATTATTTTATTGGTTACAATGTTCTATACGTTCTTTGGTCTTTTGAAACTGTCTTTAGCTCTTACTCACTGTCATCCACGGGAATTGCACCACTAAGTTTTAGAAACTGTAGTTTTAACTGGAACATTTTTATTCAAACTTCCTATGGTCACCTGATAATATTAAAACTCTGTGACCTTAAAACTAGAAGGACTTCCAATAGCCATAATTAGATATTACATTAAATCATTATTAATCTCTGCATTCTCTATAAAATGTTTCATTTTCATACAGTTGAAACATAGATTTTCCTTTCTGTAAATTACAGAATTTGCTACCTGTATCATGCACAGGTGAGGCCTTATTATCTATGATCTATATCTGAGCATCTTTGTACCCATCCCCCTTACACAGCTACACAAAATTGAAAACCTATGCAACTTCTTATTAACTTTCTCCTCTGACCTGCTAACATCATCCCTTCTAATCTTAGCAGCACTGGTGATGAATATGTTTTCATACTTTCCTCCATTTTTACATAGTTTGTATGCAAATAATATTTATTATTAAATCAATAACTAACAATGTGTAACTACTTGTTGTGGGAAGTCAGGGACCCCGAATGGAGGGACCGGCTGAAGCCGTGGCAGAAGAATATAAATTGTGAAGATTTCATGGAAATTTATCAGTTCCCAAAATTAATACTTTTATAATTTCTTATGCCTGTCTTTACTGCAATCTCTGAATATAAATTGTGAAGATTTCATGGACAATTGTCACTTCCCTAATAATACTCTTATAATTTCTTATGTCTGTCTTTACTTTAATCTCTTAATCCCATTATCTTCATAAACTGAGAATGTACGTCACCTCAGGAACACTATTGTACAAATTGATTGTAAAACATGTGTGTTTGAAAAATATGAAATCAGTGCACCCTGAAAAAGAATAGAATAACAGCGATTTTCAGGGAACAAGGGAAGATAACCATAAGATCTGACTGCCTGTGGGGTCGGGCAGAATACAGCCATATTTTTCTTCTTGCAGACAGCCTATAAATGGACATGTGAGTAGGAGAGATATCACTGAATTATTTTCCCAGCAAGGAATATGAATAATTAATACCCTAGGGAACTAATGCATTCCTAGGGGGAGGTCTATAAATGGCCGCTCTGGGAGTGTCTGCCTTATGTGATTGAGATAAGAACTGAAATATGCCCTGGTGTCCTGCAGTATCCTCAGGCTTACTAGGATTGAGATATTCCAGCCTGGTAAATTCTAGTCAGACCGGTTCTCTGCTCTTGAATCCTGTTTCCTGTTAAGATGTTTATCAAGACAATACGTGCACAGCAGGACATAGACCCTCATCAGTAATTCTAATTTTGGCTTTGCCTTGTGATCTTTATCACCCTTTGGAGCATGTGATCTTTGTGACTTGCTCCCTGTTCGTACACCCCCTCCCTTTTAAAATCCCTAATAAAAACTTGCTGGTTTTGTGGCTCAGGGTCATCATCACAGTCCTACCAATATGTGATGTCACCCCTGGAGGCCCAACTGTAAAACTCCTCTCTTTGTACTCTTTCTGTTTATTTCTCAGGCTGGCCAACACTTATGGAAAATAGAAAGAATCTACATTGAAATATTGGGGGCTGGCTCCCCCGATAACTAGTGTTGGTTTTTCATATTCAATTCTAAGTTCTGAGAAGCAACGAACTACATCAATCTAATTATACAATGGTTGGCCCATTCTTACCACAGTTCTTGGTACGTACAAAGCAAGTTAGCTAAAAATATTGGTAACATTGTATTCTGGGAATCAATCTATGTATTTTGCCTCAGTTAATTCAGTTAATATTTAGAAAACACTTTTGAGACAGGCTGTTATTATCCTTATTTTATGACCTTAAAAGAATAAAGTGGGCCTGGTGCAGTGGCTCACGCCTATAATCCTAGCGCTTTGGGAGGCCAAGGTGGGTGGATCACCTGAGGTCAGGAGTTCGAGACCAGCCTGGTTAATATGGTGAAATCCCATCTCTACTAATAATACAAAAATTAGCCAGGCATGCTGTCAGGCACCTGTAATCCCATCTACTAGGCTGAGGCAGGAGAATTGCTTAAACCTGGGAGGTGGAGTTTGTAGTGAGCTGAGATAGTGCCATTGCACTCCAGCCTGGGCAACAGAGAGAGACAGTCCCAAAAATAAAAAAATAAAAAAAATGTAGAAACTGAAGAAAAAATTAAGTAATTTGATCAAGACCTCAAAACTGTTTCGTGGAAGGTTCATGAGATATAATGTGTTCTTCATAAATACTGTAATGAACTAATAAATTGTGAAAAATTGCATAAGAAGGTGAAGATAGCTAATTTTGCAATAAATGTGTATAGCTTATAAGTATACATATGTATTCCTTGAACAATGAAGTCTTTCAAAATTAATAGATTACTTACGATGACAATTTGCTGTCTGTAGAATATTGATACGTTCTATTTAGTCTACAGGTAAGAATTTTACCTTCAACTCATCATCAAAATAGGTTAATATAAATAATATAAATTAAAAAACAAATGATTTTGCTCTCTGTATAAGAATCAGACTATGGCAGAGAGATAGTATTAACTGGTGACCCATAATTATAATTTGTACTTTGTAAAATTTTCCTGGAAATGGGAGAAAACTGATTGCCACCTCTAAAAATTCTCCTGCCCTATTATTGTGAATATTTGGAAGGCCTCTTTTTTCTAGGCTTTTTAGACACTCCAAGATCTAATTCAATTTCAAGATTCAATCCAAGATGTACAAAACAAAACAAAGAAATTCTGAATTTATATTGGAGCTATGAAATATTATGCAGAAGCCCTTGTTTCTGTACAGTATAATAATCAATCAATTTCTTCCTAAAGCAGAGGCAACTAACTGCATTTTTCTTTGCAGAAATATGGCATCCTCAATCTGATATTAGAGATTCAGAAACCATAGTTCCATGAATTTGAGTGTCTCACCCAATGTCAATAACTCCTTAGATCAAGTCTGGATAACTAATGTCTTTCCCAATTGTATTTCATAATTTTATTGTCATTTTTTGTAGCTATTAATTTCAGTGATCCATCATTAATATAATTATATTTGAGAATGTAAAAATGTTATATCACTTTACCTGGAGAGCTCTTTAACTTCTTCCAGCTTAAATACTGCCAAAATAATAAATAGGGAATATGAAATACTATTTACTTAAATGGTCTCATGTATATTGTGCTGGGATACACAATATAAAAATATCGCTTGCAGCTGCCACTGTATACACAGGTGATCACATGAATTAGATCTTGGTAGAAACATTTGTTTGGAAGTGCTGTGTGTAGGAAGCTGAGAATTCAAGGGGAAGAAAGTTCTGTTCTTTTTTGCTTTACTCCCAGACTGCTTCTGCCCTTAGCAGTGCCTCTGTTCATCAGCACCAGTGAGTTCACAAACCAGTTCTTTCAATAGAAAAATCATCAATCATAAAAACAAGCAAGAGCCCCTCAAATGCTTGTCACTGTCTTACCTTCTGCTATCGTGGGAGAGAACCGACTCCACTTAGAGATGCAATAATCAGCAACTTTCCTTTGTGGAGCAGATGGTGTTGACAGAGCTTGTTCACAATGGTTGGGTATCACTGCAAATTAAGAACAGAGTCCTTTCTATCTGTTATGCTGCTTTTTGTTTGTTTGTTTTTTATTTTACCGTGAGTTCTCTATTATGTTGCAGGCATGAAACTGAACAGCAATTATAGTTCATTTGTGCTCACAGAATGCTATAATAGAATGCTAGTGTTCTAGATATGAAATTCCATGCTTTACAGAAAATAGACTTAAACTCTAGAATAGTGCCACTTTTTTACTGATTATATTCAAGGGCTCCGCTTTGCCAATAGGAGAGTTTTTTTCAGTTAACTGAGGCTTATTCTTTTAAAAATAATACTAAATCTACTCTTACTTTAAATAAAATATTCCTAAAGTATTACAACATTCCTGGAATTAACAAATGAAATGTATAATGTATTGTGAGTTGGGGTTTAAGTCATGAACAGGTAACATTTTACTAGTTTGAAAATCATGATGTCCTTTGGGGCTACACAGATGTATGAGCTGTTCCTGTCAATTCCTAATGTTCCTAGATTGGTATACATGTTTAGTTGTTTAATTTGCTTTTTTTTTTAGTGTATCAATGTGTAATTGACATACTACAAACTACATATATTTAAAGGGAACAATTCAATAAGTTTGACCCACCATATACTGTTGTGAAACCATCAGCATGATCACGAAAATGAAATCAATCACCCTGAACAGTTTCGTCATGCCCTCCTGCCTTTCCTTCTCAAACAACCACCCATCCCCAGACAACCAGTGATCCACTTTTCCCTACTATAGATGAGTTTGTAGTTCTTAAAAAAATATAGAAATTGAACCATGCAGCATGTATATGTTTTAGTCTGGCTTATTTAGCACAATTATTTCAAGATTCATCCACATTGTAGAGCATGTCTGCTATTTATTCATTTTAATTGCTGAGTATTCCATTGTATTAGCTTTGTGCAAAAATAATTGTGGTTTTTGATCATTTGTGTATGTCTTTTTGTGAACATAGGCTTTTATTTCTCTTGGGTAAATATGCAGAAATGGAATGAATATGATTGATATATTTGCGAGATATCATAAAACCATTTGATATTTTCTAAATATTTTTTCATATTCTACTTAATCTAGAGGCTGGCTACTAAAATTATTTGCTTTTACCATCATTGTATTTTGGCTTTAATATTTAAGTAGTGATTAGAATTTAAGTTGAACTGTAGGAATTTAAAATATTTGTAAATATCTCCTGCTATATTCAAGACAAATATGTGCAAAATTATCTTAATTTGTCAAAATTTTTATTTCAAATTACTTTGACTTAGAATCTACAAAATCTCCAATATATATTTTAAATACGTTTTAAAATTTAAGGCATTTATTTTAGAATGATGAATTCAAAATCAACCTAGTTTAAATCTATAAACACATTTCATTTGAGAGAACTCAATATGTGATCTTTAGGTGATGAAATTATAGATACCATTCTTATAATAGCTCTATGATTCTTTGTTTGCATAAAAGTAATTTCAAAAAGAAACTGACTCTAAGGGATATAAAGAAATACTAGTGAACTTTCCCCTAACAGTTCACAATCATTTTGAGGTATTGTTCTTAAATATATTAACAATAGTTATTAGTTTGATCAAAAAATATCTCATAGTGGATCCACTGAGGATTCCTTAATATTCTTTACTTTTATGTAAAGCATTTGGCAAAATTTATTTGGATTATAATCAAGATTTAGAGTCTGAAGTTTTAAGCTGACAGAGACTCCAGAGTTCATTTAGTCTAGTCTCTTCATTTTACAAATGATTATGGTAAAGGGGCTCAAAATCAAATGATTAATTGGTAGCAGTTTGTTTTCACACATGGCACGTGGTGTTTGGCATTGAAAACTTGTGTTCTGATCGCATATTCTCTTTGAACTCTGTTTTTCTCACATACAAAGTAGGTGATGGGGGGTATGTATGTTCATATCCCTTTTGGCTTTAAAATCTGTAAGACTCAAGAGAGTAAAGTACCTTATTATATTTTCTGGTCTTTGATGAATTTTCATATATGAGAATGATAATCCCTTTGTATAACTGTGAGATAACTTATTATTTTATAAATCCACCAGATATTTAATAGGTAGTTAAAATATGAAAGGCATTATGTTAGATACTAAGAACCATTTCACAGCACTCTGAAATCATATTGAATCAAATAACTTTTATAATATCATTAATATTATTTTTTTCAATTTAGCATCTGGACCTCTATCTGAATGAGTATTTACATAAAGCATGTTATACAAACCTTAAAAATGTGGGGCTGCCCTTCTGAATCAACTGTGATATTTGTTCTTTCAGTTTCCCTGTTGCTCCTGTGGCTTTCCTTGAGTCATCTGCAGAGAATCTTTCTCTGGAATACATTGGATGCAGTTGTATCTTATGCATTGGTTTTATGACAAGGGGATCTGTGGTCAAAACAAGATAAGAAATTTCACCATAGAAAAGGAGGTGGGACAAGAGCTCTGTTCTCTTCATTGATTTCAAATCCTGTAAATATTTTATTAAATTATACCACTCTCAGGACAATCTTCGTATCTCACAGCTTTTGACAATGAGATAGATTTTTTAGCATGTATATTCTTTACATAATTCATTATATTTTGTAGGATTTTTAAGCCATGAAAGAAACTAAGTGAGTTAAAAATATGTATGTAAAATAGTTTTGCATAATATTCATTGGTGTGCAGAATCTCTGCTTTGGTGTTAAACCTACAACACCATTATAAAATAATACGTCTTTTGAAACAGTCTCATCTAGCCTACTGAAGATAACTTTGCCTATAGAGTTGAAAAATTAATACATAAATGACCTTTAACACAAATAATGTTCAACTGATTCCACATTCATGAACAATTCAGCTATTTATTCCACGGGACTTGTTCATGATTAAAGAAATTCAATTCTAATATCGGAACAGAAATCTTGTCACACAACTTCTACCCATTCTTTTCATGGGTTACACATATTCTCCCAAGTGATATCCTAATGGCACATGTAAAATATAGAAAACAGAGACTCTATAATTGTTATTGAGAGATGATTATTTAAATTTATGCCAAACATTTTAAATCTGAGAGTTACCAAGCCATTTATATTTTCATATGTTTCATCTGTATCTGAGATAACTCAAAACCAGTTATGAAAATATATGTCCTAAGGAACAGCCTCCAATAAGCATTTCTCTTCCACTCTGAGGTGATACAGAATGGTCCGAGAGAATGGTATCTTCCTTAAGAAAGAAATAGAAAAATGTTCTAACCATTAAGTGGTTTTTCATATTCTTTAATAACAAACAAAACAAAACAAATGATGCTCATTTTCAAAACAGAGTATAATACACATACAATAAGTCGAATAAAACTATAGCTACAGCTTAATGAATTATCCCAAAGTAGTCATTCATATAACCATCACCAAGATCAAGAAGAAAATACAGATTTTTGCCACCACTCCAAAGAATTCTTTCTATTGTCTCCTTCCCATCTCTATGCCCTGCTGTGAATAAAAGTACTCACTACCCTGGGTTAGCGCAGTGACACGGCTCATGCCTGTAATCCCAGCATTTTGGGAAGCTGAAGCAGGTGGATCACTTGAGGTCAGCAGTTTGAGACCACCCTGGGCAACATAGTGAAACCCCGTCTCTACTAAAAATACAAAAATTTGCCGGGCATGGTGGCGGGCACCCGTAATCCTAGCTACTCAGGAGGCTGAGACAGGAGAATTACTTGAACCCAGGAGGCAGAGGTTACAGTGAGCCAAGACTGTGCAACTGCCCTCCAACCTAGGTGATGGAGCAAGACCCTGTCTCAAAAAAAATAAAGAAAAAAAAGTAACCACTAACCTGACTTTTATGGTAGCTACCTCATTGCTTTCTCTCTTCTCAAGGTTTTTAGTTTTACTATATACACGTGTCTCTTCACACTACAATTTAATAATGTCTGTTTTATCTTTGTATAAATGGGACCATTCTGTGTATTATATTCTCTATTACTTCTTCCACTCAACATTATGTTTGTGGAACAAACCACATTTTTGGTTGTAGCATATTTCATTCAGTCTTCACATCTGCATATTATTATACTGCTGAATCAAGCATGATATATTTGACAGGGTACTAGGTTTGTTTCTCATTGTTAGCTGTTATGAGAGATGCATCATAAACATTCTTGTGTGTGTGCCCTTGGGGCACATGCCCATGTATTTCTGTTAGATATGACCCAGGAATAGAATTGATGATTATAAGCTAATGCAGATTTCATCATATGTAGACAATGCCTAATCATTTTCCCAAGTTGATGCACATTAAGTATGCATGTTCTCATTTATGCACATTCTGGCTAAACACAACACTTGTTTGTCTTATACTTAGACATCCTGTTGTGTATATAGTCATATATCATTCTGGAGTAAATTTGCAATTACATAATGCCTAATGAACATAAGCACCATTTTGTCTTTATTGGACATTGTATTAGCCTCTTTTGCAAGGTATCCATTCTAATTTCAGTACTCTTCCTGCGAGATTATTTTTCTGCATGTTATTGACTGGAAGCATCTCTTCATATTATGGACATGAGTATTTGTCAAGTATTTATAAGGCATATAAATAATTCCAGCAAAACTGTAACATGTTCTTAACATGTTCTTTTATTCCTTTAATAGTGTCTTACTAATTTTTAATTTCTCCAGATTTTCAATCTTTTCTTCTATGGTCAGTTCTTCTTGCATTCTATTTAATGTACCTTTCTACATCTCCTATGTTCTCTTCTAAAGTTCTGTTTTTATGCTTGCATGTCTAGATTTTTAACTCTAGAGTGAAAGTTCCTGTATGATGTGATACAGGAAATAATTTTGTTAATTTCTATTTGGGTGTCAATTTTCTATAGAATCATTGATTGAAAATACCACCCATTTTTGACTACTCTGCTTGGTGAATTTTGATTGTTTGTGAGTATGAGTTTTGGAGTCTTTATTCTTTCATTTTTAAATTTATATTTTATTCTTTATACCATATCACAAACTCTCAATTAATATAGTATAGTTTTTTTAAAATCCTCATATTTTTTGTCTTAAATTCAAAAGTGTCTTGACCATTTTTGGCATGTTCTTCTTCTATATAAAGTTTATATTGATCATGTCACTTTCCACAAAAACCTAATTGGATTTTATTAAGATAACATTAAATAAATATGTAATTTGGAAATACTTAACTTTTTTTGAGACAGAATCTTGCCCTGTCACCCATACTGAAGTATAGTGGCATGATCACCCAAGTACATTTTTTATAGAGACAGGGTCTCACATGTTGCTCAGGCTGGTCTTGAACTCATGGCCTCAAGTGATCCTCCCACCTCAGCCTCCCAAAGTGCTAGGATTACAGATGTGCACCACTGTGTCCAGCTAAATTGACATTTTATAATATTGAGTCTTCCAATCCACACACATGAAACATTCCTCTATTTATTTTAATCTTTAATTTTTCTCAAAAAAGTTTTGTAATTATCTGCATAGATGTTTTGCCCATATTTGGTTACATTTATACATTGATATTTGACATTTCTGACTTAATTTTTAAATTTATTTCATTTTATTTTTACTCTGTTTTAACTGCTAATCTAGTAAATGTGTAAAAATAGTGACCTTATATTCAGCGTAATTGCTACACTTATTAATTATAACTTATGTATTAATTTCTGAATTTTATGTTAATACAAAGATTTTTAATATTGCCTTCCTAATTCTTACAATTTGAATCAATGTCTAATAGCAGCGACTGAGACCTCTGGTTCAGTCTTGAGTAGCTGTAGTGTTAATGTTCTTTTTTGTCTCATTTTTTTTCTCAAAATGAGTTTTCAATATGTCGATCTCAATTATGCTGCTCGCAGAAAGCTTTTTACATTTAACTTTTATTAAGATTTATTAATAAAGTCCCACAGTAATCCTGGTTTGCAAAGAGTTTCTATTTTGATTGTATCTTGAATTTATCTTGGCCTCTATTGACTGGATCATATATTTTTATCACTTTTTCTGATGATGTAGTGGTTACTTCACCTGATATTTTAAAAAAAAATACTAAATCAAACATCTGAGGATTCCTCTAATAAAGCCTCTTTTGCTTAAATACACTAATATTTTTATAAAGAAATAATTTATTTATTGTTAAATATTTTGTATTGGAGCTTTGCTTTTATTTTCATGAGGAGATTAGCCTGGGATTTTCCAGTTCATATGTCCTTTTCAGGTTTTGGTATTCCTATTGTGTTGAATTCATAAATGAGTTGTGTGTGTGTGTATATATAAATATCTACCTACCTATTTATTTATCCATCCATCCATCTATCTATATTTGGAGAGATGAGTGCAGTAGGCAGAATAATGGCTCCCTAATAGCGTCCATGCTCTAATCCTTGGAACCTCTGACTAATGTTACTTTGTAAGGAAAGGGTGACTTTGAAGATGTGATCAAGGTTGAGGACCATGAAATGAGAGAAGTCAGCCAAGATTATTCAGGTGAATTTAATATGACTACATAAATCCTCAAAAGTAAAGAACCTATACTAACCGCAAAGAGTAAGAAAGATGGGAGCACAGGTGGAAGGAGACACGTCTTTGCTGGTTTTAAAGATGAAAGAAAGTGACATCAGCCAGGCAATATGGGCAGGCTCTTACAGCTGAGAAGGGCAAGGAAGTATGTTCCTCCCTAGAGCATCAGGGAAGAAACTTAGCCCTGCTTGATTTTTAACTCATGAGGCATGCATCAGAATTCTGACCCACAGAACAGTAAGACAATATATTTATGCTGTTTAAAGACACTGAATTTGTGATAATTTTTATGGCAGCAATGGAAAACTAATACAATAGGCATTACTTTAAAAATATATATTAGCTAGGATTCACTAATGAGAATGGGTCTGAAATTTTCTTTGCAGAAAGTTCCATAATGATTTATTAAATTTACGTTATAGATACAGAATTCTTTCGATTTTCTGCTTCAATGGATGTGAATCTTGGAAATTTATATTTTTGTGATTCTTAGTGTATTTCATGCACATTTAAAAATTGATTGATACAAAGCTAATCATAATGTATTCTTATGGTCTTCTACATTTCTATGGCATCAATTTATATCTTTACTTCATTGTTAATATTAAAGTCACTAAAGAAATTTCCAAAAATTTGTTTCACTTTTAATTTTTAAAATGATCCAAAACATATTTTAAAATTATTATTGTCAAGCTATAATTTATCTCAATGTTGGTAAGTATAACTTATCTACTTGCTATCTATCTGCTATAATACACATAATATGTTAATATAATAGCAAAGATTATGTGACTTCAACATTTTTAAACACAGTAACAAATTCTTAAAATATCTGATCTTCTCAATATAGACCAAAACACTATTTAATATTCACATATATTCATGGTAATGATCCTTAGCAAACAAGAACTAGAGGAAAAATGATTTGATCTGATGAGTGTACATAATTTGTAAAATGTTGAAAACATTCCTTTTAAGATTGAGAAGTAAACAAAGATATTCATGACCACCACTTTAATTCAATATTATACTGATGGTCCCAGCAAGAGAACATAAGAAAATAAATAAATAAATAACATAGTAAGTGTAGTGAAATTAAAATGGGCATTATTCATGGATAATATAATTGTAAATATAAGACACTTGGAAATGACAAATAAATGTTGAGGAAATTTTGCAAGGTAGTTTGATACAGAAAAAAATCAATTTTAAAAAAACACTATATCAAATCAAATTAATTTTTAATAAAATTTAAGTGAAATTTGAAATATACCATTAAAACATTAACAAAAGGGGTTGGGGGGAGAAAGGGACCAATAGGCAGAGCACAAAGGATTTTTAGGGCAGTGGAACTAGTCTATATGACACTATGATGGGGTATACATGTAATGACATATTTGTCAAAACCCAGAGAATATACAATACCTAGAGTGAACCCTAATTTGAACCATGAACACTGGGTGATAATGATGTGTCAATGTACATTTATCAATTAAAACAAACGGGCCATTCTGCTGGGGGTATTTATAATGGAAGAGGCTATGCATGTGCTTAGGCAGCAAGGATATGGGAAATCTCTGTACCTCCATCTCAATTTTGCTGTAAACCTAGAACTGCTCTTAAAAATGAAAATATTAAAAATTAACATAAGTGCAAAATATCTACAAAGCAATTTAAAAAACATTATAAATTTTTAAAAAATCTAAATAAATAGAAAAATATATACTGTTTTCATGACTTTGAAGGCCTGGAATTGGTAAATAAGAATCAGACTAACATTGATATGTAATTTCAATATATTTCTATCATGTTTGGTCTATGTATATGTACAACAAATTTGAGTAGTGATGTAGAAAATATAATGAATAAAGAATCACTAAGCCATTCTTAAAGAAGACAACATGGGATATAGATATAAAGGCTTACCTAAAGCCATATAAAGATATTGCGGTTTTAATGCAAGGATAGAAAAATAGACAAATTTTTAAGGGGCTATTTACAGATGGATATATAAATGGATCATTGATTTATGAAGAAAAAGCACAGCAGATGTGAGGAAAGAATGGTTATTGCAGTAAATGGTGTTGCATGGCCATTTGGCAATCCATACAAGAACACTGTGAGAGAAAAAAATTCCTTTCGTTCATGCCATACACTAAGTCAATTTCAGATTAATTTTTCATTAAAGTGTGAAAGGTAATCATAAGCTCAAAAAGTTGATAAAAACAAAACTGAGGCCAGGCATGGTGGCTCATGCCTGTAATCCCAGCACTTTGAGAGGCTGAGGCGGGTGGATCACGAGGTCAGGAGATCAAGACCATCCTGGCTAACACGGTGAAAACCCGTCTCTACTAAAAATACAAAAAATTAGCCGGGTGTGGTGGCGGGTGCCTGTAGTCCCAGCTACTCAGGAGGCTGAGGCAGGAAAATGGCGTGAATCCGGGAAGTGGAGCCTGCAGTGAGCTGAGATCACGCCACTGCACTCCAGGCTGGGCGACAGAGCAAGACTCCATCAATTAAAAAAAAAAAAAAAAAAAAGAAAGCAAAAGTGAGAGATGAAACATTATACTAGTATCAGACAAAGTAGACTTTAAGACAAAAAAGTGTCAATTCAGAAGTCATAAAATTATAAATATATATGCATGTAGCATTATATCCCCAAAATACATGAAGTAAAAACTGACAAATTTGATGGGAAAACTCATGCTGCTAAGGAAACATCTATAAAAACCCACATCTATCACTATACTTCAAGGTTAAAGACTAAAACATTTCCCCTAAGAAAGAACAAGATGAGAAAGAGGACAAGCGTGCCTGCTCTGACTACTTCTATTCAATATTGTACTGGAGGCTCTAGCAACTGGCAATTCAGCAAGAAAAAGAAATAAAGGGTACCCAGATCAGAAATGAAAAAGTTTACTTGTCTCTATTTACAGATGACACAATTTTACATTCAGAAAGCCCTAAAGAATCCACATATAACAACTTAGAACTAAAAAACAAAGTTCAGCAAGGTTGCACAATACATGATTAAAAGGCAACTGTAAGCTATATTTCTCTATATTAGAATTAGCAATTATAAATTGAAGTTAATGAATTACTTTCATTTGCAATAGCATCAAAAAGAACTAAATACTTATGAATAACCTAACAAAATAATGCAAGACTTGTACTCCAAACATCTAAATATTATAAAAAAAAAGATAACTGAAAGAAATTATAGGAGCCCATGATGGAATGGACTCCTATAATGGAGGGATGGATGGATGGAAAAGACATCCCATATTCATGAATTGAAAGATTTAATATTGTTAAGATGGTAATATTCCACAAATTGGTCTACAGATCATTTTCAATGTCACACTCACCAAAAATCTTAGCTACCCATTTTCTCACAAATTGACCAGCTGATCTAAAAACTTATATGAAGATTCAAGGAATCTAGAATAATCAAAAGAAACTCGATGTATAAGAATAGCCAGAAATTTCACACTTTATGATTTCAAAAGTTATAACAAAGAAGCAGTAATCAAGACAGTGTGGTACTGGCATAAGAATCAATATAAGAATCAATAAAATAGAACTGAGATTCCAGAAATAAACTCTTATATTTATTGCTAATTAATTTTTGACAAGTGTGCCAAAATAATCCAATAGGAAAATAAAAACCTTCTCAATAAATGATTATTAGACAATTGAATATTTATATGCAAAAGAATAAAATTGGGCCCTTACCCACACCATATACAACAATTAATTCAAAATGGATTAAAGACAATGTGAGAGCTAAAAATATAAGGTTTATAGAAGGAAATATAGGTCTAAGTCTTCATGACCTTGAATTAGGCAATTGTTTCTTTGACATGCAACAAAATAAAAAATAAATAAGTTGTACTTCACAGATATTAAAAACTTCCATGTTTCAAAGACCACCATCAAGAAAAAGAAAAGAAAACCTACAGAAGAAAATATTTGTAAGTTACATATCTGAAAAAGTTTATATCCATAATATATAAAGAACTCTTATAGCTCAACAATAAAAGACAACCCAATAAAAATTGGCAAAGGATTTCAATTCATATTTCTCTATAGAAGATATGTAAATGGCAAATAAATACAAAAACAAATGTTACACATGATTAACACTAGGAACATGTAAATCCAAATCACAATGAGATACCACTTCACACCCATTAGAATGGCTCTAGTGAAAAATACAGACAACAACAAGTGTTGACAGATATATGGAGAAAATGGAACTCATATATTACTATGGGAATGAAAAATTGTGTGGCCCCTTGGGTAAATGGTTTTGCGGTTTCTCAAAAAGTTAAAACATAGCAGTAACACACGACACAGTATTTCACCTTCTATATATATCCCTGAGAGAAGTGATAATATTGGCCACACAAATGTTCTTAGCAGCATCATTCATAAATCCAAAGGTGAAAACAATCCAGATGCTCATCAATGGATAAATGGATAAATTGATAAACACAATTTGGCATATCCATAAAACTGAATATAATTCAACCACTAATAGAAATGAAGTAGTGATACATACTACAACATGGATGAAACTTGGAAACATTATGCTAAATGAAAGAATCAAAGCACAGAAATCCGCATCTTGAATCCTTCCATTAATATTAGTTTCCCAGAATAGGCAAATCTATAGAGACAGAAAGTAGATAAGTGGTTTCCAGGGGTTGGGGCGGGGGGTGGGAAGGAGGAAAGAAGGGAGAGTAACTGCTAATATGTATGAAATTTCTTTCTGAGGTGATGAAACATTCTAAAATAAGATAGTGGTAATGTTTTTAAAGTCTTGTAAATATACTAAAACCAACTAAGTTTTACACTTTAAAAAATAAATTTTATGCTAAGTTAATTATATTTCAATTTTAAAATAAAAGTCTTTGGGATTTCACAGAGGGAAAGTTTTTGTTTGTTTATTAATAATGCATATAAAGCACTATTCAGACAGGTAAAGAATAGTGAAATGGACTAAATAAAGGTAAGAACCCCTGTTCATCAAACACTAAGTACACTTTCAGTGTGGTTACCCTATTTATTTGAATTACAAATTAATTTAATATGTTCCAATTTTCTTTTATTTTAATATTCGGTTAAGCTATAAACTCATTGAGGTCGTTTATTTAATTTTGCTTTAGTTTTGCTTCCTCAAGTCTCTGTAAGAAATAATAATTGAAAGCTAAAATTTGTGAAATAATAATCATTTCATTAACAGTAGCTTATGTTTTTGAGCAATTATTCTTTCCAAAGCTTTCTGAGCTTCTATGTCCATTTTAGACATGAGAGAAATGAAATCTAAAACTTAAAGTAGCTTTCCACATTCACAGAGTCTGTTAAGTGGCAGTCAAGATTTAAATCTCAGTTGTCTCATACTTCAGTCTGTTCTCTTAACTACTCTGCTACAATTTGATGAGTTAGAATTGATTAGGATTCTGTACTCCTTATGGTAGAAAAATAAAATGAAAAAAGCTAAAATAGGAAAATTGATTTGTACCCTGATGGGATTTAATTTGACATGCTCTAAGCATTTGCATGATGGTAGACTTGACTGTTTATGTATATACATCTGTGAATGTGAATGGCTATAAATATAGAAGTAGAAAGCCTCTTTCTCCCTTTTGGTTTTGGTCATGTGGCTTTGCTCTAAAACCAGGTAAAACATTGGCAATATGCAATATAGCTTAGTATTAGCAACTAGAAATCGCTTGGTAAAAATGAGTGGATCAATGACAATATTCACACATTAAATATCTGTTTACAATTCACATGCAGTGTGTACTGACCACACACTGATTTTTCCTAATACATTTTGAACAAATATAAGTGAATTCCTATTTGAATATATACATATAAAACAAAATATGAAGGCCTTTGACGACATACCAGGTGCAAATTTTTTTAAGTGGAGTATTTTATGTTTGAATATAGAACTAAAGTAGAAGTTTCAGGGTTAGTTTTTTAAAAAAGTAAAATTTTAACTGAAAGTCAGCCATTTTCTTTAAAAACATTTCAGTTTTTAAGAGATTCAATTGTTTTTGAATTAGCTGATGAAAAATGCCATGCAAATCGAAGTATCATTAGCACTGCTCATTATTCTGCTTTAACTCTCATATTATATAATCCTGAATATGTTACTTAAATATAGGTGACCTTGTGGAAAATTCAGTATCAGGTTTTATATCAAGGGTTCAATGTTGTGGGTATTGCTTTTAGTAGAGAAATCAACTCCTGTGGAAAAATTAAAAAAAAAAAAAAAAAGGATGAGTATTCTCAGTCATTCTTTGCCTTTCTCAAACTTCTTTCCCTAAGGCAAAGTGTGAACCACACTTTCAGCTCTAAGAGCTATTACTAATTCATAGGACTTCCATTTACTCTTTTAACCAAGGATTGATAGTAATGCTGCTAATGAAATGTCCTGACCAGCTGTGGCTAAATTACTTGACATCGCTTCTATTTACCTAGCCAGCTTCCGAAAGAACACCAAGAAATAGTCATCATTCCAGCAGTTACCCTTAGGACTCTATACTATATTTCTAAGTTAGGTTGGCCAATGCGTCAGCATAGAGACCTGGTGATTTCATTTAATAAAGGAAATCAGCTTTAAATATGGGTGGACATTTTTTTCTGTTTGCACCAAGCTCTTAATGTTTCACAAGTGCTGTAGTGTGCTAGCTACTTAATTATTCCAAATTTCAAGTTATTATCTATGAAGTATATAAGTCTGATTTATTATCTGCTTCCTAAATTTTTATGAGACTTGTTAGCAGAACTCCATTATATCTGACTGACTCCCTGATGTCAAGAAGCCATTCTTGTGAAAATATTTAACATAAAAATGAGCCAACAAATCATGGAAATGGCTCTGCTAAACAGGAAAAACACGGTGAGATGTAAAATATTGTTTAGGACACAACTGCAAATATTATGTCAATTTTAAAGCAACTATGTAAACACCCTATAAAGGAGCTACTTATGATGAAAGCAATATTCTCCAGCTCCTTGGTATCTCATTATGAGCTAATTTTTCCTTTCTTTGCTCCCACTAGCGTTTCAATGATGAGTTCATTGGATTAAGGACGTTACATGGCCAGTTTAAGATCACGTGGTAATTCCAAAGAAAGATATGATATGACTCTGCCTAAAGTCCCCTTAAGCAAAAGAATTAAAGTCATGAAGGACGTCCCATCAACCACTTTTGATAAAAGTTTCAACCATGGCTAGGTAAATGAGCATTCCTAGGATAAAAAGCCTTCAGAGTAGGCTTCTCTATCATTTTTATTTTTCCTTTCATATTTTCTGAGATAATCCACCATTGTATTGCATAAGTTAGTGATAATAGTAATAATGATAGTACAATAAGAATAAGAGTAATGCTGATGTATTTTTTAAGATTCCAAAAGAATGGAGGAAATACATTCTGAATTAGCATAATATTCTTGCAGTTTTCTGAAAATGTATACATTAGAAAAGCAGTTTGGTGTCTCCTATGACTGCTTAACACAAACTTATCTATCCCTTTGTTTTTAATTAGCACGACTCATATTAGAGTCTTGGATAAGGGCCTAGATAATTTGTTCATAGTAGCTTTTAGGTTGCCATATGAGTAAAACTGAATAAGGGTGAAACTTCACAAGTGGATAATACAGGCAAGCAGCTGCTCTCTTTCTCCACAACAGAATGGGGGCTATTTAAGGAGGAAATATTTTATGGTTAAAAAAAAAATCCTAGGGAAGGAAAAAAAATAAATTTTCTTGGACATTTAAATTTTAAATCTTCTTCAAAAAATATTTCTAGCTTAGTTTCAATGCACAAGTACTGCAAAATTCCTTTATTGAGAAAACCAAGTACGACCTTTTCAGAGCATCTACCTCTTTTTGTCTTCTCATAACACAATGCAAGAGCTTTAACTTTAATCCAATATTTGAGATACAATGAATGAGGAAACTAAAAGAGAAAACGGGGCACTGTATTTTAGGGTATGAGTCACTTCTCAAATTTTCAAATATAGGTGTGAGTGTTTTTAAAAAAATTACCTCCTGGTTGAATGCAAATCTCAGAGAATGTACTATCACTCACCAACCACCGAGCTACAGATAGCAGGGCCACATGCAATCTCTTTTGAACTATTTTAAACTTAAAAGAAAGAAGAAACCCTGTAGAATTATACCAGTGTTGACCTAGTTTTACATGTAGGTTATTCCATTTTGAAAATAGAAACTTTGATGTAAGAATGATAGTGTCATTCATACTATATACCTTCTGTGAGAGACCTTGGAGCAGAGGTTATGTGAAAGTTATGACCCAGTCATGGGCAAAACTAAAATGAAATGCATGTTAACTGTTAAAGCTAGGATTTAGCTGAACTTTCACTTGTGGGAAAAGCTTTTCAAATTGTCTGATGACAGGAATAGGGAACACAACCCCCTCTTCTTTTAATAGATACAGCATGGATGAAGTTAGGTTGCGTGTTCTCGAAGTGTTAGTAGATTTGTCAAGGGATGAACTTCTGACTTTGTGTCATTTAAGACAAAAAATTATTTAAATAGATTTCTGTTCAATAAATATTTTTCTTTGTTCATAAAATGTACATCATACATATTTTACTCACATTTAATTTTATCTTAGGGAAATATATATGTACCAATAATTTCCCCCAGATTACCAAACATTTTAATGCATGTAATAATGAACAACTAATAAAAAAAAGTCAATAGAAAGTCAATGGTTAGTTATAAGGGATATAGTTTTAGACTGTAAAACATCAGATTGATTTCAATGTGTAAAGCCAAGAGCTTAAATCTAGAATACATGTAGATAGATCACTTCCCAATTATTTGGGAGGGAGAAGGGTGGTGAGCTGAGAAATGCACGGATAGACTGGATCTTTTAGTCTACGTTCTTTTAAGGCACATTTTAACTTCACAAAATTAAAATATGTGGTTATCTCTACATAAATTTCTCATCTTAGTGAGTTATGTTAATCAATGTTTTGAGAAAGCACTAATTACATAAAATAAACAACTATACTTTTTATATCATTTGAAATTTAGTTACTACCCTGTTCACTGGGTACTTATTTTACATGACATTGTAGAATAGCATTGTGTACCCTACGGTTTTTCTTTCTAACATTTCTTTCCATCTCTTTCTTCCTTTGCAATAGGTTTCCAGATGCCATATGCTTAACTGATTGATCTTAATGTAGCCTGGTGATCACATTCTCTCTGGAGGTGATTGATTTACCATGGAATGTGGCCCTATCTGGCAATAAGTCATGAATGTTAAGAATGTGGCTGGTGTTGGAAACGGTATTCTCACCAATTAAAAGAAAGAAGATAAGGCCTGTCTTTTTTTCTGCTCAATATTAATGTATCTGCATTTACACCTAGAATTTTGGCAGCTATCTTTCAAACAGGAGGAAGTTAGCAAAAGGCAGTCAACAACACCGATCATGGACAATGTAAAATGAAAGAGATGTGGCTTCCTGTGATGGCATTGAACAATTGAATTAACCAGCCCTGTAGGCACTCTGCCTCAGCTCCTTTTAAGTGTAAAAATAAGTCCTTCCACTATTGAAACAGTTTACATCTAGAATTTCTATTATTTCAAATTAAGGCATCATAAGTTATTAACAGTGATTTTAGCAGCCTAGCCATAAACACATTACAATGATTACTTCTGGATGATATCCAGATGGCAAATACACATATAAAAAGATACTCCATACCATATATCATTAGGAAAATGCAAGTTTAAACAAGGAGACCCCAGTACACGCCCAACAGAATGGTCAAAATCCAGAACACTGACAACACCAACTGCTGGTGTGGATATGGAGCAACAGAAAATCTCATTCATTGCTGGTGGAAAGGCTAAATGATACTGCCACTTTGGAAGACAGGTCAGTGCTTTCCTATAAAACTAAACATATTTTGTCATACAGTTCAGCAACCATGCTCCTTGTAATTTACCCAAAAAGAGTTGAAAACTTTCATCTACACAAAAACCTGAAGACAGATATTTACAGCATCTTTCTTCATAATTGCCAAAACTTGGGAGCAACCCAGATGTCCTTTGGTTGGTGAATGGATAAATAAACTGTGGTCCACCCAGACAATGGATGGATCTCTCCCTTCAGCTGATAACGTTAATCCAATATTTGAGATATAATGAGTAAGAAAATAAAATGAGAAAATGGTGCACTATATATTTTAGGGTATAAGCTACACATCTTAAAATTTCAAACATAAATAGGAGAGCTTTAAAATTACTTCTAGATAGGAATGTAAATCTCAGAGAGTATACCAAAGAAATGGGCTATCAAGCCATCAGAAGACATGGAGAAAACTTAACAGAGTAATATGTATTCAGTGGGTAAGATAATGTAACATGTATTCAATGGGTAAGATACTAAGCGAAAAAAAAGCCAGTTTGAAAAGACTGCATACTGTATGATTCCAACTGTATGATTCCATACTGTACGATTCCAACACTCTGGAAAGGCAAAACTATGGAGAGAGTAAAAAGATCAGTGGTTTCCAGGGGGTAGGGAAAGGACAGGATGAACAGTTGGAACACAGGATGTTTAGGATCGTAAAACTAGTCTGTATGACACTATAATGGTAGATACATATCATGATACATTTGGTCAAATTCATGGCATCTACACCAGCAATAATGAGTCCTAATGTAAACTATAGACTCTAGGTGAAAATCATGTGCCAATGCAGGTTTATCAGTTGTGCAAATGCGACACTCTGGTGGAGGATGTTGACAGTGGGACAGGCTGTGCATACATAGGGAAAGAAGCATAAGGGAAATCTCTGTAGCTTCTGCCCCATTTTTCTGTGAACTTCTCTAGAAATAAAGTTTATTAAAAGACAAATACAAACAGTCCTCCATTTTTATGGTTTATACATCTGTCAGTTCAACGAACCATGATCGAAAATATTCCAGAAACAAAGAATTAACAGGTACTGACTTTTTTTTGGTCATTATTCCCTAAAAATACACTATTACTATTTACATAGCATTTACCTTGTACTATAAGTAATCTACAGATGATTTCCAATATATGCAAGGATGTGCATAGGTTCTATGCAATACTACAATATTTTATATAAGAGATTTGAGTGTCTGTGGATTTTGGTATCTGTAGTCCTGGAACAAATCCCCTATGAACACCAAGGGATGGCTGAACTGTATAATCTCACTTATATGAGGTATTTATAGTAGTAACATTCATAGAGACAGAAAATAGTGCAAAAGTCACCAGGGGGTGAGGGGAGGGGAGAATTAGGGGTTTATTGTTAAATGGGAAAAGAGTTTCAGTTTTTCAAGATAAAACGAGATATGGGAAATGCTTGCACAATAATGTGAATACACTTAGCATTACTGAACTGTGCACCTAAAATGGTTAAGATAAATTTGATGTTATGTGTATTTTACTACAATTAGAAATTATATATATATAATTTGTATATATAATTGTATTTATTTACATATAATTGTAATTATATATAATTGTGTATATATATAATTTGAAACATTACTTCTGTTCAGTTTTCTTCTGCATTTTAGGGGTAAGTACTCTCAAGCATACTACTTGTAAAAGCTGTGATTTTTGAATGGTTATGCTGGTAAAATTCCAATTTTTCTTTTATGTTAATTTTTATCCATGCACCTGCAGGCAGGCATAACATGGCCCTATAAGTGAAATAGGCCAGTTCTTAAGTCAAGAGTTTCTTAGAAAATGACTAATATTGTAGATTTCAGATGATGTATTTCTGCATGTTGGAGAGAGATTCCCATGATACAGCACTGTAAAATTACTGACCCAAAAATAATAAAAATGCCTTATTTTATATAAGGTGTCACAACAGTATGGTACTTTCTAAAAGGCAGAATCATACCATATCAATCTTCCATGTCTCCAATGGGTGTTTAGGCAGTACACTACAATAAGATGATTGAGGAGCAACTACATATACTGTTTTACAGAACCTAGGGAGGCCTAGAAATGCCAGCAGACTGAGATCTGAGAAAGATTCAAATTGTCTGTGGGTAACAAAAGGTGCCTCAACAGAGGAGAGAAATTTAGTCTTTCAGGGAACAAAGTGAAAACATTTGCTATCATAAAAAGAAGTTAATAGGCTTAGATTTAATATTTCTTTAAATGTAAATTTCACTAAAATGGTTACTTTATCACCTAAGCGTATTTTAATATGTTAAGCCAATTACTTTTTCTGGGCATTCAAGAGACGGTTAAACGCCTTTAATCACAATATGTTGGAAACAATTAAATGATGGTATATTCCAGATAACTCAGCATGTGCTTGCACTCAGAATACGTAATTTAGAATATAAAACCAAAACAAACAAAAAAGCCTGTTTTACTTATGGGAATTTGAATATATACTCTATATTTATAACCTCGTAGTATATATTTGGTTCCAGTTTGAGCTTGCGGGTTTAATGACACCTTGTAAAAAATAAATAAATAAATAAAGAGAGAAAAGAAAAAAAACAGGAATACATCCAGATAGGCTGAGTACAATGGTTTAGGAGAGATAATTGAAATATAATGCATTCTTACACCTATTTCAGCTTGCGCATTAGTTCTTGGTCTATATCCATCCTTTCTCAATTTCTCTCTCTCTCTCTCTCTTTCTCTATCTGTCTCTCTTGGTTTCTCTCTTCTTTCCTTAAATTCCACCAAAAGAAGCAGTTATATGATAACGTTATTTTTCTCACGATGACATGGAAATTATTTTTCTGTGCTTATTTTGATAACAAGTCAAGATTTTTTATTCACAGATGTCAAAATATATAAAATACACATTGCACCATCTGGACAAGGCTGCACACTTGTAATACACGATTTTGGGAAATAGTATGTCAGTCCTCTACGTTCTAAAGTTTCCTCTGTTTAAAATAAACCCTTGCCTTTGAATTAAGTTATGATGAAAATCTAAAACACCTAGACATTCTCAAGGCCTAGGCCTAGGTAATTTAGCTAGCATGCCTAAGTCAAATCACTTCTACCTAGCATGTAAGATGTTATCATCTTACTTTAGGGTTTTGGCTTAAAAGGTTTTATTTCTACATCAAGCTCAATTGATTCTCTGTCCTAATTTTTTCTAAGGCAGATTGCATAGATTGCAATGATGTCAGTCAAAGCTGATTGGGGTTTTTCTCCTTTTAAAATACCTGGACACGTTTTAATAGAATTTTTACGTAATGTACATCCTAACTAAACCTCTTGTAAAGCATCAAAACAACTTGGAAATTGTAAGCTCTTTTATATGTCTGTTGAGCATCTATTATGTATCATTGCAAAGTTCCATGAATGAGAAATACTAAAATATGGGATATAATCTCTGATCTCAGGCTGGGGCATCAAACACACAGGTAAACAACTGATAAAATACAATATGGCCAGTCAGTAGAGCATGGGAGTTAAAAGTAATGTTTTGACCTTGGCAGTCTTGGATTTGAGTTGAAGTTCTGATACTTATCTAGTCACCTAACCTCAGTTTATTTACCTTTTTTTTAAAAAAGCGACAAATATTTGTTGTAATTAGGAAGATTATAGGTATAAAATACTTAACACAGTATCAGCCACAGTATAGAACTCTATGCCCACCTCGTTATTAATACTATAAGCAGTATTATGATTAAGGCATGCATAAAAGGCTATGGGGGAAGAGAATAGGATGTTAGTGTTTCCCAATTTGGAAATATTAAACTACTAGAACTTTGGATGCGAGCAGGGAAGACTCTTCAGAGGAGGTAAGAGTAAAACTTTTCAGGAAAGACTCTTCAGGGGAGGTAACAGTAAGACTTTTCAACACCCCTGTTGCTTTGCAACTTGAGCAGTTCTAGACATTGCTAATTGTTCTCATTTCTAAGTTATTGTTATATAACAAAATGTATATAACAATTATTATATAACAAAATGTATACAACAGTTTTTGTTATATACAGAAAAAAACCTCACAAGCCTAGAAGTAACCATTAATTGTCTTTACTGAGTTATGAATGAAAGTTTAACCCTTACTGGGTCTTGGAGTCGTTTTACTCGCAGAGGTAATTTCCATGCTATTTTATAAATATATATTTCCTAGTAACTAAATATGATTTTATACTTAGTTCAGAAAACTGTATTTAGAAGTGTACAAACTGGAAATAATTCTCTGGAATGTGATAGCCTTCAGCATCCCTTTCTCAGGCAAAGGCCTTTAAATACATTTCAAAGAACACAAAACTTACGTGGATTGGATAGATTTATGATTACGTGTAATCCTCCTCAGTGGAATTTCTGTGGCATTAACTTCTTTGATGTAACTATCATTTCCATCTCTATCTTTCTCTAAATATGACTGAATGTTTTAATGCAAGTTTAAAAGCTACATTTTTAGGATAGACATCAAATGAGAGGTACAAAAAATTACATTAAAACACAGATTATTTTTAGCAGAATAGAGATGTGATAAAAAGAATAATTGTCTTGAAAAGGGAAGTCTTTAAAAGCACACTTATTAGTTTCCTACTGTTACTGTAACACATTACTACAAATTTAGTGGTTTAAAACAAGACAGGTACCTGGTTTTAATATCTGGAGTCAATAGCTCTAGAAAGGGGTCCCCCTCAGGAAGTTGTAGTCATTACTAGAGAAACAGTTTCATAATCCAATTTTTTTTGAGTGTCTAATGCAAAGCATATGTATATAAGGGTGCTTGCACCAATATACATTGAAAAACATTTATTTTGTAAGTCAAGTATAAGTGCTCTATCTACACTTTATTTCCTATACATATTTGCATATTTTATATATAGAGAGAGAGAGTACATAGGCCTGCAGCAATTATTTACCTATTTATTGTCTAATTGATAATACCTTGTACATTGCTAAGCAGAGCACCCTAGGGACTTAATATATTGCATTTTTATATTAGTGACTAAGAACAAGAACATTCAATACTAAGCTAGATCCAACAACAAAAAAAATGTTAAAGATATTTGCATTTTCCAAATGGGGATATATAAAAGAGCCCATGAATATACTGCAGAGTTCAAAATAATTTCATAATATTTATCAGCTAAAATATATCTTGAACCAAGATATTCTTCCCAGGGCAATCATGAGAAAATTACTTTTTATTCATTTGAGAAAGTATTCTCAATAGGGCAAATGAAGAATGACATCTACCATTGACATCAAATGCTAAAGAAATGATCAGTAGAGAATTCTATAAAGACAGATCGGTTTCTCCTTTGAGTATATCCAACTGATTAAGCTTATAAATTCAAGTGAATATTACTTTTGTTTCTGGAATATATCTGAATTCCAAATTAAAAACTACATCTCAAAGGTAGTAGATATATATTAAATAACCTACTTTCCATCCAAAGACAAGATGGTACTCAACAAAATTTCATGTGTAATGGTACTCCAATTTTGTTCTGATTCTTTTAAAGTATTCTTGGATGATTTTGTCACTGAAAATGTTTGCCAACAATAGAATATAGCAAAATCAGGAGATACTCAAAAGACAGTTATTAATCACTTAATACCAACAATAATGAGTTGTAACACTTTTTGAATATTTGCATTGTACTACTGATGAGAGATTTTATTGATGGTTTTTATGTAGGAAAGTAGTACACAGAAAGAACACAAGAATGAAAAGCCTATGTGTTTAGCTACAAAATGTGAATTGAGTGTCACAGTTCATGAACAACTGAAGAACTACCTAAGGTTAAAGTGGGTGAGAAAGGGCAGATTTACTTGAACAGGTCAGCCATTATTTGTTTTGTATATTGGGCTGTTTTATAAAAAAGTGTTTAAAAACCCATTGATTTAAAATAATATCATTTTCTATTAGCAGGGCCTGGAATATATTGATGAATTAATGCTATGAACTTGCAGTTTCTACAGTGATAACTTTTGTGATACATGTCTACGTTTCTATCGTGTAAAAGTCTAAACGTAGAAGAGGGTCTTTTGCAGATGGATGGTTCCACCCTGCTAATAATTCCAAGATGTCTGCTGTGGTTCATGTCATTCCCCACCATCAGAAGAGAAAAAGAAAAATCCAGGGCAAACACCTTTAAGAAGATGACTCTGGAATTGCACACATTATATTCACACATATTCCATTGGTCCAAACTTAGTCATATGACAGCACCTGGCTAAAAGGGAGTCTGAGAAGTGTGGTTTGCACTAGTGGTGGCTACGTGCCCAGTTAAAACTCAAGGTTTCTTTTCTTAGAGAAAAACACAAGGCATTCATTTTCTTCAGGACACAAATTGGACTTACAAAGTTCTTTTTTTTTTCCCTGAGGAATCATGGCTCCTCTGTTGTATGCAAGAGGGTTGGGAATAAGCATGGGGGTCATTAGAATAACTGCAGCTTGTGAGGGAATTCTACACCAAAGTAGATACAATTAAAGGTTGGGTATCAGAAAAAAAAAGAAATACGTATTTTTCCAGTTGATAAGTAAAACAGTCTTGTTTTCATATGAACTGGAAATAAATCTGTGACTTGAATTTTGTCAAAATTGAAATATAAAATAATTTAAGTATAATATTTTCTTTTCTGCAAAAAATAAAAATGAAACCAATATTACATTATTAATTAATATTACAAATTACAATGAAAATGATAAATACTCATAATCTCATATTGTGGTTTGGTTTCAATTTACATAGCTGCAGGTAAGTATGCCATGGCAGTGCCTCAGGTAAAGATCGTAAAGCTTTTGAAAAACAATGTTAGTATGAGACATGGCACAGGAATACCTCATTTTATTGTGCTTTGCTTAGTTGAGCTTTACAGATATGGCATTTTTTACAAATAGAAGGTTTTTGATAACCATGCCTCAAGAAAGTCTGTCAGCACCATGCATTTAACAGTATTACTATTTTGTGTAACTGTGTCAAATATTCCAAACTTTTTCATTATTATTATATCTATTAAGGTAATTTTTAACAAGTGATCTTTGATGTAATTAGTGGAATCGTTTTGGGGCTTCATGAATGTGCCCATATGAGACTGTGAACTTAATCCGTGAATGTTGTGTGGGTTCTCACTGCTCCAATGACTGGATGCCCTCCATCTCTCTCCCTCTCCTGGGAACACCCTATTCTCTGAAACACAACCAGTTCATAACCCTGCAATGGTCTGTAAGGGTTCAAGTGAAAGGAAGAGTCGCACATTACTGACTTTAAATCCAAAGCCAGAAATGATTAAGCTCAATGAGGATGACATCTTGAAAGCTGAGACACACTGAAGGCTAGGCTTCTTGCTCCAGTTAGCCCCAAACAGTTACTGAAAAGAGGTCAGGAGGTCGAGATCACCCTGGCCAACATGGTGAAAGCCCGTCTCTACTAAAAATACAAAAATTACCAGGGCATGGTGGCATGTACCTGTAATCCCAGCTACTCCAGAGGCTGAGGCACAAGAATTGCTTGAACCGGGAGGCAGAGGTGGTAGTAAGCTGAGACTGCCACTGCACTTCAGCCTGGGTGACAGAATGAGACCCCGCCTCACAAAAAAAAATACAAAGTTCTTGGAGGAAATTAAATGTGCTACTCCAGTGAACATATGAATGGTTAAAAAACAAAAAAGTAAAACAATCTTATTGTAGTTATAGAGAAAGTTTGAGTGGTCTAGATAGACAACCAAGCCAGCTGCAATAGTCCTTTAAGCCAAAGCTGAATTCATAGCAAAGCCTTCACTCAATTCTCTGAAGGCTGAGAGAGCTAAGGTAGCTGACAAAGAAAAGTTTGAAATGAGCAGTGCTTGGTTCATGAGGTTGAGGGAAAGAAGCCATCTCTACAACATAAAAGTAGAAGTGAAGCAGCAAGCCCTGATGGAGAGGCTGCAGCAAATTATCCAGATGATCTAGCTAAGATAATTATTGTGGGTGGCTACAACTATACAACAGATTTTCAATGTAGACATAATAGCATTCTATTGGAAGAAGATGCCATCTAGGACTTTCATAGCTAGCAAGAAATTGATGCCTGTCTTCAAACTTTAATGGCTGACTCTCTCAATAAAGGGTAATACATTTGGCGACTTTAAAATGAAACCAATGCTCTTTTGTCATTCTGCAAATCCTAGGGCCCTTAAGAATTATGCTAAATATACTTTTCCTGTGCTCTATAAACAGAAAAACAAAGCATAAATTAAAACACATGTTTATAATATGGTTTACTAACCATTTTTAAGGCCACTGCTAAAATCTACTGCTCAGAAAAAAAAAAAAAAGACTTCTTTTAAAATATACTGATCATTGGCTATGCACCTTGTCACTTAAGAGTTCCGATGGAAATGTATAAGAAGATTAATGACATTTTCATGTCTGTTAAAACAATGTCCATTCTGCATCCCATGTATCAAGCAGTCATTTTGATTTTCAAGTCTTATTATTTAAGACATACATTTTGTAAGCCTACACTACAGCTGCCATAGATAGTGATTCTCCTGATGCATGTGAGCAAAGTAAATCAAAAACATTCTGGAAAGGATTCAACACACTAGATGCCATTAAAAACATTAGTGATTCGTGAGAAGAGGTCAAAATATCAACATTAACAGGAGTTCGGAAGAAATGAATTCCAACCTTCATGTATGATTTTGAATGGTTCAAGATTTCAGTGGAAGACAGATTAGAGAAATGCAAGTCAAAACCACAATGAGATACCATCTCACGCCACTCAGAATGGCAATTATTAAAAAGTCAAGAAACAACAGATGCTGGTGAGGTTGCAGAGAAATAGAAACACTTTTACACTGTTGATGGGAATGAAATTAGTTCAACCATTGTGGAAGACGGTGTGGCAATTCCTCAAAGATCTAGAACCAGAAATACCATTTGACTTGGCAATCCCATTACTGGGTATATGCCCAAAGGAATATAAATCATTCTATTACAAAGATATATGCGTGCATATGTTCATTGCAGCACTATTCACAATAGCAAAAACATGGAATCAACCCAAATGCCCATCAACGATAGACTGGATAAAGAAAATGTGGTACATATATACCATGGAATACTATGCAGCCGTAAAAAGGAATGAGATCATGTCCTTTGCAAGGACATGGATGAAGCTGGAAGCCATTATCCTCAGCAAACTAATGCAGGAGCAGAAAACCAAACACTGCATGTTCTCACTTATAAGTGGGAGCTGAACAATGAGAACACATGGACACAGGGAGGGGAACAGCACACACTGGGGCCTGTTGGGGGCTGGGGTGGTGGGAGCGAGAGCATTAGGAAAAATAGCTAATGTGTGCTGGGCTTAATATCTAGGCGATGGGTTGATAGGTTGCAAATTACCATGGCATACCTTTATCTATGTAACAAACCTTCACATCCTGCATTTGTACCCCAGAACTTAAAATAAAAAAAAAATTAAAATTACAAAAAGATTTCAGTGGACAAGGTAATTGCAGATGTGGTAGAAATAGCAAGAGAACTAGAATTGGAAGTGGAGCCTGAATATGTGATTGAATTGCTGCAATCTTATAATCAAACTAGAATTAATGAGGAGCTGCTTCTTATGAATGAGCAAAGAATGTGATTTCTTGGTATGGCTTCTACTCCTGATGAAGAGGCTGTGGACATTGTTGAAATGAAAATAATCAATTCAGAATATAATGCAAACTTAGTAGATAAAGCAGCATTAGGGTTTGAGAGGAGTGACTCCAACTTTGATATACATTTTATAGTGCTCAAAGAGCATCACGTACTACAAAGAAATCTTTAGTAAAAAGAAGAGTCAATTGATGCAGGAAAATGTATTATTGTCTTATTTTAAGAAATTGCTGGTCACCAGAAGTTACCACCTTGATCACTCAGCCTCCATCAACATCAAGACAAGAACCTTCCCCCAGCAAAAAAGACTACAACTTGCTAAAGGCTCAGATGATCATTAGCATTTTTTAGCAATACAGTACTTCAAAAGTATGTATATTGTTTGTTAGACATAATGTTATTGCACACTTAATAGACTACAGTGTAATATAAACATATATTTTATATGCATTGGAAACCAAAAATTAGTGTTACTGGTTTTATTGCAATGTTCATTTTATTATGGTGGTCTGAAAATAAAGACACATTATCTCCGAGATGTGTCCGTATTAGTATAAGACATTACTGGAAAATGCCCAGTGGGTTACACCCTAATATTTCAAAAACTCTTGTTCAATGAGCTCTAATTCTTTGTTTTTTTTATTATACTTTAAGTTTTAGGGTACATGTGCACAACGTGCAGGTTTGCTACATATATATACATGTGCCATGTTGGTGGGCTGCACCCATTAACTCCTCATTTAACATTAGGTATATCTCCTAATGCTATCCCTCCCCACTCCCCCCACACCGCACCACAGGCCCTGGTGTGTGATGTTCCCCTTCCTGTGTCCATGTGTTCTCATTGTACAATTCCCACCTAAGAGTGAGAACATGTGGTGTTTAGTTTTTTTGTCCTTGTGATACTTTGCTGAGAATGATGGTTTCAAGCTTCATCCATGTCCCTGCAAAGGACATGAACTCATCATTTTTATGGCTGCATAGTATTCCACGGTGTATATGTGCCACATTTTCTTAATCCAGTCTATCATTGTTGGACATTTGGGTTGGTTCCAAGTCTTTGCTATTGTGAATAGTGCCGCAATAAACATATGTGTGCATGTGTCTTTATAGCAGCATGATTTATAATCCTTTGGGCATATACCCAGTAATGGGATGGTATTTCTAGTTCTAGATCCCTGAGGAATTGCCACACTGACTTCCACAATGGTTGAACTAGTTGACAGTCCCACCAACAGTGTAAAAGTGTTCCTATTTCTCCACATCCTCTCCAGCACCTGTTGTTTCCTGACTTTTTAATGATCGCCATTCTAACTGGTGTGAGATGGTATCTCATTGTGGTTTTGATTTGCATTTCTCTGATGGCCAGTGATGATGAGCATTTTTTCATGTGTTTTTTGGCTGCATAAATGTCTTCTTTTGAGAAGTGTCTGTTCATATCCTTTGCCCACTTGTTGATGGGGTTGTTTGTTTTTTTCTTGTAAATTTGTTTGAGTTCATTGTAGATTCTGGATATTAGCCCTTTGTCAGATGAGTAGATTGCAAAAATTTTCTCCCATGTTGTAGGTTGCCTGTTCACTCTGATGGTAGTTTCTTTTGCTGTGCAGAAGCTCTTTAGTTTAATTAGATCCCATTTGTCAATTTTGGCTTTTGTTGCCACTGCTTTTGGTGTTTTAGACATGAAGTCCTTGCCCATGCCTATGTCCTGAATGGTATTGCTTAGGTTTTCTTCTAAGGTTTTTATGGTTTTAGGTCTAACATGTAAGTCTTTAATCCATCTTGAATTAATTTTTGTATAAGGTGTAAGGAAGGGATCCAGTTTCAGCTTTCTACATATGGCTAGCCAGTTTTCCCAGCACCATTTATTAAATAGGGAATCCTTTCCCCATTTCTTGTTTTTGTCAGGTTTGTCAAAGATCAGATAGTTGTAGACATGCAGCATTATTTCTGAGGGCTCTGTTCTGCTCCGTTGGTCTATATCTCTGTTTTGGTACCAGTACCATGCTGTTTTAATTACTGTAGCCTTGTAGTATAGTTTGAAGTCAGGTAGCATGATGCCTCCAGCTTTGTTCTTTTGGCTGAAGATTGACTTGGCAATGAAGGCTGTTTTTGGGTTCCTTGTGAACTTTAAAGTAGCTTTTTCCAATTCTGTGAAGAAAGTCATTGGTAGCTTGATGGGGATGGCATTGAATCTGTAAATTACCTTGGGCAGTATGGCCATTTTCACGATATTGATTCTTGCTACCCATGAGCATAGAATGTTCTTCCATTTGTTTGTATCCTCTTTTATTTCATTGAGCAGTGGTTTGTAGTTCTCCTTGAAGAGGTCCTTCACATCCCTTGTAAGTTGGATTCCTAGGTATTTTATTCTCTTTGAAGCAATTGTGAACAGGAGTTCACACATGATTTGGGTCTCTGTTTGAAAACCACATGATTATCTCAATAGATGCAGAAAAGGCCTTTGACAAAATTCAATAGCCCTTCATGCTAAAAACTCTCAATAAATTAGGTATTGATGGGACATATCTCAAAATAATAAGAGCTATTTATGACAAACCCACAGCCAATATCATACGGAATGGGCAAAAACTGGAAGCATTCACTTTGAAAACTGGCACAAGACAGGGGTGCCCTCTCTCACCACTCCTATTCAACATAGTGTTGGAAGTTCTGGGCAGGGCAATCAGGCAGGAGAAAGAAATAAAGGGTATTCAATTAGGAAAAGAGGAAGTCAAATTGTCCCTGTTTGCAGATGACATGATTGTATATCTAGAAAACCCCATCGTCTCAGCCCAAAATCTCCTTAAGCTGATAGGCAACTTCAGCAATGTCTCATTATACAAAATAAATGTGCAAAAATCACAAGCATTCTTATACACCAACAACGAGCTCTAATTCTTAGGATTTGTTTTCTGGGCAGAAACTCCTGAAAAGCTTTCGTCTGTGTATTTTCTTGGTACATTAATATTCAAAATACACAAAATTGATAAAAACTAAATAACTTTAAATTTAGTGATCAGTTAATTTTTAAGTTTATTACCAATTTTTAATTCAATAAATTAAAAATTCATAAAATCCACATTTAAACATTTAACCTATTAATTCCAACTGCTAAAATGGGTATTTTTCCCTTCTCAAGTAGTTTTAGGCTTGTCAGACAAAGATTTCAAAGCAGCAATTACAAACATATTTAAAAATTATGTAAAGCAGGCCAAAAGACAAAGAAAAACAGAAAACCTCTAAAACTGAAGAGAAAAGCAACTCTTTACATATAGGTAAACTGCAACGTGAATACCATGTAGCTTCTCAGAGATACAATGGATGTTTGAAAGCAGTGGAGTATTATAGTCAAAGCATTGAAAGAAAACTACTTCAAGCAATAATTCTACACCCAACAAAACCATCTATCAACAGTGAAGGCAAAACAAAGACTTTCTAAGATGAACAAAGACTGATATTATTTGTTCTTAATCTGCCTTACTAGAAGTAGTAGGAAAAGTCCTTCTATATGAAAGAAAATAACATCAGTCAGTAATTCTAATTCAATAAAAAGTACCAGAAAGGGTAATTATGCAGAAATTTTGAAAGACAGAATGAATATATATTTTTTCTTTTATCCTGACTGGTTTAAAAGACAATTGCATAAAGGAAGAATTATTATATAATACTATATTGTTGAGTTTATAATATACAGATATATATGAAACAGGAAAAATTTGAGAAAAAGAATAAGGTTAAATTGTATCAAAGTTTTATGTTTTGCTGGAACTAAGTTACTACTTATATATAACAGGATGATAAATTCAGTTGCTTATTATAATTACTAGCATAACCACTATGAAAATAACTCAAAATTGTCTAGTAAATAATCAGAAATGAAAAAACATGGTACATTAAAAGAAGGCAGTAATGAAGGAACAGAAAAGCACACACAAAAATTTTTTTTTAATTAAGGAGACATTTAGAAAGCAAGTTGCAAAAGAGCAGATGTAAATCCACTCATATCAATTATTACATTTAATGGAAATGAATTAACCACTAAAAAGCAGAGACAAGGCTACAGTAACTAAAACAGCATGGTACTGGTACCAAAACAGATATATAGACCAATGGAGCAGAACAGAGGCCTCAGAAATAATGCCACATATCTACAATCATCTGATCTTTGACAAACCTGACAAAAACAAGCAATGAGGAAAGGATTCGCTATTTAATAAATGGTGTTGGGAAAACTGGCTAGCCATATGCAGAAAACTGAAACTGGATTTTCGAAAAGTAAGGACAAAGGATTCAAAAAAGGATTTTTGAAAAGTAAGGACAAAGTTGAAGGATAAATACCATTTTTAAGACTCATTATAAAGCTATAATGCAAGAGTGATATCATAAAAAAGATACATATTGAAAAGTGAAACAGAAAGGAAAGCCCAGAAATAAACTCCCAAGATAGAGTCAACTGATTTTTGACAAAGGTAAAAAAAAAAAATCAATAATATTAGCATTGCTCAAATATTGGACATCCACGTAGAAACAAAAATAATAATATCACTGTTGTATACTTCACAATCATTACAAATTAAAGCAAATGCATATCGTAGTCTTAAGTCTGAAACGTAAATAATAAAAGTTTTAGAATAAAACGGAAAAGAAAATTTGCCTAACTTTGGGCTAAGACTTATTAGATACAACCTAAAAGTACAATATCTTAAAAAATGGATAAAATAAAATTTGTAAAATCAAAGACATTTGCTATCTAAAATACACTATCAAGGAAATGAAAAGACAAGTCACAGACTGGGAGAATATAAATGTACAAGTCACATTTCCTGCAAAGGTCTTGAATCCAGACTATAGAAATAATGCTTAAAGCTCAACAATAAGAAAATAATAACTATTGTGTACTGGGCTTAATACCTGGGTGATGAAATAATATGCACACCAAACTCCCATGACACATGTTTACCTTTGTAACAAACCTTCTCATGTACCCAAACCTAAAATAAAAGTTAAAATAATAATAATAATTTTATAAAACACAAAATCAGTGAAACACAATAAAACAAAGAACAATAAAATAAGGTATGCCTGTTAAAAAAAGAAAGAAAAGAAATCAAATAGCCCTTAATTATAGGCAAAATATCTGAATAGACATTTTATGATATAATGTAAACAGATGTCAAATAAACACATTAAATATGCTCGATGCCATTTATTATTAGAGAAATATAAATTATAATCACAATGACACATTGCTACATCAAAATTTAAATGTCTAAAATTCCAAAACACTGGCAATCCCAAATGCTGTTTAGGTAGTAGAATATTTGAAACTTTCATGCCTCCCTGGTGGAGATATGAAATAATATAGCTACTTTAGCAAACAATTTGGAAGTTTCTTATAAACACCTGCCATATGACTCAGCATCATGTTCCTAAGTATTAACCTTAGAGAATTGAAAATTCCTGTTCAAATGAAAATCTGTACACAAATATATTTAGCATTTTATTCATAATTGTCAACCATTACAAATAACCTAGATGTCATCTTCAATTGGAAAATAGAAAAACTATAGTAAATTCATACAATAGAATTCTATTCCATGATAAAAATGAACTATGGATTTAGGCAGCAACAATATGGATAAATTTTTAGTGTGTTTTGCTAAGTGAAAGAAGGCAGACTGAAATGGCTGCATAGTATCTAATTCCATATACAAGGAACTTTCGAAAAGGCAAAACTATAAGAAAATAATTGTTAAAGTGTTTAAGTGTTAGTTATATGGTATCTATCTATGTATCTATGTATCTGTCTACCTATTTTAGCAATGTAGAGTGAAATATAAAGTGTGATATCAGTAACAAAAAGGTTAAGAGGGGCAATATTAGAAGTATATTATTGTAAGATTCTTATACTCAGTAATATACTACATGACAGAAAACTGACAAAGATGTGTACTATAAACCCTAAAGCAATCACTAAAATAACAAAGCACTAAAATACAGCTAAAAGCCAACTAAAGAAAATAATACATAACATTTGTTTAATTCAAAAGAAAGAAAAGGGTTTATAGAACACAAGTGGCAGATAGAAAACAGGAAAATAACAGATCTCAAGGTAATCAGGTAATTGCCAGAAAGCCTGTATGAGGATCTCCATAGAAAACAACTACTGAACTAGTTAAAATCACTGGACAATGTTTTAAATTATCTGGAACCTGACCAAAGGGAATAAAGCAAATCAAGAAACATTTATTCAAGATAATCCTCTAAACCTTATTAAAGACAGTGGGGGGCTGTGGCATTTGAACCAAAGGCTTCCTCCATTCCTCCAACTCAGAGTTGCAGAAGTATATTCCAGAGGGACACAGTTCCAATCCCTCCTCCAGAGTCTGCTCTGTAATATAGTCTCCATGTACGGAAATCAGGGGAGTTGGGGCTTCCAAACTTTCCTCCAGGTCTGAATTGTGTATGATGTATTCCAGTGGGACCAGAAGGCCTTTGGAACACATTGAGGAGGAATCCATGTTCAAGCACAAAGTCACAAACAACAAGGTCATAATGCAAGCAATCAGAGAATTCTAACAGCTCCAAGATTCTAGTAGAAGCAAACGAAGTGACAGAGTAACAAGAACACTAAACACAGAGATACATGGAAAGAGACAATTGAAGAGGACCTACTAAGTTCACACTCACCTCTAGTGTTCTGGAAGGCTGTGCACATGTGCTATACTGCAGTCACTTAAGAGCAACAAGAGAGGATAAAAGAGAGGGTACCTGTGAGCTACTCATTCATAGCCAAACACAGGGAGGAACTGTAGACTCCATGAGATATAATTAAATATTTTTTCTTTACTATCAACCCATTTTTTAAAATAAAAGCATAATGCAATAACTTTAAAATGATATCATTGGGACTGTAACATATAGAAATATAATATATTGAACATGATAGCCAAAAGGAGGAGGAGAGTAATGAGAACATGGTGGGGCAAAAAGCCAATGCCATATGGAAAAAGATAATGAGAGTAGGAAATGGTAAATAAGAATATTGACATAAACATTATGTAAAATATTTTCTTCTTTCTTCTCTTAGCTTCTTTAAAAGCCATGAGATGATAAAAAGCAATAATTATAACACTACATCAGGATTGTAACATATATAGATATAATATATGTGCTAACAGTAGCACAAATATGGGTGGAGAGAATAGAACTATATTGGAGTAAAATTGTCACATTTCTCTAGAATAAAGGTCCCATAAATCTGAAGTAGATTCTTATGAGTTAATATGCATGTTGAAAACTCTACAGCTGTCACTAAAGCTAACTCAAAAAACAAAGTACGGTAGAAAATATCTACTTATTGCAAATGAGGGAAGTAAAGGCGCTACAGAGGAAAAAATGTGAATAAGACAGAAAACAAAGAGCAAAATGGCAGCTATAAATACACCAATATTAATTATAACATGAAACGTATAAGTAGACGAATAATCCAACAAAAGCCAGAGATCATCATACCAAAGTATAAAACAACACCAATAAGCTGTCTAAAAGGTAAACTCTTGAAATTTAAAGATTTAGGCCAGGTGCAATGGCTCATGCCTGTAATCCCAGCACTTTGGGAGGCCAAGGTGGGCAGGTCTCTTGAGGTCAGGAGTTCGAGATCAGCCTGGCCAACATGGTGAAACTCTGTCTCTACTAAAAACACCAAAAAAAAAAAAAAAAAAAATTAGCCAGGCATGGCGGCGAGCACCTGTAATCCTAGCTACCTGGGAGGCTGAGGTGCGAGAATCACTTGAACCCGGGAGGCTGAAGTTGTAGTGAGCCGAGATTTCACCAGGGCATTCCAGGCTGGACAACAGAGCAAGACTCCATCTCAAACTAAAAAAAATAACATTTAAATACGTTGAAAGTGAAAAGATGAGATGGAAGGATGTAAGCTTGATGCAAACAGAAAGCATAAGAGAGTGAGAGTAGCTACATTATTATCAGACAAAATAAGTTTTAAGACAGAAATGTTTCTAGAAACAAAGTGGGTCATTGTATAATTAAAGGATCAGTCCCTCTGAATAATATAACCATTGAAAACATGTATGTGATAGACAACATAGTCTCCAAAAAGATAGATCAAAATTGATAGTTGTTTTTAAAAAGGAGACTTTCAAAAATAACTGTTGGAGATTTCAGTAACCTACTCTGAATGATGGAAACACGTACTAGACTTAAGATAAACAAAGACATATAAGACTTGAACAACACTATAGACCTAAAACATACCTAAAGAACATTCCAACCAACACCATCAAATGCACATTCTTCTCAAGTGCACATGAAAGATTCCCCAGGACCACCATGCCATAAAACTGAAATTGCACAAAATATATTATCCTAGATAATATATTTAAAACAATTAAAACTAGAAATCGGCAAGCAAAGGGTTTGGGGGAAATTTCCAAATATATGGAATTTGAAGAACATACTTCTAAATAGCCAAGGTGTCAAGAAAAAAATTACGGGAAATATTAGAAAATACTCTGGGGCCAGGTGCAGCGGCTCATGCCTGTAATCTCAGCAATTTGGGAAGCCAAGGTGGGCGGATCACATGAGGTCAGGAGTTTCAGACCAGCCTGACCAACATGGTGAAACCCGGTCTCTAACAAAAATACAAAAATTAGCCAGGTGTGGTGGCACACACCTGTAATCCCAGCTACTTGGGAGGCTGAGACAGGAGAATCGCTTGAACGAGGGAGGTGGAGACTGCAGTGAGCCAAGATCGCACCACTGCACTCCAGTCTGGGCAACAGAGCAAGACTCCTTTGGGATAAGTTAAAATAATGCATAACACCACAATTTATATGCATTTGAAAATTCTGTTGTTGGTTTCTTATAGTTGTCAATTAGTTTAAAATAGGTAACAACGTTAAAGTCTTCTATATCTGTGTCATTCTGCGTCTTCTGAGAATTATTTGTGAAGACAGAATTAATTGAATATTTATTGGGGAAAGTACATATAAAAGATAAAGGGGGAGGGACAGGAGAAGTTGAGGAGAGCTTTCAGAGGACAGTACAGCTCTCAGAATAAAGAGAGAGAGAAAAAAATAAAGAAAGGAGATTGGGTGGAGTGAGCCTCAGATCACCACACCGTTCTGAGAAAGCTCAGTCCAAGTTAATGGATAATTATTGAAAAGCGCTTGCCAATTAGAGACTTCCTCCGCTGGGCAAGAACAACCCTCTTCAGTACCCTGATCATGTCAGTCATTTACTACCGGCACCCTGGGAGAAATGTGGCCATGACGCTAATCCAACAGTGGACCTGCAGAAGCATCGGCTGGCGAGCATAAGTCAATGTTTTTCACACAGGTTCTCTTGAGTGGCACTCCATCTCCACTAGGATGTGATTACTGGTTTGTACTCTCCTTATTCTACCAGTTACTCAGAAAGAAGTGTTGAAACATACAGATAAAATTGCAGGGTTTTCAAAAATTTCTCGTATCGGGTTTGCTTCATATATTTTGAAGTTCTATTATTGGGTGTACTTACAAGTGGAACTCGTATGTCTTCTTGATACATGGAAACACTTATAGTTTTGAAATGTTTTTCTTTATTCCTTGTCCTGCAGTTTTCTTTTCAGATATTAGTGCTTGATATTGTAGTGTTTACATGACATATCTGTTGCAATACTTTTCTCCTTTATTCTATGTTTATATCTGTTTTTTTTTCCCCTAGGAGATGTATAATTTGGTCTTGCTTTATTATCCTGGTGGATAATTTCTGTCTTTTACTTGGGATGTTAGACAATTTCTATTCAAATCAATGATCAAAATGATTTGGCTTATGTCTACCATCTTCCTAATTATATTCCATTCATCCCATCTGTTCTTTATTTTTTTCACCTTTCCTGCCTTCTTAGGGATTAATTATGTTATTCCATTTTACAACCACTATTGGCTTATTAGCTATACATCTAAGTTTATTATTTTATGGGATGCTCTCAGATACACAATATGCATTTTTTACATATTACAGCCTGCCTTCAATTGATATTATAATTTTTCACATGTAATATAAATATCTACAACTCTTTTCTTCATTTTCTTCCTCCAATCCTCTATGCTATTTTGGTCATTTATTTTATTTGTATGTCTATTTTAAGTTCATTATTTATTTTTGGTGTTTTGCATTAGAATGCTTATTAATTTTTAAAGAAAAATTTAAATCGCATTTCTGGTATCCATCATCCTTTTTGAAGTTCTAAGTTTCCACCTACCACCAGTTTCCTCTACTTTCAACAATTTCCATTTTAGTTTCTTATAATACATTAGTGTTGAACACAAATTATGTCAACTTTTGTTGATAAACGTGTTGCATTTCGTCTTCAATTTTTAAATATATTTTCACTGCACTTACATTTTGAAGTTAACTTTTTAAAGAATTCTTGCCCTTTAAAGATTTAGTACAGTTGTGCTGGCTTTCATTATTTCTATCAAAAAATCTTTGATTTTCCTTATATGTTCTGTAATATAATGAGAGTTTTCCTCTAGGCTGTTTATAGGAAATTCTCTTAGTCACTATTTAGAATTTATCTTGGGGTGTGTGTGTGTGTGTGTGCATGTATTTGCGTTGCTTTTCTGTGGGTGTTTCTGTTTTTTTGTTGTGGTGGTGTATCTGTGTTGTGTCTGTGTGTGCGTAAGTGCTTATTATGCCAGGAGTTTGTTGAACTTCTTAAACTGGTGAGCTTATATTTTTTATCAAATTTGATACATTTGTAGTCATTAATTTTTCAAATTAATTTTTCCCCTCTTGCACATCATTTTTCTCTTTTCTTGTACTTCAATTACACATGTATACAACAACTTGATACTCATTTTACTAAGGTTCTCTCTCTTTTTTTTTTTTCAGGTTTTCCCCCACCATGCTTCATTGTCAATAGTTTCTGTTGGTGTTCTTCAGGTTCACTAATCTTCCTTCTAATTTATCTCATCTTATATTAGCCTTATCCAGTCACCTTTCCAGTATAGACATTGTGTTTTCTATCTCAAAAATTTTTAAATTTTTTCATATCATGCGTTTCTTTCTTCTCATTTCCTCCAAATTACTGAACATAATATAATTACTGTTTTAACATTCTTTCATGCAAATTCTACCACTTCTGTTTCAAGGGATTGCGTTTCCATTTAGTGATTTTTCTCATGATTCTAGATCATATTTTTTCTCATCTTTTATCATGTCTAGTAATTTTTTTATTGGATGTTGTACATTGTAATTTTATGCTGTGGGGTCTTTGGATATTATTGTCAGCCTTATAGAATGTTTTCCTTTGTCTTGATAAGTTCTTAAATAAATTGGAGCCCTGTTAGATCAATTTGAAACTTGCCTTCTATGCTTATTTTTGCAGGTCTACTGTGGTCTTTACTCTAGGGATAGTTCTGCCCTATTACTAAGAAATTGTTCTTTGTGGGATATCTACTGAATACTTTGAGCGAACAAAAAGAGCACTTCCCTCTTGCTGGTGAGAAAACTAATGAGTCATAGCTTTGAGTTAGCTCTAGGGGACTTGCAGAAGTTCTTTCTTAAACCTCATGGAATTCTTTTTTAAACATCATGTATTTGTACATTTTTAATATTCTTTATACTTATGGAAATGCCTAGTAGATTTATGAGATTCTTTTTCTGCATGATCTCTCCTCTACAGAATTTCACCTTGTACACTTCTGTCACTTCAGCATTCATGAATTCCAATTTCTGCGTCCTCAATGCAATGAAACTGCTGGGCCTTACAATGGGACTGTCCATCCTTGTACTGTCGTTCATAATGTGCCTCCAGCAGAAGGGTGATTTTATGGCTTACCTTATTTGGTTCCCCTTTTTAAGGGATAATAATCTGTCCGGTCTATTTTTCAATGTCTGAAAAGGTTGTTTTATATAGTTGCTTGGGGTTTCTAGTTTTATAATGTGAGGGGCTAAAATTGGCCTCTGTTATTCTATCATGACTAGAAGAGGAATTCTGGTATTATTTTTAATAAGCAAATACTGGATTCAAATTAAATGTTCATGAATAGAGGACTGGTTTTAAATGACTGTGGTGCAGCCTACCTGTGAAATTACAGATATCACTTAAAAGAATACAATGGGGCATAAATGTATTTGTATTTTTTTCTACCCAATACATCTTCTTAAGTAAAAAATATCACTGTACATTAATATAACAGTAAAAATATTACTGCACATTAATACATAATACTATATAAACCACTATACATAGTTAACATATATTTAGATATATAAATATATGTATGTATATGTTTAACTACCTTTCTGAAAGAAGGTCCACAATTCCTGAGATGACTGTTGGGATTGGGTAAAAATGGCCTGGATGGTTATAAATAAGGAATTTCCAAGTTTTGTATTATATACATTGGTATTTTATAATATAAGCATTCCTATATTCCTTATAAAATGTAAAAAGTGAAGTAGATTATTTATTCATTAGATTAACCTTGTTTGTGGATAAACTTAAGGACCATTTTGATATTATTACAATATGAAAGGTATGCCTGAAGTATAGTGCAATAATTATTTCTGTAGTTTATAATAGTACTGTATCATCATTACAGTACTAAAATCCCAAAATCTTAGCCATATACAAAACTTATTGCATATTTTTAAGATAACTTTTCATTAAATCTTGTTTCATTTTTCTTTTATTTCCGAATTGTTTTGTTTCCTAGCAGAGTACTACTCAGCATATATCAATGTTCACAAGTAATTGCTTCTGGGTGCTATAAACATTTCTATAGATTATGAATTTTTGAAGAAACATCTATGATTAAAGTTTATAACGGTACTTTAGTTCATTATCTTTAAGGCATTTACCATAAGTGTCTGATGGCACAGATAAAGGTGTCTACTTAGAGTTATTTCTGTTTTATATATTAGGAATGTAAATCTGCAGAAGCTGAATGAGTTTCAAAGTTTTATAACAAACTGTTGCATTTAAAGAGACATTTATGTTCTGGAGTGGAAAATGATTGCACTGATGTTTTTATCAAACACCCTGATAGTTTTATAAGGTAGTCTGACCAACCTATAAAGTACTGCCTTCAATCCATACAACTGATATTAGAGGGAGAATAGCCTCTTCTATATACTTAGCAATAAAAGGAAATGTTCAAGTTGTCTCTTTGTGAATTCCTCAATAACTTCAAACAATTCATGTGGTTTTATACAATCTTCCCAACCTTCCTATTTTTATTCTACAAAACTATGTTGTTGAAAATGCTTCAGGCAGAATATAGCCTAGAATATAACCCTTAGATAAAATGTATACATATACCTATGGTCACGTTCCTTGTAAAGAGAGCTATTTTACTCCATAAACCACCATTATAGAATATTATACCACTATAAGCAAAAACTCAAAATAATGAGAAGAGGTTAAAAATCTCTCTCTATTCATTCATTATTTTTTCATGCAGTTAAAAAAATGAAAAGACTCACTAAAAATTTGCATAGTATCATGCTAATAATTAGGTCCTGAGAGTACCAAGAGAGACATAAATATATAAACATGTAATTATAAGAGAATATTAAGTTATAAAAAATATACAGGAATGTAGAGAAGGGAAAAGTCACGTCTATCTAAATGAATCATAGGGACAAAATATACATGCCGAAATGGGAACAATCAGTGGGAATGTGGCAGAACAAACTACATGTGGAAGAGAATGGTATTAGACACAACTAGGAAAAGAGTTGACTTTGTCTTGCATATGTGCAAATGATAATAATATACATCCACAAACATAAGTGCAACAGTTTAAGGAACTGTGGGACACCCTCTAAACCCACGCCAGCCTCTATCCTTACACATTCTTGCTGGGCTTTTTTCTCTGAGACAGGACAAAGAAAAGGACAGCCCTTGCAATAGTCATAGCCCAACACAGCTGCTTCCAGAAATCCCATTCATTCTTAATATCCAACTATACTTAAGACTATTCTGATATTTGTTTGATATTCAATGATGAAAATAAACTCTTTCTCCACCGAGTTTGCACTTTACTTGTATCCATTACTTGGTAGGTAGCATATTCTGCTTTACATTACAATTATTTTCGTTTCTATTTTATGTCTCATAAAAAAATACAGCTTTCCTCTGTGATGGCTAAACCTGTCTTTTATGTAATATTAGTTTAAATATTTGTTTAATTTAATTTTTTTCACTGACTCTTAGGATATAAGGTGATTTACTGCAATTCATTACAGACTTTCAATAAGTGAATTAAGGTACGGATGGTTACATTAAACATCAAATAAGATAACGTACATTAGGTTACAAAATTAAAGCTCTAGATATTTCGGAAACATATCTACTACCTTTTTTTCCTTGAGAGTGAGCTCCTCCTCTATAATCCATGTATATTCCTGGGTATCAGAAAATAATCTGTCATTTACCATGTTATTTTCTTAAATCATTGAATTACATGGGGACCTTTTGGAAGTCTTGTGTTTTTCTTTGATATCAATAGTCTACTATGATCTTTTTTTATTAGCCGGATGTCATTGAGTTAAGAGAAACATCATCAGTCCTGTCAGCAAGGAAGGAATATGATAAGTGTCTGCAGAGTTCTCATTCTAGAAATTCTCTGTCTCCACTGAAAACAATGGGGCTTCCTGAAATTTGACAAGACCCATTCTTCAAGTTATGAAAAAATAATCAAAAGATCAATGGGAGCACACCAGGCACCATTTTTCTGAATTGAATTGACATTTTACTGTCAATCAATCTTCTGCTTGGGGCACGAAGTTTCACCAAACTAGATAAACCACTGAGGCCCTCTTTGGAATCCATGTAGTACATGACGCTAGACTGATGAAGATGTGACTATAAGTTTCCAGAGATTACACTTATTTTCTAATGTTTCAAATACAAAATTTGACTGGGGTTTGCTATTCCCTGTATGAAATTGCTTTTTTGTCTGTCTACTTAGGGAGACTAATAGTGATGATGATATTCACATCAACAACAAAAACAAATCAAATTGTGTGTAAAATGCACATATCACTCTAAGTAAGAGCCAAAAAAAAAAAATGTGCAAAATGAGATGTTGCATTAGCACGAGGTCAATGAAATAACCGCGGAGAGTCCAGGGGAAACATCAGCAGCCAATGGCCAATTCTATTTGAAGCTGCTTTATTGGTTAGGTACAGTGGCTCACACCTGCAATCCCAGCAATTTGGGAAGCCAAGGCAGGAGGATTGCTTGAGTCCAAGAGTTCAAGGTTGCAGTGAGCCATGATTACGCCACTGCACTCCAGCCAGGGAGACACAGCGAGACCTTGTCTCAAAACAAACGAACAAATAAAACCCAAACAAATAAGCAAAAAAAGAAGTTGCTTAATTGTAAGACAAATTATAACAGAATTTCTCTGTTTATAACCTTAAAAAAAGGTGGGGAGAAATGTATAAATCACTGAAGAATAAATTTATTTCTCATAGCGAATACAGTTTATACTTCTCAATATTCATTATTAATTGTTCTCATTCTATCCCTGGAGATATAGCCTACTTTACCAAAAATCTAAGCTTATAGTTTTTTTAAAAAAATACAGTGAAATATATTATTGCAATTTTGGAAGAACTAAACACTTTCATGGTTTAAAATCCTATTCAGCTTTGATTATTAGGATTACATTCTCTTCCACCATCAATTCTTTTGATATCTCAATTCTGAGGGCTATTTGGGTCATGTGTTAATATTCTTATATGCCTCCATAGCTCTTAGCATTGGATACTTATAAGTTATATAATAAAAGCTTCTTGATTACATCCAAAATATTACTCCACTTGATGTTGTGGTGTAGGATAGAGTGAAAATAAACCATATCTGTGAGACATGAAAACAAAGTTCTTGCTCCACATCATCTATCCATGGCTGTCTATGAGATCTTGAGAAAATTATTTTGTCTTCCCAGTCAAAGAAATGAATGAGAGAGCAGGGGGAGATTTCAAGGTATCTTTTATCTCTAAAATGTTATATTTCTTATCCTTCGATAATATCCAGATTTCTTAAAGACCTTAAAAATGTAGAAAGTTATTTATTGTCATGAAAACACTACTGACTTCTCTTGAACTTCACGTACTATTGCAAAATCTGGATATCTGGATCCATCTCCAAGCCTTATAAAACAGAAACAGTAGATATCAGAGCAGGTATAGAACAATGATTTGTTAGGGTAAAGCTTCAAACCATGATATTATAGACATTCAGGAAATTTAGGGAGTGTGTGTGTGTGTGTGTGTGTGTCTGTGTGTCTGTGTGTGTGTGTGTCTGTGTTTAAAATGCATGGAGGTGCCATGTAGTAGCAACTGTGCATTCTGGGAGCTTTTTGGGTGGGCAGTAAAAGGGTTGATTGGGCTCCTCTTGTCACTCTTTTCAGAAGTTATTCTAAACTGTAACTTATTTTTAAATTACAACTTCTCCAACTCAGAATACCATATGCTGGGTTCCGGGATTTCTTTCTTCCTTCGTTCTATTTTCTTCTCTTGACAGCCTATTTTCTGTTTCTCTCCAAGGACTTATCCAGATTTGCTCCTTGTTTAAAAATTTTATTGCTTCTTTTATATTCATTCAATTATTATATTTTTCTTAAAACTTAACACAAAAGAATGTTTAATCTTTGTTTCCTCCACCCCTCTGGTAGCACACCAAACCTGTGGCAGAGTTGAGTGAGAATTGTGTTATTGTTTTGATTTGGCCACATCTCTCTTTTGGATCAAGTTATAATTTCCCACTTTTTTATTTTGGAAAAAAAATGAAGTTCCCAAGAACAATTCTATGAGAGGAAAAATAAAAGCTTTTCCTCAGCAAAACTTATAAGAAGGAAAAAAGATCCTTCAGATTTGTCTAAAGAGAATATGTATCTATCCATATGTGACCAAGGTATATGAAAGTGTGTGTGTGTGCTTTGGCTGCAATACTCACACACATTTGTATGAATTCACTCTTCATGGTTTTTTCATGGAACAAGAGTTTAGAATGAAGGTTATAACATACATAGAAAGCAATAAAAGCAACAAAATTTTCTTTTATCATAAGCTTACAAGCTTGTAGAGTGGTCAAGATAAATATATGTGAAATGTTAAATAACTAGGTCATCGTTCTCAAATACATGGATTGGACATTCAGAGCAATCCAATTTTCTTATTCACTATGAAATATTTTTCTATGTAAAGAAATGTAAAGATATATCACTAGGTTAATAACTGCATAGTCTTCCATCATATGTGTGTGTATATATATAATCATTTTAGCTTTTGTTGCACATGAGCAATTGTAAAATACAGCTATGCATGACATAATGATGCTTCAATCAACAAAGTATGCGTAAAATTATAACACTATATTTTTCTGCACTTTTTCTATGTTTAGGTATGTATAGGTATACCAACACTTATCATTCCATTACAATGCCTGCAGTATTCAATACAGTCATGCTGAAGGTTTGTAGTCTGGAACTATAGGCTCTATCATGTAGCCTAGGTGTGTAATAGGCTCTGCTATCTAGGTTTGTGTAAGGAAACTGTGATGTTTGCACAATGATGAAATCATCTAACAATGCATTTCTCAGACTATGTCCCACTGTTAAGCGACATGTGACTGTATTTGCAATTACTAACAGCTCTGCAATTAACCTACATATACTAGAATCAGTGGCAGCAGGAACTATAGCAGACATTATCAGTGCTTTATCCGTATTCCTTGGAGACACACCATGTCTGGTCAGTCCAGCCAAACTTCCAACTGCCAACACTTGTGATTCTTTGCCTAAAAGTTCTCTCAGGCTTCGGGAGCCTGCTCTAAGTGTGCATTGAGCATTCTGGAAGTTCCAGGGCATATCATCCCTCCGGGTGATGACAGGTTTCATAGATGATAGCACTCCAGTCCTTCATGCCTTATATGAGTCAGTCAATCTGAAGCCAATATACTGCATATGACCAAGAATTCTGCAATGGGAATGAACTCCAGTTGTCCATAGTGGTAAATTGCTTGGTAACTTTATATATATATTTTTATTTTTATTATTGTTATTACCTTTTTAGAGGCAGGGTCTCCCTTTGTCACCCAGGCTGGAGAGCAATAGTGAAATCATAGCTCACTGCAACCTTAAACTCTTGGGCTCAAGCAATCTCCCCACCTGAACCTCCCCAGTAGCTGGGGACCACTGATGTTCACCACCATGCCTGGCTAATTAAAAAAAAAAAATTTAGAGATGGGATCTTGCCATGTTGCCCAGGCTGGTCTCAAACTTCTGGCCTCAAGTGATTCTCCCACCTTAGCCTCACAAAGTGCTAGGATTACAGGAGGTGTGAGCCACCACACCTGGCCTACTTGTTAACTTTTGTTTTTTGCTTTTTTGAGATAGAGTTTCACTCTTGTCGTCCAGGCTGGAGTGCAACGGTGGGATCTCTGCTCACCGCAACCTCTGCCTCCCAGGTTCAAGCAATTCTCCTGTCTCAGCCTCCCAGGTAGCTGGGATTACAGGCATGCGCCACCATGCCCAGTTAATTTTATATTTTTAGTAGAGACAGGATTTCACCATGTTGGTCAGGCTGGTCTCAAACTCCCGACCTCAGGTGATTCACCCATCTTGGCCTCCCGAAGGGCTCGGATTACAGGCGTGAGCCACAGTAACTTGAACTTGGTAACTTTATTGGCCTCCTTTTCAATCTCACTTTACTTTGCTATCAATGGCTTTTTTTTTTTTCTGGGATCACTTTACTAATGAACTATTTTAATTGTGTCTTGCCATCTACTTTTAATGGAATCCAGAAATGTCTATCATTGTAAACTCAGGCTAAATGTACGGACATCACGTCTTGTGTCATGTGTCTCTGACACAGACAGGCCACAAGTTATATCCGACAGGGACACCTAATTACAAATAGGAACTCTAAAAATTATTTTTGCAAACCTATCTTTTATCCCACAATTCTTTTTCTTAGTGTTACTTTTTTTTTTCTTTCTTGGAATCAATAGCAAAAATGCAGGATGGAAGAATGTTAGAGTTTTCAAGTCAATGCTAGTTTCTAAACAGCATCAATTTGGATTATGTTTTCACTGTCAGCCTCAAATCTGAGAGGGAAGAGCAGAAGCATGAGATAAATACACCACTCATCCCCTCATTTTATCACTTTTTCTTTAATTTTTTTAAAGAATTTTCTTCCCTTTCCATTTTTATTTTTTGCTTATTCAAAAGTGCCTGCGCTTTCAGGAGCATCTCTAACACCAATATTCCGTAGAAATATAATGTGAGCTACATATGGGATTTAAAATTTTCTAGCAGCTGCATTTTAAAAATAAAAAGGTAAAATTAATATTAACGTGTTTAATTTAACCCAACATAATCAAAGATTGTCATATTAACACACAATGTAAATATAGGTATTTACATTCTTTTTGATGTCATTCAAGCCTGCTGTTCATTTTTCACTTATAGTGCATCTCAATTTGGATTAGCTGTGGGTCAGATGCTTCATAGCTACTGTAGCTAATTGCTGCCCTATTGGACAGCACGGCTCTAGAACACTTCTGCGAAACTACCAGAACCTTCTTCATTATCTCTTACTGTGCTTATTTTTTTTCTAAGCATGTATTGTCTCCCAAGAGAATGATAGCAGCAATAAATATGATACCTCTCTATAGGAGGCTTATGAAGAATGCTCACATAAATTACCTAGGAGAGGTACCAGGCTTCACTCTCCTATTTTATTCTCCACTGAGCTGTACAATTAGTGGGTGTTCAAGAAACACTTGATGAAAAAATTAAGTGGTGCATTTCAGCAGACGGACTGGTATGCATGGAGACGAGTGAGATGATCTAAACATGCCTTGCTGACAATAAGATAATAGCCCGCCTGAATAGGGCTGTGGAAAAGCACTTTTCATTTAACTAAAGGAATAAAGAGAAAAATAACTTATTTTTGTCTAGTGGTTTGCATTTCCTGTGCAGGATATATAGCTATAGATACAGATACAGATACAGATATAGATATAGATATAGATAGATATTAGAAACATAAAGAACACAGCTGAATGTGGATTTCCATGAATGTCGGGGATTCACTGGGGGATCTCTTTGTATTTTCATATATTTTCCTTTGGACCAAGGAAAGGTAGATTATGAGGCTGAATGAGGGTTTTTATTGACATGGTGCCTTCTCCTATGACTCTGGATATGTATATATATATATATTCGTATATATACACACACACACATATATATTTGGTGACACATATATATGTATACATATATGTGTATACACACGTACGTATATGTGTATATATGTGTATACACACGTACGTATATGTGTATATATGTGTATATATGTGTATACACACGTACGTATATGTGTATATATGTGTATACACACGTACGTATATGTGTATATATGTGTATACACATGTACGTATATGTGTATATATGTGTATATACACGTACGTATATGTGTATATGTATAGACAGAGAGAGAGAAGTTAAGAGCAATATATGTTTTTCTACATTCATAATTAAGGACACTGACTGAGTTTCAGGGAGTTAAAATGACTTATTCAAGATCCCAGAGCTGGTCAACAGTGGAGGCAAAACTGAGATCTGACTTCTGCCCTATTCTGCCCACCCTCTTGCACCCCTGTTTTAAAAACAAATAGTACATCACCATTATGCCTTTTTAAGGATGTTTCATATGGCCGGCAATTTAAAGTACATGGGTCACATTTTTTAATAGAGCAAAGTGAATGACATCAAGAATACACACAAACTCTCCATATATTTCCAATCAGTGGATCTAAGACCTATAAAATTGTTCTTTTTTGTATTAGTCTGAAGCGTATGGAAAGGAAATTCTTTAGGGAAACATTAACATCCTTTGCTTCTATCATCTAGCACTTCCTCTAGAATTAAGCAAACAACAACACAAACACACTGGCGAGCGCGTGCGCACACACACACACACACCCCACAAACAAAACCAATACATTGTCTGGCCTTACTTATTCATCTTAGTTAAAGATGAATTGCTTATTCATCTTAGTTAAGCAAGCAGTGCTTGCTTAATTGCTATTCTGAAGCAAAAAATGTGGACGTTTCTGGTACTGTGATTACTTCAGCTATTGTTCAAGAAGCACTGAAATTGTTACCCTGAATCTTCACGTCCACATTTTCGCATGTTGTAATTTTAGAGTCACTCAAATTCTCTAATGATCTGATAATGTAGTGTAGTTCACATGTAAATATCAGGTTGCCAGAGCAGAAACTCTACTGTTGAAAAATTATATACCAACAGAACAATTATAACATTTCTATGGAAGAAAGGCCCACATTTTATTTCTAAATTACCCTTGCAACACTTCTTAAAGATTACTTGTTAAGTAAGCAATGCACATCATGATAACAAACATGCGTATATTCAAATAAACATTTACCAGTGGCATATCTGTGAACAAAAGTAAACCTTCAACAATTTGTTGTTGTCAAAGTTTGCTTCCTTATAATCTGGCATTAATTGAATCATGAATCTTTTAATGTACAAGCTGCTATAATTCATTGGTATCGGATTCATTTAAAATTGTCTTGCAAAAAAAGGAAGGAAATAAATTAGCAATAAATATAATCTATGTCTATCTGTGTTCACTAATCAACTGCTATGGCTAGGTGTGAACTTTTACATAAGTTATTTCCTCCTAATTAGAAAAGGAGAGTGGAGAGAGAGAGAGAGAGAATTAGGAAGAAAAATAATTTCTAACATATAATTTGTCTATTGAAAAACTGGTAACAGAGTACAAGTGTAGCTTACTTTATTTTTATGGGATAATACCAGTATTGATATTCTTTACCTTACTTATTTTATTTTTCTTGTCTCCCTCCTACTGTGGTATGTTTAGTTAGAAAATAAATTGGTTTAAAACTTCTGAACTTTGCATTAGAGTTATATTGAAGGCAACAACTCCAATGGGCAAACAGACGTGACTGTGCTTTGTCATTATGCTGTCATCAAAAAATAAAAACTCCACTCCTTTTTATTCATCATTCAGTCATGACAATGGGATTGTGGGAACGAGGCAGTTCCATTTACTGATCTTGCATGTAGCTGCTGCTGTCGTTGCAAACAAGGGAGAAGAGCATGCTGATAAAGCCCTGCTGTTGTCTATGGGTAACATTCTTGTTCTACAGATGCCATAATGATGGTAGGATGTTCTTTATTTTAGTGGAATTAAATCATACTTTCTGTGTCAAAAGGGAAAGGTGAAGTCATCCATGGGGTGAATCACCAAAATCCTAGAAAGAAGCGTGCCTCTCAGAGGAGAGGTGGCTTGCGGTGTGGGAATTGTCCTTAATTGACCTAGGCCGGGCGCGGTGGCTCATGCCTGTAATCCCAGCACTTTGGGAGACAGAGGCAGGCAGATCATGAGGTCAGGAGTTCGAGACCAGCTTGACCAACATGGTGAAACCCCATCTCTACTAAAAATACAAAAAAATTAGTCAGGTGTGGTGGCGCACGCCTGTAACCCCAGCTACTCGGGAGGCTGAGGCAGGAGAATCACTTGAACCCAGGAGGTGGAGGTTACAGTGAGCTGAAATTGCACCACTGCACTCCAGGATGGGTGACAGAGTGAGACTCCATCTCAAAAACAACAACAACAACAACAACAACAACAAAAAACAGTGACCTAAACATGAATGGAGTAATTCACAATTATTTTATTTTACAAATATTTACAAAGATACAGTGTGACAAGTAGTTCGTACTTGAACCTGGGCCTTAAAGAAAGCTGGTTTGGGGGCCAGTTGAGGTTTGTGGTTTCAATCACAGCAGAAAATCTCAGAGGAAGCAAACTGAAGGGAAAGGAATTCTGGGTCATGTGGCCCTGCCCCCTGCCAGCCTGCAGTGTCCTCGCTCCCCTGCCAGCCTGCAGTGTTCTTGCCCCCTGCCAGCTTGCAATGTCCTCTTTATGCTAAACTCTTAGAGGCTTTGGCTGTGTTGCTGTTTTATAGGGAAGGCATATCTCTCATAAAAATAAATGGCAGACTGAAGGGACTGTTGGTGTTCATTTGAAAAGAACACAATATACTACCCAGTATTCTTGGGATAAGTGTAACTTCCCTGTGTTCATGATGTAATCTTCTAGAAAATTAGTTATCATGTAGTATTTGGTTTTCTGTTACTACATTAGTTAGCTAAGGACAGTGGCCTCCAGCTCCATCCATGTCCCTGCAAAGGACACATTCTCGTTCCTTTTTATGGCTGCATAGTATTCCATGGTGTATATGCAACCACATTTTCTTTATCCAGTCTATCACTGGTGGGCATTTAGGTTGATTCCCTGTCTTTGCTATTGTGCATAGTGCTGCAGTGATCATATGCATGCATGTGTCTTTGTAATAGAATGATTTCTATTCCTTTGGGTATATACTCAGTAATGGGATTGCTGGGTCAAATGGTATTTCTTTCTTTAGGTCTCTGAGGAATCTCCACTCTTATAACTGGGAAGTAAATGATGAGAACACACGGACACACAGAGGGGAACAACACACACTGGGGCCTACTGGAGGTTGGAGGCTGAGAGGAGGGAGAGGATCAGAAAAAATAACTAATGGGTACTAGGCTTAATACCTGGGTGATAAAATAATCTGTAAAACCAACCCCCATGACACAGGTTTGCCTATGTAACAAACCTTCACCTGCACCCCTGAACTTAAAATAATGTTTTAAAAATTAGTAGTCATTAAAACAAATCTATATGTTGCTATAGAAATTCTCAGAAAAGAAACATTTAACCTTTGCATTTATTTTTGAGAAGTGGAGCAATGTATGCCTTCTCCCTATCTGATTATTTCCTCTTGGACATATTTCTCATGATAGCTATAGAGCCAAACTAGCAGACGGATTTTCTTTAGAAAGGTTCCTATATGACAATCCCCTGTTCTGTGAAGCATTATCATTTCCACTTCCTAAATAGCCTCCCAGTTGGGTTTGTTTTTATTCAGAAGCACCCGATCAGCTTTCTAGAGGTAGCATGTAAGTGATTTGGAATGTTTCTACCCTCATGTTTGTCCCTAAACTGACGGATTTCCCTCCTGTGGTTAATGGAAAATGGATCCAGAGTTCATGAGCTAATTTGAATTTTTCCTTTTTCCTTTCACATCCATGTTTTAAGTCTGTGGAGGAACTGAAGGCTCGTGGCCAAATGTCAGCACTATTTCAGTGAATAAGAGTGTTTAGTGAAACTATTCCAAACAGCCTATTTCTTTGCCAACCCAATAAAGCATCAAAAAGGCCTCTGGTAACTATAGCAACATAACCACAAGCTGCTCAATTTTCAACACTATTTTTTATATCCCATTCCCCCTCCATTTTGCAGAAAATCAGAAGCTAATGGGACGCAGCTGCCTTCATTTTGGTTTGCTTAGAAAGCTAAATTTAAATTGTGTCTTGCTTTATTCATTTAATTAATAGTGCATCAGGTTTCAACATACAAGCACAATTTATCTGAAGCCTTAAGATTCATGGAGAACACACAACAGAAGAATTTTAGTATAAGACATGCAGGCAAAAGATATCCAACCAGCACTTTGAATTAGTTCATTAAAAATCACTCACAAATAAAACACCTTAATGTATAACAGATGACATGGCATTAGTTGAATAGTGATTAAGATCTAACTAGGCACCAGTTAAAAAGAGAAAATCACATTGATAAAACAGGTAGTTGGGCATGAAGATACTGAAATCAGCTGTCTGGTCTCATATTATAATTTGCTAACTGTAACTATTGTTCCTTATGTCAAAGTAACAGGTTAAATAGTGTTATATCTATCTATCTGTCTATCGTCTATCTATATCTATCTATCTATCTATTGAGTCTCTCTGTATAGTAGCATTCCTCTTTAACTCTCAAATTTAGTGTGAAAGATCCATTTACTTTAGGAACCACTTTAGTACAGAAAATCTATAGAGTTCATAAATTCAAGATTTGGAGTTCTGAATATCTATTGCTTTTGATTTATGTGGCATTTATTATTAATTGTATTTATCATCATCAAAAGGACTGTATCTAAGACACCTAACTCTGGCAAGAACTGTGCACCAAGTAAAAACTCATTTTCTCTAATCATACAATCATTCTTTTATGTTTCGTTTGCTCATCTACCTACTCAAATAGTTATTGAGCAGTTATTAGGTGTGCAGCTAGATATTGCAGATATGGGCGTGCCATAAAATACAAGTTCTATATGTAGACATGTAAAAATAATTGAATAGAGTTTGATAGGTGTTACAAAATATGTTATGCAAAGTATATAATGCAGATGGACCATATTTTGAGAATACATATTTTGCGAATTATAGGGAAGGAAATGAGCAACTTCCCCTGTGAAGGAAAGGGCAGATGAGGAGACGTACTTTAGAGGTATTGATGTTGAAACTGCACCTGAAGCAAGAGTAACAGCTCTTTGGTTGTGCAGCAGTTGCAAAGTGACGGTGGCAAAAAATACGTTAAAAGTGAGAAATTGCAGATTGTGTCTTTGGGGTTGTCCTAAACCTCCATTAATGTCAAAGGATGCCCTATTGTCTGAAAATCTGAAAGGGGTTTTGATCTGAAGAAATTTCCAGGAATTGGGTGCACATCTGTTCAGCAATCCTAATTTGAAAAAGAAACTAATAATTATTATGTATCCTGCATGTATCAGAACAACGCTAAACCCTTTAACAATAACTATGCCTTATCTCAACAGCATTATTTTTAGCTTCATTTGACTTGTAAGGAAGCTGAGATTCCTTACCTCAAACAAAAGGTTAGGGAAATTGTTCAAACCTTGCAAGGGGCAGAGACAGTGTTTACAATTGTTCAAACTTCGCAAGGGGCAGAGACAGGCATGTCTACCTGTCTTCAAAATGAATGCTCTCCAAACAATCATTCCAATGAAGCGGTGTCATTGACTGAGACAAATACTTGAGGCTCGTTGTCTTATGCCAAGGAAATCGAGGATGCAGACACAAAAGAAGTGAGTTTTGGTGTGGAGGTTTAATAGGTGAGCGAAAAGCAAAAAGCTCTCTCTGCTACAGAGAGGGAGGGGATCCACAGTGGGTCTTCTGGTTCCGTGGTGAAATGCACGGGGGGGTTTATAGACCAGCTTGAGGAGACGGTATCTGATTTACTTAGAGCCCAAAAGATTGGTTGGACCAGGTGCCATTTACATAGCACACAAAGAGGCTGGCCATCTCACCCTAATCTTTTATCATGCAGATAGAGTCTGTACCTGGCCATTGTCATGTTGCCTGCCTTTTTATTGCACACATAGTTACAAAAAAAAGGGAAGAGGGAACCTCCATGTTGAATATACCTGGCTTCCAGGTGTCCCTTTTCTATTGGCACAGCTCTGGCATTTGCCTATGCAAGCTTCCAGCTTGCTTATCTATGTCTGCAGCTCAATTTTACAGCCTGCTATTTGTTAGAAAGGAAATGATTTGGGGGCTGCTTTTTATTAAAAAGAAACCTTATCGAGGACTCTCTTACCCTCACTATCAACCTAAATAATTTCTTTTTTAGCTCCTATATCAACAAAGCCAATGTCCTAAAGATCAGAGCTTTAGACACAAAGGAAGGCCAATGAATAAGAAGAAATCAGTGGGAAAGGGATTAAGAATAGCAGTCCCACCTTGATGGCACTCTCAGGCAAGAGGCCCTCTCTTTCTGATGCTGTCAGGTAAGAAATATACAGAAAGGCCGTGAGACAAAGACCTCTCTATTGACAGGCTATTTGATAAGCTCAGGCTTAAAAAAAAATTGTGTTTTTCTTTGTGGTTTTAACCTTGACCAAGTTAACCGATTCATTATATGTGGGTCCTGCAATGCACTGTGCCTTTGAACCCACTTCCGTTCAACGTTCTAGTAACATTGTGGCAAAGGACGTGGTCCCCTAGCTCCTGTACCATCCTGTAATCATGGCTATTTTGGAACCATAGGGGCAGAAAGGAGGTGAGCCCTTTCTTCCTCATCATAAGAGTCACAGATGATACCCCTATAACAAAAACAGGTTAACAAGAGAAAAGCATAACAAATGTATTTGATCATAATTTTATGTGACATGAGAGCCTTTGGAATGAAGAGAACTAAAGATATAGACAAAACTGTCAATTTGTATGTTTAGGTTCAGTGAAGAAAGGACATCCATATCCATGTAGAAATGTGATTGAACTAAAGGGGTATGGATGATCTAATGCAGTAGACGGAAGGGAGTAACCCAGCAGGGACTGCCTGTCTAGATTCTTCTTGGCCTCTCTGAGCAGCATTCCTTCCTCCTGGGTATGGGGCAGGATCCCTCTGGAATAAGTCAAAGAATTTCTTTATGGCCAGCTCTTAGGTAGAAATGCAGGGAAAGGTTCAAGTAATATTTCTGGGTTTTGTGGCTGGCTTCGGGAAGGAGGAATTCCAGTTACTACTAACATGATCCACCTTGGGGAAGAGAGATTCTAGTTTCTAGGGCATACAGGGAGTTTCAATATGATTTTCAGAACTTGGACACTTAGAGGAACATTTATACAAGCCCACTTGGTTTTAATCTTGAATCTGAAGTGGTGGATTAAGACACAGGAAGATCGCAAGGTTCAGACATCAGGCAGCCATTGCATGGAGTCTAGAAGAAGACAGATGTTGGAATCCAGGAACGTTTCCTGCATGAGAGCCTGGAAAGGGGTCCTCTGATGTAGCCACCATTTGCAGGTATGAAAGGCAAGCAGCTGATTTGTATCAGTCAACAAGCAGAGGGGCCATAGCATGAGTTTGGGTTATGGATGGGATACGTGTTCTCAGAGGCAAAACAGAGAAAGAGCTAAGGACAACAAGGCTGAGTTATTAGAAGGCCACCCCTAGCAGTATTGGCATAGTAAGCCAGTTTCCGAGATAGGCACTCAGGCTTCGGATAACAGAATAGGAATACAGTTAAGTGGCTTGAGGTAATGGGTGAAAATTAAGGTCTTAGGAACAACAATTATGGTCTTAGGAAGAGACCAGATTCCAGGTGTGTAAGGCTCCGTATAAGCTGGCTCTAAGTCCAGGAATGCCTGCTAACAGTATGTGGTAGCAAGATACTTCAGAATACCATATATGTTTCTTTTTTCTGGCTACTGGGAGAACTGGCTTCCACTCAAGCCTCCTCGGTGGTATAGATAGCAGTGAGCCAAGTGTTCTGAGGTTCCTTTTACTTGGTAGATCCCTAACTCCGTGTAGAATCAGTTGATGACTGAAATTCAGGACTGGCTTCGTATAGGACTAAGAAAGCAGGGCCAGGCGTGGTGGCTCATGCCTGTAATCCCAGCACATTGGAGGCCAAGGCAGGCGGATCACCTAAGGTCAGGAGTTCGAGATCAGCCTGGCCAACCTGGTAAAACCCCATCTCTATTAAAAATACAAAAATTAGCCAGCATGGTGGTGCGTGCCTGTAGTCCCACCTACTCAGGAGGCTGAGGCATGAGAGTCACTTGAACCCAGGAGGAGGAGGTTGCAGTGAGATGAGATTGTGCCACTGCACTCCAGCCTGGGCGACAGTGCAAGACTCCATCTCAAAAAACAGAACAAAACAAAACAAAAAAAGAAAACAGTGGTGTGGGGCATGTCCACTGACTTAGATCTTTCTTCTGATCCATATCCTGAAAGCACTTAATTGCTGGGTTAAGGATCCATTAAGTGAGGAGCCCTCACCCTGCCTGCCATGTCATTCTCACGGATGCTTGATCTTCATCGGGGCTTTGATATGAGGTCACTGGTAAGAAAACCAGTGCTACCTATATATTTCCTGCCTCAAGACAAAACTAGTCCTAGATTCTGGAAATTAGAAGGGCGGATCCAGTAGGTCTAATTTTCAAAGGTAAGAGGAATGCAGCAGTATGACACCAAACAGATTATCACACCTTCATCAGGATAAGATAAATGCTTCTGACATTTTTATCGTGTTTTCTTCTCCAAGGTAATGACATCCTATGCTGCTGGGATTTTGTTTTGTTGGATCTTGTGTTTTTCTTTGTATTTTTCCCTTTGGTTTGAATGTTCATTGAAAATAAAACTTTCAACATTTTCAGCTCCACAAACCTTCCTTCTTAGATGTGCCTCTGGGAATAAAATGATTTATCTAAAGTTATTTGATTCTTTGGTCACACACATTGGCAACTTCCCATCAAGTAGTTTATATGTTGCTATGTGAAACAGAAGAGGCCCCGTGATACTCATATTTAGATACCTTTCAGCATTTGAAATTGATTTTGTCATGACTAAAATAATCTAATTATTTTGAGTGTCTTAAAAATAGAGTGCAGATTCATGTATGATGCATATTTCAAAAATGATATTTGATGTCTTTTCTATCCTTTTTTTGAAAGGAGCATAGAGAGACTGGGGCATAGGGTCATTCAAATGGACTGATACCAGAAAAGGGGGAAAGATGTGGTTTCTTCAAGGAAGTGACTCCTCAGAGCATCCAGAAGAGAAAGATGAGAGAAGGTCAGAATCAAAGAAATCAAACCTGTTATTAGGTCCAGAAGAAGAGCTCCTGACAACAGAATCTGATATCAAAAGATGAGAAACTGGGTTAATGGTGACCAGAGCAAGAAGCAAGAAACAGAAACAAGAATGAAATAAGAGTGTCCAGCATTCTCAGAGATTCCCTTTCATAGGTGAAACTTGCTTGGTGCTTGCATGCCTAATTTTAAAGCCAGGGAAGCCAGTTTTCTCACATTTATAATGTAAATGTGATAGTATTTTTGCCTTGTGATTAGATTTCAGGTAAGCATGAGAAGGTAGTCATGAATTAGTGTCTTTCTTTTCTCCTTCCTAATAACATGACTTTCTCACTATTTGTTTTACTGAATTAAGTTTTCTAAACTTAGCAAAACCAAGAAACTTCTAGTTCAGATTTCACTTACATTTTCTTTTAATACAACCATCAGAGCAATTTCCAAGAAGCATAATCTGACTTAATGATATTATAATAGTTAGCAAAGTATCTAGATATTAGGCACAGAAAACAGGCTCATTGAATAAACAAATGAACTTGCAACTATATCAGGTTTTAAGTGACTTAAACGGTAGTCAGAGATTTGGCTTCATTAGGCAGATACAGTGTTTATGTGCTACATAGCTCTTGCTTTTATTTGTAAGTCTGTTGAATCAACAAATGTGCTGAAGAAGAGAATAAACATATTGAAATAAATTAATGACTAGGGTCAAACCATTCCATCATTCAAAAGCACACAAAACTAAAATAGATGCAACACCTATTAGGTGCCCACTGTGTGTCAGTTTATGCCTGAATATGTGTGTTAACACTTATATCTTACAACCTTGAGGTAATTGTTATGATATTATTTTCATGTTATGGATGAGGAAATTAAAATGGTGACACAGAGCAGTGAGGCCACTTGCCTTACCAACTAGCACGTGGCAGGAGCAGGTTAGAGTTCCCGTTCCCACGTCTCCTCCCCTCTGTGATGCTGCAGATGTGGGCTGCCCCTGTCTGGAGTCTGTTTCAACCCAGAGCCGAACAGAAGCCAATCCAGTGCCAGGATGCAGACCTCCAAAATGGCTTCCAGCGCTAGAAACACTAACGAACCATATAGAATTTGCTGAAGATTTAGAAGGCAAGGTGGAGGAGAGGCTTTGTTTTTTTATTTTTTCCCTCACAGCAAATTACCTTGCAAACCTCCTTGGATGCCTTTCTTCATCCAAGGATCTGGCCACATTGCTGAACTGATTGGGGCAAGAAGCTGAGTCATGGTTTTCCCTTCCCCTTTTGAGTTCCTGCCTCATGTCACTGACAAGTGCAGCTCCCAGATCCAATCCCGCTCCAAGCTCTCCCAATTTACCATTTTCTCATATGAGGGCATTGCACTCTATCCCAACTCCTCCAAACTTGCTTGGGCCCTCAAAATGGGCCTTTAGTTACTGGAAGCCACTGTCCTCTAAGGATGGTAATATGTTATTTTAAAGAAGAAAGAAGGAAGGAAGAGAGGGAGGGAGGGAGGGAGGGAGGAAAGAGGGAAGGAAGGAAGGAGGGAAGGAAGGAAGGAAGGGGAGTGGACGGGAGGGGAGGGGAGAGAGGAGAGAGGGAGGGAAGGAAGGGAGGAGGAAAGAAAGAAGGGAGGAGGAAAGAAAGGAAGGAGAAGGAGGAAAGGAAGAAATGAAGCAAGGAAGAAAGGAAGGAGAAAGAGAAAGAAAGGAAAGAGAGAAAGAAAAAGAGAGAGAATGAAAGAGAGGTTTTTTTTTTTTCTGATACTAATAAGTACTACTTATGCCAAATCAAACAATGCATAAAGGCCCTAAATTATTTCATATAAATTTGGGGGCTGGGGAGGTGGTTGTAAAGAAACGAACACAAGGCATATTTTCTGCATTGTCAAAGTGAATGCCATTGGAAAGGCAGATATAAACCCCTTTTAAAAAGCGCTGAAGGAAGAAATTTCCCTGACACACCAGCAGGCCTCTGTGAGCTCATACCGTTCTTCCTTAATTGGCTCGGCCAAGAAGCCACTTGCAAATGCAGAGCAGGGTCAGACAGACTCACGTTGGACTTTAGTCATTTTGCAGTGACTTGATCAGGGAAGGAAATCCTAGCATAACTAGCTCATTTCTGAGAGAGACACAGTGGTCCTAATTCCTTAAATGATTTTTGGAGTGTTCAGCAAGGCAAACAGGACATAGGATTACACATTTCTAAACAGTCATCCTATTTGCTGTCACTGTGTGATGGCAGGACATCAAGCTGAATTTACTTTGGCTCAACCAAAGTATCAAAGGATTCCAGAGGAGTAGGCCAAGTAGGCCGTGGCAATGGCTTCATTAGTAAGTTTAGGTAGGTGCTTATGTGTGATTGAATCCTGTCTCAGGATAGATATAGATTAAATATGAAATCAGGTCTACAGGCCTAGGTTAAAGCCAGCACCCTCGGAGTAACTAGATGGGATATCAGAAGAGGGCAAAGCCAATGCCCATTTCTATACACGAAGCTGTTATAAGAAGGGAGACGGGATCTGTTGAGACATTGCCTTAGCTGCTATATCAGTCAAGTCCTGCAAGGAGGCAGTGACCACAAAGTCATTTGTACAGGAAAAGTTTGATATGAAGAACTGTTAACTATTTAGAGGAATTGCCAAATGGAAATAACAGAGAATGCCTAAGACTAGCCTACAGTTGAGGGAGAATGCCTGTTATGGACTGAATTGTGTCTTCCCAATACGCATATGTTGAAGCCCCAGCCCCCTCAACGTGACTGTATTTGGAGACAGGACCTCTATGGAGGCCAATAAGTTTACTTTTTATTTTATTATTATTTTATTTACTTCATTTTGCTGAGACAGAGTTTTGCTCTGTCGCCCAGGCTGGAATGCAATGGGGCGATCTCGCCTCACTGCAACCTCCCCCTCCTGGGTTCAAGTGATTCTCCTGCCTCAGTCTCCCAAGTAGGTGGGATGACAGGTGCCTGCCACCACGCCTGGCTAATTTTTTTTTTAATTTTTAGTAGGCACGGGGTTTCACCATGTTGGCCAGGCTGGTCTCGAACTTCTGACTTCAGGTGATCCACCCACCTCAGCCTCCCAAAGTGCTGGGATTACAGGCGTAAGCCACTGTGCCCAGCCGAGGCCAGTAAGTTTCAATGGATTCATAAGGGCAGGGCCCTAATCCAGTATGACTGGTGTGCTATCCTTAAAGGAAGAGGAGCTTAGGACACAGAACACATGCACAGGAGGAAGGCCCTGGGAGAACGCAGAGAGAAGGAAGTCATCTGCAAGTCAGGGAGAAAGCTGTTCTCAGAAACTGTTTACTGGCACCTTGTTCATGGGCTTTTGGCCTCCAGAACCATGAGAAAATAAATGTATGTTGTTGAAGCCACCTTGTCTGTGGAATTTTGCTATGGCAGCTCAAGCCAACTAACAGAGTTTCCATGGAAAGAATAAACAGGAAAAGCGAGCATCCCCCACCCCCATGACTGGGAATGCCCAGGAGAGAAGGTGTGCGGCCCACTGAACATGAAGGAGTTTGCTGGGTTGTTCTGGGCCACAGCTGGTACTTATCTGATGGCCAAGGCTGGTGGTGGTCAGAGAACAGCCAGTAACATTCACCAGGGGCCACTGGGAACGGCGAATTACTGTTGCAATTCTTGGGAAATTGGCTGGGTCATCTGTACAACTTACTGGGAAGGCACCATGGGCATCCCCTGGGAAACCACCAATAGGGGCATCTGTGGAACGTGTGAAGCCACTAACAGTTCCACTGAAGCCACTAACAACAGTTCCACTGAAGGCACTAACAACAGTTCCACTGAAGCCACTAACAGTTCCACTGAAGCCACTAACATCAGTTCCACTGAAGTCACTAACAACAGTTCCACTGAAGCCACTAACAGTTCCACTGAAGCCACTAACAACAGTTCCACTGAAGTCACTAACAACAGTTCCACTGAAGCCACTAACAGTTCCACTGAAGCCACTAACAACAGTTCCACTGAAGTCACTAACAACAGTTCCACTGAAGCTACTAACAGTTCCACTGAAGCCACTAACAGTTCCACTGATGCCAAACGCAGAGAGCTCCACAGGCATCCTGTGCACCAGCTCAGCACCACAGAGCAAGGAGAAAGAAAAGCACGGGTAAACCAGAAGCCCCTTTCTCCTCAGTATCCTTCCAACACCCTCCATGGCATCCTGCCAGCTGTCAAGGGAGAAAGCTTCTGATATTGCCAGCAGAAAATCAAGGGTGGATGAGGAGCCAAGGAGCAATACATTGATAAGAGGCACACCTTCTGTAAATCTCATGAACAGATCATTTTCTTACTTGCATTCAGGTAGCATGTTCCAGATTCTGGACAGATTATTTTCATCATACACATAGACGCACCTGTTCCTTCAATGGACTGCCCTGACCCAGTGGGTGTGTCAGAATTTAAGCTCTGCCATTCCCCAAATTAAGTAGATGATCTTCAGCTCTGCCCACAGCTATGCAGGAGGCTCCACACTAGATAATCCCAGGTGTATTTATTCTGTCTCTCAAGTTTCTGGAAAATTTTATCAGCCTTGATCTACCCTCTACTCCACTAGAGATTTAATCTGGAAATTTATAACTGAAATATTTTCATAGTTTTTCAAGGCCCTAACATCGTTTTATATACATACATGTGTGCACGTGTGTGTGCACACACATACACCCCTTTTAAATTTAGCTTCTCCTTTCCTGCTCAATAATCCAAATGATTTGGGACATAAGAAAAGCTCCAGCACAAAGCACCTCTGCTTTGTTTTTAATTTTAATTTTTATTTTAATAGTTTTTGGAATACAAGTGCTTTTTGGTTTCAGGGATAAGTTCTTCAGTGGTGATGTCTGAGATTTTAGTGCACTGGTCACCCGAGCAGTGTACATTATGCCCAATATGTAGTCTTTTATCCCTCATTCCCCTCCAAATCTTCCCCCCAGAATCTCCAAAGTCCATTATATCATTCTTATGCTTTTTCATCCTCATAGCTTAGCTTCCACTTATAAGTCAAAATATATGATGTTTGCTTTTCCATTCGTGAGTTACTTCACTTAGAATAATACCTCCAGCTCCATCCAAGTTGCTGCAAAAGACATTATTTCATTCCTTTTTTTGGCTGAGTAGTATTCCATGGCATATATACGCCACATTTGCTTTAACCATTCATTGGTTGAAGGGCACTAAGGTTGGTTCCATATTTTTGCAATCTATAATGCCTGTTTAAATTTTCTTCCTTGGTGATTGTTCATAGGTATCGGTCACCAACCCATCTCAAGTTCTATCATTGCTGAAAGTCTGTCTTGGTAGATAACCTTCAGTTTATCTACCAGGTTATATATATTGGGGGCCTCAGAATGACATGTATCTCTTCTTTGACAATATCACTTAAGGCCATCCTTTCTTTCCAAACTTTTGATGACTATGTCAGAAATAAAATATTCTCAATAGTCATCTTATTCATAAAAGGAAGAAACCTTGGTTCCCATCACCATAAATGTCTCTTACCTCTTTGCCACCATTCATGAAATGTAAACATAATTGATGTTTTAAGTTAATTATGTTAATTAACATGTTGTGAATGCAACTTTCCTTTTATATTTTGGTGGTTAATTTAGTCTTTGGTGGTTAAAAACATAGGCAAAACAGATAGATGGAACATATTAAATCATCCAGGCTGGAGTCAAGATGGCCGAATAGGAACAGCTCGGGTCTACAGCCATCAGCATGAGTGACGCAGAAGACGGGTGATTTCTGCATTTCCATCTGAGGTACTGGGTTCATCTCAATAGGGAGTGCCAGACAGTGGGCGCAGGACAGTGGGTGCGGCACACCGTGCACAAGCCGAAGCAGGGCAAGGCATTGCCTCATTCAGGAAGCGCAAGGGGTCAGGGAGTTCCCTTTCCTAGTCAAAGAAAGGGGTGACAGATGGCACCTGGAAAATCAGGTCACTCCCACCCTAATACTGCGCTTTTGCGATGGGCTTAAAAAATGGCGCACCAGGAGATTATATCCCGCACCTGGCTCAGAGGGTCCTACGCCCATGGAGTCTCGCTGATTGCTAGCACAGCAGTCTGAGATCAAACTGCAAGGCGGCAGCGAGGTTGGGGGAGGGGTGCCCACCATTGCCCAGACTTGCTTAGGTAAAAAAAGCAGCCGGGAAGCTCGAACTGGGTGGAGCCCACCACAGCTCAAGGAGGCCTGCCTGCCTCTGTAGGCTCCACCTCTGGGAGCAGGGCACAGACAAACAAAAAGACAGCAGTAACCTCTGCAGACTTAAATGTCCCTGTCTGACAGCTTTGAAGAGAGCAGTGGTTCTCCCAGCACATAGCTGGAGATCTGAGAACGGGCAGACTGCCTCCTCAAGTGGGTCCCTGACCCCTGACCCCCGAGCAGCCTAACTGGGAGGCACCCCCCAGTAGGGGCAAATTGACACCTCACATGGCCGGGTACTTCTCTGAGACAAAACTTCCAAAGGAACGATCACACAGCAGCATTCGCGGTTCACGAAAATCTGCTCTTCTGCAGCCACCGCTGCTGGTACCCAGGCAAACAGGGTCTGGAGTGGACCTCTAGCAAACTCCAACAGACCTGCAGCTGAGGGTCCTGTCTGCTAGAAGGAAAACTAACAAACAGAAAGGATATCCACACCAAAAACCCATCTGTACATTACCATCATCAAAGACCAAAAGTAGATAAAACCACAAAGATGGGGAAAAACACAGCAGAAAAACTGGAAACTCTAAAAAGCAGAGCGCCTCTCCTCCTCCCAAGGAACGCAGCTCCTCACCAGCAACGAAACAAAGCTGGACAGAGAATGACTTTGACGAGTGGAGAGAAGAAGGCTTCAGACGATCAAACTACTCCGAGCTACAGGAGGAAATTCAAACCAAAGGCAAAGAAGTTGAAAACTTTGAAAAAAATTTAGACAAATGTACAACTCGAATAACCAATACAGAGAAGTGCTTAAAGGAGCTGATGGAGCTGAAAACCAAGGCTCGAGAACTACGTGAAGAATGCAGAAGCCTCAGGAGCCAATGCGATCAACTGGAAGAAAGGGTATCAGTGATGGAAGATGAAATGAATGAAATGAAGCGAGAAGGGAAGTTTAGAGAAAAAAGAATAAAAAGAAAGGAACAAAGCCTCCAAGAAATATGGGAATATGTGAAAAGACCAAATCTACATCTGATTGGTGTACCTGAAACTGATGGGGAGAATGGAACCAAGTTGGAAAACACTCTGCAGGATATTATCCAGGAGAACTTCCCCAATCTAGCAAGGCAGGCCAACATTCAGATTCAGGAAATACAGACAACGCCACAAAGATACTCCTCGAGAAGAGCAACTCCAAGACACGTAATTGTCAGATTCACCAAAGTTGAAATGAAGGAAAAAATGTTAAGGGCAGCCAGAGAGAAAGGTCGGGTTACCAACAAAGGGAAGCCCATCAGACTAACAGCGGATATCTTGGCAGGAATTCTACAAGCCAGAAGAGAGTGGAGGCCAATATTCAACATTCTTAAAGAAAAGAATTTTCAACCCAGAATTTCATACCCAGCCAAACTAAGCTTCATAAGTGAAGGAGAAATAAAATACTTTACAGACAAGCAAATGCTGAGAGATTTTGTCACCACCAGGCCTGCCCTAAAACAGCTCCTGCAGGAAGCACTAAACATGGAAAGGAACAACCAGTACCAGCCACTGCAAAATCATGACAAATTGTAAAGACCATTGAGGCTTGGAAGAAACTGCATCAACTAACGAGCAAAATAACCAACTAACATCATAATGACAGGATCAAATTCACACATAACAATATTAATTTTAAATGTAAATGGACTAAATGCTCCAATTAAAAGACATAGACTGGCAAACTGGATAAAGAGTCAAGACCCATCAGTGTACTGTATTCAGGAAACCCATCTCAAATGCAGAGACACACATAGGCTCAAAATAAAAGGATGGAGGAAGACCTACCAAGCAAATGGAAAACAAAAAAAGGCAGGGGTTGCAATCCTAGTCTCTGATAAAACAGACTTTAAACCAACAAAGATCAAAAGAGACAAAGAAGGCCATTACATAATGGTAAAGGGATCAATTCAACAAGAAGAGCTAACTATCCTAAATATATATGCACCCAATACAGGAGCACCCAGAGTCATAAAGCAAGTCCTGAGTGACCTACAGAGAGACTTCAACTCCCACACAATAATAATGGGAGACTTTAACACTCCACTGTCAACATTAGACAGATCAACGAGACAGAAAGGTAACAAGGATACCCAGGAATTGAACTCAGCTCTGCACCAAGCGGACCTAATAGACATCTACAGAACTCTCCACTCCAAATCAACAGAATATACATTTTTTTCAGCACCACACCACACTTATTCCAAAATTGACCACATACTTGGAAGTAAAGCTCTCCTCAGCAAATGTAAAAACTCAGAAATTCCAACAAACTGTCTCTCAGAACACAGTGCAATCAAACTAGAACTCAGGATTAAGAAACTCACTCAAAACTGCTCAATTACATGGAAACTGAACAACCTGCTCCTGAATGACTACTGGGTACATAACAAAATGAAGGCAGGAATAAAGATGTTCTTTGAAATCAACGAGAACAAAGACACAACACACCAGAATCTCTGGGACACATTCAAAGCAGTGTGTAGAGGGAAATTTATAGCACTAAATGCCCACAAGAGAAAGCAGGAAAGATCCAAAATTGACACCCTAACATCACAATTAAAAGAACTAGAAAAGCAAGAGCAAACACATTCAAAAGCTAGCAGAAGGCAAGAAATAACTAAAATCAGAGCAGAACTGAAGGAAATAGAGATACAAAAAACCCTTCAAAACATTAATGAATCCAGGAGCTGGTTTTTTGAAAGGATCAACAAAATTGATAGACTGCTAGCAAGACTAATGAAGAAAACAGAGAAGAATCAAATAGACGCAATAAAAAATGATAAAGGGGATATCACCACCGATCCCACAGAAATACAAACTACCATCAGAGAATACTACAAACACCTCTACGCAAATAAACTAGAAAATCTAGAAGAAATGGATAAATTCCTCGACACATACACTCTCCCAAGACTAAACCAGGAAGAAGTTGAATCTCTGAATAGACCCATAACAGGCTCTGAAATTGTGGCAATAATCAATAGCTTACCAACCAAAAAGAGTACAGAACTAGATGGATTCACAGCCGAATTCTACCAGAGGTACAAGGAGGAACTGGTACCATTCCTTCTGAAACTATTCCAATCAATAGAAAAAGAGGGAATCCTCCCTAACTCATTTTATGAGGCCAGCATCATCCTGATACCAAAGCCTTGTAGAGACACAACCAAAAAAGAGAATTTTAGACCAATATCCTTGATGAACATTGATGCAAAAATCCTAAATAAAATACTGGCAAACTGAATCCAGCAGCACATCAAAAAGCTTATCCACCATGATCAAGTGGGCTTCATCCCTGGGATGCAAGGCTGGTTCAATATACGCAAATCAATAAATGTAATCCAGCCTATAAACAGAACCAAAGACAAAAACCACATGATTATCTCAATAGATGCAGAAAAGGCCTTTGACAAAATCCAACAACCCTTCATGCTAAAAACTCTCAATAAATTAGGTATTGATGGGACGTATCTCAAAATAATAAGAGCTATCTATGACAAACCCACAGCCAATATCATACTGAATGGACAAAAACTGGAAGCATTCCCTTTGAAAACTGGCACAAGACAGGGATGCCCTCTCTCACCACTCCTATTCAACATAGTGTTGGAAGTTCTGGCCAGGGCAATTAGGCAGGAGAAGGAAATAAAGGGTATTCAATTAGGAAAAGAGGAAGTCAAATTGTCCCTGTTTGCAGATAACATGATTGTATATCTAGAAAACCCCATTGTCTCAGCCCAAAATCTCCTTAAGCTGATAAGCAACTTCAGCAAAGTCTCAGGATACAAAATCAATGTACAAAAATCACAAGCATTCTTATACACCAATAACAGACAAACAGAGAGCCAAATCATGAGTGAACTCCCATTCACAATTGCTTCAAAGAGAATAAAATACCTAGGAATCCAACTTACAAGGGACGTGAAGGACCTCTTCAAGGAGAACTACAAACCACTGCTCAATGAAATAAAAGAGGATATAAACAAATGGAAGAACATTCCATGCTGATGGGTAGCAAGAATCAATATCGTGAACATGGCCATACTGCCCAAGGTAATTTATAGATTCAATGCCATCCCCATCAAGCTACCAATGACTTTCTTCACAGAATTGGAAAAAACTACTTTAAAGTTCATATGGCACCAAAAAAAGAGCCCGCATCGCCAAGTCAATCCTAAGCCAAAAGAACAAAGTTGGAGGCATCACGCTACCTGACTTCAAACTATACTACAAGGCTACAGTAACCAAAACAGCATGGTACTGGTACCAAAACAGAGATATAGATCAATGAAACAGAACAGAGCCCTCAGAAATAACACCTCATATCTACAACTATCTGATCTTTGACAAACCTGAGAAAAACAAGAAATGGGGAAAGGATTCCCTATTTAATAAATGGTGCTGGGAAAACTGGCTAGCCATATGTAGAAAGCTGAAACTGGAACCCTTCCTTACACCTTATACAAAAATTAATTCAAGATGGATTAAAGACTTAAACGTTAGACCTAAAACCATAAAAACCCTAGAAGAAAACCTAGGCATTACCATTCAGGACATAGGCATGGGCAAGGACTTCATGCCTAAAACACCAAAAGCAATGGCAACAAAAGCCAAAATTGACAAATGGGATCTAATTAAACTAAACAGTTTCTGCACAGCAAAAGAAACTACCATCAGAGTGAACAGGAAACCTACAAAATGGGAAAAGATTTTCGCAACCTACTCATCTGACAAAGGGCTAATATCCAGAATCTATAATGAACTCAAACAAATTTACAAGAAAAAAAAAAACAACCCCATCAAAAAGTGGGCAAAGGATATGAACAGACACTTCTCAAAAGAAGGCATTTATGCAGCCAAAAAACACATGAAAAAATGCTCACCATCACTGGCCATCAGAGAAATGCAAATCAAAACCACAATGAGATACCATCTCACACCAGTTAGAATGGCAATCATTAAAAAGTCAGGAAACAACAGGTGCTGGAGAGGATGTGGAGAAATAGGAACACTTTTACACTGTTGCTGGGACTGTAAACTAGTTCAACCATTGTGGAAGTCAGTGTGGCGTTTCCTCAGGGATCTAGAACTAGAAATACCATTTGACCCAGCCATCCCATTACTGGGTATATACCCAAAGGACTATAAATCATGGTGCTATAAAGACACATGCACACGTATGTTTATTGCGGCACTATTCACAATAGCAAAGACTTGGAACCAAGCCAAATGTCCAACAATGATAGACTGGATTAAGAAAATGTGGCACATATACACCATAGAATACTATGCAGCCATAAAAAATGATGAGTTCATGTCCTTTGTAGGGACATGGATGAAATTGGAAATCATCATTCTCAGTAAACTATTGCAAGAAGAAAAAACCAAACACCGCATATTCTCACTCATAGGTGGGAATTGAACAATGAGATCACATGGACACAGGAAGGGGAACATCACACTCTCGGGACTGTTGTCGGGTTGGGGGAGTGGGGAGGGATAGCTTTAGGGATATACCTAATGCTAAATGACGAGTTAATGGGTGCAGCACACCAGCATGGCACATGTATACATATGTAACTAACCTGCACATTGTGCACATGTACCCTAAAACTTAAGGTATAATAATAATAAAATAAAATTACAAAAAAGAAAAAAGCCCTTTTATTAAAAGAAGGTATTTGACAATTAAAAAAAGATAAAATAAAATAAAATAAAATAAAAAATCACCCAAAGTATCCATTTCCTCTTATTAGCTAATGGCTTGCAGAAAAAAATAAGAGATTAATTTTTGAAGGGCATTTTTCAAGGGTGTCTTGGATCCTTTCATGGACATTTTATGGTTTTGTTTTATGGTTAAAGATGTAATACACTTGCGGTTAAAATTTCGAATATTTTTTTGTATGAAGTTTCTCTAAATGCTTGCATTTTGCCCTAAAGACTCAGCATGAAACAATGTCTGTTGTTGAAACTCCTTTGAATGTCTGAAAAACACCATTAGCACTGGCTCTCATCTACTCATCAAGCAGATGTGGATGCACACTGCACTCTCTTTGAGCTAGGTTCTTCCAAGGTCTTGTTAAAGCTGCATGAGGGCCATCTGAAGCCCAAAGGGGAAAAAGCCTTATGTGAAGCTTGGTACCATCTATAAATGGACAGAAAACAGAAGGTTTTGAAATTGCGCTAAACAACAGGTTTATAAGTGAGGATGCTACTGCACTACTGCTGAGAAAGGAACATTTACCAGGTTGCCTTTGATGAGACCAGGATATTTGTAAAGCCATTTTTACTGCAAAAGCACCTGACCCAATAAAGAACTACAGTTCATAGTAAATACTCAGCCCCCATTCTGAGAGTGTCAGCATTTCTGTTGACTTAAAAATACACTTACCCTATGAGTTCCTCCCAGAGGACCCATGACGCCTAGCTGGTAGCAGAAATCTACACAGTAAAGGCAGCATCCAAGGCAACAGTAATTGTACAATATCATCTCTTGAACTCTCAAATAAAGTAGAAGACAAGAATACTTGTTCTGTTCAAATTAATGCTCTTGCTCTGGACTTTCTATTAAGGCTAAGCCTCTGAGCAGTGGTCTGCTATGTGTTTTGAACCTTGTTTTCCATTAGCAGCCATAAAAATAATTATTTAGAAACATCAAATATTTGCAATGCCTTGATCTGTCAAGCAACAGCATGAAATGTAACAATGGCTGTTGAATCTTTTCAAAGCACTTGGACAGAAGGTTGTTTTCCACTCTTGCTGTGTGTGTGTTAAATATAAATGAATTGTGGTTTATTTTCATTCATGCTGTTTATTTACATACATGTGCCCCATGCCAGCTACCTGATCAAGTGCTCCTGTATGAACCTGGATTCAGAGTCTACAAGTAAGGCTGGTCAGTATTAGGAAAACTGTCAAGTCAGTCATTCCAGTGTGAATGATACCTTTCTGAAATCCAGGTGTTTGCAGATAGTTAGCCAAGCTCTTCTGCTACTTGATTTACTTTTTCCTGATACCAATAGATTTAGCAAAAATGTTTTTGCTGCAGTTAGGAAATGTTTACCCATATACTTGTGTCATCAAATTATGTAAATTTGAAACTTTGAAAAAATATCTTTGAAAGCATCATTAATTTCCTAGCTTGAGTGTAAGAGGAGACCTAGACCATTCTGAATGATTCTGGTTCAATAATGTAGAATGTTTATTTTTGCGTTGAGATGGAGTTTAAAGAGTTATTTATTATTTATTTATTTATTTATTTATTTTTTGAGATGGAATCGCACTCTGTCACCCAGGCTGGAGTGCAGTGGTGCAATCTCTGCTCACTGCAACCTTCACCTCCCAGGTTCAAGCAATTCTCCTGCCTCAGCCTCCTGATTAGCTAGGATTACAGGTGTGTACAGCTAATTTTTTGTATTTTTTAATAGAGATGGGGTTTCACCATGTTAGCCAGGATGGTCTTGATCTCCTGACCTTGTGATGCACCTGTCTTGCCCTCCCAAAGTGCTGGGATTACAGGCGTGAGCCACCGCGCCCAGTCTATAGAGTTATTTTACTTTTCATATGTAATATACTGTTGGGAGTTCAAACATGAAGATTAAATGGCACAGACTGATCAGTGTTACATAATAGAGTCCCCACTGCCTATTCTATATGGTACAGATAGAAATAATTTCATATGTTTGGTGCAAAAAAAGACAGTGAGGAAAAGTTATGTATCTTTGAAAAAATATTTTATATGTATGGAATAGAGTCAATTTGAGTAAGAAAAAAATGATACGTCAAAGCACAAACACCTTTAGAAATTAATGATTTATGGATCTGGAAAAGACACAGCTAAAATTTCCCCTCTGTCATAAAGATTATGTTTATTACCAGGTGTAAATGATTTCTTTCTATTTTTGAGGTTCTGACATTTTTGATATGTCTTATATTATAGCTGTTTATGAATGTCTGCTTATTTTGATGAGGCCTTTTTAAAGTATTAAGTTTCACTTATTCAGCCATTCAGCCCATAATTTTTGAATGCCAACTTTATACACAGTGCTAGACATATGGCGGAAAATAAAGACGGTTAATTATGGCTCCTGCCCTTAGTACCTGTTTAAATCATTTTTTGGAGAGTACTTTTTGTTTACTCCCCTGAAAATGTAGCATAAATAGATACTGATAAACTCCAAAGGATAAAAATAATAAATGGACACACCTATTTTTATATGAATATTACTGTCTTAGTCCATTTGGGTTCCTATAACGAAATGCCTGAAACTGGGCAATGAATAAAGAACATAAATTTATTTCTTCACAGTTCGATAAACTGGAAATCCAAAATGAGGATGCCAGCAGGCTTAGTGTCTTGCGGGGGTGCTGCTCTCTGCTTCCAAGGTGGCACCTAGAAAGCCACCTTGGAAGGTGTCCTCCTAAGTTGGAAAGGACAGAGGGCAAATGGTGTCTTCCTAAGTTGGAAGGGACAGACAGCAAAAGGGGCTGAACTCACTCCTGCAAGTCCTTTCAAAAGGGCACTAATCCCACCTCTACTCACCTAAAGGCCCCACCTCATAAAACTGTTGCGCTGGGGATTAAATTTCAACATGAATTTTGGAGGAGGCACAAGCATTCAAGCCATAGCTATTACTCTCTGCATACCTCTCTCCACTCACCTCACCACTCCTGAGAAGTCTAGGGTTAGGGCCAGCACCTGTCCCAGAAAGGTGCCCAGGTCTTCTCCCGAATCTGTTCTTATTACCCAACCTCTTTGACATTCGCATCATATTTGGGCATTTGATATTTGCTTTTATTATATTTATTGTGGGTGGCTGTTCACAAAGTAATTCTCTCTTTATTCTAATTTAATTCTACAAGTTCTCTTCATTGCATTATTAGAGATTCAGTTAAGATGCACTTTCTCTGCCAGTTCATCTTGGTACCTAAACAGGTAGAGCAAACCACAGGTCATTCTGTTGGAAGAGAATGTATTAACCTGTGAACTTGAATAGCTTTTGTTTTTCTTACTGGGAAGGAAAGTCAAATATCCTTCATTATTATGTTCAGTCTGCACCCATCTCTCTGCTTTGTTCCCAACAAAATTTGAAATTTTGACTTTATGTTCTAATTTACATTTCATAGTTCCAGAATTTTCTATATTTATAACTTACTATATGTTTCTTACACTTTTATTCAAATAAGTTTCAAAATGAGAAACTGATTGTGTAAATCTGCACTATTTGCATGTTATTTAACCACTGTGCCTCAGCTCTAACCATCTCTAACAGGAAATTATTTTGCATTCCTCTTTTATGGGGCAGTTTGTTTGTTTAAAGTTAATAAATTTAAAATTCTTAAAATATTATCTGATACATTCTAAGCATTTAAAATGTTAGTTACACTTTATTATCGTTACTAATTTTTAATTAAATACCCCTTTAAGGGATAAAACAACTCAACAAGTAAAAGAAAATAACCCCACTAAAAACTGGGCAAAGGACATGAATGGATATTTATCAAAAGAAGAAATATAAGTGGCCAAGAAACACATGAAAAATGCACAGTATCAGTAAAAATCAGACAAATGCAAATTAAAAGCACAATGAGATACTATCTCACATCAGTTAGAATGACTATTATTAAAAAGTCAAAAGACAACAGATGTTGGTGGGGATGCGGAGAAAAGGGAAGGCTTACACATTGTTGTTGGGAATTTAAATTAGTTCAACCTCTATGGAAGACACTATGGAGATCTCTCAAAGGATAAAAAATAGAATTGCCATTTGACTCAGCAATTCCACGACTGGGTATTTACCCAAAGGAAAATAAATCACTATATAAAAAAGATGCCTGTTCTCATATGTTCATTGCATTACTGTTCACAATAGCAAAGTCATGGAACCAACCTAAGTGTCCATCAATAGTTGACTGGATAAAGAAACTGTGGTCTATATAAACCAAATAATACTATTCAGCCATGAAAAAGAATGAAGTCATGTCCTTTGCAGCATCATGAATGAAGCTGGAGGCCATCATTCTAAGTGAACTAACTCTGAAACAGAGAATTAAATAAGCAATGTTCTCACTTATAAGTGGGAGCTAAACAATGGATACAAAGAGACATAAAAATGGAAATAATAGACACTGGGGACTCCAAAAGAGTTAGGAAGTGGGTGAGGATTGAAAAATTACATATGGGATGCAATGTTCACAATTTGGGTAATAGGTATACTAGAAGCCCAATTCCAACCAGTACACAATATACCCACATAAGAAACATCCACCTGTACTCTCTGAATCCAAAATAAAATAAAATTGAAGAAAACATAAAACAGGATAATAAGTTTGTTAAATTGAAAAAAATACTAGTTCATAAATTAATAAGTTTAATAATGGTCTTCTCATTACTATTATATACTTTCTCTATTTTTACCTTATAAATATAATGCTTTATTGATTCTTTCTCCAAATATTTATTTAACGGTTATTTTATACCAGTTACTTACTTTCTAGATGCTAGGTAAAAAGAAAAGAATAAATAAGGCCAGGTAAAATCGCTGGCTACATGGAGCTTACATTCTTGATTTTGAATGATACAAGTATCTTTTTCGGATAAAAAGAATGATTTTACTTGTTCAAAAATGATGTTTTAGCAAGACCAAAGTAAATAACAAAAAACATGAAAGAAATACATTTTAAAGGTAAACAATGTCATCTGCCTTTTGGGTAGGACCCATGCAAACATGACCAGAGGTCACTCCCACTACGCATATTGCTTATTTTAAAAAAACAAACAACAAACAACAAACAAACAACAACAACAAAACAACCCTGGCTTATTTCACCTGCTGAATCCGTGGTTTTCAAACAGTTGTCTTACCAGCGACATCAACGTCATCTGGAAACTTGGTAGAAATGCAAATTCTAGGGCCCCACCACAGACCTGCTGAATTTGAAACACTGGTGATGGGACCCAGCAATCTGTGTTTACAAGAGCCCTTCAGGTGATTTGGATGAAGTAGCAGAGGGCACAGTCAGGGAAGTGAGGCAAGGTGGAGAAGCTCAGCTTACCAAAATGAAAATCAGCTGGCATGACTGATGCTCGCAATTACCATTTCTATATAGAGACGCAGTTTGCAAAGTCATATAATTTTATACTAGTCAATTTTTACAACAGTTGCTATGTTATTGTATTAGTCTGTTCTCACACTGCTATAAAGACATACTGGAGACTTGGTAATTTATAAAGGAAAGAGATTTAGTTGACTCACAGTTCCATATGGCTGGGGAGACCTCAGGAAACTTACAATCATGGTAGAGGGTGAGAGAGAAGCAAAGGCACGTCTTAATGGCAGCAGGTGAGAGAGAGTGTGAGAGAGCACAGGAAAAACTACCATTTATTATATAAAACCATCGGATCTCATGAGAACTCACTCACTATCATGAGAACAGCATGGGGGAAACTGCCCCTATAATCCAATCACTTCCCACCAGGTTCCTCCCTTAACACCTGGGGATTACAATTCAAGATAAGATTTGGGTGGGGACTTAAGGCTAAACCATATCAGTTATGAAATATGTTTATTTTGAAGATGAGAAAAACTGAGAACTTTACATGTTAATTAAGTGGCAGAGTAAGGAAGGAACACAGGAATCCTGGCTGACTCTCACATTATTCTTTCCATTAAAACACATACTGTGGAAGGTTATTACCTATATGATCAAGCCTTCTAATGAGGTTTCCTTGCAAATCTCTAAGCTAACTGCAGTGGATTGAACATTTGTGTTTTCCCAAATTGATATGTTGAAATTCTAATACCCAAGGTGATGGTATTAAGAGGTGGAGCCTCTAAGAGGTCATTAAACCAGGAGGGTAGAATTCCCATGAATGGGATTAGTGCCCATATGGAAAGAACTCCAAGAGGTCTTACACCCTCTTTCTATCATGTGAGGATACAAGAAGACAGCCATCTGCAACCCAGAAGAAGGCCTTCATCACAGCCTGACCATGTGGGCAGCCTGATCTCAGATTTGCAGCCTCTAGAGCTGTCAGAAATAAGTTTCTGTTGTTTAAAAGCTACCCAGTTTACAGTACTTTGTTATATCAGCCAGAGCTAAGATACTAACTACAGTCTAAGCCCAAATATGATTTTCTTTTTTTTTCTCTTTGAAGAACTCTGAGATTCTAAAAACAAACAAACAAACAAACAAACAAAAACCAAAAAAAACCAAGAAATTGAAAGTGAATCTAAAATTTAATTCAAAATATCAAAGTAATATGCAAAACATTTTCAAAAATCGCTGTGTCATGTTATAATTGGCATCACCCTTTCCTTAAGACAATTGTAACGTATAAGAAAAAAGTACATGGCATCCCCAGGAGGCTTATCTAGTAGATCAGGGCTCTTATTGGTACAACCCATGGAACATGGCATAAGCTTCATGGTTTTTTATGATCTAGGCTCAAAAGTCACATGAGGTCACTTCCGTCACATTCTATGGGTCACTTCTGGCATACTCTATTGGTTAAAACAGTCCAAGCCTGTTTTGATTTAAAGGGAAAGAAAACTGTCTTTATGTCTTAATGGCAGGAGTACCAAAGCTTGTGTAGTGATGTCTTCACTGACCTCAAGCTGCCATAGTCCAACTTTTGAGCACAAATTATTTCCATTTCTCCCTTTTGCAAAACATACTTACTCCCCACTAAGATCCTCAAAGGTCTCCTTCCATTCCAAGCTCAGGCCCAAGGTCCAAGATATTTTAATCTGCATCAGATCCAGGTGGGGCTCATCCCTTCTGGTTCAATTGCTCAGGTATGTCTTCTCTTGGTTTAAAGGCCTATTAACCAAAAAAACAAGTTATTTGCTTTCCATATACTCAACACAAAATGGAGGGCTAGGCAAGCTTTTGTACAACAGCAATACCTAATTCAATTCAAAGCGAGGAAACAGGCCACACATGGCAGTCCCTGGCCTGTAGCAATATTAAACCCAGCAGAACACTCATCAATTACCTCCGTTTAGGGCCCCATATTGCACCGAGTTAGAACCCTGTGACTGCAGGGTCTGTATTCTAATCCTTTGTTTCACCTTCTGAGACATGCTTTCTTTCTCGTAAGAAATAACCCATGTTCACAGATGCAGTTTTTTCAGCCTGTCTCCTGCTCATAAAAATTTAGAGGTCTCAATATTCATTTCAGTTGGGCTGTTCTCTGTCTCTTTTAATCTAACCTGGTAAAATTTCTAAAACTTTATAGGCGTCTTATGAAACAATAATCTACTCCATTAGAAGAAGCCACACCCACACATTTGTTTTGGGTATGTCCTTCTCTACCTTCACTATTTCTGATGCGTTTTTAGGACAATATCCTTCAGATTTTTAGAATCCCTATTGTTTACCGGTGAGGGCCTGCCCAGGCACAGCCATCATACATTTACAAGGCCCCTGGCTTCCTGAAAGTATCTTCATGCGACGGCCTTGGATCTTTGTAAAATCTGAATAAAGGCTTGTATAGTCATAGCCATGGATTAATTTTAATATTTGCCCCAGACTGTTTCCAAGCTTTAAGTTCAGTTCGCTAACAGGAAAGACTGCCACGGATGCTTTACAATGTCCTGCAAATTCTATTAGAAAACTACAAAATGTGTTCTTTTCTTTGATGCTCTCCATTGGCACTGGTCATTGACAGTGAGCAGAAGCTAGATAGCATTTTCAGTATTCTGCCTGGAAGTCCCCTTAGCTAGACTCCAAGTCTATTCAGTACATTCAGTATTTTCCACATTACCAGAGGTGACAGTTTTAGTGTCTTGCTCAAAATTTCAGAGAAAGTAAATTTGCCCCGGAACTACAATGAAGATTACTCTGAGACCATCACCCCAGTGTCTGAGCCCCTCAGTGAACTCCAGCACTTGTTTTCTTGGCTATTTAATCAGGTGTCACTGTCAGGCGTCCTTAAAGATGGAAATTAGATAGTAGAGATTTAAGTAATCACTGCATTTCTAATTGGAATGAAGATGGTTTTTAACTTTTGCTTGAATCCAGAATCATAACATATATTGGCCCTTTTACTGGTTATCTGTGGTTAAGAAGGTATACCTCAGAATGGCTGGGGAATTTATCCTGCATGTGTATACCTTTGCACAAGCTGATTGTGGAACAGACCATTGCTCTTTGCCTTTGCTTTCCAGTTTAGTTACTTTGTTTTCTTTCTTTCTTTTCTTTTCTTTTTTTTTTTTTTTTGAGACAGAGTCTTGCTCTGTCATCCAGGCTGGAGTGTTGGCCAGGCTGGTCTCGAACTCCTGAGCTCAAGTGATCTGTCTGCCTCAGCAGTGGTGCCATCTCGGCTCAATGCAATCTGCGCCTCCCAGATTCAAGAGATTCTCATGCCTCAGCCTCCCAGGTAGCTGGGATTATAGGCACACACCACCATGCCCAGCTAATTTTTCTATTTTTCGTAGATACGGGGTTTCACTATGTTGGCCAGGCTATTCTCAAAATCCTGAGCTCAAGTGATCCAGCTGCCTCAACCTTCCAAAGTGCTGGGATTACAGGCATGAGCCACTTCATCCAGCTCAGTTTAGTTTAAATTATAACTTAATTTTTTCTTTGCCTTGTGGTTTAGTTACAATTATAACTACTATAGATTTAACGAACTTTTAATCTTGTTAAGCCATGCTGGACTCTTATAAAAATACTTTTGGAAAAATTGCTTCTATATTTTAACTAACACAAACACCGTCGTGATATTCCTATAATCAGTCTCACATCACCTCCCTCAGGTTGTTGGCCTCATTTTAATGCTACTTTTAAACAAAAGGTATTTGATTTCTCTTCCTCTTGGCTACCCTTTGCCTAACCCCTAATTTAAAACTGCCAGTTCCTTACATTCATCACTTAAAAAGAAATGCATTATCAGGTAAGAAACTTGCTCACTATAAAAGTGCAGAAACACTTTTTGCTTCATCTTTATTACTGTGGCATGTATGTCTGATTAGTGTCCAGTACTGGTTTTTATAAAGCTCCATGAGAAACAGCACATTTTAAAAAAATTATCCAAGATATTAAACAATATGGATAACATATTTCTTACTCTCCAAATGTAAGTGTGAATCTACTTTATCTGAAAGAAGACAGACTATAATTTAGCAGGTTAGTAGGTGGTCATACAGTAGTAGCATGAATGGGGAGTCATTTTTAGGACACTCGTTTTTGCACAGAAACATGGTGCGGGCCTAGGACGAAATGCATACTTTGTAGGAAAATCAAGCATTGGAAAGTACAAATCTTTGTAGCAGCCTGTTAACCTGTTTGCTGACTTCATTCTTAAACCCTACCAATCCACTGATGTTGGTGTGATCCTTGTTATGCAAATCAGGTCATGCCATTCTCCTAGTAAAAATATGCTAATAGCTGCTCACTCTACTCAAGAGAAAGTCTTTAACTGCTTATTAGTACTCTTGAGATCTGTATCATCTACTGTCCATGCCCCTCTGCTGACACTTCTATTTTTAACTACCTGTTTTTACTCCCCACCACTTGTAACCCTGCCCATGAAAGCGAAAGTGACCTATTTTCAGTATTGTTCAAACAGCTGCATGTCTCCCTTTGGGCCTTTGCATATGCTATTCTTCTTGCCTGGATCCTTCCTCCAACCTACCCTACTTTCAATCATGTTCATGTAATTGGGAGGATTGCTTGAGCCCTGGAGGTAGAGGCGTTGGTGAGCTATGATTGCACCACTGCACTCCAGCCTGAGTGAGAGAGTGAGATACTGTCTCAAAAAACAAACAAACAAAAAAATCCTGTCATTACCTCACATCATGTCTAAAACAACTCAAAATTGGTCAAAGATCTAAATGTAAATTTTCATGACCTTGAACCAGGCAATGATTTTTTAGCAATGAACATCAAAAGCACAAAAAACAATGAAAGAAAAATATTCAGGCATGACTTCATCAAAGTTTAAACTTTTTATCCTTCAAAACACACAATCAGTAAAGTAAAAGGCCACACAGAATGGAACAAATGTACAAATCCTTTATTAGATAAGAGACTAGATTCCAGAACATATTGAGAACTTCTACAACTCAAGGATATAATTTACAAATAAAAATTTAAAAATGACCAAAGGACTTAAGTAGACATTTCTCCAAAGATGATATACAAGTAGCTAATACACAAAAGAAAAGATGATTAACATTATGAGTTATTAGGAAATACACATCAAAACAGCATAATTGAAATTGTAAACCTGTGGAGAAACAGATCCCTTGATACCCGTCTTCCCAGCCCCTGTAAACCACCATTCTTTTCTCTGCTTCTATGAATTTGACAATTTTAAATACTTCATATAATCAAAGCATGCAATACAGTCCTTCTGTGATGGATTTATTTACTTAGGATAATGTCCTCCAGGTTGATCCATGTTGTAACAAATGGCAGTGTTTTCTTCTTTTCAAAGCATGAATACTATTCCATTACATGTCTGTATACATCATATTTTGTTTATTCATCTGTTAATGATATTTGGGTTGTTTCCATATTTTGGCTATTGTGAACAATGCTGCAATGAACACAGAAGTACAGACATCTCTTGAAGATCCTAATGTTAATTCTTTGAATATATGCCCAGAGGTGGGATTCCCGGATCATATGGTAGTCCTGTTTTTAATTTTGAGGAACTTTCAGACTGTTTCCCATAATGGCTGAAACATTTTACATTCTTACCCACAGCATACAACAAGAGTTCCAATTTCTTGCTAATGCTTGTTATCTTTCAGTTTTCTTTTTCTTTTTTGATGACAGTCATCCTAACAGCTGTGAGGTAATACCTCATTTTTCATTCTTGTTTTAATTTACATTTCCATCATTATCAGTGATGTTGAGCACTTTTCCATATGCCTGTTGGTCATTTGTGTATCTTCCTTGGAGAAATGTCCATTCAGGTCCTTTGCTGTTTTGTAATCGAATTAGATTTGTATTCTTTTTTTTTTTTCTAATGAGATTTAGGAGTTTCTTAAAAGAGTCGACTTAATGTCATGTGAATTATACTTCAATTGTTAAAAATTAAAAATTACTTCATAATCTTTTTTTTTCTTATAAACAGGAGGTTGCTAGTGGGATTTAAAGGTCTCATGTAGAATAAATTTTAAAAATTAACTTCAGTAATAATGCTTTCCACTTTCTCTACTAAATTTACTTGACCCTTCTTTATTAAAAATTAAGTACTAAAAGTGTGTAGGGCCATAAGAAAAGAAAAATAGGAAGTGCCCTGAATAAAAGCACTCAGCTGAAGGGGCAACTGGGAGCTCAAACCCAAGCTACTGCCCATTTCCAAGCCACACACCCTTGAATTTGCCAAAAGTAAGAGGTGCTGCTTTACAATTTGCACAAAGGTGCTATGTGATCTAGCATTAAAATTGACATAAATCATGCAGGAGAAAGAGAGAAAGAGACAGATGCTGTTTTGATATCATTTTAATTTTCATTTTAATGCAAAGAGAAATATTATGTCAAACTTAATGGCAAATAAGAGCAGGAGACTCTCTAAATAATAATATGTATTCAGGAGTGGGCATTTCGATGGTAATAAATACGCCATAGTAAACTATGTGCATAGTGAGGGAGTTAAAGGAAGAGAAAGGCTTTTAACGAAAAAACAAGAAGGGTTACACAAGTGCTTCAAATCAATTATCCTTGGCTATAAATGTCAAGAACAAAGGTGACATCAGTCCAATGTTGGACAGGCAGTTCCTGGGCAGATGTCCTCATAGAATTATGCATATACACACACATATATGTACGTATGTATATATATGGACATATATGTATATATGTATACATATATACATAATATGATATGTATATATATATAATTCCTCTTGGATTATATATATATACACATAATATGTACATATGTCTACATATATGTACATATATACACACACATCCTGTGCATGGTTGTGCATGGTTGTGGTTTCTGCAGAGTCTTTTGTGATAGTTCAAGTGTGAGAACCCACCCTTCATGGCCTTCCTCAGCTTCATTTGTTAGGGCTTCACACTAGTGACTCCATTTTGATTCTGACAACTTTTACATTTCCCCGTTTTGATCAAGTTCTTTCTCCAAAGCATTGTTGATCAATCAACTTTGAGTTAGCTTTTAATTGTCCCTTGTTACCAGGATGGACCTCTTTAAGTTTGTTGGCCAGTTCCACATGAGAGGAAGTAACTGGGAACTAGAAATGAGTGTCAAAACCCACTTATTACAGTTGAGCAAAAAGGAATATCTCCAGGAAGTGGCTCTTAGGCTAAGTGTACCTGGAGTCCCTTGTTATGTTCAATTTTTGTTTGTTCCATAGATACTGGCTATCACATCAAAGTGCTGGACCAGCCTTATTCTGTTAGGACTTCTACTTCTGCAGACGTACAAGGAAGAGGTTAAAAGTTTTGAAAAAGGAAATACGAAGTTAAATTAACAGTAATGTGTTTTTGAGTCATGAACCTAAGCTTAACTCCATACATTAAATGATCATGGGGAATTAGGTAAGACCTGTTGTAACCACGTGGCCTGTCTTCTTATTTTATGTATCTGGGTCTCAAATTCCCCAGAGGAATTTATCCAGGTACAGGATGTAGTGTTAGCAATAGCATAGATACTTTCTTATTTAACCAATACATAATATACAGAAATTATATCACTTAGTATCTCATGATTGGGTTGGATTAAAGCAAAGATTGTTCTAAAAAGGAACCAATAGTACCTCTGAAGAAAAAGATACGTTAGAGATGTTGCCACAGTTATTCACCATGTAAGTAAAGTATTAAAGGATCCCCTAAGTCACGTAAAGATCTAGGTTTGGCATGATTCAACATTATGTCAAGATATCCTCAGAAGTTACTGATTATGAAATTTTAATTCCACCATTGTCTTTCCAAGTAAAAACTATAGGCATTAAGTGGGATAAGGGTAGAGTATTATAATATGAAGTCTTTTTTTCGTATCTTGGGAAAAGCTCTCTACAGTGTGAAAACGTCAGCTTCTTACCCTGACTTGCAGTTTGAATGTCTCTGGTAATAGCATCAGGCAATTTGGTGAACTTTCTGTGTGGCTCATGTATCAAGCATGAGACTTGTGTCTTAAAATTCATCTAGTGTTACCTTAGAGGGCTTTAGGATCAGAGCAATTCTGCCTTTTAGTTCCATGGAAGAAAGTTGGAATGGAGTTTCTCAGAAGAATTTAGGATCCAGTCCAGTCTACAGATTGATAAAAATAACTCAAAAGCAATGTAAAAGTCTACAATCCAATAGCAGGTGTACCATAGTGTTTCTTTAGTAACATAATTTTCTCTACACAGTCATCACAATTTCTACCAAAGTTAACAGTAAGGCAAATTTGCTTGTAAAATAAGCTAAGTGTTATCAAATTTTGCCTGATCATTTACACAAGTGCAGAAAGAATAGTGATTTGACTACGTAGGAGTCTCAGGTTTAAAAACCTCTTGAGGCAGCAAAGCCAAACCAAGGCAGGCTTTAAATTTTGCCAGCAGGGCCTATGAGCAATTTAAATACGGCATTCCCATCAAAATCTAAGTGATACAGGAATGTTTTCAATATTATCTTATTAAAAAAAAAGCAGACTCTTATCAAACTTATTCAAAAACTGTATTGTCATAAATATAAGGATACTCATTGATAGTTTCCAAATTTTGAAGGGATTAAGTTGGGAGAAAAAGTAAATGTTTTTATGTTTGTTCACAAAAGCATACTTTCCCAAATTCTTGTAAACACTAGATAGTTTTTTTTATTTTATTTTTCTTTTAATTTTACTTATTTAAGTCCTGGGATACATGTGCAGAATATGCAGGTTTGTTAAATAGGTATACAGGTGCCATGGTGGTTTGCTGCACCTATCAACCTGTCACCTAGGTTTTAAGCCCCACATGCATTAGGTATTTGTCCTAATGCTCTCCCTCCCCTTCCCCCCACCCCCAACAGGCCCCAGTGTGTGTTGTTTCCCTCCCTAAGTCCATGTGTTCTCATTGTTCAACTCCCACTTATGAGTGAGAACATATGGTGTTTGGTTTTCTGTTCCTGTGTTACTTTGTTGAGGATGATGGTTTCCAGTTTCATCCATCTTCCTGCAAAAGACATGAATTAATTCTTTTTATGGCTGCATAGTATTCTATGGTATATATATGCTACATTTTCTTTATCCAGTATATCATTGATGGACATTTGGGTTGGTTCCAAGTCTTTGCTATTGTGAATAGTGCTGCAATAAACAGATGTGTGCATGTGTCTTTACAGCAGAGTGATTTATAATCCTTTGGGTATATACTCAGTGATGAGATTGCTGGGTCAAATGGTATTTCTGGTTCTATATCCTTGAGGAATCACCACACTGTCTTTCACAATGGTTGAACTAATTTACACTGCCACCAACAGTGTAAAAGCATTCCTATTTCTCCACATCCTCCCCAGCATCTGTTGTTTCCTGACTTTCTAATAATCACCATTCTAACTGGAGTGATATGGTATCTCATTGTGGTTTTGATCTGCATTTCTCTAATGACCAATGGAACAGAACAGAGAACTCAGATATAACACCACACATCTACAACCATCTGATCTTCAACAAACCTAACAAAAACAAGCAATGGGGAAAGGATTCCCTATTTAATAAATGGTGCTAGGAAAACTGGCTAGCCATATGCTGAAAACAGAAACTGGACCCCTTTCTTACATCTTATACAAAAATTAACTCAAGATGGATTAAAGACTTAAACGTAAAACCTAAAACCATAAAAACCCTAGAAGAAAACCTAGGCAATACCATTCAGGACATAGGCGTGGGCAAAGACTTCATGACTAAAACACCAAGAGCAATAGCAACAAAAGCCAAAATTGACAAATGGGATCTAATTAAACTAAAGAGCTTCTGCACAGCAAAAGAAACTATCATCAGAGTGAACAGGCAACCTACAGAATGGGAGAAAATTTTTTCAATCTATCCATCTGACAAAGGTGTAATATCTGGAATCTACAAGGAACTTAAGCAAATTTACAAGAAAAAAAATAACCAATCAAAAAGTGGGTGAAGGATATGAACAGACACTTCTCAAAAGAAGACATTTATGTGGCCAACAAACATATGAAAAAAAGCTAATCACCACTGGTCATTAGAGAAATACGAGATTGTTTAAGAGAAACTTTTCTTAAATCTGAAAAACAAAAGCTTTAAGTAAAGAACCAACAATATTTCAAATTAAAACCATACAACCAATATTTGTATTAGTTATTCAATCTCATGTATTACATTTTCATTCTGCTTGATCTTGTTTAGTAGTTTCACAAATTCATCAGTAGCTTCATTAGTGTTCTGGAAAATTTTTACTTACTTCATTGATCTTAAAGTTATTAAAACCCTGTATTCAAGAGTACTTGTTAGACTTTTTCTCATGAATTTGATTACAGGTTTCTTTAGTGAGAAGTCAAAAGTGTTGATGACAAAGACTTATTAATAGAATAGCCATAGTTAAAATTCTGATGGACGTTCATTATAACTAGCAATTGACAAGGAAATTTGGTTATTTCCATGGCATACAATATTTTCATATGACCACCAAAATTATGACTAATGTTATTAGATTTCTTTGAAGTTATATAATTTTTAAAATACTTATTAATAGTATACCCAAGAATGTAACTGAAAGAAGATCCAGAATCACTTGTCATTTGACCACACTTCCCATACAGTTTAACACATCAAAGAAGCCTACTTATTTCATATCTCTATAAAATGAGAGGTACTTCCTTTGAAGTTCTCTGGACCCAACTAGAAAGTATCAAAGTTAATGCTGGTCGAAAAGACTTAATCTAGAACTTTAATACTAGAGAAGCTGCCACAGGTGTCAACAGTTTAAAACAACTGATTGAAACAGTATCACATGTCATTATGAAATAATTGTCATCACTTAATCAGAGTGATAATCAAAAGATTTCAAAACCAATACAGAAAGTTACACAGAACATTTTTGAAACTCATTTTTCCTAAGTAATCAATAAAAACCAATAAATACAATTTGAAACACATGAAGTTACACTGATGAAACAGAACATATTTTTTCTTAAGCCAGTTACATAAAAGCTAAAGAAAAGCCCCTGCTGTGTGACTGCTTCTTCTTATGAAAAATGCACTGAGATAACTGGGAAGTTAAACCTGATGAAAATCTGCGTGAACTTAATCAGACATAGGAAGAGTGTATGTCCAAGGTTATGAGTATACACCACATAAAAGAGGAATGTGAACAAGAAAACTAGTAACTTGTGAAGCGGAATACGTGGCTCTTAGGAAAAGTACAGAAAGTTTTATGATTACATGGAACAATTCAGACATGTCAAGAAAAGCAAAGAGTACAGAATCAAGTGTACTGGAGAAATAAATATTCTCTACACTGTAAAGCTGCAGTTTAGAAGATGTTTGGAAATTTAAAGAAACAGATTCCAAAATTAATCAAAACCACTCACAAATTTTACTAAGATCAGATCAATACTTCAAGGAAATCCTCTTGTTCTAAGCTAAGGGGACAACATATTAGTTTTGTGTCAGTATATTTTTAATATCAAAGCTCAATGTTTAGAAAATTTGTAATTCCCTTCTAATTATAGCCAACTTAATCACACACAAAATTTCTTTCACAAATTCATTTTTCATAAACCTTTTGTGACTTACTTAGACCTTTAGTTTTGTCCTATACTGCTTCTTTTTTTGTTTTGTTTTGTTTTGTTTTTTTCAGACGGAGTCTTGCACTGCCGCCAGGCTGGAGTGCAGTGGTGCAATCTCGGCTCACTGCAATCACTGCCCCTAGGTTCAAGCAATTCTCCTGCCTCAGCCTCTCCAGTAGCTGGGATTACAGGCATGTGCCACCACCCTCAGCTAATTTTTGTGTTTTTAGTAGAGACGGGGTTTCACCATGTTGGCCAGGATGGTCTGGATCTCCTGACCTCGTGATCCACCCACCTCGGTCTCCCAAAGTGCTGGGATTACAGGCGTGAGCCACTATGCCCTGCATATACTTCCTTTTTCTTAAATAACCAGTCATTTTACGTGACGACAAAAAATCTAGCAAATAAGATTATTTCTCATACAAAGGTATTCTCTTTTTTTGTTATACCTTTGTATACGGAATGACATATATAGATATAAAAATTAGAATTTTTGACTCTCAGAAACCTTAATTTCTACTGAAAACTTTAAATATTTTAAATTGTCACATATCAGTATTCTGTAGATGAGAACAGTCTTATAATTTTTAGAGATATATTTCTGCATTCTATAATGTTTATATATATTCATGGACTCAAACACATTATCTTTCTATAAAAAATTAAGAAGCCAAGAAAAAATTTATATTTATTTTAAGCAATGTATGTTTTATTAGTTTATTTCATTTGTGAATAACTCATTTAATGAGTATCCATCATTAACATAACTTTAAGATTTCAAATGGCATTAAAAGTTTATTAATAAAAGTTTATCCTATTAACATTTACCTAGTTTAGGTATTTAACAAAATTATACCTAGTTTAGTTATGAAAACTAAGATATTAAACAAAGCTACTCATTATTTCAAGCTGTCTTTTGGTTAACCATTTTTAGAGCCTGTGAATATCAGGTATTCACTTAAGAAACAAAGTTAAACAGATGGGAATTTTGCTGATAACTCAGAAGACACAGCTGTTTTTAGTAAACCAACAATATAAATTTTTTTTATAAAAGTGTTACACAAATATCATTTTGCTTTTAATAAAGCTGCATTTATAGTTTTATAATCTGTATGTCAAACTTTGACAGCTTAAAACATCAATCAGGGACAATTATAATCATGTCTGACCAGTAAATCCAGGCAAAAATGTATGCTGACAATTCTGAGGACATTTCTATTTTTATGTTATCAACAAATTTAAAACAAGCTAATTTATCCAAAATTAATTCACATAAACTAAAAGACATTTGGTGTAAGTACTAAATATTTTAACAATTAAATGTGTACCCATGTATTTAAGCCAATTTAAGTAGAATTTCTTAAGGGACCTCTGGTAAACTAAGTAGAGATTCTACCATGTAGACACAATGTACAACATATAGTCACATGCATAACAACACCTAAACACACACACACACACACACACACACACACACAGATAGCTTTTATTTTAAAGTTTTATCCAAAAGACATTAACAAATAGCAATATATATTTACCGGTTTATAAAATAACAGCTGAGTCCAAAAATTATATTTTTGACAAAATGAGACCTGTTCACACGGCTAATTTTATTTGCTCTGATAATAATCCTTTGAAGACTGTTGACCAAAATTTCAGGTAAATCAGTTTGATTGGAAAAACAAATTCTTTTCCTTTTTTTCCCCTTTTTTTCAGTTTTCAATTAGTTGAGGGGTTAAATTTTCAAATATTTACATTTTAGCTAGGACTGATTGAATTGCATAAAGAAACCAGTATCTCCAAGAAGTCTCAAATTTTTAGTAAGAAATCTTTCTTTTGTTTGCTAGTCCAGTTGGCTTAATTAGTCAGTGCAGGTGAGGAGGCATTTTAGAAAAGTGTTTTAAAGATTTTTTAAGGGTTTTTTTTTGGCTCCTGCATGGCAGACAAAGCAATTTTTTTTATGCCGGACAGAGTTATATTATTGTCTTGAGCTCAAGATTTTGACTTATTTGATCTGAAAGCCTAACTTTTATAAACATACTAGTTATTTTCTTTTTAGAATATCAATCCTTCGGTTAACTGTTCTATCACCCTAAGCAGTTGGTAGTTAGGCAAACCTAAATTTACATTTCCAAAAGGGATGACTCAGGTGTTTAGGGTTTTGGTTGCCATGGAGCTGTTGTAATTTGTAAAGCCATTAATTTGAAAGCCCTTTAAGATATTTTTTTTCCCCTATCTTGGCTGGAGTGATATAAGCAGTGAGTTTATCTTAATATCAGTAGAAAAGTCAGCAGATTCAAAGTAGGCAGGAAACAAATAGAGAGATAGAGGACTTCGAAGACTACATGTTAACCCTATAGTTGTAGTTTCTAATTCAAGTCAGAAAATCAAGCTTGAGGAGTTTGAATATTCCCCACGATGCTCTTTCATTTAAAAACACGCACAAGGAAAAGCCATGTCACTGGCTGGATTCCCAGAGGGCTTGACATGCTTCAGAATTTTGAGAGTCCCAGTCTATTTCTTGTTAATATCCCCAGAGCAAACAAAATCCTATAAATCTTGTCAGGGAATGTCAGGAGTTTGGAACAGCGTCTTAGACTGTGGTGACCCACCCTAGTGGGTTTTAATTAGCCATTCTGCACCCACAATTTAGAATGTTTATTTTTTGCTCTTGGAAGATTTTCATAAATGAGCAGGGAAAAAAAAAGTAAAAGACACGAATTATTTACAGGTATACATAATCAACTAAAAATAAAACCAAAATAAGTGTGCTCACAGAAATGTTAATACAGGTATGCAGACCAAACAAAAAAAATTAAATTACACATGCAGAAAGAGCTAAAAGTTAATTCACCAGAAAATACATGCCTCACAGACAGAATATAAATTCTGTAGAAGCCACAGTACTCAAACCAAAAGGAAACTTTTTATACCAAAAAGCGTTGCTAATAAATACATAAACTAATGTCTATAGCCGCAAGAGGGATGCAAGATCCTTTACTTAAGGCAACCTTATAACAGAAACAGATCCCAAATAAAGAGGCAAAATAGCTCACCAAAGGGAGGAGGAAGTCTGAGAATCTCAGAGGAGACTCATCAGAGAGAAAAGCTGAAGGGTGGAAGCAGAGCTCTTACAAGGACTCAACGTTTGTAGTACATTGGATTCCAAGGGTCACTAACATCCTAGGTGAGCTAGTTTGATCCCTCCTCTGAAAACTAAAATATATCAAACTTATAAATGAACAGAAAGAGAGACTCTCCAATAGAAAATGGTATTTATTCAGGAATGGGCATCACAATGGGAATACATGTGCCATAGTAAACTACGTGTGTATTCAGAAAAGTAAAGGAAAGTAAGAGATGTCAAAGAAAAATGAGAAGAATTAATTGTTTTGAAACAATTATTCTTGGCTACAGGGATAAGTAATAAGGGTGGTGTCAACACAAGGTTGACCAGGCACTTGCTGGGCAGATGCCCTCACAGAAGTCACAGAAAAGTGTGTGTGTGCATGTGTGCGTGTGTGTGTGTGTGTGTATACACCTGTAATGTTGCAGTAGCCTTTGTGCAAGATGGCAATTTTCAGTCTTTTATAACGGTTCTTGTTATTAGGCATGCAAGCATAGACCCCTCCATTCATGACCTGCCTCAGCTCCATTTGTCAGGGATTGACACAGTAGTTCCAACTTGATTCTGACAACTTTCACAATTATAATTATGAAAATCTCAGAAAAGTGATTGTAAAAATACTTGAGCCAGGTATATGTACATCCTCTTAAAATGACTTATTTAGCACTAATAGAATTAATCACCTAAGTAAATGGATCAGCAGCAACAACAACAAAAAGGAGAATCAAATAAATATATTCATAAATATCAAAGACAACCTGCTTTTGGGTGGCATATTTGCCACAACAGCCACTCTTGTATAAAACTTCATGGCAAATATATAGAAACATTGAATGTATAACAATGTATAAGTTATATGGACATGTGAAAGAAGGTGATAGGGCATTCCAGGAGCTAAAATATACTGCAAAATATCAACTTAAAGTACAGTTTAGGTACAATATTTCATTAAATATGTCTGGCATTTTTACATAAGCTTTAGGCTAAGACCAACATTTTGCTACTTTAACTATATATAGTGACTTGCATCTTTACACAAATTGTGTTTAATAAACAGTAGTACTGTTACTGCAATTTTTTCATCTTATGCACCTTATTTTTTAAACAAAATCAGGGCAAAATCTGAAAACAAATTATTCAACAATTTTGTCGTATGTCAGAAATTCACATAAAAAGGTGTTAACTTAAAATCAAATTATTGGCTGCCTACCATTGGGGTAGACAAAAATGCCAACCATGACTTCTACAGAATCATCTTGGGTTATTAAAAATAATTCTAGGTGTCAATATATTATTTATAAAAGTGATTTTTTTCAACTATTAAACCAAATATTACCTCTAAGTATTTTCTGATCAAGATAGAATGAAAAAAACTGCAATTTTGCATGGATATTTCTTATGACAGTGAAGTAGGTACAAAATTTGTTTTACAATTATATATTGAGGAAAAATTAAGAGACCTATGGACTTCAAAATAGGTGATTTGATGTTGAAATTATGATGTAATATGCAGGGCAGAAAATTTAAAAGATGCATAAGGTTGTATTTTTTTAACTGAACATACCAAATATAAAAAGCCTTTTGAAAGTCTGTCATATATAGCTAGCAAAATCATGGCTACATATGGTGCCTGACAAACTTGCTGTAGGATATTTGCACAGAATATATGCTTCACAAAATGAAAGCACTGAATAGAAAAATCATTTTTGTAAAACACAGTTTTAGTTAATTATCAGCAAACTTAAGAGTTTCATACATTGTCACTTTCACCAGTCAATTTTGCATCAACAGGATATAATTGCTAAAAATCTCTGTAAAAAAGTTTCCATGGTGTCCCCACATAACTCTAGAGCTGTCAGAGCTTTTGATATTGAGTTGGGTGCTAACTGTAACGCAAGCCAAACACACAGTCTTGGCATGGTTGCTCTGGTTTCCATAGAGAACAAAAAAATACTGCTCTGGGAAAATATCTTCCCTGCTTTCCTTCAAATAGTATTGCCAAGCAAGGAATGTCACCAATCACCATTGTTTTGGCATTTAATAATAATGACTAATACAATGAATGCTTTCTGAAACTAAGATGTTATTGGAAAAGAAATATATTTAGTACAGCAATATGAATAGCCTGTGGATACTCTTTCATCCTGTTTTCAGCATTTGAACACAGCCTTGTGCCAGCAATGTGGACAGATATTCGAGTGTTTATTGAGGCTTGTGCTTAATGACTCAACAATCTAGAAACACAAATTCAGTGTTAGTGTACCTCTGGTCAAATGGCAGAAAACATTTCAATAATAATTAACGAAAAAAAACTCTTTAAGCTTTCACATGACTTGTATCAGAGGCAACTTAGAAGAATTATTGAAAGTAACTGCCATAAAGAAATAATTCCATTAGAGATATAAGCATGAACAAAAACAGCACTACACTGATGTGTTACAATCAAACATGGAAACTTACTGGCACTCTTCCACAAGGCCTATAAATAATACTTTCCAAATGTTGTCCAATGCATACAGAACATAATTCTGTAGCATGTGTTTAGATAGTATCTGGAAAAATAATTTTTTTCTTCTAATAAGATAAGCAAAGACTACATTAAAATAAAAAAACACATTTCACTTTATTGTATTAACTCACAATTACTGTCACATGTATTTAATGTACCAACGTTCACTGTAAATCTTCTAGAAAAACATATAGTAAGTAGCACTTCCCAAGTATATTAACAATCAGTTTAGGAGACTAGTGTTCTACAAGCATATTTAAATATATGATGTTTTAATAAAACATCTATTTCTAAAAGTGATGAAAGTTTTATTTATTTTACAGAAGAATAAACCAACGCAAAAAGACAATTATTCTATATATAAATGGAAAAGCTATGAAAATTTATTATAAACTTAAAATTTAAAGTTCTATCATCTTATAAAGAGTGAAAAATTCTCATTTGGCCATAGATATACACATCTTGAATATTACTAAATTTTAATTTTCCCTTTCCATAACCAAAAGAGAAAGAACTATGTGTAAGCAAGCAAATAAGAGCACTCAAGATGTAGACATAAAATCATAAAATCTGCAAATAAAAATGAGAAAAATCTACAAGAAAAGTATAAAGTGGAAACTTTAGCTGTCAAAAACAAATACTGTTAAGCAGAGTTTAACTACTTCTGATGTAATTTGAAGTCAATATGTTCTTTGGGATTTAAATTTGTTAGATAAGTTGAATGCCTTACGCAGGATTTCAGTGAATTCCCGAGGACTTAAAATTCCATGGTTATTTCTTGCTCTACTGCTTTGATACACCTTGCACCTATCTTCTGCCTGATGATCATTATTTGTACCACTTTCTGTGTTAAGGTTGATGAGGAACATAGAGCATTTTGCTCAATAATGAAGAATTTGTTGCTCACACTAGACAACTGTATGTTTTATACAGTAGGTTTGAAGAGACAAAGAGAAGCTTCAGTATGATATCACTCAGCAAACCACTTACAATGGATTGTTAGGCATGTCCATTTTAAAGCTTCCTGGACCAGAACCATCACTACAAATATTCCATTTTTCTATCTCTGTGGGACATTTCTCCAACACATGTTTCATGTGACCTCATCCTCATTCAACTTTTCTGCTCAACTCCTGTTAACTTCCAATGCAGAGTTGCTTCTTGAAAATCAACAGCAGAGGGTCTGATTTATTAATGGGCTTTATTTTTTCAGAGCAGTTTCAGATTCACAGCAAAATTGAACAGAAGGCACAGATATTTTCCATATACCTCCTGCTCCAACACATGCATAGCCTTCTCCACTATTTACATCTCCCACCAGGTGGTACTTTCATTACAATTGGTAAAATCACATTAATATAATCATCTCAAATCCATAGTTTACATTAGGGCTTACTCATAGTGTTGTACATTCTGTGGGTTTGGACAAATATCATGACATGTATCTACCATTACAGTGGCATATGAAGTTGTTTCACTGCCTTAAAATATGTGCTCTTCCTATTTATCCTGCGCTCCCTGCCTAATCATGAGGGCCTCATTTTTATGAGTAGATGTATATATAATATATGTTTCTAAATAAAGACAGTTTACTTCACATATGAATGCATGGGTAATATTATTAGAGTAAATTCTTAAGTAGATAACACTCTAAATATAACTATCATTAGATAAAACACTATATAAAACATATACCCATCAGGCTCCAAATATATAACAATCATATAGAAAATATAACTTAGAAGTCTTACAAATTTATATGTCTAGACAAGGTGGAATAACAAGGACCACACACCATCCTCCCACAAAACACAAGTAGAAACAGGAAAATAGTTACAATGGCTTTCAGATATTGAACAACAAGCAGTGCAGGACTGTGATTTCTGAGAGAAAATAAACAAAGTAAAAAAAAGATCAGTGAACTTGAAGATTTTTAGGCTTAAACATTAAGCAAACAGATAAAAAGGCAAAGAAAAAAATTTCAGGGTAATATCAAACACTCTAACATATGCAAAAATAGATTCTCAGAAAGAGACAAGGGGGAGGGCACGAACAATTCTGAGGGAAAAATATGCAGAAATCTTCCAATATTGATGAAAATGACAAATTCATATTTCCAGAAACAACAAACACTAACATGTTATATACAACATACACAGATACAGACACAAACAGCATATACCAAAGCTCATCATAATTATTTTGCTTAAAGCCAGTAACTAAATGATAGCCTTGAACGTAATGAGAGCAAATAGTCACAATACGTACAGAGGGAAAATTGTAGGAAAAATTGTAAGCACAACTGCAGACTTCTCATCAAAAATTATGCATGCCAAAAGACAATGAATTCATAATTTTTAAGCACTAAAAGGAAAATAGACATATTGAGCTAGAATTCTTTATTTAGCAATAATTTACTTCTAAGCGATGGTAAGGTTAAAAAAAAGACAACACAAAAGCTGAGAAAAGTTTGAGTAGCAAACCACGATGACTAGATATATTAATAGAATTTCTTCAAGTGTAAAGAAAATGATACCAGAAATAAACTTGAACCTAAACAAAGAGATAAAGAGAAGGAAAAATATATAATATATTTTTTGTTATATAAAATATAAAATATATTTTTCTTTTTTTTTTGTTTATTTAAAATTTATTGAAAGACACAATTTTATTCTCAGATAAATAATTTTAAAAACACTTTAAAAGATGGAAAAATGATAATGTCATTCAAGGATAATGCAACAAAGAAACCAGTATTTATTCTTCAGTATGCTTTAATATATATATATTCTTTTCCTAAGAATTTGTAGACTGATGTAGGTACAAAGTTGGCAAATTAAGGGCTGTCGGCAAAAGTCTGCCACCACTTTTTGTAAATAAAATTTTATTTAAACAAAGTCACACCCCTGTGTTCAAGTATTGTCTGTGGCCATTTGGCTTACTATAGCAGAGGTGAATAGTTGTGACAGAGACCATATGGCTGACTAGCCTAAAATATTTACTGATTGACCCTTTAAAGAAAAGATTGTAGACTTAGGAAGTGAGTATGTGTTTCATTTTTGTTTTTAACTGAAACCTCCATTAAAAGAGGAACCTAATTTTACTTCTTATATTACCTGAGAATAACAGAAAATAAAATCACAAAACCAATTATGTCTCCCTCATATACCCTCAACACAAATATATACCTAGTGTAGATTTAAACTTCATATAAAGCAAAATTATTTTGCCAGTGGAAACATTTGAGCTACCCAAATTAGGTTATCTTATAAATGTGCTTAATAATTCAATTATGAGGTATTCTTTAGAAAAGTTATTTTTTAATTTTTTACCAGGTAGATTTAATGAACTTTTTATTAAATAGGAGTTCATATTGTAGCCAAGGTTGTATATGTTTGTTTTCATAGCCATTGGTAACATAATACTTCTTGATGCTTTTAAATGAAAATCCTTCTCAAAAGTCTCCGTGTACGTATAAATTACTGCCTTCTTTTTTATTAACTAAGTAGCTTCATGATCCTGCTACGTGTTTAATATTAGTTATTTAGCTAGACAGCTTCAACTTACAGCATTAGACTTTTAAATATTATCTCACTTTATGTATAATAGAAAATACCTGTAACAGAATACTTTCATTACTCCACTCTGACCCTTTCTACTATTTTGGTCATATATTTTACTTCTGTATATATTACATGCCAAAACATATATCATATAATTTGCTTTGAAGTGTCAATTAGCTTTTAATTTTTAAAAGAAAAATATATTTTAATTGGCTTCAGACGATCAAATTAAAATATATTTTTCTTTTAAAAATTAAAAGCTAATTGACACTTCAAAGCAAATTATATGATATATGTTTTGGCATGTAATATATACAGAAGTAAAATATATGACCAAAATAGTAGAAAGGGTCAGAGTGGAGTAATGAAAGTATTCTGTTACAGGTATTTTCTATTATACATAAAGTGAGATAATATTTAGAAGTCTAATGCTGTAAGTTGAAGCTGTCTAGCTAAATAACTAATATTAAACACGTAGCAGGATCATGAAGCTACTTAGTTAATAAAAAAGAAGGCAGTAAAAGAGTAGAAAAACAGCAAGGAATAGATAGAAAAGTGGAAAAGAAATTGAAAAATGGTAAATTTAAATCTAATTATACTGTTTAAACATAAATTGCAAAAACAGTCTCATTAAGATGCAGAAATGGTCTGAATAAATTTTAAGAAATCAAGTCCCAACTAAATGCTTCCAACAAAAAACTCGGTTAGCTTAAAATTTAAATAAGCTAAAAGTGAAAGGGTGAGGTAGATATACACATTAAGCCTAAGAAAGTTAGAATTGCTGGCCGGACATGGTGGCTCACACCTGTAATCCCAGCACTTTGGGAGGTCGAGGTGGGCGGATCACCTGAGTTCAGGAGTTCAAGACCAGCCTGGGCAACATGGTGAAACCCTGTCTGTACTAAAAATACAAAAAAAAAAAAAAAATTAGCCAGGCGTGGTGGCAGGCACCTGTAATCCCAGGTACTTGGGAGGCTGAGGCAGGAGAATCACCTGAACCTGGGAGACAGACATTGCAGGGAGCCGAGATCACGCCATTGCACTCCAGCCTCAGCAACAAGAGCGAAACTCTGTTTCAAAAAAAAAAAAAAAAGAAAACAAAGAAAAAGAAATACCAGAAAAGTAGATTTAAATGGAACGGTACTAGGATACAGAGAGACATAAAAAATCAGTTCAGCAAGAACATATCACAATTGTAAACGTATATGCAACCAATAAGAGATCTTCAAAATAAGTTAAAAACTGAAAAACCTGCAAGGAAATATAGGCAAATTCAAAATTACATGTACAATTTTAACACTGTCCAGTAATTGATAGAATAAGTAGACAAAAATAAATAAATAACAAGGTTATAGAAGAATTGGAGAACACAAACAACTGGACTCCCTTGATATTTAGAGAAATACTTACCCAGCAGTAGTATAAAATATATTTTTATCTCAAGTGCACATGAAACGTTTACCGAGATAGAACATACAATTAGCATTGAAACACACATTAATACACGGTAAAAGATTAAATTCATACACATCAAAATCTGTCCAACAACATAATTCATTTAGAAATCGATACTAGAAAAATGGCTGGGAAGTGGCATATATTTGGAAGTTACAGACTACTTTTTAAAGTAGCATAGAGTCAAAAAAGAAATAACAAAAAATGAGAAAAAAATTCTAAATTAAGAAAAGTAAATATGAAAAACATCAAAATTTGTTGTATGTGGTTTCAGTTGTGCTTCTAAAAAATGTATAGCTTTAAATGCTTATCTAGACAGTCTCAAATAAATGCCCAAAGCCTTTACCTCAATAAACCAGAACAAAAGAAAAAATAAACCTAAATTAAATAGGAGGAAATTAAAAGCAGAAGCAATGAAATAGAAAACAAATAGAAAGGGGCTGGGTGCGGTGGCTCATGCCTGTAATCCCAGCACTTTGGGAGGCTGAGGCGGGCGGATTGCAAGGTCAGGAGATCGAGACCATCCTGGCTAACACGGTGAAACCCCGTCTCTGCTAAAAAATACAAAAAATTAGCCGCGCGTGGTGGCGGTTGCCTGTAGTCCCAGCTACTTGGGAGGCTGAGGCAGGAGAATGGCGTGAACCCAAGAGGCAGAACTTGCAGTGAGCCGAGATCCTGCCACTGCACTCCAGCCTGGGCGACAGAGCCAGACTGCGTCTCAAAATAAAATAAAATAAAATAAAATAAAAAATAGAAAGGAATATCAATGATACTTAAAGCTGGTTTATTGAAATAACCGGTAAATATGATAAACACGCAGTTAGAATTTTTAAAAATAGGGTGCAAATTACAAATATCAGGAAAAGGGGGCATTTTTACAGTTAATAAAGGAATATTAGAAAAAACTTTAAACCAGTATCTTCTGTAACAGGTGAAATGAGCAAATTTCCTTAAAGACAAAATTTAATGTTTATGATTTGGATGACTCGATGTGGTTAATGTCTATTCTCTTCAACTGATATATAGATTCAACCCAATCCCAACCAAAATGACAGAGGGTTTTAATTTTTTAAATTAAAAAATTAATAATTTGGATAATATAATATAATCTGGATAATATAATAATTTGCATAATATAGTAATCTGGATAGCTGCATAGTTTTGAAAAAGAACAAAATGATAGGTCTCATGTTATCAAGCTAATATGATACAGGCAAAGGGACAGAGACACAGTTTGATAAAATGAAGTAGAAAGCCCAGAAATAGATCACACAAATGCACTCAGCTGATACTTGACAAAGCTGCAAAAGCACTTCAATGGTAAAAATACAGACTTCAACAACTATTGCTGGAACAATTAAACACTCATATTTAAAAATTGTCATTATTTTAATGCATAGATAACATGGTGCCACACTGGGGAAATCAAACATATCAGCTAAGCATAAGTAAAAGTAAAATTCATGGAAATATCCTAACATCCTACCTCCCATCACTTTTAACATTTTGATATATATTTCTCCAGATTTCCCGCAGGAAATATTGATTTATCGATGCATTTCTGTGTCTATAGATTTATCTGTGGGTATATGCATCTGTCTATTTATGGGTCTATATTTCTACCCATTCATCCACCCATTCTTTTCCCATTCATCCATCTATCATCCACCCAAGTATCTGTTAAAAGGAAAACTTTAGTGGAATTAAATGTAAGAGTTTAATTGAACAGAGTACAACTTGTGAATTGGGTGGCCTCCTGAGCCAGATTAGCCTCAGAGACTTCAGCACAGCATGTGGTGGAAGATTTATGGACAGAAAAACAAAAGTGATGTACAGAAAACGAAAGTGAGGCACAGAAACAACTGGATTGTTTGCAGCTTGGCTTTTGCCTCATTTGAAAAGAGCTTGAACAGCTGGCCACCTTTGATTGGCCAAAACTTGGTGACTGGCACAAGAATAGGCTACAGTCTGTTTACACCTCCATTTAGGTTACAGTTCACTATGTACAGAGAAATCTTTAGGCTGAACCTAAAATAGGTAAGGAGACAGCTTTAGGCTAAAGTTGATTGAATACATCTATACACATTTTTATTGTATATTTACTATATAAAAATATTTCCAATATAGAAAGAATGTATCTCATTCCCTAAGAGTATCTCTTATTAACAGCAATATTTCTTTTCTTTTCTTTTCTTTTTTCTTTTCCTTTTCTTTTTAAGAGGGAGTCTCACTTTGTCACTCAGGCTGGAGTGCAATTGTGCGATCTTGGCTCACTGCAATCTCAGCCTCCAGGGTTCAAGCGATTCTCCTGCCTCAGCCTCCCGAAAAGCTGTGATTACAGGCATGCACCACCATGTCCGCTGATTTTTTTTCTTTTTTTTTTTGTATTTTTAGTAGAGACAGGGTTTCACCATGTTGGCCAGGCTTGTCTGGAACTCCTGACCTCAAGTGATCCACCTGCCTCGGCCTCCCAAAGTCCTGGGATTACAGGCCTGAGCCACCACACATGGCCCAGTGATACTTCTTTTTTTAGAGTTTATATTATATTTTGAAAAACAGGTAGGTATACTTATATGCATGTATATCAAGTTGCAAGGCTGTAATATGTATATATTGAAAGTATATGTAATTTTATTTTTATATTTATAAAAGTGAAATGGCACTTCCCCTTTTTATTTTTCTCTAAGTTCTGACAGTGGGTTGATCCCAATTTTCCTAAATGGTTTTTGCCTACTTGAAATCTATAGCATTAATTGATGATATTGCTTCTTTTTCCCTTAGATCATGTGGTTTCACAGTGATTTTTGTGTGTGTGTTTTTTTTCCGCACAAGAATTGCTTCTTCAGCTACATTGTAAGATTTTTGAGGACAGATAATTTTTATAGCCTAACAATTAGTAAAATACTTAGGAAAAATAATTGTAGGCTTTCAAGAATATTTATTTATTTTTGTTTATTTATTTATTTATTTTGAGAAATAAGTCTTGCTCTGTCACCCAGGCTGGAGTGCAGTAGCACAATCTCTGCTCGCTGCAACCACCACCTCTCGGTTCAACTGTTTCTCCTGCCTCAGCCTCCTGAGTGGCTGGGATTACAGGCGCCCACCATGATGCTGACTACTATTTTGTATTTTTAGTAGAGATGGGGTTTCACCATGTTGGCCAGGCTGGTCTCTAACTCCTGACCTCAGGGGATCCACCTGCCTCGGCCTCCCAAAATGTTGGGATTACAGGTGTGAGCCACTGTACCCGGCCAAGAATATTTATTAATGGAAGTAAAAAAAAATTTTTACATTTGGACTCATAAGAGTGTAAATACATTTTTCACAATTTAGTCATGAAGTCAGTGTGAACTAGAGGTGTGTTAAATGATAGGGTAGTTGGTGAATGGATGTATGACTGCTTGGGCTATCTTCCTGCTGTTTGTCCAGATTTCCAAATATACTTGCTTCAAATAAACTGAATGTTAGCTGGAGAAAATGGAAAATGTTTGCAAAAGTTTATACAGAGTTTAAGCACATAACATCAAGTCAACCAAAGTCAGTCATTTAACCTTTAGGAAATTTTTCCTTGTTCATCGGGTTAGCTTTTCCCAGCAAAGAGAATGTTTTACAAGAAATTATTTACCTTATCCCATAGAAAAATGAAATTAAGCAAACTCTGGAAGGAGACTGAAATAATGTGTATTTGTATTTTGGGGACATGCAGAGCGGTAGAATAAAATTCAGACAGTGCCTTCCTATTCTCTTCACTGCTTATTCCATTTCCACCCCTACAAAAACACGGTTTGTTTGTTTGTTTGTTTGTTTGTTTTGAGACACAATCTCACTCTGTCACCCAGGCTGGAGTGCAGTGGCGCGATCTCGGCTCAGTGCAACCTCTGCCTCCTGGGTTCAAGCAAATCTCCTGCCTCAGCCTCCCTAGTAGCTGGGACTACAGGCGCCCACAACCACGCCTGGCTAATTTTTGTATTTTTAAGAAGAGACAGGGTTTCACCATGTTGGTCAGGCTGGTCTCAAACTCCTGACCTCGTGATCCGCCCGCCTCGGCCTCCCAAAGTGCTGGGATTACAGGTGTCAGCCACCGTGCCTGGCCATGATTATTTTTTAATGACACATGCATAATATGCTTACCATGAAAATCGTGTATAGTCCTTCCAATAAGGCTGTTGGGTATGGGTAAACTGCAAATTAAAGAGAAACTGGAAAGAAAAATGATTATAACATATTTATTGTAGGTGGCAAATTGTCCCATTTCAGTGGAGAGGTCTCACTCCCCTACAGGGTTATTTAAATAAAACCTCAAATTATAAAGATCCTTCAATTAATTATATTAATGTTCTATTCCTTAAAAACTGCCTGTTTGGAAACAGCAAAAAACCTCAAAAAAAAAACAAACAAAAAACAATGAAAGAAAAAAATTATTTTGCGCTATTTGGGAGACTTAATATATTTTATTTTATCATCTCTATCTCTCATAATGATGTTATTTTTTGCAAACTAAACTAAAGAAACAGCCTGTAACACAAACAACAGGTTTAGTAGGAACATTTAATTGCCCTTCATTTTAGCAAATGTATTTTCAACAGTCTTGTGATTCAAAGATACAATTAGAATGTTTATCTTTATTTTTTTTTCTTTTGGAAAAAGGTCATACTTCTGGCAGAGAGGAACTGTAATGACTTTTCTTTTTTTTTTTCCTTCTGTATCTGTAGTATGTTTCATCTCCTACTGACATCTAATTGCAAATAAAATTCTCTTTGGGATGCATTACAGGCCAGAAAATTGGTTGGAATATGGATCTTCACTGGGATTTTGCTACATTAAAGAATAACCAATACTTTGTGTCTACATAAAAACACCTTCGGTATGAAAAAGCTCATTGTAAAACACCACTTAAGAAAACAATACATGTTGTGGAAGGAATTTATGCAAGATGGTTAAGATGCTAATCTTTTAGCATCTCATTATTTTATTAATTTCTCATCTATGGTTTCTTTCATGAGATTTTTTTTTCAAAGTAAAAAACACAACAAATAAAAATGAGTTCCTACCTATATACTTACAGATTAAAAAGCTTCAGAAAAGAAGTAACATTCATACCACACAAAATAAATTTCTACACACAAATTGCATATAAATTGAAGAAGAAAACCAAAAATAATTTTTGGGAAGTTACTTCTAAACTACATTTTACATTAGCAGCTGTTAGAAAAAAATCCTGATTGACTTTAAAGAAAACTACAAAGATTTTTTATAAAGAGAAAGGATTATAATAACCTCAGATTTTTGCAAAGGCATCAAGTCCAAGAATGTGAATTTATATCATGTTAAATCATTAAGCCAGTGGCTGAGAGGTTAAAGATATTTTTAGAAATACAAGGAAAAGATTTAACCTTTAACAGAATTTTTCGATAAAATAAGGTGAGTAATTAAAGAAAAAGAATGACAAAGGAAGCAGAACATATATATATATATATATATGTCATATCAAGCAATGCAGTATTTCAGATGGACAGATGAAGAAAGGAGCTTCAGAAGACGGGTTTTCAGAAGACAGTATTTAACTGAATATCAGGTAAACTGGAACATTTGGAGCAAAACAAACTTAACCTTATAAGTAGGTTGTAGATAGTTCCATTTCAACAAAGGGGTAATGTTATGCTACTTAATAAATTGAGAACAAAGAAAAGAGCTAATATTACCATTTTGATTATATTGTACAATAAATCTGAAAAAAGTGAATACAATGTGTAAGTTTTAAAGGAAGAAACAAAATTATCATTCACATATGATATTATTGCCTATGTGAATATATAGCAGAATCATTTGGTAAAATTTTAGAATTAAGAAAAGAGCTTAAGAAGGTTGCTAGAAATATGATTAATATAAATATTAATTGCATTTCTATACAGTGTAACAAAGTATTAGAAGAAAATATTTTAGAAGTTTTTTATTTCATAAACCATATATTTGTGTGTAATTTGCAGTAGCAAATGTATGTTTGTTAAAATAAGTAGTCTTTCAAAATGTACATTATATGTAGTCAAACATAGGCTATATATGATGTATTATGTATTAGATATGTCATTTCATGTGTCATATTATATACAAGTGTCATACATATCTACAAAAAGATGGACAAGACTTATTTTGGTAAAATTTTAATAAATATCTTATTAAGATTAAGTATATTGACCTAAATAATGAAGAAATATGCCATATTCACAAGTATATTTTTAATATATCAATTCTTTACAAATTGAAAGAAGAGTCTATGCAACATTCACCCATCTCTCAAATTTGAGTGGAGTCATTGTTGAACTTGTAAACTGATGTTTAAATGTATACAGAAGAACCACAATGAAGAAGCCAGGCACCTTTGAAGGGAGTAGACATCAAGAGTTATTTTAGCACAGGAATTAAAAAAAAAAAAAAGAAAAAAAGACTAATGCAATAGAATGGAGAGCTCACACTTAGATCTACACACATATGTAAGCAAATAAAAAATAATTCATAATTTAATAAATGGGACTGCAGCAATCAGTTTCTATTAAGGGAAGAATATGTAATTGAATTCTTACATTATAAAATGTTTCTAAATGGATGAAAAATTGAAGTATCAAAACCAAATTTAAAAACATTTGGAGAAAACACAGGTGAATATCTATTATGTGTCAGTAGGAAAGGATTTCTTAAACAGAACAAAAAAGTCCACATGTTAAAAGAAATAAATGATAAATTTGATTCCATTAAAATTGAAGATACCTATTAAGCACAATAAATGATAAAGAACTTTTAAAAATTCACCTAAAGATACTTACTTAACATGTAAGTGATAAATAATTCATATCTATAATATAAAGTATGCACTAATGAAGAATATAACATATATAATCTTAATATATAAATAAATTTATATATTCTATTCCCTCTATTTTCTCTTACAAAATATTGTTCATTGTTTTGAGACACTATTATCCACCTACTGCAGTATCAAATTTGATGGTATTTTGGAAATCTCCATCACGCATTTTAGGATGCACCAATATAATATACCTTCTGTTACAGATCTCCAAAATCTTGCTATTTAACAGAAGCCTTGCCCAGAAGCCAGTTTCAGGCATTATGCACCTCTAACAAAGTAATTTCACTTAGATTCTGATCGCATGAACATAATAACTTCAAGACAATCAAGACAAGGTGCTGATCTTCTGCGGATGCCTCCCTGGGAGGTGAGTATTCTGAAGACTAAAGCCCACACAGGTGAAACTGATTTTGGTATGAGGTGAGGCAGGGAAAAGGGAAAACATGTCACATAGTGGATTCAGATCTTTAAAAGCAGACAGTGCAGAACTGGTATGACTTCAGTTTGGTAGAATTAGCTATCTAAATAAAATATTAATCTGAGTATATCTTTAAGGCAAGAAAAATTACATCACAATTGCATAAACGACACAGATCATTCCTCTGACTGGTTTGTCTGTTCGTTGTTTTGTTTTGTTTGGAATCAAGGATTCACTTTGACTGACAGTAAACAAAAAGGATAACCGGAATACTACCCCAAAAGTATCCTGAATGGGAAACAGGAATGTCCAGTAGAATTAATAATAAAAAACACCTATCATTAGGAATTAGGCCCTCTGGATTCTCATTTCTCCACTAGTTACCTGTGATACTGGGAGGTCATTTGGGCAGCATTTAATTCGTAAATGAATGTCCATTGATCTTCCAAAAGCATTCTGAATTTTTATTTTTTATCGAATATAGCAAAATTTTGAAAAGAGACTGCAGCAAGATAAGAACCAAGCAGAAAGATGCAAACAGGAGGATACTGTAAAAACCTAGCTGAAAATGAGGGTAGAGATCAGGGCAAAGGCAACAGAGATAGGAAGAAATGGTCAGATTCAAGAGATTTTGGTCACAGTAGAGTTTTGTTGGAGTGAATGTGGCATACGAAAAGAAAGAGGAGTTTAAGGTAGCTTCAAATTATGGCCTGAGCACCTGGAAGGGATGGTGTTCTCATCAACTGAGGGGCAGCCTAGAGCAAGAGTGCTTGACAAGATCTGATTGTCTGTGTTAGAATCTTGTCTCTGAAATTGACTGGGATTTTGGACAAGTTAGTTAATTTTTGTGTATCTTGTTTCCCTTCTCTGTGAAAAGGAGTTGATTATATTATTACTGTATAAAGTTGTTTAATCCATAAATGAGAGAATTTATGTAAAGGATTTAGAACAGTGAGTGGTTCATAGTAAGCACTCAATAAACGATATTCTCTATGATTCTCCTGAAACTAGCCTGAGAACAAAGACCCTGCACAAGATCCCCTTGTAAACAAGGAGGCAGTGCTACTGTCAGAGAAGATGTCACAATCCATATGTTAAAGATCACTAAATTTTAGTAAAATCGAGCTGTTGACGTTTACTTCCTGCTTAATCAAATAGTTTGCTCAACCAACCTAGTAATTGGCTACCATGAAATTTGCCTCCAAATGGACTGTGACTAATTGAAACAAAAATGGATGGTTCAGTAGCAAAGCTTAGTCTTAATCAGCATGTCTAGTAGGATAACTTTGAGTTTTTATCCATGTGTTTGAAAACAAATTAAGTTGGAATGTTGTCAAGTCAGACAGAACTGGTTTCCATTTATGCTTCCATGCTTACTGACTGTATGACCTTCAGTTTCCTCAATTACAAATGAGGGTAACAGTGTAAATAATGTCATGGGATTATTTGGGGGATTAAATAAGACTGTAAACCCACTTAGCATAGTTCTATGGCTATCGTAGTTGTTCAGTAAATATTAATCGTTCTGATAGTGATGGTAAGAATTCTGATGCTGATAATTGAAAGCACGGTGAATAGTCATTCATGAACTGATAATCAAGAAAATTACATGAAAGTCATTTTTATAACGTCTACTATTTACCTCTAGCAGCTTTTAAAAGTCTAATAAATGAAGCAAATTATCCATGAGTGTTTAATAGTGGAATGAGGTGCCACAACTCTCACATGGATAAAATATATTAGGTTTTTATTTGCTCCCCAAACAACATGCCTCCACTTTCCTTCCCTATTCTCTTTCCAAAAAGAATAACATATTCAGGTTTACGTGTATGTTAGCATCCTTTAGGACTCTTTAATCTCTTTTTGAAGCACTGTAGAAAGTAATGAGATCCCCAAAGAAAGCCTGAAGGGCCTCTAAATAACCAGAAAGGAATAGCTAATCTCTTACAGTCAAGCCTTGTAAAAAAGCAATTTGTTCATTAATGATAGAAATAAAGCATCTTCACTTGAGAATTAATCCTCATCTTCCATAAAACAAAATCACCTTCTGTATACATGTGAAGAGAAACAGACAGGACTGGAGTCAGTGGGGGTAAATCTTGCATAATACACTAGCCTTAATAGTGCTGCTAAAAAAAGAAAAAAGAAAAAAGAAAGACTGAAAATCTCATTAGCACCTTATCTCATGGAGCACTCAAAGGTAATCAGCAAAGGAGGGGGGTCTTGCAATGCAATTAGTGGCTGTTAAATTTAGAGAAAATTAGAGGGGCTATTCTCTACCCAGTTCCTAGTCAACATTGAGTCACTGGGCTGAATTTTTTAAGGGCTGGTTCATTAAGAAACAATCACAGCAGGTGTAGTTTTCCATGTTAAGACAAGAGCCAGCATTCTTTATGCCTTCAGTCAACCCAGTGGGACATTAAGGCATGCTTCCCAGCACAGCACATTTATTTGAAATTTTTGTTTACCTCTGAACACCTGCAGGACTAGGTTCCTGACATATTAAATATGTGTATCACACTTTGTACTTGAATTATACTTTACACTTTTCTCACTTTAGATGCTGTATTTTTGCCACACATTACACTTATGAAGTGACAATATAATCATTTCCTTGGGCTATTACTTACAGCACTCTAGTGGATGTATGTGAGTGCAGTATTACCTATTTTAAAGATGGAAACACTCACCTATCTGTCTGTCGATCTATCACCCATCTATGAGTTGATAAGTATCTTTTCAAAATTAAGTAGAACAATTTTATTTTCAAGACTCATTTGCTAAACCTATTGTATAAAGTTTTCTGAACTTACAAGGAGGCAAAGTTGTAAAATAAAGAAGATAATACATTAGGTGTGATTCCCTAAAAGCCTTTCATCTTTTTTCATTATCTCCCAGTCTCTTTATTTTAAGATACTATATATAAAGAAATTACTCACTCCCTCCCATTTTTGTCCTGAAATGTGGAGTCATGTAAACTAATTGCTTTAATCTGAAGACAAAACCTCAGTGATCTAAAACCTTGTATGTCTCTGAAATCATGCAAGTCAAAATGTAACTACATATGTGTAAATGATTTGTAAACTGTAAATGAGAAACATAATTTTACATTTCATCTGTGGAGATTATTATTTATGACTAGCTATTTGGTTCCTAGAACAAAGTACAGCAGCTTTCCAGGTGTTTATTGGAAAGAAGTAATGAGGTTCTTGGGAAGAGACATAGACTATTTCAGATAATTAGCATAATTTGTTAAAACCATATTTGTTAATTCCGAGGATTAAAGCATGGGCTGGAAAAATACAATCGCAGTAACATCACAGTGACATCTGTACTAGTGAAGTTACAGAAAAAGGACTTTGTAGACTGAAGAGAACTAAGTTATACTGGGTCTTATAAAGTTTATAAAATACCACCCACTCAAAAAAAAAAAGGAAATTGACACTATAAAAAAATTACAAAACTTCTATAATTGATTAGATAGCTGCATAACAGTTGCAACTTTATATTATAAAAAAGTAATCACCTATGTTTTGAAGATTTAGGAGACATATATTGAATACATTTTCAAAGAACACAAACAAAACTAAAAATTCTTATAATAATGAGAAATAGACCCCGAAGATTTCTAGAGTACCATGACATAAAGTGCTGTTAAATGGCAAACTGTCATTCCCAAAGGATTATCAAATATATGCTTCTGAGGCAACTGACTTTCCCATGTGGGGATAACAGAGGTAAGTTGGGGATAAAATATGGATGATAATGGAGTTAAGTCATCCCTTATACCATAGTAATATTTTAAAAAGCATTAAAACAAAAATATATCAATATTACAAGAAAATATCCACAGCTTGAAGTCTGTGCTCACAGGACATCTGAAACTCTAATAGATAACCTATGATACTTCTGATTTGAGGAAAAGATGACAGACAGAATTGAAAGACACAATAGCCACTGGAGGGTAGGAGGAAGTAATGGCAGGGAAAGGCTAGAGATAGGGAACTCCAAATTCTGCATAGAAGTGTGCTCAAATCTATGACTGGGCATGATTTCAGAATGTGCACTGAATGAATTCAAGGCAGCACAGGAAAAGACCAAACAACTTAACAAAAATTTGAGCTTATACCAAAAGAGAGAATTTGGAGTTTATTGCTGCATATGGTGTTAAGTAAAAATCTAATTTATTGTTTCTTTAATGACCATCCAGTTGCTTTCTGACCATGTACTAAAAATATTATGTTTACTTTTTTGACATGATATGCCACATAGATTATGTACTCTATGTACATCTATTTCTAGGGTTTCTATTCTATTCACTCGTAACCTTGCCACTTATGCTCTAGTTTTAATTATGAGACTTTACTGAATGGTTTGAAGGCTGATAAAGGGCTGTTGTCCTTTGGATTATTTCTCTTTCTCAGTGGTTTCCTTGTTCTTTTTGCAGATTTTTTTCCATATAAACTATAGTATCAGCATGTTTAGTTCCAAAGTAACAGGTTTGTTGGCATTTTTATTATGAAAGAAAGCGCTATATTAACTTAGGAAGAACTAACATTTTGAAGGTGTTGAGTCATGCTTGTTAGGATCAAGGGATGTCTATTCATTTGTTCAAATCTAACATTGTGTTGATCAGGAGTACTTTAAATTTTTCCTTATAAACACTTTGGACATTTCCTATTAACTTTATCCTTAAGTATTTGATTATCTTTGTTATTATAAATGGGGTTTTCTCTACCATTATGTCCAAAAACTAGTTATTGTTTATTACAAAAATGTATTGATTTCTATACATTATTTTTGTACCATGCTATATTCATTACTTATTTTGTTGGTTGAGTTAGTTCTAGCATTGTTTCCCTATGGTTTTTCAGGTGTACTTGTACATCATCTGCAAGTATCTTTTTTCTTCTTCATTAACAATCATGACCCTAATTGTGGTCTCTTATTTAGTTCCACTGACTCATACCTCTAATAACTATGGAAATATTGGGCATCCCTTTCTCATTCCTTGTTTTAGAAGTACCTCTAGTTTCTTTTACTTTTGTTTCTGATGAAGTATAATGTTGGCTTTAGGACTAAGCATGTATATTGCATTGTGTTAAGAAAGCAGCCACGAATTCCTATATTCTTGAGTGCTTTTTTCCAGAATGAGAGTTATATTTTGCTAAAAGTATTTTCAGCATCTATGTAGATAGTTACAACTCGTTCCTTTAAAAAAATCTACTGAAACAATGTATCATAATAATGGATTTCCTGATAGCATACCAACTTTAAACCTTTAGAATAAATCCCACTTTCTCATAGTGTGTTATTAGTTTAATATAGTGGTGGATTTTGTTAATATTTTATTTAGTACATTTGCATCGATATTCAAAAATGAGATAAATCTATTGTTTTCTTTTTAATATTAGCCTTTTCAGATTTAGATAATAAGGTTATACTTGCTTCAAAAAATAAAATAGTAAAATTTTCTTTATTTTCAAAGCTCTGAAGTAATTTCAGGCTTATTGGGACATAGAAGATTGGAAAAATTTCTCTGTGAAACATCTGGGATTCATTTCATGTTAGGTTTCTCCAAAGATAAGAAACCAACAAGGTATGTGTGTGTGTTTTTATATATGAGTATAAATATATAAATAAATAGATGTATTTATATGTTTATAATGCATATAATATACATATAGAGTATATGTATACTTTACATACATATATAATTTTTATATGTACAGAAAGAGAGAAAAAGAAAAAGGAAAAATTTATTACTTTAAATAATTGGCTTACACTAGCACGGAGATTGTCAAGTCTAAACATCTGCAGGGTAGACCAGCAGTCTGAATACCCAGGGAAGAGTTGATGTTGCAGTTCATCTGAATGACACCTGCCAGCAGAGTTCTCTCTTCCCAAGGGAGCTCAGTTTCTTTTCTGCTAAGGTGTTCAACTGATTAGATGAGATCTCCTCAATTTAGAAATGGGTCGTCTGCTTTACTCCAAGTCTACTGTTTTAAATGTTAATCTTATCTAAAAAAACACATTCACAGAAATATATACCATAATGTATGACTAAATATCTGGATACCATGGTCTACCCAAGTTGATACACAAAATTAGGCATCACAGATTCTTTTTATAGAGTAGTTCCTTGGTTACTTGGAAATTGTGAGGTTCAAATACTCTATCTGTAGTTATGTCAATCTACATTTTAAAATGCAATTGTATAGAGGTTTGCAAAGTTTATTTTTTATTATAATTTGAACTTTTATTTTAGATTTGGGGGTACATGTGCAGGTTTGATATTGCGTGATGCTGAGGTTTTGGATGCGAATGATCCTATGACCAACTTAGTGAGTGCAGTACCCAACAGCTAGTTTTTCAAACTTTGGCCATCTCCCCAGTTAGTCGCCAATGTTTATTGATGCCATATTTATGTCTATAAATACCAGATATTGAGCCACCACTTATAAGTGAGAACACTTGGTATTTGGTTTTCTATTCTTGCATTAATTTGATTAAGATTATGGCCTCTAGCTGCATCCATGTTGCTGCTAAGGACATAATTTTATTCTTTTTTATGGCTGTGTAGTATTCTATCGTGTATATGTACCACATTTTCTTTACCCAATGCACTGTTGATGGCACCCTAGGTTGAATACATGTCTTTGCTATTGTGAATAGTGCTGCAATGAACACACACATGTATGTGTCTTTTTGGTACAGCAGTTTATTTTCTTTTGGATATATATGCAGTAATGGATTCACTGGGTTGAATCGTAGTTCTGTTTCAAGTTCTTTGAGAAATCTCCAAACTGCTTTCCACAGTGGATAAACTAATTTACATTCTCACCAGCAGTGTATCAGCGTTCCCTTTTTCCTGCAGTCTCGCCAGCATCTGTTGTTTTCAGAATTTTTAATAATAGCCATTCTGACTGCTGTGTGAGATGCTATCTCATTGTGGTGTTGATTTGCATTTCTCTAATGATTAGTGATGTTGAGCATTTTTTTTATGTTTGTAGGCTGTTTGTATATTCTCTTTTGAGAAGTGTCTGTTCATGCCTTTTGCCTACTTTTTAATATAGGTATTTGGTTTTTGTTTGTTGAATTAAGATTCTTGTAGATTCTCAATATTAGAGTGAAGAATCTGTAAGAAATTAGATATCCAATCTGTATCTTGCTTTGGGCAGTAGGGCCATTTTAATTATACTGATTCTTCCAATTCATGAGCATGTAATGTTTTTCTGTTTTTCCATGTGTCAACTATGATTTCTTTTAGCAGAGTTTTGTAGTTCTCCTTGCAGAGGTATTCAACTTCCTTGATTAGATGTATTTCTAGGTATTTCTTGGACTACTTTAAATGGAACTGTGTTTTTGATTTGGCTCTCAGCTTTAACGGTATTAACATATAGAAATTTTACTGATTTTTGTACATTGATTTTGTATCCTGAAACTTTACTGAAACTTTACTGAAGTCACTTGTCAGTTCCAGGAGGCTTCTGGTGGCATCTTTCTTGGCACAGAATGATAAAATCAGTGAAGAGAGATAGTTTGACTTCTTTTCCTTTTGGATGCCTTTTATTTCTTTCTCTTGCCTGATTGCTCTGGTAAGGCCCTCCAGTACTTTGCTGAACAGAAGCAGTAATAGGGGGTATCCTTGTCTTGTTCCAGTTCTCAAATGCAGCAAAAGCAGTATTAAGTAAAAGTTTATAGTGCTAAATGCCTACCTGAAAAAGTTAGAAACATCTCAAATTAACAACCTAACATTGCACCTACAGGAACTAGTAAAACAAGGATGAACTAACCCCAAAACTAGCAGAAGAAAATAAATAACTAAAACCAGAGGGGAACTCTATAAATCTGAGACTAAAAACATTCATACAAAGAATCAACAAAACTAAAAGTTGGTTCTTTGAAAGGATAAATAAGTATCAATTAAACTACTCCCTACATTAACAAAGGAAAAAAGAGAGAAGATACAAGTAAGCACAATCAGAAAAGACAAAGGTGACATTACAACTAATCCCACAGAAATACGAAAGATTCTCAGAGACTATTATTATGGACACATCTATGCACACAAACTAGAAAATGTAGAGGAAACAGAAGATAGATTCCTGGGAACACACAACCTCCTGAGATTGAAGCAGGAAGACACTGGGACCCTGAACAGACGAATCTTGAGTTCCAAAATTGAATCAGTAATAAAAAGAAAAGCCCCAGACCTGCTGGATTCATCAAATTCTACCAGAAGTGCAATGAGTAGCTAGTACCAATTCTACTGAAACTACAAAAAATTGAGGAGGTGGGTTCCTCCCTAGCTAATTTTACGAAGCCAGCATTGGCCTGAAACCAAAACCTGGCAAAGACACAACAGAGACAATAGCAGGGCAGTATCCCTAAGAAACACACACCACACAAATCCTCAATAAAATACCACCCAACCAAATTCAGCAGCATATAAAAAAGTTAATTCATCACAATCAATAGACTTCATTCCTAGGAGGTAAAGTTGGTTCAACATATGCAAATCAGTAAATGGGATTCACGACATCAACAAAATTTACAGCAAAATCCATATGACTATCTCAATAGACATGGGAAGAACTCTTGATAAAATCCAGCATCCCTCATGATAAAAACATTCAACAAACTAGGCATTGAAGGAACATATCTCAAAGTAATAAGAGCATTCTGTGACAAACCCATAACCATCATCATATTGAACCGGCAAAAGCTAGAAGCATTTTCCTTGAGAACTGGAGCAAGAAAAAGATGCCCACTTTCACCACTCCTATGAAACATAGTACTGGAAGTCCTAGCCAGAGTAATCAGGCAAGAGAAAGAAATAAAAGGAATCCAAATAGGCAAAGAAGAAGTCAAATTATCTCTCTTTGCTGATAATATGATTTTATATCTAGAAAACCCTAAAGACTCAACAAGCGAGGCATCGAAGGATCATGCCACAAAGTAATAAGAGCCATCTATGACAAACCCACTGCCAACATTATGCTGAATGAACAAAAGCTGGAAGCGTTCCCTTGTTTGTTCTTCATAACGTATTTTAACTTCTATGTATGGCTTACTCAACAGTGGGCTTTTTCTATGTTCCTCCTTCCCTCTTTCTTTCCCCCATATTTTAGCTGCATCATATTTACATTGACTCACCATGTACTATTTATACATTAATTTTCCTCCATCATCTACCCTTTAATTTATCTTTAGGGCTATAATTACATATGTCCAAGTGTGCATCATAAATTCTTTTGCTTAAGAATTTCAAATGATCTCTTGTTTAGATAAAATCCACACTCAGAAATTCCTCAAAAAAGGCATGTGGATAAGGAATCCCTAAGTTTTTGTATTTAAAACTGTTTTTCTATAACCTTGATATTTATCTGACAAGTTAGCTAGAATTAAAATTCTTGGTCCACACTTCCTTTCATTGGGTTTTTGTTGTTGTTGTTAAATGCTACTCTACTGTTGCCTTTCTGTGCATATTATTTTTGAAAAGTCTGATTCCAGTATGTTTTCCTTTTTTTCTTTAGATACTATTTTGTTTTCTGTATTCTTTTAGAATTTAAGAGGTGTACTAGGCTATGTCTTGGATTTTATCATTGTGAATCAATTTTCTCAGGTACCAAATGGGTATTTTCAATATGTACATTCTTTATGTCTTCTTTTATACCTGGAAAGTATTATTTAATTATACAATTAAGTCTGTATTTTCTTCTTTAAATAATCTAATTACATGAATGTCATGAGTATTTTTTGGCCTAATTTTCATTTTAACCACTTTCTACCTATTTTTCTTATTTCTTTGTTTAATTTTCATGTTTGTAGTTATTTCACTATCTTATCAATATCTTTCTTATGGTTTTAAGTCTATTCTTTGCAAATCTTGTAATTTAGTCTTAGTTTTCTGAGATCATTTTGTCATATTCTTCCATTTCTTTTCTCTGTTTAATCTATAATATTTACTTCTTCCTTAGTTGTTAAAATATTTGATGCAAGGTGGTTTGCAACATATCCAAATACCTTTTAAATTGCATTTAATTTAGAGTTTTGTCTTACAGCTTTTTCTGTATTATTTCGGCGTGGGGTTTGAAGGGAAATGGAGCAGCAGAGACGTGAGAAATCTTGTTTGCTAATTATTTTGTTTACTTCGCATCAGATTATTATTTTTCTTTTGTTCATTTTCTAGATTTTGGGTGATTTATAAGATTCCTTGCTTATTGATTTCTTCTTCTTTTAGGAGTAAAGTCCAGTTTCCATTGTATTTTTATTATTTGGTGCTGGAACGAGGTGTTCAATGTCCACTGATATCTGGCTGTTCTTTGTTCTGGGTCTGTCTGGACCTACATTTTCCCCCTTGGCTCCATTCTCCTGCTTCACCGTACAGTTGGCAAAGGGGGCTTCCCCTTCGTAGGGGCTTTTGTCTTATAACTTCACATTTTCAAAAACAATCACATCAAATCACACATAATCAAAAGCCCTTCCCCTGTATCAGTGCTCTGATTTACAAGGACATATTTCCTAACAGGGTGGACTTCCCCTTTCTGCTGGTAATATTAGAGAAATTTGAGGCCAGATGCTAGCTGCCTGCTCGTCTCTTCCCTGTGGTTGTCCTTGGACAGCCTCTAGAGCCTTGCCATAAAGACTGGCAGGAAGTGTGTGAGCAGGTGCTTGCCGGGATTTTGTGATTTTTTTAAAATTTTTTATTAATAGTTATTTTGAACCTTTTTCATTTTCTGTCTGCTATTTATGCCAAGGGTACTGGTTTGGGGTAGAGTATCTATCCTTTTGTTAGTTTTGTTTTGGGTGTGTTTGGTGACACAGACAGGTAGCAGCCATTTTCTTCAGCTGTCCAGAGTCAGGAATATATGTGTAATAGCCTATTTTGTATTCTCTATAGACTTATTAATTGCAGTTTTGAGCCTATTTTTTTTTGGTTGTGTGTGTGTGTGCATGTGTGTATGTTTGCTTCAAGGCTGACAATACAAACCTTTAACTTATCAGAGTTCATTTAGAGTCAGTACTGTTCCACTTCACATTTCATCCGTGATACCTTCTTCTTCCTACTTCACACTTTTTACAATACATTTGGCATTTCCCACTTCCAACTTTACACTCCATCACAAATATAATAAACAAACTATATCATGTTGACTTATCTCACCCCAGCATCATTGTTATTTTTATCATATATTTTATTTCTATGTATGTTATAAAATCCACTTTTCAATGTTATTACTTTGGCTTTCAATAGTCTTTTGTTTTTTAGAAAAACTTATAACTAGGAAAAATAATAACATATTTTCTTTTTATATTTACTTGTGATCTTTGTGTTATCTAATGATACAACTTTCCATCTGTTATTATTTTCTTTCAGCCTGAAGAATATCTTTTAGCATTTCTTATAGTGCTTTTCTATTAGCTATTAATTTTCTCAGCATTTGCTCATTTCAAAATGTATTCTATTCATTCCTGTTTCCGAAAGTTATTATTGCTGACTATAGAATTGGGGACTTATAATTTTCTTTTGTTTTATTTTATTTAGGCCTTTAACATTTCATTATGTTATCCTCTTTTCTCTATTGTCTACAATAAAAGGTCAGATATAATTTTTGACTTTGTTATCTCGTATGCACTCTGTCTTTATTCTTTTCCTGCTTTCAAGATTTTCTTTTTCTCTTTGGTTTCAGCAGGGTTTTGCACTGAAATTCTTCCACTAGGACTGGTCATAAACACCACACTGCATCTTTTCTCACCTATGTGGCTCTATGTGTATTTAAAGGGCTTTGACTTGCATGCATTTGAGTTTGTGCTTTGTTAGGAGATCTGTGAAAATCTCAAGCACTTCTTAAGCTTTTAGCCAGCTCAATCTCTGAATTCTGTCTCCCTGTGGAGCTTTGTGAGGGCTTGGATTTAGACTTTGATCGGGAAAATCTTGAGTTTCTCATAGCAAGACCCTTACTCTTAAGGAAAGTCTTTCTGATGTTTCAGCTGGATGCCTACAGCGTGAAGGAGAGGTTAAGGTGGTCTCTTCACACTGGGTAGCCTGGAAATCCAAGGTCTCAGATAATCCTTGTCTTCTAGTGTCTCAATCCTATAACAGCTGGTTAGGCTTGGGTAATTTCACCTACATATGAGCAGCCTATCCGTCAGGCCAATGCTTAAGGTACCCCCTACAGGAGCTTTTGAGCACCCCAACCTATGCAGTTATGTCTGTCCCTCCATTCTGTGCCCCGCTCTGCAAAGTCCGACCACTTCAATTGCCCTAAATTCTGATCTCTGCCTCCTCAACATGTTTCAAACACTGTGCACTGCTTGGACTCCAGCTCGATGCCACAAAGTCAGGAAACTGTCCTAGGCAAAAAGCCAGGACAATTTGGAGACTCACCTTATGAGTTTTCTTTCCTTCAGGAATTACATTTCTACACTGTCAATTGTCTAGTCTCTGAAAACAATTGCTTTGTATTCCTCCAATTTTATGTTTGTTTACAATGGACAGGCTAGTGTGCTACCAGTTACTCTGCTATGACTGGTGGTAGAAGTCCCACATTTTACATTATATCAATGTATTTGCCAGGGTTCTCCAGAGAAACAGAACCAATAGGAGAGAGATATATATGGAAACGGATTTATTATGAGGAATTGGCTCATGCAATTATGGAGACTGAGAGGTGAGTCTGCTGCCTGTAAGCTGGAGACCCAGGAGAAAGCAGATGGTGTAGTTTCAGTCTGAGTCTGGAGGCCCAGGAAACAGAAGCAATGATGTCCAAGGGCAGGGAGAGATGGATGTCCCAGCTCCAGAACAGACAGCAGATTCACCCTTCCTCTGCCCTTTTGTTCTATTTGGGCCTCTAGTGGATTACATGATGCCAGTTCCCACTGGGGAGGGTGATATTCTTTGCTGACTCTACTGATTCAAGTGCTAATCTCTTCTCAGAAACAAGCTTTCAGGGTCCTGCATGGTGGCTGATGTCTGTAATCATAGCACTTAGGGAGGCCAAGGTAGGCAGACCACTTGAGGTTGAAAGTTTGAGACCAGGCTGGCCAACATTGCAAAACCTGTCTCTACTTAAAATAAAAAAAATAATAATAAAAAAATTAGCCTGGGGTGAGGGGACACACCTGTAATCCTAGCTGCTCAGGAGGCTGAGGCAGGAGAATCCCTTTAACCTGGGAGGCGGAGGTTGCAGTGAGCTGAGATGGTGCCACTGCACTCCAGTCTGGGTGACAAAGTGAGGCTCCATCTCAAATACATAAATAAATAAATAATAAAAGAAACACCCTCTCAGACACACCCAGAGATAATGCCTTCTTAGCTATTGGGGCATCCCTTAGCCAGTCAAGTTGGTGGACACAACTAACCAGTAAAATGGCCTACGTATTACATCAGTTTTGGAAACAGTGGTCTTTAGATCCATGGAACTTCTAAAGAACATTGTTAGCCAGAGTTTACAAGTCAAATATTATTTATGAATGCTAGCTGTATTTTATGTACTGTGCTAAGAATTAGAGATAAAGAGACAAAAGACGCAAAAACCAGGAATGGCTTATGATCTTATGTGGCTTATAGATATCCAGGGGTAATTGAAAATAAATGGTTTAACATTTACAAGTGTGAGAACTGGAGGGAAGGAGGAACATATGACATTAAGGGAGGACATAATAAGAAGACCGAATTTATTTCTAGAGTGGTCAGCAATATTTGTGGAGGATACAAAAAAGTAGAAGATATAAGTAGGCGTCAGATGATCCAAGGCCAATTATACCATTGCTATCTCAAGTTTCATATTTTCCACTCCCACCCCAGTTAGATTTCTTACTCCAAAGTGTTATTACGAGGATTAAATGTGTTTATTTAATGCCATATGGTGAACACTCAGTAAATCTGAGTTTTCCTCTTAATTCTTATTTTTAAAATCTTGTTTCCTAGCAAAGGATCTGAAATCTTCCTTATTTTTTGAGGCTGTCTCATGCTAGAAGAGATGGCACCTTGTCAGGTATGAGCTTACCAGTCTGAAGCATGAGACACTTTCCATCTGCCTCTCTCTCTCTCTCTGATCTTCTGGAAATGTATTTATCCAAAGCAGAATGATGACATTTATTTCCTGATACATTGGCATGAATAAAATGTGGTTTCCACGAGTCAAATTTATTCCCCGGGAAGGTATATTTTTTTGTCTTTCACACACTCCATGGCTTCCCACCTAAGCTCCAATAGAACCAAAGCCTTCTTGTTTCCCTGCTTCCTGGGCCAACTTTTTCCAGACCATAATCCTCTTAATTCTTACATTTAACTTCAAATCTAGCCTCTATTTTTGGTAACAATCCTGATCCTGGTTAAAACTTATTTGTGTCTTTTAGATGAGCCCTGGTTTCTGTTAGTCTGTCCGTGATACGGGTTTATGGCTGATTTGCTGGGAAATGATGCCTGTCTCAGCAGATAGGTGTATCTGTCGTTATTGCACTTTGTACCAAAGTGTGGACTTTGTCACACTGTATATATATTTCACAAACCTGTTCTTCCCTAATGGGAGGACTCATTCTAAGATGAGACGCACCACACAGTAAGCTCCCTAGAATGAGAAGTAACAGGATTGATCCTATGTTCTAAGATTTTATGATTCCTTCAATTTCCTTTAATTCTAGAGCAGAAAGATTGTTTGAAGTACCTACCTCTTGGAGAACAATTTCTTTCCCCATACCCAAAAGTGGTAAGGAATGGCATGAAAAAGAGCCTGGTATTTATTTTTGCTTTAATGAAATTGCCAAATTTAACAGCATTATACATCAACTAGAATAAGCAGTCACTAGGTATCTATAATACTTTTCATACTGCTCAAAAAACAACAGTGGTTTCAGAGTTCAAGATTAGGGTTCCAGTCTAAAATTTGCAAGAAGTTATGCGGTTATTTTAGGTAAAACAAAAAAAAAAACCCAAAACTTTATCTCTTTGGATTTACTTTCATGTCTATAAATTTGAAGGAATAAGCTGAGAAGTCTGCTAAATCTAACACTGCCCAGAACTCCTTTAGAAAACCACAGTTCAAACAGGTTGAAGAAATAAAGAAAAATGTTCACTTAACTGCAAATAATAAACTGTCAACCAACTTTAGAAATGACTGAATCCCTTTCCTCATCTTTCTCTTTCTTTCTCCCCTTCTTTAATGCACATCGTGTGAGCTCTGCTTTTCAATATGCTGGTTTTTAAAGAGGGGCAACATTTTTCTATTTGATAACAAAGATGGTTTCATTGCCATTGGTTTCATTGGGTGGTTATAGATATCAATACCAGAAAAAAAATAGAACACACTTGCAATGGTAAATTTTATGTGTCAACATGGCTGAGCAACAATGTTCAGATATTTAGGCAAACATTATTCTAGATGTTTCTGTGAAGGTGGCTTTTTTGGATGAAATCAACATTCAAATTGGTGAACTTTGAATAAAGCATATTGTCCTTCATACTATTGGAGGGCCTCATCCATTCATTTAAAAATCATGATAATAATAAAAAAAATGACTGTCCTGCCCTGAGCAAGAGGGAATTCTCAAGCATACTGCCTTGGACTCCAGCTGGAACTCCTCCCTGAAACTCCACCCTGTGGGCCTTCCCCATCGGGTTTTAGGTTTCTACCCCTCCACAATCTGATGAACCAATTCCTTATAACAATTCTTTCTCTATATATAAGTAGGTATACACATCCTTTTGTGGGAAGTCAGGAAATTATTATGTATTCCCTGACTAATATAACTTTTTCCAAAGAGTCTGAGCAAATGGTTTCAGATTAATGATGACTGAGTTATCATAACTCTCTTGTTTCACAGCCTGAAAAAAGTGCTAGAGCCAGACAAGTAGAGGTCTCAAACTGACCATCACTAGGGCACCTATTATCCTTGATAACTGGGTAGGGATCAGCTGAATTGCAGGTACTGACAACATGGGTTCATCTAAAAGGTAATACATTCAGCCCTCCATATTCATGAGTTCCAAATCAATGGATTCAACCCACTGAAAATATTATAAATAAACGCATAACAACAATAGAACAATAAAAAATAATGCAAATACAAAACAATACAGTATAACAACTATGTAGAATTTACAATGTATTATTATAAGTAATCTAAATATGATTTAAAGTATACAGAAGGATATGCATAGGTTCTATGCAAGTACTATGCCATTTTACATAAAGAAAGTATAAAAATTTTGGATTCCAAAATTCCATGTATTTTGGTATCTGCCAGGGATCCTGAAACCAATCCCCCATGGATACAAGGGGATGAATGTAAATACGGAGAGCAAATACCCACTATACTAAATTTACACTATTTTATGATTCTACTCCCTGATATTTTCCTTGTCTTATAAAACATATTTCTCTCTGCAATGATAAATGTAAGCAAAACTTTGCATCTAAAAATGCACATATTTGAATAATGCAATAGACAGAAATTCCATACCATGTTAGGATGTCTATGAACAGGAACACTTATCCAATCACGTGTTATAGAAACCAAAGAATAATAAATTTTATAAAGACTGAGTATGTATACAATGGAGGTGGAAACTGAATCAACAAAATGAGAAAAATTCCATTAAAAAATTATAGCAAGCATCAGTAAAACTGAGTGTTTTTCCTAGTTCTGATATATATGCTATAGCACCCTATGAAAGTCACTTTAATCATTTTTATTGTCTTTATTTACAAATTAAGAAATACTATACTTACTCTTCCCACCTCTAGAGTTGTTGCAGAGATTCAAGAATGCATGCGAAATAACTTTGACAACTATTAAATCCTATGCAAACATTAGCCTATATATATTTAGGAAAAAAGCTTTTACCTCCTGTATTACTATGAACCTAAGAAGACTCTCCTAAGGAAGGAGGTGAAGTTTTACAGCGGCAAATGATGAGCTAACTCATTGAGTCCAAGCTTATGTTGAAGGTCAAAGGCACTCCATAGTAGCACAGTTTTTCCTAAAATAATACTTGGGAATATCAATTAGCTGCCATGAAAATTTCCTCAAAGGGGTTGAAATGTGCCTACAAAAGACCTGGTAAATGAGTAATTGCATTTTGTTGCCATTACAAGTTATTGCACATGATAAAATCTTCTAAGTAGGTTTTCCATTTCCAAATATTTCACTTAGGCACACACAGTATGTAGCAATTAGACAAGTAATTACTAGGATTTGGGAAAGGGACTCCATAGATGGGCAAATAAAGGAAAAAGTTGAATTCATTAAATTCAAGATGTAATATATAATATTCTCTAATAATAAATTATTCCTTCATATAATCCTTTATCTTTTAATGAATCACTCTTCCCTTGCTTACTCCTAAAGTTTTTCAAAGATGGTACTCACCAAAATACATTGTACTCCAACACATAGAACATAAAAAATAAATGCAATGTCCTTAATTTAACTAAAAATGCAACATACAAGCACTTTTGCTAATAATTACCTTATTTAACTAAATCATATGTGGTCATGTATCTTATATTTGGGAATTTAAAATATCAATATTACTTTTGAGAAAAGAAAAGAAAAGTTAGCTAAAAAAAGAAAAAGAAATATGACTGAATAAAAATGTAGGCCTATAAAAAAGAAGTGAAAAGAAAAAAGATGCATAACAAAACCATTTAAAGCTACATTTTAATGCTGTATATAAAGACATAAAAGTTGTAAATCTTTAAGTTATTCCATTTATTATATTTTGTTTTGTTTTTTAACCATCAGTATATACTACCTTGCCTCATCCTGAAGCAGCTTGAAAGTCATCCATCTTTGTCTTGTGGGATGAATGAATTTCAGTGAGTGGAAGAACCAACACTATTTTCAAATTTCATCTCAGCAAGTGTGAATATGCTGCAGCTGCATTTCCTTGTCATAATTAATTCCTGTTGGAAAACTTCATTACCAGGATTTGGAAGGCTCATGTAGAAGGCTTGGCTTCCTGAGGCCAGATTTAGTCTGGAGCACGCACAGCTGTGAAATTCCAGGAAGTATGGAAGCTGTTCAGGAAATGATGGAGCAAACTTCTACAACACCAGAGAGAATAGTTTGGCAGTTCAACATAGGGGCTCGTAGTCTCCAAGCTGAGTTGTAAGCAGAACAGGAGGAAAAAAGTATATCTTTTTCTTTTGGCTTTGGCATTTCTTTGGATGCTCATTAACTCTCCTGTTTACATCTTTGCCAGGTGGTAAGACCAGTACTACTTTGTTAGGTATGTGGATCTTGCAAATACCTCAAATGTTTTTCTCCATTCAGATTTCTAGCTGTATTTTTCTTTAATCAAACATAGGTGCTATTTTATAATAGTTTAGTTCATGATCCAAATGTACTTTACTTTAGAAAGCAATGTGCTCTCAGAGGCAACATCCTAAAATTCCTAATCCTAAATGTCGATTTCATCTAATCAGAAATGAATATAAATCATAAAGGGATTCAATTAAAGAAACAATAAATAAAGCTGTAGCATACCCATGGAAAATTGGAATAGTAATAATTTTTATTTCAAATATTCTTTACCCTGTTAAATAAAGGATGGGGTTTGGAAAGATGGCTATTGTAAGGGTCAACAGCTCTAGGTGGACAGGGCAAAGACGTAACTCTTCATGCTCCTTCTGGGTTGTGGTTTCTTTTAATGGCATGTCAGGTCACTTGGACTAAGACTCCAGCTCCAAACAATAAAACATTTTGTTCAAGCTCTTTTGAAAATTAACTAAATATCTATCTTATCTGTTCAGGCTGCTATGACAAAATAGCATAAACTGAATAGCTTATAAGCAACATAAATTCATTTCTCAAAGTTCTGGAGGCTGAGAAGTCCAAAATCAGTAAGCTGGCCGAGTCAGCACCTAGGAAAGTCCTACTTCCTCATATAGGTTGCCATCTTGCTGGGTTCTCACGTGGTAGAAGGAATGAGCTGGCTCTCTGTGTTCTCTTTTCTAAGGGCACTGCTATGGTCTCAATGATTGCCATTCATATGTGGAAATCCTAACCTCCAAAATTATGGTATTAGGAGGTGAGGCCTTTGGAAGTTACTTCGGTCATGAGAGATCCATCCTCACGGATGGGATTAATGACCTTATTAAAGAGCCCTGAGTAAATGTGTTCTCTTTTTCCACCACGTGAGAACACAGGTAGAAGGCTTCACCTTTGAGGCAAAATGTGAACTTTTATCAGATAGGAAATCTGCTGGCACCTGGATCTTGATCTTCCTGGCCTCTAGAACTGTAAGTAATAAATGTCTGTTGTTTATAAATACCCAGTCTAAGGTATTTATATATAACAGCTACAAGGGACTAAGGCAGTCATGAATCACCTCCCAAAGGCCCCATCTCTTAATACCATCAACTTGGCAGTTACGTTTCAACATATAAATTTTGTAGGAACACAAACATTGAGACCATAGCAATACCTAAATATTTATAAAAGTAAATTCCTTGGCCATTTTTTTGCATGAAATCTTGAAACCAAAAACATACAAGAATAATCAGATCACTGAATGTGCTGATGACCTGAGTGCTTTTCCAGTTCCTGACCTTGACATTTACACTTTAGTTTAATATTCACTGAGAAGAGAAAGGATTAACAACAGGTCTGTGACTCAACCCCTCTATGCTCCAGCATTCCCTAAGGAATGACTAACTTCAACGAGTCCTCCCATAAGGATGTTCTTATATTTACCAGCGGAAAGATTTAAGGGAGGCATTATCTCTTAAAAAATGGTTTTTAGAAACACTCAGCCAATCTCTCCAAATTTCATTTTATAAATAAACTTTAAATTATGGGGCATTGGTGCTGCAGAATGAGTGTTAGTCACATAAATAGTGGTATCTTTGTAACTAATGGGAGATAAATTAAGAAGCCTTAAAAGGAAAAGAGCTTCCTTTGCGAACAATCTTTCACATGCGTTCTTGAAAACTTGTCTGTTAATCCAAAACTGAAATATGTTCTAATGCAGGGAAAGGGGCTCCTAGAAATGTCAACAAAAAATAGGAAATAGATCAATAGAAATGATAAATAAATATGAAAAAAGAGTTCCGTCTCATTGATAAGACACATAAATGTATTTAAAGATGTCGTGTACTCTACAGATGAGCAAATATTTCTAAAAAATGAGTGTTTGAGGTACATGTGTGGAAGAAAGGCAATTGTTTACGCAAATTCAGTGGAAATTTAACTTGATGAAAGCACTTTGGAAAAATGTTTAGAATCATCAAGTATGAATGAAGGTGTACCTGATTTATGACACAAGAATTCCAGTCACATGTACATAGTTTAGAACAATGCATTAACATATCACTAGGGCATATAGCATAATCCAGTCTGCCTACAATTGGCCCATTGGAGACACCTAAGCGTCCATAGCAATGTCTGGATAAATATGTGTGGGCCAGGTACAGTGGCTCATGCCTGTAATCTCAGTGTTTTCGGAGGCCGAAGTGGGCTGACTTCTTGAACTCAGGAATTTAAGACTAGCCTGGGCAACAAAGTGAGACTCCATCGCTACAAAAAAAATTAAAATTAGCCGGTCATATTGGTGAGCACCTGTGGTCCCAGCTTCTCAGAAGTCTGAGAGACTGGATTGCCTGAACCCAGGAGCTGGTGGCTGCAGTTAGCTATGATCACACCACTGTACTCCAGCCTAGGCGACACAGCAAGATCCCATCTCAGGAAAAAAAAAAAGTCAAATAGTTGAACATAATTCAAAATAAAAATAAAAATTACAGTGACATATATTACCATAGATTACCTTACAAACAAAATTTAAATTAAAACCAATGTACAAAATAACATAGATATATATTCTAATTATGTAAAGTTCAAAAACAGGCAAAACTAAGCTATAATATTTAAAGAAGGTGACACAGTTGATAAAATAGGAATGAAAGGAAGGAAATTTGCAACATAAATGTCAGAAGACTGATTTCCTCAAGGAAGCAGAAAGTTGTGAGGGGTAAAAATGCATTGATGTTCTCTATCTCGCTTATTTCTTTATGCTTTTTTTCTATATGGTAATTACAGAGATTTTCCTGTAGTTCTTTGTATTAATTTTTTCTTATAAGTGTTATGTACATGTATGCTTTATACAGTATTTCAATGAAAAAAAAATAAAAACATGATTCCCACTTTTTAATTCCCTGAGAATACTGGTAAATATTTATTTTTAGATCCCACAGTTGATAAAACATAACACGGAAATCAGACAGATGTTCCCAAGCAGACCTAAAATGTTAGCCAAATATATTTATTAGAGACCAGCTATGTCCTTCCTTTAATTATCCTGGAACGGGAAATGAAGAAGAAGGGGGCAGAATTAAAATAAGGAATGAAAAGTGGATATAAGTTATTTCAGAGTTCATGTGTATGTGAGATGTATAATATACTCTGAGAAAATCGATTGACTTAGAATTTGAAAAATATAAAATATATGACATAATGCACATGAAAAAATGCACATGATAAATTGATAACACATAATGAATAAATTCCTTTGAAAGTATTAATCCATTTATGCTACACTATATTTTCTAGCAATACTTCCTGTTAATCTCAGATAAATGAAAACATAATAATATATAGCTATAAAATAGTGATCATCTCTATGTAAACAATACAAAATTAAAATTGTGTTAATTTTCTTGGGTTTTTAAAAGTTTTATCAGATACAATTTCTAAAATATGCAGTGCTATCTTGTTTATTCTGTAGTTCCCATTCATCATCAAATTATTTCATATTTATTTTTATCACAGTGGTACTGTGATAAAATATTTGAAATTATATTCGTTTATATCTTGACTTCAATATTATAACTTCAATGTTATGACAAAGTTGAGACCCTTTGATTTTTTTTCTTTTGAGGTCTTAGACTTTTCTGAAAGAATCAGAAATATACTTGAGAGCTGAGGGAGATTATTTCAACTCAATAAAAGATAAATGTACCTATTTCACTGGGTTTACATAAAAAATAAAAGAAATAAGTGGGTCTGTTACAGAGTTTAATTTCTATAACTGAGAAGGAAACTGGAAGTTTATATAAGGGTCTTGCTGAGTGCAGTGTCTCATGCCTATAATCTCAGCAGTTTAGGAAGCCGATGTGGGTGGACTGCTTGAGTTCAGGAGTTTGAGAGCAGCCTAGGCATCATGGCGAAACCCCATCTCTACAAAAATACAAAAATTAGCCTGGCATGGAGGCACACGACTGTAGTCCCAGCTACCCAGGAGGCTGAGATGGGAGGATCACTTGAGCCTGGGAGGTGGAGGTTGCAGTGAACCGAGATTGCTTCATTGCACTCCAGCTTGGGTGATAAAGCCAGAATTTGTCTTAAGAAAAAAAAAAAAAAAAGGACAAAAGAAAAATAAAGGAATATATAAGGGTCTTTTTGGTATTTTCTGCTTAGTGCTAGCTCCTTGGTTTAGTTATTCTCAAACCCCAAATGTCAAATTGAATTACCATTAGGATTTCTCCAACTTGCAAGGGCTTGTCAAAGCTGCTCAGGAATCAGTTGTATGTAATCCAACTCACAGGGAAAGAATTTTGAATTTTGATTACAGCTATCAATGCGGTCCTATATTTCCCTTCTGTCTTATTGAAAGATTTTTCCTGACTTCTCCAAATACTGGGCATTTGATAGAGGGTTATTATCTGGAACTCCAAAAAAATTTTCCCTGGATACATCTTTGGACTTAAACTTAATTTTTACTTCAGAATATTTTTATTTGGCATTGTCTCTACCTAGCTGAAGTGTTCTAAAGATCAATTTGTATTATTTCTCATATATTCATAGGAAACATAAATTGTCATCTTTAAGTACTCACAGACACTAATATACTCCCATAAATATATTTTCTTAATATGACTAAACCCAAAATAGCTCACTACAACTATCATCAGTAATTAGGGGCTGTGGCTGGAATGTATAGATTTTACTCCAAAGCTACTCTATCTATTTAAAATTACCTAACACAGGTTGATATAATCAAAGAAATTTGTGAGCACAAACATATAGGTTTAGTCAATTCACATACTGCTATAGAATCCCCGTTTTAAAAATAACAGCAATACTAACTGGTGGGAGATGATATCTCATTGTGGTTTTGATTTGCATTTCTCTGATGGCCAGTGATGGTGAGCATTTTTTCATGTGTTTTTTGGCTGCATAAATGTCTTCTTTTGAGAAGTGTCTGTTCATGTCCTTTGCCCACTTTTTGATGGGGTTATTTGTTTTTTTCTTGTAAATTTGTTTGAGTTCATTGTAGATTCTGGATATTAGCCCTTTGTCAGATGAGTAGGTTGTGAAAATTTTCTCCCACTTTGTGGGTTGCCTGTTCACTCTGATGGTAGTTTCTTTTGCTGTGCAGAAGCTCTTTAGTTTAATGAGATCCCATTTGTCAATTTTGGCTTCTGTTGCCATTGCTTTTGGTGTTTTACACATGAAGTCCTTGCCCATGCCTATGTCCTGAATGGTAATGCCTAGGTTTTCTTCTAGGGTTTTTATGGTTTTAGGTCTAACGTTCAAGTCTTTAATCCATCTTGAATTGATTTTTGTATAAGGTGTAAGGAAGGGATCCAGTTTCAGCTTTCTACATTTGGCTAGCCAGTTTTCCCAGCACCATTTATTAAATAGGGAATCCATTCCCCATTGCTTGTTTTTCTCAGGTTTGTCAAAGATCAGATAGTTGTAGATATGTGGCGTTATTTCCGAGGGCTCTGTTCTGTTCCATTGATCTATATCTCTGTTTTGGTAACAGTACCATGCTGTTTTGGTTACTGTAGCCTTGTAGTATAGTTTGAAGTCCTCCAGCTTTGTTCTTTTGGCTTAGGATTGACTTGGTGATGCGGGCTCTTTTTTGCTGCCATATGAACTTTAAAGTAGTTTTTTTCCAATTCTGTGAAGAAAGGCATTGGTAGCCCGATGGGGATGGCATTGAATCTATAAATTACCTTGGGCAGTATGGCCATTTTCATGATATTGATTCTTCCTACCCATGAGCATGGAATGTTCTTCCATTTGTTTGTATCCTCTTTTATTTCATTGAGCAGTGGTTTGTAGTTCTCCTTGAAGAGGTCCTTCACGTCCCTTGTAAGTTGGATTCCTAGGTATTTTATTCTCTTTGAAGCAATTGTGAATGGGAGTTCACTCATGATTTGGCTCTCTGTTTTTCTGTTATTGGTGTATAAGAATGCTTGTGATTTTTGTACATTGATTTTGTATCCTGAGACTTTGCTGAGTTGCTTATCAGCTTAAGGAGATTTTGGGCTGAGACAATGGGGTTTTCTAGATATACAATCATGTCGTCTGCAAACAGGGACAATTTGACTTCCTCTTTTCCTAATTGAATACCCTTTATTTCCTTCTCCTGCCTAATTGCCCTGGCCAGAACTTCCAACACTATGTTGAATAGGAGTGGTGAGAGAGGGCATCCCTGTCTTGTGCCAGTTTTCAAAGGGAATGCTTCCAGTTTTTGTCCATTCAGTATGATATTGGCTGTGGGTTTGTCATAGATAGCTCTTATTATTTTGAGATACGTCCCATCAATACCTAATTTATTAAGAGTTTTTAGCATGAAGGGGTTGTTGAATTTTGTCAAAGGCCTTTTCTGCATCTATTGAGATAATCATGTGGTTTTTGTCTTTGGTTCTGTTTATATGCTGGATTACATTTATTGATTTGTGTATATTGAACCAGCCTTGCATCCCAGGGATGAAGCCCATGTGATCATGGTGGATACACTTTTTAGAATGGCAATCATTAAAAAGTCAGGAAACAACAGGTACTGGAGAGGATGTGGAGAAATAGGAACACTTTTACACTGTTGGTGGGACTGTAAACTAGTTCAACCATTGTGGAAGTCAGTGTGGCGATTCCTCAGGGATCTCGAACTAGAAATACCATTTGACCCAGCCATCCCATTACTGGGTATATACCCAAAGGACTATAAATCATGCTGCTATAAAGACACATGCACACGTATGTTTATTGCGGCACTGTTCACAATAGCAAAGACTTGGAACCAACCCAAATGTCCAACAATGATAGACTGCATTAAAAAAATGTGCACATATACACCATGGAATACTATGCAGCCATAAAAAATGATGAGTTCATGTCCTTTGTAGGGACATGGATGAAATTGGAAATCATCATTCTCAGTAAACTATCGCAAGAACAAAAAACCAAACACCGCATATTCTCACTCATAGGTGGGAATTGAACAATGAGAACACATGGACACAGGAAGGGGAACATCACACTCTGGGGACTGTTGTGGGGTAGGGGGAGGGGGGAGGGATAGCATTGGGAGATATACCTAATGCTAGATGACGAGTTAGTGGGTGCAGAGCACCATCATGGCACATGTATACATATGTAACTAACCTGCACATTGTGCACATGTACCCTAAAACTTAAAGTATAATAATAATAAAAAAAACAGCAATATACTTGGTATACCAACAGAACTTACATTTTTTCATTTTTGACTGCTGCATTGGTGCTTAAAGCTGGGTGGCATAGACATGGCTATCTATCTGGTAATATCACTTCTCACATATTTGGAGATATTTGAACAAGGAACGTCTAGACTTCATATCTCTAAATTTTTTATTCAAAATATTTCACAACTTTGGACAAAGAATTTTGATTACTTCATTTACACTTGAATATAAATGAGAATCAGGATTTTTTTCAATGAGAAGTTGATGAAGATGAGAGTATGAGAACTGCAGGTTCCAGCGACACTGTATTTTGCTGATATGCAAATGATAAAATAGTTCTTTTTTATTTCAGTTTGGCTAGCTTAAGTAGTCAAATTCTTACTAAGTATTCAATGATAACTTCTTCTTGCATCCTTTTTCTCAATAAAGTCAACATTTTTATTTATATACTATATAAAATATACTATATAAATATAATATACTATATAAAATATATATTATGGTTAATAAGTAAACCTCATCTCTTCAACTGAAAAACATGTGAAACGTTAATAAACTTTAAATTAGTCACTAAATTTCACTTCTGAAATAGCTGTTATCAGTTCCTACAATTATTCATGGTCTTATTGAGTCTCTGATAGGACCTGGGACATACCATTTATTTTATATGGTGATATATTTCATATTTAATTAAACTAATTCTTGGGAATTGAATGACTTAAGATACACTGCACAATTTTACATTTGCCCCTTGGTGATAAGGCAATATTTTCCCAAGTTTTTTAAAGTTTTATTTGTAAAAACAAAGCACAAGAATTTCATATGGTTTTTCATACAAAGCTAAGAATTGGGCTAGTGGCAAGCTTTTTTTCATTGCTACTTGAAAAACCCTTAAAATATTGAAATGTCTACAAAAGCAATAAAATGATCACAGGATTATATGGTGATATTTAATTTTTGTACAAGTTAAATATCACTGAGAATTAACTGTTAGAAGTTTATTTTGAAGTGACATTTTCCTGGAATACCAGACCTTTACAACATAATTAAAGGTTTTCTCATTGTAATAGTGCCATGTTGCTGATATGAAAGCTCTTTAAAATTGTGATTCTATTTTATGTTATTATACATATATAATAATATGTAAGCCATTTATTTTTGTTGTGTTCTTATGAAATCATTTTCCCATGAGTTTAGGTAGTAATATTGTCTTTCCTTTAATAGTATAAAAGAATTAGTAGGGGAAATGAGTGTTGGAAAGTATTTTGAGCAGCCAATCTGTATATTTGAAAATAAAAATGATCATTTCATTCATTCTTCAATGGGAAGTATAATCACTCACCATTACAGTATTTATAAGACAATATTTATCTCTACCGTAATAGGATGTATAGTATGAAAAAAATAGTACTATTTTCTCTTCTATAGCAATAGCTTTGTTTCAACAGGCCTCCTCCTTCCCTAATTAGCTATTTCCACATATTTCTGTTGCCAGAAATTTCTTTATGAAGGTGTTAGTTTTGGATTCGTTGCAAGGTTTAAGACATGATAAAATGCCACAGAATTCATATCATGGTTGTAAAAGAAATACATCGAGACTCCAAAAGGAGAAGAAATTAGGATGAAGCAGGTGGATGCTTAAAATATGAGTTGCCTGAAAATGAGGTGTAGAAGAATCAAAGAACACAAAGACCTACATCTCTCCTTTCACTATTTTAGATAATATCTGTAAATGTATTTTTCTATTTTTCCTTAGGTGTCATTATCAAGGAACAAAGAACTATGAATGGAAATGGATTTACTTCCCTCAGTATTATCACTGTTCATTGACACTGAGGCACATATTTATTTTTTCATTTAAAATTTCTGAAATAGGGATCTATTTTACATTTTATTATTATGTATTCTCAATATAATCTTACATTGGATGAATGTGATAAAAAATGATAAATGTAATTCATTTTTCAGTGTCAAGCTAGTATAGTTTAGTTAAAATAGAAATAACTTTTAATCCAAGAGTATCTGCCAATACTATACATTGAGCTTCCCGCTCAGCAAAGTAGAAAACAGAAGAATATATATAAACACCTCAAAGAGAAAGAAAGGTTAAAAAGAGTAAGATAGGATCATGAGATATTCCAAATGCAGCAAGGAGGTCTAACATATGTTTAATTGAAATCCTAGTAGGAGAAGAAAGAGAACAAGATTTATGAAATAGTTGACTAGAAGATGGCTAGCAATTTTCCAGAAATGATGAAAGACCCTAACTACAGATGAACAGGGTCCAATATATCTAAAACATGATGAATGAAAAAGATATCACCTAGAAAATCATATTAAAACACCAAAAATCCAGTGACAAACAGAAAATTGTAAAAGTCTTTGGAGAAACAGACATACTACTTTCTTTTTTAATTAATTAATTTATTTATTATGCTTTAAGTTCTGGGATACATGGGCAGAACATGCAGGTCTGTTACATAGGTATACATGTGCCATGGTGGTTTGCTGCACCCATCAACCCATCATGTACACTAGGTATTTCTCCTAATGTTATCCCTCCCCTGGCCCCCCAACCCCTGACAGGCCACAATGTGTGATGTTCCCCTCCCCGTGGCCATGTGTTCTCATTGTTCAACTCCCACCTATGAGTGAGAATATGTGGTGTTTGGTTTTCTATTCTTCTGTTAGTTTGCTGAGAATGATGGTTTCCAGCTTGATCCATGTCTCTGCAAAGGACATGAACTCATCCTCTTTTATGACTGCATAGTATTCCATGGTGTACATGTGCCACATTTTCTTTATCCAGTCTATCATTGATGGGCATTTGGGGTGGTTCCAAGTCTTTGCTATTGTGAACAGTGCCTCAATAAACATATGTGCACATGTGTCTTTATAGTAGCATGATTTATAATCCTTTGGGTATATACCCAGTAATGGGATTGCTGGGTCAAATCGTATTTCTGGTTCTAGATCCTTGAGGAATTGCCACACTGTCTTCGACAATGGTTGAACTAATTTACACTCCTACCAATAGCCTAAAAGTATTCCTATTTCGCCACATCCTCTCTAGCATCTGTTGTGTCCTGACTTTTTAATGATGGCCATTCTAACAGGCGTGAGATGGTATCTCATTGTGGTTTTGATTTGCATTTCTCTGATGACCAGTGATGATGAGCTTTTTTTCATATGTTTGTTGGCTGCATAAATGTCTTCTTTAGAGAAGTGTCTGTTCATATGCTTTGCCCAATTTTTGATGAGGTTGTTTAATTTTTTCTTGTAAATTTGTTTAAGTTCTTTGTAGATTCTCGATATTAGCCCTTAGTCAGATGGATAGATTGCAAAAATTGTATCCCATTCTGTAGGTTGCCTGTTCACTCTGATGATAGTTTCTTTTGCTGTGCAGAAGCTCTTTAGTTTAATTAGATCCATTTGTCAATTTTGGCTTTTGTTGCCATTACTTTTGGTGTTTTAGTCATGAAGTCTTTGCTCATGCCTATATCCTGAATGGTATTGCCTAGGTTTTCTTCTAGGGTCTTTTATGGTTTTAGGTTTCACATTTAAGTCTTTAATCCACTTTGATTTAATTTTTGTATAAGGTGTAAGGAAGGGTTCCAGTTTCAGTTTTCTGCATATGACTAGCCAGTTTTCCCAACACCATTTATTAAATAGGGAATCCTTTCCCCATTGCTTGTTTTTGTCAGGTTTGTCAAAGATCAGATGGTTGTAGATGTGTGGTGTTATTTCTGAGGCCTCTGTTCTGTTCCATTGGTCTATATGCCTGTTTTGGTATCAGTACCATGCTGTTTTGGTTACTGTAGCCTTGTAGTAGTTTGAAGTCAGGTGGTGTGATGCCTCCAGCTTTGTTCTTTTTGCTTAGGATTGTCTTGGCTATACGGGCTCTTTTTTGGTTCCATATGAAATTTAAAGTAGTTTTTTTCTAATTTTGTGAAGAAAGTCAATTGTAGTTTGATCGGAAGAGCATTGAATCTATAAATTACTTTGGGCAGTATGGCCATTTTCACAATATTGATTTTTCCTATCCATGAGTGTGGAATGTTTTTCCATTTGTTTGTGTCCTCTCTTATTTCCTTGAGCAGTGATTTCTAGTTCTTATTTTAAAGTCCTGTCTGATAATCTCAGTGCTCAGATTTTTAGGAGTTAATTCATTTCCATTAAATGTAATAATTGATATGAGTGGATTTATATCTGCTCTTTGTTATTTTTTGTATTTTTAGTAGAGACCGTGTTCAGCCATGTTGGCCATGCTGGTCTTGAACTCCTGACTTCAGGTGATCCACCTGCCTCAGCCTCCCAAAGTGCTGGGATTACAGGTGTGAGCCACTGCACCTACTGTATATGTGATATTCTATATCCTTTGTTTTCACTTCAACTGTGTTCACAGGACTTTCACCAGGGGTAGGTTCTATGTCAGTAATTCTGTTTCCATTTATACAGTACAAACAGAGTAGATTAGCATAATTTTTAAGGGCCCTAGGATTTTCAGAATGGTAAATGAACACTGGCTTCCACCTAAGATAACAAGGGGCATTAACCCCTAATAAGACAGTCAGCCTGTCCTCTGAAGCATTTTAGCCAGATATTGACTTCTCCTCTCTAGCTATGAAAGTCCTAGGTGGCACCTTTTTCCAATAGAAGGCTGTTTCATCTACATTGAATATCTATTGTCAGTCCAGCCACCTTGTCTTAGATAGATCTCCCAGATAGCTTGCTGCAGCTTCTGTGACAACACTTGCTCCCTCACCTTGCACTTTTATGTTATAGAGATGGCTTCTTTCCTTCATCCTCATGAATCAAACTTTGCCAGCTTCTAACTTACCTTCTCCAGCTTCCTCACCTCTCTCAGCCTTCATAGAATTGAAAAAAAGTCAGGACGTTGCTCTGGATTAGGCTTTGGTTTAAGGGAGTTCTGTGGCCGCTTTGTTCTTTTATCCAGACCACTCAAACTTTCTCCATGTCAACAATAAGTCTGTTTTGCTCTCTTATCATTCATGTGTTCACAAGAACAGCACTTTTAATTTTCTTCAAAACTTGTTTTCATTCACAATTTGGCTGTTGTCTGCAAGAAGCCTAGCTCTCGGCCTATCTCAGCTTTCAACGTGCCTTTCTTACTGAGCTTAACCATTTCTAGTATTTGATTTAAAGTGAGAGACATGTGACTTTTCCTTTCCCTTTGACACTTCAAGACTGTTGTAGGGTTATTAATTTGCCTAATTTTAATATTGTTGTGTCTCAAGGAACAGGGAGGCCCCAGGAGAAAGAGAGAGAGAGAGAGAGATGGGGGAAAGGCTGATGGTGGAGCTATCAAAACACACACATTTATTGATTAAGTTCAGTCTCTGTTATGGGCATTGTTTGTAGCACCCCAAAATAATGACAATAGTAACATCAAAGGTTGCTGATTACAGACCACCGTATTGGATATAAAATAATAATGAAAAAGTTTGAAATATGGTAAGAATTACCAAAATGGGACCAGAGATATGAAGTAAAAACATGCTGTTGAAAACATGGTGCTCACATATGTGCTCAATGCAGGGTTCCTACAAATCTTCAGTTTGTAAAACATGCAACATCTATGAAGCACAACAAACCAAAGTACAATAAAATGAGGTATGGCTGTATGTAGCTTACATGCACAGTAACAATGCATTTCTATTACTTTACTTCTAAAATAGACAGATTTACACACAGAGTCATTGGCACAGAGTCACTGGCACAGAGCCACTGTCAGAATGTTTATACCTTTTTTACAGAGAATTTATCAAATGGCAGAAAGAAAATCGGAGCTCCGAAAAATCCACCGAATGAACAGTCACACAAGTTGCCTGAGAAGAACAAGCTCAGTTACTTTTTTGAAATTTCATATCCCATAAATAATAACCCAGGAGGGTCAGATAGAGAGGATTAGGAATGTCATCTTAGTGAACAGTAATCCACATGAACACACAAAGCCAGTGGAAAGGGTGGTCCCCCTAATTAGCCTAATTAGGCTTAGGTATCCCCTCAAGCCTAATTTTCTGGGATAAACCCAATTTTATCATGACGTATATTAATATACTGTTGGCTTTGGTTAATTTACACATCTTTAGAATTTTTAAGTAGTCATATTTGAAGCTAACCTATATTTAGGTTATATTTAACCTATATTTTAATATTTACCTTATGTGGTTTTTTAATCTGTAAAAGTCTAATTCCCTTAGTTGGAAACACTTGTTCTCTTTTATTTTAAATTTTGAAAAATCTAAATACTATGAAGATATTATACTCTTTTGTTAACTATTATACTGCTCTACAAAATTATCTGGGCCTAAAATTTGTTTATGAGACACATTTTTATTTTTATTCATTTTTCTTTAATCATTTCTAGTTTTTGATTTAAAGTGAGAGGCATGTGACTCTTCCTTTCCCTTGAACACACAGAGACTGTTGTAGGATTATTAATTTGGCTAATTTTAATATTATTGTGTCTCAGGGAATAGGGAGGCCCCAGGAGAGAGAGAGAGACAGAGAGAGAGAGACAGAGAGAGAGAGACAGAGAGGACTGGGAAAGGCTGATGGTGAAGCTGTGAAAATACACACATTTATTAAGTTCACTGTCTGTTATGGGCAGTGTTTGTGGTACCTCAAAATAATGACTGCTCATTATAATCTATATAATGAGTTATACACATTTTCAATTATTGCTTATACAAATATTTTTATCCTTTCACCTAAGTTTCTAGAGAAGCTCTCACCTAAATATCCAGAGAAACAGACAAATCCAAAGTCACAGCTGAGATCTGCTTACCTGGGACAGATTTCATTGCACCCACGAATGGGTAGGAACACTAAGATGATAGTTTTGATGAATTACTGCAGGGCGACGGTGAACTAATAAGAAGGAGAAGCTCCTGGCAGGACAAGGTCATAGGAAGATTCCACACTTTCATAGGTTTTATTTTGAGAAACCCAACCAGGTTCTAATGGTAAAGATCCAAGAATGTTTATTTCATGGATCTTGCAGAAGAGGAGAAGAATAATCACTGTGGTTATGCCCCAGGCATTCTCCATAACAAAGACCTATTCTTCAGAGGAAAAGCTATAGGAGAGCCTTATCCCAGTAAGTAAGGGTTAAGGGCTAACCCATTCCTGCCACAAAAGCTATAGCAATGAAATAACATTTGTGAATGTCATAACCAAGAGACAGATGGAATCATAGGAATATAGTATACTTTCCCTCCCTCACACCTGACCAACACATCACTAAGTCTTCAGTATGATCATAAAGGATTACAGGTGAAAAATCTGGAAGACAGGAACATAAAGACACAGAGGAAACTGAGGCCTCTGGCACCTAGAGCTCCACCAAACATCATACACAATCTAAATCCTAGAAATTAACATAAACTTTCACATTAAAGGACTGCTTACCTTCATTACAAAAACATGACACATCATGTCCAGTTTGTAACAAGAAATTACAGCACTTGCTAGAAACGAGAAGGAAAAATACAATCTGAATTAATAAAACAAACACCAGAATGAGACACAGGTAAGACACAGATATTGGAAATATCAGAGAAGGAATTTAAAATAATTATGATTAATATAGTAAGGCTAATAGAAAAAGTAGACAACAAGGATGAACAATGGATAATGTGAATAGAGATAGAAACTTTAAGAATAAAAAGGAAATGCTAGAAGTAAAAACACAGTGGTAGAAATGAAGACTGCCTTTGCTGTGCTCCTCTGCTGGTAGACTGTAGCTCCAGCAAACATACTAAAGGGGGAATCAATGACCTAAAATATATGCCAATAAACACTTCCCAAATTGAAATGCAACAGGATGAAAGAATTTTAAAAATCCAGGACACACCCAAGAACTGTGAAAAACTTCAGAATTTAAACATACGTGCAGTGGAAATACCAGAGAAGAAATAGCGAGAAGAGGGCAGGAAGGAAGACTTAAAGTATTAACAGCCAACTATTTTCCAAAATTACAGACACAAGGAACTCAGACAACATTAGGCACCAAGCAGAATTTAAAATAAATAACTAAAAAAACCTTCCCGGTCGCCCTGTTGTATTCAAACTACAGAAAACCAAAGACAAGGAGTAAATCTTAAAAGAAGCCCAGGGGAACACTATCTATAGAGGACAAAGAATATATTGGACTTATTATCAGAAACCATGCAGTCAAGAAGAGAGCAAAGTGAAATATTAAATTGTTGTAAGAAAAAGAAAAGACAACAACATAGACTTCTGTATCCAGAAAATAATCATTTTTCAGAAGTCAAGGAATAATAAAGATATTCTGTGACAAACAAAAAGTCAGGGGCTCTATTACCATCAGATCTTCCTTGAGGGAAATATTCAAATAATTATTTAATGGAGTTCTTCAAGTATTGAAAAATAATCAGAAAATAAGTCAGAAAATTAGTTTCTTAGTCCATTTCAGCTGCTATAACCAACTACCATAAGCTGTGTAGCTTACAAAAAACATTATTTCTCACACTTCTGAAGTCTGGGACATCCAAATTCAAGGTGCCCACCGATTTGGTGTCTGGTGAAGGCCTGCTTTCTGTTTCATAGATGGCAATTTCTAGCTGTATCTTCACAAGGGGGAAGGAGGAAGGAGCCTCCTTGGCCTATTTTATAAGGGTAAAAACCCCATTCATGAGAGCGCTGCCATCATGACCCGATTACCTTCCCAAAGGCCCCTCTGCCTAATACTATCACCTTGGAGGTTAGGATTTTAACATACAAATTTTGAGGGAACGTAAACATTTAGACCACACAGATTTATATAAATAAATAAATAGAAGACTGTTGGAGAAGAAATGAATGAGGAAAAAATAAAGTATTTTGTTTTCCTAAATCTTAATTCATCTGAACCCTTTTTTTAAAAAGTCATAATAACAACTATATATTGTGTGACTACTGCATCTGGAAAAGGGAAATTAGAGACAGCAATGTCATAATGGATGGGAATAACTGGGAATTCTCCATGAAAATGAAGGAAACGTGAAACCGTATATCGTTACTTTAAAGTGGACTTAGATGACTTAACAATGTCTATTAGAACCTCATGGGCAAACACTAACAAATTTTTTAAAGGAACAATTGATATGCTATGAGAGGGGTTAAATTAGAGCATATGAGATATTCACTTAAAACCAGGGAAAGCAGAAAAGGAGGAAAAGAGAAAAACAGAGGACAAGTGTAATGATGTAACAAAAAGAAAACAGTTAAAGACATGATAGATATTAAACCAAATATATTGATAAGAAGTTTTAATGTGAATGTTTAAATATACCAATTTAATGCCTGTAATCTCAGCACTTTGGGAGGCCAAGGCGGGTGGATCTCGAGGTCAGGAGACCGAGACCAGCCTGGCCAACATGGTGAAATCCCGTCTCTACTAAAAATAGAAAAATTAGCTGGGTGTGGTGGCACGCGCCTGTAGTCCTAGCTGCTCGGGAGGCTGAGGCAGGAGAATCACTTGAACCTGGAAGGCAGAGGTTGCAGTGAGTTGAGATCGTGCTACTGAACTCCAGCCTGGCGACAGCATGACTCCGTCTCAAAAAAAAAAAAAATAAAATAAATAAATAAATATATATATATATATCTTGGACTTGTGTGCTTACATTTCCCTAGAATGTGTCTTGTGCTAGCAATTATCTTTAGCACTCTGAACCCTTTCAATATGATGTTACTTATTTCTTTAGTTTCATATTTTTAAATATTTCTTATCTTCCCTTTTACTCTCTTTACTACTTCAAGCTCCCTGAATGAAACATTACTTTTACTTTACTTTATCATGTCTCTTAACTTGTCTCCCATTCTTTTTATCTTTTCATCTATTTCCGATGTCTTTTGTGAGAGTGTGTTTGATGTAGGTCACTACCTTATTTTTTGAGTATATGCACTCTTCTATTCAGCGCCTCCTATATGTTATTTATTTCATATATTTTGACATTTATACTTTTTATATCCATTTCACTTCTTTTTTCAGTTCAGTTCTGCTTAGTATTTGTAATAACTTTTACCTTTTTGATAAGATTTATCATGCTACTTTAGATTCTTTCTTTTTAAAAAATTTTTTGAGACAGCGTCTTGCTCTGTTGCCCAAGCTGGAGTGCAGTGGCACAATCATGGCTCACTGCAGCCTTGACCTCCTGAGTTCAAGCTATCCTTCCACCTCAGCTTCCTGAATAGCTGGAGCCACAGGTGTGGGCCACTATGCCTGGCTTGTTTTGAAACTTAAAGATGAGGTCTCACTGCATTACTTAGGCAGGTGTTGAACTCCTGGCTTCAAGTCATCTTCCCACTAGGGCCTCCCAAAGTGTTGAGATTATAGGCATGAGCCATGGCACCCAGCTAGATTCCTGTTTTATTGTATGTATTCTGGTTACCCTGGCAGGGGCAACCCCACTTGTGATCTTTGCTTTATCGTGCATAAACCCTGCAGTTACACTGCACATTTTCTTTATAAACCTTTCTTCTCTTAGGCCCCCAAGCTGCCCTGGAAATCAATGTTTTCTCTTGGTTTTCAAGAATGGATGTGGTAGAAGGGAGTCTGACTCCAGGCTGAAAGAGTTAATTTCTATTCACCCACTCTTCAGGTTACCCCATCCTCTTTGATCAAAGAATGGCTTTTGGGACTCTTCCCAAGACACAAACGACTTTTTGATGTGGCTGTGAGACCTATTTTTGAAAAGAGCCTGCATGTCTGAAATGCCGAAGAAAGCAGGTGGGTACTGTCAGGGTCAGTCAATCCACCTGCCTGTGGCCATAAGCACTGCCCTCCTGCAGGCTGCGGATGGTGCGCCTCTGAGGTTGCTTTCATTTTTAGGTGGTGTTGTTGCCTCCCTTCTCCCTGGTGGCAAAGCAGCAGGCAATTATTTACTGAAGACAATGTGGAAGAGAGGCAGGGTACATACAGAATGTTCCTTCTCAGGCTATTTGGACCCAACCTGCTGACTCACAGTGTGTCACGTTTGTGTGTGCGTGTTAATTACTAAGCTTGGTGCCAGCTCTTCCACCCTTTATATACCACCCTTCTGTCTGAAACAGGAAGTCATCTTCCTATTTTTTTTCTTTTGGCCCACCTGTTTATCACTCATATCAATTTCTCCTCTTCCACCTGCTTAACTTTCTCTCAAATACATATTTTTAAATCACTGTTGGTGGATACAAGGATTATTGCAGCTGAGTGATTGGATGATCTTTTATTTTGCTCTTTCTTTTATGGATAGAAGCCAAACCACTGAAATGAATGATCAGAATAAAACTTAGAGCTTGTTACAATGTGCTTTGAAGAGCAAAGTCATGATAATTAGCTATCTGTGAGTCCTGAGAATTCTAGATTAATTGCAGGATTTTAAAACTTATTTTTAAGTTCCAACTGTCACTTTTATCAGTTCCAGCTATTTCAGTGGATACAGAGCTCACATTCAGATGGTGTGCTCATCAGCCTTCTATTGGTTTACATTAAATAGTTTGCTCTCACAGGCACCTCTCTTTAAAGCATTTTATAAATGCTAATTAATTGCCAGGCCCTCAGGAATTGTTCAACATCATCATTTTCATCATACACATTAGGAAACCAATACACAATGAGGTTCGAATGCTCAATGAAGACCTCATAGTAGTTGGTAGCAAAGGACAAAGTAGAAATCTCCCAGATTTTAATTTCTTAGCTCAAAATTTTAAAACCATTATCTAGTTCAGTAATTGAACAAGCATTGTGTGTCTTTTGTCACAGTATTCTTGGAAATTGGAGATGTTCATGCTTATTGACAGATATCTTGGCATCCTGGTTGCCACTGGGGTCTAACTAGGCTACTTAATCAAACACTTCATTTGAAGGGAAATTCTCATATACAACAGCTGACTTGCTCTAAGGCTGGTCATCATGTTATTATCCTCCAGTTCCATTACCTTTGTCACCAGCCTTGCCTTTTATTGATTCTGAGACCAATTGCTATTCACATACATGACTGAAAGTCCTGTACCTGGGTGTAAGTATGACCTTTTTGGTAACCTGTGTATCTGAGCATGGTCTTAGGTCATGGAACAAACTGCTTCTGTCTGTTAGAGCCATTTGTCTAGTATCTCTAGGGGAAAGAAGAAGAACCATAGTTATTCTAAGCTAGGGCTGTGGAATATTTTGTTAAATAAAAGCAAACACAATAAAAGTGCATTTCAGGGTTTTAGAACAATTTTTACTCAGAAATGATAGCATGAATATCATTTTAAAAAATCTTTCTAACTCTGTCACTGTAACTGAAAACCTGCCTTAGTACTTTTATTTAACAACTTTTATATGTTTATTTTAGCAAGGAATTTTAAAAGAAACTAGCTATGTTTACTTTTGCTTTTGGCAATAGTTTCAAATGCTTTATTTTGTAAGGCCCTATTACCAATTCACACATTTCTGTAACTCATCATCATAACATTATTCCTAATAAAGCCAGAATAAATACTTATTAACACTCAAAGCAGTAATTGCTATAAATTTCACATGCATAATGGTTTTAGTCCACCAATGTAGGAAGATCGACTAATATAATAAGGAGAAAAGGGAGCAGAAAATTATAATGTGAAAATACTGAGAACAATAGATTAAAGGACACAGCACCAAATTAGGGGTGTTACAAATAGTCACACAATGAAAGAATAAAGGATATTGTGATGTAAAATGTCTAGGAGAGAATGATGCATGGATACATTAGAAGCCGAGAAAGCTTTAAAAATACCAGGACTTGCTTTGTAAAATGTGTTAGCGTTTGTGTATGTATTGGTCTTCCAATGTTGTCTATTTCCCACAACAGAGTTTAGCAAACCTTAAATGATTGAGTTGAATAGGAAGAGACCGTTTGTGCCGAAAATGCTCATATACCTTCAAGACTCCAACTTATTTCATCATTCTGATGACAATCACATTATTATAACATTTTTTTCTTCCAGTATTCAATATAAATCAATGACACTTAGGACTAGTTATAGGGCTAAAGCTGTGGTTCTTTACCTTCACCTGTCCATTTCTCCATTACCCCATCAACAAGTACGTCGACTGCACACCATGTAACGAGTGAGCTACTAAATCCCATGGAGAGAAAGAAAAATATGATCCCTTCACTGAAAATTTTTAAAGAGTAAAGACAAAATTTACATTAAAATAGCTAGTGATAAATACTGTTGACCCTTGAACAAAGCAGAGCTGAACTGCACGGATCCATTTCTGTGTGGATCTTCTTCCATCTCTGCCACCCCGGAGACAGCAAGACCAACCCTTCCTCTTCTTCCTCTTCCTCAGCCCACTCAATGTAAAAAAAGGATGAAGACCTTTAGAATGATCTGCTTCCACTTAATGAATAGTAAATATATTTTCCTTATAACTTTCTAAATAACATTTTCTTTAGTTTACATTATTGTAACAGTACAGTATATAATACATGTAACATACAAAATATGTGTTAATCATATGTTTGTTATCTGTAAGGTCAATAGCAGGCTATTAGTAGTTACGTTTTTGAAAAGTCAAAAGTTACATGTGAATTTTCAGCTGTAAGGGGGCATTGGCACCTCTAACCCCTGCATTATTCAAGGGTCAATTGGACATCTTAAACTCTAAGATACTGATGAGACAAGAAAATAAAATTTGAGAATGAAAAATAATTCTAAACTCCTTTGTATTTTGAAATGTGATCTTATTTGGTAATAGGGTAATTGCAGGTGTAATTAGTTGAAGTGAGATTATGCTGGACTAAGGTAGACCTCTATTTCAATTTGCTGTCCTTATAAGAAGATGATCATGTGAAGACAAAACATTGGAATGAGGACTCTAGAAGCCAAGGAATGCCTGGAACTCACAGCTCTTAGGCAGAACCAACCCTGCTGAAAGGTTGATTTTGGGTTTCTAGCCTCCAGAGCTGTAAGACAGTAAATTTCTGTTGTCTTAAGCCACCCAGCTTGTGGTATTTTGTTAGGACAGCCCTCAGAAACTAATACAAAGAGTAAAACTATGTTTATTATTTATGAATAAAATCCTACAAAATCTACAAAAAAGGTTCTAGAAAACATTTAGACTAGTCAACTAGTAGAATACAATGTCAATAAATTGCATTTGTGTATACTTGTAATGAAAGATCAGAAACTGATGTTTAAAGATACCATTTACAATAGCATCCATAACTATTAAACACATAGAGATAAATTATCAAGCTATATATGTGATCTCTTCACTGACAACAAAACATTGCTGAGAGGTATTAATTAAATGATAAATTAATATAGAGATATGCCATGTTATGGATTGGGAGACCAAATATTAAAGCACCAAATCCATAGATTCAAAATCATCCCAATCAATTGCAATGAGCTTTTTTAAAAAAATAAATTGACAGCCTGATTCTAAATACATATTGAAAATTAAAAGACAGAAAAAATATTTAAAAGAATGAAGAGGGAGGACTTAAACTATGTGATTTCAAGATTTTCTATAAAGTAACAATAAATACAACAGTGTGATATGAGAATAAGATAGATGAATAGATCAATGGAAGAGAATAGAAAGTCCAGGAACAGACCCACCCATATATTTGATTTTCAACAAAAGTACCCAGGCAATTCAATGAGAAGAGTAATCCTTCAACAAATAATGCTGGGAAAACCGAATAATCATAGGCAGAAAAGTAATCAAGACTTATTACTTACCTAAAAACATATAATAATTATTTTCAAGATCCTATTTCTAAATATGAGAGCTAGAACTGTAAAACATCTAGAAAAATCATATGAGAAATTACTTGGAACATTGTATCAGGCATTGTACTTAGATGTATTTCTTTTAGAGAAAATGTGATAAAATTTACTTTATCAAATTTAAATTATTTTCTATTTTCAAAAGAAACTGCTAAGACAGTAAAAGACCCAAGCCATAGACAGAGAGAAATTATTCATGGAATATATATTGATAAAGAGACATGTTTCTAGATATATAACAGACTATTATATTTATGAATATTAATACTAGCATTGTCAAGAGACTTCAATAGACCCATCACCAAAGAAATAAATGAATGGCAAATATCATAGGGAAAACGTTCAACATCATTGGTCATAAGAAAAATGCAAATTTAAGCCACAGTGAGCCTCTACATACCTACTAGAACGACAAAAACTATAAAGGCTAACCACATCAAGCACTGGTGAGGACACAGTAGAGCTGTAACACTCAATCACTCCTAGTATGAACGCAAAATCATGCAGCCACTTTGGAAGACAATTGGATGTTATCATAATGTTAAACATGCATTTATCATATGACACAGCCACACAACTCCACAGATGAAAATGTTTATCTTTACAAAGACTCACACATGAATGTTCAATGGTACTTTGTAACAGCCTTAAACTAGAAAGTTTTCAAATGCCCACCAACTGATGGGTGGCAAAAAAAAAAAAAAAAAAAAATACATGGTATATGCATATAATGAAATATGAATATCCATGAAAAGGAAAGAACAACTCATCTACGCCACAGTATAGATTAATCTTGAATATGCTAAGTAAAGAAGACGGTCATAAAACTCTACAAACTATTTGATTTCATTTATATGAAATTCTTGAAAAGGCAAAACTGTAGTGAGTGACCACTGATCAGTGTTTGCTATGGTCTGGGAGTTGGGGGAGGTGATTGACAATAAAAGAGAGTTTGGGGGGTGATACATACATTTTATATTGTGATTGTGCTGGGTGTTGGGAGAGTTTACAACTGTCAGAATTCATATGATGCACTTAAAATTAGTGAATTTTATAGCTCATAAATTAGACATTGATAGAACCCAGCAAAAAAAAAAAAAATAGAAAAGATTGTTCTTTACATTTTTGTTTTAAGTAAATATTTATTTTTATAACATTTTATTTGGATTTTTATTTTTTCTTTAAGGTAGCCTCCTTATTGCATAAACATCTAGGCACAGAGCATTTGGTCAAATACCAAACAAAAAAGTGTATTGCTCTTATTAGAATCACATAGTATAGTAAATACCTATCATGTTACAGTATAAATACATTAAAATATCAGGTAGTGATAAGTACTATAAAAAATAAAACTGTGTAAGATGATAGAGATTAGCCTCTCTGATCAGAGAAATCCTCTCTGAAAACCTATTTGTATAAAATCTTGAATGAATGGAGGGATAAGTTATGAGGCTACACAGGCTCTTGGACTAGCAAATGTGAAAGGTCTGTGTTAAGAAGTTGCTATGGTCTGAATGTTTGTGTGCACCTAAAATTCATATGTTGAAATCAAATCACCAATGTCATGGTACTAGGAAGAGGGCCCTTTAAGAGGTAATTAGGTCATGAGGATGGAATCCTCATTAATGGACTAGTGCCCTTCTATGAAGAGGACACAGAGCTAGCTAATCCCTGCCCACCATGTGAGCACTCAGCAAGAAGTCATCATCTATGAACCAAGAAGCTGGCTTGCACCAGACACAGAATCTGCTGGTGCCTTGATCTTGGAATCCCCATCCTCTGGAACTGTAATAAATAAATTTATGTTGTTTATAAGCCATCCAGTTTATGCTGTTCTATTTAGCAGCCTAAACAGACTAAGGCAGATGTAGTTGACGTGTTCAAGGGATATTTAAAAAGGTTGTATGGCTTGAGTAAAGTAAGGGAGGGCAGGTAGGGTTAAAACAAAAAGAACCTGGAGAGATGAGCAGGGATTGTATTGCCTTAGTGAACTGGTTTTTTCTAAGTATGATGCGAAGCCATTGCATGTTTTGAAAAAAGAAGTAACAGGATCTACTTTAGCTGAGACCATATATGGAGTAAAAGATCTGCGAAAGCTAAGCACAGACATACAGAAGTCAATGAAGAGGCTACAGCACTAGTCAAAGGGAGAAATGATGTTGGTATTGCTAAAATGTTAGCAGTGGAGGTGGTGAGAAGTAGTAAGATTCAGGATCTATTTTGAAGGTAACACTAATAATTGCTGACGTACCAGATATGGTGGATTGTAAATCACAAAGAGACACCAAATATGGCTTCGTGATCTTTGACCCCAGCAGCAGACAGAAGCCAAGGGCATAGTTCATCAGCACATCTCTCCTTTTTCCTACATCTTCTAAGTCTCCTTCTCAAACATCTTTTCTCTTAGCCTAGTCCCAGGTTTTATATCCCTTCTATTCTAAAAGAAACGTCTTATAAGTGTGTGCCTGCCATAAAACTTGGCACTGTTCTCAATTTCACACGTAAATAAAACTTTCCCTTTTCCTTTTATTTAAACCACTCAGAAGAGTATTCTACATTCACGTGTTCCATGTTTGCTTGTTTTGCAATTTTCAAATTGAAGTGTACACTTCAATCCACTTATGTCTGATTCTACCTCTACTATTGCTGAATCACCCCAGCTAAATTGTTGGGAGGAAGTCCCAATAAATTTTAAGAGGCTTTTCAGTTTGAGTAGCAAAGTTTAGATAGGTTTTATTAAAAATAGCCCGGCCGGGAGTGGTGATTCACGCCTGTAATCCCAGCACTTTGGAAGGCCGAAGCGGGCAGATCACCCAAGGTAGGTGGATCACCCGAGGTCAGGATTTTGAGACCAGCCTGACCAACACGGAGAAACCCGGTCTCCACCAAAAATACAAAATTAGCCATGTGTAGTGGCGCATGCCTGTAACCACAGCTACTTGGGAGGCTGAGGCAGGAGAATCGCTTGAACCCGGGAGGCAGGGGTTGCGGTGAGCCGAAATTGCCCCATTGCACTACATAACAGCCTGGGTAACAAAAGCGCAACTCCATCTCAAAAAAAAAAAAAAAAAAAAAAAAGCCCAAGAGAAGGAAACTGCATACTCAACAATTACATTAAGCTCCACTCAACTTCCTTCTCTTGTCTTCAACTTTGGATTCTCATGGTTTGTTTTGGTCTTATTTTCTGGACTTTGTATGTGGTGCTTCTACCATTTAAGTGTAACATCTTGATTTCACTTGCACGTGTAATTGCATCTAAAAAAAATCCCGCTAGATCTCTCATTATAACCCTGACTTTGGTTTCACCCTTGCTGTGCCATGTGACTTGTGTGGGGGAAGGTGTAGGGGTGGGTCACAGCTCACAGTATTCGAGGAGATCACAGAAGCAAGTTCTCTGAAGAGATATCTGAGGCTAACTTCTTTTCTCCTTCCCTATAACTCAGAAAGAATTGATTTTCAGGTAAACAAAAGCTGAAGATACAGCTACGTAAATTGAGCCTCAACAGTTTTTAATGATGAGGTTCCACATTGTTGCTTCTAGCCAGGCATCAGACCTCTCATATCTACTACCAGTCCAAGCTATATGAGTTAAGTAAATTGGAAGAAGTAACAATTATTTTCAATTTCCAAGATAATTTCCCAGTCAGCATTTATTGATCAATAAATGTCATATTAAACTTTAATTCCTTTAGGGCAACTAATATAAGTTTTAACTATGTCATTTCTCTTTCACATTCATTTCAGTAGGCTTCTGAATATTTACTAAAGTTGATTATCATTCTTAACACAGTGTAAGCCACAGAAGGGAAAACAGAAAACGTAAGAGACTCCCCCTGCTTTACTGATATCCCCAAAGCCTTCCGTTTTTTGTCACGGTTTTCTGGAAAATTAAACTTTCAAAGTTTTACTTTGCTGGGGAAGTTTTTTGGTATCAGCAGCCCTTTTCATCTGTATAATTTTTTTCTGCTTATTTAAATTAAAAGCTTAAGGTGTTGGATTCGTTCAAATCTCCAGTTTGAACCCTTTCATATGTTTTATAGTCACAATTAAGTTTTAATTCATTGGTCTTAGGTCAAGGAAAATGAGAAAGACAAATGTATGACACTGAACTGTAATTCATTATGTAATTTAAAATACTGATACCATTCAGCAATTTTTATATTCACTATTTAGGTTTGAAATTTCTGTTTTTGACAGTTGTGTTTCAGTTATCAGTGGGATATGCAAGTTGTCTCACATTGAAAATGGGTAATGATAGCTTTACCAAGAAATATACAGCAAATGGTGACTGTAGCTGAGGATTTACAGGCAGGCTAAAAACAAGCCTGGATTCACAAGAGATAATGTCTGCAGATGAGCCTCCTTCCAAGTCCTTATTCACTCAACACAAACTGAGTTCATTTAATACTTGCCTCTAGTTAATCTCTGCTACCAACGCTTTGAATAAAAGGCATCCTTTAGGTGTCTGGATGTTTGTTATTCGACATCTTAGTCATGCTAAAGGTGGAAATGGGCTCCCGATGACTGTGTATTGACTTTGTGGGTGTTTGCATTTGTGTGTGCATCATGTGTGTGCTTCATCCGGCCAAGGCTACCCCCTTGACCACTGGGGTGATTTATATATACCCTTTAAGAGACTGAAAAAAGTAGAAAATAACAAAAGTGTGATCAACTTGTTCTATCATAATTCAATAACAACAATAGATAGCAAGATATGTTCATAATTATACTAATCTTCCCTGCCTTTCATGATTTCTCAGTCAGTGGCTTCCCTGGGTCATGGGACAGACTCTGGCCAATGGGATGAGTGGGCATGACATTTGCTACATCAAAGCAAAAGTTTTAAATGCTATTATTTAATCTGGAGGCTTATTCACTTCCACTCTCAACTGTGAGAACAGCATGTTCCATGCAGTGGCAATTCCTCCTGCTTGGATTCTGAAATGCTAAAACATGTGGATCCCTGCCTGCAAACCCACAGGACCCAGGACAACTGCCCTCATAGAGCAGGAGCAAAAAATAAACATGTGTTAATTGTAAGCCCCTGAAAATTTGAGAATCATTTTCCTCTAGGTAGCCTAACCTAGAGGAAAACGACTACTAACAGAGCTGTCAGGGGAGCATAAGAGTCTCTAGACAGAGGAGCCTCTTGAGGAAATCCTGAGATTTAAGAAGGCATACATTTCTTTGGAATGTTATGTATGAAAGGAATGAAGAAGAGATAGGATTAATAAAAGAAGTAAAGAAATTTAGCATTTAGGTGTGTCTTGATTGTTTTATTTTTGTAACTGAGTTATTCTTTTATTTACGTTGGTGATAGCTCAAATATCACTTAATTTTCTAGAGTTCCCTACAACACTTGAATTACATATTCTCCTGTGGTTGAGATGATAATGCATTTTCACTTCCAAAAAGGTACTTTATCTGTTATATGTTAAACTTACATTCCTTAATTATACAATGTCACTTATTTTGTATTATGGAGAAGCAATGCTTTCAAATTCACACTGCCATGATGTTTTTCTAAACAGGACTTGCTTCTGTTCTGTTGTAATCTTAGATAAACAGATATAACTTAGAATAAGTAGAAAGTATACCTAACTTTGTTGCTTTCTTTTGAACTTTTTTGCTTTACCTATGTTACTGTTAGCTCAGGGGAAGAGGCAAATTCTCCAGTGGGGAAAAAAACTTTAAAAAGTTATTGATTTTTAACAAATAGAAAATATATATATTTGAAAGTTTTTAAAATACAGAATTGAATAGAGTTCAATGTAAGGAAACCTCCTCATATTTCCTTTATCCTTTCCAGTTCCCATTGCCTATGACTAACCATTGTGAATAATATTTGAAACAAGGTCATATTCCATACACTTTATTAAGACTATTTCTGGTTTTTTAACATTATGAATGTTGTTCAATGTTTCTACATACTACCCATTCCATTCTTTTATTCTACAACATGGATGATCAGTATCTTCTTTAAACATTTTCCAAATTTCAACAAGTTGAGCTGGTTCTTACAAATAAAGCTGTAATATGCATCTTGGTACATATTTTCTTGCATATTTATGAGATAGATTACTAAAAGTATACTTGAGTTAAAATGTATATACAGTCCTCCCAAATGGTTTATATAATATGTAATTCTGTCATCACTGTTTGAGATTCTTTTACTCTATATCCTCACAAACACAAGCTTTTATAAATCTATAAAAATGTTATGCCAGTAGGTAAGCAATATGTAACATCTTATTTAGTTATTGTTCTTGGACTACTGCTGTGTCGTTCTGTTGATAAGATCTTTGTATTTCTTATTCTGTGTATTCTCTGTTCATATTTCTTGACCTCGCTGCTGAGATTTTGTTTGTTTATTTTTTAGAGACAGAGTCTTGCTATGTTGCCCAGCCTGGTCTTGAACTTCTGGCCTCAAGTGATCCTCCTGCCTCGGCCTTCTAAAGTGCTGGGATTACAGGCATGAGCCACTATGCCCAGCCTTTTGAGATTTTTGAATGTGGATTTTTTAATTTGTAAATCTCATTTTTATATTTGAGACAGCAGCCTTTTGAGTAACCATGACAATAATCTTTTCCTCTAGTACAATTTTGTTTGAACAAAGTAATTTACAAAGATCATAGACCATATAGTTTACAAATAACATGTATGGTGTGTTTTCCCAATAACATTTGCACCACATTTAGGGGCCAACTTGAAAAGGAGACCATATCGCAGGAATGTTAAGAACCCTATCTTAGGAATCAGGCAAATGTATGACACATTTCAACTTTGACATACATTAGCTGTGTAACTTAAGTAAATTATCTAAACTTTCTGATGTTCAATTTACCAGTTTTTAAAATGGAAAGAATATCTTTTTAATTTAGGTTTTTGTGAAAAATATTTTAAGTAAGAAAATGAGGTGTTCTAATATGCATTCCATGTGGGTACAGATATTTGTTTCATAATACTCAACTTTCTATAATTTCTATCCCACTTAGGTACAATGCATATAGATAGATAGATAGATAGATAGATAGATAGATAGATACACATACACACACATATATATATAAAACTGCCACAAAAATCATTACACATGTGTGTGTATGTATGTGTAGGTATATATGTATACACATACATATATACACATATGTATATACATACATAATTATAAGTGTATGTATACACGCATATATACATACATAATATACATATGCATATACATATACATATATATTTATATATAAATATAAGTTTAAATGTATACATTTCTGTGTAATCAAGTAATCTAGAACAAATTCCTTATCAGAGATCACATTGGAATCTTGATAAAACGGGACGGAATAGCTTGAAATTAACTTTAAGCTATAAATTAAAAAATATTTATATACAGTATAAAATAGTTTTACAAACTAGTTTGATCATGGTGCATAAACTTCCAAATTATTATAGCAAAAATTTAGTACAGTTGCTTCAGCAAAATTTTAAAATATATTTTCCAGTGGGGAGATATTAATGTAACTTAGTAGCTTTTATCTAATATGCAAACCCTGTGGCTCTTTGGAATATTGTGTTAAGAATTCTGAAGTCCACAGAAAAGAGAGCAGGGAGTGATTAATGATGCTGCAAGAAGTGTGGTTTGGCAGTCATTTTTTCATGCATTTGATACTATTGAACACAAAGAAAACAATTGTGAAATTTTATTTCACAGATCATTGTTTTAATTGTATTTTTTTCCCACACAAAATTGTAAGCCTTCCATAATTGCTTAGTTAGATTAGGGGTGGCCTCTGGGGTTGGTTGTTAGCTTTTTCCACTAACTGATACTTAGCTTTGTTTTAACAAAATGTCCTCCTCCTTAACTATGTTTCATTTCAAGTCAACCCAGCTTAATTTTATCCTACTAGTGAAATATTGACATAAATAGGGAATACACATAATTTCCAGGGAAAGGAAACTTGTCAAATATGTTAGTATATTATGTCTGCCTCCATGATCCCAGTTCTTTCTACTTAAGATAGTCATATGTGTAAAATGTAATTAAAATTGGAGTTAAGTGAATCAATCTTTTAAAAATGAACAAAAACAATAAAAGGCTAGTTTAAACAAAAAGTCACACCTCTGAAAATAGGGGCATCAAAAAATCTATATTCCTGGTGTTCTCTATATAATACTGAATTATTTAAGCTCTTTTCTAAGAGTGTATTCCAGAGGATGAAAAAGAAGTATCTGTGTTGTGGAACATAGAGGGAGCTGTTGGCAAAGGGATAGTAAAACAATCATAAAATATACAGTGAATTTTTTTATTAAAATAGATTTTTTTTAAAACCTTACTTTCAAGGCATGAATTGATAGTTAAAATGTATAATAGAATTTGATTGAAGTTAATATTTTTGGAAGAAGATTGTGGTAGAAATTATCTTTAAAAAAAAAAGATTTTCATGAAAAACAGGCCTGTTACTATTCAGAACAAGAGTACCTTGGAGAGGATGGAGGCTAATGCATTACATTTTGTTATTTTCACTTTATATTGTGTCCACTAACATGACACTGGGATTTATTTAGAGTAGTATAACTTTGCTCTATTACTTAGATTTAAGTTATTTGCCCACTGAGAAAACTGTAAGTTGTTCTAAGGCATTTAATGTTATAATATTTGAAAGTTACAAATTAATGGGTTAAGTGATATAATACAGGGACAATGTTTGGGAAGGTTGATATCACGGTGATTCATGGCAACATAATTGCCACAAAAATTATTGCACATATAAGACAAAAAAAATTTGGTTGATGACAAGTACTGAAGGCAAACAATATACTAAAGTAATTGAACATATAATCTGAATTTGCACCACTTGGTTAGTTGTGAATTAACCAACATCAACGGCAACATTTCCTAAGAATATACACCATCAATTAGCATTTGAATGTGAATGGAAAAACAGATTCACACAGTAGTAGAAATACAAAAGGAATACATTTTAAAATAGTTTTTAAACCACTGTTCTACTAAAAGACCTATCCAAGGCACTCTGATAAATATTTATTCAGTGCTTGTGACCAATGCAGCAAACTCATGTTAGGAGTATTGGTTTATCATGGCAGGTTGTCAACAGCTAGGATATCATTATAAATGATCTTGTCTTTTCTGTTATAATTCAATAGAACAACTAAGAAGTATAAATGAAACTGCTCGAGGAGAAGGAATTCAAAAGCGGGTTCAGCCCTGGTTTTGAGACAGTACGAAAGTTTGAAGGCGCTATTATTTAATGCGTGTTTAGTTTACTTTGGCATTTAGTCCTCAGCATAACATACTCTGTTAGCTTCTCAATTGGAACAGCCCCTTGATGTGGGCCTTACCCCTTCACTCATTAATAGAAAGTGAGTCTCTTAAGCAGCAGCATTTTGTGACCTGTGTCCCCTCGGTCACCTCTAACAAAATGGTAGGAGGGTGGTTATGCATTCCTGGGAGATTTCTTGTCCTCATTTCCCAGTTTATTTTCAAATCCTGGTTCTAGAATTAACACAAGATTATTACCATATTCTTACATGTATGATCAAAGGTGCAGGGATTTACATACCACAATACCAAGATTTTTATTGAATTCCTATGTGGTTGGAGAAAATACTCATTGGCAGGTAATTTTTAAAATATTGCCTGATATTTGAAAGAATGCTATCAAATATGTTTCCAAGTTCATTTATTCTCTCTCTAATATGGCTCTACAAAACTGAAAAAAAATTATATACAATTTGCTTCTCATCCTGTTGGAAAGTACTTAGATGCAAATGGTGAAGGTATCTAGAATGAAAACCATGTTTTTAATTGCCACTAAATTGCAGACACTCTGCTTGCTGTCATAGGAAATGGTTAAAACAATGAGAAATACATTTGTCAATAAAATATCACTCTCATTTATTTTTGATGGAATGCAAAATGTTCTAACATTAAGGAGGGGGGCTTGGCACTATGTAACACAATTACATCTACATTTACCCTTTGAGTCAGCAATACAATTTACTTTGAAAATACACATTCACTAATACAAAACTATAGATGCACAAGGTTATTTATTGCAGCAGTTTTTTGAATAGCAGTATATAAAAAATTACCTCAGTGCTCAACTGTAAAGGATGGATTGAATAAATATTATAAATACATAGAGTAATAAGCAGCTTAAAGATTGAAGAATATCTCTATGAACTGAACTGATAAGAATATAGTTTTAAAAAGCAAAGCAGCCTGAAAAACGTACGTTTAAAAAAGAGAGAAAATAAGAACTTGACTTTTTTCTCAAAAAGAAACTTATGATATAAGCCAGAAACAATTGAAAATGGGTACGTGGGGAGTGGGGAAGCTGGCAATGGTGGAGCTGAATGGATAGGAGAAAGTCTTCTCTAAGTAAACCAGTAAACCTGACTATGTTATATAATGTTGGCTTGTGAAATAGGTTGTAATTGTATACATTAAAAATAAAAGCAAATGCAAAATAAACATGAAAATCCTAAATATGGATATAAACAAAAATGAAGGAAACTTGCTTTATATGAAATTGATAATATAATCCTTGGAAAACATGTGATTTCTGAATATAGTGCTCCAATTGTACAAATTTAGAATTAGACATAGTCTAAAGAAAAACAAAAGTGAATGAAATTTTGAGTGTTACTTAATAGGTTTATTATGAATGGTAGTATTAACTTGCTGTAGTATTTATGTATGCTTTTGTATAAATTTTAGAATTGAGCACCTGTATAACTATATTTATTGTTTGAAGCCAGGATTTTCGCTGTGATTAAATTAGGAGTATGGAAATAATTGGGGAGAGGAGGAGAAAACTCTTTAGTACTGGATTGGATTTGGAGGTATCAGTTTAATCTTGTGATCTTATACAGTATTTCTTAGCTCTACTAAGTTAGGTTGTCTAGAAGCATAAGACTTCAATAACAGGCCGGGTGCGGTGGCTCACACCTGTAATCCCAGCACTTTGGGAGGCCAAGGCAGGTGGATCATGGGGTCAGGAGATCGAGACCATCCTGGCTAACATGGTGAAACCCCATCTCTATTAAAAATACAAAAAATTAGCTGGGTGTGGTGGCGGTTGCCTGTAGTCCCAGGTACTTGGGAGGCTGAGGCAGGAGAATGGCCAGAACCCGGGAGGCAGAGCTTGCAGTGAGCCGAGGTCGTGCCACTGCACTCCAGCCTGGGTGACAGAGCCAGACTCCGTCTCAAAAAAAAAAAAAAAAAAAAAAAGAAAAAAGAAAAAAAAAGACTTCAGTAACAATAGACACAATAATCATTGATATCTTGATTTCCAAATAAATACAATTCTCTAGAAACTAGAGTGCCATGGACAAATGCCTAATACTAGGACTACGTTAGAGAAAGTACAAGTTGAGCTTGAAACATCTTGTTGTACTATTAGGGAAAAGGAGGAGGAGGAGGAGGAAGAAGAAGAGGAGGAGGAAGAAGCAGAAGGGGAGGAGGAGGAAGAAGAAGAAGAGGAGGAGGAAGAAGCAGAAGAGGAGGAGGAAGAGGAGGAAGAAGAAGAGGAAGAGGAAGGAGAAGAAAGGGGAGAAAAAGAAAGAATAAGTTAATTGGACATGTCAAAAGGAGACTTTCACTGGCCAAATGTAGACAATAAAAGCACTGAAAAAAAAATAACAGATTACAATAAACAAAATACAAAAGACTCCATGAGTCCCCAGAAATGCTTGAAACCATAAAGAAAAGGAAAAGAGCAAGGAAAAGGTAAAAAGAGAAAGCAAGATGGAGAGAGAGAGCAAAAAAACTACTAGCTAAAACATACAGAGTTAAATAAACCACCTTTTGCAACCACAAATATAGTAACTGATTATAGCAAGGTCTGTCAAAGATGTTGAACATTTTGAGTGAATGTTTCTTGGGGAACAGAATATTCACACCATCTCAAAGTATCACTCCATCAATGTCTTCTAATGACAATGACAAAAGAGAACTCTTCATGGGAGAGTTCTGGCCATCACCATCTTAATAATTATCAGGACAAACTGATATGTCTTCTGATGTGAAACAATGGAAAATATACACAGTATCACCAATGTTGTAGTCGCCCCTAAAATGTTTAACCTAACCAATCATAAAACAATCTACCAACCTGGATTATGAAATAGTGGAATAATGACTTCACAGATTCACAAATGCATTCATTTTACAGTTTTGTGTTAAGTTTTCCCTATATACCCTGCTCTAGGTGTAGAGGTTTCAGAAATAGCACATGTCTTCTTAGAACTTATCACTTTACTTAAAATATTACTCAGGGTTACAGGCTGGTAGAAATATACTTTTTAAAATCATATAGTCAGAGAAGACTTTGCTGGTGAAATGATATTTGAGTAGAATTCAAAACGAAGTGTATGGAGCCATAGGCTCCAAGTTTGGCTTATTTGAGGAGCAGCAAATCAGTTAGCAGAAGACTTAAAAAGGAGAAAAGTCATAGAGAATAAATTGCCAGGAACCATTTCATGTAAAATAATCCATTTAAGTCATGGTAAGAAATTTAGATTTTATTCCAAAATTTGGATTTTATTCTAAGTATAAAAGAACATTATGGAAAGAAATGTGCCTCCCCACAAGAAATTCATATCATATAAATAAAAATGATTTCTTGCTGTTTTTCAAATCGTATTTACTGAGAAGAGAATATAAGATGACGTTTATATATCTTAAAATATTTGTTTCATTATATTTATTCTAACTAGCTCAGGAATCAACTATTCAGCTCTCATGCAATTGGAGATTATTAGAGAACAATAAAAGGGTCTGGGAGACTTTTTACATGGGACCATTGTCTTGAAATACAACTAGATGGAAGGTAGGGTACATGAATATGTGAGTGCTTAATATAATATATTGTTTGTTACCGATCTCAAACTTCTGAGAGTTCCTCGTTGACTCATCTTGTCACTTACACTCATTGTTTCTGAAACTGTTAGAAATTTCAGCTGAGTCATTGTTTTCACTATCAGTCCAATTTTAAGAATTTTTTTTGAAATACAAATTATATCACAGTGGAGGAAGTGTATATGACAGCTTTGAATGAAATGTAATAAATAGCCACTCCACTTGCAGGAAGGAGGGTGGCAGGTCTTTCAAGGCCATATTTTACCAAGCATCTCATTTGCTAGTGCAGGCGATTTGGGAGATGCTGGCAGGGGAGGAATAGAAAAATCTCTGAAAATGCTTAATTTCATTTTCAATTTAAGTAGCCGGAGCCTACTCAAAGAAATAGTCCCTGGAGTGAAATTTTGCAGCTGAGAAAGTCTTTCAAGTCTTTCCCATTCTGCTGCTAACGTTCCTTAAAGCAAGAAATAGGCCGTTTGGCTCAGTTCTTGTTTTAGTCGCATCTGAGAGAAGAAAATCCCTCTGATGCTCTGTCCTGTCTTTCCTAATATCTCTATCACAGTTTCTAAAGGTGCTTTCAAGACCAGATGGACATGCTGGTCCATTTATGAGTTTTTCTCAGGGCTAATACTGCCCTCAGTCCTCCCGTGGCCTTTCCACTGAAGTCAGTGGGAACTACATGACTGGATCAAGGTGGGATATATGGCTCCATGCAAACACTGAAAATTTAAACTCTTTGAAAGAAAACAAGAAAAAGCCAGAGGGATGTGAAAAAAAAATGTGATGAAATGGCCTCAGACAAAAACTGGAAGCAAATCAGCAATACCACATACATTTGTTGGGATATCAGATTCTATTTTTGAAGAGATATTAAGAGCTAAGGTAATAAATGTAGTCACATTTGGAAATAAGAGTGTTATAAAGTCACAAATACCATTATGGACAAAATCAGAAGGTCCTTCAGGATATAAAACTTGAACGGATCTAACATTTAGATAAATGGTGATTTAGAGTGGTCAACACTGGACTTGTAGGATAGCGAGATATTATATTTTTAAAGCTCTCACCATTGCCTTCTCTTAGAGAATACAGTACATTTATACATATATAGAGAACACAGTACAGAGAATATAGTACATTTGGAATTTTTTTCTGATCAGTTTGATAAATCAAATTCACAGTCCTGTGTCTTCCTTTTACCTTGTACAAGTGAATAAACTTTTTGAGCTAGTGAGTTACCTTCCTGAAAAGAGGGATAAGCATTTGCTGACTGGAAGGTATAATGTGAGTTTATCTTGATTGTTGTGATTGCTTTGGTAGCTTTCTGCAATTCTGGGGTGGAAGATATGTGTAAAGTACTCTTAATTCTCTGGCTTGTATCTTTTCTAAATTAAGGTTGTTTCCACATTTATAAAGTATGAGTTCCACACAGAGTCTTAGAAGAGTAAAACCGCAATCATTTCAACAGTGCAAAGTTGTCAGGAAGAAAAATATGCTATAGAGTATGTAAACCATTATTGAATTTAGATTGTAGATGTACAATACTCTTAATTTTCCTCTTCAGGACAAAGAGTTGATTACTAAGAAGGTAATAAACCAACAGGCAAACAAACATACTTAAAGATATCAAAAACCCAAACTTGCTGCTTTCAGCTCATTCTGTCATATAATTGAAGGGAAGTAGACAACATTTTCATGTAAGACTAGATAATAGGATGTTGGATTTTTTTCCCCATCACTGCTCCATCCAGTATAGAATTGTGTAGTTCATGCTCTCAGATTTTGTTCCCCTAACTAATTAATTCTTCATCAGATTCTCCTCGACTGAGAACACTACAGTCTCCAGCATCCCTGAGCCCTAGGGGGCATTAAAGTGACTCACAGACATAACCTCACCACCTGATCCACCCTTAGCATTGCCCAAGGTAGTGTGGTTTTATAGCAATAAACAGGATTCCTCATCAAAAGCAGTTTCCCCACCACTGCATATTATGCCAGAAAATCGACATTATAATTCATTCCTTGCAGGCTGAGTTATTTCCTCTCTCCAAAGAATTCTCTAACAAAACGCAGACATGGCTGGGAGATTTATGCCTAAGGTTAATTTCTGAAAATTCACCAATAGTTTGGGAGATTGAGAGCAAGATCTGATAAGGATGGAACAAATAATAGGACTTGAGCCCGTAAATGGGTTGCTAAGACTTAGGAGAAAAGAGAGGGAAGTTGAAGGGAGAATGAGAAGATACCAGAGACATATTTAATCTACCTTATAAGACAAGACATTGTAGTGGAAAGAGGATGTAAACTAAAGAAGAAAACCCATACTTTGTTTCAAATAACTATATTAAAGCAGTGTTTGTGAAAAGGCCTTCTTTCTCAGAAATCTCGTTCATGAGATTCTTGAAGAATCAGCTGGCACGCTGGCCTTTGATTTTCAGTTTTCATAATTGTGTGAAATAGATTTCTGTTATTTAAGCCACCATGTGGATATTTTTTTTTTCTGAGTAGTAAGTCTCAACTGTGGGCTTTAAATATTCAGTAACCCTTGCTATAAAAAAGATATGCCGTAATGCAGGCTTTGTTGTTCCATTTACAGAGCACAGGCAGAGTGGATTTGGCAAAATTCTTATGAGCTCTAGGAGTTTCAGAACGGTAAATGAGCATGGGCTTCAATTGAAAGTCACCAGCTGCAGGCGTTCCTAACAGGGGAGTCAGCCTGTCCCTTGTAGCTTTGAAGTCAGACATTGACTTCTTTCTAGCTATAAAAGTCCCAAGTGGCATCTTCTTCCAATACAAGGCCCTTTCACCCACATTGAAAATCTGTTGTTTAGAGTAGCCACCTTCATCAAAGATCTTAGCTTGATCTTCTGGATAGCTTGCTGCAGCGTCTCCATCAGCACTTGCTGCTTCATCTTGCCCTTTTATGTTACAGAGACAGCTTCTTTCCTTAAACCCCATGAACCAGCATCTGCTAGCTTCAAACTTTTCTCCTGCAGCTTTCTCACCTCTCTCACCCTTCACAGAATTAAAGAGAGTTAGAGTCTTGCTCTGGGTTAGGTTTTGGCTTAAAGGAAGGTTGAGGCTGGTTTGATCTTCTATCCAAAACTGTCTCTTTGCATTCACAACATGGCATAAAAGGCTTAGCTTTCTGCCTATCTCAGCTTTTGACATGACTTTCTCAAGAAAGTCATTTCTAGTTTTTGATTTGTAATGAGAGATATGCCACTCTTCCTTTCACTGAAATACTTAGGGGTCATTATAGGGTGATTAAATGGCCTAATTTCAAAACTGTCTCAGGCAATATGGAGGCCTGAGGGGACAGACAGAGTGGGAGAATGGCTGGCCTGTAGAGCAGTCACAGCACAAACATTTAGTACATTCGCAGTCTTACATGGATATGGTTCATGACACTCCAAAACAACTACAATAGTAATATCAAAGGTCCTTGATCACAGAAATAATAATATAAAAATTATCATATAATAATATAACAATAATAATTTTGAAATATTGTGATACTTACCAAAATGTGACACAGAGACATGAAGTGAGTACCCACTGTTGGAAAAATAACAACAACAGACTTCCTTGAGGGAGTTGTCACAAACCTTCAATTTGTAAAATCTGCAATATCTGCAAAGTAAAATAAAGCAAAGTGCTATAAAACGAGGTATGTGGGTATTGAAATTAAGCATAAGATTTTGTTAGGTAGAAACAATGTTGCATCCTAATGAAAACAAAATGTTTTTGATTCCTCAGTGATCAGAGGGAAATATAGATCTACATAAAATTTGAACTCTTTCTATTAAGAGAAACTATAATCCAATATCCCTTATGAATATAGATGCAGAATCCTCAACAAAATAATAGAACAACAATTCCAGCAATATATACAAAGGTCAATACACCATTATCAAATAGAATTTGTCCCTGGAATGTGAAGTTAGTTTAACATCTAAAAAGCAATCCATGTAATACGTCATGTTAAATGGACTAAAGAACAAAAACCACATAATTATGTCAACATATGCATAAAACACATTTGAAAAAATCCAACACCCTTTCATGATAAAACTATGAACAAACAGGCAATAGAAGGAAACTTCTTGAGCCTGATATATGGCATGTAGGAAAAATTCACATGTAACACCATACTAAATGGGGTAACTGAGTTTCTCTTCCTCCAAGATAATAAACAAAAGCAGGATGCGTGTTTCACTTCTATTCAACATTTTTCTGGAGTCTATCCAGGGCATCATACAAGTTTTAAAAAAGAAAAATGTCCAGATTGAAAAGAAAGAAATAAAACTACCTCTACTTTCAGATGACATGATCTTGTACATAATAAAATGTAAGAAACCCTGTGGAAAACTATTAGAGCTATTAAGCAAGTTCAATAAGGTAGCTAGGCACATGTTCAATATTTTAAAAAATAGACATATTTCTACATACTAGAAATGGACAATCCAAAAATGAACTTAAAAAATTTTAATTGTCAATATTATAAACACAAAATATTTATGAAGAAATTTAACAAACACGTGTAAGAGTTTTATAACAAAACTTACAATACATTATGGAAAGAAATTAAAGAAAACTTAAAAATGGACTGACATCTCATATTTATGGATCAGAAGATTTAATATTTCTAAAAAAGGGTGTACTCCACAAGTTGATCTATAGATCCAATATAATTATCAAAACCCAAGCTGCTTTTAAAAAATAGAATTTGGCAAGCAAATTCTAAAATGAATATGAAAATGCGAGGGAACAAGACTAACTGAGACAATCTTGGAAATCAGCAAAGCTAGATGATTTATACTTCCCAAGTTTAAAACTTCATACATATCCACAGTAATAAAAAAGGTGTGGTACTTACAAAAAGATAGACTTCTAATATAAATAAATGGAATAGAAATAAGATTCTAGAAATAAACTTTTAATTTATCATCAAATGACTTTTGGTAAGAATGCCAAGACAACTCCATTGGGAAAGTACTATCTATCAAACACATGGTGCTGTGACAAATGAATATCAAATGCAAAATAATGAAATTGGACCCTCCTGCATACCATATATAAAAATTAACTCAAAATAGATCATAGATCTACACATAAGAAGTAAAACTATAAAAATCTGATAAGAAAATGTGAAAGTAAATATTTTTGTCCTTGGAATAAGCAATATTTTCTTAGATATGATGCCAAAAGCACAAACAACAACAACAAATGAATACATTAGTATCCACTACATTGATGATCTACAATAATCAAAATTAGATGATCTACAATCATCAAAATTAGAAAACTTTGTACCCAAAGAATGTCATTAAGAAAGCGAAAAGTTAACTCACCAAACAGGTAAAAATATTTGCAAATCATAGGTCTCATAAGAGATTCATACAGATTATGTAAAGATGTCTTAAATTCAATAACAAAAGGTCACTCTGTTATACAATGACTAATTGATCTAAATAAATCTTCTTCCAAATAAGATATAAAAATTGTGAATAAACACATAGAAAGGTGCTCAGCCTCATTGGTCATTAGGAAAATGTATGCCAAAATCACAATAAGCTACTGCTTCATGCCTATTTTATTTTAAGATGGCTAAAATAAGAAAGATAGACAATAACAAACATTGGCAAGGTTGTAAAGAAACTGGAACCCTGATATATTGTTAATGGGATTGTAAAATGGTACAACAGTTTTGGAAAACACAGTGGCAGTTCCTTCAAACGTTAAGCATAGAGTTACCTTATGAACCAGTTATTCCCTTCCTAGGTATATGTCCAAGAGAAGGAAATAAATACATATGTCTATATAACAATTTTAGGAATGTTCACAGCATTGTCATTCACAACAGTGAAAATATGGAAACAATTCAAATGCTTATCAACTGATAAACGATAAACAAAATGTGGTATATCCACACAATGGCATATTATTTGGCAATAAAAATCAGTGAAGTCCTGATACGGTTTGGCTGTGTCCCCACCCAAATCTCACCTTGAATTGTAACAATTCCCATGTGTCAGGGGTTGGGCCAGGTAGAGATAATGTAATCATGATGGCAGTTTCCTCCATAGTGTTCTCATGGTAGTAAATAAGTCTCATGAGGTCTGATGATTTTACAAAGTGAAGTTCCGCTGCACAAACTCTCTTGCCTGCCACCATGTAAGATGTGACTTTGCTCCTCTTTTGCTTTCTGCCATGATTGTGAGGCCTCCCCAGCCACGTGGAACTGTGAGTCAATTAAACCTCTTCCCTTTACAAATTACCCAGTCTTGGGCATGTCTATTAGCAGCCTGAGAACAGACTAATACACGTACTTATACATCAACATAAACAAACCTGAAGATATGCCAAGTGAAAGAAGACCACAGATTGTAAGATTCTATTTAGAGGAAATGTCTAGAATGGACAAATTCATGGAGATAGAAAACTAGATCAATGGTTTTTAGTACCTAAGGGGAGAAGGGAATGAACAGTGATTGTTAATGGGTATGAGGTTTCTTTAGGAAGAGATGAAAATATATTAAAATTAGATTGTGGAGATGATTGAACAACTCTGAATATACTAAGAAAATGTTGAACTGTACACTTTGAAAGAGTGAATTTTATGTTATGAAAATTATACCTCAATACAGCTGTAATAAAAATTACCAAGAGACATTACTCCTGAAATAAAATGTCAGAAGTAGGAATTATTGCTAATGATTTTAGTCTTTATTTGGTGGTTTTGCAGCAAGCTCCTTCTTAAATAGCATTTCATTTAATCACAGCAACACCTCACAGACATGGGAACCCTTATAGGCTGAATTTCATCCACACCCTTCAAATTCATATGTTAAAGTCTTAATACCTAGTACCTCTGAATGTGACCAGATTTAGAGATAGGGTCATTAAAATGACAAAAACCACAACTACTTTTACACCAACCTAATGATGTAGGAGTTAAGAAGAATTTATTTAGGCAGATAGCAAGGGCATAGGAGTCCTCAGTAAGGTCTGCCGTTTAATGAAAAGCAGCCACCAAATCATTTTCTTTCCTAACGAAGAGCAGTCTGTAAAAGTGAGCTGCAGACACAGACAAGCAAGCTGGGAGCTTGCAGGGGTGAATGACAGCAGTTGTACCCACAGGAATATACTACATGGGACTAGGCATGTTCAAAATAGCTGCTCCATCTTCCCTTCTCTTTGCCAAATTGCGTGTAGAGTAAGGAGAAGAAAATATGGCGCTGGGCAGGCAAATACCCTATTTGCATAATAAGATTAGGGTGGGGTGACCAGCCTTCCCTGGTGGTATGTACAAGTTACATCTGCTTGAACCAATCTGTGGACCCTATGTAAATCTGGCACAGCCCCTTCAAGCCTGCCTATAAAGTCTAGCACGATCCACAAGAGGCCAAATTTTCCTTTTGGAAGCCTCTCTCTCTCTGTCTCTCTCTCTGTCTGTCTCTCTCTCTGTCTCTCTCTCTCTCTCTCTCTGTCTCTCTCTCTCTCTCTCGCAAGGGAGAGAGCTGTTCTCCTTTCTCTTTCTTTTGCCTATTAAACCTTCACTCCTAAACTCAGTCCTCCTCTTTGTCTGTCTCCTTAATCTTCTTGGCAAGAGACGATGGACCTTGGATATTTACCCCAGACAACGACACCGCTTCACTAACAGCATTATGATTCATAGCAGGATAAGAGAAGGAGCAAATACCAGTTTATGAGGAAAGAAGCTCAGATTTAAAGACTGCCTATGACAATAAACAACTTCCATGGCTATAAATGATGGGGAGAAAGATGACTAATTTTATATATTTCCTTTTAATCCTCCAACTTACTCTACCATAGACTGAGAATCTATGTCAAGACAGAGTCTGAGAGTTTAAGTCAAGTTACAAGACATTGAGCTTCTTATGATTGAGAGACTAAGTGTATTATTTGTCAGCAAAGACAAAGTGTGCAAGCAAATGCCAGATTTAGTTATATAGTCTGGAAAAGAATTTTGTTTTTTTTTTATGATTTGTGGGTGATCTTTGTGACCTGTGTGTATAGAAATTTTATAGTAGGTAATTCTCAAGTGTGATCCTGCAAAAGCCAACTTTATAAAGTCCTCAAAATATTCATTCTGATTCTCTGCAGGAAAAAACGTGGATCTTGAAGTTAACAAGGAGAAAAAAACTTTGTCTTTTATATCTGCAAATTATTTGACTTTGAAACTCAGAATATACTGAAAATATATAAGAAAATGTTTATACTAAAAAGATAAATAGATGATAAATATCACTGATATATTATCATACAACCTATGTAATAAACTATGTATTCTATATAATAATGTATATTATACAGAATTTATAATTATGTAAGTAAATTATATGTAATATATAATTATAAGTAAGTTATACATAATTTATGTATATGTATAAAATTTGCTGATTGGAAAACCCTGTTGTGGGGGAAATTACTTGTTCCATTCCTGTCATTTATATATTTATATATTAGTTAAAGAGACAAGGAGGTTAGTATATATTTATTACGTTTTTAATAATTCCAATGCCTAATATGACATTTAATTCTAATAATAATACATATGTTATAATTAACCCCGTTTATAAATGGAGAAAATTGAGACTCATGAATATTAAGTGAATTGTCACATGGTACAGACATCAAGAGGTATGGGCTAAATTAAAACTCAGTCTTCTAATTCTTATGTCTATGTGTTTTTAAAAATCTACTATATCACTTTCCAATTAAATATGCATAGCCTTGGAATATTCTAATAATAAATTTTAGGTGTGTCTACAATTGTCATGGTGACACAACTTTGTCAAGAGGACAGGGTGGCTCGAATTTCATCTCAGACTTTTCTCTGTTTGAAAGGAATGTTAGCACACAGCTCACAGGGTTTTTGAAGGCAAATATGGTAACACAGTGTGTGCCATCTGCTATGAACTCATCACAATTGAGTTTCTCTCTTCCCTTCCCCATAAGCTTTATATTCATCAACAGGAGTTGGTAGGTAGGAGGACTTTCTTCAGGATAAATTTAGGAATAAAAAATATCCAGTTAATTAGTGGGGTTTTGTTGTTTTAGTTTTTGTTGTTTCTTTTAAGACAGGGTCTCACTCTGTCACCCAGACTGGAGTACAGGGGCGCAATCATAGCTTACTGCAGCCTCAATCTTCTGGGCTCAATTCATCCTCCTGCCTCAGCCTCCCGAGTAGCTGGGACTACAGTCATGTACCACCACGCCTGGCTGATTTATTCATTTTGTGTAGAGATGAGGTCTTTCAATGTCATCCAGGCTGTTCTCTAACTCCTGGCCTGAAGCGATCCTCCCACCTGGGCCTCCCAAAGAGTTGCAATTACAGGTGTGCACCACCATGCCTGGCCCCAGTACATAGTTTCTAAAGAGAAAGATTTGGTTAGGTGGTCGGTAAGATCCTTTATGGATTAAATAACTATTCATTGTAAATGGTGGACTGTATTAGTCAGGGTTCTCCAGAGGGACAGAAATAATAGGATACATGTATATATGAAAGGGAGTTTATTAAGGAGAATTTATTACATAATCAATAGTGAAGTCCCATGATAGGCCATCTGCAAGCTGAGAAAAAACGAAGCCAGTAGTGGCTTAGTCCATGTCCAAAAGCCTCAAAAGTAGGGAAGCTGACAGTGCAGCCTTCAGTCTGTGGCCAAAGGTCTGAGGGACCCTGGCACACCACTAGAGTAAGTCCTAGAGTTTAAAGGCCAAAGAATCTGGAGTCTGATGTTCAAGAGCAGGAAGCATCCAGTATAGGAGAAGATGAAAACTGGAAAACTCAGCAAGCTAGCTTCTTCTACCTTCTTCCACCCCCTTTTTCTAGTGGCGCTGGCAGCCCATTTGATAGTACCACCTACATTGAGGGTGGGTCTTCCTCTTCCTGTCCACTGACTCAGATGTTAATTTCCTCTGACAATACCCTCACAAACACACCCAAAAACAATACTTTACATCCTTCAATCTAATCAAGTTGACACTCAATATTAACCATCTCATAGACATTCAATAAATATAAACTAATTTCATTGTGAAATTTGTGACTAATATCATAAACAGAGGATAATCATTGAATGTTGTCCTCTGAGGGCAGTAAGTAAACCTATTATCCCCTTAGGGTCTAGCCAGAAAAACTAGAAACTTTCTTCCCCAAGGCAAGTCAAAGAAACCAGAACCCTTTTCCCCCAAAGCCAGCCATAAAAACTAAAACTATTACTCTTTCCCCACACCTTTCTGTATAAAAACTGGCCATAAAAACATTAGCTGATCAACCCAGTTTGACTATTGGTCGTAAGATCCCCATTCCAAAGAGTGTCCTACTCCTACAAAATGAAAACAAATTCATACTCAAAGTGGCCCCCCAGAATACAGACAGACTAAAGTTGCTGGGTTTCCCTACTAAGTCTATCAACATTAGATTATACCCTCTTTATCCAATCATATCTCTACACAGCTACCCATATTTTCTTAAATCTAAGCATAGAAATAGACAATTTCCTCTATATCTTTTATCTTCATTTTGAAGGCTCCTGTGTCAAGTAAAACCATAATCAAATAAATGTATGTGCCTTTCTCCTATTAATCTGCCTCTCATGAGTGATTTTCAGGAAACCTTCAGAGAGTAAAGGGTAAGTTTTCCTTGGCCCCAACACAAGAAATGGTGGTGGAATATATCAATATCTATATGGAAAAACAAACAAATAGCTCAATCTTTATCTCATATCAGAAATTATTTTTAACTGGCTTAGAGCTCTAAACACAAGAGCCAAACCTATAAAACTTCTAGTTTAAAAACTAAAATAAAAAGTACAAACCATAAAAGAAAAATGAGTCACGTATCAGTAAAGAAAATCTGCTCTACAGAAAATGAAAATGCAGACTACAGAATGGAAGAACTTATCTGCAGAACATATTTATGATAAAAGACTATTTCCAAAATACTGGATATAAAGAATTTTTCACTCATAATAATTTGATTTAAAAAGCATAACATAAGATTTAAACTCTGACTTTACCACTTAGTAGGCATATAACCCTGAGGAACCTCCTGGGCCCCTCAGTAAACTCTGAAAGATGTAAATAATAATAATAGAATCTAGTCACTGGATTGCTGTAGGTTAACACATACAAAGCATATATGCTGGGCATGTGTTAAAAAAATAAACACTATCTTTACATAAGAGGGGCTTCAGTATTTTCTGAAAGTTGTTGAGAAGAAAAAGTTTACATTGGCTTTAATATCAGGCATTAAATGTTTGAAGAGTTCTTGTGGGGAAGAGTCAATAGAATTGATATAAGTAGCATTGGTGGGCAAAACTAGTGGGAAATTAATGTGAAACATATTTTTGACTCAAGGTAAGTAGCACAATTTAGGACTAAGAGTTGCCCCTAATCAGAGTGGGTGGGCTTGTTAAGTGGTGAGCCACCTCTCCAGGAAGTTGGAGAACGGGGGCATTCACACTGTGTTTAGCAGAGACCTGAGGACCCTGCACCTCTATGGAAGAGGTTGTGGGAAAGAGGAATTTTATGGTTGCTTTTCCCAGCCAGAGTAACTCAACTTTTTTTTCTATTTAGCATACTGTTTATCAGTAGAATTCTTTTGAAAGGAAGTGTCTGCTATTAAAATAAACATTTAAGCATCACTGCTACAGATGATATTACTGCACTCCAAGGAAGGTTAAACTAAATAACCTCTTAGATTACCTCCTAGTCTAAATTGCTGCATAGCTTGCCCCAGTTTTTCCCATAGGCAAGCATGCAACACAGTCAGCATAGAGTAAAAATATAGAGCTGAGAGAATGCACTTACTATGCAATATCTCTAAATGTGCCTTTCTTTAAGCTCACCTAGCACTTGTCAAGGAGAGGCAGTTTCTACCTTTTGCAGCTTTGAATTTCACCCTTACAGGAGATCCATATTGCTACATTTAGTCTTCCATTTTAGCTTTTGGAGACTTTATTCAATAACTCAACAGCTTATTGATGCACAGTTCTGTCATCTAAAAGCAAAAGTGAAAAACTCCAGGCAATTTTTCAAAGTGCTGCTCCATGTTAATGGGAGGATTTTGAAATGCCACAAGGGAAATCATTAGAAAGAAAAAGAAGGAACCAGATTAAGCCACCCTGGACACTTTTTACATTTTTAACAGAACCCTTTTAAAGTCTTTCCAAATTCTTAGAAAACAAGCACAATTATTTACAGATTCATTATCTTTAGTGCATTCATTTTTTTCATGACTAAAGTACAATACGACTGCAGGGGTTTATGCACACACATTTTTACAGATTTGGAAAATGATATTGCAATCATGGATAATATAAAGTTTATAGTTGTATTTTTTTCTTTGATGACTCAATGGTTTATAAATGTGGATATTTAAGAAAAAAAAACACCACACCCCTCTAACCCATGATAAATGTGTTCCTATGTAAAAATAATATCTGCTTTGTGTTAATTTATATTATGGTAGAGTTTCTGAGACTACATAGTATTACAATAAGCTAAAAGTTTTTCCTCTGAACCACCCGACAATATGATTTTTGGATTTTAAGGATTGTATATACAAAGATTGCAGTTATCCAACCTTAGAGTATTTTAATAGCTTTGGAATAATTTTTCAAGCAGGTAACACTTTGTAACTCTAAATTTAGATTAAAATTATTTGTATGACAGGTTCATCATATTAAGCAACAATTTTCCAGATATTACAGGGCATTAAGAACTGATCAAAGCAGATAATTTGGCATAGTAAATCTTACTATTCCTTAACTTCAACCCATTTTATGGCAATCTGGTCCCAATATGAGCATGTCAAATAACCACAAATGAAGGCAAATATCACCTAACTTAGGAAAACATTTTTCCTCATTCTACTGCCTCCTGGTCAAGTTCCCTTATGTGGCTGACAACATTGGGTTAGTTTAAATTTCTTTCTAGTCAATGGCAGCTGCTAAAAATACAATCAATGACATATTTAATATCAAATCTTTAGCAAAGAGAATAACTACTTTTCCGCCATTAAGATTCTTCCTTACTGGTGATTCAATACAATTACAAATGGTGTGAAAAAGTACTAAAATTCCTAAGCCTTTAGCAGTCTCAGAGTAAATTTTTTTTTAAATTCACCATTCTGTGGATTATACATAAGTATATTTGAAATAGAGAATAATGTAGAACCATATCTCAGGTAATTGAGTGCTTAGACTTCATGAATTCCTTCAGTAGAATGCATCATTACTGTTTTTGAATACTGTATGTGTTATGCTAAAGCAATTCTTTCCACCTGGTTTGGTTTTAACTCCTTTGGATTTGAAATAATGAACTAGAGACCAGCATGACTGGTTTGAAACCTCCAAACACTTTGCACTTAGGCTCTAGGGAATACATTCTAGAACTTGCGGAATAAATTTACAATTAAGGAGATGGACGAAGTGAGGGAATGATACATGTAGGGTTGTATCAGCATTGGGGTTTTAGTTTCTTTTACTACATTTGCATGTTTTATAGATTTTTTATTGATATATTGATTCAAAACTATCTCAGAGTTTACTGGGTCTTAATCCCTGTGATGGACCCTAGAAGGGGAAAACACATTAGTAAATTATGTCTGTGCTTTCATATATTATAGTATCACTTTGAGAAAAAGCATGTAACAGTATAGGATTATCTGTTTTGGATTCTTTGCCAAGCCTCTACTCCCCCATACTTCAACTTCTTTGTTTTCTCTTTACATGTTCCTTTGAAATGAAGGAATTTTAAATCTGGGAAGTGCATTTGTAAATCAGTGGACTCCTCCACACACCATACATATGCTGAGGTCCTTTAATGCAACCAAGATTTACCAATCACTGATCTAGAAAGAGGAGGCTATAAAGATGAGCCAGTGAATGAATTATCTGGGACTCTAATTTCTTTCCACTTCTTGTCATAAATCATTTCATAGTTTGTTAGGATCTTTACCAGAGGTTGACTTGGAAGTGAAGAAACAACAACCAAACAAATAAATGAACAAAAATCATTGTTATTGTTACCCATACAATGGGTGGGTTCTGTTGCTTGGCGAGTATCAACCCAATAATCATAACTTAGGAGGATTTAGCAAGGGGATTTTATTGTGACAGGTAAGGAGAACACCACAGATAGTTCCCAAACCCATGTCTCCCTCTGCTGGGAGCTGGGTCAAGCTTTATAAGCATAGGGTAATTAGGTGTGATTGGATTGGATCTTGCAATGACCTGATGTTGGGAGGAAGTATCCAACTGGACTCTGCCATGGCAGTGATGCCAGAGCTCAATCTGATTGGATATTGGATTCTACCATATGATCTCCCTTCTTAATTTAGTCCCTGCTCCTTGGTAGGGCACTGAAGTTCCCCTTGTGATTATACACCCAGTTCATTTGAGCATACTCAGGTTATCTGACCTGGGGGTCCATGACAACTAAAAAACAATGCACAACTTTGTTACATAAAAGCTGACCCAGATTGGTCTGGTGCTGTTACGTTCTTTCACAGCAACTTGAGAAATAACGTAAATGACAATGACCAAAGTAGTTGAAACCAGAAGCCAAAATAAATGTTTGAGATTTCAACTATCATAGCTATTTCTATGCTTCAATCATACCTACCTTACCTATAAGAGCATTGTAGCACATAAGAGCATGACTTATTTTCCCACTCCTGCACTATTTCATGTGACTTTCAAACTACAGAAGCACTAATGGCCTAGAGAATGATATTTTTGTGTTAGTGTGCACCTGTGCTAACAATTATTATCAAGTCCAATTGATAAAAAATACTCAGAACTGAAATGTCATCTGGACATCAGAAAAATAACTACAATGAAGTCAAAGATTTAATCAACTAAAATTCTTTCTAAATCATCTCCAGTGACTCATGGTTCCATCTGAATCTCCTATTCACATATTACCTACATCTTGGAGATGTTATCTTCCCAGCTTCAGGGAGAAGCTCTCTTCTCTACTGTGGCTAAAGTCTCATTATCCTTAATACTAAAAGCAGAGAAAAGTAACCACCTTACACTTATTACTCATGCCATTAGTGTTATGGGAAGCTGGGTGGTTGTTACAATATTTTTCATCAGAGCTCATTTCTTTCTGTTCCCATCAAATATGCCTTTCTTAACCCAGAATAGCATAGTTCATTGAAGATAAAAACCATTAGGTACCTTTTACAATCTTCTCTACATTGTTTTCAAAATGCACTGGATTATTTGAAATGACTTGTCCAGTGTCAAACAAAAATAATTTGATCAAAGCTACCAAAGAGTTTTATTTCAGTGACTATATAAAAAACAATATATTCTATTCATATTTCTTCCTTTGAACAAAAGCTGGCTAATAAAACTCCTTGTTCATCATAGACATGGTACTTATTGGCAAAATAAGATTTTAGATAAAATGGGACAAAGAAATATTGGATGGCATGGGAGATGGGAGATTAGTAATAGTCCAGAAAAACATGATAAATTGACACCTAACTCTTAAAACATAACAGCCGACCTGATATTGGGATATCTTATTTGTCATGGGCCTGATAAGCCTTTCTTTTTTTCTTTTTTTTTTATCTTAACCATCCTGTGTTTAAATAAAACAGATCACTCTTATGGAAAGATGAGGTCTATTTTCTAGTCAGTGCAGTATAAAAAGGAGTTTCATGCAGTTTTTCATTTCATTCCCCTTCTGAGGTGAACTCAGTACAGGATATTTTCATGGGAATCAATCCAGTCTTTAATGACCATGACTATTGTTGATACAAACAGAAATGTATTTGTTCACAAAAAGGTTGGTTTCCATTAGCAGAACTAGGAAATAGAGAGTGTGGGTTGCATAAAGATCTTGCTTGCTCTAGCTGCAGGTTTTCTTTAGCTCTAGAGGTGCATCCTTTAATTTCCATTTTTCTATACAACAAAGTGTTGAATAATATGATTTACACATATTATTAAATTTAATATTGGATGTTTGTAATTGTTTTTAACTTATATAATAAAATTCTCACAAAAACCTTGTGGGCCTCCTAACAATCTCATTGGTTCACTTCACTGGACAAATGCCACATCCACAGATCTCTTCTATGTAAGACTTCCCTACCTTGGGCTTCTACCAAGATTGCTGAGAGAAATTGCCTTTAATCTTCCTAGAGACACTGTTGTTTGAATGATAGCATCCCTCTACATCCCGCTGTTGTTTGAATGAGAGCAGACATAATATCTTTAAAGAGCCTTTTGTGTGACTGAATAGTACTCTAGAACACATAATTCACTTTCTTAGATCTTAACAAAATGTTTACAATCACACTCTTTGCTTGATCATTAGACTACATTTTTCTGGCAGTGCCCTAGCTTTGATCTTTAGTCAGAAGCCATTTCTTAATTTTAACTATCTGGATAGGCTGAACAGTTTTAAAACCAATGAGTCCACCTGGGATTCTTTCTATATAAAAGTCCTCTCAATTTATCTTTCTCCTCTCACATTTTACTATGAACAGCAAAAAGAACCCAGTTAGGGTGGGTGCAGTGGCTCATGCCTGTAATCCCAGCACTTTGAGAGGCCCAGACAAGCAGATCACCTGAGGTCAGGAGTTCGAGACCAGCCTGGCCAACATGGGGAAACCCTGTCTCTACTAAAAATACAAAATTAGCTGGGTGCGGTGGTGGGTGCCTGTAATTCCAGCCACTCGGGAGGCTGAGGCAGGAGAATCACTTGAACCTGGGAGGCGGAGTTTGCAGTGAGCCAAGATCACGCCATTGCACTCCAACCTGGGCAAAAAGAGCGAAACTCTGTCTCAAAACAAACAAATAAACAAACAAACAAACGAACAAACAAAAAACCCAGTTAGCATCTTGAACATTTTACACTGAAATCATAGCTAGATCACCAGTTCATTAGGCACATATTCTGCTTTCCACATCATGGCCAACAACAATGTTCACAAGCTTTCTGCTACTATAGGAAAATAACCCCTTGCTGCTAATTTCCAATAAGATTTTTCTCTCTTCCCTTTAAACTCTCATCAATAACCTCACCAAAGTCCAATATTCTATAGTCTTTTCCAGATATTTAAAAGCTTTTACTAACATGCTCCTCAAAATTAATTGCCTGGATCCAAAGACCTTTCCATAGTTTAGAGTTTTATTATGGCAGCATCCACTTCCAAATATCAAAAACAAACAAACAAAAAAAACCCCAGAAGCATTTATTTTTCTCACAGTTTCTGTGGGCTAGGAATCTTGATGTGTGTGCTTGGGTACCTCCAGTTTGAGTTCTCTAATGCCGCTATTGTTTATTTCTTAGCTGGGGCTACGGAGTCTTGTCTGGGGAGAATCCACCTCCAGGCTCACTCACATAATTGTTAAGAAAAAGAAACGATGTTCTTCCTGGTCTGTGGAACTAAGGGCATCTCTGATTTCTTGGCTACTGGCTGGAAGTCTCACTCAGTTCTTTACCAATTGGCCTCTTCACACAGCAGCTGGCTTCTCTCAGAATGAGCAATAGATAGTGAATATAAATGGATGGTGCCATGTTTTCCTTTTCTTTTTTTTCTGTCTTAGTTGTTGTTTGTTGTTGTTGTTGTTGTTTGTTGTTGTTGTTGTTGTTGATGGAGTCTTGCTCTGTTGCCAGGCTGGAATCCAGTGGCGCGATCTCGGCTCACTGCAACCTCTGCCTCCCAGGTGCAAACAATTCCCCTGCCTCAGCCTCTCAAGTAGCTGGGACTACAGTTGTGTGCCACCATGCCTGGCTAATTTTTTGTATTTTATTAGAGAAGGGGTTTCCCCATGTAGGCTTGGATGGTCTCGATCTCCTGACCTCATGATCCACCTGCCTTGGCCTCCCAAAGTGCTGGAATTATAGGCGTAAGCCACCCAGCACAGCTGCCATGTTATTTTTTTTTTTAACCCAGTATCAGAAGTGCCATCCTATTGCTTATACCATGTTCTCTATTCTACATGCAAGTTGCTACATTAAGCACACACCGAAATGCATGGCATTATGCAAGAGCATGAATTCCAGGTCACAAGCTAAGTTGGGGCCATCTTGGAGGATGCTTTCCACAATTATCATAGACTACTTTTGTCTGTTTCTGTTCCTGAATTCCATTTAAGTAAAAAAGCACATGTTCGTCATTATTTTGTGTCTGTTTTCTTTTTGTCAACATTAGTTTTTGTTTGTTTGTCTATTGTTTTTAGTTTATCCATGTCACTGTGTGCAATTGCTATTTACTATTTTTAACTGGTACCTAAACTTCCATTGTATTATTATAAAGAAGCTACTTATCCATTCTACCGTGAGTAGATATTTTAGAATTTTTTAAAAGTTTTCTTTCATTATAAATAATGTGAGAATGAATATTTTAGAATATGTTTATTTTAGAATGTGTTTAGAGGAAACAGACACTCATTTTTCTTGGGTAGATGCTTAGAATATAGAACTGGCATCGCATGTTTATTAGACAAGTTTATGTTCAGAATTATTAGGTACTGGCAAACAGATTTCTGAAATGCTTACACCAATTTGAAATTCCACCAAAATATGATATTTCCAGTTGGTCAATATTGTTGTCAAAATGTAATATATTGTTTTTCAAAATATAGCCTCTCCAATGGACATGTCTTCAGTCAACCAATTCATCCTGAGGCTTTATTAAATGCAGACAGGGAGGTGCTTGATTATGTAAATTGACAAAACATAAAAATATAAACAATTCATGGCTCATGAAGATTATATTCTTCTGGAGAAAGACAACACTTTTTTTAAATGAACAAAAACAAAAAAATAAATATTCATTGTCATATAATATGATAGCAGCAGATCAATGTTATGGAAGAGAAAGACTCGGGCAAATAAGAACAGGACTTCCAAAGAGGATGTGATTTTAACGCAGTGACATTTGAACAAAACTTGAAGATAGTTAGAATGAGTCAGGTGGACACTTGTAGGAACAAAGCTTTATGTGGGGGATGGTGCAGCCAGGGCAAATGCCCTAAGGTAGGAGCACACTTATCCTTCTTGAAGATGATCCTATAATCAGAGGGTACCCTGTAAGCACAGCAGAGTAGGCAGAGGAGGGAATAAGAGAGAGATTAGTGAAGTAATGAAGGGCAGGCACATCAGTTTGAGGACATTTCTTTTCCTCTGAATGAAATGGAGGTCATTTGATGATTGGAGCTAAGGAATTCACATAACCTCATTCACATGTAAAAGTCATACTCTATAAGTGATGTTGACAGAATTCACTTTATAGGCAATAACTTAAAGCCACAGTACTAGATGAGATAGGGTTAAGAAGATCATGTAAATGGGAAAGAACAGATGCGGGGGCACTACCACAGTCAGAAGTCTTTAGTGGAGGAGGAGTAGTAAGCATGTAAGTTTGCAAGATAAATCAATAAGAAGAAAATAAATCCATGGAAGTGTAATTTCACTAAAGCCTAGAGAGGAAAATATGTCAATCACATATGGTCACCTTTGTCAAATACTGCTGAAAGAGAAATAGGATGAAGATTAAAATGAAATTTTGTGTGTGTGTGTGGATGATTCAGGATACTGTAGATTTTGATAAGAGCCATTTCAATTAAACAGTGTGGTGAAAAACACTATTGAAGTCAACTGAAGAGGCAAGTGAAAGAAAACAGAGACTGAGGCATAGAGAATCATTTGAAGTGTTCTATTATGAAGAAGAGCAGGAAAACATCAATGTAAATCAAAGAGATAGAAGGACAAGGGTAGCTTAGTATTTTTTTAGGGTAGGTAATATTAAGAAATATTTGTACACCAATGGATTTAATCAAGTAAGAAAGAGAGAAATTAATAATACATGAGAAAGAGGAAAATGTAAGGAAAAAGTCTGAAAAGATACACACATGCACAAAATTGAAATGAGTGGAGAGGAGAGCTGAAATTTAAACAAAAACATTTCTTTCACCATAACATAAGTGAACACAAAGTGCATAGGTAGTATTGCACTTAGTCTGTAGTTGTTGGTATTTTCAGGTAAGATAATTCTTCTCTGCTGACTCTGTTTTCTCTAAGAAGTATGTAGAGAAGTCATTAGCTGTGAAGGATGGGGGATATAGTGTTTGCAAAGAGAGAAGTGTGAGATGGGCATCCTAGAGGGTGGAGAAGGGAACTTGCTAGTAATATAATTTTTTACGGTTGTGTGCCAAAGTGATATTTGTGTCAGAAAACTTGTCCACTTGAAATTTTTGTTCAGAGCTATTAACAATAGAAACAATATACTCTATAATATTTTTCTGCCATAGATTTCTGCTCATGCAAAGATAAGGTGCAGAGTTGAATTTAACCTGGGATAGAGTTTTGCCAGTGAATAAGAAGAGTGACACCAGTACGTTGAAGTGTTGTCGAAGGAGTGTTTTGAATGTTAAGTAATAGATTGTTGTCTATACAATAGAATGCAAGAAGAGTAATGGAGAGTGAAATAAATTTTTGTCTCCATGAAGATGGAGAAATGCTGGCGTGGGGGAAATGGAGTTAGTGAGCTAAAGGAAAGGAGATGGTAGATTGGGAGTGGATTATTTGAGACCATTGAATGGCTGAGTGGGGAATGGATGAAAAATCTAACATTGGACCCAAGGAGGGCAAGCAAATAGAAAACCAGAGTTTGGAGAGTTGATGACTTCATGAATTATGACAGGACTAATACTGGAAATAATGAGGTTATCAATTAATGAAGGAGTATTCCTGGAAAACTGATAGATGACAGCAACAATGAATGATAAGAAAAGTCAAGTCTGGCATTGGGGAAGTCAAAGGAGCTGGGTGTTTTAAAGAAGAAAAAGATCATTTGCAAGTGGCTTTGGGAAACCAAAAGGAAACATGTCTCATAGTGAAGTCCTGAGCCATGTGTCATGCTTGAGAAAACATGGGCAACGGCCAAGCAGGAGTGAACGTGGGGAAAAATGTTTAAAGAAGAACTAATGAAGAATGAGGGATTTTCATAACACAGTGGAAGTCCTGAAATGGAGGTAAAGACGAGAAATTGAATCTGATTATAGAATATGCAGAAAAAATGTATGGGAATTAATTGTAATTTTCATGTGTTATCTGAGGGACCTGGACTCTGCCATTGATCAAGATTAGTAAGAATGAATACAATGATGGCAGAGGTCCTGGAAGCCCAAGCATCCAATAATTGAAAGCTACACATTGCCTGTCTCACCAGCAGCCAAGTACATGGTCACTCAGAGCACTGTACAACTGAAAGCATCTGAGAGGCTGCTTATGTCCCTGAGAGTATTAATTTATTTGGCTCATCCTGGGGTATCTTTGTCCCACCTATGACTATCATGGCTGTGATTGTCGTACCCCTTATCATAGATTTTTTTTTTGAGATGGAGTCTCACTCTGCTGCCCAGGCTGGAGTGCAGTCATGCCACCTTGGCTCACTGCAACCTCTGCCTCTTGGGTTCAAGCGATTCCCTTGCCTTAGCCTCCCAAGTAGTTGGAATTACAGGCATGCACCACCATGTCCCACTAATTTTTCTGTATTTTTAGTAGAGACATGCTTTCACTATGTTGGCCAGGCTGGTCTTGAACTACTGGGCTCCAGTGATCCGCCCGCCTCTGCCTCCCAAAGTGCTGGGATTATAGGTATGAGCCACAGTGCCCGGCCAGATTTTTTTTAATGCATTCCATTGTTTTGCTTGCTTGTTCTTCTCTTTTTGCCTTGTACTCTCTCCATTTCTAATTCTCTCTCCAGTGAATTTCTATCTAAGATCAAACCCAAACATCACCTCCTTGTATGACTGCTAACCAAGGCTTTCTTGGTGCTTATCCCTATTCTCAGAGTGAATTTTCCCATGTTCTGTAAGCGAAGCCTTTGTCCATTGTCCATATTACTTCTTCAACTTGTGTTGTGATTAGCTGCATATAAATGTTTATCTCATTTATTATGACTTATTTTATTATTGCCTTGTTAAGCCTAGGCACTTAAACGGTACTTACATAGTACCTGTTTCATAAATTGTGTAAATGAATAAAGAATACAAGAAGTATCACTTAACTCTATAGTTTACAAAGTGCATACCACAATCTTCGTGACTCATTTTCTCCTTCTTCTCATTGCTTCTCTCCATCCCACTCATTCCTATGACTTAACTTAAGCTCCTGCAAAAGCAAAAAGTTCCTGGCACCCCTCCATATAAATATATCTTTAAATAATATAGATGTAGAATTCATTAGCTACTTGATTCTGAGTCTAACATAGATCTCTAAGTTTTCACAAATTTATTTTGTGTATCCATTGAATGCTGTAGAAGCAATAGTTTAGAATGGAATTAAGGTCTGGAGGAAAATAAATCAAAATATGGGCAAGAAATATAATTGGGAATACATGCTTCACTGGAAAGATACTGCAAATTTATTAATGTTTATTAAAAGTTTATCTACAGGCAAATCATCACTGTGACATCATTACACTTTAAAAGAGTTAATGGTTATGGAATAGTAAAAATGCAGTCTGAGCAATTAAATTACAATGAAAATCTAATCTCAGACTTGCCTTTGTGACTCAAAATCTCCATATTTCCCCCCACTCGTTTTTTTCTGTACTCTTCCCAAGAGCAGAGGAAATAACTTACATTACTTGCAAGAGCTAAGCTTACATAACAAGATGCCTTATAGCCAAAAAGCCATCTGGTCAGCACCCTTCACAGTTAGTAATAATAACTGAATGGTCAGTGCCCAAAGATAAAGCAAAATTCAACATGAATACACTTACTCTGTGCAGGTATTCAAGAAGAACATATGTCTATTGCACTGAGGAAATGCATTTAGAAGAAACTAGTTACGTACATTTAAAGAGAGGTGAAAATTACTTCAGAGAACCAACATTCTGTTCCATCTCCCTCTCACGTCTATGGTTTCCATATAAACTCTTCTGTGAGTTTATACTCCATGGAACTCTGGCAGGCAGCAATCTCTCAAATTTTCTTTGTGAAAAGGTGTATAGCATAGGGAAGGAGAACAAGTAAAAACAACTGAATATGTTAATGATTAACATATTGTTTTAAATTTCAAAGTATTAGCATTTTAAACCATGTTAAGTATATTTACAGAATGTGAACTATTAAAAGCCGATTATTTTTATTATGGTAATAAGGTGACCTTGCTGCCAAGAATCATCTATCTCTGATCTTGTAGTTTCCCCATCATATCTCCTCAACTCTCTCTATCAGCCATCATCATCATTCCGAACCCCACTGCCACATTTCTTTGCTTTCTTTTTTATGTAGTTGTATACATCTTCATGCTTTCCTACATGGTTTTGTTTTTAATTATTTTTAATTTTACACAGATTGTATTTGTTTGTATAAAATCTTTTAGATCCTATTTTTTTCTTAATATTATATTACTAAGATCTGTCCATTCTGGTTTTCATACTAGTATATGTGAACACACTACAGTTAATAAGCCCAATGTCTATTTTACAGATCTTGGGTTATTTATTTTTTTTCTTGCACAATAGCCCATGTTCAATATTTGTCAGTGTTTTTCCTGGATACATAAAAAGGGACTGAAATTAGTGGTGTCGAAAACATATGACTGCTCAACTAAATAAAAATGAAAGAAAGCTACAAAAGGACCAAAGGTGAAAATATCATTATCCAAATATTAAAATAACTACTACTGCATGCACCCAACTTCCATACAATTTCTGATTTAACAAGTAGCTTTCACTTCCTCTTCTAAAATTAAGATCTTGTTTAACTCCATGAAATATTTACTTGTCTAGAGGAAAAGGCAAAAATCTTTGAATCAGCTGAAGCTGGTTTAGAATCCTATTTTCTCATATGGGTAGAGTGATGGTCAGTCTTATTGGATAATGACTTGGCCTCTGGAGTCAGAATTGTTGGGTTTAAATCTCAATTTCAACATTTCCTAACTGGGGACTGTTAACAAGCGTCTTAACTGCTCTTAACACAGTTACTTTACCTGTGAAATGGAGATAGAAAATTGGGTTTGGTCCTCAAAAAAGAGTCACTACACTTTTTATTGGTAAAAAACAGTTTAATAGAAGGATTAGATAATGTAAAAATTAGACAAGGTTGGGTAGGGAAGATTTAGATAAGCAGGCAGTAGCTGGAGAACCAGAGAAACAGCCCCAAAGGACTTCAGCCTTATGAACAGAGCAGGTGAAAAAGTCAAAGCACACAAGAGTCTGAGATTCTGGAGCATCTGGCCCCAAGAAGTGTGAAGAGGGAGTTCACAGAAATCTGAGAACATGCAATGTCTGGCTGCCACAATTGCAAGATAGAAGTTCAGTAGGATTTGATATGCCAGAGCTTATAAAAATGTCTGAAACTAGACTGCGTTTGTCCACACCCTCTGCTAAGAATAATGGACTCTCTTCCTCTCCTCCTTCCAAGTCTTACTTTTCACGGGCTAACTCTAACTGAGAACCATTTAGAGACAAATATTCCGGGAAATACAGTTCTTGGCTTCTCTTCTATAATGCTAATAAGACCTCAGACGCAGAAGGCAATGTTGGTAAATCACAATTCATTACTTATAATATCTACCTTATAAAGCCAACAAGACTAAATAAAATAATTATATGATGGACTCAGAATAACAACTGGCTCAAATAATGTATTCAATGACATACCCATTAGGTCACAAACTCTATTATTTAGTTAAAGTTACTTTACATCTCTAAACTTTTTTTCTTTTGTCTTTCTCAATATACCATATGAATAGTGTGAAATTGTTATTTTTTGACAGGGAGTTCATGTCATGTTTATATTTTCGGACTTAGCTGGTATCTAGGACTTGACTGGTTATAGTAGGCACTTCACATGCTAGTTATCTTCCCTCTCCGAGTTAGCTTGTTTTCTGTTGCTATAACTGAATACCTGAGACTGGGTAATTTATAAAGAAAATAAATTTATTTTTTACAGTTCTGGAGGCTGGGAAGTCCAAAGTCGAGGGGCTACTTCTGAAGAGGATTGTTCTGCTGCTGGGAACTCCCGGCAGAGTCCTGAGGCAGCACAGGGCAGCACATGGTGAGGGGCCTGGAGTGCCAGCTCAGTCTCTCTTTCTCCTTCTACAAAGCCACTATGTCCCACCCTTGTGTCTTCATCTAATCCTAATCACCTCCCTATGACTCCCACCTCTCAAATACCATACACAGATTTCCTACTCTCCTAATACACTTACAATGGAGATGAAGTTTCAACTTGAGTTTTATCAGGGACAAACATTTACACCATAGCATCTCATTCCTCCAGGAACTATTTTCATTAATTAGCTACATGCATAAGCCATGGTACTGGGCAGGTGGGTATGAAAACAATATAAAACATAGTTATTACCATCCAAGAATTTACAACACAGGTTTTTTTTTTTCTTGGAAATGTGTTGTGCCTGTCATGCACCCAGTGCCATTCTGAGGAAAGCCAGCAGGTAATTAATTTAAGTGCCTCAGTTACAATACATTGTGTGATATGAAGAGTAACATGTATATACAGGTCTGAATCTTAAATCTTAATTTTACAGAGAAACAAAAAGATGTCCAGAGAAGCAGTATACCATGGTGGTTCAAAGTTAAAACCTGGAGGCAGAATACTGAGCCAACATCCAGGTTTCTCACTTGTTAGTTATGTAATCATGGGTCATTTATTTATGCTACCTCTGACTCTGTGAGCTAAATGTATCAATAGCAACCACTCAGTAGCATTATAGTGCAAATTAAATTAAGCAATATATGTAAAAATCCTTAAAAAGCTCTGGCACATGATATTCTCCAAAAAGCTCTGTTATCGTTATTACTAATTTCCAGAATGAATGATTGGTACAAAAATAAGTAACCTTGTCACAGGTTACATAGACTATGCTACAAAATAGTTATATTCAATAAGGATGATCTATTTTGGAAGCTTTTAATGGTCATTTAGTCTGTCAAAGAATCCTGAATGTAAAGCAAAGAGAAAGATTTGAGCAGATGGTACAGTAAGATAAGTAACAAAAGTAGAGAGAAAGGGTAACAGAGACAAATAGATGAATGACTGAGTTAGTAAAGTGAAATCATTCACCCTTCATGGTGGGAAGGGTGGCAGGATGGACAGCTCTGCAGAGCTTCTCTTGCATCACTGATCTTGCCACTGAGTGTTGAATGATAATGAACTCAACAAACAGTGAGGTCTAGCTGTGTAATTGATGAAATAATTTCCAATTGTTCCTTGCTCCTTATCATCTGTATGAGAATTTCCAATTATTAGTCATCAACTAAGTTCCTAACAATGTAATGTATATAAATGATATTAAAAGCAAAAAACACTGCACATTATATGAAGTACAATGAATAATAGAATAATATAGGAAAAGGGCAGATACAATATATGGAAATAGTTAGAATCACAGATGCATATCATTATTATTCTTCTGCCAGTCCCTTCGTATCACCACCACTCCCTCAAAAATAGTTTCACCCAACATAGGTTCTGGGACTTTTCCAAGTGTAAAATTTGCCTGGTGGGTGCTATTTTCTGTGATAGTTGAATATGCTCAGGAAATGAACACTGTCACTAAATGTGCCACATGAAGGCAGAAGAAGAATGGACAAACAGAGCTTGAGAAAAAGAATGATGATATTTCATGTGTCCAGGACTTCTGTGATCTTATATTAATTACTGTTGAGCTGATATTAATTATTTGTCTTCATTATTTGTCTAGGCTCTCCATTCTTCAGATCTCAGTGATTATTACAAGATGTAATTGTAAATTACAATCAAGTAGACATAAACTATAATTATATAAATACAAACATAAAATAAACAAGTATTTCAGGGATAGCATCTATATTGGAAAAATAGTGAGGGAAGGGTGGAACTTGGATATCAGACTTAGAATATATTCTGAAGAGGAAACAAAGCCTGTCTTCTTAAACTGAGTTCTTTGAAAAACCAGAGATTTCATCAAGAGGAAAAAAATAACACACTAGAGCATAACATACAATTAATAAAGGTAATATTGTTTACAGCTTAAAGTATTTAGCATCCTTCAGGCAATAATGCACTCCTACAATTCATACATTAGATTTAAATTGCAGCCTAACCATTTAAGGTATATGGAGATTTACATAATTGCAAAGCTATGTTCAAATTATCTTTAAGAATATTTTGAGTTCTGAGAATTGTAAGTTCCTTCCTAACCGGCCACTTAATGCATTTTCTCTTCTCTGAGTGATTTTAAACGTCAAATTTAAGAAAGAATTATTTGCTTTTATGCTAGTATGCCATTTTTCCCATATATCTAATCAAAATCTCTCTTTAAGGCAAGTATATATAAAATGACATGTCACTATTTCCTCTGTGGTGATAAAGAAGAATTATTAGTACTTATGCAGAAGAAAATTAGAGTTAACCATTAACACAGCCGCGGTATGAGGAGTCAAGTTTCTGCTTTAATGCTTAATAGTTGTGTATGATATTACAGTGATAATTTATCAGAGATAACAAAGTTTTTTTTGTAAGTATACCAGAATCAAGTGCCTTTTTCTATTGTTTATAAATTTTTTATACCACTTTAACCATTTTAAATACACAGTTTAGTGGCATTAACTATACTCACATTGTTGTGCAGTACTACCATCCATTTCCAGAACTTTTTCATATTCTCAAGCTGAAAGTCTCTACCTATTAATTAACTATGCATTCTACCCTCCCTCCAGCATTTCATTCATGAATAAAAACACAGAATATCTCACCGTGTGCTTATTGACCATTTGTATATTTTCTTTGAAAAAATGCCTATGCAAGCTTGAGTGTTGTTTTAAGTGGAACATATATACAACTTTTGATTCCAAACCAAGTCTGTATATTTTATATAAGCAATAAGACTGTAATCATTTCAAAGAAACTTAAAGCTAATGAAACTATTTACCCAAAAGCTTAAGTATTTTTTTGTTTTTAAAAACTATACTTTTTTGGTTATTTTTATTTAAAATTACATTTGAAATAAAATATTTTGAAATAAAATTACATTTGAAATAAAATATTTTTAATTAAAGTTATTTTGATAAATATTTAGTGACATGGGAAAATAATCACTTATATTAATAAGAAAAGAACTCATATGTAACATATAAGATTCAAATTTTGTGAAAGAGCATTCAAAAAAATTATATGCTCTTAATGCACATAAATTAAAATTAAATCACAAAATAAATAACAAATCATTTTGAACTAAACAATAATGAAAATGGCAAGTGTTAAAATCATGCAATACAAATGAAGTTTAGGTAGAGGAAAATGTGTAGCTTTTAAGGCATTTCTTCTGTAAAATAAAAATGAGCATTGTTTTACTTATCTCTTTTATTTATTAATTTCTACATAAGAAGCCACCTACAATTTAGTATCTTAGAAGTGTTTCAGCTTCATCTTAGGTTAGCTGGAAAGTGTTTCTATCTTTTCAACAGAAAGTGGTAGGTAATCTTCATAATCAATGCCTTTCCATCATAGAACTGCAATGCCAAAGCAACAAAATAATTCCCAATGTAACAAAAGATTCACCGTCAGTGACACACTGGATGCATGCACTTGCTTACCTGGGGCAGACACTGGACCCCATAAAAGCTTGTGAGAAGAAATCAGTAAAATTTGAAAATTTGTAATGAATTGCTAAGGCCAAGGACCCACTTGAGTGTGGAACCTGGTGGAGTCAAAGACACTGGAGGAATGTGAACTCACAAATCATTCTACACAGAGCTCACAAGGCTTTCCTGAGAAAGACTGGCAGCAAGGTTGGCAAGGTTAGGGGAGGGGAGCAGCAGTAACTATAAGAAAGGCACAAAGCTCTGCTTGGGTCCAGATCCTCTCTCTCCCTTACACAGCAATGACTTCATCACCAGGAAAAGAGTAGCACCCTTTGCATCTGACAGAGCAATTTAAGACAGAACAAAACTCTAACATGGAAGGAGAAAGAAGACATCATAAGCCCAGACCATGAAAGATTCCCTTCCATTGAGCAAAGAAAAAGTTCAGTGGGAAGACTTTACCTCCAAGACCCAGGGACACAGCACCTATGAAGACTGAGGCTGAATCGGAAAAACAGAAAACCCTCCATCTCTACCATGAGGTTAGCAGGTTTTGAGTAGTAACTAACAACAGTATACTGTAGGGAGAGGAGCAAGAAGATTGGTGGAGATCTTCTCTGAGGTGTAGAAATAAGAGGAAAACCTAACACAAGGGTGAAACAGATATTAAGAAAAGTCTTTTGTCAAAAGAGTCCCACCCTAAATGCAAGATAATGCTACAGGAACTGAGAATCATTGTTACCTATGGTGCAGGAGGGTAACTACACACAACAATCCCCAAACCCAGCTCAAAAACAGACCAAGTTAATTCAATAGCCCAAAAAAGGCCTATCAAAAATCAAGGCATGCTCAATCTCAGGTAGACATTATTTAAATCAGTCTCTACTGTCATATACAATATATCCATTGTCAACAAAAAAAATTATGAGACCCACAATAAAGCAAGAAAAAAAAAAACTTATGCTCAAGAGACAAAGTATTCAATGAAACCTGTTTTAGAGACGACTCAGATATTGCAACTATCTGACAGGGATTTTTAAAATAGCTATGACTGAAATGCAAGAGTCTCTTGACTAAGAAGATAACAATACAGATGCACAGATGGAAAATTTCAGCAGAGAGATAGAAACGTAACTAAAAAATTCAATTGAAATGCTAAAATTAAAAACATGATTAAAAAATACATGTTTGATAAACTCCTGGACCCCTTAAGAGAAGAATTAGTAAACTAAAATTAGGTCAATAGAAACCACCCACAAAAAAACAGAAAATAAAAGATTTCTGTAACTTTTTTAAAGAATAGAGCAAAAACAAGAGATGTGAACAACATCAAACCGTATAACATGTGTGTAACTGAAATCCCAAAGGAGAAGAGAGAATGGGATGAAAAAAATTTGAAGGGATAGTGTCCAATAGTTTGTCAAAATTAATGAAAGATACTAAATCATATGTCAACAAAGTTCAGAGGACATGAGGCAGGCTAAGTAAAAACAAAGCACCCAAAACCCTTTTGACACACCATATTAAAAATGCTGATTATTAGAGAAAAAGTAAGTCTTGAGGTTAGCCAGACAAAAAAAGATACTTTATATATGAACAAAGGGAAGGTTTCAGCAGACGTATTATCAGAAACTATGCAAGTCATAAGACAATGGAGTAGTATCTTCAAAGCACACACACACCCACATCCACACCCCCCTACACAAACACACGTGCACACACACACACACACACACACCCCTAAAGTCTCTATGTGCAGATCCATAATCATCCAAAGAATAGAGAAAGCTCCATAAAGATTTTTGAGCCATTGTCTCAGCATAACTTTCTGCTCATCAATAATCTACCTAGAATATCATAGGCACTTTAGTATCCCTGATATCTGATTTCTCCATTCTCGACTAAGCAAGATGGTTAGGCTCTATCTGGGTTCTCTCGGCACTGCACTTCCAGAATAGACCTCAGGCAGAAAGATTTATGAAGCTGGAACTTCATTTGTCTCCCTTTTCTAAGATAGTAGTGCAGTCTAAAAGCCAATGTCTGAAAATGCTTGTTTTCTTTTTATTTTTTCCTAGGTTTCTACTTATTTACAGCAGGAGGGTAATTTCTTTTTTGTTTTGGACTAGATTTAATTTCCTTTGATTTACTCACCCATGGCAGAGGGAGCTGTCTGTTGATCCTTTCACAATTTATCCTCATTATCAAAATTACTGTCATAATTTAAAATCAATTAAAATTAAAAATACGCTGTTTTCTACTTTTATCTCATCTTTTTCTCTAATATACATGAGTAGTAGTATTGAAAATATGAGGTTTGGTTGCAAGCATGTGTAAGAAACTCATCATTTTTGCTTCTCACAGGCAACCAAGGCTTCTCTACATAGGCAAAGAATGGTGATTTATTAGTCTCCAATATTTCAATGAGACAGAATATGACAATTATCTTTGGCTTTTCATTGTTCTGTGCATGTTTCATTCTAACCCTTTTTAATTTTTCTACCCTCATCACCTCATCCCATGTGGAGGACATCAGTCTCAGTCACTCATGATGTAATCAGAGTTGTCCTCATAGACAAATTAATGAGAGGTTAAGTGGGATTTGGGAATTAATAGATCATAGCACACTGACCAGCTTGGGATATCTGGTAATCATTCAAAGGGAGATTTCTTATCAACTTATGTAATTATAGTATCTTCAATATTTAGAGATTCTAATGAGGCACTTAGGTTGATTTTTGATCGTATAATGGTTTGCAGTGTGAATAGCATACGATTGATGGCAGAGAGACATTGGTCCAACACCAGCTGACATTCCTTCATTCTTCAATTTTTTTTTCATTTTTTACCAGACTATGCATGTTACACTAAAATCTCTGTCAATAAGCATCTTCATCTGATTGGAGTAATAATTCCATCATGACAATATATTCATATATTTATTTATTAGAAAAACACCTGTTTGGCCCATAATAGGCCAATAAATTAACTCAAGTCCTTTCACACCCTAAGCAGAAGGTTTATGTTGCCTTGATATAATTCATCCTTGGGATGAACTTTTGTTGAGCAAAAACTCATATATATTAAACAATAAGAAATTAAATAAAAATAACTACTAGATAATCTAGTATGTCCAGCTGTATTGCGAGATTGTACACATGGCATGTTCTCTGTCCAGTTCGGATTTAAGTAACTCAGGTGAAGAAGCTCCCCATGGAGACTCATCCACATTCTAACAGATCTCACTATTATGCAAGAGTTGCTAACATTCTGCCTTGGTTTCTCTTTGCTCTATTTTGTCTCATCACTCCTCATTAAAACAACAAGATACAAACTATAATAACAAGGAGAAGGCTGCCTGGTAGTTACTCACCTTACTATAGACATTTCCACATTGTCACTGGTTTCATTTTTATTTTGAACAACACTCTAAAAGACCTTCAAATATTTCACCAATGGAAAATATAAAGGCTTCCAGTGGTTACTTGACCCCAAATTAATTTCTCTCTTCTTCTTTAATAAAACGAAAAGATTGTCTGAAGCATAACTCTTGGATGCTGACAAATATTATGAATGCTTAACTCAGACGCAGAAGCATTGATTTTCTTAGATCCAATAAAAGGTGATTCTTCATTTGTGATTTGGCAGATAATATACTGTAATTTTATAACCGCTCTGTGTGATCTACATCAGTCATACTATTCAGACTTATTTTGCCAAGCATTTACAAGGTGAAGGTCATTGCTGCCTCTAGGACACAAAGCCCTTGATTCATGGCTTAGAAACATCAAGGTTTTATTTATTGCAATCTATTGTTTGCTGCCTTTAGCCTATTCACAACAGCATCTTTAGTTTATTTTGAGGTTGGCATCTTGAATGATGGTTCTTATCAATAGACCAGCCTACTGTGAAATGTCACATGGAGCTATTGTCAGTTACCTAATTGCTTTAAACATATTTGCATATACACAACTTGATTTTCATCTCTTCTTGCAGAGGGATTATGCATTACAGAAAGAAGAAAAAGCAAAAAGGAAAAAAAAAAGGATTTGAAGGGTTTGTAACTCTGGTTTGCTTTTCATTAAGAATTCAATCTTTTCTCCATACAATGACTCCCATTGGAGCAATAAAAGGATTTACACCTTTAAGCCTTTTTGTAACACTTCTTTTCCATAGCAGTAGTTCTATGCTTAATTGTCATGTACTTTAAGAACAACAAGCTTTCTCTATTATACGAGGCTGTATAATGCTAATTAGTTAATTTATGACAATAAGGTTTATAATGACATTTCAGTACCTTCCCTGTGCCAAGTGGCCAGTTAAAAGAATGGGTTATCAATTGATAACTAAATCATCAGTTGTTTTCAGCAAACCTTTTCCTCAAAGTTCACTTTCGAGATTATTTCTCAGAAAGTCTTTCCCCAAAGTTCCACAGGGAATATTTCTGCCAGAAAGTCTTTCCCCAAAGTTCCACAGGGAACTTCCACTAATATTTAATCATTTCCTTTTCTGCTCAGGGTATATTTTGCTCTTGTTCCTGCGAGCTTTTTGAGAGCCAAAACTCTAATTCTGTGCTTCATCGATCTTCATATTCACAGCCTAAACACAACATCTACCGCATGGCAGATGCTCAATAAAGTGAATGAACTTAAACTCCATATTAATAACACTAGCAAAATCCATATACCAAGAAAATCTCCAGGGAATTCAAATCATGTGGTTCCAATGAGACATTATTAAAATAAATACATTCCTTAATAAAACAAGAATTTCCATCATTCCAGGTTTCTTGCCTTTGTGTAATACCTTATGAAGTCTAAGATCAATCGTTTCCTTGTTTTTGCCCTCATATTTCAGGTTGCTCCATTTTCCTGCTCATTCTTGGATCTATTTTGTGAGGCTGGACTTATTGACTGGTTTGTTAATTTGTATGAATTTTAGCTTACTGATGTTTGGGATAAAGATTAATTCAGTATACATTTTAACTGTATTTTAAAATTCTAATGTCAGTGAGAGAGGTGAAGCATAATTGCTGCTAATATTGGACAGTATGACAAAAAAATAGCATAGAATTAAGCCATATACCAGGTGTACTTAACTGAAATTGGATCCATGAATGGGTTTCAGATAATCCATAAATCCCTGAAATTGTGTTTAAAATTGGGTGATATGGTTTTCAGCAGATTATCCAAAAATTTCAAGAACTACTGCCACAAATCAGATACTCATTGATATTTCCCTTATAAATTCCTCCACAGCTACCTGAGAACAATTTGATTATTTTCAATTTCCATATAATCTCTTGATTAGATCTGTCAAACAGAGGAGGCCAGGCAAAACATTTTTGTAGAAGTATTTGGTGTGCTGAATTTATTATAATCAAGTTAACAGATGCTTGGTCTGTCAGAAATGGGGTGGAATAGGAAAAGACCTATTATATAGATTTTTTAAAATAATACTTTTGTATATAGCATGAGAAAATGACAAGGGTGGCTATAGATACAGATACAGAGAAATATTCTGTTGTTTCCTGTGCCATTTGTAAAAAGACACACAGACACACACACACACACACAGACACACACACACACACACCCTGAAAACTGAAAATTTTGGCACCACTGTCTATAAAGTCAATTGAGACTTTATATTCCAATAATCTAGATGTTTATTTTTATACCGATATTACACACTATCTTGAATGGTGTAGCTTTATAGCAAATCTTAAAATCCAACTTTTTTTTCTTTTGCAATATTATTTTGGATGATCTATATCCTCCACATTTTATATGCATATTAGATTCAGCATGATAATTTCCACAAAAAAAGCTGCTGACGTTTTGATCAAGGATTTATACATTGGATTTATATGTCTGTTTGGAGAGAATATTGTGAAAATATCATAGCCTGAAATGAGTGATCATAGTGTATCTCCAAATGTATTTAGAATCTTTGTAATATCTTACAACAATTCTTCAAAAATATTTTTTCTACAAGTTTTGCATCATATTTTGTTTTATGTTCACTGAAGTATTTTATGAAATTGAATGCTGTAAATAATGTTACATTTTAAAATATATTTCCAGTTATTTGTTGCTAATGTACAGAAAAAGAGTAAATTTTATATATTAATCTTGTCACCCTGTTAAATATTAGGTATAGAGTACATTTTGGGAGAAACCTTAAATATTTTTTGCAAACATTTTGCCTGTGAACAAAGACATGTTTACTTCTTTTTATCCAATATGCATTCTTATGATTTCCTTTTTTACTCTACTCTTCTTGTTAGGGCATCTAGTACCTAGTGAACAAAAGCTATGAGAGTGGACATCTGAGCCTTATGCCTGACCTTAAAAATGTTACTTGTCTTATTGTGCATTCCTTCAATCAGGTTTTAAAATTCCCATCTATTTCTAGTTTTCTGTAATTTTTATCATAAATAAATGCTGAATTTAGTCTGTTTATTTCCACCATAGAGATGATCACATGCCTTTTCTCCATTATGTTGTTAAAATGAAGAATTAATATATTGATTGATTTTCAAGTGTTAAACCAAATTTTTCATTGCTGTTGTAATCTCCACTTAAGTCTGTGATGTGGTTCAAGGCATGCTGCCCCCAAATATGGCACATTGGCATTTGAGAAAACAGCCAAAGCAGAAAAGTCTCTCTCACCTTCCCCTTACCCTTCTTTCTTAAAGCAGATCATAAAACATAGAAAGAATTTTCTGACATTCTCTTGAAGTAGGTCGTAAGACCCTCATGGAGTGGTTTTCACTCTATATGCAGAAGAAAGGAACTCCTTATCTTTGAAGAGAATAATCTGAAGAAGCAGACCTTGCCAAGTTCCCCCCAGTTTATCATCATAAATAAACTCTGTCCTCCCATCACCTTTCTCCATGACTTTCTACCCTTCATCTAACCTAAGCACAAAAATACACGAGTTTCACTGTTACTTGTGGTCTTCATTTCCTCATGGAGATTGCTCTGTCATGCAAAACTTCTATTAAATAAAATTATATACTTTTCTCCTGTTAACTTATCTTTGCTGTTGGTGCCTTACCCATGAAACTGGTGGTGGGTGAGAAATCTTTCCTGAATCATGATATATCAGCTTTTTTAGCGTATGATTGATTACTATTTTCTCACATTTATTCAAAGAAATATACATCTTTGTTCACATGGAATATTGATCGGTAGGGCTTTTTAAAATTTTTCTATAATATCTGGTCTGGTACGATCTGAGGATACTGCTGATCTAATAAAATAAGTGCTCCCTCATCCTCTATTTTCCTTAAGTTTAAATTGAGTTCATAGTGTTTTTTCTTAACTGTTTGATATAATTTACCAGTAAAACCATCTATCTGGTCATGAAATTTCCTTTGTGAGCAGATTGTCAATTGCCAATACAATTTCTTTCCTACATATTTGACTATTCAGATTATCTGTTTCTTCAGTGAGTTTGTGTCTTTCAAGATATTTGTCCATTTTACTTATGTTTTAAATGGGTTGGCATAAAGTTGTTCATAAAATTTACTTTCCCTATTACCATACAATTTCCTACAGTAGCTGTCATGAGTCCCACTTTTATTACTTCTTAATTTATGTCTTTTATTCTGATCAATCTGACTAGAGTTTTACTAATTTCTTGATCTTTTTAAAGGCAAGCTTTTGATTCAGTTGCCTTTATTACTCATTTCTATTTCTTTGATTCCTACTTAATTTATTTTTTCTTTTTACAGTAGTTTAATTGTTCTCTTTTCCCACCTTCTAACAATAATCATTGATTTAAACTTTTCTGATGTTTTTTAAATGAACTTTAAACGTTAAAGATTTCTCTCTAATCAGCATTTTAACAAAATCCCATAAATTTGACAGGTTTTGCTTTTGTTTTCATTCAGTTCAAAATATTTTCTAGTTTTCCCTTTAACTCCTTCTTTAATCCATTAGTTATTTAGGAGTATGTTAGAAACATTTCTAATATCTTTATTATTCCATTTAAATTTATTTCTATTATGATATTAGAGCATAATATATATTATTTCAATAACTTCAAATGTATTGAGCTTTCTTCTATGGTAAAACTTAAGTCTAGCTTTGTGAATGTATCATTTATATTTATATTCTGTTTTGGTTAGGTGGAATCCTCTGTCAATGTCAGTTAGTTGGTGTGTTGTGTACTGGCTTTCATGTCTGCTGTATTATTACTGATTTCTATCTACTTTTCCTGTCACTTGCTGAGAGGGTAATATTAAAATTTCTAATACATATATATAACTATATATATCATACATATATGCTTTCTAATATATATATAGTAGAAATTTTGATATTCCCCTCTCAGCAAGTGACAGGAAAAGTAGATAGAAATCAGTAAGAATACAGCAGACATGAAAGCCAGTGTACAACACACCAACGAACTATATATAGTGTATGAAAACTATATATAATGTTTGATATGTAGTGTATATATTATACACTCTCAGTGTATATATATATATATATATACACACATACACTCTGTATATATATATACATACATACATATGTGTGTGTATATATATATATAAACTCTCATATCTATATATGTATATAGATATGAGAGAGAGAGAATCATTATTTTCTTTGTGAATAAATTTCATAAGAGATTAGTACTTATATCCTAAGGTTATGAGAGTTAGAAATAGGATAACGTATACAAAGCAATTTAAACACTGTCTGGTAACCCAGCACTAAAGGTAATAACGATAAATACTATCTTTATTATTTACATCACCTCTTTCTCAAGCTGCCCATTTACTCTAGAACATTACAAAATTAAAATCATGTATAATATTGGTTTGATAAGGCATGTATATGGAAACAAAAATTTAACAATAGCATTATTATTGCACAGAGACTTTTCAAGGAGCTGAGACTCAGACATTAAAAAAAAGTTGAATTCAATAGAGTAAATACAGACTAGTATAAGATGAATTTTATGGCTGGGAACAAATAATACAAGTGAATCAAGATAGATTATGTAAATGCAATGACAGGAGGATATGTCATCATTTGCTCCAGCTAAACCCAAATAAATAAATACACACATAAATGCATAATAACTTCATGCATTTTATACAAGGACAGACACCAGGCAGCCAGAAATTTGTAAAGCCAGAATCCAAAAGATGAACACAATGTATGAAGTTATCTCTGTGTAAGTGTCTTTCAAAATTTTATACACAAGGAGCTCTCAGGATTTTTCTTGTTTTTACTGCTCTATGGTGCAGATGTTTCTACCATAGGCCTTAAAATCACTGATTACCACTTTAGAGAGCACCATTATCATAAAACCTCACTCAAAGTCGGATAGGGATGTTTTGCATATTGTCTAATCCCTTACGTGTCTCATACCACTCTAATTACTTGAATATTCTTGGCAAGAATATTCAACCTTCTACATCAGTAACTTCTCAACACTTTATAACATTTTTAACACTCTAGGAGATATTCCCACTACATTAAATTCTTCTAACTAAACCAAGACTAATTAATTTTATGATATATTTTATAGTATATAACCACAAATAATTTGATATAATTTTATGGTATATTACATAAGCATATATAGTAATTCTGGATTATCTAAGCTTTCCATTTATAATTATTCAGTGGCTGTTAAAAAGAAGAAAAGAGGCCAGGCGTGGTGGCTCGTGCCTGTAATCCCAGTACGTTGGGAGGCCGAGGCAGGTGGATCACGAGGTCAGGAATTCGAGACCAGCCTGACCATCATGGTGAAACACCGTCTCTACTAAAAATACAAAACTTGGCCAGATGTGGTGGTGTATGCCTGTAATCTCAGCCACTCAGGAGGCTGAGGCAGGAGAATCACTTGAACCTGGGAGGCGGAGGTTGCAGTGAGCCAAGATCGCACCACTGCACTCTAGCCTGGGCGACAAAGCAAGACTCAGTCTCAAAAAAAAAAAAAAAAAAAAAAGAGGAAAATAAATTATGCTATTTTTCAAGTCATTGAACATATATTTTATTATTTGCTTATCAGTGACATATACTTGATACTAAAAATGAAATGCAATAAGATTTGGCCATTTAGAATTCTACTTTTATCTTATCTGAGTGGCAGTATATTTTAAGTTACACCACAAAAGCTATTGTTTGATTACTCGATTATACTCTCTGCCTTCTTGGTCTGTTGATCATTTGTGCTACTGATTTAGTATGTGTGCTTTTGAGGAGATCCCTAGCTTTGAGCAGCTAAGTGTACTTGGTACTCTATGCGGAGAGTTCCTTTTTGCTAAACAAGCATATGAGACACCAACAAACAACAGAAAATTATTCCTGAGTTTATCTAGGAGAAAACCAAACATAATCTGAACAAAGGGAATATAGAAAATTCAGAGAAGTTAGTTTATACTTCAGCAAATGGCTTACATATCTGTATGACAGGAACATGCCTCTTTATCTATAAGATAAAATGACATATCATCTTAAAGAAACAAATGTAAAAGTCATTCCAAATTTTGTTATTTGTCATTCACCTAGTAGGAATAGATGGAATTGCTATTAAATTAGAGAAAGCACAGATTGGCCCTAATATTAAATGTTCTTAAAGTAAAAAGCTAAATGCATATTAAAATGAAAGATAGCAGAAGTGGAATTTACTTCTATAATGTAAAGAAAATGGAACAAACAAATACAAAAGTTTCCACAAGTGGAAAAAAGGTAAAAGTAAAGTAAAAAGTGTAAGAATTTCTAAAGCAACATCAGTATAATCTAGACAGGTGGGATCCAGTCATGAGAATAAGAAACAAAAACACACCAACTAATTGGCGGGTAAGTAAATTCGCTTTTGTTCGTGATTTTTAGAAGAAATAATAAGAATGAATTAACAAAAGGATCTTGGGGTTTTTTTTGTTTTCGTTTTTTGAGACAGAGTCTCCCTCCTTCACCCAGCCTGGAGTTCAGTGATGCAGTCTCACTCCACTGCACCTTCCACCTCCTGGGTTCAAGAGATTCTTGTGCCTCAGCCTCCTGAGTAGCTGGAATTACAGACCTGTGACACCGTGCCTGGCTAAACTTTGTATTTTTAGTAGAGACAGGGTTTTGCCATATTGGCCAGGCTAGTCGCAAACTCCTGGCCTCAAGTGATCTGCCCGCCTAGGCCTCCCAAAGTGCTGGGATTACAGGTGTGAGCCACCTTGCCTGGCCAGATCTTGGGTTTTTAAAAATCATGTAATCCAATTGTGTGCAAGAATAGCTATTGAAATCGTTGGGTTACATCTTTTTAGTGTTTGTGCATATGTGTTCATACTATAATATTTTATGTGAGCTTTGAGAACTCGGATGTGCTTTATATAGTTTGGCTGTGTCCCCACCCAAATCTCATCTGGATTTGTAGCTCCCATAATCCCCGCATGTCATGGGAGGGACCTGGTGGGTGGTATCTGAATCACAGGGGCAGCCTTTTTCCATGCTGTTGTTGTGTTCTCATGAAAATGATTAAGTCTTACAAGATCTGATGGTTTCATAAAGGGGAGTTCCCCTGCACACACTCTCTGGCCTGCCTCCATGTAAGATGTGCCTTTGCTCCTCCTTCGCCTTCCGCCATGATTGTGAGGCTTCTCCAGCCATGTGGAACTATGAGTCCATTAAACCTCTTTTTCTTTTTAAATTACCAGTCTTGGGTATTTCTTCATAGCAGTATAAAAATGGAGTAATACAGTACTTCTTAGAGGTCTACTGGCTCATCTCTTCTGAGAAGAATTTGATGAAGAATAGAGCCACTGAGCACAGACACAGAGCACCAAAGTTGTAAAGGTTCAAATGCAGTAGCTCAGTGGCAGTGGCAGGAGAATAACAAATTCCAGGGGAGTCCTGTGTGACATTTTTAGATTGCACAGATCTGTATTCAGAATGTTATATCTTGGTTATCATCCAGGTAAAGCCATTGTTTATAATAAAACAGGAAGACAAGGCACATCTGAGCCCTGAACTATGAACCTTACTCCTTATCAGTGGGGCAGGAGTCTAAGAAATCTGCTTCTGCAGCAATTGTAGATGGGATGGGCCATGCAGGTCTTCTGGCTTTGAAGGGACTGGGTTGCTACATAAGCTGCAAGAATATGATCTCGGGTGTAAGGATCAAGGATAATGTCCTGCTGTTAAAACTGGATTAGACGGGGGAGATCTGGCTACCAACTGAAGGTCCAATATGTCATTTTGGGCCATAGTTTCTAGGTCAGGAAAAGTTCTAAGATGCTGCTGCTGAATTCCCTTTGGTTAGCTACCTCTTCCACGTGACTAGAATTAGTTCTGAGAAGGAAGTACTGAGACGTACTAGGAAAGAAAATAATATAAATGAGCAGACCTGGCTGGGTAATTTTATGTCCTGTGGGGTGTGGCAAACAAACTGCTAACAAGAGGTGAGAATACAGGGAATACAATACAGCATCACAGGACTTACTCCTCTCCTTTCCTTTTGTAGGTAGCCTTTACATTAAAAATGAAAGTGTGTTTAGAAGAACTCTGTATTAGGGTTCCCTAGAGGGACAGAACTAATAGGAGATATATATATTTATATAAATATACAGAAAATATATATTAAATATACATTTATTTATACATATAAATATGTATTAAATATACATTTATTTATACATATAAATATGTATTAAATATACATTTATTTATATATAAATGTGTACTAAATATACATTTATTTATATATAAATGTATATTAAATACGCATTTATTTATATATAAATGTATATTAAATATGCATTTATTTAAATATATAAATATATATTAAATGTGCATTTATTTATCTATAAATATATATTAAATATGCATTTATTTATAACTATATATTAATATACATTTATTTATATGTAAATATATATTAATATACATTTATTTATATGTAAATATATATTAAGTATACATTTATTTATATGTAAATATGTATTAAGTATACATTTATTTATATGTAAATATGTATTAAGTATACATTTATTTATATGTAAATATGTATTAAGTATACATTTATTTATATGTAAATATGTATTAAGTATACATTTATTTATATGTAAATATGTATTAAGTATACATTTATTTATATGTAAATATGTATTAAGTATACATTTATTTATATGTAAATATGTATTAAGTATACATTTATTTATATGTAAATATGTATTAAGTATACATTTATTTATATGTAAATATGTATTAAGTATACATTTATTTATATGTAAATATGTATTAAGTATACATTTATTTATATGTAAATATGTATTAAGTATACATTTATTTATATGTAAATATGTATTAAGTATACATTTATTTATATGTAAATATGTATTAAGTATACATTTATTTATATGTAAATATGTATTAAGTATACATTTATTTATATGTAAATATGTATTAAGTATACATTTATTTATATGTAAATATGTATTAAGTATACATTTATTTATATGTAAATATGTATTAAGTATACATTTATTTATATATACATATATATTAAATATAATTTATTTATATATACGTATATATTAAATATAATTTATTTATGTATAAATATATATTTTTTAAAAACACATACATTTTCGCATATGGAACCAGAAGATTAAAAGTAATCCACATAAGAAATGCCATTTTTACCAGGTTTCACTATAGGTAAACATTTTCAGAGCCTATAATAATTGCCAGGTACCCCAAATTGCAAAACCACTAGAAAAATATCAGTTCATATTCTAGAATTTGCAATAGACTTAAAGGTCGGTAGGCCATTTTATCATCATAAAATTGAAGGAATTGTAAAATTAAACCAAACCAAGGCTACTGGGAAGTAACAGAATATTTTCAATGATAAAATGATGCAGTTTTATTGGACTGAAAAATAAAGAAAAATAGTAAGTATGTATGGGCTTTCCATTGGATATTTTCTCTTTGAAGAGTTAATAGAAAACTGGGCTAGAAAGGATTCATGACTTTCACCAGTATCCTTGGCTTTCTTGATCCTCTGCATTAGGACCATCAGAAAGTTATAGCAGAGTATTATAGGAGAATATTGAGCTATAATATTTAGTCACTGACAACCTGTGCCATAAAGTTTCCACCAGAGAAATGTGCTTAATGTGGCACGCAGGTGTCCTTGTTTGATGCTTAGTTCTTCTTCTAAAAGATGTCATCTTTCATCTTTTACTACTTTAGAGCAAACTTTCAGATACATTTGTATGCAATATATATAAACCAAAGGATCATATTTATATTAAATTATAGAAGTTTGAAATTTAATAAATTCAGCTCATTTTTTTTTTCATTCTAGAGACCTGGTAGGCAGTAGCACTGGTCTCTTTCTTCTCTGGGATACCTTTTGGATGCTTTTGAATAATATAATGTCCATTAGATCACTTACAATATGAATTACAAAACTTGGACTTGTTATACCTTTTGGGGGGAAGTTAAAACAATAAAGATGTTTCATTAAATCTTGTTAAACAATGATCTCACAGCCAACTCAATAGTTCTGGAGCGAAGAGAAAGGCATAGAAACCAAATTTTCTCCTTTTCCTCACTGCTCTTTAGGGTCGCCCACCATGTCTGGGGTGTTCATGCAGTGATATGACTGATGGGCTCTCCTGAGATGGTATGTGCTGGAGTTAAGAAAGGTAATACTTATCTGATGATTAGACTCCTGTGAGCAAGCATTTCTCATTTATTGTGTAATTTTTAGAGATAAGATTCACAGCAAGGGGAGGAATAGCCTAAGGCCCTAAATGTGATTTCAAGAGTCTGAGTGTGAACAAATGACAGAGCTGTGTAAAGCTACTGAGTTTTGCAAAGTCCTTTTCACAGGAAATTTTTGCAAGACATCTTTTTTTCCTCCTGCCACCACCCCCCTTTCCCATTAATGTGTGAATTTGTCAAAGTGAAATCTTACCCTTCTCTTTATGGAATATAGATAGATAGATAGATAGATAGATAGATAGATAGATAGATAGATAGATACTCTTTCTATGGTGAAATCTCTTTCTGTAGAGAAAATCCTTACTAATTGCTTTCTTTGCTCTCCAGGTATAAACATTCTCTCACATAATTTAAGGTATTATTTTAAAATAGAGTGTTAAAATACCTCTTCCTCATTTTCATTTATCTTATTCAAGATATCAACCACTTCCTGACCCACTCCTGCCTTGCTTCTAAAAGGATCTGTCAGTGTTTGTGGAAATCTGCATTGTTACCTCATATAATGTTAGATGTGCATGTGTGTCATCTCAAAAACACTTTTTTGGTAGTATTCATGTTATTTCCTATGTAGACTCCTAGTGGCTTAAGCATACATTGCTGTTTCTATTTTATTAGTACTCCTATTCTTGAGTCCTTCTCATTGGAATATTCTATACTATAATTTACAGGATGATTCTCAGTTTCTTTTTTTTTTTTCTCTACTCTTTTTAGCCACTTAGTCCTTCTTCAGATAAAGGGACCAATAGTTGCTCACACTCGACTATTCATTTCTCTATTACTTTTTCCACTGTCTACCCTTTTTCTGTTTATTTTTTAAATTTCCTCCATGAACAATAAATCTTACACAAGTATTATCCTGTGTAAACTGTTTCCTATAAGAAATACTTTCTGCTAACATTCTATAAATTCTAGAACCTTATTTGGTCTGAGAACTCTCGTACTCTGATGACTTATTGACTCTGTTCCAAAACTAAATTTAAGTCCACAGCTGAACTAAGACTATTGCATTTAGCCATAACAAGGTTGTAAGAAAGCAATTGCTCCTACTGTGCTGGAGTCAGAAGCCAGCCATACTGCATTGGACAAAGGGGTGAGTGAAGCTGAGCAAGTGGAAGCAGTTAAAAATAGTTTGGAAAGAGATATGGAGTAGGAGTGTGTGTGTGTTAAGAAAAAAATCTTTAAATCTTGTTGGAGAAAAATCAGTATAGAAGAAAAGATTAAAAATATAAAAGAGAATTGGAGTTTTCCATTTCTGGCTCAGATGTAGAAAAATGAAAAAAAATATTGCTCCCATTCTAACAAAAATAAAAAGTAGGATAAACTATAAAATCACAACTTTCAGACAGCTGAGGTCACAGGACAACTAAGTAGCTTGAAGCCCAAGGAAGAGGAGCTCCTCATTCCCCATGGATAAATAACATGTGCAGAATGTCTTAGCTGTAGAAAAACATGGGAAGACCATGTCATAGGCATGAGGGCCAGAACATAACATATGAATTCATAGCAAAATGATGAGTATCTGTTGACATGGGAAAATAGGACCCCCGGAAGTCTCAGGCACAAGGTGAACATGTACCCGCCTGCAGGCATATTTCCATGAACCCCCACCGGGTGCTCATGAGAAAGATTGGCAGAACAAAGATTGGAGAGAGGCTTTCTTGTTGGTATAAATATGGAAAAGGAGAAAGGCATAAACATCTACCCTCCTGCAGGGATTATTCTCTCAAAAAACTTAAGGCTCTGAGAGAAGAGCAGCAAACATAGCCTTGAGGTCCTAGCCATTTCTGAAGGGGTTAAGGTGGAGCAACAGAATCTTCTGAAACTGGGAAAGATTCAAAGAGGCAGAAAAAAAGTGTGGGTACTAGGATCTTCTATGAACACTCTTAGAGGTCTCCTATCTCTGGATGAGAAGCAGGAAGAAACCTGGCACACAGAGAAAGAGGAGAAATGATGAGAAAAATTCACAGCATGGCACACACAGCTGACCTGAGACTAAGTCTGGACCAGGGATGCGGAGAGCCCACCTTGTGCCATGCAACATCAACCTTGGAACACTGAATAATAAGCAACTGTGCTGTACTGTGGGGAGAAGAGCAAGAGCTTGCTCCCTTCTGTGGCGCTGATGTAAGGGGTGGCTTAAACCTTAGAGCAGAGCACACTGGACACACCCTCACACCCTCAGCACTGCAGTCCCTCACCCAGTCTCAATCATTCTTGGAGTAATTTGAAACCAGCAGTGCAAAGAATGTGGCCATATATCAATTCTAGATGAGGTGGATTTGATCCCCAACACTAACGGCCAATTGCAGGTGGAAGTACTTTTTACCTCAGTTTCCTTTGATGTACATAAGATATTTGGCTTGAGTAAAGCATTATGAGACACTCAGCAGCACAGATACAAAATGTAGAAAAAAAGAAATTCATCATGACACATGGCAATATAGAGAATAGATTCACAGATCACCAAATGTTGAAACTATTAAATAGGAAATGTAATCAGATTAAAATGTTGAAGGCTCCATTTTAAAAGATGGAAAATGTGTACAAAAAGGGGAGGGATATCAGTAGAGAGATGGAAACTAAGAAAGGTTCCAATGAAGAAACAGTTTTCAACAACCTAAATGAAACGAACAAATCCCTTGAAAGACACAAAATATCACATGAAAAGAAGTAGAACCTGGATAGTCCTATGTCTTTTAATGAAACTGAATTCCTTGTAAAAACCCTCTGACATATTCAGGTACAGATGGCTTCTCTGACAAATTCTACCAAATATATAAATAAGAATTAATCCCGATTCTATACAAATTCCAACTACATAGGAGGAAGGAACCCTTTCTAACTCATTTTACAATGTTAAAGACAGTGGTTTCATTTTAGACAAATATTCATGAGTCTTAATTTGAAGAATTAAAAATGTCTTCAACATAGCAAAACAAGCCGGAAAAAAAATAGTCATTTTGACAGGTATTATCATGGACATATTGTTATAAATTTCAGGGGTTAGTTTTATCAAACTCTATACAGTCAGTCAATGTCACGTGCTAAGAATAAGGTGAACACAGTGGTTTGAAAGAATACCGTCTTTCTAACCCAGTGGAGACAACGAGTTCCATAAACATGCCAGGATTCGTGGATAATGCTGAAGTGAAATTGGGTGGCTGTAAACCAATAATGCCGCTTCTCCTTTGCATTTTCACTGTTTCTCAGGTATTTTGTTTCTGCACTCAACCTCACATGCTTGTGGGCCAATTTGGACACAAATCTCCAGAGCAAGCCCAGGCACTCTCTCATTAATGACTTTAATCCGAACCCCAAAATATTTCATCAAAGCAAGTTCATGAACTTAAGGGGTTAGCTTTTTAGCAGCTGTTGAACCCTGGACAACATTCTTTCTTTTTTAAGCTTCCATTTCCTCATCCCTAACAGGGGAACAGTTTCTTCGTAAATGTTATGAGAAGGCCAGGGCACAATGGATCACGCCTGTAATCTCAGTGCTTTGGGAAGCCGAGGTAGGGAGATTTCCAGACCATCCTGAGCAATGCGGAGAAACCCCGTCTCGAGAAAAAAATACAAAAAATTAGCCAGGCATGGTGGCATGCACTTATAGCCCCAGCTACTTGGGATACTGAGGATGAAGGATCACTTGAGCCTGGGAGGTCTAAGCTGCAGTAAGCTGTGATCATATCACTACACCCAGCCTTGGGAGGCCGAGATGGGTGGATCACCTGAGGTCTGGAGTTTGAGACCAGCCTGACCAACATGGAGAAACCCTGTTTCTATTAAAAATACAAAATTAGGCAGGCGTGGTGGCGCATGCCTGTAATCACAGCCACTTGGGAGGCTGAGGCAGGAGAATCACTTGAACCAGGGAGGCGGAAGTTGTGGTGAGCCGAGATCGCGCCATCGCACTCCAGCCTGGGCAACAAGAGCTAAACTCCGTCTCAAAAAATAAAATAAAATAAAACTAAATTAAATTAAATTAAATTAAATTAAATTAAAAAGTTATGAGAAGATGTCACACACACACACACATATTTAGTCATGTGTCATTTAATGATGGGGTTTTGTTCTGAGAAATGCCTTGTGAGGCAATTTTGTCATTGGGCAAATACCATATAGTATACTCACACTAACCTAGATGGTAGAGCCTAATACACTCCTAGACTATATGGTAGAGCCTTGTGTACCTAGACTAGAAATGTGTACAGCATGTGACTCTGCTGAATGCTGTAGGCAACTGTAACATAATGGTATTTGTGTATCTAAACATAAAAAGGAACAGTAAAAACATGATATAAAAGATAAAAATTGTATACCTGTATAGGGCATTTACCGTGAATGGAGCGTGTCAGATTAGAAGCTGCCCTGGAGGAGTCATATATGTGGTTCATTGTTGACCAGAGTGCCATTATGCCATGCATGACTACATATATACATGAATATATATATCTACACACACGTATACACAGGTGTGTGTGTGTGTGTGTGTGTGTGTAATCTCCCTCTCAACACTTCATTTAGCTCCATGCCTCTGTACAACTTGGGCTACACAGTACACAGAGACAAATGAGGCTTTGACAATCATGCATTTACAGAATCAATTTTCTCGTGTTTAAAAATATGAACAGACCGTATTTTTAAGATAAGTTTTAGATTACCAGAAAACTGAACAGAAAGTAAGTAGAGTTTCCCATATACCCTCTCATCCTGTTCCTACACACCTAGTATCTCCTATTTATTAATATCTTGCATTGGTGTGGTATGTTTGTTACAACTGATAAGCCAATACTGACACATTATTTTTAACTAAACTTCATAGCTCTAATTAGCATTACCTCTTCATGTTGTACCATTCTATGGGCTTTGGCAAGTGCCTAATGTCATGTATTCACCGTTATAATACCATACAGAATACTTTCTAACCTTAAGAATCTTCCAGGTTCCACTTATTCATCCTCCCTGGCCCCTGCTGGAAGCCCTGACAGCCTCCAATCTTTTTACTGTCTATTCAAGTATAATTTTGCCTTTTCTGGAATGTCTTATGGTCGGAATCATGTAGTATGTAGTCTTTCCAGATTGGCTTCTTTCATTTAGTGATATGCATTTCAGGTTCCTTTATGTCTTTCGTTGTGACTCAGTAGCTCATTTCCTTTTGTCACTGAAAGATATTTCATTCTACATATGCACTACAATTGGTTTATTCATTCACCTATTGAAAAACATCTTGGTTGCTTCCAAATTTGTAATAATGAAGAAACTCATAAGGTTTTTTTTCGATATAAGTTTTCAATTCATTTGGGTAATCACAAGGGAGTATGACTATAGCCTTGTATGGTAACATGACACTGAGCTTTGTATGAAGCTGCCCTACTGGCTTCCAAAGTGGCTGTTCCCTTTTGCATTCCCACCAGCAATAAATGGCAGTTCCCGTTGCTCTATATGGGTGCCAGCATTTTGTGTTTTAAGTATTTTGGATTTTAGCCTTTCCTGTGGGTGTGTAGTGGTATCTCATTGTTTTAATGTGCAATTCCATAATCACATACGATCTTGAACATCTTTTCATAGCATATTAGCTGTCTGTATATCTTTAAAAATTTCTTTTATCAGAATTTTATAGTTTTTTTCACATCAACTTGTATGTATTTTGTTATAGATACATACCTAAGTATTTTGATATTTTTCCAGAGATAATGTAAGTGGATTGTATTTTTAATTTAAAATTCCAACTATTCATCTCTAGTACAGAGAAAATCAGTTGACTTTTGTGTGTTAACCTTGTATCCTGCAACCTCGCTATATTTGCTTATTAGTTACAGGAGTTTTATTTGTTGAGTCTTTGAGACATTCTACATAGAAAATCATGTCATGTCACTGGAGAATAAAGTTTTATTCTTTCTTTCCCAATCTGCATACATTTTATTTCCCTTTCTTGTCCTATTGCATTAGCTAGGATGCCTAGTAAGAAGTTATATTACCGTGGTGACAGGAGACATCATTTCCTTGCTCCTGATCCTAAGGGGAAATCTACTTTCTCACGATTCAGTATGCTGTTTGCTGTAGGTTTATGTAGATGTTCTTTATCAGGTTGAGCAAGTTCCTCTGTATTCCAAGTTTGCTGAAAGGTTTTATTATAAATTGGCATTGCATTTTGTCAATTTTTTTTGTATCTATCAATATGATCACCTCATTTTTCTTCTTTTGTTTTAGCCTGTTGATGTGATGGGTTACTTAATTGTGTTTTGAATGTTGAACCAGCCTTGCATACATTGGATAAATCACACTTGGTTGTGGTAATTAATTCCTTTTATAAATTGTTAGATAAAATCACTAATATTTTGTTGAAGATTTTTGCATGTATATCTGTCAGAGATACTGGTCTTTCACTTCTTTTCCTTGTAATTTTTTTTTCTGATTTTGCTATTAAGGTAGTGCTATCACCATCAAATAAGTTAGAAAGTTTTCTTCGGTTTCTCTTTTTTGGAGGAGATTATTGAGCATTGGTATTCTTTCTTTCTTATATATTCGGGAAAATTCAGTAGGGAAGCCATCTGGCCCTGATGTTTTCTTTGTTGGAAACAAAGAAATTATTAATTATTCATCAGTTTCTTTGATAGATAAAGGCCGATTCAACTTATCTACTTCTACTTGTGTGAGTTTTAGTAGGTATTTCCTTTCAGGAAATTGGTCAGTTTCTTCTAAGGTATAAAATTTATGAGTACAAAGTTATTCATAATATTCCCTTACTATCATTTTAATATCCATGGAATCAGTATTTACCATCTCTTTTTGATTGTGATGTTAGCAAGTTGTATTTTCTCTTTTGTTCTTGTTAGGCTGACCAGAAGTTTATTAATTTTTTGGTCTTTTCAAATAATTAGCTTTTGGTTTCGTCAATTTCTCTATTAATTTTCTGTTTTCGCTGCTATTGATTTCTGCTCTAATTTTTATTCATTTTGTTCTGCTTACTTTTGATTAAATTTGTTTTCTTCTTCTAGTTGCCTAAATTAGAAGCTTATTTTATTGATTTTAGGTCTTTTTTATTTTCTAAAATATTCATTCAATGCTACAAATTTCCCTCTAATCACTGTTTTTGCTGCATCATACAAATTTTAATGACTTGCATTTTTGTATTTATTTAATCAAAATACGTTTAATTTTGATTGAATTTTTTGATTCATGTCTTATTAGAAGTATCTTGTTTAATCTCCATATATTTTAAAATTTACCAACTATCTCTCTGTTACTGGTTAATACTTTAATTCAGTGTGGTCCGTGAGAATACTTGGTATGATTTCAATTATTTTGAAATTTGTTAAGATATGCTTTATGGTTTAGAATGTGGACTAACTTGGTGAATGATCCATGTGATATTGAGAAGAAAATGGTTTGTGCTGTTGTTGAAAGAAATGTTCCATAAATGTCAATTAGATCCAAATGATTGATGGTACTATTCAGTTCAACCATATCCTTACTGGCTTTCTGCCTGCTGGGTATGTTATTTATTCATAGAGAGTTGTTGAGGTTTCCAACTGTAACTGTGGAATTGTCTACTCCATCTTGTAATTGCATCAGTTTTTGCCTTACATCTTCTGGCACTCTTGTTAGGCATACACAAATTAATTCTTGCTATGTATTCTTGGGAAACCGACCTTTGTCATTATGTAATGCATCTTTTTGTTCCTGATAATTTTTCTTGCTCTGAATTTGTTTAGTTTAAAATTAATACAGCTACTTTAGCTTTGTTTTGAGAAGTGTTAGCCTGGTATATCTTTCTATATCTTAATTTCCCTGTATCTTCATATTTGAAGTAGGTTTTTTGTAGACAACATAGAATTGAATCTTTTTTCTTTTTTGTTAATCCACTCAGTTTTTGACTCTTAATTTGATGCATCTAATCCGCTTGCACTTAAAGTTATTATTGATATAGTTAGATTAATATTTACCATATGTGTTACCGTTTTCTACTCACTGCCCTTGTTCTGTGTTCCCTTTTTTGTCTTCCAGTCTTTTTTTGCCTTCTGTGGCTGTAAATAAGAATTTCCTATTATTCAATTTTTTCTCTTCTCTTAGCATATCAGTTATATTTCTTTTAAAAAACTTTTTAGAGGTTGTCCTAAAGTCTTCAATGTACATTTACAACTACTCTAAATCCACTTTCAAATAGCACTACACTGTTTTGTGAGTAGTGCAAGTGCCTCCTAACAGAGTATTCCCAATTATTTCCTCCTACTCCTCACTGTATTATGGTCCTTCATTTCACTGATCCACAAACTATAATGACCCAATACATTGTTATTATTTTGAAAAAAATTTTATCTGTTAGATCAATTAAGAATAGAAAAGTAGAGATTTTATTTTACCTTTATTCCTTCTCTAATGCTCTTTCTTTGTATAGATCCAAATTTTTGACCTATATAATTTCCCTTCTTTCTGAAGAACGTCTAATATTTCTTGCAAGGCAGGTGTACTCAATTCTTGTTTGAGAAAACATTTTTCTCTCCTTTGCTTTAGAAGGATAATTTTGTTGTATATAGAATGTTAGGTGGGTGATTTTTTCCTTGGAGTGTTTTAAGTATTTCATGACATTTTCTTCTTGGAAGGTTCTGTAGGGTTTCTTAAGAGAAGTCTGTTGCAATTCTTATCCTTTGTGTTTTTATTCCCTCTGACGTCTTTCAAGATTGTTCTGCCTTTGATTTTCTGCAGTTTGCAGTTTAATATGTATATGGAATCAGTAGTTATGGTCTCTTTTTCATTCTGATATTAGCAATTTTAATTTCTGTATTTAAAAATCTAGGTGTAGATTTTTTGGTATTTATCCTGCTTAGTGTCTGAGTTTCCTGGATCTGTGGTTTGGTGTCTCATTAATTTAAGCAAATTATCAGCCATTATTATTTTAAATATTTTGTTTCTCCTTCTGATATTCCCATTAGAGGCAGACTACATCTTTTATGATGCCCCTCAGTTCTTGGATATTGTGTTCCATACTTTTTATTCTTTTACAGCTTTGCATTTCAGTTTGGGAAGTTTCTGTTGACATAACTATAAGCTCATTAAGTCTTTACTTCGTCCTGCCGAATCTACTGATGAGCCCATTAAAGGCATGTTTTATTTTTGTTACAGTGTTTTTGATGTCTAGCATTTCCTTTTGATTCTTAGAGTTTCTGTCTCCTGGCTTAATTGCCCATCTGTTCCTGAATGTTTTTCCATTAGACTCCTTAGCATATTAATTATAGCTATTTTAAATGACCATTCTGATAATTCTGAAACCACTACCATATCTGAGTCTGGTTCTGATATTACTTTGATTTTTCAAACTATGTTTTTGCCTCTTCGCATGTTTTTAAATTTCTTGTTGAAAGCCAGACATGATGTATCAGGTAAAAGAATCGGAGAAAAATAGGCCTTTCATTGGAGGTTTTATGTTTGTCTGGCTAGGGTTGATATGCTGCTTATTGTTTGCTGTAGTTGTATGTCAGAGGCTAAAATTTCTTCTAATATCCTTGGTTTTGTCTCCTCTGTTATCTCTGGGTTTTCTTAGAGGCTCCTTCTTAAGTAGTGTCTGAGGCTTGCAGTTCTGTAAAGCCTTGTTATTATTCAGGAGCCCCGCTGATGTGGTGGAAAGGTGTGGGCAGTGGAAAGTGCTCTGTAATCCTATGATTAGAGCTCTGTCATTCAAGGTGGCTGTGCCCTTCTGGCTGTGACCTTCACAAGTGCTTCTCAGGTATTTCTTCTCTTAGGTGAAGCAGGAAGTCTAGTGTGAGCAGAAGTCGGGTACCTCAGTTTCCCCCTTATCTACAGTTTCTCTTTCTGCAGTTTCAGTTGCCCATGGTCAACTGAGGTCAGAAAACAGCTGTGTAGAGTACAATAAGATATTTTGAGACACAGAGAGAAAGACCATATTTCCATAACTTATACTAGAGTATACTGTTATAATTATATTTTGTTATTATTATTAATCTTCTACTGTCCTTGATTTATAAATTACACTTTATCATAGGTATGTATGATAGGAAAACACATAGTATATATAGGGTTTGATACTATCCCTGGTTTTAAGCATGTAGTAGGGGTCTTGGAAGCTATTCCCAGTGAATAAGGGGAACTATAGTATTTTTCTTCCCTCAGAGAAGCCAGGTTCTGGTAAAACCCAAATGGGCTAGGCTCTGGCATAATTGCTTCTTTTGAGGGCAGTCCTTTCTTAAGGAGAACAAAATGTTCCAGGCGTATTTCAAAATAGTTTTTTCTCCTCTGACTGCCTGAAATAAAAGAGGATTTTTATTTGGTCTTCACCCTGAGAATCTGGTGGGGCTCTTGGTGGTAAAACTCAGGAAAGCATAAAGACACTCCTAAGATTGTCCTCTTCTTTGGAGGTTTTAACTCAAACCCATCGAGTCTGAGCCTCTGGTAATTTGTCAGTTACAGTCACAGTACTCCTGTCAGTTCAGCTGCTGGCTTCTGCTCCTTTTAAGCCGTGGCTCTTGAATTTCCCTGTCTCGCCACTTTTAGTGGCCGTAGTTTGCCACGGGATCTTAATTTCCTGATGGATCTAAGAAGAGTTGTTGATTTTCAGGATTTGATTGGTCTTTTTGGTGTTGTGAGAATGTGAGTGATGATTCAAAGCTCTTTACATGCTGCACCAGAAACTGGTGGTTGAGAACTGAAATTTTAGAGCTAAAGGGGAACAATAGATTATAACAATCTCATTTTAAGAATGAGAAAACTTGAATGCTGATTAGATAAATAATATTCCAAATCCTAACTTTAGTAAATTCCTATGATAATTTAATGTGATCAGTCCTCTCTCATTTCTAAATGGCTGCTGTACCAGCTCCTCCTTTATCTTCCCCACCAATCTTTAGGAATAAATTTCATTCAAAATGGCACAATGAGATATCAGTGTATTATAGATGCATGTAAAGTTGAGAGATTAATGAGAGATGCTCCATTTGAGGGTGGAAAAAACTGTTAAAATTTCAATTCTGATTTATTTCAATTTCATTTTCTTTATATTCTGAGTGTTCACTTTATTATATATGACTTGAAAATAAATAAACATGTACATGGGGGGCATACTTAGAAATATTTACTGGTGAGAAATGCAAAGCGAAGAATTCGGAAACCACTGTAAATGATTCTTAAGTTACTGCTAAGAGCAAATAGCATCTGAATGTGTAACTATCAACACATCCCCAGGGATTCATGTGATTGCTTGCTCTCTCATTTAAATACATACATCTACAGACACAGTACTTGTGCAGATGTGAATTGAGTGCATCCTGTCCATTATCTCACATACTACCTCAAGGACTTTTTTCCGTGGTTATTCTCATTATATTGATACCTCTTATTTGCAAGTTCTTCTGTGTCTCAATATCTTAGAAAGGTGTCAATTCCTAAGAGTTTCACTGGAGTGATAACGAGATTGTATGCGAGATAGGGGAAGGGGGTAAGTAACAGCTCAAAAACTGTTTGGATTTGAGTATAAATGCATTGTTTCATTTTTACTGAACTTTTTTCTTCATTTTCCTGCTAATATCCCAAAGGTGTCCTTGGTCCTATTTGTGATAATTTATTTAAAGTCTTCAGATTGCACACATTGAAATGAAATTAAAGATTAATAGAAAAACAAGGCATTGGTGTTTCTGACATAATGATAATAAATATTTTTGGCAGATTTTCTACTATGGATTCTCTTGTGTATTTGACCATGGGACGTTAAATGAATATTGCTAAAATGGCTGTACCTGCATAAGAATATATTTTAGAATGAATAAGGATCTTATAATTTATGTTACTCAATCTCTTCATTTTTAGGTAATAAAATTAGGTCCATAAAGGTTAAGTGATTGGCAAGGTTTAATTCCTAGGTAGTGGCAGAACCAGAAGATAACCTAGGTGTGATGATTAATTTTATGAGTCAACATGACTGGGCCATGAGTTGCTCAGATATTTGGGCACAGATTATTCTGGGTGCTTTTATGAGGGTGTCTGGATGACAGTAATGTTTAAATTGGCAGGCTGAGTAAAGCAGATTGCTCCCTCTAATGTAGGTGAGCCTCACCCATTAAGCAGAACGTCTGAGTAAAACATAAAGGCTGACATCCCCAAAGAGGGGATTCTTCTTTTCTGATGGCCTTTAGAATGAGACGTTGGATCTTCCTGGGTCTCAAGCCTGCAGGCTTTGGATTGGAACTATACCACTGGTTCCTCTAGGTCTCCAGGTTGCTGACTCACCCTGAAGATCTTAGGTCTTATCAACTTCCATAATCACACAAGCCAATCTCTTAGAATAAATCTCCTTATATTATCCTATTGCTGCTGTTTCTCTGGCTATCCTTGACTAATATACTAGGTATTACACTACAGAAGGGACTATTTCTCCTTTTCCACCCTGTGTTACTCTTTAAAATTTAGTATTGGCTATGTGAGAAGAGTCACACTGTGTATATACTCAAGAATCCACAAGTCCTGTAGGCCATGTGCCCTAGGGGTCCTATAGCAGGAATGGGAAGAGGTGAGGTAGTATGCTACAGGGAATAAGATTCATTTTACCTTTATGATTGGCCTGAAAGAAAACGCAGGGTCTTTCTTTAGCAAACTAAGCTCTCAACTGCATCCTAAATCTTCAGACTGCCTGTCAGGACTCTAGTTATTGTGTTAGTTCATATTCTCTGATTCATTCTGGGGATAGGAGAATGTGATGAGGACTTTATTCTCAATAAAATAGATCTTGGTTTGCCTTTGTAAACATTAATCACAATATTTGGATTCTATATTTCTGGGCATGTTTCATACTGTGCATAATATATACACACATATATAATATACCTTATAAAACACACACATAGCTATATATTTATACTTATATATAAAAATATATAAAATATACATGTGTAATAAAGATTTTGGAAGGCTATATTTTACTGATTCCCTAAACATATTTGAAGATAATATTTTCAAGACCTACGTGAGACTACAATAATAGTGTTTAATATAATACAAGTAAAATGATAGTATACATGTAAGAACATAATATCAATATCATCCATTTTATCCCCTTATAAAAATAGTACTTAACACTTATGACCGATTAAAAATTTAATTTTGTATATATTTTGAGGTCTATGTTTTGAAGGACGTATGAACACAAATTCAGATCTTTATATTAATAAGCTATGTTGCATTTAGATCTTTCTGTGTCCTTGATAGTAATTTTCTTTTTTTTTGAGACGGAGTCTTGCTCTGTTGCTCAGGCTGGAGTGCAATGACACACTCTTGGCTCACTACAACCTCCACCTCCCAGGCTCAAGAGATTCTCCTGCCTCAGCCTCCTGGGATTACAGGCATGTGTCACCATGCCCAGCTAATTTTTGTATTTTTAGTAGTGATCAGGTTTCACCATGTTGCATGGGCTGGTCTTGAACTCCTGACCTCAGGTGGTCCACCCTCCTTGGCCTCCCAGAGTGCTGGGATTACAGGCATGGGCCACCGTGCCTGGCCGACAGTAATTTTAAAATAAAAACTATTATAATACTGACAAGTGCATTCATCACAATAAAATAAACTTTATTAATTAAAGATAATGATTATAGGCTGGGTACGGTGGCTCACGCCTGTAATTCCAGCATTTTGGGAGGCCAAAGTGGGCAGATCACTTGAGGTCAGGAGTTCAAGACTAGCCTGGACAAAATGGTAAAACTCCATCTCTACTAAAAATACAAAAATTAGATGGGTGTGGTGGTGCACACCTGTAATCCCAGCTACTCAGGAGGTTGAAGCAGGAGAATCCTTGAAACCCAGGAGGCAGAAGTTGCAGTGAGCTGAGATCACGCCACTGCACTCCACCCTGGGCGACAGAGTGAAACATGGTCTCAAAAAATAATAATAATAATAATAATAAATTAAAAAAAACAAATATCATGATTGTAGGATAAACTGTTGTTAAGCACTTTATGATTTATTTCACAAGCAGCTATAAAAGGAACAATGGAGAGGATATCAGATTTCTCTACGCTATTGTATGACATGGGTCAAAGTATACTTTAGTTGCTTTCACATTAGAGATTTGGTAGTCCAAACTTCATTTCAATTACAAAGACATTAAAATGCACTCAAATCTATTTTGATCTTCATTTGTATTCAAATGTCCATTACAAAGACTGAGGTAGAGAACTGTGGTCAAGACATTTCAAACCAGAGTTCTGTAGGAAGAGTAGAGGTGGAGTTAATACATTAAGTCAAGAAATCTGATAGGTTAATGAGAAATAAAGTCTACCCATTTTCTGCATTAACAGAGGTAAACTGGAAAATTTGGCCTTTTCTTCATATTTAATTAGCAATCTCTTATGAATCTAATTCCTATTGGATTCCACAGCTAACCAAGTGGAGTGAATAAGAGTATCTGTGAATAAGCATCAAATAAGCATCTAGTGGTGGGGGGAGGCTGGGCGGGGGAGTAGGGTTTGAGAGCTGAGCTCTGGTGACGCAGCAGTTTACTCCTCAGCAGGGCAGAGTTTTGCTCAGGTTTAAGAGCCAGTTCAAACTGTTATTAAAAAAAGGAATAAGGTATAGTTACCATAGCAACTGATACACCACATGACATTGATATTTTCCCTCCTAAGAAGAAAGCTCATTGTTAAAGCAACTGTCACACAAACAAAAATCTCCCTGATAAAGTTACTAAAGTTTTAAACTGCTTCCTCAAGGGGAAAAAATTGAATTTTAACAGATACATACATTTAAAATTATCAGGGGACCACCAAAAAAATTCAGAAATATTGTATTATTACATGCAAAATAATCCAAGCTTTTCTAATTGTCATACCCATCATTAGGTGACCTCTCATGAAATGCAGTGATTTACTAGATGTTATGTATGCTTATGTCAGAGAAGAGTGGATAGATAACTGTTTCTCAATAAAGTAATCAAACTTCGGCCCATATTCTTCAACAGATGACTGACTGATTTACTTGAAAATCTTCAAATTATGTGACATTTAATTCTGCCTTGAAGACTTATTTATTTTCTTTCTAAATGCTTTTATGTTATGACCTTTGGGCATCTCGTTATTAGTGAAGTGTCTCATTTATCAAAACCTTCCTCAAGAAAATAGTTTTCAATTTGACTTGATAGAAGGATATCAATAATTCAAAATTGAATCAAAATCATTTATAAATCCTTGTGTTGACTTCCATTGCTCCAGGAATATTTTTCAAAATATTATGGCAATAATAGAAAATATCAGAAGAGATTGTTAGAGAAGAGATGAGAAGAAGACCACGGAATGGGAACCTTCAATATTAAGGTGGTCACAGATAAGCAAAGATGCCAGCCAAGAAGAGGCAGTGGGAACAACCAGGGAGATGGGAGAAAGACAAAATGAATAGCAGGCTTTTGGAATCCAAGTGAAGACTGTTCTTCAAAAGGTGAGTGGTTCACTGTGTCCTGTTCTGCTGAAAGGACTGAGCATTGTGCATTGCCATCAGCAAGAGAGAAGTCAACAGCCCCAGTGACTGACGAGGGCAAAATCCTGACTGTAGTTGTTAGTTTAAGAGAGAATGAGAGGGGAAAAAAAATTGGAGAGCAATTGTGCAGACATTTTCAAGCTTTTCTGCAAAAGGGATAAAAAATGGAACAGAGTTGGTGGATTCAAGAGAGGGCTTTTAAAAACTGAGAGACATAAAAGCATATTTTTATACTATAGGGAATGATTGACGGGATGGGGTGTAGTTACAAACTGAGCGACTAGTTTCAGAGAGATGATGAAAAATTCGTCTACGATGAAATGCCAAAAGGCAGAGAAAACGAATGCTGGAAGTGAGTGTATGTGCTAGTGGAAGTCCATGGGTCTATGGAAGTTTTTCTCCATTTGTTGTATTTTCTCCTTGAAATAAGAAATTAAGTTACTATGTAAAAGTGAGCTGTTGGGAGGATGCAATGGAGGTCTGGAATAGAGCAAGATGTGAAACTATTAAGGAAATTTAAAATTATTTCCAGGTAGCCTTAAGAACTCATCAAGGTATGTGTTGTGAATTTCAAACACACATGGTTTTGTGTGCATGTGTGTGTGTGTGCATTTTGCTCTAGTCATTTTCAGCTAAATGGTAGCAGGTGTGGAGTAGGCAAAGTTAGATTTAACAAAGGCTTTGATTTTTCTAGGTTAGTGCAATGAAGTTAGAGAAGGATGCAGAAGTCATTGAAATGAAGGAAGTAATTATAACTGTTAACTATGGAATCTAAGCTGTTTAAAGCGAGAGAAAACTCATCTTTCCCTTCTACAAAGTGAAGGACAGTGAAAGCTGGAAGGATCAATAGAATGAAGGTCCCAGTGAAGAAAACTTTACAATTTTGGGACCAGAGAGAATGAGCTGGAAACACAGAAAATCACAGAGTGTGAGACACACAGATCTGAGAATATGGAGGGATCGCAGTAAATGGTATGACATAAGATCTAGGTTAAAACCTGATACACTTTACTGAAGCATGGAATATGCTTACACAGAGTGTAACTAAATATTCAAAATGTTGCTAAATGATGCCAATGATTTTGTTTATTGTATTTTCTGATAGTTACTCATCAAACTCTGGACATGACATATAGGAGAATTTGAATAGATATTGGTTGAATAAATGGATGAATGGGCAGGTGGATGGATGGATGACTGGATAAAAATGTTGCTGTACACCTAATTAACAGAAAAATGCATCATAAATTAAAATTCTACATCGCTGAATGATGCTAAGAATCCTTGTGTGGTGCATCTGACTTTGAAATATCATTAACATGCACCAACGGTACAAGAACTCGTCCCATCCTGGATTTTTTCATCTCAACTTCTCTACTTGTGTGCACTACTGAGACATAAGTATCAGTATCTCCCTTCTCAGAAGCTCAGTTGATGGACTCTTAATTTTGTTTTGCTACAGAAATACTCTAGAGTCAGGACAGATGTAAGGTCAGATGTACTTAGGAGTAAATCTTAAGTCACAGATGAACACTAAGAATAAATAAATAACATTCAAATTTAGTCTATCATTTATGGAATCTAACAGCCAGTATCTCTTTCTGTAGTTGTTACCCAAACTAGAGAAAACAATAAAAAGAAAGTATAAAAGATAATTAATTTATCATCCATATACTAACAGTGTGTCTCAAAAATGAAAAGGATATTTTAGCAATTTGACCATGTAATGTGGTTAATACATATTGGAACAAGCCATAGTCAGTTCAAATGCAAGTGTGATGAGACAGTACAAAATAGGAAGAAAACTTAGTCTGTAGGATAAAAATGTCCTTATCAGGCTGTATGTCAAGTAGTGATGTAGCTTCTCCACCTCAACCCACCTCCAGTCTAATGGTATGTAAGGTAACTAGATCAAGCTTCTAGTTCCTCTAACCCAGTGGGATCCTTGCTCCATGGAGGCTACAATGATTACCAAGTCCATTCAGAACTTTAAGGGCCTAAGGAGGCACAGGAAGCAAGTCCACTCACTGGCATTCTTATTTGGCCTAAATATTTGTCTTTTTTTGCTTGTTAGTTTATTGACTGAATGCAATCTTATCATCCTCAAATGTCTTCCAAACTTGAGCAATTCTTTGTATTCTCAAGTATATCAGGCATAGTTTAATGTTGCAGGTCTGATATAGAAAAAATATATTGTAAAGAAAATAATGAAATGATAGATTGTGAAATCAAAACAGAATAACTTGAGAAGCTCAAAATGGGCTCCTTTATAAATGGAATTTCTTTCCAAAACTTCTAGTTTATCTGATACAATATTGTGACTGGTGTGCATTGGTATAATGTACTTTGAATATATATTTAAAAATATTTTTGGATCCCTGAAAACTTTGCTATATTGTCTTCTAGCTGAAAAAGTTGCTGTGAAGAGGTCTGAGGTCTGAGGGACATTTGCCCTCTTGTAAATAGCTTAATGCCTGATTTTTTTTTCTGTAATATGTCATTTTAAGCAGCAAATGTAGAATCTTTACTTCAGAAAAATTATGTTCTCATATTCTACTTTGAACAGCATTTACTGTCATTTATTGGCTTCTCTACCTGAAAGATACCAATAATCCCTAATTATTTTCAATATCGAATAGCTTTAGATTTCATTAATATATTTATCCTTTCCCTTTACATTTTCTCAGCATTTTTTCCTATCATTTTAAGCAAAAACTATTAATGAGAACAATTTAACATTGTTCTCCAGAGAAATTATTTTGGTTCTTTATCTACATCATTAGATCAGTAATTTCTCTTTTTATATCATATATCCATTTTATTTTTTGAAATTTTGTTATTGAATTAATTTTTAGTAAGATGCTAAAGTAGGGAATAAAACAAATACAGAAAATTTCTTCCTGTTCATTGAGTTATGTTTTCCCTTAGGTAGGGCCCTTTGTCTATTATATATCTCCTCCTTCCCTCCCTCCCCTTCTCTTTCTTTCTCTTCTTCCTTCCTTTTCTCCTTCTCTTTCTGTTTTTATTTCTTACTGAATTCTTCCCTGTACTTTATTTATGCAAAAACATAATTTATTTTCATCTTGCTCATGCTTGGGGATTTCTTTCCAAAACTTCTATTTGCTCTGATACAATACTGTGACATTTTAAATGTTAATATTTACAACTCTATCTGAGACTTGCTTGTTTTTCCTCTCTGAGCGACAGCTTAATGGTAATTATTTGTGTTCTATCTACACAGCTCTTAGGAGAAGGCCCATATAATTGCTAAAGTGGTATAATTTTTGTTGCTGTTGTTGGAATATTTGCTTCTGTTCTTACTTGGTAAATAGTCAAATTTTCTTTACCAAGATTCACTTTACATAATTGGAGGGCATATATGATTTCATGGAGGGATATCTTCCAAGTTTCTGTTTCATTCGAAATGTGTTGGGCAGCCCTGAAATCCGTTGTGTGACAGAATTCCTGCTTTATTTTTCTTTTCTTCATTTATCCCAACCTTATTCCCAATACTCATTCCCTTACTACTCAGTTGAAAAAAGAAAAAGAAAGGATGCCCAGACAGTTTAAGTTGTTCCAAATTTGGAAATACTTTTATTTCTTCAAAATTTTTCCCAGGAAATATAAAAATGGTTCACAATCAATTCTTACCAGAATATTCCATTTCTTTCCTTGTTTTGTTTGTTTCTTAATTGGTTGGTTGATTTAATTGGCTTTTTGTATTTTTCTTGTTTGTTATTGTTGTTATTGTGATTTATCATGTTTTTCATTCGTCATTGTGGAAAAGAGGTTCTATGACACGGCTTCAGTCGGCCATTTTAACCTGAACATTTCTCTTTATCTCAGCTTGAAATGCACCTCAAAAAAGGAAACCTTATATTGCATAAACCCAGTAAAATTTCTTAGCCTACTCTTCAAGGCAAGCTGATATTTTATATGAAATATTTCAACAGGATTATAGCTAAGGGTGACTTTTTTATATAACAGTAAGCAAAGGAAATAACTTTTTCCATTATTTTTCTCTTGTGGTAATTTCAATATCTCATTTCATTGCATTATAGTTGCCCTTGCAGAGGAGTTTTTATTGTGTTTTGTTTAAATAAAAAAATATTACGTAACTCAGTTATCTCTTCAAGAGTGCAATTTTCAGGATTTGCTTTACAGCCTCACAGACTAATTTTTTTGTTTGATATTATTTTCATTCAAATCTAAGAAATGGGAATTAAAACTCAGACAGAGATATGAGGACTTCTAGATTTCTTCTGCACAAACCAATCAGAGAAAGTAAAACATAATTCTCCTTACTTTTAAAAGGATTTTTTAAAGTGGCCCCTATGTGCAAGGATTATTCTCCTTTCATTTTCCTGTTGAAATTTATTAAAACTATTTTGAACAAAGCTCTTGATATTTTACTATAGGACACATCCCTACATTAATTCTAAGGAAACAGGAAAAAGGCTCTAACAGCCGTTCCCCTTCTTTACCTCAATCTCAGCTCAGTAGGATATTCTGTTGCTTTTCTTTCTATAGTGCACATGATAAAGAGTTTCAGGGTGATTTTAGAAAACCTAACAGCATCTGGAGGTGTCAGTGTTCTTGGTAGCAATTTGGTTTGAAAGGGAATATATACTGAGGTTTGAACCCACTCAAACTTCAGGTAATCCAAGGTTAGAATTAAGTACAATTTTGTTCAGTACAAAGCTCTGGGTAATGAGAGAACAGCAATTTACTTTTCCAATTCACTAAAAGAAATTTTCAAGAAACTTTAAAAGGAAGGGTCAGGTAAGCTTTTAAAACTCAAATGGTTAATCCAAAGTAACTCTTGAACTCTTCAGTTTAGCTAGACTGCAAAAACTGGACCACGTCCTTAAATATAGAAATAATAGACCAAAAGAAGTCAAGAAAAGAGCCTACTGGTCTCAAGGAGTAGACAACTGATGACAAAGTAAGAAAAAAGTTCACTACAGAAGATGTGAAATGGCTACCTTTATAAGGCATACTTAGAACTTTGCAGAATAAACGCTTTTAAAAATATTTTAAATAATTTAAAAAGTATATATCAGGCTGGGCGCGGTGGCTCACACCTGTAATCCCTGCACTTTGGGAGGCCAAGGCGGGCAGATCACGAGGTCAGGAGATCGAGACCATCCTGGCTAACACGGTGAAACCCCGTCTCTACTAAAAATACAAAAAATTAGCCGGGCGTGGTGGTGGGTGCCTGTAGTCTCAGCTACTCGGGAGGCTGAGGCAGGAGACTGGTGTGAACCTGGGAGGCAGAGCTTGCATTGAGCTGAGATTGCATCACTGCACTTCAGCCTGGGAGACAGAGCGAGACTCCGTCTCAAAAAAAAAAAAAAAGTATATATCAAATTTGTTTCTGATTCCAAGGAAAGGTTCTGAAAAAAATATTTGAAAACTCACAAATGGCCTGCCACAGGGAATAGTTCCCACGGTATACGTGTCACTGAATTGGTCCCCATGATTGACCTGCCAGTTCCTGTAGCCACAAAACTCTGAACTTGTGGACAGATCTATGGCAAAGCAGTGATGTTTTTCTATCCTAGCATCAATACATTTAGGTTAAATATCAAGCAACTGTGCATTTTTAATGGATTAAGTCATTCCTGAGGTTATGGTAAGCAATGCGTAAAAAAAGTAGTTATTTCATTATTCACAATTGGCAAATGATGAATACTTCAAAGGAAAGTTTAGTTGGAGTCATTGTATATATAGTATTGATTTTGAATAATAATTCCAAAGAGTGCAGATGACATGAAAATGTGCAAAGTATATAGCACAAGGCAAATGAGGAGAGAATGGATAAAAGTGAAAATGAGAACAGGGAGCACTGATCCAAAAATTGCATTTGAAGTCTGTGTGATGTAAATAGCAAGGCTGCTGTCTTTACATGTTCTGCAGCAGAGAGATGTCACATCTAATTCCCTATTCAAAGTGGCTTCAGTTCACCCAGCAACATTATCAGTAATTACAAGGAGAAAGAATCACTCACATTATGAAAACCCAGGCTCTGGCAAAAAGGCCTCTGTTAGGATCCAACCTGGTTCGTCCTGATGAAGGACCTGTTCCAGAACAAGAAGGGCTCTTTGTGTTTGAATCAGGTCTTTCCTCTCTTGCTGCTATGCGATGGAGAGTGTTCTGCCTAATGCAAATTCACCAGGGTAGCCCAAGAATTAGCAAGAATTCTACATTTATATTGGAACAATCTCTCCAATTGTGCTTTTGAAAAAGCACTACTCATATAGATTCTTGTTGCTTCTAATTTATTCATTTCATTTCTTCAGATATTGTGGGTTAAAAATGTCCCAAATGAAACTGTTACTGACACATAGATAATTTTTCACTTTGTTAAGCAGAATTCTGCTTTTTAGTGCCTGGTTATAGACTAAACACAATTCAATAGTAAGTGCAACTCAACAGATCCGCAGACCCAGTGGGTTTCCTATTACCCTTTGCTTTTCCAGTATGACAAAACCTCGAAGACTGTAGGTTATTTCACAAAGTTTCAAAATTGTGCAAATGCTGCTTCTAGTAACATTTCTCAAGCTCATTTTGCTGCCTTTTGTCTCCCCAAACAGAGCCTCAACTGCTGCACACATATCATAGCACACAGAACTCTTCTGTCTGTGCAATCAGTAGCAGACAGATACTCTAGACTTAGAAGTCTCCAAGAAAAAGACATGTCATTCACTTCTATGTCACCAGCTTCTGGATTAGGATCTGTGTTGCAGTAGGTATCCTCCCCATCCCCCAACACATACATACTCAACAGAAGAAAACAAAAACCCAAAACTAATAATGTATTGAATGAGTTAATGAAGACATGGAAGAGGAGGAAATGAGACTAATTCAGGAAGTCGGGAAAGACATTCTTGAGAGGGTGAAGCTTGAACTAAGATCTGAAAGAAAGTAGGATTTAACTGGGTGAAGGAAAATGAGGAAAAAAACAAAAGATTTTTCCTGTCCATTAAATTAAGACCCCAAAATCCTATTGACAACCTCATAGGGTTTAAGATAGAGCCACTCATCATAGTAGAATGAACTGGGTCATGGTGCCTCCATGCTAACCTGTGGCTGAGGCTACTGACTTTCAGCCCTCCATTCACGAGTACCGGGTCTCTCTTCTTACAACATCACTTTTGTATACTCAATTTCTGATACAGATAGGGTTCTTTCTTCTGCCCTCGAAAAGCCCCGTTGTAACACCACACTTGTCTCTGTGTTACTATCATGAAGTCCTGTTCCATCAAAGTTTCTTCAGCAATCTCAACTTGATTCCCTTTTAGTTTAACCATTTTCTTCATCTCCATGGTAGTTTCCTATGGATATATTCTGTTATTTGCAGGAAGAACTGCAGATATAACTAGGTACCTACTTCTATATATTTTCCCATTTTCAGTCATACAACTGATACAAGTGATATTCCATCACTCTTCTCTGATTACTGGTTTCTTCACTAAACTGTTTTCTGCATTTCCTGGTGAACAATTTTATTGCTTGAACAAAATGCAGAAATTTCTTTTTGTGAAGGCTTTGCCTGGCCTGTTTGGTGGGGCTTGGGTTATTTGATAGGCTGTGGATCCTGAACACATATTCTCCCTCCATGGGTAAGACCAGAGTTTGCAGGAACACCTTGCTTTTTCTGTCCTCTTGCTAAGAATAAGCTACCATTGCCTTTGAGCAGCCGCCATACACAATAACCATCACCAAAGACTGCAGGGCACCATACATTCACATCCACTCCTGGAGTTTTGGGAGGATGGAGGTTCTGCTAAAATGGCACATTCATGTGGAAATATAATCCCACAGATAAAGAATAAAAGAGGTAGAAGGAAGAACAGGTCAGCATGTTTCTTTGACTAGGGAAACTTAAATTCCTAACTTCAGAGACCAGGCTAGCCCAAGATTCATTTCTGGACCTCTTTTACAATGGAAATTCTTCATAACAAGAAAAACTAAAAATCCGATATTTACTATTCAAAAGTGGCCCCTTTTATATTTATTGTGATTATATTAATATTTATGTTTACTTCAGTATATTCAATATATACACATGTATTAAGTGTTTAGAGTGTCGGGGTTAACACACATGTATAAAATGATACATTATCTGACTTCAGAGAATTTACAATCTACATAAGGAGATATAAATCAAATAATTGCACACACATATGAAATTTCAATATGTAATTATGACTGTGTATAAACAGTAGCTTGGTGAGAGAAGAGATAATGATTAACTCAGGAAGAGAGAAAGTAAGTCTTGAGAAAAGGAAGCTGGAACTGAGATCTGAAGGAAAATGAAAATTAACTAAGTGACAAGATATGTTTTGCAGTGTCACCACCCAATTCTCATCCTGAACTGTAGCTCCCACAATTCCCATGTGTAATGGAAGGGATCTGGTGGGAGGTAATTGAATCATGGATCTTTCCCATGCTGGTCTTGTGATAGTGAATAAGTCTCAAGATCTCTGATGGTTTTATAAAGAGCAGTTCCCCTGCACAAGTTCTCTCTCTTTGCCTGCTGCCATCCATGTACGACATGACTTGCTCCTCCTTGCCTTCCATCATGATTGTGAGGCCTGCCCAGCCATGTGGAAGTGTGAGTCCATTAATCCTCTTTCCTTTATAAATTACCTGGTCTTGGGTATGTCTTTATTAGCGGCATGAGAACAGACTAATACAGTAAATTGGTACTGGTAGAGTGGGTACCAATTTACTGCTGCTGTAAAGATACCCAAAAATGTGGAGGTGACTTTGGAACTGGGTAACAGGCAAAGGTTGGAACAGTTTGGACAGCTCAGGAGAATATAAGAAAATGTGGGAAAGTTTGGAACTTCCTAGAGACTTGTTGAATGGCTTTGACCAAAATGTTGATAATGATATGGACAATGAAATCCAGGCTGAGGTGGTCTCAGATAGAGATGAGCAACTTGTTGGTAACTGAAGTAAAGGTGACTGTTGCTGTGTTTTAGCAAAGAGACTGGTGGCATTTTCCCCTGCCCTAGAAACTTGTGGAACTTTGAACTTGAGGGAAATGATTTAGGGTATCTGGTAGAAGAAATTTCTAAGCAAAAAAGCATTCAAAAATGATTTGGGTGCTGTTAAAAGCATTCAGTTTTAAAAGGGAAACAGAAAATAAAAGTTCAGAAATTTGCAGCCTGATGATGTGATAGAAAAACAAAACAAAACACACACCTATTTTCCGAGAAGAATGCAAGCTGACTGCAGAAATTTGCATAAGGAGGAGCCAACTGTTAATCACCAAGACAAAAGAGAAAATGTCTCCAGGGCATGTCACAGGGCTTCACAGCAGCCCCTCCCATCACAGGCCAGGAGGCCTAGGAGAAATAAATGGTTTCACAGGCTGGGCCTAGGGCCCCCCTGCTCTGTACAGCCTGGGGACTTGGTGCCCTGCATCCCAGCCACTTCAGCCATGGCTAAAAAGAGCTAAGGTATAGCTCAGGCTGTTGCTTCAGAGGGTGTGAGCCCCAAGCCTTGGCAACTTCCACATAGTGTTGAGACTGCGGGTGCACAGAAGTCAAGAACTGAGGTTTGGGAACCTCTGCCTAGATTTCAGAGAATGTATGGAAATGCCTAGATGCTCAGGCAGAAGTTTGCTGTAGGGGTGGGGTCCTCATGGAGAACTTCTGCTAGGGCAGTACTGAAAGGAAATGTGGAGTTGGAGCCCCGGCACAGAGTCCCTACTAGGGCACCACCTAGTGGAGCTATGAGAAGAGGGCCTCCATCTTCCAGACCCCAGAATGGTAGATCCACCAACTGCTTCCACTGTGCACCTAGAAAAGCTGCAGACATTCAATGCCAGCCTGTGAAAGCAGCTGGGAGGGAGGCTATACCCTTCAAAACCACAGGGGTAGAGATGCCCAAGGCCATAGGAGCCCATCTCTTGCATCAGTGTGACCTGGATATGAAACATGGAGTCAAAGAATATCACTTTGGAGCTTTGAGATTTGACTGTCCCACTGGATTTCAGACTCTCATAGGACCTTCAGTCCCTTCATTTTGGCCAATTTCCCCTATTTGAAAAGGGTATATTTATCCAATGCCTGTACTTCCATTGTATCTAGGTAGTAACTAGCTTGATTTTGATTTTACAGGCTCATAGGTGGACATGACTTGCCTTGTCTCAGATGAAACTTTGGACTGTGGACTTTTGAGCTAATGTGGAAATTAGTTAAGACTTTGGGGGACTGTTGGGAAGGCATGATTGGTTTTGAAATGTGATGACATCAGATTTGGGAGGGACTGGGGCAGAATGGTATGGTTTGACTGTGTCCCTACCCAAATCTCATCTTTAATTGTACCTCCCACAATTCCCACATGTCAAGGGAGGGACCCAGTGGGAGGTAATTGAATCATGGAGGCGGGACTTTCCCATGCTCTTCTCATGAGAGTGAATAAGCCTCACAAGATCTGATGGTTGTAAAAAGAGGTGTTCCCCTGCACAAGTTCTCTCTCTTTGCCTGCCACCATCCATGTAAGATATGACTTGCTTCTCCTTGCCTTCTGCCATGATTGTGAGGCCTCCCCAGCCATGTGGAACTGTGAGTCCATTAAACCTCTTTCCTTTATAAATTACACAGTCTTGGATATGTCTTTATCAGCAGCATGAGAACAGCCTAATACATGAAGGAAAGATGGAAGAGCATTCAAAGACAGTAGCATGTAGAAAAGCCCTTTGACATCACTGAAAATTGCAATGGAAGGCAGTAATTCCTGGAGAATTAAACTGTCACATAAAACACAGTACTAAATAAAGCCACAGCAGAAATAGAAATATGCATGCAGGGCCTGGCTGTCCCTGTTTAGAAACTTTATCTTAATCCTACAATCACTGGAAGGACGTTAAAGGGATTTTAAGCCTGTGGTTTCCCTCATGGAAAGATACATTGGCTGCTCCCTGTAGAGTGAGTTAATACTTCCCTATATGGCAACATGGTGGACTAGATATTGTAAATATCCTCTAAAGTATGCATAACATTAAAACATAGCTAAATTTACAGAAAGAAATACAAACTCCAGGTTTTAAAAAAGTGAAAAGGGGAAATGAAAATCAGTGTAACAAGCTCACACTGATGATCCACCTTCCTAGAAAGATTTACTGTTCTGTATAACCTATAGGTTGAATTTTAATGACTTATTGGGAGAGAGAGATAGGAGAGTAATTCTCATGTCTTTGTATGATTCAAATAAGAAAATTAAAAGTAACTAGAAAATATGTAAAGAAATAATGAAATGCTCCTTATCAAGTTGTTCTAAACTTCAGATTTTTTATCTTTTAGCTAACCTCTTACTAAAATCAAATGGTTAAGTTATATAAAATAAACACACACACACACTCTGACACTCACATTCACTCACACACACACACAAATATATATTCCTTAGAAATTTACCAAGGATTCACATTGTGAGTGTCCAAGGTTCTGAAAAGAAAGGAGACTCTTTGATGGATGCCCAACATCCCAGGCTAATTCTTCCCTGAAGGCATTTGGTGATTCTTAAGCAGTGCCTAGGGAGCAGCTAAGCACCGTTTATGAGGCAGCATTTCTCACCTCCTCACACTAACTCCAGCTCCATCTTACAGAAGCTGTATTCCAGGAAAGAATAGCTCCCTTTCTTCTCTCAGCCTACACTCATAAGGTGAAGCTCTACCCCAGGAGTGGAAAGCAGAGAACGCTGGACCACAATTACCCTTGCCTCAGCTTACTTAAAGAATGGAGGCCCCACGTCATGAATGGTGAGCCATGAAGCCCAGAGGCTACAGCACCCTGCTTGTAAGGCACAGATGTTATTCTGAGAGAAGATATTATCTGAAATATCCAATTTTCAACAAAAATTATGAAACATGCAATGAAATGAAAAAGTGTAACTTACACAGTGAAATAAAGAATGATAAGCAATAGGAACGGCCTTTGAGCAGCTATTATAAATATGTTAAAAGAACTAAATAAGCCACGTTTAAAGAAGTAAAGAAGATATAATGACAATGTCTCCTCAAATAAAGAATATTAATAAAGAGATAGTTTTTTTTTTTTTTAAAAAAGGGAAATATATAGAACCTCAGAGAAGTATGAGACACCACTAAGTGCATATACATGTAATGGGAATACCAGAAGTATAGAAGTAAGAGAAAGTAGAACAAAAATTATTCAAATACATAACGGATAAGAAAATTAATATACAAATTATTTATTAAAATAATCAAATATTCATTAATTTTAAAATTATTAAAATAAATTTGTATATTAATTATGCATTATTTATTTATTGACTTAAGAAACTCAACTAATTAACTGTAAGCAGAATAAATCCAAAGATACTCACACACAGATATATCCTGATAAAAATGTTGAAGGCCAATGATAAGAAAATCTGAAAAAGAGCAGGAGAAAAATGACTTATGAAAAAGTCAATCCCAGTAAGATTGGTCAATTTCTTATAAGAAACTATGAAGGACAAAATGCAGTGGGATGATATCTTTAAAGGGCTTTAGGAAGAAGGAGTAGAGTGGGGAAGAATTGTCACCTCAGCCCAGAATCTCATACAGCAAATTCTCATTAAAAAGTGAAAAAATAACAGAGATTTCATTGCTATCAAACTAACTTTATAATAAATACTAAATGAAGTTCTTCAGGCTGAACAAGTGATCCTAGAAAGTAATTTGCCTTTGAGCAGCTATTATAAATATGTTAAATATTTAAATGTTAAATAAATATATATTTATACACACATACATGCACACATACACAGACATACACACACATACACAGAGTGCTGGCAAGAGTAATTGTGTAGGTAATTTAAAACACTGTTAGCTACATATTTCTTATCCTTTCTTCTCTTAACTGATTTAAAAAGCAATTCTATAACATGATATGTATATCACTGTGCTGCTGGGCCTATAATCTATAGCTATTTAATACATTTGCCAATAACAGAACAAAGGAGTTGGGTACGAGCAAAGTTGTATTTGAGTAAAGAAATGACATGATATAACTAGAATTCACAGGAACAAATACACAGAACTGGTAACATTTTTCTAATATAAACTGTATAAATATATACTTTCTCTCCTTTCTTCTCTCAACATCTTTAAAAGACCTATAATTATCTAAAGTAAAACTACAATGATGTACTCTATTTATAATATATAGATGTAGCATGCATAAAAATAGCACAGAAAATGCTAAAAAAAAAAATAGAAATAACGCTCATAGGCCTCACTGGAATTAAGTTGGTGTAACTCTGAAGTAGATATTGATAAGAAACTAGAATAAGTCCTAAGAGAAGGAACCTTAGAAAAAGAAAACTTTAAAAAATATAGTGAACAAATTGTTTATAAATTAAAATGTTATTTACACTTAATGCAAAAAAACCAGTAATGGAGTCAGAGGAACATAAGAAGACATGTGATATGTAAAAAAAACAGAATAAAATGACAGATATAAATCCAAATCTATCAATAATAACACTATATTAGATTATAAGATTCTAAATTATGTAGATTAGATTATAATTATCTCTACAATAGATAATTCTGTGAAAATGTCAACAAAATTCATAAAACTTTAGCTAGATTGTCCAATAAAGATGGATAAAAGGCTCAGCTACTAGAATTAGAGATGACAGAAAAAAATGTAACTGCTGACCATGCAAAAATATAAATGATCATAGGAGAATACAATGGACATGAAATGAAATAAAAGATGAAAATTATAGAAATAAAAACTACTAACACTAACTCAAAATGAAATAGAAAATCTGAACACAAAGAAAGATTGAACAGTAATTTTTAAAACTTTCACAATGAAAAATTCAGGCCCAGATCACCTCACTGGTAAATTGTACAACATATTTAAAAAATAGATTCAGAGGTGACTGGGTGTGGTGGCTCACGCCAGTAATCCTCGCACTATGGAGGCTGAGGAGGGCGGATCGCTTGAGGTCCAGAGTTCAAGACCAGCTTGGCCAATACGGTGAAACCCCGTCTCTACTGAAAATACAAAAATTAGCTGGATGTGATGGCACATGCCTGTAATCCCAGCTACTTGGGAAGCTGAGGCATGAGAATCGCTTGAATCCAGGAGGTGGAGGCTGCAGTCAGCAGACACTGAACCACTGCACTCCAGCCTGAGCAACAGAGCAAGACACTGTATTTAAAAAAACAAACAAACAAAAAAAAACTTCAAAAAATAGATTCGGGAGTACTGTGCAGGTTTTTTACGTGGACATACTGCATAATCGTGGGGTTTGGGCTCCAACCCAAATACTGAACATCATATCCACGTTGTACCCAATAGGTAATTTTTCAACCCTTACCCCTCTTCTACTCTCTCCCTTTTCGGAGTCCCCAGTGTCTATTATTTTTCTCTGAATGTTCAAAATTTTATGAAATATTTAAGGAATAATTAATACCAATTCTTCAAAAACTCTTCTAAAAACTAGAAGAGGAAATACTTCCCAATTTATTCTATGAGGCCAGTACTTCCTGGCACCAAAACCAGTACCCCCTTGTTTTTCCTTCTCCTTACAAGAAAAGGAAACCGCAGAGCAGTATTTCATTTGAATATAGGTAGGAAAATCCTCAACAAGAGTCTAGTAAACTAAATGCAAAAATATATATAAGATGAATTACACATGATGAGCAACTGAGATTTCTTCCACGATCACAAGGTTGGTTTAATAACCAAAATCAATTAACATAATAAACCATATCAATAGAATTAGAGACAAAAACTACATGATTATCCATCTTGATATATGCAGAAAAAGCACCTTGAAAAATCCAATATCCTTATGATTAAAAATAATCTCAACAAATTAAATATAAAATGGATTTTTTTAAAAGCTTAAACTCCATCTACAACAAATCCACATGGAACTTCATACTTGGTGGTGAAAGACTTAAGGCTTTGCCCCTAAATCAGGCACGAGACAAGGATGTATGCCCTTGTCATTTATTTTCAATATTTTACTGGAGGTATTAGCCAGGACTATTGGAAAAGAAAAATAAATAAAATTCACCCAACTTGGAAAAATTAAAACTAAAAGTATCTCCATTTGCAGAGAACACGGTATTTTATACAGAAAATCTTAAGGAATCCACTACTATACACTAATATTATATGGTAATAATTTAGCAAGGTTGCAGGGCACAAGGCCAATATACAAAATAATCAAAAGTATTTCCATATACTAGCAATGAATAATCTGAAAATGATAGTAAGAAAATAATTTCATTTATAATAACATCAAAAACTTAAATATTTAGGAAAAGATGTAATAAAAGAAGCAGAAACTTGTACTCTGAAAACTATGAAACACCACAGAAAGAAATTAATGACATCCAGACAAATCTGAATATAAATAAAATGAATTATTTTATATGATATACTGAATACAATATACTGAATTGACACAAGAAAATAGATCTGTAATCGTTAAACTATTTGCATCTGTAATTGAACATATTCCAATGAAAAATGGTCTAGAAATTTTAAAGGTGAGTTCAGTTAAACATCTCAACATTAGAAAAAATATAAGGCCAATCTCATGAAAAATAAAAAAGGGAGTCTTCCATAAAACATGTTGTGACACTAATATAGGTTTTATTCCATGAGCAGAAAAGAACATTTTAAGTCAATTTCAATTATGAGGTTAAATATTAATATAAATTGTAGCAAAACTAAAAATTAGCCAATACAAAGCAGTTAATATAGAGAAAACATGTAATTAAATCTGGTCTATCAAAGTGATTTATTAATTGGTTTCCATTGGAAAATATTTACATGTTATTCACCACCATATAAACACATAAAATAATGTTTAACCTCAAGAATAATTACAGAATTTTAAGCCAGTGATACACCTTCATAAGCAAGAGTTAGTAAGACTGAAAACTAACAAATTTAAGTTATGAAAAAATGAGAACCCATATACTTACAGTGGAAGTATAAATTAGTACAACCTCAATAATCTTTTAGTTAAATATGGTTTAAAGATATGCATATTTTGTGGCCCAAGCAATTTTTCCCCTAAATCTATGCTACCAGAGAAACTCCTGCAAACCAATACTAGAGATGTGTTTAAGGGATGTTATTAGTAGCTTCAACTATAATAGCAAAAGAGTGAAACAAACTAGGTGTTCACCAACTAGGGGAATAAATTAATAAACTGTGATATATAGAAATACTTTAATAATGTACAGTAATCATTATAACATACAGCAATCACAAACTAGAAAGATACAGGTTTTTCCAGTTACTATGGTTTCAGAACATATTTCTATAATACTTAGTGATGTAAAACAACCATTTATCATGCTCTTGGTTTTAATGTGTCAGAATTTAAACAAAGCATGGGGGATATGGTTGATCTCTTCTCTACTTCGTCTGAAGCCTTAGTTGGAAGACTAGAGGGCTGGGGACCATTATCATCCACAGGCATGCTCACTTACAAGGCCACCAAGGCTGGCTGTCAGCTGATACCTCGGTTACTCTCCATTAGGCCTCTTCATGTAGTCTTGTCACACCACCTACTTTGGTTTCCTCATTTCGCAGTGGCTGGTTTCCCTTAAGCAACCATCCCAATATTGAGGGCAGAATGATTTACTTCAGAAATCACAAAGCATCATTTCTGCTGTACTCTTTTAGTAAGAGCAATCCAAAGTTCCCCACCCAGATTCAGGAGGAGGGGACCCCCAGACATCTCTCAAGAGGAGTATCAAAGTCACATGGTAAGAAGAGCACATAAGATGGAAAAGACAGTCACAGCCATTTAGGAAAACAAAATCTGCCAAACATCTTAATTGGCACAAAAACAATTTTGAGTGGAAAAAGTAATTTACAGCACAGTATAATTCCACTTATGTAGAGGGTTTAAATATAGCATATATACATATGTATGCATATATTTAAACATGCCCACATATATTTAAAGGAAAAAAGGAATGCAATAAAAATGATCAACAAGAAATCAAAGAAGATATTATCTTTGGGAATGTGGGAGGGAGAAATATGCAATTGCGAAGGAATATACAAGAAACCCATCATAATATGCAAATGTTTCATTTCTTAAGTTAGGTTTCATGGGCATTCATTATAGCATATTATTATATGTGGGGGATAAACTCCAAAGGAATTTGAATTTAGTTAGCTATGAGGTATTATGGAAAGGGAAATGCCAAGGATGCATTCTAGGTGTAGCACTTAGAGAGGTGATTACACAGTAATGTCCTGCACACACAAAAAAGATAGATATTCAATTGGAGGAAAAGAAAAATGCCCATAGCAAATATCGAGGTAGACATAGATAGAAGAACAGAGAGACATATACAGACACAGACATTGGCGTAGTTCATCAACTAAAGCCCTTGGATCAGTCTTTACAGGCAATATGATCCTACAAAGAAATCACCAAATTTCTGGAAGTTATCCTGAGACTTAAAATGCTTGTAGTTCAATAATATCATGTGATCATCAAGGTGACACTGCAAAATTTCTGCTCTGATGAGTGTTCGAAGAAATAGAAAGGGCTGATCATTGCTTCAAAAGTGTTTATATTGATAACATGGCTAGTTATTTATGTGTGTCTGTCTGATTTGTAAACAGGTTTCCCCTGACAAAAATATCTTTTCCAGCATTAAGCATGTTGCTGGAAATTTCACCTCCAGAGATTATTTCCATTGGGTACGGCTCCTGAAATTCACTTTTAAAAGTCTTTCTTTGAAGATGCAGAGGTGGAACAACACTTAAATGGGGCGATTCTTTATCCACATCAGTGTCACAATGGTAGACACTCAAGAGTAAGGTCACAGAGAAATAGTCTTCAACAGGAAAAAACTGAGAATACAAAGACCAGAACAAAACCAAAGGGTACAGATTTCTGACAGAGGAACAGATAAAGATCAAGGCATTTTTCTTTCACAATTTTTCTAAAGGGAACATGTGCTTAGCAATCTTATCACAGGGTCAACATATATGGCTACAGATATTTAAACATGGCCAGCCCAAATATCTAAATTGAGTTTAGCAGCATGGGAGATGCTATTTCTTAAAAATATTTAGTACTGTGGAAATACGTGATACAGAGCTTTTTGGAAACCGATTTCAAGTCATATATACACAGTTAGAAAAGTGCCCATGGAATCTATACAAAGTTACATGAACAACTGCGTTGCTTTAGAAAAGGGGGAAAATGAGTTCAGAATCTATTATGTAGGTCATATATCAGTATTAATTGGTTTCAATGGGGTTTGTGTTAAAAAATAGAATCCATCTTCTTTAGAAAATAAAGACATTTCTTCTGTTTACATGTAAACTAGGACAGATTCCTTTATTGCGGATATAAAAACTAGGCTAAAAAAAGGCTACTCAAAAGAGGACATCTCCAAGTCTTCTTTCATTTCTTTTTTATTTAACCTGATGAAAAGAAAAAGAGAAGAAAAATATCATGGCTATAGGTGAGCAATAAAATAGCCATGAAGATACTATCTTCTTACTATCACAGGTTCACGGGTTTTGATAGAGGTATCCCCTTTATAATAATGGTTGCCTTTTGAAATGTATCTTACTGTGAAAATCTTTAGTCACTAACGTGTGTCTCCTGGGGGGCGGGGCATGGGAACAAAACTTGAAAAAGATCACTTCCACATAAAGACAACTATAAGTTGGCCAAGTAAACATGAATTAGATGTACAAAAATTACCAATTTCATAGCAAGACACTAAATATTTCTGTCAAAAGTTGTGGGGTGTTGCTGACTATAATTTAATTAAGCTTTAGCTTTACAGTAGTTTCACTTTCAAAAAAGACCATATGTATATAATATACTTAGTGTATAACTTTTGCCTTTTACACAGGCTTTTCTAAGAAAGAATAAAATACTGGCTGGAAAACCTTTCTTCAGTTATTTCTTGGTAGATTAATCTTCTCCTCAAAGTCCCAATAATAATTGTAATGCCTAATCCCTGAGAACAAGTCACTTCAGGTGGGAAATAGAAGCAGCTTGGGAATTCTTCGACAAGAAGAACCAGATTTAGATAAAAAAAAAATTCACTGTAGTCAAGGCCAGGGTGAAAATTCACAAAGCAAGTAACCTCGTATACACCCAGTCCTAAGTACAGACATCCATATGTGTATGTATGACCCTCCTCCAGCCCTGTGCAGGGGGGTCTTTGGCCAATGCAACACTACCACCTCCCTTATAAGGTCTCTTCTGTGTGGCACAGGAAAAGCCAGCAGCTATATTTTCTTGAATTCTTTTCCTGGGATAGTTTGTCAATGAGGGGAAAATGTATACATTAGGAAGATGGAAAAGAAGCAGAAACTATCATTCTCAGGAGGCTGTTGCAGACAGATGTGCGCAGACTGAGATTCCCGACAGCATGACCATGCACTCCTGGAAGCCACTTGCTAACTGCTGCAGACTGAGGCGGTTAGTGAGAGCTTCTAGGGTTTGTTTGTGTTTTGTTGTTGTTGTCGATGTTGTTTTTTGAGAATTGTAACAACTTCCCAGCATGCTTTTGCGAACTGTTTCAGTGTTTGCAGCTGAATTCCTGGTTGGTGGATCCCTTGCCCTGCAGCACTGGCTTCCACAACCTGCAGAGGCAGCTTCCTTGACTTCTGCTCCTTCAACACTTCCCAAATCATTTCAGTCTCTAATTCTGTGTTTACTCTTTTACACTCAAAATACAGTGAATGTCTTCTCTCTTCTTGACAGAACAATTACTTCTACAAGTCCTAGCGAGGATGAATTAAATCTTTCAAGGGTCCTACTCAATCCGTGGTAAGATCCAACTAGTTCTCAATACCTACGCACCCCAGGATGAGTATCAGTCAAGAACTTGTAATCGAGTGTGTCTAATATCCCTCGGCACCAAACACGCCAGTTTATATTCTCCAGAGTATCACTAGGATTCAATCCTGAAACCGATTTTCTGACTTTCAATAAGATATAATAATGATATTGGGAGACAGAAAGAAGGGGAAGGCTAAGATTTCCCTGAAAGTAGTTTCTAGAAGTAGCAGCAGTCATAGCAACTGAGGATGCCTGTAAGTGGTGTAGAGCCCAGAAGCATTAATGGCAGGTATGGCAGCACAATGTGAGTAGAAACTTCCTTTTTTTTTTTTTTTTGAGACAGAGTCTCGCTTTGTCGCACAAGCTGGAGTGCAGTGGTGTGATCTCAGCTCACTGCACCCTCCACCTCCCAGGTTCAAGCGATTCTCCAGCCTCAGCCTCCCAAGTAGCTAAGACTACTGGAGCACAAAGCCACACCCAACTAATTTTTGTTTTTTAGTAGAGATGGGGTTTCACCATGTCAGGCTGGTCTCGAACTCCTGGCCTCAGGTGATCCACCCACCTCGGCCTCCCAAAGGGCTGAGATTACAGGCATGAGCCACCGCACCTGGCCCAGACTTCTAATTTTCTAGTATAGGGCCACCAGTGTCAGTCCAACAGCAGGACCATAATGTGAATAGTGGCAGTACTATCACAGGCTCACGGGTTCCAGGGACAGCAGCAGCTTCCTGACTTGGGCATAACAACTGCCTTCTCTTCTTTACTCCTCAAACTCCCCTCTGTTCACTGTTTCTTTTTCAATTTTCCCAACATCTTTGCAGAACTTAGTTTAGACTGCCCACTCAAAACATGATAAACTCTATCTTCCACTACCTTCCCAGTATCGAATTTTTTTAAGGTTTGGTTTTTCACAGACTTGTTCCCCCCCGCCACCGCCACCCTTTGGTTCTTTTATAATTGTAAATTAAAATTGTTCAAGCAGTTATACAAAATTATCTGTTGAAAATATATGTGTCCAAACCTGTGCTAGGCACTGATGGAAAATCAATATGGAAAGTGCACTCCTGGTTTTCACAGAACAAGGATTGGGAAAGATACAGACACAACCTGGAAGCACAGCATCTACAAGGCTTTCGCTCAGACTTTCGAGAAGAGACTTCACAGCTGACCTAGGAACACATCAGAAAGGACTTATTTTCAACTGCATTTGAAAGTGTAAGCTAGAATCCCCACTTTCCAATGACCACAATTTAGTTTTATTGACACAGCAAATAAAACCCTTGCCTGGAGGTTAAAGGTATAAATGAAAACATCTTCTCTTGAATACAGGTGGGAACTGTGAATTCATTCTAGCCAATAGAAAATGGCAGCTGGGTGTGTGGCTCAAGCCTGGAATTTCAGTACTTTGGGAGGCCGATGTGGGCAGATCACCTGAGGTCAGGAGTTCAAGACCAGTCTGGCCAACAAGGTGAAACGCTGTCTCTACTAAAAATACAAAAATTAGCTGGGTGTGCTGGCAGGTGCCTGTAATCCCAGGTACTCAAGGGGCTGAGGCAGGAGAATCGCTTGAACTGGGAGGCAGAGGTTGCAGTGAGCCGAGATCGCGCCACTGCACTGCAGCCTGGGTGACAGAGGGAGACCTGGTCTCAAAAAAAAAAAAAAAAGAAAGAAAAAAGAAAACAGAAAATGGCAAAGATGATGTGATACCACTCTCATGATTAAGTTATGTTATATAAGCTTCCACCTTATTAGCAGGCTTACTTTACTGTCTCTTTATTTGTTATTGTCTTTGAAGAGGCAACCTAGCTTGAATCCTACCTATATAAGGAAATGAATTCTGCTAATAGCTGGAGTAAGCTTGGAAACAGAATTTTCCCTGATTGAGCCTCAGGTCTAGCTGGCATCTTGACTGCAACCTTAAAGAGAAACCAGTTAGATTTCCTTGGATTTATGACCTTGAAGAAACTATGAGATAACGAGTACAATGTTTTAGGCTGCAAAGTTTGTGATATTTTGTTTTGCAGCAATAGATAACTAATACACTGACAAAAACTACGAATAGAAAAAATCCATCCCCCCCTTTCTTCTGAAAATCCATATTTTGTCAGGAAGAACCTAATAAAAAAGCAGCTGACATGATGGTCTCGGAAATGCACTTTTCAAACTCTTAGTACAAACATCACAGAACAGAGGGTAGAAAAGTAGACTTGAGGCTTAGAATAAGAAAAACAAGCACAGTCTATCTTTAGCTACTCAGCATCTGCATACATTCTTCTACCTATATTTGAATTCTGAACAATTAAAATAACATTCTGCTTCCAACTCTGAGATACAACAAACACAATATCATAACACCCCCTATTCACACCTCCCTGGAATCCACAAGTCACATTTCCACGTGAATAATCTATAAGCTGAAGACTAAAGACAAAATGATAAAGTTATTACAACCAATGCTTCATATAAACTGAAAGGAGAAAGGAGAAGTTTAAAAAAAGAGAGAGAGACAAATATTAGTGTAAACATAAGAAGGCAATGTGTATGTCTGCCAGACACTGCACTTCTGTAACTGGTCACAAGGGTATAGTTGATTTTAATTTACTTCTTACAGACCCCGTTCATTTTAACTTTACTCTTAGACCCTTGGTCACACATCTGCTGGCAGAAGAAGCTCTTTACATGGAGAGAACCTAACTTTATTCCTGAAAGGTCTGAGTCCTCAGGTGTTCCACCTTTATTGGGTTACTCTGTTGGGGTTTTCTTTACATTAATTTTTTACTTTTGTACATGGAAAAGTTAAGAGACACAAAGAAAAATCCTTCAGTTTTGAACGTAATCTTTGTTGTGTAAATGGTAGACCAGAAAATATCTCTTTGGATACTGGGACCAATCACGTCTCCAAGCACAGTAAACCCCTTCTTTGTTATTTCCATTGCATGATGAGCCCAAATAGCAAGTCACATTCTCAACTTGTAATTCACTGGAAACATTCCTATGTCCCTGTGATGGAAGAATTTCTCCCCTGAGCAAAAACAACCTTAAACTTATGCCTAAATTTTAGAGATAAAAACAAGAATTCCACAGTTCAGCTACTGCCATTGTGAGAGAAGTAACTCTCACACTCACCTGTTGGTTTCTGCATCTGAGTATACTGGCGGTGGGAGAATCAGCATCACTTACTGCTCTTTAGTTTAGAGCATATCTACATCTTGTAGACTAATGTACCAAACTTGAAGGGAATTGTTTTCCAAATGGTATCCGTGACTGGATCTTCATTATGTCATGTAAACATGCTACCATGCCAGCTACTTCTGGGTGATGGGTATAATATGAATGAATTCTATGGGTGTGAGCCTTTTGATACATTATTACTGTGAAATAAGTGACTCAATCTAAAATGATGTTGCATGAGCTAACATGATGACTGAAGCACCCAAAATATCCAGATACAGGAGGTGATGACAGAGCATTGTGAACAAGAAAAATAAGCCTTATCCAAAATACGAATTTACTCTAATGAGGACACATTGATGAGCACTCTCATAGGACACAAATATCTTCAAACTATAGGCTCAATCCATGAGGTCTATCCACATGAGTCTTACCCAGCCCTGCTTATTAAATCTCTTCCATACCAGTCCCTCATCATCTGGCTCACCAGTCGTACTGCCCATGAATTAGCATGCATCCATACCACTGGCCATCTCTCTGTCCAGACAGTGAAAAACCAAATGCATTGCTTAAAATACTACCTACTCAGAAGACAATCAGTGAGTATCCTCAATGGGGCTAATATCATTTATAAACCATGCCTGAGATTTCCCTTCCTTCATCACATACTCATAGGGAATTTTGTGTGGTCACAGCTGTGTGCTTAGGGGAAAAGGCAATGATACAAGAGTAGGTGCCATAGAAATCTAAGCCAATTGCTCATGCAAATGATTTTTTGTCAGGGACCCACCAGGTCAGGGACCTACGCTGGCAGATGCCACTTCAACTCCATACTGTTTTGCTGCTGCACACACCCAACCTTATGGCTTGGAGGATTAGCGAAGACACAGTTCATGATGGGCAGCTCAGGTCTCACAGTCATTAGATGTAGCAGAATAATGGACCCTACCCCTCCAATATACCCACTTCCTAATACAAAGATCCTGTGAATATCTGGTTTATAGCAAACGGGAATTAAGTTTGCAGATGGAATTAAGGTTATCAATTAACCTTGATACAGGATGGTTATCCTGGATTATTCAAGTGGACTAAATGTCATCAAAAGGGTCCTTAAAAGTAGACAGGGGAGATGTGATTAGGGAAAAATGTTCAGAGAGATGCAAGACCACAAGCCAAGGAATACTGAGGGAACTCTAGATGATGGAAAAGGCAGGAAAGAGATTCTCCCCTCTAGCCTCCAGAAATGAACGCAGCCCTGCTAACACCTTGATTTTAGGTCCATGAGATCCTTCTCAGATGTCTGACCTTCAGAACTGTAGAATAATAAACCTATGTTGTTTTAAGCCACCAACTTTGTGGTGATTCATTACGGCAGAAATGGATAACTAATAGACTTCATATTCTATGACCGAGCATCATCTACCAGGGCCTGGTTCTAAGCCAGAAGATGTATCTTAAAATGAAAATAATTACTTTCAGATGAATCAGGAAGCTGTCCATCAGACCTACATATTGCTGCTTTTATAGATAAAGTAACACTTTACTAGTTTACTCATCTATTTTATTATTATATCAGCTTTCTGGAGACAAAAACATTTTGTCTGGCATTTGAACCCTGTTGATTATGACAGGAATTATACCCATTTTGTTTCTGGTGAATCACATCTGGTCTTTGCCACTCTAGGATGCTACCAGTTCAACTGAAAACAGGAAGCCTGTGTTAATTCCGTCAACTCTAACATTATCCATAGCATGTAGAGGAAAATCACCAAAGACTTTCTCAAAGATGCTAGTGATCTCTTCACTAAGTTATGTATCAGTTTATTGGTACTTTAGTCAAGAGTGTCCTCCTGACCCTCAAAAAGGGATGCAGGGCAAACAAGATTAGTCCACTCCAAGATTTGTATCCCCCCCTAAAACTACGGATTCTATCTTTTACATCAGGGAAGATGTTTGCTTCTAAACATCATTAAGTACAAAACATTTAAAGTATTAAAAATTAAAAATAAATTACATGCAGTTGAATCCAGGTTTCAGGCAATCAACTATGGAAACTCTTCAGATAAGTCCTGACTCCTTGAATCAACACATTAGATTCATGGTAAACGCCTTGACAACTTTTGCATAATCTAATATTAAAATCCATCTATTTTTGCCTAACACTTGAATTGATTATCATATATATTTCTCAGTTTTAAGATAATATAAATGAGCAAATATTGCAATTATTTTGGCAAACAAGCCGTCTCTTCCTGGGTTGCACGTTGCACTAATCCTCTTGGAGAATGTTTGGATCTTACTTGAAGTGGATCTAGAGGCAATGGAAGTGATGGAGGTGGTTCCTGAGGTGACCAGGCCTTCCCTTGAAATGCAGCTAACTTGGAGAGATGACTATAAAATGTTCATGGAAGCCTTTCTCCTCAGCCAGAAAAGGAGAGGTTACTTTGGCTGGCAAGGGATGCTTAGGGAGATTTGGGGATTAAAGTGCAGGAAGATGTAGTTATCCCACTCCTGACTTTTTGTAGTCATTACTTCTATCATGATGGTCAAATCAAGTGGCTAATTGGCTTTTCAAAACTCTACCTGTCCTTCATCCCAAGAAAACATATATGATAATGTATATATCTGTGGTACTAATGGACAGCGCTAATACAGTTATCCCATTTTTCCCACCAGCAAAAGTGTCATTATTAGATCAAAATAATCCAGAGTCCCATGTCTGAAGATCTGTCTTCTAGGACTTCATCTCATAGAAATGAATATATAAAGTCAGGAAACAAAAGCACAGGTAGTATTTCAATGAGGATATTTAATGCAGAGTTAGTTTCGGTGCTCTAGATAAGAGAGGACACTGTCCTATACTAGGGTACTGGCAGTGAAGAAATGAAGTAAGTCATTTTTGAAATCTAAGAGACGGTACCTTATAAGAGGGAGGTATGTGGAGAAAGAAATATATTGCAAATAATGAACAAGTTTCTGGGTTAAGAAGTTTGTGTATGACAGGAGTTCAGATTTCTAGATCAAGTAGTCAGGGGTATGGAAAGCAGATTATCCTTGGGGAAAGAAGAGATGATAACACATCCAAATACATATCCAAGAAAAACGTAGAATGGAAACTGAAAGGAAGTCAGAAATGGAAAAATAAATGGACTCATGGATATGAGTCCCCAAATAGACTCATAAATTATACGATAAGATAAACATAGTTGTTTTCTAAAAATTAAACTATAATATGAATTAATATCCCATAGTATAGATACACAGTCTCAAAAACCTCTTTGATTATTAAGCCTTACTATTCATTTGAATCCTTCAATGATTACTATTATATATATTAGAAAAAAAATAATTATCAAGCAGAAAAATAATTGGTAAGTGCTTGTAAGAAAATAATTGGTAAGGGAATTTAGAAAACAATGACAAAGCTGGAGGTAAACACTCCAGGTATCTATCTAACCACTACACAAACAACAGAGTATTGACCCATAACCTTCAAGTGTTATATATTGTATATCAAGTCTATCCATGTTATACATGTAAGCACTTTACCCATTTTAGTTATCTAAATAGCTCTCATTGTTTTGCTTCATTTCCAATCAACTTTATATTTTTTATTGTTGTTTCCATGAATGCACAACTATGTCAAGAAAGTGACTTGTCATGCAAAGAAATACATCATTGCTTGTATTTCTTAATTACACTTAATACTATTCATTAATACAGTGATTATGGCTAATATGAGCCAGTTATATGACATAAATATCATCTCTTTGGGCTGTCAAGAGGAGAATTTTGATGCTTAATACTGATGGATGGATCCTACACCCAGGTAAATTCGTATTTTGGGGTAGCCACTTGAGGGTCAGCCAGCAATCTCTCTATGGGGAATATTCTGACCTCACCACAAGTAATTCTTTCAAAAGTTAATAGAAATTGAAATGGTAGATAAGTTTCCCCTTAATATGAATACATTGTAAAAAAAAAAAAAAGACTAGTGATGAGAAAACACATAGAAGTAAAAAATACCAGTTATTTATATACAGAGATGCTACTGGCTCAGACTGGCAATTTTCCACACACTACTAAGTATACTTGCTATGTCTATTAGTATTCCCATTATTGTTAACAGTTGGTGCCAAGGTAATGCATTATGAAAATTTATTGTAACGCAAAACATAAGAGGATATCTCTAACAGCATTTTTCTTCATCTCTGGGGCACAGTATATTACATCAAGAGGGTATGTCAAATCTGAATGCGCCTAAGCCACAGAATTTGAAGTTAAACTTCAGTTCACCTTTAAAACATATCTTCCACCTACGTGGCTTAAAACATGGCAATAGTTAGCAAGCACCCTTGGCTCCATCCTCCCACCTACACTAGAGAAAAACTATTTTGCACACAGAGGTCAGAGTGACCTGGTAAATGTTACCTGGCAATTGCTGGGCATTTAGGAAAGAAGAAGAAAGTCACAGAAAATGACCCAGGCACAGTCCCTTTGCCTGTCAAACAAGGAAAGACAAGGATTAAAAATAAAACCTACATCATATAAGGTTAAGAACTCCTGTTGTGCTAAGAGCTTTTGAAGCCAGAAAATACCAGAGGCTTGAGTTTATCTGGGATAAAAATGAAAGTTCTGACCCAACATCATTAGTGTCTCACTCCACTTTTGACCGCAGCTCCCACAGGTTCTTGAAAGCAGCTTAACCAGGGTTAGAAGGGCAAGCCCAGGGCAGAAAAAATGACACTCATCCATTTAAACATAATTTAATTCTCTGAAGGCTTTTAAAATAGGTTCTTAGAATCAACATCCTTGAGCACTCCGATTGAATGCAGCTATTTTGGGAAATAAAATTGCTGTTATTGATATTTTCTTCATGAATTCAAGGAGGCAAAAACCAAGTGAGGTGCCTTTTGGCCCTTCTACTCTGTAGTCTCAAATCAAAGCCCGGATGAAGTGGAATCTAATATATTTTGTGTTAATGTGCTTCAAGATATGCTAACATCCACTTTGTGTTATAATAATCTGGTATAGTGTATCTACTTCTACTCTAATAAATGGACTCAAGTTTAGACTGACCTCTAAAAAACATCTCCATTATCAGTACCTCAGCTCTTCATCTTCTTCAGAGCATGTTAGAAAGTTACAAGAGTTACATGAAGTACCTGAGCAGCTAAGTTCAAAGTGTATCCTGAATCCACAACAAATCCTGGGGAATCCTAATCTATCCCTGTTTCTTTGTAGACCTCATAAAATGGCACCATCATAGTCCCTCTTATAAACCCCAAGTATTAGTATCTGAGATAAACTATTCTTAGGCACAAAGCAGTATGTGTTTAGCCAGCTATCACCTAGAACAGATGAATGCTTTGAGGATCTTGAACTTTGGGAATGTACATTTCCATGGAATGGGGAATTGAAGGTCTAATAAAGAAAAGTTTGATAAACTTAGTGAAATAAATGAAGAGAAGCTCTGTAATTCCATAGGTCAGAGGATAAGTAAAAACAAAAACCCATCACTACAGTGGGGCATAGCTGTGAAAAAAATGAGGTGTGCTCTCCACCTCACATTGAAGATAGGCCCCAGATATTTTCATATTTATTTTCATTGAGATAAAATTCATAAATCCTAAGTGTAAAATTCAATGAGTTTTAGCAAATATATACATGTGCTATCATATCAATCAAGATAGAAAACATTGTCATTACTACAGAAAGTTTTTCTTCATGTGGCTTCAATTAGAAAGGTGTCAACACTTTAAACAACAAAAGTTCTGATTTCTATCATCATAGTTTTATCAGCTGTACAATTAATATAAATTTCTTTTACTGTATATAGAGTTTGTGTCTGACTTCTTTTGCAGAGTACTGTTTTTTTATTGCCATCCTTGTTGTTAGTGTATCAGTATTTGTTTCTTTTTTATTGCCAAATAACATTTTATTATATAAATATTCCATTGCTTATCTATTTCTTTGGTATCAAGAACTGGAATGATCTGAGAACCTACCCTTCATGTCAGCTGACAAATTAGGCTGCCACAGTTTTTAAAATGCTGACAGAAGACAAATAAAGGACTTTTACTACTCATGGAAGAACAGGCAGCATAAGTATCACATTTGCATGAGTTTCTCTTCTCCCATCTCCAAGTCCCATGGGTATGATCCCAGGTGCATTCTTGCACACACAAAGAATTTGGGTCTCAGATGAAGAACCCCAAGTTTAGGAATCCCTGATCTTTAACAGGGGTTGCTAGCAAACCTGCTCAACTTTTGCCTTCTAGACATGTTATCTTCAAAACTTCAATCAGGTAATAAATCTGCCCTCTGCCTGCCAGGGGAAACACTATTCTCTGCCGAGGGTATTGTCTGTATAAATATCCTCGAAAAGACAGTGCAGAACAAAAGCCAATTCAAAACATACAGAACTCCATGGAGAGCTCTCTCTTAACACCTGGTGATGGACGTTTCCTAGCATTCCATATAAATTAAGTTACAATGTTTTCTAGTCTTCTAGCTCCAACTCATTCATTAAAGTCCAAAATCAATGGAAGAGCTAACAAAACGCAAGATATATATTCCTTTATCAACTCAACAATTATTTTGGTTCCAGTTTGGAACTAGTATGTTATTTCCTTAACATGTTCCATGAATCAATCATGCCGTGTGTGACTAAAAACAGTTTGACTTTTCCTGTAAAATTTTTATGCGCTTTTTTTTCCTTGTTTATTACACTAGCAAGGGACTATATTGAACAGATGGGTTTAGAACTGATTCTTCGTTATTTTGTTCCCAGTCTTAGGGTAAAAGTGTTCAGTATTTCACCATGTGTGATGTCAGCTGCACATTTTTTCATACATGCACTTTATCAGTGGATAAACTTTCCAATTTATCAGTTTTATCAGTGGATAAACTTTTCCACTTTATCAGTTTTATCAGTGGAAAACGTTCCTTCTATTACTAGTTTGCTTCATACTTTTATGATACATGTTAAATAGATGTTAAATTTTATCAAATACACTTTCTGCATCAATTAAGACCATCGCATATTTTTCTCCTTTTTTCTATTAATGACAGTGATTAAATTTCGAATATTAAACTTTCTTCTATTTCTAAAATAAATCACATATAAGCATACATATGATCTATTGTTTCTACTGCTGGATTTTATTGTTGTTACTTCATTTGGAATTTTTGCAGATCATTTCTTGAATGTTATTTGTCTTTAATTTTCCTTTCTTAAAATATGTGTGTCAGATTTGTCACCAGAATAACATTGTCCTCTTAAAATGTACTGAAAAGTGTTCCCTCTTCCTTTATTTTCTGAAATAGTTTAAGAGTACAGTAATGCTGTGTTTATTTATTTCTTAAATATTGGATACCATTTGCAAACTTATGTGGACCTAAAGCTTTCTTTGCAAAGAGGCATTTAATTAAAATTTAAAGTGTTCCCTCTTCATTTTCTGAAATAGTTTAAGAGTACAGTAATGCTGTGTTTATTTATTTCTTAAATATTGGATACCATTTGCAAACTTATCTGGACCTAAAGCTTTCTTTGCAAAGAGGCATTTAATTAAAATTTAATTATTTTAATAGATATAGGGTTTTTAATATTCTACTTTTTCTTGTGTCAGTTTTGGAAAGTTGTTTGTTTCAAAGGATCTGATCCATTTCATCAAAGTTTTCAAATTTATTTGTATAGAGTTGTTAATAATATTTATTATCTTTTCAGTTCTTTATAATCTGTTTTGTCCATCCTCTATCATTCCTGGTTTTAATAATTTATGATTGCCACTTATTGTCTTCATCAGATTTGCTGGGTAGTTATCACTTTCATTAACCTTTTTTTAGGAATGGTGGCTTCCTTAATTTTCTCTATAGTGTATTTCCTTGTTTCTCTTTAATGATTTATTTAGTTCAACATGCTTTTCTTTTTCTAGCTCCTAAAAGTGGAAACTTATATCCTTGATTTAAAATCATTATTCTTTTATAATATAAACATTTAAAGCCATACATTTATTTCTATGCCCTATTTTGGCTGCATAATATGACTTTTGATAAGTTTGATAAGTTTGTTATTATTTAGTTTAAAATGTTTCCTAGCATTCCATATAAATTAAGTTACAATGTTTTCTAGTCTTCTAGCTCCACCTCATTCATTAAAGTCCAAAATCAATGGAACAGCTAACAAAAGGCAAGACATATATTCCTTTATCAACTCAACAATTATTTTTCTTCTGTCTCACTTAACTCTATCTTTCTTGATGTTCCTTTAATATGCCAGGAAAGATTTTACTTCAAGAATTTTGCTCTTGCTATTATCTCTGCCTGCAATATAATTTGCATTGCTATGGGCTCCCTTCCTTCAAGATATTGCTCTAATATCTCCCTCTCAGTGAGGCTCACTGCTGACCATGCCATTTAAAATTTCAGTGCCATGGCTGGGCCCATGTTTGTTTTTCACCAATACATTTCACTGTTTTAATTTTCTCTATAACCCTTATTTCTTCTACTATTACATATAGTATATTTATTTTTGTTGCTTATTGACTGTCTTCACCCTGAACCGCCTTTACTAGAATGTAAGTCTCCTCAGAATAAGGATGTTTGTTTATATTTTTCTTCAGGCAGCATATCATCAATGCCTAGAATAGACTCTGGCACATTATAGGGACTGAATAAATATTTTAGAATAAATAACAATGTTCAGTTACAAACTGCTCAATGTACTGTAGGCAGATGAGTGATTTATAAACAGAAGAAAAACTGAAATAGCATCACTGAAAGATGCACCTGGATTATGAGATACGTGTGATCATATTTGATTTTGAATTGTGTTTAGAAGAAAAGCATTTTAGGCAGAGAGAATCATATAATCACACCTATGAAGATATGATATGAAGATATATTTTGAGAAATTTGTTTGTTATTATTAGATATAAGGTGAGTCAGTTCCTAGCAATGCATAATGCTAAAGAGGTAGATTTTAACAATAGCTCTTGAAGTCCCATGTCCTCTAAAAAGAAGATTGGAACTATCTTAAAATATTGCCAACAACGTGAATGAAACAAAATTCAAATATAGATATATGTTAGTGATATTAAGGATCTGTAAAACTATTGCCAACAATGTGAATGAAACAAAATTCAAACATGGATATATTTTAGTGATACTAAGGATCTGTAAAAACAAGTGATTATTTTAAAAGTAGTCAGATAAAAAGACTAGTTACTTCAATAGAATATTAACTGGAAAGACAGTTGACTTCTCAGTGGTACAAGACCACTGGATGATACAAGACCACTCGTATTCATTTGCTGAAGAATAATAATTGCCAATTTAATGTTCTAAACTCAGTGAAATTATAATCTAACACTGAAGGAAAATAAGTTCTTTAAAAAAAGGTTTGTCACAAATCAGTAAATATCAGGAAAAAAGAAATCATTAGAAATTACTGACATTAAAAACATAATAACAGAATATTATACAAATCTTTATGACCATATATCTGAGAATTTAAACAAAATGGAAAATGTTAGGAAAATCATAGGTTATCAAAACTAAGAAATACAGAATATCTTAATAGTTACCTAATCATTAAATAATTAAATCAGCAGCCACAATTTTTTTAATAAAGAAAACTACAAGCCCAAATTGATTTCTACCAAATCAAATGGAAGAAGATGGAAGAGGAGAAGGAAGGGGAACAGGAAGAGGAGAGGAGGAGAAGGAAAGTTTTATAACCTAGATAATAAAACCTGGCAAAAAACAGAAATGAGAAAAGAACATTATATATTAATACCCTTAAACAATTTATATGGAAGTTCTTAAACTTTGAATTTAAGAAATCTACCATTCACATTAGCATATAAAAATGAAGAACTTAGGCATAAATCTAACAAAAGAATCTAATAATTTTTAAAAATTGTAACAATTGAGAAAAATAAGAACAAAATAAAAAGTTATATATTGTATTCATGGGTTAAAAAGTTGATACTGTAAAAGTGGTAATTCCTCCTAAATTGTCCAATAGGTGCAATGTTATCTTAGTAAAAATGCCTACTTTTGTTTGTGGTATCTGCAGATTGATTTAAACTTTATGAAGATTTGCAAAGGCCTAAGAGTGGCCACTTTTTATGAAGAATATGGTAAGAAAACTTGCTTTTCTAAATCTCTTTAAAGCTATCATCATAAACAAAACTTTGTATTCTTCCAGGGATAGACAAAAAGAAATTAATGGGGAGCTCAGAAACAGACCTATATAAATACTTGACATATGACAGAGCAGATTAGTGAGGAAATGATGGATTTTTTCAATAATTGATGCTGGGACAATTAAGTGCCCATACCGAAAAAAAAAAATGGAAATGAAATTGAATCCTCTGTCAAAGATTTAAAATATTTCAAAATAAGCTAAACATTCAAAAAATATATAGAAGATATTCACAATCTCATTCTAGAGAAAGGTTTTCTAAAAAGTCACAAAAGCACAGGAAAAGTAAATGTAACTCAATTTAATTACATTAAAATTAAATAATCATATTTAAAAAGATACCTAAGAGTGAAAGAAAACATAAAAGTAGGTAAATATATTTGTAATGCATATAACTAACAAATGACTAGTGTTAATAATATATAAAAGTCCTAGACCATTACATGGGAAACAGGAAACATAATTTGTAAAATAAGAAGACATTTGAACAAGCCTGTGACAAAAAGAAAATTCAATTACCATTAGCATTGCAAAGAGTTTTTAGTTATCACTAAAATGCAAATTTTAGAAACCTCTTATGCAGAAGAATGGGCTGAGTGTAAAAATAAATAAACATAAAAAACCTCAGTAAGAGACAATTAAATAAATGAAAGAATGATATAAATTAATTAAACACAAATACATGCATACACACAATCACAGTACCAAGCTTTCTGAAGATTCTGAAATGCTTAGAAATATCCAATACCGACTATGGTGTATCTCCTTCACTTTAACCTTCTTTTGCTTTTCTCAATTAAGTTGTTAAATTTTCTATTTAATGTCTTACACAACTTTTGTTAGATTTGTGCCTAAGTAATTTATGTTTGCATGGTAATGCAAATGGTATATCTGCTTATATATTTAGAACAATAATAGTAAAATTATAAATGTACATTTGCTATGATCCAACAATTTTACTTCTGGGTATGTACCATAAGAAGTACTTGGACCTTTGGGAGGCCGAGGCGGGCGGATCACGAGGTCAGGAGATCGAGACCATCCTGGCTAACACGGTGAAACCCCGTCTCTACTAAAAATACAAAAAATTAGCCGGGCGTGGTAGCGGGCGCCTGTAGTCCCAGCTACTCGGGAGGCTGAGGCAGGAGAATGGCGTGAACCCGGGAGGCAGAGCTTGCAGTGAGCCGAGATCGCGCCACTGCACTCCAGCCTGGGCGACAGAGCGAGACTCCGTCTCAAAAAAAAAAAAAAAAAAAAAAAAAAAAAAAAAAAAAAAAGAAGTAATTGGACATGTGAACACATGTACAATACATTCAATGCAACAATTGCTGGAAACAACCCTAATATACAATAGCGATAAAGTAGCTAAATGTAGTATATGTATACATGGAATCCTATTCGTCTATGAAAATGAATTAAATATATCTAAAAGTAGCAAAAGAAATAAGTTCTAAAAATATATTACTGAGTCCAAAGAAGTAAGTCAAAAAAATAATTTCTCCATTTATACAGATAGAGTTCGAAAATAGGCAATATTGAATTATATTATTTAAGGATATATGCAGAGGTTTAAAAACTCTCGAAAAATAAAGGAAAGGGTCCCAAAAATCAATATAGTATTTGTCTCTAGTAGAGAGACAAGAAATGTAGACTAAGAGGGCCACAGGAGAGGGTATTTGGGGACTTGGGTTGTACCACTTCTTGCTCTGACTGGTGGTTACATGAGTATCTGCTTTATAAGTCTTATTTAAACTATATATACATGTCTGAATATATGATATATATGATACATCTTACAGTGAAAAATTCTCAGCATGAGGTAGCTAATAGCATACATATATATCATCAAGTTTTATAACTGAGGTGCCTTTGCATTATGCTTTACAAAGTGTTGTTCTGAAAACACCTTATGAAATTTAAATGCAGACACGATGATGATAAAGTTGTGCAGTAGCTGATCTAGCTCTCTTTTTAACCCCTTTTTCTATCCCTTTAGATATGAAACCTATGATTAAATATAACAGAATAATGGGCTGTGTGACACACACAGGAAACAAACATCTCTATGAGCTCTATTTCATTTCTTCTTTTTAGCAAAATGATTATTTAGTGTGAACATTAAACAAGTGCTGGAGGGTGATAAACCTGAAAGTTCTGGGTATATAAAACTCCCATTTTCTCAGTCTTGGATTGCTTTATCGGGGGTGTGTTTAACGTTCCTGCTTGAAAAAAATGAGTGGATAGAAGGCTGTGTTATTCTCAGAAGGGTCCATCAATATTATATAGAGACAGGTGGGACCCACTAATAAGATTGAAGACAGTTAACTACAACTAAAATCATCTCAATCCTCCTCACATAAATCCTGAACATTTCATTTTTTTACTTTTTCTATTTTTGTTTGTTTGTTTGTTTGAGACAGAGTCTCGCTCTGTCGCCCAGGCTGGAGTGCAGTGGCTTGATCTCCGCTCACTGCAAGCTCCGCCTCCCAGGTTCGGGTCATTCTCCTGCCTCAGCCTCCTGAGTAGCTGAGATCACAGGCACCCGCCACCACACCCGGCTAGTTTTTTGTATTTTTAGTAGAGACTGGGTTTCACCGTGTTAGCCAGGATGGTCTCGATCTCTTGACCTCATGATCTGCCCACCTCAGCCTCCCAAAGTGCTGGGATTACAGGTGGGAGCCACTGCGCCCGGCTCATTTTTTTACTTTTTCTAAGCAATCACAATTTAGAGGTGATGTTCGTTTTTTTCTCTCTTTCTTTTTCTTTTCTTTCTTTTTATTTGACAGAGTCTCACTCTGTCACACAGGCTGGAGTGCAGTGGCGCATTTCCATTCACTACAACCTCTGCCTCCTGGGTTCAAGCGATTCTCCTGCCTCAGCCTCTGGAGTAGCTGGGATTACAGGTGCATGCCATCATGCCTGGCTAATTTTTGTATTTTCAGTAGAGATGGGGTTTCACCATGTTGGTCAGGCTGGTCTCGAACTCCTGACCTCAGGTGATCTGCCTGCCTCGGCCTCCCAAAGTGCTAGGATTATAGGCATGAGCCACCGTGCCTGATGGCAAGAGATGATGTTCTTAATTGGTTCTATGCCTCTTATTTCATCTATCACTTCCTATTTCATCCTCAGTCACTGAATTTGCTGACAATGAGTGGATCGATCTGCTTTCTATTCACGTTCTTAATTCTCAGAACCGATCTAAAACTGCTAATTATTAGTATGGTGGTATATTCTATGCATTATGTATTTTGTATTTATGTACAGTATACTATATGATATACTATGATAAATAATATATCCACCTACTTATGTTTAAGTGGTTTAGAGACTGGGGACATGATAAAGAGGACATGCAAGCCTTTGCCTTCCCTAGAATCAGACAAAAAAAAATAGGCAGATTAACTTAAAAGAATATACCAATTAGTAATGATTCAATCAAAAATATAAAACTTGTTAATATAATAAAGAAGTCTGTAGAGTCACCTTAGCTTTAAGGAATTAATATTTAGGCTTGTATTTTAAATAAATATTAAATATGCAAATTATGAACATATCTGAGGGAACAGCTGGTGTTAAAGTTCTAAAGGTAGGAATGATTTTATCATGTTCAAGACACTAGAAGAGCAGAGTGGCTGAAGTTAGCAAATACGGGAGAGGATGAAAAGAAATGAGGACAGAGGAATAGGCAACAGCCAAAAAATAGAAGCCTTGTTGTTGAAACCATATTAGGAAGTGGTTAAGCCTGGAAAATGGAATTTAGTTGTTGAGTTGAACGAAACAGTAGAGGAACTCCAAATAGCAAAGCTTTCTGTTGATTTTTTTTCTACTAGTCCTTAGCCTGTGAAGATGATCTGTGTGGTTTCCCTTAATTTTCTGGGCTCAGACAACCTGACTTAGTTTGTTTGGTGTATTTAGAGTGGAACTGCATGCTCCCTGCACTAGATTCGACAGTCAGCAAATGTGAGACTCATGCATACTAGTGATTACCCTTGAAAATCTCTTAAATCTTTCATAACATAGAATATGCATGGTTGTCCTATCAATAAACTTGTACATTAAGCACTATGTATCAAAAGCCTGAGAACCACTGTCATAGCGAACCTAAAGGAAGGACCAAAGGAAGCTCTATATGCAGATGTTGAACATTCAGAATTTTCAGTCTTTGACAGAATCACCAAATCCCTGAAGCAGAGTGAATATTTCTCATCCTGTCTGCAAGTTTAATACCATTCACATGGATTAAATATGTGAATTAAAAAAAATAGAGGAGTCACCTCTCAAGCTAGGTTTAGGTTCTAAAGAGTGAAATTGGAATGCATAGGTGACATTACACTGTTCTAACCCCCAGGCCTAATCCTCTGTTTCCAACTACCATATTGTAAACTGACTTCAACTCCTGACATTCTTAATAACTTTATTTCCGACACTACACTCAACTCTGTGGCTTCAACTAGATCTTCTGTTACTTCATCACTGATGGCCTCTCTCACTTACATCTCTAACCATTACCTTTTTATGATTACTTGCCCTTAGCTTTCAAATCAGTCCTCAGAACCTGTTGCTCCGAAGTCTACTTCAGGTTTTCTTGCTTTCTCTTTACCTCCAGTTTCAAAATAAGAGCCATCTCTTCTTTGCTTTCACTTTCAGCTTTTTCTAATACAAGCTGATTTCTACAGTATTACTAATCTGAAGCCTAAATTTCAGTGTTATGAGTGATTTATGAACTTCCGATTACACAGATCTATTATCAAGCCTTCTATATGATCTCTTGAAAGCCTACTATACTGTCGACTTGTGCTTTCTTTTTAAAATTGCATGCTTTGCTTTCAGGACACTATTAACTTTACCTCCCTCCTCACTGATCGCTTTTTAATTGTTTGTCTCTTTCATATACTCACCCCTTTGATGTGGATAGTCTCAGGCACACTAAGCCCACTTGCTTCCTAATTATTTCTGCTCTTACTTTTACAATCCCATCCACAAACATCTTCAATGTAATCTCTATTCAAATAACAGTAAAATTTGTATCTTCAATATTGAGAACTTATAAAACCAAATGAAATGCACATTGGATAGTTCTTAATAAATATTTTATAATTCAATATTTAATACAAATATTAAAATTACTGTAAATGACTTCAAAGACCATGTATACAATTGTTTGTGATCTTTCCCTCAAAACCTATCATCCTGCATTCTCTATATAAGGTAATGCTACTATCATCTGACTATTTACTCAAGCAAAACATTACAAGAACAGCATCAATCACTCCTTCTCCTTTAGCCCTCTGTCAAATAGAAGAGCAATCTTCAATTTGTCTGTTTCCATACAAACACAAATAGTCTCATTCTCTTATTCCTACTCCTACTTGTTATAATTTATATTTAACTCCTGGCTTATTGCAATATAGTTTTCCCCTTCTTTCATATTTCTAAATGTATAGTGTCTGTTCAAAGTTGTTTTTTTCTAAAAATAACATAAATTTGGAAGTTATATTACCCTGCTCAAAAAAATGTTAGTAATGGTTCTCCACTACCCATAGAATAATATGTCAAATATTTCAGTCATTTTGCAGTCAGAATGCAGTTTTTATTCCAATGATTTTTCCTATAATTCCTATGGCAAATCATAGGCTGTAGCCACTCAGGCATGCACACTGGTCCTCCAGAATTTTAAACATAATCAGGTATAAAAGGGGGGTAGATTATCTCTTACTGTTAGAATTCTGATGGTCCATAGTTCATGACTTAGAATACATACTTCAATTGTTTTGAAGTTTTATTCTAATAGAGTTCAGACTACTTTTAGTGATTTATGCTTACATATTGCTCAAATAGTCATTCTTGGAAATAATGAAGGGGATTAGAGAAAATTTACCAAATACCCATGGACAGGGAAAAGGGGGATGGGAGAGAATTTAAAAGGCAATATAATAGTATTTTTTTAAAAAGTGGAACATTTGCTATGTGGGCAACCTATTAAAAGTGAATCTTTTTATCAAATAAAAAATTATCTTTGTGAAAACATGACATTTATTTCTAAAACTCTTATTCCATTTATCAGCATTTCTTTAAGAATCACATTTCTTTTCATTCATCATCACTATAAGCTTATGTTTTTCAATACTTATTCCTGAACTTTTCAAATACTCTCACACCAGGTTACAAGATCTTCTAAATAAACCACTAGGATTTAATTTCAATTGAAGCCTCAATGATGATGATAACAACATTTTTATAAAACTCTGAGGCATTGAACTCTGCTTCTGATATTGCTGCTCTTAAATTTTACTGAGCCAGTTTCACTTCTGGTGTCTAAGGAGAGAGCTAGGCATTTTTAGATGCTACATTAACATTTTAAGGCTACCTTACTTAATAGCACCATAATGAACAAAAAGCATTTACTGAGCTTGTAGACAACTTAGCCTATTCCCTCAGTATAGGATCCTTCCCATGAAAACCTGCTGCAACTGGTTTTATAACCAACAATGGCATCTTACTAATTCCAATTCTAATTACTACAGTTCATGCTGTAAACTGCAAAGTAGACTACAATATACATTCTAATACATTTCCCTTATCACCAATAAGCATTAAAAATAACTATCTCACAGTTCTTGTTCATTTAGATACATGCTATATACTAGTTTTATTGCATTCCAGGTCATTTTGATTATTTCCAGAACTTTTCTCCGAGACATACTAGAAACAACTCTAGTATTTGTTTGAGAAGGTGAAAAGGGATTGCTGCTGTTACTTTTTATTCTGCCAGAAATACATTACCTAATGACTCAATAGCAATTTATAAATCAAAGTGACTGTTTTGCGTGCTAAGAAATTTGCTGATAGCCCTATGAACATTCCTCCTATGTTATGAGTCACCTTTCTCTTGCTGTTTTCAAAATTCTCTCTTTGACTTTTGACAATTTGATTATAATATGTTTCAAGGTACTCTTCTTCAGATCGCTGTGTTTAGGTTCTTTGAGCTTCATGGAGCTGGATATCCATACTCCTCCCACTATTTGGAAAGTTTTTAGCCACTATTTCTTTCTGTTCCTTTCTCTCTTCTCTTGGGACTTCCATAACATATACTTGTTTGTTTGATGGTTCTCAGAGGTCTCAAATGCCTTTCTTCACTGTTTTTCATTATTCTTTCTTTCAGTTTCTTTAACTGGCTGATTTCAATTGACCTGTCTTCAAGTTTGCTTACTTTTTCTTCTACATAATTGAGTCTGCTGTTGAAGCTCTCTATTGAATTTTTAGTCCTGTCCTGGTATTCTCCAGTTCCAGGATTTTAGTTTGGTTCATTTTTATGGTTTCTATTTTAATTAAACTTCTCATTTTGTTCATGAATTGTTTTTCTGATTTTGCTTAGCTGTCTATGTTCTCCTACATCTCATTGAGCTTCCTTAAGATGATTATTTTATATTTTTTATCAGGCAACTCATAGATCTCCATTCTTTTGGGATAGGTTATTGGAGCTTTATTAGTTTCCTTTGGTGTTGTTATATTTGCTGGATTCCCCATGATTTGAATATCCTGTCATTTGTGTCTATATATTTGAAAGAGCAGACATCTCTTCCAGTCTCTATATAAGACAGGTAAAGATCGACACTCAATCCCCCTAGACAACAGGAATTTCTCTGGAATTGCAGTAAAGTGATGTTGGAGCTGGGTCACGTGGTTGCTTCTGGGTTCACAGTATGTCTTCAGTTACTAGAGGCTTGGGAAGTGTGGATCCTGCCTCATACCTGGACATGATGGGACTGCCTCCAGTACTCTGGTCAGTAGTAGTGGCACTGGGACAAGGGTCCACTTCAGGATGCTCAAACAGTTGATCTGTTACCAGCTCTAAGGGCAAGTATAGCTCCCACTGTATCCTGGGAGGGCTTCTGCCAGGTCTCTCTGCAGACCACTGGAAGGACAGAACTATCACTGGACCACTGCTAACAGGGATTGAGGGAACCAATGACAAGGCTGCATCAACATCTGCAATCAGAATGAGGTTGGTGAGCCTGGTATCCAGGGCAAAGGCAGGGATGTCTTTTCCCAGGTTCCTGAGTGAATGGTGCTAATGGAAGGACAAAAGCCAAACGAGACTGTAGCCAAATCCATAGGGAGATAGGGCTGTTTCTGGGCCTGTAGCTGTGACTACATGTAGTGAGTGTGCCACCTGCATGGGAACCTGCCTTCTCAAAATAGCCCTCCTTGGTCACAGGCTCCACCTGGGTTTCACTGCCTCCTGCCTAGAACTCAAAGTTCCCACAAAGGCACTTTTCTTTCCAGATGGCTGCCAAATTGTTGTGGGGGATATAAGTGGGGTTTTTCTTATTCTACCATCTTGTTGACATCACTTCATAGTTTTGTTTAATAGTCAATGTTAGATGTCACAATGTAAATTACATCCTAGATAGATCCTACAGTGTTACTGAATATATATGTATATATAATATTCAGAATATATATATATATACTGAATATATATATACTCAGTGTTACTGAATATATATATATATATATATATATATATATATATATATATATATTTCTGAAGATGCTTAGCTCTTCATTTGCCATAATCTAAAGTGTTCTTTCCTATTGCTCTTCCCCAGATTTTTTGTGGGTAAAGCCAGACACTGTTTAAAAATTTGGGATAGAAACTAAAAACCAATCTGGTTTTCAACTGTGTGCCCAGAGAAAATAATAGAAGGTGGAATTTTTCCCAATCCAATATGTTGATAGACTACCCCCAAAATGGCTAGGGCAGGTCGAGTGGGTGCCGGGCAAACAGTACTGTAAACAAAGATCCTCTAGTGTCTTTGTGTCACAGTGTATGAAAAGATCTCAATTTTTTTAAGGACTAGCAGTAAAATTATTTAACATAATCTCATGTCTATTTGTATACTAGAAGAATGACTCCCTAATGATTAGAATTTTAGATTCTGTCACAGGACAGCAGAGATATCATTCACCACTCTGGAATATTTTGTCAAATATTTTAATCAAATATCACAGCAGAGAATAAAGACACACTCATCCCTTCTTAGTTTTTATGATGTAAGAGTTGTATGTTGAATAGTGAGGACACCTTGCTCCTTATAATTGAATTAAATATTTATTATGAGTTTACTACCTCCAACAATTTCAAAATAAAGAGTTTATTCTAAGGTCAATTTGCAAAATACACAAAATCTCTAAGAAACAAAAATCATCCAAGTTACTGAAATCTAGAAATGCACTGTTAATATCATCTTTTGTCTAGATGTAACTTAAATCAAACTATACACACACATACACATACGCACACACATAAACTCATACGTATGCATATATATGTGTATATATACACCTTTCTCACTTGAAATTATGTTACAAAAAAGCATGACATTTGAATATATACACACAATACATTTTTAAAATTTGAGATTAATTTAACAATGTGAAAAAATAATATGTATGTAACATAGGATGAATTTTAATTTTAATATTGACCCCAGGAATCCAAGATGGGTAGTAGTTAGCTTCTTTTTCCTTTTTTAAATGGTGCTCTATTACATGATTATACCGCAATTTGGATACATATTCTTGTGCTGACAGTCAGTTGCTTAGCAGTTTATGATAAAATTAAATATATACCTACCCCATGACCATGGAATTACACTTCAATACATTCATTTAAGAGGAATTAAAATATGTGTCCACAAAATAACTACATAGGGATGTTGATAGCAGCTTCATTTATAACTGTATCAAAATTAATTACTGATTCCTGGGTGAAATTACCTTTTTAAAAAAACAAGATTTTCATTTAGATCCCACTTATAAGCAAGAACATGCAGTATTTGGTTTTCTGTTCCTGCATTAGTTTGCTAAGGATAACGGCCTCCAGCTCCATCCATGTCCCTGCAAAGGACATGATCTTATTTCTTTTTTGTGGCTGCATAATATTCTATGATGTTTATGTACCACATTTTGTTTATCCAGTCTATCACTGATGGGTATTTAGGTTGATCCCATGTCTTCACTATTGTGTATAGCGCTGCAATGAACATACACACGCATGTGTCTTTATAACAGAACGATTTATATTCCTTTGGGTATATACCCAGTAATGGGATTGGTGGGTTGAATGGTACTTCTGTCTTTAGGCCTCTGAGGAATTGACACACTGTCTTCCACAATGGTTGAATTAATTTGCACTCCTACCAACCATGTATAAGTGTTTTTTTTTTTCTTGACAACCTTGCCAGCATGTGTTATATTTAAGTTTTTAAATATAGCATTTTAATAATAGCCATTCTGATGGCTGTGTGATGGTATCTCATAGAGGGGAACAACACACACTGGGGCCTACTGGAGAGTGGAGGGTGGGAGGTGGGAGAGGATCAAGAAAAATAATTAATTGGGTACTAGACTTAATACCTGGGTGATGAAATAGTCTGTACAACAAACACCCATGACACATGTTTACCTCTGCAACAAACCTGCACATGTACCCATGAAGTCAAAATGAAAGTTAAAACTAATTTAAATAAAACAAAAAACAAGATTAAACAATGTATTATAAAATAATAATTTGCTGTATTTTATTTCAGAACTTTCTGAATTCTCCTGAATCTTCACTTGAGATTTTCCAAAGTAATATTGATCACCTTTATTACAGTGTAGCACTTTCAGTTTGTCTTAACATTGGCACAATCTTTCATACAATCATGGTTTGTCTTACCAAACAAATTAATGGAGCTATAATATGGTTCTTTTATTGCTATGTTTAATAATACTATAATACAATTTCTTGTTCATAAATAATTTTCTATATTTCTGAATTATTTTAAGATAAATCCACAAATACAGAATTTATATGAAAAGATAAAGGGATGTTTTATTGAAAATACACTGGTAAATATTACCTAATTATTCATGGAAGGCCTTCATCAAATTATTCCCAAACCAGTAGTGTATGTACATTATATCTCTTCCACCCCAATAATATTCTGACTATTAAGTAGACTTGTTAAACACTTCTACTTTCATCAACAAAGATAATCTGTGGTTGAAATGTTAAATTCCTTTTTGTTAATAATGTTATTCAATATGTTATATAAATGTTAAATATATGTTCATGTGTTCATACTCTTTGCATAGGTTTGCTTGGTTTTAACATTTCCAAGTGGAATCATAATGACATCTAAATATAGATATAGTATTTCTGTGAACTCTCTATTTTACACAGCATTATGTTTTAAGATTTTTCTATATTGATTTAGTTGGGTGTCACCCATTTCTATTATAAATTATATATATACACACACAGACTTTCTCTTTCTCACACACACACCCCAATATTGATTTATTAGTTCGATTATCAATGATGTGGAGACGTATCCCAGTTTCTCCTATTTTAAATAATTCTACTTTGAATTTTCAATTCCATATCTCCTACTGCTCACATACAAGAGTTTCTCATTAGATGAGCTTCTCATTTCACTCTCTTTTTAGGGACTTTTTATGAAAAAATCTTTCATGTAGTTGAATTTTTAACAAACTTGTATTTGCAGTTTGCATTTTGTGCTTTGTTTAAGGATTTCTCCTGTGATTCCATTTCTGGTTAAGATGTGTGCTCATGCCATTATAACCTAGATCAACTAAAAATTATGTTTGTAAGGGCACTGTAGAAATGTGGTTATAAAGAAATCTAAATGAAACAATTTATAAAAAGGGGTGGAATTTTCAAGATCAGATCTATTTAAGTTCAAGATTTACTCCAAGGCTACACTAAGAAACACAGTGTGATATTGCTAAAATTGCAGACAAATAGATCAACAGAACAGAAATATTAATAGATAAGTCACAAATAGACCATGGATATGGTCTTAGATTATTGCCAAAGGTACTACAATTTAATAAGTCAATGGAAGGACTTTTCAATAAAAAGTGCTGGAAAGTCTATACATATGTATTTTTAAAAAAATCTTTGAATCTTATTTTACTATCCACAAATATTAATTAGAAATGAATTGTAGACCTAAATATGAAGGTAAAACTGTGAAGGTTTTTGAAGAAAATGCAGGATAATTTCTTTATGACCGTGGAAAAAAGCAAATATTTTATGGGAAAGACTGAACACGTAATAAGCATAAAAGGAAAAATATTAAAACATATTTCATCAAAATTAAAATGTTCTGCTTATCTATTGCCAATATGATGGAAGTAAAAAGGCAAACAACGGATTGGGAAAGGTATTTTCAATGCATCTATGGGCAGCAAAGGATTTCTGTCTAGACTATTTAAAGTTCTATTAAGAAATCAATTGGAAAGAACAGATAAATCAGTATGGCTGGACTAAAGAATTAAACAATTATTTCACAAAATTAGATATTCAAATATTTAATATATAAAGGTGGCTCACGCCTGTAATCCCAGCACTTTGGGAGGCCGAGGCGGGCGGATCACGAGGTCAGGAGATCGAGACCATCCTGGCTAACACGGTGAAACCCCGTCTCTACTAAAAATACAAAAAATTAGCCGGGCGTGGTAGCGGGCGCCTGTAGTCCCAGCTACTCGGGAGGCTGAGGCAGGAGAATGGCGTGAACCCGGGAGGCGGAGCTTGCAGTGAGCCGAGATCGCGCCACTGCACTCCAGCCTGGGCGACAGAGTGAGACTCCGTCTCAAAAAAAAAAAAAAAAAAAAAAAAAATTGTTGTCATTAAAAGAAGAATAAAATATGACTACACACTCATCGGAATTTAAATTAAAAAGAAAGAAAATGACAAGCGTTAGCAAAGATGAGGTTTAATGGAAATTTCATACATGACTAGAATGTGAGTAAATGATAGAGCCAGCTTTGATAACTCTTTAGCTGATTCTAATATCATTAACCAAGCAAATCCTATTACCTACCAATATGAATCTCAGATATATGTCTAAAAAATTGAGTGTATGCATTTTAAGATGTACACACATCTTTATTTAGAATAGCTACAAAATGAAGTGGCCCATATTTGTATGTAATAGACAATGTAATAGTCAAAGACAAAATTTGAATATTCAAACAATTTTTAAAAAGCTATATGGTATTAAAATAATGAACTACTGATATATATCATGACGATGAAAACACAAAATGTTAAGAGGACACACATCATTTAATATCATTCATAAATGAACAAGAAAGTATTTGTAACACATATAACAGATAAAGAATCATTCACCAGAATTCAATGATTGCTACAAATAAATGAGCAAAAAACAAAACAAATTAGTAGAAAAATAAAGGACAAATACTTCATGAAGAGATATTTTATGAAGAAGAAATGCTATTAACCAGCATGCAACTGAGATTTAATTACTATGGCTATTAGAAAAAATATAAAATAAAACATACTATTTCACACCCATTCGGTTAGCAAAATTAAAATTTCTTTATGCAGTAAAGTTAAAGATATGCACATAATAAGAGCCAGCAATTTCACTTCTAGGTGTATATGGTAATGGCACTTTTGCAAATGTGCAGACAAGGTACTTTTAAGGAGGCTCAGTTCACATATTTACAATGGCAAAATTTAGGTAACAGTCTATGTTTCAACTATGAAAGGATAAATGAAATATAAAATTTGATATGAAGATAAAATTTATTTGCATTACAAAAAGTAGAGTTCACTAACTATATATAGATATAGATCTATCTTAACAAAGACAGATTTGGAAAACAAAATATGAAAAAAATCAAGCTATAGAGTTATGACTAGACTATTATTAACAAAAAAAGTATGTAAATTTAAAAAGCACATAAGGTTTTTGAGGTACTGTGGAGGGCATCATGCTTAAAATACATGAAAGTTGAATTTCTACTTTACTTATATACTTTTCTCTTTTATAAGTATAAAATGACATAATTCCTATACAACTAAACATTAACTACCATCAATTCTGAAAAGCAAGTACAAGGTTGTTTATATGTTGTTTTTTGTACTTTTCTGCATTTACGTTTTGTTCAAAGTAAAAGAAAAACTTCTAATTTTATTAGAAGTACAGTATATTAATTTCCTAATTGCATTAAAATAAAATTTAATTTGCATAATATTGAACTTTCCAGACAACTGACAACATGCCACTCTACAGGGGAATATATAAGCACCAATTCAGGAGCTTATAAAAACTGTTTATTCCCAAAGAAGTCAAGAGGAAACAGAAAAAGGAATGTAAAAATGTGGCTCAAATAGAAAGACAGTGTTATAACCAAATACATCAGTAAACATATTAAGTATAAATGAGCTAAATGGTCCACATATTAAGTATAAATGAGCTAAATGGTCCACTTAAAGGGCTAACAATTTTGGATTGAAAACAGCAGTAATGACATCATCAATAATCACTATACATTTACAAGGCATAAAATCAGAGAAAGATTGGAGTAAAGAAAAGTAACAAAGATATAACTGTCAAATTCTAACTAAAATAGGTAAGCAGTAAATAAATACATAAAAAGCTGCTGTAGTGGTAAAATACTAGGCATAGCTGATTTCAAGGCAAGAAAAATTTCTTGAGAAAAAGAAATAATCGTTTTTTTGATAAGAGATCAATCTACCAAGGAAATACTGTCATAATACAGACCTTCAAAATATTTTTAGCACAGAATTTCTCTTCCAAATAAATGGGGGTAATCTGGGCCAGGCTTATTCCACTTGAAACAATGAACAAATGAAAAATATAAAATACAACGTTTTTCAAGACACAAGACATCAAACAATGAAGAACAGAAATCTCTGAAAGACGTAAATGACATAAGATCTATAATTTCCCTAGCTTGATGCCTTGAGAGAGTTTCCAGGCCATAGTACAATGAAGAGCAATTTAGGCAGAACCCAGCAGACAGCATGAGTAGAGGAAATAAATCTGGAAATCCAGGTGTACTCTCGTAATTAAAATAATGTCCCGCCAAAGAAGTTCCTGTCCTAATCCTTGGAACCTGTGAATATTTTACCGTACATGACAAAAGGAACTTTATAAATCTGATTAAAGTAACGAACCTTCAGATAGAGATTACCTGGATTAGGTGGGTGAGCCCCATTTAATCCCATCAGTCCTTAAAAATGAAGAACCTTTTTCTTCTGGGGATCAAGAAAGAGAATGGGAGAGATGGGAGCATGAGAAGGTCATGATCTGCCATTACTGTGAAGATGGAAGAAGGGGGCCATGAAGCATAGAATGTGGGCTGAAAAAGGCAAGGAAATTAGTTTTCCCCAGAGTCTCCAGAAAGGAATGCAGCCCTGTTGGCATCGTGATTTTAGAGCAGTGAAGCCCATGTTACACGTCTGACCCACGGAAATGTAAGATAATACATTGTCTTGTTTAAAGGCATGTAAAATAATAAATTTTGTCATTTTTTTAATGTCAGCAGTAGAAAACTAATAGAGATACCAGCACAACTAGGGTTTGCAGGGCAGGCTACTAAAACAGAAGATGGTTCCCAGAGAGACAACTGTGAAGAGTATTCAGCTGAGTATGGATCATCGTATATATGTAAAGCAACGGCCCAAATCAAGGGCAGAATTAAAGACAAAGATGTCCAGAGTTCGCAAAGAACCAGAAATAGTGTCTGTTCCCACCAGTCAGACAAAAATTTTATGATTCACTGGCCACTGGAGAGAATGTTTGAAGGTTTTTTGCTTCAGTAGGTGAGTGTAATTAGACCTTCAATTAACATTGCTCTGATACTATCTATAAAACAGTTTAAGCAAAGACTAAAAAAATCAAACATTTCCTAGTGTCCTAACTACATATCAGAACAAAGACAAAGGGTAATTCCAGAAATACAATAATATCCAGCACCACATTTTAAAGTAACAATGTAAAACTCATAATGACTGTTAGGCTTCTATCCAATCAAAATTTGCTGGCATTTGCAGAAGCTGGAAAACGTGACCAATAATGAAGAGATCAATCAATCAGAACTAACTAGGAACTAATATAGATGTTACGCTTAGCAGACATTCAGGCATTAAGTAGTTAACAACTATGTCATTGTGTTCAAAATTTCAGTAGGAACATGGCCGATATGAGAAAGACTACAGTCCAAAACGTCTATAGTTGAATGCTACAATTTCAGAGATGAAAAAATACATTGTATGGTATTAATTGTAGATTATATGTTGAAGAAGAAAACATTAGTGAGCTTGTATACCTAGCAATATAAACTACCTGAAATAAAACAAAAAGAAAAGAGGGTAAGAAAAATGAACAGAGCATCGGTGAGCACTAGGTAGTTACAAGGGGCTTTAACATCAGTGTAGTTTAAGTTCCTCAAAAAAGAGGAGAGGACAACAGAAAAAAAAAGAACCTTATTGAAGAAATAATGGCTTGGGCATTTTCAAATTTGGTGAGAACAGTAAACCCAAAGATACAAAACATTTAATAAGTTTCATGCACTAGAAGCATGGAGAAAACTACACCAAGGTACATCATAATCAAATTACTCAAAAACAATAATAAAATCGCAAAAGCAGTCAGAAAGATAACACTTACTATTTTTTGTCATAAGGATGACAGTATGTTTCCTACCAGAAAAAATGTAAGTGAAAAGGTAATGGAACTATGTTTTTTATTAATATTATTTTATTTTTTATTAAACAACATCATCTTTATTTTCCATACCTTTATTTCAGAACAACAAAAATACACAACATCCAATGTTGTTGTCAAAGCAGAGAGAGACTAGGGCTTCAGGCCCTTGTTTCCTGCATTAGACATAAGGACAGGAGGGAAAAACCACCAGACATCAGCAGAGGGAGCCAGGTGGGATGGGCCACTCAAAGCTGTGAAGGGAGCCATGGGGACGTTATAAAGAGGGCACAAGGCTTCCAAGTATAAATTCCTAATCTACTTCCTTTATGCGAGACACATCCGCATCACACTCAGGAGGTGGGAACCTCATCAGGAATGGCAGCACTGGATTCCTCTGCTGCCACTTTGTCTTCATTGAAACCTGGACCCACCCTGATCTTGCAGTGGATGCCACTGGTGTGGGTCTGGGGATCCTTGAGGGAGATGCCAGAAGACAGCAGTGTGGTTTCAAACAGCAGCACCACCAGGTCCTTGACAGCCTGGCTGTGCTTGTCTGCCTCAGCCTTCTAAAGCAGTGTCTCCACAATGGGGTGGTCGAGGTTGATCTCCAAGAGCTTTTTGGCCATCATGTAGCCCACCATAGAGCTATCCCGAAGTGCCTGGGCTTTCATGATCCACCCCATGTTGGCTTCCAGCTGTAGGTGCTGGTCACAATGTAGCAGTTTGAAGACACAAGCCTATTGGAGAGAGCCACTTTCTAAAACCTCCTAAGATTTATTTCATGAGCTTGCAGAGGTTCTCAAACTTCACTTTGCTTTCCTCCATTTTTTCTCCTCCTCATCCTCAGGTAGCTTCAGACTCTCCTTGGTAACTGAGACCAGGCTCTTCCCATTGAACTCCTTGAGCTGCTGCATGCAGTGGGCTTGGTCATGTACACCTCCTCAAAGCCCTGCTTCCATCCTCGCTCCAGAAAGCAGAGTTGGCAGCCTGCTCTCTGCTCTCATCAGTGATGTCATAGGTGGACTTCTGTGTCTTCTTCATGTGAGAGACATAATCTGATGGAAATTTCATCTAATTTCCAGACTGGAAGGCATGAAAACAGCAGCTCAAACAGACATAGCTGGTTAGTGGAGTCCTCATGGGCTCTAAGCTTTAGGTTTTTAGAGAATGCCTCATAGAATTTCTTCTAGTTGTCCTTGTCTTCTGCCAGCACAGAGAAGAGCTCAAGATACTTTTTTCTTTCCTTTTTTTTTTTTTTTTTTGATTTGTTTTGTTTTTGAAGAGGAGACTCTGTTGCCCAGGCTGGAGTGCAGTGGCCTGATCTCAGCTCACTGCAACCTTTGCCTCCTGGGTTCAAGTGATTCTCCTGACTCAGCCTCCCAAGTAGCTGGAATTACAGGTATGCACCACCATGCCTGGCTAATTTTTGTATTTTCAGTTGAGATGGCATTTCACCATGTTGACCTGGCTGGTCTCGATCTCCTGGCCTCAAGTGATCCACCCACCTTGGCCTGAGTTTACAGGAGTGAGCCACCGTGCCTGGCCTCAAGGCATTTCTTAACAATGTTTTTGCAAATGACTTTCAAGATTTTTCTGTGCTGGAGCACTTCTTGGGAGATGATCCAGGGCAGAGCTTCAAAATCAACAATACTACACATCAAGTTGAGATATTGTGGTATCAACTCCTCACAGCTGTCCATGGTGAACTCCCAATCGATACAGACTTTGACGTTGTTCTTTTTCTTCTTCTTATCAAAGAGGTCAAAGGGAGCCCCTGAGAAGTGATGAACAGCAATGCCCTGAATTCCAATTGACCTTCTACAGAGAAGCGCTTGAATGCCAAGTGGACTTCCTAGTCATTAGTGAGGCTTTTGTAGAATTCTCCATACTCTTCCTGGGTAATATCATCAGAGTTTCTGGTGCAGATAGGCTTGGTCTCATTTAGTTCTTCCTGAAGGATATATTTCTCCTTGATCTTCATGGTTTTCTTTTTCTTATCCTTACTACTGTCATTCTCCTCATCTGAACCCATATCTTCAGTCCTGAGCTTTTCCTCCTCACCTTTATCTTCCTCTTCTTTCTCCCCTTTCTCTTTCTCTGTCTCACTGTCACTGATTTTCTTCTTTCATTCATTCCTTCTCCAAATAAAGAGTGATGGGATAGCGTATGAACTGAGATTGCTTCTTCACTACTTCTTTGACCTGCCTCTGTTCTAAGTACTGTCTAGTCTTTTTTAAGGTGGAGGATCACTTTGGTACCCCAGCCAATGGGCTCACTGTGGTCAGCACCTACAGTGAAGGAATGCCCCGCAGAAGAGTGACTCCCAGGAAAGCTGTTCATCATTGCTGTGCTTTGAGATCATAACCACTTTCTTTGCACAATAAAAGCCAGGTAGGCCCAATAAAAGCCAAAACCAAATTGCCCAATCATGGATATGCGTGCACCAGCCTGAAGAGCCTCCATAAATGCTTTAGTACCAGACTTGGCAATGGTTCCCAAATTATTTATTAAATCAGCCTTGGACATACCAATGCCTGTGCCCAGCAAGTCAGGATGTGTTCCTGAGGGTTGGGGATGATGTCAATATTTAGCTCTTTACCACTGTCTAACTTGGAAGGCTCTCATAGTAAATCTTGTTCAAGGCATCAGATGCACTAGAAATCTCTTCCAAAGGAAAATCTCCTTGTTGAAATAGAAGGTATTGATGATGAGAGACATGGGTTCGGCAATTAATGCCTGAAAAGTGCAAATCTCTACCTCCTCCTCTTCATCAGGCATGATAAAAGGAAAAGGATTATAAGTAACGGAGAGCAAGGGCACTGCATGCCCGAGATGCACGCAGCACCAAGGCTGCATGAGGAACACTACTGGAACAACATATTTAAAATACTAAGAGAAAAAAACAGCATCTTAGAATGTTAAACTCAGTGAATATATCTTTCAAAAGTAAAGGCAAAAATAAACACTTACTTTAGATGCCAACCATGAAAGAATTCACCAGCAGACCCACACGAGAAAAAATGTTGGAAGTATGACTTTAGGCAGATAGGAAATGATGTAAGATGAAGAGATGGGTCTACACAAGAGTCAGTAGCAGAAATGGTAACTACATGGGTAATTATACGAGATAATTTTCTTATTTTAAGGCTCTTGGAAAGATAATAAGCCAATAATGATTTAAAGTGAGGTTTATGACATATGTATAGGTAAATATATAATAATATCATAAGATCAGGAGAGAAGAAAAAGAAGTATACAATTGTAATTTCTTATACTATACTAGAAGTAGTATAATATCTCTTGAAAGAATACTATAAGTTAAACATGAATACCAACAATCCTAAAGCATCACTAAAACCACAAGAAAGAGCAAGCGCTAATAAGTCGCAAAGAAGATAAAATGGAATAATAAAGAGTATTGAATTACTTCAAAAGCAATTACAAAAAGAGAAAAAGGGAAAGCAATCAAATAAAAAAACAGATGGGAGAAATAGAAAACAAAATCTAGATGTTAAACCTACACATATCAGCAATTATAGTAGCTAAAAACAGTTTAAGCATCCCAATTAAAAGGCAGAGATAACCAAGTTGGATTTAAAAAAGTAAGATACTACTACACGCTGCCTGGAAGAAACATACCATAAATTTTAAAAATAGACCAAAAGGTGGCAAAACGGAAAAATATACCATGCTAATCCTGAAGAAAGGAGAGCTGGAGTGGATGTGTTTTTATCTGACAAATAGATTTCAGAGAAATCAAACAAATTCAAATAAAGAAACCTGATAAAGTTTTCTCATGAAAATGGATGCAATTACATTTATTGATTTGTGTATATTGAACCAGCCTTGCATCCCAGGGATGAAGCCCACTTGATCATGGTGGATAAGCTTTTTGATGTGCTGCTGGATTCGGTTTGCCAGTATTTTATTGAGGATTTTTGCATCAATGTTCATCAAGGATACTGGTCTAAAATTCTCTTTTTTGGTTGTGTCTCTGCCCAGTTTTGGTATCAGGATGATGCTGGCCTCATAAAATGAGTTAGGGAGGATTCCCTCTTTTTCTATTGATTGGAATAGTTTCAGAAGGAATGGTACCAGTTCCTCCTTGTACCTCTGGTAGAATTCGGCTGTGAATCCATCTGGTCCTGGACTCTTTTTGGTTGGTAAGCTATTGATTATTGCCACAATTTCAGAGCCTGTTATTGGTCTATTCAGAGAGTCAACTTCTTCCTGGTTTAGTCTTGGGAGGGTGTATGTGTCGAGGAATTTATCCATTTCTTCTAGATTTTCTAGTTTATTTGTGTAGAGGTGTTTGTAGTATTCTCTGATGATAAATATTTTTTATTGCATCTATTTGATTCTTCTCTTTTTTCTTCTTTAGTAGTCTTGCTAGCGGTCTATCAATTTTGTTGATCCTTTCAAAAAACCAGCTCCTGGATTCATTAATTTTTTGAAGGGTTTTTTGTGTCTCTATTTCCTTCAGTTCTGCTTTGATTTTAGTTATTTCTTGCCTTCTGCTAGCTTTTGAATGTGTTTGCTCTTGCTTCTCTAGTTCTTTTAATTGTGATGTTAGGGTGTCAATTTTTGATCTTTCCTGCTTTCTCTTGTGGGCATGTAGTCCTATAATTTCCCTCTACACACTGCTTTGAATGTGTCCCAGAGATTCCGGTATGTTGTGTCTTTGTTCTCGTTGGTTTCAAAGAACATCTTTATTTCTGCCTTCATTTCGTTATGTACCCAGTAGTCATTCAGGAGCAGGTTGTTCAGTTTCCACGTAGTTGAACGGTTTTGAGTGAGTTTCTTAATCCTGAGTTCTAGTTTGATTGCACTGATTTTAATCAAATTTGAGCAAATACAAACATCTTTTTGAAGGGTAATTCATCATGACCAAGTTTTTTTTCCCCAAATATGCAAAGTTGGTTTATCATTTGAAGATTAATGTATTCGCAATATGAACAACCTAATAAAGAAAAAAATCATCATCTCGACAGGTGCAAAGAAAACCAAAACCATCTGATAAAATCCAATGTCCATTTGTATTAAAAATAAAGCTATCAGTCAATTAGGGAGAAAAATGAACTTCTTTAATCTGAGAGTGCACATCTACAAAAAAATCTACAGTTAACATTATACTTAATTGGGGAATTTTCCACCACAGTTAGGAAGGTTTTCCCCACTCTCATGTTATAAAAGAAATCATCCATGTTTAATTCCAGAACTTCTATAGTATTATTTTCTATACTTAAGCTCACATTGTGGAATCTATATTAGAGTATACAATAAAATATCATTCTAATTTCATCTTTTTTAAATAGCTATAAAGATATCATTTATTAAACAGTTCATGTTTTTCCCACTAATTTCACATGCCACCATAGTTATACACTAAATTTCCATATGCACTTGGGTTTATCGCTGTATTTTTTATTCTGTTACATTGGATTATCTGGCTATTTGTGTATCAGTACCAAAATATTTCAATCATATGTTTATGTTTTTATAATTGGTGGTGCAATGTACACACTACTGTTTGTTTTCAGTATTTTCCTCAATATTCTTACTTTTTGTTATATATATGTAAGAACTTTAAAACTAAGAAGTTGATATTTTGAGTAATATTTTGATTTTAGTAAAAAATGCCTATCACTTATTCGCATTTATGTCTGTGTGTGAATTGATTGTTTTCATTTTTTGCTTAGTTAAAAGACATTGTGAATATCATGTATCCTAGGGACATCCATGATAAAATGAAAGAAAAAAAGTTACTTATGACTTAAGACATCATCACTATACATGTGGGTCAATTTGAATCAGACTATTTAGATGAAAATTCAGGTGCTTGTCTTTGAAATTTGACGACACAGATTCTTTCAGATCTGAAGAGGCGTATCTGTTTTAAATAACCCAAATCATTTTTGCACTGAGATGAACTAGTGATTAATGAAATACAAGTCTACAGAGTTGTGCAAATTCTGGTTGATATCTCTCTTTCTCTCTCTCTCTCTCTATGTATATATATATACACACATATATAATTAGTCCCACTTTATTCTTTCATAAAATATTTCTGAAATATTTCTAGTTTGGGATTATTTCACAGGAAAATTATGAATAAATTGTTATGTTCATCGCTGCATTTAATTCCATATTATTCTGGGAAATATCAAATGAATGATTTTATTCCTTAACAAAGAGTGTTGATTGGACAGGAGTTTTGGGTCATTAACTCCATGATAAGTTTGTATTATTCCCAGAAGTATTCTCAGTCTGAATTTAAACTTCAGAATCACTCTTTAACATCAAGGAACGCATTACTTTGTTCTAAATAATAACACTTTCTTTAAAAATATAATGGCTTTAAAATACTAAAAATAGTAAGGTAATTGCTTCTTCCTATTTTATGTTACTTCTTAAAGCTTACAATAAATATTATCAAGGTTTAGCTGGACAATTTCAAGAGTACACATTGGTTTTTTGTTTCTCTCTGATTGATAACAGAGGTAAAGCAAAATACTCTGATTACAATGACCAGATTTTAATGAGCAATTGTCTATTAACAGTTCCCCTTCACTGTTTAAAGACAGACAAAAACTTCACATAACATGATGTGCAGTGAATATTTATTTAAAAAATATAATGGAAACTTAGTTAAATCAACTTCTACCATAGCAAATTTATATTAGTTGTATTCTGTCTCAAGACCATTTAATAATTCCTTTCTAAAAGATTTTAGAAAGGGATAATATTGCTTTATTCTTTTTTTAAAAAAAATTACTATTTAGAGAAGTTTTAGGTTCACAGCAAAACTGAGAAGAAAATAGAGTTTCCACATACCCCCTGCCCTCCCCCCACACACAACCTCCCCCTCTATCAATATTCCCCACCAAAGAGGTTCATTTGTTATAACAGATGACCTATATTAACACATCATCTCCCAAACACCACTGTTTACATAAGGGTTTACAGTTGTTATTATAAATTACATGGTTTTTCACAAATATATAATGACAGATATCTACCATAGTATCATATGAAATTATTTTGCTGCCCTAAAAATTCTTGTGCTCTGACTATTCATCCCTTCCTCTGTGGTGTACACATATACCATGAAGTACTATGCAGCCATAAAAAAGAACGAGATAATGTCCTTTGCAGAAACATCGATGGAGCTGGAGGCCATTATCCTAAGCAAACTAACACAGGAACAGAAAACAAAATGCCACATGTTCTCCCTTATAAGTCGGAGCTAAACACTGAGTACAGGTGGACACAAACAGAGGAATAGTAGACATTGGGGCCTATTGAGGGTGGAAGGTAGGAGGAGGGTGAGGATCAAAAACTACCTATTGAGAACTGTGCTTATTACCTGGTGATGAAGTTATCTGTACACCAAATCCCTGCGATATGCAGTTTACCTATATAACAAACCTGTACGTGTACCCTCAAACCTAGAATAAAAGTTAAAAAAAAAAAGTTCCATGGCAAATAATCCCAGTGACAGATGTCATATTACAAGGCCAATAGGGGGAAATAAAAGACAAGATTCTGACACTGCAGCAAGACTGCAGGCCTAACTCTCTTTTTAAGGAATAGAAGAAGTATAGCAAATAATTAGTTTTCAGATCTTTCAAAGATTACTATTATTGTTGCTTATATACACACTGGTTTTGACAATCTGGCAGGTCCTTATTCATTAAACACATAGCTGTACATGAGTCAGACTTGAATCTTTAATATAGTAAATGAAATAGATCTGGTATCATAATCCTAAAATTTTGAAAGGTAAGAATATTTTTGAAAATGGCAAAAATTAATATCTTTGTTAATTATCTTTCCATTTCTATTATCTCAAAACATCATAACCACCCAAAATGCATGGAAACATATATTTTTAGAAAATACTAAGAGATTTTTTGATAGACCAGTTGACTCCTGGAAAAAATGTAATAAAGCTGTCTTTGTTCTTTGGAAACTATGCATCTTAAGACAGACAGTTTTAATACGGAAAAAGGGTACGTGTGTGATTCAGAGCAAAATCTATCAAACAGAACAATAGTAGATATCAGTGACTAGAATATTAGAATCAGATACACTTTATGCCAAAAAAGGTAATAAATTACTTGTTACTTTAGTAAATGTTTCTGATACAATTAAAGCTTATTTTACTTCAGACGGTCATATCTTAAAGCATAAATATTTTTCCATTTGGAAAGTATTTCACAAGCAAGGGAAAAAGCAAAGCAGATTCCCAAGTAACTCCAGACTTCCTAAAGAATATAGAAAATAAAAGAAAATTAGTGTGTTTTATTCCATCCTGGAGGAGAACTTGCTACACAGAACAAAAGCATTTTTTTTTTTTTACCAGTTGTAGGTGTTGCCTACCCTCGTATCTGATTGTTGTTTACAAACTAAAAGAAAATCTATGTTCAACTCATTTAAAGACCTGCTGCTGAAGGAGACCTACACACTGCTAACTTGATACAAAGTTAATTAACGTACATTATAAATATTGACAAATATGCACAGAATTGTTTTAAAGTTGAGAAAAATTAATGGCATGAAGGAAAAGACAAACAGAAAAACCAGCTGAACCTGAGAGAATGTATATAATGAAAACTTGAATATTTACAGTTTTCTTATGTAAAAATTTAAATTTTTCCTCTAAAAATATAAATAAATGTATATGTCAAAGTTAAAATAAAGATTGTTCTAAAAACATTTGAATAAAATCCAGAAGGAGAAGGCAGAAAATACTGAAGAGAACAAATAGTAAAACATGAAATATAAGAACATTTGCCTAGTTAAAAATTTTTGTCTTTAGAATAAAAGGATAACTTAAGACACATTAAGTGTTAAGTAAGATAATTTCAGAAAAAAAGAAACTAAGGACAGATTACTCGATGCTCTTTATGAAAAGGCATATACAGATGCTTTTGTTCTGTGGATCAAGTTCTCCAAGATAGAATAAAACTATATGTACAGTTTTTCTATCTACCTATCTATCTGTCTGTCTGTCTGTCTACCTACCTACCTATCATCTATCTTTCAAGAATGAATAAATTCCAAATGCTCAGATATAAAAATAAAGTTTACAACAGAAGAAATGAGAATCATGTAGTAATCAGATTTTTCACTTTGTAATACGGAATGATTTTTTCATGGCAAGTTTTTCTGTAACAATAATTATATACCCAACAAAATTATAATTTAAATTTGAAGGAAAAGAACGTCTTGCTCTAATATTAAAGGATTTAGAAAGATTCCCATTCATACATATTTTCTCAAGAAATTTAGATAATATTGTAATGCAGAGAAAAACAGCAAAAAGAATCCAAAGGTATAATGATGAGAAAAAATAAACAAACTATTAAAAAGATAAATTACTAGCTCACAACAGTGGTAATATTGATAAAGTTCAATGCAATTTTTTAAAATAATTTATTTTAAAACTATAAGAATTTTGTTAAAAATATTTACCTATTAATATTATTTTAGATAACTTCCTCAAAACTCAAGATCTAGGACAAAAAATATGTAAACACATACTATGACCTTCAATTACAAAAACTATGAAAATTAATATATTTTAATATCATACAAATACAGCACATTTTATTTAGCCTTTCTCAAGTTAGTAATGTTATTAGCTAATACACATGCAAAAATTACTATACACCAATCTTTGTGACTCTCAATTTGGGACAAATTTTAAGAAGTAAAAAATCCTAAATCAAAAATTATGAAAATTATTAAAACTTTTCAGATATAGCATTAAATTGATTTTGCTAATATATGAAACAATCTATACATTTCCTATCATACTTAACAGCTACCATTTCTCATGCCATCTCTAACACACCAGAGGAGTAAAACAGTATCTTATTTAATTTCCTTTTCTCTTGTTACTAGTAAGCTTGTTAAAAATGCATTTATTGTACTTCCTATTCTGGTCAAAAAGAGGTAGACACATTTCTCTCTATTTGTCCCACTAAGTACAGGGAGAAACTCTAGACATACTTCATAAAACAAGCACAGGCAGTTTCTGAAGGCTGGAAAAAGGAAGGCAAACTGGTTAGGGGCCTTGGGACTCAAGAAACAATCTGACGGCTAGTTCTCTGGACTTTCTTTTTCTTTTGCATTGTGTCTATCTATATAGAAATGGAAGAGACCCTCAGTGTGGAATCACCAACGGTCATCGAGAAAAAAACTCTCAAGAGATGCTTGTTTTCTCTAGCCAGTGAGCTGGAAAACAGGTAGCTGAGTGGACAAAAACCTTTTGACAATCTTTGTTCTACTTCAGTCAAAGATTACCATGGGGGAAAGAAACCCATGCAGCCACCACTACCCCCATTGTCCTCATGGGTGTGGTGTTGGTGTCACTGGACGCTAAGTAGGAAGTTCCCACTCCCACTGCTGGCTAACAGCAGTGCTTCTCCTGTTCTTTCCAATTGGGGAGTGTGGGGAGCAGGCAGCTGGAGAACGGGGTTCACAAAAATCTCAAAACGCTCAAATACATTTTGGAAGACTTCCTATTGAATGTTCTATTACTAACTGAAAATCAAACCACCCTGCACTATTTCTGTTTTGGATATTTTGTTGATGATTGTGCAAACTGAATGTTGTGAATTACTAGGATTTCACATCATGACTAGCACTTCGAAAAAGAAAGAAAACAGGAGGTTTCATCATGGAGGTAAAAATGGAAGAAACAATTGTTTCCATATTTGATGCCTCTTTCTGTGGTGTTCTCATTCCATTGTCAGATCCTAAGAGCCCAGAAAGGTCACTGAGCAGAGTGAAAGGACATTGTGCTGTCCTTTGCTTTTTCTTTGTTGGCAATGCGGGTTTCATTATAAAAGTAACATTCCTTATCTAGTTCAGTTTCTGACCGCTCTTGACCATGCAGCCATGGCTCAGGGGACAGTAGTCGAGTTCACCAACACTTACAGCATCCTCTTTGTAGCAGTCTTGAAATATAATATTTTGGGTGACTCTGAGAAGTTCAGAAGCAGGGCAAAGAGGATCCAGGAAGAAGCAAGCATAAACTGCCTCACTTGACGATCTTTATCTGTCAAAAAAAAATGAGCCCAGAAGCTCTTCAAAAATGACAGTAGCAAACCTAACTTTTCCAGTTTCAGAAATTACCATCAGATTGTGCAGTGCCTGGGCCGAGACTGATGTGACACCCTGAACCATTCTGCTGTCTTCGTTTGCCTTTCTTTAGCCAACAGCGATGGATCTGCTATTTATACAGAACAGTGTGGCTGGAATAAAATATTTCTGACTGCTTCTTGAAATCTCAACATTTCTGCCATTAATAAGAAGAGTCATTAAAGATAATCCTTATGTGATGAGTCAGGAATGGTTAACAGCTGCCGAATTACTTCCAATTCTGAAACTTCTTTTAAAATGTAACATTTTGTTACCTGATGGCAACTGGATACAGTCAGGATACCAGCATTTACTTGTGGGGGAGAGAAGAGAGGATGGAGAGAGAAGGAAGGAATTATGAATATATGTGATGGGTAATATATATAATGTATAATAGTTTCTGTGCCTTTTCCCCTTTAGAGGAAGAAGAGTGGCAGAATAACGATCTGTCTGCTTTTAAGCAAACCCTCCTTATATTTAAAGGCAGCTATTTATTTTTTTTAACCCATTCTAAGATTGTAATAAAAATCAGAGAGTGGGAGGACTAGATCTTCAGCAAGAAATGAGACAATGTGTTCATAATATTCATGAGTATCTATGACATCTGTACTTTTCTAGTATTATATGATGAAGTCAGACAGACCTGGCTCCAGATTCCAGCTCAAATAATACTATGTGATCTTAGTACATTAAATAACTTACCTAAATTCAGTTTCCTCATCAATAAAGTGGTTGTAATAATAACATGTAGCTCACAGTGTTGTTGTAGGATTAAGTGCAATAATGTGTATGAGACAATTAGCCCAGTTGCTGATACATTGTAGACTTTAACAGATGTTACTTGTAAATAATAGTAAACTATGTAACATTATTAGGTTAGTACAAAGTAAAAAATGATTTATAAAGTCAACAATCTAGCATACAATAACCATGTGAGGGCATATACTATTCTCTTTAAGAAATATGTGTTTAATGGCTTTTCCTAAGGATACATGAAATTTGCTCCATCAAATTCATAACAAACAGACAAATAGTGTGTTCTAGATACTATGTCAATCTGACTCTCTGTTTTTGTCCGAACTGTTACTAGCTGCATGACCTCAGGCAAGCCACCTGAATTCCTTGAAACAGGTTTCTCACCTGTACATTAACTATCCTGCTTACCTTGCCTACTTTGGAACTGTGCAAAGAATGCCAGGCATTCACATTGTTATTGCTGTTATGCATGTCAACAGTAAAGACATAGTCCTAATCATGTCTTCTGGGTTTGTTAACCTCTGCTCTGCTGCTCACCTTTCAGCAGAAAGAAATTAAGTAAAGCACTGGAGATAATTCTTCTTGGGGTCTATCTGACTTGCTCTGAACTTCTCACATTCATCTAAAATATTATGGTCCAAGGCTGCTACAAAGAGGATGTTCTAAGTGTGGGTGATCCTAGTAGCTCAAACAGAAACGAAACCCTGATCTCTAACACAGAAAAAGCAAGAAACAGCAGTAACACCTCTCGCTCTGCTCAGGTGACCCATCCGTTATCCTAGGATCTGACTGAAATCAGTCAGACTGCAATCAGTCAAACGGAGGCATTACAAAACTCTTGTTCCATTTCTTTCTCTCTCTCTCTCTCTCTCTCTCTCTTTCTTTCGTTTTGACAGGTCTCACTGTTTACCAGGCTTGAGTGCAGTGATGTAATGATAGCTCACTGCAACCTCAACCTCAAGTGATCCTCTCACCTCACAGCCTCTCGAGTAGCTGAGACTACAAGTTCATGCTGCCACTCCTGCCTAATATTTTTTTTAATTTTTTTGTAGAAAGAGTCTCACTATGTTGCCCAGGTTGGTCTCAAATGCTTCAGCTCAAGTGATCCTCCTGCCTTGGCCTCCCAAATTACTGGGATTACAGGCAAACCTACTGGCATTTAAATCATCTGTTATTCCCTTTATGATGAAAGTTCCCATTCCCTCTCTCTTTCCAAGTACTGTACTAGTAACAATATGAAATTCTAATAATTCAAAACACACTAGGTGTGCATACTCAGCAACAAAATATCCAGAACAAAAATAATGCTGATTAGAATGCCATTCCCTTGTTTCTTCTTAGTAACATAACACTCAGTGGGAAGTTTTTTTTATCATAATCTCCACTCTTCTAAAGATGTGGACTAGGGTTACAGTTTATTCTAGCCATTCTGACAGTCTGACTCAAATGGGGTTTTAAACGATGGTCAGTCATTGGTAAATATCTATTCACAGTGAAAATAATTAATTAATGCTCAATAATTCATTACTTATTGTTCAGGCCATCTGTTTTGGCTAAAGCATCTCTTCAGTTGATTTTGCTCTAAGCATCTGATGTAACCCGATTTTATAAAGACAATTGCCTTATGTTTATTTGTTATAACTCGATTAAACATGTTGTCCCACTTATGTCACTCTAGTGCTCTAGGCTAGGATGCCGATTAGCATTCTCATTCTGTAGAAGGAAACTGAGGCACTTGGGAAAAGAATAAATAAGTGAGATTTGAAAAGAAATGAATGAGAGAAATACAGATAAAATTGAGATGTCTTTTTTTTTTTTTTTTTGGGATGGAGTCCAGCTCTGTCGCCAGGCTGGAGTGCAGTGCCGCCATCTCGGCTCACTGCAAACTCCGACTCCCAGGTTCAAGCGACTCTCCTGCTTCAGCCTCCTGAGTAGCTGGGATTACAGGTGCATGCCACCATGCCCAGCTAATTTTTGTATTTTTAGTAAAGACAGGGTTTCACTATGTTGGCCAGGATTGTCTTGATCTCTTGATCTTGTGATCCACACACCTCCGCCTCCCAAAGTGCTGGGATTAGAGGCATAAGCCACTGCACCCAGCAAATTTGAGATTCCTTGATGTTCACCAATATTGCAAAAAGTATTGATTTAATAAAATATGTGTTAAGACTAATAATTATTGAATGCTTCTTATTGCCTAAAAATCAGGTCATAACAAGAAGGCAGTAAAAAGGTACTCCAAATACAAGATTTTTTTAATAATACATATTACATAGAATTGTCTTTTCTTACTAACCACAAGTTACCACCGCACAAGGTTTTCCATTGCTTCATGCTGTGAGTGTTATAGGTTAGAAGTTTTAAAAAAAAAAGTGTTAATTAACCTCAGTGTTATCACTTCTGTTATTTAGAGAAGCTGATGATTTTTACTAGCGAGAGTCTGGCCTAAAAATGCAGGTGTCTTCATTAACACAGGCTGAGAACACATCCAGTTATCATATTGTTACTTTCCTTCTGAAGGCACAATTTTTATTTTTATTTTCTACTTTATTTCTCTTGCATGTCTCTTAAATATAACAGTTCCCATAACTGTTCATATTTGACATGTATGAAAGATACATCTGAAGAGCTTTACAAACCCCATATTCATGCAAGCCTTCCTGTTATAATTTCTATAAGGTTATAAAATCTAGCAGTGTAGCTCTGTAATTCATCTGATATTCATTGATAGTGGGCAAGTAGCTAAGTTATTCCAAAAAGTGACGGAAGACACTTGCCACCTAAGTGACTTGCTCCCTGCTCCATCCTACAGCATATTCTATTCACATGTATGCTTCCCCAAAATCACAAACTGTTGAACGATGGATTCTCCATGGATCACTGATGATATTCACTGTAATGTTAAATATATTAACCTCGAAGGCCTACCACGTAACAAATGTACCTACAACAGATTACCATCTTAAGAAAAACATATTTTATATCACAATCAGTAACATATGATGTGGTTGTAACAGGGCATTTATCGTAACAATTAGTACATCACATTTATTTATTTATTTTATGTTTTTATTTATATATTTATTTATTTATTCATGTATTTTTTTCTTTTCTGAGACAGAGTCTCACTCTGTCACCCAGGCTGGAGTGCAGTGGCACGACCTCAGCAACCTGCTCCCTCCACCTCCCGGGTTCAAGTGATTCTCCTGCCTCAGCCTCCTGAGTAATTGGGACGATAAGTGCATGCCACCATACCGAGCTAATTTTTGTACTTTTTTTTTTTCAGTAGAGACGGGGTTTCACCATCTTGGCCAGACTGGTCTCAAACTCCTGACCTCAAGAGATCTGCCCACCTCAGCCTCCCAAAGTGCTGGGATTACAGGTGTGAGCCACCACGCCCAGCCTATTAATTTAAATCCTTGTGTTGTAAAAATAATATGACAATTAGTATATAATATGATAGTTTAGTTTGAGATTGATAGCTGTTTATCAATGTAGTGGTTTTATCATGAACACAGACAATAACTGTATTAGAAGATGGCTATATTTTCTCCTGCTTTGTATAGCAACAGATACTTTCTTCTATTAATATTTCATTTGAATTCCAACCATTAAGCCTAGCAATTAATGCCAATTTATGAAAAAGGCACAGTCCCAGCTTTCAAGCAACAAATAATCCGGGATATTTTGACAAACTCCTGATCTCAGTTAAAACCATATTTCTTCTCTTGTCAAGCACAGATAATAAAAATACTAAATTCTACCTTTCTTTAAAATCAGCTGATTCTAAGTATACATTTTCCCTGTGGACCATATCAAGGTATTTGATGGCTAAGTTTGTGTCTAAAATCTATGAAATGTTATGTTAGACAATTACACAAAATAAGATTATGATAATAAAATAAAAAGTATTCTGAATTATTTTGTTCCTTATAATCTAATACACACAAAAAAAAGTAAAATTAAGTCATATGCTCGTGCTGGACAGCAATGCTAAATAACCTTAGTTCTTCTTAATGCTAGAAATTCTTTGGTATATTAATAGTAATTTCTTACACTATATACAAAATGCTTGGTTACTTATCATTCTCTCTTAGAAAATTGAGGACAAAAACAAAAAAACTTACATATTATCATAACCTAGAGAAGTGCTGGCAATGTTTCAGATACTAATACATTTTCATAGAAAAATTAAAAAATAAAATTTTATTTCATTTGACCTCTCTTCAACTTTGATAGTTGACCATCCACTCTTAAAAGCAACTATTTCCTTGGCTTAATGATAACATAATTTCCTAATTTCTTTGTCGTTTGCCTTGGGTAGCACTTCTGTCCTTCCCAACTTTTAAATATGATTTCAGACTTCTTCCAGATACTCTTTACTATCTCTCCTTGGGAAATTAAATTCTCTCTCACAGGAAATTTTTGACTATATTGTTTGATGATCCCAAATTCAGACCACTCTATTAATCTAACCATTTAATTAGTAGCTTCATTGGCTATACTCAAGTGCTTTGAAAGCAAACAAACACATTCAAAACAATATACTTTCCTCACCGAAACAACTGTGCTCCTGTGTCCTTAATATAATTGTTTTAGTCTGCCTTCTGTCACTATAACAGAGTACCACAGACCGAATAATGTACAAAGAAAAGAAATTTATTTCTTATAGTTCTGGAGGCTGAGAAGTCCAGCATCAAGGGCCTGCATCTGGTGAGGGCTTTCTTGCTGGAATATAACATACATGGTGGAGGGCCTCACATGGTAAGAGGGAAAGAGCATGCCAGCTCAGGTCTCTCTCCTTTTTCTTATAAAGCCACTAGTCCCATCACGAGGCCATAACCTGATGACTTTATCTAATCATAATTACCTCCCAAAGGCCCCACCTCCAAATACTATCAACATATTAATTTTGGGATTAAGTTTCTAACACATGAAATTTTGGAGACTTATTCAAACCTCTTATTTTTTTTTAACTTTTAACCTACAACACTCACAGCATGGAGCAGTGGAAAACCTTGTGTGGTATTACCTTTAGGTTAGTAAAGACAATTCTATTTAACATATATTGTGAAAAAAAACACTTACATGTGGAGTATCTTCTTGTCTTCTTCTTATGGCCTAATTTTTACCTTATTTTAAACATACATAAAGTTGTATAAGCCAGAAACCAGGTGGTATCTTAAAAGAGGTCTATAGTTCACATCCATTTCTGTTTAATGTCATCAAGTTCTATTGATTCTCTCTCTTAAATAGGGCTTAATCTGCTCACCTTCCATGCATATATAACCAGCTCCAAATCCAAACTCCATAATTTCTCCTGTGGACCACTACAATGAACTTTAAATAAATCTACTAAAATATAACATTCATCTTGCAGCAAGAACACTAAACATATCCAGAATATTTAAAATATAGTATAGCATAGATATATACCAATCAGAAATAAGGCCAGCCATAAATTACTGGTACAACTGTACTAGAATATACCAACACTGGCTATGATCATATAATTCAAGTCTCTATATAATCTTGCATTTATGGAATAAGTCCATAGTTACAGAAAATTTTGGTGTAAGCATTTTCTCAGAATTATTATTCTGATAGGCCAAATGATTGGGACCAGAAGGAGAATTACAATTGAAATCTATCATACTTATTTGTTAACGTGTATAGTCTATGGTCCCCCAATACTCATTTCACATATGGCAGAGACTCCCTCAGTCTTGTTAAGCACTGTAATTTCATTTCCTATAGTGGTACCCGATACTTAGTAAAGCCAAGTAAATAATGAATTACTAAATCAATGGCTGACTGAATGAATAAATACACGATTATATGGAGGAAGGTTAAAGTTTAATACAATTAAAATCAACAGTATCAACAAATCAATAATCTCGCTCTTAGCTATCATTTTATTCCCATCTCCCACCAATTTTCCTGTATTTCAGTGTCTTAAACTTGTTCACTTTCTACTAAACTCAATGGCTTTACAAGCACTGTTTCTTCTAAATAAATTATAACTTCCTCCTTATTTGACTGGCTAACCCCTAATCACTTCTGCATCTCAGTTTAAATGGCCCTTTATGTTCTTAACTCAATTCAGTTCCTTTATTTCCCTATACCTTACCTTTTGCATACTTATCACAATTATATTCAAATACTTTTTTGTGTAATTGCTTTAATAGCTATTACCTATCAGGCAGTAAGCCCTGTTTACCTATCAGACAGTAAGCATGTTTACCTCAGCCACAAGATAGTGCCTTGCAATAAGAGGGTCTCAATAAGCATTTATTGAAAACAATACATTAATTTAAATGTAAATTAACATTTTCAAAATAAGTTAGTATCATTTCTATACTGACAATGTCTCATAGAAATTAAAACATTTTACAAGTCTACATTTTTTAGGTTTTCCATTTTGGGCAAAAATTAGAAAGGAAAATTATTGCAGGAATTTTTCTAGTATAGAGAACATTAGGTATTTGTTAACATATCTGTGTGTGTGTGGGTGTGTGTGTGTAAATTAACTGAATATATTATTAGTCTGGTAAGAAAATGAGGGAGATCTTTGGAGGTCAGATATTATAAAAATGCATATATCCATGAAAGAACACAAGCACTGAAGTTTTGTTTTCAAGGAGGCGACAAATAATCTTTACATGTGCATGAGATAGGAGAAAATCCCTGGAACCTCACGCAAGGTGGGAATAAACCAGAGAATCACACACAGACCCAAAATAACTGAAAAGCAACAATTTTAATAGGAGAACTAGGAAAAAGCTGTCTCTGGATGCAGAAATTTGGGGAATGTTTAACTGACTTTTCTTCAGAAAGAAGAAAAAACTTTCGGATTTCTATGAGGGCTATGGCTAATATTTATACTACTACATGTGCTAAAAATCTCTATTACAAAAATTTCAATTGACTTTGTCTGAATTGGTAGTAATCCATGAACTTGAAAAATATATGGACCATGGAATTGGCAAATACAAATTTCCTGGGAAATATCATTTGAATCTAGAGCACAAACACACAATTCCAAAGAGTATAAGTTCAGATTTTTAAAAATCTGTATGTAGCAAACAAGGAAACAATTCATTATGAACAGGAATGAGCTGAAACTAAATACCATAGTAACTGGTGTGCTACAACCAAAGTTATTAGAAGTAATACATACAATATATAACATAAGCATATTTTAGCATATTTCCTTAAATAAATAAAAACATGGATGTACTACAGGAGAAGAAGATAATATAAAGTTAGGAATCATATTTGAAAAAAACAACTAAAACTATTACAAATTGAAATATTATTACTGAAATTTAAAAACCAATCAATGGATTAATTAACCAGATGAACCCCCACTGGGAGAAGTAATAGGTGGGCTAAAATACAGGACTGAGAAAATTAGAGAGAAGGCAAGAGAGAGAAAAAAAATAGAAAAATATAGAAATTTTGGCTATCAAACTTAGTTATAGTTTCAGAGATGACAGGCTTGTATCAAAATAAACATCCCATATATAACAATTATAAAATGTAGTAGAAATAGAAAATTACAAAAAAAATTATAAAAATAACCGGAGGCTGCTCTGCCTATTGAGTAGCCATTCTTTTATTCCTTTTCTTTAGTATTGAACTTGATTTCACACACACACACACACACACACTCACACAGACACACACACGAAACCTGAAAGGTGACCATAACTATGCAAAAGTGAAAGGAAAATTGGCCTCTTAAACAAGAATGGCATTGTTCTATAATTTTTCCACTGAGGCCACTTCTGGTCTGCACTTCTCAAGGTGTTACCTCCAGCAAAGAGTTGGAGTCCTTTTTCTAAATTTAAATATCTAAAGAACAGAGATCAGAATTACTAGAGACATCTGAAATTGAGGGAGAAAATCTTGAGAAGAATCCCCATAGGGAAACCTCTAAAACTGGCAAACAAACCACTCTCAAATCCTTGGGTGTTTCCTAAACTTTACAAGTATTGCGGTAATCCAAGTAGGAGAGCAATAACCAAAAAAAATGACAAAACTCAGCACCTATAAAACTGCTGTTTACCACAAAAGACAGAAATTTGAGTTAGTTAGAGGGGTAAGTAAACACCTTGAACTTTCAGATAGAATTCCTAAAAGGCCTTGTTTTAGGAGTAAGTCTATGTCTTTGGAATAAGGTAAAAGTGATCTGACATAATGGAATGTAAATCCAAACTTCGAGAAATGATCAACCTGTAATTTAAATGTCCGCAAGAAGCAAAATGGTAGCTTTGAGAAGATAAAAATGGAATCCCACCCAAATCTCATCATGAATTGTAGTTCCCATAATCCCCACATGTAGTGGGAGGAACCTAGTGGGAGGTAATTGAATCATGGGAGTGATTTCCCCCATACTATAATAGTAATAACGAATAAGTTCTCACAAGAGCTGATGGTTTTAAAAGTGGCTTCCCCCTTCACTCAGCTCTCAATCTTCTCCTTCTTGCCTCCCCTTCCACCATTATTGTAAGTTTCCTGAGGCCTCCCCAACCAAGCTGAACTGTGAGTAAATTAAACCTCTTTCATTTATAAGTTACTCAGTCGTGGGTATGTCTTTATTAGCAGTGTGAGGACAGACTAATGCAATATTTAACCACGTATCATATACAAGGTCAAGTATATCAATCAGAAATAGCTAAATAAAGATGCAAACAATAGAAATATAACACAAGATAAAGAGAATAAGTAGTCAATAGAAACAGACCAAAAGATGATAGTAATGTTGAAAATAAGAAATGAAAACTAAAACATGAAAAGATAATCAAAATGAGTTAAATTTCTCAGCAGAGATTCAAATATTTAAAAAATAAAAATTATAGATGTGAAAAATACGGTATTTGATATGACAGTATTAACAGCAGATGGAGAAGAAAAAAACTAAGATAAACACAAGTTTTACAATCTGAATAACAGAAGTGGAACAGAAACTTAAACTCTAATACAATAACAGAATATCAAATGCTCTAACATCAATTTAATTTGAGTCTCAGAAGAAGAATAAAGAAACAAGGGAACATAAAATAGTATTTGAAGCAATAATGGCTTAATGTATTCACGCAACATCAACTTGCAGATCTCAAAAGTGCAGCAAACCAACAAAAGATAATATCATTAAAATCACATGTAATATCATTAAAATCACACGTACCTATATAGCTTACAATAAAGTTCAAGAAAAACCTTTAAAGCAACCAGAATGTTAGGGTAGGAAAAACACATTTTATATAGACAGAAATAATGGTACAAATTAAAGCTTCCTTTTCCTCACAGACATTGGATGCCATACAACAATAGGTAAAATCTCAAAGTATTGAAGGAAAAAAAGTACAACTGTTATCCAAGAAATTTATCCAGGAAATAATAAAAGATACCTTTTACAAGTGGAAATGTAACTAAATGTTTTAAAATAATTTAAAAATTTTTTTTAATTTTTTTAAATTTTCTAAAATTATTTTTTAGAATTATTTTATTTTAATTATTATCCTTTAAGTTCTAGGGTACATGTGCACAACGTGCAGGTTTGTTACATACGCATGCATGTGCCATGTTGGTGTGCTGCACCCATTAACTCATCATTTACATTACATATATCTCCTAATGCTATCCTTGCCCCCTACCCCCACCCCATGACAAGCCCCAGTGTATGATGTTCCCCTTCCTGTGTCCAAGAATAATTTTAATAAAAAATGGATAAGATGGTACAGAGTTCCCACATACCCTGTCACCTAGTTTTCCCTATTATTAACATTTTATATATTATGGTCCATATAAAATCCACTGCGGTACATATAATACAACTAATGATGCAATGTTGATAGATTATTACTAAAGTCCACACATTACCCAGATTTTTAAAGTATTTACCTACCAAGAGCCAATCAAGGATACCAGATTATATTTAGTTGCCATGTCTCCTTAGACATTATTTTCTTGGCTGTGACACTTTCTCGGAATTTTGTTTTTAATGATAGACAATTTTAAGGAGTATTGATCAGTTGTTGTAGGATGCCCCCTGTTGAAATTTGTCTAGTGTTTTCTCTCACATGTTTCTCAGTTTTGAGAAAGAGGAATGAAGAGGTAAAGAGCCATTTTTAATTACATCATAGAGTTACACTCTTTAAACATAGTTTATTACTGTTGAAATTGACTGTGGCAACCTGACAGAGATCCTTTTTATCAAGTTTTGGTTTCCTGCTTGCCAGCTGCTCTCTTTGTCAGGAAGTCACTATGCAGTACAGCTCTCACTAAAGGAATGGGGAAGCAGGCTGCCCCTCCTTGAGTGTATATGCCTACATAAATTAGTTGGAATTCTGATGTTGTGAGACTTGTGTCTTCTTCATTTGTTTCTAAGCTTATTTACATGAGCATGGACTGAGGGATATTTATTTTATAGCTTGTGTTATAATCTAATACTATTTCATGTTTTGCTGAAACTATTTTGGCTTTGGCTAATGGGAGCTCTTCAGTTGGTCCCTATGTCTCTTTCACATAGCCTTATCAATGTGGAGTTTTTATTCGTTTGTCGTGAACACTTCCAGTTACTTAGTTGTTCAATTCAAGTATAGGAGTATAAGAGTAGAGCAGTATCAGAACTATTAACCTGTATTCTCATGGAAAACTTTATCGACTAGAATGCAGTCTTTATATACAGTTTATTTTGCCATTAGTTTTATAAGCTCAATTAATTATTTTTACTATAACTTTTATTTTAGGTTCAGGGGTCCATGTACAGGTTTTTTATCTAGGTAAATTGTGTGTCATGGGGATTTGGTGTATAGATTAATAAGTTATCCAGGTAATAAGTGTAATAATTTCTTAGTAACATAAGGTCAGCACTTTTTCCCCCACCCCCTTCAGTGAGATGGCTTCATACATTAGTAATAAAGTTAGATTCTCTTACCACAGCCTGTGCTCTTTTCAGGGATACCTGACCTCGTAATTTTTTTTTAATTTTACGGTTTACATACAACAATGTACATATTTGTTCTGTAATATTCTACGGGTTGAGACAATTGCAGTGTCATTTATCCACCATTGCCATATCATAAGGAATAGTGTCACTTTCCTAAAAGTTTCCTATAATTCACCTATACAACTCTCTCCCACTCATCCCCCAAAACCTGTGGAAGATGCTGAACTTTTTACTGTTTGTATAGTTTTACCTGTTTCACAATGTCATAAAAATGAAATCTTACAGTATGTAGACTTTTAACACTGTCTTCTTTAACCCAAGCAATTTGCATTTAAGGTACAGTCATGTTTTTTCCCAGCTTGATAGCTCACTTCTTTTGATCACTGAATAATATTCCCTTGTTTAAATATACCACAGTTTATCTATTCACCTTCTGAAAGACATCCTCGTTGTTTGTAGGTTTAGTTATTATAAATAAAACTATAATTTATGGTAATAAACCATCAGGTGAGATTCTTGGGTGGACATAATTTATCAACTCAGTTGAGTCCAATTACGGAATCATGTGATATATTAGTTTATTCTCATGCTGCTATGAAGAAATACCTGAGACTGGGTAATTTATAAAGGAAAGACGCTTAATTGACTCACAGTCACACCTGGCTGGGGAGGCCTTAGGAAACTTACAACCATGGCAGAAGGCAAAGGAGAAGCAGGCACCTTCTTCATGGGAGGGCAGGACAAAGTGAGTGCAAACAGTGGAAATGCCAGATGCTAATAAAACCATCAGATCTTGTGAGACACACTCATTATCACAAGAACAGCTTTGGGGAAACTGCCCCCATAATCCAATTAATGCCATCTGGTCCCACCCTTGACACATGGGGATTATTACAATTCAAAGTGAGATGTGGGTGAGGACACAGGAAAACCATATCATATGGTAAGGCTATGGGCTATGTTTGTTTTGGAAGAAAATGTTAACTCTTTCACAGTGACTGTGTCACTTTGCATTTCCACCAGCAATGAGTAAGGTTTCCCTCTTCTCATCACTCCCCACCATTTAGTTTTGTCAATGTTTTGGATTTTAGCCGTTCTAACAGGTGTGTAGTGATGTTTTAGTTTTTAAATTTGCAATTCACCAATGACATAGGATATGGTGCATCCTTTCATATGGTTATTAGTGATCTATCTTATTTGTTGGGATATCTGTTCATATCTTTTGCTTGTTTTTTAATTAGATTGTTCATTTTTAATTGTTTAGTTCTAATAGTTCTTTATACACTTTGAACACAAATCCTATATCATATTTATTTTGTAAATATTTTCTTCCAGTCTGTGGCTTATCTTTTGGTTATCTTAACGGTGACTCTTACATAAAAGTTTTTAATTTTAATTAAGTCCCACTAGTCAATTTATTTCTTAGTGACACACACTTGTATAATGTTCTTAATTCTGTGACATCTATTGAAGGGTTATCAAGTATAATCTATTTCATGGTAACTCTTTCTCTGATAAAACTTTATTTATTATCTAGAAATTACTGTTTGATTTTTAACTGTTTATCCAAAATGAAGGTATCTTTAAATAAAATCTCACAATATCAAAATATCTCAAAACAAGTAAATGTAGGCCAGGCATGGTGGCTCACAACTAAAATCCCAGCACATTGGGAGACCAACGTGGGTGGATCACTTGAGCCAGGAGTTCCAGACCAGCCTGGTCAACAGGGTGAAACCCTGTCTCTACTAAAAACACAAAAATTACCCAGCAAAGTGGCATATGTTTGTAATTCAAGCAACTTGAGAAGCTGGGGCATGAGAATCCCTTCAGCCTGGGAGGCAGAGGTTGCAGTGAGCCAAGGTTGTGCCGCCACACTCCAGCATGGGTAACAGAGCAAGACTTGGCCTCAAAAATAACAAAAATAAAAATAAATAAAAATAGTAGTTTTCTTGTCCACTAATTACACAATAAGAGTGCCTTTAATTTCTACTAATATATTTTATATTTTTATAAATAAGCTCACAATATTATGGATTTAAAGTGGAATATTATTGGAAAAGTTGAAATCTTGTTTAGAAATGAAGCATTACCTCCAGACCAGAGCTCCTGAATTCACAAAATAAAAGTCCAAAGATTGAGTTAGATACCTCTGTGTGTGTTAAGATATAGAAAAAGTACAAAATGTGATGATAGAAACACATTTGCAAAGAAAAAAAAAGGAAATACTATAAATAACTGATTAAATTCTCAAGAAATGTTATGTGATATCTTAATAAAATTTTCCCACATACAGAGACATTTGAGACATCTGTAGAGATCCTTTGAGGGGAAAACTGAGTAATTGCTTAACTCAGGAAAATAAATTTAGTATGTGAATACTGATTTACTAACTCAATGAACCTCTGCAGGTTATCTTGCAGTGTTAAGGGTAACTGAATATAGGGCAAACTTTAAATCTACAGATAGTGCATGGAAGGCAAAATCTGAATCCAAATGAACAAAAATGGTATGAATATAAATAGCAAAGTAGAGCAGAGTTCATATTTAACTACGTGCTAAAAAAAGGAGGATATGGCATGTTCCCAACACAAAGAAAGGATAAATGTTTGAGATGATGAATATGTTAATTATCCGGATCTGACCACTATCATTATATGTATCAAAACATCAGTATGCACCCCATAAACATGTACAATGATTATATGTGGATTAAATATAATAAAATAAAAAATACAAAAAAAGGAAAAAAGATATGGAATAGTAATGGTATGGGGGCGGCGTTTACAGATTTTGAATACAATTGGTCATAAACATATAAATCAGAATTAAATGCAAGTTGTTTCGCATGGAAAACAGGTTTTCACATCTTTTTTATTACAGATGAAATGATATGAATTACCATGTATTTCTTTCATACTTGTATTTTTACTCCTAAGTTACTCTTGCAATCTAAAATTTTAAAACTAACCATCATACTCTGTAAGAGATATATATTAAACAATTTCAGGAATCAATATAGCAGTTCATTGAACTGAATGGTTAATTTTGGTAAACTATTATTTTTCTATCAAACCCATGTCATTACAATGTGGAAGATGTCTATATGAATGGTGGATGAGGGCTGGACTTCTAACATACGTGGGTTTGACATGATATTTCCCCAGAGATACCTTTTGGTAACTGATTTTCATTTGGAGGTTTTAAGGACAAAGTGAGACTAGATTTATGATACTGTGCTATGTTTTACTTTAAATAATTACTCATATAATTTATGATTGCTGTTGTTAAGGGATCATTAAAATGATGGCAGAATTTTTAACTGTGTTAATAGTTGTATAGCAAATGATTGAACTGGCTGAGTATTGATCTATATCAGTTGTTAAAATAGTCCTAAATACCAAGATGATAATGAAGTAGAATAGTTTCATTTAATTTTCATTTCTATAGGCATTACCAGAGGCTGAAGTGTTTTTCCTCTCATTTTAGCATCTTTTATATACTCATTAAAATAGCAAAAATGACATTTTAAACCAATAAAAACAGTGTCACAGTTGAACTGAAATTAGTGAAATGTTATCATTGATTTATGAAAAAAAGATAGTTGTATCAAATTTTCCAAAGGTTGTTTTCAGTCTTTAAATAAATTCTACTTGTAGGGATCATGTTGTGTAGTAGACAAGACATTCTCTTATTTCCCATAAATAAAACTCTATGGTAGGATAAATAAATTACTGAATTGATAGGTTATAGTAATCACTGTATCTCTCTGATAAAAACATAAGAAAATTCTTATAGGAAAAATAATGAATACATTATCTTTTCCTCCTTTTACATTCAGAGGAACTTTACTAATATAAAAATCCAAGTGGCAAATGTGGAGCGAGGATATTTCTACAAAGTAGATTAGCCACAACTCTTTTGCCTCCATCCTAAATTGGTAAATTAATACCTGTAATAATTCTAAACTGTGAGACCTCAGAGAGGATTAATGAAGCTACAAAGATAACAGTTTATAAGGGACAATTCCAAACACAGATTCCCATCAAGAAGAGTTCCCAGGGAATAATTCCACAGTTTCTCTAAAGAAGCTACAGAACTAGAGACCATCGGCAACATTCTTAAACTTAAATTAAATTGGTAAGAAAAGAAAAATACTAAAAGAAAATTTTGCATTCTGTATGAAGTGATTTATTACTTATTACATATGTATGAAGTGATTTATACATATGTATGAAGTGATTTATTACATATTACATATGTAGAGAAAGAGTCCTCAAATGAGTCCTCAAATGATATATACTCCAAACAAGTGTGGGTTTTACTCACTTAAATTAGTTTAGCTCATTGACACCATAAAAATACTGGGTTAAAAAGGTGATAACAGTGAAGACAGAGATTTCTAAGACAAGGATACTCAAAAATAGATCTCAGAAAGGTCTATAAAACAGTTTTATTTTTAGTTTGGTTGAAAAAATGTTGTATCAAGACTATCAATTTTCTTGTGTTTGACTTACGTATCCCAATAAAACTAAGAGTTATTTTCTTTGTTCTGTGCTCCTCTACCATAAAATGTCACCTCTAGATAGATATTCATTTATCTTCTTTACCCAATACAGTGTTAGTTTTTGTTTGTTGTTTGAAACTTAATTATTAAAAGTCTTCTATTTTATCAAGAAACTTAATTATTAAAAGTCTTCTATCTTATCATCAAAGCTGTTTTATTTTAATGGGTTAAAAAAAAATACCCACAGCTTAGCTAGACTTCGGTTGTTGTCCTGGTTCAAGAGAGCAGAGGGAACCAGTAAGACATTTAATGGGAAGATCCTAGAATGGCTGAATTATGCACATGTCAAGAAGATGCAAGGGACACTGACAAAGAAAACTTGAGAACTGACTTGAACTTTGAATTCATTACTCATCCCAAATAGTCTGGGTGGCAGAAGTTGAAAGTATTACAGGATTAAGATATTTGAGCATTATTTCTGCCAAAACTATTGGGTGACTACAAAAATTCAGACAAAGGTAAGATACTTAGGTACACAGAGTTAGAAATAAAAATAATCAGAAAAATTCATCAGAGACATCAGTGAATGCATATCATGAAGAAGACAGAATTTAAAGTAAAGCTCATGTTACTAAACAAAACAAAAACAAAACCCAAAAATTTCAGAGAAAGGAAAACACAAAATTCAGAGTTCCTACAAGATATGATTTTAAATATTCAGTTATCTAGAAACTACAAGACATGCAAAGAAATAAGAGCATGGCCCACACTCAGCTAAACAATAGTCAGTAGAAATTGACTTTGAATGAACCCAGATGTTGGGTTTTGCAAATTACCACTTAACATCAAAGAAAATTAATTTGAAGAAATAATAGCTAAATACTTTTCAAATTTTATGAAAAACATTCATTGGAAAATCCAGGATTCTCACATATCAAGTACTATTGGCTTCCAGTTTGCTAAGGCCAGCATGACTTTCCTAAAAGCTTAATGTTGGAGCATTATATTCATGAAGTTACTCATGCTATCATTCTACCTCTATAGAAAATGATAATAACCTATAAATAGAGTTGCTTTAAGCTTCAGTAATATGTCAAGATTAAATTATCACAAGAGAGGAAATGCGGCGGGGGGTGGGGGAGTGGTGGAATGAAACAAATAAGAGGGCTTAACTTCACCCCAGGACTGCAAATCTCTGAAATGATTCAATATTTACAAAAAAACTTTTTTGAGGTTATTTAATTGCATGCTAAAAGAAATCAATCAACACCCTTCAGAGAAATATAAACAGAATCTAGAGTCTTTATAACATTATATACCCAATGTCTAGGATACTATTCAAAGTATCTTGACACATGGGAACACAGGATAATGTGACCCATTTGAAAAGGAAAATACACTCAATAGAAAATGACACTGAAATGACACATGTGTTGGAATTAGAAGTTAAATATTTAAACATAGTTATTTTAATAAAAAAGAAATTATAAAAATAATAAAATATAAATTTTAAAACTAAAAATACAATAACAGAAATAATTGCAGCCTCAGAAAGAGAGAAAGAAATGAGATAGAAAACATATTTGAAGGATTAATGATCAGAAATGTCCCCAACCTAGGGAAAGATTTAAATTTTCATATTCAGAAAGTTCAGCAAATCCCAGGTAGAATAAATACAAAGAAAACTCTGCCTCAGCACATCATAATCAAACTGCTAGAAATCTAAAACTAGTACCAGAGGAAAATACTTTATATACAGGAAAACAATGATTTGAATATCTGTAGACTTTTTAATAATTAATTCCAGACGATACTGAAATAACACCTTAAAAGTCCTGAATGAATGAAAACTGATAAGTAACCTAAAATTCTGTGTTCAGCAAAAATACTTAAGGATTAAGAAAAACAATCTATTTTCCAATGAAGGAACGCTAAGCATATGCTTCAACTGAAGACTTGAACTAAAATAATTAGTAAAGGAAATTCTTCAGTCTGAAGGAACATCATCCAGTTAAAAATGTTATCTGGGAAGAAATGAAGAAACTCAGAAATAGCAAAAGCTGAGTATATATAAAAGGATATTTTTCAACTAGATTCTACAATATACAAATTACTACTTCAAGCAAAAATTAAAATAATATAATTTTACATTTAATTATATACAGATATGTGTCAAGATATAGCCAGATATAAATAACAATGATAGCACAAATGGACTATATAAATGTTTTTTATATTTTAAAGTTATTTTGTAGCTCTAAAAAAAACCCTGAAAGTTTAAGAATATATAGTTAATCACTAAAACAACTGTTAAAATATTTTAAATAAGAGAGAGAAATTTAAAAATACAATTCAGAAAATGTTTACATAGAAGTTTTGCATGGAACAAAAATGGAACAAAAGCAACAGCAAGACAGAAAAAAACAGAGGGAGATGCAGAAGATGGTAGAGCTCAAGTAACTATATAAGCAATTACATTAAACATTAATGTATTAAGAACTCCAATTAAAATTTAGAAATTGTCTGATAGAATAAACAAGAACCCACAATCTACTATTTTCAAAGATAACCTCTAAATGTTGAATTAAATATACACTGAAAGATAACGAATGAACAAAGTAACATCATGCAAAGAGGAAGTGTAATAAGACAGGTGGTTATATTAATACTATATAAAAGAGACTTTAAAAGAAAGTACATTAGCATCGATACAGAGGAGTATTTCACACTGATGAAAGGGTCAATTTATCATGAATATATAATAATAATAAATATGTGTAAGCCTACTAACAAAAATACATGAATAAAAACTGAGAAACATAATTTCATGATTATAATGGATATAGTATCACCACTCTCTCAGTAATTAATAAAACAAAAATCATCGGTATAAACATAAATGCTCTGAATGATACTGTCAGCCACCTTTAACAGACATTTTTAGAACACTACACCCAATACCTTCAGAATACAATATATTCAAGCCTACATGCTACTTTCAGGAAGACAGTTTATAAAACAAGTCAATACATTTAAAAATACTGAACCTATACAAACTATTAATAAGTTAAGCCACACATTTTTATATAATCTATTGTTCAAAGATGAATACAGGAAAATTAGAAAATATACCAAACAGAATCATAAGAAAATATTACCAAACTTTTAAATGAGAAATTAAATGACATACATTTATGTACTCTACAGATTAAGGAAGCAATCACTGACCCAAACAAAAAAGATAAAATCATAAATTTTTAGACCAAAAAAACACATTTTGTATGCCACAGAAAGCAACAACTTTAGAAACAGTAAATTATGCACTACCAAATTAAAAACACTTCTCATCAAAGGACACTATTAAAATTAATAGGCAAGTCACAGGCTAAAAGAAAATACTGGCAAAAATACATTTGACAAGAAACTCACATAGATGATATATAAAGTTATCCTATAATCAAATAATAAAAAATGACAAACCAATTATAAAAGAGAACAAAACACTGAATAGGTGCTTCATAAGAAAAAGAAATATTAATAGAAATAAGCATGGATATGAAGTAGTCAACATCATTAGTTTTCAGGGAAATACAAATTTAAAACCACAAAATGATTCCAATATTCATCTACCAAATGGCCAAAAAATTTTTAAAAAGATGTATAATGCCAAATATTGGGAAGGATATAAAGCAAGAAGAATTTTAATACATTGTGGAGGGGAATGTAAAATGATACAACCACTTTGAAATTAGTTCTGACAGTTTTTTTTAATCAAAACATAACCTTCACTGTGACCCAGTAATTCCAATCCTAGGGCTTTACCCAGGAATGGTAAAAACCTATGTCCACAAAAGGAGTTTTAAAATAATATTTACATCAGCTTTATTCATAACTCCCAAAATTTGTCAACAGTAGTAGATACTATACAGTATTACAGTCATACAATGGATCTCTACTCAGTCATAAAAATTAACCAACTGTTGATACACCTAGCAACATTAACAAGCTTCAAAGCTATATACTGTATGATTCAATTGATATGAAATTCTAAAACTGGCAAAACAAATCTAAAAATATCAGAACAGTTGCTTTTGGAGGTTGATATCTGAGATAGATTGGGAAGAGGTATGAGGAAACTGAGATTATAATAATGTTCTATTTCTTGATAAAGATTTGTGTATTCAGGTATATGCATTTTTTAAAATGCAGTGACTATACACCTAAGATTTGTGTATTTCATTATACGTAAGTTGCATATTAAAAGAAGAGCTCTAAAATGTCTTCTAGTTAATTATATTCATGCTTCCATATTTAGGGAGATGTATACAGATGTCTGAAATTTACATTGAAATGACTTAAAAATTCAAGACGGAATGATGGGTGGATAAAATAATGAATTAGTATTTTGATAAGTGATAAAATGTGTACAGCAAAATGTTAATGGTAAAACATAGCTGTCATATATATGAGTGTTCATATTAATATACTGTGAAGTTTTGTCAGTATTTTTAGAAATTGTATTAATAAAATATTAAAAATAATTTAAAACTGCCTTGTTTGATGACAGCATCTATAAACTACCAAGATGAAATGCTTTTCCGAGTTTTTGGAGGCCATGGCCCAAAATCACACACTGTAATCCCATTGAATGCCTCTCCACAGGTGTATTTAATCTTCGAACTTCTTCACGTGTCAGTTTGTGAGAATAAGTTGGATCCTGGCTTTCCCACCATAATATAATGCCTTCATTCTGATGTAGGACTATGAAAGACACTTTTGTATTTCACTTTTTCATTTGTGTCATATTGAAAAATATTTTAGTTAACATGATGCAAAAGATAATACAGCAGCTAGAGTCAGACAATAATGAACTCAAATGTGAGTTAAAGTTTATCTTACTATCGAGCTAGGAGATCAAGGGTAAGAAAATTTCTTAAATTCTCATTCTCATTCTCTGTGTGTGTGTGTGTGTGTGTGTGTGTGCATGTGTGTATGTTTAAGATTTAGACTGAATGCAAGAATGCTTTTCTTACAGAATAGTTGTAAAAATTAAATGTGATAAAATATAGTAGCACCTTGTTTGACACCTAGTATATGGCAAGTATTCAACACATTTTATTGCCTTTCCTTCATTATTTCATAATGTAAATAATACTTATTTACATTTTCAGACAATAGGCAGTAATTTTCTTATGTGCTATAATACTCATATTTTTAATATGTCTACTACTATTAATGATGTGGGCAAACAATTATGTATTTAGAATGGATCCTCACAACATAAGGGTATCCTGTCCCTTATTCAGTCAAAGAATAACAAAGAAATTATACCTTAATGAGACATTTTCATCAACATGGCAATACCAGTACCAAACCCCCATGGAGAATGCTATCATCAAATTCCAGAATAGCTTTGAGGAAACAGAATGTAGAAATGAAATGTGATAGAAACTCTATTAATAGCCTCATCATTACATTATTAATGTGATGTATTTATCAGACTAAGGCAGATCTCCAGAGATTACAGCATTGTTTAAGAAAAATAAGAATCTATTATGTACTTAAATGAATCTTTTATTTTTCATAGAACTCTAGATTTAGATTACATTGCCTACCCCTTTTAGCCTGGTAACGTGAGTAACATAATTAGGTACAAAGCACTCAGCGTGGAAGTAACGGTGGAGAGGCATAGGAATCTTCTCAACCCTGGGGAGTGTGGTCTTCAGGAGTTAGATGAAGCCTGCCCTTCTTTCTGACTAAGGATAATTAATCTATGCCCATCTCTCTTTGAACATGCACCTAGAACCTGCAGATGAATATGCCCTGTCTGGTTTGTCACCTGTATGCATGAGGCCACATTTCTCCAACTCACTTGATTGTGGCTCATCCATGATGGACACTTCTGCACACACTGCCACATTCCCTCGCTTTTCTTTCTCCAGAGCTGAGAAATGCTGCTCAGCCATGTTCAGGCAGAGGGTGTGGAGGGATGGAAAAAGATGTCACTCATGTGGTGTGTAATGAGACCACGGAACCCCATGGTCATACCCCTCATGTCCCTGCTTCAGGGTGAAGTGGGTCCCCTGGTCTGTTCTATGTTGTGTGGGATCCCATGATTGTGGGTCAATCCTTCCTCACTTCCCTAGAGAGTGAAACTGGCTGAGGCTCTGCTGGCAGGAAATGCAAATCCATAGCTGAATAGATAGAATAGTTATCTGTCACTGTGAGGATGAACCTCACAATAGAGTTGGCTTGCCTCCACATGGCTGGTTGGTTTTCTCAAGGAGCAGTGCTATGTCAAGGGCTCAGCTTTTCTGTCCGCTGCCCAAAACAGGTAGGATGTCCAAGTGCAGTGGTAGTTAGACAGCTCTTGGTAAGTGAGAATCCATGCTGATAGGCCCGTGAATAGCTTTCTTCTCTGCTGTTGTGGCCACTCCTTCAGGTGTCCAGCGTTTCAATTCCAGGGTGGCCAATGATGAGGACTATGTAATGTTAACCAGTCAAGCATTTTCTCTACTTGGTGTTCAGTGCCTCTTTCATGGTGAACCCTCCTGGGTGGACATTAGCATGAGATACATTTCCATACCTTTATCCAAGTCCTTCTTGTTTAATATCCTACTCCCCTTCCCATAGGCCCCCTAATCAGCTGGTGAGGATGCTGGCCAGGGGCAAGGAATCTATGTATAACCTCAAGCCATTTCTTCCAAATAAAGCTGATGACTTACTTATACACTGCTAGAAGCCTTACCCATTGGTAAGTTTTTCCCCCTTTACTATTGTTCAAGATCACCCTAAATTGGCTTCAGTGCAGCCACTGCTCATGTTTGTGCTTTCACTCAGGTACTGACCCAACCCATGCATCCATAAGCCAAGCTCAAGCTTTCTCCCCTTCTTCAGGGTGGTTGTGTGACAGCTCTGTGCATCACTACGTGTAACACTGGGAAGGGGCGCTGGTACAACTGTGGTGGATGCCAAGGTCATCTGTGCTCCCTGCTCATGCATCTTACTCATGTGCTCTTGTCCTCATCAGATTTACTATCCAATGTATGTTCTCCATCTCATAATGGAGATTTGCTGGAGCCAATTAACTTTGTAGCTTTATATGTCCAAGGAATCCAATTCATCATGTACAATTAAGAATGCATACTCATTTGTTGCCTCTTGGTAAAGTGTCTCTGTCAGGGCATGGTAACAAACTAACAGCTGTCTCTCAAATGATGTATAATCGCCCACTATAATTAGGTTAGGTCTTAGTAGTAACTTAGCCTTACTTCAGAACATTGGGGACCACCATTATAATTCCCCTAAAGGGGCTTTCCATAAACTCTACACATCATCTTTCAACACTACTGGCATCTCCAATACACAGTGTCTGCAAGATTATATGGTCCAAATGGTAGGTCTGGTTCCACTACCACCTGGGTCTGCTGCAGGGCCATTCCCTACTCCCAGCTCTATAAAGCTGGCTGTCTTTCAGGTTACTGAGCGTATGGATGAGAGCCATACTCGTAAGCACAGAATAAGATGCCTTCAGAAGCTAAAGAGGACTACCTCTTAGGTAAGCTTTGTACTTGTTTTTAATGATAGAAAACACAAAATGCTACAGCTTGTCTCTTACTTTGGAGGGTATATATATTCTGACAAGCCCCTGATCACTGGACTGCTAAAAACTTTACTGAAGTGGCAGGTCCCTGAATCTTTACAACATCTATTTTCCACCTGCTATAGACATGTATCTTATCAAGGCCTCAAAGGTAGTAGCCATCTCTTTCTTATTCTGCCTGATTGTTACCTGGTGTAATGCCTACTTGACATAGCTGAATTTCCGCCCTGTCCTAACTCTGCTGATCTTTGAGGAGCAGGGTGCTTGCAATAAAAATTCCCCTTTATAACCAGACAAGCTAGGTCCTGTTTGAATGAAGACAGCCAACCAAAGGACTACAAAAAGACCTCAGGCTTCATTATCATCTCATTTCTATGCTAAATGACACTCCCACCAGTGCCATGATAGTTGACAATTGCCAGAAAAAGCCATTAAAGGGCAAAAAGGAAGGCAGCACTCTGGCTCTTGGAAGTTCACCACACATTTCTGGAGAAAATATGAATATTCCTCCCCTCACTTTTAATGTCCAAACCCTTCGTTAGAGAAACCCTATCTCCCCGCACCCATCGAAAAGCTGATTTGTGAGTCATGCTCTTGCTTCTCAATTCCATTGCCATCAAATAAAACCTGCACTGCTTGACACTCACTTTTGGTTTAATGTATTGGCTTCATGACACCAGACGGGGAAGGGCCCCATCTTTTGGGGGACCAGCTTTGTCAGTAACATGATCAGCCTGACGTCATAGATGTAATGAGTTACTATGTTTTGTGGAATGGCCAGCTGGTCAAGATTTCTTTGTGCAATATTATGACAAGGAAAAGGAGAGCTAACTTAGCCCTATGGAAAGCTGTAAATAAACATTGTTGACAATTCCACATGAATGAAAATAGTTTCTTCTCCCCTTTTTAAATAGAACAGAGAAGAATATATTTACCAAATCAATGGCCTCATGCCATGTTATTGAAGGTCTTATTAATTTGCTCTAGACACACACAGAAACTGTAACGAAAGCTACTGCTCAATTCAGGTTGCAGTAGTCTACTGGCATTCCCTAAGATCCATCCGGTTTCTTCAGGAGCCGTACCAGAGTATTTAAATGGAGAAAAGTTAAGAACCGTCAGCACTGTGTCATTTAGGTTTTTTTTGTTTTGTTTTGTTTTGTTTTGTTTTGTTTTGTTTTTTGACCAAATCTTGCTCTGTCGCCCAGATTGGAGCACAGTGGTACAATTTTGGCTTACTGCAACCTCCACCTCCCGGGTTCAAGTGATTCTCGTGCTTCAGCCCCTTGAGGTAGCTGAGATTACAGACACACGCCACCACACCCAGCTTATTTTTTGTATTTTTAGTAGAAACAGGGTTTTGCCATGTTGCCCAGGGTGGTCTCAAACTCCTGGGATCAAGCGATCCACCTGCCTCAGCCTCTCAAACTGCTGGGATTACAGATGTGAGCCACCACGCCTGGCCCATTTAGATCTTTAATGGTGGTAATAATAGTCATGCTCCTGGGATGCAATATTATTAACGACTTACTACCTTGGACTAGGAAGGAGGGTCAGTCCCAGAGGTTTGACATGGCCCTCCCTACTAGGGTAGGACCCAATGTGGGGGTTACTCCAACTGTCTAGTGTATTAGTCCTTGTTATCCACTTGGCCAATGGGGAAATGGCCGATAAATGGGATTGTGAGCCCAGTGGATGTGGAGAGGAGAGAACTTGCCTATGGCTGTCAGTGAGTCCAGCCTGTGACGGCCTCTGCTACCTTCAGCCCTGGCCTGCATAGAACAGCCACTGAAATTTTAGTGATTCTGGTAGCCTTTTTCACCAGCTGGTGAATGGTGTGTCTGATGGTTTTAGTGAATAGCGTGTCATAATACTTAACCTCTGGCAGATCTTCTGCCCTCACCTAATGTGTCCATTCCAGAGTACCCACTTTCCTCATCCTCTTTCTACCTTTCTCTACCCTTCTTCATGACAATTTAGGAAATGACAATTCCTCAAGAAAGGGCTTTTACATTTTCTCCAGGTTTCTAAGGGTCACCCTAGCAGGGAGTTTGCCCCATATGCTGCAATCCTTGCCAAGGTGTTAAACTGTGTTCTGAGAAAGTGAATCCAAGTCCATAAATTTTTGCTTAGCCAGTTTTTATTCCAGTCCCCATTATCAAGCACCCACCAAAGTGCCCCAGGTCCTGCCAATAGGTACTAGCGAGTCCCCGCACCATCTCCTTCAGCATGTAGTCGCTTTCTTCCTTCATCATGCCCGGCACATCTTTAGTGACTTTATGCTGGAAGGTAGCCCAAGTTGCGGACCTGGAAGCCAGGACAGTGGTGGATTGTATTAGCACTAGGGCTGCCGTAACAAAATACTGAAGATTGGGTGGCTTACCAAAAAAATAAATAAATAAATAAAACAAAATCATTTTCTCACAGTTCTGGAGGCTGGAAGTCCAAGATCAAGGTGTTGGCCGGTTTGTTCCTCCTGATACTTCTCTCCTTGGTGGGCGGATGGCCGTCCTCGTTCTTAGCATCCTTGCAGGGCCTTTCCTCTTTGCATGTGCATTGCTGGTGTTGCTCTCTCTTCTCACAAGGCCACTAGTCCTGTTGGATTAGGGACCCCCCATTATGACCCCATCCTATCTCCTATTACAGTCACACTGGGGGGTAGGGCTTCAACACTGAATTCTAGGGAGAAACAATTCAGTCTATAACAGGTCTAGGGAGGGCCAATGGCCTTCTGAGGAAGACATTTGCTTTATCAATCCACAGGGTGAAGTGCTAGCTCCTATTAAGAAGACGTGGGCCACATCTGCAGAATCAAAATCTCCAGGAACATCCATTTAGATGGGCCTGTTTCATTTTCGGGGCTTCATATTTTTTGAGTCAGTGCCTGACTTTAGCATAACAGATCTGCCTTACCTAATGACTCAGGAGGGCTACTGCTCCTCCTCTTTAATACCCTGTCTGCTTCCATATAAGGACCTACGGGCCTCATTCTAAACTTAACAAGCCCATTTGACTTTCACATTAGCCTCCATTTGGTAAAAGCTTTTCAGTTTCTCTTTATTCCTCTGCAGGGCCAATATTATTTGGGTGTAAACTCACAGTTTTGCTCTTCTTATGAACATGACTTTCCCCCATACCTTTCAAGTGCCTGCATCATTCAGCCTGAGTCATTTCACCTACAAGGGCACTTCCCTGTTTTCTCAGGTTACTCTTCATGAAATCTTTTTTTTTTCTTTTTTTTTGAGATGGAGTCTTGCTCTGTCGTCCAGGCTGGAGTGCAGTGGCACGATCTCGGCCCACTGCAACCTCTGCCTCCCAGGTTCAAGCAATTATCCTGCCTCAGTCTCCCCACTGGCTGGGATTACAGGCACACACCACCACGCCTGGCTAAGTTTTTTATTTTCAGTAGACGAAGTTTCACTATATTGGCCAGGCTGATCTCGAACTCCTGACCTTGTGATCTGCCCTCCTCAGCCTCCCAAAGTGCTGGGATTACTGGCTTGAGCCACTGCATTTGGCCATGAAATCTTTAGCAACCACACTCCCATCTTATTTAAGAAACTATCTGTGGCAATTAGAATATTTAAAATGATGTTATCCTTGATACCTTAGCAGCAAGTGAACGAATTCCCAAGGACCATCTCAATGTCTGCCTTGTTTAGACTATTCTTTAGATCACCTCTGTTAATTCACGTCCTTCAAGAAGCATACACCAAGAAGAACATCTGTTATAGTACATTTGTCCAATATTAGTACATTTTCACTGTTATAAAAGAATACCTGAGGTTGGGTAATTTATAAAGAAAAGAGGTTTATTGGGACTACGGTTCTGCAAGCTGTACAATCAAGGCATCAGCATCTGCTTAGCTTCTGATGAGGGCCTCAGCAAACTTCAAATCATGATGTAAGATGAAGGGGGACCCAGCATTTCACATAGGTATAGTGGGAGCAAGGGGCAGAGGGATGCCACACTCTTTTAAACAATCATATCTTGCATGAACTCACAGCAACAACTCACTCGTTACCACGAGGAGGGCACCAAGCCATTTATGAAAAATCCACCCCCATAAGCCAAACACTTTCCACTAGGCCCCATCTCCAATACTGGGGATCACATTTCAACATGAGGTCTGGAGAGGAAACACATCCAAACCATATCAACATTAGATGTACAGAGGATTTAATGGGAGAAACTCACTTGAAGGCAAAGGGGACAGGGCCTGAGTCAGCAGGAAGGTCCTCCAGCATGTAATGCTGTGGAAGACTGAGCAGGAAGAGACTCACACTGCAGCAGAGCTCGAGACAAGGTGGGGTCAGGGTGATTAGGGATCCCCAAGCCAAAGGATGTTCTCTTAAGGCATCCTGTATCCCGTAGAAATGGGCCAGCACCAGGACGTACACCACGCTTAGCCCTCATCCCTGAGAAGCCAACACAGGGAAAACATGTTTTTCTAAATGGTGGTGGATCTCTAGGTCTGTCAGTGACGTAGGCACCCCAGCTCGGTCTCTTGAAAGAGATTAGAACCATGCATTTTCACGGCTACCATGATATCGCTTACAGATGATTCATGATACAAGAAATTTAAAAAAGCAAAGATTTAAACAAATTGGAACAAAGGGAAATTGGGGTGAGCATCATAAGATGAAACTGAACATAAGATTAGTAGGCAAATATATGTCATAAAATCCTGTGGATCAAAAACATTGCTTTGAGACTTGAATATTTGATAAAAAGAAGAAAATATCATTTATAAATAATTAGTTTGACCAACAAAAAATAAAGGTAAGTGGTTCAAAGGAATTAATCTATTCCTAAAACTGAGGGATGAGATATTATCCAAAATGAACAACATGTGCTATAACCATATTTTCAAAAGAGTTGGCTATGGAGTGACAAGTTACACTTGCCAGATACCAGGAAGTCACACTTCTGTTAAGTAGTAGCATACAGGTAGCATAGTTTTTATAGTATGATTTCACCAAATGTTAGGACTTAAAGTATCTAAAGAAATGGATTATCCTACAAATTGTCTTCCATGAACATTATTGAGAAATACTGTGCAGCTTTTTGTGTTTTTTTGTTTGTTTGTTTTGTGTTTTTTTGTTTTTTTGGTTTTTTTTTTTGTTGTTGTTGTTGTTTTTTTGAGAAGGAGTCTCGCTCTGCCGCCCAGGCTGGAGTGCAGTAGCACAATCTCTGCTCACTGCAACTTCTGCCTCCTGAGTTCAAGTGATTCTCCTCTTGTAGTTTTCATTACAGCTGAAGTACAGTAGTCCACGCTGTCAATTAACAGAATATATGCCTGACTTTACCAACAGCAAAGTAAAGGTCAAAAACATGCCTGAGATACTCCTCCAACCTTGGAGGAGTTGTTGAATTAGTTTGGGCAAGCAGAACCAAAACTCGTTCAGAAAGGAATGCAAAGTTCACATCAACAAGCTGACCAACGGGCAACTGAGGCCTCCATGTTTTCTCCCCTTGGGGCAAGATTGCAATGATTTTAACTTTAAATGTGTTCAAGTGCTACTAAATTCGTACTCGAATGAAGCGCCTAGAGAACATGTAACTTCTCATAATGCACTGTCCAGGTTTAATCCTTTAAAATAAACAGGTCATAAAAAGAACGCCCAGGTAATTGAATGGATTGATTCGTTCTGTGGAGTTAACTCTACGATGAAGGACACTCACCAAAAAATTATTTTGACCTTGGAATACTTCTTTTTAAATAATTATTTCTAACAGTAATTATATAGAAGTGCCAGTGATCTCTTCAAGCTACCCCTAAATTCTGATAATAAAACCATATCATCTAACTGCTGTACAAGTGAGTGCTTGGATTGATTCTGTTTTCTAAGGGGACAGAGAAGGATACTTAGCTCGTTTAAAAGTGGTTCCAAATCATTAAGTAAGTGTATAAAAACAAGTTAGTGGAGAAACACATCTCTCTTTATTCCAAATGAAGATTATTATCCAGTACCCTAGAAAATAATTCCTTCTGACTTTGATTCTCGTGGTATCACTGAGGCACTATTTATTTAGCACTGAAAGCCAGAAGTTAAACTCACAGTGAATTTTTCAACCAAAACCATGATAAAATTATGAACAGAGACCTGCCATTGACTGTATGCCTACTGTGTAGCAGGAACTGTGTTGGCCACACATGGCATCTCTTTCTCAACAATACCATGAGATAATTAATCTGGCACCTATTGTATAAAAGAGAAACTGGAAGTATAAGTAATGTCTTTCCCTGCTCTTGTTCCCAATGTGATACCGCAGGAAAGTGAAAGACCCAGGGGTCCAGTTATATCTGGGTCAAAACTCCTGTCCTTTATTTTTAATCCACTCCTATTGCTTCCATTCCAAGCCTTCATAAATATGAGGGCATTTGTGGGCAAATACATCATTTTGCTTAACCACATGACTAAATGTTCCTAACTATGTGTCATTGTCTCTGCTGACCTCAAAATATGTTATGGCATTTCTTAATTCCCCATAGATTGCCCCATTTTGCAATAATTTCATTATCATGATGACATCAGCTTTTGCCCTTCTTTCTAAAGTTACTACAGTCTTCTTGGGCCAGAAGAATGCCAAGCCATCAAATAGAATATTTTTATCTCAAGACATTATATAGGTCATATTGATAAGGATGTCCATCTCAATCAATATCAGCTGTGGCCTGCTGCTTTCCAAAATAAGCCAACTTCTGTGAAATCTCTCTTACTCACCACTCTCTGTCGAACTGCCAGTAGCAGATGTTTTCATCACTCTAAGTTAAACTACATTTTTTTCTTCCTGTAAAATAGTTTAAATGACTCTGATATTCAAACAATGCGAAAGCATTTCTCATCAGTCATACTCATGGTATTTAACTAGAATATCCGGACCCTCTACCTTGACATACTGTTTTTCTTGCAACAGACATGATTCAAGAGGTTAAAATGTGCACAGTGAGAGACAGACTACGCCTTACCAGCCAGTATTGTTTGTGTGACATCTGCAAGTTTTTCTCATTCTATTTGGAGCTCAGAAGAATCTGGAAAGATCACTATGTCTGCATGGTCTTTACACTTGCCTAATAGTAGCAACTTGTTATGCTAGTGAACTTATTAAATGTATATTTTTATTGATAATTTATTTTATGATTTTTTTCATGATTCATAACATTTGTGCCTATTAATATAATATTTGGGTTTATCATATGCATATGCACTCATTAATCTGTTTGATTTCCTATGTTATGTGTTTGATGATGTCTAAGCCTGTGGGATTTGCTCTACCCCACAAAGAGAAAGGTATAACTTCAGGATTCCATTCTTTATTTTGGTTTATTCCCTAACTGCTAATAGTCAAGTGCAAGTACTTGAAAGTTGCAACTTTCAAACTGCTTTGAACATTAGTGGGCTTCCAATACATATGGAATATGCATAGTGAAAAGTATTCCAAATAGTAATTATATGAATGCCTCACGTGTAGGCATTTTATATGTTATATATAAGCAAACATTCATTTCTTACAGCAATGATAAATTATGTAAATATATGAATGTATATAAGTTATATAAGATATAAATACCATGCTACTTCTAAAAATGAAGAAAATTAAGCTCAGATAAATTAAATAACTTGCCTAGAGACACAAATCCAATATATTTCGAATCCAGGAATACAGCCCAAGACTGTTTTACTCTAAAGCTTCAAGATAAATTGGAGGACAATAATAGTCTTCAAAATAATGTCTGCACAGAGGGTTACAGCAAGGATTAAAATAGAAAAGGCATATAAAACTTTATTCAAAATAAAATAATAGTATTCATTTTATATGAATATTTATGACTGTCACTATAAGCTTCTTAATAATTTTGCAATTGTAGAGATAAGATATGTAGAAAATAATTATTTTATAACATAAAACATATTAGCTTTACAAAACACAATGTGTCACCTGAGTTGAAAGAAGGAAGGGAACATATATGATTGGGGAAATTTATGCGTGAAGTAACCTTGGAGGTGGGTTTTGAGTAGATAAAATTTCAAAAGGCATGGATACAGAGCATATACAGACTTTCCAGAAAGTAAGGGAAATTAATTAGTTATGTTTCCCATTGGCTAATTTCAATAATTTATAGGATATTTCAATTCCCTTTGCCCTCTAGCATGTTTCATCTAAATAAGTGCTCTTTAACACTGCTGCTTATTAAAAATCTTAACAAAGAAAAGAATTCCAATTTATTATGTATGTAGAAAAGACAGAAATGACAACAACCCCCAAGGCAACATTTCCAACGCTGGAGAAAAATATAGAGAACATATGCTTTCTCTCTAGGATGGGTGTGATCTAACATCTAAAACACTTTTAACAAGTTTTTGGATCACAGCTAGCTTCACGTACCCCTTGTTTTCCCATCTGAGCATGTGTAGGGAAGGGGCTAAAGAATTAGGTTACATCTCAGATTTTCATCATAGTGTGATAGATTTACAGCAATCACAAAGCCCCAATTTAGGGTCAGGGCTCTGACTTTTTATTGTGCTCTAGGTACACGTCTCCTTTGGTCAGTAGGAAATGAATCAGTCTCTCACTGTTCCTCTCTTCCCATAGATCAGAAGTGTGGGGTTAACGTTAATTGGATTAATTTCCCTGAAGACTTAGAATCGACTACCCTACCTTACCTGAAGTGCCATATTTAATAGAGCTGATCATATTTCAAGCTGGAATACTCTATTGAGAAATGCAGTCCATGTGAGAATTGTAAGTTGCAAGTAAGAGAAATGGAGAACATGGGAAAGGCAATGGGAAGACATGAAAAGTTTTTGAGCCAGGGGAATTCCTAATTAAAACGTTGCAATAGGAAGATTAACCTGGCACCACAGTTTAATTATCCTTGTAACACAGAGGATCAGGACGTGGTGGGTTGCCCAGCAGTAGGAATACCCCTGGGAAAGACTGCCAACAGGATTTAGGCTAGTCACAGTGGGGCAGGAAGAAGCACATGATGCTACGCACCTAGCTTTCCCTTTCCTTTCCCTTCCCCTTTTATGGAGTAAGACCTCCCCAGGCTACGCCCAGTATTTCACTCACTCCCTGAGCAGCAAATCTATCCACCTACTATTTTTGGTCTGCAACTCACTCCCCTGCAAACTCTTAACATTAGCTTGGTATGACCATTTGTGTTTTTCATTTCTGTACCAAGCTATAGACATGTAGATCACTATCACGACAAATGTACACTCTTTACCTTCAACTGGACCCACTTATAGAGAACTTATCTTCAGTGTTATGAGCTCCCTTTCTCAAACTCCACACTGACGGTTTCTTCTGCAACCATTCTCTCCTATGCCATTTTTCCATTATCTCCCACATTACCATTAGCCAATGACCCTAGATTTACTTAATAGAGGAAGTAGCTACCATCTGTCAAAGCTTCATTCATTTTTGTATCCTGACTACAAATGAATTCTTACCACAGTGGTCTCTTTCTTCTTGTAACTAAAAAATAAAACAATTCTCTTTCCTCCTTCCAAGCAAATATTTTGAATAGGACTAGCCTTTGGCTAAGGATTTGAGTAAAGTTCTTTCATGTGGTCCAGAATGTACAGGCAAAACTTTTTATTAAGAGAAATATGGCTCAGTACAGGGAGTCATTCTTCTGCTGGGCACCCAAGTGGCCCAGTTATAAAAGCTGCAGGGGCAGAGAGGAAATGAGAAAAGAACAAACACTTTGATGCAAAATACTGTACTCCATTGGAAAGCAGTTGCCTTGTAAAATATTAAAACATTGAGGAGTTAGAAAAAGCTGTCTCTTCTAATGAGTTTGAGCATTATTATCACTGAGAAAGTTTATCCACAATGAAGAAAACTCTGTGGCATGTGTGTGTGCGTGTGTGTGTGTTTGTGTGTGTGTGTGATTCACAGGTCCCAACAATCAGAAAGGAAGAGAGAAATTTCTATAACATACGCCATGAGAAGGGACCATATCAAGCTCACACCCACACACAATTGATATTAAGATGCACAGTATCCACATACCACCTTCCCTTCACATCTGTTTTTCCATAAATGATTCTTCCAGATTTGGAGTGTCAAAAGTAACAACTCCTATACTCACCGCATGAATGACGCACATGTAAGGTCACTTAGCTTGAATACCAGAGACACAGAGAAGGGTCTTTCTCGAGGATGATATTAATCCCTATGATGATGGGGAGAAGTTTGTTAAAAGGTGACTCTATGGATGGCGTCCCACCTGGTAATGATGAGTGAACAAGTATTTCTGAGAGGAGAGATGCAGATGGAGGATGTGTTAGGGACTAGGGTATGCCCACCAGAGGGCTCTCTGTAAAGACACTGAATTTCCAATGCATGGCTTCTGAAGACAGGAAAAGTCATGCTAATGATAGTTTTAAGAATCTGTTTTCCTTTTCCCATACTGTAATTTATCCAACAAATGTTGTATTTTCATACAGCCTTTTGTGGTGCAGATGTGAAGAATCAGTGCAAAGGCTGCTTGTCTCCCATTTGCCTCTTGGTTCGCTTCTTGGCAGGGGTCCATCCTATCAAGTTGGGAATTTCAGGCCACGAACAGCAGTAAGGTGAGCAATGTGACCTGATGGAGGTGGGAATACTTGGGGGGAGATGGAAGGGGCTACAGTAGTGAAAGTTTAGAAGAAATAATAAGTTCCAAATGTTTACTATTCCCTAGCAGAAGGTAAGCCAGGGGCATGGAGTGGGACTCTATGTCTGCACTCAAGCTTTTATTCCTCACATAAGGGACACGTTTCCCCACAGTCCAGGCCACGTCACCTCTTGCCAGTGTCCTCATTGTACTTTATCACTTCATAAAAACCACCATATATTGAGCGGCCAAGGCAGTGGATCACGAGGTCAGGAGTTCGAGACCAGCCTGGCGAACATGACAAAACCCTGTCTCTACTAAAAATACAAAAATTGGCCAGGCCCACGTGGTGGCAGCGGCCTGTAATCCCAGCTACCTGGGAGGCTGAGGTAGGAGAATCGCTTGACCCAGGAGGCAGAGGTTGCAGTGAGCCGAGATTGCGCCACTGCACTCCAGCCTGGGCAACAGAGCAAGACTGTGTCAAAAAAAAAACAAAAAACAAACAACAACAACAACAACAACAAAAATATATATATTTTCCTTTCATTTCTTTTTATTTTACATGTGAACAATTGCACTTCTATTCAATTAAAAATTATTAAAAAACAATAATTTTTAAAAAGGAGCTGTAGTTTCTTTTCTGCTCTCACAATTTCTATAAGAATTGCCTGTACCAGTCAGTCTCCAAAAAGAAAGGGAAAGAATGGGGAGAATCACAATCAACTGAGCAGGTATTTTTTTTCTTTTCAAATATACCCCCATATTGAGGGGCCATAAAAGATAGAGTGTGTGTGTGTATTTGTGTGCGCAAATGTAGGTGTCTTTGCACATATAGGTGTGCATTCAAGTAACTTGTATCAGGTCAGGGATTTGATCCAGGTTGAAAAGATCAGTCATTTCTACCAGCACTTCAAATCCATTTATTCTCCAGCCCATCACAGTCAAATCTTTTTTTTTTTTTTTTTTTTTTTTTGAGACGGAGTCTCGCTCCATCGCCCAGGCTGGATGGAGCGCAGTGGCGCCATCTAGGCTCACTGCAAGCTCTGCCTCCTGGGTTCACACCATTCTCCTGCCTCAGCCTCCCGAGTTGCTGGAACTACAGGCGCCAGCCACCATGCCCGGCTAATTTTTTTGTATTTTTAGTAGAGACGGGGTTTCACCGTATTAGCCAGGATGGTCTCGATCTCCTGACTTCGTGATCCACCCACCTCGGCTTCCCAAACTGCTGGGATTACAGGCTTGAGCCACCACGCCCGGCCCAAACTTTTAATTTTTGTCTTAAATTACCCTTGCTAAGATCAACCACAACCTTTGATAACCACAATAACTGGTCTCTTCTCAATCTTTATTTTGGTTGAGGCTCCTATGTTGACCATCTCTCCCTTTGACTTCTCATGGATGGGGTACATGACAATCACAGCAGTGTCATTATTTGGATGACAGGATTTGAAGTCAGCCAGGCCTGGGTTGAAAGCTTGGCTCACTTCTTCACAATGTAATATTGAGCACATAGCATGAACTTTAGGACTCCATTGATAAATTTATTTGATAAAACCAATTTTATATGGGGTATCATAAAGGTTAAATAAGAAAACACACACATATCATCATCACACACACATACATATAAAGTAGGTTATACTTCGCTATAATTAGTAAGATTCCTAAATCTCAATGGCTCTACACAACCACGTTAATTTTCTATCTGTGCTACTTGTCTAATGCCCATCAGATGAGGAACTTTGCTCTGCATGGTCATTCAAAACCCATGGTGATGTTGTCCTTCCATCTTGTGGCTATACCCCTTGGGACACTTGGCTTTCTCAAAGGCAGGAGCAAGGAAAGACAGGGTAGAATAGCAAATGGTCTGTTAACTACTTCAGCCCTAAAGTGACACATATTACTTCTGAATGTGCAGCAGTAGTATTCAGTCACACTGTCCCACTTAATTGTTAGGAGGCTAAGAAATTCTATGAAGCAGGTAGAATATTTGGTGAACAGCACTGTTTTTGCCTCAGGGTCCCCTTGTGATCATCAATTTTGGCTCCTCTCCCTTTTAAGTAAAACACATTGGAGATCCTCAACTTCTCCCAGGGATGACAAGCCAAAGTCATATGTACATGCTGAAAGGAAAGTTTGGGATCTCTGGGGTAAAGTCTAAAGTCTAAGTTTCACTTATTTTGCTGAGGATCACTAAATTTTTAAACAAAAGAAAAATAAAAGGAATATCTGCACTCTCCACCATATACAGATAATGGTGGAACAGGGGTAATACTCCAGTGTAAAAAGAAGAGATGCACAGAAGTCACTGAATTGTAGCAAATTCTGAAAGAATGCCGGGTAGATATTTTGAAGCTATCTTAAAGGAAATGGGGCATGTTCCTTGATTAGGCTCCAATTCTGGTTTCTGAAGGGACTTTCCATTTTCCATTATTCTTCATGGCTCTTGCAGCATTCACAGGGTGAGTATTTTTTGGCCTCTGGCTCCTTGATAACAACTGAGATATTCACGGGGGATTTCCTTCCCTCTGGACTGTGCCTAATTACAATATGAGAAAGACTGGCAGCCCAAATATACTTTTAAACTTGAGTATTACATTTTGGTGTATACTTTGTTCTATTTGTTCTATGTGTATAGATCCTCATACACACACACACACACACACACACACACACACATATAAATATACTATATAAACTAATAAATGATATATACATGATAATATCTGATATATACATATATACACATGTAAATATAACAGTACAACTCTCTCAAAAACATAATAACAACTTCATTTTCTCACCAAGGTGGAGTAAAAGGAATTGAATTTACATCTTCACCTGAAACAATTAAAAACTCAGACATGGCCGGTGCGGTGGCTCACGACTGTAATCCCAGCACTTTTGGAGGCTGAGATGGGTGGATCACGAGGTCAAGAGATCAATACCATCCTGGCCTACATGGTGAAACCCCATCTCTACTAAAAATACAAAAATTAGCTGGACGTGGTGGTGCGCACCTGTAGTCCTAGCTACTCAGGAGGCTGAGGCAGGAGAATCCCTTGAATCCGGGAGGCGGAGGCTGCAGTAAGCTGAGATCACACCACTGCACTCCAGCCTGGCAACAGAGTGAGACTCTGTCTCAAAAAAAAGAAAAAACTCAGACACTTTTTAATACTTTGGCCATCAGGCAATGAAGATAGTAATTCCTGAGATAATGGAAATGAGTGATGTAAGCCCTATGCTTCCCCTTATTTACACATAGAGACAGGCTCTTGGCCTCAGCTCTGGAAGAGGAAACCCAGTCAGACGTGACGCCCTCTCAGAGTGGAGCAGACAAAGATGGGAGTCCAGGGATTTCAGGGTAGCACAAGATTGAAGGGCAGGATTCTGTGGAAGAAAGAGTTGTCAAGAGAGAATTCTGGATAGTCACAGAGGTAAACCTCACGTCTTCAGCTGTGTACTGAAACCCTGAGTTCAGGAAAAGATTTAATTGAAACGATTTAAGGAATAATCACAGTGCTCATAGAGGGCCAGAACTAGTTTCTGTTCCCACCAGCTGAGATAGAAAGCCTCATAATTAATGGGGCATAGGTGGAGTACTCAGCAAGTCGGGAAAATTTTCCAGATAACCACAGTTCAGGACAAATCTTAAGAATATTTACAGAAATACAAAAATATCCAATACTCAATAAGAAAAGTCTTTATCTGTCATCAAATTCAAAATGTTCAGGCAAGCAAAAATACAATTATAATGACGATAAAAATCAATAAATCAAAATTTAACAGTGAAATAAAGTATTGTTAAAGGATTGTTATAAATGTATTTCTATGTTAAAGATGTTAGAGAAAAGATTGGGATATAAAAAAATAAAGTTTTTAAAGATGTGAAAACTGTAATGCCTAATATGAAAAATATACTGGATGAGATTAAAGACAAATTAGACATCACAGGGAAAAAAAATACTGAATTTAAAGTGAGAGTGATAAAAACTATTAAAATGAAACACAGCAAAAAATAAAAGAAAATGAACAGAGCATCTCAGAGCTGTGCAGAAATTTCAAGCACCATAATATATATGTAATTTGAATCTCAAAACAAAAAGATAGATGGGGATATAGAAAACTACTTGATAAGCCAAAGATCCAAAGTTTGGCAAATCCCAAAAACAAGAAATATTAAGAAAATTACATCAAGGCACTTCCAAATCAAGTTTCTTAAAAATGGAAATAAAGAAGAAAAAAAGCATCTATGAAAGAAAAATTAAGAGTATATTTAAAGCAAAAGATTTTCCATTGGAAACAATGTATGACAGAGGAGAGTGAAGCAAAATCTTTAAGTTGTTAAAGGAAATTATTGTGAACCTAGAACTGTAGTATACACCAAATGGAACATCTTTCAAAAAAGGATGAAATAAAGATGTTTTCAGACATGCCTAAGCTAAAAGTTTTAATATTATCCTGCCTGCACTACAAGAAATGTTAACAGACATACAGCTAAACAAAATTAGGAAAACAATACATTAACAAAATTAGAAGTTCAACAAAGAGGTAAAAACAGTAAAAAAAAAAAAAGGGACAGGAGAATACATAACTAATATAAAAAATTACTAGAGGGATTCACAAGCAGATTTAATCAAGAAGAGAGAATTGAGAGACTAGAAGGCAGATCATGAGAAATAATCCAGTCAACAAAAAAGAAAAAAGAAAAAGAAAAGGATGAAGAAAATCTAAGAGTCTTATAGGATGCAATCAAGGTAACCAATATGTGCACTATAAAGTTCCCAAAAGGAGAACAGAGAGAGAAAAGAACAGATAGCCCATTTAAAAAAATAACAGCCCCAAACTTCCCAAATCTAGAGAGGACAACTGACGTGTAATTTCATGAAGCATGAATGTCTCCAAATAGTTAAATGTAAAGAGATCTGCATAGGGGCATAGTATAGTCAAATTGTCAAAAGTCAAAAACAAAGAGGAAAGTTGGAAAGTGGAAAAAAATAAAAGCAACTCCTCACATGAGCCCTGCATAAGACTGTCAGTGGATTTCTCAGAAGAAACCCTGCAGGCCAAGAAAGAGTGGGATGAACACTCTTCCCCAGACAAACAATAATTAAAGAAGTTCATCACCACTAGACCTATGTTAAAGGAAAAGCTAAAGGGAGTTTTTCAACTTGAAATAAAAGGACACAAATTAGCAACATGAAAACTATGAAATGATAAAACTCACTGGCAAAAGCTAAGTATTATATATGACTAAATACAGAATACTTTGTTTATTAATTTATTTTATTTTATCTTTGTAGACACAGGGTCTCACTCTGTTGCCCAGGCTAGAGTGTAGTGATGTGACCATAGCTCACTGCAGCCTTGAACGTCTGGGCTCAAGCAACCCTGCTGCTTCAGCCTCCTCAGTAGCTGGAACTATAGGCTGCAACATCATCATCATGTTCGGCTATTTTTTTATTTTCACTTTTGTAGGATAGAGTCTCTGTATGTTGCCCAAGCTGGTCTCCAACTTCTGGTCTCAAGCAATCTTTCCACCTTGGCCTCTCAAAGTGCTGGGATTGCTGGTGTGAGACACAGTGTTCAATCTCCAAACCAGAATAGTTTAATATTGTAGTAATGGTGCATAAAATATTTTCAATTCTAGTATAACATTTAAAAGACAAACATTTTAAAAACTAAAATCGTTTATAAATGGACACACAATGTAAAAGGTAACAACAATAACAAAGTATAGAGGGAGAAATAAAAGTGTAGAGATTTTGTATATGATTAAAGTTGCTATCAGCTTAAAATAGACTATTATAACTAGATGATATTTTATGTCAGCTCTCTGGTTAATACAAATAAAAAACCTGTAATAGAGAGACAGCATACGAGGAAAGAGAAATCAAAGTATATCCCTCCAAAAAATAATCACATAATCACAAAACAAGACAGCAAGAGAGGAATAAAGCCAACGAAGGAACTACAAGAAAGTCAGAAAATAATTAACAAAATGAAATTTACTTTAAATGTTAATGAATTAAATTTCCTAATTAAAATACATAGAGAGTAGCTGAGTGGATTTTTAAAAACCAACTATATGCTGCCTACAAGACACTTTAATTTTAAGAACACACCTACTGAAAGCAAAGGGATGAAAAACTGTTCCATGCAAATGGTAACGAAGAGAGAGCCAAAGTGGCTATTCTTATATCAGACAAAATAGATAAGTCAAAAACTGTCATAAAAGGCAAAAATGTTACTATAATATTGATAAAAATGTCAAACAAAAGGATATAGCAATTATAAATATATATGTAGCCAATATTGTAGCACCTAAACATGTAAAGCAAATATTAACAGATCTGAAGGGAGAAATAGAGAGCAAAATAATAACATTAGGAAACTTTAAAATTCTAGTTTCAATAATAGATAAATCATCGAGACGGAAAATCCTAAGAAAACAGTGGACTTGAACAATGCTACAGACCAAATGGACTGAACATTTCATCCAACAGCAGTAGACTACAAATTCTTCAGAAGCACACACAGAACATTCTCCAGCATAGATCATGTTAGGCTACAAAACAAGTCTTAAAAAAATAGGAAACTTGGATTTACAGCAAATATATTTTCTGACCCATGGTATAAAGCTAGAAATCAATAGATAACTGACTGTATAAGGCAAAAATAACAACAATGTATTACAAGATTTATAACACACATAGAAATAAAATGCTTAACAAGAGTAGTACAAAGGTGAGCAAATTAGAGTTGGATGTCTTAATACATTTGCTGTAATATTCTCATATGTAAAATAGTAAAAGCACTTAAATGTTAACTGTGATAAATTTAAGTTGTATACTAAAGCCCTATAGCCACCATGGTAGGGTGTGGGTGTGGACTTAACAAAAAATTGTAGCTAACTGACCAACAAATAAGCTAAGAAAATCATTTTAAAAAATTAGCTAATCCAAAATATAGAAGAAAAAAGGGAAAACTGAACAAGAACAGGTTATATAGATAAAAAACATCAAAATTCCAGATTCAAATCTAACCATATCAATAATCATATTAAACAAAAATTGTCTGAATACCTCAATTAAATGGCAGTCATTGTCAAATTGGCTAAAACAGCAAGACCCAATAAAATGTTGCCTATAGAAAACCAACTTAAATGTAAAGACACAAATAGAATGAAAGTAAAAAGAATTTAAAAAGAGAATTATAATGTTGACATTAATTTAAAAAATAATCTGGAGTAACTTCATTAATATGGGACAAGGTAGATTTCAGAGTAAAGAATATTGCCAGAAATAAAGGGGCCATATCAAAATGATAAAGGGATTAATTCATTAAGATGATATAATAATTCTAAATCATTCTACACCTAATGAAAAAGGCATAAATCACTTGAAACAAACAGTGACAGAACTGAAAAAATAACTAAAATCCACAATTATAACATGATATCTTGACACCATCCCCTTAATAATTGATTGAGTGTACAGAAAATCAATAAGAAAATAAATGACTGGAACCATACTATGACGTAACTGATGTTTACAAAATACCCCACCCAGCAGCAGTAGAAATGATTACTTTTCAGGTATGTACAAGACATTTACCTAGACAAATCTTATTCTGAATAATAAAACAAGTCTCAAAAGTTTAAAAAGAGTGAATTTATAAAAGAATACTTTCTGACCACAGTGGAACTATATAAGAAAAATATCTGGAATGTCCCTAAATATTCAGAAAATGAATCGTAAATGTCTAAATAACCTGTGAGCCAAAAAAAAGATATAAATAAGGAAATTATAAATTATGTAAATCAGTACAAAATTGTAAACACAATATACCAAACCTTGTTGTATGCAACGAACAGTACTTAGAATATTTATATCACAAAATGCCTATACAGTAAAGAAGAAAGAGTTCAAATTAATAGGCTAATCTTCTCCCATAAGAAACAAACAAGTAAACAAACAAAAATAAATCATTAAAAACAACAAAGCAGAAAAAAGGAAATAATAATCAGCACAGCAAAAATTATGAAAAATCAATGAAACAAAAATTGGTTAAGTGGTATACGTTAAATAAACTAAAAAATCTCTAGACATGCTAATGCATCAAAAAAAAAAGAATAGGCACAATTTTCAATTTACTGAGTGAAAATGTGACATTACTATAGATCCTACAGATTTCAAAGGCTGGAGAAATATACTGAACAGACTTATGCTATTAAGTTTCTTCAATTTAGATGGTATGAACAAAGTCCTTGAAAGATGTCAACTACCAATGCATGTATATATAAAGTATATATGTATATATAATACACATACATGTATTTATACATCTATGCATATATGATCATACATATTCATGTGTATGTGTAAATATAACCTGAATAGCTTCATATCTATTGAAAAACTGAATATGTAATTTATAATTTTCTGGTGGTAACAATATTCTGGGACCACCAGAATATTATCTTCAAGGTAAATTTAACCAACCTTGAAGGATTAACACCAGTTATATTCAAACTATTCCATAGCATTTAAGACAAAGGAATATTTCTCAGCACATTCAATAATATTTAAATAATTATCATATTAGATGGGTACAGTGGATCATGTCTGTAATTCCAGCACTTTGGGAGGACGAGGCAGGCAGATTACTTGAGGCCAGAAGTTTGAGACCAGCCTGGCAACATGATGAAACCCAGCCTCTATACAAAAAATTAGCCAAGCATGGTGGCGCATGGCTGTACTCCCAGCTACTCAGGAAGCTGAGGTGAGAGAATCGCCAGAACCCAGGAGGCAGAGGTTGCAATGAGCGGTGATCATACCACTGCACTCCAGCCTGGGGGACACAGTGAGACCCTGTCTCAAAAAAAAAAAAAAAAATCATCTTCATTATCATATTGAAATCAATTGAGAACATTACAAAAAAAGAAAAGTACAGATCAATACCCCTCACAAACACACACACACACACACACAAACGTCTTAACAAAATTTTGGGAAATTGAAAAAAATATATGAATAAGGCGATTTAAACATCTAAGTAGTGTTTATCCCGGGAATTCATGGTTTGTTTAACATTAGAAAATAAATAATGTATCATATGAGCAGAATAAAAAGAAAAAATAGCCAGATCATATCAATATATGCAGAAAAGCAATTGACAATATCTAACATCTATTTCTAATATTTAAAACAAACAAACAACATCTCTTAGTAAACTAAGATCAGGTAGAATTTCCTTAAATTGGTACAGGACTATAATGAAAAACTCTTTAGCTAACATCATACTTAATTTTTAAAAGTCCCTAAAATAACGAATAAAGTAAGGATGTCCATGCTCACCATTTCTATTAAACAATGTTCTGGAAGCTTCAGCTACTGCAACAAGGCAATATAAATAAATATCCAGAAAGGAACTATATTTTATTTTTATTCACAGACAACAAAATTGTTTCTATAGAAAACGCTAGAGAATTCACCAGTAACACTACTACAACTAAAAAGAGTGAGTTTCACAAGTTTGCAAAATAGAAACAACAGTAACATACAAGAATCAATTGTATATCTATATAGTGACAATGAACAATTGGAAACTGAAACTTAGATAACATTTCCAATAGCATCAAAATATGAAATACTTATGGATAATTCTGATGCACAGAACCTTTATATTGAAAACTAGACAATATTTCCAAGAGAAACTATAGCATATATAAATAAATGAAAAATGTAACATGTTCATTGACTGAATAGCTCAATAATGTTAAGATGTTATTTCTCCATAAATTCATCTTCCTATAGAGTACTTTGTAGAAATTGAGAAAGTGATCTTAAAATTTATATGGAAATTCAAAAAGCAAAGAGTCAAAATAATTTTGAAAAAGATGAACTGTTTGAGGACTGAAACTAATTAGAGATTTGTAAAGCTACAGGAATTTTGAAAAAAAGTGGTACTGGCATAAATATAGAGAAATACACCAATAGGACAGAATAGGGAATGAAGAAAGAGATATGTACTTATAATTTCCCTTGATTTTTGTCAACGTTACAATAGTAATTCATGCTACTTTTAGGTATTTACCTAAAGTAAGTAAAAGCATATTCCCTTATATAGACTGGTACATGAATGTTCACAGTAGCTTTATTTGTAATCCTCAAGTCCTAGTAACAGCCTCAACAACAGGCTAATACAGTTTCTGTAACACAGTAGTTGGTGTGTTGGGCCATCCCTCATCCCCCTTCAGTACCAGGACACTCATTTCAGTTCCCTAAGCTGTGGCCTGCTGAAGGCTCACAGCTGAATCCACACCCAGTAACTTCCCTAGGATTTGGCTAAAGGTAGTTGCCTAGTCCTGGCATCAGCCTATATTTAAAATCTGGCTGATAAAAGAGGGCAAACGGTGAGCACCTTCGCCTCAACTTTGGACAACCCTGACAGCCCCCTAAAGTCCAGGACTTCCCACAAAAGCAGCTGAAGCCTAGGTTGTGAATGCCTCTAATTCTCCATCTGCCCAATCCTTTCTTCCATCCTTCATATTTTGTTTCTAAGAGGATTTTCCCAAATAAATCTCCCACATGCAAATATATCTCAGGCTCTGTTGAAAACATGGCTCTCAGCCACCATGCATCAAGAATTAATGGTGCGCACTTCACTGCCTCAGCTCAAGATGATGTGTAATCATTTCTGCGCAAAGCCCACAGGACTAGTCTCCCAGCTCTGACTAACAGCAAGTAAGATAGGGAATGTGAGAAATAAATGAAACGTTCAGTAAGCCTCTGTTTACCCTTCACTTCCTTGTGTCTAGGGATAACGTCTAATTCCCTGTTGTATCCCTAGTACTTAGTGAAATGTCTGCCATTCGCCAGTATTCAGTATATGTTCCCATTGACTAACAAATGAAGAATTTTAAGAATTGTTTACCTATTGAGTTTAGTACAAAAAAGTTTCCAAAATGATAGTGAAGTTACATTACACGTTTATGTAATTGAAAAAATGGTGTTAAAAAAAGAATTTATTTTTAAAGAAAATATGAGGAATCTTCATTTTAAATCTGTAGAATTGAGATACTGGAAGGCTAACTGGATAGAAATAGTGCAGTATATGTTAGGAGAGAGATCAGGAATTGAGGTTAAATTACCAAAAGAGGTGATAATTGCAATGATGATGGGTGTATACAACTGCCAAAGTTACAGAACTTACAAAAGCTGCCAGTTTAAATATATTGTTAAGTGAAGCAGATGCTTGTTCTCACTATTGGTACTAAAATGTGTTAACTATTCAAAAATAAAATGTAATTCATCTCTATTAAAAATGATGAAGTACCCTTGAGGATAGCTTCATCAGATACATAATATTTATGAAGAAAATGATTTATCTTTAACATTCCCTGATTACCATCACTTGACTGGGCTCACTCCCTCACTAGGCATGTAAAGTACTCATTCTTTATACCAAAGCTAATTTGTGCTTGTTCTCATATTGCTTGGTAAAATGTTTTAAAACCATGCCTGTATGTATGCTATCTACCCGCAGATAATTTGGAGTTTCTAAGATGCTATTTTCTATTTTTCTTACTTTCCTTCAATTTAGTTTTGTTTAAAATTTATACTGGGCTTACTTAATGCCAGGCACTGTTCTAAGCACTTGGCAAATGTTTTCTCACTTAATTTTTATAATAATCTTAAGAGATGTGTACTATTATTTTCTCTTCCTGATTAACAGATGAGGAAACTGAGGCATGGAGTGATTAATTTGCCCAAGACCACAGATCAAGTGATGAAGCTGAATTCAGGCACAAGCAGTCTCACCCCAAGCTCATGTCCATAAATACCATTCCTTGTATCCTTTCTATGTTTGGGCGGTCAACTACATGACCAGCCCTGATGAATCTAAAGGAGCCTAAGGATGCCAAGAAGAGCTAGTCATACTCTACCCTTGAGGATCCACAGGCTTACACCATCCCACAATTCACTGCAGTGTTCTCTACCCAAAAGAGAACCAAAGTAGCCTAAAACTGTCTTTTAGCTCCTTGTAACAAACCCATTAATCTCACAGAAAGAGTATTGCATTGGTATATACATAATGAGCAACATTAGCTAATACCCTGCTTTCTCATCAAATTATATCATAACAATGTCTACTTTTTTGAATTTTATTTTTGAAATAATTTTAGATTGACAAAAACATTGAAAAAATACACTGGGGGTTCCCATATACCCCTTCACCCAGTGTCCCATAATTATAAAATCTTGTATCCCATAGTACAAATAGCAACATATATAAATGAATGTTGATTGGTATGATATGATTAACTAAACTATGGACTTTATTAATATTTCATAAATTTTTCCACTCATAGATTTACTGCTGTTGTTCTAGGTTCCAATCCAAGATCTGGAATTGCCCTTCTTTGCTAGTCTCTTTAATCTCTTCCAATCTGTAAAAAAATCCAGTCTTTAGTTTTCTTTTATGAACTCAACACTTTTGAAGAGTACTGGCCAGTTAATTTGACATACATCTTTAATTAGGGTTTGTTTGATGTTTTATTATGAAGGTTGAATATTCATTATCAACAAGAGTACCACAGAAGCAATGTACCTGTCTCAGTGCATCATATTAGACTGTAGATGTCAATATGTCTTATTACTGGAGAACTGTGGTGATCAAATGAAGGTGACTTTGCCTTAGTTTCTTGATTGAAAATATATTACTTTTTCATTTTTAATGAGTGATTTGAGACTACGCAAGTATCCTGTTTCTCTTCAAATTTTTGCTTACTAATTTGCATCCCTTGGAGGCTCCTACCCAAAACAATTACTACCCCAGGGTTCTAGTGGTGGTTTTCTTTCTTTCTCTTCCTTCTTCATTTATTTGTTGAAATTCTTCATAAGAAAGAGCTGTGTATTATTCACCAGTTATTTATTCATTTGATTTATTTATTTCAGTACAGAATTTTAGATATTTATTTTCTTTGGAGGTTATAGTCCATTATTACTACTACTACAGTTTTGTGGTCCAAAATGTTCCAATTTTTAAAACTGACAACTCTGTTGGTTTTTTTCCTTGACCTTTTGACAAGCCACCCATCTTTTTTTGGAGCATATCCTTACTTTCTGGTACCACAAGATGCTCCAGGCCCATCTGCTATTTTTTTCTGCCCCACCTCTGGAATATACCACTTCTTCAAGATTGCTTTTATTGGTATTTGAGGCTTAGAAACAGAGATCTTGGAATATGCTATACTGAATGCTGCAGAGTGTCATTATTTCTAGGCTCTCTTAGTTGATAAAGCTTAGGAAATAGATGTCTGTATAGTAATTCGGGCTTACATATACACCCATATGTATTTCCTATCTGCCTATTTATCTACCCATCTATCTTCTATTTTCCATCCATCATCTATCTATATCTATCTAATCTATGAATCTACTTATTAAAAATAAATCAAGATAATTCTGATATCTCCAATTCAAATCAAACATCAAGGGTTAATTCTAGCCTTTTCAAGGATGTTGGAGCTTCCTCCAACAGCAAGAATTTTGGCTGTAATTGCTACAATATATTTATTTAGTTGTTCTACCCTAGGGCCTGCTAGTTTTAGAATTGCTAACTCATACACCTGTGAACTAATTTCTAACTTGAATAGAAAATTTATGTATTGTACATTTTGACTTTAGTCTTAAATCACCCAATCAAAATCCTATTTTCCAGTGTTAAGTATGTTCTTTTATTTCCCTATATACCTCTTCATTGTATTATTCTCATTAATACAGTTAGTTCATTTGGTTTGGTTTGTGTTCCATTTTCTGAATATAGTAAAATCACCTGTGGGATATATAATTCTACTGGTTTCAACAAATGCACAGAGTGGTGTATCTACTATCACAGTCATGATACAGAAGAGCTGGATCAACCCAGTAAATTCTCTTGTGCTGTCCCTTTATACTCAATTATACCCCCCATTCACTCCAATTTGTGAATATCACTGATGCTTCTTATCGTTTTCCATCCTATAGTTTTGCCTTTTCCAAAATGTCATATAAATTGAATCATACAGAATATAGACCTTGTTTATATCTTCTTTCACTTAGAAATATGCATTTATTACTCATGATATTTTACATAAATCAATACTTTGTTCTCTTTTATTGCTCAGTAGGATTCCATCGCATGCATGCACGCATAGTTTGTCTATCCATTCACTGGGTGAAGGCTATCATGATTGTTTCCAATTTGTGGTAAACATAAATGAAGCTGTTACAAGCATTCAGAACTCTCAAAGTGCACAGCTAAGAGACAGCCTGATAAATGAATAATTTTGTTGCAAGAATTTGCTGAACTAAAAACTCAATATTGGCAAAGGAGGAAACAATATCAGAGAGGTTCATTGATACCTAAAGCTACAGTTAGAAAGAGAGAGAACTGGGATTGGAATTGACAGTGTCTTTGAGACACTGGCTATGCAGTAGCTATACAGGTCGTGTGAGTGGCTATACAAGCCAACCTAGGCTCAAAATGTGCAGTGATAGGGACTATTGCCTGTGATCACAAATTTTCGCATCTTTTATTTTCTTCAGTTCCGGCAGGTTCCCAGCTGCATTCCTGTTGCTAAGTGAGTCACTCTGAATATCTGAGGTTCAGTGCATTAACGTGGAGCACAGTGTTTGTTTTGAAAGTCATTCGTGAAATAATAACCAATGTTCACCAGCACAATAAGTTCTATGAGCATCTAAAAAGCAGAAGTCTGCTTAATTAATGTGTGTTTCCCCAGGTATATATGAATTGAGAAAATTGTATTGTATCTGAGTCAATAAACACATTAAGCAGCAGCAATTGTTGGAATGAGAACATTAACAACAATGCAGTCTTAGATCCAAAGTTAGACGAGCCCATCAGAGTTCCAACTATTCACAAATGAGAAAAATTGAAAAAGCTCATGCTGCTATGTATATGTCACAAATAATTTGCAAATGCATTATTTTAGAAATCTTACCTGACTATGGTTTTCCTGAAAACCCTATTTCACAAACTTGTGTTAGAATAGGACTTGAGATGCATTTAGAAGAAGTATAGTTTCTTTGGCTTTGTTTGAGGTAGAATAGAAAGAAACACCAGGATATGACATTTAGAAATGGCCTATCTTCAGATGTGAAGAACTGTTTGGGTTAATTTTTTAATTGATAATTTGATGAGATTTAGGGATATTGGCAGTGAAGGGATAAATTGCAAGACATTAAAATTGTGGAGAAACAAGCTTCTGAAATACTTAAAACTGAAATGAATAGTCCTGCAATAATTTCCCCCTCTGATACAGAGGAAAGAGATAATCAATAGTCTGTGTTTTTCTTTCTCCTCACCTGCCTCTCAAAATATCACAGGTTTTCTCATCACAATTGTATTTCACAGGAATGGTGTGAAGATAAGTGAGTTACCATTTGTAAAACACTTTCATGTCAGAGGTGCTACACTTAAAGATAGTGAGAAAGTAGAAAGAAAATAGGTGACAACTTGTTGAAAAATGTGTCATTGTCCATTTATGGATAACTTCAGGGTGGCTCATGGTAAAATCTTCACCCAAAGGTATGTGAATCTATTTGCACAAAGTAGCATGCTGAGTATTGTACAAAGCACACTAAACATCTTTTAAGTCACTTTGAAAATGGCAACAGTCTCAGGGAGGAACATACAGAAGGCTATGCTGCTATGTTGATATATCTAAGACAACTGAGAGAAAAAAATATGCAGGGTAAAATAAACTTCCCATTACAAAAGCAACAAAGAAAAACACAAGTTAAACTTTCCTACATGTACCGCAAATTTAATGGGTCTAATGCAGTTTTTGCTTGTTCTCTAGGGTTCATATCTTCAGTAATTACTGCACTCAACCATTCAGTCTTCCAAGTTAGAATGAATGACTAAGCCATGATTCGTTTTTCTTGCTTTGATCTATCAGCCACTAAATCCTGACATGTTCCCCTCTAAGTCTTCATAAGAGATACTGCTATACTCTTTTACAATTTCTAACAACTCTATAACTATTTTCTAACTGGCATCTTTGCCTTTAACTTATTTAATCCTCTGTATTAGTCAAGGTTCTCCAGAGAAAGAGAACTAATAGAATACAAATGCACATAAAAGGTATAATGTGAGGAGCTGGCTTGCATGGTCATGGAGGCTGAAAAGTCTGCTATCAGGAGGACCAGGAAAGCCAGAAGTGTCATTCAGTCTGAGTGTGAGAGCCTGAGAACCAGGGGAGCCATTGATGTAAATCCCAGCTGAAGAACCAGAGAAGAAAAGATAAGATGTCCTGTGGGTGTCAATGTGTGTGTGGCAGGTCTCTTGAAGACAACATACTATTGGGCCTTAATTTTTTATCCAGAGTGCTGCTCTGTGCCTTTTAAATGGGGTCATTTAGTTCATTTACATTAGAGGTTAGTATTGATATGTGTGGATTTGTTCTGGGTGACAAAGTAATCTGTACAGCAAATCCCCATGGACTTGAGTTTACCTATAAAACAAACCTGCACATGTACCCTTCAACCTAAAATAAAAGTTAAAATAAAAAGATGAGATGTCCCAGCTCAAGCAGTGATGCAGGAAAAAAAACACACATTTTCCTTTATGCCACCTTTTGTTTTCTTTAGATTTTTAACAGATGAGATGATGCCTGACCACGCAGGGGAGGGCCGTCTATCTCATGGAGTTTACCAACATAAATGTTATTCTTGTCCAGAGACACTCTCACAGATGCACCAACAGGCAAGGTTTAATCTGGGTTCCCCGTGTCCCACTCACCATTGACACACCATTAACTATCACACTCACCAAATCTACAACTCAGTCTAATAACTGTTACCAGAATTGTACTGGCCCACACATGTGTGCACTTGCACACTGTTAAAAGAAAAACTTTAGCCAAACTAAATTTAAAAGAGGTTAATTGAGAAAAGAATGATTCATGAATCAGACAGCCTCCAGAACCAGAGTAGGCTCAGAGACTCCAGTGCAGCCACATGGTGGAAGAAAATTTATGGACACAAAAAGGAAAGTGATATACAGAAAACAGAAGTGAGGTACAGCCAATCTGGCTGTTTGCCTTATTTGAACATGGTTTGAAAAGTTGCCAACTTTTCATTGGCAAAAACTCAGTGATTGGCACAAGAATAGGCTACAGTCTGTTTACAAGTCCATTTAGGTTATAGTCACAATGTACACAGAAACTTTTACACCAAACTTAATATATGTGAGGAGGCAGCTTTAGGCTAAACTTGATTTAACACACACCATTCCTGATGCCCACAAAATGACTCTGCTGATGCTTTTTCCCAATATAATCGAATTTGGGAACACTAGTCTTGCAGTCTAACATGTTTGATCTTCCTCACTTGTCTCTGAAACTTGATCTCTTACCTCTCTCCTACTGTGAGCTAAGTTCTATCGATAATGAGGAATTTGCAGTTCCCAAATACATCATGCTTTACTGACATTATGATCTTTGAGCTGCCTTTTCTTCTGTCTGTAATACTATGTTCCTATTTCCTCAAATGGAAAAAAATCCTCATCCTCGTTGGGTGAGGACATTATCTTTTTTGCAAAGTTTCTCAGGACTCAGATTTCCCTCTTTTTTTCTGCATCTTTCTTTGCTATTTTACTTATTGCACTGTATTGCAGTTACCCATTTATCTATGTGTGTAAGCATGTGCTTATGTTTTTCTTTTCCCACCTTGCCCACTGTGAACTCTTTAAAGGAATGGAAGTGTATCTCATTTCTGTACCCCTGGAGCCCATCACAGATCCTGGCACATAATTTATGTTCAATAAATATTTAAGAAAGGATGAAAGAGAAGGAAGAAATACAAGGAAAGGAGTGGGGAAAATCAAGGAAGGGAGGTAAGGAAGGCAGGGGAAGTATTTCCTTTATAACTATGACACTTGAAACTCAAATATATTTTCCCTAGGAAACACAATTATGGTAGCCCCAAATGGGAATTAGATCACAACAAAATTTACTTTACCAATTTGTTTAGTGCATACCTGATGTGTAATTTGCATGAAGAAATGTAACACATGAAAACAGCCCTTCCTTATAAAAAGGAAACTGTATGATGACATGCAAGGCCCAAGATCTGGATTCATCATTGATTGGAAATTTGAGATTGGTAAGATGCTGTAAATAGCCTTGAGATAAATTATTAGGATAGTATACACAAGATGTTTCATTTTCACTAGAAACCATATTTCCTATTTATTGTAACATTTAATCATGTATTTTGTTGTTACATTTGGAAATAAGCTTTGCCTAACATGATAGATTGATGAACCAAATCACGGAGCTATCCTCTAAGGCTTTGTCGGTTTATAAGACAGAATACACTTCTCGAATCTGAAGCATATAAAACATAAATAAATATGTGCATTTTGAAACGCATTTTGTTTCCCTTATCATGAGTGATACTGGTTCCCTAATAGAGGATTCTATTTAAAATACACAGAATATGGAATTAAAGGACCTTAATGTTGATAATTATAACCAGTATTTGAACACGATTTTCAGTAACTATGTCCTTTTGGGGTCTTGGGATATCTTTAGGCAACAATCTAGCATACAAAATATATGATTTTTAAATTAATATTATTGTATTTCTCACAATAAAAGATAGTGCTTGAAATTCTTCTAGCCGGTTCCAAAAGTAATTCTGGACTAAGATTATATAGAAAAAAGAGAAAGTCCTTCTTCCATGTCACAGTTTATAAAATTCTGGGTGAAGATTATACAGAAGAAAGAGAAAAAGTCCTTCTCCCATGTCACAGGTTATAGTACTTCAGTGTCAACTCCTGCCATCACTTTTACTTTCAAGAATTTAAGAGCCTAGCTAGCTGACTAAAGCAATCTTTACATTATTTAGTGAAATTTGCTCACATGATTAAGGAGGCTGAGAAGTCCCACAATCAGCTGCCTGCAAGCTGAAAACACAGGAAACCTGGCGATATCAATTCAGTCTGAATCCAAGGGCCTGAAAAGCAGAGAAGCCAATGGTGTGAGTCTCAGTCCAAAGACAAGAAATGACTAATTCCAGCTCAAGCAGTCAGACAGGAAGCAAAAAGGGTGAGTTCCTCCTTCTTCCACTTCTTGTTCTATTCAGGCCCTCAACTGATGGATAATGTTATTGGTGTTACTGAGTGCACCAATTCAAATGCCAATGTCATCCAGAAACACCCTCACAGGCATATCCTGAAATGATGTTTAGTCAAATGTCTGGGCAGTCCATGATCTAGTCACATTGACACATAAAATTAACCATCACAGCTATGAAGCCTCCATATAAAGTAACTTTAGTGTCTTTCCCATGTCCATTACAAAAAACAGTAAAAAGTATAAAAATTATAGGTAAAATTTGCACACCTCTTTCAGGAATACTGAAAGGAACATACTTATAAAAGTGAATAGCAAGTATTATGGTGAATCACTGAGGAATTGAGGTGACTCACAGAGGAGACTCCTCGATACTCCTTTGTCCAGTTATGATGGTAAATTGACTATAGCAGCAGCCATGGCCAGAGAAAGCTTTGGTGATGATAGTGGCTCATTCCACTAGGCAAGCCACATAGACCAACAGAGTGGGCAGCTGAGGGTGACGAGAATTTAAAATAGGCAGGAGAGTAAGGGAGGAGATAAGTGTTGGCTTGTAAGCTGCAAGCAATAAGAACTACAGTTTATCCAACTAACATTCCTCTTTTTAAGTTGCCCAGGAAGAGAGGCCAGACATAATCTTGGGGGAGCTGTTCTCAGATGGGGTGAATATCCCAAACAAGTAGAATCCAATGTGCAGGAGGTAAACTGCAGGAGGTGCTTTGGTGGCCTCCAGGAGACCAGCCATCTTTAGAACTGAGACACTCCTGTCACCTCTCAGCCTGACTCCTCCTTAGGAGCTGTCCTCAACTGAAGGATGCTTTCTCACACAGGTTCCTCACCTTCTCTGAAAGCAACCCACATTTAGTGAGTGGTTAATCAATGTGGTGATCCAAAGTCCAGCCCCCTAACCTCAATTTGGGAAACATTTGAAGGCTTAGTTCAGCTCATGTGTCAGTGGGAGAACGGTTTGAGCCCTTGTTGAGACTCTGTGGAAATACAAGTTCTCCCTCTGCTTACCCTGTTTGCTTCACCTTCCAATAAGCCACCTGCACACACGTCTTTAACTTGGATTCCATTTCCTGGGGATGGGGAGTTTGACCTACACAGGGAAGTAGAACTGTTACTGACTGCCACGTGCACAATGATGAAGGAAGCATTCTGTATGTTCTCATCACTGACAAAACTAGGGAAGTAATATTGGCAAGAGCAACATTCACTACAAATTTTGGTGCTTTATAGTAAGGTCCAACCTCCTCATTTTGCCTAAGAGAAAACAGAAACCCAGAAGAGGAAAACACTTTTTAAGCTCACCAACTAAATCAGAGAAAAAAACTAGAACCAAAGAACCAGTTTATTTCACATTGGAAAAATTATCTCTGTACTTTTTCCCTTGAGTAGCGGTTCTTAAATCCAACTCTGCATCAGAATCATAGACCAGACTTTTTGTTTAGTTTTGTTTTTATGGTTTTGTTTTAATAAAGATTCCCAGACCCACCCCAAACTTTCTAAATCAGAATCTTTCGTGGGAACTTCCATTAAAATTATATTTTTAAAAGCTGCACAGACAATTCTGATGACCAGATCACTTTGGAAAATGTGACTTAGGGAGTCTATACAAAGGAGTAGTACTAGTCTGCTCAGGCTGCCATAAAAGAGTATCATAAATGGGGTGGCTGAAACAACAGAAATTCAGTGCCTCACAGTTCTGAAGGCTGAAGTCCTAGATCAAGGTGTTAGCATGGTTGGTTGTCCTTGAGGGCTGTGAGGAAGGATCGGTTCCATGCCTTTTCCCTGGCCTCTGGTGGTCTGCATGTATATCTGGGTCCAAATTTCCCCTTTTTATAAGGATAGTGATTATATTTTATTAGAGGCTCCCTCTAGTCCATGAAGTATACTTTCATCTTAACTAATTACATCTGCAACCACCCTGTTTCCAAATGAGATTACATTCTAAGGTATTGTAGGTTAGGATTCAACATATGAATTTTGGGGACACAATTCAACCTATTTCAGGAGCCTATAATGTACAATTATTGTCCAATTTGATCTTTAAAAAAAAAAAGAAAGAAACAGGGGAAAAAACCTAAGTAGGTAAGCTGAGGAAGAGGGAACTGTGGAGAAAAGGATTTTCTTGACTGCACTTGGCCTCTGCTTCGAAGCTGTAGCATATCAGTATTAGGATATGGGTAGGAAGGCTGTGCTCTGTCTTACATTTGCTGGTTTTAGTTCTGCCTTCTCACAACTTAGCAGGTGCACTTCACTCCTCTTCATTATTGTGTCCCTCTCCATTGTTATGGTCAATGCCATCAAATAGGTCCTCATTGTTAAATTAGGCTCCCAAAGGCAAAGATCTTTTTACTTGGATCACTTATATTATGCTGACAACTTTAACATTCTTTGATTTTGCAATGTAATTATTAATTTTATTATTATTTTGCTTTCCATTTGAGCTTTCCACAACTAACATAAGCTAGCATTTACTGATGGTCCAGTATTTAAAAGGTGCTGCACCAAATAGTACAAAAATATGATGTAATATTTAATCTTTATCTAATTGCAATGATTTTACTAACTAAAGCAAAGGCTTAGGACCAATAAATAAGTGTTCAGTCACAGAATTGATATAAGTGATTATTAAGGTCACACACCATTACTTTAAATAGCTCTTGGATTTTTTTTTTCTCCTAGTTTTCTAGACTGTTGTTTTGAATGTCACATCAGATAAGATAAATTTTCATTGCCTCCTGGATATGGTCTAATAAAAGGGTATGGTATCATTTTTGGAACATAATCAATACACTGACATTTTCCAAGAGTGATGTTTCATAGAGATTTAAGACCTAAATAAACAAACAAAACCTAACATGTGGTAGCACCTCTATAATTTAAGAATACTTTTTCTAAAGTCTCCCCGAAGAGTTAATTTTAATTAGTGGCATACTAGAAAGTTAAGGACTATTGAAAACCTTTCTAAGACTTGTGTGAAAGAAAGACTGTGGCTTATTTTCTCAGTCCTTGGAGACGAATAGCCAAATTTGTTTTAAAAAAGGTTAAACTAAAGGAGAATTTAAAAAACAAGTTTTGTTTGTTCTATTAATTGTAAGTTCCTTATGGAAATTTCGCATTCTTCGAACAGACAGAAGTCAGATTGACAAACATCACTGTAGACTTCCTAAAAAATACATTTTCAACATTTTATTTTAACATTGCAATAAATCTTTCCCATCCTGCTGATGAAAGGTAAAGCAATCTCTTTTGGGACTTGTCTGTTGGGTCTTCAACTTGAACAGTTCAGCTTGCCTATTGACTCTCAGTGCAGAGCTTGTTTTGTTACCTAATTCTTCAGAATTAGGGTGAGAGGTAAGAATTGGTGGTGAGAGGTAAGAAGTCAAGCCTAATTATGTTTTCCGACAGCCAGAGTCACCCACCTCCTGGGACCCCTTCTTAAATGGAACTTAGGGGTAGGAGGAATAACAAGGTTCAGGAACCAATACAACCACCATTCAGTTTCTAATTTTATCACCATCCCATCCCTTCTCAACACATTCCTATTCTTCATCCGTAAAAATCCAGTGCATGGAATCCTATGATCAAAGGCAAAAAAAGATAATGAAACTAAGTAGTACATTTTGTTCTCATTCTTTACTTGGCAAGACAACTTGATGTATGCTTGTATTAGAGGATGCAAAGTACACTTCCTTCACCTATTCAGGTTTTTGGGGGAGAGCGACGTTTTTGTCACTGTACAGTACAATTGTTGGGCTTCTGTTTCACATTTACAAATTTCCCCAGGGTGTGAATCCCCTGGGGTGTCAGAGGAGCTGACACGCTTGTCTGCAGAATCAGTTGGCTTTTAAGTAATTTCACCTGGTGCCTTGAAAAATCCTTCCAGAAGTCGTCTGTATCCATTTAGTGAGTTCTGCTCATGGTTATTCGGTGTGGATGCAGATTATGCAGGAAACTGAAGTAGTAGGTGACGAACTGTATATTCCCATCACATGTAGGTATGTGACATAAGCTAAGAAGTATTTGGGAAAACTGACAAAATTGAAGGACTACATAAGCGTTTAAGCTCTAATCGAGCAGCCAGTGATATTATGAGAATGGAAGCTGACAGAGCAACTTTTCTGGCAGGAAATTTTACAGCTTCCTTTAAATTTATTCCAGAAATTATAGGACCCTTCTCCCTCAGCCAAGATTACATTAGGGACCCAAAGAAGCCTTGCTTCTTCACCAGTCTCATCTCCTGGGAGCTCTCAGATCACAGAATTACAGGGTGACACTTACTAGACCAAGGGTCTTCTGGCTGTTGGGCTGTGGACTTGGCATCTTCATCAATGGTAGCAAAGGCTTTCTGGGTCTGGCTTGTGGATATCCCTGTGAGCTAGACAACTGAACATTTCTACAAAAAATAAAGAAGAGAGTAGTATGTTAATATCTTTGAATGAAACTCTCACAAGCACTGCTGAAATGGAAGTCAAAGTTATACTAAAGTCACTGTGTATAGAAACCATATCACCAGGAGAAGCAGGTTGGGAATTTGTGGGCAAAAAGTAAACAGACAGGAAAGCTCCTGCTTTCCAGAGCCTTCTCTGAATAAGTAGGTAGCTGTACTATTCCTTTGGCAAATAGGTGAATTAACTAAGTAAAAATCAATCAATCAAATGACTAATACAATGAGGTAAATTACTGTTATTCTTTAAAAATGATATAAAAGAATATTCCATGTAACTAAAACATATTTTTATTCTGCACTAAATTTATCTTTATAGATAAATGTAACTGTAACTTACATGTTTTTATTCTGCACTGAATTCATCTTTATTTCTTGTATTGACTTTTTCTTCAGTTTATTATATAGATCAAATGTCCTCTCTGGGCCCAGCCACTTTTTAGTATCTTATTGATATCCCTTACTGACACACAGAAGTGATAAAGGTAGTTTGAAAATAAAAAGCCGACCTTGTGTCTCTTTTTTGTTTTTTTTGAGATGGGCTCACTCTGTCATCCAGACTGGAGTGCAATGGTACAATCACGGCTCACTGCAACCTCTGCCTCCCAGGTTCGAATGATTCTTGTGCCCCAGCTTCCGAAGTAGCTGTGATTACAGGCGTGTGCCACCATGCCCAGTTACTTTTTGTATTTTTAGTAGAGATGGGGTTTCATCACATTGGCCAGGCTGGTCTCGAACTCCTGACCTCAAGTGATCCGCCCACCTCATCCTCCCAAAGTACTGGGATTACAGGCATGAGCCACCATGCCCAGCACCAGTTTGTATCTTAAGCAAGGTCTTCAATCCTGTTAGTCAATATTCTCTCCCCCAAGTTGGAAAAAGAAATACATAGAAAACTGGGTTTATGGCTCTGAATTTTGGTAGGATAGCAATGAGAGTGCATATTCTCTTTTGAATCCACACTGGTTACAATAACTTCTGAAAACACTCAGACATTAAACAGGGAAAGGGCAACCTGGTTTTTCACCCTTAGCACTTTAGATGCAGAATTCAGTATCTCTGAAGTCAAGTAACATTTTTCCATGATTCCCTGTGGTCTTAAATGTTTGAGACAGTCTTTTGATAATCAGAGGCAAAACCCAAGGAATCTAAGCAGGGCAGAGCTGCCCCACAATACTGACAGTAGCAGCACTGATTTTCCAGGAACACTTCCATACCATATTACAGCTTTAATATTGGGAGGCCTCCTTGAGTGGTTATTTTATTTCACTTAAACATTCAAATATGCTGGTCACTTCCATTCAATTTTATGTAGCTATTGGCTAGACATTTACTAAATATCACAAATGGGATAGGAACTGTGATAGGTGTCTGAGAAGCTGAGATAAAAGGTTCAGTTCTGTTTTCAAAAACCTCAGAATCTAGAGGAGAAAGGAAAATAACCTAACGATTAGAAAATGACAAGTGCTATAGTGAAGTTACTACAGGGTGCTTAACAGAGGCACACCTACCCCATCCTGAGGAGGAGGATTAATGAAAGACTTAGCCATGACTAAGCCTTGGAGCATGCACAGGAAGTAGTCTTGAGAAGAAGGAATATAAGCATTCCAGTCACAGAGATCAACAAGAAAAAGGTGGAGACACGTGTAGAGTTTTGTATATTGGGAATCTGCAAGTGTATTTATATAATTAAACGATATGGAATGGAGGCATGGATGGAGCAGCAAATAATCCTGGAGAAATGGGCAAGGATCAGATGATGGTCAGATAACTTCAAGGTCAAGAAACTCATAGTTTAGTGTAGGTGATGGGGAACTAAGAATATTTTTTATAAAGACAGTGAAATTATATTGACAGACGTGCATTTTAAGTGACTCAAGCTATGGCAGTGGGCGAAAGAATCTTGATGGACAAGACAGTTTTGAGGACAATGGGGAGTTGATGAGCTAAAGAAGTTACTGTGTAAGTTTAGCAGAGAGGACAATCATATGTGAGAAAGAATTGAGGGAACATTTCCTGGTATCTTTCACTAAGATACTTAAGGAAGAGAGGAGGTAAGACAGGTTTAAGATGGTGAATCTCTTGAGAAGATTGTAATTTCTGCATCAGACATGTTAAACTGGAGATGCTACTTTAGTAGAGGTTTCCAGTAGATTAAAAAAATCCTGTTCTCAGTGGAGATATCAGAGTAGGATTTTGATTAAATTAAGTGATTAGAAGAAGAAACTGAGAACAATGTCAGAGACATAAAAGGAAATCAGGGAGGTTTTGGGGTCCTTGGAAGATGTGGTCAGCTATAACTAATGCATAATTGAAGCAAGAGAATTAGTCAGATGAAAGAGGAGGGCTGGTCATACTCTTCAACTCTCATTTCATAAAACAAATTGCCAAAAAACAATAGGAAGTATATAATTAAAAGGAAAATGTGACCACAGATCACAAAGTTTTGAGAACTTTTTGGTGATATAAGTAATTGGAATAATATCAATAAATGATTAAAAGTAATCACATCCCACGTATATCACAATGTCCAATTGGATATTTTCATGAGACTTTGATAAGCTAATTCAAAGATTAAATTGAAGACAAAAATTAAAGTAACCAAGAAATACTGGAAAATAATAGTAGTATAGACAAACAGGACCTACCAGTTATCAAAATTACCAAGATAAATTATTAAGATATAAAATTAATGCAGTATTAATACAGACATAGACAAGTCGTTAGAACAAAAGAATGGAGAGTCTAAAAACAGACCTATGAAATATGCTCATTTTTATAACAAAGATAGTACTAAAATCATTAAGCAATTATAAACAATTCAATAAAGGGCTTAGGGCATTGTCTTTCCATTAGGAGAAAAATAATAGAACCCTGATTAGCAATACATGCACACACACACACACACACACATATTCATGTATATATATGCATATACTTACATATAATGAAAAGTAATGTCCTTATAGCAGAACAAACTATAAAGTAATATTTTATGACCTTCAGAAGCAAGTTACATAGTGTTAATATCATAAAAGCATTGACAGATTATATAAAATTTTTTAAAAACATGTTCAACACAATATACCATTAAAATTATTTAAAATCAACATAATGGCAGAGAAATTTGAAATACATAAAGGATTAAATTCCTTTAAGCCAAAAATCTCCTAGAAACCAATATGATAGGCAAACCATGCTATAATATATTAACAAAGATTATAAAGGAGAAAGCAACAGTATCACATGGCCAGTGAATATATGGAAAAGTGATTGACTTCACTGATAATCAGTGAAATAAGATATTTTGCACAATGAGATAGTCAATACCAAAGAAATGTAGCCCAGATGTAAGATTCCAGATGTGAATTCTCATTTACTGTTACTGTTTTGTTTTTTTTGGTTTTTTTTTTTTTTTTTTTTTTTTTTTGAGACGGAGCCTCGCTCTGTCACCCAGGCTAGAGTGCAGTGGCAGGATCTCGGCTAACTGCAAGCTCCGCCTCCCGGGTTCATACCATTCTCCTGCCTCAGCCTCTGAATAGCTGGGACTACAGGCACCCACCACCATGCCCAGCTAATTTTTGTATTTTTTTTAGTAGAGACAGGGTTTCACCATGTTAGCCAGGATGGTCTCGATCTCCTGATCTTGTGAGCCGCCCGCCTCAGCCTCCCAAAGTTCTGGGATTACAGGTGTGAGCCTCCACACCCAGCCTCTCATTTACTGTTGATGAGAAAAGATGAATGATTTTGGTAATGACTCGGAAATATTTATAAATTTTTAAGTGCATTTGCCTATGACTCATCACCCCTATTAAGAATATTCATTGAAATATTGTTTAAAACCAAAAGTATTAATACCATAAACGTTCATCATCAGCAAAGAGGCTACATATATACATCATGGGGCATCCACAGCATAGCCATTAAATAGAATGAAGTAGGCCCACCCACACTGATGTGCCACCAGGGAAAGACCTGTGGGATATATTAAGTGATTAAAGAGCAAGGAATGAAAAGCAGTTTAATCCACCTATATCACGTATATACACATATAAATGCACAGCAAAAGGAATAGGAAGATACACACTCAGCGACTGGCAGTTTTTAACTGGGAGATGGCAAGAAAATGAAGGGAGAACAACCCTGAATTATGCAGCATTTATGTAATTTTTTACATATCAGCATATAAAAACATCAATTATATTTGGCAAACTGATCATTGGATTTTAGTTTCGTTCTGAGAAGCTCACTTGTGGTAGTTTGAAGAATGCAGAAGCAACTAATTGGAGAAAATGAATGGAGACACTCTCTCAAGAAGTTGATCTCTAAAGGCAATAGTGACCAACAAGGACAGCAATTAGTAGATAGCATTGCTTTTTTAAAGCAAATCATTATAAGTTTGATGTGTGTTTGTTTAGCTTGGGTTTTAAGCTGAAAATGTAAGTATTCAATAAATGTTTATTATTACATACTGTGACTTAAACAATGCAAAAATTTTTCTTATTAAAACAAATGAAAACCAAGCATCGGAAAATAGAACTGCAGAAGTGAGATGAGGGGGTGGTGTCCTTTCTCATTCCACTGCATCCAGCTCCCCAGAACAACAGATTTCTACACAAAGTAACTTTAACGCCTGACTTTTAAATGTCTCATGTTTTTCTGACAGGCATTATCAACCTTTGCTTTTAATTTTTTTTTTTAATGGAGTCTCTCTCTGTCACCCAGGCTGGAGTGCAGTGGCATGATTTTGGCTCACTGCAACATTGCAACCCCCGCCTCCCAGGTTCAAGTGATTCTCCTGCCTCAGCCTCCTGAGTAGCTGGAATTACAGGTGAATGCCACCACACACGGCTAATTTTTGTATTTTTAGTAGAGACAGGGTGTCACCATGTTGGTCAGGCTGGTCTCGAACTCCTGACCTCATGATCCGCCCACCTCGGACTCCCAAAGTGCTGGGATTACAGGTGTGAGCCACTGCACCCGGTCGCTTTTAATTCTTATAGTAGTTAAAATGTCTGTATCTCAACTTCCTTTTCTCTGAGATTAAACATTTTAACAGCAATGATTTCCCCATGAAGAGTGGGAAGGATGGCCTAGTATAAAAGATGTTACTCTATTGAATGAACAGTTCCTGGAATCCCCTGAGATAAACATGTTGAGAAGTATATTATGTTTATGAAATTCTCTCTAGATCCCTGATTACGCTCTTCCCTGCCCACAGGTGTTTCTTGATATTTGATGTGAGCATTCAGAAGACAAAGTAATTAAATAATTAGACTACATAAAATTAAACTTATTTGGAAGAAGAGTAACCTAGTTTGGGCTGAATTTTTTGTTTTCTTTTTTTGTTTTAATCCGGTTACTGGGAGACGAAACTGTTGTAGAATATAAACCAAAAGATAAGCCCATATTTTCAAATGAACAAAATTAGAATTCAAATACCAACTGTAGAGAGATATGAATGAGCCAAAGATTTGTATTTTGAGTTGAGGACTTAATATCATTAGTTTGTGAATATGTTTTCCGATCTATTATGCATTGTTTATGACTTCAATACTTGTTAGGGGCATATGTTATTCAAAGGCACTAACTGATAACAACGTAATAGACTGAAGGTAACTAGGTACATTTTCTCTTTCTGTCCATTGAGATTTCTTTTTGCCACATGAAGTAGCAGAGATATTAACCACGGATTTATAGGTAATGGACTATGCAGAATAGTATGGCCATGTTTTCCCTGTTATTCTCTATGGCATATTTTACTAATCTACATTTGTTCAGCTTTTACTGTTTGCAGGGCTGGGAAAGTCAAAGCTCCACACTTAGAAGTGAAGACAGTAATGCTGATTTTTTTCTCCCCTTGGGAATAACCCTCTGGCCTCCAGGCAGTTCTTTTAAAAATAGCTTCTGTCTGCCTTGTGTCATTATTATCACAGATACAATTCCCACCCTGACTGTCCAGAACTGAAATCCGTCTTCTGTATTCAAGAGCAGTTCATCTGTGCACGAGTTGCTTTTATGTAAGTCACTGTGGCATATGTCAGCTTTAGTTGTTGGTGTTTCCATAAAGTATGTGCTTTGCATCCCTATTACATAGGATGAAAAAGCGGGTAATAAAAAGTATCTCTGTGCTGCACTATCTTACCTCTACGTAGAACCTATCATCCTAGGTGCTTTTGCCAGCCAAAATAAAAACCAGAAGGAAGGGAATTTTATTCACCTGTGACATATGAATCTCTCATGCAGTCTTTCTATCTATTGTGTTTAAGATGATCCATTGTTTGGTCAAGGAAAATAAAGAGTAGCATCTGAAAACATGGGCTTTCTACTAAAAAGGAAGAAATGGTTACATAAAAGTGGACATGTGTAACAGAAGCCAATACACTTTGTGGAATAGCACAATAAGGCATACACACACATATTCACACACATATAAAATATATATAACATATATACATATATACACATTCATATTCACACACATATAAAATATATATAACATATATACATATATACACATTCATATTCACACACATATAAAATATATATAACATATATACACATATACACACATATTTACACACATAAAATATGACAGACATACATATACACACATATATATAACATATATACACATATACACACATATTTACACACATATAAAATATATGACATATAGACATACATACACACATATTCACACACATATAAAAATATGTGTAACATGTATACATATATACCTATATTCACACACATATTCACACACATATAAAAATATATATAACATATCTACACATATATTCACACACGTAAAAATATATATAACATATATACACACACATGCATAATTTCTTAATATGTTATTGTTTCTGTGAGCCTATAGATTTCTTTCCCCCAAAGCAATACTGACTCTAGAACAGAAACAGAAAATGAAGTTCACTTCTTTTCTAACAAATTTATATAAGGAAGATGAAAAGCATTTTAAATTATATATAAAGATATAGTCAATTGTTTAAACTATTATAAATTTGACTTCTTGGGTCACAGTGGTTTTTAGCCAATAAAATTAAATCAGAAACTTAATAAAAAAGACTAAAGAACTTAATTTTTTCTTTAAGTGTTGGATCTAAACAAACTATAAAAAGGTCCTTAATGATTCTTGAAGCAGCAAGGTTTACATTATCTGTGTTCCCTGTAACTCACAAAATGATTGTGGTTACAGGGGCTCTGATTTTTTTCTAAGCCAGTAGCTTCCCTATTGCCAGCAGGACACACACCATGCCATTGAAGAAAGTAAATGATGTCAACAAAAGTCTTGAGTTGCGCTTTAGATTCATGGAATACTGGGTACCTTGACGGCATCATTATTTCACTAAAAACTCTCTTTCTTAGATTGAGGATCATTCATGGCCATGATGAGAACTTCTACCATTGTCATTCATCGATTTATTCCCTCGTGATGTTATTTTTCATCGAGTGTCTGCAAGCCATGTCCTAGCTAAGTCAAAGTGAAGGAAAAGGACATTGCAAAAGTAAAGAATAATAATAGCAGCGTACAGCAGACAAAAGAAAGCCAGGCCATGATGCCCAACTTATGTGGAGGGAAGAGCAAATCTTTTCATCACACTGTATTGCCTCTCAGACAACTTCTTCAATATCTTAGGATGTTTTTCAAGCAAGAGGACCAGAATTCTAGATTTCTTTTACCGTTTCAGTCTATCTTGGACTTTAATGTTCCATTTTTGTGTTCATTTTATTCATTCTGGTTTCATCGTTCTATTTTGAGCTGGTCTCCCCCTTCTTTTTATTATTAATATACAAATTTTTTTGGATCCTACTTTGTGTCAATGGTAGAGACACAATGCAGAAAGACAGTCCCTACATACAAGTTATTTCTAGTTTAATAGAGGAGGCAGGTATGAATCACATACAGTTGCCTCTTGAATAAAGCAGGGATTCAGGGTGCTGACTCCAATGCAGTTGAAAATCTGCAAATAAATTTTGACTCCCCAGAAGTTAACTACTAATGATCTACTTGACTGAAAGCCTTTTTTTTTTTTTTGAGACAGAGTCTCGCTCTGTCACCCAGGCTCGAGTGCAATGGCGCAATCTCGGCTCACTGCAACTTCCACCTCCCGGGTTCAAGCAATTCTCTTGCCTCATCCTCCAGAGTAGCTGTGATTACAGGTGCACACCACCACACCCAGCTAATTTTTTTGTATTTTTAGTAGAGACAGGGTTTCATCATGTTGACCAGGCTGGTCTCAAACTCCTGACCACAGGTGATCCGCCCGCCTCGGCCTCCCAAAGTGCTGAGATTACAGGCATGAGCCACCACACCCGGCCTGAAAGTCTTAAAGAAAACATAAACAGTTAATTCACACATATGTTGTATGTTATATGTGTTACATACTGTATTCTTACAAGAAAGCTAGGGAAAAGAAAATGTTAATAAAATCATAAGGAAAATAAATATATTTAATATTAAATGGAGGTGGATCATCATAAAGTTCTTCATCCTCATCATCTTTATACTGAGTAGGCTGAGGAGGAAGAGGAGGGGTTGTCTTTGTGGTGGCAGAGACAGAAGAGTTGGAGAAGGCAGAAGAGAGATACAAGGATTAGGCACATTTGGAGTGACTTTTATTGAAAAATATCCATGTATAAGTGGACCCATGAAGTTCAAACCTGTATTGCTCAAGGGTCAACTATACTTATAAAAATTTATAATTACAAACTACTATAAGTCGTATGAGGAAAAGTCACAAAGCAACAAGATTAAATATCAGAAGTAACTCATTCTAGGTGAAGCAAGTAATTTTTCTTTCTTTCTTTTTTTTTTTTTGAGAACGAGTCTTGCTCTGTCACCCAGGCTGGAGTGCAGTGGCGCAATCTTGGCTCACTGCAACCTTCACCTCCCGCGCTCAAGCGATTCTCATGCCTCGGCCTCCCAAGTAGCTGCGAGTACAGGTGTGAGCTACCATGCCCAGATAATTTTTGTCTTTTTAGTAAAGACGGGGTCTCACCATGTTGGCCAGGCTGCTCTCAAACTTCTGACCTCAAGTGATCCGCCCGCCTCGGCCTCCCAAAGTGCTGGGAGGACAGGCCTGAGCCACCAAGCCTGGCCGCAAGTGAGTTTTAAGTTGAGATTTAACCATCTAGAGTTGACTAGAAAATGAGGAGGAGAAAACATTATGGGTAAAGAGAACATTTTTGCTAAGGCTCAAACTTTAGGGGCAGTATGTTGCATTCAGGAAATAAAGAAAGCCAGTGAAGCTGGAGACCAGATAGGAAAGAACAGGGAAAAAGTTGATGCTTAAAAGTTAGGCAGGAGTTAGAGCAAATAGGGCATTGAGTCCATGAATGAATTTGGTCTTTTTTCTAGGAGGGATGAAAAGGTTATTAAGCATGAATGGATTTGTTATTTCCTAAATTTACCCTTTGCCTGTTTGATTAACGAATCTATTACTTCCTCAAATTCATTCATGCTCTGCACCTGAATTAATAAAACCATTTCTCCTTTCTTTTGGGTTGTAAGTGAGTGTCACATCAATCTGTTTTTAGGTATACTAATAACTTGTCTTATGGCTTTTCTTTGCTGGTAGGTTTTTGTTTACTGATTCAATCTCATTTGCTATCAGTCTGTTTAGATTTTCTGTTTCTTCATGATTCAGTCTTGGTAGGTTGTATGTTTCCAGGAATTTATCAATTTCTTCTAAGCTATCCAATTTGTTGGCATATAATTGTTCATAATAGTCTCTTGTTAACCTTTTATCTAAAAAAATCTCTGAGGCATCTCCTCTTTCATTTCATTTTATTTACTTAAGTGTTTTCTTATTTTTTTTCTTAAAAAAGGTTTGTTGAGTGTGTTTATCTTTACAAAAAAACAACTCTTAGGTTTTCTTAATTTTTCTTATTTTTATTCCCTATTTATTTCTGCTTCAATTTTTATTATTTCCTTCCTTGTGCTAACTTTGGGTTTAGTTTGTTCTTATTTTTCTTGTTCCTTGTGGTTTAAAATTAGGTTCCTCATTTGAGATCTGTCTTCTTTTTTGATGTATGTATTTACCACTATAAACTTCCCTCTTAGAACTTCTTTGCAGCACCTCATAAGTTTTTTACGTGTTGTGTCTCTATTTTTATTTGCTTTGAGGGTTTTTAAAATCTTTTTTATTTCTTCTTTGACTGGTTGTTCCATCATGCATTGTTTAATTTCCACTTATTTGTGAATTTTCCAATTTTCTTTCTGTAACTGACTTCTAGTTTCATAAAATTATAAGAAAAGATACTTGATATCATTTCCATCATTTTAAGTTAATTGACACTTGCTTTGTCGTCCAACGTATGATATATCCTGCAGAATGCTCCTTACGCATTTGAGAAGAACCTGTATTCTGCTGCTGTTTGATGGAATGTCCCATATATGTCTGTTAGATCTATTTGGTATATAGTGTTATTCAAGTCTGTGGTTTTCTTATTGATTTTCTGTCTGGATGATCTATCCACTGTTGAAAGTGGGGTACTGAAGTCCCCAGCTGTTAATATATTGCTGTCAATTTCCTCCTTCAGATCTGTTAATATTTGCTTTTTATATCTAGGTGATCTGATGATGGATGCACATATATTTATAACTGTTATATCCTCTTAAAGAATTGACTCATTTATCATTCTATAATGATCTTCCTTGTCGCTTGTGACAGTTTTTAACTTAAAGTCCATTTTGTCTAAGTAGAGCCACTACTGATCTCTTTTGTATTCTATTGGCATGGAATATCTTTATCCATTCCTTCACTTTCAGCCTATGAATATCCTTAAACTAAAGTGAATCTCCTATAGATGGGCATCATATTGTTGGATCTTGTTTTGTTTTGTTTACCCATTTGGCCAGTCTATGCCTTTTGATAGGAGAATTCAGTCCACTCACATTTAAAGAGATTGTCGATAGGTAAAATGTACTATAGCCATTTTCTTGATTGTTTCCTGATGTTGTTTGGTCCTTTGTTCCTTTCCTCTTCTCTTCATGTCTTTCTTAGTGATTTGATGATTTTTACTTTTGTAGTAGTATTCTTTGATTGCTTTCCCTTTATCTTTTGCATATCTAGTAGAAGCCTGGAGCTTCTCTTGGGGTAGTAAGTTAGGGCAATCATTAAGCTCACCCTATTTAGTTCCCCTTTCTTAACGATCACCACCCAGCATCTTCTGATGTCCAATGTCTGAAAATCACAATTTAATATATTTTGTCTGGTATTTTAGCTGTTTCATGTCAGATGATAAATTATCTAGACCCTCTTTCTCTAACTTGGCCAGAAGTGGAAGTCATCTTTATTGCTGTTTCTAAGTGTTACTATTAACATATGCAAACCTATCTATTTCTGATACATTAAAAAATCTTGATTTTTTTATGATTGCTTGATCCCCCAAACTGGGATCTTACTTAAAATCCATCAAATCAAAATCAAATTTCTAAGAATAACAGGTTAAAATCAGGGTTTTTATGAAGATGTTGGTTATATACTTTTTATGACTTACATCGATATCAATATTAAAGTTGTTTGCACAAATTAAGAACAGAAGAATGAATACTAAAAATCCATCTAACTTATTTATCTTCATTAATACAGAAAATCTTGCATAAAATTTCTAAGTGTTAGGTAGTAATGCTCCAGACATAAGACTTTCATTACTTTGACTTTTCCTCAGTATTACGTCTGGGCTTTACTGAAGTGAACTGATTTGGTTTCTTTTAATTCAGTGTATAATAACTTTGTCTACTTGGTCAAATAATCTATCCTTCCCCATACTCAATATCATAATATCTATCACAATTTCATTTAAGGGTTTAAAACAAAGCTTACAGGCCACATTAATTCACAGAGCATCATGAAAGAATATCTTAAGGAAAACTAAAAAGAAAAAAAAAAAGGAGTACCTACTGCCTACTCCCAAGCATTATGCTTGGAGTACTGGCACACTGAATATATTTGGGCAACCAACAACTTTCCTGAAACATGTTGCTCGCATAAGATCTAAAAATATTCTGGTGACAAGTTCAAGTCATTTTATCCCCAAATCCATACATCTATATTCTTGAAAGTATTGATGTCCTCATTACTTCATTTAAACAATGTGGAACTTAGCAATAAATTAGAAGGCATGTATAGTCATTTTTATAGCGTTTCTCAAAAAGCATTACGAGTTTCAAGTATATTTTCTTTCAAATAATCTTGAGAACTATTGGGTCATATTATCAACTTGAATTGCTGTACAGTCTGCAGTGTCTCCTACCCGTCTAAGTGATGATTTATTTCAAGTTTTACTCCATCTGAAGCCAAGATTCAAATGTATAATTCAGTTCAGCAAATGTATATTGAACAACTATTTGCTTAGTGCTTGGAATATAGAAATTAATAAGTCCAGTCTCTATTACTGAAGAACCTACTTTCAAAAAGTTGAGACAGGTACAGAAGCAGATAATGTCAGTGTAATATATTTTCTCCTATGAGAGAGGTAAGCAAGTGGTGTTACGGGAACCCAGAGATAAGGCTGTATGTAAGTTATATTATAAATGGCAAGTAGAAAAGTATTTGATGAAGAGGATGTAGGTGCTTGAGATTTGATGTCTGTTAAAGCACACTTCTTAATGAGAATGTAGGATTATCCAAACATTACATTAAAAAAAAAACATAGTATTATAGCAGTTTGGTTTGACAGCATGTACAAGGCAAGTTAAGAAGTAGCATTAGATTCTCAGGAGAGATAGGTAAGGGCTTTGCAATACTGCTATGTTGTAGAAGAAAAAGATCTAAAATTTTAGCATATGTTATCAAGAAACTGACCTGTCAAGGAGAATTCCCCAAGCACATAGTAATATGCAGACTGGAACTCTCAGCTGAACAAGGTTGTAGAGTTAAGTTGGTTATCTGGAATTCACAGAGTAAAATCTGTTGATTTTGTGGCTTATAGATAACAAGAAATGGTTTTAAGAGAGACTCAATTGGAATAGAAAAGACTGATGTGCAAACTGATTATGGGATGAAACATTTGGGATGTTCACATTTTTTATAGTTAAGGGATAAATAACACAGAAACATAATTTTAAACTAATATATTTACAACTAAAAAAGAACACCTGGGTAGACACAGACTTCTTTCCTCAAACCTTATACATATGTAAAAATGTAAAACTCTTAAGGACTTCTAAGTGGGAGTTACATACAAGCAAATACTACTCCTCTCATTTTGTCTCAAACCTAAAAAGGATAACGCCATGAATATTGTTAATTATTAAATCAAATACAAAACATAAGTCATGAAGGCTAAAATCAATGATACATTAAAATTTAAAAGTAGTTAAGTCACATAAAATACAGGAAAAAAATACAGAATTTTCAGGGAAATAAATACAAAAATAGTGAACACATTAAAAAATGGTAAAAATAATTCTAAAGAACACTCACAGCCAACAGATTCGTGACCAGAAACGCGCAATTATTATCATTAATTTTTCTGTATAGATTTTTATGAGAATAGTCTACGTTTCTAAATAAAAACTATATTTGACAAAACAAACTTGTCTCACTAAGAGCAATACATTACAAATCAACACAGGTGTATTCTTTCCTTTACATACACTTCATACAATTAAACATAAAAGCATCAGTTGTGTGCTCTGAATACTTCTGTACATTAAAATTTTGAAAAATACAATAGAAGAATTTAAAATAGCCTGTATCATAAGAGCTTATAATATTTTTGAGAAAACATTAATATCCACATTTTTATAAAGTGTAACAATAAGTGAATGTCCCATGAGAAAATGCACTTATTGTGGAAAACCATCAGAAGGAAGGAGATAAGGGTTTTATTCAAATGACAAGAAAATCTGACTGACCCAGAGCAGAATAAAGACCACAGGAAGATTAGGGAAAACATCCTGGAATTCTAGTCTACGTCTGTTGCCTAAGGAATCAAGACTGGGGCCATTTGCATGCATCGGACTGAGAGAGATTTTCTTTTTTTTTTTTTTTATTACCAAGAATGCTGCTCCAGTTCTCACTGGATGCTACACAGATGAATGATGTCAGTCTAGAAAAATAAGATCAGTGTGGCCAGGACAGATGAAGATGGCTTCCGGAAAAAAACAAAAACAAAAACAAAAACAAAAAAACACAGTGCACATTCTGACTTAATTCGCGATAACTTTCTGTAAAGTAACTCATCTTGCAAAATTCTGTATGATGAATATTTACTATTTAAAAGAATTCTGTGGTACAGTCTGTCAAAAAGTAAAAACTAACACTGTAAATGATGAATAAGGTTAACAATAATAGCTTTGTTATTTAGTTGACAGAAAGGGAAATATATCATCACTTTTAAGAAATATTACTTTATGTCCCTACTTTTAATTACTTGGAAAAAAGATGATATGAGAAGTAGAGTAAGGTAAACTTTATCTTAAAAACCTTATCTAAAAATAACAGACTTTGTACTCTCTTTTATTAGCACAAAAATACAATATTTTACTAAAGGAAATCAGAAGGTCAAGAACTGGGCAATTCTGGCCAGAGTTTTTCTTTGATGAACCTGGCTGCAGTTTTTAAAAATGGAAACCTGTTAAAGCAGATACAAATTTCTGAAGTATTAATGACTGTCCTAAACATTAGGGGATCCTCCACATGCTAAATAAATACTGCAGTGCCAAAGATAACCCCATATCTAAGTTAACAAGCACATGAGGAACCAGAATTCTGTTCTACACAGAAGTTGGCTACAGCACAGGGAACTTGAAAGAAAAGATGTTAACCCTCCTTTATTTTGAGCAGCTTTGGTGTCTCCCTCTAAATTAAAAATGTCTATAATGTACATTATCATATGTCACATAACATCTTATAAAAACTAACATACATAAAGAAAAATACATGAGGTATAGGAAAACTACTGACTTCTTCATTATTGGTTGTTGGCTTAAGTCACTGATAATTTCTTCACTTGATTTTAACCAAAAGGCTAAGAAACAACGTGGCCATTGATAATTTCTTGGATGTCTTTTTAAAAATGTTCTTCCATTTGTGGAACTCAATATCCCTGCAAAGCTAAACCACAGTCACACATTAATGCTTGATCTGTTTTCTCCAGTATACCAGCAGACTCTAAACTCTGGGACCAGAGCATCCCTATGGTGTATAATAACCGAGAACAGGTCATTCATGTGTCAAACTGAGGGAGACAGGTCATAGAAAATACACTTAGGTTTAAAATAGAAATTCTCACTTTGTGCTTTTTAGGGTTTAATTGCTGCTAAGATGATGCTATCAATTGTATTTTTAGGTACTATCCTCTAGCATGGCACAAGATATATAAGTTTTAATATCAGTAATACTTTGAAGTGAAGTCATCACCATCATCTCCTTTGCCCTCGCCCAAGATGTTCATGGAATTCTAAAGCACATTTTTGCAGTTAGCCTCAGAGTGACCCTGCAAGGGACGCAGCTATGGACATCCAGAGGAAGGCCATAAAACAAAGGGGGATGCCAGTTATGAAGACCTGATGTTATTTTTCTTTTGCCCTAGAAGCTCCAAAAGTAAAATTTGGCTCAGAAAGATAGACAGTTTTCATTGTAAAATTTGTTAGGATTCAATCTTCATCAAAATATCTTCCTTTAATCAGTAATAAAAAAATTAAGAACTTTAAAAGTCCAATCAACATGGGAAAGACACAGAGATACATTTCAACTTGCCCTGCTCTCAGAAAGAGCATAGTATATTAATACATTATATACAACTGGGGGAAATGGAACTCATCTACATTCTTAATAGTTTTCTCTTGTATTTCTGTTCTTAAATGGTAAATCAGTGGCACAGAAAATATTAATATATAGGGATTTATAGTTACAGTACACCAAAACTGGAATTTAACCGATGGTTTCATTGGAGAGGGAAAAGCTGAACTGACCTTGAAAAAACAGATGCACTATTTCATCGAAGAGGAGGGTAAAGTGCATTTCAGGATGAGGAATAGCTGTAAGCTCCTGGTGCTCCTGAATTTCTCTCAGTTCCTTCTCACTTTTTAACCCAAATGACCTTTGCTTGATGACACTTTGGCCATCTTGTAAATCTCAATGTAATCAAATCTACTATTCAATAATTCTAATTTAGAGGGAAGAAAAAGTTTCAGTAAAATAAGCCTTAGTGTGGTTTCCATTGTAGATCTGCAAACAACCAAATGACAACTTCACCTAAACCAGGGGAACACAGACATGAAAAAGATATCTGCCCATCAAAAATAAGAACTAAGATCTACTTTCATTGGGGTTCCCTTAGAAGTAGATCCTGATAGACATTCAAGGACAAGGAGTCTGTTTGGAAGGTGAAAGAACACAGAGACAGGAGAGTGGAGAAGTGAGCCAAAAAAGGAAAAGTTACCAATAAAGTGTGTATTTTCAAGTGAGTTACCATTGCAGGCTACAGGAACTTCATCTTAAAGAAGGAACTCTGGAAGCCAGTGTTACATATGTGCCTTATAAGTAACAAACACAAGCAAAGGGTCTAGATATTTGTATATGAACTTGTTAGTCATTGGTTGAGGGCTGCTCCTGGAACACACATGAGTGATGGGTTGACAGTGTCCACTACAGTCTACCCCTTGCACTGCTTAGATTCACTCATGCACCAAAAGCACTCCACAGTCATTAATTTTTCAAGGTGGTGGTTGGATATAATTCAATTTTAAAAATTGAAACAAAGAGGGTCATAAAAACAGGGGAGCCACTGGGATAAGTTAGAGCCTCATATTGCTGGAATGAGGACAGTTGGGCCTCAGTATCCACAGGTGCTGCATCCAAGGATTCAACCAAGTGGGAATGTGTTATTTTTTTGAAAAAAGAAAGCAAATAAGAATGCAATTTCAAAAATACAAATAAAAAGCCCATACAGCATAACAACTATTAACATAGCGTTTACACTGGATTAAATAATGCAAGTAACCTAGAGATTATTTAAAGTACATAGGACGATTGTGTAGGTTATATGCCAATACTATGTCATTTTACGAGAGTTGTGCATCTGTAAATTTGGGCATCTGCAAAGAGTCCTGGAAGAATTTTCCTGAAGATACTGACAGATGACTATATTCATCATCTGTCTACTCTGTGACATATTCTAAACTCTTCATCACAGAACAGCATTTCTAATAACCTGGTCTACTCACTCAAAGACTGTGGTTTCTGCAGTTGCTGATTTCTAGTTATCAGCAGGCATGGGAACCCTCCAGTGAATCCTCTGGGGTCCAGACATCCTCCTTTCAGTCCGATAATGTAGCGGTATCCTTATCTCCTAACAATAATCAGGGTCAATCGCCCCTTCTAATAGAGTAAACTCCTTTGACTGCAGACTAATCTTCTGGCCCAAGAAATGCAAAGTGACTGGTTGATAAGCATGAACTTTGCTATAGTGGAACCCTTGTGTCTTCTGAAAGAAAAACAACCTCTTGGGAAGCAGAAACTAGTTGCATGCATGAAAGTAGGTCACTGGATATGATGGTAAATGGGGACAATTCTACCTGTATTTCTTAGTTTCTTGGCCTATGTATTCTACCTACTGGGTATAAAACACAAAACAGCTGTTGTTTAAAGTATGCATGGCATTTTGAATGTCAGCATCCAAATCCCACAAGGAATCTCCCTAAGGCAGAGTTTTATTTGTGCCTTTAAAAAGTCTAACATTTTCTCAGAAATCAGTTTCCATATGATGCTGTATATGTTAGGACCAATAAGTCCCATGGTCAAATGTCCCTTGTTTCATCTTCTTCATGTAAGGTGATGATCCCATGATAACAAATGGGTGCTGACCCTATGATAACAAATCAGACACTTTTAGCCCTCTTTGAAAGATACCAGTCCAGGTACTGTGGGCAAAGAAGAATATCTATAATCTCAGAATATGTGTTACTTTAAGCAATAATCCCTTTGTCTTCAGGGAAGATAAAGTCCAATGTACCTTTTGGCAAAGTGGGTGATTGCTCTCCTAAAGAGACTATATTAAGAAAACGAATAGTTTCAGTCTGTGCTGCAGACAAGTTAGATATTCAGTAAATTCAATAGCTGGATCAGCCATAATGAGGACTCAGGTGTTTAGATGTTTGCATACCCTCCATCTTTGACCCCTTGCATATTCTATTCCTGGGCCTGTGTGCAAGCACTATGACAGCTGGGAACAGATACCACTCAATACTTTCCCTGCAGTGAATCTCTCTGATAGGTATTAATATAAGAGACAAAGATCCACTCATTCATGAATCACGTTCAGGTTTTTCCATCCTCCATCTCTTCTGGGCCACTCATATGCATAATTTTCTTGTGTCCTCCAAATCTCCTCTGAGACAATCTAAAAAATAGCATTGTGACCATAGGATGCAATACTGCTGGGCATGCTCAACTTGTGGAACTGACAAACAATTCATGATAGGCATCTCTGGTTGCTTAGTCATTTGATGGCCTTTCATAGGCTGTCTCTGCAAGGCCCTACAGTAGCATATTTCACAGTGGTTTTCTAAAGCTGAAGAACTGTCTTATGCAGAAGTCACAACTTTGCTCTAGAATCTCAGAGATCTGCTCTGTCACTGTCCTACTGGTATTTCTCCAAAATTCCACACAGTTCCCTTATCTCCTCTAGCAATACTGGATATATCACTTTCTAGATCCTAAACAGCAAGGCCGTTTCTACTGTGGACTGAATTCCCTTAACTATTTTTCCCCCAGTAGCTTTCTGGGTATGTGATGTTCTCCTATCCTGAAAGAGCCTAATAAGCACTGTGTCTTTTTTTAGTGGTAGGATTTTAATGATGAAATAGAATTTCCTTCACCTGGGAGGCAATATCTCAGTATGTCCCAGAACAGCTGGCCCTTAAAACCTTTATCAATAAGGCAGATATTTCACTGGTCATTTACTGGGTCCTTGGCACTAATGGACCTAATCAGGTTACTTAAAGAATCCATTACTTCCTTCTCATAGGTATAATTAACATCATAGCATCAACATGGCAATGTTCTCAGATGAGTGCAATGTTCTCAGAATATCCAAATAATCAAGCTCCCTTCACATTGTAGTGCGTCAGAAAGAAACACAGTAATTTCTCTGAAATTCAATCACCTTGAGGCACTACTATGAATGAATGCTCCTGTCTGTTCAAAGTAAGACTTGATCCTTTTGCATGAAAGGTATTGAAAAGAATACCCCATAGAGGGTTCCATAAGCTGCATTGATCTGTTCCAACAAAGATTCAAAATTCAACACAATAGCTAAGATTGAGACTATCATTTGTTGAGTCATCTCTAAATAATATCCTGAATATATGTTATTTAATCTGGGTGCATGTATACACATAGAATAAATTTCCATAACTGGGATCACTGGGATCAAAGGGCGATGAGAAAATCACATATTCTGCCAAATTGATTTCTGTAGCTGTTGTACAGTTTTATATTCCCAGCAGTTATGTAATAAGGGATGTGTATTCTCAGAGCCCCATTACCATTAGATGGTCAAACTTTTAAGAATTATGCCAATCAGACAAGTAAAAAATACCACTTAGTGAAGTTTTATTGTGCATTTCTCCAATTAGGATTGAAATTTAGTATGTTTTCTATATTTAAGGGCTACTTCTCTTTTACTATTATTACTATTAACTGTTTTTTGTGTCTTTTGTCCTTATTTCCATTGGATGATTAGTCTTTTACCTACCAAATTATAGAACCTTTTTACATATTAGTGCAATCAGCCCTTTTTTGATTCTATAAATTGCAGAATTTTACTAATTTTTTAAGTCTGTTCAGGGTGATTTTTAAATTTAAAACTTTATTTTTAATTATGCAGTAAAATTTATTAATCTTTGCATTATAAAGTGTTATATTAATTTTATATTCTATTATCTACTGAAAACTTCTATTGTTTGAAGGTTTTTTTCAGTAATTTTTCTTGGATTTTCAGCATGGTCATATGGTTTTAAATCAATAATGAGAGTTCAATTTTATCAAATGATTTTAACTTTTTTGAAGATGAACATTTTTTTCAGTAAATAATTATAACAAATTTTATTATATATTTTCTAAAACCAAACCATCCCAACATTCTTGGGAGGAAAATACTTCTGATTTCATGTTACATTCATCTTTGTTTTTTATTTGCTGGTTTTAAGAGACAAGGTCTTGCTCTATCAGCCAGGCTGGAATGCAGTGGGGTGATCATAGCTCACTGCAGCCTTGAACTCCTGGCTCAAGCAGTCCTCCTGCCTCAGCCTTCTGAATAGCTGGGATTACAGGCATGCACCAACACACCTGGTTGATTTTTTAATTTTTTGTAGAGATGACATCTTGTTATGTTGCTTAAGTTGGTCTCCAACTCCTGGCCTCCAGTGATCCTCCTGCCTCAGCCTGCCAAAGTGCTGTGCCTTTGAGCCACTGTGTCTGGCTAAATTGCTATATTAATCTTTAAATGTGCTTCAAGTTTTGGGATTCTAATCTTCTATTTGGGATTTTAAAATTATTATTCATAGGGGAGATAAATTTCATTGAAATTATCTTCTTTTCAAAGGTTTGAATTTTCTTTCCATCTATGAGCTTGACTATTCCACACTCCTCCTGTGAGTAGGATCATGTAGTATTAGTATTAGTCCTTCTGTGACTTGCTTATTTCACTTGCATACTGGCCTCCAGGTTCATTCATATTATTGCAAATGGTAGGATTTCCTTCTTTTTTAATGAATGGCTATCATATATATATATACATACAAACATACACACACACATATATACATATAGTTTTTTTTTTAATGATGACAAGCATTGGAGAGGATGTAGATAAATTGGAACCCTTTACCCTTTACGCTACTGGTGAGGATGTACAATAGTGTAGACACTGTGGAAAGCAGTCTCAAGGTTCCTCAAAACATTAAAAATAGAACTACCACATGATCTGCAATTCCACATATGGAAAAATGTCCAAAAGAATTGAAATCAGGATTTGGAAGATTCACCAGCACTCCCTTGTGCATTATTCACAACTGCAGCATTATTCACAACAGCCAAAACAGGGAACCGATCCAAATGTCTGTCAACGACAGAGTAAAGAAAATGTGGTCTATGTACATGTCATTTTTCTTTCTATATGCTCTACAATAAAGGTTTGAAAACTGTGGCCATTGGGCTGGATCCAGAGGGTGGGCTGTTTTTGTAAGAGCCTCAGGATGAGAATTATTTTTACATTGTTAAAAAATTGTAAGTAAAAAAACAAATAAAAGAAAAATCTGTGATAGACACCACTATGTGGGCTGCAATGCCTATATTATTTATTATCTCACTTATCACAGCGAAAAACTTGCAAACTCTTGCTCTCAAAAGCTAAATATCATTAAAATTATCTTCCTTTTAAAGGTTTGATATATTTTTCCTGAAAAACTATTTTATTCTGGTGCTTTTTCAAGGAGATTCAGGTAACTTTCTGTGAACTTTATCATTTATTTTATGAAAATTGTTTTCAGTAAGCTATTTGAGTGAACAAATTGTATTTTTCTAGAAAATTATCCATGTTATCTAGATTTTTTAATTTTTTGGATAGAATTTTTCAAACTCTCCTCTCGATGTCTTTCAATATTTCCTCTTTAAATGTTTAGGTCCCAGTTTTCCTGGTTTGTAAATTTTTATCACTCCCTTTGTAAGTTAGGCAAATTTTTATCTATTCTGTTTATATCAATTACAGTTTGATAGAAAAGCAAATTCACTAAGAATGATGGGGAATATTACATCTCGCTTAGGGAATCAGACTTACGAATTCCTGGGAACATGTCGGGATCAATAGAAAGCTGATTGTTCAGCATCTGTAGGAATCATAATATTGCTCTGAGACAGCAGTGCTGGTGGTAGGAAGGAAAAGTAGAGATGCATTTGTGGACAGTAACAAACATAAGTGTACATGGAACTCATGAAACCTGGTCAGAACCCCCAAGGACAACTGAAACCCTCATCTGTTTCCTACCACCTCCAAATTCAAGAGATGCAGGTACCCAGCAAAAGAAGCTGTTTCCTTAGCTACACGCGCACCTGTCCCAGGACTCAGGGAGTATAAGGGGGATGAAATGCAGGTGTTAGAGGAGCTGCAGACCTGGCTGTGGCCCCAGGCTAAGGTGAGCAACAGACAAATCCCAACATATGTGGATTTCATAATGCCTTCAAAGCAAAATGGCTGCTGCTTCATTTCCCCCTTGTACTTCTCACACAAATTTTTCTTGCCGCCACCCTAAATCAGAACCACAAGGTAAAAAGAAACCTGGAAAATGTAACTTTAGCCTAGTTAAACTGACCCGGTACAAAGATACAGTAGTATATCCCTGTCAAAATGTCAAGTATCTATTCACTCTTCATTTAACAATCCCTAACTTCATAAGATGTTAGTAAAATCGTGATTTTGCATAATATGGTTCAATAACCCTTCATACAAATGCAAACACACTAACCTCTCCCCAAAATGATCTACAAACTCCCAAGGCTAACTTTATCCACCTTTGAGAGATTTCTCTTGTATCAAGAGTCACATTCTCCCTTTGGTTTCCTGCAACATAAATCCTGAGACATAAGGTTATTAGGTGGTAGGGAAATAGAATATTAAAAAATAAAAAATAATTTGATTAAATGTACTCATGTTTTATATCAAAATAAGAAAAGTAATAGATCTAATTATTATAGTCCTCATTTCTGAAATTGATCATGAAGTCATAGCTGGTATTTAATACTTCCACTGTCCATTCATATTCTCTTTACCTCTTGGAAGCAAACAAGAGGCTGAGGTGCCTTTCCTGGTAAAGTGTTTAAAATATTCATTCCTGGCCAGGCATGGTGGCTTACTCCTGTAATCCCAGCACTTTGGGAGGCCGAGGCAGGCAGATCACAAGGTCAGGAGTTCGAGACCAGCCTGACCAACGTGGTGAAACCCCGTCTCTACTATAAATACAAAAACTAGCCAGGCATGGTGACACACGCCTATAATTTCAGCTACTTGGGAGGCTGAGGCAGGAGAATCGCTTGAACCCGGGAGGCAGAGGTTGCAGTGAGCCGAGATTGTGCCATTACACTCCAGCCTGGGCGACAGAGTGAGACTCTGTCTCGGAAAAAAAAAAAAAAAACTTCATTCCTGAAGGCTCTGTATAGTTGCAGTCCTTCTTGCATTGGATTATTATACTTTTTCATTAACTTTTATCATACCATATGGAAGTGTCAAGTTGTGCCCCAGGGAATCTTTTGCATTTGAGATGTACTGTTTCTCACCTCTGTTGTGTCTTAGCAATCCAATTTCTTCCTTATAGTCAGGATCAATCCACCCAGTGATTAAAGTAATCCTCCTTTCTCCTTGTGGTTTTACTGGCTTGAGGACTCCAATGCAGGCAGGTTCCACATTTCATATCCCACTGCTTCCAGTTACATGGAACGATGTGCCCCTTGGTAATGTCCTTCCTTCCTTGTGAATTAAGACTTTTATGCCATATGAACATATATTTGTAGAGATAGGAAACAACAAAAATGTATTAATGACTTATGTGGAGGAACGGAGGAGACACTTCCATTAGCATGTCTTGATTTCCCAGACATATGAACTTGTTCCAGATCTGTAAGATGTTGTCTCCAAGATAGCACTACAGATGTGTCCTCAAAAGGTCATTGCATCATCCTATCAGGGCAGTTATTTCAGGATGATGAAGTATCCTAGTGAGACCAGTAAATTCCACAAGCATCAGCTCATTGCAGGACTTAATTTTTTTAACAATAAAATTTTTTTAAAGTCAATGCTATGAGCAGTATTATGATGGTGAATAAGGCATTTTACAAGATTATGGATGATGGAAATAATCTTGCCTGGGAACTCCAAGTTTAGAGCATGTTCATAGCTCCACCCCACAGAGAAATGTCTTCAATTCAACTCTGACCTTTTCTTGTGTCTGTTCTGGGTCATGGTTTCGTTTCTAAGGTTTTTATTTCTTTATATATTTAAACACTACAATTCCATTTATTTTCTGTTATCCAGAAAACTTTCAGAATAGCAGTTTCGTTGATGTACTTTCATTCATTCTTATCCATATTTTAAATGCACTTTCTTTATATACATTGTTTCTATCATCATAACTAAATTTGTTTATTGTGGACAAAAATAGCATGTTCTTGTCAACCTTCTTGAACTAGATGTGTATATATCCTTTTAGTAATATGGAAGCAAAAGCAGTTTGGAGCCTTCCTATATCACTTGAAAATTATGTATTTAGAATTAGGTTGAAATGTTAAGAACAGATGCACTTGAAAGATTTACTAGGTACAGATTCCAAAAGTTTCTTTACACATAATAGAAGTATGTGAAATCCAGAACCCAGTTTTACAGACTTTGACCATTTTCAAACACATTTTAATTCCGTAATTTTTCTGATATTCTCCCTTTCAGATTTATGCATTAAATTAAGTATTTCCCCTTACAGATGTATGCAATACATATGTACACACACATCACACACACACACACACATACATAACCAATTTAATTCTGTAATTTTTCTGATATTCTCTCCTTCAGATTTATGCATTAAATTAATGAAGTATTTCCCCTTACAGATGTATGCAATACATATATATCACACACACACATACATACATATATACTCCTGCATATATATGTATGTACATATGTACGTGTGTGTGTGTGTGTGTGTGTGTGGTATAATTACTAGGACCCTGCTTATTTCAGGCTTGATAATAAGAAATCCACTTGCCCTGGCAGAAAATGTCACCCACACCCACACCATCTACTTTCTGAAATTTAATATATCCATTTATTCCATATACTTTTCATTCATTCAGAAAACTTTGGGAAACAGTGTATGTATGACAAAGCATAAGAAATTATATAAAATTTTAGAGTTGGTAGAAAAGAAAATGTTAGTTCTGGCTAAGAACTCAGTGATAAGAATTAACCATGTTCTTGACTTATAGCTCACTTATGCTATGTGTGCTTAGAAACACTGAATATCATAAAAACTCAATCAACTGTGTGAAAATGACCGTTTATTCACAGTTAAGTGTTTTAAAGAGAATTGGTCATTTTTATGCTAGTGTCATCTAGATTCCCTCCCCATAGATCCACTCCAACTTCCCCACTGTTGCTACACTCTCAAATCATGATCAAGTGAACATTTATCTTAAGCACCAACATAAGAATAAACAAAAAAATTTCAAACAGTTCTATCAAGCTGTAACTCTGTGGTAACATCATACCACACCCCTGGAATCATTTTAATTCTTAACAGTTATTTCTTGGTATAATATTTACATTCTGGCATTAAAGCAGAAGGTATCGTTCTATTTTCTTTGTCTTTCCAAATTTTATTTTAGGTTCAGGGACTACATGGGTAGCTTTGTTACAGGTGTAAATTGTGTGCTGTGGGAGTTTGGTGTACCTATTATTTCATCACCCAAGTAATAAGCATATTATCCAAAAGGTAGTTTGTCAATCCTCATCCTTCTTCCACCCTCCAACTTCAAGTAGGCCATGGTGTCTATTGTTCCCTTCTTTGTGTCCATATATATTTGAAAATTAGCTCCCACTTGTGAGGACATGAGGTATTTGATTTTCTGTTCCTGCATTAATTTGCTTAGGATAATGGCCTCCAGCTACATCCATGTTACTGCAAAGGCATGATCTCATTCTTTTCATGGCTGCATAGTATTCCATGGTGTATATGTAAATTTTCTTTATTCAGTCCCCTTTTGATGGGCATTTAGGTTGATTCCATGTCTTTGCTGTTGTGAATAGTGTTGTGATAATCATATGCGTGCATGTGTCTTTATGGGAAAACAATTAATATTCTTCTGGGTATATACCCAGTAATGGAATTGCTGGATCAAATGGTAGTTCTGTTTGAAGTTATTTGAAGAATCTCCAAACTGCTTTCCTCAATGGATGAACTAATTTACATTCCCACCAGCACTGTATAAAGTGTTCCTTTTTCTTCACAACCTTGCCAGCAACTGTTATTTTTTGACCTAATAGCCATTCTGACTAGTGTGAGATGGTATATCATTGTGATTTTGATTCGAATTTCTCTAATGACTAGTGATGTTGAGCATTTTTTCATATGCTTGTTGGCCACATGTCTGTCTTCTTTTGAGAAGTGTCTGTTCATGTCTTTTTCCCATTTCTTAATGAGGCTTTTTGAGGTTTGCTTGATGATTTGTTGAACTTGCTTATCAGTTCTGGATATTAGACCTTTGTCAGATGCATAATTTGCAAATATTTTCTCCCATTTTGTAGGTTGTCTGTTTACTCTGTTGATAGTTTCTTTTGCTGTGCAGGTCTTTAGTTTAATTAGGTCCCATTTGTCAATTTTTGGTTTTGTTGCAATTGCTTTTGGAACCTTCATCATGAAATCTTTGCCAAGATCTAGGTCCAGAATGGTATTTCCTAAGTTTTCTTCTAGAGTTTTTATATTTTTATGTTTTATGTTTAAGTCTGTAATCCATCTTGAGTTGATTTTTGTATATGGGGTAAGGAAGGGTCTATTTTCAATCTCCTGCATATCGCTAGCCTGTTATCCCAGCATCATTTATTGAATAGGGAGCCCTTTCCCCATTGCTTGTTATCGTCAATTTGTTAAAGATCAGAAAAAAAGGTTGTAGGTGTGGGGATTTATTTATGAGCTCCCTGCTCTGTCCCATTGCTCTGTGTGTCTATTTTTCTACCACCACTATGCTGTGTTGGTTACTCTAGCCTTGTAGCATAATTTGAAGTCAGGTAGTATGATGCCTCCGGCTTTATTCTTTTTGCTTAGGATTGCTTTGGCAATTCAGGCTATTCAGACTATTTTTTGGATCCATATGAATTTCAGATTAGTTTTTTTCTAATTCTGTGAAAAACGGCATTGGTAGTTTGATAAGAATAGCATTGATTCTGTACATTGCTTTTGGCGTATGTCTGTATGGACAGAAAATGTGAATTTCTCTCTTCCTATTTTGAAGCCTTTTGTCTTTCTCTTGCCTGATTACTCTGGCTAGGACTTCCAGTACTATGTTGAATAGGAGTGGTGAGGGTGAGCATCTTTGTCTTTTTCCAGTTCTTAAGGGGAATGTTTCCAGTTTTTCCCATTCAATATAATGTTGGCTATGAGTTTGTCATAGGTGACTTATTGTTTTGAGGTATGTTCCTTTGATGGCTAGTTTGTTGAGGACTTTTAACATGAAGGGATATTAAATGTTATCAAAAATTTATTCAGTATCTATTGAAATGATAATATGTTTTTTTAGTTCTGTTTATGTCAAGAATCATATTTATTGGTTTGCATATGCTTTGAACCAACTTTGCATGCCAGGAATAAAGCCTACTTGATCATGGTGGATTACCTTTTAGATGTGCTGCTGAACTCTATTTGGTTGTATTTTGTTCAGGATTTTTGTGTATAGGTTCATCATGGATACTGGCCTGAAGTTTTCTTTTTTTGTTCTTTCTCTGCCAGGATTTGGTATCAGAAAGATGCTGGGCTTATAGAATGAGTTAGGGGCGAGTGCCTCCTCATAAATTCCTTAGAATAGTTTCAGCAGAATTGGTTCCAGCTCTTCTCTATATGTCTGGTAGAATTCACCTGTGAATCTGTCTGATCCAGGACTTTTTCCAGTTGGTGGCTTTCTTATTACCAATTCAACTTCAGAACTCATTATTGGTCCATTCAGGTATTCAGTTTCTTCCTGGTTCAATCTTGGTAGGTCGTATGTTTCCAGGAATTTATCATTTCTTCTAGGGCTTCTAGTTTGTGTGCATAGAAGTATTTATAATAGTCTCTGAGGGTTTTTGTATTTCTGTGGCATCAGTAGTAATGTCACCTTTGCCATTTCTGATTGTGTGTATTTGTATCTTCTCTTTCTTTTTTCTATTAGTCTAGCTAGCCATCTATTAGTCTTATTTATTCTTTCAAATAATCAATTTTTGGTTTCATTGATCTTTTTAATGGATTTTCATATCTCAACTTCATTGAATTTTGGCTATTTCTGGCAGAGGGCAAGATAGCCAACTAGATACAGCCAAGTGGAACAGCTCCTACTGAGGAATCAAAATGACTGCCGTGCTTCCTAACAGATCTTCAGAGTGAAGACACAGAAGCTGGCTAATGGGGGAGGAAGCCTAGAACCCTGCACAAGGCTATCATGTACTGGAACTCATTCCTGATCCCCAATGACTCCAGGGTAATGGGTGAGTTGAACTGGCATGGAGCAACCTGCTCTTGCCAAGGGACCTCAGAAATCCCGGCAGGAGGCGACCCCTTAACCACCAAGAACACTCAATTTGGCAGGGAGAGCTGCTTAGAGAAGTGGTAGGGGACATCACATCAGCTGATGCAGAGCCCAGAGGGTTTGGTGCAGAAGCATCTGTAGTGGAACATGGACAGGGTTACCCATCTCCCTAGGCTTGACTTGCTCCAATAGGAGGCTTTAGCCCTAGGGGAACTGTTGGACCTGAACTCTTCAGGGTGGCCTTGCCCATCAGATGGGGACAGTCCAACCTGAGCATCCCTTGGTCTCCTGGCCAATTCTGTAGCCCCAGCCTGGCCGTGTCTGCTTGCATGGCAGCGTCAGGTGCCCCATCCTTTTTAGCACCAGGGACCAGGTTCATGGAAGACAATTTTTCTGTGAACTGGGGATGGCGGGGAATGGTTTTATGATGGAACTGCAATGGAACCATTCCACCTTGGATCATCAGGCATTAGATTCTCATAAGGGGCATGCGACCTAGATCCTGCATGCACAGCTCACAATAGGATTCACTCTCCTGGGATAATCTAATGCCACCAATGATCTGAAAGAAGGCGGAGCTCAGGCAGTCATGCTCTCTTGCCTGCTGCTCACCTCCTGTTGTGCGGCCCCAGACCAGCACCAGTCCAGGGCCTGGGGTTTAGGGGCTCCTTCTCTAGGGGACTGCGTCACAGCTCCTGCACCATTGGACCATGCCTGACTGATGGAGAGCTCCAGTGGGGCAGCCCCCATGGCCATACACTAATTGCCCACTCCCTCCACAAACTGCCCCTAGGCACACCATGTTAGCAGCATATCTGTGTACGAGCAGGCTTTGCCTTCCTTGCCCTGTCAGCATGCTTGTGTGAGTGCACCTTGCCCTGACACTGCTACAGTGGGAGTGCACTTTGCCCCTCCTCCCTCCGCCAAACTGCCATGCAGTCAGAGCCTTGGTGGGCACAGAGCCAAGCAGCCCAACTCCCATCAGCATCCCACCCTTCTGCCAACTCTGTCATGGGAATGAAGTCAGGCACAGAGAACTGCAGACCTTCCCCTGCCCTGAGAGACAAACCCTGCCTGCAGTGCAGAGAGTGTACATAGACTTGTACCCACCAGCAACCTGCCCCCATGCTAACAACACCATCAGTGCAAACATGTGCATGGTTGCCAGTTGGGGCCCTCATACCCTGAGCAGTGCTGGCCCTGCCACTGTGGTGAACACCCACACAGAAGCAGGCACCATGGCACCCACCAGCACCCTGCTGCAGCCAATAAGTATGGACACCACCAAGCTCCTGCTGCTGCTGACACATGCAAACCAGGATGGATCCTGCTGCCGACTATGAAAGATTTGGCTGATGCCACCCATGGAAGTGTAGTGACTGGCAATCTGGGAGCCCCTCAGCCCCCTCAGTGCAGTGGATTCCTAACCTTGAGGTGCCAGAGAACAAAGTCAGGGCTCAATACGAGTCCCCAAGAGTTAAAGCATGCAGTTCAGGAGTTAGGAGCTGAGTACTGGCCCCTGAAAATCTTCTAGAAACAAAGCCAGTTGGCTGAATCCACCTTATACCACAATCAAGGTCATCAAATAGGATAAAAGAAAAAAAAAATCCAAAGGTCAGCAACTTCAAAGACTGAAGAAACATTATCCCACAAAGAGGAAGAGACAGCTTAAGAACTCTGACAATTCCAAAAGCCGGCCTTTGTGTCCTCCAAATGACTGTCCTTCCTCTCCAGCAATGGTTCTGAAAGAGGCTGAGATGGCTGCACTGACAGAAATTGGATTCTGAATGCGGATAGGAATGAAGATGACTGAGATGCAGGAGTATGATGACACCCAATCCAAGGAAGTTAAAAATCACAATAAAATGATATAGGAACTGCCAGACAGGAGATGAGCTTCCCGGCTACATCTAGTCAACTATCTTGGCTGTAATCCTAGCATCCTTCTTTATGCATGGCATGACTTTACAGAAATGTGAAGAAGTGCAATGGTCTTATACAGAGATTATAGGACTTACAGGATTGTGTATTCTTTATCTCTTCACACTAGCTTTCATTGAGCTAGGTAAGTTATGCAGCTGAGTAGTAAGTCATTCAGTTCAAATAAACAACTCTCACAATCTTAGCCTTTCCTCATATGCCACCCTCTGCCCCAACTGTACCTGACTTATGGGGTTGTAATAGCTGCCAAGGTAAAGGAAGAACAAGCCCAGTGCCATGTTTTCTCTTTCAATGGGTTAATGTTGAATTAATCTCTCGGAACAATTCTTGCCTGTTTTCAACAATCCCTTTTCTAATTCCCCTTGTTTAGGTATAATGAGGTAGGATATCAGGAAATCGGTTTTAACATAAGAAATGATTTAAATCAAAATTTAATAATCACATTTTTATCTCTAGTTTAGAACTTACTAGATCAGTCTTAGGACTGAATAGAGAAAATTGAGTTGAGATTAGAAAGTGATAAAAAATTTTCCTTTTTTTCAATATATATTTTCATTTTATCCAGAAGTTAAGTTATATGTCTATAAATTTAATGAACAATTTTGATTATGTAAAAACATTTAGATACCAAAATGTTTATTGTAGAGTTCTGTATAAGAGTTAGAAATGTTTAAAATATGCAGCCCATGTAAAATGTATATACGATATTGATTAATAGAAGTGTGTCTATTTACTTTTGGCTCCAGTGTTGCAATTGGTTAGTACGTGGTACTTATAAGAAGTGTGTCTATTTACAGGAAAAAAAAATCTTTTCTACAATATTACTAATATGGAATAATAAAAATAGTTTGTATACATTATGATCCCATTTATTGTAAAACTATAAACATACATGCACAGAGATGCAACTATATTTACTTATTTATAATCTGCAAGGATAAGCTACAAATTATTTAATTGGTTTTTATTACACGGGTTGAACTACAGCATAATTATCTCTTTTTTCATCTGTAATTATACTACTAATAATGATCTTTTTAAACTTTTTGATATTTTGCATAAGGGCCCAAGATTCAAATGACAAAATCTGACATGCTTAGTGTCAGAACAGCTTTCTTGAAGCTACAAAATTTTATAAATATATCTCTTTAATTTATAATATGGCATAAAAGATATTTGCTATACCTGAAACAAGGTGTCGTAGTCATTAAGTGAGTTCACACATATCCTAGGTCCATGGAAGGTTTGTACTAGACCACCTATTTAAAGTTGGGTATGGACATGCAGTTTTCTTTGGCCCAGAGAATAAAAGTTGTAAGATGTAGAAGAAAAGGAACCATTTTTAGATTCAGAACTTTTCTTTCCCTTGACAGAGAAACTGACAACATTTCAAATAGTACAGTTTCTATCAGCCTGGGTCCCTAATGGAGCAAAGAGCCTCCTGTTGATTTTTACTGGTTATGTAGCATGAGCAAAAATTAAACCTGTATTATTAGAACCCACTAATAAATTTGAGGGTTGATTATTACAAGAGCTCATACTGACAAATACATCATGTAACTAGATTCCTGCTGGAGATTTATATGCTAAGGGTGAAACAACATGTTTAAAAGTAAGGAAGACCTTTTTTTCTTTTCTTTTTATTTATTTTTTTATTTTTACTTTTCTTGAGACAGAGTTTAGTTTTGCTCTTGTTGCCCAGGCTGGAGTGCAATGATGCCATCTCAGCTCACCGCAACCTCCGCCTCCCGGTTCAAGAGATTCTCCTGCCTCAGCCTCCCGAGTACCAAGTAGCTGGGATTACAAGCATGCGCCACCACACCTGGCTAATTTTGTATTTTTAGTAGAGATGGGATTTCTCCATGTTGGTCAGGATGGTCTTGAACTCCCAACCTCAGGTGATCCGCCTGCCTCAGCCTCCCAAAGTGCTGGGATTACAGGTGTGAGCCACCGCACCAGGCCAAAGAACAGAAGACTTTAAGAAACTGTAATATTCTATATTAAAATTAATAATGATAATAAATAATGTTTGTATATGTACAATATTGAGGCACAGTACTAAAAAGATTCTATATTAAAATTAATTATAATAAATAATATCTGTATACTTACAATATTGAGGCACAGTACTAAAACTTTTATATGTAGGTAAATAATTTTATTCATACAGCAATTATTATATCAGCGTTCTTATTGAGAAAACTTAGACTTACAGATATTAAGAAATTTGACCAGAGGAACGTCCCATAAGTGTAACTCAAGCTACCTAAAAAAATTTTCAACACCGTAAAACTAATAGGAACAAATGTTACTATTTAGTTAAATACCAATTCTATGCCATCTGCTGAACATGATGTTTTGTATATTATATGATTTGCCCCTCCCAACACATATCTAAAATAGGGGTAATCATCTTTGTAGGGAAGAAACTGAGATTTAGAGAAGTGAACTAACTCAAGTGATAAAGAGCAGGTCAAAGTTCAAACCTCAGGTTCAACTCTAAATAAAGGGCAGGTCAAAGTTCAAACCTCAGGTTCAACTCTAAAGCCCATGCAGTTTGCACAATATTATGCTAAGTTTTGTATAAACACTTACCTTTACATGATCTGCAGCTGGTGGAAAAACAGGTTTTATAGCAAATTTAATAATGCCAATAAGTATAGAAGGAATGTATTTTTAACCATCTGTACCTAAAATAAGTTTAGCTGCATTCACTGGATTACTCAGTGAAATATTTAGGAGCTAGTATTTCTTGACTCATTAAGGGAAAAAAAAAGATACTATGACATCAGACTTATTCAAAATAGCAATGTTGTGTTACTTTTCTTCCTTTTATCATCAATTACTACAAAACTTGTACTTACTCATATTCATTCATATATAGTTCTCCCAAATTCATGACATATTTGAGGAATTGTATTAACATTCTCCTTCCTTCTAAAACTGAGAAATGTATGACTTTTGGTGTTTAATAATGTAACCTATTCCTGTGCAGAAAAGATCAGTTTTATTTTAATAATTAATATATACTTTATTTAAGTCATACATTCAGAAGTCTTATTTTTCTTTAAAAATTTTAATTCTGGTTACAAATCTTGCTGTTTATTTACTAGAAAATTCTAACAATTTAAAGAGACCATTTATTAAATTCAGTTCCATTAAAAACCTTAACTAATTATATGCCATTAAAAATTAAATCTCATTTACCAATTAAATATTGTCACTTTCATTTTAAAGAAGTGTTCCAATGATCTGAATGATAAAACTTCCCAAATACTTAGTAATTCTTTTAGCCTTGTAAAATTAAACATATAAGTATAGAAACCAAGTTCTATTACATGTTCAATAGTGTATTTTAACTTAATAAGATTTTTACTTAAAATCATAAAACTAGAGCAATTATTTTCTAAACAAGTTTAAATTGGAATCAAAGGCTCCCCATAATGCTAGCAAGCTGAACTCTCTTAAACATTACAAGTAAATAAAATACAAAATGAGCACTTAGTTTTATATTAAAGTATGAATTAAAGAATGTTTAATTCTCCTGAATACTTGTAGACTGAACTTTAAATCTTGGGGTTAATGGATGTTTAATTTCTATGAGGACAATTTCCTCTTGCCTAATGGGGATTACTTATTAAACAATTTTTTTTTATACTGACTGTGACTAGATTCCTTTCATCCAACTTACTAGAACATGTTAAACTGCCATTAATGAAGTGGTTTCATTGTCTGGGGAAATACCTGAGGTTTGTCATCTGGCACCAAGATTAAGGACACGGACACACGTGGGTAGGTTAATGACTGCAAAGTTTAACTGGCAGAAGAGAAAGGAGAATAGCTCTCTCCCTTGTGAGAAAGAGGAGCTTCCAAAAGCAAAATATGGCCTGTGGTGGAGAGCACCAGATTTTATAGGCAGTCTTGAGGAGGCAATGTCTGAGTTATGTAGGGCCCACAGATTGGTTGGAACAGGTGTGACATTTACATAGCACAGGGAAGGCTGGCTGCCCCACCCTCATCTTATTATGCAAATGGACTTTCCACTTGGCCAGCTCCATTCTTGTCTGCTTCTTACTGCACACATGGCTGGCAAAGAGAAGGGAACATGGGGTCGCCATTTAAACATGCCTAGTCCCAGGCAGCCTTTTCCTATTGGCACAACTGCCAACAGTGCCCCCTGCAAGCTTCCAGCTTTCTTGTCTATGTTTGCAGCTCAATTTTACAGGCTGCTCTTTATAAGAAAAGAAAATAATTTGGGGGCTGCTTTTCATTAAAAGGAAAAGCTTGCAGAGGACTCCTGTACCCTCACTATCTGCCTAATCGATTTCTTCTTAACTCCTATATCATTACTCTCTATAACAGGAACTTTACAGCTCAAAAAGATTACTCTGGGGCATTCTGAAACTCGCATAGCCCATGTTCCTGGTCTAGGCATGGAATTTGTAAACTACTTGGCCTACAATAGCACTTGCATTTAATGAAACTATCTTTGACAGAGGAGAAAGGAAAAAACCTGATCAGGAGGGCAGTTAGGGTGGGTCCTTGGTTGAAACCTTTAGAACAAAGAACAGCCTGCAGGCACAGATAAGGGAACTTGCACAAGGGGGCTTGCCTAAGACATGCCCAAGGCTGTACTGATAAGAAAAGCTACATAGGCAACTTGCTCAGATACGCCCACACTGGGAAATTCCATTCCCTGACACGTGAATGGTAAAGGGAACAAAGCTATTATGGAGTAACTCAAGCTAAGGGCCCGCATGTGCATTAGAAGGACAAGGTGGAGCTACCAGAAACTTAGGCCTTATGCAAATGAGATGCCCAGCCCTCACTGGTTTCCTATAAACGCTTTTGCATTCAACTGTAAAAATGGCAACCCTCTTCCAGTTCTCCTCTCCACAGGGGACAGCTTTCTTCTTTAGCTTATTAAACTTTCACTCCACCCTCACCCTTCGTGTTAACACTCCTTAACTTTCTTGGTCATAAGACAAATAACTCTGGATTACTACGTCAGGCAACAAGAAACTGCGACATGGTGGTGCATTGGCAAGACTGTAACACCTTGGCTCTCAAAATATTTACATATTTAATATTTGGAGTTAGTGAAATTCTGTATGTTTTCCATATTCTTTATGTCTGACAGAATATCACACTACAGATATTAAGTGCTATCTAAAGGATTCTGAAAAATCCCAAAACTATGTGGATCTTAACAACTTTTATGGTTGTATTTCTAGGTAAATCCTCTAACTCTGATAAGTTAATACTTAAACACAATGTCAAGAGGTATTACTATTTATTGGCTTTCACCTAAGATGTAGAAAGTTAGAAAGACTATTACTTCCAATATAACAAGAAAAAAACAAAGATAATTTAGAAAATCATACATTTTCCAGAAAATAAAGACCCCAGGTCACATGGCAGCCAACTATCCTGAAATCTCAGGAAAAGTAGGTATTAGCAAGGGGAAATGAAATTTGGACACTAAATCACCTTTTGTAGAGCAGGAGAGAAATGTGCAGCTGTCGTAGAAACTGCTAAGCAGAATTCAGGTGAAGTGGTGAATGAATTGTTAAAGTCTGGCATTAAAGTATGGAACACCTGGAAGCTGTAGACATAAGGGTAATTTATATCCATTTACAGGTTCTTTTTCTCCACAGAACTCACCAAGTGGTGCTGAGAAAAAGTGGTTGTATAAAATTGGACACAAAAGAAATCCTTGCCTGGTGGTGCAGGCTTCAAGAAAGGGAGAAAAGACCACAGTGGAAAAAGCTTAAGCCCACAGCCATTTCTGTATCTCCTATGAAACAAGAGTCTTCATTCACTCCAAAAATGGCAGAAAATCCTCTGACTTATGGAGCAAAGGTAAAAGTTGACTGTGGCTTCAGGAAGGGAAAAGAAAACAGACACGCTATCACTGGAGGAGATGCAAACAATCTTCATTTGCTTAGACCAGTAGAAGTCTCCAATGGTTGGGAGAATTACAGTATCACTGAAAAAGTCGCAAAAAAATAAACAGCACAGAGAACGGAAGAATGGCAGAAACTATCAAATGGTCTGAAACACAGGTAATTCAGATCCAGTAAGAAGAAAGAGAATGAAGCAAAAAAATATGTGAAGAGATTACAATGAATAATTTTCAGAAACTAATAATGACATAAAATCCTAGGCCCAAAAGTTCAAAAAAACCACGGCAGGATAAATACACACACACACACACACACACACACACACACCTGGACACATGATATTCAAACTGCTGAAAACCAAAATTAAAGAGGAAATCTTGAAGGCGGTTAAAAAAAAAAAGAAACGTACAAATAAACAAATAACAAAAAATAATTATAGCAAACTTATCAGAAACTATGAGAGCCAAAGGTTAAATGCTGACAGACAAACATCTGTTAATCTAGAATGTTATATTTAGTAAAAATATCTTTCAAACACTGGAGAAATAGAGACATTTCTAGGCAAACGAAAAGTGATAGAATTCATTAACAGCAGAACCACAGTACAAGTAATGTTAAAAGAAGTTCTTATGGAAGAAAGAGTACATGAAATAGACATTTGCATCTACACTAAGAAATAACTAAATCTGAAAATTGTTAAAATGAAGGCAAATATGACACATTTTTACTTATTGTAATTCTTTTCAAAAATAATTGACCTGGCCAGGTGCAGTGGCTCAGGCCTGTAATCCCAGCACTTTGGGAGGCTGAGGTGGGTGGACCACCTGAGGTCAGGAGTTCAAGACCAGCTTGGCCAATATGGTGAAACCCGTCTCTACTACAAAACATAAAAATTAGCTGGGTATGGTGGTGTGCACCTGTAATCCCAGCTACTCGGGAGGCTGAGGCAGAGAACTGCTTGAACCTGGGAGGCAGAGGTTGCAGTGAGCTGAGATCACACCACTGCACTACAACCTGGGCAACAGAATGAGACTCCGTTTCAACAAAATAAATAATTGACCTGTCTAAAGCAAAAATAGTAGCAATATACCAATGTGTTGTTGATTAGTAGCATGTGAGAATGACAACAATGTCACAAAAGATGTAAAGGAAAAACTGAGGTTAAATGGTTCTAAGGGTTTTAAACTGCATCTGAGGCAGTATAATAGTATTTAAAGGCAAACTGTGATTAATTAAAGGTGTCTATTAAAATCCTACCAAGGGCCATAAATGGATTTTCGGGAGTGATGCAACTCTTTTCTATTTTTATGACGGTCATGCTCACATTATTTTGTTTTTGTAAAATTTATATAACTGTACACATTAAAAATAATATATTTTGCTGTACCTCAATAATAATAAAATAATACCTCAATAAACATAAATAACAATAAATAATACCTCAATAAACATAAATAACAATAAATAGTACCTCAATAAACGTATAAAAATTAAAATCAAGAGGGACTTTTTTTATTCTAACTCTCACAAAGATATGGTGGGGTTGAACATCATTGGAGGGCAAAAAACCACTTTGATAAGATTTACGTTCTTGTATGTTAGAGATTTTAGGTAACAAAACATCCTAACTGGAACTGTGTAGTCCAATATCCCAACTCTTTGTCAGATAAGTTTAAAATTCAAAGGCAGTTGATGGAGGGTGACAGAAAACACAGGAAATCTTCGATATCATAGGACAGATATTTTTAAGGCTCAGGAACAAAGGTTTATATAATAAACTTTTCTTAAAATATATAATTTTAATACATCTATGGGCTTGAAAAAGCGTAATAGTAAAATAAACGTGCAGTTGGACTTGATTCTTACAAGTATGATTCTTTTACTTTCTCCGTAATTTCTTTTTCCTAATTCCGTTTTAGATATTGCCAGAAGCCTGCTCTCAAAGAAGCATACAGGAGTGTGGAGAATCTGAAAGGAGTGGGGTGGGGTAGAAAAAAGAAGGTAATGGAAAGGCATGGTTCTTAATCGTACTCTGACTCCTCTTAGAAGCAAAACGCTTTATTGGAGAGCTGCTATGGGAACTCTGCGTTTAATTTCCTGACATTTCTGAGAATCAAATCTAACAGGTGCAGTTCGATTAACATAGTTTAGTGAGGATGTTGTTTTTCTGGTCTCTTCTGACATGTACGAGAGGCCAGGCTAATACTAAAATCTGAGCAGGTCTTTTGTTAAAACAAATATTCTAAGCCAATCTTCCTGTCAAGGGAACAAATCCCGGTACAGATCACTGCTTAGACTTCCTTCCACTTTCTTCAGCAGCTGGACATCGTACCTCACCTTGGCTGGTGCCTAAATACAGTCTCGGGGGAGAAAAGATGTTTTTTTGTGGTGGTTGTTTTGTTTTTCAGGATTGTACCCCCAGTACCTAGCATAGTGTCTGGCACAAAGCACACGTTAAATATATGTCTGTAAAGGAGGAAAGAAATACACAGATGAATTGAGTAATGACTACTTTCAGTTGTAGTATGTGAGACTAATATTTAGAGGTGGTTACCAAGGATGTAGTCACCCTTCCCAACATCCCTCATGGTTGGCTCTAAGTCTTTGGGGGTCTCTGTGAAACACTTCAAGGAGACAGAGGCACTGATCCTAAATAATATAGTAAGTGCTATAATCAGTCTGAATGTCTCGGGTTTCAAACAATCATATGTTAATTGTCGTAAACTGTTTTGAATAAAATATTTATTTCTAAATGGAAACATATAAACACATCTTCGCTGTCTCTCAAAGGGGAAACGAGAGATGATCTTGGTTTTTGAATCAGGTAGACCTAAATTCTAGTCCTAATACTACTACTTGTTAGCAAGACTGTGAGCAAGTTATTTATCCTCTCTGTTCCTTAGTTTAACTTATCTACAAAATGGAGCTGATAAAACCTTCTTTACAAGATTATTAAAAAGATTAGAGATAAATGATTTACAGTACTTGGAACAAAAAACTTACTAACTTTAAATTGGAACGCATTGCATAGATCTTACTCTTTCCAGCAATAGAGGGTTTGTGCTCTAAATACACTCCTTGTGTGTAAAGAGTAAATCTACCTGTCTGCCTTAACATTTTGTTCCCCGAAGTCAATGGTGGTCATGACCTGATGTTTCTGTTCAGATACAGAAATATATGTAATGACTCTTGTCAGAAAGAATGAGAACAAAGAAAGCGAGAACATGCATTCCCCCTGTGAAGGTATCAGCCTGCCACAGTACAGCTGGGATTTTATTACCCTTTTTTATAGCCTTAGCATGAAGAGCTACAAAAAAATAATTGGCCATATAATTACCAAGTTTTATTTTTAAAAATCTTTTCAAAACCTCAATGACATCAGGAGTCATTGAGGTGTTGGAAAAAAAAACGTGTTTTTTTTTTTTTTTGGCCAGTTTTCCCTTTCTGGTTTTCATAATGCTTATACTTCTCTGGGAGCATGAGGTGAAATGCATTCTTTTACTTTTATTTTTTTTCTTTTTGAGGTGGAGTTTTGCTCTTGTTGCCCAGGCTGGAGTGCAATGGCGTGATCTCAGCTCACCGCAACCTCTGCCTCCCAGTTCAAGCGATTCTCCCGCCTCAGCCTCCCAAGTAGCTGGGATTAGAGGTGCCCACCACCACACCCGGCTTTTTTTTTATATATATATTTTTAGTAGAGATGGGGTTTCTCCATGTTGGTCAGGCTGGTCTTGAACTCCCGATCTCAGGTGATCCACCAGCCTTGGCCTCCCAAAGTGCTGGGATTACAGGCGTGAGCCAACACGCCTGACCTGCCAAATGCATTCTTAAGATGCCTTTCATAATGTGTCAATGATATTTATTCTATCCATACAATATATATATGGGCCATGTCTTTACATTTTCTTTAAAAAGAGTGATATATTTCTTTAAAAACAGCGATATATAAAGTATTTAACCTGATTTACTTTACTGAGATAAGAACTTTGCTAATAAGTAGATAGAAATTTTAGTTTTGAAAGTGTTCTGTACTTTTTATATATCGTTTTTGATAACATATGGTGAAGATAGAAAGGAGTATGAAAGAAGATGGGATGTGGCGATCTGTCATTCTTTTAATATCTTCCTGTTGATCTGGGACCATGGAATATACACCAGTATGTCCAAGGATGATCGTGCTATCTGGCTTAAAGTCAATTAATTTTAATCCAGATTAGTTTAACAATATTGATAAGGATCCAGACAAATTCTATCCAATAGGATGAATGTTTTGTAATAGCAGAAAGATTTTATATCTTTACATTCTCCAATGAAGTCACCACAAACAACAGATGACTATTGATAATTTTTCAATATGGCTAGTGTGAATGAATTTTTAAATTTCAATTAATTTAGATTTAGTTACATGTGGTTTCCTATAACACAGCAAAGATCTAGATTAAACCCTATTTCAATGTTATCTCATATGAAACCAATGAGTATCCCAAGAGATGTTTTCCACTGAGCTTTATTAGGTACTCAACTATAGAAAATAGGAGGACATAGGCATGGGCAAGGACTTAATGTCTAAAACACCAAAAGCAATGGCAACAAAACCCAAAATTGACAAATGGGATCTAATTAAACTAAAGAGCTTCTGCACAGCAAAAGAAACTACCATCAGAGTGAACAGGCAACCTACAAAATGGGAGAAAATTTTCGCAACCTACTCATCTGACACAGGGCTAATATCCAGAATCTACAATGAACTCAAACAAATTTACAAGAAAAAAACAAACAACTCCATCAAAAAGTGGGCGAAGGACATGAACAGACACTTCTCAAAAGAAGACATTTATGAGCCAAAAAACACATGAAAAAATGCTCATCATCACTGGTCATCAGAGAAATGCAAATCAAAACCACAATGAGATACCATCTCACATCAGTTAGAATGGCAATCATTAAAAAGTCAGGAAACAACAGGTGCTGGAGAGGATGTGGAGAAATAGGAACAGTTTTACACTGTTGGTGGGACTGTCAACTAGTTCAACCATTGTGGAAGTCAGTGTGGTGATTCCTCAGGGATCTAGAACTAGAAATACCATTTGACCCAGCCATCCCATTACTGGGTATATACCCAAAGGACTATAAATCATGCTGCTATAAAGACACATGCACACGTATGTTTATTGTGGTACTATTCACAATAGCAAAGACTTGGAACCAACCCAAATGTCCAACAATGATAGACTGGATTAAGAAAATGTGGCACATATACACCATGGAATACTATGCAGCCATAAAAAAATGATGAGTTCATGTCCTTTGTAGGGACATGGATGAAATTGGAAATCATCATTCTCAGTAAACTATCGCAAGGACAAAAAACCAAACACCGCATGTTCTCGCTCATAGATGGGAATTGAACAATGAGAACACGTGGACACAGGAAGGGGAACATCACACTCTGGGGACTGTTGTGGGGTGGGGGGAGGGGGGATGGATAGCATTAGGAGATATACCTAATGCTAAATGACAAGTTAATGGGTGCAGCACACCAGCATGGCGCATTTATACATATGTAACTAACCTGCACATTGTGCACATGTACCCTAAAACTTTTAGTATAATAATAATAAAATAAAAAATAAAAAGAAAATAGGAAAAGAGGTAGCAATGTAGTTTCTTTCTATACCATTGAGAAAATAAAGCCATTGTTAATAAAATCACATACTGAATGGACATTTATTCCTTACCTACTTGACGTCAGATATTGTGCAAGAATCTCTGGAACCACACATAAATATCAGACATAAATCCTGCCCTAAGAAGCATATGGGCTAGTGAAGAAGTAGACACAAACAAGGGAGAGTAATAAATGTTGTAGCAAAACCACACGCTCATTGCTACTGGAATGTAGAGATGAAAATTTTAATTTTGCGTAAAATTGATATGAAGTGGTATTATATTAGGTGAGGCAAGCTTATGACTAGAATATTCAGGAAAACATAAGGTACCTACGTTTTACTCCTTAGCTGGCTATATCACGTTCTAAGACATGTTATTACCACATTTTCCAATGAGTCTCAGCCATTCAAAAACTACATACATATATGGACTTCAAAGATGAAGAACAAAGTTAGCATTAATTTTGGTAAAAATTTTAATTCAGTGGTTTATGCATTAGGGGTACTTTTTCCTACCAGCAAGGCAATATCTTATTCTTATTAAACACACAATAAATGTTTTAAAAGAAATTAATGTGTGGCTGGGTGCGGTGGCTCAAGTCTGTAATCCTGGCACTTTGGGAAACCAAGGCAGGAGGATCACTTGAGGTCAGGAGTTCGAGACCAGTCTGGCCAACATGGCGAAACCTCATCACTACTGAAAATACAAAAACTAGCCAGGTGTGGTCATACACACCTGTGGTCCCAGCTACTTGGGAGGCTGAGGCAAGAGAATAGCTTGAACCTGGGAGGCAGAGGTTGCAGTGAGCTGAGATGGTGCCATTGCACTCCAGTCTGGACGACAGAGCAAGTACTCCATCTCAAAAAAAAAAAAAAAAAAAAAAAAGAGAGAGATAAATTAATGTAGAAAGATAGGCATTTAAATACCAATACAATTTGGCAAACTAAAAAAATCTGTAACTATGGCAATACCTATGTTTTTTCCACTTTATTGAGTTATATTTATATACCATAAAACCCACTCATTGTCAGGGTATAGTGCAATGCTTTGTAGTAAATTTATAGACTTGTGAAACCATCTTCAAAATCCAGTTTTAAAACGTGTCCATCCCCCCAAGTACTTTCTTCCAGCCTACCGGCAGTTCACTCAACCTCCCCCAGATTAAACAACCGCGGATTCTGGCCTCTACACATTTGTCCTCTCGGAGCTGTCCATCTAAACGGAACTTTCGGACTGCTTTGGAATTCTATCTTCTTGCCTTAGTTAATTCAGAAAATTTGAAATCACTAACAACCCTTACAAGAACATGCAAGAAAGGCACTAACTGCGGGAAAGAGCCTTGAATTAGGAGCAGGATGACTTTATCTGCTCTTCATGCTGAGTGGGGGCAGTGAACTTGATTTCATAGTGTGTCCTTTTTACCTGTGTGTATAGTGACTAATTGCTGCAGACAGCTAGCTGCTGTTCAGGGCACACTGCCGGGATGTTGCATGCGCAAACAAATGCCTGTGTATTTGAAATGCTGTCCTCCTCTCTTCTGTCAGTAGCCTTAGAAACCTCTTCATGCTGAGTCAATAAGTGGGGACCAGGAGAAAAGGGTGGGAAACAATAGTTTCCTGGAGTTTGTGCATTGTCCTCTGCATGTACTTCATGCCAGGAAGTGCTTTCTCTGATAAAGTCTTTTTAAAAAGCATTGATTACTCACACTCCCATACATGCACAAGTACACATAAAAAGTCAAGTGCCACTTAGGTAAGAATAGGGACTTAAAGTTCGCTTGGGATTAATTTTTCTTCTCTTCTTTCCTTCCCTGCCCTGCTAAATAAAAGCATGTGAGATATGTCAAAACAGTGTGTCCTACTGTGAGTTTCTTTGTATTATTGTTTTAAATCTTTCTTGGGAATGAGAAAGTCATGATTTGTGATTTGTGATTTAGTTCCGTTCTGATTAATGAGGATTTAAGCTGCAGTTTCTGCTATTATGAATTAAATGTCACAGTTCATTAGAGTAGAGCCAGTTCAGGCCATTCCAAGTTTATATCTGTGTTTCCAACATTAAATATTTTCCTCAGGATTTATTAACTTGGCATCAAGATGTCCCAAGTGTGTCTTTTTTCAATTAAAGAAGAAAATAACAGAGTATAACTTTTCCAGTTCCATTAATGTTCAAGAAGACAGGTGTAAGCTAGAGAAGCAAAACAATTTCTAATGATTGTAGAAATAACTTGAGATAATAGATGTTAGGAATTAACAGACATAAACCAGCTTTTACTTATGCTTATAAGTATAGGATATGTAGATTAATTCTTTCCACCCCTTAAGCCAGATGCTATTTTTTTGGAGACAGACACATGCTGTTTTTAAATGTGTTTGTGAGACTTTGTACTTGGGCTTTACTCAATGTGTCAGTTTTATATTTATGCTGGAAATGTTCATTGTTTATCTTCTTTGTATTAAGTGTCAACTCTTTAAGAAAAATGTAAATATATATACTATAAAATAATTTTTAAATGTTTGATTATATAGTTAGGTGATAATTTATAACTGCGTATTTTTATGTACTCTTAAAATTTTATATATGGGAAGAAAACTCTCAACATTTTTAACCTGGCTGCCTCATGCAAGGTGATTAATATATGAACTAAATAATTAAGAATATGGGCTGGGTTCAGTAGCTTAGGATAATAATCCAAGTTCTTTGGAGGCTGAGGCGGGAAGATCGCTTGAGGCTGGGAGTTTACCAGCCTGGGCAAAATAGCAAGAACCTGCCTCTACAAAAGACTTTAAAAATTAGCCAGGCATGGTGGTGCACACCTGTACTCCTAGGAACTTGGGAGGCGGAGGCAGGAGAATTGTTTGAGCCCAGGAGATTAAAGCTGCAGTGAGCTCAAATTGTGCCACTGCACTTCAGCCTAGGTGACAGAGCAAAACTCTGTATCAAAAAAAAAAAAAAGAATAGAATATGTTGAGTATAAAATTTCAGAGCTTTGACTTGTAGCTATTTCTTAAAATTATATAAATATTTTCATATATTATACTGCATTATATTATCACGATAATACATTACTCACTTAATATTTGGCTTTCTGATAAAATAGGAATTTGATATAAGTACAGAGAAATATAAAATATTTAATGACCTAGAAGCAAAAATAAAAATGCAATAATCTGATTTTTAGAACATAATTAGTATAATCATGAGTCACTTAACCACAGGGATACATTCTCAGAAATGCATCATTAGGCAATTTTTTTGTTATATGAACATCACAGAGTATACTCGAATAAACCTAGATAGTAGAGCCTAATGCCCACCTAGGTTATATGGTAGAGCCTATTGCTCCTAGTCTACAAACCTGTATGGAATTTAACTCTATTATACTCTAGGCAATTATAACAAAATGATAAGCATTTGTGTATCTAAACATATAAAGACATAAAAAGGTACAACAAAAATATGGCATTATAATCTTATGGGACCACCATTGTATATGTCGTCTGTCATCGACCAAAACATCATTACGTGGCACATGATGGTATATCCACAAAGACATTATCTAGGAGAACTTGATAATCTACCAATTCCTGTAACTCTGTGCTCTTGTTTAGACTATCTCTTCCAAAGTTTTTTACATTTATTTTCTTGGACACCTCATGTCATTTTTCTCTTCTAAACTCTTCTATAAGACTTTCATCTCAAAGCTTTTATCTACCTCATCTAAGTCCTCTATTCTGGTAAATGCAATAGGCAACTCTCAAGCCTTCTTTTATTCTTATTGTGTTTCTCACGATTGACTACTCCCTGGTATCTGAACCACTTTGTTCGCTGTTTCCAGACCAACACCATCTCCTTTTATTTTTCAATACTGTGGCCATTTCTCCTGAAGAATTCTGTATGATTTGCCTATTTCTGGTCACTACCTTCCTGATCTACACATATTAGTGGGCCTCAGGGCTCAATTCTCAAACTGTCTCTGCTTTATCTTTTTTTGTTTTTTTTTTTTTCCTTCCCAGTTGCTAATTGTATGAAGACATACATCGTTTGTACAGGCGTTTGTTAAAATGTGTGCGTCACTGCAGATTTAACTAGTTATGTTGTGATGAGCTCATATTGGGGTAGGATGGGCCTCTAATACAATATGACTAATGCCCTTAAAAAATTGAAATTAAGACACAAACACAGGAGAACACTTTGTGAAGACACATGCAGATGGAGGCAATGCTTCTGTGAGGTAGGGAACCCCAAAGATGGCCAGAAAACCATCAGAAGTCAGGGGAGAGATATAAAGCATTTCTCCCTCTTAACCCTCAGAAACAAACAACCTTGCCACACCTTGATTGCAGACTTCTAGCCTCCAGAATTATGAGAGACAATACATTTCTGTTGGTTAAGCCAGTTAGTTTGTGGTACTGGCATACTTCGTGTTATTATGCTTCACTTTATTGCACTTTGCAGACAATTTTGTATAAATGAAAGGTTCGTGGAAATCCTGCATCAAGCAAGTCTACTGGCATCATTTTTCCAACAGCGTGTGCTTACACCATGTCTGAATGTCATATTTTGATAATTCTCACAATATTTCAAACTTTTTCATTATTATTTTATCTGTAATGGTGTTCTGTGATTAGCGATCTTTGTCGTTACTATTGTAATTGGGGCCACCACACTCATCTCATATTAGACAACAAATTAATCAATAAATGTATGTTTTCCATATGCTCCAGGGACCTGCCATTCTGCCACCTCTCCTCCTCTCCTCAGGCCTGTATATTCTTCAAGATACAGCAATACTGAAGTTAGGCCAACTAATAACCCTATAATGTCCTCTAAACGTTCAACTTAAAGGAATAGACTCATGTATCTCATTTTAAATCAAAAGCTAGAAATAATTAATCTTAGTGAGGAAGGAATGTCAAAAGCTGAGGCTGAAAAGTACACCTCTTTCATCAAAAAGTTAGCCAAGCTGTGAATGTGAAGAATAGGTTCTTGAAGAAAATTAAAAGTGCTACTCCAGTGAATACATAAATGACAAAAAAAAATTGAAATGGGCTTATTGCTGATATAGAGAAAATGTGAGTGGTCTGGAAAGAAGATTGAACCAGTAACAACACTCTCTTAAGTCAAAACCTGATCTAGAACAGGCCCTACCTCTCCTCAATTCTATGAAGTCTGAGAGAGGTGAGGAAACTGCAGAAGAAAAGTCAAAAGCTAGCTGAGATTGGTTCATGACCTTGAAGGAAAGAAACCATCTCCATAACATAAAAGTGCAAGGTGAAGGAGGATGTGATGATGGAGAAACTGGAGCAAGTTATCCAGAAGATCTAGGTAGGATCACTGATGCAAATGGCTACACTAAACAACAGATTTTTATTAAACGTAGATGAAACAGCCGTATATTAGAAGATGCCGTTTGTTTGGGACTTTCAGAGCTAGAGAGGAAGTCAATGCCTGGCTTCAGAGCTTCAAAGGACAGGCTGACACTCTTGTTAGGAGAGAATACAGCGTCTAAGTTTAAATTAAAACCAACGATCATTTATTATTCAGAAAATTCTAGAGCTTTTAAGAACTTGCTAAATCTATTCTGCCTGTGGTCTGTAAATGGAACAACAAGGCCTGAGTGACAGCACATCTGTTTATGGCATGACTTAGTGAATATTTTAAGCCCACAGTTGAGATCAACTGCTCAGAAAAATATATTCCTTTCAAAATACTATTGCTCATTGATAATGCACCTGGTCACCCAAGAGCTCTGATGAAGATGCACAAAAAGATTAATGTTGTTTTCATGCCTGCTAACACAACATCCATCCTACAGCCCATGGATTAAGGAGTAATTTTGACGTTCAAGTTATTTAACAAATGCACTTTGTAAGGTTATAACTGCCATAGATGGTGATCCCACTCATGGTTCTGTGCAAAGTAAGTTGAAAACCTGTGGAAAGGATTCACTATTCTAGATGCCATTAAGAACATTTGTGATTCATGGTAGGTCAAAATATCAACATATACAAATGGCCAACAAACATATGAAAAAATGCTCAACATCACTAATGATCAGGGAAATGCAAATCAAAACCACAATGCAATACCACCTTACTCCTGCAAAAATGGCCACAATAAAAAAATAATAGATGTTGACATGGGTGTGGCAAAAAGGGAACACTTTTACACTGCTGGTGGGAATGTAAACTAGTACAACCACTACGGAAAACAGTGTGCAGATTCCTTAAAGAACTAAAAGTAGAACTACCATTTGATCCAGCAATCCCACTACTGGGTATCTATCCAGAGGAAAAGAAGTCATTATGTGAAAAAGACACTTATATAAAAAGATATAAAGTTGTTTACAGCAGCACAATTCGCAATTGCAAAAATATGGAACCAGCCCAAGTGCCCATCAGTCAATGAGGGGATAAAGAAATTGTGATAAGGAAATTGTGATACATATACACACATACATACATGTATACATACACAGGCACCATGGAATACTACTTGGCCATGAAAAGGAATGAAATAATGGCATTCACAGCAACCTAGATGGAATTGGAGACCATCATACTAAGTGAAGTAACTCAAGAATGGGAAACCAAACATCCTATGTTCTCACTCAAGAGTGGGAGCTAAGCTATGAGGACACAAAGGCATAAGAATGATACAATGGACTTTGGAGACTCAGGGGAAAGGGCAAGAGTGGGGTGAGGGATCAAAGACTACACATTGGGTACAGTGTATACTTCTTGGGTGATGGGTGTGCCAAAATCACAGAAATCACCAATAAATAACTTATTCATGTAACCAAACACCATCTGTTCCCCCAAAACCTATTGAAGTTTAAAAAAAAAAGAAGAAGAAAATATAAAAATAAATAGATTTTTAACAATTTTTAAAAAGGAGTATAAAAGAAGTGGGTTCCAACCCTCATGAATACTTTGAGGGGTATAAGATTTCTGTGGAGGAAGCAACTATAGATATAATAGAAAGGGCAAGAGAACTAGAATTAGAAAAGGAGCCTGAAGAGGACACTGAATGGCTGCAATCTTAAGATCAAACTTGTGATGTTCACCTTCCTGTGTCCATGTGATCTCATTGTTCAATTCCCACCTATGAGTGAGAAGATGCAGTGTTTGGTTTTCTGTCCTTGCGATAGTTTGCTGAGAATGATGGTTTCCAGTTTCATCCACATCCCTACAAAGGACATGAACTCATCATTTTTTATGGCTGCATAGTATTCCATGGTGTATATGTGTCACATTTTCTTAATCCAGTCTATTGTTGTTGGACATTTAGGTTGGTTCCAAGTCTTTGTTATTATGAATAGTGCCACTATAAACATATGTGTGCATGTGTCTTTATAGCAGCATGATTTATAATCCTTTGGGTATATACCCAGTAATGGGATGGCTGGGTCAAATGGTATTTCTAGTTCTAGATCCCTGAGGAATCACCACACTGACTTCCACAATGGTTGAACTAGTTGACAGTCCCACCAACAGTGGAAAAGTGTTCCTATTTCTCCACATCCTCTCCAGCACCTGTTGTTTCCTGACTTTTTAATGATTGCCATTCTAACTGGTGTGAGATGGTATCTCATTGTGGTTTTGATTTGCATTTCTCTGATGACCAGTGATGATGAGCATTTTTTCATGTGTTTTTTGGCTGCATAAATGTCTTCTTTTGAGAAGTGTCTGTTCATATCCATTGCCCACTTTTTGATGGGGTTGTTTGTTTTTTTCTTGTAAATTTGTTTGAGTTCATTGTAGATTCTGGATATTAGCCCTGTGTCAGATGAGTAGGTTGCAAAAATTTTCTCCCATTTTGTAGGTTGCCTGTTCACTCTGATGGTAGTTTCTTTTGCTGTGCAGAAGCTCTTTAGTTTAATTAGATCCCATTTGTCAATTTTGGGTTTTGTTGCCATTGCTTTTGGTGTTTTAGACATGAAGTCCTTGCCCATGCCTATGTCCTGAATGAGACTGTTGTGGGGTGGGGGGAGGGAGGGATAGCATTAGGAGATATACCTAATGCTAAACGACGAGTTAATGGGTGCAGCACACCAACATGGCACATGTATACATATGTAACAAACCTGCACGTTGTGCACATGTACCCTAAAACTTAAAGTATGATAATAATAAAATGTAAAAAAAAGAAGACATTTATGCAGCCAAAAAAAAAAAAAAAGAAAGGAAAAGAAAATATATATACCATGGAATACTATTCAGCCATAAAAAGGAAAAAAATAATGGCATTCACAGCAACCTGGATGGAACTGGAGACCAAAATTCTAAGTGAAGTAACTCAGGAACGGAAAACTAAGCATCATATGTTCTCACTCATATGTGGGAGCTAAGCTATAAGACACAAAGCCATAAGAATAATACATTGGACTTTGGGGACTCGGGAGGAAGGATGGGAGGGGGACGAGGGATAAAAGACTACACATTGGGTACAGTGTACACTGCTCAGGTGATGGATGCACGAAAATCTCAGAAATCACCACTAAAGAACTTATTAATGTAACCAAATACCACCTGTTCCCCAAAAACCTATTGAAATAAAAAAATTAAAAATAACTAAAAAAGAAAGAAAAAAAGATCAAACTTGTATGAATGAGGAGTTGCTTTTTTATGGATAAGCAAAGGAAGTCATTTTTCAAGATGGAAACTACTCCTGGTGATGATGTTGCGTACACTTTTGAAATGTTAACAAATGATTCTGAATATTCCATAAAATAGCTGATAAAGCAGTAGTAAGGTTTGAGAGGATTGACTCCAATTGAAAGAAGTTCTAATGTGGGTAAAATGCTATCAAGCAGCATATCATGCTACAGAGAAATCTTTCGTGAAAGGAAGAGTTGATCAATGTGGCAAATTTCATTGTTAACTTATTTTAAGAAACTGCCACTGCCATTCTAACCTTTAGCAACCACAAACCTGATCAACAGCCATCAACCTCTAGGCCATACACTCTCCACTGGCTAAAAGATTAGGACTTGCTGAGGGTGCAGATAAACATTAGCATTTTGTAATCAACAAAGTATATTTAATTAAGGTATATACATATTGATTTTAGAAATAATGCCATTGTACACTTAATAGACTACAGTATGGTACAAACATAATTTTTATATGCACTGGGAAACCAAAAAATTCGTGTGACTCTCTTTATCATGATGGTCTAGAGCCAAATTTGCAGTATCTTTGAGGTATTTCTGTACTTTAGTTGGGCAGCTTCAGGAAAGAAATATAGATTTGACCTGACATGACAGCTCCAAGATGATACATTTAGCACCACCCGCCCGCTGAAATGCAGCCTAGTATATGTAACCGTCCACTCAAATTCCTAATTAGCATTAAAACTTGATCTGATTCCTCCCTCCCCACCGCAATCCTGCTTCTCCCAGGTTATTAGCACCTTAGTAAAGGATACCTAGGTTAGGCTAAGGTAAGAACCCTCAGATTCATGCTTGCCCTGAGTGCTCATATCCAAAACCACAGGCTTTTCTGGCTGTAACTCCCAAAAATATTCTCACCTCAATCCCTTCTCACAGTTCCACCGCTGTCATCGCCTCTGCCACTACAACTCAACACCATTCTAGTCCACATGCCATTTCCTTCACTTGGACAACTGGAAACACAGACAGAATACTGTCTTCCACTGTTTGCCCCTATGATTGATTTTCCACAGAGCAACTGTAGTTATTTTTTAAAAATTTAAGACTTTTTTTCTTTCTCAGCACAAAACCCATCAATGTTTTTTCATTAAACTGTATAGCAAAGCTTGTAATATACTAAAGCAGTGATTTTCACCTGGGGGTATTTTTGATCCCACTTCTTCCCTAGCCCCCTAGAAACATTTTACAACGTCTGGAGACACTTTTTGATGTCACGATATGAGATGGGGGAGCAGCGGGCATCTAGGGAGTAGAGGCCAAGAATATAGGTAAACATCTTACATGGCACAAAAACACCCAAAATGTCAACAGTTCTGAGGCTGGGAAACCCTGTGCTACATGGTCTTGCTCCTCTCTGACTCACAGCCCTTCACCTTCTCCTGGACTCAGTCCTCCCTAGCTGTGTTTTCATTCACTCTTGCTCAAACATGTCATACACAGACCTGCTGCAGGTCTTTTGCTCTTAGTGCCCCGCTGCTGCAACTCTCAGATTTCATAGACGTCATCCTTCATTTCATTCAATTTCTGTTAAAAGTCATCTCTTCTAAAAGGCCTCCTTGACTTCTCCACCTAAAATAGCACCTCCATGATAGCCCATAACTTATTCTGCTTTAGTTTCATCCATTGTTTTCCAATATTTTCCTTTAAGGGCAGTTGATCCTTGAACAAACACGAGTTTGAACTGCATGGGTCCACTTCTACATGGATTTTCTTTTATCTCTGCCATTCCTGAGACAGTAAGACAAACCCCTTCTCTTCCTCCTCCTCCTCACCTACTCAACATGAGGATGACTAGGATGAAGACCTTTACGATGGTTTACTCCCACTTAATAAGTAGAAATATATTTTCTCTCATTATTTTCTTTCTTTTGGTTTTGTTTGGCTCTTTTTTGTTTTGTTTTGTTTTGTTTTGTTTTGTTTTGTTTTTTTGAGATGGAGTCTCACTCTGTTGCCCAGTCTGGAGTGCAGTGGCGTGATCTCTGCTGACTGTAACCTCTGCCTCCTGGTTTCAAGCAATTCTCCTGCCTCAGCCTCCCAAGTAGCTGGGACTACAGGTACACACCACCATGCCTGGCTAATCTTTGTATTTTTAGTAGAGACGGGGTTTCATCATGTTGACCAGGCTGGTCTTGAACTCCTGACCTTAGGTGATCCGCCTGCCTTGGCCTCCCAAAGTGCTGGGATTATAGGCATGAGCCCCCGTGACTGGCCCCTTACGATTTTCTTAATAACATTTTCTTTTCTTTAGCTTACTTTATTGTAAGAATATAGTATATAATGCATATAACATATAAAATATGTGTTAACTGTTTATTGGTAAGGCTTTCAATCAATAGTAGGCTATTAGTAGTTGTGTTTTGAGGAATCAAAAGTTATATGCAGATATTCAACCACACAGGGGTGAGCTCCCCTAATCCCTGCATTGTTCAAGGGTCAGTTGTATTTATGTCAACCAACACTATCACTACTACCACTCCAACTGGAGTATAACATCTTTAATTAACAGCAGGGATTTTTTTTGTTTTTGCTTGCCACTCTACTCTCAGCCCCTGGTACACACACACACACACACACACACACACACACACACACACACATATTCAAAGTCTTCATGAAATGAATGAATGAATTAATTAATTAATTAATATGTTAACTAGTTAATCTTCCATGGCCAGAAACCAACAGAAAACTCAGTTTGGTGAATGAGAGTCTTTGTCAATTTATAAATTGCAGCAGAAGTCAAATAGGACAACCACAATTTTGTAATTGGTAGGATGCCACTTAATTCCCCTGCATCAAAATGCATAGCCTCAGACAATTATATGTTTAGAGAACTTTCCAACTAATCTCACTCATAAAAGTCACTCGATGAGGCCAGGGTATTGTTAAATATAGTGAACTCCAAGTTTCTCTTCAAAGAATCAGTATGTCAGTATGTTCAGCTCTCTTATTCTTTCTTATTCTTTGATTCTCCATTTTAAAGTTTACCTTCCTTGTTCTTTCTCCCACTTGCTTCTAGTTTCAGTAAACAACTTTTCCACTGGTCCTGATCAGTAGTTCACATCTGTTCCCCTTGATCACCTGCTCCATCCTGACACATCCTGGTCACCTGCTTTGACCTGAGTCACCTTTGGTCACCTGCTCTGACCTAAGTCACCTTTAGTTACCTGTTCCTAACCGTCCTTCCCGCCAAACTACTCACCCTGCCACTCTAGCTCAAAACCTTCCCTCATTAAAATAGCCAATCAGAATTAGCTTAGACTGTGTGGTCCAACCCTAGCCAATAGCGGAATGACACAGCAGTAGGGGCTACCTGCATCAGGAATAAGAACTCCTGCCGCTCTGCATCCAGGTGTGCTCTCACCATTGTTCCATCTGCGATAAGCACCCTTTCTGCAGAAAGTAAAAATTGCCTTGCTGAGAAAATTAAATTTATGTTCAAGTGCTATTACTACTACATCTGAGAACAAGCATTTTTCATTTCTAACAGTATCCTAGATCACCCTAATCATTTAGTCTCTCATCTCTATAAAACTATGTTCCATCCCTTTTCTGGCTCATTATCCACCTCTTAGGTAGTGACACCTCCCATGGTACCTTCTGTCAGTGATGGCCAGTGATTAGAGAGACTGAAAATGCCTTAACCTCTTCTTTGAATGTCCCCTTCACTTTCTCCAGTACTTTCCCATAGCACTTTCTAGTAGTGAATGTATTCTTTCTCCTACACACCTGCTATGTCAGACCTGGAGAGGAGTTGACTTCCTCTATCCTTTTGGCTCTTTCCTGCCTTCCTTCTCCTGATAATGCCAGTTTGAAATTTATGTCATTGTATTATACTACCTACTATGCCACTTGGTTACAATGCTTTTCCAGCCCATATAAAATGCCCTCTTCTTTAAAGACTGTACCTCCGTGTACACTCTCCTTCTTTCTGAAATTCCTTTCTAATTTTTGAAACTTTCTATTGTTATGTAGATCATCCTTCCAATCACCCTGTTTGTCAGCTCTTTAACCTACTGACCTTCAATAATCTTGTTTTCCATCTCAACCAGGCCACTCATTGTCATGGTTATATGTTGTCCTTGTAATTGTAAAAATGTGCTTATTTTTTTACAACCTTCAAGAATTCTACTCTCCAAACATCCATGTGTGTCCTCACTTCAACTCTCTCCTCCCAATGACTCTGGCAAACAAACAAACTTGGAGTTATTTTTCATTCCTTTCCTTCTCTTACATTCTACAACACATCTCCAGCAAATCCTGCCAGCAGCATGCTAAAGTTATGTTCAAGATCCACTGTTCACAATCTTCACTCTTGTCAAATTGCTCCAAATCACCATAATCTCCCACATGGTCTCCCTGCATTTGGCATGTTAGGTCTATTCTCAACAAAGAGCAAAACCAATGTGATTACAACTCAGTCAGGTGAGGTCACTTTTCTGCTCAAAATACTCCAATTCCACTGTCTTAGGAAGTTTGGGTTGCTATAATCAAACACCACAGATTGGGTGGCTTATGCAACAGTAATTTGTTTGTGTCTGGGAAGTCTCAGATCAAGGTGCTGGCAGATTCTGTGATGGAAGAGGACTCTTCCAGGCTTGCAGAGGCTGCCTTCTCCCTGTATCCTCACATGGTGGGGAGGAAGAGGTCTCTGGTGTCTTCCTCTTCTTCTAAGAGCACTAAGCTCATCATGAAGTCCCACCCTCATGACCACATCTAAACCTAAATATCTCCCAAAGTTTTCACCTCCAAATAATACCACATTGGAGATTAGGGTTTCAACATGAATTTGGGAGGTATATGAACATTCAGTCCATAGTAGCCATATCATATCACACAGAGCAAAAGCCAAAGTCATAACCAAAATGTACAAGACTTCAGATTAACTAACCTCTCTGATATCTTCCTCTATCAGTCACTGCATTGTGCTTTGTTTTTCAGTTAGTCTATTCCCCAGTGAAGTGGCCTCATTGTCTGGGGTGATACCTGAGATTCATTGTCTCATGGCCATGGAAAACTAGGATGTGGACACACAAAGAATGAGGTTGAGAGTGGAAGTTTAATAGGCAACAGAAAGAGAATAGCCCTCTATCTGCTGCAGAGAGAGGGGTCCTGAATGGGCTTCCGGTCCCGCAGTGAAATGCAGGGGGTTTTACAGTGAGCTTGAGAAGGCGGTATGTGATTTACATAGGTGGCAAAATATTGGTTGGACCAGGTATTCCATTTGCATACGGCATGAACAACTGGTAGGACTAGATGGGCCATTTGCATAGGGTGTGAATTTCTGGTGCCCCCTGCCCCTCTCCTCCTGCTATTTTTTTCTTATGCAGATGGGTTCTCTGCCTGGCTGGTGTCACACTGCCCATTCTTTTACTGTGCACATGACAACAGCAAAAGGGAAGATGGAGCCTCCATGTTAGACATGCCTGGGCCCCAGGTAGCCCTTTTCTATTGGCACAGCTGCCAGCATTCCCCTGTGCAAGCTTCCAGCTTGCTTATCTATGCAGCTTGATTTTTCAGGCTGCTCTTTATTAGAAAAGAAATGATTTTGGAGGACTGCTTTTTGGTAGAAGGGAAGCCTTGCCAAGGACTCTTTTACCCTCACTATCTGCCTAAATAATTTCTTTCTAGGTCCTGTATCACCAGCTCTGTCATAAACACCACAGCCACACTCCCACCCCAAGGCCTTTATACTGGTGTTCTTGCTACCTCTTCCTAGAAAATTCCTCCCTGACATGTCCACAAGGCTCACACTGTCATCTCTCTGATGCTTTAGGACTTTGCTCCAGTAACAGCTTCTCAGTGAGGCTTTCCTCAATTTCCAATTTAAATCTGAAACCTTCCCTTCAACACCCCTTAAACTTTTCTCTACTTTATTTCATAGTTAAATTTCCCAATATTTAATTATATTTTACTCATGTGTTTCTTCATTTATTTACTTTCTTTTTCGCTAAAAAGTAAATGTCACAAGGACAGGACTTTCTGTGTTCTTTGCACCCTTCTCTATTGCTAGCAGCTAGAAACATGCCTGAAATGCAGTAGACACTCAGGGATGAATGAGGAATGGATAATGTTCTTTAATGTTTGTCATAGGATTTACTTTTATACTCCATACTCTATTTTAATAAACCATTTCATGGTTTTTATAAACACCATTATAAAAAATCATTTAATTTGCACTGAAATACTCCAATTTTTTAATGTGAATGAGAAAAAAATTACCTCTATTGTCATTTTTAACAAGGAAATAATGGATAAGTAGTTTTATATTAGGTACATAAGCAAAGACATAGAAATGGGACTATATAGGGTGAATATTTAGAGTACATTCATGGGTTAATAGTGAAATAAGTCTTATTGGATAAACAAAGTATGTTCAGGTTAGTGCCAGAAGCTAAAAAGAGGAGTATATGTTGTATTCAGAATTGTGGTAGCTTTGAATATGTGTCAAAATGATAGGACTCATTTTGGAAATATATTTATTAACTTGACTTTCAATGTGTAACAAGACCTGACCAAGGTGTTATCATAGTTCATTTATTTGATTTTAGTTCACTAGAAAATATTTATTTATGGTTAGTTTAACAGAAACCTGTTGACAGTCACAATTGTCAATGAAAAAATTTTTCATTGACTAAGAGATATAAATAACATTGAGACTTAAATAATGTCCTAAGAGTTTTCCTCAGGGATGACTGGTTGTTTTCAAAATAATAACAATAATTATTATACCATTGATTTCTCTTAGTCAATAGTGTAAAACAAATGGTGACCTTTTCTTCATTTAACAGCTCAAAATAATTGGCTGTATATTAAAAGAATCTGACTGGAAATATGGCTTTCTATTAATCTTATTTATAATATCTGTTTTAGAACTTCAAAGCAATCATTTAAGGGTCAAAACATATTTGAAAAGCAATGGTAATTTTAAAATCAGGCAAGGACCTGGCATTCCTTTTCTTTATGTGTTTATAAGCTAAAACTAGAGCTTAATCCATCTTTGGTCTTGCATGTATCAATGGAATTTATCAGAACAATGAGATATTACAATGTAAGAATGTGATTGATGTAATGACTTTACCTTCTATGTTTGTGGAATTACTTTTTGAAATTATTTCTAAACGCACAGCTCAACAAACTATCACTAAACAAATATGTTTGAAAACTACACCCACATCAAGGAATAGAATCTCAGAAGTCCTTCACACCCTTTCCTTTTTACCTAACATTCCCTATGTAAAGATGACTACCATGTTAATCACTTGATTTTACGGCCTTGCCAAGTGAGCTTGCATGTTAAAACACTATACTCTAGTTTTGCCTGTTTCAGGCTTCACAGAAATTAAATTATATAGAATGTATTCAATTTAGATTTTTGTCTCAATATTGTATTCATGAAAATTATTCTTGCTGTTGGAAAATGTGTTCATTTTACAAGTTGTGTAGTATTCTATTATAGAGTGCTTTTAAGCTTCTGCTTACATCATATTTGTTATTATCTTAATGGTCAAAGCAAGTTGCATGATCAACATAGATTCATGACATGGAAAATGGGCTTCACCTCTTGATGAGAGTTGCTGCAAAGTACTGTGGTCATTTTTGCAAACCACCACATTATTGTATGTATATACTGCTAATTTGATAATATTTGCTTAGGCTTTTTGAGTATAGGTTTTTATAGGAGGTAGAGATATAGACTTCTATTACTTTATGAGTTGGGGAATGTTCCTGGTTTTCTGCAAGAAGCACAACTTATTTACTCTTTTACCAATAATAAACATTTGGATTTGTATCAGTCATGATTGGCTGGGTTACACCAAAGTAACAAAATTCCCCAAGTCTCAGTGGTCTAAATCAATAAATGCTTGTCCACTGCAGGTTGGCCAGTGACTCACCCTCATGATGGCATCCTTGCTCCAAGGTTATTTGGGCAGAGCAGCTGTCTGGAATGTTGACTGGTGTAGCCAGTGGTAGGGAAGAATGGGGATGAAGCTGGCAAAGCATGTGCTAGCTATTAAAGTTGCTACATGGAAAAGACATGTCATTTCTAATCGCATTCCACTGACCAAAAAATGTCACGTGGCCTTGCATGACTTCAAAGAACAATGGAAGTAAAATCTTCCAGAAAAGAGGTCAACTGGATTTTGGAGAAAAGTAATGTAGTCTAGCAGAGACTGTCCTTCATTTCTCCAAATACTTGGTTTGTTCAGGCTCACATAACCAGAACATAATCATCTTCATGCTAAGGGAGAAAATTCAAAAGTTCCAAAAAGTTCCTATTTTGAATTCAAAGTCCACGGTGTCTCCTAACGTGAGTTAATCTCTGTGTCAGGTTAGGATGTGATTCTGCTTAATCCAGAGAACTAAAAACTTCTGTGGAACATAAATATAAATAAGATACTACTAATAAATTCTCCCTTTGTATAAGGGAAGAACAGAACATACATATCAGCCATTAGTCCATAACAATTACTAGATTTTCCTAGGCAGGTACTGAAATTGTCCCTATATTCAGAATGGGTAATATCCTTTGAATAGACTCTGATTCTGGTCTCTGGTTTTGGATTTTTTCTCTATAATCTTACTTGGGCCTTGTATCCTCCCTGCTGGAGGCCCTTAATTTTTTATCATTGTCTTTGGCTTTATCTGAATAGACCTTTGTAGAAAATGCCTTGTTTTCTCTGTGGCTTTCTTAGCTAACTTTCTGCTCATTTGAGCTTGGGGAAATTCCAAAAGTTGCTTCAAGTTTTAAATAACTACATATGCTTTAAGCTGGGAATTTCTTTAGCAATATGATTGTCTCAATAATCTTCTATATTTGATTCCAGTCAACTCCACACGTTAATAGCTACACAGTCCTTTTTTAGGCATATTTCTTAGATTTGTCATCATTTGTTTTGTTTTTGTTTTTTAATCCCTGGGTGTCTCTCTATTTTAGACACACACCTCTCAACTCTATTTTAGATAGTCACCCAGATTCCCATTTGGTAGGCATCTCTTTAATCTCTTTTTCCTAAGATATTTTTATAAATTTAAGAAATGAGTTCTCAGTGTTTTATTAATCTAATCAGTGGTTGTGATGCTTGTTTGAATTGACTCTTGCCAACAGAATAAGTCTAATACAGGTTCAGTTAAAACTCCTTTGCATCTCTGAGATGAAACCAACTTGGTTATGATATAATTTCAGAAAGATAGCAATAGTGGCTTAAAACGAAAGTCATTTATTTAGGCCATGATTTTCTGAGTAGCTCTGATCTGGGATTGGTTTGACTGATCTGAGCTAGGCTATTTTGTGTCTCTGCAGGCAATTTTCAGTTTGGCTGGGGTCTCAAGGTCCTTGCATAACCTTCTATATCTGGCAGTTGGCAGGCTGACAACGGGAGCAATAGAGGTGACTTGGCTATGTGTGGCTCATCATACAGTAGCAAACACAGGTTTGTCCACAAAATAGCAGTACTTCAAGAGTAGCAAGCTCCAACATTTGAGAGTGCTTTTAAGCTTCTGCTTATATCGTATTTGTTATTGTTGCAAGTTGCATGATCAACATAGATTCATGACATGAAAAATGGGTTTCACCTCTTGACAAGAGCTGCTGCAAAGTACTGTGGTCATTTTTGCAAACTACCACATTATTGTATTTATATATTGCTAGATAAATTTGATAATATTTGCTTAGAATTTTTGAGTGAGATTTTTATATGAGATAGAGACAAACTTGTATTACTTTATGAGTTGAGGAATGTTCCTGGTTTTCTGCCATCTAAAATACAGTCTCCAACTTCTAATAGTTCTACATATGATTTTTCAATGTTACAATCAGTTTAACAGGAAGTAACCCCATCAAAAGTCAAGAAGCATGTATACTTTGTGTAATAACAGCATTATTTCTTCCTTATACATTTGAATATATTTGCAGTTTACTTTTAGTTTTTGTTTGCATGATATGTCCTTTTCTATCTTCTTATATTCGAATTTATGTATTCTTTATGTTTAGATGTGTAACTTGCAAATACCACAAAGTTAGCTTTAAAAGCAATCATCCTGATGGTCTTTATCTTTCATATCTTATCACATACTTATATGATAAATAAAAGGGACATTTATCCCCTTTACTTATCATATAGTAACCAGAATATAGTGCTTTCTCTTTTCCTATTTGATCTTGATTTGTCTCATAAGTTGTATGTTATTTTTTCTCTTGTTTCTGGTCTTCTATATAATTAGGCATTTTTATTTCCCTTTTCTTTCCTCTACTTACTTGGAAATTATACATTTTAAACATATTAGTAGCTACCTAAAAAAATACAATGTCCATTTGTCACTTATCAGAATCTAAATTTAACCTGTCATTTATCCTATCACTGGAAAATGTAAAAATTTAAAACACTTTAACTCCATTTACTACCATCCTATTCCCCACTTTGATTTTACACTACTGTATTCCTGTGTTTTAATTGTGTATTTTAAATACAAAAAATAGTGATACGTTAGTTAAATTCACTTAGATGTATGAAGATATGTAGCATTTTTGTTGCTCTTTCTTCCTTCTAGTATCTCTGAAATGTCACATTATCTTTTTATACTTTAAACCCTCACCTTTTGCATTATGTTTACTGAATGTCTGCTGCTTATGAGCTCTTCATTTTTTGTCTAAAATTTTCTATTTCATCTTTATTCTTTCAGAAATTATTACTGAGAATTATTCTTTGGAAGTTATTTGCTTTATTTCCATTGTCTATGCCTTTCATTATTTCTGTTGAGAAGTCAGCTGTTAACCAAACTTGCTGCTCATTTGAAAGTAATCTATCTTTCTTAGGCTGCTTTTAAGATAGTTTCTTTGTCTATACCTCTGGGCAATTTCTATGATATACTTCCTTGTAAACTTTGTTCTCTCTTCCTCTCTTCCTTCCTAACATTCTTACTTCCATCTTTCCTTCCTTTTGTAAACATATTTTAACTTATATAATATCTTTAATTTGTAATATAGTGTATTTCATCAGTTGTGGAAAGTTGATAGTGCCGATCTTGGTAAATATTACTTTTATAATTTCCCCTTATCTTATTGTAGAACTCAAATGATACAAATGTTAGAGCTTCTCACAATATTCTCTTTATCACCAATTCTACATGTTTTTACCATTTTATCTCTTTATGTTCTATTCTGATTATTTTTTCTAAACTATCTTTTAATTTCTTATTTTCTCTTTGACATTCTCTAATGTTACTATCTAACCACTGATACTTCATTTAGTTACTCATTTTCAGTACCACACTTACAATTTTGTCATTTTTAAAATAATTTTTATCTTTCCTATGGAAATAAAAAGATCTTAGTATCATTTTGACCATAGTAGAATAATCATTTAAAGTCTGAGTCTCTATACCTAGAAATCTGGAAGATTTATTTCTATTTTCTATTAGTTTTGCCATTTTTTGCTCATGTTGTTGGTCTTCTTGGGTGCCTGGTTATAGCATATAAAGTGTCAGATATTAAAAACTGTATTTAGCAAAAACTTGAATACTGGGATGATGTTTTTCATCTTATCCCAGTAAGCAAATACATTGGCTACTTTCAGGTAGCTGGTAACTAAAAAAATTTAGGTAACTTCAGATGTCATTTAGAGAACAAAATGAGTCACAGCAAAACTGCACTGACCTCAGTGTGTTACATTTTAAATGAAACTTGTAATCAGCAATCCAGATATTCTTAAACCCCTATGAGAGTGGAAGTGATTGAGGTTATCCAATATTTTACCCTCATCCCTAAATGGAAGTGGGATTAATGACTATACATCTTGGTTCTGTGCACTGCTTCCAATTTCTGTTGCTCTTAAAAACATGTTAAAAAAAGAAAGGAAAAAAAAAAAACATTCACATTCGCTGTGGGAGTTGAGTGTGATGCCTGTACAAGATTGCATTCTCCCTGCTGGAAAGATATTTGCTGTTCCATTGGTTCTCTGTGAGGTTCATTTAACACTGTGTAGCAAATCTCTTTATGTCCAAAAAAAAGATATGCCAGCCCTAGGCATATTACTTCAATAGAATGATTTATAACAGTTTAGGATCTGCAACTTAATGGAGTAAAACTTTTCTCACAATACCCTTAACTGAGAACCAAGTCTACATCAAAATGGTTTTCGTAAACCTCACACATTAACAAGCTTCATTACTTCAGAAATTTGATTTAGGATACTCACAGAAGCAAACAGTAGACCACAAGCTGCACTCAGCACTGCACTACTCGCTAAAATGAAGAGCAGTGTTTTACTGAGGGATGTCCTTGTTACCAAAGACCCATTTATTTACTGAGTGTCAATTTGAGAGAATTATAAGCACTCAGAGAGTCATGTCCATTTTGTCCATTGGGTGTCTCCATCAGCTGGTACATAGCAGATTTTCAACAAATTTCAATGACTGGCAGGAATGCCTTCCTACTATCTTCTATCTATCAGCCAGTAGAACAGACGTCCCAACTCACACAGAAGGGTGTCCATCTGATTTTTAGAGGCCTCCAGGAAAGGCATGCCACCACCACCCCTCAGAAACCTTTTCCATATCTCCCGGAGTCCAGCTGGGTCCCCGAATGCAGTCTGTTCACCAGCTGCTACTGCTTCCCACTTATCTGGCCAGAAATGCACTGGCTATTTTCCATTTCAGCAGGCTCACTCCTTAATCATTTCTAGAACAGCAAAGGGGGTGTTGGAAATATCCTCCCTAATCTCTCTTGCAATATTTAAATGTATCTAATTTCAAAACACTGAAAAGGTTAAAAAAAATCCATAAAACAACTCTTAAATAAATTCCATCTGATGGCTTGAAAGAATCTTTTCACAATGAATTCGTAAGAAGGTGAAAATAGAATTCTCATTTAATTTTTGCTAGTATGTCCAGATTTCACAATAGGATGAGCTTATTTTTGGCTCCAGATTTACATGATTGTTCTCCTCAGCATTTTCTTTCTTCTATTTAGGCAAAGGAAGTTTGTGGCTTGCATATTAGAATTGAAATATTTACAATTAATTTAAGTTGATGTAATAAATTTTAGTTCATTTAAGTTCTTATAATTATTGCCTTGTTGTAGAAAACCTGAGATCATCTGTCTATGAAATTTTGAAAGGCAACTCTAGGGATTTTCAGAAATAAATAATATATACGACATCTCAAAAGAAGTGTTAAAGCTCTTGAGTTACAGATTTCATATCTCAGAAATTTTAGTTTTTACTGGCAATATAACCTGTTTTGTATCCAAAAGATGATGAAACATAGGAAAGTTTTACTGCAAAAAAAATCACTAATTTTATCAACATCTTTGGTTTTTAGTTTTTTGGGTTTTGTTTTGTTTTTTTTTTTTTAACAATAAACGCTCCATGTAAGTGTAGGATCTCTACTTTGTTCATTGATGTATCCCAATCCCTAAAAGAATGCTGGGCACATAGTTAATGCTCAATACATACAGAAATGTGATTCTGTTTTTCCATTTATTTCTCAAAAGTGATTGATTGGAAGTAGGCCTTCACAAGATGGTGACCAGGCTTAGGAAGCTGTTTCCTAAATTTAATTTTATATATATCACAAAATCATAAAACAGTCTTCAAAGTTATTCTGCCAGTAGCATAAGGACTTCCTGGATGTGGGAATGCAGCTAAGTCCTGTGAAGCACTGAACTCTCAGAGGCAATCGGCCTTTGCATTGTTCACTCATTCCTCAGTGAATACCCTCTTCTCTTAGATAATAGCTCTTGATAGGAAAAGCCTGCATTTTCATAACTGGTATGTTGAACACATAACCCAGCAAATTTGATAAATGCAATTTTATTGCTTATTTCTCTCACTACTTTGTAAAAAATTTAAATTAAGTCAACAATGTCTTTTTTTTTTTTTTTTTTTTTTTTTTTTTTAGTATTTATTGATCATTCTTGGGTGTTTCTCGGAGAGGGGGATTTGGCAGGGTCATAGGACAATAGTGGAGGGAAGGTCAGCAGATAAACATGTGAACAAAGGTCTCTGGTTTTCCTAGGCAGAGGGTCCTGCTGACTTCCGCAGTGTTTGTGTCCCTGGGTAGTTGAGATTAGGGAGTGGTGATGACTCTTAAGGAGCATGCTGCCTTCAAGCATCTGTTTAACAAAGCACAACCTGCACTGCCCTTAATCCATTTAACCCTTAGTGGACACAGCACATGTTTCAGAGAGCACGGGGTTGGGGGTAAGGTTATAGATTAACAGCATCCCAAGGCAGAAGAATTTTTCCTAGTACAGAACAAAATGGAGTCTCCTATGTCTACTTCTTTCTACACAGACACAATAACAATCTGATCTCTCTTTCTTTTCCCCACATTTCCCCCTTTTCTATTCGACAAAACCGCCATCATCATCACCGCCCGTTCTCAATGAGCTGTTGGGTACACCTCCCAGACGGGGTGGCGGCCGGGCAGAGGGGCCCCCCACCTCCCAGAAGGGGTGGTGGCCGGGCAGAGGGGCTCCCCACTTCCCAGACCGGGTGGCCGGGCAGAGGTGCCCCCCACCTCCCAGACGGGGCGGCGGCCAGGCGGGGGCTGCCCCCCACCTCCCGGACGGGGCGGCTGGCCGGGCGGGGGCTGCCCCTCACCTCCCGGATGGGGCTGCTGGCCGGGTAAGTCAACAATTTCTTTTGCTCTGAATGTAAGATTGGGTAAAATCCTTAGTTTTTCTTTTTACTATTAAATAATAGATATCATATAGCAATTTTATATCACAAAATATCAGAAAATGTAGCATGATCTACTAATGAGAATGAGACCAGTTAGTGCATTCACACGCATTTCAGTCTTCATTCAACGTTCATACTTCTTCCTCTGTCCCAGTGCCACATTCAGATGCAAACAAGAGAGACCCCTGCCTGGATACAGGGCCTCGCATACCGAAAATCATATGACCTCATGCATTTATTAAAGAATGTATGTGTGCCTCTGTCATGGAGTCTGTCACTCAGTGCTGGCAAAGCTTGATCCATAGCCCTAAACATCCACTCTTGTGATTAATACCATTCAGGCCACAGTGAAGTAGTTTTCCAAATGCCAGGACAATTTAAGAGTTGTATCATTACTGATGTCAGAGATGAACACTACCTGGGATTGCAGGGAATGTTTACACAATAGAAATGCTTGAGTGGCCAGGAGCCTCCCAGCCCTTTAGGAGGCTGAGGCGGGTGTATTATCTGAGGTCAGAAATTCGAGACCAGTATGGCGAACATGGTGAAACCCTGTCTCTACTAAAAATATAAAAAAAGTAGCCAGGCTTGGTGGCGTGCGCCTGTAATCCCAGCTACTCGGGAGGCTGAGGCAAGGGAATTGCTTGATCCAGGGAGGTGGAGGTTGCAGTGAGCCAAGATTGCACCACTGCACTCCAACCTGGGCGACACAGCGAGACTCCGTCTCAAAAAAAAAAAAAAAAAAAAAAAAGAAAAGAAAAGAAAAGAAAAGAAAAAAGCTTGAGTCAACTAATATCATAAATTAGAAACATCTTCCTAGAAGCATTTGATAGACAAGGTTTCTTCTACTCGCAAATACTATTCTTTTGTTGGCCATAAATCTGTTATTAACATATTTACAGGAGATTATATTTGGGTCACTTATCCCTTCTACTCCAAGGCCACCCTGAGATCTGAAAATGGGAAAGAAAGAAATTTCAGGCCAACCGCTTAACCCCTTCCTTTCCAGTAAGAGAAAATACAATTAATTTGTCAAATATTTTCTCTCAAGAAACTATTAACATACTTGATTTTTTTACATAATGAGGTGTTGCTTTCCAGTAGTGCCAAATTTCTATTTTCTTGCCTTCCTTCACATTCCAGTCAATGCCGGTAGAAGTATTCATTAATTTAAATGGCATTTACAAAAGCCAGTTATGCATAGTGAATGAGGACTGTTTTGTAGTAATAAACAGTTCAGAATAGTCTTAAATGTTCAACTGATTGATGGATAGATGATAAAGAAATGAACAGATAAAAATGGATCTAGCATTTGTGAAACGTAATGCCAACCCTTCACAATATTGTATACCTCTGGATATTTGAGAATAAAAACATAATTTATATTATATCTTAAAATATTTTATAAATTTTCCACTATAATGACAATATATTATATTAGGCCCATTACAGTATTTAACATAACATATTATCATAATTTCATTCTTATTTAAATAGTTTTAATAATTTTATTACCTTAAAGTTGCTACAGTCAGCCAAGTGAAGCTTCCCTGAATTGAAGTAATAATTTAAACACACAAAAAATCTGTCCATTATAATTCCAGAAAGGTTGTCTAATTTGACATTCCTATGAATACATTGTTTTATGTAATATATATATATATATATATATATATATACATACATATATATATATATTTTTTTTTTTGCAAGGGAGTCTTGCTGTCACCCAGACTGGAGTGCAGCAGCACAATCTCAGCTCACTGCAACCTCCACCTCCTGGGTTCAAGCAATTCTCCCGCCTCAGCCTCCTGAGTAGCTGGGACTACAGGTGCCCGCCACCACACCCTGCTAATTTTTTTTTGTATTTTTAGTAAAGGTGGGGATTCACTCTGTTGGCCAGGCTGGTCTTGACCTCAAGTTATCCGCCCACGTTGACCTCCCAACGTGCTGGGATTACAGGCATGAGCCATTGCACCCAGCCCGTGATAAATCTTAAATATGGCAAAAAAAATTAACAATTTTACCAAAATAGAGGAAATAACTTATATAAAAATAGATAATATGTAGATAGTGTTTTTATTTTTAATTATTCATCCTAACATTGCTAGCCCAGCTTCTGAGCACCCAATCATGAATAATGGTAGTTAATTCTATCTTCTTTGATCTTGTGCCATCTTCCAGATAAAATCACAGATTTAAACACATTTGTTAAGTATAATCATCTTACAGAATTTGTCAAAGTAGAAGAAGAAAACATTTTATTTCACAGTTAACTTGACGTATAGTAACTTTTAAATATTTTGGCCTATGTAACTGCGGTTTTTGCCATTTAAAAGTAATTGTATTATATGCAGAACACACATATATGTGTGTGTGTTGATGCATGTGTGTGTATATATATAAAATTATGTATTTGTGTGTGTGTGTGTGTGTGTGTGTGTCTAATGAAATCTATTGTAAGGAATTTGTTCATGTGATTATGGAGGCTGAGAAGTCTCGTAGTCTGCTATCACATATGGAAACCCAGAAAGTCAGTGATGTAATTCAGTTCAAGTCTGAAGGCCTAAGAACCAGAAACCATCGATGGTGTAAGTCTCAGCTCAAGCAGTCACGCAAACAGTGAATTCAACCTTCATCTGCGCCTTTTGGTAACTGGTATCTATCATATTGGTGCTATCATAATACTCAGACACAACTGGATTTTAAAATCCTATTACACCTGTTAAAAAGTTAATTATTAAATTCATTTGACACTTTATTCTAATGTTAATGTACAATATATAGAGTCATACAGTGATAATGCTAGAAAAGCCCTTTGAAAATAATTAGGTTTCTCAGCAAGCATTGCCTATCAGCAGAACCCAGGGAGCATTACAAAAATACTTATGAGCAGGCCCCAATCCTAGAGACTCTGACCCTAAAGCTCAGAGGGGGACCTACACATGCAGCCTTTTTCATGGTGTTTGCTTGTTTGATAGTGTAGTTATTTCTCATCTGGCAAAAGTCACACAAGTAGGAAAATATTCTGCCAAAAACAGTGTTAGAAGAAATCAGTAAATTAAAAGAGCAGGACAGAAATTCCCCATGTTGCTTTAAGATAGGAAAACAAGCATGTGCTGAAGAAATACAGTAATTCTTGAGTCTATAAAGAAGTCATTGAGTACTAAGGCTGTCAGCATTTGCAGTCTCACCAGATGAGTAATTCTCCTGGCTTGTGGCTCACAGGACAAATTAGCTGTTACAATCTACTAATAAAGTAATACCTGAATGCTAATTTAGAGAATTTGATTTGCAGTTAGGTTTCAGTCATTTTTCTTTTCTCATAATAGTAATATCATAGGTGAAGACAATGTACATATGTGCATTACTAGAGGGACATGAAAGGGACCCATAATGGAGCAAACACTGAAGTTCTTAAAATGAATACATTCTTACAGTGAAGCGTATGTGCTCTCTTCCCAACATTCTCAGTAAAACAGCAGTTTTTCTCAGAGAATTAAAAAAACTATGCTCAATAGCTTACAGAACAACCCACATTCTTGAGCTCATTTCCAGATGTACCAATTGTCTGTCTGACAGCCCAAAATCCTAGAGATGTCCCTAGCTTGTTTGGCAAACTTTATTTTTAATGAAAGCTGACAGATTTCACTTATAAATGGTCTTAATGATAAAATGTAGCAAACTTCAAACTAGTTAATATTAATATTAACTTTCAGATATTTACAGATGAAAAATTAATATCAGTCAGCCCTGATTTCTATTCTTCACAAATTAATGATTGGTGTCCATTCAGTCTGCTTAGGCAGACACTTTTATAATCGTGGAAACTCCAAGTTGGAGATAACTTTAGAGTCCATCTCTCCAGCCTCCTACTCAATGCTGTAAATGTGACAGACACGTTCCCCAAAACCTTCTGTTCCGCAAAAGCACACATTAAAATAGTATTGGGGTACAAAGCGGCTAGAGAGACTGTTCAAACCCAAACAAGGCAGAGGCTGCTGAGTAATGGAAACAGGGAAAAATCTACAAAGATCAGGAAGACAAAGGCAGAAGAACACGAAGCCAATGGTATGAAGGGGAGGCCAGGGGGAAACAGTTGACCTGGACAGCGCTGCACTTCTCTGTGGCCTATAGGTTCACTGTCTCAGGTGTGCTTTGCACTGCTTGGAGGCAACAACAATTAACATCCTTAGAAAAATCACATGTGAGTCATTCAATTTTTATATGTAATGACACCTTCCCCCTGAAATTAAGGGGGAATTGAGCATGTACTGTCCTAACTTGTATTAAACATATTATAGGCAATGAGGTTACATAGAGAGCCCTATAGCATCCCTTACAAGTACTCTTCAGCCTCTGCTTAAACATTTCACAACTGTTTTTGTGAGCCCTTGCCAAAGATGAACAACTCTAGCTATCAGAGCTCTTTTGAGCCAAAATGTTTCCCGCATGACTGTTGGTTTCAAGTGCATCCTCTGCAGTAGCACAAAATACACCATCCTTTTCCCTTGAGAAAGGTTTGATTATTTGAGTAGAACTTCTTTCTCACATGTGTTAACTTCTGTGTGTGTGTGTGTGTGTGTGTGTGTGTGTGTGTCTGTATCTTTTGAATGTGTTTCATAGCTTTAGGTTGGAGAGAAAGCAGTGCTGAATGAAATTACTACCTAGTCTGTTACAGTTTATCTAAAACTGTGATTACGATAACTTCTTGCTTAAGTCTACGCTAAAATTTGTCTCACAAATCTCTCAAACAATAAAAAAGGAAACTCCTTAAACTGTTGCTTAGTGATTCTTAAACTCAAAATGACTGAGGCGTGTGATATGCCACTCTCTTGAGTTAAGCACCTGACACTTCATCTACTTTCTGAGTAGGGGGGTGCTCCCCAACCCAGTCATCCTGTGCAGATCTTTGGCAAATTCCTGAATTTGCCAAAAGTTACTTCCATTTGGTTCTCTCCATTTTCCTACATATATTTAATCTCTCCCTTGATGAAATCACCCACTTTCAACTGAGGAAAATAGCCCAAGACATTCATTCACTCCACAGATATTTCTTGAACACCTACTATGTATCAGGACTGTTCTAGGCACTGGAGATAGAGAACAGAACAAAATGGAAGAAGAAAAGAAAAGAAAGCAAAACATAAAGGCTGCCCTCATGGAGGTTACATTCTAGTGAAGGAAGTTAAAAATAAATAAATAAGGAAATGAAAGGATAGGGGCATTTCATCAAATGTAAAATCCTATTGGCTATTAGATGCATCACAGTTTTATGCATCTTATGAACAATTAAACTGCAATATTCTATAGACTGTAAGGCACATCTCAATATCAGAGCTGTTCACATGTGAAAAAGTTTAGCTTAAAATGAATGAAATACATTACAATGGATTAAAAATGCAGTCAAGGACTTTCATGAGTTTGCAATTTTAAATAAGATGATGAGTCCCAAAGCTCAGTTACCTTCTGCAACTTTCTCCTTCATACTGGACATTGCAGCCTAAAGATCACGAGGGCATCCAAATTCAACATATCCCAAACCTGCTGCCATTAAAGACCTGAAGGCTTCACTGGGGATCATATAGCTTTTTCCTCCCTCTTCATTAATCAGAAAGTCCTGTCCATTTTAACCCTAAAATGTTTCCAATCTCCTCCATCTCTCCTAATCAGTGTCCCTGGTTTATGACTTCACTATCTCATATTGAGTCTTATTACATTCTACTACCTGGACTCCTTGGTTGCATTATTTTCTCCCCTCTAGAATCTATATTCCATAATGCTATAATACGTATCTCTTTGTAATTCAGGTCTAATCAAGTCACACTTATTTTTTTAAAAAGAACGCTCATATGCTATTTCTTGTTTCAGTAAGAAATTTCCATTTCCTTAGCACAGCAAATATGATTCCTCACGGTAGAACTTCAACCTATGGCTTGAGCTCACCTCAGCAGCTTCTATTCCTCTTGCCTCTCAACAAGATGCCTCAGCTGGGCCAAATTATTGGCTTTTGTCCAAAATGACATTTACTTTCCTACCTTTAATCTGTTCATGCTGTTGTCCTTAACTCAAATCACTTCCCTGTCACCTCCCCCCACACCCTCATGAATGTTTTCCTCACAATTTCTTTCACCTACCAAATCACCTCAGATCATCTGCTCTCTGTCTACTCCTAGGACCTTTATCATACTGATGTTCACCACAATTGATTATACTTTCCTGTCTCCTTCATTAGATTGCACATTCTTTGAGGGTTTCTATTTTTTTGTGTGTTTTGGAATCAAAACCTCAGATTCTGAATCTTGATTCCAATTATCTGAAAATTATATGACCTAAAACTTCTTAATCTCTCTGAACCACAGTTTTCTTATCTGTAGAAATGGTAGAGAAATGAGGATAAAATTTGAAAACAAGGGGAAATTGACCAATCACAGAGAGTATGAGGGTTCTTTATTTTAATAAAAGTAATTTCCAAATGGGCTTTTTAACCCATGGATGTTTGATGTGTAGAGGCAGGAGAGAGAGTGAAGGGAAAAGGTTAGGTGTACCCTGTGTAGTAACATTTCTATGTCTTTCATCAAAGACATGTTATCTAATCTAAGTACTTTTGTAGACTTTTAACTTTTTAACCTAGCAAAATAGAAGAAACAAGTTTTTCAATAAAAAAAGAAAATATAAAAATAATATGAATGCATTCAATTTTTGACTCAAAGTAAAAAAGATATATCAAATTTAATCAAGGCAAACATTAAAAACAAAGCTATAAATAACTTAATCACTAGATAATTCATAGATTGATCACATCAGTGGAAAAAATATACTATTTGCCAACATTTTTGTATGTAATTATTAATAGTATATAATTAATTAATAGTATATAATTACCAATGGTATATTACATTAATTATACACTATTATATATTTATGTTTGCTTTTAGCATTACTACTGATAAATTATGATACGCGCACTCTTTTTACAGTTTGGTTTAATTGTATAATCTAGTCCTTCACAGGCTATTTACTCATCGGCACTATATTAAAATCAGATATAAGTGACATGGATTTGTTTTTTCTTCAGGATACTAAAATGGTATGCTGGCCTTATCAGCAAGGACAACAGTGTCATGACTGTCATGTCCCTTATCATGACATCATGCCTTCTCAACTGTGTTTCCTAAAAATAAGCTGTTGAAATAGAACATAACAGTTTCACCAATTTTATGGATAATTTTTAGTCATAGTTATTTTTAAATTTGCTTTAGATTTTAAATCAACATAATACATACATCTGGTTTTAAACAAATAAAATATCAAGTTTTATACTGCAAGCAAATAGCTTAATCCCCCATAAGAAACCTCTGCTATATCTGTTTTAAGACTCTCTGGGATTGATTACCTTCCCATCTATAAATAAATGTCTATATGTACTATTTGTGTTCGTTAGTAATTACATGTGACTGCTAAGAACCAAACAGTAACTTAAACAACCTAGAAACATGGGCCGGACACAATGGCTTATTCCTGTAATCCCAGCACTTCAGGAGGCCAAGGCAGGCAGATCACTTGAGGCCAAGTGTTTGAGACTAGCCTTTCCAACATGGTGAAACCCCATGTTTACTAAAAATTCAAAAACCAGCCGGCGTGATAGCACATGCCTGTAATCCCAGCTTTTTGGGAGGCTGAGGCATAAGAATTGCTTGACCCAGGAGGCAGAGGTTGCATTGAGCTGAGATTGCACCACTGCACTCCAGCCTGGGCAACAGGACAAGACTCTGTCTCAACAAAAGCTCCCAAAACCGAAAAAAACTAGTAGCATCTATACTCACTGTTAGGAGCTGACGTGTGTCTCCGCAAAATTTACATGCTGAAATCCTCATTCCCAGGACCTGAGAATGTGACTGTACTTGGAGATAAGGTGAGGTGACGAAGGTAAAGTGAGGTATGACTGGTGTCCTTTTGAGAAGAGATTAGGACATGGAGAGGGACACCAGAGCTGCGCACGCACAGAGGAAAGAGCATGTGAAGCCACCTGCAAGCCAAGGAGAGAGGCTTCAGACAAACCCAACCCTGCTGCCCCCTTGGTCTTAGACTCCCAGCCTCCAGAACTGTCAGTCAATAAATTTCTGTTGTTTAAGCCAACCAGTCTGTGGTACTTTGTTGGCCATCCTAGCAAAGGAACATACCACACACATTATTTCCCACTCACATAACTTGCATTCCGGAAGCTGGTATAGTAGTTTGGGGCTAGTCTCGTGGCTTGAGACAAAGCTCTTTCATCTTTCCTGCTTTCGCTGTCTCTACTAATTGATTTTCATGTTCAAGATGAACTTTTCATCTCAAGGTCTCAAGGTACCTATTGAAGCTGTAGCCAGCAAAGCACATTCCAGGCAGGAAAAAAGCAGAAACTTGATAACTTGATAACTGTTATAAAGCCTTCCTATAGATCTTTTTCCAATTTGAAAGCTCATTCTTTCTCTCATGTATGTCCACTGTATTCAAGCTACAGTATGAGATTTGAAAAGGGGTGTAGTTTAGTATATTCTATCTAGACGTCTAATAAACATTAAATAATTATAACATTTATTCCCATAACCTTACAAATTATGAAATGCAGCTATAAGATATGACAATAGGCCTAGAGACGGGTTTTTCAAGTGCAAAGGGAAAGCCCTCGTGGCATTCCCTTCAAAATTGACATTGCTAATGCTCAAGACCTTTTGCGAAACTCTTTAAAGAGAAGTCTCTTCCTTTTATAGATCCAACCAAAGGTCTTGCAGTGCCCCCAAGAGCTCAATTTTTCTCCTTTTCTGCTATGATATCTTTCAACAAGTCATTCTTCACAAAGATATTCAAAAGCTATTCTGGTACAGCAGCTCCAAAAGGGTGGATAATTTCTACCCTTTATTTCAGAATTACAAAAATCTGGTCTGTGTTAACTATGCTAGTGTCTCAGAGTGCAGTTGTCTCTCACCATAATATCTGAAATATTCCATAAGGATAATGGGTGTGAATAAATAAAGGGGGGGAAAAAAATCTAAGATTTCCTCCAAAAAAGAAAATATTGCAAAAAGAGCAAAAAAAAGTACAAAATCTGATTTACTACATATTACATGGGGGAAATCATTAAAATATACATTCTCTTGGTTTACCAAAATTGGTTTAATATTCCACATAACAATAGAATCATAAAATAACTTAAAAATATTTACTGAAAGTATTATATAATATATCCAAGATATGTTCCCTCGAAGGTATTACATATTATTGAAATTATTTAATTCTTATACATACTAATTCTATATTTTCAAGTAATTTTAAACCATATTTATAAAAGTTTCTGAGTTTTTTCCTATGTAAAGACATATTTGTCTCTTTCTCTTTCTCTCTCTCTCTCTTTCTCCTTCAGGATGGAAAACAGACCATATGAGAGACATATTTTGAATCTAATATAAAACTAATGATCTAATATATTTTAAATTATTTGATGAATTTTTCATATATTTCTTTATGAAGAGTAATAAACATAATTAAGAATTTTGTTTACTGTCTGTTTTTATATGTAAAATGTGTTTATTTTTTCTACCACAAAAGAACTGAATATCGCCAACATTTTAGATTACCACTAAAATATAAGAGAAATTAAATTATTCACTAAATTTGAACTCGAACTTCTGGCTAATAGGACGATGTGCATTACATATGTGTATGCCTGTCTATACAAATGGTGTGACCATTTATATAATGAAAATAAGAAAACTTGCAACAATAAAATATTATAATTTGTAGTCAAATGTTTGCAAGATGGTCAGCTATGGAGATAGGTATTTTAATATTTTTTTATTGACTAGAATCCTACTTAAAAGTATCAGATTTTTATGTCAATATATACCTGCATAGCATTTGCAAGGAACTGGTCATCTAATAAAACTTCACCACCAACAATACAGTCAGCCTCCATATTCATGGGTTCTACATCCATCAACTCCACCAACTGAGCATCAAAAATATTTGGAAAAAATAGGTAACTGTGTCTGCACATAAACATGTACAAACTTTTTCTTGTCATTACTGCTTAAACAATACAGTATAACAACTATTGACATAGCATTTACATTGTATTGAGTACTATTAGTAATCTAGAGATGATTTAACATATACAAGATGATAAGCACAGACTACACATAAATACTACGCCATTTAAAATAAGAGATTTAAGCACATGTGGATTTTTATATCCAAGAGGTCAATGTAAAAGTGGACCCCCACAGCTCAAACCTGTGTTGCTCAAATGTCAACTGTATAAAGATTTCAGTCTATCAGGTATCTCTGCTTTCACATTAAAGCTATCCATATATTCATATATTGTTTTATTTTAAAATATCTGTTGTAAACCCATCATTTTTCAGCCCTAGGGCTAGGTTCCTAGAATGCAATGACCAATAAGACTCTTGTCATAGAGGTTGGAATTTATTGCATGAGATGACTATAAAAAAAAAAACAGATTTTTTTGTAATATGTGAGCTTTGTATCATAATAGAAAGGAATCTGGTTCTTTGAGATTACAGAAGACACTAACCTAGTCTAGGGATCAAGCAAGGCTTCTCCAATAAAATACCACCACCTGAGTTCTGAGGTATGAGCAACTGTTAAATAGGAAAAGAGAACTAACAGGGAGAACATTCTAGATAGAGGTAATGACAAGTATAAAGAGCCCAGGGAAGGAGGCAGCATAGTGAATTTGAGAAAGTTCTGAAAGGGTGCCATCATAGCTGGATGCAAGGAAGCACGGGAGGAAAGAGACAGATTAAGAAGACAAGGAGGAGCAAAGCCACCCAGGACCTTGTAACTGAGATGAGAATTTTGTTCTATCCTCAGAGCAAAGAGAAGCCATTGCACAACATGAGTCACATTTGTGTTTCAAAAGGAACAGAAAACAGTAAGGAAACTTTTGTTGTAGTCTAGTGACAGCTGATTATAGCTTTGGATATAGTGGTGGCTGTGAAGACGGAAAAAAATTGAAGAGACGGTCCACCTATTCTATGTGCTTGGGCATTTTTCTAAAAAAATCAATTGACTGTCATGTGTGGCTCACTTCTGGGCTCTGTTTTCTATTCCACTGGTCAATTTTTATGCCACTGCTGCCATATTTAGTTGCTACAGCTTTGTAGTATATTTTGAAATCAGGGAATATGATGCCTCCAGCTTTGTTTTTTTTTTTGCTCATGACTTCATTAGCTATTTGGGGTCTTTTGTAGTTCTATATACATTTTAGGATTTTCTTTCTAGTTCTATTATATGACATTGGAATTTTGATAAGGATGCACTGAATCTGTAGGTCTCTTTGGGTACAATGGAATTTTTAACAATCTTAACTCTTTCAATCCATGAACATGAATTATCTTTCTACTTAGCTGTGTTTTTCAATTTCAGTGTCCAGGTATTTCACCTCCTTGGGTAAATTTATTCCTAAGTTGTATTTGTAGCTGTTGTAAATGGGATTAATATCTTCACTTCTTTTGTATAGTTTGATACTGTACAAAAACTACAAATGTGTGTGTTGATTCTGTAGCCTGCAACTTTACTGTATTTAATTATTAGTTCTAATAGTTTTTTGTGATCTCTTAGGGTTTTCTATAAATAAGAACATGCCATTAGCAAACTGACAGTTGCACTTCCTCCTCTCTTACATAAATGCCTTTTATTTCTTTCTCTTGCCTAATTACTCTGGCAAGGACTTCTAATACTATATTGGATAAAAGTGGCAGGACTGGGCATCTTTGTCTTGTTTTAGATCTCAGAGGGAAGGCTTTCAATTTTTTGCCATTGAGCATAATGTTAGCTGTATTACACTAATAACTTTATCTACCTTCATCCATCTTGAAATTTAAAAAATCTATTTGTGCAAAGAACCATTTACACCTGGGGTATATTAACATCCTGTAAATTAGTGTTCTGAAGGCTACACTTAAGAAACGATGGCCTAAGGGAATAAAGGGCTATAAATCAGATATGCCACCATGCAGATCATCTGAAAAATAACGTAAGATTTTTTAACGTGTCTAGCGTCACAAATTTTCTCACTAGATGATATGCAAATATTTCTCTAAATTACTCTTCAATTTTATTTCTGGCCTAATACTTCAGTTACAATTACAGAGACAATGCAAAACCACTCAAAATTTAGGAATATTGCTCTTCTGGTATAAGTCTCCACATGTTACACTTCTTGTCACCTTTCTTCCTTTTTTCCACATTCTGCTTTGGCCTTAATGATTCCTGCGTGAAACGAGAGAAGTGGAGGTAATTCCACTTGAAAATAAATATGCTGCCTTACCTTATTCTGGATACTTATGTAGTTTACAGGTATAATTATTCTTCTACACAAAAAGATCACTCCTCTCCTCCTCATAAATGAAGGCAATAGATTTTACTTGCAAGAGTCACAAGATCACCCTTCTCCTAACTTCCTAACATCCTGTCGACCAGCAAAAATTTTTTTGCCATTTCATTTCCTTGTACTAAAGCTAATCATAGTGGTTTGTCCTGTTTTATGTTTAAATTGTTATCTTCTAAAGTCATCAATTATTTTTTAACAAAACAACGAAAAGTCGGTATTCTCACCTTTTTATACACTGTAATCAATGCTGTTAGAGACACATGAAATTTGCAGAATTCCAAACACAATGTTGCCTTTTTATTGGCAAAATGCAATTACACAACTAATTGGCTGTTATATTGCAGTGTGATACATGCTTGGCCCACACATCTCCTCCTGCTGGCAATGCAGGAGTTGGTCTACTTCTGCACCCCCTTTCAATATGTTTAATTATTTAAGCCAAGAGAATGGTCACTCAGTGGATGTGCTTGGCAACTCTGAACCACAGATGCTGGGCTCTCACGTTTATCTTTTTTCCAACAAGAGCAATATGGAAACAAGTGCCTAATTTCTTGGCTACAAACACATCAAGCTTCTCACTAGGCCCAGTTGCTGTATTTTGTGGCAGCCACAAATTTACGTTTGTGCTAAATGGCTGATTATCACTTCTGATTATTTTTGATGATGGGCTTCTTGTGGATTGATTTTAATTGGAAAGATTTATTTTGTTGACTAATCCTAGTGCTTTATCCATTTTATACTCTAGTTTATTATTTATTGTATATGTGCCGCTTAATTTTTGCCATGCTTCAGAAGTAATGAATTAAATACAAAGTAGAGAAAATGTGTAACATAACAAAATGGGCATCTGTTATTAATTTACTTCAAAATTAATGTACTCCTCTAAACTTCCATACTTTTTGGTGTGAAGGGCAGACACTGTCTTTTACATGAGAGATCATCTAGGCTAGTTTTAAAAAGAAAGGATGCAGAAACACATTATTACCAAAAATACCTGATGGCCATAGCTGAACCTCATGTTAGAATAAACCAATTATAAAAATCCGAAATGTTAACCCAAGAAAAGAGTAACTAATCTGGAGCTTTTCACATGTGGGCTGTGATGGAGTGAGTGCACCAGCTACAGAAAGTGGTGCAGACACACGCACTAGAGGAGGAAGTGACATGGGGGAGTATCAGATCATATTTTTATGAGAGGCCACCCAAGCTTGAAGGGGCTTGCATACCATCCTGAGGAATTTGGACTTTATTCTGATTGCATAAGCAGTAAAAACCCCCGAAAGTTGTGGTAAAAAAAAGTTTTTAAGATAACTTTTTTGTTTTAAAAAAAAAACATTGACAGTATGGGGGACAGATGGGTTTTAAGGTGACATAAGCAGGAGACACTCCAGTGGTGAAATAATTTCAGTAGGACAAGATAGAGCTAATAAGGGCTTCAGTTAAGACAACGGTAGTGAAAGAGATGATAATTAACTGAGTTTCCAAAAATATTTCAAGAGAAAAATATGGATTACTGAGGACAGCTCGCTGAATGCTTTTCATGACAGTCTTTTCCTCCCAACTCCATGCTAGAACAGCTTGAAGAACAGAAACTTAATGTTAGACCAAGAAATAAGTGAGAGCATTTCTAAGGCCTTAAATTCCTGAAAGGAGAGAACAGGAAAAACCTTCCAATTCTGGAAGCCTGTTAGAGAACAAGGGAGGCAGCTTGAGCTTGCTGGCACCCGTGGTCTCAGAGGAAGAGTGCCCTGCCAGTCTCCACAAGATAAGTCTGCCCTCCCCACCACGGCCCACCCCACACCCCCACTCCTTTAACCAGAGAGGCTTGGGACCTGGGAGCCAAAACTGGAAGGGAGAATTCAATTCTCACAACCTTTTTTCAGTTGAGTTACTAGAAAAAGATGGAAATAATATTAATTTTGGTGGCTTTGGCTTGATCCCAAAAGCCAACATTAGCTTTGCTCCCTAAATAATTCTTGAAGCACATGGAAAATAAAAACACAACTATAAATCATTCAACAATTAATGAAAAACCTAAACCAAAAGAACTTTAAAGCCAGACATTATTTTATTTAAAAAGAAAGACTGATAAGGAATTATGTATGTAACATGAGAACAAAATTATTATGTAAAGATAAACAAAAGAAGAAACAGAAAATTAGGAAAGTGTTTTCAGATGAAATAGAAAAGAATAAAGATGTAGTCCAAAATAAGTAAAACAAATCCTAGCTTTTTAGCAAAAAAAAAAAAAAAAAAAAAAAAAAAAAAAAAAATCTCTTCACAAGCCTGATAGAGCAAAAAGAAAAATCCAAATAAACAGCTTTAGGAATATAGATATGTAAATCCAGAAAGTGTTCCAAGTATCAGAAAAGAATATTCCATGCAATTTGATGGCATTAAGTTTGAAAATCCAGAAGAAATGCTAAATTTTATTGAAAAATGTTATTTGCAAATTTGACCCAAAAATGTCAGAAAATCTAATAAGGCAGTGATGGTGGAAATTGGAAAATTTTCTTTAAATATCTAACAAAAATAGAGAGGTCCAGCATTAAGTTTTGCAGGTTATTTCTATTACAAGTTAAATAACATTAATCTATCTATGTCTTTTCAACTACTGGAAGATATCAAAATATAGTAGGTTCCAAACTCATTTTTAAAAATGTTCACGTCTCAATTCCAGCTATTTTAAATACATATATTTATAAGTGAAATTATAAATAAAATATTTCTCATAAGATTTTAACAAATCAAGTTTAATATGATATATCAATATACCATGACCAAGTAGAGTTTTCTAGAAATGAAAGATGTTTCTAAGTTATGATTTTAGTTGTAGTTTATTAAATTATTATATCAAAATATAAAGAATATGTTACACAAAATATAAAACTTAGCTACCATTCTCTTATGTTTTCCAAGTAAAATAAGAAGAGAATGGCTATTTCTCTATATGACAATGGCTTTTTTAAAATGTGTAAATCACCATATAAAATAGCACATACTTGACTATTTCTGTTCAAATTAGTAATGAGAAAGAGAAGACCTAGAAATCACAAGATATATAATTAAAAACTAACAAGCAGTCACCTTTTAGAATTCTAAGACATTTTGAAAAAGTATCTACATACATAATAAATATGTAAAAGTCTGTACACTTTCTGTAGCAGCAAGAAGCACTTTGAAATGTAAATGGAAAAAAAAGAACTTAGCTCCATAAGATCAAAACCAAAAATAAAAAAGAAATAAAAGAAAAGAAAGGTATAAGGTCTGATATGAAGATAATCACCACACTTTAATAAAGAATGAAAAAAGGCTGAGTAATTACAGAGGAAAATGCCAATCCTACACAAATTAACAATTTCAGTCAGAAACTCAAATTGTGATTTAACTGAACAGAATGATTTTAAAGTTTACATGTTAGACTATAAGTGAGAATTTTAAAGAATAATTTGAAAAAAATGAATGACAGTGTCAGATAATTCTATTTATTTTACAATACATTTTTGGTTTTGTGGCTAAACAAATATGACAGCATTCCAACTCATTTTTCAAAACTTTCATGTTCCTAAATTCTAGCCATATCAAATATATACAAAAAGTAATTTCATTAATATAAATATGAAACTTCTAAATAAAATTTGAACAAATCAAGTTTACTAAATACAACAACATATCATGACCAAATGGAGTTTTCTAGAAGTGGAGGATGTTTTGACATTAAGAAACAGGTAGTTACAAGCCATGAAACACAACTCTGGCAAACATAAATGGAAAAATAATTCATTAATGATATCAGGTGGTACCTATCTCGGGGAAGGCAATAGAATGGGTTTGGAGGTATATATGCAAACAGGATCAGCTTCCAAACCATATGAACATGGGTTCCAAGAAGAAGCCACGGCTACAGTAACTGCAACAGACACACCACAGGCAAAACTGAAAGAGGAGGACAGGAATTTGTGAGTAGGCCTGCAGTGACCTGGACTGGCATAGCAAAAGGCTATATAATAGAAATAAAAATAATCCAGAAATATATAAACCCTGGAGAGGCACTGAAACCTTTGAATAATTTTAGTCCCAAAAATAGAATTAAGTTGATACAGGATAACCAACATCCCCCAATGCCTGCCAGAAGCATAAATATGCGTCTATATCTCCAGAGAAATACGTCATTCTAGGACCAAAAATCTTTCTTCAGTTACTCACACGCTCTATCTAGCACCCAATCAAAACTAAGAATGCACGTGAAAAAAAGACATTGTGACAGAAAGCAAGAAAAAACTCATGGGCACTAAAAACAGTTACCCGAAAAGATTATACTTTGAAAGAACTATATATAACATATATTCAAGAAAATAAGGCATAGGATTAACACTTCTAGCAGAGAACTAGGAAAGAAAAAAAATAACTGAAAGGGAATTTAAAGAACAAAATTACCAATATCAAGAGTTTAAGCGTAGATTTAGTAACACTTAGAAATAACTAAAGAATTAGTTAATAAAAGATAAGTTAAAATATCTAAAAATAAAGCACAGAGAAACTTACGGAGGGAAAACAAAGAAGTATCAGAGATACAGCAACAGAGAATATCTAACAACTGATAATTTGAATTCCCAAAGAAAGAGGGAGAATGAGGAGAAACAATGTATTAAGAAATTATGTTGTTAACTTCTCCAAAACTGACAAAAGGTATCAAGCCACAGATTCAGGAAGTGTATATATATAGCAAACAAAATTTTAAAAATTCTATATATGCATATTTAAATTTCTGAGAACTAGACAGAGTGACCATCTCAGAGCAGCCAGGAATATGAAGACACATCACCTTCAAAGAGTGACACAAACACTGATAACTAATCTCTCAAATGAAAAGATGGGAGTCAAAAGACAACAGAACAATAACCCTGAAATAAAATTACTGTCAAATAAGGAGTCCATACCATGAAAAAGATATCCAAAAGTAAATTAGGGTAAAATAAAGAAATATTTAGATAAACCAAAACTGCGAGAATTTTCCACCAGTAAACCTTTACTGAAGAGGATTCTACAGAGAGAAAGAAATGATCCCAGATGGATGTTCACAGATATGAGAAAAAAATAAAGAGCAACAACAAAATGCATAGGTAGGTGAACTGAAATGAATATTGGGCATGGCAAGCAATAATAGTAATGAGGTTTTCAAATGTTAAATATACAAATTGAAATGTGAAATAAAAATAGTAATTTCTAAGAGTATGAAAGGTAGAGTTAAAGTGTTCTAATATTCTTGCATTACCTGGCAAAAGGTGAAAGAATGTTTATATTAAACTTTGACAAGTCAAAGATGAATAGTTGTTATTTTAGGGTAATCACTAAATAAATAGTAAAATATGCGTACCAACCAAACATGAGGGAAAAATGAATATTAAAAGAAATACACAGTTGATTAACAGGGAGAAAAGAGAAGAGAAAACAGGTAGGACAAATACAAATAAAACAGTGCTATTGGAGATTCAAACCCAAATATATCAGGACTTACATAGCTCTCAATGAAGGACTGCAATAATGAAAAGGTAAAGATTCTTAGGCTGGATAAAAAAAAAAAAATCAAAACCCATCATACATGTTTTAGAAGTAAAACAGCTATAATTAACAGCAGAGACCAAGTAAAAACATGTAAAAAATGATAGATATTGGTATAAGTATATTAATACCAGACAAACTAGATTCAAGGTAGAAATCATTACTCCAGAGAAAGAGATATTTCATAAACATTAACGTTTTGTCAACAAGTTGTAAGTCTAGATATTCATATACCTAGCAATATGGCATAAAATATAAAGCAAAGATTAATACCTAGGAGACTCGGACTAATTCAATATGATAATGAGGGGTTTTAATACACTCCTCTCTGTACAGACAGGACAGACAAAATAAATCAGACATGATATAGAATCCTTAAGCAACAGCGAACAAGTTTGACCCACTGGAAAATGTAGAGCACTACATCCATCTTCTATAGAATACAAGTTCTATTCCAGTGTACATAAAACATTTTTAAAGTAATTGACTATATAGTAGATCACAAAGCTAAGGGCAGCAAATTTCAAATGATTAAAAATATTTAGAGTACGTCTTCTAGGTATAGTACAATTAAGATAGAATTTAACCACAAAAAGATCCCTTTAAAATGCACCCCCATATTTGGAAACAGAAAAACAAATATCAAATTTCTGAATTACCCATGGTTCAGGAAGAAATAAAAATCAAAAAATGTTTTCAAATGAATATAATTGATGTTAATAAAAAGCTTTTGTGTGCAACTAAAGCTTTGCTGTGAGGGAAATATACAACCTTAAATATCTGTATTAAGAAAGAAAGAATGCTGTTATTATCTATCCAACACTCTTAAATTAGGAAGGTACAGATGAATGACAAATTTAAAATTAAATTGTGGAGGAAATAAAATACAAAAATCGAAAATGAATAAAATATAAAGCACACACAATAAAGATAAGCAAAGTTTAAAATGGTTTACAGAAATGCCTGATAACATTTATAATTCTCTAAAAAGTTGATTAGATGGTGAGAAATTACCAAAAAAAAGGAAATTAAAAAAGGCGTCACTAGGATGAGACAGAAATTTAAACAATTATAAATGGATATGAAGAACACACGATACCAATAAACTTGAAAATTATTTCAAATCATAAAACTTCTAGAAAACACGACTTACTAAAACTGGCAAAAGTAATTAGGAAACCTAAACATTGTTGTATTAATATTAAATACATTAGCCCTCTAACTACAACATTTCATAAAACTTCAGCGTTTTAATGATGGTTCTCGAGAGACAGGACCACTAGGATAGACAGAAGGATGAGACAGGATTGTTAAGAAGTGGCTCACTGGATTCTGTATGCCGAGAAATATCAGCATAAGCGGAGAAAACTCAGCATTGCCACTCTGCTAACTGGATATTCAAGGGAGCGGGTTCAGGCCAGGTCCAAGGCCTCAGGCAACCTCTAAGCCAACGGTATGGCTCTCATCTCCAGGCCTCAGGCCCTAGGGCCCAGGGCCGCGGTGCCCAGTCCCTAAGATCAAAGGCAGAAGGAACTGGAACTCTGGGGTTCAAGAGCCGGAGAAGTATAACCTGGCACCAGGAGAGTGGGAATTCACCCTCTTCTGCCTTGTCCTTCCATCTAGGCCACAGCTGATTGGATGGCACCTGCCCACATGGAAGGTGGATGTTCCCTAACTCTGTCAGCCAATTGGAAGGTGCCCGCCCATATTGAGGGCAGATTTTCCACTCACTCTGTGCACAGATTGGTTGGGGCTCGCCCACACTGACAGCAGATCTTCCCTAATTAAGTCCCGGGACTTAATGCCAATCTACTCTGGAAACAGGCTCTCAGACACACCTGGGGCAGCCCACGCATTCTAATCAAATATCAAACGACCTGGGTTTCTTTTTCGGTAAAAGAGAAACCCACCAATAATAGTACTTTACTAGCTATCTCAGTGTCTCCTAATTCACTCGAGTTTACACTCCAAGTCAACCATCACTATCAGTCTGTGGCATAAAAATATAAAGACAGATGAGAAAAGGAAGGTAAAATTTAATCCTAATATTGAATATGGATTTAAATATCCTTTAAAAATTACCAAATTAAAGCAATAAGTATAACAACACATATAATCAACAGATTTATCAAAGAATGGGAAGTTTCATGTTCATTGTAATTGCAACATAATTCACCACATTTACAGGTTAAGGAGGAATCATAATTTTATTATCTCAACTGCTGAAAAGGCCTTTGATAAAATTCAATATCAGTTATTGATTTAAAAAAACAACTAAAATTAAGACTAAATTTCTTCACTTGGATCTAGAAAAAAACCTAGAGGGGTTGTATAAGCAACCATTCTTTCCAACATTTAGTGATCACTGTAGCCACTGCAGTAAGTCAAGAAAGAGAAACCAAAGTTATGGAGGTTTGAAAGTATATTAAAATACTCATATCTGCAGATTGATATATTGTATCAAAAATAATCAGTAGGCCACTTATTAAAAATAATGCTAGTTTAGCAGTTTTGCTAAATACCAAGGTAGTACAAAAATCACTTGTATTTCATATTTCAGAAATATATAGGCTATGAAAAACTTTAAAGATATTTATCATTGCATCCAAAAAATCAAATATGTAAGATAAAATACAATGAAATATATAGAAGACTTAGACAACAATTTACATTACAATTTACACAACATTATTGAGGGTAATCAAAGAAGACCTAAATCAATAATAGTACATATCATATTTAAATATTGGAGAACTCAATAATGCAAGACATGCCCATTTTTCCCAAATCAATATACATTTTGAACGTGATTTCAATCAAAATCCAAGTGTGTATGTTGACATACGTGTGTAAATCTATGAAATAATCCTAAAAAAGATGGAAAAGCCAAAAATGTAGGGGGAAAGGCGTAAATATCAAAATTTGTTTTAAAGTTAAACTTATTAAAATCGTATATTTTAAAAAATATACAAATACATCTATAAAATAAAAGACCAGATCCAAGCATATATAAACCATTTAATTTTTGATCAAGAGGGTGCCACTGAACAAGTCTTTTAATAAATGAGGTTGGTCCGTTGAGGGGGAAAAATGGACCTTAATTCTTACATCACACCATATACAGAAATTAATTACAAGTGATTTCTAGATCTAAATCTGAGGCAAAATAACAAAACTTCTAGAATTAGAATACAGAAAATATCTCTATATCCAGTAAGAAAATAATTGCTAAATAAGGTACAAAATGCAATAGTCATAAAAATATTTAGAAATTGAACAACAAAAAGCCAGAATGTCCGTTTATCAAATGGTACCACTAAAAAAGTAAACAAAGGCCGGGCGCGGTGGCTCACGCCTGTTATCCCAGCACTATGGGAGGCCGAGGCGGGTGGATCACCTGAGGTCAGGAGTTCTAGACCAGCCTGGCCAATATGGCGAAACACCGTCTCTACTAAAAATACAAAAATTAGCCAGGCGTGGTGGCGGGTGCCTGTAGTTCCAGCTACTCGGGAGGCTGAGGTAGGAGAATGGCTTGAACCCGGGAGGTGGAAGTTGCAGTGAGCTGAGATCGCGCCACTGCTCTCCAGCCTGGGCGACAGAGTGAGACTTCGTCTCAATAATAATAATAATAATAATAATAATAATAAGCTGCAGAATGGAAGACGATAGAGTAAGTCCTCACTTATGTACTAGGTTCTTGGCCACTGCAACTTTAAGTGAAACTAGGTATAAAGAAACGATTTGCCCATAGGCTAGGTGATATCAACAAGAATTAAGTGCCTACAGCATATTTCTGGTTGCAAAAACATCACCAAACTTCTAAATAAAGACCCGAAACACTTCTGGTATTAAACACTGGAACAAATATGAGCTATTCGTATATTAAAGAAAGATTTTAAAAATCAAGCAAGATATTTACCCATTTGTTCTAGCTTGGGATCGCGAGTAGGCCGAGCCGGTCCTGGCAGCTCAAGGTGCCAGGTGGCACCCAGTCCTGAACAGGACACCGTTCCATCACAGGGAGCACTCACCCACACACCTGTTACAGGTAGTTAGGCAATGAGCGGGGCAGGAGAGGGCTCTCTCCCACCCGCTAGGAATGTCAGGTGACATCGTTCAGCAATTATCGCATTGCCTCTCTAAAAATGATAACTGGGCAGCCAGGGAGAGAAAATCTCCTCAAGGTCCACACCTGCTAACATTACAAACGTTCATTGAATGCAGGCGCCAGGGAGAGGCAACTTCCTCAGCCCGCCTGTTAAGAGACAAAAAAAAAAAAAAAAATGGCGAAGTATCAGCTTCCGGGGACACATTCCATCGGAATAGGGGAAAAAAACCTCAGAGGGGCGTCTGGGTAAGTGCCCTAAAAACAGTGCGCATGCTCAGTTCCCAAGGGTGAGGTGGGCACAGCGCATGCGGAAAGCCCATCTTAAAGGGAGAGTCTTGGGAAAGAGGCGAGCCTATAAAGTCTCAGGAGCAAGGTTAAAGGCCTCATCTTTCTCTCTTTTCTCTCCACCTTCAAGCGCCCACTTGGATCCCTTCCAAGCGGTCTTTCCTTTCCTTCCTGTTCTAAAGGCTTTTTAGTAAACTTCCATTCTTACTCTGAAACTTGCCTCATTCACTCTGATTTATGCCCCTCATTCCAATTCTTTCTTCTGAGGAGGCAAGGACTGAAGTTGCTATGGACGCATATCAGTAATGGGGTAACTCGGATCTCTGTCACCACTGACACACCCACACTCACTCAGACTGGGACTGTTCAGTCTCGCCAGTTCACTTAATGTGCACATCTCTGGGAGGTGGGGGATACCAGAGTGCCTGGAGAAAACCCGTGGCGGCGTGGGAGAGCGTTCTAACTCCACATTGTGGCCCCAGCCGCATCAACATTGTAACAAAACGACATGGAATGAAACAACATTAATTCAAGGACCTGCTGTATTTGCGACACATGTAATTGACAGTGTTCTTATCCAGAATAATCCTAGTATTTTTAAATCTTATTAATCTATAACAAATACCATTTAGTGCTTTTATTTCTTTCAAATTTTTATTTATGTATTTATGTATTTATTTATTTTTGCCTGCCATGGTATGAGTTAGTCCAAATTTCCTAATACTTCATTTTAAAAAACAGATATGTATTTAATATCTTTATAATCTCTGCTGTATCTGTCACATGACTGTACACAATGGCAAATCTAAACAAACTGAGTTTTATTGTATGTAATTCATTTCTCATTAAAACGGGAGGAAAACATCAATAGCTAAGTAGTAGGTCTGTATAATTAAACACAAATTTTAAGGAGAAAATAGGTTTCTTTGGCAATACAATTAACCAGTAGGAATAAGCAAAACAATAAATGTGCAATATATAATTTCATCATTAAAATAAGACTAGTTTAAATAAAATAAAGCATAATTTTTAACTAAAGAAGATGAAAATCATAATGTTGATTCTCAATCTACAGTACTGTGTAATTTCAGTGAAAGTCCAATAAATTTGCTACGGAATTTTTCAAGTGCATTGTAGATACACTGTATACATATACTTCTATTTTTTGTCTATATTGATGTTTTGACATCTTATAAGACCTTTCTGGCTGGGGAGACAATGTCCCTCCCAGGGCTATTCAATATTTCGAGATAGGAAGGGCTCAGGGAGGAATACGCCTTTGGTCTACAAACTAACCAATCCAGAGCTATCTATACGTCCTCTATCTGGCCCCTACACCCCAGGAGGCAATGTTCCTCGCCTTAATCATCCCAGGGCCAGGGACCGGACAACTAGGGATCACCCCTATTGATTAGAGCCTGCTGAAATTGATCAAACTGGCCAATCCTAAATGGTTTACACTGCCCTGCCTTGCCTGTCCAGTGGAAACTCCAATAAAGATTTTGGCTTTAACCTTCCCTGGGTTCCTGTCTTCTGCCTCCTGACAATCCTGGAGTTTTTCCATGTGGCTGCAACATGCCTCCTGTCTCTAGGAACTGTGAGTATAATAAACTGTTTTCCTGAGCCTCTCATCTGTCTCTTCTTGTGGCCACACCTGATTGGCCATCTTATTAAAAAAATAGAAAATATCAAGAACTTTATATTTAAAAACTACATGGAAATATAAATAAGAATATCCAAAACAATTTTTTTTTTGAGACAGTGTCTCGCTCTGTCGCCCAGGCTGGAGTGAAGTGGTGCAATCTCCGCTCACTGCAACCTCCGCCTCCGCCTCCCGGGTTCAAGGGATTCTCCTGCCTCAGCCCAAAACAATTTTTAAAAAGAATAACAAATGAGCAACTTTTCCTGCTACACTGTAACCATGAAGCCATTAAAATTGAGGAACATTCTATCTATCTATCTATCTATCTATCTATCTATCTATCTATCTATCTCTCTATCTGTCCATGTATCTACATAACTATTCATCTATCTGTATATCTGTCTATCCGTTCGTCCATCTATCTACCTATCTGCCCAGCTATCTACCTAATTCTACATCTATCTATCTGTCTATCTGTCTATCTATACATCTATCTTTCTGTTATCTATCTACCTATCTTTCTATTTATCTGTCTGTCTGTCTGCCTATCAGTCTGATTATCTATTTGTCTGTCTGTCCATCTATCTACCTATCTGCCCGTCTATCTAATTATACATCTTTCTGTCTGTCTGTCTATCTATATGTCTGTCTGTTAGCTATCTACCTATCTTTCTATGTATCTATATGTCTGCCTGCCTATCAATCTGTCTTTCTACCTATCTTTCTGTTTATCTGTCTGTCTGCCTGTCAATCTGTCTATTTATCTGTCTCTGTGTGTGTGTGTCTGTCTGTCTGTGTCTGCCTATCTGTCTAACTGTCCATCTGTCTATGTATGTATGTATGTATCTATCTTTCTATCTCTATTTATCTATCTATGTATCTATGTATCTATCTTTTGGTCTGTCTGTCTATCTGCCTATCTGTGTGTCTGTCTATCTATCTATGTATCTATCTGTCTGTGTGTCTCTCTACCTATCTATCCGTCTGTCTGTCCATTTATCTATCTGCCTGTCCATGTCTGTCTGTCTGCATACCTATCTATCTGTCTATCTGGCTATCATCTATCTGATTTCCTTGATGATATTATGGATATTCACCAGATTTTATAAACATTCTGTGGGACAAATATATTATAAAACAATTGTAACTAGAACAATTTGGTATTAGGACACAAATATAGTAACTGACCAATGGAACTGAGTAGAGTCTACAACATAGACCAACATGTTTTATGTGTGTTCAGTGTATGTGAGATAATTTAGTGTGTGATAGAAATAGCATTTTCAAGTCACTGGTGATAGGACAGATAACTGAATTAATGGCGTTAGCCTAAGTGGCTGTTCTTTTGGAAAAATAAAACAAAGTTAAATTATTATTTTAAAATACTCTAAAATATTCTATTAATATTTTAAAGCATATTTTTAAAAACATGCTTCAGAAAAATCTTTAAAACTATTAAAATTGTGTTAACAAAAGAATGTTTACAAACCTGGAAGGCAGCTATGCTCACCACCAATGTTTACAAACTTGGGATAGGAAAAACCCATAAGAGATAATAAAAATGTAAAAATCGTAACAAATATTTGACATGATCAGACAATTCAGAGAAAATAAAAGAAAAATAACCATAAATACCATATGCTCAACCTTTTAGTAATCAAGAAAGTACAAATCAAAACAATGAGATGAGAGTTATACCAAATTTTAAAAATCAAATAATATCAACTGTAAGTGAGAATGTACATAAGTGGATTATCTCATGTTACTGTGAATTTGGGATTATCTATTAAATGTTAAGTGTCCTAATTCCATAGTCCAAGAAGTCTACTTTGAGGTATCTACCCTAGAAGAATTGTTCATGAATACAGAGATAGGTCCAAGAAAATTCATTGACTGTTACAATAGTGGAAACATGAAAACAACTTCAATGAGACCATCACTGAAAGAACAATTTAACAAACTACAGAATACACATATTGTAGGTTACTATGCAGCTATAAAAATACCTGGAGGTCTCCAAACATATTCTTATGTTTAAAACATAAATCAAGTACAATATTATATCCATATTTTTGAAATCCACAAATATAATACCTTTTTACATTCATATATGTTTGTCATTATACGTACGATTTATCTAAGGACATATACAAAGCTAACATCATTGATAACCTCTGAGAGGAGACTAGAATGTACTACTGTTGTTACAAAAGGCTCTGCAAGGCAATAAATTCATATATTATTTTAATGAGTAAAGAATTCCTAAAATGTAACACTACATCCTGCTTTATTTTATAGCTAGGGGAGGAGCTCTCTCCTCTCTCTCTCTCTCTCTCTCTCTCTCTCATTATGCCATGTCAATAGTTTTCCTCTAATTACTATTACACATAAATAGTTTCTCTGGATGTGTGAGTGGCACTGTAGATCCACTCTCTTTCTGTGCGCTTTATTCTGAATGATTTGTGTTCTGCCTTCTGTGGTCTGTAATATCTCCATGTAAAATCTGAGTATGTTGTGATTCTGCTGATACAATGGGAGGGGAGATTTTACATATCATGTATTTTGCTAGAAGAGTTAACTCCCTGATTGAAATCTAGTAAAAAATAGTTAGGCCAAAACCCCACCTTGTAAAAGTATTATACGTCCTTTTTAGGATGTATAAGCAGTGGGGCATGGTGGATAAGAACATGGCTTTGTAAAATAAGTCACTTCATTTTCAAAGTAAAGGAGTAAAGTACGTATATTCATCTCAATAGATGCAACTAATAATAATACAAGTTGGGAGTTAAGGGACATTTCTTAATCTTGTAAAGAATATCCCTAAAAAAAACCCACAGCCTATGTACTTTAAATGGTACATGAAGGGTTTCATTTAATATAAAAAAGAGACTAGTACTTCTATTCAATCTTTTACTTGAAGCCTCAGCAAATGTAATAAGGCAAGAAAAATAAATACATGTGTAAGAATTTGAAAAGAAATAAAGCAACTATTATTTGAATATAATATTGTATATTTGAAAAACTCCAAATTATATACAGAAAATGTTAGAATTAATAGCAGTTCTTAGAAAATGGTTGGTGTAAGATTAATACACACACACACACATATACGCACACATATAAATAAGATATTTTCTGTAAAACAGCAGCTACAGAAAATACATCTTAAATTACTTTTATATATAATTTGAGATGTCAGATAATATTAGTCTCCTACAGGAAGAATTTTTGTTTCCTTCTGCCAGGACCAAGGCTGGATTTTTTTCTATGTTGGCAAAACAATGCTGAGTACAGCCTGCAGAGCCTTTTAAGTCCAGATATGGAGTGGGGATTGTATTCTAGGATTTGTGCATTGAGAGGGTGGAAAACTCTAACCAAGCTCTTTCAGCACATGTTATCCACCAAGTAGGTTAACCTTGTAGATATCTCCTGAGATAAACATATGTCCTGTTGTGAAAAACTGCAAATCTTGGTTGCATGTAAGGTGAATGAAGCATACTATTCAGAGAAGAGCCATATTCAGGTCATACAGGTTCCTATCTCCTAACAACTCTTGACTCTGACATCTGCCCCATTGCATCAAGTCATTAACAAGAAAGGGCTGAGACACTTAACTGCTTTTCTGGACTATGTACTCCTAGGACTGAAACCTCTCAGTATCACCTGTTCAGGCTCTTTTATAAATTCCTGCCTAGGAATCTGTCACTATTTTGTTGGGCCATGAACACTATAGAGTGGTTTTTATTTTCTATTCCCTCCAGGTTTTTGTTGTTGTTTCTTATCGCAAGAGAGTTACTTGTACTACTACATAATAATCCTTTATCAAGAACCTGGAAATGCCTTGGATATCTTTCCAAATCCTGGTGTATAAGTAGTCATGGCCTCTCTTTCCATACCTAATACTATTTACTCATCCCTTTCTTCTTTTTCCTTATCAATCTCAACAGAGGCTTATCCATCATATTAGTCTTCATAAAATACCAACTGTTTACTCTGGTGATCAGTGCTATTGTAGGTTTGTTTTCTATTCTTTAATTTCTGTTCTTATGTTTATTTTCTCCCCCTTTCCACTTCTTTGAATTTATTCTGTTGAAAATACTAATTTTGCAGCTAATTCATTTTGAGCTATCATTAACACTCACTATACATAGTGATAGGAATCCTTTTCTGTCTTTACTTCACAAATTTAATCTAAACTATTTTTATTATTAATAAAGATGAAAGTATTTTAAAATTCATATGATAATGTCTCCTACCACAAGTTATTTATTTGTGTATTCCAAATTCTCAACTTATGATTTTTTTAAATGTTACATTTGGTACTAATTTTTACTTAATTGCAATATGGTCATTGCATACCCATTTTTAATAATTTATTGACTTGTTCTATGTAAACGGTCATTTGAAAAAATATCCATCTGTGCTTGAGAAGAACACAGGCACACATCAGAGATGTGGGTTCAGTTTCTGACTACCTCAATAAAGAAAATATACAATGTTTTTTCATTTCCTACTGCATATCAAAGTTATGTTTACACTATATTCTAGTCCATGAAATGTGCAATAGCATTATGTCCAAAAAACAGAATACATAACTGAATTTAAAAATGCGTTATGGCTGAAAAATGCTAAAAGTCATCTGAGCCTTCAGTGAGTCGTAACCTTTTTGCTGCTGGAGTCATGACTGGTCAAGGTGGTGATTACTGAAGATTGAGGTGGCTGTGTCAATTTCTTAAAATAAGACAGCAATGAATTTTGCTGCATTAACTGGCTTTTCTTCTTCAATAATTTCTCTGTAGCATGAGCTGGTGCTCTATAGCATTTTACCCACAGTAGAACCTCTTTCAAAATTGAGAGTTAATCCTCTCAAACCCTGGGGCTGCTTTATCAACTAAGTTTATGGAATATTCAAAATCGTTTGCTGTCATTTCAACAATGTGCACAGCGTCTTCACCAGGCACGGGCTCCATCTTAAGAAATGACTTTCTTTGCTCATCCATAAAAAGTAGCTCCTCAGCTGCTCAAGTTTTATTCTGGAATTACAGCAATTGAGTCACATCTTCAGGCTCCACTTCAAATTCTAGTTCTCCTGCTATTTCTGACACTTTATTTACTTCCTCCATTGAAGTATTGAGCCTGTCAAAATCATACATGAGGGTTGGCATCCACTTTGTTCAAACTCCTCTTAATGTTGGTGTTTTGACCTCCTCCCATGAATCATGAATGTGTTTAATGGCATCTAGAAGGGTGAATCCTTTCCAGAAGATTTTTAATTTACTTTGTCCAAATACATCAGAAGAAGTGCTGTCTATGGCAGCTATGGCCTTACAAAATATATTTCTTACATAATAAGACTTGAAAGTCAAAATGACCCCTTGATCCAAGGACTCCATGGTTAGCAGACATGAAAACAATATTTATCTCTTTGCATATTTCCATCAGAGCTCTTGAATGACCAGGTGCATTGTCAATAAATAGTAATATTTTGAATGGAATGTTTTTGTCAACCGTCAGCTTAAAATATTCAGTAAACCATGATTTAAACAGTTGTGCTGTCATCTATTTATAGAGCATAGGTAGAGTAAATTTAGCATAATTCTTAAGGGCCATAAAATTTTCAGAAGGGTAAATGAGCATTGGTTTCAACTTAAAGTCATGAGCTGCATTAGCCCCTAATAAAAAGTTAGCTTGTTCTTTGAAACTTTGAAGCCAGGCTTGGGCTTCCCCTCTCTAGCTACAAAAGTCCTAGGTGACATCTTCTAACAATAGAAGGCTCTTTTGTCTAAACTGAGTAGAATCTGCCGTTTGGTGTAACCACCTTCAATTACCTTAGCTAGATCTTCTGTGTAACTTGCTGTAGCTTCTCCATCAGCACTCGCTGCTTCACCTTGCACTTTTATGTTATAGAGATGGCTTTAAAAAAACTCATAAATCAACCTCTTCTAACTTCCCATTTTTATTCTGCAACTTCCTCATCTCTATCAGCCTTCATAGAATTGAAGAGAATTAGAGCATTACTCTGGATGAGGCTTTGATTTAAGGAAATGCTGTGGCTGGTTTGGTCTTCTATCCAGATCACTCAAACTTTCTCCGTATCAGCAATAAACCTATTTCACTTTGCTATCATTCATGTGTTCAGGAGAGCAGCACTTTCAATTTTCTTCAACAACTTTTCCTTTGCATTCATAACTTGGCTAAATGTTTGGTGCAAGAGGTGTAGCTTTCAGCCTATCTCAGGTTACTTACTTCTCAGTATACTTACTTCTTTCTAGCTTTTTTATTTAAAATGAGTAATGTATAACTCTGCTTCACTTGAACACTTAGAGGCCACTGTAGGGTTATTAATTGGCCTAATTTCTTTTTTTATATGTGGAAAAATATCAAATTTATTATTTTTTTAAATTTTACTTTAAGTTCTGGGGTACATGTGCAGAACATGCAGGTTTGTTACATAGGTATACACGTGCCATGGTGATTTGCTGCACCCATCAACCTGTCATCTACATTAGGTATTTCTCCCAAAGCCACCCCTCCCCTAGCCCCCAACCCCGCTAATTGGCCTAATTTCAATATTAGTATGCTTCAGGAAATAGGGAGGCCCAAGGAGACGGTGAGAGATGGAGGAATTTTAGGTCATTGGGGGCAGTCAGAACACACACAATATTAATTAAGATTACTGCTCATGTGGGTGCAATTCATGGAGCCCCAAAATAATTACAATAGTAACATGAAGGACCACTGATCACAGATCATCATAGCAGATATAATAGTAATGAAAGAGTTTGAATACTGTGAGAATCACCAGAATTTTACACAAACTGAGCACACACTATTGGAAAAATGGTGCTGATAGAATTGCTTAGTGCAGGATTGCTACAAACCTTCAACTTGTGAAAAAAGCAGTATCTGCAAAGCACAGTAAAGTGACATGCAACAAACTGATGTATGCAAGTATATATAATTTCATAGAGACTTATAAATATGTGCATATGGTCACTCGTGTTAGTTATGGTGTTCAAATAAATCCTCTACAGCTTCACTAACTCTTTGTTTGCTTTACTTACAAATAATTATTCAAAGAATGTTGAAACCTCCCACCATGATGATGCTTTTGTCCATTTTTTCTTATATTTATATCAGTTTTGCTTTATTTATTTTTAAAATATTTTAGATGCATGAAACTTGCAATAGTTCGTATGGTCAACACGAGCTTTTGTCCCTAATAATGGATTTTGTAGTTAAATTTAATTTTTGTTTCATGGTAGTATCATTATGTCAGCTTGCTTTAGGTTGGTGTTACTGTAGTTTTGTTTGTTTTGGTCTTTTAAATTGAATCCTTACTTGTTCTTATATTTTAGTTCTGTTTTTTTTAAACAACGTATCATTGGGTTTTGTTCTTGTTTTATTTCACTAATTTTATTTTATTTATTTTTCTTTCCCATGCTGTTGTTTTGTTTGCATTTTAGAACCTTAGAGAGCTCCACTTCCTCCTCCCAGCTCTGCAATGCAATAATGCGTGTGTTTCATTTATGCTCCAGTTGCATCCAGTCTTCCACCTGCTCCTCAAAAATGTTTTGTTTTGCTTTGTTTTCATATTACATGTGCCTCTCTGGGGAGGATGCTTTCTATCCACAATCTCCCATCCCCTTAGACTGAGGTTATGTAGGGTTAGTTTCCTGGCCATTGATGTTTGTTTTCATGTATTGAAACCACATAATCATATTCCCCACCTATGCAGTGCAAGGCATAAGGCAAAACCAAACATTCTACTTAGATATGATGTCATTAGGTGTCTACCTGAAATTTTCTTATCCTGTCTATATAACATGCTCCTGTCTCTAATTAGCACAATACATCTTGACATTAGTAAGCTTCTTAAGTACCAAGATAGTTTCTTGTTAGTGGGGTGCCTTCTTTTTGTGCTGTTGCAGAACATGTCTTTTTTCTGTAATGTATTATTATAGTTCAGAGGAGATTAATCACATATATATTAAAATATATATGTACTTTTATATTATGTACATTATCTAAAGATTTTATATCCTCCATGAAATTTTGTTTAAAATGACACAATACTCCATAGAGTTATATATATAAATATATAAAGACATATTTAAATTCCTCTCCAGACTTCAACAAAGGGTTGCAAGCAAATTTATTTACAGTGAAATGACAATCCAATTCACATATGCGCTATCACCATATTTTAGATTTTGGGAAAAACAATCTCATCAGAAAATATGTTCGTCCTTGTTCTATTCTAGCTGAACTAGGATTTCCAAAAAGGAAACAGCAAAGGAAGTCACTTCAAGCAGTAAAATAAGCAGAATTTAAGATCGGGAATAAATAATTCATGCAAAAAGAAATGCAAGATTTCCATTTTATCTTGCTTCTACATATATTGGAAAGGTTCAATCCAGATCTGATGTACTAATGCAAGCTTAAACCTTTTATCACCTGATATATTTTTTAGTTCTCTTACTAATCCACATAAAATTACTAAATTTGGCACTCTGGATATTTATGATTTTAAACAGACTCTAACTAAAAGCACAATCCTGTTAAGATAGAATGTATTATGTACAAGTTATCCTTCTCCACCAGTATATAATTTTAGAAACAGTGGATTTTCCAGGAACCCCTTTTCACCCATGAATAGGTCTTTGAATGGAATTTTACCATATTGGGACCCTATAACAATTTGTTTTGGGAAACTATCAAGAAACAAGGCCTAATCTCTGTAGAAATCTTTTGAGGCTAATGATAAGATTCCCGCTAGGATGGGCCAGACTATAAACCATGCTGTGATTTCATATATTTTCATATGTGACCTTATATTGTTATTTTTGTAAAGAAAAATGAGTGTAGGCTTATTTTAGAAATGTCTATTAATTTTCTGAAGAGACAGACAATATCAAAAAGATCAACGTATCTACCTCTGTGAAAAAAACCCTGTATTTTGTCCTTCAAGAAGAATTTGCTCTTCATTGGATATATCAAAGGCAAGTCAAAATGAAATAAGCAATTAAATGAAACATCAGAGAAGCAAACACAAACCAAGATATTTGTTCTTCCACACATATCCACCTATGCCGGGCTTTTTATTCCCTTAATATCTGTTCAGCACAAGAAATATGGCTACATTTCCTTAACATCAGACAACCCATGACAGTGGTACAATGGGACCAACAAATGGTTCTCTGGCATAGGCTTACAGCTAACGTTCAAACATATCCTATGATTACAGTGCAAAAGACAACAGTACAAGACAAATCACACAAATAGTGAAGCACATCGAAAGAGTTTAACTGTCATGTTACGAAAGTTATAAAATAGTTTCTTCTTGCTGTTATAAAGGCACTCATGGCTAACCAATAGAAAAAGAAAAATACAGAAAATTAACAGAGGAAGATAATCATTTCTATACTCAACAGCGATCTATGTTAAAACTTGGTTGTAATTCTTTCCAGATTTTTCACTCTTCCTATTTTTCATTGTATGTACATTAGCCCTGGGCCACAAAATCCATTGTCAATGGTCAAGCCAGAGGTAGAAGTCCTTTAGTATTTCCAAAATTTACGGTACTAAATTACTAAATTCAATTCACCTTTCATTCATGTAGAGTGCATCTTTAGGTGTTTTTTCCAAAATCAACACTCAAACTCCGTATTTTAGCATACATAGCACTCTGGAGCCAGAAAGCCTGTATTTAGTGCCAGTTCCTTCATGCATTAGCAGGGTGGCCTTGGTTCTTTAACTTTTCTTGGAATTGAACTCATTGATTAAATTAGTATAAAAATAATACTTACATGTAGTATTAAACAAGTCAATGCTACATGTAAACGTTTTAGAACAGAGACTAATGAATACTGAGCTCTAAGTACTGTTTTCGTTTTTGCGTTAGGATGATTATAGTTCTCGTTTTATTACTTTTAGTTAGTTTTAAGCATGCATGACCCTTTAGCATAGTGTAAAAGCCTCTGATCATGACCCATTTCTCTGCCATTGAAACTGAACTGGCTGGGCACAGTGGCTCACACCTGTAATCCCAACACTTTGAGAGGCCAAGGTGGGCGGATCTCAAGGTCAGCCATTCCAGACCAGTCTGGCCACCATAATGAAACCCTGTCTCTACTAAAAATACAAAAATTAGCTGGGTGTGGTGGCATGTGCCTGTAGTCCCAGCTACTCGGGAGGCTGAGGTGGGAGAATCACTTGAACATGGGAGGCAGAGGTTGCAGTGAGCTAATATCACACCATTGCACTCCAGCCTGGGTGACAAAGTAAGACTCCATCTCAAAAAAAAAAAAAAAAAAAAGAAAAGAAAGAAAGTGAACCTGCTCCATAGTATACCTTCATACTTTATATTTCATAGATGACGTTTGAGGAAGCTTAATTTATAGTTTTCAATTTTTTAGGAATAACAGATTATCTGTTTTTAGTGTTTAAATAATTTGTATATACATATACATATATATTTATTTATTTAATCCCTAGGTGTACAGTTCTTTATCCCTGTTATTCAACATTTCACCAGTATGCATGGATAGATGTATCTTTTATTTTTTCATCTTTTTTTGCCAAATTCACAAAAGGTTGTCTTTACATATTAATCTTTTTCAACCTAAAAATGTTTTCTTTAATTATTTAATTGATAATTGATTTTCTCAATTGATTTTTAATATTTTTCATTCCAAGAGTTTCATAGAAACTGTGCAATTCCTGGACTGAGTGTTTCCTCTCTCCTTTTTCTCTCACAGTGTTATATCTCTGTAGTATTTGTTTACCATCTTCAGTATTCTATCCTCAAGTTTGTTTTCCTATGTTACAGATTTGTTTGTCCACCGTATCAATGAATTTTTTTAATGTCACCAAGGTAATTTTTAGGTTTCCTATTGTATGTCAAAATACCTTATCACCACATTTTATCTTAGATATGAGAAGGAAAGATATTAATTCAGGAAGCTGCCCCTGAAAGACAGCACCTAGGCCAAGCCTTGGGCTCACCTAACAAACACCCTCCACTGCCAGTGGGTTCTCACCATGTGTCCAGAGGACTCAAGAGGCAAGACGGTCCAAAACTCCTTTCCATCTCACGTAGGAAATGGTGCATTTTCTCCCTTCTCTCTTTCTTTCTTGAAGTGCCTCGGGCTACATCTATACTTGATGGAAAGAACTGCACATTACTCAAAGATTGTAAACTTAGAACTGGAAAACCACCGCATCTCCTTTTTAGAGGAAATGGGTGAATCTTAGGAAGATAAAAGTATTTGTTTCTATGGAATATGAAGGAAGAAATATATGTGTTAAAAGGGAGCCAGGATCATTGGGCTATGGGAGATGTTTGCATATGAGTCAACAGGAATCCATTTGCTGGGCTTTGCTAATAGGTGGTTTTCATTTAGAAAGCCCACCCAACCCCAAGCTCAGTCAATATGATTGTGGTGAACCTAAGGAAAGCAAGTCACTCAAGCTTGGTGAATTAGATTCCCCTAGCCCCTAGGCCACAGTGATTGGTTCACAGCTGCATACATTATCATTTCAGAGATTAAAAGTCATCATGAGAATTTTGCTGAACTCTCTGAAACAGTGGCAAATTGCATCTCTGTATGGATGGGAAGCTAACAAGTGAAACTAAGGACTACTGCCGCCGTCTTGCTAGATCATGGAGACTGAATTTGAAACTACCATGGAAGAAAGAGTTCTGAATGCGTCATTTAAGCCATGAATTCAATTGTATTTGAACCTACCCTAACCCAAGTGTACTCAGCACATGAAACAATCAATCTTCTATTTCTTCAGCCAGTCCTGATTATATTGGCTCTCTTTTACATGAAGAATCTTAAATAAAGTGCTCAGCTTAGGCTTTCACAAGAAAAATATAAACATAGAAATGAATAAAAGTATAAATATTTTTCAGATTGAGAGTGATAAGGAAAAGTGCCCCTCCATCTTTTGTAGAAGTCCCTTATTTGTGGTTACTCTAGCATATATTATCCTTGAATGTTCCACATCCCCCCGCACTGCTTAAGCATTTTATGCATTTTATGTGGGGCTACAAATAGCAATAGGCTCTGGCAAGAACAGAAGTCAAAGGAACATTAGTGTGTGAATAGCAAATAACGGAGGCATAACCAGTGGAGAAGGCTTGTGGACAAGCACGTATATATTGACTGTTACAGCCAAGAGGCCTTCCGGGAAATATACCTTGGTTGTGAGGGAGATCTGGCTAAAATATTCTTCACCCCATTGACACTAATCTAGATTATTTGTACACTAATACACACGATCTCCTTTTTTGGTCTTTTCTCTATTCTCTGCTCCTTTTTAGAAAAAGGCTTACATTAATCAAAGTTCTGTCAAACCCCTAAAATCAGATTGGTTATTATTTTAGGTTTTACTTCAGTAAAAGTTAATATAAATATAGAGCTTATATAATTTTCTTTTTTAATTTAAATAATAAAAATAATACATTGGTGAACCAAAGGGGAAAAATGTATTTATATTAGTTAGCTGGGACTGTCATAACAAAATACCATAGAATGAGTGGTTTAAACAGAAATTTATTTCTTATAGTTCTGGAGGCTGGGAAGCACAAGATCAAAGTGCCAATCATTTGGGCTCCTGAGGAGGGCTCTCTTCCTGGCTTGCAGATGGTGGCCTTCTTGCTCTGTCCTCACATGGTCTTTCCTTGGTATGTGTGAGTGGAAACAAAGAATAAAAAGCTCTCTGGTGTCTCTTCTTTTAAGGGCACTAATCCCATCATGAGTGCCCCATCCTCAGGACTTCAACTAATCCTAATCGCCTCAATTTTCCCATCTTCAAATACCACCGTATTAGGGGTTAGGACTTCAACATATATATTTGAAGGAAACACAGACATTCAATCCATAACAGCATTAAAATCATGTTTGATGAAAGACCCCAGACTTCTTTTAATGCTGAAGCAGAGGCAGAGATTCACAGATATGTTTGCTTAACCCATTCAGATAATGATCTTCCATATCATCGTGAGATAATTCTCCAAATTACTGTAGGTATTTGAGTGATTCTAATGTTTAACTGTGAAACAATTGTTTTTTGAAACTGTGCCCAAGCTACTGGGTTCCCAGTCCCATTTTTTCAAATACTGTTTTTAGCTGTTTGCAGCCCTTCAATCCATAGACTTTCAGAGACTATATCTTGCCAGTAGCGTATTTGTCTAAGTATACTCAGCTACACAGGGCAGAAGTGTCAATCATGGAAGAGGAAACTGCTAATTTTTCCCAAAACTTTTCAAATATTTATTCCATGATTGGTTCACATATTATGCACCTATAACTTCAAAAATCCCCGAATATGTTTCATTTAGACATTCTTTGCATTTGGATTTTTGAAGAACTGTTTGAAGTCCAGGATAAGAGAGAGTTTGAGAATTTTATCAGCTTTTAAAATATGCTCTTTCTCTCTCAAAAAAAATTTGCAAATGTTTTATGATGTACATGTACTATTTTACCCCTTGAACAACCAACCTGAACCATGCTGTCTCCCAAAGCTAATAAAGAGAATGTTGGAATCCTGAGGGCCAGTGATGAGAGAGGGGAAGAAGGCACAGTTCTCATTATACTATCCTCTGACTTACATTCCTTTCTCTTTAAAATAACTTAGCATCTGCTAGTGTGCAGACATAAACTAATTTTCAATAGAGTACACTGAGGAAAAACACATAATATTTTTCTCTCATAGCAGGATCAGTTTGGCCTAAAGATAACAAATTTGCTTTTATGTAAATATTTTACAAAACCTTTTAACTTACACTCAATGGGCATTGAAAAATTCCCTGACGCTTTTTTTTTTCATCTTTTGGCATTTAAAAAGTTTGAAATTGCATGAAATATATTTTTCTTTCTGTTTGTAAAAGCACACTGTTCAGAAAGCATATTTCCTAATCAACATATGGACTACATCTTTTCTGATTAAGGGTAATAGAAATTTCCAAGTTCAAGTCATGCATGTTGAATCAAGAATGCTCGAGAAAAACCCTGAGAAATTCAGATTTTAAAAGGGCTTCTGCCTAATGTACCCATTCATTGCAAAATCGAACTTCATAGAAATTATTTTAATTGTATAAATTTGGCTAGACTTCCATGTAAACAGTTAAAGAGAAAAAGATAAATTGGACATTTTCAAAGGAAAAAACTGCAAGATTTGATATTAATTAATTAAATTTATATAAAATATATTTGCATAAGATAAAAAGTAAATATATTTTATATAAAAACTAATTGATGTAAAATATGAAAAGTATCAATCCATTGCATTTCTACAAGGGTACCTTTAAAAATATTATCAAAATTACTTCTCACATCAATACTCAATTTATAAGACTATTTTAAGTTAGGATGAGAATAAACTTCACTCTAACATGCAGAGATAAATATTATATGGAATTATATTATATTTAAAGACCATCCCCCAAATATCCTGTTTGGGCAAAATGTTTTTGTGTGGTTTTAGAAATTTTCAACATAATGTAATTTCAAAATAATAAATTTTTAATCAAAAGGTTGATGGTCATCAACATACCATCAGATGAAATTTAATGTAAATGTCATGAGTAGCCTGAAATCTATCCATGTTCAAGGACAACATATCAAAAGATTCTTAAAATAATTTGATAAATGTGAACTTCTATTTGAGTGAAGATAGTCATTCTTATTCCAGGTCAGCCTTAGTCCTTGGTTACATACTTAGAAGAGATTATTCATAGAAGTTGAATCCAAATAACATCAACAAATGCCAGTTAAAAACTGAAAAATTCATATACTCCAAGAAGTCCTACCCACTACACCCCAAATAAGACTTTTTCCTGTAATGGAATAGACTAGATCTATTGGTTATTTACCTATTGGGTTTTAGTTTAGTTTTCACTTTGACTTTTTAATAATGGCTTTAAATAACAATGCCATTAATAAATTTCATGGTCTGCCACCCCCTACATAAGTACTTGTGTTCTTGCCTATCCATAAAAGTATTTATCAAGACAGTGAAAAAAATACTGTATTTTCTTTAACATACATATCTGTGTGAGAAGGTTAGTTGTTCCAACTTTCAGAATGTCATTCCTTCCAAGGATTCTGGGTTGAATAAGTGCATGTTTATGTGTGCGTTTGTGAACATATGTGCACATGCCTATGTATGTCTACAAAACACACATACACATAAACATATGTAAATGTATACATGGGTATCAAGGTATACATACATATATGTATCTATATGTGGGTGTAATACACACTGTCAATTCTGGTCCTCTGGGAAACCTTTGCCTAGGTGGAATTGGCAATGTAAGAAATTCTTCGGGGTAAATAAACATCTATAAATAATAAAGGGAAGAAAAAGCAGGATTGGGCAAGAGAACCTTCACTCTGCAATGCTAGTGTGACATCATAACAAAGAGAGGGAAGGACAGAGTGGAGAGGGTAAAATAATCTCAGACTACGTTGCAGTTCTGAGGATTTGTCAGCCAGGCTGATGGTGAGACCCAGAGTAAAGATGGCAAGAGTTCTGCATGGCTGAATCTACTATTCCTTCCATGCCCAGTCCCTGTGGGGATTGAGGCTTTGGCCCTAACCCTGTGGTGGTTTCTACAGGTGAAGCTGCTGGATGCTGTCGCTAAGTACCCCCTTGCAGCTGGTCCTCTCCTGAAAGGACATTTGAGTCCTGCAAGCTCAAGGCTGCCATGCACATGCATATGTAAATGGACATATTTTAGGTTAGTCATTGCTCCGTCTTTCTGAAGTGAAGATTGATTATTTATGACCCTCCCAATTTTTTAATTTCTTCCCTGGGATTCTGAAATGATTACATGGATTTTCAAAGAGTGCTATACATTTTGAAGGGAAACGCTAGGTATAGCTATAAATACCTCACATTCTTCAGCAATGTGTATAGAATAGAGATTGTTTTATTTAGTATATTGACCTATTTCCAAGTTGGCTGATAGTTACAACATTTCTTTTTCCAAATAGGGGGATTATTTTTGGAATCCTGTTTTATATGGCTGAATGTTGCTTGTATTCCACTGACCACCAGAAACACAAAGGTGCGCTCTTGGGGGCCTGTGGTCAGAAAGGCTTAGATCACAGTTACAGATTTCAAAAATCCAAGTGACTTATTTGCAATTCAAATCTTCCCTCTAATTCTCTAGCTCCAAAGAGAGAGAAAGAGGGTATGGTGCAGAACCAGCATATAAATTTGTCTAGTGTGAGATCTAAGATATGCACAGCCCCTGTGGGATAGCTTTACATGAAGAGGCAGAAGGGAGCAGTATAAAAATTGTCTTTGTTATGGACTAAATCTTAGTGCTCCCCTCCACCAGTGAATTCATATGCTGAAGCCCCAGTTCCCAATATTCTGGTATTTGAAGGTGGGACGTTTGCTAGGTAATTAGGTCTAAATGATTTCATGAGGATGGGGCCCCCATGATGAGATTAGGGTCCTGATAGGAAGAGAAAGACACTGGACGGCCTGGCGGGGTGGCTCACACCTGTAATCCCAGCACTTTGGGAGGCTGAGGCTGGTGGATCATTTGAGGTCAAGAGCTCAAAACCAGCCTGGCCAACATGGTGAAACCCCATCTCTACTAAAAATACAAAAATTAGCCGGGCATGGTGGTGGCTGCCTGTAATCCCAGCTACTCAGGAGGCTGAGGCAGGAAATTGCTTGAGGCCAGGAGGCGGAGGTCGCAGTGAGCAGAGATAGTGCCACTGCACTCCAGCCTGGGTGACAGAGCGAGACTCCGTCTCAAAAAAAAAAAAAAAAAAAGACACTGGAGCTGGCCTGCTGTCCACAAGATGAGGACACACTGAAAACGGCAGCTTTCTGCAAGCTACGAAGAGAACCCTCTCCAGAAACCAAATCAGTGGGCACCTTGATCATGGATTTCCAGCTTCCAGAACTGTGAAAAATCAGTATTTGTTATTAAGCCACCCAATCTATGTTATTTTCTTAAGGTAGCCCCAGCTGACTAATACCTTCCCCGCACCCCTGGCCCCATATGATAAAAGCAAGGGAGGGAATGAGAAATCAATCATTTCTGTTTGTGAGTGACTCACATCATCTCCTGCAGAAATGGAGATACATAAGTTTCCTAAGTCTGATACCCTGCCAGGAGTGGGAAAAAGCCCAGAGCAGAAAAATGTCATAGAACCCCAAGGCTTTGTAGACCAGTAACACCACCCGAATCTATAGCAATAGAAGATGGATAGACAATTTACTATCTTAGTGTGTTTTCTGTTGCTTATAACAGAAGATCTGAAACTGGGTAATTTACAAGGGAACAAAATTTACTTCTTACAGTTCTGGAGCCTGAGAAGTCCAAGGTCTAGAGGCATCTGTGCTAAGAGCCTTCTTGCTGGTAGGGACTCCCTGGACATCCCAAGGAAGCACAGGGTATCACACAGCAAGGGGGCTTAACATGCTGGTGTGCTGGCTCAGGTCTCTCTTCTTTATATGAAGACAACAGTCCCACTCCCGTGATAACCCATTAATCCCCTGATTGACAAATAGATTAATCCATTCATGAGACAAAGCCCTCCTGACCCAATCACCTCTTAAAGGCTCTCCATACTGCCATATTGGGGATTCAATTTCCCCACGAGTTTTGGAGGGGACAAATATTCAAACCACAGCATGTAGCAAGCAGGCGCAGCATTGTTGAAATTCACTCAAGGTGGGGAACTTGGGGACTGCACTGGTCAACAGTGCTGAAAGCCCTGGCAATATGCATTGAGACTTCTCACCCAGTCTACTGACAAAAAGGGGAGCCTGACTATAATCCAAAGTTCCAGCAAGTGTAACTGGAGTGGGGAAAGTTTGCTGAGTTCATGGTTTTCTTGCCTACTTTGTGTTATTCACACGTTTGCCATCATGCTTCCCCTGGCTGGTATCACACTTGTTTAAAACTCGAACTTCCCTGAACATGCACCATTGAGATTCCTTTTCCTGCCAAATTAACTGTGCAGAATTTCTCCTTAAATGTTATCAAAACCCCTGAAGTGAAAGATTAAATAATCATTCGGTAGATATTGTTAAAGACAAAGGGGGTCTTTAGGCATAAAGAAATTTTTTTTACAGACTCTTTATGGGTTTAAATATTTTTTATATGTTTAAAGCTAAATATATTCTTAAAAAAATTAAAAGATGATGATACTTGGAGCTATGAGACCATCTTGTTTGTTTGTTTGTTTGTTTTTGAGACAAAGTCTCACTCTGTCTCCAGGCTGGAGTGCAGTGGCATGAGCTCGGTTCACTGCAACCTCTGCCTCCTGGATTCAAGCGATTCTCCTGCCTCAGACTCTTGAGTAGCTGGGATTACAGGTGTGTGCCACCACACCCAGCTAATTTTTGTATTTTTAGTAGAGACAGGGTTTCACCATGTTGGCCAGGATGGTCTTGATCTCATGACCTGGTGATCCACCCGCCTCGGCCTCCCAAAGTGCTGGGATTACAGGTGTGAGCCACTGTGACTGGCCAAGACCATCTTTTTTATTTTGAATTGCAAAACTACAAAAACACAAATAAGTGATGACAGTTCATTACATGTTCAAAAGATAGAGCTCACAATTGTTAAAATTTCTTCTTTCTTCTGAAAATCAATATATTGACTGATGTTATTTCATACTGAAGAGAAAAGGATATTTATAAAACATCGTACAACAGTGTTTCAGGAACTTCAGAAAAAATAAAATAAAAATGAAAATTCCCAGCCTTGTTGTATGGTACTAAGAAATCTGAATCATTCCAATAAGCATCTGAATATCAAGTGCTTATTCCAACTGAACTTGTTGCAATTCACCACTCTCTTCTGCATGTGCGATGCAATGTGATTGTGCCTAGGGTGGATTTCTTTGAGCACTGAATAATTTCTTTGCACTCTAGTCTTCAGTGCTGATTAGTTTTTTCTACTTCGACTTGTTCATACAAAGGATGCCTTGACATAAAGAAAGCCTAGAAACACATAACAAAAAAAAAAGAAAAAAAAAGAATTATGCAGTTAAAATAAAATTCCAGAGATTTTCATTAGCACACCCTGTCTATACATAAACCCATATATAGTCCCAGGGAAGGGCTGATATATTTAACTATGTGAGTAAGATCTTTTTAATTAAAGTGAATGTAGCCTTTTGGTCTACAAAATAAACAATCTTACAATAGGAAAAATGCAATCTGTCGAGACATATTTGAGTTATTTTGCAGTAATTGGCTTGGCAACAGCTTCAGTCACAGATTTCTGTTTCACAGATTGCCCCCAAATGAATAAAGGTTTGCTTTGAAATGTAATTAATATTACGTTCAACTGTAAGACATTCTCAGGTTGTCAAAGGAATTTGAAGGAGGTAGCTACAAAAAGTGAACAAAATAAAAGTGAAACTGAAAAGTAAATTAAGTCAAATTAACGCACACAAAGTAAACTGGACCAATACCAAATGCCCATGGCATGAACCACATTTTACCTTCAGTTCAATCCCCTCTCAATGTTGAAATTATGCAGGTGGCTAAGTAATTCACAAGGTATATGTTTATTGACAATGATTGCCTCATTTTATCATTTAATCATGAATGAGTGTGGGGAATGAAAATGCTATTCTATCCTCACCTGACATGAAACAGATCTGCAACAGGGCTGCACTCTGGAAGTTCGGATCTCTGAATTCAATACTCATTAACCAGTATCACTTTCTTCACATTAATAATCAGTCACCTGCTTATAGTAAATAAATAAATATTGAGTTATATGGGTGAAGTGCATCAATATTACATTAGTTGTTTTTATTTTTTATGTAGTTTTTATGTTTTTATTACAATGTATTTCCATCTTTTCTGCAAGTCCAACTGTTCTTTTTTTTTTGGAGATGGAGTCTCGCTCTGTCACCCAGGCTGGAGCTCAGTGGCACGATCTCAGCTCACTGCAGCCTCCACCTCCTGGGTTCAAGCAATTTTCCTGCCTCAGCCTCCTGAGTAGCTGGGATTACAGGTGCACACCACCACAATCAGCTAAGTTTTGTATTTTTTAGTAGAGGTGGGGTTTCACCATGTTGACCAGGCTGGGATCGAACTCCTGACCTCAGGTGATCTGCCCACCTTGGCATCCCCAAGTGCTGGGATTACAGGCGTGAGCCACCACCCCGGGCCTGCAAGTCCAACTATTCTATTTCGGTAGGAGATATGGGCCCATAGGAAATACTGAGAACAAACAGAGAACATACTCACAGTTGGTTCCCCTCAATGGTGTCAAAACTACTCACTATATTTAAAACATCCAGGTCCATGATATCCCAGCAATCAAATATAAGTAGTATTAATTGCATACACTAGAGGAATCTTAAATGTATTTTCTCTCTCTTTTATTAGGAAATCAGTAAAGACATTTGTATTTGTTAGTCCTTAAAGAGTTGACTATGGTAGTTAATATAAATTTAGAAAAAAATGTTATAATTTACAAATGAGAAAGTAGGGTTTATTAAAGAATAAACAATGATTTTTTTTTTTTTTGCATCTGTCTTACCTGGCATTAGAGATGCAGTTTCTTGTAAGCCTTACAATATCTCTTAAAAATATAAAATTGCTTCACAAATCAACAGAAGGTTGGTGATTTTGCAGATGGGCATTTGTGTTGAATAATTATTTTACTCTATGTTCAAATATTCAGATTTTTTCTTATTCACGATTAACCTTGTCTTTTGGTGATGTTTATTGTTATTATTATGTGAACTTCAATTAGCTTCAACCTGTGATACTTGGAAAATTTGATAATCAACACAAAGAAGTTTGGGAAAGAAATTTTGAAGGGAAAGAAAAGGGAAAAGATTGGAAATGTGGCTTACTGTATATTCTAAATCTGGCTGAAAGACCAGCTTTTGAACAAGCTGTTATTTTCCACATGGGAGTAGCATTGCTACAGTAAAATGCCAGATTTCATCCATCATAATGTCATGGCTCATATTAAAATGTCTTCAGGGACCTAAGGGAGGGATGGGCAAAAGACATCAAATCAATTTTCAGGCAATTGCTATGGTTTTCAGAAACTAAGCCCTATGTGATAGTGTTATGACTACACAAAGGGAGGTTATAAATAAGGTCCATACATCAAGGGAGGAAGTAATTTAGAAAAAGAAAGCTGATTTGACTTTTGTGTGAGTCTGAACATATGGTTAGGGCACAGCTGGGTTATCATTCTATACATTCTTACAAGAGAAAAGAACCAAATCAACACTTTGGAGAAATGAACCTATCACCACAGTCTTGAACCTAAAACCCTCAAAACCATCTATCGTTCTTCATCAGTTGAGAAGGACTCAAGGTTATTTTGCATTTGTTTAAGGTAGTATTTAATCACAAGAAAATCCAGTCAAGTATCATTTGATGACCTTGGTAGCTTTGAACTAATCTTTATATGAAGGTGTCTTTTCCATAGAACAGGAATTGGCCCAATTAAGAGAGATCTCTGATGTAGTCAGACTTTCATACGTGAAATTCCTACTTCTTGATTGAGCAGTTCATTGTTAAATCTATAAGCTTTAAAGTGCTACAGCCTATATTTGCCACAGCTGCCTCTACTCTATAAAGAGCCAGTCTGTCTCCCAAGAAGTTAATCATCACGAAATGAGTCTTGGGTGTAAAAATTAGGAAGGGTAAGTGGGGAAGAACCTTGTGAAATTTCTGTGCATTTATTTGACTGGAGAAAAGAAGTTAATAATGTGACATGATCTTACCAGCAGAATAAAAATTAAAATCTAAATATTTGTTATATTTCCATATTCTATTGAGAGACTTTAATTATGGCAATATATAAGATAACTGTATATTCCTTATAAACTATAGAGTTGCAACAAATCAGCATAGAGCATAAAATTACTTCCACCAATGTAATTAACATATTATCCTTGCCATTTAATTTGAAGAAATATGTCTCTATAGCGGTACTAATCTTCACATGTTCTGTTCCTCAAATCATTATGTGTTGGAAGAAACTGTGTTTCAGTTTCCTGACCATCAAAGTACATTAGTGAACATTTCTACCCTAACTGAAGGGAAATTATATTTTAGAGGGTATATAACACCACATTAAACTATGGAAAACAAGGAATAAAAACACGATATGCTTTTTAAAACTATAACATGTGCAGAGATGGTTAATAAGGAGCTTAATTTTGGGGAGCAGCCAAACTACAAAGATTAAGAAAATGAACTGTGTCAAAATTTTGCAATAAGCAGCTCAGTTGTAAATAGCTCTAATACTCAGCTATGCTAGGAAACAAAAGCTATTTCTTTAGACTTTTTAGTTAGGCTTTATTCACATCCAAATCAGGAACTAGGAATCACAGATTCTGAGACGTCAAAATTAATCAAGGAAGTCCAAATAGTTTTGAGTCAATATAGATGTCTAGATTAACTGAGTATAAACAAGGTTCTATTATTTATCACAAAAATGAATGTTTGATGCACCATTAACACTAAAGTAGTTTTTGCTTTGTTTAATTATGGAGTCATTTGTGATTCTTTTTTTTATTTTAGTAGATTGATGCAATATAATTTTAGTCTTGTGCTCAACAGAATAGATTTATTTGAAATGCATTTATTGTGTATATATTTAGTAGCAAATGCAGTACACTGAGTTAAGTACGCTTGAGCCCAGTTATTAATTTATGAAGAAGAGGGTTGGGAAAGAACAGAGCTATTTTACAGAAACTCTTGATAAAATCCTCTGGAAGAAAATCAACCAAGGATCCAACTATTTGGTTTACCATTTTATTAATATATCTATTCTAGGTTTTCTATGTGCAGCAGGAAACCTGTGAACTGCTGGAGTTACCACCATTTTACACATTAACTTTCGGTGCAAGATATTATAACAAGTGCTGAGGCAAACAATAAGAATAATGAGTATTATTATTATTAATTATTACTGCTAAAGTTTATTGAGTATCCCAAGCACTGTGCAGCCCACATTCAGTGAATATTTGTAACAACACTTTGAGTTAGTAACTATGATTATCTCCATTTCACAGAAGGGGAAAGTACGATTTTGAGAGCTTAAAGGACATGGCTCAATTTTACGAAAGTAGTAAGTGTGAGAGTGAATCCAGGATTCTTTGACTCTGAAATGGCTGGCAGTCCCAGCTCCTAAAGAGCCATACCTAATGAGATCAGGGTTATAAAAGGAATATATAACTCAAATTGGAACATCTTGGAAGTCATAGAGAAAAAAATTGAACAATTGAAGGCTAATCATGACCTTGTGAGGAAGTTCCCATTACACTGTTACTGGCATATCTTTGAGAAAACCCCACAGATCTTTCTAAGTTTCTATTTGATATGTGGAAATGTTTCTTCCATCCCTTCGTCATTGAAAAGAATGTTGACTCTTTGGCTAAAATCTCATTGAATGCCTTTCTTATTTATTTATGTATTTATTTTGAGGTGGAGTTTTTCTCTTGTTGCCCAAGCTGGAGTGCAGTGGCGAGATCTCAGCTCACTGCAACCTCCACCTCCTCCTAGGTTCAAGTGATTCTCCTGCCTCCACCTCCCAAGTAGCTGGGATTAGAGGTGCCTGCCACCATGCCTGGCTAATTTTTTTTAATTTTTAGTAGAGAGGGAGTTACATCATGTTGTCCAGACTGGTCTCGAACTCCAGACCTCAGGTGATTCACCCACCTTGGCCTCCCAAAGTGCTGAGATTACAGGCGTGAGCCACCACCCCAGGCCTGCAAGTCCAAATATTCTATTTCAGTAGGAGATATGTGCCCATAGGAAATACTGAGAACAAATAGAGAACATAATCACAGTTTCTTCTCCTCAATGGTGTCAAATTACCCACTATAATTAAAACATCCAGGTCCATGATATCCCAGCAATCAAATACAAGTAGTATTAATAGCATACACTAGAGGAATCTTAGATGTATTTTCTCTCCCTTTTGATTCAGAAATCAGTGTTAAGTGTCTTGGGGAGAAAGGTGTTTTATCTCTACGAAAGGAGCAGTTTTACTCACTCTACTGAAGGTCTCTTACAAACTTTGATATGTTTTACAATTTAAACTTTTTAGGCTACCGAGAAGCATGAAAAAATATATATATGTATATATCTCACTTCCGTTTTCGCTAGGAAACTCAAAAAGTCTATTTTATTTTATATAGATGACCCTTTCCAGGAGTAGGATTATCCTAATGAGTGGTAAGTTACACATGGCTTAAAACTGGGGGATGATATTCTCTCTTAGCTTCTTGGTTGATGTCTTCAAGGCTGATATTGGCAGGTTAAATTTACAGTTATTTTACAGTTAAAGTTACAGAAATGCAATTACATTTGGAAATCTCATTAGGGTTTGCATTTCATAATCACCACCTTCCTCTCCCCTTCAGAATCACACAAAGTCATTTTATTCTCCTTGGCTTGATGGCTCCACTGTCTTTGGTTCTGTCTGGCAGTACCTGCACCTTGGCCCGGCCCTTGGCAGCAGTCAGCTCTTACCCTTTGTTCTTTTAGGCAAGGCTATTTCAGTTCATCTTTGACTGCTGTGTGCCACTCTCTGCAGGCTCCTTCCCATCTAATTTTCCATTTGTTTCCTCTTCAAAGGCTTCTTCATTTTCACTGTTCCAGACTAGATTTGTCTGTTTGGAAAGATTTATGCTCCCCATCCCATTATTCTTATTATAATTTAGCATGCAAGGCAGAGTGCAGCACTGGTACTTTTATAGTAGAACTCTTAAAGGCATGCACATGAATAAAAAAATGAGCAAACACACTTTAAAAATATGCAGGATTTCAGTCGTTTTAATTCTGAGCAGACAACTTTGATCCCGGCAACCCTTGGGATCAGAGAATTTTGTATAGTGAGAATGGTTTCTTAATCCATTTACTTTCTACTCCTTCTAATGTTCCATCCCATATAATTCCTCTATTTTCATTGACCAAACCCTTTACTGCCACCTCATTCTTTTCAGTATCTGTAGTTGAAAGTATACAAATTTAGCTTGGATGAATGTTGAAGAATATGTTCAAAAAAAAACTTTAGACATAGTTTTTCAAGAGTACATTATATGCCATGCACAAAATTGTAAGTTCCTACTAGAATATAAGCTCTGAGAGGGCAAAGATTTTTGTCTGATTTATTCACCTCTCTACTCTCAATTCATGGAATCTTGCCTCCCACATAGTAGTTGTGCAATAGAAAGTTCTATATTTATTTTTTGTTTTATTTTATTTTTTTGAGACAGAGTCTCTCTCTGTTGTCCAGGATGGAGTGCAGTGGTACAATCTCAGCTCACTACAACCTCTGCCTCCCAGGTTCAAGCAATTCTTGTGTCTCAGCCACCTGAGTAGCTGGGATTACAGGCATGTGCTATCACACCTGGCTAATTTTTGTATTTTTAGTAGAGATGGGATTTCACCATGTGGCCAGGCTGGTCTTGAACTCATGGCCTCAATTGATCCACCCACCTCCACATCCCAAAGTGCTGGGATTACAGGCATGAGCCACTGTGCCTGGCCAGAAATTTGTAAATGAATGAATCATTTTTCTTAATCACCTGCCTAACTGAAACCAAAGTATTGCACACATGAGTTTCAGTTTATTATGTCTCTCAAAATACCCCTAAGTAACTACTGCTTTATTTTAGGGGTAATAGAAATTAAACTAGGTATTTTCTGTGTATTATCTATTTTCTATATGTAATTTATAGTCATATTAATAATGAACTGCAAATAAGGAACACTGAGTACATAGCACTTTTTCTTGGAGTTTGGTTAAATAGTAATTTATGTATATAAATGTAATAAATTTCATAACTTGATGTGTAAAATGTGCATACATACCATGGTTATTTACACACAAGGAAAGTGAGTGTGTTCACTTATTCCCTACCTTGCCTAGGGCTGAGTGTGGAGGATAAAGAAATCTAATCAGGGAGACTACCTCTTCTTTACTATTCATAGCATTGACACATTCCTGTTATTTTAGAGCCCTCAAAAATGTACATACATACTTTTGCATTCACTGAATGGAAGTCAGTGGAGATTGGGAAGGAACATAGTCTTCATTACATGAAATTTTACATTCTTAGCAAAATTTTCAAAAGATATTCAGATACACTTGTTCTGTGAAGAATGAGAAAGTGAGCTAACAAGGAAGACAGAAGAAGACTGCATGGCAGTGGAGCAAGAGCAGTGGGCTGGAGGACCTCCCTGCAGGGTTGTGAGACTGCTCTAGTGGCCCCTCATTTACGACAAGTAGAGGACTTGGGGAGACCACAGGATTTCCTGAATTGCCTGAGTGTTAACAATGGAGATAATACCATTAACCCTGTCTATGCAAAAATCTGGCTCTTATAATTAGCCCTTCATTCTGAACTTGGAGGAGTTCATATGCTTAATAAACTTCATCTCCACAACACTGGTCTCCACTGGCGCAGCAAAACCTTGCTTAGGGGACCTTCAGGAAGGGTTTTATGACTCAATTCTACACTAAAAATTTGCCAGGATCCTGCAGGATGGGACTGAAAAAGCATGAAATCTTTCAAATATATGGAATTAATTTCTTATGAAATTTTCTGTTGTCAATATGTTGAGAATTTTTCCTTTTTAACAGTGTACAGTAAGTCTCTAAAAGAGTCAATGGTAACTGTATGTTTGGTAAGAAGGTGTATTTATTTATTTATTTGTTCTTTTGGAGGTGTATTTATTTTTACACTATATGTGTCTTTTTTGAAAAGGCTCAACTAAAATGGTGGCTTAGGTTGAATAATATTTAAGAAAGTGGAAGTGAATTATATTAGGAAAAAAAAAATGCCCCTTTGTAATGAAAACAAATCCTCCTGACCTACTTATTTAAATTTAAATCCAAGACCCATTTATTAGTCTAGTGGTTCTCAACCCTGCTGCATGGAGCTCTTTAAAATTACTTATCTGCAGACCTCACCCCAGGCAAATTAAATTAGAATCTTAAGGTGTGGAGCCCATGTCACAGCATTTTTTTAAAAAGCTCCTTGATGGTTCTAATGTGCAGCTTGGTTTGAAAACAATTGATCAGGCGTTTTCTAATCCATAACTTTCAAAGAAATAGTATTCCAGAAGTTTGTTTGTTGAGCAGTTGTTTACATTTGGGAATACATTTTTTCAAATGAACAATGTTATACATGGTGTTTAATTCCCCAGGCCTTTCCATAAAAGCTTAATTAAGCTCAATGTATCTGAAGCTTAGTACTCTGCTAATGGAATTATGGAACTTAATCACCATGTATAACAATGTTTCTGCAAAAGCAGACTCAGAATTCTAATGGGGAGGGGGAAGAATAGAAAAAGTATCACTGCCTACAGCCCAGCCAGAAATTGCTGCTCTCCTGTTCCCTGTATTGTCCCCGTGCCACCACCACCACACACCTGACTCTCCTCGTAGTCATCTAGGGGGTTTGAGGGTCCCAAATAGTGTGCTCCTAATGCCTCTGCTTTTCCCTCACCAAGTAAAAATTAACCTGCCAGCTTTCATTCCACTGCTGCAACTATTGCTACTGGACAGGAGTCCCTTCTTTCTCTGGATGCAGACATAGCACCTAATTCCCTTGATGTGTATGGGGGATGGGTGGTGGGGGAGTTGTTTGTTTTCTACTCTAATCTTCCTTCTTGCTTTTTTTTTTTTTTTTTTTTTTTGAGACAGAGTCTCGCTCTGTCACCCAGGCTGGCTTGCAATGGTGTGATCTTGGCTCACTGCAACCTCCACCTCCCAGGTTCAAGTGATTCTCCTGTCTCAGCCTGCTGAGTAGCTGGGATTACAGGCGCATGCCACCATGCCTGGATAATTTTTTGTATTTTAGTAGAGACTGGGTTTCACTGTGTTGCCCAGGCTGGTCTTGAACTCCTGAACTCAGGCGAAAATCTGCCCACCTCAGCCTCCCAAAGTACTAGGATTACAGGCATCAGCCACCGTGCCTGGCCCTTCTTGCCTTTTTTAAGTGATAGAGTTGTTTCCCACTAGCAATGCAAATCAGACAATGGATACAAATAATCATTTTTTCCTGTGCTCATTCCTCCCCATGAATTTTTTTCACTTCTGCCCTATAAGCACAAAGTCCATATGACTTATCTTCCAAAACAGGCCACTTTTAAAAGTTAAAGTAGGGGCTAAATACTTGCTCTGGGACAATGGAAGTAAACCAGAACAACCCTCAGTGAAAAAGAATGTTTGTTCTCCCTAAAAATGGGCTTAGGCCACACAAAGGATTGAGATAAGATTCATTAGCATTTTATTATAAATTCTAAATGCTGGCAAGGGAATGTCAGCAAAAGCTTTCAAATAAAGAGGAGGAAGGTTGTAGAGGGGGTGGTATTTCTCTATTAGTCCATTCTCCCATTGCTATGAAGAAAGACCTGAAACTGATGAATTTAGAAAGAAAAGAGATTTACATGGCTCATGGTTCTGGAGGCTTTACAGGAAGCATGGTGCTGACATCTGCTTGGCTTCTGGAGAGGCTTCAGGAAGCTTCCAATTATGGCAGAAGGCCAGCAGGGAGCAGCTGGCTCACATGGTGGGAGCAGGAGCCGGAGAGAGTGAGGCGGAAGGTGCCACACACTTTTAAGCTACCAGATCTCCAAAGAACTCACTCACTATCACAGAGATAGTACCAAGGGGCATGGGGCTAAACTATATATGAGAAATCCACTTGCCATTATCCAGTCACCTTCTACCAGGCTCTATCTCCAACATTGAGGATTGCATTTCAATATGAGATTTGGGTGGGGACACACATCCAAATTACTAGTTACTATTATCAGTGATCTCTATACTGAGGGCAAAGAGGGAAAATAAAATAGGGAATAATCTCTTTATGTATTTTTCCCCTTGCCCCCCAAGTCACCATACAGGCCCCGCAGCTCTGGGTTGTACTGTCATTCTATCATGAGATGGAGTGGATAGGGAAGTTCAAGGGGGCAGGGTGAGGAGTGGAGGAGATCTTACCTAAGGGTAGTGTGTTAGTGGAAACAAAATGCAGAAGAAAACATCCAGAGGAGTTATGAGACATGAAAAGAGAATTTTTATAGTCACGGAGCCGCTGAGAAATATTGTGGCTATTTTAGGAGAGGAGGGCATTCTTTTGTAGAGAATAAAAGTGGGCGAGACCAATCAAATTGAGACCTGTTGATACAACCTGAATGTTCAGAAGTGAATACATAGAGTCTTGGAAAATTGAGAATTTTTTTATATTATTACCACTGTTCTTCATTCAAAAATACTAACATTTATTTAGCTGGGTTTCTGTTTTTTATTAACCAGATGTCTTCCCATGTCCCCTTTTTCCAATTGTATGCATATGGTTGGCATCTAGTTAGTCCAGCCGCACTAACAGTATCTGGTGTCTCCAATTCGACTGGCAGAGAGTCCATCCCTACTTATGTGGACATCTGTTGGAGGACATTTCTATCCCTTTCTATGTAGCAAAGATGGGAAAAGGGAGCAAGGGAAATCAGTGTGTGAAATGTCAACCTCGTGGCATATTGATTTTTTGGATTTATTTATTTGTACCTCTGGGAATCTCACTCATATGACACTTGGCACAGTTACTCATTCAACCTTATGTACTGGGATTTTGAATGTCTTCTGTTTTTGAGCTGCCTGGCAATATGTCCAATATGATTGATCTTGTCATTATTTTCTTTCACTTTGAATTTATGATCTAATGATCAATTTTGTGGCTGGGGAACATTTGAAATTGAGCTGATTTACTCCTCTTTTTTTCGGCCCCATTTTCCTCACGATACTCCCGCTGAGACCTCTGACAACAAAATCACATCTTTGGCCGGTGTAAAAAATTAATTATTAATATTGGAAATGACCGTATTCTGTTATTTAATATGATTACACATAATCTGTCTTTAAAATTTAAAAAAATATAATATTATGTTAATTTTATTAGATTTCTAATAAAAATATGTCAAATGACTACAAACATCTAAATTGGTAGAATGCATAAAAATAATTTCAAAATAATATTCAACTACTAAAAATAGCTATTAAGTAGTTATTATCTGATAGACACTTTAAACTTTTTGTAAATGTTTTATTTAATCTTCATGATTGATAGGGTTCAGGACATGAGGTTTGGATAATAATACTAAAATACACAATCTCAAACTCCATAATCCTAAATGTTGAAATCCCAAAGGATCAAAATCCCTAAAGTCTAAAATCCCTAACATCTAAAACCTCAAAAATCACAAGCACAGAATAGTTGCATCATGTTATGTGGAACTATTCCTTTGGTATTGCCTTTATTTATATAAATTAAGTATGGTTTAAAAAGATGCCTCTGGGTGCCAAGTTGACAAGGTGTAGACTTATGGACTTAATTTGAGGTGCCAACTTGACTGGATTAAGAAATGCCTAGAAACCTCATAAAACATCATTTAGTGTGTCTGTGAGGGTGTGTATTAGTCAGAGTTCTCTAGAGGGACAGAACTAATAGGGTATCTGTATATATGAAAGGGAGTTTATTAAGGAGAATTGACTCACACAATCACAAGGTAACATCCCACCATAGGCTGTCTGCAAGTTGAGGAACAAGGAAGCCAGTGGCAGATCAGTCCAAGTCCCAAATCCTCAAAAGAAGGGAAGCCAACAGTGCAGCCTTCAGTTTGTGGCCAAAAGCCTGAGAGCCCCTGACAAACTACTGGTGTAAGGCCAAGAATCCAAAAGCTGAAGAACTTGGAGTCTGATGTTCGAGGGAGGAAGCATCCAGCATGGGAGAAAAATTAAGGCTGGAAGTCTGCTCTTCCATCTTCTCCTGCCTGCTTTATTCTAGCCTCACTGGCAGCTGATTAGATGGTGCCCACCTAGATTGAGGGTGGGTCTGCCTCTCCCAGTCCACTGACTCAAATGTTAATCTCATTTGGCAGCACCCTTACAGATACACCCAGGTAGGATACTTTGCATCCTTCAATCCAATCAAGTTGACACTCAATATTAACCATCACAGGGTGTTTCCAAGGGAGATCAGTTCATGAGTCCAAGTGGATTAAGTGGGAAAGTATCCCCTCAATGTTGTTGGGTACCATCCTACTGGCTGGTGGCTGGGAGAGAACAAATACAGAAGGTGAACTTGTCTCTCTCTGAGAGGTGGGACAGACATTTCTTCTGCTAACTTGGACATCAGAACTCCAGGCTCACCACCCTTTGAACTCTAGGACTTGCACCAGGGGCCCACAGGGTCCTGCAGCTTTTGGCATCCCAGGGTCTCCAGCTTGTGGATGGCCTGTGGTGGGACTTCTCAGCCACTGTAATTTCATGAGCCAACTCCTTTAATAAATCCTCTCTCATATTTTTGTACACATAGTGATACAGGAGCTGGAAAGAAATTATTTGGGTAGCTCGTCAGGGTAAGAGAGTCCTTGGTAAGGTTTCCCTACTAACAAAAGCAGCACCCAAATAATTTCTTTTCTAACAAACAGCAGCCTGTAAAGTCAAGCTGCAGACATAGAAAAGCAAGCTGGAACCTTGCATGGGTGAATGCCAGCAGCTAAGCCAATAGGAAGAGGCTACCTGGGTGCCAGGCATGTTCGAGGAGGCTTTATCTTCCCTTTTCTTTGTCAACCACAGAGAAACAGGCAACATGGTGCAGGCCAGGTAGAGAGTCTATTTGCATAATAAAAGATTAGGGTGGAGAGGCCAGCTTCTTCGAGCCCTATGTAAATGGAACACCTGGTTCGACGGATCTTTTGGGCCCCGTAAATCAGGCACCGCCTCCTCAAGCTCTTCTATAAAACCCCCTGCAATTCACCAGGGAACTGGAAGACCCACTAGAGAGCCCCTCTCTCTAGTGAGGGGCTCTAGTGAGGAGAGACAGCCTGTCTCTTTTCTCTTGCCTATTAAACCTCCACTCTTTTTTTTCTTTTTGAGATGTAGTCTTGCACTGTCTCCCTGCCTGGTGTGCAGCAGGGTGATCTTGGCTCACTGCAACCTCCACCTCCTGGGTTCAAGTGACTCTCCTGCCTCAGCCTCCTGAGTAGCTAGGATTACAGGCTCCTGCCACCACGCCCAGCTAATTTTTTGTATTTTTAGTAGAGACAGGGTTTCACTATGTTGGCCAGGCTGGTCTCAAACTCCTGACCTCATGATCCGCCCACCTCAGCCTCCCAAAGTGCTGGGATTACAGGCGTGAGCCACTGCGCCCGGCCAAACCTCCAGTCTTAAACTCACTTCTTGTGTGTCTGTGTCCTCGATTTCCTTGGTGTGAGACGTCAAACCTCAGTTGTTTACCCCAGACAATGACACCACTTCAATAGCTTATTGGTTCTATCTTCCTAGAGACCCTTGACTAAGCAGACTTGGTATTGGGGAAATGTAATAGCATTCTTTCTTACTGTATTTCTTACAGCACAATGGAAGAGATCTGTGAAATTATTCTCCTGTAAGAAGGCTGTGATAAGTTAAGTGTACAAGGCTAGTTAATGGTGAGAAATAAAAGTTTAAAAATTAGTTATACCTGGTGCTGTGAAAACAGAAAATCTCTTCATTGTGATGGCCTAGCAATAATCATACATTGAAATGGACAGCATATGCTTACAAAATTTGTAGATTGCAACCACTCTCCGAATACAAGTGCCTTGGGTGTTTTGAAGATCATGGGAAGAGGAGAAAATACAGGTGAAAAACATAAGAAATCTCTCCTGCCAAATTATTTCATCACATACAACTTCTGACCCTCCACACACAGCACCATGTTTGCCTTCAAAAAACGCCTCCTCCAGAGAATAAAAATAATTAGACAAACTCAGTGATCTTCTGAACCAAAGACACTTGCTGATATTGAGGTATATTGAGGTTTCTTCAGGATTGCAAAACACATTAAAGGGTGAACTCTTCTTGAGGAATTTGACTATCAAAGAAGATAAACTTCTTGTATTTACCACTAAAGCTAATGTTAAAAAACTAGCACATGCTGTCCGGGCACAGTGACTCACGCCTATAATCACAGCACTTTGGGAGGCCTAGGTGGACAGATTACCTGAGGTTAGGAGTTCGAGACCAGCCTGGACAACATGGTGCAACACTGTCTCTATTAAAAATACAAAAAAAAAAAAAAAAAAAGCTGGGCATGGTGGCGGGTGCCTGTAATCCCAGCTACTCAGGAGGCTGAGGCAGGAGAATCACTTGAACCTGGGAGGCGAAGGCTGCAGTGAGTAGAGATCATGCCATTGCACTCCAGCCTGGGTGACAGAGCAAGACTCCATCTCAAAAACAACAATGACAACAACAAAACAAAAACAAAAACAAAACTAGCATATGCTTCACTTTGCCTAATGGATTGGCACTTTCAAAACTATCCCCACTGTTTCTTCTCAACTATGTACAATTCATGACCCTAATGGATCAAAAAATCTTATAAATCTCCCCTCCTTTATGTATTAATGACTGGAAAAAGTGAAGCACTTTTTAAAAGCTTATTTGAAGGTTTGGTGGACTTTGCAGAAGGAAAATGGATTTTAATTGAACCTCTAAACCATAGTGATAGATTTGGAATCAAGTGAGATCAAGGCTTCACAAAGTGAATTTCAAGCTGTTACCAATAAAGTTTGCTTTTTCCATTCAACCCAATGCATTTAGTGGAAAATTCAGATGAGTGGATAGGCCACACTATACAGTAAAAATGAAAACTTCAGTTTAAAAATATGTCATTTGCCTGCTTTGGCATTGCTCTCAGCTGATGAAATTCCAGAAGTTTTAGTAAATTAGAAACAAATTTACCTGAAGAAGCTAGAAAAGTTACTGACTGGTTCAGAAATAACTATGTGCATGTCAGGATAAGAAGACATGATTGTTTCTGCCAAATTTGTGGCCTGTATGTGAGTGCATGAAAAATGGATTTCCATGTGCCCAAATAGCATGAAAACATGGCAGAAAAAATGGTAACATGTAATAGGGAATGCTCACGTCCGTGTATCTCAAATTACAGAATTTCAGAATGAGCCGTGCCATATAGAAAATGATGTGAACATATCCTCTGAGAAGAGCCATGCCCTAAAATTAAAAAAAGGAGATATTCATCATGATGCAAGAATTCAAATTTTATTAATGATCATCCAAGTCAGTCAGTACCTCTGTGCAATTAGTCATAGTCTAATCCCTGTAATACACTTATTCATATGTAACATTTTCTTTTTTCTTTTCTTTTTTCAGTTTTTTTAACAGTATTTTAATTGTCAGCATGAATTTTTACTGTGCATTTTATCTTCCTATCCTGTGTATTTCATGTCTGCATCATTTCTATTACTGGAGACACCAATTGTGTAGAGACTTTCAGGGAGTTCTAATTTGTTTTATGCATTTTTTTGCAAGTCTGACTCCATAAAAGTGCATTATCACAATGTTTACTTTGGGTGTAAGCATTGTGCATGTATCTAAAAATGTTGAAACTTCCTCAATAAATACAGAGGTGTCCTTTTTGTACATCAGCATTTGTGAAAAATAAGATTTCTCAAGATCTCAACTTTTTGGATGACTGCATATGTGATGGTGATCTATCACGCTTTTTGATTGATCTCATCAAAAAACAGGTTGTTCCTCATGGTATTTTAGATCACTGCAGTTATAAAGTTGGGTGCACCCAACTACCAGCCATAGTGACATGTATTTATACATTTTCCTTTTTGGCCTATTTCTTTATGGATATGGTTAATCTGTTCATAACTGATATACTCATGTGACTGTCATTAGATCTGAGTGTTTATACGTGCAAAACTAGGTATGTTATTATCACCTATTCTATTGTGCAAAGGGGCCCGTGTTTTTACATGTTTCTCAAATAAATCTCCCTATAAAAGTACAAATATGTATGTTTTAAAGAATTTTTTATTATTCTTCCCAGAACTATATTTTCAGGATTTTGATCTTTCAGGATTTCAACCTTTGAGATTATGGCTGTAGTATTGCATCTTTGGGGATTATAATTGTCTCCTGTTCAAAAGTTCTATAGAAATGGTGAATATGGGAGGGTAAAAGAAGGCCAGAGTAGCTGGAAATGAAAGAGGGAGAGCATGGGACTGGGACTGCACTTAGTAGGCTACGAATCAGTAATTTCTCTTCAGCTAAGTGCAATCAAAAATCACTGTAGTAATTAAGGAGGGGCTGATTTAATGACATCTGTACGAACGAGTTGGAGATAAGGTGGAGCGGAAATAGTGAGGACGTTTAAGAATCTATGATTGCAGTTCAGGTGAGACTTGTGGTTACGTAGACAAGGGAGAGGACAATGCTGGAAAGAGATGGACTCATTTTACAGACTGTCAGAAGAGAAAATAGATATGACTTCTGCTACATTATTATTAGAGGTAAGGATGATATTAAAAATGGCATCAATTATTGTGTCTTGCATAAGTTAATAGATAGCAGTTCCATTTAGAGATAGGAATCTTTGAAAGGAAACCAGGTCACAACCAGGTTGAAGTGGGTGATTCCATGAGTAATAATGTGTCTCATTTTAGATGTGTTGAGTTTGAGTTTGATTTGCTTTTTAAATAATCAAAGTACCACAGCCGCATTGTTGGACATATGATCTAAGCTTAAACAGAAGTTCTGAAATGAAGTTTATATCTATAAATATCATCTGTATATAGATAGAAATTAAAACGAATGATATAAAAGATAACACTGCAAGATGGGAAATGAAATTAGAAAATGAGAGAGCCCAGTACTGTGGCTGGGAGCATGCAAGCATTTTATGTGAGTGGTGAAGGCAAAGCTTGACAGGTATAGAGAAAGAGTGCTCAAAATAGTAGGAGACAAGGACAGGAACATGTTGGTTTAGATAACCAACATAAGTAAGTGACTTTCAAGAGACAGTTCATAGTGTCAGCTGCTAATATGAAATCAGGTAAGATGAGGACTGAAGGTGACATACCTGTTGAATAAGGTGGTATAAGTCAGGTAGAAGAAAGACTGAGACATCTGAAGAATAACCTGATATCTTATATTCATAAACTTCTATAATTTGCTTTTCCATTTTACAATAAACTTGTGAAGATATTTCCATGTTGTTAAATACTTTTCTGGCAGAGTTCTACCATAGTTTATTAAATGCATTTCACATTGCTGGCCATTCCAACTTTTTTGCTACTATAAACAATCTTATAATGACCACCCCTGCAGCTATGTCTTTATGAATATGATTATGTCCCTGAGGCACATTTCTAGAAGTGTAATTGCTAGGTTAAAAGTTTTTCAATTTTTTTCTAAATATAGGGTTATATAATCACTGGAATGTTATTGCCAAATCAGTGCATGTCTAAGTTTGCACAGTCTACTAATGTTTCTTCCCTGAGGAACTAAGTAAGCCTAAGTGATTACCCACGTTTATTATAGTTTAGCCCATATACGCCTCTGAGATTGGTTTTAGTTGAACAACTGTATAAATCTTTAATCTCTGAAAACGATAAATTGCTAATATTTAGTTAGTACTTACTATGCATCACACATTGTTTTAAGAAAGTACATGAGGCCAGGTGCTGTGGCTCATGCCTGTAATCCCTACACTTTGGGAGGCCAAGGTGATCACCTGAGGTCAGGAGTTCAAGACCAGCCTGCAAAACCCTGTCTCTACTAAAAATACAAAAATTAGTCAGGCATGGTGGCAGGCGCCTGTAATCCCAGCTACTCAGGAGGCTGAGACAGGAGAATCGCCTGAACCCGGGAGGCGGAGGTTGCAGTGAGCCAAGATTGCGCCATTGCCCTCCAGCCTGGGTGACAAGAGCAAGACTCCACCTCAAAGAAAAACAACATAATAGACAGATAATAATTTAATTCTGTTAAGAATCCTCTCTTTTCCTTTCATTATTTTTCTTTTGATATTAAATAAAGATAGAGTTAGACTATTTTTGCTCAGTAGGTTGGGTAAATTCTCATGTTCAACTTCAAGCAAAGGTTCTAGCGGATATAAGCTCAAGTAATGGCGGCATCCTATAAGAATGGACTATGAAATGAAGCAGTAGAAGGGAGTGTGTTTGTTCTATGGATCCTACAATCATAAGACAAATGTACATATATCACCAGGTCATGGTAATACCCAAATATCAGGGGAAAGTTCATATAAAAATTTTTGCCAGTGTTTTTCCATATAAAATTCTTTCTGCTGTTCAAAATTATTGGAAAATGGAGATTGCAATTTCCACTATGAATGAGGAAGAGAAGAGGAGAAAGAGAAGGCAAAGAGGAGAAAGAAGAGAAGGAGGAGAAGACAAAGAAATTGAGGAAGGGGACTTGTTTTACTCTAAGTACATTAATTATAAAGAAAAATAAAATAAAATGGGTAAGGGATACAGCAACATTTTTTTCCAACAAGGAAAGATAGTTCAGAGTACGATAATTTCTTCTAAAGAATGTGTTTATTATCCCTGATGGAGGCCAAAGTTGAAAAGCAAGCAGATGGCTTTCAATTCTACACAGGATCCACACCTCTCCACGTTGGTAGTTACAGTATTTAGGGAGAGGGTCTTTAGTGAATAAAGTAAATGAGATACTTGGATGGCATGGAGATACAGACCAATAGTTTTTTGCCAAGCACTTGAAAAACAGAAGATGTTTTAAATATATCCTGTCTAAAATAGAAATCAAAAAATTGTTTTAAATACCACCATAATAAATTAGACTCTAAAGTCTTTATGATAATTATAGCAAAAAGCTTCTGAGGTTAGTTGCTACAAGACATATCTAGTTGATTAGTAGTAAGGAGCAGTGCTTCAGGGCGTGCATCTCATTGTGGTATTATCAAAACTGTCTCAACCACACATTCACATCTCTCTTCTTCTCAGGTTTCCAAGTCGGAAATGGAGTCCTGAATTTTGAAAAACTGCATAATTTGTTTTCTTAGCATCATGCAAGAACATGTTACTTTATTTGCTCTATATTTCTTTATTGATTATTTGTTTGGGTTCAGTGTGCTTTCCATAGTTGTTTTCCTTTATTGGAATTTCCGTGACACTTAGGAATCATCATATTTATGGGAATTTGAGGATGTCTGTTTCTTTGTTTTAATTTCTCTTTAAATTTTTTTTATTTCCAGAGTTTGAAGGGGAACGGGTGATGTTTGATTGCATGGAAAAGCGCTTTAGTGGTGATTTCTGAGATTTTGGCGCACCCATCACCTGAGCAGTGTACACTGTATCCAATGTGTAGTAAATAGTGATAAATACAGGAAAATCCTACTTGGGAAGTCTTCTTTTTTCTATTTGTTTCTTTCTTAAATTTTTGTTTTAATAGTTTTGGGGGAACACTGATGTTTGATTGCATGGAAAAGTGCATTAGTGGTGATTTCTGCAATTTTGGTGCACCCATCACCTGAGCAGCATACGCTGAAACCATTGTGTGGTAAACAGTAAATGGTAAATACAGGAAACCACTACTTGGGGACCTCTTTGACTTGTCTGTAAAATGGAGGAATTTGATTATATTTTATCTAAGTTCCCTTCCAGCTTGAAAATAATACGATACTTATTTCTTTTTCTTTCTACCCTTAAAAAAAAAAACTATTGCTTTTATTCACTTATGATATAAAACAGTGTGGTGTATAGTTCCCAATCTAGAGTTTCAGCTTGTTCAGGCTCCATTTAGAGGTATTAAGGCCTGACTGATTTGCAATGTAATGGTATTCCAGGTATAACTCATTCAATCAATAACAGAAATTGAAAGGCAGTTTCTGAATCTTATATGTATATATGCACGTATATACTTCACACACTAATACTAACATTATGATGAAATGTGTGATTACTACACTTGTCCCATAACTCAAAATTGGCCTAATCACAATTTACATTACTTATTTATGTTGATACAGTTCTAAAGATATTTGACCTATATTTTGCATTTCCTTCAAAGGACAAATTCACTGAGGTTTATATTGCCATTCTCAGTATCAAATAAAAATAAATTGCTTGTCTTTAATCTGTACATTCATCTTGTGAACATTTGCAAGCAGAGAGACTTCCTTATATAGTGAATAGGCTTGGTTTTCTTCCTAATAACATTCTGTGAAACTGAATTTGGTTGCATAATTTCAAATACAGCAGAAATAAGATGAATCTTATCTTTCCTATTCTGAGAGAAGTAAAATTGTTAATCCTCTGTGCAACAGAGTTAAATGGAAAGATTCAGACTGGGAGAAACTGTAATTCCAGTGGCTGGAAATACATTCATTCTGATTTCCTTCCTGGCTATGCTACTGACATTTTAAGTGACCTGAAGTAAATCATACATATGCATAATTTCCCTTTAGTAAGTGAATATTACTACTGAACCTCACAGAACTTTGTATAAGTTGTTAATTGTTGAGAGCCAAGTACATGAAGGCTGCTATAGAATTTTATTTGTCTTATAATCACTTTTTAAAAAATCAGGAATTAGAAACAGACTATTTCACAGTACTGTTTTGTATAAACCATGGTTTTTCCTTACTGTTTCTTTCCTGCCACCTCAAGATTCTGCTCTATGGACCGTCTTAGAGCAAGACATTAGCAGTGAAAATGTTGTGAAAAATATAAGGTACACAATAAGTAAAAAACCTTAATATCATCCATTTCTAAATATGGTATAATTATAAAACAAAAGCTTATTATGGTTTCTAGAAATGAAATTAGTAATCTTGGGAGGGGTTCTCCGTCAAAGAAAGCTTCTAGTCACAATTTCTTCTTCAGAAAAAGCATGCTGTTGGAGAGAACAGGAGGCATCACTTTTACAATAAATTTCTAGCCTTAAGTGTTCAACTTTGGTAAATCATAAAGGCTTTAGGACATGGCTTCACCAACTATTTAAGCTCAAATTCAAGGGCACTGGAATTTGTTTTTCCAAGTCAAGTCAGATGCACAAATAAGGAGAACATGAGAGGCCACAGAGGCGGTAGATATCCCAGTGATATGGTTTGGCTGTGTCCCCACCCAAATCTCATCTTGGATTGTAGCTCCCATAATTCCCACGTATTGTGGGAGGGACCCAATGGGAGATAATTGAATCATGGGGGGCGGTTTCCCCCATACTGTTCTCATGGCAGTCAATAAGTTTTACAAGATCTGATAGTTTTAATTGGGAGTTTCCCTGCACAAGCTATCTTGCCTGCCACCATGTAAGACATGCCTTTGGTCTTCCTTTGCCTTCTGCCATGATTGTGAGGCCTCCTCAGCCATGTAGAACTGTGAGTCCATTAAACCTCTTTCCTTTATAAATTACACAGTCTTGAGGTGAGAACAGACTAGCACACCCAGTAACAGGCCCCTTGTCTGCATGTGTAATCTGTAGAATGGTGTCACTGTGTCATCTCTAGAAGAATAGCGGCATTGAAGGCCTGTGTGTGGGCACTCTACTGGGTTTTCACCAAGTCCTGCACCTTCAGGAAAAAGCCCTTTTGTTACAAAATGAAACGGCTTATTTTTCTGTCCATATCCTATTAACCTCTCAGGAGTGTTTGATTTTTTTTTTTTTTTTTTTTTTGTCCCCTGGTCATGAAGCGCCAATTTCCTTGGCTTTTCTGACAACACAGTCTCCTGATTTTGCTCCTAACTCTACGACTGCTCCTTCTCAGGCCTTGTATCCTCTTTCTCCATGGATTCTTTCTCTACAACCTCACACCCAAGGAATATACTAATATGCTGCTAACCCCAAAGACTAGGCGGCCAGTCCATTCCATTTATCCAGGCTTAGATCCACCCTACCAGCTGCCCATCCACTCTGATATCCTGCAGCCACCTCAAACTCAAGGTGTTCATTAATCTGGCCAAATTGCTCCTTTCTCCTGCCCTTCATCAATCATGAATTTATTCTTGCATTCAGTATCCAAGTGAACAGCCTCCCTTACCGCCTCACAACACAGGTGCCCTCCTTCTCCTTTACCTCTTACCAATTCTACCAGTAGATCACAGACCACTGTCAACCCTTCCTCCTAAGTTTATCTGTAAAGCAGATCAAAGACAGAGCTCTGGAGCTCTTAGAACTTCCTGGTTTTAAATCCCAGGTTTTTGCCTTTTTGGAACTCCTGAGTTTGAGCTGATCTTCTCCTTAAACTTGCATTTCCTCATTTTTTTACATAATAAAATAGTACTTATATTTATAGAATTTTGTATGTGTAACAAGACCCTACACGGAAAGCATTGAGTGTAGCACATACATGTGAGCTATTCTTATGACTAATTCCTGTTCTCCATCCTACCCCAGTCCTTCCCTCCATCTCCAGGCTTTTCTCATGGAGTCACTGTAACAGCCTTCCCATTGATCTCCTGTCTTGAGTCTCCTCCGAGATCCAACCTGTCCTCTCACTGCAGTCAAAGTGGTCCTTTCAAAAATGGAAAGATACTGTGCTCCTCCAAGCTTCCTACCCTTCAGTAACTTCTTTTTGGTTTTCAGATCCATGCAGCTCCTTACCATGGTGCACGAGACCCTTCAGCTCCTGGATCTTGCCTACCATTCCAGGTTCAACTCAGGTCACCTCCATTTTATTCTGCCTGCCTCCGCTGTACTGAAATTTCTGCTTCTAGAATTTGCCATGCTTTTTCTTCCTAAACATGCTATGTCAGGAACATTCTCTTTTCTTTCCTACTTACCCAGGCAAATCCTACATGTCCTTCCCCTTAGTTCTTTTTCCCTATTTTAATTAGGTGTCCTGCTGCATGTTCTCATAGTACCAGCATTTATTACAGCACTTATCTTGTGGTTATGGATTTTTTTTTAAAACAATCTCTCTCTTGAGACTGTTCTGTTCAGCTTCTATCTCCTGTGACTAACCAATGTCTTATACGAAGCAGCATTCTCTTATGCAGAATAAATGGCCTCCAGGGGTAATACAACATGTTTTCAGGCTTGTTCCCTCCATGAGGCTTCCAAGATAGATTTTCTAAAGATGGTCTCCCCAGAGACATACATGGACGGGCTTCTAGGAATGTATGACCCTTATGCCCCTGTGATTTAAACATTATTTTTGTTATACTTATCCTCTTTGTTATTTATGCCATTTTTCTCTTTTGCCAATGAGGAAACTAAGGGGCAGACAAAAAGTTGAGTGACTTTGAATCATTCATCTAAGTAGAAGACAGATGCCTTGCCTCTAGTTCATTAGCGAGGAGAGGAAAAACAAAAAGAAGCTTTAATACAGTAGGTACTAAGAACACCTCTGTCTTGAGCAGATTTAGACCTGCATGGCTTATTTGGGTTTAGGGGTGGTGAAAGAAAGCAGCATTGACACCCACAGGGTCCTGTACTGAGAGTGGGAACAATGTTGCCAAAGGCAACAGCCTTTGCAAGTGGCGAGGGAGGAAAAAGAAAACAGATCAGTGTCTTTAGCAATAACAACACATGTATAGCACAGCGGCGAGACAAGTAAGTCAGAAACACAAGTGTTTAAGAGGCGTATTCCTCAAGAGAATCCTTTTATATGCTTTAAATAATTCTTAAGTGTGAAATGCAAGTTATGCTTGAGCTGCATGTTAGGTATTTTTTCCCTAAAAACCCTCAGACTCAGTTTGAGGACAAACTCTGCATTTCTTATTACTTAACTAGAAGAGAATATTTTAGATATTCTTCAGCTCCGTTAAACATCAGCACTGACTAAAAAAGTGTATGCCTAGGTGGGTGTTGATTAATGGTGCTAAGAACACTTTGTGTGGGATTTTATGCTAATTACCCTTTATACCCTAACCCATGTCAATTTTAACAATCTAAATTAGCATTTTCTCCTAGGACTCAAGAATGTGAGAATTGTGAAATTGGCTCAGTAAGCTGAGTTAGCAGTGAGAAAATTGAGATGTTCTATATTTCCATATTAACATCTGCTACTTGTTCAAAGCGTGATCCTTCCAAAATGATGAAGATATTGAAAGAAAAATGAACGGGGATAGGAGCGTTACTATACACTTTATATTTTTTAAAAAGTGCAATATTTGACATTGTCATCAACAGTTCCAGCTAATAATGCCTGGAATAATGGAGTTTTAGTAAACAATGTTTGAGAAATTGATCATATTATTGTTGACAAATCTTTTAGCTTCTCTGCTATTTGTGGCAATTACATAACAGAACAAACTGTCAAAGACAATCGGTTATGAAAAATATCAGGTTAAATCACAATAATAATTAACTTTTATTTTGTTTGTTTTTGAAATAGCTTAAGTAAGTAGCACAGGCATTTTCAGATGATGCTTTATAAAATAAAATACCAAAGTCAAACTCTTCAGGAGGAAGATTTATAGTAACCTTCTATCCCATAAACTAGAATGTGGACTTGGACATTTAAAAATCGGAAGCATATAAGCATTAGTCGTAAACTGCATGGAGAAGTCTCTTTCCCCATCATCTTAATGGTCTCATCTAGATTTGTAAACTATCCAGTTTCTTGTTGTTATAACCTGAAGGACCTAAGATATATACAACAGTGTTAAGAGGACATGGTATTAGAAGCAAAACTGCTCAGCTTCAGAGGAGGATTCAGCTGCTACTAAGCCAAGGTCCAGCCAAGTGGTGGCTTGGCTGTGCAGATATTGTGGTGACACCTGAACCACATAATAAACTGTTCTCAGGTCACAGTTAATATAATATATGTATCCAAAATTATCTGAGTTGTTCCCTATATCCAAAACGTGTTCACTGCTGACAGGTTTTGAAATCTGGATTCAAGTTAATTTGTATTATTAGTTAGTTGTTCTAGTTTCCCCAGCATTCTGGGGATTACTGTAGTGGGGAGCAAGTCCTCTCTATCTCCCCAGTTTCCAGTGGTAGAAACAAATTTAGAGAGAATGGCTGCCTCACTAGAGACTGATCTAAGAGCTGTGCAAGAGACTGCAGAGAGGTTTGTGTGGGCTACTTTCTGCTCCTTGGAGTTTCCTGGAGGACCCACTGACTCAATGAGGAGTGGAAGGCCAGGCCCTGTGCATGAGGGTGGGTGACACTTTGGGCAGTGTTCAGGTGGGCTACACTCTGACATTCCCTCATTTTCCCTTGTCAACAAAATCACTTGCTGCTTCCCTCCTCTCCTAGGAATGTCCTTCACGGTTGAAACTTCCTCTATTCTTTAAAATCACTTTCTTATTTCCCAGCAATATGTTCATAGCCCTGTGGATTTTACCACCATACAGTTACAATAGAAGTAATTTAGATCATACCAAAACTTAATTCAAGACCAATTTTGAAGACTAAATGTGGGTGTGGCAGAGGGGAAAACAGCTAGAGTATTTTAGGAGCATCTCCATCTGTAACGATCATACTTGAGCATCACAAAATGTATTTAACATAGGCAACAGGTCCATTAGAGAAGATGGACCATTTTCACCCATCCCACAAACATGCATACTGCATTTAATTTTACTCCCAAAGGACAGCAGTCTTTTCAAACCAGAATAATCTGGATTCAAATCTAGTTTCTGCCACTTAATAGTTTCAAGAGCTGGAGCAGTTACTTAGTCCCTTTGGGTTTCACTCTCATCATCTGTAAAGCGGGCATAATGTTGTGAAGATTATGTCAAAGGTTGGGAATAATAATGAGAGACTCTGAAAACGCCTAGCCCCTGCCTGATGCAAGGGAGGTGCCCTGTGAGTTTGTTCTGTCCTGTGAGTTCCTTCTTTCACTGCCACGCTGACCTTTCCTTCCAGCCACAATTCTCAGCCCCTCCAACCAAATCTTTATGTTGCTCCTTATGGATTCTTTGTACTCCTCTTTTACTATACTGTGTCCATTTTTTAGCCACCTTATCTGCTCTGTGGGCTTCAACAAGGCTATTATGCCAATAATATGGTTTGGCTTTGTGGCCCCACAGAAATCTCACCTTGAATTGTAATAATCCCCAGGTGTCAAGGGTGGTGACAGGTGGAGATAATTGAATCATGGGCGCTGCTTCCTCCATACTGTTCTCGTGGTAGAGAATAAGTCTCACGAGAGCTGATGGTTTTATAAATGAGAGTTCCTCTCACAAGTTCTCTTGCTGGCCGCTGTGTGAGGTGTGCTTTTGCTTCTCCTTTGCCTTCCACCATGATTGTGAGGCCTCTCCAGCCATGTGGAACTGTGAGTCCATTAAACCTCTTTCCTTCATAAATTACCCAGTCTTGGGTATGTCTTTATTAGTGTGAGAACAGACTAATACAGCCAATGAGTTATAAATTGTATCTCTGGACCACATATTTTCCAATCAGTCTTGTCTTTTCTTCTCTTTTCTTTTTTCTCTTCTCTTCCCATTTTATTTTATTTTTGAGACTGGTCTCACTCTGTCTTCCAGGCTGGAAAGCAGTGGTGAGATCATGGCTTACTGCAGCCTTGACCTCCCCAAGCTCAGGTTACCCTCCCACTTCAGCTTCCTGAGTGGCTGGGACTACAGGCATGTGCCACCATGCCAGGCTAATTTTTGTATTTTTTGTGGAGACAGGGTCTTGCTATATTGCTCAGGCTGGTTTCAAGTCCTTCATTTCTCTGAAGCCTCCTGGACATTGTACTAGATTTCCTTCAGGCATCCCCAACCCAAATATTTTAATATAAATGGTGTTTAATTCTGTCTTGATTTCCCATATAAAGAGACAAATCCCATTAATCACACCTCCTGAATGTCACTTGAATCCGTATTTCCTTCTTGACTGCCATTGCCACTGTCCTAATCCAGATGCCTCAGCCCTTCTGATTCCCTACAACAGCCTTCTAAAAGGCCTCCCTGATTCGAAGACTCACACGCTTGCGCACCCGACGCCATCTTGAGAATCCCATTCCAATCAGACTTACCTTTCTGTAAGGCAATCATAGCCCTATTACTCTTCTGGTTTAATTCATTAAAAAAGAAATCTTCATTAATTGGGATAGAATTCGATCTCCACTGCATGGCATCGAGGTTCCTTCACACTCACTCTCTGTTCTGCACCTTTAGCTCATTCTTTTTCCTTGGCCTGAAACATGCATTCTCCCCTGCTCAGCCTTTTGAATTCCTGTCTGTATTCAAAGATTCCACTCAGGTCCTCGAAACAGCTATTCTTGATCCTCCTGAGGTAGTATTGTGCTCCCTGGAATTTTGTACATGCCATGATCACAGCATTTAGCCATTTGAAAGAGATTGGATGTAAACAAATCGTTGCAATCAATCTGATGAGAGCACTCTGAAAGCAATATTTGCTTCTGACTCATTTTACTTTCCCAGAACCTGTCACATAGTAGGGATTGGTGTTTGAATGAATGGAGGAATGAATGAATGAATGAATGAATGAATGAATTCAGTTCCTTTCTATCCCGATCTTGGCAAACTAAATTGCATGTGTTCTCTTTCTACTTTTACTTATATGTTCAGGGGCTGCTAGGTATTCCAATAGTAATGAATTTGGCCCCTGTCCATTCTTTTATTAAAATAAAGCAGGCTTCCTGCCAAACCTGACTTTAATCTTAAAAATCTCTGTCTTCAGAATAAACTCTTGCCCTCTGTCCTAGCCAGAAAAACTTCAATCATCTTGCTTTTATTTTGAGGAAGAATTGCTCAATCATTTTTTATATATGAAGATTTCCAACCCCCCAGGAACTTATTAAAAATTAGATCATAGATTTAAAGGGGATTTGATAACAAAATCATTCCCTAATAAATATCAAAATATTACTTAATGCAGTTGTCCTAATTAGGCATCAAAAATTAAGTTTTTGTTAGATACACAACAGATTGATAACTGTACTGTGCTTAATGGTCTGAAAAGTGCAGTGGAATGACCAAATTTCTTAGTATGCCACATACATTTAATGAAGAAAAGTTGCACATCTCTGAACTACATTTTTTCATCATTTTTGTCTAATTTAAACTATATTCAGAACTGTACAAAATGTTGCCATCATTTCTTTCATTGAAGCATTTACACATCTGCAGTTGAAGTTATTTCTTGCAAACTTGATCTTTATTAAATATATCTGATTTATGTTCTGCAGGCTTGAGAAAGGTCAAATTAATTTCATCATCGTTTCACTTTCCACTGGCATCTGTTGTGCAGCATGGTACTGCTGTTATAAATAAGGCTTCCTCCTAAGGAACAACATGGTGTCTTAAATTATATCCAGTGCCACAAATGATTCCAACTCCAGTTCTAATCAGGCTCCATGGCTCTGGCATGTCACACAGGGCTCTTTTGAAATTTGTCCTAATATGTCGTATATTTCAAAGAATTGTGCATCAGAAGTTGACTTACAAGAGAAAAAAACTAAAAAACAGCACAAAAATCATATATCACTCAGGACAAAGAAGAAATTGCAAGAATAAACTGGCTTTGAATATATGCATGAACATATGTTTAAGACTCATAGTTTTGTATACTCTATCATTTTCAGTTGCCTGTATCTGCCTACTGTAACCCATCCATTTTGCCCCAAATCAGTAAGAGCTCTTGCAAGCAAATAAAATGTCAAAATACTTTTCTTGGTGTGGTATGGCTGATATAAATATGAAGATCCTCAAACATGAAGTACAAACGAAATCACCTCAAACTGTGTATCAAACTTTAAAAAGTTGTCCATCAACAAACTGCCAAAAAGAAAAAGGAGAATTAGCTCGACTTAATTCTGGAATTAGTTTTTCTATTGCAGATTTATTATTTTTGCATTATATTTTCCTACTGGTTATTTTATTAATGTAGATAAATTATTAATTTGGCCTTATTATTTTGAAGCAATTTCATCATCTTACAAAACTTTTATACTTTCTAATTCCTTTTTTAGGAGATTGCCTTGCATATTTTCAGCATCAAGACATCCTTTGAACATGATGGCAAATTTGTCTATTTTTCTTCCAATCTTTTTAAATTCAATGCCCGAAATCACCAGAAATTATAGTGTAAAATACCAATCTTTGGTTCTAGCTCCCAAGTGTAAATAAAATGATATCAGTAAATATACTGAATACTTATTGCACTTGATAACTTTTTAAGGAATCACCTTAAGATAAACTACCCCTATTTTAATATGTAAATCTTCTTAAGAATGGGTCTGGGCACAGTGGCTCACACTTGTAATCACAATGTTTGGGAGGCCAAGGTGGGAGGCCCCCTTGAGGCCTAGCTTGAGGCTAGGAGTTCACAGACCAGCCTGGGCAACATAGCAAGACCCCATCTTTACAAAAACATAAAACAATTAACTGGGCAAGGTGGCCTACACCTATAGTCCTAGCTACTCAGAAGGGTGGGGTAGGAGAAGCACTTGAGCCTGGGAGTTTGAGGCTGCAGTGAGTTATGATTGGGCCACTGCAGTCTAGCTTGGGTGACGGAGCAAGAAACTGTTTCTTAAAAAAATAAATAAGAATGACTTATGAATTTTAACAAGTGCCATTCAACAGTTATTGTAACAGTATATTATTTTTCCTTTGACCAAAGACAATAGTGAATTATAGCTGTGTAAACTTATAAAATCAATAATGGGAGAGACAGGAGTCTGTATAGGGCAGAAGAGCTCCACAAAAGAGGCCTATCTTCCACCTGGAAAATCATAGTGATTATATAGGAAGGCCTTCTCTGAATAATTAATTGGATGCAATTTCTTGATCAGCAATTGAATTCCTCGTTTCATAAGTATCATAAGGTTAACTGCAAAATGGGCAGAAATGTTGGTGATTCATGGAATAAGTCCCAAGATGTGCTTGCCTAACCAAAGAATAACCAGAAGTAGACAAAGAAGTGGCAAAATCCAATGGGCAAATAACATACATTTGTTGGAGCACTAAGTAAGCATAAAGGTAACTTTCTACAACCATTAGAATACTGATGTCACTGCCGCCACCATCCCCCTTCACACAGGGACCACCCAGCAACATGGCTTTTAAAAAAGACTCATGAGAGAATTCATGTTCATCATGAATTACTTCAACTGGAATGAAAGGGAAAATTATCGACTTTATGATTGGAAATTAACTGCAACATTAGCTAATTTGCCTGGACATGCTCCCAGCTACCCAGATTATTTCTCAAGTGGAGTAGAGGGAGACAAAAATAAAGGGAAAAAATCATGAATGCTTTGTACAATAAAAGTTGTGTTGACATGACATGTAGAACTCAGCGAGGATGTGTACATGACACCAGAAAGTATCCAGACTGCCAATATACACCATTTATGTACCATTGTAACTATACAATGAGCAGGAATTATGAGAATGACATTAATTTCTGGAACATTGTGTTGACTCTTGAGGCAGGAATTGGAACGTAACCAGAAAAAAAGGCTCTTTAAGAATATGATGTGGCTTAAGAGTTGAATTAGTTTCCTAGAAAGAAACTTTGTCAAACTATTAGGTACTTTTAGCCATTCCCAATTATTTTCATGCCCAAGAAAAGCCACTATAAACCAGACAAGGTAATTTTCACTGCCACTTGGCCAAAGCCTCATATAATTTGCTGCAACTGCCTAAGCCTCCATTTCCTCCTAATAATGGGGCCTTAATCCTGCCCTTTGCAGGGACAGCAGAAGTTATTTATGATCCCTAAAGCACCACTTCAAAGAAGATTCTAGAGAAATAAAAAACATCAAAAAAGCACTTGCACACCACTTACCAGACCATGCAGGACTTCTTTACCAAACTGCACAAGATTCTGCAGCTTTGGGATAAGAGGATTTTTCAATCCATTTTTCGGTTCAACTTTGTCAGAAATGTACTTTTCTATTTATGCACATATTTAAACTGTCTAACATCATGCATCTGAAAAATGACAAAAATGTGGACAAACTTGGGAGGTAAATGAAGAATAATAGCATGGGTGTAACTTGGGAATCCCAATGCTAATAATGAATAAGATGTTGCCAGAAAATGCACGAGGAAATGATCGGAATCTCAGTCCACAAACTCAAGTCTTTTTTAAAAAAAGACATTACTTTTATTATTTACTTTAAATAAAGCTAATATGACTCTGACAACGTATCATACCATTTTCCAAGGACATCTTTTCTTAGATACTATTGTGGCTTACTCTCCCTATAAAAAGTCAGGCTGTAGGAAGCCAATATGGAGCCCATATATGGGGAAATGGATGAAATTTCCAGTTCACCATGCTTTCTGCCGACATTCATATTTTTTATTTTTTCAACAAATCATTTTAGAACCCATTAGCATATAGCATAGAACTTTAGATTGCAAATTTTCCTAGACAGTGAGTCTAACTTCTGGCACCAAATAACTGGTTAACTTTAAGAGAGTCACTCAATTTCTCTTTTCTCAGTTTTAGTTCGGATGGCCCAAATGGCACATCATGAAACTTTATAAACAGCAATTGTGGTACACTGATGTCTTGTCAAGTGGAACACAGACTGGATTTCCTGGGACAGCTAGAAAAAAGCTCCCTGAAGATGCTAAATTAGAGATGGACGCTGCATAAGGAGAGAGATGAAAGGCAAACCGTCTCAGACAGAGGGGAGAGAACATGACACAGCCTGAATGAAAAACAGGGATGCAAATAGGATGAGAGTGAAAGGGCCCCAGGGCGAGTGTGGAGAAGCAGGCAGGGGATAGAAGTGAGAAGAAGTTTTAAAATGGGGGTGACTTTGAACTGATTTAAGCAATAACATAGGCCGGACACAGTGGCTCACACCTGTAATCCCAGTACTTCAGGAGGCTGAGGTGGGAGGATCACTTGAAGCCAAGAGTTCAAGGCCACCCTGGGCAACACAGTGAGATCCCATCACCATACAAAATAAAAATACATTAGTGGACGTGGGAATGTGTGCCTGTGGTCCCAGCTACTCAGGGGCTGAGTCAGGAGGATGGTTTGAGTCCAGATGTTCGAGGCTATAGTGAGCTATGATTGCGCTACTGTACTCCAGCCTGGGTGACAGAGCAAGATCCTGTCTCTTAAAAACAAACAAAAACAAACAAAAAATCAGTCATATGTATTACATAGAAAAGACTGAAGGAAGGCCAGCATGGGAGAAGATAAGAAGCTACAGTAGAGAAGATAGAGAGTGGTTTGTCCAGGGCAGAAGAAGTGAAGATGGCAAAAGTGAACGGAAATGCATTGGACAGGGCAACAAGACAGGGCCACTTTCCAGGTGATTGGAGAGTGGCCAGTGTTGGCCTGAGGGGGGGAGTCCAGAATGACTCCTAGATTTTCATCATTGTTACTGAGCAGGTGGCAAAATTGGGAATACCAGGGGAAACATTTCTTTTGGAGGACAGGGAGCTGTTAAGAAAGCAAGTGTTCCATTGACAAAGCATCTTCATTGTCTATGCCCACAATGTAACCTTGGAGCTTGGTGTGCTCTTCTGAGAACTAGAACCCTGGAGAGCCTGGGGGTCCTGGGATTCCCTCTCTTTAGAGGATCTCAGAGTGGTTCTTCATTTCAGCCTTGTCAAGGAGTGAGGTCAGGTTTGCTAGACCTCACAGGTTAAGACCCACAGAGCTCTCCCTATGTGAACAGGAGGCAGCTTCTTTCTTCTTCATACTTTGCTCAATTGTTTCTGTCTCCTTCCTCTACCTTACATGGCTCAAAGGGATTTTTGCAAAACAAAATCCAGGAAGTATTAGAGTAAATTTCTGCACTGGGCCCTGCTTCTTATCTCCTCCAAGCTATGGAGAAACTGTTTGACAGCACTGTTACCTCTTTACTTGGGAGAAAGGAAATAAGAAACATATGACTTATTTATGAAAGGCCCATATGTGCATAGCAACCCACAAATGCTAAAGGAGCTGAGAAACCAACGAAGGAGGCAGACTAATCTAGTGTGTTGGTATTGGGTGATTTATGAAGGGAACTTACAGACAGAAGCATGGTCTTGGGTAGCTGTAAGACAGGTAGATTTCTGCACTGTTCCTTCCTACACTCAGGGCTTATCTACTGTAGGGAAAGGGTTTATGTGCTCCAGCAAGACAATGAAAGGCAGCCTTCCAGAACAGGTAAGAATGCTATATGCATCATTGTCTATAATTTATGCAATAACATCAGTGTTACTCTGATCCATGTTCTTACCCTAGGGACAGTAAATAAAGTAGGAATCAGGAGGCATTCATGGGACTGGCGCTCATCAGAGGTTAACATGGTAGATTAGCACCCAAGATGAAGTTGCTTTTGTCTCCGCAATGGCAAAAGTAAACATAGATTAATATCCAAAAATATTCAGCTCTGTTGAATATGAAAAGAAAGCATCTTTCATCTCCTGAACCCCTTTCTCTGTTAAATAATACCCCTTAGGGGATTTTACTCACAATTTGCCATCAGTTTTGGGCCTATGACACTTTATTTTCCCACTGAGGGCCCCTTAAAATATTTATTCATTCAATAATTCCAAGCTTACTATTGACTACCCACTCAATAGTAAGCTTGAATGTATTGGGATACTGTCTATCTATAATCCCTGTGTCCTGTGCTAAAGCCTTTATACATCCTCACATTTAATCTTCAACACCACCCTCATCTCCAGCATTCACCTGTGATTAAAGAAACTCAGGAATTTAAATCAGCCATTCAAAATTTTAAATCAGATGTTCATAATTAAAATTATTGGGTTAGGCAGTGTACTTCCTGCATCACCCCCATTCTTATAATCTAGAGAAAGAAAATATTCAAATAGTGAGTGGCATAAGGGAAAGATACTTGGCATGAGTAGAGCATGTCATCGAAGGATTTGTGCCTGTGTGAGATGTCAGGAGGGCTTCCCGGAGGAAGTGGCATATGTATTTTGCTAGTGGAAATCTTGACGATAAAGAGCTGTTGACACACAAATATGAACAATGAAAACAATGGGATTTAAGGGAACTTGACTTTTACTCCACTTTTGTAGTCATCCTTAAATAATTCAAATAATTATACTATCATCAGGTGGCAGTCTAATTAAGTAGAATTGTGGCTTTATTCATAGGGCATGTGCCTTTGAACAGCTGGTTTGAATTTCCTGAGTTCCTTTACTTAGAGGTGGAGAGTGGAGATGAAGGTGAAGCTAGAAAATTAAATGGGATGATATAGAAAGGTTTTCAGCACAGGTCATAGGGATTATAGATACACAGTAAGTGGTAGTTCTCTTTCATCCTTCCCCACTTTGTAAACCTAGTTTTTTTTTTTTTGTTTGTTTGTTTGAGACTGATTCTTGCTCTGTCGCCCAGGCCAGAGTGCAGTGGTGTGATCTCTGCTCACTGAAACCTCCACCTCCTGGGTTCGAGCGATTCTCCTGCCTCAGCCTCCCGAGTAGCTGGGATTACAGGCAGCTGCCACTATGCCCAGCTAATTTTTATATTTTTAGTAGAGATGGGGTTTCACCGTGTTGGCCAGGCTGGTCTCAAACTCCTGACCTCAGGTGATCCACCCACCTCGGCCTCCCAAAGTGGTGGGATTACAGGCGTGAGCCATCGCGCCCGGCCAACCTAGTTCTCTATTTACTCACTTGCAATCAACATAAACTCCTGCAAGACATTAATCTCCATGAAGGCAGGATCTGTGTTTTCATTTCAGATTCATCAGCAGGGAGTTGTTGCTGGATTATGCACGTCTGTTTAATAAATGTACTTGCATGCTTGGTTATTTATTCGCTTTAATAGACCAGGGGCAATTACCGCAACTGACCGTGATGTGAAAAAACACATTTAAAAAAAGAGTATAACACTGATTCTTATTTCTAAGACACAGAAGATAGCAACAAATTGAAAGTTGACACCCGAAAAATGCCCAGGGTTTGACAAAACCTGTGGAAGTATGGTGGCACACACCTAAATTGCCATATTTGTGTTTTTTGAAATCTTAGGCATATTTTATCTTGAGCTTGATTTAAACTGCTTCTTGACATAGTTACTGCTTCTATGATGTAATATGAGTCAGGCAGAATGACATTTCTGGGACTACTTTGTTTTCCACATTTAATTGATTTTTTTTTTTTTTTTTTTTTTTTGGTTAGAGACTGAGTCTTGCTCTGTCGCCCAGGCTAGAAGGCAGTGGCGTGATCTCGACTCACTGCAACCTCCGCTTCCCAGGTTCTAGCAAGTCTCCTGCCTCAGCCTCCAGAATTGATTTTTTTTTTTATTTTAATTTCAATTTTTTTCTGAGACAGAGTCTCACTCTGTCTCCCAGGCTGGAGTGCAATGGTGCAATCTCAGCTCATTGCAATATCCACCTCCGGGTTTCAAGCAATTCTCCTGCCTCAGCCTCCTGAGTAGCTGGGATTACAGGTATGTGCCACCACACCCAGCTGATTTTGTATTTTTAGTAGAGACGGTGTTTCACCATCTTGGCCATGCTGGTCTCGAACTCCTGATCTCAGGTGATCTGCCAACCTTGGCCTCCCAAAGTGCTGGGATTACAGGCTTGAGCCACTGCGCCCCGCCACAATTAATTGATTTTTAAACATTCTCAGAAAACAAGACTCTTTTGAAATATCTCTATAAATGCTGCTGGTGACATTATGCTGTGTCCACTTTAGTGTTTGGTTGAACTTGTTTCTAGCCTTCCAAATCAGGTCCAATAAAAACATATTGGAGGAGAGAAATGGAATATCCCAACCAATGTTTACCATCCAGATCACTTTCAAAGAACAGCTCATGCTAGATAAATGTAAGACAAAACACTGTGCAGCCCCAACTGTTAAAATGATGGAAAACAAATTTCAAGGCATTAAAGGTGGCAGCTCAGAGGATGTCTTTAACCAGATACGTGTAACTTTATAGGTTTTGTGTAAAGTGTATTCGCTTATTTTCATAGATACGTGTTTTTAACTAGATTTTTATCCTTGTAGATTAGTCAAATGTTTCCTAAAATCGAACTGAAGCTTTCAGCGCAGTGATCTGAGGCTCTTTTATGTTATTTTTCCTCGTGAGAAGATGGAGAAGAATTTGTCAGCGTTCTCCATATACTGCTCCTCCAAACGAATGTGAAATCTCCATTCCTTTCGTTAAATACAGTTTAGGGATTCCATTTTGTATCTTTTCTTTAAAATGTTGGGGCTGTGCATGGTGGCTCATGCCTGTAATCCCAGCGCATTGAGAGACCAAAGCGGGAGCATGACTTAAGGCCAAGAGTTTGAGTCCAGCCTAGGCAACATAGCAAGACCCCATCTTTCTGAAAAAAAAAAAAAAAAAAAATTAGCCAGGCATGGGGGTGCACACCTGTACTCCTAGCTACTTGGGAGGCACAGGTGGGAAGATCCTTTAAGCCCAGGAGTCGGAGGCTGCAGTGAGCCATGATGACTACCGCACTCCAGCCTGGCAGACAGAGGGAGACTCTCTCTCAAAAAAATAATAAATTGAGGCCAGGCGCAGTGGCTCACGCCTGTAATCTCAGCACTTTGGGAGGCCGAGGTGGGCAGATCACAAGGTCAGGAGTTCGAGACCATTCTGGCTAACACGGTGAAACCCCGTCTCTACTAAAAATACAAAAAATTAGCCGGGCATGGTGGCACGTGCCTGTAATCCCCACCTACTCGGGAGGCTGAGGCAGGAGAATCTCTTGAACCTGGGAGCCCGAGGTTGCAGTGAGCCGAGATCGCACCACTGCACTCCAGCCTGGGCGGCAGAGAGAGACTCTGTCCCAAAATAATAATAATAATAATAATAATAATAATAATAATAATAATAATAATAAAGTAAAATGTGGAGGTTAAAACAAGGCAGACTATTTGAATGACATCTAGCCAATTCATAGTCATGTGAGAATGGATGTCCAGCCCTCTGGATCTACAGTTCCCAAGCACCTGCAAGCCTTGTATCATATCACTGCTCTGCCCAGTTATCTCCACAGGGAGTGTGCGCTTCCCAGGAAGTACACTAAGTAATTCATTTGGATGTGGGAAAATAAAAAGTAAAGTTCTCTTTAAAGAACATTTTAGCTGTGTGCGGTAGCTCACACCTGTAATCCCAGCACTTTGGGAGGCCGAGGCAGGCGGATTACCAGGTAAGGGGATCCAGACCATCCTGGTCAACACGGTGAAACCATCTCTACTAAAAATACAAAAAATTAGCCGGGCGTGGTGGCGGGCGCCTGTAGTCCCAGCTACTCGGGAGGCTGAGGCAGGAGAATTGCTTGAACCTGGGAGGCTGAGGTTGCAGTGAACCGAGATCGCACCACAGCACTCTAGCCTGGGCAACAGAGCAAAACTCCATCTCAAAAAAGAAAAAAAAAAGACATTTTAAAATTAAGAAATAATTTTGTATCTATAGAAATGCGCTCATATTTAGTGTACAGTTTGATAAATTTTGACAAAAGTGTACACTTGTGTTACCCACACACCTCCCAAAGCACTGTTTCCGTCATTCTAGAAAGCTCCCTTTTGCCCATTTCCAGCCAAATATACCCTTCCCCAGGCAGCCACTTTCTAACTTGTATTGCCCTAGATTTGTTTGGTCTGGATTCAAGCCTCAAATAAGGGGTATCATAGCCTCAGTGCTCTGTGTATCTTGCAGTTAATTTTTTTCACACAGCACAAATCTTTTGAGATCCATCCATCACTGTTGTTGGAGATATCAAATGTTGCTCTTCCTGTTGCTGGATAGTATTCCACAGTACATCACAACTTGATAATAGATCTGTTATTGCCGTACTTGCGTTTAAGTCTACCATTTTGTTTGGTTTCAGTTTGTTCTGCTATTTGTTCCTGTGTTATCTCTTTCCTTACTTGTCATAGATGAAGTTTTATTGTTTGTTTGTTTTAATATTTTACTTTATGTCCTCTTTTGACTTTTTAAAAATTTTGAAATAATTATAGATTCATGGGAAGTTGCAAAAGTAGTAAATGGATTCCCTGTAACAGTAACCTCGCTCCTCCCAATGAGAACATCTTTATGTAACTAGAATATGATATCAAATCCACAATGTCAACATTGGTACAATCCGCAGATCTTATCTGGATCTTACCAGTTTTATATGCACTTTGTGTGTGCACACGTGTGTGTGTGTAGTCTTGTGCAACTTTATCACATGTGTACGTTCATGTAACCCATCACATTCAATAGAGAAATTGCTCCATTACCACAAAGATCCTCCATGATATCTGTTTACAACCAGACGTGTCTCCTTTTCCCCACATACCCAAGCCCTGGCCATCACTACTGTGTCCTACATCTCAATAATTTTGCCCTTTCAAGAATGTTATATAAATTAAGTCGTTCAGTGGGTAATCTTTTGGGATTAGCTTTTTAAATTCAGAATAATTTCCTTATGATTCATTCAAATTTTTGTATTATTACTAACCAATTTTTTTTTTAAATTTTTGAGTGATATTCTATTGCATGGATGTACCACAATTGTTTAAACTATTCACTCTTGGAAGTTCTTTGGACAGTTTTTAGCTTTTGGCTAATATGCCACTTGTATATAGACATAAGTTTTATTTCTCTGTAATAAATGCCTAGGAGTAAAATTGTTGGGTTTCATGGAACGTATATGTGTAGTTAATTTTTTTAAAAAACTGCGAAACTATTTTCCAAAGTAGCTGAGCCATTTTACATTCCTACCAGCAATGTATAAGAAATTAGATTTTTCATAGCTTTACTAGCATTTGGTAATGTAACTTAAAAAATTTTTTTTAGCTGTTCCAATAGTTGTGATACCTCATCATGGTCTTAATTTGCATTTATCTAATGGCTAATTATGTTGAAAATATTTTCATGTGCTGAATTTACATTTAAATATCCTCTTTGGTAAAATGTCTGTTCATTTCACCTATTTTCTAATTGGACCTTTTAAATAATATCTTACTGTTGCATTTTGAAAGTTCTTTTATATATTTTAAGTTATTTGTCAGATATGCAGTTAGCAAATGCTTAATTCTGTAGTTTGTAGTCTTTTTATTCTCATAACACAATATGTTCTAGAACTAAAGTTTTATTTTTGATTACATGTAGTTAATTGATTTAATTTATGCCTCATGGTTTTGGTGTCGTATTTAAGAACTCTTTACCAAACCTTAGGTCCCAGATATTTTCTCCTGTGTTTTCTTCTACAGGTTTGATATTTTTAATGCTTTACATTTAAACATATAATCTATTTTGAGTTAATTTTTGTACAAGGTGGGAAGCTTAGATCCAGGCTTCCTTCCTCGGGCCCCCGTGGATGTCCAGTTGTTCCAATACCATTTTTGGAAAACATTGTCCTCCTTCCACAAAATTGCTTTCGCACATTTGACAAATGTCAGTTGATTGATCATATCTGTGTCAGTCTATTTATGGATTCTCTATTCTATTTCATTGCTCTATGGGTCTATCAGTTCCCCAGTACTACATTGTTTTGATTAATGTAACTATATACTAAGTTTTGACATCTGGTCAATTAATTCCTCTCACTTTCTTCTTTTTCCAAAATTGTTATAGTTATTCTAATTAGTAATTCTAATTACTAATCTAATTATTCTAATAACTAATTCTAATTAGTTCTATTTTTTTTTTCAAATAAGCTTGCCTATATCTAAAAAACAGCTTTACTGGAAATACAATGGGAATTGTATTAAACCAGTACATAAGTATGGAATAGAATTGACATATTATGTTGAGTTTTTTAATCCACGTATGTGTTATACCTCTTCAATTTTAAAAATAGAGACAGGGTCTCACTATGTTGGCCAGGCTGGTCTCAAACACCTACTTTCAAGCAATTATCCAATCTTGACCTTCCAAAGTGTTGGGATTACAGGTGTGAACTACTGTACCCAGCTCCATTTTTTTATGTTCTTTTATTTCTCCCACCATGTTTTGTAGTATTCAGCATACAGATTTTATACATGTTTTGCTAGATTTATACCTAAACAGACATTTTTAAATATTTTCAAAGAACAGTTTTGTGTCTTATTAATTTTCTCTGATTTTCTGTTTTCTATGTCACTGATTTATACTCTAATATTTGTCATTTCTTTGTTTCTTCGTGCTTTGGGTTTATTTTGCTCTTATTTTCTAGTTTCTAAAGATGGAAGCTTAGATTCATTTTTTAGAACATTTCTGTAATATAAGAATTTAATGCAATAAATTTCCCGTTCATTACTGCATTAGCTGCATCCCACAAATTTTTGTTATATTTTAATTTTTATTTAGTTCTATTTTATTTACTTCTGTTTCATTTCCTTCGAGACTTCTTTTTGACCTATGAATTAGTTTGTAGTTTATAGCTATTAAGAATAAAGATACTATAAACATTAATCTACATCCACATGCAAATAAAAATGAGTCTATATACAAACTTTACCTCTTTCACAAACTTCTTGAATCTGCGGTTTTATATATGTTGCCAAATTTGGAAACTTTTTAGCATTATATCTTTAAATGCTTTTTCAGTCCTATACACCCCTTTTCCTCTCCTGTAACTTTGACAATATTCATATTAGATTTTTTATTATTGTCCAACAGATCTTTGTGGTTCCATTCATATCTTTTCAGTTTATTTTATGTTGTTCACACTTGTTAATTTTATTTTTTTAATTAAAAAAACCCACTGATTCTTTTGCTATATTCATTTGCTGTTGAACCCATTCTGTTCGGATATTGTATTTTTCAGTTCCAAAAATTCCATTTGGTTCTTATTTATATCTTCAATTTCTTTGCTGAGAGGTTTTCTTTTTCTTTCCTTTATTTTAAGCCTGTTCCTCATTGCTCCTTGAGGCATTTTTTAGATGGCTGCTTTAAAGTTTTTGACAGACAATTCCAACATACGTGTTTTCTCTGTGTTGGCATCTGTTGTTAATCTTTTGTCATTCAAGTTGAGGTTGTCCTGGTCCTTGGTATAATGAGTAATTTTCAAATGTATACGGGATATTTTACATAGCATGTTCTGAGACTTTGGATGATCTTTCTTTCTTTCTTTCTTTCTTTCTTTCTTTCTTTCTTTCTTTCTCTCTCTCTTTCTTTCTTTCTTTCTTTCCTTCTTTCCTTCCTTCTTTCTTTCTCTTTCCTATTTAAGTGAAGTGTGCAGAGGCAGATTGGGGTAGATGTTTACCTCTGTTGACATCAATGTGTCAACAGCTTCCCACTGCCTCACTGGGCCAGGTGGGGGCAGAAACCCAGCTCTCCAATGGGTGGCATCCACACAGGAGGCAGGGGGGAGGTAACCTGTCCACTGGCACCACCTCCTACCTGCTCATTCAGCCTTGCTGTTGCTGTGTGACAGTGCGACTTCCACTCCTTCTGGGTGAGCTGTGAGTAGCACGACCTCCTCTCATTGTCTCATTCTGCTCCTTTGCTGCCAAGTGTGGGGAAAAGCTCCATTTCCCTCTTTCTTCGCCAACATCAGTGGAGGTGGATGGAAGCAAAGTGCTGACTCTCACAGCCTCACTCTGCTCATTTTACTTCATTATTGTTGCATTAAGGTAAAAGTTCAGCCCCTGTTGGTCCCCCCACTGACACCCCGCGGTGAGGGGAAGCAGACAGCCACCCAGCATTATGTTGTACCACCTTGCATGGCTTTATTCTACCCCATTGCTGCTGCCAGGTGGGGACCAAAGCTCAGCTCTCCACTGGGCTGAGTCAACACCAAGGAAGGGTCAAGGGAGGAGTTACTTGTAGCACCTCATTGCTCCTGGGAGAGAGGAGAAGTTCAGCTCCTCCTTAGATCCCATTGACAACGTCACAATGCAGGAGATGATATCACCAAATTGGTGTTCTATTTCTTCTACATCAACCTTGTACCAGTCCCTTCACTCCAGGAATCAAGGTTTTCCCGGGGCTTTGACACTTATTTCCAGTCACCTGCTGGGGGTTCTAGATTACAGGTTTTCCCAGTGCACCATGTGGTACATATTGTGTCATTTCTAACGTCCTGAAGTTCCTAGTCAGGTTGATTTTTTTCCGTCCACATTTCAATATTCCTGTGTTTGTTTCCTGTAGTATGGTCAGAGTTTTTCAGTTATGACAGAGAGAAATAGCTTGCAATGAGTCTACCCCTACTTAGACAGAACTGGAAATCCCTCTATCCACTTTCCCATTAAGCCTTACTTGTTATTTTGTAGTGGTTGCTCTAGAGAGTATAATATGATCTTTAACTTATCACATTCTATCTTCAAACAATATTCTGCTTCTTAATTAAAAATGTAAAAATCTAACAACAGTATGCTTCTAATTACCAGTCTCCCAAACATTGTACTCTTATGAGCATATATACTTTTTCTAAGAATAATTTACCCAACATATTTTACTGTTTTTTTTTACTTCAGTCAGTAGCCTTTTTAACAGATTTAAAGATAAATATATAGACATAGAGAAATGTTTTAAATTCTTCATCCCCTTTGTCCAACATATTTACTTTATCATGTGTGTGGGTTTAAGAACCATCAGGTCTGTGTTTGGGTTCACCAGAGAAACAAAACAAATAGAATATATAAGGATATAAAAGAGATTTATGATGAGATTGGCTCATGCAATTTTTGGAGGCCAAGGAAACTCATCTGCATCGTTGGCCGTCTGCAAGCTGGAGTACCAGTAAAGCTGGTGTGGTCATTCTGTCTGAGTTCAAAGGCCTCAGAACCAGGGAAGCTGATGGTATAACTTCTAGTCCACTACCTTATTGCTAGCATTTTTATCTTATGTATGTATGATTGTATTTCATATCATAAATGAAGATTCTTGTTATTCATATTATATCTATTTAACTTCCCTCTTTCTATTGGTTAAGAAATCAGTTCTCTAATTTACCAATATAGCAATGGTACTTATTGTGATCTGCTGTTAATAAAAACTTAGAATACAACCCAATTATAACTATATAATTTAATATCATTTAACCACTTGATGCACCCAGTGTCATTTCTATTTGTTTAGTTAATCAATACACTGAAAGACACTCAGTATTGTATTAGATTTTTCCAGGGGCCTTTATGTGTCTTCTGATTCAGACTTAATGTATGAAAAAATGTTTTTAGAATTGATCAGCTTACAACTTCTGCAGAGGTCAAGATTTTCCAACCCCATCCTCCTCCTTGCTTAGCACATTTATAAATCAAATGTAACACATCGTAAGAAGAGGACCTGGGGTATGGGAATGTAGGTAAAGATTGTTTGGTGGCTGGGTAAAAACAAGACACCATCTTTTTTTTCCTTTCAATCTCGATAAACTGTAAGTTTCTAGGGCCTAGGAACTTAGAACCTGGCCCACCATAGGTATTTAAGGAATGTCTAGAAATCTAGAATGAATGTTAATTGAATGGATACATTTATCAGTGAGATTATTAATAAAGAACCCAAGAGGCCAGGCATGGTGGCTCACGCCTGTAATCCCAGCACTTGGGGAGGCTGAGGCCGGCAGATCACCCGAGGTCAGGAGTTCGAGACCAGCCTGACAAACATGGAGAAACCCCATCTCTACTAAAAATACAAAAAATTAGCTGGGCGTGGTGGCACATGGCTGTAATTCCAGCTACTCGGGAGGCTGAGGCAGGAGAATCGCTTGAGGTTGTGGTGAGCTGATATCGCGCTATTGCACACCAGCCTGGGCAATAAGAGCAAAACTCTGTCTCAAAAAAAAAAAAAAAAAAAAAAAAAAAAAACCAAGAGAGGAGAAAAGAATGGTATCTGAGGTCAAGTTCCCCATTTCCCCAAAGCAGACCCTGAGAAGTGGCTGCATCTGCAAGTGACTTATTAAGGAAGTGCTCTTAGGGAAACTCATAAGGGAGCGGGAGAAACAGGTCAGGAGAAGAAAACAGTCCAGCCAGGGCGACATTTCAGCAAAGTACCAGTCTCAGCCTGGCTGCAGGGAGACCTGGAGCATAAGTCATGCTGTGGGATTTTTTTTCCGATTGGAGGCAAGGGTACTGGGCATTCAGACTCTAACTCCTGTACCTGTGCACTCCAAGGGGTAGGGACTGGGGATGTAAACTCCAGTGTGGCCAGATCTTTGAGTGGAGGCTAGGTGCTTTCTGTAGCTCAAGGGAAGGACACCTAACAGTTTCAGGTGTAGGCAATTTGAAACTAAGGCACAAGGATACCAGAAAGAAGCTTATTGAATAAGTAAGTGATTCTGAAAGACCTGAGCAGAATGTGGATTATATCTACTACAAGTGGCAATAGCTACTTGGTAACAAAAAAGAAACACATTAGATACTGTAGGTAGCCCAGTGTGGACAATAGACAGGACAGGGAGGTGTTTTGACAGAGTGAAGGTAGGGAAAGAAAGGTCTTTGTGAAGAATTAGTGTACACTGATATACCAGTTATGCACTTGGTAACAGTAACCAAAGACTCATCAGTATATACTAAATATGGACTTTGTTATTTTTTTAAAATATGTAATATAGGTAGGCAATATACAATATATATAATGTAATATGCAACATGTATATATATGTCTGTATATATAACACAATATGCTCTCTGTATATATATTGTTTTAAGAGATAGGGTCTCACTCTGTCACCCAGGCTGGAGAACCTTGTCACACTCATAGCTTACTGCAGCCTTGAACTCCTGGGCTGAAGCGATCTCCCCACCTCAGCCTCCCAAGCAGCTGGGACTACAGGTGCTCACTACTATGCCTGGCTAATATTGTATACTCTTATTCTTATAACTATTAGTAAAAGTAACCAAAACATATATATTTATCTCATTGACTACAAGAGAAAGTAAAATTGCTTTTGACCAAACCAGTAAATTCTCTTTAAACTCGAAAGGTTTTTAAGATGGAAAAACATTCATGAATAGATTCTACTCCACTCAGTCCCCAGTCAGGTTCATCGTAGACTTCTGGTGTCTTCTTGGTGATGAGATAATGCAATTAGAGATGCCCAAAGCCTGTCATTTCCTTCTTAATAGGCTTCTGGGTTTGCCTACAGCTTTCTTAGCTGGAGAAGACTGCAATTCGCTTGACAGCCATGGGTTATTTATAGAAAACTGGCTTAGAAGCTGCAACCTATATAAAACTGGGCTCTTTTATTTCCTGTATGAAGATGTGTTTGCTGAAAATCTGTATGTGTTTGAATTGTAAGGTGGAAGTTGACATACTGCTTCCCTTTTTATCAGGTTAATATTCCATGTTCACAAAATTGTAAGACAAGTTTTAACCCTCAAAGTTAGCCCTCCCACAATAAGTTATAATTACTATTTTTGACTTTGCCCTGTCACCTTTATTCTTCATCTCTTCTCTCACGTAGTTCTTTTCCCTCTGGAAGGCTGGTTTTTATTCCACCTTTTCTTAAGTAAAGAATTGGATTTAGTTCTAAATCAAGTGATTGTCTAAGTATGGCTGACGCATGCCTGACCAATTTCCTGATCAGGTGCATTAGCTAAACTGCTGTAATTTATAAAGTTAAGGATTAGTACCACTGCACATCAGCTTCTTTCAGTCTTTGTATTATTTAAAGATACAGTTCAAATTGTGTGTCTCAGAACTTAAAAATTTAAACTCTTTAAAATAAAGAGGTTCTTTGAAATCACAGGTTGAAATTTTTTTTGATTTTTTTAAATTTTTAGGTTGATCATAGTCATTGAAGTAAAAGTTTTTTGTGTGTGTGATTACTTTCAAAACGTTAGTTATTCTAAAGTCAGGTAATTTTCTCTCACCTTCCTTGTCTCAAAATGTGCCTAACATTCATTAGAAATGTCTTCCTTGTTTAAGTAGAGTACTGGCATATTTCTGCTTTTTAGATCCCAAATCTATTTTGGACTATTCAATAGGCATAAAGTCATTCTGCTCTCAATTACAGACCTTAAAAGCATGCAAATTTGAATACCCTCTCTAGGCCTAAGGTCCTCATTAGTAATTGAGGATAATAACATGACTTACCCATGGATTTGTGGGGATTAGTGAAACAATGGCAGTGAAAATGCTTCCCCCATGAGAATTAGTATTATTTCAGTCACATTAATCTTTAAATGCAAACAAAATTTGAATACTACTCTTGCCACCATGACCTAGAAAAATATTGAATATTCGTTATTAGATATTTGTGGCAAATATCATTTACTGTATCTTCCCAACTGCCAATGACTTATTGATGGCCTTTATTCAAAAGCAACCGAGCCTCTGAAAGCTATGTTTAAATCTCAAGATCTGCATCACCCTCTGTGACATCAGATTTTCTTCCCCGAGGAGCTGAAATGAGTGATCACCACTTAGTCTCTGTGGTCCCTTGAATGGTGAATATGAAGTCTCTTAATTGTTGGGTACACATGTATGTGAAGCATTGACAAATCTGAGTCGCAAAGAGAGATCAATAAGGTAGAAAATGAGGGGGAAGCAAAAACAAGAAATGCAGAGAATATTTCTGTAGTCTGTGTTACAAATGGCTTTGCTGATCCCTACTTCTGGATCTCTTCGTGCCTCCTGGATGCCCAGAAACTAAGTACTATGCTTTATATAAACACTCCCACCCCACCCACAGCCCTCCTCCTCCTCCTCCTCCTCTTTCTTCTTCCTCATAATTTTTTTTTTGGCCAAAGCTAATTTATGTCCCTTTGCATTACTTGAAAACTTCCAACCACAAAGAATTTATGATAGGTATTTCTTGATTAACCAAGAGATATTTGAACATTTGCAAGTAAGTTTTGGAATGAGAGGAATAAGATTCATATTTATATTTTGCTCACACTAATTTCATGGATCTACTTTGTGTGGATCATTTTTGCAAATTTTGATTAACAGTATTGGCAACACTTAAAAGGTCTATATTACCATCTGTATTTTACAACAAGGAAACCAAAGCTCAAAGAGATTGAATTCCTTTTGAATGTCACATCCATGATATATGTGATTCAAATCCTAGTGTCTTCCAAAAAAAATGGGCTTATCAGAAAAAAAGAAAAAAAAATCCTAGTACCTAGACTTTTTCCACTTAATTATCCTGCAATCCCCCTGAAGGGCTCAATGGAACCAGAACAAAGATTTTATGAACAGTCTTCTTAATTTCATATATATAACACATGGCGGTGCTTGTCATTCAAAGCAAGTGGTGATCACACCATTTATGTTCACAGGATTATAGAACACAGACTGTAGGTATTTCACATTAAATCCGTGGCTGGCAACATTCTGAAGCTACCAAACTTCCCCTTCTCTTCTTTTTTGTTTCGAATCCTTCGTGATGGTGGCTGCCTTACTTGGGTGACTCAGTGAGGCGGATCTTCTACCTAGCTCATGGTGGCCAAAGTACACGGTGCCTCTGATACAACGAGGTCCAACCTGGGCCATATATATTTATTTATTGCTATTTCATAGCATTATCAGGATAATCAATCAATCCACTTTCATTCATTTTGACTATGTTTTGTAGATGTCAAGAGTCAATAAGAAAGCAATGTATAGAGCTTTCTGGTAAATCTTTCGACTCATTATGTTTTCTGGTCAACCCTACTGAGGAAATGAAACACATGCCCAGCAGCTAATCAAGCTGCAATGTTCTCAATGTAACAATGGTTTCAACAAGACTGGTGGAATTAGATCAGATCAAACTGCAATCCTCCAAATGACTAATTTACTTTATTTTGAAATATCGCTACTTCTTCGCCAATTTCAATCCTAGCTCCACTGTAATCTTTACACTCCGAGAACAAACATTATTGCAATATCAAATTTCTGAATTCTACTTGCTTCTTGACTGCATCTAAACCTTCATAAGGCCCCTTTCCCTAGACCTTCATCAGAATCATCTAGCAGAAATCTAAACCCTCCCTTCCCATAAGGATTGCCCTTCCCGTAAGGATTGCCCTTCCCACCTTTCTCTTCCTGAGATTTCCCAAAACTCCACTGAAGCATATTCTCCACGCTGCAGCAGCCAAAGAAGAGTAACTTTTAACTTTACGTGGCTACAAGTATGTTCCTAGTGCTCTTCGGTTGATGGGCTTCAATACGACCAAGACATACTTAACACTTCTTATTCCTTTGAGCCTGATGTCTATATGTTTACATCTGGAGTTCTTGTTTTCTTCATGGTAAATTGCAGATCTCCTTGAGTGAGTAAGGTGCTTACTTATTATTTATTTATTTATTTATTTTTAGATGGAGTCTCACTCTGTCGCCCAGGCTGGAGTGCAGTGAAGCGATCTTGGCTCACTGCAAGCTCCGCCCCCCGGGTTCACGCCATTCTCCTGCCTCAGCCTCCAGAGTAGCTGGGACTACAGGCGCCCGCCGCCACGCCCGGCTAATATTTTTGTATTTTTAGTAGAGATGGAGTTTCACTGTGTTAGCCAGGATGGTCTCGATCTCCTGACCTCATGATCCGCCCGCCTCGACCTCCCAAAGTGCTGGGATTACAGGCATGAGCCACCGCGCCCGGCCAGTGCTTACTTCTTAAAGCCCAAATTTATGCACACTTTAGTGAATATTGATAGTCTATGCCCTAGTTACTACCTCACTGATGGTAGGCACCCCTTCTTTTTCTCCTGACGTTTCTTGGTGGAAGCGATTCTGCCGGTGAAGAAATGGGAAAGGAGGAATGCAGGAACTTAGGCAGGAATTCACCAACCATGAAGTTGTTGCCCCTAGCAATTTGCTTTGTCCTGTTTCAGAAACTCACACATCCTGTGCAAGGCACCTCCAGCTGGATATATGAGAGGGAGTTTTATTTTAGTTATTGTCTTTTTAATCTCTCCTGTACCAGCTTCATACCCCTTTACTTCCTTTATGTATGTATTTATTTATTTATTCCTTCATTCTGTGAAACCCAAAGAGCTGCTCTCAATTCCCACTGGAGACTTTGATAGCACTCAGGTTTTTCTGCAAAGGCCCTCCACCCAGTTGAGGTTCCCAGAGTGACGCTCTGGTGGGAATGTTCTTCTGCTACAGCCACACTAAGCTTTACAGGGGTAGCACGTGAAAAATTAGACACAGAATTATATATTGAAGACTTTATTTTAAAAGCCCCTTCTGTAATTTCTTTTTTCATTTATAATTTTTCCACGTTATTTTAACTTAAAATGCAGCCAACTTTAATTGATATAAGTTCATCCTTATTGATGTTTGGGGTTTCTTCTCGTTTCAGCATACTTTCTCTTGGGGGAAGTTTTTGTTTTTTTAATTCCCTCAGAATTTCTTGAAATATACACCTGTGTTCTTTACAATATTTTATGACTCAATGCAATATTTTATGACTTTGTGTTATTTTTAGTATGAATAAAATATACATTAAATGTTGGAATTTTTTAGGTTTTTTTCTCCTATGAGCTTGTATTTTGATGTTTTAATCATCACAAACTATGCAAAATCTAAACATCTGAGGGAAGGGGTAAAGAAAAGAAAAAGAAAAACCTTATACTAAAACAAAACCACATGGCAACAGGATTTGGTTTCCTTGTGTTGGGGAAGAGGGATCCTACATTTAAAACTTTGATATGTTGATAGGCACAAAATGATCCCATGTTGTCTATTCAGACAAGAGATAGCAAAGCATTAATTGATGGGCTAGTAGCTTGGATTCATTCATTTCATATTGTCTTAATCTTGACTATTTTTGTAATCTGTTAAAGCACAGAATAATTCTGTTATTGTGCAATTTAATGTTATAACCACCTGCCGGGTATAGTTTATGTTTGAAAGCACACCCTAAAGTAATTTGAAGAATTGTAAAGTAATAAAGTAATTTGAAGTATAACCCAGGGTCATTATTATAGTTCATTTGGATATTTACTTTGAGGAACTATTGCTATTTCTAGGGCTGAATTTGCACAGATGCACCAGTATGGGAATGAGGGGAGGATATGAGAAAAAAATTGAGACTATTTCCAAGTGGCTTTGGAATTGGAGTTTGTGAGCTCCCAAGAGTGAGTAACACCCTTCAGTCTAGTTGTCTAGGTCTGGGAGGAACTGTTCAATTTGGCCAGGGTGTTGTAAGAAGTAAACTGAGACTTGTCCAGCATTCAAAATTACCGTATTTCATAAATTCTAAAATGCCATCCTTTTGTGATTTTTTTTTTTTTTTTTTTTTTTTTGCTACAGAATCTCACTCTGTCACCCAGACTGGAGTGCAGTGGCAAGATCTCAGCTCACTGCAACCTCCGCCTCCTGGCTTCAAGTGATTATCCTGCCTCAGCCTCCCAAGTAGCTGGGATTACAAGCATGTACCCACTACACCCAGATAAGTTTTTTTGTATTTTTAGTAGAAACTGGACTTAACCTTATTGGCCAGGCTGGTCTCGAACACTTGACCCCAAGTGATTCACCTACCTTAGCCTCCCAAAGTGTTGGGATTACAGGCATGAGCCACTGTGCCCAGACTAAAATGCCATCCATTTTAAAACAAACTGTTGTTTTATTCAAAACTAAGAAAATAATTTGCTGCTAGACTGTGGAACACATCTTTATTACCACTTATAATCTTTTTATGCTTAGTCAAAGAGCTATTTGATGTAGACATAAGTTTTTAAAAATTATTATTGTATATTATTCTTTTGTATATATTAAATGAAAAATATATGGAAAGTACGTTAGTTAATGTGTTCTTAAAATATCTTCACATTCAAAATTTCTCTCTTTTAAATCAAGTTGGGACCCAAAGGCATCAATATCAGGGGTCCTCCCACTTTGCCCCTGAAAAATAATCCCCTGTTCCATCAAGGTTCTCGCTGCAATATTTCTGCAATGAGTCCACACTGTTATCTCTTATTTCAAGACTAGTTAAAATGCTAGTTAAAATGGCACTTTTTTATCTTGCCAGAATGTATTGACAATAACACGTATTTCCTGACTACTATCTAGGGAACAGAGACTGTATAAGTCCTGATTTAATAAATGTTATATATTTCTAATTCATTATTTTCCTCTTTATTTTTATCATCTTGAGGAGTTTGGAGAATGAAATAACTTCTTAAGAAACATCTTAAACAAGTCAGTTCAAGACTATCTCTGGTGAGAACTAAATTATTTACTACTTTAATTTTCATAAGCTTTCTCACCATTAGTTTTATCTACAGGTAGTATGTTTTGGTTGACCAAAAACTTCAAGTATGTAGTTTTCCTTTATGCACATTTGATTTCCAAATTCTTTGTTTCTTTGTGGAAGAGAGTAAAATAATCCCTGAACTCGGCCATTCTGCTAAGAACTTGGAATGCCTTGTTTTGACTTCCTCTACTGGACTCTGTTTTAGTGTTCAGAGTTAAATTTCCTTTAAAGAATGCTCTTCAGATCCCAGTGGTTTTCCCAGTGAGTTTCTGATATGTCAAACTTACTTTCTCACTTAACATTAAGGAATACACAGGCTAATTGTTAAGAATTACAGATAACCCAGGAATTTACAAATACTATAACTCATATATACAGAATGAATCATACTTACCCTTTAGAACTGCGTGACTTATCACCCAATGTATTTTTGTTTAATTTTTATTTTAAGTTCTGGGGTACATATGCAGGATGCGCAGGTTTGTTACACAGGTAAATGTGTCCCATGGTGGTTTGCTGCACCTGTCAACGCATCACCTAAGTATTAAGCCCGGCATGCATTAGCTATTTTTCCTAATGCTCTCCCTCCCCCAACCCTACCCACCAACAGGCCCCAGTGTGTATTGTTCCCCTCCCTGTGTTCATGTGTTCTCATTGTTCAGCTCCCACTTATAAATGGAAAATACAGTGTTTGGTTTTCTGTTCCTGCATTAGTTTGCTGAAGATAATGGCTTCCAGCTCTATCCATGTCCCTCCAAAAGACATGATCTCGTTCCTTTTTATGGCTGCATAGTATTCTATGGTATATATGTGCCACATTTTCTTTATCCATTCTATTATTGATGGGCATTGGGTTGATTCCATGTCTTTGCTATTATGAATAGTGTTGCAGTGAACATATGTGTGCATGTATTTTTGTAATAGAATGATTTATATTCCTTTGGGTAGATACCCAGTAATGAAATTGCTGGGCCAAATAGTACTTCTGGTTCTAGATCTTTGGGGAATCACCACAGCGTCTTCCACAATGGTTGAACTAATTTACCTTCCCATCCACAGTGTAAAAGTGTTCCTAAGGAAATATTACATTATTTTTTAAAGGTACATTTTAGAGTCAATGAAAGATGTTGTTAGCTCTCCTTCCTGGTATCTGTGCTATAAGATAAGTGGTTCCAAGAAAGAAGTTTCAGACTAATTCTCCCACAAGTACATATATTTATTAACATGGCGAGGCAAGGAAATACAAGTGAAATGAAATCCCTGTTAGGCACCCTGGAGATGAGAATCCCAACCTAGGCCTCCATTTCAAAGGGAAAGGAAAATGAATCACTTCCATCATTATACACTATTCAGACCACGACGGTAATGCCTGCAACATTTCCATCCAATCCACATATCTTTAACATCACTACATTTCAACAATAATTAAAAAAAAAACTATTTCTAACTGCCATCATGCTAATTAAAATACCACTGCTGCCATGGAATGTGTATATCCAATTAGAGTATACATGTTAATTAAATTCCATTAGCTTATAATTTAAGCACAAATTGCATACTATGTAGGAGAATTTTTAAAGAAAATTACAGATACTACAAAATATTTATAATTGGATCAGTGTGTTTCCTTCAGCAAAATGGAGATGCATGACTAGTGGAAATGCCAGTTTCAAGAACCTTGTTTTCTATTTTACTAGCTACCAGCAAATGTTGAGCAAAATGTTTAAAAATGCTTCTCTCTGACTTCTTCTTAAAACTGCAGCGAATATTTTAGAAGAATAAATTGTTCTTCTTTCCTTTGGACAAAAGAGTTATTTCTAGCACTGATAAATACTGCTTAAGAAGCCTAATATTATGAATGGCTTAGGAAGATCTAAAATCAAAAATTGAAGTTATGGAGGTAAAATGTTTGACTTATAAGATCATATTTATCATTTTTTGTAATCCTGCAGGGTCATTTCATTTTAGTAACATCAACCACAGGACTCTTGAACATGAGCCATGCATGATAAACCACAGGAAGTACTGAGAGGCAATGGTCTGTGTCATGAAACTTTCCTCCAAGGAGCTAAAACCTCCAAAAGCTTCTAACTGGGTAAGCACAGATAGCAAAAGACCTAATAAAGAACCACTCTGTCCCTCCAATATATAATATGTGCTCTATTAGGGCCTTTGCTATCTGTGCTTATCCAGTTAGAAGCTGCTGGAGGCTTTAGCTCCTTGGAGGAAAATTTCATGCCACAGAAATGTTATAAATATATAAAACATGCTGTTCTCCTTTTGCCATTTGGAAACAGGAACTTTAAGCTTACAAATCATGAGCAAACAAATGTTTGCCCAGATAATCTCACTTTATATCTATTAAAATGTTCTTAGGAGTCATACATATTTTTGACAATTGTTAAGTAATAGTTTTTATTTCCTGGAATTGTTAAAAGCAGCAGAGTAACCTAGGCCTAGATAATCCTTCTCTCAATATTAAAGATAGTATAAGTTTACAGATTTCTGGAAAATAGTCTTATAAGCCATTGCTTATAGAAGTTTACTTCTGAAAAATAAGCAAATGCCTTCATTTACAAGAAAACAGGCCTATTCTTGCGTTTTCTTGCCCAGTAAGCTCCTGAGCAAAACTATCTCTTGTTTTAATTACCAAGACACCAAAGTTTATTCATACATTCCCAGCCCGCAAAGTGCTGCATCCCACTTTATTATGATTCCTTGGTCAACTCTTCTAGCTATCCTAGAAACTGTGTTACTCTCTTATTATTCCCAGCCCTTCTTCTAATTGTTTTCTACTGTCTACACCACTTTTTCTCAAAATGTGAGGTAAGTTAAAAACTGAATTCCTGTACCCCTTCTTTATACCAAATGATTCAAAATTGCCCTAATTTTCACTTCATAACAAGCTCTCCTAGTGATTTTTCTTCCTGTTAAAGCTGGACAGCTGTTGTAGAGCCCACTTTCAATCCATCAGGTTCTCCACTTTCTACCTCCAAATTATGGCCTCATCTCATTCCTTCCTCTTCTACTCTTTCTCACTGGGAAGACTCAAATAGGCATTTAATCTATTTTCATGTCCTAGATTCATTTTTGGCCTATCTTGTCCATTCATCTAATTGTGGTTCTTAAATTGTGGTTCTCGTCCATTCATCAAAATGTGGGGTCATTTTGCCCCCAAAAGATATCTGACAACATCTGCATATGGGTTTGGTTGTCACAACTAAGGAACACACAGCTACTACTGGCATTTAGTGAGTGGAAGTCAGGGATGCTGCTACATTTCCTACAATGCCCAGGACAGCACCACAAAGAACCCTCTTGCCTAAAGTGCCAGTAGTGCCATGGTGCTGGGGTGAAGTCTTCGTGCCACACTGAGGCACTTCCATCACCTGACCCTGCCCGAATCTGCAATACCAGTTTTTCCAAACTGTCTGTCATGGTGTCCTATTTACCTTCCTTGTAAAACTTTTTGCTTAGTATTATAAAAAAAAAGTGTTTCATGATCTTTCTTCCCCTAGAGAACATGATAAGCATTTGATGCCTAACACCTAGGATAGTAATTTATACATTGTAGCTGTTTATTAAATTTTAATTAGGTTAAGTAGGCCATACTTGCTTGTGTATTATGTGTGTTTGTGTATGTGGGTAATTCAAAAGAAGCAATATATGTAAAAGTGATTCTAACATTAAATTAATAGCTATACAAATATCAATCATTATCCTCTAGAGGACATGAAAAAATGCTTGAAAAAATAAAAAAAAAAAGAATTTCTTTGTATTTAATTGAATTCTATTGGTTATGTTTCCTAATGACTCAAAATGAACTACTATGGGTCATAAATATACGGTCTGTTATTTTGTTCATTTAAGCATATTTCACTTACAATGGTAATTAAAAACTATATTGCAAACTATTTTAGATCATTTTCAACAAAGTAAATTAGACTTGCCACAGGTCTGGCCTGGGAATTGGAATTACAGAAAAATAGAAAATCGAGTTATAAAGCACCTATCTGTCCCAAACCTTTGGGTGCACAAAAATCAGGTATTATTATTTTCAGTTTTAAGTGATATGTCTGAGTCCATGAAAATTTACACACCTGGTCCAGGTTCACAGTGATAATACCTTTCTAGGACAGAATTTAAACCTAAAACCCTCATTCCATTATTGCAGATTATCAAGGCAAAAAAGTCTTGTTTTAAAAATGAGTAAGTTCATAATGTACTCCTCTTCTTAACTTTCTTTTCCCTTTGACTTGTATCATGGTACAGTAAAAAGAGCAGGTTTTAGCCAGAGAAAACCCTAGATTTGAAAGTCAGTGACCTAGGGCAGAGCAGGGATCAGCAAACACTTCATAAAGAGCCAAAAATACATATTTTTGCTTTGCCAAGTGTATGTTCTCTGTTGCCAACGCTGAGTTCTGCTGTGGTAGAGAGAAAACAGTCATAAACGATATGGAAATGAACTGACTTCTCTGTTTTCCAATACCACTTTATTTACTAATAAGGTGGGCAAATTTGGACCCTAGAGCATTGTTTGCTGACCCCTGACAGAAAGAAAATTACTGTACCTCCTCACTTATAAAATGGAGGTGAGAGAGTTCATTTCATAGGTTTGAAGTAACTCAGACTAACCAAGGTAATGTAACATACTTATGAGAGTGTATAGCCTGCTCGAGACATTACATGCAGCTATCATTATGATGGAGGCAAGTGAATTAATGTTTAAACTCATTCACACAATATTCTCTATGGAGCAAAATGCAATGTTAGGCAAGAGCATGAAGGAGAGCTAATTATTTAACTAACAAAAGACTGAGATTATGAAGGAGCTCTAGCCTTAATGATATTCATGTCGAAAGTTTTCTATTCTAAGCTCTATATCTCGAAGATTTAGTAGTAGTATTTTTTCTATAAGAGCAGAAAATTTGAAATGATTCTTTCAAGAAAATACAACAAACAGCCATTGGATTCTCTAAATCTAGGTAAGCTTCATCACTACAAAACAGAAAAAAAGTCTAAGTTTGTATTATAAATTGTTCTCACTGCTAGTAATTACTGAATGCTTCTTTAATGGCTCATAATGAATTCCATGCATTTTTCTAAGAATTATTTTGTTCCCAGAGTTATGTGGATTAATTTATGTATATTTAATTTAAAAATTAGCATCACTTTGGGGATTTGTTTGTGTCCCCTTAACAGTTCATGAATAAATCAGCTACCTTAAGCTCTTTGAAAAATGCATAAATATATAAAATATCCTTTAGCACATTTAATTTGAAAACAAAGAGGAATGAATAATTGAACTTTTGTTGACTTCAGTTAGCCAAAATTTAAAAAGAAAATGAAATGCAGTTGTGAACAGGCTGTATATCTGGTGTTTTGTTCCATACTTTATTTAGAAATATTGTTCAGTGTGATGGTGCGTCTAACCCAACTTAAAATTTAAAATATTTCACATACCTTACCTCTTTTACACTAAATCAATGGATGCTTTTCAAAATAGAGAGCATATTCAGTTGAAAAATAAAAGAATCCACCCATTTTAAAGCTTCCTACTTTGTGAATTAAATTATATGCCCCACATCTAAATGCTACACGCTTCCCTAATTATATGAGGATGTCTGTCTTCAAAAGGCCTTTACAATCTTCCACTAATTCAGTCAAATTATATTGATTGGTAGATGTGTCAGAGTTTCTTTTCTTGGTTTAAGGATATGAGATTGCTTTTTCAAGACATGTAATCTTTTATTAGAGTTTATGTCCAGCCAGGTGGGGTGGCTCATGTCTGTAATCCCAGCACTTTGGGAGGCCAAGGCTGGCAGAGCACCTAAGGTCAGGAGTTTGAGACCAGCCTGGCAAACATGGTGAAACCCCATCTCTACTAAAATTACAAACAAATTTAGCCAGGTGTTGTGGCACGTGCCTGTAATCCCAGCAACTTGGGAGACTGAGGCAGGAGAATTGCTTGAACCCAGGAGGCAGAGGTTGCAGTGAGCCGGGATCGGGCCACTGCTATCCAGCCTGGGCAACAAGAGTGAGACTTGGTCTCAAAAAGAAAAAAAAAAAAAGAGTTTATGTTCATTAGCATGAGAAAATATGGATAGACAGATGGGTAGATGAATAGAAGGGTAGGTAGATGTAGATATAGATTTATATATGTACATCTATGTGTATAAAATAACATAATAAAAGAATGTCCATGGATTTGACTGTACTGATGATTTTTCCAAAATCTTTTGTATGTACAGTTAGTTAAAATTTTATATTAATGATTTTGAGATTAAGAGCTGGCTCCCATGAAGACCAATTAATTTAACACACTCTGTTCTATGGGACTAACTTGTGCCACCAGAATCACTTGGGTATCTTAACATTACATTGCTAGGAAAACAAGGATAGACCATCAGAAAGCCTAGATAACCAACATCGCACTAAACTAAAAACAAACAAAAAACCCTCAAAACTGTGGGTGGTGTGACATTGGTTTTGTGCCTGTGTAACTGGTCTACTTGATATCCTGTCCTGACATTTCTTTATTTCCCACGTTATACATTTGAAACTACTTGTAATTAGAGCAACTCCATTCTATTTTGTATTTATTATGTCCAGTTGAATAAGGGAGAATAGAAGGAGCTCCAGGCATCTCATAACTTTCCCACACCATCCTTATAATTCCTCTCTGAGTATCTGGTTCACACTTGTGGACTCCTGTGAGCTCCATGAAGCAATTTCTATCCTTAGAGTTGCATCAACATAAGCAAAGAGAGTTTTAGGAAAGTATCTTACCAGAGATGGCTTCAAGTTCATAGAATCAAAGAATGTTGCTTAAAGGCTTTAACTAAATAAATAAACAAATAAGCATATGATGTCAAATATTAAATTTTTTAATGCCTAAGGAATAATATATCTTATTTAATAGTCAGAGATCATGTCCCCTACAAAATCCATTTTGCCTTCCCCTAGTAAATTATGTGCATGTAAGTGATTGATTGTCTTAAGGAAGTAAATTTTATTCAAGTAGAGGGTCTTCTTTGATTTCCATTTATATAAAGAGATAAAAGCTCAACATTATTAATGCATATAGAATAAGACCTTTGCAAAACTAAGTTTACACATTATATTCAGCACTTCTGCAATTTCAGCCCTCCAGAAGTTAAGAGGACTTTATTATGACTCAATAATTGTTGATACTTTCCTCGCCGGGAAGTCCTAGAAGGCCTCATTTGCATAGTTCAACCCTGTGTCAATGGAGAACTAAGGAGAGTGATTCATCCAAAGAAATTCTACAAAAACTTAAGTGAAGTACTCTAATTATTTGCTCAATTGCCTCTTTCATTAAAGCTTACTTTTAATAACTTCTTCCAGTGGTCCCACAGAATTTTTCTTTGAAGAAGTTTCATAAACTTTGATTGTAAGATTCCATTAAAGCCCGTGAAATGTTTTGGGGTTGTTTTGTTTTCTTGTTTTTTTTTTTTGGTGGAGGTGTCTTATTATTTATTTATTTTTTATGTCTTTATACTTTTATGTCTACTCAGCCATAACTTATGGATTTCTGTTGCAGCTATATATTACTAGTAGAACAAATCACTCCAATATTGAGTAGTTCAGCAGTCTGAGATCAAACTGCAAGGTGGCAGCAAGGCTGGGAGAGGGGCGCCTGCCATTGCCCAGGCTCGCTTAGGTAAACAAAGCAGCCGGGAAGCTCGAACTGGGTAGAGCCCACCACAGCTCAAGGAGGCCTGCCTGCCTCTTTAGGCTCCACCTCTGGGGGCAGGGCACAGACAAACAAAAAGACAGCAGTAACCTCTGCAGACTTAAATATCCCTGTCTGACAGCTTTGAGGAGAGCAGTGGTTCTCCCAGCATGCAAATGGAGATCTGAGAACGGGCAGACTGCCTCGTCAAGTGGGTCCCTGACCCCTGACCCCCGAGCAGCCTAACTGGGAGGTACCCCCGAGTAGGGGCAGACTGACACCTCACATGGCCGGGTACTCCTCTGAGACAAAACTTCCAGAGGAACGATCAGACAGCAGCAATTGCGGATCATGAAAATCCGTGGTTATGCAGACACTGCTGCTGATACCCAGGTAAACAGTGTCTGGAGTGGACCTCTAGCAAACTCCAACAGACCTGCAGCTGAGGGTCCTGTCTGTTAGAAGGAAAACTAACAAACAGAAAGGCCATCCACACCAAAAACCCATCTGTACATCGCCATCATCAAAGACCAAAAGTAGATAAAACCACAAAGATGGGGAACAAACAGAGCAGAAAAACTGGAAACTCTAAAAAGCAGAGTGCCTCTTCTCCTCCAAAGGAACGCAGTTCCTCACTAGCAACAGAACAAAGCTGGATGGAGAATGACTTTGACGAGTTGAGAGAAGAAGGCTTCAGACGATCAAACTACTCCGAGCTACAGGAGGAAATTCAAACCAAAGGCAAAGAAGTTGAAAACTTTGAAAAAAATTTAGAAGAATGTATAACTAGAATAACCAATACAGAGAAGTGCTTGAAGGAGCTGCTGGAGCTGAAAGCCAAGGCTCGAGAACTACGTGAAGAATGCAGAAGCCTCAGGAGCCGATGCGATCAACTGGAAGAAAGGGTATCAGTGATGGAAGATGAAATGAATGAAATGAAGTGAGAAGGAAAGTTTAGAGAAAAAAGAATGAAAAGAAATGAACAGAGAGAAAAAAGAACAAAAAGAAACAAACAAAGCCTCCAAGAAATATGGGACAATGTGAAAAGACCAAATCTGCGTCCGATTGGTGTACATGAAAGTGACGGGGAGAATGGAACCAAGTTGGAAAACACTCTGCAGGATATTATCCAGGAGAATTTCCCCAATCTAGCAAGGCAGGCCAACATTCCGATTCAGGAAATACAGAGAACACCACAAAGATACTCCTCGAGAAGAGCAACTCCAAGACACATAATTGTCAGATTCACCAAAGTTGAAATGAGGAAAAAATGTTAAGGGCAGCCAGAGAGAAAGGTCGGGTTACCCACAAAGGGAAGCCCATCGGACTAACAGCGGATCTCTCGGCAGAAACTCTACAAGCCAGAAGAGAGTGGGGGCCAATATTCAACATTCTTAAAGAAAAGAATTTTCAACCCAGAATTTCATATCCAGCCAAACTAAGCTTCATAAGTGAAGAAGAAATAAAATACTTTACAGACAAGCAAATGCTGAGAGATTTTGTCACCACCAGGCCTGCCCTAAAAGAACTCCTGAAGGAAGCACTAAACATGGAAAGGAACAACGGGTACCAGCTGCTGCAAAATCATGCCAAAATGTAAAGACCATCGAGACTAGGAAGAAACTGCATCAACTAGTGAGCAAAATAACCACCTAACATCATAATGACAGGATCAAATTCACACATAACAATATTAACTTTAAATGTAAATGGACTAAATGCTCCAATTAAAAGACACAGACTGGCAAATTGGATAAAGAGTCAAGACCCATCAGTGTGCTGTATTCAGGAAACCCATCTCACGTGCAGAGACACACATAGGCTCAAAATAAGAGGATGGAGGAAGATCTACCAAGCAAATGGAAAACAAAAAAAGGCAGGAGTTGCAATCCTATTCTCTGATAAAACAGACTTTAAACCAACAAAGATCAAAAGAGACAAGGCCATTACATAATGGTAAAGGGATCAATTCAACAAGAAGAGCTAACTATCCTAAACATATATGCACCCAATACAGGAGCACCCAGATTTATAAAGCAAGTCCTGAGTGACCTACAAAGAGACTTAGACTCCTACACAATAATAATGGGAGATTTTAACACCCCACTGTCAACATTAGACAGATCAACGAGACAGTAAGTTAACAAGGGTACCCAGGAATTGAACTCAGCTCTGCACCAAGCGGACCTAATAGACATCTACAGAACTCTCCACCCCAAATCAACAGAATATACATTTTTTTCAGCACCACACCACACCTATTCCAAAATTGACCACATAGTTGGAAGTAAAGCTCTCCTCAGCAAATGTAAAAGAACAGAAATTATAACAAACTGTCTCTCAGACCACAGTGCAATCAAACTAGAACTCAGGATTAAGAAACTCACTCAAAACCGCTCAACTACATGGAAACTGAACAACCTGCTCCTGAATGACTACTGGGTACATAACGAAATGAAGGCAGAAATAAAGATGTTCTTTGAAACCAACAAGAACAAAGACACAACATACCAGAATCTCTGGGACACATTCAAAGCAGTGTGTAGAGGGAAATTTATAGCACTAAATGCCCACAAGAGAAAGCAGGAAAGATCCAAAATTGACACCCTAACATCACAATTAAAAGAACTAGAGAAGCAAGAGCAAACACATTCAAAAGCTAGCAGAAGGCAAGAAATAACTAAAATCAGAGCAGAACTGAAGGAAATAGAGACAAAAAAAAAAAAACCCTTCAAAAAATTAGTGAATCCAGGAGCTGGTTTTTTGAAAGGATCAACAAAATTGATAGACCGCTAGCAAGACTAATAAAGAAAAAAAGAGAGAATAATCAAATAGATGCAATAAAAAGTGATAAAGGGGATATCACCACCAATCCCACAGAAATACAAACTACCATCAGAGAATACTACAAACACCTCTATGCAAATAAACTAGAAAATTTAGAAGAAATGGATAAATTCCTCGACACATACACTCTCCCAAGACTAAACCAAGAAGAAGTTGAATCTCTGAATAGACCAATAACAGGAGCTGAAATTGTGGCAATAATCAATAGCTTACCAACCAACAAGAGTCCAGGACCAGATGGATTCACAGCCGAATTCTACCAGAGGTACAAGGAGGAGCTGGTACCATTCCTTCTGAAACTATTTCAACCAATAGAAAAAGAGGGAATCCTCCCTAACTCATTTTATGAGGCCAGCATTATCCTGATACCAAAGCCGGGCAGAGACACAACCAAAAAAGAGAATTTTAGACCAATATCCTTGATGAACATTGATGCAAAAATCCTCAATAAAATACTGGCAAACCGAATCCAGCAGCACATCAAAAAGCTTATCCACCATGATCAAGTGGGCTTCATCCCTGGGATGCAAGGCTGGTTCAATATACACAAATCAATAAATGTAATCCAGCATATAAACAGAACCAAAGACAAAAACCACATGATTATCTCAATAGATGCAGAAAAAGCCTTTGACAAAATTCAACAACCCTTCATGCTAAAAACTCTCAATAAATTAGGTATTGATGGGACGTATCTCAAAATAATAAGAGCAATCTATGACAAACTCACAGCCAATATCATACTGAATGGGCAAAAACTGGAAGCATTCCCTTTGAAAACTGGCATAAGACAGGGATGCCCTCTCTAACCACTCCTATTCAATATAGTGTTGGAAGTTCTGGCCAGGGAAATTAGTCAGGAGAAGGAAATAAAGGGCATTCAATTAGGAAAAGAGGAAGTCAAATTGTCCCTGTTTGCAGACGACATGATTGTATATCTAGAAAACCCCATTGTCTCAGCCCAAAATCTCATTAAGCTGATAAGCAACTTCAGCAAAGTCTCAGCATACAAAATCAATGTACAAAAATCACAAGCATTCTTATACACCAATAACAGACAGAGAGCCAAATCATGAGTGAACTCCCATTCACAATTGCTTCAAAGAGAATAAAATACTTAGGAATCCAACTTACAAGGGACGTGAAGGACCTCTTCAAGGAGAACTACAAACCACTGCTCAATGAAATAAAAGAGGATACAAACAAATGGAAGAACATTCCATGCTCATGGGAAGGAAGAATCAATATCATGAAAATGGCCATACTGCCCAAGGTAATTTATAGATTGAATGCCATCCCCATCAGGCTACCAATGACTTCACAGAATTGGAAAAAACTACTTTAAAGTTCATATGGAACCAAAAAAGAGCCTGCATCGCCAAGTCAATCCTAAGCCAAAAAAACAAAGCTGGAGGCATCATGCTACCTGACTTCAAACTATACTACAAGTCTACAGTAACCAAAACAGCGTGGTACTGGTACCAACACAGAGATATAGATCAATGAAACAGAACAGAGCCCTCAGAAATAACGCCGCATATCTACAACTATCTGATCTTTGACAAACCTGAGAAAAACAAGCAATGGGGAAAGGATTCCCTATTTAATAAATGGTGCTGGGAAAACTGGCTAGCCATATGTAGAAAGCTGAAACTGGATCCTTTCCTTAAACCTTATACAAAAATTAATTCAAGATGGATTAAAGACTTAAACGTTAGACCTAAAACCATAAAAACCCTAGAAGAAAACCTAGGCATTACCATTCAGGACATAGGCATGTGCAAGGACTTCGTGTCTAAAACACCAAAAGCAATGGCAACAAAAGCCAAAATTGACAAATGGGATCTAATTAAACTAAAGAGCTTCTGCACAGCAGAAGAAACTACCATCAGAGTGAACAGGCAACCTACAAAATGGGAGAAAATTTTTGCAACCTACTCATCTGACAAAGGGCTAATATCCAGAATCTACAATGAACTCAAACAAATTTACAAGGAAAAAAACAAACAACCCCATCAAAAAGTGGGCAAAGGATATGAACAGGCACTTCTCAAAAGAAGACATTTATGCAGCCAAAAGACACATGAAAAAATGCTCATCATCACTGGTCATCAGAGAAATGCAAATCAAAACCACAATGAGATACCATCTCACACCAGTTAGAATGGCAATCATTAAAAAGTCAGGAAACAACAGGTGCTGGAGAGGATGTGGAGAAATAGGAACACTTTTCCACTGTTGGTGGGACTGTCAACTAGTTCAACCATTGTGGAAGTCAGTGTGGCGATTCCTCAGGGATCTAGAACTGGAAATACCATTTGACCCAGCCATCCCATTACTGGGTATATACCCAAAGGATTATAAATCATGCTGCTATAAAGACACATGCACACGTATGTTTATTGTGGCACTATTCACAATAGCAAAGACTTGGAACCAACCCAAATGTCCAACAATGATAGACTGGATTAAGAAAATGTGGCACATATACACCATGGAATACTATGCAGCCATAAAAAATGATGAGTTCATGTCCTTTGTAGGGACATGGATGAAATTGGAAATCATCATTCTCAGTAAACTATCGCAAGGACGAAAAACCAAACACTGCATCTTCTCACTCATAGGTGGGAATTGACAGTGAGAACACATGGACACAGGAAGGGGAACATCACATTCTGGGGACTGTTGTGGGGTGGGGGGAGGGGGGAGGGATAGCATTAGGAGATATACCTAATGCTAAATGATGAGTTAATGGGTGCAGCACACCAGCATGGCACATATATACATATGTAACTAACCTGCACATTGTGCACATGTACCCTTAAACTTAAAGTATAATAATAATAAAAAATAAATAAATAATAAAATAAAATAATCATTATTTACTGTAGACACAATGTGATTCTACTCAAGGCAGCTTCATCCAAGGCTGGAGGGTCTGTTACCAGCTTGATTCGCTCACATAGCCGGTGAGAGGGCACTGAACTCACTGGGGCTGAGGGCTGGGGGCCTCTGTTCTACCAGACATGAGACTCTCCATGTGGCCTGGGCTTCCTCCTCTTGTGTGGGTTTGAAGGACAAGTGTCCTAAGACAGAGACAGCCAGGCAGAAATGTGTGTTTGCTTTTCTGATGTAGTCTACAAAGTCACACTGTGACGTAGTCTCTGCATGTCTTAGTGGAGGCACAAACATCTATCCAGGTTAAAGAGGAAGAGGCTTAGAATCCACTCTTGATGGAGGAGTGGCAGGCATCTGGAAGAGCTTGTAGGATAGCAGATACCGGTATAACATTTTTTTTTGGAAATAGAAAGCAGTCTGCCACACTTTCTCTGTTATCATTAAGGTAATTGTTATCCATTAGAGCAATTCAGTTGTTTTACGGAAGTTGCCTCTAACTCTCACTCTCTGAACAGCTCTGGGCCTTCCTTTCTTCACCTCTGGCTAACTAAAATGGCTTTTAAACACCTTTTACTCACTTAATCAGAGATGTGGTACTTACAGTGTTTGCCTGAATTTATCCTATATTCTAAAGACATTCTGGGTCAGGACCCCGTGCTGCTGCTTCTGCTCAAGGGGGTGGGGGAAGTTAACTGTAGGCGCATGCTTTGTAAAGAGAAGAAAAAATGTATTTCTCCTGAATCTCTCTTCTCTTATAGTCTCAAAATATACCAGCGGCTTGAATATTGCACTCAGTTCAGTGGATTAAATGTCTATTATGACAATGCCAAGCTACTATAAGAGTTTAAGAATCTTGAGGGTAGGACTTGGTGTTGTGTTTCATCCCCTAGTTTCTGTCACCAGGAGAGAAGAGCTGGGGAGAATCATTGCTTACTAGGATACATGCATTTTCCTATCAGGATATGAATGACCATGACATTAGGCAAAGCAGCCTTCAAATTCTTAATTCATTCAAGCAAACTGACTGATACTATGAAAATAGCAAAGGATATTTACAAAATGCGCACACTACACCCAGCTGTACAGGCAATGGAATATCTGTCTAAAATGATTAGCTCAGTTTCGTCTCTCGACTGGGGATGTATGCCATTTCTCCGCTGGCTTGATCTGCCTTCTTCAGGCAAAGCAACTTCCTAATTCCGGGTAGGGATTTCTTCCGTGAGGGCTATGTACCTTCAGGGCACCACTATGTTTGAGGCAAGAGTCTTCATGAAATGAAGATGTTGTCAGGAGAGTTAAATAAATAAATACATAAGGATTTTATAAGGGAGCTATAGTTAGACAGATTGACAGATTGTTGAAGTACAATTAGGGCAGTAGCCCCCAAATGACAAAAAGTTTAAAGGTCATCTACCCTAAAATTTTACTCACCCCCCTTCAAGACTTTATTTTGAGTTACTCAAAAAGTCTTTCTTATGATAGTTTCAACTAACTCCCCAAGATAATTCTTTCCAAACACACACATAAAATTTAGTAAATTGTTGACATTTTGGGAATGTAATTTGAATTTTCTTTGTAAAGAAAAAGGCATACTTTATTTAAATATATTACAATTTTTTTATTCTGGCCTCTAGGTATGACATATAGATGCAGTATAAAGAACACCAGTCAAGGAATACTTGCACATGCATTGTGTCTAGCTGAGTAAATAGAACGTTGTCAATATTGTTGGAAATTCCCAGAGGGCATCTCTTGGCTTTCATCCCAGTCTTGCCTCTCTGGAAGTAATTACCATCGTAATTTTGTGCTAATAATTCTCTATAAAAATTAATTGGATCACTTTTTTGTTTAGTTTTGCTCATTTGTGACCTAGACAATAATGGAATCACACAATATAGATTCTTCTGTGACTTTTGTCTTTTTTACTTTTAATATAAAGTATATAATCATAATGTATTTCTATTGTTGTGTAGTTTTCCTTTGCATGATTTTTAATTATGCTACTAGTGGCATCTGGGTTGTTTTCAGCATTTTTGTCTTATAGATAATGTGATTATGTCCTATGTGGAATATGTCTCTTGATGAAAATGAACAAAGACCTCTCTAGGTTCATCACCTAATAGTTGAATTACTTGTTAAAGAATAGATACCTGTTCAAACTTACTTAGTAATAGATGTCTTTTGAAAGAGGTTGTATAATTAACACTCCTAACAGCAGGGTCTATGTGTTCCCACTGATTCATATTCTACCCAACACTTATTATTATGAAATTTTTATTTTTGCTAATCTGGTGTGCAATTTGAACACCCATGATTATTAATCAAGTTAACATTTTTTTCACATTGTTCCCTTTTCCTCTCCTGTAAAAAGCCCATTCAAGTTCCTTACTGATTTTTGTACTTGATTGTTCTTTTTGTAATTGTTCATTGCTGAGGTTCTTTTAATTTTCTTAATAATGCTCTTTTCCAAGTGTATAATTAGTACTTTTCACCTCGATTATAGTGATGAATGATACTTAATATAAAGACACAGCCTTAAATTTTCTTCAAAGAGAAGTTTTTTCTTTTTTATTTAAACCCTTCATCCATTAGTAAGTGATTTGAGGTAGAGATTCAATATTGTTTTTCCATATAGAAAACCAATGTTTCAATATTTATTAAAAATTTATGATTTCCTCTTTTACATAAAATGTAGATTTTGCCAAATATTATGTATGATAAATTTGTGGGTCTGTTTCAGAGCTCTCTATTTGGTTCCATTAGTCTTGTTTAACTATATTACATATGAGACTATCTCAATAACTTGAACTTTATTATTACTCATAATATTCGAAACAATATCCCTCAGCTTGTTCTTTTTTCAGAGGGTCTTAGCTATTATTAGGACTTTGCATTTCCGTATAAATTTTAGAATCAACTTAGTAAGTTCCATAAAAAAACTGTGATGATATTTACATTGAAATTGTATTGAATCTTTATGTGATTTTGGGAAGACTGACAGGGAGGAAATACTGAACCTTACTATTTATCAAGATGTTATGATTCTCCATTCATGGAATTTTAACATTTCTAAAAGTTGTTTGGCTTTGTTTTATAAACTCATTTATACGTAGATCACTTAAATGCAAATTACTTTCCAGGTAATGATCTAATATCCAATAGCATTGCCAAACTCTCTTCTTGATTCTAATTGTCTTATAGAATCTTTGAATTCCATAAAATATAGATTACATACAGAATTTTATGTAAACATTCACATCATCTGAAAATACAGTTGACCTTCAAACATCATGGGGTTTAGGGGAGACAGCCTTCTGTGCAGTTGGACATCTACATGTAACTTTTTGTTTTTGTTTTTTTTTTGAGACAGAGTCTGCTCTGTCGCCCAGGCTGGAGTGCAGTGGCACAGTCTCAGCTCCCTACAACCTCCGTCTCCCAGGTTCAAGTGATTATCCTGCCTCAGCCTCCCAAGTAGCTGGAATTACAGGCGCCACCACCGTGCCCCGCTAATTTTCGTATTTTTAGTGGAGATGAGGTTTCACCATGTTGGCCAGGCTGGCCTTGAACTCCTGACCTCAAGTGATCTGCCTGCCTCGGCCTCCCAAAGTGCTGGGATTACAGGCACGAGCCACTATACTTGGCCTACATGTAACTTTTGACTCCCCAAAAACTTAACTACTAATGGCCTACTGTTAGCCAGAAGCCTATTGAAAACGTAAGTAGTTGATTGGTACACACATTTTGTCTATGAATTCCATACTCCATTCTTACAATAAAGTAAGCTAGAGGAGAAAAATGTCATCAAGAAAATCATAAGAAATAGAAAATGTATTTAGTATTCATTAAGTCGAAGTGGATCATCATATAATCTTCATCTTTATCTTTATCTTCATGTTTAGTAGACTGAGGAGATGGAGGAAAAGGAGGGGTTAGACTTGCTGTCTCAGGGGTGACAGAAGTGGAAAAAGTCTTTGTGTAATAGACCCATGCAATTCAAACCTGTGTTGTTCAAGGGTCAATTGTACATTTTTTCTAATCATTACACACTTTGTCTCTCTTGGCCTTGACTATGGTGGCTGACTAGGAGGAGCTCCAATACAATTCTGAGTAGTCAATAGTGATGACAGTTATCCTGACATTATTTCTTATTTTAAATGAGTTCGAAACACTACACTATTTACTCTACTATTTCATGTGGATCTTTTTTTGAATACCTTTTATTGAGTTAAGGAAATTGCCATCTATTCTTAGCTAAGACTTGTGTTTTTCCGTTGAATTGATAAGTTTTATTGATTTTGCTGGTATAGATTTGTTTGTTTTTTGAAAGGCTCATGTGTTATTTAGCTTTAATCTTTTAATGTGGTGAATTACATTGATAAATGTTTCAATATTGAATCACCTTTCGTTGATAGAATCAATCCAGCTTACTCAGATGGAACTTTTAAATTGAATTTTTGGATTGTTTGCTTATATTTTTCTATTTTTATATTGGCGAGTTTAGCATATAATTTTATTTTGGTATCAAACCAATTTGTTATCAAATGTTCTAACATCATAAATAGGGTTAAGGAGGACTTCCTTTTTTAAAAAATTAACATTTGAATTATCAGAATTTCTATTACTTTATTTTATTGTTATTGTTTTTATCATTTTAATGTTTTGGTAGGACTCCTTTATGGCAAATATTTAATGGTGGATTCAATTTTTCTAATTATTGTAGAACAAATTGGTTATCATTTCGGTTAACTGGGAGCATAGGTCTATTATATTTTCTCTAAGAATGTCGCCTAATTTTTGAATGATGCTCATTCTTCTTCTGTTATTACACAGCAAAAGGTACACTCAAATCTGCACACCCTATATAGACATTTGTAGGAAAAAGAATAATTGTACACACATAGACACATATACTTGATATAAATACATACAGATATATTTATTTTTATAGATATTTAAGGAATAACAACAAAGCCATATTCTGACAGATTCAAAGGCACAGTACATTATCTTTCCTACTATCCCTTCCTCTTTTCTCCTTCTTCGATGTTCCCAATTTTTTCCTGATAATCTCCTTGTTCCACAGCTATAAGGCTGGTCAATAGACACTCCACCTTACTTTACCATTTACCTTATGCTTAATCATTGTTTATTATGAGAGCCACTGTCATTCCCATTTCAGGATTCTGGGTATCTGCATTATGCAAGCACCTCCATTTCATTTTTATTTTAGTTAAAAAATCTATTAGTTTTTTATACAATTTGAAAACATATTTCTGTTCAGTTATTTTTAGTGATAATCAGTCTGTCTAGATTTTAGTACAATATATTTTGTTAAGAAATAGTCATTTACTCAAAATTTCCTGTATCCATTTATCTATTTTTATGCAGTTAAAGATGTGATATATATTTATATTTTATTCAATTGAAGAAACTAGGTACTTGCATAATCATCATTTGTAAATGAGGTGACTACATATTGAAAACATTTTAAATCAGGTGAAAAATATTTAAGAAGAATGTCTTGATTCAAGACAAATATACCTGTACAAAGTCAGCAGCTCACTACTTAAAAGCCATAACTTATTATAAAATATAGTAGAGAAAAAACATAACTCACAGAACAGAAGCAAGGAAAGCATGAATAGGAAAAAATAAGAAAAATTCACAGATTTAAAGAATAAGAAATTGTGGTAAAAACTTAAGGAATCTGTATATAATAACCTTTACTTTACTAGCAAATCTTTTGGACAAAAATGCTAAGTAAAAGTAGAAATAAATTTACATTCTTATAACATAAACCAACATAAAATCATTCAAGATTAATTTTAAAATTAAATTTTAAAAATGATAAAGTGTAGATAAATATGCTGTAAATTATCTGATACATAATTTGATTTTAGTCTTTTTTATAAAACAAATAAAATGTTTACAATAAAAACTACTACACAATTTTGAAAGTACAAATAAAAACATATTAAACAACTACAAAGAGACAAAAGGAGAAATATTCAAAACATGCATAAAAGAATTGTTCAATTTTCCAAATATAAAAATATACCTTGTATACGTTAAGAAAAAGGTAAGTCTGCAATAGAAACTCGATGCAATACGTGAACACACAATTCAAAATTTATCCACAAATGTTCAGTAAAAATGAAAACAAGTTAAGATAATTAAAAAAGAAGTGCAAACTTGAAAAATGATTTTCCCTTTCAAACAGGTAGCAAATTTTAAAATTAATTTTTATAGGAGCTGGCATTCTGATGGTAGAAACTTAAATTATTAAGTACATACTTCTGACAGCACGGAAAAAACCTCCTCTCATATAAAGGTAAACTCAAAATTATTAGAGTGCTAATTTTTTGGAAAAGCAAGTATTATTCTAATAAAGTTGGAATCTGAATTAAATACTAGAAAAATATATAAAACTATATTTTGTACATTATATTATATACATAGAAAACACAAGTGATTTTAGAAAAAAACTAGAAATAATAAGAAATTTAGGTAACTTGTTAGTTAATAAATATTACAGCTTCTCTTATTCATAGAATAAATTACCAAATATTGACACAAAAATCACAATAAAATGTTTACAAAAAGTTTGAATTATTTAGAAACAATTTTTTTTTTTTTAAATGAGACGGAGTCTTGCTCTGTTGCCCCGGCTGGAGTGCAGTGGTGTGATCTCGGCTCACTGCAACCTCCGCCTCCTGGGTTCAATCAATTCTCCTGCCTCAGCCACCAGAGTAGCTGGGATTACAGGCATGTGCTACTAAGCCCGGCTAATTTTTGTATTTTAGTAGAGGTAGGATTTCACCATATTGGCCAGGCTGGTCTGGAACTCCTGACCTCAAGTGATCCGCCCGTCTCAGCCTCCCAAAGTGCTGGGATTACAGGCGTGAGCCACCGCACCGGGCCTAGAAACAATTTTTAAATGACATAATAATATAAAATATCTTACTGGAATATATGAAATCGTATCTAAACAAATGAAAGGCACATCATATTTTTGAATGGTTGGATGAAAAGGCAATACAACAACAACATTTCCCAAATTGTTATTTAAATTTTATATAATTCTAATACATGTCTTCGGTGGACTTTTTTTTTCTTTTTCTTTTTTTTTTTTTTTGAGACAGAGCTTTGCTCTTGTTGCCCAGGCTGGAGTGCAATGGCGGGATCTCGGCTCATCGCAAACTCTGCTTCCCGAGTTCAGGCGATTCTCTGCCTCAGCCTCCTGAGTAGCTGGGATTACAGGCGTCCACCACCACACCAGGTAATGTTTTGTATTTTTAGTAGAGACAGGGTTTTGCCGTGTTGGCCAGGCTGGTCTAGAACTCCTGAACTCAGGCGATCCATCCACCTCGGCCTCCCAGAGTGTTGGGATTACAGGCGTGACCCACCATGCCAAGCCCTTGGTGGGATTTTTTATGTAATTAAGAGTATATTTAATATTTTATGAAATATATGTATGTGCCCAATCCAACCCAATCCAAATAAATCTAGTCAGGAAGAACAAAGAAAAAGATTTTAAAAAACAACAGTGATTATATGTTGGGGAAAATTAACCTTATTAGATACAAGAAGAAAACTGCTAATAAAATAAAATAATGTTTAAACAGTAACTTAAATAATGAAAAATAGTAGAAATGTCAGAAATATACTCACTAACAATATGATTTTAATGTAAGGTACAGGTGATAGAATAATGCAGTTGAAATAAGATGAATAACTTAATAAATAGTGCCGGGATATCTGGATATCCATAAGATGTAATTTCCAAATACATTAAATTCCTAAACACAAATACTAAAAAAAACAAATGTTCACAGTTTACAGAACTATAAGTACTGCCTAGGAGCAAGTGATATTTCTCACAAAGATAGGGAATCAAAATCCCATAAAGAAATAATAAATATACTTGTTCTAATTTCACAGTAAAAATCTAAGAAAAATCCCCTTGTGCTCCCAGCAGTGGGAAGGAAAAGTAACAATTTCCCGATACCCCAGATCATTCTCCACATCACAGCCTGTTCTTTTGGGGGAAGGACTTCACCAAAGCCTTATCTCCATGGGCAAGTGGCAATTGGCCAACTCCAGTTGTTCTAGCCTTTCTACCTCACCTAAGGGAAAGTGACAGAGGCTAAGAAACAGATCTGAGTGTCGTAGCCCAGGGACACAGGCCCACTAAAAAAAAAAATTATAGATTACTTCCCTTCTCTGAGAAGGGAAGGGCTACAGTATAATAACTACAGATTACAACTAAAAGAGCTGCAAGAAACAAATTCAATTTAAAAAGAATTTCTTATGAAAACCCCAAGACAGAGGGGGAAAATATAAGGACACAAGAGGAAACTGATGTCTCTGGCATCTATGGCTACATAAAACATTTAAACAGAACTCAGTTCCTATACACACTAAAATAAAACCTCACACTAATGGCCCATTTACCTCAGTTTCTATTACCTGATACGTTACGTTTGGCTTACGACAAAAAAAAATCACAAGGCATGCTAACACATAAAACAGTCTTAAAAGAAAAAGTAAGCATTAGAATTAGACTAATATATGATGCAGACTGTGGAACTATAAGGTAGGAAAGTTTAAATAACTATGCTCAATACTTTAAGGGCTCTAATAAAAAAAAGTACAACATGCTAGAATAGATGGGTAATATAAGTAAAAATGTAAGTGTGCAAAGGAACAGAAAGAAATACTATAAATAAAAACACTGTAATAGAAATGAAGAGTGCTTTTGATATATACATCAGTAGACGGGACACAGCTGAGGCAACAATTAGAAAACTTGAAGATACAGCAATAAAAATTTCACAAACTGAAATACAAAGAGAAAAATAAATAAGAAAAAATGAAGTGGACTAATCAATAATGGTGGGATAATTACAAAATATTTACCTACAAACAACTGACTTTTAGCTAGGTTGACAAAAACATACACTGGAAAAAGAAAACTATTCAATAAATGATGCCAGGAAAATTGCACAGCTATACACAGAATGAAACGGCACCGATATCTCTCACCATATAAAAAATGAACTAAACATGGATTAAAGATCTAAATGTAAGACATGAAATTATAAAAATTCTAGAAGAAAACATAGGAAAAACTCTTCTGAATTTTGGCCTAGGCAAATAATTTATGACTAAGTCCTCAATAACAAACACAACAAAAGCAAAAATAGATCAATGGGACTTAAACTAAAAAGCTTTTGCACAGCAAAACTATCCACAGAATAAACAGACAGCCTGTAGAATGGGAGAAAATATTTGCAAAATATGCATCTAAGAAAGGGCTAGTATCGAGAATCTATAAGGAACTCAAACAACTCAACAAGAAAAACACAAACTACTCCTTTAAAAAGTGGGCAAAGACATGAACACACATTTTTCAAAAATAGACATATACTCAGCCTACAAACATGAAAAAATGCTCCACATCAGGGAATCATCTGATAAATGAATACTAAAAACACAATGGGATACCATCTTTCAACAGTTGGAATGGCTTTTATGAAAAACTCAAAAAACTATGCACATAAAAAGAATACTTACACACTGCTAGTGGGAATGTAAATTAGTACAACCTCTATGGAAAAGCGTATGGAGACTTCTCAGAGAACTAACAATAGAACTACCATTCAATCTAGCAATCTCACTACTGGGTATCTACTCCCACCAAAAAATAAATCATTATGTACAAAAACAAAAACAAAACTCTGCACTTGTATATTTATCACTGCACTATTCACAATTAGCAAAGTCGTCGAATCAACTGACTTAAGTGTTCATCAACAGATGATTGGATAAAGAAAATGTGGTTATATAATACCATGAAATACCACACAGTCTTTAAAAAGAATGAAATAATGTTTTTCCAGCAACATGGATGGCGCTGAAGGCCATTATTCTAAGTGAAATAATTCAGACACAGAAAGTCATATACCAAATGTTCTCACTTATAAGTGGGAGCTGAACAAGTGGTATGCATGAGCATACAGAGGGGACTAATTGGCATTGGAGAATCCTAAAAGTAGGAAGGTGAGAAAGGGATGTTTGCTGAAAAATTACCTATTACATACAATATTCACTATTGCCGCAATTCACACACCGAAAGCACAAAATTCAAACATATGCAAACGTAAAATGCAATTATAAAATGAAAAAGAGCAGGAGCCTCTATTTCTTCATATCAGATAAAACAAACTGTAAACCAACAACGATCAGAAAGGAGAAAGAAGGGACTTACACAATGATGAAGGGTTTAATTAAATAAGATGACTGAGCTATTCATAATATATACACACACAACATTAGAGCACCTAGATTCATAAAACAAGTCCTTCTTGATCTACAAAAAGACTTAAACAGCCACACAATAATAATGGGAGACTTTAACACCCCACTAACAATGTTAGACAAAACATCAAGGCAAAAAACAAAAATTCTGGACTTAAACTTGAAACTCAACCGGTTGGACCTAATAGAATACTCCACCCAATAACCGCAGAATATACATTCTTCTCATCTGCACATGGAACATATTTTAAGATTGACCACATGCTCACTCATACAGCAAATCTTAATGAATTCAAAAAAATTAAAATTCCAAGTATACTTTCAGACCACAGTGCATTAAAAATAGAAATAAACATCAAGAAAATATCTCAAAACTCAAAAATACATGGAAATTAAATAAATTGCTCCTTAATAACAGCTGGGTGAACAACAAAATATGGGCAGGTATAAAAAAATTTGTATTAATAAAAACAGAGAAACAACTTACCACAATATTTGAATGTAGCCAAAGCAGTGTAGAGAGGAAAGTTTATAGCACCAAATTATAGCCTTCATAAACAACTTTAAAAGATCTCAAATAAACCATCTCACCTCGCACCTAGAGGAACTTAAAAAAAAGAAAATTTAGCAGAAGAGAAGAAATAACTAAAATTAGAGAAGAACTGAATGGAATTGAGTGCAAAAATCCATACAAAAGATCAATGAAGGCAAGAGAGATTATTCAAAATAATAAATAAGATTGATATACTGCTAGTTAGATTAACAAAGAAAAAAATGAGAAGATCCAAATAAGTACAACCAGAAGTAATGAAGATGACATTACAATTGATCCTACAAAGACACAAACATACCCAGAGGCAATTATGAACAACTCTATGCATACAAATTAGAAAATCTAGGTGAAATTGATAAATTCTTGAAAACGCACAACCTCCCAAGATTGAACCAGGAAGAAAGTGAAAACTTGAACAGACCAATAACAGGTTTTGAAATTGAATCAGTAATAAATAACCTACCAAACAACAACAACAAAGAAGCCCAGGACCAGTTGGATTCACAGCTGAATTATATCAGACATACAAAGAAGAACTGGTGCCAATCCTACTGAAATTATTCCAAGAAATCGAGGAGAAGGGGCTTCTCCAGTACTAATTCTACAAAGCCAGTATTAGCCGAATACCAAAAACCGGCAGAGACATAAAGAAAAAAGAAAACTTCAGGCCAATATCCCTGTTGAACATAGATGCAAAAACCCTCAATAAAATACTAGCAAACTGAATCTAGCAACACACCAAAAAGATAACACATTACAATTAAGTAGGTTTATTCCTGGGATGCAAGGCTGGTTCTACATACACAAATCAATAAATGTAATTCACCACATGAACAGAATTAAATGCAAAACCCCTATGATCATCTCAATAGATGCAGTAAATGCTTTTGAAAAAAATCTAACATCCCTTCGTAATAAAAACCCTCAGCAGACTAAGCATCAAAGCAATATGCTTTAAAATAATCATAGCCATCTAAGACAAAGCCATAGCCAATATCACACTGTTTAAGCAAAAGCTAGAATTATGCCCCTTGTGAAATGCAGCAAAACAAGGATACCTACTCTCATTACTCCTATTCAACATAGTATTGGAAGTCCTAGCCAGAAAAATAGTGCAAGAGAAAGAAATAAAGTGCATCCAAATAGAAAAAGAAGGAATCAAATTATCTCTCTTCATTGCTGATGTAATTCTATACTCAGAAAACCTTAAAGATTCCACCAAAAAGCGGCTAGAATTGATAAACTATTTCAGTAAAGTTTCAGGTTGCAAAATAAATGTACAAAAATCAGCAGCGTTTCTATACACCAATAACCCTCAAGCTAAGTCAAATCAAGAACATAATCCCATTCACAATCACCAAAAAACAAAATATCTAAGAATATAGCTAAGCAAGGAGGTGAAGGATTTCTACAAGTAGAACTACAAAACACTGCAAAAGGAAATTAGAGATGACACAAATAAATGGAATAACATTCCATGCTCAGGAGTTGGAAGAATCAATATCGTTAAAATGGCCATTCTGCCCAAAGCAATTTACAGATTCAAGACTGTTTCTATCAGACTACAAATGTCATTTTTCACAGAATTAAAAGAAAACTCTTCTAAAATTCACACAGACCCAAAAAAGTGCCCAAATAGCCAAAGCAATAACAAATAAAAAGAACAAGTCCAGAGGGATCACACTACCCCACTTCAAACTGTACTATAAGGCTACAGTAAAAAAGCAGCATGTTACTGGTACAAAAACAGGCACATAGACCAATGGAACAAACCAGAAATAAAACTGCACACCTATAATCATCTGATCTTCTACAAAGCTGACAAAAACAAGCAATGGGGAAAGGACTCCCTATTCAATAAATGGTGCTGGGATAATTGGCTAGTCACATACAGAAGAATGAAACTGAACCCTTACATTTCACCGTATACAAAAATTAACTAAAGATAGATTAAATATTTAAATGTAAGACCTCTAACTATAAAAATTATAGAAGAAAACCTAGGGAGTACACTTCTTGACATCTGCCTTCTTGACATCTGCCTTGGCAAATAGCTTTTGGCCCCCATAAGCAATTGCAACAAAAACAAAAATTGACCAATGAGGCTGAATTTAACTAAAGAGATTCTGCACAGCAAAAGAATCTATCAACAGAATAAACAGAAAACCTACAGAATGGAAGAAAATATTTGCAAACAATGCATCTGATGAAGGTCTAATATCCAGAATCTATAAGGAACCTAAGCTAATCAACAAGAAAAAACAAATAACCCCTTTAAAAAATGGGCAAAGGACATGAACAGACATTTCTCAAAAGAAGAGATACATGTGGCCAACAAACACATGAAAAAATGCACATCATCACTAATCACCAGAGAAATGCAAATCAAAGCCACAATGAAATACCATCTCATACCAGTCAGAATGACTATTATTAAAAAGCAGATGCTGGCAAGGCTGTGGAGAAAGGGCAACACTTACACACTCTTAGTGGAAATGTAAATTAGTTTGGCCACTGTGGATAGCAGTTTAAAGATTTCTCAAAGAATCTAAAACAGACCTACCAATCAACCCAGCAATTTCATTACAGCAAACAAATCATTCTACTGAAAAGACACTTGTGCTCATATATTCATTGCAGCACTGTTCACAAGAGCAGAGACATGGGATCAACTTAGATGTCATCAACAGTGAATTGGATAAAGAAAATGTGGTATATATACACCATGGAGTACTACACAGTCATGAAAAAAGAACAAAATCATGTTCTTTGCAGCAATATGGATGCAACTGGAGACCATAATCCTAAATGATTTAACACAGAAACAGAAAACCAAATACTGCATGTCTTTTCTTGTAAGTAGAAGCTAAGCTTTAGGTATACATGGACATAAAGATGGGAACAATAGGCACTGGAGAAGGAGGAAGGGAGAGAGAGGGGTCTGGGTTGAAAACTATTTATTGGGTACTATGCTCACTACCTGGGTAATGGGATGTCTACCCCAAACCTCAGCAACGTGCAATATAACCATGTAACAAACCTGCACATGTACCCTTGTGTCTAAAATAAAAGTTGAAATTATAAAAAAATCACAGGATCCTATCAATAGATATAGAAAAAGTATTTCACAAAATCCAACATCAATTCCTGTTAAAACTCTCAGTAAACTACGATTAGAAATTTCCTCAACCTGATAAAAAACCACTACAAAAAATCTACAGCTAAAATCAACCTTAGCTAGATGGTTTCCCACAAGATTCAGAACAAAGCAAGGATGTCTACTCTCCCTGCTGCTATTTAATACTATAACTTAAAATCCTAGATAGTGCAATAAGATAAGATGAGGAAATAAAAGTATACAGATTTGGAAGGAATAAATAACTTTTTCCTTTGTTCACAGCTGTCTATGTAGAAAATCCAAAAGGATCAACAAAATTAATCCTGGACCTAAAAAACAATTACTGCAAAATGGCAGGATGCAATGGTAATATACAAAGTCTAATTGTTTCCCTATGTACCAACATGCAGAAAAGGGTTAACTCAGCAGGCCTGGGTTTCTCAAATTGGGCACTTTCTGATTAAAGGACTGTCTTTGTGACTGGCAATTGGCTGTATCATGAAAGATGAGCTCTGAGCCCTTGAAATAGTCTGCTTGATAAGAGTGTTTTTCTGTGCCTGAGACCTGGGGCCATGATATGCCCGTTTGATCAGATAACATATGCTAAAATTGTAAATGCCAGTTTTTGCATGGTTGAGGCCTTGAACCACATAGTAGCAAACTGATCAGATAGTTTATGCTAACAGATGTGATTTATGGTGAAGCATGCTTTTGCTCAAGGGAGCTGGAGTAGTTGAGGTTCCTCATGCAGGTACTGCATGCCTGCATGACTCATCCCCAATAAAACACTGGACACCAAACTTCAGGTAACCTTCTTTGGTTGGCAACACTTTGAACATAATCACATATTGTTACGGGGAAAATTAAGTGTACCTGTGAGATGCCATTAGGAGAACAATCCTGGAAGCTTGTGCCTAGTTTATCATAAATTGGGTCTTATATGCCTAGTTCCTTTGCTAATTATAATCTCTTTTTGCTGTAATAAATTATGACCATCATTATAATGGCTTTTCTGAGTCCCACGAGTCCTTCTAACAATTAATCTTGAATGTGGTCATGGGGATTCCCAATCCAACCAGCAATTAATAATTAGAATATAAAATTTAAGGCCAGGCATGGTGGCTCACACCTGTAATCCCAGCACTTTGGGAGGCCGAGGCGGGTGGATCACGAGGTCAAGAGATCGAGACCATCCTGGTAAACATGGTGAAACCCCATCTCTACTAAAAATACAAAAATTAGATGGATGTGGTGGTGCACGCCTGTAGTCCTAGCTACTCGGGAGGCTGAGGCAGGAGAATTGCTTGAACCCAGGCAAAGGTTGCAGTGAGCCAAGATCCTGCCACTGCACTCCAGCCTGGTGACAGAGCAAGGCTCTGTCTCAAACAAAAAAAAATTTAAAACAAAATACCATTTGTATTTGCACCAAAAATACTTAGGTGTAAATCTAATCATATGTAGAAGATCTATATGCAGAAAACCATTAAACTCTTATTAAAGAAATCAAAGAAGATATTAATAAATATTTCAAGAGATATCTTGTGTTTCAATAGGACAATTTTATACTATTTCGATTCCATTTTTTTCCAACTTAATCTATAGATTCAGTGCAATCCAAAACAAAATTTCAATAGGCTAATTTGTAGATATTTATAAATTAATTCTGAAGTTTATATGCAAAGGCAAAATACCCAGAATAGCCAACACAGTACTTAAGAAGAACAGCAGTTAGAAAAAATAATGCTATTCAGCTTCAAGACATAATATAAAGCTAAATAATCAAGACATAATAAATTCAAGACAGCCTAATATTGATGAAAGAGTAGACATAGAGTTCAATGAACTGAGTAAACAGCCCAGAAATAAACCCGCAAAAATATAGTCAACTCGTCCCTGACAAAGGAGCAAAGCCTATACAATGGGGAAACATGCCCTTTAAAAAATGTGTGCTGGAACAATTAGACATTCATGTAAATGAATCTAAACACAAAACTTACACATTTCTCAAAAATTAACTAAAATGGAACATAGACCCAAATGCAAATTGTAACACTATAAAATTTTGAGAGGACAGTTTAGGAGAAAATCTAGACAACATTGAATTTGATGATGCGTTTTTAGACACAACACCAAAAGCTTAGTCAATGAAAGACAAGCTTGGTAAATAGCACTTTATTAAAATCTAGTAAAAGATACTCTTAAGAAAATGAACACACAAGCCACAGATTAGGAGAAAATATTTGTAAAGGACATATATGATGAAGGACCTAGGAGAAAATATTTACAAAGGACACACATGATGAAGACCCTATATCCACGTTGAACAAAGACATCTTAAAACTCAACAGTAACAAACCAACCCAGTTAAAAGAAGGGCTTTTAAAATTGGACCCAATTAAAAAAGAACTGAATAGGCACCTTACCAAACAAGATAAAACAGATGGCAAGAAAACATATAAAAAGATGCTCAATATCATTTGTTTTTAGGGAATTCCATGTTAAAACAATAATGAGGTACTCTTACATAACTGTTAGATTGTCCAAAAATAAATTGACAATACCATATGCTGATGATCATGTGGAGAGGCAGAAACTCTTTCACTGCTTGTTGTAATGAACAATGATACAGCCCCTTTGGATGATTGGTTGACTGTTTTTTAACATTCCGCAATCATGCACATATATGTACCCAATTAAACTGAAAACGTGTGTGCACACAAAATCCTGCACATGAGTATTTCCAGCAGCTTTATTCATAATCATCAAATGTGGAAGCAAACAAAATATCTTTGGATACATAAGTGGAGAAACAAAAGGTGGCACATTGATGCAATGGTATATCATTCAGCATCAACAGAAAAGGGGTTGTTAAGCCATGAAAAACATCGAAGAACCTTAAGTGCATATTGTTAAATGAAATAATCCCATCTGAAAGGGTTACTTACTATTCAGTTTCAATTATATGACATTCTGGAAGGTCATATAATTGAAATTGACATTCTGGAATGACATTCTGGAATAGGCTGAACTACAGGGATGGAGAATTGAGTGTTAGGATTAAGACTTTTCTTTCAACATGTTTTGGTTTCTATTTGTGAAATAACCATGTCTAATGTGTTGGAGTTAAATGGATTTTTAAACATGCTGGAGATGCTTCTCATTTTCCAGATGAAGCAGAAAGAGAAATACACTTGGGAAAGAAAAATAAGGGGACCCCCCAAATAATCAAAATCTTAAGATGGAAAATATTTTGTGGTCATCATCCAAACAATTATCAAGAACTGGTCAGTAAAACTCAGGGAAGATATAGTTATACAAAGTACGATAACATGATTTGAAATGTAGATAGCACTCTATAATCCAAACAAATGTCTTAATTTCTGGTTTACCTACAGGCCAACCCGAAACCATATGTGCAAGTTGGCTCTGGAGTTAAGATTGCCAAATAAAAAATGATGCCCATTTAATTTTTAAAAGATGTGTTCCAGATATTGCATGATACATACTAAATATAGATTTGGTAGGGAGATAAATAGATGATAGATATTTTCTAAAATCCATAATTAACTGCAAGTCCTGCATTTTATATGCTAAATTTGGTAAGGTGATTGTAGGGGCAAACATTTCTAATATGAAGTTTCCAGTGATCCAATTGTGGGCACAAAAAGGGTCCACCTTCATCTTGGAAGACAGGGCAAGGCGACTCTCCCTAGCTCCTCAACTGTCTGACATATGAGTAAACTCTGACATTTAGGCTAGGCACTGATTGCCTTCACAGTTCTGGTTGAAAAAAACTGAATTTGATGAGTTTATAGGACACCTAAGGTGAGAAGTCCAGTGAATTTAGGCAAGTGGTGTTTGAATTTCATAATAAAGGTCTAGTTAGAAAATGTTGCAGTCTTTATGGTTCTGAGACAGAGTAGGGATGGGACCCAGTCCCACTCCCACTAACATATTTCAGTCCTACCCCTAGTAAGGTATTTTTCTATACATACCTACTAACCACCAGACATTGCACCAACCCCCACCCTGGCACTGTACCTGCTGACCATGAGACTTTGCAAGCTGTGTTATGAAACTAAGACAAGCAACAATCCACCGTAAATCTTGCACAAGGGAGTTAACCCCAACATCCACATATGCACAAGACCAGCAGAATGATGCATCCTGACCCCTTGCTTCATTATAATACTAAATTCCCACCCCAAGATGGGCTTATGCACCATTTTTTGATAATGCAATGTATGTACTAACATGATTTCTTACTGCACTTGTGCACCCTGCAATCCACCCTGAATGTGCAATGATGCTTGTGTTCTTCATGTTTATTCATGTTACCCTTCTTCAAACACCATGAATGACTGCCCTGGAGGGCCAGCCACAGAATTCCTGCTGCTCTGCTGTCTCCCTTGTGCTCCAGCAGAAGTTCCAACAAAGTCTTGTCTGGGAAACTTTCTCAGCCTTGTGTTAATTTCTATTTCATGAGAGCTCTAGAAGCTGTGGTAACAATGTTGTCTGAATAGTGGATAAGATTGTTCAGAAAGAACATACATAGAGAGGAGAGAACCAAAATCCCCAGGAAACACCAATATCATTGGTTAAGCCCATAGGAGAAGTTCTCCTTACTGGACAATGGTAGCCAGTAATTTGCCAATAAGATATTACCTGTTTGATAGACAGATATACAACAAGCTTAACTGAAGGAAAACTGCACAGGAATTTGGTTTTCTAAAATTTAGTGGACAGACACTAATATTATCATTATAGGTATAAGTTATTAGTGAAAAGTTGTATTATAGTATCCTTAGATTAGAACATAAATAACTCATTTACTGATAAAAACTTCAGTTTTTTTAATTCACACATACAGTAACACTAATTATGAGAAAATTCAAAGCAAAAGTTAATTGTTTATGCTTCTAAACTTAGCTCTTGATGCAATTCAACATAATAAACATTTAACATCCAACAAGATGAAGGAAATGGCTCTCTACAGACATTTTAATAACATGTCAATATTTCTGATCACATGTGTATTCCAACAGACAGAGGTCTTTGGAAACTATTGAACTATAGGGAGATAGGAGAATAAAAATCTTCTTTATAGATCCTGGATAATATTTAACACTATATTATTGAATTATTTTAGTACAAGCAGTATAATGTTGCATGGTGTAATAACTGTCATCAAGTCCTCTGTAGAATAAAAGGCATCAACAGAACATTTCTGAAAGAAAATGCATCCTGGAATCTGCAAGAGCATAAAATATCCAGGCAATAGTTAAATTACAGCTGATTGGCCATTTAAACATGTCTCCAAGAATGATTTCATTTCCTATCTTCTCATTAAATAAGGCGACATAAATTTTTATTGAGATTTTACTTTATAGAGATTATATCAATAACGTTCCGTATGACTTTCATTAGAATTTTTCATTTCTGAGACTTTAAACAAGAGATGTCAAAAGCAATAAAACAAATGCCAGCTTCAATATTTGGCCTAGGTTCACCATATTAAAAGTGTTATAACCCAACCATTTTATCTTCAATAATATATAGTAATGATTTCTTTTAACATCTTATCCTGCAAAGGTAGAAGAAACCAAAATGTCTCTAAACTGTATTTGTATAGCCCTAAACATCACTGAAGAAAAGCATTATTCATCTTTGTAATACAGCTTTATGGCACCAATTTAGCTGAAAGAATGTATACGTGTATATCTTTTATGGCATTTTCACTTCAGAGAATTAGATATGACTTGTTTATGTAATGCTGAGTAAAAAAGAATTTTTTTTCTGGTAGAGAAACTTGCTATTATAGGAAGGCATGGATCTTGACTGTAACAGGAGTCACATCCCAGAAAAGGCAATATTGGGTTCGGAAATATATGGGGAACATGAGTGAAATGTGGGACCAATTTCAAAGTCACATGATGAGAAAAGAGGAAATATAGGAGTATTCTATTAGACCACCAAATGCTCTTCCAGCTACACAACAAATACTCTGAGATGGGGCCAATCGCTAGTGATTTTCCCACACTTTTCTGTCCTTACCTTTATGTTTTATTACAGCAATAAAAAAAACCTGCATTCTCTGTATGTTAGGCAAGAACTGCAGGGGATGATACTAAGAACTTGCTTCTGCCTCAGTGGATTCTGATGCTTTCGTTTTGGATTTACACTTTTTTTACGGTAACTGAAAGCAACAAGAGTTTTAGTATTGCTTCTGTGGAAACCTTGCCACTATGTTTTACTGTGTTTCTTTATTTTATTCTGTACAGCATTAACCCATTTTTTCCTTTTTATTCCATGTGGCTCTTAGGTAAGACTTTGCCAAAGGAAAGGGACAATTACATGCCCCTTCTTAACTGAGCCTTGGACCTTCACTCTGTATTGCCCTCAGCAGAACTCTAGACAGCAGGCCTTGTTTATTTATCATTGCTGTTTTAATTCCCCAGGCCCTTATGATGGAGTACTGTCTTTCTCAGAATGTTAATAGGAACCAAGTGAAAATGATTCCAGTGTCAAAGCAATTCTGGAAATATTTGAAAAGTTATAAAAGGAGTATTTTTAAATTGCAGATATCCTAAACAAATTTTATATTTTAATATACTAATGTACCATGAGATTTTCCAAGTGGGAGACATGGCAAGCAGGGTTTCCATATATGATCATGGGATCAAGTATTTATTCCATGGATAAAAGAACAGAGACTTACTAATGAAAAGCCAGGAAAATGGATGTATCTCTCTCATGTATTCGTCCCTTCATTCATTCTATAGACACTCATTGAGCTTTCTTACTATATGCCAGGTACAAGCATGATAGCTGGGAACACAACAGTGAACAAGACAGGTCAGATGTCTCTTTGTCAGTTGCATTATAATGGAAGGTGAGAAAAAAATTGATACACCAGCCTCTTTTTAAAAAATGTTTATTTTAGGTTCAGTAGTACAAGTGCAAGTTTGTTACACAGGTAACTTGTGCGTCACAGAGATTTTGTGTATAGATTATTTTATTACCCAGGTTATAAACTAGTACTCAATGGGTACATTTTAAATCCTAACTCCCCTCCCAGCCTCTACCCTTAAGTAGGCCCTGGTGTTGTTGCCTTCTTTGTGTCCATGTATACTCAAAGTTTAGCTCCCATTATATAAGAAGTGAGAACATGAAGTATTTGCTCTTCTGTTCCTGTTAGTTCACTGAGAATAATAGCCTCCAGTCCCATCCATGTTGCTTCAAAGGACGTGATCTCATTCTTTTTCATGGCTGTGTAGTATTCCATGATATATATGTAGTACATTTTCTTATCCAGTCTACCTTTGATGGCCATTTTTGTTGATGTCATGGCTTTGCTATTGTGAATAGCTCTGTTATGAACATACACATGCATGTGTCTTTATGGTAGAACAAGCTAATTTTTTAACTTGTTAATTAAACTTTTAAAAATTCCTTTCAAATTATTATGTTAAGACAACTTTGCATAACCTAAGATAATGACGATTTTTTTCTATAGTACCTTGTAGAAGATCCATTGTTCTATCTCTCACGTTTAGATGGTAATCCACTTGGAATCAATTTTTGTGTATAACATGAGGCATAGGCCAAGATTCAATTTTCCATGTGGATATTCGATGAACAAATGTTGAGTGGGCCTTCGTTTCTCCACAGCTGTATCTATATTATATGGTTTGGCTCTGTGTCCCCACCCAAATCTCATCTTGTAGCTCCCACAATTCCCATGTGTTGTAGGGGGGGACCTGGTGGGAGATAATTGAAACATGGGGGCAGGTCTTTCCTATGCTGTTCTCATCATAGTGAATAACTCTCATGAAATCCTGTGGTTTTAAAAACAGGAGTTTCCCTGCACAAGCTCTCTCTTTGCCTGCTGCCATCCATATAAGATGTGACTTGCTCCTGCTCGCCTTCTGCCATGATTGTGAGGCCTCCCCAGCCATGTGGAACTGTAAGTCCATTAAACCTCTTTTTCTTCCGAGTCTCAGGTATGTCTTTATTAGCAGTGTGAAAATGGACTAATACATTGTATACATTAGTCTCTTTATGGACTATCTGTTTTATTGGTCTATTTATTTATGTTTACTTTTCTGTACCTTTATAATAAGTTATTTTGCTACTGTACAATAAAGCTTTTTATCTTCCACTTTTCATCTTCTTCAAGACTATCTTGGCCATTCTTAGTCTTTGAGTTTTGTTGGGATTATGTGTACTATACAGATCAACCTGAGAATTGAGGGTTTTATAATATTAAGTCATTCAATCCATGATAAATCCTTCAATTTATTTAGAAATGTCAAAATTATTCTTAATAGAGCTTGGTAGTTTTTTTATGGGAAGATTTTACATAATTTTGGATTAGATGCATTTATAGATATTTGGTGTGTATGTATAGACATTTGATATTTTGATGCCATTCTAAATGGCACCATTTTTAAATTATCTTCTCTTTGTTGCTAATACATAGAAGAAAACTTTTTGTTTGTTACATTATTGCTGAATTCACTTGTTAAGGTTGTATCTGAAAAATCTTTTGGATTTTCTCCGTGTACTGTATAATATAATGTACAAATAATGAAAAACTACATTTGAATGTTTTCTTTTTCCTTCGTATTATTTTTTGACTTTTATTTATAATTTTTGCTCTGTTTAACCAGATAGAACTTCCAGTTTAATTGAATGGGAGAGGCAGCTCCTACTGTCTCTATTTTATTTAGTTCTGTCATTTAAAACATTTTATATATTCATATTACTTTACTAGGGCTGCTGTGTCAAAATACCACTAACTGGGTGGCTTGAACAACAGAAATTTGTTTTCTCAAAGTTTAAGAGGCTATAAGTCACAGATCAAGTTGTCTGCAGGCTTGCTTTCTCCTGAGGCCCTTTTTCTTGACTTTCAGGCTGCTGTGTCCTCATATGAAATTTTCTGGATGTGTATCCCTGACATCTCTTCCTGTGCTTTTAAGGACACCAGTTCTATTAGATTAGGGCCACCCTAATGTCTTCATTTTATTTAGTTACTTCCTTAAAGACCCCATCTCCACATATAGTCATATTGGGGGTTAGAGGTTCAATATATGAATTTTGAAGGGACACAATTTTGTTCATAACAAATTTATGTATTTTAAGCTATACATAGAAATGTATTTTTAAGCTATGTATAGAAATTTAGAATTGTTACATTGTACTGGAGTGACTCTTGTCATTATTAAATAGCCTCTTATCTCTAGCAATGCATTTTGTTTAAATGTCTACTTTGTCTGATATTAGTACAGTAATATCAACTTTCCCTTGGTCAGTATTCCATGTCACTTATTTTTATCCTTTTACTTTCAATTTTTCTGTAGTACTTAAGTGTTTGTGTCTTCTAAGCAACGTACAGTTTCTTTTTTATAGAGACTGACAATATTTTTCTTTTAATTACTTTATTTAAAGTGTATCCTTTCAATCAGTATTTAGGGTACTGCTTATTTTTAATGTAATGTAGATATATTTTAGTTTACATATACCATTTTCTTTCGTATTTCTTTTTCTTTTTCTTTGTCTGATATCCTCGGTATGTTTTGAACTCCATTTTTTTTTAGTTCACAATACTCAAGATCTGGCTTAAAATTTGGCTCAGCTTCATAGCTTATTGGCTTCGGCTTTCCATTCGTTGACTTCACCATTCTGTTGTTCACTTCTCCAAAACTCAGCTTCTCTTTTTAACTTTTCAGCCTCTTCTATGCTGCATCTGAATCAGCAAATGCCTTGAGATGGAGAGCCATGCCAAATACCAAGGTCATTTGTATACTTTATTTATCTTCAAGATCATGGCCCTTCAATTCTCACTGCCTTTTAATTATTTAATGCCTTAAACTTATTTTACTAATATTATATCCAGATTTTAGTTTTTCTTGGTGGGAAGCTTAGTCTAATAAAGGCTAATCCCTATAGCTGGAAGTTGCTCTGGCTTACTTTTTTTTTTTTTTTTTTTTTTTTTTTTTGAGATGGAGTCTCCCTCTGTCGCCCAGGCTGGAGTGCAGTGGTGCGATCTCGGCTCACTGCAAGCTCCACCTCCCGGGTTCACACCATTCTCTGCCTCAGCCTCCCGAGTAGCTGGGACTACAGGCACCTGCCACCACGCCTGGCTAATTTTTTTTTTTTTTTGTATTTTTAGTAGAGACGGGGTTTCACAGTGTTAGCCAGGATGGTCTCGATCTCCTGACCTTGTGATCCACCCGCCTTGGCCTCCCAAAGTGCTGGGATTACAGGCGTGAGCCACCTCGCCCAGAACTGGCTTATGTTTTACAAGAATCACAGTGACTACTGTGTTGAGAATAAAATAGGATCAACAGTACAAGCTGAGGCCCCTACCAGGAAGCTATTTTAGTAATCAAGATGAGAAATGATGGTGACATGGACATATTTAGTAGCAAAGTACTTGGGGAGAAGTGGTTCAACCTTTGAATATATTTTAAATGGAGACGTCTTTTGGGGTCTCCAAGACCACCCTCATATTCAAATGGTTGACTAGAAGAATTGACAGGATTCAGTATCAGTCATGGTCATAGTTACAGTTTACTGTAGCTAAAGAATCTGTGGCAAAATCACCAAGGAAAAGGCACATGTAGCCAAGTCCAGGAGAAGCCAGGCCAAGCTCCCAAGTGTTTGCCCCTATGGCTGTCACATGTTTAATTCTCTCAGCAACAAAATGTGACAACACATGTGATGTGTTGCCAACCAGGGAAACTCACTTGAGCCTCACTGCCAGGGTTTTTAATTGGGGGCCACCCACATAGGTGCACCGCACCTGCATGCCTGACTTCAGCTCTTCAGAACAAAAGTAGGTTATTCGCCATAAATCACATTCTTAGGACAAACTTATTTGGTCATGCTGGTACAGTATGGCCTGAATTCTCAAGCATCCAAAAACAATCTTAGCAGACAGAGTATTCCAAGGGCTCAGAGGTTATATTCCAGGAGCAAGGACTAGTCCTGAAGACAAGCCTTTCTTTGGAATGTGCAGGGTTTGAACAACCCCCCCTGTAAGGAGCTAACCCTTTCTGGCACAGGGGAAGTTGCCAAAATTTTCTGTTGGCTTGGCCTGAGGAGCTCGGAGCAATAAACTAAAATAGGAACATTGTGAAAAAGTACATTTAGAAGGAACATTCGGTTCTCACGGTGAGATGCGTTGAATTTGAAGGGTCTATTAAACATCCAAAAGGAGGTGTTCACCATGCAGACAGAAGTACAAGTCTGAAGCTGGTGTAGAGTTTTAAACAAAAGATATAATTTTGAGATGATGATCATATAACCATCAGAGTCCATTTATTCACTGAAAGACTGAATATAGATAACAAAGGGAAGAAGACCAAAGACTAGATCCTAATCTATACCAATATTGGAGGTCAGGAATAGGAAGCGGAATTAGGAAAGGAGATAGCGATGTCCTGCAGAACCAGTTTATCTTTTCACTGATTTTTCTCTGTTAGTTAAAGGCCACCCCAGGGGGAAATGAATCTCAGGTACCTCTGATTGTGTGCACGTAACTAACGTGATTCCATTAGGATAATGGCAATTATCAAAGGCAGTCAGAGTTAAGGGCTCTTAAAATTAACAGGATACAAAAGCCTGAGAAGAAGCATAGTGAAACAATCAATGGGATCTTGAAGAGCAAAGAACTAGTCATGCCCATTACATAATATATGTAAAAATTACAAACCATAAAAACAAAAGTTACTGATAAACCCACCATATAATTTTAAAACTAAGTCGTTATTCTTGCTGAAACTACTGGTCCATTTTTACTGAAACTACTGGTGTATTTTCTTCTGGTTCCTTATCTCTCCTTAAGGCAGCCACTTTTCTAAATATTTTATTTAACATTTTTTAGCTATTTGAAAAAACAGGACGGGTGCGGTAGCTCATGCCTATAATCCCAGCACTTTGGGAGGCCAAGGCAGCAGATCACCTGAGGTCAGGAGTTCGAGACCAGCCTGACCAACATGGAGAAACCCTATCTCTACTAAAAATAAAAAATTAGCTGGGAGTGGTGGCGCATGGCTGTAATCCCAGCTACTCAGGGGGCTGAGGCAGGATAATTGCTTGAACCTGAGAGGCAGAGTTTGCGGTGAGCCAAGATTGCACCATTGCACTCCAGCCTGGGCAATAAGAGCATGAAACTCCGTCTCAAAAAAAAAAAAAAAAAAAAAAAGTTACTAAACATTACACAACTTAAAATATGTATAATTTGATTTTGCTTCTTTTGTTTTATAAAACTAGTATCTTGCCATTTTAGTCTTCTGAGTTTAGCTTTTTCCATTCAACATTATTGTTTCTAAGATTCACCCATGTTATTCCATGTATAAATGTATCCTCATTCATTCTGTCTGCCATATAAAATTGTATCAGTTTTTAAATATTTTTTATTGCAATGTACATTTTGACTCTTCCTAGGTTTTGGCTGTTTTGAATAGAGTTGCTATGTATATTCTTGTATGCATCTTCTTGTACACATGTGAAACAATTTAGCTAAAGTGTACTTTCAGAAGCGGTGTTTTTTAAAGTATGATATATGCGTGCTGGTCTTGATGGGTCATTGCTTACATAGAGATCTGTCTATTCATGTGGCAAAACTAAGCTTTTTATATTACAGAGAATGTATATGTTTTAATACCTATTTGTATTATACCTCATCATTTCTCTTCTCTTTCAGTGATTTCCTGGCTACTAGTACTTGCTTTTTCTCTCAAAGACCTACATAATTAACTTTATAATAAGTGATTTCTCCCATAAAATATTAGGAAACTTTCTTAAATGACTATCAGTATATGGGCACTGACGTACTTACCTGTGGGAGTGTAACAAAACAGAACAATGTCTATGGAGAGAATTCAGTAAACTATAAGAAATTCGTTTTGCGTTTACCGTTTTACCCAGAAAACCCACGTCTAGAAGTTTACCTGAAGATACATCTTTACAAATACAAAACAACGTATTCAACATTATTTATAAAAGCAAAATATTAGAGAGAGACAATGGTTGAATAAATGATGGCATATACTAACAATGAAATATTACAAATGTAAAAAGAGAGAGAGAGTGAGACAATAAAATATGTCCAGGAATTGATAACTGAAAAAGAACTAGTACACACATTATATAAGGAATGCCCATTGTTGTGTATAAAACAGGAAAATATTTAAAAATGCATGATTGCTTATATTTGTAAAATCAAACAGATAGACAAAATCAGGAACTACTGAGAAATCATTAATTAGTAAAAATGGTTACCTATGGCAGATAGTTGAAAAAGGAATGGAGGAATAGGAATGTGAGTGGTACTTCTATCAATTTACAGTTTCACATAGCTTTAAATTTTCAACCATGTAAATATTTACGTATTCAAAAATATATAAAACATTAACTCGGCTGGGCGCGGTGGCTCACGCCTGTAATCCCAGCACTTTGGGAGGCCGAGGCGGGTGGATCACGAGGTCAGGAGATCGAGACCATCCTGGCTAACACGGTGAAACCCCGTCTCTACTAAAAATACAAAAAATTAGCCGGGCGTGGTAGCGGGCGCCTGTAGTCCCAGCTACTCGGGAGGCTGAGGCAGGAGAATGGCGTGAACCCGGGAGGCGGAGCTTGCAGTGAGCCGAGATCGCGCCACTGCACTCCAGCCTGGGCGACAGAGCGAGACTCCGTCTCAAAAAAAAAAAAAAAAAAAAAAAAACATTAACTCAAAATAATAGTGTAAAAAACTGCTTTGATCAAAAGCCTGAAAAAGGAATCATAATAGTTTAGTATTAATGAATTATAACACAGGAGTTCATAGTGATAGGCTTAAAAGAAAATGAAGAGAAATGCCAGTTAATAAACATAGACTGAATGATAGACTTAGAAAATATCATTGTGCAATCACCAATATAATATTTGATTCAGATAATTAATGGATGCTAATAGCATTGGATGAGAATTTGTTGGGTAAGAGGGCATTATTCAACATTCACAAGGTGTCCATCCATAAATAATAGCTCATTAACTAGAAAAGGAAGAGGTATTTTTACAATTATAAAATCTGAAAATAATTATTTTACCATTTATTCGTGGTGTTTACTATTGTCAATAATGGGAAAAATTGGCAATATGTGCCTCCTGATATGGTGCACCAGGAAGTATATGACACCTGTGTAGTAGTATTGACAGTATGTAAATCTGAGAAGAGTTCAGAGGAAATAATCCAACAAATTCAAAGGCGTTCTTAAGACACGGTCTTTGAACTCTACATAAATGTCAGTGTCATGAAAAAGCAGTAGAGCTTTTCTAGATTTAAGAGAAACCGCCCCCCCCCCAACAATGTAAAGTGTGATCCTTTCTGTATCTCAGATTGAAACAATGAACAAACACTTTTGGGCAGCTGAAGCAATTTGAATATAGATGGCATAATTAGAAAATATTGGATCATTGTCATGTTTCTTGGTTGTGATCATTGTATTGTGGTTATGCAGAAGCTATCCTAATTCTTAGGAAATGCAGACCAAACTACTGATGAGCAAAGTATCATGACGTCTGCAGCTTACATTCTAATTATTCAATAATCCAATCTACAGATTCTAGAAACAGAGATAGCATCTTTACACAAAGTGACTAATGAATTAACATAGACATCCATTCCATTTCAGATTAAGATAATGTGGCCTTCTATGCCTACTGCAGAGAAATGTGTGGGTATTTTAGCCTGTACATTAGTTGTAATAAAAAGATTGTTTTTTACATAAAATGGATAATTTTATCTTTCATCATTTTCTGCTTTGTTCAACAGTTCAATAATATAAATAATTTAAAAAGCTATCTTTGGTTATTTTTATATTATCTTCTTACAGCCAGTGGAGTGAATGCTATGCACAAATGTAGATGTGGACCCTCCTGGGGCCTTTTTCATGCATCCACCGAGTTTTACATCATTCTTTCCTTGTTCATCTTTCACCCCACACCCCACACGTTCAATCTACCAGAAGATCCTCATCTCAAACTTACCCCAAGAGTTGTTTTCTCCATATCAGTTAACTTCAAGACAACCTTTGCAGTGTATAGGTCAAAAGCCTTGGACTTCTGTCTTTCTTTCAAACACATCAGTTATACCCTCAAAAAATGTCTAGAATCTAATCATCTTTACCACCTCTATGGTTACTGCTCTGATTCGAGACATCAACATCTCTTGCCTCAAGTACTACAAGAGCCTATTGTAATAAGGAGCCTTTTCTTCCTGCTGCTACCACTGCCCCATCACCCATAGCTTATTCTCAACCCAGCACCCAGAGTTATTCTTTTAAATGGTAATTCAGATGGACACTTCTCCTCTTAAAAGCCTCCAATGGCAATTCATCACATTCAGAACAAAAGCCAAAATTCTCCAGTCTCCTGCAAAGCCCTGAAAGTGTATCCTTTATTTCCTCTCTGGGCCCTCTTTCAAACTTCCATCCTATCATCTTTCATTTTTCTCTGAACATCCTGCTCTCCTTACCTTTCCAAAAAACCTGCCCAGCACATTTTTGCTTTAGGGCCTCATGATTGATTTTGTCTCTATCTGGCATGCTCTCGCTCTGGTATCTACATGGCTCAGTGTTTCACTTCCCCTCACATCCTTGCAATTCTCTGCTCAAAAGTCACTTTCTTGGCTGCTTTATTAAAAATTGTAAGACTCCCAGGATACCTTACATTCCACCCCTTTCTGCTTTATTTTCCTTCATGATAACAATCTCCTTTTAATATATGGTATAATTTTGAATCTGTTTTTAACTTTCTGTCTCCCCTTCATTATAATGAAAGCTCCATGTGGGTAGGGAGTTTGATCGATTTCTTCACAGCTATGTATATATTCCTTGTGCTTAGAGTGGTGCTAGCACATTAATAGGCAGTGAAAGCAAATATTTAGAAAATAAGTGAATGCAAATGCATCAAAATGTAGAAATGTGTTGTCTGCCAAATAATTATGCTGGGATTCCACATGAACCACATACTTCATGCATAGGAATAATCTTAAAGCTAGACTATCAACTATAGCTCTGTAATAAAAACAATATTGGTCTGTAGAATATGCTAGAAGTCAGGCAATATATTTTATTTTATTATCTTACTTTCCTGTTATTGTTGTTAGAAATTAGTGTGTACTTGAACAAGAATTTTGATGATAATCAGAAAACCAAAAGACAGAAAGAAAGAGGATATTTTTTGAGACCATAATTGACCATTAGAAATTCATATTGTTGGCGATAAAATCGTAGAAAAAACAATAAGGCAAATAAAGTAATACCAATAGCATGCCTAAATGGTTTAATAGAGGATTTTGCAAATCATTAAGGAAACTGTGCTATTATTGATTCAAAATACATATACTGAGCACCTACTCTGTGTCACTTGCTGTTCTAGATGCTTCTGGTACAATGGGAAAAACAAACAGAACAAGATAAGTTACATTTTTGTTGAAGGCTTTTATTCCAGTGCTGATGCACAACATAGTGAAGAAGATCCACTGTTCTTGAAATAAATCATCTGTATTACCCATTGGAAAGAACTGCGTGTCACAAAATCACCAACTCTGTTTTTTTGGCCCCTATTTGAAACGACACTACCAAGTATTTTTAAACCAAAACTATAGGTATATGTACCTCCCAGGTGCATACAGATAAACTTCCCACTTGGAGAAATGACGCAGGCTGGTGAGCCATCAGTGGATAAAATTATGTAAACTCATCTTCCATAGACCAGTTATGATGATTTTAAAATAACCTCACTTAAAACCATTCCCCAAGAGTTAACAACAGTCTGTCTGTCTCAGAGAAACTTGAGAAGTAACAAGCAATTCATCGTTCTTGGCTGAGGGGGTCACCAAGCAGACAATCACAGAGGCTTAGGGCCGTGCATTCCAGTCTAGTTAGAAGGGTTCCATCAGCCAGACCCTGTCAGCACGCAGCGCCAGGTGTTGAAAATGTGACTGCAGTGAGGTTTCCCTGACAGCACGGGAGAGAAAGAATGCTTTTCACTGAAATTTCAAAGGTTAGAAAATGGATTTTGAAGTCAAAGGCATGGTGCGGGTAAAATTTTCTTTTATTTAACTCTCTTGCTGAATGAGTCAACACATATCGGAGTCATACAACCATAAGGGACACCTTACCCTTCAGAAAGAGGACAAATCAGATGCTTTTATGAAACAGCGTAACAGTCATCTTTGGTAGCGTTTGACAACATATGTATATATATTAAAAAAATGAGTGTTTGCATTTTACCATCTGCTTGTAAAAGGAAGAAAGCCATGTTCCTTCGAGGTAGGGTTTGTCCTAGTTGATACAGGTCTGTGTCAATTTCCTCTTTCTGTTTCTAACAAAAGGAAAAAGCTTTCAATTCTATGCAATGAAATCTCAGTTATATTTTTTTCTTGTGGAAAAAAAGAAGATCATATCATTCATGCTTCTAAAATAAATGATTGCTACTACATTTGTCTGCTAGTTCCTCGTATTTTGAGAGCAATACAAAAACATAACCTATTGGTTGAGCCACTGAGCTTGCTTTCTTTATGAGATGGTATTTTGTAGATGAAGAAAATCTTTCTGAGGGTATTATGAAAAAAGTAGATTCTTATCTTTTGATACTCCTATCATTCTATCATGAAACTCCTTGATGATTCTGCACCTTTATAGCTAAATGCTTTACTAAAGGCAGACAGAGAATGTGCTTGGTAGGAGAAAAGGACTTGAAGAAATTAGAATTGAAATGCTATTTTGATGCATGCTAATGCAAGTCTGTGTGCATGACTGTATTAGGTTGTTCAAGTTCAATTGTACAAACCATTATGTCCATGAAACATATTTCCAAAGACAGCTATATTTGAAGAGAAAAATTACCAATGGTCACACGAGTAAAAAGGGCAAATAGATACTGACTAATTTTATTTTATACCTTTTAAATAAGCAGATTGCTTCTGCCATGAATACAGAATTTAATTAATAGAAGTACTCATTTCCTAACCAAGAGGGAGAATACTTATATATTCTTCTATATATCTCCATTGCCTGCTTTATGAAACTTTGATTCAAGTTCTAGTATTGAATAGCTATGAAATATTTTAATATGAGTTTGGGTCTCTATTCATAAGTGAAGAGTTGTTTCTATAATATGCAATTCTGCCAAAAAAAAAAACAGAAAAGAAGATAATACAATTTTATCTCCCTTTTATTTCCAAGAAAGTATTCCAACAGAGACCAATTTTAATGCAGTTAAATTGAAAGCCATGTCTTTTCTGGTGCTGCTCTGCTGTGAGAAACATCATAGAATTTATGTTGGCATCCTCGTATCATAGGTATTTGCATAATCTCTATTTAAATGTGCGCCTCAAGCATTGTCAATGGGCTAAATGTGTGTTGCAGAAAGCCAAGAACCGATAGTCATTATATGATACATTTCTGACATGAACATTAGGTCCCATGTTTCTCTGTTTGGCAAGTATGAATGTTTACTTTGGGCGTTGGAGAAAATATAAGGTGCTCTGGGCTTTCTACATATCCTTTCATTCAGTAGCAAGACTCATTGAAAGCAAAGTGGAGGAGAGAACTGAAGGACTGGAAGGTGGTTCCACCCAAGACCAGGTCCAAGGAAGCCAGTCCCCAGGTACTGTGCTAGACTCTGTAAGAGTAACATAAGTGATTCAGTTTTTGGTCATTTCAAATTTTTACATATTTCTTGCATTTTTCTGAGAGTACTGTTTTTTTTTTTTTTTTTTTTGAGACAGAGTCTCGCTCTGTCACCCAGGCTGGAGTGCAATGGCACAATCTTGGCTCACTGCAACCTCTGCCTCCCGGGTTCAAGCGATTCTTCTGCCTCAGCCTCCCAAGAAGCTGGGAATACAGGTGCCTGCCACCACACCAGACTAATTTTTTTGTATTTTCAGTAGAGACGGGGTTTAACCATATTGGCCAGGCTGGTCTCGAACTCCTGACCTTGCGATCTGCCCACCTTGGCCTCCCAAAGTGCTGGAATTACAGGCGTGAGCCACTGCGCTCAGCCCTGTTTATGTATTTTTTATTCTACTTAATGCTATTCTTCTGGCTTAGAACTTCCTTTTTTCCATTTATCGAATGGAATAACACCTTTGCTATGTTATCCCTCTTCCTAAAACAATATTTGAAGTACTGTATGTCCTGAATTAATACCTACTAGGATCCCAGGAACAAATAAAGTTCTGAGCATCTCGATATCATAAGTTCATCAATATTAATTTTTACTATGTAAAACAGTGAACCCTGTTATTTCCACATGCCAACAATCCCAACAGTCAGAATTGTAAATTATCAAGAAAAGTAATAAAAAGACCATTCGGGCTACTGAAAATTCTAGTCCTTGACCCCTAGTTTGTTTTCTTTTTCTTTTCTTTCTTTTTTTTTTGTGATGGAGTTTTCTCTTGTCGCCCAGCCAGAGGGCAATGGTGGGATCTCCGCTCACTGAGACCTCTGCCTCCCAGTTCAAGTAATTCTCCTGCATCAGCCTCCTGAGTAGCTGGGATTACAGGCACCCGCCACCATGCCTGGCTAATTTTTGTATTTTTTTTTAGTAGAGACGAGGTTTCACCAAGTTGGCCAGGCTGGTCTCGAACTGCTGACCTCAGGTGAACCACCCACCTTGGCCTCCGAAAGTGCCGGGATTATAGGCGTGAGCCACCGCACCAGGCCCCTAGCTTGTATTTCAAATGGATGTGGCATAGCATTGTATAGTCAGCTGTATTGTGGTAGGTCTCCCTTTTACATTCTCATAATAGCTTGGACTTAATTACATGTTGCCTGTACCTGGATGCATTCCTTACAGAAATACTGAGTGACTATGATGTGCCAGGCATGTAATAGGCAGCATAAAATATTGAACATGAGTCAGACTGTCCAGTTCAAATTCTATTTCCAACACATTCTGCCTATATGACTTTGTGCCATCTATATGACTTTATAAGTCATCTGTGTGCCTTTACTAAATCTCTTTGTTTCTCAGTGTTTTCATCTTTAAATGGAAATAATAAGGATACCTGTGTCAGCGGGTTTTGTGATGAACAAAGGGAATTAGAAGGAATCTACACTGTTTGGGTAAGTAGCAGGCACTCCACCAAGGTCTGCTTTGTTTGTTTGTTTCTAGAACAGTGGTTCTCAAACCATAAGAGGAACTTTTTATAAAATACTAATGTCCAAGTCCAACATCTAGACATCCTGACTTAAATGGTCTGAGTTAGGGCTTGGGCATTGTTCTATTTTAAAAGTTCCCTTTAAAAATATAAATACTTACAGTAAAAAATGTATGTGTATATATATTTATTTTATTTTTAGCTTACTAAATAGTTCTTTGTAGGCCAGGCGTGGTAGCCCAAGCCTGTAATCCCAGAACTTTAGGAGGCCAAGGTGGGCAGATCACTTGAGGTCAGGAGTACAAGACCAGCCTGGCCAACGTGGTGAAACCCCATCTCTACAAAAATACAAAAATTAGCCAGGCATGGTGGTGGGTGTCTGTAATCCCAGCTAATCAGGAGGCTGAGGAGGGAGAATCGCTTGAACCTGGCAGGTGGGGGTTGCAGTGACCCAAGATCACACCACACCACTGCATTCCAGCTGGGGCTACAGAGCGAGACTCCATCTCAAAAAAAAAAAAAAAAAAGGTAAATAAGTAGTTTTAGAAAACTTAAACAAATACATTTGTAGAATAGAACTTCACAGTGATGATGTAGTAAGTACTTACAAGAACCATATTCCAATCTATTTTTTTTTTTTTTTTTGAGATGGAGTCTCACCCTGTCGCTCAGGCTGGAGTGCAGTGGTGCGATCTCAGCTCACTGCAAGCTCCGCCTCCCGGGTTTGGGCCATTCTCCTGCCTCAACCTCCCATGTAGCTGGGACTACAGGTGCCCACCACCATGCCTGGCTAATTTTTTGTATATTTAGTAGAGACGGGGTTTCACCATGTTAGCCAAGATGGTCTCGATCTCCTGACCTCGTGATCCACCCGCCTCGGCTTCCCAAAGTGCTGGGATTACAGGTGTGAGCCACCGCGCCTGGCCCCAATCTATTTTTATACCCAAGAAATATGTAAACTTCCAACTGCAGCCTGAAATAATAAAAAAGAAGAAGTCAGCATATTTCAGATTGAGAAAAAATATATAATTTTAAAAATATATATATTCTAGATAGATAATATATAAGTATATATTCTATATAATTTTAATATAAAATTGTATGCCAAAGTTAATTCTAAATGGTACCTATAAGCCACCATTCTAGACATTAAGAATACAAAGTAAGCTTATAAAATTGCTGCCCTCATGGAGATTCCAAAAACATAAGAAACGTAAAATTGGAGTCCACATATTATTCAATTTTATCCCCAGAAAGTGTCACATTTTGTATCACCTAAATGCTTAAAAATATTTTTCAAATGAATGAATGAATAAATGAATCATCTAGGAGAGACTTCTGATTCCAGCTACTCTCCTGCATACTGTGATTTCTGGCTCTCTTTAGCAACTGCAATACTTAGTTATGCTAAATAGATTTAATGACATGACTTTTGACTATATGAAATCCAATTGCTCTTTATTAGGAGATATCAGCATTTTGTAATAAGCCTTCATGTAGCACCTCATGGCTGCTGTCACCCTGCTAGGCATTTTACAAAAGAAAACCATGAGCACATTCCATTTATTGGGGAACATATTGCCTTTGTGACAGTATTCATGGAAAAATGCCTATGCAAAAAACCTGTTATGGTAAATGTAAACATAAAACAAGAAAAGGCATTCTAAAAGAATGATCTATTACACTGTATTTGGTATATGTCCACACTGATTTAAGGTGTGTCATCTTAAATGTTCTAGTCAATGTGATAGAAGGTTTCTGGGAAAGCTTTTTGCTTTTCTGACAGATGCAAGAGAAATGTAATCATGTTGTCCCTATTCCCTATTCTGAGCTTGAACGCTAATGTGATTCCTGGAGATGCAGCAGCCACCTTGCAGCCACAAGGCAACCAACATGAAAACAAAAAGCCAACACACAAGGTATCAAAGACTTCCAACCTTAAAGGCATTGTTGAAATGCTACATCAAGGCTGGCAGCCAACTGACCACACAATTTTTTATATCAAGAAAAATAAGTGCCTCTTACTTGAATTACTAACTGATTAGTCATTCAATCAGTTACTGATTGTAACTGTTTGATTCAATCAGCATTTATAACTGATAGGTGCCCATAATGACTAGGCCATGGTTACCCACATCACAAATAGTTGAGTGCAATCAATGTAGAATCAAAATGGCAGCTGAAGAAGAGATTCTGTTGACTTAGTTGAAGAAGTGGTAGGAAATGGAAACTCACTGGAATTGGATGGCCAATCTTTTTGAACATAAAGTCATAAAACTTGCTAAAATTTGAGTAAACCATTGATATGGTTGGCTCTGTGTCGCCTCCCAAAACTCATCTTGAATTGTAATCCCCACATGTTGAGGAAGGGACCTGGTGAGAGGTGATTGGTTGATGGGGGCAAGTTCCCACCATGCTGTTCTCATGATGGTGAGTGATTTCTCACAAGATATGACGACTTAAAAGTGTTTGGCAGTTCACCCCTCACTCTTCTTCTCTCTTGCTGCCATGTAAGACGTGCCTTGCTTCCCTTCTGCCATGATTACAAGTTTTCTGAGGCCTCTTTAGTCATGTGGAACTGTGAGTCAATTAAACCAGCTTTCTATATAAACTACCCAGTCTCAAGTAGTTCTTGATAGCAGTGTGAGAATGGATTAATACAATCATAATATGAAAGGAATAAATATCAATGAATTTGATAAACTTGTGAGCTCTAACAATGTTACTAGGTAGCTTTCTGTCAGTTAGAAAAGATTTCCTAGTACTTTATCTGTCAGATTTCAGTTATTACCTGGTCAATTGTGTACCTGTATTTTTATTTGAAAGAAAAATTTTTTTTGCAGAGGTATAGCATGATGTCTAGTATACACATGGTTAAGTCCAGGAGTTACATTGTTAAATGGTTTAGAAAAATCCTAAAGATTTTATATAGGTGTTTGAAGATTTACTAAGTGCTACGTAATTCAAAAGCATCCATGCCTTTTCTGTATGGTTCTGTTTAGTTTATCTTCTTATAACCTTACTTGAGGACAAATTTAATGAACATGTTTAAAGAATTTTAAGACAAAGAAGAATATGTAACATTTTTTTCCATACAGAACTTACTTTGGGACCCTTAAATTCTATATTTTTGTCATTATTATTTATTTAAGCTTGTAACTTCACTTCACTTAGATATCAGAAGAGATAATTTGCAGATTTTCTGATTTCAGACCTAACAAGAAATGAGTATACCAAAGGATGCCTGTATGTTGGGAAAGAAAATGACTGGTTCAGCAAATAGACACTTTTCAAGAAAATATGTTGACTTCCTTAAAAAAAATGGCACGTTAGCAAATCCTTGTGAGTGAACCCACTGACTCCACCCTGAAGTAACCAAGAGTGTGCAGGTTTTCTCCAGACATCAAGACTGATCTCTGGGTCATGTGCTCATGTCAGGTAGTCATGTTATTTGGTTTTAAGGCCACAGAGAAGCATCAAGGCTCATGTAATGAGTGTTGATGTGATTGTGACTGTGGAGTCAGGGTTCCTGGGAATACCACAAGATCCAAATTATCCACAAATAGAGATATTCCCTGATACTCTGAAAGCATGTTATTTGGAGAGGCGAGCTCTATTAAATGACACAAGTAAAAGACAGATTCTTATCATGGCTCTTCCAGGCTTTCTTTGGAGGGACTAGGGCCACATGGGAATGCCAGAAGCCTGCTCGACATCCCCATCCAGGATGCTGGAGAAGGGTTTTCTGCCGACCATGGCTGAGGGGTTAAGAAGAAAATAGAGTCATGAATCTTTTATTTTTCCTATGTTCAGGCCCACTGCGAGCTTTACCAATGTTATTTCATTCTATCCATTGCATTCTGTCCCTCTCATTCTATCTCAAACCCACAGGGTCCACAGTGTTCTTTCTATTTTAGAGCCTAACAAACAACCCCACAAGCTGAGACTCAGAGAGATTACATATCTTCTTCAAGGCAACAGAGCAAGGAGCAGAGCCAGGATTCAAAACCAGCTTTTTTCTAAATCTAAACCTCATTCTCCTTGATCGTTCATCTCCACACTCCCTAGGTCCAGTTCTGGATTTATTTTACTTTATAATAATAAGTCCATATATATGTGCCAGGCTGAGCTCTAAGTGTTTTCCAGCAATCAGTCCTTTCAACAATCCTACATGGTAGGTTCTGCTATTAGCCTCATTTTACAGATACAGTAGCTAAGGTACAGAAAGGTACCTTGCCTGCAGTTACTCGGTTAGTGGAGCCACAGTCTAGTTCCATGTTCTTAACCACTTATACTAGTAGCACTCTATGGCATCCTTTACTTTTTACTTATTTATTGTCTGTTTACTCCATTCCCACTATAATGTATGGAGGTATGACCATACATAATGTATAATAATGTAAGCTCTGTGAGAACCAAGATTTGTTTTTAATCCACTACCTCTTCTCCAGGGCTTAGAAGAGTGCCTAACATACTGAAGATTCTTTTTTGCACATATTTAAGGTGTACAGCATTATGTTTTGGTATGCATATATATGGTGAAATGATTACCACAGGTAAGCAAATTAACCTATCCATCACCTTCCATAGTTACTTTGTGCATGTGTGTGTGTGTGTGTGTGTGTGCTTGATAAGCGCATCTGAAATCTACTCTCTGAGCAAATGTTCATTATACAATATCCTTAACAATAGTTTTCATGCTTTACATCATAACTCTACAATTCATCCTACATTCTGTAAATTTGTACACTTTGACTTCTCCCCAATTCCTCCATCACCCCTTCTTCAAATATTTAAGATTCTTAATCAACACTTATTGAATAAATCATGCTGCTTATTTGGGGACACAGGGAGCTGATATTGGAGCTGGAGATTCTCAGGAGTTAGGTCCAATGTAAGTCAACCTGGGACGCCTGGAGAGAGGTGTTTCCTGCTGTGCATATGGCTGGCCACCAGGGTATTTCTTGGGTGCCCAGACAACAGAATTCCTTGGTGAGAAATCTCTGTGGTGCTTTTTTTGAGCATTATTCATTCTGGCAGGAGCATCTAATTAAAAGAATCATAACCCTTTCGATGGTAGATTTCAGTGGGGTTCCCATAGATCCTTCTCTCATGTGGATGTTAGATTCAAAGTAACACAGAATTGAGAGTTTGACAGCTTATGTTACAACACAAACATATGTGACCTTGGGGAAGTTTTCAGCATCTCTGAGTTTCAGTTTTATCCTTTCTAAATCAGTCTTAATAACATTGAGCTCACAGTACTCAGTTGATAATCTGGTCCACAGTAGAAATACAAGTTCAGTTGTGTCCTGGAATTAGAGCTCTGTTATATCTCATTCCACCTCCTGTTGGGAATGACAGTTGGAACAGCCCGACTTGTCAGCATTATGAGATGGTGAGAAACTTCCCTGATGTTGAGGCAACAGTTTCACCATGGCTGCTCTGTGTCTTCATTCCTGAAGAGTGAGGTGAAGAGGGCAAAAGTCAAGTCCACCTGATGAAGTACAAGGTCATCCCCCGCTAAGAGTGTGAGCAACCTTAGAGAAAGGTAGAAGAGAAACCCCAATCAACAACGTTTGCAGGGGTGGACATAGAGCCAGGGTTAGAGAAGCAGAAAGTATTAATATTTTTAAAATACGATTTGGTTCCTGCCTGAAACCCTGCCAAGCTGGTAAAGAAAATGACAGTTCTGGAACAGTGTTCCTTAACTTATTATTGTCATCCCGGAAACGTTTCCCAGCATTTTCCACCAATCACCTCTGTACTCCTATGCAATGTAAATACTGCAGATATACTGTGTATCTGTGTATTCATTTCCTAGGAACGCTGTAACAAATAACCAACAACTAGGGGGCTTACATAGTCTCTCACAGTTCTAGAGGACAGAAGTTCAAAATCATGATGTTGACAGGACCATGCTCTCTCTGAAGGTTCTAGGATCCATCCCTGCCTCTTCCTAGCTTCTGGTTGTTACCAGCAATCTTGACTTTCCACGGCTGGTGGATGCACCATTCCAATCACAGGGCATTCAACCTGTGCGTCTTCACATCACCTTCCCTCTGTTTATGCGGCCGAACTTCCATCTTCTAATAAAGACACTAGTCATTGGATTAGGGCCTACCCTAATCCAACACAACTTTACCTTATCTTGATTACATCTACGAACACTCTATTGCCAAATACAACCCCATTTTCAAGGATCAAGGTAGGTATGGACATTTGGAAGACACTTCAACTCAGAATAATCTGTTTTTATACTATATTCAGGGGTCCCCAATCCCCAGGCCATGGACTGGTACTAGTCTGTGACCCTTTAGGAACCAGGCCGCACAGCAGGAGGTAAGCAGCAGGTGAGTGAGCAAAGCTTAATCTGTATTTACAGCTGCTCCCCAAGGCTCAAATGACCACCTGAGCTCCACCTCCTGTCAGGTCAGTGGTGGCATTAGATTCTCATAGGAGCATGAATCCTATTGTCAACTGTGCATACGAGGGATCTGGGTTGTGTGCTCTTTATGAAAATATAATGCCTGATGGTTTGAGGTGGAACAGTCTCACCCCAAAACAATCCCCCAACCCCCCAGTCCATGGAAAAATTGTCCTCCATGAAATGAAACCAGTCCCTGGTGCCAAAAAATTTGGGGACTGCTGATATGTGTGTGAGTGTGTGTATGTGTGTGTGTGTGTGTGTGTATACTATATTATACTATATATGTAATATATATATTCCCTGTGCTTTGTAGAAAAGTAATATAATTTGTTTGCACCAAAATCCAGTTTATGCTCCCACGAGGAAAATATTGTCCCCATTGAAGACAGAGGTAGGCACAGTGGGGCTGTAGGTCAAATCTGGCCTGCCACTTACTTTTGTAAAATGTCTTATTTGCACATTCCCATGTCATTTATTTACATATAGTTTATGGCTGCTTCTGGACCATATCTACAGGGCTGAGTAGTTGCCACAAAGACTATCTGGCTCACCAAGCCTGAAATATTTACCATTTGGCCTCTTACAGAAAAAAAAGTTTGTCATACCTTGCTCTATATCAGGACTGAGAAATGGATGTGGAAAAGTTCGTCAGCTCACAGACTGACAACTTATCACATGGTATCTTGGCATTATGATTTCATAATATTCACAGGGCCTGGGGTATTGTCATACCAGGTGTTCATTACTGTGGAACAAAGGAAATTCAGCAGAGGCCAAGCTGATTCCAGAAGGCTATTTAGGTTGAAGGGTGTTTTTAGATATTATGAGCTTATTTGGATTTGATCAGGATCAAGGGTTTTAATATCAGGAGAAGCAAGAAGTATCACAATGTAAGAAAATTGAATGTAAAGTCTGGGTATTTTGCTAAGATAGGAAAAGGGAAAGCTTTGGTTAAAAAACATAGGCAGAAACCATGAAGCAAAGATAAGCTGATGTTAATAAAGCCATAATTGGCAAAAAGACAATAGTATTAATAGGTAGCATTTATATGAAATAATTTTTTTGGATGGGGAGGCTAGGCAGTGTTCTAAGAGCTTTCCACACACTATTAAATTCTCAAACACAAGGAGCTTAATATCATTATAATCATAAAAACATTAGCAGTAACAGAAAAAAGATTCAGCATTTTTTGACCACTCTGAGGCCAAGCAAAACAAAACAAAACTTGTGTTCGCTCATCTCACCCGATAGTCAACACAAAAGACCTCTGTGACTGCTTTATGTGGATTTTATTTTCCACACACCAAGCAAGCAATCAGTTCTGCAGTGGACACTAGCTGGGTGTCCTCTAATTCAATGCAATTCTGATACAATCTACCTGGAGGTAGCGTCAGATCCCACAGGTTGAGGGCTCAGTCTCCAAGATTGCCCTCTCCTTTTGATGCCAATCACAAGCTCTAGATGGCTTTACCTGTGCTTCTGACCAGGTTGCTGTAAATCGGGGTTGGGTGAATTTGCTAGAGCAGCTCACAGAACTCAGGGAAACACTTACTTACATTTGGGTTTATTAGAAGGGATATTACAATGGATACAGATGAAGGATGCATAGGACGAAGTATGGGGCAAGGGGTGTGAAGCTTCCATGCCCTCCCAGGGTGCAACCCCCTCCAGAAACCTCCACATGCTCAGCTATCCAGAAGCTCTCTGAACCCTGTCCTGTTGAGTTTCTATGGAGGTTTTCATTACATAGGTGTGACTATTTAAACCATTGGCCATTGGTGAAACCTTCGATGTCTTCCCTCTTCCCAGAGGTTCTGCTGAAATTCCCAACCTTCTAATTGTGCCTTGGCCTTTCTGGTAAGCAGCCACATCCTGAAGCTCTGTAGGGGCTTCCAGCCACAAGCCAACTTATTAACATACACAAAGTCACTACTTTGAGGATTTTAGAAGTTGTCTGCCAGGAAACAGGGTCAAGACTAAATATATGTTTCATATCACAACCCCCTACTCTGCAATATAACCAAAGCTTAATAATACTGTCTCAAAACCGGCAACTTATTTCTCTCCATTTTACTGATGGGAAACTGATGCCCAGTGAAGATATTTGCACAATATTAGAAACATACTCAGGAAGTGGCAAAACCCCATCTTTGAACCCAAGTTTGTCTGACACTAAAATAGATTTGCTTCATTTTTTTTCAGATGCACACCAGGGGTATAGACAGACAAGCAGAATACACGGTTCAGGAAGTCAATAAAAGTAGAACAAAGTGACAAAAAGGATGGCAAGAGGGAAAAGTATTGCGATTTCTTTTTTTAGAATAAGGATCCTTTCCAACTTGCTGTTATCTTCCACCCCCTGCATGAGCTTCTGCATGAGCTTCCAAACTCTCGCAGGTATGCGTTTGTATATATTGATAAATTCCAATTAAAATAACAGATAAAGACATCAGCTTCCTGTTGAGGACTTCATAGAGTTACGATTTTTTTTTTTTACATCTGATCAAATGACATCTACTGATAGGGTTTTAGACTAATAAAAAATTTTAACTGAAATAGAAATACCCAATTCTACCCCACCATCAATATCTCATCAGGAAAAACATAAAACATTAGCTCTTAGATAAATTTATTTAGCACATACTGAATATTCGTACTGTCCCTGGTAGCTGACCCTGCCCTTCCCTGTTGGGCACAGGCCTGGAGAAGTTCATTTCCACTGGGCCAATCCAAAAGGAATGATGGAGTGGGAAGGTGAGCATCTCTTACCTGTGTCTGATAGCTACATCAGCCTTATAATACCTCTGGGAGTTTTGTTTTGTTATAAAGTTGAGGTCTTACTATGTTGCCTAGGCTTGCTTCAAACTCCTGGCCTCAAGTAATCCTCCCACCTTGGCCTCCCAAAGTGCTGGGATTACAAGTGTGAGCCACCACACCCAGCCTCCTTTGGGAGGGTTAAATCAGAATATATATATAGAGAGAGTAATATTATATAATGTATATATATAAAATGTATATATACATCCTATCTTGTGCCAAGAATTCCTCCATATACTTTATATATACAACATATTACATATATAACATGTTATATATATATTACATGTATATATAACATGTTATATTATATCTATTATATGTATATATAACAAGTTTTATATATATATTTATATATATATATAAAAAATAATCCTAATCCTAATCCTCAAAACCTGTGGATATGTGACCTCAAATGGTAAAAGGGACCTTGCAGTTGTGATTGAGTTAAGGATCTTGAGTTGGAGAGATTGTTCTGGATTGACAGGTGTTGCCCATGAAGTCACAAGGTTCTTATAAAAGAAAGGGGGAGCCAGGAAATATGTAAAGACAAGAGTTGAGAATGAACCAGAGGCAGCATGAAAACGACTTAACCAGCCACTTTTGGCTCTGGAGGCAGGGGAAGGGCCATGAGCCATGGACTGCAGGTGGCCTGTAGAAGCTGAAAAAGGCAAGGAAGGCACTTGTCTTCTAGAGACTCCAGAAGTAACACCGCCCTGCTGACTCCTTGATTTTTACCATTGTAAACTTCTGACCTCCATATTGTAAGATAATAAATGCGTGTTACTTTGAGCTACCAAGTTTGTGGACAGCAGCAATAAGAAATGAATACAAGCCATCTGTATACTCTCCCAGGACATGTCAACAGACATCATGTCCCCAACCTTCTTCACTGTTCACTTAGATGCCCCCGATTCCCCTTCTCACACCTGAGAGAGATGGAAGATTGCCCTTTACAACTCCAAATGCAATTTGTATTACTAAGCAGGAGGCCATTGAGTGTGACACTTTTGAACAAAATTAGTCCGCTGAGGTCCAGATTGCCAAATTCTTTGCCAAATAGGTGGTCTGATGTACTGCTAAATAGGTGGTCTTATGTACTACTTTGTCCAGAGGAAAAACATTGCAGACCTGGATGCATGCACTGCTTCCAGAACACACCCTGTAGCACTGACTCTAACTTTAGTATTGTGCATGGCTATATATTCATTTCAGGAGACAAAATACTATTACCTCCTCCCTCTTCCAAGACTGCATGCTGAAAGATATGAAAAGAAATGTAGTTAGGGTAAAATAGGCGGAGATAAAAACGTAGAAAGACAGCATTTCTGGCTACTTCATAGTTTAGTTCCCACACCATGGAGATGACAGGAAAGGCACGGGAACTCCTGGATTTCTGCTTATTGTAGCCCCAAAACTACACCAAACAGTAAAGCAGGCCAGAGCCTTATTTAATTAGTTCCCCATCAGCATCAGCCATGGTCTTCTATCTCAGGTGCTGGTGTTTTCAGTGTCAATTCATTTGCATTTGGTAGAGATTTTTTTTTTTCTTGAGATGGAGCCTCACTCTGTTGCCCAACTGGAGTGCAGTGGTATGATCTCAGCTCACCACAATCTCCACCTCTTGGGTTCAAGCGATTCTCCTGCCTCAGCCTCCTGAGTAGCTGGGATTACAGGCACGCACCACCATGCCAGGCTAATTTTTATATTTTTAGTAGAGACGGGGGTTTCACCATGTTGACCAGGCTGGTCTCGAACTCCTGACCTCAAGTGATCCATCCGGCTTGGCCTCCAGAAGTGCTGGGATTACAGGCATGAGCCACCGTGCCTGGCCTGTAGAGATTCTTTCAGATGCTACCCTAAGCTCTTTTTGTTAGCCTTTGTTCCTAGTGCTCTTTTACATTTTCTTTATAAAAAATACCCTCATGGAAAGGTGAAAGGAGACATATCAGTCACTATTATATCATCCTAAGCCACAGTTACCTCCCTTTATTTGAATTTATTTTTAAAGCCAAGGGAAGCATTTTTGTGCATGACAGAAATTTGTATGAAATAATCCTGCTAAAAACTTAGGATTTGAACAATTGTGTTCACTCATGTCATTCTGTAAATTCTGGAGCTATTATTACATTGGAAACTTGTTATTACATTTCTGCACTTAAAGCAGAACTAGGTATACAGTGAGTTTGTTTTGGATGACTTCCAAAGCTTTCATTTCTGAAGAAAAAAAAATCTGTGTATCAGCCACAGATAGATTGGCATTCGTAGGATTTCTTTGTCATGACTGAGGTGCATCTGCCCATTCCATTCCATTTCTCTATAACAGGCTTTCTCAATCTTGGTACAATTGACATTTTGACAGAAATGGATAATTCCTTGTCATGGGGAGCTGTCCTCTGCACTGTGGAAAGTTTAGCAGCATCCCTGGCCTTTTCACACAAGATGCTAGGAGCACCCACCCCCACCACCAAATTTTAACAACAGAAAATGTCTCTCGATATTGACGGTGTCCCCTAGGAAGCAAAATTATCCCTGGTTGAAAACTGCTGCTGTCTGAAAATGAGGATCAAAAGGAAATGACGGTTTTGATAGGTCTTGATTCCATTCTGACACTGCCACTTGAAGGTATGTGCTAGCCATGGAGAGAAAATGCCTCTGAGTGAAATGAGAACATTGTTAATTAAACCCTGTAACACATTGGAACCTTGCAGAGCTTCATGCATGGGGGGCGGGAGATCCATTTCCTTTCTTACTTCACCAGAGACTGGCTGGGAACTGGCAGCTCTAGCGAGCGCAGTGATCAGCAAAGATGTGCACCAGCGGGTTTTCAAATGACAGAAGTGCCAGGTGGCTCAGGGCAGAGCCCAGACCAGCTGCAGCTGTGGTAATCACCAGTAGTGAGTCAGAGCTGCGGAAGCAAGCATTACCAGTGATGGTACGGTGAAGGTTCTAACACAGAGACAGAGCTTGCCTAAAGGTAAGTTTCTAAGGCATATAGAAATGTGTGGCTAGTGGAATCTTAGAATGGCCCAAGTGAGCTGCGGTTCCACATTGAACTTAGACCAGCAGAAGAGTTGGCTTGGAGGAGAAACAGGGGCAAAGGGTCAGGACAGCAATTCACATCAATGCTGAGGGTGGGTGATCACTGCCTCAAGTAGCTGAGAAATATTTGAAGGGATGGAAGGAGTTACTTTAAGGAGAGTTTTCATCCCGGATAAATAAGAAGAGAGAATTTAAAAAGCAAGATTTGTGCATTAAAATTAAAATGGGCTCATTTGAATCCTTAGGCTAATGAGAACTCAGAAAAGGTAGGGTTGTGAGCAAATCAATGAACCGTTATTTAAAATGTGTATTTTTAGGCACCGTAAGTGCTACAAATAAATGAATATGGTAGTTAGTACTATTAATAAAAAAAGAAAGTCCTAGAAAAAATTTTAGTGACTTTTCAGTTCATTTCATGTTTACCAAAAAAAAAAACAAAACATCCAAATTGATTAGTAACCCATGGTTTTATATCTTTCTTCATTTTAATAAGTCGTTTCTTAAATGGACTTATGGCCCTATTCTATCAGTATCTATTTGAAGTTCACTTACATACATAAATGTAGTTATTTATCGGTAATTAGTTATTCATGAGATGTGGCGTATGTAGCTTAATATGTAATTAAAATACAATGGGCTCAAACATGACATGTTAAGAAAATATATTAAAGTGTTCAAATAAGTTAGGAAAATCACAGCTAATCAACCTCGCTTAGCACATACTACCAACTATTTAAGTGCTTAATAGGAATCATTAACAAGGAGTGCAAATACTGTAAATGCAAATGGTGGTGATGTGAGGCTTCTTAATATGGCATAGTGGCTGTACATGGTTTATTTCCCTCTACTTTGCTAAATTCAACTAAAATAACAGTAATATAATAATAAGGGCATAAATTCACAAAGGCAAAGAAATAGGGGGAAGAAATCACAACAGTGATAAGTGATTTTAACAATTTGCAAGATGGAAGAATAACTGGTTGGTTTAGAAAAGAAGTTATAACCTATGTGACTACAGAGGTGAAACCAGAAAGAGGCAACTCCCTTTTTTCTCATGGAACGCCCAGATGCTTAGGAACTGGAAACCTGATTTACCTCAGAAGCAGTAAGCCAGGTGCTAAATAAAAACATAGAAATGGTTGAAAATAGGGATATGTAATGATTAGACCAGATGGCTACTCATTCTGTTTGCAGGAGAGAGAAAATTTGAGGAAAAGGGTTTGGGAGTTCAGTGATATCAGAGAGGGTTTACAAGGAGACGTGGGAGAAGAAAAGACAGGTGTTGAAAATAAAAACTAAGTGAAAATCTACATAGGAGACAACTGGGTTCCCAGCTACTTTCCTCCACCCACTTCTAGAACGGAAGTGGCTGGGATTATAGCTCACCTTAACCAGGTGAGCACAGCACAGCATCTGAGTACTAGGGAAACTAAACTACCCCAGTAGAAGGGACTTATGCATATTAACAATTATATTTTATTCTCAGTAAAAAAGCTAGACACTAGCGTATCGCACATTCACACTATTATAAGCCCAGGAATCAATAATCCTTGACCACTTACAAGTAAATTCCAATTCGATTTTTAGTGTCTCACTCTGAAAAAAGATTTTCAGGTTTTTGAGTATAGAAAAATAGAAGCAGCATAAGGATCTAAACAAAGTAGAAGAAATAGAGACAATAATGGGGAGAGGAAAGTATCAAAAAAGCCAAATGCAATTACTGTCATTAAAGAGACAAGATACAAGTATAAATTACTCTGAAGAAAAGAAACAAGAATGAACTTCTGGTAATTAAAAATAGAATACTTGAGTCTTCTGCTTCCAGGAAGATGAATTAGATGTGTTTTTTTTCCCCTACATCCCCCTTCTAACTACAACTAAATGTTCTGGATGTTATATATTTAATAAATGAAAGAGGACTCTGAAATGTGGAGAGAAGAAGGCTGGCTGGTTAGGGAGCTGAAAACTCAAGGAAGAACACAGTGGTGAACTTCCTACATTTGCTTTGTCTCATATATCTCAGACTAGGTGTTGAAGCTGGCAAGCAGCAAATGTCAACAGGTGCAGAAAAATAAAGAACCCCCCAAAATCTTTCTAGCCAAAGGGTGGGAAAGAGGGAGCTTAAGAAAACAGAAGATTTTTAGACAATAACTGCTCTGCTCCAGACAAACACCACAGAGAAACTGCAGTCCTTGCCAGCAAAGGCCACATGGAGCTCAGCCCCTCCCCTTCATCAGAATATAACAGAGTATTTCCAACCCCCATGGTGTCAGTGGTGAGCATGCCTGGAAGACTGGACTTCCGCCCCCATCCAGTGGTTATGAGGTACCCCTTCCTCTCTCTGCTGGGGAAGTGTCATTGGAAGGCTGGTGGAGAGTGAAGGAATTTACCATCTCTTAGCAGAACCACACAATGAATGAGACATTTAAAATCGAACGAGAAAAGACCATTTAACAAACTTCAACACTAAGATGAAATCGATGTTAAAGTTATCTGACAAAGATTAAAGTAGACAATAAAAATGTTTCCCATTGGCCATTTACAAACAGAAATGAGACAAATTAAAAAATAGAAAGTATCAGCAAAGAAGCAGAAAGTGCCAGGAAAAAAAATTACAAAAATAGAAAAGGCAACCATGGAAATTTTAGAACTAAAAAATTTGATCATCAAAATTTAAAACAATCTAAATGGATGAGCTCAAGAGCAGAATGGAAAGGAAAAAGAAAAGAATCTATGACCTTGAAAAGAGAACAACAGAAATGATCAATCTAAACAACAAAAATAGAGTTAAATCAACAGCATCTCAGGAACCTGTGACACTATAACAAAAAATCCAACATTAGTGTCATTAGAGTTCTAGAAGGAAAGGGTAAAATGAATGAGGCTGAAAATATTTTTAAAAATAATGACTTAAAATTTCCCAGATGTGGTAACAAGTATGAATTGTATAGATTCAAGAAGCTGAGTAATCCACAGACAGAATAAATCATAAAAGAAAACCATGCCAAAGCAATTTATAGTAAAACTTTTGAAAACTAGAGAGAAAGAGAAAATAGCCAGAGAAATCATGTTTCACCTGTAAAGGAAAAACAATCCAAATGACAGAGGTTTGCTCATCAGAAACTGTGATTGACAGAAGGAAGTGAAACAATATTTTGCAGTTGCTGATAAGAAACATCAACTGATGATTCTATACCTGATGAAAACATTTTTTAGGAATAAACGGAAATCAAGGCATTCTCAGAAGGAGGAAAACTAAGAGAATTTTTGCCAGCAGATCTACCCTAAAGTAATGGTAACAGAGGTTCTCTAAACATAAAGAAAATGATTTAAAATAAAATCTTGAGACCAGGCGCGGTGGCTCATGCCTGTAATCCCAGCACTTTGGGAGGCTGAGGTGGGCGGATCATGAGGTCAGGAGATCGAGACCATCCTGGCTAACATGGTGAAACCCCGTCTCTACTAAAAATACAAAAAATTAGCCGGGCGTGGCGTGGTGGCGGGCACCTGTAGTCCCAGCTACTCTGGAGGCTGAAGCAGAAGAATGGCGTGAACCTGGGAGGCGGAGCTTGCAGTGAGCCGAGATACCGCCACTGCATTCCAGCCTAGGCGACAGAGCGAGACTCCGTCTCAAAAACAAACAACAAACAAACAAAAAACTTGAAATATCTAGAAAAAATATGCAAAAAGAGCAAAAGTTTGGGTAATTGCAATAGATTTTTTCTGCTCCTGAGTTTTCTAAATTATGTTTAAGGGCTGAAACAAAAATTATTAAAGATACATAATTTAAATGAAAATCATGAAATTATGTAGAGGTAATATCTAAGACAACTACATTACACATAGAGAAAAGTAAAGAGACATAAAGAGAGGTAAAGTGTCCATGCTTCAGTTGAATGTATAAAATGTCGACATCAGGCCGGGCACGGTGGCTTACTCCTGTAATCCCAGCACCTTGGGATGCCGAGGCAGACGGATCATCTGAGGTCAGGAGTTCGAGACCAGCCTGACCAACATGGTAAAACCCCGTCAGTACTAAAAATACAAAATTAGCCGGGTGTGGTGGCACACGCCTGTAATCCCAGCTACTCAGGAGGCTAAGGCAGGAGAATCGCTTGAATCTGGGAGACAGAGGTTGCAGTAAGCCGAGATTGCACCACTACACTCCAGCCTGGGTGACAGAGCGAAACTCCATCTTCAAAAAAAAAAAAAAAAAAAAAAAAAGTCGACACCAGAAGGCTTTGATAAGTTATGAATACATAATAAAATACCCAGACCAATTATTATAAAGGTACACTAAGAGAGATACTAAAAAACACTATAGATACATCAACATGAAATTTTTAGAATGTTCAAGTAATGAACCAGAAGATAAGAAAAGTAAAGAAGGAGTGAACAAAGTGACTTAAGCCTTAATATTTCAACAATAGCAATAAATATAAATGGTCTAAATATACCAATGGAAAAAAATTTGAAGAATGGTAAACGATGACTCAACTATATGTTGTCAATACTTTGAATTTAATATTTAGGTTTAAAGGTAAGAAGATTGAGAAGGTGTACCTTCTCAATATTCAAATAGCAATCCAAAAAAGCAAAGGTAGGTATACGAATAAGCTCTAAGAGCTGAGATAGCTTCCTGAAACGTGTGAAGGAAAATGATCAGAAAAAGAGAGAAGCCAAAGAGAAAGGAACCTGGGTTCAACTGAAGAGCCAGCCTGCTCCACCCAGAGAAGCGCACTTTGTGAGAACCAATGGGAAGGAGCCTGAGCTGCTGGAACCTATTCCCTATGAATTCATGGCATAATAGGTGTTAACAATAATAAAACACCTCTGGACTGTAAAAAAAAAAAAAAAAAAAAAAAAGAATATCTAATAAAACAGAATTTAGATCAAATAAAATTACCAGGGATAGAGAGGAAGATTACATAATGATAAAAGGGTTTATCTACCTGGAAGATATAGCAATTTTCACCGTGGATGCACCCAACGACAGAGTTACAATATACGTAAAACAAAAACCGAGGCAAATATATAAATAAATTTTTTAAATTCACTATTATAATTAGAGTTTTCAACATCCATCTTTCAACAATTGGTAGAATAATTAGAAAGACAGTACAGTTATAGGATAATTTAACAATTCTGTCAGCCAATAGAATTTAATCCACATTATAGAACACTCCATCTAACAACAACAAAAAATACATTTCTGTCAAGTGCCCACTAACATACACCAAGGTATATCAATACATCTGGTAACATACACCAGATCATACCCTGGGCCATAAAATAAGCATTAACCAATTTTTAAAAAATTTAAAGCATACAGAGTATGTGCTATGAGTATAGGGAGATGAAACTAAAGATCAGTAACCAAAACATAACAGGAACATATCCAAACTAAACACCACACTTCTAAATAATCTATAGGTCAGGGAAGAATTCTAAAGGGTAACACAAGACAAATCTTTGTGATAATGAAATAATTCTGTATCTTGATTGTGGTGGCAATTTTACAAACCTACACATGTAATACAATCACATAGACCTACCTACACACATTGTACAGATGCTAAACTCCTAGTTTAGATCTTGTACTTTAATTAGGTAAGATAGAAACATTGGAAAAATTAGGATAAATGGTGCTCAGATACCTGTATACTATCTTTGTAACTTCTGTGAATCTATGCATATTTCAAAATAAATATTAAGAAAAATAGAATAGTGTCCTCACTTTCATTTTTAAGAGTTGTAACATAAAACTAAGGATGACTCTTGAAAAGAAGGGACAGAAAAATGGAAAGTGGGAAGAAAAGGATAAAAAATTATGGATCTATCTCAGAAATAAACATCCCATTTAGTAGGAATTATGGAAACACAGGGCATGAAAAACAGCTGGGAAGGAATCATTGATAAAATAACACCAAAAAATTCCCTGAACTTAAAGGTTCTAAAACGTAAACTCTTACAGATTCCCAGATATATTGAGTACTCACCATAATAATTTTTTTTAAAAAAGCAAGCTGTTAGATTATTGTAAACCATCAGAGTGTCAGGTTACAAAAAGATAAACAGAGTTATCTGAAAATGACACTGGGGATTCAGATATCCTGAAGTGATAATGCTTTATCTTCTTTAATTCTCTGGAGCAATTAAAATGTTGTAAATTATATTATCAGCAGGCATAGACGGAAAATGAAGTCAAAGCTGTATTTCTGTATTGCTTTTCTTTTTTATGTAGTGGGTGAAGGTGAGACCTATTGTAGTATCCACAGATTTGTGTGGTGGATACATAGAATACCAATCACCCTTGGTATTCTATGAACATCGAAATAGGCCTCTTGCCTTTAGTACTATTTCCAATATCTTTTAGATCAGGTCATATATAATTCAGGAGCAAATATTTTTATGCATAGAGTAACCAAATATTTTTCTTTGCTTTTTTGGTCTGGCCTCATCACTGTATTTTCTACATACATATCAGCATTTAAATGAATCACTACATTGCTATCTTGATAATGACTTGAGAATATAACCTAACATGAAAGAGTGAAAGTGAAATTGAGAAGACAAGGTAAAAAGGAAAGGTTAAAAAATGTAAATAAATCTACTAGTTTAAATACAGAAATAAAAGCAGAAATTTTAAAAGATGGGTTGGCACATGCTGGCCAATCCAGAAGAAATATAAATATTAAAATTTACCCTTAGAAAACAAAAGCACAACATTTCCAAGATTATGTGTGGCATATAAATATATAAAATACAGGATTTAATTTGTCTTTCTACAAATAAAAAGCTTCTTAAGTTCAAAGAATTAAAATCTGAATATTTACATGAAGAGCTAAATTTATATTCAACATTTATTGCCTAGGGTTCTGGTAATATTATTATGATACATACAATATATATGCATATAAAATTTGAATATACAGGATTTACACCACAGAAGATTACAATGCCAAAGAGGATTTCAGTATTTATGAAGCCAATAATTTCAGTTTAAAAGCTTGGTAAATATATTTATAGACACAATCAGGTTACAATCTGTATTGCAAACAGCAGTTCCATGTGAAATAACCTAATAAACTTTAAATGTGGGAACATAATTTTACTTTCCATTATAATAATAGGTTAAACATCAGATTTAGGGAGGTTTTTAAAAACATATCAAGGAGGATTTTGTTTTTTAAATTGTGTTCAATGGATTGATAAATAATTCTAGAGGCCATTAAATTTCATTACGATAATACAAATTTTGAAGACTTTTTTACACCACAAGGCAGTAAAATATTGGGCATATAAGTCATGCAGATATCAAGAACTAATTTAAGAATGAAGAACTTCCACTAGAAACATTTAATGCTTATACTAAGATTGTACAACGAGTTTCTATCAGAATTAAAAAGCAAAATTCTTGTTATCAAGAACATTGTTTAAGTAGAATTGCTCAGTTCTTTTTTATAGCATCTGTGGTGGCAGGGAAAATGCACATATTCTTGAGCTTTATTTTCTTTATCTTTTGGGCACTTGGCAAGATTGTATTTTCCAACTTTCCCTGTGATGAGGTGAGACAGATGACTGAATTCTGAGAAATGAAATGTGGGTAGGTGATGCAAGCCATTGATAAGCTGTTCCCTAGCACTTCCCAAATATCTCTCCATGCCAACCGTGTGCCTCTCTCTGCAGATGGGGTGGCTGAACCCGCTATGGGAAATAGGTTTCCTGGATAACTGCAGCTCTGTTTCCTCCCACCTGCCATTCCTCTACACATATTTATGCTAATATGAACAAGAAATAAACCTTTTTCTCTTTTTTTTTTGGTAGTTGGGCAATTATTTGTTATCCTATTAGCTTCACTTGTAACCATCTCATTTATTTTGTAACAAAAAAGTACTTAAAACATTTTAATATAACATGCATCACACTGACACCCACTAGGATGTCTATAAGCAAAAAGACAAATTATAGCAGGTATAGTCAGCACCATATAATTAACATGAACTGCATATTGTATGGTGGCCCCGTAAGATTACAAGGGAGTTGAACAATTTCTATTGCCTAGTGATGTTGCAGCCATCTTACTACAATAGTGCAAAGCATGAGTCACATGTTTGTGGGACTGTTGCTGCAATCAAAACTCCTGTGCTGCCAGTCATATAAAAGTCTATCACATAAAATTATGTAGGATATATGCTTGATAATGATAATAAGTGACTATGTTACTGGCTTCTTTACTATACTTTTTAATCCTTATTTTAGAGTGTACTTATTCAACTTAAAAAAAAAATAAGTTAACTGTAACATAGCCTCAGGCAGGTCCTTCGGGGTATTCCGGAAGAAGCCATTGTTATCATAGGCGAGGACAGCTCCATCCGTGTTTTTGCCTTTGAAGACCTTCTAGTGGGACAAGATGTGGATGTGGAAGATGGTGATATTGATGATCCTCTCCTTGTGTAGGCCTGAGCTAATGTGTGTGTTTGTGTCTTAGTTTTTAACCAAAAAATGTAAAAAGTAAGAAAAAAAATGAACATAGGAAAAAACTTATAGAATAAGAATATAAAGAAAGAAAATGGTTTTGTGCAATTGTATAATGTGTTTGTTTTAAGCTGTTATTACAAAAGAATCAAAAATTGTTTTAAAAAGTTTATAAAGTAAAAAATTTACAATAAGTTAAGATTAACAGATTATTACCAAATTTTAAAAAATTTTTAGCAGTTGAGTGTAGCCTAATTTTACAGTGTTTATAAAGTCTATGGTAGTATATATAATACCCTAGGCCTTCGCATTCACTCACCACTCACTCACTGACTCATCCAGGGCAACTTCCAGTTCTGCAAGCTCCATTCATGGTGAATGCCAGATACAGGTATATCATTTATTTTCTCTATCCTACCTTTAATGTACCTTTTCTATGTCTAGACATATTTAGATACACAAATACTTACAATTGTGTTATAATTGCCTGCATTATCCAGTGCAGTCAGATGCTGTACAGGTCTTTAGCCTAGGAGCAGCAGGCTATACCACATAGCTTAAGTGTGTAGTAGACTCCACCATCTAGATTTGTGTAAATGCACTCTGTAATGTTCACACCATGATGAAATTGCCTAATGACGCATTCCTTAGAACATATCCTCATTGTTAAACAACACATAAATGTCCTGGCAAAGATGAGAACTTGGAATCCCCATGCATTGCTCCTGAGAATGAAAGCTGGGCCACCACGTTGAAAACCAGCTTGGCAGTTCTTCAAAAAGTTCAACACTGAATTACCGTATGATACTACAATCACACTGCTAGGTATATACCCAAAAGAAAAGAAAACATGCTGGTACAAATACTTATGCATGCATCTTTATAACAGCATTATTCATAATAGCCAACAAGTGGAAACAACTCAGATGTTGGAAAGAAAATATTTATCTAATGTGTGTGTGTGCACACGTGTGGTTGGCTTATTTCACTTAGCATAACATCCTCAAATTGCATCCACATTGCAGCATATGGCATGGTTTTCTTCTTTTTAAAATGAGTGTTGTATTGATTTTATATCCAGAAGCTTTGCTAAACTCTCTTACAATTATGTTGGTGCAAAAGTAATTGCCATTACTTTTAATAGCAAAAACTGCAATTCCTTTTTGCAATTATTTTTGCATCAACCTAATTATTTTCTAATAATTGATCTTTAGATTCTCTTGGCTTTTCTTCAGAGCCAATTACATCAATCTGCAAATAACCAAAGTTATGCTTTTTCTTTTTAATCTGTATGTCTTTTACTGGTCTTGCGTATTGCACTGGTAAGGACCTTTAGTAACTTGTTATGTAGAAGTGTTAGTGGATATTCCTGTCTTCTTTCTGATCTTAAAAGGAATACTTTCAATACTTCACCATTAAATATGGTATTTAATGTACTTTTTAATTTTTTCAGTTTATCTTTATCTTTGTGGGTGCATAGTAGCTGTATATATTTATGGAGTACATGAGATACATTGATACAGGCAAACCATGCGTAATAATTACATCAGGATAAATGGGGGATTCATCACCTCAGGAATTTATATTTTCTTTTTGTTACAAACAACCCAATCATACTCTCTAAGTTATCTTTAAATGTACAATAAATTATTGTTAACTAGTAGTCACCCTGTTGTACTATCAAATAGTAGATCTTATTCATTCTGTCTAACTGTATTCTTGTACCTAGTAACCATCCCAAATTCCTCACCAACGCTACCTTTCTCAGCCTCTGGTAATGATCTTTCTACTCTCTATCTCTACGAGTTCAATTGTTTTAATTTTTGGCTCACACGAATCAGTGAGAACACGCAAAGTTTGTTTTTCCATGCCTGGCTTATTTCACTTAACATAGTATCCTCCAGTTCCAGTCATGTTATTGCAAATGACAAGATCACATTTTTTTATGGCTGAACAGTACTCCACAGTGTATATGTACCACATTTTTTTTATCCATTCTTCTGTTGGTGGACACTTAGGTTGCTTCCAAATTTTGGCTATTGTGAATAGTGCTGTAATAAACATAGGAGTGCAGATATCTCTTTGATGTACTGATTTGCTTTCTTTTGGGTGTATACCTAGCAGTGGGATTGCTGGATCATATTATGGTAGTTCTATTTTTGGGTTTCGAGGAACCTCCAAACTGTCCTGCCTAGTGGCTGTATTAATTTACATTCCTACCAACAGTGTAGAAGGGTTTTCTTTTCTCTACATCCTTGCCAGGATTTGTATTGCCTGTCCTTTGAATAAAAGCCATTTTAACTGGGGTGAGAGATCTCACTATAGTTTTGATTTGCATTTCTCTGATGATCAGTAATGTTGAACACCTTTTCATATACTGTTTGCCATTGGTATGTCTTCTTTTGAGGAACGTCTATTCAGATCTCTTGCCATTTTTTAATCAGACTATTAGATTTGTTTCCCTAGATAGTTTTTTGAGCTCCTTATATATTCTGGTTATTAATCCCTGTCAGATGGATAGTTTGCAAACAATTTCTCCCATTCTTTGGGTTGTCTCTTCACTTTGTCCATAGTTTCTTTTACTGTGTGGAAGCTTTTTTTCTGTACTTTTTAAAGAAAGAAATCTTTGATCAGAAATCAGAAATAAATAAGTTCCCTTTATTCTCAGTATTCTCAGTTTTATTTTAAAATTATAAAATAATTTTCAATTTTTTCAAATGCTTTTTCTGCATATATTGATGATTATTTACTTTTTCTTCTATGATTTGTTAATGAAATTAACTATGCAACTTTATGTTCCCATATTAAACCAAATTTAAACATGATACTGTTTACTTACACAACAAACCTGAACCTAAAAGTTAAAAAAAAAGTTGATTAAGCATTAACTATACAACTTTATGTTCTAATATGAAACCAAACTCATGTTCCTGGGATAAACTTAACTGGATCTCTCTCTATATATGTGTATATATTTCTGGATGTGAGGTACCTAGTGTAGTCAAATTCATAAAAACATAAAGTAGAATGACAGTTTTCAGGGCATAGGGAGACGGGAAAACAGAGAGTTCTCATTTAATGGGTATAGAGTTTCAGATTTAAAAGATAAATTCTGGAGATGTATTGCCTAACAATTTGAATATTCTTTTTTCTCCAACGCCTGCTTGTTTACTTATTCAAACTATTATTTAGTAGTTACTAGTGATTGACACTGTTAACTCATGCTGTTTTTAAATAAAAACATATATGACATAAAAAATTAAATAATGTAGACTAATTTATAATTCCAAACAAATGCCTCTTTACATGTTTTATGATAAAGTACATATGGGTAAACTTTTTTTTAACTTTTATTTTAGGTTCAGGTTTTTTATATATGTAAACTGCGTCATGGTGGTTTGGTGTACAGATTATTAATATTTCATCACCGAGGTTGTAAGCATACCACCTGATGGGTTTTTTTTCTGATCCTCTTCCTCCTCCCACCTCCACCTTCAAGTAGGCCCCAGTGTCTGTTATTCCTCTCTCTGTGCCCACGTTCCTCACTGTTTAGCTGCCACTTATAAATGAGAACATGCAGTATTTGGTTTTCTGTTTCTCTGCTAATTCACTTAGGATAATGGCCTGGAGCTCCATCCATGTTGCTGTAATGGACATAATCTTGTTCTTTTTATGGCTGCATGGCACATACACTGTATTCCATGGTGTATATGCACCACATGTTCTTTATCCAGGTACCATGGATGGGCATTTAGGTTGATTCCATGTCTTTGCTATTGTGAATAATACTGCAGTGAACATATGAGTGCATATATCTTTATGGTATAATTATTTATATTCTTTTGGGTGTATACCCAATAATGGAATTGCTGGGTCAAATGGTAATTCTGTTTTAAGTTCTATGAGGAATTCCTACATTGCTTTCTGCAATGGCTGGACTAATTTATACTCTTACCAGCAGTGTGTAAATGTTCTCTTTTTTCCATAACCTCACCAGCATCTGTTATTTTTTGACTTTTTAGTAGCAGCCCCTTTGACTGTTGTGAGACGTTATATTATTGTGGTTCTGATTTGCATTTTTCTAATGATTAGTGCTGTTGAACATTTTTTCATGTATTTGTTGGCCACAAGTATGTCTTTTTTTGAAAAGTTTCTATTCATGTATTTTGCCTCAATGTGAATACGCTTAACACTAATAAACTTAACTAAGGCTAAAATGGCAAATTTTATGTTATATGCTTTTTACCACAAAAAAATTTAAATATTAAAAAACTAAATTACATTTCTCTGCCAAATAAAAGAACATATTTTATAATTAAATTGTGATAATTATACAACTAAGTTAACACACTAAAAGGCATTAAATTGCACACTTTAAATGAGTAAATTATATGGTATGAGAATTACATCTCAACAAAACTATTTTTAGAAAGGAGGGATAGCGAGAAGAAACATTGTCAACTAGCTAGATGATAGCTAGTCACTGGAATACATAGTATTGCAAAGCTCGAGTTATAGTCCCCATCTTAGACTTCAGAGAAATGTGCAAATCTGTTTTTTGGATCATTCTGCTCCCTGTGGCCACTTCAACATTGCTTCTGAAGCAAAGAAAAAGTGTCAAAATGGATTTGACCTTATACTTTCTCTTCTTCTGACTTTAGTCTTCGCTAACCTCCCCCCACACACTGGCTCCCTGATCCTAGAAATGGAAAAGACAGCACCTTAACTCTCTCTCCTCCCTAATCGCTGGCAGTGGTTTATAGGAGCACATGCTTTAAGACAGCTACTTATTACAGGAAGAGCACACACTTTGAAAGAAAAAAGACCTGGGTTCTAATCTTTGCTCATACTTTGATAGATGTATACACTGGCCAATTCCTATTTCTTTGTTTTATATATGTTTATATATGTTTCTTCTCTATATACATATATGTATATATATGTATCTTTGTTTATATATATTTTTATATAAAAGAAATACAACGAGGCTTATGATGAACAAAAATAATAATTACTAAAATATGCAATCACTCTTTTGGCTTTGAATTATATTCTAATTCATATATAATGCACCCGGAGCTCAAACTTTTCCACCGAAACAAACCTGAATTATAAAAGAAAACATCCAACAAAAAACCAACACTGACAGGTTCACTACCACAATATTCATTAGGTTGTGGCTAATATGGACCCACACCCTATGCCTCCTCCAAACCTCCAGTGTTGACAGTAAGGCTCGTGTTTCTATTTTGAAAATATCCAGAGTTATTTTAATGTGCTCCTCTGTACTCCACTCCGTGTCAAGAATCACTTCTAATTATTCTAAAAGTTTGTATCTTCCAATACATATCTCACTCAATCATTTGTATCTTTAAGGGGAAGGAAGTTTTGCAATTTAAAACAAATATTAAAAGCAGTCACTAAACAGTCAAAATTTTTCTCTCTGATAAGTGAATCTTATTTCAAAAAATCATTTTGTGGGATTTTTCCTTTGCAAAGGTAAGATACCCTTTAAAAACATAGATGCAAAAATATGGGATAAGAGGAATAAATTGATCTATTAAAAGAGTAGCAGGACTTTGAGTTTGCAAAGTCACCAGAGGTGGGAAATCTGAGAAAAAGAAAGAACAGGGTTTCTGCGAAGACAATGTATATTCATTGATAATGAATTGACAACGCGTTCAGAGGCTAGGTTTAAGAACAAGACATGGTTAGTGAAGAATTTCTTGAGGCAGCAAATATCAAGTTTATATGTAGCATCAGTAAGATTGGAATTTAACTGCAACAATCCTTTGTCAATTATTTTACTCTTAAACCTCCAGTCGAAGTCTAGTATTAATGGCATTTTGGAATACTGAGGGAAGAATGGCAGTATTTCAAGATTTTGAGTTGGTGACCAGTAGTTAAGTAAAAGGATTCTTGAACTACAGTTGAAGTTTATCTTTGAAACCAGAGAAGTATGGCTATAAATTGGACAGACTTAGAAGCCAGTATGAACCAAACTGTTGCATAATAAATGGGATTCTAAAATAAGATGATATTCTTCTAAGTAATACATATTGATGGAAACATACACACACAGAATAGTATATTTTCAGAAAACTCAAACTTATGGCAACATTTAGGTGTAGAAAATGTGGTATGTTGAGCCACCCTCTCGGTTCTCAAAAAAACTCACTTTCTTTGATAAAGTATATGGATGGATATTAAGTCCCTTCACTGGAAAGTGATAAAATTAGACCAGGTACCATGGCCTCCCAAAATGCTGTAATTCCCAGCATTTTGGGAAGCCAAGGCAGGAGGATCGCTTGAGATCAGGAGCATGAGACCAGCCTGGCCAACATGGTTAAACCCCATTTCCACCAAAAAATACAAAAATTAGCCAGATATGGTGGTGTGTGCCTGTAGTCCCAGCTACTCAGGAGGCTGAGGTGGCAGAATCGCTTGAAGCTGGGAGGCAGAGGCTAGAGTGAGCTGAGGTCATACCACTGTACTCCAGCCTGGGTGACAGTGTAAGACCCTGTCTCAAAAGAAGAGAAAGAAAACTAAAGTGATAAAAATTAGAGCCTTTCACATGAAATTTATAATACAGGTTAGATCTTGTGGTTGGTAGATAATGAATATGCCTATTAACAATTCCTTTCTTCTCTGTATGCACATGTCTGCCTTTCTTCTCATTGAGAAGTAGAGTCTGTTTCCCTCTCTTTGAACATTGTCTGGGTGTGTGCTTAGCTTTTAAGTGGCTTGACAGCTTTGGCTTTTTGCCATTTAGTGAAGTGGACTGCCGTGACATAAAGAAACTTGAGCTAGGCTATTTAAGGATGAGACAGAACATAGAGAGCAAGAGATCCCACCTAGAGAAGGACTGGAGCAGCAGGCATGGGAATAAAACTTCCTTGGTTCTCCAGCCTAGTATAGTTACCATCTGAATGCTGATGTCACTGATGGAGTGACCCCAGCTGATGCCAAGTGGAGCTGAAGAGCCATCCAACAGAACCCTGCTTGAATCCTAACACAAATATTTATAAGAAATGAGAAATGATTGTTGTGTTGCATTAAGCCACTAAGATTTGGGGTTGTTTGTTACTCAGAATTAGGTAACTGAAAGAAAAAATTGTACCAGATATGGGGTGCCACCATAACAAAATCCCAAAATAGATACTTAATGGCATTGTGGGAGGTAGGTGGAAGCCGGAGGTGAAGTAAAAACATTGTTAATGGGGGCCTCAAATTCAGTAAGAAAATTGATTTGGGGGGTTAGAGAAAGGTTATAGTCCTGTGGTAACAGAAGATAGAAAAATACAGAAAATATACCTAACGAACATGCAAATTTGGTTAAAGAGATTTCTGGGAAGAATTTAGAAAGCACCAATTGACTTATTGGAGTTATTAGCTGTGCCCCACTTCTATTTGAATGTATCTGAGTAAATGATCACAGCTAACACAAGATGGAGATTAGTTGGGTCAAGCCAAACCTGACCCAAATTCCTAACCCACAGAGTCATGAGAAAAAACAAATTATTGTTTAAAGCCACATTGTTTTGAGGTTATTTGTTACGCAGCAACAGGTAATTGATACAGATCACCAATGAATCCCAACTGGAGGAATATAATGTTTTCAGGAGGCTGGTTCCCGAGAGTAGTCTTCCAAAGACAGATGGGAGCATATGTGCACAGCTTCCAAATTACAAATGCAACCAAGTACTAATCGGTTGCAAAAAACAACAAGCAACATCAACAACAAGGCCTTTTCTAGGTGGAAATGAACTGTGCTTTTGGATTGTTTATACCCATAATTATGGTTGTGAGGTAACTTATTCTGAACAAAGGTCTCCCCTTTCTCTATCTCAAAGACCTGGAAAAAAGAACCATTAAGCCCGAATAACATTCTGAAGGCCTTTGGGGCAGTCTGACCTTGTTTCTTTAATTCCTGCGAACATCTTTTAGATTGTCTATGTTTTTCTTTGAGAAGAAAATAAAGAATTGCATAGTAGGCAGTACTACATTTTTCTTTCTCTGGCAAGATATGGGCCCAGGAACTGCTGCCTGCCTGCCTGCCTGGGGTATCTAAACGAGTGTCCTAGATAATGATCATCATTTTCTCCATGATTGCTTTCACTAAAAGGGAAAACCAGAAGTTAAATGATTTTTGTAGTCTCCTCTAACTTATAATTTTTCCTGAAAGCTGAAATAAAAGCACGTCCTGGATGACACAGTGGTAACCCTTTTCCATCAGATGCTCCAGTGTTTGAAGTGTCTTAGCCGTATGACCTAAAGCAAATACACCTACTCAGGGGAAAAGAATTGACTTAGAATTAGCCTTTGTCACCATAAACTCACTTCTGATTGTCGAATTATTTTTAGAAGTTCTTTTTTTAAAGAATACATGGAAAAAGTAAGAAGGTGAGTGAAAAAAGTAATAGGGTGAGTAGCAAAAGAAACCACTCAGAGGAAAAGATGCAAATACTCTTCTTAATTTCTTACTCTTTTCCTGTTTGTGTTTGCATAAATTTAAATACAGTTCAGGTCTGGTGGCCTACTTCCTGATCTAATTGCTGTTGGAATTTTTTTTTAAATTAAAAATTTGCATGTCCTCAGACTAGTCTATAAAGAGTAGGAAAGAGGATGAGAAATAGAGAAAGCTAATGCTGTGCTCTTTTGTTCCATTTAATTGCCAACCTGGTATATAAAATATACTTTTAAAAACACACAACAAATACAATTCTTAATATGGTATACATTGTAAGTTATTCTTACCCAGAAATTGGAACTACTACTTTAGTATTTAATAAATACATATTTTAGGAAATGCATTTTTGGGAAATATAGTGTCATGGCAAAGATGGAAAATATAGTTTAATTGACATGCCACTCTGACAAGTGGATCGTAGCTACAGTAAGGTTATGTTGCAGGCTTATTTTTGCTAGTATGAAAAAGTATCATGATAATTACATCTACAATAGACATAAGAGGAGTGACTGTGCTAGGAACTGGCCATTTCTGTCCTGGGAGAGTAATATCTAAAGTAGACCTACAGGGGAGAGAAGTCATCAACTGCAAGATGCTAATGGGGTTAGCCTACAGGAAAAATGGGTATTCTAAGAGAGAAATGGTTTATGAATGCTTGCTTTCTGGAGTGTCAGGAAATTAATTCTTTTAAAAATGCACAATCACTTTTACTAAATGGCAGATATGACACAAAACCTGGCAAGTAATAGATTTGGGAATTTGAAGAGTAACATAAATTCACACATGCCAAACTCAAATTGAGAACATTGCAGTGTTGAACCAGCAGGCTCAAATGATATTTGTATGATCTCTACCACAAACACAGATACATATAATGACACTATGTTCTATGTCAACATTTGCTATCTAAACTGGGGCCTTGAAGGAGAATAGCATTCTTTGCTTAAGGAATATCTCCTTATATTTAATGTGTTTATATTCTTCTTAAATTAGATGACAAGGGACAATTTAAGATTGTCAGAGAAATTGAAAACAGAATTTATAAGGAAGAACTTCCGTGATAAATATGATCCAAAGATGAGGGGAAAAAAACATAATTGGGGATGAAGAAAAGGCAAAGGAATAGAAGGGAGTTGATGATTTGGCTGTGTCCCCACTGAAATCTCACCTTGAATTGTACTCCTGTCATTCTGACATGTTGTGGGAGGGACCCAGTGGGAGATAATTGAATCATGGTGGTGGTTTCCCCCATACTGTTCTTGTGGTAGTGAATGAGTCTCATGAGATCTGATGGTTTTATCAGGGGTTTCTGCTTTTGCATCTTCCTCATTATCTCTTTGCCTGCTGCCATCCATGTAAGACATGACTTGCTCCTCCTTGCCTTCTGCCATGATTGTGAGGCTGTCCCAGTCATGTGGAACTGTAAGTTCAATTAAACCTTTTCCTTTTGTAAATTGCCCAGTCTTGGGTATGTCTATATTAGCAGCATGAAAATGGACTAATACAGGAGTGCATAAAATCTTCTTGTGCAACATGGATATTTTGAGAAAGGTTAAGACACACACACACACACATGAGTTCACTATGTAGCAGATAAGTACACAGAGTAGGCAGCATTGATTAGTGAACATAGCATAGCTCAGAGATATTAATAGATACCAATGATTACAATGCATGGAAAATAGATCTAAATATAACCAATAGTCTCAGTCTCCTGGATGTTAAGATTTAGAGGAGAGAAAAACCTTTCAAAATACAGCAATGATAAAAGAGTTTGCCTTTTACCAACCTCTAGAAGATGTCTTGGAGCATAAGAGCAGAGAAAGTGGTGTGCAACATACTCCTTGTCTAATCACAGTAAAAGGACAAAAACTGTAAATAAATAAAATGGTAAGTAACAAGAGAAATTTAGAAAAACAAAGACAAGGGATAATGCATAAAACATGGTACAAGTGACCTCTCTATAATTGAATTAGTAAAACATGACATAATCCCAGCACTTTGGGAGGCCGAGGAAGGCAGATCACTTGAGGCCAGGAGTTCGAGACCAGCCTGGCCAACATGGTGAAACCCCTTCTCTACTGAAAATATAAAAATATAATCTGGGCATGGTGGTGCACACCTGTAATCAACTGGGCCACTGCACTCCAGCCTAGGCGAAGGAGTGAGACTCCATCTCAAACAAACCAACCAAACAAACAAAAAAATGACAACACCATGCCTGAGGATCCCAGGGATCTTCTGATTGCAGATTTTGAAATGATTTTCAGGGAGTCCTGAGGAGATTGATTCAGATGCTGTAAAACTCTTACATGACGGCTTCAGAACCTCCAAGTTGCACATTTTCTTGTGATTTATTCTTACAGCAAAGTGAAAACGAACTTGCTCACAGTATGAACATAAAGTTTTTCGTGCCTACAGTTCTCTTAGAGCAGCCTGTTGGGGGCCTTTGAATGCTTTCAGCTTGTGTGGAGACCTTTTATAATAAATTGTGTTTTTCATGTTAAAAAGAAAACTTCAAAAGAAGGTGTTAACATAATTGAGGCATGATAAGTTTGACAGTAAGTGTCATTATCAGAGTTCACTGACAGCTTTTTGAAGTAAAAAAAAATGTATTCTTCCTACATAGATATAAAACCTCTTACAGTGTTTAAACAATTTCACCAAATATATTAATATTCTACAAATGTCCCTTTATTCTGAAGGTTACCCAAGTGAAATGATTTTCATGAGATTTGGGTTTTATAAACCTATTGAACAAAGATACAGTACTAGCCGGTATTCAATATAAGGAAAATACAAAAAATTAAAGGATGAGATAAAAGATAAAAATATAAAAATAGGAAAAAAAATTCTCATGTTTGTATTCTGCACATCAGTGATTCATCTTGTACGCTCCTCTCCCACTTTGAATATCATTGCTGCAAGGAATGTGAAAAAGATGGATAACTAAGAATCCAGATAAGTCCAGGGTCAGTCATCCAAAACTTTGCCTAAATTTAGTATAAAATCAATATATGTTTTTCAAATGAATTATTCTTGTTTTTAGCCTTCACTGAAAATATAGCATTTCTTAATTGTGAAATTCATCACTACTATATACAAGATAATAACTCTCATATACTAAAGTTTATATTTTTTTCTTCTTACAGCTTTCTAGATTTTTGAGTTTTGTTTTTATAAAGAAACTGCTAGTGTAAATATTCAATAAAGCAATAAAGAACATGTACAAAATTAAGTAGTGATATGTTGGCAAGGAAATTATGGAATGTGATTTTTTTTAAAGTAAGAGATAAGAATAAACCTGAAAATAACACCAAACTGAAGTAACGTAAAGAAAATCTGCAGTTAGGCAAAATCTCATTTTTAAAGCAGTACATACTACTCTGAAATGCCTAGAAGAAAGGAATTAAAATTCACTAGGAAAAGAAAGCTAGGGAAAAGACATGACAAAAAATTTGGCTCAGATTTTTTTCCCACAAACATATTATCTCACAAAAGGTAAAAATTAGTGAGAATTGATTTCTTTCATATTGATACTCTATATTTTTTAAATTGGATACACTATTATAAGTATAGTGCTTAAGAGCTTCCACCTCTGAACACACAAAGTCAAAGCAGGTGCTGAAATTGAAACAAAAGAAAATAAGTAAATTCATCTATTATGGGGTGAATGTTGGGTTGATAGAGTGGTTCACTGCGGAGATGAAAACAACCAATAAGGCCAGGCTTGGTGGCTAGCGCCTGTAATCCTGGCACTTTGGGAGGCTGAAGCAGGCGGATCACTTGAGCTCAGGAGTTCGAGACCAGCCTGGCCAACATGGTGAAACCTTGTCTTTACTAAAAATACAAAAATTAGCTGGGCATGGTGGCACAAGCCTGTAGTCCCAGCAACTCAGGAGACTGAGGCAGGAGAATAACTTGAACCTGGGTGGTGGAGTTGAGGTGAGCTGAGATTTCACCACTGGACTCCAGCCTAGGTGACAGAGTCTTTCAGAAAAAAAAAAAAAAAAGAAATCAGCCCATAGCTTTGACATCATTTGGTGCAATTTCAGAATATTTAATCTGGTCTACACAGTGTATTAATTTTCACATTAGTTGTAACAACTATAGAATGAAATCTTCCATTATATTCTATCTTTTCCTAAATGGAGACATTAAGTGATTTCATAACTGTCCCCCTGGCCAAATATTAATCAATAGGTCTGGGAAAACCATCCAGAAAGTCAGAATACTTCTCCAAGATAATGACTCCATTGCCATATTGTATCCCTTGTATTCATGAGCATATTAATTCAGCAAATATTTGTTGGTGTCATTGTAGATTTAGCACTTTCCCAGGCACTGTACTTGCACACTGACAACCTTGCAATAGGCACTGAATAAAAATTATTCATAAATTATTAATAAAAACAAATAAGCAAAAAAGACAAACAAGACACAGAGTAAAGACATGGAGTAATTATGATTTTTAAAACTGAGAAAAGTCTAGTAGTAAGATTGTACATACACATGGGAAACTAAGGAAAGATCCAGCTAGAGTATTATGGGACTATGTCTAGTATGGAGAAAAGTGTAAGGAAATAAGTATAGGAAAATATTATTTGAGTCATGGCCCTGTCACTTAACACTGTGTGACTTCAGACAAGTCACTTAAAAATTCTGAATCTCAGTTTTTGATTGATAATGCTGCAGAGAATAAAACCTACTTCCCAGGCTTTTTCAGGAAAGTAAATAAGGATTTCTGTTTCTTATAACGGTGGGTCAGAAATTCGGACTAGTCCTCCTACCAAGGAAATCTGGAAACTGTTTTCCAAGCTTAGATCTAGGAGAAGATGGCTGACACCCAGAGATGTGGGTCTGACCACTGGGGATGATTGTTTTCCAATCTGAAAAGATCAGTGAATAGCTGAGCACCTGAGATTTTTGATACATTCCCAGTGTTACGAAAGGAAAAGTTTGAATATAGAGCTGGCCCAAGTGTCGATGCTGAGAGACCCCTCATGCTTTGTGTTAAGTCTCTGAAGTTTGAATCACTGAAAAAACAAAAACAAAAACAAAAAAAAACACACCTGCTTCAGAAATAGAGGGGCCCAAGCAAGGGATTGCAACTCAATTTCAAAAACTTCTGAACCCCAAAGTGGAGAAGGTGATTCCTGATTGTCAGTGCCCCCTGTGTGTCTTCCAGAAATAAATCAAAATCTACCAATCTCACCCTCAAATTATATCTAAAAAGAATGTTTCAAACAAATAGCTCTGCCAAAACAAGAAACAACAACCAGGTACATGAAAAAATGAGCAAAATGAACCACAAAATAGAAATCGCACAAATGGGCCCATATATTGGGGTTATTAGGGACATAATAATGCATGAAGTAGTGTGACAACTGTGCTTGACGAGAAAAAAGTCAAGTTGAAAATCTCAGAAAAAGTCGACAAGCAAAAAGACGTGGAAAATTTTGAGAAGTTCCAAATAGACATTATTAAACTGTAAAATGAAATAAACCAACTCAGGATATCAAACAATGTTTTAACAGCAGATTAAAAACACAGCACACTGAAGTAATGATCTGGAAATGAAGTCAGAAGAAAATAACCACAATGAAATGAGAGAAACAAAGAAAATTACAGAAGAGGGAATAAGAGACATAAACGCGGCCGGGCACGGTGGCTCACGCCTGTAATCCCAACACTTTGGGAGGCTGAGGCGGGTGGATTACTTGAGGTCAGGAGTTTGAGATCAGCCTTTGCTAACATGGCAAAACCCCGACTCTATCAAAAAATACAAAAAAATTGCTGGTCATGATGGTGCATATCTGTAGACTCAGCTACTTGGGCTGCTGAAGCAGGAGAATCGCTTGAACCCAGGAGGTGGAGGTTACAGTGAGCTGAGATTGTGCCACTGTACTCCAGCCTGGGTGACAGACTGATATCCTTTCTCAAAAAAAAAAAAAAAAAAAAAAGAGAGAGAGAGACATAAACACATAGCAAAAGCCTATAAACAGGGCTTTCCCCAGCAAATATTCTTTGTGAAGACCAATGTGATTAAAACTGTAATAAAAAATTGATTGGTCCTCATGCGGTATTGTGAGTTACTGATAAATATTCACAATGATGAGTAAAGAAGAGACTCTTACAGACTTGCTTATTATCCAGTCAGGGTACGTGAAGTTCTTTTTACGGCATTCAGGCATCTCTCCTCATAGTCAGCTCTGAGAACCACTGCTAATGTTTGCTTTGACCAATGTGTGATTCCTGGCTCACCTTGTATCCACCACTAACTCTTTTGCTTATAATGCTCAGCTCTTTGGAAACTGTTTGTATTAAAACAAATAGTGTTGCCTCTGAAGTTCTCGAAGACCCTTTGTTAAAGGCTGGTGGCATCATTACTCAGGATGCTGCCTCATCTTTTGCACCTCCCAAAAATATTTTTTCCAATGATTTTCTCAAGGTTTTTTATTGTGCTTCATTGATGATGACCCAGAATGTGAAGGAAAGTGTTAGCAATCATTTGATTCATGCTCATGTTTTATGTTTTAATTTACTGTTCAAAATTTTGTAGTATAAAACTAGACCAACATATCTCACCATGTATTTTCTTGAACTCCTTGGATCATTATCAAGAAATTCCTAAATGTAAAAGAACTAATATCCAGAATGTGCAAGGAATTCAAACAAATCTGTGAGAAAAAAATAATAATCCCATTAAAAGTGGGCAAACAGGCCAGGCGAGGTGGCTTACACCTGTAATCCCAGCACTTTGGCAGGCAGAGGCAGGCAGATTGCCCTGAGATCAGGAGTTCAAGACCAGTCTGGCCAACATGGTGAAACCCATCTCTACTAAAAATACAAAAAAATTAGCTGGGCGTGGTGGCATGCGCCTGTAATCCCAGCTACTCGGGAGGCTGAGGCAGGAGAATTGCTTGAGCCAGGGAAGTGGAGGTTGCAGTGAGCCCAGATCGCACCACTGCACTCCAGTTTGGACAACAGATCAAGCCTCCATCTCAAAAAAATAAAATAAAATAAAATAAAATAAATTAAAAAAGGGTGGGCAAATGGAATGAACAGATGTTTCTCAAAAGAAGTATACAAATGGCCAAAAAGCATATGAAAGAATGTTCGACATCATTAATCATCAGGGAAATACAAATTAAAATAACAGGGAGATACTACCTTACCCCAGCCAAAAATGGCCATTATTAAAAGTCAAGAAACAATAGATGTTGTCATGAATGTGGTGAAAAGGGAATGCTAATACACTGCTGGTGGGAATGTAAATTAGTACGACTTTTATAGGAAGCATTTTGGAGCTTTCTCAAAGGACTAAAAGTAGATCTACCATTCGATCCAGCAATCCTACTACTGGATAGCTACCAAAAGGTAAAGAAGTTACTATATAAAAAAGACACTTGCATGTATATGTTTATCACAGAAGAATTCACAATTGCAAAGATATGGAACCAATCTAAGTGTCCATCAACCAAGGAGTGGATTTAAAAAACAGTATGTATACACCATGGAATACTACTCAGCCCTAAAAAAAGAACAAAATAATGTCTTTTGCAGAAACTTGAATGAAACTGGAGGTCATTATCCTTTGTGAAGTAACTCAGGAATGGAAAACCAAACACCACATGCTCTCACAAGTGGGAACTAAGCTATGGGTACACAGAAGCCTACAGAATGGTATAGTGGACACTGAAGACTCAGAAGCAGGGAGGGTAGGAGGGGGCTGAGGGATAGAAAATCACCTATTGGTACCATGTACACTATTCAGGTGAGGGGTACAATGAAAGCCCAGATGCATCTACTATACAATGCATCCATGTAACCAAAAACCATTTGCACCCCTAAAGCTATTCAAATTAAAATAAGAAAAAATAAACTTCTAAATGTGATCACTTCTCATGTGGATCTCACCCCTGCCTTACACACACTGTCTTAGTAAGGAAGATGGATAGGGGCCCATGGGCAAAGCAGGAAGAGCCACCTCATTCAAACAATGGACATGCATTCCTGAAGACCAAGGAAAGCCACTTCATCCACACAAGGAACATGCATTCCTCATGCAGCGTGGCCTAAACAAAGACCCAGGAAAGCACAGTGTCACCCAAAGCATCAGCGATAAGAGAGGAAATTGAGCAGGGGGCCTATTGATGTGGTGGAATGTTGATCTTGAAGCCCTAAGAAATGAAGGCACAGCCATCCCCAGAGGACTGCCTGACTCATGGGGGCAGAGCCCAAGGAGGAGGGGGTGACTTCTGTGAGTCTGGTGGGATGGGGTACACAGGATAAAGGATGCCTGTAGGCACCCCTCTGTACTCAAAGACTGTACAGCAGATGAAACACCCTAGTTAGGATGTGGATGGGTGAGAGCTGACACCCTGATTTACACACACAGGCTATGAGATACATATCTACATACATATATGTCTCCTAGAGATACTCAGGTGTGTGCCTCAGGAGATATATACAGGAACGTTCATACCAGCATCCATCATAATTTCAGAAAACTAGAAACCATCCCAAGGACCAAACAACAGTAGAACAAGCAAGCAGGGAGAGAAGTGGCTCATAACTTTGAGTGCAAGATGTAAGTTCCAGAAGAATATGTAGTTTGATTCTGTTTGTTAGGCTCTAAAAATGCCAAGACAAAATATTATATTATTTACGGTTATAACCATGGTTAATAAATCGAAGATAAGAACAAAGTAGTGATTTTTGCAAAAGTCAGGATAGGCTGGGCACAGTGGCTCATGCTTGTAATCCCAGCATTTTGGGAGGCTGAGGTGGGTGGATCACCTGAGGTTGGGAGTTCACGACCAGCCTAGCCAACATGGTGAAACCCCATCTCTACTAAAAATAGAGAAATTAGCCAGGCATGGTGGCATGCACCTGTAGTCCCAGCTACTTAGGAGGCTGAGGCCTGAAAATCGTTTGAACCTGGGAGGTGGAGGCTGCAGTGAGCCAAGACCAAGCCACTGCATTCCAGCCTGGGTGACAGAGTGAAACTGTGTCTCAAAAAAAAAAAAAAAGAAAGAAAGAAAGTCAGGGTAATGTTTACCTCTGGGAGAAAGGCAGGGAGAAACACATAGAAAGAAGTAAGATCTTGATAATACTTGAGTCCTTAAGCTGTGTGCGAAGGTCATGGATGCTCAGTTTATTACTATGCTTTCATAACTCCATAAATTCTTTGTCTATAGCAGATATATTAATATCAATATTTTAACATTTAATTAAAATACGACTAAGGTATTTCTAGTGAGACTGAATAGAAAGTCTGTCTAGAAATGTACTAGACTCTTGAACAGGATTTTGCAGACTAATAGAATGTATTGAATCAATATACAAGAGACTAGAATACAAGAGATTTAAGGAAACTTTAAGATTCTAAAAAATAACTATAAAGTTAAGTAAAATATGTTGAATTCCATGAGGAATATAGGTGATGCTAAATTTAAACTGTGAGAGATTATGATCAGCTAGAAGGACCCAGGAAGTTTTATTGAAAAATACGGCATTGGAGATTGGCCTTAAAGGCAGGTTCAACTTGCCCATTAGAGAGAGGTTGAGATTATCTTTCAATAGAAAGAGGAAAATTGAGAATACAGTGGAAAGTCAATTGATGTTATATTTAGAGAATAGATGCAGGCGATAGCACAGACATTAATTTTGCATTACATTGCAAGTTTGTGGGAGAGGGTAAATTGGGGTTGTGGATCTAGAAAATTAATCTGGCTGAGATGCGTGGAGGGAATGTGACTTGTAAGTGACCAGAAACGTAGAGATTGCATTTTTCCAGGTAAGAGTAAGAGCTCCAACTGAAGAGGTGGTAATGGAGACTGAATTCTTTAAGATTGTGTGGTTGGAAATAATATTTCTAGGCAGATTTGTGGCTCTGATATTAATAAGTAGGTTAGTAAAAGCTTTGATTTTCTCATGGGGAGGTTAATAAAACCATTCCAACTATTGTAATTCCCCATGCACAGATTTCAGTGATAACCAAGAAACCAGTCTGAATGAATGTAAGCTCCAATCTGATGTAGCCAGTGTCTTATAAACATATTTATGCCCTGTTTTTCTCAATAGGAGGGACTCCTTGGCTTACCTTCCATTGTAATTTTGCAAATGAGTTTAGCCACAATATTTATTTAATCCCAGTTGCCTAATAAAAAAAGAAATCTTTGAGTTTGCCTAGGGTCCATAAAACATGATGTGTCTAAATAAGAGCTAAATGAATGAGAATCTTTGCCCTGGACTTCCTGGAATTGTGGGAGAGAAGACAGCAATGATTTTCCTTTTCCATGGCAGTTTTTCAAATGAATAGGTGCTGTCTTTTCTGATGGTGTCATTGCCAACGTTGTTGAGGATTCCAATGTAAGAAATAATTATACCATCCTGACACTATTGGAAGTAATGAAATGATGAACCAAAAGGGTCTTGGTCTAAAAAATAGACTATTTTAAGATATTTTTCAACATACCAGGAGATGTTTTTGTGTGTGTGTGTATATATATATGTATATGTGTGTGTGTATATATGTATATCTGTATATATATGTGTGTATATATATATACACACACATCTAGATAGAAATATATTCTGTCTCTCTGTCTGTATCTATAGATAGATAGATGGGCAGGTAGGTGGATAGATAGATGGATAGATAGATAGATGATAGATAATGTAAGTAGTTAGTAATATTATTTTATTGATTTAAGGATATAATATTATTTATATTAAACTCATTATTTTACCTTGTAAAATTAAACCCTGGATAGATGAATTCAGTGCTTAAAATCCCATTCAATGTTCAAAAGACATTTGGCTTTATCATTCATCAGACAAATTCTAATAAAAACTATATTAGCATTCACCACTACAAGTGGTCAAAATAGGAAAATATAAATGTTGGTAAAGATGTAGAACAGCCAGGATAATTTTAATATGCCCCGATGTGAAGCTACCAAAATTCCCAATGATCGTGGAATGAATAAACAAACTTTATTTATTCACATGATGAAATATTATGTGACATTGAGATGGGCTTGTTTATGACTATGTGCAGTAATATGGGTGAAACTATTAGGATAGTGTAAAAGTAATTGCAGTTTTTATCTTTTTTTAAAAAAGTAATTGCAAACACTGTGATTACTTTTGTACCAGCCTGATAACAAACATACTTTTCAAGCAAGACCCTAGACAGTATATAATATTTGGCTCCATTTATATAAAGTATAGAAAAATAGAAAAAAGAAAAAGCTATACTGTTAAACATTAAGGTAGTTGTTACTCTTAGAAGGTTCTAACTAGAAGTAGCAAGAAGGGGCCTTCCGGGCTGCTAATAATAGTTTGCTTCTATATCTGGGTGCTGTTATAATAATCTGTGTTCTTAATTATATATATATATGTGTGTGTGTATATACATATAATTTTATAGACATAATTAATATGTAATACTAATTATATATTCTTAATTGTATATACATAAATATGTAAATAAAGTTATTATAAGTCAGTTAAGGTTTTTTTTTTTTTTTTTTTGAGACGGAGTTTTGCTCTTGTTGCCCAGGCTGGAGTGCAGTGGCATGATCTTGGCTCACTGCAGCCTCCGCCTCCCAGGTTCAAGCGATTCTCCTACTTCAGTGTCCAAAGTAGCTGAGATTACAAGCACCCACCACTACTCCCAGCTAATTTTTGTATTTTTAGTAGAGACGGGGTTTCACCATATTGGCCAGGCTGGTCTTGAACTCGCGACCTCAGGTGATCCACTAGCCATCACTCACTTACATCCTCTTGAGGGAGGCAGAAAAGAATCACACAGTCATTTAAAAAATACCTAAAGATGCCTGTAATCCCAGCACTCTGGGAGGCCAAGGCGGGTGGATCAGGAGGTCAGGAGATGGAGACTATCCTGGCCAACATGGTGAAACCCCATCCCTACCAAAAATACAAAAATTAGCTGGGCATGGCGGTGCGTGCCTATAATCCCAGCTGCTCGGCAGGCTGAGGCAGGAGAATAGCTTGAACTCGGGAGGCAGAGGTTGCAGTGAGCCGAGATCGCGCCACTGCACTCCAGTCTGGAGACCGAGTGAGACTCTGTCTCAAAAAAAAAAAAAAAAAAAAAAAAAAGACTAAAGATTTGCGGTGAATCTTATTAAAAAGTGGGATACTGCTTTGACGGATTCCAAAAGGGAGATTTCACTGGAGGATAAATGTGCTATGATCTGAAAGAAGAATAGGAGGAAACTATTTCAAAGGGTAGAGAAAAAGAATGTCAGGTAGAGGGAACAGAAGGCGTAAAGGCCTGGAGGTAGAAGGGAGAAAATCCAGAAGGAAAGGCCAAGGTGTCTGGAGCACAGAGATCTGAAGCTCTGGTTGTCAAACTTTATCACATTACATAATTGTTAGGAGGGCCGGCTAAATCACACACTGCTGGTCCTTTCCATGAAGAGTTTCTGATTTAGTAGGTTTGCGGTAGGTCTGGAGGATTTGCATTTCTAGGAAATTGCCAGGTGATATTGATGCTGCTGGTTCAGAAATTACACTTAGGAAATCACTGATTTACAGACAAGTTAGAATGGCAAGAGGCTCTGTGGGAGCCAGACCACTCGTAGCTTTTAGAGCACTATGGTTTGAAAGTGTCCTCGAAAGTTCATGTGTTGGAAACTCAATCCTCCATGCAACAGTGTTGAGAAATGGGATCCACAAGAGGTGATTAGGTTATGAGGGCTCTGCTCTCATGAATGGATTAATGATGTTATTGTAGGAGTGAGTTCCTCATCTTGGAAGTGGGTTCCATATGAAAAGATGAGTTCTGCACTGCTCTCCTCACCACTTCTTATCCTCTTGACTTCTGCCATCGAATGACACTGCAAGAAGGCCCTGGGCAGATGCCAGCATCTTGTTATTAGACTTCCCAGCCTCTAGAATAATAGGAAATATATTTCTTTCTGATAAGTTGCCACATCTCTGGTATTCTGTTAGAGCAGCACAAAACAGACTAAGATAACATGTTAGGAAATTTGATCATCATTCTGAAAACAATGGAAGACACTAAAGCTGGGGTTGACATAATGCAATATGTTTTGAAAACATCATGCTGATATTGGCACATGAATGAAAGCACTGGAAATCAGGAAGCTATTCTAACACTCTAGGTAAGGGCTAATGGTGGCTTGAACTACAGGAAAGGGGACAATGATAGAGATGCACATATTAGGTTTCTAGGACATTATTTTGTGATGGTTTGGATGGGGTGGTAAAGAAAAGAGAGAGAGCAAGGACAGCTTTTAGGTTTCTAACTCTCAAAACTGAGCGATTGGCAGTAGGCACTGAAATCGGTAATATTGGAAGATCAAAGATCATTGAAGATATTAAACTGCAGTTTTGATTTACAAATCCAGAGCTCTGAGTAGAAAAACATTGACTGTGCATGTACATTTAGGAGTCACCTGCAATTTGGTTGAGTTACCATAGACAAAAAATATAAAGGAAGATGAGAAAAAGACTCAGGACTGAGTCAGGAGAAATTTCCACATTTTTAACAGCCAAGTAAAGTTGATAAGCCCTAAAAGGAGAAGGAAAATGTGGCCAGAGACGGGGGAGGAAAACCAGGTGTGTGTAGTGTTTCAAAAGTCAAGAGAAAAGAAAAGTCCAGTAAGATGAAGACTTTTCAAGAAGTTTATCAAATGGTGAAGAAAATATGATAGAATAGTAACAAGAGAGGAAATTAGGAACAAGGGAGTTTTATGGGTTTTTTAAAGACTAATCAATATTTCTTTTTATAAGAGAATTAAGCATGTTTGAAGGCTAATAATTCCTTACATAATTCTGAAGGTAATAATTAAATTCGGAAGAAAAATAAAAGGCAATGGATCTCTGAAATACCACATTCTCTCTCTCTGTCATATACACACACATATACACACACACATGCACACATTACTTTTGCTAATATAAAAGGGTACCTTGTTATTTGAAATTTCATTGTTGTACTGGTGAGGTTGCATCCTTTTAATACACTCACTTTTTGGGTTTGTGTGAATTGCCTGCTAATGTCCTCAGCAGAGTTTTTCTATTAGCACTCCTTTCTCTCTTCCTGTTTTTGTGAGAGCACATTATATATTAAAACTACTTGTTTGTTTATATTACACATGATTTTTTGGTTTTTAATTCATCCTTTATTATTTTTATTGTACAATGAGTCCTAAAATCATATTTAATCAAAACAATTCATCCTCTTTTTTATTCTCTGACTTTTGTGTCAAGCTAAAAAACACTTTTTTAGATATATTTTTATATATTTTTAAAATATTTTTTACATATATTTTTAAATATTTGTAATATTGTATTTTTTTTTTCGAGATGGGGTTTCACTCTTGTTGCCCAGGCTGGAGTGCACTGGCATGATCTTGGCTCCCCGCAACCTCCACCTCCCTAGCTCAAGTGATTCTCCTGCCTCAGCCTCCCAAGTAGCTGGGATTACAGGCGTGCCCCACCCAGCCCGGCTATTTTTTGTATTTTATTATTTTATTTTTTTTGAGACAGAGTGTTGCTCTGTGGCCCAGGCTTGAGTGCAGTGGCACGATCTCGGCTCACCGCAAGCTCCGCCTCCCGGGTTCACGCCATTCTCCTGCCTCAGCCTCCCAATTAGCTGGGACTACAGGCACCCACCACCACACCCGGCTAACTTTTTTGTATTTTTGGTAGAGACGGGGTTTCACCATGTTAGCCAGCATGGTCTCGATCTCCTGACCTCGTGATCTGCCCGCCTTGTCCTCCCAAAGTGCTGGGATTACAGGCGTGAGCCACTGTGCCTGGCCTGTATTTTTATTTTCTAAATCCAGCTGATACTAATTTATCTAAAAAGTATTATAGAAATTATATATTTTTCTCTAAATTCTTCACCAGTTTTCAAGTTCTGTGTATTTTCAGACTTCTATTTCGAATGTCTAAAATGTGATATCAGAATTGACTTTGCTGACTTTGTGATGCTAAATTGACTTTATCACTTCGGATTTTTCTATGTTCAAGTGGCTATATCCATGCTTTTGGAAAATCCCATGCAAGAAAACTTGACCATTAATTCATAGCCTGCATATTCTTACACATTTTTTCTCTTAGCTCAACTGAAGTCTAAAATTACCTCTCTTAAAAAAAGGCCACCTAGAAAGTTGACCTAAATTTTAGGTACCCATCTGTTTAAAGAAATGAGCTGCATGGAATATTCTATTTTTCTGTTTTCATTATCCATTAGCATTCAAAATGTATACAAGGGTATATAAAACTCATATGTGGAGTCTTGGTAGTTTTAGAGATTACCTTTTTTTTCTCCTTTTGAATCCCTTTTTGGTAGCTAAATAATAACCTAAAAACAGGACATATTTTTTAGAATATTTTCTCTATTATGAGTCAAATAAACATGTTTTAGTTTTTTAAACAGAACAAGGCCAATGACATATTTTAGCAGTCCTACTTAGAAAGACATGTTACATTCACAATTTTCTATAGTTTACTCTTTAAAGGAATGGTATGTAAAATTACACGATAATAATAAATAGATTCTTGTGTAAGATCCAAGAATTACAAATGTGTATAGATTGGAATGTGAAGGCCACTGTGTTTGTCCTCTCTCTTCTTGGTTGCATATGTAACTTGAAAGTTATTTATTATTTGTGTGGATAAACATGTCTGTTTTTGTGTTTTTTGCTTTTTTAAAAATATAAATGAGATCATATAAATACTTTGTTTTTTTCACTCAACAAAGTGTCTTGAAGATTTATGAATAAGTATGGTCATTTTAAATTCTGATTGTCCTGCAGTGCAATGTCAATTTCACTTACACCAATACTAGTATGTCCATTTCTTCATATCCTTGTCAATAATGAATATTGTCAATTATTATTACTTAATGTTTATCTGTTTAATCAACATAAATGATATCCATTGTTAAAATTTTTAATTACTTATAAGAACAAGCATTTTCTTATATATTTTGCTCATTTCTGAATATTCCATTAATTGCTATTTCTTTACCTAATTTTTCTATGTTTATTAGAACTGCTTACATATTTCAGGGACTAATTCCTCTGGTTGATGTGTAGTTTTAAAATATTTTCTCCCATGAGGATAGATCATTTTAAATTTATTGCTTATTTTTTCATGAAGAAATTTTAATTTTAATTTATTCAAATTGGGTTTTTCCTTCATGGTTTAAATTTTGTGTCTTTTATAAGAAAGTGTCCCCAGCTCCTAATATATATATTTTAATGCTTCTATACATTTATGTTTTAAATTTAGCTCCTACATACACCTAAATTTTGTTATTGTTACCTTGGAGAATAAGTATAGGAATGGTATGATATGACTTCTTTGCAAAAATTTTAAATGACTGAAGATTTTCTCAAAATGATCTTTTTCCACAGTATGTTTAAAGGATATTAATTCTGAGTGCTTGCAGAAAGGAATAAGAACAGTCTTGTTTAACAATTTTAAATATTCTGAGGCACTGATATTATATGTACTGTGGTAGAACAAAGACATTGTATTTTATATAAATTTGAAAGAATTTTATGAAAATATATTCTCCCTTGCTAGATATCATGCTTCTGACAGCTGAACAGACCTTCACAGAGCCAGACTGGCCATTAGTACTTTGATTTTTCACAATGCCTTTCTTTATTTAATAGGCCTAAAATATTGATTAACATTTACAGATTCAATTCCAAGCACTTGCCAGAGGTTAGGGAGAGCCCAGAGTGAGCTGTTCGTGCCAGTCAAAGTCTAAGGTGTAATGAAATTCCCCACCGTGCCTGTCAACTTATCCACTACATAGGTCATTTCCCGCATGGTCTCTGGTGTTGAAATAAGCCATTTCCACTTCAAATATTTCATAGACAATGGAGAAAAATGATATGGCACTAATATTGTGTTCTTTACCCTGCTGTGGAGAATTGAATAGACTCCATTATATAGCAATGCTCTTTTGAAAGGAAGGCCTTATCTGCTCAGAAGGACTCACGGGAAACCCAAGGATGGCTGCAGCATCTCAGGTGGACCACAGCAGTTCTCTGCTGTTGGTTTGCTCCCTCATTTCCAAGTTTTAGGCACTGGGGAATCACAATTGACTAACTACAAAAGCCATGAGCATTTACTTCAATTTGTTGATCCTACATACTTACCGATCCAGTCATGTAGGGGGTTGACCTCTGGCTCCTCCTTTCTAATCAATTGCTTTTCAATTCCCCCTTTGCCTCTTTTAAAGATTCCAGGCAGAAGATCTTGAAAACAAATTTGGGACTTTATTCAAGCATTCCTAAATATCACTCTAATTTCACTGATTTTTGGAACTACTTCTTTTCTTTCTCCTCAAAGCAATTGTGTAATTTAGAATTTCACTTTTCAGACATCTTCTTATTCTCTTTCCCCTAAATGATATAAAAATGCATGTGTGATCAAATTGTATGACCACGGTAGAAATCCTGAAACTCACACAGAGAGCAAACTATTTAAGATATAGATCACTTTGGAATTTCTATAAATAAGCAAGTAGAATTTCTACCTAAGGAGTAATTAATGTCACATAGTTTGTAACTGAATAGGGTTATTTATTTAAAGAGGAAAGGTATATTTTAAAAACCTCATCAAAATAAATGGGATTTGCTTTACTGGAAATAGTCCAGAAGGGCCTTTTAACTTCATTAGGGAGACTCAAATTGACTCAATTATTTTAAAGTGCGTGTGCATGTGTTCATGGGAGTACCACATTCGGTTTTGTAAAGAAACTGAAAGATTGAAAAATGCTCTAAAATTAGTCAATCCTTCCCCGCTTTCATTCAGAAATTTTTATTGAATGCCAGATAATATGTTGGTACATTCAAATATTTGGGATTGTCTCAACTTTCATGGATTGTTAAGTGGGAGTAGATTGTTTTTTTAATTAATTTTTTTATTTCTATAGGTTACTGAGGAACAGCTGGTGTTTGCTTACATGAGTAAGCTCTTTAGTGGTGATTTGTGAAATTTTGGTGCAGCCATCACCTGAGCAGTATACACTGCCCCCAATTTGTCGTCTTTTATCCCGCACCCCCTTTCCACTCTTTTCCCTTGAGTCCCCAAAGTCCACTGTGTCATTCTTACGCTTTTGCATCCTTATAGCTTAGCTCCCACTTATGAGTGAGCAAAACGTGGAACCAATCCAAATGGCCATCAATCAATAAGCGGATAAAGAAACTGTGGGGTGTGTGTGTGTGTGTGTGTGTGTGTGTGTGTATATATATATATGATGGAATACTATTCAGTCATAAAAAGGAATGAATGAATGGTGTTCACAGCGACATGGATGAGATTGGAGACTATTATTCTAAGTGGAGTAGATTCTTAGAGGGGATGTATGGACTTACTGCTGCTGTGGCTGAACAGAGGCATTTCTGTCTTTCTACCTAAAGGTTTTAAGGTCTCAAAATCTGGTTAGTAACTTCTGAAGATGCAGCACCACAGAAGCAAACCCCAACAAAAAATAAATAAATAAAACTTGCCTGAGAGGCATGAGCTAAATGTTACTAGTCTTTATAAGCAAATGACCATTAATAAATCCATCTAGCACTGCCCTTATTTTGGATTGGGGCAAAAATTAGGAAATGTGAAATTGTGAGTTTGCTGAGAACAGGACCTACTTCTAACTTAGATCAGACATAAGAGGACAGATTGGAAAGCCACAAGGCAAATATTAGATGCCAGCCCCTAGAAATGTATGTTGCTTCGTTTTGGAGAAAGTAGTTTAGAGATTGCTCAGAGAACTAAAAATAGAACTACCGTTTAACCCAGCAATCCCATTACTGGGTATATGCCCAAAGAAAAATAAGTCATTCTACCAAAAAGAAACATGCACTCATATGTTCATCACAGCACTATTCACCATAGCAAAGACATGGAATCAACCTAGGTGTTCATCAACAGTGGACTGGATAAATAAAATGTGGTACATATACACCATGGAATACTATGCAGCCACACAGAAAGAACAAAATCATGTCCTTTACAGCAATACGGATGCAGCTTGAGGCCTTTATCCTAACTGACTTGGAAACAGAAAATCAAATACTGCATGTTCTCACTTATAAGCAGGAACTAAACATTGGGTACGTATGGACATAAAGATGGAAATAATAGACACTGGGGACTCCAAGAGTTTGGAGGAAGGGAAGGGGGCAAAGGTTGAAAAACTACCTGTTGGGTACTGTGCTCACTACCTGGGACATGAGATCATTTGTAACCCAAACTCCAGCATCCTGCAATAACCCCTTGTAACAAATCTGCACAAATACTCCCTGAATCTAAAATAAAAAGTTGAAATTAAAAAAAGAAAACCCTATTTCCCTAATGCTCACTGCCTAATTTGGCCAACCTATCTAATTCCACTTCCTTCCTTCCAGGATGTTTAGCAGGAAATGCCTCTGACTTTGTCATGGGTAGCATTTCATGGGAGTGTTTGCCAGCTTCCTTCCACTCAGACAAAAATCTTTGCCCCAAATAAACATCGATTAAGTAAAGGAGACTGGAAGTATTCAATTTGCCTTCACAAGGAAGCAAAAAAGCATTCCCTAATATTAAGTCTCCTTAACTGCTGATCTCCAAAAACATACAGATTTCTTGCACCAACACACTCCTGCCATCAAAAAGCAGCCATTATCACAAATGAACAAAGAAATAAGCAAAACTATCAACCTTTCTCAAGTTGTTTCTCTCTTCTGGTATTTTGCCTGTGTAGCATTTGGACTTATCTATAATACAGTCAATGCACTTTTAAGTATGCTGATATTATCAGAACCCAAGTCACCCCCAGCTAGCTATGCTACGGGCATGAATTCTAACTGTTTTGCTGTAGGCTAAATTTGTAAGTAGGCTACAATTGAATGATTGGGCATAGGTGTTTATATCAAATATAATGAATGCAAATTGGTAGTGTCAAATGTATTTAGCCAGAAAGAGAATAAGGTAGACAGAATAGGGTTTTGTTTGTTTGTTTATTGTTTTTGATCTTTGTTTTATTATTAACTAGTTTCAGTAAGCTCCCTGACTTCATGGAGTGGTATCGGCAGCAGTAATGATGGTGCCAGGGGAAACTAGATTTCAAGATGTATAATCTTCCCTATACACTTAGTCATACTTATTCCTGTGGCCCAGGGCAATTATCTTTTTCTCTCCATATCTAAGTCTCTTCATGCCCATAATCATCAAAAGACACAAATAGACAAAGGTCACATTCTGAGAACCAGGAAAGCACAGGGAAAATAAAAATACCACTAGAGATGTTATTAGGAACAAAAGGCCTGTCTTAAACTTTATCAGCACTGCAGCACAGAAAAGTTTATGATTGTGAAATCATTGCTCCAAACATCAGTGAGGAGATAAGGAGAGTTCATACTTTAAGGGAATTGGTTATATGTGGTTGTGTTATTTTTATCCAGGTGGAAATTTTAATACATATTAAAATAATAACAGTTTTTTTTTTTTTTGAGACAGAGTCTGGCCCTGTTGGCCAGGTTGGAGTGCAGTGGCACAGTCTTGGCTCACCTCAACCTCCGTCTCCCGGGCTCAAGCAATTCTCCTGCCTCAGCCTCCCGAGTAGCTGGGATTACAGGCGTGTGCCACCATGCCCGGTTAATTTTTGTATTTTTGGCAGAGACGGGGATTCACCATGTTGGCCAGGCTGGTCTTGAACACCTGACCTCAGGTGATCTGCCCACCTCGGCCTCCCAAAGTGCTGGGATTACAGGCGTGAGCCACCAAGTTTCCTTTTTCTTTTTTTAAAATTTTATTTCACAAATAATAATTGTACATATTTATGGGGTACATAATGTGTTTATACATAGAATGTACAGTGATCAGATCAGGGTAATTAGCACCATCATCTCTGACATTTATTTATATATTTTTTGTTTGGGAAACATTCAATATCCTCCTTCTAGTTATTCAAAACTATATGTTTTTGTTAGCCAGAGCCATCTGACAGTGTTATAGAACACTGTAACTTGTTCTTCCCAACTAATTATGTAAGCCAGACCTCCATTATAAAAGGGATGGTGGGTGTCCATGGTAAAATAATTGTGAGGAATTCTGGGTTAAAAACACTGTTCACAAAAATAGGTTTCTGTGGACTTCTCAGAGCTTTTCATATACCCTCTTTCCAAGACCAGGTACAGCATAAAAGCATTACCAACATGGATTTGGACCATTGAAACTTTTTTTCCCAAAAAAACACCCATTAGTGTTTCAAGGTGCATTTTTAGTTCTACAGAACAAAGTTTAGAAAATATGAAAAAGGATTCATGGAAAATCACTCTTTGATTTCACTTCTGTTTTCCATGAAATAATAAGTCAAAAGGTACAGGATCCCAGGTAGAAACTGGAAACAGTTCGTTTGTTGTGTTTCTTTTATTCTCTTCTCCATCATCTTGGTCTTCATTTGGGAGGAGGGGAGTAGATTCTTAAGTTATTTTTATTTTCTTTGGCTACATGGTTTTTCAAATTTATGTTTCATTAATTTAAAAATATCACTGTAGGGTTGCAGTCTTGGAGAAGTTTAAAAGACAATACTTACCCGTTATTATTACAGGGACCCAAAGAGGTTACAGATGGAAATATCATGTGTATTACTTGTCAGTGATCATCCTAAAACGAAATCCTAGCACAAAAGCAAACAACCAAATTTAACTCTGTTTTAGTAAACCTAGCAGATCATAATAGGAGGAAACTGGATCAGTATGATTTTTCTTTTCCTTTGCATTTCTTATATCCCATGGCCCTACACACACAGACACACACACGTGTACACACGCACGCACGCACACACACACACATTTCCTACATACTTTATCTAGGCTTTGCCATATGCTGGATGAAGACTTTCATGTCCCATCTCATTTGACAGATACAGCTGAATGTTGTTATTCATGTGTTTGTTTGTTTTAAATTCTACCATATTGTTTCTTATCTCTTTTGTAAGTCAGAAAACATGAGACTAACTACATCAAAGAATATTGCCCTAAACATCCATAAATATCTGTTCCGCTGAACACTGGAGCTAAAACAAATTGATTTTACTTCCACAAGTCTCTCTTTAAAATGTGACTGGTTGGGTGCCCCTGGGACTCTTTGCATGTTACAGAAGACTGCTCACGCTCAAGATACAGCAAAATGTTGCCTTTTAGTTAGACAGAAGACAGCTGTGCTGGGCTCAGTTGTGCTGTGCTGTGCTGTGCTGTGCTGAGCTGGACCAGGCTGGGCTGAGCTGTTCCTGGGAGAGTGAAAGTGAGTGATGCTTCCTTGCATCCTGCACTTAGGTAGGCATCTGCATGTTTTCTGTTTGTCCATAATGGTTTTGCTTTATCAGGTAATTGGCATTGTGCACAATGCCATTGTGTACAGATTATAACAGGATCCACAGATATAAAGTATCTGCAAGCTCTTGATGTAAGTCATTAGAGGAACAAGGCCTGCAAGTGATGTGACGGTGTAGGTGCCCCCACCATGCCGGCATCCATCACAGGGACAGGCAGCAGCTGGCTTCTGCAGATCTTCTTCCCAGAGAGCTGGGCAAGGGCCCATCTCCAACTGTCAGAGGTCAGGTAGACATCTGTGCTCACAGTTCAGTGTGGCCTTAAAATATCATCTTCTTTGTTAATTTGAGTATTGCCAGTTGTTCTTGTTTTTGCTATGGTTTCTAATGCAAAAGTGTGATATAATTTTGGGGTCTATAAGTTACTTACATCTGACAGTATATGAAAACTGAAAGTGACCAAATCCAGAAATAGTTTGAACAAAGTCATCAAAGCTCCCAACTCCCTGTTCTGCAAACTGAAGAAATCATCAGTTTTATTAGTGTCTGAGTCACTTTCATCAGACAAAGAGCTGTTTCTAGTTTTGTTTTGTCTAGAGTCAAGACTGGTTTCCAAAGCAGTGAAAAAAGGGATCATTTGCTGTTTATTTTTTTTAAAGTAAGCACACCCAGAATTCTCTTTAAAAATCTTTTTGGGCCGGGCGCGGTGACTCCTGCCTGTAATCCCAGCACTTTGGGAGGCTGAGACCGGCAGATCACCTGAGGTCAGGAGTTCAAGACCAGCCTGGCCAACATGGAGAAACCCCATCTCTACTAAAAATACAAAATTAGCCGGGTGTGGTGGCGCATGCCTGTAATCTTAGCTACTCCGGAGGCTGAGGTAGGAGAATCACTTGAACCTGGGAGGCGGAGGTTGCGGTGAGCCGAGCTTGTGCCATTGCACTCCAGCCTCGGTAATAAGAGTGAAGAGCAAAACTCCGTCTCAAAAATAAAAAAAAAAAAATCTTTATTATTTTTTTAAATTTTAGGTTCGGGGTATATATGAAGTGTTGTTACATAACTAAACATGTGTCACAGGGTTTTGTTGTACATATTATTTCATTGCCCAGGTATGAAGCCCATTACCCAAAAGTTATGTTTTCTGCTCCTTCCCTTCCTGCCTCCAAAGTAGACCCCAGTGTGTGTTGTTTCCTTCTTTGTGTTCATAAGTTCTTATCATTTGGCTCTCATTTATAATTGAGAACACATGGCTTTTTTTTTGTTTTCTGTTCCTGCGTTAGTTTGCTAAGGTTAATGGCTTCCAGCTCCACCCATATTCCTGCAAAAGACATGATCTTATTCTTTCTTATGGCTGCATAGTATTCCATCATGTATATGTACCACATGTTCTTTATAAAATCTGTCATTGATGGGCATTTAGGTTGATTCCACATCTTTGCTATTGTGAATAGTGCTTCAGTGAACATTCGTGTGCATGTGTCTTTATGACAGTGTGCATATGCAGAGCTCTTCTTAGTTTAACAAATATATGAGTGATAAATGTCAGAAAAGAAAACATTACACATCATCTATCTAATTCTAATCAGTGATGCCATGTTTATTTAAACATCCCATTGAAATTTAGTCCAATTCCAGGAGAAGTTGTGAGAAGCCAGGGACTATAAGATGAATGGATGGGGAAATGTCTCAAAGCAAGAGGTGGTCAGAGAACAAGAGAGTGGCAGTTGGTCTTTTGGGATGAGGGTAGGGTAATGGGAGATGTACGTACCATAGTCTACCTTGGTTCATACATAACTAGTCTCTCTCCTATTTATGAACTTGTATTTCTTTAATATTTTATCTATTCCTTTTTTTCCAAGAATAATAATGTTTGAAATTTCTAGAAATTATTTTACATATAGATTGGATCTCTATGGTTTCTTTCCTGTGTTGCTTATATTTTCTCCTTCTCCTTTCCCTTGAGCTCTTGGTGAGTTTTTAAAGTCTATCATTTACCCACATAGTCATGTCCTCCACCTTTCGTTGTTAGTGGTACCTCTTCCAATTTTTAATTTGGCAGCTCTGTCCCTGTCTCCTAAATCTCCAAGGCGTTTTTCTTCTAGAAGATGACCTGAAGGAGTTTAATGGATATGTTTTCTCGACTTTCTTTGGATTGTGTCTCAGAATTAATTTAGGTTTTCTGCTTCATCCCAAATGTTCCTTTCAGAGAGCTGCTCTCCTCCTGTTAGTAGGCTGGCCCCTCGTTTTTGACCTACTTATCCTTTTATAGGCGTAATGGTTTTTATTGTCTTCCCACCCACTGGTAAGCACAGCTGGACTCATTTTCTGTTCAGTATACACACTTCCCACAAAAAAAAAAAAAAAAAATCCTCCTCTCGAGTCTTTATTCATTTCTGGCCTTTCTTCTGAGTGTTGCCACCTGGTTCCCAGTAAAATCCCAATAATTTCCTCCATGTTGTCCTCACCCACACCAGGAATCAATCCAACAGGGAGGCGGCAAGTCTATCACATGGAGGGGAAGGAAGCGTGGCCAGGCCTTGCAGCAGCTCAGCCCTGCTCAGAAGAGCTGGTCTCCTCTGCCATAGCTCACCATCCCTCATCCTTCCCATAAAGGACACATTTGAGGAGGGTGGAGATTTCATCAATGTCACCTCTTTATATTTCCCTTTGGCCCTTTCTGCCTCTTTTACTACTTCCCATCTTTATCTAAGAGGCATGTTAAATTTCTGACATGCTGTAGTCATCATCTTTCTTAATTCCCAGTTTTCCTCTGGGACTATCAGTTGCAGGGAGGATTGGGGGCTGAGGAAGTGTTGGCTAAGTGCTGCCCAGAAGCACCTACTCCCTTGGAATCAGAGAGAGCACCCCATGCCTATTTCCCTCTCCTTCTTTAATTGCTCGTTTGTGGACTGAATGTTTTTGTACCCCTAGAATGCATACGTTGAAGGCCTAACCCCCAAGGTGATGGTGTTTGGAGATAGGGCCTTTGGAAGGTAATAAGATTCAGATGAGGTTATGAGGGTGAGGCCTCCATGATAAGAATAAGAAGAGACATGAGAGAGAGCTCCCTCTTTGCTATGTGAAAACATAACAGGAAGGCTGCTGTCTGTAAGTCAGGAGGAGAGCCCTCTTGTAACTCAGTTATGTGGGTACCCAGAATTTTGAACTTCCAGTCTCCAGAGCTGTATGAAATTAAATTTCTGTTGCTTTTACCACTCAATTAGTTAATTAATTAATTTTTTGAGACCGAGTTTCCCTCTTGTTGCCCAGGCTGGAGTGCAATATCACAATCTTGGCTTACCGCAACCGCAACCTCCACCTCCCGGCTTCAAGAGATTCTCCTGCCTCAGCCTCCCGAGTAGCAGGAATTATAGGCACCCACCATCATGCTTGGCTAATTTTTGTATTTTTAGTAGAGATGGGATTCCACCATGTTGGCCTGGCTGATCTCAAACTCCTGACCTCATGATCTGCCTGCCTTAGCCTCCCAAAGTGTTGGAATTACAGGTGTGAGCCGCTGCCTGTTGTTACGGCTGTGTGAGCATTCTAAGACACACATCTTCTCCATCTCTTTTTTAGCCTCTTAACACTATTTGCTAAGCCTCAAGTGTGCCTTTGACTCCATTCTAGGCAATGAACAAAGCAGGAAACAAAACAAAAATCCTTGCCCTCATGGAGAGCAAATTATAGGAGGGTGCTATGTGACATTAGATGGTTGCATGCACTATAGAGAAAATAAAGTAGGGAGATGGAAATTCAGGGGAGGGGTTGTCATTTTAGTGCAGGCAAAAAAGAAAAGTTTTACTAACAGTGACTTTCGTACAGTGAAATGAAACAAGTGAAGGAATAAGGAGGAAGTCATGTGGATACCTGGGAACATGCTTTCTAGGAATGAGGAATAACAAATTCAAAGGCCCTGAGATAGAAACATGCTTGGTGTGTTCATGGAACAGCAGGGAGGCCATGGATGTGGAGTAGGGTGAGAGTAAGTAGTAAGAAACAATGGATTCAGAGAGGAAATTACCGCTAACCTAATTTCCCCAAAGTATAGTAAATGGTGGTGTCTCTCTGCTCAAACCTTCAATATATTGCATTTGGTTGAAGAATAAATTTCAAATTCATTAACATGACATTTAAAGTCTTGCTCAAACTGGACTTTGCAATATGTTTAGTGTCACTTCTTCACCCTGGTTAATTTGTTGTTCACTCTGGTTACATTCATCATCTTCCCAGACAAACCTTAACTCTTCGTAACTTTCTCATAGCTCTCTTTACCTACCAAAGCTGGCTTCATCCTAAAGGTTCAGCTCAAATGCAACCCTCTGCTAGATGCTTTTCTTCAATGGCCCTGGGTAAATTTAATCCCTACCACCTCTACTCTTCCATAGCATTTTGATTTTATCTAAATTGTAACATGTATTTAATTATTACCTAACCTTTAAACAAATAGTGACATGGCTGTTTCTCCTGCTCAATCTTAAGATTCCTGTAGCCAGTGCCCATTATGCCTCTATATATGTTCATTTTTTTGACAAATAAAAAAGAACTGGCTGAGTGCAGTGGCTCACACCTGTAATCCCAGCACTGTGGGAGGCTCAGCCAGGAGACTTGCTTGAGGCTAGGAATTTGAGATCAGCCTGGCAACAAAGTGAGACTGCCTCTACAAAAAATGAAAAAACAAAAACAAAAACAAAAAAAAACAAACAAAAAAAACTACCTGGGCATGGTGGCACACTCCTGTAGTCCCAGCTACTTGGGAAGCTAAGGTGGGAGGATTGCTTGAGCCCAGGTGTCCAAGGCTTCAGTGAACTACGATTGCCCCAATGCACTCCAGCCTGGGTGACAGAGTGAGACCCTGTCTCTAAAACAAACAAACAAACAAACAAACAAACAAAAAGCACACACACAAAGCAAAACAAAAGCTAACTCAGAACCAATTACTCTTGTAATTTCCCAAAAAGAAAATAGACAACATTTGTTGCAGATTACTTAAATATTTATTTCCATAAGCAAAGTGTCTATAACCAGATGATATCTCAAGTTTCTTTTTATTATGCCAATGCTGCATTCCCACAGACAGTTTCAGATATGTGAAATACAACAGACTTGTTGGCTTTGGTGTTCAAGGTGATTCACACTGAATTGCATACTGGGAGTCCCTAAGGTTCCGCTGTCAACAAGAAGAAGTGTATTCATAGCCCGTTGTCTCTTAGAAGCTCAAATTTAAAAATCCATAACATACCAAACTATTTGAAATCCTCATGCTTTTTTTTTTCATTTTTATTAGAGAGGTAGCTTTAGGAATCAGCATCTGAATCACTGTGACTGTGGATAACCTCAAAGGAATATTGTTCACATTTGCCAGGTAACTAAGGATGCCAGTAGTTTAGATGGGCTGAAAATAATTGACACCTCCTATGGAAGTAAAGATACTTGAGGAAACACCTATCAACGTTCTGGAAGCAGCAACATTTCCGAAGAATTTCTGTTGCTCCCTCTTTTTTTTTTTTTTTTTTTTTAAATTCAAGGGCTTGCTCTGTCACCCAGGCTGTAGTGCAATGGTGCAATCACCGCTCACTGCAGTCTCAAACTCGTGGGCTCAAGCAATCCTCCCCTCAACCTCCCATGTAGTTGGGACCACAGGTGTGACCATCATGCCTGGTTCCCCCATTCTAACTACTCTGTACCAGGCATTGGCCTTGACAGCAAGATACTTGCAGACTATCTCACGCCTCTTAAAATGGGAAAAGTTCCATTTTTAAGGGATTTGGCAGTGAGAATAGCAAAAACGAAAACAACAAAACCAAAGGAAAAGTCTTGGTTTCTAGTTTTTCCCTTCAAAATCCACATCTTCCCAAAAACCAAGACACGAAAATCCTCCTCAGGAGTCTGGAAGAAGCCATGTGGCAAGTTGTCCATATCTACAAAATAGTTTCCAGGTAAGTCACAAGGCATGAGACTTTTTCCCACACAGTATGAATTTGTATTTTATGGTGATCCATTCTTCGCTATAGCATAAGCACAGCTTAAACCTTATTTATAAATACAACCAAAGAACGAGCTCTGTCTTGGAAAAGTGGGAATAGTTTTACAGTGATATTTGTCAAGAAGAGTCCAATACAAAAGGAAAATGAAGCTACAAAACAGAGCATTCTTGCATCACCCAATTTCCTTACAACACGTATGCACACACAATCTCACACACACACAGAATGCTGAGAGATGTCACAAAAATACTTTGAAATTCAACACTAGTAGAAAGAAATGTGTTGTCTCACATTTATTCGAAAGGTATTAGCTTTCTTTCTCAGCAAAATTGAACAAACAAGCTATTGACAAAATATTTTTTAAGAAGACAAAGCTTATTTCAAAAAACTCAAAAATTTCTAAAGTTTTGGTCTCTACTAAATATCTAAGATTAATGCCATTCATATAAAAATGAAAAAATTACCATTAAATATTGATAATTATGGTAAACTTGAGTTTGATTATTAATTTAGGGCTGAACGTGGGGAAGTCATATTTTTTTGAAAGGTTCGCATAATGTTTTTGAGTAGCCAATATAAATTAGGTTGAGCTTTGCAGAGGTAAAGCTCATCAAAACTACTGGAAGTAGCCAGCTATAAGGTAGGATGGAGGATACATCATGAGAGAACTTTTGAACTGAAAATCTGGCAACCTGAGATATAGCGTTGTCATACTCTTTCACCTCTCTGGGACTCATTTTTCTCTAAAAGGAGGTATTTGAACCAGGTATTTTCCACAATCTTCTCAGCTCTAGAAATGTTCTCTTCACATAATGAAGAGGGTAGTGTGGAAAACAATTATAACATGAGTAATGATCATTTAAGACAGGAGTTGTTAGAAACGCTTGTTCCAGCTGGATAGGGTGGCTCATGCCTGTAATCCCAGCATTTTGGGAGGCCAAGGTGGGAGGATTGCTTAAACTCAGGAGTTTGAGACCAAGCTTGACAACATAGTGAGACCCCATCTCTACATTTTTTTTTTTTAATTAGCCAGGCATGGTGGCATGCACCTATAGTACCAGCTACTCAGGAGGCTGAGGCAAGAGGATTGCTTGAGTCTAGGTGGTTGAGGCTACAGTGAGTAATGATTACACCACTGTACTCCAGCCGGGGTGACAGAGTGAGACCCTGTCTCAAACAAACAAAAAAAGAAAGAAAGAAATGCTTGATCCCTGGCCCCATCCTAGAGATACAGACTCAGAGACTCTGGGTAAGGCCCAGCAATCTGAGTTTAACAAGCTCTCCTGGGGGGTCCAGTGCACAGCAAATTGAGAACTTCTGATGGGAGGAACCTCCTTCAATCTTCAGCACTCACACTGCTCATACCACAATGGTGTGAATTAAATGAGATTTGTGTTTTCTCTAGGGCAAGAAAGGAACAGCAGGCATAGGTGAGAGGGAGATGAGCCACTCAGGAGCCCCTGGGACACGAGAGCTCTGGACAACAGGGCTGGGCTGAGTAAAGGTTAGAGATCATTTAGCAAGAGGCTTATGATTGCTTCATGGCTTACAGTGTTCCTTGGTATTGAAAAAATAAATTGTTTTAATGCAGCACTGAAAGACTAGCTTTCAAAGTGCAGTCTGAGCACCTCTTGTAATCTTCTAGACTGGTCCCTGGGCAGACGTCCTAACACTCTTATATCTAGGCATTAAGAGTTTGTTCATATAGTTTTATGAGTAGCAGATCAGTCTCCCTGGTTTCCCACCTGAACCTAACCTGGGAAAAGGAGGACTTGGCTGCAAGGAGATGGTTAAGTATTCCTGCTACTACATACATCAGATCACTTTATTATTTTAAAGTGTTGTTTCTTATGATATTAGAAGGCTATTTTTCAGTGACTGTTGATCTGATTGAGGAGTATGGGTTCCCCTTAGTGGGCTTCCCACTCTGTGATCAAGGCCAGAGGTAATGTACGTATACTATGCCTGTTGTGAGTCAGCATGGCCCATGCCAAACCACGGTAACACTCCAACAGCACTGCTGTGGCCACAGTGGCCCTTGCATCTGCTGACGTCCTGTTCCCCTGTTGGGGCTTTTAGCAGGTCTTACAGGATCTTCTCGTGCCCATCCTCTTCCCATGGATCCACAGCGTCTTATTAGCCCGTCCACATGTTCCACCAAACGCCTCTGAACTTCAAACCCCGGCTCACTTAATGGGTCACGCTTCTTTCCCTGGTGTCTGATTATTTTGTCAGTGGCACAGATTGAGTTCTGCAAATGGAATGAAGCCTCCTACAGGAGTGTTTTTTAAACCTATGCCATTTAAATTTACTTTGGGAAGAGCTGTCTGCACCTACAATATGTTCTTTCATATTTCTTGTCATATTCAGTTACTCTGGGCAAAACATGTTAATGTTTAGTTGTCCTGGGATTAGGAAAATAAAACGTAATATGGTCATCTCTTGGCTCTATGAGCCAAACTTGATGAGTATACCTGTGTATATATGTGTATGTGTTTCCTTTTGTCTTTGGATAAACAGCTAATGTTAAGGCAATTCAAGATAAAGATGTATTTTTGAGGAAGCTAAAGAGAGGAAAACTGTAATATCTTTTGTGAGCTACATTTACCCCAAGGCATTTATCATAAAATGCATTTCGTTTCTGATTACATCACTCTGGCAGCTGGTATGAGGAAGAAACCACGTTGGGAAATTGTCAAAAACGATCACAAGTTTATTTGGCTTCTATCAATTTTATCTTTTTTCTTCTTCTGACCAGAAAACTCTTGTTTCAATTCCATTTGAATGTCAACAATAAAAAAAAAAATAGCAAAGCCTTCATGAGCAAATGTTCAAACTTCAGGGGGAAAATAATCAAAGGACCAGTTATTCCTATGTACTTGCCTAAAGATACATAATACTGTTTGATGTGCACATGCAATTTAATATAACCTTTTACAAAGCTAAAATGATCAGAGCAAGAAAATTCACCAGTTGAAATATTTGGGAAGAAAGTTTTATATTATCCTTTCACTTGAAACTTTTCATAACCATGATATTCCTGGAAAATGTAGAAATAACACTGCTCCCATTTTGGTAGAAATAGATGTTTGGAAATATCTTCCCAGTGTCTTTCATGTTGTAATAGGAAAGAAAAGGAGACAATCAGAGCTGTTTTTCTGTCTGCTAAAGCAGCCTCCTAAATGTAATTTAAAGAGAATAAATATGACAAGTCTAGGTCATAAATCATTTCTAATGATCACTTTTATTTTCACAATGAGGGAACGGAGACACAGGTGGGCAACAAGTCATAGATGACCTTGTAAGCCAGTTGCACCAAACGATATGGAATCCCAAAGGCGTCTTCTTCCTGTGCTTCAGCTACTGGCTTGTATGAGCTTTTTATTTTCGTTATGTCTCAGCTATACATTTCTAGAGCATATAATAGCATGCAACCCAGCAGGGTTTGAATGTGATTAGACCCAAGTGAAGCACCATTAAAAACCAGAGACGTATTCGAATGACATGACATTTTGAATGAGTGCCGAACCCAGTGTGTTTGGCTTTGTGTGTGTACTTGCTTCCTTGATTCTTAAACCGATTTCTTTTCAGAAGAAAATGTGCTTTTCTGAAACAGCTAATAGGATGCTTCATAGGTCACATGCTATTTTCAGGACCAGAGAAGAGCAGTGTGTGTTATGGATGAAGTGAAAAACACCATTTCTGAGTCTCCCAGCCTCTGTAAGCACAGGTCAAGTCATTACCTTTGATTTTACTTTTCAGTTGTTATTAAATTTTCTCTCTTTTTTTTCTGAGTTGACTGTCTTGCAGGTTTCTCCACCAATCAACCTTGATTGGGTCACCCACAATCTCTCTTTGAACTTTAAATGTGAAATAGGCTAATCAACCCAAGCCTTCTATTGCCTGTTGGGCTAGGACCTGGTTCTGTGATTTCAACTCACATCAATCATTTTAATGCAATAGATGTTTATGTGATACACAGAACCCCATGCCAGCCATGTTCAGAGTATGTCTTGGTCAAAAGCCCATATATTATATGTCCTCATAATGTAAATGTAAAAGAATGTATAAGCATGTTTTTGCACACATTTGCTTTCTAGTTTAGCATAATTAGTTGAGCTGAAGTGTTTAATGGTTGCACTATTATGGAAACTATTGACTAGACTATCTACAGTTTTAATTCTGACCATGCAATATATATAAAGCTTTCTCATATTACGGCCTGGCTTCATATAATTTATTTTCTTACTGCCAAAACATGGCTTTCACATTTACTATGAAAGACTTTAGGTAAGGAATGAGAGTGATTGAGTTAATTGTTATATTTACTATGGAGTTGTTACTTCAAACACATTGTGGTAGAGTCGAGCAAAACAGAATGTCCATATGTGAATAACAGCACTACGATCATGGCATGTTAAGATTAGAATTAGGGGAAGGCAGCTAGCATTTGTTGATGACCTTTTATATTCCATGTGTTTGTAGGTTGCCTCTTTTCTGAGCTCTTCTGTCCAATATTCTCATTTTAGAGACACTGATAGTGGAATAAAGTGCATTAATTCATGCTTTTTTACCGATGAGTCAGGCGTGAAACTCCAGGACTCCAGATACAAGCCTAAGTGCCCGGTTCACTACTGTATTCTGCTTCATGTTATCTCTTTTGAAGAAAAGCCTAGTTGGGTTTCATATTTCAAAACTTTTTCTTGTGAAATCTCTCATCCACTTCATCTCTAATTGAAAATGCCTCGCTCTGGAAATCATGAACTTTTGTTGTTTGTTTGATTCAAAATAAATCAAAGTGACTTAATTTTGACCACTCACATGAAGACTGAAAACCTTTATAACCATCATGGAAGTTACAGAAGGTAAAGGAAAATCTTTTACTTTTATGGGGCTGGCAATTACGTTTTTGCATGTGTTTAGCACATAGAATTCTTCTTGGTAAGTGTAAAGTGCTGCATATGTACAGATAACTTGTCAGCTAAAAATGCTTAAGGCTCTAGTCTGCATTCCAACAGGATGTGTGTGAGCAGATGTTTATTTCAACACTTCATCAGTTGAGCCATCACTGTATATTTGGCTAAAGAGTAAAAAGATAACAGCTGAAATGGATGAAGGAGTGAACAATGAAAGACACAATGTTACTCAGATTGCTTAAGAAAATATAGGCAAAAAAGTTTATAAGAATGAGTAAAAGAATGATGAATAGTGCCATCTTTTCATATAGGTGTTAACTCTGTGTTCCTCTTTGAAGAGTTGATTCTTTCAAAGACTTCTCTGAAAAGGTGGCATTGATCATCATCCTAAGAGGGACTAGCAGTAAAGAGGACCTAATTTTAGGATTTCAGGAATACCAGGGTACAAAAACTTCCTGGAAAGGAGAGATAGAACTGACTTGCCAGAGCAAAAGAAAAATCAACATTTACTCAGCGCCTCTATCTTATTGGTTATATGATAAGTAGTATCATATGTGGCATCTCATTCAATATCTAAAACTTTTTGGATTTTTCTTGTTTTTTTTCCCCGTTTTTATGCAAATAATTGAAATTCAGAAAGTTTTGATAACTTACCCAAGTTCAAAAAGCTAATGAGTGTCATACTTAGGACTGAGCTCCAAGTGTGTGTATGATTCCTCATTCAGCTGCATCATGCCACCGTCACAAAACATTTTAGAGATGGTCTTATATAAGAACAAGAGGCAGGAAACTATCTTCTTAGAGCAACAAGTTAGATGGGAAGTACAGTTGCAAGGAAAAAGCGATAGCTACTGTTACAGTCCAGCGATATTATAAATATGTAACACTGCACAGGCTGACATATCAGAACGGATGCTAACCTCAAACTACTGTAGAGAGGTACCAGAGCCTGCTTGCTAGCTACAGCCCCCTAGCCACATATCAGCCCTGTCAATAGTGCCTTTTAAGTGAATTCCCTCTCTTGACAGAGAGCACACCCTAGAGGCTCAGAATCATGTGCAATTCTCCCTTTCCAGAGCCTCTGATGATAAAATACCAGATGGCTTACATAACCAGATGTTTTCCTCATTGTCCTATTTTTCTGTTCACTGCTACTCGGTATACTCGTTGAATTTGTATTTCTTTATTTATCTCCATAAATATTGGCATTTTCTATACTTCCAGCCTCAGCCATCTTCAGTATTTTACCCAGCCATTCCCTTTAGAGGGTACTATTCCTTCCTAAGGAAAGGTGATCCTCAACTCTTCCAAGTCTTTGAAATAGGGTCTCACTCTGCTGCCCAGGCTAGAGGTCAGAGATGTGATCGTGGATCACTGCCACCTCCGCCTTCTGGCTTCAAGCGATTCCCCTGTCTCAGCCTCCCCAGTAGCTGGGATTATAGGCATAGGCCATCACGCCCAGCTAATTTTTGTATTTTTAGTAGAGACGAGGTTTTGCCATGTTGGCCAGGCTGGTCTTGAACTCCTGGCCTCAAGTGATCCTCTCACCTTGGACTCCCAAAGTGCTGGGATTACAGGCATGAGCCACCAGGCCCGGACACTTCCAAGTCTTTATTTATTAAACTAGTGGTACCCAGAACACACGCCATTGCCCCTGCTTCTCCTCCTGTATCACCCGCTGCTCAGATCGGCTTTTCACATCTCCCTGTCATCAGCAAGTTCTCTTTGGTCACCTTTCTCAAAGTATATACTGAAAGCTCTCTATCATTACTGTCAGAGCTTTGGACAATCTCTTGCTACACTAACATGGATAATTTCAGTAGCCTCCAAACAGATCTTGTTGTCTCTACTCTTGCACAGCTTAATCCATCTTCCACACAGCTACAGGAGCACTTTCTCCAAAGCACAGAAACTGCTCATCAGATACCCTTCCCACTTGCTAATATGAACCGTAACTGCCTAGAGGTGAGTTTGTTTCAGTCAGCTTTTTTCAATTCACTGGGAGAAAAATTAGCTTTAATACAAAAAGCTGTGCATAATGCTTTAGAATAGGCAAGGAAAGCAGTCTCTTTTAAAAGCATCTGTCAGATAAAATGCACCTTAGCAATGGCATAAAGAAAACATCTTGCCTGTAGAAGAAATTTATGAGGCAAGAAAAAAAAGATGAAAGGAGGAGCCTATTGCAGAAGTAAATTAGAAATCTAGGTAAAAGAAAAATATCAGGGCAGCACCTCCTAAATTAAACTTAATTGAAAGAGATTAAGCTGAATTAAAATTGATTAGGCCAAGCCTGGCATCATTATGAATTTTAATAATAATAATAATATTCATTGAACACCTAGTTGATATAGGGTAAGACACAGTCCCTTCCCCTGAGTTTATAATCCAAATTAGGGAGGGAGAGTGAGTTGGCTGAAAAAGTAAAAGCGAAATAGACTTCAAGGAAATGAGTTCTAATAGCACTGACTCCATTTGGAGAGTAGTTTAGTGTTGTAATGGGAGTAAGTAACCTCACAGAATGTTAGATTCTTTGTAATTATTTAAGGGAGGAATAAGGTTCTGGAACTTTAGCCAATACTGTAGTTACTGGTGAGGTGAAAAAGTGTCAGTCTGGGTGGAAAAGGAAACAAAAAATAAGGGAAAACAGTATGAGATATGGTAAACAAGGAAGAAAACTGCATTATTACTCCATTTAATGGAAAATAAGGGTTCAAAAAACATGTAGTTTCTTGTAGATCTTTGCAGTATCTTAATTTTCTAATCATTAACTCTATCATATAATTATACCTTGATTTTTTATTTTATTTTACTGCTGAAAAAGTCAATAGCTTATTGATTTTAGGTTTTAAAATTAAGTTTATTAATTTATTCTTTCAATAGTTGTTATTTGGAGGCATGATTTAAAAACAAGTTGAATTATTTTTCTTGTACCTCTTGTAAACACCTTAAAAAGTCTAATTCCAAACAATAGTTCTAAGAATATCTTGAGCAATGACAGCAACTTCAAAATGAATGAGTAGCTTTTTAGAGTGTTACATTGAAAAAACTAAGCTTACTGTGCTTTATTATACAGCCACATTTTCAAAGATAAACATAGACTTCCCAGGGATAGTTTTCCATTGCTAGTATCTGCCTCCTTCTCTTCAAAGATGCACATTACAACTAGCAAGGGTGAGGACGGTGTAGCTTCGTCTCCTTCCTCTCTCAGACGTATCGTAGAGAAGATGGATCTTTCCTTCCGCCATCTCTGCTAATTGATGATGTTTGAGCTCTTCCTTGGGGAAGACATCAGCAGTTCATTCACTGCAGTTGCCAATCATTGAATCAGGTAGAGTATGTTCCCCTCTTATAACGGGAAGCTTTCAGTAAATCAGATATGACGATGGGCATGACTTTGGAGGTATAAAGTGACCAACGTCATGGTTCCATAGCAGGTACGCTTTCCTCTCTTCCCAAGAATAAAAGTGTGCTGCCCTACTCTCAGGAGATTCCCTGAAGGACTCAGAAGAAATGGACAGATTTAATCTAGTATAAAAAAGCATGTACCCATTTCCAACAAATATATCACAACTTCTCAGAGTAGGGAAATACTGTACATATCAAAAATGTGGTGCACCAATCAAAATTACATAAAATCAGTGACGTAAATCATAAACTTATGACTCTACTATCCCCAATGGTATAACGATTATAAAATATTTTTAGATTAAAAATAAGTACCAAAAGATAACATAGGAGACTATCTAGGGGACCTCAGATTTGGAAATGACTTTTTAGATTCAATAGCAAAAGCATGCTTCATGAAAGAGAAAATGAAGTTGGACTTTATTGAAATTAAAAACATCTGTTTCTGAAAGACACTGTTAAGAGAAAGAAAAGATAAGCCACAGGCTGGGAGAGAAAGACAATACTTGAATAACATGTATCTGATAAAGGACTTTGTTTCCAAAATCTACAACCAGCTCTTATAACTGAGCAATAGGAGAACAACCCAATTAGACATGGGCAAAAAATCTAAACAGACAACTCACCAAAGAAGATAGACAAATGTTAAATACACATATGAAAAGGTGCTCAACACTGTACATTCGTTAGAGATTGCAAATTAAAACCACAATGAGATACCACTACACTTATTAGAATGGCAAAAAAATCAAAACACTGACAACATCAAATGTGGGTGAGGATGTTGAGTAACAGGAACTGTCATTCACATCTAGTGGGAAAGCCAAATAGTGAAGCCACTGTCAAAAACAATCTGACAGCTGCTTACAAAGCCAAACATAGTTTTACTATACGACCCAGCAATTGTGCTCTTAGGTATTTACCCAAATGAATTGAAAATGTTATGTCCATAGAAATGCCTACACATAAAAGTTTATAGCAGGTTTATTCATAATTGCCAAAATTTGAAAGCAATCAAGATATCCTTCAATAGGTGAATAGGTGAATGGATAAACAAACTCTGGTACATCCATGCAATGGAATATTATTCAGAGATAAGAAGAAATGATCTATCAAACCACAAAAAGATACAGAGGAACCTTAATTGTGTGTTACTAAGTTTAAGAAGCCAATGTGGAAAGGCTAAATGCTGTACGATTCCAGGTATATAACATTCCGGAAAAGACAAAGCTGTACAGATAGTAAAAAGATTGGTGTTTGCCAGGGTTATGGGGGAGAAGAGGGAAATACCTGGGGCACAGGCTATTTTTAGGGCAATGACACTGTTCTGTATGATGCTGTAATGGTGGATACAGGATATTTTGCATTTGGCAAAACCCACGGAATTGTACTACTACACAAAGAATAAAACCCAATGCCAACATGGACTTTAGTTAATAATAATATATCGATATAGTTTCCTCAGTTGTAACAGATATACCACACTAATGCAAGATGGGAATAATAGGGAAAAGTGAGGGTATGGGGGAGATGGGGTCTATGGAAATTCTTTGTACTTTACCCTCAATATTTCTGTAACCCTTAAACTATCCTAAAAATTAAAATCCATTAAAAACAAATAGAAAATACACTATCAGCTCCAACACATGGAAAACTCTAGTATTACCATGTCCAATATTTCTGAGAATTCCAAAGCCATCTAAATATCTGGGGTCCTCCTGCACAATAAGTAGATGTAGGGTAGTGACACGTTCCCTAACATATGTTTCTATAATTTAGTTTGGCGAAGAGCTTGTCTTTGTTTTGCTTTTTTTTTTTTTTTCAAGAAACAAGGTGTCACTTGATCTTTTGAATAGGTTCTTTTCAAATGTTCTTACCTACTGACTGTTAAAGTATTCAAGGCAAATGATGTTGCCATATTAATACAATTTATTTTGGTTAAAGCAGTTTGCCTTAAGTTGCTAACGGAGACTCAGTGCTCTGTGCAATTGATGGTTGAATGATCAATAGAACACCTAAGGTTCTCATAAAATCCAGCCTCCAACACTGTGACAATGAGCCAGATTAAGAGAAAACTTCAGTTGGCTTTCTGTTGTCTCTCTTACAGACTGGCTTTCCAGGCATTCTAACTGAATTACAATAGACAAAAATTAGTTGACAAAGTCAGCAACATAGACCATGTAAACCTCATGATTCCTTATAGTGAAATAAACAGCGAGGTAAGTACAGATAAACTTTAACATTTCAGTGAGTTAATAAACGAAAAGCCCTTTATTCATGTGAGAGTATAGTCATTGGTATGTGTTGAGAGAATGGATCCACACAGTCATTCAGGGAACCCAGGCTGATGAAGGTTTTGACATTTTCAATGGGTGGTTTCTATAGCAACACTATCTGTTGTTATCCATCCAAAGGATGATGAAAGAGAGAGAGAGAAAAAAAACAGCACGTGGAAAGTTTCTTGGTCCAGGTGTATATCACTTCTGTCTATACCACATTGGCCAGAATTATTTGTTCACATGAACACACATAAGTACATGGGAGGGTGGGAAATATGGAGATTAAGGAAGTAGATGTGTTAAATATATATGATATATAATTATACATATGTATTCCAAGTACATACATCTCATTCATTCTATTCCAGAATTAATAGCTTGTGATGAGAAGACAGGACTGGAATAGAATTGAGGATGAAATAAATAAAATTTAATTAATTAAACAAGAGTAAATCTTTGCATGACAGCATGTCATGTGTTAAGGGATCTGATTAACACAACTTTTTGTAGCTGACATAAAACTACAATTTTTTTTAAAAAAGGAAAGCAAGTTAGTAAACCCACTAAAAATGGACAGATTTCTTTCTCATTTCTTTCTCAACTTGTTGAGGAGAGACATCATAGGATTCTTTCTATTATTTTAAGTTCCATCAAGTTTTTTCTCTCCCCGGAGAGCTAATTTCTTACTGCACTCTTGAGTCATGACAGATAATTAGGAAATCTGGTCAGGCTTTTGCGGTGCCATATTTCTGCAAGTTTTGTATTGTTATAAAATAGCTTCAGGGGAGACACACATACCAAAAAAAAAAAAGGATAATAAGGGTGAGAGCACATTAGCCTAAAGTATAATTTTATTGTTTTCCATCTGTTGTAATTATGAAAATAAACTCATTGGTACTCTGATCAGCAGGATAAGTCATCAGAAAGATGCTTGTGTCTAGCAACATATCTTGTTACATGTTATAAATAAGAACATCTTATCTGTATGGCTTTTTTCCCCCTTAGGAGCAGAGCCATTGCAATCTTCCCACTAGAAGAGTCATTTTTTTTCCCCCTCAAACCAACATAGCTCAAGGGAATAGTATTTGTTTCAACCAAATCATTACTGCATATGGGATTTAGATTTGCATTTGCACATATTTTCAAGGTGACTGAAAAAGCGTTATTTTAAGAAAATAACAATTTAAAAATCATAGTTGGAAGGGTATGTTTTCTCTCCACGTATTGGGTAAGAATAATATGTGTGCTATTGAGTGTGTAGGGGTACTCAGTGAGCATTCGTCAACTAAGTTTTACAGTGACAAACCAACTGAGTCAAGAAAAATAGGCTCGATTCTTCCTCTCTCGCTCTCTTACTGCCTGAACTATGGAAAGCTTACTCTAAAGCATGCGCTGATTATTTTTAAATAGTAAGGGTGATTTCATTACCTTAAAGAGGACACGTGATTAACTGCCTTAACTCACTTCTTGTTTTCTCTAACTTAAGGAAGTGACATAACTGGCATTGATGATGGAAAAAATCAAAAGGAAGATTTTTTTCCTACAGCATCAATTTTATATTTTCCTAAAAAATACTGTGAAAGGTCAATGGCTACTTATCCATAAATATTGTCTTATATAATGTATTTTTCATTACTGGTAGAAGAAGGAAATCATAGAAACAAAAGAAAGTAAATTTTTAGATTTTAATAGGGACCAGTGATTCTCTCAGTTCTTAAATATCTCTAGTCATCAGCCATATTTGAGAACCACTGCTCATGGTAACTCATTAATTTTAGAAATATAGGCCAGAGAGTGAAGTCATACAACTAGGGACTGGCAGAGTGAGGACACGGTGAGAAAGTGGGCTTTTTTGGTTTTTGTTACCTCCCTCCATGACAACACACACACACACACACACACACACACAATTATAAGAAGAAATGTGAGCGCAGGATCTTGTTGCTATCACTCATGATAATTCTAGTTGACATACAGGAACAAAGAGTGATAGGTTTTCTTCACCTTAACATGATGTGAAGGTCCTGCAAAGTAGTGAAATATCTTTCCTAATTTAAGGGACACTGAATGGACTTAACCACTAGCAGAAGGACATCCTAGCAGAGTACTGAGAATTTTCTTTTTGGAGTGTCCCAGTCCATCCATGAAGAAGGCTGCTTCAGTATTTTGAGTTTCAGCATTTCTCAGTTTGGGGTTTTTGAGCAAGGGTTGCTACTTACAATTTTCTAAAGACCCTGACCTGAGTTAGATTTCCAGGGGATTGATGATACACTGAGTGGAAGAACCATCAAGAGTCCAATTGATGGCCCCAGGGAGCTGCAAAGAAGTTGCTTCTCATAGATTTGTTGATTTCAATTTCTTTGAGAGGAATGTGGTCCACTGGACAACTTCTTACTGTTCCTCCTGTGCTCCTGTCCCTAGATCTCCAGAACTCACAGTTTAGTTTTATAATTTTTTTGTTGTTGTTTTCTGAAACGGTGTTTCACTCTTGTTGCCCAGGCTGGAGTGCAATGGTGCGATCTCGGCTCACTGCAACCTCCACCTCCGGGGTTCAAGTGATTCTCCTGCCTCAGCCTCCCAAGTAGCTGGGATTACAGGCATGCACCACCACGCCCAGCTAATTTTTGTTTGTATTTTTAGTAGAGACGGGGTTTCTCCATGTGGGTCAGGCTGGTCTTGAACTCCCAACTTCAGGTGATCCACCCGCCTTGGCCTCCCAAAGTGCTGGGATTACAGGCGAGAGCCACTGTGCCCAGCCTAAATGTGTATTATAATAAATATATAATATTTACAACTTTGTAAACATATGTAAATAGGAGTTGTTTTAGAAAATTGTGGAATTGTTAAAGGAGTCTCCCACCTCAAACCATTTTCCCCAGGGTCTCTCAGAGTAAACAAGGAAATATGAGTTCCTCTTGCTTTGACATCTGGGTGGGGATGAATTAAAGAACATTCCAATGCATAGTAATTACCTTGTAATCAAAGTTAAGTGTAAGGATCAAGGAATTCTGATTGGTGCTAAATCCATTTCATAAAAAATAAGCAATCTCAAGATTTCTCAAAGGAGTGAATGACTGGATAAACAACCAATCGGAGACTGAAGTGAAGTTACAAAGGCCACACGCCTAGGCAAACATCTGATGAACCAAATTACCTCATGAATGGGAAAAAAAGTTAGACAGGACAGAATCCGCTTGCAGTTGGCTAAAAAGTTGGGAATTGTTTGGTGAAGAATAGAAATCACTGGAGGCCTTTTAGTAGGAATATAGCATGGCTAGATTTATGATTTTGGAAGATTTTCTGGCAATAGGAAGTGTTATGCTAACAGAAAATACACAGTGACTTTTAATCATTCTGTCATAATCTCACTGTATTATTCTGTTCTCACATTGCTATAAAGAAATACCTGAGACTGGGTAATTTATAAGAAATGAGGTTTAATTGGCTCACAGTTCTATAGGCTGTACAGGAAGCATGGCATAACTGCTTCTGGGGAGGCCTCAGGGAGCTTCCAATCACGGTGGAAGGCAAAGGGAGTGTGAGGCGTCTCACACGGTGGGAGCAGGAGCACAGAGGGTAGCAGATGCTACACACTTTTAAACACCCAGATCTCCTGAGAACTCACTCAGCATCGCGAGGACAGTGCCAAGGGGGATGGTGCTAAACCATTCATGAGAAACTGCCCCTGGGATCAAATAACCTCTCACCGAGCCCCACCTGCAGCCTTGGGGATTACATTTCCATATGAGATTTCGGCAGGGACACAGACCTGAACCCTATCACCCACTAAAACCCCTGTGGTTTAAAACTCAAAGGAATGTAAAGGGCAAACATGTTACTGAGTTGCAGCAGCCTAGTGCCTTCGCTTTTAACTAATATACATGCTTATTAATGTTTCTCTTTGTGGCTTGTAATTTGCTTTAGGGATGTCTGGCTGCTTCCTCTCTTTACTGTACAAATTGTCACTAGTTCCAGGGTTCTCCTAACCTTCTCTCTTACCTAATGTCTCTCTTCCTCTCCTTTCTTCCACTGTTCCCCAGAATACAAAATTACTCATTTGATTTCCTCACCTTTTAAAACAAACCTGCATTGTTGTTTTACCGCTTGATTAAAATACATTAAACTTTGGAAGATGGAGTGGAAAACATAAAATAATTTTCCATGATGAATTTTTTTTAGAGATGGCATCTCACTCTGTTACCTATGCTGCGGTGCAGTGGCATGATCATGGCTCACTGCAGCCTAGAACTCCTGAGCTCAAGCATCCTCCTGCTTCAGCCTCCTGAGCAGCTGGGACTATAGGTATGCGACACCATGCCCAGCTAATTTGTGTGTGTGTGTGTGTGTGTGTGTGTGTGTGTGTGTGTGTGTGTGTGTGTAGATGGAGTCTTGCTATGTTGCCCAGGCTGGTCTCAAACTCCTGATCTCAAGTTATCCTCCTGCCATGGCTTCCCAAAGTGCTGAGATAACAGCCACGAGCATCACTCTAGGACTTGTCTCATCTTAATATCGAAAAACAACCGCAGTTGACAACTTTATGCATTTCAAATAGTCTTTAGTCCATCAACAATATTTGATGTATTACAAGTTTGGGAACATATCATGCATAAGACTTGTATCCTGTCTTTTCATCTTAACACACATTAACATGAGTGTTGTTCTGGAAATTTTAGTCTACGTGAACTCTCATTGGTTATAGAATCTCCACTAGTGCTATAATTCTCAAACTGTGGCCTCCTGATGAACAGCGTCAGTATGACCTGGAAGTTTAGTTGAAATGTGCAGAGTTTAAGAACCACATACCCTGACAACTACCAGAGCAGAATCACTGCTTTTTTTTTTACTGTACAGCTCCAGTATGGCCTCAGGCAATATTATCAAAGGACTATATGCTAGATCATTGTAAAGATGGTATGTTTTTAATATTTCTATTGATTTCACCTCCCCTAAGAGGAAGACACTTAGTCAATTAGACAATACCTCACTGCCCTATCTATTGTCTGCTCCCCAGACCCCAAGAACCCATGATAATTATTTTCTTGGTTTTAGCAGACTCCTAAGATACAATTGACAAAAACTATATAACTGGTTTTATAATTTTTAGTTTTGTTATAATAAAAAATATAATTTTTCATCTTTTAGTCCTCATGGACATTTGAATAAGCATGTTTAGGAAAAGTCCTGAGATCTCATTCTGCAGCAGTGATTCTTTCCAGAACTGCCAAGTTTGGTTGTGCAGGTTGTGAACTGCAAAACCTCCAGGAGTGCCATTGACTTAGACTGTAGTGTAAATGATGCCTCTTAAAATTATGTAACACAGGAGTCCTGGCTCCTATGTTTAGCCAACAAAGATAGGTGGTAGCAAGAAATATGGGTAGATTTTGACTAATTTCCTTAAAGAAGCTAGGGAGGTAGTATTATTGATAATCTTTATCTTCATTTAAAACGAAGATGCTTAAATAAGGTGATTTTTTAAATACAGATTTCTTAAACTTACTTAGATAAACACAGATTCATTATGAAAATGGCTGGCATTTTATTTGATATAACTTCCACAGGAGTATAATTGTTGAATGAACTGAGTTAATGGACGATCACTTGAATATTTTAGGAGAAACCACTTAAAATGAATATTTTCTTTAGAAATTAGCCTGAAACATTTTGTTTTCTAAGTCTTCTTATTGAAAATTAGGTAACTTCAGAAATGTATGCTGAATAAACTGGCTAGTGTTATACTCCTCTGTGTGTTTGTGTATGTTTATGTAATGTATTCCAAATGTTTATATGTAATAGCATATAACCAATGTTTCCATGAGGCAATTTCCAGGCATGTTTTATATTCATTTCAAACAACCTTTATCCCATTAACAATATTTAATTATACTTATATTGCAAAGCAACTCGATGATTGTCTTATATAACAATACAATTTTCCTTCAGTAGTATCCATTTTTCCCCTTAAAGACCAGTGTGATACTACTAAGTGGTATCCTTTATGAACTAATGAGTCAAGTTGACAGATTGTAAAATGAATTGTGTCAGCCAATCTTGACTGGAAATATCTTTCACATTCACTTTATGAGTTTAGACAGTCTAGTCTTCAGAATAATGCCTGTGTTGAAATAAAATCACCTAAAGTAATAGGTTAAGGTGAGGAGGCTTTCTGATATCAAAATTTCCATATAGAGCTAGTGACTTTGTATATTTTCACAGATGATTGTTGTTTGAGCATAAAGTTTTTCCATAAGGACTCAATTGTGAAACAAAAAGAAATGAAAATGAAAAAAATATTTGTGTGAATTTTTTATATATACATATAGAGAGTGAACATATATATTTCACTTCTTACAGTATATACACATATGTATACTGTGTTTCTAGCTCTGGGTTTGGTCTTCAGGCAAAACTGAGGGCTAATTTATTTTCATTTATTTGTACACTTTCTCTTTTCCACAAATGATTTGTGGAGGTTCACAAAATTGAATACAATACACTGGCAAACACAGACTAAACCAAATAAATATAAACTGGAGGTCAGCGTTGCAGGCTTTGGGCAAGATGCCAGAATTAATCTTCTTAAGGCATGTTTGGACAATTTTGAGCAACCATTAAACAAGATGTCAAGGCTGAATCTATTGTGACATAATTATAGGTTAAGCCTAACATATTTTAGTGTTGTTAGTTACACATTATTAAAGCATGGCCACAAAGACTCTAGTGGAATTTCTTGGCTAACTTAATAGATGGTAGGGTCTTGGTAGTGGTGGTAGTTTTGGTTTATTTTTAATTAATTGTATTCTTATGCTACATAGATCTTGTGCATAGTAAAAAGAAACAATGACCGCTCAGATGGTGAGCAGTGAGACAGGTTGGCAGTTTATATCTAAGATTGGCCATAAGGTGAAAGGTCATTCACCACAGGGTGAAAGGTAATTAGTAATGAGGAGTGATTTCTAGTCCCTGGAATGGAAATACTGAGATATTGTTCCTGAATATTTTGGAAAGTTGCTTGTTATTAGGTAATAAAGTGACTCAACTCTGCCTAACTTTTGTGACACAACAGCTAGATAAAATTTGACTAGCTTCAAGGAGGCTTTAAGCTCTTGCTATATATTATTTCATTCTGTTTTTTAAATTGATGTATAATAATTTTAATAGTTATGATGTGGATAAGAATGCTTCAATATGTAGAATGTATAGTGAACAGATCAGATCAGGATATCATATCCATTGTCTCAAACATTGGTCATTTCTTTGCGTTGCTATACTTTTGAAGTCAGTACATCACTATCTCTCTTATGTGCAATCACCATTCACTCAAATGTCCAACCTCAGGAACACATTCAACTTTGACAGCTCGTTCTTCCACTCACACAACTTCAGCAACTACTCCTAGCAATTCTACCTTAGAAGCGTCTTCCTATTCATTAGAAGACAAATCTATCATCCAGTCTCATTGAATTACAGCTTACTAATCACAGTTCTACAAAACAGGTAGGAACGCAAACAGCTGCTATATATACATGACCCCTGCCTTTTGTTTGTCTTATTTTTTGAATTTTATTATTATTATACTTTAAGTTTTAGGGTACATGTGCACAATGTGCAGGTTTGTTACATATGTATACATGTGCCATGTTGGTGTGCTGCACCCATTAACTGGTCATTAAGCATTAGGTATATCTCCTAATGCTATCCCTCCCCACTCCCCCAACCCCACAACAGTCCCCAGTGTGTGATGTTCCCCTTCCTGTGTCCGTGTGTTCTCCTTGTTCAATTTCCACCTATGAGTGAGAACATGCGGTGTTTGGTTTTTTATCCTTGCGATAGTTTGCTGAGAATGATGGTTTCCAGCTTCATCCATGTCCCTACAAAGGACATGAACTCATCATTTTTTATGGCTGCATAGTATTCCATGGTGTATATGTGCCACATTTTCTTAATCCAGCCTATCATTGTTGGACATTTGGGTTGGTTCCAAGTCTTTGCTGCTGTGAATAGTGCTGCAATAAACATACATGTGCATGTGTCTTTATAGCAGCATGATTTTTAATCCTTTGGGTATATACCCAGTGATGGGATGGCTGGGTCAGATGGTATTTCTAGTTCTAGATCCCTGAGGAATCGCCACACTGACTTCCACAATGGTTGAACTAGTTTACAGTCCCACCAACAGTGTAAAAGTGTTCCTATTTCTCCACATCCTCTCCAGCACCTGTTGTTTCCTGACTTTTTAATGATTGCCATTCTAACTGGTGTGAGATGGTATCTCATTGTGGTTTTGATTTGCATTTCTCTGATGGCCAGTGATGATGAGCATTTTTTCATGTGTCTTTTGGCTGCATAAATGTCTTCTTTTGAGAAGTGTCTGTTCATATCCTTCTCCCACTTTTTGGTGGGGTTGTTTGTTTTTTTCCTTGTAAATTTGTTTGAGTTCATTTTAGCTTCTGCATATTAGCCCTTTGTCAGATGAGTAGGTTGCGAAAATTTTCTCCCATTCTGTATGTTGCCTGTTCGCTCTGATGGTAGTTTCTTTTGCTGTGCAGAAGCTCTTTAGTTTAATTAGATCCCATTTGTCAATTTTGGCTTTTGTTGCCATTGCTTTTGGTGTTTTAGACATGAAGTCCTTGCCATGCCTATGTCCTGAATGGTAATGCCTAGGTTTTCTTCGAGGGTTTTTATGGTTTTAGGTATAACATGTAAGTCTTTAATCCATCTTGAATTAATTTTTGTATTAGGTGTAAGGAAGGGATCCAGTTTCAGCTTTCTACATATGGCTAGCCAGTTTTCCCAGCACCATTTATTTAACAGGGAATCCTTTCCCCATTGCTTGTTTTTGTCAGGTTTGTCAAAGATCAGGTAGTTGTAGATATGCAGCATTATTTCTGAGGGCTCTGTTCTGTTTCATTGGTCTATATCTCTGTTTTGGTACCAGTACCATGTTGTTTTGGTTACTGTAGCCTTGCAGTATAGTTTGAAGTCAGGTAGTGTGATGCCTCCATCTTTGTTCTTTTGGCTTAGGATTGACTTGGCAATGCAGGCTGTTTTTTGGTTCCATATGAACTTTAAAGTAGTTTTTTCCAGTTCTGTGAAGAAAGTCATTGGTAGCTTGATGGGGATGGCATTGAATCTATAAATTACCCTGGGCAGTATGGCCACTTTCACGATATTGATTCTTCCTACCCATGAGCATGGAATGTTCTTCCATTTGTTTGTATCCTCTTTTATTTCATTGAGCAGTGGTTTGTAGTTCTCCTTGAAGAGGTCCTTCACATCCCTTGTAAGTTGGATTCCTAGGTATTTTATTCTCTTTGAAGCAATTGTGAATGGGAGTTCACTCATGATTTGGCTCTCTGTTTGTCTGTTATTGGTGTATAAGAATGCCTGTGATTTTTGTACATTGATTTTGTATCCTGAGACTTTGCTGAAGTTGCTTATCAGCTTAAGGAGATTTTGGGCTGAGATGATGGGGTTTTCTAGATATACAATCATGTCATCTGCAAACAGGGACAATTTGACTTCCTCTTTTCCTAATTGAATGCCCTTTCTTTCTTTCTCCTGCCTAATTGCCCTGGCCAGAACTTCCAACACTATGTTGAATAGGAGTGGTGAGAGAGGGCATCCCTGTCTTGTGCCAGTTTTCAAAGGGAATGCTTCCAGTTTTTGTCCATTCAGTATGATATTGGCTGTGAGTTTGTCATAGATAGCTCTTATTATTTTGAGATACGTCCCATCAATACCTAATTTATTGAGAGTTTTTAGCATGAAGGGGTTGTTGAATTTTGTCAAAGGCCTTTTCTGCATCTATTGAGATAATCATGTGGTTTTTGTCTTTGGTTATGTTTATATGCTGGATTACGTTTATTGATTTTTGTATGTTGAATCAGCCTTGCATCCCAGGGATGAAGCCCACTTGATCATGGTGGATAAGCTTTTTGATATGCTTCTGGATTTTGTTTGAGAGTATTTTATTGAGGATATTTGCATCAGTGTTCATCAAGGATATTGGTCTAAAATTCTCTTTTTTGGTTGTGTCACTACCAGGCTTTGGTATCAGGATGATGCTGGCCTCATAAAATGAGTTAGGGAGGATTCCCTCTTTTTCTATTGATTGGAATAGTTTCAGAAGGAATGGTACCAGCTCCTCCTTGTACCTCTGGTAGAATTCAGCTGGGAATCCATCTGGTCCTGGACTTTTTTTGGTTGGTAAGCTATTAATTATTGCCTCAATTTCAGAGCCTGTTATTGGTCTATTCAGAGATTCAACTTCTTCCTGGTTTAGTCTTGGGAGGGTGTATGTGTTGAGGAAATTTATCCATTTCTTCTAGATTTTCTAGTTTATTTGCCTAGAGGGGTTTATAGTAATCTCTGATGGTAGTTTATATTTCTGTGGGATCGGTGGTGATATCCCTTTTGTCATTTTTTATTGCGTCTATTTGATTCTTCTGTCTTTTCTTCTTTATTAGTCTTGCTAGTGGTCTATCAATTTTGTTGATCCTTTCAAAAAACCAGCTCCTGGATTCACTGATTTTTTGAAGGGTTTTTTGCATGTCTATTTCCTTCAGTTCCGCTCTGGTCTTAGTTATTTCTTGCCTTCTGCTAGCTTTTGAATGTGTTTGCTCTTGCTTCTCTAGTTCTTTTAATTGTGATGTCAGGGTGTCAATTTTAGATCTTTCCTGCTTTCTCTTGTGGGCATTTAGTGCTATAAATTTCCCTCTACACACTGCTTTGAAGGTGTCCCAGAGATTCTGGTATGTTGTGTCTTTGTTCTTGTTGGTTTCAAAGAACATCTTTATTTCTGCCTTCATTTTGTTATGTACCCAGTAGTCATTCAGGAGCAGGTTGTTCAGTTTCCAGGTAGTTGAGCGATTTTGAGTGAGTTTCTTAATCCTGAGTTCTAGTTTGATTGCATTGTGGTCTGAGAGACAGTTTGTTATAATTTCTGTTCTTTTACATTTGCTGAGGAGTGCTTTACTTCCAACTATGTGGTCAATTTTGGAATAGGTGTGGTGTGGTGCTGAAAATAGTGTATATTCTGTTGATTTGGGGTGGAGAGTTCTGTAGATGTCTATTAGGTCCACTTGGTGCAGAGCTGAGTTCAATTCCTGGGTACCCGTGTTAACTTTCTCTCTCGTTGATCTGTCTAATGTTGACAGTGGGGTGTGAAAATCTCCCATTATTATTGTGTGGGAGTCTAAGTCTCTTTGTAAGTTACTAAGGACTTGCTTTATGAATCTGGGTGCTCCTGTATTGGGTGCATATGTATTTAGGATAGTTAGCGCTTCTTGTCGAATTGATCCCTTTACCATTATGTAATGGCCTTCTTTGTCTCTTTTGATCTTTGTTGGTTTAAAGTCTGTTTTATCTGAGACTAGGATTGCAATCCCTGCCTTTTTTTGTTTACCATTTGCTTGGTAGATCTTCCTCCATCAGGCCCTTTATTTTGAGCCTATGTGTGTCTCTGCACGTGAGATGGGTTTCCTGAATACAGCACACTGATGGGCCTTGACTCTTTATCCAATTTGCCAGTCTATGTCTTTTAATTGGAGCATTTAGCCCGTTTACATTTAAGGTTAATATTGTTATGTGTGAATTTCATCCTGTCATTATGATGTTAGTTGCTTATTTTGCTCGTTAGTTGATGCAGTTTCTTCCTAGCCTTGATGGTCTTTACAATTTGGCATGCTTTTGCAGTGGCTGGTACTGGTTGTTCCTTTCCATGTTTAGTGCTTCCTTCAGGAGCTCTTTTAGGGCAGGCCTGGTGGTGACAAAATCTCTCAGCATTTGCTTGTCTGTAAAGTATTTTATTTCTCCTTCACTTATGAAGTTTAGATTGGCTGGATATGAAATTCTGGGTTGAAAATTCTTTTCTTTAAGAATGTTGAATATTGGCCCCCACTCTCTTCTGGCTTGTAGAGTTTCTGCCAAGAGATCAGCTATTAGTCTGATAGGCTTCTTTTTGTGGGTAACCCGACCTTTCTCTCTGGCTGCCCTTAATATTTTTTCCTTCATTTCAACTTTGGTGAATCTGACAATTATGTGTCTTGGAGTTGCTCTTCTCGAGGAGTATCTTTGTGGCGTTCTCTGTATTTCCTGAATCGGAATGTTGGCCTGCCTTGCTAGATTGGGGAAGTTCTCCTGGATAATATCCTGTGGAATGTTTTCCAACTTGGTTCCATTCTCCCCGTCACTTTCAGGTACACCAATCAGATGCAGATTTGGTCTTTTCACATAGTCCCATATTCCTTGGAGGCTTTGTTCCTTTCTTTTTATTCTTTTTTCTCTAAACTTCTCGCTTCATTTCATTCCTTTCGTCTTCCATCACTGATACCGTTTCTTCCAGTTGATCACATCAGCTACTGAGGCTTGTGCATTCGTCACATAGTTCTTGTGCCATGGTATTCATCTAATTTTTTTTCAAGGTTTTTAACTTCTTTGTGATTGGTTCAAACTTCCTCCTTCAGCTCGGAGTAGTTTGATCTTCTGAAGCCTTCTCTCAACTCGTCAAAGTCATTCTCCATCCAGCTTTGTTCCTTCCTGGTGAGGAGCTGTGTTCCTTTGGAGGAGGAGAGGCGCTCTGATTTTTAGAGTTTCTGGTTTTTCTGCTCTGTTTTTTCCCCATCTTTGTGGTTTAATCTACCTTTGGTCTTTGATGATGGTGATGTACAGATGGGTTTTTGGTGTGGATATCCTTTCTGTTTGTTAGTTTTCCTCCTAACAATCAGGACCCTCAGCTGCAGGTCTGTTGGTGTTTGCTGGAGGTCCACTCCAGACCCTGTTTGCCTGGGTATCAGCAGTGGTGGCTGCAGGACAGTGGATATTGGTGAACCGCAAATGCTGCTGCCTGATCATTCCTCTGGAAATTTTGTCTCAGAGGAGTACCCAGCCATGTGAGGTGTCAGTCCACCCCTACTGGGGGGTGCCTCCCAGTTAGACTACTCGGGGGTCAGGGATCCACTTGAGGCGGCAGTCTGCCCGTTCTCAGATCTTAAGTTGCGTGCTGGGAGAACCAGTACTCTCTTCAAAGCTGTCAGACAGGGACATTTAAGTCTGCAGAGGTTACTGCTGCCTTTTGTTTGTCTGTTCCCTGCCCCCAGAGGTGGAGCCTACAGAGGCAGGCAGGCCTCCTTGAGCTGTGGTGGGCTCCACCAAGTTCGAGCTTCCTGGCTGCTTTGTTTACCTATTCAAGCCTTGGCAATGGTGGGCGCCCCTCCCACAGCCCAGCCTCGCTGCCACCTTGCAGTTTGATCTCAGACTGCTGTGCTAGCAATGAGCGAGGCTCCGTGGGCGTAGGACCCTCCGAGCCATGTGCGGGATATAATCTCCTGGTGTGCCGTTTGTTAAGCCCGTTGGAAAAGCGCAGTATTAAGGTGGGAGTGACCTGATTTTCCAGGTGCTGTCTGTCACCCCTTTCTTTGACTAGGAAAGGGAATTCCCTGACCCCTTGCACTTCCCAGGTGGGGTGATGCCTCACCGTGCTTTGGCTCACACACGGTGTGCTGCACCCACTGCCCTACACCCACTGTCCGGCACTCCCCAGTGAGATGAACCTGGTACCTCAGTGGGAAATGCAGAAATCACCCATCTTCCGCATTGCTCATGCTGGAAGCTATAGACTGGAGCTGTTCCTATTTGGCCATCTTGTTTGTTTTTCAAAATCCAGGGCATAACTCTGCATCAGTAGATCTTCAAGCACTATCATTAAATTTTTTTTGTTTTATATAGACAGAGTCTCACTATGTTACACAAGGTGGTCTTGAACTCCCAGCCTCAAGCAGTCCTCTCTTGCCTCAGCTTCCCAAAGTGCTGGGATTACAGATGTGAGCCACTGCACCTGGCCCAATCTTCAAGCACTATGAATAGTTAGGTTAGGCAAGCAACATATGAAGCAGTGAGTGTTTTCATTTGTTTCTGTTTTATTGTTTTATGAATACCTTGGGTAGGAGATTCAGGGCTTGTATGGGGATTTTTGCATATATTTATATGAAATCCATCTTCACTCCACCAAAGCATCTTCCAAGTTGCTTTCCAAAATAACAGTGTTTTTATTCATTTCTCCCATCCCACCTTCATCTGCCTTTAAACCTCCTTGTGGATGGCAAATCAGATGCACTGTTATTCCCTAGAGTCTTGTGTTTTTGGCTCTTCAGAGCAGCCAACTATGTTCAGTGTGGCCCTCGGCAGTAATATCTGGAAAAACTCTCATGTCTAGAGATCTTTTAAAAGTGCTGGAAAGTGGAATGGAGGCTTCTCAAATCTCTGCTGGTGTCCTGGGTCTCTGACAATAAAGGGAAAAACTGAACCCACAGGAATTCTTCCACTGATTACTGGAAAATGCCACAGGTCTCTTTTCTTGCAACATTTTATTCCTCAAACTCATGCTGTTTTTTACCAAACTAGGAGAAAATGAAGCTCCTAGAAGTTATGTTCCATAAAATAATAAAACAGAACTGTGGTTTACATGTTTTACAGTTATAACCATACGGGTTGGGCATGGTGCCTCACACCTGTAAACTCGGCAGTTTGGGAAGCCTAGGAAGGAAGATCTCTTGAGGCCAGGATTTTGAGACCAGCCTGGAAAACATAGTGAGACCCCATCTCTAAAAAATAATACATACATTAAACCATAGGAAGAGAGGTGGCAATTAGTGTAGACACAACAGTCCTAGTACCTGGTAAGGTCACAGGTAGACAGTAACCCAAAGCACCTGCATAAACCTTATGTGAATCAGGCATATTTAATCTAATCCACCAGTCTAGGGAGCATCCACAACATCTGAGTTAATGACCACCTTACCAAAGACAGCACATAATATTTTCAAGCACTTTAACATCTCAGATAATCAATCCATAAAAAGTAGATCCATATTAAGTATGTGAGCTCTTGTTTGCTCCTGCTCTATCTCCCTTTGATATGGTTTGGATGTGTCCCCACCCAAATCTCATCTTGAATTGTAGTTCACATAAACCCCATGCGTCATGGGAGGGACCCTGTGGGACGTAATTGAATCATGGGGGTGGTTACTGCCATGCTGCTTTTCTGGTGATAGTGATTGAATTCTCACAAGATCTGATGGTTTTACAAGGGGCTTTCCCCACTTTTGCTGGCACTTCTTCTTCCTGCCACCATGTGAAGAAGGATGTGTTTGCTTCCCCTTCTGCGATGATTGTAAGTTTCCTGAGGCCTCCCCAGCCATGCTCAACTGTGAATCAATTAAGCCTCTTTCTTTTATAAATTACCCTCTTCGGTATGTCTTTATTAGCAGCATGAGAATGGACTAATATACCCTTTCATTCTTCTATTTTTGTTACATGTTTTATATATATATATATATATATATATATATATAACATATTTGTTATTTATATATGTGCATATATGCAAGCATAAACAATTTATAGCAAATACAGGGACTAAATAAAAATATATCACAATAAGGATGTAGACATCTGGAGTCATAGCTTTGATAATTATGATCACCTTGTTTATTTGAGAATCATGTACATTCATTTTGTAGGTTATAAAATAAAACTAATAGTTTTACCCAGAAGTTCCGATAAGAAGGCTGGCACTGCTCTTATAATCCTTGACATCCATGTTGAGCCCAGCAAATGCACAAAAGTAATAAATAATATTGGGAGCATGCATTCCTACTTTTAGAGACTGTTCTCATAATTAGACAAGTATTTCTCTCTTAAATTCTGTAACTTTCCTCTTTTGAGGACAACATAAAAGTTCACAACAGATGAAAACATGAAGTGCATAATGATCAAAGAATACCTATGTGAAAAGACTTTAATACTGAACTATTTTAAGACTTGGAGGTATTTACAATAAGTATTAATTATAATAAATTCCAAAATTAAATGTACAAAAGAGCTTGATTTATCTTTTTCATATTTATTAGGAAAGATATTTTCCTTAAATTTTATAAGAATATCTTCCATTTTCTTTATGCAGAAATAGATTATATAATAAAAGCTCACTTAAGTTGGGAGCCTAAAGATTTCCTGATATTGGCTGCCTGTTCAAACAGATGAACTTACTATTGCTTAAAAATGACCCTGCAATAAGGGAATTTTTTCCAATGCTCATGTATATTACTTTGGCTTGGATAATAGTCCAGAAAAGACAGTCTATAACATTGACAAGGAAGAAGTAGATATGAGATATGGAATTCTATAAATCCTAGTTATTGTTTTATTATTACATTTCAGTGGTTTCTAGGTTTTAAAATGGTTTATCTGTTTGGAATTTTCAACAGTCATCTTTCTGATAATCATATTTTCCATTTAATGTCATTTTAATCTGATTCTATGACCCTTCCCTAAATACTAAGTCTGTTGTTCTCCAACACAGTGATTATTTAGTGGATGTCAGCTTCTGGAAGACCAAGCAAAAACGAATATATGAACGTCTCTCCTGGCATTCAAAGAATATAATTTTGGGGTGAGATAGAGAGGAGATCCTGAGAAAAATTAAACTCTCTGATTCCAAAATAATTATTTCTCCTGTTCTGTCAAAACCATAATGCTAGTAAGAATATGCTTAAGGTTCAACTTTTATACTGTTTTCTTCATATTTTTCCTTTTTCAACAATTTTTTAAATGTCTAATAAGCAATGCTAATAGGAAGAACAAGTGTATTAATTTGGAAACTGTATGTGAACACTACATATTACAAATGTTGCCTATGTTTTGTTTCATGGATTATATATATACATAATGCATAAGCATGACGGCCTTTATTCAAAATGTGTAAAGCTGATTAAAATAAAGAGATTGATGCTCACCACATAGAACACTCATTTGTTCTTTCAACAATGATTTTCAGAGTATTAGCAAACCATAACTATAGTATGATCCAAGCTAGGATTAAGTAGAACCATCTAATCTAGATTATATCATCATTTTCTAATACATAATATTTCTAATACATACTATTTCTATTACATATGTAATAGTGTTTTAGAGGCAACTTATACTTTTTATCCATACTATGCATATACTCATGTTACAAAGCACTTATATAAGTCAAGTACTTTTAAAAATGCGTAGAATATATAATCTCTTTCAAAAAGTCCCTTACATTAATTTGCTTCATGTCAAATTCTCATTTCTTTCTACCCATATATTTTTTCACATTTTGTGGTTTCTTTTTGGAAGAGAAATCTACTCAACTCTGAGTGATAATCTCCCTACAGATATAAGTACCTAGAGGGAAGAATAGGAATCAAAAGTCATGACAAAGAATAACAAAAATAACTCTCACACTTCACAAAAGTACTAAGTGCATAAATAGAGATATTATCAGATGCGAAATAAATTATTCCCAGTAAAATCAATACTGGCACAATGAAGAGTATAGAGCACTTGGCCTGCAGATAATTTCTTCCCAGCAAATGAATCTGGGGCAGGAAGCGAGATTTAAGGGAAGTCTTTTTCTGACTCTGGAATGCTACCATTTGTCCTCATCACTGAAGACTCAACCTATTTCATCTCATTTGAAAAACTGCTGTAGTATTGTTTTGCACAGTTTTAAAGAGACATTAGTGATTTCTTTATTGATCAGATTAATTTGACAATTATAGAAATAGCCTTAGTGTTCAAACATCATAAAATGACATTAAAACTCCAAGACACATTAGAAATTATTGCATCTTAATATAATAATGATGCAAGAGAAAATTTTCAGAATAGAACATGAAGCCTGTCACTAGGCTGTCCCATTGGAGTGGGCTGATTTTTTTTAAAGGCATTTTTACAGCTCCGTGAAGAATGATGAAGCCTGGATCTGCCAAAATAGATTAAGCAGTTGGTTTGGGAGATAAGAGCTCTACGGGGAAAACATTTAGGTTCCAATTAAGTTTGGATGTCGGCAAAGTAAGTGGAAAGAAGGTCTATGATGCCAGCCCACTGGGTAGGATTTACAGCAGCTAAAGATTGCCTGATAAGTACTAAAATTGCAGGTCATCTCTAAGACTGCTTCGTCTTTGAGCTGAGCAGTCATTCAATTGCCCTTTAAGTGTCACACAATTATTTTCATGGACTCTTAGAGTCCTACCTCGTCAGCTCACCATCTTTCTAACCAATTTGGGAAAGTCCTCTAAATATCCCTGACCACAAGGCTAACCAGCCTTAGTTTAAACTCTTCCAATGATGGAGAACTCACTACTTCACAAAGCTAATAATTTTTTAAATCTGTTTTCTTTAAGTTCTACTTCATATTGAACTTGTTCTACATATGCCTTATACTGAAATGGTTATAACTTAGAGTTCTAATTAATCCCCTTCACACACAGACTAAGGGATTAGATCCTCCACACAGGAAGCCTCCAAACTTTTGAAAACATGAATATTTGCATTTTGGCTGCTCTGCTTACTAGCTGTGTAAACTCCGGTAATTTTTTAAATTTCCCTGTCCAAATATCCTCATCTCTACAATAGAATTAGTAATATTTATTTTATAGGGACAGTTAGAAGATGAAATGCCAGACACACAGTAAGTGTTCAACTAAGTGTGTGCTTAATCTTTCAGTAGACTTCTCCTTAAATCCGGTACTAGAGAAACAATGTTGAAAAGTGCCTTTGATTTTAGGGAGTTTCCTTCATAATGAAAAAGACAAAAACTAAATATGCAGTCTCTATAAATTGTGCCAAACTCTTAGAGGAGATATACAGTGTCGAGGAAGCATGAACAAGCCAGCTAATTTAGTTCAAGTGGGAATAAGGACAGTTTCTGGCAGAAGTGACTTTGAAGGTGAGATCTGATGGGTGATGAATTGACCGAGTGAAAATGATTAAGTTAAAATAGTTGCAAGAAGATAGAATAACATGTGAAAAAAACCTAAAAGGTAAAGGAGTGAACAAAGGTTTAGAAGGCTGTTCAGTATGGCTTTAGTGTAGTATGTCAGGCTATAAGTAGTAATAGTAATAATAATATTAATAATACTGTAGCAGAAAATTTGGAAGAAGGGTAGGTTATGGATGGCCTTCTATGTCATGTTAACTGCAGGAAGTGAGAAACTATTAGAGGATTTCAAGCAAAGCAGCAATATGATGAGATTTGTAGTAGTGGTATAATCAGAGGATGTTTTAGGTGCTGAAGTTCATGGTCCCCATAATGCCTAAGTAGGATGGGGTATATACTTCGGAGCATTTCCGGGCTATATGTCCTATTATCCTTAAAAATTGTCACCTAAGCCATATATTCCATCTTTTTTTCAGAACAGACCCAATTTGCATCTATAGTCATAGCATAATTATTCATACGGCATTCTCCTTTTTTCAAAATGGTCCTAGATTAAATGAAAATGACATGGTCACTGGGCCTGGTCCCCAGATACCCTGAATCTTAATTTATCTCCCATTATTTTAGAGTTCTTATTAGGGAGACCCTAAGTTCATATGCAGGCTCAACCTGCATATAAGAAGTTGTTTTTGTTGTTATTATTGTTTTTAATTTTCTGATTAAGGAAAATATAGGGGTATAATTACACTACCCATTTCTTATATGTCTTATAAGCTACTCAATGGTAAGGAAAATATTTCTATAGTCTAGTAACCCTTATTGTCCTTCTTTCAAAGAAGAAAACATCTCTTGTCCCATTCTGCCAAAGCCAGTGTGTGTGTTTGTGTGTGTGTGTGTGTGTGTTTAATGCTGAGTTTTTCACACATAATCATAGTCTTATGAAATTCGGCTCTACCAAGTAATGGCTGAGTTAAGGTGTAGCCAAGGCAGAGGGTCGTTTCAGTAAATGGAAGAGCAGGTCACTGAAGAAGATCCTAAGTGTTGGATAGACAAGGGACTGTCTTGGGATGATGAAGAACTTCAGGATAGAAGGAAAATCAGAAGTCTGGTATCAACATCTTTAGGAAATGAGGACTATTGATGAAAATCCGCTAATTACAGCAGTGAAAGGGATGAGAGACAGAAAACCTAGAGGATGAGCCACAAAATACCTCTATGACTCAAGTCAAACTCTTAGAGGCAAAAAATAATGATATCCTGTCCAGCAAGCCAAGTTTTTCACAACACCAAGAGAGAAACGTACTCTTTACTGAAGAGAGGAATGATGGACAGGAGTGTATCAGGGACAATTTCACAGAACGGGAGAGAAAACTTGGAAAGAGAGCAGTGACTTTGAGTTAGGAGAAGAGACACACAGAACACAATGGGGATTATAATGGGAGATTGGACAGATGCTTTTGAGTTTCTTTCTTGGGTGCTGGGTCTGCAGAACAAAGACACTGGCACACTGGATTTAACTTTTCTTTTCTTTCTTTCTTTTCTTTTTTTTTTTGAGACAGAGTTTTGCTCTTTTTGCCCAGGCTGGAACGCAATGGTGCGATCTCGGCTCACCGCAACCTCCGCCTCCCGGGTTCAAGCGATTCTCCTGCCTCCGCCTTCTGAGTAGCTGGGATTACAGGCATGTGCCACCACACCCGGCTACTTTTGTATTTTCCATAGAGACGGGCTTTCTCCATGTTGGTCAGGCTGGTATTGAACTCCTGACCTCAGGTGATCTGCCCGCCTTGGCCTCCCAAAGTGCTGAGATTACAGGCATGAGCCACCGCTCCTGGCCCAACTTTTCTTAAAGTTATAAACTACTCAATGTCGTTAAGCCCATGGGGAGACTGGGGCTGTGGAATTAGCCCTGAAGTCTTACAGGATACAGATATGCTTCCTCGGGCATGTCTAACCTCTGCAGAAGTTCAGGTTTCTGATTATGGAGAAAAATCTCCATTGGAAGGAATCAGCTATGTTCTGCCTTTTGCTGGAGACTCTCAGGAAAGTTGTCCAGGGTTTAGGGATATGAGCAAATGGATTCATAGAAAGTATGTAAGGCTCAAAGTGGATGTGAGAGACAAATTTGGGGGCAGCTTCAGATCATGGTCTCTGAAGCCAAACCTGAGTTTGGTTTCTAGCTACATGATTAACCAACAATTTCCTCTTCTGCCAATTAACCACTGAGAAATGTCTGATTGCCCCATGGAGTCATCGGACCCTGACTTCCAAATGTTTGGGAGACACTTAATAAAAGCAGAAATTCACCAGGTAAATGAATGTTTCCAGGGACCTAAGAAAGAAGGGGAGTTTTCTGACAAAATGGAGGATGCACTTTTGATATCTATAGTCTGTATTATGCCAGATTTCCAGAGCCAGTGGTTTCATCTCCAGGAAATTCCTAGACTTATTTGCAGAGGAAGAATGAGAACCCTGGAAAGGTCAACACAGATGCTTCCCTTTCTGCAGAGAAGACTTCTAAACTTCAAATATACAGCTCTTACGGTGCATACATGCCTTGTTACCCAACCAGCATCTCATTAAGGAGTGGGTACTTTGGATAGTTCTTTTTCATTTACCCTATATGAAGAAAACTAAATATAAGGATTATTTCCAAGTCACTCTTGATCATAGTTAGAAACTGTAGAAACATCAAATGTTCTTGGAGTTGAAAATACAGTATGATTGTTTTCTCACCCTAACTTAGCTACACAAATACACCCTAACTTATTTAATAAAATGAAAAATAAAAATAAAAACACAATAGTCTCATGGAACTATATAGTGTGCTTTGTAATTTAACTCTGAGGTTGATTAATGTCATGCTCACAGATTACATAAATTCACCCATGAATCTATAGAGTAGGTAGGCTTCATACCTATGCATATATAAGGAGGAGTCAGCCACACATGAGCAAAAGAGATCTTATAGGTTAATGAATGTCTCTGAGATATGCCCCCATCCCCACCCCCTATTTCCACCATATCTTAGATTTTGAGCTTCTTGAGGGTAGGGACTATGTCATAATAATCTATTATTCTAAGCAACTAGAATGGTGTATATCACATTTAGATGTATTCAGTTAATTCAGGATTGATGGGTTACATCAGTCATTTAGTTATGTATTAATTTTAAAAGCACAGGGCATCTTTCAAAAAATAGAAAAATGTGTGAAACACTAAAACCACCAATTCAAATATTTGTGCACATTTTCATCGTTAATATAAACTCTCCTCTTAATCATTTTCTGGAGATAACTATTGAAATATTACCAAGTGATATAGTTTGCATGTGTGTCCCTGCCCAAATCTCATATTGAAATGTAATTCCCGATGTTGGTAATGGGGCATGGTAGGGAGTAATTGGACTGTGGGTGTGGATCTCTCAAATATGGTTTAGCAGCATCCCCCTTGCTACCATCCTCTTGATAGTGAGTGACTTCTCTTGAGAGATCTGGTCGTTTAAGTGTGTAGCACCAGCCGGGCGCAGTGGCTCACGCCTGTAATCCCAACACTTTGGGAGGCCGAGGTGGGCGGATCACGAGGTCAGGAGATGGAGACCATCCTGGCTAACCCGGTGAAACCCCGTCTCTACTAAAAATGCAAAAAAATTAGCCAGGTGTGGTGGCAGGCACCTGTAGTCCCAGCTACTCGGGAGGCTGAGGCAGGAGAATGGCCAGAACCCGGGAGGCAGAGCTTGCAGTGAGCCGAGATCACGCTACTGCACTCCAGCCTGGGAGGCAGAGCGAGACTCCATCTCAAAAAAAAAAAAAAAAAAAAAAGGGGTGTAGCACCTTCCCCCTTTCTCTCTTGCTCCTGCTTTTGCTATGTGACATGACTGTTCCCCTTTTGCCTTCCGCCATGTTTGGAAGCTTCCTGAGGCTTCCCCAGAAGCAGATGCCTCCATGCTTCCTGTACAGCCTGCAGAACCAGGAGCCCATGAAACCCCTTTTCTTATAAATTACACAGTCTCAGGTATTTCTTTACAGGAATGCAAGAATGAACTAATACACCGAGTTTTGAATGGGATGGAATAAACACACAGTGGAGTTTTCCCATTGGGCTACCTAGAAACCACCTTGGAAGCTATGTAGACTTTAAAACATTCTTTAGCAGAATCCTTTTCCATCTTTAACTTTAGCTTCCTTCTGTTGGTCTCTGCTTCAGAATATTCTTCTCCTGATATGTCAGCTCATACGTTCCAAGTTGGACCTCATTTGTTATGTCTTCCACATTTTTCAATTCCCTGTGGGCCTTAAAAAGGTGTTAATTTTGCCTTAGTCATGACTGGTGTTTGTAACACTCACCCTCACGTATCATCTGCAAATGTTATTAATATTTGGTTTCTACTCAGTCTCAGATCGTTTGAGAAGACATCACATTCAAAGAGCCCTCAATCAATCAATCAATCTGTAGAGTTTCTCTGGACTTATCTTCCGCACTTGAAATGATGTCATATCATTTCTCATTTATCTTTGTCCTGAATGCCTTGTCAACTCTACACTCGTAAAAGAATGCTCATATCTAAACAAATGTGAACTCTAAATACCTCAGTAATTTCAAAGCATCAGGTCCTTTTTGTGTTGTAATAAAATGATGTCACCACAATATCCCTCCTGTGTCTCGGCCTCGACATCATTACATTCTTATCTATCTATTGAGAAACCCAAATTCCCCATACCTCATTTCCCTGCCTGGACACAGGTTGCTGACTGTCATAAATTCCTTAAAAATTTTTTTTAAATTGCTGAATGATACAGGTGGTGAAAGATTTTTCTTTCTTTTTTTTTCTTTTTTATCAAAGATTAAAGTTGAACTAACTGTCCAATGAGCTTATGGATTACTGCTCTCCTACTTTCTGCATACCAGAAATACAGTTGCTTCAGTTTTTCTATAGTCCTTCAACATCTCACCTTCCCATTTCTACAAGACTTTTCAAAAATAATTGCCAGTGTTCCAGTAACTTCATTAGCTAATCCCTTAACACCCTAGTGAGTATGTCATCCAGAGATACAGGAATGATACAACTCAGTAATTTGAGAGGAAATTGGGGTCAGGTTCTTTGCAGCATTTTAGATTTTATTTTTTGCTTTCTTTACCATTTTCATCAAGATCTAGTATTTTTCCACTTTCAACTCTTTCAGGCACAGATTTTTTATACTTTAATTTTTATCTCAAAATTATGTATTTTCTCACACTTTCAACACTTTTGGACTTATACCTAACACTCTTCCTTCTCCCACTAATTAAGCAAACAGTTTCACCTTTTCAGCCACTATCAATAAAGAAGATATTTTGATGTGTCAAGTTATTTTGAAACACTTCTGCCTTTTCTTGTCAATAGCATAGCTACAATTTTCTCTGGATGAGAAATGAAATGAAATATTTATTTTCAATATAAAATCATATACATATCATGTGGTTGCTCCTGCAGTAACCTTTTGAATATTACTCTCTTAAAGTTCTAGTTTCTTGCTGGCATACTTTTCAAACTTTATATACACAATTAATTATTTTTACAATATTTGAATAATTTAAAAAACATTATTTAAAAAGCAGGACAAACATCTCTTTCCTGAATATTTGAACATGTTTTTAAAATCCCACTATTTTAATGTATACCTATTAAATTATAACTGGTAAGCAACTATAAGCAAAGTTACCTGAATGTACATTCTTCAAAGAAATTGTGAATCTACCACATTCTAGAATATACTGTAACTGCTCCAAGACTTCATACAGAAATTCTAAAGTGAAAGCATTTGTTTTATAACTTTGCGTTGAAGCTCTATGTGGTCCAATTCTGTTTAAGATCTAGAAAAAGAACTACTTGTTCTTGAGAATTATTTGTGATGATTTTAACTAATTCCTCTCATTTCATATAAAAGTAACCCAAATAGAATTGCTGGAACAACTACAGCAATAACTAGTATTTATTTTTATTTTATTATTATTATTTTTTGAGACAGAGTCTCACCTTGTCACCAGGCTGGAGTGCAGTGGCGCGATCTCGGCTCACTGCAACCTCTGCTTCCCAGGTTCAAGTGATTCTCTTGCCTCAGCCTCATGCGTACCTGGGACTACAAGTGCGCGCTGCCACGCCCAGCTAATTTTTGTATTTTTAGTAGAGACAGGAGTTTCACCATGTTGGCCAGGAGGGTCTTGATCTCTTGACCTCATGATCTGCCCACCTCAGCCTCCCAAAGTGCTGGGCTTACAGGTGTGAGCCACCGCGCCTGGCCTAGTGCTTATTTTTAATTTTTTTTTGTATTTCAATAGGTTTTGGGGTAGTCGGTAGTGTTTGGTTACATGAATAGTTCTTTAGTGATGATTTCTGAGATTTTGGTGCACCCATCACCTGAGCAGTGTACACTGTACCCAATGTGTAGTCTTATCTCTCACCTCCCTCCTGCCCTTTTCCCCGAGTCCCCAAAGTCCATCGTATCATTCTTATGCCTTTGCATCCTCATAGCTTAGCTCCCATTTATGAATGAGAGCATACAATGTTTGACTTTCCATTCCTGAGTTAGTTTCCTTAGAATAATGGTCTCCATTCCAATCAGTTTGTTGCAAATACCATTATTTTGTTCCTTTTTATGGTTGAGTAGTATTCCAGGGTATGCGGGTGTGTCTGTCTATGTATCTATCTATGTATCTATGTATCTATCTATTTATATCTATCTATCTAAATCTATCTATCTAGCTATATATATATATATATAAGTATAAAATCACCTTTTCTTTATTTACTGGTTGATTGATGGGCATTTGAGCTGGTTCCATATTTTTGCAGTTGCGAATTGTGCTGCTATAAACATGCATGTGCAAGCATCTTTTTCATATAATGACTTCTTTTCCTCTGCGTAGATACCCAGGAATGGGATTGCTGGATCAAATGGTAGTTCTACTTTTAGTTCTTTAAGGAATCTCCACACTGTTTTCTGCAGTGGTTGCACTAGTTTACATTCCTACCAGCAGCGTAAAAGTGAATAACTAGTGTTTAAAACCTGAAAAAAATAAAGTGTGGATTCATAAAAAATTTATCCAATGGCTTTTATTTAGTATAACATTAAAAACCTGTCATCTCACTTAAAGATGTATTATCAGACTAAAAGCATTCACTCTCTAAAAGAAATATACATAAAATTCTAAATAAGAAGAATTTATGGATTTTCACAAACCTGCTAAAGAGCATTTAGAATGCTGAGTAATAGCACTAATTTATATGTGGATGGTCTTTTGTTGCAATCTTATAATCACTTTCTCATCTTCTTTTGGCTAGTTGGAGATATTGGAGCCCATTTTATTATGGTTAATTATTCCCTTATTATTCACAATTCTTCAAATCTGCATAGGTGACAATTACATCATATGATATCCATAACAAATTCAATCTCTTTATGGGTTGAAGTTTAATTTTATAATGAGTGGCTTTTTTACAAGTAATATTTTAATTTTAATTTTAATAAAAGATTGTGATGATACAAAGATTTCAAAGAAATTAATTCTACAATGAATGGCAATAATTTTAGGTGACAGAACATGCTTTAAAGAAATCACTTTATTTCTTTAGAGCAGTTTTAAGTTCACAGCAAAATTGAACAGAATGTACAGAGAATTTCCATATACCTCCTGCTCCCACACATGCACAACCTCCCTCACTATCAATATACCACACTGAGTGGTACATTTGTTACAATCAATGAAACTACATTGACACATCTAAAGCTCAGAATTTACATTAGAGTTCACTCTTGATGTTGTATATTCTGTGTGTTTTGATAAATGTAGTATGACATAAATCTAACATTATAGTGTCATACAGAGTAGCTTTATTGCCATAAAAATTTTTGGTGTTCTGCCACAGCAGTCCCTAACCTTTTTGGCACCAAGGACTGGTTTTGTGGAAGACAATTTTTCCATGGGCTGAGAGGGGGGTGTAGTTTAAGGATGATTCAAGCCCATTTTATTTATTGTGTACTTTATTTCTATTATTATTACATTGTAATACAGAAGAAAATAATTCTACAACTTACCATAATGTAGAATCAGTGGGATCCCTGAGCTTGTTTTCCTGCAACTAGACAGCCCCATTTGAGGATGATGGGAGACAGTGACAAATCATCAGCCATTAGATTCTCATAAGGCATGTACAACCTCGATCCCTCGCATGTGTAGTTCACAATAGGGTTCACGCTCCTATGAGAATCTAATACCATAGCTGACCTGACAGTAGGCGGAGCTCAGGCAGTAATGTGAGCCATGGGGAGTGGCTGTAAATACAGATGACACTTCGTTCACTCACCCTGGGATCACTTCCTGCTGTGCGGCCCAATTCCTAATAGTCCACGGGCCAGTACTGGTCCATGGCTCAGGGCTTGGGGTCCCCTGCTCTACCACCATTTTCACATTTCCAAAATGTTATATAGTTAAATTATGTATATGTGGCCTTTTTATATTGACTTGTTTTACCTGGTTATATATATTTTTGTTTCCTTCATGTCTTTTTATGGCATGATAGCTCATTACTTTTCAGTGCTACATAATATTCCACTGTCTAGCTCCAGGCCAGTCCTTGGGGCCTCAGGCTCTAGAGGACCCAGGGTCCAGGTGTATTCTGGCAGACCCAGGGTCTAGTCCTACTTCAATAAACTCTAGTAATAAGCCAGCCCTGACAAACCAAGATCCCAGGACCACTCCTGCAGACACAGGCACCAAGCCAGCCTCCATGGACTCAGGACCCAGGCGTGCCTGCCGCCATCGATTCAGACTGCAAGTCTGCCATAGTGCCAGGCTATAGGCTCCAGACCCACCCCTGTGGACCCAATCAACAGGTCCACCACAATGGTGCCAGGGAGCTGGAGGCTGCAGTGAGCCAAGATCACACTACTGAACTCTAGCCTGGGTGACAGAGTGAGACCTCATCTCAAAAATAACAGCAACTGTCCAGGCGCAGTGACTCATACCTGTAATCCCAGCACTTGGGAGGCTGAGGCAGGTGGATCACAAGGACAGGAGTTCGAGACCAGCCTGGCCAACATGGTGAAACCCTGTCTCTACTAAAAATACAAAAAATTAGCTGGGCAGGCGCCTGTAATCCCAGTAACTTGGGAGACTGAGGCAGGAGAATCGCTTGAACCTGGGTGGTGGAGGTAGCAGTGAGCTGAGACCACGTCACTGCACTCCACCCTGGGCAACAGAGCTAGACTCCTTCTCAAAATAATAATAATAATACTAATAAATTTAAAAAACAGGAACCACAATAAAATACCATCATGTTGTATTAATACATGATAAATAGAAATCATTTTTATTTGTCAATTAAAACTAAATTTTAAAAAAGAAGCAAGGTGAACATGATGCAATGTAAAAAAAAAAAAATGTAAGTAGGCCTTTAGCGATCTGCTTACAAGGTGTGCAGCGGGAGGAACTGTCCTACAGCCCCATGATGAGGTCTTAGTGTCTGGTGAGCCTCTTCCCCACACTCTGAGCTTCATAAGCTCTCGGGTTCCCTCCCTGAGGTGATACAGGATGGCTGGAGTGGCCTGGAGTTGGGTACATCCCTTTGGCCAGGAGAGCCAGACTCTCATAAAACCCCAGTAGGTTAGCCTCTGTTAATGAGTTTCTCCTGAGAGCAGACCTCATTAAGAAGAGCAGAAGGCTCTGGTGTATTTCAAAATGGTTCCTTTTCCCTTCTCCCTGCCAGAAGCACTGGGGGATTTTCTCTAATATTCACTGTGAGGACCTGGTCGAGCTCCTGGAGGTAAATGTCACAAAATGTGGGAGCCTGCCTGTGACTCAGTCTCCCTGGAGTTTTTATCCTGACTCGTCCACACCGAGCCTCCAGCCATTCATCAGTCACAGCTCAGGTTTTCCCATCCTGGCTCTGTTCCTGCAGAGGCTTCTGCTGGTAGATTTCGGCTTGGGTAAGTTGTGATTCTCTGGGTCCTGTCTCTTTCTCCGATTTTGGGGGCCGCAGTGTACCCTGTGCCCTCATTTCTCTGACAGCTCTAAGAAGAGGTGACAATTTTTCAGCTTTTTAAAAATTTAATTTTTATTTTTAGTTCTGGGGTACATGCACAGGATGTGCAGGTTTGTTACATAGGTAAATGTATGCCATGGTGACTTGCTGCACCTATCAACCCATCACCTAGGTATTAAGCCCAGCATGCATTCACTATTTTTCCTAATACTCTCCCTCCCCACATGCCACCCCCTCCACGACAGGGCCAAAACCAGGAATACCATTTGACCCAGCAATCCCATTACCGGGTATAGACCCAAAGGAATCTAAATCATTCTATTACAAAGATACATGTACGTGTATGTTCATTGCAGCACTATTCACAACAGCAAAGACATGGAATCAACCCAAATGTCCATCAACAATAGACTGGATAAAGAAAATGTGGTACATGTACACCATGGAATACTATGCAACCATGAAAACGATTGAGATTATGTCCTTTGCAGGAACACGGATGAAGCTGGAAGCCATCATCCTCAGCAAACTAACTCAGGAACAGAAAACCAAACACTGCATGTTTTCACTTATAAGTGGGAGCTGAACGATGAGAATTTTCAGTTTTGTACTTACTAGGATGAAGGGGACACTTCTGAGCCTCTTACAGGCCAGACTGGAAAGTGGAAGTCAGAACAGGCTCTTGTAGGTGGATCTTTAAATATTTTGGAAACTCTAGACTTTCATTCCTGACATCCCATCAAGAAGACCCTGGCAACCACTTTATAGAATAGACTTAATATGTAGGATTACATAATATGTATAATTACATGTAATTCCTATTATATATGGTGTTAAGCTGACCATTTAATGTCAATGTCAATTATTGTTTAATAATCAATTGGAACATAAAAATAAGGCTAATTTTAGTTAAATATTTTAAGGTGCACTGAGCACTTTTCCTATGCCAATCTTCAGGATGAATTAATTAGATGATGGTTTCTTTAAAGGTTATAAAGCAGAAAGTGCATGCACTATTATTATCTGATGAGGAAACTGAGATTTCTTTTTTTTTCCTCCCCTTAGAAACCAGAAGACTTAAATACATTCCTGAGAGACTCTCATGAAGACGGAATTAAAATGCTCCCTAACTGCGGATACCTTATGGGAATTCCAGGGAAGTAGATGCAGGTACTATTACATTTTTTCTTACTAATATTTATAGAGCATTTACTGCATCCATTGTGCACTGATACAGCGCTCTGGGGAATTAGAGAAGTGTAAGCTTAGCATGATATTAACTCAGGGATTTATATTCTAGTAGGGGAGACTAGATATGAGCTTAAATGTCTGTAATCCAGGATAAAACGTGTCAAGGAGCACAGGAGAAATGAGAGGAGGGAGCAATGCCCCTGATTAGTGAAACTAGGAAGAAGGCTGACATGAGGCCAAGCTTTGAGAGGGAGCCACTGGTAGGTGGAAATGACCTGGTAGGTGGAATTCACTGGCAGGTGAAGGCAATGACCATAAAGCAGAGGCATGAAGGCCCAGTTGTGCTTAGCAAGGAGGAAGTTACTCTTACTGGCTGCAGTGTTTGGTGATAGTGTAAGAGACAGTGGCGAGTCAGTAGATTGGAGAATATGAGGCAGGGCCTTGAAGGCCAGGCTAAGGCATTTAGACTTAGATTTTTGGAGCCCTGTGGGGCACTGGAGGATTGCCAAAGTTTAGCAAAGATCCAAAAATCTTTAATGTTGGCAGAGACTTGACTGATATCTAGTCTACAATATCACATTTGATAATCTGATAATGAGAGATTCATTAACGTTGCCAAGATTGCCCATGGTAAGAGCAAAAAGACATTACACTGTAAGGATGTACAGTTCTAAATTTAAAATTTTCGGGAGCAACCCCCAATGTCTTCTTAATCACAAATGAGTAGGTGCTGGTAGAGGAACTGATCTCTCAGCAAATAGGTAGAACTAATCCCCCAGTACCTTCATCTCAACAAAGCTTCATGGTCTCATGTAGTTTTTGTAACAATTCTGGAAGATAGGTCTTACAGTTTCTATTTAGTAGCTCAGAACAATATCTTCTGTAGTAAAATGTGTGAATCTGGGTAGCAAAGATGATCTTGAATTAAATCTCTGGTCAATTTCAAAAAAAAAAAAAAAGCATTATGAAGTTTTCAGACCTCACTACTTTGTTCAGGATTTCTCCTCCTTCGACCCTTTGTCCCTTAAGAAAACTAATTCTGGGCTGGGCACGGTGGCTCATAACTGTAATCCCAGCACTTTGGAAGGCCAAGATAACTGGATCACCTGAGGTCAGGAGTTTGAGACCAGCCTGGCCCACATGGTGAAACCTCGTCTCTATTAAAAATACAAACAAAACAAAACAAAAACAAAAACAAAAGCAACATTAGCCGGGCATGGTGGTGGGTGCCTGTAATCCCAGCTACTCGGGAGGCTGAGGCAAGAGAATCGCTCGAACCCGGGAGGTGGAGGTTGCAGTGAGCCGAGGTTGTGCCATTGCAGCCCAGCCTGGGCAACGAAGCGAGGCTCCCTCTCAAAACAAAAAAAAAAAAAAGAAAAAGAAAAAGGAAACTAATGCCTCGGCAGTGTGGGGGCATGAATTGGGGTTGCATGCTGTGCTGAGAGGCAGGCAGGGAAACAGCCTGCCATGAGCAGCAGCCACGCCTTTGGTAATGCCATTCCCTCTGCCTGGAATTTCTTTTCCCTGAATTCACTAAACACACTTATTCATCAAATATGGCTTTCTTCACGTTTTTTAGATTTGACTTTCTCTTCCTAAACTTAAAAAAAAAAAACAAAAAACAACACCAACAACAAAAAAAACTGTGGTATTTCCCCAATGAATACACTAAAACAGAGATTCAAGGAAAATTACTTTCTGTATAGGGTATAAAAAACCCCATTGGGGAAGCAGGGAAGTAACATAGGAACAAAGAGGCAGGCAGGAAAGACTAAGTCTCAGCAAGAGGCATCTAATCCCATGGAAACTTTAGGAAACAGTGTAAAAAGCAGCCCTCAGAATCCTCCTGTTTTAGGGAGGGTGTGTGGCCTGGAGTTTTATACAGCATTTCTCATGAGTCATTGACAGAGGGCTGCTCCCGTGGTCCTGGCTCCCTGGCACCTCTGGCCTCATGCGTGCTGACAGGAGGACTTGCAGTACTAGAGAAAATTCCTCAGATGCAAACATGCAGAGGCAGCAGTTAGACATCAGCCGGGGTACACTGGCTTGGCAGGGGCTGACGGATATGGGCGGGACACTGGCAACATCTGTGATCCTGTGCAATCAATACTGCTGGTTGTTATTATTAAACAGCTAGCTATGAAAGGCCCAAGAGATTGTGGAATTGAGAGAGTGGAATCGGGCCACCTGTCCTCTGGCAGAAAACAGGTAATGAGTTCCATGTCCCTGCTGAGGTGTCATGCTCCAGCTGAGAGCCCCAAGCAGCATATGGAACCATGAACTGCTAGCCTTTTTGTATAGAAAAGATTCTCTGAACCCACTCATCAGCAGGATAAAAAGCATTGGGTTGTCTTCAGCCATTGAGCTGGTAGGTTTGTGTCAACCCAGGCACTCTCTGTGACCTTGTATTGGGCGGGCCTGATTAATTGTGAACAAATGTTCACAGAGACGTCAAAGCAAAATGAAAGGGAAGAGAAAGCTAATGAGCCATAACAGATCCTGAAATAACCTGCAAATGAGTCTGATGCTCCTCTTTCCTTTAAATAATCATGGTTTGCAATGATCAGGAATTTCTGATTATCATTCAGATTCTTAAAAATGTAGAGCTGCACCTTCTTTCTACTCACAGAAGCCTCCATGGTAGCCACCTTGGTTCAACTGGACAAATATTTTTTCAGTCACAGGTGACTATTAAACTGAGGAAGGAAATCCACTTGTCAGTGATGATTCTGAGTTTTGCTAAGCAGTGGTTTAGAATCTTAACTTTGATGTCAAATGGACACAGGTTTTAATTCCTTATCCACCATTAACTGACTTACTTGCTGTGTAATGTTGGGCAAATATCTCATGAACTCTCCAAATCACAATTTGCTTGGCCAGGCACGATGGCTCACGTCTGTAATCCCAGCACTTTGGGAGGCCAAGGTTGGCAGATCACCTGAGGTTAGGCGTTCGAGACCAGCCTGGCCAACATGGCGAAACCTCGTCTCTACTAAAAATACAAAAATTAGCTGGATGTGGTGGCATGCACCTGTAATCCCAGCTACCCAGGAGGCTGAGGCAGGAGAATTGCTTGGACCTGGGAGGCGGAGGTTGCAGTGAGCTGAGATTGCACAACTGCACTCCAGCCTGGGCAAAGGAGTAAGACTCCATCTCAAAAAAAATAAATAAAATAAATAAATCACAATTTCCTCATCTGTAAAATGGGTCCAAGGATGATGGTGCCCAACTCAGAGGCTCATGAGGATTAAATGAAATGAAATGAGTTAAAAATTATTGCCTGAAATATAGGAAGAACTCAATAGAGTGAATGCTAGTGTTTACCTTGTTGTTGAAGTTGACATGGTGGTAGCTGCAGTTGCATTAATGGTAGTGTTAATAGTGCCATTTCCTCCCACTGCTGGGTGCAATGGAAGGACCATGGATTTCGGAGGGACACAATCCTCAATTCTAGTTCTACTGAATACAGCTGTGTGCATGTTTGGGTGTTGGTAAACGTTTTGTTTGGAAATACTTACAAAACATCAAGAAGTATTTGGAACTGAATAATACAGAAAGGCTCGATAAATGTGAGTTTCCTTTCCCTTATCCTTCTTCATTACAGCTTATGTGTATCCAAAGAGGGGCTATTCTTTGAGCATATTTATAAAAGCTTTATGAAAAGTTATTTTGTAAATATCTGTTGATAATTCTAGCATGAGAGAAAAATTTTAAACTTCATTTATTCTGTAAACCAATGGGCCATGTCACTGAGCCAGTATTTTAAATCTAGTTGTGGTTCACTCACAAAATAATTTTTCTCTTAGAGAATGTGACAGAACAAATCTGTGAGTCTGCAAAGTAAGCCATGACCTAAAGTTTAAACGGTTAATAGATTAAACAATCTCATCGTCATAAGAAGCAAAAGACAAGTAAATACACGTACCTTGTTATTGCAGCAGAGGGTAAACTCAAAGTTTCAGGTCTAAAAACCATTAACAGAACGTGAAACGTGTTTTTCCAATCTGTAACTCCTTGGGTCGGAGAACAGCTTTTGACCTTACATCATCACTTCGCAAAACAAAACATTGAACTGCTGGTGAGGAGCAGCTGGCAGAGGACAGTTGTTTTGTTCAGAATCCCAGAGGTGGATCATGCTGGGTCTGGGAAGGGGAAGGCTTTAATGACTCATTAGATGATGGCAACTCGTATTCAGTTGTGTATGGTATACTTTATAATTTTGATGTCTCATTTACATGCTGTGATAAAAGTAGTATTAGGATGTTATTAGAACTAATACTGTCGTGGTAGAGGTTGCTACCAGTGTATAATTATAACTTCATGTTTTCTGAGTGATACATGATAAGAATATATATACAGGTATAAGAATAAATGATATCACTTCTTATATATTATGTTCTTAGATATTCATGAGAATAAACCGTATCTTATAATGTCATGGTAGAAGTTGCTACCATGTAACTTTTACCATGATAATGTAACAACAGTAACATATATTTTCAAATATATGGAATATTTTATTCCATAAAATATTTTATTTTCTAAAAAAATGAATTGTCCATGTTTCCTGCTTTTATATGTGTTTTATCCTAAGCATTTGTTTTTATGTTATTTACATGCATTATTTTATATCTTAGGATGAGATGTAAGATATTTAACCATTTAAAAAGCGATGATGCACTTAAGTGAGGAACAGTCAGGCTGATATGGCTCTAATCTCAGCCATTGTATCTGCCAAACAATGTTGTGGCCTCTTTTCATGTATGTGTGCCCCATTTAGTCCTAACAATAAAATAGAAACTATATATATATAATCAATTTTTTATATATATAGTCAATATATGAAAGCTACCTGACACTCTGAAAACCTAGAATTAAAATCGAGATTTTTCTCTATAACCAATGATCTTTCACCTGTACTAGGCAACTAAAGGGAATCATCACTTTTTCAAATGCTTCTGACAGATTTTTTTTTTTTTCTTGGAGAATAAGTCTAGGTGACATTCACAATTAGGAGGATCATATAGCACATGCTTGAATATTGTTTGTCTCCAACTAGTTATATATGTTAACATATAAAAATATGCACACAGAGCCTACATGTCTCACCTCTGTCAAATGCAAACATGGAATCAAGGCAGCACATTTTTTATTTACTAATGATAAATACTTCCGGGTTTTGGCAAATCTCAAGTGCAAGACGTGACAGATGATACAACTGTGTATCTCTGGTTTACACCAGGAACACCTGATGTACTGTGGGTTTGTATGTCCATGTGCCCTTCTTTACCCTGACCTTCAAATTAAGTGTGGCTGTGTGACTAGTTTTGTTCAAAAAGTGTGAGTGGAAATGATGTGTGTCACTTTGGGCAGGAGCATTTCCTTGTATACATCTGTCAGTCTTCTCTTCTGCTGTGGCTCTCATGAATGCAATTGATGGTATGGAGAAGTTACGTGGAGTCATCACATGGAAGACTACTGCCCTGGCAGGCATGCTTGGCATGTAGCAAACAGCATGTATAATAATTAACTAACAGAGTTTCAAGGTCTAGATTTGGGAATTTGTTCTTAGTGCAGGATAACCCAGCCTATACTCACTAATGAATATGGACATGAAACAGGCTGATCCATTTGTCTCAAAAGTAGCACTTTGAGTAGGCAGACACAGCCTCAATGTTCAGGAATTGCAATCAGGAAAATAAAGGTCAAGTTGCACAATTTTGAGAACACTTACATAGCTTTCCTCTTCAGGCAGTCCTCTGGCTGGTAGAAATATGAAGGAATATAAACTCATGATTAGATTTTCTCATCTCTAAGTGGAAGGTCAAACCTCATAATCCCATTATCAAAAGAGAAGTACAAATAATGAGTGTCTCAGAAAACTCTAAACAGACGAAAGCTATTTTTCAATTACAATCTATTTTCTTACATCATGATAGTTAAATAAAGGTTCCATCACATCCTTGAGATTTTAGAGTGAGTTTCTCCAAATATTCAAAGTCCCATTTCATTTTCAACTTACAAATAATATTTTCATAAGTAAAGAGAAGCTTCTGTATATTTGTTTGCCATATCAGATTAAAACAGTAGTTATTTTTGTTTTTACCCTATTGGGAAGTCTTGTTTGGAATATTCTGTCTGAAACTATAAACTGCATGATAAATTTAAGATTCTCATTTTTCTGCTCTCATTAGGATCTCAATGATATAGGCAGTTCCCTCTTGAACAGCTGAAATAAGGTACAGTGAGTGGCCCTTCCTATTGCCAAGACATATTCAAACACCGTGGACCAAAAATATAAATAGCAATTGCAAATCAGAGCTGCATGTGAAAAGTCAGAAGAACAGACGCACCAATTTGCAGGTGCCATAGTCCAAGGTTAGGTGTACCATTAAGCTATTTCTTATGCAGGTAATTATATGAAGCCTGCTCCGGGGTTTATTACAGCAAAGACTAATTTATATCATTATTAAGGATCCCTTCTTTGACAATGCTGAAAGTGACAGATTTTATATGAAATGGAAAAATTTCTAATCCTTGTCTCTTTTTTTCTCTATGGCTAAGGTTTTCTACCATCTGGATAAATAGTTCAAAGTCTTCATTTCTAGTCACAAGCTTTTGAAACCTTAAGAATTCAAAATTACTCTTTTTATAATTTTTAAAGGAGTAAATTTGGAAGAAAGTAGCATTATGAAATGTCCCCTTTATATTATTTAATATTTTTCTCATAAAAATAAGGCGTTCTTAATTTAGAAATTAAAGGAAATTAATTAAAAGAAAGTTCAAAATATTAATAAAATGATAGCCAACACAAACTGGAAAATTAATCCTCATAAAATAACCTGCAATCACATCATTCAGGAAAACACAATTAACATTTCCCTTCAGTCTTATTTTCCATAAGATTGACCTTATTTTCTTCATAAATTTATACTTTACAACATTTAATTTGAAGACAAATTTATGGATTTAATTATTTGAAATCATAATTTTGAAGGGTATGTAATATTTCATTTATACATACTATAATTATACATTTGTTTTCATTTTCTTACTTAGTCTATATTGTTTCATGTTTATGAATAACCCAATAGTTAATATTCTTGTAGATTTTTCTTTGAAGATATTAGGAAAATCAGAGATAAGATTCTGAAAAGTGTAATCAATGAACTTGAAAAATCTAAGGGTCATGAAATATATTGCCAATTTGCTCTTGAGAAAATATTACAACAAATTACTTCTCCACCACTCATTTATTTTATGTATGTCTTATTCGTTGCATCCATAATGTTCTGAGGTTGAAGACACAATGGAAAATAAGATGAAACTAGTAATGCACCAAAATTTAGCTTCAGGTGATATTTTCCCAAATCCTGTTAATTGTCTTTGGCTTTTTCCTTGAAGTTTCAAATCTAAATGCATTCTGCAGCATCATTCCTGCCACTCCCAAAATTGAGTGAAGTCAATGATTATGAGATTGTATGGATTCCTACCTATATCTAATCACCTTAACCATGTTAGTAATATGAACAAGATATGACATTTGACTTTGCTATTAATATTAGAATTCAGTTTCAAATATAAATAGACCTCCACAATATAACTTTGAACATATTTTATAATTTATATATTGAATTAAATCAGAAATCAATTAAATGGAAAACAAAAATTAGATAAAACAGACAGTACAGCTGGTTCTTTGAAAACATAAAAACTGCTAAGCCTCCAGCCAAGCTAAGAATAAAAAAGGAAACAAATTACTAATATCAGAAATGAAAAAGGATCCTTACAACTGACACCATGAAAAGTAAAAGGGTAATAAAGGAATACAATAAAAAACTTTACGGCCACAAATTTAAAACTGTATAAAATAGACCACTTCTTTCAAAGACACAAGCTTTCAAAACTCACTCATAGAGAAGAGATACCAGCCTGGGCAACATGGCAAAACCGCATATTTACCAAAAAAGATAGAAAAATTATCTGGGCATAGTGGCATGCACCTGTAGTCCCAACTACTGGGGAGGCTGAGGCGTGTGGATTGTGTACCATTAATCTATTAAAAATTGAATGAATAATTAAGGATCTTTTAAAAAGACAGCATGAGGCTCAGATATCACTGGTGAATTCTACCAAATGTTTAAAAATAAATGATATCAATAATCTCTTTTAGAAGATAGAAGCACAGGGAGCATTTTCTCACTCTCTCTGTGAGGCTAGCATTACCCTAATATTAAAGTCAGACAAAGACATTAAAAGAATGAAGAAATACAGACCAATATCCCTCATGAACATATATGCAAAAATCCTCAACTAAATAGTAGCAAATTAATCCAACATTGTGTAAAAATTATTATACCCACAACACCGTAGAATTTATTCCAGATACGGGAGGCTGGTTCAACACTGGAAATTCAATTAGGGTAACATACCACATCAACAGGCTGAAGCAGAAAAATAATGTCATAGTATTTTAGAAAATCTATATAACTGTTCATTATAATTACTCTCAGCAAAATAGAAATAGAGGGGAACTTCCTCAACTTGATGAATAACATGTTTTTAAGACTTACAGCTAATATCTTACTTAATGGTAAGAAATTAGATACTCTTCTAAGATTGAGGAAAAGGCAAGGTTGTTTCCTTTCTTCACTCCTGTCAACATCATAATGGAAGTCCTAGCTAATGCAATAAGATAAGAAAAGGATATAAAATATGTACAGATTGGGGAAGATGAAAAAAATAGTTTTTTTACACATGACCTCATTGTCTATGTAGAAAATAAAAAAAATAAATAAAATAGGGGTGAGATGAGAGTAGAGGAAATCTCTTGAAACTAATAAGTGTTTATGGCAAGGTTACAGGATACAAGATTAATATACAAAAGTCAATTGATTTCCTATATGTCCATAATGCTCAGTTGAAGTTTAAAATTAAAACCAAAATGTAATTTACATTGGCATGAGTAAAATAAAATATTTGGGCATAAATCTAACAAAGTATGTACAAAACTACAAAACCCTGAAAGTAATCAAGCAAGATCTAAATAAATGGAGGGCTATTCTCTACTTACATATTGGAAGACTTAATAAAATAAAGATGTCAAGTAGATATTAACAAACTTATTGTACAGTCTATATGGAAAGGTGAAAGACCAAGAATAGCTAATTTATGGAGAACCAAGTTTGAGGACTCACATAACTGAGTTTAAGACTTACTATAAAGCTACAATGTGTGGCATGGCAAAAGAACAGTCACATAGACCAATGGAATAGAATACAGGGTCTAGAAATAGACCCAGACCAAAAAAAAAAAAAAAAAAAGTCACCTGATCTTTGACAAAGGGGCAAAGGCAATCCAATTTAAATCCAATTTTAAAAAACAAAACAAGACAATCTTTTCAAGAAATGGTGCTGGAATGTCCTTCTGTTAAAAAAAATTAGGCACAGACCTCTTATCTTTCAGAAAAATTAAAATGAACTGTAGACCATGTTACAGACACTCTGATGAAACAGGATGGGCTCCTACCCAAAATTTGGTTCAGATGTTAACACTGAAGTTATGAACAAACATATTATTTCCATATGAGGCATCTGGGGAAGAACAAGGCAGACTGTCCTGCTAGACCAAAAATGGCTTAAGAAAAAAGAAGGGAGACCATCTTGGGGTTTTTATGCTGGTAGGTATGGGGCCTGTGTGATGGGTCTCCAACCTGGGCAGCGGGCTGGGTGGTTTGCACTTTCTGCTGGTACCAAAGGATTGCGCAGCTGGGCTTCCTATCAGCTTGCCCACATGTGGATCAGAAAGGCACAAGTGATGTGTGAAGGCTGTCAGCAGTCAAACATCAAAAACCGGAGTTGAGCTTTTTATTACAATTTACCCCAGACGTTTAACTAGTGGCTGACTCCAATGTGCCTTTAAAAAATTGAATGGAATTTGAAGTCGCATATGTAAGCCTTCATGCTACTCTATGAGGCCTGCAGCCCGCGGCCATTAAGGGAGGGTCCTTTAGAATACTTTATTAAAGGGCTCAGCTTTGTATATTCTGAGAAGTTAAATGAATGCCTACATCACGATCAATAATGTCTGGAACTCTAAAGAGGAAGAGTGTCTTAATAAGGCCTCGTGTTTGGCTTTAGTATGTATAAAGACACATGCAACTTTTATATTTTGGATATCTTTGAGGCAAAAGATTCCCAAAGTTATTTTCTTCAAAGGGGGCAATTGTACACAAGATATTATTGTGGCTACCATTGGCCAGATCAGATAACCAGAGCACTGGCAGTGACCCAAGAGAGTGTAAAAATGTGCAGATGGCACTAATTGTTGACCAGGGAATCCAGTACTAAGATCACCACCTGAAGCTAGCATGATTTTGCTGATCCTTGGGTCCCATCCTTTGTTAGGGACATCTTGGTTAAGGGATGAAAAGCAGTAGCTCTTCACGCACTCCATCGCATGTAGTGGTGGGGATACCACCTGTAAATTATGTGAGTGCCCACTGTTGTCCACTCAGTTGATTACAAGGGGCTGCCCAGGTAACTAAGGTGTTTGGGAGAGGGGTCACCTCCTCCAGCACCATGACATCTGTCAATAGACTGAGGGCAAGGGAGACCACTCCCTCATGCATAGAAATTTGCCAAAGGGCCCAGGTCTGGCTTTATTCTATAGCAAGGATTCTTTGGTAGCATCTATGTTGAGCTTCCATGACCCAAATTATAATGGCAAGCTGAGAACAGAGGGTCAAAGCTCAGAGTATGTGAAAGCCTTGACTTCCCAGGGAGCACAGTACATGACCAGCGATGGCTGCTTTATTGGTATATAGCACGGGGTAAAGGAGGCCAGTTTCTTGGCGTAGGATCCCATGGATACTTGTTGGACTTGATGGGTGGTCCAGAAACTGCAGGAGGTATGAAAGGAGGTTGATGAAGTTTCTATATTGAAGGACTCTCTGGAGACACAATTGTATTGCAATTTGTACAGATTCTATAGTGCTTTGTTCGGGGGAGCCCCCATCAAGGTAGACCAGTCTCAAAGTAACAGCATAAATGCACATAAGTAAAATTTGTAAATGATGAAGACAGTTTTTGCCTTCATGTCTCCAAAAGGCCTAAAAGATGAGGCTTGTTTTAACATTGTGGGTGCTTAAAAGTTCAATAGCTGTTTCTTGACAGTAGCAGGATGGAGCAGCTCTCAGTTTACCAAATAAGCTTCCAGCATCTAGCCAAGGTGGAAGGGCCTTGCACTGTGTGGGGGGTAATGTCCCATTCACATTTTGTGAGCTTCTTTGTAAATATTTTTATTTCCCTAATGAGCTTATCAAAGGCATCTCCTCAGAGTAGGATGCCATCAGTTTCACATCATTCCTGCACTCCTGGAGAAAATTGGGTACAGTTCAGATCTTGCCTGGAAAGGCTGTGTGTGATGGCAAGCAACACTATTCAGGTACCCATGGATAGCTGGAGAAAGGCGTACCATGCCTCTTTGGAGGGGAAGGTAAACTAGCTGGCAGGCTATTGAAGTAGGCACTGAGCAGGACACATTAACCAAATCTACAATAGCAAAATGCTTCCCCATAGCAAAATACTTATCAATAACATAGGCCATGGGAACCTTAATGGGTGAGATTATGGCATTAGGGTTCCTGTAGCGCTGTGGGGAATCATTCCTGTTTTCCATGTTTATAAACAGGCACAACTGGGCTGTTAAATAAAGAGTGGTCTAGCTGGTCTTGTATAATGCATTTCATTGTTGAAGGGCCTATTTTAATTTACATGGAATCAGTAACTCTTTTAGCTGAGAGAGGAGTGATTTTTGTGGTCTCATTTTGCCTAGTCAATTTGTAAGTGTCAAAGAATTAATTTAATTTTAATATATTGCTCAGAGAATCCAAGCCTGCTATGAGATATTTTTGAGCAATGTTTGCCAAGACCATGGAAATTTAGACAAGGTAGTAGTTCCAGTAGTTAAGATGAGACAAATTTCCTTGCTTTCTATTTTATGTCCAGTAACTCCCCTAGTCGTATAGAGTGTACCTTGTTAAATTTAGTGGGATGACCAGGTATTACTGTTATTTGAGCCCCAGTGTTGATAAAGGCTATGTTGTTTTGCCGTTGGTACCTTTCAGCAGATGTTAAGATTAATTCGCAACCTATGTCAGTAAGGTATAGAAGCCAATGAGCAACCATTTATATTTTAGTAAATTTTGGATTACAGTTGGCTCAAATTGTGGACCTCTGTTTCATTTTATTGTTGTTGGTGGTGTTTCCTTCTGATGTCTCCATGTTTCCAGATTCTCTCTCTTTCTGCCTCATGTGTGTGGTTTTTGGATATAGTTTGGGGAGATAGTTCTCTCTATCCTTTTATATTTATATTTATAAATATAAATTTATAAATATTATAAATTTTATAATATTTATATTATAAATATTTTTTTTTATATTTATAAATTTCCTTATTCAAAGAGCTTCAAATCAGTAGCATCAGGGTTAAGTATCTCCCTTAGGGCAATTGTTTCTTTAAAGGATCTAAGGACCCCAGTTTAGACCACGTTTGGATTAACCCCTATTCTGTACCATAAGACTGCTAGGAGTCTTCTTCCTCATAGCCATGTTAATAGAGGTTTGTTTTGTTTTGTTTTGTTTGCAACAGAGGCACAGACAGCAGCAGCAAAGGCATTTGTAGAACCATATAAAGAGCAATCTGCCTTTAGGAGTGTGGCTTTCAGTAACTCAATTCTTCAAATAATGACTGGTCTTCAAATAGTGACTGCTTTTCCTCCACAAAAGTGACTACCCAATGGTCCCATATAACACACAGCGGCATTCCATTGAGAACTCTATTAAATAGGATCCAACATCTGGTAGGGACACAGCACCAACAGTCCCAAGGTAAGACATTTTGCCTGAGCCTAGCATTAGTTGCAGCTTATGCTAAAATTGAGAAATGCAATTAAATCTAAGATACCCAAACAGGTCTGGGCTGAGACACAGGCCCCGAAGTCACTCTAAGAAAGACCTCAGTCCCATACTCCTGTTCTGAAATGCCCGTCAACCAAACTTCTGACTTAGTTCCGTTAAATCTATAACAGAAACTTGGTAGAACTCAGAAAATACAACACAAAGCAGCACAGCTCAATAAGCAGGTTATCCAGCAGGCAGCAGAACTAGGTAGCTAGTCAGAGCAAGAGAAGAAAGACACCCAGGGTAGTGGTCAACTTCAGGACATCTCACTCAAAGAGACAATTATTCTAAAGTGAAGATGGACTTCACCTCAAATTTGACCTGGATGTCAAGACTGGTGACACCAAACACACACCATTAGGGTATGAGAAGTTTTATTACTTACATTGTGAGGCTTTCAGGGCAGAGCATAGCAGACTACCCTTGCGTTGAAATAGCTTGAGAAAGCAGGAAAAAGAGAAAAGCTTAGGGTGTTCATGGTGGAAGAGTCTGGTGCTGGTTTGAGGGTTCCTGAAACCTGCATGCAGGCAAGGGGTTGTGTATTTGACTGTCTTGCCAGTGTCAAAGTAGGGATCACTGAGCTTTCTTATCAGCTTGCCAAGATATGTAACAAGAGGGGAAGAAAGAGGGGTAAGATTTAAAAGCTGTCAAAAGTCAAATATCAAATCACAGAATGAAACTCTTTATAACAGACATGAATATAAAATGTAAAACTATAAAACTTCTAGAAGAAGACAGCAGAAAATCTAGGTGACTTTGGGTTGGTGATGAATTTTAGATACAACAATAAAAGTATGGTCCATGAAAGAAAAAATTGATGATGTACTTTATTAAAATTAAAAACTTCTGCTCTGTGGAAGGGAAGTTAAAAGAATGAAAAGACACACTACACAGTGGGTAAAAATATTTGGAAAACACATATTTGATTAACAACTTGTATCCAAATGTATCAAGAACACAAATGTACTTAGAACCAAATGTACTTAGAACACAACACGGTACAGGCACCGTAGAAGAGAGTTGGGCAGTTTACTGCAAAGCTAAACATAGTCTTACCATGCGATCAAGCAATCATCATGCTGTCAGTATTTACCTAATTGATTTGAAGACTATGTTTACATAAAACCTGCACATAAATATTTATAGCAGCTTCATTCATAATCACCAAAAACTGGAACCAACAAAATTGTTCTTCAATAGGTTAATGGATAAGCAAACTGAAGTACATTCATACCATGGAATACTATCCAATAATATTAAAAACTGTTCTTTGAAGCCACAAAAAGACCTAAAGAGACCTTACACGCATAAGTCTAAGCAGAATGAGGCAGTCTGAAAAGGCTGCCTACTATATAATTTCAATTACAGTTTTTCCTCTGTATCTACATAGGGCTGGTTTCAGGATACTCTCCACCCCTCGGAGATATCAAAATCTACAGGTGTTCAAGCCCCTTATATAAAATGGCATAATATTTGCCTGTAACCTAAGCATATTTTCCTACCTATTTTAAATTATCTCTAGATTACTTATAATACCTAACACAATGGAAATGCTGTATAAGTAGTTGTATTGGTTTTTATTGGTATAATTTTGATGCAAATAAATTGTTATTTGTATTGTTACTTTTTGTTGATTTTTTAAAATATATCTTCAATACAAGATTGATTGATTCCAAAGATACAGAGCCTGGGGATACAGAACCCACAGATAAGCAGGGCCAGTTGGATATGGCATTTTGGAAAGTAAAAACCTATAGAGAAGTAATACATCAGTGATTGTCAGGAGGAGATGGGAGGTGTTCAACAGGTGAAGCACAGGGGATTTTTAACTGAATGAAAGTACTCTGTGTGACTCTGAAAGGTAAATGCATGACATTACACATTTGTTCAAACACAAAGAACTTTATAGCCTTAATGTGTACACATCTTTAAAAACCATTTAGGGTATTAATGGCTACCTGGAAGGAATGCATATTGTCCTTAATGGCTACCAAGAAGGTATGCAGCGTGTCACAAAATAAATATTTCACTGTATTACAAATGTGTAAAACGACCTCAGTAAAGGGGATGCAGGTAAAAGTTGCTGTCCTGAGTAACTTTAGAAATGATTAGAGTCTGCAAAATTAAGGCAAAAAGAACTTGATATAAGCAATGTACTCTATTTGATAAAGTTATTTCTCATGGTGGCATAGCTTAATACTTCTGATACTGCTATATATGTATACCAGAATTAAACAATTAAGTAAATGAATGGCAGATAATAGAAGGCGGGTTTCTCACTTTTGGAGTGGAAATTTGCAGATAAGGACATAAAATGACCCATGTGGTAATGGATTAAGATTGGAGACATAAGTATTAACTCATGTTTACCTTAATATAGGTATAGATGGTTCATACAGAAATATTCACAAATATGTGTGTATACATGTTAGCATATGCACATATATTTCCATGCTCTATCTCCTGAGAGAGTCTAGAAGCCATGATACCTAAGAAATAATAATAAGCATACCTAATGCCCATGTCTCGGTTTATACTACTATTCTCTAATAAGTGGAACCAGGGATCCTTGGAATTTGGTTGATTCTAGGCATGGGGGAAAGAAATATATAGGATGAGCCTGGAGTATCTTGTAGTGCCAGAAAGTAAGGAATTGCTCCAAGAGAAAAGAAAACTCACCTTGATGGGCTATGCCAAAAACAAAACAAAACACAGGAGCCAACTGAAAGAGCTTCCAGTTTGGCTGCAGCTAAAACAATTTGGGCAACAAGATAAATTATGTAGCATTGAATTATTACTGGAAGCATAAGATAAAATTTTACAAATCTATCTTATGTGTAGCCTGTGCATAGTCACTTTCTTCCAGAGAATACAGTAAAATTTTAAAAAGGGATAATAAAGGAACTGTATTTTGGAGAAAGAAGGCAAACATTAGCCCAACCAAGTGCTCAAAGTCAGTATCAATAATGACAAATGATTTTGATGGAATGTATCCTTGCTGTGATGTGATGAAAATGGCACTTTGCCTCTATAAATAAAAGATATTAAAGATATAACAAAATCCATAACCCCAGTCTACCCATGAAGATAACATCATACAAATTGCAACAGAAGAGTGTTCTACAAAATGATAGACCAATACTCCTTAAAACTGTCAAGTTCATTTAAAGCAGGGAAAGTCTGAAAATCAGGATTTAAATACAAATCAAGAATTTTTATGAATTCATATATGTAAATTTTCTTTTCTGATTCCAGGAACATTTAGTTTTTCTATTAATTATTTTTTCTTTTGTTCCTCAATGTAACTAATAATTTTCTACTTTTAGGTATTAGATATTATCTTGTTGACTTATAACTGGATGTTTTATATTTTGTAATCATTTGCAATATAATGCTTTATTTAAAACAATTGCTGGTATATCCTTTATTCAATCATTCAGACAAAATGTATTGACCACATACTATATGCCGAGCAATATGTTAGGCATTCAGAATCAAAAGTAGAAAAGGCTATCATAGCCCCTTCTTTTAATGGGGTTTTATTTTATTAAGGAAAGTAGAGAAACAGATAAATGGACAAATACACAAGATATGTGTGCTTTAAGAAGTAAACAAAGAAGATATTTGTGTTAAAGAGCAAAGGAATTTTGGTGGTGAAAACACCACTAAATGTGGGTGTTTTCAACCGTTCATGAAAACCTCCGACTCCTATAGGTGCTCACTAAGGAATTGGGATGGAAAGAGGAGTTAATCTTTGATGGGCATGGAATATACATGCGCGCGCGCACACACACACACACACACACACACACACACCCGTGTATGTATATATGTGCTCACTGTTGAGAGACTACCAGGAACACACCTATGGTTGTGAATACATTGGGTTTCATTCTTGTTGCCACTAGGGAGACCACACAATATGAGAATCATTGAAGCATTTCAGTGAAAAGCTGTGAGATAGGACTTCTTTAAGACTTTGGCCTTGGTTTAGGTGGTTTTGGTAAAGATACAAGGAAGCAGAGATTTTCTCTAGATTGGAGGATATCAGAAGTCATGAGACAATTCTATGTTTCGGTATGTTAATAAATCTTTTCTAGAAAAAGGCAGACTAGAGTGAGGTTGGAGCCATAACTAATAAATAAGCATCAGTCATATTAGCCAAGAAGTAGGGGCTGTTAAGTGCTATATGGTGTACAGTGACCTTGCTTTTGCCTGTGATTAGACAAAATATGAAGCGGTCTTGATTTCACTCTATTTCATGGTCACACATTGGCCTTCTCCAATGTTGTTGTTTTGTGAGATTTCAACAAGAGAACATCAAGTCCTAGCTGTGAGCAAAATATAAAATATTCATGTAATATATCTATTTACATATACAAACATATAATACACGTATCTCATGATATACACATCTCATCTAAAAAAGCAAGCAAGCATAATCTATAAATAAAGAGAGACATTGGCAAAGAGACTTTCAGATACTGAAAATTCCCTCTTTTCACTACCAATATGCAAACCCCTGGGCTTATCTTGCCTTCAAACTAACAGATACAATCTACTGATTTCATTTGTTCTCTGAAAAAGGAAAAAGTTAGTATGTGGCCTTATTAGAAAATTATAAGAGGCCATGGTAAGAAATCTGAGTATCTTTCCGAAAGCAATTAAGAAAGGTTGAAATTTAATAAGTACATGAAAGTAAATTATTTTTAGCTTAGAAATATTACTCTGCAATCAGAAGAATGGGTTAAAATGGAGCAAAACCAGAAACAAAGTCAAAGTAGCAAGTGAGTCCTGAGGCACTGCTAGTGCAGACATGATGCACTTAGCTGTGCTCCCTGAGTCTAAGTTGTCTGTTTTTTTGTTTTTCGGTTTTTTGTTTGTTTGTTTGTTTTTGAGACAGAGTCTCAGTCTGTCACCCAGGCTGGAGTGCAGTGGTGCGATCTTGGCTCACTGCAACCTCTGCCGCCTGGGTTCAAGCAATTGTTCTGCCTCAGCCTCCCGAGTAGCTGGGATTACAGGCATCTGCCACCGCACCTGGCTAATTTTATATTTTTAGTAGAGATGAGGTTTCACCATCTTGGCCAGGCTGGTCTCGAACTCCTGACCTCGTGATCCACCTGCCTCGACCTCCCAAAGTGCTGGGATTACAGGCGTGAGCCACCACGCCCGGCCCTGTTCTTTGTTTTTAGAGTTGGAGATCTTCTGATCTGGCACTTTAAAGAGAAAGAGATATTCCTTCATCTGCTAGTTTATTTCAAGATGTCACATTTATATTCTAATAGTGAAGAGCTAGAGAGCTCTGATGTGAATACTTTGTCCCCTTCTCGCCCCAGAGCTTTAGTAGGCAGATATAATAAGACATGGCAGGTGGTTAAAAATAGGAGTGAGAGAGAGGAAAGACTTAATATTGTTCCCTTTGTAACATGAATCTCCTATAAATATAACTGAATTCACATAGGTGATCATAATGGCAAAGGTTTAAAAGGCTGGTGGCAGCTATTATTTGATGACAATGCTGTCATTGTGTCTCATCCTCACTTTTTTTCCAGCCATGAGTAGTGCTTCCCTTACTTTATGACCAGTAGGTTTAAATTCCCCTGTAAAGTTTAGAGGGCAACTACCTGTTCATTGTGACTCAGAGATTAAATTAACCATTGTTCTACTTACACATGCGCCGGATGTGTGCAGTGATTTTCTCATTGAAACTGGGTCATCTTCCAGCACTGGTATTTTCTGTAGAGCAAATAGCTTATCATTCACAACTGAGCACAGCTCTGTCCTCATGCTCTTCCTCCAAACTGAATGTCTTGCCTTTCATTAGTGTTCTATGAGTCTAAATTGCCTATTCTTTATATTTAATATTGCAGAAAAATGATTTAAGTAAAAATAAACAAATGTAGTCTTGAATAGCCCCTCTCAAAAATATCTTGTCTCATCAATTTCTGGAGGTGTTAAAACCACTACCACCACAACACCATTCAGTGCCTTTTCTTGAGCCTTCCATTTAAGGAGAGTGAATGAAAGCCTTATGGAATTAAAAAAAAAAACTGTTTGAAAATAAAGTGCCCCCCCTCAACATTTTATTAAATGAACAGAGAGGAGAAAGAGTAGCATCACGAATAGAAATTATGTAAAATCTGGCCAGGCATGGTCGCTCATGTCTGTAATCCCAGCACTTTGGGAGGCCAAGGCGGGCTGATCACGAGGTCAGGAGTTCGAGACCAGCCTGAACAACATGGTGAAACCCCATTTCTACTAAAAATAAAAAAATAAATAAAATTAGCCAGGCATGGTGGCGCATGCCTGTAATCCCAGCTACTCAGGAGGCTGAGGCAGGAGAATTGCTTGAACCCAGGAGGCAGAGGTTGCAATGAGCTGAGATCGTGCCATTGCACTCCAGCCTGAGCAACAGAGTGAGACTCTGTCTTAAAAAAAAAAAAAAAAAAGAGGAAAATCTAATACAAAGTGCCGTTAATGGACAAATGAAGTTGCATGTGTGTCCTGGAAAAAATAAAATTGACCAAAGAAACAAAGTGCCATTTGTCATTGACCCATGCTGATTTGGTGCTTTGAAATTTTACGTCTTGTGAATGATCATTTATTAAGGTAGTGGATAAAGAGGAAAAGCAGCTTCACAAATCTGAGAAAGGAAGGCTCATTTTTCATTTGCAAATGTTAATATTAACAATAAAAATAATAGCAATAGCATGTATGACATGCTAGGCTCTGTGAAAGACCTTTTGTAGGTGCTGTGTTGTAATTTGTAGGACAATAACATAGGATTTTGTGGATGATAAAACGGAAATTTAAAAAGGCTACATAAATTGTCCAATGTAGAAGTCACATGCCTGGTAAATGATGTTCCTTACTGATTTATATAATTGTAGTCTTAGTCCTAATTTATGCCGGTTTGTTGGCATTCAGATAGATGTGGACTAGAATGATTAATTTAATATTTATTGAGCATGAAATGTATGCTAAGTACTAGTCACTAAAAGAAAAGCATGATACACAGACTAAAGCAGTTTCAATAAAATCCTGGAAGTAATTGGGGTGACCACAATGAGATGAAATGGTTTATGAAAGGATATCAGAGATGTGTCAAATCTGGAAGAGGGTTAGAAGGAGTGGCCTTGGCTAACTTTCTGCCCAAGGTCTATATTCCTATTTATTTTCCATCAGTGACACAGCTGAGAGAAAGCTGAGCTCACACTACTGAAATGTTCCTTTAGGAGATAATGGCAATGCCCACATAAGCAATACTCCTGGTGAATAAGCTGTCCTAGTCTCAAGACACAGAGTGTTATAGTGATACTTCCCCCCGCCATCAATTTTGCAACAAATAGCAACGCTCCTTTATTGCTTTAATAAAACAAAAATTTACATGAATAAGGCATATGCATGTACAAGAAATATTACTGAGCGGAGCTCCTGTGTCATTTTTGGGATTAGGTTTCCCAGCTGCCCAGGCACTGATTCATTGTGTGAATGGGTTAGACAGTGCCCAGCCTCCTGACACCCTTTCTAGGAACACTACTGGTATTGAAAACCAGTTTTGTGAGATTCAAATATCGGTCTTTCCACATCACTGCTTTTCCCATTTTTGATCACAGAAACCTCAGAAGGCAGCTCTCCTGATTCCCAGAGAAAAGCTCACCTCTTCTGATCTGGCACTTTAAAGAGAAAGAGATATTCCTTCATTTTCTAGTTTATTTCAAGATGTAGCATTTATAATCTAATAGTGAAGGGCTAGAGAGCTCTGATGTGAATACTTTTCCCTCTCTGACACAGTTATCTTTTTATTGCTGTTCTCCATCATTTCTCTTCCTTTCTTTATGTAATAAAAACAAAGCACTACCTCCCCACAAACCGCCAAAAATGAGATTTGAATGTCTATATTCTCAAAATGTTTCTTTAACACTTATTTCTTTTTCTACTTTAATCAATTTAGAAGCTGCAAAAATTGAAAGCTTTGATTTTTTAGAGTGCCATCTTCAAAAGCCAATTTCTGACATTAAATGGAAATCGTATCCAGCATAATGGCTGGCTTAATACAACCTATTATGTTTATAGAAATCTCTACTTTTATTTCAGCAGTCTATTCGATTTCTGTGTGCATGAAATACACACAGCATTAGAAACACTTTTTAAATTCCAAGTTACTAATTCTTAGAGTAAAAATGATCATTCTGCTTTTGCTGTTTTATTCATGATGTCTTGTAAAAATATAATTTTGAATACATATTGGCTTTTTAGTATGTCCTTTATACAAGGGCTAGATATGACTATGAGTGTCATAAAGGCAATATTTCAGAATGAATCATAAGAATGTTTATAAATGAGCACAGTAAATCAATTTCTTTCATTCGTTCTTTTGTTTTCATGATTTGCATTATTGTATTATCTGTATTTTAGCTTTTTAAAAATAATTTCAACTTTCATTATAGATTAAAGGGTACATGTACAGCTTAATGGATATATTGAAAGATGTTAAGTTTTGGGGTCCAAATTATCCCATCTCCCAAGGTACTGAGCACAGGTATATGCATGAATATATAATAGGTTGTTTTTCAGGCCATGCCTCCCTCCCTCCCTCATCTAGTAATCTCCAGTGTCTATTGCTCTCACATTTATGCCTATGTGCATTCAATATTTAGCTCCCACTTACAAGTGAGAAAATGCAATAACTGATTTTCTGTGCCTGCATTAATTCACTTTGGTTAATGCCCTCCGGCTCCATCCATGTTGCTCCAAAAGATATGATTTCATTTTTTATGGCTGCATAGTATTCTATGGTGTATATGTACCATATTCTCTTTATCCAGTCCACCGTTGAAGGGCACCTAGGTTGATTTCATGTCTTTGCTATTATGAATAGCATTGCAATGAACATAAAAGTGCATGTTTCTTTTTGGTAGAATGAATTATTTTCCTTTGGGTATATACCCAGGGTTGGGATTACTGCGTCAAACGGTAGTCTTGTTTTAGGTTTCTTGAGGAATTGCAAACTGCTTTCCACAGTGTCTGAACTAGTATGCATTCCCACCAACAGTGTATAAGTGTTCCATTTTCTCTGAATCCTTGCCAGTACATGTTGGTTTTTGACGTTTTAGTAATAGCCATTCTGGCTGGTATGACATTGTATCTTATCATGGTTTTGCTTTCCATTCCTCTGATGATTAGTGATGTTGAGCATTTTTTCTTGTTTATTGGCCACTTGTACATTTTTGTTTACAAAGTATCTGTCCATGTCCTTTGCCTATTTTTTAATGAGATTATTTGTTTTTTGCTTGTTGATTTGTTTGATTTCCTTGTAGATTCTAGATATTAACCCTTTGTCAGATGCATAGTTTGTGAATATTTCCCTGCATTCTATAGGCTGTTTGTTTATTCTGTTTGTAATTTCTTTTGCTGTGCAGAAGCTCTTCAGTGTAATTAGGTCCCACTTGTCAATTTTTGTTTTTGTTGCAATTGCTTTTGAGGACTTGACCAAAAATTCTTTGCCAAAACCAGTGTTGAGAAGGGCATTTTCTAAGTTTTCTTCTAGGATTTTCATAGTTTGAGGTTTTACATTTAAATCTTTAATTCATGTTGAGTTAATTTTTATATATGATGACAGGTCAGGGTCCAGTTTCATTCTTCTGAATATGGCTAGACAGCTATCACAGCACAATTTATTGAATATGGAGTCCTTTCTCCACTGCTTATTTTTGTTGATTTTTTTTTTGAAGATCAGATGTTTGTAGGTATGTCAGTTTATTTCTGGGTTCTCTATTCTGTTCCATTGGTCTATGTGTCTGTTTTTGTACCAGTACCATGTGGTTTTGGTTACTATAGCTTTGTAGTATAGTTTGAAGTCAGGTAATGTGATGCCTCCAGCTTTGTTCTTTCTGCTTAGGATTGCTGTGACTGTTAAGGGTCCTTTTTATTTCCACGTAAATTTTAGAGTAGATTTTTCTAATTATGTGAAAAATGACATTGGTACTTTGATAGGGATAGCATTGAATCTGTAAATGCTTTGGGCAGTATGGTCATTTTAACAATATTGGCTCTTCCAATCCATGAGCGTGGAATGTTTTTCATTTGTTTGTGTCATCTATGATTTCTTTTAGCTCTATTTTGTGGTTCTCCTCATAGAGATCTTTCACCTCCTTGGTTAGTTGAGTTCCTAGGTATTTCATATTTTGCAGCTTCAGTAATATATTTTAGCTTTGATTTACATTGGATGATATCATAATATTTTTGTTTTTTACATTATCAGGATTTCTAAATTTCAGTTGTGTTTTCCTTTGATATTATATTCCATTAATACTCATTGTTTAAACTTTAGAATCTGAAACAAAATGTAAAATTTAGTTCAATTCAACACATATTTAGTAGTAACAGCATTTGTTTCAGAAATGTCTTATAGACAGAGAAATAAAAATATTTTACTTAAATCCTCATAATTTTGCGGTGATGGATAATCACACATATATGTAATAAGTGTGAGTGAATTGACTAGGTTCCTTGAATGTCAGCAGTAGAAACTGACTCAGAGTCACATGAGTATATATGTTACAATTCTTGGAAAACTTTAATTATAAATTAAGAAAATAAACCACAATCACAAGTTCTTAGAACTCACAAGAATGAGCTGGCTATTTTGATTAACAGTAACCAAATCATCATTGTAGGCAACGGACAGTTTGAATCTTTCTAATTATGATTTTTTTCAACTTCTAAAACTTAAGTAGATTTTAATCAGAAAAATACTCATGCAATTGTCCTAATTTTATTGTTTGGTGTATAAACCTACAGGTTTTAATACATGCATAAGCACTACCATACTCAGGCTATAGAACCTTTCCATAAGACAAAAAACTTCCCCAAGCTACCCATTTGTCACTCCTTCCCTGAATTCCAACCTCTGAAAATCAGTGATATATTCCCCATCACCATAGTTTTAAAATCCACAAAACATTATTGCTATTGCTTACACTGTCAATATTTATATTGAGCCACATATAGGCCATTTCCATTGTACTGCATTTTTCCTACATTTCAATTTTTCTGTTTAGAATATTTTCCTTCTGGCTGAAAACTACATTTAATATTTTGTTCAATGCATATACAGGTGACATATTTTCAGGTTTAACTTGCCTGAAAATATGAGGTTTTTCCCCCATTTTATATTTTTGTGTTTATTTTCAAGGGATATTTTGGCTGGGTATAATTAGAAGATGACAATCATTGGCTTTTAGCACTTTAAAGATATTCTACTATCATCTGGTTTTTATTTATTTATTTATTTTTCCCAATTCATAGTTGGTTTTTTATTTTTTAAGTTTTTTTATTTTATTATTATTATACTTTAAGTTTTAGTTAAATAGTCAGATGTCAATCTACATGTTGTTCCTTTGAAAATGACATGTCCTTTTTAACTCTTGCTGCTTATAATATTACTGTTACAGTTTGGTTTTCATAAGGTTTGCTAAAATGTGAATAGTTTTATTTTGGATACTTTCCTTCTTTTGTGCTCTCTGTGCTTTTACATAATATTTTTATTGAACTGTCTTCACTACATTAGTCATCTCCTCAGTGATAACTGCTTTAAAGCAATATATTTAGTTTTTATTTTCAATATATTGCATTGTGAGAGGACAGTGTAGTTACAGTTCTAAGATTCTCACGTTTTCTGGAAAATGATGGTAATATTTATGTCATACTGTAATACATTTCAAATACATATTGTAAGTCTGGGGTATGACATAAAATAGTAAAATAATGTCTAATCAATAAGGTACTAACAAGAAGAATAATAAAAATCATTGTGAAAGTAGAAAAGGGGAAAGGAAAATAAAGCAAGCAAGATGAATAAAAAGAAAATAGGAGATGAGAATAACCGCAAATATATCAGTAATAGCATTTTATGATAAATGGGACAAAGACTCCAATGAATAAAGATTATCAGAATGGATTTCTTTTTATTTTTTGAGTTGAAGTCTTGCTCTTGTCACCCAACCTGGAGTGCAGTGGCACAATCTCGGCTCACTGCAACTTCTGCCTCCTGGGTTCAAGTGATTCTTCTGCCTCAGCCTCCCGAGTAGCTGGGATTACAGTTGCCCACCACCACGCCAGGCTAATTCTTGTATTTTTAGTAGAGACGGGGTTTCACCATGTTGGCCAGGCTGGTTTTAAACTCCTGACCTTGTGATTCTCCCAACTTGGCCTCCCAAAGTGCTGGGATTACAGGCATGAGCCACCACACCCGGCCCAGAATGGATTTCTTTAATGCCTTTTTTAAAAACACACCTCGAATACAAAAACACACAAAGACTGAAATAAAAGTTTGGAAAAAGTTATACCACACAAACACTAGCCAAAAATCACTGGTGTCACTATAATAATGACAATCACAGCAGATTTTAAAGCAAAGAAAATTAATAAAGATAACACGGAGATATAAAAAGGGATAATAAATTGGATCAAACAACCAAGAAGACATACAATTCTGAATCTGCATTCACCTAATAATATAACCTCAAAATATATAAAAGACAGTTGATGTAACCAAAAGAATAAATACTCCAGACCACAATAGCAGTGGGAGACATTTAACACATCTCTCATAATGACTGATAAAGCAAAATGACAAGATATTAATGATGATGTACAAAATCTAAAAACGTGGTCAGCAAATTTGACTTAATTGACATATGCACTGGATTGATGGTTGTCACCTGGGCACTATTACCAACAATCGCATTTTCCAGAACACAATTCCCTGGTTACTATTTTCCAAAGAGGAGAACTTTGGAAGATTTGGAAGTCAGAAGTGGAACAGAAGGCAGGTTTCAGAAGGCCATGGCAGCCAGGTGCAGCTTCCAGACCTGAACACAAGTCCGTGCTGCACTCCACAGCACATCATAGGCTTTCCTGGTAGCAGCAGTGTTCCTTTCCGCTCCAGGGCAGGAGGCTGAGATCTTATGGCTGCTTTTCCTAGCTTCTGGCTGGAGCTTTGCAGATCTTCATTCTGCCAGCTCCTCCCACATTTGTGTAAACCCTTTCCCCCTCATTAGTAGCTACTATTGGTGACCTGCCTACATCTCCTTTACTGGGTCAATGCTCTCATCTCCAGCTGCTGTGACTAATGGCACACAGCTCTCCCTTCTCCAAACAACTTCCATCACCTGTAGATGCACGCTATCTCACCCAAAAATTCTAGAGGTGGCTTTTATCCCATGACTGACTGATACATAGATGAAAATCCTGGCTGCCTTGCCTTAAGGTGGGGCAAGTTTATGATGCCATTCATGCCCAAGACTTTACCATGGTACTGAACTGAGGTTAGATACTAAATTAACAGTTAAATTAACATCTGTGTTTGTCCTCTACCCCCAGGTTCTATCCTGCTTCCTTCTCTTTCCTACCAGTTTCTCCTGAGAATACCCTCAATCACTTAGATGAGAATTCTTGTCTCAGACTCTGAATCTATGAAACTCAATCTAAAACATACCTGTAGTAGTTCTGTTTTTCTAATCAAACCAAAACAGATAACGGATTTGGTATTAAGGTGCTTCCAGGGTAACATAACTTTAAGGTTGGGGATTTAGGGCTGATCCTCAGATCTGTTTTGCTTCAAAGGCATCAATGACTCTATTTCAAGTGGTAAATGGAACACTGGGAGTGATGGCCTACAGGGTAAAACACCTATTTAAGTTGTCATCTGTAGTCACCCGAAAGAGTCAACTGGCTATGCAAAGCTTTGGCCGATCAAGTAGCTGCTGCAGTGAAATGTTATGATGGGGATAAAGATTATAAAGACTGTTGGAGAAGTTGCTTGGTTTCTTCTGACGGTACTCAAAAACTTTTAGACAAAAGATGATGAGTTCAGGGCTTGAAGCTCCCAACGCAATGTCTGAGTAAAGAACCAGAAAGTTTCTGTGATTATCCTGAAGGAAACCCTTATCCCTGCAGCTTCAGGGACAAGATCTCTGAAAACCAACCCCAAATTTGGTCTTGCAAATGGCTGAATGTCAATACATGCTGAACTCTTCAAATATAGTTATAAACAATGATTGAAAAAGTGTGATCAGAAAATCTGGGCACATTCTGTGAACCCCTCAGATCCATCCATCTTCCATTGTCAGTAAAGACAGCACATTTTCACTTTCTGAGGATGGGATAGCTCACCAAAAAACACTAATCCTCCTTAAGCTTCCCCTCCATCACCAATCACTACTCATTGCTTGCAGAATTTTAACTAGACTCAAATCTCAGCAGAGTCTACAGGTGTGGAGGCCAAGGGTGACCTGGAAACATGTGATAGGCACATACATATTGCAAGATTTTGCCAATTGATATACACAGATATCTTAAGAATATGCATGAGAATGGACTGTCAGGGTTAAAAGAATGTTTGGACAAGATAAATTTACTGATAAAAATGCACTAACTAGGTAGCCTAGCTGAGATTTGTTAGTGTGGGCATCTGGCATGGTTCTAGCATTTGGCTTAATAGGCTGAATGAAACCAGACCAACAGTGGCCTGCATTAAATGAAACTGTAATGCCAGAATTTCATTGGTAAATTGTAGGTTAAAGTATCTGAAGGCTTAGATAAGAACAAGGGAATGGACTTTTCATAAGTAAACTTCCCCTTCACCTAACTATTCTTCATAGAAAAGGTTTACAGGATATCTCTTAAATCAAGTCTTTGAAAAATACATTGGTGAAGAGAGCATAATTTATTGAAAACCTACTCAGTAAATGGCTATTCTCCACAGGAAAGAAACTAGAGTGAGAGATACTGCCATCAAAATGTGGCTCTTGAATTCAGTGACAATGACGGAATTTTAGAGGGGCAGAATCCCAATGGCAGCTTCTAATCAACAGAGATAGACTGGGCATTATTACTGTAATGAGAATGAGTATTATAACAGATTAACAGAATATTTATTTTTAATTTGTGTATGTTCCAAAAATAATTAATCACACATGTTACTGATAAAAGACACATTGCATATGTGACCAATGCTACTTCGTTGTCTCTAAGTAATATATCCAGTGATAAAACATTGGAGGATTTATTGTGTATATTTTCTAGCAGTGTAATCCCTGTCCCTTGCCAGCCTGCATACCTTGCTAAGATAAGTCGAGGCTTTTGCAGCTATTTTTAGTTTGAAATTAGTTTTAAATGAGGAAAACATTCATCTTGTGATTACTCTCCTCACAGAATCCCAAGCCTGAGCTTTCAGGGAGGTCACACTGTTCCTTTGATCGGATTATCAAAATAATTTAATCCTTGAAGATCTTTGGCAGTGGATAATCTTTCCTCCGAAAGTCTTACAGAATTTGTATAAGCAAAAATATCTTGGTTTAATAAACTGAGATCTGACCTGAATTGTCACTATTTAGAGTCATGGTCCTTTCTCTAATTCTTTTCTTTTTAATATTTGAAGAGATTCTGAGCCAAATATGAGTGACCATGGCCCATGACACAGCCCTCAGGAGGTCTTGAGAACATGTGCCCAAGCTGGTCAGGGTGCAGCTTGGTTTTATGCATTTTAGGGAGGCATGAGACATCAATCAAATACATTTGAGAAACACATTGGTTTGGTCCAGAAAGGCAGGACAATTTGAAGTAGGGGCTTCCAGGCTATAGGTAAATTTAAACGTTTTCTGGTTGACAGTTGGTTAAGTTTGTCTTAAACTTGAGTTTGTTTGCAGTTCCAGAATCCCTTGAATGAAAGGAGTCCTAGGCAAAAAATAAGGTCCCTTTGAATAAGAACCCTACAACAATGCCCAAATCTTGTGTAAATCATCCTTCCAGATTTCCCCCAATGGAACTTACAGCCATTTACCTGCATAAATGAGTATTATAAAAAGGAAAATATACAGGCTTTTGGGGGAAAGCTATTGTGACCTACTAGTGAGCATGACGGCTTTTGGAACTCAAGTAATTAATGGTGGATCCCAAAACAAACTGCATAATTATTTACCTACTTTTGAAATAAATACTTGCATTAGAAATATTTATGAAATTGATAAGATCTCCATATTGGCTCCCTCATATGTGTAATGGGGAACATTATGGTGGGAAAGACCAAGTAAAAAACCTAGGACTGCTTCCATCCACCAAAATAGTAAATTAAACACAATACCACATTTTTTAAGGGATTGCAGATATGGTCACTTTATGAACAAAACAATACAGGTATCTACTATGCAGGTCTTAATCTGTCAAATTCTGCCCAACCCCCACTGCCATCTATATTTTAGAAACAATTTGGTTTCACCTGAAGGAACAACAATATACCTTCACAGCCTTAACTCACCAATATTTCATCACTCTGTCATAATTTAATCTGCAGAAAATTTGATTACCATTCCACAAGAGCTTATTCTGGTCCACTACATTGATGGTATCATGATGGTTATATCTGTTGATCAGAGCCTAGAAAATATTCTAGACATTTTCTTTGAGAAATAAGCATTCTAATGGATGAAATAAACCTACAAATATTTGGGATCCTACCACGTTAGTGAAATTTCTAGAGGTTCAGCGACCTAGGACATGTCAAGATATTCTCTCCAAGGTAAAGGATAAGCTAGTGCATCTGGCATATCCTATCACTAAGAAGCACAATGCCTAGTGGAAGCCTGATTTTCTTATGGGTTATATACTTTATTTTGGTACACTGTTCAACCGATATACAGAGTGTTTTATAAACCTTCCAAGTTTTAGATGAACTGAAAGCAAAAGAAGGCTTTGAAATAGTTGTGGACTGCCACAAAAGCTACCCTGTTGTGTAAGCCATGATACTAAGCATGTCCGATGGTGCTTGAAGTGTCTGCAGAAGATAAGGATATTATAGCAACCATTGAGTAGGGCCCCCATAGAAGAATCACAAAAAAAGGTCAGGCTTTCATAAAGGGGCACTCTGTCTTCTTCAGGTAACTATTTGAAAATCAGCTTTTGGCTTGCTCCAGGGCCTTAGTAAAGATTACCCATGAGCTATCAATTTACCATGCAATTGAAGTTGGCTACCATGAGCTGGAAGTTGTCTGACCAACTAAGCTGTAATTTGGGGCATGCACTGAATAACTACATAATGAAATCAAAGTCTTATATATAAATCTGGGCTTGAATAGGTCCTAAAGGTCTGGAAGGCCTCCAACTACAGGGAACCTAACTATGCAAAGGCCCAACTACCGTGCTTTGAAGTCCATCCCTGGGTTTGTGCTGAGGCCTCACTTCCTTCAGGTAGCTTCCAGACAATAACTGGGAGGTCTCCAACACCCTAGCCATGGGTTGCTTGTCCTAATCAACTAGGTTGGTTTCATTAATAAATGAAAAATGTGATGTTCTGTGGGATTTCATATTCTTTTTTTTTTTTTTTTTTTTTTTTTTTTTTTGAGACGGAGTCTCGCTCTGTCGCCCAGGCTGGAGTGCAGTGGCGCGATCTCGGCTCACTGCAAGCTCCGCCTCCCGGGTTCACGCCATTCTCCTGCCTCAGCCTCCCGAGTAGCTGGGACTACAGGCGCCCGCTACCACGCCCGGCTAATTTTTTGTATTTTTAGTAGAGACGGGGTTTCACCGTGTTAGCCAGGATGGTCTCGATCTCCTGACCTCGTGATCCGCCCGCCTCGGCCTCCCAAAGTGCTGGGATTACAGGCGTGAGCCACCGCGCCCGGCCGGGATTTCATATTCTTAAAACTATATTATATCAGAGGGAAGGAGATTTGACATGATAAAAAGAGGCAAACTATAAAAGGAGAGGTAAAACTATAATATTATCTACACCATGTGAATTAAAAATGTGTATGATCTTTTGTTCTAATCAGAATGGGAAAAAATGTGTTCATCAAATCAATGGCTGCCTATTATGTAACTGAGGACTTTCAAATATGCTGTAGTAATTATACCACTTCTGGCAATGCACTGCAATAAGGGCTACTATTTGATTGAGTTAGAAGTAGTTAGTTAAGAGTTATTCTCCTGGATCCACCCAGTTTTTGAAGAGGTTAGACTGGTTGGTGAAGTAAATGGGCATTGTAGGAATCGCCCCACCTGCAACCTTTATGTGCTGTGTCCTTATATAATCTACACACTCCAGCACATGCACTGTGTGTGTGTGTATATATATATGGATTTATAATAAGTAATTATCTCATGGAATGATGGAGGCTGAGAAGTTCAGACACAGGAGAACCAATGATATGGTTCCAGTCTGAGTCCAAGTGCCTGAGAAGCAGGAGAGCTGATGGTGTAAGTTCCAGTCCAAATACAAAGGCAGAAGACTGATGTTCCAGCTCAAAGACAGTCACAGAAAATTCTTTCTTATTCAGCCTTTTATTCTGTTCAGGCCTTCAGCAGATTGGATGAGAACCACCCACACTGGGAAGGGCAGCTGCTGTACTCAGTCTACCAAATCAAACGTTGATCCCATCCAGAAACACCCTCAAAGATATACCCAGAAATAATATTTCACCAAATAGCTGGGCCTCCTGTGACCCAGTTAAGTGGGCAAGTAAAGTCAGCCACCACATGCACTTCCTTTACACTCTTCTGTCCCTCCTTTACCACATTCTGGGGCAATTCAGGCATTTGTACTTTGTCAAAGTTGGCCATTGTTTGTTTCAAGCTTCTAAGAGCCACCCCAGCAGCAAATTTGCCTTATGCCCTAGTATCCATGTTAAATTATGTGTTATGAGGAAGCACACCTAAGTCAATACCTTTTTTGCTTATCCCAGCTTCAATTCCAGCCCCTGGATGAAGCACCCTACAATCTATCCATGAAATACTCACCTAGCTCCTGCTGGTGCAAGCCACCTGATTCTTATATTTCTTTATTTATATCATCTCTTTATAGGCCCAGCTTGGAGGGCCAGTCTATACTGGGATTTAAACCTACGTATCAGTCTGGCACCTAGGATAGATTTATGGCAGCTTCTGAGAGGGCCACCTGTCCCTTGTGGGACAGAGACTTCTGCAGTTTCTTCTAGGACAGTGTAAGTGTCAGTCATTACGAGGGAAGGGTGGGCCACCTCTGCATATCCAGCAGGTCTAGGGTAAGGCATAAGCAACCCATTCCATGACTGTCATCTAGATGTCCTGATCTCAGTTTTCAGAGTCCCAGGTTTTTCTTCCTGCATCTTGATTTGTCACATAGCAGATCCTGCCTTGGCTGAGAATTCAAGCATCTGTGGAGCTCTGCTGTTGCAACTAAGTCTTCAACCTGCTTTTCATCTGTGTCTGCCCTTCTAGGATAGGATAAGGGCTTTTATACCTCCCACTGGGGCTCTCTGGCTCTCGCACTTAGCCATCAACATCTACTTGTTCAGCCCTCAGTCTCTTATTATCCTTCACTGGAGTCAACTCATCTTGGCAGTAGCCAGCCACCTCTGCTGTACTGATAGCCTTTGCTACCCTATAGATTTCAAATGCCTGTATCATTGAGCCTACAACAGCATCCCTGCTCCACTGGGATAATTTACCACATCACCACTGGTGTAATATTTATTTATTTATTTATTTATTTGTTTGATGGAGTCTCACTGTGTCACTCAGGCTGGAATGCAGTGGTGCAATCTCAACTCACTGCAACCTCTGCCTCCCAGGTTCAAGTGATTCTCCTGCCTCCACCTCCCAAGTAGCTGGATTACAGGCTCCCACCACCATGCTCAGCTACTTTTTTGTATTTTTAGTAGAGATGGAGTTTCACCATGTTAGCCAGGGTGGTCTCCATCTCCTGACCTCGTTATCCGCCCACCTTGGCCTCCCAAAGTGCTGGGATTACAGTCGTGAGCCACCACACCCAGCCCACTGGTCTAATCTTTAATAATCCGGTTGCTATTTTATGTTACCTCAAATGTTCCATCTCACATTTGTACCTGTCCCAAATACCCATCTTACCTCCTGTTATCTCAGACCACTCTTGGCACCACTTGGGCTAGTCCACATCCTCTGAGAAGATTTCAGGATGAGATTAAATTTATGAGTAGTTTGCACAGAAAATGTCTGTGTGAGGGACACAGATACAGAGGCAAAGAAACTTGGGAGAGCAGTCAGACCAAGAATGCATCTCTGATTCTCACCCCTAGTTAGTGAAAGACAGAGGGACAAAGTTTGGATGGAAGTGACTTAGACTCAAACATCTCAGAAATGGTGGGCAAAGATGAAGGGGAGTATTCAAGCCAAAGCTGGCTGCCAGAGGAGTCCTGTGTCTACCTCAATATTCTGCCACCCTTAGTCATTAACTAGGAGCAGCCCATGGGAAGCGTAGCCTTGTTGCAAAGAAAAATCAGCCATATTAAAAATGTGGGGTAAGGATGATGTATTAGTCTGTTTTCATGCTGCTGATAAAGACATACCTGAGACTGGTGAGAAAAAGAGGTTTAATTGAACTTACAGTTCTACGTGGCTGAGGAGGCCTCAGGATCATGGTGGGAGACGAAAGGCACTTTTTACATGGCAGTGGTAAGAGAAAAAAGGAAGAGGAAGCAAAAGCGGGAACCCCTGATAAACCTATCAGATCTCATGAGACGTACTCACTATCACAAAAATAGCATGGGAAAGACCAGACCCCATGATTCAATTACCTCCCCCCTGGGTCCCTCCCACAACACGTGGGAACTCTGGGAGATACAATTCAAGATGCAATTTGAGTGGAGCATAGCCAAATCATATCAGATGGGTTTAGCAATAAATGATGCCAGATAAATGGGATCAGTGATGCCAGATAAATTTGTCAAACCTATTTGGAAAACTTTGATACTATCTGTCCTAAAGCTGAAGATTTACATGTCATATTGTTAAACATTTCTGTCTTATAAATGCTGCGAATACTGAACAGAAGTGTACACATTTCCACCAGAAAAAGATTTCAAACATGTTGATTAGAAGCCTTTTTCATGATAGTCACAAATTAAGTATAACCCAAAGTATACATCACCAAAATAATAAATTGTGGTTATATTAGTTTTTTATTGCTGTTTTAACAAATTCTCATATACGTAACAGATTTAAACAACTCAAATTTATTATCTTATAGTTCTGGTGATTAGTCATCTGAAATGTGTCTGAAATGGGCTAAAGTGGATGTGTGGGCGGGACTGGATTTCTGCATTTTTTTTTTTTTTTTTTGAGATGGAGTCTTGCTCTGTCACCCAGGCTGGAGTGCAATGGCATGATCTCGGATCACTGCAACCTCCGCCTCCTGAGTTCCAGTGATTCTCTTACCTTAGCCTCCTTAGTAGCTGGGGTTATAGGTGCCCACCACCACACCCAGCTAATTTTTTTCTTTTTATTAGAGGCTGGGTTTTGCTATGTTGGCCAGGCTGGTCTCGAAGTCCTGAGCTGAAAGTGATCCGCCCACCTTGGCCTCCCAAAGTGCTGGGATTACAAACATGAGCCACTCTCCCAATCTGCATTTCTTTTTAAAGAGCAATCTGTTTTCTTGCCTTTTCCAGCTTCTGGAGGGTATCCTCATTCCTGGGCTTGTTGCTGCCTCCCATCTTCAAAGCCAGAAACGGCCACTCTAGTCTTTTTTACATCCTCTCCCTCTGACTCTTATTTTTTGGCCTCCTTCTATGTTTAAAATCCCCATGTCTGTGTGTGGTGGCTCAGGCCTGTAATCCCAACACTTTGGGAGGCCAAGGTGGGAGGATTGCTTGAGACCATGAGTTTGAGACCAGCCTGAGCAACATAGCAAGGACCCATCTCTGCAAAATAAAAATAAAAATCTGCTGGGTATGGTGGTGCACCTGAGTAGTCCTCAGTAGTCAGGAAGCTAAGGCAGGAGAATCTCTTGAGCCTAGGAGGTTGAGACTACAATGAGCTGTGATTGCAACACTGTACTTCAGCCTGGGTGATGGAACAAGACACTGTCTCAAAAAAAATTTAATAAATGTATGTGTATGTAGAGTAGGTATAAAAGAATAAATAACAAAATCAAGCAAACCCAAGCAGTATTGATACATTTCAAAATAGTCCATTAAGCATTAAGAATGAGTTTGAAGTAAGATCCCAAAGGATGATTTTCTTGGAAACACAAAACCTCTAGATTTTGAGAAACACCTATTATTTAGTTGTATGGATAAATTAGTTAGTTGTATAAATAAGGGAGATGTTGTCCTGAACATGGGATAGACAGGAAAATGGCTTCTCTTCTATGCAGCTTGTGTGAGTGACACAGTCTTTTAGAGAGCAGTTTTGCCATAGATAGTCGTTTTTGGGTTGGCATTTGCCTAACTCTTTACCCCATAATTGACATTCTAGTCAAAATGAGTTATTTTGAGATGCAGGAAAGATTTATCTTCTCCAAGGGAAAAAAAAGCAAATGTGTCACGGCTTCATTCAACATTGTATATCATCCATCTGCACAGTATAACGTGTAATGTGTGTGTGCTCGGTTACAAAGTCATGGTTGTGTGCCTGGTTACACTTCTGGATTTTTTGTCAAAATATATGGTGCAGCTGTTCCAGGTCTTTTGTTTTGTTTTGTTTTGTTTTTCTAAAAAAAGGACTATGATCTCCTGATGTCCATTCAGTATGTCAGGCAGGAAGCAGTTCACTGCATCTCTTGATCCAGCATCTTCTTAAAAAGTAATATTAAGCCAGGCATGGTGCCTCACGTCTATAATCCCAGCACTTTGGGAGGCTGAGGCGGGTGGATCACTTGAGATCAGGAGTTCAAGACCAGCCTGGCCAACATGGCAAAACCATGTCCCTACTAAATATACAAAAGTTAGCCAGGCATGGTGGCATGTGCCTGTAGTCCCAGCTACTTGGGAGGCTGAAACAGGAGAATCGCTTGAACCCGGGAGGTGGAGGTTGCAGTGAGCCGAGATCATGCCACTGCACTCCAGGCTGGGTGACAGAGCGAGACTCTATCTAAAAAAAAAAAAAAAAAAAAAGGAATATTAAGTGCTAAATAATTCTAAAGGCAAACCTTCCTACAGCTGGAATACCTAATGGAGACATAGTGGCTGTGGCGGGTAGGGAGAGATTCAGTAATTATAAGGGATGTTTTGGAGGCCCGATTAAAGTGAGATTCTTTATAACTTTCTAAAGTAGTCCTTGGTGTCTGGTATGATGTGTTGCCCAATACAAGGACCCATAAAGCTGGGCCCAGTAAGCAGTGACCTGGGGTTTGTCATACTGCAGGGCAAGAATGGCCAGTGGTATACACCCCAGAGTCAGCCAGTGCCTGGTGAGGAAGGGGAGGGATATTTCCTGCTCAACACCTAATTCAGTTTAACTTCTCAGGAAATTAGCAAAAAGCTGTGAGAATATAGTGATGCAACCGATTGCTGACTAATACTGCATGATATCTGTGATAGCTTCTTGAGAAAGAGATTTACAATGGGTGTTTATCATATGGAGAAGACTATCTTTTAAAATCAATAATTCTTTTAAAATAATTCTTGTTTTGGGTCCAGATGTCATGGCTCCTGCCTGTAATTCCAGAACTTGGAGAGGCCAAGGCAGGAAGATCACTTGAGCCCAGGAGTTCAAGTCTACAGTGAGCTATGTTTGCAGTGATTGTGCCACTGCACTCTAGCCTGGGCGACAAAGTGAGACCCCATTTCTAAAAAAATAAAAATAAAAATAAATATATTAATTTTTGTTTCTTTTAAGATACAGTCATTACTTTCTTTGCTTCATTTTGATTTCTTCCCCAGCACCCATCTATTCAATATATAGTACCTGATACTTTATACTTAAATAATAAGAACCTCACAACAAATCCCAGGCAAGATGTAATATTCATACCTTATCTATCCCCAAATGTTGATTATTTTGCTTTTTTTTCTACTTTTCTAAAATGCACTTTCCATTCGTTCTTTAATGTCTTTAGAGGCAATATGTAGACTGTACCATATATACAATTACATATTAATTATTCAGGGTCGTATCAATACTAGCAATTCAAATAAAAACTATTAACACTATACTAAAGAAGTCTATGTCCCTTATAATGGAAAAACATTCGAAGAAAATTTGAAAAGGAAATTAACCAGAAGTTTCAGAGATCTAAACTGAATTTCATCACTTTCAGCCTCTTAGAAAGCTTATCACTTATCTATTAAAAGTAGAGAAATTTTATCTAAAGGAGGAAATCTGAGTGATAGCTTAATACATGCCTTCAAGTCTAAGTTGAATACATTGATCTCCATCTGTTCTCTAATGATGTTGATGACAGAAGTAGGAAAAAAAAACAGATTTATGTAGCAAAAGAAAGAGATTGAACAAAGATATCAGAAAGAATATTTTGTTAAAATAAATCATCTTTAAATATCAAATTCCATCAGTACCCCAAATCCCTTAGATGCCCCTTCCACTCTCCAGCATGACAAGGTCAGTCAAAAAGCTTGGTCTACTAGAGTATTGTATTGTTGAAGGAATCCAAGGTAGTTCATGCCTTGCCTAAAATTATAAGCATTGCATCTAGGCCCTTTAAAAAAATATTCCCATCTTCTGACATTATATCCACCCCCTAAGAAAAAATAAATTTTAAGCCTACTTTTCTAGGTTTCTTTTGATTAATGAGGCATTTGCTTGATAATGACAGATGACTAATGAGAATAAAGCCATTAATTTGATTTATAATTAAGAAATTCACTAGGCTGGGCGTGGTGGCTCACTCCTGTAATCCTAGCACTTTGGGAGGCCAAGGTAGGTGGATCACTTGAGGTCAGCAGTTCAAGACTAGCCTGGCCAAGATGGTGAAACCCTGTCTCTAATAAAAATACAAGAATTAGCTGGACGTGGTGGTGCATGCCTGTAATCTCAGCTACTCGAGGGGCTGAGAGAGGAGAATCACTTGAACCCAGGAGGTGGAGTTGCAGTGAGCTGAGAACGCACGACCACACTCCAGGCTGGGTGACAGAGCAAGACTCCATCTCAAAAAAAAAAAAAAAAAAAGAAAAAAGAAATTCATTTAAATAAGCCCCTGTTCCATACCAATACATAAATTCAAGACTAAAGAAATTTTAACATTAAAAGTGCTATTGATGAATGCTAAATATTGATACTGATAATGATGCTAGAGTAACACAGTATCAGTAGCTTTGTAGGAATTTGTAAACCAGTGCTGTAAGCAGTTTTTGAGACTCTTGAATTCCTCATTTACATTTAATGTTTATTAATCTGTCAATGAATCAGCTCGCCATTAGGAAAGCAAACTTTATTGACTTTTGAGACATAAAAGAGGAAATCTTATGTTAATGATCTACAATGAGTACATACTATTTTCTTATTTAGATTTCTAAATCACTGTGACTATAGAGCTAATTAAAATATTTTAAATTTCACCATTGGAATAAATGTGGATCTATTTATCAGTCTCCCATGAAACATGTGTCTTTTGAAATCTAGTCCACTCTCCCTAAATATTTTGAAAATTTTATAACAACAGCATGCAGTTTTACTTACAATTTATGGGCTTGCATTTAAATTGCATTTTAAACTAATTTGGTTTGTTCTTAAAGTTAATTAACTAATCGAGAGAATGTTTCTTAGTGCAATTGAGATAATAGAGCAGATGTGGAGATTTATTGGCATCTCTTGGAAGCCTCCCAAACTTAGACATTTTCTCTTTGTCATGCTTAACTAACCTTTAAAACCATGTGGCTTTTCAAGAGGAGAGAGACCATTCGTATTTGTTTATAGTGGACACTCAGCAAAAGTCAGATAACACTTTTATATTTGAGTTAATACTCATAGTATTTTCCACCTAAATTCTCTTATTGATGCTAGCATTGTACAAGTCAACTGTGTATATGGGGGACATATTCTTTTCTTAATGATATGAACTGATTATTTCTTTTGCTCAGATATACTATTGCATTGGATTGTTTAATCTCGTTTATGTTAAGTAATATGGACCTGTGAAAAGAAATATCCTTCGTCAAAGCCATGAATCCCACTCTGAGAATGATAGTCATCATGCATCCAGCAACTTTCCTACTCAGAATTCAAGCTCATTCTTTCCTTTTGATGTACTGTTATGGCATGTCAGCGAGGTATGGGAGAGCAACTCTTCTACTGACTAATGAAAAAGGTAGTAAGTACAGGTTGATTATGAGTTGGCTTTATGACCATTATTCCATGAAGTGCTTCACAGGTAGCATCATCTTTAACTCTTGTAACAAAGTAAAATACTGTGTAGTACTGGCTCCTTGCTTGCAGCTGAGGACAATGAAGCCCTGGAAGGATAGGTGATTCGTCTAAGAACCTACAGAGAGGAAATTTTAGACCCAGAATTGACATCTAAGTAGCCTGGATTCAGAGCCTGTGTAACAGTTGTAAATTTAAAAATGAGGCACATGTTTTTCATAGGTATTATGCATAACGCTTCACCTTCTGCTTTTACTTAAAATGGAATCAACCTTCCAATTTCTATAGTCTGCATGAGAATAATTTTAATAGATATTTAATAGTGTACCTGGTTTATATATCTTAACTGAATAAATACATTTCCCTATTATTGGATATTACATTTATATGTGTGTGTGTATATATATGTGTATGTGTATATATATGTGTATATATATATGTGTGTATGTATATATATATATATATATGTGCCTAGAACAAGGGTGCATGAGTGTGTATGTGTGTGTGTTTTCATTATATAAGTACATAAGTATGTTCATACAAATTAGGTTTTGCTTAGGCTGATCTGTTTTCCTAAAATTCTCAGAAGTGGGATTATATGCATACAAGTGTGGCTATTTTTATGGATCCTGTCATCTCTTATATATTTGTCAAAGAAAGAGACAGGCAAAGAAAGATCAAGTGGTTCACATAGTGGGTGGGAAACAAAGACAATGCCATCTGCTAAAGAGCGAGGTATTTCCACTGAAATCACTAGCACGGATGATGTAATTCAGTATTTCAGTGATGTTTTCCAGAGAGTTTAAACACTGTGCAGGAACACATGTGACTAAAACACAGGAAGAACCAGACACATTTCCCAAGCCCTCTACAGCCTGAGAATTTATTTCAGTTTTCTTTTGTCACTGACAGTATATTACTGACACTGGCAAGATCATTGCCAAACTGTGTGAATATTTGTTGATCAAAAGTTCAGATATATAAATAGTATTTTAGCATTGGTAATCAAACCCTTCCAGAGAATAATTAACCTCTCACAATGTGAATGTGGTAAATCAGGGAATCTGCTGTGTTGTCAGCATTAAATGCATCTTAAATTTACAATATTTTTGACTTATGATGGGTTTATTGGGATGTAATCCCACTGTAAGTTGGGAATGTAAAAGAATCATTTTGTTGATGGACTGTGCTACAACATGTTTTTTATATGGGAACCTATTATAATTCAGAGGAAGTAGTTTGATCTGTAGATATTTTTCAGTGCTATAGGATAACTGAATGCGATGTTTGGTCTGTGATTTAAAGTGCAATATATTAGTTATTGAGTAACTAAGAAGGATATAAAGATGAAGATCCATTCATTCCATGCCTTTAACATACAAAGTATTTTCCTAACATCATGGACTGTTATTATCAGGTAATATGTTTCTTTTTCACTACTATACAAAAAGATTGTTTTATATAAACAATATAAGGAACTGTTTATATAAAGATATTTATATAAATTGATCAGTATATGATTTACAGTATTCATAGAATACTTTATGGAATTGTTTAAATTGAAACCATTTAAAGAATTCCATAGAGTAAATATTCTACGTTTGTTGTAAACAATAGAACTTAAAGCATTTAGCTGATACCTATAAAAATTAGCACCATGGGCATCCTGACCCTTTGCAGGACTTCATTATGAAGATGACCGACCATTCCACAGATGCCTAATGGACATCGTGACACATTCATGCCAGCTGGCAGAGAGCAGGTACACAAAAACAAGCCCAAAGTTAAATAACTGTGACCACTTGAACAAATGCTACCTTCTTGTCGAATGCAATGCAAGCTCCTCTTGTGTTTCAGCTCAATTATTTTGCCTGCTATGCCCAGTAGGTGTGGGTCAGTGCCTTAAAGGTCACTACTACCACAGTCCAAATTTTAAAGACTAGACTGTCGTTAGCTTTTGGGTCTGTTATTGTAGCAGAAACAAGCTTACTAGTGGTTTGTGAGCATGCTTTGATACCCCTGTAGTCTTGTTTCATTGACATACAGAAGGCTAACATCCAGAGACACTCTTCTTGGGCATTCATGTGTATCAGGTTTGGTACTCCCACTGTCAGCTTGATAGACCCATTAAATGACTGTGCATTGATCCAGAAGCAACTATTCTTCATTCTCTGCAAGTTGTTGGAGGATTTCTGCATACCATACAGGGTGACAGCTACTTTCTTTCTTTTTGGGGGGTGGGGAGCAAAGATGCTACTCACATTTAAATTTCTTTGCACTCTCTTCTCCATCAGCTAACATTTTCTTTCATTTGTTCTTATTTTCCCCCACTTTCTCTCACAAATATTTAACTCTAAGAACACCTATAAAAAACATATTCTTCCTACAAAGTGTTCTTATCACCGTCAGGTGAGAATTACTTGCTTGGAGATTATGTGTGTGTGTGTGTGTGTGTGTGTGTGTTCCATCATTTGAAACAAGCAGGCAAAGATAGTGACAAAGATGTGACTCCATCTTATAAACTCTACATAAAGTCACTGTTTCACAGTCTGTCTCAATGCATTTTTTTAAGGTCTTCCAATACTATAAAGAATATTTGGGCCTAATATGTTGCTGTTACTCATGCTCAGCATTTCATGATTAATTCTTTTTCTGTTTATCTTCCCCATGCCTGTTTAGTCCACCCTTTGATATCAAATCTCTTTGTAAGCTGCCAGAGTAGTTTGAAAGTGTTTGGGGGCCAAGTTAGCTTAAAATGAATCATATACTAATCAATTACAAAATGTCCTCTAAGGCTTTTCCCCCCACTGAATAATGAATCATTGTAATTTTATACATACATGGACCCATTGTTCTGCTTATGACTCTTAAAAGACAAAAATTTCACAATGTATCACTCTGGAAATTTTCTGAAGCCTTAACACACATTTGGAAGACAGCATCTCTTTCTGACTGCATGACTCCAGAAGTTGGTGGAAACTATTAAACTATACTGGAGCAGCTTCTTCCTGATTCTACTTCATGAATTATTGTTAAGTAGATTTGTGGAAGCAGGTCTGGCCAGAAGTAACATGGTCCATTACCCCAGGAGCATTGCATTTGAATCTAACAGTCCTAGAGGAGTTCCTGTAGTTGTAAACACTTTAATTTGCTTATATTAGTGCAGAATAATAGTGCCTAACCCATGTTCTTTTGAAAATCAAATGAAGTATTATCATAAAGTATATATCACCATGACATAGTTATTACTGAGTAAATGGTAATAATCATAATAATGACTAGAAACACAGTCATTCTCAGTTAGTCCAGAACACTGTAAAAACAGCTTGCTGAGCCTGGTGCCATCCACTCTTTTGAGATTAAGTACATATTTAAGTGAGGCCCAAACTGGGCAATTATATGATGGGTTGAATGGCCAAGACATATAACCCTTAAATGTATATTTAAGCAAAGCCCAAACTGAGCAATTATAAGATGAATTAACTGGAAAACTTACAGAAAATTTTAGAAACAGAAAAACTTTAGATGCAGAAAACATATCTAAATTCTAAAACCTCAAGTTGTAGGGACTATCATACAACAGAGATCACCAGACATCTGGAGGGAAAAATACCCAAATTAAGAGAAAAGGATGAAAGAATTTCATGAGACGAAAGCATAGGAAAGGGACACTTAATGTCATTTTTCTATGAATGTGGTCTGTGAATACTGGTTATACCATTTAACTACACAAGATAATTATTCTGCAACTTGAGAAATCTGACCTAAGAGTTCAGTCTAACTTCCCAAGAGAGCTGCTTATAAAGCTTTATTATGGTGTGATTATGATATAGTTTAGCCTCAAAGTACATATGTGAGGCAATAGGCTACATTTTATAGACTCAATATTACAAGCTCAAGGGGAAAAAAAGCATGGAATTATCATCTAAGAATCTGGGATGACATTTTAAAAATATAAGTGAGTGGTGACAGCCTGTTTATTTTCAGTAGGAGAAAATGTTCCTGAAACTTTGTGTTTGTTCACCTAGAAAAACAATGCATTCCTCTAAACCTTTTGGTCTATCGATTCCTAGAGATAATGTAGTAGACTTGAGGGTGCTTATTATTTTAGGAGATGATAGGTTTAATTAGCTGTCATTGTTAATAGGGTCATAAGAGAAGAAGATGATGCAACACAGGGGAATGGAATGCATCCTTTTTCAGGGAATTGGGAACCTAAAATGATGATTATTGAGCTGCTCAAGGTAATTTCATTAAAGGTAAACATGGAGAATCATTGAGCATTTTCCACAAACTTTTGCCAGGCATTCTTACCCTGCCCTATCCCAATGTCCATTCGCAAATAAAAACAAAGACTTAAACTAGTGGCATTCAATGAGTTTTCACTTCTTTAGTGGTCTGTCGTGAAGACTTTAAAATAATTCAATTATGCTGTACAGAGCTGACTTTATACAAGGACCTAGATATTTGCTTATATTATAAAAGAATTTCTATGTACGGATATATTCTCCTTCAGCTACGCTTTGTGCCTGATAATCCTATTCTTAGGATTATCTTATTTATGATAGTATATGGAAATAAAACTTCCTACAATGGTGTCTCCAGGAGTCCCATTCTCATTTACAAATGTTGCACCAAGGTGTAAAGTATGAAAGCATTTTCAGCTAACAACAAAAGTTTACATGAAATGGTTTTATTAGCAAGATAGTCATTGCATCTGTCCTGTAAAATATCCCTTTGGAATATTCCAAATTTTGACATCGGGAGAGGTAAAAATGATGGAACCGAAGGATTAATTGTTATTCAGAGAGGCCACTTTTTTTTTGTTTGTTTGTTTTTGAGAGGGAGTCTCGCTCCGTCGCCCAGGCTATAGTGCAGTGGCGCGATCTCAGCTCACTGCAACTTCTGCCTCCCGGGTTCAAGCAATTCTCCTGCCTCAGCTTCCTGAGTAGCTGGGATTACAGGTGCCTGCCACTACACCTGGTTAATTTTTTTTGTATTTTTAGTAGAGACGGGGTTTCACCGTGTTGGCCGGGCTGGTCTCAAACTCCTGACTTTGTGATTTGCCCGCCTTGGCCTCCCAAAGTGCTGGGATTACAGGCATGAGCCACCACACCCGGCCGAGAGGCCACTTTTTATAAAAGATGACAAATGCACACCAGGCTATTAGAGGTTTCGGAGACCTCATGGAAGAAGATATGAAAATTGTTTTACTATATTTCAGGGCTAACTCTGTATTTGAAATCATAAGGTTATAAAAATGCAGAGTAGGAGGGACACAACAGTATGTGTGTGTGTATATATATATACGTGTGTGTGTGTGTGTGTATATATGATGTCATTGATACAAAAGTTCAACAAACTTCAAGTTTTAGAAACTACAGCAAGGCATTTCATAACCAAATTATCATGTATCAGTGGTAAAAAGCTAGTGGTGAAAGGCAAACTTAAAAGCAGCAAGAGACAACAGATACATGAAATTCATAAAAACAAAGAAAAAGGTGAGAGAAGGTTTTCACTGCAAACAATACAAATAAGAAAAAAGTAGAAAACATCATTAAAATACTAAAAGAAATAGCCTAGAATTCTATATCCAGAAAAAAGTTTTTTTCAGAAATGAAGATGAAACATAAGCTTTTTCAGACATAGAAAAGTTGAAAGAATGAATCACCAGCGGACAACATTATAAGAAATATTAAAGGAATTCCTTTAGGCAGAGGGAAAATGATACCAGAGGGAAATACAAATTTACATAAAGAACATGAAGAACCAGAAATGGTAAATATGAAAGATGTTTTTCTTATTAAATAAATGCCTTAAAGAGAAAATTGACCGTTTAAAGCAAAAATAATAACAATGTACTCTGAGGTTTAGACAATATGCGCAGATGATTTCTGACTGAGCATGGTTTGACTTGAACATTTTTTACTTTAAGATGGGCTTATAAAGAGGTAAACCCATCATAATTTGAGGAGCTCCTTATGACTTACAATGGGGTTATGGTTTCTACTGAACATGTATTGCTTTTGCATCATCATGAAGTTTACAAATTTTAAAGTGGACCATAGTGAGGCAGGAGAATCACTTGAACCCGGGAGGCAGAGGTTTCAGTGAGCCGAGATCGCGCCACTGCACTCCAGCCTGGGTGACAGAGTGAGACTGTCTCTCAAAAAAAATAAACAAGTAAATAAAAAATAAAGCGGACCATGGTAAGTCAGGGAACATCTGCTGTGTTGCCAGTGTTAAATGCATCTTCAACTTACAACATTTTTGACTTATGATTTTATTGGGATGTAACCCTGTTGTAAGTCAAGAAGCCTCTGTAAAAGTCAAGTGTAGGACGGCAATGGCACAAAAGTTAGGTATGGAGAAATAAAAGTATGAGGTTGAGAAGTTTTTATACTGTATGTGACATGGTATAATATCTTTTTAGAACGACTTTCATAAGTCAAAGGTGCACACTATATACCGTAAAGCAATGATTAAAAGGATACAAAAAATGAGTTAGAGGTAACAAGAAAACAAAGGAGATAAAAAGGCCTTATAAAAAATAATCAAATTATCTAAAATAAGGCAAAAAAAGACAAAAGGAAACAAAGGACATATGGAACAAATGGAAATCAAAGAACAAGGGAGAAGATTTAGTCTAAGGAATGCAACAATCACATTAAAGGTAAAAGTCTCAAGATCTCAATGAAAAGTCAGAAATTTACAACTTGGATCTTTTAAAAATGAAGACCCAACTATATTTTGCTAATTGGAAACTCACTTTAAATATAAAAGCCCACATAGAATAAAAGTAAAAATAGAAAACAAATACTACAGTACCAGCTTCTCAAAAGAAGTTGACCTGGCTGTATTAATATCAGAAAAAGTAGATTTCAGAGCAAAAGGTAATAATTCTCTTTTACTAGGAAAAAAGAGGATTTTGTAGTAATGACAGAAGTATCAATTTGCCAAGAAGAAATAGTAACTCTAAACTTATATGAACTGGATAATAACAGGTCAAGGCATATGATGCAAGAAATGATAGAACACCAGGGAGAAGTAGATAAAGCCATACTTCTCTTTTAATAATTGTTAGAACAAGTAAACGCCAAATCAGTAAGGGCAGAGGAGACTTGAACAACATTGTATCCACCAGCTTAACCTAACTGACGTTCATGGAAGACTCTGACTAACAAAGTCGGACTACGCTTTTTTTTCCCTGGGAGTGTAAGGAATATTTATAATGATCAACCATTTTCTGGACCATAATGTAAATCTCCAACTTAAAAGGATTCAAATCACAAAAAGCATGTCCTGTGATTACAGTATAGTTACAGTAGAAATAAAAAAACTAAAAGATATTTAGAAAATCCTTGAATATCACAAATAAATAACATACTTCCATATATCACCTAGGTCAAAGAGGCAATGGAAAAGAAAATGAAAAAGTATGTATCTTGAACTGAATGATTACAAAATGAAAATGAAACCAAATCTGCGGGATGCAGCCATAGAAGTGCTTAGATGGAAATTTATAACCTTAAGGGCCTACATTACGGGGAATAAAAGAGGTCTCAAACCAATGACTTCAGTTTCTACCTTAATACATTAAAAAATAAAGAAAAAAATGAACTTCAAAATGATCAGGAGAATGGAAACAGTAAAAATCACAGAAAAAATCAATGGGAAAACAGAAAATAAAAACAATCAATAAAAACCTGGTTATTTGGAAAATTCAAAATCAACAATCCTTTTGCCAGATGAATCAAGGCAATAAAGGAGGAAACACGAATTACAAATATTAAGAATTAGATAGAGAACGTGACAAAGGCTTCCATAGAGATTAACAGGCTGATAAGAAATATTGTGAATACTTTTATGCCAATAAATTTGCCAACTTAGTTGAAATAAACAATTTCCTTGAAAGATGTGAACTACTCACTGAAGGGAAAAAATAGCTAACCTGATTAGCTTTGCTTTTCTGAAGAAGTTGAATTGTTTTTAAAAACCTTCCCACAGCAAAAATTCCAGGCCTGGAGGGCATCAGTTCCAACAAGGTAACTGCCAACAAACTTTCAAAAAGAAATAATATCAACTTTGCAAAAATTCTTCTAGAAAATTGAAGACGAAGTAATACTTCCCAACTCATTCTGTGATGTCTGTATGTCTCTGAGACCAAAACGAGACAAGACATCCTGAGAAAAAGAAAAATTACACGCGATATTCCTCGTGAACATATGTAGAAAAAATAAGTAAATAAATTTGTGCAAATAAAACTCAATAATATATAAACAGTAATACATTATTAATGACTATGGTTTATTCCAGAAGTACCTGTTTATTTAACATTTAAAAATCAACATAATGATTTGTAATCAGAGACTAAAAAAGCACTTGAGTATCTCGAATGGAACAGTGAAAGCATTGGATAAAATACAACATTAATTCCTAGTAAAACCTCTGAGCAAACCAGGAATAGAAGGAAACTTTCTTAACCTGATAAAAGACATCCATAAGAAACCCATGGCTAACAGCAAACAACACCCTTAATGGCTAAAGAGTCAAGGCTTTCCGCCTAGAACCAGGAACAAGGAAGAGATGTCTACTCTCACCACTTCTATTCAGCATTGCAGTCAGTTTCTAGTACGTTCTATACTAGTATAGTATAGTTCTAGTATGTTCTAGTATGTTCTATAAGGCAAGAAGAAGAAAGAAAAGACATTTCAGATTGTAAAGGAGCAAGTAAACTTGTCTTTTCTAATAGACATTTGGTTGTTTATGTAGAAAATCCTATGAACCTAGGAAAATAAAACTGGAACAAATTAGTGGGTTTAAATGATTATAGGATTCAAGGTCAATATACAAAATCCAATTGCATTTTGTATACCAGTAATGGACAACTGGAAATGGAATTTAAAAACATTATCACATATAAGAGTGGATCTCAAGTATTTTTACCAAAATATTAAAATAATGTTCTATTAGAAATTTATTTTAAAGGGATATATTCCTCCCTTTTCATGAAAAAAATCCATGAATTATTTTAAGTGATAATTTATTTTGAAAATAAAATTCATATTGCATAAAATGTTACCACTTATAGCATCGAAAATATGAAGTATTTTGAGAAACGTGTGTCAAAATATGAGTAAGACCTGTATATTTAAAATCACAAAGCATTACTAAAGAAAACTGAAGATATAAATAAACCGATAAATATATCATGCTTATTGATTGAAAAACTCAGTGTTGTTTAAATGTCAACTCCCCCCGCATTGATGTATAAATTAATTGGAATGCCAATAAAAATCCAAATTGGCAAGCTTTTGCTAATACTCATAGGAGAACACAAAAGACTTAAATAAACCAAACAACTTTTTAAAAAGATGAGGATATTATCTAGTTTCAAGATTTACAGTCTTAAAAGTGTTGTTCCCAACATGACTGACAATTTCCATGCTGCTAAATCCAGGAGTCATATATCACTCTTTGTTTTTCTTAATAAGTCGCCAGTATTTGACATAACCTATCACTTCCTTCTGACATGCTTTTGTAACCTAGCTTCTGAGATGCCATACTCTGTTTTTCCTCTTGTTCCCTGCCTCTGAGAGTTGGAGTATCGTAGTGCCCAGTCCTTGACTTTATCTTTTGTCTGCTGTGTGTACACTCATGTCTTTGGGGAGCTCATCTCACTGCATGCTTTTAAATACCAAGAATGTAACCAGCATCAGATGGACAGGTGCAACCAGGACCTCGCCAGAGTAGTTCCGACACATATTTCCAGTTGTCTACTTGACATCTCCTCTTAGATTGTTAATGGACATCTGCAAATTGACATGTCCAAACCTATAGTCTTGATCGTCCATACATTTGCTCCTCTGAGAGCCTTCTGAATCAGTTGACAGGAACTCAATTTTTCAATTACTCAGGCCAAAAAAAAAAAAAAGAATCTCACAGTCATCTTTGACTTCTCTATTTTGCACCCCATATCCATCCTTTAGGACACCCTGTTGATTCTTCTTCGGAGCACAAGCAGAATCTGGCCTCTTCTCGATATTTCCAAGGCTGACCCTCCAAGCTGTCACTTATTTGCTTCATTTGAGTTAGAGAAGTTCTTTATAAATCCCATGTTTTAATAGTCCTTTGTCTAGTCCTTTCTTGATCAAAAATTTTATGTCTCTACCTGTGTATCTATGGTCACCTATGTAGTTAATGGTTTCAAACGTGTCTCTCTTTTTTTGCCTTTTGTGACACATTTAAGAAATACCGCTTAACCTGATTTAATAAAATACATTTTCTTCTTCAGCCTACATGTTGGTTTTAAATAATCCTAAACCATTTAGAACTTGTTTTGGTCTGGTATAAAAGAAGGATTGACTTTTCCTGAAAGCACATTTATTGAATATTTTTCTCCTCAAGGCTCTATTGTGATACTATCTGTAGCTCCTTAGTTTAGACTCTCTAGAAAGCAAAGACTGGGCCAGGATTAAGGAGCTAACACTTTATTTGCAAAGTGCAAGCCAAGATAGAGTGAGAAAGAAAGGGTAGTGGGCTAAGGAAAGTGGGAAGCAAGCCACAGAGTGCATTGTCATTCAGGCTAATGCTGTTTCCCAGTAAACTCTAAGAGACAGAGTTCACTCTGACTTCCCTGGCAAGACTGAAAATAGACCCCTTAGACTTGTCTGCAGGAGAGAGGGAGAGGAAGAATACATGCCTGTGTACTTCCTTTCTCCTGTTGGGCCATGGGTCGATGTCCATACCACACAGGGCTAACTTCCCTTAAACGTCTGGGTTACATCCCAGCCTGTTAGCAACGTCTCAGGAAGCCAGATTCCATGCTCTGTGGTAGGTTTTATCCCCATTCAAAAAAAGGCAAACAGGTGGGGTGAGGGTGTCAATTGGCCCATCAAGACAGAAAAAAGGAAAAGGTCCAGGAATTCTGAGAAGGCAAACAAGATTAATGTCCAATGCAGTCACATGTCAAGTTACCTTGTATGTTTGGATCTGTTTTTCAGCTATTCTATTTCAGTAGTCAATTAACTTATCTCTGGGGCAATGCCAAACTATTCTAATAATCACAGATTTACAGTAAATCAAATGTCGGGCAAGTCATCAGAAGCCTTGCTTTATTGTGGGTCACATACATTTCAGAATCAGTTTTTTTTTTAAGTTCCAGATAAGTAAAGCTATTTAATATTAGTTTATATTTTGAGAGAATCAACATATTTGTGATACAGAATCTTTATAGCCTTAAACATAATGTTTTGAGTCTTATTTTTAAACATCTGGAATATTTAGGTTAGATATATGCCCTATGGGTTTTGTTGTAATTGGGAAGGATATTCCTTAAACTCAATTGTTAAATTGGTTGTGTTGATATATTAGAACACTACTGATCGGCATAGGCTGATCTTTACCCAGCAAGCCTGCTAGACCCTTATTACATCTTCTGTATTTTACATATATTCTTTTGGATTTTCTTTCTAGACACTTCTATGTGAATAAAAAATTAGATTGTTCATCCTTCACCTTTTTAGATCCTTTACTGTTTTCTTTAATTGTTCTATCTGAAAACCTTCAGCACAACGTTGAATCAGTGTACTGATAGGAATCATCTTTACCTTATTTCTATGTTCATTTGATCTGATGACTTGTGATGTTTCACAGTTCAGGATTATTTTGATATATTCTACTATCAGGGTAAGGCAGTTCCATTTTATTCTATTATACGAAGATTCTGATTCTCATGAATTGACTATTTTATCAAATGATCTTTCTGTATCTGTTAATATGCTCAAATATTTTCCATTTGGCCTATTAATGTGATGAATTACATTATACGGTTTTCTTATATTTGAATGCATATCGGTAAGAAGTCTATATTTTTGTATTGAATTAAAAATATTTTAGCTGGATTTGGTTCTGGAAAAAATCTCATCCCTTCTAATGTTAATTATATTCTTTCTGTTCAATCCCTCAGAACAAACACTTAGCCTTCTTATCTTATCCTGCCTGGGTTTTGTAAAATTTTTTTTTATTTCTATGGGTTTTTGGGGAACAGGTGGTATTTGGTAACATGAGTAAGTTCTTTATAACCACTGCCTGTTTCTTAATTTCTTAACCACATTCATATATTTTCTATCCCTTTATAGTTCTATGCCTATTCTCAGTGATTTATGTCTGTCTCCAAGCTCATTAACATTTTCTTCAGCTATGTCAATCTGCTTTTAAAGTAATGCATTCATTTTAAAACTTCAATGACTGCTTTCCATTTCTTGAAGCTCTCTTTGGTGCTTTTCCATATATAACTATTTCTCATTCTTTCATGATGGCCTCATTATGGTTTATTAGAGCTCTCTGGCAAACATAAACATTTTTATACTCTTTCAGATATTTTGTTATTGCTAGATCTTAGGGTTAAAAATCTCTCATGTATTATGTCTACTCACTACCCTTCCTGGTCGATGTTTTTCTAACTTGGTTTGTAATTTTCTTATAAGCTTATCTTCCATAGGCGTTAATTTTTGTTTGTGTGTTCCACATGCTCTAGGTTATTTATGTATCTCTTCAAATTATTTTGGTTTCTTCCTGATGTGGCTTTACATATGGCTGTTTTAAACTTGGTAGTATGTTAACTGTTTGACCTGGGATTTCCATGCCAATGTGAATATCAAGAGGGCATTATAAATACTGTTTGCATATCTGATGATGGTATTGGCTTGGGGTTGCAACCGGCATGGAGTCAATCTGTAAAATGATTTATTCATTTTTATTTTTTGTGTAAATCCCAAGGCACATAGCAATCCTTGTTACTGCTTCTCTGGGTTAATGGGAGATGTTTCTAGCTTGTTTTTCATGGCCAAGTAAAATGTTTGAGGTTTTGTGAAGTGCTTAGTTATAGCTCTCTATCTTCTAAGACCTTAAGGATTTTGTAGCAACACCCCAGCCACCATCCCCTTCATCTTGCATCTAAATCCTGCATAATATTAGACCAACACAGCATCAACTGAAGCTTATTACACTGTATTTGAGTTCTTTCTTCAATCGTCTTTGCCTTTTCTTATTTCTTGGCTACATATTTTAAATCAATGTGGTCATAATTTACCCATAATAAATGTATTTAAAGGGGGGAAAGAACAACTCCACCATTGCCAAAAGTCCTAGTCTAGCTGTTACTGCCCAACTTGTCTCATAATTTTGGATTTCCACGTATGAGCCTACTGTGTTTCCATTGCGTCTTAACTCTCTATTGTTTGTGAATGTTTCTGTCATCATCATGTCCAACATACATATTTCTGCCAGTAAGTGCTAATCTTATAGCGTTTAATTGTTCACATCACTTTTCATTTTCTAAAAATACATAAGTTTCTTGAAGCCAGGGGCTGTGTATCACGCTTCTATAGCTTTCTGTCTTCCCATAGTAGTTCTTTAATTGATATCTGCTCCTCAAATATAATAAAAACAAGAATCCTAGAAAAGAGATACTCAAACTTTTTACATGTCAGAGAATATCCTAGAACTTTAACTATATGACAGCATTAATTGAACCCTCACATGTAGAAGCCATGCAGTATGCTGTTCAGATATTCCTTTAGGAGAAAGCCCGTTGCAAGGAACGTGTTGGCTGATAGCCTTGACCTTCACATTGAAGTCGGGTCCCCCCAAGCAGCTCCCTGCCAAAGACCATAGCAGGGGTACAAGACCCTGGCCATTCCTGCCCACCACTGAGCTCACTTGCTGGGCCATATGTGCTCTGGGGTTCTCACCAGCCTAGCTGAGCCTTTCTCTGAGTTGCACTGCAGTCTGAGGCTCTTCTTATCTCATCCCTCCTCCTTCCTACTGCTCCCCATGTCTGCATCATAGTCTGAAATCCTTCTTCACTCACTTCTGTGATCTCTATCCCTTAAAAATCCTTTATCTGATAGCATTTATGATTCTGTTGATCAAGACCAATATCATGGATCCAAAGGAAGATATGAAGACTGTAAGACCAGAAACACTTGCATGATGAGCTATGATAGATAGATCTAGAAATGGTTCATTTGGATAATCTTTCTTAGGCTGTCCCCACTGCTTAGTATAAAGGCCCCATATCTGTAACCTTTACAGATGTTCCCATTAATACCTTCATTTCATATCCAATTACACCTGGCATCTGCTTCCCAGAGGATGCAAACTAGGCCATTGCCTCAACCTCTTCTTCAAATGAGGGAACCAGGGCTTTAAAAGATTAAGAGACATGTCAAGTTTACATAGTTATTCAGTCTAACAGTCCAAATTTGAAGCCAATTTTGTCTGACTACAAAGCCCACATATTTTACCACTACCTGGGAGAAAGTAAAAATAATGTTTCATGGAAATCAACGTCTTGCCATCTGAAAATGTTTAAGGATCACAGTGAAATCATTTTCCTCCTGCAGGGACCCACTTGCAGTATTTCCTGTTCAGAAGGGCTGAATACACAAGTGTTGGTCAGGAGGCAAATATTTAATTTCTATATTCTCTGATTTATGAAAAATCAAAAGGGTAGCATTTGCTTCAGACAGTCACAAGGAACCCAAATGGAACATAAAAGTCCTTCACGTGATAGCATTCATGATTCTTTTGATAAAGGCCAATACAATGGATCCAAAGGAAGGTGTGAATAGTGTAAGATCAGAAACAGTTGCATATCAGCTACGATATATAGACCCACAAATGTTTCATTTGGAAAAATTCTTCTTAGGCTGTATGTACTGCTTAGAATAAGGGAACTATATTTGATTTTTAATACCAGTCTTAGATTACTCTATCTTTATGGTTTATTATATTGAATTGGAACATTTTGTTTATATAACTGCCTCCCTGCCCTCCTACTGCACAAACCTCATCCTGGATATGGACTCACCTATTCTAGAGTCTTTATGCCCTTGGGAGGCAGGGATAGAATTCTTTACTGTTGTACGCATGGAGCCCTGCAGTAGTGGGCATCCGATAAATACTTGTTAAAGGCTTTAAATAAATAGGAGATTTTATAACTGTTACAAAACTTTAAAAGACTGTCCAATGAAAGGAAATAAGTCTCTTTATACAATTACAACAAATTGTAAGATTAGTTGGGTTACAAGCTAAATGGCTATAACAAAGGCATCCTAAAACAGAGTAGACTGAACAAGACTGAAGCTTATTTCTCTACCATCCCAAAGTAAAGACTCCAGGACTGATGGAATAGCCCTGCCACTTTGAGTATGTGGCTTTAATCTCAGAGTCAGATAGCTCCTTTAGTCCCAGACATCTCTAACCAGCAGTAAGGAAAAATTTGACGAGACAACGCACACTCAATTGTTTTAATGGCAAGTCATGAATGTGGTGCACATCACTTATTCTCCATCCACTTGCCTTAGTAGTCACATGGCCAACTTAGTCACATGGTCAGCCTTGCTCACTACAAAATATATCTTCAGCCTTGTGGTGATGCGTCAGTTAAATCTGTATTCCTGCAAGATTGCAAGAGAATGGCTATTTGGGCAAACAGCCGTGTGCTATAACCATCTATAACAAACCACCTTCTAACCAGAAGAACTGAATTAGAAACAAGTAGGTCAGCAGTGAATTAGCAAGCTATCTATTACTGAATATATTTAAGCAGAAACATAATTATCATTTGCAAAGCAGAAATCTAAGATCAATACTATTTTTTCCCATTGGGAGGTTCCAAGAGATGACCATTAAACTCTCCACTATGTGATTTTATGATTTCATTTTATGTCTTATACATTGTAGAATATATTGTACACAGTAGACACTTGGGCAACCTGTTTCTTTTCACACTGTAAACATTTTGAGGGTAAGGACAATGTCTGCCTTGAAGTCAGCCAGTACTTGGAAAATTACATGGGAGACAGTAGAAAAATAAGAGGTAAATATATTGTTGTTGAACAAATGAATTAATGACAATTAAAAATCATGGACTAGAAGCTAAAAAGACTAGGAAATGTACCCATGTTGCAATGGCAGGAAGTTTGGATTGACATTTAATACTTAAAATGCTCAGATTTTGTAATGTAGAATATTTTTACTAAATCTGTGAAAGATATTGCATAAACATGAAACATAAATATATGTTGAGTGTATTTTTGGCATTTCTCAAAAGCTGATAGCAGTTATTTCTCTTATAGAGTCACAGAAATGATGAATTTTTTTTTAGGTACAAAATGACTGTAAACTCATTGTTATACACTAGTATCCCTCACTTTAATTTGAATCTTTGTTCGGCTTATACATTCAAACAGTTATTATTTAAGTTAAAAGTTGTCCCAAATAAAATAAGTTAAAGTAATGTCAGTGTCCCTAGAGGAAAATGTTTTTAACCTTCTCTATGCAACTCAGTATCGGGAAATTAAAATTCTTATCACTTCTAAGACTTACAATGGGGGATTGGGTGGCAGAAGATAGATATTACCAATTGTATATTTTCTCTCTTTCTTCTACTCTCCCTCACTCCCTCCTTTTATCTCTCTCTCTATCTCTCTCTCTCACACACAAACACACACACACTCCTCTCTCACACACACAATCCTCTCTCTCACACACGCACAAACTCTCTCTTCCCCCCTCCCAACTCTCTCTTCTTCTCCCTCTTTTTCTCCTGTCTCTCTCTCCCTCCCCTTTATTCTCTCCACCCCTATGGATCCCCTTCTATTTATCCTATTTGTATGTTCTCTGTAAACCTTCCCTAGGATTATTACCCTATCTTAATTTATTCCTCAATCCTGGTTTGGTCAAGTACCCTCTATCCCCAAAGAGAGCACTGACAGGCTATACAGGATATAGAAATCACATGGAGGCTGGACACAGTGGCTCACTCCTGTAATCCCAGCACTTTGGGAGACCAAGGCAGGCAGATCACGAGGTCAAGAGTTCAAGACCAGCTTGACCAACCTGATGAAACCCCATCTCTACTAAAGATACAAAAATTAGCCAGGCATGGTGGTGGGTGCCTATAATCCCAGCTACTCAGGAGGCTGAGGCAGAAGAATTGCTTGAACCCAGGAGGCGGAGGTTGCAGTGAGCCAAGATGGTGCCACTGCACTCCAGCCTGGGTGACAGAGCAAGACTCTGTCTCAAAAACAAACAAACAAACAAAAAACAAACAAATCACATGGAGAAGCAAGGTAAAGATGAAATCGATGTAAAGGGAAATAATGTCAATTCTTCCATATTTAATAACTGACACAGTCATCCAGAAACAATGTTCTAGATAGATCTCTTGTTAAATTTTGACTGAGAATATTATAGTGTATCGTATACTCATATATAAATACATGTATGATTATTATATTAGTTATAACTCACATGCTGTCTGTTATTCTAGGTGCAGAAGAAAACCATCTCTATGATATTTTATGAAAAATGCATTCTCTGCACAAGTAATAATATCAAAGACTCAGATACAACCTGAGGCAGCAATTCTGATTTTTACACCAAAATCTTTTTAAGATTTTTAAATGACGTGTCTCTTCCAGAAGAATAGGGTATTTGCTCATATATGAGTAATGCTGAATAGTTTTTGGAGAGGTCTCTTGTGAAAAGTTAGAGGATTACTTTGATGTCAGTATCATTCTGAGCAGTAGATGAAATCAGAGAGCAGAACCCATCATCCCATGATAGATGGGGAGGCTACCTATGGCCTAGTGAGTAGATAAATTGGTTACATCATTTAATGTGCACCACTGATGTCCCAAGTCACTGTTCAGAGATACCCTATTTTTCACCACGCAAACTTGACTTCCACACTTATTTAACATTACCCTACCAAGACCAACACTTTACTTTCGTCAGACTTGACCCATTAGTTTGATAATTCCCAGAAAAATTGATGGCAGAGGCACATGCATCATGAAGATTTGCTCTCACATATAATCTGCAAGGATTGCTTGTGTCTAAAAGCAACATCCCGCTGCCTGTCCATGTGTAGTATCTGCCGCAACTATAAAACATTTCCTAGGACCGCAGGTTGGCCTTACACATCCAGATGTCAATTAATAATGTGACCTTAGCTAAATGATTTAATTTTCCTGAACTCATTTATTTCTCCATATGAAGAGGGAGTAGAAATAAGTGATCTATAAAGTTTCTTCCAACTGTTCCATTCCTTAAAGGAGCCCCCATTCCAGGGGCCATGAAGCAGGTCACATGTGATACAACCTCATTATTCACTGCAGTGGCATTCGTTTCTGATGAATGAAATAAGAGTTAGAAGGATATTTTTCTCTTCTGCAGTTGAAAATTCTCCTGCAGTCTCCAACAATGGTTGTGATGTGGCATTGTGTAGAAATACAACAAAGGCAAACCCTCTTAGACATAGCCTACAACGGGGTGCAGGACAGCAGCTTCTCACTCTGGAATTCTCTAAAACTATAGATAAACCCCATCCCACTCCTCCCTCTTCATTAAGATGTCCCACCTTTATACTCCCAGACAACCTGTCCCTTGATCTTAGCCTCAGTCACACTGCAGAGTAATTTTTATGTTGTTTTCCTTCTTCTGGGTCAGACTGTGAACCCTATGCAAGCAGGAAACATGCTTTTGTGGAATTTTTTCCCAATGTGAATAAACTCTGTTGCTTGCCTTCCAATAACCTCTTTAATGATCTCTTTAATGAATGATTTTATGTCACTAGTTATCAACCATGACTGAATGGGGGCCAGGCAGCCCACAGCTCATAGTCTGTTCTGAGTTTCCATTCCTAAAGAGGAAAATTCCATTGGCATGATTCAGCTTCAAAGTTCTGCATTTGATACCTCTGGCCAGCTAGCTATTATTCTTGACCCAGTAAGCTGTGTTTGAGATGGCAAAGAGAATGAGTCTTACATTTGTTCCTTTAAAATAGTGGATACATACACTGCATATTGTAGTTTCTTGCAACTAAAAGAATAATGGGGTTACATCACATGTGACCCATTTTATGACCTTTAGGATGATGGGTCCTTCAGCAAAAGCAAAAGGTAAGTAATGAGATTAAAAAGATAAGGAAATACATATGTGACCTGCCCTCAAGTAGTAGATAGTCTAGTTGTACGTTTTGTTATCTATTGCCCACTTATTAGGAGCAAGGATTCTTCCAGAGAATGAGGAAGGGCCAGAGACCCCTGAATTGCTTCTGGCTCAGTAAGAATTTCTATTATTTGGGGGATATATTTTTTCCCCCAAAGCCTTCTAAAAGTAAGCTAGATTTCAGCGTCCTAACTGAAAAAATGCCCAACCTGTATCCAGCATCCTGAAACCTGAAGCAAGTGGAATGGTAAGCCTTGTGGGAAAGATAACTCCAGGAGTGCCAGGTCTAACAGAATAGCATCAGTGAGAGCCTGGTACTGAATTGTAGTTCAGTAGTTCATTTGTGCTTACAAAGCACAACTATTGAAGAGAACACTGGAGGTAAGAGACAGCTCTCAACAGGACACGTAACTCAAAATCACAGAATGTGAGAACCAAAAGGGACTGATAGTTTACTTAGAAATGCCATGCAGTTGGAGGAAAATTAAGAAGGATTGTAATTGGGTCTTTCACCTGAGCTCTCCGAAGACCACTGAGGCAAATATACATATTGCATACTCAGTTTTTTTGTTGACATGTTTGCAATATAAAATTCTTTTTTAATTTTTTTGAAACAGAGTCTCCTTCTGTTGCCCAAGCTGGAGTGCAGTGGTGCAATCTCAGCTTACTGCAACCTCCGCCTCCTGGGTTCAAGTGATTCTCCTGCCTCAGCCTCCCAAGTAGCTGGGATTACAGGTGTACACCACCACACCCAGCTAATTTTTGTATTTTTAATAGAGACAGGGTTTTACCATGTTGGCCAGCCTGGTCTCGAACTCCTGACCTCAGGTGATCCTCCTGCCTCAAGCACCCCAAATTTCTGGGATTACAGGTGAGTCACTGCACCTGGCCTGAAATTCTTTTATTTTTATATTTCTTATAAATTTATTTTGTAGCTAATAAAATTAAGTGACACAGACAAGGAATTACAAAATATCCAAGTCACCACACCAATTTATGTGAGAATGAGATTAAAATTCTGTCCTCTTTCCACTAAGGTACTTTGTCCTACTTATATTTTGTTATACCAAGGACAAAAAAAAAGTTTCTTTTTCAAATATTTGCTTGGCAGTTAGATCTATAATTGGAGTAGAAGACACAATATTCATACAATTCCTTGGAGTTAAGAAATGAGGTATTCAACTTCTATTTTTTAATTTCTGGTCAAGCCATTCATTTTCCTGGGAGAATTCTAAAGTCAAATTCCATCTAAAATATTATTAACTTGCCAGTTGGTTCTGAGAAATAAGTTTTTAAGCAATTTGACTCAGAGCATGTTCCCACGACAGAGCACTGTCCCCGACCAAAGGTGGTCACCTACTCAAATTCCTGATATCTGGAAGCTAACACACCTGCCCCAGTTTCTCCTGAGACCAGGTTTCTACCGTGCCATGTGGTGCAAAAATTGGATATTTCATTCTCTGCAACATGATCCTTTAGATAAAATTCTGAAAGTCTTTCTTTGTCTTCCTTTTTCTTACACAAGTCCTTGCTTTGCTCTTGTTAGTCTTGTCAATTTCTGACATTATCCGTTTTGGGGCACTCTTCCTACCATCATTGCAACAAAGGAAAGAGGTTTGTTTGTGCAAAGCTGAATCTGTGCATGCCTCGCAGTGGTGCCTGAACATTCTCTCTCTCATTCATATAAAGTACCCAAGTATTTCCCTTACTGTCAAAAATCAATCCAACTGGGGAATATCAGACAATATGTTTGTACAGAAAATGATTAAAATTCAAATGATTGCTTGAATGATATAAATAAATTCAAAATTATGGTCTTACTACATTTATTGAGCTATATAAATGTGTATCTAGTAAAAATACTTCAACAATTCTTCCTTCAAGTATAGAGGCCTTCTTATTTCCCTTTACATTCTATAACAAAACTCATTAGGTATAGTTTCTGTTATAATATCTTTTTAAACTACACTGGCAGCCCATCAGTCCATCCTCTTTTTTTCTTTTCTTTTCTTTTTTTTCTTTTTTCTTTCTTTCTTTTTTTTTTTTAAGACAGGGTCTCACTCTGTTGCCCAAGCTGGAGTGCAGTGGTATGACCATGGCTCACTGCAGCCTTGAACTCACGGGCTCAAGCAATACTCCCACCTCGGCCACCAAGCAGCTGGGACTACAGGTGCATACCGCCACGCCCAGCTAATTTTTTTTTGTATTTTTTGTAGAGATATTGTTTTGCCATGTTGCCGATGCTGGTCTTAAATTCCTGGGCTTATGCCACCTGCCCACCTCGGCCTCCCAAAGTGCTGAGATTACAGGCGTGAGCCACTGCACCTGGCCTTTATTCTCCTTTAAACCATTAACATGTATCTCTCTTAAATAGGCTTAAAATCACAAAGAGGGTTCAACAGGGGATATCAGGGGCTAAAAAATAGTCAGGAAAGGTCTTTCCTTTTAATGTACCTATAAATCATTCTGAACTTTCTACAATAGCAGTAAAAGAGATCACCCTCAATCTCTGTGACAGGCCTTTTTAATCCCTGCATCCAGTAACTACCCATTCATTTAAGGAAGAGTGATGAAAGGATGTAAACACTTCTCAACTATGCCACGGAATGAGAAGAGTAAAAAATCAACAGCGAAATGAAACTACCAGAAACTTATGGAAAAATACACTTAATAGAGGAGACATAACTTTCACCTTATAGTCAGGTACAAGAAAAGGATGCCTATTTTCACCATAAGTACTGTATATTTTACTTACAATAATACAAAACATTATAAAATGATATTTTAAGTTATAACTTTAGAGATAATACTGATATTTCTATGATTGCATACATATAGGCAATTCACTACTGGAGAAATGATTTTCAAAGAGTATTCAGTAAGGTGACTGGATGCAAGATCAATTTTAAAAAACCAATAGCTTTCTTTATTACAGCAAATCAATTAAAATATATAAAGAAACATAACAGTAAAAAATTATAAAATACATGAGCATGATCATGGTGTCAAAAAATGTGCAAGACCTTTATTTAAACACCCACATAATATGACCTGAGAGTATAAAATAATATTTGATTACATAGAAAGAGAAAATGCCCATGGTTTGGAAAATATGATGTTTATAAGGTTTTAATATTTTCAAATTATACTAGGAATGCAATGCCATTCAATTCAAAAATTCCAAAAATTGTTCATGATATTGAAAAGATGAGTCAAATTTTATATGGATTATTAAATGTGAAAAGCTAATCAAGAAGATTTTACAAACTAGCATTTTGGGAGACCAAGGTGGGCAGATCACTTGAGGTCAGGAGTTCAAAATCAGCCTGGCCAACATGGTGGAACCCGTCTCTACTAAAAATACAAAAATTAACCAGGTGTAGTGGGGCAAGCCTGTAGTCCCAGCTACTTGGGAGGCTGAGGCAGGAGAATCGCTGGAACCCGGGAGGAGGAAGTTACAATGAGCTGAGACTGTGCCACTGCACTCCAGCCTGGGTGACAGAGCAAGACTCCATCTCAAAAAAAGAGGAAAAGAAAGAAAAAAAGAATAAGGCAGTGATGGTTCTGCCAGATGTAAAAAAGCATGATAAGGCTATAGTATTTGTAGCTATGATAAAGCGCAGTATTTGTGCAGTAGACAAGTACATCATTGGACCAAAATAGGTATTTCACAGGTAGCTGCAGCATTTATGGGAATCTGAAATATAAAAATGATCGCATTTCAAATTACTAAGTGACAATGGCCTAGTCAATAAAATGCATTAAGACAATTGATTATTTAAGATGAGGAAAATACATAATTTTATGTTGTTTTTCCAAAGACAAAATAAACTTCAGCTAGAACTAAATTCGAAAATAAGAAAAATAAGGCAGCTATGAGATTATGAGAAGAAAATATGGGATATTCACAACATGAAAATGACAAGGAAAAGACTGATACATTTTTTTCATTGCTTGTCTTCCCTAATCAATTTGGTATATTTAATGGTATCAAAATATAAACATCTTTGTAACAAAATATGCCATAAGTATAATTAAAATATAAGAAATACACTGGGAGAAAATATTTTATAACATATAAAGCAGATAATATTGAGAATTTGTAAGTTAATAAATGTATGTCTGTTAATTATATATGAAAGATATGTAAATTAATGAACCTGTGAAACAGTACATTAGCAAACAGAGTAGATATATAGAAAAGCAAATAATAGAAGAGATTTATAAAAAAGTGTTGAAAACCAGCCAGGTGTGGTGGTCCATGCCTATAATCCCATCACTTTGGAAGGCCAAGGTGGGAGGATTACTTGATTCCACAAGTTCAAGACCAGCCTGAACAATACAGTGAGACCCCATCACTACAAAAAATTTTTAAAAAGCCCAGGTATGGTGGCACAAACCTATAGTCCCAGCTATGTAGGAGGCCAAGGTAGGAGGACTGCTTTAGCCCAAGGAGGTAGAAGCTGCAATGAGCCATAATTGTGCCACTGCACTCCAGTCTGCATGACAGAATGAGACACTGTCTCAAAAAAATAAAAGACAAAAACTATCCTCAACTAAACAGACCATCAAAGACATGCAAGAAAAATAAAATCATACAGTAACATTTGCAAAAATGGAGAATAAATGAAGTTTTATAGAAATGAATCTACATTATGAAATACTGTGCTTCATAGCTTTAAAGAGTGAAGTACGTTTCCACGTTCAGACATGAAAAGATCTCAAGGGCAAATAATTTAATCTCTAACAGATCAGATCCCATATATTCTGTGTGAAACTTTTTTCTACTACATATTACACTAGAAACATGAACCAAAAAATGCTGGAGCTCCGAGGAATGATTTTATCTGGAGAGGATGACACATGTGACCCTGCAGCCAGTCCCTAAAATATGACTGAATATTTGACAGTAAGAAAAGTGGTGAATAGATCTTTTCAGAACAGGATATAGTCTGTTCCAAACTTCTCACAATTACATTCCAGTCTTCTTTGTCAACCCCACCAGTTTATCTGTGATCAGTCCCCAATCACCCACTTCACCTGGGCGGAGGTCTTTGATGCCATCTTGCCTTGTACCAATCTGTTCTTCTCTACTAACATCTCCTCCATTCTCCCCTCAGTCTCTCCCTTTCCATTTGCCCAGCTAATTCCTTCTTTTTTTTCTTTTTTCTTTTTTTTTTTTTGAGACAGAGTCTTGCTGTATCACCCAGGCTGGAGTGCAGTGGCAGAATCTAGGCTTACTGCAACCTCCGTCTCCCGGGTTCAAGCGATTCTCCTGCCTCAGCCTCTTGAGTAGATGGGACTACAGGCGCCCGCCACCATGCCTCGCTAATTTTTGTATTTTTAGTAGACGCAGGATTTGACCATATTGGCCAAGCTGGTCTCGAACTCCTGACCTCGTGATCCACCCACCTTGGCCTCCCAAAGTGCTGGGATTACAGTTGTGAACCACAGCACCCACCCTTGCCTGGTAATTCCTTCTTTTAGCCTTAGCTAGGCCGCTACCTTCTTTGTAAAGTCTTTTCCAATCTTCATCTTCTCTCTGAGCATTCTTACTTCCTCATGCTTCTTTTCTCAAATAATCTATGCTACTGTTTAAGATCCAGAATCAAAATTGAACAAAAAAAATGATTTCTAAACTAAAGTCGGCAAAATATTGATAACAAAAAATTAAACTCCCCACATGGTGCATGAGTTTCAATGCACACGTATGGAAAGTAAATTACCGATGAAAGAACCTGAGCAATTCTGTAATATATATGTTCGTTATGCAAATAATAACATGTCAGAATTAGTACAGAAAAGTTATTTACCACCTAACTTTTCACTTGCAGATGAAGTAACTCCACATAAATGGTAAATTTCCTTGATGTACATGCATCAAAATATAAAGACTTTTTTTCTTCTTTTGGAAATCCTGGGAGACTGCTAATGTCTTTTCCCCTTGGTCACATTTACAAATGTTTAAAAAAGTAAGTAAATTTATTTTGTAAAACTGAGAATGTTTTCAATGTCAAGCACAACCATTTAAAACGTGCTGCTGTTTCCCTTTGGACATTTGACTACAAAATTGAGGCTGAAAATGTCCCACAAGTTTCAAATAAATGACAAGCAGAGTCAATATATTTTTTTTCTTCTGTTATTGAGACTTGAAAAGAAATCTATTGCTGAATTGAAAAAAAGAAATCAAGATAACTGATCATCAGTTAGGAAAAAATGTTCATCCTAGTTAATAATACATGTGATATATCTAGTATAGTTATTATTGCATTGTATTGCAACTTAGTGAGGAACATTTCATCCAAGCAAAGGAATTGCAGAGCCCACGTGAATAGGGACTATGAGTAGACAAGGCAAACAAGGAAACTGTATAAGAGAAAAAGAAAACATGAATATATTTGAATGGCTTATATATTCCAGGCATTATCAGGCGCTTTCAATCACCTTATTTAATTTAATCTAGGTTGAGTTTAAATTATTGAAACACAAAATCAATCTATGCAGACTGGGGCCATTGTTATAATTTATGGGTTAGTATCTGATATCTAAACTCTGCAAATCTAATAATAATGCCTTATTCCCTCATGCCCTGTTTACAAGGAATGGGATGAAACTCAGATTCCCAACTGCCAGGAAATAGCCACCAGCTGCTGAAGCATAACAACGTTATCTAGATTTAGACGATGATTGCTGCATGCAAGACATATTTGGGGCCTGTCATATAACAAAGCAGTTGTGTTTGTTTAATTTGTTGGTGGTCTTAGGGTCCCCTTTAGGTGCCTCAGTGAATATGTCACTGGTAGAGACACCTTTCAATCCAGATGGATGGGAAATTAACATGTTGTTAATGAATGACATCCATGGTTTAGCAAGAAAGCAACAGCAACAATTCCAAAACAGTGATTTGAAAGAATTATATATTGATTGCTAGTTGTTAAAGTGGATTTCAATGTACACAATACTAACAACAAAAATCAGTATCTCCTTTCACTTCACAGTGTGCCTTTAAAAACATCCTTCAGTTTTTCGAAGACTGGCCTTTGAATTCAAGACACGTTCCTAATGGTTACTGCCTTAGTTAAGAGTACACAATACAAGTTGGCAGAATAAAGAGCGGAGATTCTAACTAACTGTGATGTTTGTGCATTCTGAAATCTATTCATTAAGTTTCTCCTGACAGTGAACTAATAAATGAAGACTACTGAAGCTAACATTTTCTTTTACCCCCAAGCTCCAAGCCATATGAAAGTGTCAACCCTCAATAAAAAACAAGTTTGTCAATTTTAGCTTCAATATTTTAGTGTGGGGAAGCTAAAATATCCGTAAGACAAAAGAGTATTCTTTATGATTAGGCCAGTAAGAAACTAAAGAATTCAATAACTCTGGCTTACTAGGAACCCCAATCATATTATGAAACAGCTCACCACCTACCTGGTTCTGTTCTCACGGGTCAAAGTGAGACACTCATCACTTGTCACGGGATTGATGATATGGATGCTTTTTCTACAAAGCCCTTCTTAACGAAAGGCATTATAAAAATACAACTTGTTAGTAAAGAAGTTCTATAATGTCACTCATAATTATGTTTCTACATTATCAGAAAGTTATTTTACCTTCACCATATATCTGAAATATTGTTGAGTCATAAATAACAGAATTAAGAATGTTTCATATTCAAGAAATACAATAGATCATCAGTTGTATTTTTTATTGTTACAAGTTTCATAAATATGAGAACACATAGTTTTGGGAATTTTTGTTGTTGGTTTGTATATTTTTTGCTAGCTCTGGTAGCTCTCTTTAAAGAATTTAAAAGGCCAATCTAATCACCCTGAGAAGAAATGTGTTTTATTTTTATCTACTCTAAAATTTAAAAATTCCTTCAATTTTTCTCCTGCAAGGGAAGTTTAATGAGCCATATTTGCTTGTTTCCATGGTATTTCAAAGGAGGATTACTAGCTGAAGCCAAGAAGATGTATACAAAAAAAAAAAAAAAAAAAAAAAAGTAGGGAAATAACAGCCCTTGCAATGAGACAGAAACTTTACTTTTCAAATAAATTCCATAGGTTAGTAGTTATTTATAATCTTTAAATCAGTGCCGACCAATTTTCATGTTATTTAAAGATTGATTTTCGCTCAAAAACAAAAAAAGAATGGTAACAAGAGTACTATCTTATAACATGGTTTGTCACTGCAAGTGCACATATAACCCATCATGATAATGGACCAAAATTCAACTCTCTGTACAACTATGGAATACCTAGAAAAACAAGGATGAAGTCCAGCTTGCATTTTCTTAGATCTGGCTGATAGTATGCTGAGTTTGTGTGTGCATTATAGAAAGCATCATTATGTTCTGTTATCTCTGAACACTGACACCTGTAAATCCACTCTCACTTGAGGGAGATTTTCCCAGAAGCAACTGGCCAACATATATTGTGTTACTCTCTTTCATCTCCAAAGTACATATTAATGACTTGCCTTTCGATTTTGTTTAAGTATTTTGATGATATCTAATGTTTAAAATACAAAGCAATTAAATCAAAGATTTCTATGGTGTCTCATGCAGTGACATTACAATGTCACATTTATAACTTGTGATAATTAAATTCTATTCTGTAAATATTCTCAATCTCTCTTTTACATGTTTAAGACTAGGTAGGTGCATTGGCATGTAAATGGGAGAGCGAGTCTTGAAGTCACATGTGTTGGACATCATAGGGACTATTCTAGCATTTCTGAAAAAGAAATGTCAAGGAGAGGAAATGTTACATTTGTAGACAAAAAGGGTCAAACTCTTTACAATATTCGAAAAGATTTTTTCTGACCCAATTATGAGTAACCAATAGCCCATGATACAGACACAGGATGCTGTGAACATGTGCCCCAGATGGTCGGGCACATGTTCACAGCTATGAATGTATAAATGTATAAAGCTTTGGTTTATACATTTTAGTGGGATTCAAGACATCAACCAACACATGTAAGATGTACTTGGGTTCAGTTTGGAAAGGTGGGACAATTGATAGCAGAGTCTTCCAGGTTATAGGCAGACTCAAAGGTTTTCTGCTTGGCAATTGGTTGCAAGAGTTATTATCTAAAAACCTGGAATCAATAGAAGGGAGTGTCTGGGTTAAGATAAGGGGTTGTGGAGATCAATGTTCTTAAGCAGATGAAGCCTCCAGGTAAGAGGCTTCAGAGAGAATAGATTCTAAATGTTTCCTATCAGATTAAAAGAATCTGTTCTGTTGGTCTTAAGGTCTCTGTTTGGATGTTAATGCTGGTCAGCTAGGTCTGAATTCCAAAGGGAGGAAGGTATTGTGAGGCATGTCTGACCCCCACTTCCCATCATGGCCAGGACTAGTTTTTCAGGTTAATTTTGGAATGCCCTTGGCTGAGGGGAGGGTCCATTGATCAGTTGAGAGGCTTAGAATTTTATTTTTGGTTTAGACTTTCTTAAAGGTAATTCAATACCATTGACTATGTAATATCCACAAAACAAAAAAAAAGTAGAGATCATTAGAAAATGTAAATTTTATGAGGTAATGTTGTGGGAGGGCAAGGTTCTTGGCATTCTGATAGTTTGCTGAAAAAGCAACTGAAAATAAGGTGTTAAAAAGAGAAAAGGCATATGAATTTCTTTAACCAAGCAACTGGAGAGAATTAGATAGTGATTGCCCAATATCCCAGTGGAGCCCAGAAGCTTGTATGTCATTGTGAGGTTGCAGAAAGAATGGGGGCTTGGATCCTGGACAGATAGGCTGTGGGAGGGGAAGAAGAGGAATTGGATGATTGGATCAGGCAGCAGAAATTAATTTGTAAATAGTTATCTTTGGAATTTAAATGATCTGTGTAGACAGTCATTATCTTGTAAACAAGTCTGTTCAGGTGTGGTTGCATTCTAGGTCTTCTTTCCTGTCACAGATTATAAGATAACAGGGAGAGGAACAATAATAATCATTCTAGGTGGGAAGTCCTATCTTTATGTAGATAGTGGTCGGGTCTCTTCCAGCACTTGCTGATTTTGTCTAAGTGTTACCAGAAAGCAGTCTGGATCCAGACCCCAAGAAAGGGTTCTTGGATCTCACTCAAGAAAGAATTCAGGACAAGTCCATAAAGTGAAAGCAAATTTATTAGTAAAGTAAAGGGATAAAAGAAAGGCTACTCCATAGGCAGAGCAGCCCCGAGGGCTGCTGGTTGCCCATTTTTATGGTTATATTTTGATGATATGCTAAAGAAGGGGTGGATTATTCATGCCTCCCATTTTTAGACCACATAGGGTAACTTCCTGTTGTTGCCATGGCATTTGTAAATCGTCATGGTGAGAGATGACAACGTGCTAGCAGCCCTCGCTCACTCTCAGCACCTCCTCGGCCTCGGCGTCTGCTCTGGCCATGCTTGAGGAGCCCTTCAGCCCACCGCTGCACTGTGGGAGCCCCTCTCTGGGCTGGCCGAGGCTGGAGCCAGCTCCCTCTGCTTGTGGGGAGGTGTGGAGAGAGAGGTGCGGGCAGGAACCGGGGCTGCGCGTGGTGCTCGCGGGCCAGTGTGAGTTCCAGGTGGGCGCGGTCTTGGTGGGCCCCACACTCGGAGCAGCCAGCCAGAGACACCAGCCCTGGGCAGTGAGGGGCTTAGCATCCAGGCCAGCAGCTGCGGAGGGGGCGCTGGGTCCCCCAACATGGCCGGCCCAGCCGTGCCATGCTCAAAATCTTGCTGAGCCTCAGCCACCTCCCCGAGGGGCAGGGCTCAGGACCTGCAGCCCACCATGCCCAAGCCCCACCTGTGTTGAGCTCCCACACGGCCCGAGCCTCCCTGACGGGCACTGCCCCCTGTTCAGTGGCGCCCAGTCCCATCAACCGCCCAAGGGCTGAGGAGTGCAGGTGCGTGGCACGGGACTGGCGGGCAGCTCCGCCTGCGGCCCTGGCACCGGGATCCACTAGGTGAAGCCAGCTGGGCTCCTGAGTTGGGTGGGGACTTGAACTTTTATGTCTAGCCAGAGGATTGTATATGTACCAATCAGCACCCTGTGTCTAGCTCGGGGTTCATGAATGCACCAATCAGCACTCTGTATCTAGCTAATCTGGTGGGGACTTGGAGAACTTTTATGTCTAGCTAAAGGATTGTAAATACACCAATCAGCACTCTCTGTCTAGCTCAAGGTTTGTAAACCCACCAATCAGCACTCTGTGTCTAGCTCAAGGTTTGTAAATGCACTAATCAGTGCTCTCTGTCTAGTTAATCTAGTGGGGACTTGGAGAACTTTTACATCTAGCTAGAGGATTGTAAATACACCAATCAGCACTCTGTGTCTAGCTCAGGGATTGTAAATGCACCAATCAGCACCCTGTCAAAATGGATCAATCAGCTCTCTGTAAAACGGACCAATGAGCTCTCTGTAAAATGGACCAATCAGCCCTCTGTAAAATGGGCCAATCAGGAGGATGTGGGTGGGGTCACATAAGGGAATAAAAGCAGGCTGCCGTAGCCAGCAGCGGCAAGCCACTGGGGTCCCCTTCTGCACTGTGGAAGCTTTGTTCTTTTGCTCTTTGTGATAAATCTTGCTGCTGTTCACTCTTTGGGTCTGCACTGCTTTTATGAGCTGTAACACTCACCACGAAGATCTGCAGCTTCACTTCTGAAGCCAGCAAGACCACAAGCCCACCGGGAGGGACAAACAACTCCAGAAGGGAGGAATGAACAATTCCAGATGTGCCACCTTTAAGAGCTGTAACACTCACTGGGAAGGTCTGCAGCTTCACTCCCGAAGTCAGCGAGACCACGAACCCAACAGAAGGAATAAACTCTGGACACATCTGAACATCTGAAAAAACAAACTCCAGACACACCATCTTTAAGAACTGTAACACTCACCACGAGGGTCCGCGGCTTCATTTTTGAAGTCAGCGAGACCAAGAACCCACCAATTCTGGGCACAACGGCACTGATGGGAGTATAGCAGTATCTGGTCACCACCTTGGTTTTGATGGGTTTTGGCTGGCTTTTTTACTGCAACCTACTTTATCAGGAAGGTCTTTATGACCTGTATCTTGTGCTGACTTTATATCTCATCTTGTGACTTGGAATGCCTTAAGCATCTGGGAATGTAGCCTAGTAGTTCTCAGTCTCATTTTACCCATCTCCTACTCAAGATTTAGTTGCTCTGGTTCACATGCCTCTGACATATCAAAATATTCTTTATACCAGGGAGCCATATTTTAAGGTGAAATTGGCTGCACTCCTTCAATGTGCTCTAGGGGAAGAAACCTTGAATTGAAATTAAAAGGAGTTGGTTTCTAATCATAAAACTGTCATTGAGTAGAACTACAAAATCTTGAGTCTCAGTTTATTCTTTTGGGAAATGGTGTTGGGTTAGGTGGTATTAGAATTACCTTTAAGTTCAGGGTAACACAGATGATGGGGGTGAGGGGGAGGAAGTAGCCAGTAAGTATTCTGTCTCTGGTCTTTGAGTACCTGTTTCTCAAACATTAGTGTTGAATATAAAAGTGTTCTAGGAATAAATGCTCAGTGCTGCAAATTGAAACCAGCAATCAGCCAAAAGTTCTCTTAGCAAGGCAATTTATTTCTGCAGAAGGGTGCCACTCACATCAATCAAGATGGCAAGAGCACAGGGAACAAAGGAGAGCATCAAGCTTTTATCTCTGATGGTAGTCCCTACCTCTGTGTCACTCCCCCATGGACTGGGGTCAGACCCACAATCTGAGCTAACCTGATTGACTTCTTGCAAATACTTTTCTAAATATGGAAGGGAAGGGGGATGTGAGGTACAGTGGTGAAGCATGTTAGATGTGTAGTTTCGGGGGAACAGTGGGTGCAGGTAACCAAGGGAACAGATGTGAGTTATTCATTAGAGCTGATGGGAAGGGGGTAGTCTGTTTAACAGTAACTAGGGGCAAGGAGGAACAAGAAAGTTGAGTTTGGGAACAAAAGACAAGGAAGTTAGCAGGCTAAATCTTTGAAGAGAAACTCAGAGAAATTCATTGTATCTTACATTAGGTAAGAAAAAGCCATGAAAAGAGGAATTAATCAGAGTGAAGTATTGTACCTTGATCTTTTCCTTGTGGGCAATCGGGCCACAAAATCCAAAAGAGAGGAGCTGAAGCCTGACTGGCCGGCCACACAGAACTTCGTGAAGATCCCTGCAGAGGCTACAACACAAACAAACAAAGGCATAAAGAAGCCAAATTCACTCAAGAGTATGATGGCCTGTGAGGACATTAAAGAAACCCGGAACCAGATAGTTATTCAAGTGGTGAAAACAGATTTCATTCAGGAACAATTACAGTTGAGGAAAATACTTCAGTAGCATATGAGAAAGGAAAATAAATCTTGGGTACCCCAAACTCATAAAGCCAAGGGGAAAAGTTAAGCTGGAAACTGGGTCATGCAAACGCAAACTTGCCTCCCCCTTTTGGTTCCTAAATAAGATGGCTATAAGATGAAAAGCTACACACCTCCCTGAAATATTTTGCCTGCAAGGAAATTGCTAGTGAGCTCCAAGATCTTTACCCTAAGGTGTTTCTGTTAAAAATTTCACCGTGACAATGTAAGTTGATAGCTTATCTCTACAGATGCAGTCACCCCTGCCCACTTGACACAAATGCATATCTGATCGTTGCCCTGCCCCATTTTATCTATCTTGTCTTATATAAAAAATGCAGATTCTCTGCATTTTTCCTCTGTTCCATTTTCCTATGTCATCTTATGTGTAAAAAAAAAATGCAGATTCACTGGGCCAGACAAAAGCATGAATGACTATTTTTCCCTACCGCCCTTACATGAAAATTGTATACTTCTCAATATCCCACCCTTTCCCCTTTAAATTGGGAGCCCTCAAAATTATATTCCGAGAAAGGCCTATACTTGTCCCTGGAAGTGCATCCTTAACTTTAGCAAATAAACTTCCTAAAATAATTGAGACTTGTCTCATCATTTTTCTTGATTGACACATAGAACTGGGATCAATTCCAAATATATCAAGAACAAGTGGGGGCTGGGTGCAGTGGCTTGTGCCTGTAATCCCAACACTTTGGGAGCCAAGGCAGGAGGATTGCTTGAGTTCAAGAGTTCAAGACCAGCCTGGGCAAGATAGCAAGACCCTGTCTCTACATTTTTTTTTTAAATTATTATTAGCTGGGCACATCCCTGTGGACTCAGCTACTCAGGAGGCTGAGGTGCAAGGATGGCTTGAACCCCAGGAGGTTGAGGCTTGAGGCTATTCTGAAGCATAAAAATGCCACTGCATTTCAGCCTGGGCAACAGAGAGAGACTCCTTCTCATAAATTAAAAAAGAAGAAAAGAAGTGGGAATTTATAGCCAAGGAGCAGGTTGAGGAGTGGTTGGTAGACAGAAAATTACTATTACAACAGAGTAGGAAGAACCTTGTTAAATTAACCTAACAGGATTCTCTTTGAAGGCAGGCCAGGGTGATCACATGTCACCTGGGGCACGGTGAGGGATAAGGAATTGGATCAGATATTAAAGGTGATCAGATGTCAAGGGTGGGGAGTTCTTTCAATCTGAGGTAACAGGATTCTTGCTTCAAGTGGGCTAGGGAAGCTCAGCAAGCACAAAGCCCAAGTGAAGGCCTAGTGGAGAACAGGGCTCAGAGAAGTCAGACTAAAGTCTAGTCAAGGAGAGATGATTTGTTGCTGACAAGTAGTGCAAACAAAAGAGGACATAGGGGCACAAGAATCGTTGATGTCAGCCTCTCCAATGAGGGCAATTCCAACTTCAAAATATCGACTTTGTTATAAGAACGTTCAAAAGAAAAGCCTTATGCAAATATGCGTCTATTAACAATTATACACAACAAATATATAGCTGTATGTTTCAGTTATTTATTTATTTTTTCTAGCAGAAGCAACACATTTCTGGGCTTTAAAGCTCTGTGGATTATACACATTTAAACAAATACCCTCATTAAAAACTCAAATTCCAGAAGCTCTTTGCAAAGAGGACCAGTGCCTATTTGAATATTTCATAGACTATAATAAACTGGCTCAGATTTCCTTGGCTGGTTGAAAGGTTCTGAAGAAAAAAGAAAGGAAAAAACATATTCAATGAAAGTGTTAAATATCCTCCAATATCTGGAGCTAGCAACTTCTCTGCATGGGTTGAGCTGAATTTCAAAACCATTGTCATTCCTAAGACAACCTGTAGTTTTAAATGACTAGGTTGTCAGCCTTTAAGTTTTCTGCATTTGCCTTTTCTGCTTTAGTGAATAGTAACAATTACATCGCAAACAGCATGTTATTTCCAACTGTTTTTTGACAGAAATCTTTGTGTTACAAATATTGCAAACTTGAGTTCATTTGCATGATTCATTTTTTATGTAAATCTTAAGGGTGGAGTTTTTCTTTTAAGACTTCAATAAATTTGGTCTTTAAAATAGTGTTGATTTGTCTTTCTCACACACACAAACACATAGTTGCTAAGCACAAGTGTTAAGGGTTTGTATAGATTTGGAAACAATTTTTAACATACAGTTGTTAGGTTCATATAGCAAGACTTTTTAATCTGGAATTCACTGATTGGGGGAAGGGAAATGATGCATTTAGAAAAAGGAACCAGGGAAATTATATATTCTTTTTTTGTTTTTTGTTTTTTTTCAAAGAACTTGTTCCAACACCCTCAAACTGAAAAAGAATAGATTGAATTTTCTTATATGTAATCAACTGAAAATGTCATTTCTGGTTTAGAAAGAAGACAGAATTTTTGTGTTATGAAGTGCAACGGGCTTGGGGATAGCACAGGATGACCCAGAGCCTTGAAGATGTTTATCTTTCAAGCTGATTTAAACATTTAACAACTTCCGAGTCTTTGAAGATCTAAGGAAAAACCAGTAGGATTAAAGCCTATGTTCCAACGTCTTAAAATAACTTTAAATATCTAAAGTAGCACAAAGGCATTGTTTATTAATTATATCTAGCTTTTGTAGAATATATGTAGTAACATATTTATAGCAATTTATCCATATATATGTATGTGTGTATATACATATATGTGTATATATGTGTGTGTGTACATGTATATATGTTTACTGAACACTAGATATGCAGAAGGCATTGATCTTTGCAAAGAGGAATAAGTGAATGTTAGCTACAAAGGTTTCAGCCCTTGATGAAGAGACTTTGACATTTACCTTAGATTGGCTAAACTTGAGACAGGTGTGTTCATGACTACACACCCATGACCTACTTCTTCGTAGAAGATTGACTTTAGAAAACTCGTAATTGTAACTTCTTTCTCTGCCTCTTTGAGATGTAAATCTTTTCTAAGACTCTTGAAGTTTTATAACCCAGGAATGTCTTCTCAAGGACCTGGGAGCCATTTTTTGAAATGTAATCATTGGAGGAGATAGTGCCTCTGTCTCTTTGTGGGAGGGTAGGCTTAATAATACGTGACCGTTAGCAAAGAGATGTCCTAAGTACATTGACTAACCTCTCCCCTAACATCCTCTTGGACCTTTGCACTAGCTCATCCCAGTGCTTAAAAATCCTCCAGTCCAGGCTTTGGTTTGCTTGGCAGAGATTAGTTCAATCTCTATCCCCTATTGCCATAGTTTTGAATATAGTCTTCCTTGCCTGTTTAAATCTGTCTGGTACAGGTTTTTGTTTGTTTATTTTTCATCCTCAAGGAATATAAAATCTAGAGAAGTAAAAGTCACAGTTAACTTAACACAAGAGCCTTCAGTTAGTTAATACAGGAAAAATCACCCAGGCAGTCACAAAAGAGAGATTTCACTTTGTAATCACAGATACAAAGACTTCACAATAAACATCTAAGCTATACAAATGACTTGAAATGTAATGCATCCAAATTCGTTTATTTTTATTTTGTTAAATATACCTATTTTTTCCTAATGTGATTTAACATGACTATGATGCGTTTACAATTATAGTAGTGAGGATGTATAAAATTGTGAAGAGTTAATGAATACCTAAACAATACCATTTAAATCAACAGCATTTGTCCTCAATGTTTTTCTTCGTGAATTCTTTTTACCTAAATTCTAAAATTAAATTTTGCTGAGTGTTTTCAAAATGTCAACTCCCTGATCATCCAAATTTGCCCTTTTCATTTTATCTCTATAGAATTGGCTGCCAAATCCTATCGTTTCTTAGATAATCCTTTCTTCTACTTAACTATTAATATTACCATTGTTGAATACCAAAAACCATCACCAATTATAATGTTTACTGTAAATGTGAGTGTGTTATACTATCCAACTATGTACATTAACATGCCTTTGTTATTTTAAGACATTCTTAAATAGATGAAGTTGTAAATAACTTCGTTTCCAGGATCTCTGCAAAATTCATTTACCTAATCAACAACTTTAAGAAGCTCTCAGGCCAATAGATTTCTTAACGAAGATCATCAAAAAACTTTGTACTTTACAGGAGTGTTTTAAAACCCTCACTGGCTTCATCCATTAATTCCAGGCTATTATGTTCATAATCTATACTCAAGCCCTATCAGCCCCCAACACCACTTACAGACCTGCTTTACCAGCACCCTGCCCAAGACAACCTCTTAAATATCTATTTCTCTCCTTCCTCTCAGATGCTACTAAGAATCTTATCAAGGTAGTGGCCTCTCTTAAAGCAGTCAGCAATAAACTTACCTTTGCTTTATCAATGTATTGTTTTGATGGTCTTTTGAAGGAGTCAGCAGTTGATACCACTAAAGACCAGGCCTTTGTCAGTGCCTTCCTATCCTGGATTGCTGTTGTAGCCACTTAGCTAACCCCTCATCTGCAGCCTTTCATCTCTTTAGGGTATTCTGCACACCCTAGCTAGACATCTTGTGCAAGAAATTGGGAGAACATTAACCACCAGATAAAATCCAGTTTCTACTGTCTGACCTGAAATATATCCCAAGTTCCCTTTTCAGATTTACCGTCTATCATACCCAATAGTCAAACTCAATTTTAACCAGAAGGGCCAATTCAATTTTCTCTCTCTGTCTTCCTCCGCCTCATTTTCTGATGTTTCTACACAATTTGCTCTCAATCCCTATTTGTATAAATACTACTCAAATTTTAAACATTGTTCAATTCACATTTCAACTAATAAATCCCTTATTTTATCTGTTTGCCTTTTCTGTGGTCTGAATTCTCTACTGTTTTGAAAGTCTGGTGTACAAATAATTGTTGCCACACAATTGGCCCTTAACTTATCACTGCCTTGGACATTTTACTTCTATTTCTCCTGACTGATTGCTTGCAGGCATGAATTAGGCTATATATTGCTTTTTAATTTCCTATGACAAACTAGCAATTCACTTTTTGACCTTTGCCTGCTCACACCTTCAGTATCTTCTAGTTCTCTCTGGTGGAACTCTTGGTGGCAGCCATACATAGAGGATATAGCTCAAGATTGACCTCCAGAGCTAGTGATGGTCTCTGACCTACTTGTCATGCAAGTCAATGTTATCAAATCCATGAATGATACAGAAGGATGTAACTTCAAAGCGTATTATTTATGTATCTTTTCAGACATTCTAATGAACTTTTTTAGCTGTTACATACAATAAACTAAATGAATTTAAAGTGAACAATGTGATAACTTTGGGTATATCCATACATCTTGAAACCATCATAATCTATTACCATAATAAACACAATGAACATTTCCACCACACTGAAAATTTCCTCATGCCTCTTTGCAACCTATTTCTACTTCTTCTCCTCATCCTCATGCAGCCATTGATTTCTTTTCTATAACTATAGATTGGTTTGCATTTTCTAGAATTTAATATAAATGAAATCAAAGAGCATGCACCTTTGAGAAGGAAGGTCTAACTTCTTTCACTCAGCATAATTATTTTGAATTTTATCCATATCATTGCATGTATCTGTAGTTCATTTCTTTATACTGTTAAATAGATATTTATAAATATAGAAGTTTTACCATTCACTTGCTGATGGACACTTGTATTATTTCCTGTGTTGAGCTATTTTAAATAAGGCTGCTATGAACATTCTTGGGAAAGGCTTTTTATGAACATATGATTTCATTTCTCTCAGTCAAACAACTAGAATTGTTTGGCTGAATCACATAGTAGATATATGTTTAACTTTTTAAGGAATCAACAAATTATTTTCCAAAGTGGTTGTGTCATTTTCATTCCCACCAGTAAAATATAAATGTTCTGGTTCTTCTAAATTCTCATCAACATTTCGTTGGGCCACAGTTTTCATTTTAGCCATTCCAATTGATGTGTATGCAGTGTTATTGCATTGTGATTTTAATTTGCATTTCTTTGACCACCAATGAGCTGAACATCTTTACAAGCATTCATTTTCAACTCATCTTTTTTAGTCTCTGTCTGTATAGGACTTTTACATTTCTTAACTGAATTGTTGGTGTTTTAATTACTGAGTTTTAGGAGTTTTGTATATATTTTGGACATAAGATCTTTTTGATCACATGTGAATGTGATTTGCAAAACTTTGTTCTACTCTTTACCTTGACTTTTTTATTCCCTTAGGAGTACCATTGAAAACACAGATACTCTAATTTTGATAAACTACAATTTGCCATTCTTTTCTTTTATAGAACATACTTTGGGCATTGTACTTAGAAATTTAGCCTTACCCAAAGTAATGTAGATTCTTTTCTCCTATGTTTTTCTTTTACAAGTTTTATACATTTAGCTTTTCTTTTTGGGTCTAGGGTCCATTCAGAATCAACTTCTGTATGTGGTACTAGGTATGGATCAAAGTCAATTTTTTTTTTATGTAAGGATATCCAAATTTTCTGGCACCATTTGTTGAAAATACTATCCATTTTTCTACTGAGATGAATTTGTATCTTTGTCAAAAGTCAATTTACCATATATGCATAGGTCTATTTCTAAACTCTCTATGCTGTTCCATTGATCTGTGTATTACTCTTTATACCAATAACACATTCTCCTGATTACTGCAGCTTCATAATAAGTCTTAAAGTCAGGTAGTGTGTATTTCTTCCTACTTCATTCTTCTTTTTCGAATTTGTGTTGGCTATTCTATGCTATTTGCATTACTATATAAACCTTAGAATTTCCTTGTGAAATTCTTAAAAGAGAAACTTGCTGGGATTATGATTATTATCACATTGAATTGATATACGCTTTGGAGAGAGCTCATAACAGATTGAGTTTTCTAACCTGCAAACACAATCTTTCTCTCCGTTTGTTTAAATCATCATTATTTTCTTTCAGCAAGGCTTTTAGATTTTAGTACACAGGCCTTATACATCTTCATCATATTTTTTCCAAATCTTCTTATTTTAAAATTCTATTTGGGATAGTATTTTTTACTTTGATTTCCAAATGTTTGTTGCGAGTATATAGAAATACAATTAATTATGTATATCCATGTTCTATATTGTGACCGTGATAAATACACTTAAGTCTTGTAGCTTTTCCCCCTTCAAACTGGATATCTTCAATTTGTCTTCAAGTCTGATTGTACTGGCTAAAATGAGAATTGGTGAGAGTTCCTTGTTCCTGATGTTAGAAAATAAGCATTTAGTCTTTCACCATTAAGTGTATTAATAGGAGTATATTTTTTACAGATTGTCTTTATTAGATTAAAAAATTCTACTACTCTTAGTTTGCTGAGAGTTTCTATGAAAAGCAGACATTGGATTTTGTCAAATGATTTCTCTCATCTCTTGAAATATTTACATGGATGTTCCTTCTTAATCTGTTAACATGGTGAATACCTTAATAGATTTTTTTAGTGTATTTGTATTATTTATACATCCTACCTGGTCATGATGTGTTATCATTTTGACTTATTGTTTGATTTGATACACTATGATTTTGTTTAGAATTTTTGCATCTATGTTCATGACAGATACTTGTCTGCACCTTTTTTTTTCTATTGATATGCTTTGTGTCTCAGAATAATGCTGGCTTTATCCAATAAATTCAGAAATACTACGTTCTCAATTTTCGGGGAGTGTTTGTGCAGAATTGGTCTTTTCCCTAAAAGTTCAGTAGCATTCAAAAGTGTAACCATCTGAGTCTCGAATTTTGTTGTTGGAAAGGTTTTGAAGTACAAATTTAACTTCTTTAATACACATGGGGGCTATTGTGGATCTCTATCTCTTGATAAAGCTTTTGTAGTTTAAGACTTTCAAGAAATTTTCTCATCTATGTTGTGAAAGAACAACTCTTAACATGAAGTTGTTCATAATATTTAATAATTATCTTTTTTTAAAATGTATCTATCAGCTCTATGGTGATGGCACTACTCTTATTCCTGATACTGTTAATTTGTCTATTCTCTCTGTGTTCCTGCAGAGAAGTTAATCATTTTTATTGCGTTATCAAAGAGCTACCTTTTCATTTCATATATTTTCTTTATTGTTTTGCTGTTTTCTATTTAATTAACTTCTGCTCTATATTGACTATTTCCTTCTCCTTATTTTGGATATAATTTACATTGGCTTTTAGTTCCAATTTGTCCTTAGGTAGATACTGAGAATATTGCTTTGAAATTTTTTTTTCCCTACATGTTTTGTTTTCATTTGTATTGACTTCAAAATACTTTCTAATCTCTATTTTTGTTTTTTAATTTACATTTAAATAATTTAGAAGTATGTTGTTTAGCTTCCAAACATTTGGGATTTTCAAGTTTTTTTTTATTATTTCTTGTTTAATTTCATTGCGGTCCGATAATACGTTTTGTATGATTTAAGTACCTTTTGTTTACTGAGACTTGTCTTCTGGCCCAGACTATTTTGTTTTTAGTAACTGTTCTGCTAATATTTGGAAAAAAGATACTGTTTCCTGTATTCTGTTATTTTGGGGTGGAATATTCTGAAAGTGTCAACTGGGTCAACTTGGTTGAATGTTGTTTGAGCCTTCATTATTCTCACCTATACCCTGCACACTTAATTCTATCAAATATTGAGAGTGGGGTATTAAAATCCCTGACTTTAATCGTGTGTTTTTCTATTTCTCTTTGTAGTTTTATCAGCTTTTACGGAATGACTTGTAAAACTCTGTTATTAGGTGCATAACCATTTAGAATTATTTTGTCCTCTAGATGAATTGACACCTTCGTCATGTTGAAATTTATCCTTGAATTACTCTGGAATTTATTTCTCTGATATTAATAGAACTATCCCTGCTTTCTTTTCATAGGTAATTTTTTGGTATATTTTTTCTTACCCTTTTACTTTCAACCTATTCATGCCTTTATATGTAAAGTCAGTTTTTAATGAGGACTTGCTTTTTATGCTATATGACAATTTCTGCCCTTTAGTTGGGGTATAGAGAGTGCATCATATAATTATTGATAAAGTTGGAATTACTTTTTTCTGTTGGTTTTAATTTGTCGTCTCTTTTCTTTTCTTTTTTCTTTTCTGTTGGCCTTCCTTTGAATTAAATGAGTATTTTTCATAATTGCATTTCATTTCACTTGTTGCCACATTAGGTACAACTGTTTGTTGTGTTATGTTAGTGGTTACTTTTGGATTTGTATAATATGTAATTCATTCCTCACATTCTACATTCATGTTATATCATATCACTTTGCATGTAAGAATCCCAGGACAACATACTTCCATTTTTATCTTCCTAGTCCTCGAACTAGTCTTACCATCAATATACCTATACATATGTTATAAATCAAATAATTATCTTTATTTTTAATTTTTTCTGAATACAGAAACACAAGTGGAAATAATTATCATTTTTGACTTAAAGAGTTCATTCTCTTTTTAAAAAGTAGGCTTATTCTTAAAGAAGTTTTAGGTTCACAGCAATATTAGCAGAAAATGCAGAGCTCCCACATACGTGCATAACTTCCTTCATTATTAACATCCCCTACATGGTAACATATTTCTTATTATTGATGAGCCTACATTGACACATTGTCGTTACCCAATATCCATAACTTACATTAGGATTCACTGTACATTCTATGGATTTGACAAATATGTAATGACATAGATCCCCCAAACTAGCATCATACAGGATAGTTCACTGCCCTAAACAATCCTCTGTGCTCTGTCTCTTCATCCTTCCTTCCACACTACTCCCTTGCAACCACAGATGTTTATATTATCTCCATAGTTCTGCATTTTCCAGAATGTCATATAGTTGGAATCATACAATATATATCCTCTTCAGATTACCTTATTTTACTTAGTGATATGCATTTAAGACGTTCCTCCATGTCTTTTCATGCCTTGATGGCTCATTTATTTTTACCACTGAATAATATTACATTGTCTGGATGTACCACAGTTTGTTAATCCACCTACTGAAGGAGATCTTGTTTGCTTCCAAGTTTTAGCAATTATGAATAAACCTGCTGCAAACATTTATGTGTAGTTTTTCGTGTGGACATAAGTTTTCAACTCATGTGGGTAAATACCAAGGAGCACAATTACTGGATCATATGACAAGAGTGTGTTTAGTTTGTGAGAAGCTGAAAACTGTCTTCTGAAGTGGCTATCACAGTTTGCATTCCCACCAGCAGTGAGTGAGAGTTCCTGTTGCTCCACATCCTCACCAGCATTTGGTGTTGTCAGAGTTTCAGATTTTTGCCATTCTAATATTTTGTAATTGTATCTCACTGTCATTTTAATCTGCAAATCCCTAATGATGTATGATGTTGAACATCTTCTCATATGCTTATCTGCCATCAGTATATATTCTTTGATGAGATGTCTGTTCAGTTCTTTTGCCCAAATATTTTTGCCCAGATATATTTGCCCAAATATTTGGGCTGCGGTGGTTGTGGGGCTGATGAGAAACCACTGAAATTCCTGGGGAAGCAAAGTAGAATTTCATAAGAACAAAATGGATGGAGAGGAGAAAACCTGTGGTGGCTGTGAAGGCCCTGATGCGATGTACGTGAAATTGATATCATCTGATGGCCATGAATTTATTGCAAAAAGAGAACATGCATTAACATCAGGCACAATAAAAACCACATTGGGTGGCCCAGGTCAATCTGCTGTGAATGAAACCAATGAGGTCAATTTTAGAGAGATACCTTCGCGTGTGCTATCAAAAGTATGCATGTATTTTATGTATAAGGTTCGCTACCCTAACAGCTCCACCGAGGTTCCAGAGCTCCCAATTGCACCTGAAATTGCACTAGAACTGTTAATGGATGTGAGCTTCCTAGATTGGGAAATAAAATAAATTATAATAAACTGTTAACTCTTTTCAGTATTTAATACCTGTAGTTCGGTTAGTAATTTTTTCATATATAGCATGTTGCCTGTATGCAGTTGAACTATATAAAGTTCATTGCAAAGGAGATTATCTTCTGTTTTTTGCACAGCAATCAAAGTTGAAGTTTGTTTGCTACATCAACAAATTAAGGATATTTCCACAAACTGAGAAATAAAGATGCCAATTTGTAAAAAAAAAAATCATCATCATCATAAAGATAGTTATTTATATTTACCAATGTGATGACCAATTCTGGTTCTATGCATTTCTTTGTAAAGATCTATTATTTTCCTCTCAAATTATTTTCTTTTAGCTCTTCTATGTGTAACAAGTACTTATTTTATCTTTAACTCCAAATGATATATTTATTAGTTATGGAAATCTAGGCTGACATCTTTTTTTGTTTGTTTTAGTCATTTCAGTAATTTAGTTTTGTGGCTGTACTTTCTGGCATTGTTTCTGAAAAAAAAAAGTCTGCTGTCATTCTGATCTTTGTTAGGTGAATCATTCAGATTTTCAATCTAGGAGATGATTGTTTTTATTAACTTTGGAAATTTGTGCACCATTTCTTCAAATATTTTTCCTAGGTCAGCCCTCTTATCCTTTTTCCTGACACATTCTATTTAAACTGCTTGAAGTTGTCTCACAGACAACGATGTTCTGTATATTTTTTAGTCTTTTTTTCTTTCTGTATTTTATTTTATACAGTTATGACAGCTATATCTTCAAATTACAAATCTTATCCACTATAATGTATGATATACCATTAATTGCCCCTAATAGTAATAATAACTATTTTAATGTCATTATCTACTTAAGACCTGTGTCTTTTTTTTTTTTTGAGACAGAGTCACTCTGTCACCTAGGCTGGAGTGCTGGTGGAGCTATCACAGCCACCACCTGGAGCTCCTGGGGTTGATTCTCAACCTCAGCCTTCACAGTATCTGGGACTACAGGCACCTGCCACCATACCTGGTTAATTTTTATTTTTTGTACAGATAGGGTCTCACTATGTTGCCCAGGCTGGTCTCAAAATCCTGGGCTCAAGTGATCCTCCCACCTCAGCCTACCAAAGCACTGGGATTACAGGAATGAACCACCATGCCCAGCCTCACCCTGTCCTTCCTGAGTTGGTTTTGATGGCCTAGTATTTCTGTTAATTATATTTTTCTGCTTAGTTGCATGTCTAGTACATTTTCATTGAATTTTACTGATTGTGTGCTAGATATTTTTGTATTCTTATAAGTTTTCTTAAGCATTTTTGGCTGGGCGTGGTGGTTCATGCCTGTAATCCCAGCACTTTGGGAGGCTGAGGTGGGCGGATCACTTGAGGTCAGGAGTTCGAGGCCAGCCTGGCCAACATGGTGAAACCCCGTCTCTACTAAAAACACAAAAATTAGCCGGGCATGGTGGCACGCGCCTGTAGTCCCAGCTACTCATTAGGCTGAGGCAGGAGAATCACTTCAACCCAGGAGGCAGAGGTTGCAGTTAGCCGAGATAGTGCCACTCCACTACCGCCCGGGTGACAAAGCACAACTCCGTCTCAAAATAGGTATTCTTAAGCATTTTAGAGTGATTCAGTTTTACTGGGAAATTGATCCTTTTGAGACTTGCTTTTACAAGTTTGTTAAGTGGCACCAGAGCAGTGTTTAGTCTGAAGTTAACTTCCCCACCACCCAGACAAAGCTATTCCAAGTGTTCTGTGCGATACTCTGAATTATGAAGTTTCTCACGTTAACTAGTGGGAAAAGGAACGATTACCAGCCATGACTAAGTCCCAGGGATTGCTCCTTCTTCTCTTTTTAATGATACTTTTTGCAGCCTCAGTACGTGTGCCCAAATGTATGCATTGATCAGTACTCAGCTGAAGGCGTGAAGGAGATCAACTGCAGATCTTCACGTCTCTGTGCGTGCAGCATTACCATTCTTTCTTGTGAATTGTGGATATTTCCATAACCAGAATTTTTGCTTTATCTCAGAAAGCTCTGGGCTCTACAGTGCTTCCCCTTCTTATGTCATAACAAAAACTCTCCCTTGGCCATCAGCTGTGGAGACTGAAGACTCCTCTCATGAAGTTTTGTGTCTCTCATGAATCATTGTCTTTGGTTGCCTGATGTCTGATTTTGTTAAAATAATTTTTTTAAAACGCTTACATTTTATCTGTTTTTTTTTTTTTTCATTATTTCTGGTGGGAACTTAAATTCTGGCCGGTTGAAAGTGTGTCTCCTTTTTAGTTTAAGAGCCAATTCATATTGTATTTCTGATATTCTATGGAAATTGTCTTGTTCAGGGTTTTACAGAGTTTGGACATTGATGGAAACAAAAAAAAATAAAATTCTAAAAATGCAACACCTTTACACTCAGATTGTAACAGCTGTAATTCAGTCACCTATTCTTTTTTAAACGAGCATTTACATGTGAGTGTAAAAACTATTTTAAGTAAAATTCATGTACTTGTTGTTTTTCTCTTTTTAGATGTCACATTTTGAAAACAATAATTTATCAATAGGTCGGTGCAATAATAACAATTTTACTGAAGAGTATATTAGTCGCCCTTCTTTTGTGGAGCAGTTTTGATGAAGTCCTCTCTCAAGACAAAGTCATGATTTTTGAAGCCTTTTCTGAGATCTTGTCCAGTGTGTAATATTAAAACGTGCCTTCATTGCTCATTTGTATCATCTTATACCACGTAAAATTTTTCTTTGCCATAACAACCCTAATATATTTTTAACTTATGTCTAGGTCTATGTGAAACAAATAATTCCAAAATTTTATTCTTTTAAACTACTAAAAATTCCCAATATTTATATTATTATGGGGACTTATATATATAATATAATATATATATATTATATATATATATATAAATACAGTAAAAATAGGGGAGAGTTCAGTAATTACAATGTCAATGCCCCCAAATACATTCTAATAATTAAAAAGTAAAAAGCAAACCCAACCTTCTTTCCATTTAATAGATACTCGATTAATGCAGAATAGCAATCAACTTTTATGAGAATTTTGATCACAAAGCTGCTTCACTTCTTACCAAATCAGCTTCACTGATTCATTATATTTTTCCTCTTTCTGGCCTGCCTGCCCTCCCTCACTCCTTCCCTCCCTTATTTCCTTCCTTCCTTCCTTCCTTCCCTCCCTCCCTCTCTCCCTGCCTTTCTTCTCTCCCTTCCCTCCCTTCTCCTTCCTTCTCCTTCCTTCTCCTTCTCCTTCCTTCCTTCCTTCCTTCCTTCCTTCCTTCCTTCCTTCCTTCCTTCCTTCCTTCCTTCTTTCTTTTCTTCCTTCCTTCTTTCTACTTGCTTTCATAATATTATTTGGGGAGCACTGGAATAATAGCATTGAGTTATCATGAGCGCTCATGATAAAGTGGTACGTAGTACATTTGCGTTCTAACGTAAATACACGTGGTATGAAACCTTCAGAGACTTAGTTGAGATGCTTTGTTCCTCTTTGCTTCAACTGACAGTGCAAGGAACAATTTTAGATTTCTGCAGGTTTATGTCTCACAAACATGTACACAGTGAACAAAATTTAAAGCAATTCTTTAGATAACTGAGACCTTAAAATGCCTACTTCCATCTGACATTTCAAGATAATTTTTTTTAACTTGTAAAAATTGATTTTGCTTAAATTATCTAGATACATGCCTCATCTGTACTCTGCTTTTTGCCCACAAATATATCTTCTTTATTTCTCAGGTCTTTTTTCACTCCAGTCAGGTTAAAGTTTTTGAATTGATTTGACTGATGACCTCACATCTATCTTTACATATTTACATCCAACCAATTATCAGATGCTAAAATGAACTTTGACAAATAAGAAAACTTTTCTCTCTTGAATAGTGGCTGAGCTGTAACAGACTTGTGAATTTAATCAGCCTTAAAATTAGTATGAGTGTGTGTGTGTGTATGTGTGTGTGTGTGTGCACGTGTTGATATATCTATTTAGAGAGTCTCCGGTCTCATACTTTTCTCAGATTTTCATCCACCAAGCAGCTTTGTGAAACAGATGCTGTTTATCATGTCTTTGCCTTCTCCAAGTTGATGTTAATTTTAGAAGTCAATGAGAAACATGGAAAGCTTAAATTCTTCGTCAAATTAAATGTGGCAAAGAAGACATCAGAATGTTACAAGAGTCTATTGGAAATATATCTGCTCATTGGTTCTTGTATAGTCTTCTTTCTGCAGAGATCTATATTTATGCATGTTCCTTGTTTGCTTCCTTAGAAATCTATAAATTATATCTATATCTGTCAGTCTGACAAATGTATTACCTTATACACCCATGGAGAATTTTATCAGGATAATTTTAATGGCCTGTAGCTATTGAACACAGCTGGTGACAAACCATTTCTTCTGTTATTTATTGACCACAGCATTAAAACCGTTTTCAAAACAGTATTCAAGAAAGCCAGAAAATTGGGTACATTGTGTATCTTCTATTGAAATAAGATACTGTTTGTAAACAAAAATATACATGTTCTCATCTTTATAACTGAATTTAAATTTCAGTTAATTAATAAATGCTTTATTATTATGTTTGACTCTGAAGAAATCTTTAAATTTAAGCTTTGAAAAAAAGACATTATAAAATTATATCACTCAGGGGAATGAAAAGGTTAAATAACTCTTATTCCTAACTTTTCACATTCAAAGTGCAACTATAATTTCAAAGTTTTTCAGAATTTTAATCTCTACTGTGTGTCTGGTACTTTAATATGTAATTTAATCTTCACCAAAAAAACTTCATGAAGTAGGTAATCTACTCATGATAGATTCTATCTATCACTATTTTACTGATTAGAAAACTGAGTCTTGAATACAGTGAGTATATTGACCAAAATGTATACAGTTGGCAAATGTCAACTAGGACCTTTCTACTAACAAAGTTTTGTTTTGTTTTGTTTTAATTAGGCAATATGCACTCAGTTATATAATAGAGGATGATTATATAAATGGAACTTTAATTTGGTAAACTGTTTTTAAAAACTAAGGATTCAAAAATTCCTAGAGTATCTATTTTCTTTCTCCTCTTCCCTTTTCTGCTCTGTAGTATTTAGTGGTGTATCATTCTAAGAAAATAAAACTAATATACAAGTTCATAATAATGTTCTTCAAGCACCCTATGTAGCAAAAGCCATAAACCCAATTTATTTCAGAGTAGTTTTCAGATCACTATGTTTGAGAAATTGCTGTGTAATTTCAGAATCAACAGCTAACAGACTTGGCTTATAGGTTTTATTTTTTTCTTATGAGAAGAAATATCATTTAATGTCCACCATCAATTGTAACATTGCACTGAGGTTTTAGTAAAATAATTTGCTTTTACTTTCTATTATAGTCTTTAGAGTGCTTTAATTGGAATCCCATTATTATCTTTTCATTGAATTTCAGTCCAAGGTAGATCATAAAGACAGCTAACTGCATTAATAAGAAGTACTTTTACTATTTCAAAAGTAAAAATATTTCACTATTTTTGTGTCTTGAATATGAAGATTAGGTATTCTTATAAGAAAAGAAAAAAATACTGAGTGACTTCTTTAATCTTTTTCAATCTTATGACTAATTCTTTCTTTTTTAATTAAATATTCATCTTAGGATTAATGATTCCCTTAAAATAATAAAATAATTATAAAATGTATTTGCTCAGGCCTATCGTATTCTGCAATTTCCAACATTACAAATATTTTTTATTCATTCATTCATCCATAAAATATTATTTAAAACCTACTGTGTGCCACCTCTTGTTCTAGAATCTAAGAATAAAATGGTAGAACAAAACAGTGTATTGGCCTGGAAGTTATTAAACAAATGATCATAAAAATGTATTATGATAAATTATGTTAAGTGCTTTGAAGAAAATGTGCAGGAACTTCTAGGAACATGTGTTAAAGAGACCTGATCTGGGGTGGTGAAGTGAGGAAGTTTGGATAGGAAGTCTTCTCTGAAAAAATAATGTTAAAACAGATTTTTTTTAAAGGAATGTGTAATAATTAGGCAGATAAGAAGGGAAACAATAAACTAAAAAGCTTTTGCACAGCAAAAGTAGCTATCAGCAGAGTAAACATACAACCCACAGAGTGGGAGAAAATCTTCACAATCTACACATGTGACAAATGACTGATATCCAGAATCTGCAACAAACTCAAACAAATTAGCAAGAAAAAACAATCCCATCAAAAAGTGGGCTAAGGACACGAATAGACAATTCTCAAAAGAAGATATACAAATGGCAAACAAACATACAAAAAATGCTCAACATAGCAAATGATCAGGGAAATACAAATCAAAACCACAATACAATACAACCTTACTTCTGGAAGAATGGCCGTAATCAAAAAAATTAAAAAATAATCAATGGTGTGGATGTAGTGAAAAGGAAACACTTCTACAGTGCTGGTCGAATGTAAACTAGTATAACCACTATAAAAAAACAGCGTAGAGATTCCTTAAAGAACTAAAAGTAGAGCTACTGTTTGATCCAGCACTTCCACTACTGGGTATCTACCCAGAGGAAAAGCAGTCATTATACGAAAAAGATACTTGCACATGCATGTTTATAGTAACACAATTTGCAATTGCAAAAATGTGGAACCAGCCCAAATGTCCATCAATTAACGAGTAGATAAAGAAACTGTGCTACGTGTGTGTGTATGTATGTGTGTGTATATATACATATATACATATATATATAATATATATTATATATATATATATAAATAAATACTACTCAGCTATTGAAAGAATTAATGGCATTTGCAGCAACCTGAATGGGATTGGAGACTATTATTCTAAGTGAAGTAACTCAAGAATGGAAAACCAAACATCATATGTTCTACTCCTAAGTGGGAGCTAAGCTATGAGGATGCAAAGGCATAAGAATGATACCATGGATTTGGGGACTCGGGGAAAGGGTGGGAAGAGCGTGAGGGATAAAAGACTACAAATGGGGTTCAGCGTATACTGCTTGGGTGATGGATGCACCAAAATCTCACAAATCACCCCTAAAGAACTTACTGGTGTAATAAATACCACCTGTTCCCCAAAACCCTATGGAAATAAAAAAAATTAAAAAAAAATACACAAACAGAAGCCCCTGAAGTGAGGAAGAGCATTGCTGGCTTAGAGAGAAAAACATGCAATAAGCCAAGAGAGTAGTTACAGGAGAGACTGCACAGGGCCTGGGGACCATTCTGTTTTGGAGTCTCTACCCCATGAGCACTGGGAAATCACTGAAGGATTATACCTAACTGATATTAAATATTTAGACATGATTGTATATCTAGAAAACCCCATCGTCTCAGCCCAAAATCTCCTTAAGCTGATAAGCAACTTCAGCAAAGTCTCAGGATACAAAATCAATGTACAAAAATCACAAGCATTCTTATACACCAATAACAGACAAACAGAGAGCCAAATCATGAGTGAACTCCCATTCACAATTGCTTCAAAGATAATAAAATACTTAGGAATCCAACTTACAAGGGATGTGAAGGACCTCTTCAAGGAGAACTACAAACCACTGCTCAATGAAATAAAAGAGGATACAAACACATGGAAGAACATTCCATGCTCATGGGTAGGAAGAATCAGTATTGTGAAAATGGCCATACTGCCCAGGGTAATTTATAGATTCAATGCCATCCCCATCAGGCTACCAATGACTTTCTTCACAGAATTGGAAAAAAACTACTTTAAAGTTCATATGGAACCAAAAAAGAGCCCGCATCACCAAGTCAATCCTAAGCCAAAAGAACAAAGCTGGAGGCATCACGCTACCTGACTTCGAACTATACTACAAGGTTACAGTAACCAAAACAGCATGGTACTGGTACCAAAACAGAGATATAGACCAATGGAACAGAACAGAGCCCTCAGAAATAATGCCACATATCTACAACTATCTGATCTTTGACAAACCTGAGAAAAACAAGCAATGGGGAAATGATTCCCTATTTAATAAATGGTGCTGGGAAAACTGGCTAGCCATATGTAGAAAGCTGAAACTGGATCCCTTCCTTATACCTTATACAAAAATTAATTCAAGATGGACTAAGGACTTAAATGTTAGACCTAAAACCATAAAAACCCTAGAAGAAAACCTAGGCATTACCATTCAGGACATAGGCATAGGCAAGGACTTCATGTCTAAAACACCAAAAGCAATGGCAACAAAACCCAAAATTGACAAATGGGATCTAATTAAACTAAAGAGCTTCTGCACAGCAAAAGAAACTACCTCAGAGTGAACAGGCAACCTACAAAATTGGAGAAAATTTTCGCAACCTACTCATCTGACAAAGGGATAATATCCAAAATCTACAATGAACTCAAACAAATTTACAAGAAAAAACAAACAACCCCATCAAAAAGTGGGCAAAGGATATGAACAGACACTTCTCAAAAGAAGACATTTATGCAGCCAAAAGACACATGAAAAAAATGCTTATCATCACTGGCCATCAGAGAAATGCAAATCAAAACCACAATGAGATACCATCTCACACCACTTAGAATGGCGATCATGAAAAAGTCAGGAAACAACAGGTGCTGGAGAGGATGTGGAGAAATAGGACCACTTTTCCACTGTTGGTGGGACTGTCAACTAGTTCAACCATTGTGGAAGTCAGTGTGGCGATTCCTCAGGGATCTAGAACTAGAAATACCATTTGACCCAGCCATCCCATTACTGGGTATATGCCCAAAGGACTATAAATCATGCTGCTATAAAGACACATGCCCACATACGTTTATTGTGGCACTATTCACAATAGCAAAGACTTGGAACCAAGCCACATGTCCAACAATGATAGACTGGATTAAGAAAATGTGGCACATATACACCATAGAATACTATGCAATATAATATGTTATGCAATATAATACTATGGAATATAAAAAATGATGAGTTCATGTCCTTTGTAGGGACATGGATGAAATTGGAAATCATCATTCTCAGTAAACTATTGCAAGGACAAAAAACCAAACACCGCATGTTCTCACTCATAGGTGGGAATTGAACAATGAGAACACATGGACACAGGAAGGGGAACATCACACTCTGGGGACTGTTGTGGGGTGGGGGGAGGGGGGAGGGATAGCATTAGGAGATATACCTAACGCTAAATGACGAGTTAATGGGTGCAGCACACCAGCATGGCACGTGTATACATATGTAACTAACCGGCACATTGTGCACATGTACCCTAAAACTTAAAGTATAATAATAATAATAATAATAATAATAATAATAATAATAAAAAAGAAAGAAACATGAATCCTTAAAATAAATAAATAAATAAATAAATATTTAGACATTTCTTTCTTATAAGGAGAACTTCCTCACAAGCTAGAAGAAGAAACACTCCCTTTGGCTGTAAATTTTAAAGTTGAACATTATAGACTGTATATCCATTTTGGAGTACAATGCTATCTTTCTATAAGGAAATAATAGTTTAGGATGCCCAAAAAGACCAATTACAATATTCATTGTTTGCTAGCATATGGCTTGGTAAGTCTTTACCAAGAGCAATCAGATTTTATCATAGAGCAATCCAAATTGCTCCATGATGGCTATTGAACACACACATTCTAAACTAAATTCTCTACAGATAATCCATTGACTTTGTTCACCATTACCTTGGGAAATCTGACATTCAGGGAAGTTAGATGGAGAGGCTGATTCTATTCTGAAAGTGTAAGTGTTGAGAATCTGCTGTCTGCAAATACTTAGGCTTTTTCTTCCTCTTCCTTTCCCAGTTGTCTTCTATTTCTTTAACATGTCTTCAAATCATGTTTTCCTTATTCTTTCCTTTTTAGGTTATATTATCTCTATGTTTCTCTATATTTTGGTATGATTTTTACTTCTTGTTTCACTATCTTCTCACTGTAAGTATACTTTTATCAAAATATAATTAATACATGCAAATGTAATGATAAAGATATGTTAAAATGTCATTTAGCACCAAAATGTTACAATAAAAAACAAATCAGTCCCTTATTTTCACTTTTCTATCTCATCTTTCCATTCCCCAAATACAAGAACTTTTGACCATTTAAGTGTTCTCTGGGGGAAATAAACCTGCTAAATATATAAGTAATACACATATTATAATCAATATTTAATAACTTCCAACATAATTCCTATTGCAAATAAGGATGTTAAGCAACCTATTCTGTTTTGTTTCTGTATTATACTACTTACATAATTATAACTTTTAAGTGTAATAAATACTTGCTTCATACATTTGCTTATTTTTTTAGTTAGTTACTAAACCTTTTCATGTATTTTGATGGTTTTGTCAAATACCTGTCAATAAAATTTTCCATAATATAAAACATCAGGTAGGAGTTTTTTAAAAGTTTGTTTTGGTTGTTTACCACAGCCTTCCTGTGTAGAGCTATGCAACTTCCTGATCCATTCCAGATGGCTACTTTATGGTATTATTACATGTTTTTCACCCCCCACCACCCCGGGAATTTCCTTTGTGGTCATATAGAAGCTGACTTCACCTAGCATCTATATTGGATTCCAGATTTCTGAAGCACATATGTTTCTTTGTCTTGGCTTACTCCTTTTTATTTTTAATATGGTTGCTTTCTGTACAAAGAGTGCAAGTGAGATGAAGTGTTTGAGACTCAAAGTTAGAAAATACAGTTTTTGCTATTGTCACAGTTGATTGATAGTTTTGCTAGGTATAGAAGCCTAGGTTTAAGATTATTTCCTTTCACTCAAAAATAAAGCATTAATTTCAAGAGAAATTAAAGCATTGTACATTATCTTCTGCCTGCCAATGTTCTAGTTTAAAAGCTCCATGCCTATTTTGTGGCTGATTCTATTCACAAAGCCTTTTTTATCACCTTTAGATGGTTTTGGGACTTTTATTATGGTTTTCTGATATATCCTGATGATGTGCTTGGAAGTAAACTTTTTGACTTTTTCTTTTTAAAATATTACAAAGTAATAGTTGCCAGTCAAATATCAATAAAAGACTATAAACTCATCTCTCCCTTTCTCATTACTCATAGGTGGCTATTTTCTTTTGACATTAACTTCAGTATTTCTAAATAATAGGTATGCAATCATGTCTCTTGATCTCTATGATTTTCAATTTTAGAATACATGTGCTAATTTTTCATTATTTTCTTCTATTTTCTGTGAACATTTTTAAAACTTCTATTAAGCAAATGTTAAACCTTTCATATTGATTCCCTATTTTTCTATTTTTCCCCTGTGGTTCTTCATTTGTTTGTTTTCTTCTACATTTCAGAAGAAGAATTTATTTACTATGTCTTACAACCTGGCCTTACTACCATATTTAGTTTGTTCTTAAATTATTATTCCTTTTGGCTGGGCATGGCGGTCTATGCCTATAATCCCAGCACTTTGAGAGGCCGAGGTGGGTGGATCATTTGATGTCAGGAGTTTGAGACCAGCCTGACCAACTTGGTGAAACCCTATCTCTACTAAAAATACAAAAAATTAGCCGGGCATGGTGGCAGGCACCTGTAGTCCCGCTAAGCAGGAGGCTGAGGCAGGAGAATTGCCTGAACCGGGAGGGTGGAGGTTGCAGTGAGCCGGGATTTCACCACTGGCATTCCAGCTTGGGCCACAGAGTGAGACTCTACCTCAAAAAAAAAAAAAAAATTCCTTTTAAGATTTATTCTGCTTATTGGAGTTCCTTTATTCTGGAATTTTCCTTTTTAGGTGTTGTGGATTTGAAGCATTCCTTAAATGTTTCATGGCCACCATTTAGTATTTAAGACTGAAAATTTTCTACTTCCAGCAGTGACATTTTTGTTTGAGATATAAGTAGGAACTTGAGGTGTTTACTGCTATAAGTACAGACTTTCATTTTCCTCTTTTGAGTCCCTCATTCACCTCACTGCATTCCAATTTTTCAGTTTCTGGAGCATTTCTGGCTGGTTTCAGAGGTAATAGGTTTGTTTCTACTTCTTTGGAATCTTTAATCTATGGACACATAGCTCTAACTTCTATTAATACACACACGTATTAGCAACCCATATTCATTTTCACTCCTTTTACGTCTTCTTCTTAGCTACCAAAGGCTAGAAGCCAGCTGGGAACTTCATGTTTCAGAATTCTTTAGGAGTAGTGTTCTAATTTCGATTCTACCAATAAAAGCCACATGTTCAAGGTTTGGAAGTAGAGAAAAAAATTACATTTGCAGGTACATGTGTTTTGCATATTACAGACATGAAATTTAGCAGGTAGTTTCCTGGTATTCTATTACAATCCTCCACTTTTGTGCTGAAGTCAGTTGATTCCTGATTTTCTCTCATTCCTGCAATTTTCCGATTTCCTAAAAAGTAGTAATGACTTTCTCTGATCTTCACTTCCTATACTTTTAAACATTTTGTGACTCCCAGTTATCTCTATTAAATCTTTCCCTGCTTCAAAAATAGAAATGTGCCCGGGGGTGCGAAGTCATTTCTCTGTTATTCACCCGCCTTTTCATGTCATACACTCTGCTTCGTTAAAAAAAAAAATCTAATTTCATCAAATACTGAGTTCATTTATCTGGTTCTCAAACTTTTAAAAGTTTTTTCTTTTTCTCATTTTAATCTTATGCTTTTATTAATTTTTTGGATATTTTATGATAAATTTTTTTATTTTTTACTTTAAATTCTGGGATACATGTGCAGAATGTGCAGGTTTGTTACATAGGTAAACATGTGCCAGGGTGGTTTGCTGCACCCATCAACCTGTCATCTAGGTTTTAAGCCCTGCACGCATTAGGTGTCTTTCCTAATGCTCTCCCTCCCCTTCCCCCAACCACCAACAGGCCCAGTGTGTGATGTTCCCCTCCCTGTGTCCATGTGTTCTCATTGTTCACCTCCCACTGATGTGGTGTTTGGTTTTCTGTTCCTGTGTTAGTTTGCTGAGAATGATGATTTCCAGTTTCATCCATGTCCCTACAAAGGACACGAACTCATCCTTTTTTATGGATGTATAGTATTACATGGTGTATATGTGCCACATTTTCTTTATCCGGTCTATCATTGATAGGCATTTGGGTTGGTTCCAAGTCTTTGCTATTGTAAATAGTGCTGCAATAGACAAACGTGTGCATGTCTTTATAGTAGAATGATTTATAATCCTTTGGGTATATACCTACTAATGGGATTGCTGGGTCAAATGGTATTTCTGGTTCTAGATCCTTGAGGAATCACCACACTGTCTTTCACAACAGTTGAACTAATTTACCCTCCCACCAACAGCATAAAAACGTTCCTATTTCTTTTAGCAATTATTTATTTTTTCAAGGAATAACTGAATACCACATTTAAGCCAATTCAGGGTGCATATAAAAAGGTGTTAAACCCTTCAAGCACTTATTGTAGTGATTAAGCCTCACATGGAGTAAATAGTTAAAGTAGTCATTCAAGTAACAATTTCAATAAATATCAAATAAATATATGGAAAATAGAGAAGTCAGTATATTCAATATGACATGGAGAGGAAATTGCAGGGGGAAGGGAAGACTCAAACTGGACCCTTGATAAAAGTGCTTTTGGGAAAGGTAGAGAGAAGGAGGGGCAAGAGAAAGATGGAAAAGAATATACTTGCAAAGCCTTGGAACTAGAAATAATGGTAGCAACTTAGAAGCAGTAAGAATGAAACTGCATGAAATGTAAATGATAAATCAGTTAGATTTATGAGCACAAGGTTACTAATGGCCTCAGAAACCAGGCCAACATCATTTTTCTAAGAAATGGGAGTGGAGAATTATCAATCAGAGAAGATGGCATGATTACACTGTATTTTGAGACAACCAGTTTAGCCTTTGATTTAGCTGGCATGAATGCTATGAGCCTCCAAGTTGCCAGTTGAATTTAAAGGGGATTAAGCTCTACAGCCAAGGGAGGCTCATTATTAGTAAGGCCGTGACAGGTACCCAGAATGCCAAGGGTGCAATTATAGAAAATAAAATGTGCACTAGGAAGGTGAGCAAAAAGCAGACGAAAAACAATGACATTTGTCTTTGTCAAATGATGTATCAAGAAAGTCCATAGAACTTCAGGTATTGGAGTCTGAGAGCTTTCATAACTTTTGTTCTTGATTCCATAGTAGAAACTAAAATGCTGGTTGTTGTGATACAGTCTTTTAAACGTGAGTAGCTCTATCTCTATTTCTTCTGTCTTTAAAGATTCTTAGCCAGTCTCTATGAAATCTATCATTGTCAACACCATATTTACCAGCACAAAAGATTGAAGGCACAGACAGTCTGAGCTACAACCCTGTTAAGACTCAGATAGAAATTAAAAGTGGAAAGGGATATATCGAAGATATATCAACAGTTCTGAGCCTAGATAAGAATGAAAGAAAAATTCAGATTGGAGCTACCAGCTCACTGAAGAATAAGGTCATCTAGTTTTAAACATGTTTACTTGGAGATTTTAAAAGTCTTTTAAAACAGAAAATCTTTTAAAAACTATTTTTAAAATTTATTTTAAATTTTTAAGTGACACATTATAATTGAACATTTTATGGGGTATGCTTTGAGGTTTTAACACATATATGTTGTATAATATCACATCAGGTCGTTAGCATCACCTCATGCATTTATCATTTCTTTGCAGTGAGAACATTCAAACGCTCTCTTCTGGCTATTTTGTAATATATATTACCTTACTGTTAACAATAGACACCGCCTGTGCAATAGAACACCAAATCACCCTATTACTCCTAATTGTAACTTGTACCCATTAACCAGTCTCTCCCCATTCTTCCCTTTCCAGTCTCTGCTAACCACAGCTCTATTCTCTGCTTCTATTATATGAATGTTTTCATTTTACCTTAGATTCCCCATATAAGTGAGATTGTGCTGTATTTATCGTTCAGTGTCTGTTTTTTTCATTTTATATGATGTCCTCCTGGTCCATCCATGTCGTTGCAAATGAAATACTTTTATCCTTTTTTATGGCTGAATAGTTTTTCATTGTGTATATATACTACATTATTAAAAATATGTTCATCTGCTGTTGGCCACTTTGATTCTATATCTTGGCTATTGTAAATGGTGTTGTAATAAACATAGAGGTATAGATATCTCTTTGATACATTATTTTCATTTTTTCTGGATTTGTACCCAGGAGTGGGATTGCTGTATTATATGGTAGTTCTGTTTCTAATTTCTTTTTTAAGAGACAGGGTCTCACCCTGTTGCCCAGGCTAAAATGCAGTAACATGATCATAGTTCACCGTAACCTTGAACTCCTGGGCTCAAGTGATAATCCCACCTCAGCCTCCCAAGTATTACAGCTGAGAATACAAGCACACACCACCATACCTGGCTAATTATTATTATTTTCATTATTATTTTTTGTAGAGACAGGGTCTTGGTTTTTATTTATTCTGTCAAATTTTTTAATTTTTTTTGTAGAGACAGGGTCTTCTTATATTGCCCATGCTGGTCTCAAACTCTTGGCTTCAAACAATCCTCTAGCCTCAGCTTTCCAAAGCACTAGGATGAGAGGAGTGAGCCACCGTGCTCGATCCTGTTTCTAATTTGTTGAGGAATTTTCATGTTTTTCAAAATTGTTCTATTAATTTCCAATCCCACCAAAAGTGTGTAAGTGTTCCCTTCTCTACACATCGTTGCCAGCACTTGTTTTCCTTTGACTTTTTGATAGCAGCCATTCTAACTGGAGTGAGATGTTTCATCATTTTGGTTTTGGTTTTGATTTTCCTGATGATTAGTAACGTTGAGCAGTTTAAAAATACACCTGGCAGCCATTTGCATGTCTTCTTTTGAGAAATGTCTATTAAGGCCTTTTGCCCATTTTTAAATCAGGCTATTTATTTATTTTTTATTTATTTTTGCTAAGTTTCTTATGTGTTCTGGAGATATACCTATATATTTATTTTGAGACAGTGTCTTGTTCTGTCACTCAGGCTATAGTACAGTGGTGCAATCATAGCTTACTGCAGCCTCAAACTCCTGGGCTGAAGCAATCCTCCTGTCTGAGCATTTCAAGTAGCTGGGACTACAGGCGCTTGCTGCTGTGTTCAGTGATCTTTCAGTCTTCATTTTTTATAGAGATGGAGTCCTGATTTGTTGTCTGAACTGGTCTCGAACTCCTGGACTCAAGAAATCTTCCAATCCCAGCCTCCTAAAGTGCTGAGATTATAGGTGTGAGCCACTACACCCAGCCTCTAGGTTTTTCATACTTGTTCATTATACATTTTGACCTTGGTTAGTTATAGTATCTTTGTTGGTGTTGGTGATTATTTGTAAATTATGTCAAACCAAAATTTAATTTATTTGCTGTCTGGCAACTCACAATACTTTACTTCTTCAAAAGCTTTTGTTAACTTATTTCCCTCATCTTGTCCTTTCATATTATGATCTCTTTCCTCACCTGGACCCAATTCTTGGGAGCAATCATATAAACAGAGTTCCAGAATTAGGAGAAAGAAATTAGTGTATGTTGGTGTCATAGAACCGGGAATAACAGCATATAGCCTGCTATTCACAATACATGCATACCTGTACATGTATATCCATGTATGCATGCATGCCTATATATAAACACATACATATATATGTACCTCTCATATATATGTATGCATATAGGGGTGTTTTTATTTGTGTGTGTGTATAGATAGATAGGTAGATAGATAGATGGATGGATGGATGGATGGATGAATGGGTGGTAGGGAGGCTTTATGTCAATGTTTCTGTTTCTAAATCATCTAATCTAAAATAGTGTGCATTTGAGAAAGAGCCTAAATGATTTTCAGGGACACAGAGTAATAAGATTAGATCACAGTCTCAATTCTGCTACCGACTGGTATCCAATGCTTTTTCAACTAGACGAAGAATTCTGAGAAGCTGTCTGATCAGATCTGTTGGGTGGCACGATATGCCCCAGGAGGGTTTTTCACTAGAATAAATTTTAATACAAAATTGATTTAACCAGAAATATGCCTCCCAATATAGACATAAAGTCAAATATCTAAAACTTCTGAGGAAGAGCCGCCCCTCTTACTCCTACACTAGCAAAGAAACTTCTGCATGAAAAAAGGAGACTCCAGTTCAGGACGTTTTGTTTTATAGAAGCATATCATGTCTATAATTTATCTTGATCTCAGTTGTAAAACAGGTTTGGGTTTTCTCGTGTTTTGTTTCCCCTTTTCTTCTTCCACCTTTGCTTTTGCTTCCATATTTTTGGTTACTTTGGCATTTACTAAGAGTGAATCACTTAGGCTGTTTCTCAAACACACACTATTTTAGATTAGATGATTTAGTAACAGGAACATTGACATAAAGCCTTCCTATCCATCTATCTTTCTATGTATGTATGTATGTATCTATGTATCTATATATGTGTGTATGTGTGTATCTATCATCTATCTTGGTATCTATACACACATATACACATATATAAAAACACACTGATATGCACATTTAATGGATGTCTCTATGATCATAGGAGAAGCTGTGATATTCACGTCAAACCCACTGCTTGCCAGACTGGGGTGATTCATCAAAGTGTCAAAATAGTGTAGGAAGAAATAAAAACACAGCCTATGTAAGCTGGTAGCTCTAAACATCAAATTTCCACCCAACCCACAAACCCTACCCAGAAAAAACTTCAAAAGGGTTTTGCTTAAGATGTTCCCCCGCCCCATTCAGGTGGTGTACCGTTAATGATACTGTATTGATTTTGTAATGTTTAATTTAAAAGGGCAGTCAGGCTAGTACATAATCTTGTGTTGAATAAGACAGGGTCATTTATATGGCAGTGCACCAGATGAAATGTAAAAGTACCAATTGACTAACAAGTACATAATTCAAGCCAAATCACATTAGGAGTGTTTGTGTAGACTTAAACAAAAAGCATACCAAGGGACAGTGGTGCATCTCTCCCTGGAAATCAAACTTGCACAAATGATATGGAGTTCTTAGAGTTGGGATTAAGAACTGACCCACTGTGGGAATTCACTCTTGCCTCCTGACCAGTGGTAGAGACTACCCTCCCATGCTTTCTGGTTCTTTAATAGTCAATTTTTAAATTTGGAAAAGGCAATAATAATTAGCCTGTATCATAGACTAATTCTGAGTGTTCATGAAACAGTACACAAAGTCCTTAGCATGCTGCCTGACATATTACAAATTCAATAGATGACTTTCATTCTTGTTCTTCTCCCTTATTCATTCATCCAGCAGATAATTGCTGAGTGTTTACTTACTGCTAGGTGCTGTGTGCCAGGCAAACAATAGATAAAGTTCATGTTCTAGGGGGGAAAAGGGCTGGGGCAATAAACAAGGATATTTATATGTATAATTGTATACATACATAAATTATATATAAATTATAAATCATATATAGTTATATTTAAATTATAAATCATATATAACTATAATTATTATACATATAACACATGTAAAATTATATGTATGTATAATTATATGTTATGTAATATAGTACACATATAATTATATACACATTTATGTATACATATGTAATAGGTATAATATACATATATTATATATAATATATAACATATATATGTTATATATAATATATGTATAATATAAATATATGTATTATATATAATATATAATATATATTATATATGTATTATATATAATATATAATATATATTATATATGTATTATATATAATATATAATATATATTATATATGTATAATAAAAATATATGTAGTATATATAATATAATATATTATGTATAATAAATGTATAATATGTAATTATATATAATATGTAGTATATATAATACTATATATACTATTATATACTACAATGATATATACTCTGTAATATTTGTAATTTAAATTTATATATAATTATAACTATATATGTATAATATATACACATATAATGTATAATATATAGTTATAATTATATATAAATTTATATTACAAATATTATAAATAATATATAATTATATATCTATACTATATAGTTTATGTATGCTATACATATATTATATGTATTATATATTATATATGTATATTATAATATATGTATTATATATAAATATAGCTATAATATATAAATTTGTAGTGTTACAAATTTATATTGTATATATTATATATTAATAATTGTACGTAATTATGTTATTTATATATAATATCTATCTTTGTATCTATGTATCTTTTATATTAATATATATAATTATAATTGTTTATTGCCCCTGCCCTGACTATATGTATATATAGCCAGGTGGTAAAAATGCCATAACAACAACAAAAACACTAAGCCAATACGAAGGAATCGGTGTGCTGGGTGATGGTAGGAGGAGTACGCTGCTACTTTGATAGGGTGGTTAGACAAGTCCTCTCTATGATGGTGACCTGTGGACATAAACCTGAAAAGTAGGAGCGAGCAGGCCCTGTGGATGTCTGAGGAAAAGCAGTTCAGGCCGACAGGGAAGTAGGTGTAAGGCCCTGAGGCTGGAAAGTGCTTTCTTTCTTAGAGTTCAAGTCAAAGTCACATATAAGACAAAATGAAGAAATAATGAGAGGGAAAGAAGAAATTGAAGGATTTTGTTGTTAGAGGAGAAATGGAATTCAAAAGTAGCTATACCATACTCAGCACTTACTATATATGCTCACTTGTTTCAAAATAGGTGCTCAGTAAATGTTTGTTGAGTGGATTTACAAGCAGTTACATTGTATTGCTACAGTTGATTGCTGTAGATACAGTTCTAAACACATTGTATGTGATATCACATGTAATCTCCACTATATAGATTAGTAAGCAACAGTCATATCATCAGTAAAATGTTAAGAAAAATTATTAAAGATAGATTGTGAATATTTATGAAATAGCCAACAGTCTAAGAGTGTGTTTATTTACAGGAATACAAACATTTCTTTCTATTGTTGATAGTCCCTAAATAATCAAGTCTTGGAATTGCAGATGATATTATAATTTCAGGTTGCATAAGAGTCTCATATTATCCTACCTCCATAAGCTGAACAAGTCAGGACATTTTTTACCTAATGAACAAGTTGAAATAGAGCTACTTCAAAAAAAAAATGAATGGAATCAGATTCCACAAATCTAAAATGAAATTCTCTACTTTCTCTCTAAGCACTTTCCCTCTTCAGCTTTTGTAATTTGTGAAATAAAAAGGAAGGGGTCCCTTATATTTCAGGTGCCCAGAATCAACACTGTAATGTTTAAAACTCTTCCTTCTTCTTTATTCCCGTGGAAGTCCCAGCACACCCAGGGCTTGGGTCCTCCCAGTCATGCCCCAAACTATCTCTTTGAGCTGGCCTTTCCTCGCCACATTGAGGTGTCTATATTTTACTTAGCCCTTTAAGACCATTTCTATTTTGACCTTGTAAACCATCACACTTGTGACCTCAGAGAGCAAACTAGTTCTAACTCACTAGTAATCTAGTCAATAAAGAAACAGTTTCCAGTTTTCTATTGAGTTGTATCTAAACTCTTTGTTCACCCATTTCTCAATCAGGAAGCTATGCTAATTTTGTAACTGGCATGGTTCAAGGTTCAGATGTAGGTGCAAAGATAAAGGTTTTATACAAAGTTATGACAGAAAGAACTTTGATTCTCAGACTTATAACTAATAGCAGGATGAATATTCAATAGATATAGTAAGAGATTTAGCTGAATGAGAAGTTAGGATGCTCTTGGAAAAGTTCTGGTGTCAAGTGATATTTTCTGATTTAATAACCACATAATAAGCACATTTTACGTGCCTCAGAATTTACCTGCTACAGCTTTGGTAGGTTCCAATAGGCAAGTGTGGGGTTCTTGCCTTGGAATTGACATTTTGCCACAACGCCGATCACGATATGAAGCTTACCCTATGCACCCAGTAAATAGATAGTTGTGGCTCTGTTGCTAGTTGAGTTTGTCACCTTGAGGAAATATATTGAGCTCTTGCACATTTTTTGGATTAGATCTTCTGTAAATTTTCATGTAGCTCTTAAAGTCCATGGTCAAACTTGAGTTAGATAATCAGAAAATTTCCCTGCATGCTGAATATGTTTCCTTAAGGATTGTTCATAAGATCAAACATTAAGTATCCAGTAATAGAAGATTGGTTAAATAAATTACGGCATATTATTATGATGGAATAACATGTTATTTTTAGTGACTGTAAATCTATTAGTACCTATTAACCATCATTCATTGTTGAATACAAAAACAGCTTGTATTCTCTGTGTTACATATATTATATATTTAAAAACAGTTAATCATACATAGTATTACCTCATTGATATTACATATTTATGGAAGGATATTAACCACAATTAATTTCATTAGTTTCTGGAAGAAAAAATTTCAGGTAAATTCTATTTTTGCCTTTATATTTCCTTCATTGTTTGATTATTTTCACAATGTTCTTGGATCATCTTAAAACTCAGATAAAAAAGCTGAACAAAATATTGGAAAAATAAAATTGACTCCCATTGATTACCAAAATAAACATAAAATACAACCCTGTGATTATGTAAATGAATGTGTTTTCCTTCTAGAAATTTCAGAGCTTCCTCAACTTAGAACAAAAATCCCCTTTCATTCCAATATTAGAACATTCTAATGGTAGAAGGGAGAGTGGATAATGCAAATGTAGATGTCTAATATTATGATTATAGCCTTCTTGTCTGAATTTTAAAAACAATACAGTCATTTTCTGAGGCAATGTAATGAGTTCATGAAGAAAAATCAAATTCTCAATATATGGGTCTCTCACTTTCTTTTTATTTGTCGGTCATAACATGCAATTAACCCATTAAAAAGATTTCCCTTCAATGTCTCATGTGAAATGTGAACTGCTTCATTTCTTCCCTCTATCCCATGTGGTAAAAACCACAAAAGAATCATTGTACCTGAATCCAATTGGCAGAGCCCTTTTCAGTTTCAAAGTGGAACAGTTATTGCTGTTCTATGCCCCCTGCTTGAAATTCTGTATTCCCAATTTAGAGTGTCAAAAAGCAATGCCTAATTATTCTCATAGCAAAGATAATCACACCAATTATGATTTTTAAAAGAACTGAGGAGACAAAAGTATAGATAAGATTCACAAAGACAAGTTAGGGGGCGGGGGAAAGAGTGATTTTACATGTTACCAATCTGAACCTGCATAGTCTTTTCCTTTTGGAAAGAATAATAATATAAAATGTATGAAAGGATCACATTATCCTTATTAAATCCTTTGGAGGCGGAAGATCCGTCATTCGTATCATCTTACTTATTCCCACACATAAGGACCACTGCCAGCCTCCTGTTTGTAGCTGTCAAAACCCCACCTTCTGCCCACTCCAAAATGTATTTAAAAAAAAAAAAAAAGATTAGTGACAGCTCTAAGGAAATGAAAGTTGTGAAAGAAAATATTTTATTCAATCAAGAGAGTTTATCTTTAGATGACTCAATGGAATTTAGTAAAAGTTACAGAGAAACCATGAGTTGTAGATAAATTCCTAATCACCTCCCAAGGGCCTCACTTCTTGATACCATCACATTGTGGGTTCAGGTTTCAGTATATTGAATTTTTGAGGGGACACAGAATTTTAGTCCATAGCACCCTTCAGTTTGCTCTTTGGAATTAGGCAAGAAACAAATTAATGAATAATCAAAACACATATGTGAACTTGTTTCTATTTTACTTCTAAGCATAGGGAAAACTTATGCTACATTAATAATAGTATCACAAATATTAATACAGTTATCTAGATTTTACTTTTAATACCTATCTTAAATATTTGATAATTCACCGTGAGATAGATTTTATTTTAAAATTTTACCTCACATTTTGGATCGTGTCAATCATGGTGATCAAAACAAGGTTGCATTTAATCTACAACCTACTAAGCCTGCAAAAAAATTCAACAAACAATTCATATATAAGCAATATTGTGCTAGAATTTAAATGATAGGATTCCAGAGAATCTGAAGACTCTAAAACTTGCTGACACAGTGGAATATATCGTCACGACAGCACATCTTTTTTCCTGTTCTTTGTTCTTTATTTCCATAGGAAGACAACTCATTTTCTCAGACAATTTGAGAAAACTGCCATGTTAGAAATCCTTTTTTAGAGAAGATAGGTTATGTAAAAAGCAGTAGAAATGTGTATCTTTTTGTCTTAGTTCAAACTATTATAACAAAGTAGCATAGACCGAGGGGCTTGTAAACAACAACAATGTGTGTCTCACAGTTCTGGAGGCTGGAAGTTCCAAATCAAGTTACCAGCATGGTTGGGTTCTGGTGAGGACCCTCTTCCAGGTTGCAGACTGGAAAATTCTTGTATCCTCGCATGGCCAATAGAGGAAGAGAAGAAGAAGCTGTCAGGCCTTTTAGGCACTCATTCCATTCATGAGGGTTCTACCTTCCTGACCTCTTCACCTCCCAAGGGCCCCGCCTGCTAACATCATCACACTGGGGCTTAGGGTCTCATTATATGAAGTTTTGAGGGGACACAGACTTGCAGTCCATAGCACCTTTCAGTTTACTGTTTGGAATTAGGAGAGAAATCAATGAATGAATAAATTAGTAAGAACTTACTGCCTGTAACAAGAACGCACAGTATGGGTTGCAGTGAACACAGGTGGAGACATAGGCGCCTGGCATCATTTTAAGCATCTCTGTAAATGAAGCAAGTGTGTAGTTGATATGGGGGACATTAGTTGACCTCCCTGCTGTCTGAGCTGCAATGATTTCATCCCATTTTCTACGAATACTCTAGATGTCGTCAGAAAATAATGCCCAGAGCTGCCACATGGCTGAGATGCGGGCCTTCCTGAAAGTGTCACACAAAGGGGTTCTCTGAGGACTCCCAGCCATGCACAGATCTCTTTTTCCCTCTCTGTTTCTCCACTCCCCCTCATGCCCACCCTCCTTCCACCCTTCCCTCAAATGTTCTGTAGCTGTCAGGTTTCTTTTATAGAAATGAGTGAAATTATAATGAGACAAGAGTTAGACGTGCTGGAGATGAAAAGAAAGACTTTAAGGAAATAAAAAGGAATTGCCATGCTATTTGAAAGCCGTAAGGAGGAGGAAGGAGGGTAGATGAAGGATGTTACCCTGCTCGGGAAGCTCTCTTCTTTCACATTTGACTTTCAAAAATGCCTCTGATCATTTCCCAGGGAGCTGGTGATGAATTGAGTTGGATCCAAACAAAGCCTTCACAGCTGGGGCTGGAAAACCTCGAGACTCAAAGACCCTCTCCTTCTGGCCCAAATGGTCATAGCCTCTTATGAGGAGCTCACTAGGTGTGACCTCTTCAAGAAGTTTGTCATTGAGAACAGATGCCTTCCCACTTCCGGATTTTTATAACATTAGCCAGTTGTCTGTCGTATCCACAGGGGATATTCTGCTCAGGATTGATAACTGAGGTCGATGCTCTCTGTCCCGGTAGAAGCAGAGTATTAGAGCTTACAAAAATTTAGAGACTTATTGATTATAATAGCAAGCAAGCATTTGTATAGTACTTTACATTTTACAAAATGCATTCATTGACTTTATCATCTTTATTTTTGTTTTTTGGGTTTCTTTTTTTTCCCTAAAAATTGTGTGGGTCGTGTGTCCTTATCATCACCATTTTACAAATTAAAAAGTGGTAAAAGTCACATACTTTGTAAGTACTAGAGCTAGATGTTAAACACAGACCTTTTATTTTAAAATATCTCATTTTATAGCTGAGGCAATTTATGCTCAAAATGTTAAGTGACTTGCACAAGATCTCTCTCAATTCTGAATGCAGAAGCAAAGCAGACATCGAAATCTTGGGCTTCTTGATCCTGAACAAGCAGCCATGACTCCCTATGTTCTGGCTGAAGGAATTGTTTTGGTGTGAAATCTGTGTATTGTTTGTTGAGATAAGGCAGGTCTGGAGTGGAATATTGCAGCTTTAATTCTGAATATGATGAGGTTGAACTGTCTGTAGTGGAGCTGAGTGGAATTCCCTTAGGTATCTGGAACTAGTGTTCATGGAAGATACCTAGACAGGAGATACACACTTGGAATTCACTGGCAGTCAGACAGAAATTTAATCCAGAGGAATGGATAAAAATACCCAGCAGGAGTGCATTGAGCTAGAAGAGCAATGGATTTATAATTTAGTGCTGGAAGATGGCAACATTTAAGTCATAGGTAGGAGGTAATATTTTTGAGCAAAGTTGAGAAGAAATAACCAGATAATCGGGTAAACTGGGAAACAGTTTTTCCCTGCAATCATAAAAATTTTTAAAATCTGCAAATTAAGTTTAGTAACTCATTTGGCAGCAAAGCTTGGCCTTACTGACGTGAGGATGCGTACTGAATTCAGGGCCTTCCTTGATTTACTGTAATAAAAAAAAACCTCAGATTAGAATCACGATCTGATTAAGTGAACCGTAATTCTCTGTCATTCTGAATCTACCCATCTTCTGCAACAACCAAACTAGAGACAAAAGGGGTTGTGATGGTGTTACCTACTTTTGCCTCCGTCGAGACCAAAATAGGGCATTGTCTTCAGAAGTTCTCTCAGCAACAGGTGTTGTGTGTGTCCTTGTCTTTTCCTAACATAACTCTTTGACGGAGAAAGCAAAAAGCCAACACAGGTAATCTGTCAACTCCTGAAGGCAGCCTTTCCAACTCTACACAAATTCAGGAAACAAACATGGAATGGGTTTGAGATAAGCCTGAGCCTATTGTGAGGTTGACTTTAGCTCAGCTTTTGTTTACCAAATGACTCCCTTGAGTCTCATGATAAGGTTCAGGACATGGCACCCCAAAATATGGTGCCTTGTCATTTGAGAAAACAGCAGAAAACACCTTCCCCTAGCTCCTTCTCCCCTGAAGCAAGTTATAAGCATCTATGTGAGAGATGCTTTCCGTGTATCCAGAGAAAGGGAGTGTCCTTATCTCTGAAAACACAGGGACACAGAGAAGAATCTAAACAAACGGACATTGATAAGTCCCCCAGCTTTGTACCATTAGATCATACCCCCTTAGTACAATCATAATTCTGCATGCCTGCCTGCTTTTTCATCAGATTTACCATAAAAATATACAGGTTTTCCTGTTTCTTTGGGTTAATTTCCTTATGAAGTCTTCTGTGGCATGTAAAACATATGAAACAAATCTCTGTGTTTCCCTTTTGCTAGTCTATCTTTTGTTATAGAGACCTCAGCCATAAGCCTAACAAGGGATGAGGAAAACCAACTTTTCATCCCTTACATTCACCCTAACAAGTAGATCTTGGTGGCATTCTAGATCCCCAGAAATTACCATTCGCTCAGGGACACACTAAGAGCTCTGGCTGGATGTTTCCTTCTTACCGGTACACTGTTATCCTGGGTGTCGGTCACAGCTTTCACAGAGTCTTTACTAGAAGTTACCCAATACCTCCCTCTCTTCTGTCCTGGGTTTGTAAATTGATTCAGGTCAGAGTGAAGTGAGGAGTTGTGACTTCAATAAGGTTTCTTCAACCAGGCTGCTCTTGGGCTGGCCTGAACTTTTCTCACTATACAAATTTGGTAGAAGAAAGACAATGGTGCTATGTACTTATGTGACCCTAGGGATCCATGGGAATGCAGTCATAGGTGGGGAAGAGCTAGGCTGTGTCCTGTTATGGTTATTACACACACTGTACCTCTGCCAGCTAAATGCCAAATGTTGGTCTCCAGCAGCCTGGGATCCTGCCATCCCCTCTGAAAATCAGGAGCCCCTTCATCAGCAAGGGTTCCCGTTCAACAGCAGCTCTGAGCTCCTAGGTACAGCTACGAGGGCTGGCTCACTACCTTCACTTGCCCTGGGTATTTCTCAAGATTGGAATGGTCCCATCTTTCTGGTTCCCTCAGAGGCCATAGGCTAGTCTCAGGTGAGTGGTGGGATATAATATGATAAATCCATTCCACCACCCCTTTCTCGGTGGATGTTTGGACTATTTCTTCAATCATATTCCAAAATATTTTGCAATGTTGCCTTCATTGAGACATTTTTAAAAAGAATGCAACTTGGGTTAATGGGATACAGTTTTGGTGGCGCCAGGTTTCATGATGGGGGCTTGTACCTGGTTGCGACCAGGGTATTTTGATCAGGGCATGTATAGACTTACATTGAGTCAGACAGGTTCTTAGAGTTGTACAGTTGATGTAAAACTGCCATAGTTTGTGTATAAGACTCTCAATCAGCCATGGGTATTTTGACCCAAGGGCTGGTTATAGTTAGTACTACACAAGTCACTGCTTACTTCTGTACAAGAAAAGATCTAAGCAAAAACATTTGGACCTCTGCAAAGCAAAGGCCACTGATCAGAGCCAAAAGGCAGGTGATCTGAATTTAAAAGGGCACAGGTGGGTGGGTGGTCTTAGAGGCTTGGCCCAGAAAAATGTGGCCTATCAAGAAAAAGATGGCTACATGGGTCATAACCCTTCCTTCTGGGATGGGACCTCGAGGTGAAGATGGCCTGTGCTAACCACCTTAGTTTTCTCAAAGGACACAGGCTTAAAACCAGTATATTTGGTACCCAAAGCAGATCTTTTGTTAACATCTCCTCTACATGATGAAACTGTTTTAAGAAAAAATCATGTAATAGTAATAATTGTTTTCATTGTTCTCTAGTTGTAAAACAATTCACCAATCCAAAGAAAGAATACATTTATATTTAAAGATATTATTTAAATTCAGTAAGATATTTCATATATGAACCAAAATTTGAACTTACCAATCAAAAATATTTCAACTCTCAGTGGGTACTCTCTCTTCATTCTTTAAAATCTTAAACGCAAATGGAAACTTCAGGAATTGTGTACACAAAATTGAAGAAACTGAAATTACTCTCTTTGTCTTTGCAATCAAGGCATCGTCACTGTTTATTCTAATCTACCGGAAGGGCTGGGAATATAAACAGCACCAGAAACAAGCTCAAACAGTTGCAAACGTTTACAGGCTTGCTTTAAAAAAATAATTGACAAATAATAATTGTATATCTTTAGGGGGTACAATGTTACATGTTGATATGTATACGCATTGTGGAATGATTTCATCCAGCTAATTAACATATCCTTCATCTCACCTGTTTACCATTTTTTATGCGTGGTGAAAACATTTAAAATCTACTCTCTTAGCAATTTTGACATATACAATATATTATTATTAACTTTGCTCAGCATGCTGTGAAATAGATAACTAAAACTTACTCCTCCTCTCTATCTAAAACTTTGTATTCTTTGAAGACACTTCTCTCCCCTCCCCAGCCTCTGGTATCCACATTTCTGTTCTCTACTTTTAAGAGTTTGACTTTTCTAGATTCCACAGAAATGTAAGATCATGCAGTAATTGCCTTTTTGTGACTGGATTATTTTACTTAACCTCATGTCTTCTAGGTCCATCTATATTGTAACAAATGACAGGATTACCTTCTTTTTTAAGATATTCCACTGCGCATATATACCACATTTTCTTTATCAATCTGTTGATGGACACTTAGATTGCTTCCATATCTTGGCTATGGTGAATAGTGCTGCAGTTAACATGAAAGCACAGATATCTTTTTGATGTACTGATTTCTTTCCCCTGTATACCCAAGATTGGGATTGCTGGATCATGTGGTAGTTCTATTTTGAGTATTTTGAGGAACTTCCATATGGAAGTTTCCCAAAATGGCTGTACCAATTTACATTCCACCAACAGTATACTAGAGTTCCTTTTCCTCTACATTCTCACCAGCATTTGTTATCTATCACCTTTCTGATAATAGCCATTCTAACAGATGAGAGGTGATATCTCACTGTGATTTTAATTTGCATTTTGCTGATGATTACAAATGTTGAGCATTTTTTATATATCTGTTAGCTATTTTTCTATTTTGGGGAAACCTCTGTTCAGGTTCTTTGTCCATTTTTAATTGGTTGTTTTCTTGCTATTGAATTGAGTTCCTTATATATTTTGGATATTAGTCCCTTTTCAGATGAATGGTTTGCAAATATCTTCTCCCAATCTGTGGATTGTCTCTTCAGTCTGTTGATGTTTGATACAATCCCATTTGTCTATTTTTGCTTTGGGATTCTATCAAAGAAATCATTGCTCAGGCCTATGTCATGGAGGTTTTCTTCTAATAGTTTTATATTTTCATGTTATACATGCAAGTCTTTAATTTATTATGGTTTGATTTTTTATATGGTGTGAAATAAGGGTCTAATTTCATTTTTCTTCATGTGGAGATTTCATTTTCCTAACACCATTTGTTGAAGAGACTATCCTTTCCAGATTGTATGTTGTTGGCACCTTTGTAAAAAATCAGTTGACTATAAATATGTGGGTTTATTTCTGGGCTTTCTTTTCTGTTCTATTGGCCTATGTGTCTGTTTTTATGCCAGCAGCACACTGTTTTGATTACTATAGCTTTGTAATATATTTTGAAATAAAGTAGCACAATGACCCCAGCTTTGATTTGTTTGCTTTTTGCTTAAAAGAAATGAAAATTCCCTTTGTTATTATATTTAGGGTCTTTTGTAATTCTCTATAAATTTTAGAATCCTTTTATTTTTATTTATGTGAACAATATTATTAGAATTGTGATAGAGGTTACATTGAATCTGTAGATCACTTTGGGAAGTATGAACATTTTAACAATGTTAATTCTTCCAATAAATGATCATGGGATATATTTCCATTTATTTGTGTTGTATTAAATTTCTTTCATCAGTGTTTTAAAGTTCTCAGTATACAGGTCTTTTACCTCCTAGTTTAAATTTACTTCTAAGTATTTTATTTTATCTTTTGATGCTATTTTAAATGCGATTTTTAAATAGTCAATTGTTAGTGCATAGAAATGCTGCCACCTTTTGTATGTTGATTTTATATCCCGCAACTTTATTGAGTTTAGCAGTTTTACCTGTATTTTGGTGAAATCTTTAAGGTTTTCTATATATAAAATTAAGTTGTCAGCAAGATCATTTCACTTGTTCCTGTTCTATTTGGATGTCTTTTATTTACTTTTCTTGCCTAATTGCTCTGGCTAGTATTTCTAGTACTATGTTAAAGTGTAGTGGTGAAAGTGGGCATCCTTGTCTTATTCCTCATCTTAGAGGAAAAGCTTTCAACTTTTCACCATTCAGTATGTTGTTAGCTATGGGCTTGTTGTATATGGCTTTTATTGTGTTGAGGTACTTATTTCTATACCTAACATTAGAAGTTTTATGAAAGGATGTTGACTCTTATGAAATGCTTTCTCTGCACCTATGGAGATGATTGTGTGGTTTTTATTCTTCATTTTTAATATGATATATTGCATTTATTGATTGCCTATGTCAAACCATCCTTGTATTTCAGGTATACAGATTTGCTTTTGAAACATATGTATGTAGATTAGTCTGAATCTGTCAGGGACTGACTATATACATGGGGATATTCAGAATTAATTTCTAGGCAAAACAGAATATTTGTTGAAGAATAAATAAAAATTTGCTAATTTAAAACTTATATTATATATTATTAAAATACTGCATTTGCAATTTTAGTTTAGTACCTAGACTCCAGACAATTTTATTAAATGAAATAGTTTATCACTGACACTGTTTAGAATTGATGATAAATGGTGATGATACCAAACAGACCACCTTTTAGTAAGTTTTATTGTTTTACATAATCTTCTTAATGCATTTTTTATTGCTCAAAACTGGATGGGCTGTTCCCACTTCTCTGTTCTTAGTATGTCAGTGGTTAGGCAATAATTCCATTGTAGAGAAAGGAAAGTATATAGGCCTTTTAAACATTAAGAAGGTAAAAAATACTTGCTATTTTTGCTAATTTATATAGCTAGATTTTGAGTACCATGGCAAAAATTAGTAGAATTCTAGTTTCATATTATTAATGTTTAGCCTAGATAGGAAGTGTGAATGGCAGGTAGCTTTTGGAAGCCTACCCTGATCCAATACTTGTGAATATATAAAAAAGCGTCCCAAGTCTGGGATTTAATATTAGCAAACGTAATAGACTTAAAATTATGTTTTTCTGAGGGTCTCTAACAGTAGACCACCTATCTGGAGAGGTGATTTTTTTTTCTTCACCTTTACCCTTGCTTTCTTTCTGGGGTTATTCTTCAACTGGCCAGAGAATCCAGAACTATTTTACATGGGACCCCTTAGAAACACAAACAACCACTCTTAAGTCCAAGTTCATTCAACTAATCATGCAAAAATGTAGAATCAGCTCTACCTACACCAGTCACAATGCTGAGTCAAGAATCTCCTGGTGCAAAACAATGTTTTTCTCTGTCTTTGTTTCAGTCTGTTTCCTCATGTATTCCCCCAGACTTTTATAGAGGTTAAAAAAGTGGGAACTTTTATAACTTGAGGGTTTTGTTGGCTTTGTCCTCCCAAGGTGAAATTTGCACTTCCTTTAACTTCTGGGGCATTCATGCTGGGATCTGTTTCTAATCACATTTTGAAACAATCAAGGTTGATGATAGACCACAAGGAGAATTGGCTTCCTCTTGCAGGTCCCCATGGACAAGGTCATTTGTAGGTCTCTGGAAAGGTCAGTCAGTCACTTCATAAAAGAGAAGCAATGCTGCTTCACTTGACACAAAGAATTAATGAGCGTTTCGGTGCAATAAAGGGTAGGGACAGGCGTAGTTCAGGAAATTCTAAATTTTCCAAGGTTTCCTTAAGTTATCATTCCAATTTTTTAAAGTCATACTTTTTTAGTAAATGTCTTAATTCTCAGGGAAGACCTTATGAGACTATAAATTTAAGTTAGCATATAATCATGAAATCTATTAACCAGTCTTTCTGATGCAGTAAAAAGAAAAATATCTTAACCTTCATGCTGCAAGAAATGAGAGATTCTTTGGACACACACACATATATATATATATATATATGTTTGTGTGTGTGTGTGTGTGTGTATATATATATATATATACACACACAACTATAGCACAATCACAGACAAGCAGTCTATAACTTCTTTGGAGAATTTAGGAAGTTTGCCATGGCAGTCTTTTTCCATTAGCTTTCCCAGCATTGTTGGAAACAGTCCCCCAGATTCATAATCCTTGAATCCCCTCATCCCTTTGTGCAACTCCGCTGACTTCTCCAATGCTTGGCTTTCAATGGACACTCCATTTTAGGTGACCACAGGTGATAATTAAATTAGTTTCTTCACTGCTGCTTGCTATGAAGTGCCAAGGTCATATTCCCCAAGACTAGCTGATGTTTATTACCTTCAGCTCTAACCAATTCCAGATACCCTCCATAATTTGTTATGTGTGACCACCCCTGGAACCAATTTTTATGTCAATCTAAAAAAGGATTTTTGCTAGCAAATGAACCGACTATAGATGGTTCAAGTAGCAAATAAATGTTTGAAAGAGCTGTTAGGGTGTTCATACGCTTACTGGGAATGCTGAAGAAACAGGCAGAGAAAATTGGATAAAACAGAGCTACTCATACTGAAAATAACATATAGATCCTGTTTTGTGGGGACATATATGCTGCTGTCCCCATGCCCAGGAAACCAGAGGTTACTCTGCAGATGCTCTTAGCTTAGATGCTTAGTGGCCCCTACCATGATGAGATCTTGTTGCCTTATATTTCTAGTTGCAGTTTCAAAGTATATCCAATTGGTCTGGCCTAGGACTCATGCTCAGGGCCTTCTGTGCACCAGGTTATTTGGCGCTGACATAGAGAAGTTTCAAAAGCAAAACAATTAAGTTATTAGTTTCTACATCAGGAGACACATTCTGCTTCCCACCAGACTATGTAAGGTGAGAAATTCTCTAAACATTGGGAAGAGAGCTGCCAAAAACTGGCCAGTGTTTGCCGCATCTTCATTCTCTGAGTCAGCCATGGCGGCCACTCTCCTTCTTTACTTGGGACATTCCAAGCTCCTTTTCTTCTTAAGACCCCCACTCTTCCCCAGATCTTATATTTGGCTGGCTTTTCCTAATCATGTAGGCCCCACCTTAAATGCCACTTCCTCAAAGTGGCCTTTCTCAATTCCCGTATGTAAAGATTCTGGCTGCCTTCTCCCAGCTTCACCAAACATGCTTTACCCCATTACTCAGTTCTCTTTTTTTGCATCACTTATCACCCTCAAAAATGATGTCATTTAGGTGTTTAAATGCTTATTACCTGCCCTTCCCATGTAGCATATAAGTGTCACAAGTTCAAAGACTTTGTCTATGACTTATTCATTTTTCTTGCACCATTCAATCCCCAGCATCAAGAATAGCGACTTGTACCTATCAGAAGTCAATTGGTACTTAAGGAATAAATAAATTAATCAAAGTGTAGGTTTGGAGTTGGCAGAGATTCCAATGGAATCAGAGGCCTGGACTGAGCTGGGATGCAGGACCTCCCGTAACTCCAGTGTGTATTATTACTGGCATGCATTCTTCCCAGCAGAGTGCTCAGCGTAGGGCGTCAGTGCCGGAGCTCAGCCTGAATCTAAATAGTGCGTGATTCTGAGATATTTTGAAAATAGAAAAGACCACATCAATTCTAAGTCTTATTCTCAACGCATGTGGATTTTTCTGCAGGCACCACTTTCTGGCCAATCGGACTACACATTTTATGAGGTATCAAGGTCCTACTGAGTAAATCGTCATTGCAGCATACACTGATTTATGGCAATTTTTGTTGGAATGATGAACTCTGCGTGCCTCTCTGATATATGCATTTGACATGAACTGGGCAGTGTTACAAATGTTAATCACTGGGGTTTTTATCTTTTGTCTTAGGGAGTTGAAGACGTTTCCCAATGTCTCTGAAAGGGCCAAAAAACATGCAAACATCCTAAAAGGTAAGTCCCAGGAATTCTTGGACATGAGACAAGGTTTTAAGGAGTACCTAGAGAAGGCAATTCCCATATCCTGTGTCTAAAATGGCATAAAATACAGTTTATGCACACACATGTCAGTAATTCAATGGTCATTTCTGTTCGAAGCAATTATATTCTGGCTTTGTATTGTCAGCTTGACCATAAGGTAGAAATAAATTGTCCAATCCCGCAGAGCTGAGGTCATAGAACATAAAGACTCTTTCATTTCTGCCATTATCTTAATTTTATGACCTTGGGAAAGTCACTTTACATTCTGAACTGCAGAATATTGTATAAAATAATCTCCAGGGTCATTGTATTCATATTCCTGCTCTTGGAGTTCCAAGAAATGACCTCTCAATTGTCTTCATGGTGATGTTGGTGGGAACCACCACATGATTCTGAGATAAAGTTTAATTTTGATGCATATCATGTCTAAATGCTGGATTCTATTTTTTAAAAAAGTATATATATATATACCTTCCCTGTGAAGTATGAGGGAAATATTTTTCTAGGTTTTTCCCCTCTCAGAGAACTGTTGTGTATTGACTAGAACCAGGTAAATATTTCAGACTTCCATTCTGGATGTGTCTTTGCCAGTGTATAGGAAGCCAGGGCTCAGAATGCTGGCAATGCCTTTTGAAAGCTGCTTCTGATCACTGAGATTTTTAGCTTTGGCACGGGGAGACTTCCCATCATCATTCCTTCTTTTTTTGTTAGTGCTACAGAAAATCATCTCCATTCTTACTGCTTTGCCTTCTCAGTGATTGCAACGTCACCCCTGATGTCACTGTATGAAACTCCTGATCAGCTCTGGCTGACTGGTTTGCCTGAGAAAAAGGGTGAGTCGATGCAAGCAGCTCTGGTTTTGCTTGAAGGGGACAGCAGCTGGGGCTCAGCTGCCAGTTTGATAAGGAACAGGAACTGTGCGCCATCCAAGCAGAAATCTCAAAGTCTCAAGGACTGCTAAGGCAGAGAAAGGCAGAAGACACATATGGCTGGGTTCTGAGCATATGTACTCAAGCCAGGGGAGAAAATTTACGAGAAGGACAGTTTTCCTGTGCCAATTAGGCATCTTTATATCATTCATTTGACAGGCAAGCCTATATCACTTGAGATTTCTAAAGGACAACACGTCTCTCACAGATGGTATAGAATATTTTTATCTCGAAATTCACATTATCTCAGAAGACTGATTATAAAGATGGAACTATAGCAATATTTCTGGGATAAATATCAGTCACACTGAGGGCAAAGCTCTCTTGTGCCCCTCCCTACCCCACTCCGATTGGCTCCATGGAGACTTGAGACCTCTACTCACCCTGGATCTGCTCCTAATATTTATAAATCTTTATTTAATTAAAATCATCAAATTCATTGCAGATGCATCAAATGGCCATTTCAGTAGAACAAAAAAGGGAAGTATTGTTGCAGTTAATTTGCATACTGCAAAGTTTTCAAAATGGTGAGGCCCAGAGATACTGTAAATTTCTACCACATGCTGTTATTATAAAAATAAAAACCGAAATGGACATGAAAAGATACATTGTCCCTCTAGGCATAGACTCTTTATCATGAAGCTGTTCAACTTAAAGCTAAGGTCACATCCAGCATTAGTATTCTATGATTATACATCTTTTCCACCAAACAAATGGCAATTTAAAAATGTGTTCAACTTGCTGCAGAAACACAAACAAAACTCAAGCTTCTTGGTGTCAACTGTAGTCTCACAACAGATTCTTCGAGGAGACAGTGACTTACCTTAGCTACTTTACTCTCAGTAAAATAGCTTTCAGGCACAGCCATACCCACCCTGGAAGTCTCTTCATTTCATTCTCTCTCATATGTTTTTGTTTTTGTTTTTTGTTTTTTGTTTTGAGATGGAGTTTTTTGCTCTTGTTGCCCAGGCTGGAGTGCAATGGCGCGATCTAGGCTCACTGCAACCTCTGCCTCCCAGGTTCAAGCGATTCTTCTGCTTCAGCCTCCCGAGTAGCTGGGATTACAGGCATGCGCCACCACGCCTAGTTTTGTATTTTTAGTAGATATGGGGTTTCTCCATGTTGGTCAGGCTGGTCTCAAACTCCTGACCTGAGGTGATCCACCCACCTCTGCCTCCCAAAGTGCTGGGATTACAGGTGTGAGCCACTGTACCTGGCCTTCATATGTATTTTTAAGTCCCTGTTTTCCTGAGATATATCTGAATTTTCCTCCATGAGTTGATCAAAAACCTGCTTTGCTGGGTTTGGAATTCTAGAGTCTCTTCCACATTTGCTGAGTTTGAGGAGCAGATTTAGAGAGTTTCTCAGGAGGTCTACTTCAGTGGTGATGAGATAAAGGGCTAGAAGCTCTTGTAGTGTGGGTATTGGGAAGTGGAGCACCTGCCCACCATTCCATTAAGCTAAGAGAAAGGTGAAATGAGACTGGCTAAGCGCTTGTACAGGATGCCCACTTTGAGTCTAGCTCTGTTGTTCAGTACCTTAGGAAGGTCCCTTGAACCCTCCGTGTCGCAATTTTCTAAAGGACGAAATAGACATGATAATAATAGAAACTACCTCAAAGAGGTGGTGGGGGAATTAGAGGATTAAAACATGCAAGTGTTTATAACTATATCTGGCATGCAATAAGCACAATGTATATGGTATTATTATGTGATATAGCAACATTTTACTTAAGTGAGTAATTGTCAGGAGCTGAAGCAATTTTAATATTTTAAACAATGTCTATGTGAATAGATATTTCACTCTATTTGTAACCTTCCTCTGTAAAGGTAGTAGGAAAGATAATTTCTCCCTATTTTATTAGTAAAAATCCTGATATTCCCTGTTGTAACCTATGAAGTTAGATAGAAGCAGGAAAATTATACCAATATTCAATAGAAGTTTAGTGCCTGCAATTGATCAGACATAGTTCCCAGTCCAAGGAAAATAACTGAAAAAGCTCTTTTGAAGATTATACTTTTCAGAATTTTATAAGCAGATATTTGATTAAAATCCATTTGATATTATAGTCATGGTGGAAAAATAGAGAGTGTAGAGGGAATAAAGACTTTTGCTTGGAGAAATCAGGGAGGGCTTCACAGAGGAGGTGATATTTTTGGATGACTTTTGAAGGAAAGGTCAGGTTTTTCTAAAAGAAGAAAGAAACAATGGCCCCAGAAGGATATGTCTGATGATTTCCAGATAGATTTTTGTCTCACAGCTAGTCTGTCCTCATCAGTTAATAAACAATGCCTACCACCTCTAGGAATGCTGAGACCTAGATCCAGCCAAATGCACCCTCAGGGTCTGCCCTCTTGGTGTCCTAATCATGGTATTCTGAAGGCTCCATGAAAACACTGGGGTTGTGGTTAGGGAAAAGCTCTGTTACCTAAGGGAGCAGTTACATTTTAGTTCTGTGGCCCCATCTAATATTTGTATAGCAAGGAAAGACATATTAACTTCAACCCCACACAGTGACAGCAAGGCGGGTGATCTCTTGCAAACTAATAGGTAACATGAATCGAATTCCATCTGCAAAGACTTTAAGGTCCACCTACCACTGACTTTTAAAGAAATGTACTGGCTTCTATTGTTTTCTTCATGGTATTAATGAAGCTCCTTTACATCCATTTTCAGCCTAAAGTGTTGAAATTCACCTAGTAATCCAAGAGAACACTATTGGCAGTCAACCCTGTTGCCTGATAAACAGAAGTGCTTATTCTGCAAACATCCTGACCATCATGGTCTCCAAAGTTTTGTTCAATCTGCATTCCCCAAACACTATATGCAAAGTAAGACCATTGTGGAACTACTTTTAAAGTATCAAGAAAATTGTTACCGTCCCAACTCTACCCTTGTGAGATAGAAATACGTAAGAAACAAAGGCTAAGACTGGATTTATTTAAAATAGAATTCAGACTACTTTCTCATTTTTTTTTTCTTCTTAGTATGGAAATGGCTCAACATTTTCTCTTTTCCTCTGGTTTTCTTACGATTTTTTAAATAACAGTTTAAAGCTATGCTGTCCAACACAGTAGTCACTAGCCATGTGTGCTTAATGAGTTCTTGGAATACAGCTAGTCCGAACTGATATATGCTATGAGTATGAAATACATACAGGATATTGAAAACTTAAGATAAACAGGCCAGACACGGTGGCTCACACCTGTAATCCTGGCACTTTGGGAGGCCGAGGCTGTTGGATCACCTAAGGTCAGGAGTTCGAGACCAGCCTGGCCAACGTGGTGAAACCCCATCTCTACTAAAAATACAAAAAATTAGCTGGGCATGGTGGCGCATCCTTATAATCCCAGCTATTTGGGAGGCTGAGGCAGGAGAATCACTTGAGTTCGGGAGGCAGAAGTTGCCGTGAGATGAGATTGCACCATTTACTCCAGCCTGGGTAACAAGAGTGAGATTTCATCCCCCCGAAAAAGATAAAAACAATGAAAACCATGATTGTTTTTATATTGATTACATCTTGAAATCACTATAATTGGTATATGTTGGTTCAATAAAATATAGTGGTAAAATTATTTTTTCCTTCTAACTTTTTAAAAACATGGCTACTTGGAAATATAAACTTACCTATGTAATTCATATTATGTTCATATTGCACAGCAATGCTTTAGCTGTACTCTGCTCTCTTTCCTAATGCCCAGAGAGAATTGACGAATGCTGTCACTACTGATGCAGCTGATTTGTGGGACATCTAGGATAGTTTACAGAAAATACTTTTAGTATATACCTGGATGTCCTGTCAGCTTTTCTCTAACCTGTTAGAGTCTCAGGTATCTCTTAGTCCATGCTGTTTAAATTATCATCATCCCATGAAAACATCTTAAACCCAAATCTCTTATTTAAACTGAAATAACTGTGGTAGACTCTGTGGTCTTTCTAACTGAAATTTCACTTTCAATTCCCTTCTCCCTGCTACTGAAGCGGCGTCATTGTCTGGGGTAAATACCCAAGGTTTGTCATCTCACGCCAGGGAGATCAAGGATGAGGACACACAAGAAGTGAGTTTAAGAGTGGAAGTTTAATAGGCGAAAGAAAGAGAAAAGAGAATAGCTCTCTCTCCTGCATTGAGAGAGGGTCACCAGTGGGTCTTCCAGTCCATGGTGAAGTGCACAGGGGCTTTACAGACTGGTTGGAGGAGGTGGTGTCTGATTTACATAGGACCCAAAGATTGATTAGACCAGGTGTGACATTTACATAGCATACGAAGAAGCTGGACACTCCACCCTAATCTTTTATTATCCAGATGGGTTCTCTACCTGCCGGACAACACGTTGTCTGTTCCTTACTGTACACATAGTTGACAAAGAAAAGGGAAGACGAAGCCATCATGTTGAATATGTCTAGGCCCCAGGTTGCCTTTTCCTACTGGCAAAGCTTCTGGCATTATGCGTGCAAGCTTCCAGCTTGCTTTTCTCTGTCTGCAGCTCGAATTTTCAGGCTGCTGTTTGTTAGAAAAGTAATGATTTGGGGGCTGCTTCTCATTAAAAGGAAAACCTTACTGAGGACTCTCTTACCTTCACTATCTGCCTAAATAATTTCTTTTTATCTCCTAAATCATTACTTTAAACTTTGAAGACTATAGATTTTTAAAACTCTCTTGCTCAGTCTCCACATGTAGCAAGATATGGCCAGATAATACAGTTTTAGACAATGAGACATGGTTGAAGTCAGCTGAGGTATTGATTATGATAAAGTTCTTTTGTATCTGCTAAAAAAGGACTGTTGGTGCTACTGGAATGCCTTTCTCCCTTCTCCTTGTCTCAGATGCAGATGGTTGCCTAACACCAGCGTCCATCTATGCTTAGCAGGAAAGACCAGGAGAATCACATAGATTCTGAGTCTCTCTCCTTGTTCAGCTACTGAATCAATGTCAAAAATCACTCAACTCAGACTTCTTGGACTAAGGGAAAGTAAGCTGCCAGTTGTTAAAGCTGCTGCAAATTAGGTTTCCTGTTACTTGCCGCTGAACATATTCCCAACTGACACACCAAGGCAATTATTTTCTGAGTGTCCAGAATTGGAAACTTGGTGTCATTGTTGACTGCCTTCTCTTCATTAAAAAACAAAATCAATCACTAAGCCCTGCAACTTATCCCCTTTGATATCTGTCCCATGCTTCCTCCCTTTTAATCTTATTCTTGACATGTAAGTACAATCTCTCCTTACATAATTCCTAGAATCATGAAACTAGAGATGCCACTTTCCTCCTCCAAACTTGTTCAATGCCATCTCCATTTCTAATCCAATGATGGCCAAATGGCCTAACCTGGTAAACAATTCAAGGATCTCGACAATCTGCTCATAATCTACCTTTTTGGACTTATCCATTCCCACTAACATATATATACCTTTTATCCCATTCACACGATGTTTCCCAAAGCCTCTTTACATATTTATTCTCCTCCTGCACACCCTTAAGTATACCTTTCCCTCTGTCTGAAATGCATTGCCTCCTCCATGCCACTGTAGAAAACCAGCCTTATCTTTTCAAAGCCACGTGATCTGTTTTACTTTCCTACTCACATTCTTGGATTCCTCTCCCTTCTTGAGCTCTTTGAGTCATGCATACATTTTATTAAGACCCAGGTATAAGTAGCAAACCTCATGTTAGGTACTTGGAATTGAAAGATGAATAAGACACAGCCTTTGCCATCAATAGATAGGCAGAAGAGGCAGAAAAAGATAATTTCAGTCCGCAAAAGTCACTTAGCTTGATCTTGAAGGGTTAGCTGAGAAGGTGCTGCCTGAAACAAAATGAAGAGTCAGTCACCAAGTGAAAAAGCAGGCAAAGTTGTTCCAGGCAGAAAAAAAATACTATGAGCAAAAGCCAAGAGAAAATAAACACCATACTACGTTTAATGAGCAGTTCACCATCCCTCACGTTTTCTTTCAGTTAGTGACCAAACTTGATAGAAATGAAGGCAATTCAATGGCTAAAATGTCCTCAAATTTGTTTTGGTGGCAAAACTGGCATCAAAACACTTGTTACAATACCAGATCTTCCCTACGACTCTCCCATTAGTAATGCTTTGTTTTATTTAAAAGAAAACAAAACACATAATGACCAATGCACATAATTCGATGAAACTGTCAATCTCTCTTCTTTATTTGCACTGTTCCTCTGAATTTTCTATGGAATACAGTCTCCAGTGGGTGTTTGTTGCAAGAAAATAAGAAAAAAAATAAATAGGCATACAAAGATTTTAATTCTGAGTTACTATACAATGAAATAATATATACTTTAAAAAAGACTTTATGTTTTAGAACAGTTTGGGTGTCACAGAAAAACTGGGCCGAAAGTAGAGTTTCCATATATACTCCTGCCCCCCATATGCACAGTCTACCCCAGTACGACATCTCACAGCAGAGTAAAATATGTGTTCCAATCAATGATGCTATATTGGCACATCATTATCACCCAAAGCTCATAGTTTACATTAGGGTTCATTCTTGGTGCTGTTCATTCTATGGGTTTAGGCAAATGTTTATTTGACATGTATCTACTATTCTAGTAATAAACAGGATAGTTTTGCTGTCCTAAAAATGCTCCATGCAGTGATGACTCATCCCTCTGTCGCACATCTAACCCCTGGCAACCACTGATCATTTTACTGCCTCCATAGTTTTGCCTTTCCCAGATGTCAATATATACATATTACAAGGAAGAGATCAATGGCCTAATTCTTACACTATCATATGAACTCGTTTTTGAGGAATGACCTACTAGGAAGGTATCAGTGCTAGCTGTACCAGATGAAGTCTAAAACCTCTGTTGCTTAGCACAGTAAAAGTCTGTTTCTGGCTTACTTAACAAAGGCAGATGTGAGCCTTCCTGCTTAAATGAGACTCTTCCCAGTAGGGATTTGGAGATCCTCTCACTCCTCTGGCTGGTTCCATCTTCTTCATCACATGGCTTCCAGGTCCACCTTGTTACAAATCTAGTGGTTAGAAAATGAAAAGGGGATACTGAGCCTTGTGTAGGTGGCTGCTTCTACACACCACGTTATTTCTGTCCACATTGCTCTGACTGGAACTCACTAAGCAGAAGGAAACTATGGAAGTATGAGCCACATGGAATGGTTAATGAGTAAATTAATTTATCCCAGTGGACATGTGATAACTTTGCACTACAAATGTAAGAGGTTAGCCTACTGGTTAGGAAAATAAAACTACATATAGAATTTGTATTGGTTTTTTCTTTTAAAGGCACTTAATTATATCCATTTATTGATTCACTCATTAATTTCTGTGTGTGTGTGTGTGTGCGTGTGTTTGAGATGGAGTCTCACTCTTGTCACCCAGGCTGGAGTGCAGTGGCATGTTCTCGGCTCACTGTAACTTCTGCCTCCCAGATTCAAGCCATTCTCCTACCTCAACTTCCCAAGTAGCTGGGATTACAGGCATGTTCCACCACACCCAGCTGATTTTTGTATTTTTAGTAGAGATAGGGTTTCACCATGTTGGCCAGGCTGGTCTTGAGCTCCTAACCTCAATTAATTTGCTGGTCTCGGCCTCCCAAAGTGCTAGGATTATAGTCACTCATTAATTTCAACAAGCATCCACTGAGCACTTACCATGAAGCTAGGCATAATACTAGGAGTGATCAAAGTGATGCATATCAGAGAATCTGATATTGTCATTCCATCTGGTAGAGCGTTTGTCTCAAAATAGGTGTTCACTAAGCATTCACTGAATTAATTATTCAATAAATAATAAATGCAACATTGAAAAATGCTCTGTCATAGGGCTACAATAATTGCCACAGAGGTGAGGGGACTGACAGTATTTTATATTGTATTGGGCTATCTGAATTCCAAAAAGCTGCCCTGGGTACATTTTGGCTATTTCTTGGAGAGAGAAAGACCTCATGTACTGATTTGCTTCCACTGTTCATCAATTCCTTAGCTAAGTACTACAACACCTAGAACAATGCCAAATACCAAAGGAACACTCAATTATATGCTTTTTAATGAGGGTGATGACAATAAAAGTTACAAGTCTGGAAAATGAATAGCAATACTATGATCCCATTTTAACAAGCTGGATGGTCCTTCAAATTTGCAACATTTGGGAATTTGAGCTTTTTTTTTTTTCTTTTGCTCTCCTCTTTTTTTTCCTAAAGAGTGTTTCCTAAAAGAATCAGAGGGCTGTTACCATGGAGTATGGCAGTTATAATTCTTTATTGATAATTGATTATTTCTGAAAAATAATAGATTTTTTTCTGGGTGTTAGTAAAGTGACCCTAAAGAGGAAAACCTGTGAATTTGTGGCAAGGGAGCATAGATTGGTCAATTTATCAGATTACAGGATTTTACGAGGTAAGAAATATTATGATATTAACCAATCAATAAATGCTTGTTTTAAATATAACACAATGAATTTAGTTTTGTCATATCTTTTCTTCCCTGTACTATAAACATAGAACAATAACAGATATAATTGGCATGAGATAGTCAATAGGATATGTCTAGCCATGTGAACAAGGTAAACATCTCTGTAGACGCAGAGCACAGAAACCTTAAATCTATAAGAGATGCAGCAAGTCGCAGCCAGGAACATGGCTCCTACCAGGGAACAAGATCTAAAAGTGTTTGATATACACTGGCCTAATATGATGTAGGCCTATGCCTAAAGTCAGGGGTTGGACAGGTCCTTAAAAATATTCAAGCAAGGCTGGAATAACTGAAACTGCATGAGTTCACAACTTCATGAGGAACTCTGGGCCTATATAAGCCAGGAAACAAAGACAAATTCTGATGACAAGAAACTGGGAAAAAGTACCTTGTACTCATGAGTAGGTGTATAGATATCCCCATATCTTCGCAGAACAGGCTCCAAAACCTAGTTTTTGACTGGGGGCTACAGACAATCAATTAGATGAAATATCCAAATTTTTAGATAGGAAAGGGGGATAATTAGAGAAAGAAAAAGTCAAGCAGAATTCAAAACATAAATTTCTTTATTTTAAGAAAAATAAGCCTTTCTAAACAACCATTTCAAATATATAGGAAAAATATATATTTTATGTATTTGAAAATTAATGTACTAAGAGAATGTAAATGCAGTATATAGCTTCTCAGATAACAGAGGCAAAAGCTTGGAGTATAAAAATAACTTTATTAATTCAACAGAATATAAGAGAGAAGAAAATAAAGAAGCAAAGAAAAACAGGTAGTAATCTAAAGATAGAATAAGAAGTTAGAAATCAATCTAGATAAAACAATAAAAGTAAAATATAAGTGCTTTCAAAGTCATACCCAGCAGAAAATAAAATTCAAATATTAAATAGAAAAAGTTAGTAAAACATTAAACCAAGGATACCTGTGGCAGAAATATTAATATCAAGACAAATAGATAATAACTCAAAACACATTATTAGGGCTAAATTAGAAAGTAAATTATATAATAATGAAAGCAGTTACTTTCAAGAAGATATGAACTTTTATGAACTCGACAACATAAAGAGAAATTTTAAAGCACAACTGATAGATATACAATGTAAAACTGTCAACTTTACCACCATTTTGGATATTTTTAAATACCTATCAAACAGAAACAAATTAATCCAGCACAAAAAATTCTTAAGGATACAGAAAATTTGAATGAGAGGATTAGTGACCTTTATATAACAAAAATATATAGAACCCTGCATGCAACCTACAGAGAAAATGCTTTATTTTCAACATTACATTCTCTACAATTTTTATTACATTTGTTATATATTATTTATTTCACAATCGCATAAGCTATAATTACAGAATAGTGCTAAAAGTGATTTTTTTAGTTGGTGTTCTCTTGTTCTTAAATTCAGTGTGAATGCTTTTATGTATAACTTTGCCTTTAGGTTTTATATAATCATCTTAATAGTGTGACTGTTTTTCTTTCATTAGATTTTTTCTTTGAGAAATGAAAATTAATATATTGGTATGATATGTTTTTCTCTTGTGACCTATTAGTTATTTCTGCAATGGATTGAATATTTGTATCCTTTCAAAAGTCATGTGTTAAAATCCTAACACCCAGTGTGATGGGATTAGGAAGTGGGGTGTTTGGAAGGTGATGATTAAGTCATCATGAATGGGATTAGTGTTTTTTAAAAGAGACATCACAGATCTCTCTTGATCTCTTTCCATCATGGGAAGATACAATGAGAAGTTAGTTGCCAGTCTAAAACTCCAAAGAGGGTCTTCACCAAAACTCAATCATACTGGCACCCTGATCGCAAACCTCTAGCCTCCACAACTTTGAGAAAGACATTTCTATTTTCTAAGCCTTCCAGTCTATGGTACTTTGATATAGCAGCCTGGACTGACTAGGGCATTATCTTATAGTGTTTCTCAACATTGAACTATTCTTACATTGCTCACATGAAGCCCATGTTATTGTGGACTTTTCTCTTTAAACATTTATTTATTTATTTATTTTTGAGATAGAGTCTCGCTCTGTCGCCCAGGCTGGAATGCAGTGGTAAGCAGAGATAACTGTAACTTCAAACTCATGGCCTTAAGCCATTTTCCAGCCTCAGCTTCCTAAGTAGGTGGGACTATGGGCGCACACCACCATGCTCGGCTAATTTTCATGTTTTTTGTAGAAACAGGGTGTCATTATGTTGCCCAGGCTAGTCTTGAATTCCTGGACTCAAATGATCTTCCCGCCTCTGCCTCCCAAAGTGCTGGGATTACAGGTGTGAACCACCACACCCAGCCTACACTATTAATTATATATATATATTTTTTTTTCAGATTTTTTTGCATTGATACAAATTTCTTAATTCAACATATATTGATTGCATTCTCTCCTTTGACTGAGAGAGCTAAACTTGAGCTTTGGGCATGTAGGAGAAAGTAACCCTTACGATGTTAGGATATCACATTTAGGAGCATCTCCCTACTCAATGCCAAAATGAGAGGGACGCAAATCGGACGCTGTTGGTACCTCACTAAAATCTCTCTGTCACCTGGCAATACTGTTTTCTGGTGAGCAGATACATTCTTCAGTTTTATCTGGACCAAACACAGCCCAGTCTCCTCCAAACACTTTGTAATGGTGAAGACGCGAGAAAGCATAGTAATACTATCCATTAAGTGTTCAATTCTCCAATTACTTAGTCAGATTGCTGATTACTGGGCTCTCCAAAATTCTTGTTTCTGCCCCTGAAACTCTTCCTTAAAAAAAGTGGATTGCAGGTTTCTCTTCTTGCCTCTCTGGTCTATAATCTTTTCTTACTTGATCCATCCCTTAATTTGGTCTCATTCATTTTAAATGTACAGAAAAGAATAAAATACTTTATCTGTTAGTCTTTCTTATTTCCATTATCTGTGCCAACACACATTCATTTTATTATGTATTTCTTTATTGTCATTTTAGTGAGATTTTCTGAGGAATGGTAGAAAATTGTAGGTGCCTATTTCAGCACTTTGAACACAGTGCTTCTCAATGTAAATTGTAAATGATTGTTGACGAAATAATTGAGATCTTATTCATCACAAAGTTTCTCAATTTGTAAATGGTAGTTCAGAGACCAGAGTATGAGTTGCACAGATATAGTTCCCTATGTTTAGGAAATTTTTTCAAACCAGAAATTTGTCTCGTGGTTGGATTTGAAAGTCAGTTGAACCTAGCTTTTGGCAGTAACAAATAGTTTTAAATAATATATGAAGGTGATACAATTCATTTGAGATAAACATCTGGTTTTTAGTTCCAGGAGCGGTGATGGACTGTTGTTAACTCAGCCATTTTCTCCTACCACCAAAAATTATTTTACATCGGTGACATGGTAGGAGTTCTTAAGAACACTGTTGAGAAAGAATGGGAGATGGCACTTTGGGAGGCCAAGGTAGGTGGATTGCTTGAGCCCAGGAGTTCAAGACCAGCCTGGGAAACATGGTAAAACCCTGTATCTAAACCCCCAAGTACAAAAATTAGCCAGGCCTGGTGTAGAAATTCTCTACATTTTAAAAATGTATCCTTTATGGATAAAGGCTTTGAGGACTTCTGGTTTACGGTCTAACAGATAATGAGCTTGGAAGTTGCCACTCCTAACAAAAAAATATAAAGTTGAACAAACTGAAAAATCACCAAATCTTCTTAGATCCACCAGTGAAGACAAATCCCTGGCCCTCAAATTAGAGACACAGGTGAATACAGAGAACTGTAATTTAATGGAGCAGAAAGCCACAAGCAGAAACTTCCAAGGGAACAAGTACAGGGGTAGGGAAATGAGAACCATAATGGACAAATTGCTGCAGGCTCACTGGACAAGCCTGAGGGTTACAAACTCAGTCACTTGTAAGTTTTTCCTCCAGGAGTACTACCAGGTCCTCATGGAGAACATCAGAAAACCCCCCACCTCCACGATTAATGCAGGAGGAAGGAAAGGGAAGCAACTGAAATACTCGAGAGCATTATGTTCTTAATAATGCCTGCTCTCAGGTGAAACCAGTTAATCACAGCTTCTCTTGCTGGGGTTTTATCAGAGTAGGAGGATAGATGCCCAACTTGAGCCCCCTCTAGCCATTCTCTTCCACCTAAGGAGAAAGGGAGGAACCAAGACGTGCTTTTGAATTCACATTTCAGAGGCAAAGTCTCACAAAATACTGAGACCAAATCACAGGACTATAGAATGCTTCCTCTTCCCCCACACCCTTTCAGCACATTACTAAAGGCCTATTTGTGACAGCAATACCTTTTATCCAGTACATCACGTCTGGATATCAAAAGAAAAAATTACAAGGCACACTAAAATGCAAAAAACAAAGCTTGAGTACACAGAGCATATTAGGCCATTCTTGCATTGCTGTAAACAGATCCCTGAGACTGAGTCATTTATAAGAAAAGAGGTTTAATTGGCTTATGGTTCTGCAGACTGTAGGAAACAGCGGCATCTGCTTCTGGGGAGGCCTCAGGGAGTTTTTGCTCATGTCAGAAGGCAGAGCTGGCGTACATATTTCACATGACAAAAGTAGGACTCAGGGAGAGAGAGAGAGTGGGAGAGTTGATGGGGAGGAGGTGCCACACACTTTAATGAGAGCTCAAGTATCAATGAGGGGATGGCCCAAGCCATTCATGATCCAGACAACTCCCACCAGGCCCCACCTCCAACGCTGAGGATTACATTTTCACATGAGATTTCGGTGGGGACAATTCTCCAATCTATATCACAGAGCAAGTATTGGAACCAAAGTCAGATATGACAGGAATGTTGGAATGATCAGACCAGGGATTTAAAACAACTCTGACTAATTTGCTAAGGGTTCTCACGGATAAAGCAGTCAGAGTTGGCATGCAAGTGTTACAGGAAAGGGGTCCAGATCCAGATCCCAAGAGAGGGTTCTTAATCTCTCATAAGAAAGAATTCAGGGTGAGTCTGTAAAGTGAAAGCAAGTTTATTAAGAAAGTTTAGGAATAAAAAAATGGCTACTCCATAGACAGAGAAGCCCAGAGGGCTGCTAGTTGTCTATTTCTATGGTTATTTCTTGACTGTATGCTAAACAAGGGGTGGATTATTCATGCCTTCTCTTTTCAGACCATATAGGGTAACTTCCTGATGTTGCCATGGCATTTGTAAACTGTTATAGTTCTAGTGGGAGTGTAGCAGTGAGGACGACCAGAGGTCAATCTCATCGCCATCTTGGTTTTGGTGGGTTTTGGCCAGCTTCTTTACTGACAGCTGTTTTATAAGCAAGGTCTTTATGACCTGTATCTTGTGCTGACCTCCTATCTCATTCTGTGACTTAGAATGTCTTAACCATCCAGGAATGCAGCCCAGTAGGTCTCGGCTGCATTTTACCCAGCCCCTACTCAAGATGGAGTTTGTTCTGGTTCACCATACCTCTGACACAAGCACAGATGAGCAATGTAACTGAGTGCATTCTTTCTTCTGCTAGCACTGTGTGTTTCTGACTGTGGAGGCTGTGAGCCCATGAACTTAATCATTCATTTACTCCTCTTGGTCCTGATGTTTGGCTGATGCTTGAAGACCTAACTCTGGCAATTAAGATTTCTTAGCTCATTTTCTGTTTTCTGCCATGGCATTCTCCCAAACCCTTTCCCAAGTTTGCCTTTAAAATTACTTTTAAAAAAATGTAGTGGTGGCCCACTAGCCTGATTTTAATGCTAATTAACCCAGTTTTTGTTTTGTTTTGTTTTTAGCTGGAACGGTATTTGCAAATTTGCAAGATGACTGGCCAGAATTAAGGATGTATTCTGTGGCCATTTAATGAAGATTTGTTGCATGTGAACAAAATTTACTTCTATTGTATTGTCCAAGATCAAATAGGAAATTAAACTTCTCGCTGTATTGGCATTCACAATACAACTAATTACTACTTTCTTCTTATTACTTTTTAATTTGATGTCATTTTAAAGTGCAACCAAGTTCATGATGGAACACACAGATATCATATAGCTCTAATAAAATACAGTCTCCCATTTTTTTCTTTTCATTTTGTGGAAATACTCAGTATTATCCAACAATAACCTATAAGTCATGCTTCATTGCCACTGTATTTTATAATCTTGTGCAATGATATTTTTATTCTAAGCCGTGACAGCATGGCTGAATCTGAAACCAACAGGGTTATATTGCAAATGTGGCCATTTTTCAAAATAGCTGTAGTATAAAAGAGAAATTGATGAGATAGAAAAAGGGACATTTAATTTTTTTTAAAAAAGGGCTGTGTATAATTTGTATTTTATAAACTGTAATTTAAACAATTTACTGTAAAATTATCTTTGATTTCCAGGTTTCTCTGTTTTCTTTGGGATAAAGTCAAATAAATAGGATATAGGGGTGTGTGTGTGTGTGTGTGTGTGTGTGTGTACGTGTCTAGGAAATAGGTTATGTTTTTGCAGTAATCTGATCTCAGAATGCAAATTCAGGGAGATCTCATTTTAAAAAGCATGATTCAACATATACAAAATAATGTACATGAATTCCCCAATTCATTTTCTTTTCTTGAGTGATATAAAGGGTTCCAAGTCATAAACTCTGACGATTCTTCTCTCACCCGTGTCTGCCCACTCACCAGATCCTCAAAGGGTTCCTCCCAATCACCTCTGGCTCCTTACCACTGCATCCTCAGGCACAAAGTCCGCCACCCATCAGGCTCTTTCAGAGTCCTGACTGTCCCTCCTGAGGGAATATTTCCCTTTCTGTGCCTTCCTGTTTCTTCTGAGCACTCCTGGGTGTCTTCTTCTGAGCACTCCTGGGTGTCTGTGTTCATCCTGCCACTCCCCATTGCAGTTCTGCATCTTCTGAGGAGAATTAACTTATCAAGGATTATGGAATGTGGAAAATAGACCCTGTTTCCATGTGGCCCACTTTCAAAATGGCACCCTTGTGAAAGAAAGACAATGGAATAATCAAAAAGCAACTTTGAATGAACTTACTGAATTTCATGGACATTTTCCACGTCTAGACATCTCTTAAAATCTATTAATAGTGTGTTTTAAAAGTTTAAAGGGCAGCCTTTGGTTTTTTTAGTGATATATAATGTGATTTCTTTTCATCAATGGCCCCTTAGATTTGATGAAATTTAATGAGTGCCTTCACCATGTTTTTCAAACACTCAGAAGATATTATGTAACTAGAGCAATCATCCTAAAATTCCTCTCTATATATTTCAGCTCTTTCTTCTGACTGAAATCCTCCTTCCCCAGGCCTGTCCAATATACCACTTTTCCTCAAATACTTTCCCTTTTTTCTATACTACAGCACACAACCTAGAGAAGATGACTTGTGAGAGAGGAGAAGGAACCACACTCAGAGTTCAGTTTGGGGAGGGCAGAGGAAAGAGTAAAGCTTTCAACACTTCATAGGAGTCATTTATATTTTACTACATTTACCAAGAAGAGCGTTTTGTAGCAAGACATCTAATATCCCTGCAATTGTTTTTGCACTTATACTGATATAATTCACAAAGTTCATCATCATATCATTGATTCATTGCTCTGAATTCCTCAAATAACATGGTACTATCAATATAATGAATGGTTTGCTTGCGCAAAGGACTGTGGAACACATTATAACTCTGGTTGCATCGTTTGTTGGTTGGGGAGGTCAGTCAGGGTATTTCCTTTTAACTAAAATCTTCCTCAGAAACTTGACTCAATTTTAATTCTTGCCAGGAAAGTCTTGAATTCCCTAAGAAAAACTATGAGCTTTTCGTCAGTATTTTTGGGAAGTGCTTACTCTAGTCTAATGAAATAAGTTAAAGGAGAGAAATGTGTACCCCTGTATGGCTCAGCAAATAAATGCCAAAAAACCCCCCACATTTACCACAGATGCATAACAAATAACTTAAATCCTCTTTTAATTCCATATGGCTGTGATGTTTCGCCTCAGGGAATTTGTAATTTGTGCCATCGAGGTAAACAGTAAGGTTTTCTTCGGTTTATTTTCTTCCTTTAAAATATATCTCATAGGTGGGAATTGAACAATGAGAACACATGGACACAGGAAGGGGAACATCACACACCGGGGACTGTTGTGGGGTGGGGGGAGGGGGGAGGGATAGCATTAGGAGATATACCTAATGCTAAATGACGAGTTAATGGGTGCAGCACACCAACATGGCACATGTATACATATGTAACAGATCTGCAGGTTGTGCACATGTACCCTAAAACTTAAAGTATAATAATAAAATTAAAAAATATATATATTATAAGTAGCAATGTGAAATTTGCTACTTCAATATTACAGCCATTATGATAAATAAGAACATATGTATCTTCTATGTTTATTCATGAAGAAATTAAGTGGCATTATACTAAGATACACTAATATGGCTATTTGCCAAATTGTATTTTCATGAACGCATCCTCCAAGATATCAAGAGAAGCCTTGCAAGTTACCTCCTCGGTTGAAATAATGACCCCTAGTCCTTAAAAAAATGCTCTTTTCCTTCTTATATAGTGTCTTTGCTCAGCTCTTATTTCTCTCTTGAATCTTAGCTGTATACATTGAAATTGGAGGGATAATTGATCATTACATTAAGCAGATATCTCCTGAGGTTAAACGTACTTCAGGAACTTTGATTATCAGATAGTTTTGGATTTAATATTGTCAATGTCTTAGCAACTTAAACGATAAAATTTACTCTAGAGCTGTGGCCATTTAAGCATGTAGATGTGTACTGTATTGTCATTAGGCAGCCCACTGTTTTGATAAATAGAAGCGTTCCTATTCCTTCAGTAAAACCTACATTTTTTCTATATATACTAGAACTTTGTTACCATACACATTCTAGATAATTTCATCTCATCTATTTTTCTAGTTCATTAACTTTTTCAATATTTTAAATCTGTTATTTAACTATCCATTGACATTTTCATTTTATTAGCTAAAATTTTTATTACTTGTCATTTTTTCTTTTTTGAAATAAATTTGGTCATTTGATATGTGAATCGTTTTTCCTCATATTATAATACTATATGTCTGTGCTATTTAACATTTATTTATAATCTTTATATTGCATTACATGGGGTTTTTGAGTTATAATCTTGTTGTTTCTTATGTAAGATCAATTTTAAGTAACTGTGAGGCCTAGCTTGAACGTTTTCCCCTTATGAAAAGTTTTTATTTCCTTCTGCTAATTAATTATGAGAATTGTAAGGCTGGGACCACTTTATAATGTTAATTTCCAGCCCAGAGTTTTCTGTGACTTGCAGATAGTACACATTAGAACCCGAAACTTCTGTAATAGCACGTCTAAGACCACACATTCCCATGACAGACCACATGGCTTCTACCTAGAGAGCAAGTCAAGATACTCAAGTCTTCCTCTTGTCTTTATCTGCTGGACAGGTGGGCAGCTTTTCTAGTCTACCTGCTCATTGAGGATGTAGCCTCAAAATCCTGGGTTTTTGTGGAAAGTCTAAATGTCAACCAGTCATCTCATCTGGGACCAAATCCTTACCTCGTATTCCCCATGGCCATTAAAACGCTAACTACTTGGTTATCAAGACATGCAGTGTTTTCATTAAAACCTCTTTCTTAACTCATTTTGCTACTCTGTTTATTTTTTCATCCCAGAATATTATTTCCCTAATTTTATAAGCTTAAATCTGCATCTTAATAAATGTTTATTATAATTTATTCAGAATTGCTCTTTGCTTTGTATTGGAGCTTCATCAAATTTTCCAGTATATCACATTATCATAAACAAATATATATTCTTTATTAAGAATGTTCTTGATTTCATTTCTTTATATTTAGTTCTCATAGTCTGGTATCATCATTAATCATCTCATCTCCTAAAACATCTTCTTTCTGGCTCCAAGAAATATGTATACTATTATTCTATGGTGTGGAATTTTTTCCCTATTTTTCCCCCAGTTAATCTCTGGTCTACTAAAAGTGTAGCATTTGTGGAAATCATAGCTGCATACGTAGATGCAACAAAAGGCATGATTTTAATCCACATATAATGAAAATTGGCCTTATTCATTAACATACTATTATACATTAGAATGGTTAAAATTTTTAATGCTGCCTAATTTAAAACTTTTTACTTTCTTCATCTGAAATGTTTAAGAGCACACATAACACAACTTCTGGGTAATGATTCAATATGTCTCTTGACATTTTTTAGAAATGCCACTTGAATTATTAATGTTAAGTATATTGTTGCTGAAAGAAAGGTTAACAATATGTTGAATATCAAGATGCTGGTGTTCTAAATAATATGACACAGGCTATTATATTTCATAATTGCTGTTGAATCTAAATTGGTCAAATAATATATTCAGAGATTATTATAAGATTATTTTCATTTCTGGCCATATTTCATGACCATAGCTATTCCCACAGCTATTTAATTTAAGTTAGATGTGCCAAGTCAAGGATTATTTAGACTCAGATATAAGAAGAGCCCATTGAAATGCACCAAATGTGCCATGCTGTAAAACTAGTATTAGTAGCAAAGAGGAGGGCAGAGTAGTGTGAGAGGAAGGTGAGAGTGGATAACAGGTGGAAATTTAGTGAGCATATCTGTGTTAGAGTTTAATAATATTGGCAATAATTAACTAACTGTCCTTGCATTGTGCAGCCAAAGCCAATCAGAGAGTTAGACTTTTGTAATAGAGATCTAGCTCAGATTTCAGATTTTGAAAAGAATATGGAAATCAGTAACGAACAGTGACATTACTTCTAGGTCACAGTTATCACTGGCAAAGAAATCAAAGAAGTATGTAATAAAGGTCAAAACACAATGAACCAGGTACTTAGAGTTCAATCTGGGCAAGAATCTGGCTGACTGTTTCGGTGGACAATTTCCTGCTGTAAGATTATTTTTGTATTCCTTTGGTCAGGGACCAAACTGATAACAAAAACCAAGACAAATCTGGATAGTTAGGTGTTTTCCAACAGAAATGGAGAGGGGAAGGACCAAGGGCAAAGCTATATAGATAAAAGATGAATGTCTTAGAAGAACTGTTGGAGGATTAACTTGGAGGAAGTTAATCAGACAAACTTCTGGGTCAGCAGGTTTTCATAGTATTGTTGGATTTCCCCATAATCATAATGGACATTTCAATTCATGTAGTTTAAATGTTAAGTCAGCTCATTCAGTTTCCTTTCAGTTACTGTTAGAAAAGGAAATTTTTGCTAATCTATTTTCATGATAATTGTGACATAGCATAAACTGTAGATGAATGTTTTTATAGAGTAAAATGTTCATTTGAAAATGGCCATGGCTGTTTCTTAAATACTAAAGAAAGATATAGCTAGGATATATTAGATAATATAGACTTAATACATGGAATGTATTTTCATGAACAATTCCTGAATTTTTTAAATTAGTACCTATTTATAAAGGTGGGCTTTATGTTTTACACACTATTGTTATAAGAGGTCTATTTTTTTCTCAATATATTACACAACTTATGCTTTTCAGGATTTTGCCCCAATTATCTTTGCTACTTGTAATTGTTTTAAATTAATATATGAAGGTAAAGTTTTACAATGGAAACTCAGTTTGGAAAGTTATACCCAAAGCTTTCTAGAAAGCCTTCTATCTCACAGTTGTATGTAAACAATTATGCCATAGTCCACTTTCTGCTGTTATAATAGCATACCACACACTAGGGAACTTGTGAAAAACAGAAGCTGATTTGGCTCATGGTTCTAGAGGCTGGGAAGTCCAAGAGCACAGTGCTAGCATCTGCTTGGCATCTGGTGAGGGTCTTTTTACTGTTTCATAACATGGTAGAGGGTCAAGAGAGCAAGCAAAAGAACAAGAGAGGAAAAGGAGGCCAAACTCTCATGATAACTAAGTCACTCCCTCAATAAAGGCATTAATGCATTCATCAAGATAGATTCCTCATGATCTGATTACCTCTTAATACCATTACAATAGCAATTAAATTACAAGATGAGTTTTGGCATGGACATAAAGTCATAGCAAATTAATAATCAAATTTTAAAAGAAATGAAGGTATCGGCTCTACATTAATTTGAATAACAGTTTTTTTTGCATTGTGTCAATCTCAATAGGAAACAGAAATCTCCTTATCTGCACAAATCATTGTTTCACTCCTTTTTCCTTGTTTTCATTAATTGTGAGTTAAAATTAGCGTATGAATTTTAATAATAATCTAGGAGGATATTGCCATTTATATTAATAGTCAGGAGCTAATTTTTTAATTAAAATGTTTCTTGCTTGGAGAGGCAGATCTATGAATTGTTCAAAACTTGGGCATAGAAATGCCCTGAATCTTCTTTTGACTTGGTCTCTGCACATGGAAGGCGTCAAAAAAAACCACTGCCTGCTAGGCTGCCAGCTAGTCTTTTTCCTGTCCATTCAAATATATTACTGTTCTATCTTGGCAAATGACTCTGTGACTCACACTAAGAACATTTAGACCTAAAAAACCACCTTCTTTATGATATGTGATTTCAATGTCATATACTCAATATCTAATACCAAATATTAATTATTTTCACATTTGCTAGCGATTGTTGATCTCTAGGAAATGTCAAATCAAGTGTCTCACATGGGAATTCTCTTTAGTTTTGTAGCATATTATTTGCTGGTTTCATGATCAAAAGACAATAATACATGATTGTATTGTTCTTTCTAATTATATTTGTATGAGAGAAATGCTTGTCACTAGCCATGGCCATGGAACTTGCAGTGCCTCCATGCCGGAGAATACTTCCTAACTTAACTGTCACCAGGCTTTGCCATGACTTGCTTTGCCCACCTGCATATGACTGGAAGTAATGCAAGGCACCCTTAGGACTTTATGTGGGAGCGAGGAGGGACACCGTGGGCTTGGCCACTCATCTTTCTGTCCTTGATACTGACAGCTCTTTTAGCCTGGATCCAAATATAAAAAAGAATTGCAAAACATTATGAAAGAATAGACTATTCTACCTACCCCCTCCCCCAAAGGGTAATATTTTCTTTATTATCTTTAAGGGTAAAGGTACACATTTTCTCAGGTCATTTGGAGGGCACTAGGCTGAGTAAGGGGAGAATGAAGACATATTTGGTGAACATTTTGCAGATTTTAAATAGAGAGATTTCGGCCTTTATCCTCTGTCCTCTTGTTTTCCTGTTTTAATGTTTGTGCTAATAATTCTGCTATTAAGTAATGCTAACCTGAAAACTTAGTCAGAGTTCACAAAGTGTATGTTGCATTTTTATTTTGTTTTCAGGAGACAGTTTGCTCTAATTTAAAGCCAATGTCCCAAATCAGTTTAAGAATCCAACTTTGTAAGACAAAAGGTCAGCTTTTCCCACTTTATATCACCGTGGAAGAATAATTCTAAAAGGATAAGGATTGAACTGTCTCTGGGCTTTAATATAAGCTACTATGCTTCAACTGAATGGTTTGAAGCACAGTAAAGTAAGATTATTAAAGGCTGCCACATGCTCAATATATAAGTAATGGGTACATAAGAACATTCTGGTGAAGGGGAAGTTTATTTTGGGAGCAATAAGTTTTTCTTCCCTTTGTGATTTGAATTCTATTTCAATTGTTTTGGTGAAAATAAAAATGCCAGAAAGAATTCATGTGTTTAGCTTGGGAGGCTGATGTTTTAGAAACCTGATGGCTGATTGACAGAATATTTTTCTACTTCACAAATGTCACATGCCCTTATGGAGTGTGTATCAAATGCATGAATTACCTTCTTCATCCTCTCCACCTCTAAGAAGGAAGGGGTAGGTGAGCAGAATCCAATGCAATCACATCTTCCTGGAACACTCTATTTAGCAGATCTGGTAGAATCTTCCTCTGATGAGGTTTAAGGTTGACTGCTTAGAGATGTTTTAGTAACTTTTCAGTCTTCATAAAAATAAATAAAAGCCCCACTCACAAAGGAATGATGTTTGAGAGTCATCTCTAATATTAATAAGTACTACTTATTAGTAAAATAAAATAAGTATTACTGTTTAATAAAATGCAAACTATAAAAGTGAGATTTAACTGTTTGTAACCTTAGGATGAGAATCCAGACCTTCTGTGAGAATGTTTGCAAAGTTTTTTTTTTTTTTTTGCTATTCCCAGCTTCACCCAGCATAACCGTATTACAGCGTGAAACTTCAAGAGGTGAGGAAGGAAAGAGCTACTTTCATTCTGACTTGCTGGGTTGTTGAGTGGAAACATTTGTATTCACCCTTGGTCCTTAAATTTTTATGCACAGCCACTGTGCTTCATCAAGATTCTCCTCTTTATGAATAACTTTCTTCTAGTAAACTTCCAACTATATGGGAAATTTAAGGCATTTCTGCATGTAATTATTGGCAAAATCACATATATTAATGAACACATAAATAGTGGAGAACGTGACTTATAACCATCAAATTGACATTATCTATTTAGGGCTGACAAATAACTATTAAAAACTTGAAGAAAGGTGTAACGATCATGTCTATCTGTCTGTATTACCAAAACCAAAATTTTTCTTCTTTGAAAAGGATAGATGAGTTAACATTTTTCATTTTGCTGTTCCAGACCCTCTACAATATGACCTTGCTTGCTTCTTCTTCTTTCCCTTGCTACATTTTTTTTTCCTTGAATTTAGCAAATATTGCTCAGGTAGCTAATAAATATAAAACACAGCTGGTCTGAGTGCAGTGGTGTTTACAACTAATTGATCACAACCAGTTACAGATTTCTTTGTTCCTTTTTCATTCCCACTGCTTCACTTCACTAGCCTAAAAAATAAAAATAGAGAAATGAAATATATATATATTAATACAACACTACAGTTGACATTAAAGGTAATATAACAACAAATATAAAAAAGGAGAAGTCTTATAATTTATATCTTGTGATGAGAAAATATATATATATATATACACACACATACATATATGAAAAACAGGCTTGCTTACTCAACTTACTCAGTTATCTCACATTTGTCAAATTACACATAGTCAACTTCACACTGATGCATCTGTCCTTCACACTCCCTTGAAATGGCCTAAACATGTTCTACTCCTTCAAGCGCCAGGTCACATCTCACTTTCTCAGCTAAGATTTGCTTTTTCATCTCATAGTGATCTCTTCCTCTTTTCCACAAAATTAAATTGTTTTTTGTATTACTCTGTTCAGCCTTCCATCTTTTATGGATAGACCATCTTTATAGATGGATTATTAATTACATACAAGAAAAAGTCCTATGTCTCCTTCTCTGTAACCTCAACTTTTGTCTTTCAAATTTATCATAGTAGAAGATAATTTAACAACAAAAAGTAGAATCCAAGAGGGCAGAAAAGATGTCATGTAAAATTATGCTCCATCTTCTTTCATGTTTCCTTGGTAACAGAAATGTCTTGTCCACAGATTTTAACTTCCATTTACCTTCCATCTGTGATGCTATTTTACAGTGTTATATACAATTTTGTAAATTTGTGCTTATTCAACAAATCTAAAGTTTTAACAATCTGTCACCAGGTGGTGACAAAATCACAGTGGTACATAGTTTGAGCAATACCAAATGATAAATCATAAACACGTCTAATGCATAATAATGTTACACAATATTATATACATGTAATTTCAGATTCTTCTTGAGTTACCTCCTGTTCTAAATTCTGGAAATACACAAGAGATTCTAAACTCAGGTTTAAAGACAGACTCTTTTCTATTCACAGATATCCACTTCTGTATATGTTTTTCCCTGGCTCAGGGGAAGAGAAAGATACTGAACTCCAAGATTAAGGTGCACCATTCATATATGTGTCAGTTTCTCTGATTGCTCAGCTCTCAGGGAGACCTGAATGTGTCAAAAAGGTTGGCTTCCATTTTCTCTCTCAGTTAAAAATTACTGGCATTCACTTTCTTGGTTCTGGTTAAAACCAACCTTCCTGTCTTTCAATGCCAGGAGGAAAGACGCAGCAAAAACCTTCATTCAAATTTTCCAACAATTTTTTTAAACTCCACAGCTATAATTTAGCAATTAAAAGGAGAAATTGGGTCTCTCATTCCAGGTGCTTTCTCTGATCATTTTTTCTTACTTTTTTGTACTTAACTCCCACTCTACCTTACATGTACCAATTAAATAGGGCCCCGGTCCCTGTCCTTTAAACATACTCCATATTTTTCAGACATGGTACCTTTGTCTCTCTTGCACATCTCATGCTTTTTCTCCTTGTCAAAATCAGAGCATCATTTTGGTACAGCCCAAAATTTACCATTACATAAAATATTTCCTGATGTCTGCTGCTGTTTGAAATTCTTTCCTCTCCTAAAGACTTGTATGTATTCACTCAGTTCTTTAGGACATTTGTATGCTGCCAAGTATTGTATTTATTTTCATAGTCTTCTTTTGAAATCAAAGGTAGCTTAGAGTATAGACAACGTCTAATTTTCTTGATGTTTCCTAGTAAAACTCACTGCATCTGGTTTCTTATTTCTCAAAGAAGACCATCTTGAGTCAATATGAACAGAATTTATTATGTTATATACAGTATGAGTTAGCATTTGAGTTGTGTTGGTTATAGCCACAATATTTTTTAAAGCAGAATTAAACATTAAAGAGAAATTAGGAAAGTATGTGTTATGCATATGTACACACATACACATATATATCGTGTTAAACTGAATATGTTTAGATACAAAGATATGCATTATTGGGCAATTAATTTTACTTTTTTTGTTACCTCTGACACTAAGCAAGAAAATACAGGGAGGAAAACTATCTTTCTTTTAGATTGTGGTCTAATTAGGACTTTATTAATGTTTTGGGGGTAGAATTTAGAATATATTGTGTCAATGACCATATTACATGAAGAAAGAGACATAAGAAGAAATTTGGCCTGGGGGGGGGGGAATTATGAAAGCACTGAGTGATTGACTTGAGGAAAAACAGGAAAAAATGAGTGCATAGAAATCAATTAATAACTGAAGTTAATTATTAAGGGCAGACTCAAGAAGCTTGAATGTTTATATAGAAGGCAAGTGGGTTCAAGTGGAATGATTCCAAGAGAAAGCTACGTAAGTGGAGTAGGATAAATGTGTGATTTTACAGTAAAACATTTTAAATACAAAGAAGTGAAAGGAGAAAAAAAATGCCTATCCAGCTTTTAAAAAGTTTCTTTAATAAAAATGTGAACAAATCACACAGAGAAAATGACTCATTGCAGAATGAAGGGTGAGCCTCAGATCTGTAGGAGTCATCTCAGTGTGTTGACCTTCGTAGATTGAAGAACAAATAGGGAATGCCAACGGGGCATTCACAGGCAGCACAAAAGGAGGCCAAGAGAATGTAAGAGCCATAGCTTTAAGCTACTATTGTGCAAAAACTGCTTTAAAACGACAAGAAACATGGCACTAGGAAAACAAAATCCTGGGCATGATTTGTAAAATGGCTGAAATTACATTCATCTCCATTGTGAAAATTCTTCAAGGCTGCTGAAAACCAAAGAATACGTATGTCAAATATAAGGTTTTTTATCGTTTTTTATTGCCCAAAAATGTACTTAAAATTATTTTTGTAATTATATACTTACATTTGTATATTAGAATCAGACTAATCTTGCTTCAGGCACAGCTCAGTCAATACTTATTTTTGTGATTGTGGGCAAATACTGAAACTTTCCTATTTTGATGTTTTTTGTTGGTAACATAGAAGCAATACTATGCTTGGTGGTGGTGAAGTTCTTAAAGAGTCAGTGAAGCAAATAAGGTAGCATTGTGTACAGATCTGGTCAAGAAATAAGCCTTCAATTAGCTCTATTATACCTTATAGTGCTTTGCAATTAAAAGTTTTAACTCCTGCTTTATAAAGAGAGTTTTTAAGTATATAACTATGTGTTAATTTAGTTTTATTTATTTTTTATTATACTTTAAATTCTGGGTTACATGTACAGAATGTGCAGTTTTGTTACATAGGTATACACGTGCCCATTAATTTATTAAATATGCTTCAGTCCAACTGATTTACTCCATGACTTGTGTTCAGCTCAAGCTCAGAGAATAGACCCCATGCAAATTTAAAGGCCTGGTTTCTTTGGAGATCTATGCCATTTCATGCAAATCCTTTTACTCACCCCCCCACAACAGAACCTCTACACCACCTCCCAACATTTCCACGAATTAGTCAAGAACTCAGACAGATTTTACTATTCAACAACAAGGTGGGGTTGATTGTGTCAAGACAAAACCCATCTTCTAGAATAGAAAGATCTAGGATACAAGCCAACAAACCAAAGTGGAACAGAAAGAGATCAACAAGGAAAACGTTTGGCTTTCAGAGTCGATGTGTAAGATATTGTGCCACAATGAATTACTCATTCTTTGAAACCTATGGGATGTTTGAGCTCTTCTGAAAGAAATAACACCATTATATAAAAGTTAAGTGCTTAAAGCTTCATCATGTATTCCCACACATGTGCACCAATAAAACTGATGAAATATTCCACAGTGGCAAGTTTCTAGTAAGGCCCAGTCAACTCACCCATTAAAATTACATTTGCTGAACCAAAACTTAGCAGCTGGGATGCCATCTTGTATATGCCTCAGTGATTCCATGAACAATATTTACCTCTCTTTAGCTTCATTCATTCAAAATATTATTTTTTACTGTCTGACATATAGTAGATACTCTATAATTAGATAAGATGAATAGCAACTAGAAGAGTTTGAGGAATCATTTTGAAATGTATGTGCTATTTCAGATATTTAAATAATTTGAATTCAAATAGATTTAATTCATTAAATTACTTTGGTATTCATTATTTGCAAGGCGTTCTCAAGGCATCACGGGGTATGCAGAGAAAATGATGAAATTCTTATAGTCACCACGGTAAAAATAATAAAAACAGTGTATCATAACTAGATACGGTTTATCAAAGGATGACTGGAAGGGTTTAATGTTAAGAGACTTCAGAAGTAAAATTATATAATCATATTGAAACAGGCAAATAAAACAATTCATTAAAATTTTTTTTTTTTTTTTTCAGTGAGAACACATGGACACAGGGAGGGGAACAACACACACTGGGGCTTGTCAGGGAATGGGAGGCAAGGGGAGGGAGAGCATTAAGACAAATACCTAATGCATGCGGGGCTTAAAACCTAGATGATGGGTTGATGGGTGCAGCAAACCACCATGACAAACCACCACATGACATGTATAACCTATGTAACAAACCTGCACATTCTGCACATGTATCAGAACTTAAGTAAAATAAATAAATATATATTAAAAATTTCTTTCTTTCTTTTTTTTTTTTGAGATGGAGTCTCACTCTGTCGCCCAGGTTGGAGTGCAATCTCAGCTCACTGCAATGTCTGCCTCCCCGGTTCAAGCAATTCTCCTGCCTCAGCCCCTCGAGTAGCTGGTATTAGAGTCACGCACCACCATACCCAGCTAATTTTTGTATTTGTAATAAAGACAAGATTTCGCCATGTTGGCCAGGCTGGTCTCAAACTCCTGACCTCAGGTGATCCACCCGCCTCGGCCTCCCAAGTGTTGGGATTTCAGGCATAAGCCATTGTGCCCAGCCTAAAATTTCCTAACAAATACAAAATGGAAAGGAATCACATGAATAGGTCATGATCACTACCCAAAATATACAACAAACATCCTGTTTATTAGTGAAACATAAAAGCATTCTCTTTAAAAACTGGATAAGACTCCTGGCTAACATGGTGAAACCCCGTCTCTACTAAAAATACAAAAAATTAGCCAGGCATGGTGGCGGGCCCCCGTAATCCCAGCTACTTGAGAGGCTGAGGCAGGAGAATGGCATGAACCCAGGAGGCGGAGCTTGCAGTGAGCCGAGATTGTGCCACTGCACTCCAGGCTGGGCAACAGAGCGAGACTCCATCTCAAACAAACAAACAAACAGAAACTGGGTAAGACAAGGATGTCTGCTTTCACCACTGTTGAGGAGATAAAACCAAGAGTTCCGGGAGACCAAGACAGCTAGAGATTGCAAGACATGTTCATAGAGAGGAAAGATCAGCTGAAGGAGTTCTAGAGATCAACTAAGAGTCAGCCTCAAGTGTACTGCTAAGTACCAGTCAGTGCGTGTGTTCAGGGAAACGATCTTAAGATGGAATAAGAACCATCTGAAAGTAGTAGGCTTTCACCAAAGAGCTTATCCTGGACAAAATACACAGGATATCAGGTATTATATTTTAAAATAGTGACTCAGCAGTGGGACAGAATTAGCCCTAAACTCACATCTGCTGTGGTTCATCTAACAAAGCTTAAAAGCAAGCATCAAAAGGGTGGCTATATTTTTGGAAGTTTTCTCCGTCAATCTTCATGTTGCAGTTTGATCCCCAATGTTGGTTGTGAAGTCCAATGGGAGGTGTTTGGGTCATGGGTGAATCTCTCGTGAATGGATGAATGCCCTCCCTTAAGGGTGCATAAATTCTTACTCTGTTAGTTGCCTTGAGGGCTGATTGTTAAAAAGAGTCTGGCACTCCCTAACTACCTTGCTTTCTCTCTCACCATGTGACCTCTGCACACTCTTCCTCTTCTTCGCTACTGTGAGTGGTAGCAGCCTGAAACCTTCACCAGGTGCATATGCCAGAGCCATACTTCTTGTACAGTCTGCAAAACTGTGAGCCAAATAAACCTCTTTTCATTATTAATTACCCTGCCACAGGTATTCCTTCATAGCAACACAAAACAGACTAAGACAAATATCAAGCTGTTTCCAAGAAACTTGGTGGTATTACACAAAAAAGTTCAAGAATTTTTTTAAAATATGAGATTATCCAGGACCCAATACTTTAAAAATACACAATTTATGCCATAGTTTCAAAAATTCATAAGCATGCAAAGAAGTAAAAAAAAAATGACACATAATGAGTAGAAAATAATCAGAACTGACCCAGAACTTTAGTGGTCTGACATGTAATGAGCTTAGAAGTCACTCTAATACTCACAAAAAGAAAAACCTGAATAAAATGAAAATCAACAACCCTTATATTCAGCAGAAAACTAAAATCACTAGGCAAACTTTAGCCCCCATATTGGAGACATGGGTAAATACAAAGATTTACAGATTACTGGAGCAGAAGTCCAGGAACAAAGTCCACCACTAAAGCCAGTACTAGATTCATTTTACCTGGGAAATTATGTCCAGCTTTCCACAAAAAGTACAAGGCATACTAAAGACAAAAACAATGTGTGAAGAGACAAAGAAAGCATGAGAACCAGGCCCAGATATGACAGACATCTTGGCATTATCACACTGAGATTTTAAAATAAGTATAATCAGTATGCTAACGTGTGCAATGGAAAAAGTAGACATTATATGAGAACATATGTTTAATATAATCAGACAGATGAAGACTCGATAAACAATTAAAAGAAAATGCTATAAATAAAAACCATAACTACAGAAATAATGCCTTTGTTGGTCACATCAATAAACTGGAAAGAGTGAGAGAAAGAATGAGAAGCATGACTGAACTTGAAAAGACATCAACATGAATTTCATAACTGAAAGGCAAAGAGAAAAAGATAGATTTAATAAAACATACAAGAACTCTGAGACAATTCTGATTAAGTATATGTCAAATAGGAATACCAGAAAAAGAAGAAACAGAGTGAAAACAGAAGAAATATTTGAAGGAATAATGGCTGAAAGTTTTCTAATATTAATGACAAACACCAAACTGCAAATGAAGACATTCACAGATGACCACTCAGGATAAATACCAAAAATATATAACTGGGCATATTATCTTTAAATTTTGGACATCCAAAATGAAGAGAAAATCTTGAAGGAAGCCAAGCAGGGTGGTGAATACTACCTATAGAAGACCGAGGATAAAAATTGCACTGGCCTCTTCAGAAACCATGAAGGCAAAAAGAGAATGCAGTGAAATATTTAGTTTTACAGAAAAATCCAACAACCTGAAATTCTGTATCTGGTGATTTCTTTCTGAACCAAACAAAAATAGAAATTTGTCACCAATAGACTTACTTTTCAAGAACTGTTAAAGTAAATTATTTAGAGAGGAGAACTTCTGAATCAAACAAAAATGTAAAAATTGTCACCAATAGGCTTACTTTTCAAGAACTATTAAATTTCTTAGAGAGAAGAAAATAAGATATGTTAGAAACTCAAATCTGCATAAAGAAAAAAGATCATTAGATAAGGAATAAATGAAAGTAAAATAAAATATTTTATTGTTCTTATCGATCTAAAAGGTTTTTTCAAAATAATAACAGAAATAATATATTCAGTGATTACAGCTTATGGAGAAGTATTACTCATTAGCATCATTTTCTTTTGGCTTGAAGAGCTCCCTTTAGCATTTCTTTTAAGACAGGACTGGTAGTGATAAACATCCTCAGCTCTTGTTTGCCTGAAATGTCTTTATCTCTCCATTTCTCAAGAACACTTCTGCTGAGTACAGTTTTTCTGGTTGGCAGTTTTTTCTTTAGTACTTTGAATATATTTCCTCATTCTCTTCTGGGCTGTAAAGTTTCTGCTGAGAAGTCTGCTACTGGGTGCGCTAGAATTCCTCTATGTTATTTGCTTCTTTTTTCTTGCTGCTTTCAAGACCCTTTCTTTGTCTTTGAATTTGGGCAGTTTGATTATATAGTCATACCTTGGTATCCATGAGGGTCATTTCTAGTATGCTTCCTTGAATACCAAAATCTATGGATGCTCAAGTCCCTGATATAAAATGATGTAATATTTGCATATAACTATGTATATCCTCCCATATACATTAATCTCCAGATTACTTATAATACCTAATAAAAATGTAAATGTTATCTAATTAGTTTTATACCATGTTTTTTATTTGTATTATTTCTGTAATAATTTCTATTGGTGTTTTAAACAGTTTTTTTTTTTTTTTTTTTTTTTTGAGACAGAGTCTCACTTTGTCGCCCAGGCTGGAGTGCAGTGGCGGGATCTTGGCTCACTACAAGCTCCACCTCCTGGGTTCACACCATTCTCCTGCCTCAGCCTCCCGAGTAGCTGGGACTACAGGCGCCCGCCACCACACCCAGCTAATTTTTTTGTATGTTTAGTAGAGACGGGGTTTCACTGTGTTAGCCAGGATGGTCTCGATCTCCTGACCTCAAGATCCACCCGCCTCAGCCTCCCAAAGTGCTGGAATTACAGGTGTGAGCCACCGCACCTGGCCTTAAACAGTATTTTTAATCTGCAGTTGGGTTGAATCAACAAAGTGAAACCTGTGGAAGTAGAAGTTGGACCATAATATGTCTTAGAATAGTCTTATTTTGATGTAATCCCGTTGGAAATTTTCAGCCTTCCTCTACATGGATATTTCTATCTTTCTCTAGGTTTAGAAAGTTTTCTGCAATTTTTTAGATAAGATTTCTATCTCTTTATCTTTTTCTTCTCTTGATTTACTTGTGATGACTTGAACATTTGATTTTTGGGTACTTTCCCATAAGTCCTGAAAGTTGCTTCATTTCTTTTTATTCTTTTTGTTTCTTTTTTTCCTCTTCTGATGGTGTATTTTCCAATAACCTCTCTCTGGGTTCATAGATTCTTCTGTTTGATGAATTCCGCTGTTGATGTTGTCTATTGAATTTTTTATTTTGTTTATTTAACTCCAGGATTTCTGTTCATCATTATTGTTGCTGCTGCTGTTGTAATGTTTCTGTTGAATTTCTCATTGTGTTCAGTTATTGTTTTCCTAATTTCTTTTAATTGTTTCTCTGTATTTTGTTGAAGTACACAAACCTTTCTTAAAACAGTTATTTTAAGTTATTTTTCAGGCAGTTGATATATCTCCATCTCTTTAGGGCTGGTAACTGGTGCTTTATTTTATCTGTCTGGTGATGTCATTTTTCCCTAATTGTCCTTGATCTTCATTGCCATGCATCAGTGCCTGTGCATTTGAAGAAGTAGGTACTTACTCCGGTCTTTATAGACTAGCTTTGTCTGGAAACACTTCAAAGTTAAGCCCATTTAGAGGGTCTGGGTAGGCCAGTGGGCATGTTCCTTATGCCCAGCACCATGGTGGTGATTACAGCACTATGCCATTGGAACACTTTAAGCCTGGGATTACTTCAGTCAGCATGGCTGCCAGGCTATAATCCCATAGCTCCTGAGGCTGTCCCATCACTGTGACGAGGCATGTCCAAAGCCCCATATCCAATGATGTCTGCCTGTTTGTTGAGGTTTGTTCAGAGTCCAAGGCCACTGCAGACTACATATGTCCACTTCATAGGGGCTGTGCTTTCCCACTTGGTGCCAAGGGAGGTTTGGAGACTCAATCCACAGATACCAGTTTAGAGTCAGGAGCCACAGTAGTCTGCCTGGTGTAGCACAGTGTTAGTGTCCGAGACAAAGTATTATGTTTATGTCCTTCTCTTTCCCCAAGTGGACAGTATCTCTCTCTTCATTGTGCTGCTTGGTCTTGGGAGAGGAATGATATGGGTAACATAAAACTGACCTTTCAACCCTCATCAATAAATATTTTCTTATTACTATATTATAACCACGTACTGTAGCATTCTACTTAGTTTCCTTGGCTCTTTTGAAGACGTTTTTATGTGTGGATAGTTGTTCAAACTGATGTTGAGGGATGATTGCTGCAGAGTCCTAAATTGCCATCTCACTCTACTCTCCTCCAGTTCATGGGTAAGTAACATGAATGACAGTAATGGTATGAAAGAAAGGAGAGAACTTGGAAATATTCTGTTAAAAAGTACTTGCAGTACCTATGACATGTATAGTAATTTCAAAGTGGATTTATATTAGTTATAAATGTATATTTCAAACTCTAAGGTAGCCACTAAAGCTCTTTTTAAAGAAGTATAGTTGATATGCTAGCAGGGGAGAATAAATGGAATCATATAAAATGCTCAAGTAAAATTATGAAAGGTAAGAAAAAGGTGAAAGACAAAAATTAGGAACAGAGAATAAGAGCAACAAAGAGAAAACAGTAACAAATATGGTACATGTAAATCCAACTATATCAATAAGCACTTTAGACTTGAATAGTCTAAATCAACTAATTAAAAAACGAAAACTAGCAGAGTAGGTAAAAAACAATACACAACTATACATTGTCTACAAAAGACATACTTTAAATAAAAAGGAACCATTTGATTTTTTAAAAGGGATGGAGAAAGATACACCATGTTAGCATTAATCAAAGGAAAGTTAGAGTAGCTATCTTAATTTTAGGCAAAGCCAACTTCAGAGCAAGGTTAATTGCTTGTGAGGAAAACGGGCATTAAATGATGACAAAGGTTCAACTCTCCAAAAACCTTAACAGCCTTTAATGTGTATGCATCTAGCAGAGTGTCAAAATATGTAAGGCAAAAACTGATAGAACTGCAAGGAGAAAGAGATAACCCTCTATTGTATTTGGAGACTTCAATACCCCTCTATCAGTAACTGACAAATGCAACAGACAGAAATTCAGTAAGGACGCAGTTGAACTCGACAGCACCGTAAATCAACTGGATATAATTGACATTTAGAGAATACTTCACCCAACAGCAGAATACACATTCTTCTCAAGCTTCCATGGAACATTCACCAAAATAGCCTACATTCGGGGACACAAAACACATTTTAAGAAGTTCAAAAGAATAGAAATCATAAAAGTATTCTCCCAAACCATGATGCAATTAAGCTAGAAATCGATGCCTGAAAGATAGCTTAAAAATTCCAAAACATTTGCAGATTAAACAACTTACTTTTAATTAACACATAGGTCAAATAAATCTCCAAAGTAATTTTAAAATATTTTGAACTAAATGAAACTGAAAATGAAACATCAAATTTGTATGACACATCAAAAGCAATACTTAGGGGAAATATATAGCATCGAGGGCATATATTAGAAGAAAGATCTAAAATCAATAATCTTATTTTGCACCCTAGGGAAACCATAAGAAGAAAACATTAAAACCAAATTTAATTTTAATTCTAATGCTCACTAAAGTAAGCAGAAAAAAGGAAAAGATAAAACAAGAGCAGAAATCAATAAAATTGAAAACAGGTAATGGAGAAACTTAAACCAAATACTTTTAAAAATCAATAAAATTGATAAATTTTTGCAGGGAAAGAAAGGATAAAAGAGAGAAGACACAGGCTACTAATTTCAAAATAAAAAGCAACTATCACTACTGATACAATGGACATTAACAAGATAGTTAAAAATATTACTAACAACTCTAGGACCATAAATTGACAACCTAGTTAAAATGGACCAATTTGTTGAAAGACACAATCTGCCAAAACTCACACAAAATGAAACTGAAGATCTGAACACGTCCTTATCTATTTTAAAAATTGAATCAATAATTAATAATCTTCCAAAACAGCACCAGTTTTAGATGGATTCACTGGTTAATTCTATAATACATTTAAGGAAGAGGTTTTATCAATCCTTTACAATATGTTACAGAAAATAGAAGCAGAGAAAATGTGTCCTAATTCCTTGTATAAGACTGACATTATCCTAATACCAAAACCAGATAATGTTATTAAAGAAAGGAAAACTATAGATCAATATCTCTCGTAAACCTGTGCAAAATTTTCAACAACATATTATTAAGTTGAATTCAACAATATATAAAAAGAATTATGCACCATGACTGAGAGGAATTCATTCCAAGTACACAAAGGCAGTTCAACATTCAAAAATTAATTAATGTGATCCATCACATCAACAGAAGGAAAAAGAAAAAGCATATGATTACATAAAAGATGCAGAAAATGCATTTGACAAAATTCAGCACCAATTTATAATAAAACTTCAGCAAACTAGGAACGAAGAGTAACTTGCTTAATAAAGAACATCTACAAAAAGCCTATAGTTAACATCAAACTTAATGATGAGAAAGTAGATACTCTTGCACTAATATCAGGAACAAGGCAAGGATGTCGCTTCTCACCTATCCTATTGAAAATTATGCTAGAAGTTTCAGGTAATGTAATGAGAAAAGGATGTAAAAATTGTATATATTGAGAAAGAAGAATATAAATCTTTGTGTGCGGATAAAATGTCTACCTAAAGATCATGCCACTACCCTCCAGTCTGGGTGACAAAAGCGAGACTCCGTCTCAAAAAAACAGAACAAAACAAAACAAAAATGTCTGCCTAAATAGAAAATCTCAAAGAATTGACAAAAAAAAAAAACAAAAAACAAAAAAAACCTGCTAGAACCAAAAAGCAATTCAACAATGTTCCAGACTATGAGATTAAAATACAAATGTCAATTCATTTTCTGTATACCAGCAATAAAAATTGGATTTTAGAAATAGAAAAGCAACACCATTTACTTTAACACCAAAATTGAAATATTTATATATAAATCTAACAAAATATGTAAAAGACCTATATGAGGAAAACAACTAAACTCTCACAAAAGCAACCAAAGGACTAAATACACAAATATGTTCCATGTCCATGGATAGGAAGACTTGACATTGATAAGACATCACTTCTTTACAATTTAAGCTATAGATTCAATGCAATCCCAATAAAATCTCTACAAGTTATTTTGTGGATTGACAAGCTGATTCTAAAGTTTTTATGGAAAGCAATTGTCCTAGAATAGCCAAGACAATATTGAAGAAAAAAGTCAGAAAACTGACACTACTATACTTTAAAACTTACTATATGCAGTCTTCAAGACAGAGTGGTATGGCAAAAGAATAGACAAATATATTAATGAAACCAATACAGACCTGAAAAAATATAGTCAACTTATCTTGAACAAAGAGGCAAAGACAATTTAATAAAGGATAGTATTTTCAACAGATAATGGGACAAATGGAACCCACGTGAAATACACACTTTGCACCTTTCACAAAAATTAATTCAAAATGGATTATAGATATAAATGAAAATGCAAAACAATAAAATGCCTAGAAGATAACAGGAAAAAATATAGGTAACATTATATTTGGAATTTTTTTATTTTTAAAATAAAGTTATTAAACATATTTTACTTATTTATATTAAACTTAATAATATGGTTATATAAATTAAGGAAGCCATTTAACATTAACAGTTAGCCCTTATTATGGACTGAAAAATATTTCTAGGCATGTTAAAGGAAATAAAAATGTCATTACTTCTTATTTTAAATATTTATTTATGATGATAATTACTGAAAAATATTATCACACAAAAATAACCTTCTACCATTATTTCTAATGATTACACACAAAACCTGTTGAGAGCCCCAAAATTTCTGTGTTTTTTGTTTTTGTTTGTCTTTTTTTCCTATTACTGTTCCAACTTCCAATTTGGATTACTTTTCTTTTTTTTAAGTTCAGGGGTACATGCACAGGTTTGTTACATAGGTCAATTTGTGTCATGAAGATTTGTTGTACAGATTATTTCGTCACTCTGGTATTAAGGCTAGTACCAATTAGTAATTTTTCCTGATCTTTTCCCTCCTCCCAACATCCACCTTCCACTAGGCTCCAGTGTCTGTGATTCCCCTCTATGTGTCCGTGTGTTCTCATTATTTAGCTCCCATTTTATAAGTGAGAACATGTGATATTTGGTTTTCTGTTCCTGTGTTTGCTAAGGATAATGGCCTCCAGCTCCACCCATGTTCCTGCCAAGGACATGATCTTACTCTTTTTTTTATGGCGGCACAGTATTCCATGACGTATATGTGGCACATTTTCTTTATCCAGTCTACTACTGATGAACATTTGGGTTGATTCCATGTCATTGCTATTGTAAATGGTGCTGCAGTGAACATATGCATGCATGTGACTTTATGTTAGAACAATTTAAATTTCTCTGGGTATGTGCCCAGTAATGGGATTGCTGGGTGGAATGGTAGTTCTGTTTTGAGGTCTTTGAGGAATCGCCACCCCGATTTCCACAATGGTTAAACTATTTCCACTCCCATCAACAGTGTATAAGAGTTCCTTTTTCTCCACAACCTTGCCAGCATCTGTTATTTTTTCACTTTTTAGGAATAGCCATTCTGGCTGGTGTGAGATGGTATCCCATTGTGTTTTTGATTTGTATTTCTCTGATGATCAGTGATATTGAGCTTTTTTCTCATATGCTTTTGGCCAAATACATCTTTATTTTAGAAGAGTGTCTGTTCATGTCCTTTGCCTACTTTTTAATGTTTTTTTTCTTATAAATTTGTTTAAGGTCCTTATAGTTGCTGGATATTAGACCTTTGTCAGATGCATATTTTGCAAAAATTTTCTCCCATTCTGTAGGTAGTCTGTTTACTCTGTTGATAATTCCTTTTGCTGTACAGAAGCTCTTTAGTTTAATTAGATCACATTTGTGTGCCCTCATCATGAAATCTTTGCCCATTCCTATGTCCAGAATGGTATTGTCTAGTTTGTCTTCCACACTTTTTATAAGATTGGGCTTTACATTTAAGTCTTTAATACATCTTGAGTTAATTTTTATATATGGTGTGAAGAAGGGGTCTAGATTCAATCTTCTGCCTATGGCTATCCAGTTATCCCAGTACCATTTATTGAATAGGGTGTCCTTTCCCAGGCAATGACTTTTTAGATATAATACTGAAAACATAATCCATGAATTTTAAAAAAATGAAAAGTTAAACCTTATTGGAATTTAAAAGTTCTGCTATATGAAAAAAAAAACTGTTAAGAGATGACAAGACAAATCACATACTAAAAATCTTTGAAAACCACATATCTCTTAAAGGACTGGTATTCAAAATATGCAAAGAACTCATAAAATTCAACAATATGAAACCAAGTAATGCAACTGAAAAAAATTTGCAAAACATCTGCCCAGACACCACTCCAGAGAAGATACACAGATGGCAAACACGCATTTGAAAATATCCTCAATATCATATGTCATCATGAATACAAATTAATACAATGAAATATGACTACATACATATTAGAATGGCTAAAATCTAAAAGACAGACAATGCCCAATGCTCGTGACGATGTGAAGCAATAAAGCTCATTCATCACTGGTGAGAATGCAGAATGGTAAACCACATTGGAAGACATTTTGAAAGTTTCTTACACTAAACGTGTTTTCCATACAATCCAGTCTCATGCTCATTGGTATTTGCCCAAATGAGTTGAGAACATGTCTACACACGAGGATGCATACAAATGTTTATTGAAGCTTTATTCATAATTGCCAAAAGCTGGAAGCAACTAAGGTCCTTCAGTTGGTAAATGGATAAACAAACTGTGGCACATCTAAACAATGTAATATTATTCAGTGTTAAAAAGAAATGAGCTCTCAGGCTATGAAAAGACATGAAGGAAGTAAGTGTATATCGCTAAGTGAAACAAGCCAGTCTTAAAGGCTACTTACTGTAGGATTCCAACAATATAATACCCCTGCAAAAAAACTCCCACAAAACTATAGAGACATTAAATAGTTTAGTGGATGCCAGTGGTTTGAGGGGAGGGAGGGATCAATATTTGGAGCATGGTTGGTTTTTAGGACTACATAGCTATTCTTATATGACAGTCTAATGGTGGATACATTCCATTATACATTTGTCAAACCCATAGAATGTACAACACAAAGTGAACCCTAATAAAATGTATGGACTCATAAGAGTGCATCAATATTTGCTCATCAATTGTGTTAAACATACCACAGTAATGCAAGATGTTAATAATAGGGGAGTTTATGTGGGGGGAGAGGAGTTATATGGAAACTCTCTGTACTTTCTGCTCAGTTTTCTATACATTTAAAAATGTTCAAAAATAGAGTTCTTGAATTTTTGTTTAGAAAATTGACCCAAAATATTATTGATGGCACTTGGTAGACAAAAACATCTAAACAGATTTTGTACTTGTATTTTATATGTTCTGGAAGGTAGAGAAAGATTGATTGTGTTAAGTAGAAACATAGACTTTATAAAAATAATTAAATGTAACTGCTGTAGAAAAAATGCAATGCATGGGATGAACAAATATACTACATGGAATTAATAGGAAATTTAACATTGGAAAATAAAAGATTAGTGAATTTGAAGACAAAATAGAAAGACTATCCAAAATTAAACAGAACAGAAAATGTTTAAAAAATGAATGAAGCATCATTTAAGCTGTGGAACATATTAACTGGCTACAATATATGTAAATTGAGTATGAAAAAATAAGGGAGAAAAAATTGAATAAATGCCCAATAATTGTTTACAAGTTTAATTAATACTACCAATACACAGATCCAAGATGGTCAATAAGCCCTAAGCAAAGAAACATGAAGAAAACAATACCAAGGTGTATATTAATGAAACTGCTTAAAACAAGTTTTAAAGAAAAAATCATGAAAGCAGCCAGTGAAGAAAGGCACATTATATACAAGTGATAAAAAGCAATATGATGGTTTTTATTATGTTTCTGTTATCAACCAATGCAACCAGAATAGAATAAAATAACACCTTTACTGAACAACAACAAAAAAGCTGTCAACTTAAAATTTTCTATTCCTGAAATTATTTTTCAATAATGAATTTGAAATAAAGACTGTCAAACACACAAAAGCTGAAATTTTATTAGATTTGGACTGCAAAAAAAAAAAAAAGATACAGGAATTCCTTTAGCATGAGGAAAATAATACCAGATAGAAATATGATTATCCACATAAAGGAAGAAAGACTCTAGGTATGATTAATATGTCAGCAAACATTTTTATAATGATTCTCATTCTTAAAATAAGTGTAAAATAATTGTTTTTAAAGGCAATAACAATATATTTTAGTTTATAATAAATGTCATAATAGCGTGTATGACTAAAATGGCACAATGATCAAGAGATGTGAAATGGGCATTGTGTAATTCTTTTACTATACATGAAAGTAACCATCAAAAAATATAGCTAATAAACCAAGGAGATTAAATAAAATCATAAAAAAGGAATAAAGGCACCAAAAGACTACTGAAAAAATAACAAACAAATAGTAAAATAATAGACTTAAGCCAAACCATATTAAAAATAACATTAAATGTTAAAGGTCTAAATATTCCAGTTAAAAGGCAATGATCCTCAGACTGGATTTTTTTTATAAGCAAGTCCCAACCATATACTGTCTGTAAGAGATTTGCCACAAATATAAAAACTAAATAACTTAATCAGAAAATGTATATATCAGAGAATATACATTATTATTAGGGTAAAAGGAATTTTTCATGATTTAAAAATCATTTCATCAAGAGGCATAATAATCCTAAGTGTTTATGTACCTAATAATAGAAATTCAAACACATGAAGTGCAAACTGATAGAACTGACAGCAGAAGTAGACGAATTCTCAGTTACGGTTTGTGTGACTTCAAAACCTCTTTCTCATTAACTGATTAAAGAAGAAGGAAAAAAAAATCAGTAAGTATATAGAAGACCTGAACAACACTACCAATCAACTAAATGGAATAAATATTTTTAGTACAGCCCACTCAACAACAGCAAAATATGCATTCTTTTAAAGCATACAAATAACTTTTGAAAGTAGGATATATTCTGGGCCATCAATAAAGTCTCAATAAATTTAAAATAATTCAGCCCTACAAGTATGCACTATGACTACAATAAAATTAAATTAGAAACAAATAGCAGAAAAATATCTTGAAACTACTTAAATGTTTGAAAACTAGCATACTAGTATATAATGTATAGGTTAAAGAAGAAAATCAAAATGGAAAGTAAAATATGTTTTGAACAGCTATAAATTGAAAATACAATATGTCAATATTTTGAGGATGAAGCTGAGGCAGTACTTGGAAATTTATATGACTACATACTTATGCTAGAAAAGAAGAAAGATCTCAAATCAATGGCTTAACTGTCCATCCTAAGAAACCACAAAAAGAAGAGCAAATTAAACCCTATATAAGTAGAATAAAAGGAAATAAGTTCAGAAAAATAAGTAGAAAACTAATACAAGAGTTAATGAAACAAACTATTATTTTTTGAGAAGATCAATAAAATTGATAAATGTCTAGTGAGATTCATAGGAGAAAAAGAAGGCACAAATTACCAGTCTCAAGAGTAAGAAAATAATATCCTTATTCATTCCACAAATATTAGTAAGGAAATATTATGAATAGTTTTGTGTCCATAAATTCAACAACTTAGGTGAAATGTACAAATTCCTTGAAAGACCCAAATTAGAAGAACTTTATGTCTGTGAAATAAATGAAATTTATAGTTTAAAACCTTCCCACAAGAAGAACTCGGAACCAGGTGGCTTCATTGATTAATTCTATCAAGTATTAAATATTAGGCCAGGCTCGATGGCTCATGCCTGTAATCCCAGCACTTTGGGAGGCCGAAGCAGGCGGATTACCCGAGGTCAGGAGTTTGAGACCAGCCTGGCCAACATGGCGAAACTCTGTCTCTACTGAAAATACAAAAATCAGCCGGGAGTGGTGGCAGGCACTTGTAATCCCAGCTACTTGGGAGGCTGAGGCAGGAGAATTGCTTGAACTCAGGAGGCAGAAGTTGCAGTGAGCCGAGATTGCGCCACTGCACTCCAGCCTGGGTGACAGAGCAAGACTCCATCTCAAAAAATAAAAGTAAAAAAAAAAAAATTAAAGTAGAAAATAATAGTTATTCTGCATCAACTCTTTAAGAAACTGAAAAGGAATACTTCTCAACTCATTCTATGAGGCGAGCATTACCATGATACAAAAACCATATGAAGACAGTTGGGGAAAAAAAAACAAACTAACCTCCTTCATGACTTTCTTTAAATTTTAGCAAATTTAGCTACACACATAGACACACACACACACACACACACATATAAAGGACAACACACTTTGACTAAGTTTAGTTTATTCTGAGAATTCATGATGGTTCAACATTAAAATTCAATTGCTATTATTCGCCATATCAAAAGTCAACAAAAATATCACTTTAATAGATGCAAAAAATAATTCGACTAAATTCAGCGTTTATTAATGGTAGCAGTTCTCGGAGGACATAGCTTCCTGACCCTTGTATCAAATTAGGCACCTCTGCTCTGTTTCCATAGCTTCCTATTATTTTCCATACCATAACATTTCTCACACTTTTATTGTTCAATTGCATTTTTCATTCTTCTGTTGTCTGGTAAAATTACTTATATATGACTGATACTCAGTCGATAAACTGTTAATGCAGGTTTGGTTCTTGGCTAACTGGGAGATTCATGATCATATTAACATCATGAGAATTTATAATAGATAATTGTTCATGGGTAGTTTGATGGGCCAGGCAGAGTACTAAATGATTCCCATGCAAAAATTTATTGTTTTACAACTACCACATAAGGCAGGTCATATTATTAAAGTTCTAGTTTTGTTTTATTTTATTTTATTTATTTTATTTTATTTTTCGAGACAGAGTTTTGCTCTTGTCACCCAGGCTTGAGTGCAATGGCACTGTTTTGGCTCACTGCAACCTCTGCCTCCCAGGTTCAAGTGATTCTCCTGCCTTAGCCTCCCAAGTAGCTGAGATTGCAGGCGCCTGCCACCATTCTCAGCTAAATTTTTTTTGTATTTTTAGTAGAGATGGGGTTTCATCATATTGGCCAGGCTGGTCTCAAACTCCTGATCTCATGTGATCCACCCACCTTGGCCTCCCAAAGTGCTGGGATTACAGGCATGAGCCACTGCACCTGGCCTAAAGGTCTAGTTTTAAAGATGCGGAAATAAAGGCACAAAAAATGATTGGCAATGAACCCAAGGTCACAGAGCTGTTAAATAATAGAGCTGTGGCTTGATCCCAGATAATGGTTCCAGAGCTCCTACTTTCAACCCCATCCTTACTGCTTCTCAGGCAGAATAAAGTGCTGATATGGGAAAGGTTACAGAGGAGAGAGAATGGGCTTACCCCTTGCCTTAAGTTTAAACTTCTACATAAGTCAGTCACATAGCTGCTATGTATAAATAGAACATTAATTGGCTACTGTGTTTGCCCTCAATAAGACCAGAGAAAGTACACAAATGCAGTGATTAAGCTAGCACACGTGTTAACAGCTTCTTATCTGCTATAACTGGACTATGGGGGAGGCATTCAGAAGATGAATAAACCATAATCTCTTTCTTAAAAGATCTCACAATCAGTACAAAACCTGAAAAATTTTAAAAAAATTCCACTCCTTTATTCTTCCTGTATTATTTCTTTTTTTTTTATTTTCTTTTTTTAAGAGTCAGGTTATCACTCTGTCACCCAGGCTGGAGTGCAGTAGCACAATCATAGCTCACTGCAGCCTCTAACTCCTGGGCTTAATCCATCCTCCTGCCTCAGCCTCCCGAGTAGCTGGAACTGCAGGGGCATGCCACCATGCCTAGCTATGACCTTATTTTTGTTTTGAATTTGTAAACATTAAAATGACAGTAAGAAAATAATAGTGTTCTAGTTGTCGTTTTTCCCAGTAAATAAAAACAAAGTTTGTTTTTCTTTTGGAATTTGTGATAATTGAAATTTTTCAATGTGAGAAGGATTTAAATTGGTGTAAATAAAGCACAGTCACTTACATGGAGATCTTGTGACAATCACGTTATATCCCTGATCTTTTTTGAAAACGATACATCTATTCAAAATCTCACACATATGCTAAAATCTACATTCCAAGCTCAGCTGTATCACTTGTTTAGAGTCGTAGGATTCCATTTGCCAATAATTTTGCATAATATCCTGTAGACTAGTTAAATATCAGGTGACTTTTTCTACTGTTGCCCTTTTAAAGACACTTGTATTTCAGAGAATATATTATAGACAACAGACCTAATAAAATTACTTGGGGCACCAAAAATAAAAATATAGAAAATATTTCTTAATATTTTCTATATTTCTTAAGAATTGTGAACACCAAAACACATTGAATACTTCCTCACATTAAGAGAATAGGGTTATGGGAGTCAACACCCACACTGATATGTTGTATTTCATTTCTGTCAAATGAAGCAGTTGGGATGATGGTGCTAATTTATTTGATCAGAGGCATGCCAATGTAATTAGATTAAAAGGTGCCCACATTGTCACTACACGACACAAAAATATCTATCTGTATGAATGCAGAATGACAAATGAAATATTTTTAATAGCACAAACAACAGGACAGGCAAAATTGCCTGAGATGCCCAAAATAAAGAGATTTTTCTGGGGCTAAAAGGCCAGAGACAGTATTTTTTTGTTTTTAGAGTTTTGAATCATAATCAGAATGAAGTGACTTCCTAGACACCACAAGGATCTTGATATGAATGAAAGTAGCTGTAGAGTTGCTGCTGGACACTGATTTCAGAGTTGGCAGAAGATCTTGCAAGAAAAGTATATGACTTCTATTTGTAGGGGAGGGTCTAGCCAGCAGGCATCTAACTTTATTTTATGGCAGGGAAGTTTAGCTATCTAGAGCACTTAGCTAGTGGTTTCAGGGAAAGAAGAAGAATAGATTTAGGAAGAACAAAGGATATGAAATCATATTAACATTCTGGCATAATAAATACAGTTGGCACTTCAAGGCTTTGATTTTAAACATGGAGAGATAATTTAGTGTTAGGAAAAAATATTCATCATGTAAACATGACTATAAAGTGGAATTTATTTGACTGCACGTATCTAAAGTAAAAGGCTTGCTAAAATTCACTTATGCCTATTGTACAGGTTCACATTTTTTAAAGGTCTTTGTTTTATTACATGCACATTTTACATTTCTGTGCCTATGTGTATATATTATATATATGATTACATAGTTAAAATCTAGCACCTTCCAGTTTCCAATCTAGCATGTAGAGAGCCTGGAAGGCATCACTCCCATCCTCATAACAAGAAAAAAGCTAAACTGAAAACCAACAGCCCTCTTTAAATCCATTAAAGAATTTAGGTCACAAGGCAAACCACCACCCCCCAATCTAGAAAGACAGGTGAACACAGAAATCACAGCTCTCTGGAAACAGAAGCCACTGGTAGACCTTAGTGAGAACATATACAGGGTAATTGACTAATTCCCGGAGACTGAGCATGGACTCGCTTGAGAGATTAAAAATTCCTGGGGACCCAGCTTTAGGGAGGCCCCCATACTTTGATGACAGTTACCTCCGGAAACCTAGTCAGGTTGTCAGATGAAGATGATGAAGATAGAAAAATCCTCTCTCTCTTTCCGCAGTTGACAGGATTGGCAAGTCCAAAATCTATAGGGTGAGTATATGAAAACTCTGTACTTTCCATTCAGTTTTTCCATGAACCTAAAACTGCTCTAAAAACCAAAGTCTATTAAATAAACAAAATAAAATGCAATAATACTGAATAGAACGTCAGGTTTGGCGTATTCATAGCCTTCTGTCCTGTAGACTCTGATGGTGAGTATCCTTATCGTCCTTGTTTCCAGAGGCAAGAAAAGTCATCAAGACAAGATTTAAAGCTACAGGAATCACCAAAGTGCAGGAAGTGAAAGGCAGCCTTACTTCCTTCTTGAGACTGGCAAGTCAAAGTGGCAGCCCTCTGTCACTTACGCTCTCCATCTCAAAACAATAATCACTCCACTGAAAAATCATTTTAATACTAGGACTGTATTAGTCCATTTTCATGCCACTGATAAAGACATACCTAAGACTGGGTAATTTATAAAGAAAAAAAGGTTCAATGGACTCACAGTTCCATGTGGCTGGGGAGACCTCACAATCATGGCGGAAGGTGAAAGGCATGTCTTACATGGTGGCAGACAAGAGAGAATGAGAGCCAAGCAAAAGGGGAAACCTCTTATCAAACCATCAGATCTCATGAGACTTATTCACTGTCACAAGAACAGTATGGGGGAACCACCCCCATGATTCAATTATCTGCCACCAGGTCCCTCCCACCACATGTGAGAATTATGGGAGCTACAGTTGAAGATGAGATTTGGGTAGGAACACAGCCAAACCGTATCAAGGACTAAATGCTTACTGACAATTTGTTTTACACTGGCACTGTGATAATTGTTTCATATGCATTATTATGCTTGTTTCCTTTTAAACATGTTATAGAATATATGGACACATAGAAAAGTTCACAAATCCTATGTGTACACAGTTAGATAAGCCTTCACAAAATCAACATAATTCTGTCATCATCGCCAGATCAAGAAATAGAACATTACCAGCATCCAAATTCCCCTCTCTTTGTCATTCTTGTCCCTAGTCCTCCAACTACTTATCATTACATACAACTTCTAGGAAGGTAGATTAGTCTTTTGGGACTTTGTTATGTTTTTTTGAATCTCATATACATGGAATTTTATGTACTCTTTCATGTCTGGCTTTTTAAATCAATATTATGTTCATAAATTTCATCCATGCTTTATGTGTGCATTTTATTCATTCTTATTACTGTAGAGCATTCCACAGTATAAATATATGATAATACGCAATTTATTCGACTGTTGAAGGAAATTATAGCTATTTCTAGTTTAGGATTATTGCAATTAGTGTTATGAACATACTTTGTCCTTTGGGGAATACACATATCATTTTGTGAATATATGTATACATTTTTTGATATATACCTGGGACTAGAATCTGGAGTTATAGAGTATGCATAGATTCAGCTTTAGTGAACACTTCTGTGCTGCCTCCAAAGTACTTTCATCAGTTTACACTCCCACTGGAAGTAAATGAGATGTCCTCATGGTATATCCTCTCAAAATTAGGTATTATCTGTCCTTTCATTTTACAGTATTAGTTAAGCAGTATGCTATTTTATTTGACAAATGAAGTTGAGTAGCATTTTTAGATGCATCTTATACATTTGGATATCCTCTTTTGCCCACTTTCCTATTCAGTTGCCTTTTTTTCCTATGGAAATGTAGTGGGGGGAAAAGATGTGGAGTGCCTTTATTTCAATTTAACAGACAGGGAAAATTGAGGTTCTAAGAGGCTAAGGGAAGCTCTAAGGGTTCTAAGAGGCTAATCTCTAAGGGTTCTAGGAGGCTAAGGGAAGCCCACACCACCCAAGCAAGGAAACAGCTGAGAAAGTGATATTCCACAAAATAACTCAATGCCTGTCTTCAGGCTGGGCAGAGGGATCAGCTGCCAGAGAAACCTTATGTGCTGAGCGTCCCTCATGGGACCAGGAGCTGGTAGATAGGAACCTCTATTGAGAAAAACCAAAACCAAAACCAAAACCAAAAAAACAAACAAGCAAACAAACAAAAAACACCACAAAGCCACAAAAACACACTCCCAACATTATTAGTCGTCTTTCTGTTTTGTTTTTGTTTTGTTTTGTTCTTTGCAGCCCAGGCACCTCACAACGAAATAAATCAATAGCAGATGGCCCTTGGCTTGGAAGCTTTTCAATACAAAAGCCGCCATCTATCTCTCTGATTTTCTCAGGTACATTTTTCTTAAATTCCTGGCAGAGTTTAATTAAATGTTTATGAGAATGTTCACCCTCCTCCTGCTGCACAGACAGCTCGGTAGGGATGGAGTTAAGCTCCTTTTCTGTTCAACAGTCTGGAGACCACTGTCCCAACGACGTCACTCTAGTTTGGCTCTGCAGACCTCCTGCTGTCAGGTTCACTGTGGCCCTCCATGACCTTCCAACTTCTACGTTTCCAGGCAGCGGAAGGATACATCTCCTCCCCACTCAGACAGCTAGATAGCACATGTTTTACTAATAAAACAGCTGATAGGCCTCAGGAGTTCTTTACATATCCTGGAAACCAGTCTTTGTTGAATACAGGTATTAAAATGTATGTCCTTCATCTTGCTCTATGGTTTGCCTATTCACAAGTATAATCATATCTTTTGATGGACAGAGGTATTTAATTTGAATATAGTTAAGTTTACTTATTTTCTTTTTCATTATGGTTGTGTGCTTTTGTATTGTAACTTCAGAATACTGCCTACCACACGGCCTTGAAGGAGTTCTATGTTTTTGTATAAAAGTTTTAATATTTAATCTGTATGCTTAACTCTGTATTCCATTTGGAACTGATTTTGTGTATGGTTCAGGATAGAGATCAAGACTCATTCTTTTGTATATGGATAATCAATGGCCTCAGCAATAATTATTGAAAAGAACATTCCCTACTTTACTGAAGGACTACCTGTACATAAATTACCTAGCTTTATATGTATGGATTTCTTTCTAGACCTTTTTTTTTTTTTTTTTTTTGGAGACGTAGTCTTGCTCTGTCCCCCAGGCTGGAGTGCAGTGGCGGGATCTCAGCTCACTGCAAGCTCCGCCTCCCGGGTTCACGCCATTCTCCTGCCCTCAGCCTCCCGAGTAGCTGGGACTACAGGCGTCCGCCACCACGCCCGGCTAATTTTTTGTATTTTTAGTAGGGATGGGGTTTCACCATGTTAGCCAGGATGGTCTCGATCTCCTGATCTCATGATCCACCCACCTCAGCTTCCCAAAGTTCTGGGATTACAGGCGTGAGCCACCATGCCTGGCCTCTTTCTAGACTTTCTATCCTGTTCCATGAACCTCGTTGTCTACTCTTACAACAACATTATAATGAGCAATCATACTTTATTAAAGGTCTTTATGTCTAATATTATGTCCTACAGTCTTTACTAATTCTTTACTATTGCCTTGCCCATTCTTCTTGGTCTTTTGTTTTTGCATGTACATTTTGACATCAGTAGGTCAGTTACCATAAAAACTATGCTGTGATATTGACTGTGATTGCGTTGAATCTGCAGATAAATTTGAGAAAAAAATCGTATATGCAAAATATTTATCTTGAAATCCAATATATTCTCCTCTTTTAATTTAAGTGTTCTTTAATTTTTTTCAAGACTTTTTTTACTTTTTCTCATGTGTGTTTGATCTGACATATTATTTGTGTCTGCCAGGGTAAAATCAGGAGACAGGAACCACACAATAATTTGAACAGAAAAAGTTTATGTACATATATATATATATCTGTGTGTATATATGTACACACACATACACACACATATATACACATATATGCGCATATATTTATATATATACACACATATATCTAGGAATATATATATAAATTATTAACTATAATAGAATTATTAACCATAATAGGGGATTGCAATAATGGGCTAATAATAATTACTAAATGGTGAAGAGACTTCCAAAAAGAATATAGAAAGATCACATATGGGGAGAATACAGTAGGCCTAGGACGACTGAGAGACAAAGCACTCAAAGAAAGAACAGATCTGAGAAAGTCACTCCTCACAAAAGGGCTGAGATGCGGATCTCATTTGAGGGTGTGCCCTTGTCTCACTGGATGTTCGAAAGGTCCACTAAGGGGCTACATCAATGGGACTCATTGCAACACCGCCCTCTGAGTGTAAGGGAGACCATCCTCTAGGAGGTGCTGTGCTGAAGGAAGATAACCTAGCCAATGCCTCACTGGTGGGACTCAATGGAAAAAATTCTCTTTGGGCCAGGAGGAGCATCCCCTGGTTGGGGGTGAGGAGGTTCAGTGTCTCAGGACTGACTGCATAGCAACCTGAAAGGGGATTTGGAATAAGCCATCTGCAGGGAGAGGCTGCACCTCTCTCCATCAAACCCTCTTAGGAACCACTATCAGGTGCTGGGAAAAGTTGCACGGGGTGAGGACTACATGCTGTTGGCCAACACATGTCTGCCCAGATAACCACACTAGATTCAGAAAGGATCAAACAAACAAACAAAACACACAAAAAAATAGCCTTTTTATCCTTCAGGATCCATTCAGAGCCCTCTAATGGACAAAGCTTAATATCATGCCCACTGAAAAGGGGAAAACGTTCTAGTATAACAAGCTGAGCAATGGCAGGTGGATCGTGCTAAGTTCTCCTATTAATGCCACTAGTTTTTTTCTGTAGGTGATTTAGGATTCTGTATCTTAAACAACAATGTTGTCAGCAAATAGTTGTATTTATTCTTTTCCAGTTGTTATACCTTTTATTTATGTTTTTCTTGCCTTATTTAATTGGCTAGAATTTCTAGTATGACATTGAATGTTGAAATAAAACCATGACTGTGAACTTTTTTGGTCTTATTTCTGATTGCAGAGATAAAGCTTTGTATAATTGAACATTACCTCTGAGATTTGCTTTATGAACTTAAGGACATCACCAGTTCCTGGTGCACTAAGACTTTTAGTCATAAATGGGTGTTGAATATTATTAAGTTATCTTTTTGCATCTATTGAGATGATCATAAACTGTTTCTGTTAAATGGGTTCATTGATTTAATTGAAAAAGTAATTTCAACTTATATTCTAAAAAACAAAACAACTTGGTCATGGTGTATAACCAATTTTACATATAACAGAAATTACTTGTTAATTTTTATTTAGTATTTTGATTCTTCATGAGAGCGAATGCTCCTTCATTTTCCTTTCTTGTAATGCATTTGTCTGATTTTTATTATCAATATGTTATGTTGTCTTTGTAAATGATTTAAAAATATTCCCTTAAATTCTATGTCGGCAGCCATGAAGGAATACCACTTGAATTTTCTTTTTAGCAAATCCACTGTGTGGCGCATAGTTGAATGATAACCTTTGGCTTTCACAGCATTAAAACTATCATGCACTTGTGCCAAAAAATCATTATCCCCCATCTACTTCCAGCAAGTGATTGATTACAGGAAGGGTACTATAGCTAGGCCATTCCTATATGAGATGGGGCTTCTCTGATTTTGCTTAGAGAATCCCCATCCACCTGGCCAAGACTTTCTCAGAATTTCTCTGCAGTCCTGAAATTCTTTTTGCCTAATTCTCCTTCCTTCCTGCTCTCCTTTCACAGGGATAAGACCAGTATCCCAGTCTGAAGCCTCTCCCAGCCTATTTCTGTTCCCTCCCCCTCTATCCTTAACAAACATGTTTTTCAAATAAAGTTCTTATAAATCGAATACTGCCTCACCATTTGCTTTTTATGGGACACAAACCAACACATCTATTCTCTGGAAGAATTGGGGTAAGCCTGGACTTACCTTATTGACAAATGAAGTCAGTTATTCTTGGGATTCTCATTATGGAAATGTTTTTGCATAATAGATTCCACTTCTCTAATAGGTTTTGTAGTGTTCAGATTTTCAATTTCTTCCTCTTTCTAGTATGGAAAGTTATATTTCCTGAGACAATTTTTAACATTTATAAAAAGTTTCAAATTAATTGACATGAGGTTGTTTATAACTTTATGTGTTTAATACCTGATAAAGTGATGTCCAGTTTTTCATTCTTGATTGTTTGCTCCTTTTTCCAGCCAGCAATAACCTGCACATTCCCCTTCCCCATTGGTAATTGTTGTGAGAGTGCTATGAAATTTTTTTCTTTATATTTTTCAACAACTAACTTTTGATTTTGTTAATTTTCTCTATTATACATTTATTTTCTATTTCATTAATTTCTCTGTATATTTCCCTTCTTCTACTTTCGTTGTTGTGAATTTGCTGTTCTTTTATCCAGCTTTATTTATATAGTAGAAACTTAGATCATTCATTTTTCAGACTTTCATTTTCTAACAATATTAGATTATGAATCCCCTTCTGAGTATTAATGTATTTTTTCTTATTCAATTAAAAATGTTTTTGAATTTCCCTTCTATTTTTCCCCTTAATTCATGAGTTATTTAGAAGTATATTGCTTAATTTACTGGAGATTAAGAATATCCTAATATTTACTTATCCATTCTTCTTTCTTTTGTTAATAATTTCCGACTCAGTTCCACTAGACCTAGAAAATATAATCTGGAATTTTGTGGGTTTTGTTGTTTTGTTTTTGTTTTTGTTTTGTTTTGACATGGATTCTCACTCTGTCTCCCAGGCTGGAGTGCAGTGGCACAATCTTGGCTCACTGCAATCTCCGCCTCCCAGGTTCAAGCGATGGTCTTGCCTCAGCCTTCCAAGTAGCAGGGATTACAGGCATGTGCCACCACGCTCGGCCAATTTTTGTATTCTTAGTAGAGTTGGGGTTTTACCATGTTCGTCAGGCTGGTGTCGAACTCCTGACCTCATGATCCGCCCACCTTGACCTCCCAAAGTGCTGGGATTACAGGTGTTAGTCGCCATGCCCAGCCGGAATTTTGTGTTTTTAATATTTGTTGAAGTTTGTTTTATGATCCAGCATATCATCCATTTTAGTAAATACCCCATATGTTGAAAATAGGTAAATTCTCTATTGTTAGGTGCAATGTTCCATAAACAGACAATATTTCATAATTCTATTAATCTTTTATAATTAGGTAAACTCTTTAGATTCTATTTGTTAGATCTTCTCTGTTCCTTCTTAGAGTTTTCTCTTTGTTCTGTTAGCTATTGAAGGAGATATATTGAAATTTCCATAATCTGAAGATTTGTTTGATTGTGAATTCATCTGTTTCTCCATATTAAACTTTTGTTTAATATGTTTTGAAACAATGTTTTTGTGAATGTTGATTTTGAAATGTTAAATATATTCCTTTATATATTTTTCTTTACATCTCATAGCTTTTTTTTTTTTTTTTTGGCCTGAACATCTACTATGTTTATAGTATTACTGCAAATTCATGTCAGCTTTGTTTTGGTTAGCTTTGCATGACATATCTATTCCTATCCTTTTACTTCCAATATTTCTGTGTTTTGTATGCAAGTTTTGTTTATTGCGAGAAACAAATAATTTGGTTTTGCTTTTCAATCTAGTCTAAAAATATTGATCTTTTTCCTGAATAATTTAGTTCATTTAATGTAATGACAGCATAGTTGAGTTTTATGTACCATCTTACTATATTTTTAAAAAACTTTGAACCAGTAGACATGTGTTTCAATTTCTTTCCTTGCTGTTTGGCGACTAATGAAACTTCTAAAATTATTTTATTTTCCCTATGTTTATTATATATTTTTGGACCATTCTGTTAGTGCTGTTTTGAGATTACAACATATGTTCTTAATATATTATATTATAAATTTTTTTCACTTTCCTATGAATATTAGAAACTTAGAAAACTTTAACTCCATTTAATTCTTCCAGTTTCTTGCGTTGCTCTTGTCAGGAAATTTTTACATAATTTTAAATTTCATATTAATTAACCATATTATTTTGTATAGTCAAAATTCACTTATATTTTACTTGGATATTTGTCCTATTACTGTTCCTTTTCTATATTTTAGCCCAATTAACTACTATTAGTATTTCTTCAAGTGCAAGCATGCCAGTGATGACATCTCTGAGTTTTTACTTGCCTTAAAACATCTTTATTTTACCTTTATTTTTGGAGACTATTTTTCTTTTGTGTAGACGTTTGAAAAATAATTTTCAGTTATTTTATTATACTATGTAAAAGATATATATCCACTGTCTTCTGGATTCCCATAATTTTTCTTGGAAAGTCAGGAATTCTTCTATTTAAGGTAACTTTTTTATCCCTCCGGCTATTTTTTTTTAATTTTATTATTATTATACTTTAAGTTTTAGGGTACATGTGCACAACGTGCACATTTGTTATATATGTACACATGTGCCATGTTGGTGTGCTGCACCCATTAACTCATCATTTAGCATTAGTTATATCTCCTAATGCTATCCCTCCCCCCTCCCCCCACCCCACAACAGTCCCCAGAATGTGATGTTCCCCTTCCTGTGTCCATGTGTTCTCATTGTTCAATTCCCTTTGCTCTCATCAGTTTTACTAAAATGTGCCTAAGGGTGGTTCTCCATTCTTCATTCACAGTTCACTATGCGCTTAGTTTGAATATCTCCAACAACCTGTTTTTCTGTTTCCCAGTTTTGTGTTCTGGTGTGTGTGCCATGCAGTTAAACCTGTCCATTACTTCCTTAATTTCTGATTTTGTACTTTTGAGGTCTAGGATTTCCATTTGATTTTTAAAAAATATTTAGATTCTCTTGGGCAAGTCTAATCATTTGTTCTATTTTTCTCTTTTCCTCTATTGTCTTAAACATATCAGTAATAGTTATTTTAAAATTCTTATTATTTCAATATCTGTATCACCTATTAACTTTTTCCCATTCTATGTTTTCTCCCCTTGGTATTAAGCCCTATGATATTCTTTCTTAGTGTCATAGATTAAAGATATCACAGATGCTTTCCTGTTTGTCCCACTGATCAAGGAAGTCTGATTCCTTTGTCCCTGAATTCAGACTGGCCCTAGTTATTTGCTTGACCAACAGAAGGTGGTGAAAGTGATATTCTGGACTTTCAAGATTAGGTCATAAGAAATATTTCAGTTTCCTAAATCTCTTCTAACACTTGTAAACTAGCGATATTTTGTGAGGAATCCCAAGCAGCCCCTGGAGAAGCCTATGTGTAGAGAAACAAAGACTTCCATCAAACTACTACCATTGAGTTTACAAGCAACAGCCTGCAGCACTATTTGGTGTACATATGAGAGTCACCTTTGATGCACACCCTCCAGCCTAAGTTGATCTGCCCAAGCTGAAGCTGTGTGGTTACATTGCTTATGCTGCAGATAATAGAAACAATACATGATTCTTGAATGATTTTAAACCACTGAGGTCTGGTGTAGTTTGCTAAATACCAATAAATAACTGGAACATTTGGAATTCCTTATAGCTATTAAATATTGCACATTATGTAAGAGAAAATACAGAGGCTCATGGTAATATTATATTTCACCAGAAAGGAGTCAATCTTTACCAGAGAATAGAGAAGAGGACTAGGTACATTTTTTAAGTGAAGGAATGGGCTGTGTTGAGATTAGATTGCAGTTTTATAAAGCTATTTCCTCTAGCTCAAACCTGTTTGTAAGGCACAGCCCTCTACAGTTCTTAAGCTCCCATTCAACATAAATTTAGGCTTCTGAAAATGAGAAAGAAACTGTCTGTGTGTTGGTATTTTCAAGTGTCAGCCAGAAGTTCATCTGGTTTTACTAACTTATCAATGGCCGTGTTCCTTGGCCGAGCCTAGATTCCCAGTTGGTAGTCCACATCAAGAATCACGAAGTGCTTCCCAGAGAAAATCAGCTGTATACCCTTAGCTTGCTTTTCAGAGGTTGATATGGTTCGACTCTAAGTCCCCACCCAAATCTCATGTGGAATTGTAATCCCCAGTGTTAGGGAAGAGGCCTGGTGGAGGCAATTGGATTATGGGGGTAAATTTCTCATGAATGAGAACCACACCCCTTGGTACTGTATAATGAGTGAGTTCTCACAAGATCTGGTTGCTCAAAATGTATAGCACCTATGCACCCCCCACCTCTTGCCTGCTTTCTCTTTGCCTTCAGCAATGGTTATAGGTTTCCTGAGGCCTCCGCAGAGGCAGAAGCCACTATGCTTCCTGTACAGTCTACAGAACTGTGAGCTAACTAAACCTCTTTTCTTTATAAATTACCCAGTCTCACGTATTCCTTTATAGCAATGCAAGAATGAACTAATACAGAGGTACTCTCCACTCCATAGCTTTGCCCCCTTGCTGTGGTCAAAATGCCTGGGTCTTCCCTAAATTCATATGTTGAAATCCTCATCTGCGATGTGGTGGTGCTAGGAAGTGGGGCCTTTGGGAGGTGATTAGCTCATGGGGATAGAGCCCTCATAAATACAATTAGTGCCCATAAAGAAGAGGCCCCAGAGAGACACCCTGCCCCATCCAACACATGAGAACACAGCTAGGAGGCACTGTCTATGAACCAGGAAGCGAGCCCTCACCAGACACTGAATCTGCTGTGATCTTGTACTTCCTAGCCCCCAGAACTGTCAGAAATAAAATTCTATTGCTCATAAGCTACCCAGTTTTTAGTACTTTGTTATAGCAGCCAGTACAGAATAAGACCATCCCTCTAGTCCTCATTACTTGCACAGATTTCTGATGACTTTACATAGAGAATTATTGTCTTTCATCTGGCTTTTCAAGTAGTTCTTAAGGAGATTGTTGTTTTACAAAATTCTACAGCGTAGCCAGGAGTAGACATTCTGTAAACCGATTTTAATCCTTATAGTAATTAGAGAGAAAGATACTGTCATTTTTCACAATGATGGCTGAGAAAATATCCTCTGAAAAATTAAACAACTTACCAACGGATGCACAGTAACTTGATCAAGGTTCTACAGAAAGTGGGCAAGTCTCAATTCTAACTCATATCTGTCTTCAGAATCTGTGTTTTTAAGCAATAAGTTATATTTTTCTAGTATTTTATTCAGAATATAAAATTCTAGGTAGGCATAGAGTATTTTTTAATAACCAAAGGAAGCTTCTGGGGGGTCTTGGCACTAAGAAATAAAAGAAAGTAAAATATATATGGTAAAAATCCCTCCTAGGTCTCTCGTGATACTTGGTGTTCATGACCCTGGTGTTTGTGTCCCTGTTGTTCATGACAATGGTGTTCAGGACCCTGGTGTTTGTAACGCTGGTGTTCGTAACGCTGGTGTTCATGTCCCTGGTGTTCATGACGCTGGTGTTCATGTCCCTGGTGTTCATGACGCTGGTGTTCATGTCGCTGGTGTTCATGATGCTGGTGTTCATGTCCCTGGTGTTCATGTCGCTGGTGTTCATGTCCCTGGCGTTCATGACCCTGGTGTTCATGTGCCTGGTGTTCATGACCCTGGTTTTCATGTTCTTGGTGTTCATGACCCTGGTGTTCATGTGCCTGGTGTTCACAACCCTGGTGTTCACGACCCTGGTGTTCACGACCCTGGTGTTCACGACCCTGGTGTTCATGTGCCTGGTGTTCATGACCTTGGTGTTCATGTTCCTGGTGTTCACGTCCCTGGTGTTCATGACCTTGGTGTTCATGTTCCTGGTGTTCACGTCCCTGGTGTTCACGACCTTGGTGTTCATATCTAGTGTTACACTGGCGCTTTCTCACTGTTTCTTTCTGTAAACAAAAGGATCTTGTGATTTCTACATTTTTGTCAGAATTTCACAGATTAATGTGATTTTCTATGCCTTTTTAAAATCCCAAATACGAATGGGCTTTTTAATGTAATATACTTGGAATTCTTTAAGATGAGGTTTATCAAAATGAGTGCAGGTGTAAGGCATTTGAAATAGCTTTACTTAGATCAACCCACAGCCAGCTATTCTATCTTTTTATGAGAAAAATACATTCTGTATTATAACCTCTCACTGTCAGTATTCGGCGGTCACATAATTTAAGAGGTATGTATATCTCTTATACTTGCAATGAAACCCATTGACGTTGTTTTGTGAATGCAAGGACACTAACGGCACATATTAAGGACTATAATATTTGACTATTTTCTGAAGTCAAAGCTAAAACATAGCATATAAATTTCATACAAATATGCTATTACAAAGCTCATATACATCATCATCTTTTTGATTTTAAAATGAGAAGTTACTGTGTGTAGTGTAAAAATATATAAAACAATACTTTGGAAATATATGTATAAATACACAGACACACACACACACACATTAATGGTTAGTCTGAAAAGTTGGTAGCTTTCTTTTTTCTAATGCAGGACTTCTAAGACTAGTTCCTCTTTGCCTAGACACTTTACATTTATCTTCACAGATATTTGAAATTCTTTTGACAAGCATTTATTTTTTTTCATTTTACTGTTTCTGGGAAAATGGACCTTTAAAGGACTGTGTCACCTATTAAATGTATTTGCAACATATTCCGAGTATATTCATGGTGTAAGTTGTAAATGGCAGATATCGAGTGAGGAACAGGATAGTATTCCAGGTATTCAGAAACTTACCTGTGCACCATGATGCATTTGTTATCTCAGACATTTGTCTTCCTTCTGTGTTTGAGGTTGTAGGGGAAACAGAAGAGAATACAGGGTATTCCACCCATTGCCCTAGTTATAAGAGACTGAATAACCCTTGTTGCAAAAAGCCAATATCCAATATATTTAAGTATCCTTTTATCTAGTTGAGAGGTCAGTTACAAAGCAATATGTTCTCTCAGAAGAATTTAATTGAGAAATAGAATTGGATTAATCAAGGAGAAAAATTATCCAGGAGAAAAATCAAGTGAGATTACCAAGACAAATTACTGCATAATAGATGCTAAACAAGGAAATGGTCATACGGGCATGGGTCAGAAATGTACAAGTATCTCGTTTGAAGCTCTGCCAGCAAGAAATCAATAACTAAGTGGCAGATTAGGTTCTTTAGGGCAAGAATCTAAGGGCAGAACCAAGGATTTACCTAAAAGAAAGAGTTTGCTAAAAGTGACACATATATTTATTAATTAAAAAAGGAATCTAACAGAAAATTTTCTCTCCCTTAAAAGTTATTTTAAAATTCCACTTTTTAGTATTGGCAACTACAGCTTTACCTATCCAGACTGCTAGAATTTAGATAATGTAATATTCTTGTCCTAGTCCATTAGGGATGTTATTAAAAAATACTATAGACTGGGTGGCTCATGAACTATAGAGATTGATTTCTCAACGTTCTGGAGGCTGGCAGTCTGAGATTAGGGTTCAGCACCATCAGGATCTAGTGATGGCCCTCTTTTGAGTGGTGGACTGCCAACCTTTCATTGTATCTTCACATGGTGGAAGGGGTGAGGGGTCTCTCATGAACCCCCCACCCTTTTTTTTTTTTTTTGAGACAGAGTCTCACCCTGTTGCCCAGGCTGGAGTGCAGGACTGCAGTGGCACAATCTCAGCTCACTGCAAGCTCTGTCTCCTGGGATGAACCTCTTTTATAAGGGTACTAATCCCATGATGAGGACCGCCCTTATTACCTAATCACCTCCCAAAGGCCCCAACTCCTAATATCACTTTGGAGGATTAGAATTATAGTATATGAATTTTGCGGGACATAAACATTCAGATTTCTTGGCATTTTGTGAGTCTCTATGATTGGATTCAGATTCTCCATTAGTCTTTACGGTGGTAGTTCTCCAGTGATGGTATCAGTTTCCATATCTCTGGTTTATCCTCAACCACCCTGTTAGATCTGGTCTTATGTCACTCTTTTTGTTTTAGGTAGAAGCTTTAGAAAAGATTCTAATAATTTGTACAAGCAGAAATCCAGTTGTACTCTAATCTAAATATCTTAACTTTGCTTAATATAGCCAAAATCCAACTTAGCTTATAATGATGTCTCTCTTCCTTCTCTACATCCTAACAGAAATTTCTAACATGTATATAGTTCTAATGCACAAGTTGATTGTAGTTAAATATTTCCATATCTTAGCACTGCTCTAATATTAAATGCTCTTTTAAGATACAGCCCTTAATTATCATTTTATTCTCTTCCAGACTTATGCCCAGTGCTTTGACAATAGCAGACCCACAATAGGTTCTCTAAATGAATAAACAACTCCATTATAGTTGCTCAGCACACCAGACATACCAGAACCTTCTATCTTATTGTCAGAATTTTTATATACTGCCTTTGTGATGACTATGGAAAAGGCAAAAACAATGCCAAATTTGTTTAAGTAGCAAAAACTTAATAAGCCCTTCATGTATGTTCGGTACTGCACTTGGGCTTAGGAAACCAAAATTAAATAGGAGAAAATTGAAATTAGGATAAGGTGTAATGAAGTAATTTTAAAAGATGACCATACTATTTCAGGCCAAAGTTAGAATCCAAAATGTTCCAAATACTTAATTTCTTTTTCCCAAGCTTTCTATAGATAACCTCATCCAAAATGTATTAACAGATTTTTTTTTCATAGTACCATCACTGGGGAAGGAATTGAGTGTGTCTTATTACCCCAGTTAGGAGGAGCCGTCCATGACGGAGAGGCTTTTGCTGTGCGTGTGCTGATAAAAACGTGTGGATATTGGAGCAGGAACAAAAAGTGAAAAAGAAATGGGTGATACAGCCTTCAGCTTCCAGAAATTGAGCAAGTTTGCCCTTCTTTGTGTGTTTCAAAACTTTGATTACAAAACAGTGTCTATTTTTTGTTTTCTATGTTATTCTTTGATATTTACTCCAGCCATTTTTTAATTGGATAAAAGCCATTTTCTCTCAGAGAAATGCTTAGTTAAGTAGCTTGAATAACATTCAAGTTCATGGTTGCTGACTCTGCTGCAATTTAAATAACTCTAGTGGTGTTACATTCCTTGTTTTCTAATGCTATTGTGATCTGTTGGAGATTCATATTTCATATCTGACTAAAAGTCAGATAGCCATGTGTTTTATTAAGATTGTTACAATATATGTTTTAACATTTAATTTGAATTGAAGAATAAATATGACAAACGATAAGGTTCCTAGGAACAAAATGAAATATTTGGCTAGCTCTATAAGCTTACATCATTTGCAAAGATAGATATTTGGGGAATATTTACTGCTTGGAGAGTTCTTTTATGAGACATTTAAAGGAAAGCACTAAAATTTGAGAGGCGTGCATGACGATGTGAGTCTAAAACTGAGTATGGACCTAAAAGAATGGTGTTAGGAAGGTTAGAAACCATACTAAGTCCTGGGGAGAGGCCAGAGAAAGGATTATTTAGAAGAAGAAGATCCCCAAATATTTAAATATCACCTCTGCCAAATCCCAAACTGGAGCTAAAACTCCATATCAGCGTCGATCCCTTCATTTCCTTTACCTACAGATTACTTAATCATCATTGTTTTCAAGGTTTAGAACGGGTTTTTTTCCCTCTTTTTAAAAAATCGTCCTGTACTGTCACCTAGCAGACATCTATCAGCAATGCAGCATCTGGTGTATTACAGTAATGAGAAATTCTCATTACTGACCCCGCCAGACTCATGGCTTCTCAACCAGGCCCCCTTATTGCTTCCAAATGCATTTCTCTAAAACTCAAATCCAGTATATGCTTTGCTCTGTTTAAAAATACTGACAGCTTTTTCTCTTCCTTTTTATCTTCTCCTTCACCTTCCCATTTGCCCACTGTTTCTGTATTAGTCTGTTTTTACATTGCTGATGAAGATATACCCAAGACTGGGTAATTTATAAAGAAAGAAAGGTTTTATGGACTCACAGTTCAGCACAGCTGGGGAGGCCTCACAATCATGGTGGAAGGTGAAAGGCACATCTTACATGGCGACAAGAGTGAATGAGAACGAAGCGAAAAGGGGAACTCCTTATCAAACCATCAGATCTCATGAGACGTATTCACTACCATGAGAACAGTATGGGGAAAACTGCCCCCATGATTCAATTATCTCCCACCAGGTCCCTCCCACAACTTTTGGGGATTATGGGAGCTATAATTCATGATGACATTTGTGTGGGGACACAGCCAAACCATGTCAGTTCCCTTCTTGAAAATTAACTCCAAACCCATTGGGTGAAACCCGGCAAGTTGCGGATCCCTTGGGGGAGGAGAGTGCTATGAAGAGTCAATGTGAGAGGGCCCCAGGGCCCCACAGGGGTGTTGAAGGCTTACAGGTGAGGACAGTGCTGACTCTGTAGGGCAGCTGGTTGTGGATGATAGAGCACAGCGGGACAAGGCAGGTGACCACACAAGGAGTGAAAAGGAGGTGGGCCAGGGTGAGGTGTGGGAGCCCAAGCTGAGTGAGAAGGCTATCTGTGCAGGGCTGGTGTGTGAGGCAGTCCTACACAAGGGTTGGAACAAGGTGAGAAAGGCCACCCTGTGGAAGGCTGTGCACCGCAGCATTCAAACCCAAGAGGGAGATGGAGGCTTCTTTCCCTAGTGATATCTGAGCCCAGGCATGGTAAGGAGGACTTTCGTGTTCAGTAGGAATGAGGGTGGACCATGCAGGGTGTGGGAGCCAGAGGAGGGCAGAGGAAGATGCTGGTGGGGTTGGTGGAGGGAAGCTTGATGGTGGCAAAAAAAAGTTGATACCTATAGACGGATTGAGTGTGTAAGTAAGGGAATGAGAATCATGTTTATTAATGTCAGAGGAGAGAACTGCAAATAGACACAGGGTAGAAAAATAAGCCCTGTGTTACTGAATTGGAGTTAGAGAGGTTGGTATGAACTCAATATATATGTGTAGATAAAGAACAGATGGAAATGTGTGTGAGTATGTGTGTGTGCATATGTGTAAGTATGTATGTATGTACACAGATATAGTCACACATATGCTCCCTATCTCTGTCCACTGAAAAGACCTGGGGAAAGAGACACCCCAGCAGCAATGAGAAGACCTAGTACTCAGGTCTTGGTTAAAAAATAACATTGTCCTCTAAGAGGAACCAGGTTGATTCCAAGGATGGGGCAGGGAAATTGTAAGATGGTCTCAATATATCTCATTTCTAAGACCGAGGAGGTGTGTGCTCAAAAAATGGTAGTAAGGCATAAAAGGGCACAGGGACCCATGTGAAGGGGCTCCCACTGGTCAACTATAGGACAATTTGGGTATCTAAATGAATACTAATAATGCCTTATAACTCACTGAATAAGACTGCATAAAATAGGACTCCAGAAATGAGTTAAAATTCAACAAGGAATAGGAAATACACATCTACAAACATGCCTCCCTACGAAATAATTACTGATTGCATAGAAGTCAAAAAGTAACTTTACAGTGACAAAGCCTAGCAGATCCCACCTTAATGAAGGGATCGACATTAACATCAAGAGTTTAGGGACAAATCAAAACCTCGTGAGCTGCTGGATAAGACGGAATGAGAAGAACCCACATATTAGGTGGATGCAAATGTAATTACAGTTTTGCCATCACTTTTTTTTTTTTTTTTGAGATGGAGTCTTGCTCTGTTGCCAGGCTGGAATGCAGTGGCATGATCTCAGCTCACTGCAACCTCCACCTCCAGGGTTCAAGTGATTCTCCAGCCTCAGCCTCCCGAGTAAGTGGGACTACAGGCACGCACCACCACACTCAGCTAATTTTTCTATTTTTAATAGAGACAGGGTTTCACCATGTTGGCCAGGATGGTCTCAATCTCTTGACATTGTGATCCACCTGCCTTGGCCTCCCAAAGTGCTGGGATTATAGGCGTGAGCCGCTGCGCCTGTCCTGCAATCACTTTTAATGTCAAAAACCACAATTACTTCTGCACCAACCTAATATTAATAACTTCAGTAAAATTCTTATCAAAGATGCATCACTGAACCGTAATCATGAAGAGATGCCAGGAAGAACCAACTGAGGAGCATTCTATATGGTAACAGCCCTGTGCCCTTCAGAAGTGTTCAAGTCAAGGTAAAGAAGGAGAGTCTAGGGAACCAGACTGAAGGAGTTGGAAAGGAAGTGGTAACTCAGTGCAGCAGGTGATGCTGGACATGGTCCTTTTGCTCTAAAGGGCATTGGCAAAATTTAAATGGGGTTCGAGGATTGGTTGGTAGTAATGTATGAATCTTAATTTCCTAGTTTTTCTGGTGGCATTTGCAGGGGAATATCCTTGTTTGTAGAAAATGCAACTAAAGTATCCAGAAGTTTTCCCAAAAAGATGGTTTCAGTGAGTCTAAATAAAGCATGTGTGTTAGACGCACATGCTGGCCCAATTTACTTTTTTAAACTTACTTTAAACACGCACATCCTACTCTCCAGCCCATATTGCATATCTTATACTGTCTCTTTGGCTTTGATCATGCAGTTTTACCTAATTTTCTTCAACTTTTTCACTTGGGAAACTTTTTGCTCATTAAAAATCCAACTTGATGGTGACTACTGTATAAAAACGGGACTCCACTGGTTATCTCACATTGTTCTTTTCTTATTACATACACTACATTCTCTTTCACAAAGTGGAAGTTAACCCTGAGATTGCAGTGTAATAATTAGTGTATGTTTGTTTTCTCCTTTAGAATGTAACTTTTCTTTTTTTATTATTGATGTAGCATTAAATTTCCAGTGCATAGTACCTATAATATCAGATATGTAGTATATACTAAAACATGTTTTGAACAAATGAATGTTCTGTGTCTACCTGAAGTGTTTTGTTTGCCACTGCTATCAGCTCCTCAATCTGCAACAGTAACATTTGAATTAGGTGAGTGTGCAGATATGCTGCTGAACAAAATTGTAGATATCAGTAAATGTTTTAACATAGGTGATATTTTAAAATATATTTTAATATCTTATGCTTGAACATCATAAGGGAATCCACTGTCTTATCCCTTTACTTGCTGCCAACAGCTGTCATCTCCTAGCGTATCCCTCAAGTTTCCTTCACAACCACAAATAAATCGAGAGATCTCAGCATCCTCCTCAACAGTCACCCTGGGATTGTAGAGGCCAGTGACTCTCAAACTTGCATATATATCAGAATCACCTGAAAGGCTTATTAAAACACCTGGGCTCCAATCCTAGAACTTGTGATTTAGTAGATATGGGGCAGGGCCCCCAAATTTGTATCTCTAACAAGTTCACAGTTGATCCAATGCCACTGTCCTGGCAATCACCCTTTGAGGATCACTGATCTACATGTATTATATTGAGGTCAGCTAACTCTGACCATGACTCACATTATTAATCCTCTCAGTCAGTGTGAAAAAGGGAAGACTTCACCAAGGTCAATCCTTCTTTCCCAGGCAGTCATTTCCACTGGGGAAGCAGAGGTCATAAACAACATACAAAGCCTCCACTTTGTTATCCCCAGATGGTTTCATCACACCTTGCTTTAATCTCGTAACTGACTTCCCAGCTCTTCCACCTCACTGGATGTGGGTTATGTTCCCTGACCTGAAGCCCAGCACTCCTCTCCCTGTCCACTTCTCCAGACCCTGCTCTAGCGGAAGCTGACTTTTCTTCCATGGTCTCAGAATCTTAATATCCAGTGAGACTGTGGCATCCCAGGAATTACTCTCTAGTATTTTTATACAAATCTTGACTTCTTTAAGGCTCAAGGCCTCTCTAACTGTCCAGCTTGATCATCTACATACTGCCTCACTGAAAACGTTGAATTGCAGTATTTATTTTCACTGGCGTGTAGCTATCACAGAGGGAGACTTCAACACCTAGGCTTTTTGCTTGCTTCTCACTTTCATCGACAATTTCTACTGCTATTCAGTGATTCTAGAGAAGCTCTCCCCTACTTTATTTCAGATACTCTCTCCTAAAGCAAAGCACTGTGTCTCGTCATCTCTGAAATCATGAAACCATGCATATAATTCTTTGATAACAATCTTTCAGTATGCTTCATTGCCACTTAGTATAAAACTCATTGATGCATCTACCATCTTCCCATAGAGAGGAATTAAAGGACTTCTTTGATTTTATAGACCTTCCCCCTTCCCCTTGTTCTTGTCTTACTTTTTCTTCCCTCCATGTATTAAATGCTAAATTCTCACACTTTTTTTAAGCTCACAGCTTTTTATTTTTCAGCATAAATTGACAAAGTATCTCGTATATTTATGGGATAGAAAGCGATGTTACAATATATGTATACAATGTGAAATGATTAAGTCAAGCTAACTAACATTCTGCCATCTCATATACTTACCATTTTAGAAGATACAATATGCAATTATTAACTATAATCACCACACTGGGCAGTACAACTCAAAAAAGTTATTTCTCCTTTCTAACTAAAACTTTGCACCCTTTGACAATATGTCTTCATACCCCTGACTCCCCACACTCTGGTAACCTTCATTCTACTCTCTGCTTCTATGGTTTTCATTGTTTTAGGTTACACATAAAAGTGGGAATATGCGGTATTTATCTTTCGGTTCCTGGCATGTTTCACTTAACATAATGTCCTCCAGGTTTATCTACGTTATCATAAATCACAGAATTTCCTTTTTTAAGCCTGAAGAGTATTCCATTTTTAGTATACCAAATGCTCTTTATCCATTCATCTTTGGATGAACACTTAGGTTAATTCCATATCTTGGCTATTGTGAATAGTGCTGCAATGCTGTAATGAACGTGGGAATGCAGAGATCTCTTTGATATATTGGTTTCAAATCCCTTGGATATATACCCACAGGTGGGATTGCTGTATCATATGGTAGTTATATTTTTAGTTTCTTAAGGAATCTCCTTACAGTCAGTTTTCCACAATAGCTGTACTAATTTACATCCCTACCAAGATTGTACCAGGGTTCCCCTTTCTCCACATCCTCACTAATTTATCTTTCATTTTTTTTTTTTTTCTGAGGCAGAATTTTGCTCTTGTTGCTCAGGCTGGAGTCCAACGGTGTGATCTTGGCTCACCACAACCTTCCCTTCCTGGGTTCAAGCGATTCTCCTGCCTCAACCTCCCAAGTAGCTGGGCTTACAGGCACGTACCACCATAGCCGGCTAATTTTGTATTTTTAGTAGAGACGGGGTTTCTCCATGTTGGTCAGGCTGGTCTCGAGCTCCTGACCTCAGATGATCCACCTGCCTCAACCTCACAAAGTGCTGGGATTACAGGCATGAGCCACCATGCCCAGCCTGTTTCATCTTTTTGATCATAGCCATTCTGACATGTATAGTGGTTTTCATTTGCATTTCCCTGGTGGTTACAGATGTTGAGCAATTTTTTTGTATTCTGTTGGACATTCATATGTCTTCTTTGGAGAAATGTCTATTCAAGTCCTTTGTCCATGTATTAAATGGGTTATTTGAGTTTTTTATATATTTTAGACCTCTGCCACATCTCAGATATATGGTAGCAAATATTTTCTTCCAATCTGTGGGTTGTCACTTGACTCTGTTAATTGTTTCCTTTACTATGCAGAAGCATTTTACCTTTATGTAATCCAGTTTGTCTATTTTTGCTTTTTGTTGCCTCCAGTTTTAGAGTAAACACCCTCCCTGCAAAAAAATTGCCTTGCCAAATGTCATGTAGTTTTCCCCCTGTGTTTTCTTCTAGTTGCTTTTGAGTTTTAGATCTTACATTTAAGTCTTTGATTCATTTTGAGTTGAATTTTATATACTGTTTGAGAAAAGGGTTCAATTTTATTCTTCTGTAGGTGAATACCAGTTTTTCTGGCACCCTTAATTGAAGACCCTGGCTTTTTCCCATTGTATCTTCTTGCCACCTTTGTCAAAAATCAATTGGCCATATATTGGTGGATTTATTTCTAGACTCTCTATTGAGTTCCATTGGTCATTGTGTCTGTTTTTATGCCAGCAACATACTGTTTTAATTACTATATTTTTGAAATATACGTAGTATGATGCCTATAGCTTTGTGCTTTTTGCTAAAGATACCCTAGGCTACTCGGCTGTTTTAGTGATTCTATTTGAATTTTAGAATTGTTTTTGCTATTTCTATGAAAAATGACACAATGCAGTTTTGATAGGGATTGTATTGAATCTGTAAATTGCTTTGAATAGTATGGAAAATTATAACAATATTCTTCCAATCCATGAATATGACATATCCTTTCATTTATTTATGTTTTCTTTAATTTCTTGAACAAAAATATAATATATCACGTTAACAAAAATGTGATATACGATATTAACAGCATGAAAGACAAAACTGAATCTCATTAGATGCAGAAGAAGCATTTGGCAAAAATCCAACATCCTTTTATGAAAAAAAACTGTCATCAAATCAGGTGTAGAAGGAATGTACTGCAATGCAATAAAGGCCATAAATAACAAGCTTACAACTAACATTATATGCAATGCTGAAAAGCTGGAAGCTTTTCCTCTAAGATGATAAATAAGACAAGGATATCCACTCTTACCCCTTCTATTCAACATGGTACTAAAAAACCCTTGTCAGAGCAATTAGGCAAGTGAGAACAATAAAAGAAGTCAAAATAGAAAGGCAAGAAGTGTGCCGGGCACAGTGGCTCATGCCTGTAATCCCAGCTCTTTGGGAGGCCGAGGCAGATGGTTCACTTGAGCTCAGAAGTTCAAGGCCAGCTTGAACAACATGGTAAAAACCCATCTGTACAAAAAAACACAAAAATTTGCTGGGCGTGGTGGCAGGCGCCTATATTCTCAGCTACTTGGAGGGCTGAGGTGGGAGGATCGCTGGAGCCTGGATTGCATCACTGCACTACAGCCTGGGTTAGCTGGGTGACAAGAGAAACCCTCTGTCACACACACACACACACACACACACACACACACACAAAAGTGAAATTGATCTTGGACTTCCTAGCCTTCAGAACTGTGAGATATAAATGTCAGTGGTTTAAATCTCCCAGTATGTGAATTTTTTTTTAGCAGCCTGAGCTGATGAATGCAGTCCTATTCTTACACTGTGGCCTTTGTCTGGTCTCTACAGAGAGGCCCACGGTGCCCTGTGATGTCTTTCCTCTCCACATGGCTGCACCAGAACTGCAGTGGCACTCAGCATCATGTGGCCTCTAGTGTCTCCAGTTAGCTCCCAGGCCTGCTACAGTCCATCATCCCTGGCCTCACAGAATCTCATCATGTGCATGTCTTTGGGCACCAATGGGAAATCTACACTGAGAACACTGTCACCCCTCTTTTGTGGAGCACCCTCTCTCAAGGGTCCTGCCTCACACATCCTAACTTTGCTGACAGCAGAAACTCTGCACCCACATAAATGCCTCCTCAGCTCAGGGAGGGTGCTATGACCTTGATAGGCTCTGCCATCCTCTGCTGCAGTCAGGACAGCACCCCAGCCACAAAGCCAAGCCAGATGGGAGATGCACCTCACACAGTTTCCTTCTCCCTAGAATCACTGTCCTGCTCCACAGGAAAATTGTGACTTCGTATATTTTGTCCAGGCTGAGAGAAACCCAGTATCAGTTACTCAGTCAAGTCTGGCTACAGAAATGTGTCATTGGATTCTAACCCTCCTTTGGCTCCAATCCTTCCGGTGTCCATTTTTGCAAATTTATCCTTTTTTGTAATTTTATTAGTTTGATAGAAGAGAGATTCTGTACTCTGGTTTGTCTCTGCCATAGTCCACTAGATGACTCTAATTATTATTTTAATAAGAAACGTTGATGCTATTTTATCAAGAGTATTATTTTCCATGCGTTCATAGAAAATGGCATCAAAGGTGTATACAATTTCATTTCCAATTTATTTTGGTCAAAATCTATAGATATTGCTCGCCTTGATTTTTTAAAAATTTAATTATGTATAAACGTTTGAGAAACCTGCCTAATTTTGTTTTCTTACATAGTACCTATTTTTAATGCCTGGCTGTTTATAGGATTTTTTCTTTGCCACATAACATTTGTTTTTAAAGAATCTAGGCATATACCTCTTTATTAATTTTTTGGCAGATGATAAATCTTAACAACCTTCATATACCAATCTCCCTTTTACTTAGATAATGCTGAATCTATTAAATCTTTGACTATTGCTTTTTCTCAGATGTTTTTCTTTATATAGTTTAAACCCATGGCATATTTTTGTATGTAATTGGTTCTTCAAGTTTTGTCCTTTAGGAGTTCTCTGAGTGTTTTCTGTGCATTCTGATTCCATGTTTAATGAATAAGTCTTGTTTGTGACTGTCTTCCACATAGATCTTCATTCTACTATTGACCTTTTGATTTCCTCAGGTATACTTTCATCTCCTTCTTCATTTCAACCGGATGACTTTTCATGTCTATATTTTACCTATTGTCAGCTGCATAGTTCTAAGCAGATAGGGACCTTGCTGTATAAGAGAAAGTGAAAATTTAAAGGCAATATAAATATAATAAATATAACAAAGTTAACAAAAATATACAGGTTATTATGCAGCAGACATACAATACGGAGTAACTTGAAATAGAGAATGTCTCCCATTACAAGAAGTAGAGCTGGCATTTAAACAAATGGAAGAAAAGTTCCAGCTGAAGTTGTTCAGCGTACACTCGTTTTTGTTGCCTTGACAATTGGAGCTCCTAACACTTTAAGCATTGCAACAGCCAAGTCATGATTATGATCAGGCAAATAGAAAAGGAAAATGTAAATAAAGTAGACAGTAATAAGTGACTGAACAATATGTTGTCTAGAGCTCCTTTGGGATTTTTATTTTTGTATGTGTCAACTTGGCTGAGCTACAGTCTCCAGTTATTTAATCAAACACTAATCTAGGTGTTGCTGCTGGTATAATTAAAACCCCTAATCAATTGACTTTAAGTAAGTGAGATTATCCTGTATACTCTAGGTGGGCTTCATTCAATCAGTTATATACCTTAAAAGCAAGGTTCAAGTTTTTCCAAGAAGAAAACATTCTGCCTGTGGACAGTAGCTCATACATATGGCCATGAGTTTCAGTCTGCACAGGTATTCCCTTCTCCAGATGGCATTCTCTGTGGATTTCAGATGCTCACAATTGTTCTGTAAGCAAATTTCTTGCTATAATATCTGTGTGTGTGTGTCTCTGTCTCTCTCTTTTATATATGTGTGTGCATGTATGTGTGTGTATATATACATATACTATGTATAAATTTTATATGTACATTTATTTTGTATATGTAAAATCAAGGTTATGCACCTGTCAGAATACACACACACACACACACACACATACACACACATGTATGTACTAATTTGTATCATATATTTCTGTGTGGGTATATACATATATATGTGTGTTTGGGTGTGTGTGTACATAAAATGCTGCTTCTCTGGCTGAGCCTGTACTGATGTCTCTATCTTAAGAAAAGATCTTGGGAGGAGGTATTTGGTTAGGTTTTTGGAAGAAGGGATGGTTGTTCTGCAGATAGTTGAGATTATGAGGGAAAAATTAGGATTCATAATGAAAGAATTAAATTATAAATTATACTTGCACATTCAATATCTTCTTGAGGACAGTATTTATTATTTCACCCCCTGACTTTGATGAAGCCCATGTAAATAATATAGCAATTGCTGGATCTACACATTGGCGTAGCTGGTGTTACATGAAAAAATGTTTTACAGGGAATAGGTCACTTAATGTTACAACACATTACTGCTTATTTTAAATGATGACACATCACATAATGCAATAGCTTTCTTTTGACTACAGGAAAGACTTCCATTTTTGTTGTTATAAATAATATGGGAAATGGTCGTCACTTGACAGATTTTCCCATGAGCCTTCTGTGCAATTTTTTGATGCATTAATGCTAGATTCGTTAACCTAAAACTTAATTCATGAGGCATGGTGGAATGAGCTCTAACTCTTATATTAATTGTCAAAATATGAATTTGTATCATTAATTTTCAAAAGTTATTTAGAAATCCCCAGGGGTTCCAAGAAGCCCACACTGTAGCCATATTTTGTGAGCAATGAGTAGGGATCAAGCAGATCACTTCTATTGATGTAACTTGGAGGTTTGGGGTTAGACTTGAGTTTGAAGTCCAACTCTGCTGTTTATTACCAGGATAAACCATTTAGAAAACTATGTCACAGTATCATTATCTGCAAAAATGCACAAAATATTTTTATTTTTACCAAGGCTGGTGCACAGTGGTGTGATCTCTGCTCACTGCATCCTTGACCTCCCGGGCTCAAGTGATCCTCCTACCCCAGCCTCCTGAGTAGCTGGGACTACAGGCATGACCCACTATGCCTGGGTAATTCTTTTTTTTTTAAGAGAAGGGGTTTATCCATGTTCCCCAGGTGGGTCTCACAAACTCTTGGGTTTAGCTAACCACCCACCTTGGAATCCCAAAGTGCTGGAATTATAGGCATGAGCCACCACACACCACACCTGGCCACAAAATATTTTTCTAGATTCATGTGCTATATAGATTAAACACAACAGTACAGGCAAAGCTTTAAAATAAGTGAAATATATTCCCTTTGTTTTCTATAGGACTTCTATAAGCTTTTATTTGTAATGGAAAAGCTGTCTTTCTGGTTCTAAAGTGATATTCATCTATGTAGATTTTTTCTTTTTTTCCATACAGACTTTCGCTCTTGTTGCGGATCTCAGCTCATTGAAACCTCTGCCTCCTGGGTTCAAGTGATTCTCCTGTCTCAGCCTCCCAAGTAGCTGGGATTATGGTATAAGCCACCATGCCTGGCTAATTTTTGTATTTTTAGTAGAGACAGGGTTTCACCATATTGGCCAGGTTGGTCTCAAACTCCTGACCTCATGGGATCCACCCACCTCGGCCTCCCAAAGTGCTGGGATTACAGGCATGAGCCACTGCAACCGGCCCTATGTAGATCTCTATCATGTGGCAAATCTGTCCATTTTTCCTGTGTTTTGTGTTTTCCTGATATTCCTTCAGTGGGTATTAGGATCACATACATACTATTTCAAAGTTACAGTGGTGCATCCAAGATAGCTTTAGGCTCTTCCAAACTCTTGAGAGAAGAGTAAAAGGAAGAGAGCAAGGGAGGAAACAGAGAGGTAAATTAGTGACACAATAACAATAAATATTTTTCTCCATAAAGCAGAGAGAGCCCCACTTCTCTGTTGTTATCAGGGCCATGATGAATAATCTTTGGCCATATTGTAGAAGATAAATAGAGGTCTCATTTCCTCTTGAGAACTAACTACATAGGTTGACATCAGAGGGATTTGCTGGATCTGCATGAGAGAGAATTTCCAAGCCTGTTTATTTTTAAGCTGTTTATGCAAAGCGAAGGTGATGTGTTCATCAGAATAGTGAGGCATGCTGCGTTAAGGCAAGGCACAAAGTTGCCGCAGCTCACAGTAGCAAAATTTGCTTTCTTGCTCTTGCTCTTCTTTCCCATGCATAGGTTCTAGGGCAAGGAGATTCTACGTGGTGGCTCCCGGTCATTCTCTTTATGAACAAATACAGGCACAATCTCCAAAGTAGGAGAGAAAGATGGAGACTTACTCACCATCTCCCATATTTCATAGTGAATATGGCTCACAGAACACTTAACCTCAAGGGATCGGGGAAGGGCAATCTCGTGTGTCCATAAGGCACTGAATACTGTGGGCAATTGTAACACAATGGTAAATATTTGTGTATCTAAACACAGAAAACGGGTTAGTAAAAATATAGTATAAAAGATAAAAAATGGTACACCTGTACAAGGCACTCACCATGAATGGAGCTTGCAGGACTGGACGTTGCCGTGGGTGAGTCAGTGAGTGAGTGGTGAGAGAATCGGAAGGCCTAAGATGTTACCATATACTGCTGTAGACTTTATAAACACTGTATGCTTAGGTCACACTACATTTATTTAAAAAACTTTTTTAAAATAATAAATTCACCTTAGCTTAATATAGCTTTTTAAATATATATATTTCAATATATTTAGGGGTACAAGTGGTTTTTAGTGACCTGAATGAATTGTATAAAACTTTTACTGTATCCATAACCTGAATTGTGTACATTGTACCCAATAGGCAATTTTTCATCCCTTACTTCCCTCCTCCTTTCCCCTCTTCTGAGTCTCTGAAGTTCATTATATTACTCTGTATGCCCCTGTGTACACATGGCTTAGTTTCCTCTTATAAATGAGAACATATCATATTTGGTTTTCTATTCCCGAGTTACATCTCTTAGGATAATGGCCTCCAGTTTCATCCAAGTTGCAGCAAAAGATATTATTTCATTCTTGTTTATGGCTGAGTAGTATTCCATGGTATAAACACACCACATTTTCTTTGTCTGCACGTTGGCTGATGGGTACTTAGGTTGATTCCATATATTTGTGATTGTGAATTGTGCTTCAATAAATATATGCAATATTTATGCAATTACTTCTTTTCCTTAGGCAGATACCCAGTAGTAGGATTGCTGGATCAAGTAGATCTGCTTTTAGTTCTTTGAGAACTTTCTATACTGTTTTCCATAGTGTGATACACTACAACATTGTAACAGGTATGATATCACCAGGCAATAGGAATTTTCCAGTTCCATTGTAATCTTACAAGGCCATCATTGTATATGCAGTCTATATATCATCGACTGACTGACTGTATTTAACACTTTATTTTATCTCCGTGTGATAAAATATCACTATTCCATATTTCAATTGAAGGAATGCTTTTTTTCATCATGCAATAACTTCTGAACACTATGACTTACTTTTGGTTGGAGGGCTTGTGAATGAAATCTTTACATTTCATTAATTCCAGTTGAATGATTCTAAGCATAATTCTTACCATTTTTGTTTCATGCTTGTGTATTATTCAGTTTCAAATCAAAACAGCAGATAGTACCTATGGAATGGAACACAGAGAGAGAGAGAGAGAGAGTGCACTGGATATTTGTTCTGGTGATAAAACAGAAAATTCTCCGTAATGTTCATTTGATCACCACTCATTGACATGACAGTTCAGTCATTAAACATCAAAAATCAACAAAGTATATTCTAACTGTAGGATATTTTATTGTTTGGACAGTGATAAAAATAATTTTGGCCAGTGGCTCATGCCTGTAATCCCAGCACTTTGGAAGGCCGAGGTGGGTGGATCACGAGGTCAGGAGATTGAGACCATCCTGGCTAACACAGTGAAACCCTGTCTCTAGTAAAAATGTAAAAATTAGCTGGGCGTGGTGGTGGGTGCCTGTAGTCCCAGCTACTCAGGAGGCTGAGGCAGGAGAATGGTGTGAACCCGGGAGGCGGAGCTTGCAGTGAGCTGAGATCGCGCCACTGCACTCCAGCCTGGGTGACAGAGCGAGACTCCGTCTCAGAAACAACAACGACAACAACAAAAAGCAACAACAAAAAACAAAACAAAACAAAAAAACTCAAACTTTATGAATAATTTTACAAAAATTTGTAGGGGTCAACTCAGTTGACAGGAATCCAATGTAGGTAAGTGTTTCTGACATGTAGGTTGTGTTTTTTTTAAATTATTTACAATAGCATTATGCAGAAAGCAGAAGAAAGTAAATCATAGTCTTCTTTGCATTAATATATACATTTGAAGTCATAACAAGATTATCTCCCCCTGCCTGTTTAACTTTCTAGTCTATATGCTTATAGACTTTAAAAGAAAATTTAAATCTGATTAATTGAAGTATACATTTGTCTACAGAGAGTATAGCATCAGTGCCTGCATGGACTGGGATATAGTCTGGATATTTGTCCTTGCTCAAATCTCATGTTGAATTATAATCCCCAATGCTGGAGATGGAGCCTGGTGAGAGTTATTTGGATCATGGGGGCAGATCCCTCATGGTCTGGTGCTGTCTTCATGATAGTGAGTGAGTTCTTGCCAGATCTGGTCATTTAAAAGTGTGTGGCACCAACCACCCCACTCCCACTCTCTCTTACCTGCTCCTCCTTCACCTTCTACCATGATTGGTAGGTTCCAGAGGCCTCCCTAGAAGCTAAGAAAATGCCAGCACCATGCTTCCTGTAAAGCCTGCAGAACTATGAGCAAATAAACCTCTTTCATTTATAATTAACCTCATCATTAAAGGTATTTTCTAGTCAAATAAAGGTACTTCTTGTTTATACCTTTATATGATGATGGCCTCAAAGATGATAATGGAACTGGAAAATTCCTATTGCCTGGTGATGTTGTACCCATTGGAATGTTGTAGTGTATCACATTATTCTTGTGTTTGTGGTGATGCTGGTGGGAACACAGTGAATACACCGCCAGTTATATAAAAGCAAAGCACACACAATTATGTGTAGTACATAATATTTGAGAATGATAACAAGTATTTAGTATTTTATAGTTAAATAAAGGTATTTCTTTACAGCAGTGCAAGAATGGAGTAATAGAGACCAAGTGTGGTCTTCTTTCCCACAGAATCAAATATAAACACTGGTTCTAGTGTCAACTTTCTTAATCACCAACTAACACTGTGTGATGAGGGAAGCTCAGAGAATAGTAGAGCATTTAAATCCACCTCAGGTGAGAGAATTGAAACTAAGAGATGATGCCCTGATTTACCCACTGAGTTCATGGGTCTAGAAGGCTAACTGTATCCTTTTGAAAATACTGATGCTAGAAGTGATTCCTAATTGCAGACTCAGGAAAGCCATAATGCCTGGTTGCCAATAGTCTTTATTATTCATTCCATTAATGAAATCTGTATTTCTAGAATGTCAGACAGAAGAGTTGAACCCTATTTATATTTGCCAAATAAATTTTAATACATTAAAATAATTATATAGACTAGCATATTGTTTTTATGCTAATCTCTTCTTTCTTCATATTCACAAGTTACATTCATTCTCAAGCATATGAAAATCTGAATCATTGGTGCGTTTATTTCAAAACGAAACTTTCTTATGCACTCAGGGTATGTGTACAAATCATATCAGATCTCACATTTTGTTTTGAAACCAACTCTATCTTTATGCTCTGCCAGCATTAGCAGTGAGTGGTTGCAAAGTCTTTCAATGATGTGAAAGCAGCGTGGTGAGATTGAAGGAGCAGTGGTGACAAGATCAATTAGAAAGGCACCATTGCATCTTTGTTCTAGACACAATATATCTTCCAAGGTAATCCCATACTGCAAAGGCATCACAAAGTCTTTGTCCACTTATTCAGAGAGGCAACATGGCTCAGTGGTTTGAAATAACAGGCTTGAAGATCAAGGACTGTGAGTTCGAATGTTATATTTAAAAAGAAAAGCAAAAAATGTTGCTTGGGCTTTTTATACCTTTAAAATGCTTCTTTAATATCAGGTCCCATTTATTCTTTCCTTTTCTGTTATTGCTCAGGTGGCATTTGTCATCAGGTCATGGATACAAAAGTAAAAGTCAGGGCTGTCCCAACGACTAAAAGACACCATACGAGCATACAGAGATGGAATTTGCAGAAGCATTGGCCTCCTCCTTGTTTGATTAGCACCTGGAAGATTTTCAAAATAGTTGAAAAGTAAGTATTGGTTTAGTAGAAGGAACTGGATGCAATTAAGAAAGAAGGATCAGAAATCTGTGGTAAAAACAGTGGGCTATTGCAAAATTAAAACTGTGGGGCTGTTTAATGCTAATTTAAATTGGGGGGCTCTGTCCCAAAGGAGATGTATATTTTCTTCTCTATTTCTCTAACATTTTTAGAATAAGTTATTTAAATATCAAATGCCTTTTTCAGATTATGTGCAAATTTTACAGTGTTTTACTAATATCTGTAATCATACATTATTTTTTCTTCTTCATGCTTGATGTGTTATTTCAACACTCTAAATTTCATCAAATTAGTAGTGAAGAAACTACTCAGTAATGGCATAAGTTGAAATAGAGCCAATAAATGCTCAGGAAAAATTAGGTTCCATGGTTTCTGATGGATCAGATTTGTAATACTACTCTATTTATAAAACCAGGCCAAAGCACTTTCTTCCTCCAACAATTCCTATAGAGAGTAGGTATCCTGCTGATATCCTACAGATAGTTGGAATTGTTTACAAAATCATAACATGTATCGTGCAAGATATGAGAGGGGTCAATGATAGGAGGAGGAAGGCTTTGCGTCTCCAGCCCTCTGGCACATACACCATCCTTCACACCATGGTTCTGAGGGCCCAGCTCTAGTCTGAGCTCAGGGAAGAGAAGAGTTGAGTTTTGAACTGATAATTACATAGAAGTTTTAAAACTGGATGGGACTGAAACTGGTTATACCTTAATGAAATGATTACACTTGCCTGTCTGTTTCCCCACCAGACTGTTCATTCTTTATTGTTGGGCACCATATTGTTTGCTGTAAATCCACAAGGTCTTTCAAGACTTTTCAGCCTGTAAAAGTGGTGGAGGAGGGGGTAAAATGAGAGATTGTACCCCCTTCCTCTAGAGAGTGTTTGGAAACAAGTTGGAGGCTTTTAGTTTTCTTTTTGGATGTCACAATGACTGGGGGATGCTCAAGGCATTTGGTTGGTGAGGAACAATTACTCTAAATGGCCTGCAAGGTAGTGCCTCACAGTGAAGAAACAAATGGATGAATGAGTGAATGAATTTTTCCATTGTTTCTATAATAAATGTAATCAACATTTTTCCAGTGATAGAAAATATGGTTTCCAGAACAAATAAAAAGATATTTTAAAGTCTTCAAAACTCAAATATTTAATATAAAAATAAAGCCTCTGGTAGAATTTAGCTGTGAATGGGAGAAAATTTTTGCAATCTATCCATCTGACAAAGGGCTAATATCCAGAATCTACAAAAAACTTAAACAAATTTACAAGAAAAAAAAAATAACCCCATTAAAAAGTAGGCCAAGGATATGAACAGACACTTCTCAAAAGAAAACATTTATGCAGCCAACAAACATATGAAAAAAAGCTCATCATCACTGGTCATTAGAGAAATGCAAATCAAAACCACAATGAGATACCATCTCATGCCAGTTAGAATGGTGATTATTAAAAAGTCAGAAAACAAACGATGCTGGAGAGGATGTAGAGAAATAGGAACACTTTTACACTGTTGGTGGGAGTGTAAATTAGTTCAACCATTGTGGAAGACAGTGTGACGATTCCTCAAGGATCTAAAACTAGAAATACCATTGTACCCAGCAATCCCATCCCTAGTTATATTCCCAAAGGATTAAAAATCATTCTACTGTAAAGACACATGTACACATATGTTTATTGCAGCACACTGCACAATAGCAAAGACTTGGAACCAACCCAATTGCCCATCAATGATAGACTGGATAAAGAAAATGTGGCAAATATACGCCATGGGATACTATGCAGACATAAAAAAGGATGAATTCATGTCCTTTGGAGGGACATGGATGAAGCTAGAAACCATCATTCTCAGCAAACACAAGAACAGAAAACCAAATATGTCCGGAGTTAGTTCTTTCTGGTGGGTTCTCGGTCTTGCTGACTTCAAGAATGAAGCCACGGACCTTTGCGGTGAGTGTTACAGCTCTTAAAGATGGTATGTACGGAGTTTGTTCCTTCTGATATGTCCGGAGTTTCTTCCTTTCTCTGAGTTATGGTGGAATAATTGAACTCTTCCTTTCTCTGAGTTATGGTGGAATTGAATAATTCGTGACTTTTTCCTAATTCTCCTTAGTTCTTCTAGAAAACACGTCAACAGATGTTTGAGACTCCAGTCCCCATGATCTGAGTCGGGGTCCCAGTGGGGATCCATACTGGGGACGGCTTGCTGACCGGTAGGAAATTTATCCCTGTCTTTGGTTGTCATTCTATCATTTACTTGACTAAGATACCGGGTATCTCCAAACTCTTGGGCTGCAGCTAAAGCCACATTCTTTTCATTAAAGGCCAGGGTTTGACCTAATAACATGACATCTCTCCAAGTGAGATTGAAGGTTTCCCCTAGACCCTGTAGGACATCTGTATACTTATCAGGATTATCTGAAAACTTCCCCAGGTTTGCCTTTATCTGCTTTAAATCAGAGAGGGAGAAAGGGACATGTACCCAGGTTGGGCCCAATTCCCCTCCCCCTACAGCTTGAAGGGGACACAACCGATAGCCAGGGGGGTTTCGTAGTGCCTTGGAGATTTCCTTGCTTGTTTCCTTCTGGGTGGGGGAGATTAGAGGAGGTTTATCATTAATAGGAAGGGGCTATAGGGAAGCTAGGATATGGAGGTAAGCTGAGAGGTCCTCTTGTGGGATGTAAATTGCAAGCTTTGCATAGTTGTGGATTCTCCTTCAATGAAAAGAAAGCTTGGACATAAGGTATTTCACTCCATTTGCCTTCTCTCTTACAGAAAAGGTGAAGCTTCAGGATAGTGTTGTAATTATACTTCCCTCAGGTGGCCATTTTTCCCCATCAGAGAGAGAATACTGGGGCCAGGCCACAGTGCAGAAAAAAAATGAGCTGCCCCTTTTTCAGGGTTTGTGGGTCAAATTGGTCCCAATGGCTTAGGATGCATTTCAAGGGTGAGGCTGTTAATGCCTGAGTGTTTCCCATCTGAAAGAAAAAAAAATGGCCGTAGTTTTGGTTTGTTTGTTTCCCACCCCCTGCCCAAGAACCTGCAATGGTCCCTGGACCCTGCTAATCGGAATAGTTGCGCTCACTGACGCAGCAGCAGAAACACTAGTTTTCCTCCTAGACCATGAGGAGGACTGAGGAAGGTTGGATTTAGTGGCCCTTGCTGATGCATTCTTGAAAACCTGCACCCTTGCCCATTCTCCTAGACCACAAAGAGGACCAAGAAAAATCAGATTTAGTGACCGTTACTGACACATTCTCAAATACCTGTTAGAGTCCTAAGCTTTCTCCTGTTAGCATTGGGACCTTTCCAGTGTCCTATAAAGATGTTATGCCCCAAAAATGAAGTGGAGGGCCATACCCTGAGGGAGGGAAGGGATCTCCAGGGTTGGAAGAGTGATGCCTTTTGTCCTCACTTCTCATCATATGAATAGGAGGGATATCATTTCTGAGGCTCTCCATATCCTAGCTTCAGGAATATGCTTTTGTTAGGCCTGCTAGTCTGAGAAGGGATCCTAAAATTCAAGATAGTCCCCCCTCAGTGGGGCTTTGGGCAAAAATTATGTCTTTCTGATTGGTGAGCCTGGGTGCCTGAAGAAGGGAACAGAATCCTGAGGTTCATACTAGAAATCATTCTTATAGGAGAAACTAGAAAAGCACCAGAGACAGGGAGTGGTTTTTAGAAGCAGGACTAGCCTCAGAGAAGAGAGCCAGGAGGAAATTTGTCTGACAGACATTAGGACCCAGGAGGCAAGGGTCAGGATAGATAGGATAGATGGGCGAGTCTCACTTAGGTGACATGACTTTGAGAGTTCTGCTCATGGCTACAGGGTCAACCAACTTTTTGTTGGGACCCCAGAGCTGAATGGCTTTCCTCTCTGTCCACCCTTGGCTCAGCCCAGAAGTACAGGAAAAGCACAAGCTGGTTCCAGGCAAACCAATGCTCCCAACTCTGAAGAGTCAGGGGTTGTTAGAGAGCCCTTTCCTAGAAAGCCTGACGCCCGTGTCTTTAGTCTGGTAGCCACACTATTTGCTTTTAACTGGCCGACAGGTGCCTGGTATTCAGCCCCTAAATTCTAAGGAAAAATAGGACAGAATAGCAAGTGAAAGGGGTCCGATGGTACTCACTGCTTGGCAATGGTCCCTTTGTGGTCAACAAGATGTGTCCAGATTTGGTTCCTTCCAGTGGGTTCTTGGGCTCACTGACTTCAAGAATGAAGCCACAGACCTTCGCAGTGAGTGTTACAGCTCTTAAAGGTGGCACGGACCCAAAGAATGAGCAGCAGCAAGATTTATTATGAAGAGCAAAAGAACAAAGCTTCCACAGTATGGAAGGGGACCTGAGTGGGTTGCCACTGCTGGCTGGGGTGGCCAGCTTTTATTCCCTTACTTGTCCCCACCCACATCCTGCTGACTGGTCCATTTTACAGAGAGCTGATTGGTCCATTTTACAGAGTGCTGATTGGCGTGTTTACGATCCTTTAGCTAGACACAGAGCACTGATTGGTGCGTTTTTACAGAGTGCTGATTGGTGCATTTACAATCCTTTAGACACAGAGTATGGATTGGTGCATTTTTACAGAGTGCTGATTGGTGCATTTACAATCTTTTAGCTAGACACAGAGTGTTGATTGGTGCATTTACAATCCTCTAGCTAGACAGAAAAGTTCTCTAAGCCCCGACTCAACCCAGGGAGTCCAGCTGGCTCCACCTCTCGCAAACACTGCATGTTCTCACCCATAAGTGGGAGTTAAACAATGAGAACATGTGGACACAGGGAGGGGAACATAACACACCAAGGTCTTTCAGAGGGTGGGGGGGATAGAGGAGTGATAGCATTAGGAGAAATACCTAATGTAGATGACAGGTTGATGGGTGGAACAAACCACAGTGGCACATGTATAACTGTGTAACAAACCTGCATGTTCTGCACATGTACCCCAGAACTTAAAGTATAATAAAAAAAAATAATAAAGCCCCACCTTGTATGGATCAAAAAGGTAATCTACTTTGCCATCTTCTGCAGTCCCATTTTAATGTAAATGTTTGTTTGTTTACTGGAAGACAGCATATTTTTAATCAACTAAAAATACAAATTCTGTCCTTTCACCGTACCTCTCCAAGGATCTCCTCGTAGTATCTCTCACACATATAATGTCCTAGGAATAAAACTGATCCTGTGTGCCCCTCCCTTTCCCATTTAACCTCTCTCTCTGTCACTTTCCCCCCTCTTCTGTGGTATCTTCAATAATCCTAAATCTAACACGCGTGTGTGGTTGCTATTAGGAGAGCACAGATCCAAATAGAAGCATGCTCCATGTTTTATTTTGTTGCACGACGCATTCAGCTTATTGCATCTGCATGATTGCTGGAGCCTCTGAGAATGCTAATTTTCCATCTTATTCTTCTTAGCAAAATGTGCTCAAGGAAGAATGTAGCTGCCCAACCCATGGGAAAATCAGAAGATAGAGTCAGGAAGCTGAGAGGGTTAATGTCTCTGTAGCAAAGTTGCTAGTATCTTCTGTGAAGTGTCAATGTCTTGGTATTCTTTTTTTCCCTACCAAAATTGTGCACGTATGTGACTCCAGCTTTCCTTACAAGGGGGGTTGTGACCCCCTGAGGGCCTCCATCTGTCTGCCTGGAACATGTGGTCTCATCAGTGTGGCAGTTCACTGTGGCTAGAGCTCATTAGAGAATGTGCTGACATTGACTACCGGCCCCTACGTTCAATTCTTTTCTTGAGGCTCCTTGTCTTATACATTGAGGGAATCTGGGGTATAAAAAAAGAAAACAAAATTTCATGTGCTTTAAGAGACTCTGATACAAAAACGTAAATCACAAGTGGCTCCGGGATAGGAGATGGTGTGACTTCTGAAGCTGAACTTGAATAGAAGACAAGTCTATTTTAAACATTTCTTTGTTACAAAATATTCAATAGACCTTTCCCCTTGACCAAAAGCTACCATCTCCAACTCCAAATAAATAGGTAAGTATCTGGGTATTCTCAAAGTATGTCAAGTTAAAGTGTTTTGTGTTTTTTTTTTTTGGTCAGAATCTGAAAATCCATATTTTTAGTCACATCTGATTCAAAGCATGACTAGAAATAGCATGAGTGCTGACATACTGGGACATTTTAATTCCTAAAACTTCCAGCTGGAAATTCAGCAAAAACTGTTCTCTTGGCACTTCCCAAGAAACGTTGCAGTTTCAGAGCAGAAGGTGAATCAGAATAAAGATTGGGGGATGCACCACCACCACCACTAAAATGACAGTAACAGAAAACAGCTATTGAGATGTTTTGGTATCAAAGGTTCAGCTTTTATTTCATAGTGTTTTATTTTTTAAGTTGCAGCAGGAGAGCTGTCTCAGTTCCTGAGACTACAGATGGATAAAAACAGATTTTGGGAAAGGTGGAATCTTTCTTACTTCCTGGTTAGAAAAACCAGCACCAGAGGGAACATTTTCCATTATCCTAAAACCTTTCATTCCCTGCCCATGTGTCCCTGGACAGCCCTCACCAGTGAATTTGCATTGCCCCTTGGTGTGTAAACAGCCCTCCCCAAACACATTTCCTCCTCCCCAACAAAGTGTCCTGTGGAGACAGGACGTTGGCTTCCTTTACAGCTCACGAAAGCTCTCCTCCCAGCCTCCCTGACCGCTGGCTGTTCTCCATGCTCTGACAATGACAGCCCATAGCTGGATTTTCTAAGAAGAATCCAGGTTTTCAATGCTCTGTTCTCCTTGTTGAAAACTGCGTTTGTACATGGTGTAGCACAAGCCCTGATGGTTACTTTGTATGCTAGAATCCCAATTCCAGTATTTATGAGACCCAGCTTCTTGCCTCTTTCGGATGCTTGAGAAACCTTCAAGTAGCATTGTACTCTGTAAGTTTGCCTTTGCATTATTGTCCTGTCTGTGCATTTGGAAGCAGATTTGAGCCTGACATCTGTGTGCGAGTGTCTGTGTGTGTGTGAGTGCATGCCTGTGTGTGTGTCTGTGTGAGTGTATGTGTGTGTGTCTATATGTAAGTAGGTGCATGTCTGTGTGTCTGGGAGTAGGTGCATATGTGTGTGTGTGTGTATATCATGAAAGGGTGCAAGTCTGTGTGTGTGTGTGTGAGTGGGTGTCTGTGTGTAAGTGTGTGTATGTGTTTATGTGTGGTGAATAGGTGCGTGTCTGTGTGCGTGTGTGTGTCTATGGTGAATGGGTGCATGTCTGTGTGTGTATATATATGTGAGTGAGTGGGTGAGTGTGTGTGTGTGTCTGTGTGAATAGACGAGTGTCTGTGTGTGTGTGAGACAGTGCATGTCTGTGTCTATGTATAAGTGAGTGGCAGCATGTCTGTGTGTGTGTCTGTGTGAGTGCATGTCTGTGTGTGTGTCTGTGTGTGTGTCTGTGTGTGTGTCTGTGTGTGTGTGTGTATGTAGCAGGGAGTAGAGGAGCTTGGACTGTGGGTGAAACATGATAGAATATAATACATGGAGGTGTCACGGGGGTTTTCTATAAGATTATCTGGTGAAGTGAAATGTCACAGAGCTCCCAAAACAAATATACTTCTCCAACCAAACACATCAATTGCTCAGTGAAGTCCTATTTTCTGTCTAGGGAAGGGGGAACATTTCCCAGCGGGGTAAATCGTAATGGATCACATGACGAGATAGCACAGTGGTTTCCTTAGGAGGAAATGCTCTGGAAAATTAACACTTTTCGGTGATACACAGAACACGACCCCCCATCCTTTGCCCTAGAAGGGAGAAGTCTCTCTGCAGGCAATACAGGCTATGCGGAATCTCTCCAGTAACCATTCCTCTAATGTGGCAACGCCGCTGCTACCCTGGGCTCCGAGAGCGCAGGGCTAATTGTACGGTGTCAGATGGTAGGTGTGTCCGTGGTACGGTTTTAAGAGGCACATCAGTGCAGCTTTATACAACATAATAGGCGCTGATTAGGCAGCCGCGTGGCGTGGCATCGGCATGTGTGTCGCAGACTGTTAGCTGCCCGCGCTGGGGCCCACTTGAGCTGCAGAAACACACAATGGTGCCTGGGGAGATGGCGGCTGCAGCTCCAAATCTTTTCATAGGGGATTAGCTCTGGCTCTGGGGAAGGGTGGGGCGGGAGCAATTGCAGAATTCTCCTGCGAGGCCTGGCAGACGACCAAGGGCGACATTCTGGTCAGCTCTGACTCCGACCTGAGTGAGACCCTTTTGTCTGCTGCACTCCCTACAGCGGGCGATTCTGCACCTGCGTGGGGTCCGGCAAGCCCGGGAGGCCAGTCTCCTATTCCCAGGCAGCCTGTGTATATAGGCTGCACACAGTGTGTGATGATCGTGGAAAGCGGGACTGTGGAGCTTTGCTGTTACTGCTGACAATATTTCCTGCCTCCCCGTCGTGTTCTAACCCCCCTGTCTCGCGTGGTACCAGTGCCCAGCTGCGGACCAAGGCTGGCTTTCCTCCTCGTGTTTCCTTTACGCGATGTCACCAATCCCCAGTGCTTGTTCTGTAAACGGTTGGGGTTTGGTTTTGTTTTTGTGTTTCTGAGTCACACCCTGCTTTCCATTTCCAGAGTTACACCCCTAAGCCGGCCCCCCACACCCTCATGCCAGGATTCCAGGCCCAGAACCTACAGCTGCCAGAAAAAAATGCCTTCAACAGCAAGTGTCAATTCTGCTGTGACCTGCACTTCAGGCTGTCCAGCAATGACCCGCTCCCCTCCACCACCCCGTCTCATCTCTCAGTAATTCCCCAAACAGAGCTTCTAGTGCTGATAGAAGGGGCTGTCTTTCTCTCTTGTACCTATAGTTTGCTTGCTTTCCATTTTGCACTTTTGCCCTCGTTTCTTTATTCTATCCTTGGAATATTCTTTATTTTACCTTCTGTAAAAGCTACGAGATGCACTATCTACTCAAGATCTGTCTCTGTTAAAATCATCTTTCCTGACAGTCATATTGTTTAGATTATGGGCTGGAACCGTGTAGACTCTCAGTGCCTAAGTGGCTAAAAAGAAAAGCCCTGGCCCCAGGTAAATCCAGGTTAGAATCCTGGGTCTGCAGGAGACGGAGGTTACAGTGAGCCGAGATCACGCCACCGCACTCCAGCCTGGGCGACAGAGCTAGACTCCATCTCACCAAAAGAAAAAAAAAAAAAAAAATCCTGGGTCTGTGTTCTGGTCTATATCTCAGCTTTCCTATCCAGAATATAGAGAAGATCCACAATTCCTCTCAACAGGATTTCATGGGATAACGTAAATACCGTGCCTGACATGTGCGCAATTAAGAAATGTTTTCATTTGTTTTTTAATAATTTCAACTTGTATTTGAGATTCCAAGGGTCCATGTGCAGGTTTGTCCCATGGGTATATTGCATGACACGAAGGTTTGTGGGTGCAAATGATCCTATCAGCCAGGTAGTGAGCATGGTACCCAGCAGGTAGTTCTCAGCCCTTGCCCTTCTCCCTCCTTCACCCATCTAGGGGCCTCTAGTGTCTGTTCTTCCCATTTCTCCGTCCATGAGTACCCGACGATTCACTTTCACGTATAAATGAGAATATGAGCTATTTGGTTTTCTGTTCCTATGTTTATTTGCTTAGGATCATGACCTCTGGCTGCTGCATCCCTGTTGCTGCAAAGGATATTATTTTGTTCTCTCTTTTTTTTTTTTTTTTTTTTTTTTGAGATGGAGTCTCACTCTGTCACCCAGGCTGGAGTGCAGTGGCATGATTTTGTCTCACTGCAACCTCTGCCTCCTGGGTTCAAGTGATTCTCATGCCTCAGCCTCCCGAGTAGTTGGGAGTACAGGTGCACACCACCATGCCCAGCTAATGTTTTTTGTATTTTTAGTAGAGATGGGGCTTTTGCCATGTTGGCCAGGCTTGTCTTGAACTCCTGACCTCAGGTGATCCACCTGCCTCAGCCTCCCAAAGTGCTGAAATTACAGATGTGAGCCACTGTGCCCGGCCTATTTTGTTCTCTTTTATGGCTGTACATTATTCCATGGTGTATATGTACCATTTTCTTTACCAAATCCACCACTGATGCACACCTAGGTTGACTTCATCTCTTTGCTATAGCAAATAGTACTGCAATGAATATATGAGTGCATGTGTCTTTTTGTTATAACAATTTCTTTTCCTTTGGATATACACCTAGTAACAAGATTGCTGGATTGAATGATAGTTCTGTGTTCTTTGAGAAACCTCCAAACTGCTTTCCATAGTGCCTGAAATAATTTACATTCTCACCAATGGTGTATAAATCTTCCCTTTTCTACATGGCCTTACCAGCACCTGTTAATTTTTGACTTTTTAATAATAACCATTCTGACTGTTGTGAGATAACTTCTTATTGTCTACTTAGAAATTTTTACAGCATCTCTGAGCCTGGGTTGTACTTTGTTATTTATTAATAAATTATTTACATATGGAGATCCGTGTAAGCCTTAAGCAGCCCAGTGACAGAAATCAGTGACCATACATCTCTATCCTTTGACGTTGTCCCCAAATCACTTAGCATTCAACTCTACACAGAGGCAACATTCAATATATATTATAATGCATGTCTGGCTGGTACTAAGAATTCACAAGTAGAAAATCATGTTCTATTGCTTTCTGTATTAGAGAAGAGTTATTTTGCCCCTCCTATTTTTATTTTACCACCTTAAAGTCTACACCAATTATGGGAAAGAGCTTATCTGTGTATGTGCTATAAAATTCAAGTGTTCAATGCAAAATTCAGCCACACTCCATTTTTGTTTACTCCTTCAACCTTTCTTCATCACATCTCTAAAATTAGAATAAAGGTGAGAGGACTTTAAAAATAAAACTAAAAAATATATCTAAACTAACTGTGAATTATAAATCAGCCTTTATATGTTGTTTTTATTGCTTTCTGTATTCATCTTCATTTTAAGTGATGATATCATAATATTCACTAAGATACGAGATTTTCTTAAGTTGTATATGTTTTTCCTAGTCTTGAAAGTCTACTCTAGGTTTACCTGACCGCTAAGGCTGCCACTTTACCATTGTGCTTATGGGATCTACTCTTTTATTAATAAAAATAATACAAATAAAAATAGTCAATAGGCATTAAGCACTTACCCTCTTGACAGGCATTGCATTACTTTGGGTCTCCAAGATGGGATTAGACATGCACAAGTTTTACTGAGAACAACTAAATAGCTGTGAGGGATAAAAAGAAGGAAAGCAAAGAAAAGAGAAAGAACCTTTAGAGAGTGGTGCAGATTGGGTAGAAGAGTCTCAACCTGTAGGACAGTTCTAAGAAAGTTGCAACCAGGATGAGGGGAGGCCTCAAGCCAAGTTGCTCCTTAAAAGTATTCCTCTTCTTGCAGAAATTGGGCCTGCATTTAGACCTTTGTTGAACACGGGGAAAGATCCAGGCAGTCAGCCACTGGAGGCACCTGTCAAATATGTTTCCTGTTGTGGGAGATCTGAGAGCTGCATTTTCATGGCCACCATATGCATGCATTCACTTCATTTCACAACAGATAAAAACCAGAGAGTTGATGCAACTTTCCCAAAGGCATGCCACAGATGAGTGACATAACTAGATTTTAGCATACGCTGTCTTATTTCAGAGCCCATAACAGGTAGGTAAGTAGGTAGGTAGGTGGAAAGATATAGATGAAAAGAATATGTAAAAACCAAATATTTATAGTGTACGTAATATGCAAATATTGAATTCAAAATGTGATTCTTTTTTTAATAAATGTCATAAATCATTCTTAATTCCCCAAATTTGTCATACAAAATCATGGTTATTACTTTGGAGAGTGCTTGACTTTTGTACCAAATGGTGACACATTTGAGAAGACCAAAAAACTTCAATCTCTTCTCTCTTTTTTTATATTTAAAGTCAGCACTTGCCTATATGATAAATGGTAATGTCTCATTTTTAAATACATGAATAACATAGGAATCTCCTGAAATGGAGCTACACTTTTATCAACCAATTTCCTATTGAAAATTCTTTTTTTCTGTGGAATGATCCTTCAGGAGTACCAATAATTGCCTGAGGGTTTTTTTGTGTGGGTAGTTGCTGTTTTCCGGCTTCATTACTACATTGTATGCTTCTGTTGACCACTTGTATTAGTTAGAATAAGGTAAGATGAGGTAACAAAGAAACCCAGGTATGAAAGGAGACAGATGTACAGAAATGTCCTCTTGCATGTGATTATTAAAGCTCCTTACATCTTGTGGCTGTGGCAACTCCTATAGAAAAAAAAAAATCATTGTGTTCCACAATTAGGAGTTTTTTATGGACTAGATCTAGATGTGGAACATGGCCTTTTTGCTTCCATATTAATTTATACAGCCACAAAAAACTGCATGGAAGACTTAGAAATATAGTCTAGCTTTAGGCACAAAGGAGGTGTCAACAAGTTTTGGCTAGCTAGCTGGGAGTCCCCGCCAAGTCATGTGGAATATTCTTGTAATGTCATCAGTACTCCAAGTTCTCCAAATTAAGATTCCTTTTCATCTTAATCTTCTCACTGTTAGGCAGGTTCTAAAGGTCCTTTTGCACATATAGGAAGCCTCACTTAAATATCTGGTTAAAAAGTCATGACTTTTTTTTTTTTTTTTTTTTTGAGACGGAGTTTCACTCTTGTTGCCAAGGCTGGAGTGCAATGGTGCAAACTCGACTCACCACAGCCTCCGCCTCCAGGGTTCAAGAGATTCTCCTGCCTCAGCGTCCCGAGTAGCTGGGATTACAGGCACACGCCATCACGCCCAGCTAATTTTGTATTTTTATTAGAGGCGGGGTTTCTCCATGTTGGTCAGGCTGGTCTCGAGCTCCCAACCTCAGGTGATCCACCTGCTCAGCCTCCCAAAGTGCTAGGATTATAGGCATGAGCCACTGTGCCCGGCCTTAAAAGTCATGACTCTTACTAAGATCATTGCTGCTCTACCCCAGAAAATCTGGTTCATTCAGAAATAATCTTCATTTTAAAATGTTCAGAATAGACAATTAGGGGCAAAAGCCTTATCTCTCTTTTTTAATTACCATTTTTGTTCATGAGGGTATTTTGTAAGGTGGCAGTGTGACTATGGCCCTTTCAGGTTAAGGATTCTCTGCTTCTCTTTTATCATCACCTCATCACCTTAATTCCTTGAATGTTGGAGTGGCTACGAGTGATTCAGCAGAATGAATGCTTAATTGGAAGTTAGGAAAGAGGGAGCTAATTTCAGATGTGCCGTTTCTTTGTCACAGAAACACCAACAAGTAACTTATCTCTCTTGGCTTGTGTACCCTAATCTGTAAATGAGAATCTTGCCCTTCTAATTTTATAGAGTTATGGTGGGTAAAGTATGAATATGCTTCGGAAACCAGGGCTCAGATGCCATGGAGTGGCAATCTTTGTTATACTTTCATCAGAAGGTACTAGATGAACCATGCTCTTTTATCACGGTTATGGACAAGGCACTATGGAGTAATAAACACGAGTTAGGATCCAGAAGTTAAATGTTGAAGATAAAAGAAACAACCATGAAAATATGATAAAAGATAAAAGATAGAGCTTCAAGGAAAATATGAAAGCAATCACAAACTAAAACCTGGCAGAGCTGAAAGGGTGTTAGAGATAATCTTTTGATTAGCAGGATGTGAAATGAATTAGAGGAGTGCCTCGCCGATCAGTTCTGCAGCAGTCTCTGGGCTATGCCTTGAAGTACCCAACTCTGCTGGAGCTCCCAACCCCACACTGAATTCTTTGTGTATATGCCTTGGGTTTCATAAGGTTAAAGGTTACCTTAAAGACCCCAGACCCTGAACCCTCAGGGAGAATCATGAGGGAAGCCATGATGCCAATTTATGATTAATTTGAAAACCAAACTTTTGCTGTAACTGAGATTTCTTATATTAGTAGCAACATATTTTAAAACATCCATTGGTTTGCAGAGGTTTTATGACATCGTGATGTGTGGGCACAACTTGCTTTGCATATGAGCTAACAAAAAGTTCATATGGTCCTTAGAATGTGTGATAATTTGTCTCATGAACAAATATGAAAACAAAATGAGAGCACTGGCCAAGACTACACAAATAACTGCACAGTGTTCAAGATTGGCCAGCTGAACAGTGCATAGACTGCATGATTTAGGGGTGCTGGGATCCTGTTAAACCACAGGTGTGATTGCACTATAATTATTGGTGATTTGTACTTTTTTCAGGTTTTTTAATTTTTCAAGTATGATACTGACATTTTTGTATTTGAAAGCTGCCAGCACAGAGAGACAGAAAATCCCCACAGATATTGGAAGAAAATTACATTGTCTAACACTGAATAATATCACTTGCATTAGTTAGGATTATGCTAGATGCTGGTCCAAATAAACTAAAAATATCGATGCATTAACCCAACAGTAGTTTAGTTCCCACTTACGTAAAGTCCATTTGGCAGCAGGATGGAATGAGGACTCTATTCCACGCAGCCATTCAGATACTCAGACTGCCGAAGCCTCTACCATTTTTCAGTACAAGCTTCCACAATTACTCTGGGTATCAATATCTATTCAGCTGACAGAGAGACATGTATATGGGACATTTTTATGAGTTAGACTTGGAAGTACTTTCTTTTACTTTCTGCCCATTCCATTGGTCATAGATCAGTCAGATGACTACACCAAACTGAAAAGGATGGTTTGAAATGTACCATATTTGTACACTTAAAAGGCAAATGAACATTTCTGAAGATGAACTACCTGACTCTGTTTGACGCAGGAACTTACATTTGTATAGTTCTTGTATCATTATAGATCTCTTTCATCTGCTTTGACTCACTGGATTATAAACCGCCCTGTGAATTATTTTAGTCTGCATCCTTATTTCAGCAAAAAGAAACAGAGGTCCAGTGGTTATGTGAATTTCCCATCATCACATACCTGGTAATTTGGGGATCTAGGATTCAGCTTCAAGTCTTCTAACGTCAAAGCCCGTTTTCTTCCTTTATGTTGCCCTGTATACTTCTCTTTGCTCTGTGTTTTAATTGGAAAGAAAGAAAAAAACACGGGAATTAATGAATCCTGCCTTAATGTTGCTTACAAGAAAGCATACAAATAAAACTGCTGAGAAGTAATTACAGAACAGCATAGAGACAAACATAGCATAATATATTAAAGGCCAAAAGCAATGAGATTTGGTAGGATAATTCATCTAAGGCTACCACACATATAGCATTTACTTAGTCTGAAACCTGAGCTTTCTATCTCAGTTTTCAATAAGATTTCTTGGAAATAGAAAATATTCTAAACATAGTTCTGAAAGCTATTTCTTGTCCTGTTCCTAAACATGGATTCCACAAAAAACTGATTCAATTCCTGGGATCTGATATATTCTCAAACAGTGATTCATGGAGCATGCTAAAAGAAGAACAGTTCTGGAGGATACAAGAAAAAAACTCTTATGAAGTAAGAAAAAAAATAGGTTTAATAGTTTTAGATTTAGCCAACGTATATTGAGTACCTAATACACACTGGACACTGCAGATGATTTCACACATATTATTTTGTTTGTTCAAATGCAATTACATAGAAGCAAAATAGGATTTGTATTGTCTGGAGATATAAATTATTTATTATCCTTGGATCTCTTTAGTATGAATAAATGATATTTGGCTTTTGTGTTTTTGCAGGTTATTGCAAACTTTCCAAAATTTTGCTGTATTTTTTCATAAAACCTTAGATCTTAGAACAAGAAGATATATCAAAAGGACATCTGGTTTACCCCTCTATTCTCAGGAAATGAGTGGTGTTTTCCTATTCACTAGCCGTGTTACCAGGAGCCACTCACTTTTCTAAGCCTCAGAATCTGCATATGCTAAATGGTAGTTCTAAAACACCCTCCCTACCTTCTGTGCCGATAGCAATAAGCATCATATGTTGTGTTTTCTAAACTGTAAAGCAGTATGCAAGGTATATATCAGATAGTGCTTGATCACCATTTAACAGAGCAGATGACTGAGGCTCAGAATGGTGAAAAGGACTTCCTCGGTGTCACAGAGTCAGGGAGAAGGCCATGGAAACTTAGATTCTTTACTTCCAGGGCCACCTTTTTTGACATCAACTTTAGCTGCTCCATATTCAAAAGACTTGAACAGAATTTTTGGTTTCTTTTGATCTTTCCCACGATTAAAGTAGGTAAAATATCAATGTGGAATCATTTTGTTCAGTGGATAAAAGAGAGAGAAACAGCAGCCTCCCCTGATATTGTAGTGAGGGGCTGGCTCCAGGAACCATTGTTTGTGCATTTAAATCACAGAAATCTCAAGAGTGCTCAACTGAGCTCTATTTGGTAAATCTCGAACAAGACTTGCAAACACAACACACACACACAATTTAGGAAATTGAAGACCTTGCATTATTTTCCCAGTTACTAGGAGAATGGCCCCAATTTATATTGGGGGGGTCAAGTTCTACAGGCTCATATGACATAGTTTTTGCCCCATAATAGGATAATTATTAACTCCTTATATTTTCATTGCAGCTAGTGTCAAATACATATATATAAAATATAATATATAATACAAATATATATATATACGCACACACACACACACGTCTAAGGGTCAACTTTGGGAATTGATTTCATATTCTAGTAAGAATGAGCAAGTAACAATTTGGAACACAGAATTTTGGCTGAACAAAGAGACACTCAGGGCAGGCTTTTTTAATAAATGGGGGGAAGAGCAGTTGTTAAGTGTGCCCAGAATCATTGTGGCATCAGGGGCATTTTGATCAATTAAAATAACAAAGTAATTAACACCTGCTGTGTGTTACAGTGGGGAACAAGGTAAATTGCCATTCTCTTGGAAGCTTCTGGTTTCTACAAATCCTGCTCTGAAGGAGAGGCACAGGGAAGGTCAATGTGCTCACAAGTAGGTCTCTTGCCAGAAAGAAGAGGCCTACAGAACATGTTCACAAATTTGAATATACATGTATATCTGTTCTTGCACCCTTCCAAGGAGATTTTGGTCTCTATAGGATGACATTTAAAGGCTAGGCCAAATAATACTTAGCTCTTCTGGACAACATCTTTTCACTCAGATGTGGTATTTTTATGTATTTCAAAAAATAGAAGTTCCTTCGATGTCAGTAAACAGTGTTTCTCGAAAACCTGATGTTAATGCCTGGGTGTGTACTGTCAGAATTCTTACACTGAAGTCTGAACTCCACAGAACATCAGAATGTGACTTTATCTGGAGACAATTGATTTAAAGAGGTAATTAGGTTGAAATGAGGGACTGAGGGTAGGCCCCAATCAAATAGGACTGGTGCCTTTTAAGAAGAGATTAGGACACAGAGATGCACAGAGGAAAGACCATGTGAAGACAAAGCAAGCAGGCGGCCATTCACAAGCCGAGGAGGGAGACCTCAGGAAAAGCCAATCTTGCCAACAGCTTGATCCTGGACCTCTGAACTATGAGAAAATAAGTTTTCTGTTGTTTTAGCTGCAGAGTCCATGGAACATTGTTGTGGCAGCCCTCGCGAATGAACACACCTGAATTCCAAAGAAGGATACTGCCTCTGAAGCTACAATTGTGTAATTTTGGTTGAAATTATTGTCATTATTTGAAAGATTCCTCTGTGTTAGACACACAGGAAGATGTGTGGGTGCACAAGCGGAAAGACAATGCCCTGCTGCCAGGATGTTAGCAAGTTAAAAGAGTCTGCTATCTCCCTCCCAAAGGCGGAAAATCCATTAAACCAATGTACTTAAGAGCCCATTGTTCCGAAAACATTCATTATTAAAATTGTGGGATAAGAAGGGAAATGAAAAAGAATAAGAAACTATCAGTTTTACTAGTAAGCAAAAGACTGGATTTTGCATTATAGTTGAAAAATCACAAACTTTCTAATCTGAAAAGCTGATGTTTTGCCCAGACTATAGCATTATCTACTTGCCATGTTTTAGATACATTTTGTCTTCTTTTGGGCTCCGATTTTCTCTCAGACCCTTCAAGTGGTGATTGTCTCTAGCTTCTGCCTTTCCACTTTCACAAATGAATATTGTTATGAATATTATGGCTGGGTTTGTACACTCTTCTACCATTGCTCACCTGCTAGCTGACTGGAAGAGTATATTTTCCTGCAACTTGCAAAAATACATATTGACGTAAGATTGAAAATCATTAAAAGGGAGAAAAAGAAAAGTCAGCTATATTACCACTCTCTGAAAAAAGAAAGTATGGTATTTGGGGCTGTTTTCTCTGTTGTAGTGTAGGTGCACAATTCTGTTTTATTTTCCTATATTGGTATCATAATTGTTTTATGCCCTGATTATCAATGGATATTGTATCACTCATACTTTCCATCTGTTGAGTAGTGATTAGGACAACTAACCAAATATTGCTAGTTATCCCAAATTCACGTTCATGATAAGATACCTGGTCCCCCAGGGTTTGGGTGGGGCTGTAGGTTTATTTTGGTGAATGAAGTGTCCGTGAAAATAATTTGTGTCATTTCTGGGCAACAGCACTTATGATTGGCATCAAATCCACCAAAGCTGTTTTCCTTTCTGCCATGGAACTAGTGATGATCAAGGTAGTGCCTTTTCTCTTAGTCTCTGTTAATTTCTTATGGCTGATATAGTGAACCACCATAAACCTGGTGGCTTTAAACAACACACATGCGTTCTCTTACAGTCTGGAGGCTAGAATTTCAAAATGAGTATTATAGGGCTAAAACTAAGATGTTGGCAGAGCTGTGCTCCCTCTGGAGGGCCCAGGGAAGAATGTGTTCCCTTTTACAACATCTAGAGTTTGATTCCTCCAAATCCTTACCTTTGCATGATGAATCCTTACAATCATGGTCTCTTTCTCCATCTTCAAAGCCACCATCAAAATATCTTCTCTCTCAGATACTGCCTCCCTCTGCTTCTATCGCATGGCCTTCTTCTCTTCTGCCTGTAGTTAAATTCTCTCTTTACTCTCTCTTATAACAATACTTTTAGTTATATTTAGGGCCCACCTAGATAACCCAAGGATAATCTCCTCATCTCAAGATGCTTCATGTAGTCACATCTGCAAAAACCCTTTTCTACGTAAGGTAATATTTAGAGGTTCCAGGGATTTGGACCTGGTTATCACTGGGGGTCATAATTCACCCTACTGCAGCCTGCATCCCACAGTGAGGAGAAGTGGAACAGAATTCCCATCAGCCCAACATAGACGTGTGTTGTAAGCACTATATAAACCTGTATTTCTATAAGCCACTAGGATTTGGGAGGTTGTTTTTGGTGTTATTGTTACCACAGAAATAACTTGGTACATATAGACCAAGAATGGTATAATTTAATATTTTTCTACAATTTTACTTTTAAATGGCTGTGTCTTTTTAAAGACTTCCGTATAAACTATATTTTAGTTAATTTAATGACTAAACTATTGGATTTGGCATCATGTCTAATATTTCCATGAATATGTTAATAGATAAACCATTGAGTGCATCTCTGATTATCCTTTTATGGAAAATTTCTAAGGAATTCCTGGATCCAAGAGTACATACACATCTAAGGATGTTTCACCTACGGTGAAAGGACTTCCAGAAATGATTACGTCCATTGACACCTCAAGAGTAGCATTTGAGCAGAACCATTGATTTTAACCCTCTCTCAGGGAAGGCTTTGGAAAAAGAAAAGTAAATAGCCTGTAAAAGTTTTAGCTAGTTCAATAAGATAAACTTGGGATGTTGAAGCAATCAATGTTATGTGAAGTTTCCGAGTTGTTTTAGGGGTTATACTAAATGAAGCAGAGGTCCTATTTTATGGTTCTATTTCTAAACACACCTACCCTGATACATTTCCTGTATATAGAAATGTGAAGAGTGTCAGGATGAGGTGGGGTAAATGGTGAGTACAGAAACGACCTTGGTGAGAAAGTAAACTTGCTCAGGTAGAAAGGGTCTGATTGAAGATGAAAACAGAATTAACATGTATTGATCACATTTCACGGGAAGGCCCCATGTTGCAGACTGTTGCCTATATTTTCAGTAGCTACTCTTCTTTTCCCAACCCCTTTGTAACTTTTGAATGCCTTCCACTTTTGTTTGCGGGACTGGCTCTGTGTTTGGAGGGAGGGAACTGTGTCTGGCCAATGAAGTGGTGACTTTCTCACTACCCCATCCATCACTGGGGTGGAGTAACTGACAAAACACAGTGACGCAGCCCCTACCCCAGCAGGAGCTGGGCGTGTCATCTGCCCAGGCACCTGATCTTCACTTTCCAGGGCTGAGAAAATCCAAGAGCCCTAGAAAGACAGATGTCGAAGGAACATGCTGCCAGGCAGAGATAGCAGTCATTTTTCCATAGATTGACTATGTCTGCTTCTGTCTGCCTCCCAGCCCCCCATCCCTTTCACACTTTCCAGTACTGTTTAAAGCCGTCATTTCAGGCTTTGTCTGTTTGATCGCCTGTCCCCTTTGTCAGACCCAGGGAGCCATTTGGAGGCAATGGCAGTGGCCATCTGTGCTGCTAGAATGAGGCTCTTTTTTCATCACTTACCTGTCTTTCCCATTCCAGAGATTCTTGGCTTAAGGGAGGCAGGTACCTCACTATTCTGGGCACACTGCCACCAGCTGGGTGGGTTTCAAATCTTGGGCCGGCCTTTCAGGTAGGAGGCTCTACAGGGGATTATGTTTTCTTGGCATTTTTTCCCTCTATCCCCAGAGCACTGAGATTTTAACTTGGCTGTCCCCATCGGCTTGCTCTAGTGAACCCTCCACTTTAAGGGATTTACTCTTATCCTAAAAGTCAGGCCAGCCAAGGCAAATGAGATTCAGCATCATCTGAACAATAGGGAATGATGAATGGGCTGCTCTCCATTTCCTGGGGAAAACAAAGTATAAATCCAAGCTGAGGAGTGGAATTAGGATTTAGCACAGGGTTTTCCAGATTTCAGAATACTCTTAACAGATACTCAGGCCTGGAGACAGAGCCTCCAGTTGGTGTGTGCCACTCACACTCTTTTAGGTTGTCTTGGGTCACATGTGCTTTCACTTTAAGTAAAAAAACAAGCTCGGAAAACCAAAGTCTTTCACTTTTGGGCCAAATAGAGGGGAGTCTGTTTTCTAAAAATGTACCACCTGGGAAAAATGAACCTCACATAACCCAGAAACTACATGAGCGCAGCAGTTTTCTACCATGGCTTAATTTTCTCTTTGAAAATATTGGCAAAGATCAGTACAATTAGTGGTAAGATTGGAATATTTTAACATCTCAAAGCTATTTGGTAGATAGAAGGACAGCATGAAGGTAACCTTTGCAGGCCAAATACAAAAATCCAAGTTGAAACTTGGGCTCATGACTTGTCCCTATCTCATGAGCGATCTTAACAAGTTACTCAAACTCCCTCTCTCTTCATTTGTACTTAAACCAGGGAAAGTAATATTTTTCTCCTCCCTAGCTCATGGCAAAATCATAAGCATAAACGTAATTGGCCAGGTGCAGTGGCTCATGCCTATAATCCCATCACTTTGGGAGGTGGAGGCAGGCGGATCACAAGGTCACAAGACAAGATCGAGACCATCCTGGCCAACATGGTGAAACCCTGTCTCTACTAAAAATACAAAAGTTACCTGGGCGTGATGGCATGCACCTGTAGTCCCAGCTACTTGGGAGGCTGAGGCAGGAGAATTGCTTGAACTTGTGAGGCAGAGGTTCCAGTGAGCTGAGATGGTGCCATTGCACTCCAGCCTGGTGACGGAGCTAGACTCCATCTTAAACAAACAAACAAAAAAGTAATTAATGGTTATGAAGACCTTAGAAGCATTGCAGTATCATAAAAATGAAAAAAATGTATTATATGGTAATAAATCCTTAGTCATCTAGACAATTTGAATTAGAAATTGATGCATAACAGAAAGACACACTACTAAAGTTTACATTTGTACTATATGTGAAGAAGTAGTTCGTTAAGTAAATCGAAAGGATAAACAAATTTTAGAAGCATGTTTACATCAAATATATGTAATTAAAAGCTCATGAGTAATTATTTAAAATAAAAGGTGGGAGATCTCCAAATTAATCATCTACTGGCACAACCATAACTTAAAAAGATAACAATTTATATTAAATAAATGCAATCAGCTATCATATCAGCCCTAGATATTTATTAGGGTTTTTTCATCCCTTTTCCCCATCTCCATTTTAGAACTTGGCTATAATATAACCTGTCAATTATATTTTTGTTTTTCACTGAGTGCAAAGGAATCTTGGCTCACATTTTAATGAAGGATGGATACCTATAAACATGCAATGACTATTATTGTAAAACATGTGATGGTCATAGAGAAAAAAGAGCATTTAATTCCCACAAATGACATTTAAGTTGAGCTTTATACATGAGTACAATTTTAGTAGTAGTGATGGGAAAAGAGCAGTTTTGTGGGAAAGCGTGAAAAGAAAGCTTCTAAGAACATGATGTTTTCAGAAACTGCCAAACAGCTCAACTCTGTTGGATAGTAAGATACAAAATAAAACAAAACAAAAAAACAGATAAATAATAAGAGACACTTTGAAAACCACAGAGCATGACATGGATCCATCTTTCAGTGCCATGTTGTGGAGTTTAAAATTTATTCTGAAGAGATCAAGAACATTTGGATATATTTAAGAAAAAGTGTTCTATAATGAGACTTGTGATTTTGGAAAATCTTTGGAATGAGACTTGAGAATGGTCTCAAACACAGAGAGAGATTTGGAGTTAGGGTTAGGTCAGGGAAAGCAGCAAGAATATCTGTGACACACTTAGTTGATCAAGTTTTGAGGCTAAATTAAAGAAACCCTAATATGAAGCCATTCATCAAAATAATGACATGTGGGGTGTAGTGGCTCATGCCTGTAATCCCAACACTTTGAGATGCTGAGGGGAAAGGATCACTTGAGCTCATGAGTTCGAGAGCAGCCTGGGCAACCAAGTGAGACCCTGTCTCTGCAAAAATAAAAATAAAAATTAGCTAGGTGTGGTGACCTGTACCTGTAGTCCCAGCTACTTAGAAAAATGAGGCGGGAGGATCACTTGAGCCCAGGAGGTTGAGGTGGCAGTAAGCCCTATTCATACCATGGCACTCCAGTCTGGGCAACAGAGTGACACCCTGTCTTTAATAATAATAACTGCATTTTTTATTTCCTATAGTATGAAACAGAAATAATTGAGAATATATCTGTATAGATATAAACAGAGCTAAACATATAACTTGTGGTCATTAAAATTAAGAATATTATTTAAGAAGTGTAGAGAATCACAGGAATAAGGGTTGAGAACACAACAAAAAAGCTTGTTAACAAATGGGAGGTAAAGAGGGAGAGTCAGTGAAAGAATCCAAGAAAAAAATCTTTAGGGGAAAATTAAAAGCACAAGGTGCCTGGAATGTTACTGATGCCAAGGAAAAAAAGCATTTAGGAAAAAAACAATTTTTTTGGAAACTCAGATACCACAGAGTCTGAATCCAGTGAGGCTTAGGCCATTAGCATAAACATAGAAACATTTATGACCTTTGAAACACAGTTTCAGAGGAGACAAAGAAGGGACAAAATGGATGGCATGGAGCAGAGAAAATAGCACAGGATTGCATGATAAGCACTGTGGATAGCAGGCATTTTCCTCTTAAAACCAAGTTCAGAGAATGGAGGATATGTACTGAGGATAAAGAAAGAAAATCAGAGGAGAGGGTAGGACTAAGGATTGAAGAGAGCTAAGAGATCAAAGAGATGGTTCATAAAGACACGTCCTTCAGAAAGTGAGAGCAGATGGTTTTACGTGTTCAGGTGCATGTGCATGTGGAAAGAAAAATTGCTTCAAATTTCTTGGTGTTAGAGAAAAATATATTGGTACTAAAACTATTGAGTTTCGAAGTAATGACAAAGGAAATTGGAGGACTTCACATCAGTTGTACTTGCTTTTCTTCTTTAAAATGAGAGCTAATTGGTAGGAAAGGATGCAGGAAGGGTAGTTTGGGCATGCCAGGATGATTAGAAAATACTCAGACAGTGGGCCGAGCGCAGTAGCTCACACCTGTAATCCCAGCACTTTGGGAGGCCAAGGCAGGCGGGTCACGAGGTCGGGAGTTAGAGACGAGCCAGACCAACATGGTGAAACCCCATCTCTACTAAAAATACAAAAATTAGCCAAGTGTGGTGGCATGCCTGTAATCCCAGCTACTCAGGAGGCTGAGGCAGGGGAATCGCTTGAACCTGGGAGGCGGAGGTTGCAGTGAGCCAAGATCACACCATTGTACTCCAGCCTGTGCAACAGAGTGAGAATCTGTCTCTGTCTCTTTCTCTCTCTCTCTCTCTCTCACACAGACACACACACACACACACACACACACAAATAAATAAATAAATAAATAAAAGAAAATAGACAGTGGAATGGGCAAGGGAATTAACCGGGGATTAAAAGTAATAGTGACAAATAGCGTCTAGCTCATAGCTGATGTGGAATCACATGAAGTCCTTGTATTTTGTTACCCATATCGATTTTTTTTAAAGTAAAACATGTTCGACATGAAAATATGGAAAGGATTATAATACAAAGGAGAACAGTGTTAACCACAATACTACCAAATACAGATAAATGATCTTATATCTCAATGTATCTATTTATCTATCTGTATCTATCATTTTGTATACATGAGTGAGTGTATACTAATATGCTATTTTTTTAAAAAATTATATAAAAGTGATCTTTTATTACCCAGGGTCGTGGCAGGGAGAAGATGGCATATCACTCAAATGTGGTGATTGAGGAGAGTCTAAGAAAGTGTCCATTTATAACCATACTGGTAGAGTAAAGTAACCAAGAAAAATTGGTGAATTATCCAAGGCTAGTCACAGGTTGGGATGAGTGAGAGGACTGAGGGAGTAGGGAAGAGCTTTCAGGAAACTCGTAAGACCCATAGCTTTACAGAGGGTCATTCAACAGGAGCCTTGGCCACTGGTAGTGATGTAGCCATTGCTGACCCATGCCTCTGGAGAGAAGGGCTGAGGATATAAGTATTCTGAGAGATTTCTCCTCCTACCCTCTCATCTACTGCTGATGCCTCATACTGGCTGACTCCAAAGAGAATTCAGAGCACAAGTGAGTCTGGGTGATGCAATCCATGGAGGCTGTCTCCAGCAGGGCGGAGATGGGTGGAGTAGATCTGGAGGGGACATCAGAGAGGCAACAAGTACCACATGTGTTTTTTAGGATTGGAATTTAGCATCCCTGAAGCAGAACCAAAAAAAAAAAAAAAATAGTTGGTTGAGAATCGATCTTGTATCTTAAATCAGAAAAAAAGGCAGATTTTTTTAAAGGATAAGACAATAAAATCTAGAGTACTCAGAGATAAGCTTGAATAATTCAGATCATAGCTCAACATTGTTCAAGAGAAAAGTGTTCAAATTCAATAAGACCAGCAATTTTTTTTTTTCTCCTTGTCATTAAGAGTAGGTAGTTGAAATAGCCTGCTGGACCTAGGGGCTCTTTTCTGGAGAATTTCCAGAATTATTTGGAAGCAAATGTAAAGACAATTCTGGTATGAAGTCATTAAAATATCCCAGATTAAATGGAAGTAAGACCCTGAGTATTGTTGTAGATGTACTTTTGTTTCATATTTTTACTTTTCTGAATCAACATGTGTCTTACAATAAAAATAATGTTTCTTTTTTTCTTTTCCAAAATTGGTTTTTATATTTGTGTTTCCTCTTACAATCAAAGACACTTTACCACATAGGAAGTGTGGTAGTGGTGAAGAAGTTATAAAAAACGACAACCCAAAAAGTCTGAGATTGACGTGATAATTACTAAAACAAACTTTCAATCAAAATGCATCTGAATATTCTTTTGGCAGGTGCTTATTTATGTAAATTGAATGGAAGATGAAGTAAGCAGATTGCCATTTAAATCTTAATTAAATTAAGACTTTTAGAGTTCTCAATAAATGGGACAAAACTAAGCAAGATGAGGGAAAAAAATTAAGAAGCAGCTTTGCTCAATTTTTAATATATCACTTGCAGCCCAAATTAGAAGATGAGGAAAAAGAGATAAAGAAGGGTCCTCTTAAGATTCACTGGGGGCATTTTTGAAATTGCATCAGCGATATTTGTACCATAGCCATCCACTCCACTATTATCTACAACATAACCCCACAGTTTTCAGGAAACTCCATGTCATTCAGCCATGCATCTATTAGAAATGCAAAGCATTCTTGCTAAGAGAACTCAGTGTAAAAGGGCAATGTTGGAATTGGTATATATTTGGGACAGAAACCTTCCTTTGAAGTCCACTGGGAATCGTGGGGTAGATGTCATAATTCTAGTCTCTTAACCTAATCAGGTTTCCTCACCCTATTCTAAATACTTGGAAACTGGCAGATTTTATGGTTGCCTTACATAAAATCTGTGGTAGTTTCTCCAGTATGACGGTTCTGTCGTAGACTTTAAGTAGCTTTAGAAGATATCTGTGTCAATCTTTTATATCCAAAGTTTAAATGACTTATGCTCAATAAAATGAATTCAGCATTATTGTACACACTGCTTTATACAAGCCTCTAGGGTTACAGAGATAAAATCTGCAGTGTTTCCCTGTCAAAGAATTTACATTCTGTTATTAGAAGCAGTTATGTAAATAAATAAATGTCACACAGCGTACCACATGCTATAATTCCAGCAGAGTTCAAAGTCCTCCAGGAGAGAAACAAAGCAGGAAATATCTGACTTTATCTAGGAATAACTGCAGCAGATTCTTAAGTGAGATGACATAAATTGAGTCCTAAGGAACTTGAGTGAAGTATGATTTTTTAGTCTCCAATTCTAAGTACATATTGGATTTTCTTGTTTCTCTTCTGCACTGGTAAAAATTCTTATTGAGTTTTTTGGAAAAAAAAATTAAGTCAGAAAATTACTCTAAAAGCATTTTCATATAAATAATTGCGTAATACATTCAAATCATTTTTAATATAAATAACTTAGACATAGGTCTACCAATAACAGAGAATGGAGACATCTTGAGAAGCATTAAAATTTTACGTATTATTTTTAGTACACCTGAATTGGAAGTTTTTGTGCCGAAGTCTTATATTAGGACTTGTGAATGTATGTAAAGGCACAGAGACTTTGACTCCTATGTGCTTTACATGTGAGAAAGGGAGACATAGACACCCAGGAATAGTCTGTATCTAAAGTAGTCTGTGAGAATAGTTAACATGTAGGCACAAAAGAACTATAATCTGGTAATGAGAGGAGAGAGAATTCTACGAAGGAGAACTTAAATGTTTCTTGGAGGAAGTGAGGATTTCTATTCACATTCACACTGAATTGTTTCCTCAACCATAGTGACAGGATAATCCTGGTGATAAATTTTTCTGATCTGCATGTGTCCAGGATCAACTGTGAAAGATCGCACATTTATCAATGGAATATCCGTGGTAATGTGCGCAAACTGTAAGAAATGCAAGGATGCGATGGTCTCACGCTGGGATCAATATGGCCTTGACCTCAATGAACCATAGAATCTGGCTACACTAGGATGCCAAGTCACACAGATAGGCCACAACCTTTAGGAGTGGAGAGAGAGCCAGGTCTTTGTGAATTATGCATAATTTGCAAATTATTTTATCTACTCCCAAACTTCTAATCTACGACAATGAATGGGTGCACATCTCTCAGCAGATGTGATTTTTTTTTCAAGCTGGCATCAAGTGAAGAAGATGAGGTGGTATCAGATAAGATGCTGCTACTAGTTGGCTAAACTAAATAAATGCTGAGGCTTAGGTTTATCCAAGTCTTGGGTTTCTGCCCAAACCTATTTATTTATAAGCATTAGTGGGAAATGCAGAGGCTGCGTATCTCAGAAAACTGAATTTACTAGACTAAGTATTAGGTTCCATATGACTCTACAGGAATGTCAAATCTTAACAGTATCCTCAACTGTAAAATGGATTCAATTGGTCTGTCAACGTTCATGGAGTAGATTAAAAATGTCTGAATGAGTGACTTTTAGAAACAGCAAGTAGAAAGTGCCATATAATGCTAAATAATCTTATTAAATTTCAAGATGCTATGGCAAGTGGCACCAGGTAAATGCTTAGTACATTAGGGCCTATTTGATTTGCATTTAACTTCAAGAAAATACAGTTTTTGAAGTGATTTTGTTTCTATACACTATAGCTTCTAAAGAGCCATAAATCTTGTTTGTATCTCTGAGGTTCTATGAAACTCTTGATTGAAATGAAATGTATCATCCGGCTTCTGTGTTGATTGTACTTGAGCAAAGAAAGAGAGTGAGTAGATTCTCCAGAATGCAAAGTATGTGAGATGTAGTTGCGTTTTTCTAATGCAAAATTTATTGCCTATTGCCTTAAGAAATGAAAGTATCCTTTCCTATAAAAATGCGGTAGGGTAACCTTCTTTTGTCTGGAATGAAAAGACACAATTATAAAAGGCACAGTTATAAAAATAAACACACAATTATATTCACCAAATCTATTAGCAAATATTGTACCCTGGACCTAGTTTACCACTATGGAGACAATGAAGATGTGTTTAACTGCAAGACACTCATGTGCCTATTCTGTGTTCTAATAAGGAACGAGATTATGGATTTCCTTTGTATACTTTTTTGAAATAAGTAGCTAATCTAGTTGCCACATAAATGGTAGTTGTCCTGGAGTGCCACCTATAACTACAGTGAGTAAATGAGAAATGAGTCTTTGCTGTATCTAGCCATTAAAATGTAGGGGCTTTCTGTTTCTATAGCATAGTTGTGTCTATACTGAGCAATACTTCACCACTAAACTACTTTTTTCTTTTCATTAGAAGATGAAATCAACAGATTTTAATTACTTACATTAGGCATGCAATTAGTTTATTGTCCCCTTCAAGAAGCTTTAAGCAAGGGAAGAAAAGATGAATGCTTTAGAAAATTTCCAATTAATTCTCTCCCTTTTTTGGAAATTACGCTTGCTTTCTTCGTCGTGATTCTATAGAGAGGTCCTCAATGACTCCTTAAAACCCAAGTTTCAAATAGTGGCTTCCTGGACAGAACTGTAGGGACTGCTGGAAAATTCTGCCATTCACCTCCATTCCCAAGGACCTTGTAGACACTGAAGAATCCCACCTTCAGGTAGAGATGGGAATAGCATGAGCAGGGCCATTGTCACAGGGGTGTCATCTTTACAAACACATAGGGTCCACCTAGAAGAGGTCCATGAATGGCTGAATGCTCTGCTTTCGCCATTTTGAAATTCTCACTAATTTACAAGAATATGTGTATTTTCAGTTTGCACTAGGATCCAAAAATTTTGTAGCTGGTCCTGATTTGGGGCAATACTTTGCAATCATTGGCAGTGCATTTTCTATGGCGTACAAGACATGTTAACATCTTTGACAGATCTCTGTCTCTGTTTCCAGGGATGTTGGCTGCATTTTGATATAAGGAAGCAAATTATTGTCTGCTCCAAAGAGGTTAGGGAACCTGAGGTTTAATACATCCTGTATAAGCTCACTTCATCTTTGGTAGTTCCAACCTGAAGGAGAAAGAAGGGACTAATATCTGCCTTGCATTTGGAATTGCCAAGGCCTAGATATACAGATACAAATGGTTTTCAGGGACCCCACAATATGGGATTTCTTTAAGTTCTACCATTAGTGAGTACAGTATTACTCCGTGCTGGGCTCCTTAGCATGTCAAGCTGCCAACTCAGCAACCTCATATTGGAGCCCACCAGTAATTAATGGCGCTAATATGAAATAATGCAGAGTGAATGAATAATCATTGTAAACAAGAAAAGAAGTTAATGCAAGTTTTACTTTTACTATACCAAGTGCATTTAAAATTGTTTGTTGTTTTCACCTCCATGTGAGTTTTTGCTAACTGTGTAGCCTCAAACTCATGTATTCAATGCATCAGGTAGTTCCATCTGTTAAATAAAAGAAGGTCTATCCAGGTTGCAATGAGGCATCAAGTTTCACTCTGAATCTTACTCATATAGAGCTCTCTACATCGAATTTATCCCTGCTCCTCCCCTAGCCACACCTAAAATGTTTTGCATTTCATTTGAATATTTTGTCTCTCTCAATAAACAATAAAAACATCAAAGGTGTTAACATCTCTTGCTATCCAGTTGATTGAAGAGCAGGAATGCAATGAATGAATCTTTCCATTGTCAACTTAGGAAAACTCTGAGTTAATAAACAGTGAAACAAATCTATGAAAGTTTGGCAGTAAAACAATATGACTCAGTTGCCAAGTCATCCCTGTATTTTGTTTTAATATTTGTTTAATATACAACTGCACCTAAGAATAAATCCTATTTGTTAAAGTGAACTTAATAACTTTAAAGAGAGAGACAGGTAAATATTTTAGACAACAGAACAAAGGATGGCCATCTGCCCATTAGTAGGCACTAAGCAAATGTTTAAGGAATGAATAGCTGAACAAAAGTTATTGCCTTCACTCAGCAACTATGACTAAAAATAATGATGAATACTTCTATAGTATACCACATGGCGGAAGCATTGTTAAGTGTTTTCTATGTATAATCTCAATAATCTTTAGAGCAATCCTAAGAACAAGTGAATATAATTATCCTATGAGGAAACTGATGTAGAGAGAGGCTTAGTAATCTGATTATTGGTAGAAATAAGATTTAAAGCTGGTTATTGGTGGAAAAAAGATTTAAAACTATGCAGTCCCTTCAGTCTGTGGTCTTAACCACTGGGCAATGATATCTGGGTAGATTTTGTTGTTGTCAAAATATTCCCTATCCTTTCCCACCAGTCCCATTCCTATAACATCATCATATTTCTCACTTCATTGAAGTCACACTGGCCATATGACTTGCTTTGGCCAATTAAATATAAATGGAAGAGATATGTGACACTTCTGATAATTTAAAAACCATCATATTGTTTTTAAAACTATGTTTTTCTTCTTCTTAGATACAAGCAGTGCCTTAAAGAAAAACTATTCCTTCATCTAGATTGGGTCCAAGAATAAAAAGTCAAAGATAAATTATGATAAACTTCTAATGTTAGAAAACAAAATAATTCTTTTTTTCAAGCCACTGAAATATAGGGTATATTTGTTATGACAGCATAACTTAGCTAAATAATGCATTGCATTTTTTAAGACTGCATAAAATTTTACTAGATTTAGTAAAATTTTGCTAGACTTAATTGATTTTGCATAAAATCAATTGATAATTCTGTGTTCTGTGTGTTGTGTCCTACAGTCTGTAGAAATATTATTTTATACATAGAGATTAACACAGAGTCCACAGAAGGGGAAAACAGGTGGTAAAATGTGGAAAAAGAGTGGACTGGAAATCAGAAATAAAAAATTTGACTTGAATCAATTGCATAACTTTGGGCAAATCACTTAACCTCTCTAATTTTTGGTTTAGTCATCTGTAGAATGAGAATGCTTCATAGGAAAGCCATATTAGGAACATTTTAGCCTTAAAATTACATGCATAGTAGATTCAATGCAAAGCCAATAAAAATCCCAGTAAGCTATACCATAAAAAATGACAAACTGATGATAAAGTTTCAATCATATGGCAAATGACCCAGAATAGCCTACACAATACTAACGAAAAAGTTAGAGAATTGACACTACCCTTACTAGACTTACTAGATACCCATAGTAATCAAGATAGTGTAAAACCAGTAAAAGAATAGATGTATAGAACAATAGTATATAGTAGGTAGTCCAGAAATAGATCTAATCAAATGTAATCAACTGATCTTTGACAAACAAGCAAAGGTAATTCAATGGAGAAAATGTAGTCTTTTCAACAAGTGATGCTGGGACAATTGAACATTCATATGCAAAAAGCACGAACTCTAGAAATAGATCTGACATTTGTCACAAAAATTAACTCAAAATGAATCATAGACCTAAGAGCAAAATGCAAAATTGTAAAAGTTCTATAAGAAAACAAGAGAAAATCTAGCTGAATTTGGCTTTGGCAATGAGTTCTGAAATAGAATACCAAAATGATGATCCATAAAGGAAAATATTTGTAAGTTGGGCTTAATTAAAACTTCTGAAAAATACACTGTGAAGAGAATGAAAATACAAGCCACAGACCAAGAGAAAATATTTGTAGAAAAAAATCTGAAAAAGGACTTGTATCCAAAATATACAAACCACTCACAAAACTCAAAAATAGCTGGAGCAGTTAGGCAAGAAAAAGAAATAAAAGGCAGCAAAATAAAAAATAAAGAAAGAAAATTATCTCTGTTCACAGATAACATGACCTTATGTAGAAAGCTCTAATGATTCACCAAAAGGAAAAACTACTGAAACTAATAGAATTTAATAAGGTTGCACTATATAAAATAAACACCCCAAAATCAGTATTTCTATATACTGAAAATGAACAATCTAAAAATAAAATTAAATAAACATTTTAATTTACAATAGCATCAAAAAGAATAAAGTACCATATTTAGGAATAAACTTAGGCAAGGAGGTTCAAGACTTGTACACTGAAAACTACAAAACGTTTCTGAAACAGATAAACAATTGGAGAGATAGTTCATGTTCATGGATTGGAAGACAATACTTCTAAAAAGTCAATACTACTCAAAGCCATCTATAAATTTAACACAATTTTCATCAAAATTCTAACAGCAAGTTTTTTGCAGAAATTAAAAAAAATTCTAAAATTCATATGGAATCTCAAGGGACCCCAAATTGTGAAAACAATCTTGAAAAAGAAGAACAAACTTGGAAGATTTGCACTTTCTCATTTAAAAACTTATTACAAGATTACTGTAATAATTAAAATATTGTAGTATGGGCATAACAACAGACACATAGATGGATGGAATAAAATAGAGAGCCCGGTATAGTCCCAGCTACTTGGGAGGCTGAAGTGGGGGAATTGCCTGAGCCTGGGAGGTAGAGGTTGCAGTGTGCTGAGATTGCACCATTGCACTCCAGCCTGGGTGACAAAGTAAGAACTCATCTCAAAAATAAATAAATAAATAAATAAAAATTAGCCCAGAAATAAACACTCACATATAACTAAATAACTTTTGACAAGGGAGCCAAGACCATTCAATAGGGGAAGGAACAGTCTCTCAATGAATGGTGTTGGGAAAAGTAAATATTCACATTAAAAATAATGAAGTTGGACCCTCACCTTACACCATATATAAAAATTAACTGATTTTCTCTTGTGGCAAGAGCAGCTAAAATCTACTCATTTATCAAAACATACTGAATGCAATACATTATTATTGACTATAGATCCTTGTGTTGTACATTTGATCTTTATACTTGTTCATCTTACATATCAACAATACCATAATGTTGTATGCCTTAGATATACACAATACATTCTTTTCAAAAGTTAACTCAAAATGGATAAAAACCTAGACACCTAAAGCTACAAAATCCTTGGTAGAAAACATGAGGAAAAAGCTTCATGATATTGCATTTGACAGAGATTTCTTGAATATGACACGAAAAGCACAGGCAATAAAAGTAAACACATTGGACTTCATCGACGTTTAATTGCATCAAAGGACACAATCAATGGAGTGGAAAAACAACATAGAGAATGGAAGAAAATATTTACAAATCACATATCTACTAAGGGGCTAATGTTTAGAATATATAAAGAACTCCTATGTTTCAACAAGAAAAAAAATCAAATAATACGATCAAAAAATGGGTAAAGTACTTGAACAGAACTTTCTTCAAAGATGATATACAAATGGATAATTAGTAAATAAAAAATGCTCACATTACTAATCATTATAAAAATGCAAGTCAAATGCAAGGTGTCACTTCACACCCATTTGGATGACTATTACAACCAAACAAAAAACAGAAAATAAGTGTTGGCAAGAATGTGGAGAAATAGGAACCCTTTTGCATTGTTGGTGGGGATGTAAAATTGTGCAGCTGTTATGGAAAACAGTATGCTGATTCTTCAAAATTTAAAAACAGAATCACCATATGATCCAGCAAATCCACTTCTGAGTACATACCCAAAATAATTGAAAACAGGGACTTGAAGAGATACTTGCACGCTCATGTTCACAGAAGCATGATTCACAGTAGCCAAAAGGTGGAAGTAAGCCAAGCATCCATCAAGAGTAGAAAGGATAAAGAAAGTGTGGCCTGTACACACAATGGAATGTGATTCAGCCCTATACAGGAAGGACATTCTGACACGTGCAAGTGTGAACGTGAAGGGCATTATGTTAAGTGTAACAAGCCAATTACAAAAAGACAAAATATGGTATGAACCCACTTATATGAAGTATCTAAAGTAGTCAGATTCATAGAAACAGTAGAATGGTGTTGCCAGGGATGAGGTAAGGAGAAGTAGGAAGTTGTTCTTTAATGAGAACAACTATATAGAGAACAACTATATTGTTTAATGAGAACAACTGAAACAATATAGAGTTTCAGTTTTACACAACGGAAAGGTTTCTAGAGATTGGTTGCACAGTAGTGTGATTAAACTTAATCCTACTAAACTGTACACTTAGAATGGTTAAGAGAGTAGTTTTATATGTTTTTTATCACAATTAAAAAAACGAAATGATAAGAAAACAAATGATGCCATTAAGACATGGATAATGTTCTGAGCAGAAACCACCCCACCAAAGAAGATACACAGATAACAAATTAGCATATAAAATATGTTCAACGTCATTTGTCATTAGGGAATTGCAAATTAAAAGAAAAACGAGATACCTCTGCAATGATTAGAATGGAAAAAATAAAATAACTGACAATATGGATTTCTGATGAGAAGATGGAGTGAGAACTCTCATTCATTGCTGGTGGAAATGCAAAATAATGCAACAGCTTTGAAAGACAATTGTTTGTTTTGTTCATTTCTTACAAAGGTAGGCATAGTCTTATCAAAAAATCCAGCAATCACATTTCTAGGTATTTATACCATTCAGTGGAAAACTTACTTCCACATCAAAACTCTAAAAATGAATGCTTATGGCATTCATATTCATAATGGACAAAACCAGAAGCAAACATGATTGTCTTCAATAGGTGAATGGATACACAAAGTAGAGTACACTTCTTCGATAAAATAGTATTCTGCAGTACAAAAAAAAAAAAAGAAAGAAAGAAAGAAAGAAAGAAATGAGCTACAATTCCACAGAAGAAAAGAATTAGTCTTTTTTTTTTTTTTTTGAGGTGAAGTCTCGCTCTGTCACTCAGGGTGGGGTGCAGTGGCGCGATCTCTGCTCACTGCAAGCTCCACCTCCCGGGTTCATGCCATTCTCCTGCCTCAGCCTCCTGAGTAGCTGGGACTACAGGCGCCCGCCACCATGACCAGGTAATTTTTTTGTATTTTTAGTAGCGACGGGGTTTCACCGTGTTAGCCAGGATGGTCTCGATCTTCTGACCTTGTGATCCTCCCGCTTCGGCCTCCCAAAGTGCTGGGATTACAGGCGTGAGCCACCATGCCCGGCCCAGAATTAGTCTTAAATCCATATTGCTAAGTTGTAAAAAAGCCAGTTTGAAAACGCTACGTACTGTATAATTCCGAGGACATGACACTCTGGGAAAGAGAAAACTATACAGACAATATAAAATCAATGGTTTTTCAGGGCTTTGGAGAACAGAGGTAAGGACTGCACAGGGAGTTTTTAGGGCAGTAAAACTATTTGGTGAGATAATGGAATGGTTAACACATAACATTATACATTGTCAAAATCAATGGAACTTTCTAGCACAAAGAGTAAACCTTAATACATGCACATTTTAAAAATAGGAGGTTTGGGCATTCCAAGAAGGAAAGCAGACTGTCATGAGAGAATCTAATTGTATTTCAAATGTATGAAACAACATAAGTTAAGGGGACATGAGAGAAAAGGATCAACCTAAGTAACAAACCTGTAAGACTAAAGCCAAAAGAACTGAGCATAAGCACTACACTATAGTTAGTTGATAAAGTAGTTTTCCAAGGCGGTACTGGGGAATTGGTTAACAATTCTGACACTGCCATACATGTATTCTGGAATTGAAAGGTTAAGTAGATGGTGGATGGTGGGAGGCAAGTTTCTTATTTTGGGAGTGGGAATTTAGAGAAAGACAATGGAACAAGGCTAGAATGATCCATATTGGAATGGATTAGAGTTGGAGACTTCAGGATGTGCTCATGTTTTGCTTAATTTAGATACAGATGGTTACAGATAGAAATATTTGTAGATTCTGGGTATACCTGGATTAATATACACACATGTATTTTCTTGCTGTCAGCTGAGAGAGCTCATTAGAAATGGCATCCCAGTAGCGACCAAGTCCTAGCACCCAAACCCAGATTCCTAATTCTGATTCTCCAATGAAATGAACCAGTGCTCCTTATAGAAATGGCTAGCCCTAAAACTATACAAGATGACCCTCAAACATGTTGTACTGCCAGAAAGTAAGGAAACGTTTTATTACATATGCACACTCACACACATATACACACAGACACATTCATTCACAGTTATGGGGAGTACATCAAAGGACCCAGAAGCCAATGGAAAGACCCCCCAATGGCTAGCCCTAAAACTATACAAGATGACCCTCGAACATGTTGTACTTCCAGAAAGTAAGGAAATGTTTTATCACGCGCACACACACACACACACACACATACACACACAGACACATACACACACAGAGTGATTGGGAGTACATCAAAGGACCCAGAAGTCAATGGAAAGGCCTCCCAATGGCCAAAGTTGAGACAATTCGAACAATAAAATAAATCAAGTACCATTAGACTATAACCCAAAATATAAAATAAATATACAAGAGTCCACATTGATATACATAAGTGATTAAATAAGAAGTTTAGGGGAAGAGAAAATCTCATATGCAGAAGAATTTCAAATAATTAATGTAGACACCCTTACCTTCATGTAAGGATGCAAATGTAAATCCTCACTCTTCAGACGAGATTGGGCATGTTCACGGTGGTACGGCCCTAGATTAAATCATCACTCTTCAGAGGAGATTGGGTGCGTTCAGGGTGGTATGGCCCTAGAAGAAACCCTCACTCTTCAGGTGTGGGTTGTGCACAGTGACTTCCTTCCAAAGTGTATAGAATAGAGAAGGGGAACATCGAGTAACTTTCCAGTGAAGAAATCTGACAAACACAACCTCAGCCAGGTGATCAAGGTAAACCTGAACAATGATTTGTGATGGTAGTGGTATATAGCTTTGATGTGATAGGATGAAAGTGACAATTTTATCTTTGAGATCTTTCTCCCAGTAACCCATATCCCAGTCTAATTACGAGAAAAGATCAAACAGATTCCGATAGAAAAACATATCACAAAATAGTTGTCCAGAACGCCTCAAGACTCTCTAAGTCATCAAATATAAGAAAAGTCTGAGAAACTGTCACAGCCCAGAAAAGCGCTAAGGAGACATGACATGTAACGTGATCTTCTGGACGGGATCCTGGAAGAGAAAAAAACTTTAGATAAAAACTAAGGGAATCTTAATAAATTGTGAACTTTGGTTAATAACAATGTATCAATATTGGTTTGTTAATTATAACAAATGAACCATACTGATGTAGGATGTTAGTATAAACCCCGAAAATTTGAGACAGGTCTCAGTTAATTTAGAAAGTTTATTTTGCCAAGGTTGAGGACATGCACCCAGGACACAGCCTCAGGAGGTCCTGATGACATGCACCCAAGGTGGTCAGAGCACCCAGCTTGGTTTTATACATTTTAAGGAGACATGAGACATCAATCAACATATGTAAAATGAACGTTGGTTCAGTCTGGAAAGGCAGAACGACTAGAAGCAAAAGTAGGACAACTGGAAGTGGGGAGGCGGCTTCCAGATCACAGATGGGTGAGAGACAAATAGTTGCATTCTTTTGAGTTTCTCATTAGCCTTTCCAAAGGAGGTAATCAGATATGCATTTATCTCAGTGAGCAGAGAGATGACTTTGAAAAGAATGGGAGGCAGGTTTTCCCTAAGCAGTTCCCAGCTTGACTTTTCCCTTTAGCTTAGTGATTTGGGGACCCAAGATATTTTCCTTTTTCCATTAGTAATGGGGATAACTGTGTGCAAAGGGTTTGGAAACTCTCTGTACTATCTTCTTACTTTTTCTGTCAATCTAAAAGTATTCACAAACTTTCCAATGAAGCTGGAAAGGAAGATAAACTCCACAGGAAGATACAGTAATTATATATGGTTCATTTTTCACATTCCAAAGCTTTCTTTTATTCACATTGTGAACAAGTGGTGAGAAATAACCTATAACTTTTGAAATCATCCAAGGCAATTCTATATTTTTTTTCTCCTGAATCTGATGGGCAGGAGTTCTCATTGAGTCAAACTAAGTATTTTTAAGAAAAATTGTTACTTTAAAAACAGGTCAATTCTTAAATTCATAAAAGCTATCAAAATTTTATCTATAAATTATCCTAACCTAGCGAGAAAATATGTAAGTTTTCTCCCTCTACAAATCTGAAACCTGCATTAATCAATCTATAAGCCTCTTGCCTCCATCTCCCCTCTTCCATTTCTTTACCTAAGTGGACAATCTGAAAGTTTAATGTTTGAAATATTGGCATCTAAGCTCAAAACCCCTCAGCACTACCACTAGTATACATATGCACTTGCTGACAAAATGCAAAATAGGACCACAATTGTGAATCTATTGTTAACCTCAGCATCTTCTGACAGTGGCTTTCCTCTCTTTAGGGATGGCAGTTTCCCAACAGTCAGATGCACCTGTTCTACTGAGATTTTTTGCATTTATTATTTCAAATTCAAGAGCTTATGAAAATAAGTTCGTATACTGTCAGGCTCAAAAATTAAGTAAACATTTCCCTTGTTCCCAATGTGCTTTGCTTCTAATATATTGGTCAAAAAGGATGTTTTCTTTTTATACATATGATCCCTGATTATTGCTTTTGTTTGGGCTATGTTTTATTCAGCAGATTATGAATATGGTTTGATATATTCTATTTTGCTACGTTAATATCAGGTTTTAAAAAGAGATATATTAGTTCTGATTCTCTGTGTATACATAATGACCAGATAAAAGACAGTTCACTTAATGTGAAAAGTCAGGCTTTAGTTTTTTGCCATTTTGTAACTTCCTTTTAAATTGATGTCACTAGATAAAAAGTGAGCTCTACGCCCATCTCTGTAGGGACTAAAGTAAACTGTGGTTTTATATCAGATGTGTGTCACCATTTTTCTGAGAACTACATTTGGAAGACAGCCAAGTGGATGGAAGGAAGTCCTGAGATTTAGAGGCTGGACCGCCTGGCGTTGAGTCCCAGCTCAACCATTTGCTAATTGGATATGTGTGGATGTCTTAGATCTTAGCTTCTCCAGTTACAAAGATTAAAAGAGAATGAAACTTAGTGGGCTGATATGAGCATAAATTGAAACTGTGCATATTCAGAGCATACTTCAGTGCCGGACACATAATAGTTTTATGCCCTTTTGACTTAAATTACGTCACAAAACAATGAACAAATGTCACCTCCTTGTAATCCTCTGACTAATCTTCGCCCTTTCTCTGTGCTTTGGAGAAAGCTGAAAAAGTTTCCTGTCCCAAAACTGTAACTGGGCACTATGTCCTTCGGTCAATTCCATCCACACGTGGGGCATGGCCACTCACCCCTTGCACTCACACTCCCACCAGCTTCTCCACCTCAATTTCCCCACTCCCAGCTCTTCCCACGTGCTCCGAATCATCTCATTTATAATTAGCTAGAGGTGAAAAGGTTAATTTTTGTATTAAAAAAACTTAATATTTTAACACATCATTGCCTTTGATATTAGTGCAGGCAGTGTACTGAAATCACTGAATCCATAATGACCAGACTGGGGAGTGAATTTCGAATTTGATGTCCTGTCCTGTGTGCATTTCAGTCTACCGTGTACTGATACTCCCTGCGATATGATCTGAAGTAGCAAAAGTTCTGCTTGCTTACTCAGTCCTGGAATTCTAGAAAACTATGTATGTTCTCACACATCTTTAAATTTTTCAAATATAGCCTTACAAGTTATTTTTTTCTTAAGAGATAGTATATAATGATGGATTCATAATTGGAATATCTGTGACACAATGTGTTAACTAGGTCTTAGTGTTTATTGAATCATGCACACTCAATTTGAAAGAAATTACATTAAAATTTGTTTGTTGTTTTTCTGCAATATGAAGAGAAACTGGGGGGGAAAAAACCCTGTAGCCCATGAGAGCATTTTAATTATATTTAGAAAAATCAGTGTCACTCTACTGCTTCAGTTGTTCAAAATTCAGAATATTTAACATGTGCTTAGCTTCACTCCCGTTAGGAATATTTGCAAGATGGAGGAAGACAAAAAGACCTAGAGGATCCTGAAGCTTTCCCCCACCTAAACAGTGTCCACAGATACAACTTCTTGGGTGTTCAAAATTTTATAAGCCAGTTAAGTATGCTCTAATCACATTTGGAATGGGTGAAAGGTATGGTTTCCTTTTGAAAACAAGAAAGGTGATTGTGAACTCAATTGAACACAGATTGTGAACATTTCCAGGCAGTTTTAGAAAAGGGTATGGGTCTATGAACTAACGAGGGCATTCTGCCGCTTGTCAAGTCTGTCTCTCCTAATGGCATATGCAAAAGTGGGAAATGAAATCCAGATACATTTGTGGACCCACTGGATACACCAGGCAACAGAGTCAGGCCAGAAACCTGTTTATTACCCAGTTCTGCTATGTCCCCACTGTGACTGCTGGATTTCAAGGCAACTTGACTCCCTCAGGATTTGTGTCGGCTCAGAATCAGGAGTCAGTCATCACAAATAGCCTACCTCCTTTTCTGAAAGGCACAGTTTCTCTACCTGATGACTTCAGCTCCCTTTGAGAAAGAATAGAAGGAGGATTAACAGTATACATTCATGACAGCAGAGCAGATTGTTTTCCTGAGAGAACCCACTATCCTTCCATCCTGCAGAGGGTGTCTCCAAGGTGGTGATGCTTCCCTCACCAAAATACTCCTTCATGCTTCTTTGGAAAGAATGTCCTGTGAGCTCTCCTAGGACACACAATGAGGAGGTGGATGAGTCACTCACACATTATAAATCTACTCCAACATTCCTGTTTCCCTAAGCCTTTACATTTATCCTTCTACATTATAACAAGGAAATACGACATCTCAGCTTCCTTTGATGTAGACTAACACGGAGTCCAAGTTTCGTGAGCAAATCATGAGAGCACTTCCCAGTTGCTTAAGCTAACATATGGAATTCAGAATCTCTCATGAGGACAACCATATTGATACATTTGGCCCTTCCAAAATTATTTTCCTTCCACCATGGACAAATACACTTATATTCCATTTCTGCTCATGTGTCTTAATTTCTGCTGATATAAGCTAACCACATTTTGCAATTATTTCAGAGTATAAACTGACCCCTCTCATGTCACACTTAGTACTCATTTCCCTTGTTTAGGTTGGACCAGAATGTGCTATGGGTCTGGAGGCTGTGTGGATCTTTTGAATATAAGCATCCCTTGCAATGTAAGGTTATTACAGTATCCTCAAGCTAGGAGAAGCTAGCTTCCTCAGAGAGGGGTTGAGGAGAAGTATTTGCTGGTGAGGAAGTCTTAAAGGAATTTATGGGGATGTTCAGATACTCAGATTCATCTGAATCCACCCAAATTTCTTCATTCCAATTCTCAGGGAATCATTCCTTTTCTATTAATGATCTAACACTCACATAAGAAATTGATAAGGATGAGAAATCAAATTGATTCATAAAATAAAGATATTATTTTATGGTAATCATAGAATTCCCTTTCTTAGCTGCTCTTAACTGTACTGGAGGTGTTTATTTGTATTCTACCAATTCTCTAATGTAATCAAAATAGGTAGCATACTCCATAGTGCCAACAGCAATATTCCCACCATGAGTCTTTTGAAGAAGCCACTTGGTTTCCCAAGGTTTTCTATTTGACAGGCACAGAATTCCAGGGACCATTTGGGGCTTAAGACTTACCAAAAAAAGTCCTCATTGTGGATACTATTGTAGGTTTTAGTGGATAATGAAAGTATTTTAAGTAAATGCCAGTGTTCAATTCATCATCTCTCCCCAGAAGTGACATATCTCAGTATGTTGAGTTTTGTAGGCAAGTTATCTTTTGGCTTAGATACTCTGCTTACAATCAGAATTTTACCACCAGGAAGTGAGGCTTTGGCTTTGAAGAGGCACAATGTAAAGTGTTTGACTAAGTGTGAATATCAGAGAAAGCCCAAATTTCTTGTATACTGATTATAATGCATTAATTAAAATGTGCTGTCATTTAAAAAGCAAAGTCACTGTTGCTGAGCAGAAAATGGGAGGTTAAGCAAATACAATTTGTGTCTTTATTACCATCCTCAAGGATCATCAAAGACTTCCTTATGATGTTCTCGAAGGCTCTGAGCTTGCTGACTGTGTACCCTTTGTCTTACTCTACCAGGTTCATTCTTTTTCTGACCAATTTAAGGCTTCAAAAGATTATAAACAGTGCATTTCAGGAGAAAAAAGACATTACTTTGCATCCTTGGCATTTCTAGTTATCTCTGGAGTCATTCTGTGTTTCTATTTAGCAATGGATGTATGTTCAGTTTCCTGCTTCTTGTACCCTTCTCTTGTATTCCATACCTGCTTTCTTTCCATTCCCTGATGAGAAAAAAAAAAGTCATTGCATCCCTTGTTTCCAGCTGAAAAGTAGAAAAATATACAACTGTGCCTGTAGACTTGATTTCCTCTTGGTGATCTACTGCAATCAGGAGAGAATTCTTTTGGTAAACAAGTCTTCTAAGGAGGCCGCTCTTGATAACACATAATTCTCATCAATGTCCCTTTTACATAGATTACTGAGGAAAATATAACATGCAGTCTACTATCTCCAAATAGTTTTATGCTATCAACCAGGTTTCTCACCAAAAGACAATACCAATTTACTCCCTTGGATTTTTTAAAGCAATTAAAAATAAAAGAGCATATAAACAAGTTTTAAAATTGCTTTATTACAAATGAAAAATATGCAAAGCATTGAGGTCAGATTATATAAAGGAAAAGATAGAACAGATTTGCTGTATATAAGCATTATTACTAGAGTATCCTCTGGAATTATAAGGAACAGTTTCTGAGGTCTCATGATCTAAAGTATGATGGTTCAATCAAAACTTATGTAATCTAGTCTTAGAGATGAAATCATAAAGCTTCCTGGGTATATTCATAAACACAGAGTCCTCAGAAACAAGATGTTGAAAATGAATCAAAAATAAATATCCCCATTAGTTAATTTTTCACTGCCACCTGCCAGACCTTCATTATCTCTTAGAATACCTTACAATGTGTGGTTTCAATGAGCTGAGAATTTCAATTTTTTCCTACATATTTTCTGGGTTTAATTAGCATTCAGTACAGTCCTTAACATGTTGAAGACTGGTATGGTAACGGGAAATATGCTAACTCTTTCCAAATCCAGGGACATAAAAGTGTCTTTAAACACATTTAAATAAAATTTAAATACTTTAAAAACTGCAACCCGAAGTGTGTGTTTTTAAGAGCCATAAGTAATTTAAGAGGCTCACTGTGGCTTTGTCTTGAACAGATGCCTGAAAGAGAATACATCTAATGGTGAAACAGTGGATGATGAAATTACGTATGTACTTATAGTACTTATGTTTTTCACTAACTGTTTATATAACTGCTTTTTCACTTTGGGATATTTTTCATGGTGTAGGTTGTGATTTTATCTGTTTGCTTTTCTCTTTTTGGGTACAATGGGTTATTTAGCATCATTTTCAAAAAATCAGTTGAGGGGTGCTCATTTAAACAGCCTTTTCTAGTTGCAGTATTTGTTCAACTTGTTCTCTATAAAAGCTCTTCCTGTAAAGCAAAGAAAGGAAATAATTTGGGGTTTGGGTATAGGAAAGGGAATCTTGTGATATGAATGGGTATGGAACAAACCAAGTGAAATTTAAATATATTAGATGGGTTTCCCCAGAGATTCTTGCTTGGCCTTTTTGTGGGGGGTGGGGGGTGGGGAAATGTATCAAAGAATTAATAATAGTCAGTAATACTAATAGAAACCAAAATGTATTATAATCTTTTACTTTGAAAATAAAAGTACTATCCCCAGTGCTTTATATACATTTATATACATAATTATATTTAATCCTCATGGATTAAACACTTATAAAATAAGTGTTACTGTTCTCTTTTTACAGATGAAGAAACTGGGGTACAGAGAGGCTAAAGAGTTTTTTCATAATCACATGGTCAGAGTGTGGAAGATTCAAGAAAGTGGTTTATTTCTGTATGACTGAAAACCTTATGCAATTCATGATGCTCAGAGCAGTGAGCAGTAGAAATAAGATTTAGTGTAATATTTTACAAGGGCTGAAGGTAGAGAAGGAAACAAAGGTGAAAATATTAACAGAAGCAATAACAATAAAAATAACCACTAGAATATTGCCATTTAGGACAGTTAGGGGCCAAGAATCAAATAGGGACTTTACATAAAGTATATTTATCTTCCTAACCATCCTAAGGAATGGTATTATTATGCCATTCTAAGACCTCACAATTAAAGTCAGGAAAATTAGGTATCTCTATCAAAGTCATACAACTAGTACGTTTCAATACAGGAGTCCAGCTGTGCTCCAAAATCTATACTTAATCTTCCGCCCCATTGTCAGCTATACTTCTGTACTTGTGATTTTTATCTTAGAAAATTATCCTCATGGAATATTTTTTTTAAAATCCTCATTTAACATGACATTTATATAACACAATCATTGGAGGTATCATTATACCTACAGACCTACTTATTTCATTCTTTGCAGTTAAAAAAAAAAGGCTTTTTGAAAATAGTGAAGAAAGGCTGGCCACGGGTGTGGAAACCTTCCATATAAGCCAAAAATCTCTTAATAGGATACTCATTGGACAAGGACAGAAACTATTATATTACCTGACTGAAATTCTGGGACTTCTGGTAATGCTACCAGAAAATAGAACAAAAGAAATGTGAAGTTACCCTTAGGGGCCCCATCAGAAATCAGGATTCAATATGAAGAGTAGCATGAAGCCTAAACTATTTGATAGTCACCTAGAAATACTGGTGCTACAAAGGGTCAGAATCTGAATCAAGAAGAGACAGACTGTTTTTCTAAAGCTTTCTTAGAGGTCTGAAGAAGAGAATCCTTGAACTGTAATGTTAAATGTTTGGATGAAAATTTCTTAGGTTGCATCTGTGAAGCTTTTCATTTTGGTTCACAGAAAAAAAAGGTATGTATTTGTGTATACACACACTGTATTAGCCTTCTCAGGATGCCATGACAAAATATTATAGACTATAGGGCTTAAACAACATAAATGTATTTCTCACATATCTGAAGGCCAGACATCCAGGGTCAGGGTGCAGAGTGGTTGGGTTCTGAAGAGGGCTTTCTTCCTGGCTTGTAGATGACCACCTTCTTCCTAGTGTGTGCTCACAGGCTCAGATAGAGAAGGTGAGGTCTATGGTGACTCTTCTTATAAGGACACAAATCCCTTCAGGCTGGGGTCCTGACCTGGTGACCTTGTCTAATCCTAATCACTTCCCAAAGACCCCATCTCCAAATACCATCACATGGTGGGGTAGGAGTTTAATATATGTATTTTAGGTGGGCACAAACATTCAGTATACACACACACACATACATATACACATGTGTTGTTAGATAAAGCTTGATAGAGGTGTATATGTATATATATAAAACATATATATAATACATAATAATTATATATTTTCCTAGTTATATATGCAAAAATAGCTTTAGAATCAGATATAAAAATAGAAGTGATGTCATCTCCTTTTACTCTTTACTTATATATAGCACATGACTGTTTTCGAAACAGCTGGCAGAAGTGTTACTTTTTCTTCTTTGTGTGAAATCAGTCAGTTGTTCCTAATCAGCATTACAGACAGGCTGACAGCAGAAACGCCCCAAACTGAGCCTCTTGTGTCGCTTCAGGGGAGACAGAGCACACCAGACAGATTTATCTTAAGCTTTGACATCTACTGGACACTGTTGCAGCAACCCTTTCTAAAATTCAGTCACAATGTACTTATTCAAAAAGGTATTACATAGTAATTTTGCTCCCAGCAAGCTTCTATGGAAATATTATTGACATGTAAAAATGTGTATCTCCGAGTATGTTCACTCTATTGTTATTTACATTAGTAAAACGTTTGAGGTGTCACATTGTAGGGAATGTTTAAACCATGGGGTAGCCATATTTCAAAAAAATGTTAGGGAGTCATAAAAGCAATAATTTTATTTAAACACACAAGAGAATAGAAATAGAAAAACATCAGAGGATGAGATCAGAAAAAGAAGCTAAACTGAACACAGGCATCTTACTTCCCCTCCCACCAGAAATTCAGTTTAATGTCAGGTTAATCTTAGAAAAGAATCTCATAACTTCACTGGCAACCAAGGGAAGATATCAGTGGAAAAAAATTTCTGAGAACTTCCTAAGAAGTAGAAATGAAATGAGATCAGAATCACAGAGAAGAAAAAAGGAAGAAAACCAAAATCCAAAACTCATTTAGGAAGAACACTTGGTGGATTAAGAGCCATTTCAGGGAAGCTCAAAGCTCAGATCTAGAGCAGGGACAGGAGGGAGGCATGTGGAAATGAAAAGGAGAAATGCCATTGGACAACAAGCTATTGATTTATCCAACCTCGACATATTTGGACTGATCATGGGGCAATGCCAGTGTGTCCACACATGACCAAGGACAAAAGGACAAGCTGTGCTCTGAGATCCCTCAGGAGTCCGATAAGGAAGAGAAGCCATTAAGTCTGTATTAGTCCGTTCTCACACTGTTATAAAGATACTACCCGAGACTGGGTAATTTATAAAGAAAAGAGTTTTGTTTTTTTGTTTTATTTTGTTTTGTTTTGTTTTGAGATGGAGTCTCACTCTGTTGCCAGACTGGAGTGCAGTGGCACGATCTTCGCTCACTGCAACCTCCAACTCCCTGGTTCAAGCGATTTTCCTGCCTCAGCCTCCCAAGTACCTGGGATTACAGGTACGCGCCACCACGCCCAGCTAATTTTTGTATTTTTAGTAGAGATAGGATTTCACCATGTTGTCCAGGAGGTTCTCCATCTCCCGACCTCTTGATCTGCCCGTCTCGGCCTCCCAAAATGCTGGGATTATAGTCATGAGCCACTGCACCTGGCCAGGAAAGAGTTTTGATTGACTCAGTTCCACATAGCTGGGGAGGTCTTAGGAAACTTACAATCATGGTGGAAAGCAAAAGGGAAGCAACGCATGTGTTACTTTGTGGCAGATGAGAGGGCATGAGTGAAAACTGCCACTTTTAAAACCATCAGGTCTTGTGAGAACTTCCTCACTATCATAAGAATAGAATGGGGGAAACTGCCCCCATGATCCAATCACCTCCCACCAGGTCCCTCCCTTGACTCTAGGGGATTACAATTTGAGATGAGATTTGCGTGGGGACACAGAGCCAAACCATATCAAAGCCCAACACAGGCCTTTCACCCCCATCACCTTATACAGGCTCTTGTAGTCAGAACCAACCTCTACTAAACCTGGTGAGGCAGATTCTCACACACACAACCTGGTATCCAAGAATTAAAAACTCAAACACATTAAAGAGAGGTAACAAATGGGCAACCAAGGAAGCTATGTTTTTACTGCAAACTAAATATTTCAAAATAAATTTAGCTAATATTCTTCTGAGATTTGTGTAAAATATGGGAATTTAAACATGTTTTCAAAACAAACAACTCAGTTGAGTTGAATTGCTGAAAAGGTACAGCAATAAAACCAATTAATTAATGAACTAGAATATCAAATAAAACATTTTCCCATCATGTAGCATATTTTCTATAAATTAAACATAAAGTATAAAAGAAAGCTAAAGAGATACATAGAATGTATCCAGAAATTCCAATGAACCCTTCAGAAACAGAATATTTTGAAAAGCAACACTTATACAGTTAAAAACATAAGAGAGGCTGGAAATAAGACTTTGAAAAAAGTTAAATCTATAGAAGATTATGCAAATATTTTAAAAGGACCAAATGAAGCTTTCAGGAATTTTACAAAAGTAAAATATAAACCCTCAATGGCTGGATTAAATAGCAGATAAATACATAGGCCAAAAGAGTTAGTAAACTGAAGGTTATAACCCAAAAGAGTAAGCCTATAAAAGTCAAAGAAAACAAAGAGATAGAAATACGTTCAAAAGAGGTTAAAAAACAGAAAAGTCAGGATGAAAAAAAAGAATATCAGAGTTCCAGATGGAAATTTAAAAGAGAATGGGGACAAAACAATATTTTAAAAATAGCAGCTAATAATTTACCTAGAATTGTTGATGTTTACCAATCTTCAAATCCTAAAATCTCAACAAAACCCCAGCAGGGTTTTGTTTTTTTGTTTTTTTTTTTGGGTGGGGGGTTTGTTTGTTTGTTTGTTTGTTTTGAGATGGGGGGATCTTGCTATCTTATCCAGGCTAGTCTTGAACTCCTGGGCTCAAGTGATCCTCCCGCCTCAGCCTCCCAAAATGCTGAGATTACAGGCACACCCATCCCCCAAGTAGGGTCTAAAAAAAAAAAAAAAAAAAAAAGAAAGAAGAAGAAGAAAAAAGAAAAGAAGGCAATCCAAATACTTATACCTAACCACATCAGTGAAGCTGCAGGGCACTGATGAAGAAAGGTTAAACAGCCACAGAGACAGAACACATCACCTACACTGAAGCAACATCAGACTAGCAAGTGACTACAAAGCAGGAACAGAGGATAGAAGACAGTGGAATAGTATCTTCCATGGAGGAAGAGAGAATAACTGTGAAATTTTATTTCTACATCCTCCAAAAGTATCTTTCAATTATGAAGGTGAAATAGGTAATTTCAAACAAAGACCGAAAGATATTTGCTACTAGCAAAACTTCAACTTCTGCAAAGGAATCTAACAAAAAAATTCAGGCACAAAGAAAATTATTTCAGATGGAAAGTCTAAGATGCAAAAAGAAAAATCAACAAAGATGTTAGAAAATTTGTAGAGAAATCAAAATGCACATTGACTCTGTCAAACAATAAAAATTTAGAAAAAGAGAAACAGGAGAGAACAAAAATACTAGACCACAATAGCATATGAATTGAAGAGAATTGATTGGAGACAAAGCTTTCTAAGGCCTTTTTGTACTAGTTGGGAGTGAAGTAAGGATACTATTGATAAAACTTAGACTTTGTTAAAGATTGTACAAAATTATAGTCTCTAACTTCCAAATACATAAAAAGAAATGAAACAAGAATATTTGTACAATCAATATGAAAGTAAAAAAAAGGTGAAACTATTACACAAACAGCGTGACTAGAATTAACAATAATGTATTTTATATTTCAAAAAAGCTTGAACAGAAGATTTTGAATGATCTCCCTACAAATTATAAGAGGTGATGAATTTCCTAGTTACATTGATTTCATCATCATACAATACATACTTGTATTGAAACATCACATTGTACCTCATAAGTGTGTGCAATCATTGTGTGTCAATTAAAAATAGAATAAAACTTAAAAAACAAAAGGAGCAAGAAAAGCCAGACAAGTAATGAAAAACAGGCTAGGTGCAGTGGCTAATACCAGTAATCCCAGCACTTCGGGAGGCTGAGGCACGAGAATCACTCGAACACTGGAGGGAGGTTGCAGTGAGCCAGGATTGCACCACTGCACCCCAGCCTGAGCGTAACAGTGAGACTCCATCTCAAAAAAAAAAAAAAAAAAAAAAGGAAAAGATAATGAGAATGAAAAGATATTCAATCAGAAGAGAATTCAAGGAAGGAAGAACAAAAAAAAAAAAAAAAGGAAAAATCAGGAAAATAAGAAACCATTTAATAAATTATAGAAGTCAAATAAAATGAAATGGATTAAAAGTCCTAGGTAAAAGACATTCTCTGATAAGATTTAAAAATAACTAATTGATATTTCCAAATATACACTGTTGGATTTGAATTACCAATATTTTTTAATTTGGGGTTTTTTAATTGCATGCTCCTGAATGGTATCACTGAACTGTAATTTTCGTTTTTCAAACTCTAGCTACCTGATTTTGCTAACAAAATTATATTAGATTTGTAAAATGTGGTTCTTTTTTTTCCCACTCGAGAGAGTTTGCATATTATTGGAATAATACCTTCCTTAAATGCTTGATAGAAAATGCCTAAAACGTCATATGGGCCTGAAATATTTATTGAGTTGTTTCCTTTGGGGGAGGGTAATATTTAACTATTAATTAAATCTCTTTAACCTTGACACATCTGTTCAGGTTTTTTACTTCTTTTTCAATATGCTTCAGTCAATTATATTTTCTTGGAAATTACCATTTTTTTCCTATTTTCAAACGTTGTCATATGGGTTTTATAAATTTTCTCTTGTAACATTTAAAACTTCCACCCCAGCTATAATTAATCCTCCTTTACATTTCTAATATTCTTTATCTGTGCTGTCTTTTGATCTTTGATTTGTCATGCGAGAGATTTATCTACTTTATTAGTCTTTGCGGGGATCAGCTTCCTCCTTGTTGATCCTTTCTATATCTTTATTTTCAGTGTAATTAATTTTAGCTTATATCATTATAATTCTCTCTCCTCAACTTTTATTGGCTTTACCTTAATCTTTTACCAAGGCAGGGGATTCTTAGTAAGTGTAGGGAAACAGGCAGGTCGGAGCTCTGCCATTCTGCTACTTACTTGCTGCAGAGAAAGTTGTGTGCTTCTTCCAGAACTTGGTGATCTTGTGGTGTATGCAGAAGCAGTTGACATCCTTTTTTTCTCTGTCATCAAATTTAGAGAAAACAAAACCAAAAAATAATATAAATTTATCTGGGATGAAAAGTTGCCAGTTTAAAACACTAGTTCAGAAAGCCAATTAGAATGTGTGTAAATTTTAAAATCCCAGTATGAGCTCATTTACAGAAATGATCAACCTCTAAGCACCTGGACTAAACTTTAATATTGCTTAAAGATGAAAAATGTTCTTTTAGTACTCATTTCAAAATTATATGTTTTATAAAGTATGCATTCAAAGAATTTCTTTGACAACTTTTTTTACTAAGATGGTATAGGGTTATATTAATTCCACAAAAGAAGTCCATAGTTATATCAATATAAAGGGAATAGTCTGTTTCCATTCGTAAAAGAAAAATAAATGTTTGGTTGGTGTGATGTTTTTGCAAAGATTCCTTGAAAGACATTTTGTTAAAACACCATACAAATTAAATTCTTAAATTAACATTGATACCCCTTCCTTAAGGGAAGCATATTTAAAATTAAATTTGTGTGCGATTACCTCAAACATAGCCTTATTAACAGCCACCTAGATGTCTGTGGGTTTTCATGCATTAAATTTTTGTTCCAGATTATTCACGGTTTGTTAATTGGTGTGATAGTTGATGAATATTGATGGTGCGTGTTGTGGAAATAATTTCCATATGAAAGGGGTAAGAGCATTTCCTGCCCAGGCAAAACTCCGAAAATTAAAAAAAAAAAAATTGAAAGCCTGAATTTAGACTATGAGCTAACCTTCTTATTTATCTCTTATTTATCTAATCTATCTTAAGGATTCTCTACAACCAGTCGTCCCAAATGTATGTATTCCAGTTTATAGCGGAACACTTTAATGATGTCCAAAACAAATTAGGAATTTAATTTATGCATTAGGGCCCTGTTTAAAAGTCTAATGTGGAGGTTAAATGTTTGTTTTATTTAAATGAGATGTTCTGGCTTTAGAAAAATCTACTAGATTTAACTAAACTACCATGTTCTCAGATGTTTATTTTTCTTATTTTACGACAGATACGCAGACTCAGCCAACATGTTTGTAGGGGGAAAACCTTCATCAACTCACAGGATCTTTGTTAGCAGGATACAATTATTATTTTTCAAGTTGATTAAGCCACAGATTACTTTTTTATACTAAGTAGTTTTTAAAATGTGATGAAATTGGAATCTGTTTAATGTCTTTATTATCACAGAGTCACACACTAAATGTTCAATAAATACTTGTTTTGAATTGCTCTCTTTAGTTTTCTTAAAAAAACACTTGGACACTGGTAGATGCTATTCAGATGTTATCTCATTCCATCTTCATCAACACCACTAGAAAATCATTATAAACCTAACATTCTGTGTGATGAAACTCAGACTTGAAAAATTAAGTTGTTCATTTTTTACTTCCAGGATTGTCTTATTTAGGGAGTCATGACCTTCTTGGAATTATAAGTGGAACACAGAAATTGAGATATTCTGCAAATATTTCAGCTATTTTATCTTTTGGACTTGCAAAAACAAGAAAGGAGATTATTGTATGACACAGGCTCAGCATCTTCTTTCCTTGAAATTGGATCAGACTTTCTGAGGTCTCCTCTTTATTAATAGTATACTGCTTATAATTGCTTGTTAATTGTATACCCTCAATTACTCCATCATACTCACGGAAGAGGGGATTAAGAGCCAATGGAAAAAGGAATTGGGGGGAAAGGAATGTGCATTACAGCCACTTCCCTAGATCTTGCATACATTTTGGCAGTAAGACCCCCTATTGCATAGCTGTGCTTGATTTATGGTCAATTTGCATTGTTTATCTTTGCTTTTTTTTTACTACAAAGATTCCCATCAGTTCACATGCCTTTTCATTTTTTAACCATATTCTAGTTCCTTCCCATTTAATGCTCTATATACTTTTTCCTTTAACCACTAAAAATTAATCAACCCCCATAAATTAGACCCAACACAGCTACTAAGTAGTTGCTCCAGGACTCAATTTTCAAGTTTAATTCCCTTTTCAAGGCAGAGGTTCTCTGGAGATATTAGTCCTTTGGAATCTAACCATATGCATCATTCTTGATGAAAATATAACTTAATCTTGTTTTAAAAAATAGACTATTAGCAAGAGGACTAGTGCATTTCCACATATTCTGAAACCATATGGGTTTGCAATAATTTAGGCACCCTAGACAATTTCTGAATTCCAGACGTATACTTTCTTGTCCCCACTGTGTGGCAGCAGGTCAGTACCTCCTAAAATCCAACCTTTTCCCAGCCTCGCCTGTCTGTGCCCAATGAGCTCATGAACAAAGTGGTGTTGGTGGCAGGGAAGCCCAGCAAACAGACTGTGACACATCAAGAGTGTTATGGGGCTGGGCGTGGTGGCTCACGCCTGTAATCCCAGCAATTTGGGAGGCCAAGGCAGGTGGATCACCTGAGGTCAGGAGTTTGAGACCAGCCTAGCCAACATGGTGAAACCTCATCTCTACTAAAAATACAAAAATTACCCCAGCATGATGGTGGGCACCTGTAATCCCAGCTACTCAGGAGGCTGAGGCAGGAGAATTGCTTGAACCCAGGAGGCAGAGGTTGCATTGAGCTGAGATCACACCATTGCATTCCAGCCTGGGCAACAAGAGCAAAACTCCATTTCAAAAAAAAAAAAAAAAAAAAGTGAAATGGATACTCTTCTGAGTGTCTATAACTTGCCAACCACAAGGACTAAAAGTCAACCTCCATTACGGTGCCATGCCCTGAGGTCACCAGCCAGCCACCTCAGGCAGGATGATTATTCTGCACTACTTCCATCATGAAAGCAAAATTCTTTACTCTCACTTGTGTAGTCATTTATTCTAGTTATGGATTTGCCTCACCTGCTAGACTTTTTTTTTTTCCAAAACCACCATCTGTGGATTTTGGATTTACAGAATGCCTTAATCATTGTCGCAGAATTTTTGGCTTCTGACAAGGTAACTCTGTGGCTACCTGACAAACCACTTCAGAACTTAGTGGCTTAACAAAACAGTCATTTTATTATCTTTCATGATTGTGTGGTTGACTGCTCCAGTGGGTAATACTTCTATTCCGTCTAATGTCAGTTAGTACTTTGGTCACTGGGCATCTCAACAAGGCTGGAATATCTAAGATGTGTATCACTTACAGGTGGTAGATATCTTGAAAGCTGGGGTCAGTTGTCAGGCTGGGCTTTTCTGTCTAAGTAGGATCAAATTATTCCTCATCATCTGGCCTTTCCATGCAGTCTCTCCAGAAAGGTGGCCACATTGCTTAGATGACAGATCAAAACAAAAAGAAAAAGGTTACCAGGTTTTCTTAAGGTTTAGATACAGAACTACTTCAGTTTGTTTAAAGTAATTACATGGCCAGCACAGTTGTAGGAAAAGGGAAAATAAACTCTGCCTCTAAAAGGGAGTATAAAGAAAGAAACAAAAACAAAAAAGTGACATCTTTAATCTACCACAGGGAGAAAGGGATTCAAGGTAGAATAAACAACATTTAGGAAAAAAAGACAGACATAGTGTTTACGAGGAGAGATGCAGGGAGTGGACAGAAAAGAGTCATATGAATTGACGTTAGCCCAGAAAAATACATGGTTTTGCAAGCCTCACTTAGGCAGTGGGACTTTATTATAAATTATATGGAAGGAGGCCATCCAATGATTTTAGATTGGGAGATTAAATGAATAGATTTTTCACTTTTGACAGGTCATGCTGGTTAGAATAGAAAATGGTTTGGCAGGGAGCAGAAGTGAGGCGGAAAGATCATTGAGTATACTGCTGTAATACTGTGGGAGAGAGGCGGTGGTTACTTGGAATCAGGTGGGGACATGGCAACGGAGGAAATCATTCTGCTTCCAAAGATATTTAAGAGATAGAATCAACAGAGCATTATGTTTGATTAAATGTGGGTATACCAACCTCTGGCTTAAATCACTAGGTGGACGATAATGTCAGTTATCAAGACAGAGAACCTGAGAAGTAGGTTTAGAGGGGAGTAATTATTACTTCTATTTTGGGTGTATTGAATTTAGTTCCTCAGAGATATTTAGATGAAAATGTTAAGCAGACAGTAGGCTATTTGGGTGTGGAGCCCAAAAGAGATCTCTGGGGATACGGAGTTGGTAAAATCGAGCACTGATGATAATGACAGAAAAGTTTATGGATGAGGATACCTCCCACAGGGAGAATGCAGAGTAAAAAGGAAAAAAAAAATCATTTACTATCTATCCCCTGGGAGCCTAATCATTTAGAGGTTTAGTGGGAGAGGAACTTCATAGATGTTTAAAGAGCAAAAGCCATGGAGATCAAGGAAAGCTCCAAGGGTATGTGATGCCCTAAATATGAAGGAAGAAAGTGGTGTAAGAATATGAGTCTTAGAAAACCCAAGAAAACCCAAAGAAAGGTTTTTGGGGAAAGGGTTAGGTTATGAGAGAAGGAGTACAGACAATTACCAGCTGAGAGTTGGATAAATAACTGCTACTAGCAGTGCCAAGAACTTTAAACGTGACATTGTGTCTTACATATGCACCAACAAGTTTTCCTCCAACAGTTTCATGGATGCCAGCAGAAGATATGAAACTCTTAGGCAAAGTTGGACACCATGATTATCCCCACAATTGCATCATTCCCCAAGCCCCAATTCCCACAGGTCAATGAGATAAGGGCTGGGTGACACCACCACCATAGCGAATTTCGTTATAGCAAAGGAGTCCTGAGTTTGGATTACCCGAATTTCAGTGGACAGTAAGCATGTTTGTTCTTTGCTCTGAAGTGAGAGGCTATCTCTGTCTTCCAAGATTAGTCACTAAACAACCATCTTTGAAAAGACAGTCTGCAACAAAAAGCTCTGCTCACAAGACATTCAGAAACACGAAAGATGGTCGAGAATTATCTCCTAATACAAGACATTCAGAAACCCGAAAGACGGTCGAGAATTATCTCCCAATACAAGACATTCAGAAACATGAAAGATGGTCGAGAATTGTCTCCCAATACAAGACATTCAGAAACACAAAAGATGGTTGAGAATTGTCTCCCAATAAAGGAAGCCCAAGAAATGGATCATTGGCCGAGTAAAATAGGCTTACAGATCATTTCATCTTGATAGTATGCTAAAGGTTTGTGGATATTTGGGATTAATAGAATTCAGATGTCCAGAATATCTAATAGAAGTTCCCCCACTTAGAATGTTCACTCAAGTAATTTAGTTTCTGTTTGTTCACAGGGATTGTCAGCTATAGTGAATATATCAATGACTGCTTTCTGGAAATGAATACATGTTGGGTTGTATAATGTGGTGCTAGAGGTTAAGAGCACACATTTTGGTGGAAGACTGCCTGTAATCAATGAATGGATTTTACTGCATCTAAATTAAGGGTTTATATTTAATAAAGGTTACCAAATAGGTGATGAACTGGTAGAAAATATTTTTAATATCTGCAGTGAAGAGGGGGTTAATATAACTTCTCAGAGCAGCAGGAAAAGGTAGGCTAACCAGTAGACACACAGGAAAAGTTATGATAATACAAGTTACAGAGGGAGAAATCTAATGGCTTAGAAATATTAAAAGAGAAGTGCTACTGAAGTAATGATCAACAACATTCAACTGAAAACAATGAACTATCACTTTAAGCCCATTAGATTGATAAAAATTTGAAAATCAGAATATAAAAATGGTGCCGACGTGGAGAAACTAGAACCACAAGCAGTGTTGATGGGGTAAAAAGGATGCAGCCTTCTAGAAAGACTGGCGCTTAGGTAAATTAAATACGTTTGTGCATATGATACTGTTTAGCACTCCATCTCCTTGTATAGGGACCAGAACAAATCTCTCACAATTTCATAAAGAACTGTGTATGAACAAGACTATTCTTAGGGTATGTGGGACTCCAGCAAATATTTTTGGCAGAATTCTGATCTGTGTACACAATCCGATCAGAAAATATATTTAAAACGTCAGGTGTCTACATGAGGACAGTGGCTTATTATTGATGGTTTGGAATGATGAGTACAGAAGAGGTTCTCAAATATTCCCTTTTTGGCTAATTAGTGCATGTGAACATTCGTCATACTGTCTAGGTACCATCTCTTCTAGTTCAGATCCAATAATTATCTCTTCGTGTTCATGATTGTCAAACATGCTATTTCAGTCTATTTCACATCTTCTGCTATGAGAAAAAGGAAATGATTGATATTATTTATAATTCCATGACTCTTTGGGGTCTATTTTATTGAAATAATATAGATCTTGCCTGTGTGGTTACAAAATTTCAATTATTTAATGCTGGTTACATCATGACTCAGAATACTATGTCATTAGTTTTGCATTCATTCCTCCAAGAATACTGGTATCCAATGGCTATATCAAAGGTTTTACTCTACTGGATTGATAATGTCCACAAATTCAAGTCTTATATTATGCAGGACAACATGAATGATAATTAGTTCTCTTTTCATGTTAAAGTTAAGTTGTTGAACAAAAGCATGGAATGACACATCATTCCTTCTCCTGATCTTTTTGAGTCAAATCACTGTGTTCCTAGGATGTGATTTCTTTCAGTGTTGACTACACCTCTGTCTTCCACACACTGCCCATGGTGGAAGGAGGCCAGGGGCCCATGGACTGAGTGAGAAGTCCAGTACCATTTTCTCAAGGCATGTCTGTCCTTCATCAGTCACTGCTTAAGACCAGACACACAGAGCAGGATGTCAACCTATTGATTGTAGGCAAGAGGCAAGAGAAAAGGCCTGTTAGAATTCTGGATCAATACTTTATAAAGGTCTCAAATGCCCTTGGAGGAGATTGGCATTGCCAACCATGGAGCACTACCTGATATGCAGAGCCCACGGCAGGTGGAGAGACCGTTCTGGGTGCCAGCAGTGGGGAGAGGCACCTGGGTTCACATGCCCCAGGAAGAATGAGTACAGGAGCTCTTCAGGACAACTGGTCAACCTCACAGGCAAAATGGAGAGTCAGAAAGAGCCTCAAAAGGAAGAAAGGGGAACTGGGATCCACGTAGGTTATGATCCAGTCTCAGGTCACCAACCTTGATACACTGCTGACCTGGTTGGTCCCAGGCACCATAGGAGGACTTAGGAAGTTCTGGAGTCTGGATGTCAGGACAGGAGCAACTGGACCTGTATCTAAGGGCATTACTGTGTGGGAGGGCACGCACCACAGTTATGGGTTCACAGGGCTACAAGCAGTCTAAGGAAACTTTGTAAGCAAAAATGTGGTAGATGCAAACAACGAAATATAAAGTGGTCCAAATAGTAACAGATACACATTCAGTAGTAGCCTAGTGTATCAGACACCCATTGACTATTACTCCCAGTTTTTTTTTTTTTTTTTTTTTTGATCCATCCCTAGAAAAACTTTAGTCACTGCCATGGCAACCACTTTCACACACACATCAAAGAAATGTTCCCAGGTGCTACTGGACAGTTCCTAATCTTGGCCCATACAAACAAAACAAAACAAAAACTGTTTCCTCCCTGGGGCTTCTCTGAAGCTCTGGTAGGAAGTGTCTACAGAAAAACTCCCAGCATGATGCAGGTGCATCCCCAAAGTACTGAGAGATCAGTGCCTGAAGGACCCCACTTGGCCAAAGGAGAACAAAAGCCCATAGAAAAATAAACACTTCCATTTTGATCCCATGGGCAGAAGATTCTGAGATGCATTTCATACAGCTTCTAAGAAAGTCTGGAGGAATCAAGGGCCCGTCACAGGTAGATGTGGAGGTAACAGGCTCACGGACCAGCCTTGCCTCTTCCTCTGCTTATCTTTCTGTTCCTCCCACCAGTGCCCTGGGATCATTCCCAGATACACATCTGCATAGAAGCCTTTGTCTCAGGCTCTCTTTCAGGACAACCCGGGCTACGACACAAGACACATGGGCCTTTGTGTTGTTTGTTTATTTAAAAAAATTTTTTGACTGAAAAAAAAATTATAAAAAAGGGTGAGCTGTATAGTGCATTCCTACTTAAATGAATGCAAAGCACACCAAAAAAAAAAAAAACTCACATATTTTGAAGGATTGTTTTTAAGCCACATATATATTTAAAGCATTACAGTCAATACATTTGAAGGGTAGGAAAATAAAAGGAATTGGGAAATAAAGAGGAAGGAAACGAAATAATGCTGATAACAAGCTGAGATCTGAAAAATTATTTACTCAACTCAGTGTCCCTGATGTCCAATATTTTATGGAAAAAGAGAGAGAAGCAGAGAGAAAAAAGAAAGAAAAAAAGGATATGTCTCAAACAAAAGACAATATCTTATGCCATGAAATATTCTTTAGCTTTTTAATGATTTTGAGGAAAAATACACACTTAAGAAAACAGAGGAGGGGTATATGACTTTCCAAAGGACAATTACAGCTATGCCTCTCCAGCATCCTTCCCTATTTATGGAAGTACCAGATTCTTGTTTGCTGAAGTATCTTGTTAGTCACGGGTTTACACTCTGGATGCAGCATGGAATATTTGGAAATTTAGAAGAGGGATATTGCTGCCCTCCGAAGCCCAAACCATCGATGTCATTTCATTCTATTTATTTCACCTGCTTATGTATTGTTTGTGTCTGACTTGCTTGCTGGAAATATTGCTTATTGTGGTTGAGGGAGTAGAACAAGGAAAAGAGACATCCTGTTCCAAAATTAGCAATGCTGCCTGGCTTCTTCATATATAAGCATTCTACATTTTTACCCAGCCTCTCTGGGTATTTCCAGAGCTACTATAATTACTTTGCCAGCATTTTTCACATTTGCATCTTTCCTGCTTGTTTTTTTTCTTAATGTGTTAAATGTTATCAGAAAGGAATCAGGAAGAAAAAGGGCAAAAGACAAATAAATGTGGCCTGTGTTTCCCGATGCACTGGTGAGACGTCCAGCTTCAGTTTGATCTTTGGTTAAATTTCCTAACAGGGAAAGGCATGTATGATGGCTGATTTGGCCAAGACTCTGTTTCAGAGAAAACAAGGGAAACTTTGGGTTGAGAGGGATAATAGAACTTCCTATTCCCATATAAGTGGCTTAAGAGACAACATAGAAAGAATGTGTATAATTTACAACAGCTGGATTGTCTCCCTGTAATTTATCCTTGCCCCAACAAATTAAAGCCTTTTCTGTCATCCAAATGAAGGCAAGGAGCCACATGTGTGAGCAGCATGAATGCCTGCGCCGGGAGCTGAGAGCTGGAAACCCTGTGGGACTCTTCCCAAGACAGCTCGCCCCTGGCCATGGGGCTGCCGTCAGGACCACAGAGCCTCTTCTGGGTGATGCTTTGTTCCAATCACTCATGTCTCTTGTCCCTAAAATTCAAGTCTCATCGCTAAAAATGTATAAGTTTAGAAAGATTTTTTCAGCCCTTTTCAAATTTGGAATTTCCCTGCTAACAGGCAGGTGACATAAAATTTCAGTAAGCTCACTTTAAGTATCTTAGGGTTTCCTCATAACTTTCTCTCCCAGGGGAGCACCAGGCACCTGAGACAATTATGGGATGACAGAAAAAAAACAAGAGTTTGTAAGAAAACATACTGCCATAAATCCCACCTTTGCTGCTTATGAGTTGTACAGGAGACAAATTTTCAAAACCCTATGTGGGTCTCCACATCTACAAAAATGGAGGTCATATGTTTCTGTCCCTTACACTTAGGAGAGTGCCGGGCACACAGTAGGGTTTTCCATTGTTATTTCTCTTTCTTATTTGCTACTGTTCTTCCTGCCTTAATACCTAGGAGTTGAAGCTTTCATTCCTATTGACAGAAGGCATATCTAAACTACTCATAATGCAGTTCCTTATGTTCTCCTCCCTCTTAATCTTTTTAAATTAACTCTTTGTTCATTACTTTTGGGGATGGGAGCATGGAATCTTTCACCACTACAAGAGAATGAGTACCCGACGTTAAAAATTTTAAAATAGTCTATGCCTTTTTAAAACTATGAAAGGGATGCTATAATAATTATAAAAATTATTTCATCATATACACAATGAAATAATTGTATTTTTCTTTCTTTTCTGCCAAATTTAATCTGCTGTAAAATTATTTCACCATATACACATTGAAATAATTGTATTTTTTTTCTTTTCTGCCAAATTTAATCTACGATAAGCCTCTACTTCCCTGGTTGAGAAAAAAATTCAGTCTCCATCACTACCAAGTCACCTCCATCTCTTCCACAGTGTAATGCAAGAATACTGGGCTTCTATGAGCAGGGCAGGGTTGGAGTCCTACATTCTCATTATTGCTGCATGAGGCATGGGACCCCACTGTCTGGCAGGCATTGGTACTCTGAGTAAGAGTCGCAGAAGCTCCCCTTTCTTCTCTTAAGGTCTCAGTGTTTCCTCCATGCCTGAAGCCCTGCAGCACCCGGGCACTCATAATCCCTGCTACAATTAGTATTAACTACGTCTTGGCATGGCGAGATGCTTTCCAAATTCTCTCTTCCTAGGCTTGGCTTGCGTTTACCTCTTACATGAGTTGATAACGACGATTTGAGGCCAAGACCTCATAACTCAAAAAACTAAACACAGCTACATTTTGGGGGTTGGGAGAGGAAAAATAACTTCATCTCCTCCAAGTCCTTCTAAGCTCTTAAGCAAGGAGATGATACATAAATTAATCTCTCAACATGTTAGCTGATACTTTTCTCATCACTTCTTTTTCTTTGACTTTTTAAAAATTATGCATACATAATAATTATATATGCTTATGGGGTACATGAGTACATGTAATATTTTGATACAGGCATGCAATATATAATGATCAAATCAGGGAAATTGGAGTAGCCATCATCTCAAGCATTTATCAGTTCTTTGTATTAGGAACATTTCAATTCCATTCTTTTTGTTATTTTAAAATATACTATAAATTATTGTTAACTATAGTCACCCTATTGTGCTACTGAATATTAGCTCTTATTCATTCTATCCAACTGTATTTTGTACCCATTAGCCGTCCCCCACTTTATCCCACACTCTCTATTACCCTTACCATCCTCTGACAACCATCCTTCCACTCTCTCTGTGAGTTCAGTTTGTTTAATTTTTAGCTTCCACATATCCCGCACATAGAGAGTGGTAATCTACCTATATGTGAGTAGATTTTAATATGTTACCTCTTTGATATTTTTATCAAACTTCCTTGTAGTATTCTTTTTCTAAGGATATTAAAGTTGAGGAAATTAAAGTTTAGAAAGATTTAGTGATTTATTCAAGTTCACTAAGCTAGTAAATGATGGAGCAAGAATTTAAACTCAGGATTGTCTAATCAAAAAAATGGCGTTGTTTCAATTACATCATGCTATACTCTAATCATAGAATTATGATGACCACTGCACTAGTCAGTGTTTTCCAGAGAAACTTAACCAATAGGATATATATACACTGAATAATATATTAGACATATATTATTACATATATATTATACATATATTTTATATGTAGTTAATATATATCTAATATACATATATTAGATATATAATGAATATATGTGACGTAATGAATATATAATGAAATTCATTACAAATAATTGGCTTAAGGATTATGGTAGATGAAATGTCCCATGATCTACCATCAGTAAGCATTAAGAACCAGGAAAATCCATGCTGTAAATTCTAGTTTGAGTCCAATGAGACAAGAATAATACAGGATGGTTACAGGAGGATAGAACATTCTAGACAGCAGTTTCACATACTCGCAAAAAGGAAACTGTTGAAATAGCTGCATAAGTTAGGGGCCAATAAGATCCTCACAACCAGAGTGTGGGCAAAGCCGACTAAGACAAACTGGACTCAACATGACACTGGATTTGGCCTAGGTTTCACCTAGGACTTCATTCTATGCTCATTAACATACTAAAGCACACACCCATCAGTGACATGATAGTTCCAGGATAATATGGTTTGGCTGTGTCCCCACCCAAATCTCATCTTGAATTGCAGTTCCCATAATCCCCACGTGTCATGGGAGGTACCTGGTGGGAGGTAATTTAATCACAGGGGCAGTTACTTTCATGCTGTTCTCATGATAGTGAGTGAGCTCTCATGAGATCTGATGGTTTTATAAGGGGCTTTTCTCTCTTTTGCTTAGCACTTCTCCTTGCTGCCACCATGTAAAGAAGGACGTATTTGCTTCCCCCTCTGCCATGATTGTAAGTTTCCTCAGGCCTCCCTAGACATGCTGAACTGTGAGTCAACTAAACTTCTTTCCTTTATAAAGCACTCAGTCTCAGGTATGTTTTTATTAGCAGCGTGAGAATAGACTAACACTTATATTTTGTGTAAAAATAGGTGACACCACAGCTATGAGAAATTTTTATCTTTTTCCAGGAATCTTCATGAATATTCCACCCCCTGGTTAAAGAAACCCCTAGAGGTAGAAGCCCCAGACTTGATCGTGTGACTCATTCTCCTGAATATAAAAAAAAGTGTTTAAAAAAAGTGTATAGTTTTTGCTTTGCAATAAATCTCCATACTTTGCCCATTTTCTGACTCATTCTTCATTTCCTTATTTCCTTATTGTAATGGTGTCAAGAACCTGGGCAGCGGCTGGGATTAAGATCCTACTGGCATTTGGGGGCCTCTCCTAGCCTATCAGTGTCACAGAGGCCTGAGAACCAAGAGTGCCAATAGTATGATTCTGAGTCCAAGAGTATTAGACTGATGTTTCAGCTCAAGCAGTCAGGTAGAGAGAGAATTTAATCTTCCTCTGCCTTTTTCATTTTTGTCCTATTTAGGCCCTCAGTGGGTTGGATGAGGCCCACATACATTTGGCAGGACCATCTGCTTTACTCAATCCACCAATTCCAATGCTAATCCCATCTAGAAACATTCTTGGGGCATACCCAGAAACCATGTTGAACCAGGTGTCTGGGCATCCTGTGGCCCAGTCAAGTTGATGCAGGCAATTCGCCACCACACCTATCATCCTTTCAATGTGACATCTGATGCAGGTGTGTCTGTGGAAGAAAGTCTCAGGTCACTTCAGGTGTCATTCTTTCAGATTCCTTTTGACTTAAATTCACAGTTAGAAGCTTGGAAATACATCCTCACAGGTTTATACAGGCTTTGTTTAAAGCAATCTGACTGTAATCTATTAGATGGCAGTATAATCAAAAGGAAAAAAATAACTTTTCTTTGTTCTAAAATAAGTTTCTTGACATCTCTTAAGAAGTGGCAGACCAGGAGCAGTGGCTTGCTCTAACCCCAGCATTTTGGGAGGCCAAAACAGGCGGATCACAAGGTCAAGAGATCAAGACCATCCTGGCTAACATGGTGAAACCCCGTCTCTACTAAAAACACAAAAATTAGCTGGGCGGGGTGGCACGTGCCTGTAGCCCCAGCTACTCAGGAGGCTGAGGCAGGAGAATCACTTGAACCTGGGAGGCAGAGATTGCATTGAGCCAAGATCGCACCACTGCACTCCAGCCTAGGGGATACAGCGAGATTCTATCTCCGAAAAAAAAAAAAAAAAAAGAAGTGGCAGTTATTCCTGAATAGAAAATCTTTAGGTCTACACCAAAAGTGTGTCCCATTGCCCTTTTGAAATGGCCCACGTATAATATATTCTTACATGGTTGCTGCTACTGTCACTCATGGCTTAGTGTAGTTTGCCATGGTGTCAAATTGGTATGTTGATCTAGTGTCTGAAAAGTATGTTTTCCATGGTCCAGGTTATCCATGTAGAGTTCTGTGAGCACCCTAGATGGTAAGACTTAAGTACAGTAGGTAGTATGGTGTACTACTTAGAAGTTCATGCAATGGAGTCCATTTGCCTAGGTTGTAATTCTGGTTCAACTACTCACAAGTTGTGTGCCCTGGGTAAATTATGAACGATTTCTCAACCTTTATTTCCTAATCTCTAAAGTACTGGTAATAATAGCATCAACTCCATAGGTTTGCTTTAGCATCAAATGGGGTCATGAACATAATTTATATAGGACACTTTGATAATTATATGTTTGCTATGGAGAAAAAAAGTATGAATTGCATATTACTACTGCTAGTCCATCTGAGCCCTACATTTCTGTAGCAATTCACCTGTTCAGAGATGTTCTCTCCTTTAGGTTTATGCCGTTGATTTCAGATCAGCTTTCTACAAATAGAAATAGCTGTCCCTTAAAGCTCTATCTGGGAGTACCTTGCAGGCTTCTCAAAGGTCATGTGTAAAAGGAAAACCTGTTTTCACTACAAAGGTGGCATCTTGTCCCTCCTGGAGTGAACTTTCGTGCAATTTCTAATCTAGTGTCATTGGCTTGGTCTTTTCTGCCACTTTGTATTGTCCTCAAGCCCTGATTAGAAGACTATAAAGGGATCCCCTCCTCAACCAAAAAAAAAAAAAGGAATCAATTTTTTGGCTCTCTTGAAGCTGTCAATTTTTTTCCTTAGTTCTTAGTTCATGCTAGAGAGGCACTGGGGCTCATTATGCAAATTAAAATGACTTATACATAACCCAAATCACCTTAGGTTATACTAACGAGCCCTAGATAAGAAAGAATGAACATAAAATTGCATCAAGGGTATTTAGGAATAACTGCCCAACTAAACGAATAATGAGGTAAATTGCAAAGGGAAGCTATGGAGTGATTTTTAAGGTAATATTTTACACCTTCAATCACTTTTAAAAATACATTCACCTGCTAATGTGTAGAGCATCTGCACTGTATGTGTGAGGAAGAAGCCTTTCTGAATATTGAGCAATGATACTGAGCTTGCTGAGTTGTGGGCTTGATCAGAAGAGGATAATTGGCTTCTCCAATGCCAGTGTTGAGGGTCAAAGGGCACCATTCTACCCTAAAACTTGCAAATTTGGTGACTACAGATGTCAGTGAAAGGACATTTCACTGTGCCTCACAGGAAGGGAAAGTAGTGAAAGCACTGACTTTTCCAGCAACGCATAACTCTTCTCCAGTCCTGTGGGCCAACCTAACCCTATGGGGTGGATCTTCCCTGCCACTTTGCATCATCCTTCCACTCTAACCCTATGGGGTGGCCCTCTTCTACAGGATTAGAGAAGAGTTATGTGTTGCTGGAAAAGTCAGTGTTTTCACTAGTTTCCCTCCCTGCGAGGCACAGTGAAATGTCCTTTCACTGATATCTTATCACTACATTTGCACGTGAAACTGTCCAGGACTCAACCAAGCAGAGGAGCGTTTGCTAAATCTACAAAGAACACGGAGAAGCCTGAGAACCCCGCCACTTCAGGAATTCTCAGTTTGGGGGTTGCCTGTAATATCCCTCTTGCAGTATGTGGGGAAGGGTTCCATTTCTGAGAAAAGAATTTATCTTAGATAGTTTAAGCAGTAAGACACTTATTATTGAATGCAGTTTGAGCATAAATGGTATAAAATGAATTAGAACCTAAAGTATGAGGGTCACTGATTGGTCAAGAAGTGAGGAGTGAAGTCACGGGCAGGGAGATGAAGAGATTGCATTCCTGTGCTGAGTTGACTCCTGGGTGGGGGATCTTTAGATCAGTTGGCGTCATTTGTTTTGCTAGAATTCAGGATCTGAAAAAACACCTTAAACAATTTTTAGGTAACAAGGTTCAGTGTCAGAGATTCTGTCTGTAAGAACAATGGGGAAGCAGGTGGTCAGAGTGCCATGTGACTCCCGGTTCGTTAGCTCCAGCAGGGAAGCAAGTCAAAGAGAGCTAGTGCCCCCGGTTCAACGCCTAACTAGAATTCTGCCTAAAGCCCAGCTTGTAATTCTCATTAACCCTGCGGGGGCAGCTTCATTCCCAGGAATGATTCCCAAAACCACATTGCAGATCTGAGTCACCAAAAACTATCACGTGCTTCTACCATGATCAAACAGCTGTAGAACCAGGGAAGTACCAGCCAAGCTGCTGGATCTGCACAACACTGTTCCTGCCACAGTCCCCTCTAAATGCATGCCCAGGTCCTGCCTCTCTCGTTTGACTCCTTCAGATGCAAGATTCCAACAAGGGAATCTTCTTGACAACAGTTACAGCACACCTAGGAACCCCAGCTGCAAGAGATTGTCCTATAGAGAGTGTTACAGCTCTTCAGGCTCTGTGTACTAGATACACTCTCCATATATATTAAATGAGCAAGTTTATAGAATTTGCCAAAGTGTCATTGAAAATCACAGCTGGCCCTGACCTTAGGGAGTACGTTTCAAAGAAAGGAGTAAGTAAGGGTATAAAACTGATGTTTCTTGAGGAAAGAGTAGGCTGTGGGAGGCAAATAAAGCCATCCACATAGGAGGGGAAGGTATGTTTCCAAATGTGAATTGCTACAGGAGTGCAGGAGTTACCCTTTTTGTTTTTCACTGTCTGCTTTGTGGAGGTCTTACATGAAGCTTCTCTTGAAGTTTCTCCTATAAACAATTTCATAATGGTGTTTGAGTGTTTGTAATGGCTGAGAAGAATGAAATTGCCCGCCATTCTTACCAGTAATGTTCTTCTGGATGTGGCAATATACAAAAAGTGGTCTTTACAAGGAGTTATTTTGGAGATATTTGCAGGAAAGCACATTTAGGCACAGGAGGAGGGGATATTGTGGGGGGACATCAAGGATGAGCATTATAACCATGTGATTAGCCATTTTAACGTTAAATAAAATCAATCTACTACATCAAAGGTATTTAGGAATAACTGCCCAACTAAAAGAAAAAAAGTACATCTAATAAGTGTGGAGATTATAATACGAATAGCTAACATCTGAAACAACAGCAGAGTAAGGAAAGATTGTGGGTTTTCAATCTAAAGTTAGCTCAAAATGTGAAAATTTTCTGCAGTCAAATTAATCTTGAGAATTCTCAAATTATTCCATAAATAGATTTTAGTGTGTGGCATATTTGATTGCATGTAGGCCAAGATTGCAGCTCTTATAAACCCTAACATTATAATCCATTGAGCTAGACCAAAAGAAGAAACAAAAGATTGTACTCAGATGTCTGGGCATTCAAACTAATGCCCTTTGGTAAACCACCACATTCTAAGAAGTCAATAGATGTTAGATGGGAAATATTTAAATGTTCCTGCATCCCTGAAGGGATTATGCAAATTTTTATTTTTTATTAACATTAATTGGAATGTATGTTACTGTTTCTTATTATGAAGACTGTTTAATTTTAATACAATAGAGTTAAATCTTAGAAGAGTTACAGAATCAGCTCTAAAATTATCATGTGCTTATGGAAAGACACAACTATGTAGAATGGAGGATGGAACTTTAAAGTATTGAACATTCTTCCTGATTCTATCGCTAATAAACCCTTAGAATAAGACATTCTTTGTGTTTCTCTATATTTTAGTTTCCCATCTGAGAAATGGGGTTACAGCCATAGCTTCTATCACCTAATAGCTTATTAATGTGAAAGTTCCAATGCTCTTGCCTGCAAGACATCCCTGAAGCTGGCTGCCCTTATCCTTCATTACTTATCTCAATACTCGCTTCTTCAGGTGACCTCCGATCTGACTGATTTTTTTAGGACAGACTTGATTACCTCTATTAAAGCTTGGGTTATTTACTCAAACTATTCGCTTATTTATCTTCAGTCTAGAAAGTTCCTTGTGATACCTGGCTCTTCTCCCACTTCCTAGTGCAATGCTTGGTTAATTGTAAGTTTTTTGTGCGTTCAAGGAATAGAAAGCAGAGGAGTAAAATCTTAGAAATAGAGGGAGGTGATTTTTAAATTTCTGATCCAGCATTCGAATCTCTTTATAATATTCTTGATACATAGATTACAGCCTTTTGTAGTCAATAAAATGGAAGTACCTATTTTGGTACAACTTGTTATTTCTTTCTTAAATTAAATGAATGGTGTTTCTCTCTAACTTCAAAAATTATTTATCCAAGAAGATTTTATTGAGCACTTTTTAGCTCTATTCTAGTTAATGTAAGACCTTGTCCCTAACTTCAAGAAGCTCTCAAATTAGTAGAGAACAAAGGACATCAAGACAAGTCATTATAACACTTATGTTTACCAAGCATGATGCAAAAAAAAAAAGTCTGTGCAGTAAAACCAAGGGTTTGCCTAAATACATTGCTTCCAGACGCACGTTGACTGATGACCAGTATATTATGTAAAAACTCTTGCCAGATGGCATTCCAGATGTATTTATTCAGAGACGAATAAAAATAATAACTGCTTATTATATGCTAGACAGTGCTCTAAGCACTTTATATTATTAAATCATTTTGTTACTAGCACAACACTTTGAGGTCAGTACTGGAACCAAAAGAGGTTAATAACACGTGCAAGTTTCTGCCGCCGATATGCAGCAAGGTCCGGATTTCCATGGTGGCAGTCTGACTTTTGAAGTTTGCACTCTTATCCACCTTGCCATGCTGCAAGAGAGAAGTCATTTCTACAGGCGCTTCATTTTCTTTCAATGTCCATGTAAATATAAATGCACATATTCTGTTAGTACTGAGGCAAAAGCAAAGTAGAAAGAACAATATCTAGCACTTTGGGAGGCTGAGGCAGGCAGAACACTTGAGGCCAGGAGTTCAAGACCAGCCTGGCCAACATAGTGAAACCTCATCTCTACTAAAAAGAAAAATTAGCCGGGCGTGGTAGTGGGCACCTGTAGTCGCAACTACTCAGGAAGCTGAAGCAGAAGAATTGCTTCAACCCAGGAGGCAGAGGTTGCAGTGAGCCAAGATCATGCCACTGTACTCCAGCCTGAGTGACAGAGTGAGGCTCTGTCTCAAAAAAAAAAAAAAACCAGCAATATCTAGAACTAAATAAATGTAGATTCTATGTGTTGATATGTTGGAAGTTGAATAATTGTTGGAAGCCAAAGATTGTCTGGAATTTACAGCTGAGACTTGACTGAAGAGAGTAACCATATTAACACCATCCTCCATTTAGGGTCACACAGAAGATGAACTAAAGCAGAATCCACCAAGGAAGTAAGGAACTCTAGATGGCCCAAGGTCAGAGACAATTCTCATAGTCACATCCATCAAATGGTCATGTCAGTTGACTGCTGGAGACAAAGCTGGATGCATACGCATGTATATCCAACACACACGCAAGATATATGGAGAGATTCCATCCATTATTTTGAAACACATGTATTGAATATCTCATGTTAGTCAACTAATGGCCATGAGAAAGGTCAGAGTAAAAAAATCAATGATAGTTATATAATAGCACCCAAGATTCTGGTACCCAGAGAACACAGGTCAAGTAAGCAGCACCTCATTAAATGACGCTTGCACAAAATCTCTCTTTCTACCTGGTGTGCACACGTTATAACACCATGTGTCATACTGTGTATACGTGATGTTTTAGAAACAGAGATGAGGCAGGAGCTTTTAAAGCTACACAGAAAACTAAAAACTAATGTAATTTTCTCACGATTGTCCTTCAAATAGTATATCTCCATGCAGACTTTTAGAACCAGCTGAATTGTTCTCTTGTCATATAGATTTACCCTTGATGGACATTAATACCTCATGTATCACTATCGTATTCATTCTCTTCTTCATGTATTCTAATCGATAATATCCCCCTTCACATAACCCAGGATTGAGCACAATACTGCACGCATTGGTCTATGTGATGCCCAGAAAGCTGACTTATTCATTGACTCCCTTACCCTGTTCTCTTATTGCAGCCCAGGTGAGTATTTGCTAATATTACCTGATGCAGGTCCTGTTAGACCATATTGACCTTACAGTCTTTTTCATACAAATTATTGTTAATCTAGGTCTCCCTTATGCTATAACTTATTCCATCTTGTTAGGTTTAGCCCATCTTTCTGATCCAGGGTGATGAAGAGGGTTGGTTGGTGCCTCTTTACAGTGACTTTATTAGCAAATCAAACGGGTAAACTTCTCAGCTTTCAGTCATTCATAAATTTGATAAGCAGATCTTCACTATAAGTAGTTGCTAAAAATGTCAAGCCTGTGATAATTATGGCTAATATGCCTTGAAACATTTGGAGGAGGAGCTCAGGATAGGTAAAAGGTTTATTATGTCTATATTTAATGCAATTATGAATGTGATAATTATTATTTTCTCATTTTCCTCTCCATTATTTGTTCCTTAATTCTCCTTACCTGTCTTATTTTGGTTAATCAAAATATTTTGCTTTTCCATTGCATTTCCTCTACTTGTTTCTTCCCCAAATTGCTTTGTATTTTTTTAAACATTTTTTCTCTAGGATTATAGTACAGATATCCACATTAGCAAAATCTATCTTGGCATTAATATTATATCACTTACTGATTAATATAGGAATTTTACACCTCATTCTTTCTTTCATACTCTTGTTATCATGTTTTTCTACTTATATATTTAAATTCATTATTTCTATAGATTATTTATTAGATTCGTCATATTTTTTTTTTTTTAAATCCCAACTGCTAATTTCTACATCTGGTTCATCTGAAGGTCTATTTTTACAGACTGATTTTACTTTTTGTATATCTTCTCATTAAAAAAATTAAATTATGGATGATATATTGGTGAGACTGAATTCTATTATCTTTTTCAAAGGAATGAAGGGTTTCATTCTAGTAGGAGTTAAATTACCACAAATCAACTTGAACTGGTAGATACTTTGTTTCAAACTTTGTTAAGGAAGGTCTATTCTGTTTTTTCCCTTAATTCTTGTGTGACTCCTTTAGTTTTGTATGTGGTACTCCTAACTCTTTTGAGAGTTCAGTGAAAAGCTCAAAACATTTTCCAAGCCTCTGTAACCCAGTGGGACCTGATTTCTTATCATACTTCCGTCTCTTGTGTGGTGGGGAGCTACTAAAATCTCTTTCCACTGTCTCAGCTTTAAGTGGCTCTTTTCTCCTGAGCCCCTTGGTGTCTCATCTCACAAATACACTGTTCAAGGTTTAAGGTATTTGAAAGGTATTTATAGGACAATTTGGGGGTTCTTCCTTCTGTGGTTCTATTCTTTCCGGGATTCCTTCTACCCCTCTCAATTTCCAGCTACCTTGCATCCCCTGACTTTATCCTCTACCTCATCAGGCTAATAAAATTGTGTTTCCATAGTAGATTGTATCCATCCCTGGTAGGGGGAATTGGGGATTGTCTTCAGGGGAAAACTGTGTTGCCCAGATTCCACCCATTGTGTTTTCCTTCATTCAAGAGTCAAATCCTTTCCAGCTTCTATCTGAATTGGGTCATTCTCCAATGCCTTCAAACAACTTTTTAAATATAATTGTTATTAGTAGAAAACTGCCCAGTGCAAGCGACTCTGAAATCACTGAAAATTGAAACCAATGATATATTCTAAAATACAAATGCATTTTATCTAAACAATTAATTATGTCTATAAAAGAACACAAGGATCAGATGATACTGTGAATAGAACTGGCTCTGAATCCTAACTTCTATGATTGCAGGAAAGTTACTTCATCTGTAGATTTCATTTCTAAGGTAGCTATTTTCCCAGGAATATTGTGAGTCTCAAAAATATTAATTCCTTATCCCATCCCATGGTTAAGGGCAACTGAAGAAGATTGAGTTTAACATTTTGAAGCAATTTGAACACTGCAGAGGAGACAGAACCTCTCAGAGTTAATATAGCTCCCCAGGTTGCTAAAGCAACTGAGAGGCTTATGTACTGTAAGAATATGATTCGTTCAGTTCTATAAATAACACTGCATCCTTGCACTTGGCATAGCTTCTTTTTTGGGAACAGGGAGGGGAAGGAAAGAATGTCAAGACAAATTTACTTTTCCAAATAATTTTTAATGAATAAAGGTGATGGTACTAATATGTCTTCTCTCATTTTCATTAAGTCCTCTTTGAGAAACAAGTTAAAGGAATAGAAATTTGTGGGTCCTTTAGAAGCATAAGTCACACACACATAAAAATGACAGCAAGAGTTGTTTTTTTAAAAAAAACCATAATTATTTTTCTATTTCAGATATATCTTAGAGATGGGTCCTTAGGTTGATTGAAGCCAGTAAGCGTGTCATATGACCCCTCTTTTACTCAAAATATTTTGTTTTCCAAGCTATAGATAGTGGTACTTTCTAGCTCTCTCAATTTGTTTTTTTGTGTTATCTGTGTAGTCAACCATTGAAAAACAGTTTTTAAAGTATTGCATATATGTGTATCTTATTTACTACTAGGAGAAAATTCTACTTGTGAAATGTTGGATATTGAAGCTTATAAACCAGATTTGGATTTGTGATAAAGTTTATATTCCCAAAGTTTTGATGTCTCCTATTCCATGATTTTGTATATATATGTATATATAATATATATACACACACAAATATATATATATGTTTATGCATATACATATATACTTATACATATTCATATATACATATATATATGACTTTACACAATGTAGACATGAAACTAAAATTGAAAAGGAAGATAGGAATAAAGCATGCACGTTTTCTTACCTATACTTAGGATTTGTGCTTAAGTTTGGGCAGAAAGGGGTGAGTAAGCTAAGACAGTGGTTTTGGAGTGAGAACACTGCACTCTTCAGCAATGATACTTTTCAAAAGTCTTTGAGGATAGAAGACATACTAAACTTACTAAATTAGGCAGAAATGCAGGTATTTCAGGTAGGGATGATATGCATGTGAAAAACGAGGAAGGAAGGAGACAGGAAGGGAGGGAAGGAGGAAGAATAAAGAACATGAGATTATAAAACTACTGTAATATTAAAAAGGTGAAGTAGTATTACATTATGAGACTAGGTCATGTCATAAAAAAGAATACTCTTAATGATCAGTCAGCTGGGTTTGAATCTTGATTCTGCCTAATTCTTGGTGAAATTATGAAAATTCTCTGAGTTTTAGTCCTCATCTGTAGAAATGGAAATAATATCCAACCCCCACATGTGTTTCAATGTTATGGTGGAGATTAAATTAACTGGTGTGAGAATATGTGCCACAATATCATATGGCAAATGTCCGTAGGTAAATTGCAGAGGAGTGATCAAATCAGTCAACCAGACTTCCACATTCACTCTTACTTAGACATAGGCTTTTGGCCTTTTTTTTTTTTTCTTTTCAGAGAAAAACAAAACAGGCAAACAAAAAATCTGACTCCGCAGTTTATACAGAAGAATTACTTTTTGTCCAATACGTAATTATCCTGCAATATACAGATATGTCACTAATGTTGCTTTAGCATTTTATATTTTTTCAATAAACAAGTTAACATTTTTATTTCTAAATGTTAGAGAGGAGACTGAAAACAAGCTGCTGCGAAAGATACTTTTGAAATTATGTGTTCTGACAAGGATCAGAGCTAAAGAGATAGCTAACAGTTATTAGCGTTCAAATCCTCAATGATGTCCCAGGTGGTAAAACAATACATGACCCAATTCATCCACCCATCCCTTTGATCAATGCAATGGAAGGTTTAGCAGCAGTGTTCACTGGAGATGACCTCATATAGATGAGATGTGCTTGGTTCATCCCTTCTGTAGCTCCATTTTACTGAACATTTATTGACCTTAAGAATCTTATCTATATAACTTCATATAATGCTGTCAATAATCCCCTAAGGCTTGTTCCTTCTTCACAGGGGAAGCAGCTGAGGCTCAATAAAGTTTCCCAAAGTCACACTACCAGCAAGAGTTGAAGCTAAGTTCAAAATCAGACAATTTGCCCATCAGAGCTCCAGAGTGGCATATACCTTCCCCAAGTGGACTGTCATGGAAATTTCTGTGGTTTCTCTCTATTGGATGAAGGGATCAGAATAACACATGCTGGCCTTTTTTTCTACCTGTTTCACCTTGGCTCTTTTAAAGTGTTATAAGTTGGAGGTATGTGAAACTAAACACAAATGGAGTCTTTGAATGAGAAAGCCAGCTGCCAGGGGACAGCCTCAGGAATGTGTGAATGTACTGAGGCTTTGTGAATATGCATGCTTCTCCCTGCAAGTCCGGAGGGCTTCCAGATACAGTACTTTGCCCACATTCACTTGTCTCAAGATAATTGTATGTGTACACTGACCTCAGGTGTTTTTGTTTCTGTAGCAATAGTCAGATGGAGGTTACCTATTACCCTTTCCCTTGACTTCTTCTCCCTCGAATGCAACCTGAACTCATTGACTAAAAACTCTGAGTCTGTGCCCAGACCCCCAGTGGCAGCAGCATGTGAGTCCTTAAAAACATGGTCTGAGAATATCCGGACACAGATTCACCAGGGAAAGGCTTTGTCCACATCATAAAACAGATGGTTTCAAAGAAAGACTATTTTTCTACGGATGATTAGTGATCAGAATGGACACCGGATAAGTTTCTCAGAAGAAAGAGAGATTTTAGTCTGAAGGCTAAGAAAATATTGTCTGTGTAGATGCCTGTATGTTTGCAGGCTTCAGAACTTTAACCTTTCAGCATACTTTGCAACCTCCTATATTACTTGAAAATTTCATGTTCTCCAATGTAATTGTTTAGAACAAAAGTAGTACTGGACACCTCCATAAGGTTAATTGGCACAAACTAGGTTTTCATAAAAGGAAGGAGGAAACAATAAGTTACGAAAAACTTCTCAGGTTACCCATGAAGGAGTAAGTTAAGGTATTTCTATTTAATGGTTTATTTTATGTGCAGATCCACTTTTATTCATTTGTGTTTCAATACATATTTGCTGGAGATAAAGTAATGAATAACACTGTACAGTTTTGCCCTCTTAAAATGAAGAGACAAGTAAATAGACAATTACATTGCAGTAGGATGTGAACTTTAATAATACAGCATGCCTTGATAGGCCTTCAGAGAGGCCCCTGAATCAAGGATAAGGAGGCTTTCTTGGTGGAAATGGTGATTAAAATGTGCTTAAAGAATAAATAGGGGCTAAGACGGGCAGATCACGGGCTCAACAGTTCGAGACCAGCCTGGCCAACATGGCAAAACCCTGTCTCTACTAAAGATACAAAAATTAGCTGGGTGTGGTGGTGGGTACCTGTAATCCCAGCTACTTGGGAGGCTGAGGCAAGAGAATTGCTTGAATCTGGGAGGCAGAGTTTGCAGTGAGCTGAGATCATGCCACTGCACTCAAGCCTGGGTGACAGAGCAAGACTCTGTCTCAGAAAAAAAAAAAAAAACTAGGAGATTTACAGAGAAGGAATCAATGGGAAGGAACACTGTGAGGAGAAGTCAGTTCCGCTTTGCACATGCTGTCTTGAAGGTGTCTCAAATACACACTAATAATAGCTCACATTTCTGCTGAGTTCTGGGAATGTGTCAGACAAGTTTTAAATGTTGTCTCCAATGCTCTCAACAACCTAAGGAGGTAGATTTTTTTTATCGTGTTTTAATGAGGTTGAAATAAATGTTTGTGAGTCATTCACATATTGACTGTAATGGAAACGATGGGAGGGTGTGAGAGTGCCCAAGGGAGGTACAAAGTGAGAGAAGAAGAGAATCATGGAAGGTCCTGAGGAAGTTCACCCAGGAGACAGAGGCTGAACAACTGAACAGATGGAAGACAAGCCAGGACAATGCCCTATCATGGAATCAAGAAAAGAGTTGGCATCAAGAAAGCAGGTGTCATCATCCAGCATGCTGGAAGAGAAGACAGTCACTCTGAGGGCGGAGTGTGGTTGCCGGGAGTCGGAACATCTTCCAGGGAACTGAAGGGAGGACAGAAAGTAAGGAAGGAGAGACAGGAAGGAGAGCAACTTTCCTCTTAAGAAATACCAGGCTGAAAGGAGAGAAGAAAGAGAGGGCAGTACGAAAGTGGAGCACGGGATTGAGAAGCTTTGCTGGTTTGTGTTTTTTAGGTTGGAAGAGACCAAAGCGTATTTACATACTGAGGATGAGAACGGCAGGAGTGAAGGAAAGGTTGAAGAAGGAACAGGGGAGAAAGTGGAGGTACCTATAGGAAGGCATCTCAGGGAGCCAAAGGAGGTGGGAACTGGATGCAAGCAGGGCCTTGGCTTAGGCTGGGAGGAGGAGGAACGATTCTTTAATACAGCCGAAAGGAAGGAGAGAAGGCTGCACTGTGGACATGGGTAGATTGCTATATTCAGCTCTCTCTGCCATAACCCTCACTCCTCACGTAGATTGATAAAATTCAATCCCATACAGCAGGTCCTCCAATGTGGTCATTTCATTGCACAGAGTTTCATTACAACATTGATGATAAAAAAAATAATAATAATTCTTTGCTTGGGCCACTGTCTGTGGAGTTTGCACATTATCCCCACATCTATGTGGGTTTTCTCTAGGGACTCCAGTTTGCTCCCACGTAGCCAAGATATGCATGTTAGGTGAATTGATGTGTCTAAACTGTCCCTATCTGTGTGAGTATGGGTGTGTGTGTGAGTGAGCCCTGCGGTGGGATGGGGTCCTGTTCAGGTTGACTCTGAACTGTAATAATTGGGTAAATAATTCTCTGACTTGTTTTTATGAATCTTTAAAAAATACGAGTTAGCTCACATTTAGTTTAATGTTTAATGTTAGAAGGGTTTTGGTCTTTGTATGGACGTTTGGTGTTGTTTTCGTGGCCAGAAATATGCCACAGAAACGTAACTTGTTTATATCAATTAGTCTATGGAAAAATTAGTTTCACTCTACACAGTTTCATTTAGAGTTGCAGTTTTCAGAAACCTATAGACGACATTAAATGAGGGCTTACTAGAATGGATTAGTTAACCAAAACTACCCCAATGTAATTGAGATTCACTGAGCTGTTTAGCTGTGTTTGCTTCTTGTTCAGCCAGCCACATACTAGTTAGTATTTGCTAAAAATAGCAAAGAACATTTTAAAAAATCAAGGGTGAGCATAAAATTAACATATCCCAACACCTCACTTATTCATATTTCTGGCTTGGTCAGCCTTCTTAAACATTAGGAAATATTGTCAGGATTTTCCACCTGCATTAATATGTCAAAATCAGGGGGAGTGAAGAAGTTTGGTGACTTAGATACAGCTTTGAAACAAACAGGTCTACACCGTCTTGGTTCTTGTATTGGAATCCTTTTTGTTCAGCGTTGCCGCTGAAGTTATTTTCGGAACATCATATGGATTTTTCGTTGAAACATCTGTGTTAACTTTTATTATCCCTGGTCTGTTTTGTAATTTTGGAAACAGATATAAAAAATCGCAACCCAAAGCACAGTAATATAGTGGGAAGCATGCTTCATAAGTCAATTGAGGAATTTAATAATCTCTTTAGAAATAAGCTCTGCAGCTATGAGAAAAATGTGTGGGTTAAAGGCCTTCCAATTAAGAAAGGTTTCTCTGTGGATTTATAGGCTGGTGGTTCACTCTTCCTGTTCGTGTCTCCATAGCAACTGTCAGGTAGATTTTCTGCTGCTTGCTAGGAAGTTGGAAATGTTGAGTCTGGTTGAGCCTTTTCAATTCAGTGAAGCTTAAATGAAATTCTTTGCAAGGAACTGGCATTTAGCCTGGGTCATTTATTCATATCTAGAAGAAAAAAAATCAATTATAGTAATCAAATGTGCAAATTTTTTATTGGGATTATTTTTGGTACATATTTTGTGCTGTAATCTATTTTTAATGGCAGGGTACTAAAGGTTTGAAGGGCTGCAGCTGGCCTCTTCGCTATCTGATGGCTTGTGGCTTTAATTACAGCCCAAGACATAGGAAGGCATGCCTTTTTCTAGTATACTTTTGCAAGCTATAATCACCCCTGGTGATATTCAGAAGCAAACTAGGATCCAGGAGCCTCATTAGGTTGAGACACCTATATTGCAGCAAATACAATGTACAACCTTTTATTCTTTCATTTTTCCTGTCCTGTTGGTTATTTGAACTAAAGCTTTGGAAAATAAATCATGTATAAGCCACCATTTAAACTTCTTTGGAGTATATTGTCTTCATTTTCCCTTCAGATTAAACCCACTTGAGCATCACTCACTATGGTTAATTTCAACCCACATTGACTGATGCCTGACAGCTCCACGTAGGATGGTCTCCTTTAATCCAAAAAAAAAAAAAAAATCAAGCATGTAGGTGGGCAAAGTGAACTCTTTACATAACATACAACACATGCCACACAAAGGGAAGATATCTAAGGGACCATGCTTAGTGCGTTCTTTTGTTAGCATCTTTTCTCCCTGGCAGAGAAACAGCAGCTTCTACAGAAAATAAGTCACAGTCCTTATTTCACACAGTGGTGCTATTTTTATCTCCCAACTCCCCTGTGGATATTTATTATAAGATATATTATTTACAACAATGGCTTTAGATGCATATTTTAGTTCATTTTGTTACATTCCTCCTTTGTCATTTGTATACCATGCCTTTACCTATTACAACGACGCTTCTTACGATATATTGTAATCGACTGCTGGCAGGAATACAAATAAAACTGAGAAAGAGAGAGAGGGAGGGAGATTAAAAAAGTCAGAGCTGAAATGTCCTTTACTTACTTGCCTTGCCTTGTCTTATTTTCTTCCTCTTTGGTCTAGAAACTGTGCTTTCTTCTATTAAGCCAAATAAAAACTTTCTGAGAAGAGCAATCGAAGCTAAAAGAAGCTCACTCTTCAGTTGCTACACTAGGAAGTGGAAATGAAGTTGCTGGGTTCTGCTCTCAACTTTATTTACTCTAAAAGGTGGGCAATTTTCTCTTAAAATAAATCGTACTTGGAGTTACATGGCTCAGCCAGCACAAGATGCATCTATGCCCGGGAGCTGAGAGTCAGAGAAAGGGGATGTTCCATTGAGATCTGGAGAGCTGGACAGGAAACAGACTTGCTTGGTTACAGCATACACTAGAATATCCACATGCATGGACGGATGCATCGTTTGATCGAGCATATACTGGAATATCCACATGCACAGACAGATGCATCGTTTGACCACAGACATCACTGGGACTCGGCTCTACCACTTGTAAACAGAGCCATCCTTAGTAAAAGCATGTGGTGGAAGCCTCTTGCTTTGGGGAAACAGAAAGACAGATGTTGGCCGCCACCCATCAGAGGCAAACGTCAGGCCTTCCTTGCTGCCAGCATCTATATGTTGGGTCAGAGCTCTCCCTTCCTCCACCTGCTCCTCACTCCAGGCAAATGCCTCTGCTACCTCCAGTAGCTTTGGTCCAGTATGTGATCAGGCTGTCCCTGAGCTGTCCCCACGGCCAGGGGATGGGGGACAAACCATTGAGGAGGTCACTGCCCTATGCTACTCCTTAGCTCAGTGCAGCTTTAATTCAGAAAAGGTGCCCTTTGGGGCCCTCTCTGTGTCCTTGACTTCCAGGCCTTATGCCCAGTCCTTGAGGCTGTGGCACCTGCTCCATGCACTCGCGGCCTCCAGGCTGCCCTGAGCTCTCTCCTTCTAGACTTTAGTTCCTGGGAAAATGGAGACCTCTTCTGAGTGGGCCTCAGAACCACTTCTTTGGCTTTGCAGTGAGATGACTTTCCATGGACTATGCCTCCCGCCTACCCAGCTCCTGTCCTGCATCTGGCTCATGGCAGGCATCTTGCTTAGTGCCACTGAGCTGAGCTGCAAAGACGCTAGGGTCCCCTCTTCCCTCCGCTTCCCCACCTTCACTCCCAGTATCCTGGCCTGATTTTTATCTTTCTCTGTGTAAGGCTGTTTCCTCCAGTCCCTCTGCTCTGGCTTAGCTCATTCTTCATTTTCCCGGTGACAACATGGCAGGGTCAGGAGTCCTCACAGTAGTCAAGCGTCCGCTCCCTGCAGTTCAGATCACCACCTCTTCCTGCCACTCCCCAGTACCCACACATCAAGACTTTGTGTAAATACCAATTCAAATGTTAGTTAAAATCTCTCTTTACCCCTGGCAGTTGTCCCTCAAAGGTCTCCTTTCAGAGCTGTAATGATTATTAGCAAGTTACTTACCTTCTCTAAGCCTCAGGTTCTGAATTCATGAAGTAGGTATAATTGTGTATAAATCATATTGCTGTGAAGATTGAATTAATTGATGCATATAAAATCTGTAAAGGAGTGGTTGGCACTTTCTAAAGTGCTTGATAAATATTAGCTTTTATTGCTGTTCTTTGTGGGGTTTTTGTGTGCAAAGAGCCGGAGCTTTCAAATCCTACAGATATGTGTTTGAATCTGTCCTCCGCCATTGACTGCCTGTATAATTTTGAGTAAGTTTTAAAATTTTGCTGAGCCTGTTTTTCTTCTAGTAAAATGAGGGAATTCAGACCTGCTTCCTAGGACTGCTAAGGGCATTAAATGGAAGGAGGCCTTTGTGTTTTCTAGAAAAGCAGTTCCCATCACCCCACAGTAATAACTGTTTTTTCTCCTTCAGCAGGTTGTTTTTTAAAAATTCTAACTTAGTATTCTTTTTTATCTTTAGCTCCTCATCGGGTGCCTAAAACACTTACTCATAATCCTCCTCCATCTTATTAGCTCTCTTCTTGGAAATGATTTCCCTTTCCTCTTTGATCCTTAGCAAAACCTCTGCTGCATCCATGCCACCCCTCTTAGAATACCAGAAGGCAAGTGATCCACCTTTCAGCGCCTTCCCCCTTGCAAAGCTGGGTGAGTTTTTTTGTTTGTTTTTGTTTTGTTTTGTTTTGTTTTTTTGAGATGGAGTTTCGCTCTTGTTGCCCAGGCTGGAGTGAAATGGTGCGATCTCGGCTCACTGCAAGCTCTGCCTCCCAGGTTCAAGTGATTCTCCTGCCTCAGCCTCCCGAGTAGCTCGGATGACAGGCATGCACCACCATGCCTGGCTAATTTCGCATTTTTAGTAGAGACGGGGTTTCTCCACGTTGGCCAGGCTGGTCTCGAACTCCTGGCCTCAGGTGATCCACCCGCCTCAGCCTCCCAAAGTGCTGGGATTATAGGGATGAGCTACCGCACCCGGCCTGGGTGAGTATTTTTAAGAGGCTGCTTCTAAAAGCAACACAGTGGCTCCCCTCACTGGGGTGGGATGCCACATCAGAATGAGGGCATGTGTTAGCACAGTGCAGAGAGTAGTGACTAAAAGGGATGCCTTCCAAGCACCTCTCACCCCAAGGAGCCCACTCCCAACTCTAAGCATGAAGCTGCCCCACTGGCAGAGGTGGGAAGTGCCCGGGATATCTTATGTCCAGTTTCTCCTATCTCTAGCCTAGTTTCACATTTGAGATTTTTAGGGTTTTTATTTTCCTAGCTCCTCAATCCCAGATGTGGTCCTCATTCCCTTGCTATGCCTGCAATCCCTGCAAGTGTAGAATGTGGAATTATTCTTGTCAAATCTGCCCCTTCCAGATTGGCTAACTTGAAGATCAGAGCTTTCTGCAGAAGAAAAGACTTCCTGGCTCAATGTGTCAGCTCCGTTTCATGTAGCTAGATCTTTCAATTTGTAGCATAACCCCTGCAGCACTAGAGAGAAAAGATGATATGTCTGAAATGCTGAACTGTGGTCACCCCTGTCTACCATTATGTTTCCACAGGCATTTCTATAAAAAGCTGCAAAACCAAGGGGTCTCAGATCTGACACCTGAAATGGCTGCAGTCACACAAAGGCACCCCTTTTCACATCCCTTGTTGATTGACCCATCCCATCCTGCTTTTCAACACACAGCCCGTAACTCTATATTTAGGGCAATGGCCAGCCATATGCTGTATACATGTTCCAGACACGTCTCACTCCTCTCTTGGATGGCTTCCCCTGTGAATTTGGTGTTAAACTCAGGACTGTGTTCCTAGCTCAGCTCAGCTGCTTATCGTGTGACATTACACACTTTTCTGGAGCTTTCCTATGTTTCGTGCTCTATAAAATAATAAACAATAGTGACGGCTCTTATATTGAGTGCTTTCTGTCTGCCCAGATCTTATTTTAAATGTGTCCTATGTGTGAGTTTCTGTGGATGCACCAATTCCTTTACACTTCACCACAGTCTTATGAATGAGATGTTATTGCAGGGAGGAAATGGAAGCAGAAGTGCTCCCAGGTAGTAAAAGGTAAAACTGGAATTTGCACTCAGAGCCTATATGCTTAATCCTAAGTTACTTTGATTTCTTTGAATTTGCAGGTTGTAATATATGCAACTACAATCAATTCTCATTATTCACAGTAGTTATATTCTATAAAGTCACTGCAAACTCTGAATTAGCAAATACTGAACGCTTGCGGCTAAGAGAAATACAGGGCTAGCTGCCCATGAGTGTCTGATTACAACGTTTTCGTCAACTAATCAATACGTGACCTTGTTTTGCGTATGTTCTTGTTTAAAGCCGTTTAATATACATGTCGATGCATTAACATTGAACTCATGGCCCACAGCACCAAAACTCATGCCTGAAGAAAGCTTATATAACACACAGATTTTCTCCAAAAGGCACACCACAGCCTTCTTGCACTTAGGGACACTAGATAAGACTCCAACATTACTCTTGGGGGCCATTTTAAACAGTAAAATCACTAACAAAAGGCACAAAACCATGAAAAATAGACCACGAGAAGGAGACTTGTTTACAGTGTGAGAACTGAGACACAGGTACAGCCTCGTGCCTTATTCAACCTCACCTGGGAAGGCAGGTGGGCAACTTTAGATTTTTTGGTTTGTTCTGCATTTGTTTGCAAACTGCTGAAAAAGCAACAGTGAGTATTCGTTTGGAGGGTTACAAATAAATTTCAGTGGGTAGGTGAATTCACAAATATGCAATCTGTGAATAATAAAAATCTCTACATATTAATGAGGGGAAGAACATCTCAGAAGATCTTAAAACAAGATCTTCTTCATTACAGAATACATTAGGATATCCACATGCATAGATGGATGCATCGTGTGGCCACAGAGTTCACTGTGACTCAGCTTTGCCACTTGTAAACAGAGCCATCATGAGTAAAAGCCTGTGTTGAACTAGGAGTTAGATTTGAGGGGAGCATAGTAGAGGCAGGGGCTCTCCTACTTGCAAAGGCACAGGTCTATTCTACTGTTTTTCTGACTGAAAAAAAAAAAAAGGAAATATTTTGGTCACCTCTTTGCATGAGGGATGAAGCTTTATCTCTCAGAAATACCTGTATATCTTGACTGCTCTTTTCGGATTTTAGAAACATGTTTTCATTTGTGGATACACAGTCTCTGTGTCTACGAGTTATATTTCTCTTTCTCGGCAATGGATTGGAATGGCATCGAGTAGCAGATACTAAGTCGTATTTTCTCTGGGGAGAAGATAAATGACTGGTAAAATAAAACAATGGAGATTACTCCATTCCCATCCCATAAGCTAGCTCTTGGGATTTGTAAGCCAAGAAGTAGAAGTGGCTGAACTGGGGTTAGAGGGAAGCTAGGTTCCTGGTGTGGTTCTTTATAATCTTGCTATTCAAAGATGGTCTGTGGACCAGCATCAATAGTGTTACCTAGGAGGCTGCAAAAAAAAAAAAAAAAAAAAAAATGCAGATGCTTAGGCCTCCCTGCAGATCTGCTGACTTCAAATCTGAATTTTAACAAGATCCAAGTGCACTTCCTAGGTACATGAAATTGAGAGAAGCAGAGCTTTGCAAAACCAAGCCCACATCCCAGCTTGCCATTGCTTCACAATACCATTCACCTGTGAATTCTCTTCTGGGCTCTCTAGTCATCTCTCTGACCACAGCTTTTGCACAGTGCCAAGGTCACTGGGACCCCACTACAAAACTCTAGAACCCTCTGTGGCTTTTGCACCAGGACACCACTGAGCCTTCTTTCTCTCAGCGGCTAGTTGTGTTCTTTATCCATGAGCAATATCTACAATGAAATATTTAAGTTACAAAATAGCTCACTCGGCCCTCTTGATCAACCACATGGTGTTCTCCTTGTCATAGGTCCTAGAGGTCAAATTGTGACTTTCTTAGTTAACTAACTCATAGCAGAATAGATGTATGAGAGTTTAATATTTCAAATTTTTTAAAATCAAAGTTGGACCAAGTTTTTGTCTAACTCAGACATCCATGACTCTCAAAACTAGACTATCATCAAGGATCAGAAATTCAGTGCAGATTCTTAACTTTAACTTCTCTTATCTACAGTTTCCCAATCTGTAAAATAAATGGAAGATAATGGACTCCTTTCTATTTCACAAACGCTTTATAAAGATCAAATTAGAACGTGAAGAAGTACACTCTTAAACATGAAATGCTATGCAAATGCCCATTATAGTAATTGCCATTTCTGGTAAAGATAACACAATATTAATACTCCTAAAAATTCAACAATTTACTAATACACAGGAGAATATAAATGTATATATTCATTTTCAGGCAGAAAAAAGTTATTAAAATTTTTGGTGTTACATTTCTGGAATTGCCTTTTGACACGTATAGAATCAGATCACATCTTGTAGCCATTTAGATATTGCCTTTGACAGTGACTGCTGGTCGACTGGAACGGACAGAGAGACATCTTGGCTTCTTTCTGAAGTCTGAGGTTCTTAAAATGCAATGAAAGTATTTGGGCCATTTTGAATGGAAATGTCATTCTTGATATTTGTGAAACCATCAGAGACCAGCAAACCTTCTAAAAATCTCCTTTTTGTGTTGCCCTTGCAAAGCACGAATGGTTGTCACATTAAATACCCAGTCATGCAGTCCTTCCCTGCACAGACAGCAATATATTTTCCAAGAAAGCTCATGGGTGGCTGTAATGGATAACCTTAACTCCTCTCAGATTCAAAATCTGACTGGCCCTCTGTTCGCAAAGGTTAAGTAAGATGTGTGCCATTTGGAAAGCCATTGAATAGCTTCTGAACACACAACCCTTTAACTCATATTGGTTAATGAAGAGTGGTCCCTACTGCATAACTCATTTCCTTCTGGTAAGTGAGGTGTTTGGTGGGGCACGCTTACTTGTCTGAGCCATTAGAAACTAATTTATGCCATCCTGCCTCTGGAATGCAGTGTAACCAGCACATCTGGCTATGTCTGCTCAAACACTGAGTGGTGCCCAGTGGAGTGAAGGAGTGTGGAACGCACCACCCAGAGCTGGGAGCTCCGGCTAGCAAGCAGTGGGTTCATCACTGGAGATCACAGAACCTAAAGGCTTGGGGTTTATTTTTCCCTCTTTCCTTAATACCCAGGAGTATTGTTTCCTCCTGGATACAATGTGGTCTACGGCTCTGTGTTCCTACGCAGCATGTTACCCCCATGTGCCCACAGGAACAATATCCAGAAACTGCTCAAATCTGTTCTGCAAAGAGCAGGCAGTAGTGTCTTCTTTTTAAAACTTGACGCTGCCTTCTTTTCAGTATTCTTCTTTTTAGCTTTTAAGTTTGATTCAAAATGAGATGTCTAATAAGAACTTTTAAATAAAAAATGTCTTAACTGAAAAATAGTTAGCATACAACTACACCAGAAGTAATAGCATCATATCAATAACCTTAAATTATATTACCTAACATTTAATCCTGTTAAAAGGTTGGCCTTCTCTCCTCAGAGAAGTTTTAGTTTGTTTGTTTTGTTTTATTTTGTTTTGTTTTGTTTTGTTTTGTTTTGAGACAGGGTCTCACTCTGATGCCCAGGCTGGAGTGCAAGTAGCATGATCTCGGCTCACTGCAACCTCTCCCTCCTGGGTTAAAGCAATTCTCAAGCCTCAGCCTCCTGAGTAGCTGGGATTGCAGGTGCGCACCACTACACCCAGTTAATTTTTGACGTTTTTAATAGAGGGTGGGTTTTTCCATGTTGCCCAGGCTGGTCTTAAACTTCTGGCCTCAAATGATCTGCCCGCCTCCGCCTCCCAAAGTGCTGGGATTACAGGCATAAGCCACCGCACCCAGCCATCTCAGAGAAGCTTGATGCCAGGCACTGAAGATTCAAAGATGGGAAAGATCCGTTCCTGACTTTGTAACGGTTACAGTAGAGCAAAGACCCAAACATAGATTGAATAGGGTGTTGGGTGCTATGGTAAAGATTAGTAACAGCTGCTATGGAAGCAGAGAGAGAGGAAACTCACCTAGGGTATCCTGGAGGCCTCCTGGAAGAGAGGCTGCTTGTGGTTTAATAGGATGAGTAAAAAAAAAAATCAGAGGAAGGACTTAGGAAAGAAAATGACATGAAAGAGTGACTGCACAGGCAAAGACACAAAAGTGGGAAGAGCCTTCATGTGCAACAACAACAAGCAGCATGGAATTACTAGACACAGGCATCCCTTTGGAGCATGAAGGAAAGTGAGGGTGGAGAGGAGGGCAGAGGCCGGGTCAATGTCATGTGAAACAGTTTTGATTGTCTTTAGTCAGTGGGAGCGATGGAAGGGGATTGGGTGAGAAAATGAGAGTTTGTTGTTAACATTAGTGCTCTGCCATTACTCTGTGGAGGATACAGATGGGAGCCAAGACCGGAAGAAGAGAGAGAGAAAGAGACCACTGGGGAAACTAGTCACCCAGATAGGAGGGAAGGAGGGGTTCATTTTGTTTTGTTTTGTTTTGAGACGGAGTTTCCCTCCTGTTTCCCAGGCTGGAGTGCAGTGGTGTGATCTCAGCTCTCTGCAACCTCCACCTCCCTGGTTCAAGCGATTCTCCTGCCTCAGCCTCCCGAGTAGCTGGGATTACAGGTGCCCGCCACCACACCCGGCTAATTTTTGTATTTTCAGCAGAGACAGTGTTTTGCCATGTTGGCCAGGCTGGTCTCGAACTTCTGACCTCAGGCAATCTGCCCGCCTTGGCCTTCCAGAGTCCTGAGATTACAGGCGTGAGCCACTGCGCCTGGCCAGAGGGGTTCATTTTAGAAAGCTGAAGTCGGAAAGAAGACAGGGCAACGAATTCAGAAAATAATTAGTAGGCAAATAATTGTCAGGTTATTGAGTGGTTTTGAACGGGTGCAGAAGGAGTCTTTTATGTATGTATGTATGTATGTATGTATTTATTTATTTATTTATTTATTTATTAATTTTGAGACGAAGTCTCCCTCTGTTGCCCAGGCTGGAGTGCAGTGGTGCGATCTCGGCTCACTGCAAGCTCCGCCTCCCGGGTTCACGACATTCTCCTGCCTCAGCCTCCCGAGTAGCTGGGATTACAAGTGCCCGCTACCACGCCCGGCTAATTTTTGTGTTTTTAGTAGAGACAGGGTTTCACCATGTTGGCCAGGATGGTCTCGATCTCTAGACCTCGTGATCCACCCGGAGGAGGGAGTCTTTAAGGATACTGTAAGACACTCTATAAGAAGGTCCTGGTGTTTCTTAAGCCCGTGGACAGATGTGCTGCCATTTATGGAGATGGAAAAGCAGGAAGGGAGAATAGGTAGCGGGTGGTTGGAGACCATAACTTCAGCTGGGGGCTGCAGAACCTGTGAAACATCCAAGCAGAGCCGAGCACTCAGATGAAGCTTTAAGTCCAAAGCTACAAGGGAAAGCATAGGATATAATTGTAGGACTTTTAGAAAAACATAGTATTGCTTGGTGACTCTCCTAATTGAGTATCTGAATGTTTCAATTCAATATTTTTAAAACCAACTTAAATTCTCCATCCTAACCAGTATGATAATAGTATGCTTATCATTTCAACATCTGTAATTCTTCTATTTCCTTCAGAGTCTTTCTTAATTTCTTCAAGGGTTAATTTTTTTTAAAATGAGGTACATTTTGGTCATTAATGTATTGTTTATTTAAAAAACATAAAACATGCTCCTTTGTTATTGAAAGTTATATATAAAAAAGGAGAGCATTCAGCATTTAAGGAGTGATTATTTATATTTCAAGTTTCTGGTATTGTTCTCTTAAAATAAATCTGACTCCATTTCATATCCAAATAGCAAAAACAAAATATTATTTGCCCTACCCTGGAAGGTTTCATGTTATTTGGAAATATATGTGACTTGATGGTTTTCTGTGTGTGTGTGATAGTTCAATGACTTTTTATTAAGAACGATTCTTCTATTCCCGTTTTAACATATTCTTTCAAGTATCTTAGAGGATCACCAAAATATTCTCCTAGACATCAATGGCAAAGTTTATTATAAAATATTTCAGCTTCTGCATTTTTTTAATAATAGAAAGAGAATAAGTGAATCTATAACACTTGTTGCTATGGTAACTCACATATTTCTATATTGAGAAAGAACATGGAAATTTCTAAATGCATTTTTATCCTTATGACATATGTCTCTGTATAGACAAGACCATATACTTTGAGTGACTTTAAGTCCAGGAGACTAGGAGATGCCTTCTTTTAGATATTTCATATTAACTTTCCTGCAGAGACAGATGCCATCAGACCTGGGTCTTGTAATTAGTTGGCATATATATATTGTACACATGGTTCAAGAAGAAAATTGATTGCTGTTATTTTAAAGTAAGATTGGAAATTATCCCTAACAGAATATTTATGCTTTAACTGTTTATTAAATCTGTTTAATTTTTGCTTTAACTGTTTATTAAAACTGTTTTTTCAAGGCATTTCAAATTTGAAATTTATTGGTAAATAAATCATCTGTCTGCCTGAACCTTAGCCTAGGTTGGCTCTAAATCAAACATGTTGCACGTACATTCATTTATTAAGAAATGTTTATGACAACTACATTTAAAATCTCTGCTAGATTTATAATCTGGAGGAGGTGACAGTCACAAGCAGATCGTTATACAAAATATGCCAAATGATATGTGCCAGGAAGGAAGTATAAACAGGTATCATTGGAACACAGAGAAAGGTCATTAACTTAGCCTGAAAGCATCAGGAAAATTTTGGTAGGAAGAAGAGTAGGGAGAGGAAAGAGAGAGAGAGAGAGAGAGAGAGAGAGAGAGAGAGAGAGAGAGATGATGCCTGAATTAAGTCTTAATGAATGAGGCTCACCCTATAGGATATTTTTGTCTAAATAAAAATGAATACTTATAGAGACAACAACTAATATTAAATACTAATATTTAACAACTACCAGAAAATACCCTTTATGTACCCACAAAAGCAGCTCTTTGTGCATGAAGGAAAAAAATCAAGGGAGATGCATGATTGGGTAACAAGAGTTCAGTTCAGTTTATTGAGTTTCAATTATTGCCAGACATGACCCAGAAACAAAGGTGGCTCCCAAGGCGTTCACCTTGTATGAAACTTAAACAAGCTTAGAAAGGAGTTATAACCTTACCCTACAATCGGACTCCTTAAATACAGCTCTATTTAAGTAGAATTTCACTGAAAACTAATGGTGAATAAATGTAAATATTCAGAACATTTATATAATTTAAATCTTTTCCTTAAAAACTGGGATGGGTGAGAAAAATCAGAAAACAGAGCAATTACATTGGTAATCAACCTGACGAAATAACTCTCTCTCTTTTTTTCCTTTATCTTTATTTCTTTGCTGTTGTTGTTGACAACAGAAACCATAATGTCTACACAGGTAAATGAGAAATTCAAATGATCCGAAAAACAAATTAAAAGTAAGAACCAATGGACTAGACTGTAAAAGATATGAGAACTATTTCTACCTCTGCTATTTATTAATTTGCAATATGGCTTCGGCAATGCCCTTGCCTCATGCTATGATCTGAATATTTGTGTTTCTCCAAAACTCATGTTGAAAGCTCATCCCCATTGTTGACATAGTAAGACATGGTGACTTTAGGGGGTGATTTGGTCATGAGGGCTCCACCCTCATGAATGAGATTAATGCCTTTACAAAAGTGACTTGAAGAAGGCTCCTGCCCCTTCCCCCACAAAAGGAGGCAGCAAGAAGGCACCATTTAGAAACAGATGACAGCCCTCACCAGACACTGAATCTGCTGATGCCTTAAAATTGCACTTCCCAGGCCCCAGAACTATAGGCAATAAATTTATAGTGCATATAAATCACCAGTCCAAGGTATTCTGTTATATCAGCCTGGACTGATTAAGACACCCCATAAAATCAGATACTAGATCTAAGCTAGGCACAGAGGAATCAAGAATGGGGGTGGTGCTTGACCTTGGGACACATATAGTCTAGGGTAGAGATAACAGGAAGAATCAATAGGGCAATGAGGCTGCTGTGGAACAGAGAGAAAGGAACCTAAAATCAGCCATTCTATGACTTCATTTCTTTACACCAGATAAGGCCATATGAGCAGTTGGGTCATTTCACCTGAAACTTACCAACTCATTACAGAATGAGGTACAAAGTCAGAATATTTTTTTAAGTAGAATTATATGAAATGTTACTCTTACATATTTATAATATTTTAAAGGCTGTGGAGGGAATATGCAGAAACATCAATAGAACAAATTGAAAGTATAAAATGTTCCCCAAATAGTACTTTTATTATAAGTTAAAGCCAGCACTTCAAATCAATAAGAAAATGAAATATTATTTAAGAAATATCGTTAACCAACTGCATGGCAACTTGTCTGAATTAAATATTTAAATATGAACATGAAAAACAATTCCATAAATGTAAAAATAATGTGAAAGACGTTCTATTTTTTGTTTTGTTTTGTTTTTGAAACAGAGTCTCACTCTGTCATCCAGGCTGGAGTGCAGTGGTGCAATCTTGGCTCACTGCAACCTCTACCTCCTGGGTTCAAGTGATTCTCTTGCCACAGCCTCCCGAGTAGCTGGGATTACAAACACCCACCACCAAGCCCAGATAATTTTTGCATTTTTGGTAGAGACAGGGTTTCACCATGTTGGCCAGGTTGGTCTCAAACTCCTGACCTCAGGTGATCCTCCTGCCTCAGCCTCCCAGATACTGGAATTATAGGCGTGAGTCATCACGCCCAGCCGAAAGATGTTCTAAAATGATATCTATACCGGAAAACTAACATGGGAAGAAAAAACCAACAAATAGAATACTTGAGTCCATAAAATTTTTTAAAGCTTCTGTGACATAAGATTTAAATCATAAAATTTAGAGATTCCACAAACTGAGAAAATAGTTAGAAAGTATATGTTAGGAAAAAAAATCTAATGTCCTTAATGATTCTTAATGCATAATATTTTTTACCTATTTATTTAGAAGTTTAACTTTTTAAAATTGCTAATACCCAGCATTGGCTTGCCTGAGAAGAAAGTATTTAATACACTACTCATAGAGGTAAAAATTGATAAAACTTTCTGTAGGCTAATTTTGGAATGGTAATAAATAGTCCTTGCAATATGCAAAAATGTCAATGCAGCATTCCCAGCTTGAGGAACATATTTTAAGGAAATAACTAAGCATCGATGTGTACAAGGAAGCAGTCACAATGATTTTCCACCAAGTGTTATTAGTAAAAGTGAAAAGAAACACCATCACCCAAAATAGCCAAAAATAGATGACTGAGTCAGTAAATGATCATATACAGCTTTACATATGTTGTTATGGACTGATAATTTTATTATATATATTGATTAAATATTGATAATATTGATTATCAAAAAATATTAGTGACCAAGCCACTACGTAGAACATAGGTATAATATGCCAGTACATAGAATAATAGTTATAAATGTGCCTACATTTTTGGATTTCTTAAATTATCTGCTATTCTGTGATAACCACCATTGACTGCTTATATTGCAGTTTAAAATGTATTTTGTATCTAAAGCTGTATTGTACTATAGAGGCCAAAGACATGGAGAAAAAGTAGAATCACAAAAATGGAACAGGAGACACAATGGTGAAAAAGATTTATCAATATATCAAGGGTCCTCCGGAATAGGAGAATTCCACTTGGAAGAGATTGGTATAGAACAAGTAAAGAAAAGCAGAAGTTGGAAATAAGTTTCAGGTAAGCAATAAGAAGAACTTTGCATAAGAAAACATGGCAGGAGTAGGCAAAGGACAGGAGAAGAAGACCAAGTTGAATAACATATTGATGATTAATCTAGGCTTCTGGCTTGGAAAGTCAGTCATACAGTAGAAAACCTAATCTGAAGAACAAAGATGGAGTCTGAGGAAGACAGGAACAAAACTTCCTGAGGGAGAAAATGTAGAATGTTTTAGGAGCCTTGGAACAAGTGTTGGCAAACGATGACAGTCCTGTTTCTGTATAAACTGTGAGTTAAGAATTTTTAAATGGCTTTAAAAAATTAAAAGAGTAATATTTCTTGAAATGAGAAAACTGTATGAGATTCAGATCCCACTGTCAATAAATAAAGTTTTATTGGAATAATGCCATGCTCATTTTATGTTGCCATGGCTGCTTTAGGTCCACAAAACAGAGTTGAGTGCTGTTAGTAGCAACACATATCTCACAAAACTTAAAATATTTACTATCTGGCTCTCCACAGGGTTTTCTGACACCCCTCCCCCTGCCCCAGTCTAAAGTGTAAAGGAGACATTAAGGAACATGCAAATCTTTAGGAAAGACATTAAATAAGGATTGCCCTCATGAAATCTAGAGTATAGGAGATTTTGAAAACTAAAATAACTATTATTCATGCTTGAGAAGATGTAGAAGATGTATTAGGCAGTTCTTGTATTGCTATAAAGAAATACCTGAGGCTAGGTAATTTATAAGAAAAGAAGTTTAATTGGCTTATGGTTCTGTGGCCTATACAGGAGGCATAGCATCGGATGTCTGCTCACCTTCTGATGAGGCCTCAGGAAGCTTACATTCACAGTGGAAGGCAAAGGGGGAGCAGACATATCACATGGTGAAAGCAGGGGCAAGAGAGAAAGTAAGAGAGAGAGAGAGACAGAGAGAGGTAGGGGGATGCGCCATACACTTTTAATGACTAGATCTCACAAGAGCTCAGAGCTAGAGCTCACTTATGACCAAGGTGATGGCCCAAATCATTTGTGATCCAAACACCTCCCACCAGGCCCCACCTCTAGTATTGGAAATTTGGGCAAGGACAAATATCCAAACTACATCAGAAAATGAGAATCTTGTTCCAAACTCAGCCCTATCACCCACTAGTTTTGTGACCTCGGGCACGTTGCTCAATTGCTTCAACTTCAGTGTCCTCGATTATAAAATGGAAAAGTGATTATATCTACTTCATAAGAAATTTGTAAGGATTAAATGAGGTAGAATGAGTAAAGCTCTTGGCACAATCACTAGCATAAAACAAGTTCTCAAAAATTATAGCTATTATTATTATCATTCTTTATTATAGGCATGTAGTTAATGTCATGGATTGTACTTTTATGGATATGAACTTGAAGGAAGTGTTTATCCAGGGGCAAATAGTAGTCACTGACATAGAACTGTTCCACTTTGCTTATAGCTGCAAAGTGTCCAATATCCAACATACCCACTCTGCTTACATATGGCTTTAACTTTGCATTCAGAGGGATGTGCTCTATAATGTCCTAGCAAACTACTATTGCTGGCTTCCCCACCAACTTAAGAGTCCCCCGCCAGCTCCATTCCACCCTGATGACACAATCAGTCCCACATTGTCTCGAGGGTCTGTTGGTCCAAACCCTGGTATTAAATGTCAAGTATAATCAAGTCTCTTTGGCTTTCAAGGCTCAGAAATCCTCCCTAACTGGCCCAAATAAAAAGTTAAGTTTGTGATAAAGTCATACAACGAGCTTAAGAAAGTGAAGTTCAGGCCGGGTGTGGTGGCTCACGCTTGTAATTTCAGCACTTTGGGAGGCTGAGGTGGGCGAATCATGAGGTCAGGAGTTCAAGACCAGCCTGGCCAACACGGTGAAACCCCGTCTCTACTAAAAATACAAAAAAAAAAAAAAAAAAAAAAATTAGCCGGGCATGGTGGCAGGCGCCTGTAATCCCAGTTACTCGGGAGGCTGAGGCAGGAAAATCGCTTGAACCCGGGAGGTGAAGGTTGCAGTGAGCCGAGATCGTGCCACTGTACTCCACCATCTCAAAAAAAATAAAAAATAAAAAATAAAAAAAATAAGTGAAGTTCAAGTGGACCTTATAGGAACTAGAAAAGTATCAGGTTCCAAGGAGCCTAGTTTCTCAGCTTCTCCATTCCCTTCCCTCGGGGTCCTGATCTTTCTTCTCTTCCTGCTCTCATTAAAGATGGGATTTTTCTGTTGATTGTTTAACTTACACATAGCAACAGGTGGAAGCCAACTCACTGTGTCTACCATAACGTCCTGCTTTCGAGTCCAACGCTAAGGACTGGACCACTCCTCATACTACTGGGAAGAGGATGACATGCCTTATCCCAGGAAGTGGATTCATTGCTCTGATCCAGTCAACTGTGGAGGGCTGGGTGAGTTACAAAGTTACTTCTCACTCCCTATGGCCTTAAACGGGATAAGTAATGTTAGGTAAGGGGAGAAGGTGGTAACGTGTATACTACATTTATGTAGACCTTTCCTTCAAGCCTCAGCTCCAGCCACCTCCTCCAAGAAGCCTTCACTCACCACACACACTGATTCACATGCCCTTTCTCGACACGCCCAGAGCATATTGGTTATACCTCAAGGCTGAATAAGTTCACTAAGGATAAAGTTTCCCCTTTATCCCTTGGGTCTAGTCCACATTTTCAACATATTATATGTTTAATAAACACTGAATTGAAAGAGTTAATTAGTATAAAATGAATAACAAGCCATTGTGGGGTGAAACACAGACAAAGTTCAATAGGTATATGAAAAAATATTCCACATCGCTCATCACCAGGGAAATGCAAACCAAAAACCACAACGAGGTATCACCTCACCCAAGTTAGGACAGCTATTATCAAAAACACAAAAAATAATAAATGCTGGTGAGGGTGCAAAGAAAAGGGAACTCTTATATATTGTTGGTGGGAATGTAAACTAGTTCAGTCCTTATGGAGAACAATATGAAGGTTCCTCAAAAAACTAAATGTAGAACTACCATGTGATTGAGCAACACACTACTGGGTACATATCCAAAGAAAATGAAATCAGTATGTCGAAGAGACATCTGCAATAAACCCCATGTTTATTGCAGCACTATTCGCAATAGCTAAGATGTGGAATCAACCTCACTGTCCATCAACAGGTGAATGAATAAAGAAAATGTGGTATATATACACAGTGGAATACTATTCAGCCGTAAAAAGAGTGAAATCCTGTCATTCCCAGCAACTTAGATGAGCCTGGAGGACATTATGCTAAGTGAAATAAGTCAAGAACAGAAAGATAAACGTTACATGTTGTCACTCACGTGTGGAAGATATAAAGTTGATCTCACAGAAGAGAGGAGTAAAAGAGTAGTTACTAGAGTCTGGGAAGGGTGGAGGGAGCAGAGGATACAGAGCTATTGGTTGAAGGATATAAAATTACAGCTGGATAGGAGAAATAGGTTCAAATGCTGTCTAGCACTGTAGAATGACAATAGTTAACAATAATATATTTTCAAATAGCTAGAAGAGAGGAGTTTGAATGTTTCTAATACAAAAAGTACTGTGTTTGAGGTCATGGTTATGCTAATTATCCTGATTTAATCAACATACATTGTGTACATCAGAACATCATTATGTACCCCATAAATACGTACGATTATTGTATTATGTGTCAATTAAAAAATAACTTTAAAAAACTAAAATTGATTAGGTAGATGAGAGACTAGATATTTTTAAGGATGTTCAAATTAAATTAATTTTTAACTTAATTTAAGGAACTGAACTGCCTTTTATAAACCCTAAATATATGTGCATTATATATATAATATATGAGTGTGTGTGTGTGTGTGTGTGTGTGTGTATACATACATATATATTTCAACTTTAGGAAAGTAAATAAAGTTAGTGATGATAAGAACAAATAATTTCTATATATTAAAATTGTCCCATTGGGAATGCAAGACTGGTTCAACATTAAAAATTCAGTCAAAGTAATTTACTATAACATGCTTAAGAAGAAAAAAGGTCACCTCAGTGGGGATTCCAGAAACATGGCAAGCTGGGAATAGAAGTTTGCCTTATAAAGAGTTTACCTATCAGAAGTATACCTGATAAAAAGCACCCATTTATATCAATAGATTGCATATGCTCAATGAGGAAAAACTGAATAATTTCTCTTAAGATCATGGGTAAGGCAAAAATGTTCTCCTACCACTCCTATTCAACATCATACTGGGAGCATTAGACAGTGTAATAAGCCATATTAAAAACTTCTCAAACAAATCTATAAAATTACTCTGAGAACTATTAAGTGAATTTTAGAAAAGTCACAGAATACAAGGATAATACACAAAAATAAATATTTGTGTATGGCAGTGGTGAAGAATTGGAAATCTAAAATTTTTAGTTAAACTTTATGTATAATAACACCAAAACACAACAATACTTAGGTATAAGAAAATCTAAAAATGTGTAGAATTTCTGTGCTAAAAACTACAAAACACCATTTAAATAAATCAAAGAAGGTCTAAATAAATGGAGATACAAACTGCGTTTGAGGAAGAGTCGGTACTGTTACGATGTCAGTCTTCCCAAACTGAACAATTGGTTAAATGCAATCCCAGGCAAAATCCCATCATATATTCTTGTAAATATCACCAGCAATTATAAAATGTATATAGAAAGTCAAAGGAATTAGAATCGAGAAAATAATTTCTGACAAAGAACTTGTATCCGGAATACATAAATAACTCTCAAAACTCAACAAGAAAACATCAAACAAACAAAATAAATTTTGAGAATGGGCAAAATATTTGTACAGACACTTCACCAAAGAAGACATACAGATGGAAAATGAGCACATAAACAGATGCTCAAAATTATTAGCCATTAGAGAAATGCAAATTAAAACAACAATGAAATACACATTTCATAAAAAAAAAATCAAAAAAACACTGACGATACCAAATGCTGACAAAGATTTAGAGCAAATGAAATTCTCTTACACTACTGGTGGGAATGCAAAATGGTAGAGCAACGGTAAAAAACAGTTTGGCGGTTTCTTACAAAGCTACACTTACACTTACGATATGAACCACTTATTCCAGTCTTCAATATTTACCCTAGCCAAGTGAAAACTTACTTTCACACAAACACCTGGGCACAAGTGTTTATTGAAACTTTATTTATAACTACCGCTGATTGGAAACAATCCAATGTCCTTAAATCAAGGAAAAGATTATGAATAGAAAATGAATGTTTTCCATGCATACAATGGAATACTATGCAGCAGTAAAAATGAATGAGCTGTTGATTCATGCAGCGACATGAATAAATCTTAAATGCACTTTGCTCAGTGAAAGAAGCATGACGCCAAAGTCTAAATAGCCTGTGATTTATTATGCATGACATTCTGGTAATGGCAAAACTACTGTGGCGGTTGCCAGGATTTGGTGAGGGGTGAGCCGGTGGATGAAAGGACTGGCCACATAGGGGCATCACAAAGGCAACGTTTGGGTGAGAGATTGTTCTGTATGGAAATGTAGTAGTGATCGTTACATGACTACGTGTCTATCAAAACCCTTAGAATTGAACACCAGAAAGAGTGAATTTTACTCCAGGTGAATAATTTTTTAAAAATTTTCCTATTGGTCAAGAAATGAAAAGGTTATAAAAATTATATAGTAAATAACGTGTATTATGTAAATGTATAATTCAAATAGGGTCAGTGTGTGAGGTCAGTATTGCTGAGAGCATCATAATTGATCAGTGTTTAAATTTTATCAGAAAAAGTAAATACGGCAAATATACAAAGAGACAAATTGATAGGAATAATATGTGACTGCAATTTTCTTCAAAAATAAGCCTGTGAGAATGTATGCAGTGTAGCAAAAACCAAATTAGTCTGGATTGACCCAGTCATTTGGACACATATCACTGGTAGATAGATTTAAACGAAAAATTCCTAATCTTTCACATCAGCTAATTCATAAAATTGTGAGGATAGTCTACTGCACATTTCAGGAACATCTTAGCCAAGAATTTGGTCATTATTATAGAAATGTGCACTGATTGAGACATTTTTGGCCCTACTGGTAACACAAGGCATCCTTATAAAGAATTTGTGAATGCTTTGAACTGTACCCAGCTGCTTTCTGCAGAACAGAGCGTGCTCCACCTGCTAGTAACCTCAGGAGGTTACTACAGTGTTTTGCTTTATAGATTATCAGTCTGTTGTACTACCATTAGGGTTGACAAGGGTAATATCCCACCGTGATTTCTTTTTCTGACCTCCAGAGATTATAAAATGACATTCAGCAGATTTTAGGTATTTGGAACATGCTGGTACTGTTAACCATTATTTTCTTTTTCAGTTGCAAAGCTAACTGGGTAAAAATTCCAAAGACTCTACCCAGGTTCCTATAAAGCAGTAATATAAAAGTGTGCTTCTTTTTATCCATCTAATGTTCTTCTCCTTTTTAATGGTGAAACTATCCTGTGCACTATTTCTCTATTTATAGCCCAGACAATTCAACTCCAGGCAGTTGGTTCTATTGAAAGATAAACAAACTCCTAAGAAACCCCCACTGGTTTGTAAATGGCCAATTGTGCTGACATGACAGGCTGCAGGTGACTGAGCCCATCTGGGGATGTTGCTCATTTGCTACCGAGCTTGGACCACACAGCGTCTTTGGCCAAAGAGCAGCTGGTGATCTCAGCAATTTTATCTCTTAACAAAAAATCAAAACCAATGGCCATATACACAGGTTACAAATATTGGTTGGGTTTTTATCTGATATACCAAAGTCCAAAATACCATCTTTACTTCCATTGCCTAATCGGCTCATTGATCTTTGAGGATCATTTAGAGGATTTTATTGAAAAGCCTTGCCTTTGAAAATGTGACTTGGTCCAGTTGGAACAGCTTCAGGCATCTCAGCCTCACATGCCTCCCTCTCTCATTGCTCCTTTCCCTAGTCTTGCCTGACCACTGGGGCAAGATCTTGTACCTTCTTACTTAAATAAAGAGGATAAAGAATGGCAGCTCCTCTCTCAAGAGTGGATTTCTGCATGCCCTTTTTCCATTTTCCATTCTAACCCATGGTTTGCTTGGATCTTCATATCACCCAGTTAATAAACTCACATCGGATCTTCTTGACTGCCGATTAATTAAACACATTACTATACTATCTGGCTACTTCTTTGGTCACAAGTCCATTCTTCCCAATTGTATGTTGACTGCCTCTCATCCAAGGCTTTAAGTATCAAGAATGTCTACTGGCACGCTAACATCTTTCCAAGGTATGGCTCAATCCAGGGCACAATTATTGTTCATAAAGGAAATGGAGAAACTGCCCTTGAAAAAGCAAACAAGGAAGAGACAGTTACGATATAGTTGGTGTGTCTGGATATGGTACTGAAACAATCCTTTGTGATACTGAGAACATTTTTAGACAGAAAACGGAGAAGTAATTTATGGTAGCAGATGAAGGTGACAAGGTATTTTAGGGTCAAAACACAGAGGAATTTACATGATGGTGGGAGTCCCTGAAAGTTCATGGCACAAAACCAGCGCCTTCAGATTTCTTTTTATATAAGAGTGTACTTTGGTAGCAGTACGAAGGCTGGGTTTGAGACAGAGATGACTCTGGACAATAAAACCAGCTACTGGGTTGCTATCATAATTCAGGAGAGAGGATATACCAAGAGCAGTGGGAGCAGAAAGAAGTATCTGCAAGATTTTAAGAAGTATTTAAAATAAAATCCTAGGTTCTCAGCACCAAAAAGAGTCTACATAAGAAATAGAAACATGGACTTGGAACAAATTTTAATAACGAAAATCCCAGAACAAAAATCTACTGTCTTTTCACTTTTGCTTAATAATTAAGATTACTTACTGGAGATGACAGAAGACAGTTTAATAACAGTGTACAAACACAGAATGAAAATAAAATGAATACTAATCAATTGTTAAGCTACTATAGCTCATAAGAGGAAGAATTTAGATAGAGTCTAAGATTGAAGATTGGATGAAACCTTATGAACTTTTAATCATCAGCATTATTAAGCAGTCATGATAGGGGTCATAGCTTCTTATACATCAGGATGTATAAGAACACTTAGACTTTTCTGGATAGTGAAATGAAAAGGAAATGAATTACACATTTTTAAAGACAAATTCTATTATTTTTTCATTTTATTTAAATTTATATTTTTATATAGCATTTCAATTTTTATATGTAATTATATAATAATAATTTTATTGTTCATTTTCCAGAGTGTTAGTTTATTGATTTACAATCCTATGCTCCATATTAAGGCCATGTTGTCCTGATATCTGTCTCTGCTGGTTCAAGGGAGTAGCCAGACACAACTTCTAAAAAATAGACAAACACACAAAAGTAAAACCATAAACTTTTACAGCTGGAGGAGGTTTCATGGGGTAAGCTATGGCATTAAGAGTCAGCACGTGATATTCATCATCTTCCTCCACTACTACTCATTCCAATTCACTCCAACCTTCAGCTCTGCTCCTGTTGGTCTAAGTTACCTGTCTGGCAAGATGACCTAGACTTTTATTTTGGAGGAATCTGATCCCCTGGCCATCATGTGCTTCTTGGCTGTGGTTGTTTCAACTGACCACTTACAGATGTCACAAGGCATGAAAGCATCTGGAGGTGTTCCAGTAACTCTCATGGATTCTGGACTTCTTCTCTCTGCCCCTATACTATAGGAGTGACCCTCTACGTGATAATCAGCATCAATTCCTCCTGTCAATATAGTAATTCTTTTTTTTTTGTCCCTCTACTACTGGCATGAGGACCCAAATGGCCCTGTGGTAATTGACTTAGGTTTAGTGGAATCCTTTTTGTGTCCCCTGAAGGAAGAATACCACTCCCATCAGGAACTAGGATCTCTAATCCAGAAACACCTAGAGTTGCATGAATGGCAAGCACAGTCTCCAAGTGACTTGATTAGAATTAATAGAGAGAGGATCAACTTCTGTTTCCTTCCTTGGTTCCCAGATGCAGGTTTTTAACTGTCAGTGACACAGCACCATATAACAGCATCTTGTGTGATAGCACTCCATCTCACAGGGTATCCTCTCCATACTGTGGCTTAGCTTTGCCCTTAAGAAGATTCCTTTGTTGCTCTATTAGGGTGTCGGCTTCCGGTGAGCCATTTATGGGAAGACCAATGGAACCCACAGTCATATGTCCACTGCCCTACCTCCTTTGGTGTATAGTGGATGCCTTGAGCTGTCTGACAGTGTGGCTCAGTCACTGCAGTCAAGGGAGACAAAGCCATGCTTAAGATATGGATCATTCTCAATAAGGATGAATCATAGACAGGTAGATGGTGTCTAATGTTAGCAGCTTGTCACCAAGTGCCCAGATGGTCTCCTTGAGGGATTGTAGGGGCAGGACTTTCAGCAGCAATGGCAGCTAGAATCAGCTCGGTGAGATGCAGTTGATGGCAATTAGGCTATCCATGCTTCCATCCCTGCCAGCATGACTCCTCTGTTTATGGACAAACAAAGGGGCCATGAGAGCAGAGGCACCTAAATGAGACATCTTGTTCACCTGGTTTCCAGCCTCTTCTTGGGAATAGGCGTTCTTTGGTGGCCACTGACATGCAATACAGTGTTCTGCACACTTTGTGTTCATGTCATAGGTCCATCCACATACCTCTCCTCAGCTCTCCTCTCCAAGCCACTCACCACTCCCTGGAGTCCATGTGTATTCCTACCTCGGACAACTTCTCCCTCCAAACAAAACACATGATCATACGTACTACTCAAAGCACTGCTACTGAGAACATTTCTCCTAATCACCATATTTCAAGGGCACCCCTGATAGGTCATTAGTGCAATAGCAGCTATTTATACCCTTGCATTGACAAACAAGCTCACCTGCCTATCAGCTGGCAATGGCGTAAAGTGAGGTAAGGCATTAATGTGACATCAGACGTGGAATCTGAGCCACTTGTTTCTGTAACTTATGTGTACTCTCAGGACCTGCTTGGAACCAATTCTGGATGAGTCATTTCCACTGCATGGTGGATCACTATTGCGCCTACTTCACCTTATGACTTAGGGTTATGCCAATACCAGCTCATGATGAATAACTCAGGTGCCATCATCGATTCATGTTGCCTGGTTGAGTCTTCATTATCTCTTTGGGGCCTGTAGCATGTTAGTAGTTGCCTATTAAATTACATGGCCGGGGCAGGCCTGGTGGCTCACACCTGTAATCCCAGCGCTCTGGGAGGCCAAGGCAGGCAGATCACGAGGTCAGGAGTTTCAAGACCAGCCTGGCCAACATAGTGAAACCCCCTCCCTACTAAAAATATAAAAATAAGCCAGGTGTGGTGGCGGGCACCTGTAGTCCCAGCTACTCGGGAGGCTGAAGCAGGCAAATCACTTGAACCCAGGAGGCAGCGGAGGTTGCAGTGAGTCGAGATCGTGCCATTGCACTCCAACCTGGGTGACAGAGCAAGACTCCATCTCAAAAAAAAAGTATATGACCCAGCTTCAGAATCCTGTAGTTCTCTACCACCACTCCCCTACCTAGATTTTTATCTACTGTCTTGGTCAAAATTGTCGAGAACAAATAGTGTGGATGGACGGATGGAAGGATGGGTGGGTAGATGAACAGACAGATAAAAGATAGATAAGAGGAGAAATAGATTTTAAGGAACTGATACACACAGGCAATGGTGGGGCTGGCAAGTCAAAATGTGTAGGTCAGCCCCAAAATTCAAGTAGAATTTCTATGTTGCAGTATTGAGGCAGAATTTCTTCTTCCTCAGGAAGCCCAGTTTTTGTTCTTAAGGTGTTCAGTTGATTGGATGAGGCCTTCTCAAATTATGGGAAGTAATATGTTTTACTTCATGTCAACTAATTGTAAATATGGAAATTTAATACAGAAAATACATTCACAGCAACATTTAGACTAGTGTAACAACTGGGCACCATACCCTAGCCAAACTGACATAAAATTAATCATGAGATCCACTATTTATAGCTATAAAACCTTCTCATTTATCAGGCTACATAATCTATGCAGAAGAACTCTTACATCTTCTATCAAAGTTCTCCCTGGGATAGTCTGCTAAGTAGCCTTAGGGAAGGACTGGGGAAGTTAAGTTGTACTCTATATGCTTTCTGTCACTTATCAGGGCTCTTCCTTTGGGGCCTCAGATTCTCTTTCAACAGAAGGGCTCTGGGTTTGAGAATTTGCTCAGGTCTAGAATCAGAGGAAGAGCTCATGATTGTCAAACTGTAACAGTTGATATCTGCCTTCTGCTTCCTTGTCCTTGATATCTTGTTTCTGTTATGAAATCAAGTCATGCCTTTGCTGCTGGTCCACCAGTCTCACACATTGGAACACTGTGGTCAGTTAGCCATCACCACAGAGCTTTGTGAGTCAAGACCCCAGGAGCCATTCTGGCTTTGCTGCATGTGACAGTGAATATGTCCATCTAGCTTCAGGTGGCGAAAGGCTGTCACTTGGCCTTGAATATTTTAGAATCTTCTCATCCAAATGACATCTATGGATGCCCAGTTTCAAAGGACATCTAGGGATCTCCCAGTATCAAACCTGACCCACAAAGGACAGTCACCCCTGAGCTCTCTCCATATATAAAATAAGATTGAAGACAAAAAGAAGTATGTCACTGGTTAATATTTCTGTGACAAAGGTACGATTTAAACACCTGGCTGAGTGTGGAGAAAATGATTCATTGGCTATTATAAAGTGAGTTGGGAGTGCTTCTATTCTATGTCTGTAGAGGTTCCTAAGATATTCCTCTCCCCTGAAACCAAGAAGAAGTTACTGCTTACTGTCTCTCCTCATTTGCTAGCTGAAGGATCACATTTTCTTTCCCAAGTAGCATCTAACTGGTAGCATATACAGTGATAAAAATTGGTTAGGTATGGAGTGTGAAGGCAATTTTAATACTGAATTTATTTAGTTCGGAACATTTCTTTTTGTACATGTAAGTGTAACTTAAACAAATCAATTCCGACTGATTAAACTCACTTTACATGGATAATGTACCGTGGACACTCTTTCTACTCGGGTGCTTTCCCCAAAGATCACAGGAAGAGCATTTAGATGTTCCTTTTGCATGTCACCCTGAAACACACAAAATCCAACAGATTCAAAAGGAAACACTGCATTAAATTAATTCAGCTTCAAGTTCAAAGGCTCATCATGTATGATAAACAAAACCAAAGGAAATGATAAGATGCAGTGTCACATTTCATTTAATATCTAAATCCACTCACAACAAGGTAATATTTAATTCACCAGAGCCTTGCTATCTGCTCATATGGCATAGCCCCTTAGGGAAAGAAAAAATCTCAAAGAACCTGGAGCTGGCAAATATAATGTGAAGTTATGAATGATTTAGAGCAGCGGTTCTCAACCTTGGCTGAACTTTATAATCACCTGCGGAGTTAGTAAAATCCCCAGTTCTCTGGCCTCACCTGAGACTAATTAATTCAGAATTTCAGGGGTGAAGACCCAGGCATCAATATTTCTTTAAAGCTCCCCAGGTAATTCTCCTGCACGAGCAAGGCTGAGATCCTCTGATTTAGAGAGTGGTTCTCACAGGGTTGGTAGCCTTCAATGCAGCTGGAGGGCTTGTTTAAGCTCAGATTACTGGATCCCATCCCTAGAATTGTGGCATGAGTAGGTCTGTAAATTGTATTTTAAACAAATTCTCAGGTGATGTTCTTGCTGCTGGTCCAGGGACCACACTTTGAGAACAATTATTTTAGAAGAATCCAGTAAACCTCAGAGAGGAAGTAGATCCTGAGGGACTGCCATTGATGTGGTCATATAAGAAAGATAAAACATGCTTCTCAGCAATTCTGTGGGAAAACAAAACAAAGCTAATCATCTATATGTGAGTTATCTAGAAAGATAAGCTGGTCTAAATAAATAAATGTTCCAGTTTTGGAAAACCGAAGTCCTGTAGAAGGAAAAATTCAACAAGCATGAGAATTTAAATATGAGTGTGTGCCTGAAAAGGAGAGAAGAACATGATTCTGATTTATAATATTTTAACCAAATAAGAAAAGGAGGAAAATCTAAGTCTTAATTAAGTAGGCACTCTCAGGAACAATTTTATAAGTGGCTTCTATTACGAGCATTAGTGGAACAAAACAAACCAGCAAATATGCCTCTAATAATAATGATGATGATGATAAATTTAAATTGGTCTTGGAATATATTGCACAAGCTATATTTGACTTCTTGTGTCTTCATGTTCTGTAAATGTAAACTGTTCTGTAAATCTGAAATATTGCATAACATATAACTAAGCCTCAAACAGAAGAGGAACTGTTTTATGTATTGTTCTGTTCTATGTGAATTAGTCCGTTTTCATGCTGTGGATAAAGACATACCAGAGACTGGGTAATTTATGAAGAAAAACAGGTTTAATGGACTCACAGTTCCACATGGCTGGGGATGCCTCACAATCATGGGGAAAGGCGAAAGGTATGTCTTACGTGGTGGCAGACGAGAGAACGGAGAACCAAGTGAAAGGGGTTTCCCCTTATAAAACCATCAAATCTCGTGAAACTTGTTCACCACCACAAGAATAGTATGGGGGAAACTGTGCCCATGATTCAATGATCTCCCACTTGTTCCTTCCCACCACACATGGGGATTATGGGAGCTACAATTCAAGATGAGATTTGGGTGGAGACACAGCCAAACCATATCACTATGCTAATACCAAGAATGAATAGCATTATCAGTATGGCGCCTGCCACAAAGTAAACCCAGGGAAGAGAGCCATTAAGCACATGCTGATGGATGGATAGACAGCTGTGTATGGGAATAGATGTTTTCATCTTGAACTTTGAGGTTGGTTGGTTGGTTGATTGGTTGGTTGGTTGGTTAGTTGGTTTTCTGGCACATATTATGTATGAATGTGATGTGATTTAGTCCAGGGAACTCTAAACTGGTTCTCAAAAGAAGACTTCCTGGACTTGCCTTCTCTGTCACCCAGTCCACAATGTCATTGATGTTCATCAGGAAAGCCAGAATCTCAGGGAGGACAACCTGACAGAGTCTACCTATAGGGAAGTGACAATGAGACAAGACAGGCACAGAACTCTTTGCTGTGAGAGAATCCATGCTTTTGGGAGACAGTTCTCCATGGGTCTCTGTACTTCTGCACATCTTATAAACAGAGACACTGGCAACTTCTGCTTCAGACTATCTTTTCAGGGATGTTTGTGTAGTGAAGACAGATTGTTTCCAGGAGAGGGCAGATTTGTTTGCCCACTAATATGATAAAGATAATGGCTCCCTCTGGGGCAAAGATGGGAGATGCTTGATGGTGGCCCTTTTAAAAGATTGGGATTTCCTAGGTTTGGGGTTCCTCAATTCTGACACAAACCCAGTGTATGAGCAGAAGCTGCCTGGTCCTACAGTCAAAATGAAGTCCAAAGGAAGAGGAACTGGTGTTAGCACGGAGCTCTGCTGGCTACGGTATTGTGAGTGATAAAATCCTTTCTCTTTGATGCAGGAGATTGGAGTCTTCTGCTGACATCAAGGAAGCTGTGTCAGGCTAACTTGTTGGCTTAAAGTAAGTTAAATTTCAGACCTTTCACTGTGTTAACAAATACCAAAGCAACATCTGTGCATGCGTGGTTAATGTGACTATGTCATAACAGAAGAAAAGTAGGGAAAAAAAACAAACTATGAATAGGGGCCATGTTGTTAAAGAAATTATGGTACAGCCCAACAATGGAACACTATATTGCCTTAAAGAAGAATGTCATAGACATGTAGATACCAACATGGAAATAAATTCAAGATATTTTGTTATGTTAGCAAATATATTATATATTACATTGAAATTATTATAAAGAAATTAAACTGAAAGTATTTACCCTAAACTACTGCCAATGCTTCTTGGAATTTTAGGAAAAATTTAGTTTTGTTTTTTGTATTTTGCAATTATTGCATTGTTTACTACACAATTTCTTTTCCATTTCAAAAATAAGAAAGACAACTTTTAAAAGTACTTTTTAAAATGATTTAAATAAAGGTTAATGACAAACTAAGAACGTAGTTTCCAGAAGCAAAGACTCCATTTCCCCTTCACAAAAAATCTCTATCATATGACCATGTTCCTGTCAATGAAGTATTAGCAGATGTGTCCCGTGTGCCTTCCACTGAGTATATTTGAAGGGACAAAGCATGTCTTTTTTGCCCCTTCCTTTTCCCAGGAATACAGACTGGATGGCTGGAACATGGGCAACTAACGGGGCCATGAAGCAAAAGCCACATATTGAGGATGGCAGAGGTAAAAAAAAAAATCAAGAGACTTTGGAATCCTAACAGCACACAGTGCCATGCCTGCATAGCTTTTCCTGAATCCAGACTTCCAGAACAAGAGAGAAAAATGAACTTCAATTGCTTTTAGCTACTGTTATTTTAAACTGTGGGCTACTCTAAGCTGAGCCATACTCTAAAAGTTACAATGGCAAAGGATCAGGCCTCTATTTCAAACACTGGTTCCTAGGATGTTGGCAGAATAAACATAAATGCAGTAAGAATATCACAACTAGCATACGACTTTGGAAGGAGAAGAGAAATACTCCGTCATAATTTCTGAAGTCCTAGCAGGACTCTGAGGCTTCTATCACTGTTTACAGAAAACTAATATCCTGCTGATATCATGACAGAAGAAGTTGAAAAGGCCTCTTTTGAAGCTGTCTTCCAGAATGTAGGAAGTGAATCACACTTCTCCGTTCATTAAACAGGTTGCATTAACTTCCTAGAAGACCAGAAAATTAATACAGAATAGAGGAGCCTACCCCCCAGTGAAAGGACATTTAATTAGTAGATCTATGAGAGTTACTTTTCTAGCTAGAGTTTTTCAATTTGGAACTTTTCTGAACAGCTATTACACAATCTTAACAAGAATGTACAGAAAATCAATAAACTGAAAAGTTCAATGTAGTATAATATGACTAAACTTGGAAATATTGTGCAATGCGGCATTATACTGAGCTAATCCTAGCAGATTCTTTTCTTGTTACTACAATCCCTCCTAATGCATTATAGTCCTCAGGTAATGTACTTTTACTTTAAGGCAAAGTCATTTCTGTGCAGCAGGGAGTGATCCCTTGAGGAAATTTGATCTCAAGTCTTTTTTTTTTTTTATTTAAAGCAAAATGAATGTCAGGTAAAATGTCTAGATAACCCCTTGAAAACTCAGAACTCATGCACACTGAATAATTGCTATGTGAAGTAAAGAATGAGTAAATGCATGAAATAGCAAATACAGCAGGATTGTTTTCAGATCAGTAAACTGTGCATAGGTTATGCAATGCTAGGACTAAGACCATTCTGGAGCACAGGAGTGTATGATTTTTCCCATGGATTTGTGAAGGAGAGATCAGCTTTTAAGATTTCTTTTAGTGGGGAGGGGAGTTCTTTTTATTCTTTGAATTTGGGAGTTGGATCTCAAGATCATCCTGTAATAGTCAATGGGTCCTAAATCCAATGGCATGTGTCCTTTTAAAAGACTCACAAAGGAGGCCAACCAAAGAGAAAGAAGCAGTGTAACTATGGAGGCAGAGATTGGAGTGATGTAGCCACAAGCTGAGGAATGCCAGCCACCACCATTAGCTGGAGGAGGCAAGGAATGAAAGACAATTTCCCCTAGAACCTCTGGAGAGAGTGTGCCCCTGCTGACCCCTGCAGTTTGGACTTCTGGCCTCCAGAACTCTGAGAGAATACATTTCTCTTGCATTCAGCAACAGGTTTGTCATCATCTGTTCTGGAAGTCACAGAAATCTAATCCACCCATGACGCCCATGAAGTAGATACCATCTTTATTCACATTTTACAGACAAGGAAACAAAAGGAGAGATCAGCTCTTAAGATTTTTTTTGAGGGGGATGGAGTTCATTTTATTCTTTGAATTTTGGAGTTGTTGAATTTAACCTGCCTCTAAAACTGGCATGCTTGTCAATTTCATCCATGTGTGACTTTATGAATAACTGGAAATTCAAATGCTCTCAGTTGTGGATGATTTCTTTCTTCTTTCTCATCTATCAATAACAACCCCCCAAAATGTTAAGAAAATTTTGACGTATTCTATTCAAAATGTTCATCTGTTTGTAAATTAGCATAGCCGTGCCATTGGCTAGATCTCAAGATTGTCCAGGCCCACTCAATGTGATGCCCCTTGATACAGAATGGACAAAGAAGCCAGGGTTTCCCAGGCCCACCTATTAGGATAAGTCAGGAACTAAATTAGCTGGTCCAGCTTTTGGAACTGACAGCGGAGAGGTCAGAAGGGAAAAATACATCATGTGTGGGGTAGAGTTGACTCAGATCATGACTACCACTGGTGTCTCCCTGATAAGGCAGACAAGCAGAAACATCTGGAGGTTTGGTTCTGGCCAAAGAAAAAGAACAGTCAGAATGTGGAATGCAAAGTATACAATTATTTCAAATCATAGCTGGAGGTATCCAGAAGTATGGTCCAAGTGACTATAGGTCGGGAGTAGTTGTCCAGAACCTGGAAAAGAGACTGAAAAGGTGAGACAGCCAAGAAGACAGGCATTCTCAGGCAGGCCATCAGAAAGAGGCTCTGGAACAGGGACAGGAGAGATGCTCCCTCAAACTCAAGTGGTACAACTTGAAGAATCCTGCTCCAGAAACCCCAACATCGAAACGGAAGTTACCTTTGGTTGGGAAACAATGGAAGACCCCAGTGGAAACTGAATCCTGAGACTTGGGACTCAATATGGCAACTTAAAGAAAATGAGAAGACTTCAAAAAATAAGTTGAAAAGAAAACCAAGGGAAAAAAGTAGAAGGGAGAAGGAAAAGAAAAGGAGGGAGAGTGGGAGAAGGAAAGGAGAAATATTTAATAATCCTTTATTACAGGCAAGAAATTGTTCCAGCTATGCTACTTGTATTCACTCATTGAATCTTTACAACCCCATTTTAGTGAGTTGAATGGTGCCCCAAAGAGATATATAATGTTCTAATTCCCAGAACCCATTCATTTTACACTATTTGAAAAAAAAAATCTTTGCATATATAATTAAGGATCTCGAGATCATCCTGAAATAATCAATGGGCCCTAAAGCCAATGGTAAGTGTGCTTTTAAGGGACTCACACAGGAGGCCAACAGAAGAGAAAGAAGCAGTCTAACTATGGAGGCAGAGATTGGAGTGATGCAGCCACAAGCTGAGGAATGCCAGCCACCACCATTAGCTGGAGGAGGCAAGGAATGAAAGATGATTTCCCCTAGAGCCTCTGGAGGGAGTGTGCCCCTGCTGACTCCGGCAGTTTGGACTTCTGGCCTCCAGAACTCTGAGACAATACATTTCTCTTGCATTCAGCAACAGGTTTCTTATCATTTGTTCTGGCAGACACAGAAATCTAATCCACCCATAAGGTAGATACCATCCTTATTCACATTTTACAGACAAGGAAACAAAACCTCAGGTGGAGAGAGACGCCCAAGGTTATCCAGCTAAAAAGTGGCAGGATGAGAACTGGAAGGAATTCATGCAGTCTGGGTCCAGAACCCACACCCTCAACCCCTATACTAACTAGATCATTGATTCACAAAACAGGAGAATTACTCAATGTATCATCTCATGCTGTAAGGAAGCTGGAGCTGCCTCCCTGCTTTCATCATGGCCAGAAAACAACACAGGCTGGAACTTGCAAGCTGTTAGTGACTTTAGCCAAGAAACTGGGAAAATAAAAGATGAAGAAATGATGCAGGCGGGAACACTACTGCTCCAACAATGAAACATCTCTTAGGAGCTCTCTTATTATCCTATCTGCCTAACATAATCAAAGAAGATTTAGATTAATAAGCATGATGATTGGGGTGTAATCCACAGCCAGATAATGATAAAACTATGAATCCAATATAACGTTTTAAAAAATACCAAAAATAGTATGATTATATAGATGTATCATCTCCTTTGTCAGAAATACAGTTTATCTCAACATTACTGAATAGACTCAGGAAAGGATAAAAAATATGTACGTCACTTCTGTATCCAAAATAGAAGTAAAGATTAGAAATAAGATGTTATACCAGAACTGAAACAGATGGACTGGGAATTATGGGGCATGAACAGCACAGGTATGGAGCTCTGTGTGAAGATTCAGGAGCCCTGCAAGGAAGTGCAGAGGGAAGTCGTGAACCTCATGTGTAACTCAGCTCTCCTTAGAAGCCATCTGCTCCCTTGAGACACTTTTTTTCTCTAATTCCTTCTTCATCATGTCCTGGGCCACATAATATACCTCCTTATCTTTTGATATTCATGTGCATGAGTTGGGGAGTGGCCAACGGTTACTGGTAACTATTTAACAACCTAGCTCCCCACAACCAGAAAGCCTAACATGTAGTGTTTGCCAATGCCTATGGTGTAAATACTCCCACCATGGTAAATTCACGCTACCCAAATGCCATAGCTGAACCATCACCCACCATTATATACTGTTGCCACCATACAGATACACTAGGCATGAATAACCTCAGAGCATGTATAATGGTAAAACGTACTAAAATAATCAGAAAGTGATATTCTGAAGATTTGTTACTTCTGTTATTTAATACGACTTATTTTATTATGCTTATATAATTTTTAATTTTTGTGGGTACATAGTAGGTGCATATATTTATGGGGCACATGAGATGTTTTGGTACAGACGTGCAATGCATAATAATCACATCATAGAGAACGGGGTCTCCATCCCCTCAAGCATTTATCCTCAGTGTTACAAACAACTAAGGGTTTTGGTTGTAACACTAAGATGCTCGAGTATAATCACTTATACCCTTTAGCTGTTTTAAAACGTACAATTATTATTGACTATAGTCACCCTGTTTTGCTATGAAATAACAGGTCTTATTCATTATTTATAACTTTTTTTTGTACCCATTAACCATCCCTACCTCCCCGCCACCCCACTCCTACCCTTCCCAGACTCTGGTAACCGTTTTTTTACTCTTTATATCCGTGAGTTCAATTGTTTTTGGAGTTTTTGTTTGTTTGTTTTTGAGACACAGTCTCACTCTGTCACCCAGGCTGGAGTGCAGTGGTGTGATCTCAGATCACTGCAACCTCCGCCTCCCGGGTTCAAACAGTTGTCTTGCCTCAGCCTCTCAAGTAGCTGGGATTACAGGCACACAGCATCACGCCCGGCTAATTTTTGTATTTTTAGTAGAGACGGGGTTTCACTACATCGGCTTTGCTGGTCTCGAACTCCTGACCTCAAGTGATCTGCCTGCCTTGGCCTCCCAAAGTGCTAGGATTACAGGCATGAGCCACCACGTCTGGCCCTGATTTTATTTTTAGATCCCACAAATAAGCGACATGTAAAGTGATAGGTAATGTTCTCACTTATTTGTGGAATGTTTGTCTTTCTGTGTCTGGGTTATTTCACTTAACCTATGATCTCCAGTTTCCCTCATGTTGTTGTGAATGACAGGATCTCACTCTTTTTAGTGGCCGAACAGTACTCCATTATGTATATGTACCACATTTTCTTTATCCGTTCATCTATTGATGGACACTTAGGTTGCTTCCAAATCTTGGCTATTGTGAACAGTGCTGCAACACTGCAGATATCTCAATATACTGATTGCCTTTTTTAGGGTACACACCCAGCAGTGGGATTGCTGGGTCATATAGTAGCTCTGTTTTTAGTGTTTTAGGGGACCTCCAAACTGTTCTCCATAGTGATTGCACTAATTTACATTCCTACCAAAACCGTACAAGGATTCCCCTTTCTCCACATCCTCACCAGCATTTGTTATTGTCTGTCTTTTGGATATAAACTACTTTAACTGGGGTGAGATGATGTCTTTTTTTTTTTTTTTTGAGATGGACTCTCAGTCTCCCAGGCTGGAGTGCAATGGCACAATCTCAGCTCACTGCAACCTCTGCACCCTGGGATCAAGCAATTGTCCTGCCTAAGCCTCCCAAGTAACTGGGATTACAGGCACCCACCATCATGCCCAGCTAATTTTTGTATTTTTGTAGAGATGGGGCTTCACCATGTTGTCCAGGCTGGCTTTGAACTCCTGACCTCATGTGATCCACCCACCTCCTCAGACTCCTAAAGTGCTGGGATTACAGGAGTGAGCCACCGTGCCCAGCCTGAGACCATATCTCATTGCAGTTTTAATAATAGCTGTGTTTAACAACAGACTTACAAAATTCCTGAGAATATTCATGGGCAAGCAGGAGCTCACTCCAGCACACAACTGGGAGGTGGATGAAGGCTCCTCCTCACCTCCATCTTTGAAGTCCTGTTTTTCTTCGATCACTTTGGATTTTGAAGTCTTTCATCATGCCATGCCAACAGTCCCTTGGTGGCTCCACTCAGTGCTTATTCTGAACACTAAATTCTTTATTCTCTGACATATAACTGGCACAATGCTATGTCATAGGCATTTACAGGTGGGAGGATGCAGTGTTTTATATTAAATACCTTCCAGAACTCAAAATTGAATATTGTTATGTGGCCACCCTGACCCTGGGAGTTCTCTCTGACCACCTATCTCCATGGAGCTTCTCTTTGACTCACTGACCACTCCCTCTTTTTTCTTCTTGTTTGTTCCTGACTAAAAAAATCCTATTTATTCATTCTACAAGAAATAGCAGTCAGCACTTGCCCCCAATCTCCTTCCAAAACATGTCCACATACCTTGAACTTTCACATCTAAAGAAGTTCATTGAGGTCTTTGTTTTATTTGTTTGAAAACAAATAATTTTCAGCCTAAGAGGAATCTGGAGCTATTTGGTACATTAATATTAATATTGCCAATGCTTACTATGGCAGCAAGTAAAGATAATGCCATACATTGGTTTCATAGAATCGCTGCCTCAGCATCCACTATTTTTTTTTTTTTTTTTTTTTTGAGATGGAGTCTTGCTCTGTTGCCCAGGCTGGATTGCAGTGGTGTGATCTCAGCTCACTGCAACCTCCACCTCCCAGGTTCAAGTGATTCTCCTGCCTCAGCCTCCCAAGTAGCTGGGATTATAGGTGCCCGCCACCACGCCCTGCTAATTTTTGTATTTTTTAGTAGAGACAGGGTTTCACAATGTTGGCCAGGCTGGTCTTGACCTCCTGACCTCAGGTGATCCGCCCTCCTCCACCTCCCAAAGTGTTGGGATTACAGGCGTGAGCCACCGCTCCTGGCCGGCATCCACTTTTAGGCCTGATATAAGTTGTCTGAAACCCAGTGGTGTCCCATCACCTTCGGCCTGGTTAAGACTGTCCCGCCATGTGTCATGTTTGCTATACAGCCCACGTGTTCTTCATCTCACTGATGCAAACCCCAACACACCCCACAGCTGCTGGCCATGATTGAACCTAATGATCAACACCAGAGTCCTGTCAATAACATTCCCCTTTGCACGTGTTTCCTCTAAACCAATCAATGCACAACCTCCCCTGAGGGAGCATGCCTGAGGGCCCTAGTAAAGCCCCAGTTCCAGAAGCTCTCCCTCTTTGGCTTCAACTCCCTGCCTGAGATACCTGCTGCCTCCAGACCTCCCGTCGACAGCACCCTGGCCTCCCTGGAATCTGTAAGTAAGACATTTTTTCTGTTTTATGCATTTTGGCTTCACTTCCTCGTTGTGTCTCGCCTGACACACCAAACCTACCCAGGCGTCTTCTAGAGAGTGCCTATCTTGGCTTACGGTCCTTCTTGACAGAAATCAAGACCCAAATTGGAAAGGAACTGTAACAGCAGAAATAACGGCAGATAAGGAGCATGTTATTATCAGAGACCACGACAACATAGTTCATTTTCTTAAAATTGAATAGTGGTTATAGAATCAAATTTATGTGAATTACGTATTTTCAAAAACATGGATAATTAAACCCGGCATTTTTGGATTCCTAAATATGTTGCCCACCTTACATGTAAACAAACATGTTTTGTATCTTCAGTTATTGAATGCGAGTTTTTAACAAATTCAGTTATTATGAGGTAGATCCAATAATTTTTCTTTCTAATTGTAAACCTAAAATTAGAGTTTGCAGATTCTCTTGAGACAGTCTTCAATTAAATATCATACTAATGCATTTTATGTAATTCATTCAATATACATATTATTAAAATAATATATTCCAGTCAGTGAGCTCAGCATGGGTCTACACAGATGAAAGATGTGCTTTCTCCCTTAGATAAGCCTATATTCCATTGGGGGAAGGAAAAATAAAAGAGGCAAAAGTCAGCAATCCCAGTTGAAAGAATCAGGGGAAATTTCTTCGGAAGAGATGGTGGAAGAACAATTGAGGGAGCTTGGGTATGGCCAGGCATGTAAGGAGTAAAAAAGGACCTTGTATGTTCTGTTGTGAGATTATCACAATTTGACCTTTTTATTTTTTCTTATTCTTTTTGAGATTGAGTTTCACTCTTGGTGCTCAGGCTGGAGTGCAATGGTGCCATCTTGGCTCACCGCAACCTCCGCCCCCCAGGTTCAAGTGATTCTCCTCTCTCAGCCTCTGGAGTAGCTGGGATTACACGCGCCCGCCACCACGCCTGGCTAATTTTGTATTTTTAGAAGAGACTGGGTTTCTCCATGTTGGTCAGGCTGGTCTCGAGCTCCCAACCCCAGGTGATCCACCCGCCTCAGCTTCCCAAAGTGCTGGGATTACAGGCATGAGTCACCGTGCCTAGCCTACAATTTGACCTATTTTAAGAGGAGCGTTACTTTTCTACATGTGTCCCTTAGAATGGAATGAATCTGAGGTAAGCAATAGAGCCAAGAGGACCAGTTAGGATAACATATAATAATCTAAGTGAAAATTCTGAGGCTCTGACTCAGTAACAGGAGGAATGGAAAGAAGAGGGGCATGTGGCAGCCGCAGAAGTGCACTCGGGTTTGCCTTCAAGAAAGGACTTGTTCAGTCCCAAGGAGTACAGTTCCCCAACCTCCTCTAGCGGCAATGTTCTGGGCATCTGCCATTGCACTGGAATTGAGTTCCCACTCACCCCACGTAGCCCTAAGCCAATGGCTGCACATGGCCACAACACTAGGATTTAGCCGTTCTTGTCCAACTTTGTTCTCGTCTAATGGCCAGTCCTGAGGCTTAAGTTTCTTACTGAGTTGACCTAGACTTTTGTAGGTGCCAGGTTGTCTGAAACTTCGTGCCTGATCCTGTTTCCTCTTCCCTTTCTCCTCTCCGATGTCAGATCTACAACAGAGTCTGAACACTCTTCCTGCCCAGTTCTGCTGCTTCTCTCCTCTATCTTTGACAAGCATTGCCCCTGAATAAACTGCTTGCACTCATGTCTCCATCTCAATCTCTACTTACTGGGAAATGCACTTGCCACAGGATATTTGAGAATAATTACAAGACAAAATTCACAGGAATGTTTTGGCATAAAATAAGTATGATTCAAAGACAACACTGGCTTTCTGCTTGAATGTTACTTCGGCTCACCAAAACAGGGTCACAGGAAAGAGAGTGAGTCTGGACCTGGGTGGTTTGGGATGTGGTGAAACTGATTCCTGTGGGGTGTGCAATAGACTGGCCCTGTAAGCAATTATAAACCTAGGCTGAGGGCTCAGAAGAGAGCTCCCAGGTCTCTCTATATGTGTTAAGGAGGAATATCTTGTAGTTACAAGCATTTAGCTCACTAGCCCTGATTAATAGTGGTACAACTGTAAACTGCAACTGCTACACAATTCTACCATTAACGTGAATATTTGTGGTTACTACTTGTAATTATATTGTGTTATACACAATACATCCATGTCTTCTCCAATTGAATAGTAAGTAGTTAGCACGTAGACCCCACACCCTAAACAGACCTCTTCTGTTCACTGGTTATATAAACTGGGGTAACATTGTTTTTAACATTGGTACAAACCGGGGTTAGAACAATTTTGTGCCTCAGTTTATTTTTCAGTTGTAAAATGGGATCAAAATAGTACTGACCTCACAGAGTTGCTTTGAAGATGAAATGCAACAACAAGCCTTTAAAGGAGTGCCTGAAATGGAAAGGTCTCTGCAAACCATTACATGCTGCTGTATCTCCTGTAGTGCCTAGCAGGGTGATTTTTGAGAGAGAGTGGGAGAAATAGAGAAGGAGAGAGGGGGGGGACATGGAGAGAGAGAGGGAAAGAGAGCAGGGCAAGGACATGGAGAGAGAGGGAGAGAAAGAGAGAAAGGCAAGAAAAAGACAGAAAGTCTAAATGTAATATGTTTCCAGACAATAAACCAGACACAAGTAGAAGGAAGAATAAGAGTTATTACCCTAAAGAACAGTATTTATAAAGGTCAGTGCTACCTGGTTTAACTCCAAGCTGTTCTCTGCCACATCTCCCCCAGTTTCCTAGAATTCACAGCAAGGAAGGAGCAAGGGGGTAAATCCTCCCAATCTCTGCCTAAGAACATTATTGTCAGGATTACTTTGCTTGTTCCTGTACCCCTGGGAAATTTTACAGTCATCTACTCCAGCACCCTCCATTTGTGTGATACTGTGAAATACGTATTTGGTCCTTAGCCCTGTTTCCTGGCATACACCTCCAAAAATCGTTGGAATATCCACGGTGATGTCTTTTGCACACTAATGAGATGACTGGTGGTTTGGTTCCCTAGGTGGCTTCAGGGTGGGTGCTGGCCACTGAGAAGATCAAGGCAGCGTTAGAGGTTTGGGAATTTCAGCCCCACTCCACAACCTCTGGGGAGGCAAGAAGGGCTGAAGGTGATGACAGTTATTACCAATGACCAATGGTTTAATCAGACATGCCTACAGAATGAAGTCTCCATGAAAACTCAAAAGGACAGGGTTCAGGGAGACTCTGGATAGCTGAACATGTGGAGGTTGCAGAAGGTGGCACACAAGGAGAGCATGGGAGCTCCACACCCCTTCCAAAATCTCACCCTATGCATCTCTTCTGTATCCTTCATAATAGATCAGTATGTTTGTTTTCCTGAGTTCTGAGAGCCACTCTGGCAAATTCATCAAACACTAGGAGGGGGTCGTGGGATGCCCAATTTAGCCATTAGGTGAGCCCAAGCAAGGTGGCATCTATGCCAAAGTTGGGGAGCTGTAGTGGCATAGAGCAGAGTGTTGGAACCTGACCAGGTTCAGAAGGTGTGGGATGGGGAAGACTACCAGTTTGGGCTTTCAGAGCCCCAGAGTATGGGGTTTCATAGCCGTTTGGTCAGAAGCACGGGTAAAAACCTAGGGCTTGAGATAGGCACTGGAGGTGGAGGGCAGTCTTAGGACTGAGCTCTCAACCTACAGGATCTGATTCTACCTCCAGGTAGAGGGTGTCAGAATTGAATTGGATTGGTGGATACCCAGCTGGTGCCCACTGCAGAGCTGATTGCTTGCTTACTGGTAGGGACAAAGTTCCACACATTGGGTCACAGAAGATATCTGTGTAGATTGCTGTTGAGTAAGAGAATTAACAAATCAATTTGAATATGTGTTTCCTCCCCACACACGCACACGTATGTTTATTGCGGCACTATTCACAATAGCAAAGACTTGGAACCAACCCAAATGTCCAACAATGATAGACTGGATTAAGAAAATGTGGCACATATACACCATGGAATACTATGCAGCCATAAAAATAATGAGTTCATGTCCTTTGTAGGGACATGGATGAAGCTAGAAACCATCATTCTCAGCAAACTATCCCAAGGACAAAAAACCAAACACCGCATGTTCTCACTCATAGGTGGGAATTGAACAATGAGAGCACATGGACACAGGAAGGGGGACATCACACACCAGGGCCTGTTGTGGGGTGGGGGGAGGGGGGAGGCATAGCATTAGGTGTTATACCTAATGTTAAATGACGAGTTAATAGGTGCAGCACACCAACATGGCACATGTATACATATGTAACAAACCTGCACATTGTGCACATGTACCCTAAAACTTAAAGTATAACAAAAAAAAAAAGAATCTGTGATCTGAGGCTCAATGGAAACGTAAGGTTTTACTTTGTCCCTTAATAGACTAATGGTGACTTTTTTTTTTTGAGACAGGGTCTTGCTCTGTCACCCTGGCTGAAGTGCAGTGGCGTGATCTTGGCTCACTGCAACCTCCACTTCCTGGGTTCAAGTGATTCTCCTGCCTCAGCCTCCTGAGTAGCTGGGATTATTCTTATAGGAAAAATGATTGAGTCACTGACAACTCAACAAAACCATTTTATCTGTTTTTATTTGTGTCACAACAAACTAGCTGAATTATCTATGGTTATCTTTGCTAATCGGGACCAACGGTAAAGCCTTAACTTTCACTCTAGGTCCTATCTTAAGGAGCCTAATTTGAATGCCAAGACAATTTACACATTGGCCTCTTTCTTCCTCTCTTGAAAATACAGTGCAATCACTGATATCAAGAATCAAGATCATATTTTCCAACCCCTCTGTTAGAACATATGACCTGATAACGATATTTTGTTCCATATAAGGCTGCCTGGAGATAGTCTAACAAAGTCAATGTATATACCAACATATTGGAGTTTTGTGATATCTCAATCTTCAATGGACTAATGAGATTGGATACTTGAATTAAAGCCTATCTGAAATTCTAGAGTAAATTGTCATTCTATGTGTGCAATCTAATCACTAACAACAATCCTACAATATTAAGTCATTCTATGTGAATGAACTCAGAGCCCATATAGTAACTTACAGATAAAAATGCATATTACCAGAACCCAATGACCAGTATATCTATAAACACTAGTAGCAGAAAATAAGTGCTTTGATGTTGTTCATACAACATATTCCTTGCAAGTAGTTCTACATTTCTTCAAATACTAAGTCTGTGCTCATTATTTTTAGTGTGTATATTATGTAGACTATAACTTAGCATTTACGACCTCTACTTTGCTTTATTTCAGATAGGAGGAGCATTACAAGTTCAAATGTAAAACTGTTATATATTGCGAATGAAATATTGTGCCTGGTTAGAAATTAAATTTACACAATATTAACTTTAGCTGTGTTCTGTGTTAGTTGGTTTCACTCTAGTATTCAGAGGCACCAAGTTCATTCTGCATGTAATTTCAGGTCAACGCAGACTGTTGAATTAACAACTAGTTGAACTAGTAGAATTGCAGAGCAATTCCAGTCTGACAGTTTTAACAACTATAATATCTCATACAGAGTTGCCTCACAGAAATGGTAACTGATAGTGTCTGGCTCAGCCTCGTGCCCAATGCAAAAAGGGCAACTAGCCTTCCAGCTTGCACTTACCTTCAATGACGGGGCCTCACCACCTGATGAGGTTGTGCATTTTATGATTTGACAGCTCTAGATTTTAGACATCCTGTATAGTTTAAATATTTAAAGTTTAGCATATTTCTTTGCAATTTACTCTTATGGCAGAAATAAAATAATCTATTAAAACAATAAAAACTATTTAAGCTAGGCACCATGGCTCATGCCTGCCGTGCCAGTGCTTAGGAGGGCAAGATGAGAGGATGCTTGAGCCCAGGAGTTCAACGATGCAGTGAGCTATGATTGCACCACTGCATTCCAGCCTGGGTGACAGAGCAAGACCTCATCTCTCAAAAATATATATATTAACTTATTGTACATGTAGAGTAAATGGATATGGGAGAATGTAGGCTATATCAACAGAGGTTAACATCTGTGTCTGGTCGAGAAAGACAAGGTAGTGATAACCACTCCCAATATTAAAACCAGTAGGCACTTCCCTTTCTACTCTATTTCAAGGGTTCATGCTTAAATCGCAACACTTTCAACCTTAAATATCATGTATTTGACCCTAAATACTCAATTGTTTTTTTCCACTACTTTATAGATAACTGAATTGCCTCACCCTGCATCTTTGTCCTCAGTTTGGTGACATAACCTCGTTTTTGGATTTGCTTTTACTTCAAGATTAAAATTTGCAATTCTTGACACTCCAATGTGTCTTGGTTTTCATTGGCCCAACTCCTGATTCTGCATGAGCAACTCAAAAGCTTTTATTGCCTATTTATACATGTAATCTATTAGTGCCTGTGGATACAGAGTACAGCTTGAAGGAAATATTCAGCCCATTTGCGGGGCAACAAGAGGGATACACGGGTAAAATCAGCTACATGAGTCATGGCCAAAGATGAATGATGGTGGACAGTCTACTCTCACTGCTTTCAATTAAATTTTCTCCTTAAGTGAGCACACTTTCAATTGGAATTATGTAGAAGAAAAAAGTGGTGTATATGGAAGGTGATGTGTGCTTCTCATGCTAATTAGATGCCCTCAATATTTCTTAGCTGGAACTACAGTTTCAGAAATAAAGATCAAGCACACACCACCTCCCAACAAGTCCCACTGAGGAATGCGTGGACCTGAAGCAGGTAGGAGTCTCAGGAGATCATTATCTGGCTGGATGTGCTTTAAGAAGAATGTCTGTGGCAGAGATCTAAGGAGTTCACAAAATTCAAAGGAAAGCATTTGGATCTCTAGTCAAAAAATTTTGACAAATCCTGCAAGGTGCAGAGGCAAGAATTACAAAGGTCCCATTTCTCAGCTTCACCTGCCCAGCCCCCTACAGAACTCCCATTGGTTTCAAAGACATTCCAGGCTTGGATCAGCTCTGTGGGCTATGGACCAGCTCTGTGGGGCATGGACCAGCTCTGTGGGGCTTGGATCAGCTCTGTGGGGCATGGACCAGCTCTGTGGGGCATGGACCAGCTCTGTGGGGCTTGGATCAGCTCTGTGGGGTATGGACCAGCTCTGTGGGGCACGGATCAGCTCTGTGGGGTATGGACCAGCTCTGTGGGGTATGGACCAGCTCTGTGGGGCACGGATCAGCTCTGTGGGGCTTGGATCAGCAGTGTGGGGCATGGATCAGCTCTGTGGGGTATGGACCAGCTCTGTGGGGTATGGACCAGCTCTGTGGGGTATGGACCAGCTCTGTGGGGCATGGATCAGCTCTGTGGGGCTTGGATCAGCAGTGTGGGGCATGGATCAGCTCTGTGGGGTATGGACCAGCTCTGTGTGGCACGGATCAGCTCTGTAGGGCTTGGATCAGCAGTGTGGGGCATGGATCAACTCTGTGGGGTATGGACCAGCTCTGTGGGGTATGGACCAGCTCTGTGGGGCTTGCATCAGCTCTGTGGGGCTTGGACCAGCTCTGTGGGGCGTGGACCAGCTCTGTGGGGCGTGGACCAGCTCTGTGTGGCATGGACCAGCTCTGTGGGGCATGGATCAGCTCTGTGGGGCTTGGATCAGCTCTGGGCATGGATCAGCTCTGTGGGGCTTGCCTCAGCTCTGTGGGGCATGGATCAGCTCTGTGGGGCATGGATCAGCTCTGTGGGGCTTGGACCAGCTTTGTGGGGCATGGACCAGCTTTGTGGGGCATGGACCAGCTCTGTGGGTTATGGATCAGCTCTGTGGGGTATGGATCAGCTCTGTGGGGCTTGCATCAGCTCTGTGGGGCTTGGACCAGCTCTGTGGGGTATGGACCAGCTCTGTGGGGTATGGATCAGCTCTGTGGGGTATGGACCAGCTCTGTGGGGCATGGATCAGCTCTGTGGGGTATGGACCAGCTCTGTGGGGCATGGACCAGCTCTGTGGGGCTTGGATCAGCTCTGTGGGGTATGGACCAGCTCTGTGGGGTATGGATCAGCTCTGTGGGGTATGGACCAGCTCTGTGGGGCATGGATCAGCTCTGTGGGGTATGGACCAGCTCTGTGGGGCATGGATGAGCTCTGTGGGGCATGGACCAGCTCTGTGGGGTGTGGATCAGCTCTGTGGGGCATGGATCAGCTCTGTGGGGCATGGATCAGCTCTGTGGGGCTTGGATCAGCTCTGTGGGGCTTGGATCAGCTCTGTGGGGCTTGGACCAGCTCTGTGGGGCATGGATCAGCCAGGCGAGGAATGGACCAGACACAGGAAGAGAGAAGGGCTGAACAAGGAAACAAAGTTCTATGGAAGAATTTTAGGACAAAAGATCACTCCTTTTATTAAGATAATAGTTTTAATAACAATACAATACCAAAATTGGAAATAACCTGAGATTTTAAGTGAATTATCAAACAATCATAAATAGACAGCTGATAGAATTCTGCAGGTAAGATCATTAAATCCTTCAAGTAATTTCAAAATTGTATTCCTCTTTGATGAAAAAAAACTTATTTTTAATTTTATTTTACTTGAAGTTCCAGGATGCACGTGCAAGATGTACAGGTGTGTTGCACAGGTACATGGAGCACTCCTTTCTTCATGCCGACAGGAGTGCTAATGCACTGATGGAGGCATCCAACATATTTATGAAACACGTTCGTCAGACATACTATGTCATAAAAGATGGATATATATGATTATGTAGCACAGACAAGCAAGATGGGCGTTTTTCATAAAATATTTACACTGAGGAAAACATGTAGAAGCAGGGTATTAGTGAATGCCACCATAAATCCATTTAAAAATGGATGTTTCTTATCAATTCACCACTGATGACTATTTTTCATCACAGAGACCATAGTGAGAGATACCTCATTATCCAAATCCATTTAGAGCATAAAAGAGCATCGAGAATATGCGGTGTTTGGTTTTTTGTTCTTGCGATAGTTTTCTGAGAATGATGATTTCCAATTTCATCCATGTCCCTACAAAGGACATGAACTCATCATTTTTATGGCTGCATAGTATTCCATGGTGTTTCATAGGTGGGAATTGAACAATGAGATCACATGGACACAGGAAGGGGAATATCACACTCTGGGGACTGTGGTAGGGTGGGGGTGGGGGGGAGGGATAGCATTGGGAGATACACCTAATGCTAGATGACGAGTTAGTGGGTGCAGCGCACCAGCATGGCACATGTATACATATGTAACTAACCTGCACAATGTGCACATGTACCCTAAAACTTAAAGTATAATAAAAAAAAAAAGAGCATAGAGAAAAAGACTGACTTTCCTGGGGGTGGAGGTAATATGTATTTACAAGAAGACTTTGGAGAATAGACATATCTTTCCTCTGTAAGTCCCAGTTATTAACTCTTCCCATTTAGATATTGGATTATGTGGCATTCTTATGGACACTTTGGCATAGGAATCTAATTTTCTTTATGTGGACACTCATTTATCCCAAATGCTTATTAAATGACTTTTCTCTAATAATACACAATATTCACTCTCACATTAAGCCCCTGCCTATGCTTGGGTTCTCTACTGTCATTTTTTTGTTTGTTTGTTTTTTGTTTTGTTTTGTTTTCTGTTTACCTAGGTCTATGATAATACCAAGTTATCTTAGTTGCTACAGATAAAAAAAAATTGCTACATAGTAGTAACCCTCACGCACACCTTTCTGTTTTTCAAAATTGGCCTGTATTTGCTTTGTCAAGCAAATTTGGGATCAGGTGGTTAAATCCTACTGAAACTGTTAATTTTGACTTAAAATATATTTAAATTATAGAACAACTTGGAGTGAATTTACGTCTTTAGTTGTCTCATCCATTAATACATTATCAGAGGAAAATTTCCAAAGACTCTAAACAGCAAATTTTCTCAGCTACCAGTGTCTGCACCAGAACGCCTAGGTGTTGATGACTATTCCTGCTCCCATCGGAAGCCAGTCTTGTGCTTCCTGCACCCAGTTGCCATCTCTTTTTACCTTGACAGGAACATCTCTCTATTCAACCTAAGAAACCTGATTTTTAAAAGAAAAAAAGAACATCTAACAATTTCTGTACTGTTCTTTTGCATCAGTTTTTCATTTCTATCAGACTATTCCCATCAGCACAGAAATATGATGCTATTTCTGCCATCTTAAAATATACTTATCTTGACTTTATTTATTTTTCCAGCTACCATTCCAGTTCTGTATTTCCCTAGGCCCACAAAATTATCCAAAGCATTGTTTTTACTCCACTTCCTCTCCTTCTAATCGTCTCTAAATGCCTTTGGATCAGCTTTTCTCACCACTTCACTAATACTGCTCTTGTCAATATGACCAATGACCTCCACATTGAAAAATCAAATTGCAGGTTTATTTCTCTGGGAAATGATCCAATCCACCTAACTTTCAAAGGTATTGGTATATAATTAAGTATTATGTAATCTTACAGCCTTCTCAGTGTTTCTAACATATAGAGGAAATGATTATGCCTTTGGTTTCCACCTTGTACTTTTTGGAGTTCTTTTTTTAGAGGGTAGAGAAGGATTCTTTTCATTGTGTTTTGTCTTCCTTTCTTTTCAAAGAACCAACTTAAGTTTCTATTCAATTCTCAATTTTCATATGTGCCAGATTATTCCCATCAGTATACAGATATAGTTCTATTTCTACCATTTTTGATCCATTTAATTTTATGAGGCCAGTGGAACTCTCCTAGATGGTATAGCATACTGCCTTCCTGACTAGTCATTGACTGCCTCCTTGACTTGAGTGTTGGCAGCTAACAGTTTTCAGCTGGGTCCCTCCATGGGCATTTCTAGTGGCCTAAGAGAGCTACAATCTCTCCAAGGTCATACCAACCCAGGGCAAACTTGTACAAAGGCTGGGCTGTTCAGGATATAAATGCCCATCCCTCTGGCCTCACAGACAATGCCGAGGGGTCGTCCAGGCTCAAGGACTTCTTCAGATCATCCGTGGCCTCCGTTGCGCTATAACACAATGAAACTTTCTTCACTCCCCTAGAGAAGTTGTTTGCCTGCAAGCAAATCTGTCTCAGTCTTTTTCTCAGGAAACCTAATCTAAAGCAATCTTGATACCAAAGCCTGAAAATGGCATTACAAAAAGTATCTCAAGTCATTATCTTTCATGGGCATGGGTACAAAAATCCTAACAAGACAGAAAATATATTCTGGCAATATGTAATGGGGATAACCCATCTTGACCAACGTAGGCTTATTTCAAGCAGTTATTTAATGTTTGAAAATCAATCCTTGTAATTTACCACATTCAAACACAAAAATATCATTTCAATGTATAAGAAAAGGCATTGATTAAAATTTAACATTTAGTTAAGCCAAAACCTCTTGGCAAACCAGCAAAAACCTAAAGTCTTTAATCTGATGGAGAGAATCTATGAAGTTCTGTAGGAAACATAGTATTAGTAATGGAATATTGAAGAAATTTCCCTGTTTGTGAATGAGAAAAAGATGATGTTTATCCTAGTTTTATTCATTTTTATCCTCTAGGTCCCAGCAAGTGCAAGAAGATAAGAGAAATAGAAGAGTGGTAAAAGGGGGGAATATAATACATTTTGCAGCCAGACATGGTGACTCACACACCTGTAATTCCAGCACTTTGGGAGGCTGAGGTAGGAGGATCTCTTGAGCCCAGGAATTCCAGACTAGCCTGGACAACACAGGGAGACCCTGTCTCTAACTGTACACATAAATACATTAAATGACTTTTCCCTGATCATATACAATATTCACTCTCACATGAAATCCCTGTATATGCTTGAGTTCTCTACTGAGGGTCATTTTTTTCTATTTCTGCATGTGCTAATATATATGCACACATACATATGTATTTTGTAAATTATAAATTTTACATGTAAAAACTACAAATGGAATATTGGGATTAATGAGTAAAATTGGCAAGGTTATTAGATATAAGGCCAATATATAAGAACTAACTATAGTTTTATATACCAACAACACAAAACTTTTTAAAGATACTATGTATAATAGCTCCAGAAAAATCAAACAAGCACAAAATAGTGGCAAGAATTTTCCACTAAAATTACAAAACATTACTAAGAACAGTTAAGATCTAAATAATCTCCAGTAAATGTTTGTGGATTGGAAGTCTCAATATCTCAAATTCTTTACAAATTGATTTATAGATTCTACGCAATTCTAATCAGTCCTCCATTATTCTAATCTCTCTTTATGCAGAAATTGATAAGCTTACTCTAAAATTTATGTAGATGTACACAGAGCTAAGAATAGCTAAGATAATCTCAAAAGATAAATCCGAAAGTTTCTTACTAACACCAGTAGTTACTTTTAAAGTTCAGTCAATAAGGCAGTCTACAACTGGTGCAAGTTCAGATACATAACAAATGGAACAAAACAGAATTCGTAAGATGACATATATATATATATACACACACATACATACACACACACACACACACACACACACGCATAGTCAACTGACCTATTGCAGAGTTTGCACCACAATGTAGTAGGAAAAGGATAATCTTTGCAATAAATGGTTATGGGTTAGCCAAATATCAAGGAAAAATCGTGAGCCCTACATCCTATTATACAAAAATATCAATTAGATGGACATGCATCTAAGTGAGACATTTAAATTCCAGAAGAAAATCAGGGAGAACCTCTTCATGATCCTGATACAGGCAAATTTTCGCAGTCAAGTCACACACAGCATTAGCCATGGAGGAAAACATTGGGGAAATTGAACTTTATTAAAATTAAGAGCTTCTGTCCATCAAAAGACAACAGAGTGTGTAAGACGGCAAACTGGAGTGAGGCAGTCGATCCTCCTCATTGCATATTCTGAACTTGTGAATTCACCTACTTGCTAAAATTTATTTGTAATCCCAAAATCAGTACAGCACTTTCAGTCATTCACAGACTCATGCAGAGCAGCAAAATATTTGAGTCGCCCAACACACACATTTCCATGTGAGGTTGAACAGGATGTCATATGATGCTCTGCCTTCTGTCGGCTCTTGTTCTGTAAGCAAGTGCCCTTTGTGTGATATATTTAGTGCTACATCTTTTGTATTCTGGGGCTTTTTATTGGATATTTTGCTGTTGTAAATGACCAAGTGTAGTACTGTCTATGGTTCCTAAGCTCTAGAGGGTTGTGATGTGACTTACAGAGAAAGTACACGTTTTGGATAAGCTTCCTTTAGGCATCAGTTGTGCCATTAGCAGTGATTTCTATATTAATGAATCAACAATGCATATCAAGTTAGGTGTCTTGAAACAGAAAACGAGGTTATGCGTTGATCAGTTGACAAAAAAGGTGACCAGAGGCTTATAGTAACCTAACCCTGTATTTCCATGCAGAAAAATGGTTCTGTATTTGCTAGTGTTCATGGTAACTTGATGGACCATAACTACCACACATCATGAGAATCAACCATACTTGCAATATGTACACTTTATAGAGGACTCATATCCAAATATTTTAAAGAACTCTTACAAAACAATGAGAAAATGAGACAATCCTACATAAACATGGGCCAAAGATTAAACAGCTACTTCACAGAAAGGAAAATCCAAATAGCCAGTGAACTGATGGGATGGTAGACTTTGATATTTGTCTCATCTCTGTTCTGTCCCTCAATGTTGCTCACAAAAATCGTAATCTACAATTTGGATAAGATATCTTTAACTTTCAATCTGGCAAGCTCCCAATGCAAATATATTCTTGTTGTAGTAGTTTTCCCCTACAAACAAGGGAGAGGCTATGCCTGAGAAAGTGTCAACTGTTATGACAGAATAAACATACAGCTACAATTATCTAAAGTTAATCAAATATCACAAGGCCATATTTTAATTATCAAGCTATAAAAAAGTTTGAGACTAATGTTTGCGATGCACATAATAACTAGATGTATAGGGTTTTAATAGAGGGTGTTGGCGTTTTCTGGGAAAATAATAATGATAACATTAAAATCTTGTGGAAACAAATAAACTGAAAGATTTTAAGATTTTAAGACTGAGTGATTCCACTCAGACAACTTTTGTTAGGATCTCTTTGGATCTGCTATTTGTCTTCCACCGCTGTGGCTTTGCTCATGCATTTGCCTGCGTGGTACCACCCACTGCAATACTGACCGTTATTTCTGCTAAGCTAAAAGTATTGCCACTCCTTTAAAGTTTGTTCTGGTTTCTCCTCTAGGAGTAATCCCTTTTGCTTCTGAGCTCCCACTGTACTGTCCAGACTTTCAGCCCTTTCTGCTCTGCTATGTATTCATTTGTGTATATTCTATCTTCCACACTAGATTACAAATTCTGCCCAGGGTACAAACAATGCACACTACCTATTTAAATCCTCTTAGTATCTACCTCTCACAGTGACTTCAAATTTGAGCTGTGTTTAATAAATCATGAATTTAAAGAAAATCTGATATGGTTTGGTGGTGTCCCCACCCAATCTTATCTTAAATTGTAGCTCCCATAGTCCCCCTGTGTCATAGGAGGGACCTGGTAGGAGGTAATTGAATCATGGGGGCGGGTCTTTCCAATGCTGTTCTCGTGATGTGAATAAGTCTCATGAGATCAGAAGGTTTTATAAAAGGCAGTTCCCCTGCACAGGCTCTCTTGCCTGCTGCCATGTAAGATGTGGTTTTGCTCCTCCTTCACCTCTTACCGTGATTGGGAGGCCTCTCCAGCCATGTGGAACTGTGAGTCCATTGAACCTCTTTTTCTTTATAAATTATGCAGTCTCAGTTATTTCTTCATAGCAGTAGGAAAATTGACTAATACAACAAATACTTGCTCTATAAAATCAGTTTTAATCATCATTCTCTAGAGAATGAAAAATAACCAGAAGAAAGTAGAGAATAAGTAGGATAAAAATAAAACTCCAGCAGAAGAAAATACGTAAAGCAAAACTGACAAAAGCACTTAAAGACAATGTGTGATCAGGTAAAGAAAAGTCCCTTTACTTCCACATTCAGTTCTTCCCATCTCACCTATGTTTCTGGTTTTCTTTGTTTGGTTTTCGCCTTTCACTCTACCTGTCTACCAAAATCAGCTTTCCCTACCTCTTGCCACCCAGCTGGTTTGGGCTGATGCCAGGCTAGAGCTCATCCTTATCACAGCAGTAGCTGGACCTCTGGCTACCCCACTTCTTATCACTTGCCCCCTGCCATAAAGCTTAGTGCAACATTAACTCCAAAGTACCCTACCAGCGTGCTCAGAGACAACAGAAATGTTCTGGCTACCTTCAAGGAGGCAGTCTTTCTTTTTAATTTTGACAGCCAATTGAAAAACGATTCTGGGTACCACATTACTACCTGACAAAAATATGTCTAACTTAGAAAAGTCAGTTGATCATTTACTTCTAAGATCAATCTCTGAAAAAATAATTGGGCATTCAGAGCAATCAGAGTCAAATTTCTTCTGCTTGTCCCCACAGATTAACACTTTAATTTTAGGCATCTATCAAAAAATACATTTTCGGAGGCTTTAGATTTTGAACTGGATGGATCATTGGTCTGCTAGAATACAGAAAATGTTTAAAAACTATAGCACCTGATGGAGTCCCTAAGGCAAAAGGGTGATTGTGGGTGATGCTTTAAGCAATATTTTTACCCCTCAATCTTGGGAGAATCCTTTGTCCCATGCTCTAGAGACACCTGTTTCATCGTGGCAACAGCTAGAAATACGGTACCCTGTGTCTGCACCACATCACTTCGTGGACCCTGTGGGTCCCAGGAGAGACTAGTTAGAGCCTCTTGCTGCAAACAAAGGAAACATCAAAGGAGATGACAGAACAGAGAGGGTGAATGAATTCATGGAGACATCCAAATTACTTCAGGCCCAAGGCCTTGGAAAAAACATTCGGCCTTACCTAAACAATGCCATAAGTGGATAAAGTATCCAACTGATTAAAGATTCATCATTATCACCATAATTCCTACATCATCAAAAGCCCGGAGTGGATAGCTGCAGAGCCAGGGCCCAGTGGCTGGCTCAGAGGAGAAGCAGGAAGAGACACACACCGAGCATTCCTCCCAGCAGCCCAGATTTGCACCTCTGATTGCCTCCTGGGAGGTAGTCTCAGATTGTCCCTGGAGTGCAAAGATGTAAACTTTTAACTGAAAAGGTCCAAAATGAACTTATTTTCACCTACAAAGAGGTTCTTGACCTCTTATTTCATTCCTTTCCTTGTTAGTGGCACCAACGTACATCAAGGTAAGACTTGAGAATGGCTCTAGACACTTCCCTGTCCCCACCCTCAGGTCTGTAAATACTCACCAGATTCTTCAGGCTGTGTTAGCTAAACATGTCTTTAACTCCCAGCTGCCTCCATCTTAGTCATGTCTTAGTCATCCTCTAATTCATTTTCCATGTTTTAACTCATAATAATGTCTGTTGCTAACTTACCCAAACCATCGCATAACTTCCCATCAGCCCTAGGATAAAATCCAGATCCTGTAATAAAATAAGCTAAAGTCTATCATCTGAGTCTAAGCATTACTTCCTGCTGATCTTCACTATTTTATCTTTTATGCTTTATTGGTGCTAAACTACTTCCATTTCCCTACATGGATCACATAGTGCATATTCCAGTCCTTTCTTTTTACTTGCTTTCCTTCCACTTGAAATATAATTTCCCTTCCTTTCTTTTCCACTGCCCCTGCCTAAGGAACTTCAACTCAGCCCTGAGCCTAGCACAGGTGACACCCCGCTAAGGGATGCCCTGAACCCTGTATCTTCTTGCCTTGCTACCTGTTACCTTGGTCATTCTTTCTTGTTACACATAGTCTGCTGTGCTTGGATTGTGTGCCTGTCTCTTCACCTGTATATGAAATTATTTACTAGAAGCCAGGGACCAAGTTGTCTTCTATTTATCACCAGTGCCTCACAGTCCCTGGCCTGTGGTAGGCACAAAATAAATATTTTAAGCTGAGTGGAGTCGAAGTGAATGACAATCCGGTTGCTGAGGCAGTGCATGAAATAAAAAAATTCAAATGCAAAGTGCCAAATGAGAGCTTAGTGACTCAAAAGAGAGAACAATTACTCTGGGCTAGGGAGGGTTGGATGAGGCAGAATATTCGATAGAATCAGCGTTGTGTTGCACGGGCTTTTATGTTCCTTTCAGTCTCCACAGAGCTACAGTAAATGGAGGAAGTGGTTGATTTGAAAGTTTCAGGGTGGGAACAGCAGGCCTCTCTTCTGGTGCATAATGTGTCCCTTAAAGCACATGAAAAGTCAAGCATGGAACAGGCTTTTATATGAATAAACAAAATAATTAATATCCCTGGCCAAGGTATTTTTATTTAGTTTATCAGTATCCAGAGTTAATACAAAGAAAGTAAGTAGGTTCTCTTTTTGCATTGCTAAACCATAAGGGTCTACCAAAATAACTTTTGCTGGGCTCCAGCGTCAGCCTGTAAGACAGGTGGCCACTTCTATCCATAGAGCATTAAGAGACACCTTTCTGGCAGTTTTGGAAAAGCACTATGTCCCTGTTCCCAGACTTCAAGGTTTAAGTAATATTCAGTTCCAATTTCAGAGCATCCTACTAAAAAATAATTTTTTTAATTAAAAAAGGTACACATTTATGGTATATAACTGCTTTCAAATATTTAATCATTGGAAATGGCTAAATTGAGCCATTAACATATGCATTACCTCATATGCTTATTTTTTGTGGTGAGAATATTCAAATCTTAGTGATTTTCAAGAATACAATACAGTGTTATTAACTATAGTCACCATGTTGTGCAATAGATCTCTTAAATCTTATTTTTTCTAACTGAAATTTTATATTATTTCACCGACACCTCCCCACCTCTCCCTCCAGCCTACTGCTAGTCCCTGGTAACCATTATTCTGCTCTCTGATGAGTTCAACTGTTACAGATTCTACATATAAGTGAGCTCATGAGGCATTTGTCTTTTTGTGCTTGGTTTATTCTACTCAGCACAGTATCTCCCAGCTTCATCCTTGTTGTCAAGAATGACAGAATTGACCACATGCAGTGGCTCACATCAATAATTCTAACACTTTAGGAGGCTGAGGCAGGAGGATCACTTGAGCTCAGGAGTTCCAGACCAACCTTGGCAACATAGGGAGATCTTGCTTCTGTAAAAAATAAAAAACAAAACCATTAGCTGGGCATGGTGGTGTGTGCCTGTAGTCCCAGCTACTCAGGAGGCTGAGGCAGGAGGATCACTTGTGCCTGGGAGGTCAAGGTTGCAGTGAGCTTTGATCACACCACTGCACTCTAGTCTGGGTGACAGAGTAAGACCCTGATCACACCACTGCACTCTAGTCTGGGTGACAGAGTAAGATCCTGTCTCAAAAAAAAAAAATTCCTTCTATTTCTTTTTTTTGGGGGCAGGGGGACGGAGTCTTGCTCCGTCACCCAGGCTGGAGTGCAATGGCGCAATCTCGGCTCACTGCAAGCTCCGCCTCCCGGGTTCACGCCATTCTCCTGCCTCAGCCTCCCGAGTAGCTGGGACTACAGGCACCCGCCGCCATGCCTGGCTAATTTTTTGTATTTTTAGTAGAGACGGGGTTTCACCGTGTTAGCCAGGTTGGTCTCGATCTCCTGACCTCGTGATCCGCCTGCCCCGGCCTCCTCTTTTTTTTTTTTTTTTTTTAAGGAAATAGTGTAAGTAGTATACCATCGTGTGTATATAGCACACTTTCTCCATCTGTCAGTGGACACAGGTTGATTCCCTATCTTGGCTATTGTAAATAGTGCTACCATTACATGTGAGTGCAGACACCCCTTTGACCTATGGATTTCGGTTCCTTTGGATGGTGGGATTGCAGATAGTTTCATTCTTAATATCTTGGGAAACCCCCATACTGTTTTCCATAATGGCTGCATTAATGGACATTTACACCGACAGTGTGGAAGAGTTCTGTTCTCTGCATTCTTGCCAACACTCAATATCTCTTGTCTTCTCAATAATAGTCTTTCTAACTGGGGTAAGGTAATATCTTATTGTGACTTTAATTTGCGTTTCCCCAAAGATTAGTGGTGTTAAACATTTTTTCATATGCCTGTTGGCCATTTGTACATATTCTTTTGAGAAATACCTACTCAGATCCTTTGCCCATTTTAATTGGGCTGTTTTCTTACTGTTGAGTTCTTTATTTTAGATGTTAACCCATTATCAAATGTATGGTTTCCAAATATTTTCTCCCATTCTGCAGGTTGTCTCTTTACTCTGTTGACTGTTTCTTTTGCTATGTAGAAACTTTTAGTTTGATGTAACCCCATTTGTCTATTTTTGCTTTTATTGACTGCTTTTGGGGTCACTTTTTAAAAAAATAATTGCCCAGACCAATGTCATGGAGCTTGGCCCCAGTGTTTTCTTCTAGGAGTTGCTGTACCACTTCGTGCACATTTTGATGCCTATCAAACCATAATGATGATTCCTTCAGGGACTCTCTCTCTCTAAACCCAGGTAACCATTCAGCCACGTGAAAACATCATAGGTGTCAGCCAGGCCAGCAGGCTGCTCCCAGTTATTTCAGGAAACTAGAGGTTCTGAACATCTTGAACTGCTCCAATGCCCTTCCCACATCTCACAACTTCTAAGCTTTACACATGTCACAGGAAGCCCACTAATTCCTGAAAGAGGATGGGGAAAGATGTCTGTCATTCTCAGTCACTCCACAGTTGACTTGAGTCATAATTGCCAGACCCTGTCAATCCTTTTGAACAAACTCTGGGCTGCCTAGATGAAGTTACCCAACTGTTTTTATGGCTCCACTGCAGATCTGTGCTTGACTTCAGCAGGGAGAGGAAGTGGGAGGATGTGAACATTTCGCAAGGAGGAGAGATTGCTTCTGATCATGAGAAAACCATAGAAACAAATCTCACGTCTGATTCAGCACGCTCCAGCCCCTAATCCCTATGGGTTTGAATTAGGGGTCATTACACATCAGGAAAGCAGAATGAAGGCTTCGTGGCCCACACACATTGTCCCCCAGCATCCCAGTTCTGGCCTTCCAGAACTGCCAGCAGCCATAACACCTACACTGGCAAAAACCCCACTGTCATCTTGACTGAATTCAGATTTTCCTTCCAGAAATCACTTCTCTCATGCAGAGCCTCATTAGAAAGTCTGAATATTCATTCCTTTCATGAACCTCATAACTAAATTCTGCTTAAGAAAGGTTGCTTAGGGGCGCTGATACCTATTGTAGGAAGTCGTGAGTTGTGTAAAAGAAGTAATGGGCTCTTTGTAGACAGTTTCACTAAGGATAGTTCCTCCTGTCTGAAAAGCCTCCTTACATCATTCCTCAAAGCTGCCAGTGTAACATAGACTTGAGAAGCCCTCTTTTATGCCGGGTAACTTGGTCTCACAGTCCTCAACTAGGGGGATGAAGGCTTGTTGACCACTGCCAGCATCTGCATTTTCTCCACTTGTAATTTTTTATTCTCTAGGAGTAGGGGCAGTGGATTTTCCTTTCTGTGAGAACCATGCAAGATGACCAAGAAAGGAAATGCCACCCTCCTTTACCCAAAAACATCCCGCTGCTCCAGTCTTGCTCACCAAACACAAAACATTCAATAGAAGGACATAGTTTTCTATGCAACAGTCAAGTAGCCCAGGAGTTTGAGAGCAGCCTGGGCAAGACAGCAAGTCCCCAGCTCTACAAAAAGTTAAAAAAATAAAATAGTTTGGTAGGGTAGTGTGTGACTGGAGACCCAGTGACTCAGGAGACTAAGGCAGGAGGATCACTTGAGCCCAGGAGTTCATGATTGCAGTGAGCTAGGATTACACCACTGCACTCCAGCCTGGGCAACAGAGTGAGACCGTCTCAACAAATAAATTAGATATACTTGACAGTATTTTTAAAGTATAATACAGGGTAAGAAATATATAATTTATATAATCTTAATGGGTATATAGAGAGTTATATTTCTTAGCTAACTAAACTCGTGTTTAGCTTATTTATTCCCAACATCAGAAGGGGACCATGTAGAGTTAGGCATTCTGTGAAAAGTGTTCCCTTTCTGGATCCAAAGAAGAGTGTTTATAAATGTTCCTCCTCTCCTTCAAATCTGCCTCCCTCCACCCCTCAGGCCTGTGTTTCAGAATTCAGGACTCACCTTTTGCTTTCCATATCCAGCTCAGGCTCCGCTGCAGCAAGTCCTGTACTGGTTAAGTCCTTAGCTGAGCTGAGTCGTCGGTGCATCTCGGCAAGGCCAGCGATGCTTTTCCCCAGATAGCACAGCCTGGTCTCACTTGGGGAAAGACTATCACTCTTGTTAGGATGACTCCAGCTTCTGGAAAACAAAAACCACGACAGTATTGTTTTAAGGAATACTGATTCTTTTCTGGGCCCGTCTTACCTTGAAAGAACCACCATATAACTATCCATGTCTTCTTCCTCATCCTTCAATGAGGATTGTAAGCATGAGCTCAGATGGGTTATTTTTATGCCACATATGGCTTACCTCCTGTGTCAGTCCATTCTCATATTGCTGTAAAGAAATACTGGAGAATAGGTAATTTATTTTTTTTTTTAAAAAGGCTTAATTGGGTCACCGCTCTGTAGGCTGTAAAGAAAGCATAGTGGTATCTGCTGGGGAGGCCTTGGGGGAGCTTCCAATAATGGCAGAAGGCAAAGGGAAGTGAGCTTCTTACATGGCAGGAATAGGAGCAAGAGAGCAAGACAGGAGGTGCTACATATTTTTTTTTTTTAAACGGAGTCTCGCTCTGTTGCCCAGGCTGGAGGGCAGTGGGGCAATCCCAGCTCACTGCAACCTCTGCCTCCCGGGTTCAAGCGATTCTCCTGCCACAGCCTCCTGAGTAGCTGGGACTACAGGTAGATGCCACCATGCCCAGCTCATTTTTGTACTTGTAGTAGAGATGGGGTTTCACCACGTTGGCCAGGCTGGTCTTGAACTCCTGACCTTGGGTGATCTGCCCACCTTGGCCTCCCAGCTACTGTGCCCAGCCAGTGTTACACATTTTTAAACAACCAGATCTTGTGAGAACTCGCTATCATGAAAAACAGCACCAAGGGGATGGTGCTAAACCATTCATGAAAGACCACTAGCATGAACTCATCACCTCGACCAGGCACCCCCTCCAACACTGGGGGTTATGATTTAACAGGTTTGGGTGGGGAACACAGATCCAAAGCATATCACTTCTATTCCCACCCATTCCCAATTAAAGAGGAAAAAAAAAAGTTTAGGTTATTCTACCATATTAATTTAGTACAAAACAGATTTTTCAGAAATTTCTAATAGATATGTCTAAAGAATCTATTGAAGGAGTGAATGGATCTGAGATCACTACATAAACCATGGAACAAGTGCAATTTTCTGATAAAAGCCATGTAGGATTGGGGATTTTGGCTAAGATTCCTCCTTAGTAGGGGACATTCGATGTATATAGTCACAAACGTGAACAAGCTAATATAGAAGAGCTCAGGATAGAGTCTCTGTAAGCTGGGATGTATCCAATTGCCCAGGAAAATGTTGATCTCAAGACCAGCAGGAAATCAGAGTAATTATTGTAATTTAATTTAAAAACATAAATCATTGACTCATGGGGATAAGAGTGTAACATAATAGTAGGAAATGGGTTGCAGCTATTTTCCTTGGAAGAAATGCATAGCATGAAAGGGTTAAAAACAAGCTTTACATTTACTTACATATTTAAATTTAATTATATATTCATTTGTATTTAGAGAAATGACACAATGCCACTATTATTACCACCAACTTGTTAAAATATCCTAATAATAAAGAACTGGAAATAAAAAGTGAAGATGGCCTGTCTGGAAGTGGATCAACTATAGAATTTCATGGAACATTTCTGAGAAAGGCTAGATTTTTGTCCAGATTCTATGGCAAAAAGGGTTATTTACCTAGTCCTCAATACAAACCAGGAACACCACCTTGGAAAGCAAATGGTGCTTTTGCAAAATGCTGTATGAACTCTTTCCGATCTTTAAGGTACCACTTTGAAGAACAGAGGACACAAGGATACAAGTTGTTTTATTTTCCCCGAGGTTACAAAGAAAGTTTTCCAAAGTTAAACATTTTGAATTGTGAATGTAATGTACAACATGTAACACACAGACTGGTTGTGAAAGTTGACCTTATTATCGTAGGCAGTAACGCTATTTTGCCATAGAATCTGGACAAAAATCTAGCCTTTCTCAGAAATGTTCCATGAAATTCTATAGCTGAACCACTTCCAGATAGCCCATCTTCACTTTTTATTTCCAGTTCTTTATTATAAGGATATTTTAACAAGTTGGAGATAATAACAGCGGCATTGTGTCATTTTTCTAAATACAAATGAATATGTAATTAAATTTAAATACATAAGTAAATATAAAGTTAGTTTTTAAAAGTGTTCCTCTGGTCCTTCATTTATTGATTTAATAGATAGATGCTCATGGAATATCTTTAACGTTCAAGGGTGACATCAGGGTGATGGGGTGGTGTAAAGAGTAGAGGGTAAGCAAAGAGGGGAGACACTGGCCCTGCTTGCAAGCCTCTTGCAACACAGATGGAATTAGAGGGAAACACATGAAGAATGACATATTAGTCAGAATGCCATAGGTATTGAGATAGGCACACAAAATAATGCTATAGGGTTTAGAGGATGAGTCATTCATATCTAATAAATGAAACTAAATAGGACTCAGGATATTGCATTTGAATTAGGTTTCAACAGTTACCTGGGGTATATTGGGGAAATGTAGATACATAGAATGGGGTGAAAAGAGGCCTAATTCAGGAAAGTGTCGAGTAATTCCACAGGTCCTCACAGTCCACACAACTACCCCCATGAAATTCTGCATGGAATTTTTCTGGGAAAGTCCCCAGCTTTCACCAAACATTCAAAAATACTCTAAATCCCCAAAATGTTGAGAAACCCTCTGCTGTAGATCATATTTTGGGAGTAACAAGAAATGCAAGTTGTTTAATATGTAATACACATTTTACCCTAAAAACAATTAAAGTACAAAATCATCAAATAGTAAACAAAAAAGGGAAATAATTTTAACCTCTGCATTTTGAAAGTGAGAAAAAGAGACTCTGGGAAGTGAGGGGTCTTGATTATAACCACTGAGATCATTACTAGATAAAGCTAAGGCTGAGTTTTAGAAAGCCTTTCGTTAAAATATGTGAAGAATGGAGTTTATTTACTAGGCAGTAGGGAGTCATTAAATCATTTTGTACAAGGAGCATATATAAAAGATCTGCCTGGAAGAACTAACTGTTCATTAGATTGGAGAGGGAAGAGTCTAGACTAAAAGCCAATTGGAATTCATTACAACAACTCAAAGCAGAATCAATGATGGTCTAAATCTGAAATGGTGGTAGAGGAAATGAAATTGAGGTATAGGTTGAGAATTTCTTATCCAAAATGCTTAAGACCAGAAGTTTTAGGATTCTTGGAATATTAGCATTATGCTTTCTCACCCATTGAACATCCCAAACCCAGAATCTGATATCCACAATACAAAATGTTCCAATGAACATTTTGAGTGTCATGTCAGTACTCAGAAAGGGTTCAGATTTCAGAGAATTTCACATGACAATTTTGAACTGGGATTAATCAACCTGTAATGTATTCAAAAACCTCAATAAAGGTGAAAGTCACGGGAGTCAGAATGGAATAGGTAGGAACACTAAAGAGAGGCAGGTGTCAAAGACAACTCACAGATTTAAAGTCTTGGAAACGGGAAGGATGTTGCTGAAATAGGTACCAGTTTCAGGAGGAAGGTAATATTTTGGTTTGGGATATGGATAGTTTGATTAACAAAGAAAATTGCTAACTTCCTTACAAAATTGGTGGCTCTACAGTTAGTTTTCAAATGGAACTGAACATCAGCCCAATGACAATTATACAATCTGAGCTGATACCCATTTACTGGCCTGGTACTGACTTTCTACTGGTGCACGCACACTACATGCAAGCAATAAAAACACAATTGAATCTGTCTGGCCTTTATAGATGAAAGTAGAAAGAAAAAATTAGAATAACTTTTATTTTACCCATAGGTTTATGAACATTTATTTCTATAGCCATATCAATCAATGCTACTGACTCAATACATATGCATTTCATCAGCTCCTATGATATATTAGTAATGTTTACAGGTAAATTTGTGGGGGGATGTGTGCAAAAGTCAATAGTTTTGAACTTGAAGTAACAGGTTAGTAGAGTTGTCACACATAAATACGATCACTTCTTTCTCAACACCACATTGCTTAATCCTAACATGCTAGAAGCCTCGTAAAATATGCACGTCCCATTTGTTCTTCCCTTAAAAATAGTTTTACTCTGTTAGAATTTGGAGGCTGGTAAGAATTAACCAAAAATTCAAAAACAAACCTTGTCTCTATAGGATATGGAAACCGCACACGAAAATGTGTTCCTTCGCTTTTGTAGTTATTAGACATGAAGGTGATACTAGCCTTTGACTGCCAGAGTGGTAAGCCAAGTTTTGGCCTTAGGATATCAACAGTAATTCAGTATTATCTCTTCTAGCATCTAATTGTTCTTAGCTCTGTGTTTGTACAAACACATGAGACCTGACAAGTTCACTTGCCCTTAAACTCTCTAATTTCTGTCCCATATGAGAGGCTGACGTGTTTAATATTCTTGAATGTCTACCTTACTTTGTATCATTCTTTGTTAATGGAAACTTTTGCACCTTTCTAACCTGTTGGCTGTGAAAGTTTAACTTTTGTTAGTTTTAAGGACAGAGTGAAACTAAATGATGTAAAATGAAAAGATAAAACCAGAGTGTATGTCAGTTACTGAGAACTCTCCTCCCACCATGCCTTTTGTCCTCCTCCAAGCTGCTGGCCTCTGTGAAGAGGTTCCAGCCTTTATTTGAACCCCCAGAGCTCTGGACCAGCAGCTGGGATATATCATGATTACTTTAGAGTGAGATTAATTTGAGGGCATCATGCAATAATGAGGTTTGCCTGAAAAATTAACACATCTTAAAAGACTGAGAGCAAGTTTGCCCCTCCTTATTCTTTTTTTTTTTTTTTTTTTTTTTGAGATGGGAGTCTTACTCTGTTGCCAGGCTGGAGTACAGTGGCACGATCTTGGCTCACTGCAACCTCTGCCACCCGGGTTCAAGCAATTCTCCTGCCTCAGCCTCCCAAGTAGCTGAGATTTCAGCACATGCCACCACACCCAGCTAATGTTTGTATTTTTAATAGAGACGGGGTTTCACCATGTTGGCCAGGATGGTGTCGATCTCCTGACTTTGTGATACACCTGCCTTGACCTCCCAAAGTGCTGGGATTATAGGCATGAGCCACTGCACCCAGCCCAAGAGTTAGTGATATCTTTTTTTGTATCTTCTCCATCACCATCCTCTCAAGAAGAATCGATTTGTAGATATCTTTTCCCTTGCCAATAGGTATAATTCCATTCTGTTACATTCCTCCTTTATTAAATTGAAATCAGCTAAGGAAATGCAATTAGACTTTAAGAAATGTAATTAGAAAGAGAAATATTCTACAAAGACAATGTATTAGAGCATATTGAATGTTTTACTGTAAGGGCATAATTTGCTATTTTAATCTTATAGTATAAAAATCCAATTTTAATGATTCCTCCTGTTAAAGAAAGTGGCTCAAATTAATTTCTCAATTTTCTAAAAGTTGATCATTATCCTGAAAGTTGGATCATGGAAATAAGTTTGTGAATACATTTACAGTTATAAATTTTACCTTAAGTCTAGCAGGATAAATCAATGTACGTAAACACTGTAATGTAAAGTAGAAAATTGGTTATAAAAGATGTTCAGATAAGGTGCTACGGAAGCTCTGAGGAGAAAAAATAAATTGTCTAATACAGAATTAGAGTCAGCTTCTTTGAGAGAGATGAGCTGAGTCTTGCAAGATCTGAATATGCAACTGTAGTTCAACAAATATTTGTTGAATACACTGTAGAAATATAGTATATACAGTCAATATATTTATCTGTACTTTGCTGTTAAAATGCAACTCCTTTTTTAAAAAATTTTTATTTCCTTAGGTTATTGGGGAACAGGTGGTGTTTGGTTACATGAGTAAGTTCTTTAGTGGTTATTTGTGAGGTTTTGGTGCACCCATCACCCGAGCAGTGTACACTGCACCCATTTTGTATTCTTTTATCTATCTCTCACCCCCCTTCCCACTCTTTTCCTTGAGTCCCCAAAGTCCATTGTGTCATTCTTATGCCTTTGCATCCTGATAGCTTAGCTCCTATTTATGACTGAGAGCATGTGATATTTGGTTTTCCATTACTGAGTTACTTCACTTAGAATAATAGTCTCTAATCTCATCCAGGTTGCTGTGAATGCCATTAATTCATTCCTTTTTATGGCTGAGTAGTACTCTATCATATTCCCACCAGCAGTGTAGAAGTGTTCCCTGTTCATTGCATCTATGCCAACTTCTATTATTTTTTGATTTTTTGATTATGGCCATTCTTGGAAGGAGGAAGGTGGTATTACCTTGCAGTTTTAATTTGCGTTTCCCTGATCATTAGTGATGTTGGGCATTTTTTTTTTTGGTATGTTTCTTGGCCATTTGTATATCTTCTTTTGAGAACTGTTTATGTCCTTAGCCCACTTTTCAATGAGATTGTTTGTTTTTTTCTTGCTAATTTTGTTAAACTCTTATCCTATCATGCAACTGTTATTTTACTTTCATTACTACCTCATATATTCCTAGAGCAGCTCATGATGGCTTGAATTTTTGATTGCTGCCTCTGATCTCTAATAAACATTGGCAAGCATTCTCTCTAAAGAGCCAGGTAGTAAATATTTCTGGCTGTGAGGGCCACAGAATTTCTGTGGCACCTACTCCACTCTGCTGTGATAACATGAAAGTAGCCATAGCCAGCATATCAATGATGTACGTGGCTCTGTTCAAATAAAACTTTCTTTACAAAAACAAAGTTTTTGTAGGGAGTAGGCCAGATTCAGCCTACAGGTGGCAATTTCGTAATCTCTGGTCCATACCATAGGCTTACTGTATCAGTCCAAAGAAAATATTTCTGATCTGTAATTTCCATAAAAAATGGTACTGTAACAACTAGGAAATCGTCATTCCTACTGGACCACACACCTATCTGTCAAGAACAGTCGAGAATACGAGATTTTACCCTACTTGCAAGTGCATAAGTTAGCCTGACAGTTTCATCGATGCTCTAGCTAATGACACAGACTCCTGGGTCAGAGAAAAAGGACAGCTTACTGCTCATGGTAAGAGCAGAGTCAGAGCATCAGCATTTCTTGTGCCGGGTTCTGAAGCTCTGGTTCCCACCGGGCAACAGAGAGCCAGGGAATAACCACATACAGTTCATTGGATTTTAGGAAAAGAACCCTGAGTTTAGAAAACAGAAATCTTCTATAATTGGCAATAAATATGCATGACCTTAGCCCCATAGAGAGATGCTAACTTCATTACACTGAACAGCAAGCATGTCTGCCCTTTGCTGTAGAGGTAGACAGCAACCATCTCTATTTGCCAAGACTGTTTGCCAAACACACATCCTTGACTAGAGAATCTAGACTAAAGGCTGGTAGTGCCTCTGCCTGCAAGATGCACAGAAATACAAGAAACTCACAGCGAGTCGTTTACCAACCCCAGCCTCTCAAACTATAGTCATATCCCTGTAGGTTTTGAAAGCTTTGATAGAAATACAGGGTTAAGACAATAATACTTAAATGCCCACTGAATTTACCAAAACATTAACAAAAATAATCAGGAAATGGCAGAGGCACTCTGTATATATTTAATTCAAGACCCTAACTACTCAACAACTAAGATGAACATTGACTCAACTCCAACCTGTGGTTCTTACCTTTGGATACATATTCCTTGAAACACAATCACATTAAAATAAAACTATCTCAATGCTGCTTATTTATACTATAATTTTCAAAAGTCTCTGATATCAGTGTGTACCTGTTTGTACATGTATGGTAAAGGGTAGCTTGTATACGTATCAGAAGTTACAGGGTTAAAAAAAAAAAAAGGAAAACTTTGGTACAGAACTGAAAAGAAGTTCAGATGCTTTACATTTTAAATATGCTTGCCAGAATTTCAGAATCATTTAATGAGATTAACCCTTTCAGAATTTAATTTAAATGAGTTTCCAAAAATTCAGATTAGCTTTACTCACATGTATATGGTAAGAGATGACCCATCTTCTCCCCATATAACAGTGGGAAGTGGTGCTAAATGAACATAGAGTAATTCGATCAAGGCCAATAGGCAGAGTTAGAACAAAGTCCTAATTAAAACTTTTTTTCCCAAGCCACAGAGCTCACATATTTATTACTGAGCAAACCTACTAGATAAGTATAAATACAAATAAAAATGTCATTATTTTATCAATAAAACCTGTCCAATTATCTAGATTGTGCTGATTTTTTCAGTTTGATATGGTAAGATGCTAAGGACCCTGTGGATGGCTGCCATGAATATGTGAGCCATTTCACACGCAAGACCTCACAGGCCCAACTTGGCTCTTCTCCCACGTCTGCTTGTGGAACTGTACCTGACTTTATGACCAGTTCTCATCCTAATCTCCTGGAGAATGGGTTCTGCTTGATTCTTGGCCAGGAGTTACTGGATCCTGAAAGTCTTCTGAAGAAGACACATTGAGGAGGAAAGCCAACCACATACTCCATATCATGGTGGTGAAGGATTTTTTTTTTAACCAATAACTGTAAAGTTTTATCAGGGACCTATCACCGTGACGCACACCTGGAATCCCAGTGCTTTGGGAGGCTTAGGTGGGAGGATCATTTGTGCCCAGGAGTTCAAGACCAGCAAGGGCAACATAGTGAGACTTTGGCTGTATTAAAAAAAAAAAAAAAGCCAGGCATGGTGGCCCAAACCTTTAGCCCAAGCTACTCAAGAGGATTACTTGAGCCCAGGAGTTTGAGGCTGCAGTGGGCTATGGTCAAACACAGCGCTCCAGCCTGGGTGACAGAGCAAGACCCTATCTCAGAAAAAGATAAAGCTCAATAATTGATATATTTTATTGCAGTGAAAAATGCATTATTTATATTGATACATAACACTGGCACATATTTAAAGAGAACACATTTTCTTGCATAGAACAGGTATCGATGAAGTCAGCATATTTAGGATATTTATCAACTCCGGCTACAGTTAACAATGTATTGTATGTTTCAAAAATGCGCTGATTGTGCTCTTGTAGTCACTTCTTAGGTTTTCATGTGTTGCTATGATAGTACACTAGGTTCTATGGAGAAGACAGAATGACAGTCCTTGTAACAAAGCTGTCTCAACATCAGGACACACATCCTCTACTACACCCATGGATAAGTAGAATCCATAAACATGAGAGCAGCCTGATCTGTAGCAAGCAGAACCCTAACGCCTTCTAGGAGCACATCTGTGCCTATTTTGAACAATCCACTGAATGCAAGGAGATGGAGCATGTGTACGAATGGTAGATGAGTGTGTGTTTTCATTTCAAAAGAATTCTTCCTCCTTACTACCACGTTAACCCTTTTGGAATTCTATACCTTTAACTATGTCACTCCAGTCAATTTTAAATGGAACGTTTAGAGCTAAAGATTGCTGACTGATGTGACAGAGAAAATCGTGTTCCTGCCTGTGTACAGACATTTTTCAAGCATATCCCTGTTCATACATATGGACATGAAGACTCCTAGAAAATGCTGTGGGTACATTTCTCTCCTGCCTCATGAAAGTGCTAGAGATGATTTGCGGTGAAAAAATAGGCACCAAGTTTTAAGTTTTCTTTTCACCATGCTTGTACTTTGTTCTGCTTTTAGCAGCAGCGTGATGTCAGTCACATTTAAATCAGATGAAAACCTGAATTTTTCATATTAATTAAAGTTCAATGGATTCCTTACAAAGAATACATGAAAAGATCAGCACTGATGGGGGGGGGGTGTGGGGGAAGTCACGTGGGATGGATTTTCTGAAGATTAACTGTGGCTGAGTTGAGATCCCTCCTGGGTTTTCTGGACTGATTCCAAATTTAGAAAGAGATTGACAAGCAATGGTACCTTATCCTGCACGAATTTTTTTTTCCTCTGAAGAGGAGCAGAAATGAAGAGAAAATAAATGTTTCCAATGAGTAGTGATGTAGACAAGTTCTTGTGTGTGCTCTCACATGTGTGTGTTTACTGGGAACTTCCACAAAATAACAAATTTGTGCAAAAAAAATTGGACTAACAAAAGTTCTGTGTACAGATGTCTCTGCCAGCATAAGACAGGAAACATTAAGGTCTGTGACTGAAGAGTCCTTTTTCCAGTGATAACAGGTGTCTATGACTAGCAGCCTGAAGATGCGATCACAGCAATTCCTGCCAAGTTCTTAGATCATCCCCACGTGACCAGCAGAATTCATCTGAGTTCAGTTATTTATGTTTAAACTCACAAATGGAGATCTTTACAGCATTATTTGGCAAACATAGACATAGACAGGAAAAAAATAATACAATGGAGGCATGTATTATCTTACTAAAAAGTGAATTTGGACTCAAAGGAAATTCATGGAAATGAATCTCTGAACTACCTGTTATACATTCTGACGGTGGATAGAATCTGTCACTCTGAGTGAAGGAGGTGGTTTTTGTCCTTGATCTAGTCTGGTAGGGTCCTATCTTCCCTGATCCCATCAGCTGTTTTCTTTCCAGAGGGTTTCCAGAAAGGTACTGACTGTAGGACATAGCCAGGACCTCTGTGCCAGCTTCCCAATGCCTAGGGCTTCCTGCTGTAATAGTTGATGTTAGTCACTGCTATTTTATTGCTACCAATGTGCCTACTTTATCTATCTCTGTCTTTTTATACTTGAACTGCTGATGAGAAGACAATGATACCTAGTTAGGAAATCCCAAATTATTCTTTTAATCTTTCACACTATGCTTTTGGTGCAGTGCATCGGATTGTAATGAATCCCACTTCCACACGTAGAACGCACATTTCTTGTGATTCAGTTTCAATCTCCTTTCTCGTATTTGCTTGCTGTTTGATCAGTTGGCCTTAGCAAAGTGGAATTTAGGGCACAGTGCTTATGACCCTATATGCCCCTTGATAGTGATGCTCTAATTGTGGAGCATGACCTGGTAATAGTACACTTAGGTAAACTAGATATGACAGAGTTTACATTGCCATTATTAAGCGTTGACAAAAAACACATAAATATGATTGTGGCTAATCATAAAGACAAAAAGTAAAAATTTGGCTTCTACCATGGTGGTATTAAGATTCTTTGATATGGTGACGGCCTGATACCAGACCTGAAAAAGTCAAGAACCAAGGCTCCGGTCACGAGCAATGTGCTTTTCCTAGAACTCATCAGCCTTCCTTGCCATGACCATTATTACATTCTTACAGTTCAGCTGTATCGCTACTGTCATTTACTAGAAAGAATCACTTACCCTGTCCTTGTGCTTTTGATAGGAATCAATCACTTTCAGTGCCTCTCCCCTGGAAACCACCCAAACTTGTCTCTGCTGCTTTTTGATAATTTTCAAATGCTGCAACCTCTATGCAGTGGGGCAAAGGATAAAATGGCCATGAGAATATGCATTTGCAAAGCTTTCATAACAAAAATTGTCTTTGATGCTGAATATTACTAATTAGGGAAAGACAAATCAAAACCACAGTGAGATACCATCTTGCACCAGTCAGAATGGCTGTTATTAAAAAGTCAAAAAAATGAAAGATGCTGGACAGATTGCAGAGAAAAGAGAACACTTACACACTGCTGGTGGGAAGGTAAGTTAATTCAGCCAGTGTGGAAAGCAGTCTGGAGATTTCTGAAAGAACTTAAAGTAGAGGTACCACTCGACTCAGCAATCCCATTACTGGGTATATACTCAAAAGACTACAAGTCGTTCTACCATAAAGACACATGCCATGTGTATGTTCTTTGCGGTGCTATTCACAATTGCAAAGACATGGAATTAATCTACATGCACATCAGTGGACTGGATAAAGAAAACGTGGTACATGTACACCATGGAATACTACACAGCAATGAAAAAGGATAGAATCACGTTTTTTGCAGCAATATGGATGCAGCTGGAAGCTATTATCCTAAGCAAATTAACGCAGCAACAGAAAACCAAATTCTGCATGGTCTCACTTACAAGTGGGACATAAACATTGAATACACGTGGACAAAAAGAACAATAGATACCAGGCCTTCTAGAGGATAGAGGGTGGGAGAAAAGTAAAGATTGAAAAACTACCTATCACTACCTGGCAGACAAAGTTGTTGTACACCAAACCCCTACAACATGCAATTTAGCCATGTAACAAACCCATACATGTACCCCTTGAACCTAAAATAAAAGTTGGAAAGAAAAAAATGTTTTGCCTTTTTATGCCTCCACATTGTCTTAATAACACACTGTTGAATTACTCATAGCAGATAAGTTAACTCCTGGTAAGATTCCATTCAACCTGTTGATATCCACAAGCTCTTTAAATTGTGGAGGGAGAGTAGGTTAAAAAAAAAAAAACTAAAAGAAACATGACTTAAAGTTGTATAAGTAAAACCAGAAAGAAAAAAAAAAAAGTGTAATGAATTGGGGAAATAGCTAATAGGGTATGTAAGGACGAAATGAGTGTTGTTGTTGTTTTGTTTCTTTTTTTTTTTTTTGAAACAGAATCTCTGTCACCCAGGCTGGAGTGCAGTGGCGAGATCTCAGCTCACTACAAGCTCTGCCTCCCAGGTTCATGCCATTCGCCTGCCTCAGCCTCCCAAGTACCTGGGACTACAGGTGCCCGCCACCATGCCCAGCTAACTTTTTGTATTTTTAGTAGAGACAGGGTTTCACCGTGTTAGCCAGGATGGTCTCAATCTCCTGACCTCATGATCTGCCCGCCTCGGCCTCCCAAAATGCAGGGATTACAGGCGTAAGCCACCGTACCCGGCTGAAATGAGTGGTTTTATGAATTCTACCATCATGCAAGTTGGTTGAGTTGAATTTTATAAATTAAATAAATAATGCACCTGATATAAAAGCTGCAACAGTAAACGATTAGAAAAAAGTCAAGTTTCACGGCTTTTTGTCACTGATGTATGTTACTTGAGAAATGATATGCAAACCCATTCATACTTTTTCCCTCCTTCGGTTGCATCTAACTTTTGTGCATCCTTCTGGTTAGAACTTACTGAAACAGGCAAGTAAGTAATTATAACTGAGCCAATGGATATGCTATGTAAAGAGAAGACACACATTTTCAAATATGAAGTTCAAAATACAAATTTCTAATATAAAAATAAAATTTAAAGAAGAGTTGAGTGCTTGCTGTGTCCCTACCAGTAACTCTTCTACACTAGGATATTCTTAGTAAGCAAAATAAAGGTTGACACACCAAGGGATAGTAAAACTAAAACACCCAGAATGAACACTTAGAATGAATATTTAAGCCCTTAAACATCATGGAGGTTTGTTTGCACTGATTAAATGATAACAAATAGAAAATTTATTTAGAGAATTGTTTTTGAATGCTCAGTGACAAATTTGAATAAACCCAGCCATCGTGAATCTGCTAAACTTACTATGAATCACTGCAAATGGGACACCAATGCTTTCCTTGACTTTAATACTAAAAGACATGACTCAAGTGGTTTATTTGATAATAATTGAAAACCTTGATAATGAGAAAATTTATTTTCTACTGTGAGATATTTTTTATGGAACAAGTACGTTTTCTAAATCCATCATTCAAAGGCTGTTTTCATTCATCACTTTGAAATGTACTATTTTTTTAACATTGCTCGTCTTTCTGTAAGAAAAAAATAGAAAAATCTTTAAATTTCCATATGTATTTGTCTACTTTCTGATTGTTTGACCAAATGAAAATATGATGGTTTTATGCCTTTTATTCTATGGGGAGAGGGAAGGTAACTACTTCTATATTATTTCCTTCTTTATTAATATCTGTGTGGTAAAAGAACGTCAACTACACATAATAAATTGGGGAATTCAACCCAGCTGACAAAGAATGTTATTAAAAGAAAACCACCCAAATACATGGTTTTCAGCCAGGAGAACAAAAGATGTGAGGCTTCTTTGGTTGAACCTTCTTCAGCATCGCAGCAGTAAGCAGAGTCCTCGTTTTTCTGCCCTCTTGCATTTGCAGAGGGAGTAATGCTATGAGTTGTCAAGAATAGAATAAGCCAGTTCATTCATGAAAACTTTAATGGGAGCCAAATAGAATTTCTATTTTGGCTGAGGACATTGGTGTGAACAACAATGGCAACTATTTATTTCTTGCCTGCTATATGTCTACCATGTCTTTAATTCTGCAATCACCTCTTAAGTCAAACTTTATTATCTTACTAGAGATGAGCAAAACAGGATTCAGAGAGGTTAAAGGACATGCCCTATGAAAAACAGCAACTTCCGAAGCCAGGATTCTAACAGAGCTCCATCTAAAAAGATGAGGACTCTTCATTTCCTCCTCAGTGAATAGGATCCTAGGTTTGGAAAAGATAATGTTTCCTAAAACAACTCCCCAATTTAAAGCAAAGCAAATTCAGTCAAAAGCCAGAAGAAAAATATAGTATTAACAGATTTCCTTAAGCATACATAAAACCAATGTTTTTAAAATCACTCTCAAGAGTTAATTAAAAATGGGTAAGACACATTTGCATCTAGTTTGAAGTTCCTTTTTCTAGACACTGACACAAAGTCACTGAATATTTCATTTAACTTTTTAAAGAGATATTTATAAAGTTTTTAAAAATGTTATCACTGATATGATATGAATTTTTGATAAAAATCAGGAACGATACCTGCCTCTTTGACTGTTATTCTTCACCACAGTGTGAACAAATTGAATACAGCCATTCAAAATCACCAAGCTTTACTTTAAGCTTACTTCTCAATACATGCTTTGTACTTCCATATTTTGTGTTTGGCTTTTCTGATATACAAATGAGAACTATGATGGTCTTATAAAGCATCCCTTGAAGTTTAATATTAAAGCAGAAAAAACTATAGCATCATAATATTTTATCTAATTAAATGTTAAGTCTGGTTTAAGGGTATAAATATTTTATAAGATTAACCCTTCAGAATCTGGACACACAGAAAGCATGGACACTGTTTGTGACAGATAAGCTATAAAGACTACCATCTTTTGGAGTAAATGATTCTAAAAATGAGATCAGACCTCCAAATGGTTCAAACTTCATTTTTAGTCTAGATTCTTTAATCAATTAATGAAATTAACTAATATAAGCCAAGACTTGTGTTAATTGGAAAGATACTAAATCTTACTTTGTTCCCTTGTATGTATAAGTTAAAATTTAGTTTGCAGATAGCATAACTTGCTTAAGCAAAAACAATTTATTTTTTAAATGCTCTACCTCTTAGAATTTAAGAAACAAAATATGACTGGGCTGTGGGAAAAACAGACACAAGTGCACAAATAATGTCAGAACTCTGTCTTCATCTGAACATTTCTACTCTTTTTTTCGTCCTCATATCCTCCCTCTCACCCTGCCTCTTCTCTCTCTCATTGAAGACAGGCAATCTTTCTTTTTCTGGTCCATGTGGGAAGACTCATGTCCTATAACACCCAAGCTGTTGCTCGTATAGCTACAGTGACTTGAGAAATACCATATTGGAAATCTGAGTCCTAAATGTAGCTTCCTTCAGACTTAGATGTTGCTTCTGAACCAATCAACTGGGTACAGACATACACAGGGTCATGTGTATAAAAAGGATCACAGTGATATTTATGTGAATAGAGATTGTAATCCCAAAATTGGGGAGTAGACTTCAGGGAAGAAAAATCCCAAAATTGTCACTATCCTATGAATCCAAATCACTGCCCCCAGTTTACAGTGTAGAAGTTATCACATTAACTTATTCTCCCTTCCCCTTCCCCTCCACACCTTAAGGTATATAGGCCAGTGTTGCTTGACTCACTGAACATCAGTCAGTTTAAGATGAACACTGCTTAGTTCAGTTGTTTTCAGAGTTGGGATTCATGGTGCATTCCAACTGTACTTGGCATGCGTTACTGAGTACACTTAGAGAAGCTGCCAAAATGTGCAGAGTGTCTTTGGCAGAAGAAAAAAAACAGATGGTCCCATCAAATGGATCACGTTTCATGGGTACTAAATTAGATTCAAAGAGAAGAGAGTGGTATCTACCTGGGGAATATGTTTTCAAAGGTTAGATATCTCAGTTATCATAAGCTAAGGCTTAATGCTTCAAAAAGTTGATTAGGAATTTGAGCATATAGGCCACATTCCAGCTATTGAAGTGATGGAGGGAAAGGGTGCTTCCAGAAGACACTCAAGCATGATCAGAAATTACAGCAGAGTTGCTGAGGTCTAGGAAGCAGTGACAAGTTGACAGATCACACTGGCAAAAGTGTTCAGACATGAGCATAGTCAATGTGGCTAACACATCAATATGCATGACCACAAGATGAGAAAACAGAACTTCAAAGGGGCTAAGGTACACAAGCAACATAATAGGTTTCCAATTGACTCTGTAGAGACTTTTGAGCATGAAGAGCTTTTGGAGATTGGTCAGTCTAAATGCATTTTGCAGGTGAGAAACCTGAGGTCAAAAGAGGTAAGCATTTAGTATCAGGTCTCCTGATGCTGGAAACAGTGCTGTTCTATACCTCATTAAACAAGAACTTTGAGTTAATAATCCAGAGAAAAATGATCTACTGGGGAAGACTACCTTCAAATAAATGCAACCAGGACTGCTTTGTTTAATAACAGCTTGTTTCAGGCAACCTTTCTGTTTTAGTAATGAATGTAATGAGAGTCATTCAAGAGTCATCAATAGGGGAGTGTGAGTTGTCAATCCTGGGATAGGACTCGGCCAAAAATTCAATTTATGGTTTAATGAACTTGATAAAAACCCATGTGTGGATAGCCACTTAATAAGAAACAGTGAACTTGGTATTAAAGGACAGACCTGACACATATCTTGTAATGCTAAACTGACACATGGGATGGGGCAGGGATAACTGTGGGAATCGTGCTTTCTTCTTGCATAGCATAGAGTTGCCCTAGAAAGCAACTGCCCAGCCAGAGTCTGTTCCCCAGTAGTCCTTGCGCTAGGTCCAGAATGACAATAGAAGTGATAAATATGGTGCGTGCAACCCATGGTGCTTAAGAAACAGTCATTCTGAGCAAACTATCGCAAGGACAGAAAACCAAACACCGCATGTTCTCACTCATAGGTGGGAATCGAACAATGAGAACACTTGGACACAGGGTGGGGAACATCACACACCGGGGCCTGTCCTGGGGTGGGGGAGAGGGGAGGGATAGCAATAGGAGATATACCTAATGTAAATGATGAGTTAATGGGTGCAGCACACCAACATGGCACATGTATACATATGTAACAAACGTGCACGTTGTGCACATGGACCCTAGAACTTAAAGTATAATAAAAAAAAAAAAAGAAAAGAAAAAGAAACTGTGTGCATTTTCCATGCTGTTTCCCCACTGTCTGTTAGCTGGAAGCAGAGAATTCTCAGACCTTGTTCATGAATGACAGAGCCACAAATGGGAAGGAACACAGGTCCCTACACCACAGCTTGGAGGAAAGATTTCCAAAGTTCAGGAACATCCTGGTTACGTGGTTACTTGAGGAAGAAATAGGTTGAAGTCCTGAAAGTTTGGGAGTTAATTCGTTAAAGCTGCTAATGAACCTAATTAATATAATAGACTATTTCCTTGTATCCATGTAGACTCCAAGTTGGGGGCATCTGAAAATCCATGATAATAGACCATGCTCCCAAAGGGGTCTGTTTAAGTGAAGAAGATCTGATAGAAATTCATAATACATAGAAATTACCAGTCTGAGCATCTTTCTATCATAGTTCCTCCAGCATTGCTTCAGCATTCAGTCTCTCTGCTCTGTCTCTTTGCATATCAGAAGACAAAGTTGTACACTAAAATTTGACTTATAATTTGATTCCATGACTCGACTCAAAGAATAGTATGAGAGAGATTTCCAAAGAACTGCTGGCAATTGCATAAGCTGCTATTTCTAACATAATTCTCTAACCATTGCCTTTAGGGCCAATGCATCCTAATTTGTTAATGCCAACAAGAAAATCTCAAAATGACCAAGATACTGAAATAGCCCAACAATTGAGAGACAGCCTCAAGGGGTATTCATATAGTAAAAGATACACAGAATATCAGATCAGGAGAGGGCCCTAATAAGCATCCAATAATCGTGCTCCACTCCTTCAATTTACATAAGATTGGCTTTATTTTTTAATGTCACTCAGAACAAATGACTTACATTCTGAGATTCCTGACTTAGAGTTTTTTCACTAAGAAACACTATATTCAATTCGAACTCATCACAAATCCATACTTCTCTTTAGTGATCTCTTTTCTTTTTGTCTTAAATTATATCATCAATTGACTTAGGTACACAGGGAACATGTTCCAACAATATGAGATTCATATAGCAATGTTAACATCTTACAATCATCAAAACTATTATAGGGAAGTATAGCAATACTTGCCACCAAATATCCCTGTGAATAGCACAACAACATGATTTTATTAGCCATATTTTAACGATGAAAAAAATCAAAGGTAACACAAATGTTGGAGGAACTTCTGCCAGTTCCTTCTAATATGCACTGACATATGAAGTGATTTGCATAAGATAATTCTACAAGGGTAGAATTGGTATTTACAACAGAATTCTTGCCCTTGACATACTTTCTTAGAATTAAGAGATTCTAGGTACTTGCAATGTAATATCATTCAGTAGATTGTTTTTCAAATAAGAGTACGTTTGAGAATTGATAATGTCATCTTTTCCATTAAAGGCTCATAATTGTAGGAAAAAAACAGCCAATAGTTATTTTATTTCGGGTCAATTCAAGTTCTTAAAAAACTTGAAGTAAAATATATCAAGTTACTAACATGATACAAGGAGAACTAAGAGTTGTGTCTTCATCCAAATGGCTTTTTCAATCATTTTTAATAAAGATTAAACAAAAATAACCATGATGCCAATGCATTAACACCTGGAGAATTTTTATTTTTGAAGTAAAATCAGTGAATCATATGCTAGATATTTTGATTTTGATTTTATGCATATAGATATTTTATATCTAGATGTTTTATATCTGTAGATATTTTATATCTACAGATATAAAGATATTTTGATTGTGTCATTACATGACACCTCTTAGGACATAACCACATATGTGGCAGAAATTCCTCCACTGGAAAAATACTGGAAAAGCATGAAGAATTGCAATCTGCTATTGATTATTAAAATGACAGGAGTGTCTTTCTCTGCCAGGAGAAACCGTGAAAATAGGAGACCAATGGGCAGAATGGAGAGGAAACTCTCAGAAATGGAAATGACAAAAGACACAAGTCTTCCTTCTCCTCTATACAAATAAAGGAAGAAAGAAGATATTTAGACAAAAGGAATGATTAATTCACACTGCCTACTGTGGCAGCCAAATGACCCATAAGAAAAGCCCCTCAGTCATAGAGTTCAAGGTAGATGAAACCACTGTACACCAAAAATTTGTAGAGCTCTGTGTGTATATGTGTGGTTATGTGCTGTGATTCTTAATACAGGCTAAGAAGTGGCTGGATAACCCTATGCTCCATCCTAAAAATCACCCTTTAGGATTGCACATAGAAAAATGCAATGAAATAGCATTCAACCTTAAAAGAGGAGATCCTACCATTTACCACAATGCGGATGAACTTGGAGGACGTTATGCTAAGTGAAGTAAGCCAGACATAGGGGGAAAAAGTACTGTGTGATCTCATTTGTATGCAGAATCTTAAACAGGTTGAATAAATAGAAACAGTAGAATTGTGGATACTGGGAATGAGGGGAAGGAAATGAGATGTAGGCCAAAGGGTACAAATTTGCAGTTGTGAGAACGAATAAATCTAGAGATCCAACCCAAAACATGAAGACTATAGTTGATAACATTGTATACTGAAAAATTGCTATGATTTTAGGTTCTCTTATCACAGAAGGTAACTACAGAAGGTGATAGATTGGTTTGTTTGACTTTCATAATTTCACTGTGAATATATCAAAATATATTGTATACCTTAAATATATACAATAAATAAATTTTTAGAATAATGCTCTTTAAATAGCAAGATGAAAAAACAACAAAGAATTTTAGCTGGGCACTGAGGTATATGCCTGTTATCCAAACAACCTTGGAAGGCTGAGGCAGGAGGATTGTTTCAGCCCAGCATTTTGAGCCTGGGCCACATAAAAATTAAAATATATATGTAATAATGCAAATCAAATTTTCATAAATCATCCAAAGAACTCTAGACTTACAAGTTCTCATCCTAAAAATTTCGAAATTTTTGTCCAAAAATATGAAACATAATTTTACCTATAACAAAAAGATACAGTAAGATATAAAATGTAAATATCTGTGAATAAATCACTTAATCTTCAAGGAAATCTCTCATCCATTTCTGGATCCAATCATATTTTCAGAAATCTATGTTAAATAGTGAAACAAAATTAAGGATGTTATCACATTGTTATTTAAGTAATAGTAGCAATCAGAAACAGATATAATGGAAGAGTTACTAGTATAGTATATACATTATAAATCTAATTTTGGTATTTAAAATTTAAGTTATATACACGTGGTTAAAAAAATCAGTTTTTAAAAAGGGGGGTCCTCAGTTAAAAGTTTATTTAATTTCTACTCTGACTTTTCAGTGATTCTCTCTAGAGGCAACTAAATTTATCATTCTAGAGATATTTTTTATATACCAGAATGTATGTATCCATATCCACCTTTTGAATTTCACACAAATGGTGGCATACTATTCATACTGGCTATTCTATGATTGCCTTTTGCTCTTAACAATATGCCTCATAAATCATTCAATATAAAGACACATAGGTATTGCTCATTCCTCTATCTTCTTGACACAAAGAAAATATGGAAAACTTCTTGGCATAAGGAAAACTAAAATCAGAAGTTCATCGAGTTATTTAAACCTGATGAACTTTCAGAAACTGAATATTCCTGTGTATCTACCACATAGATCAAGAACCAGAACATCACAGCAACTCAGCCACCCTCTTGGGGCTTCCTCCAGTCACCACTCACAAAGGGTGACTGCCATTGTGACTTCAAATACCTTTCCTGAATTTTGTCTGTGTTAAAACTTTATAGAATTGGCCCGGCACGGAGGCTCATGCCTGTAATCCCAGCACTTTGGGAGGCCGAGGCGGGCAGATTACGAGGTCAGGAGATCGAGACCATCCTGGCTAACACAGTGAAACCCCGTCTCTACTAAAAATACAAAAAATTAGCCAGGCTTGGTGGCGGGTGCCTGTAGTCCCAGCTACTCAGGAGGCTGAGGCAGGAGAATGGCGTGAACCCGGGAGACAGAGCTTGCAGTGAGCCGAGATTATGCCACTGCGCTCCAGCCTGGGCAACAGAGCGAAACTCCGTCTCCCAAAAAAAAAAAAAAAAAAAAATACAACTTTATGGAATTAAATCACATAGTGTATCCATTAGGTACTGCCACAATAATGCTGCATAATAAGTCATGCCAAAATTGAGTGGCTTAGGAAAACAATTATTCCTACTTATGCTCAGTGTGGGGCTGCATTTCAGATTTAAGGTATTTTTCTTCATTTTTTATCATGATAGCATCGGTTATACCAGGGTTCAACAACATGGTATGATAGAAACAGGCAGTAGGCCATATTTTCCCAGCCTCTGGGTATATTAACGTTGTACATGACCCCAAAATCTCAGTGGCTTAACACAACTAAAGTTTTACTTCTTGCTCACATGACCAACACAGGTTATTTGGGGCAGGAATAGACATACATCAACACTTTGATAATGACCATGGCAATGGGGGCAAATGCAGATGCTAACACACTGGCTAACAGTTACCACCGAGAAGTGATGCATGTGACTTTGCCCTTTTACTGGCCAAAGCCCTTCAAATAGACTTAGCCTTATTTCGAAAAGGGCAGGGAAATGCAATCCGTTTCTGTGCCTAGATGGAGAGGAGATCTAGAATATTGGTGAATGTACTCATAACTATAGTTGTTGCTGTATCTGGACGATATGTGGTCAGGTACCCTGAGGAGCCTCCACACTGCATGTCTGCTGATATAACAGATCATCACAGATTTGGGGTATGCAAGTATTGATATGGTGACTATAATTGATACAGTAAATTATTTTCAAAATTCAGGGGTAAAGGAAACCAAAGCCATATGTTTTTACATGGGAACAGTAGAAGTGCACATGTACTGTCTTTCCTCTAGGCTGTGTCAGTTCTCCTGTTCTTTGTCACAACGTATTCTGTAAAGACTTGGATCATCTTGTCATTCTGAAAACTACCGTGTTTAGCCACCATATTAATCATATATTAAAATGCTCTAGTGAGCAGAAAGTGGCAAGTATTCTTGATACCCTGAAAAGGTACATAACATGCCAGAGGGCACTATGTACTCTACAAAATTAAAATTCAGACACCTGCCACTTTCGTAATGTTCACAAGATTTCATTAATCTGGAGCATGCTGTGGTACTCTATTCTATCTAAGGGAAAGGGTTATTGAACCATACATTCCCTACCACTAAGAGAAACATGGCCACAGGCTTAGTAGTTTTATCTGTATTTTGGAGGTAGCATAAACCATTTTTGCACAAAGTGCCCTGATCATTTATGAAGTGACTGAGAGGCTTCCGGTTTTAAGGGCAAAGAATGAGAGAGAACTTTGTCACACGTCCAGACTGTATGACCTGGCAGATCCAATGGGGCTAGAGGGATCTATGGTGGATAATGTACTAACATAAAGCCTCTGGTCATCCCCAGTAAATGAGGCACTGCATGGAACACAAGAGTTCTGAAGCAAGGTACTGTCTGGGGTTTGAAAAGCAACTTCTGGCATGCTACCCAGCCCTAGCAGAGAACAAGTGCCTAACCACTGGAACTACATAATGAGTTGAGTATAGTCAGATTCACCAAGTTACAAAGTTGGACAGGTGCAGTCACAATCCATCATACAATGTGAGTTATACATTAAGAATTTGTCCTGAGCATTTCCAGATGGCCCTCAAAATTGCAAGAACAGATGCCTCAGATCTCCATATTGCCAACATTTTTTGTGTTGATGGGTGTCCCACACACAAGTAGAGCCTCCTTGGCCATTCTCTAAAACCACCTAACAATGAACCAAAAAGAAAATAAAAGTCTTCCTCTGGAAGTAGGTTAGCTCAACATGTTGGCAAAGACAAAATTGGTCTGATGCTGTACTACAGCCCTACTCAGGAATGACCTCAAAGAACAATGAGGAGAAGAAAATCAGTTCGTACAGCCACAAGCAGTAGACAGACTCAGTCATGTTTTTTGTATGGAGAGAAAAATAACCTGAGGTAAGAAGATGCATGCATTTCTGGGCAGTAGCAATTATTTGCTTTTTTGATGAATAAGGGCCTGGTAATACCCACACTGAAAGATTGGAAATGAAGAGGAGGAAAATAGAGGGAAGACCCAAGAGTGCAGGCATAATCAATACGTATCAGTAAAGGAGGCCTTCAACAGCTAGGTAGACAGGATGCATTTAGGGGCAAATGGCAGGCAGACTCTATCCTGTCTTCCACAGTGGCCCCATAAATGGAGTAGTATGATGAGAGAAGTGGTGCTTATGAATAAGCCAGATACCCCCGATTTCTTCATGCAGAGACTCAGCTACCTATTGTTACTCCTGAATGTTCAGCCCTGTCAGTAGCAGAGCCCAGATTTGAGGTCTCAATATATAACATTGTGCAAAGAGGACAGTCCGTCACCTTGTGGAAAATCTAATACATCCGAATGTCTTCGATCCCAGAGGGGCAGCGATTCGTTCATGCCAGAACTAACACTCAGGATATGAGTCTGCCTTACATACCCTGTTCCCCTGCAAGCACCACCCTCCGATGAATTACAGAATGCTCAATTTACTGACATAAAATGCCACAGAACATAACTTTGAATTAAATGACCCATTTTATTGCATACTTGCTGTGACAATGGATGCCAGATTTCATGGATGGATCTGTTTTTAAGTGTTCTGTTTTGTTCCACTGATCAATTTCTTTATCCCTAGGCCAATAACACACTATCTATTGCTTAATAATAGGTTTTGATACCTGGTAGAGCAACTCATGCACATAAACACGTTGTGTTATTAGAATTTTTGTGGCAAATTTTGGTCTAGTGTATTCTATATAAGAATGAGAATCAACTTAGAAAGACTTTTTGAATTTTATTGACATGTCATTGAATCTATAAATATGTTTGAGTAAGAATTAAATATAATATGAGCCTTACAATTCATGAATATGATATCTCTTTTTAGTTAAATCATTTTTTAAAGCTTTCAACAAAATGATCTGGTTTCCCCCAGTCTTGTCTTGCACAATTTTTGTTAGATTTTTCTTGTAACTTTATTGTCTTTGTAAATGGCATACATATTTTTGTAATTTTTGTTTCTCATTTGTTCATGTAAAGAAATAGAATTTTGTCCTTGCAAACCAAACACCGCAGGTTCTCACTCATAGGTGGGAATTGAACAATGCGAACATATAGACACAGGAAGGGGAACATCACACACCGGAGCCTGTTGTGGGGTGGGGTGTTGGAGGAGGGATAGCATTAGGAGATATACCTAAGGTTGAATGACGAGTTAATGGGTGTAGCACACCAACATGGCACATGTATACATATGTAACTAACCTGCACATTGTGCACATGTACCCTAAAACTTAAAAGTATAATAAACAAAAAAAGAAATAGAATTTTATGTGTCAATCCCATAACCAGCTAATTCCCATTCTTATTCACAGTAATTAATAACAGCTGAGATTGGCTTCAAGCTTCTGCTGGTCTCATGATATTAGGGTATTTCTATTTTTTACCATATTCTGGAAAATGCAGAATAATGGGAATCATTTCCTTCAAAGTTACATAGAATTTACTGACAAAGTCATTTGGGATGGTAATTTTTTTGTGATAATTTTTAACACTAATTTTATTTCTATGGTTATTAGGCTATTTAAGCTTGCTATTTCTTCTTCAGCATTCTATCATTATATTTTTCTAAGAATTTGTTTGGTCCAAGGTTTCTGACTTACTGGCTTCAAGTCATTTATGGGATTCTCCAATAATATGTTAAATCTCCTCTCTTCTAATGACATCCCCTCATGTTTTATGAGAGGTGTTTTTTGTTTTGTTTTGTTTTGTTTTGTTTTACTTTTTATTTTTTGAGACTGAGTTTTGCTACTGTTGCCCAGGCTGGATTGCAATGGCACAGTCTCGGCTCACCACTACCTCTGCCTCCTGGGTTCAAGCAATTCTCCTGCCTCTGCCTCCCGAGTAGCTGGGATTACAGGCATACGCAACCACATCCGGCTAATTTTGTATTTTTATTAGAGATGGGGTTTCTTCATGTTGGTCAGGCTGGTCTCAAACTCCCACCCTCAGGTGATCCACTCGCCTCGGCCTCCCAAAGCACTGGGATTACAGGCGTGAGCCACCATGCTCGGCCTGGTTTTTTACTTCTTAAGAAAACTATTAATTTTTTAATATATCTGTGGTATCTTTATTTTCTATTTCATCTAATTTTTATTGCCTTTCTCTACTTCTTTTGGTTGACTAATCTATAAACATTCATGACTCTAAATTTTTCTCAATTTATGTGCCACTATCAATACTTTCAACATGTCTTGATTTATTTCATTTTATTCAATTCTAATTGTAATTCACTCAACTCTGCTTTTATTATGATTTTTTGCTAAAATAATAATTATATGTACATTTAATTTACAAGCATAGTAAATATGTGGAAATCATTAATCTTGACATAATAAAATATTTTCTCAATGCAATAAAGAAAAACATAAAGGAAACACATTTGAGTATATTAAACCTTTAAGCTTCTTAATGAAAAATTTGTTTATAGGCAGTACTTGAACTACATTAAACCTTGAAATAATATTTACAAATTGAAATTCTATATTGTTAATATATGAAAGCTCTTATGAGTCAAAAATAACATAAACATGCTAATAGAAATTGTGTAAAACATGAAAAACTCATACACGAGTATCCATCATGACTTGTATGAAAGAAACCTGTATTACTTAAATCTGAAGTTCAAAATTAAAATAATCTACATTCACTATATTTTATCTATTCAAATTGGTAAAACCTTCTTAAAATATTGAAAATTATATCTATATTTTAAGTGTAAGTTTAATTTTTCAGAAAGTAAACTCAATAATATACATAATAAATATCAAACCTTGAAAATTATTTAATTTCTAAATCAGTAATTTCTCCTTATAAGTTTTACTTAAGAAATAATAGCAAGTAGCAAAGACTTTATTGGCAAAAATATCTATTACTATATTTAAAAGCATTATGGTGTATACATTTATGTCTAATCATTATTTCAAACAATAAAAGATAAGAATTCTCCACTCCAGGGCTTGAGGTCCTCTTTGAATGATTTCATCATTTATTCACCATGAACCCCACAGTAGTTCTTTTCATTTTTGCTGTAAACTTTGGGGCCTGTTTTATAAGTTGCATACAAGTTTGTAAAGCTGTAAGTTCCCAGTGAATAGAATATTTTTATTGTCTAATGATCCTCTCTACCCTCAATATTTTTTTATCTTAAACTGTATTTCTATGTAAATATAGCTACCTAATCTTTATTTTGGTTTGCGTTTACCTCTTTTTCCATTCTTTGACATTCTTTGACATTCAATTTTGCTGTATTTTACATTTACCACTTCCAGTGGCACAGGGCTGTAACTTTTGAAATTCCTTTGAGAAGTATTTTTACCAGTAACTTCTTTCACATTTATTGAAATTATTGTCATTTTGGAATTCCTTTCATTATATCTCTTTTAAATTTATCTTTGCTCTGCCTTTCAAGGAAGAATAGGATACTGGTTCCAAAATGGATTTCATAACCAAACTGCCTAAGTTTGAATCTGCTACTAAGTAAAGTAGCTTTTTGACATTGTATGTCACACTTTCCTTCTCTATAAAATTCGGGTAATAGTGAAGCCATGAAGTTGTGGGAAGGATTCAAATCATTATACATATGAGCCGATTAACCTGTTGGGGGATGGTTGTAAGAATCACTATGTGAATGTCCCTAACAACTACAATTCTTTCTCTTTTATTATATTTTCATTTTATCTATTTTATTTTTAATATTTTTCTCTCTTTTGATTTGATATTTAAGCTTCTTCTTTTCTGTTAGTGGCTACTCTTGAAATTTTTCCATTAACGTATAACCTCACAAGGGTCAGAACCATAGGAGAGCCTTTCTAGAAAACAAGACTCAAAGACTTTAACTCAGATCATCTTTCCCCTGACACACATGCTGTTTTTCTCTAACATTTCAGTTCTCTTTTTTCATGAAAACTTCACAAATTAGATATTTATAACATTTTACAGAGACAAAATTTAAACCTACATACTTGTTTAGAATATCCTTTGTGTTTTTGTGTTAATATTCCATTTTCTTCCAGCTTACATTGTTGTATTTAGTATAAATCCAGTTATTCCCATTGTCCTTCTTTCATAGGTGTTCTGGTTTCTCTATTTTTCACTTTTATTATAAACTTTACACACAAAATATAAAATGATGTGCATAGATTTCAGTGTGCAGTTCAGTGAGCGCTGACAAATACACACATCCACGTAACAAGCAGCCCCAGTGCTTCTTTCCCCTGAAAGTTTCCTTTTCACTTTGGCATGGTCCAGTCTCCTCACCCCAACTCCTCTTACCATTGCTCTAATCTCTATTAGAATAGATTAGTTTCACCTGTTACAGAGCTCTATGTATTATTTTATATCTGGCTCCTTTTATTAAATACAATACCTACAAAATATCTGTTCTTGTATATATCATCAGTTTGATTATTTTTATTTCTACAGACTTACTCCATTGTATGAATCACCAGAATTTGTTTCGTCATCCACTTGTTAACATATTCTTATTTCTAGTTCTTGGCTATTGTGGATAAGTTAATTATGACTATCAACTACGATTCTTTGGGTAATAAGTGTTTTCATTTCTCTTGAGTAAATTCCTGGGCGTTGAATTGAGGAGAAATAGGGTAGATATCTTTGTTTGTAAGAAAACTTAATGCTGTATATTTTTTTCTTACAATGACCATGCCAGTCTTTATTATAGTCAACATGGTGTCATTATAGATAGCCTCATAATGTTAATTAGGGAAGTGTCCTCTGCTATTTTGAAAACAGTTTGTGTGAAAATGGACATGATTCATTTGTTAGGATGCATCAGTGTATCTGGGCTTTTGTTTGCAGGAAAGTATATTATTACAAATCTGTTTAATAAGTAAATAGTTTTCTGGTATTCTGTATCTTCTGGTGTCGATTTTGGTAAACTGAGTTTTTAAGAAATGTGTATTTTCATCTAATTTGTTGCTGACATTGACTTGTAGATAATATTTCCTTATTCTTAAATGACGAGAGGATATGTAGTGATGTAGCCTCTTTTTTTTCTGACGATGTAATTTTTTTCTTTTTTTCTCATTAGTCTTGAAATGTATTAACACTCATTATATTGCCAGCATATGGTATATCTGGGACAATTTCATATGCACTTGGGAAAAAAATGTGTTTTCTGCAGTTGCTGGGTATAATGTTCTGAGGTCAGATTTTCTATATCCTTATTGATTTCTTGTCTCCTTTTTCAATTCATTTCTGAGAGAAGAGTCAAAATCTACAACTCCAAGTTGGAATTTCTTCTACTTCTCTCTTTAGTTCTGCTAGATTCACTCATATTTTTCAAGACAGTTATTAGCCACAGACACATGGAGGATTGTTACATTTCTCTGTTGATTTTGCTCTTTTAGCATGAAATGTTCTTTTTCATCTCTCATGCTTCTTATCTTGAAATCCACTTAGTCTGATATACATGTATCCTTCCGTGACTTCCATGTGCTTCATGTGTACGTGGTGTACTTTTGTCATACTTTTACTTTAAACCTAGTTGTGTCTTTATATTTTATTTTTGTTTTCCTCTAACAGTTTTATTTTTCGATATATAATTAATGTACATATTTTGGGATACATGAGATAATTTGATACATGTATATGATATGCAAAGACTGAATTTGGATTTTTTTTTTTTTTTTTTTTTTTGAGACGGAGTCTCACTCTGTCGTCCAGGCTGGAGTGCAGTGGCCCGATCTCAGCTCACTGCAAGCTCCACCTCCCAGGTTCACGCCATTCTCCTGCCTCAACCTCCAGAGTAGCAGGACCACAGGCACCGGCCACCACGCCCAGCTAATTTTTTGTATTTTTAGTAGAGACAGGGTTTCACCGTGTTAGCCAGAATGGTCTTGATCTCCTGACCTCGTGATCTGCCTGCCTCAGCCTCCCAGAGTGCTGGGATTACAGGCGTGAGCCACCGTGCCTGGCCTGAATTTGGATATTTAGGATATCCATCACTGTCAGTATTTACCTTTTCTTTATGCTAGGAACATTTGAATTATTCTTTTATGGTTACTTTGAAAGGTACAATAGATATATGTTAACGATAGTCACCTTGATGATTTATCAAACACTAGGTCTTACTCTTTCTGTCTAACTATTTGTGTCTATGAATCAACCCCTCTTCAACCTCCTTCCCCACTATTCTTCCCAGCCTCTGGTAACCACCAGTCTATTCTCTATCTTCACGAAATCCCCTCTTTTAACTCCCGTATATGAGTGAGAACATGCAATATTTGTGTGTCTGTGCTTGGCTTATTTCATTAACATAATGACCTCTGTTTCCATCCATGTTGCTGCAGATGACAGGATTTTATTTTTTATATCTGAATAATACTTCATTGTGTATACAGATACCATGTTTTCTTTATCCATTCATCCATTAATGGTTGCTTAGGTTGATTCTATATATTGTGAATAGTGCTGCAATAAACATTGGAGTGCAGATAGCTCTCCAATACATTGAGTTCTTTTCTATCTGTCTGTCTATCTATCTGTCTGTCTATACACCTATACACACACAGTAGTGGAATTGCTGGATCATATGGTAGTATCTTCATATTTTAAAGTGAATCTCTGTAGATTGCATTTTGTTGGGTCTCACTTTATTACACAGTCTGATAATCTGCATTTTAATTGGAGTGTTTGGTGCATTTACATTTATTGCAGTTATTGATATATTTGGGTTTATATATACCATATTTCTACTTGTTTTCTATCCTATCTCTTGTCATATTGTTTCTCTTTTTCAGTCTTCTTTTTGGATTAAATAAATAGATATTTCTCTTCTTGCCTATTCTCATGTCTAGGGAATAAGCAAGAATGCTGGTTATTGTGAGTGATAAATTGTTGTTAAGTCTGGATTAATGTCTTTTTTAGAACATTGAATTTTGTTTTAATGGTATGCAAATTTGCTAGCATCTCTACCGTATTTTGTTGAGGCTTCATTTTAGGTTTTCTTAAGGAAGGTTACATAACTTTCAGATACAGTTTTTGCTCCTAAGGTGTGACTGTGCTGGTATATCAGCTGAATGCCCAGGTATTAACAATGCCCTTCCATTCTAACTGGGCCACAGTACTACATCTACCACAGCTATGCAATATCATCTCCACTCTGAACCTTGTACTTTGTGCTAGGCAATGCAGAATCCCACCCTGGCCTTAAGGACTTTTGAGAAACATACAGATACTTAGGAGCCCCTCTGTCCACTATGTTCTCCTTTATGGTAATCTGCCATGCAAAGTTCAGCTGTTTCAGTAGCCTCGAACTCTCTGCCTCCTCATTAGCGACTCCGTAAAGCTCTGTTTTAGCTTTGCTTCCCTCTGCTGCATTTTGGGACCTCTCCCTGGAGAGCTATGGTGAGTAGGGGGTCATTTCATGCGTTTCCCCTCTCTCACGGATGAGAGTTCTCAGCTGCTTATGATCCAAGGCTTGTACACGGTTAATTTGTATTTTTTACCTGGTTTTATTGTTCATGTCAGGAATGTAAGTCCCACACTACGTTACTGGGTCATGGCTAGAAGTAGAAGCCTGCTTTCCTTTTTCTGTCTTCATTATGTTTCATTGTAAAATTATTTTTGTTGATTTGCTTTAAAGTATGCTGTGCTTCCTAAAGCTGTGGCTTCATATTTCTTATCAAGAAATAGCTGAAAATTTTTTACATACTATTCCCCCAAATATTATATTTTATAAAGGATCCTTACTGTACAGTTGAAGCAATAAATTTTAGATGCAGACTCCATGAGTTGTAATGTATAATAATTTGATTGATCTTACTTTGCATTTATGGATTAGTTCTCTATAACATTGTATAACTCATATATTCCCATTCTATATTATATATTTTGTTAACATTTTATAATTTTGTCCAAAAAGATCTTGCACATATTTTATTAAATTTATTTTTCATGGTTTTGTTACTGGCATATAGAGGCTTTTGTTTTCTATTACATTCTATGGGTATTGCTGAGGTATAAGAATATTCTTGATTTTTATATATTTATTTTGTATCAGTAACTTTGATCTCCTCTGAGTTATATGTAGGGTCTTGAGTATTCTATATAGATAAGTGTATCATCCAAAAAAGACAAATGGATGAGTTTGCCTCTACTGTCTCAAAATATATATTGTTTACTGTTAACTCTTGTCTCCAAAACAATGTTGGATAACAAAGATAACAGAAATCACTCTTACCTTGTTTCTGATTGTAATGCGAATGCTTCTGAGTTTCAACATTAAATATGATGCCCTTCATAAGTTCTAGCTGGATGACGTTAACTGTGTTAAGCAATGTTATTCTATCAACATTTAAGAAATTATGAGTTAGCTAAAAGTTTGTTTCGATAACTCTGTTCTAGGGACTAGAGATACAACTGTTAACTCACTGGAGGAAAGGTGCTCACCTCTTTCTTCCCTTTGAATGTGGCTGTTTCATCTATTCCCATTTTCCTAGTCTCTTCCTCAGGAGTTTCTTCTCCCTTCCAGGCTGCTACACAGATGTCACTTCCCCTTGGAAACCATCCCTCAAGCCTCATTTGGGAACATGCTTTGCCTTCACATCTCATGCTATGCTTTCCCTCTCCTTCTACTCATCATGCACTATGGCAATTGTCTGTTAACTTGTCTGTGTCCCCAGTAGTCTGAGAGCCACAGTAAGTCCTGTTGCCAGTTGTATCTCTGGTGACAAGGACAGTGCCTAACTGAAATTAACTGCTTCATATTGTCTAATTCATTACTCAATTGCTTACTATGCCTTTTTATTTATTTTTAGGTCTGTAGTGGAGTGTTTGATTATATTTATTTATTTATTATTTATTTATTTATTTTCTTTATTGAGATGAAGTTTCATTCTTGTTGCCCAGGCTGGAGTGCAATGGCACAATCTCGGCTCACTGCAACCTCTACCTCCCAGGTTCAAGCGATTCTCCTGCCTCAAGCTCCCGAGTAGCTGGGATTACAGGCACCCACCACCACACCCGGCTAATTTTTGTATTTTTAGTAGAGATGGGGTTTTGCCATGTTGGCCAGGCTGATCTCAAACTCCTGACCTGAGATGATGCGCCTGCCTTGGCCTCCCAAAGTGCTGGGACTACAGACGTGAGCCACCGCGCCCGGCCACGTTTGATTATCTTTCAGGCTAAAATTATAATCACCTTGAGCTTTGATAAAAATTGGGTCCTTTTATGACCAAAATCAGACCCATTGTATGTAAAATATAAATGTGTGTGCCAAACATTGTTTACCATACCATTCTGGTAACTCTCTGTGAGAACGTAGAGAAATTCCTCTGTAATTTCTCATGTCAAAGAGCTATAATTCTCCTAAACAAGTGGTTTGTTTTCATCTTCTAGATATTTTGATGCATGCAGCTAATGATATTTTCTATTTCACATTGTTTGGGAAGCTATAGAACCAAAGCTTAGCTTACTTCTATCAAGGGTATTCAACATTAGAGTATGATGTTGTATATTAATCTAATTCCTGCTTGTCTTCTGCTTTTATATTCTTATTTTTTCCCTCTTCCCCCAAAATTATATTTTCTATTGTCAAATCATGTTTCCCTGTACACTACCCTAAATCCTTTTGCCACCAAGCAAGGTAAAATATTTTCAGGGTAATATGTTATTGAAATAATCTCACCACTTCAATCTATTTTAAATGCTGCTGGAAGGTTTGTCTTTCAACAATATGTATAATGATGTCGTGCTTCTGCTTAAAATACCTTAGTGGCCTCCCATTGCTTCTAGGGTGAAACACAGATTCCTCAGGAAGCTGCACGTGAGTCTTCATGGCGCTTTTCTGAGTGCAGAATTGAAAAGTTCATTTAAGCACATCAAGTCTGCATTTTGACTAAACGACTTGGAAAATGAAACATTTTTTATGATAATATACCGGCTTACCTTCTCATCAAAATTCTAGAGTGAAGCATTTTCTTTTCTTTTTAGTAGAGATGGGGTTTCACTATGTTGGCCAGGCTAGTCTCGAACTCCTGACCTCATGATCTGCGTGCCTCGGCCTCCCAAAGTGCTGGGATTACAGGCATGAGCCACCACGCCCGGCTGCCTGAGTGAAGTATTTTCACAACAACAAGCTTGCAAAAATTTCGTTTTGTTTCTATTTTGTTTTTGTTTTTCCCACAGTAGAGTATATTGAACTCTAGCAAAAAAAAGATAATGTTAGAAAGTTTATGTAATGTTGTGGAAAATGGAAGGAGAACAAGAGGGGGCCTAACAATATATTCTATCAACTGTTCAACTTTTATCTAAATGAACTGTATAACAAACTGGTATACAAGCCCCTGAATGGATAATAAAATTAACTCAGTGTCCAGGAAAACTGTACCCGCAATTCCCACGTTTGAAGTGGCTTTAAGTTAAATGAAAGTGGTAAATTGTTTCAGAAAAATATTGGAAGATTATTTTCAGGATTCAAATATAATCTCTCCCCACCTATCATCTCCTCTTGATTTTCTTTCTAGATCTAAAAGAGAGAAATTCAATAAATTCTGGTAAGTACAGAAAATCATGGTTTAGGGCCAAAACACTGCCCTAAAAAAGACTTTCTCACCAATGGCTTAAAAAGAAGTTCTGAGTTTTGGAATGAAATGCTACTTCTTTGCTAAAATGCCAAAATAGCAAGTCATTTAATTCTGCCTTACTAACAATATCAGAAAACAGAAGCTATGTCAATGAGCATTTTGCAGAGCATCTGTGGGCTAGGAGGGCTACGCTTCCTTATAAATTGTTTGCTAAAGATTCAAATTTGAGAAAACTCAGAAGCAACTACTAAAAGTCAAATCCTGAAATGAGGAAAGAATATTGCCAGTTCAGACCAGTATTGACAGTTACGTAGGTCACCATTTGAAGTGATAACATACATGTACATGTGTCTGATTCCTGGAAAGTTTAAAGTACATTATAGTGTCATTTATATTCCTATACTTAGTGATCCAGCAAGCATTTACTCAGCCTATTTATTAGGTATGCCATTAAATCTCCTTTAAAATTATACACATACATAGTCCCTGCCAAGTTGAATGCCACACATTGGTAAGAGATACTTATGTATTATGCACAGCTATGTATGTTGTCTTATCTATCATATCATGGTGTTCTCTATATAAAATAGAATGGTTTCTCTTATGAAATCTAAAATGCAATTGTATACATTACAAATAGATTGTCAACTCTTTTAAGATAGGAAGCTGGCAGTCAGTTTAGAATCCTTTACTACCTATGTAAAACCTAAATTAAACTACATGGCCGGGTAGGACCACAATAAGATCGTTAATAAGTCCTTATTATATTTAATTGTGTGGTGGTTAATGGCATGACATTTTGCCTTTCACAATTCACGTTTTCACCAGTGCTATCTGGCAACTGCCCCTACCATTACAATAAAAATCACTTTAGTAATAGCTTTCTACTAGTTAATTCCTACTGATATTTTCTACTCTATTCTGGCCAGATTATAAATATTTGAAATCTGTGCAGCATTTGATGCCCTGGTCTAGTCCAGATCATTTTTGCTTGAATTATTTGATCTCACTTTGTTCCACATTTCTTCTTACCTCTCAAGTCACTTAATCTCTCACCTGAGCTTCCTCTTTGCTGTTCCTGGGATTCTGCTCTATTTCTTGACGCTCTCTTGAAGAGCTCATTATTCTGTGGTTTCTGTTGTACTCCCATGACTCTGATCATCATTGCTTCTCCACTGATAATTCTCTGAATGCTGGACCCAAATATCCCATCTCCTCCTCTTTGTCCAACAGAGTTCTCAGATGGATTTGTTACAAAGTGACCTCCTCATCACTCACTACTCCCAATCGCCAACCCCCTTCCCATCTCCCACAGGTAGTGTACTGCTCTCCACTTTGTTATCCAAGTGAGAAATCACCCCCTTCTCTGAGCGCTGAATGTCTTCCACTGATCCCATCTCATCACCCCTGTGCCGTCCTTTTCTCACCTCAATATTGCAATTCCTTGAGCTTTCGTCTTTGCTTAAACGTTCTCAAAGTCAAATCTCTTATCAGCTGACTTGTAAGAAAACTTCGCTTATTTCCAATATGCACTTCCAAATTCTTGCATCCAATTTGGCCAGGTAGTGGGCGTGTCTGTAAAATGCTCTAGTTTTTACATGTCTCTCTAAGTCAGGGTTTTCTGTTTATACTTTCTGTGGCATGCCATGTTCTCGGTTTACATTCTGTATGTTTTCTGTGCCTTTTAGCAGAGCAGGGTGCACTTTTAGTTTAGAAATAGAAATTAATAAAATGCCATGAAACTTCAGGTATCACATAGACCCAGCATCAATGGTACAGGGACATTGATTCTCCGTGTGGGCCATTCGCACGTGAGCTACCTTGTATTTCGGAATTGAGTTCAGTTGAAAAACATAGTTCATCTGAGGTGTGTTTTCCTGTCTGTGTAAGAATACGACAGTAAGATGGAAATGGCCTGCTGAGGTCTAAGGCCTCCTCATGGTCTTTCTTCTATCTTAGGCCAAATATCAGTGTCTGTTTTGATCTCTTTGTGATCTAAATACCCAGATAATATCACCCACAATTCTATACCTACGTGGTCACAAAGAAATTATTGTGAACATCTCCTTAAAATCAAGAATTCTGTGTCTGTGTATGTTTTAAAAATCAAATTAGACTTTTCATAAACTTCAATTGATTCAATGATGAGGACGTGGTTCCAAACATGAGTAGAAGACCATTTTTATGGCAGCACTGAGAAAATACTTTCTGAATACTCAGATATAAAGGGGTTAATTAATTATGATAGCTAAGCGGTACAACATAAGCAAACAATTTTTCCAAATTCTATTAAAATGGAAAACTATACATTAGTTATTGTAGTCAATAAGACATCACAGCCACAACATATGATTTATTAGACAGTATGATACTGCCCAAAAGACAAAACAGTAAAATTACACTGAAGACAGTTGACTCAGAATGAGGAATACATTTATCAAAAAGTAATAATTTTAATATATGCAAGAAGTTTGAAAATGATATTTAATTATCAGTTATAACTGGAAAGACTAAGATGTATTGATTTGATACAGCTTTTAAAAAATGAATTAGCATTTCCCACCTCGATATTTTCTCTGAGCATGAAAATTTAAATAGCATATGACAATATGCCAATTCCAAGAAGTTCTTTAAAATATATCTCCAGGAAACTTGTTCAGTGTATTTCTGTAAAACACATCTCCATGGTGTGAAAGCCACCTAAATGTGTATCACTCCACAGAATGCCCTAACAATTTAGTGGGACATTTATTTTTGAAGTGGATTTTTTTTCCAGTATGGCTGTGAGATATGCAATATATTGCTTAATCTCTCCAGCACCAAGTAAAATTCTCTGAAATAATAGGTTAAATATCTAGTGGAATCACATGTCTCACACATTTGCTAAAACCTAGTTGACATTAGCCAAACAAAAATGTTCCTTCTCTTAAGTTTAATGTCAGGGTTATTTTATTTTAATTCAAATTAACATTCTCCCATAATCCCAGCACTTTGGGAAGCTGAGGTAGGAAGTTATCTTGCGACCAGTAGTTTGAGACCTGCCTGGGCAACACAGGCCCCTATCTCAACAAAAAATGAAATAAAGAATTAGCAAGCATGGTGGTGTTCACCTGTAGCCCCACCTTCTCAGAAGGCTTGAGCCCAGGATTTTGAGGCTGTAGTGAGCCATTATCATGTCACTACACTCTAGCCTGGGTAACAGAGTGAGACTCAGTCTCTTAAAAAATTAATATTTTTCTAACTGAACTCAATAAACATTGATGAACATAAAAGTATTATTTCTTCATTTAAAATAGACATTCAGAATATAAACCAGTATGTGCCACTCTGTATATTTTGATATTCCCTAACATGTTCTAAGTATGTTATGTTCAAAATTATACCAAAGTAACTAATATTGGCAAATTAGTCATAATCATAGTAAGATATTTTTTAAGTCATTACTTTATTTTCAGGTTTTTTTTTTTTTTTTTTTTTTTTGTCTAGAACTAGTCTTAAAAGAGAAAGGATTGAAAGAATGCCACTTAATTGTAGAATGCTTCAGGAAAATAAAATCTCTCTTCAATTAAATCTTTTGAAATAATCTATGCATAGCACTTTCCAAGCCAAGGCATGGGTTGTTTCATTGCATCTTATGCTATGACAAAGTCCTATAATTAGCACATTGGTGTAATTTACCACTGTTTCATTAAAGCTGATTGCATAACTATTTGGGAAGTTAACATGGCTTCTTGAGTACTTGACCTGCCCTTTTTTTTTTTCTATGCTACAGCTGTTAGTAGGAAGTGAGCAAAGGCATTCATTGCTGAACAGTAGTAGAGAAATAATCCTGGTAAAGGTTATAATACAAGACAAAGATGGAGTTTCACTCTGTGCATCCTCAGACCTTTCCATTTTTAATTGGTTTGGTTTTCTGATGAGACCTCAAATGACAGAACAAATATTTGACAGCTAAATTTTTACCAATTTAAAAAGTGAACTCATATTTATTTAAATTACATTTTTAATCATTTATCTTTTGAAAGTCTGATTTTTAAAAGTGAAATGCATTAAAGCAGTGTGTCCTTGAATTTAAGAGATTCTACAAGTTGTGCAGAAATGGTGAAATCCATTTAAATGGCTTGAGGTAGGGATAAGAGGTAAATAATAGTTTATTTTAAAAAGTGGATTAAGCACAATCATGTTATCAAGAGTAACTCTCTTCTGTGTCTTTGGCCACTGTTGAAGAACTGTGTACAATTATATATTTTACTCCTTAGCAACCCACCCCCAGCTATGGGACATGACACATCAGTCAGCATGGTCCTCTCAAGTTAGGGTAGTCGGATGATCAGAGAAAAATCCAGACTTGAATAGAAGCACCAATGCCATAAACCTTCATAAAAGCAGTGCTTCAGATCAAGAGGCAACTTTATAGATGTTCCCTACTACAACAGTCTTCCGATAGCTTTAATACTGAAGTAGTCGCTAACACACTCGTCTGAAAAGAGCATTTAGAAAAGAACAACAACACACAAAAAAAAAACCTTGTTGAAAATTCTGCACAAGCAATTTACATCCTGACAGAAGAAGGATGGGGTTTATTCTCTTTCGTAATTCCTCTGCTACACACTTGCAATACCCTGCACGTTAAGTATCAGGTTTTTGTTGCTAAAATTAAAGCGGTTTTCTATAGGAGACACCTTAGGTAAAATTGGCAATGGAGACCAAGTTTATTTCCATTATTTTTAGTTATTTGCACAATACATAAATACGAAAATAAATTTCTTGCATTTCGTTGTAGAGACTTTTTCATTTGAATATTTCATCCTTCCTAGAAGTTTCTGGGGTTGATGGGACCTTCATCCTAGGCCCTCTGTCCCTTAAACTCTTCTTAGTATGATGCACCTCCCTGTAGCCCTCCCACCATCCCCAAAAAAAGAAAGAATCAGAGCAGAAGTGGAAACCTTACTAATCTTGGTATTTCCATCTCTATATTCCCAGAAATTTCAGTGTTTAGGAATTAAAGGAAAAGACAGGAAAGAATGTGTTTTGGAGCAGGAGACAGGAAGAGTAAGAAATGCACAAGATGTCACTAAACTGTCATAGTAAAAATAGTATTAATAATTATAGATGTTTAGAAAAAGAAAAAAAATAACACCCCAAACAGAAATCAAACCCCAACATCACGTACTATGGTGTATCAATTAAAATGAATGGGAGTTACATGCAAATACCTCAAATAAAATACCTCAAATAAAAAATGTAGAATACCTTTCCACTGATGATTTTTAGTTGTCAGGACAAGTGAGACCCAAACAGCAGACAGAATGGTCCCAGCATGCTTGTTGCCTTTTTTTGTTTGCACAGTGGCTGTCAGTTCCAGCCTTGCAGGTAGTGGAACCCAGCCGGAAGAAGGGGCGGGACCCAGCATTGCAGCCTGAACTGAGAGCAAATTTAAATTACTGAGCCTTTTTTTTCCTTTTTTTATTTTTCTACTCTGCGACAAACTGAAAAGATTCCAGCACGCTAATTTAACCACCCTGCTTCTTCTTTGCCTTTTTTTTTTTTTTTTTTTTGATTTTTTTTTTTCTCCCTGCTTCTAGGATAATTAAAAGAGAAACCTGTAAAAGGCAACATTCCTGTGAGCGAGTTGGTGCTGCAACGTGCTGGTAAGAAAACGAGTTTAATTTTTTTCATCTTTTTTTTTTTTTTTTTTTTTTTTTTGCTTTTTCTTTTTTTAAAGAGCTGAAGGCTTTGTCTGTCTAATGCAGTCATAAGCGTGGCTTCCCTGCCGTGAGGGGTTAGCGTATAATGAAAAGGTGTAATAGCCTGATGTACGACCTTCGCGTCATACTTATAATGGTTAATAACAGCATTCCTGTCTACCCCGATGATGCTTCTCTCTGCAAATGGACTATTTGCCCAGTTGCAACAGGGCTAAGATTGTCGCACTATGACAATGAGTTGTTGATTGTTTGGAGTTGCGGTGTCCTGTCAGAAAGATTTCTTGACTTTCTCCAAGTTACTCCCTTCCAGGGATGTTACGGGTTTTAATAGGTACCTTGCAGACCATAACGAGTTTGCTGTTTACTCATCAAACAGGAAGTGCAATGATGAAACTTTTTTTTAAGGAATCCTAATTGTCTTAGACTTCCTTAGTTCAGATAATGAAACAGACTGAAGTGAGTGCTCAGTAAAGTCATTTTAATCCCTTTCATCTGTAACTAGTCAGGAGTTCATTAGCCAACTAAGAAGAACCTACATCATTTGCAGACCTTGTATTTGAGATGCTAACTTTGTTCCTCAAAAGGACAAATTTTTATTCAACCCAATTAAATTCAACAAGTATTTCTGTGTATACTCTGCCTGGAACGGCTGCTGAGAATGTGCTTGCCTGTTACTCTGTTGTGGGGGAATAACTGAAATTAGATAGTGTAAATTTTCAGCAACCAGATTTTCTTACTACCTTTAGCACTGACCAGATCACTTAAGACATTTCAGAATGTGTGACCGTTGGCTATAAGATAAAGTTCTCAAGGTTACATATCCTACAATCAACGAACTTCTGTTCTTTTTCTGCATGTAACTTTTGCTCATGTGAAAAATGCAACTCTGGCTAGTATATTTTACATCACATCTTAATGTTATAAAGAAGAAAAAAACATAGACATCTCTTTTTCTGTACATTAAACATGTCATTTGAAAATATACCCATGTGTCAAACTTTGAGCTTATCCATATTTTAGCCTCAGAAGCAGGAAGACACACGGAGAGGTTTAGGCTTGTCAATGAGTCTGCTTGGATTTGGGTCAAGAAACTTAGGAACTACAATTTCTCTGTTTGGTTGTTTGTTCCCTTTAAAAGCACGTGTGAAACAGCAAGGAATATATTTTGCTGTCGCCCCATTGTTCTTTGTAAACTGGTGTAGTTTTTATTTTTTTATTTTTTGTCCTTTGGTTTTGAATAGATAACTAGAAATGTAATGGGGAGGTTGTCAAAAACAGAATGTAGTTACCAAATGTCCATTAAAACCTTTTTCTAAAAAAAAAGAAAAAAAAAAACTCCTATGGATTTTGAAGGTTGTATGCTATTTGCATCTTATAGAGAATGTGGCATTCCATACGCTGGTAACATTTGGTCTCGGGTCTCTGTAGCTATTCTATCTAATTGTGTCACTCTACATTTAACAGCTCTGAACCATGCCGCCCCTGGGTCCTCACCGGTGCCCCCAGAGCGCTTGACATGTCTAAAAAGACCTTAGAACATTACAAAGTGTCAATTGTTAGAATAATTTCTGCCTCTTTACAACAAGAGAAAATGCTGTGGATTTAATAGTTCATTTTTAAAGTCTGTTCTTATCCACCAGTAACTGTCTATTAGCAACATTTCAGTTATAATTGGAATAAATTGTTGCCCAGTAACAAGCAACTAACTCCTTAGCGACTTTCCATAGAATCAGTGACTAGAAATAGCTACAAAGAGCTAAATGCAAGTCAAACCATAGTACTTGTCTTTTTTTTTATTATGGAAAAAAAATCATTTCTTTATAATTTTACCATTCTATTCTCAAATTTTCAAATTGAGGTGCCTCTTCTTTGTAATTTTCTAATTGACCAAAATCCCGTACGTGAAAAATAAAGGCCAATAGATCTTTGAAAATTTTTCCTTCTGGCTTAAAATAAGAAAGGATAAGCACAACCTCTCAGACTCTGAGTGTTAACAAGATTCTGAGCTAGCAACACCATTAAATGTGAAGAACTGCCATCATCTTTTGCAGAACGCAATGTAAAATTATGGGTTTCACTGTAGGACTCTGTCATTTGAACTAGTAATCAGTCCATAACACTATAGATTGCTACAGTTAAAATGATGCTTTCCCCCATTAACAAAACATTGAATAACACTGAAATTATGTTAGTTAGATTTTACCCTATTTTTTCCAATAGAGAGTCAGGAATAGCCCCAAATCCTTTTACCTAAGGATACGTAATATCAGTTTGTCTTTTCTTCTTCCCTCACTGAAGTGCTATGACATTACAGGCTCAACAGAAAAATTTCTTAACAATAGTTCTGCATTTGCCATGAGCTCTTGCGGTATTTGGGAAGGATTTTCACCTTCTACTTGCACAGGTGTTGAAATAGAAAATACCTTCTGACGAGAATACACATTGTTATTTTACACACAGACATATGGACAAAAATATATATAATGCCAGAATAAACATTAAAGGCAACATGAAAGTATATGGATTGCTCCCTGAAAATACGACATTTGACATTTGCTCAATTTATTATAAATGTTCACTGAGGATCAACTATGTGACAGGAAGTATATCAGAATCTTCAGGAAACAAGAAAAACGAAAAAGCCATGTCTTGGTCATCAGGGGAATTACAATGTAGTAAGAAATGCAGCAGGTAGACTAGAAAATGTAATTTGATTAATTAGTTTATGATGACCTTAGCATTGTATCAGGCTATTGGGATCAAGAAAAGTTGTAACTTTATTTCTGAGTGTCTGGAGCTGACATAATGTTTGCTTCTCTCATTTGCTTCAATTCTTCACCTATAGCCACACATGTTTTCTATTTCCTGTGTTTTTTGAAAAAATTCTTATGGATGTAAGTAGTCTTAACAGCTGTAATTTTTGTGTGTTTTTACTGTAAAATAAAAATGGGCAGGAAGCGTTGAATGGGGTGTCAGGAGGTATCAAGTCTCATTTCTCATCACCCACTGCCTTTGTCATTCATAATCTACTTAGTCCGCTGTCCTCCTCATCTTTACAAAGAGGAAATGACCCCATCCAACACTATAATTCTTTTATTCCATCCTAGTGGAAGATGGGTAACTTGTAAGGAAAAGAGATGGTTATGGCGGGCTTGTCCACCTGTGGTTTAAACAAATTACAAGACAATTACCAGCTAACAAGCTCTAAGTCTTAACCTCTGTGTTCGTGTTGAATCAATGTGTGGTTATACCTGCCCCATGATTTTATACCTTCTGTTTTCTTCATTATCATGTTAATGCCCCCAAGACTGTAGAGGAAAATTGCAACAGAATAGTGAGTGTATGTTGAGAATGCTGTTCTAGCATCTGTTCAAATGCTTCTTACATGTGATCCAAGAAAAAAGAATGTCTTTCTCCTGAAACAACGTTGCATAATCTGATATTTCTATGTACCTTTTAAAGTACCGCTTGAGCAATCTGATGAGCTTTCATTGATTTATACACCTGTGAAGCCACAACAATCAAGCTGCAGAGAGTTTCCATTCATACAAAAGTTTCTTGTGTCACTTTGACTCTTGCCTCCACATCTGGCCTTCAGACAGGCCTTCAGATTTGTATTCTGTCACTATAGATTAATTTACATTTTATAAAATGTCATATAAATGGAATTATGCAGTATGGATTTTATGTCTGGCTTTTTCATTTTGGGTACTGACTTTCAGATTCATACATACTGTTGCATACATCAGTAGATTTTTTATTGCTGAGTAGTATTTCACTATGTAAATAAGCAATAGTTTGTTCATCTGTTCACCTGTGGATGAACATTTGGGTACTTTCCATTTGGGAACTGTTATAAGTAAAGCTGTATGAATATTCATGTGCAAGCCTTAATGTAGGCATAGGTGTTTCTCTCAGGTAAACAGCTAGAATTGAAAAGGCTGGATCATATGGTAGAGATATGTTGAAATGTATAAGAAAAAACCCAGCAGTTTTCCAAAGTGGCTGTAACATTTGATACTTTCTCCCACAATGTTGGAGAATTCCAGTTGCTGGGTATCTCTGCCAACATTTTGTGTATTGCCAGTCTTTTCAGTGTTAGCCATTCCAATGGGTATGTAGTATTAACTCGCTGTGGTTTTAATAAACCTTCCCTGAAATTGAATAATGTGGGGCATCTTTTCATGAACACATTGGCTTATGGTAAAGTATCTGTTCTAATATTTTGTCCAATTTTTATTGGGCTCCATGTGTCATCTTAATATTGAGTTGTAGGAGTTATTTTTTCTCCTGGATAGACATATCTTTTCAGACGAGTGTATGGAATACATTTCCTCCCAGTATGTGACTTTCCTATTATTTTTAATGATGTCTTTTCAAAGCACAATATATTTTCATTTGAATTAATCCAAATTACCAGTATACCACCAATATACCAACATACCACAATATACCAATATACCACTTATAATATACTAGCATAAAAATTTATTTCATGGTTCATACTTTTCTGTGTGGACAAAGTGGAAATGCTAAGATTTTTCTCCTAAGTGCTTCTCTATAAATTTTATAATTTCAGTGTTCACACACAGTTATATCATGCATTTTGAGCTAATGTTTATGTTTAGTATGAAATAAAAACCAAGGTTCAATTTTTTTGTCATATGGAGAGCCAGTTGCTTCAGCACCATTACTAAAAAGACTATTCTTTACCCCCACTTAATTACCTTAGTTTATTTGTCAAAAATCACTTGACAGTAGGTGTGGTTGTCATTTTCTGGGATCTGTACCATGGATTTATACATTTATTCTTTCACTAATTCCACATTGTATTGATAAGCTTTATAGTAAGTCTTGGAAAAAGATACTGTATATTCTCCAACTTTCTCTTTTTAAAAATTGCTTTGGCTCTTCTAAGTTCTCATTTTGATATAAATTTTAGAATTTGCTTGTAAATATTTACCCCAGGAAAACTTCTGGTGAAATTTTTATTAGAATTGCATCGAATATAAATTCAACTTGTAAAATTGACATTTTAACTCTATCGAGTCCTCCATCCATAAACAATTTTTCAGTTGTTCCTCATTTATGTAGTTGTTCTTTAATTTCTTTAAGCAATGGATTGTAGTTTCTGGTACACAGGTATTTCACTATTGTTGTGAAATTTTTCCTAAATATTCAAGGGGACTTCAAGAAGGTCATGGAAAAACGGAATTAAAAGTTAAAAATAAAAAATGTAAACTTTATTTCTCAACATAAGCACCATCAAGGTCAAGAGACTTTTATAAGCAATGATACCAGCCACTTAGGTTATCTCTAAAGAACTGTGAATCCTGAGAATTTAACTTATGAGAAGGCAACATGTTTTACACTATTAACTGAAGAAAAAATGGTGTCCTTTAAATAATTTTTAGGATTAGAAAACAAAAAGGCAGAAAGAGACAAATCAGGAATGCAAGGCAGATGCCTAATGACTTTCCATTGAAACTCTTGCAAAATTTTCCTTGTTTGAGAGGAATGAGGAGGAGCATTGTTTTGGTGAAGGACTCTATGATAAAGCTTTGATAAAAAAGTGTTCTCAAAACACTCTTATACAATAAACAGATACTATCTTTCTTTGGCCCTCCACAAAGTCAACAAGCAAAATGGCTTGAGCATCCCCATAAAACTGTTGCCATGACCTTTGCTCTTGAGTGGTCTGCTTTTGCTTTAATTGGACCACTTTCACCTCTTGGTAGCCATTGCTTTGGCTGTACTTTGTCTTCACGATCATACTGGTAAAGCCATGTTCCATCTCCTGTTACAATTCCTCAAAGAAATGCTTCAGAATCTTCATCCTACTTGTTTAAAAATTCTATTGAAAGCACTGCTCTTGATTGCTGTTGATCTGGATACAATGGTTTTGGCACCCATTGAGTGGAAAGTTTGCTCAACTTTAATTTCTTAGTCAGAATTGTGTAAGGTGAACCATTCAAGATGTCTATGGTGTTGGTTATTGCTCCTGCTGTGAATTGTTGGGCCTCTTCAACTAGGGCGTGAACAAGAAAAATGTTTTCCTCACAAATTGATGTGGACCATCTGCTGCTGTGGGTTTCATCCTCAACACTGTTCTCATCCCTCCTTTAAACAAGTTATCCATTTGTAAATTGTGAGTTTATGTGGGTAACTATCCCCATAAACTTTACATAAAGCATCAGTGATCTCATTCTTCCACCCAAGCTTCATTCTAAATTTGATGTTTGTTCTTTCTTCAGTTTTCATGGAATTCATGTTGCTCTAGTAGGGGCTCTTCTCAAACTCATCTTGTATCCTTCGTATGCCTCAAACTAGATCCTCTTCAGACGTTTTATAAAAAGTTAGTATGAATTTATTACAGTGCAAAAAAAAATGGAAATCCATGCATAATTTTTTCATAATATGCATTTTTCATGAACACTTTGAAGACCCCTTGCATAACGTTTTAGTGTCTTAATAAGTGAAATTTTTTTCCAAGTGCTTGTAGCTATAATATACAAATATTATTGATGTTTGTTTACTGACCTCTTATACTGCTATCTTAACAAATTTCCATGTTATCGTGCATATTTTAAAATTCTTATTAGGATTTTCTAAATACACCATCAACTTTTTGATCAAAACGCTTCATTCTTTCCAACTGTATGTCTTTTATCCTTTTTCTTAGCTGTCTGAAATATCTAGGACTTCAAGTGAAATGTTAAGTAGAGATAATGAAAGTGAACATCCTTGACGTGTTCCCAGTCTTAAGGGAAACACATTTAGTCTCTCACTGTAGAGAATGAGGTATTTTTATGCAGAGACTTTACCACATAAAGGAGGTGAAGTCCCCTTCTATGCCTGGTTTGCTGAGAGTTTTCGTAGTGAAAGAGCACTGTCCTTCTATGAACTGAGGATCTGATTTGCTAATACTTTTATTAAGAATTTGGTGTCTTTTTTCATGAAGGATACCGGTTGTCACCTTGCCTTCTTGTAATGTCTTTGGTGTGGCATTGGAGTAATACTAGTGTCATAAAATTGGTTGGGAAGTATTCCTTCCTTCTCTGTTTTATGCAATATTTTGTGTAGAATTGGTAATTTTTTTTCTTCCTTAAGTGTGTGATGGAATTTACCAGTAAGCTATCTGTGCCTGGCCTTTTCCTTGTGGGGAGACTTTTAATTAAATATTCAATTTTATTAGTAGATACAGGGTTACTTAAATTTTTCATTTTTCCTTATACTAGTTTTGGTCATTTATGTTATTCAGAGAACTTGTATAATTCATCTGAGTAATCCCAAGTACAGGTTGAGCATCCCTAATCTGAAAATCTGAAATCCAAAATGCTCTGAAATTCAAAACTTCTTGAGCACCCAACATGATGCTCAAAGAAAATGCTCATTGGAGAATTTTGGATTTCAGATTTTAAGATTAGGGATTCTGAACTAGTACATAGGAATAATGCAAACATTGTATTCCAAAATCTTTTAGAAATCAAAAATCCCAAACCCTTCTGGTCTCAAGCATTTTAGATAAGGGATACTCAACCTTCATGGCCATAAAATATTCATATTCTCTTATCCCCTGATTATTACAGGATCTCTAGTAGTATCTCTACCGTCATCCTTAGCATTAATAGTTTGTGTCTTCTACCCCTTTTTTTAAAAAAATGAGTTTATTAGTTTTACACTTCTGCCATAAAAAATTGCCAAAATCTTAGTGGCTTAAACTATACAAGTTTCTTCTTTTTGAGTTCTGTAGATCAGAAGTCTGATACAGATCTCACTAGACAAAAATCAAAGTGTCAGCAGGCCTGTAGTTCTTTCAGAAGACACTAGAGAAGGATCCATTTTCTCAGGGTTGTAGAACTCAGATCCCTGTTTCTTGGCCGCTTATCAGCTGAGGGGGTCATTCTCACCTTCTGGAAGTCACACATATCCCATGACCTGTAGACTTCCTCCTCAATCTTCAAAGGCAGGAATACTGAGTCAAATACTTCTTACACTTCAAATTTCCCTTCTTCATTCTTCTACCTCCTACCTTTAATTCAACTGCGAAAGGTTCTCCACTTTTAAAGCCGCATGTGATGATACTGGACCCGCCCAAATACTCCAGAATAATCTCCCTATCTCAAAGTCCATGCCACTAATCACATCTGCAAAGTTTCTTTTGCCATCTAGTATTGCATATTTAAAGATTTCAGGGATTAAAGCATGGACAGATTTGGGAATCCATTCTTCTACCTTCTGTGGTAGAAACCTATATAATTAATTTAGTCCTTTTCTCTTTTTCTAATATGTACCTTTAAAGTTATAAATTTCCACCCAAACACCACTTTAGCTTTATCTCTAAATTTTATTTCATTTTAGTGTCTAATTTCTTTTGAAATTGCTTTTTTTCATTGATTTTTGAGAAGAGTATTATTTAATTCCCAGATACTTAGGGCCATTCTAGATGTTTCATTATTGCTGATTTTTAATTTAATCGCATTTATCAGAGAATATGCCCAATAATCAATAATATATTTTGATTTATGTCCCAACATATGGCTTATCTTGATGAAAACTCCAGATGTACATAAAAAGAATGAGTATTCCACAGTTATCTGATGTAATATTCTATTTCCATTTAGGTTGGTACTGTCCTTATGATCCATTTTCCTACTGTTTTTTTTGTTTTGTTTTGTTTTGAGGGCGGATCATATCTGTTCTATCAGTCACTGAGAGTGGTATAAAATCTTTATTATTAAATATTTGTCTATTTCTCCCCCTAAGTTCTCTCAGATTTTGTTCCAAGTATTTTGAAGCTCTGTTATTAGGTGTGTATACATTTATAATTGTTACATTATACTGCTGTGTTGACCATTTTTTATTATAAAGTATCCCTCTTTTCATGAATAGAATATTGTAGATTACAATATTCATTTTAAACTTAACCCAATGTACTCAGAGTTAATGCCATTAACATTCCAAAAGTATATTTCCATTTACTTTCTGGCTTTTGAGCTATATATATAATAATATTTGTCATTTGTATCTACAATATAAACACAAATAAGTTGTTTTTGCTTTAAACAATCATTTCTCTTTTAAAGAATTTAAGAGAAAAAAATATGTTGATATAGCCTGTATATAAAAGATGTTTATATACATCTTTTTCATTACTTGGAATGCTATCCTCCTGGTAATAAATTTTCTCACTTTATATTTATCTAAAAATGTTTTGATTTCATCTTCCTTTTTTGGATAGCTTCACTAAGCATAGAATTAATTATTGACCAATTGTTTAAATGTGTAGTCATTTGCTTTGTCATTCCAATATTATCCAGGCTCCATAATTTCTTAGGAGAGTTAGTAGTCAATCAAAGCCTTCTTCTCCTGTAATTAATGTGTGTGTTTTCTCTAGCTGAATTCAAGATTTTTTTTTTCTTTGGCTTTCAGCAGTTTAATTACAATGTGCTTACGAATAGTTTTCTTTGTTTTAGTTCTGTTTGATGTTCATTAAGTTTTCTGAATCTGAATTAAATGTTCTATGCCAAATTTGGGGGAAATTCTGTAACTATTTTTTTCAAAATATTTTCATGCTTGTTTCTTGGGAATTGCAGTTGCATATTGGATAGCCTGAGTGATACTCTTCCACAAGCCTCTCAGGCTCTGTTATTTTTCTATCAATGTGTATCCTCTTTATTCTTCAAATTGGGTAATTTGTATTGATTTATCTTCAAGTTTACTCATACTTTACTCTGCCATCTCCGATCTGCTGAGTTTCTCTGGTAAATTATTAAAATTTATCAAATTTTTTAGTTCTCAAATTTATAATTTTTCTATAAATTTAATTCTCTGGAGGTTCTCTTTTTACTGATTACATATTACTTTTTTAAATTATTTGAACATACTTAAAATTGCTGCTATTAAGGTTTTGTCTGCTAAATCCAACATCTGTGACCATTGTGAGTCAGTTTCTATTTATTGTTTGCTCCTGTATATGGCCCATACTTTCCTGTTTCTCTGAATGTCTAGTAATTTTGGGTTGTAAACTAGACATTGAAGGTAATCCATTGTCATGACAATGAATTCTGTAATCATCTGAGAATTCTTGCTCTGTTATTACAGTATTTAATTAATTTGCCTGGACATTAATGCAATGTTTGTTTTCTCGTTGGTGTGCAGCTACTAATATATCTGTTCTGTTCATATAGCTCACAAATGCTGCTTTTATTAGTCTGGCCTCCTGGAGGTTTCCCCTAGGCCCATGTAGTTTGGCAACTTAGAATTTAGGCAAAGAGTTTACTCCTATTTTGGGGTTCTCCCTTTCTATGGGTTCTTCTATGAATTTTCTTCTATATCCAGATGCTATGGACATATTTGCAGGATCTCATTTCTGACACTGGGAACTCCTGAAGCTTCAGCTTTGTGCTGCCTGATGTTATGAGTACTGTTGTGGATTGAATTGTGCCTCCCCTCAAAAAATACATTGAAGTCATAATTTCCATTGTCTAACAATGTGAGCTTATTTGAAAATAAGGTCATTGCTGATGTAGTTAGTTAAGATGAAATCATACAGGAGTAAGCTGGGCCCCTAATCCAATCAGACTGGTGTTTTAAAGATGATAGCCATGTGAAGACAGAGACAGGGAGATGCGTTGTGAAAGTGAAGGCAGAGACCAGAGTTACATGCCACTGCAAGCCAAGGAAAGACAAAGATTTCCACGAAACCACCAATATCTAGGAAAAGGTAAGAGTTTCTTTACAGCCTTCAGAAGGAATGAGCCCTACTAACCTGCTTATTTTGAACTTCTGGCCTGTAGAACTGTGATGTGATATATTTGTTGTTTTAAGCCACCCAATTTGTGGTACTTTTTTCAACAGCCCTAGGAAACTAATACAAGTACTAATGTTACATATACCCTTAGCAGGTTTTTTGTGAAGACAGTCACGCCTTTTAAATAGTCTGGGATTTAAGAATGTAAAATTAAATCCTGATGAGAATGATACAAGCTTAATGTGTTCTTGGGATGTTTGGTTGTTCTTGCTATTTTCGTTGAGTCATTTGTTTCATGTAATGGTTATGCCTATGGTTAACCATCACATTTACTATGCAGATCAAAGGAAATAATTATTCAGTCATTGAAAGAAAAAGTGAGGCTTAATTGTACTAAATTATTGGTCCAGAGTCACACACTAAGCCCTTGGAAGAACTGGGAAAAAGAGAATCATGTCATTTTCCACTCCTAGTTTGTCCTCTAAACTATATCTGAGCTATTGACTATTAAATATCTGATATTTAACACTGATTCTTAACAGTGAAAAAGTTCAACATCTAAATGGGAAGGGTTTGAATTCAGACAAACCAGGGATTATATTTCAGAAACAAACTACTACTTGTGTCCTGTTCTTATTTTTATAACAGTGCTATTTCCTATAGGTGGTCAAGGAAGCCCTCCCTCAGAAAGGTAACAATTAAATTCTAGAGTAATGTGAGGAAAGAAGTCCTCGGATATTCAGGGAAATAGTATCCAAGGGCAAAAGGAAACAACATATAAAATAGTACCATAGGCCAGGAGCAGTGGCTCATACTTGTAATCCCAGTTCTTAAGGAGGCAGAGGCAGGATCATAGGTTCAGCCCAGGAGTTCAAGACCTGACTGGGCAATATAGCGAGATCCCATTCTCCACAAAAAGGGGGAAAAAAGACAAAATAATACCATAACAAAAACAAGCTTAACAGAGTAAGTTAGCATGGTGGGAGGAGAGTAACAATGTGAATGGTAGAAAAAGAGAAGTCACCCCATCTGAGCAGAAGTTGACAAACTGTAAAAAGCCAAAAAGTTAAACATAGTAGGCTTTGCAGACCATAATGTCTATGGATCAACAATTCTGTGTTTTAGTGTGAATGAAAGCAGCAATACAGAATCTATAAATGAGTAAATGTGACAGTTTTGCAATAAAACTTATTTATGCACACTGAAATTTGAATTCAATATAATTTTTGTGTGACAACCGTGTAAAATTGGAAAAATGATTCCTAACCTGCAGGCCATACAGAAAAGGTCATTAGTCACCCCCTGCTGTGGAGGTTATTAGTACAAAGGATAAAATTCTCTGCAGGAGAGGAAGTCACCAGTAAGGGTTTGAACTGAAGACTTTTTGTTTTTAAAGGATTGCTGTGACTGTTCTACGGAGAGTAGACTGTACTCTCTCTACATGTGGCAGCAAGGGGAACAGTCAGGTGAGTCTTATCAGATGCGATGAGGTCAGGACTAAGACATTAGTTGTGGAAATAATGGGAAGAGGACAGACTTAGGGCATACTTTAGTAGTAGATCTGAAGGGTTCACTGGTGAATTAGGAATGATGTTCTTAACACAGAGGTCAATAGGATAATGCTTTCTTTGGAAAAGATGGAGAGCAGGTAGAATGAGAAGATGCCAAGTTCAGAATGTCCAAAGGAGTATTCCAAGGAACATTTCAGGAATTGTTTTTCTTGGAAAAGATTCGTATAAGCCATATGTGGAACAATTCCCTACTTTTATATTTCTAGAGCACTTTTTTTGTGTACACATTTGATGATGTCCAGGTACATTACCCTGTACGTCTCTGATTCTGGGAGGGCAGTTATTACATCCTCACTCAAAATGAAGCAGATAGATGGAAAGAGATTACAGAATTTTCTCAGTAGCATTTCAGTGGGTTCCTGATGGTCTAGTCTTACATCCCATGTCCCCTGAAACTTTGACCCAGGACCCTTTCTAACACACCAATCTGCCCATGTCTCACTCATATGGAAGGAGATATGTAAAACTGGTGAAGGTACTGACTTACCAACATTGCAATTATTGGCAGAATTGTTTGAGCACCTGTGCTTGGCCACTCAAAAAAAAAAAAAAGTAATTTCCTACTTCCAGATCAAGTTTTCAGGGTAGCATCATTATTTGGGAAGACAGGGATATTCAATTATATAATTCGAGGGCCTCTTTCTGGAACACAAATATAATCAATCCATCAGTAGAAGGATGAAGAACATGTCATGCAGTAATTAAAATATTTTCCCCCAATTGTGCTCAATATACGTTGTCCTCATAGGTAATTTGAGGCTAAGAAGTGCTTCTAGTTACTTGTTAACACTTTGCTCAGGACTTCTCTGTATTTTTTTATGCATAAAAGGCTTAACTTTTAAATAATGAACCCTTAAACTCTCAATTGTGAGCAATTAAGATCATGGAGTGCATTTTTCTTTGAGTGGGCAGACATTTTCTTCCTTTTATTATTTTCTGTACTCCGCTTTTAAGCTGTTTAGCTCTTTCTTTTGTAATGGTTGTTGACAATACCTTTTCATTTTGTATACCATCGCTTCTGAGTCACTTTGGCACCTGGTTTTGCTAAAGTTAACTGGAGGCTGCTGCTTTCCACCACAGAGACTGCTGGGTTTTTGTTCTCTTGAATACACATTCCAAGGCAAAGAGTTGGTTAGCACGGCTTAGTTAGGAGTAATTGACAGATATTCTGGTAAATTTCCTCAAACTCAAGAACATTCTGGGCAAATACCATATAATTTCAACGCGTTTCAGTGTAATGCCATTTGTGTTTATAAGGAAAGATTATTTATCATTTTATATCTCTTTCTGATTTAACTTTAGTCATACAGCTCTGCCCCTCTGTGTCATCCCAAGTAGGTTCAGTCACATGGTGTGAATTATTCAACATTATGTTTACTATCAAGAAGGTATTTGAGAGCTAAGTTTGATGCAGAGGCAAAGGGCTACTTGAATTTCAAGGCTGTCTTTTATTACCAAGCTGAGAATGGTAACAGTATTATGATGTCTATTCACATCTGCTGGGAAAGGGGATTTGATCCAAAAACCAGGAAGGGAGGTATCAAAGTAATGCCATCTGGCTGGGACCCTAACGTCTGTATTTGGATGGTAGCTATGCCCTTTTCCTACTCCCCAATATCTTTAACCCAAAGATTTTTATGGTAAGTTAAAATCTGCACTAAATATACTTGTTGGCATGCAAGTTTTAAAAAAGAAAAGCATCAAATGCCCTAACAGATATCCAACTTCTTGGTGGGAAAATATAAATTTATTTCTTATGGCATTTTCTGAATATAAGATATTTTTAAAATGAGAACCTTTGCATATTCTTCAATCATACCTTTTTTTATTTTTCAAAACTATGATTTTTCTATATTCCTTGTGTTCTTTCTCACAGAGTTAGCAAACTATCAGTGTTGGCCCCATTCTGGCCTTTAATGTTTAGCTTCAAGGAAGTTAACTGTTCTTCATTTTGTGAATGGTTCATTTGGTGACTAATACTGTTTTAAAAAGTGATCCTTTGGTAAGTCAGGTATTATAAGGACCGACAATGTAATTGAAATTATTCTTATGTAAAAAAAATTCCAGAAATGTAGGTAACTTAAAGATATTATTTCTTTATTTCTATCACAGCCAACTCAGATATCTGTACAAATGCAGAAGGAGACAGATAATTCAAACTAGTTAACCTACACATCATTTCTGTTGTTCTTCAAAATGGACAAATATATCATCAATCAAACCATGAGGCTGAGAAAGGTGACCAGTCCACGTTCTTAGCCTGGCTTCTGATTAGAAGTTTCAGCTACGTTTCTGCAGCTCATTCCATAAGATGGGCTTGGGGAGAGGCATACATTTATCATATTTTTCAATTAAGGTTATTGGAAAGAATGGAGAACTGAGAATACAATTCTGCCCACTCCAATACTGGCGCTGCCTTTGATTCAGAGAGTTTTTGCATGACAGCAAAAATACAATGGGTGGGCCTAGAAGTGTTTCATCTCTCTGGTTTGCCCAAGTCATAGTCACAGCTAAGTAGGTAGAGAAAATAGAAACATCTGGTGGGCATTCAGTCGTCCAGAATTTTGAAGCTAATCCCCTCTTAATTATAAACCTCATCAATCACATTTGCATCCTCACCCTGTCTTAGCTTTTTGACTGAGCAGTTTTCTAGGCCGAGTGCTGTTATGACCTAATACCCCTAAAAAGTAAATAGGATTAAGAGCTCGACAGACTGTTTTTATATGACCCTTGAGCTAAGAATGATTTCACATTTTTAAGAGGGAAGAAAGGAAGGAAGGGAGGAAAATAGAGAAAGAAGAGATAAAAACTATATGTGGCCTGCAACACCAAAAAAAAAAAAGTCATCATCTGGCCCTTTATAAAAAGAATTGGCCAATTCATAAATGACATAGAAACTGGTGTTTAAAACAATGTGGCATAGGAATCTTTTCATTCCTGATGTTCCCCAAGGAAAATGGATCCCTCATACAATGGGGCAGTTTATTATTTCTGTCCTCAGAATATCTGTAATACAATTTAATGCTCTAGATATGAGATTATCCCTGAGGTTGTTTTGAGTCTCACTTCTTACTGTTGAGTCATTGACAAGCATCAGTTAAAAACGTGGCCAGACACCGGATTCCATATAAACAGTTTTCTTACATACCCTTCCAGGAAAAAAGTTAGCCATCAGATTTGCTATCTTTTGTCTGAGAAAAATTAGGTTATGTGGCACAAAAATTGACTGTCAGCAGCTAAGCCAAGACTTGAATGGGAAAAACCATAGACTCCAATGCTATTTAGTTCTCAATTACATTACGAGTTTCCACCCACTGAAGGCTGGAATCTGGCCAATGAAAAGCTTTATTTATTTGCTGAAGCTCACAACCCCAGTTAGGTATTTTTATCATTAAGTATATTACACATTTTGGATATTTGATTTGTGCCGATTGATATTCAAACAAACATGTACCAGAAAATTCCTGTTTCCAAAGGAAGAAGCTAATGTACACGTTCCTCTTGATAGCATCTGATGCAGTTAGAGCATTATTACATTTAATTTTGTTTTGGAGAAAAAAATCAGTAATACATGATAAAACTCTCTCTAAATGTGCCTAAATCTAAAAATACAGTTATATAGTCATTAGAGGAAAATGATGTTTTGGTTGTATTTGGACTCACCATGTATTTGGACTCACTCATAGTATATGAGATCGCCCTAGATAAATTATTAAATCAGAATGACAGATGAAGCTACCCATGCAGGGATTGTGATGGTAAGAAGTCAGAAACTCATGACACACTTGAATGGGTCTTTATTTGGCCCCAGACATTTTTGGAAGCAGACCTCCATCATTTCTGGCTGGGACAGTTTCAGTTTTAAAAGCATTCACAGCAAAGTGTAAATCACTGGAAGCAAAAATTTCTGGTTTAGGAGCAATAATAAGTAAAAGCACAAAGAGTAGGTTAAATTAATTGGTTTGGTTTGGTATGGCTTGGTAAAATTGGAAAGACTTCTAAATCTTTGATTTGTTCATGCTTCAATGTGCCCATCCCCACTCTTCTCCTGGCATTATCTGGCTGACAGGTCGCTTGTCTGCTCTGATTTTTTTACATTGCTTCCTTTTTCTTCAAGCAAGGACTGCCTCTTAGAATCTGAGATAGATGGAGAATAAAGAAGTATTCTCTTTCTCCATCTTCTCATCTTTATTAGAGATGGTTCATCTAAACTAATTATTTTTTTGTTGTTTTTTGAGATGGAGTCTTGCTCTGTCACCCAGGCTGGAGTGCAGTGGCACAATCTCAGGTCACTGCAACCTCTGACTCTCAGATTCAAGTGATTCTCCTGCCTCAGCCTCCTGAGTAACTGGGACTACAGCCATACACCACCGTGCCCGGATAATTTTTGTATTTTTAGTAGAGACAGGGTTTCACCATGTTGGCCAGGATGGTCTCGACCTCCTGACCTCGTGATCCACCTACTTCGACCTCCCAAAGTGCTGGGATTACAGGCGTGAGCCACCACACCTGGCCCATCTAGACTAATTCTCAAACTACACAGAAGTTATGATGGAAACGAGATAAGTATCGTGATGGTAAGGAGATAAGTATCATGATGGTTTCATCACCTTTTCTATAATTCTCACCAATGAAATCAGGCAAAGAGCTCTGTTTTTTCTAAGGTAGGGTCTGATTGAAAGCTGTGATTAAGAATACGAGCTCTGGAACCACACAGACCTCAGTTTAGGTTCTTGATCTACCAGGGGACTTTGGACAAGTCATTTAATATTTTAAAACTCAAGTTTACACACTTGGAAAGTGAAAATATTAATATCTTCCTCAAACTTTCGTTATGTGGAATAAATTGCATAACGTTTGCAATCCTGAAATGTCATGGTTTCTTAATAAATGGGAATTACTATTACTATTAGTCACAATTTAAACCTTTTTACCTTTTTCTGTGCAAAGAAAATGTAACTGTGCCTTCATTGTCTTAACCAAGCATCATCAAGCCTGACCTGGAGATTTAGCCTGATCATTTCTCAGCCTTTTGGCTAAGATCAAGTGGAGATTTAGCCTGGCTCCCAGGATCTCACCTATGATTTCTGGCATCTAGAATCTTATTTATGAATCTGACTTCAGCGGGTCTTCGGAAATAATTGTTCCTGGTTCTTTCTTCACCACATAGCTCGGTGGTGTTTAATCTATTTAGAAGCAGAATCTTTAACTTAGTTAAGTCATACATGTAACCACAAAATATAAAACAGTAAAGAGCATTTCTGTGAAAACACGGGAGCCCAAAGCCTCATCCAACAGGCCTCTGAGTCATGTCTGAAGGACCTATGACCTCCATTAATCCCTCCAGAGGAGCACTGAAGCAGTGGATCCCCCTTAACTTAGCATACTAACCAGGTTTATTTGAGAGTCAGCTCCCCTTATCCAACAGAACTCCTTTCTCTGCACGCAGCTACCCATAGCCCAAGCTCTCCTGACCCACTGTGTGCCTCTCTCAATTTGAGGGTAATTCAGAGAAACATAGCAAACAATCTCTTAATAAAAGCCCAGAGTCCCACGCACTGAAATATAGTCCTTAGTAGAATCACAGGGGGTACACATGAGCTATTCATATTTTCACAGATTTCCTAAGTGAGCAAGATGCTACCTAATTTGAGAATGATTGCTATAAAGCACATAGATGGTCACAGATTCCTAAACTCCCAAATTGAAGGAAACAAACTCACTCTTAAGCATTTGAAGATGGGTATGTAACAACTACCTTTGAAAGTAAGAATGAAAATTGATAACTAAAAACTATATTATACAGAAAACTCAAAGTGCATAGAGAATCATCAACATCCCAATAAATTGTTCATGTGGGGACTGTTTTCTAAACATCAAGTTAGCTTGATTTTCATCTCCAAACACCATAAATTTTATTTTAATTGGTGTTTACACCACAGTATCATTCACATGATAAAGAATCTTGCCCAGTGGTGGCAGGCACCTGTAATCCCAGCTACTCAGGAGGCTGAGGCAGGAGAATCATTTGAACCTGGGAGGCGGAGGTTGCAGTGAGCCGAGATCGCACCATTGAACTCCAGCCTGGTTGACAAGAGTGAGACTTCATTTCAGGGGTAAAAAAAGATCTTGCTCAGTGTTAGTACTTTGAAAAAAAAATTCAAGAGGAATGTTCTTCCCAGCTCCTTCTTATTTAGTCTAAATAATTATATCCTTATAGAGACTTTCCTCAACCACTGAAACTAGAGTAGCTAATAAGTCACTTGCCATCACATTAAAGTGCTTTCTGTGTGCCATTTATTCCTATATGTTTTCATGTTTATTTGCATGCTTAATTATTTATTACTTGTCTCCACTTCAAAATTTGTTCCATAGCACAGGGAATTTCTTTGTTTTCCATCATGTACCTAGTATATGTTGGTCCATAATAAATATTTATTGAATGAGTACATGAGCTAATTAAGTGAGCCCTCACTTTTATCCACCATAAACAGACTTCTTTGGGGAAAGGCATGACAAGAAGAAAGTTCTCTCAACTCCAGTTTAACTCCAAATCTCAGGTAATCAACTTCCCCACACTCCATTTCCCCCCTGAAGCTGGATTATTTTAGATTTGAAGATGGCATCCCACTCCCTGATACTCTGAAAGAACTAAAAGTCACGCCAGTACCTGGCCATTTGAATGACATATGACATTATTGGAAAATTAATAATTGGGTCAGCAAGTCTTGGGAAGAAGAGAAAAGGAAACAATATCATTTCTTTGTCTTCAGATCTCAATATTTTGTGTGATGATTTTTTCCCTTTTAATTGTAAATTGTCGACTCAATTCTGTAGTTTGAGGGAAATCATGCAAATGTTATGCTTCATTTTCCCTCTAATAACTCAAAATAATTATTCACTGGCAGAAACACAGGCTTAGCAGTACATGAAATAATACAGAATCAGGTCTCATTGCATATGTAGAAGGTCCAATTTAGGCAAAAGTTATTTCTAGCAATGCATGATTCTGAATCCTCAATGGCCACATTTTGGATGTTCTTAAACTTAAGGATCATTTTCCTATCTTTTTAAGCAGATATAAGGGTTAGCATGATAGAAATTGCTATAATAGGTGAACAATATTGATTTGCACATACACTCTGCGTCTGTAAGAAAGATTGGTTTGCATAGTAAATGTCTTTCAGAAGATTCCATTTTGGAAATTGTTGATTATGTATTCATGCATTTCATTGCATGGGGAAAGATTCTGTTAGAATTGTTCAGAAATATCCCAATGCATATGGTATGTTTTTTGCAACGTTATAGATTATTTTCAATGCATAAAATGTATAGAGTGTATGTTTTGCTTAATGTTCAATCACAGATTTATATAAATCACCTAATTTAAAATACGTGAAAAGTTGGTTAAGGAAGGTATTTACCAAACTATGCTTTTATAGCATTCATGTTCTGCTAATGTTAATAGGAGTTGGCTGTAAATGGTCAAATCAATGTAAGAAACTCTGGGTTAAAGTGTTAAAAAAGTTTCCTTCACTATAAGACTTTCATGCAATCTTAACTATGCTAATAGGTACTGTAAATATTCAAGCCAAGTACAAAGTTTGCAACATTTATCAAACTTACACCAAAGACAATTTTCTTTTTCAAACAACAGTGTATTGATTATGCTTTTTATTTTCTGTGTCTTATGAGGCTTTGACATTTTGGAGCATCTTACTAATCCTGGAGAGACTGCCCCTCCCAGGGCTAATTCCTACAGATAGTAAACAACTCGCCTGTGAACACACCTGCCCTGTACAAACCAACCACTCCAAAGCTCACACCGCCAGCCACCTCCTTCATCTAACTCACACAGCAAGGCAATATTTCCCTGCCCTAAATCGCTCCAGTGCCAGGTACTGGATGACAAAGGACACCTCCCCTGTCACTGTTTGATAGCTCAGAGCTCACTGAAATTATTCAAACTAGCCAGTTTTAAACCTGCTCAGCTGCTTCACCTGCCTGGCCCCTTCCTTCCCATGAAAACACAATAAAGGCGCTGGACCCTGTTTTCTCCTCCCTTCTTCTGCCTCCTTAACGAGCCGGGTACTTCCTCCTGTGGCTGGTGTGTCCCCTTCTCTTAGAAACCATAAGTGGTAAAAACTTTTCTCAATGGCTTTTGCTTCTCCGTGTTGCTTCTGTCACCTTTACAAGTTACAGTCTCACAGGTACAATCTAAACAAATGTTTGGTAAACAGTTCAGTCCACACTGGTAGAATACCAAAAAAAATAAAGAAATGAAGCATAGACTTTGGAGTCAAATGGGTTCAAATCAAACTCTGTTTCTTAGGACCTAAAATGTCATGGGATGACCTCTCCAAATATCTATGTCCTCATTTATAAAATAGAGAGAAAAACAATTCCTCTGAAATCACTTGGAAGATTTCATAGTGAGTTGGGCTAAGCATAACACAGTTCCTGGTAGCACATAGGAGTCCACTGGGTATGTAAATACATGATTAGTCTGTAAATTGAGGAATGCACAAACCGAAGGGTGGGTAAAATGTTCTATTAGCCAATTATTATCTCCAAGATCTGAAAATGTCCCCTTTCTTTGCCTATAATATAAAATCAACCAGTTTATTTAAGAAAATTTTAAGATTGCTGTCTGTGTCTTTAGTTTTCTTAACCTTAATTTACCAGTGAAATAAAGACAGAAGTCAGATCTCTCTATGATCAATTTTATTTTCTAAACTTTCTGTCTACCAGGCTGGTGTCCAGTCCAGTGAGAGGCTGAAAGGAGGACTCTGAAAATGCAGCAAATTGAACAATGCAAAATATTCTGTAAAGAAAATCAGTTTAATCCTTAACTCTACAAGTTAAAAAATTGTATTCCTCCTGCAGAAAGCCTGCCTGCCTGCCTGCCTGCCTTCCCTCCTTCTCTCTCTCTCTCGTCTCTCTCTCTCTCATCTCTCTCTGTCTCATCTCTCTCTCATCTCTCTCTCATATCTCTCTCTCTCCTCTCTCTGTCTCTCTCTCTCTCCTCTCTCTCTCGTCTCTCTCTCTCCTCTCTCTCACCTCCTTCTCTCTTTCTCTCTCTCTCTTCTCTCCTCTCTCTCTCATCTCTCTCTCCCATCTCTCTCTGTTCCTCTCTCCCTCCCTCCCTCCCCACCTTTCTCCCTCCCTCCCTCCCCCTCCTTTCTCTCTCTCTCCCTCTCTCCCCCCTCCTCTCTCTCTCCCTCCCCCCTCCTCTCTCCCTCCCTCCCCCCTCCTCTCTCTCTCCCTCCCTCCCCCCTCCTCTCTCTCTCTCCCTCCCTCCCCCTCCTCTCTCTTTCCCTCCCTCCCTCCCTTCTCTCTCTCTCCCTCCCTCCCCATCTCTCTCCCGCCCTCCCCCTCCTCTCTCTGTCTCTCTCCCTCCTCCCTTCCCCCCTCCTCTCCCTCCCTCCCTCCCCCTCCCTCCCCCTCCTCTCTCTCTCCCTCCTCCCTTCCCTCCTCCTCTCTCTCCCTCCCTCCCTCCCCCCTCCTCTTTCTCTCTCCCCTCCTCTCTCTCTCTCCCTCCTCCCTTCCCCCTCCTCTCTCTCTCCCCCCCACCCCCCTCCTCTCTCTCTCTCTCCCTCTGTCCCTCCTCCCCTCCTCTCTCTCTCTCTCCCTCCGTCCCTCCTCCCCTCCTCTCTCTCTCTCCCTCTGTCCCTCCTCCCCTCCTCTCTCTCCCTCTCCCCCTTCCCCCTCCCCCTCCCTCCCCCCTCCCCCGCACACTTGTCTCACTCTCATCTCACTCTGTCACCCAGGCTGGAGTGCAGTGGTGCAATCTTGGCTCACTGCAACCTCTGCCCCCTGGGTTCACGAGATTCTCCTGCCTCAGCCCCCAAAGGAGCTGGGACTACAGGCATGTGCCACCATGCCCAGCTAATTTTTGTATTTTTAGTAGAGATGGAGTTTCACCATGCTGGCCAGGCTGGTCTCAAACTCCTGGACTTAAGTGATCCACCCACCTCGGTCTCCCAAAGTGCTGGGATTACAGGCATGAGCCAGCACGCCCTGCCAGAGAGCTTTTCAACTAAAGTACTTGTGGCTTTTCAGTCGGTTAGGAATACAAACCTAGCCCCAGTCAATGTGCAGCTGGTCATATGTGCACATTTTAATAACCAAAAATGTTAATGTGGCTTTCAATAGATGATGAACCTAAAAATTAAACATACCAAATAAAATACTATCAAATCACACAATGACATTCTTAATTAGCATATCTAATAATTAGGCAGTATATCTACCATCCTGGATATGGGCTTTATTTTAAAATCCTGCATTCTATATCAGCCCTGAAGAAGAGGATATTTTCCAATGAAAATATCCCTTTTGTTGAATTTCTCTTTTCAGATAGCTTCTGGATAATGCTTTATGAGCAGCTTGTACTTTATATCTCTTTATGTACTCTTTCTGATGCTACCAGGAATTGCCCTCTAGGGATGCTCTGACATTTCACTGGGGCAGCCCAGTAATATTTTTTTACATGATCTGCCAAGGGGATTGGCCTTACAGAAGATTCAACTCCTCATTCAGTGGTTGATAATAGATTCAATTACATTGCCTACCATCTCTGATCATTATTGCTAAGATAAAATTCATGTTGTTACAGCATAATCTTGATTAAAATGTTTAAGGCAGTGATGAGTAATGCCAAGGACCCGCAATTAGAAGGCATGATCGTCCAGAGGTGACAGGTGTTCATAGCGTTGTTCAACAGATGCTCTTCTCTAATAAACAGTTCTACTCATTTTTATTTTAGCATCCTATGTTAGCCTTTTCCAATTTGGTTTGCAGTGGGAAGCACCTGTACACATATAAACTTTTAAGCCCAGGATATTGCTTTTCGTCTCAAGCAAGTCTTTTGGTTACAACTGTGAACAATCAGACAAATACATGCAAGGCTGCCATTCACAAAACAGTCCAATGGATAATTCCTCTTAAGAAATGTGAGGAAAATGGTGTCATTCCCCATGCAGGGAGAGAAAATAATCTCTGCTCTATTTGTGGCACTAGCAGCTTTATATTAACAATGTTCACAGTGCATCCACATCATGAGATGTTATGAGGGTGAATACAACCATTTTTGCAGAATGCTTTGTGTTTATATAGCACCTCTTCCCAGAATACTCCCGGGAGGGTTGCAGTGATTGTCACTGGATTTAACTGTCTCTATCCTATCCGTTCCTAAAATAGGCATGAAAGTGCAAAACAGAGCCCTACAACATCATTATAATCAGGATAAATAGGAAGCTTACTTGTGTTAAAAATAATAACTGACAATTGCAACGTGGAGAAATACAGGAGAGGAAGTGAAATCACCCCTGTATTCATCAAAGTTTGTGATCAGAAACTTTTACATTCTATACTCAGCAGTCATGTCAAGAAAGACCATTTTCCAATGAGTTAATTGCATGCATCAGAGGATGGAGTAGAATTAGAATTATGGAAACATAGAATAATGGCATTCAGTTATTGAAGAAATGCTACAGCCTCTCCAGTAGTATGCTCTTTATTCTCCTGGAAATGTCAATGAGGCTCCAAGAGCCTGTGGTAGAGGTGGAAATGGTGGTCTTCATTCTCGAGCTTCTAAATCTGGACTAGAAAAAGCACTAAGGAAAACAATCAACAGATAATACAAGCACCAGTAAAGAACTCCAACCTTTTCCTTTTCTCATTGGTTAATTAAACCCACACAGGAATGCAAGTGCACATAGAAAGGCTTAGAACTGGCCCCATAATGATTCTTATACCATGATTTAATTTGTGATCTAGAGACAGCAACTGCTAAACATCAGAGCTCAAATGAGTCTTCTCTAATAAATTGTATTTTTTGTCTTCATACAAAAGTAACTTTTACATTTTACACCATTGCATGCTATTTACTATTCGTTATATGGCAGATTGAGTATTCCTTATCTCAAAAGCTTGGGACCCAATGTGTTTCAGATTTTTGGCCTTTTATTGTGGGGGGGAGTTTTGGCATATTTGCATTATACTTACCTGAGTGAGCACTCCAAACCTGAAAATCTGAAATCTGAAAAGCTCCAATGGGCATTTCCTTTGAGCATCATGTCAGTGGTGATCAAAACGTTTTAAATTGTGGAGCATTTTGGATTTTCAGATTTAGAATGCTCAACCTATTTTGGATTTTGAAAAATAATCTAGATAAACATTCTTGGGTTTGTTGTCCTGGAGTTTGTACCCTAACTTAGGAAGCCATTGACATGTGTTAAAAGCAGAAGGATCTAATGATGATGGAGAAGACTCAGTCCACTAAAGGTCAGGAAAAGCAAAAAGGGAGCAGAGAGGAATTACTATAAAAACTCAAAGCAGCAATTTGACATTTATCTTCCTATCCCATCTCTTCATTCTTCTAGTATAAAATTAAATTTCCCTGTCCATCATATATGCCTAGGGGTGTGTTTCACTTGCATAGAGAATGTAGAAGCATTTTATGCTTAAAGGTATCAGGACAAGTAGACATGTTTCAGAATAGATATCTTGCTGGCTTCCTCTGATTTCTGTGATGGCTCTCAGCAAATGGGGATGCTGCAATGTCTTCTTTTGTCCTTTCAAGACAGCTCTTCTTGGATCGTATATTCTACTTTGTTACTATTATTATTAGATATTAGTTGCCAATGTTTTACTTATAGGACAGTTGTAAAATTTAAATTGTAGAATGGCCAAGTGGCCACGTCAGAGGTCAGAGCAGCATGAAGGCTGGGAGGTCATTTACAATCAAAAGCTTCCCTCTCTTAAGTTACATCTCAGCCATTTACAAAGCCAAACAGCAGCCTGGTTGATTTTGTCTTGCATGGATTGGACTGGTTCTAAAGCTTTGTACATTAAATCCCAGGAATTTTAAATCAAACACACTACAGTATGTTTTTCTGCATTATTAACTGTGGATAGTTTTACCCTGGCTTTTTCATGACGTCCATGACCCCATCCTTCCATTGGGTATTACAATATCGCCTGTGAAAAGAAAAAAATGCTTCGACTCTTTCCTCACCTTTGGAAGTTTCATAACCAAAACCTTATACTTTGATGCATATTTGAGAAGATGTTGAAATTATACTAGACAACTTAACTGGTAAATTCCAGTGGAATTGTTAAGAAATAATATATCCACATTTATACCAAATTAATGCATCATGATTAAAGGTCTTAAAATGAATACCAAATGAATTAGTAATGGTGGTCTTTGTGCTTAACCCTTTAAATTATATAAAAATATATCTGTATCAAATAGTTGAACATAAGAATGAGAAATTGAAGTTAGTAGTATTTGTAATACAAAGATTGCAAATGTTATTAGGGTTCTTTTGTTTAATAATGCATAATCATTACATAATCATTATGTGATCATTACATGATTGTTACATAAAAATGTAACAGTGAAAGCCAATATATTATTAATTGAATGAGCTAATTTCAACAGTTCGTGAGAAAACAAAAGTCCCCAAAGTGAAAATAAACTTGTCATGTTCTATAACCATAAAACATTAATTTTGATAAATCAAATGTAATTAACTTGATTTATAATTTATTTTGAAGTATTAGTTAAGGATATCCTTATTATATTGCCTTTTCAGTGCAATCTAATGGAGTAGTAATCCCAATCCTTATTTGGAAATCAATATAGCGATGAAAACAAATGACTGAACTAGTGAAAGAGTTGAAAACATGAGTCAGACAAATCAAACTTCAAATTCTAGGAGAGTTACTTGTTCTGTGACCTCATCAGATTATTTAATTTCCCTATGTGTCAGTTTCCTCATCTGCAACAAAGAAGCTGGAAATACTTGCCTGATAGACTTGTGTTCATGGACAGAAGAGGTGATTTGTCGAGAATGTTTAGCATACCTGGTACCTAGCTGTATTGAATCTTTATTGAGTATTAGCTATAACGTATAAGCTACAAAAACACTTCATGTGTATTTGCTCACTTAATCATGTATTTTACTAATATCTTCCTCATTTTATAGACAAGAAACTAATGCACAAGGAGATTAATTGCTCAAGAAATGGCAGGTATTATTATTACCATATTTCTACACTTTTATTCTCTTTTCTACTCTTTCTCAACAGAGATTTGTTTGTATAATGATGGTATTAAGAAACATAACAGGTATATCCTTAAAAACTGATAACATTAATTTGACATAGTAAATTAATGTAGATGTTAAACTGAAGTACATTCATTATCAAATATTTCCATTCTTTTCCTTCAAGGTTTGAAAAACCATATAACCAATGCAAGAAGGAGCTTGGGATCAAAATCCTGACTCCAAAATCCCCAACAGAGACACAAAGAACAACATATCTGAACACCCTCCTCTACTGAAAGTGGCAAAATTTAGAGTAGGGAATGGTGATAGTGGCCAGCTTAATTTCCTCCAAGCAAGGCTATGGAGAATCTTCCATTAAACATCAATGTAATTTCAGCGAATGCGGTTCTGATACACATCTCAAACACCCAGCCCTGTAAAGTGCTGTCAAGAAGCTCTAGACATCTCACTGATGAACATTTTCACACCAACTTCTTCACCAAAAAAAAACTTCCCATAACCTACACCCTACAGAACTTAATACTGAAGGATAATAATGACTCAACCTAACAAAAATGAAACCTCACTTCTCTAAAGGATTTTTCTTAGAGAGTCCAGATATGTTAGTCCTGTCTTCATCTTCATCCAGAATGACAAACAGCCCTGGGATTTCCAAATTGTAACTGTAACAGTGCTGGTACATTTGTAGCATAATGAGAGTCTTCATCACTGATAATTTTAAAACTAGACCACATTTTTCAGTGTCAGCTCCGTCTAGTATTGATTGTTTTGGCAGTGTCCGATCATGTTGTATTTTTCATGTTTCTTCATTTCTTAGTGTTATTTAATCATTTCAATTAGCTCTCCCATTTGTTCACATAACTCAGCGAGTATACGGTGTATATTAGAAATGAATTCAATTGTGATTCTTATATGTCAGTCAAAAATAGCAACTGCAACTAAAGATGATTGCTTAGGCACGAGAGACCTATACTTTGGGGCAATGCTTTGGATTTTTAATATTCTGGAGCAATTTTATAAAGTAGTCCATTAATTATTTGAGAGTGATGTGTGCTAATATATCCTGTGTGGCCTATCCTTAAAACAAAATATCACGAAAATCAGCAAAATGGTAAGATTTCAGGTGGAGTTGACAATTTCAAGCAAACAACCTCATGAACTCTAGAATTCCAGAAAAATAACTTTTCCATTCACATTTTTAAATTAAGAATCTATGTGAGTACAGGTTTTGGGGGGAGGGTGGGTGGATTTCTATGCATCATGCAGAAGGAACACTTATTTGTGTAACTTACAGAGATTCAGATGTCAGAAGGAAAGATGCAGAGTACTTCATGGCATGACTAACATAAACCTTTGTTATTTATCTGAAACATCACATTTGATTATTCTTCCAGTAAAATTCTCTGGGATGTCATGGGGGGAAAAAATCACTCCTATCATGTCATAAACTAAAGACAACTAAAATACCATTTGTAACAGTAACAGAACTCTTCAGGCTTGCCTAAATATCAGATTTTGCCTAAATACCAGATTTAGGCCAATTTTGCCTAAATTAGAAACAGTCCTATTATTCAAAGAGATAGGAAATGAAAAACTACAGTTGGAAATTTGGTTTTAAGGCTTGCAAAATTGTCACGAGCAGAAATCACTGTTTTCCTTTATCACATGGCATCTGCCAAGTCTGCCTAATGTGATTCTGTGGAAAATGCCTTTGTCCAGGAAGGTCTTACTATGGTTACTTTTTTGGACTTCATTCAGCCAAATGCACTTAATGGATATTCACTGCAGAGTCAAACCTGTCTGTGATGATTTTGGAGGAAAAGGGGTATTTTTAAAGAGGCAAAAGTGCCCTCTCTGTCATCCCAGAGATTATCATTTATAATCTAATCTATCTGGTTGGGGGGGGGGGTGGAGCATGTGCACAATAGGCTGGCAATTATTCACAGATATTAATGTAAACACAGGTACGCACACATTACATAAAATAAGAGTAGAAAAAAGTGAAGAACATAGGGATATGAGGATAGGTTACAAATTAGCATAAGCCCCTAGACTGGGAGTGGTCATTTCTTTCCCCATGTCTAAACCCCGCTAAGTAAACAGCCTTCTTCCCACATGAATACCAAGATACAAAAGGTTGACCCAAATTGCCCAAGGGAGTTAATAACGGCTACTTGGGATTAAAGACAAGCTTCTATACAAATGGAAGAGTTTTACAGCCAGAGATATTTCACCTCCAAAAGATGTCAAACTACAAATGAGAAGGTCACATAAAAACAGCATTAGAGGAGCAAATGGTATGAAGTTTTCACATAATTAGTTATTGTTTCCCAGTGACTATTGTAAGAAAAACCACTACTATTTAAATGTCTGTAGGGAATGGACTAACGAAAACTTAAATGATCGCAGCTAGAAAACCACTGATTCCTCCTCCTCTGAACCAGCTTAGCTCCCTCAAGGTCAAAGTTAGAGGAACTTACTTGGCAAAGAGGTTTCCCTAGCAAAGCACACAAATGAGTCTAGGTACTTCAATCCAGCCCCTTTCACTGACATTAAAATCTATTCAATATATTTTATTCAGTGTGTTTCAAAAACTTCATCCAGACACACTGAATAGATGCAGAATTGTCTTGCACAGAAATTATACTTGTTTGCATAGCATATCCATTCTAAAATATGACTAAATGAGGTTTCCTGCAGTGTGTGCACTAGAAATAGTTTTGAATTCATTTGGTGCTCTTTGCCTCTTGCTCTTTGGTATCTTCAGGAAGATAATCTTCATTCTAACTGTTCTTACAAACATACGCTGGCAGCCCTGTGTTTTCCTAAATATGAGTGGCTCCTGGACTGTATAGCTAATCTTAGGGTTTTCTCAGCTCAACTTCATGAAGCCCATTGTTACAAACTGTAGGTATTAATTTTCTTACTTTCATGATGGAGCATTCATGAATTCTTCTGGAATGTGAATTCCTATCTCTAATCTCTGAAACAAAAAGTTTGTGTTGCATTCACACCCAAAACCAGTGAAATCTTTGTGCTCGGTTAAGTAGTCAATTCAGTTAAGCCACATTGACAAAAGTGGTTCATCTAGCTGGTGCTAGTAACCAGCTAGTTGTCTGTGTCTTTCTTGTCCTGACTTTCTCCACCACGTCTAAAGAACATCTTTTTAACTGCATTTGTTGTTACATACAAGCCCAAATGATCATCTTTTCATAAACATGATCTTTTCATATCCATGGGATCCTTTTTTGCCAGGTCTTTTTTCCTTTCTTCTTGAATCCCCCATCCCTCTCTTTCCCACTTTCCCATTTTCTTACCCCTCTTCCTCCCTTCCTCTCACTTCTTGTGCTATTCCATTCTCCATCCCTTCCCAGTTAACTCAGTAATTTAGGATTTATTCTATTTTTAATTTTCTTTCATGTCAGAGACTAGTTATTGGTGATGCCAGATCACCAACATCATTAAGCACCTGACTGTACTTCTCTAAAAATCTCTGCAGTTCATCCTCTGTCCTCTTCCACAACAGACAGGCTCTGATCACATCTCCATCTCTAATCTGTTTGCACAACAGCTCAAATCCAGCCTTGCCCCTCTTTTCCATTCTCCTCAGAGCAGGAAATGAGTTCTCTAAACCAAGCTGATTAGTCTGTCTCTCCGGGATAGCAATAGGAGATATACCTAATGTAAATGACGAGTTAATGGGTGCAGCACACCAACATGGCACATATATACATATGTAACAAACCTGCACGTTGTGCACATGTACCCTAGAACTTAAAGTATAATAAATATATATATATATATATATATAAAAGCAAGCTGCACTTGGAAAGCAGACAAAAGTATGGCAGTTCTTCCAAAAAAATAAACCATGGAACTACCATATGATCTAGCGGTTTCACTTCTGGGTACATAGCTAAAGGAATTGAAAGCAAGAAACTGAAGGGAGATTTGTCCACCCACGTTTACAGCAGCATTATTCACAATAACAAAAAGGTGGAAGTAACCCAAGTGACCACCATAAACAAAAAGTGACATATAAATACAATGAAGTATCAGTTACTGAAATGGTTTGGCTGTGTCCCCACCCAAATTTCATCTTGAATTGTAGCTCCCATAATTCCCACATGTTGTGGGAAGGACCTGGTTGGAGATGACTGAATCATGGGGTCAGTTTCCCCCATACTGTTCTCATTGTAGTGAATAAGTCTCACGGGAGCTGATGGTTTGATAAGGGGAAACCCCTTTCACTTGGTTCTCATTCTCTCTCTTGCCTGCCACCGTGTAGTAAGACGTGCCTTTCACCTCCTGCCGTGATTGTGAGGCCTCCCCAGCCATGTGGGACTGTGAGTCCATGAAACCTGTTTTTCTTTATAAATTAGCCAGTCTCAGGTATGTCTTTATTAGCAGCATGAGAACAAACTGATACGGTCACCCTCTAAAGGAAGGACATTCTGACACATGTTACAACATGGATGAACCTTGAGGACATTATGCTAAGTGGAATAAGCCAATTACAAAATAACAAATACTGTATGATTTTTCTTAAATGAGGCACTAGAGTAGTCAAATTCATAGAAACAGAAAAGTAGAATGGTGATTGCCAGGGTCTGGGGAGAGGGGGCATGGATGGCTATGGGCGAATAGGTGCAGAGTTTCAGTTTTGCAAGATGGAAAAAGTTCTGGAGATGCATGGTGGAGACGGTTCCACGTAAGTATTAATGTACTTCATGCCACTAAACTGTACACCTAAAAATGGTTAAAATGGTAAATTTTATGTATACTTTACCAAAGAAAAAATAAGTTTCACAGCCTTTAGCAAAAGCCCAAATTCTTTTTTTGTTTGTTTGGATTTTGGGCGGTTTTTTTTTTTTGTTTCTTTTTTTCTTGAGATGGAGTCTCACTCTGTTGCCCAGGCTGGAGTGCAGTGGCATGATCTAGGCTCACTGCAGCCTCCGCCTCCCAGGTTCAAGCAATTCTCCCACCTCAGCCTCCTGAGTAGCTGGGATTACAGGTGCCTGACACCACATACAGCTAATTTTTGTATTTTTTGTAGAGAGAGGGTTTCACCATGTTGGCCAGGCTGGTCTCAAACTCCCGACCTCAAGTGATCCACCCGCCTCGGCCTCCCAAAGTGCTGGGATTACAGGCCTGAACCACCATGCCCAGCTGCAAAAGCCCAAACTGTTTAACAAGCCGTAGGCTGCTCTGTGCCCATCCCTTTGAGTCTGGATCATAATGTTGTTCTCTGCCTAGAAAGTACCATTTTGCCAACCTGCCTCTAACCTTCCCCTGACCATCCAAAGCAGAAGATGTGCTGTCTCCCTGGTGACCTCATGGTTCTTTGTTCTCAGGGGCCCTGAAGTGTTTCCAGGGTAAAATCTCTGAGAAGTTTACACTAATGTCTCTCCCAAGAGAGGCTGACTGCCTCCAAAGCACAGCAGTCTTTGCCTGGCACGGAATGAATGCTTCACAAACAGTGAATTAATGAATAAATTTCAGCCTGAACCATGTAGACCACGCTGCAGGAATCACTCTGTCTCCAGTTTATGATGTTTCCTTTCAAAGGAAGGGATGAAAAGGTAGCAGCCTCAAGATCAATGGAGCAGGGTTTTGAAATACTGGAATTCAGAATGTTTTCCTGTAAAGTTGAATTTCTAATAACACATGGACATTTTCTTTTAGTAAGCTTTGTTACTGAATGGTAGAATATGAAGGGTAACTCAACATCTTTGACTATTCCCACTCAGAGAAATGGGCATTCTGAGAAATAGCAGAGCGCATTACAAGTTCCCTTAATACTGTAGCCAGTTGCTTTCCAATAAATGGTGTTTTACATACGGGAAGAACAAGACATAGAAAAACTGATTGGTTTGTTCTAATTAACAAAAAGGAAAGCAATAAATATATGATAAGGAGATTTGACATTTTCTTCCTCAGATCATTTTTTTTATATACATGTTAGACACCCTCAGCATAATCTTCTTCAGTGAAGCTCTTCTCTTAAACCAATCACAGAGGGTTTTTTGAGCATCTGTTCTGTGTTCATCATTGTACCTGATCTTAGAGTTTCTCATCTAAATGCCATATTCACTATCAAAGGCCTCTATAAAAAATAATATGATTAGACTCTGGGATTTGATGTCTCAGATAAAAATTAATATGAATCTACATACAACAAAAGGTCCAAATTAAGCTAAATGACAGTAGAGAAAATCAAGCTAGGGTGGATTGGGATACCACTGCTTGGGCTATTTTAAGTTAATATTAGCCTATAAGCAATTAAAGACTGAATTGAAAATCCACTGTGTCCCATCAAAAATTTACCTCTTTGTGGCCAGGTGCAGTGGTTCATGCCTGCAATCCCAGCACTTTGGGAGGCCAAGGCGGGCAGATCATGAGGTCAGGAGATCGAGACCATCCTGGCTAACATGGTGAAACCCCGTCTCTACTAAAAAAAAAAACGCAAAAAATTAGCCGGGCATGGTGGCGGGTGCCTGTAGTCCCAGCTACTCGGGAGGCTGAGGCAGGAGAATGGCGTGACCAGAAGGCAGATGTTGCAGTGAGCTGAGATGGTGCCACTGCACTTCAGCCTGGGCGACAGAGCGAGACTCTATCTCAAAAAAAAATTTACCTCTTTGTAAACAAGAACATCAAAAAGAGTTCATATTATGTATGGAACATTAAACAGCTGTGAGTCATATCTTTGAAGAGTTCTGTGGCCTTACCATGATGTATGTGGACAGAAGAATGGCTGTTTGGGTGTTTCCACCCAATATTTAGACATTGCCCCTTTACTAGGAACTAGTGGAGAACTTAAGGTTACTAAAGAAGACTCATGTAGAGGACCTCAAGGGTGCCTTAAACATCATCCACACTTTCATCCCTGTCCTCTGTACGTGAACAGCCACAGGGTCCACAGACAACCAGAATTGCTCCACTGAATGCCTCTTGCTTTCTCCCCTTCCTCAAAAGATAAAAATCTCTGGCAGAAGAAATAGTTACCTGCTGCCATCCATCAGTACTGCAATTACCGTGACTCTAAGTGACCTTCTTGCCCAATGTTTAATGCACAATGGACCGTGCCCAGGGAGACCTGGGCATTTCTGTTGCTTTGTTCTACAATGATCCCTTCTGTTCTAGCAGCGTGAGCTCACTGATGGTCATACTCTCTGAGGACTGTAGGCATTTTCACCCTATATCCCCCTGTACCAGAAAACATGGACATAATTTAAAGTTTATTTCTACTTAATAGAGTGATATTCCAACCTGTGTGGAAATAACCATTTGTCACTCTTTAAAGAATGGTATTTAACATTTATTATAATGTAAGTAGTAGCATTTTAGAGTCAGTTAGTGCCAGACTTTGTGCTAATCACTTTACAAGCATTGATTCATTCTGTCCATGGAAACTCTATCCCTTTTGCTCATGTCCCCATTTGACAGCTAAGGAAACTAAAGCTTAGAGAGGTTAAGTAATTTGCCTAAAGCCATGCAGGTTTTAAGCAGAAGAGCTTGAAGGAGACAAACTCAGATCTGTACAATCCTGAACTCTTATAAGCCACCCTTTCCTTCTATGACAAGTTACTTCATTCGGTAAATACTGTTGAAAGACTATTATATCTAAGCCTTCTTTTAGATATCTCTCACATTTGTCTACTCGTATCTACCATAAACACCTCCTTTAGAAGCTACCTTAATTTCTTGCCTATACTACCATAGTAGTCTCCTTTTCTTGCTGCATGCCTGATCTTCATAACAAGAAATGATGAAGTCTTCTGATTGCTTTTAAAGCCTCTCTGTTCTTATCTAACCTCCACATTCCCAGAGCCCTAGTATGGAACCTGGCACACAATAGGTGCTTGACAGATAGCTGTTGATAAATGCATGCATGGATGAAAAGATGGAGGGTGGATGAATACAAATAAATAATGCACAGTTCTTGCCCCTAAGGAGGTCACCAGACAGAAGGAAAGAAGAAGACATACACACTTATCCCTATAACATAAGCTAGAACCTGAAGTCCTTATGATAAACTGTATTCAAATTGCCTCTGTGTGAATATACACTGTACCCTTGTATCTCTTGCCCTACAGGACCTGGGGTGCTTAACACTCCTAACTACAGTCTCAGAAACCCATGAGAAGTTTGGGGGTGTGGAGGTTCATTGTAGGGAGGGTCAATAATGAAGAGAAGGAAGCTGGTGGAAGAAAGGAGGGAGGAAAGTTATGTAATAAAAACAAGATGACCAGCTAGGCAAAGTGGTTCATGCCTGTAATCCCAGCACTTTGGGAGGCCAAGGTGGGCAGATCACTTCAAGCCAGGAGTTTGAGATCAGCCTGGATAACATGACAAAACTCTGTCTCTACTAAAAAATACAAAAATTAGCTGGGTGAGGTGGCACATGCCTATAATCCCAGGGGAAGCTGAGGCAGGAGAATTGCTTGAACTCAGGAGGCAGAGGTTGCAATGAGCCGAGATCGCGCCACCGCACTCCAGCTTGGGCGACAGAGCAACTGAACAAGACTCCATCTAAAAAAAAAAAAAAAAAAAAGATAAAAAGAAAAAAAAATGACAGCACCAAGGAAAAACTTTAGGGAGCTATCTACATTCACAAAGCTGAGGAAGAAAAAAGATCCAAGAAAGGAGAGGATGCAACAGAGGAAGAGAAACAAAGGATGGAGGAGAGAATCATGCATTCAGTTCATGCAAAAATATTTACTGCATGTCAATTATGTGCCAGGCACTAGGTGCTGAAAATACAGCAATGGAACAACAAAAAAGACATGATTATCTGCCTACTGAATTTACAGCCTAGTGGAAGAGAAAGGCACTACACAATGTATACTATATATGATACCCCACAGAAACCAGTGAAAAGTGCTACAGGTTAAAAAAAAAGAGGAAAGGGAGAGATGAAGGGTTGGGGATGAGGGTTTTTAGTGTCTAGATGGGTGGCCAGGGGAGGAGGAGCCGGCCGCACCGCTGTCTGCAAGAGAGTGTTTCAGCCAGCGGGAAGCAAGGGCAAGGCCATGGAGCAGGGGTCTGCTGGGCATGTTCCACAAGAGCAAGGAGGCTGGTGTGACTGGGTCACAGAAAAGGACAATGAATCAGGACAAGAGGGCACCGATGCTGTAAGCATCCTAAGGGCTGGCTTTTACTCAGTGAGACAGGAAGCTGTGGGAGGGTTTTGAGCAAGGACATAACTGGACCGCCTTACAATTTAACATCTTCACTCTGGATTTTCTGTTGAGAATAAATAGACGGGGTGCAAAAGAAGAAATTGATGAACAGAACAGACCAAAAGGAGACTATTGTAGTAATTCAGGTCAGAGGTGAAGGAGGGTCCCCAGACAGTCGTGATGAGAGGCAGGAAGAAGTGCTCTAATTCTAGATCTATTTTGTGGAAGAGAAAGCAGGGTTTGCTTACGGACCAGTTGCGAAGAGGGAGAGAAAGAAGAGTCAAGGACTACACCAAAGCATCTGGCCTGAACAAGAAGGAGATGAGGATGGCCATGAATTGTGGGGAGGAAAGAGGCGGAAGGAGCCCATTTCAGGAGAATGTCAGCTCAGAAACGTGCCATCTGAAATGCCAGTGCCCTATGCAGAGGCAGATGACAAGTTAGACACTATGTAGACTCACAGTAAGGAGAACCGGGAAGGGCAGCCTCAAAGATACTGCAGGAGGAAAGTTGTTCAAGGAAGGAAGTAGGTGATTGGGCCAAAACCTGCAGAATGGCTAACAATGGTGAAAGTTGGCCAAGTCTTTTGGGTTTGATTAAGAGACAGCAATTTGAGCTTGGCTCCTGGAGGCAGAACTCTGCCAGTGGTTAAAAGGACAGTAAGAGATGAGGTGGAAAGCATAGTGTAAGGAGACTGGTTAGAGAAATGGGACCAGGTAAATAGAGTCCATCACGCATGCCTTCTGAGATCATGACACGGTGCCTTTTCAGCAAGTGTTATCTTGCAGGTACAGTCAAGCTGCGCCTTCCTCTAGCCTCTTCCCCATCGTGGAGCTAACACAGAGTCACATTGCTGAAAAACACAATGTAACAAGCCAAGCAAGTGTGTGCATTAAATCCAACGAAAATGAGGAAGTAGGGATTTGCAGCGAAAATTTGATTAACTCATTTCATTAAAAAGGACATTGACATGCAAAATAATGGAAAACAATTAATGGTCTCATTAAGATCTTTACAAATTAGAGAAGGACCACAGGGAGATGGGAGAGAGTTGGAGACAGGAGAAAGGGGAGGACAAGCACACACTTGGGCATTTTTCCAGCTCTGTCTCATTCTCCTTCTCTAAAATCCATATGGGAGAAGTCAAAGAGAGTCTGCATGGTCCCTGCCTGGCTCATTTACAACTACAGTCATCCACTGCTTATGAAATACTGGATCTTTCCCAAGCATTCTACCTTTTTTTTTTTTTTTTTTTTTTTTTTTTTTGAGAGAGTCTCACTCTGTTGCCCAGGCTAGAGTTCAATGGCACGATCTCAGCTCACTGCAACCTCTGCCTCCTGGGTTCAAGCGATTCTTGTGCCTCAGCCTCCCAAGTAGCTGGGAATACAGACATGTGCCACCTGCCTGGTTAATTTTTCTATTTTTAGTAGAGTTGGGGTTTCACCATGTCGGCCAGGCTGGTCTCAAACTCCTGGCTTCAAGCGATTCTCCTGTCTCAGCCTCCTGAAGTGCTGGGATTACAGGCCACCATGCCCAGCCATTCTACCAACAGGAGACTATGTTTGAATTATTTTTGTTTTTATTGAATACAAGACATTCAAAAGGAGGGCTAAACTTACTGGTAATTCACATGTGATTATGTGATTTTACACTGCTATGTTAAGTTCGCTTAGGAGTTAGGAGCGCAGTTTAAGTTGGGGCAGAGGAGGGAAAGAATGGCAATGTGGAGCTTTTAATGGGAAACAAGCTGGGATGATGTGCAGAAATAAGAACTCCTGGCTGGGCACAGTGACTCAGGCCTGTAATCCCAGCACTTTGGGAGGCCAAGGCGGGCAGATCATGAGGTCAAGAGTTTGAGACGAGCCTGGTCAACGTGGTGAAATCCTATCTCCACTAAGAATACAAAAATTAGCCGGGCGTGGTGGCACACGCCTGTAATCCCAGCTACTCAGGAGTCTGAGGCAGGAGAATCGCTTGAACCTGGGAGATGGAGGTTGCAGTGAGCTGAGATCATGCCACTGCACTCCAGCCTGGGCAACCGAATAAGACTCTTGTCTTGTGGGGGAAAAACAGCTCCTGAAACATTAATGGCAGTACCAGGTACCAGAAAACCATGACCTAGGACAATAGAGAGACATACATAAAGCAAAGTCAGTCTTTTCACTTTTGCTAAGTATAAACTCCATTAGAGCCTCACCGCAGAAACTGGAACAGGAAACAGCATTTCAATAACATTTAAGTGAGTCATAGTAACTATACCCTGTATATCGAAGCTTCTAACTGTCTTAAGTCTCATTTGGGCACTAAATAATAATGATGTGGCATTTTGAGATAGGATCCATCTTACTTTATTATTTGGAGAATTATTACTTACAGTATTCCCATTTTTTAAGTTGAACTTTTTATTTCGAGATTATTGTAGATTCACATATAGTTACAAGAAATAATTCAGAGAGATGCTATGTATTCCTACTAATTTTCCCCTAATAGTAACATCTTTCAAAACTATATGATATGGTTTGGCTGTGTTCTCACCCAAATCTCATCTTGAATCGTAGCTTCTACAATTCTCATGTGTTGTTGGAGGGACCTGGTGGGAGGTAATTGAATCATGGGGGTGGGTCTTTCCTGTGCTGCTCTCATGATCGTGAATAAGTCTCACAAGATCTGATGGTTTTATGAAGGTTTTATAAAGCACAAATTCTCTCTTGTCTGCAACCATGTAAGACATGCCTTTTGCCTTCAACCATGATTGTGAGGCCTCCCCAGCCACATGGAACTGTGAGTCCATTAAACCTCTTTTTCCTTATAAATTGCCCAGTCAGGAATGTCTTTCTCAGCAGCATGAAAATGGACTAATACACTACAGTACAACATCGCAACCGGGATGCTGACATTGATACTGTCAAGATGTACATTTGCATCATCAAGAAGACCCCTTACCTTGCCTTTTATTATCCTACCCACTTGCCTCCTGCTCCTGCCTGCTCCTTAAGCCATGGCAGTCAGCAATCTGTTCTCCATTTCTATAATTTTGTCATTTTTAGAGTCTTTTATAAATGCAATCACATGATGTGTAACCTTTCAAGAAACAATTCTCTGGAGATTCTTCTAGGTTGTAGTGTGTATCAGTAGTTATTATGTATTGCTGTGTAGTATTCCATGGTACGGATGTGCCATAGTTGGTTTAACCATTTATCCATTGACAAACATCTGAGTGGTTTCTGGGTTGGGGCTATGATGAATTAAGCTGCTATCAACATTCCTGTACAGTTTTTTGTGTGAACATAGTTGTCATGTCTCTGGAGTGCAGTTGCTGAGTCACAGGGTATTTGCATGTTTAGTTTTTTAAAGAAACAGTTTAGTTTTTCAGACTGGCTGTACCATTTTGCATTTCCACAGCAATGTATGAGTAATCAAGTTTCTTTGAATCCTTACCAGTATTTGAATTTGTCACTGCGTTTTACTTTAACTTTTCTGATAGGTTCTGTAATGGTAGTTCTTTGTGGTTTTAATTTGCACTTTGCTACTTGCTAATGATGTTAAAAGTATTTTCGGGTGCTTATTTGACATCCATATATCCTCTTTCATTAAATATCTCCTGTCTTTTGCCCACTTTATAATTAGATTTTGTTTTTTTGTGTTTTTCCTGTTATGTTTTGCGAATTCTTTATACATTCTGAATACATGTTTTTTATATGTATTTGAGTAGTATTTAAAGAGCTTTTTTAGCAATTGACAGTGGTATTGTATTTTTAATTTTAATTTCCATGTGTTCATTGTTGATATATACAAGTGCAACTGATTTTTATATATTTATCTTGTATCCTGCAACTTTGCTGAACTCACTAATTCTAGGAGTTTTCCATAGCATTTTGTATGTAGGCAGTCATGTCACTGACAAATAGAACACTTTTCTTTCATTCTGATTTGCATGACTTTATTTCCTTTACTTAATGAACTGGCTAGAACTTTGAGTACTATGTTGAATAAGAGTGGTGAGAGCAGACATTTTTGCATTGTCCTTGATATTGGAGTGAAAGCATTCAGACTTTCATGATGAAATACAATGTTTGCTGTAGGTTTTCTTTAATGCTTTTTAGCAAGCAAAGAAGTTGCCCCCTATTCCTATTTCTTTTCAAGAATTTTTATCATAAGTGATGGGCAAATGCTTTTTCTGTATCAACTGGTATTATCATTTGATTTTTCTTTTTTATTCTGCTAATATGGTGGATTACATTAATTGATTTTCCAATGTTGAACCAGGTTGGCATCCTTGGAATAAACCCTATTTAGTCTTGATATATAATTCTTCATATATATTACTGAATTCTATTTGTCATGTTTTATTAAGGATTCTCATGTCTGTTTTCCTGAGGGATACTGATTTGCAGTTTTTTTCTGTCAATATGTTTGTTTGGTTTTGATATCATGGTAATATTAGCTTCATAAAAAGTATTGGAAGGTGTTTTCTCCTGTTCTGCTTTTTGGAAGAGATTGTGTAGAATTGGTGTTAGTTCTGTATTAGATATTTAGTCTTGGTATTAGGGTCCCAAATTCTCCAATGAAACCATCTGGGCCTGGATATTTAAGAGTTTTTAAATTATGAATTTATTTTCTGAATTGTTACAGAGCTATTCAAACCATTCATTTCATATTGAGTGAATTGTGGTAGCTTTGTGTTTTTTAAGGAAGTGATTCATTTCATCATATGTGTCAAATATATGTGTATATGAATATTCATAATACATTATTTCCTTATTGTACTTTTGATATCTGCATGGTCTGTAATAACATACCCCATTTTATTCCTGATAATGGCAATTTGCATATTCTTTTTTTCTTTGTCAGTCTTGCTAGATGTTTGTCAGTTTTATTGATTTTTAAAAAATAGCCCTAGTTTTTCTATTTCCAATTGTAATGATTTCTGCTCTTTATGATTTCTTTCCTTTTGCTTGCTTTGATTTTATTTTGCTCTGCTATTTTGAAGTTCTTGAGATGAGAAGTTACATTATTGATTTGCGACATTTCTTCCTTTCTGATGCATTTAGTGCTTTCAGTTTCCTTCAAAATTGGATTATCTGTATCCCCCAAAATTTTATTACATTATGTATTCCTTATCATTCAGTTTAATATTTTCTATTTCCCTTGAGACTTGCATTTTAACCCATAGATTATGTAGAAGTGGGCTGTTTAGTTTCAATAGGTTAGAATATTTCCCTATCATTCTGAATTGATTTTAGTTTGATTGCATTGTGATTAGAGAACACATGATGCATGATTTCTGTTTTTTACATTTATTAAGATTTGTTTTATCCATAGGATATTAACTATCTTGGTATGTGTTTTATGGGCACTTGACAATAATTCATATACTGCTATTGCTGAGTGGGATATTCTATAAATATTTGTTAGATCCTGTTCTTTGATGGTGGTGGTGTTGAGTTCTTGTGTATCCTTGCTAATTTTCTATCTAGTTATTCTATCAATTGCGGAAAGCAGAATGTTAAAGTCTATAACTCTAATTGCGAATTTTTCTACTATTTTTCAGTTCTAATTTTTGCTTCACATATTTTGCAACCCTGTGCTTGATGTATACACACTTAGGATTGTTATATCTTCTTGGTAGATTGACCTTTTGTCATTATGTAACCTCCATCTCTGTCTCTGATGTATTTCTTTGCTTGGAAATCAGATATTAATATAGCCACTCCTGCTTTCGCTTGATTAATGTTTGTATGATATATCTTTTTCCATTATTTTACTTTCAAGCTGCTTATACCATTATGTTTTAAGTGATTTTATTATGGATAGTATATCATTGGAACATACTTTTAAATTCACTCTGCCAATCTCTGTTTGTTACTGGTATATTTAGATCATTTACATTTAATTTAATTTACTTTTAATGTAATTACTAATTTGTTATGGCTTAAGTCTAGCATTTCATTTTTTATTGTATGTTTATACTCTGTTTTGCATTTCTGTTTTCTTTTTCTTTTCTTCTTGTGGATTACTTGAACAATTGTTAGATTTCCCTTTTGGTTTATCTATAGCATTTTCAAGTGTATCTCTGTGCATAGCCTTTATAGTAGTCACTCTAAGTATTACATGATATATTAAAAGCTTATCACGATCTGCTGATATCATCATTTTACCAGTTTAAGTGAAGTATAGAAAACTTATCTTCCTCTATGTCCTCTTACAACACCCCTGTTTATAATGTAATTGTCTTAAATATTTTTCACTATATACGTTTAGATACACATAATTTTTGCTTCAACTGCCCAACATAATTTTTAAAACTTAAGGAAATCCAGTTGTATTAACTACATTATTGCTTACTTGTACTTGTTCCTTCCTGATGTCCTGATGCTTATTCTTTCATGGTATTTTTCCACTTAGAAAACTTCCTTTAGCCATTCTTTTAGGGTAAGTCTGCATGTGACAAATTCTCTTAGTTTCCCTTAAAACTGTTCTCATTTTCCCCTTCATTCTTGAAGAATATTTTCACTGGATATAGGATTCTTCTTGACAGTTGTTTTCAGTATCTGAAAAATATTTTGTCACTTCCTTCTGGCTTCCATAGTTGCTGATGAGAAATCGATAGTCATTCTAATTGTTTTTGCTATAGGTAAGGCATCATTTTTACTCTGGCTGCTTTCAAGATGTTTATCTTTCGTTTTCAGAAGCTTGATTATGTGCCTTGGCAGAAATTTATTTGGATATATCCTGTAGGTTTATGTCTCTTAATAGATTTGGGGTATTTTCCAGCATTATTTCTTTGAGTACTTTTTTACCACTACCCACCTCCTTCTTTCCATCTGAAATTCAAATGACATGAGAGTTAGATATTTTTGTTATAGCCCTATATGTCCCTGATACATTTCTGAGTCCATGTTTTTTTTCTTTTTTCAGTGTATTTCTCTCTATTCAGAATATGTCATTCTATATTTCAGTTCACTGATTTTTCTTCTGATCCCTTCATTCTGCTGTTGAACGCATCCACTGAGCTTTTTATTTTGGTTATCATATTTCTCATTTCTGAAATTACCATTTGCTTCTTCTCTATAACTTCTCTTTCCTTGCTGAAGCTTTCTTTTCTTTCCATTTGCTTCAAGTATGTTTGTAATTGCTTGTTGAAGTATTTTTATCATGGCTTCTTTTAAAACCTTTGTCAGATAAATCAAATATGTCTGTCATCAAGGTGTTGGCATCTATTGATTTTTTCCATTCATTTTGAGATCTATCTTCCTGGTTCTTTTAATGATGACTGGTTTTTTAAATTAAAACCTAGACATTTTTGTCTTAATATGAGACTATTAATTAATTACAACTTTGGTTTCACTGGCTTTCTCTGACATGCCTATGTCAAGGAAACAGGAGATTTCCTAATGGAGGGTACTGCCTCATTAATGCCAGGTAGAGATAGAGGTCCATGTTAACCACTTAACCTTCTTTAACACATAAGTTGGGGGAGGGCTCCTTTTTTACTACAGGGTTAGGATATGCTTTCTGCATCCTCAGGTAACCTCCACTGACACCATGGTGAGGGTGACTTTATTACCACTGGATGAAAGTTCTGACTCTCCACCAGGCTGCTTCTGATCCCAGCTCAGCAGAGATGAGAAAAGACACCTTATTACTGCAAGTACACTTGGAAGTTCAGGCTCCCCTACATAGAGACCACTAACACCAAGGAGAAGAGGCAAAGGGAAAGGGGGACCTCATTACTGGTCAGTGGGGATTAAAGTTCTAGCTCTCTACTTGGTCTTCTTTGACACCACCCCACTGGGGCCTTGGAATACCTTGTTACAGTTTGGTGAGGGTAAAATTCTAGGTTCCCCACTCAGCCTCTGCTACTATGAGTATGGCTGAAGTCATGAACTCATCTGAAGTACAGCAGATATTACCTGTTAAAACACTACCTAGCAGATAATTTTATGTCTTGCTAGGCTGCTGCTTTTCTGATCATTTGGGTAGGGTAAAGAGAATAAACTTTTGTTGAGCTTTTTAAAATGTGCCTATTGCTATTTCTGAATTGGCAATGACTTCAGCTCTATATCTGGGAACTCATCACCATGTTATCTTCAGATCTCAAGTTCCCTAGATGGTCTACCACCTTCTTTCCACCTTTCAAAGTCTTGTGTTTGGTTTATACATAATGTCCAGAGATTTGAGTTGTATATAGACAAAGGAATAAGGAAAAGTGTGTCTACTCCATTTGCCCAGAAGCAGAGGTTGGTATTCTCTCATTTTTTTTTTTTTAAGTTTTACTTATCCTTAAATTCTTATCCCTCTTGCAACAGCAAAATGAAGAAAAAAAATTTCCTCACATTGTCCTGTTTCCTACTGAAAGTAAAAAAGATCATTGGAGCTTCTCTCTTGAGTCTCGTGCTTTTTTTTGTTTCCACCAGCTCTCATCAAATTCTTAAGATGCACTTCGTGTGTGTGTGTGTGTGTATCTGTGTCTGTGTCTATATAGGTATGTGCCGATAAATTATTCCAACTCATTCTCAATTTCTGTCACCAACTGGTTCTGGAATGAGTGAGGGTCCTAAAAAGGCTAATATTTAATGATCTTCAAATATTATCAAAGTGACCACCAGAAAGATTGATGTAAATCAAACTTCACTGTCAAGAGACAACCATCATATCCACCTGCCCCACTCCACCCATTCCCTACCCCAATCTGTTTTCCCTTAAGAAAGAGCAGAGGCTCTAGAACTTGTAGGAATATAAACTTGAAAAGCAGGAGTTATAATCCTGGACTCTGGAAGAATGCATAAACAATGCAGCTACTATCTACCACAGTTGTCCACCTCCTGTGAATTTTTTTTTTTTTTTTTTTTTTTTTTTTTGAGATGGAGTCTCTGTTGTCCAGGCTGGAGTGCAGAGGTGCAATCTTGGCTCACTGCAACCTCTACTTCCTGGATTCTGCCTAAGCCTCCCGAGTAGCTGGGATTACAGGCACGTACCACCACACCTGGCTAATTTTTGTATTTTCAGTAAAGATGGGCATTCCCCATGTTGGCCAGGCTGATCTCAAACTCCTGACCTAAAGTGATCCACCTGCCTCAGCCTCCCAAAGTGCTGAGATTACGGGCATGAGCCACCGCGCCTGGCTACCTCCTGTGCATATTAAAGCCACGTTCCACAGCGGAGATCCAGGCAAAGGATGTGCTTTGTAGACCACATGATGGAGATTTGGGGTGTTTAGTTCTCAGTTCATAGGAAAGGCCGGAAACCAGTTCACTTCGTCATTTCAGCAATCGCTGTCCTAGGTTTCAGGCACTTCAATGTAACGTTGACATGAGCCCTTCCTTTTCTTTCTTTTTCTTTTTTAATAAACAGCCAGTTTTACTGAAAAACTGGCTGTTGTTACTTCCTGATTCTATGGAACTCTAAGTCAAAATCATAAAAGATAGCATCTAAGCATATTTCATACTAACATCCGGAAATACTCACAGTGCCTAAATTTTGAGAAACAAAATGTCCCCCAGCTTTTCGCTGATACTTCCACCAATGTCACAGGATTATTTGTTTTAGATTTTTTTTCTTTCCAAGCAGGCCTGGAGGTAAATGAGCTACTTGGAAAAGATTGTTCTCAGAGTCTCAACAGGTCAGGTACAAATGCAAAAAATCTACAAAATACTAAGGATTGGGGCTGGGAGTTGGAAGTTCTCGTAACTGCATAGTCCAGAGGATATAGTAGGGATTAGCATGATCCCACTAGCTACCTAGAAGGTAGAAAGGGGAGATACAAAATTTCCAAATAAGCACATCCTCAAACATGCATGGAAAAATTATGGTCAACTGAGAGACCAGGGTGGAAAGGAGAGGAATTTGTGGGAAGATGGAGGGTGTGCTATATGGATGTGAAGTTCTTCTGAATGTTTTTGAATTCAATTTTCCTCCATCTAAATGAAAGCTGACTTTATAAAATAGCACTTTTGGGAGGAAGGTAGAAGGAGGAATCATGCTAAAAAAAATTAGCACATTCTAAGTGATCAGATGTGATCTTTAATATTGAGAGCCCTCAAATTTAGTCATTGGAAAGAGTCAAGCCCGGTTCCAGGGCTAGCATCTAATTAGTTTACAACTTCCTGAATCAATACCAAACAAGTGATGAAATAAAGTAGATAAACTAGCTTTCTATAGCATTTACCTTTATTTTCTGTGTGCTACATAAGGTACCAGAGGAAAGAGCATTTGCAAAAAATAAAAACAAAAATGAATAAGCCCAGAACAACTTGGGGATACTATCTTCGTCTTGGACTGGTTTATACTGGAACTCCTGGGAGGTGTCTGTGCTGTCTCTCACAGACAAATACAAAAAAAAAAAAAATATTCATGCTCCTTGCAATAGGCAGTCAAATTGTGCATCCTACCTCAAACAGATAAGCCTTCACGGTTGTACCATGCTGTCTTGCAGGTAAAAGGAAAACCACTGACCCCACTGAGTGACTCGCAATACTACTTGAACATGGAAATGCCAGATGGATTGAAAGTGACAGACCTAATAAGCAGCTTCCAGAATCTGCATGAATCTAATTGCAGAAAATCCTTAGTGCAGCTGCTTCTATTTGCTTCCTCAAATCCTTAAGCCAAACAACCTACATCAGAGAGTCTCGGCATGCTCTTGAATGGCCCAAGCCATCTGAAATGTCCTGTCGGATTTATCTAAACCCTGGCTCCAATTAGGAATTATTCAGGGACTTTTCCCAATAGTCCACAGGGAGAAATGTCAGTTAGGCATACTGGTTGTGTGTATGTCTTATTGATCAGATTTTCAATACTTCCCTCACCCAGATTTCTTAAACAGATGTATGTCTGCGTGTGTGTGTGTGTGTGTGTGTGTGTGTGTGTGTGTGTGTGTATTTTTTTTGAGATGGAGTCTCGCTCTGTCACCCAGGCTGGAATGAAATGGCGTGATCTCGGCTCACTGCAACCTCCACCTCCGCCATTCAAGTAGCTGGGATTACAGGCACCCGCCACCATGCCCAGCTAATTTTTGTATTTTTAGTAGAGACAGGGTTTCACTATCTTAGCCAGGTTGGTCTTGAACTCCTGACCTCGTGATCCACTCGCCTCGGCCTCCCAAAGTGCTGGGATTACAGGTGTGAGCCACTGCGCCCGGCCCAGATATATATTTTCAATTAATGCAATAATAATGATCAAACATCTTGAATCCCAAAGTGGCTATATGGTTGGGTAAAGCTAAAACATACTTTTATTGAGAAATGTGTAATTCCTAAGAATCTGATGCAATCTAGGATTGGAGGTTCTGTTTAACTTTATTTCCCATTGTTTTGCTTGCATGCTGAATTTTCCTTCAGGTACTGGAAGGATCATAATGTGGATGTAAAGAGTTGGAAAGGACTGGATATTACTCTGTTGTCTTTGAGTAAACTGTCCTAGCTCTATTATGCCTGCTTGTGATGTTGATATAGACTGAATTTTTGTGTTTCCCCACAATATTTATGTGAAAATCCTCACCCCCAATGTAACAATATTAGGAAGTGGGAACTTTAGGAGGTGACAGGGTCATAAAGGTGGGGCCCTTATTAATGGGATTAGTGCCCCAATTCCCAGACAGTCCATTTGCCCTTTCCACCAAATGAGACTACAGTGAGAACATAGGAATCTGACCTCATCAGGCACCAAATCTGCCAGCTTCTGAATCTTAAAATTCCCAGCCTTCAGAACTATGATATTTAATTTTTTTATTGTCTGTAAGCCACCTAGTCTATAGTATTTTTGTAATATCAGCCAGAATGGACCAAGACATCATTCTACAGAATAAATCCCAGCCTGCCCCAGGAAGAAAACCTTTGACTCTAGAAAATAATCTGTGTCTCTGCTGCCATCTCTTGTCAAAGAGGCCCTTTGAGATTAGCCACACATACTGCAAACTCACTGCTTCAGCTTTGGTGCAGTTGTGGAAAACTGAAAAAGGGACCACTGTAGTTGCTTTGCAGAAAAGCCCCTACAGTACATTGAGGGTGAATTCCTAGAGGACTCAAAGGATTAGGTGTTTTCATTTTCCCCATCAACAAGCACAACCATGAGTCAGAGATGGAGGGGCCACCAGTGACCCTACATTGACCTTGCCAATGAACTTGAATTGTGCTCTTTCTACAACCAAGGCCCAGCACCTGCAAAGGCATTTCTCCATGGCTGGGAGGGATTCTGGCTTCTGCACCTATCTGTTCTTGCCTGTGCGTTGCATTGCTAGCCCTGCTCCTTTTTCCTTGGAAACAAATTATACTTATCCAACCCATAATTGCCTTTAATATTAATTTATTAGATCTTTCTTGGTTAAGGCTTCATTTTAGTGATGATCCCTCTGGATGGACATTTTATCATTAGATTCACTTCCTATTCACAAACCTGTAAGTGCTATTATCCTGAATGAAAATTAGATATTTTCACTAATGAAAAGTCATCTCCGTAATACTTGATTCAGAATGTGAGTGGTTTTTAGCCCTCTGTGCAACTAGCTTCCTAGTAATAGGAGCATTTCGCAATACTTCTTTTAGGTTGTGTTGTTTGTGTGGTCCTGCCTAGTAAGCCAAAAACTGAACAGCGGAGGAATGAGAGGAGAGATGGCATAAAATAGCAATATCTTCTTTGCGTTTATCTTCATCTTGCCAAAAGTTTAATATCCCCCCAAGTAATATTTCATCAATGTAGTGGTTTTCTCATTCACTCATTCATTCATTCATCAAATACTTATTGGCACTGACAGTGTGCTTCAGGCTATGTTCTTGTCACTGGGGTGCTGGCAGTAAACAAAATGGGTAATGCCCCTGTCCTCTTGGAGCTTACATTCTAATAGCTGTAATGAAAACCAGCACATAGATAATTTAGTATCAGACAGTGATAAGTGTCAGGAAGAAAATAACTCAGGGAAGAAGAGTGCTGGGCAGTGGATGGACCCTTCTGGATGACATCCACGAAGGTGATCTCTGAGCAGAAATCTAAATTTAAACTGGAATAAGCCTTGCAAAGATCTGGGGTAAGAGCCTTCTAGATAGGGGGCATAGCAAATGCAAAAGGCTTGAAGGGAGAAGGAGCAAGGGATGTTCCCAGAATACAAAGGCCAGAGGCACTAAAGGGAAAAGGATAAAGGAGTAAGGTGAAAGGGGAGCTCAGAGAGGCGGCAGCAGCGGGCTGTGTGGGCCCCATAGGCCTGGCTGGAGCTTGGATTCAGTTCTGCATGAGATGGAGTGAGTGTCAGGGTTTTGAGCTAGAGAGTTATATGATCTCTTTTACTTTAAAATATATGTATACAGGCTGGGCACGGTGGCTCACGCCTGTAATCTCAGCACTTTGGGAGGCCAAGGTGGACAGATCACCTGAGGTCAGGAGTTCAAGACCAGCCTGGCCAAAATGGCAAAACCCCATCTCTACTGGAAAATATAAAAATTAGCTGGGCATGGTGGTGGTCACCTGTAATCCCAGCCACTGGAGAGACTGAGGCAGGGAGAATTGCTTGAACCTGGCAGGTGGAGGTTGCAATGAGCTGAGATCATGCCACTGCATTCCAGCCGGGGTGACAGAGTAAGACTCCATCTCAAAACTAAACAAATAAATAAAATATATGTATACATATATTTTTAATGTGTATATATATTTATATATGGGTGTGTTTGGATTATATTGACTGCTGTTTGGTGAATAAAGTGTAAAGGAAAAAAGCAAAAATAAAAACAGATAATGATAGTTAAGTAAATAAACTCAGCAGAGACCCTGGGAGCTTTTGTCTTGAAGGCAGTATGTGTAGTGGATATCAGTATAGCTTCACAGCTGCCCACAGTTTAAATGTCACTTCTACTATGAGATCTCGGGTAATTTCTTTAAATCTATCTGCATCTCAGTTTCCTCAACTATAAAATGTAAATAATAATATTACCTACTTCAAGGGTTGTTGTAAGAATCAGATGAATAAATACAAATAGCCACTTAAAACCACCAGCAGCCCAGTAAGAACCATATCAAGGCCTGCTACTCTTGTTTTCTTTATTGAGGCTACAAATTTGCACTCATAGTCCCCCTTTTCAAATTGATTAAAATATTTTGAAATGCAAAAATGATATCTGTTTCTTCTTCGTAAAGAGCCAACACAAGATTGCAAATGTCAGACCTTCAACTGATATCTGTTGAACTGAATTATTGTAACCCTGGAACACAGGGATGCCAAAATCAGTATATTCCAGAAGGACTATGAGGATCTGGCAAAGTATCCTTATTTTTCTCTCTGGGTATTTAATTTTTTATCAACTAATCAGCTCCTTGCTCCAGGGTATAAATGAAACAAGCAAGTAAAGAGCTTGATGTGGATGAAATAGCATGCCTCCTCCTCACTCTGAAGCCTAGAGTGGGAACTCAGTCAATATCTGTGCTGCTGATGACAACATCTGTTGTGACAGGATTTGGAAGGCATGGCACCACATGTCAACAGTACCATACCATCACGATAGAAAAGAATGAATTCTCTGCGGCTGACGCACATTAAACACAAGACCTTCCTTCTGAGAAGCTCAGTCTAGGTACTTTTGGAACGCTTTTTTTTTTTTTTTTTTTTTTTTTTTTTGAGACAGAGTCTTGCTCTGTTGCCTAGGCTGGAGTGCAGTGGCGTGATCTCTGCTCACTGCAACCTCCGCCTCCCAGGTCAAGTGATTCTCCTGCCCTCAGCCTCCTGCCTCAGCCTCCTGAGATTACAGGCATGCGCCACCAGGCCCGGCTAACTTTTTTTTGTATTTTTAGTAGGGGTAGGGTTTCACCGTGTTGACCAGGCTGGTCTCTAACTCCTGAACTCAAATGATCTGCCCACCTCAGCTTCCCAAAGTGCTGGGATTATAGGTGTAAGCCACCGCTCCTGGTCTAGAACTCTTAACAGGATCAATTAAAGACATTTTTGTTTCTGCTGTTTGGTCAGTTCCTCCCCTCCTGTTAAGCCACGGTTGTCTCTTTAGTTCCTCTACTGAATTTCGTTTGGCATCAGAAGATTTAAAGATTAGCTATTAGTCCTAGTGGGTGGTCAAATCAATACCCTGGCCACCATCCCAGGCTTAAAATGCTCTTGTGATGATTTTAGCCCACTGCTTTATAAGAAGCTGCCTATCCCCAAAAGTCAAGGCCCCACAGTTCACTGATTCATTCAATACCACGAAAACGGTGCCATGGTGGTGGTTTTCTGGTGATGCACAAGGCTGTTCGGATCACCCACTCCTTCACTGAATGTTCTTGGTTATGCACAATGATAATAATCAGTGTCATTAAAGGATTCAACTTAAGCATTAATAATGGACCAACTTCTGTGTACCTTAGTAGTTCACAGGACACTGGAGATTTTTGCCCCTTTTTTGTTGTTTTTTTTATTGTTATGAACATGCTGTGACATACTGAAGAAGTCGTATCACTCTATCAAATCTAGTAATCAAAGGGTGGCAGCTGTCACAACCACATCATCTTCCCATCTAGTCCTGCTAGACCTGATTCACTGAAAGAGCAGTACTTCTTGTATCCTGATATGATCAGCTTACTAGGATCAGAAGATTTCCTTCTTTGATTTTCTATTTTAAGGCTTTTTAAAAAGGAAAATGAAGGCTATGAATCCATGACAGTAACTACTTCTGTCCAGTTAAATATAATCCTCCTCCTTCATCCAATATAAACTGGGGAAGAGAAAAAATAACATAAACACCAAAAATAAGAGTAGCAAGGAAACCTCATTTTATCCCAGGGCTTCAAGATTTTTTTTTTTTTAGCAGGGTTGCCCACATATAGCAGAAAGTTCAAATTACAGTAAAATATCCAAGATGATAAAATAATCCAAAAGGTGTATCTTAAATCTCTAAATTATACAGCGTTGACTTTTTTAAAAGACTTTTAACTTTTAAAGATATAAACTCGCAGATTTCACTTACAGACCATGCCACATTCTGCGTTAGACCCAAAGAAGGGACAAAAGCAATATATGTTAGCAAAGCCTGGTTCCCTCTCTATGCAAAGTATAGATCCCTCTCTAAGCAAAGCCTAGGTTTCTCCCTAAGCAAAGCCTAGGTCCCTGTCTAAGCAAAACCTAGATCTCTCTCTAAGCTAAGCCTCGATCCTCTCTGAGCAAAGCCTAGATCCCTCTCTGAGCAAAGCCTAGACCCTTCCTCTTGCCAGCAATGGAGAGAGCCTTCCACTTGCTCTCACTTACTCAACACCCTGGAGCCGTCCACTCTGGGTAGATTGCTGACAGGTTTATTCATATTCTTTGCTAAGCACACAGAACTCCTGGGAGCTTTCCAAGATGTTATTCCCAGACCCTCAGGAAATATATGCAAATATGAAGTTCTTGATTTCAAACACTGTAGAATGAGAGATGGTATAACTCAGTTTGGAATATTATAAGTATAGAAGTTTGCAGAGACAATTGGCTATAGAAAGTAGCTCGTTATACTAACTGATCGATTCATGGAATTTGTTTTTTAAATCAGTTGGCCAAGTATGTAACTGACCTACTGATGAATCCACTTAGGCAAATACTCCTTTTAATAGTTATTGGGGAACATCTGTGGACTCAGCATAATTGAGGTGAGGTAGAGAATAAAGAAAAATGAAAGCATGGTCCCTGATCACCAGGAACTTACTTGAAGGATGTTAACACAAGAAACAGCAAGCGCAAAGCAGCATGTCATCAAGTGCTGGAAGCTTCCTGGCACTTCCTGAGGGAGGGCTTTGAGCCCTGGCCGAGAGCAGGAGCCTACAGGATAAGCCTGGGAGAGAATGGGATGAGGACGTGGATTCAGACGTGGCGAGAAGAACGATTTGGTTATAATGGCTGATGTTGGAAATAGTCGGTGGTGGATGGGGGTGTGTCTTAAATCTCTAAAGATTTAAGACATTTAAGGCATTGACAACAGGGGTGCTTTTAGGGGCCTCCTCTGAAGAAAATGAATAGCCAGAGATTGTTTAATCCATGGGTTAAACAGAGAACGAACAAATCAAGAGCGTGAGTGTTAATTCCTAAAACCGCTATTGTGTCATGTGGCATGATTCAAATTATTGCTCCCAGATCAATCTTACCGTTCATCTCCTCATCAGCAAAATTGGAATAACCTCTGGATGGCTTGCAAAGCACAGCTAATTAACATTTATGACAAGTAAGGAGTTATATAACAGGTTATGTAAATGCATCATAGCAGCAAGGACTGAAATGTTTTGCCTGTGGCATTTGGATTTGAAAGGAGATCTCCAAATACAAGAACAAAGCTCCACCAAGTAGGCTGAGAGCTACTAGGGACAGAGGGTCCTGAGCAGGTGACACACCCTCAGATCTAACTGTGGGAACACTGGACTCTACAATGGCACCTGATCACCTTTTATAAACTTTGTGCCAAGCTCTCACAATCAATTCTGTATGTGTAATGAAGCCAGAAGACACTAGCTGTGTAAACTCATGAAATCACACCATTCAATTATGTGCTAAAACTAATCATGTTCATACAATGACATCTTCCCAAATCCACCATTGGAGTCATATCACATATCTTAATCATGTTGACTAAAGCTCATTCATTGGAGCTGAAATCTCTTCTATTACTATATAGTTTTCAAGCACTGGTATATAGTAGTTGAATATTTATATTTAATAATAAGGAAAAACAAACAAGATTCAGTCTGGTAAAAGACCGAGTGATCCTGAGAGAGCAAAAAGGATCATTTGAACTCAAAAGAATCCTTTTTAGCTCAGTGTCCCACTGTGACTCACTGATACTCTGTTATTATCCCCGTTAACGCCACTTGAAACAAAGAAGGAAAAAAATGTAGCCCAGAGGGAATTCATGACTCAAGGTCACAGTGCAAGACAAGCCAAGTTGGAAAGATCAGGAATCAGAAATAAGAGATTGCCTCCTGTATCGCCATTTAGTAGGCATGCGAATTTGGGTCAGTCACTAAACCAGTTTCCTTCTCTGAAAAGTAGAGATGCCATATTTTATGGATCCTAAGATGCACATTATTTTTCGCATTGAACATCTCCGAAACAGGGAAACATCTTAATGATGGATGATGTCACTTAATTGGCAACATTTTTCTTGCTTAGTCATAAATGAAATAATGGTGCGTTTAAAATCCACCAATCTTAGATTTGATAAGAGACGGTAGTAATAACCAGCTCGGGTGAGACTATGTCAGTGTACTACAACCATGGAAAGCAGATACTGGACTGAGGAAATGATTCCAAGCAAAGAAGCTCATTTGGTGACTGGCGTTTGCTAGGCTGAGAAAAAGTTAACTTGTTGAAAAAACAAACAAACTAAAGAAAAAACCCTAGTCCTAACTTTTGGACTGCGTGACTATTTCTGACAATCTTAAAATATCAGACTAGGGGTAGGCAATAGGCATCTCTTGGTCAGTGCAAACAAAACAACCAGAAGGTTCATGGGATGTATCTGAGAAGTCTATTATTTAAATCTGAATTCCATATTAGCTTGTCATCTTGATATTTTTGACAAGTGCATGTAAGGATTTTTGACACTGAGGAAGTTTCCAATATACTTTTACTATATAAAAAAATGTAAAATACATAACTATGTTGCTAAATTGCTACTGTTTATTTTAAGAAATAAAACATTCATCATCTTAAAATTCTGCACTTCTGTACACTGATTGCTATGTGGTAAGGGTGAGGGTAGCAGCAAATTATAGTCAATTCGGCAGCACAGATAAACTGCAGCTGTTTTTAGTTCTGTTTCTGCAACATCCATAGTGGAATTCAGAATTTACTGAGAGCTGGTTTTTCTCATTTTACTGGCAAAAGAATTGCTGGCTTAATTACCCTCGGGGGTCCTGTGTAAATTATGTCCATAGATCTGGAGAGAGAAGATGGCAGAAAATAAATACTCAGCGTCATTTAAAAAAAAAGCAAAAATCACCTTGGCTGAGTTTGAGTTCTCTCCCCACCCCTTGCCACCCGGGCAACTCTGGAAGGGGGAGACAAGTCCCTTTCAGTTCTTCTGGAAACACTCTTCTCAGACAATCCCTCTCAGCCTGCTGTCTTCATTCCCCATGGACAAACCAGCCTGGCCTTAGAGGGCGGCACTCACCTCTTTTTTCTCCTTCCACAGCACAGCATGTCCCCTCTTTGAGAGAACCGTAGGATCCCACGCATCACCTTCACTCATTACTGGATGTTGCAGCTACTAGAAGAGCTGTGTGGAAACAGCAGTGCATGAATTTATTGAATTTTTCCTGTGAAAGAAGGACCAGCAACATAATATCTAATATTTATTATTATTACTTTACTCTATGCAATTTATCTCATTTAGGCCCCTTACAATTACCGGAATCATAGACAGGCATGATTAGGGTTATTCTGAATTCAATCGCTATAGCTTGAGGGGGACTGAACTTCAACGGGAGGCTTCCCAGGCTGAGGGGGAACTGGCCTGAAGTGGTAGGAGGTGGCCTCAGTTTCCAGCCAAACCCAGGCAGTCTGATCCTGGAGCCCACACTTTTAATCAGCTTCCTCATGTTCCCCTTCCTGGTATAAGAATTCTGATTACAAGGGAGGAAAGGAAAACACAGAAAGGAAAACAGGGAGGTTGTCAACCCTTCACCACCTTGACCCTGGTCAGCTCCATTCATAACAAATAACAAATAACATCATCACAAATAGGATGTTTTGACATGTGCCTGTCTCCTGGAGTTCAGGCCAATACTCAGGGCCCATATTCTACATCTGAAGCCTGGATCCCTTAGTGAAATGCACCGGAGACATCTGCCCAGGCTGATGTCAGGTCTTAGGAGGCAATTTTCCCTGCAGCATGGGAAGGGTAGGCAGAGGCGATTTTCCCTGCAACATGGGAAGGATAGTCAGAGACAGTAGCGATCAAGGTGTAGCCTCACTAGGTGCCCAGATGCTGCCATAATTCTCAACAGGAGCTCTGAGGCTTGTCCAAAAGCAATACCACTATGGCAATTATGTGGGAGAGGTTTGCTCTTTGCAAAGAGCTAGCGATCCTGCTGAGGAATTATGTGGTTAATGTGCTAGAAAATTCTTTATAAGATGACACTTCCTTTTCCGGCTTTCCAGCCTCCCACACCTGGGGCTTGCCAGTTTCTTATATAAATACAATGGCCTCCCTGGCACTGCTGGATTTCATTTCCATTGAAAAGGTGACAAACCACGTTACAACCACCCACCATCTCCTTGAAACCCACCCAGCTGTCTGGACGTCTCAGTCAGGCTTAGCATTTCCTGCATGGTGCTAAGTTACCAGACGACTTCTCAACAATAACACCCAGCCCAACTTCTACCATCAACCCATTCTGAATTCTGGAATTCTGAATTCCACTGTGGATGTTGGCTCTTGCTGTAGCATCTTAATCTTTGTTTATTTCCCTAATGTAATTGAAGCTCTTCTGAGTTCAACTCTCCTAAGCCCTGCACTCTACCTGAAAATGGACTTGAGACAAATACTGAGCTTTCTTCAGCCCAAGCTCCACACAGTTGTGTGTCTGCATTTTGTGTGGGACGCTGAAATGGTGATAAAGGAAATAGACAGTAGATGGCAGGAGATTGTATTTCACCTTCCTGGTTTGCTACTGTGTGACCTTTAATAAGCTGCTTAACCTGTCTGAGTTCTGGGTTCCTCGTGGAGAGTGAAATGGGATCTTTAGTATTATGATTCTATAATCTCAAACATGGCAAGAGTAGGAATTCTCTCTTATCATCTTAGCTGCAAAGTATTAACCAAGATGCAGTAAAATTCTTAATTAAATACTAAGTGCTGATGCACCAAATCTAAAAGAAGCTAATGTTCTCAGCTAATAGTGGCACCAATTTTTTAATGGTGGACATCAGAGTAGATATAACATACCACAAAATGATTTTTTTAAAAAAAAAATGGCTTCATAGTCAAAGAAATATGAAGGGGCCACTTGTAAGGATGTCCTATTGGTGACCCAGCTTCCAAAAGTGCAGAGGAGGACAAGTTGACTGAGAGGCCACCATCTAAGAAAATCAATTTATTCATGTAATTGGGACAGCACATTGCTGGGAGCTGAGGTGAGCCCAGTGGAGCTTTCTAAGCAGACAACAATTTGTCAGGACTTCAGACCAAAAAGAATCAGGAAGGGAATGAATAAGAGCCAAGTTTTAGGAAGAATAAACAGAATACCAGGAAGTCAATCAAAAAATAACATAGGATGATCTGAGACTCGATATGAATAACAATCTGAGGACAGACCAGTTTGGATTTTCAGGGAGGTGACCCAAGCCATAAGCTAGGAACAGAATTTAGCAAAATGGAATTGGCTAAAGTGTCAGAACAGGAGTCAGGCAAGATATTTGCCTGTCTGGGTCCAGGTTCTACATGTTCATGAAGCAGAGTCGAGGCCGATCTCTGGAAATGGTTGCTTGTTAAAGGGCCAGTCTCGGCAAGTTCCATTACAATAACAACCTATAAATGCTTTGAATAAATCTTCTTTGCAAATGAATATAGCCTAATATTAGGCTAAATCAAAGAAAGAATCCAGAATTGTAAAAAATGACATGACCCAAGACATTGCTTTTGACAGTTTTTGTGATGGCATGGAAGACGTGCCTGTACTACTAATATTAAAGATAACATTATAGAAGCTTTGGAACCTCACAAGTCAACTAACTTGACTTCCTAGTGATAGAAAAAGAAAAGAAAAATAGTCCTGACAGATGTATCCTGTGAAAGCCAAATGCTGAAAATTAAAGAATGCCTGCAATGTTCCTGTCGGGTTCCATTCTCCTCAAAGCTTTCTTAGAAGTAAACAATTTCGGGTTGTTGTGTTTATGAAAACCACCTCCCAGATGCTGAGCTAGGCCAAACCACAAGACTGGTCATGGGTTCAAAGACAAATGAAAATGGTGAGTTGGACCCCGTGAAGGTTGCCTTTACCTGCGTTCACCATTAAACCAGCAAGCACTCAATTCAAGAGGCACGTGAGATGGGGAAGGGTTAAGGCTGTCTGTCTCCCTTGTTATTCAAAGAGTGCCAGAGGTGGTCTCACAGTTTTAGGAGACTAAGAAACCCTTCTGTTTAGATGAGCCCCAGACCTCTGGATGTTAATTGCATGTTGTAAGGTTCAGCTGCAGAGAGGATGGCTGTCCTCCTGCCCAGCCTCCCTTATTGCCAGCCAGGGAAATCTGCACTATGGTTCCTGACCTCAGTGTTCCATCTTCCTCTTCATAATGGGATCTACTAAATCTTGCAATGTACTCAGCCAGATAGTAGACTACCATGGAAGAATAAAACCTGCTTTGCATTTTTTAAGTGAAACATTAGATTGTCCCCAGAACACTTTATAAAGATTTCTTAAAAGACCTATGGAGAAACCTGAAATTTCTATAAATTTTTATGGATGCAAGAAAGGACAAGAAGAGCTGCTATGAAAGACCCTTTTATACCTGACCCTGGTTCAACATTCACTGATGTCAACAAAGGATACCACTCAAGACCCAACAATATCCAGAGCAAGATGACACCATGGCAAGCTGTCCAGCCTCCAGGGTTAGGGGTAGGTAGACTTTCCAGAAAATACTGTCATGTTTTACAGTTTGAGCTAAGCACTGGATACCACAAGAGCCAAATATTCCTGTTCTCCCAATACTTAAGAGCATGTCCTCGAGCTTCTACTCAGCTAGTGATTCAATGGAGAGCAAAACCCACGGTGAGCTTTGAGCTGCCAGAATGAAATGACATGTAAAGGGAAATGAGGGCATGCTGCTGAAGGCAAGGGCAAGAGAATAGGGCAGGCGTAATAGGGGAACAGCAGCCGGAAAGCCAAAGCACAATATGAGATGCAACCAGCGAGAGAAACAAAGGGCAGCCAGACGATATTTCACAAATACATTAGGAACAAGACAAAGGAGAATGTAGACCCGCTAATTAGTAGGGAGGGAAAACAAATAGCAGATGCATCAGAAGGCTTGAGCTTTTAATACCTATTATGCTCTAGGCTTCACAGAAATGGTTAGCTATCATCAGAAGCGGAATATAAACCACAGTAATGAGCATATGGGGGAAAAAAAGGGGAAGTTTAAATGGAAACCAAACAGATTAGTAACTACTTAGTCAAGCTGGATGGTTTCAAATCAGGTCCTGAGAAGAGTCACAGTGCTATGGTAACCAAACTAGCTTATGAAATGCAAGTCCCTGTTAAAATTTCTGTTGAAGTAGTGGAAAGATTTCAGGTTGCTGAATCTGAGACAAGCAGGGTCAGCACTGAGCAAGAGGAAACAGAAGGTGGCTCGAAACAAGAGTGTTGACCATCAGAGAAGCACAGGTATCCCCTGCTGTGTGATAGTAAAGGTGAATTAAAGAGAGTGAGTCGTTTGTCCCAGACTAAAACCAGAGCTATGACGACTCAGTGAGCACAGTTACCGCAGATCAACAAGGGTATGACATCCTGGAAGTACCATATTCCAAAACAGAGCCACCATGTCTCAGTAAATATGTCAGGCACTTGACCAAAGAGGGCAGAATTGGGAGCCTCCAAAATGCCTGGGAAGCTATTGAGGCACAGTCTTGGAAAGCTAAGTCAAGGTTCTGTGCCTTCAGTTTTCAGATTAATCATAGCAATTATTCTTTATTAATAGTATTTCAGATTAATAGCTAAAACAGTTTTCATCCCTCCTCCATGTCATGCACTAGGCTAAGTACTTTTAATGCATTTTTAATTTAATTTTCTCAGTAAACTGCTAGATCCTGTTATTACCTGTGTTTTTTAAGCTTTTAACTCCCTTGAGCCTCAGATCTTCATGTAACTCGTCTGAAGTGGTAGAGCCAAAATGGTGAAAGAAAGGGGAGAGGCTGTGTTGATCTGCTTGTTTACTTGCTAACCCTAAGCTGTAAAAATTGATACAACTTCCTTGAGTTGTTAGCTAAAGCAAAAGACATGACAGTTAATTTATTATTTGATTCTTTTCATCAATGTGTAACTCCAAGGATTCTGCGAAAATGTCTGTGCTACTTTTTTAAAGCCATAAGCAGATGTGTTACTTTAACAGCTAAAAACCAGGGAACTCTACATATTCATGACATCCTTCTCTAACTACCAGATAATGAGGACGGAATGAATGGGGGTAACGGGGCTCTGCTGGTCCACACCTGGCTGCAGCTAATGAGCAAGGATGGCCATGGTCCAGCTGGGGTTTCAAGACGTGGCATCTCCTGGTGAAGTCACCTTTATCTGGGGCAGGGATGACAAAACCTTGCAACTTCCTCACATCTACTGCACCCATGGCAAATATTTCTAAATAATCCCAGTAATCTTTTTCTTGGAGCCAAAATGGGACCCAAGAGCCCTTCTCCACATTTTGTTTGCAAAAATACTTTGAAGTATTCTATGGAGTAATTCTTCCTGTTATCAAGATATCGAAAGTAGCAGCCAATTGACTTCCTGTTTTAATTTTTTATAACCATTCATCCGACCAACATTAGTAAATATTGAGCCTAAACAGACAAACTAGATGTCTCTGCCATCTCTTCCCAATCTTCGGCATGCCGATTGGAATTGCGTTCATGAATACATGAAGTGTGCACGAACATGGATTTAATATACAATATTTTCCAAATGTAGGAATCACCGGAACCGTGTTCTCACAGAGCACGTGCCATCTACAGGGCACTCCAAGGTACATATTTTTGAAAAGTCAAGAGCACATTCCTGGTTAAGAAACCAGAAGGTGGTGGTGGTTGTTGTTGTTATTATTTATTTGAGATGGAGTTTTGCTGCTCTTATTGTCCAGGCTGGAATGCAATGGCACAATCATGGCTCACAGCAACCTCTGCCTCCTGGGTTCAAGCAATCCTCCTGCCTCAACCTCCTGAGTAGCTGGGATTACAGGCACATGCCACCACACCTGGCTAATTTTTATATTTTTAGTAGAGATGGGGTTTCATCATATTGCTCAGGCTGGCCTCAAACTCCTGACTTTAAGTGATCCACCTGCCTCGGCCTCCCAAAGTGCTGGGATTACAGGCATAAGCCACCGTGTCTGGCCACCAGAAGGTTACTATTAATCATATGTAATGTGCTTCATCTTTGGAAGGCATTTAGTATGTGGTCAGCCCTGGATTAAGTTCAGGACAGAGCGAAGCAAACGGAAAAGGTGCTCAGAGTTGAGGTCCAGACCACAGAGTTGGAACTCTTCCAGTTTCTCCTGCTAAAAGTAAGGTTTGATTCTGGGACTTGGGAAGAATGGAGCCCACCTATGGACCGTCAAATGTGTCTACCTCTGGAGAGATGAGTCAGGGAAGAGCTGGCAGTCAAAGGTGACCCTACAGATCAACCTACCAGATTCTTACAATCTGAATTGAATTTCTCTCCATTTCTCTTGATAAGCTCCACACAGTGACTTCAAGCCATCGAGGTTTAATGTAAGTTAGGAGGTTATGAATTTCTTTAGCAACACTCTAGGCTTGACTATACCTATATCTTTCAATAGATATTGGGAATATTTTAGATACTTCAGCTAAATGTATTTAAATGTTTTTTAAATGGGATATTATGCAGATAGATGTTTACATTCATTTACTTCAACTTTTATTGTATTAACAGTCAGGAGGTGACCTGTCACCAGAATTTGGAAGTATCTTACTATAGTGCTGTATACATTTACAGACATTATGACTGGGGAGGTGGTGAAACCTTGTAAGCTTGCTATAAAACCAGCACAGAAAGACCCCTTAGACTCTCACTGAGGCTGAAATTTCCCAGAATCTAAATTAGAAGTAAGTTGATCCTTGCAACGGGGCTGGGGACATCATGAATCCTTTCAAATTCCATTCAGCTCACTCTTTCCCTTAATAAACACTTATTGAACACATTTTCCATTACAACTAGGGATGCAACAATAAAAACAGAGCATGGCTCCTGCCCTCACAGAGCTCATGATCAAGTGCAATGTCAGTGGTTGGGTTGTGCAGGGGTGGGGAGAGCCTTCCATGTTGCAGTTGAAGAGTTACCAACAGTGTTCATTTATTAAATGGAAGGCCACATGCTTTAGTCTGCTTGATCACTCAAAACAACGAGAGCATCTTAAGCCCGTGAATGGCACCATCCACCTTGCAGTTCAAGCTCTTCAGCCAGCAACAATGCTACAACCTCAAATTTATATAGATAAACTGTATGTGTTAATGATTTAGGCAGATTTAGCTTCAGTGAAGCACAGACAAATAGAAGTTGTGCCCAGAGATATGTAAGCTGTGCGCTCCCACTTAGTAGGAAAGACTTTCAGTGAATGAAGTCTTCTATAGACAGGTGGTACCTAAAATAATAAGAAATAGGGGAAGATCAAAGTCATAGCAAATGGAAGGAATAAGAAAGAAAACTAGGGTGGCAATGTCTAGTGGGTAGCATCAAGAGACATTTTCTCTTGAAGTAAATATGTTTCTAAGAGGGCAAAGCTCATAGAAGTTTAAAAGATTATGTTCCTCCTGGGTTTATGCACATGTGCACAGATCTCTTCCTATTTGTGTAGATACATTTTGCAGAAGAATCTAGGAGACTCATAGATCTTAAGGCTACAGTTAGGCCCTATCTAGTGTGAACACAGGTTCACAGGCCTCTGAATAAGCATGCAGTCATTGTTAACATAGGATTGAGTTATGGGGACTGTGGCCATTTGTATGCTATTGCCACATGAAAACAGCCAAGTGCATTGAAAGCATTCCATGACCTTAATTTTAAGTTGCTTGAAAGGAGAGTTCACTTTCATAAATAAAAATGTAGAAGATAGGCTTTCGAATTGATAGAATTTCTCTCTCCAATACCTTCAAGAATGGGTAAGCATTTTTTAAAGGTTTTAAGCACTATCTTCTATTTTTTATCATAGCAGTATTCAAATGATGCCTCACACTTTGATTCAGCATGTTCTTTTGAGTTGAAAAATTACCAAGGTCATTTTCAAACTTTGGATGTAATGAGTTTTTGTTTAGAAATATAGCACGTGTATTTCTGGAGGAGAGGGGCCCTATTCATCACTTATTTCATGCCTGGAAGCCAAGAAAACTCTCACGGAGACAGCAATTAAGTAAATATGCATGTATGTATATATGTTTCTGATAATATCGCTCTAGTCCTAATGTAGAGGGTTCTTAGATTATAGTGTATACAGGTGTGTACATATAGGCGTACACTGTCATCTTTCATTTTATTGTATGTACTTATGGGATACAATGCAATGTTTGGATATTTGCATACGTTGTGGAATGATTAAATCAATCTAATTGGCATCACCTCACAACGGGATCAGTTTTTTTCAGTGAGAACAATTAAAATCTATGTTCTTAGCAATTTTCAAGTATATCATACGTTATTATTAACTACAGTCACCACGCCATACAGTAAAGCTCCACAGTTCATTCTTCCTGCCTTACTGAAACATTATACCCTAGACCAAGCTTGTCCAACCCACGACCCACAGAAAGCCCAGAACAGCTTTGAAGGTGGCTGACACAAATTCATAAACTGTCTTAAAACCTGATGAGATTTTTTTGCAATTTTTTTTAGCTCATCAGGTATAGTCAGTGTATTTTATGTGTTTCCCCAGGCAATTCTTCTTCCAATGCATCCCAGGAAAGCCAAAAGATTGAACATCCCTACCCTAGACCAACATCTTTCTAATTCCCCTCTCCTTCTGACCCCTTGTAACCACCATTCTACCCTCTGCTTCTATGGTTTCAACATTTTAGATTCTACCTGTAAGTGAGACCATGCAAAATTTGTCTTTCTTTGCCTGGCTTATTTTAATGTCCTCCAAGTTCACCCGTGTTGTCACAAATGGAAGAATTTCCCTCTTCTTTAAGGCTGAATAGTATTGGGTTTTGCATATAGACAACATTTTCTTTATTCATCCACTGATGGTCACTTAGGTTGATGGATTCCGTATCTTTCCTGTTGTCTAAAATGATGTGGTAAACATGAGAATGTCTTCCACATACTGATTGCATTTTCTTTGGATATATACCCAGTGGTGGATCATACTGGATCATATGATAGCTCTATTTTTAATTTTTTGACAAAATTCCATCCTGTTTTCCATAATGGCTGTACTAGTTTACATCCCCACCAACCATATACAATGGCTCTCTTGATTCTACATTCTGCCAACGTGTGTTGTCTTTCTGATTAAAGCCATTCTAACGGGTGCGAGGTGATAGCTCATTGTGGTTTTCATTTGCATCTCCCTGATGATTAGTGATGCTGGCATGTTTTTTCACATATAGATGTTGATGTATTTCTAAGTTGCTTAGCTCTTTTAGAAAGTTAAAAACACTAGCTCAATAGACCTGTTAGATTTTTATTCTGGTTTTCAACCAAGTATCTATGCTTTTCTGCTCAAACTATCACTGCAAAGATATTATAGAATCAAAAATAATAGGCTGTCACATGAAAAACAATGTTCTAATAAAAAATTATGGATTTATTGCATAAACATTTCCCTGAAGATCTCTTTTCTAGAATTAAAACTTCAGATAAAGTCACACAGAGTAACATCACAAGGAATGTTACAAAAGAGTGGGAGGGACTGGCTTTCTCACCTTTCTGGTGACTACTCAGCTTGTTCCAGACACCTTTAATTGTTGTCATTTAATATGCTTCCCTTTGTCTTCCTTTGCCACCCCCCATAACCTGCCTGGGTGACCTTATACGCATCAGGTACTGATGGCTGTAAACTAGCCCTTAGGTCCAGACATGTAAATTCAACTCCCTCCTGGACTTCTCAAGTCAACAGCCAACAGGCATCTCAAAGTCCACCTCATGCCCATTCTGAGCTCATCACCCACCAACTCCAACCTCTGTCACTTCCAACTCTTTTTCACTCAACAAATGTTTGTTGAATACACAAATGGATGATCTTCAAAAAGTGCTACAAAAGGAATATCATAGAGAAGACAGCATTGATTTCTGTATCTAATGGCACTTAAAATGGCTGGGTCCTTTCTACAGAACGTTGTTCCTTCTCTCCCTGGAGGTCACAGGCTGAACAACCACTCAGAGCTGGACTTCTGGACACCTAAGCAAAGAAGGAAGTCCTACCCTTGGACCACAAGAGGCTGCATTAAACTTGCACCACAGTTGTTTATAAATCAGCAGCAGCAGTTTGAGCTGCTCAGGCAAAATGTTATGGTTTTATTACAAGTGAAAACAATCCAGATGTGTTTTTTTGCATAAACACATGAAAAAGGGTTAATATTCGGTTGATCTTCTTTCACCACTGCAGTACTCCAATGATGTCACACCCTGTTTGAGGCCGTGGAGCTGACCTGCTCTTAATTAACCAGGCTGGCTCTGTGCAGTGGCTCACGCCTGTTATCCCAGCACTTTGGGAGGCCGAGGTGGGTGGATAACTTGAGGCCAGGAGTTCAAAACCAGCCCGGCCAACATGACGAAACCCCATCTCTACTAAAAATACAAAAAAAATTAATTGGGCATGGTGGCATGCGCCTGTAGTCCAAGCTACTCAGGAGGCTGAGGCAGGAGAATCATGCTTGAACCTGGGAGGTAGAGGTTGCAGTGAGCTAAGTTCATGCCACTGCTCTCCAGCCTAGACGACAGAGCAAAACTCTGTCTCAAAAAAAAAAAAAAAAAAAAAGTAACCAGGCTATAGAGTTTAAAAATAAAAGTATTAATAATCATGGTGTTCCATTTAAAGATAACATACACCATGGAATATATTTGACTCTTCCAAATCAATCCAGTACTTGAGTTTTTTCTAAGTGATGCTTGAATTTCAGGCAGAGGTCTTTACCTTATTACAATATGGCCTGGACCTTAGAGGATACACTGGAGACTCCAAGCCATCTCTAGCAGTGATTAAAGAACCAGTCATTGCCTCCAATAGGTGACAACAGTTCTTTATGCGGAAGAAAATATTGTTGCTTACATAGTTGTTCTCCTCTGGGGCTTTGACACCTTTGGAAGAAAAGCACATACACAGGGCCAAGCTTTAGTGAGGGACTGTCTAGATGCTATCCTAAGAGACTGACACTTGTGTGTAATTCTAACTCAAGTAAGCTTTCATCTCAGGGAAACTAGCAGATTCATTGACATTTACACAGAGCTTTTTCATTTCATTTTGAAAGGGCTTTTCCACACATTACTTCATTCAGTCCTCAGAGCGTTTAAATGACCTACCCAAGATCACACAGTTAAATGACCTACCCTCAGATAAGAGCCCAGGCCTGCAGATGTCTAACTCATCCTGCAACATTCTTAACCAAACCAGCTCGCCAGATGTGCTTTCAATTTACAGATGCCTGAATTTCCACAGCTGAAGATAGATTCCTGTTTTTTGTGTGTGTGTGTGTGTGATTGTCATAAAGTTAATACAGCAGAAAGGAATAAGTAAATTCTCCAAGCTTTCTGGGAGTAGATGATAATAAGCTGGAAGCCATAAAGAACAAAAGGCACAGATTGCTGGGAGGGTGGAAAGAAGGTGAGTGTGGGCTGAGAAAGGGGATCCTGGAGCTGCAGACACCTTGGCCTTCTTCACCATGACCCTGTAGGCTGGTTGCTGTTGACATTTAATGCTATTGTGGAAGGCTTCCTGCAAAACAAACAGCATCTACATAACAAGAGAGAAGTCTCAAGCTTAGAGAACTGCTTCTTGAACCTAAGACATTAATATGTTAATCTACTCCCCCTAAATTAGCTGAAGACCACAGAGGTGAGCATGCACCCCACTTAAGAGTCTGCCTGTAGTGCTGGCCTGCCTCTTTGCTCAACAGATCCCCAGCCCACACTTGGTGATTCTTCCTCTTGCATTTACTGAGTGGTGATCGTTTCTATGACCGCTCATCCTGCAGAAGTGGTGTTGTGTCATTGCATGCAGCAATACTTCTTTAAGATCTTTTATCACCAAATAAGTGAAAGGAGAATGCAGATAATTCACTCATGACTCATTGTTATGGAAGGGACTTAAAGAAAAAAGTTTATTTTGATCTTCAAAGGAAGAATTTGTCCTCTAAAACTTTATCATTATTAATATTGGTTTTATTTTGACACGATTATTTACCAGGAGTAGCTATCATAGCACAGCCAAGAATGGTAATTGAATGAAGAATTGATTTTTATTTCCACTATGTAAAAAGCAGCTCTTATTTTCTACAAATGACCCATAATTACAGTTGTCTGGAGAATGTCTTATCAGCCTGAGCAGGATAGAAATAAGCTAGATATACAATAGTACTTCCTAGTCTACAATTTAAATATGTATGCTCATTAATGGCAATTTAAATTAGCATTATAGCAAATGTAGTTCATATCACTCTGCTGGGCAGAGTCTAGCAATGCAGACACGGCCTGTATTTCTGCTCTGTAAAATTCAGAGGAGCCTAGTGTGTTCTTTTTAGTGGATGGAGATTCTGTCACTCTTCCCACACCAGTATTTGGCTAATAAACTCTTAAGCAGCTGTCATGCAGCAGGAAGGAATGAGAAAATTCTCCAAGCTTTCTGGGAGTAGATGATAATAACCTGGAAGACATAAAGAACAAAAGACACAGATTGCTGGGGTAGAAAGAAGGTGAGTGTGTTGGCAGGGCACAGTGGCTCACACCTATAATCCCAGCACTATGGGAGGCCAATGTGGGCGGATCATGAAGTTAGGAGTTCAAGACCAGCCTGGCCAACATGGGGAACCCCACCTCTACTAAAAATACAAAAATTAGGTGGGTGTGGTGGTACGCGTCTGTAATCCCAGCTACTCAGGAGGCTGAGGCAGGAGAATTACTTGAACTCGGAAGGCGGAGGTTGCAGTGAGCCGAGATTGTGCCACTACACCCCAGCCTGGGTGAGACAGCAAGACTCCATCTCAAAAAAAAAAAAAAAAAAAAAAAAAAAAATGGTGAGTGTGAAGCAATCTTAAAGATTAGTGAATTATTTGCTAAGGGAAAATGAAACCTACCCCTGCCTCAGTCAGAACACTAAATAATTTTGGTATAATAAGGATGACAAAGATGTTCTACCCCAGAATCCACATCAGTGGCTATGAACAGACTCCAAGGCAGTGCCACCATCTTCAGGCTGTGGCTTAGCAAGAATTTAAGAACGTTCCTTTGTTCTCAAGAGAATGCCCAAGGCTTGTAGAAGCTGAACAGTTTCTGCAGTTGCTCTGATGCCCAGATGGGAGATGAGAGGTGTACTCATTGACTTTCCCCACTCACCATTCCCCTCCACACACAAATGTTACAGGAAAGGGGTTCCGATCCAGACCCCAAAAGAGGGTTCTTGGATCTCATGCAAGAAAGAATTCAGGGCTAGTCTGCAGTGCAAAGCAGAAGGAAGGTTATTAAGCAAGTAAAGTGATGAAAGAACAGCCTCTCCATAGACAGAGTAGGACGTTCCCAAAAGTAAGAGGAGGAATGAGTCCACCCTAGGTACGATGCTTGTTTTTATACAGGATAAAAAGATCGTGAGGAGATGTGCTCTGCTACAAGGGTTTGTGATAAAGGATTAATTTCTTAATTACTATAGTTTGCAAGAATAAATATTATTTTTAAAGCAAAATTAGGAATGTTTTTGTTGTCAAGATACTGAAATATTAGGACACTCCCAAGTCTGGGTCTGTTTAGTAAACGTTATCAATCTGTTCCCTTAACCATAAACATCTAGAAGCTAGGAATGCCTAACTTTCTGGGAACACAGCCCAGCAAGTCTCAGCCTCATTTTTGTAGCCCTCACCCAAGATGGAGTTGCTCTGGTTTGAATGCCTCTGACACAAATATACACGTACAATCCAAGGACTCTTCCTCTGGGTGTCTGGAAGTCCTCTTTGCTCTTTCCTCTTTTGCGGAAATTATTCTGAGTTAACATAAAACTATCACGTATTGATACCTGGTTACCTACAAAGGTGTTTAAAAACAGTGAGTGCTGAGATGGGTCCATTGAAAGAAGAAAGATTTCTGAAGTGGCCAATATACCATGCTCTTCACTAATTCTTCTTAAAAATTATTTTCAGTGTCAATTTGGTACTTTTTAAATTTTAGATGCAGAATAGAATGGTCTTTTTAATGCCGTGTCTTCAAATTACATAGGAGTAAACCAGAGGGTGGACATACACCTGCAGCTGGTGACTGCTTGTAGTATTTATAATGCAAAACAGCTAATTAAGATGATGGTCAAGTGGTAGTTTTCTGCTGATATTAGCACATAAAATCATGGTTGTGTCTCTCTGTGCTTTCACCCTGTTACAGTACCAGCAAGCTAAAAATCAATGCTTGATGTCAACGCTAGATCTTTCCAAAATATCCTAGCCACATCTTCGAAAGAAATACATTTGAATTGGCATCCGCTTGTGGTCACACATCATCCCAGTCTAAACTGATATTCCTTTAAAACCACAGTTTCTCAAGTGGGCCCTGGGGAACACCTACGTCAGAAACAAGTTCAGACATTTTTTAAGATACAGGTAACTTGATTGAACTCTGGACGTATAGATTAGGTTTGAGAAATCTGTAGTGTAACAGCATCCCCCAGGTGATTTTAATCATGCTCTAAAACAAAACTGAGTAACTTGACCAAGGTCTTGTAGTATCCTTATGATAATAAAATAACCAATGATTTTATTAAATCGTCCATAGGACAAACAGTTCTATGAAGAGAAAATAATGTTATGAGACTGGGATACCTGACCATATCCTCCAGTTCCTGACTTCACATCCTATTCTGAATCAGTCTCTTTGGACTCTAACATCAGCCCCTCCTTTATCTCCCACACTGAGCTGCTCTACCCAGGTCATGAGGTACTTCCTAAGCCAGGTGCACTCTTCACTTAGCATCCTGATCTGTGTGTAAATTCTGCGGGAGGAAGAGGTTGATGGTAAAGTCTACAAGTTCAATTTCTCTTCTCACTTCTATTTGATAAATTTTGAATCAGAATTAATCATCTCTACTAAAGTAAACTTTTAGACATTGTTTAATTGGAAACTCATCATTTTTAGAAATAAAAGGCAATATCAATCCTGATGATAGTCAGCACTCTATGGTCCCACAGACAGGAGCAAATGGTGTTGGGAACAGGCCCTGGCCTGTCCTGGTGCTCCAGTCCCTCTCATGGTATTACAGGTGCATTAATGGCTATATTGACTTTACCTTACGAGAAAAACAATAAGTAGAGGATTGACTGGGTGCTCAGACAGCCTTAAACAAAGGTGGCTGAGAGTGAGGAAAGTACACAGAATTTTAAGCCTCAAGTATTCCATATTTGCCTAACGGCAATGTGGTGAAATGTACTCAAGTTCTTTCAAAAGACAGGCAACATCTTTGCAACCCTTTCTGTTACCATTGGGTGTGAGAAGTGCTCAAGTGGACAAAGTCCACTCAACAAAATTCATTTGACGCTACTGTAAAACTCCTTGGCCATAAATTTGGAAAGTTTTTAGTAATCATTTGTTCCCAAGATTTAATTAAAATTTAAGCCACACATCTGTTTGAAAACATATCAGCAGAGATTCAGATGCTTGTTGCTGGGATGATGATTGACAGGGAGGAACAGATTGACTTGGCATATATGTAGAACTCATTAATCTTCTTCAAGTACATTCCGGGGAAACATGGAGTTCTCTCAACAAGCTGTTACAAAAGCAGCACTTTCATTTGCACAGTTGGAACCCTAAGAGTTTAAGTGGAAGTCACAAGTTAAGGGAGGAAGGCATAGTGTATTGCGATAAAGTTTTCTGTGATTATATAATCTTACATTGAGAGCAGCAGAACGTTAGTTAAATAATATCACAGCCTTGCTCCAGTTCCTATAGTCTTAATATCTAAATAGGATACAGCCAACTCTAAGGTCAGTCTTAGATATCACTTGTTAAATGAGGATCATTAACTGCTTCCAAATTTTGTATCTCTTTTAGGTATTTATCTTTGTATTTCAAAAGGAATGTTAATTTATTCACTAGAGACCAGGGAGCCTTCTAAGCTACCTTGGTTTATCACTGGAAGATTAAATGCTAAAATGATACAAGAGAAAAAAAATTAAAGATGAAGCTATCCTCTTCTCAAAGAGACAAAATCTCAAAAAAAAAAAAAAAAAATAGAGAGCAACCCCACTCAAGAAGACACCTTGCAAATATTGGCGGGAGAGTTGGGTTGATGGGAATTTTCATGAACTTAGCATTTCTGGCTTCGTGCTTTCTCTGAGTGCTGTCTCTGCAAATTTAAATCCATCTTATTTCAGAATGCTGGGTTTGTAACTGAGAAGAAATAGTGCAGATGGCTAAATTATGCTCACTTGTTCAAAACCATGACAACTTACCATAATATAGCTGTAAACACCTGAAATTAATTAGAGTACATTTCAATGTGGAGAGTATGATTTACAGTATGGGCTTAAATACAGAGATGTGTTTTGATTTCAAGTCATCACTTCTTATTTTACCTATAAATGTTGATCAAACAGAGTTTGTTTTGTCTTTTAATGAAGATGATTTTTAAGGGTCAAGGGGAGGAGCATAGAGTCCAATATTCAGAGCATATACATTTTAGAAGAACGAGAGTACAATTTTCTTAAAATTGTGATACAAACTTTTAATGATCATTTTGGGGACATGGGAAGGTACACTAATACTTTTTAAATACCTATTATGGGTCATTAATTTTTTACAAAACTGCCTCCTGAACTTTATTGTAGGACTTTCAAGAGCTAAAACTACATCTCGTTGAATCTCTTTACCTCAGAGTAACTTACAGAGGGAAAAGCCCAGTGTATGAGTCAGAGAAACTCCAGTTTGAATGTGGACTTTGCAGCTGTCTGTATGCCCTTGGGCGAATGGCTTAATCACTTTGACAGAGAAGGAATCCTCGCACACTAGGGAGAAAGAATCAGAGAAAATGGACAAAGGCTTTGTCCAGACAAGGAGATCTCTTTGGGGAAACAATAAGTTAAGGTCAAAGTATGTTGAATCTGAGATGCTAATGGGCCATCCAGGAAAAGATTGAAGGCAAGTAGTAGAGAAATGGAGTCCAGGAGAGAGCTGAGGCACACAGATATCTACTTGGAAGTCACTGGCGGATAATATTTGAATTTCTGAAATTAAATGAGATCACTGAAGAAGAGAGTATGAAGAAAACAAAATACCTCTAAGTAAATTCTTGAAAAACTTAAAGATCAATCAGCAATAAAAGAAACCAAGAAAGGAAAACCTGGAAATAGGAAGAAAATTAAAACATTACCCTGTCACAGGGTATTTTGAATAGGAGAAAATAGACCACAAGATCAAAAGCTTGAGAGTAATCAAAAAAGATAAGGACTGGAAAAAAATAAAAGGCAACTGTATTTGACTCTTCAGGAACATTCTCAGTAAAATGGCAGAGACAGAAGCCAGATTCGAAGAGGTGAGGAGTTGTTAAAAAAAAAAAAAAAAAGAAAAAGAAAAAGAGAAAGACAGAGAAAAGAAAAAGCAGGCACTAAGTAAAGAAAAAACACTTAAAAGAAGTTTAGGGTAAAAGGAGAGGTGAAAATAGCAAAATAATTTGAGGCAACTCAGAGAACGTCTTTGAAAGTGGGGAGACCGGAGTATGTTTGCTGATAGGGACAAAGAGGGCAGAGAGAGAAAGAAATTGATAGAGCGAGTTTCCGAGGAACCTAGGAGGAATAAGATGTGGAACACACAGAGTTGGGTTAACCTTGAAAAGACAGAATCTTCTTCCTCTGAGCCAGAGGGAGAAAGGATAAAGGGAGATACAGATAAATCTTATGATGGCTTACTAAATTGAAAATATGGACCTCATGCTCCAACTCAATTTCTCTTTCCTCACTTATCTGTAGTTCTACGCCTGTCTTCCCCCACTTATGAGATATCAAGTAAAATCCTATCTTGGAGAAGAAAAGAATGGATTCATTTTTAAGAAATAGTTAACTTCAGGCCACTGAGGTATTTCTTAGAATGAATCAAGAGGTCATCCTGATATATTATTATGGTCTAAAAGAATTGATGCACTTTGAAAAAGGAAGCAGCTTAATCCCTTTCCCTAGTAGGATTAGTCATAAAGTAGACTATTTAATACTTGAAGAGACCTTTAAGGATCTTCTTTACAAACAGGATAATGTTAAATCTGTCTATGCAAATATAATGAACTAATTAGATTAATACCACATAACTTTACTTCAAGTAAAGAAAAAAATGAATTTTCTGTCATTAAAATCCCATTACATCAGCCTTAGTATATGTATGGAGGGATCTTAGTTTACCTCCTGTTTTAATCACCTCTATTTACCGCATTGGAAAGACAGGAACCCCTTCCCCAGAGTGTTAGAGAAGTTGAAGCACTCAATACCCAATACTGGCAGACGAAATCAACAGCACTTGATGAGTCTCATGGACTCAGAGACTGGGAGAGGAGAGAGTGTCAGAGTACACAGGACCACACAGCATGATTGCACTTGGGGACAGGATGAACACCTATAGCTGTGGAAGTCAGAACGTGTAGTATCAAAAGGGTGAGATGCCCTCTGGTTCCCATAGCAGGCTGTGATTGGCTTGTTGGGATAATCCCACAGTTCAGCAGAGAACTGAAACCCACCACTTGGGTGAGCAGGAACCGTACCTTGTCCCTTCGATTAGGAAGGTTTGGACCAGGTGCGGTGGCTCACACCTGTAATCCCAGCACTTTGGGAGGCCAAGGTGGGTGGATCATGAGGTCAGGAGTTCAAGACCACCCTGGCCAAGATGGTGAAACCCCATCTCTACTAAAAATACAAAAAAATTAGCTGGGCATGGTGGCGGGCGCCTGTAATCCTAGCTACTCAGGAGGCTGAGGCCGAGAATCGCTTGAACCCTGGAGGTGGAGGCTGCAGTGAGCCGAGATAGCGCCACTGCACTCCAGCCTGGGCGACAGAGTGAGACTCTTTGTCTCCAAAAACAAACAAACAAAAACAACAACAACAACAACAAAAACGAACGTTTGGCTTGGGGGACCTTATCCACAGGAGCAGAATGGGGAGGGAATTTGTGGTCAGACCATTAGAGGCCCTCCTGATTTACTAAATATCAAGGTGTTACATAATGATGAGCCATAATTTTAGACTTTACACCACATAAAGTGAGCAAACCTGTGGGATAAATAGCCATGATTCAATGGGACTGGGCTGTAACTAGTGATAGCATAAGCATTTTGCCAGTGTTCATAGGGGTGGGGGCTTCAAGAAAGCTTTTGGATTTTTTTTTTTTTTGAGACAGAGTCTTGCTCTGTCGCCAGGCTGTAGTGCAGTGGTGCGATCTCGACTCATTGCAACCTCCGCCTCCCGAGTTCAAGCGATTCTCCTGCCTCAGCCTCCTGAGTAGCTGAGACTACAGGCACATGCCACCATGTCTGGCTAATTTTTGTATTTTTAGTAGAGATGGGGTTTCACCATGTTGGTCAGGATGATCTCGATCTCCTGACCTTGTGATCTGCCCACCTTGGCCTCCCAATGTGTTGGGATTACAGGCATGAGCCACCATGCCCAGACAGCTTTTGGAATCTTATTGGAGTAATTTGCATTGTTACTTGATGTACTTTCCACAAACACAGTTTGATATAAATAAAAACACTGGTCACATAAATATCCCCTAATGCTTTTGGTCTATTTTGAAATGGCAGGTGCTCTGTCAGCAAATATTCCTTCTCTAAGTGAAGTGTTCCTCACGGAGGAGAATTGAACGAATCTCAAGACACTGATGAAGTATGTCCATTTTGTGGCTGGCAACTCTAGACCTTATAGTTGTATTTAACTGTGACCCCAAACAGGGATTCTGGTTTGACTCTTGGCCCAGAATGTCAGCAAGTGTCCCAACAGGTAACAGATGTCACCATGAAGCAGGGTCTGTGAAAAGAGTTTGATGAGGGTGCCGACAGGGACAGAAAAACACCAGTTATTTTAACAGAGAGAATTTAATACAAGGAAGTATTTACTGGGTAACTGAAAGGGTAAGGATGAATTCTTAATAATCACAGAAGACAAATGAGCTGCATGAAGCAGCTCGGGCTGGAGGAACTACGGGCATCAGTTGGGATTATTAAAATGCAGAAGATGACAGATGGGATCTTGTGGACAAGAAGCAGACCTCTGAGGAGGGGGCTCCACTGGCTAGTGTTGCTGGGGCATGAGGAGGCTTGTTTTGAAAGTTTTGGAAAACAAACAGCAAATTGGACAAGCTGGATTCACTTGCTGCTGCTGCTGCTGCTGCTGCTTCAACAAAATGCCACTGCCGGAGTAAAATGGTAAGCTGCCATGATGCACATAGGAACAAGAGGCAAACAAGAGGGAGGAAGCCTCCTCTTCCTCCAGCCTGGAAGTCTCCTTCTAGCATGGAAGGAGACACAAGACTTAGCTCTTAAGAGACTTGAGACTTAGCTCTTAACCAAGAGCTCGTTGGCCATGCAAAGATAGAAACCAGCCCCAGAAACGCCAAGAGATGGATAAGAGGGTGAGTTTTGAAGCTGACAGTCAGTAGCTTTATAACCGGCCCAGGAATATTTAGAAAACTGGGGACAACATTAAGGGAAACTTCAACAATGTGAAGAATCCAAGGATATAAACCATGGGGTAGGGGATGGGGGAGTATCCTCAGGCCTGTTTCTAGCATTTGCTGGGCCCCAGGGCAGGAGCCCAAATGGAGAGCCACCTACCATAGGTCCATCTATTTAAAAGTTATAAGTTAAGCAAACTGTGAAATGAAGTACATTTCATCCACTTACCTTAACAAATACTTCATAACGACCTGGAGGCTTGCTTCGAATTTGGAATACTAGGACTCCTTGGGGTGATCCTGGAAGTTTTTGGTGTCAGGAGAACCAGCCATCCTTGCCACTCAGCCACTGGCCCACATCCTCATGTCTGTTCCCACCTCCAGCTCTGTACCACCCCATGAGTGGGTCTCACATGAGTCTAGATAACCCAGCTCATGTATCCTAGCTCAGATCCCAACCCCCATGAACAACTGACATTTTCTTACCCCTTGAGCCTATGACTGAAAACATTACAGATGCATAATCGACCCATGGAAAAGACAGACCTGACAGAACCTGCAAGTAGGCTTGGAGCCATTTGGGCAGAAGACTAGGGGGGTCCATGGCCCCGGGAGCCTGATTAGGAAGGGGGCAGTGCATACAGTCCAAGTGCGATGAGCCCTTGTCCCCAAGGACTCTTCATGGAATGAGGAGGGTTATGGGCAAAAGGGGAAAAGCAGAGCCCACCCAAAGCACAAGCCCTAGAGGCAGTGCAGCAGCCACTGTCACCCTCAGGCATAAAGGGGAAGGCAGTGGTCACCAGAGCATCCTGAGAGTTGTTGCCAGTAGGGGTGCCCTGACAAAGGCCATGTCCTTCAGTAGCAGGGTACTACCACTGTCAGTCCCCATTTGCCAAGTTGGAAGATGAGCTGACAATGACCGCCCCCATGTCTCCTTCCTGCCTCTCTCTGGTCTGCCAGCATCTGCCATTGGCTGAACTCAACTGGAAACCAAAGGGCAAGAGAGCCCCAGTGCTACATTCAATGGAGCTCAGCCTCCTGGTCTCAGAGAGAGATGCAGAAGGGTGGAGAGTGGATTGAGAGGGCCAAGTAGAGGCTACACAGTGCACCTGCTGACCAGGCTCTTGAATCTTTGCCACTCCCTATGCTTGATCTCAAGTGTCTCTGGTTAAATCTCCTGCAGCTCCCACTCTGTCTGCTCTCCTGGCTTTAAGCCATCATCTGTCCCTAGAGTCTCCTGGTGTCAGCCTTGTGTGTCCTCCCACCCCTATCCCCTGCCCAAACAACCCACCCTATTCTTAGCATGGTCAGCTATCAAATTTCCAGCCCCAAACATACTACAGAATATGAGATGGGTAGCAGTTTGGTATTGAGACTGGAATAACGTTGGAACCATGATGAGCATGGAGAAATTACTGAAGGAAAGGAGAAACATCAAGGAAAGGAGGCCACTGTACTGACTATATGTGACTGTTCTTTGTTACACCCACATGGTCTTGTGAGCTGGAAGGAACCACGTTTTTCTCTTGCCCTCCTTACTAGTTCTGATTTTCATTAGCATTTTTTCTTTATCTTTTTGTTTGAGGGTCATCCTTTGTTTAATCTTCCTACAATTCTCTTAAGAGGGAAGTAGGACATAAATGTATGTAGTAAAGAGCAGGAAAGTGAAAAGTAATACAGCTCAAAACTTCTTAGTGGTCAGATGGCCGCCCACAGTAGAAACATCCAGATGCTTTATGAAATGCTGATTTCTGATCCACAATCTAGTCTTCTGGGCATCAGCCCTAAAGCAATTCTTGAGAATCACTGATGAACTGGTTAAGAGTACAGATCTTAAGAGTTATAGAGTAGCTATGAGATTTAGAGATGGTTTTGTCATCTGAGACTTATTTTCTCATCTGTACAAAGAAAAAGTAGCAATACATATTCTATGGGCTTTCAGTAAGTAGCAAAAGGGATAATTTAGGTCGGAGGACTTAGCACAATGTTTGCCTGTCACCATTAGAGACAACTGTTTTGTTTTTACAACTGTTTTGTTTTTGCCCTGAGACTTTTGGGGATTGGCCTTTTGCTTAATTAAACTTAGGGAGAATCTCAAAGGCTTGCAAAGAACGAGCCCTCAACCCCCCCCCCCCACCCCACCCCCACCTCTGTGCTACTTTAGGAGTTTATTTGCCCATTAGATTTTCACCCATCACTAATGCAGCTCATCCCACTATACAGATGGCAAAAGTAAGGCAGAGAAGGCCATATTCCCTGAACCAGGGTCCTGTGATACTTGGGTGCTGAAGCTAAACAGAAAACTCTAAAACTCCAACTCTTGAGATTACATTTATTCCTAAACGATATTGCCACTGCTTTTACTCAGCTTGCACTGAGAACGCCTCCCACTTGGAAATTGTACCACCAGGTATTAGGACTATGTGCAAAGTCCATCAGTGAAAAAGGCCAAAACATAATAGAACACATTTGAAATAGCACAGGAAATACACATGTTCAGTTACAGAGGCTTTCAAAGTAAATGACTTGGCTACTTGAAGCAGAAAGTGAGATGATAAGCCAGGTGACATAGGGCATCTTTTCTAGATTTTTATTTCTTTTTCCCTTGGGTGCTCAGGGAAGACTGCCAGGGGTAGTTCTAGTGAATCTTCGGGAACAAATTATTTCCATCTAGGTAAAGGGAGAATTGGACTTTGCTGGCTCCCTTCTTTTTAAACCCCAGCTCTTTCCAAGAAAATACTTGAGGCAGCTAAAAACTCCTCTCACTCCAGTGTCTTAATTTTGAGTTGATTGGAAGAAGCTTGTACCTTCTCTTGCTGGGGACAGCCTTCCTCAGATGAAAAGGGACTTCAAAGTGAATCAAAGTGAAGTTTTAACAGTGTCACAGTCCCAGTTGTTTTATTGCAAAATCTGGAAAGATGCATGTCAGCACGCAGCATCAGCCATCCACTCACAGACTAAAAACCCAAGGAACAGGTTCGATTGAGCATGAAACACAGCTCCCTGGCTCCTAGCACCCTCATTACCCTTATCTCATGCACACAGTCCTGGGTTCCAGGCTCCAAAATGAAGATCCTCTCAGGAACCTTTTGCTTTGGGGGCTATTGCAACAGTCGTCAAGAAAAATCTCCTGGCTAGCCTACTTTCCAGTAGAAACGTCTAAGCTGGCTTTGCCTTTTCACAGAGCAAGCAGGCTTTTTAAATTTTTAAGCTCCAGAAGGCCTAGCTCCCCATACGGTGGTTCATGACTAAACAGGAGGTTGCAGAAAAGTAAGGAGTGAAATGTTGATTCTCCCAGGCCAAATCGGTGAATATTACAAGTGATGAGTTCATCAGATAACTTTCTGATGATCAGAAATACAAACATCTGTGCAGGGAGTCCTGGATTTTTCAGGGAAAGGGAGGTCCCATCTACTTCTACCAATAATTAAAACATATAAGGCTACCCAAACCGTGTCCACTGTGAACATTCCATGTTCTGTAAGAGGCTGGATATTGTGGCGGCTGTGTTCTCTACACTCATACATTCTCCACAACTGTATGCTAATCCAAAGGAATTCAGTATCCTGACTGTCAGCCCCCAAAAAGACCCACGTACACCGGGCGCAGTGGCTCATGCCTGTAATCCTAGCACTTTGGGAGGCAGAGGCGGGTGGATCACGAGGTCAGGAGATCGCGCCACTGCACTCCAGCCTGGGCGACAAGGTGGGTGGATCATGAGGTCAGGAGATCGAGACCATCCTGGCTAACATGGTGAAACCCCGTCTCTACTAAAAATACAAAAAACTAGCCGGGTGTGGTGGTGGGTGCCTGTAGTCCCAGCTACTCAGGAGGCTGAGGCAGGAGAATGGCGAGAACCCGGGAGGCGGAGCTTGCAGTGAGCTGAGATCACGCCACTGCACTCCAGGCTGGGCGACAGAACGAGACCCCATCTCAAAAAAAAAAAAGAAAAAAAAAAAAGACCCACACACATATAAAGGCTCTCTGGAAGATTGCTGATGTCATATTGTTACTGGAAAGGGGCTCCACGTCCAGGCTTCAAGAGAGGGTTCTTGGACCTCATGCAAGAAAGAATTCAAGGCAAATCCCTAGACTAATGTGAAAGCAAGTTTATTAAGAAAGTAAAGCAAAAAAGAATGGCTACTCCATAGGCAGAGCAGCCCCAAGGGCTCTTGGTTCGCTATTTTATGGCTATTTCTTGATTACATGCTAAACAAAGGGTGGGTTATTCATAAGTTTTCCAGGAAAGGGGTGGGCAATTCCCAGAACTGAGGGTTCCTCCCATTTTTAGACCATATAGGGTAACTTCCTAATGTTGCCATGGTGTCTGTAAACTGTCATGGTGCTGATGGGAGTGTCTTTTAGCATGCTAATGCATTATAGTTAGTGTATAATGAGCAGTGAGGATGACCAGAGGTCACTTTCATTGCCATCTTGGTTTTGGTGGGTTTTGACCGGTTTCTTTACTGCATCCTGTTTTATCAGCAAGGTCTTGGTGACCTGTATCTTGTGCCAGCCTATCTCATCCTATTACTTAGAATGCCTAACCTCCTGGGAATGCAGCTCAGTAGGTCTCAGTCTCCCTTGACCCAACTCCTATTCAAGATGAAATTGCTCTGGTTCAAACACCTCTGATAATAGTTCCATGAATCTTTCTAGGCTAAGAAATTTTACTTGCTAATTGAAGTTCATTTGTCAGTAAATGCCAAGAGTTTCATGCACTGCCTCTCCCAGACAGAATTTGCATCTTAATAGGATATACACCTGATGATGCAGGTCAACAGAGATGGTAATGGGACAATGGGCTTCATTGTGAAAAAGCTGATATAAATAGCTTCCATCAGCATGCCAGTGTTCTAAATGCTTTGATGGGTATCACGTCACCTAATTCTCACATAGCTCTTTTGAGTCAAATCCAGTTATCCAGTTTTACAGATAAGGAAACTGAGATATAGAGGGTTGAGTATTTCACCAAAGGCCACACAAACATTGATGCCTCTATTCAAACACAAGTTAGCATGGTTCTGGAGCCCACTTACTTAACCCCTGTACCACATGATGAGGTAAGAAAAAAAACACCAGGGCAAATAGAAATAAATGAAGACCAACCAAATGAAGACAGACAAAGGCTACTCACTCAGAGTTTGAAACTGCAAGGAAGGCAGGCACCATCTCTTGCTTTTTGGCAGAGACTCAAAAACTGGCAGAGGAGAGGGAAAGCTTTTCCACTCTAAGATAGAAAAAACAGAAGGTGTCAGATGTGTCCTGATTGGAGGCTGTTGGAATAGGGAAGCCGCACAGGCTAACTAGAGGGGGTACTTCCTGGATGATTAGTTAGAGGTACTATATTTGGCTTTCACTCCTTCTCTGTTTCTCTGCTTTCTTCCTAAATGGAAAGCAGGGGAAAAAAATTAGGGAAGCTGTGAGTCATTGATCAAGCCCTAGCCATTTTATTCCAATTATGACAGGGGTTATGATTTGACTTCCTGGATAATAATACAAGACAGTAGTCTGACTTCCTCCCAGTGAGATGAGTCTGAGTTATGGATAGCTGGCTTCTCTAGATAGTGTGTTGGTCTCCTGGGCTGGACACTGCAGACTGTGGGCCAGAATTCTATTTTTATGTTAATATATGACCAGGCCACTATCAGTCTGTATTTTCAGTCTCTCAGGCAGAAGAGTCCTTTGGAATCATTCAGCTGCCCCTGTATGTTCAAAGGCATCCCCCTGGAGAAGAGTCCTCCCAGCTGATTGCAGATTCTTTTACTGGGTTCCAGCAGGTTTCTGAATTAGGTTGAAGACTTGGCTTCTAGCAAACAGATGTCTGTTGGGTCCCCTGGTGCTGATCTCTCCTATACTACTTAATATTTGCCTGGTGGCTGGGGGGCCAAGGGGTAGAGAAATGGTTGGTCTCATTCCTCATCATGCCCCCAGAGTAAACTTCAAAGATTGGCCAAGGTTACAGCTGCTAAAGAAGTGGAGAATGTTCTCTTTCCATTTCTCCGTCTAAGCTAAAAAAAAAAACAAGTCTCAAAATTCCCTCCTAAGTGAGCTGAAGGTTAACCTACCTGGTCAACCTGCTTGATCCCATAGACGAGGTCCTTTACAGGAGCTAGCGACCTGCACAGAGGCCTGTCAACTTTAATTAAGCTAAAATAATTTTCTGTGTTTAAGAGGACCAGGAACATCACACAGAAACTCACATGTAAACAACACAGCTGGCTGTGCACCAGCTCTGTGCACATTATGATAAAAGCAGTAGAATAGGCCGGGTGCGGTGGGTCACACCTGTAATCCCAGCACTTTGGGAGGTCAAGGTGGGTGGATCACCTGAGGTCAGGAGTTTGAGACCAGCCTGGGCAACATGGAGAAACCTCATCTCTTCTAAAAATACAAAAATTAGCTGGGTGTGTTGGCGGGCGCCTGTAGTCCCAGCTACTCGGGAGGCTGAAGCTGGAGAATCCTTGAACCTGTGCAGTGAGCCGAGATCATGCCACTGCACACCAGCCTGGGCAACAAGAGAGAAACTCCATTTCAACAACAACAACAACAACAAAAAAAGCAGTAGACTATAATGCCACCTCTCCCGCTTCAGAGGGTCCTACAGTCTTCTGTGTCAGGTACCATCTTGCATTGACTCTGGAGGATGATAAACAAATTCAGCGCTAAGCATGCAGTGAGTCTTGCCTTGAGAAATGCATGCGCCCCTAATGAGATATGGCTGAAGCTGTGATTGTATTGCCTTTTTCTAACACGCAGTTAATATGAAAGTGCTTGCTTTGGGGGATCTGAATCAATTATGTCCCTAAAACAACTGAAGGCATATGTTCTAAAGATGTTAAAGGAGTAGAACACGGATTTAGAGGGATGCCAGCATTCCACCTATGAACGTTCTGTTGCAACAAATGCTGGCGACCAGTGTTGAAATTGGAATCTAATGTAAAATGAAACAGTGTCTCCCTTGGGCCACCAGGTGGGCACAAACAGAGAAGCAAATTCCCTGTTGGCCATCCAGGTGGAAGGCATGGAGTGGTTTGCCAAGGACTTTATCTTACTCCTCCTGGCAGGGAGCAATTGAAGACCAGAGAGAGTCACAGGAGAGCCGCTAGATTGGAGGAATATTTTGTCATGCACCACCCGGCAAGGGTAAGAGTGCATTTGGGTGAACCTGGGTTCTAGCCTCAGTTACTACTTAGAGAAGTGACTTTGAACAAACGGGTTTTCCCTCTACGCTTCAGTGGAAATAATACCTGCATATCTACATAGGTACTATATGTGATATTCTTGTATATATTTGTCTATAGCCATATACAAGTGTTTTCAAGTAAAAATATTCCATGTATAAAGCTATGAGTATACTACTACTAGTATTATCCATTAAAACAATGGCTGGATATAAGAAAAAGTGAGTGGAAGATTAAGAAACGAATAAGCCTAAAATTTTGTGAGACATCATTATTATCAAGAAACATTCTTACCACTGTTACCAACTTCCCAACACAGAGTATGGAGAGAGAGATAAGAGAATAGCATTTTCCTCCAGGAAGCCACAAATGTAACAGAGAAGGAAGAGTAAGAGATTGCTCACTGACAAGAACTGAATAGCCATCGAACAACCCTTCCAATAGCATATGTAAAATCACTCCCCAATTTGATATTCTATAGGCAAAATAAACTCAGTAGTCTTTCTGGGACCCTTGAAGGAATGTCTGGGTTTCTACATCTAAAAGAAAATATTTTGTCCAAAGTCGTCGTTAAGATTCTTAAGCCTGAAGTGCCTGAATTCCTAATCACTGTAATACACACCTCTCAGTGGGTTTTCTGTTTCCCTTTGATACACGCGTAGGACTGAGCAATCAGCCCACGCAACTCCTCAGCTCTTGTGGAACACTGACGAGGAAGACAAGGGACCACAATACAACCTGTAAGATTATGCTTTCTATTTTTAACGTAAAGATGCCCATTTTTACCTTAAAGTATTCTTTTGTGATTTATTTTGAAAGCAAGACATGCTCTGTGGGGATGCGTAGAGGCAGTTGTATGTATGTGTGCTGGTATGTTGTCAGGAAGCATAATTCACATCCCCACTCAGGTTCCAGCAGTTGCCCTGAGACATCAACATTCTATTTAACCTAGTATGGCTAGTAATCCCGTCACTGGATTAACTGGATTTCTGCCTACAATCAAAAGAAACCCAAACAAGGCCTGCTTCAAAAGAAATGACACCACGTACATTTCTCTAAGCAAGGAAAAGGATGTTTTAATGACAAAGATGCCCCTTACATTAACAGTCAGTTAATTACCTACCACATTATTCTGGAAAATGCAGCCACAAAGCCACAAATAAAATGGTGCTTTATTCCATTTCCTGACTTCTAATATTCTATCATAATATCTTATTGGGTTGCTATTATCCTCAGGATAAATATCTAAAATATCTGTACACACACGCACACTAAAATATACTATACACACACACACACACACACACAAATCTTTTTATGTTAAGAAAGAGTTAACCTTCAAATAGGAGGAGATTATTTTTAAGAACAAAGAAGTTCAACACTTTTAGGGTGATCGAGGGAGCAAAGCCACTCAGAAATATTTTGCAGTGAACTGAAAAATAATAGCAGCAATGTGAGTTCTGGCAGAAGCAACCTTTAAATAAAGAGCATATCAAAATAAGGCCACGTCTATGCTTAAAAGCACCAAGACACGTGGGGATAGCTCCTCCTCAGAGGTGTTTAATTTTGGCTGTGTTCTTGGAGAAAGGGAACAATCAGGAGAGAGAGAACAGCCTTGTGCTAAACCCCTCAGGATATAGGATGACACTGACAACAATCAGGAAAAGAAATCTGACAAGCACTTAAAAAAAATTATTCCTATCTAAAACACCTGGCACCAAGTAACCCATTCAAAAGAGCTTTAGAAGTGCTGAGGTTACATATCCCTCAGTTATCTGCAATCAACACTGAAACCCTGCCTGCCGATAACCATACTGTGGGTGTGATGTTAATTCACAGTGCAGGATAATGTGGCAGTCAGCACCAAATCATCTCTGTGTTGTTCATTAAACCCACCGAATTTTGATAAGGCATGTATAAATAGCCTCACAGATGCTTTTGTTCAGAGTTCAGGTTGATCTCCTTTTCCAAAAAAGCGGATTCTGATTTTGGTTAACTGGAACTAGTTAGTGCAGGTTTCCGGGAGACAGTTTTCATGGTCATTGGTGAGTTTAAGTCTGGGACAGTCAGGTAGATGAACCTTGTGTCTTTAACGTGTAAACCAACTGTATTATAAGTAAACTGGCTGTAACTGCTTTCCTGAGTCAAAGCACAGGCCACCTCTACTCTGCATGGACTTGTATTAAGGGTAATGGGCCAGCTCATTTGGACAATTACAGGTCATAATTACTCTCTGGTCAAGAGCACGATACTTTAGAATGGGTTTTATATGTTGTAGGTGAATTATTTTCATGACTTTTATCACAAAGGGACACTTGACACAATTCTCCCAAAAAAGTCAGGGAAAGGGAGAGACAAGTACCTGATAGACCTTTTTTTTTTCTTTTTTTCCTGAATGATTCCTTAAAACTTCATATTCAGCCAGGTGCCATAGCTTATGCCTGTAATCCCAGCACTTTGAGAGACTGAGGCAGGAGGATCACCTGAGGTCTGGAGTTCAAGACCAGCCTGGGCAACATGGCGAAACCCCATCTCTACTAAAAATACAAAAATTAGCTGGGCATGGTGGCATGCACCTGTGATCCCAACTCTTTGGGAGGATGAGGAAGGAGAATCGCTTGAACCTGGGAGGTGGAGGTTGCAGTGAGTCGAGATCACGCCACTGCACTCTATCCTGGGCAACAGAGTGAGACTCTGTCTTAAAAAAATTGATATTCAAGGAATCATCTATGAATAAAAATGATTGTGTAGGGAGCTGAGCATCTTGGGGAGACAACTGTTTTGAATCCTGGCCCTTCCCAAATACTTGCCTATAGAGAAATATCCATGACAAATTCCTCACTATTGTGCCCAAGCTGCAGCCCCCACTAGCCAGCCACCTGACCCACAGTGCTGAATGCCTAATTCCCACATGACACAGTAATGGCCTTAATTGGTTCTACACCTGTCAGAAATATGTTTGAAACAACAGGATTTTATTTCCGCTGACTTTGCCTGTGACAGAGTGAACAAGTGATGAATGTTGGAATGCCTCTCAAACGGATAGCACAGGACATACAAAGCAAAGCGCACAAAAAGAATTTCTAAGCCTTATATCTCAGTGTTGCCTTAAGGTGTATTTAATCATTCTTACATAGTCCAGTTGCCTCCAAGATCACCAGGTGTCACTACCCTCATGTGAGCCACTTGGTCTCTGTGGCAGCATCACCACTACCCATTCCCACCTCCACTAAATGTCACTGTCTTGTTCTTACAACACCAAAAAGATAGAGAGAGAGAGAGAGAGAGAGAGTGTGTGTGTGTGTGTGTGTGTGTGTGTATCTCAGCAATAAGCTTGTAAATGTCCATTTTTCTGAAGACTTGATTCATCAAATAGGTAAAAGTATCGGGCTGGTTTTTATTCTCTAACTTCCATTGCTGAGCAAGATTTGCTCTGTTCTGTATCAAACATCCATCATCCTACCTGCTGAGAGTGAATATTTTCCTTTGATGTGGAATATAAGCCCAATGCACAGATGAACACCATCATGTCATGTGGAGAGGGATGCCATTCATAAAAGGTGCGGCTCTTTTAAAATGATTTTTCAATTTCATGTTATTTGGTTACCTTTTTATGAGCTCAGCTTCTATAGAGAGACAAGGCAGCAAGTCAAAGGGGAAAGAGCCCTGAATTATCAGCCAGGGGCCATTGGTTTCAGTCCTGGCTCTGGCACTAATGAGGATGTGACCATGGACACATCGTTTAATCTTTCTGGGTCCCAGTTCCCTCGTCTCTTAAATCAAGGGGGTGCACCAGGGATACCCTGTGGTCCCTCCCAGCTCTACCAATCCTAAGTCATTCATTGTCAAGCTCCCAATTCATAATTACTACAGCTAGTATGCATTTTGTTGTTGTGTTGTTTCTTCCTGGAGGGCATTTGTCATAGTCTCACCTTTAAATTCAACCTTATGCTCCCTAAACGCAAAGATACCCATACTGTGTAGAGGAGAATGAATCTAGAGAGATGGATCTTTAAGCTATTCTATAAGGGTTTAGTTTTTATTTTAATTATGACTATAGTCTAAATATCCTAACAGTAGGAATCATTTAGTATGTTTGACATTTTTGAACTCTGAAGACTCAAACTAGTTTACAGTTATAGGAGTCACAGCATTTTACAAAATTAAATAGAAAAAATCTTCCAAGGTAGATCAATAATTTTCCCTAGGCTGAGATTAGATCATGATTTTATGTTTTTTTTTTTTTTTTTTAGAAAATGCTTCAAGGTTTTCTTAATCTCTCTATTGAGCTTTGTTTTAAGTTATATAATAGTTGTCATAAATAAATGTGTATTTTATATCCCATAATTATTTTTCATAAGTATTTTGCCTTGGATTTTAAAAGAATGTTTAGGGTGAGAAGAATATGCTATATTTAATGATTGGTAGAGCAATAAATAGCAATGTGTGGCTAGCTCCTCTTGACCAACCCCAATGAGAAGGAGCCCTCATTCTAGACAAGGGTTAAATTATATTGAATATTAATTCAGTTATCGGTATCTGTAGTGAGGGTTAATAGTGGCTGCAAAGGGCCGATCGGACAGCAAAATCAAGTTTAGATTTCATCTCATGTAGCAGAAAGATCAGCTTTAAATCACAATTCTTTTTCTTGCTGACTCTGTGATCTTAGGCAGATTACTTCACCTCTCTGGTCCTCATGTTCTCATTTATGAAATGGAGAGACAAGGGTAGCTAGAGAAGATGTCTTTGTGGTAAACTAGTTTGCTTGGGCTACCATAACAAAATACCACAGGCTGGATGGCTTAAACCATAGAGATTAATTTCCTCACCATTCTGGAGGCAGGAAGTCTGAGACCAAGGTGTCAGTAGGGTTGGTTTCTTCTTTTTGTTGTTGTCTTTTTGAGACAGAGTCTTGCTCTGTCACCCAGGCTGGAGTGCAGTGGTGCAATCTTGGCTCACTGCAACCTCCGCCTCCTGTGTTCAAGCAATTATCCTGCCTTAGTCTCCCAAGTAGCTGAGACTACAGGCACCCACCACCACGCCTGGCTAATTTTTGTATTTTTAGTAGAGACAGGGTTTTGCCATGTTGGCCAGGCTGGTCTTGAGCTCCTGACCTCAGGTGATCCACTTGCCTTGGCCTCACAATATGCTGGGATTACAGGCGTGAGCCACTGCGCCCGGCCCCAGTTGGTCTCTTCTGCGGCCTCTCTTCTTGGCTTGCAAATGGTTGCCTTCTCCCTATGTCTTCAAATATTCTTCCCTCTGTGCTTGTCTATGTTCTCATTGACTCTTAAGATGGCACCAGTCATACTGGATTAAGGCCCACCCTAAAGGCCTCAATTTATGACCTCTCAGAAGAGTGTATTTCTAAATACATCACATTCTGAGGTACTGAGGGTTAAGACTTCAACGTATGAATTTTGAGGTGACACAATCCAGCTCATAAAAGGTAGGTTCCCCAGGAAACAGTCTGAGATGACTGTTTGCATGCAGAAGAGTTACTGTGTGGGGAAAGGAAGGTCTCAGCACAAAACCAATAAAGGGGTGAGGGAGGCAGGATTTGTCATGGAAGAACTTGAAACACCATACGCATTTGACCTTTGAACAGTGTGGGAGTTAAGGTCACTGACTCCCTGCACAATTGAAAATCCATGTATAATTTTTGACTCTCCAAAGACTATTAATAGCCTACTATTGACCAGAAGCCTTACCAATAACATAAACAGTGGATTAACACATATTTTATGTTTTATGTATTATACAATATATTCTAACAATAAAGTTAGCTAGAGAAAAGAAAATGTTACTATGCCAATCCTAAGGAAGGGAAACATATTCACTCTTCTTTAAGTGGAAGTGGATCATCATAAAGGTCTTCATCCTCATAATCTTCACATTGAGTAGACTGAGGATGCGGAAGAGGAAGAGATAGGTTGGCCTGCTGCCTCTGGGGTGGCAGAGAAGGAAGAAAATCTGTGTATAAGTGGACCCACATGTTACAGAGTCATCAATGGGCTCACTGTCTAGTGTGCATAGAAGCCACTATCCTGGATGGCACAGGCTTTTGAGAAAAGATAAGCTTTATTGCAAGTTGACTGGCAAGGAGACAGGAAGAAACACTCAAATCTGTCTCCCAGAGCTGAGGTTTGGTTTAGGTTTTATAAGCATAAGGTAATGAGGTGTGATCTCTGATTGGATCTTGCAATGAGGTGATGCTGGGAATCATGATCTGACTGGATCCTGCCATGGGGTGATGCCAGGACTCCATCTGATTGGATCCTGGATTCTGTCATGTGATATTTATTTATTTATTTATTTATTTATTTATTTTTTTTTTGAGATGGAGTTTTGCTCTTGTTGCCCAGGCTGGAGTGCAATGGCACCATCTCAGCTCGCTGCAACCTCCGCCTCCCGGGTTCAAGTGATTCTCATGCCTCAGCCTCCTGAGTGGCTGGGATTACAGGCATGAGTCACCACGCCTGGCTAATTTTGTATTTTTAGTAGAGATGGGGTTTCTCCATGTTGATCAGGCTCGTCTCTAACTCCCAACCTCAGGTGATCCACCTGCCTTGGTCTCCCAAAGTGCTGGGATTACAGGCATGAGCTACCACGCCCAGCTGCCTACTTCTTAATTCAGTCCAAATTCCTGGGTCTGAGCACTTTATTTCCACCCATGGTTGCATGCTTCATTGATCTGGGCATGCTCAGGTTATGTGACCGTCAATGTGGAGATCTGTGAAAACTGAAAAACAGCTCACAGCTTAGTTACATTAAATTTGAACCAGATTAGTCTGGTGCAGTTATTCATGCAGCTCAAACCAGTGTTGTTCAAGGGCCAACTGTAGTCTTAAGAGGCCTCTATGACCCTTCAGAGACCCCTGGAGCTAGGATGGCATTTTAGAGTTGCCCCTGATTGAGGCAAGAGGGAATGGATCAGTGCAGCTCAACACTAACCAGGTGTACCCCGGGGAGGAGAGAAGGAAGCATATCCTTGAGCCAGGAGACTTTGTGCAGCTGAAGGAGACTCCCACGTAATGGCTCTGCTGGGAGCCTTTGGCCCGGCAGCTGGGGAGTTAAGTGCCTTGCCTTGAAGAGGAAACTAAGCAGAGCTGGACCCCCTCCCCCCAGTCTCCACTGGAGAAGCGAATGTCAATTTCACAGTTTCATAGGATTTTTATAAGGACTGGCTGACAGAAGCAAGTGTACTAATACTTAGGAGCCGGGATGTAGTGGGAGCTCTATTGATTTTAATTCCCTTGCACCGCCCCACTCTGCGTGTGCCCACTAAGGCCTTCATTACAGCGTGGTCCTTAAGCAGTCAGTGATCCAGGGCTCCCCGACAACTGTATTTCCGCTTAATGTATCTCCTCTGAAAAGGAGCAGGGTCCAGGAGCGCTGGTTTTCAGGTGCTTTCCAATGTTGATATTTAACTTCCTTGCCCTCTGACCCCTTCCTCTGTCATCCAGCTCACTCTAATCAGCAACACGGAAACCATCTGAACTCTTGATAAACAGAGCTCTTTAGGGAGCCGCATGCTGCTTCACTACAAAGCTCTGTAATTTTCAGGGTGCTTTTTTTCTATATTCCTTATTATTTTTAAATACCCTGCATTTAAAGTTTCACATCTGCAGAGCCCCAGAGAGGAGCACGTGGAACATAATGCACAGTGTGCTGTGGAAGAAAACAAAAGACGAGTGGGTGGTTTCAGACAAAGCGGTTGCCTTGTACCTCTGACACGAGGCTTTTGTTGTTCTTGTTGATCAGTGCAAACGAAAGCCCATTTGGGAGAGCCAGGTGCTTCTCCACACTGTAAAATAATGCTTCATGGCAGTGAGTCCTTGGGTTGAGGAACAGTTAGGCTTAGAGGAGAGAAATTAAATGGCAGCCCATTGTTACAGAAAATTGTAACTAGCAATGAATGGATAGGCAGAAAGAAAGAATTTTAAGTAAAGACAGGCAGCGTGTGGAGGTGAAAGAAACACGTAGTATCTGTCTTGTCTGCAGCTTTTCCTAATGGAGACTAGCAGAAAATAAATGGGAATTTGCCTGGTATATTTGTTCTCCCAAGGACAAAACCTCTTGTGGCTTGTCCTTTAGTACCTCCTGTGGGTGGATCCTATCTCCAGGTATAAACTCACATCCACCAGGCCAGGAAGGATAAAAAAGCTAAATGTTTCCAGCCATGAAATGAAACCATTCATTCTGACCTCAAGAGAACCTTCTGAGTGTTTTTGTGGGGGGCGGTGTGAAACAGGTTCATAGTGTGCATCGCGGCTAGAGAGGAGAAAAGGTATTCCATAGAAAGTGGGTCAGAGATCAGAGAGATCCCATGGGGAGCATTTGGTATTGGGCTGCTATTTCCTTTCTGATGTTGTTCATTCTTTAATTCTTCATTTACTGAGTGCCTTCTATCTTAACTTTGGCTGCTATAACAGAACACCGCAAATGGGGTGGCTTAAACAGACATGTATTTCTCATTGTTCTGGAGGTTGGAATGCTGCGAGGGCAGGGTCCCAGCCAGTCAGATTCCTGATGAGGGCTCCCTTCCTGACTTATAGATGGCTGCCTTCTTGCTGTGTCCTCTCAGCAAGGGGGCATGGGGAGATGGGGAGAGAGGGAGAGGAAGCTCTCTGGTGCCTTGTATGTCTGTTCTCATGCTGCTAATAAAGATATACCAATAAAGGTATACTGAGTAATTTATAAGGAAAGAGGTTTAATTGACTCACCGTTCTGCAGGGCGAGGTAGGCCTCAGCAAACCTACAATCATGGTGAAAGGGGAAGCAAACACACCTTGCATGGTGACAGGCAAGAGAGCTTGGTTCAGGGGAACTCCCCTTTATAAAACCGTCAGATCTCGTGAGACTTAACTATCACAAGAACAGCACAGGAAGATGTGGATTCAATTACCTGCCACCAAGTCCCTCCCATGACACACGGGAATTACAGGGGCTACAATTCCAGATGAGATCTGGGTGGAGACACAGCCAAACCATATAATGCCTCTTCTTATAAGGGCACTATCTCATTATGAAGCCTCCCTCTTCCTGACCTCATTTAAAACCTAATCACCTCTCAAAGGCCCCATCTCCAAATATCATTGCACGGGGAGTTAGGGTTTTAACATATATATTTGAGGATGCACAACTCAGTCCACAGCACCTTATATGCCAGAGAGAGACAGACAAAGAGACAAAGGGAGACAGAGTCACACACAGAGAGAGGAGATCTGGTCTCTGCTTTCCAGGATGAGATGAGAGAGGGGTGACCTAGTCAGGGAAGTCAAAGAGGTCTTTCTCTGCAGAAGTGATGACTGAGCCAGGGTCTGAGTGATGAGCTGAAGTCAACTGTGAAAGAGGATTCGTGGCAGAGAACACTGTGAGCAGAGGCCCTACAGCAGGAGGCAGACAAGTTCAAGGAGGTCACTATGAAGGAGGTCACTGCTGGAGGAGAAAGATCTTGGGGAAGCTCAATGGTCAGCGTGGGTCAGACCAGACAGGGCCTTGCCAGCCCTGGGAGGAGCTGTGGTCACACCCAATGCCAAGTGAACCCTCAGAAGGGATTTACACAAAGTGTAATCAAGTGCAGCATGATCATAGTGACAATTTGAGAAGATTGTTTTGGCCCTGGGGTGAAGGATAGACTGGAAAGTGGCAGGAATAGAAGCAGATGGAAAACTGGGAGCCATTGTGTGATCCCAGCTGGAGAGACCATGGCTTGGACTAATTGGTGATGTAGGAATGAGCATGTGTGAGCTGATATAAGAGTGATGATGGGGGAAAGTCAACAGGATTCAGCAATAGGTTAGATACTGGGAACAAAGGAGAGGGAATTCATGAATTCCATTATCCTCAACACCTGGGAGAAGCATCTGGCCCAGATGTATGCATAGGACATTTCAGATCTCATACTCCTCACCCTTCACCTGAGCCACCCAGGTATGCCTCCTGTATCAGCAGAGAGCATGCGTTCCTGAGCCTTGGCGGGTCTTTGGCGTGTTTGCACTCTGATCTGATCATGTCCTTCTGTTCTTTAATGACAGAGGTTGACCCCTGCCATCTCTGCTTCCCAGGCCTACTTCCAGCTGTGTTTGACCATTGGGAGGCACTGTCAAGAGAGTACAGGGCGGAGAAAAGAGAGGAACCATCTCTTTCTTTTTGTTTCAGTCAGTTTGCAGCAGCTCTGTCCTCTGTGACTCCAGCTTCTCCTGCACAGGTCAGTCTTTGCTTCCAGCCTCCCTGTGGTGACCCTGGCTGATGGTCCCAGATGCATTACTTCTCCCAGTGGTCCCTCCATCCTTCTGAGTTATCTCACTCTACCCTATTTGGCTTTTCAGCTCTTCCATCGTCTATGTAAATATTTCCCTCAATTAAGTTCACTGTGTTTGCCTGGATTGACCTTGTCTCGTACAGTTTTCAAATTCATTAACTCCAGAAATGCACCCCTTCCAACCACATTGCAATGCCTGAAACTCATTTATTTCCCTCTACAGTGACATATAAGGTGTAAGATGCAAATAATCCTAGAGATGTTACAAATAGCATTATACATAGAACATGGTTTTTCCTCTAGAAAGCAGAGTGTATGTATTTGGTACAGGAAAAGAAGGGCATGATGCTGTGGGGTGGACTTCCAGGGGCATTAAAAAGAGTTACAAAGAGAAAGTCAAGTCACGATGGGGTTAGAAAAAGAAAGGGAAATATACTAAAGATCAACTTCAAAAATTTGCCAAGGGCAAGCCATAGGGTGACACCGTGGTTTTTTACAGATACATGAAAGAATGCCACCCAGAGGATAGAGGTAAGTCACCCCAAAGGATTATGAACAATTAGGCAACCAAGAGGAAAATCTTAAGAGGAATCACCGTAAAGCTGCATTAGCAGAGAGAAACCCGGGAGGCCAGAAAGTCTTTTTTTTTTTTTTAACTTCATCCATGGTAAAGTTAAAATAATGTCCACCTAAAGTCTACGGTAAGGTGTGATGGCTGTTCAGTCTCCGTTCTGTATTGAATACCATTTACAAAAAGGAACTGTGTCTGTATAATCTACACATCATTGGTAAAAACGTGCCTGATGTACTAGGGCAGTAAATAAGATACTGGCAAACCCCAGTTATGTTTCTTTTTCAGAACGGGACCCTTTTTATACTCGTGAGGATAATTCTCACGTAAAACAAAATTGGATTTGCTCTGTTATAAACATAACCTATACATTAACATTTTGTGCTGTGAATGACCTAGGTTGTGGCTTTGGTAAATAGCTACGTTTTTTGGTATATTGCATACCCTGTACCATTTAGGACATTGAACAAGTTGAAATCTACAGCCCCTTCACTTTCTCTTATGTGTACAACACATGCACACGCACACATGCACTCACACTCACAAACTCCTGCATCCCTCTTGCAAACACTCTTAAGATTTTAAAGTGAAGTTCAGTAAACTACAAAGAATGTCCTGCACATCAGAAGAAGAGCCTCATCGGGCTCTTCACAGTTGCCCAGGCCCTAATCGTTTCTTTTCCAGACTTGCCAGGATTTAGATGACTGTATGCAATCTTTTCTCTGGATAGATACGTATATTACATATATATGTATTTTCCTATTTGTATATATAATACTTTACTGAACTTCAATAATAGCCTGGATTTTTTCCACATTTTAAAAAATTTAAATTATTATGCAGATACATAATAGTTACCTATTTGTGGGATACATGTGATATTTTGATACAAGCATGCAATGTGTAATGATCAATTCAGGGTAACTGGGATATCCATCGCCTCAAGTATTTATCATTTCTTTGTGTTAGGAGCATTCCAGTTCCACTCTCTCAGTTTAGTTTTTTCGTGGTTGTTGTTTGTTTGTTTGTTTTGAGACAGAGTCTCGCTCCGTCACCAGGCTGGAGTGCAGTGGCAAGATCAGCTCACTGCAACCTCTGCTTCCTGGGTTCAAGCGATTCTCCTGCCTCAGCCTCCCAAGTAGCTGGGATTACGGGTGTGCACCACCACGCCCAGCTAATTTCTGTATTTTTAGTAGAGACGGGGTTTCACCATGTTGGCCAGGATGATCTCGATCTCTTGACCTCATGATCTGCCCGCCTCGGCCTCCCAAAATGCTGGGATTACAGGTGTAAGCGACCGCACCCAGCCTCTTATAGTTATTTTTAAGTGTACAACAAATTATTGTTAACTATTGTTGCCCTATTGTGCTATTGAACATTAGATCTTATTCATTCTATATGACTGTATTTTTGTACTTGTTAACCATCCCCTCTTTATCCCCCTCATCCTACTACCCTTCCCAGTCTCTGGTAACCATCATTCGACTCTCTATTTCTATGAGTTTAATTTTTTTTAGCTTTCATATATGAATGAGAACATGTGATGTTTTTCTTTCCATTCCAGGTTTATTTCTTTAAACATAATGTCCTCCATTTCCATCCATGTTGTGGCAAATGACAGGAATGCATTCTTTTTGGTGGCTGAATAATATTCCATTGTGTATATATTTTCTTATTCATTCATCCATTGATGGACACACAGGTTGATTCCATATCTTGGTTATTTTGAAGAGTGGTGCAATAAAAATAGGAATGCAGATAGCTCTTTGATATACTGATTTCCTTTCTGTTGGATATATACCCAGCAGTGGGATTGCTGGAGCATATGGTAGTTATACTTATAGTTTTCTGAGGAACTCCATAATATTTCCCATAGTGGCTGCACTAATTTATATTCCCACCAGCAGCATATGAGGGTTCCTCTCCCCGCATCCTCACCAGTATTCCTTGTTGCCTGTCTTGTTTTATAAAAGCCATTTTAACCAGGGTGACATGACATCTCAGTGTAATTTTGACTTGGATTTCTCTGATGATTAGTGATTTGGGCCTTTTTATGTTTTAATACACCTGTTGGCCTTGTGTGTGTCTTTTGCGAAATGTTTGTTTAGATCTGTTGCCTACTTTTTAATCAGGTTTTTTTTCTTGTGAGTTCTTTGAGCTCCTTATATATTCTGGTTATTAATCTTTTGTCGTATGCGTGGTTTGAAAATATTTTCTCCCATTCTGTGGGTTGTCTCTTCATTTTGTTGTTTGTTTATTTCTCTGTGCAGACACGTTTTGGCTTGATAGGATCCCATTTGTCCATTTTTGCTTTGGTTTTGCCTATCTGGGTCTTTTTTGCTGTAATCTTTAGATTTTTATCAATATAAGACCATATTGTCTGCAAACAAGGATAATTTGACTTCTTCCTTTCCAATTTGGAAAGCATTTTTTTTTTCTTTTTCTCATCTAATTGCTCTAGCTAGGACTTCCAGTGCTGTGTTGAATAAAATTGGTGAAAGTGGTCATCCTTGTCTTACTCCAGATCTTAAAGGAAAGGTTTTCAATTTTTCCCCACTCAGTAAGACACTAGCTGTGGGTAATAGTCTGTACTTTAGTTGGTGCCTAAATGTACTAAATAAAATACTACGGTAAATAATCTTAAAACCATACTTTTTTTTTCACAGATCATATCATTAATAATGCAAACTTTCATATCTTCATTTTTTTCAGTTTTTAAATTTTCATTTACTCATTCATTCATACAGAAAGTATTCATGTGTCAAGTATTAATTGAGAACCTACCATGTCATTTTGCTAGGTGCAAATTCTCACTTCATAACAAAGTCTACCCTGTGCTAAGGCTTTTGTCACTGGGCACATGTGACTGAGCTTGTTAAATGCGGCTAGTCTGAGCAGACATGTGCTAAAATTATAAAATGTACACTGAATTTCCAAGACATAACATAAGAATAATATAAGAAGATCTCATTAATAATTTTTATATTAATATTGAAGTGATCATATTTTAGATATATTACTTTAGAATTAATTTTAACTATTTCTTTTAAATGTTTCATGTGGCTACTAGAAGATTTAAAAATACATGTGTTGCTGGCATTTATACTTTTCATTGAGGGCACAGAGTGGGCAGATTTAAATAACCACCTGTCTTATAACAAACTGTAGTAAGTGTCATAAAATTCAAATCTCCTTCCTTCATCAGTATTAAGCATGTCTGACCTATGTCACTGGTGATGTGAAGAATTCGATGTTTTCTCCAGAACCATAAAGTGTTGCAAAATAAAATGAGATTGGTAGCCATCTGGTTTTGAATCTCATACTCATTAGCCATGTGACCATAGGCAAGTTATTAAACTCTCTTAATCTTAATTTCCTCATTAGTTAAACATCCCACAGAATGTTACAAGGGTTCTGGATAATCGATGTGAAGTGCCTAGCACAGCGTTTGACATATACTAGCTGTTCAAAACACCACCAAAGGTTTTGTTTTAATCGTGTATGTATGGGCACAGGTGGGTAAGATAGTGCTGATGTTGCTGTGAGTGTCACCATATTGACTTAAGCACCAGCAGTGATCCTAATACATGGTAGAAATAATACACTGAAACAGACAGAAGGAAGGATATTATTATTTGGAAAGGGCCTTCTTAACCCTTTGATAATTGTAAGTCATCTACATCTCCAGTGCATTTAAATGGCCTATCTGAGAATTGTAAGGTAGGATTCATAGCAAATAACAAGAAAATGAGCAAAGCCAAATTCCCTTCACGCACATGTGGACTGCTGTGCACCGCCTGCTGCATTCTCCCCATGTGACTATGGCCTCCACAACCTTAGCCATGATTTTTACTAAGCAACTCTAGGAGAATAAAAATTTGCACTGAAATCGTTATTGAATGCAAATTTACCATTTGATGAAGCTTTAGAAGTCCCTGATGACTCCCTGCACTTCTGTAGTGTATATGGCAAAGCTGACTGTGCAGGGCTTGAGGCTAGCTTACCAACCAATTAGTCTCAGTGAAAGAGGAAATTTGGAATGAGGGCTCAATGTCTCGAAATCCTCAATCTGGCTGAAATCTATTATGGCTCTGGACAGGCTTCCCAAACACAGGTCAGCTTCCCAAGTATAGCTGCCCCTGAATAGTACCCTATAGTCAATTCGAAAAGAGAACTTGACTCTGAATTCATTCTTTCTAAGGTGAATACTCCTCCTCTTCCTTTTTCTTTCCCAAAAGGAAATACAGATAAGCATAGATCAAATGCAGGCATACAAAAACATACAGGCTTATTGTTGTTTGAAATGTAGAATGTAAGTTTTCATCTTGTGACAATATTATGGATGGCCCTTGAAATATAATGAACTATTACTAACGGATTACCAACCATCTAATGTTTCCATTGGAAAATAAGTCCAGAATGTGACTTTAGTCCAGCTTTCTACCTGGCAGGATGAGGGGTAATATTCTCAGACCCATCCTACCCTGTCTTTGATTCACTCACTGGTTCCCTCCACTTGTAAGGATGTGGCAATCAGGGAGCACTTTTACACTGCTGGTGTGAATGCAAACTAGTACAGCCACTATGGAAAACAGTATGGAGATTCCTTAAAGAAATAAAAGTAGAACTACCATTTGATCCACCAATCTCACTACTGGGTATCTACCCAGAGGGAAAAAAAATCATTATTTGAAAAAGATACTTGTACACGCATGTTTATAGCAGCATAAGTCACGATTGTGAAATTGTGGAACCAACCCAAATGCCCATCAATCAATGAGTAGATAAAAAACTCTGGTATTATATATATACAATGGAATACTACTCAGCCATAAAAAGGAATGAATTAACAGCATTTTCAATGACCTGGATGAGATTGGATACAATTATTCTAAGGGAAGTAACTCAGGAACGGAAAACTAAACATCGTATGTTCTCACTGATATGTGGAAGCTAAGCTATGAGGATGCAAAGGCATAAGAATGATACAATGGACTTTGGAACCTTAGGGGGCAAGAGTGGGAGGGGGGTGACAGATAAAAGATATTAAATATGGTACAGGGTATACTGCTCAGGTGATGGGTGCACCAGGCTCTCACAAATACCCACTAAAGAACTTATGTAATCAAATATTACTGATACCCCAATAACTTATGGAAAAATAAAATTTTTAAAAATTTCCTCTTCTATTGAAAAAAAAAAAAGCATTTTTCAGTCTCTTCTCCATCTACCAGACCCATGACTATTTGCCCTCTCCCCTTTCCAGACACATTCTGACCCAGCCCCAGGAGAAGACTAGTGGATACGACTGCTGAGCACTCCAGGACATTGATTGGGCTGGGCTTAAGCTCCTATGTGTTGGAAAGTACATAGTCATGCTCCATTTCCTTTCTTCACTTCCTTCATTCAACAAATACATGTTAAGTACTTCAGTTGCTGAGACAGAGCAGTAAACAAAACAGAACAAAATCCCTTTCTTCATGGAGTTTACATTTTAGTCCTGAGTGATCTTCAATAAACAAGAGAATTAAGACATTAAGTATCTTGGATTTTGATGAGTGCTAAGGAGAAAAATAAGGAAGAGAAATGGAATGGGGAATTGTAGGGAAATTGTATTTTAAGGTGGGACAGATGGGGACAACACCACTGAGAAGGTGGCATTATGGCCACTCACCTCAGCATTGCAAAGTGCTGGGATTAGAGGTGGGAGCCACTGTGCCCAGTCTCAATCCTCCCTTTCCTTTGTACACATCTGAGATCCTCCCACCCTACCCCTTGCCCAGGACCCTTCCTGGCTGGGTGTCTTCTAGGAAGGACAGTGGTGGAGCAGCATCAGTAGAGACAGAGAACAAGGGGTGAAATTTGGGAAGGTAAGCCTTTCTTTTTCCCCCAGGGCTTAGGTGCAGGTTCAGCCCCCCTGCTCTCACTTTCTCCTTGACTTCATTTCTTCATAAGACTGGCTAGAGAGTGATGCGATACCAGGATTAAATTCTGCAAGGATAATGCAAGCTTTGAGCTTCAATTCCATCACTTACCAGAGGGCTCCAACCCTACCAAGGTGACCAATCAACACTGCTGTTGGTTGCCTAGAATTCCCTTGAGAACTTCCCCCAGTGGAGAGGTTATTAGGACAAGATTTTAGAATTGCTGGATTTCTAGCTGTAATCACTCTAAAATAGCACGAAAACAACACACTCACCCTCTGGCATCACTTTTCTCTCCATCTCCACTAATCCCCTTGTGTAGATGGAGGGCAGAATCTCCACATAAAACTGTGAATTATGACTTCTGCAGACAGACTGTGTTTCTGGCTCAATGAAGAGCCAAAGGGATAGTTATGCACAATTAGCGATGAATAATCCTAACCGCTTACATATATTGATCATTTACTATGATGTCTAAGAAATGTTTGTGTATTGTTGTATCAATCTTCCCAATCATTCTTCGGCATATGTGCTATAATTATCCACTTTTTAAATAGGATGAGAGTGAAGCATGAGGAGGTTAAGTAATTTGCAGAGAGTAGTGGCAGATCCAAGACTCTCTCCTGAGCAGCCCGGCTCCGGAGCGTTCATGCTGTCCTTTCTAGCGACCTCACCGTGTCTCCCCTGGAAAACAGGAATGAGGGGATTTAGAAAGGAAGGTTCTCGTTCCTGAAGTTACCCACACAAGCTTTGACCCCTCACAGTTCCTACTGCATTGGTCCTTTCCCTCCTCTGTCTTCCCTTCCTCTTCCCATTCCTTCCCTTTTATTTCCTTTCACTTCCAGGTCAGATACGGAGCCTACCTCCCTGCCCTCCACAGCCATATGCTCTGTGCAGCCAAGGACTATCTTTCTCAGGCTTGCCATGGGGCGGTAACTATTTCTAAGGCAGCACAGAAACTTCAGGAAGTCTGAGGCATTTTTTGTTTTTAAAGCTAGGAACAAAGATAAAGGGACAGAATATGAAGACCTGGTCCTCAGGTCCTTCCTCCTCCCCGCCTTCTCTTTTCTTTTATTAAAACCTCTGGAGAATGACATGGTTGCCACGTAAATGTTCAGGAAGTGGCTTCCATCCTAGCCCCGTGAATGCCATAGGATCTCTGGAGGAGAGGGAAGAGTCAGATAGAAGTCTTGAAGCCATCGGGGGGAAAAAGAAAGGCTTACCTTCCCAAATTTCAGCCCTTGTTCTCTGTATCTACTGACGCTGCTGCCACCACTGTCCTGCCTAGAAGGCACCCAGCCAGGAAGGATTCTGGGCAAGGGGTAGGGTGGGAGGATCTCAGATGTGTACGAAGGAAAGGGAGGATAGAGACTGGGCACAGTGGCTTCCACCTCTAATCCCAGCACTTTGGGAGGCCGAGGTGAGTGGATCACTTGAGGTCAGGAGCTCAAGACCAGCCTGGCCAACATGGCAAAACCCCGTCTCTACTAAAGCTACAAAAATTGGCCAGGCATGGTGGTGCGGTCCTGTAATCCCAGACTTGGAAGGCTGAGGCAGGAGAATCGCTTGAACCCAGGAGACGGAGGTTGCAGTGAGCCAAGATTGCGCCACTGCACTCCAGCCTGGGCAACATAGGGAGACTGTGTCTCAAAAAAAAAAAAAAAAGGGGGGGGGACAGGGGGAAGATAGAGATCATAAGAAATTGCTGATGGCGGGGTGGGATTCCTGTACTCACTGATCATTTCTCATCACGCTTCAAATGGAAGAAACCTGAGGCTGTGTGTTCTGTGAAGGTCCATTCTATGTAATGTGTATTCTGTGGACCTGCAGAAACACAAAGAACAAAACGGGGCCTCACCTGCAGGGATCTCACCATCTAGATAAGCCTCAGAATAAGTTGCCTTAAAAATAGTTAACACTCACATTTGTTGAGATTTGTGAGAGGTGAATTGAGAAGTGTTGATTTAAGTGTAATGTATCAAAGTGACACTGGGTTCAACAGGCAAGAGTGTGGCTCAAAGTTTGGGGCTTGATGCTATGCATCTTTGGTGTTTGTTTTCTCATTAAAAAGTGCAAGTAGAAGTATAACGTGTTAGGTTATTTTATTTGCATAAAAAAAATAACTTCCTCTCTCCCATCCTTTGCTCGCTACCTTTTGCCTCCAATGCCTCTGTGTAAAGTGTAAACCACTTCCAACACTTCCAAGCAAGTTAAACTTGAAGACCTACTTAGGTTCTCAGGCTCATTACCTAGGATTTAAAACCTCTCTATTCATTCGATGACAATGGTTTCCATGGCAATTACCGCAACACATGACATCCCCTGCAGCTCAGCTCAGAAATGCATCAGCAGAAATGGCGACACATCAACACATTTACCAGGAAGAGCTGGGTGGAGTCCTTACTGGGACTTGGCATAAAGAATTAATTAAGATTTTTAAAAAAGCGAACATTTTGATTTCTTGGTGCACAAGTGATTTTTCTCCTCTTTTTATTTCAACCCATCACACCTGTGAAGATACGTTTTACAGCAAATCGCTGGAATTATGACTATGTAAAAGTCACCAGGGACAAAGACAAAAGTGTTGATGACCATTTTCATCACCTCTTTACCCTTTTCATCTGTTTCTGACTCATTACACCTTGCCCTTTCCTCTTCTAAGACCGGTATGTCTTGTTAATAGAACACACACACACACATACACACACACACACACATACACATACACACACACACACTTTCTCCACGAAGAAAAGCAGCCAAGTGCCAAAATGCAAACCCAGGCTTGGGTTCCACAGTGCTCTAAACAATCTGCCCTTCCTACCTCCACCAAGAAAAGCAAATGGAAGGCACACTCAAACTACCTCCACAAGAAATCACCAGTCAAATCAATACACAAATAAACAGGCTCCCAGTTAATAAGCAACCTACAATGTACCAGGCACTGTGGTAAGAGCTCTGCATAAATCATTTCATTATGACTCCATGAGATCAGGATTTTCACCTTTGTACAAATGAAGAAATGCACGCTCAGAGAAAGAAAAGTTTCCAGGATTGTACAGCCGAATGTGTCAGACATGGAATTTTTAATCCAAATTGGCCTGGCTCCAGAGCCCATGTTCCTTAATTAATTGATAAAGGGGCTTATTTTCTCACTCAGGTTCGAGAGAAGGTAGGGTGAGGAGAGGCATTCAGTCAAGTGGCCCAGGCTATTATCTGAGCACTTGAAGTCCCTGTACACTGGCTGGGACAACACTGAACAAGCCCCTTGCAGCCTTTTCTCCTTAATTTTTCCAGAAAATGTTAAGAGCAATGTTGACCTGCTTTCCTAGTTATGTAACAAGTGACTGAAATAATAAGTCAGTTCTGAAATGCCAGCCTGTGATGACGGCTCTCATAAACCCACAGGGATAGACCCCTGCAAAGGGGAGGTAGAGAAGAAACATGCAGAATAAAAATGCTTTCAAATGAATAGGAAGAGGGGCTTCCTCAAAAGAGAATGACTGGAATCTCTCATTATCCTTAATCTGTCTAGCCCTAAGCAGATGTGTTGGATGAGCAATGCCGCTCCTTATTCTAACTTTTGTAAGACCTGGCTCTAGAGGGTCCAAAGGCCACCATGAGAAGACTCTCTGGGTCATTCCTGGATGCTTCTGGTGTAAGAATATATAAGACTTTGGAAGACTTTGTGTGTGTTCCTTAATTTCTCTGCAAGGAAGAATTTTGGACTTACAGACTTCCTTCTAATAAGCACGGTAATGCAAATATCTGTTACTTCAGCCTGAGAGCCTATTTGTGTGATCATTAAAGAAGGAGCTACATTAGCTTCATATTAAGGTAATAGCTATGCTTATCTAATTTTGCATTTACTTTATTTAGGCTCAGTCCTTAATGATGTATGATACCTTTAATTAAGGGTCAGCAATTAATGAGGCAGTGGAGGTTGCCGTACTTGACTTTATGCTTTAGTTAGCAGAAATTAAACATGCTTCTAACTTTGCATCATTTTCTCCTTTTCTTGCACTTGAGAAGCTATGTAAAACAGAACTTTGGAAATTACATGGAACTCTATCCCAACCCATTCTAACCTATATGTGTATTTAATGTGGCAAGATTTTATCCAACACGTGAGGACACAAAACAGAACCATGCATGGTCTTTACCCTCAAGGAACTAGGAGTCCAGGGATAAGCATATTAGGTTTTAATAGATGTCATTTTAAAAGAAGGCTCCAGGGAAAATGTGAACCATAATCTCTCTAGATGGGATCAAACTGAGGTCCAAGGACCTCAGCACTTTGCAGGGCTTCCCATTCACTTCTACAGCAAACATGCAGGAAAAAAAAAAATAGTGTCCCAGTTGCCAGTGATTGTGCTGCTCTAGGTTCTTGCAAGGACCTTCCACAATAGCACAACAGAGAGGCACTTAGGGATTTTAACTTTGAGAAAAAGAAGATGAAACAGCCACCTTTTATAAACCCTCAGGTTGCCATCTTTTGTTCACAACATATGTAAATAGATTAGAGCTGAATTCTATGCTGAGTCCAAAAGACTTTAGATTTTTCAAGGCTATCATATTGTGATGTTATCAAAACACTGCTAGAGATTGTTTTGGCTTCTTGAAAATAAATAACTATCCTAGAATGGGCCTCTTCCACCGATCTCTACTTAAATTTTTGTATTTACTCAGATTATACAAGCTATAGCCAAAGAACATGCATGGCATTTGGCTTTTAGAGGCACACATATTTACCTCCACATATGCATAAATATACATATTTAAGTATTGCTCACATCTGCCGCGAAGATAAAAGTGAACTGGATGTTTATGCAGAAAAGGACAGTGTTCATTTACGAAAAGACAGTCTGAATAAAATAAGAGCAAAATTTCCAGGCAGACTTCTTCTAAATAATAGATACAAATAGATTCAGTGACTAAACATTTCCTCTATTGTTAAGTCAGTTTTAATGGTAGAGACACCTGAAGAAGGAATAGAAATAAACTCCCTTTATTTTAAAACTAGAGAATCGTGTTACACTTCCAACAAACCGACCAGGAAAAGTGCATTGACTTTAAAATTCAAGTAGAGGTAGTTTGAATCCTATGTTGCCATTTATAGATCAATTAAACTTCAGCAAGTGTCACAGGTTGGGTTCCCTGGGGAAGCTAGCTCTAAACTAGAGATTCAGGTATAGGAGGTTTATCTGGGAGTGCTCTTGGGATCAATACCCAAGGGAAAGGCAGGGAAGGAAGGCAGAGAAGCAGAATGGGGCGGGAGAATAAGCCAAGCTTTTATGCATCAACAGAGGCTTCAGCAGGCTACTAGGAACTCTTAAGGTGGGGTGACCCTTCAGAGTCAACCTGAGATGAGGCAAAGGGGTTCAAGCCTGTATATCTCCTACATTGATACCAAAATCCCAGAAAATGCTCAGGCATCGATGCCTGAATCTTGACCAGTTATTAGCAACCCCCTACCCTGATCTTTCACTGGATGAAGGCCTCCCCAGGAAGGGGCCATGACTTTGGGTGATGTGGCCCCCTTGAGCAGAGATACTTCCAAAAATGTCTACCTTCTGGCAGGACTCCCAGCAGCTGGGGAAATAAATCCTGGAGAACAGATCTAGGCAGCATACCACAGGGTCTAAAACAGCATTTTGGATTCCTTCATTCATTCATTCAACAGATATTTACAAAACTCCTACAATCCATGATTAGGGTACCCAGTGATTAAGCAATGAACAAAGCTGACCACATCCTTACCCTCCTGGAACTCTCCCTCTGGGGAATAAGGCAGAGGGTATACACAGAAGAAAAAAACAAAATAATTACAGGGTATAAGTACTATAAAGCAAAGGGTGATAAGATAGGAATTAAAAGGAGGCAAGGCTGCTTTAAATAGAGTCCTTTCAAGTAGAAAGGATTAAAGAATAAATGAAGAAGTTGAGAGAATGACAGCAAACAATCCATTTGAAAGCGTGGGATGGTAACTGCAGGAGGACAAGATTCCAAAAAGATACTTGATATGGGTGTAAGATTATTTACAAGGCAGATGATTAGAGAGGAAGGGGAGGATGAATCGGGAAAAAAAAAAAAGTAAGTGAAGAAGAAAGGTCCCAGATCAGGGATCAGCAAATTACTGCCTACAATTGGAGGGAGCATCTGTTTTGTAAATGAAGTTTACAAAAGCATAACCTCTTGGTTGCTTATCGCCTATGGCTACTTTCATGCCACATCTGCAGACTTGAGTCCTTGTGACGAAGAGCCTAACATTATTTGTTACTATCTGGACCTTTACCAAAAGAGTTTGCTCACCCTTCATTTAGAGGAGCCAAGATATAATGGAATCTGGTGCAGATCTGAAGTTGACTTTGCCTACAGCAATACTGGTACCTTTCTTGGATGTGACAGGAAGGCAAGCAAAGAAGATCTGCACAGAGGCATGGGGGTTTGTGGATGTAATGATAGAGAAAGAAAGGAGTTTCATTTTGTTGGCTTTTATTTTCTTAGTGAAAAATGTGAGTGAGGAGGAGTGTTAGGGAGGGTTTAAAAAGAGGGGAAAGGTTTTGAAGTTCTCAATTTGGAGAAAGAAAAAGCTGATTTACTAGGGAAGTGTGGTGGAATTGAAAGAGGTGGTCTTGAGTACCTATTGGAGCCTATGGCCATAAATCTGAACTACACTCAATTTAAAGAGGCGACTTCTAGTTACAATATTGTAATAAATTTATGCTTTCATGCCATTCCTTCTCCTCCAACCTGTAGCAAGGAGAAGTAAAATAGAAAAAAGGCTAGATTGATCTTAGAAAGAAGATATCACCATCATTTACCTGAAACAGAGCAGAAAACTATGGCAGTGGAAGAAAGGGGGCTGCTAATTACTGGTCAAAAATCAGGCATTGATGACTGAGAATTTTCTGGGATTTGGTAAGTTTATCAGTCCGTTTTCCTGCTGCTGATAAAGACATACCTGAGACTGGGTAATTTATAAAGAAAAAGACGTTTAATGGACTCACAGTTCCATCTGGCTGGGGAGGCCTCACAATCATGGGGGAAGGCAAGGGAAGGACAAAGCCATGTCTAAACTGGCAGGAGGCAAAGAGAGAAAATGAGAACCAAGAGAAAGGGATTTTCCCTTATTAAACCATCGGATCTCATGAGACTTACTCACTACCACGAGAAAAGTATGGAGGAAACTGTCCTCATAATTTAATTATCTCCAACGGGGTCCCTCCCACAACACATAGGAATTATGGGAGCTACAATTCAAGATGAGATTTGGGTGGAGACACAGCCAAACCATATCAGTAAAGGATAAAATGTATTTTATTCCAGGCTCATTTGTGAAGCTAGGGTTAAGATGTGTGTGTCAGTTGGGTTGTGCAGAAGAAACAAAAAGCACCCTATACGTTTTAAAGAGAGAGGAATTCAATGCAAAGAATCAGTACTTTCAGAAATCATTGGGAGGATTGAAGAAGCAGTTTCCAGGTGGACTTCTTGGAATGACTCCTGAAACACCATGAACTAGACACTGGGGAGTCACAACTTCAGTGGCTTTGGGAGCTATGCTGTCTTAGACTGATAGATGCTGCCACAGTCATGGCAAACTCTGGACATCAGGAGAATGTTCACCAGAAACTGCTTCAGGAGAACTATGACCTTGCTACCCAGCAGAGACAAACAGAATCTTCAGGAAGATTGCCTCTGTCTTACTTCCTCCCAAATCTAGCATGGATATACCTCATTGGCAGAATGTAAATTATAACTGAAAGAGAGTGCACTGGCTTCCCAACCTCTCTAGATAACAGGAAGAAGAAAAGGTAGTTGAGAAACCAATCTAGTGCCTCCCACATTGAGGTGTCACAACATGAGGCAGTTGCTCACCTGAGACCTGAGGTCTTGCATATAGGGAGCTGTGGGTCTACAAGGGCATTGAGGGGAGCAGAGCAGCAATGCCTCAGGGTGAGAAGCCAAGTCAAACCCACCTCCTGGATCAGTCAATGGCCTGAAGAGCCCTGAAGCACAATTGTAAGATGTGGTTCCACATTGTGCATCCCAGGAGCAGGGTGGAGGCAAGGAATGAATTGAGATTAACCAAAAGCAAGTGAGAGACAGAGAAAACAGAAAACCTCAGCTCAAGATGAACCTAACAACCAATATTTATTCTCAAGAAGCCAGCATCTAAGTCAACAAGCAAAACACAAATTCACCCCAGGTGAAAGGAATTTTATATAAATGTTTAGGATGTTCAAAGAGATAAATGAAAGAATAATACCAATTTTAAAAGATTACTAAAATGTAAAGAAAAAGGCTAAAATGGGTGGATATGAAAGAGACCCACTTAGAAATCTAGTAATTAAAACTAAATTACTAAAATTAAAAATATCTGTATATAAATAAATAAATATGTATATATTTGCCACAATGTAAGATGCCACAATATAAGAGTAGCATAGTTAAGGAGAGAATTAGCAAGTGGGAAGATAGTACTGAGAAATTTACCTGGAACATTGATAACAACGTTAAAAGCATGAATGAGAAGTTAGGAGATGTTGAAGATAGCTCAAGAAGCTTCAGCATATGTCTAAAGAGAGTTTCACAAGAAGAGCATGCAGGAAATGGTGGGAAAACAATATTTGAAGATATGTTTCTGAGATTTTTGCAGGAAAAAAAGATGAGTAGTTTTTTTGAGGTTGAAAGTGTGCTCTGAATACTAAGCTGGTTAAATAAAATCAAAGCCTCACTGAAATGAGTTGTAATTAAATAAAAGTACATCAAGGTTAATATTAAAATCTTAAGAGCTTCTAGAGAGAAAAGAAAGGTGACTTGAAAGAAACAGGCAATTACATAACCGTCGGCCTTTTCATCAGCCATAATTTAATACTTTCAGAAGCAAATGGCAGGCCAGCATCAGAGGACTGAAAAAAACATAAACAAATACGAGAATTAGATTGACTGGAATTTAGCAAAATGACAGAAAAGCAAAATATTCAGACAGTTGAAGACATTAGAGCATTTACCATCCACGGACATTTACTAAATCTATTAGTAAAGAACGTACTTCAGTCAGTAAAAAGCAGACACATTTGGCTGGTTGGCTGGCCTGGGAAGGCACTGCAAGAAAGATATTGCTTAAAATAGTAAATATTATGGACTGTTGACAGTAATAAAATAATAAAGTGCATCCAATCGCCCAAATAATATAATATTTCTTCAGAACCTATAGTTATTAAGCTGCTGAAGTATTGGCAAGTAGGCTTGTGCCACACGAATTCAAGAGCAGGAGACAAAGTCAAGTTTGGTGACAGTTTGTACCAAGCAGTAATAATAAAAGCGACCATGGGTTGTAAATTGAGTTATAAAGAAAGTGAAGGCATCTGAGCTGTTGTTAATAATGCAAAAATGACTGGGAGGGTACGTGGGGCATCATTAGGAGGTCTTAATGAGATCAAGGAAAGATTGCTATCAGGATGCTTGTAAGGCTGAGTCGGACAGATTCTTGCAGTAGATTTCAGGGGTATCTAATGGAGTGACCGTGGGTCATGAGATAAGCCAGAGTGTAAAAATTTAGAAGTGAAGTATAGGCACGGACGGAATTCTATCATTTCTCAGGATGAGATGAGAGTAGGAATGAGGAGAGGACAGAGGGTCTGGAACCCAAGACTTTAATAAATAAAGAGAGGGAGGACACAGTCCATCAGTCACAGCAATACTCTTATTGCTGTCAATAAGAGAGGGAGGCAGAACAGTCTGATGGGATTCACCTCAGTGGGGCAGAGCATGTTGTAAGAATGTGGCCGTGGCCGTGGAGAATAGCTTTAGACAGTGTAATGTTCTGTTTTACACCTAATTAATGGCAACACGTATGGTATTAGTCCCTGAGAGAGTCTGGGCCCATGACCTGCACTGCAGAATGGTTCTTTAAGAAGTCCCATTTGCAAGGTTTAAATTAAATATAAAGGGAATTCAGACTTTATTTTTTTTTATCATTAAGAGCAGTATATTTTCTATTGAGGTCCCTTGTTCTTTCTGGATATCTCTGTATTAAATCTTCTGACTTAATCTCAGGATTCATGAAACAGTTTTTGTTCGGTTGGTTTTTTCTTTTTTTTAAATTTTTCTTTTTATTTTAAGTTCCAGGGCATGTGTACAGGAGATGCAGTTTCGTTACATAGGTAAACGTGTGCCATGGTGGTTTGCTGCACCTATCAACCCATCACCTCGGTATTAAACCAGCATGCATCAGCTATTTTCCCTAATGCTCTCCCTCCCCCACCCCACCTCCCCTGACAAGCCCCAATGTGTGTTTTTCCACTCCCTCTGTCTAGGTGTTCTCATTGTTCAGCTCCCACTTATAAGTGAGAACATGTGGTGTTTGGTTTTCTGTTCCTGCATTAGTTTAATGAGGATAATGCCTTCCAGCTCCATCTGTGTCCCTGCAAAGAACATGATCTCATTCCTTTTTATGGCTGCATAATATTCCACGGTGTATATGTACCATATTTTCTTTATCCGGTCTATCATTGATGATGGGCATTTGGGTTGTTTCCATGTCTTTTCTATTGTGAATAGTGCTGCAATGAACATACATGTACATGTATCTTTGTAATAGAATGATTTATATTCTTTTGGGTATATACCTGGTAATGGGATTGCTGGGTCAAATGGTATTTCTGGTTTCAGATCTGTGAGGAATCGCCACACCGTCTTCCACAATGGTTGAACTAATTTACATTTACATTTACATTTACTAATTTACATTCTCACCTGCAGTGTAAAAGCATTCCTATTTCCCCACAGCCTTTGCCAGGATCTGTTGTTTCTTGACTTTTTAATAATTGCCATTCTGACTGGTGTAGCTCATTGTGGTTTTGATTTGAATTTCTCTAATAATCAGTGTTGTTGAGCTTTTTATAATGTGTTTGTTGGCTGCATGAATGTCTTTTGAGAAGTGTAGGTTCGTGTCCTTTGCCCACTTTCTAATGGGGTTGTTTGTTTTTATTTCTTGTAACTTTGTTTAAGTTCCTTGTAGATTCTGGATATTAAACCTTTGTCAGATGGATAGATTGTAAAAGTTTTCTCCCACTCTGCTGGTTGCCTGTTCACTCTGAGGATAGTTTCTTTGGCTGTGCAGAAGCTCTTTAATTAGATCCCATTTGTCAATTTTTGCTTTTGTTACGATCGTTTTGGTGATTTCATCGTGAAATCTTTGCCTTTATAGAAGAGTTTTTATACCTTGACTGCACTGACTTTCAATTCTGTTGTGTGTCCAAGGGTTCAGTGGCACTATATGTTTTTCTTTGGGGTGGTAATCTGTATCAAAGAGATGCAGAATTCTTTTTCTCAAGAAGTTTCCAGTTCAATGAAATAAGAGCAGGAAATAGATCTTGTGAGTACATGTACTTACATTTTTATTGTTTTTATTGATTACAAATAAAATATGCAAACATCTTACATCTATTTTTCTGTAAATTAAAATCTGTAAATAAAGCTCAAATTAAATGAGAAATAGAATATTTTATTTGATCAAGTTTCAACATAATCATGTGTTTCAGCTTTTATGTGATTAAAAATAGTCAATCAAAAATATTCATTGAGATCCTCACACATTTAAGGTGATGATTTCAGTGTCACAGGTGATGCAAAGAAGTATAAGACTAAGCCCCTACTTTCCAGAGTTTTTATTTGCATATTTTTATTTATATATTATTCTGTGAAAGCCAGTAAGTATTAAATGCCAAAGAGAAGTGTTCTTCTGGTTTAAAAAAAAATTGTTCTGCATGTTCACAGTCAAGAAGGATCAATTTGATCTGATCTGGTCACAGAGGACCTCAGAAATTTTGTATTTTAAAGAGAAGTTGGGAAGTTAAAAATGGCCTGAATACAAATTTGGGACTCAGAAGACATATTTCATAGAATCCACTTTCTTAAATAAAGGAGGGTTATATGGGGATCATGGGAAATAAAGATTAGATGGTAAAGAACTTTGAAAGCCAAGGACATTATCCCACAGGCACTGCAGACCAATAGAAGGCTTTTGAGCAAGTAAATGATATAGTGAAGGCAGTAGGACTGTCATCAGTAGGACCAACTGATGACAAAGTAGAAGAAGGATTGTGCAAGAAGCACACTGAAGACATGAAATTATGCTAGTGGGGGCCATGCCGTGCTGGGCAGGAAGAGATAATTGCCTACTCCACAGGTTAAGGAAAAAAGCGAAGAATAAAAAGCTAATGAGAAACGTGTTATGATCCACCAACCAACTTGTTACTAATGATTAGTGGTGAGCTGGTAACAAGGGATACATTTTTAATTCAAAGAGGTTTAACAACAGTTCCATTTAATTTTAAAAAGTATGGGTGTTCTCATGAAAATAGTGACAAACAGGAAAGAAAGCTGTTTTTGTTCAAAACAAGCATTCTTGTATTTGTGAAGTATAATATGTACAAACAACCCAAACATTGTAGCTGGCAGTATGTATGTTAATGTTTTTTGTTTTTTTGTTTTTGTTTTTGAGATGGAGTTTTGCTCTTGTCACCCAGGCTGGAGTGCAGTGGCATGATCTTGGCTCACTGCAACCTCTGCCTCCTGGGTTCAAGCAATTCTTCTGCCTCAGCCTCCCGACTAGCTAGGATTACAGATGCCCGCCACCATGCCTGGCTAATTTTTTTTTTTTTTAATAGAGATGGGGTTTCACCATGTTGGCCAGGCTGGTCTTGAACTCCTGAACTCAGGTGATCTACCCACCTTGGCCTCCGAAAGTGCTGGCATTACAGGCGTGAGCCACCGCACCTGACCTATGTTAATGTTTTAATTCAAGCAAATGGCTTTTTATTTAGTTGTTCTTATTAAAAATGCTAAGTATACCTAATAACGTCAAGAAAAATAACCCAGCCTTCACAATTTAATAATAAATATAAGCACAATTGATCACCATTCTATAATATGGTGTTTCACTGAGCCTGTTTCTTCTAATAATAGCAACCAAAACGTGAATGAAAGAACACAAGAGAACACATTACTTATTAGCCCATTCTTGAAGGGTGTTAGATGTAGAATAAGGTCTAACTCATGGAAGGAGCCTGAGCTAATCCATGCTTTGCATTTAGATTATACCTGTTTTCCTTTATCAACCAAAGTTGTCCTTTGTCAATTGATGTTTTATATAAAGTACTCACAAAACTTGCTCTATGTTGGACATTTATTCTCCTAGAAATGTAAGAAATGTTCATTTGCAAAATACCTAATCCAGACAGGTTTTTCTTTTGTTGAGTGTGTTTTATGCAACATGTCAGGGTTTGAGTTTCTTGTTTTCCCAATTCATAACCTTTTCCACCACCACATAAAAAGACGACTCTCTCACCATGTGGTTTCTCTGTCTGACCTAACATCAAATACGTGCAGTCTGTTCCAAGAATTGAAAGCTTAGCTTCCCTCTGGCTACTGAGGTCATATGTTTAAGTTTCTAGGTCAACACATCCAATTAAAACAGGTTTGGTGCGGAATAGACGATAAAAGCTAGAAGTGTTACAAAGAACAAGATATTCACTCAAGTAACATATAAATTAGGGGAAAAATGGAAATTTACTATTGGTTCATGTTCAGAGTGTTGGACACTCTAAGTGAAATTCAACAACTGAAAAAAACATTTTTCAAGATCACATTAGAGGAATCGTTGACCCCTGGCAAGGTCCTGAATCATGAGCAGACATTATCTCTGGATTTGGAGGAGTAAATCATATCAAAGTAGATTTTAAATCGAATCAAAGTAGACATTTTAGCAGTCTCATGGACTAACATAAAAGGTTTTGCATTCAGAATCTTTTGCAGAAGCTGTAAGGCAGAACATTTCAGGCATCTGGCTGCTGCTTTATCTGGCTGGGCCTTTAGCCCCAGATCTTTTCTGTTTCTCGCATGGCCAGAACTGCAAGAGTTCTCCCTCATCCCTCTAGGGAGCTAGAGACCAAACTAGGGGGCTACGGGTATAAAAGAAGTTAAAGGACTAAGGGTCAAAGAACTGCGAAGAGCTGAGAGCTTCCTACCCATTACCCCTGTCTAAAGTTTGTAGTTAATATGAAATAAAAGTCTGCCTAGATTAATTTTGGAGTCCTTTTTTTTAAATAAGATGCAGTCCAATGAGCATAAATACTAGCTTTCTCAGGCACATATTTTGACATTTGATGAGCTCATGAAAGAAGAAATCAACCCCAGAGAAGGCTTGCAATGCTTCTAACGTATTAGTTAATATAGGAAGACTTCCCAGTGGATAGGTAAAGAAAGAAGAGTCTACTTTAACTTGCATTAAGAACCCGATGGTGCCACAACAATAAGTCTACTTTTGTGCAATTGCCTTAATTTTTCTGGGATGACTTGTGTATTCCCACCATTGTACTTTTACCCATGCTATTTTTCTTATTTCAAATATCCGTTAACCATCTCTCTACCAAATTATAAAACCTAGCCCCTTCACCTCCTTCAGGGTGCTTTCTCTATCTCCCCCAATTCTATCCACTCTGATCTTCTCTCATTCTTCATCCACTTCCCATTCACTTGTACAGTGTGTGGTACATTACCCAGAGTAACTGGTATAAAGTAAATTAACACTGGAGTTACTCTTACCAGTGTGATGTTTAATTGTGTTGTACTGGAAATGTGGTGCTCCTGAGGCCTATGTGAGTGACAGATTTGCTTTCATTTAGGAAACCAAAGAAGAAGAGGCTATTCTACCCCCAGAGGGGTTTACATATTCACTCCCATTACCTCAGCAAGAAGGAAAACACTAATCACACAAAGGGGAATGCAGCCATCAAAACAGTGGGCTCGGAGCACAGCAGAGAAACTGACAGGCAGAATTTGTATCTTGAGAAAGTCCATAAGCAAAGACTAAGATAAGGGCCCTGAAGCAGGAAGCAAACTGCATTGCGCCCAGAGTAAATGATGAGAGTATCTCAGGACACACAGAAATAAATCTAGACTGGACAAGAGCTGTTGACAGAGCCTGCATGGCAATGTGTTATTTGTTCCTTAGTAGGGAGGAATCAAAGGTTGATAAATCACTTGATCACCTCTTCAGTTCCTGACAGGACTGAAAATCTGTATGTTCTTGTTGTGGAATATGGGTCCAGTTGTTCTCAACAAATCTTATTATTATTATTATTATTATTATTATTATACTTTAAGTTTTAGGGTACATGTGCACAACGTGCAGGTTTGTTACATATGTATACCTGTGCCATTAACTCATCATTTAGCATTAGGTATATCTCCTAATGCTATCCCTCCCCCCTCCCCCCACCCCACAACAGTCCCCAATGTGTGATGTTCCCCTTCCTGTGTCCACGTGTTCTCATTGTTCAATTCCCACCTATGAGTGAGAACATGCGGTGTTTGGTTTTTTGTCCTTGCGATAGTTTGCTGAGAATGATGGTTTCCAGCTTCATCCATGTCCCTATAAAGGACATGAACTCATCATTTTTTCATGGCTGCATAGTATTCCACGGTGTATATGTGCCACATTTTCTTAATCCAGTCTATCATTGTTGGACATTTGGGTTGGTTCCAAGTCTTTGCTATTGTGAATATTGCCGCAATAAACATACGTGTGCATGTGTCTTTATAGCAGCATGATTTATAATCCTTTGGGTATATACCCAGTAATGGGATGGCTGGGTCAAATGGTATTTCTAGTTCTAGATCCCTGAGGAATCGCCACACCAACTTCCGCAATGGTTGAACTAGTTTACAGTCCCACCAACAATGTAAAAGTGTTCCTATTTCTCCACATCCTCTCCAACACCTGTTGTTTCCTGACTTTTTAATGATCGCCATTCTAACTGGTGTGAGATGGTATCTCATTGTGGTTTTGATTTGCATTTCTCTGATGGCCAGTGATGATGAGCATTTTTTTCGTGTGTCTTTTGGCTGCATAAATGTCTTCTTTTGAGAAGTGTCTGTTCATATCCTTCACCCACTTTTTGATGGGGTTGTTTGTTTTTTTCTTGTAAATTTGTTTGAGTTCATTGTAGATTCTAGATGTTAGCCCTTTGTCAGATGAGTAGGTTGCAAAAATTTTCTCCCATTCTATAGGTTGCCTGTTCACTCTGATGGTGGTTTCTTTTGCTGTGGAGAAGCTCTTTAGTTTAATTAGATCCCGTTTGTCAATTTTGGCTTTTGTTGCCACTGCTTTTGGTGTTTTAGACATGAAGTCCTTGCCCATGCCTATGTCCTGAATGGTATTGCTTAGGTTTTCTTCTAGGGTTTTTATGGTTTTAGGTCTAACATGTAAGTCTTTAATCCATCTTGAATTAATTTTTGTATATCAGCTTTCATGAGGTCCTCTGTTATTGTATACCAGAGGAATAATCTAAAGGGAGAACATATTGGTATACTGATTTCCAAAGTGGGAAAAGGACCATGCAAGTACACCCCAGACCCAAAATCTAATTATCTTACCCAAACCTGCATTTCTCAGGATATTCTACTTTCATTACGTTGGCACTTTTCAACAGGATGACTTAGTTGCTTGTGTTTCATGGGTAGTTTCAGTCCTTCCATGGGTCCACACCCTCTCTAGGCATTCACATCTTGATGTTAATTCTTCCTCTAAGAGCTAAGACTAATTTCCTTTTGCACCAATCATCCCAATGCTTGATACACTTTAGGTTGTTGATGCTAATATTAACTTTCACATCTATTAGCTGCTTAGCTCATGCATGTTGGGACTCTTCAACTATATCATAATCTCCTGATCTAAGACATAGGAACTCTATTTCCTGCTTTTGAAATCTTCCAAAGCCCGATAGTTCTCTACGCATAGTGTCTGTTTTTGTTTAGTAACAAAACATGTTTTTGTTCTCTACACAGGAGCATGTTTTGTTTAATTAATGATTGAAGAAAAAAGGGTATAAAAGAACAAGTAAGTGCTGTAAAGGAATAACAAGTTCCTTTCAAGTTCTGATTTCTTGGAACTTCCAAATGGAGACATAGTAAAATTCAAATCCAATGAACTGCTTCAGGGGAGTATTATGGATTTGCATCTTGGAGTTTAAGAAGGCTGAAAATGCAGGATTGACGTTCATGGAGAAACATGTATGTATGAGCATCTTACTGTCTTTAGATGGTCTTCATGGTACTCATTGCCTTTCTCCAGGGGATGGAGGCTCTGTGATAAATAGGAACTGGATGCCTCACTTTGGCTTGGTCTGGGTAGTTCCTCAAGGATTAATATAGATTGTTAACTCATTGTTTAAGACACATTTCTCATTGAGTTGCATTTGTTATTGACCTTAGACCCCCGGGCTGTTATATACCATTGGAGTTAGGATGTAGATAGATACAGATGTATAAATACATATTTGTGGCCTAAAATAAAGTCTTCCCTCCACCTTGAAAATACAGCAAGAGGATAAACATAGACAGTCCCATAATAGAGGCAATGTTACCCCGGAATAGTAAGAATATTCATCTTTTGGTATCATATTGTTATCTTCAAAATACATTGAAGAAATGTTTAATCTCCTCTAGGAAATATTAACTATCTGATATTATGGAATACATAAAAGTTCCAAATATCTGAGAAAGAAACAAAATTGTTTTTGAGTAGGAGCTGCAGAGTAAAAATAAATACACACACACACACACACACATGCACACACTCCCACACTCCCAAAACACAATGAGGTATTGATGTAATAGTTTATAAATAGAATGCTGATGGGGAAAAAATGAGATTTGACTTACAGGAACCGATAACAAAGAGTGTGAGATCTGGACTGATGTGGAAATTCAAGAACACATCAAAAAAGATTACCATAAATTATCTTCTCCTTCTACACAGTAATAATAGTGATGATGCAAGGAAAATGTATTTAAAGAAAGTTTTTCCCTTAAAATAATATATTACAAAATATGTTTTCATATGAACACTAAAATGAGACCATGAGTTGGAAAGGTCAAGCCATTCAAAAAGCTTATAATCACTCTTGGATTAATTAAGGTGGGGGCAACCTTCTAAAGTACAACCTTTAGAAGAAAAGAGAAACTAGGGCAGGGAATCTATTGTCTCCCCCAATTCATAAGTGCACTTTGCAAGAGAGAGTTTATTAAACTTTGCTATTAATCTCTTAACCGTGCTGGCATCTAGAATTGTTCACTGAAAAGAAGTCTCCAGATTCTATTTCTTCCATAGATTGACCCAGGAATGACTATAAGAAATCCTTTTTTTACTCTTCTAAGCTCACAACCTGTTCCTGTTCGCACCCTTAAATGATAGTATGGTTTACCAAGACCACTGGCTAAGCATTCTGACCCGGCACTAACCAACTGTGTGACCTTCGGCAAGCTCCTTCATTTTTCTGGGCCTCAGTTTCTTCATATTTAAAACAGAATGATTGAAACCCACAATTTTTAAAGTTCCTGGCAGTTCTTTAATTATGATTTTAAGAAACTAATACATAACATAGATTATGAAACATTAGAGAAAATAGAATCTAGATCATTGTATTTCCATTTCAAGCTTTCTCCTCTTGGCAGTTCTGTCTCCTGAGAATCAGAGAAAAGGGAATCAAAGTGGCTTAACAAACTGTATTACATTGGATCAATAAATATTTACTGTATGGTTGAGTCAATGGGTGAATTGATCTCTTGTGACTGTAAAAACTCTAAAGAAGCTAATAGAATTATCTGAAAATATAGTGTGAGTGGTAAGGAATGATTTACATTTATAAATTTCTCTTTCTTGTCCATGAAAAGGTTACAATTATAGAAAAATAGATCTATTTGGATCACAATTCCACTCCATAGTCATTATTGCCTGTATGTCAGAGATAATGTGTTTTTGTGTTTTAAATGTTGGTGAATTGCACATATTTGGAATCTCCTGAAAAGGATAGGATGTCAGTGTTTGCACATAATAATTGTTGTGAAATATATGTGTTGTTTACAAGCTAACAAATGAGTAGTATTCACAACTGAACAAAAGATGTGGCCTTATTCATTCAATTTGCTACTAGTTGCTCCCCAGATATTAGTTTAAGTACAACCTTTAGCTATAATTTCTATATTTAATTTTAGAAATAGCTGATTGTTTGAGTCAAGGAGCAATCTATGAAAGCTAAGTTGAAAACTGCCGATTTTGATCCATTTTGCTTTCAAAAGGGTATCTTTATGGGGAAGTCCAGAGTGCTAGAACTTGGATTGACCATTGCAAATAGGAGATGACAGTCCAAATAAGAGATGAGGAGAACGCTCTGGCAGGGTGGAGATTGTGTCAGTAGTACTCAGGAAAGCTGACACACCAACACAAGTAACAGAAAAACAGCACACTTTCTCCCTCTCACATTCAGGCAAACCAGGGTAGTCACATGAGACTCCAACAAGGAGGAGGATTGAGCAGGAAACAAACTAGTCCAGAGACTCATTCTACAAAGCCAGCTCCAAATTATTTTGAAAATCAAATAACTAATGTGATGATTTGGTAACCATTAAGATATCCACAAATACTTACATTAAGATTAAAAGGGTCACATAGGCCAGGCGCAGTGGTTCACGCCTGTAATCCCAGCACTTTGGGAGGCCAAGGTGGGCTGATCACGAGGTCAGGTGTTTGAGAACAGCCTGGCCAACACGGTGAAACCCCATGTCTACTAAAAATACAAAAATTAGCTGGGCATGGTGGTGGGTGCCTGTAATCCCAGCTGCTCAGGAAGCTGAGGCAAGAGAATTGCTTGAACCCAGGAGGCACAGGTTGCAGTGAGCTGAGATCGTGCCACTGCACTCCAGTCTGGGCAACAGAGCAAGCCTCCATCTAAAAAAAAAGGGTGGGGGGTCACATATCCACATATCCTGTCTAGCCGGAGCAAGATTTCCAAGATGTCCTTGTTCCTGTGAAAATTTGTCTGACTGTATATAATCTCACTAAGGACCTTTTCCTATCATACTTCCTATCCACTTGACCGAATTTTCCTGTATACTGGCCCACACTTGTGAATCCCTGCTCAGGGGATATTTTAACTAGTTTATGTGAGTATTTTTATAGCAAGCCCCTTACAACATTTTAAATGTTCTTTTTCAAAATTTAAATACATTGATGAAATCCATTATTACATACCTTTTGGATATGGGTCCTTGGTGATGATCTCATATTCCTGTCTACCTGGGATATCAGAAAGGCTAATGCCTGAGATAGTTTTCCGAGATTATATTTTTTCATAGAAATATATAAGTTAAGAATAAGAAGGGAACTTAGCGATTATAGAGTCAAGGCTTCTCACTTTATAATTGAACAAATGGTTCATTATCTAGATTTTTTATTTTTACCAACCATCTCTCCCAATCCTTTCCAATTCCAGTTAACAACCTTGTTATTGCATGTAATGTGTAATTTCCTCAGTCCTGCATATTCTTTCTTAGACTTTCAAGCAATCAATAAGCATTCTTGAGTACTCTTCATATTCTCTGAGCTATACTAGCTGGTCTAGGGAGCTGCTTTTATTTCATGGTGTTTTTCCCTAAAAGCGTAAAAATATGATACAAATAAGGTAAAATAAAGGGAAGAATTGGAGCTCCCAGGTCATGACCTTCTTCTGTATTCTGCCAGTCTCTGCTTTCAATGAAAAAAGTGGTAAAATCTCAAATTTGCATTAATACAAATATTGTATAGAATTTAGAAAGAAGGAAGTGATGGTTTCTTTCTATTCAAGGGCAGTCAACTCACATCTGGAATAAAACATTCAGTCTTGGTCTTCTCAATTTAAGAGGAGTTGGACAAGCTGGAATCTGTGCAGTAGATAATGAACAATTTCAAGACCACGTAGCATAAAGAAAGATGGAAGAAATAGTATAGACTTAAACCTAAAGAAGAAAGACATAGGGGATAATGAAAGCTGTCTTCAAATATTCGAAGGCCTTGCAGTGCAACTGTGTGAAAGAGGATTATGATTGATATGTAACAGTTTGTCTCTAGAATCACCAAACCAAGGGTACCAATGAGGTCCCATCAATACCTGGAATTTATTTATCTGCTCTTCTCCACTTTTATAACTGCAGGATTTGACAGTTTATCAGGTTTGTCCTTGTTTATGTCTATGTGTCCTCAGGGCATTTTCTAGTTACTCATGATTTATCCCTCACATATTTTTCTGTTCTCACCTACATTGTCCATGAGCCCCATGGGGAAAGTAATTCAGGCTTACCTGTGCTGTTGGCAAAAACATTATTTTGTACCAAGGAAGTGGTCTCTCAGTGCCCCAAAGCTTCAAAACCATTTTAATGCAAAAATCTATGGGTCCTCTAGGGTTAGCCTGAAGTTGCTACCTGTATTTTGCTCTAGCTGAGGAGACAATCATTTCTCCCAGTAAAGCTTCAGACCACGTTGCCGGGGCAGGACTGGAGATCAGTTTCTTTCCTCTCACACCCAAGGCAGCTCACCAGAGTTTATTCTTTTCCAAAAGCCCTTTCCTTCTGTGGAATATACTTACAGAATGTGACACCTAGGAAAGAAAGACCGAGACTGGCACTATCCTCACACACCCAAAGTCAGAAATGAGCTGTGATCACACAAAACTGGAACCCAGGAGTGGAAGATACCAGGAGATGTTTCAACCTAAGGAAAGATGAGGATGTAACTGGGGCTTCTATAAGATCAAATGTGCAACCTTGAGAGTTTTGTCTCCATCACTGTTCCTGTTAGAGTATGTAGTCCAAGAGCACTAGGTTGGAAAGGTGTCTAAAAAGGATCCAAGCGGCAAATGAGTGGACTATATAGCCTCAAAGATGCCTTCCAACCCCAAGACCATAGGGGGCTAAGGCTGTCTACTCCCCTGAATGGAGACTTAGGATGTTGATAGAGCGATTAGCACGTCTGTGATAACACGGTTATCACCACATACCTAAAAACAAGCGAGAAATAAGAGGTCAGGATGTCTTTAGCTCCTCTTCTATATGTAGACTTAGCCCTGATAAAAGAAAAATTTTGACTGAATTGAATTTAAAGGAGCTTAATTGAGCAATGAACGATTTGTGAATCAGGCAGCCCCCAGAATCACAGCAGATTCACAGAGACTCCAGCACAGCTACATAGTGGAAGAAGATTTACAGACCATAAAAGGGGAAATGACATACGGAAATTGAAGTGAGGTACAGAACTGCTGGATTGGTTACAGCTGGGCGTATGCCTTATTTGCACACAGTTTGAACACTCAGCAGTGTATGAATGGTTGAAGTGTGGCCGCTGGCATTGGCCAAGACTTAGCTATTGTTACAGGTACATACTACTAAGTTAGGTTTTCAGTTTTGTCTGCCTATTAAGCTGGTTACAGTTCAACCACAAGGACTCAAATATAGAAGTACCGAGTCCTCCTCAGGACATATTTAGTTTGCTTTAACAGCCCTGTTTCTCCAAGTTTAATGCATAGACACTGTATCTGAATCACTTGTGGAGCTTACTAACAATATCGATTCTTGTAAGGAGAGCATTGGAACCACTGTCTTTAACGCTATGTTATCTAATATAACTTTCTGAGATGAGGAAAGAGTTCCCTGTCTGTGCTGTCCAATGCAGTAGCCACACGAAAGTCACAGGAGCCTGTTGATCATTTCAAATGTGGCTTGTGAGACTAACGAAATAAATTTTTAAGTTTTAGTGTTAATTTAAATTTACATAGCCCCATGTGGCTGGAGGCTACGATGTTGAACCAGGGCAGTTCTAAAGTCTAAGAAGGAGGAAATTTTGAGAGAAGTAAGTTTGATTTGCACAGAAGAAAGGGTGGATCACTAAAGCAAAATTACAGCAAGGATATAGCAAGAATTAAAGAGAATTTTAACAAGAAGGGATCTTGGAGGTCATCTAGTAAAATAGCCCTTAACCTTTCTGAGGTTTTGAAACCCTTTGAGAATGGCTGGAAGCAAATGAATATTCTCAGTAAGATGCTCCTACTAATTCATGTATAATCAATTCATATGAGGTTTTAGAGGTGGAGGGTTAGAGAATTCCCAAAACTCATCCATTGTCTTCTTGCCAAACCATAAATCCCTGATTGGGAATTCTCAATAGAGCAAAATACCCCTAAGTCTGTGGACAAGAAAACTAAAACACAGAGTTCCAGGACTGGCCCACAGCCATTCATTTGTCAGCAAACTTGGCTTCTGTTATCTTTCCCTTCTGTCCTCTGTACACCTTTCTCTACCTTGGGTCACGGAGAAAGGAAACTTCATGATGTATATGGATAGGAGAACCAGCTAAGTGCTAAGATTTATACACCAAAGTTGGGGTTTCGGCTGAGTGTGTTAGAATGAACACACTTGGATTTGTTTGGAAGTGCGGTATTTGTGCAACATTTAACCTTATTCTGTTTTTGGAAATAAAGGCGCATTTGCTCCATATTCCAAGTACAGGAAGAACAATAAAGTGTTTTTGATTACGCTTCCTTTGTCATATAAGAATAAAATGTAGTTTAAATGAGTCAATAAAGAGAAGTCTCTCTCTTCGCTGTTTGATTAGGGGATCTTTTATGTAATTGATTTTCCAAGTTCTCAGTCATATTACAGAAGGATCCCAATACATTTCAAGAGTATTAACTGTTAAAAATAGTTTTCAGTTGCTGGGTAAATACCAATTTGCAGCAACTGGGAAGAAAAATTTAGCATGACTGTTTACATACATTGTAGAGAGAATATTAACGTCACCTTGAGATATCTGTTGTTTGCTTGTATGTGTGACGAGAGAAAAGAAAAGCCAATGCTTAATACAACACTTGCAACTCACATTTACTATTGTATATTCATAAATATTAATCTGGAGAGATAATTAGCTCTATAAATTTTACAATTAGCCTTTCAGAAGAGAAGTGGATGCTAATAAAATAAGGCATGCTTTTAAGCTGCACCACTGCAAATGCTTTTACTCTCACAACTCTGAGGCAGGGCCTGTCTTTGTTTAATCTTTTCCTGAAATAGGCTTGCTTTACACTTATTCCCTTTCTCTCTTGAGACAATAACTTGCAACAGGGAAAATAGGTTTCTATTCTCAAAATCTGGTTACCATCTATTTTTTAATTTTTTTCTTTTTTCTCTGGAATATCCTGGAATAACAAAAAGGCCATGTTTGACCCTCTAGGAGACTGCTCCAATTCAGGCCAAATGAAACTTACATGTTTCAGAGATTGCTTGGGTGAAATCAAGATGTTTGCATTTGCGTGCTCTTCTGTATGCATTGATTTGAAACACATACCCTAGTCCTTAAATCTGAGACTTATATCCTACAATTAATGTCATTTACAAATTAAAAAGATGTTCATGAAAAAGTGTGTCATTTTCCCCTTCGAAGCTTGTCATTTTGGAAAGTTCAAGGGAAGCTATGCCGTGTAGTGGGAAAACTGCTGGAAGCCTGCAATGCTGAGTTCCAACCTAATCATGCTTACTACCTGGGTGAACCTGGGCACACCACGTAATTTTTTTTCCTTGAAATTAGAATGATCAGTTTTATTATTGGGTTCCTAACCTGAATATACATTAGAATTTGCTAAAATACAGATCTCGGAACCCATCTCCAGCATTACTAAATCAGAATTTCTAAGGAGTGTGGCCCATTAATGTGTATTTTGAACACGTTTACCTGGTGGTTCTTACAGTCAGGAGGAACCAGGTGGATTGTGTACGGCAGCTAGTACACATAGTGGCCTTTACTGTTTCTTCCTGCTCTGAATGTCTGAGACCTAAACATGCCAGTGGATTGATGCAGGGTACAGGGAGGAGGCCTTTGGAAGAAAGGGGTTGCTAGGCTGGTTTCTGCAAACAAAGTACAAAACATGAGCAGAACCAGAGGTGCCCCTTTAGAAATGATCAAAACTGAGGCCCAGAGAGGGTTTGTCCTAGTATCCATGTCTTTTACCACTTTGTCATGCTACTATTTGGTGAAGGGAGAGAAAAAGGAAAGAAAGGGAGTTCACATCACCAAGTAGAAGGAGAAAGCAACAGACCACCCTTGGGCAAAGTCCACATATTGTGTAGCCCGCATGGGGATTTATCAAAAATTACATGCAACAAAATGTCGATAGGACATGCATAATCCACTTGCTCCGTTGAATGATAACCAACCTGCTTCACTCATTTCACTCCTATATATTTTCCTACTTGAACCCAAACGCATTTGCATTTGAAATCACTCTTAGCACATCTCGGTAGGATCCCTTGAAACCTCTGCCAGACAACTTCAGGGGAACAGAAGAGGCGAGTCCTTGCTACACAATTAAAGTGTTCAGAAGCCTTCCCAATTATTTTAACTCATCGGTCGTGGCAAAATAAACATCTTTCACATAGCAATAAACATAAAAATAGAATAACATAAAATAAACATCTTTAACATAACAATAAACATAAAATCCTTTTTTTGTTGTTGTTTGTTTGTAAGTAAATTGTAGAGATTTATCTGTCCTTGTCCCTTTTCAAGACAAGTCCTAGGAGCAGGAAATAGCAGAACTATCCACGTTAGCCCTAGAGTTGCATTCTGAGAGTTCCAGCTCAACTCTTTCCTTGCTCTTTGTTTGAATTCCCCTGGTAATTTTACTACTAAAGAACCTCACTTAGCCAAATTCAAGAGGAGAAATGAGGGCTTGACTACTATGTAAAACTAGCTTATGGCTCTGTGGGCTTGGTGAGCAAGATCCCAGGGCATGTTATAAATAGATACCCGCAGATTTGGGAAAAGGTTTACAAGATTTTCCGGCCCAAGCACATGTTAACTGCTCCCCCTCCGCCCACTCACCAAGAAGGAGGAATTGTGAGAAAAGGTAAAGATGTAATTTTTTTTTTTTTACATAATGTTTTAGCTGTCTTGAAGATGAAGGCATGATCCCTTCTAACAGACTGTGTTAAAGAAGCATAAATGTTTCCACCAACTGAGCCAGCAGGCCTAAAATTGTGCATGTTTGGCAACGGGCAGTCTCTCAGATGCTGATGGCCCCGTGACCCATTACCCCAAATCCCAGGGCAGCTTGAGACACCCTGGTGTCTTCAGGGGATTTGAATTTGGAACTTGGAGCCACCGGAGAGAAAGAAACTCCTTCAACCTTGAGGAAAACTATTCCCTAACAGGAACAAGCAGGTGAATGAGACCAGTGACCCTAGCTCCAACCTTGTCCCACACTGGCTGAGAGACCCTAAAGCTGTCACTTACTCCTCTGGGCCTCAGATGAACCTGGCAGCTCTGGCATTCTGTGAACTTGAGGTTGGTCCAAAGGGCTATTAAAGGGCGTATTGGGATTGTACCACCCTGGGATACCCAGAAGTCTCTGGTGGCACTCTGGCTGTCACCTCAGGATTTACCTCAGAGCAGCCATGCTCAATATGGTGGTGGGGTGGGTCAGACTAGCAAGGAGGCATCTCTTTGAGGGATTGTAGATGACTCAAGTTTGTTCCTGATAGTTAGTGTACTCTGATATTTCAAATGGCATTAAAGAAGTATATGAGATTTACATTTTTACCAAAATAGGTCAAGGGGTTAAAAGGCTAAACAATGTTACAGCAAAGCCATTAATTGAACAATGAACCCTAGAGCTATTCTCAAGGTATTCCAGACTTGGAGCACTCCATTCGGAAACAGACTCCTCTACCCTATTCTGGTGTGGATGCCAGTATTCACAGAGTACCACCCACTTATGTTGAAGTGCCAGTTTAAACTCTCCTTGATGTTTCCATGCACATCAACTTACCCGGTCCTATAAACCAAAGAGTGTCTGGGACAAATCTCAATTCATTTAGAAGTTTATTTTCCCAAGGTTAATGACATACCTGTGACACAGCCTCAGGGGGTACTAATGACATGTGCCCAAGGTGCTCAGGCTACAACTTGGTTTTATACATTTTAGGGAGACAGGAGACATCAATTAATAGATGTACGATGTACATTGGTTTGGTCCAGAAAGGCAGGACAACTGGAAGTGGGGGCTTCCAGGTCATAAGTAGATTCAAAGATTTTCCGCTGGGCAATTTGTTGAGTTGTTAGCTAAAGACCTGGAATCAATAGAAAGGAATGTCTGGATGAAGATACAGGTTTATGGAAGCCAAGGTTCTATCATGCAGATGAAGCTTCCCACTTAAGAGACAATAGATGGCAAATGTTTCTTATCAGAGTTAAAGGATTTGTTCTACCAGTCTTAAGGTCTGTGTTGATGTTAATGGTAATAAGGCATATCCAACTATCCCTTCCCATCGTGGCCTCAGCTAGTTTTTCAGGTTAACTTTGGAATGCCCTGGGCAGAGAGGAGACATCCATTCAGATGGCTGGGGGACTTAGAATTTTAATTTTTGTTTCCAATTCCTACACCTTTCCCCAGTCTGAGCTAGGTAGCTGTGGCTGGTGCTGTTAACCCCATTTGAGAGAATGTGAAAATGAGACTCACAGGGGCTTAGTGATTCATTTCAGTCCACCAAGTGAGTGCCTGGCCAAGCTGGGGGTCATGGAAATTCATCCTTTCCCCCACAAGAAAAGACGTGAGTCACTGTCTTCACTGTTCACATGAGAAAGTCACAAGACCCAGAGAAATTAGGCAAATTCTCACACATCATTCAGACAGTGAGTCGCAGAAAGGCTGGCTAGGATCCAGGTTATCTGACTCTGAGGTTTATAATCTTTCCTCTACATCATGCTGCTTCTAAAACCCTGGCTAAGGTCCTAGACTTCCCTCAGATACCAGGAGCAGTGTCCTTAAAACAACCCTAAAGTAGTGATTCTAGGGTGCCTACCTCTAAGTAGCCCATTTTTCAGTCCTGGCAGGAAATCTGGGACAGGTAGATTCAAGTCTCTGCCTGGGGTGCTCAGGAATCCTTCCATGGCCTTGTAGAGGTGAGGCCACTGTCTGGGGGTTTTATTTGCCTCCAGGGCTATAGAAACATGTGCTGCCCTAAGGTATGACATAGCAGGCATATGAGTGCACACATGTGCGCGCACACACACACACACACACACACAGGCTTTTATAATCTCCCTCTATTTGGGGTACAGAGATGGGAAGAAACATCATCTTAAAGTTAATTTTTTATTTTCTGTGGCAATGGGGTCAAGAAAAGATTGGCTATTTGAAACCCACAGATAATCCCCAGCCCTCTATTTTAGCCATTATTTTTTAACATTTCACAGAGGTGCTTATGAGCAAGGAAATGTGTAAAATGCACCCTGAAGCCAGAAAAACAGGAACCAGAACAATTCACAAACTGAATTATCAGCCCCAACTGGAGAGTAAGTTGTATAATAAAAGGCACAATTTTCAGTCCCAAATTGAGAGTAAGTGGTGTAATCAAAGACGGAATCACACTGGCTATTTTACCTCTAATTCCCTTCTGATAACTTTCCTGCCCTTTACTACCACCAGCCACGAAGGTACCCAGTGTCTCTGTGTTCCACCCTCAACTGCTCTGGACAGCCCACCTTGGCAGCCCAACAGGTCTGCCTTCCTGGCCAAGCTCTGTCTCAGGTGTTCTCCACTCAGTTTCATGTTAGATCTACCAGCAAAGCTTGTGGAAAATACCAACGACTGGCCCCTCCCTCATCAGTTAAGTCAGAAACTTTATAAATTCTTCAACTGATGCTTTTGCTAAAATCTAGGCTCTGGGCATTTCTTTTTTTCTGCCCTTTGTCCGTCAAAACTTATTTGTCTCTGTCTCATTCTTTTAAACCCTATTCCTCCAGGGCAAAATGCATGTGTTAAGTTGCTATGGTAGATAAATAAAATTGTCTATCCCTACTAAGCACAAAATAAATGCAAATTAAAACAATAAAGTAGACCTTCTCACTTATCACATTGATGATATTTTCAAACATTTAATTCCTGGTGTTCACGAGAATATAAAACATATACTCCTATTACCATTGAGTGACCATAAACTGATAGAATATATCTAAAAAAGTGATTTCGTCATCTATGTTAAGACATAAAAGAGCTCAAACCCCATAACCTAGAAATTTCATTTAAGTCATTAAAAGGAAAGAGAAGATATATAGAAAATTAATTATGGGAACATTCAATATTGCATTATTTATAATATCAAAAATGATTTTTTAATGAAACATTTAATAATGGGATGGTTAAAGGTGTAACAGTGTATCCACTCTATGGAATAATATCAAAAGTTACATTTACAAATGTAGATAACATGGGTATATGCTTTCAGTACATTAATACTAGTGAGAAAAACAAAACACAAAGTTGGGCATATAGTAAGTATATATGTATACATAAATATAGATATATACATTTCAAGAAAGATGTGAAATACTGAATGTTTATCTCGGTGGTGGGATTAAAGGTAACGTTTATTCTATTCTCCTTTAGATTTCTTTATTTTGTAAGTGTTGTGACAAACTGTGTTACTTTTATAATCAGGAAAAACCAATGTATATTTTATTAAAAATTACTGTAGAAATGGAGGTTTGATCTGTTTCCCTTCTCTGTTAAGACGTTTTGCACTTTTTAAGGAAACTGACTTTGATTAGAACAAAGATTTTCCATGAATGGGAATCTGTGGCAATTCAGTTCCCAGCCACTCAGCGTCCATCTCCAGGAGAGGCTTTGTCACCAGTAGCTCTGCTGTGCCTCATTCCATGTGTATTTAGAACCCAAAGTCTCTCCTGCACTCAGTGTAAGGCATATTATCCTGGCATAGTGTGTGTTTGCTACCTGGGAGTCTGTGTGTGTTCACACACACACCCCCACATACACACACATCCTCTTGTAATTGGATATGTATTTGTTTCATTAAATTCACTCAGTCAGCAGTTTCTACACTAAACAGTCCCTGAGGCCAAAAGACAAAAAAAAAATCCGTAATCAACATACTACTTTCAAGTGTGGAGTACCGACCTATTTATAAAAGGAAATTAAGCAAAACCGGTAATTATAACTAGCGTACAACCTTTCAACATAGTCAATGAGAAATGCAATTTGCTTAAAATAATGAGATACTCTGGCAGGAACAATCTGTTCATATGCTGTTCCCAAGAGCCTCAGGATGGAAACGAAGCCCTGGCTGACATTTGATACTATCTGTCAGTTTATCAACTCTGTCTCAGGGTGAGTTTTACGATGGTGCTAGGAGGTTTGGGATGGAAAAAGGAAAAAGAAGAATCTCTGGGTAGATTTTTTCTACCCAGTTACAGGAAACCTGTTAGAAAATGGATTCCGATTTCTATTTTAAACGCTTGAACAAGTAAAATAATCAACCTCAGACCTTCCTTTCTGTGGGTTTCATTTAGCACCTTCCATTCCTTCATACTGTCAGCCAACCCAAAATGTTAAAGTCTCTGACACACTGCTTTGCTGGCTACTCAAGACTTCCTTTGACTAAAAGTCATCTGCATTTGTCTTTCAGAGTTCATATCTTATAAGATAAGACAAATACACAAAAGTTGAATTAAAGAGTGTCAAAACCAACTAATATCTACTGATTTGGGGAGCCTTTCCCTTAGCTAGTTACAGACAACCTCCTCCTGGTTTCATTCATTCATTTCCTCAGTCACTCAGCACGTTTTATTGGCTACTGCTAAGTGCCAGCCACTCTGCTAGAGGTTGGGGGTAAAAGGGAAGAAAGCACGGGGGTGTTGCGGTGTCCTCAAAACCCCCAGATCCTAGCAGGGGAGTAGACCCATGAACAAGACATTTGGAAGCGTGGTGATAGGGATTTTGAAAATGTTTAGAAAGGATACCTACCTAACCCCACGTGAAGGGCCATAGGGAAAGGTTAGAAGAGAAGTGTCAAAGAAGAAAGATAAGACAAAATATAACCCAAGTAGCAAAGGATGAGTTCAAGTTAACCAGGCTGAGAGAAAGGGCATTCCCAGTGGAGGGCTCAACATGAGCAAAAGCAAGCAAGCCAGATCCACAGCCAACAAGCAGAGTGCTATTGTTAGGAACTGAAGTGGTGAGCAAGGAGTGGAGAGACATGATGGTAGGAGGGTCAGCAGATACATCAGTTGGATTTTGCTGTATAACAAATCACCCCAAAACTTAGTGGCTTAAAATAACCATTTTATTTACTTATGATCCTATGAGTGATCTGGGGTATCTTTTTGGTCTGGGCCAGCTTGGCCAGAGATGGAAGATCTAGAACGGCTTTGCTTATGCATCCAAGGTCTCCAGTAGAAGGACTTGAGTGACATCACATGGTCTCTCATCCTCCAGAAAGTTCACCTTGGATTCTTCATATGGAGATGAAAAGTTCTCAGAGATCCATGAGAATGCAAACCCCAATGCCCAAGCATCTCTCAAGTCTATTCTTGCTTTGTACTTCCAAATGTCCCATTAGCCATAGCAAGTCACCTGGCCAAGTCCACACTCAATATGAGAGAAGACCTCAAGGGTGTGGGCACAGGGAGGTGTGATAATACCACAGGCCAGTATTCTAGTAATCTACCACAAAAGGGAAGACCATTGAGGGTCCTGAGTGATACGCTAAGGAAATAGGACACTATTTAAGGCTTTAAACAATGAAGATTTGTATTTTAAATGGACCATCTAGGCAACCCTGATTTCAAATAAATCATTGATTCTGTAATGAAAGCTCTGGAGATGGACAGAGCTGGATTTGAATCTTGGCTTCACCACATTCCGCATATGAGACTTTGAGCAAGTTCTTTGACCTCTGCAAGCCTCAGTTTTCCCATCTGTCAAGTAGATACAATAACACCAAATGCATACTCCATAGGGTTATGGTGAGCATTACATACGAGGAGGCACATAAAATACACATAGTATAAAGCTTGTGATGAGCACCCATGATGCATTAGCCATCATGACTTCATCGTGATCATTATTATGGATTTGCAGATGATGGGCTGGGAGCAGTTAGGATCCAGATACAGGAGTACAAGTGAGAGATGATAAAGACCTGAAATGGGCAATAACCATGGAGGCGGAGAAGAGGTGATAGGTTTGAGAAATATTTTGAGTTTAGCATTGGCAAAACAGGAAAACTGATTGTATGTGGAACTAAGAACAAAAGAGACACAAGAGAAATCACCAGATTTTCTAGCTTAGGTGACTGGTGGACTATTTGCTTTCAACTGGTACAGTTAATGCAGGAGGAAACGCTCATTTAGAAAGAAAAAATGATTATTTCTATGAGAGGTAAGTTTGAGATGCCTATAGGAATACAGGCTTATGGGCACCCATTGGACAGACACTGTGCATTTAGTTAGAGCTAACCTGTGCCCAGGCATGAGACTGCATAGTGTGAAACTCTGGCCATCCCATAAGAGGCCTCCATTAGAAGGGGCTAAGCTCAGAGAAGAGCCCAGAAGCAGAGAAAACTAAAATCAGCCAACCAGAGGAAAGAAGAACAGAATTTTGCTTCCTTTAGGAAGCAGCAGCAATTCAAGACTGATCCACACAAGGATATGTCAGAGTCCCAATCATTACAAGAATCAAAGGTCATCAGGTAGGAAGAAAACAGAGCCAAGAATTTGCTCAAGAGCCATAGAACCATGACTAGGGGAGTGTTGGGTACTAAGTCAGTGCTTTTAGGAATTCTCTCAACCCTTAATTCTCAGGACTCTGGGGTCACTAGAAGAATTCATCTCTCCCCTTAGAAGAGGTCAGAAAGTCTTCCAGGCAGAAGAGATTCCAAAGGGTGGACTGGTTGGGTACTAAGTCAGTTCTTTCAGGAGTTCTCTCAACCCTTAGTTCTCAGGACTCTGGGGTCACTAGAAGAATTCATCTCTCTCCTTAGAAGAGGTCAGAAAGTCTTCCAGGCAGAAGAAATTCAGAGGGTGGGCTGGTTGCTCATGCTAGAACATTTGAGAGACTGCCCCCAGACAACATAAACGTAGCTGCAACCTCTGACTTTGACATTAGCCCAGATAGAATAGTTTGTAGACACACTAGTGTACAGGGCAAAGGATCTTGAAATAATGACCAACTGGGTCATTAATTCTTAAACTGATACCACAGACCATCTTGCCATGAAAATGTATGTTACATAAAATTATTTGTACAATTTCAGGACATGCACAAGCCTCTTAAAGGTGATCCATGGAAAATCTAAAGGCCTGAAGACTCAAAGCTAAGAACTTGACATACAAAGGGAGTAGGAAGGAGTACCACAGTCACTGGGTAATAGAATTCTCACTCTGTAAGGCTGTGCTGGGACCAGGTCAGGGCAAGGATATACAAAGTACACACAATGTAACCATGATGGTAGCCAGAATCACTCAGATTTGATAAGGACATACTGACAGTGAGGTGGGAGGCAGGGCTCGACTCCAGAGGTAGGGCTTAAACAGTGGACCAAATTGAAGACCTGCTGAAACAAGGATGGGGTGGAAGCAGCTTTCCATAAGACAGGACTACTGGTGTGCCATGTCGGTTTACTGCTGCCACAGCAATACCTGGGGGTTACTGTTCCTTTCCATGGCAATGACCCAGGGACCCAGAAGTGACTACACTTTCCCTAGAAATACCTGCATAAACTGACCCTTAATCTGTTTGCAATTAAAAGTAGGTATAATGGTGAAACCCCCATCTCTACAAAAAATACAAAAATTAGCCAGGTATGATAGCATGCACCTATAGTCCCAGCTACTCAGGAGGCTGAGGTAGGCAAATTGCTTGAGCCCAGGGGGTGGAGGTTGCAGTGAGGTGAGATGGCGCCACTGCACTTCAGCCTGGGTGACAGAGTGAGATTCCATCTTTAAAAAAAGAAAAGATGGTATACATATTACTGCAGAACAGCCCTGAGCTGTTATGCTCTGCCTATGGGGTCACTCTGATCTGCAGAAGCAGTCATGGAGCTGTAACACTACTGCTTCAATAAAGCTGTTTTCTTCTGCCCTGCCACTGGCTAGCTCACCCTTGAATTCTTTCCTGGGAGAAGCAAGAACCCTTGTGGGCTAAGCCTTAATTTGGGACTCACCTGTCCTGTATCAAAAGTAGTTCAGAAAAATGATCATTACTGCTCCATTTTTGTGTAGTGGGTACTGAGATGAAGAGGGTTGAACTTGGTGAGAAAGCAAGACTTTTGGAATTTGAAAAAGGATTCTAACTTCTACCTGTAAATAAAAAAAAAATAGCATAGCAATACCACATTCAAGTCTTCGTTATAATGTTCGCTTTGAAAAAGGGATTTAAGAAAGTTAATTTTTGCTTCCCTGGGTTTAGAACATGGTTGCAGAGCCATCCACCCACTCTCCACTTTGTCTCAGAATTGCACATGTGGCTTGGTGCCCTTTCGGAGAACACTGCGTGCGTGGGGCTTGGATCTGCTTTGCCATGGTGGGTGGGTAGCAATCTGTGCAGGAGGAGACCCAGTTGCTACTGCAAAAACCATAGGTGGCCTAGGAGTAGCAGACAATTCTGCATTACAGAGCATACAGGATCATAGAGGATGGAGTTTGTGGTCTTCTGGAAACACTGAACAACCTCCTGCTTTAAACAACTGGAAGTCTTCTGGGGTGAGCGCCTGCAGGGCACCTCTGGGCCCAGGCATTTGTCCTCTTGTCCTTCACCCATTTCTCAGAAAGAAGGAAAGCCGTGACCTCAGCTGTCCTTTCTTCCTCTTCTTGAGTATTTTCCACCTTTTTCTCTTTTCAAGTTGAAACACAGCTCTGAAATCTGTGGGAGTGGCATGGAATTTGGGGATGTGGGTTTTCACCCTTGCTGTGAATGGAGATAGATTCTTCCTGTACTAACTCCCACTTCTCCTCAGACTCTTCTTCCTGACATTTCTTCCTCCTCCACCCAGAAAGCTATGGTGGTTCCTCAAGGGTCACTCAAGAGACCTACTTCTCTCATCTGCCAACTACTACCAAAGCACCAGAGTGACACATGAGCCTTCCTTGTGACAGTCACCTGTGTGCTTACCCCCAGGACACCCTCTATTCAGATGGAAGTCTTGAAAATAAAACTCCGTCCTCCCAACCTCAAGCCAAATACGAATTTTCTAAGTGTGTTCATCAGGGATAGAAAGAGATTTGTCTCCAGATACTTAAATTTTGGAAGGAGACAGATGACTCAACCAAAGAGGCCCAATGAGTTAGAGAATTCACTCGTGTAAATTAAGCATCTTGGAATCAGCCACATTAAACTGATTGATAGTACATTAGAAATGCCATTATGAACAATGGGAATACTGTAAGCCTTGAGAATATAGATTATTTGTTTGCTTGTTTTTATGTCTCATATACCACAACTTTTCAGACAGTAAATTCAAGCAGCACATTTCAGCTTGCTGCAGACAGAGTCCTCAAAGTTTTGTGTTTCTTGAATAACAATGACAAGCCACACTTCCAAGTCATTTCTAGGCAAGCACAAATGTGGCATGAAAAAAAAATCAACTCTAATGACTAAGAGAACATTTTGAATAAATGACCTTTTGATATCACATAGTAATTATAATTAACTTTAAAGGACCGGCATCTGATACATAGTCCTGTAAAAAATCCTTATAGTTGATTCCAAGTTAATGGTAAGATTGGACAAATGAACGCAGTAAAGTACAGCAACTTTAACAAAATCACGTTTCAAGTGCCCTGATCCCTTGGCCTCTCCTGCCACTGCTCAAGGTTTTGCAATCTTTCTCAAGTGCTTTTTCTAATGACCCTAACACTTGACTATAGATAAAGCAACACATTTGTCCAGTTAAATATTTTCTCTTAAATATTCCCCAGTGCATCCCAAAACAAAATGGTATCTAGGATTAATACATAAATATTACTTTTCAATAAGACGTAGGCGTGAGCCCTTTAATGAATCGAGTCTAAGGACACTACCTCTTTGTGCAAAAGGCATATCATTTGTCAATTCAGTGTTTTCTAGTTAAAAAGGAACCCTCTGGTATCTGGGTTAAAAAGCATTTGAAATAATACTTTCTCCTATATTTATATGAAATGGTGTCCTGAGAGAGTTGGGGTCCTTCCTAAGGAGATAGAGCGCTTAGAAAATATTTCATTTCAAATCTTATGTTTCATCAAAATATTTCAGATGAGATGCAGTGATGGCCAAAGATTGTGTTCTAGAAACTCAGGTAGACATGAATAAAGTATGAACATATTTATTACATGGGGACTCAGTTCCTCCTCAGAAAAGGCCCTTGATAGATGTCTGTCAGTCATCCTTCTTCTAGAGGGGCTTTGTTATTTTTCTTTTACCACAGTTCTTCAGGGAATTTTCAGTGAGTTCTGTACAAGGGCCATGATTTATGCTGGGCAGCCATATTAATCAGCATGGAAACAGAAGCCCGGCCACTGCAGAAGTCTCACATCCTGCAACGGAGCGTGGCAAAGTGACCTGGGTTTCTGAACTCATAGTGCATTGGTTAAGAGCCACCTGGCTGCGGTTACAGAGACACAATACATATGCATGTCGTTATGAAGCTACACATATCTGTGCAGATTATTGTGTGCCTATTCAGAGAACACTATTTAGATTTGATAACTGAAACTAAAGAATTCAGACCTACTGAACAATTATGGGATTTCACCAACATTTGAAAAAAATCAAGGGCTGATTTTCTTTTTCTTTTTCTTTTTCTTTCTTTCTTTCTTTTTTTTTTTTTTGAGACAGAGTCTCCCTCTGTAGCCAGGCTGGAGTGCGGGATCTCGGCTCACTGCAACCTCCGCCTCCCGGGTTAAAGCAATTCTCTGCCTCAGCCTCCCCGGTAGCTAGGATTACAGGCATGCACCACCACGCCTGGCTTATTTTTGTATTTTTAGTAGAGATGGGGTTCGCCATGTTGGCCAGGCTGGTCTCAAACTCCTGACCTCAGGTGATCCACCCTCCTCGGCCCCCCAAAATGCTGGGATTACAGACGTGAGCCATCATGCCCAGCCAGGGATGATTTTCTAATTTTTTAATAATTCAGCATTTTGTTTCTCTTTCTTCCCTCATGCCCAATGTGGGGACTGATTTTTAAGCTTCCAGGTATATTGTGAGTATTATTAATTAGTATAAATCGAAAGAATACTATAGAGAAGTCATTGAGAGCAATGACTTTCAATGAGACTTCAATTGAAATTTTGGCTCCACTTCTTATAAACTGTGACCAGAGCCTGTCACTTAATTTCCTTGACATTCAAGTTCCTTGCTTGTAAAATGAAGATTAAAAGAACTATATTCCTCCAGATTTACTGAGAAGACTAAATGAGGGGATGCATTAAAAGGAACCAGCAAAATGCTTGGCTCAGAATAGGTACTTGGTAAATATTGACAATTTTTATATTTACTAGCAGTAGGCAAACTCATATTAAAAAGAATTTATTCTCTTCCTGAATTCCAGTTGATAGCATAAAATGTGCCCATCAAGACTGTAAAAGTACGGGGAGCTGACAGTCAGAGAAACATTAGCTTTGAAGCTGATGAGTCTACAAAGGAGATAATGGAAAAATACGCCTTAAAAGGGTGAAAAGGTTATCACTGTGTGCTTTGCTGCCAAACCACCTGCGACGTGTTTTTTATTTTTTTCTGTTGTCTTTATTGTTGCATCTCTGCCCTTTTCTTTCTTTTTTTTTTTTTTTTTTTTTTTTTTGAGATGGAGTCTCGCTCTATCACCCAGGCTGGAGTGCAGTGGCACGATCTCGGCTCGCTGCAAGCTCCACCTCCCGGGTTCATGCCATTCTCCTGCCTCAGCCTCCCGAGTAGCTGGGACTACAGGTGCCCGCCACCACACCCGGCTAATTTGTTATGTTTTTAGTAGAGATGGGGTTTCACCGTGTTAGCCAGGGTGGTCTCGATCTCCTGACCTCCTGATCCACCCACCTCAGCCTCCCAAAGTGCTGGGATTACAGACGTGAGCCACTGAGCCCGGCCTCTGCCCCATTTCTTTATATGTCTTAATGCTGACCTTCTACACAAATGCACCACTATACCATTACCAGTTATTACCAGCTAATAGGGTGGGAGCTAATGAACACTTACAACTCTGTCATCAGGAAAGTGCAGAGTAATTCATGCATCCCAGGAGGGGATGCTCAGAAAGAGGAAGCTGGCTTATGATTGGACTGTGTGGGCTTTTGCAAAGCAAGGTTTCATTGAAAAGAGTTGTTTTCTTGTGGGGCATTTGAGTCAATTACCAAAGTCTATTTTTAAAACTTCTCCATATGAGCCTGATCTATCTCTGAAGTTGTTTTGAAGACCACAGGACTGCTTGTAACATGTGCCATTGCCATTCTGCTTTTTATTCTTTTGATTGGAAGGACTAAAATGATTTTCACTTATAATGTCTTTTAAAGGATACAATTTGGATCAAAACAGAGAAACAGAAGTTACCTGCATGGTGGTGATATTTGTAGCCATGGAAACAGAAGCCCAAAGTGGCAGAGGAAGCATAAAATCTGGGTGTAGAACTTTGGGAAAAGCTTTTATTCAGATGATGGATATGGGAAGAGGAGACAAACATAATAATCCAAAATACAGAGAAACTGATACATGTATTTAACATGTAAAGCAGGGAGTGGGGAGGACAAAAGTTGAGCAGAAGTTTTTCAGTTTGTTAAAGACACGGATCCTCCTTTTCCAAAGAATTTTATGTCAAGCTCAATACATAAATTAATGAGCAAACGAGTAGAACATACTATATGGCACCACTGTGAGCAATCTATTTATAGTTGCTCATTTAAATCTTATTCAACCCTGTGAAATAGGCACTATTTACTCCTCCCATTTTACAGATGAGCAAACTGAAGCACAGAGAGGTGCAGTCATCTGCCCATGCCACATAGCCAGCAGGGGTGGAACCATCATTTGCATCCAGAAAGTCTGACTCCAGGGTTAGCAAGCTCTGGGAAGACATCTTACAGCAGGAAGAACAGGCCTTCCACAGGCGAGAGCAACAGCCAGACCGGAAGAAAGCAGAACCATAGCGTTTCCATAGTTAAAGAGATCTGTCGGCTCCAGAAAGCTTGGCCAATACCCTACCTCTTAGAACTCCCCTTCTTCATTCTCCAGGACTGAATGGGGTTTTAATTTCCCTGCTAAAATCCTGAGAATGATTATCTCAGACCCTCCATACTGCTTCAAACCTGATATCAAAAGCCCTAAGAGGGAATGGAGGGAAATAGAAAGTCACTTAAAGTCATTGTTGCAGTGGCAGGGAGAACAGGGATGGGGACAGCAGCAAGAAGAGGTTAGAAGAAGATTTTAATGGTGTTGTAAACATTGTCGTGGATCTCTAGTGAGGGTTTCAGGATTTAATCCGGAGACCTAAAGAACTTTTGATAACTTAAACCTAGAACAGCACAAAACATGGTTAAGTGGAAAAGAGATGCCATCCCTATGACTTTGGGCCAGGAAAGCTCCTTCTGAAATGGGGCACATTTAAACTACAGTTGGTTTTTCTTCAAAACATCCTGTCTCTAACCTTTTAAATGGCTAATTGACTGCATTATAAATTTAAGGAATGGCCCATCTGTGTTCTATTCTGTCTTAAAACAAACAAAAAACAAACTTAGCTCCTATATTTGCATTCTCTCAATTGCAGTTTAGCATGAGCATTTGGGTTCATTCTTTTTTTTTTTTTTTAAATTTTAAGTTCCGAGGTACATGTGCAGGATGTGCAGGTTTGTTACACAGTTCAGCGTGTGCCATGGTAACTTGCTGCACCTATCAACCAATCACCCAGGTATTAAGCCCAGCATCCATTAGCTATTTTTCCTAACGTTCTCCCTCCCCAAACCCCACCCCTCAGCAGGCCCCAGTGTGTGTTATTCCCCTCCCTGTGTCCATGTGTTCTCATTGTTCAACTCCCACTTATAAGTGAGAACATGCGGTGTTTGGTTTTTTGTTCCAGTGTTAGTTTGCTGAGGATAATGGCTTCTAGTTCCATCCATGTCCCTGCAAAGGACATGATCTCATTCCTTTTTATGGCTGCATAGTATTCCATGGTGTATATGTACCACATTTTCTTTATCCAGTCTTTCACTGATGGGCATTTGGGTTGATTCCATGTCTTTGCTAATGTGAATAGTGCTGCAGTGAACATACGTGTGCTTGTATCATTTTAATAGCGTTTCAGTTCTTTCTTCCTATGAGTGGCAGCTGTACCCACTGAGATAGGCTGTGTACCTGGGCCTTCTTTTAATTTCTCAGACCCTTGCTGACCTTTTGCAATTTTGCAAAGTCTTTGAACCCTGGTTTCAAGTCTGGGGTCCTGACATACCGGGGTTCAACTCTTACTCATGTGTAGTCCCCCAAACCATCAAACTTTGTGCAAACGGTAGGAACTAGATCACTTTTAAATAGAATAGAACTGAATTGCCTGGAGTAGTAGCATATTCTAGATAAGCTAATGACAGCAGATTTTCTGATGTGACAATCCTTTATATTTACGCAAAGTCATTTTCATTTCATGGATACTCACTGAGTGTCAACTGTGTACCAAACTCAGACGTGGTGATCAGATGTTTTTTAATTAATAAATTTATTAAACTTTTGGCAGTAAGTCTCCCACTCCAAAGCTAGAGGGAGATATTTTTATATTATTATCTATTTTTTATCTACTTCTTAATTGATCAAGACTTGATGAGCATACATGCATTTCTAAAAAGTGAGCAGGTTTTTAGAAATGCATGTATGCTCACCATGTGCCACAGAACTTGAGAGCAACAGGAGCCGGTCTTCTGTTTTCAACAACTTGTCATGAATGAGCCACAAAATGGGTAAATCATGGGTGTATAATTCACATATACCTTTGTCTGTCTTTTCCTAACTGGCATTCGTTGAGGGATTTGGAGTTGTCTCTAAAACATGCGACTGTGCGTAGCAAGGCCCAAGGAAAGCACAAAGAGGGAAAGTACATTATGTTTAGAAACATTTTGGATTTCATTTGTAACTTTACCAAGTAGACATAAAGCTGTTCTTAGACCAGTATTTTCAGCAAATCACACTGCAACCATAAATCTTCAATTTCATTTTCTATTATTTCTAACGAAAAGAAGAGTCAGATAAATGTGTGCATATTGAAACACCTGGTAGAGCTTTAATAGTGTACTGCTCTGTCAGATAGAGAATTGGAAATTCAGTCACGTAGGGAGACTTAAATCTGTTTTAAAGCAATGTTAAGTGCACCGAGAAGGCCCAAAATAGCTCCATGCAGCTTCAAAATGAGAAAAATAGCCAAAAGGACAATGAACTGGAGGTAGAATTATTTTCCATATATTTTGCATTTCTAGGCAATGCATTCCCCATTCAAGCCACAAAATGAATGAACAGCTGAGGAAGCAGCCTGAGATGAAGGCTCAAATTGCTTTTACCTTGAGGCCACTGTCTTCTGCCTCTTGGGAAGCATTTCAATCTAAACTCTTCTTATTTTAGGAGAGTGGAGAGAAAAGGGGGCTAATTATCTCTTCTTATTTTAGGAGAGTGGAGAGAAAAGGGGGCTAATTATCACAAAAGTAGACTTTATCACTAATCTCATCACCAGAACTGCACCACTAACTTAAACAAGAATTTGGAATATTTTACATTAAAAAATTCATTCTCTCTCTTAATAAAATAACGATAAATGCCTTTTCTCTAATAGTCAGCTATTGAACCTGTAGGTCTCTGGTGTTATTACAGAAAGTAGTGAGATCTCTAAACAGAGACAGAGTAGGGAAGCAAAGTCTAGGATATTTACACATACAGACACACACACACACACGCACACACACACACTGTCCTTGAAAAGTAAACTTTAACTTATAAAATTAATATTATTCATAATATAAATGATAAAGGTTGGAATGCTTCAGAGATATAACTAAAATGTTGGTTAGAGATTTACAAATAATAACCAGGCATGGTGGCTCATGCCTGGAATCCCAGCACTTTGGGAGGCCAAGGTTGGAGGATCACTTGAGGTCAGCAGTTCGAGACCAGCCTAGCCAACAACGACAAAACCCATTCTCTACTAATAATACAAAAAATTGCCAGGTGTAGTGGTGGGTGCCTGTAGTCCCCGCTACAAGGGAGGCTGAGGCACAAGAATCGCTTGAACCTGGGAGTTGGAGGTTGCAGTGAGCCATGATTTCACTACTGTGCTCCAACCTGGGCTACAGAGTGAAACTGTGTCTCAGAAACAAACAAAAAAAGATTTACAAATAATAACTCATTCTTAGAACACAAATTAGCTTAAGATACGATAGATTTCGCATTGTTGCTGTGGTTCACTGGGAATTAATGAATCAAAGGTTCTAGTCAAAAAGAAGTTTGATATCCACAAAGGATTGACCAAAAGGATAAAACAAGTTGAAATCATTAGGTTCTATGGTTTTATCTCCTGGAGAAAGAGTAAAATGAATCTCTAAGATTCCTCATGGTAGTAGTCAAAGTAATAATTCTCGGAATCATTGTATAGGCTATGGTGAGTAAGCCAAGAGACAAGCATGAGTTTGTTGAAATAAACATGTTGCTCAACATGAGTACTTAGGAAAATAAAATGTATTGAATTTACTTAGCTGTTTTTCCTACAAGAAGCTATTCCCATAGATTTTGCTAGAATTACCTACCTGTTCTAGCCAGCATCTAATCAGTGAGCAGCCCAGAGTCTCAATCAGATAATGGGAAAAAGCAGTCAAATAAGCATGTCTTACTTCCTCATTATTAATACAAACATTTTGTCCAAGTTAATTATTCATGTGAATAACTTAATCCTTATATGAAAATTGAAATACTTTTGATGTCTATTCTTTGAATATGTATATTCCATCTCACCATTTTATTTCTATCTTCTTAAAAATAGTTACAAATAAAAATGCATAACTCTGACCCAACAATCTCATTACCGGGTACATACCCAAAGGAACGTGAATCATTCTATTATAAAGATAGCTGCACATATATGTTCATTGCAGCACTATTCACAATAGCAAAGACATGGAATCAACCCAAATGCCCATCAACGATAGACTGGATAAAGAAAATGTGGTACATATACACCATGGAATACTATGCAGCCATTAAAAGGAATGAGATCATGTCCTTTGCAAGGACATGGATGAAGCTGGAAGGCGTTATCCTCAGCAAACTGATGCAGGAAAACAAAACCAAACACCACATATTCTCACATATAAGTGGGAGCTGAACAATGAGAACACATGGACACAGGGAGGGGAACAACACACACTAAGGCTTGTCGGGGGTTGGGGTTCGGGGAGGGAGAGCATTAGGGAAAGGACCTAATGGATGCTGGGCTTAATACCTAGGTGATGGGTTGATATGTGCAGCAGAGCACCTTGGTACACATTTACATATGTAACAAACCTGTACATCCTGCACGAGTACCCTGAAACTTAAAAATGGGAAGTAATAAAAACACAACTCCTACTATCCAATAAGGCTGTAGATTTTCCATACTGTCAAGAAAACCTCTGTCGTTATAGCTGAATACAAATACGATTACTCTTTTGGTTGACTTATTGGGCAAATCAGAGTGCGTGGTTGAACCTGTGGTTTACCGCATAGTCAAACATGAAATCAGCTTACAGCATTGACTGGGCCTCGCCCTGGCCAATTTGATCCCATTGTATACGCATGCTTAAGCTGAGAAGAGTCCAGGAAATGATCATGTGTGTTTGTGCACATATTCTGTGAAACCCTGGGCAACAACAGAGGGTCACATCCATCCTGTGAGAAACAGCAAAGTCATATATGCCCAGTGCCAGGCATGCTTTTGGGAGGCTTCGTTTAATCAGTCCAAAAAACTTAGTTCAGAAAGCAAATACAATGAGTTATTTGGAACTGCGATAGGGCCTAGGAAATTGCTGGTCTGTAATCACGAGCCAAGAAGCATTTGCATCATGTGCCTGTAATGTATGATCTATGCTGAATGTTCTGCCAACATTTTCAGGGCGATAAGTCATTTTACAACCCTGAATGTGACTCAGAATGTTGGAAAGCACTGGTGTTTTGTTTTGTTCTGTGTTCCTCCCCATTCCTTTCTGTCCCAACCCTTCGGTCTCCATTAATCCAAGTAAATATGGCCTTGGTTTTCAGAGGTAAACAAAGGGGCTAGAAGGATTCAGTGACTGCCTCCTGTAAGTCCTAACTGCAAGTTAGAAACACATTTAATGGAATATGTGCAGCATGAAGATATCTGTGTTTTACTCAAAAAAATGTGATTGAGGAGACTTGGCCAATTTCACTCTTCCAGGAGTGCTTAGAAGGATTTAGGCTGTAATGGAAAATTCACTGGACAGAGAATAAGAGACCTAAATCTTAATCGCAGTCCTGAAACTAAAGACAATTACATAAATTCCTTGAGAATTAACTTAAATTTAATTAATTAAATTAAAGTGGTGGGGCTGACTCATGGTTAGTTGAGGACGAGCTTTAAATTGAATATGGCTTACTAGTGATAAACTGAGGAGAGGCAGGCACCACTGCCACTCTCAAGGCCCTTAGCACATATTTTCACAAGTTACCAGTAGCTGTTATGGTCACAAAACTGGAAAATTAACTAGCGTTGTATGGGATTCAAATCAACAAACTTGGTTCCTTGTAACATGTTCTAACCAACTGAGATTTTTGCGAAACATATTATATTGGTCCCTTTATGAGTTGTACCTTAAAGGTCTCCGGAGTCACTAGAGTAAAATTAGAATATTAAAATAATAATTGTATAAAATTGGATGGGCCAACTACAAAAAAAAAGCAATTTCTTAAAGGGTCTGGGAAAGTCTCCTTTCTCATTTATCTTGAAAAGTATGGTTTTCTAGAAAGATGTAACGACTCAAAGATGGCAGATTAGGACTTAGACTAGATATGTTAAGAATAAACTGTGTACCCTGTGTACCCTGGGGTAAGGTTACCCTCACCTCGTTCTGAAGTTCTTTCTAGAACTTAACAATTCCATGGCTATTTTAATTAAAGAAAAATATTGCTGAGACCTTTAAACATCATCGTGGTGTTATGTGCTCTCCATAAATATTCAAAAGCTATTTAATGCTAATAGCTGATCCTTGACCAAGAGCAATTTTGTTTCCTTACTCAGTTTATAACCTCAGTAATACTCCTAACACTGAAATATTCAACGAAGATTCCACATCAACCAACCACTTGAAATGAATAATGTAACTGCTCTTTGGTGCACCTCATCATGTGGTTTTTGTTCAGGAATTTCATTTTTCACAGTGTTACATTTTATTTATGTAAAGAAAATATTAAAAAAAAAATAGGAAACAGCAGCAAAATGAGCTACCTGACAGCCTAACAAAACGCCTGCCATAGGAATTGTGACTCCCATTTGTAACTTGTAGGTTCAAACTACCAGTAGTTGAAATAATTGTAACCAGTAGTTACAATTATTCTTTGATAGATCTCAAAGCCAAGTGTGTATAGAAACCCATTCTAAAAAAGCAGCAGGTGTTTTTCATTCATCCTGATTTCCCCCAAAACACAATGGTATCAAAAGAAAAATACTGTAAGAAAGGGATGGGAGGGGATTAGTCACTTTTTCTCTGTGAATTTTAGAACAAGGCCATTAGGTAAATATTCTTCTTCAAATGCAAGACTTCAGGAGAGAAATAGAAAATGTAAAATCCTTCAAAACTAGTGAGTGAATCGTTTTCAATTAGATTCAGTGTTTGCCCAAGATCACTAAAAATGAGAATCCAGGCATTAAAGCAATACATGACTCTGTTTTGGGGGGATGTCTCCAAACAAAACTTCTAAGTATCAGGCCGGGCATGGTGGCTCAGGCCTGTAATCCCAGCACTTTGGGAGGCAGAGGCAGGAGAATCACTTGAACCCGGGAGGTGGGAGGTGGCAGGTGGATCACCTGAGGTCAGGAGTTTGAGACCAGCCTGACCAACATGGTAAAACTCTGTCTCTTCTAAAACTACAAAAATTAGCCAGGTGTAATTGTGGGCACCTGTAATCCCAGCTACTTTGGGAGGCTAAGGCAGGTGAATCACTTGAACCCAGGAGGTGGAGGTTGCAGTGAGCTGAAATAGCACCATTGTACTCCAGCCTGGGCAAATGAGAGCAAAACTCTGTTAAAAACAAACAAACAAACAAACAAACAAACCTTCTAAATATCAGTTGAATGAGGCCAATCATGTGTTACAACCTTGGTTATATCATCCTGGAAAGCAATGGAATTACCCAGAAGATACTTGGTTTGGGGTTTCCAGCTTCAAGGAGCTGCTTGAATGAGAAGAGAGAAAGCGTTTTTGAACACCAGAAGTGTTTACCTGAAGACAACCAGATTAATACTGGCCTGGGGACTCAAAATCATTCATCCTTAGGACTGTCCATTCCTTTAGGCAAAATAACATCCTGGACTTAGTGCGTCCCACAGGATCCTTAATTAGCTCCAAAGTCAAGATTAGATGCTGCAGATGTCTCTGTTGTTTCCTCTTAGAACTTGTGGGCTTGGATAGCTCTGGGAGCCAGACTATTTTATCATCTTTAATGGCTGTTCTTTAAGGAAAGATTTAAAACTCAATCGAGGTTGAATTAGAGGCAAGGGACAAAGATATGGATGAAATGAAAGCAAATAAGGCCTGACCTCACAGACAGCATTCCACTTGTGTCCTATAATCTATACATTTCCAGCTCTCCCAGGCTCTCCCCAGCCCAGCCACTGAGACCAAATAGATGATGCTATTCAGGAGTCTAAGGAAAGCTTCTACTCCGCCACATATCTTTCTGTATTATCTGGAATTCCTCCGTGAAGAGTAGTGATTCTTAATTAGAACTACATATCTTAACTAGAACTACCTAGAACTAAAAGTACTTGTAAAAATATGGCATAGGGACCCCGTGAATCAGCAGGCTTAGCATTGGAAATTATAAACGCTCCAGAAATGGGGGCAGGGCATGTGACTGTGATTTGTGGCCAGGATTGAGAACACTGGCCTCCGTGGGCCAGGATGAAAAGCAGCCTCCTTGCAAACGTAATCTTCTCTGGGAGAACCATTGCTCTTTCCTGCCTTGATTGTCATGTCAATCACATTATTTTATAATTTTAGTGTAGGCAGTCTTAGTGTTCGTCTAGTGTACTGTGTCATGCCTGTATTCCAGGTGAGAGAACTAAGTTCAGAGAGAAAAATTATATGTTAGCCAAGGCCACATGTGTTTGCTGGCCAAGGCTAAAGCTACAATCCAGTCATTTTATTTCCGACTCAATAAACATTCTGCTTTGCTGCCACCAGCACTACCATCATCAATTTGCTTATTTGGCATCTGATAGCATGTACACTATGAAATAGCATCCCATCCAATAAGTCATAGTGAGGCCGGAATAAGAGAATTGTGTGCAAAGTACCCAGAGTTATGCTTGCAACATAGAAAATGGTTAATAAATGTTTCTTTCGTCAAGATTTCCCGAATACCACCGCGCATGCACACACACACACATCTCCTTAGGAGCTGCACAGCAAAAGGTTTTGAACAGCTGATGAGAATGTCATGGATGGAAGCAAATGTGAAGGATAAGAGGGAGGGGAGGTGCTGAGAATAAGAAGTGCAGGGGTGGAAAAGTCAAGGCAAACTTTGCTGGGGCCAACTCTGTTCCTCCTAATAGAATCAATAGATTCTTCTTACAGAGGAACAGATAATTGGCTTCCTAAGTCTCTTTAAGGAACAGATGGGATGTAGGAGTTGAGAACTCTATTTGGGGATTGCTGTAATCACATTAGATGCTATGGTTTTAGCCAACTCACCCAACTGGCTTATGACTCAGTTCTCTCCATCTGCTAACGTGCTAAAATAATGGGCTGTGCCATCGTCTGCATCTACTTGCCTCACAGATATGCTTGGAAGAGCAATATACAAACCCTCAAAGATGTTTTGCGTTGATTCAGAACTGCTCAAGGTACAAGAAATTCACTAATCACTGCGGTTAAGGAGAAATTAATTTTAACTTTTGTATTCAATGAATTTCTGAGGCCCATTCTAAATGTAAACATTATTTTCAAAAGGAAAATTGATCTGGAACCTATTTATGTGAATCAATATATTTTGCTATGCATCATATATCAATTAAGATAATTAGTTCAGGCTGAAATACCCTTTGATATTTTGATCAAAAGTAACAGACAGTAACACATTGAGCCTTGCTTTTCTTCAGTCAGTTAAATAAGATCTATCAAAATGAATATGCTACCAGCTTGACTGAATGTGCTACAACCTCCAGCATTACTAATTAGAGCTGTATCCTTAAGATATTCATGGTATGAAGAATTAAAATCTTCTTCCTACACAGAGTGCCATCTTCACATGCTCTCTCCCTCACTACTTCCTTAAAATGATGCCAATTCAAAAAACAAAATTTTTCATTCTGAATTTTAGAACATGTGTGAATATCATTTTATTCCATGAGTTGCTTTAGAAAGTTTATATAAGTTATAATTTGAGGTTGGCATTTTTTTAGAAGTGACATGTTTGATGGTTCATTTAAAATGATTATTGCTCCAAGTTGTTTTTGCTAATGTGAGAGAACTTAAAAATCTTACATTTATCTTTAGACAGACTTAGAAACTCTTTGAGATTGGAAGTCAGAAGTTTAAAGAAAGTGGGTTTTCTTTAATTCAACTGCATTTAACTCACAGGAAACTGTCCTTCCATGCTAATAAATGCTTTTGTCTCTATGATGCCCAAAAAGTCAACAATGGATTCAGCACAGTCAATAAAAATAGTCAAACTTGTTATTGACTAGGTATAAAGCAAACAACTTAATTGGCTCATTGTCTCATTTTTAGACCAGTTATAGTGATTAGGGGGAGAAAATGACAGAATTCTGAGTGGAGAAAAGAAAGATAAATCTGATGACAGTCAAAATGCATACTTTGCAAATCATTATTGTCCAAATAAAGAAAGTTGGAAGTAAAATGACCCCATGTGGCCTGAGGACTACACTACTTTCTGTCTTTTAGGATTGGAAAATGGGGATGAGGGTAATGAGTTTGGATGAGGTGCTCTGTATGTTTTACTATGACCCAACTATGATGTGAGTTGGAAGGGACAGATTGGAGAGCAACCCTGTAGTGGGCCATGTCACATGTATTCCTCTGTATCCCCTGAGTTATTGTGTGGGTGGGAAAGAACTGTGGCCTCATGCAGATGCGGCCAGAACCAAGCTGGCAACTGGCTGTATGGAGTGACTTGGAGAGGAGTTCTGTAGCAGGTAAGCTCCTCTAAGAGCCAACCTATCATGGGTCATAAAGAGCCATTGAGAACCAACACAGCAAGCACTGGGCTTACCCTAACTTCCTTCCCTATCTTACTTTATGAAACTTTTGTATACCTCTTCATCACTATATTTGACTTTTTCATTTTTAAGCTGCAAACCTGCCACCCCAGATAAATTTACCTTGGCAAAGCACTTGAAAATGTGGCCTCCTTTTTGCATTAGTAATGCCTTTTAGAACCCGTAAGTCACCAACATGGGAAATGACTACACAGTCGTAATATGCCATATTTGTAACAAAACGTAACTGAGATCACTTCAAATTACTGCTAACAACCCTACAAATCCAACATGATTGAAAACGCCCTTCCCCGAAAAGTCAATGTCATCTCTGTCCTTGTCTAACTTGATTTCCTGGTTTAGCTAGAGATTAATGACAGGGAGGCAGAGACATATGAGGCCTGTTAATTATGTACATACACTCAAATACTCACACACACCTCTCTCTATATGGATAGGCAGACAGATAGATACAGGTATAGATATTGATGTATAAAATCTCCTTTTATCTTTTTATTTTACAATGTGCTCAGGTAAGCTATTTGTCAAAACGCAAAAGAGGCAAGAACTTAGCAGGGTCCTTTATTACTAGGGAGAGGGAGGAGGCAGTGATTCATATTGATCCATACCATTGTCTAAACATTTAACGAGACTCCAAGGAGATCCATGATTTCAGCCTAATATGTGGTTAAATTTAGGAGAAAGAGGATCACCCTCTCTACTGGTTATGGTATTATGTGGCTCACACAATCATTTGGCAAAAGGAAAATTTCCCTTCAAGTCTACTTATTGAAGTATTTGGTAGACACACCCATAGAAGTATGACAGTGGCTTTTATCCCCACAATGGTCAGTATTATTTCCACTGGGTGGGGGAACTATGAAAAAAATCTCATTGAGGAAAAAAAGAAAAGCCAGTTTGCTTTATGGGAAAACCACATCCAATCGTACATTCCATCTTTCGGTTTTGGTCAATTTCCCCAGGCACCGGTGAAATTATAAGCTTCACTATAGGTTGTGTGAAAAGGAAGAGGCATGAAGTATAAAAATGGAAAAACCACACACACAAATAAATCTCAGATCTGTTACTCATTAACTGTGAGCTTAAGCATCCCATCACCAAATAATTGTTAAGAATTTTGTGTGTCAAGAATTCTGCTAGATACAGAAACATACAGGCCAGAGAGAGAAAATGAACCATTCTGATTAGCAGAGACACATTCTGTATGGAGGGAATAATATGTGCAAAGATATAGATGTTCTGCAGCAGAAGATGCTACAGGGAGGTAGAAGGAAGTTGAGTCATGACAGTAAACCTCTCAATTTCTCCAGGTCTCCATCACATCTTCAAAGTAATGGGTTTGTATTGAATGCCCTTCTTTCTGCTAATCCTGTGATACCCTTTGTTGTATTCCTTCGGGAGCTCCTGTGCTCCCATTTGGAGCCACCACATCTGACCAGTTTGCATGTCCCTTCAGAGCCAGATTCTTGTATCAGGCCCACGTAATTTAGCTAAGATGACTGGTCACTTCATCCTGATGAGAAGCCTAGTTTTCTCCAAATTAAAGCATTCCATATAGTAAGAAAGATCTTACTTGGTGTCTGAATTGTAAGAATAGAGTCTCAGCTGGACATTTCAACCCACGGTTAGATGAGTGCAATTGTTTTATTCATCCAGTTAGCATGAAGTGCCAGATTTTAAAATGAGAAAATAAAACTAGCATCAGAGGAAGTCAAGCAGCCTAAAGAAATGCTCAACAGACACCCATTCAAGGTGTGAGCATTGGAAATCAAACTTTAATGGCTTCGAAACTCTTAGCTCAGTAACTTTTAAAAGTAGAGGGTTTTTTTTCCTAGTATTTTCTTTGCCACAAATCATGAAATAAATGTCAAGTGGAATTACAAAGGGAGTTTTTTCTCTTTGTCCTCAAAGTAAGTGTAAGCCATGTGGGGGATCGGAATATTACTGTTGCTTGACAACATTATGCCCAGAAAATACCAAAAAGCAGAGAGAGTTTAAAATGGGTATTTACATATAATATCCATGCATGTTTACATTTAATATCATACTGGATTTAATTTTATTACTTTCCGGAAGGCAATTGGGAGAAAAATAAACACAGTGGAATGTTATCTCATTGGCATGCGGAATCAATGTGGTGATCGTATGGCTGATATAAACTCATAAGAAAATGCTTCTGACATTTCATCGGGGCTTCTTAATTTAGTATTTACAATGTCTGTGTGAAATGATATAGTAGTTTTATTGTTTAATTACGGAGATGGCAGAATGTAACAGATTCCTGACTTTTCCCCCTTCATTACAATTAACTTCCTCTCAAATTGTTGAATGCAAACATGTATCAGTTGGTCCCCTGTTAGGGCTGCCATGGCTTGTATTTGAAATAACTTCTAATCCTTCCTGAAAATGCTTTAAAAGAAAAAGCTTTTCCTCTCCAATATGTGGACTTTTATTATGAGCAATAATGTAACACAGGGGTATGATTATGGCGAGATAATCACAGTGCAAAATAGAAACGATTCTTTGGAGTACCATAACCTCCCCAAAATTATTATTCATCTTACTGATGTCCCTTGGATTTATTGCTCCTTCCTGGAAGGTGATAAGCATTTTGGAAACAACGGCTGGATTTTTTTTATTGCCCTCAATGTCTATAATTTTTAAATGGCATTATTTGGACTAGCAAGTGTAGAATAAAGAGGATGAGTCAGAATGAGGAAATAAACAAATGCTTTGGCCCTCTCCCCAGCTAGTGGAGAATTCATGAGAGTGGGCAGTAACCCAAGTAATGTTTGTGCAAAGGAGACTGGGCTTGTGTTTCTCGAATAATTTGGATTCTAGGATCTAGATTAGCCAATCTAGAAAGTTGATTAGGTTGACCAGATGTCTCCTCCCTCCCCCATTTTCCCTTTGGTAGTTTTAGCCATTTTTATTATGCTCTTACATTGAACACCAATTAGATGTCTGCTAGCATTCCCGCTCTACCAGAGTGGTAGAAGACTGCCTCCTTCTCTCCACTCCCACCTCATTTTCCTCCAAATAAGCAATTCTCCCAATCCCTGTAAGGCCGCCTCTCACCCAGCAGCCACATCCGGAAGGCAGTTCTCCATAGGAGTTGTTTTTCTGACTTTAAAGGAAGATTTATCTTACGGCAAATGGCTCCATTTAAACAAAACAAAACTAAACTAAAGTTGTAAAATTCCACTGTCTTCAGACCTGATCGTGAGTGATTCACATTCCCTACCACTCCACAGAGGCTGCCACCAGGAACTCGGCAAGAGAGAATTGATGGAGTTGCTTATTCGCAAATAAAAATGAACAAGGTGCTAGGCCTGTTGACAGGGAGAGAGATGGGCCCAGCCTTATCTTCATGTCACTGCCCTTGCCAGTTGTTATCACACTATTAAGATAAAGCAGGTTATCCAGGTTTACAAGCCACCGATTGGAGGTTGGATAGTGAATTCAGGACTTTTTTCTCTGCAAGTACTGTCCAGAGCCCAGGGGAAGGTGAGATGGTAAATGAAGAATCTGTTCTTCAGGAAACAGACACAGGAAGGAGCAAAGCACGTAGGTACCAAGACACAACTTGTCTACACATAACTCTTTTTCAGTGGTGGGAAGCAATCAAGTCATGGGAATCGACGAAGAGGCAAGCTCTGAAGAGCATGATGGTATCCATGGGCTTAGTTTAGTAAAGGTACAATTTGGTCGGTCTGGCTCCCATCTTCCAGTTCCTGGGAGCCGTCTTCCCATCAACCAAGGAGGCCTATTAAATTCTAGTCCCTGATACATAACTGAGCAACCTACTCACTGTTGTCTGATTTATAAAGCCATGAAGTAAGGCACAAATACTGTATCAAACTAGGGGGAAAGTAAGACATGTATGAAAGTCCCGTTCATCTTCATTGTTTGTGGGTCCCGTATTTGCCAATTCACCTACTGTTTAAAATTTGTCACTGCAAAATCAATACTTGCAGCCCATTGTGATCATTTACAGACATGCACAAAGCAGCAAAAAATTTGGGTTGTCAGATGGATGCATCCCTGCTGAGGTCCAGGAGGCCACACTCTGCCTTCCTGTTCCAGCTGTCAGGCTGTGAGCAAGTATCCTCTTCGCAGATTATTTAGTGCCATGTTTTCCACATTTCTGCGCTTTGTGGTAGTGATGTTGCTGTTTAAAATGGCCCCTAAGTGTCATGTTGATATGGTTTGAATTTGTGTCCCTGCCCAAATCTCATGTCACATTGTAATTCCCAGTGTTGGAGGAGGGACCTGGTGAGAGGTGATTGGATCATGGGGGCGGATTTCCCCTTTGCTGTTCTCATGATAGTGAATGAGTTCTCACAAGATCTGGTTGTTTAAAAGTGTGACACCTCTCCACTCTCTCTTCCTCCTGCTCCCACCATGTAAGATGCGCTTGCTTCCCCTTCACCTTCCACCATGATTGTAAGTTTCCTGAGGCCTCCCCAGAAGCCTGTACAGCCAGGCAGAACCATAAGCCCAATTAAACCTCTTTTCTTTAAAAATTACCCAGTCCGAAGTATATATTTATAGCAGTGCAAGAATGAACTAATATAACTGGTGAAGGAAGTCTAATGTTCCTAAGAACAAGAAAGCTATGATATACATTATCAAGAAAGCCTGTGTATTATATAAACCTCTTGCAAGCATGTGTTAGGATGCTCTTGGCTGGAGTTCAGTGTTAATAAATCAACATTATATGTTTAATGAAGTGTATTTAAACAGAAACATAAGATAAGGTGATTGGCGTATAAGGTGACTGATGTATTGGCTGGTTGATGTGTGACCAGAGGCTCACAGGAACCTAAGCCTGTATTTCTCCTAGGAGCAGTGGTTCAATGTTCCCTAGTTCAGTGTTTGTAGTGACTTTTACAGATTACAGCTACCACAAATAACAATGATTGACTATATTTTGGAAAATGAAAGCACTAGTACTCTCAAAGGTTTTGTTTGGTGTGTGTGTGTGGGTGTGTGTGTGTGTGTGATTATCTAAAATTTTAGAAAGCAAATTCAGAACCTATTGGTTGGAGGAAGTGGCCTCCTGTTATAGAAAGAATTCTCTCAATTTCCCTAGGCATTGCTTTGTATAGAGAATCAAGGGGTTATATGAAGGTTGTGTCCAGGTTTCAGGTTCTGTATAAAATGCCTAACAAATAATCGTTGGATGTATAAATGGGATTCTATAGAAATCATAACATAAATACTGCTGTGTGGGTCTTGGCATTATGCACTCAAGACACTTTTCATTTAGGCCAGAGAGAGGCTGTTACCTACTCACTGCCTCAAGAGAATGAGGGCAAAACAGTGCTTACTCCTCACCCAAATTCGTGTGTGTGTGTGTGTGTGTGTGTGTGTGTGTGAGAGAGAGAGAGAGAGAGGATCTTATTCTGTCACTCAGGCTGGAGTACAGTGGCATAATAATCATAGCTCACTGCAGGCTCAAACTCCTGGGCTCAAGCGATACTTCCACCTCAGCCTCCCATGTAGCTGGGACCACAGGCATGCACCATTACGCATGTAGCTGGGACCACAGGCATGCACCATTATGCCCAGCTAATTTGTTTATTTTTTGTAGAGACAGAGTCTCACTATGTTGCCTAGGCTGGTCTCAAACTCCCAGGCTCAAGCAATTCTCCCACCTCAGCCTCCCAAAGTGCTCAGATTACGGGCATGAGCCACTGAACCCAATCCCCAAATTCTCTTTCTAAATTGAAAAAATTCCTGGATCAGCTAATAACAATTTTACATACAGCAAATAGTTTCTCAGATCCCTGCTAGATACATCTCAAGGAATGAGAGTTGTAACAGAATGGAATGACAACTTTGGGAATATGAGTTTGCAAAATAGGGTCAAGGGAAAGTCAGGCTTGTGTGGAATGCCAAAATAATAGCTAACATGTATTGATCCCTCACCATGGGCTAGACACCCTTCTTGGGGTGAGTCATATAATATTCACAATACCACATTGTGAACCCCATTTTAAAGTGAAGCCAGCTGGGCACAAGAGGTTAGGTAACTTGAAAGGCTACATGGCTATTAAATGCTAACCTAACGTTCACAGCTCAGGTTCAGCAGAGGAATGACAGTATCAAATTTAGACTTTGAAAAGATCCTTCAAGCTGGATTCTAGATACTGGATTGGAAAGAGGCAGGCTTAGAGAGGGTGCCTAGCACATTGTGAGGGATCAATACATCATCACTCCCCTGCTTAACCTGGGCTCTTAACCCAGACCATCTGGCTGCAGATTCCTGGCTTGAACCATTGGATACAGCAGCCCCCTGACTTTCCTCTTGGGGAGAATGAACAAGGCAGAGACTCTAAAGGGCCTTAGGCTTTGTAAAGGGGGGGAAATAGGTCCAAAAGGGAGAGAAGAAAGTACAGGAAAGGGAAACCAGAGACAACCAAAGCACAGAGCTTTACTGGAAGTAAGTAACCATGCACCAGAGTATGGAGGGATTGCCAGAAAGGATGCACATCTAATTTACATTAACATTCCAATTCAATAACACCCTATTTATTTTCCTAATTGGTACAACATTTTTATGCTGGAACCAGAAAGCACAAGGCTCTAAAAATCCCCCGGCCGTCACTCTTGACTTCTTCCCTTCCCTCATTCCTTCCCTAAATCAAAGCAATCTTGAACTCTTATCAGCTTAATACTTCTTGACTCTGAGCAGCTCTCTCCACCCCCAGGGCTGTGACCTTCACTTAGCCCTCCATCATCTCATGCCTGGATTGCCGACACAGACAGCTCTTGGTTTCTAAGCCTGCCTCTTTCCAATCCAGTATCTGGAACCAAGCCTGAAGGATCTTTTCAAAGTCTGAATTTGAGACCGTCACTCCCCTGCTTAAAATCAATTTTTGGCTCCCTGACCTCTTAGGAATGAGCCCATTTCAAGGTGCACAGGGACCAGGCTGCTTCTTCCCATCCAGCCTCTTCCCTACTCTCCCTCTTCATCTTAATCCTCCATGCCTCTCCTTGAAAGAGCCTTGATCATTTATACCTCAGGGCCTTTGCACTTGCCAGATCCTCAGACTTCTGGCTTCAGTATGAAATTTTTCTGATGAAATCTCACTTTTCTTTAGAGCATCAAAGTCATGTCATCCAGGAGGCCAACTCCAGCCCATATAATTGAGTTCAGTGATCATACTGCAACTCAAAACACCCCGACCATTCCTCATGGCAACGCTTATGGTGGGGCACTGAAATGGCCTCTCATTCGTCTCTTGGTCTCATGAGACTGTAAGTTCCCTGAGGACAGGAACTGCGCCTTGTCTGTCATAGGATGACCAAGTCCTACTGAAGCAGCGTCGTTGTCTGGAGTAACTACCTGAAGGTCGTTGCCTCATGCCAAGGAAATCAAGGACACAGACACACGCAAGGAGTGAGTTTAAAAGTAGAGGTTTGATAGGCAAGAGAAAGAGAAAAGCTCTCTCTCTTGCAGAGAGAGAGGGGGTTCCAAATAAGTCTTCTGGTTCCATGGTGAAATACATGGGGTTCTATAGCTGAGCTTGAGGAGATAGCATCTGATTTACACAGGGCATAAGAGATTAGTTGAACCAGTTGTGCTGTTTGCATAGCATGTGAAGAAGCTGGCCATTTCACCCTAAACTTTTATTATGCAGATAGGGTCTCTACCTGGCTGGCGCCATATTGCCTGCCTTTTTACTGCACATGTGGCAACAAAGAAGGAGGAAGGGGGAACCTCCCTGTTGAACATGCCTGGCCGCCAGATAGCCTTTTCCTATTGGCACAGCTGCCAGCATTTACCTATGCAAGCTTCCAGCTTGCTTATTTATGTCTGCAGCTTGATTTTTCAAGCTGTTCTTTGTTAGAAAAAGAAATGATTTGTGGGCTGCTTTTTATTAAAAGGGAAATCTTATCAAGGACTCTCTTACCCTCACTGCCTAGATAATTTCTTTTTAGCTCCGGTATCATTACTACAGGCATGTAGTAGGTAGTAGTAGGTATTTGTTAAAGTGCTCTCCCAATTAGAGGCTATGGAAAAACCACCTGGACCTTGAGTCTTAGTTTAAATGTGTAGAAATAGAACATAGAAATCTTTACAGAACAGCTCGCACATTCGTAGTCATTGGGCTGACTTTAGTCCACAGGTTTGTTGTGTTGGCAAACACACCATTGTTTCCAAAGATGGACGTGGAGGTCTTTGGGTAGAGTGCTCCTCTTCAACCCCCCTCAGGCTTCCATATTCCCTATGGTCTTACCCACCTGGCCCTTGCCTGCCCTGGAAGGCATTAGCATTTATGACCACTGAGTTACAGGGCTGTGTGGTGATAGGAATTTAGTGAGGCAGAAAACGTTGTATTATCAACACAGTTGGTGCCAGAATCTTGAAGATAGGAGAAGTTTGTTTGGAAAAACATTTTCCTAAGGGTTTGGGGGTAGAAATTGAGACCCCATGGGCTTACATACCATTTGGTGCCAACATTCTGGAGAAAAAGAATTCCTTTACCTAGGAAGAAGGGGGTTTTGGCTTGTTGGTAATGACAGGGATGGGATACAGGGTTGAAGAGATGAACAGAAGGAGAGAGAAAGAAACCCACTTGCCCTAAGAGGTAAAATGGCTTCTACGGCTGAACCTTACATGAAAGCGCCCTTTAGCCAAGTATCATGAAAAATAAGGTATATTGCATAAGCTTCTCTAGGAGATGAAGGGAAATGAATTCCATATTAGAAAAAAAATGTTTCTAATACTTCCTATCAGATAGTGTTCTCTAAGGCAAGGTTGCCAATCTTGGACCCACAGGCCGAATTTGGCCCACTACCTGTTTTTGTAAATAAAGTTTTATTGGAATATAGCCATACTCATTTGTTTACATACAATCTAAGGCTGCTTTCACAACAGCAGAGTTCAGCCAGGTGTGGTGGCTCATGCCTGGAATCCCAGCTACACAGGAGGCTGAGGTAGAGGGATGGCCACTTCAATTAAAAAGAACACGTGAGGCTGAGGCAGGAGAATCGCTTGAACCCAGGAGGCGGAGGTTGCAGTGAGCCTAGCTGGCACTCCAGCTTGGGCGACAGAGCAAGGCTCAGTCTCAAAAAAAAAAAAAAAAAAGATCAAAAAAAGAAAGAAAGAAAGGAAAAAAAAAAAAAAAAAGCAGAGATTAGTAAGTTTACCAGAAACCATATGGCCCACGAAGTGTAAAATAGTTCCTATCTGGCCCTATGCAGAAAAATGTTGCTGACCCCTGACCTAGGGAAATGGCCGGTAGACAATCCCCTTCCCTTGTTAGAATGGCTCAGTAGAGGCCGGGCGTGGTGGCTCAGGCCTGTTATCCCAGCACTTTGGGAGGCCGAGGCAGGAGGATCACGAGGTCAGGAGATTGAGACTATCCTGGCTAACACGGTAAAACCCCCTCTCTACTAATAATGCAAAAACAAAATCAGCCGGGAGTGGTGGCGGGCGCCTGTAGTCCCAGCTACTTGGGAGGCTGAGGCAGGAGAATGGCGTGAACCCGGGAGGCGGAGCTTGCAGTGAGACGAGATCGCGCCACTGCACTCCAGCCTGGGCGACAGAGCAAGACCCCCATCTCAAAAAAAAAAAAAAAAAAAAAAAAGGCGGAGTGCGGTGGCTCACACCTGTAATCCCAGCACTTTGGGAGGCCGAGGCGGGCAAATCAAGAGGTCAGGAGATGGAGACTACCCTGGCTAACACGGTGAAACCCCGTCTCCACTAAAAATAAAAATAAAATAATAATCATAATAATAATTAGCCAGGCATGGTGGCGGGCGCCTGTAGTCCCAGCTACTCGGGAGGCTGAGGCAGGAGAATGGCGTGAACCCGGGAGGTGGAGCTTGCAGTGAGCAGAGATGGTGCCATTGCTTTCCAGCCTGGGCGACAGAGTGGGACTCTGACTCAAAAAAAAAAAAAAAAAAAAAGGCTCCAGTAGAATGATTCAGATCCAAAATCCTAATATGCAATTATTTAATCTGCAGTGTAAACATCAGAGCCTCCTTAATTCTTTGGGAAGAGCTAGTTTGTTCATGAAGCTTTTTTTGAGAACATTCCCTATGGCACATTTGAAGAACAGTTGAGTTTTACATCCAGAACAAAGAAGCATAGCATAGGTCTCCCCCCACAGAAAGAGAGTTGAGACAACCATGAGAGCCTCAGCAGGCACAGAAATCCCTGAGAGGAACTGATGAGGCTCTACACTTTGCTGAATCCAAATTTACCCCCTTTCTGAAGGGTACCCACATAAGTCACCTACCATGGTGCCTAGCACATAAGACATTCAGGAAACAGGAATTATTGTTATTATCCATTTCACTCTTCCTCTTAGAGTTGGGAAAACGAAGGAGCAGAGACAAGAAGCAACTCTGCCAATAATCTGAAGAAACAAGGAGATCTAGAACAAATATATTTATTAAGAGATAGCAAACTCACATCAAAAAACAGAGGCTAGAAGATACTTGCCATAAGAGGTAAAATGGCGTCTATGGCTGAAACTTAAATGTAAGCACCCTTCCACCAGGTATCATGAAAAATAAGGTATATTGCATAAGTTTCTCTAGGAGATGAAAGCAAATGCGTTCCATATTAGAAAAAAATATTTCCTTCAGCCCTAAATTCTAAAAGGAGTTTCTCACATAGAGCCTTGAGAATATTTGGATTGGCAAGATGAAAAACGAAGTAATTCACAGCCCAACAACACTTTGTCAAACCTGTGTGGGTTTTCAAAAGTAGCCACACCTAAGCCTTGTCCTCTCGTCCTGACAGTCACTGGGGATGAGCCCCTGGGACCCTGTAAAAAGATTGCTGGTGATTCTGAGGCGCTGCCAGGGTAAAAGCACCACAAGGCCTGTGCATTCAAGGTTTGATGTAATTTTAGAAGCAGATCTCAAATGAGTGTTTTGGTTTTGAGACGGACCATTAATGTAACTCAGCGGAGGATTCATCACCTGCAAGGGTAGAGTGATTCTTGTAAGATGCCAAGATTAGGCCAGGTATGGTGGCTCACGCCTGTAATCTCAGAACTTTCGGAGGCCAAGATGGGTGGATCACTTGAGCCCAGGAGTTCAAGACCAGCCTGGGTAACATAGTGAGACCCCATCACTACATACATACATACATACGTATGTGTATGTGTGTATATATATATGTAATAAAATAAAATAGGTCAGGAGCTGTGGTGTGCACCCACAGTCCCAGCTACTCAGGAGACTGAGGTGGCAGGATTGCTTGAGCCCAGGAGGTAGAGGCTACCGTGAGCCATGATTATACCATTGCATATCAGCCTGGGTGACAGAATGAGACCCTGTGTCCAAAAAATAAAACAAAATAAAGCCGAGGTTATTGTCATCGACTGGGGAAAGAACTGAGATAAATATTAGTAATGAGGTGAAGGAGAGGAGTGCAGACAGGATGTGTGATTGTGGACCTGGCTTTGGAAGCAGGTGATAAACAATACAACTGCAGGGAAGCCGGGCACGGTGGCTTATGCCTGTAATCCCAGCACTTTGGGAGGCCGAGGCGGGTGGATCACGAGGTCAGGAGATCGAGACCACTGTGAAACCCCATCTCTACTAAAAATACAAAAAAACGTAGCCGGGTGTGGTGGCGGGCGCCTGTAGTCCCAGCAGCTACTCAGGAGGCTGAGGCAGGAGAATGGCCTGAACCCAGGAGGCGGAGCTTGCAGTGAGCCGAGATCGCGCCACAGCACTCCAACCTGGGCGACAGAGAGAGACTCCGTCTCAAAAAAAAAAAAAAAAAACAGCAATTGGATAAAATGCTGTCAGTCACACAGGACAGGCAGCCTGTGGAATCTATGCCCATGAATGGCAGTACAGCTGCCTCTATTTGCTAGAATTTGAAACCTGTCTGCAGAGAGTTCCCAAAGGAGGCTCTTCTTATTCCTCAGAGAGCAGCAAATGTGGGTAATCTGTGTAATAAACATGCGTCCAAAAAGTGCTCCATAGTTTACTAAAAGTAAAAGGGCAGTTGGCAAGTTGATTGCAGAATTATCATTTAATTTACTCCGAATTATCTCTCTTCATACTATACTCTGATTCTGCAAAGATGCTAATCTTAACAGTGGGAATTATGTCATGCTGGCAGTATTTGAATGGCATGAAGTCTCTTTCCCTTAGGCAGAGTGGACTGTCACTCCATTTTCCCCGGTTACAGCAGTCCCCAAAGCCACTGCAGCAGGAGCCGCCGTGGGGAAACATGGTACCTGCTTTAGTAGCTTCCAGTACTTAGGCGAAAGGATCCAGGAAGAATGTCTGAGCCTAGGCATTAAGAAGCAGATGGACCCACGATGATCCAGAGACAGTGGAGGGGGAAGACATACAGAAATAATGACCATGATGAGGATGTTAAAAAGAGCTTACGTTCACTGGGCATTGATAAGGTGCCATTTACTATTCTAAGTGCTTTATATAATCTTATTTAATCCTTACCGCAAATCTTCGAAATAGGGCTTATTATACCCAACTTACAGATCAAGAAGTTGAGATGCAGAAGTGAACTGCCCAGTGCCAGCCAATGAGTTAAACTGGTGAGCCTGGCCCGGAACCCAGGTAGTCTGCCTGCAGAGATGATGTGCTCAGCCCTACACCCAAGAAGGGAGGGCCCATCTGATAAGACTCTGATAAAACTGGACTCTGCAAGTCTTTGTGGATTGACTCTTGTGCTCTTGTCTCTGCGTTTCCAATTTTGAAAAATTTATCTCTGTGGCTTGGAATGAGAAAGAACAGGATGTACCAGGCAGTGTGCACTAGGAACAGTATTCCTAAGGGTGACAAACAGATCCCTGTCTCCGTGGCCTCCGCTTCATTCTTATCATCCCCTCTGCTTTAGTGACAGTTGACATGGATCATAGCTGAGCTTATGTACAAATTTCTACAATCCATGCCAGAAATCTGGTCTGTATCAGTTTTTACAATCCTCAACTAGAAATGCCTTTCAGTATCTTTAGCCTTTTGCCTTTGTTCCAGAACACGTGAGCCATACTAACAAGTCACGGTCATGCTTCGATGGCATTACCTGAGTCACTTAAAAAACAACAACAAACATTGGTCTGCGTCTACACAGTCAAAATGATTCAGGTTTTCAGTACAAGCAGTTAGTAAATCTAGCTCCCTTCATCTATTCACAGTTCACATCACATTTGGCCAATTCGGCTCATGGATGCATCATGGGTTGTAAAAATGGCCCAAATGAGTGCTGCATCATTACAGGCATGAGCCACCACGCCCAGCATCATGTTTTCCGCACAGAAACCTAGTCCTGATGCTATTATATATGTTGATTGCAGAAAACCCTGGGAGATACAGTCTCAGATCCCAACATATCTAAACATCTATAAATAGCACACTCTATTCGGATGTTTCCCTGAGATTTGACAAATTAAGACAGTCGTCCCAGGTTCCAAGATTTCTGAGAGAAATTCTGCACTGCTGAAATAACTCATGGATAATCATCTCTCTCCAGGGAATGAGGGGACAAGGAACAGATTCACAGGGACACAAAGAGGCAGATGGCAGGAGGAAAGGTCCTCGTGCTGCCACTTTTGTTGTTAATGATAAAATAAGATGTCACACGAAGCTGCTCGGCTCACACCTTTTATTACCGCTGTCACTGCCAAGCCTAAATGGGCGGGAATATTTCTTCATGTTTACCAACAAAATTAAATGCAAAATAAAATGAAAAATTCAGTCTTCACACTGCCCTTTTGTGACTTCTTTTTCCCTTAAAGTTTTCCCTGACTCGTTCTCAGTTTAATTAGATAGGAACTGTGTAAAAACATAGGGAAGGTGGGAAATTTTCCCTAACCCTGTAGGTATGGTATTGATAGAAAAGACAAATTAAAGATAACCCCCATTTGGCTTTTAATCCACTCACTATATTATCTGAGGGCAATTCTAACTACGGAATTATGGCAATAATAACCACAAGAACGGCAACAGCAACAGTCACTGACCTTGTACTACGGGCAGCTGCCATTACATATTAATGCATTTGATGCTCACGGCAACCTTTTATAACGTACTTTAGTGGGTACTAATATTAATCCCATTTTGCACGGAAGGCAACATTGCGTATCTCTGAAACACAGTAATAATGCCTTCTATTTTCGTGGAACAAAAGCCTCATGCCCTGCTGGATCAGCTGAGAATGCAGAGAAGTTTCAAAACTTCAAATCTCGAAGCCCTGAACAGCAAGGTTTTCCCCATAATGAAGTAGCCTCAGGGCCAAAGTGAAAACTTCTTACTTGATCATTTATAACTCAGGCTGAGTTTAGAAAGGATCCTTGTAGGGCCAGCTTCCTTCAACTTCTCTTTCTTCACTGCATCCTTCCCCTTCAATCCAGCTCTCCATTCACGCTTCTTATCCATCCCTCATTGAAGGGCAAAGGGCACAAGGGCCCCATCACATGATCTGAAGCCCCAGAGGAACAGGGTCGATCTGAGTGTTTGGGTCTCTATGCACCAACACGATTGCTTCATTATCTTCAGTATGTTTCTTTGAATGCTGTGGTCATTGTATCTATTTCATGTGATTCTTTTTTTTTTTTCTTCTAAAAATACCAAGTTGTCTGCGAAAGTCAAACCTGGTGCAGTGCAGTGGAGTATAACAACCCTACAGCCAGTTTCACCTGCCACTTGCGGACTTGCAATGTGAAGAATTCTGCTTTGACCTAGAAAGAGAAATATGTTTTGGGATTTGCTCCCAACTTGAACCAAAATAAAAAAGCTAATGTGGCTTTTTTTCACCTTGAACTTAATTTCATTAAGTTGATATTCTTGAGTGCCTACATCCAAGGGTGAAGCACTTTCGTTGCTTTACTGATTTTTAGTACATGGCAGGTTGGGAGCTGCAGAATCACACATTTTCCAAACAGCTGGGGAACTACACCAGGGTCCTCATTCCTTCGAAAGGAAAGGGTTATTTTCATGTCAAGATCTCCCCATGTATTCATGTTAGAATGAATTTGTGTTAGTGCTAGGTATGGAGTAAATGAGATAAGATTTATCTAGGGTAGTAAATCTGCCTGTACTAAACGAGTTTCATAAGCAGTTAATAGCATGTAAATTTCCTAAACATGATTAACAGTTTCATGCATGTGAAACCTATCAGCTACTGATAAAGCTTTCATAGGGAAAGAAAAAAAAAGATTACAAATAAGCCGGCTTGAATTCTCCCTCTAGGCTCTAGTCTTTTTGCTATAGATTTTTATTCTAATTTCTCCCCTCATTTTAGAGCTTGATATTTAATACTTTTAGGCGTTCCTATATTATTGAGTTGAAACAGAATTATTCTTCAGCTGGCTGGCCCTGATCACAGGTAGCAGTTTATTGTCTATTTGGTGTACTTCATTGACACCTTATTCAACGTGCTTGCTTCTGTGTATTAATTTTGGAGTCGTCAAATCCTGAAAATGAATCCTTAATCATGTGTTTACAATAGAATTTTAAGATGCTGATTATTTTTCTCTGCTAGTACCTTAGCAACACTGACAACATTTCAAGTGTTACAGGGCTCAGAGGATTTTTGTTTCCAGCATTCCTTAAATCCTAGCACAAGGCAGGCCATGAGGCTTTGTGAAATAAGGACACATTGTCGGAGAAAGTCTCCAATTCCAAACTCTAGGTCTCTGGCACTTAAGAAGCCACTGCTAAGTGGCTGCTGTAACGAAAGAAGAAATTTGTCAGAGAAGTCAAAGTTCCTGGGCCACGTGATTAAAAATGTGTAGTGAGGCTCTTGCATTGTGTAGCCCTCCAAAATACCCTCATTGTATTTATTCCTAAAAGGAGGTGAACAAACGTCAGAGAGGTTCACAGGAGTTTATATCTCAGACCCTCAAACTTTCCAATAAGACCTCTGAATAAAGAGATATACCTTCAAGAGGGAAGGGGTAAAGTGTAGAATTTTTGGCTCTCTAGGAATGATTAGAATTAAGTTGGCTATGTTTCAATGTTAATGACATTTTTAGCTGCTTGTCGGCTAATATTAAACATGCAAGTGGTCTCAGAACTGCTTCCTGGAGTCCTTCTGTACTGGATCAGTTTACATCTGAGATCAGGGCAAGGAGAAAGACTTCAGAAGTTCACCTCTCTAGAATGCAGAGGGCTGACGCAAAGCCCTAAAAATTAGACGTCCCATTTCTTTCCGGCACCTTACAGACACTGAAGCTCTTTCACAGATGTTTGCTCATTTGAGCTTCACCACTGGCCACCAGGCAGTTGATGATCTTAGGGGATGGTGGCTCTTGGGTAGAATGCCAAAGGGAACTGCAGAACATGAGGAGGGAAAGAACCTATGGGGTCAACTTAAGACACCACCTTGAACCCAGCAGCCCCTCCTGGCTCTTTTGAGCACATTGAACACTGAAGCTTCTACACTTTTCATTAAACTTTCTACATAGCCTCTTAAAAATGAAACTGTTTTTCACTTTCTACCAGAAGATAAGCTCCATGGGAGGAGAAACATGCACATTTGGTTTGTGTTTAACATATTATTTGGAACCATGTAGATGCCTAATTCTTTATAATTATTTTTATTTTGAGATAGAGTCTCGCTCTGTCACCCAGGCTGGAGTGCAGTGGCACGATCTCAGCTCACTGCAGCCTCTGCCTCCTGGGTTCAAGCAATTATCCTGCCTCAGCCTCCCAAGTAGCTGGGATTACAGGTGCCTGCCACCATGCCCAGCTCATTTGTGTATTTTTAGTAGAGACAGGGTTTTGCCGTGTTGGCCAAGCTGGTCTCAAACTCCTGGCCTCAGGTAATCCACCTGCCTTGGGCTCCCAAAGTGCTGAGATTACAGCCATGAGCCACCATGCCCAGCCCAGATGCTTAATTCTTATCTAACCTTAAAAACAGTAAATGCTGAAAGGCAAAGTCAAAAAAATGTTATCAGTATCCTCATGTCTCTAGAACCAAATATTTTATTATCATACAAACTAAGCTTCTCCTATTCCAGAAAAAGGAGACAAAAGGAAGGGAGAGAAAGAACTCATTTATGGAACACCTACCATATGCCAACCATGCTACTAGATCCTTCCTCTATATGTGTTTCCCCGATTCTCCCCCAAAATGTATGAAGTGGGGAGCAGGATCTCCACTTGGGGGATGAGTGAATCAATTCCATGAAACATTAAGGAGCTTATCTGCTGTCACGTGGTCAAAAGTGGCTGCAAGTATACTTACGTGTCTGACTATGAGACTTTCCTGCTTCATCCATGTCCCTACAAAGGACGTGACCTCATCCTTTTTTATGGCTGCATAGTATTCCATGGTGTATATGTGCCACATTTTCTTAATCCAGTCTATCATTGATGGACATTTGGGTTGGTTCCAAGTCTTTGCTATTGTGAATAGTGCCGCAATAAATGCAGTACACCAACATGGCACATGTATACATATGTAACAAACCTGCACGTTGTGCACATGTACCCTAGAACTTAAAGTATAATTTAAAATTTTAAAAAAATAAAAATAAATTAAAAAAAGACTTTTCTGTTTATCAGGCCGCCTCCCCATCAATTTGTGGCTAGAAAGAAAAGGATCCTGACTATACATAAGGGGTACTTTCTAATTTTAACAACTCAAAGCTCCTGAAGAGCAGAAAAGGACCCACATTGTTAATCCAATTGCATTAATAGACTGTGATAGAAAGACAGGGTATTCCATTCTCCCTAGAGAGTTCATTCATGTAGAATCTCCTGGTTCCTGAACCAGGAGATTCCCAAACTTCTGTGCCCTAACTTTGGGCCTCTGCCCTGAACACTCCTTGCTGTACTTGTGTGTCCTCTTTCCCAGGTTCATTTTCCTATCCCCTGAAAATAGCTTCAAGTTAAGATTTTTTTCCCATAGTTTGGAAGAAAATTGTGCTCACAAAATGCACCCCTATTCTTGAAGCCCAGCTTACTGGATGAGTGGTTGTATTTGCTTTGTCGTGTTGGGGCCTTATATTCTATAGAAAATTTGCAAACTATTTTTAACCTCTTTTTAAAATTTTCACTTGCTTAAATTTTATTAAGCCTCCCTTTATATCATCTTAGATAAAGTCTATCATGCTTTCTTCAACATAAACTGCAAAATCATTATTACTTGAGCTACATTCTTTTTGGGTTACATAAACTGAGATACTTCAGGAATAACAATCTCTCTGACAAAAGACCCAGTGTGCTTAAAGATAGCAGAACTCTTCCAGTGAACTGTTTTCCGGTGAGGATGTTGGCGTGCCCAGTGTACTCCATTTCAAAATACTAATTGGAGGCATTTGTTTTAGGAATCTGGACACATTGCACATGATGTCATGTTATGTAGTAGTTTTTGCCTAGGCAAACCATTGCAAAGCACAGCTGAAGACCAAAAAAAAAAAAGCTTGCTTTTGTGAAGCTATTAAATAATAGCCTATTAGATGTCTTGCTCCTAAAGGAGTTTTACCTGATGTTTTATTATGGAAAAATTTGTACCTCCTATTATTCTGCGTTCTCCCACTTCAGAAGTTAGATAATAAAAGAATAATGGAGTAATATCTTGCCAAGCAAGACACTCCATCTGCTTTTGTTTGTTATTTTTTTCTCAACCCATCGCCCACTTTCCCCGAATGCTTCCTCTAATGCAATAATTTTCCTTTAACACAGACCTATGATTTTAATCAGCCCATCTGTGTGGCTTTGTCTGGGGGAAGGGATTAAGGAATTAATGTTTGTTCAGTTCACATTTTGAATGGAAGGGCATCTGCAAGCACCAGAGCTACTTTCTGAAACTCAGAGTTGGCAACTGTGAAGACCGTCCAACAGTCCACAATCTTTACTGACTTTTTCTTTTCTTTATTGGGGGTTGTGCTAAGTCTTAGGCAAGGAATGCTGTGTCGTCTGAGCAGAGAGGTAATCCTTACACCCACCATCTGGATCAGAGACCACTGGGATCTCTATCTAATCTCTATCTCTAGTCCCCTCACTGCAGAAAGAGGCCGAAATCATGAAGCACCTTTCCTCATTAGATTAATAGGACTCTAGTGACTACAGGTGAAACCAGACCCACTGGGTAGAGATTGTCACTAGATGCTGTAAAACGTTTTGTAGCCACTAAACCAACAGCTCATAAAATGAGTGCATTTTGGACAAGCATAAACATAGATACTATTAAGAGCCCCAGAAGATCTTAGAGATTGGAAAAGAAATTAATGGCAGTGGGATGGATGGAATAAGAGGAGGAATTAACCAATATCTGCATGGCATTTATAGGGTCTGCAATGCCTTGTAATTACTGAATTATGAGAAGTGGAAAATATAGCTGCAAATAAAGAAACCTGCATAGGTGAAACATTACAGCTAAGAATTCAAAGAGATGGCTCCCAATCTCCCCTTGGCTCTCATTCCCCATGCACATTAAGGAGCTGCGGAGTGCACAATGTACATTTTTATGCCTCATTAGATAAAATGTGATGTCATAGAGTGACAGTTGCCAGGGGAGCTCTAATTTGGAATTGCCAATGTTATACACCTTAAGATTCTCAACTATAGTGCGACGTTAAAACTCTTCTCACTGAATTTCTTTAATAAAAAACACAGCTGTGAACATTCATTCAAACGTACCGATCATGTTTTATTCCTATGAGTAATCACTTCCAGACTCAGCCTGACATTTGGAACTCTGTTTCTAAATGGAAGACTTTAGAATTAACAGAGGCACCTTTCCTCATTAGAAACAAAACCAAACTCACGGTGAGTCTGAACAAACTAAACCAGGGCTAAAGAAAACGCTAGTTCAAAACCATGCACATGTATTTGGAAATTGTCATTTGGACCTGAAACTCTTCTGTGCAGGCATGGAGGTGACCTGAAGGGCTTGGAACTAACCTTCCGTCTCCAACCCAGAAACCACACTTCAAAGCTTTCTCTAGAGGTCATGACAGTTTGAAAAATATTAGCTTGAGAAAATTCCAGAAGTTTTCAAGGAGCAGGGATAAAGAACATTTCATCCCACCACCACCCATTCTGTTGAGAAATGACTTAAAACTTGACAGTAACACTACTTCCGGTGCTTAAGAAATAGGAAACATAAAACCTTACTGTATGTGAGGGAAAGATGGGGAAGCTGTTAATTCCTAAAATGTGAACGAGCAGTGATTTTAGGGGACCACCCACTGGACGTTTTCTTCTTTGGAAGAGCGTCCGCATTTGACTTTGAGCTCCTTGTCTGAGTTCTTAGCAGGAAAAATTTCCCTAGCATACATGAGATTCTACTCACAATGGAAAAATAAGGTTCTAAAAAATGTAAGATAAGAAAATGGGAAAAGTATTGAGCAGAGATACCAGTTAATGACCAAACCTCTGGTGCAGGGCAATTTACAAGAGGTAGGCTGGGAACTTGGTTCACCTCTCACCAGCTGCAAGGCTACATTTTTTGGAGTTGCAGTTTCTTCAAGCGTAAAGTGATATGAATAATACATACCAATTAGTGTTGTGAAAAATAAACGAGAGGACTGTGAAAGGCTTAGCCCAATGTCCAGCACACAGCAGGTGTCCCTATTTGCTCTCTTTGCTCCCTCAGAGTGACCCATCCTCATCCCAAGCCTCCTCTTCCACTTTGTTTTCAAATGCCAAAATGCTTTAGGCGATAGTCTCATCACTAAAACTAGAGAAGCTGTGATTTCTGAATTCATTTCTAGATTTAAATCTGATCTAAAACTTCCACACACTGGAGTAAGGAATCCCTCATAGAGACACAGATGCAAAGAGTTGGGGAGCCAGAAGGGTGGCATGGGTCTTAAATCCATTGCCTCACCTCATACGTAATCACTTGAGTCATGCAGTGATTCCTTTGACGTTCACAGCTGACTATTTCTAGAAGCCTCATGTTGTCATTATTGTGCAAGCATAACTCCATTTCTAATTTCATACACACACAAACAGACACACACACACACACACACACACACACACACGTATAAGCTTCTACATGAAAAAGGAGATAATCTAGACCTACTGGGAAAGGGGAAGGCAGAGGAATGCTCTGTCATCTGACAATTAGATCATTGTGAACAATAAACCCTCAAGGTCCAATTTTTTTGTTAGAATTCTGTTAGAATTGTTAACACACTTAGGAAACCAGCCCTCTTCATAACATCTCAAAATCTTTTTTTTGTCGGTGTTCGCTAGTCTTTCTTTTAGAAAATATTTAAGTTATTTTAGTAGATGATAAAAACACGTAGTATAAAATTCAGAGGGTAGAAAGGTAGGTCCTCTTCTTTTCTCTGAACCTAGTATTCCAATTCCTATCCCTGGAGGCAATGGTGATCACCAAGGCTCTAGGATAAATTTCCAAAATAACTGTGCACACACACAGCTACGAATATGTATATCAATATTTGCATAAGATGCCAACTGTTCTGAATCTGGGCTTTACATTTCACAGTTAATGTTACATCTTGTAGCTCACTTCATATCAGTAAATACAGAGATGCCTCATTTTTTATAAAGGCTGCATAGAATTCCATTGTATGAATGTCCATACCTTTCCTTAAACCAGTATTCTCTTGATGGGCATTGAAGTTATTTTTCAATGTTATTACTGTGGTCATTACCATCATCATTATTATTCATGATTATGGAAATGGGCTTTTGGACTATGCTTAGACCTAACTCATTTCACCGTCCTGTGAGTGTATCTGTAAGACAAATTTATAAAAGTTAAACTAATAGTTTGAATAATATGGACACTTTTTAAAACATGGACATTGCCAGATTGTCCCCACAAAGATTTCATCAGTTGCACCATCAGAAATGCAAGCAAGTCCTTATTTCCCTATATTCTCATCAACACTGCTTACAGGCTATGGTTCTGATCTCTGCTAGTCTCTGGGAGTAATATCTCAGTATGGTGTTTGTTTGCATTTCTCTTTCTCTTGCCTGGTATCTTTTTGGGTGTTTCCATTTCCAACTGTTTGTATCCATTGCTCATGTGCCTATTGGATTGTTGGTGTTTATATTGATTTATAAAGATTTTTATATTAAATGTAACTGACATGAGTTGCAAATATTTTTATAGTTTGTCATCGACTTTTTTATTTTGTCACTTTTTTGTCACATAGAAAATGAATATTTTTATGTGAGTAAAATATCTTTTAAATCTTCTGAGCTTTGTATCACCTTAGAAAGACCTTTTGTACTTTGAGATTATTGAGTATGTCTGTTTGTTATAGTATTTTAATAATTTTACTTTAACCTTCAAAAATTTGACCCTTCTACCGTTTATATTCCTGTAATGAGTGAGGTACTGATATATTTTTTGTGATAATTATTATTTAATGAATATTATATCTTTTCAAATTAATACATATATTTTAATATATGACCAAAATACCATTTTGTCATATATTAAATCTTTGTATGTATTTGGGTTTATGTCTAAATTTCTAACCTGTTTAATTATATCCTGCCTATTCAACCACTGGAATTACTTATTTTAAATTATTATAGTTATTTTATTAAGTGTTAGAGCTTACTTGTTTCCAAGCAGTCTGCTTTCCTAGATTTTCCTGGAATTCTTACTTTTTACTTTACTATATATGCTCTAGAATAAGCTTGTCTTGATACTTTAATTGAGTTACATGAAATTTACAAATTCATGTAAGATTCTTAAATCTATATGATGCTATGTTTTTCTATCCATGAACATAGTACATTTTTTATTTCTTCAAGTTTTCTTTGAGTTACTTCTTCATGCTTTAAAATTGTCTTTATATATATTATGCATATATCTCATTAATATTTTTCCTAGGTATATTCTAAATTGGGGGTATGCCTAGAAATAGGCCCTTCTCTTCTATCACACCTTTATACTAATTGTTGGTTTTATATAGGAAGTTTATTTTGTATATTAATTTCCCACTAGGCATCTTACACCACTTTTAATAGTGTTTCAGCTGATTCTCATGTTTTGCAAGTAGCTAACACATCAGCTGCAGATATGCCTTTATCTAAATTAGCTTATATACAATTGGAAAATAAATATTGTATATATTTTGGTGTACAGTGCAAATATTCCTTTGTATTTTGCTTTCTAATCAGGGTAAGCTAGGTTATGCAATAATGCTAAACATCCCCAAATTCTTAGAGGTTTAACACAATAGAAGTTCATTTCTTTTCTTTTCTTTTCTTTTTTTTTAAATGGAGTCTCACTCTGTCACCCAGGCTGGAGTGCAGTGGTGTGATCTCGGCTCACTGCAACCTCCACCTCCCAGGTTCAAGTGATTCTCCTGTCTCAGCCTCCCGAGTAGCTGGGACTACAGGCATGTGCCACCATGCCTGGCTAATCTTTTGTATATTTAGTAGAGACGGGGTTTCGCCATGTTCCCCAGGATGGCCAGAAGTTCATTTCTTACCAGCCAAAGTCTGCTGTGGGTCAAGGTGATTCTGCGGGGCTGCAGTCCTCCCTGTTTTGGCTCAGCCCTCCAGGTTACATGACCCATATAGCACAGACTCCCTGGAGGCCACACAGCAGAAGAGATGGACAAAGGGTGGCAAACCAGCAATTAAATCCGACAAGTGCTATGCATCACCTCTGCTTACATTTCATTTCTCAAAGCAAGTGACAGAGCTACCCTCACACTCAAGGGGCAGGGACAGATAATTCTACTGCGTCCCTGGAAGTAGGGATGATTCAGCCCATGACTGAGTTAGCACATCATTTGTCCAGCTGCCCCCTAAGAAATTAGCTCTTTAATTCATTTATTATCCTGTAAATTTTTGACAACTTACATGTAAATAATTTAAAAATCATCTCACTTCCTGCAAAAAGAAATCACTATTAAAGTCCAGCTCTTGAACATATCAGATAAATTGTTCCAAGCCCACTTTCCTTTTTCCGTGGAAAGGTTCCATGTACCAGTTTATCAATTATTTTTCTAGAAGGTCATTCCACTTTCTGATCATATCTCATTGTAGGCTTACCTCCTTGAATTTCTCTTTCATGTTTTATGACTTTAACTCTAGATTAATTCAGTGCCTCTTGGGTAGGGGGTGGCTATCTTTAATTAAGCCCCAAATGTTATATAAAATCTTTGTGTTTAAAAAATATGTGTAGAAAGGGAATGAATGTATGTAAATTCAAGTATATAGATACATGTTTCTTTACTTTTTCCATCAGCTCTCCTCAATTAACAACATCAAAAATAAGCATGTTCGAGTTGTCTCTAAATAATCAGCAGAATTTAAAATAATGGCTGTGAGGGAAGTGATCCTCCATGCCTATGAAAAGGTTTTTAGGCATTATTTCAAATTCTCTCCAAAACGAGGTAGTCACTCCATTATTAAAGAGACACTGTTTCTGTGACCTCCAAATGCCACTTCCTTAGTGCTTGCTGTGAAAACTGTGATACTGTAATTACTGACAACTCATGTTTTCTAAAGAATGCCTGTTACCCATTTACAAAAATCTTTCCTTCTTTCCCTGAACCCATTTGGTTCTATCTAAACAGAAATATATGTGATAAATATCATGAAGAAAAGATCATTGGGCAAAAACATTTTTCCCTTAAGAAATATATCAAATAACGTAAGGAATGAATTTTGCACTCTTCCAAAATGCCATTTTAATAGCCATTTAGTCAAAAGTTTTTATTTGAATTATTCCCTTCTGATCAATAATATATACACAAGAAATTATCTGTTTTAAAGAATTCTCTGCATGATCAGAACAATATGTAATTGCTACTTCCTTTGACTTACTTTGTAACAAAGCTAATATTTGGCTTTTCAACCCACAATAAATACCTTCCTCTCTGTTCTCTTCTGACTGAGCCATAATTAACACGAGTTTAACTATATATGACAGATATTTATTTAAAATACCTTCTGCTGCATATATTAACATTTTTCTCTCTACTTGTAAAATAGCCTGGAGTTCAGCAATAAAATCAGATTCACATTTCTGATATGTTAATGCTCTGTGCTAGAGCAGAATATAGCATTTCAGAAGAAGTCAGTGAGCTACATCACAATAATTGTGTGTTGACTGCATTGTGCAATGAAACGGGGAAAATACTATGGAAATACATGGCATCTTCAATTTCCCCAACCATCTCCACACACAAACATAGAATTCGTATCCAAGTAGACTAGCAAGAATCCCTCCCATGGATGCCCAATAGTCAGTTTCTCTTTGATTTCTGAGAACTTGGAAATCCTTATTGCTTAAGAATTTTACCCTAACATCACAGGGTCAATAATGTAAGTATTTCCACTGTCAATGAGACCTTCCATGTGAAGATGATCTGTAAGAGAGATTATGAAGGGGAGGGGTTCACCAAATTCTGAAAACCTAGAATTATGAGACATTTGCAAGTGTGATAATGAAATTATTAGGATTAACAGAAAGAAAAACTATTTTCCTATTAAGATACAAGTTTTTAAACGTGTCTCTTCCTAGGGATTATGTGAATGAAACACATAAATAAGACCAGCAAGTCAGATTTTCCAGGTAGAAAGTACTTTAGATATTTAGATTTCATGGTAATTACATATATGAGGGACCTTGAATTCAGAGAAATCTCATGGTTACACAGCTCTTAGGTAATTGTGTTTGCATTAGTAACCAGTCTTCCAACCCAGCTAGACTTGTTTTCCATTACATCATGTGAGTAATCGACTCTGGTACATTATTAAGGGAAAGCTAAAAATGTTGGAGTAAAATCCGCAAAAAATTTTGCAATCTACATCCTGAAGGGATTTACTATGTCCCCCACAAAACATACCTTAGTGTCCCAGACTCCCAGGCACAGAGACATTCAGCTAAAAGCAACATATTTATCTAGTAACAAGATTAGAACTAGAACCTCCATCTCTCTAGATCCTAGAACTCAGGCCACTGCAATTTGCTCTGCACTATACTGTCTTCCTTAGCCTCCTAGACAGAATTGCATCTTGCAGCCATTGTATTTGAGGTTCTGTCTTGCTCAGAGGCAGGGGAAACTTTTCACATCAGCCCTGGCTCTAGTAACAGGAGATGAGGAAAGAGCCTGGTAGCCATCATTCAAAAATTAGAGAATACAATGCTTTTCAAACTCTGATATGTCATCATTTCCATACCTCAAAATGGGGACTTTGCAGCAAAGGTGAGTGTGCTAAAACCATATTCTTCTTTGGCAGGCACAGGATCCCAATGGTCACCTGAAAAATTCTGAACTCACCTTTCAATGTGACACTGGGTCGCAGATGATTTGAACATGTTGTAGGATCTGTGCTCTGCTCAAGTTAACATGAATCAAGCATTGTGAGCCCTGTTTGGTCCTTCTCATCAAAATCTTACTTGTTGCAGCTGCACTAAATTCCACATCTGAATAGGGGTTAAGTAGAATTTCTGAGGTCCTGAAAAACAAGCATTGTATTTACAAGGTTCAGTGATAGTTAAAATCGTACCTCTTTGACCGAAGAAAAGAAAAATCATAAGGTTATTATATATGGATATATATCTCCCATTGAGTTCGGTGGATGAATAGTTCATCAAAAAAGAATCTTGAGAAATACTCACTTCAATTGGGGATACTGATGTGGACAGAGTGGAGCATCATTTCATATTGTGAACATTGCTGCCAGTGTCACTTTGGTACGGGAAATAAAACAGCACCCACCCCACTGTCTTTTGTGCATACACATTAATGCCCCCAGGTAAGCATCCTTGACAATTCTTACTAAAGGGCATGGGTTTAAAAAAATTCATGAGTCCTTTTGGTTTCTGTATCCCAAGTTCTGCTGAAGTACCCTCAGCTTGCTCCAAGCTCATGCTTATCCTCACGAACAAACATGTCATTTATTAATAATTCCTACATGAACCCACTCATTCACTTATCCATCCATCCATCCATTCATTCATTCATTCATGAACAGTGGGGAAATAAATGGTCACATTGTGGGATAATCAGAGTGTGGAACTGTGAACTAGTCCATACAGTATCTACTGGAAGATCACAGCTCTTATGAGTAAATGAGTTGCACATTCTTTTTTTGAGACATGAATGAAAAGGAAACATGGTAAAGAAACACCTATGTAGAGACAAGTCCTGTTATCTAATTTATTTTGGAGGGCACCCATTGGTAGCATGAAACATCATGTTTTAGACGTGGGTGCTTACTAAAGGACAGGTTATTCTCAGTGTATGAGGAGCACAAGTCATTAGCCACAGGTGCCTAAATCATGAAATCTGACTCAGGGCAAGGCAATAACTGTTGGCAAAGGACTAAGTTTTCTACTCTTTTTAGACCAAATGTATTCACCAAATGCAGAACTCTCTTCTAGACCATGAAGAGTGGATTCCTATGTGGACTGAAATAAAATGTCAGTTTCCTACGAAACTTTTCCACCTCACCCTGATTGGCAAAGTAGAAATCTCATTATAAAAGTCAATGAATCAGAGCTCCAGTAGATCCCCAATCAGAGGAGCCCTGTACAGACCACATTTTCTGTTCAATCACTATCCAGTTGTCACATTTGTTTAATTAATATTTCTTCCTCTGTGATTCAATGTTATTGTTGGTTTTGTTCTTTGTTTTAGAAAAACCCAGAAGAGAGCTTTTAGTATAAGATTCTGGTAACCACTATATAATCATAAGAAAATAAAATATGTCCTAGAAATATGTGCAATTGTTCTGCATTGTGGGATTGGCATTGACATGGTGAAATTTTTTCTAAGTAATTAAATACCCTAAGTGTCTTGAGTATTTTTAATAGCTAGTATTATTGTCAGCTTATGGCTTATGGTGCTATCAATTATGACAAAAGAAATTATTTTCCAATCTGGATTATGCTGCAAACTGCACTGGAGCCCTTGAGATTTTCCTCTTTGAATATTAAAATAGTGGTTGCAATTTGCAGGACTTATGCCTCTTTGAAAATGTTTCTATCTTTTAAAATATTAAGTATAAGAATTAACAAGGAAATTTTATAAACGTTGGAGGAGATATCTGTCCTCACAAGGCACTGATGCAAATATTAAATTCGCTTGTTTTAACCATCTCTACTTGGACTTTGTTCCAACTATGCTTCCTAAATGACTTTGGAATAAGTAAATTTTAATTGCCCTGATATATATCTTTAAAATCCTTCAAAAACATTGTTGAAATGATGAAAGAGGTCTGGGAAGTCCCTGATCAACATCTAATAATGTCTTTTTTATGTTTCGTGTAGGCTCTTATTGGGGCAGATAATTACCAAATTTTAAAATAATTCTGTTTTATTTTGGCAATTAATTTTCCAAGAATTATATTTCATTGTGAGGCCCTCCCTGTCACCTTACCAAGCAAACAAGACTCACTAGGGACCGTCAATGAAAGAGAGACTGAAGGAGGAGATGAAATTCGCATGGCCAGCACCATTCATTATTATTCTTTCTCTACATGCTATGCTCCAACCCACAGAAACAGTCTCCATTCCTGGAGGAGGTCACACCTTCCTGTCCTTGTGTGTCCTCCTGCTACCTGCAATGCCTTCATCTAATACTACCTGTTGACAAAAACTGGCACATGGCTCAAGCCCCATTTTAAATGTCATCTCCTCCAAAAAGCCTTTCCCAATCCCTTAATGAATTCCTCTTTCTTCTGCACTCTCAGTGTGCTACATCCAGTCCTACTTAACACTATTCTTTATGTCTTTAATTATGTATATATCTGTCTCACCAGTGATATATTAAACACACCAAGGATGAAAACCCTGTCCTATCTTTGCATCTGTGAGCCTCTAATAATGTTTTGACAATATTGGATGTTGAGTAAAGGCTTGACTTCAGTCAGTTTTGCAATGCTGTGAAAACATTCTCCTTCTCCTCTGCCTTTTTCATGCTGTTGTTCCTGCTGTCTGGGATCCTTCCCCCAAGCACTACTCCCTTCTCTACTCAAATCTCTTAATCATGCATCAAGACTTTCCCAATTGTTATGTCCTCCTTGTGAGCCTTCTCCAATATCCCCTTTCCCCTCCTCCCACCACCAGGTGAGATTTAGGTCTTTGCTCTGCCCTTCCTTTGGAATCTTTATCTTCTTCAATAATGGTCTGATTCTGTAATGGCTTGTTTGCACAGTGGTCCTACTCTGTAGTCTTGTGAGTTTCTTGAGGACAGAAATCATTTCTTGTATCTCTGAATTTCTAAGACCAGCATGTAGGCACTCAGTAAATATTTGTTGGATGGATGGATGGACATTAAAATGAAATTTGACGCATAAATCTGTGCACCTCGTTAGCATTCTCATACTATTTTCAAAACCAGAACAAAGGAAAGAAAGAAAAAATATTTCTGTGACTTAACATGACAAAATCCTTGGTTTTATTTCTCATCGTCCACTGCTCTTCATCGCATGGCTGCATTGGCCCAGTTATGACAATGGATGGAAACTCCATTGGCCATCTTTGTTTCCCTCCACATTGCCTGTCACCGCATCTCATCTGCTTGGCTTTGAGGGCCAAAGAGATCCATACTGGCTATAAGTCAATGACATGAGTATGATAAACCGTCTTTAAGGAAGAGGAAAAGTTTGCAAATCTCTGAACAGCATAACCTATGCTGTTGAGAACATGTGGTATGTCAGTCAGTCCTAACTTACTGACCGTTCTGGATAACTGTAAGATTTCTTCAGCTTCCCACAGTCTGTACTCATCAACAACAATAACCATATTTTTCTTTAGAAGGCAGCATATGGTTGTGGGAATAATTCTGGTCATGTACAGGCAAACCAAGGTTTACATTCTATGGCTCCATTTCCTAATGCAACCTTCGGCACGCGACTTAGTTTCTGTTTCTGTATCTGTAAAGTGGAAATCACGCAGTACTTTGTCCGGCTGTGTTCAGGAGGTAAACTTCATCGTGTATCTTTTTACTTGGCATGGTGTCTAGAATGTACTAAGTATTGTTTTTCTTCCCCTTACGGGTGTATTGCTACAGAGGTTTTTTTTGTTTTCTTTTGTTTTTTTGAGACAAAGTTTTGTTCTTCTTGCCCAGGCTGGAGTGCAATGGTGGGGTCTCTGCTCACTGCAATTTCTGCCTCCTGGGTTCAAGTGATTCTCCTGTCTCAGCCTCCCAAGTAGCTGGGATTACAGGAGACCGCCACCACATCCAGCTAATTTTTGTGTTTTTAGTAGAGACAAGGTTTCAAGGTTTCACCATGTTGGCCAGGCTGGTCTCACACTCCTGACCTCAAGCAATCTGCCCGCCTCGGCCTCCCAAAGTGCTGGGATTTCAGGAGTGATCCACTGTGCCCAGCCTATGGAGGTTTTAAAACAAATTTATCATTGACTAATTCAGTTTGCTCTTGTGTTTCTCATCTCACACCCCATCATGTTTAAAAATGGACAAAAATAAATACGAAAATTCAACTAGGTAACTCTTAGGTTGCATTAATTCCCCCTCCTTTTTCTCGCAATGGACTCTTCATCTTTTGCTATTATATCACTCTTATGCTGATTTTAGTAAGCTTCCAAACTAGGTCATAGAGCCTTGAGATAAAGGGCACTGTTTCTATTCCTTATTCTGAGTGCCTAGTGAGTGAAGACCTGGTGGAAGATACTCAAGAAATGGATTCATTCATTCATTCAAAAAACAAGGCCATCATGGGGGAAAGGAAGACAGGAAGCTTGCCAGATATAGCATGAAGAGCGGAGAGGGCCAAGTCCTTTTGCTTTTGCAAGGATATTTATAATAGTCCCAAGATTATTGGATTTTCTACTATCTGAGGCAAATTCTTCCCCACTTTATGCATTTATTGCCTGCCCAGTAGTTTGTCACTGTAGTGGTAAATCAAAAGGGATTCCAGACAGGTCACACCAACCATCATACTCTCTCTGAATCACTTCTCCAGCACAGTCCCAAAGCCAGGCTGGTTAGCTTAAACTTCATATTACCCAGCAGGCACAGAGTGTGGCATGGTCGCCTGCATTAAACAGTGATGTCACAGCCTGACGAGGAGGTTGTCTTTGTAGCAAGGAGCAAGAGGAAAAATGAAGCAACTCCAGAGAGAAAATGTTTATTGAAATGCAAATGAATCTTCCATGCATGTGCTTTAGCTCTTTTGAAACAGAAAATCTGTAAGAAGATAGCTGCATTTTCCTTGCCCCCTTCCCTCCTTGCTTATCTCTGCAAATGTTACAGGGCACTCATAATATGAAAATATGGAGGAATTTTGGAGAGAAAACACTTATTTTTAAAATGCATGCTTCCCCTAAAAATAACAAAAGGAATGAATAGTAAAAGTTCCCAGAAGAGTACGTTGATATTGGCTCAAAATGATTCTTTTTCCCAATGGATCTGTGGACAGCAGTGGGTGCAGGTGTAGCCCTGCCCACTCCTTGGGTTGCACCAGCACCCAGTGGTGGAGGCTGTGTGTTGATATCTGCAGGCCTGGCCTGCCATCTGACCCCAGTGTTGCCACTCCACATGGATTGCCTCTCAGCCAGCCTCTTCTCAGAGAACAAGGACATTCCTCATCTGTGTCTGTGGTAAACAGCAGTTGGGAAAGTTGCAGCTGGCTCAGCCCTTTGAGTTCTGCAGATAAGAAAGTTCTGTTGAAATGTAAAATATTTTTAAATGTTTTAACTGTCACATGGCTACACTCCCCATCATGCTGAACAGAGCCAGAAGAGGACAAACATGCATTTAAACATTTTGCTGGAGTGAGCCCTTGGCAGGGTCAGGTTTCTGTCAATGATGTAGTTCTTGTAAAGGTAGTGATAGGGTTTGACTGTGTCCCCACCCAAATCTCATCTTGAATTGTAGCTCCCATAACCCCCGTGTATCGTGGGTGGGACCCAGTTGGAGATAGTTGAATCAGGGAGACAAATTTTTCTCATGCTGTTCTCTTAGTGGTGAGTAAGTCTCACGAGATCTGATGGTTCTATAAAGCGCAGTTCCCCTGCACATGCTCTCTTGCCTACCGCCATGTAAGACGTGACTTTGCTCCACCTTTGCCTTCTACCATGATTGTGAGGCCTCCCCAGCCTTGTGGAACTGTGAGTCCATTAAGCCTCTTTCCTTTATAAATTACCCAGTCTCAGGTATGTCCTTATAGCAATGTGAGAATGGATTAATACAGGTAAATTTTTGAAAAGTTGGACCACAGAATTGTAAATATTTCCCAGGTTTAGATCTGATTCTTTAGTCTAACACTCTTTCATTTATAATGGAGGTTATGAAACAACATCTAAATACTGACCTCTATAGAGTTCCTTCTAGGGAAGAGGACAACAGGAGTTTCCTATAAACCTACCCAGCCTTCTCCTCAACCTGAAAGCGAACATCACTATTTTACTTTACGTCTTAACGTAGGCTCTGAAAATTTTAAATTGTGACAGTCTTAAGTGGCAATTTCTTAACTCTCATTTCATGTTGAACCTTTGACACAGTTACAGTTTAGTGGGTTATAAATCATAACCCATTAAATTAGTCAGTCAGAAATAATCTCTTTCTCCCCTGTCTTCCAAAAGTTAATTTCTTGGATGTTATCATAGCCCTAAGGTAAAAATGCAAGATTAAGGACATCATCCTGTCCTGGATCCCCAGCATCCCCCAAACCCAAGCCTTGCCTTTGTTTTCTACCAGCTGACAAAAGAGGTTTACCTGTGGCTGAAAACTTGAGGCTGCAATTGAAGCTTTCTTTACAGACTCATGTCTCCTGTCTGCTACCACGTGATAAATAGAATCTGTACTGCCTGACACTGGTGAACAGTGGGTGAAATGGATATTAGAAAAATCTCATTTATCTTCTGCTTTATTTCTTGATAGGGGTCCTTGTCACTAGGACTATTGTGTGACCAGCTCTGGAAAGGGCATCTCATTAGTTTTTCTTATCAAGATAGCAAGGTCCTTTTAAACAGCAAAGCACTTACATTTTAGATTCAATTAGGAAACTGCACAGTGTGTGTTCGTGTGTGTGTGTGTGTGTGTTTGCACTTCAGAGCTTCTTCCTGGAGACAGAGTAGTGTCAGCTTGATTCTTACAGGTCTGGTTTTCACCGCAGCTGAGCCCAGCAGGCACGTCACAGTGAACCAAACCCTGTGACTTAGTATCCTCTGGCACAAAAGCAGCTGATAGACTCATCTTCATCTGCTTCCATGATTTTGTCTGAGGCAGGATCAGCCTGGGCGAGGTATAGGAAGCTGCCAGCCATCTGTGTAGCAAGGGATGTCCATGGATCTCTTTTCTGAGGTGGTTTGCTAGAAAAATGAAACAAAAGCCCTATTTTAGCCCCACTAGTGTCTAAAGTGTCTCCCCCCACGTCCTGGGCTTCCTTGCACACAGCGGGCTCTTCTGGCAAATGCACTTTGGAGCAGTTCACAGTTGCCACCCAGACAACTGGAAGAATGTCAGCAAATCAGCAGTGACTTAGAAAATGTCAGATGGGGTTCAACTTTTTCACATCATCTTGAAAATCTCAGTGACAGGCGGATGAAGTGGGACAACTGTACGTCAGGGCACTGTGTGGAAAATTTAGCTGATACACTGAGAGAAAGCGCCTCTCTCCCAGCAGCTGTGAAAACAAACCAAAAACGAAAATATCCTGCCAGGGTTCTGAATGATCTCCTGGGGATATTGGCCTCTTTTGAAAGAACATGGATGCTTTCAGGACAGTAGGGCGCCATGTAGCTTGCTTATTCAGGGGGGATGAGATGCTGTCGGTTGGCAAGATTGAATCCCCCCTTGTTGAGTTCTGTGGAATCCCCCCTTGTTGAATACATGTTTTAGGGAGAACCACCATTCACTTTCAGGGGCTGGCTGGGTTGTTGGCAATTCTGTACTCCACCCTACTCACAAAGGCCAGCCTTAGAAGAGAGCCACTGCTCATGATTTACTTTTAAACCTTTGTCACAATTGTGATTAAGAAAGTATTTGTGCCTGGGCGTGGTGGTTCATGCCTATAATCCCAGCACTTTGCAAGGCTGAGCTGGGAAGATCACTTGAGCCTAGGAGTTTGCGACCAGCCTTGGCAACATAGTAAGACCTAGTCTCTACCAAAAAATAGAAAAATTAGCCAGGCATGGTAGCACGCCCGTGTAGTCCCAGCTACTCAGGAGGCTGAGGCAGGAAAATCACTTGAGCCCAGAAGTTCAAGGCTGCAGGGAGCCATCATTGCACCACCGCACTTCAGCCTAGGTGCCAGAGCAAGACTTTGTCTCAAAAAAATAAAAAAAATAAATTTGCTTGATTAATGATTGGATGATAAGCTTCCAGAGTGCAGGGAGAGTGTCCTGTTCACTGTACATCTCCTGTGCCTACAAAGTGCCTCGTGGGGAACAGGTACTCAATAAGTTTCTTTTGAGATTGACAAATGATTGAGGGCAAAGAAGATATTCCTGTCTAAAACCCTCTTCCATGTATAGAAGCAACTCTATTTTGTGATTCCATGAAAGCATGACATAGGGTAACTCGTTCTGGTTTTGTGTCTGGCTGGCTGAGACTGACATCAGGATGCTAACTTCCTGTGGCTTCAGTTTACTCTGAAGTGATGAAGAGTATTAACCTTTCCAGATGCACTAATCCTAATCTTTTGGGCTAGGACACTGGAGAACTTGACATCTCATTCTCCATTGAGGTTTTCAGATAGGATCTAATATGGGCAGATACTAGGCAGTTACTAGGCATGTGTTGGTCTGTTTTTCCCCTATGAGACAGGGCATCTGAGATCATCTAAGTGCTCTGAGCACCTACAGATAAAAAGCTACAAAGAGTGGAGTCTGGAATGGGGACAGAAAGGAAGGTAGAAAACCATCAAAACCAAAGTTCACCTACTTCACAATTTCCCCAAGGACCAATCAGTAAACATCCATGAACAAAGACAGAGTATGTGCCTGGGACAAATGGAAATCAACAAATCCATTTCAACGAAAGCCACGGCTAATTGACGCTCATCCACAAATCTCTCGTTAAACATTTGTTCATCATTAGTCACGTCCATCAAGCTTCGCTTGGTTTTTTGCACGTCATTTCTCAGCCCCTTACTTTGCCCCCTCACTGCTTAACCAAGTCTCATTCTGTTCCATTGCTACAACACTTGGTAGTGTTAAATATGATGGCAGTCACATCCACCTTCATGCATAATTAAGAAATGGATTACATGTTTTGAAAATGACTGCAAAGACTTCCGATGCTGGAATATTTATCCAAATCTAGTATTACTTCCTGAGTTTTGTTTCATGGAATATTTATGACAAGCTGTGATGAAATACTGCCCCAGGATGTTCTGACAAAGAACAGGTGCCACTGAGGTGCCACATCATTCTGTGGAACTTGCATGGCATTTTATTTGCCAAGAGCCTTTCTCTAATACTTCAGCTTGGCTTGGCATTAACTTAGCTGCACAATTTTGTGCTAAGAGTGAAGAAATGAAGCCCAGAAGGGTGAACAGTTTGCCCCACACTAATGATCTCTCCCTGCCCTTTGATGAGTGTTGGACCTCACACAGCCTGGTCATGCCACTGCCCTGCTAGCCTACTCGTTGGCATGAGGGATGATGAACTGAAGGATACATTGCATTTCCTGCCATCTAATATCTCTGTGACATTATAAATAGGGTCACATACTCCTCCTTTCCTTGGATTTAATTCTGATTTCTGAGCATGATAACCAGGGTCTAAGTTAACTGCTCTGCCTTACGTAACTCACAGCCTAGCCCTTGCCCCTATCCTCCTGGTTCCCGTTTCCTTAACTCCCTTTGTGTCAAACTCATGTTTCCCCATTCCTCCTCCAGTCTCAACCCTACACCTGCTTCAGGATTTTGCTGAAGCATCACCTGCTGTAAGAAAACTTTCTGATCCTTGTGATTTCCTGTCCTTTGAACCCACTGCCCGCCTGCTCCACATGTGGGTATGGACACCCTCCCTGCCTTTACATAAAAGCCATTTTAGATTTGATCTCAACTCTCCCAGGTCTTTCTGATAAATGAAAGACAATTTGCCAGTGCAAACATCAATGCGGATAACATATAGTCACCAAATTCCAGAGCCATTGTTCCACAGCCAAAGGGCAGCTCTTGCTTAATAAGGACTTAGATGACTTATCAATAAATGATGAAGACAGATCATTAACAGCACCATTTGGACAGCGCTCTGCATTTTACATGGTGCCTCCGTGGACAGCACTTTTCTAACTTTTCCTCTGTAACGTGATGGAGCATATCCCCGGGCCTTGGAGAAACAGTCCCCAAAATCAGGCAAGAAAAAATATTTCAAGGCTTGCTTTCTTTTAAAAGTTTGTGTGTATTTTTGTCTTCCATGATAAACATCATCACTGACAGTTTTAAAATGTTTTAATGGGCTTACCACTAAATAAACCTGCTATTCCAAAAAGATTCCATGGGCCTGTCATCGCAGTTTAGAAAACACTAGTTTGCCATTTAACTGAATCCTGGTCACTGCTCTGTGAAAGAGGTGAGCTGCTTAGGACCAATCCATTGTTATGGGAGAGAAAAGCACCTGCATTTTGATCCACTTCCTTCAGACATTGAATTAGTGATAGAGTTAGGATACAACTACAGATGTGTTTAACTCCAAATTCATGTACAAATTTATTTACCCTTCAAGAAATTTCCAGTTGTGCTATCCTCAGGATATATGAAAGTGTACGATTTTATCCACTACCCACCGCCTTGCAGCAATGTAAAGCAAAAACCCACTGCCCAGGCACAGTAGCACCTCATCCCCATGTTGACGTCATTTACCTGAAGCCCAGGACTCAGCTCTTGGATGTGGTCTCTTCTATATCAACATCCAGCATCCATCCTAAAAATCCCAGGGAACCCGTACCAGTATCCCTGGATAGTCATTAATGTAGCTCCCTGAAGCACTTCCTTTCATCATGTCTGTCTGTCTTTACTAGGCTATAAAGTCCTTGAAGTAAGAGATCATCTTTGATACATCCCAGTCCATATGCCAGACTCAGCTCAGCGTCTGGTATCAAAAATGCTCTTTCATACATACTTATCGCTCACTAGTTTCCTAAAAGTGGACAGGAAGGGTTGCAGTAGGTAAAAGAAAGTACAATTTCCCCATCAGCCAAAGCGAAAGAATAACAGCAACAACTATTATATGGCATCACATTGAACCATGCAAGTCTATAGCCTTTCCTCTCGGCTCTATGTCATGATAGATCGTGTTCTGGAAGCAATGGTCTGTAGCTTAAATGGGTCAGGTGTATATTTTGATTTTCTCTTACAGCTTGTTGAAGAATATTTTACGGTTTGGTAATTTTGGTTCTTAATATCCAAGATGATGGACCGTGGTACCCAACAGCCCGAAGGAAGAAATCCTTAAATGTCATGATTATCCCAAAATATTAGAGCAAGCTTATTGGAAATTTGATCTTCTCAAACATATTACTATAGCTGCATTCCATTGGGTTCAATAAGTGAAATGATGAGGAGGGGCGCACCGCTTACAGACGATGCTGTCGGCTATTACCCGTCTTCTCCCCTCCTGAGAGCCACTGCATTGAAATTTTATGTGTTGCTCACCTTTCCTTATGGTATATTGTAACTTTGCAAGGCTGAAGATTTCAGTCCTGGATTTTCAGCTGCTAGAAGAAAACTGATTTCCCATCTATTCCCTTTTGAAACAGGCACTGTGTCTAAAGAAACCATTATCCTCTCATTTTTTCATGCTGGTGAAAGTCGCGATTCTCATAGATAACCCAGCACACATTTACATACTCTTCACAGCCAAAAATGGTATGGCTTTTGTTATCTAAATGATCTCATAAACAAAAGGCAACTCCATTTTCTGAATGCATTTGCCTTGAGCATCTCAGGGTAAAAACATAGGTCCTTTATTCTGTTGCAGAGGTCAGAAATTGTAATTAGATAGCGGGCTGTGTTTTCTCTTTTGTATATACTCAGGTCAATATTACCAAACTCAGGTCAACATTACCATACTCAGATCAGTATTACAGTATTCAAGTTAATATTGCCAACTGTTTCGTCTGGGGGGAAAAAAATGGGTTGGATCATTCCCAAAACTCATGTTATATGTTTTACATACAGATATATCTTAGGGGTACATCTCATAGAAAGGGATGTGGTACCAGAGACAACACAGCTTATCTTAGACAACAGCTTCAATTCACTGACATTACCTCTGAGTCATAATAGACTTGCAAAAAACAGTAGATTTTAAGTTGGATCTGGAGTGATTCAATGATTCCCTCATGCATCTAGAGGAGGCAAGTGAATTCCCAGGACCCCAGATATCTCTGGAGTTCCCAAAATACTGGTTTCTGGAGACAGACATCCCAACACTGCAGAAGGACCCGCGTGCAGTGTAGGTAAACTGAAAATGTCCGATTGTGCCCACTTGCTTTCGAGGACAGAGTGATGCCTGAGAGGCTACATTCGGATTCCCCTGGAGTGCGGCTGTTCCTCTGCTCACTTGTGCCACCTTCACATCGATCTCTGCAGCGGAATGATTTAAGTGGCCATTTAGATCGATGCCCGAGACAACACAGCCAGGATATGCACCCGCCGTAATCTGCTCATTCTGTGTGGATGGACTAGGGCTTTGCTCCAGGAATGCCAATCACATTGCAACCATCAGGAAACGTTCAGACTATTGGATGCTCCGCAGATGCTGGTCTCACATCCAGGGAATGATAGAGGACAGTGCAAAGTTCGACCTGTCCCTTCGTAGTATTTCATTACAGCCTCATTTGAGACAATCGAGGGAAATTAAAAAGAAAAATAAAACAAATAAAGCAGAACAAAAAGGCCCCCGTTGAAATTATCATGAGCATTGACTTGGGTAGAAATGGCATGCAAAGTGTAAGACATCTTAATAAAAGAATCAAAGTTATTTTCATTAAGCACATTTAAACTTTTGCTCTTCATCTTGCTTCCAAAGTAGTATATCTTCCCATTTTACTTAAAATGTTAAGTTAAAAAATATTTTCCATAATTTTTCATAAAATTAAAGATATGCATACTCTGTAACCCAGAAATTCCAATTCTAATTCTACATTTTAGAGAGACCCATGTAAAAGTATACATCTTGAATTATAAGAGCAAAAAATTGAAACAGCCTAAGCATTTATTAACAAGAGAATGAATTTTTCACAAAATGAAATAGTACACAGCATGAAAAGATAAAATAGCACTGCAATGAGATACAACTTCATACTCTCTAGGATGGCTATCATGAAAAAGACAGAAAATAAGAAATGTGTGCAAGAATGTGGGGAAGATAGAACTGTCATACATTGCTTACTAAAAATAGTAAAATGATGCAACCACTTTGGAAAAAGTTTTAGCGTTCCTCAAAATATTTAACACAGAGTCACCATCTGACCCAGCGATTCCACTCCTAGGTAGGTACCTAAAAGAAATGAAAACGTGTCCACACAAAAAAACTTACACGTTAATGTTAATAGCAGCATTGTTCATAATGGCCAACAAGTGCAAACCATCCAAATATTCATCAATGGATGAATGGATAAATTAAGTGTTGTATATTCATATGGCAGAATATTATTCAGCAGATTGATAGAGGCTACAGCATGGTTGAACCTTGAAAAAATTTGGTCAAGTTAAAGAAGAAGTCAGACACAAAAGGCCAAATAATGCATATGTCCATTTATTTGAAATGTTCGCAATACACATATGACACAGAAAAAAAAGGTAGATGAGTGGCTGGTAGCTTATGATTTGCTGGAGAAAAGGGACAGTGAGAGTAATTGTTGCTGGGTGCCTGTTTTCTTTTTGGGAGTAATGAAGATGTTCTAAAATTAGACTGTGGTGATGGTTGCGTAACCTTAAGCATACACTAAAAGTATATGTTTTTAAAAGTATATATATATTTTTGCCATTAAAAGTAATAGCAAAAACCATAATTGCTTTTGCACCAGCCCAATACTTTAAATGGGTGAGTTATATGGTACGTGAATTGTATCTCAATAAAGCTGTTTTCTTTTTAAGTTACGAAATAAAAAAATGAAGTAGAGGCAAAGTTAGCAACGCGACTAATTCCCACAACACAATGTTGAATAAGAAAAAAAGAATGCATGTAATACGAATCCAATTATATAAAGTTTAAGTATATGCCAAACAATACTACACATGCATTAAGGATCTACATACATATGTTATTAAGGAGGGGCCCAAGGATTTGGGAAGGAGAATATATTCCAGGAGCATCCCATAAGGTTTTCCATTGTATTCATCATATTTTATTTCTTAAGTTCAGTTGGGGATACAAGATGTTCATTATAATATGCTTTATGCCTTTTTAATATGTTGAGCTATTTCATAAGCAAATAATAATCACCAAGAAGTACATGTATCCGGAAGGATCTGTTGAATTTTATTAAGGCTTGCTTTGCCCTGTTATTAACTTTTACTTTTATTCAGGTTTACGCTGAGTTGTAAAATGAAAGAAAAGTTACAGCTCCTGTGATTTTTGGTTGCAACCTTAACATCCCACTATAAAACAGAGAGGAAAGTAGCAAACATAATTCCACACTTGGCCCATAAAACATCAAAGCTTGAACCTATTGTCACTATTCCCCTGTTGAGAATGGTTACTTAAAAATTCCTGTCTGATGTACTCTTTTCTAAAATCCAAATATTAAGTCTCAAAAAAAACCCTAATACATGGTTAGCTTGTGGACCAATAGGATCATTGTGGTCCCTTCTTGCCCATTTATTTGTCCCAATCCCCTGCTCTTCACGGCCTTGAAAGTGTTGAAATATTTGTTCTGTCTTAAACTGTCGTACAATCACTTCATCATTTCTGTTCTAACCACATTTCCACTTTTGTAGATTACCTTACATTTCATATCTGAAATCCAAAGATAATATTGACATTTTTATGGGTACTATCGTCCATTAAGCAATGTAATGAGTATGCTTTGTCTACATTAAGATAAGTCAACATAAATCTATACATGCTGGATCTAAGACCAGATCTGCAGAATTTATAAACAACCTCCTGCATCCCTCTTCTAGGAAACCAAAGTCTTGGCCAATTTGCTAACATTTATAAATGTGTTTCATCATCAAAGTATTTTAAGCCTGTTTTTCTTCACTTTTTTCCTAATTTTCTGGCACACAGAAAGGCATCTTCAGGAAGTCAAACCTAATAAAATACATTCTATATTCTTAAACTGAATATGTGAGTCTATTCTATGTAGCTCTTGTCTCTTCTTTTTTGGGTCAAGTATTCAACATTTTAACTGGCCTGATAGAATTCGATCTTTACAGTCTTGGTGGTTTTTATCTGGAATTTATGTTCTAAGACCGTAGACATATTGCCTGGATAACACAGAGAGAATATCTAGGTCTTTTTTAGAATTACAAAACTACAAGTGTGATGAAAGAGCTTTCTCTTTGCTTTGAAGGGCATTTGTAACCACTTACCCAGAGTTGAACTCATAAACAGATCTGCATAACTGGGGTGGTTAAAATAATGAATGTTCACCAGAAAAATGCTTCACAATTGTTTGACTTCTGATTATTGGAAAAATCAAACAGAAGCTAACTAGACCCTTGTTGTAGAAATGCTGTTCAAATTACTTTATTTAATACTAGCTACCTCAAGAGCCTGATAATAATGGTTTTTGCTCCTTCGTTTTTCTTGATCCAACTAATCCCTGAATTTCATAAAGAAACAGGAGCATATTAAAGAGATCGTGCCCCGTATACAAATAATTTGTCACTGTTTCCATAATGAGGGAATATTCTTCCAATAAGATTAGTCAGTGAATTGTTTGCTCTTTAATAAAATATTTATGTTATCAAGTCTAAAATGCCCTCAGTATTGCAATATTTAAAGGAATTTCAAAGTGAGTAATTGCCAATGAGTGCCATGTAGGTTATTTTCCTTTAGCAATTACCTATTCTGTCAAAACTCTCGAAAGCAAGAATCTCATGCTTCTCCCTCCCCTCCTCATCTTCTTGCTTCAAATCTCTCCTTTTATAACGGGGAGTGAGGACAGAACCCATCTTGGGCATTGGTGAATTTTCTAGTTCATACCTTACCTGTCCTATTGCAATGGCATCCAAGGTTCCGGCCTCACCTCCAGTTCCCAGACCCTTCAAACCACCCTGCCTACCCTAAACAGAATTGGCTTCCAGACACACAGATCTCAGGTTGTCAGCATGAGTACCATTTAGTGCCTTCGGTTCCAGCTCCCTCAGTGACAGGCAAGGCATTTCCCCAGCCCTACCTGGCCTCTCCTTCTTTCAACAACTGTACCCTTCAGCTACTCAGATCCACCAGAATGACTTCAAAGAGACTTAGCAGGGTTGATTAAGGATCTGGAGATGGGGAGATTTTCTGGGATTATCCAGATGCCCTCAAGGTGATCACAGCGTTGTTGAGAGAGGCACAAGGGTCAGAGAGAGAGAGGTGGTGTGATGACAAAAGCAGAGAGTAAGTAGGAGATGTGACAATAGAAGTTCAGAGAGAGCTGAATATGCTGCTGGCTTTGAAGATAGAGAAAGGGGCCATGAGCCAAGGAAACCAGGCCTCCTCTAGAAGCAGGAAATGGCAATAAAATGGAATTTGCCTTTGATTCCCCCAAAAGAATTTCATCAGGAACCTTTTCTTGCTGTTAAATTGGGTTGCTAATTGATAAACTGTTCACGGATGATCATGACTTAAATATGTCACCTTTCACAGATATAATAATAACAACAATAGCTATGTATGATGTCATAGCAACATTGCAAGGTAAGTTTTATCCCAGATTAGAAATACTAAAGTGGAGGCTCAAAAAGGATAAGAAAATTGCTCAAGTGATAGTGTGTGTTGGAGCAAAGGTCTTAATTTTGGTTTACCTAAGTCTAGAGTGTTCACCTTTCAGCAAGCCCATGCCATCTCTGTGGCTTACTGATGCTGTGGGTGTTTATTCCAACCACCACTTACTTTAGCAAGTTTTTCCTAGCACCCCCAGATGGATTTCTCCACCCGCTCCATTCAGCAGCTGCTATGCCTAGTACAGTACTTCTCTTAGGCACTCCCAGTATTTTATTGCTGTAATGGCTACAATCAATTCCTTCACCTCATTCTTCAAGGCTGAGACAGCATTTATTTTTTTCTTTATATTCCCTAGCCTCTAATTCAGTACCTGCAATGCCATAAGCAGACTAAAATGTGTAATAGAAGAAAAATGAATGAACGATAGAACATTTTACATTTTTGCAAAGTGTCATCCAAAAGCATGACCCATATGACATTCATTTTTTAAAGGAACCTGGAGAATCAACAATCTTTCTCTATCCCTTTCTCTAATCCAAAGTAAACTTAAAGTAAATTGAACCCAAATGGAAAATTCTACAGAACGAACACACAGGGATGCTAACATATTGCCACCAATCACTGTCATCTGTGTCTGGGACTCTGAGATAACTTAGTCATAGTCCCTGTTCAACACAAGTGTGTGATCAAAATAAACAAAACTCAGAAAAATATATTTTTTTACATCTGCCTTTTTAAAATTGAGGTATAATTTACATACAGTGAGATGCTCAGATCTTAAATGTGTTCTTCAATAAGTTTTGATGAATGCAAATCAAGACAGAATACTTCTCCAGTCCCAGAAACTCCTTCCTGCCCCTTTCCAGCCATTTCCACATCCTCTTGCAAAGTAATCACTGATTTGATTTTTATCAGCATGGATTACTCGTCTATGGTAGACTTCCATTTAAATTGAATCATATAGTGTCTCCTTTTTGCATCTGGTCTCTCTCAGCAAGATATCATTGAGATTCAACTATGGTTGCGTGTATTCATAGCTCATGCTCTTTATTGCTGAGTTGGATTCGGTTTTATAAACACACCACAGTTTATGTTTACATTCTTCTACTGATAGACACATCTGCATGGTTTCCAGGCTCTGGCTTGTATGAATAAAGGTACTATGAACATTCTTGTCCAAGGCCTTTCGAAGATATATGTCCAAGGCCTTTTGAGTTCATTTATCTTGGATATATACCTAGGAGTGGAATTGCTGGCAAATGTTGTAAACACCTATCTGCATTTTTAACAAATGAGGTATATTCCTTTAAATTTTCAGATGTTAAATAGATATATAAGTGATGAAAACTGTACTGTGAAAGTTAGAACATCATCATAGTAGACTTAGTTATGACGTTTCTAGGGTCACTTTCCCTTGAAGCAGAGGCTGAGACAGGAATTCTTATGCAAGGAGTGAATTGAGGGAGTGCCCCAGCAGGAACATATTAGGCAGGAAGGGAAGCAAGTGAGGTAGGGAATAGTTAAGTAAAGAGGTGGTTTCAGATGAATTTCAGCCTTATTCTCATCCCACAGAAAGTTCTAGAGCGTCTCATCTCAGGTAAGAGATCCAGGCCTTTGTATCTAAACATCAGTCAATCATTTGTTGAGGACAGCCCTGCTCCAGGGCTATGGGGTTTGCAAGTAGGAAGTAGCCTCCCAGGTACCTCTGGGATGAGGAGGCTCCTGGAGAGTTGCGGGGGTTGGAGGTCAAGGGAAAGTCCCTGGAGAGGAGAACAGCTGTGAGCCATTAACAGCCAGCACACAGCACTGGGTGCATGGGAGCACCCGCCTGGTAAAATGGTCTGAGTGGCCTCCAACCACGTCCACTGTACCAGCTCAGCCACTAGGAGACATAAATTCTCTTCATATCACAATTTACCTGCATATGTCCAAGGTAGAACAACCTATGCAAAGAAATGCACTCAGACTTCACGTGGAAAGGTCCACCCTTCAGGGCTCAGATCCAGTGACTCCAGTAGACAGTTAGATATTTGCCCAGGCTTAAGATAAGACTAAAACGTGCATGACTTCTCAGTGAGTTAAAAACTCAGCAGTAGCTGCCACCATTGAACGTCTGCCTGGTGACTTTGCACCACAGGGACAACACAAGCTGAGATCCTCCAGCACTGACCTGATTCCCTGTAGTGGCTTCTCACCCTGTATCCTGGCAGGTCAGTCACTACCGAATACAGAGATTTGCAGGCATGGTAGGCAGATGAGGAAGCACATGACAAAAGGGAAATTTGTGTGCCTAAGAAGTCTCATTTTGTAGTAAAAGTGACCCCCTTCTCCATGACCCTGGTCTTTGGAGCAAGTGATGTCTTTCTTTAAGGAAAATTTTAATGCTAAATTGACAAAAAAAAAAAAAATGCAGACAAACCAGCAATGGTGGAGGGAGAAATAGGCAAGAGCCTTGGAATCTACCAGATGATCTTTTGACATAGTAGCTTTGCTTTCTGATGTGTTAATTGGAGAGCACATTAACCACTTGCCGAAAAAGAGAAGTGTCACTACAACATCAAATGCTTCCATGGCAACTCAGTGTCAAGATGTCTTTCCATGACCCCCGCAGCACTTGGCACGAACAAAGCCCCATTCCAGCTTCTTGGTCTGAACTCCACTGTTCTGAAGGGTCTTATTCACAGCAGTACAAGGAGCTATTGTTCCACTTCTAAGAAATAAGGTGGTGGTGGAAAGGAGAGCTGTTATTGCAAACTCATCATACTTTATTATTTCCATCAAAGGAAGAGAGGAAGTCCTCAGGCAGGCTTGGCTGAAATATTACAGGGGCTAAGAGGTGAACGTGAAAAACCTTTCATTTTAAGCGTGCAGCAGCTGCTGTGTACACTCAAAATATTGTGAGGAGGAACTTGCCCAAGAACAACCATGAAATTGAGCAACATTTATTAATCTCTGGTTATTTCTCCGCGGTTGTTCAGAAGCAAGCGGCTACAAGTTAATATTTAGGATCGTTCAAGGGGAATTGCCTCATATGTTGCAATTCCTCCCTAGTTTCCCCCAAAGAATAAAAGCACAAGAAAAATCCAGGATATTCATACACTGATAGAGAACAAGTTTCAAGAACTCTTAACTCTTTAAATTTTGACCAGTCTCAAACTAAAATGACATTGATTTTGGCTATAAAAGCTATTCAATCCATTTGAAAACAGGTTCAAAGAATGTTTATGTCAGTAGCTAAACCGAGGTGAAAACAGGAAGAAATACTGAAAGTTCACTATTTCTCACATAATGCTCAGAAAAGAGAGTAAAACTGTTTGTGGATGCTGGAAAATACAGGGTAAGATGATAAGAAATGCTTCGGTTGGCTGACCCATTGAAAAACATGTTAAGGCTGACTTTTTGTTTATAGTTATTTATCAGTGATATCAGGCTTTCATATCCCTGGCCCTGAATATCCATCCAAGATGAATCACAGCATGCAACAGAAATACTATTACATTTCTAACTCAACAGTAGCCACATGTTATGTAATTAAAGCCCAAATAGATTCTTCAGTGTGTCATCGTCAGTTTACTACCGGTAGTTAACCTATTGCAACAAAAGAAATCCATTTTGTTGTAAGTGACATTTTGAAAGAGAAATTGACTTTGAAAACAGATTTATTTAGCCTGCTAGAGCTTATCTTCAAGAACTTTGAACTCCCAAAACAAATTAGTTTAAGAATATAAACCACGGAGGATAGATGCATGTTAACATCCTCAGAGTCAAAAAACTATAAGCCTCTTCAAAACCTGAGTGAAAGATAGGTAGGCAAAAACACAAAAACACAGTTTTGGTGGTCCTGGCACATCACAAGCTGAAGCTAGATTTTCTCAGCAACTAAAAATAATAGGCATATCAATATAATAGTGGTTATAACAATATTTATCTCTCCAGAATAATGTGAGATGATGCAAGAAGAGAAACCACTACTCCGTTCAAATATTCATTGTATCGTTCCTTTACTGCAACCAGTTCAGGGCTCAAGTTTTTAAAAATGAATATAGAAATATAAACACAAAGTGGTATTTTTAAAAAGCTCTGTACTGAAAGATTAATGATGATGGAGGTGTTTTCACCTGGAAAAGTGAAGCTAGAAAAATGCCCTCCTAGACACCCTTGGATATTTGAAGCAATATTACAAAGAAGACACCACGTGAATTTCCTCTATATTTGCAAAGGAACAAACAAAAGAGAAAATGTGAAAGTAGAGTTTGGGTAGAAATTATGCATATACTTTTCAATTTCAACAACTAGGGTGGGCTATCAAGGAAGACTGTGGGATTCTAGAGATCTTTAAAGTGGCTAGATAGAAATCAAGCTGGATAGAAAACCATTTGAACCATCTTCCTTGAGTTCTGCTAAATACAAAAAACGTAAGAGAAATTTTGTGTTTGCCTTTACGTTAGTAGCCCCAGTGTGTGGTTTGGGGGAATCTATCTTCGTGGGCAGATCTCCCTCTTCCATTCCTTTTCATCACAAAGACAGAAATGGGAAGTTTAAAAGATTACTGAAATAGTTAAGACATTTTGCAATCGCAAAGAGGTATTCACATTTACTGTTTGAACTAAAACTATCATTGCAACTAATCAAATATAACCAAGAAAAATAACAATACCAACAAATGAAGGCAGTGTGAAGCCACTCAACACTGTAGTACTGGATTAATCATGTTGCTCTTTGAGAATTTAAAGCTTTTAATCATGTAGTGTTGCCTTCTTTGGTTAAAATTCGTGGGCACTTTACAGGTTTATTTGGGCCCCAGAGCCCCTTCATTGTTCACTAAGTACAATGAAAACCAGTTCAGAATAAAGAAGAAAAATTAATGTTAAACTGAATAAAGGAGCTGAAAAGGTCAAATTGTGTTCCTAGGGTCAAAGAATATGCCCACAGGTGGAAAAAAACATGGAAATCAAAATTAAATACAGAGCGATGCCGGCAAATTTGTGGAAGTAGTGAAATTGTCTGCAAATTGAGTTTCCAATGGTTCTGCATTACAAATCCATAATATGCATAAAGTATATTATGGATATATGTAAATGTATCCATAAGTAACGTATCCATAAATATATATATAAATGTATTTATGAGCCAGAATTTTATTTTTTTTCTTGTAATCTAAACATCTTGAATTACCTATTCAATTATCTCTTCTCACAACCGTGCAGGGTAGGCTGCCTCAGAGACTCGTTGTCCACCCTGGACATAGAAACCTACCAGCAGGTATTAAAATGTTGCTATTTCGTAAGTACCCATTTTGTAGTTGAAAATAAAGTTAACAGAGTCCTAATGTAATAAAGAAAATATTCTGTTTATTTAATCCTGATTTCAGTGCATCACAAATTAGTTTTAAAAGAAGGTTGATGCTATAATTTTACAAGTCACTTATTAATAAACACTAGGATATGGAGTGCTCCAGGAGATGGAGTAAGAAACACCAAATTCCGGGTATTCTTAAATGTTAAGGTCCACAAAGAACTCATTTGGTAGAAGAAGGGCATAATGTTCTAAGGAAATACTCTACAAAAACTACTCTGCAAGCCTATCCCATACAATCTTCAGAAGTGGAAGGTCCAGGAACGAAGCCAGGGTCCATGAAGCTTATAATAGGGTTTCACCCACCGTGCCAAGGCCCGGTGATAGGAAGGGTCAGGGACTTTCTCAGCAGGCTTCATCATTCTCACTGCTTGCAAAGCAGAGAAAATCCTTCAATTGGCTCTGTTGCAGCCCTGGCTGGGTTTCCAGGTATCTTAGCTTTTCTTTCTTTCATACTTATTTACTGGGTTTCCAAATCTACTCAGCCTGAGAGTGCAAATTTCATTCTTTCCATTCATTGCTCCCCACAATTTTAACCTCTCCCGTTTCCAGATGAAAAGTCTCAGTAAAAAAAACAGCTACTGAATGTGCAGCATTTGTCAGATGCCACTAGTCAACTCACTTCAGGTCGGGGGGCTGTGTTGGCTCCGTGTCTCTCAAGAGGAAATAAGTCAGTGGGGGCAGGTTGTGGGTCGGTGCCCAGCATAGCACCAGGTGACCACACACGCTCCTCCACCTCCAACTTATTAATGATCTCAAGCACTTCACACCATTTCTGCCCTTAAGCTTACTTGAAGAATCAAAGATGAGTCTCAAGTTGGTAGTGGAAGTAGCAAACAAGGAAGGAGAGAAGGCCCTGAAATCACCTGTCTCAGAAACCGCCAAGATTCTCACCTAAGGAGGATGATTATGTGTTTGTAAGAAAGAAGCTGGTTTAACCTTTAGCCTATTTTCAGTGGTTGGCTTGGTTTTGCACACACATTCACACACACATACACATACATTCATGCACACACCACAGCATACATTTATAAGCCAAAGGCCCTCTAAAATAAGTCAGTTGGGAATCGTGATGGAGATGTGAATAATAGAAGAAAAAATGATTATGCATCCCGGGCAATCCAAAAGGTCCCTGTTCATTTGAAAATGTTTTAAGATGTCAGGGCTGAAAGGCACCATGCTCTTTGAATAAATGAATTGGTCTCCTGGCGTTGTGTCTATGGAAGCTATAGTTATTACTACTCAAACAGCTGACTTTTTGTTTTAATTATGCAACAGAAACTGGAAAAATGTTTGGGGTCAACTTTCTACTTTAGTGACTGCCCCTGTCAGTCGATGCTGTGAAAATCGACCGCGCGTTTGTTTTGGAAAAAATAATTTATTCAAAATATCTTCCTGCATTTAGCTCTTTCCAAATAAAAGAAAGCATGTATGTGACTGTGGGAGAGTGCTCTCAGGTGTCAATACATAGAAATGGAGATGTTTTTTAGCACAAAAGGCCACAGGAGTAGTTGCCAGGCTGATCACGACTATAAATCAGTGTTGAAATATTTCCTATAACTTAAAGAGTATGTAAACTGGAGTTGCTGAATGGATCTCCCAAATTTCAAAGAGCTCCTTTATTTTTATCTGCAGGAGCAGTATTATTCCCACTTTTGGATCTTGGAAACGTTCTCCCGTGTGTGGGCTTATGCAAATGAGATTTTGCAAAGGTGCCTCTCTGCGCACACAAATACAAGTCCCCAATCCACTGGAACACAGGGAATAAAAGCACAATTTGGAATCAGAAGAAGTCAGATAGAAATAAACCGAGCCTTTCCACTCACCAGGGGCATAGTCCATGCCATTTTCCAGCCAGGATTATCCTGAGCCTCTCAGAATGGCAGTGCATGGCAGCTTTTTACCATGCAAACAAACCCCATGATTCTTTGCACATCTTCACTACCAGCAAAATCCCTTTGACTAAATTGACTGCTCAAATTATGTGCCCCAGAGAGGCACAGATTCAAACAAGCACCGGTGCCAGTCCTGTAGTCTTCTCTACCATTAAAGAGTATGAAATGGATAAATCAGGCAAAACACCAGCCTAGAGGGAGAGACTTAGATATCCAGAAATTTATGATGAGCATCCCTGTAGTTAAACGAATAGCTTTCACCATTGACATTTTTAACAGTTTTATGGCAATATAATTGACATACAATAAACTGTACATATTTAAAATGTACAGTGCAGTACTTCTTATCACGTGTAATCATCCATGAAATCATCACAATCAAGTTATCACCCCAAATTCTCCTCAGGTCCCCTTTTAATCTTCCCTCCCACTGCTCTGTGTTCCCAACCCCATCCTATGATTTAGGACATTGATCTGTCAAGCAGGCTGAGCAAGTTGTTCTGCCAGAATGCCCTACCTTGTGGATTTGACTGGCTGCTGCTTCATGGACCCAGTTAGCTTATTCTTCTGTCTTGCATGTTTCCATGAAAGGTACAGTTCCATGGTACGAATTTCTGATGGATTCATGGTACGCATTTTGGGCTAAATACAACATATATGTTTCCCATTGCATCATGTCAAAGACGCTTAATATCGTATTGACCCAACTACTTCTGTTTTTACTCTCTCTGACACTAGGTTTTATTTTTTGTTTTGTTATTCTTTGTTATTCTTTGCTTTTCATTTATTTTGTTCTTAAAGGTTACACATAGGCCAAGCACAGTGGCTCATGCCTGTAACCCCAGCACTTTGGGAGGCCGAGGTGGGGGAATCACTTGAGGTCAGGAGTTTGAGACCAGCCTAGCCAACATGATGAAACGCTGTCTCTACCAAAAATACAAAAATTAGCCGGGCAGGGTGGTGTGCGCCTGTAATCCCAGCTACTCAGGAGGCTGAGGCAGGAAAATTGCTTGAATCCAGGAGACAGAGGTTGCGATGAGCTGAGATCATGCCACTACACTCCAGCCTGGGCAACAGAGTGAGACCCTGACAAAACAAACAAACAAACAAAAGGTTACATACAAAAAAAAACTAGTTACATGACTATGAATATTAGTTGGTTTGTCCTAAAGGGGTTTTTAACTTTACCTCTATCACAAAATATTTTTATACCCACCTTATTCACACCTTGCTGTGGAGAGAAGCAGCTCAGTAGTGGTTTGGTGGCAGAAGTGGATTTGAATTGAGATTCTCAGGTTGAAAGCAGTGTGGCCCTAGCTAATTGACTGTTCTCTGAACTTCCATTTCTATGCCTACAAAATAGAGATTAAAATGTCAGCCAAAACATCTGAAAGATTGGTTGTATAAATCAAAGAGAGAATATATGGGTTGATATTTTATGAAGAGTAAAGTCCTAGTCAAATAAAATGTTTTATTATGCTGATGTTTTCTGAGATTAGAAAGAATCCTAGAATTATACTGCACAGGTGGAAGAATTGAGACAGAGAGAGACCAGGTGACATTACAGAACTGGAGAGCAGAACGTCAGCTGCTTGGTTCCCACCTGACTGCATTGTCAGAAGCTAACTGGCATCATTTTATTCCCAAACTATTCATAGCACATTCTTTCTAAAGAAGATGTGCAGATTCGGATTCTAATATGTAATTTGCCATGACTCCCTGGGTGCCAGGACCCAAATGCATAAGGGGATAAAAGCCTACAGGTCTATCATCTGCTATCACTCCTTAAATGCAATCTGCAGACCACCCCAGCTGGATTAGTCACTTTCACAATACATCCTATGCTTTACTGACACTGCTAACCCTCCCTCTTCATGACATCTTCGTTTATATTCACAAGATATTATTCCCTATCCCTCTGAATCCTGGAGAATTTTAATTTCTTAAAGAGCTTACACACTTTTCATAGTATTATTGCTTCTTGTGTTTGATTGCATGCTTCTTGTAGGAAGGGACTGAGTCTCTTATACGCCTTTTTTTTTTTTTTTTTTTGAGACGGAGTTTTGCTCTTGTCACTCAGGTTGGAGTGCAATGGTGCAATCTTGGCTCGCTGCAATGTCTGCTTCCCAGGTTCAAGCGATTCTCCTGCCTCAGCCTCCCAAGTTGCTGGGATTACAGGCAAGCGCCACCATGCCTGGCTAATTTTTGTATTTTTAGTAGAGACGGGTTTTGCCATGTTGGTCTGGCTGGTCTCCAACTCCTGACCTCAGGTGATCGGGCCGCTTTGGCCTCCCAAAGTGCTGAGATTACAGGCGTGAGCCATCGCTCCTGGCCTCTTACATGCTTTAAACATAGCATGTGCTCAACATATATTTGTTGAATTAAACTCAACTGATTTTCAGCCCCAATCTGAGTTTCCAACAAGAGTCATAACACCCTTAATGATTGTCCAGCCTAGCTGCGAACATCAAACAAAACATAACACTTACCACTTGACCAAGTTCTGTTAAAAAAAATTAACAAAATGAAAATAAGGTTATTCGTACTTAGACTTTTTTGAGATTTTATTTTTAGACCAGTTTTAGATTCACAAGAAAATGGACAAAAAGGTACAAAGAATTCTCATATATCCCGGCCTCCCGCCCCCACATTTGCATAGCCTCCCACATTATCAGCATCCCCAACCAGAGTGGGGCATTTATTACATTCAGTGAACCTAGATTGATACATCATTATCACCCAGAGTTTGTAGTTTACATAAGGGCTCACTCTTGGTATTGTACATTCTATGGATTTGGACACATGTATAATGACATGTATTCATCATTATAATATGAGTGGTTTCACTGCCCTAAAAATCTGTGATCTGCCTATTCATCTGTCCCTCCCCTCTAACCCTTGACAACCACACTAATCTTTTTACTGTCTCCATAGTTTTGCCTTTTGCAGAATGTCATAGTTGAAATCACACAGTCTGTAGCCTTTTCAAATTGGCTCCTTTCACTTAGAATTATATACTTATACCAAGTGCAATGGCTCATGCCTGTAACCTCAACACTTTCAGAGGCTGAGCAGGTGGATCATTTGAGCCCAGAGTTTTAGACCAGCCTAGGCAACATGGCAAAACCCCATCTCTACAAAAAATAGAAACATTAGCCAGGCACGGTGGCATGTACCTGCAGGCCCAGTCACTTGGGGGGCTGAGGTGGGAGGATTACCTGAGCCTGGGAGATTGAGGCTGAAATGAGCTGTGATTGCACCACTGCACTCCAACCTGGGTGATACTGTGAGATCCTGTCTCAAAAAAAAAAAAAAAAAAAAAAAAGAGAAAAGAATTATCTGTCTCAAAAAAAAAAAAAAAAGAATTATGCACCTAAATTTTCTCCATCTCCTTCCATGGCTTGACAGCTTATTTGCTCATTTTAGTACCAAATCCTTCTAAATAATTGTCTGGATCTCACAGTTTATTTATCCATTCACCTACTGAAGGACTTCTTGTTGCTTTTGACAATTGTGAATAAAGCTACTATAAACATTTGTGTGCAAGTTTCTGTGTAGACATAAGTTTTCAGTTCCTTTGAGTAAATTCCAAGGACTGTGATAGTTGGATCACATAGAAAGAATGTGTATAGTTTTGCAGGAAACTGCCAAAATGTCTTCCCAAAAGAGCTGTATTATGCCACATTCCCACAAGCAGTGAATGAGAGTTCCTGTTACTCACATCCTCACCAGCATTTGGTGTGGTCAATATTCTGGATTTTGGCCATTCTAATAGGTGTACAGGTGTATCTTCTTGTTGGTTTAATTTATGTTTTTCTGATGACTTATGGTGTGGTGAATCTTTTTAAATGCTTATTTGCCATCTGTATGTCTTTTTTTTTTTAATTGACACAGAGTCTTGCTCTATTGCCCAGGCTGGAGTGCAGTGGTGCAATCTCAGCTCACTGCAACCTCTGCCTCCTGAGTTCAAGTGATTCTCCCACCTCAGCCTCCTGAGTAGCTGGGATTACAGGCATACGCTGCCACACTTGGCTAATTCTTGTATTTTTAGTAAAGATAGGCTTTCCCCATGTTGGCCAGGCTGGTCTTGAACTCCTGACCTGAGGTAATCCACCTGCCTCAGCTTCCCACAGTACTGGGATTACAGGCGTAAGCCACCGTGCCCAGCCTGTATGTCTTCTGTTCAGGCATTTGGCCCATTTTTTAATTGGATTGTTTATTTTCTCACTGTTTAAAGAATTCTTTATATATTTTATATAGTAATCCTTTATCAGATGTGTCTTTCACAAATATTTATCACCAGTCTGTGACTTGCCTTTTTATTCTCTTGACAGTGTCATTCACAGAATAGAAATATTTAATTCCAATGAAATCCAGCTCATCTAGTATTCCTTTCAAGGTTCCTGCCATTTGTGTCATACTCAAAAAGTCATTGCCAAATCCGAGGTTATCTAGATTTTCTCCTATGTTATCTTCTAGGAGTTATATAGTCATCTAGATTTTCTTCTATGTTACCTTCTAGGAGTTTTATAATTTTGCATTTTGCATCTAGGTCTGTGATCCATTTTGAGTTTTTTTCTGTGAAGGGTAGAAGGCCTGTGTCTACATTCCTTTTTTTTTTTTTTTTTTTTTTAATTGTATGTGGATATCTAGTTGGTCCGGCACAATTTGTTAAAAATATTATGTCTTCTCCATCGCATTGCCTTTGCTCCATTGTCAAAAATCAGTTGCTATGTTCATGTAGGCCTATTTCTGGAATCTGTCTTCTGGTCTACTGATCTATTTATTTATTATTTTACCAATACTATAGAGTCTTCTTTATTGTAGCTTTATAGTAAGTCTTGAAGTTTGTAGTGTCAGTCTACAAACTTCATTCTTGTTCTTCAATAACATGTTGGCAATTCTGGGCCTTTTTCCTATGTATATAAATTTTAGAATCAGTTTGTCAACATCTACAAAACAACTTGCTGAGATTTTCATTGTGTTTGCATTGAATCTGTAGATCAAGTTGGGAAAAACAACTTGCCAATATTGAGTCTTCCTGTCTATGAACATGGAATATCTCTTCATGTATTTAATTATTATTTGATTTCTTTCAACAGAGTTTTGTAGTTTTCCTCATATAGATCTTGTATGTATTTTGTTAGATTTATTCCTAAGCACTTTTTTTTGAGGGCACTAATGTAAATGGTATTGTGTTTCTAATTTAAAATTTCATGTATTCATTGTATAGGAAAATGACTCTTCTATATTCACTTTATATAACTTTACCATAATAATCGCTTACTAGTTTCAGGAATTTGGGGTTCTGTTTTTGTTAATTTTTCAGATTTTCTACGTAGACTACCATGTAATGTCCAAACAAATTTGTTTCTCCTTTTGCTATCTGTATGTATTGTCTTTTCTTTTCTTATTGCACTAGCTAGTATTTCCAGTACAATGTTGAAAAGCAGTGGTGACAGGGAACATCCTTGCCTTGTTCATGATCTTAGTGAGATCTGAAGTAATAAACCCTTTTTCATTTCTGATACAGTAATTTGTGTTTTTTCTCTTTTTTCCTTGGTTGGACTCACTAGGGCCTTACCAATTTTATTATCTCTTCAAAGAACCAGCTTTTGGTTTTGTTGATTTTCTTTACAGAGTTTCTGTTTTCAATTTCATTGACTTCTGTTCTAATTTTTATTATTTCTTTTATTCTACTTACTTTTGATTTAATTTCCTCTTCTTTTCTTAGTTTCCTACAGTAGAAGCTGAGATAATTGATTTTAGATCTTTCTTATTCTCTAACATATGCATTCGATGCTATAAATTCCCTTCAAAGCACTGATTTCACTACATCCCACACATTTTGATAAGCTGTGTTTTCATTTTTCATTTGGCTCAAAATATTTTTTAAATTTCTCTTGGACTTATATGTTTTATAGAAGTCTATTTTTTAATCTCCACATAGCTTCTGATTTTCCAGCTCTCTTTTATCATTGATTTCTAATTTAACTCCATTGTGGCATGACAGCAGATATTATATGATTTCTGTCTTTGGAAAATTGCTAAGCAGTGTTTTATAGCTCAGAATATTGTCTGTCTTCGTGAATCTTCCATGTCAGCTTGAGAAGAATGTGTATTCTGCTGCTCTTGGATCAAGTAATTTATAGATGTCCATTATATCCAGTTGATTGACAGTATTGTTGAATTCAGCTTGTCCTTACTGATTATATGCCTGCTGGATCTGTGAATTGCTGATAGAGGGGTATTAAAGTCTTTAACTATAATCATGGATTAATTTATTTCTCATTGCAGTGCTATTGGTTTTGCCTGGTATATTTTCATGCCCTGATTTTAGGCACCTACACATTAAGAACCATTGTCTTCTTGGAGAATTGATCCCATTTTTATTAGTTAATGTCCTTCATTATCCTTGATAATTTTCCTTTGAAGTCTGTTCTTTTTGAAATTCATACAGCAACTCCTGCTTTCTTTTGATTAGTGTTAGCATGGTATATTGTTCTTTATCCGCTTACTTTTAATCTGTATATATCTTCATGTTTAAAGTGAGATTCTTGTAGAAAACATGCAATTGAGTCTTGTTGTTTGATCCACTATAACAGTCTGTGTTTTCATTGCTGCATTTAGATCACTGGCATTCAAAATCATTATCAATATAATTGGATTGCTGTCTACCATATTTGTTACTATTTCCTTTTTGTTGCTATTGTTCTTTGTTCCTACTTTTTCTTCCACTTCTTTTCTGCATTTTGTGGGTTTCATTGAGGATTTGATATGACTCTATTTTCTCTCCTTTCTTAGAAGATTAGTTATACTTTTTTTCTTACCTTATTAGTGGTTGCCTTAGAGTCATTAATTTCAAAAAGAATAACAAATTCAAGCCCTCTTTCAAATAACACTGTGCCACTTCAAAGTCAGTGTGAGTACCTTATAATAACAAAACAATTCTAATTAATTCCTTTCTCCCATCCCTTGTACCATTGCTGTCATTTATTTCACTTATATGTATATAGAAGCATACACACACAGAGGTATATACACACAAACACACACACAAGCATACATAGTTGAAATCATTGTTGTTGTGATTTTGAACATACTGTTACCTGTTAGATAAAAAAAAAGAATAAATGTTTTTATTTTACCTTTTTCTTTTTTGATGTGCTCCCTTTATTTATGTAGATCTGAGTTCTGACTTACGTTGTTTTCTCTCTAAAATAGTTCTTCTAATATCCCTTGCAAGAGAGATCTACTAGCAACAAATTCCCTCAATTTTTATTTTTCTAAGAAAGTCCTTATTTCTCCCTCACTACTGAAAAATAACTTCACAGGGTATAGGAGTCTAGGTTGCTGGTTTCTTTCTCTCAACACCTTAAGTGTTTCACTCGACTCTTTTTTTGCTTGCGTGGTTTCTGAGAAGTCAGAGGTGAATCTTTTTCCTTCCATAGATAAGCGGGGGTTTTTTCCCTTTGACTTTCAGAATTTTCTTCTTTATCTTTGATTTTCTTTTGTTTGAAAATGAAAGGCCTAGGTGTAGCTCTGGCATTTTTGTTGTTCAGTGTTCTCTGAGCTTCCTGGATCTGTGGTTTGGTGTCTGACATTAATTTAGGGAATTTTTCAGCTATGTTTCAAGTATTTCTTTTTCTCTTTCTTTCCCTTCTTATATTCTCGTTACACATTTTATGTCTTTTTTTTAGTTTTCCTATAGTTCTTGAATATTCTGTTTTTATCAGTCTTTGTTCTCTTTGCTTTTCAGTTTTGGAGGTTTTTATTAAGATATTCTCAAACTCAGAGATTGTTTCCTCAGACACCTCAGGTCCTCCAATAAGCCCATTAAAGGCATTCTTCCATTTCTGTTACTGTGTTTTTGATCTGTGGCATGTCTTTCAGCTTCCTTCTTAGGATTTCCATCTCTTTTCTTACATTTTCCATCTGTTTTGATATGCTATCTACTTTCTTACATAGATTGCTTAGCATATTAATCACAGTTGTTTTAAATTCCCTCTCTGATAATTCCAACTTCCCAGTATGTTTGGTTCTAATGCTTGCTGTATCTCTTCAAACTGTGCTTTTGCCTTTTAGTATGGCTTGTAATCTTTTCTTGGTAGCTAGAGATGATATACTGGGAAGAGGAACCGCTGTTGGTAGGCTTTAATAATGTAGTGGTAAGGTGTGGGGGAAGGGGAAGCATTCTGTGGCCTTATAATTAGGTCTCAGTCTTACAGTGAGTTTGTGCCTCTGAACTGTGAAATTTCCAAGTGTTTCTCATTTTATTTCTCCTTCCTTAGGTGAGACAGGATGGCTGGAGTGGGCTAGAGTTGAGTTTTTTCCTTCTCCCACCAGAATGCCAAAGTGGGCTGGAAATGGGTATTTCCCTCTCCCATGGGGAAGTCCACACAGCTGGGTAGAGTTGAACTTTTTCCCTTCTCCTGGGTCAGTGACGCTCTGATAAAACTCTAGCACATTAGACCGTGGTTAACTAGCTTTTCCTAAGGGTAGACTTTGTTTAAAAGAACAGAGTGATCTGGTGTCTTTCAAAAATGGTTCCTTGGCCTCTCCCCATGCCAGAAGCAAAGCACCAAGAGATTTTTCTCTTACATTCACTCTGAGGACCTGGTCAAGCTCCTGCAGGTAAAATTCACAAAAGTGTGATGGGGTTCCCCTAGAGCTTTTGGTTCTCAGGCTTGTTCACACCAAGCCTCCAGTGAGTTGCCAGTTACAGTTCCAGTTTTCATACCCCAGCACTGGTTCCATGGAGGTTTCTGCTCCTGTAGGTTCTGATTTTTTGTGTGTCTGCCTATGATGTGTTTCCAATTTGGAGGGCAGAGGTTTGTCCTGTGAACCTACTTCTTTTACAGATCTAAGAAGAGCTGTTGTCCTGCATTGTTTTACTTGTTATTAGGGTGGAGTGACAGCTTCCAAGCTGGCTAAGTATGGAACCAGAAACAGACAGTACTTTTAGACTCTTAATAACCAAGAATGCCAAATTATTTGGGGAATTAAATTAAACCTGTCTTTACAATCATTCATTATTCTAAGGGCTAGATGAACTAAATACTTAACCTTTAATTGCCTCCATTTATTAACAATGTAAAGTCTTTTAATATTGTCCAAAAAAGCAGACCAGTTCAGCCCAGCTGCTCATGGATTTACTTGACAGCTGTAAAATAATGAGGGCTATAGCAATGTATAGTCTGCAGAGAGAAATCAGCCAAGATTTTTCTCTGGGGACATTAGAATATACAGTTACAGGATGTTAATAAAATACTTTGGAGGTTCACATCATTTACATAGAAACCAAGTAAGTACCATTTATACACTGACTGAGTGGGTCTTATGCTTGTGGACAGAGCCTTTGGCTACAATCTTTTCTACTGGGTCATAGAATTTATGGCTGCTAAAAGGTCCTGGCATAAACCCATGAATTGAATGGTGATAGCAGAAACCAACTGCCCCTTTTGGAAAGGTAGAAGCAGTTCTGACTGTTGAGGTTTGGACCACAGGGGCAAATAAAGCTTTGTATTTCTCTAAGATTCTCTGAGACGATCACAATCAGAATTATTTAGGTACTTATTGAAAAATGCATATCCCTGGGGCCCCAATACTGAATATTGAATCAGTGTCTCTAGAGTGGGACCCAGAAATCAGAGTACCTGCGAATTCCACTGAATGATTGTCAACACACGTTAAGATTTGAGATCCTCCATTAGTGTAGCCAAGCTCTCCTTGAAACTGCATGCGGTAGTGCCACCCAGTGGTTTGTTCTCTACAACTGTGCTCTTTGCTTGGAAGCAGCCTCATGTTTATTGTTTTACATGCTCAAAGATGGCTGACTCAGGCTTTGGGGGAATCCTAGCTGTTATCTGCTAAGCAATGAAACAAGTTGCCACAGGGTCAATTTGATTGAGTTGCTCAGTTGGCAAGAACAAGCCACTAATCAATAAGACTAGCCTGATTATTTAGGACTATATGAACAATGGAATCAGATGAAGGCAAGTAATGCAATTGCCAGGAATTGACTTGTGACAGTCAATCTGGGTGACTTTTGAAAGACAGTCACTTTATAACATGACCTAGTAAGTTACCATCTTTAGTGTATATGTATTACTCTGCCTGAGCAGACTACTGGTGTAAGCCTGTGACAAAACTCTCTGCTTCTTTGGCATATTCTGACTATTCTACTCAGTTAGCTGTCTAGCCATCTTTATAATCTTTTTCTCTTTATTGCCTGTAAAATTACTTTATAGGAGATACTTATGGATCCACACATCTAGCAAAAATTATTTCCAAATTGTGTTTTAGGTTTGTTTGATTGTTTTATGGTCAAGAAATTATATCTGATATTTTAAGAAGTTAAATGAACATTTAAAATTGTTTTGCCTTACTGTGACCGTATTACAGCATCTATATTTCAGGCAGTAATCAGATTTGTCAGATAGTAAGCACTGGTGACTGCTAAAGTTCAATGATCTGGCTATAAAGAATTATGTTATTTTGCAGCTGGTCTTTGCTACCTGAAAGATGATGGTGGTCTTTCCATGGAACAGCACTGCACAAGGTGCACATAGGAGGCTCGGTTACATAAACATGGTTGACCATCTGCAGGGCTGATCTTTGATTCCAGCCTCACCAAAGTCAATGTGTTAGTGCACGACCCAAGGCCCCACAGTGTAGATATGCAATGACAGCCAAAAGGCCAGAAACTGCACCAAATGCATCTCTGTGAGCGAAGGAGATTGACTGTTGATAGGGTTGAATTTTGCTTGTGATCAATCCATTAAAAACTGTTTTAAGCACACAGTATTCCCAGAACTTGGGTAGGTGATTAAATAGGGGGTGAGATCCCAGTTCCTGTTCATGGAGGAAGTTATAGTTCTCTGTTAGGATCCTTTTGGAATCTACTGGGGATCTGAGCTTTTGAAGTCATTTAACCTGCACAGATGGGGTTTTTGCTGCTACAATGAGGTCAAAATAAGATGAAACAAATACTCCATTCCAGGATACACATATAAACAGTAGAACAGATTTTCTAAGTCTCTAGAAAAGAGCAAATAAAACAAATCAAAACCAATATTCCCTCACATGGCCAGGGGAATTGTGATTATGGTCCTTGAACAACTAAGCTAAAATAAAGGGATTTCAGGAGAGTTTTGTTTATCTCCACCCCTTACTTTAGCATATTGTTGTAAAAAGCTAAAATAATACTTGTTTATTTATAAACTGGTGGCTATAATTTATCAAGAATGGTGGGAGATGGTGCAGGATGATATATCTCCAATTTGAATACATTTTAGTGACTGCTCTCTTCATGAAAAATAGGCAGTAGCCCCTGAGTAATAAGACTAAGGACAAAATGGTAATCTTTTCTTATGTTTTGTTTTTTGTTTTTGTGACAAAGTCTCGATCTCTCTACCAGGCTGGAGTGAAATGATGTGATCTCGGCTCACTGCAACCTCCACCTCCTGGGTTCAAGCCATTCTCCCGCCTCAGCCTCCCAAGTAGCTGAGAATACAGGCACCCTCCACCATGCCCGGCTAATTTTTGTATTTATAGTAGAGATGGGGTTTCACCATGTTGGCCAGGCTGGTCTCAAACTCCTGACCTCAAGTGATCCATCAGCCTTGGCTTCCCAAAGTGCTGGGATTACAGGTGTAAGCCACCATGCCCGGCCCTATGTTTTACTTTTAAAAACCTTTTTAATCATGAAAAAATTTGAACATACCCAAAAGAACACCAGGATAATGAACTCTCATATATCCATCATTTAGTTTCCACAATTATCAACACAATATTGACATTTCAAAATAAAACTGTTACTTATATTACTCTTTTAAATGTATTCAGTAGATACATGGTACATGGTGATACACATCGCTGTCCATTGAAAAATACACGATAAATACATGAATGTTACATTATTCCTTTTTCTCCTTCAATTTAGAATGGTAATCTCTGGTATAGGTGAATGCTTCAGTTGCTGCACTGAACCTTGTGTGAATGTGTGTGAATATCTTGCTCTACAGGGAGTTTTTCCTCTTTATTAAAATACTGAGATATTATAAATACAGAAGAGTATATAAAATGTATATTTACGGGTTAAAGAATAATGATACGTTAATACTCATTTAACCACCACCAGATCAAGAATCATTAGCATTCTCGAATCAACATGCTATCCACTCCCCAAAACATGCACAAAACTCTGGTAGCATGATTTGTATGTATGTACATACGTACGTACATATGTATGTACATACGTACGTACATATGTATGTACATACGTACGTACATATGTATGTACATACGTACGTACATATGTATGTACATACGTATGTACATATGTATGTATGTATGTGCCTATGTGTGTAAACAAAAAAATGTATATATACTGCAGAGTTTGGGAGTCCCCAAGACCACCTCCACTTCTGACACCAGTTGCAAGTTTAGGGATCCCCAAGACTACCTTCAGGTTTGAAAATTTTCTAGAAAGATCACAAAACTCACTAAAGTGCTCATACTCAACAGTTTTGGTTTATTATAGTGAAAGGATGCAGATTGAAATCAGCCAAGGGGAGGGGCACATGGGGCAGGATCCAGGACAGTTCCAAGAGCCAGGCTTCTAGTAATCCTCTCCCACTGGAGTTTTGCAGACAGTGCTTTCTTCTCCTAGAAACATGATGTATGACAATTTGTATGCTGTAGGCCAACCACAGAAGCCCACCAAGCTTGTTGTCCAGAGTTCTTATTAGGGCTCAGTTACATAAACACGGTTGACCATATGCAAGGCCTTTGTCTCCAGCTTCACCAAAAATCACTTGGATACTGCGTGGCCCAAGGCCTCTGACATAAATCACATTGTTAGCATAGCCTATCTGGTGCAGTCCAAGAGGCCCAGGTAAACAGTGACACTCATATCAAACAGGACATTCCAAGAACTTAGCCATGATTTCCCAGGGCGAGGGGAAAAGGCCAGAGCTCTCTTTTAGCAAGGTTAATTGTTTACTACATATATATGAATAGGTATGTTTATGTGTTTATATCTTTTCATTAAAAATATAGTTTGGTTGTGTCCATTTTTCAATTTCATATAAATGCTTAAGTATTATTTGTATAAGTTACAGAAATATGTAGACATTTTTAGTTTCATGTAAATTCCTCATGTAAATAATAATTAGATATATACTTAAATATTTTGATTTGCTTCTCTCAAGGGTTTTTATTTATTCTGTATTGAATTAATGATCTAGATATTCTTATCAAATATTAAGAATAAAGTCTTATCAGATGAAGAGTAGAACTGATGAGTATCTAAAGTACAGCAATGAATTCAGTCTAGGACATCCAGCACAGACAGCTAAGGACTCCATTTATTCATGTTTATATCCCTCATAGTCTGCTGTGAGTGACCTACGGGCCCCAGGACAAAATACAGTTCTTTTTATTTTAATGGTCTGAAAAGTTAGCATTCACCTACCTTATTGATCAGCGTCAGTTGTTAGGGTCTCATCACATTATCTGCCTCCAAACCTCCAACCGAGATGAAATCAATGACTGCCCAGGTCAGGGGTTAGTACACTTTTCTAAAAGGGCCGGGTTGTAAATATTTTAGGATGTGCATCTCATACCCTCTCCATTCCAACTACTCACCTACTGTCCTCATAGAGTGGAAGGAGCCACAGACTATATATAAACAAGTGCGTATGGCTGTGCTCCAGAAAACTTCATTGGTCCACAATGAAATTTTAATTTCATAAAATTTTCACATGCCATGAAATAGTGCTGTTCTTTTGATTTTTTTTAACCATTTAAAAAAGTAAAAATGATTCTTGGCTCACAAGTCAGAGGCTAACAGGCTAGATTTGGCCCATGAGCTACAGTTTGCCAAGCCCTAGTCTAGGTTCATGAATTCAAGGATTCTAGAATGAAGTTCAGGTTTTTCATTTATAATAGCATATTCCTCCCAGCTCCTAATTCATCAATCTTACACCACTGACAAGCAGGAAAATATAAAACCCATTTTGGAACCAAGTTTGTTTGTACTGCTTAGCTAAAAAATAAAAAAGTTACGTGTAGTAAATGGATTTCAGTAAACATTTGACCCAAACAAGTGGCTAATGTTCTAGATTTTACCATCAAAATAAAACAGATTAAGAGATTTCCGTAATAATCCTCTGACATTAAGTCTCTAGACAGAATTTCTGTGGCAGAAGAAGGGCTTGAATTTCCTTCTTTACCTCTCATTCAATTGATATGGTAAAATAGAAGGTAGCCAACAGGTATCAAAATCCTCAACGTAATATGGACCAACCCGAGTAAAATCTTATTTGCGTAGATGTAGTAGAAATCAAAAATCAATTAATGCAGCGATATTATTTTACTCTGACGGGGAACAACAAGCCTTCCACAAGTAAATTTCACTTCTGCATTCACTGTAGGTCAGTGAGCACAGTGAGAAATTTACAAGAGCAAATGACACAAAATTAATCTCAGTTGTTACCCATTGCTTCACCGTTTTTCTTAAAGAACAATTTTTTTAAAAATTACATGTTAGCATAGAGCATGTTTCACAAATTGGAGGACTGTGCTTCATTACTTCTATTTTCTTCATATTTAGGTCTACAGAGCTACACAAAGGAGTGATCCGGCCCATCAGGTAAGAGCTTGCTTCTTGCGCAGACTGAAGGTGTTCCGTTTGAAGAGCACCTGCTAGACAAGTAGTGAGGGTGGTTTATTCGCTTGGCTTTGGTTTTCTGCTTTTTGTCGTTCCTGGGATATAAACATTTCTCTTGTTTCTCTTTGCATTTTTTTTCTTCTGGATTCAGTTTACTGTTGAATCTGATCCATTGTCTCTTTGGATCACATTTACATAAGAGCCTACCTGTTATTGGATATCAGCATTCCTGGATGACTGTTTGATTGCACATTTCTGTATTACGATCGCTTTTGTTCTATTACTAGGTGTTTTCTTGTGTTTCCCCTAAAACGTCGGCTTCTTTGTAAAAAGTATTTTGGATAACAGTATTAGGAGACTGCTCTGAAACTGAATTCTATGGGTCTGTTTTGAGAATGGAAGCAGTCAGCTGTATATGAAGTCCATCACTCCTGGACTGACAACATGGACCAGCAAGCCCCCAGTGCCACACTCACAGAACGCAGCAAGACCCTGTGAAAACAGATCACACTTGCTTTCTCTTTTCTCTAATTTCAAGTATCAAAATAGCACCCAAATTTAAGAGAATAATTAATTTGCCCTCTTAAATAATTTAACATGGGACATTTTCCCTACTATAGTATTTCAATATCCAGGGGCAAAGAAGACATGAACAGCATAAAGGCAGCCAGAAGATACACAGAAACTGATCAGCTATTTTCAAAACATTCTCACAGAAAGTCTGCTCAAAAGTTCTTTTCCTCCTCCACTTAGGTTTTTAAATGTCATTGCAATTGAATGTTGAGCACTGCAAAATCCAGGGCATTGTTACTGATAAATAACTCCTATTAATAGCGATTTCATTCATTGGAGCTTTTAATTCATTTTGGTTTTGTTGATTTTCATGCTTGTGTTTTACATTCGTTTCAATACGGTCCATCTTTCTGTTTCTTTTTAATGTTTTAATCCAATTACCAGCCCCATAAACACGTATTTGCCACATCTACAGTAGGTGCACTGAGCTGTGAGCGGAAGTGATTTCTGATTACAGACAGGCTCATTCTCAAGGGGCAAGAGAAATAACATGTAGTGAACTGAATAAAATAATAATGGAAAATACCTTGTTAGGTGACATATGGCACAGTTTTAGAGTACAGATGGGAAAGAAAAAGTTACTTAATCCTAAAACACATATGCATTGCGTGGATAGCAGTTGTAATGTAGATCATATGTGATAGGCTTGGTTATGAAAGAAAAAAACTTACGATTTCATTGCTCAAGTGTGTTCATTAATATTAGGATTAGCCTCTCTAACTGAGAAGGTGACAAAAAGCAATTTAGATTCTTTAAAACCCTAGAGTTTTGTCAACAGGAGGACAAAAGGCAAAAGTCGTCAGGCAAGAGGGTCCCCAGGACCTCTGGATTTTCTATTTCTTCTCCTTTTTCCTCTTTACTGTTTCTCTTTCCTTTCACTCCTTTTCAGAATTTCTACCTTTAGGGACTCCTACTCCCACCCACACACAAAAAAATCGCACGTACTTTCTGTACCTTTAGTTACGATTAATAACACCTTGGGGAATTACCTGTGTTACAAACTTTACATATCACAGGGATTCCTACCTCAGGATGAAGGGATGAAGCACGGATGATGGAGGACTGTGGCTATTTCAGTAGCAGTCAACAGATGAGCAAACATTCTAGGGAGTAATGGGACCTTCACAAATCCTCTAGAATCATCATCAGATTGCACCACGAATTACACTGTTCCTCTATCAGTGTGCAAGTTGATATACAATTATCTAATTGTAGTCAGAGCCCAAACAAAGTGAGTTTGGAAACCAGATATGCTGTTCTACGTCCCGCCTTCTTACCAGACATTTGAGCAATGACTGTGGGGGTCAGGATATGGAAAACGATTTCCATTGCCAGAAGGTTCAGTAAAACAAAGTTTAAAAAGTAATAAATAATGAGCCAGGCACAGTGGCTCACGCCTGTAATCCCAGGACTTTGAGAGGACAAGGCGGGTGGATAGCTTAAGTCCAGGAATTCAAGACCAGCCTAGGGAACATGATGTGACCCCCATCTCTACAAAACATAAACAAAATTAGCTGGGCATGAGGCATGCACCTGTGGTCCCAGCTACTCAGGAGGCTGAGGTGGGAGGATTGCCTGAGCCCAGGAGGTTGAGGCTGCAGTGAGTTGAGATTACATGACTGTGCTCCAGCCTGGGTGACAGAGCAGGACCCTGTCTCAACAACAACAACAAAAAATTGCAACAAGAGCTTTGTCAAATTAGGTCAGCTCCCATCCCAAGAATAGAACGTCCTATTTTGAAGCTCCTAAATCTGAGAAACAGGTGCATAGTCAACAAGGTTTTCAGAAAACCCTGCAGGCACATCCTATTCACAGCACTGGCGGCTAGTTCATTGAGCCTTTAAGCATTGAGAGTTAAGATTTCCCATATCTCAGTGGATTCTCTTTGGATGGAGCAAAACCAACAAAGACAGGAGGCTAAGTACAAACAACCATCGGAGACCAAAATGTCAGTTTCTTAGGCATAATGAAGGGCTTCAAAGGGTTGTCAGGGCAAGTTAAGTGCAGTGGTAAGAAAGCAGGTAAACCCTATGCTTATTCCGTGCATGGTGTGGTTTTGATGATCCTCTAGGAACCAGGAGGCCAGAAGTATACAGAGCGGCTCAGATTTTGGTCTTTCTCTCCTCAGAGGCCAAAGGAAACTAGACTGTCATCTGCTTTCTGGTGGTTTTATGCAGCATCGTTCAACTGTACTTAGTGACACAGCTTTACCCATTTCTTTCCATTCTTTAGGCAAACATTAAATCATAAAACTTTCCACAGTACTTAAGAGACATTTAGCTGCCAAATGATGAATCAAATGTGTGATTTAAGCACTGAAATTCAAAGTTTAATGTCACTTTTATCATTTCATTTTATTATATCCTATAAAATACAGAGCCATAACTTATAATGACAATGGCAATCACATACGATACATTCTGTAGATTCACTTCTAATACTATCAGAATGTATTTTAGATAGATTGCAAAGTCCATACACAACTAACACACAGGGCTTTTGACTTTGGCTTCAAAGGTTTTATATGGTGTCTCAAAGGCCAAGCCCTAAAAATTCAGGAGATGTTCTTTTGAATTCACCTTAATATGAGGCTGATTTTATAGCTTAGGGCTCCTACTGAGAAAGAAGCCAGTTCCTTCTTTGCTGTGGGTTGAGACAAGTGTGAAAGAGTCTGTTTTCTAAGTAGACCACAGCTACTTTCATGAGCTAAATAAAGAGAAGAAATACATATAAGACTGTTAGTCGGGGGAAGCTGACATTTAGAAGGTGTCTAATCTAGTTTGGTTTTCTGCATTGATCAAATTCATGGAATAATTGTTTCCTAGTCCTCTTCCTTTACCTGAAGAGTCAGGGGAAAGGGGCCAGTTCAGAATGGTCATGGTGGCCTGGGAGTGGCTTGCCCTCCTTGATCTTTCATTGAGGGTGATTGCAGCTATGCAAACCACAGCTAACTTTTCAGGACCGTGCTGCTTAATGTGACAGTACATTTTATTTACAATTCAACAGTGTCAGCATGGTGGTAATAACGTGAGAAGATGATTTCGTTGTTGGCAAATAGATCCTTTCAATTGGTTGATAAAATTGGGAGAGTGTTGATAGGATTGCAGATTACCCGGGAAAAACGTTTGAAGTTATTACGTTGGAAGTATAAACCAGGTAGTTTTACCTGGAAACTTAATTGCTAAAATCTTTAATTTTCTGTGGCTTTGGGTTTTTGGATTTTTTTTTGGTGGGGGGGGGCGGGGTGGGTTTTTGTTTTGTTTTGTTTTTTTGCAATCTCTTGTTAACTTGTTTTATTTCCAGTCAAACTGGGCAAAGTCCCCATTACATTGGCAGGGTTGTGATCACCGCATCCCTGAGATCTTCCCTTCTGGAGCAGTGTTATGGTTTGGCTCTGTGTCCCCACCCAAATCTCCCCTTGAGTTGTAATAATCCCTAGGTGTCAAGGGTGGGACCAGGTGGACAAAACTGAATCATAGGGTAGTTTCCCCTATACTGTCCTTGTGATAGTGAGTGAGTTCTCATGAGATATTGTGGTTTTATAAGGGGCTCCCCTCTTCACTTGGCTCTTGCTTCTCTCACCTGCCACCATGTAAGACATGCCTGTTTCACCTTCCGCCATGATCGTAAGTTGCCTGAGGCCCCCCAGCCATGTGGAACTGTGAGTCAGTTAAACCTCTTTTCTTTATAAATTACCCAGTCTCAGATGTGTCTTCATAGCAGCATGGAAATAGACTGATACAAGCAGGAAGTCAGATTTGCACTACGAAAGGCTCATTCCACTCTACTGGGATGACTGGTCCCATGCCCAGCCTTATCTTCTTATATGTGGAACTCTGAGTCTGCCCTGATCCCACCTTCTTGAAGAAATCTTACATAGTGGTCCTACCTAAATTCCTGATCTCTGGCCATTGTATGCTCCCTAAACCTTGTTTCAGGAACTGGCAGCATACGCTCCTTACCTGTTTCGATTCTGCTTTTCTGTGCCCATGAAAACACCCTACACTTAAACTGTGGTGCCATTTTTTCATTTCAGTATTTCACCCAAGAGTCTCTTGTGGAAGTGCTGCACAGATGGGCACATGCAAAGTGCTGATACAGTGGACCTGAATTGTTTTTAATGGATACTGGTCACCTCTGCCCAAACGGACTGCCATAGAAATACTAAAGGTTAACTTTCCTCTACCTCAGATTTGCTACTGAAATTAACAGAGCTCACTTGAGAGATGAATTTGCTCTTTAAAAATTTATTTCCTATGCATTTTCTCTTCCTGTAAATGGGAACCTGGGATCTCAAAAAACTAAATTAAAATTATCAAATACTATTGAACCAACCTAATGAAAATTTTAACCAAAAGTCATTGTAAATTAGGTATGTTCTATACTGAGAACACAAGCCTTTGAAAAGTAGGTATTGTTCTTATGTAAACTCATGAATGGAGACTTCCTTGAATAAATTACTTCTTAATAACATCAGAGAGTCATTGGCTGGCCAAATATCTCCCTAGGGCACTCACTGAGATTCCTGAATTTAAATGTTCAATAGAACTTCATATTTGTCACCTTTACTAACGAGTTTTTCTTTATGAAATCATTATTAGCATGAAAAAGTTAAATTTTGTATCTAATTTCTAGAATTAATGCTGTCTAAAAGACCTTAAGGGGTTGAAAGTTTTCTTGCCAGGATGCAACATTTACATAATTTCTATTGCCCCAGTGTTTACACTCTCCTACCCACTGTCAATTTGCTACCTGAGGCATGAGAAAGAAAAATGATCAGAACAGCCAGAATGTCTGGGAATTTCTGCAAATAGGAACAATGGATCTTCTCAAAAGAGCAGAGAGCAAAATGCTGTCTCCTATTCTGACTAGTGATTCAAGCATACAAAGCCTTACCATTGTTCTTTCTAAAGTACAGACTCACAGCAAGGGCTACTACTGCTGCTACATTTATGATATTCGCGAACAAGTTTATCACCATGGTTAAACAATTCCCTGAGTTACAAGAATCTGTTTTGTTATAGTCAGTCTGGAGTTTTTATTCTTGGATTTAGGATTTTACCTGCATTTCTTTCATTTTAACATGACGGCCGATGGACTAAGTTCTCTCTTATCAAAGCAAGAACTGTAGGTCCTGTAACTGCAGCTTGAAACTATCAGTATATCTCACGTTGCAGAATCCTTTAAGGTAGGAGATACAGCGCTTGTTTATAAACAGATCTGGACTGCTTTTCCACATAGGGGACAGTGAAGCAAAGCTATGATATTTCCAAGATGCCACTGCCTTGACCACAGTCAGAAAGAAAGATGCTAACAAATTATAACCACTGCCTTTCAGTGCTGCCCAGACCCGACCCAGCCTCCTCCATTTTGTGTGTTTAACTAGACTCCCAAATTGATAAGTATCATTGTGCCACAACAGAGTAAACCAATTGAATAGCTGATGCATGTCCAGTACAGAGAAAGTCCTGGGTACAACAGAGGGACCTCAATGCATTACTCCTTGATCACCAGTTATTCATGGCACCTTTATAATATTTATAGTATTTAGCATCCCTAAGAATTGAACCAATACTTCAAACCAACTCGTGATGATATAATTGGTTGTATGAATATAAATGGTACTAGCCACTTTTTTTTTGGCTGGGCTCAGTGGCTCACGCCTGTAATCCAAACACTTAGAGATAAGAGTGTCACTTGAAGCCAGGAGTTTGAGGCCAGTCTGAGCAACAAAACAAAACTCTGTGTATACCAAAAAAAAATTAATTAATTAGTTGCGTGTGGTGGTGGATGCCTGTAGTCCCAGCTACTCGGGAGGCTAAGGCAGGAGAATTGCTTGAGCCCAGGAATTCAAGGCTTCAGTGAACCATGCTCACACCACTGCACCCCAGGCTGGGCAACAGAACAAGACCCTATCTCTCTCTTAAAAAAAAAAAAGTAGTTAAATTTAAGTTTTAAAGAAGAAAAAAAATGGTATCATTTCTGAGTACCATAATTTTTGTTACCTTTTGTATTAGTCCATCCTCATACTGCTCTGAAGAACTACCTGAGACTGGGTAACTTATGAAGAAAAGAGGTTTAATTGGCTCACAGCTGCACAGATTTAACAGGAAGCATTACCAGGAGGCCTCAGGAAACTGACAATCACGGTGGAAGGGGAGGGGGAAGCAAGGACCTTCTTCACATGGTGGCAGGAGAGACAGAGAGTGAAGAGGGAAGTGCCACACACTTTTAAACCATCAGATCTCATGAGGACTCACTCACTATCAGGAGAACAGCAAGGCGGAAAATCTGCCCCCATGATCCAGTCACCTCCACCAGGTCCCTCCCCCAACACTGAGGATTACAAATCAACATGAGATTTGGGTGGGGACACAGAGCTAAACCATATCACCTTTGCAGTATATCAAATTAAAAAGCACATTTCACAAAATCATAACATGAAAAATGAAAACTAGTATTTGAATATACTTCATAGCACTATGAAATACTTTCAACATGCAGGCTAAAGACATGAACAAGATTACTCACGGATAGTTTATGACAATGAATTTACTCCTAAGCTGACACCAGAAAAGGCATTCAAATCACACGAACCAAAACAGATTCACCGAAGAACCTGGATTAGCAAATAACCGAGAGTGTACACCAACCTCCTCAAACAAAGCCCTCTATTCAGCCAAGGAATTTCAATAGAATTGAAAGTTCATTTCACATTATGCAACAAATTTAACGAAATATGTACGTGTGAACAAAATTCTATATCTATACATAACATGTTCCTACTGAATTTCAACAGAAATCAAACATGAAATCCCACAGGAAGTATTTCATTCAACAAGTATACGTGGAGGACATTCCAAGCACCAGTCAGATCTACATGCAGAGACTCCAGTGGCAGGTTTCAGAATATACAAGATTGAGAATGAGGTTTAAACTGATGACCATCTCTGTGGAACATAAGCTATAATGTCCATATATGGGTGCTAGGAGCTACAGTCTCCAGTAATACTGTTTCTCTTTGTATCATTTTTCTGAATTCTGACCTCTCTCCTCTTCTTCATTGGCTTCCAAGACTATATAGGTTTCCTCCTTGCTGAAGATTTTCTACCTCACCTTAGAAATTCCCAGAACTTTGCACCTTTCCCTTTGTGACTGGCTCATTATGATGCCCGAATTGCAGGTGTTACCCTCTAGCATACGATGTCCTCCAGACTGTAGCTTCCTTGAGTTAGAGGCTTGAGTTTGCTTGAGCAAATCAAACATGTTTCCCAGTCTATCAGCCTACATGATTAAGGTTATCTATACATCTTACTGTTATCGTGTGGATGTGTGTGTATGCACGCACATAGATTAAAATAATACACTGTATAAAATACAGTGAGTGCCAAAATAAAAGTATAGAATGAAGGCACAAATGCCTACCCGCTCCCATCAAGCATCCCATCAGTACACAATGGTTGACAACAGTGCAGGACCAGAAGACAGACCACCTGCATGCAAAATACCAGCTCATGGTTGGGCACAGTGGTGCATGCCTATAATCTCAGCACTTTGGGAGGCTGAGGTGGGCAGATCACTTGAGGTCAGGGGTTCGAGAACAGCGTGGCCATGATGGTGAAACCCCATCTCTACTAAAAATACAAAAATTAGCCTGGCATGGTGGTGCACGCCTGTAATACCAGCTACTCAGGAGGCTGAGGCATGAGAATCACTTGAACCGGGGAGGCAGAGGTTGCAGTGAGCCTAGATCGTGCCACTGCATTCCAGCCTGGGTGACAGTGAGACTCTGTCTCGCAAAAACAAACAAATACCAGCTCAACCTCCTTCAAGCTTATGTCCTCAAGGAACTTATTTTTCTTACATTATCTCAGTTTTCTTTTCAGAGAAAAGGGAAATCGCCATATTCCTAGGATTATGGTGATTTTTTTTTTTTATTATACTTCAAGTTTTAGGGTACATGTGCACATTGTGCAGGTTAGTTACATATGTATACATGTGCCATGCTGGTGCGCTGCACCCACTAACTCGTCATCTAGCATTAGGTATATCTCCCGATGCTATCCCTCCCCCCTCCCCCCACCCCACAATAGTCCCCAGAGTGTGATCTTCCCCTTCCTGTGTCCATGTGATCTCATTGTTCAATTCCAACCTATGAGTGAGAATATGCGGTGTTTGGTTTTTTGTTCTTGCGATAGTTTACTGAGAATGATGATTTCCAATTTCATCCATGTCCCTACAAAGGACATGAACTCATCATTTTTTATGGCTGCATAGTATTCCATGGTGTATATGTGCCACATTTTCTTAATCCAGTCTATCATTGTTGGACATTTGGCTTGGTTCCAAGTCTTTGCTATTGTGAATAATGCCGCAATAAACATACGTGTGCATGTGTCTTTATAGCAGCATGATTTATAGTCCTTTGGGTATATACCCAGTAATGGGATGGCTGGGTCAAATGGTATTTCTAGTTCTAGATCCCTGAGGAATCACCGCACTGACTTCCACAATGGTTGAACTAGTTTACAGTCCCACCAACAGTGTAAAAGTGTTCCTATTTCTCCACATCCTCTCCAGCACCTGTTGTTTCCTGACTTTTTAATGATTGCCATTCTAACTGGTGTGAGATGGTATCTCATTGTGGTTTTGATTTGCATTTCTCTGATAGCCAGTGAGGATGAGCATTTTTTCATGTGTTTTTTGGCTGCATAAATGTCTTCTTTTGAGAAGTGTCTGTTCATGTCCTTCGCCCACTTTTTGATGGGGTTGTTTGTTTTTTTCTTGTAAATTTGTTTGAGTTCATCGTAGATTCTGGATATTATCCCTTTGTCAGATGAGTAGGTTGGGAAATTTTCTCCCATTTTGTAGGTTGCCTGTTCACTCTGATGGTAGTTTCTTTTGCTGTGCAGAAGCTCTTTAGTTTAATTAGATCCCATTTGTCAATTTTGTCTTTTGTTGCCATTGCTTTTGGTGTTTTAGACATGAAGTCCTTGCCCATGCCTATGTCCTGAATGGTAATGCCTAGGTTTTCTTCTAGGGTTTTTATGGTTTTAGGTCTAACGTTTAAGTCTGTAATCCATCTTGGATTGATTTTTGTATAAGGTGTAAGGAAGGGATCCAGTTTCAGCTTTCTACATATGGCTAGCCAGTTTTCCCAGCACCATTTATTAAATAGGGAATCCTTTCCCCATTGCTTGTTTTTCTCAGGTTTCTCAAAGATCAGATAGTTGTAGATATGCAGCGTTATTTCTGAGGGCTCTGTTCTGTTCCATTGATCTATATCTCTGTTTTGGTACAAGTACCATGCTGTTTTGGTTACCGTAGCCTTGTAGTATAGTTTGAAGTCTGGTAGTGTGATGCCTCCAGCTTTGTTCTTTTGGCTTAGGATTGACTTGGTGATGTGGGCTCTTTATTGGTTCCATATGAACTTTAAAGTAGTTTTTTCCAATTCTGTGAAGAAAGGCATTGGTAGCTTGATGGGGATGGCATTGAATCTATAAATTACCTTGGGCAGTATGGCCATTTTCACGATATTGATTCTTCCTACCCATGAGCATGGAATGTTCTTCCATTTGTTTGTATCCTCTTTTATTTCATTGAGCAGTGGTTTGTAGTTCTCCTTGAAGAGGTCCTTCACGTCCCTTATAAGTTGGATTCCTAGGTATTTTATTCTCTTTGAAGCAATTGTGAATGGGAGTTCACTTATCATTTGGCTCTCTGTTTGTCTATTGTTGGTGTATAAGAATGCTTGTGATTTTTGTACATTGATTTTGTATCCTGAGACTTTGCTGAAGTTGCTTATCAGCTTAAGGAGATTTTGGGCTGAGACAATGGGGTTTTCTAGATATACAAACATGTCGTCTGCAAACAGGGACAATTTGACTTCCTCTTTTCCTAATTGAATACCCTTTATTTCCTTCTCCTGCCTAATTGCCCTAGCCAGAACTTCCAACACTATGTTGAATAGGAGTGGTGAGAGAGGGCATCCCTGTCTTGTGCCAGTTTTCAAAGGGAATGCTTCCAGTTTTTGCCCATTCAGTATGATATTGGCTGTGGGTTTGTCATAGATAGCTCTTATTATTTTGAAATACGTCCCATCAGTACCTAATTTATTGAGAGTTTTTAGCATGAAGGGTTGTTGAATTTTGTCAAAGGCCTTTTCTGCATCTATTGAGATAATCATGTGGTTTTTGTCTTTGGCTCTGTTTATATGCTGGATTACATTTATTGATTTGTGTATATTGAACCAGCCTTGCATCCCAGGGATGAAGCCCACTTGATCATGGTGGATAAGCTTTTTGATGTGCTGCTGGATTCGGTTTGCCAGTATTTTATTGAGGATTTTTGCATCAATGTTCATCAAGGATATTGGTCTAAAATTCTCTTTTTTGGTTGTGTCTCTGCCCGGCTTTGGTATCAGAATGATGCTGGTCTCATAAAATGAGTTAGGGAGGATTCCCTCTTTTTCTATTGATTGGAATAGTTTCAGAAGGAATGGTACCAGTTCCTCCTTGTACCTCTGGTAGAATTCGGCTGTGAATCCATCTGGTCCTGGACTCTTTTTGGTTGGTAAGCTATTGATTATTGCCACAATTTCAGCTCCTGTTATTGGTCTATTCAGAGATTCAACTTCTTCCTGGTTTAGTCTTGGGAGAGTGTATGTGTCGAGGAATTTATCCATTTCTTCTAGATTTTCTAGTTTATTTGCATAGAGGTGTTTGTAGTATTCTCTGATGGTAGTTTGTATTTCTGTGGAATCGGTGGTGATATCCCCTTTATCATTTTTTATTGCATCTATTTGATTCTTCTCTCTTTTTTTCTTTATTAGTCTTGCTAGTGATCTATCTATTTTGTTGATCCTTTCAAAAAACCAGCTCCTGGATTCATTAATTTTTTGAAGGGTTTTTTGTATCTCTATTTCCTTCAGTTCTGCTCTGATTTTAGTTATTTCTTGCCTTCTGCTAGCTTTTGAATGTGTTTGCTCTTGCTTTTCTAGTTCTTTTAATTGTGATGTTAGGGTGTCAATTTTGGATCTTTCCTGCTTTCTCTTGTGGGCATTTAGTGCTATAAATTTCCCTCTACACACTGCTTTGAATGCGTCCCAGAGATTCTGGTATGTTGTGTCTTTGTTCTCATTGGTTTCAAAGAACATCTTTATTTCTGCCTTCATTTCGTTATGTACCCAGTAGTCATTCAGGAGCAGGTTGTTCAGTTTCCATGTAGTTGAGTGGTTTTGAGTGAGATTCTTAATCCTGAGTTCTAGTTTGATTGCACTGTGGTCTGAGAGATAGTTTGTTATAATTTCTGTTCTTTTACATTTGCTGAGGAGAGCTTTACTTCCAAGTATGTGGTCAATTTTGGAATAAGTGTGGTGTGGTGCTGAAAAAAATGTATATTCTGTTGATTTGGGGTGGAGAGTTCTGTAGATGTCTATTAGGTCCACTTGATGCAGAGCTGAGTTCAATTCCTGGGTATCCTTGTTGACTTTCTGTCTCGTTGATCTGTGTAATGTTGACAGTGGGCTGTTAAAGTCTCCCATTATTAATGTGTGGGAGTCCAAGTCTCTTTGTAGGTCACTCAGGACTTGCTTTATGAATCTGGGTGCTCCTGTATTGGGTGCATATATATTTAGGATAGTTAGCTCTTCTTGTTGAATTGATCCCTTTACCATTATATAATGGCCTTCTTTGTCTCTTTTGATCTTTGTTGGTTGAAAGTCTGTTTTATCAGAGACTAGGATTGCAACCCCTGCCTTTTTTTGTTTTCCATTTGCTTGGTAGATCTTCCTCCATCCTTTCATTTTGAGCCTATGTGTGTCTCTGCACGTGAGATGGGTTTCCTGAATACAGCACACTGATGGGTCTTGACTCTTTATCCAATTTGCCAGTCTGTGTCTTTTAATTGGAGCATTTAGTCCATTTACATTTAAAGTTAATATTGTTATGAGTGAATTTGGTCCTGTCATTATGATGTTAGCTGGTGATTTTGCTCGTTAGTTGATGCAGTTTCTTCCTAGTCTCGATGGTCTTTACATTTTGGCATGATTTTGCAGCGGCTGGTACCGGTTGTTCCTTTCCATGTTTAGTGCTTCCTTCAGGAGTTCTTTTAGGGCAGGCCTGGTGGTGACAAAATCTCTCAGCATTTGTTTGTCTGTAAAGTATTTTATTTCTCCTTCACTTATGAAGCTTAGTTTGGCTGGATATGAAATTCTGGGTTGAAAATTCTTTTCTTTAAGAATGTTGAATATTGGCCCCCACTCTCTTCTGGCTTGTAGGGTTTCTGCCGAGAGATCCGCTGTTAGTCTGATGGGCTTCCCTTTGAGGGTAACCCGACCTTTCTCTCTGGCTGCCCTTAACATTTTTTCCTTCATTTCAACTTTGGTGAATCTGACAATTATGTGTCTTGGAGTTGCTCTTCTCGAGGAGTATCTTTGTGGCATTCTCTGTATTTCCTGCATCTGAACGTTGGCCTGCCTTGCTAGATTGGGGAAGTTCTCCTGGATAATATCCTGTAGAGTGTTTTCCAACTTGGTTCCATTCTCCCCATCACTTTCAGGTACACCAATCAGACATAGATTTGGTCTTTTCACATAGTCCCATATTTCTTGGAGGCTTTGCTCGTTTCTTTTTATTCTTTTTTCTCTAAACTTCCCTTCTCGCTTCATTTCATTCATTTCTTCTTCCATTGCTGATACCTTTTCTTCTAGTTGATCACATCGGCTCCTGAGGCTTCTGCATTCTTCACGTAGTTCTCAAGCCTTGATTTTCAGCTCCATCAGCTCCTTTAAGCACTTCTCTATATTGGTTATTCTAGTTATACATTCTTCTAAATTTTTTTCAAAGTTTTCAACTTCTTTGCCTTTGGTTTGAATGTCCTCCCATAGCTCAGAGTAATTTGATCGTCTGAAGCCTTCTTCTCTCAGCTCGTCAAAGTCATTCTCCGTCCAGCTTTGTTCCGCTGCTGGTGAGGAACTGCGTTCCTTTGGAGGAGGAGAGGCGCTCTGCTTTTTAGAGTTTCCAGTTTTTCTGTTCTTTTTTTCCCCCATCTTTGTGGTTTTACTTTTGGTCTTTGATGATGGTGATGTACAGATGGGTTTTTGGTGTGGAAGTCCTTTCTGTTTGTTAGTTTTCTTCTAACAGACAGGACCCTCAGCTGCAGGTCTGTTGGAGTACCCTGCCGTGTGAGGTGTCAGTGTGCCCCTGATGAGGGGTGCCTCCCAGTTAGGCTGCTCGGGGGTCAGGGGTCAGGGACCCACTTGACGAGGCAGTCTGCCCGTTCTCAGATCTCCAGCTGCATGCTGGGAGAACCACTGCTCTCTTCAAAGCTGTCAGACAGGGACATTTAAGTCTGCAGAGGTTACTGCTGTCTTTTTGTTTGTCTGTGCCCTGCCCCCAGAGGTGGAGCCTACAGAGGCAGGCAGGCCTCCTTGAGCTGTGGTGGGCTCCACCCAGTTGGAGCTTCCCGGCTGCTTTGTTTACCTAATCAAGCCTGGGCAATGGCGGGCACCCCTCCCCCAGCCTCGCTGCCGCCTTGCAGTTTGATCTCAGACTGCTGTGCTAGCAATCAGCGAGACTCCGTGGGCGTAGGACCCCCCGAGCCAGGTGCGGGATATAATCTCGTGGTGCGCCGTTTTTTAAGCCTGTCGGAAAAGCGCAGTATTTGGGTGGGAGTGACCCGATTTTCCAGGTGCCTTCCGTCACCCCTTTCTTTGACCCCTTGCGCTTCCCGAGTGAGGCAATGCCTCACCCTGCTTCGGCTCGCACACGGTGCGTGCACCCACTGACCTGTGCCCACTGTCTGGCACTCCCTACTGAGATGAACCCGGTACCTCAGGTAGAAATGCAGAAATCAGCCGTCTTCTGCGTCGCTCACGCTGGGAGCTGTAGACGGGAGCTGTTCCTATTCGGCCATCTTGCGATTATGGTGATTTTTAAGGTACATGTTCAAGGATTAGAAAACAAAATATCTTTAAGATGTTTGGTAATAACATGATTAACACATGTTATTATGATGATGTCCTGCTTTAGAAGGAGACAAAAAAAGAAGTGGGTGTCCACCCATAGCAAGCATCTGACCTGAGTTTGGGGTATGTTGAGCATAAAGCCTGAATATAGAGGGTAATAAATGAGAAGATGGAGACGTTAACAAGGGTAGGAATTGCCAGCATGGTAGTGGTTTTTTGCAGGATGTTTGCAATGGGACAGACGAATGGAGAATGAGTGATACATTACCAAAGCAGCTCTTGAATGACAAGCTGTCCATTGTCAATGAGGGCCCCAGAAAACCCAGCTCATGAAGTGGGTACCGAAGCATTGCTTAAGGCCAGTGTGCAAATTGGAAGCTGGACGGAGACCAGTCTGTGGGCATCCGTGAGGTTGATATCTTAGTCTGTTCGGGCTGCTCTAACAAAATACGCTAGACTTGGGGTCTCCTAAGCAATCAAGAAATTGATTTCTCACAGTTCTAGAGGCTGGGAAGTCTGAGGTCAAGACAGTGGCAGATGCAGCATCTGTTGAGGAACCTCTTTCGGGTTGCACTACCAATCAGTAGCTGCATCCTCACATGGCAAAAGGACGCTAGCTCTCTCAGGTTTCTTTTATAAAGACATGAATCTCATTCTTGAGGGCCTCACCCTCATGACCTCATCACCTCCCAAAGGCCGCACAGCCCCAATACCATCACCTTGGAGATTAGGTTTTTGGTTTTGTTTTGTTTGAGACAGGGTCTTGCTCTGTCACCCAGGCTGGAGTCCAGTGGCACAATCGGATTTCAGCTCACTGCAGCCTGCATCTCCTGGCTTCAAGGAATTCTCCCACCTCAGCCTCCTGAGTAGCTGGGATTACAGGCATGTGCCACTACTCCCAGCTAATTTTTGCATTTTTAGTACAGACGGGGTTTTACCATGTTTGGCCAGGCTGGTCTCGAACTCCTGACCTGAGGTGATCCGCCCACTTCAGCCTCCCAAAGAAGAGTAGGTTTTAACATATCAATTGGGGGCTGGGGCACACACCTTCAGACCTTAGCAGGTGGTGTGATAACATCAAATCCTAGCTAAATAGCAGTCAGTTTATTTCGTAGATCCTAAAAACTTGTCCAATACGACCGTAAATCTATGACAGAATATTCAGTTTCACTATAAAATGGCTTCAGGAAAAGAACTGAAGCCAATGGAATTGATTAATAGCACTCAGATTGGTAGAAGAGTCCCATAAATCAGGTGGCTCCTGTGACTTTATGCAGGCGAACTGACTTTGATCTCCGCTTTGATTCCTTCATCTGGAACAAGTAAATAACAAAACCAACATCTCTCAGGATACAAGGAGGATTAATAAGAAAGACAAAACCTATGAAAGCACTTAGCAAACTATTTGATATACATATGTAACATTCTTTTCTTTGCTTTTCCTAATTTCATCTACAAAACTGCATATCCATTTGTTTTCAGAATAATCCATCCAAACCACGGATCAGCTACCTTCTCAGTAAACTGCAGGTCTGGGTGAGGTGTGTATTTAATAGCTTGCTTGTGCAACCAACACGTTTTGGTCTCAACTACTTCCCAGCTGACTTCTGCTTTATCCTCTCTCACTTTACAGAAAAGTCAGCAATGAAAGACTTCTCATAGCGGTCATCGATTTGTTATCACAAACAAATCATGAAAGACAGTACAAAAATTAAAGACCCATCCTTACACGCCAACACGAAAGGCAGGGTGTCTAGAGGCAGTCTTTTCAACAACACCCACACACTGTCATCACCATCTTAATCATCACTCTTGATTATAAAATTCAGTAATGAATTCTATCTTTGAAACTAGCTTGCAGTGTGGCTTTAGGTAAATATATAATATACTCATAAATGTGTACATATAATACATAATTATAATATATAACATACTAGTAAATTAGTGTATATAAAAATACTTATATAGTATCCATATAATATACTAGTGTATGTTATCTACGTATATTTATATAACATATATATTTGAATTTCCTCACAATAAAATACCTCAGCTTCTCACAGAATTTTTTTGAGGAACAAGTAAAACAGCAGATGCAAAAGATGCATTGAAAAATGAAATATTTCCCCAATATTGTGCATTCATATCTGTATATATACACATACATATCAAATTTCTGAAAGAAAATATTATATGTTTTTGAGGACACCTCTAAGTTTCTTTCTGATAGTAAAGTAACAATCATGACAGTAATTATTCAATCAGGATTTCAATATAATCTGTGGGTCCCATAAGGACTTCTTTTTGTGCTTCCTGGGTCTGGCAGGTGGTAGAGATGGGGATATCAATGGTGAGCAATTCATACACAGTTTTTGTCCTTGTAGAGATGGATACTTAGACAGTTAGCAAATTATTGCGAATTGTCTCAGCACTGTATGGATAAGAACAGAGCAAATAAGCAATCATGAAAGCATTCCAGGAGGAAGTGACATTTGATCTGTCATCATGGTGATTTGCAGTTATCTAGGTAGACAGACAGTGCGGGGGAATGGGGAGGAGGTGACGGGTGAGGAAGCACCTCGCAGACAGAGGGGGATGCCTGACTGCAGATGGCTTGTACATTTGAGGAACTGAAAGAAGACTGGAAAAGTGAGAGAGGCCAAGATTGCCAGAGAAGGCTGGACTTTGCTGGAGCCTTGTTGATCATTGTAAAGATTTTGGTCTTTCAGAGCCATGAAACTACTTCTGGCTTTTCAGTTGGAGTGAAGAGATTTGTGTTTCCTGAATGATGTCTCTGGTGGCCTATTGTGAAGAATAGAACAGCATCGCCGTAGTTTCCAGTTCTCACAGCCTTTTCCCTCCATCTTCATGGAGACTGCTCTAATCTACGTAGAAGCAGCAGAGGCCCAAATACTGAAATGCTGATATTTCAGTATTTCCAGAAAAAGCCTAGCCTCCACCTTAACCTGAGAATTTCACCCCCCCTAGTATCTGGAATTCCCAGACAAAAGGGTTACCCCTTTGGATTTCAGCCTTGTCCTTGTTCAAATGCTAAAAACATGCTGAGAAGTAATGCAGAAACTCTGTGTGTCCATTGCATCTCGATATGGATAAATCATTGAATCATTGCATGGGAAGAGGTTTTATTCAGGAAGAGGCAGAATAAGAGACCCAATACAGGAAGGCTGATCAGGAACATGAGCAGCCCCAGGGAAGAGGGAAAAGAAGAAAGGGAGGCCCAAGGCTGGGTTCACAGACTCTGTTGTTCATTCCAGTCACTTCCTTTTGGGAGAATTGTTTACATGCAGCCTCTGAAGGAGTGAAGGATGCGCCATCCCAAAATACAACAGATTGTTATATGGATTGTTTTGAGTTGACCACATTCTAGATATTGTAGTTTTAAAACAGGTGGGCTGACCTGTCTCTTCCTGCTTGCAGCGTAGCATAAAGATTCCTCTGGGAGAGGCCCCGTACCTGTACCAAGGCAAGAAAACAGACCTCATCACCAAAGACTGAGCACTGGGGCCTGCAATGGACCTGAATTAATAGACTTCTCAAAGTAACCCTTACTTCTACTACTTTTACACTCCCCTCTCCTATGTATCTCCTAGTGACTCCTGTAGAAATTGACTGCCCCTTGGCTACCTATTCTTTGCCTTGTAATTTCTTCTCAAATTGATCATTCTTTGTCTAAAAAGTATAAAAGCAACTTCCTTTGGCTACTTCTTCACCTCTCTCTCGAGAAGATCTCTATGTACATTTAAAGCTAATACAATTGATATGCTTCTTTCTTGTTCATCAGCCTGGTGTCAGTTTGGTTGCTAGTTTCAGCCAAAGGGCCCACATAAGAGTTTAAGGGAGATTGGCGGTGACCTCTGACTCTCCTACGCCTCCACCTACCAAGTTCTGGCTTTATCTTTTATTCTGCTGCACTTCAACTCAAGGACCCAACCTTGATGTCTCTCTGTGTCCCACTATAATACGTACGAACAATAAAACCTGATTTATCAGCGGCCCTCAGGTATGGCAACTCACAACAACACAAGGTAGCATTTGCATTTCTGCTGCAATAAAACATCATGCACGAAGGCCCAGCCAGAGAAAATGGCAGGAGGCTGCAGGGAGCTGGGAGAAAGGAGAGCATCTTCCCTGAGTCCTGAGCCTAGGCAGAGGCTAATGCCTTCCCAACCTGCTCGGAAAGATTAGACAAACAAAACCCAAACACAGAAAGAGATGCAAATATCCCCAGGAACTAGGACAAGTATGAGCTCGGCTCCAAATGTCAATTACTGGAAGTCTCCAGAGCCTGGTTAAAAATAGATATGGAGGTTTCTTTGTTCACTTGTCAGGAAGGGTCATCCCGTCACATCAGATTTCCATCACTCTCTTATCACCCAATAGCTGAGTTGTCAACCATTTGCAACTGTAAGTCTTGGTTACAATGCTGTCACAGCGTCCAAATTAGTATGCGTCCTTTCAATTTTATCCAAATACCCGGGGCTCCAGGTTTCACAGGAAGTGCATGGAAAGGCTCATGAACATAATATATGTAAGCATTACTATAACCAGGTTGTTGTTGTTGTTGTTCTTCAAATGCCTCTGTATGTTTGTGCAAAGACAGAGAAAGGATGTAAGCAGAGACCAGTGGCAAATCGCCCATAGGCGAGATGGGTAACCAAGAGGCGGTGCGGGGTGCAGCTAGCGAGAACCACGTCCCGTTTTCCATTTCTGCCGTCACCTCGCTTAGAGACCATGAGAAAGTCCCTCGTGCTGCAGTTTTCCTCTACCCTGTAGTTAGACGAATCCCTAGCTACCCACCTTTGCCCAAGAAATACTGTACAAATGAATTAGATTTAGTCTGAATGTCTCATGAACTTCTCCTGCGAAAAGTGCTTAAATTTGCAGTCAACTCCAAATTATGCTTGGTAATTGAAGGAGCAGCGGTACCGATATTCCCAAATAACAGACAATCTAAAAGTCATTTTGACTTGATTCTGGTATGCAGTGTTTGATTTTGGAGGGGAGCAGCAGATTTGCTTCCTTAATTAGTTTTAGCTTAAGCTGGTATTAAACTTAAATAGAATGGTATTCTGTTTCATTCCATGAGCCCTGCCTGGCTTGAAACAAAAAGAGGAGGAACAGGAAGGAGAGGCCCAACATGTAAATGTTACCACTAAAAATGGGGAGAAGGGGGAAACAGCCACAAAACAAATGATTTCCAAAATCTCAATCAATCTAGATTTAACTTTAGAGAGAGGAAGGTATGCTTCACTTCTCTCTTTTGGCTAGAGATTTCCTTTTCACTTGACTGGCCACTTTATGTCTCTGACCTATGAGCTTCGAAATTTAACCTTGCTAAGGAACTCCTCCCAGCCTGCCAGTCCAAATAAATCACTGTAGTTGTGTCAACGTTTGAGCCATCTTAACCAAGCTTATTGCATCTCTACAATAATTCCTCCCACAAATAAACAAGCATTTTAAGAATTCACTGTCTCTCTAAAAACTTTTGCAGACCCATTTTGGGTAACAAAATTTTATTAGAACTCAGGAGGACTTTTGAGATGGAGTCTCACTTTGTCACCCAGGCTGGAGTACCATGGCACAATCCTGGCGCACTGCAACTTCCGCCTCCTAGGTTCAAGTGATTCTCCTGCCTCAGCCTCCTGAGTAGCTGGGATTACAGGTGCCTGCCACTAGGCCCAGCTAATTTTCTGTATTTTTAGTAGAGACGGGTTTTCACCATGTTGGCCTCGCTGGTCTTGAACTCCTGACCTCATGGTTCACCCACCTAGGCCTCCCAAAGTGCTGGGATTACAGGCATAAGCCACCGTGCCCAACCCCTTTTTTAAAATATAACAATTTTATTCCTCTGGCCCTTTCTTTATCTAAGATTTTTTCCCCCTAAATAGCTACAAAAGCAGAGATCCTGCAGAATTGACTCTTTCAAAACCATTTATAGGGTTTACCCAAAGGGTCATCCCATTCTCCTTGACAGCATCAGCAATTCCGCTATCTCCTCCAGACCCAACCCAACTTCTTCAGAACCTGCAGGTGTTGGAAAGCAGCACCTTCTATCTCTCTGTCTTTGACCTACAGATTCTATAAAATAACAACTGATATTTATAGTTCTTACCATGTGCGGGGAACTGTTCTAAGCACTTCATATGTATTAATTTCTTTAGTTACAACTCTACAGAGTTGTAATTGTCTGCTTTTTACAGATGAGGAAACCTGAGTAGGGAGATATTAAATGCATTCAGAGCATGACTCAGCTAGTCCGTGTTCACGTGAGAATTCACAGCCAGGCATGCTGATTCCAGGGCACAGGTTTCTACTCCACACCTCCCCCTAAATGGTTCAGGCCTGACTTAACCAACAGTGAGACTGTCTTTCTATCCTGCCCAGGATCCAGATAGATCCTCCCCACTTGGGCTCTACGAAGGATACAGAATATGATACTGAAGACTAAATGTGAAAACACAGCCCTTTCAACTATCAATGGTCTGGCACTGGCTGTCAATCATCAATTAAAGCAGAATGTCTAGAGATGCGGAATGATGTTGTTAAATAGCTCCCTAGATGGTTCTAATGTACAGCTAGGGCTGAGAACCATCCATCAACATGAATAGAAGGGAGAGGAGGAGAAGAGAATATAAAATGATGGGTAATAATAAAAATTGAGGTACATTACATTCTGAATCCCAACATTACCCCTGAGTATGAATCCCATTCAGTGCACAAAAACGTGTAGCATTTTCTCAGGCGAGGGAGAATTGCATGTAACTAAGTTAGACCTCCTTGTTTCTCGAAGGTACGATCCCAGAACCCTAATCAATACAGCAGTGTAGTAGGCTGGGATGCTAACTTATACACGATCTCTTCTGCCTTGAAAGATCTGTGATTTTTAAAGACAAAATATTCCAATATTGCTAAATGGCAGCTGTGCAATGGATTAAAATCTCCTTTTACCTCTGTTTTTCACTTTGCTTTTACAGTGGAACTTCTATCACTCTCACTTCAGTACTCTGTAAGCCAGATAATTATTTGAAACCCCTGCAGTCCCAGTGCCATGTCTGAGCAAAGATTTAATGTCTGAGTCCTAGAGTGAGATTTCTGATTACCAAGACTTCATTATCTTTATGAAACAAGCGACAGTACACTGACTGATGTACAGGGAAGTTTTATCATAGACTGTTAAGTCTGAACTACCATTGTCAAAACAAATAGAGGAAGCATATTGTGTGATTTACCTTCCTTGATTTTTTTTTCTGTCTGTTTGCATACCCACTCATCTGCAAGATTATAATTCACAATGGGGCTCTCTGTCATTAGTCTGAATTAGGAAGTTTCTACAGTATTTTGGAAATCAAATTGAAGTCCTTAGGAGGTTGAAATGCTTGAAATTATCTAAATGATTTTCATTATTGTAGCTCAGACTTTTATTAAACATGTTACTGCTTTCCAGAAATAGTGAACAATAATATAATAATTAATAATCAAACATACATCAAGGGGTACTTCATTTCAAACTATAAAATTAAAAGGCTGGTGATCAGCATCCCTGGCAGTGGAGTGGAGTCTCCCGTTTCTCTAGGAGACGCATTAGCTGGGTAGTTGGGGCTTAGTTAACTCATAGGCAGGCACACTGCTTCCTCCCTCATCTCGCTGTCTGAACATATGTCTCCTGCATCATGTCTGTTCAGACCCAGCACGTGCTTCCACCATGGAAGTAGAAGTTTTAATTATGTTCATAATATTCAATAGCAAGAGAATGCCATCCCTGTTAGACTGCTCACCCACCCCATCCCCAGATCAGCCAAGCAGGAATGCAGGAGCTTATATAAGATTTTTTTTTTTTTTTTTTCTGGGCATGGTGGCTCATGCCTGTAATCCAAACAAGTTGAAAAGCCAAGGTGGAAGGATCCCTTGAGGCCAGGAATTCAAGATTAGCCTGGGCAACATGGCGAGACCTGGTCTGTGCAGAAAATTTTAGTAGCCGGCGGTGGTGGCACAAGCCTGTAATCCTGGCTACTCAGGAGTCTGAGGTCGGAAGATCGCTTGAGCGTAGATACGTGAGGCTGCAGAGAGCTGTGATCGTGCCGCTGCACTCTAGCCTGGGCAACAGAGCTAGACCTTAACTCTAAAAGAAAAAATAAGGAATTTTCTTCCCTCCTATTCATCCTACCATACTTTTCTTCTAGACTATTCCACATATGAACGTAGTCACAAAATAAATTTGTGAAGCTCTCAAACTCTGTGCGTGTGTGAGTCCCATTTTCTGCTTCTTCCCCTCTCTCTCAGAAGTCAGCCTCCTTCCCTATTTAAAAAAAAAAAAAAACCCTCAGGGTGAGACTTTTCCTTAGCCATGGAGTAACTCTCAGAGCATTTGCATTTAAATATTTAATTTCGTATTGTGGGATGAAAGGCTGTGATTGAACTACAGGGAGAGAGAGGGAGTGGTGGAAGTGTGGGGTAAAGAAATTCCACCTAAAATTATACGCAAAAATCTAGAGTGGAGCCTACAACTTGCTATTTACTCATTTAGCACTTAAGAGATCAGAAAACAGCATAATGAGTTTGGGTTTGGGTTTGTATCTTTCCCCCCAAAAGCTTCTTGGATGTCCCCTGTCACTGAGCTGCTAAAATCACAATGGAGTCCAGATTCTTTATAAACCACTTAGATGATTGGATGTCCCCAGGTCCCGGTTCATGTATAACATTTGGCAACCTCGTAACACAGGAGGCCCATTCACCTGTAGAAGTCTGTGTGTCCCAGTTCGCCATGAACAATTCTAAATTATGCCACTCTGCCAGTGTAATCACTCCTTGTGTTGCCCATTGCTCTCTAGAATGCACCAGATGATAAATCAGATGGTCACCTACTTATGATGTCCTTCATGGACAGGCCCAGCCTCCGCCCTGGTCTTCCTTCACTCACTGGTGCCACACTCTACATCCCAGTCAGACTGAGCTAACTTTGAACTATTTAAAATGTCTTTAACTTGCCAATTACACAAGGTGTTCTCTCAGTCTGCAGAGGGTGTCTCCCTTTCCTCCCTCCCTTCTCACTCCATCCCTGACTATTTTAGTCTCATCTTTCAAGTTTCAGAGTATATGATGCCTCTTTCAGGAAGCCAAGACTAGGCAGGAGTCCCTTTTACATGTACTTTTCTCAGTAGTACTTGATACATCATGTTGCTTTGATGATATCCTCAAAGGATAGACCCTTATTCACACAGTACCTAGCTGGCACTAAGTAGACACTCACTAAAACTTGGGTTTCTTGAGTGAGTGGGTGAATAAATGAGTGAATGGACATCAGTGGTGCAGGGGAAGTTTGCAGTAATTCATCTCCCTGTTCATATGACTACTCCTGGCCTGAATGTTCCTCCAGCCCAGAACCGTCAGCATCCTCCATCAACATCCTCCACTTACAGTGTCTTAACCCAGAGTGTCTCCAGAATAAAGAAAGGCCTATGACCTTCAGGACACTCAAGGATGGGAAGAAAAGAGGTGAAAAGAAATGAGATCCTCCAAATAGGAAAACGTGGTAGAATTCATGAGGTTTCACCCTGTAAAACGGACAGCAAGGGCCCAAGTTTTCCAAAAGGCCAGATATGAGCATCATATGGTATTAGAAAACTAAGACTTGAAGAACTCAAGTGAATTGTCAAAAGTTACAGAGCGGTTAGTGGCAGAGTCAAGAAAAATACTCAAATTTCCAGACACAAAGTCCAGTGACCTTTCTTTGCCTAGATTTTACAACTTTAAACGCTCTAGTTTTACCAAAACCTTAGGCAGCTAGATTTACAAGCCATGCAAAGATATTACCATCTCTGTGCTCCTGCTGCTGCTTTGAAGAAGAGAAGATAAAGCCAATGAAAATATCAAACAAATCTCAGAAGGCCTTTAATGTTACAAGCATGAACATAACTATTCCAACAAGACTAGCCCACTACTCGGATTTCATCTTCCAAAAGCCATCCCGACTCAGGAGTTTTTCAACCCTAGGGGGTCAATGCTGAAGTCCTGAGCTCTGGCATTTGGGGGTTACTGGTTTTCCTTCAATGTATCAATCTGGCTTAAATATTCAAATTCATTTGAAATGCTGGCTCTTTGAGTGTGAGTACTCTAGTAAAACTATAAATAACAAGTCAATTTTAGGGTGCTATTTTCAGATGCCAGATTTTACAATCACGCAGTTTGACTCAGAAATTCTCCAGTTGGGACTATATCCTCAATCTCCAGGTAATTTCTTAAATATCAGCAAAATCCTGGATACCTGATGCTCTGAGGAACTTTTTATTATGTCAAGCAGGGTAAAATATTTGTATTTTTAATTTGGGGTGGGAAAAATTGTTCACCCAAATGAAGTAAATGTCAGGTCATGGTGAAATGATAGTTGTCACTAAATATTTGAATGGTGACAATGTTAGATGTCTTCCTTACTAATCTAGATGGCAAAACTAGAAAAATTGAATGAAGTATACGAAGACAGAAATTTGGTTCACATGAAGGAAACCATCCCTCCCCATCAGAGGTGGTCAGCAATAAAGGAACCTGCCACAAGGATCTGTGATCAGCTTGTCAGTGCTGAAGCAGAAGCGGACGAAATGACCATCTGTCCAGGACACTGAAGACAAGATTCCTGCATTGGGTGGCAGGGCTGAACAAGACAATCTCGTTTTTGATAATTTACTTCTTATAACAGGCATTGCGTGCCTGAGATCCTATAAACTATAAACTGATTTTAATAAGGTTTGGTTTATTCGTTTAAATCAACTATTACTAAGCCTCTAAATTCACCCTTTGCTAAATTTTATGTAGAGAGGACTTCAGGGACATGGACCTAATCCCTACAAGGTGAAATACAAGCAGAAAAAGAGGCATAAATATAATTTTATGCATTAGATACTATCTTTAACGTATATTATCAATGCAAGTTAAAATGGAACAACTTCAGAGAACAGTGACATTTCACCAATTATTGGCAGTTAGTATCTTCATATAAACAAAGGCTTTAGGAGCTGACTTGGAAGAGAATAGTCATAAAAACACCACATATTTGAGGCAGGGAGCAAATTCAAAGGGCGTAAAAGAAAAAACATCAATACATTGTTTAATTAGTGTTTCCCATTGCACAGTATTTCATTGCACTGGCCTAGTCCACAAGCTCAGAAACTCGGGGTCATGTTTAGAAACTGTAAGCTCAGAACCAGAAGACACTCTGGAATGCTACCCTCTGGCTTTACAGAAGAGGAAATTGAGACCCAAGAAGGTGAATGGCTTCCCTGTAGTTCATGAGATTCCACAGTGCTGAGAGACATTAGTACTCTTTCTGGTCAAAGTAATTAATTTATGTATGGCTGGTACCTTGGGACAAGGGCAATGACATTAAATGATTCTGAAAACACAACAGCAAAAAACCAGCTTGGCATATATAAAATACCTCCAAATTAAAACTTAACAAATATAATATCAGTGTGCAAAATGAATGGAAAGCAAGATAATATTACAGTGCTTCATGATAAGAAAAGTCAGTGACTCAAGAAAGAAGAGGAAATCATAGGAAAAGGGTTATAGATTATTCTATTTTAGAGCTATTTCTCTTCTCTTCCTCTCTTTTTATTAACAATAGCTCATGGTGAGATCTTGCCTTGGAATCTGATGGAAATAGCAGTATTGAGTGAAGGACAAAGTCTACATACATATATGATTGAAATAATATACTGGGAATGGTTGAAAATTATATGTAAGAAATAATAATCCTCTGAGTGTGTTGTTATTCACCTCGACCCCTCCAAACACACACACACCCTCACACACACGCACACACACACCATATAGGAACATGCACGTACATCCAAATAGGCTAAATTTATATCTAGAAAAATGAACGCGTCATTATATAACCTACATAAAGGCAAATGCTATTTCTGGCCTGTGGTCTTTAAGCTGCCTGCCCTTGCAAGGTGTTATGTATGCAATATATGCTTAATAAATACTCATATATGGGAAGGATGATGATGATAACAACCTTTGCCAAATGCCAATTACAGGACATCCAGTCAACGCTTCATGGGTCAATACATCAGCAGAAAGGAAGCGGCAAATGGAATTAAAATAGTGTATCTGTTTGTTCATTGTTAATGGCTGCTATGAATTTGAATTAGGCCAGTAATTGCTTCCCTGATATGAGAGCAAAATGCCAAGGTAAAGACTGTAATTAACATTCAGAAGGAATGGAGGCTCAGAGAATGGGGACTTCTTTCGAAAGAAATCTCCAGTTTCCTCTTTGCCTCTTCCAAACCTCTTCCTAACTTCTTAGCATTCTTGTATTTCAAAATTGTTTTTGTTGTTATTTTTTAATCTCCCTCCTTCCTCCCCACCCCCACCCTGCTTTTAACTGTTGTTCCCAACTTTGAAGCTTGCAAAACTGATGTGTTTTTAAAATGGTACTTCTTTTCTATGAAAGATTAGGGACTAGGAAGTAAACCAGCCAGCAAAAATGGAAGTCCTGATGAGGGGAATATGTGAAGGTGGATGAGACACAGAATTTTTCAAATAACATTGATTTTCCAAGCTACTCAGGATCCAAGGGGAAGTTTAAATGTTTCCTTTTGTTATTTCTGATCACTGTTTAACAGGAAAAGGGCGAGGCAGTGGTCTAACATGTCCAAAAAAGACAACTTGTCTCAGTTACATCCATTAAGAAATGAATAATGGCAATTATGATCGATTTTAAAAATCCGGCACTCAGTTTTCTTTGATTTCCCTCAGCTGGCATCAATGTGTGATCTCTTACTTCTTGTACTGGCTTGGTATGTGAATACGTGGTATGTGTTTGACCAACCTAACTCTCCCCACGAAGTAACACTGTTATAGAAGGGGGAGCTTTCTTCCCCAGGGGACCTGATGGCTTGGTGCTTGTGCGAATAACAAGACTAAGAATATATGCTTCGTTCTTTCTTTCCCTGGTGGCTCCTGGATCTGCCTGGATTCCAGGACCCCAAAACAATGTTTCCAGTCAGGATTCCACAATACAGTCATGAAAACTCACTGAGCCCTGACTGCCACTTTGCAAGGACTCAAACTCATATGGCTCTAAAGGAATGCTTTAAATACCAAACAAAACCCAGTTTTCCTCACTAGAGCATGGGGCACACTGATAGTATGCTTGAAGCAAAATAAAGGGAGAAAAATGCATTTCTCAAAATACTCAGGCAGGCTGTTGCCATCATAAAGTTGTTACCGTCGTCATAAAGCAGGGTAAAGAAGTAGATTTGAGACTCCATTGTCTGGGGATAATTAGTGTCTAGGCAAAAATTTCCTGACCAGAACTTCGTATCTTGAAGTAGGAATAATTACAGGGAAACCAGAAGCAGTTTAATCAGTGGGCATCACTTATTCAAGAAACATATATTAAGCACATGCTCCACAAATGGTACCATTTTATAAGCATAACGAAGTACAGCAGAAGTAGGTTTTGATCTGGTAATATGATTAAGGAACAAACAGTTTGGTTGAAAATCAATTGCCCTGGCTACCTACTACCTGGTGAGCTTGAAATCTGATTTTTTTTTTCCCCACTGTTGTTTCTCTTTTAGAATGACTTTAAAATGTCAGATTTTGTCTCAGGAGCAGTAGGGGTCCCATCTGCAATATCAGTGACACATAAAAACTTCACGAGAAACACTAAAATGCATTAATGGAATCAGTAGAAAGCTATGGACATTTTTATGTACTTATAATGTACTACCCTCCTCATTTTCTTTTTTGAAAGTGAAACAAATGGCATACAACTGAGACGTTGATACTGGTTAGAGAAATGGCCTAACAGAAAAATAAACTAAGTACTCTCAATCCATTTTAAAATTAAGGTGAGTGCTAAGAATTAACTGTGGTTTTTAGAGTTTTTCTTTAGTTTTTCCTTTATTCTTAATCAGAGTTTCTTAACCTTGATTGACACTTTTGATATTTTGGTCCGGAGAATTGTTTGCGGGGCTGTCCTGGGTGTCTGGGAAGGGTTGCAGTGGTCCTGGCCTCTACCTTCTGGATGCAACAGCAGCATCCTCCCAGTGTGAAAAACAAAACTCTCTCTGTCTCTAGACATTGCCAAATCACCCCCTCCCTAGAGAGAACCGTTGCTTTATATTGACGCCTAAAAGATAGCCAATCATGTGACTTGCTCTTGGCCATAAGAGCAAATTTGGAATTCAGCATATGACAGATGCTGTCAGTTACACCAAAAAATCACATGGGCCAGGAGCTATGACATTATAGAATTAATATTTGTATTGTGTTTCTTATGGGTTTTCTTTCTTAAGAAAAAGATGACAGGCTTTGTGATTGGCTGGTGTCAGGGTTGCATATCTGAGTCACAAGGATACTGGGTTGCATTTGAGTCCCTGGGGTACTGTGTTCATTGTCGAGTCTCCAAAGTCCATTCCTGACCTGCACAGAGCAGAGGTGACCTGGACCAATTGCCCCAGTTTGTACATCTGGAAGTTAGTTATAAAAACTAACCACATGCACCATGAAAATAGAGGCAGGGGTGCAGGCACGGTGGCTCACGCCTGTAATCCTAGCATTTTGGGAGGCTGAGGCAGGAAGATCACTTGAGGTCAGCAGTTTGAGACCAGCTTGGCCAATATGGTGAAACTCCGTCTCTACTAAAAATACAAAAATTAGTCAGGCATGGTGGTGCATGCCTGTAGTCTCAGCTACTTGGGAGGCTGAGGCAGGAGAATCACGTGAACCTCGAAGGTGGAGGTTGCAGTGAGCCAAGATCGTGCCACTTCACTCTAGCCTGGGAGACAGAGCTAGACTCCATCTCATAAAAAGAAAGAAAACAAATAGAGAGGGTAAAAAGTGAATGTATTTGTTTCACTACCAGTTCACCTATTAGGAGGATGGCTAAATGTTTATGTCTGGATGTGCAAGGAAGAAGCCGAGCAGTTCTCAACATCCCAAGGCCATCATTTTCCTGTTTATAGAATAGTTTGGGAGCCACTTTTCCCTGAATTTCCTCATCTCAGAAGATATAGCATGTCTTCCCAGATTCACTATATATAGTCCCTTGGAAATTGGTAGGATAGAGACAAAAAAAAAAACTGGAATCTCTCAGAATAGGGCAAGTTCATGGCCTTTGAATGGCAGGTCATCTGAGGCTTACATGATAGATCACACCCACGTCCATCCATCAGAGAAGCTTTGGCTCCTCAGAAGACACAAGAACGTTCAGAGTGTGCAGCTCTTAATTCGCACTTCAGTAGCACTTGTCATGGTTGACTACATGCTTCTCTAATCACTTTATTCTGTTGACTTCCATGATTTGTATTTGCCTAGTTTCCCTACTGCATCACCGGTTGTAGGCCATTTTCTTCTAAGCTCCTCTAATGGAGCCTCTTTTTTTTTAACCAAAGCTATAAATATTGCAAGGTTTATAGGCCCTCCTTTCCTACCCTCTTCAGAGTGATTGCATCTAGCCCCGTGGTTTCAAATACAACCAGCAATGAAATATTTTCACAGCCTAGACTATTCTACTGAGACCAGTATTCAGACATCCAACTCCTACCTGGCATCTTCATCTGAAATGGGTATTTCAAACTTAACACGGCCAAAGTACAGACGTTTGATTCTCCATATTCACTTCTACCCATTAGTTCACTCATGCCTCCATCATCTCTCAGGCTATGAGTCATCCTTTCTTTGCTTTGCTCTCCAAAATATATTCCAACTTCCACCACCACTCACCTTCTCCACTGCTAGTTACATCCTAGTGCACACCACTGGTATCTCCTTCCTGGATGAATCCAATCGTCTCCCAAATGTTGCTCTGTCAACAAAGCAATCTTTCGAAAGCTTGAAATCCCCTGCTCCCATGATACTTGAGCTGAGCCCCAGCCCTTGGTAAGGCCTCCAAAACCTGGCCCTCACCTCCACCATCCTTCCTGTCCCAACAAAATGGTCCCAATGGACCTTATTTCTGTTCTACAATACATTAAGTTTGCTTCCATTAGAAAACCTTTGCCTACTGTTCCTTTTGTTTCTGACACCCTTTCCTAAATCCTTCGCCTATCCCCAGTGGTCTTTCCTCAAAAGGCCTTCGTAACCTGCTAGAGCAGCCCCACCTTCTGTCACTCTAGCAGAACCTTAACCTCTTTTCTCTTACTCATAATGTCTATTCCTGAAATTATCTTATTTGTTATGTATGTATTGCTTGTTCTCATCACTGGAAGGCATGTCCCTTGTCAGCAGTGACTCTACGGTGTTCATTGCTGTGTCCCCAGAGCCTAGAACAGTGCCTGACACAGAGAACTTCAGTAAACACTTAGGGCTGACTATCTAGATGTCATCTAAACAATGGAAGAACCCATCACAAGTTACATGCTGCTGAGTAAGGCAACTGCCTGGTTGTGTCATGTGCCTGCCTACCTGCAGAGTGCAGTTATCCATGTTGAGAATTGCAGATAATCACCTACGACCCTTCGGTGATTTTGATATATGAACTATTCAGGTGAACTACTGTTTTGAGACAGCTTCAAATTCTGGTATGTCATGCAATTCTGCTTTCACATTTTTGATTACCTCTAAGACCTATTCATATGCAATTGAGTCAAGGACAGGATAAACTGTTGTAAATGACTTGAACTAGCAACAGAAGAAAATATGGGGATAGGCCGGGCACGGTGGCTCACGCCTGTATTCCCAGCACTTTAGGAGGCTGAGGCAGGTGGATCACTTGAGATCAGGAGTTCGAGACCAGCCTGGCCAACATGGTGAAACCCCATCTCTACTAAAAATACAAAACTTAGCTGGGTGTGGTGGCACGTGTCTGTAATCCTAGCTTCTCGGGAGGCTGAGGCAGGAGAATAGCTTGAACCTGGGAGGTGAAGATTCTAGTGAGTGGAGATTGCATCACCGCACTCCAGCCTGGGCAACAGAGTGATAATCCATCTCAAAAAAAGAAAAGAAAAAGGAAATATGGGTATAGATGGACTTTGAGAGCAATAAGACCAACACGAAGACCCTACTTTCAGGTAGTCTTTAGATGGTGATTAAAAACATCGCTCCCCCAAAATATTAAACATCTTTTGGCCACTAGAAAATGTGAAATTCCCTCAAGAAAAGCCTTTAAATTTTGGCAACTTTCTGAAGCTCATTTTTTGCATCTATACCACTGTTATTTCGTCTGTAATTGCATGGTCGTTGCCAACATCATCAGCATTTTCTTTGGTAAAAGAAATTTTCGTCTGGAAAAGTAAAGAAAGAATGCAGTGCAATTACTAGTATTGACCTGGAATATAAAACAGGATGGTAGCTGAATTATAACTAATTAGAGCTAGCCATCAAGAATTAGGGAGCTCTGCCGGCTAGACATGTTTAGCTTCAAGAGGAAAAGAAAGTGTGAACTAGGGGAAAAAAAATCACAGACTACCTTGCATCTTTCCACAGTTCAGCAATTAAATGAGATTCACACCAATTGAGATCAAGAGTGCCTGCAGGCTGACACAATAAAAGAAGATTTTATATGCCCCTATGACATGTTGACAGAATTACAATCATCTCAGGGCTAAGAGGGATGGGGGATTTTTGATTAGTTCTTTATAAGGGATACCTTTTAATCCCAGGGAAAATAACTTCTCCAAAATGTAAAAGTGAGCATGTTTAAATGCATCTTTTGGCATCCACATGCTTACAGCTGAATTGACAAGTAATTATGTTAGCTAAGTTCTAAGAATGTATCCTCTGTCTTCTCATCCCCACTCCAAACGAACTTAATACATTTAAGAAGCCCTATTTAAAAAAAAAAAAAATCTGACTTATTGGAAATAGTTGTTATTACAAAGGCATTTTACTTCCACCATACAGAAGATTCATCGCAGGGTGACTTTATTAAAGAGTTCTCCTGTGTTTTTAAGTGTTTGCTTAGAGATTATTATTGGACCTAGATGACAGAAGGAAGGAGATTTAAAGTTCAACTTCTAGCAGCCATAACCAATTGAAGAGCTCCCAGAAATAAAAATAAAGCATCTCTGAAATCATTAAGTGAGTCAACAGCAAAGTATGTTAACATTTTAAGAACTTCATGGATCATTTTAAAGCACAAAACCGTGATATAAAATAAGACATTAGTAGTTAATATAGTTAGTCAAAGGCTATGAAGGAGAGAAAAGGCACCTTTTGCTTTTTCAGTAACTGGGGAAAAAATTTGTGTTTCTTACTAGCTCCATAGAATTTTCAACAGTCCGTCTTCCTACCCTTAAGCTAGACAATCAAATTGTATAAATGAAATGTTTTAATTATAGTTCCTTTGTTTAGCATTCAGTATATCCTTCTACTTTCAAGTTGCTGAATCTTTGTTCTTGGTCAAAGATTGTTTCCTATTCTTTCATGAGAGCATCTTTTTCCATATTTACTGTTTACTACCTTTATAACTAAAAGAAAAAAATTATGATTCCTTTTATTGATCTATTTTACATAATATTATGGGTTCAAATAACACAGATAGAATCATTGTAGGATTGTTCTATGAAATAAAACATTCCCAAGGCATTATCCAAAACCTCTTTGGTAGAAGAATTGGTGAACAAGGATTTAGTTTTATTCCCCTTACACAACCATCATTTTCCCGGAGACTAAAATAACTCCTCTCTCTGCTTGCCATATAGGGTTGCTGTAAGGATAAGTTATCTGAAAACTCTCTGGGAAGCATAAATAGCTATGCACAAAGCTGCTAGAAATAGTGATATTTAAACTGGTATATCCTTTGCATTTATAAGGAACACATGACCATGAAGTTAGTTCCTGGCATCTGTGAAATATTGAACCTTTCTGCATATGCCCTCATTTGGGGTGACTTGTTCTTTTGACATCACCTGAGTTGATATAGTCCCAATACAGTTCTCTCTGCATTTTAAAAACAAACTTCATTCTTTGTTAGTTAGAAAAATTCTATTTGAACATCAATGGAAACAATGTAGGAGGGAAGAAAGGATGAATCCAACTGTCTTTCCTAGGTGGCCCCTGGATATATAGTCATCCATGTAAATCTTGATACCATCAGCAATTGAGAGCCATTTTGATCAATGATATTCCTCTGTTAATATCCTAAAGACATGAGTCAAATAGTTCATGAAAGTTCTAACATATAATAAGTACTTACTGTTTGTTAAAATCATTGAGGCCGGGCACAGTGGCTCATGCCCATAATCCCAATACTTTGGGAGGCATAAGTGAGCAGATGAGCCCAGGAGTTCGAGACCAGCCTGGGCAACATGGCGAAACCCCGCCTCTACTAAAACTATAAAAATTAGCCAGGCATGGTGGCACACGCCTGTAGTCCCAGCTACTGGGGAGGCTGAGGTGGGAGGATCGCTTGAACCCAAGAGGCCGAGGCCTCAGTGAGCTGAGATCACACCACTGTACTCCAGCTTGGGTGACAAAGCAAGACTCAGTCTCAAAAAGGGGAAAAAAAATCATTGAGACTGAACGTTTAAACCTATTTCCTTTTTTGTTAGCTTGGCTTTTTGGAAGTGTAGCCATAAAATTGAGTTAGTTAATGCAACTGTCAGTTTATGGTCATGTTCTTTCCTTTGTTTTCATTGCAACCCCAGGTGCACACCACATCTAACTATCAGAGACCAAGGTGATCAATTTCAACACAAGCACTGGCAACCAAACTTTCCACCAAAGCAAAGATAACTTGCTGTTGGAACATTCCAACACTTTCGCTGCAACATTTTGAGGTTTTTTTCTGCTTTTATTTCCATGGCCAAAGTTTGTGCCTAAATTTCATGACCCAGATGCTTTAATTAAGCCTAACATAACTAATCAATACCAGTGAAATGCTCATGTAATTTAATAGAGCAGATAAAGCCCAGCTACCTAACAGTTAAGGATAAAGCATGAGGGCACGTGAATCAGTTTTTATCAGGGACTCAGTGGGATCATAATGTATTCTTTCAATCTGTACCAAAGGTAGTAGCAGGAAGCTATTTTATAGATTTCTTGGTAATCTGAGCTGATGTTATACCTGTTACAGGACTTTTCCAATAAAATAGAAACGCAGCGGGATAAAAAAGATACAAATGGTGATTTTATGACAGTCAATAAAAGCATGACTCTATAGTAATGGAAAATTTGTTCATGAATTGTGAAGTAGCAGTGGCTCAGTTGGTGTGGTAATAAAATAATTTGTGCCCTGCCTTTGGAACTTTTTTTAACGTGCTAGCATGTACCTTTAATTTACTAGTTTTCTCTTTCCTTTGAGGAGTCACCAAAGGCAATGAAACTTATTTTTTTAAAAAGTATCTTAGTCAAATACAGACACCTAATCAAAACAGCCCCTTGAATGTCTTTTTAAACTAATTTATAAGCCATTACTTTTATTCATGAAAGAAAATTTCAGCCCATTATGTGAAAAAATAAATTTATATTTAGTTCTCTCTTCTCACGTAAATGGAAATGAAACATTTTATGTTTAAAATAGTTAACCTCATGCCTCCCAAATGAGATATAGCTTTTCACTACCTTTTAAGTCATATGTTGGCCTATAGGAAGTAAAATGCAGGAAGAATATATCACCATTGTCTGTGGTAATTTAAATGAACAACAAATCAAAAGCAAAGAAAAAAGAATCGGGGTCCTTTGGAGGAAGAGGGCAGGAATTATGTGATGTTCTACTTGATCCAGAAAAATGTATTCTGCCCGGAATACTTCTCCCTACTTCTTTCAAAGGAGGATGCTGTCCTCTAGGCTTCTGTTAGTGTCTCTGTGGATATTAATTTTCTGGGAAAATTTTCTTTGTTCCCACCTTTCCCCAGGGTTCTTAAATTATTATAAATAATTAAAATAATGGCAGAATTCTGTTTCCTAGTGAGCTTATACAGTCAAATTAATGATCTATAATTGTTTCACTCCAATAACAAGAGGCATTCATGTAGATTATATAACTTCGTCTTTGGTGTTAAAAACAAAGAAGATAATTATTATCTCTGGAATATGGAACATGAAATCTTGAAAGGATGAAGCTACCTATAAAGGCTTTCTTGCCCAACAAACCAATTCAATTTTCTTGAAACTTCTAAAATTTTGCATAAACACATCTGAGAGCCTTATTTCAAAGTGAGTGCTATCTTGCTCTTAATAGGAAAGCAAAGACCGCTAGTGAATTTGAACCAAAAACGCTTCCATTCTGTGTATTCCTTTACCCTTTCATTCACTTCCTCAATTCCCCACAGACAAATCTATGATTTCTTGGCCAGGCGCGGTGGCTCATGCCTGTAATCCCAGCACTTTGGGAGGCCGAGACTGGTGGATCACCTGAGGTCAGGAGTTCGAGACCAACCTGGCCAACATGGCGAAATCCCCTCTGTACTAAAAATACAAAAATTAGCCGGGCATGGTGGCGGGCACCTGTGATTCCAGCTACTCGGGAGGCGGAGACAGGAGAATTGCTTGACCCCAGGAGGCAGAGGTTGCAGTGGGCCGAGATCGCACCACTGCACTCCAGCCTGAGTGACAGAGCAAGACTCCATCTCAAAAAAAAAAAAAAAAAAAAAGTTTGGCTGAAACCTAGGTGTCACTGTGACATCTCCTCCAGGAAACTGACCCAAGTTAAGCTACCAGACACCATGCTCTGTGCAGCTATTGCTGCCGTGTCCTCATCACACCCAGGGAAAGAGTAGAACCAGCAGGTTTCCTATAAATGGTAAGTGAACTTGTCACCTGCTGATAGGAAACCTGATTATTCTCTATACCAATTCCCCAGGGTTCTTGAGCCCAAATATTTTAAGCAGCAAAGATAAATAATTATTCAAATATTTCCATTGATTGTAAGAAAGCCAGACTAACTGTTTTTCTGAAATAGTTACTGGAAGCTTTATATTGCTTTATTATTCTTTTTTTTTTTTTTTTTTTTGACAGAGTCTCACTCTGTCAGCCAGGCTGGAGTACTGTGGCACAATCCTGGGTTCAAGCGATTCTTCTGCCTCAGCTTCGTCAGTAGCTGGGACTACAGGCATGTACCAAGCCCGGCTAATTTTTTGTATTTTTAGTAGAGATGGGATTTCACCACGTTGGCTAGGCTGGTCTTGAACTCCTAACCTCGTGATCCACCCACCTCGGCTTCTCGAAGTGCTGGGATTACAGGTGTGAGCCACCGCACCCGGCCTATTATTATACTTTTTAATGGTACAGGGTCTCACTCTATGGCCCAAGCTGGAGTATAGTGGCGCAATCATAGCTCACTGCGGCCTCAAAGTTCTGGGCTGAAGTGATCCTCTCACCTTGGCCTCCCAAGTAGCTGGGACTACAAGAATGTTCCACTAGGCCTGGCTAATTTTTTTGTTGTTGTTTTTCGTAGAGATGGGGTCTTGGTATACTGCACAGGCTGGTCTGTAACTCCTGGCCTCAAGCCATCCTCCCACCTAGGCCCCCCAAAGCACTGTCATTGTAAGAGTCAGCCACTGTGCACCCAGCCTATATTGATTGCTTTTATATGTTGCATGATAGCCTAGCCAACACTCTCTTCAGTTTCCTGAACTGCATAATCACCCTAGAGCCAATTGCTCTTCGCTCCATTCCTGACCCTTCCACATATCACCTTGCTGTGTGACCCTAACCTCTCTGTGCCTCATCTGATCTGTAAAGTAGGAATAAAAATGGGACCTATCTACCCAATAGAGTTATTATAAGGCTCAATAGAGGTAAAACCATTAGCATAGCCTCCAGTACGTAGTAAGCACTCAGCAAATGTTAGCTATTGATTCTGGTTTTGGCGGGGGGGGATTAGAGCAATTCATAACCTAGTCTGAAAGAGACAAAAACAGCAGTTTTCAGTTCATTGACAGCCATCCACAAAGGTGGGTAATAATATTTTGTTATTAACCATTTCATCTTTCTGAATATCATCATTTCTTCCTATCTAATTTGGTCCTAAGTGAACATAACTTAGCCCTATCTTGTGGATCCACTTGGGCTGCGTTTCATGAGGAGAGGAAGGGCAGACAGTGGGATGGTGGGAACTGAGTTGTCGTCAGAAGCACTGGGGCTCTGCCCTTGACTACCAGTGGGCAGGACATATGGCACGCAACTCATCTATAAATAGGGATATTAAATCTACTTATCTCGTAGGCTCATTGAATTAAATAAGTTTTTAAAATATGATAACATTTACTGTAGAATATCAGGCAAGGATAAAGGACTGCTGTCGTCTTCAATAGCGTGTTTCCTGCCTACCATTAATCTGCTTCCTTTCTCTTTGCTTTTGAAGCTGCCCGGAGGTGGCTCTCATTGCCAGCACCCCCTTTGGGTGATCGCATAAATGATTACATGTGATCACCTATGAAAAGCGCCACAAACAACAGGACAGTTTCTTTAGATATGAGACCCCTTCCCTAACTCATTTCTCCACCTTTATCTGTGGCCCTATGTTGGGAGACCCAATGGTACAGAATCTGGGGAGCAAGGATTTTTAGAAGAAAGCTGCAATGCCAAAGATTGTATCATCACAGCCTACAGCGAACGCTGACAAGATATTCTCGGTTAAAAAAAATAGAGAGAAATTTTAAGATAATATGACACTCTACAAAGCATCATTTAGGTCTGCCTATTTAAACCTCTTTATCCAAAGCAACCCTCGTTAATCACGAGTCCAGTCTCTTGGTTTGGACCCAAGTCATCTTGATGATCAACTGTTGCATGTAACCTGGGTGGGCTTGGCTGGGCTTTTGCCTGAGGCCGTTTTTGCCCTCTCCTTCTGCAATTGAATTCAGCCTATAAAGCACAATAAAGTAAGCAGAAATAAAAATCTTAGGAAAGCCAGTTGGGGGAAAAATATGAATGCAAATCCTAGAACTATCATTTAAAACCCACTGGATGTGAAACAAAATGTTCTGCCTAGTAACACAGATTAATAAAATAATTAAGCCACATTAGACAGGTGATGTTTTAGTCAATTTGGTGTGGGTAAAGCACTCTCGCACAGATTGCAACTTCTGCTCAGAGACTATAAACATTTGCATTTTATGAGTTTTTAAAAGCATATCTTATTTTAAATTCAAAACCTTAATGTCACATGCAACTGCTTTTGATGAAAAGTTATTCCTGCACTATGTGGGGAGAGAAGCCAAATGCTGGGTTTGGGCAGAGGTTTTGAAGTAGGCTGAGGTCAATCTTTAAAAGTAGCCAAATAGATCTAGTTTGAAATATTAATCATTTGTTTACACATACTTAATGCATTTTACCCCTGTTAATCTACATGGAGATACACTTGGAATTTAGAAGCAATCTATACCCAACCATCAAATATCGAGTGTCTCCTTAGGAAAGTAATTGGTAAAACGCAAAGCTACTATTTGTTCTCTTTGATTAATGTTTACCAAGTGGAAGTTTTGGAACAAAATAATACTTCAGTGTTCAATACCTACTAATGCTTCCTCTCCTCATCAACACCTTAGCCCTTTCTTATCTTACTTCTTATCGTCTTTTGAAACTGGAGTGCAATAAATATTTTCTTGAATTAAATTTTAATTTTTAGGAAGGATTTGCATTTCCTCTGGACTATAGACATATCACCTTTTAAAAGTTCCCTCTAGGTAAACCACTGATATATCCACTTCCCATTCCATACGTGGCTTCTCTTCAGAATCACTAACCACCGTCAGTTACAGCACATTGGGGGTCTATAGAACAGCATTTCTCCCCCTCTCAGCTCCTTCTGATCACATTACTCCAGAGGAATGCTTTCATCTCTGGATAGATCCCAGAGCCTGGCATGTGCAATGGGTTCAGGGTTTGAGGAATGAATTAATGAGCATCTTCATCTGTAAATTGGGGGTCATGAAACCTATTATGCCCATTTTAATGATTAAATGAGGCATAGTTCAGGAAAGCTTTTTAAATATAGTAAAATGGTATAGAAACATAAAGTGTTGGCCAGGCATGGTGGCTCATGCCTGTAATCCCAGCACTTTGGGAGGCTAAGGCAGGAGGATTGCTTGAGGCCAGGAGTGGGACCAGCCTGGGCAACAAAGCAAGATCCCAGCTCTACAAAAAATAAAAATAAAAGAGCCAGGCCTGGTGGCACAAACCTGTAGTCCCAGCTACTTGGAGGCCAAGGCAGGAGGATTGCTTAAGCCCAGAAGTTGGATGCTGTAGTGAGCTGTGATTGTACCTGTGAATAGTCACAGAACTCCAGTCTGGGCAACAAAGCAAAACCGTCTTTCTAAAAATAAAAAATAAAAAACTTAAAAAATACACGCTTATTAAAATTACATGCCTTTGAATAGTGCATGTTAAAAAATATTTGAAAGAATTTCAGAGGTAAGAAATACCTGTAGACCCATAAGAATTTGCATTGCTTAAATAGCCTTGTTCCCTAAAAGAAATTAAATAAGGGCAGTCTCCTTAAAGCCTGAATGGAAAAATTGAAAACACAACTATGTCCTTTTTTCTTTTCTCCTCTCAACTCTTTGACTGAGAGCCAAGCCCTTAAAACAAGATTATTTTTATAATTAAAAACTTCTGCTCTTTTCAAGAATAGAATGTTATAGCTTATTGCTTAAAAAGCAGCAACATGTGACTTTCCACAGAGAAAGAGAGTGCTGTGTATGAACCAGCAAAGACACTTGATTTTCTATGACCAGCCAGCCCAGGATGATGGGAAAAATTAAGAATGACTTCTGTGAGTGAACTGAAAGTTATCACTATATTTCCAGAAGCTGACTTTAGCATTTCTTTTTAAAATAACCACCTGGATTATGTTGACTGGGGCAGAGTGACAGCAATACTGAGATTTCAGAACTGGGCAGGCTAAGAGATAATAGAGCAAGGCCCTCCCTCTTATGACAAGAAAATGGTACCTCTCTTCCTTCATTTTGGATGTTGATATTCATCTTATTCGATTAAAAGGAAGTGTGAACATCTACAAAATTGATTCCTCCCTCATCCATCATTATGTACTATAATATTCATATGTTTTATCTTTTCTGTGAGTTTTAATTCAATGGTATCTGTGAGGAATAAGGATTTTTGAACCAGTTGTAGTCCACTGGCTGGAATTCCTCAGAACAGGTGGTGGTGTCGTTGTTGTTTTAATGGGAAGCGTTGCGCTGTGAGTATATAAAAATGAGTCTAGCTGTCTAAAGTAAAGGTCAACTATTTCTTGACTTTTGGTCATCTGAAATGGAAGTTCTTTTGGTCTGAATTGTTTCTAAGCAATGTCTCCAGCATCCTAGAGAGGAAATTCTCAGGGCCTTCTAAAACAGATGCATCAACAGAGAGCTGCCCTATTGGAGACAGTAAGGACTCATGAGTGTTTTGCAAATGTATCTTCAGTTCTTAGTTAATTTGAACAGTGTTTGAGAGGTTCTTCCAGAAATTCCAAATGTTTTACCAATTAGCTTTTGCCTTAAAATGTGAATCCATTTTTTGAATCTTGACCAAGACTTCTATTGTGCCCAGTGTACACAGTTCCTCATTTTTTAAAGCGCAGAACTCCACTACTTGTATGGAAAAGGGAGTTGGTGATGTTTGAGAACAAAGGACTAAAGCATAGAGAATTTCTGGAAGTATCGTTGTGCCATTCTGGGAGGAAGAGAAAGGGGATTTTAGAGGAGGTGAAAATTTAAAGCACAATATGTATTCCGTGAACAGCCAATGCATTTTGAAAATGATTTGTGAGCTTTATTTGAAGTCACATCTCATTGACAACATTCTTTGCCTCTTGGATGGATGGGCGCCCCAAATATTACTATAAGGCTAGTAGGAAGACTAAGGTTTTTTTTTAAAAAAATGCAACTATGATTATTTCATCTCCAATGGACCAGTAATCTTTCATATCAATACGTTAAAGCACTTTAGAATCAATACACTGATATATTCAATAATGAAAAGTTGAATTCTTCACATTTATGTATCAAGCCTAGCTGACTTCAAGAAGCAGAAAGAGAGGCCCTGCTCTTGAACTCTGTTACCATTGTAAATCACCTCATCTCTGCATTTTCCATAAAAAATTCATTCTTTTATTTTAAGTGAAAACCGAAAAAATTAAAACTTTTGTACATTAACCGTGTCACGTTCTTGTCCTGGAGCCTTCTCTTCTAGGATGGATAAATTTGGGGTATTCATTTCACGTCCCTTGGTCTCAATTTCCTCATTGATAAAGTGAAGGCCTCCTGGGCTGTTAGAATCTTTTTGCTTTAAAAGTACAAGATTAGGCTGGGTGTGGTGGCTCAGGCCTATAATCCCAGCATGGTGGCTCATGCCTGTAATCCCACCGTTTTCAGAGGCCAAAGCGGGCAGATCATGAGGTCAGGAGTTCAAGACCAGCCTGGCCAACATGATGAAACCCCATCTCTATTAAAAATACAAAAAAAAATTAGCCAGGCATGGTGGCAGGTGCCTGTAATCCCAGCTACTCAGGAGGCTGAGACAGGAGAACCGCTTGAACCCAGGAGGCGGAGGTTGCAGTGAGCCAAGACCATGCTATTGCACTCCAGCCTGGGCAACAGAGCAAGACTCCGTCTCAAAAAAAAAAAAAAAAAAGAAGAAGAAAAGTGCGAGATTATTCTGCAACCTAAGTATGTGGGTGTGGTCAGTTACACTCAAAGGGCTTCAAACTGAAAAGGACTAATTTTCTATCCTATCTTTCTCTCAAGTCCTTACCTCCTGTAAATGATTCTAGCCCCTAAATTTCTTTAAAAATGGCTCAAAAAGGCTTTGTGGAATTGATTTAATGATTGTATCTGTTGGGATATTTACAAGTGATGGCGAATTTGACATAAATTCAGAAAGCTCTGAAGGGGGCATGATTTTTAGTTGAGTCATAAAACCTAGAAGGTGGCAGCTACGTAAGACATTTCATTCTGATTAGTATAACCACTTTTCAACGCCTCTTTTATTCTGTTTTGAAAATGTGTTCAATGTTAGCACTAACTTTTGTGAATTACTTTGGGGTTTACTTTAGCTTTTTACCAGTATTCCAATTCTTAGCTCCATTATCGACTCTAATTTCCCTAAGGGTGGCTTTCTTTCTGTATTACTGACAAATCAATTTTTTTGTTTGTTTTTGGATACAAGTTGGAGTGACTCTAATTAGCTAACAGTAATAATATAACTACATCAGTAAATGTTGACCTCTATACAGGGTGTTCTTTCTGTCAAAGGAGGAGAGAGCACCTCTCTAGTTTGGCAGGGTGATAAACAAACTGAATCCAAGTGGTCGATTCCATCACCTGGGGTGAAATGTAGTAGCTATTAAATAGTCCGCAGCAGTACGGGATTGTGACGGGTGAAGAACAAAAAAGATTTCTTCATTTATTGCCTGATGTAACGTATACTCACGGCGGTGGTCCTCCTTAGACTGCCAGAGAAAATCCCAACTTCATTGTAATACATTTCAACTCTAGTAACTTGAGTTTCTACCTTGGATACAGCCTTCAAGCCACATGTGGAAATGGAACAAGCAGAGGCTGAGAGCCAGACGGACTTGTTTTCTAATCCCATTTCTTCCTCATGGGAGCTTGTCAACTTGGGCCAATAATACCAGCTCTGTGAGCAGCATTTTCTAGGTGTGGTAAATACAGGCTATGATGATGACTCTCTTGGCGACATGTTATAATCACTAAATGCAGAATGATATTCGGGTTGCCTGGTATACCATTCAGTGCTCCAGTTCGCTTCCTTCCTTCCCTTATTTATTTATTATTTATTATTTATTTTGCCATACCAATAGCTGGTTTTAGTTTTTTTAGAGAAAATTCTACAATTAAAAAAAAAAAGAGTTCCAAAACATTTAACAGAATTTCCAGCAATGATTATTTCTGAAATGTAAAGATTTGAAACATAATTTATGCAAAACTAAAAGCCAGAAGGACTCATTCTTGCTTTTTCCTCTTTTAAAACAATCTAGACCATTTGTCACAAGAAAGTTCAGCATGTTATAGCAGCTGCAGCCTCAGTCACCCTCAGAATTGCTGTCCCTCCTCGTGGGGACACAGCACCCCACTGAGGACACCAATACACCTTCAGTCGGCTTCTTAGGGTTTTCCTCCAGGTCCATCTTAGTGGCTCCAGATTCAGAATTTACTCCATGCCTAGGGGTGAAGTAGAGGGTTGGCATCCAGGGCTAAGAGGGTGGCACGGTTTTTTCCGTTGTGTTTAGCTGGTGTCCAGGGGTCATTGTCCATGTGTTTTCTGCCTTTCTAGATTGTGCTTCTCTTGATCCTCTGGCTAGACAGAGCAGCCATTTCTGCTGACATGTTTTGTCTGCTCTCATTGGAGTTTCTAGGTCATCAGCTTCTAGAGTTCCCAACCAGGGAAATTTATTTAAGGCAAAAAGAAAACCCACCATATCGTTCATCGAGTCCCAAGGTACCTCACCGACCTGCCTTTGTCTCTCCCACTTTTAGAATCTTCCTAAGTTTGTTTCATTGTGTAATGTTCAGGGTGTTTGGCTGCACTGAACAGGAGGAATAGGGAGAAATGCGTTTGCTTCATTTGGTCATGAACTGGGACTCAGATTTTCTGTAGTAATGTTTACTTTTGGGGGAAAATGTTTAAATGTTGTCCTGGTTTCCTACCTTTATAAGCACCTACCTCAAACAATATAATCCTTTAGAATTAAGAATGATGCTATATGTACTATGATTACTGCATAGTATAGTAAGTATATTAGTTTGTTCTCACATTGCTATCAAGAAATGCCTGAGACTGGTTCATTTATAGAGAAAAGAGGTTTAATTGGCTCACGGTTCTGCAGGCTGTACAGAAAGCGTGGCGGGGAGGCCTCAGGAAACTTTGACTCATGGCGGAAGGCAAAGCCGAAGCAGGTGTGTTCTCATGGCTGGAGTAGGAGGAAGAGAGAGGGGGATGGCAGCACACACTTTTCAACAACCAGATCTCGTGAGAACTCTGTCACTAGAACAGCACTAAGGGGATGGTGCTAATCCGTTAGAAATCACCCATCATGATCAGATCACCTCCGGCCAGGCCCCGCTTCCAATACTGGAGATTACAGTTGAACATGAGATTTGTATGGGGACACAGATCCAAACCCTATCAGGAGGTGTAAATGCTGTTGACTTCCCACCATAAGTCAAATTCTAGGAATCCCTTTCAGGGAAAAATAAGATCCCTCTAAGGGTTTCATCTGTTTGCTTCCATTTTCCTATGCCACTTTCTTTATGAAGCCACCTGTCCTAACTTTCTTAGACATTTTTTAAGTTCCTCCCAATATTTCCCGCATCATTTCTAAACCACTTCACTTTATATTGATACGGAACTAAACCCCAAGCTGGCTTTATATGTCATCATCATCCACAACACAGAACATCTGCCCTTGATTGCATTATAAAGAAAAACATGGCCGGGCGCGGTGGCTCATGCCTGTAATACCAGCACTTTGGGAGGCCGAGGCGGGTGGATCATGAGGTCAGGAGATCGAGATCATCCTGGCTAACACAGTGAAATCCCATCTCTACCAAAAGTACAAAAAATTAGCCGGGCGTGCTGGCGGGCGCCTGTAGTCCCAGCTATTCGGGAGGCTGAGGCAGGAGAATGGCATGAACCCAAGAGGCGGATGTTGCAGTGAGCTGAGATCGCACCACTGCACTCCAGCCTGGGCAACAGTGCAGGACTCTGTCTCAAAAAAAAAAAAAAGAAAGAAAGAAAGAAAAGAAAAGAAAACAGAGTGTCATCTTAGAGATTCCTTTATGGTATACAGTTACTTTGTCAAATAGAAAATATTTTATCTTTAATCCAATTCATTTTTATTGAGTGCTACAATAAGCCTGGCACGGAGCTGCTGGGGACACAAAGATGAATAAGATTCTCCCCGTGTTGCTTACAGAAGAGTGAAGAGTCGGCCGCATACACTAGCCACAGGTAGAGGTGTCATGACTCATGCTGACTTGGGTTAGGAGAAGAGAGAGGGTTGGGGAAGTCTCTGTCTAGAGATTACCTTTGAGCTGGATCTTGAAAAATGAGAATGATTTTTTTTTTCTGATAAGTATGGAGTAGAGGAAAAAAATGTGACCAGTCGCGGTGGCTCATGCCTGTAATCCCAGCACTTTGGGAGGCTGAGGTGGGTGGATCACGAGGTCAGGAGTTTGAGACCAGCCTGACCAACGTGGCAAAACCCCATCTCTACTAAAATTTAAAAAAAAAAAAATACAAAAATTAGCCAGGCATGGTGGTGTGTGCCTGTAATCCCAGCTACTCAGGAGGTTGAGGCAGGAGAATTGCCTGAAGCCAGGAGGCAGAGGTTGCAGTGAGCCAAGATCATGCCACTGCACTCCAGCCTGGGTGACAGCATGAGACTCTGTTTCAAAAAAAAAAAAAAGAGAGAGAGAGAGAGAAAAATGCAAGCAAAGAAACAGGGGCAGGAAAGCACCCAGGAAAGCCTGGCATTTGGCACCGTGCCAGCTGCTCTGGAGGTTCTCAGAAGATAAATTTGCAGAGCTGATGATTATGGTTACATGGTGAATAGGAGAGCGTGGGGGACAGCAGGAGGACTTTTGTAAAGCATTTCTTCTGTTTCATTTGCTGTTTTATTGAATGTGTGCTCTGTTTTGTTTCTTTTCACCTGTCTCCGGTATACAGTGGTAATGTATGCACATTGTAAACTGCAGAGTGAGAATTTATTCTTTTAGGAAAACATCCTAAAGGTAGATTTCTTTCTCTCTCTCTCGTTAAGCCACGAGAACATGAACTGGTTAAATGATTCTACCGCCTCTAAATGTGGAATATACTTGAGTTCTGGAGGGGAAAAGAATTGATTGCCTTAACAAGGTCTACTGCTAAACTGAACATATGTTGCTCATAATGTCACTTTCTAAATCAATGAAATTATCATTATAGAACATGTCGACAAATTAGACATGTAAAGTGCCGGCTGTATGTGGGAGAGATGTAATTTGGCTCCATAAAAAGAAAATTAAACAATAAAATATCAATGACAGATGTAGTTAGCTAAAGGTTTTAGGTTTAAATACCAATTTGTGAGGGAAAAATTATGCAGACAAACTGAGAGGACCAGATAAAAATACCAGTCTTCACAGGAGAGGAAGATTCAGTCTTTTGACCAGATGTTCTCAGACCTTAGCTGTGCCCTTTATTAAACAGGCAAATGCACTAACAAGTTTCTAACTTTCTAAAATCCAAACAAAGTAGGTTAGTCATGGTAAGAGAAATACAGTGAATCAAATATCAATTCATTTCTTTTATTGGAAAGAGTATAGCAGATGAGGTGAGAATTGGTAAAGACATGTTTTTCCTCGCAACGGCTGCTTCAAGGATAATTTGTGTTATGTTTCTCAGAATGCAACATGCCAAAAAGCCACAAGTTCCAAGATATTCTTAATTGTGGTTAATTATTCCTAATAATAACATCATGGCATTATATGAGACGAAGATAAGATAAGACAAAGATCGCACCACTACACTCCAGCCTGGGCAACAGAGCAAGACTCCGTTTCCAAAACAAACAAACAAAAAAAATCAGCCAGGCCTGGTTGTGTGCACCTGTAGTCCCAGCTACTTGGGAGGCTGAGGCACAAAAATTGCTTGAACCTGGGAGGCGGAGGGTGCAGTAAGCCGAGATCGTGCCACTGCACTCCACCCTGGGCAACAGAGGGAGACTGTCTCAAAAAAAAAAAGTGGGTCTTTTCATCATTGTGCCTCCTAGCATGTAGCACTGTAACTTGTACAACAAAATTATTGATGATATGCTTATTACTCTTACAGTGAAACCTGTGTATGACTCCTAAGATATAAAATAAATGAAAATTAATCTTGTTCTATACATTAACAGGTATTCTTAGTGAGTATCAGGAATAACTGGTGAAGTAGTAAATTCTCTTCAGTTTTCAATGCACTTTATAAATCTTCAGCATCTGTGGATTAATATAGAGAAAATGACACTATCCCAAGATTACGGAAGTTCTGGAAAATCTCAACATCAATAAAATTTACTAGGGGACTTTTCCAATCTCTTGTAAATCCTCTAATTTTTTTTTTTCCTGCACTGTGCTTACCAACATTGGGAATAAAAAGTGGGTCTTTTGGCTGGGCACGGTGGCTCACACCTGTATTCCCAGCTCTTTGGGAGGCTGAGGTAGGTGGATCACTTGAGACCGGGAGTTTGAGACCAGCCTGGCCAAGATGGTGAAACCCTGTCTCTACTAAAAATACAAAAATTAACTGGGCATGGTGATGCATGCCTGTAATCCCAGCTACTCGGGAGGCTGAGGCAGGAGAATCGCTTGAACCCGGGAGGCAGAGGTTGCAGTGAGCCAAGTTCGTGCCTCTGCACTCCACCCTGGGCGACAGAGCAAGACTCTGTCTCAAAAATAAAAATAAAAAAAAAAAGTGGGTCTTTTCATCATTGTGTTTTCTAGCATGTAGCACTGTAACTTCCACCTACTAGTAACTGAAAACACGCATGTGGGAACATTGCACAGATGGATAGATGCAGAGATGAAAGAAGGAAAGCTGAAATATTTGCCACGTGAAAACCATGTATCCTGTTCAGAAACTAATTCTGCCTTCACGCCTTCCAGGAGCATGGGAGGGGTGTCGTCCTGGCCCTTTTGTGGATGAGGGGGACCACATGGTATTTCTACTGAAGAGTTGTGAAGGGAAGCACCCAGGTCACTTCCAGGCTGGGCCAGCTCACTGCTAGTGGGAGATGCAGCAGAGTTGTCCAACCCTCTCTCAGTGTTGATGCCAGCTCCCCAGTCAGCCTCACTTCCAGGCTGATCATAATGAGCAGAGTCTACTGGGAGCTTGTGATAAAATGCATGAGACAGAAATAACCTATTGTTGTCTGAAGTCCCTGATATTGTCCTGAGTGGTGCTATAGGAGAAGATAGAGTGGCTACGAATATTTCCCAGGGAGCCTTGCTTTGCCTGTTAAAATGCCACATGGTATACCCAATAATCTTAACCTTCACAATCATCTCAACCTATCTCCCAATCACCATCCCTTTCCCAAAGGGGCAAGTTTGATTGAACATTAAATATTGCAGTAGTCCACATCTGAGGCTTTTCCTCCAGTCGAATCACTTTTTCCAAATTGGATTTATATGTTAAGGAAGCAAAGATCCTGCAGAAAACACACACACACACACACACACACACACACACACACACACACACCCAGAGTAATTTTATTCATTGCCCATTTAGCCAATATAGAAAAACATGGCTTGCTGTGACTAGCTGGATTACCATGGTCATTCAGGTAGAGTATTGTTTTCTTGAATTTCCATGTCTAATATTATTGAATGTATGGTTCCATTGTATTGCATACAACATAATTAACAAAAAGAAATGACAATTGTATAAAATGGAAAGAAACTAGAATCTAAATGAAATGACATTCCCTTCTGAAAGTTGTAGATAGAAAACTTCTCCAGCATCTGTTATGGAAATATGGAAACTGGTATTTTTAAATGCAGTGTGAAATGTAAAATAAGAGACAAAATGTGGTTAGTCCATATTTGAGGAGCATTGCCTGTCAAAATAACACTTCTAGAAAGAAAATCATTTTGAAAGGGTACCCCTTAGAACACTGCTACTTTCAATCAATAGCATATTTAGTATCCATACAACCTTCAACACCGCAACCCTATAACCCTAAGAGCACTCGGTAGGAACAGAAGAAGGAATGTTCTGTTCAGTTTGAGATTGGGAGGGTCCATAGCAAACAGGTAACTTCCAGACTGTGGAAAAGTGAGTCAGGATAAGCAAAGTGAGGAGGCCATATTGACTTGTCCCCCTGTGCTGAGCCCCGCATGCCCCTTTCACACCAGACTCCTCATCTTTGCACCCTCTTGAGTCAACACCTAACTCTTTTGCAAGATAAGCAACCCTACAAGATACTAGCAGACCACCAGATGGTTACAAGTTCCTGATACCCCATATGTCCTGGCCTGGAAAAGGGAACAAAAACCCCTAACTCATGATGTAGCTTCCCCAGTCCCCAGCCAGTCAGCACCAAAGAAGCTATTAGCTACAAACTCTTGCCTTGGCAGGGAGGGCTGGGGACTTCTCTGGGGTCCCGCATGCACAGCTAGGCTTAAGGTTTAGCTTATTGTGACCTTTTTCTCATTTTAATAGTAAAAAAACACACCCCTAGGTGGAGACTGTATACGCTAATGATATATGCAATGCATGTTAGAGCATGTAGACACTGAGCACAAAAGCTCATTGCAGGTCCACATTGCATCCTTGACCTCAGCAGTATTTTATGAATATGTTTTTGCAGTTTCCATAAAGGGAATTCCCCTTAAAGCGCTAGGAGCTGCCTCTCCCTCTGAGCAACCCACTCTGCCTCTCAGAGTGGATGTTCACTTTGCAATAAAGTTCTTTGCCTACTCTTACTTTGGACTCACTCTCCATTTTTTTTTTTTTTTTTTTTTTTTGAGACAAAGTCTCACTCTGTTGCCCAGGCTGGAGTGCAGTGGTACATTCTTGGCTCACTGCAACCTCTGTCTCCCGGGTTCAAGCGCTTCTCCTGCCTCAGCCTCCCAAGTAGCTGGGATTACAGGCACCCACCACCACGCCTGGCCAGTTTTTGTATTTTTAGTAGACACAGGGTTTCACCATGCTGGCCAGGCTGCTCTTGAATTCCTGACCTCAAGTGACCTGCCTGCCTTGGCCTTCCAAAGTGCTGGGATTACAGGCGTGAGCCACCACGCCCAGCCTCCAATTCTTTTTTGTGGAAAAGTCAAGAATCTGAACCTGTTCACCAACACACAAGGAGCCAGGTTTCAGCAGGCAGGCTGGGATTGGAGAGCCCACCCTGAAACTCCCCAGGAAGAAAAAGAGGATGAGCCTCACTACTAACAGCTGCTGATGTGAACTTCAGAAGAAATCATCAAGCAGTGAGGAATGGGCTTAGCATGGAGTACCTATTCCCTGGGAGTAACTGCAGGACCATGTTTTAAAAAATAACATCAGGGCACAATCTACTAACAGTCAATCAAGCAATGAAGACCACACTTTTCAGGGAGAAGGAGTGTGCCTGCAGCTAGCTTCGGCCCCCACATTCTACTTGTGTAGACAAGTAGAGTCTACACCCGGGCCATTGAAGCGCCCTCCTCTGCCCATCAGTTTCTCTAAGAGATGTGCTATTCTTGTTTGAATCACATGGCTCAGACCCATAATCACATTTTATGAAGATGTAGAAAACTACATTTTTTTCTTCAAACTTTCCCTCTTTCTATCTGCCAACAGCGATAAATGTTCCAACTGCAGTCATCAAAGAAACAAGCTTTAAGCATGTGGGAAATGGCAAGTGTGCCAGAGGAGGTAGTGAAAAAAAAAAAGTGCAGAGGAAACAGACTCAGCTGAGGCCTTAGGGCCATCCAGGGACGGGTTCAAGTTTCATGGGGCCTGTATTAGTGTGTTTTCACACTGCTGATAAAGACATACCTGAGACTGAGCAATTTACAAAAGAAAGAGGTTTAATGGACTCATAGTTCAGCATGGCTGGAGGGGCCTCACAATCATGGTGGAAGGTGAAAATCCTGTCTTGCATGGTGGCAGACAAGAAAGAATGAGAACCAAGTGAAAGGAGTTTCCCCTTATAAAACTATCAGATCTTGTGAGACTTATTCACTACCATGAGAACAATATGAGGGAACCGCCCCCACAATTCAATTGTCTCCCACTGGGTCCCTCCCACAACATAAGGGAATTATGGGAACTACAATTCAAGATGAGATTTGGGTGGGGACAGAGCCAAGGACAAACCGTATCAGGGCCTAACACTTAAATTTAGCAGACCCTCTTTAAGAATGTAATACAAATTTACAAAAATGAAATCAGGTTAAAAGTGAACACCTCTTTAAAATGAAAAATAACAGGAAATTACGCATTTTATAAAACCTCAATAATCCTTAAAATAGCATACGTATATCAATTACTAATTGTTCAACAAACCTCAATAAGACCCTTACTTCTACATGTTCATTTTTTTTTAGCTGCATAGTCTTTGATCACCTTTTAATACAACAATCTTGTCTTCTTTTTTATGTGGAAAATGGAAAGGTAATTCAGCCTTCCAGAATGGTTGACCAGAAACTGACAGTTATAAATATTATTATTATGAGTTCTTCCAACTTCACAACTTGCTATTGGTAATAGCATATATATTGAGGATTGTTGTTAAATTTGGGAAAAACTTTGCAAGTTTCTTTCATTTATGGGCTGTGAGATTTGGAAGATTTTTCTCTAGTAGAATTCCTTGCTTCATATATTTCATATCCCTTTTTCTCTCCACTGTCCATACACATCTGGTGCTGGGTACTGTTAGGACGTATGTGTGTCCTCATTTGACTCATGCCCCCGCATCCTCTTGTCACAGTGCTAGAGGGGTTGACCCTGTGGGCATAGGCACAAGCCTGGATGTCCTCTGTAACCCAGGACGGCTGGCAAATACTCAACTGTGCACAGAAGTAGCTGTGAAACAACTAATTGCAACTCAAGCTTCCCTAGGCTAGAACCCAAGAAGGTGTGGGGTTATTCCAGTAACCCTAGAGGAGGTAAGACAAAAGGGAAGGAAATAGGAGTGGAGAAAGGCAGCTGTCTTAATCTATTGCGGTCATAATACTTCACTTTAAATTTTTTTATAAGCGTATGGCCCTTTCTAATAGGCTGGTTAATTATCCCAGTTTGCCCAGGACAGTCCCAGCCTGAGCACTGAAAGTCCGGCATCCTGATAAACCTCTAAGTGTCTGGCAAACTGGGACGACTGGGCTCCCTGCCCTGTAAACAAATTTCAAGGGCATTTCCCAGGGCCTTAGAAGGGGACTGTGTGGATGAAGAGTCCTGAAGCTCAGACTACTCCAGGTTCTTGCCAAATCAAACTCTAGTTCCAAACCTTTTCCTGCCAGTTGTTAGGGTGGTATTTTGGGAAATTCATCTTCTGAGTTTCCTTCTCCTTTAACACATATAAAATAGGGTTACTTGAAAGGATGGTGTGGATTTATAACTATAAAATGTCTTGAACAAAATGAGAATGCACCCCATAGGAAATGTTATCATAGGCTATTAGTAACATCAGGATCCGAATGATTTCCTTGGGTACCTTGTTTCAATATTTTAATGTGAAGTTAGTGATAAAAATTTTTAAAAGCTAAATTCAGAATTTAACTTTACAGTCAACTTTTAAGAAGTTAAATTCTGCATTTCACTTTACAGTCAACTTTTTAAAATCTCATCCATGCCATATTTCATGGGCTATTTCAAGGCATCAGTATGTTGCGAAAAAAATTTCAGCATAAACACAGAAGCACAACAGCTAAATTAAGTTTTTATTAATTTTAGCACCTCAGAGAGAGTAGCAATGATATGCTTTATACTAAAATCAACTTTGGAACTAAAACTCTTAGAATTATTTGTTTAAAACAGGACGTCGAGAAACAAAAGGAATAAATTTGGGGGAAAACTAGAGTTGAAGACAGATGAATATCTATTTCAATTTATACTGCCAATGAATTTCCTCAATAATTTGAATGCATCATCCCCATGACGTTAAAGGAGTAGCTTCTTATTTTTTGACTGAATTATATTCTGCTGTAAAAGAGACCCATTTGTCCTTGTTTGCATGGCTATGGTGATAATAAGTGGTCAGCATCTTCCTAGGATATTTAATGTATTTGTGAGCAATTATTCCCCCTAACCCTTCCTAGAGAAAGTTAAACAACATTCTGTGTTTTCAGCATTTATTAGAGCAGCAAGGGGACATTCTGAATATGAGCACCATGACAGATTACTAGCCACTGTATCTTCTGCACCTAAAATTCAGGAACACTGAATATACAGCCAGTGAACACATGCTCAATGAATCACCCTGCACTAACTCGATGTGTGAATTTGGATAAGTCACCAAACCTCAATGGATTTAATTCTTCCCATCTTTAAAATAAGGAAATTGGACTAGATTTTATTGAGTACCCAGTCTAGTTCTGAAAACTCTCTCAAATTAGAATTTATTTTTCATTCTTTACTCTAGATTCTTTCTGGGCAGCCAAAACAAGATACAAACCCTGAAAAGAGCTTGGTCCGATATATTCTCATGTCTTTTGTTATTGTCTTACGATGGCTCATGAAAGTCTTCTTGCTTTTAAAACGAAGGTGCTACGAATGTGGTCCACTCTCTAGCTTAGGTGTTTTGGTTTTGGTTTGTTTTTGGCTTGTGGGGTTTTTTTGTTTTTCTGCTAAACTGATTTCTATTCTTTCTTTCTGTCTTTCTTTCTTTCTTTCTTTCTTTCTTTTTTTTTTTTTTGGACCATTTCCTATTGGTTTGTATACTTGATTACAGAGAGGTATCACACATGTCAAATAGGCAAAATAATGGGTATTTACGATCAACAGCTCCTAAAATACCCTGTATGTTGTTATGAACGAATAAGACAACTTAAGAGAAATACGTTGGGAATTTTTGTTTGTTTGTTTGTTTGTTCGTTGACTTGCTTGTTTGCTTGCTGGGTTGGTTGTTTTGATTCACAAAACAGTTCTTATATGGCAAGATGATTGAGTTAAGAGGAAAATAAAGAAAAAAAATGTCAGAGCTAATGTTTTTAGGTTTCCTAGTGGCTAAAGTGTGTTGATCATCAATTTTGCAGGACTCAGATACCAAGAGGTTTTACTAATAACACACAAAAATGAGAACATCAACACCAATCTGTTTAAGAAGGTTCATATAAATATTGATTGTTTGGATCGTGATGATTGGTACCCTGACATACGATTTCCTAATACTGTAGGGATTGAAAGAGTCAATATGCCTTCCAAATGGTGCAACTTAATCTCACAGAAAATTACTCAAGCAGGATGAGCTGGCCCTATCGGTGTCATTATAAATTATAAATAAGTAATTAAAGATTAATTCTAAATCTCAGCAGACCCTATGACGGATGAGCCATCTGGTAGTTTCTGAGATGTTTCAGGAACCTTGGTACTTATATGTCCTAATCAATGGCAAGAGGAAAAAAGTATAAGTCTTGGCAATTTCTACTTTAATGTGTTTGTTGGTCTCGTCTAACTATCCGTCAAATGTTTGAAACGTTATCTGGTGGGTCTGTTTAATGGTTCGCATACTGTCCCTATAATTCTCTTTAATCCTTATTTTTGAAAAGCTATGAAGATTTAGGGGATTCTAGTACTTTATATTAGCCTTTTATCATCCCAAGTGTAATGAACATCTTTGCATGAGGAATTACTAAGTCATACCAAAAGATATATCTAGTATCTCACAGAGAATTATCTCTAAACAGCTCTTTCCTGGGCTACCTTATGTTCTCCTTATCTTGGGTAATATATTTTCTGCCAAGATTCAAAACTAGCAGAAAAGTGTCTGGGAGTTATGACTTTCCTCTCCTGTTTGCTTTTCAATGCCCATACTATGGACAGCAGGCAAGATGGAATACATTTGCGAAGTCATTTGGAAAGCCTTCAGCAAGGGGGGAAGCTTTTCCTATTTTCTTCCTTGTTCCATCCTCTGCCTGAAACCCCTTTGCTCTGAATAAATCATCTTGTCTCTTCCTCTTCTGTTTCCCGCCCCACCTTCTGGGTTTCCTCACTTGATGGCATGCTAGATTGGCATAAGAAACCTTGGCAGGTTCCCTGCCATACTGCCTTCTTATTTTGACAACCTCTGAGTCAAGGTCAAAAGAAACACCCAGCTATAATCTAAGGGATTATTTTAAGAAGTGAAGACACAGTGCAAATCCCAGAAAGTAGGTCAGATCTCTCCCCAGCTAATGGACTTCCAATGGCCTCCCGCAATACTGAGAAGAAAAGGCAAACTCTTTGCACACCTGGGTCTCTGCCTACCGCTGCAGCATCATCTGACATAAGGCTCAACAGCTCCAGCCACACACAGGGGATATAAAGAAATAGAAAGCTCTCACCCAGGTCTGCCACAGGTGGGACTAGGTTTGCATGGAATTCCTGGGGGTCCATTTGACACTACAGGTCAAATTCCCTGCTTTATGTATATTTTGACCCAAAGGTTTCACTTTTGCTTTTTATCCTAAAGAAATAATCAGTGGTTTGTGAAGAGATAGATGAACTAGGTTAGGGTATGTGGCAACATCTTTTATAGTAATTACCAGTTTAAAACCCTTTAGATGTTCAACATAAAAGAAATTGGTTAAATATGCTGCCATACATTCATATTTCTGTAGCCATTAAAATAGTGTCTTTAAATGTAGGATGTACATAGTGACTTCCTTCCAAAGAATATGGTATGAACAAAATGGCAAAAGAGTGACTTTACAGCGGAGAAGCCTGACAAACACTCCCTTGGCCAGGTGATCAACATCAGTATCAGCACTGATGAGTCATGCCGGGGCATGTACCCTTGGTATGACATGACGAGAATGCCTCTATCTTTGTGCTCTCCCTCCGCAAGCCTCACCATCCCAGTCTTTTCTTTCCAGCTTTATTGACCAATAAAAGTTGTATATATTTAAGACATACAACCCGAGGTTTTGAGCCATTATCCTAGTCTACCTTGAGAAAGACATCAGACAAATTCCAATAGAGGGCCATCCTATAAAATACCTGACTAATTCTTCTTAAAATCATCAAGGTCATCAAACATAGGCAAAGCCCAAGAAACTGTCGAAGTCTAGAGGAGTTTAGGGAGACTTGATGACTAAATGTGATATCTTGGATGGGATCGTGGAAGGGAAAAAGAACATTCGGTAAAAACTAAGGAAATCTGAACAAATCGCGGACTTTAGTTAATAATAATGTATCAACTTTTATTCACTAATTGTAACAAATATACCATACTAATGTAAGATTGTAATAGTAGGAGAGACTGGGCATGGGGTATATGGAAATTCTGTGTACTGTGCTACCAACTTTTCTGTAAATCTACAACTCTTCTAAAAATTAAAGTCTATTTAAAAGCACAGAATCGAGGCTACAGGTGTATATGTATTTATACAAAATATGTTACCAACTTATTTTTAAGTGAAAAAAAAATCACCAAATAGAATCTGACGATAAGAAAAATGATATATGTTTATATGTATTCATATTATGTATTAGTAGATGCATATATATGTCTACAGAAAACTCAGGACAGATGAATATTAACAAAACAGTGAGATTATAAGGTTTTTATGCTTCTTTTATAATGTTTGACAATGATTATTTACATAATAAAATTTGTTTAATTGGTTTTGTTTGATGTTTCATTGAAATCTTCCAAATGTTTAAATATACAAGTGCTAATCAATGATCAGTTGGAGACATGGAAATTGCAACAGACATGATTGCACCATATATACGATTTTTGGGCATTTTAATTTTGAAATAATTTTAGACTTACAGAAAAGTTGCAAAAAATGGTAGAGTTCCCATATTCCCATCATCCAGCTTCCCATAATGTTAGTATCTTACATAATCATAGTGAAATGATCAAAGCTGGAAAATTAACGTTGATAAAATACTATCATTCAAACTACAGAACATATTCATATTTCACCAGTTTTTCCACTGTTGCCCTTTTCTCTTCCAGGAAGCAATCCAGGATCCCACACAGCATTTAGCTCTTATGTCTCCTTAGTTTCCCCCAATTTTTGTAACAGTTCCTTAGCCTTTCCTTGTCTTTTAAGAATGTGACAGTTTCAATCACAGCCACCCTAACAATTGTGAGGTGGTATCTCATTGTGGTTTTCAGTTGAATTTCCCTGATGATTAGCAATGTTGAGCACCTTTTCGAGACTGTTGGTCATTTTTAGTCTTCTTTGGAAGTATGTCTATTTAGGTCCTTTGCCCCCTTTTTAATCGGGTTATTTGTTTTTGTTATTTTTATTTGTTGTTTGTTTATTTGCTATTTAGCTGTGTGAGTTCCTGACATATTTTGGATATTAAGCCCTTATTAGATACATGGTTTGCAAATATTCTCTCTCAATTCATAGACTGTCTTTTCATTGTGTTGATTGTTTCCTTTGCTATGCAGAAGTTTCTTTAGTTTAACGTTTGTTTATTTTTGCTTTTGTTGCCTGTGCTTTTTTTTTTTTTTTTTTTTTTGCCTGTCCAAAAAATCATTACCAAGGCCAATATCAAGGAGCTTTTCCCCTGTGTTTTCTTCTAGTAGTTCTACCATTTCAAGTCTCATCTTTAGGTCTTTAATTTATTTTCAAATGATTTTTGCATAAGGTATAAGATAAAGGTCCAGTTTCATTATTTTGCATGTGGCTATCCAGTTTTCCCAGCACCACTTATTGAACAGACTATCCCTCACTCAAAAAGAAAAGAGATAGCAAGGGTGTAGATAAAAGGGAACCCTTATATACAGTTGGTAGGAGTGTAAATTGGTGTAGCCATTATGGAAAATGGTATGGAGGTTCCTCAAAAAATTGAAAACAGAACTGTCATGGTAATCCAGCAATACCACTTCCAGGTATATCTCCCAATCCATGCACCCCCCCTCCCAAAAAAAAGATGTCAGCACCTTGCAGAGATATATGTACTCCTGTGTTAACAGTATTTACAATAATCAAGATGTGGAAACAACCTAGAGGCCCATTGTTGAATAAATGGATAAAGAAATATATGTATGTATATATCATACACACTCAATGGAGTATTAATCAGCCTTTAAAAAGAGATACTGCCATTTGTGACAACATGGATGAAACTGGAAGACATTATGCTAAGTGAAATAAGCCACAGAAAGAAAAATACTGCATGATCTCACTTAGATATGCAGGATTTTTTTAAGTCGATTACATAGAAACAAGGAGTATAGCACTGATGACCAGGGCTGGAGAAGGTAGGTAATGAACGGACACTGGTCACAAGGTACAAACGTTTAGTAAGGCAGAATTAATAATTCTAGGGATCTAATACACAGCAGGAGGGCTATAGTTAACAATACTGTATTGCATACTAATAATTTGCTAAGAAACTAGATTTGTAGGTGCTCTTACCACTAAAAAAAAGTTAGCTATAAAAAGTAATGGATATGTTCATTTGTTTACCTGTAGGAACATTTCACTGTGTATATGTGTATCAGAACATCATGTTGTATACCTTAAATACACACAATAAAATCAACTATGTAAAAAAAACAGGCCGGGTGTGGTGGCTCACACCTGTCATCCCAGTACTTTGGAAGGCCGAGGCAGGCAGATCACGAGGTCAACAGATCGAGACCATCCTGGCCAACATGGTGAAAACCCATCTCTACTAAAAATACAAAAATTAGCTGGGCGTGGTGGTGGGCACCTGTAGTCCCAGCTACTCAGGAGGCTGAGGAAGGAGAATCGCTTGAACTCGGGAGGCAGAGGTGCGCCACTGCACTCCAGCCTGGTGACAGAGTAAGACTCCATCTCAAAAAAAAAAAAAAAAAGAACTTGACATTTTTGGAGAATACTCATCGATTGTTTTGTAGTATGACCCTCATTTAGAGTTTGTCTGATGTGCTCTCCTGATTAGAAGACAGCTATGGGTTTTGGCAAGAATGGCATAGAAAGGATGCTGCCTTCTCAGTGCTTCAAATCAGTGTTCAACAGGCCAATATGCCTTATTATTAGTGAGGTTAACTTTGGTCACTTGGTTAAGGCCTTGTCCACTCAGTATCTCCACTTAGAAAGTTACTATTTTTCTCTTGAAATTACTTGTCATAGGGAAGATAGTTTGAGACTATGCAAGTATCCCGATTCCTCCTCACAATTTTGCCCTCTAATTTTATAATCCATTTGGTGGCTCTTGTCTACAACAATTGTTACTGTGTTGTTTGTCTAATGGTGATTTCTCTATTTCATTCTCTCTGTAATTATTAATTGAAATTCTTAAGTAAGAGATGTTCCTTCTCCCTTTTTAATGCATTTATAACAGTATGAACCCATGCTGTTCTATGTATTATCTAATACTACCATTATTTATTTTATTGCTGAAATTATTCCAGCCTTCCCCTGAACAATTTCCTCATTTAAGGTAATTGATAGGTTCTTGGAAACTGCAACTTGAAGTGAAATGTCAAGTCCTCAGATAACTTAGTTTCATTCAATGTCATTTCATTATACCGTTAATGAGAAAAACATTTTGGTTTTGTTAACAATGTTTCACATCAAGTCATAGTTTCCAAGAACCTATTAACAAGGTTAAATGAGGACTTACTGTATAGTCAAATTTATCCTCACACCCTTTTCTCCACCATCTCCTTACAATACTCTTTTGGGTGAGTGCTGTGGTTCATGCCTATTATCCCAGCATTTTGGGGATGCTTAGGTGGACAGACTGCTTGAGCTCAGGGGTTCAAGAACAGCCTCAGCAACATGGCAAAACCCTGTCTTAACAAAAAATACAAAAGTTAGCCAGGCATGGTGGTGCACGCTGGTGGTCCCAGCTGCTCAGGAGGTTAAGGCAGATGATCCAAGATAGCACCACACTACTCCAGCAACAGAGCAAGACTTTGTTTCAAAAAAAAAAAGAACATTTTTACTCAGGTGAAATTAACTTGGAATAAGTCAAATTAGAAGAAAAGTGATAAAAGTTTTCAACTTGAAATTGTTAGAGATAAGGCCAGCGCTTATTGTGGCTTACAGCATGGCTTGGTCTCTGCCTGGCTGGCTAGCCAGCCTCACCTTTTGACAATCAGGGCAATTTTCTCCACCCTAGTTAGGACCTTGTACCTCACTAGAAATGTGCATTAAGGGAGGATTTGTGATCTCTATTAACAAAAGAAGAGAGTGGCATCTTCATGAGAAGGAGAAACTCGTGTTATGTTCTTTGAACTGAGGTTGGATTCTCAACTTTACGGAGAAACATTTTGTAAGTTACATATAGGCATTTCTGTCTTTGCTTTCCTGGTATCTCATTGCTACATTCATTTATTCATTGACTTAACACTTTCTGAGCACCTACTATGTGCCTAAGGCTGTTCCCAGTTGAGGCTAAATGATGAAGAAAATGATATTAGATCCCACAGAGTTTACTTTGTTGTACCAGAGTTATTTCCCCACTGCAGATACTCCTCTGATCTCATAGTGTGTTCGTTTTTATCCAAAAGAAAGTCCATCTGATTTTGGAAATCATACATGGATGCTCACTATGATTTAGTATGTGAAATATAGCCAGTGGTCTCTATTGAAATGAGAGGTGGTCTTTAGAAGCGAAGCAAGTTTCTTTGGACTGAAAGACATCATAGCAGTTTTGACAAGAAGCAGAAATGACAAGTTACAGATACACACAATAATACAGTTTTCTGAAAAGTGTTTCATACTGTGCAGCTAGATCAAGTATTGCCCTTTGAGAAACTGAGAATAGCTCTAATCTCTAAATGGCTGCATTTAGAATTGGGCCATGATCACCCCTGATGAGAAGATACCATTGGCCCAAACTCATATTTGAGGATTCCCTCACTGATAGGCAACTTGTGAGTGCAAGAACATTTTAATTGGAAAATACAATGTTCCATTTTGTCTATTTCCCACTCATTTATTTAGTGCACGGGCAGCATCTTGGTCTTAGTGATATTTTGTTTTTGTTGTTTATTTCACACTTGATGTCATAATCCTCTTTGTGACATCTTTATAGTGGTTGCTATGGAAATGATGAGAATATCACACAGCAAGGATGATTACCTTTAGAGGCTACCATACAGACCATATGAACTCTTAAAGACACTACTTTAGGCAATTGTTCCTAAACAAAATAGAAATCCAAAATCCAAAAATAGACTTCTAGAAACACATATCGATACAAATAAAATGATTCTTGTAGGCCACTGTAGTCCAGCAGCCATGCTCATCTTTGATAACCCCTGGATATGGTATATAAATGTAAAATGTTCTTAGTAACTTCTTTTTCTTCTTTATGTTGTGTTCTACCCGGATTTTTTTAAATATTGAATTGTTTTTGAGCTATTTTTCTCCTCCAAAGACTCAGATAAGACTGTCTTACAAAGATCTAAAACAGTGAAATTAATCCAAAGTTGCTCAAAGAAGCTCTAAAATCTCAAGCCCATGTATACGAGTGCCAATATTGCCAGCCCACCTATATGCTGGGAATAACATTAGAAGCCACACTCTCTTCTACACACAAATTTCTCCTCTCTGAGTTTAAAAAAATACGAGTGTTATTTCGCATCCTAAATCATTCAAATGCATATAATTTCAGTGCCTGGAGATATCAGGTGTAATTATTCACATTTGCAAGAAGCAAGAAGAAATCTTTAGGTCATAAATTAACAGTAATGGTACATGTAATTTAGTACTTATTTGTATTTAGTACATTTCCAAAGTCTTTAAAGAGTGCTTTTATAAGCAATTTCCTATGACACCTAATTATTCCCAAGTAAGGATAAGTTGGATCCAGTGCTGGTTTCCGTGTCATACCAGCCATTTCTAGCCACTGTGGGTAGTACACAAACCTCATCCCATCCAGCCCAGTGTGTCCTGCCCTATACGGCAAATCCCAAAATTCAAAGCAATTAGAATAGGTTGCATTTTGTCTTAAATATGCATTTATCTGTGACTATTACACTAGCAAAAATGATTCTGCTTTTTTTTTTTCAGCAAGCATCCATTGAGTATGTACTATGAGATGAGCCCCTTCTAGTGTGACATTTAATTGGTCAATTGTTATTAATTTTGTTTTACCCTCAGACTCTGACTACGGGATAAAAATTTGTAAGTCATAAAGAGGCTCTCTAGGAGGAGGAGGGAGATTTTCCCACCCAAATCCCCTCTACACCAAAAATGGAAGCTAATTACCAACTCTCCATTTTACCAATCTTTCCTGTTGGATGCGGTTTGTATATGGAGTTCTCAAAACAGCACACATAGCAAGCCTTCCAGTATATAACCAGAGCTTTAAGGCTCAAGAAGCCTGACTCGAAGGCGTGAATATGAGTTTATTCCTGCCGGAAACGTTTCTTCCATGAAAGATAGGCAGAACGTGGCTGCCGTCAAATCCATCAAAACCATGCCACGTAAAAAAAAACAAAAAAACAAAAAAAAACTATGATAAAAACTGAAGAGACATTTGAAAAGAGGCCTGTTTCATGGACATGGCCTACTTGTGATTTTCTGTTTCTTCCATCATCACTCGGCAAGCAAGCAGAAAAGTTACAGAACTGGGGTCAGACCTCGTGCAAAATAACATTTATTGGTCACAGCTGCTGCTTCATCACCTTGATTTCTTACTAAATTATTTTCCTTTCATTACTCGTATCTCCTTTCATAGTTTTCAAGGCAATTTTCTAGTCCATGTGAATTTGTTCAATCTCTCCTCCTAGATTCATGTAAACATTTTCACATATTCATCCAAATTCTTCTCTTCTTCCGCACCCCCTGGTGAGCTCTCTTTGAAGTCGAGAGCTTGGCAGATCCTTCCCAACAGAGCAGCCTGTCTCCTCCTGGGGCTTCGAGTTGTGTGTTGTGTTTAACCTCCTCCTAACTGGCCTGCTTGCCAAGAGTTAGTATAATTTTAAACCAGTTCCATTTCCCTCCATTGAGTATAACCATCCCTACAAAGACCGTCTATCTTCGTTCTGCCTCCCTGGTAATGGATTTTTTCCTGCCAGTCTCTGCCTAATGGAGGGTGACCCCTCTAAAATGACCATGGAACCAGCTGACCATCAAGCCTCCCTACCTTTAAACTTAATGTAGGTATCTCTGGGTAAGTCATATCACCGTTGGGAATTTCTCAGTACCTCTGTACTTGAGCAGGGATGATAATCGGGTCTTCCCATCTGCTTTATGCAATGTGCGGGCAAAACACGTTTGATGCTACCTGCATCATGTTGATATTATTTCCTGCCTGTCATTTGGTTTTGATGGCATAGGGATGGAAATGAACACTAAATGTCCTTATTTTGCATTTTTGCCTGGTTATTAGTATCTCAAACTGCTTAGCTTCTGCCTTTGTCATTTCTCATTTTAATTAGATGGCCAGTCCAGGGCATGAATTCTCCAGCCCCTTGAATCTTAACCATTCATCTAACACAGATCAGCTGCCTCACCTCCTTGCTTTTCACAGCTTTCTTTCACTGCTTTCTGCTTTTAAATCTTGTAGCAGGATTTGTTATTATGAAGATGGAATAGTCTGCATTCTTTGACGGCAACAAGTAAAATCTGCAAAACACCGGGATAACAGACAACATAGACAATATTGACACAGACATTAAAAGTCAGATATTTAATATTCAATTATGCATTCATTCACCAAAATTTGTTACAGTCACCCCGTTTGCTTACAGAGAATGTAAGAATTTGATTAGTGCTGTCAGCCTCTTGGAAAGATGCTATGCCAAATAAGCTTAGACGAAAAACAGACCCGGATTTCAGATTGATTAGCCATTTTATATAGAGTTTGAATTCAAAAATTTTAGAAGCTTAAGGAAATCATTTTAACTTTAACTTCTGAAGGAGGCCAAGCCTGAAAATTGAGTTCTAATGCATGTTGTAAAAGAATTCTCATTATCCTTCTGACCTCCCTCTGCTTAAGACTGAACAGAAACCAACATTGTGAAGCAGTTTCTTGATTTGGTGGAAACCTGTTACTAGTCTCATAGACGTAAAATCGGAGATTTCGGTGGTATTGATTTTAGAGTTGCTATTCTTAGTAAGTATTAATATAATAAAATCATTATGCTTTTAAATTATTAAATGAGTGATTTAAATATCTTGAATGTACCAAAAATAGATAACTGTTTAGGTTGGTTTTGTACCAACCTAATGCCACATCATTGCTAAATCATATGCCTTCGCAGTTTTCCAAAGCATCACCTTTGCTGCCTGGTGTCACCATGTGTTAGACAGAGAAGTATGGGAGATAGAAAGTGTTACCTTAATTTCTAACTGAGAGCTGGATGGTATCTGAGAAAAGCACCTACCTAGGCTCTGGCTTCCTTGAAGTAAGTCCTTAGGAAATATTTGTTGAATTTGTTAAACAGTCATCAAGATTTTTTCAAGGATAGGATTATCTTGCGGAGTTTAGAAAAATATTAAAATTGAGCCTGATGTTGTCTAGGTAAGAGGTCCATCTTTTAAAAGTCTGCAAGCTGGTGGAGCTGGAAATGGAGGCTGTTCTAAAAAAATCATCCCTACCTACCCTGGGGTGATAGAATCTAACGACTCTTTCAATAAATATTTCTCCAAGGTTTCTTTTGTGCCAAGAAGCCTTGTCCTAGACACTGTGTGTAAAACACACAAAAAATTGAACAGGTAGGATGGCCTTTGCTTTCTTGGAGTTTTCAGTCTAGGGAAAGAGACAAATAATAAGCCAGTAAAGAAACGCACTTGCAAATTGTGGCAAGTGCAACGAAGGAAAGGGGAAGGATACATTGCTAGATGGTGTCTGGAGGCTGACGGAAGGCGGCAGGCACTTGAACCTGGAGTGTAAGAAAGATTCCGTTTCAAAAGAGCAGCTGAGGGAAAGCGGGGATCATCAGGGATACAGAGCTAAAAAGGACAGCCTCAGAGGATGCTCTGAGAATGGAAAATACTGGCATAATCACAGGATGTAAAAAAGGGCCAATGGCAGGGGACAGCCAGGGAGCACCTCATAAGCCATGCTAAAGAGTCTGGGTATATAGATATATATATATATTTTTTTGAGACGAAGTCTTGCTCTGTCGTCCAGGCTGGAGTGCAGTGGCACGATCTCGGCTCACTGCAAGCTCCGCTTCCAGGGTTCATGCCATTCTCCTGCCTCAGCCTCCCCAGTAGCTGGGACTACAGGCATGTGCCACCACGCCTGGCTGATTTATTTTTACTTCTCTTAGTAGAGACGGGGTTTCACCATGTTAGCCAGGATGGTCTTGATCTCCTGACCTTGTGATCCACCCGCCTTGGCCTCCCAAAGTGCTGGGATTACAGGCGTGAGCCACTGTGCCCAGCCGGGTTTACATTTTATTAGAAGGGCCAAATGCACAGAAAGACAAATACTGCATGTTCTCACCCATAGATAGGAGCTTAAAACGTTGCACTCATGGAGGAAGAGTGTAGAATGATACCAGAGGCTGGGAAGGCTGGCTGTATAGGGTGGGGGGAATAAACAGAGGCTGGTTAATGGGTGTGAACATACAGTGAAATAGAAGAAATAAGTTCCAATGTTCAATAGCAGAGTAGGGTGACTATAATTAACAACGTGTTGTATATTTCAAAATAGCTAAAAAAAAGAGGACTTGAAATGTTCCCAACACATAGAAATGATAAATAGTTGAGGTGATGGATACCTTAATACCCTGACTGGATGGTTGCACAGTCTATGCGTGGAACAAAATATGATGTGGACCCCGAAAATATGCACAAATATTATTTGTCTCTAAATAAAATAAAATTTAAAAGTGCTAAGTGCAAATTATGTTGCTTTCAGGAGAGGAGGGGCAGGATCCCAAGTATATATTCAAGAATTCTCTCTGTGGTCTGGTGCGGTGGCTCACGCCTGTAATCCCAGCACTTTGGGAGGCTAAGGTGGGCGGATCACGAGGTCAGGAGATCGAGACCATCCTGGCTAGCACAGTGAAACCCTGTCTCTACTAAAAATACAAAAAAGTAGCCGGCCATGGTCATGGGCACCTGTAGTCCCAGCTGCTCAGGAGGCTGAGACAGGAGAATAGCGTGAACCCAGAAGGCAGAACTGGCAGTGAGCCGAGGTTGTGCCACTACACTCCATCCTGGGTGACAGAGCGAGACTCTGTCTCAAAAAAAAAAAAAAAAAGAATTCTCTCTGAAAGAGGTCAATGGCAGGACAGGGGAGTCCAGGGGAAAGGACTGACAATGAGCTGGTGGTGACTTGGATCAGGTGGTGGTTGTGGAGATAAACAGATGTGGGTGAATTGGAAGCAGAGTCTGTAAACGAAGCAATAGGGTTTGCTGTGTTTGGTGAGTGAGATGAGAATGTCAAAGATGATTCAGCCTTCCAGTTTGCCAAAACCAGTATGAATTGTTCAGTTTACTGAGATCGGGAGAAGGGAGAGAGCCAGGCAGTATTTTTGCTTTACGGGAGATTCGTAGCAGGAATTAAGAGTTCACTGTATGAATGTGTTGCGTTTGAAATGCTTGCAAGAAAACAGAGTGAAATGTCAACTAGATAATTGTATTATTCGTCTAGAAATGCTTATTTAATGTCTACTATGTGTCACATATTGTTGTACTGTTATAGAATACTCATGATTCTAGATCTACAGGATATTTGGGCTGGATATAAAATCAACTTAGAGCTTCTGTGAGCGTGGGCTTCATTACAGAAGGCATATCACCTTCTACTCCCTCTATAATAAATAGGCTACAGCATGGGGAACAAGCTGAGGGTACTAAGTGGCCTAGAAATCTAAATTACAGCTTTATGTGCTATCCATCAAAATTGTGGATTAAATGGCACCTGAGTGACAGAAATCAGCCAACAATGTTTACTAAGCATCAATGTGCAAACAATATTATTATTCATTTAGAATATCAAAATACTGATACAATCTGAATGTCTCATAAAGGAGGAAGGGTGAATAGTATAGAGTCATAGAATGGGATGTTAAGCACCATTGCAAATTATATTTTTTAAATATTTAATGGCATAAGATACTATTTTAAATGTATACATGAAAAGAAGGCTGCTCGGATGCATTTGTAGTATGATCCCAGCTTTATTTAACGATTGCAAGTAATGTCTGTAAAGACGAAAAGACTGGAAGCAAATTAGTAAAAATGTTCATGATTGTTATCAATAAATGATATAATTTAAGGTAATTTTCATATTTTCTCTTTGCTTTTAAGCATTTTCAGAATGTTTTATAATGAGCCAATCCGACTGCTCTAAATTGAAGCTAGTGGTAATTAGTAAAGAGAAAAGGGCATCTTGGTAAGAACCTTGGGGAAATAAGAGGAACAAGTAGATAGGACCCCTACCCTCAATTCAAATGTATAGAATGATCTATCAAAAGCAATGCCATAGGCCGGGCGAGGCGGCTCACGCCTGTAATCTCAGCACTTTGGGAGGCCAAGGCGGGTGGATCATGAGGTCAAGAGATTGAGACCATCCTGGCCAACATGGTGAAACCTCATCTCTACTAAAAATACAAAAATTAGCCGAGCGTGATGGCACGTGCCTGTAATCCCAGCTACTCAGGAGGCTGAGGCAGGAGAATTGCTTGAACCTGGGAGGTAGAAGTTGGAGTGAGCCGAGATTGCACCACTGCACTCCAGCCTGGTGACAGAGTGAGACTCCATCTCAAAGAAAAAAAAAAAAAAAGAAAGAAAAGCAATGCCACTAATTCTGTATCACTGAAAGGATCAGTCCTACTATTTTTTATAGTTAGTGTAGTATTTGGTTAGAGCTCTTGGGGAAAATGCAAAAAATCAGGGAAAGATTCTGAACCAGGGAAGGCAGATGAAAGAAGTGAAATTGTTCTGGTTAACTAACACTTACTGTGCATTGACATGGGTCAGGCACTCTTTTAAGTATTTTAACATTTAAGAAAGACAACTGAAGAAGGTGAAATTCACATTGGATTAATTTGGATTAAATACTGTCCATTTCCCTGTCAGATGCTCTGATGTAAAACAAGGAATTGAAAAAATTTAACAAATAAATTTATTCACGCAAATACATATGTGTGTACATGTGTGTTCCATCTTAATTAAGCAAGAGAAAGTTAAAGTTTAATTAAAACTTTTGTCACAAATTCTAGCCCTGGTGATAAGGTGGAAGAATAGAATGATTGTCACCTGTCTGTTGATTTCTCGTTAATTAAATCCCAGCTGGCAAAGGCGTCCTTGAAACTCAAGTGGTGAGACCCTGCTGAAATTTGGTTGCCATGGGTGCAGATTGAGGTCCCTGGAGTCACTAAATCCGTTCCATTCTTATTCCAACTTAGACACTAGCATCTATGAAATCCAAATCCCTTTGTTAAAGATGATACAAAGACCTACAGAAATAACAAACATTCCTTCTCAAGATAATTGTTTGAGGATTTCGAACCCGTTTCAGCGATGTCTAGAAATCCCTGAATATTCCTTGCGCTCTTTTTAGAATCCAGCAGGCTTAAGAAGATCTCACTGTGCTAACAATAGCTCCTTTTCTGAGAAATATTGGAGTGTTGAGCCTGTGGGAGCAAAACCTTTCTGGGATCTTGGTTTGGGAGTGCATTTATAAATCAGATTTTCTGGTGCCTCTTTGTCCTTTTGTGAAAAATAAGTATCTCTGCCCTACAAGCATTTATGCCAAATGGAGAGAGAACTCACTGCGTTCCATGAGGAAGTTTGCTTTCCAAACAGCTGACTTCAGTCTGGAGGTAGAGACACAAATGTCCTGGAAAGTAAAAGAATGTAGTTCCAATTCAGCTATAATTCCAAGTCTGACAAAGAAGCAAGTTTGTATCTGAAGGGCACAGAATGATAACTCCTTAAGGGGCAAAATAGACCACCATAGATAGTTGTTATACATGCCAGCCATGTTGTAATTCCACCCAGATGGTGTTTTTTGCCTTTTTTTCTCTCATAGTCCCTTTAAGTAGAACTTCATGCTGATGAGGCAGGGCACTGCATTCAGTCTCAATATTGACCAGTGATGTTACCTTCCTTCTATGGCTGTAAATTCCATGACTAAGCTTTGTTCATTGCTAACCCCTGGTCACAAAAGATTAAGTTGATAGTAGAGGTGGATCAGCACAAATCTCGTACAGCTTTGGGAAAAAAAATAAGATTAATATTATGATTTAATGAGTAGTTAAATTGGGTGTGTTTGTGAAATACATCGTATTTCCAATTTGCGAATGGAAATTTTTTTAATTGAGAAATTAAACAATCAAGTGTGGTTTCTGGTACTAATAGATTCTCATGTTGCATAGCTCTCGTGACCTGGCTCTTTGATTAAAGTTTAAAATACATCCACAGATAAAATAGACCCATGAAATCAAATATTCTTGCTGAGAAAAGATGTGTTAGTAACAACAAATTATGACCTGCTTCGGTCACTGAATTGACGAAGGGGAAGTTTTACCTAATCTACTGGTGTTCTCACTGAAAACATGCAAGAGGTCACAGACGAAGGTTGCTTCTCAGAATTCACAGCAGGGCATGGACCATATCCAGATGTTGGTTCCATTTGGCTTGTACTCCTCCCAGGAGAGAGTCAGGCCTGGGATCTGGTCCGTGGACACTACCTGGAGGGTTTCTGTCATTGTCACTATTAACCATGGCTAAAGTACCCATCACAGTGCAGAACCCTCCTTATGTCTAAGATGCCAGTAGGAGCAAGTGGATAGCTGCAGCTTTTAAATAAAGCTGGCTCTAGAAATATGACAGAGCACTGTGACTTAGCAGGACATGACGTTTTGTTATATTTCAAGATACTCCAGGCCGGGCACGGTGGCTCACACCTGTAATCCCAGCACTTTGGGAGGCCAACGTGGGCAGATCATGAGGTCAGGAGATTGAGACCATCCTGACCAACATGGTGAAACCCCTTCTCTACTAAAATACAAAAAAATTAGCCGAGCGTGGTGGTGCATGCCTGTAATCCCAGCTACTCGGGAGGCTGAGGCCGGGGAATCTCTTGAACTCGGGAGGTGGAGGTTGCAGTGAGCCGAGATTGCACCACTGCACTCCAGCCTGATGACAGAGCAAGACTCCGTCTCAAAAAAAAAAAAAGAAAAAGAAAAAGAAAAAAAAGATATTCCAGAGATCTAAAAGAATTTAGGCAAAATAATTTACTGGTATTACTCATGGGAGCAAAATACTAGTAGTAAAAAAAAAAAAAAAAAAAATTCTACCATGATAGGCATTAAAAGTGGGATTCTGAGTCTCAGAATTATTCTGTTGCTAATCCCTGGTTCAGGAGAATCCTAGTTCAAATATTCACAAACCAATATTGCACACGTTTACATATATTACCGTTGTTCCCAAACATCACATAACGTACTTAAAGACAGTGTTTTCCAACTAATGTGAGCCCTTGGTGAATTGTAAAATCAACGTTGTGGGTTGCAACTACCCTTTTTAATTTTTAAATGAAAGACATAGAATAAATAATTCTCTGAGTGCATTGAATATTAAAAAGGTAAGCATTGCTTGGTGAAATGTTTGTTTTAGTTTGTGTGTATTTGGTGGGGATGTATCTTAAGTCACACCGTGAAACAGAATTTAAGGCCATTATCATAGAAAGTTTATGTCTCTTTAATTATCAAGGGTCACATTTTACAAAATTTTTCTCTAAAAATGAATTCCAATTTCCAAAGCTCTGTGTGTGTGTGTGTGTGTGTGTGTGTGTGTGTGTGTGTGTTAAGATCAAGAGTGCGTATGGGATTTTGCTTCTCTATTTGTGCGTGTGTGTAACTCTGCAACAGAGTGATTCACAAAAATATATATACTTTAGCTCAAAGTTGCAGGCATTCCACCATCACTTCCAATCCCCTTAAAAGGAGAACATCCTCTTTTCCTGCTCCCTGGTGTCATTACGGGTACGAATGGTGTCATGAAAAGTGAGCCCACTCCCAGACCAGAAATGTATCCAAGGACCAGGAAACACACTACCATGTTAATCAATTATATAGCTTTCTTCCTGGACAACTTAAGTAGCATTTCTCTTTCTTATATTAAAAAATCACAAGTCTTTTGAGAGAACTTATAAGATGAACAGTTGACTTTTGAAACAGTAAAATTCTTCATAATTTTCCTACCTTAGGGACTTGGTCACATGCACCTGACTTCACCAATTAAAACTAAAGTTTATGCATTGAACTATACAAAAAACATGGCCCCTTCTTGAGGTTATACAGATAATTCCAGAGCAAAACCCATGACATCTAGAAAACAGGCCACATTGCTTAATGTGGATGCTTAATTTGTATTTTCAATGTGTATTTATAGGTGAGGGTTTATTATGAACAGGAGGTTCAACAGATCAAATGCATTGATGCAATTAGGTTCCTGCTTGTTGAGACATGTTTCATAGCTCTTATTAAAAGTAAACGTAAATAAAGTTTGTTTGGAGATTTGTACATGCTGAGGTGGGGTTTTTTTTGTTTTTTTTTTTTAGTATTTGACTAGAAAAGCATTGGAAATTAACTACTTAAGCAATGAAGCAGAGCACACTTTTTTCTTTTCTTTTTTTTTTTTTGAGACAGAGTCTTACTCTGTCACCCAGGCTGGAGTGCAGTGGCACAATCACAGCTCACTGCAGCCTCCAATTCTTAGGCTTAAGTGATCCTCCCACCTCTGCCTCCCAAGTAGCTGGTACTGTAAGTACGTGCCTCAATGCCTGGCCAATATTTTTTTTATTTTATTTTTTGTAGAAATGGGGTTTTGCCAGGTTTCCCAGGCTGGTCTCAAACTTCTGGACTTGAGCAGTCCTCTCGCTTCAGCCTCCCAAAGTGCTGGGATTCCAGGCATAAGCCAACACGCTGACCAAACAGAAGCACTCTTAATCACGTTCTTTAAGAAACTAGAAGAGACACTAGACAGCTTCAAATGATGACTATAAGGAAGCATGATCAGGAAGAAGTGGTTTCTAAGTGAACTCTGCTGTCTTAGAATTTCATGATTTAAGGGTGTTTAGCCCCAGGTCTATTTTTGTTGTTCACAGTTTAAGTCTAGATTATTTAGATATCTTTAATTAGGTTTCAGCCATTTTGCCAAATTTAAAACACCAGTAATGTGGTGCCAAAAATACTGATAACTTGACTCCTTGCTCTTTAGCCTCAGCTCTTTTTATAGATTTGAATTCTACGTGTTCTCTGAAGCCCAGAACAAGTCTCCATGCTCCAAGGCCTCTCCTAATTACCCAAGCCTTAAGTAATAACTCCTTCTTAGCAGCAAGCCATCGGCGTCAGTCAACGGACAATGAGAATATGCTTTGTGAATTATTATTGCTTTTTAAAACTTAGATGTTCTGTTTCCCTCAATAAGTAGATCATTTGCTTCCTGTGGGCAGAAACAATCTTCACTAGCTTCCAAGATGATACAAATTGATAACTTTAAATATACACCAAGGTTATGTTTACAAAAGACAAATGCCAGGATGAAACTTGAAAGGGAGAAAAAAATAAGAGGTGGTAAAATGCAGGTTTGTAATCTCAAAATGTCATAAAAAATCTCTATCTTAGTAGATACAAAGAATTCCTAGGTAATTAACAGATAATTGACATAACCTCTTATCGTTTTACACCAGATACTTGGGATGACAGAGTGAGAACATGAGTTTCTTCCCTCTCATATTCATATTTATCTTCTATTGGCTCTTCTTCACAGTGCATTAAAATTCTAATCATATTGTTCTGGACAGCTTTGGTAGCAAGTAACAGAAAACCCAGCTCAAACTGGCTTCAACAATAAGGGCATTTACTTGCCAAACACGGGGGAAATTCAGGGCTGGGATAGGCTTCAGGGTTGCCTTCATCTACTGGCTCTGCTACATTTTCACGCGCAGTCTCTATGGCTCTGCTCTCCTGCGTCTGCTGCTTCCTCCTCAGATTGGTCTTGACACAGCACCAGTCGCTCTACGACAGGTGCACAGGACAAATGGTCCAAAGGGAAAAGAGAAAGAGACATCTTTGTACCCTTCTCAGAAGAGTGAGGAACATCTTTCCTAAAAAGACCCTCATGTGATGGCCACGCCCCCTCTTACGATGTTATATCACGTGATCCTTCCTATGCTGGATCTTAGTACAGTCACTCTTCAACCACGGGTGGGATCAGATTCACAAGACACCTGAGCTGAGTGGAAAATCAGCCAGTACATTAATACAACTGGTGTTTTCTTGGGAAGAAGAAATGAGAGAATGGATGCCAGACGCACAACCAAAAACAACCCAAATTCCAACTTGCCAAAAATTCTTTTTTACCCGAATAGAGTCAAAGTGAACCATCCTAATGACCATCCCTCTGTTGTTCAGTATTAACTCATGTTGGTTTTGTTAAATATAAAATGCTGCCTGGTCAAGGAATCTATGTTTTTCACAATAATTTCATAGACATAGTATTAGGGGAAAATGTAAATAATTATTTATTTTGAAAGAATCCATTTCATGTAACACCAAGATTCACTTTCTTCTGTATTCTGCATACCTGAAATAGTACAGGAAACATGGTGGCCCGCCAAAAATACTGATACTATTTCTTTCCATTTCTACATATTTTCCTTTGGCAGATGACTATTACACTTTTCAGGTCATTTAATATTCTCATACAGCAGACCTTTCAAAAGTTCTGTCTGTATTTAAATGTGTTTAAGAAAATTTATCTTGCTGATTATTAAAAGTAATGGTAAAAACCACAGTTACTTTTGCATCAACCTAATAAATATTTGGATAGTCATTCTGTTTGAGATAGAGTTGGGATTTTTACCTGAAAATAAAACACTCTCATGGTTTTCAACTGGCATTTTTATTTTCACTTTTTCTAAAATAAAACTGCATTAAATGTTAATTTATAAAATCTATGCCATATCATATATTTTATTTCATATTTGTTGAGTAATTTTTCACTGAACATCAGGGACCCCTTAGATTCCCATTGACTAGGTCTCTGATATGTTGCCTTTAATGATGCAGTTATATTTAAATTAACTCTTGATAATAATGATATTTTTATTGATTCCTTTATGTTTCTTTTCTTGAACTACCATTCTATTAACGTCTATTCGCTCTATTCCATTCATTTGTGATCAGTAATTTTCTAGGAATGATTGTCTTAGAACAGTGCAAATATAAAGACTAAAAATCAGATTGACTTAAAGAAGCAGTAATTTTTGCTATTTGCTGGACAAAATGGCAATATCCATTAAAAAATAACTACAGGGACGGGGCGCAGTGGCTCACACCTGTAATCTCAGCACTTTGGGAGGCCAAGGCAGGCAGATCATGAGGTCAGGAGTTCAAGAACAGCCTGGCCAATATGGTGAAACCCTGTCTCTACTAAAAATACAAAAATTAGCCAGGCGTGGTGGCACGTGCCTGTAGTCCCAGCTACTCGGGAGGCTGAGGCAGGAGAATTGCTTGAACCCTGGAGGTGGAGGTTGCAGTGAGCCAAGATCACACCACTGCATTCCAGCCTGGGCAACAGAGGGGGACTCTGTCTCAAAAACAAAACACACAAACAAAAAACTATGGGCCAAATGCAATGGCTCACACCTGTAATCTCAGTACTTTGGGAGGTCGAGGTAGGAACATCACTTGTGGCCAGGATTCCAAGACCAGCCTGGACAACAAAGCAAGAACCCTTCTCTACAAAAAATAAAATAATTAGATGGGCGTTTTGGTGTTCACCTGTAGTCCCAGCTACTCGGGAGGCTGAGATAGGAGGATCACTTGAGCCCAGGAGTTAGAGGCTGCAGTGGGAATTATCATACCATTGCACTGTCTCTGTCTCTTAAAACAGTACAATAAAATAAAAAATAAAATAGAATAAAATAGACTAACTCTGTGAATTCTTGGAATTCAACAATGACAATGACACACATGCACACACGTATGTATGTATGTATGTATACAATCTAAAAGGCAAATTACTAAAAGAGAAACTATTAAGAAAAAAATATGAAAAGATACCAGCCTAAATATAAAAAGAGATACAAATGAAATCAACTACAGACTTTTTCCCAAAAATATAAGAATAAGCTACTTTTCTTTAAATATATAGTTTGAAGAAGTTGGATCTACACTTGTGACTTAGTAAAGCATTATGGCAAAAACTTCCCTTTCTTTAGCAATGTGGAGAGAGGGAGGAAAAAAGAAGATACAGTTTCTGCCCTGGTTATCCTGCTGCTGAATTTGTTACAAGATGGTTAAATTTTATATAGTTTAAAACTTGTAAAGAATCTTTCAATAATGAAGAAGCAACGTTTGTAAACTAGGCCCCTACGGAACCACACTGTTTGAGCCCCGGGACCTTCTCTCTGTTTGTGGTTGGGTTCAGGGGCCTACACTCTGTCTACAGGTATCACAAATAAAATGTTGTTAGCAGCTGAATGATATTGACAGAGCTATCAGCAATCTGCAGATTTTCATTTTGAACCGTGGCATCCTGAAATAAGTTGAAGCAGAAATAATATCTCTGTGTTGAGAGATTTCAAATTCTTTTTATTGATAGGTAAACTACAGCTCTAGATATAACTAAGTGAAGCATGGCTGGAGAGGGAAGAAATAACACCTGGACTGCTGACTGCCATTGTGGAAGGGCAAAACAAGAGGACACAAATGCATCCAGCTATTCTCTGTGCTGCTTGGTGTAATAGATTAAACTTCAGTGCACCTTGGGCTCTTTTCATCGGCTTTGCCTGTCACCTTTACACCCTTCAGAGTTCTATAAGGAATTATCAGCACTATGACTCTTTGGCAGTCTTAGTGGGAAACCCTGGGAGGTCAGGAATATGGGCCTGTGAAATGACATCTTCCTGCCTCGTCCAAAGATAGCATTCATCATCATTTAGGCAGCTGTATGATGCTGCTAGGCAAAACGCCAGCCATGGATCACATCGGTGTCCCATTACAGAGCCCACGCTGTCCCAGTGTCTACACAGAGTGGGAATCTCAAGGCTGGATACTGAGAGCCTTCCTGGAACTTCAGGGAAAATAAATGTACTAAATCAGTTGGTTAATTATCTGTATCATTGACCTTGGTGCCTTAATGGAAAAATATGGTTCAGATATTACATGGCTATAAACAAAGAATTATAGGTAGCATCCAGTGCGTAATCGACAGATTTGAGTGCATTTAATAGTGTGCAATGAAATAAGCCATCCAGGCCAAAACAAATGCCTTTCTTTTTTCTTGATTCCATACATTTCTTGTTTGCCTGACATATGCCTCACTGTGTTTCTTTAAGATCAATACAATGTGTCTTCTAACTTCATTTGTCTTTTGATTAAAACTGCCCGTTGAACAAAGCTGCTAGGAGAGCTTCCCTATCTCCTAATTGTCAGAGAGTCCTCTCAATTTTTTAACCTTGCCAAAAGCTGACATTCAGCTTCATTGGCACAGATCCTTGCTTCACAGAGATATGAGCTATCGAATCAATGATTGCTTTGTAACACGGTTTGCCATCCATTCCGTGGACCTGAGCATAGCATGCAAATTCATCACTGAACAAATCCCAAAGGCATAAGACTATATGAAAGGAAGGTAAAACAGGAACACATAGATGGAGATGCCAGGCCTAACTCATCCACCCTACATAAAGCAGGCATCTCTGAGTATTGGCTGGATTCACTAGAAGCTCAGTGCCCATTTTTCTTTTTGCTTTTTTTTTTTTTTTTTTTTTTTGAGATGAAGTCTCACTCTTGTCTCCCAGGCTGGAGCACAGTGGCGTGATCTTGGCTCACTGCAACCTCTGCCTCCGGGGTTCAAGCGATTCTCCTACCTCAGCCTCCCAAGTAGCTGGGATTACAGGTGCCGGGCATGGTGGCAGGTATATTTTTGTATTTTTAGTAGAGACAGGGTTTCACCATGTTGGCCAGGCTGGTCTCGAACTCCTGACCTCAGGTGATCACCCGCCTCGGCCTCCCAAAGTGCTGGGACTACAGGTGTGAACTATCACGCCTGACCTAGTGTCCATTTCTCTAATCAGCCAACCATGGCTCACCTTGGGCCCAATGCTTGAGGCTTCATGGCCCTAACAACACATAGGAGAATCACCATTGTCATGGTGATTCTTCTAGCAGTTTTATACATCTGAATTCTCATCTTCCTCTCCCTGCCAGAAGATAAGGGAACCAGACTCCAAGTATTTCCTGAATATGTAGGCTTGTTGCAAAATCATACAGAGAAGACAAATTATATTCTTGAAAAGACGGTGATATTCCTATATAGAAATAGTAGTTAAAATAGCCAGGTTCTTAAAATCTTTTTTTTGTTTTTTGAGATGGAGTTTCGCTCTTGTTACACAGGCTGAAGTGCAGTGATGCGATCTTGGCTCACTTCAACCTCCACCTTCCGGTTCAAGTGATTCTCCTACCTCACCCTCCTGCGTAGCTGGGATTACAGGCATGTGCCATCACGCCTGGCTAATTTTCTGTTTTTAGTAGAGACAGGGTTTCATCATGTTGGCCAGGCTGGTCTCAAACTCCTGACCTCAGGTGATCCACCCACCTCAGGCTCCCAAAGTGCTGGGATTATAGACGTGAGCCACTGTGGCCAGCTAAAATCATTTTTACCACTGTTGTCTTGACTCTTACCTTTCCTGCCCTGGTACATCTAGACCTCTCTGTCCTACCCCAGTCCCCCTCTTTATCCTGAGAACGCCTGACTCTAGGAGTGTTCTGCTGTTGGCTCTTGAATGCTCCATGTGACCCAGACTGGCACCTGGAAGGAAAAGAGACTGTGCTACTGTGACTTGGTTGTAGCAAGAGCCAGCCATCTCAGCAGTTCTTTGATTGCATTCATTCATTTATTCCCTAAATTATTATTCGTGTATTTCCTTAACTCAGAAGATGCAAGCAAGTCACGTCGATACAGTTTACCATCTTGTGTGGGAGATGGGCATTAAATAGAATTACAGAAGCAGTGAATGGGTGATGTGTATGATGAAAGCTGCGATGGAGGGGAGGAAGGAGATCAGCCTGCAATGAGGACACATGCACCTAAGCAGGGGACTCGGGAAGATTTCCTAGTGAAATGACATGTCCGCTGAAGCCTAGAGGCTGAATAGAACACGTACAAGCAAACGAGGAAAAAGGCCAACAGTGTTTCTCGCAGAAAGAACAGGATTTGTAAAAGTGTTGTGGAAAGAAAGAGCTCTATGAGTGGGAGGAACTGAGAAAAAACTCCTGGCAGGGCTCAGGGAAGGAGAGAGATGGAAAAGGATAATGATGCCAGCAAAGGTCGCATCACGCAAGGCTTTGTAGGGCTCATTAAGGAGTTTGGACTTTATCTTAAGAGCAATGGGAAGTCACAGAAGAATTTTAAGCTGGGTGGTGACATGGTCTAAGTGTATCTTAAAAGATCACTCAGTGTTTTATGGAGCATAGATATGGTATTGTCCCATAGACTTCTATGTTCCATAGAAGATCTTTTTGGTCATTGTGGTCAACAATTCAAAAAAAATTCTTGATGACTTGAATTAAGTAACAACAGAAATTAAAAGAAGTTGAGAGCTTCAGCAAATACCTCAAAATGGGTGTTGGCTGGAATTGATTATTTGAGGGGAGGTAGGAGGAGGAGTATAAAAGACATCTCTCAGGTTCTCACATAAGAAGTTGAATGAGTTGTGTCATTTTACAGTTTTCAGGAATACCTGAGGAAGAAATAAATTTGAAGAAAAAGATTATACAATGAGTTTTTGACAGGTTAAATTTGAGGGACCTGTGAGAAATCAAAGTAGACATGGTTGAATAGGTTGGTAGAGGTGTAAGGCCATGAAAAATGTATGTTGATTAATTTTATGTGTCAACTTCACTGGGCCACAGGGTACCCAGATATTTGGTCAAATATTATTCTGGGTGTTCCTGTGAGGGTGTTTTGGGATGAGATTAATGTTTGAATCAGTAGACTGAATAAAGCAGTTGCTCTCTCAAATGTGGGTGGGCCTCGTCCAATCTGTTGAAGGCCTGAATACAACACAAAAGCCAACCTCCCGCATCGCAAGAGAGAACCTCCTGCCTGACCAATTGGGCTGGGACATTGGTCTTTTCCTAGCTTCAGATGCAAACTGAAACGTTAGCTCTGGGTCTTGAACCTGCTGGCTTCCAGACTGGAACACATACCATCAGCTCTACTGGTTTTCAGGCCTTCAGACTTGGACTGGAGCTAAACCATGGGCTCCTGGGTCTCCAGCTTGCCACCTACAGATCTGGGGGCTTCTCAGCCTCTCTAATTACATGAGACAATTCCTTATTATAAACCGTGTGTGTGTGTGTGTGTGTGTGTGTGTGTGTGTGTGTGTGTGTGTAGACAGATAGGTAGATGATCTCCTATTGGTTCTGTTTCTCTGGAGAGCCCTGACTTAGACTAAAAGTACTTAATGATAACATGAATTTGAAAACCCTGAGCATATACATGGCAAATGAATTCATTAGAACTGATGAGATGTTCTAAAATTGGAAGAGCGACAGAGAAGAGATCCTAAAACTGAGCCCTTATGCTTTCCAACATCAGACATTTAGGAGAGAAGGATGACCCAACAAACAAGGCAGACAAGAAATGACCAGAGAGGTAGGAGGCAACCCAGGAGACTTTGGCAGGAGGAGAGTGCTACAGGAAGAATGGATGTCCACTCCGGGAAATGTAAGGAGAGGACAGGGCAGTATTCAGGGGCCTGAGTAATAGGAAAGTCAGTGCTGTAACAGCATTTAATTATGGATTGTGCTAGCAGAAGCTAAATGGAAGTCATTTGAGGCATGACTTGGAGGTGAAGAAGTAGAGATATAGGTAGGAAAATCACCTGAGAATTTCGTTTAAGAGGGAAATGAAAGAGTAGATTAATAGAGACACCCAGGGTCCTGGAAGGGGAGTCACCTATTCCAGATGTCTACACGTAGATCGAATTCAAACTAACGCTCGGGAACTAAGACAACATTCCAGAATCCACTAGGCAAGCATAACCCCCACCATTTGGGGGTAGTTCTCCGGTCTCAGGCTTCTGGGATTCACACCCAATATCTATGCCAGTGTGCTTTAATATGAGCACAAGCACTTACCCTCTGTGGTGAGCAGTTCCAGAAGGATACAGCAAAGAAAGATTTGAAAAAAAATGAGGCCAACTGTGGTGTCTCATGCCTGTAATCCCCGCACATTGAGAGGCCAAGGCAGGGGGATCACTTGAGCCCAGGAGTTTGAGACCAGCCTGGGCAACATAGCAAGACCCTGTCTCTACAAAATATTTAAAACTTGCCCACTGCCCTCCAGCCTGGGTGACAGAGCAAGACTCTGTCTCTAAAATAAAATAAATTATAAAAGATTTGAGAAAAGCCAACCACATTTTTAGAGCTACAGCCTCTAGTTAGTACTAGAAGTTCATGTTAGCAGCCCTAGGTTGTAATCCAAGATTTCTACATGCGATCTCTGCTTAGCCTCTTCGAGCTTCAATTTGCTCATTTTACAAAACATACATGATGATGCTTGACTTTTGGAACTTGGACAGTAGCTGTGGGAATAAATGAGATAATGTGTGTGAAAAGATATCACTAAGTGCAAAATGCTGGCCCAATTTGTATTTATGGAGCACCTGTTTTTCCTTTACGCAAAAGAGGTCACTTGAGCAGTTCCAACATTTGGCGGAAGCTTTTTCACCTCCCACTCACTGCACATGAGGGCAACCATATCCCTCGTCGTGAGCCTTGTGATGTGGTCTGTGACATACATTTGATAATGGACTTGGAAATTGAGATCCCTACGTCTGTAATTATGAGATGGAGGCCCTCCAAACTCACACAACCTGGAAACGCTGCCCCGGTCAGGAAAACCCACCCTGCATGGTCATGGAACTAAACAGCCCATTGATAAAGGGTCTGTACCTTCCGCGGAGCTGCCCTGTGTATGTGAGAGTAGGAAGATGCAGAAAGGAAGAAAATGGCAGGTGAAACCAACATATAAACCATGTCTCTTTTGTGGCTTGTTTTTGCAATTGTGTGGTTATTCAAACAGTGGAGCTGTTTGAAACAGAATGAGGCACGAACGCGGGAACAGAGGGTCCCTGTATTTTCACTAGACAAAAATACAACATCCACCTGGAAAGAGAATGTCAGAACATGGAGAGGGAGGGGGAATATTCAAAATGCAAAATTGGAAGAGCCTGCCTCCTGTAGTATTTGTTTGTGACAGGTAAAGCCGTTCATCATATCACCTGAACCATGGAGAATTGTGCTATTGTATTAATTACTCTCTTTAGTGACTCTCTGAGCTTTGGACTATTTAAATTCCAGGATGAGAAAGTGCTAATGGATATGGTATTGTAGATGGAGTGAATTAGTATTTCACGCTGTGCGGCTGTCTGAAAGAGTTTTAAATGGTAACCCACAGACTAGCAGCGTTCCACGCTTTTGGTGTTCATTCAGCCATTTGTTCTTCTTAGTAACAGAGCCACTCTGGGGTCATGCAAAAATTCAGACGGGAAGGAAAGGAAAGGAGATGTCAGTAGGGATACTCTGGGGAGACTAATGTGTTTTTCTGTGAGGCTATTTATGATACACTTTATTGTGTGCATTGACAAAGTCCCAATAATTCATATTTGAAAGGGAAATCATATGTCCTTTAAAAATTTCCAATCAAAGATGCTGTGAATGAAATTGTTTTCAAAAAAACATACTTTCTGCAAAAATTCCATTTGGGAACATGGCGCTGATCTCATACTGTGTCTTCACCCTTAGCCATTTTTATCTGCTTAACCTGAATTTCCACGTGCATAAGAGGTATAAACAAATATGATGGAGCACTTCAAAGTTCTACACGACTGCTCATGCAGACCTAATCAGACAACAGAGAGGCTCAGCACACCGCACAAGGTGTCTTCTAAGAAGAGACAGAGCCAAGTTCTCCAAGAGGAATAGGCCTAGAGGATCACTGTGTCTGGAAGAGTAAGCTCCAAGGCACGTGTTAATGTCACATATAAAACACATTTAAAGGGTCACCCTTTGACCCTGTGATGTCTCAGAATCTTAATTTCCCATTCCTTCTAATGCCTTTTTAATAATCTTATAAATCATCATGCCAATACTTTACTTTGACAATTGGAAGCCAATATTTGACAACTGGAAGTAACAGAGTGAAGATGAAGAGGTCTCCCCCACTTTCTAGGCTCTTGTACCCCACCTCCACTGTCTGCTGAGTATCTGCTTATACATCTTCTGCAGCAGTTAAATATCTCCACTTCACATCTCTGCATTCTTACATGAATTCTGCCTTGGCCAGGCTCCCCAGAAAGCAAAGCCTGAGATAAAAGCTCATGTGCAGTATTTTATTAGGGAGCGCACTCCCAGGAAAGCGGGATTAAGGGAAAACAGGAATGAAAAGAGAGAGAAGCTAGAGCCAACACAAGGGCAGGCTACTAGTACCACCTTTGGGGGTGGAGGGTCACCCACGGCTTGATCTTGTGGGGGCTGATGTCCAAGGATCCATACAAATGACTGTGAACTTCAGACAGTGTGTCCAGGGCAGGAAGACCTTATCTGCCAGCTCCCATTTCCCACTGGTCCCATTTTTCACTTTATGGAAAAATTGCCCCACGCTTCTGAATTGCACAAGGGTGGCCTTGAACCAGTCCCAAAGCATCTCTTATTTCAATTCTTACAAAAGTAGAAGGCGCAGGGCACGAGGTGAGAGATGTTTGGTGTGACAGCATTAGATGCCATTGAGTTCTGTCTGCGGGAAGCTGGCCAGAATCCGAGCAGAGCCGGTCCTACAGCAGAGGCCAGGCCAGAGCAAAGAGCCTTGGACCAGGAGGTGGATGAGGCTGAGAGGACCTGAAGACCTATCCGCCACACTTACCTGTGCCATTGCGTTGTATTGACTCCCCGACCACAATTGGGCTTTATTGCTGTGAGAACAAGATGCCGTAAGAGGAAATATAAAACCAATCAGTCACAGAGTGCCCCCTTCAAAGTGGTGGCCAGCCTCAGTCTCTGAGAAAGCCTTAATTTAAAAGGGTGAGGGAACAACCGACTGCAGCTGGTCTTGAGGTCATGCTGGATGCTGATCCTCCACTACCTGTTCTAGAGTTTGCTCATGCTCAGCCAGCACCGTGGCTTGTCCATTGCTTATCTGAAGGGCGGATCCAGACCTCTCTCCATGAGGACTGAGTGTCTTTTCTTTGTTGGGCTGCAGTTGGTGCAATTTCCCATTTCTCATCATCATCATTCAACTCAGAAGCACCAAGAGACTGCAGAGGAAATGCCCTGGATCCCAGGCACAAGCGCACTGGCCCAAGGCACAAGCACACTGGGCCAGACACAAGCGCACTGGGCCACCCTCCCAGCTCCTCAGGAGAGTCAGGACCAAGCTACCAATTTACAAAAGCTGCTGTCTTGGCCTCTGGCACTCCAACCTGAGAAACCAAGTGCTCCTATGTAAGTGTCCCATCCACTCAGCCCGGAAACCAGAACTTCTAACTTGGTGGAAACTAAGATTGCACAGACAGGAAGTGCAAATGCCATCATTTTGTTATTGGGTGATGGATGGTGAGAGGAGCCAATCCTAATTCTCTCCCCTTGGTTCCCAGATTCGTACATCCTGGCCGAGGTTTACCCTGAGCTGTGCCTTAGCTGAGTCCTTCATAGACCATCTGTTCTGGGTGATGAGGCACATGGAATAATGAGGAAATTATGTTGCTACTGCCTGCCATTGTTGCACTTCCTTTGTCATAAAATGTGTCTGAGATGACTGTATATGGAGTCGATCAGTAGGTAGAGACCTGCAGGGGAGGAAGGGAGGGCCATATTTGGAGAAGATGTGTGTTCCGGGAAAGACACACTGCTGCCTCCATCGGGAGGGAAGGGGTCAGGTGTAAGGGACCTGACACTAGTGTCTGAGTGGACCCTGGGGAATGGAGCCAGGGGAGGTGTCAGCCTTGGTCTCCACTGCTGGAGGTTAGGTATTCAGCAGCAGCAGGGGCTAGGTGAGCCTTGGGGAGAGGGAGCCTATGCTGCTGGGCTGAGGTTTAACTTTCAACCCTGCCACCAAGGCCACTCTGTTCATGAGCCTGCTATGTCTGCCCTGGGGTTGCCCAAAGCAGAGGCTGACTGACATGCACAGAATGAGACCCCTGCCCCTGTGGGGTTTTAGAGCTGCCACTTCAATGGTGACTTCTCACTGGGCACTGCCATAAGACATGAAAGTCTACAGGCTTTGTACCCACTCACACATGTCTTCCTTGGACGAACTTGTTCCTGATCTTCCAATCTCTCTCCTTCTAAGCCCCTGATGGAGCACCCGTTCATTTCTCACTGCCAACGGTCCATATATATTCATATCTCAACCCACTTCCACTTCTCTGTCAATGGAACAGGAACAGGTGAGTGTGTGGCTGGAAGTTCTATGGAGTTAGGACATTTTCCTTCATCGCCGTCTTTTGGGGCTATGCTGGAGCTGAAATGCAGCAATAACCCAATTTTGGCTAGCACCAGTATATCATGCTGACCAGTCTTTGAACCATAAACCAGTCCCAAGTCATTCGGTTGATCATAAATCACCCCAACAACCAACAGTACCACCACCGCCACCACCATGATGCCATAATTGTGAGCTCAAGGACGGGTTTCACTACTTCCAAAGTCGATGACAGGGTAGACTGGGCCTCCTGTTCCTGTGCTTATTTATGTCTTCCAGATTGACTGAGGCCTGAGTCAAATTAGGTGCCTCCAGAATGACATCCTGAGGGTATGTTTTCAAGAGCCTAATACCAATGCTCTCAGCCTAAGTCCCTCAGGAAATGGAGCCTGGAACTTAAAAAATAATAAATAAAATATATATGTTACTACTGTATTAGAGAGTCCATTAGAAGAGAAGCAGGGTGAGGGAAAGGGTGTGAGCAGAGAAAGAGAGACTTTGCAGAGGGTGTTGGTAAACAGACCAATGCTTGGTATGCAGTGGGGTTCATTGCTCAGTCTCACGGGATTATCTCCCAAGGGGCCATATGAATCACTTCATCTTCAGACAACCCAACTGTGGGAAGTAAGCAGTACAAATATATTTGCTGGCTGGGCACAGTGGCTCACGCCTGTAATTCCAGCACTTTGGGAGGCCGAGGCGGGTGGATCACAAGGTCAGGAGATGGAGACCATCCTGGCTAACGCGGTGAAACCCCGTCTCTACTAAAAATACAAAAAATTAGCCAGGCGTGGTGACGGGCGCCTGTAGTCCCAGCTGCTCGGGAGGCTGAGGCAGGAGAATGGCGTGAACCCGGGAGGCGGAGCTTGCCATGAGCTGAGACCACGCCACTGCACTCCATCCTGGGCAACAGAGCAAGACTCCGTCTCAAAAAAAACAAAACAAAACAAACAAAAAAAAACCCAAAAAACTTGCCAGCCCCTGCATCCAATTGGTGAAACATTTGCCCCATGAGCTGGTAACTCACCTACCTTTCTGAGTTGCATAGACGTGGGTCCTTGAATGTATCTAAATAGCATCTCAGCATCACAAGCAAAGCCCTGCATGGGATTAGTGGTAATGTGGCAGGGACACAGGGCAAAGCACAACGTGTTCGCAGGTTACAGCCCCATGAGTTTGGTTGGAGCCATGCAGAGTTGGTTTCTAAAGTAGCTACTGGGCAGAAACAAGTATCCCAAGGCCCTGGAAAGAGCTAAGGTCAAGAAGATCTGAAGAAGTTGAATGTATGAAACAGGTTTTACACCTCTGTCACTTTCCTTCTCCAGATCCCACTTTTTCTTTCTTTCTTTTTCTTTTTCTTTTTTTTTTTTTAAGATGGAGTGTCACTCTGTTGTCCATTCTGGAGTGCAGTGACACGATCTCAGCTCACTGCAACTTCTGCCTGCTGGGTTCAAGCGATTCTCCTGCCTCAGGTTCCCAAGTACCGGGGTGTACAGGTACCCACCACCATCCCTGGCTAATTTTTGTATTTTTTGTAGATACAGGGTTTCACCATGTTGGTAAGGCTGGTGTCAAACTCCTGACCTCAAGTGATCCACCCACCTCGGCCTCCCAAAGTGCTGGGATTACAGGCGTGAGCCACTGCGCCTGACCCTCTTTCTTAATTTTTGTTGTTCTACTAGAGTATGTGTCCCTGCTAGTAGCTGTCATTTGCAGTACTGGTAATGCATGCTCCCTCTGTCCTTCCTTCTACCTGCCAAATATATTACCTACTAAAAACAAAATTGTAAAATAAGCAAAGAGAGTTTTTGTCCTCTTCTCATTTCCTATTTTTTTCCCTCTCTTCATCCTTTTGAGATTATCTCCCCAAGATATCCTTCAGCTCAGTACAACAGATATTTATTATATGCTTTTTATGAGCTTGGTATTGTGCTACAGAATAAGAATGCAGAGATTAAAGCTGTGGCCCTTTTCCTGATGAACTCAAAGTCTATCAGGAGAGAGAAAATGGAACTGGGCATTTCTCGCATCCAAGTTCTCCTGTCTTAAAGAATGAGTAGAGATTGGTCCATCAGTGAATGATGGGAAAGGCCTTCCAAGTAGAGAGAACCACCTGATCAAGGGACAGGGGCTAGAACAGTGAATGGAGAGAACTGCAGTCAGTTCTGTGTTACTTGCATAAAACGTGCTGCAGTGAGAGGTTAGTGACTGGTAGATCACATGGGATTTTTCATATCATAATAAGAAATCAGCTCTGTAGGCCAGGCGTGGTGGCTCATGCCTGTAATCCTAGCACTTTGGGAGGCTGAGGCTGGCAGGTCACCTGAGGTCAGGAGTTCAAGACAAGCCTGGCCAACATGGTGAAACCCCATCTCTACTAAAAAATGCAAAAATTAGCTGGGCATGGTGGCGCATGACTGTAGTCCCAGATACTCAGGGGACTGAGGCAGGAGAATCACTTGAACCCAGGAGGCGGAGGTTGCAGTGAGCTGAGATCACACCACTGCACTCCAGCCTGGGCGACAGAGCAAGACTCCAACTCCAAAAAATAATAATAATAATAATAATAATAATCTCTTTATTCAGTAGATGATGCTAATTCACTTTAAAATTTTAAGCAGAAAGGATCACTTAGAATTACCTCCTAAATTCATGACTCTGGCTAAAAAGTGGAGAATCAGTTTATAGCAGTAGGGAGACTAGACTTAATTGCTGTACCACTGGAGTTGTCCAACCAAAGGATGATGAAGGTCTGAACAAGTTACATGGTGATGGGGGGTTAGAAAGAAATAGCTTAGAGATATTGTAAGTACATGGGGACATAAGTAGGATTTTGTAGTCAATTGGATATAGAGATTGATGTGAACAGGGGTTTATTAGAAAACTTGAAGGTTTCTGATGAGAGCTTCTAGATGGATGTGGTGCGATTAGCTGGCATTGAGGATACAAGAAAAGGTATAGAGGCTTGGCAGAAAAGATTGCATAATTAGTTTTGGATATGTTAATATTGACATCTCATAGAACATTCAAGTGGACCTGGGAGGCGGAGGTTGCAGTAAGCCGAGGTCGCGCCACTGCACTCCAGCCTGGGCGACAGAGCGAGACTCCATCTCAATCAATCAATCAATCAATCAAACAGCCAGCAAGCAGGAGGGGAGAAGGCTAACTGTAGGACTGACCTAGGCTGAGGTCTGCTGGGGTGGAGGCACTGGGAGAATGAGGTTGCAGGGTATTTGAAGCAGCTGGGGGAGAGGGTTCAGGCCAGCAGAAAATTAGAGCAAACTGAGGAATCATGAGCTAGGAGTATGAGACTGAAGGGAAATTATTAAATAGGAAGGAGGAAACAGAGAGAGCTGGAATCATAGATTGTGGCCAGAAAGTAAAATATGAGGTTCAGATTATTCTTAACTGCACAGAGCCCCCACTGCAATGCCACCCCACCCCCCACTCCTCATCCCAGGCCCCATTTAGTACCAGCCCTAATTCCTCTTTTCTTCTTCATCAAATTGTATTCATTCTATATCTTATGATTTTAAAATCCTGCTAAGTGAATTTGGCTAATCTGTTTAATTCATAAGATGTTGATGGATGATGAATGCTTGATATGTTATCCATCCCAGAAAATAGACTCCTAATGATAATTACTTAAAACAGTACTTCTTATCTAGGGATGTGTCAGAGTCACCTGTGGTGCTGTTTAAATACTAAGCCCCTCTGGGCTTCACCTTATGAAATCCTGATTCAGAAGCCCTGGAATGAGCACTGGGCATTCATATTTTTGCAAATTCTTCCATTAAAGAGACAGATCCTTGGGAAAGAGATGAGGGAATAGATGAGTGTTCTTCCAGTTGCTCAAACCAATAACTTCCATATGTAATTGACGTTAGCAATTACTGCTTTTGCCTGTCCCTGAAGCTTTTCTATTCCCCATCTTCTGATTTTGCATTCATCCCTGACCCAACTTGCAATATCCCTAGGCAGCCAAGGTGACCTTTCCCTCTGGACCCAGTGGGAGACATGACCTAAGCAGAGTCAACTGGAGACTTTCTCTGAGACTGAGAAATAGATCTGGAAGCCATAGTTTACAGTGATATTGCCAGTGTGATGTAAAGCTCAGGTTACTGGTGCCATCTTCCCAGATGCTGGCAGAAGCCTGTCTTTAGAACAAAGCCAAGCAGAGGTAAGCAAGCATGGCATAAGTGCCTGGTTGAGTCCCTGTCCCTGATTCTTGTTTCTGAAGTTCTTCCTTCAATCCTGCTGATACGGTTTGGCTGTGTCCCCACCCAAATCTTGAGCTGTACTCCCATAATTCCTATGTATTGTGGGAGGGACCTGGTGAGAGATAATTGAATCACTGGGGCAGTTTCCCCCACACTGTTCTCGTGTAGTGAATAAGTCTCATGAGATTTGAAGGTTTTATCAGGGGTTTCTGCTTTTGCATCTTCCTCATTCTGTCTTTGCCTACTGCCATCCACATAAGAAGGGACTTGCTCCTCCTTGCCTTCCACCATGATTGTGAGGCTTCCCCAGCCAAGTGGAAACTATAAGTCCAATTAAACCTCTTTCTTTTGTAAATTGCCCAGTCTTGGGTATGTCTTTATCAGCAGCGTGAAAACGGACTAATACACCTGCACGCTGTCCCAGTATCCTTTCCAGCTATCAGAGGCAACAACACAGATTTCAGTCACTTACAACTGAAAAAGTTCTCATTAATATATAGACGTCGGGCAAGTTTTTCCTAAGTACATCAACCTGCTATTTGTTTCTCTAGGTTCATTCATCTGAACGTATATGAAAACCTTAGACAATTCCATGCCTTAGACTATAGCAGAATGGAGTAGAATTTCATTACTGTGCCTATTGTACAGAAAGACCAGTTTGATTTAGAGGAAAAAAAATGTAGATTGTAAAATGTATCTTACCGGAAGTATTACTATATTCAAGAAAAAAAACTGGAACTAGCTTAAGACTGTTCTGAGGATCTGTTTTTAATAAAGAGTTTGGAAAATAGAGTCACTTGGGAGGGAATTTGGACTTGCAGTCTAATCTTGGTCTTCCCACTGTTCAACTATATGATCTTGGGGTGAATCTTTTGAGCTCTCTAAGCCTAGTTTCAACTGTAAAATGTAAATTTTATTACTCTAGATTTTTAAAACTCAGCTTTCAATTATTCAGTGTAAATGGATACTTTTTCAAGTGTTTAAAATTACATGAAGTTTGTTGGTTTCAATTTAAATGCTGTGTCTTCTACCTTTTCATAATTTTTAATTTGCTAAGCAAACCTTTTCGATAAACACTGCTGCCTAGTTGCAAGGTGAATATTTGCAAATTAGGGTCCGAGTCAATGAGCTTGGGATGTGCCCAAGTGAACAGGTGGGCTTGGTGCTATCACAGAGGGAACGGTGAGAAAGCTCTATCAACAGCCAAAAGCTGTAGGTTCACCATTGCTTCTTATTCCTCCTTAAGGCAGAGCTATAGAGGAGAAGCTCAAGATTTCCCTTTAAATTGTCCCCATGAGATAATTAAATACAAATCCTTTATTTCCTAGGAAGGCTCCCATATGGGTAAAAGATGTGAAAGATCAAGGCAACATATGTGAAAATGTGTCAAGTAAAAAGAAAACTCACTTATTTGAACATCTTTAAAAATCAAGATAAGAAAGAGAATACCATGGGAGTCATAAAAACTTAGCTCTAGGCCAGAGAAATGTTGCTTTTAATTTTTATATAGTAGAAGAAAATTTAGTGCATGAGTAACATTTCATTAAAATGTATACCTTTAAAGATGTATATTGTCACATTTGAATGGGGGGGACAGCAGAAGGTAATTTAAACTGCCTGACATGCTGATTTAGCATTTCTGCAGTGAACAGCATCTGCCACTTGGAATAACATTATATAGGAAATCTCTTTAAACACAAATATGGTGTTGATTTCTAAGGAAGAATATGAAACAGGGGAGGGAAAAATAACCCCCCACCTTTTATATTGACCCACCTTTTAAGATTTTTCAAGGGGATTATTGTGTTATATGTGCCCGAGCATGACTGTCTAAACATCCCATCACTGTAGGCATTGATATAGACACAAACAAAAAGCTATGAAAACTGAAAGTGAGAAATTCTCCTGTAACTTTTCAAACCCAAACACTTCAACTGAAATCCTTTTGCTTCATGTTGTGATTAAGGCTCCGACATTATTTGCAGTGGTTTGATTTAATTATAACATTCAAAATTCCTATAGGCATTTATACATATATTGGCACTGTCCTCTGATTTAAAGTTTAGCATGTTGTATAGGTAAAAATAAGCCACTGGAAAAAAATATAAGACTATTTGACAAGCATGCTGAGCTTTAACTGGGTACATCTGACTACATTTGTTCTTTGATTTGAGTGGTATTTCAACCCTGGCTGTATGTTAGAATTACCTGCAGGACTTTTCTAAAAATGCAAATCCTTTAGACCAGATAAACTGGAAACTCTGGGGGTACTTTTCAAAGCCCAGCCCTCCATGCTCCACAGTTCTGGGATTTTTTAATCTCTCAGCCTTGACCTTTTCCTGTCTCTGACTGTTCTCCCTTCTCTTCCTTCTTCACATGGCCCAGACCCACTGCCCCTTCCTTTTAATTTGCTAAGCAAACCTTTGCGATAAACACTGCTGCCTAGTTGCAATGTGAATATTTGCAAGTGAGGGTCTGAGTCAATGAGCGACAGGTTCATCATTATCCTCCCATCATTATCTTCCCCATATTCACAGCAAAACAATTCCCCACCACTTCCATACTTGATATTTTCTACTGCCATGGAGAGAAAAGGCCAAGATTGTTGCTGCTGGAGACTAGTCCCAAAACTGAATCAGGCCATTTATGCTGCCTGGTAACTTCCTTAAGAGATTTCCGTAAAGGATTTCTTTCTATCAGCAGAGAAATATTTATTGAGCATTCACTCTTCAGTGTTCTAGGTACTGGAAATACAATTCCAAACACGAGAGATGGGGCCCCTGACTTCAAGGAGCCTTTGTGGATAGACGGAAGCACACGGTACACATAGACAAATTAGTGAATGTGCACATGTAGGGGCGGCCGTGCACTATGAAGTAGTTAAAACAGGGTGGTATGGGGGATACAGTTTGGATCTGTGTTCCCACCCAAACCTCATGTTCAGTTGTAATCCCCCATGTTGGAGGTGGGACCTGGTGGGAGGTGACTGGATCATGGGGGTGGATCCTTCATGAATGGTTTAGCACCATCCCTTTGGTGCCGTTCTCATGATAGAGTTCTTATGAGATCTGGTTGTTTAAAAGTGTGTGGCACCTTCCCTGCCCCCGCTCTCGCTCCTGCCACGTGAGATGTGCTGGCTTCCCCTTGCCTTCCGCGATGACTGTAAGTTTCCCATGGCCTCCCCAGAAGCCAAGCAGATGGCGCAGTGCTTCCCGCGCAGCCTGAGGAAGCCTGAGCCAATTAAACCTCTTTTCTTTATAAATGGCCCAGCCTCAGGTATTTCTTTATGGCAGTGTGAGAATGAACTAATACAAATAGGATGGTGTGGTGAGAAGGGACCAGCGGGTTTAGGGCACTGGTGGCATTTTCTCTAAGAATGCCCAGGGAAGGCCTCTTGGGTGAGCTGATATTTATTTATTTATTTTTATTTTTATTATTATTATTTTTTTTTTGAGTCAAAGTCTCTCTGTGTTACCCAGGCTGGAGTGCAGTGGTGCAATCTTGGCTCACTGCAACCTCCACCTCCCAGGTTCAAGCAATTCTCCTGCCTCAGCCTCCCAAGTAGCTGGGATCACAGGTGTTCACCATCATGCCAGCTAATTTTTGTATTTTTAGTAGAGACAGGTTTCACCATGTTGGCTAGGCTGGTCTTGGCCTCCTGATCTCAGGTGATCCACCGGCCTCAGCCTCCCAAAGTACTGGGATTACAGGCGTGAGCCACAGTGCCTAGCGTGAGGTCATGTTTTAGTTAAGACCTGGAATGTGAGGAGAGGGTCTTGGAAATATCTAGGGAAAGGAACAGCCACTGCAAAGGCCCTGACAGAGGAACAACCTTGGCCTGAGGCACAGCAAGGAGGCACTGGGTCTCTGGGATGGTACAGAGAGAAAGCAGGAGATGGAGGCCAGGTGCGGTGGCTCACACCTGTAATCCCAGCAGTTTGGGAGGCCAAGGCAGGCAATGACTTGAGATCAGGAATTTGAGACCAGCCTGGCCAACATGGTAAAACCCAGTCTCTACTAAAACTACAAAAATTAGCTGGTCATATGCATGCATGTAATTCCAGCTACTTGGAAGGCTGAGACAGGAAAATCGCTTGAACCCAGCAGGCAGAGGCTGTAGTGAACTGAGATGGTGCCACTGCATGACAGAGAGAGACTCCGTCTCAAAAAAAAAAAAAAAATGTAGGGGACAGAGACATAGAAACAGACCAGGAGGCAGAGCATCAGGGGCCTCCTAGGGCATCGTAAGAATTCCTGATTAGATTCTAAACATCAAATTGGAGATAGGAGACCAATGAGGAGTGATTTATGGTAATAAAAACAATCTTTAATAACCTTGTAAAGAGATCATTCTGGTTTCCATGTACGTCTGCTTTAACTGATGGTGACTGAAGGATGGAAATGTTCTTTTTCTAACACGGTGCCCTTTCATTATAACTTAAGCTGGTCCTAGTTTCTTACAAATCCCTTATTTCCTTGGATTTCTCCACTGCACCCTCACTGTGTTGCCTTGTCACTTACAAGCTGGGCCTGCCCAATGTGTTTACAAAGCCTCTCTTCAGAAATATACCAGATGTGCTCAACATAGGCATCATTAATAGAAACCTCCACTTGAAAACATCATATGAAGAACGAGCAATCAGCCCTCCAACGTAAATACCTCCCATTTCACGGTATTACAGAAAGAGTGCAGTTTACTAAGCATGCCTTCCTTACAGGAAGTTCAGTAGCTGTAAAAATTTTTGTTCAGTTTCAAACGTTTCACTGCTTATTAATTCCAAAGATCGGAACACTGTGTTGTTGCTGCGTTTGGGGAGTTTAGCATACTCAGGAGAGAAGCTGTGCTTACGATGGAGTGAGTTGGAGCATACTTCTATAGAAACTTGCTAGAAAACACAGAATGATTGGAGAAAGGGTGAAAAACTTCCGTGAACATGTAAACAGTACTCCATCACCCAGTTGTTCGCAGTGCATTGGGAGCCTTGCTTTACCCTGGTCAGGGGTTTCCAAAGGTGTTCCTTTCAAGCATGGAAAAATCCATTCATCCCAGATTATGTATAATATTTGTTAAGGTCTAAGCAATGAGAACACGGAAGAAGGAATGCTGAGTAAGACAAAAGGAGCCCAATGCGTGTGTCAGCCACAGACCCTGGCTGTCCACTACATGGGTATTTGGATTCACTTCACTGTGGGCCACCCCAGCGTTCATGTTTGCTCCACGTCCCCACTCCCGGCTGCATGCACAGAGCAGGACCAGCCCAGCAGCAACAGCTCCCATCGCCTCATGCCCTTGGCCTTCTAGCCCTCAGCTTGTGGAAGCCCAGGGAGGAGTTTCAAGCAGGGGTACTAAATGATCTGAAGACAGCTTCTTTAGGCTTTATTTTCCCCATTGGCCAGTGGCCACTTGGCTTCCTGCTGTCACTCTTGTGACAATGACCTACAAAGGTCAACACGTCCTCCGGAAGGCCATGCCCTCTGCATTCTCTTCACGTCTTGGCTATGCCATTCGGCCAATCACTCACTCCCTTCTTTTATAAATATTCTCTTTTCTGGAGTTCCATGGTCTCCATCTCTCCAGGTTTTCATTCCCATGCGCTACCCGCCTCCCGATTGTGGCATCTCTTGTGTGCCCTCTCTTGTCCATGCACCCGCCGTGGTCGGTGTCTCTCAGCATTGTGCTCTTGGCGCTAACTTCTCCTGACTTTACACTCTGACCACACCAGAAAAACCTCTTCCACTCCACCGGCTTTAGATACACCTCGCTCGATTGATCCCCATGTTGTCACCTCCATCCAGAGCTCTGTCCCATGCTCTGGGCCTACGTATACCCTTGGCCTTGGTGCATCCTCATACGGATGTCCCAGGTGCTACAAATTCAGCAAATACTTCCCAGACTGAATTCATAATCATCTTGTCAAGGCAGCTTCTCCTTCTCTGCTTTCTGTCTTGAATGATGCAATCACATGTAACAAGCTGTCCGAGCTGGCATCCTACCTATCATACCTCACCCTTCTATCTCCTTCATCCTCAACATTCCATCAGCCACTCAGTCCAGCCTTCACGACATCTTTCTGTTTACTCTTCTCTCCTTTCCTCCTGCCCCTGCCTTGACTCAGATCCTTTCTCCTCTGCTGCCCGGGTCAAAGCCTTGGTCAACTTGTCTCCCCACCTCCAATCTTTCTTTGTTCCAGTCCATGTTTCCAGTGCAGCCAGGGTGATGTTTCTACAATGCAAATGATAATTTGCCCCTCTGCTGAAATCTGTGTGTGGTCCTCTACACTAGCCCCCTTTGCCTTGAGGATGAACTGAAATCCCAAACCTGACTCCATAGCTCTTCATGATCTGGCCGTTACCTACCTCTCTCCCTTATCACTCCCTGGCCCTTACCCTAAACCCAACCCTAATACACTCTCAGCAGCTTCTTACCCACCTTGCTCTCACTTCCTGCACAGCTGTTCTGTCTGCCTCTACAGCAGTTCTCTAGCCACACCCCTTTTCTACTTGACAACTTCAGGTCTCATTCTAGAGTTACCTCCTGCAAGAATTCCTAAAAACAAACAAAAAATCATGTCTCCTGTTAAGTATAGACACTGGTGCAATTAGGTTTGGGAGATGGGGGCCCTGCACCCCATATTTTGGAAAGAGTCCAGTGTCATGACAACAAAACTGTAGTTGAATTTATAAGTCCAGAAAGGGAGCAAGGGGTGTTGGAGGTCCCAATTTCTTGGTCGTAGTGAAGGTGGGGAAGATTTGACAGGGATCTTACACAGATTCAATGACCCAAGAGAGGGACCTTTACAACCTGGAGGGGCCAGATTGGCAAGAATATGAAGCATCTCAATGCCTTCCTGCATGGATGTCCAAGAAAACGCGTGCATTGTACACAGAGTCATACATCCAGTGACTCTCCTGCCTACAAAACTTTGGCAAATTGATGTGTTCCCAGAACTTAGGTCAAGCCAGGAAAAGAGAGAAAAATTATGACTTAACTGAGAAATAACTGAGCTTCCCTGGTGAAATGGGAGCTCAAAAAATAAAGTCAAATTAAAGACAAATAGAACGCATTTCTTATAGTTGAGAGTTGTGAACTGAGATTTGTATTGCCCTGCTTATTACCCTGAAGAGTAATCACCTGTTTACCTGTTTGCCTCTAAGGAGACTCTCTAAGTCCCTCATGGTGATATACCTTTTGCTGGCTAATAGCATTGATTCTGGTTAATAATGATCGATAAATATATGTAAAAAATGAATAAATTTTTAAGACCAAAAATTTGCCACAATTAAGAACTCTGAGAATCTCGGTCTGCTGGGCACAGGCAACTAGGGAACAGTGGGTTGCAGTCCAGGTACATATATGGTGCAGTGGGATTGCAGGAAGAAACAATTAAAATTTGTGCTGGGAGTCTAGGAAGGCATGGAGGATGTGACATTTGAACTTAGATGTGGAGGTAGGCAACAGGTCTTGACACCCATTTGGATCCCACAATCAGACCTAACTAATGAATTTATACACTATCTCCACTGAAGGCCAACAGAAAAAGAACAAAGATGGGGGCCTTAGGAGAAGGTATTTGCAAAGAACCTAACAGGTAGTGGGCATTTGACAAAGTCTGAGTTCATCTTTCCCCATTCACCCTTTCCCGCCTCCTTATACTATATCATCTCTCCATGACTTACATTTGCAGAATGGATTACAGCTCACAGACTGTGTTCATTTGACCCTCTCATGTAACAGCGTATCTCCAAGGTATAAAGAATAGTTTCAAAACTCAGGAGCCAGAAACTTCAAGCTAGCTTTGCCCTACTTTCCCTAACACAGGCTTGTTCTGCACTGTCACTTAATGCAACATATGGTTGGTGTAGAGTAAAGACTAAATATGAGGACCCTGCACTTCGCACATGTAAAAATCTTACTCAAGCCAGGGCCAGATCAGAGGAGCAGCAAATGTCTTTATTCTTGGGCCCCGTTCATTGCACCTTGACAAACCTTCCTGATTCTCCACCCTTCCTTCTCCTTCCTCTTTTTTTCCCCTTCCTTTTCTCCTTTCTTCTGGCTCTGTCTCCCTCACCTCATGTGGCTGTGGAAAACTTTCTAGCTGTTGAGCATTAGCCCTAGCTGTGATGACCATGAACATCCAGCGAAGGGTTTTTCTGCCTCGCTCTACATCATATTCATCTGAGGAGATATTTTTTTAAGGAGATGCTCATGGCCTCATCTCAAGAGATCTGAAATCAAATATTCTGGGATGCAGCCCAGGCATTGGTATTTTTAAAATGCTTCCCCAAGAAATGCTAAAGTGCAGTCAGTATTGAGAATCACAGATCTAAATTTTCCCTCCATATCTTAATTTCTTTTTCTATAAAATGAACTCATTGGCCTGAAAGCTATTTAAAAAAAAAAAAAAAACTTTAAACTTTCTAGGTGTGAAATATCTCCCAGAGACCTAAAGGCATATCAGATCAGTGGATGGATCACTGCAGAAAGGTTTGGGTGGGACTGGGAGTTCAAGGTGATGGGGGGTTAGGGATGTTTTGCAGGTAACATGGAAAGGGAGAGATGGACTAGTGGGTTCTAATAACTTTTTTGTTCACTTTAAGTTATGATATTTCTGACAGTAGAAGGTTTTGTGTTTTTGTGTTATTTTGTTTTTCCTAAGAGGAACAGTCCACACTTTCTTTGAAAAAAGTACATTTTCAATCATATACTTGGACATCTGATGTGATTCAAATTCTCTGGTTGTTTTGTGTTGTTTTAATATGGAGTCAGAGCCAACTAACCATTTTATAGAGCTTCCCAATCTCCCCTAATTCTGTGCATATGACTATCTGGCAAGAATAAGAATTAATGATTCCTGGAGGCACTTACCCTAGGCATTTTAAAGAAGATAGGTGCTCAGTACTTCTTGGTGTTGCCAGATTAGCAGTATATCCTGGTAAATTCAAGAGACCTCTTTCCATCCTAATCTGTGACAGTGATAACAGAGGGAAACGTTTGTTTGTTTGTTTGTTTGTTTGTTTGTTTGTTTTGAGATGGAGTCTCACTCTGTTGCCTGGCTGGAGTGCAGTGGCACTATCTCAGCTCACTGCAACCTCTGCCTCCTGGGTTCAAGCGATTCTCCTGCCTCAGCCTCCCAAGTAGCTGGGATTACAGGCGCCTGCTACCACGCCCAGCTAATTTTTGTATTTTTAATAGAGACAGGGTTTCACCATGTTGGCCAGGATGGTCTCCATCTCTTGACCTTGCCATCCACCTGCTTTGGCTTCCCAAAGTGCTGGGATTACAGGCATGAGCCACTGCTCCCGGCAAACAGGGAAACACTTCTAAAGCCAAGGGGCTTATATAATCCCAGCCTCTGGTATTTGCAGGGGTTTGTATTTGACATCATTGTCTAGAATCCTACTCATCAGCACAACTCTAATTAATATGCCAATGAGTATTAAGTTGGGGTTACTACAGACTGAGCAACTACTTCACTTGGGGCTCAGCAGGTTTCAAAAAGCAACATGCCTCATTGATAAAACATTCTACTCTTTTTGAGTCATCACAGAAATGCTCAGAAAGCAAATAATTCCACAAAGAAAGCACGTTGTGAAAATGAACCCACTTACCAAAAAAAAAGGTAGTCTTCAATGTCTGTATTAATCAGTGATCTCCACTGAAAGAGAACCAATAGTACATAGAGTCTTGCACCACATAATGGCATTTTGGTCAACAACAGACCACATATATGAGTGGCCCCAGCAGATTATAATGCCATATTTTTACCTTTTCTATGTTTAAATACATTTAGATACACAAATACTTAGCATTGTGTTACATTTGCCTATAGTATTTGGTACAGTAACATGCTATACAGGTTGGTAGCTGTGTTAGTCTGTTCTCATGCTGCAAATAAAGGCATACACAAGACTGGGTAATTTATAAAGGAAAGGAGGTTTAATGGACTCACAGTTCCACATGGCTGGGGAGGCCTCACAATCATGGCAGAAGGTGAAGGAGGAGCAAAGGCACGTCTTACATGGAGGCAGGCTGGAGTGTGTGTGCAGGGGAACTGCCCTTTATAAAACCATCAGATCTCATGAGACTTATTCACTATCATGAGAACAGCACAAGAAAAACCTGCCTCCATGATTCAGTTACCTCCCACTAGGCCCCTCCCATGACACATGGGGATTATGGGAACTATAGTTCAAGATGAGATTTGAGTGGGGACACAACCAAATCACATCAGTAGCCTAGGTGTGTATTAGGCTCTACCATCTAGGTTTGTGTAAGTATACTCTATGCTGGTCCCACAATGACAAAATCACCTACAGACACACTTCTCAGAACATATCCCCATTGTTAAGTGGCACATGCCTGTATACAGTCACCTCCCTGTATCCATACTACAACTGTGGATTCAACCAACCATGAATCAAAAACATACTAAAATGATTAAAATAAAAGGTAATAATATGGCAATAAAAATAATACAAATTTAAAAAGCAATACAGTATAACAACTATTTACACAGCATTTACATTGTATTCGGTATTTTAAGTAATTGAGAGATGATTTAAAGTATAAGGGAGGATTACATAACTTATATGAAAATATTATGCCATTTTGCGGAAGGAATTTCAGCATCCTCCAATTTTGGTATTCATGGGGGTCCTGGAACTAATCCCCTGTGGATCCCAAGGGACAACTGTATACAGGAAGAAATGTATTATGAGAAATTGGTTCATGCAATTATAAAGACAGAAAAGTCCCAAGATCTGCCAGCAGTGAACTGGCAACCCAGGAAAGCTAGTGGTTTTGAGGAAAGCTAAGTTCAGTTCAAGGACAGAGAACCTGGGAGAGCTGTTCATATAAATCGCAGTGTGTGGCAGGAGAAGAAGAGATGAGATGTCCCAGCTCAATCAGTGAGGCAGAAAGAAAGGGGGCAAATTCCTCCTTCCTCTGCTTTTTTGTTCTAGTCGGGCCTGCAGTGGACTGGATGATGCCCATCTACATTGGGGAGGGCCATCTGCTTTCAAGTTCACTGATTCCAATGCTAAGCTCATCTGGAATTACCCTCACAAATGTACCCAAAACAATGTTTAATCTGGGCACCTCATAGCCCAATCTAGTTAACACAAAATCAACCATCACAGTGTCCTTCCCCCCTTGCCAGTAAACAATCTTTATGGGAAGCTCACCAAGTTGTAGCATTGTGTTTTCCTTTCTTCCTCAGCATCTCATCCTGAATGCGCCACTTTCTGAAGGAGGATTTATTCACCTTCCTTTGCTCTCTTGTGACCAGACCTTTCAGGTTCTTTGTGACGTCAGCTAGGTTAGTCTGCAGTTTCTCAGCCATCGTGCCCCCTGGTCTGTGATGAGTCAGACTGGACTGCTCATTTATTTGGGGAGAGCAGTAAACATGAATGGGATTGTGTGACTAAAGTTCAGCCGTGGACCCTCCCTTATGAATGTGACCTCAAAGTGTTTAATTAAACGTTCTGACTATAAATGTATTTAGTAGATTTGAAGGGTTACTATGAAGATCATGAATATGTTTTATAGTCTGTAAAATCCTATATAGGTTTAAGGTAGGATGTATCTCTTTTTTCAGAAACATTAAGAAATTTCCTCTTGTGAAGGGTTTTCACTCTTTCTGGTTGGTCCTGACTTCTTTCGGGTGGCAGGAAAGATTTGTTATGGGCTGAAATGAGTCCCCCAAGATGATATTGAAGTCCTAATTCACAGTATCTGTGAATGTGACCTTACTTGAAATAAAGTCTTTGCAGATGCACAAGTTGAGGTCATTAGGGAGAGCCCTAATCCGGTATGACTGTGTCCTTAGCAAAAGGGAGAATTTGAACACAGAGGCAGGTACAGGGACAGAAAGATACAGAGGGAAAGTACAGAGGGAGAACCCACAGAGGAGATGGCCATCTACAAACCAAGGGATGCCTGAGGCTACCAGAAGCTCAGAGAGTGGCAGAACAGATTCTCTCTCACAGCCTCAGAAGGAACCAACCCTGCCAGTACCGACACCATGATCTTAGACTTCCAGCCTCCAGAACTATGAGACAATAAAATTTTGTTTTCAAGGCACTCAGTTTGTGAGACTTTGTGACACTGACCCCAGGAAATGAATGCAGTATTATTTCCAGAAGAACTGAATGCTCTGCAGTTGAAGTTCTAAGCAACAATCTTCAGTCTCCAAGCAGGAGTGCTCTCAAACAAAATCAGAACTGCATGTCATGGGGCTGGGCACAGTGGCTCATGCCTGTAATCCCAGCACTTTGGGAGGCCAAGGCGGGCGGATCACGGCATCAAGAGATTGAGACCATCCTGGCAACATGGTGAAACCTTGTCTCTACTAAAAATACAAAAAAAAAGTAGCTGGGCATGGTGGTACACACCTGTACTCCTAGCTACCTGGGAGGCTGAGGCAGGAGAATTGCTTAAACCTGGGAGGCGGAGCTTGCAGTGAGCCAAGATCGTGCCACTGCACTCTAGCCTGGTGGCAGAGCAAGACTCCTTCCCCAAAAAAATAATAATAATAAAGAACTGAAGGTCATGACCTCCAACTTGCTGACTTTGAGTCAACTGGGGTTTTATTTCTGAGGTTTAGATGGCTCCAGATATTCAACTAAACACATTTCAACCCATCTCACTGAAATGGGAGAGTTCCCTGAACCCCCTTGCAGGATGAGCAGCAGGGATGTGCCTCATTTGTTCTGGTGCTGTGTGTGCTTAAACTCCTTACAGGCTGGGGAGCACACAGATGGGCAGGTGTAGGAGCTGGGATGAGCACCCCTGGGTTCCAGCCCCATGGCAGCATCTAGGGGTGGGTGTCTGTGACTCCCAAAGCCCCAGTCAGTGTGTTACAGTGCTAGCCTTGTTGTCCATGAACAGCTTAAGTGTTAACCAGCTCAGTGCCCTCTTGATACCCAAGTCCTTGTCCAGCATCCAGGAAGAATCAGGTCACACACAGACTTGAAAGATGAATGTAAGGTTTTATTGAGCGGTGGAGCTGGCTCTTGGTGAGATGGATGGGGAGCTGGAAGGGGGATGGAGTGGGAAAATGATCTTTCTCTGCAGTGTGGCCGTCTAGCAGCTAATCTCCTCTCTGACCATCCCCAATCAAAGTCTTGTCAATGTTCAGTCACTCCTTCTCTTCTCTTTGCCACTCCATTCTTCTGTTCTTCTGCTCTTCTCTTTGTCTCTCCCTGTGGAGCCAGCAGTTTGGGGTTTATGTGGGTACAGGATAGGGAGGTGTGATGGGCCAAAAGGCAACTTTTGGGCACAAAAACAGGAATACCTGTTCCCATTTAGGGCCACAGGATTTCTGTTTTGAGGGTGGGGCCCTTGCTGGGTAACTGCCTTCTTCTACCTAGTATGTCCCTGTCTCCTGTCCATATCATCACCTGTACAGGTGGCTGATAGAGTTTGCAAACTGCCTTCCACATGGCCTCACCTCTACAACCAGACTTCACATAGGTAGGCTTGGATCCATGAATATCTACAACCAAAGTGTTCAGTTACAATAGAAAACACTACAGTTGAAAGTGCTTAATTATATAGTTTTACCTTTTTCAAGTCAAGTTCCATTAAATTTGCATTATGAAAGATTACTGTCAAATATAAGATGAATATGCATAAAATTCCATATGCATTTCACTCAAGTTTGAGTTACAGCCAATCCTCACCTTGATTCTTCATGGTGATCAATCAGGAATCCATGTAATGCAGTGGCACCGAACCCACCCTTTACATCAGCATCACCTGGAAGTTTTAAATAATACTGACACCTGGGTGCCAGCTTCTGAGATTCTATCTCAATATCATCTGGAGTGTGCCATGGACATTGGGATTTTAAAAGTTCCCAGCCCAGACAGAATTATGATATGATCTAGCAATCACACTACTGGCTATATATCCAAAGGAAATAAAATCAATATGTTGAAGAGATATCTGCTCTCCCATGTTCATTTCAGCTCAATTCACAATAGCCAAGATACGGAGTCAACCTCAGTGTCAAACAACAGATAAATGGATTTTTAAAATCCATTTATATATATATATATATACAGGAAATACTATTTAACCTTAAAAAAAGAAGGAGATCCTGTTATTTGTGACAACATGGATGAACCTGGAGGACATTATGTTAAGTGAAGTAAGCCAGGCACAGAAAAACAAACACTGCGTGGTCTCCCTTATATGTGGAATCCACAAAAAAATATCTCTTAGAAGCAGAGAGTAGAAGACGGGTGGTTACTAGAGCGTGGGAGGGATGGGGGAAGAAATTGGAGAGAAGTTGGTCAAAGGATACAAAACTTCAGTTAAGAGAAAGAAGTTCAAGAGGTCCATTGCACAACATGGTGACTATATAGTAAATGTATTCAATGTATTTTACACTTGAAAATTGCTGAGAGTGTAGAATTTAAGTGTTCTCACCACAAAAGAATGCAAAGTATGTGAGATATTAGATATGCTAATGGGCTTGATTTAGCCATTCCACAATGCATACATATATCAAAATGTCAGGTTGTATATCATAAATATATATCATTTTTATTTGTCAATTAGAAAAAAACTAATTAAAAAAAAATGTTTTCTGCAAGTGGAACCTCCAAAATTGGAAAAATAAATAAATAAAACAAAAGGTCTAGGCCAAGGTGGAAAATCTCTGGTAAAGCACTGGCTCCGGGGTCAGCCACACAGGAGCTGGAATTGCTCACAATTGCGCCACTGTCTACCGGCAGGGCTACTTTGGCTATGTTTTCATTTCCTCAGTGACACAGGGACAATACATGCCTCATCGTGCTTCTGTAGCATTACATGAGATAATGCCCATGTTAAGGGTTATCATGAAGAGAAATCTCCTTTGGACTCACTATACCTATAGATTTCTGGTCTTGGGTATTTACAAGAGGGAATAAATAATGACCCTGGACTACCACATCAGGAAGGCACCCAATAAGCCAATCATAATACAGATCAGGATGATGAGAAATCTTGCGTCACACCTTGTGATCCATTTGAAAAAAAAAATTCCTAGAAAGGGTTAATTCTTTTAAAAGGAAGTTATAAACCACAAACCCTTGAAATAGTTCTATATTTCTCAATCTGCTATTACAAGTTTGCTGCAATCTGTGATTCAACTCAAAGAATGGAAATCAAGTGAGAAAATAAACAGCCTCACCTTATTTGCAGGAGGTCACAGGGAAGTAGAGAGAGGGATGAAGAAATACATTTCCATCCTGAGGTGGTCTGCCATCTCACTTGAAGAGGTGCTACAGGAATAAGAAGTGTTCTAGAATTAAGCAAAGTGAAAATCTGAAAGACAGTGAATTTAACCATTCTCTACCTCCTGCCTCTACAGGAAATATTTACCATCTACTCCTTTTGATCTTTATTTGCCTATAAGGATTATGTTATTAAAACACACACACGTAGACACACACACACACAGGAGTGCAGGGAAGGAAAAGCTACAGGGCAGCTGGTCATATCCCTGTTTTCATAGTGAACTCATCTCAGAAAATTATTTTCAGTTTTCAAGTGAATGATCTGAGATACCCACTTCATGGACAATCTCAGACAAAAATTATGTGGCGTGTGTTAGAACTTTAATATGTGTTAAATATTCAGTTATAAAAAGTTCCTCCCTTGCATTTGTAATTATAAAGTGACATATTCATTGAAACATTGTCAACCAGAAATCAGAATTCTCACTTTTTAATGCTTCAGTGGGAAGAAAGCCCTTAAGGTTTGATGTCACACACACACACACACACACACACACACACACACACACAAATTCTTATTTAAATGTTATATCAAGCCTTTTTTTGCAAATGAATTATAATGGTTTCTGGTCCAGTAATGCTGGCCTAATAGCTAGGATACAGTTGTTTTTATGCTATCAACAATTTTCATTTTTGCTTTTCATTTAATACTTTTAAAAACAGAACATACTTAGAGTAAAACAGAGAAATTAGAAAAAAACAACAGCTGGTTAAAAGTGAACTCAAGCTTTTTCCCTCCGGTTTCCCAATTTTCATAAAACGCAAACTTTATAAACAGGAGAGAAATGGTCAAACAAGCTTGTTTCTCAGGAAGCCTTAGCTTTTAAACAGAAGACACCCGAAGGCAGAGGTATATAAAGATTATTGTTCATATACAGCAGTGATTCTGTAATTAATTCATTTTGAGCTTTGTGAAAAGTATTCTTTGTCCCTACGTAAAGTCAGGGCTCTGTAGTTTTTCCCAGTTATTTTATCATTACCCTCAATCAGCTGAGCTTGCTACATTCTTTTTTCCTAGATCGAGTACTGCACTGGTTGGCTGCATTCTATATTCCCCTTTCTTTTTTTAATCCCCATTTATAAGGTGACTATCCAGAGAAGCATGTGTCCCGGAGATGGCATGGCAGTGCTAGCTTAAACCTTAAAGCCTTCTTTTCTGCTTCCAAAGCCATGCCGGTTCAAATCATTATGGGATGTCCTAATATTTTCTATAATAAAAGACACTTTGGCCAGTGAACTGTCAAAATCATATCACCAATAGACTCTACCACTAGATTAGAAAATTGCTTAACATCACCTAGAAATACTTGAGGACATTAGATATGATTTGCTGAAAATGAGGCCAAAAATGATTAGTGCAAGCCATAAGGGAGAAAAATTAGACAAATGTTTGAAGCCCTGCTTTTCAAAGAAGCTTCAGACCAGTAAGAAATGTTTGTACAAATAACAACAGTCTATAAGAATGTAGCTGTGTGGATATATTTCAAAATAGAAGGTCAGAGGCAAACTTCAAAATAGGACCTTTTTTTTTCTAAAACTACTTTGTACCTCCTAAAAGGGTGAATAAATAGAATAATATGAGAATGGTCCTGGTTTTCTGATTATAGAAAGAAATATATGGAAATAACTTAGTAAATAAGAAAAGGTATGAAGAAAATAAAATTAAATGATTGAAATTGTACCAATAATTGTATTACTTTTGTATATTTCTTTCCATCTTTTTTTTTTTTTTTTTTTTTTTGAGATGGAGTCTCGCTCTGTCACCCAGGCTGGAGTGCAGTGGTGCAGTCCTGGCTCACTGCAACCTCCACCTCCCAAATTCAAGCGATTCTCCTGCCTCTCCCTCCCAAGTAGCTGGGATCACAGGCGTGTGCCACCACGCATGGCTAATCTTTGTATTTTTAGTACAGATGGGGTTTCGCCACATTGGCCAGGCTGATCTCGAACTCCTGACTTCAGGTGATCTGCCCTCCTTAACCTCCCAAAGTGCTAGGATTACAGGCATGAGCCACCCTGCCCAGCCTCTTTCCGGTATTTTTTTCCATTTGCACATATAAGTATGAATGTTGGAAGTCAAAAACTGGAAGCACCTCAACGCGTTTTTGTCTGGGCTGCAGTCTACAGTGGCATGGAAAGATTGGAGCTGAGTTAGGGCCCCTATCTTCGGAGAGCTCCTCTCTCCTGCTTGCCACACCCACCCCTGCTTGCCCTTTGTTGCTACTGAGTTGTCTTGCCAGTTATTATGCTGTCTTACCCTAGAGATTTTCCTATGGCTGGTCTTCAATTAGAGTAAGAGGAAAGAAATATGGGTGTTGTGGGGAGGAAAGATGATTGCAAAAGAGAAAGCTAGACCAAGAAAGCTGAATGTTTCTAGAAAAGCAAGAGAAAAAAAATATTGTTGCATTTTAATAGACAACTTCCCTGTCCACAGTACCTCTATGGTTCCTCTCTGGGGACTATGGGCAGTTGAGTTTGCAGTCCTGGTAGCAATACAAAATACTGATATCACATTCTATGTAACATTTTGTGCCTTTTGATCAGTTATTTCATTTTGAAAGTCTTTCAAAGTCATTCCACCAAAACATGTTTTTGATTGTTTCATAATATCCAGTTTTATAGATATGTCATATGCATATATATTTAACCCACATTAAATTATTAGACACTAAGTTGCCTCTGATAGCTTATTAATATAATTAATACTACTACAAATATCCTGCACATAAACCTTTAAGAAGAAAACTTTTAGAAATCAAAATCCTGTGTCAAATATAACATTGTTTTTAGTTTTTGATACATGCTACCAAATTGCTTTCTGGACAGCAATTGAAACACTCACCAGCCATATATGAGTGGGCCTATTTCATTGTACCTCATTGTATCATTACATATAATCAATGAAAGGTGTTTACAAATTTGATGGGTAAAATGCTATATTGCATTTTGTTTTTACTTATATTTCTTGATTCTTACAGAGATAGTTTTTATATGCATTGTTTCATTTGAATTTCTTCCTCCATACATTTTCTGGTTTGGGCTTTTGCATACATACTATCTACTATTGTATCCACAGGGTTTTGCTCTTTAATACATCCATATATATTTCTTAATTTGTCTTTCATTTTTACTGTTATATATGATGTTTTTGACAAATGGATTTTTATGAACTCAAACATGAACTTTTCTTTATATTTTAATTGCATTTTATTTAAAATTGTTCTTTATAAATGCTTTCACATAAAAGCAAGAAATGAAATTATCAAGACAAAAATTTGCCTTCCTTATATTTTTCTCTAATTTTCTATGGCTTCACTTTGTATATTTAACTTTTCTGTCTGTTATTTATTTTGGTTTTGAATATGAATTGAAAATCTAATCTTTTTACCTCCACAGCATTCTTGTAATATTTCATATGACATTAGTTGAGTAATTATTCCAATTTCTCTGTTAGGGTTTTTTAAAATCGTCTATTAGTTTTTATATTCAAGAATATATTTTATATTCAAGTTTTTATATTCCCGTTATGTATTTGTTAAAGTTTGCGCTAACAGAACCCTACTATAATTATTGTTGTCCAGCTCTGTCCTTTACCCCTTGGGAATGTCTCCCTCATAATAGTACTTATATGTATGTAGGCTTTGATTTATATATGACAATACTAATCCTTCTCTGGATTCTGGAAATGCTTGCATAGTTTCTGTTGCCTACACCTGAAAAACCATTGATCCTTTTATAAATTCTGATAGAGTATATTACATGATACATATATGAGAACTAAAGTGGGAATTATTTTCCTTTATAAAGGACAAATTAGGGATAGATGTTTACAAAGAAAGATATTATGGCAAGCAAGTGGTCATGATATTACTATAGCTGTCTTGCTCAAAGGACACAGATTTGGTTTTTAAAAGGAGGGGTGAATGGTGAAAGGATTACCAATGAATCTTCAGTGATCTAAGGTTAAACCTATGGTTTCTGCCTTCTACCATGTTCTATGAATTAAATATGTTCATGGAAAATATTTATTTAAATCAAAGTGTTCATTCATTCGTCCAATTGAATGATCCGTATGATTCTAAAGATGCTTTATTTATCCTTCTTTCTGATTGTCAGTTAGAAGATGCCCTTTGTGTAAGGAATTCAGTAGGACTCTCAAGCTAGATCACCTGGCTTCAAATTTGGCCTCTGTCACCCGCAAACTACAATCATCATTTACCCTCTCTGTGCTTAGTTTCCTCGCCTATGAAATGAAGATTAAAATGGAGCATACCTCAGAGATTGTTATGAGTATTTAGTGGGCTAGTTTTTGTAAACCTTTAGAACTCTCCCTGATACATATTAAATTTTATGTATTCATTCAATAAAATTCTCTATTTTCATTTTAGATCTTTCTACTTACAACTCTGTCTCAATTGTTTAGTGATCTAAAAAAATGTTGATGTACAATAGCAGAAATTATGTTAGAAACACTCTGAAATATTTTATAGTCTACATAGCTTTCTCAGGGAAGTCATCGAGACTTTTATAGATTGAGTGTGGTAAACTAGCAGGTGAGTTTTGTTTTCCTCTCTTTAATGTGGCAAAAAAAAAAAAAATAGGAATTCAAGAAACCAGTTGGAGCCGGGGTCCAGCTACCAATTTCCAACTTTGCCAGTAAACAAAGATGTATTTTCAATGGGCCCATGTCCCAACTTTTAAATCACTCATGTAATTACAAATGATTTTTAAATTTCTCATTAAATTATGACTTCAGAAATGTTTGGCATCAGGTGACTACTGAGATCATTGAGGTAAACTTTTCATTTTTTACTAGAATAGTTTAGTGTATTTTTTTCTTTTCATCAATAGTGTAAATGGATGTAGTTTCTATTCATCTTAGATTATAAAGCTTCTAGTTCAGTATAGATCCTAAAATAATTCTTTAAAAGTCTCTGTGAATTGTTTTCTTATTGTTGGGGAATACGTTTTATCAGGGCCCCCCAGGGTGTCGAAAGTGGACCAGCACTGGTCTGTGGACTGTTTATTACAGTTCATGACAATTCTTAGGAGTAAGAATTTGGAAATGCATAGCAATTTGACAGAGTAATTTTATGGCTCTTAATCCAATATTTTTCTTAATGGGGTTTATATTGTTTTTCTAATAGCTCGATTTTATTTGTATTTAACAAAAGTACTGGTCTATAATGAATCAAAAACTTTGAAGGAAAGAAGGAAGGAGAGAAGGAGGAAGGGAAGTGAAGGGAGAAGGAAAGGAGAAGGAAGGGAGAAGGAAGGAGGGAGAGAGGGAGGAAGGAAGGAAGGAGGGAGGAAGGAAGAGAGGGAGGAAGGGAGCGAGGAAGGAAGGGAGGGAGGGAGGAAGGGAGGGAGGAAGGGAGGAAGGAAAGGAGGGAGGAAGGAAGGGAGGGAGGAAGGGAGGAAGGAAAGGAGGGAGGGAAGAAGAAGGGAAGAAGGAGGGAAGAAGGAAAGAAGAAGAAGGAAGAAAGGAGGGAGGGAGGGAAGAAGGAAGGAAGAAAGGAGGGAGTGAGGGAAGAAGGAAGGAAGAAAGGAAGGAAGGGAGGAAAGGAAGGAGGGAGAGAGGGAGGGAGAGAGGTTCCTCACCACAATGGGAAGTACTGCCTTACCTAGTAGCCAAATCGGAAAATGTTTTGACATGCTAAACGGATCATTTGATTGCTCAACAAATGCTTTATGTAATCAATCAATAATCAGTCAATATTTGTGTGCAGTGGTTACCACCTGGAATTAAATTAACAAGTTAGTTTTTAGATCTGTCTTCAAGTGAATTTGTGGTACATTTTAACTTTACTCAGGTCTGCTGGAGTTTTTGTGGGGGAGTGGGGAGTGGGTAATAATGGAAGGCCTACCTTTTTCTCGTTGTAATTCAAGGGCAATATTCCGGGTTAGGAACTCCATCTCTATGAGCAGGTGTTGACATTGTTTCTTTGACTGGCAACTTGGCAACTGTATTCGGCTTTCCTTGAAAACTCAGATTTCCCTTTTAAACACAGATGAGGAGTCCTGTTTGTAAGTGCACAAAAACCAGAACAATCTAAGGCTGCCATTCAAAGAAAAACAAAACCAAAAAAGACTGTAAGATCAATGTTTCAGGTGTGATTCCCTGGCCTATGATATGGAGACTATCTGAGCCACAGATTTTTCCTTTGGGTATTCCTTTGTCCCTGTGGGTGTGAGCCCTGTGTGCTAACAAAGGCCGACTGGAAATTAAAAGAAGAACATGACACAGCTTTGAAAATCTCATCTCCCATGGCAGTATAGGAGTTAAAGCTCTTTTTTTCCCCCTACTGTATGTACCAAATTTGGTCTGTGATTCCTTTGAATGGTATGAAAAGCAGCTGGCTGGGTGTGAGTCTCCTTCCTCTCTTCCTTTCTCACTTTAAAATATGCCTGGCAGAGATCCAACATTCCCCTTCCCCTGGCTTTAATCCATTTTACCCTCCTGTTCAGCTGACCAAGATTCCAAATGAAAAAAGCATTCCTTCCCAATTGTTAGGAGAGCCTTAGAACCAGCAGAAAATGTCAGACACATACGTGGACCCCAAATAATGCACTGGGTCTTTTGCATATATGTAGCAGGTTTTGTAGCTGTCTCTTTAGAGGCCCTTCAGAATTTTTTCTTTTTTAGCTTATCAAATGTCCCATAATAGCAATTCCTAAGTCATTGATGAAGGACCAAAACACATATCTTTGTTCATAGACTTTTCATTGTATCAGGTTTTGTGAGCAAAACACGAAAGCACTTGAAATCCCATTAAAGTTACATTCATTTATCTAAAAAAGAGAAAGAAAAAAGCCATCTTTGAAAGTTTGTCTCTATAGACATCATTAAAGTGAGGATATGTACAAAACACATTTTATGTAACTCAAGATTAATGGCTAACTATTCAGGTGCAGATTTTTTACAGTGGGAGCTGATGCTTGGGAAAAACAAACAAACAAAATAAGAAAACATAGCCGCTACATTAACTGCCAAGTCACTGTGCATAAAATAAATATAATACAGACATGCCCCCATGTTTTACAAAACATCAGTTTCAGTGCTTCTTAACACATCAATATTACCAACACTTAAAAATGCATTCACCTAGCCAATCTTAGGACAAGAAGACCGTATGGAATTCCCTAATTTTCCATATTTGAAGAAATAGGCATATTTTGATCCTATCATTGCTTTGTTCAAAAAGCAACCTCCAAAGGGCCTTTTTATGTTTGGCTTTTAACAACTAAAACCATATACAGCTTGAAGAACAAATAAATTTATTTCGATGCTTAGTCAATAACGTCAGAGGTACCATTACCAACCTCCATAAATAAAAAATAATCACCACAGTGATGCTGGTAATTTTTATTTAAAAGTCCATTTAGCAGAGGGTTGCCAGATTTAGAAAATAAAAACAGAGGAACACAAAGTTGAATTTCAGATAAAAAGACAATGTTTTCTTTTTTTTGTTTTTTGGTATAAGTATATCCCATGCAATGGTTAGGGCCATACTTATACTAAAAAATTATTTGTCGTTTCTCTGAAATCTGATGCACACGGGGTGTGCTGTATTTTATCTTGGAACCCTTGACTATCATTGTTGCCACGCCGTGGTTTGCTATGAAAAGCATGGAAAGCTGGGTCCTATTTCCAGGGTCCAGAGCAAGTGCTGGGGTTTTTTAGCTCGCTCCATCTGCCAACCTTAAAATTTTGGCACGTTAACAAGATCGGGAAATCTTCTGCAGCAGGAGAATGAATTTCCAATTAGTCATTTCACCTTCTTAAGAGGAGAGAGAGAGCTTACTCACCTGAAAAGAAGGCAAGAGCCAGCAAAATAAGAAGAGAAAAAAAACTAGGATAACCAGAAAGGGAAAGAATTTAAACCAGGAAGTAACAGAATTAGGAATAAATAAGTTTAAAGCAAGCTGCTCCAAAACAATAACAAAAACAAAAAATGTTTAGGATAATCAGATCCTTAGGAAGAAAACTGCAGTTTATAAGAAATGCGGACACCCAAAGAAAGACGAACGAAAAAATGACAAAGAAAGTTTTGTATTTCTTTCGTAACAAACCAGTTTTTTTTTTAAAGCCCCTATCAGGAAATTAGACATTTTGTGGGGCAGCAACTTACTAAGACACCACACCTGTCTTTCCGGAGCCTTATTAAATGGTTGGCTTTACTTACAATTGATGGTGAATGCCTTTCCCTTGTTTGGCTTACTCGTGCCACGAGGCCCATCCTACTCTTCTGCTGAAATAAGATGAGCTTCCATGGATTTTCACCTTTGGTACTAATGATATTATCCTCAACCACATGAAAGCCCACCTGGAATGCTGTATAACCAGGAGAGATGTTCTCCTGACCTTCTATATCCGCATTTCCCAGGGCGCTCTCTGCCAAGGTCTGAAAGAAATGCAGATTCCTTGGCTCCTAGTGTTGCCTCTTGACTGATACTCCACATTTTCCCACACCTCCCTCATGACTCTAACCCCAATACTTGCGGAAACCACAGGCTCAGAGGGTTGGGTTTGCTTGGATGGAGGAGGTACAAACAGTGGGCTTTATTTTTGTTTGGAATTGGGTTGTGGTTTTGGCTTCTCTACCGAAGAAACCAAAGGAAGGGGGAGGGAGATCACAGAAATGTTAGCTCTATGAAAAGGAAAGTGACGAGTCTTGTTGCTGGTACTATCAGGACAATCACGAATGTTGCATTATATGGATTCAACTTTTTTTTTTTTTTTTAACAGGGAACTCTCAGGAGAGGTGACTCTTTAAGAATCATTATGAATGCCAAAAAAAAAATTGTTTTGATGTAAAGGGGTAAATGTATCAAAATTGTGAAAAAGGAGACAAAGAGAATGAACTCTTACAATTTATAGAGTGACATGGCGGAAAACTAATTTGGGGCTGAAGTTTATTAAGGCTGAACCTAACTCATTTTTATAAATAGAAAATTTACTGTTGCCTTTCTGTGTTACAGATAAATAGTTGGCCCAGTTTTGAACAAGGCAACATTTCTGTTTGTTTGTGTTTAGGAAGCACCCTCATTGTTGAAGATGAATTAATTGTCTTGATGGCCTATTTCTTAGTAGGAAACAGATCCATTAGGTGTGATCCATTGAAATCAGGAATGAAATACTTAGGGAAAAGGAAAAAGAAATTTGCAGTATGTGATAGCATGGAATTAATTTCCAGTATATGTAAACATAAACGCACACACACTTGGACTTTGAAATTAAGAAAAAGAAAGGCAAAATATTCTGCCCTTCTTGGACTCAATGCATCCTTTAAAAGATAATTTCTCTCCTTCCTCTCTAAATACTTTTGGGAAGTGGGTGTCAAACGTTATCCTCCTAAACTCTAGGGTTTCTCTATAGGGTCTTAGGAGTGAATCGGTGAGACTCAGGGATTCCTCTTACCCATCCCTATCCTGATCCTAACCCCAATCCCATCCCACCCCAGTGTCTGGGCGTAACAATAATTGTTATATTTTAGTTGTTCCCTGCAGTTGCCTTCTACCAAAGACCACTGAAGCTGATTTTCCGTTTATGGAAATGACTTTAAAAATCCCTTTTAAAAAGCCCCCAAGCAGATGGAAGAAGTGCTGTGTGGCGGTTACTCGCCGGATCCACAGGCATCGCTTCTAAGTTCAGTGCCCTGAGAGCTCAGACCAGTTCCTTAATTTCTCCACACCCAAATGTCTTCATTTACATTAACAAATGGGGAGTACAACTCATAACTTACCTCATAAACAAGTTGGTTATGAGGAGTGAATGAATCAACACACCTAATGAAATTAGAACCGTTCCTAGTACCTAGTAATACACTTTAGCTACTACTGTATCTGTTTCTGTACTTGGGCTTGCTACAAGATTTTATTTGAAGGAACATTCTACTGACTACCTTTAAAAAGTTTTTGAAAAGACAGCTGCTTTAAAATGGTATTTCATAATTTACAAAAATGGGTTTGTCCTTTTGTCCTTTGGCCAAAAGCCAAATCCCACCCCCTTTCCTCCATTAACCCTGAACTCTAAGTGTTAAGAACTCATTTCCCTCCCTTCCCCAGACCTGAATCTCCCTGGTGCCGTGGGCTAAGGATGAGGATGATGTCATTATAGTTGCGGAAACTATTTCATTATAATCTTTTGTTACTCTCTTGCTAACTTTCTAAAGGGAAAAACATTTCATCAATTATCAAAGCACCCGGAACCCTTTGGAGGTACACTCCGTATAAAAGCTATTATTATCACCCACATTTGGTGAAGTACTTGGGGATTAAAAGTGTTATGTAAATGTTTGCACATGATTACGCTGTGGTCTGAGATTCACAGTGGGATAACACAGCCCAGGAAGAAGCTTGAAGTCCCAGAAAGGCAATGATTTTTGTACGAGGTATGAAATTCTCTTTTAATTTTAGTCTAAAGACAGTTGCACTTCTGAAGAAAGTCATTCACAGCCATTAAGGGAAGTATCCATGACTGCTAAAGAGAAAACAAATCTAAACAGAGGGTTAGCTGCATATTTTAAGATCCACGGGTCCATGGAGAACAGGGTGGTAAGAAAGGGATTTACAATGCTGGGATAGGTGTTTGGAGTGGCAAAAACTTCCTGACAGTAAAAGTAGCCTGCTTCCAAAACCTGTGGGAGCATCTTCCCCCCAGGAAAGAACAGAGACTCTTAGAAGGCTCTGCTTGAAGGGAAGAAGTTGGGACCCTTCCTCCGGGCTGATGCTTTCAAGTAACAAGGACATGACAAAGCACTGAACCACAACATGTTTTCTTGCAGTCTTCCCTGTTCCTTTCTCAGGGAAGTCTCTGGCTGGTGCAGGTATGTTCTTAACACTCTTAACATTGCGTAAACTCTCTTTGCAACAAAGAGAAAAAAAAAAGACCTACATCAGAGCCTTTAGCTGGTCTCAGTGTCTGGGCATAATAATAATTGTTTTATTTTAGTTATTCCCTGCATTTGCCTTCTACCAAAGACCAGTGAAGCTGATTTTCCATTTATGGGAATGACTTTAAAAATCCCTTTTAAAAATAAGCGTAAGAAAAAGAGGAATTTAATATAAAGAAAGACTATCAGGTAAAGCTCATGTTGCAGGCAGCTGCAGCAGAAATCTTGACGGGCTGGCCAGTCATGGTCTGGAAGCCACTGGACCAGATGATTTCAAGGTCGGCTACTTCCAGGATCCTGAGGGCAGAAGGAAGAGCTTCAGCTGCGGAGGTCTTAGTTCAAACCAGGACCCTCCAAGCATAGAAGCCTCTGCTTAAGAGGCAGTGCTTATGAAAATAAGAAATCAGTACAGTCCCGAAGAACCCATACGGGGCAAAGGGATAAGGAGACAAACTATGAACAAACAGTACAGGAAAACAATACTGCCTGGATATCTTAAAACATCTCTCATGCACAATTTCAAATGAGTATTGGAAGGATGTTTGGTTTTCAGTAAATGACAAGATACACAAGGTGAGGGGGGGCGAGTAGGGGGGAGCCCATACCCTTTTCTCTTTATGTTTAAAGAGATTCTGCATTTCCTCCTTCATGTTATTTAAAAACACAAGAAAGCCAGCAAAGGGTGGGGGAGCAGTGTAGCAAAAAATCCCTGCCAGAAAACACACAGTAAAGTCTAGCTTGTTTGCAGTCCTGTTCCAAATTATTTTTAAAAAACAAATCCTAACAGTAATGTAGTTACAGCCTCTGAGGGTAGCTCTAAGCCCAGTGTCAGAGTCCCAGAGCCTAAGCCACGAAAAAAGGAGGAAAGAAACCTAACCAGTCTCCTGCCAGGAATAAGAAAAGCAAAATCTCCGAGGCAGGAGAAATACCCCCAAGGAGGGGAAGGCTGCAGCTTGCAGTAATCTGCGAATGATTGCTGGTAAAGTCCAGAGGCTTCAGGCTTGATCTGTGTTTGTTCCCAAAGAAAGCCAAGCAGGACGGTGTTAATAAAGAGAGATTTAAGTGAGAGCTGTGCTTGGAATAAAGTGGGCTACAAAAAGGTCAAATTTGATCAGTTGGAGCAGATTACCGGGGCTTTAAAAGGTGGTGTGGAGCTGGGAGCCGGGTGTGGGACGGAGGAGAGCGCAGGATTGATTTGCGGGGTGGAGAGAAGTCAGGAAAAGTGCGTGTCAGCCCGGGAAGGAGGGAGCCGCGGGGCGCCAGGGCCCGGCCTGGGTCCAGAATCCTCCGTCTGTTCCCCAGCACCCCATCCCCGCCTCCTCCTCTCCGGACTCGCCCTCAGCCGGCTCCTAGACAATGGTTTCCTTGGTCTCTGACTTGGATCCTCTGAAAAACTGGAAAGTTTTAAGGTAGGCCTGCTTTGCTTTCTCTTGCATCCTGGTTTGAGTTCATAGCCAAGGCCCTGCTCCCGCCCCACCCCTGTGCAGAAGTGGTTGGGGTTGCTTGAAATGCACCTTGTGGGGTTCAGGGATGCGCAGATCTGCTAGTGGGAAGACTGTTCGGAGGCAGAGGTGTAAGGAGTGGCCTGTGAACGTGAGGTCCTCCAATTTCACCCCAGGGGGGAGGTCGGGAAGCCTTGGCAATTAGGGAGGACAGTCTTATTTAAATGACACCAGCTGACTCACTGGAAGGAATCCTCATATTGAATTTTTGGGCTTCAGGGGGGCATTAAAAGTGTGAGGTGGAATGTGGTCAACTTTCTGGGACTTCAGATAGAAGAGCGATATTTGGCCAGGTGCGGAGGCTCACATCTATAATCCCGCACTTTGGGACGCCAAGGTGGATGGATCCCTTTGAGGTCAGGAGTTCGAGACCAGCCCGGCCAACATGGCAAAACCACCCCTGTCTCTACTAAAAATACAGAAATTAGCCAGGTGTGGTGGTGGGTGCCTGTAGTCCCTGCTACTTGGGAGGCTGAGTCAGAAAAATCGCTTAAACTTGGGAGGTGGAGGTTGCAGTGAGCAGAGATCACACCAGTGCACTCCAGCCTGTGCAACAGAGTAAGAATCCATCTCAAAAAATTTAAAAAAAGAGAAAAGAAAGGAAAAGCGAACTTTTCCAGAAAGCCTTATTAGGGCCCTTGAAGGGTCAAGGGAAACTTGGTTTCCTCCTCTGACCTCTCCCCTACCCCCACCCCCACCCCCAGGCCTCAGCTTATGGTGAAACTGAATGGGCAGAATGTATGACATAAAGTCTTTCTCTGAATGCTCCTAAAAAAGTGCACTCTGACCTCCTCATCTCTCAGAGGCCCAGAAAAATTAGAACACAAGGAGCTAGAAAGGGCAGAGTTCATGCATCCTGTCTAAGCTGACTCCCTTGGCAGAGTTAATTCTTGGGCTTCACTGACTGTAAATGGTATTTCCTAGCAAATGCGTTTTTGGCAATTTTTGAAATATGAAAATGTTCAATTGAGGGATTTTTGTTAAAAGTGGTTCTGCACAGTGTCATGTCTTCCAAATACCTTCCCCAAAACATGGCTTCATAGGAGCTAGACCAGAACCCAAACAGGAAATACAAATGAGGAGAAATGTGCGGACGTTACTGGAACTTCTTTTTCCTGACATTTATGTTGTATTAATTTGCTAAGTTTTTATTTCCTATTCGTGACTTCTGTCTTCATGTTTGTCTGATTTTGTTATTTTTAAGAACAAGATTATAGAAAAGAGCAAATTTAAAAATTGCCAATATCCATCTTAATTATTTTCTTTTTAAAAAGTACTGCATGTCATATTCTAGAACTTTCCACAGATGCTTTTTGCACATCAGGTAGTATGTGCTATTTTATAATCTGCTGTTTCCAGCTAACATATCAAACGTGTTTTCATGTTTCTGCCTAACTTTCATAACCGCCATTTTAATGGCTAAATAAAGCACCGTAATGTTAATGTACATTTTTTTTTTGAGATGCAGTTTCGCTCTTGTTGCCCAGGCTGGAGTGCAGTGGCATGATCTCTGCTCACTGCAACGTCCACCTCCCGGGTTCAAGCAATTCTCCTGCCTCAGCCTCCCAGATAGCTGGGATTACAGGTGCCCACCACCATACCTGGCTAATTTTTTCTATTTTTAGTAGAGACAGAGTTTCACCATGTTTCCCAGACTGGTCTCGAACTCCTGACCTTAGGTGATACACCCTCTTTGTTGAAAATTTAGATTGTTTCCACTCCTTAATTTGTACTAACAACAACATAATGAACATCTTTGTGTACCTAGCTTTTTACTTTCATTAAATAATTACCAGGATTTCTTGATGAAAGCTACATTTTCATGAGTCCTTCAGTGATTTTTTTTCTGTTGCATGTTTAAACTTTATTTTTAACTATCGAAAAATGGTAAAGTGCTTCTTTAAATGTTCTTAGGATACATCTATTAGAATAAATGATGCTTTCCTTTTTTTTTAAACTGGATTACTAACCTGTCTCTAAAACTGAAACACTTCCTACAAGTGTTTTCAAACAATTTTTCTCAGGCGATTAACTTACTATTATTACATCAGTGGATAAGGCAGGCTGTAGCTCTAAGAATGTATATGACTACGGTTATAGATTTTGAAACATGTATCCCCCCCAAAGGCATTTTTAGATAATGATCTCAAGTCTTAACCCGTTTTTAAAAAAAAAAACAGTGAGAATGTTGTTTTTCCCCTAAACATGCCCCAAATTTAAGTGAAGCTTAGTTTTGCTAGAGTAAGTGAAGTTTCAGAAACTTGGACTGGCAAGACCTGGGAAAGAGAAACATTTTTACATTGACTCCTTTGGCTACACCAAGTTCATTCTGTCCACACCTCTTCTTGGCAAGCATTATTCCACTGGCTTTTTAACTGTGTGTAATCCTTTTCTGAGGTCAGGAACCATAAAGGGATAGAGTTTATAAATTGCATTTTAAATTCCTTAATTGTTTACAACAAGGCATCCTTTTGGCTAATTTTGCTTCATTTAACGGTTTACTCGCCACCAATAAGTCTCTGCCTATAATATGTGGAAGAAGCAAAGATAAAACACAGCCTGATAAATGGGTGATCTAGCAGGAGAATGAGGTGTGTACTCTAACGCCACATAGCATGGTTGTTAGCAGGGTTGTCTGTGATCTGAGTTATGTCAATAAAATGCTTTAGAAATCCAGAGAATGGCGTGAGAGGCCCCATTCTGGTAAAGAGAAAGAGCAGTTACTGTCCTCATCTGATTAACAAATGAGTAGAACATTTGATATGTAAAGCATATTACAAGGCAAAAAGGCCTTTAAACCCACGTAACCTGGAAGATCCTCATGTGTTTGGTCCAGGAGCTCAGTCTAGAGTTCTGCCAAACCTGTTGCTCCTAAAAAGTCATCAAAAGGCACAATTTTAAAACCTGCTTATGCCACAATATAGTGTTTTAGGAGATGATCTGTTTGCAGTGCACAATTTCAGGTTATAAGCCTTTCTCAAGAACTGTCTATTTGAAATCGCTCCATCCTTGTTCCATTTTGTTACATGGAGAAACCAGGGGTGGTCGTAGTGCTACTGCCTGTGTTTTAATGACTGTCTACCCCAAGGGACATAAAAGAAACCTAATTTTCACCAAAAGACATGCCAATAATTTTCAACATTCTCCCATTTGACTCCCCGGAAAGTACAAACACTCCAGCTGCATTCAAAGAAAAAAATTCAAAAGCTAAATAAAGTATTCTTGGTACACAGAAGAAAAAAGTTGACACTGTATTAGACCTATGATTAAAAGAATAAAATAGGCTGGGCACAGTGGCTCACACCTTAATCCCAGCACTTTGGGACACCGAGGCAGGCGGATCATGAGGTCAAGAGATCGAGACCATCCGGGCCGACATGATGAAACCCTGTCTCTACTAAAAATACAAAAATTAGCTGGGTGTGGTGCCACGCACCTGTAGTCCCAGCTACTCAGGAGGCTGAGGCAGGAGAATCGCTTGAACCTGGGAGGCAGAGGTTGCAGTGAGCTGAGATCGTGCCACTGCACTCCAGCCTGGGTGACAGAGCGAGACTCTGTCTCAAACAAACAAACAAACAAAGAATAAAATAAACTTGAACATATGCTGAGTGCAACAAGATGAGATGTTTATAGATAAGACTTGAGAGAAAAAAAGTTGACAGGAGAATTAAGCAGGGAATGGGACCCAGAATATCTGGTGTCTCCTTTACCCATGCATAAGCCCTAAGTCACCTCTGGGGAAGGATTAAAAACCCCAAATCAAGTTTAACTCTCCCATTTAGAGATAAGGGAATAGATGAATTGACTAAAGGAAGTCATAGAACTCATTAGCACTGCAAGCTGTTGCCAATTCCTCTTCCAACTCCATCCTCTCTCCTGAGGAATGTCCTTCCCCACCTCCACTTCTGTCTCCCTTTCTCCTTCAGCTTTCAGACAGCTCAGCCCAATTGCATGCCTTAAAGATGTCAAAAGCTCAACAGGTTATAAACTCTATCTGTAATGTCCCCCCAAGAACTCACTGGTTTCCAGCTCTAGTAGGTTCATGAGTCACAGTGATCTAGCCAGGTACTCAAACTGGAAAGTTGGGCAGTCTCCCTAATCCCCCATTTTCCGTCTTAATTTATATCCAAACTATTGCCAGCTCCTACTGAGTTTGACTCCTAAGCACCTAGTGACTCTGTCCACTTTTTTCCACCTTCCATTGATAACATCTCATTTTGCTAAGAATGCTACCTCCTAACAAGTCTCCCTGCTTCACTCTTGCTCTCTTAAACAATTTTGCACATAGAGGAATGAAAGCATTACAAACGCCATAAATCAGATCCTGTGACTTCCCTACTAAAACTTGCCCTTTACTCTTAGAGTCAAAGCCAGTATCCTTATTTTAACCTGCAAGGCCCCATCTGGCCTGACCCTTATGAACCTCTCTGCCTAAATCTCCTCCCTCTCTCCCCACAGCTCACATTGCTCCAGCCCTGCTGGTCTTTCTCTTTCTCAGTTATGCAGCCAGGCTATTTTGGCTTGATTTTCATTAGCTACTCCCTCTCCCTGCCTGGCAATCTTTCCTTAGCTATTGGCGGGGTAGAGGCTGCTCCTCATTCAAGCCTTAGCTCCCATGTCATCTCCTCAGTTAGCCCTTCCCTGACCTCCCAGTTTAAAGCCAAAAGTCAATCTCTAGCACATCTCCCTGATAGACTGAATCATAGGCAACAGCCAGTACTCAACTATATTGACTTATAAAAATGTTCACTTCATATGGTTCAGCTAATATTCTCATCACAGCATTGCCAGTATCTGCCATCTGCATATGTATTTGTTTACTGATTATCTCTCTCCCCTATTAGAATGCACGGTTTGTGTATTTAACTGTTGTATACCCAATATCTAAAAGATTTCCTAGCACATGACAATGAATGAATGAATGAATGAGTGAAGGAGTCACTCTGTCTTTCTTATCCTACTTTATACTCACTCCATGGGGCCAGGGGCTTTGTATATGTCATTCACATCCCACCCCTAGTATTTACCACTGTGATATTGTGTTATGTGGAATGAATGAATTGACTGATGAATTAATGACTCTTAACACCTAGTTGAGTAATTCTATCTTCAGTTGCTTTTTTCTGTGCCAATCAGAAAAGTGTCTAATATGGTAATGTAGAAAATTCTAAAATCCTCTCTGAGAATCTGATCTATATGTAGTGTTCAGGTGGAATTTATTCTTTCTAAACAAGAGAATGATCTGGAACAGATGTTGACAAATTTCTTCATCAAGGGCCAGATGATGAATATTTCAGGTTTTGCTGACCATACAGTTTCTGTCACAACTATACAACTTTGCTATGTTAGCCTGAGAGCAGCCATAGATGGTATGTAAACAGCTTGGGTGTGACCTAATAAAACTTTATTTAAACAGATTGTCTTTAAACACTGGGCTGGATATGGCCCAGGGCCCATAGTCTAACTTGGTCCATGATCTGGACTAATGATCTGACTAGCAGGAAAATAGAAGTGGCTTTGACAGATAGTCGGAGGGATGCTTTCAAATCTCATACGACAAGGCAAATATCAAAAACTAGTCTTGTTATTAGGAAAAAACTTCAGAGGAGCCCTGGTGATATTTCAAAGGTCAGAGATGTTTTAGGTTATGAGCACTTGATCTCACAAAGATGATGAATGTCTGGAGGAAATGTATGGTTTACTGCATCCCTTAAATGTTTGAATGAGCCTTAAAGCTGTAACAAACTACACTTTTGCCTGTTCCCTTATGGAGTGTGTGAGAACCTCCCATTAATGAAAACAGCACACGTTGATGGGAAACATAGAACAGACCCCGAAATGTTGTAAGTCACTGCTTGGCCTTGATGCTTTCTTTTTCATTTCTGTCTCTGGCTCATTTAGTGTACATTTCTCTTTCACACGCCGGGAAGTCTCCTAAGATGCATCCCAGATTCACAGAGGAGAGCACGCTGTGTAAGTTTGGAGGAATGTCATGTGTAGATACCCTTCGGTTCATGTCACATGACATCTTAAAGATGTATAGAGCCAGAAAAGGTTGCATGGATGCTCTGCTTGTATTCCTTGTGAGCAGGCTGGCCATCTGAAGATCAGGAATTTATATTCTTAGATGATAATATACAAGAATTATCAGTGCTTTCTACATGCCATGCCTTATGCTAAGTGCTTTTCATGTAATATCTCATTTTATCTTTGTAATAGCCCTGTGAAGTAGGTAGTGGTTCTTTTGCTCTTATTTAGAAGGAAGTGATACTTGTAAAGTTCCAGTCACTCATCCAAACTCACACATACAACAGGTGTGGAGCCCCAGTGTGGACTTGGGCATTGCTAACCCTGAGCTAGAGCAATTAAACAGTGACACCACATACTTTTCTGATCTAGTTACTACTTTTTCTTGATAAATTGGCAAGCATGGCAAAGTGTGTTGTCTTTACTACACCTCAGAGAGGAAAATTTTGCACCACGTAATTTTTCCTTTTCCCTTAGGAATATTTGAAGAATCATGACTCAGTTACGACTCAGTACTTTTAAAAATTTTTTGCAGAGCTGCAGGAAGAGGTGTTGGCTGGGATGCATTGTCAATTCTTTTGGCAGCCTGGAGCTTTCCGAGGCGGGCACTTGAAGGGGAATGGAATGGGGTCACCCTAGGGATGTGGCCTTGAGCTGTTAGAAACTATGTCAGTGTTTGTTCAAGTTTTTTAATGAGGGGGGGAGACGGGTGGATGAAATCATTTTTGTTGAGTTTGTAAGTTTTATAGCTCAAGGTGGAGGCCTAGTTGAGAAGAGCTCAGAGGAGCCCGGCTGGAGTTTGATCATAGAGAGAGTCTTTAGGAGTCCTCTTCTTGCTCCAGGAAAAAAGAGACAGTATACATTGCTTTGAACACTCTAAGTCCATTTTCCATTTGATCACCATGTGTTCATTAAGGACCAGCTAAACCATCTGTTGAGACTCGGTAGTCGAGGACATCTGCTGGATGGGGGAGCAATCAGGCATTTAATGAGGGGCCTTTCTATGGAAACAAAAAGAAAAATGAAAAGTAATGGTTGGAGCTGACTGTAAACTCAGTGTCTGAGGCCAGAGGACAGTCAGTTGAGAAGATCTCTGGACACTGAGCTCTAAGCATCTTTAGATGGTGAAGTGAGAAGGGCAATGGCAGTCAGACAGATTTCCTGGTTTACGGTTTGGATTTTTGTCGTCATGGTGTAGACATTAATGTCACCATGGGTATTTCCTGGAGCAGAGCATGGGAGACACAGGGGTTCCAGTGTTCTTTTTTTTTTGAGATGGAGTCTCGCTCTGTGGCCAGGCTGGAGTGCAGTGGCGTGATCTTGGTTCACTGCAACCTCTTATTCCCTGGTTCAAGCGATTCTCCTGCCTCAGCCTCCTGAGTAGCTGGGATTACAGGCACGTCCCACCACACCCAGCTAATTTCTGTATTTTTAGTAGAGACAGGGCTTCACCACGTTGGCCAGGATGGTCTCGATCTCTCTGACCTTGTGATCTGCCTGCCTTGGCCTCCCAAAGTCCTGGGATTACAGGCATGAGCCACCGCACCCAGCCTCCAGTGGACTTTCTGAGTGGCCCTGGTAGCAGCAGCTCTGGGTGTAATGGTTGCTCCTACATGATTTATTGTGGTAATGACTTTCTGGACATGTAGATCCACTTGTCTGGCTTCAGTGTGCACGACTGTATCAGATCATGGAGCCAAATAGCAGCTATAAGACAACACTGAGTCACAATAAGGATCTTGGCCATCAGGTTTTAGTTCTCATTGATGACAAGTCAGGTGGAAGGGAGAAAAAGTGAAAACGTTAACTTTGGAGAGTTACAGTCACCCACTCAAGAAAACTAGAAGAGTATTTGGTAAGGGGTGACCATATGTGTAAGATGGAAGGATCCAGTCCGGTTTTACAGGTAAATAATATAAACTCCCCAAAACAAGGAACAGGACTAGAATCTGATCACCCACAAGGATGTGTTGCAGTTTTCTATTGAAACATAAGATTGCTGTCCACGGTTACCCCCCTTTTTGATCAAAGATAAACTAAGACTATTCTTGTTTATAAAATGTTTCTTGTCTCATTAAACTGGGCCAGATGATATTTATATAAGTGCAGCAAAAATAATAATTGAGCACATAGACCTTTTTAAGTTTGCTTTGCTAGAAAATAATCTCGTATTGGACTTTCAAACGCCTCTGCTTTTCTAGCAAACCAAGCCAGGAACTTGCCGTCAGACTTCACCTTCAATACCTGTAGCTTTGGGTAAATTCCTTTTCTTTTGAGGTCCCCAAAATATTTTAATGTTCTTAGGCTTGCCAGGACATGACCATTCTTACTCACCTATACGTCTGCAAATCCTGTAAGCCAGGTATCAGCCTAGTTCTTCCAAGAGGGATTTGTATACATTCACTCCGTAAAGTCAACCTTGGATCCTTAAATATGTCTGGTCATATCTGATTTTATGTGTCATTCTCAAATAGGGCATTCCATTCAAAGCCTTGAACATATAAACCAATGTTTCCAATTATGTTCTATTATAAGGGAGACAGATTTTTTTTGCACCTGTGCAAATAACTGTTGTCATGCAAATAAGAATACCCAAGAACAAATTCTGAATTCTGAAGAGATCAGGTAGGGAGAAAAAGATAAATGTTTCTATTTTGTTTACAAAAGTATAATTTAGTAGATTTTTTGGATGACAGATAGCTTAAGACGAAAGGAAAAGGAATTTTCTGCTATCCAGAAAATAGAGTATTAAAGAGCCAGCAATATTCCAAACAAAAGCCATAAAACATAATAATCATTCCTTATCACTTTACCAAGTCCAATATATTAAATAATTAATTTTGTTCTGCTTGATCTCGAGTTAGCAATTTTATGAAGCTGTCAGCTTCTCTGCTAGAGTTATGGAAAACCTGACTCAGTTCATTAGGATGGTATCAAGGTTATGTAAGCAATGACATCAGAAGCTTGCACCCCAGAGTACCTGTCACAGGCAGTTATTTCCATAGGTCTCTGAGACAGCTTCTTTTTTGTTAAAGACAAAGTTCTTTGGCTTGAGCTGTTTGCATGAGCAGAGTAAAACAGTCACTATTTCTGGATGACAAAATACTGAAGATGGCCATGGTTAAAGATCTGATGGGCGTTCATTATAAAAATAACACCATTGACAAGAAAATGTGGTAGTTTCTGTGACATAAAACATGTTAAAATAATTGCTGGAATTATGACTGACGACATTACACTATTGTTGACTAATATCAGGCAAAACAGCATTGAGATAGATCCTGGACACAAAGGGCATTGACAAATTTCTAGGAACTTCGTGTAACTTTTGAAATACCGCATTTACCTGTACAAATATAACCTGGGGAAGGTTAAACATTTCTTTTTATTAAATAATGCTTTTCATGAATTTCCACCTCGCAAGTAAATTCAATGATTTTAACATCTCTTTTTTTAACCAGGTGAAAGAACAAACCCTTTGAGATTTTTCAGAGGCCCTTGGGAAATCTCAAAGTCAGTTTGGTATCATGAAGGCTTCATTTAGGGTTTGATTTTAGGAAGGCAAAGCTGTCAAATATGTCAAAAGGTTTGATTACTTGACAAAATAGGATCACAGGTCACTGTGAAACAATCCTTAGTTAAGTATCTAACCAATGTGACAATGAAAGAATTTAAAAGTAAATACAGGAGGTAAGATCATTGTTTTAAAAACCTTAGTTCTTTTTAAAGTGAGAAGACATGGTTCTCTTAACTAATCAGAGACACGGTAAAGGCAACATGAAACACAGAAAATTATTTTTATGAGGTGCAGAATCTTTCTCTCCTAGGAAGATTACTAAAAAGTAGAGAAAAACCTTCTACAGTCTCTTATCAAGAGCATACCACTCATTCAAGAAACATTCTTATTTTCAGAAAGAGAAAACCAAACCAAACTAGGTTTGAGTCCATACACTATTGATATTGAAGCTCATTTTTAAAAATTTTATACATAAATCCATTTAATCTTAGCAAGTCTTGACATTTACTGTGAACTGAAATGTGTCTCCCCAAAATTCACATGTTGAGGCCCTAACCCCCAATGTGGTGGTATTTGGAGATGAGGCTGTGGGGAAATAATTAGGTATAGATAAGTTTATGGAAGTGAAACCAACATGACGGGATTAGTATCCTTAAAAAGAAGAGATGCCATAGCTCACTCGTGCTTGTGCATACTCTTTCTCTCTCTCTCTGCCTCCCTCTCTCTCTCTCTTTCTCTCTGTCTCTGTCTCTACCATGGAAGGGCACAGCAAGAAGGTGCTGTCTGCAAGCCAGGAAGAAAGCCCTCATTAGAGCCATGCTGGGACTTTGATCTCAGACTTCTAGCTTCCAGAATTGTGAGAAAATGCACTTTTACTGTTTAAGCCACCCAGTCTATGGTATTTCATTATGGTGATCTGAGCAGACTAATCACAACATAATATTCTTTTCCTTAAACTTTCTATGACTTTCTACATCCATTCAGGTTTCATCTTATACTTTCCATCTTTCTCATTCTGGAACAACCAGTCACTTTAGGACAAAATTTCTCTTTTCCTTAGCAGACCCTAATAATCTTCAGACACTCTATACCATATGACAATAAGTCAAAAGTATATAAACTTAAGCTAACATTTAATAATTGATGTTTTAGTACTTACTTGAAAATTATTTAGATATTTAATGAATATCCATTATTTAATTTAGCAGACTTCTAAGTTTGCAAGTAACTGAAAAGATTTTGGAAATTCTTCTTAGGCAAACATTATGAAACAATTATTCTTGAACTGAAGTTTGTCAAAATAATGATTTAATTTGCTTCAAATCAAATTATCATTTTTATAATCTTAAATATCTAGAAAATATTAGTTTATGTGACTGGTAAACTCAAGAAAAACAAAAATTTATTCTCACGTTATATTTAATGTTGACAACTCTGAAAACATACCTTTTTTATTAAACCAACAATATTAAACTAATCTTACCAAGAATTTACTCAAATTACATAAACATTTGAGTGGGTTTCTATATTTCTGACAGTTTTAGAAAGATTTAATTTACATAAGTGCATATTTCTCTCTAAGCCAATTAGGATAGAACTCTTTTAAAGGATTTTGTAAATTAATTTGTCAATGCCATCTGGAGGGAAGGTACCTTACATACATGCATAAACACACAGATAGACATAAATAGAAACCTATGGCTTTCATTTTTAATATTAGCCATGAGTCAGGCATAAATACAATAATACAAAATTCAATCGTGTACGGAAGAGTTAGTTCTCATCTTTACTCCATTTTTTTAATCCAATTTGTGTTTCTGGCAGATGGAGCAGCCAACATTCACCTGCTGAATGTGAGAGCTAAAATTTACCACTAATATTTGTGGAGGAGGCCTTTAAGATTTTTTTACCTTGATAGATCATCTCATGGGGGAGGTGAACTAAGTATCTGTTTCCAATTAGTTTTTCTTTGCAGCCTCAGGTAGCTGCTTTTGGGATCCCTAAGTCCCTTAAGCATCCCCCAATGGGGGCAGCTGGCCTCAGGTTCCAGTAACTGTCAGTAATTGAGTGGCTGGAATGGGAAGGGAAGGGTCCAGCAGAGGGAAGAGAGGAGGAAGAGCCAGGGGCGGCTGGAAGGGGCTTATATCAAAGAATGCAGGGGAGTGGAAGGGAAGATGGAGACCAGCAGAAGGAGGAAGGAGGTAACGGAAGGGAGAGGTCTTAGAGGAGCCAGTTTAGGGAGACCCTGTTCCCAAAGAAACCACTAAAGTTCCCAATCATCGTTCATCAAGTCATGCCAACAAGAAGTGGGTAGAGTGAGTGCCATCGTGGTGGAGCTTCCAGTCAGCAGGAGTTCAAAAAGGGGCTTTCAGATGGCTGAGAAGTTCCTATGGGATGGGCAGGAAGAAAAATAATTTCCAACTCAGGCATCAGGGAATGAATCCCCACTCAGAATAAGGATCCAGGAAGAAACACTTGCAACCCAGAAGGTCCCCTTTGAAAGAAGCCTGGGACTCTCTTCCAGCTTCAGAGAGTATGCGCAGAGCCATCAGTATCAAAATGTCTCCTCGCTGTGCTCCTACAGACATGTGTTCGGAGCCTTGGATCAGGAGAGTCAGACTCACGACCAAAGACCCAGAGGACACAAAAGTCTCTGTGCAGGCAGAGTTGTCCTGTTCAAGGGTCTCATGGCAGCAGATCCAGATCTGAGTCACAGCACCAGATAATGGTCAAATATAAAGTTTTCTTTGTTTATAAATTAAGTGGTCAGGACAGATTTTAATTACCAATAAATTATTGCAGTAGGGATGCACTTCCAGCATCAACAAGGCTCAGCTTTATAGAGATGACCAGGCTTTTTAAAGGGAGAATGGGGTGGAGGGCCAGAAAGCAGGGGTGCCATAGAGTCAGGAAGTGAAAAATTGCAAATGTGGGCAATGTGATTAGGCAACTGGGTGTGTACACTGCCACCTGTAGATGTTAGGACTCAGTTCTCCCACAGAGATGGGGGGAGAGGGGCCCTGGTCTTCCTCGTGGTTACATTGTAAAGAAACAGCTTTCAGGTTCTTCAGAAAGACCCTCCTGAGTTGCAGGGGGTACATGCACATCTCAGAGGGATGGAGGAAGGGATCACCATTATAAGCCCTATGTATTCAATGACCTAAGAAAGGGAGGGCAGGGGCCTGTGTCAGGTATTGGCTGGAACACAGGGTCAATTCTTTTGGCATCCTGGAGCTTTCTGAGGCAGGCACTTTAAGGGGAATGGAATCACCCTGGGGATGTGGCCTTGAGCTGTTAGAAACTACATCTTCAAATGTGTCATGGGGGACTGATGAAATCATTTGTGTTGAGTCTGTGGTTTTTATAGCTCAAGGTGGAGGCCTAGTTGAGAAGAGGGCTGCAAGGAGTTTGGTCCCAGAGAGAGTGTTGTTAGGAAAGAGAAAATCACCATGTGCCCCTCATCTCCCCTCCTCTCCCCAAATAATGTATTTTGGCTAAAAGTCCCAGAATCCTAGGATCCTATGCTGTCCAGTCCACAGTAAAGATAATAATCCACATGCAGGGTCCTGTCTGTTCTCATGCAGAGCTGCTGTATTTCCCACCTATATTAGTCCATTTTCATGTTGCTGACCAAGACATACCCGAGAGTGGGTGAGTTATAAAGAAAAATAGGTTTAATGAACTCACAGTTCCATGTGGCTGGGAAGGCCTCACAATCATGGCAGAAGGCAAAAGGCATGTCTTACATGGTGGCAAACGAGAGAATAAAGCCAAGCAAAAGGGGAAACCCCTTATCAAACCATCAGATCTCGTGAGACTTATTCACTACCATGAGAACGGTATGGGTGAAACTGCCCCCATGATTCAATTATCTCCCACTGAGTCCTTCCCACAACATGTGGAAATTATGGGAGCTACAAGTGAAGATGAGATTTGGGTGGGGACACAGCCAAACCATATCACCACCACTCTCGACTTTAGTGCAACAGAGTTAGAGGGCACCTGAGAGATCAATTTCTTGATGATCTCTTCATGTCTATGTAAAAATAAAAGTCTCCGTTCCCCAAACACCATATTATTTAGGAGGATAGGGACTGTCTGTTCAGCACTTTGTCCTCAGCAGTGCCTGGTCCTGTATGCAGGACCCAGGTTTCATGCTTTCTAATTTCACCTGAGAACTTCTCACTAAGCCCCCTCCCTGGCTGTCCACCCTCAGGTGGAAGTAAGATTTTCTTCTTCTGAATGTTCATAACACTGAATCTAAACCTCAGATCTGCAAATGCATATTTTCTACTTTGTAGTGTTTGTGTAGTAATTCCATTAATAGGGTGTCAATGTCTGGAAGATAGGCAGGGTCAATGTCTGATTCAATCTGGTGTCCTCCTGTATCCCTTATGTCATCAGGCACTGCGTTTACCTGAGTGTTTGGATGGAAACCCACATATTCCTCATTTCTACTATGAGATATTGAACCAGGATTGCCCAACTATAAAATTGTATGATCGATGTAAGATAGAACAGAGAAGTACCTTCCCATCGGATCCCGAATCCCACCTCTGAGTGATACCATGAATCCATCTCCTATACTGCCCAGTTTTTCTCACAGCACAGCAATTCTCTTTATATTGATCCTCATTTTCTTTCAAGGCTCTTTTATTCCCACTCCTTCCATAGAGCTGATGGACGAAACTACAAATCTGTTTTCAGATGTGCTGTCTCTGAGCTGGAGCTCTAATGTAAATCAGCTGTTCAGGGATGAGTTCTGCTGACAGAGACTGACATTAGCGATTGTATGACTGGTCCTGCAGGGCTGAAGATTGCAATCCATCCAGGGTGCAGGTGTTTCTGTTAACCATGCTGTAGAACTCCATTTTGATTTTGTTTTGTGCTAGTTTTTCATTCTTATACAAATGTCCAAGTCAGAAAGAATTGTTACAGACCTGTGGAAATGGCAGTTTTATACATTTGATCATATTTCCTGGTGGGTAAAGTGAAAGATTTTGTGAACTGGAAAGATGTGGCCCTCACTGAAGTTTGTTATTTGTAAATGGCATGTAATGCCGGCTCTGAGACTTCGCATGTGTCCTTCCTTGGCTGCCATTATTATTGTCGTTATTGAACATAACATACATTATCCAGTTCTCCAAACCTGGGATGCTTTTCCCCTTCTCCATGAAAGCACATGGTCTCTATTTAAAAGGTTTATTCCAGCAAAACTTCCTTTAAACTCTATTTAAGCAGTTTATTCCAAATGGCTGTATTCCAATAAAACTTACAGTTTTACAAAAACAGGCGTTGGGCTGGATTTGGGCCATGGGCCATGGTTTGCTAACTCCATTGAGTTTTAGAACCTTTGAGATCCACGATAACTTGGACAGCAACAGGGAGACTGAACTACAAGAAGCAGCAAGAGAGAATCTGCTTCCCCCAGTATTGTGTGCTGAGCTAAGCTGTCCTGGGCTTTAGCTCCTGGGAAAAAGAGTGTACAAGAGATGAGAGAGAGAGAGCTGGGTTTGTTCAGACCCAGGATCTCCTTTCACTTTGGATATATTGAGGCAAAACAACAGTGCACACTTTGTCTTTTAAGGAAGGCTCAGCACCTCTACTCTCTAGCAAATATACATTTCAATGACCTGGAGCCACATCCTTCCATAGCAGGCACTTATCCCTTTGGGGAAGGAGGACAGATCATGAAATGGGAACAAGAGAAGGAAGAAAGGGAAAGAAGAGTCCTTAAAAAAAAAAAAAAAAAAAAAAAAAAAAAAAAAAGCTGCTCTAAAGGGACTGTAGGACTCTGGGAAGAAAGGCAGCTGGGATCATTTATTGCCCAAAAGAGCCAGGAGATGACTTCAGAAGAAAGAGAACTTGACTCTCTTTGTCTTGGTCTGTATCCATGATTGCTGTCTTCATCGCCACAAAATCTAACCTCTTCTTTTGGATGTGGCCTCCCACATTTTATTTTTAAACAAAAATAAAGTTCACTCATGGCTTGGATGCTAGATTGAATGCATGTATGATCAGGCCTTCGGGCAACCACAGCAGCGCCGTAGTATCCCAGAGAAGCCCACATTTCCCACTTCCAACACGTGCCTCTTGGGCCCCTCCATGACAGGCCATGCATCTCTATCACTAGAGAATGAGAACACTGTTTTTGAAGAGATTTAAGATTTTGAGCTGGCCCTGGGCCAAATGAGGTAACATGGCCCTCCACTTTCCTCCTGTAGGGAGGCTCTTCAGAGAGCTCAATCAGTTACAGCTTACCTTGAGGTTAAATCCAGGTAATATGATGTCAGGGGATTTGTATTTTAGGAACTATCTCCAATTATGCAACATGAGATGGGAGGTGGGAACAGAAGAACTGAGGAATTCGAAGTTTGGTGAGGCTTTCAGTATGCCTGAAATCACACACCATAGGTTCCGTCTAGAGCACCTAGGGCATGGAGACCTGACTTGGATTGAGTTCCTTCCTGGTTAGGATAGCTCTCTCCCCTCTTCCTTAATAAATTACCACTTCACAATCAATTGCCCTTCAATTACTAAATTGAAAGTGTCAGTCTGCCTTGTCAAAGAGTGAGAATTATAGAAGAATGGGGCTTTGAGAAGATCACTGGAGAGGGAAGCAGTTTGAGGCAGAATTTATCTTAAAGACTTTAATTGCATGTATGACTTCTTCCTGGTGGGTGTAAAACCCTCTGGAGCCCCTGCCCTGGCCCAGATTCTAATCAGGTTTTCTCCCAGGGTGTCACTGATGTGCTCCTCTTTGCCCCTCTCTCCCCTTGTACAGCAAGAGGTAGATTTTACCTTTGGGCAACTGGCCTTGTGCTGATGGTGGCAGAAAAGGACAATTTGCTCAATTAATATTTCTGCGGGAAAGGAGGAAATGGTCATTATTTATATCATTGAAAGAGGGGAGTATTTGTTTGAGAAAAACAGCTCCTGAGAACTTGGGTTTTGTTTCCCAAAAACTAGTAACTAGGTTAGAGAATATAGAGAATAAAACCTATTTGCCTGGTTCCCAGACTAGCCCTGTTCTGCTGTCTTCCCTCATTACAGAAGACAGGCAGCAAATGTGGTTTTCCATTTATTGAACATATCTTGGGCAAAGTCTTTCTAATGAAACTAGTTTGTTGTATTTTGGAATCCTTGTTTTAAGCTCTGTCTGCAATCAAGCAGCTCTCTCCAGAGGATAAAGCTATATTAAGCTTTAATTCTCTAGTTAATTTTTTTTTTGGTAGCCATGAACTTAGCTTCCTTGTCTTTTGCATACGTTCTGTGGATCACCATTCAGTAAATGAGCAGACCCAGAACACCCTCAACCAGCCTGTTAGTTAGATGGGGAACAGAGCTAAACATTTTGCATATAAACTTCAAACACCATAGAGAAAGTGAGAGTAAGAGGATTTGCAGTCCTTGACACTATATTTCATAGCTTGGGGTTTGGGTTTTTTTTTTTTTTTTTTTTTTTTGCCCCATAAATTGGCCTAAATCCCTTTTGATCATCGTTTCTTATTTTTTGGCAGACGATGTTTTATCTTTGTGAAAACAGTGAATGTTTTTTGACTTGTGGTAACACCATCCTCCCACATAGACCTTTTACTTTTATTGACCCCTGCAATTGTATTTGGTCTAAACTTTAATCTCCAGCCTGTAACATAAAAGTTTAAATCACATCTTGAGACCATAAGTTTCTATATTTGTTGTTGGTAAGCACAGAAGATTTTAGTAAAGACAGTTCAGACAAGAGACAAATAAGCCAGTCCTGGAAAGTGGCTGAAGAGGCCCTGTGTTTCATAAATCCATTGATTTACATTCTTATTTCTCTTTATATCTGATTTAAAAAAAAATATCAAAGGCACATTCAGGTAATTTTGTGTTATAGGGTGACTCTAGGAGCTGGCTTCTGCTTCTGACTTCAGATAAACCTCTGTTTAAAAAAGTATTTGCTGAAAATCTAACCTACCTGATTACAGCAATCAGGATGTTTCGGGTATGTTGAGTGAACAGTTTAATTGTGACATTCTCTGTGTCCCTTTTCCTATAATTATTTTTATCTGTATTATGCACATACTGAATAGCTATAGAGCTGTAAGAAGAAAGAGGAATACGTGGAAAATTAAATGTCCAGTTAACTGGAGACATGCTTCTGTGCAGATATGGAAAACAAGTCATATCTTAAAAATGCAATCCATTCTTCAGATGGGCCTTGGATAAACAAACTTAGTATTACTCAAGCTAATCATATGGTACTAATTTGCTTCCTTGCTTTGCCATTAAATTCTCCACAGGTGATTCCATGTAACAATTTGGTTTAGTATGGTCCAGGTTCAGGTAATGGATTAAAGTTAAGCAGATACTCTTTTAAAAAGACAGCTTGTAGCCATAGGCTGTACTGGAGTCTTCAACATGAAAACCTCTTGTATATGAAGGATAAAGTATGCAAATATGCACTACTCTGGCCCTTCCTTAAGAAAGAAAATTACTGAAAGTTGGAAAAGAAAATTGGGAACCTATAGGTCAGATGATGTGGTGTCAGCAATTCCAACAACTGACTTGGAAGCTGAGCCTGGAAGTTTCCAGATGGTACAGAACAAACATGGCGGGCAGTGGAGGGTGGGAGAGTATGCAAAGAGGATTGATGTTTTACATGGAATCCAAGTGAGAAGAAAAGGAATAGACACATCTGTCTGTGTTAGGCTAAGTTTAGGGCATTAACATTAGGGTTTTTTCCTTTTTTTAATTTTTGTGGGTACATGGTGTACATATTTATTAGGTACATGAGATGTTTTGATACAGGCATGCAATGTGTAATCACATCCCCTGAAACATTTGTCCTTTGAGTTACAAACAAGCCAATAGCACTCTTTAAATTATTTTAAAACGTACAATTAAGTTATTGTTGACTATAGTCATTCCCGCTGTGCTACCAAATAGTAGGTCTTATTCATTCTTTCTGACTATTTTTTGGTAACATTAACCATCCCCACCTTCCCCCAACCCCCACATTACGCTTCCCAGCCTCTGGTAACCATCCTTCTACTCTCTAGGTCCATGAGTTCGACTGTTTTGATTTTTAGATCCCACCAGTAAGTGAGAATATACAGTGTTTGTCTTCCTGTGCCTGGCTTACTTCACTTAACATAATGATCTCCAGTTCCATCCATGTTGTTGCAAACGACTGGATCTCATTTTTTATGGCTGAATAGTACTCCATTGTGTATACGTACCACATTTTCTTTATCCATTCATCGGCTGATGAACAGTTAGGTGGCTTCCAAATCTTAGCTATTGTAAACAGTGCTGCAACAAACATAGAAGCAATAACATCATTATGTCGTAAAGTAATAAGGTTACTGAACTTGCTCCCTTACTACTATTGCTTGATCTAATTTGTGTTTGAGGCCCAGTGTATAGTAAGACACTGGGCTTTTGTGCAAAACAGACCTGAATTCAAATCCAGTCTGCCACTTCATAACTGTAGGACCTTAGGTAAGTATTGGATCTCTGAGGTAGCCGACCTTACAAAGCACCTAGCACATAGTACTCACCCACCCACTCATTAAACAAACTGATGTTGCCGCTAATATCACTTGTACATAAAGCCAAATATTTCTGATCACGAAGGGTATTTCATTGGGGTCAATAAAATTGTCTAGGCAGCATCTATTCAGAAACTATATTTTGGGGCTATAATCTCTAAGAGGTACTATATGCCACTGGTTTTGTGTTAATACGCATTCACAAGGCCTCCAGGAACTCGTCTGGTGATCCACCCATCTGTTCTGCCAGGAAAAGACAGCTCTGTGGCCGGCATGAGTGTATCAGTCACATGCACCAGATTCCAAAAGCAGAGGACCCAAGCAGATCCAGCTATCTAGCCACTGAAGTAGTAAATCCAAAAGAAAGGTTTTTTTCATTAGATGACCTTCTGCTTCCATTAGAGAAGTGGTCATAGTTTCAGATCCCAGTTGTATGACCTTACTTACAGAAGCCGATAAGGAAAAAGACAGCCTCATTTCTGGGGGCCAAAGGTCTCAGCCTTCAGTGGTTCCAACAAGCAGCATTAAATATTTCCTTTTTTTTTTTTTCTTGAGACAGAGTCTCACTGTCTGTCGCCTAGGCTGGAGTGCAGTGGCACGATCTCAGCTCACTGCAGCCTCCACCTCCCAGGTTCAAGTGATTCTCATCTCTCAGCCTCCTGAGTAGCTGGGATTACAGGTGCATGCCATCATGCCTGGCCAATTTTTGTGTTTTTTAGTAGAGATGGGGTTTCGCCATGTTGACCAGGCTGGTCTCGACCTCCTAACCTCAAGTAATCTGCCTGCCTTGGCCTCCCAAAGTGTTGGGATCACAGGCATGAGCCACCATGCCCAGACAGCGTGGCATATTTCCTTCAGAAAGTTGAATGTCTGAGCCACTCTTACCTGGGCTTCTTGGGTGTGTGTGTCCTGTGGTAGAGGTATGGTCAACTGAAACTTAATAGTATCTCACCAAGTAGACTAACCAGGAAGCACTTGGCACAGACATGGGATGAGCCCAGACTTGGGCTGATTGTGATTGCATTTACCTGGTTATTAATTCTGGGTAAATTCTTGACCTCCCTGAGTTTCTGTATTCTCATCTCTAACATGGGAATGATAGCTGTTCAGTATACCTCTCAAGGTGTTGGGTATTTGAATTATGAAACTATAAAGCATATACAAAGTTATCCTTGCTTTAATGGAGTTTTAGTTACATTTTAATTTTATTTTAATTAAAAAGATAACATTTAAGGGGAATGTGAGATACTGATGTTGATCGAAAGGGAACCTGAGTCAACTAAGGTCAGACGCAGTGCTCTGGGATAACCCTATTTGAAGAGGAAGTGCTGAAATCAGCCTAGCTTTAGAGCCAGAAACCATGAATTTTAGCATGAGTTTAGCGTGAAACTGTTTTCGCCAAGGTTACCAAGGCCAAATCTTAATAACCAGATCCAGTGGCCCACTTTTAACCCTCATCGTTCTGGAACTCTCAAAGCATTAACGTTGTTGACTCACCCCTTTCTCTTTGAGAAGTTTCCCCTCATGGCTTCCACGAGACTGGAGAGAGAACATCCACTGGTTCTCTCCTACATCTGTGCTCACTCCTTCTTCCCCTCTGCCACCTCCCCCTCTGCATACCTAGGTCCTTTATATTTGACCTTCTTTTCCTCTGCTCTCCAAGATGTCAAGTAGCTCTCCAAGAGGGCTGACTGGAGCTTGCAGAAGTGTTTTGTTTTGCTAATAGAATGTCTTAGGTTGGGTCTGATTTTTCATGCACCTTCAGTTCCCACCCATTGTCAACTGTCTCAGACTTTACAATTTCATGGCCTCCCTTATTGTATGTTATCTGGGTGGTCTCTATAGGCATTTGAGCTTGCATCCCTTCTCTGTACCTGATACTGTTTGGCTTTGTCCCCACCAAATCTCAATTTGAATTTATCTCCCACAGTTCCCGTGTGTTGTGGGAGGGACCCAGGGGGAGGTAAATGAATCATGGGGACCTGTCTTTCCTGTGCTATTCTTGTGATAGCAAATAAGTCTCATGGATCTGATGGGTTTATAGAGGGTTTCCGCTTTTGCTTCTTCCTCATTTTTCTCTTGCCACCGCCATGTAAGAAGTGCCTTTCGCCTCCCGCCATGATTCTGAAGCCTCACCAGCCATGTGGAACTCTAAGTCCAATTAAACCTCTTTTTGTTCTCAGTTTCGGGTATGTCTTTATCAGCAGCATTAAAATGAACTAACATTAGTACTCTTTTCTGTGGGTATCCTGTAGAAATCATTTAAAAAGGGAAAAATCTGTAACTTGTCCTGCACAGAATTCATTGCTCCAACTCTCTGCATTGTCCAACTCTTCTCAACTTTGATCAGTGACTTCCACCATCTCCCCATTCTTCCATGTTAGAAACCATGGACTTATTCCATCTGTTTTTATTCAAATATTTATTGAGTGTCTAATATGTGCCAGGAGGAGAATTCATTGGTGAGTATAAACAGACATGGCCCCTGCCTCATGGAATTTACTGCCTAGTCAGAAAAACAGTAGTGAGATAACACAAAAATAAATACAAAATCACACCTGCACTATGAGGTGGACAGAGAGGTACAGAGTGTTGTGAGGGTGACACACAGATCTCTCACTCAGTTAGGGAAATCAAGAAAGGAGTTCCTGAGGAATCATTACTCACACTGAGATCAGAACACCATATGGGAGTCAACCAGTGAGGACAGGAACGAGGATTAAGCCACATTCAAGGCCGCATTGAAGATTTTGTTCTCTCATTGTAAGAGCAATGGAAACCATTTACACCTTCAAACAGAGCACCACTAAGAGATTTGCATTTCTACAAGTTCATTCTGAGAATGGTGGAGAGGATGCATTTGAAGGGAACCAGAGTGAATCTCGGAGAGCATTCTGGGGGTTATTGTAGATGTCCTGGCCAGAGATGACAGTAGTTTGGATTGTGACAAGAGCAATGAGGCTAGAGAAAAGTGGATAGATTCAAATGATTTCAAGGAAGTCAAACACAAGGGATTGGAGTGACATTGGTTGTGGGGCTGAAGGAAAAGAAAGTGTCCAGCAAGCTGCTGAGGTTTCTGGTATGGGTGGGAGTATCATTTATGTAGATTGAATCCTTCCAGGCAACCAGGTTTGGGGTTGACTTTGGACATCTAGCGTCCAAGCTACCTCTAATATGCCAAAGAGAGAGCTTTCAGGTGACTGTCTGGCTCTGGAATTCCAAGGGAATGGCTGGAGAAATCTTTCTAGACCTCACTTGTGTAGAGGAGGCCACTGAAGGCACACGTGGATGCTGGGTGCATGTGTGTAGGCAGGCACGGAGCTGAGCCATTGGTTCTTGGCATGGAAAGGGGAGAGTACCAGGGACAGAGGTTTGAAGTCATCAGTGGGTCAGTGCCTCTCCCTGCCATGTGTATTTAATTATCATTAAGTTATTTCATGTTCTCCTTGGAAGCCCCATCCAGGGTTAAAGTCCTTCTTGTCTTCCTGCTTCCGCCTGACTTGAGGCCTCCATCATTCCACTGAAATGTCCTGAAAGCCTCTAACAGGGCTTCCTGACTCTCTCTTCCAGCTCCAGGGCTTACCACAGTTGCTGCAGGGGTTTCCTTGGTTTTTTGTTGTTTTAAGGATCACGTCTTGCTCTGTTGCCCGGGCTGGAGTGGCATGATCATAGCTCACTGCAGCCTCAAGCTCCTAGACTCAAGCAATCCTCTTGCCTCAGCCTCCTGAATAGGTGGGACTATGTGGTGATGCACGATGCCCAGCTAATTTTTAAAATTTTTTGTAGAAATGAGGTCTTGCTTTTTGGCCCAGGCTGGTCTCGAATTCCTGGGCTCAAGCAATCCTCCTGCCTTGGCCTCCCAAAGTGCTGGGAGCCACCGTGCCCTGCTGGGGATTACTTTATTAAAAGACAAGGATGATTTTATTTCTCCCCTGCTGAGAAGCCTTGGGGCATCGTTGGCCAACAGGAAGTGGATGTTTTGAGCTGGCACGCAGACTACACACAATGCAGCCACTCCTTCCCTTTCTATTCTCTCACAACCACCTGTTGATGTGGCCGCATGGCAGGTACCACGTTGTGCTGTGGCTGCTTGTTCTAGAGCCTGTGTTTCCTCTGCAGCTGCGATGCAATATGCTCTGGACTGGATGTCAACACCTCTGCATCCCCAGAGCCTGGAAGGGGACCGGCCTACAGGGGCCATGCCGCCCTGTGACTTTAGCTGCTGTCTGGCTGTTTGTTTCTGCCTTCCTTTGCTTCTGTACAAATGTATTAACAGACAGAAAGTCATTGCCTCTTGGCTATCTCAGAGGCAAATTCTGCAGTAAAGGAAGAGATTTCCCTGCCTCAAGGAAAGGAGTTACATAAACAGTGCTTAGAAGAAATAATAGTAATGCATATGCAGTCATGTGTTTATAAGCTGGCAAAGCTGCTTCACTAGTTGAGGCATGATATTATTTTTACTCAAAATAAAATGCCCTCAAAACCCCTTGGATTGCATTCCACAGATTAATTATATGTGTTCAGCCAGAAGTTCAACCTTCAGTTTGAAGAACCTCTGGGGAAAAGATGTCTTTTTAAGCAATTAACTACCTGTGCTTTTAATATATAGACCTGATTTACTATTTCACTGTTTTTCTCCTACTGAGGTTCTTTGCTTACTTTCTTTTCATATGTCAGAAAGAGAGAGAAAGAGGAAGGGGGAGAAGGAGACAGAGAACATGTTTTTGAACAAGTTTCAAAACCTAGTCATTTGGAGTAGAGAAAATTGGATTATTTACTTATTATAGATTTTATATTTCTTGTCTTGATTGGAAAGCAGCTGGCTGGCCCTAATAGCTTACCCAGGACTAATGCATTCCAAAGAATCTGCTTATAAAGACCATTTCTGTACAGATCTAAAATTTTCATTTGTGAGGCAAGGTTAAATTCATTAGATAAATCCAAAATCGATTTTTTAGAAATAGTTTACTTACTTTATTAAGTGTTTAGATATATGTGGGTTATTGAGAATAAAATATTTTCTTGAAATGGAGCAAAAAAGACCCTTAAAATGGCATATGTAATTTAATTCTTCTGTAGTTTTCTTTTTTAAAAAATCACAATTAGAAAGGACTTTTTAAAGCTTTTTATGTGCATAGAAAGAAACAGAAAAAATATAGGTATGGCCTGTACCTTCTAGTGCTCTAGTTATAAATATAAATTCATAGTGAGTCTGTAGTTGAATATCACATATTAATTAAGTAAAAATTCCGTATCTGAACATTGTCTCACAGCATCTTGGTTGCTGGGTCTGCATTTGCAGGCGTTCCCAGGGTTGTGGGATGAGCTGAGAGTAAAGATCTGGGCACTTGCAGGAATGGAAATTGGGATCTGGCTGTAGGAATGGCAATTCCTTAACACACTGTGTGACCTTTCAAGTTCAAGGATTCCCTCAAACTGGCATACAATGCTTTCTAAACTGTAGGTGACAGAAATAACATAAGGGCTTTTGTTATCTGAGCTGTGTCTGTATGTGTATCTGTGTATGCATGTTTTCTTACACACAAAAAAAATAGAATGGCTGAATTATGTTAAATGTAAAAAACATCAAAATAATTTTTATTCATTTAAAAATACTAACCTAAATATGGCAGAGATAATCCTATTAATAATTTTTTATATGTATGGATCTCACCTGCTATTTAATCATTGCAAGCCAAGCAATGTTCTAAACATTTGACATCTATGAGCTTATTTAATTCTTGCAACGACCCTGTAAAGCAAGTATTATTCTTATACCCATTTTATATATGAGAAAAAGCATAAAACTTGTTCAAACACACCATTAATGTTTAAGTATGTACACTTATTTCAGATCATGTGTGTGTGTATGTGTGGATAGATGGGTAGATAGCTGAATGGATGAATGGATAGATAGATCTAGCAGATGATAGATAGATAGATACATAGATACATAGATGATAGATAAGAGAGAGAGAGAGAGAGATGTTTGTTTTACAGAAGATAGAATCAAAGCTAGCCACAATTGAGAGATAAAAGTTCATTTTCCGTTCTAATACCATTTGGAATTTGTTTCTATTATACAACAAATTTTAGCCATTAAAGTTTAAAAATAGAAAGTCTGGTATATTAAAATCTATGCAAGAACTTTACGAAAGCCTTTTGTTTTCTCTTCCAAATAATGAGCTGTGTTGTCTGAGCCAACCACACCCAAGAATGTTATTAATAGTGTGTGATTTTTAAAATGTATTTATTTATTTGGCCAACAAAGACAGGGTTTCCTAGAATTTTCCATTTGTCTCATCTCACAGTACCTCTCACCTCTCAGTTTTATCCACAAAACCCCCCAAATTCAAATGCATATCTGGAATCTGACATCTTCAACCAAGACTCTGAATAGAAAAGAATAAAATGAAGTAAAACTTAAGGATGTTTGAGATCCTTGTCAAACCATCCTTCAGTGCTCATCTGAGATTTTCCCCTTTCCCTACCCCCATGGCTCTTGGATAATAGTTATGCACATTCTCTAACTGGAGCTTTAACCCTATTAATGTTGAGCCATACTTTTGGTAAGAATACAAAGTGTAAACCCACTTAAAGTGACTCCTTTCTTAAGCAATGTCAGAAATATTTAGTCTCTGTTGCTGCACAGACTGTGCGTGAATTGCAGCCAGAGGTCAGCTCAGATATGCGCTTGCACATTCAAGCTGCCAAAAAACATAAGAACATATTTAGAACAATGAATTGTTAAGTTGAAGCTTTCAACTCTCACGGAACGTTAACTCTCCAGCACTCATCGACACCTCTTTGAGCCTCTGATTAAGAAGGAAAATCAGGAAAAGAACATGGACCTGGGCCACCTAATGGAAATATTTCATCAGGCAGTGACCTTTGTGTTTGTCATTGTTTGTCCTCTCTGTTTCCCGGGGCATACTGTTTTAATAAGCGTTTGTAATTATAATCTACACAAGCGTCTTAATAGTTGCCAAAGATACTTGGAGACTCATTGGGGCTGTTTCACAATCGGAAATTGATGTTTATTTGGAGATGACTATGGTAGGATCCTGAGCTCCAGCCTCCCTGTCTGATTTGAGTGGGGTTTTGGAGGGAAGGATACCGATTTTTTTTGTTGTTGTTTTTTGTTTTTTGTGTTTTGTTTTTGAGACGGAGTCTCGCTCTGTCACCCAGGCTGGAGTGCAGTGGCGCGATCTCGACTCACTGCAAGCTCCGCCTCCCAGGTTCACACCATTCTCCTGCCTCAGCCTCCCAAGTAGCTGGCACTACAGGCGCCCACCACCAAGCCCAGCTAATTTTTGTATTTTTTAGTAGAGACGGGGTTTCACTGTGTTAGCCAGGCTGGTCTCGATCTCCTGACCTTGTGATCTGTTCACCTCGGCTTCCCAAAGTGCTGGGATTACAGGCATGAGCCACCGCGCCCAGCTGGATACCGATGTTTTAAGTGTCCAATGGTGATAGCAAGATTCCTGTGTTCCCATAAACTTTCATAATGGTAAAGCTAATATTTGCACATGTGCTTAAATGTGCCTGTCATTTTTGCTTTGTAGGGGTCAGTCTCTACTGGATTTGGTCAGCAGCCATCTAGGTTTCCGGAGTGTTGGTGGACTTCGCTGCAAAGTAATATAGCAGCAAAGAGTCCTGAGCCTCCCAGGCTGTGTCCCCACCTGCCTAGAGGACTCTGAGTAAATTCCTTTCTCTCCCAAGGCCTCAGTTTCCTTATCTGTAAAATGGTAAAATTAGACCAGATAATCTCTCAGGTCTGAAGCTGTGATTAAAAGATGCTTGTGAAGCCATCTCCAAAGATCATCTTCATGAGTGGGTTACTCAGACATAGATCTTTTAAGAATAACAATAATATTATCTATATCCAATGAGCGTATACTCTCTGCCAGGAGCTGTACTAAGACTTCAAATCTCTGATATTAGTCCTTACAGCAGGACTAGGAATAGAGTCAGATAAAGGGGCTGTAGAGCCAAACAAATGCCAGAGCAACCAAACCATAAGAGGGTTGATTTCTAATATATTATTCCTATTTTCACTAAATAAATATCATGCCAATATTTAACTAATAGTGATTGGATGGGGCAAAAAAAAAAACAATCCTTAGTTTTTCCTGGATGCCCATTTCTCTTGATATGGCTCTCCTTTGAATATTATTCACATTCAGCTGATGAGGAAATCAAGGATCATGGAGGCTGTGTAACCTGCTTAGTTATTCATCTAGCTGTGGTCAAGATGGACTTCAAATTCACGTATACCACTGTCCATGACTCATGGTCTCAGACACAATGGTTTATGACTAAGGTTCTGGGATTTATCAAATAAAAATACAGGACATCCAGTTAAATTTGAATTTCAGAAAAGCAATAAATAATTATTGAGTGTAAGTATGTCTCAATTATTGCATGGGCTATGCTTATACTAAAAAAAATCACTTGTCATTTGTCTGAAACTCAAATGTAATTGGGAATCCTGTAGTTTTGTCTGACAGTCCTGTCTATGACAGAACCCAGTGATGGAAGCTGCATCTCTGTGCTTTACTAAATACTGTGAGTGGGCAGAAGTTTCTATCTCTGAGAAGTTCGAAATCCAGATGATGAAATGGAAACAATAGATACAGTGAAAATGGAAATACCCATGAGAGCACCTGCGTTGCCTTCAAATATAAAGAATGCTTTGTTCTAGGGGCTCTGTTTTGTATTTTTGTCTCTCAGGTCCAGAATTTGCATTGCTGTTTGTGCAAAGTAACCAAGAGAAGCAGAATTATAGAATTTCCATGTAGGGAGTGGGTAGTCTTTAGAATCCAGAGATGTGGATGTCTTAATGTACAAATGAGGCCGTGAACTGTGCACAGAGTCATAACTGGTTGGGAATAAAATGCAGTGTTGTGACTTCCTTCCCTGGGATCTTTCAGGGAATGAGGTGTGAAGGAATGCTCTAGATAGGATGGAGTTAATCAAGTAGGACTAAGTAATTCTGCGCCCTCCTGGAAATTTTATTGAGATCAAAGAGGGTTGTTTGTTTGTTTGTTTGTTTTGCAGTAGTTAAGAAGGAAATTCTGATATTTTGACCCAGATCCCTGGGGTACTGAAGGACTTATTCTCCTGCATTTTACAAATATTTGCATATCCCCATGAGCACATGACAGTCTCCACCCCAGAGTATGCAGAAGGTAAACATCTCAATAATGGGGTACTCAGGGATTTTTGTCCGTCCTCTCTCATTTTATTAACTCTGTTAAGAATTATTTCACTGCTAACACTCTCACCTCTTCATCATGTCTCCTTCCGAGGATAGGTAGGGAAAATAGGAAAAATATAAAATGCAAATCATTTATCTTTGCAACCTGAGAAGAGACTACTTTGGAAAAGCATCAGGGAAGAAAAAAGAGTTTGAAGACATAGCGAAACAGGATTCATCCATTGATTTTCAGTAATTGATCATATACTTCACCCTAGCTACCAAGGATGACCTAAAGTAGACTGATTACGTTAGTCCCTCCTCTAGCCATGGAAAGTATTCATATTCCCTAAGGTGTCACAGGGGAGCTGATTTATGCTTGTGATTCAGGTATCCAGGATAGTTACTCCTTACAACACTTCTTAAAAGTACTTGTGTGTCATATCTGTCATTGACTTGATTTTTCTCTATGCAAAGAATATTGTTAGACAAAAATGTGTATGTAGGAGAGAGAAAGCCTGTGTGTTTCATTACAAAAATAAAATAAAGCAAAGAATGCAAATCTTGAGTGGAGAAGTGTAAGTTATAAATCTCATTTTTCACTAGAGAGTAGAATAAAACACCTTTAAAAATAAAAGAAATTTGGATTAGGGAATCAATCAAAACCAGAAATGAATGCAAATCAAAACTGCAAGATACCACATCATACCCATTAGGAAGGCTAGTCTTAAAAAAAAAAAAAGCAGAAAGTAACAAGTTTTGGTACAGTGTTGGTGGGAATGTAAAACAGTGCAGTTGCTATAGAAAACAGTATGATGGTTTCTCAAAAAACCGCGAACAGAATTACCAGGTGATCCAGCAATTCTACTTCTGGGTATGTACCCAAAGGAATTAAAAGCTGGTTCTCAAAGAGGTGTTTGTATACCTATGTTCACAGCAGCATTATTCATGACAGCTAAAAGTCAGAGGCAACCCAAGTAGCCATCAACAGGCGAATAGATAAACAAAATGTGGTATATGCATATAATGGAATATTATTCAGCCTCAAAAAAGAGGGGAATTCTGACCCATGCTACAACACGGATGGACCTTATGAGCATTATGGTAAGTGAAAGAAGCCAGTCAATAAAAAGACAAACACTGTATGATTCCACTTATATGAGGTGCCCAGGATAGTCAGATTCATAAAGACAGAAAGTCGAGTGGTGGCGGTCAGGCACTGTGTGTGGGGAGAATGGGGAGCTGTTTAATGGGGACAGAATTTCAGTTTGGGATGAAAAGAGTTCTGAAGACTAGTTACAAAGCAGTGTGAGTATACTTAATGATACTAAACTATGCACTTCAAATGGTTTCAATGGTCATTTTTATGTTATGTTTATTATAATTACAAAGAAATCAACAGATAAAATGGATTTGGTCACTCATTTATAAAACCAGTATTTATGTTCCAAACAGTATGTTAGACCAAGAATGTCCAGGGCTAAGACTGATATTCTGAAGTACTTTAGTAAGCATTCAAAAAATATTCATGGGAGGACAGGAATGAATTGAATAAGCAATGGATGAAGGAATGCATGATCCCACTGAAAGTGATGCTGAGCCTGGTTGGTCATTTCTGTCACAGGCATAAGGAGAAGTAGCAACACTTGCTGCAAATTGACCTTCCAAAATTGTCCACCAAAACACAAAATGAAAAACAGCATATATGTCCAAGACCAGAGTTTAGAAGAGGGGATCAAATGGAAAAGAAAAATATGTAATATAGATTTATAAGTTATAATACACAGAATAAACCCACAAAGATGATCTCCTGTGTTGAGGAATGGTTCATTGTCATCAATCTTATCTTCTCACCATAGTTATCTTGTCACTGTCCTATGGACTGATATGTATCTTGAATATTGACTTGCAAACCTGTTCTTCTTCTCCGCTTTTGATCCCTTTCTGATGAAAGTTGAAATAGGCAAACAAAGCATGATATGATACAGGAAAACAGTCACAATTATTCATATAGTAAAAACAGAATAGCTTAAAAATACTTTTGATTAGAAATCAATCCATAATCCAGGAGTTAGGAACCCTGAATCTTTCTTCCAACCTAATTGTTAACAAGCTGTGGACCTTGATTGGCTATATCACCCCATATCTGAGACTCATGATCTATTATGTATCTAGACTTCAGAGAAGGGTCTTTCCAGGGATGACTTCCTGTAAATTTATGAATTTGAGATTTTGATCAATCAATTTGTGCCATAATTTTATGGAATCATTCTATGGAATTTGGACTTAAATATCTTTATTCCTTCCCAGATGTTATTCCAAGGGAATTGCTCTGTCAGATTTGTAGGCACAGCAGGCTTTGGGACATAAGGTGCTAGGTTTTTTTCTGAGTGCCTTTCTAGTAAAAGCTTTAGCATATTATTCTGCCTCTAGGACTCAAGCCAGCCAACATCCCCAGAGATAAGAAGCAAAACAGAGAGGATGGGGTGACTGGGACACACACAGTGGCCTGGCTGAACTGAGATGGTGACTCTCAGCTCGTCCAGAGGTTGACTTCTGTGTTACGTGGTGCATATGTTCTAATGGAGCTGCTCAGTGTTTCAGGCAGTTTGCAAATTTTTGGAACTGATGTCATCTCATTTTTAACACACAACTACCTTTTCCAAAATCCAGGCAGTAGCAACCTGTGACCCCCCTGGCCAAGTTCTGTTCCCCCACCAACCCCACCACCACCATTTCTTCAATCCTCTATGATATTTACCTCTTTGCCTGCCTGGCATGAGTGTAGCCGTGTAGAAAAGTTAAACTATAGGCAGTCATGGGTCAAGAGGCAGCAATTTCTGTTGAAAAGTTGTATAAGACTCCTCTTTTGAAAATGCCTGGCTGATGTACTGTAATGAAAGTTTCCCCACTTAGATATCTATAAGCAATTGTTTAGGCTGTGAAAAGATTTCCAAAGGGCAATACAAACTGTGAGCTATTGAATGCCATGGAGTTCCTTTAAAAAAAAAAAAAAAAGCTGACAGAAGGATACTGTAGAATTACAGTAATAATTCAAACAGTATTTATAGCAGACTGTTAGAATCTGAGTTGCAATGTAATCATAGCTATTTTATAGCAAGTCTTTACCTTAATACCAGTCTTTCCTAAAAGCTTAAAAAATATAACATAGTTCGTATAATATGTCACCCATAATGAAGCCAAGTTTGATTCGTCATTTTGTGTTACTCTTCCTTAGGTCCTTGGAGGATTTAAAAATAATAATAATAATAACTTACAATTCACTCCCTTCTTTTCTTTTAACAAAACTTCCTACTCCTTACCCTGTGGGAAAGACTAAGGAAAGAAAATGAAAGGGCTGTGGGAAAGAAGTCAGTCAAAAACAAGCCCACAAAACTCAAGGGGCTGTATTTCTTTTATTTTTTTTTTCTTTTACATAGAGAGCATTCGCGTAAAGAAAATAAGAGATTTATAATTCCCATAATTTGGCTAGAAGAGGCACACAACTGCATACTTCCTGTGTGTTAGTCATTTTTGGTTGCCTAGCTGCAAAACACAAATATATTACAAAACTGTGTTTTTATCACAGTGGTACACATCTGTCAGTGAATCCACTCTCCTGACTTTTTGTCCAATGCGTTAAAAACAATAGATGTCACCATATCAAATTCCTAGTTTCTGATTACTTCAGCCTTGCTTAACTCTGCATTTGATCTTCAAACTAGCTTAAATGTTGGGTTTGTGTGAGGCTGGAGGAGAAAGAATTGCCTAAATTAAACCAAAAAGTGCTGGAAATGGGCAATGGTGGAATCCTAGAACTTTTTATTTTCTTCCTGAAGCCTGTAGAACAAAGAAAGGAGTCCTCTTACATTCTGAAGTGAATTGGATTTCCAATTGCGCACTTCAAGTACGTTAGCATTAAATAACCACGAGTCACCCAGTGTTGACTTCGGATGGTGTCATGAGTGTTCTGAGACACTTGAAGGTGACCCCAGATTCCCTGGTGTTTACTCCCTCAGGGTTGGCTGAAGGTCGTGACTCACACTGAGGGCAGCCAGGACACTTCTGGAACAAGGTTTCCGAAGCCACGCTGCCCTTCCTACATCAGGCAGTTGGCACAGACTGTTGTGTGTCAGCTTCCTGTGAAGGCCCTCAGCCTAAAGAGGTGAGCCAGTAAATCCTCAAGGAACGTGTTGAGAACAGGGATGAGAATGTGATGGCAAGATCAATGTTTCTGGACTTGTCCCTAGGGATATGAGACAGCCATCATTCCACTATGGACAAGGGGGCCCCTGACATCAACTTGCAGCCTGATCTCCACCTGGTCAAGCTGTTCCCAAATCAATGTTCCCCTAAGGGAGACCAGTACAATGCCTGGAACATGGTAGGCATTTAAATAAATATTTGCTATGGCTGGGCAAGGTGGCTCATGCCTATAAACCCAGCACTTTGGGAGGCCAAGACGGCTGGATCACTTGAGGTCAGGAGTTCGAGACCAGCCTGACCAACATGGTGAAACCCTGTCTCTACTAAAAATACAAAAATTAGCCAGGTGTGGTGGCATGCTCTTGTAATCCCAGCTACTCAGGAGGCTGAGGCACGAGAATCACTTGGACCCGGGAGGCGGAGGTTGCAGTGAACCAAGATTGCACCAGTGCACTCCAGCCTGGGTGACAGAGCGAGACTCCATCTTGAAAAAATAAATAAGGCCAGGCGCGGTGGCTCACACCTGTAATTTCAGCACTTTAAGAGGCCAAAACAGGCGGATTGCCTGAGCTCAGGAGTTCGAGACTATCCTGGCCAACATGGTAAAACCCTGTATCTACTAAAAATACAAAAATTAGCCAGGAGTGGTGGCAAGGGCCTGTAGTCCCAGCCAGTCAGGAGGCTGAGGCAGGAGAATCACTTGGACCCAGGAGGCGGAGATTCCAGTGAGCCAAGATCATGCCGCTGCACTCCAGCCTGGGCAACAGAGCGAGACTCCATCTCAAAAAAAAATAAAATATAAATAAATAAATAAATAAATAAATAAGTAAAGATTTGCCAAGAGAAGAACAATTTGGAGAACTTTGTGGAAATGGTCTGAACACAAATATTCTAGAGCTACTCACGGGTAGATTTCAATATAGCCAGGGCCTTTCTGAAGATCCCAGATATAGAGACAAGTAGGATCACCCATAGCACAAGAATCATTTTTAAAAGCCAGGAAATAGCCCAGGTTCTTCTGCATTTCATGCTGGACCTCAACTTCTGGACAAATGCCATGTTTATAGTAGCACAAAGGAGAGAATAACCCTTTCGAAGAGTGATGATAGCTTTGTGAAGGGTGTGCAGGTGAGTCGGTTCAATAAAACATTGATGATCAAATCAATTGACTAAATAGTCCATGATTCAGGGCGGAAATCCCATACCGGATCCATTTACAGGAACTTTTCCCTAGGGTCCTTAGTGGTAGTCTCAAAGTTGCTTCTCTCTTCCCCAGTGTCTTGTTTTTAAAATGGAAATACTTGCATAAATAACCCCTGAGAACATGCATTCATTACACTGGAATCGGAGGGGAGAGAAGATAAAATGCACAATTGGCCTATCACTGCAAACAGTAAAGAATAAGATGCTTCTGTTATGAAAACTGGCTTTCTCAGATATCCAAGAATCACCTTAGGACAGCGTTTTAGAGCTCTGAATGCCAGGTGTACTCACCGGCAATTTTTGAAGTTTTTGAGCCTCCTACAGACACAGAAGACTCTGTGTGTGTGTGTGTGTGTGTGTGTGTGTGTGTGTGTATGTGTATTTTTAAAGTGAGCTCTGTGAAGAAAAAAATGTAGCAAAAAGAAAGATGTCATTTCTTACCTTTCATACTTTTGAGGATTCATTCTCATGCATAAAACTTTTGTGATAACGCCTTGTGTTTACGGCTTATCTTCTCTCCAAAGAGCTTTAAGCTCTGTTAGCATTATGGCACATAGCCCATTCTCATCAACCTGGTTAATGTAAATGAAGCAATAGCAGATTCAGTTCAAAACCACAGATAATGTTCAAAGGCACCTATGCTTGATTTGGGAATGTACCTGGTATTTTTCCTTACCAACTGTGTTCATTAAACTGATGCTGAAGGTGAACTCCTTTTCCATAGCACACAGCAACTGGCAGTACAGAGAAGCTGTCCAATATCTCCTTGGGTCAGGGTGAGGCCAGGCCAAGAGTAAGACCCTGCTGTAAATCAGCTAGAAAGTAGATAATTAGGGGCAGACAGCATTATCTCATTTATTCCCACACTATGCCTTGAAACTAGGTAGGAATATAATCAAGGATTGTGAATCGTGATGATGCGAACAGTGTGTGCACAGCCCCATGTTAGAAATCATGAGGAATTTAAAAGTGGATGTGAACACGAACAGACACTTTTCAAAAGAAGACATACATGCAGCCAACAAGCATATGAAAAAAAAGTTCAGCATCACTGATCACTAGAGAAATGCAAATCAAAATCACAATGAGATACCATCTCGCACCAGTCAGAATGGCTATTATTGAAAAGTCAAAAAATAACAGATGCTGGTAAGGTTGCAGAGAAAAGGGAATGTCCATACACTGTTGGTGGAAGTATAAATTAGTTCAGTCACTGTGGAAAACAGTGTGGAAATTCCTAAAACACTTAAAAACAGAACTACCATTCAACCCAGCAATCCCATTCCTGGGTATATACCCAAAAGAATATAAATCATTCTACCATAAAGACATTTGCACATGTGTGTTCATTGCAGCACCATTCACAATAGCAAAGACATGGAATCAACCTAAATGTCCATCAGTAGTGGACTGGATAAAGAATATATGGTACATATACATCATGGAATACTATGCAGCCATGAAAAACGAGATGGTGTCCTTTGCAGGGACATAGGTGGAGCTAGAAGCCATCATCCTTAGCGAAGTAACTCAGGAACAGAAAACCAAATACTGCGTGTTCTCACATATCAGTGGGAGCTAAATGATGAGAACACATGGACACATAGAGGGGAACAGCACACACTGGGGCCTATCAGAGGGTGGAGGTTGGGAGGAGGGAGAGGCTCAGGAAAAATAACTAATGGATACCAGGCTTAACACCTGGATGATGAAATAATCTGTACAATAAACCCCCAAGACACAAGTTTACCTATATAGCAAACTGCACATGTACCCCTGAACTTAAAAAAAAGAATGAGGGGTGAGCTGGGCTCAAAAACACCACAGGACAGGCGCCAGCCCAGACCAGACCATGTGTATTCCCTAGAATTCTCACAACTGCATAAAGTAGTTATTGCCATTTTACAGAAGATTCCAAGATTGCAGAGGTGAATGACCATTGTTACGAGGGATGCCTAGTAGGGACCATCCTGCAAGTCAGACCCAATTTTTTACCTGACCGCAAAAGCCTTTCCTCTGCATAACAATGAGGAAGGTCACCAGAAATCTTCAACATCCCACTTCAGACAAAACTTTGGTTTGATGTGATAGATAATAAAATTATAGAAGTCATTAACAGCATGAGAGGAAGCCAGACACACGTGTGGCACAGGCTCCCAGCAGGCAGCCTTCATGGTGCTTGTCCGATGCTGCCTCTCCAGGCTCGCCTTTCTCAGTGATTTGTGGATCTGTCTCCCTGGGCTCCACACCTTTGAACCATCTTTGTTCCCTCTCCTTTCTTATCAAAGCAGTAACAAATTCTGTCTCTCCTACCTTCTTAATGTCTCTCACATTTGTGCCCTTTCTACCTCCCATTTTTCTTACATAAGAGGCTGGAGTATAAATTAGAGACATGGTGCCTGACTGGAGCATTAGCCTCCTCACTAAGCTTTGCATCTTGAAACTGCCAGTACACCTTGTGGCCAGATGTTTTTCTTAATGTATTATTATTTTTAGAGACAAGGGTCTCCCTCTGTCTTGCAGGATGGAGTGTGGTCGTGCAGTCCTAGCTCACTGCAGCCTCCGTGCTCGGCTAGTTATTTTTTTTTATTATTTTTGTAGAGATGTGGTCTTGCCATGTTGCAATGGCTGACCTCAAACTCCTCACCTCAAGTAGCCCTCTGGCCTCAGTCTCCCCAGTAGCTGGGATTACAGGCTCCAGCAGATTGATTTTTTTTTTTTTTTTTTTCTGATATGAAGTTTTGCTCCGTCACCCAGGCTGGAGTGCAGTGGCGCAATCTCGGCTCACTGCAACCTCTGCCTCCCGGGTTCTAGCGATTCTCCTGCCTCAGCCTCCTCAGTAGCTGGGGCTACAGATGCCCATCATCACACCCAGCTAATTTTTGTATTTTTAGCAGATATGGGGTTTCACCATGTTGGCCAGACTGGTCTCAAACTCCTGACCTCAGGTGATCCACCCCCTTCAGCCTCCTATAGTGCTGGGATTACAGGTGTGAGCCACCACGCCCAGCCCAGCAGATTGATTTTTAAATGTGTGCGTGGTTATTGTGTATCAGCCCCTGAGTTTGCATGCCACAGTAGAAAAAGAGGCATAGTTTATCCCTCTGGATTTTATGATTTCATGGGGGACACAGACAACAATATGTAAAGAAATGTATAATTGTAAGACCACAGAGCTGGACTGGATGGTGGGGTGTGGGGGCAGTGAGGCCAAGGGCAGAATCAAGGATGACTTTAAGGTTTCTGTACAGAACTAAGTGATGGTAGTGCCATTTATGAAAATGTGAAAGATTAGGGGGTGATTTGAAGTGGAGGGAGGGGAGGTTGAAAGACCAATTTTGGACATGTCAGTGTTGAGATAGTTCTTCCATAATTCTTAGGCATCCAAGAATAGGAGTCCCATGGACAGCTGTGTCTATAAGAGTGGAACTTAGAGAAGAATTCTGGGCTTGAGATATAAATTGTGGAATAAAAAATCAAACTGATGGAAATAAACCAAGCCATGGGGATAAATGAGGTCAACTAGGGAGAAACATAAGAAAAGAAAAGGAGAAAGGAGGAGGGGGGACCTGAAGAACCACATCACCTGGAGGGTGGAGAGAGAAAGACGAACTAGCAAATAAGAGTAGCTGGAGAGAGAAGGGGAAGATCCAGGAAGGGTGGTGTTACGGACACTGATAGAAAACTTTGTTTCAAGGGAAAGCAATCAATAGCAGTGTTAAATTCAGCTGAGAAACTAGAGATAAAACTACAAGTGTGTCTATTCGATATGACAACACTGAAGTAGATAACAACAACAACCAACGCATTGGTGGCCAGGCAGAAGCCTTTCTAGACTGGACTGAAAGAGACAGAGGCAATGTATGCAGGTGAATCACTACTTAAAATTTTTATTTAATTCTGTGATTTTCTTACTGAGAAACTATAGAAGACTCCCTTGTGCCTGTCAAATAAAATCTAGCCTTATTTATTTTTTTTTTTTGAGATGGAGTCTCTCGCCCAGGCTGGAGTACCATGGCACGATCTTGGCTCACTGCAACCTCTGCCTCCCAGGTTCAATTGATTCTCCTGCTTCAGCTTCCCGAGTAACTGGGACAACAGGCGTGTGCCACCACGCCCGGCTAATTTTTTGTATTTTTAATAGAGATGGGATTTCACCGTGTTAGCCAGGATGGTCTTGACCTCCTGACCTCGTGATCTGCCTGCCTCCTCCTCTCAAAGTGCCGGGATTACAGGCTTGAGCCACCACACCTGGCCTGTAGCCTCATTTTTAACTTGACCATATGAATACATTGGTCTGGTTAAATTGAACTAATCCTAATTATTTCTTACCTCTGCACCTTTGCCTACAAGAACTCTTACACCAGGAATTCCCTGCTCACTCCTTTGTGCTGCACTCCTACGTTGTCATTCATGACTGCTGATATGGTTTGGCTGTGTCCCCACCCAAATCTCATTTTGAATTATAGCTCCCATTATTCCCACACGTTGTGGGAGGGACCCGGTGGGAGATCATTGAATCATGGGTGTGGTTTCCTCCATATTGTTCTGGAGGATTGTAGTGAATAAGTCTCATGAGATCTAATGATATTTTTAAAGAGTTTCCCCTTTCACTTGGCTCTCATTTTCTCTCTTGCCTGTTGCCATGTAAGACATGCCTTTCACCTTCCACATGATTGTGAGCCCTCCCCAGCCTCGTGGAACTATGGGTCCATTAAACCTCTTTTTCTTTATAAATGACCCAGTCTCAGGTATGTCTTTATCAGCAGTGTGAAAACAGACTAATACAACTGCTGTGATCTTTTCATCCTCAGAATTTTTATTGCACCTTCTATCACCCTTGTAGTGGCATTTATGAGATACTGCTTTTATTCATGTATCTTTCATGTCTCAATGAAGGTTAGACTATAATGGACGTTATACTTGGCATTTTCCCGACACAAAATCTTATGCATATTAGTACAAAGTATTAATGGTCAGACTGGTGGTGACATTCTCCACTCAATTATTCCGAACTTTGGAGTCATTTTCAAGGAAAACAGACCCCTCAGACACCTCCCTATATGCCATCCCCAGGAAAAGTGCTGGCAAAGTGCAAGATCCTGACCCAATGGCCATGTTTTGTTTTGCTTTTAGTAGACTTTTTTTTTCCACTTTAGTTATAGATTTACAGAAAAATGGAAAATATAGCAGAAAGAAATTCTATCAACCCCACATCCAGTTTCCCCTATTGCTAATATCGTGTGTTAGTATGGTATATGTATCACAATTAATGAACCAGTATTGATACATGATTAATTACCCAAAGCCTGTACAGTATTCTGTTTTCCTTGCTTTTTACCTAATGTCCTTTTTCTGTTCCCGATTCCATCCAGGATGTCACACTACATTTAGTGTCACGTTTCCTTGGGTTCTTCTTGGTTGGGACAGTTGCTTAGACCTCCCTTGCTTTTGATGACCTTGATCGTTTTGAGCAGGACTGCTTAGATATTTTGTCGAATGCTCCTCAATTGGGATTTGGCTGATGTTTTTCTCATGACTACACTGGGATTATGGGTTTGGGGGAGGAAGAGCACAGAGGTGAAGGACCACCATTCCCATCCCACTATATCGACTGTACATGTTATCAACATGGCTTCTCATGGTTGATGTCCACCTCGGTCATCTCGTGTTGATCGCATTTCTCCACTGCAAAGTTATTCTTTCTCCCACCTCTTACCATACTGCACTTTTTGGGAAGAAGTCACAACGTGCAGCCCACACTTAAGGAGTGGGGAATTATGCTTCACCTACTTCAGGGCAGGATATCTACAAGAAGTATTTGGAATTCTTCTGCATGGAAGTTATGTCTCTCATTTCCCACTTATTTAGGTATTAAATTATTTATTTATATCAGATGAACTCACTGATTTATATTAATTTCATACTTTGGATTGTAATTCATTACTCCTTAATTTTGTTGCTTGAATTGTTCTGTCCTTGGCCATGGGATGCTCTTGTTCAGTTGTCTCCTAATGTATATGTCCTTTGACACATTCTCATGTGGGTTTTGTTTTGTTATATTTTGAGTACTTACCTGCTCAAAAACAAGATATTTTATGTACATCTTGTATTTTTCTTTCCCCTGTCCTAGAATCAGCCATTTCTCTAGGGAGTCCTGGTTCTATTTATTAGAAAATAGGCCGGGCACAGTGGCTCACACCTGTAATCCCAGCACTTTGGGAGGCCGAGGCGGGCAGGTCACGAGGTCAGGAGATTGAGATCATCCTGGCTAATATGGTGAAAACCCATCTCTACTAAAAAAAAATACAAAAATGTTAGCCAGACGTGGTGGCACACACCTGTAGTCCCAGCTACTCAGGAGGCTGAAGCAGGAGGATTTCTTGAACCCAGGAGGGGGAGGTTGCAGTGAGCCGACATCACGCCACTGCACTCCAGCCTGAGCGACAGAGCAAGACTCATCTCAAAAAACAAAAATTATATTAGAAACCAAGACCTGGACACGAGGTGTGCTCACTGCTACCAGGTTGTCATTGCATCTAGGCCCTCTCAGCTGACAGAGCAAGGAAATATTTGTATACATTAACCCATGCATATACATATATCCCTAAATATCTCTACATGTAACCCTCTATATCAATAGTAAGCTAACATAAGCTCATACTGATGTCTTCAGCTCTATTCCATTACCTTCTCTGCCTGTTTATCTGGAAACTCCCACTCTAACAGTGAGACACCTGGCTCCCACTTTATGCCATCCATTTATGTATACATTCAATTTCACGTGTATAGTGGTTTCAGAATGTTAAGCCATACCTACACCCCATTGAGAAACAACTTTATCAACTACAGTGCAGTGCTTATGTACAGCTTCTTTTGCCCTTGGTCTTACATATTTCACTCGTTTCAGAAGTTACTTAAGTAAGAATATTTTTTCCTTCATAGCCTTTGGTGAGGTTGCTTCAAATGTGTGTAATAGAGTCAGACTTTTCTTTTGACATTCTGAATTCCACCCTGGGATTCCTGGACCTTATGAATGATGTTTTTTGAAATTTGCACAAATTAAGTTTCACTCTTTGTACTATAAGGCTCTAAGGGTTTGAACGACGAATGCAGTGGCACACATCCACCATTATATTATCATAGAGAATAGTTTCACTGCCCTAAAAATTCCTCTGTGCTTCACCTATTCAACCTCTTCACCCTAAACTCTGGCAACCGCTGATATATTTAACTGTTTTTGTAATTTTGGTTTATCCGGAATGTCATATATGTGGAATCATATAGTATGTAGCCTTTTTAGAGTGGCTTCTTCTACTTTACAGAGTTTTGTCTATGTATTTGCATGGCTAGATAGTTCATTCCTTTCTATCACTGAATAGTGTTCCTTTGTCTGGATGTACTAGTTTGTTGGTTTCTCCATTCACCTGTTGAAGGACATCTTGGTTGCTTCCAGTTTTGGCAATTATTAATAAATCTGCTCTGAATATTCATGCACAGGTTTTTATGTGGGCATAAGTTTTCAGATCATTTGGGTAAATAACCTAGGAGCCTGATTGCTGCAGCATAAGTGAAGACTCTGTTTAGCTTTGTGAGAAACTGGCAAACTGTCTTCCAAAGTGGCTATATTATTTTGCATTTCACCAGCAATGAATGAGAGTGTTTGTTGCTCCGCATCCTCACCAGCAATTGGCATTGCCAATTTTTTTATTTAAGTCATTCTAGTAGGTATTTATTGGTATCTCATTGTTGTTTAAGTTGTCATTTCCCAAGTGACAAATGATAGTGGATATCTTTTTGTATACTTACTTGCCATGCATGTATCTTCTTTGATATCATTCAGATATTTTGCCTATTTTTTAATTGGCTTGTTAGTTTTATTGCTGAGTTGTAATAGTTCTTTGTATATTTTGGATACAAGTCCTTTATCAGATACATATTTTGCAAGTGTATTTTTTTCCAAACTGTGGCTTGTCTTTTTTGATTCTTTCTCTCTTTTTTAAAATTTTGCTTTAAGTTCTGGAATAGACATGCAGAACATGCAGATTTGTTACATAGGTATACATGTGCCATGGTGGTTTGCTGCACCTATCAACCTGTAATGTAGGTTTTCAGCCCTGCATGCATTTGGTATTTCTCCTAATTCTCTCCCTCCCCTTGTCCCCCACCCCCCAACAGGCCCCGGTGTGTGATGTTCCCCTCCCTGTGTCCATGTGTTGTCATTGTTCAACCCCCACTTATGAGTGGGAACATGCAGAGTTTGGTTTTCTGTTCCTGTGTTAGTTTGCTGAGAAGGATGGCTTCCAGCTTCATCCATGTCCCTGCAAACGACATGAACTCATTCTTTTTTATGACTGCATAATATTCCTTGTTGTATATGTGCCACATTTTCTTTATCCAGTCTATCACTGATGGGCATTTGGGTTGGTTCCAAGTCTTTGCTACTGTAAATAGTGCTGCAGTAAACATACGTGTGCATGTGTCTTTATGGTAGAATGATTTATAATCGTTTGGATATATATCCAGTAATGGGATTGCTGGGTCAAATGGTATTTCTGGTTCTGTTTCTCTTAAAAGTGTCTTTCTCAAAGCTGAGTTTTTAATTCTAAAAGGTCCAAATTGTCCATTTTTTTCTTTCATATATTGTGCATTTGCTATAGTATCAAAAAAAAAACCTCTTCATCACCAAACCCAAAGTTATATATATATTTTCTTTTGGAAGTTTCATAGTTTTATATCTGAGTTAATTTTATGGAAGGTGTAGGTCTGTGTCTAGGTTCATTTTTATGTAGATGGATATCCAGTTGTTAGAGCACCATTTGTTGAAAAGACCATTCTTTCCCCAATGAATTGCGTTTGCATCTTTTTTTTTTTTAAATCTATGGCCTATATTTGTGTTTGTCTATATTTGGGCTTTCTATTCTGATACATTGATCTTTATGTCTATTCTTTTACTAACACCATGCTGTCTTGATTATTATGAGTATAGCTTAATAGTAAGTCTTGAATTTGGGTAGTGTGAATCCTCCATATTTGTTTTTCCTCTTCAGTATTGTTTTGGCTATTCTTGGTCTCTTGTCTTTACATTTAAACTTTAGAATCAGTTTGCTGGTATCCACAAAATAACTTTGCTGATACCCACAAAATAACTTGCTGGGATTCTTACTGAAATTGCATTGAATCTATAAATCAAATTGGGAACAACTGACATCTTAACAATATTGAGACTTTCAAAATGAACCCAGACTATTTCCCATTTATTTAAATCCTCTTTGATTTCTCTCATCAGTGTTATGAAGTTTTCTGTATGTGGGTCCTATAAATATTTTGTTAGTTTTATATCTAAATATTTCTCATTTTTTTCTGATGCAATTGTAAATGGTATTTTTCATTTCAAATTGGAAGACTCCAATTGTTCATTGCTGTATATGGTGAAAAATTAACTTGTATATTGACCTTGTATCTTGTAATCTTGCTATAGTTACTGATTATTTCCAGCATATTTTTGTAGATTCTTTGTTATTTCTACATTGCCAATTATGCCATCTAAAATAAAGACAGTTTTCTTTCTTTTGTTCCAATCTGTATAGCTTTTACTTCTTTTTCTTGTATTTTTTTCTATTAACTAGGATTTCCAGTATGATGCTGAATCGGAGTGATAAGAAAGGACATCTTTGCCTTATTCATGGTCTCAGGGGAAAATTGTTCAGGATCTCACTAAAAAGAATGATATTGGCAATAGGTTTTAAAATATATGCTTTTTATCAAATTGAGGAAGTTTCTGTGCATTCCTTTTTGAGAGTTTGTTTTCTTATGAATGAGTGTTAGAATTTTTCAAATGCTTTTTCTGCATCAATTGACGTGATCATATGAGTTTCCTGCTTTAGCCTGTTGATATAGTAGATTACATTAATTGATTTTTTAATGTCGAACCAGCCTGGCATACTTGGAATAAATCCTACTTGGTCATAGTGTATAATTTTTTTTACAGATTATTGAATTGTATTTGCTAATATTTTGTTGAGGATTTTTACATATATGTTCATGAGAGATATTCGACTGTCATTTTCCTTTCTTATAATGTGTTAATTTGGCTTTGATATTAGAATAATGCTGGCCTCATAGAATGATTTAGGAAGCACTTCCTTTGCTTCTATTTTCTGGAAGAAAATGTGGAGAATTGGCATTATTTCTTTAGTAAATTGTTGGTGGATTCACCAGCGGAACCATCTCAGCCTGGTACACTTCTTTGGGAGGTGGAGGAAGAAAGGTTACTTATTAATTTCTTTAGTAAATATAGGGCTATTCAGATTGTCTGTTTCTCCTGTAGGTTTTGGTAGTTTATGTTTTTTAAGGAGTCAGTCCATTTCATCTAAGTAATCCAATTTGTAGTTATAGGGTTGTTCATAATATTTCTTTATTATCCCTTCAACGTCCATGGGATTAGTAATAATGACCCAGGTTTTATATCTGATATTGGCAATTTGTGTCTCCACAAAGAAAAACAACAGAAAAACAACAAAGAAAATCAATATAACAAAAGGTGGTTATTAATCTTTTCAAATAACTGGCTTTTTGTTTTATTGATTTTCTTTGTTGTTTTTCTGTTTTCAATCATTGCCTTCTCCTCTAATTATTTCTTTTCTTCTACATGTATCAGGTTGAAATTGTCCTTTTTTAAGTTTAATTTCATAACCTAGAATCAGATTATTGATCTTTCTTCTTTTCTAATATATGCAGATAATGCTACGTATTTCCCTCTAAGCACTGCTTTTGCTGCATGTCGCAAATTTTTCCAGCTATCTTTCTGTTATTGATCTATAATTTAATTATTTTGTGGCCTGAAAACATACTTTGTATGGTCTATATTTGTCAAAATTTTTGAGGTGTGTTTTATGGCTCATAATGGGATCTATCTTGGTGAATTTTCCATGGGATTTTAGAAAAATGTATATTCTACTGTGTTTGGATGAAGTATTCTATATATTCAGTTACATAAAGTTGGCCATGCTGTTCAGATCATTCATATCCTTACCGATTTTATGCCTACATGATCTACTGATAGAAGGGTATTAAAGCAGTGACGACATTTTGACTTTTGAAAGAAAATCGCCCCCCAACACTGAATAGGTTCTGAATCTGTCCCAGCTGTCTTTTTGCAGATTATGAAAGTGGGTATCCTTGAAAACGGATGGTAGTAAATGTCTTAGAATTACTAAGATTTTTTTTCATTGGAGGTATGAGAAAACTTGTCTGAGCAGCCACTTATGTAAGATATTGTGGAAGGGAATCATGAATAAGGGAAAAATGAATTAGATGATTCCTAAGATCCTTTGACCTCCGGGAATCTGTCCTACCTCGGGTGCTTCTGAATTCTCTTGGTGATATTTTTTACTTGACTTTTCTACTTCCTTTCTCCTATCTTTGTTCCTGCCTCAGAGTCCTGATATTTTTGTCCTCACAAATAGAGCTTATCTGTTAAATAAGACCTAATTTGTGACCTCTGACCAATATATAAGAGTGTACTTAATGGGGAACCTATTGGGTCAAATTTCTTTCTGGTTTTTCCTGAAATCATCCTGTCCCATGAAGTTCCTTTCTCAAAACATTCAGAACAAGGGGAAACCAATCTCTACCCCCATGTGAGCCAGAGTGTTGAGTCTGAAAAAGCTGGAGAAAAATAAGGAGTATTTATTAATACTTCTGGCCAAAACAGTGACTCTTTTGCTGCCTTCTCCTGGAACAAAATCTTAAGGGAAAAAAATGAACTCTTTAAGACACATGAACATAGATAGTACAGAAGATTCCTCTAAGTGGGGAGAGTCCAGGAAGGGCTTGCTGTACTGCCATTTGCAGTCTTATCCCAGAAAAATGAAGAGTGTGGGGAAACTAGCAAAAGGCTGTTTTCTGACATTTGTAAGTCAGTCATGCAAATTAACAAATGCCTTATGCTAATACTAAAGAAATTACTTAAGCCTTTTCTCTCTAGTTATTCTTTGAGTTTTCTTGGGATTCTCTGACTTCAGGAGATTTTAACTGTGTCTAAGGACCATGAGAAAAGGATTTTGATTGGGATTAGCAGAGAAACCTGGCAAAAAGATTGACATATGCCCCGGGAAAGGAACAGAAAATTTGAAATCAGAATTATCAGGGAAAACTCAGGAAAGAATGTCTGCTGTTTATTGCTCACCGCTTCCACAAGGATCTCCCTTTGAGAAAGAACCTTGTAACTATTTATGAGCTCTCAGAGTTTCATGTGAGATGGATGAATGACCAGCATTTTCATTCCATTTTTGTAGAAAAGTGTGAGAAACAGTAAGGTTTTAATTATTTGCTCAAGGACAGGAATGGGCTTCTAATTCCAGTTCCTATTCACTGCCTGAGCAGTTTCACAGCCTGTAATATTTAAATTACTGCTTAAATGTTTTATTTAATGATGAATGGCTTTTGCCATCATAGATGAGAAATTGCTGTGGCCATTTTCTTGCTTGAGTATTCAGTGTCTCTGAGATGGTAGGCTTATTCTTCGAGGGCCTCAAATGGGAGATCTGTATTAAACATGTTTCCAAAGGCTAATTTCTTAAAGGGAGAAAGAAAGAAAATGCAGTCTCAGTTTCCTGTCCATTAGCCTTCAGTTCATTGCTCCAAAAAAAAAAAAAAAAAAAAAAACTGGGAGCTGTTTTGGCAAATAACCCTATGTTCTTGGGATAGTATCTGTGGAAACTCCCTTAAACTTTACAATGAAACAGAAAATGTAATAAAACAATAAAGCAAAGCAAAACATACACACACACTCTCTGTCCAAGGAGTCATAGCTACAAGTCTGCAAGAAATTTCTGAGCTATCTCTTCCAAGAAAAAGACAGTATCTGTGCAAAGATATCAAAGAGAGATTCTAAAAGCAGAAGATAAAACTCAGTATTATCTGGTTAGGATAATTAGCTTAATTTAATCATTTCACAATGCATACATGTCTCAGAATATCACATGTATATATCACATGCATCTACAATTTTTATGTATCAGTTATACAGAAAAAATAAGTTTCATAACCAAACTGTTGTACATGCTGCTTAAATAAGATCTGAGCACTTTCATGTGATGGCAGGTTTGGGTTTTCTGCTTGGAATGCCCTCTTTCAATTCCCCATACCTGCTGGATTAAGATTAAGAAAGATAGATATATCTGATATGATTTCTTTTATTAAAGCTGAAAAACAAAAGGAAACCAAGAAAAAACCCCTCATTATTATGTAACTATTTGGTTCCGTAATGAGCAAATTATTAATTCAATATGGTACATCAAGACGTAAGTGCGTCTGTGTGTCTCAGCTTCTGCATCTGTAAAATGACTCATTAACCTGTGAACCCCCTTTCATTGTAGACTTTTGTGATTCGATCAGATCCTTCTGCACTCCCAGAGTTCAAGCAGGAGTAAGCAATTCCTTTGACGATATTTGGGAACCTCACTATTCACAGTAAGGAATCCAGTCCTTCCTCCCCTTCTGCTAAGACTTGGCATTTTTGTGATTAATTATATACGATATGGCCTCCTCATATGCTAGGTTTCAGTGTTTTTTCCAAGCTCCTTTTTGCTTCCCAGGACTTGGTTTTTCCTAAAGCTTTATTTTTGCTGACAATGAAATCTTCCCCCTCACTGCCCAGAATCTTTCACAGATGTTCCCTCTATCAACACAGCAGCAGCTGCTGCCTGGACACTGAGAGCCCGAGGAATCCACTGGTGTCTTTTCATCTTGACAAATATTATTGAAATAAGCAAATAACTTTCAAAAAAAAATCCCAGTAGAGTCTATGTATGTGATCCTTTCCCTGTCACTTTCTTTTCAAAACTTGTCTTCATTTTGATGCTTTTATCACCAGGGATAAAGATTTAGAAGGGTTCCATAAATTGCAAGAGAAAGCAGTAATTGCCTTTTGAGTTCAGCATACCACGCAAAGCCAATGTGAAGCATGGAATGGCTCAGATCTGTAAGGGATGCTTTCTACCTAGAGCTCACATTTAACACTGAGCAGAACGATGCCCTTGCAGCTATGCCTGCAAGCAGAGTGCAGCACATCTGAATCCTGAAATCGAGCTCCATTTTGCTGAAATGAGGTTAGAAAACCATCTAAGGGAAAGTTATGTTTTCCAAAAATAAAAATGGAGTTTGGTACCAATCTATTGTACATGCTGTTTAAATAAGATGTGAACACTTCCATGTGATTGCAGGTTTTGGTTTTCTGTTTGTAATGCCTTCTTGCAATTTTCTCATACCTGCCGGCCTAAGGTTAAGAAAGGCAGATGTCTCCGATATGATGTCTTTTATTACTTACAGACTTGATATGTAATTTTGATAGAGCTAAGCCCATTATTAACCTTGAAGAGGGTGCTGTAAAGTAAGTTAAACAGTAGCTTAATATTTTTATTTGCAGGAAACACACACAAAATTAGATATAGTAATATCTATTTATATTAGGTATATATATAAAATAGGTAATGTATAATAAGTTTTTTATATATACGCATATATATATATATATATATATATATATATATATATATACGCACACACAGCTATAAACAAAAGTGGAGGATGAAATGGCCTACATTAGGTGCAAAGAAACCTGTATTCTAGTCCTGTCTCAAAGATAATTTTAGAATGTCATTTCCATTCTCTCTGTTTCCTTGTCAATGTAAAATAGTGATGATATCATCTGACCTACTTCCTTTATAGCCTCAAATGAGAAAATGCTGTAGGAAGACAAATTTAAATGTAAAGTCTGGGTGGCTCCTGCGCGATACACATGCATGAAGAAATGCATGCTCGTCCTGCAGCAGACCTCCTCACTCTGTAAACATTCACATGATTGGAGGCAAGCACGATGTATAACAATTCAGATTCATGTCCTCCCAAGAGGAAGGGTGGCTTTCTTGCCTGAAAAGCATCATTACAGAATGACTTTCAGTGGCAAGTTCTAGTGTATTTTAAAAGGTTTCTGTTTGCAAGAGCGTGTTCATTGTGCAGAGCAGAGTGTCTATTTTAAAGCAGTGGCTCTCAGCTCTCATTGTTCTGCAGAATCACCTGGGCCCTACCCCAGAGCTTCTGATTCATTTGGTCTGAGATGAGGCCTAGCCGTGGTTTTAGTTTTAAGCTCCCTGGAGATTCTAATGGACAGCCAGATTTTATAGCATTATCTGTGAATGTGAAGATACAACATTGGCTGCACACACAGCAAAAATGACTGTATTTAAATGACTATATCCAAGTACATACTGTAAGTTAAAGTACATTTAATTTCACCATACAGGAAATTATCAAAGCACATATAGAAGATGGTCTCCCTTCTCTTTTTTTCCCCTCCCTCTCTCCCTCTCTCCTTTCTCTTCCCCTCAAGGTCTATAAGTCCATCAGATAACTGGAGATGACAATTTCCCGCTATATTGTGCATATCAGTTCAGACTAAATCCTCTGAAGGAAATTTCATTTCCTTTTCCTATAAGAAATTGGCCTTTTAAACAAGTACATTTTAGGTAAAAGCTTTTCTAGTAGATGTGTTCAGTACCCCTTTATTGCAATAAAAATCATGTCTTGAATAAGTTTGAATGCTCTTGACTTAGGGAGTAGAGCTATTTTACCCATCTAAAGTTTATGCTGGCTCCTTTCCCCTGTCGGTACTTCAGCCTTGAAAAATAGCAACAGCGCCTCGAATATCGGGGTGGCATCATTTTATGGATCCCACTCTTTAAAAGCATGACCTGTGAAACTTAAAAACTTCTAAAGTTTAGGAGGGTTGCTTTTGACCAGAAGACCGCTTCTTGGGAAATTAAAGATGGGTTTACGTTTATGAATGGAATTAAGACAGAAATCTTTAAATTAAAGTAATTCAGAGCCACCCATAACAGAAGGCTCGTGGGGCAAGAGTTCTGTTTCCTGCCCCTGGAAGGCTCTCATGGTTTTGTGGAGTTCTGCTGATATCTTCCCTTTCAGCATCAGAGGGGAAATGTTTGTTTTGGCCATCGTGGGGCCCTGGATCTTTCTCCTAGGCCAGCGTGGGAGATGGAGAAGGGACATCAACAGAACGGGTTCCGATTGCTGCCTCTAACGATGAAATACGGTAGAGTTTCTTCAACCATCTAGAAAACGGAGATTAGACCACAGGGTTGTAAGGGGAGTCTGCTAGTGGATGCCGCCATGTTTTACGTAGGATTTGAGTCCCATGTCGAAGGAACACCTCCCTTCTAAAGCCCGTGACTATTGGCTGTTCTCACATGGTCCAGGTACCTGGGTGAAGGGGAAAAAAATCAGACAACAGCCTCTCTCACTATCCTGAACTCCCCCGTCCTTCTTCTGAAATTGCAAGCTTCTTAATTACAAACAACAATATCCATTTTGGCTAATTTTCTTTATCTTTCATTTTTTTAATTATTTCACACTTGTAGAAAAACAGTAAGAACAGGCTGGCCATGGTGGCTCACGTCTGTAATTCCAGCACTTTGGAAGGCTGAGGCGGGCGGATCTCTTGAGGTCAGGAGTTCGAGACCAGCCTGGCCAAAATAGTGAAACCCTATCTCTACTAAAAATACAAACAAACAAAAAAAAAAACAAATTAGCTGGGCATGGTAGCAGGCACCTGTAGTCCCAGCTACTTGGGAGGATGAGGCAGAAGAATCACGAACCAGGAGGCAGAGGTTGCAGTGAGCAGAGATCATGCCACTGCACTCCAGACTGGGTGACAGAGCAAGACTCCATCTCCAAAAACAAAAAAGAAAAGAAAACTGTAAGAACAATACAAAGAATACTATACACTCTTTCCCCAGATTTCCTGTTTCTCAACATTTTGCCATATTTGCTTCGTCATTCTTTCCATACATATTACCTTCTGAATCATTTGAGACTGAGTTACAGATCTGATGCCCCTTTATTTATGCCTAAGTTCTTAGGTGTGTGTTTCCTAAAAACAAGGATATTCCCTTACATAACGACAGTACAATTATCAAAATCAGGAAATTAACATGTTATGGTATTATGACACAATCTGGCTCGCTCTCCAATTGTCTCGATAATGTGTTTTATCATACGTGTGTGTGTATATATTATGACAAAATAGTTTCTATCTTTGTGCATGTGTATGTGTATATGGATATGGATAAAAATTTATCCAGTTAGGATATACACAAGCAATTGCTTTAAAAAAAAAAAATTGGCCAGCCAGGTGTGGTGGCTCATGCCTGTAATCCCAGGACTTTGGGAGGCCGAGGCGGGCGGATCACAAGGTCAGGAGTTTGAGACCAGCCTGGCCAAAACAGTAAAACCCCATCTCTACTAAAAATACGAAAAAAAAAAATTAGCCGAGCATGGTGGCGGGTGCCTGTAATCCCAGCTACTTGGGAGGCTGAGGCAAGGAATATCGCTTGAACCTGGGAGGCGGAGATTGCAGTGAGCTGAGATCACGCCACTGTACTCCAGCCCAGGCGACAGTGGGAGACTCCATCTCAAAAATAAAAAAATTTAAAAATTGGCCAATATAAGTAGCAAAGGAAGTTATTAAATTTTATCTGGTAGTTTAATAATCTCCAGAAAGGCTAGACAGCAACACTCTGAAATTACACAACTAGAAAAAAATGCCCAAACATGTGGCAGGATTTTCTCCAGTAAGAAGATGATTGCTATCACTGCATGGTACCTATGTAACTTGGGACTGAATCCTAACACTCCACCACTGCTGACTCTCAAAGTTCTTTGGAAGAATGAATTGCCAAGACGTGGCCCTCGAGTATTGCTCATTTCTGAATCCAAGGCTTTCAGAGCTACGCTGATTGGAAACCTAGGTCACACATGCCTCTACTTTAACCACGAAAGAATCTGGAAATGCAAGTGTTTCAGCTTCCTCCTTGGATCTCATAATACGAGAAATTATCAGACTCTAGGAAGGGTGTTTGAATATGTTGGAGAGCCACAAAAGATAATAATAGCAACATCAATTGCAAACAATAACAGGTAACATTTATTGATCACACCTTACATGTTAGGCATTCTTTTAAATATTTTTATTAATGCTTTTAATCTTCACAATAACCTAATGGGGTGCACAATATTATTGTCCCTAGTTTACCAATAAGGAAACTGAGACATAGATATTTGTTTATTTTTATTTTTATTTTTATTTTTTTGAGATGGAGTCTCTGCTCTGTCACCCAGGCTGGAGTGCAGTGGCGTGACCTCAGCTCACTGCTACCTCTGCCTCCTGGGTTCAAGTGATTCTCCTGCCTCATCCTCCTGAGTAGCTGGGATTATAGGCGCCCCCCACCATGCCTGGCTAATTTTTGTATTTTTAGTAGAGATGGAGTTTCGCCATGTTGGCCAAGCTGGTCTCAAACTCCTGACTTCAAGTGATCCATCTGCCTTGGCCTCCCAAAGTGCTGGGATTACAGGTGTGAGCCACTGTGCCCGGCAAGAAACTGAGACATAGGTATTTTGTAAGTTGTCCACGATGACTAACAAGGAAGAAGCAGAGGCATAATCCATATGAGTTCTTAACTCTTACATCTTTCTTTTTCAAAACACATGCTGGAAAATAGTTTGGCCATTTCTTATGAAATTAAGCAATTACATTCTTGGGCATTTATCCCAGAGAAATGAACATTTCATTTCTCACAACAAATGTTCAGAGCAGCTTTTTGGTACTAGACATGCCCTCCCACCATAAACAACAAATGATGATGGAACAATTAGACATCCATCTGCAAAAACATTAACTTCGATTCTCACACCATCTTTTAAAAATTAACTCAGCAAGGTTGCAGACCTCAATATAAAACTTAAAACTATAAAACTTCTAGAAGAAAGCATCAGAGAAAATGTTTGTGACCTTGTGTAGGCAAAGATTTCTTAGATATGAAGCTAATACTGTGATCCAAAAGTTGATAAATTGGACCTCATTGAAACAAAACACCAAACAAAAAAATGTGTTTTCTCTTTGAAAGACATCATTAAAAGAATGAAAAGACAAACCACAGACTGGGAGAAAATAGGTCTAAATCCTCTCTGTGATAAATGAATTGTATCCAGAATACGTACAAGGAACTCTCAAAACTCAATAAGAGGAAAGCAAACAGCCCAATTTTTTAAGTGGGCAAAAAATTTGAGCAGGCATATTACCAAAGAAGGCATATAGATGACCAATAAGCATATAAAGAGATTCCTAACAGCATAAGTCATTACAGAAATGAAAATGGAAACTAGTGACCTGTTCCTGCACACCTATTACAATGGCTAAAATTAAACAACTGACTATATCAAGTGTTGGCAAGTATGGGGAGGGACTGGAAAGCCCATACACTGCTGGTGGGAATGTAAAATGCTACAGTTGCTTTAGAAAACAGTTTTGTAGTTTCTTAAAAAGTTAAATAGGTATCTATCATATGATGTAACCATTTAACTCCTTGGTGTCTACTCAAGACAGAAGAATTTATATTTCTATACAAATATGTATATAGTATATCCATAGAGCTTTATCTGTATTAGCCCAAACTGGAAGCAACCCAGATGTCCTTCAGTGTGGATGATTACACCAATGTGATACATCCATACAATGGACAACTACTCAGCAACAAAGAAACAAACTATGGGTTTATGCAACAACTTGGATGGATCTCAGGGGGATTATACTGAATGAAAAAAGCCAATTCCAAAGGGTTACTTGCTATATGACTTCATTCACAGAAAATTGTTGAAATGACAAAATTATTTATTAAAACAGAGAATGGATTAGTAGGTGCTGGAGTTGGGGCTGGAAGGGGCATGGGAGAAAGGTGTGTGGTTATAAAAGGACAGCATGAGGAATGCTTGTGGTGGTAGAATTGTTGTGTATCTTGACTGGGTGGTAGATACACAATCCTACACGTGTGGCAAAATTGCATGGAAGTAAACACACACAGACACCACTGAAAGCATACAAAACTGGGGAAATCTGAATACGATCCATGGATTGAATCACTGTCCACACCATGGTTGTGATATCATACTAGAACACTTTTGCAAGATGTTACCCTTGGGGGAAATGGGCAAAGCATTCACATGATCTGTCTGTGTTATCTCCTTTAATTGAATGTGAATCTACAGTTTTCTCAAAAAGAAAACTTTAAACACACACACACCAAGGCAACAGCGTGAGATAAGATGCCCTTTTTAATTTTCAGAAGCTGAATTTGGAGGCTGAACAGGAAAATCAAAATTTATTTTTGTGTGTGCCTTTTAGAACACAGGGTTAACATTCAATTTCCTTGAGCATGGAAGGGTTTCTGTATATATTATTCAACTATTAATCATGATTATTATTATTACTGAGACAGAGTCTCACTCTGTCACTTAGGCTGGAGTGCAGTGGTGCAGTCTTGGCTCACTACAGCCTCCACCTCCTGGGTTTAAGTGATTCTCCTGCCTCTGCCTCCCGAGTAACTGGAACTACAGGTGCACACCACCATGCCTGGCTAATTTTTTTGTATTTTTATTAGAGATGGGGTTTCACCATGTTGGCCAGGTTGGTCCTGAACTCCTGACCTCAGGCGATCTGCCCACCTTGGCCTCTGAAAGTGCTGGGATTACAGGTGTAAGCCACTGCACCCGGCCTATTAATCATTATTTTAACTTTGTCATGTCCAGGATTCTTGGTTGCTGTAATAACTGGCTTAATTAGCAGGCTCCTATAAGAAAAAGAAAGATGGTGGGCGGGGGGGGTGGGGGGGGCAGTTGGGGAGGAGTGGTGCATTTAGTGAAAAGATCTGGGGAATTCAGAGAATCCACTGGAAGGTTACAAACCAGTTTTGGAAATGAGCATAAAGAAGAGCATCTCTGGAAGTCTAGGAAACATAACTACACTCGTAGAATGGTCTCCTGGTAGGAACAGGAGGCTGGGGAAACATGGTGGCTGGGAATAATGCACACCAAGCATTTTTTGGTGTTAATGTCACTTGCTCATGAGTAAAAGTCCAATAGAAAAAAAAAAAGCCCTCTTATTGCGAGACTTAGGTCACGTGCCTTCCTCCTGGCCACATGGAGATCTTGAGAGTGGGGAGCCGGCCTCTTGGTTCTCCTCGGCGTGAGGCAGATGCCAGATTTTAGCTTCACACTAAACTACTCACGGTGTAGGAGGGGTGGGATCCTCCCAGAAAATCAGGGTGCCACTAGAAAGGGGCAGAGGATGCCGGCTGGCCAGGTGACGATGAATGTCCACCTAAACAAGGAAATTAAAAGGGAGAGCAAGACTTCGCATGTACGAAAGTCAAGGAGTGTGGTGTTTAAAGAGTGCTCCGGATGCAACTTTTCTATCCCCATATACCTTCTTTGTGTAGTTTCTGCAATTCCGTCATCTAGAAATATTTTCCTGTTAAACAAGAACTCTCATTTGAGAGTCCATTTAAAATGCACATTTTCCTGGTGTAAATATGTATTTTACACATTACTTGCAAAATGCCAAGTCATGAATACCTAAATATGAATATCAGATGTGTCTGGAGGACACTCATGAGGACTCTGTGTCAACATGAGAATCAAACCTGGAATATGGAAGTGTCAAAAGAGCCTGTGTCTGCTCTAGTTTTGCCCAGAGCTGAACCAACCTAAGGAACGATTTGGGGGAAGGGTGCTTATTGCAGTTGTTGTCAGCCCCAAGCTGTGAAAAGTGGCCAAGCCAGGCAGAATGAGAAGTCAAGTTATGGATACGGTGTGACCGTAAACAAGAGGTTTTGCCAAACCTACAAATGGCTCCTTCTGAATGGCCGTTTATTCTCGAAGTGAGTTTATAGGCATCCTTCAGCTCAAAGGTCACAGGTCAGACAGGGATTCTATTCCACTGTGACCCAAGGAACCCACTCCGGGATCCAAAAATAATTATTGGCAAAAATGATTCCAGCTTTATTGGCATTTCCCAAAACAGGATTAAATGAACTGTGTTCAATTCAAAACCCACAGCATTCCCCCAAATCCCTCTTTCCCCATTTCTCTGCTTGCTGCCTCTCCAGTGCACAGCAAAACTATGAGCTCCCTTTGTCTTCCTCCAAATTCCAACTTGCAATTTAAAATTCTCACCCCTGTCTTGTGGTAAACTAATTGTTTTCACTTCTATGTATAAATATTAAAATATCTGAATGCAGGGCCCCCTCTTCAAGTCAACATCATTCTCCTACCCCCTGTTCTAACCCCCTAGCTGATTGAGTCATACCAGGATTGAATCCACCAAGTGGGCAGAAAGTGGGCTCCAGGGGAGGAAAATCTGAGCCAGCGTCCACCTGTCAAGCCTGGATGAACAAGTTCAGATTTCCAACACGATGAGGGTGTAACTCTGCCCAACAAACAGAAGTCAGTCAAAGTCAATCTTCACCTGCTGGGGAACTTCATCTTTGGGTCACCGCCAAGCATTGGGTCCACCTGCCTCTCTCTGGTTCCTGAATTGTCACCACTTTGTGCCACTGGGTTCCAGTCCCAGTGAGAATCTGCGTGGGACACACAAGCTTGATCAGTTTTCTCAGTGCTCACACTGGGGGTCTGCAGGCCCCTCTGCACTTCAAGATGTCCATCTGGCACCTCATCCTGCCATCACTCCCTCCAGTCTTGCAACTCAGAGGTGCTTCTGGCATTCCCCTCTGCAAGTGTGATCAGGTGTAAAAGAGGATGTGGTACCAAAGTGACACTGCTGTCACCTAGGATGGGCTTCCTGCAGCTGACATGTGTACACACAACAGTGAGGCCCAGCCTGCACGTCTAAATCCATTGGCACTGGTGTGAAAACCAAGGACAGAGGCTCTGATAACAGAAATACAGTGCCCTGTCACCAAAGGCTAGCAGAGCATAGACAGATTTAATCCTTTCATATCACTGGCACATAAATCCTACACAGATTGTGACTTTAAAAGGCTTAGCTACCAGACTTATTTTACAGCCTGTTTCTGACATAACAAAGAAAGAGTTTCCCATTCATTCTGCTCAGGTCTCAACAGAAAAGAGGAGGATCAGGGTGGTTAACTTAAACCAATTTTTTCTCCATGGTAGCAGTTGCCAAAATGTGCTATGGAATACGAGGATCCTTGGAGGTATTCATAGGCACTAGTAATCAGCATTAATTCCAACATAAATAATATTTACTGGGTATCTACTACGTGCCAGTAAAACCAACACTGGTTTTGTAACCTTCCAGCATGTAGTAGATATTAGGTATCTAACATAGTAGATATTCGCTATCTACTATGTGCTATGATTCTAGGCCCAAGAGACCCCACAGTGAACAAAAGAAATAAAAAGCAAGAAAGGCGGCAAAGAGATGTCAGTCTGGGGAAACCGGATCTAAGATCTAGGAAAGGTATTTGGGAAGAAAAGAACTAAATTTATTATACTTTTTCATGGATGGTGTCTTATGTTGTCTTTCTGGAGAACTTAAAAATTTAGAAATGCAAGACTGAGTGAGCCAGAGCTTCTACTCCCTTGGAAGGAGAAAATAAGGAAGTTGGTATTTCAGTGACAACTGTGGCTGGCATATTTAACTATATTTTACTTTAATCCTGACACTAACTCTGTTATGTAGATATTAATTGCATTTTCACACCGGATCGCGTTGTTTTCCTGAGTGGAAAACAATATAATGCAAATGTTTTATTTAGAAAAAGTTGACCAGCACCAAAACCCAGAATTCATCCACAATGAGTCACTCCCATGTAATATTTTAAAAAATGTTTGATCTCTATGGATATGAAGATCCTCAAATAAAACATCTGCAAAGTAGAACAGAGAGATCAAATATTTAAAGACTTGTAATTTTGGGGGAAAAAAATGACTGCGTTTTGGCTAAAGGTAAGGAACAAGTGCTTTATCATATTCTTCTGCTTACTGAAATCATTTGATCAGATAATAAACAATGGAAGAAATAATCTTCTCATTGCATAATATTTTTTACTTTATTATTCTGTCTTCGTTAGCATCTTTGTTAAACGTTGAGTCACTAGACACATTTCCCATTCTCCTAAATAATGCCAAGCCTTCTACTCATGCACTCATTTACATCCCTTTTCACTTTCTCAAAGGATTTACTTCTGAAATATCATTTTTCATAAGCATCGCCAGATTTATCTTATTGATTGGGTGATTCCCATTGGCTTTATAACATTGCTGTAGTATCTTCCATCTTCAAACAAACAAAAATTAATCTTCTGAACTTTCACTTTCCTACTTGATGGAGAAATTAGTACCAGACTTGCTCTCCCACCATTAACAACTAGAAAATTGGACAAAATACATGAAACAAGTTTGTTGGGACATTGGACAACAAGGAAGCATAGAATTCTGATCTTTTAGAGAAAGGAAATAAATGAGGTAAGCTCCATAATCATCCCAGCTTTCTGATACCTTCTGGACAACAGCAAAGGAAGGGGAAACCCAAGCAGAGAACAATAGTTTGCTAATGAGTGGAGCAGACCAAGATTTGAGTTTGGAGAAGCTGGAGTAGCTTTGCAGAGAAAGAGCTCCAGAAATTTATGACATTGCCTTGGTCGTTGACTGACTGCTAACCTTCTCATGCACTGGGGGAATCTTCACAAGTGTGGGAAAAGAACAACCCGGGATTCTATAAGCTAAAAAGCTTCTAGAGCTTTCAGAGAGGTGGGAGATGTTTCAGTTCCAACCAGATGCAGTGAAAAGACCTTGTCAAACAGCAGACCAGTCAGTAGAGACCGCAAAAGAATTACTTCTCAGTAGTGGGACTAAACTAGCCTTGGAGTAAAGGCTAATGTAGAATCACCCCAACAAAGCTTAAAAACAAATCTCAGAAGGCTCAGGCTGCCCCACAAGTAACTTAACTGCCTGCCAAAGCACTCTTTAAAGGAAGAAAACTGTGTGATATTTAAAATGTCAAATACTCAGTCAAACATTATTAGATGTACTGAACTGTACATTTTAAAATTGTAAAGATGGTGAACTATATATATATAAATATATATGGTAAACTACATTTATATAGTTTATATATATATGTATTTTTACCTCAATAAAAAAAATACTAGATGTACAAAGAAACAGGAAACCGTGATCCATAGCCAAAAGAAAAATCAGTCAATAGAAAAAGACCCAGTAAGGAGTCATGATGAAACTAGTAAAAAAATGACTTTAAAACAGCAATTAGAAAAATACACAAGTATTTAAAGGTAAACATGAACACACAATGAAGTAATAGAAATATAAAACACAACCATAGGGAATTTGTAAAATTTGTACAAACGCTAATTTTTTTTAGTCACTAGATGGGCTTAACAGCAGTTTAGAAACTGCAGAGTGACTATCAATGAATAGAAATTATCTAAATTATCTAAAGTCGGAAATTCAGAGATAATAAAGGTGGAAAAAGAAATGAACACAGCTCCAATAAGCAGTGGGCTAAATTTTAGTGGCTTTAAACGTGATTTAGAGTCCCAGAAAGGTTTGAGGACAGAATAAATAGTTGCTGAAATAATGACTAAAATTTATCAAAATATGATGAAAACTACAAACCCACAGATCCAAGAATTTCACAAACACCAAGCAGGGATGGAAAATGTTGCCTGAGGGATGCCTTAAGGCCTCTCTGTGGCCTCTCATCACCCAATGGACTAGTCCTGCTTTGTTTACATGGTAAAGAGTAGCAAGAGAGAGAATACCCCAATGTCTAGCTACTTTTCATAACTGCTTGTGTCCTGTTTTCTAATTTCTCATTGGCATAGCGCATCACATGACCTAGGCCAAATTCAAAGAGACAGGCATAATGAGATAGAAAGAATGTGTGGCCATTTGTAACCTACCCATCAGAGAAGCCTTATTGATTATCCTACCTAAATACCCCTTTCCACATCCCATCACACTCTATATTCTTGTTTTATTTTTCTTCCTGCTGTCAAAAAGTACTTGAGCTATATTAAATGTTAATTTATCTACTCCATTAGAATTAAAAATTCATGAAATTCTCCCTTTTGCAGTCCGTTATCCAGTGCCAGCACATAGTACTTGATAATAAATTGTTGAATGAATGAATGAAAGTATGTTGTTGAATGAATGAAAGTATCCAGGAATAGATGTATTTCCTAAAAAAAAAAAAAAATCTAGGGAAAATGAACATTTTCAATAAAACATGTAAATAACATTCCTTTAGTTTAGTCAGAAGATTCAGAAAGCCAGAAGAGTTTAAAAAGTAAGGAGGATTATAACTTTTCTCACAACTCTTGATAAAACACTATGTACGCAGGTATAAATTAACACTAGGACAATGTGGTCTCTTTATCTTTTGTACAATTTGTAGATACCCACAAGTGGTTCAACAACTTGCAGATGATAATAAGTAAATATTTTTCTTTGAAGGACTGACTTTCAGAGGACAAATTCAAAATGATTAGTAGCTACTGTAAGAACTAAACTTTTTTCAAGTATTCGTATTAATGATTTTTGTTTTTGTTTTCCTTTTTTGCCATTCTTATTCACTTGTTTTTGGCTAATGATGTAATTGTAAAAACCTGAAAACAAGTCATTAAACAATAAAACACAAATTGCTCATTCCCTCAAAACTTAATAATCAGACCAAGGCTTGGTTGAGGGCTCAGGTTGATCAAGATAGTTAATTTTTATTATCCTAATTAGAATCTAATTTCAGGACTTCTTAATCAAAAGTGATTCATTAGCCCCATTTTGTTGGTTAAGAAGAGGCTAAATGAAGTGAGTCTTAACAGTCCTTTGGAACAGAAAGATCTGCTTTTTTTTCTTGTATTGCTTATTTTCCTAAGCAAACAAGGTAATGGGAAATAGCCACCACAGTATGACCCTGTTAACTGTTCTGAAAAGAGGGGAGAAGAGAGATTTAGATAGAACATAACTGAATTTTTCAATTAATAGTATTTCACATAGAAAAACGTTTTCCTGTTAATCTGTCATCCTATTAAATAACCACACACACATACACACAAACCTTTTTGTAGTAGCTGGAGTTTTGAGTCAAAGAGTTTCGAATAACTGGTTTATTCGAAGATCTAGCAGTCAGGCCACACATTATGCCACTAGGTTTTCTGACTCTTACTAGAATTTTTGAGATTTGAAGCAAAATATAGATTTAGATGCTTAAGTTTTCAGTGTGCCTAGGAACACCTGCTTATATCAATATAAATGATATAGTTATCATCAGTAAAATAATGTTTATTTCCTCAGATAAATTCCTAGCCTGGCAGTTCTCAAATGTTTTGGTGTCAATCCTCTTTTACATTTTTTTTAAAAAAATTGGGGATATCAAAGAGTGTTTGTTTATATGTTTTATGTCTATCAATATTTGCCCTAGAAAATAAAATTGGGAAACATACATATTAATTCACTAAATATAATAAATCCATTACATGTTAAGGTATCTTTTTATGAAAATATATCATTTATTAATAAATTTATAAGATAGCTATATGGAACCAAAAAATAGAGAAGTGTGATTAGTTTTCACTTTTGTAAATCATTTTAATATCTCATATAATGGGAGAGCTGGGTTTTCACGTATACTTGTGCATTGGATCTGTGCAATATCTCACACCATCCAGCCTCTGGAAAACTCCACAGTGCATCTGAAAGAACAAGATTAAAAATGGTGAATAATGTCATAACATTATTTGAAAATAGTGTTGACTTCACAGACCTCCTGAAAGGGTCTCTAGGACCCACAGGTGTCCCCAGGCCACCAATGTGTCCCAGATGTCCTCAGGCCACCTGTGGGTCAAAATGCCTGTCCTAACTTGTTTGAAGAACTCTCTCTGACTAGAGTCTTCTGATGGAAATTCTATGACTCATTAAAATGCAAAGTTATCAAAAGTATAAGAGAAAAAAGTCAATTTCATTTTTTCCCATGGCAAAACTCAATTTTAATTCAGTTGATAACTTTTTATACAATGATACTTGGTGCTGCTAAAAGGAAAACTTTAGACAAATTTAGCAGACTTTGTTTGAGCAAAGAACAATTTATGAATTGAGCAGCACTCAGAACCAGGAAAGGTTCACAGGGCTTCACCCAACAATGTGGCAGGCAGTATTTATAGATAGGAAAAGGAAGTGATGTACAGAGACAGCTTGATTGGTTACAGCTATGAGTATGCCTTATTTGCATACAGTGTGATGAGGTATTTGCCTTATATAATCATGGTCTGATTAGTTGACAGCCTGTGATTTGCTAAAACCTTGGCTGCTATGATTGGCTGAGACTCAGCTACTTGTTACAAGAATGTATTCTTTTTTTATATATATAAAAGACTGTAATCTCACTATTTACCCAGACTGGAGGACAGTGGTTCTTCACTGCACACTACAGCCTTGAACTCCTAGGCTCAAGCAGTCTTCTTGCCTCAGCCCCCTGAGTAGATGGGACTCCAGGTGTACCCCATCATACCCAGCTAAGAATGGTTGGTTGGTTGTTTGAGACAAGATCTCACTCTGTCACCCAGGCTGGAGTAGCACAATCTCAGCTCACTGTAACCTCTGCCTTGGGCTCAAGTGATCCTCCCACCTCAGTATCTTGGACTACAGGTGCATCCTAGCACACTCAGCTAGTTTTTTAACTTCTTGTAGAGATGGAATCTCACTATATTGCCCAGGCTTGTCTCAAACTCCTGGGCTCAAGTGATCCTCCTGCCTCAGCTTCCCAAGGCACTGAGATTACAGGCATGAACCACTGTGCCTGACCAAGAATGTATTCTTAAATTAGGTTGCAGTGGATTTATGTACTGTTAGGTTGCATTTTGCTACATAGAAACTCATAGTATGAAGGCAGCCTCAGACAAATTAATTTAACAACACATTTTTCTCAGTGAAAATATATTTACATGGTTTTATAAAAGTTAATGATCCCTAGACAATTTCTCAGCTGTGAAAGGGGCTTTAGGTAAATCCACCAGAGGAGTTAACTTCCAGCCATTTTAATCACCACCCAACTCTATGCCTTCCCAACCCCACTCCTAAATTGCATATTTTAAATATCTTGCAAGAATTGGATATTCCTGTTTTAGAAATCACTTTAAAATTTTTTAAGTAAAAGTGTTCAAAGTTTATCTCTTGAAAATTCTGATTCCCCTAGATGATATGATTAAGGCAGATAAAAATTATTCATGTCCTTGAGTTTGTGAAACTAAGACAGAAGATAATTAATATGCTCAAAGTTAGACAAAGGCCCTTGACTTTCTAACCATTATATAATTAGAAATAATCTTTTAAAAACAATAGGTCTAATAAAAGGCATTGGCAGAGTCAACCTATTTTCTTTTTTATTCCCATTGTGTCCAGCTCTCCAAAATGCTTACAGACAAGGTTCTTGGGGGCATTTAAATGGAAATGAATCTAGCTCTTCATATTAACATATGACTGTTATCTGTGAAAGTAAACTTCTTTAGAAATATTAATGTATCATTTGCAAGGCTGTAAGTTAAACCAGATGGTAATGAATAGAAGACATTAAGGTATGTAGAGGCCCTAATGTTCATGTGTCTTGGTTACTGGCTGTGTAACAAATTATCACCAACCCCAGTGGCTTAAAACAGTCCTTTTATTTTGCTTACACTTTTGTAGGTCAGGCATTCAATAAGAACGTGGCTGGGCAGTAGTCACTTAGGGTCTCTCATGTAGCTGCAGTCACATGTTGGCTGGACTGCAATGATCTGAAGGCTCTACTGGGGTGTGTATTCAGTTTGGCTCACTCGCCTGGTTGGTGGTTGATGCTGGTTGTCATCTGGAACTCATTTGGGCTGTCAATCATAATGCCTCTTTGTGGACTTTCCAATAGGACCACTTCAAGCTTCTTAGGTGGTACCTGATTGGTTCACCCCAGAATAAACATTATAACAGAGTTAGGCGGAAGGTACTTGGCCATTTTTGAGCCAGCCTCAGAAGTTATTCAACATCACTTTCATTGTATTCTAATGGTTACAAGTGTGTCACTACGGTCAGCTCAGATTCAAGAGGAGGGCACATGGGCCCTGCCCTTCAGCAGGAGCTGTGTTCAATCATTTGCAGACGTGCTTTAAAATCAACATACCATGTAATGTTGAGAGTACCTGCTTTTATATTTTCAAATGCAGAAAAGCGGATATTCCCATGAAGACTATGGAATATCAGTAAAATTCATTGTATCTTTATTCTAATTAAAAATATTCATGATTACACAAAAACAATTTATATTCAAAATTCTTATTTTAATTCTGTCAATAGTGTTCTGCTCTGTGTGGGAATAGGAATAAGGGCAGAGTAAGTGGCAACATGGAGCAAAGGAGGTGATCAGACAAGATCTGCAGAGCCAGAGGGTGGGATGTGTCATCTACGTAGACTTCACATTTCCTTAAAATGATGACAACAGTTGAAGAACCAAAAAATGATTCCACCAGTTGTGCTAAGAGGCTGGTGTAGCCAGATGCTGTGAGCCTCAAAGAAGCGAAAACCATACAGTGGTCTTGAGGAAGCAGGGATGAACAGGAAAGAACCCTACTCCTCCTCCCAGCTACACTGTCCAGGCTAAAAGAGATAATTTTCTTTATTAGAGTCCCTAGGAGTATTAATTCCACTATCACATTAATCCTCAAATTAACCCTGTGAGGAAGGTATCATTAAAATTATACAATGTGTGTGTTCTCATATGTGTGTGTAGCATGTGAGAAGGCACTAGAGATCCTACAGATCAGCACTCGTTTACTATTTCTTCCAAGTGCTTTTACATTTGTTATCCGTCAAAAACATTGACATTTCAAGTTTCTGGGTTCAAAACCCAGCTCTGATGTTGACGAGCTATGTGACCTTGGGCAAAGTTAGCAAATCTCTCTAAACCTTGGTTGTCTTATCTATCAAATGGGGCTAGGGTGTTGAAAGGATAAAATAATTCATGGAAACACTTTTAAAGTATTAGGTTGATGCAAAAGTAATTGCAGTTTTTTGCCGTCACTTTTAATGGCAAAAACCACAATTACTTTTGCACCAACCTAATAGATTAAGTGGAGACCAGGCCTGAAGATTCCCTGGCAGACAAAGCCAATTAGGCCTCATAAGTGACTTAGACCTTTCTTTATATGCAAACGTAAGTGAAACTTAGCTTGAGCCATTTCTTATAAATGCCTGTATTAAAGAAAAACAGAACTTACCCTCTGGTCAAAAGCAGCCCACTAACTTATTTAACTAGGACTTTCCAGCAGGACAAACCAAATAAGGCAACTTTATAACTGTAACCAATCAAATACTTTATTTGTATTACTTTCACATTAGCTCTATAAAAGCTTGTCCCTTATGCTTCTTTGATAGAACCCCAAACGACTTGTAGTTTGGAGCTTCCCAATTCATGAAGTGCTGCTTGTTCAAACAAACTTTTTAAAATTTATTGTGCCTCAGTTTATGGTTTTAACATGCTTATTATAATTAGCATATAATAAGGGCTTAGTCAAAATGCACTCAGTGAATGGCTTAAAAATATATTACACATATACGTACATACACACATAAAATATCGGTTAATATCCCAGCTCTGCCACCAACCAACTTTTGACCCTAAGCAAATAACTTTAACATCAGGGCATTTTTTTTTTTCATTTCTTCACCTATTAAATCTCAGAAAGAAAACTACATCATTTCTCCAGTGCATTCCATTAGCAACCCATGCATATCCCTGTGGTAGTTCTTATCTTACCAGAATCTTCAGTATATTTATTTGCCACTCTTGACTGAGCTCTCGAAGGTCACAGACTATGTATTAATCAGCTCAGGCTGCCGTAACAAAATACCACAGGTCAAGTGGCTTAAACAGCAGACAATTATCTCTCACAGTTCTGGACGGTGGAAGTCCAAGATCAAGGTACCTGTTGATTCAGTTCCAGGTGAGGGCTCTCTTTCTGGTTTGCAGAAGGCCACCTTCTGGCTGTGTCCTTACATGGGGTGGTTGGGGGAAGCATTCTGGCTCAGGTCTCTCTTCTTATAAGGGCACTGATTCCACTGTAAGAACTCCACTCTCCTTACCTCTTCTAAACCTAATCACCTCTCAAAGGCTCCATCTCCAAATATAATTGTCTTAGGTGTTAGAGCTCCAAGATATGAATCTTAGAGAGACACGAATATTCAGTTCATAACCAACCAGCTTTCATCCCCGTATTCACACTATTTCATGTGTCATTTTCCCTCAGGGAAAGCTTGTTGAAATTTTAAAACCACTTCTTGTCCCCAGATACTATCATCTAGAGATAATGAAAAAGATATATATTCACAATATAAGAGTTTCCCCTCATATGAAATAAAAGAACCTTGGGTATTTTCAAAATCTTGTGGTGTGGTGTTATTTGGATGCAGCAAACTTAATTTGCTGTATCACCGTATATTCATTTAAAAATCTATCTTAATAAGTGCCCTTGGAAGGAAAAATGAGGAAAATTTTTTTTCCTGTTAGATAATTTTCATTCACTAAACAGAATCACCATTAAACAGAATTCACCACTCACCTCACTTTTCTCCTGCTCTCGTAGGAAATACGGTCTGCTTCCTATTGTATTTAAGGAAAAGTATGGAAGGAAACCATCTAATGCCTAATGGGATTATCTCTGAAGCCACCAGGATAAAAAATGTCACAAAACAGAGTTCAAGTGGCATGAAGGTTTTGTTAGTGCTTTTTCTTCTCACAAAAATATCAACCTGCATTTCAACACTAGTTATTACATATTCATCTTTTAGAATTCTCCCCAAAATAAAATATATGAATGTGCTCCTGTTTAATAAAAACAGACCAAGCTAATATGCTTCTGATTATAATGAAGCCTTTTAAGTCTATGTTGTAATTCTGAGAGTGAGTCACAACGAGTTTTATTAGCCTTATAGTTACATCTAAGTCATTCTCAGTTTTTATTGCCTGAATGGAAAAAATATTAATACAGTTCATTATACTAAGTAACAGCTTCAAATTCTCAGATTTGCTCTGCCTAGCAGGTAAAATTTGTGTGTCTTATTCCAAACCCACTAGGTTGAAATCCTCTGAGGATTAGATTTTCATTCATATTCCCAGTAACCTTTCCTTTCTGTTGTGCTATTCATCCATTTTTGTTACTATTCAAAGCAAAATGAGAGAGAAAGAAGAATGCAGGCACTATGTGAAAACTTAACTGGAAAAAAAAGATTTTTTTTTTTGAAGTGTGAAGATAAGCCTGTTTGAGCCCTAGATCATTAATAAAGCAGCTACATCACTGGGCAAATTGGGGAGGTTAAATAATTTTGTTCTAAGTGATCAATTATTTAGCACCATTTCCAGTGACAGTGTTATAGTGTTTGTGAAGTAACAGCAGAAGGGAGGTGCGTGTTTGGGGGTAGATTCCTGGTCCTCGGGCTTTCATGCAGTATTGGTAGGCATGTTCACGCTGGTCCAGGAAGAGCCACGGCTTGTCTTCCATTCCTCTTTCCCACAAGCTCACCAAGAAGCGAGGTCAAAGTGCACCTCCTTTTCCCTCTCAGAATAATCATTTCACAGGTGCTCCTTTCTTCCATTCCATACAACTGGACAAGGCCTACATCTTCACACTGCTGACTTCAGCTTGTTTTGTTGCCTTTTTCCTTCCATCTTGGAATGCCCTGGTGTAGGGAAAGGGGAGCTGTGAGTCTTTACGAGTAAGAAATCACTTACTGTGCCAGGTGCGATGACTCATGCCTGTAATCCCAGCACTTTGGGAGGCTGAGGCAGGCAGATCACTTGAGGCCAGGAGTTTGAGACCACCCTGGCCAACATGGTAAAACCCCATCTCTATTAAAAATACAAAAATTAGCCAGGCATGGTGACACATGCCTGTAGTCCCAATTATGCTGGAGGCTGAGGGAGCAGAATCGCTTGAACCCGAGAGGTGGAGGTTGCAGTGAGCCGAAATCGTGCCACTGCACTCCAGTCTGGGTGACAGAGCAAGACTCCATCCTCTCAAAAAAAAAAAAAAAAAAAAATCCAACAATCAGGTTTCCTGCAGCTAATAAAAGTGTGGTGAGGGCCGGGCGCGGTGGCTCACGACTGTAATTCCAGCACTTTGGGAGGCCAAGGTGGGCAGATCACCTGAGGTCAGGATCTTGAGACCAGCCTGGCCAACATGGTAAAACCCCATCTTTACTAAAAACACAAAAAATTAGATGGGCATGGTGGCGGGTACCTATAATCCCAGCTACCCGGGAGGCTGAGGCAGGAGAATCGCTTGAACCCATGAGGCAGAGGTTGCAGTGAGCTGAGATCGCACCGTTGCACTCCAGCCTGGGTGACAAGAGTGAAACTCCTTCTCAAAAAAAAAAAAAAAAGTGGGGTGAAATACTCTTCTTTTGTGTCCTTTGGATGCAATTATGCAGAATAAGGCATAAGTAAATATATCTACATTGATAAGAAATGGACAAAATTAAATTATCTTAGTGATTATAAATAGAATATAGGGAGGTCGTGGGTCACGGTGTGCTGATAAATGTTCAACAACCGACTCTCTGGGAAACAAAGGCTCTGATTTATACTGTCTGCGTATTTCTGTGGTGTAAATATTTCTACCATGGCCAATTTCAAGCTACCAACATGATGTCACTGAGTGCAGCTATGGAAGAAGGTGCACACAGTGGGCTCCCCCAGGTGGGTGTGAGCCAGCTCCAGCACACCATTGAGTGTGGACAAATATACAGTCTCACCCTCCGTTGTGAACCATCTTCCCAACCAGAGATTTCACAAGTTACTGACAAGTGGAAATATTAACTGATTTATTCAATTAGTCTTTAAATATTTTCTAGGTAAAACTCTTAATTACTAGCGATGTTATAAAAAGATGCAAACACATCAACAGATTCTATAATATTCTATTTTTGGAGCACAACCTATCTCCCCAGCTTTCTCATTCTCTTCTTTCATATCGCTAATCTTATTGGCCTCAAACTTCTGCATCATTTTTTCCTTCATTTCTATTATCAAGCCTCTCCCAGCTTTACTTTCTTTCCCTGCACAGGCCAAAACCCATGGGCCATGCCTTCAACTCCTGCCTACCAGAAACCACAGCTGTCTCATTCTGTCTTCCTTCCTCATCTGTTCTTTAAACCTGCAATCCAAGATCAATCTAGTTATGTTCTTTGTCTTCTCCTGACCTGGATAGCCGAGCACAGATGGAAAAAATCCCAGCCCCAGGCTGATGGTATTCTTCAGATTTATGGCTTAAACATCAGCATGGCCTTCAAGTATGTAGTGACCTTTTTGCTGGATTCTGTCTTCGTTTCCACATATCTGATATTCCAAATATTTGTCCCTTTCTTAAACCCACTCTCCCATCCTTCTTTCTTTCTTACCAAATGATATTGTATCCAGATTCTCACCTATAATTTCCCACCCATACAATCTGAAAATATATCTACAATCTTGCTTATTCTTGTGTCTTTTCTGCCTTCCTCCTATATCCAAAAGTCAAAATCCTAGATCAGTGTTTTGGTACCTGTCCCAGTTATCTGTTCCTGTTCAGCATACCACCCCCAGAATTAGTGTCGGTGAAATGACAGTTGATTATCTCTCACGGTTCTGTGCATTGACTGGGCTCAGCTGGGCATTTCTTACTGGGCTCTCTTGAGCACTTGAAGTCAGATGTTGGCTAGGACTGCAGCTATGGCCTTGCCTGGATCAGAGATGCAAGATGGCTCACATGCAAGGTTGGAAGTTGACGCTGGCTGGGAGCTCAGCTGGGTGTGACTCGAATACCTACATAAGGCCCCTCCATGTGACTTGGGTTTATTAAAGGCCATACCAAGAACAAATACTCCAAGAGGCAGGAAGAAGCTCCCAAGCCAGTTAAAGATTTGTGCCAAGAAATGGCAAGGTCTCATGTCTGCTATATTCTATTGGTCAAAGCAATTACAGAGCCTAACCAGGTGCCAGTGGGTAAAGAAATAAACTCTAGCCCTGGATGGGGGAGTAGAAAGGTCACATGGCAGAAGAACAGATGGGATGGGAGATATTGCAGCTGTCTTTGGGGTCTACCATCTGCCACTGCGGAAACTCTCCTAGTTTTCATCTCCTTCCTTCCTACTGGCTGCTCTCCTGCTTTAACCTGTGAGCATGTTCTTATCACTATGTTGTTAAAAGAAAAAGGTACAGAAATCAATGGATGTATCATTTGTGATATGTATACTTTTTTCTATGTATATTATAGTTCAATAAAAAGTTTAAACATGGTAGAAAAAGGGAAGAATTTGTGGCTCACTGCTACCAAATATGTAGGTCTTCATAGAATTTAGTTTTGATGCTAATTTCAATGGTAGGTATGTCCCCCATCCTAGCACATTTCTTTCTCGACTACAGAACTAATTAATGTGTACCACACATCTAAAAGAATGTTATGGTAACATGTGCTAATATTAGGACAAACCAAACTACTGCACATGTCTATTTCTGTCTATCTGTCTAGAAAGCAAAAACTTTTTTTCCATGTCTTACTTTTTTTAATAGTAAAATGATGTAATAAACTGGGCTCTTAACTTGGATATTGGAGGGATTAGATAGGTCTAAAAAAAAGTCTTGAGTTCTCAGAAGAGAAAAAGTCCATGTAAATATCACGTATTTGATTTCTATTATCCTTCCAATGAAGTTAGGTTGAATAATACCTCTTAGAAACTAAAATAACAGGTGGGGCGCGGTGGCTCACATCTGTAATCCCAGCACTTTGGGAGGCCAAGGCGGGCAGATCACAAGGTCAGGAGTTCGAGGCCAGCCTGGCCAACACAGTGAAACCCCATCTCTACTAAAAATACAAAAATTGACTGGGCATGGTGGTGTATGCCTGTAATCCCAGCTACTCAGGAGGCTGAGGCAGGAGAATCCCTTGAACCCAGAAGGCAGAGGTTGCAGTGAACCAAGATCACCACCCCACTGCACTCCAGCCTGGGTGACAGAGTGAGACTTCATCTGGGGGGAAAAAAAATGGAAACAGCAAATGTCCTGCATATATATTTTAGGATAGGATTTCTGCTCTGTCCCAACAACTAAAACACAACATTTTCTAATCCCTGGTTTTATGAAAAATTACAAAATAGGCAGCCTTTGGGATCCTCCATCTTTACTTTCGTATGGTGTCTACTTCCTCTGCACCCCTCTGCCATGTTGCATTCTCTCTTCACGCCTTATCAACATAATGAGTCAATTAGAAAACCGGCCATGAGTCATTACAAAAATTAAATAGCTGAATGCGGTGACATGTTTCTTTGGTCCCAGCTACTCTGGAGGCTGAGAGGATTGCTTGAGCCCAGGAGTATGAGGATCAGTCACAGCGAGATAGTAAGACCTCATCTCAAAAAAAAGTAATGCCCAATTTTAAATGGTTTATTATATTGCCATTGAGATTACCTATATCTTATATTATGCCAGACCTCAGCCCTATCTACTATCTTAAAATCTAAAATTTAAGAACTTACTTGCAAAGAAATAGGAGATGGTTAACATAATATTAACCAAGAAGCTACAGTGTTCATGTATTTTTATGAATTCTTAAGAAAAATCAGGAATGATGTCCATCTTTAAAATGTTTATTAAAGATTATTTCAAGAAAAGGAATAGAATTTAATAAATATACTTTAAAAGATATGTACATTAAATTTAAGGACATTTGGTATATATAAAAAAAGGCCATAAGTCATTGAGATTATTTCACTTTGACATGTAAATGTATTGCCTATCTCGGGGTATATATATTTAAGTCTTCTCAATAATTATACCTTAGTTTTATTTATTTATTTTTTCCATGTTGAAACAATTTGGACAGCAGGGACCAGGGTCTAAGTCTCCATAGCAAAGACTCACCCTCATGGAAACACCGGTGTGGCTCTCCAAGTGACTCTGTGCTTCAGTGATTTCCGAAATACCAGTAAATAACAAAAACTTTCAGGAAGTCAGCCCTCTGAGACCCAGAGTTGGGTCTTCTGATTCTCAACATGAAGCTGTTATGACACTGAGTCTGAGAATTAGGACCAAAAATGGGAAGCAGAAGTCTCCAATTAGTAAATTCTCTGGTTACACATTCTTGAGTTTCTTCTTATTTCCATTTTTAAAACCTCAACCTTAAATCCGTGTGGTCTTTAACCCACCGCCCGCCCAGCCTTCTGCGGTCAGGCCTGAGTGCACACCTGCCACATCCCAGGCAGCACCAGAGCACGGTGACAGTCGCGCTGGCCTGAGCACAGTCTCCAAACAGTAAAAAGGGATTTACTGCCTCTTGTTCATTAATATATCTTGGTTGCCTCCAGCCTTGTTATTTTCTCTAGACATTACTGGACTCACTAACGCAGTGGCCTGAAGTAGACAAGAGGCAGTGTAGGCTCCCACCCCCACCCCGCAACTTGCAGAGAAGAGCAACTCCCTGCTATTGCGCCATAAATAATTGAACAGTCTCTTCCAGGCAACACAGTCAAGATGCAGATTTAATTTATTCCCTGGGAGGACTAAAGGTGGCTATGTAGACCCGGTTCACAGTCAAGCTGAGCTGGGGACACTGGTACTTTCAAAATGTGTCAAACCATGCCCTGGGGTCCAGTGTCAAATGCCATCGCAAAGAAGGGTTCTTTTCTTTTTAGCTTTGCTCTGTTTCCCTGAGCATTCCTCGTTAGGAAAAGAAACTTCATTCCACAACAGAAAGGGAAATGATACTGATGTAACTGGCTGGCATTTTGCACATCTTTAAATTCACTAAAAATGTATGTGCCACATCGAATGTCATGGTTTCTACCTTGTTTATTTTCTTTAGTAGATTTCTTTTTTAAAGCCACCTGTGACTTGACGTCTGGAGTTGTTTTACATAACATAGTCTGAAAAGCACACCTCGTAGAAGCTACAACTTCTTTGCCTGTGTTAGAAACCTAGCGGGAATGGCTCAGGACTGTAATCCCAGCACTTTGGGAGGCTGAGGAGGGCAGATCACGAGGTCTAGAGACCTAGTGGGAAAAAGAATGGAAAAGAGGGAAGAGGAAGAGGAGGAGGGAAGGAAGGAAGACAAGAAAGAAATCCCAATTCAGGCATTTCGAAAGACTTCTAGGAAGGACTTTTGGGATGGAACCAGGGGACATAAAAGAACCTGAGACCACCAGCAGCACAAAGACCCAGGAGCGAGGAGAGAAATGGGCTTTCCAGAGACCACTGGGAGCTGAAGGAGAGAGGAAGTAGTGAAAAGAGGCAAACATTGCCAGAAATTTGATAATTCAGCCCAAACGAATACAATGCTGAAACATGCAAGCGTATACTCAGGTCCCTAAGTCTCCTATTATAGGAGCTATAATATTGAGTACATTGATTTTCACATATTATCTTCCATTGCCTATTTGACAAAAATTTCTATTTTGCATTTCAAAGAAGCTTATATCTTAAAGATATCCTATCCTGTCTTTTAATTACTCATTTTAGAAAATGCTTGATATTTTCCATGTGAAATATTTCCTTTGGAAAGCTCCTGTCCTTCCCTTCCTCTCTCCCTCAACCTTCCCCATGTGGGTATTTGCAAACTATGTAGACTATGGTTGGAATCTTTTTGGCAAGTGCTTAATCAGACTCCGGCTTTGTTTTCAAGTCTGGGTTGCTATGATTGTATCCCTAAGGAAGTTGGTTACGTTTTGGAAAGACTGTGTAACGCAGAGGCCAGAGCTGTCTTTTTGACCTGGGAGGTGATTTAAGGAAATGACCTCAACAAATTAACTTCTCCCTTGTTTTTAAATGACTTTGAGATACAAAGGAAGAAAAAAAATCAGTCACTGCTGAAGTTCAAAGAAATGATGTTCTACTGAGTGCTTTATGGATTTTTTTAAGTACAATTTTCCAAATAATAGAAAAACATTCCGAATGATGATGTTGCCTGATTCACTGCACACAGCTGTCAGCTGATCCCAAACATTTATGCTTCCCATTAAAAGCTTGGAGAAAACCAGATAAGGGTGACTTCTAGTCCATCTAGATAGATAACAATACAAGGCTGTGCCGACTGTAATGTAAACATGTAAAATAAACCCACAGAAGCAAAACAACAACAACAACAACAACAAAACTGCAAAAATTGTAAAGGCTCTCCCATAGCCTGGTGGCTTTTATGGAAAAAATTTTTTTGCACCCATGGGGTGAGGAAGGAAGAGAATTTTGTCCTTCTGGTGAAACCTCTTGCCATAGACTTGAAACCTGTAAAATCATGTGGTTTATGGAGCAATGTTTTGTGCCTTGAATTCCATATGCAGAGTTTGGGGAAAGGACACATGTGGTGAGAGGTTCTGAGGTCTTGTCTCATGGGATGCTGGTTCCAGGACTTTCTTTCTGGGTGACCTTTCTTGGTGGTTAAAATAAAACATAAACTTTCACCATTCAAATTTCTCCCTTGCTTGCCTCATGTCAGCTTTCCTCACTCACTCACATTTGGGTAAATGTACACACATCCTTTTATCGGCTTATGTACACACATATATTGTACCAAGCTGGCCAATGCAATATTTATGTTTGTACTTTGAGCTGCCTAAGATTTTGTCATGAAATCTAAGGCTGCTGTAGGGGAGAGAGTGCATAAAACTTTCATGACTAGTATAAAAAATACAAAATGTTATCATTAATATTTAATAAAATTTGCAGCAGTCAATGAGCAAAATCAATGTTTTTTAATTAAGTTATTCATTTGTAATACGAGCCGTACCTTGTTGTGCATTAGGGTGGAATTTAGGATGTTGAACTTAAAATAAATAAATAAACCTAATTTTAGCCCTCGGGGAAATAGTATTAGTGATAAAACTATTAATTGGTTGCCTTTGCTTTGATAAGCAAACAGGGTTTCTTTCGTGACAACATCTTTTATCCCAAAGAGCCTTCTGAGTCTCCAGCTGGATTCTGTCCAAGGTGTTTAGTAAGATGAATTGCAGTTCATATTGTTGATAACAGGCACATCAGTGCCCCAAGCGTATTGTTACCTCCTACCAAGGCTCTCCTATTCAAAATTAGGGCTGCATGAGGGGTGGAAGTTTATACAACTTGAATGGGTTTTTAACCAAGGTTGTAGAGTCATCCTATATTAATTAAATTAGCAATAAATCGAAGGTCTGTTCATCTCTCCAACTTCTCTTTGCTCTGGAATTTATTTTTCCAACCCATCGTCCCTATCCAGTTCTCCCCGTCCCTTCTCTGAATCCTCCTTGTCGGTTTCCAGACCTTCACCCCTTTGTCCAGCCTTCTTTCTGGGGGTGCGGAGGAAACAGCTTCCTGTGAGCAAAGCTGATGCGGGCAGGTGGCACATTGCTCTTCCTTACAGCCATTTAAAAATACAGCTTTGATTGGGATGCTGCTAACTTAGTCTCTGTATTTGCCCTATATCTAGTTGATGTAAATAATGTGCTGAAATTATATATTACAATGATTCTGGCCAGGTGCAGCGGCTCATGCCTATAATCCCAGCACTTTGGTAGGCAGAGGCAGCCAGGCTCGCTTGAGCCCAGGAGTTTGACACCAGCCAGGGCAACGTAGCAAGACCCTGCCTCTCAAAAAAAAAATGTTTTTGTAAATTAGCCAGGCATGGTGGCACATGCCTTAATCCTGACTACTTGGGAGGCTGAGGTAGAAGGACTGGTTGAGCCCAGGAGTTCAAGGTTGCAGTGAGCCATGATTGCACCACTGCACTCCAGCCTGAGTGACTTGAGTAGTGACAAAGTGACTCTGTCTCTTAAAAGAAAGAGTAGTGACAAAGAGACTCTGTCTCTTGAAAGAAAGAAAGAAAAGAAAAAAGAAAAAAAGAACGCACTGTATTAATAATGCACTTTACCCAGATTCCAGGGAAAATGGTTAAAAAAAAAAGAAAAAACCTTGATTATACTATACAGGGATGTCCATACCAGCTGATAACTATGAGTTAAAAATTTATAAATAGATCTCTAAGGACTTCTGATACAAGATTTTCAAAGTTGAGAGAAGAAAGACATTGTTCTCATCAACCCTAATTATTAAACAAATTGTTAGTGTGATTTGTAAATGCAAAAAACGTAAGCACATTTCATTATATATGTTGATGTTGGTTAAATTTACCTAATGGGAAGTCATGAAATTCCTGAAGGCTCAACTCAAACAAAATCATTTAATAAAAATAATATATATTGGAAAGATGGAGTATGTAGAATCCAGGATTAACTTGGTAACTTCTGAGGAACATGCAGAATGACACAAGCATTTCAATACCTGTTCTAGATTCACTAATAATATGACGTTGAAGGTGTAAAGGAAACAGTACATTCAGCAGGGTGACCACAAGAAAAGGATTTAATTTTGATCTGTTTTAAGAATCTCTAGAAACAAATATAAATGTAAACTAGATTTCATTAAAATTGATCAAAGATGATTTCTTTATCCAAATTATCAAGAATAGTTAATATAGACCCTTTGGGGGTTTAGGAAAGTGTAGGAAGAAACTGTCTAGCTTATATTATGCTCAGCTTCTTTTGTTGTTTATTGAAATGTGTCAACTTTATTGTTAATATTTCACTGATGGTTCGTTCTTCATCTCTTCAATATGGAATTCAATTTAAAATAAAATCCGATATTCTGTCTGAAAATTTCAATTCCCAGCAGAAGTATAATTCAATTAAGTTCCAAATATTTCTTTTAAAAATACAAAATAAAATCATTCTCTCTACATATGCTATTTCTGCTCAGTTCCAAAAGGATAAAAAACTGCATTTGTTTAGTTTCGGTTCATCTATCACTTTGTACATTTTTATGGATTTTTACGTGTAATCACATTTTCAGAGGGGATTTTTATATAGTCTGCTCCATTTCTGCAGAGTTATTATCTTTCAGCCTTAAAATTATAAAAATTGATACACAATCTTTGGTTTCTCTCTCCCTAGGAAAGTGATGGGAAGCCATTCATCATTCACTGTGATGGGCTAAACTCGCTTTGTTTACTGTAGCGAAGGAGGGTTGTTTCTCCTCTTCCCCCTTTCTTATTAACAATGGTGGTGGTGATCATAGTGGCTTTCCTGCCTGTGCTGGGGTGGGAGGATGAGGGATAAGCACCTTACATCTAATCCTAGAAAAGAATCTGCATTTTTTTTCTCTAAAAGCTTGATAAAGTACAGTATGTTATTTAAAAGGAACTTGCAGACTTCCATCTCCCTCTTCTGTTGAGGTTACTCTCCATACATCTCTTCCCCCTGCCTCTCTCTACCAATTTGCTGTTTGCAAGATGACTGCTCTATCACACATAAAATGCTGCCTTTTCACTTAACTATGCAACAACTGCTCTCTGTACTTCTAGGGCAGCCTTAATGGTGCATTTATATTCCATTCAAACTTGAACACAGCAAGAGAAAACCTACCTACAGGGATCATAAGTACTGATGGCATTTGCCACCATCTGAAAGCCTTGCATATGGCGTTATATGTACCTGAGCCATCCCAAAGTGTTATCATTAAAACACGATTGTGCTTCACAGGTGTCAGCTGGGCAGACGGGAGGTTTAGAATCATTTTTATGCTCCTTCCTTACGGCTTATATTGAGGCTTATTCTAATCCCTGGGTTTGTGCAAAGGACCACATAAAAAAGCAACAAACTCAATGTCAGCTTCCGTTTGAATACCAACTGGAGAAATACCTTCTCCTATAAATATGTTAGGAGAATGGGAGGTGGGAAGAAGCAGGGTTATGCTTAGGAGGAAGAGAGCACTCCCATTATGCTATGCTCTGGTGAGGTAGCATTCAACCCTCACAGTTAAGTTTGGGTTAACTTTAAGTTTAACCTGCACTTCTGTGCTAAACTGTGCCATTGTCTTCTCAGACACAAGGAATCCAAAAATGTCCTGCCACTGATCAGAATTATGTACATAATATACACCATGTTTGCCTCTTTATTCTCACCTGCCAGAGACTCTCACACACTTGGACAAGCGTGTCTTCTAATGAGATGTAGCAAACAGTGCCGCATTTTAGGAGGCCGATTACTCTGAATGCAGTGTGATGGCTCTGGTTTTTTGATGTCTGCAGGACAAAGATGTGCAACGTCGAAATGCCTCTTCACTGACTCCTACCCTCCCTATATGTATTGGTTTTCCTACTCTCCAGAATGCCTCTCCACTTACGGGATTATGTCTCTTATGTTCTCCTCTTCTTTCTCGTGTCTTTAAAACCAAGAAAGCATCATCATGCACTCCAGATAAGAGTGACATTTCAGATATAAATTAAGAGACGCTTGTTTAAATGGAGCAACGTTTGTGCACTTGCAATGTGTGTGTGGTCTATGTGTGTGCATGTGTGTTTGTGTGCAACACATGGTTGCATGTATGTAGGATGGAGATTCAGATCATACCTGAAATTCCTGAACTCACATTTCCTCAGCTGAATGCCACCCAGAAGGCTTATTTGCACTCCTCTAGAGTACTGGCAGTGTTAGCGTCCTTCTACAAGAGTCCTATTGCAGGAGGCATCTAAAGATGTGGCTCCATAAAGGTGAGCAACTAATGTAGACTTGCCTTAAACAAGTAGAGGCCACTGCAGTAATCTGGGCAAGCAGTAATTCAACTTTCCTTCAACTTAATCATCAGGGCAGTATGACTGACAATTTCTTGTGTGAACCCCAAATATCTGAGACAGCTCTCAGTTAATTTAGACAATTTATTTTGCCAAGGTCAAGGACACACCCGTGACACAGCCTCAGGAGATCCTGATGACATGTGCCCAAGGTGATCAGAGCACAGTTTGGTTTTATACATTTTAGGGAGACATGAGACATCAATCATCATAGGTAAGTGAACATTGGTTCAGCCCAGAAAGGCAGGACAACGAGAAGTGGGGAGAGTGCTTCCAGGTCGTAGGTAGATTCCAGACAAATGGTTGCATTCTTTTGAGTTTCTGACTAGCCTCTCCAAAGGAGAACATCAGATATGCATTTATCTCAGTGAGGAGGGGAGTGACTTTGAATAGAATGAAAGGCAGTTTTGCCCTGAGCAGTTCCCCACTTGACTTTTCTCTTTAGCTTAGTGATTTGGGGGCCCTGAGATTTATTTTCCTTTCACAATTGAATGGATGGAAGATTTTCTCAGCAACCTGAAATTTAGAGAAAGAGAATTGGTAAGGCTGTAAGATAATGAGTGAGATGGACGAGTTGGGTAGGAGGGAGCCATTTTACTGCCATCCTTACAGGAAGCTGAATACATTCCTTCTTTCCTTCCTTTCTTCCTTCCTTTATTTATTCAATAATTCTACTTCATGCCTGTTATATTCAGCAGGACTGGCGTAGCCTCTGACCTCCTGTAGTTGAGAGCATACATCTCTTTTATTCATTCATCCAGATAGGATCTAATTTTCTAGCAGCCTAACCCAGAAACCAAGATGCACTCTTCCAAAAAGAAAATTCATAAACCAAGTGGGGGATGGCTGATAGAAAACAGACCAACGGAGGGGACCAGTGGACCTCCCTGCCTCTACCAGAGCCTGAGGCAATCAAAAAGCTTGGGATTGCTCGCCCGCCAGCAGGAATTTCCCAGCTAGACACAGAAATGAACACCACCTCCTACACTTTCCAACCTGAAGATCCTATAGGATCCCATCTATTAGATGACTCTAATAGAATCCTTCACTCTCTGCTAGAAGGAAAGATATTGATTCCAGTGTCAACTAGCTTGGACCCAAGGGCCACTCTTTCCTTTGCTCGGTTGAGGAGCCATCTCCCTGTGCTAATCTGGTGAGCAACCTCAGATGGGAAAAAACAAACAGGCCTTTCTGTGAGTCTCTGAGCACAGTGGGTTACTTTCCTGGACAAGACACTTGCTTTGTGTGTGAATCAGTTTCCTTTCATGAAACCTTGAATTTAACCTGCACTTCTGTGCCACGACGCAATTGTCTGCTCACTTCCTCAAGCCTGAGATTGGGGGGCTTCTGTCTGCTCTTTGAATCAGATGGTAGATAAAGATCTCATACACACATGTCCAAGTGGGCAGGCCTAGACAAGTGGTTGTACAAATACCCTCCACTTCAGCCTCAGTCCTCTCAAGTTGGTCCTTTGTGCTGAGAAATCTCTCCTCATCTTAGTGAGTGGAGGATTTCTGAGTGACAATACATCGCTACTTGTGGAGGAAAGAGTGTTTGTTTCCAATTCAAATTGAGATCACATAATTGTTTACGACGAAAACATGATTTTCTTTGCCCGCAAACACACAGAGGAAAGCAACCATCCTCAAGACAGCATTGTTCCAGCATCTTCTCGTCTCTTCCAAGCTCTGGGTGAAGATCAGGGCCAGGGGAAATGAAGGGCTATGACTGCTTTGTGGTTGATTCCCTCCCACCTCCCTCAGATGCATTGTCTATAAAATTAAACTAAGATTTCATCCTTTACTTTTCACACTTCTCACCCCCAGGGCCGTTCCTGTTCGTTTTTTGTCTTTGCCGGGATGCACAAGGGGCCATTAATTACCTGTCGCTTTGTATCCAGGAGAATAACTGGGATGATTGTACTCACATCCCAGGGAGTTATCCTTTAGGTAATCAAATGAAAACAGTTAATTCCAAGCCTGCACGGCAGTGTACTTTCTCATAATGGAAAGTAAACACTGTGTCACTTTCATAACACATTTAAACAAGGGGCCTGGTGAATGCAATTCATTGCATCTGACACAGACAGAAAACCTCCCTGGCTGCTCCTGTGTCTCCCAGAGTGCCCGCTCCTGGACATTTCTCCAACGTATACAATACTTAGTGCCACGCACTGGCTAGTATTTTCAAATGCAACCTGGTTAAATCCACACTAAAGACTTGATTTAGAACTTGACTCCGGCCTATGTATTTAAAAAAGAAAATCAAATTGTTCAGAGTTGAGTTGTTGCAAAGCTCACATTTGAAGTTGTTCATACCACAGATTCTCAGAATTACAAATAAAATAGGGTATTGAATTTACACATACCTTACCAGAAAGTCCTGTGATTAAATCATTTGGAAGGGATAAATGGCAATTCCGTTTTGAAAGCTCTCTAGGAAAAGAGTCTACAGGGCACCTGTCTTAATCATTTAACACTGAGTTAAGAAATCCTTTCTTCGGCCCAATCAAATGTAATTCTGTTACCTTGTATTATTGTGCCTTCTACATGAAATAAATGCTTTCTCTCTCCAGCGCACCTTGCTATCCCGCCATCCTGTTCTTAATCGTTCTCTTCCTTGGGTGGAATAATGCCAGTATTTTCAAAGAGTTTCACTGCTCCCCCAGCTCCACACCTGCCACTCCCCACATACACTTTCTGAACCTTCTTGTCTAGTCTGACAGTAATGGCATCACGGAGGTGACCATCTTCCTAATTATAAAACCTGACATCTAACCTCTTGAGTAATCTGACACAGGGTGAACTCAAGCAGTTCAATTTTCAAGTTTAAATCCATTTAGCAAATATTTATTCAGCCTTCTAAGTAGAAGAAAATGTGCCCAATCTAATGGGAATCAGGAAGGGTAAGAAACGGTTCCTCTCTTCAAGGAGCATAAATCTTAAGTCTAGGAATAACTAAATACAAGAACATCGCCATGATTTGAGAAACAGCACAAGAGGAGACTGTTCCTAGTTTCTTGACAAAAGATTGGTTCCTGCAAGTCCTACAGAGACTGTGAGGGGCTGGGTCTACCAGGGAGGAGAAACATGAAATTTGGGCTTGGGAAGACTTAGATTTTCTCCCATGCCTGCTGTTAAGGGGGCCCACGTTATAGTTTCTGCTGTCTTTGAACTTGCAAGTGGCTGAAAAGATAAATGTACCATGATTTGGAGGCCTGAATATTCTGAGCAGGAAGAAAATAGGGGTGATCAGTGTACTTAGGAAATTATCTGACCTCATTCCTTAGGATGGTCAAATAGAGAAGGGTGCTAAGGAGCCTATCTCCTTAACCGCATCTTTTTCGGACTGACTCTTACCCGAGAATCCTTCAAGTGAGATTTGGGGTGTTATGGATACTGGCTTCAGCCTCTATGACTAAAATATGTTGAGCATATGGATTTTACAGGAAGGCATAATTTCTGAAGCTAAGAAGCTAACAGACTGGGAAACACCAAAAGGAAGGACCAAGCAACTAGGCCAAAGCCAGCAGAAGTAGAATAAGCCTCTCTGTTTAGGCAGAGTGGAGTGGAAGCAAATTTCTTGAAACAGGATGTTTTTTGTCTTAACCAAAATAGTTGGGCTAATTTCTGCCATATTTTGTACATTCTATGTTTGTGCCTGTTTCCCGAATTCTTTGTCTTATTTTCTGCTTTTATTTTTTCCAGTGATGAGGAAGGTATATTTCTGGAAGGTAGAAAAGTCTTATGTACTCGAAGGATTCGAGGACCACCATTTTTTATTCTTCCTTATTTATAGTGAGAAACTTAGTGTGTTTCATTTTTCCCCACCCACCTTCTTTGTGTCACGTAGAATTCCAGACCCTGATGATTGCTACAGTAAATAGATTCTTCCAGAAACTGTTTAACATGCATGTTTCATTTTGCAACTTCACTTACAACTGTTACTAGGACGTGATTCTATGGGCTCACCTTGGTCAGTTGCTGACCACTGTCCTTCTGTCCTTGGACTTCCCTGTTATGCGTAAGTTCTTGCTTTTGATTCATCTCACTTATCACTGGAATAAATTTACATACATTTTCAGAACTGGTGCATGGATGGTATATTTTGAGAGACCTCGCATGTCCAAGCAAGACTTACAGTTGCCTTAAAATCTGAAAGCCATCTGGCTGCGTACAGAACTCATGAGTAACTACCTATTTCCTTCAGAATAAAAATAAATGTTTAACTTCATTTTTTTTCTGAAGTTTAAAGCTGTGAAAGAGAGTCTGGCTAGGGAGACCAGCTGTTAGTAAAATATGAGATACTTCAAACTTAATGCCTCTATCCAAAGATTTGTAGCATTAGACAAAGGTAAACCCACCCTCCAGATTTAGCATCCTGAAACATTTTTCATATGTAACTCAGATTTCCTTTCTTTATTTTTAAGAAATGAAATGTTATGAGTCAGCCAAATTCCCGATCTGACTTTTGATGAGAATATTTTGCTTTAGTCTTTGACATTTTGAAAGTCTTCATACGTGTACAGGTATGTCTTATACTGAAAGAGTCATCTCTCAGAGTCCACCTGGTGCTGCTAGAATCCCTTTTTTTCAGATGTGGTACTTAAGAGCAAGTTGTTATGCATATGCCAGACAAAACTGCTGCTGCCTAACAGTCATTTATCCAGTGTCATTCCACTTTATCAAGTTTCCGAAGTCTAGGCATGACTGGATATTACTCCATCTTCAATATGATCCATCTTGTTTTGAGATTGGGGGCAATTTCTCCCAAAGATTAGTAATATTTCAATTGACACCTTTTTTATGTAGTATTACTGCATTTTGGCATCTTTTAACATGTTTTTAAGTCCACTTCAGGAGAAATGGGCAGAAAGTGAATCTGGCAAAGCCAGCGGATTGCTATTGTAACTCTGAAAATACAATCATTACCATATCCATTTATTTGGCTGGTTTTCCCATTTCCCACAGAATGGTTATCAACATTGTTTAGATTGCTATTGGCTTGCATCTTTTGACTCATGATTTCATTCTTATAATCATGTCTTATAACATTCTTATAATCAGTCTTATAACATGAAGCAATTAATAAGAAAAGTGAAGTCGAAAGACCTCAATGAAGAAAGGAAGTAAGGGAAGAAGAAAGCAGGCAGTGAATGCCCGGAGTGGCCTCCTCTGGCTGAAATTGCCATCCAAGAGCAGAACTGAAATGTGGTTTCCCTCATAGTTTGTTTTCTTAAATGTATCTCCATTCTGTCGTGACTTGACCACAAAGGGAAGGTGTTCTGTTGTCACTAAATTACTTGTCTGAACAGGGAAGGAAGTTTCTATTGGTTTAGTCCTCATTCATAGCTATGAAAATGTGTCTTGTCTTTCTCATGAAACTCAATTCATTACTGGAAAATCCCTCTGCTAACATGAACAAATTGAATTATTCCATGGGGTTTTATTGCTCTAAAAAGCAATTCCTTCATTGATGAGAGAACCTCTCTAACATGTTAAGAGAGGGAAAATATCATACTTAATGACAGTTTGCCTCATGTGAATTTTCTCCCTAAGATTTTCTTGTGATTTGGGCCCTTGATAAATAAAGTGCATTTTATTATTTTACTCCTATTATTTTATTCCATTATTCCAAAATTTAAAATATCAAATAAAAAAATCAAGTTCTGGGTACACTGCTAACATTTGATCTCTTTGCCTGTCCCCATAAAGCACCCTCAGACTAGGAATCTTCTGTTATAATAATATGATCTTGTCATGACTAAATAATAAAGTTCACTTTCCCCTGGTTTATAAGCTCTGGGCATGATAAGATGGCGAAGGGGCTTATTGTCATTCTTCCTGTCTCTTGAAATGTCAGTTCCACACTTATTAATTAAGATAAGGTAGCACCAGGAGCAAGACTAATAGTTTACTTTCATTGTTATTTTATTTTAACAGGCCATTACACAATACTCAAAAATACTCTGTCATTCTGCTAATCTAGTAACAGACCCATGCATATCCATTTTACTTTTCAAGAGAAATATCTTTATAGAGCTTAGCAAATTAACACATTGACTAGAGGAGCAAATATGTACATGTTTAAAAACCTACAGAAAAATAATGAGGCTAAATGTTAATTGAGCTACATTGTATTTACTTTTAGCTTTAAAATTCCTTACATAAATTGAGCATTTAAGCAATAAAATTTGAGAAGTACAGCATTTTTCATGTTCCAAAATTTTCTATCCTGTATAAGGAAAATAATGTTTTATTCAAGCAGTCATGCTGCAATCCAATGGCAGCTCTAACAGATTCTTCATTTAAATGTGTGTTGTCTACAGAAACTGGCCCTCTTGATTTTTTCACTGTGTGATCCCAACAGTCATCATGGATGCTGCCACCCGGAATGGCATTTTTAGGCTCTGGGGAGTGTAGTTGTGTGCTTCTCATGCTGTCCCTGGCCAGAGTGACTTTGTGAAGGGGACAGGATCCATGGCCAGTGCTGTCGTTGGACTCATCTGCTGTACTGAGACGGTGCGGAGTCCTGTGGTAGTGAGAAACTCATCTCAAGGGTGGAAAGTTGGGGAGAAAGATGGGTACAGCCAAGGCCACTTGCTGATATTTGACCATATTGACCCACAAAAATGCAATTTCATATGGTTTTGCCTAATATGTTTCCCTTCTGCTACTAGCATTGAACAGATGATGAGGGCTAGGCATTCTCATAATTTCCTTCCTCCTCCTCCTCCTCTTCTTCCTCCCCCTCTTCCTCCTCCTCCTCCTTCTCCTCCTCCTCATCCTCTTTATCTCCTCCTTCTTACTTTTGTCCTCCTCTCTCCACACCTCTTCCTTCTCCTCCCCTCCCTCCTGCTCTTCCTTTTTGTCTTCCTCCTCTTTGTCAGGAGCTGTTTGGGAATATGACTTAGGAATCTGCAAGTAACCTCACAATCTTCTTTCTTGCTCTCCTTTTGTTTCCATTGTATATGGAAAGAAAAAAGAATAACAGCACGAAATAAAAACAGCCAAGAGTGAGTAAACGATCATCTTGAAGGTCCTTTTCCATTTTCAAAGCTCTGTAACAGTGACTCTATGAAGAACAGCTGTAACTAAATGGGGTTTTCCTAAATGAGGGAGCTGTGTATTTTCTAGAGGCTGGCTTTGGGAAAGTAGAACCTGTGCATACCAGCCACTGTCAGAAGTGGTTTGGACAATCTGGAAGGTATTGTGTGATGTTTCCCACCCCAATTTTGAACTTAACCATTGCCCATTGCTAAACCTGCTTTTAAATGTCAAAGGTCAAAGTATGAGTTCACACAAACGTGAATGATGCTGCACTCCCAGATTTCCCTAATTTTTTATTTCATGTATGCAAAAGAAAGTCCACATTCTTTAATAGGACTTTTAATATTATGAACAGAACTTATCCTACCCTTTATATGTTTCATGTGTACTACTCTTTTGCCTACCCATACATTCAAGACCCACACACACCCATACACTGTGCTTGAACTATCCTTGACTTCTTGCCATTTCTAGAATATGTCTTATACTTACATGACCACAACTCCTTACTCATACTGTTTTCCTGAACTTGAGGAAATCTGAACAAACTAGGGCCCAGCTAGTTTAGAAGCCTTTGCACTTCTATACAGTGCCACTGTGTATGACTTTGGGCACCTTGGTCTTTTTGTGTTGAGTGATTATTCTGTGTACATGCATGCTCATTGTGGCATGCTTATTGTGGCCTTCTCTGCCATGGCATTTATCTAGCACATGCTAAGCACTTAGTAAGTGATTTTTAAGATTAAATGATAGGTTATCTGGGCACAGTGGCTCATGCCTGTAATCCCAACACTTTGGGAGGCTGAGGCAGGCAGATCATGAGGTCAGGAGTTTGAGACTAGCCTGGCCAACATGGTGAAACCCCATCTCTACTAAAGATACAAAACATTAGCTGAGTGTGGTGGTGTTTGCTTGTAATCCCAGCTACTCAGGAGGCTGAGGCAGGAGGATCGCTTGAACACGGTAGGTGGAGGTTGCAGTGAGCCAAGATTGTGCCATTGTACTCCAGCCTGGGTAACAGGGCGAGACACTGTCTCAAAAAAAAAAAACAAAAAAGATAAAATGATAGGTCTTTACAGACTATATGTAGGTATTTGCTTCACGCTAGTGTATATGCTGGAGAAAAATGCTTTCTAGAAGAAAAGTTATCAAATGGTAGATGTTTGTTTTTAAAAATTATGTGAGAAATATAAGTGCAGTTCTAGTCTAAATCTAGAATCTAGGCTCCAGATTAGCAGGAAACAAGCAGAAGACAAGAATGTATTGTGATGAACTGTATTAACAAACCTCCTCTGACTTCCTGAAGTTTATAAAAATACTTACATAAAGGAAGCAAGCTCACAGAACAGTTTTTTTAAAAATTACACAAAAATGTCTCCATAAGCCCCTGGTAAACAAAATGGAAATATTATGTAATACTTTCCTGTTGCTGCTGTAACCAATTGCTGCAAATGTAGTGGCATGAAACAATGTAAATCTATTATCTTATGGTTCAGGATTTCTTCCAGAGGACCTAGAAAGAATTCATTGATGTGCCTTTCCCAGCTTCCACAGGTCACCTGGACTGCTTGGCTCCTGGTCTCTTCTTCCATCTTCAAAGCCAGCAGTGTAACATTCAGATCTCTTCTTTCTGACCTCTGCTTCCCATCTCCCATCTGCTAGTCTCCTCCTATGACCCTCATTCTCCTGCACTTTAAGATCCTTAATTTAATCACATCTGCAAACCCCTTTTGCCATACAAAATAATATTTTCACAAGTTCCAGGGATTAGACTGTGGATGTTTTTGGAAGAACATGAGTCTGCCTACCATATCTCATGATAGCAGAAAGAACTCATCTTTCCCACGTGTTCTAATAATCTGGATGGGTGGTCTTTTATATTTTAAATTAATATTCTATCCAGGGTCGTTTTCTTTCCTTGCTTCATTCTTGCCTTCCTTCATTCCTACCCTTCCCTCCTTCCTTCCTTCCTTTCTTCCTTCCTCTCTTTTTGTAGGTATTTATTGAGTCTGTGTATCAGGCACTGTTTTTAGCCCAAGTTAGTTATACCAGCATAAGTCACTTGACCATCTATTACCCCTTTAACTGTTGCTTCAAGACAAAGCTATTGGGAGAAGACCATCACCCAAAATGATAATATAATATAACAGCCTTTCATAAACAAGTTTGAGCCTCATTATTTTAGAACTCTCACTGAACACTGAGACATGCAGAATATAGGCAAAGTGCCAACAGAAGGGCTGCCCTCCTGATATTTACATTTTTGACAGATGAGACTGTTGCACAGATACACAAAGAAGAGTCTGACAACTGAACAAGAGCCTGAACGTGTATGTGCATTAAAAAAGGAAATGAAGCTGGGCATGGGACTCATGCCTGTAATCCCAGCCCTTCAGGAGGCCAAGGCAGGAGGATGGCTTGAGCCTGGAAGTTCAAGACCAGCCTAGGCAATACAGTGAGACACCATCTCCGCAAAAAATAAAAAAATTAGCCCAGCATGTGGGTGCATGCCCGTGGTCCCAGCTACCTGGGAAGCTGAGGTGAGAAGATTTCTTGAGCCTAGGAGGTCAAGGCGGCAGTGAGCTGTGATCGCACCACTGTACTCCAGCCTGGATGACAGAGTGAGACCCTGTCTCAGAAAAAAACAAAAAACAGAATTAGTGAGCGAGGGGCTGACATTATTTATAAGCTGTTTGTGGTATGCCAAGCAAGGGACAGTCACAGAACTTGCATTTCTAGATGAGCTGAGGTTTGGGGTGTGGGGTGGGAGAGGGAGACAGATTTTTGCCTGGGTGTCACAGCTTCCTGAATTTGCAGTTTCAAATGGCTGCCTTGGCAGTCTCTCATGCATTAACTCCCTGTCGCCAGGTCTAAAATAACCGGGGACTGGCAGAAGCCTAGAGCTATTCCTTCCCAGATTCGTAGCATTGTTACTCTTTTTTTTTTTTTCCTAAGCTCCACTTGTAGAATGTAGACTGCCAATCCAACTTGCAAAGCCATCAGATACAGGCACATCATCCCGTAAGCATTTCTGACAGTCAGTGTCACTATGCATCTTTTTTATCACCTTCCTTTTTACAAGGTATCACAGATAGCACGTGAAGTTCAACTGTGATTAATAGGACTCTTTCACCATTGACTTCACTGGGCTCCAGCCTACTAAGAAAAATGCGGCTGCTGATAAATCTCATGTGATAAGAGCCGTGTTATGTAAGCAGTTCAGGCAGGCGTTTCAGTGCATATTATTATGACAGGGTGGTAGTTTGCAAAGTTCAATTGAATTGACTAGGCCGCTTGTCCAATTGATTTTGCTTCTGTTGAGTGGGAAAAACAAATACTAATAGTACCAAAACCCATGTTTGCATGATAGAGATTATCTGTTTGGCTGTTGGTCTATTTTTTTGTAACCACTTTTAGAATATTATGCACACTTGGAAAAAATTTTTCTAGTCCTTTTTTTCTTAGAAGTTCATACATCAAAGCTTCTGGTGGAACACTGAAACAAAACATTTAAAATTGTCTGGGAAACTTTTCAGAGGAAAGAGGAAAATGCAATTGTTCTGTGTAGACTTTTTTTTTTTTTTTTTTGGAGACAAAGTCTCGCTCTGTCGCCAGGCTGGAGTGCAATGCCACAGTCTCGGCTCACTGCAACCTCCACCTCCCAAGTTCAAGCGATTCTCCTGCCTCAACCTCCTGAGTAGCTGGAATTACTGGCATACGCCACCACACGCGGCTAATTTTTTGTATTTTTAGTAGAGACGGGGTTTCACCATGTTGGCCAGGCTGGGCTCAAACCCCTGACCTCAAGTGATCTGGCCGCCTTGGCCTTTTAAAATGCTGGGATTACAGGCGTGAGCCACCGCACCCAGCCTGTGTAGACTTTTGATGCACTAACTGTATGTGGGGGATGGTTTAGGATGTCAAGATGTACATGTGCACAAGATTTATGGATGACATAGCAAATGATTTACATTACTGAATTTCTAAAGGACAAGAGATGTAAATGGTGAAAAATCACCTTGGGTTAGATGGGAGCAGAAAGAACGTAGACATTCCTTCTAGGCAAGACTTGCTTACTGGACACATTCTGAAGGAAATTTAATCGTGCACGCAGGGTGGGAAGAGCATGGCACAGGCACAGGCACCCCTGTAGACTGAATTCTCTTGGGGGATGAGTTGGGGGAACAGTTTCATCTCACACCATAACTTCAATCATAGCTAAAAATGGCCATGTGATTATCGTGCAGTATTGAATTATAAGGACCAGTTAGATCAGTGAATTTGGATCTTTCTGAGACTAACAAATGGAAAACAGAGACTTTGTTTTACATAAAAGGTTTTTTTGTGGGTAACGAAAAAACCAAGACATACCTTGTCCAGCCTCATTCAGCAACTATTCTCTGTGTTCCGTGAGCCTAGGGCTGAAGCCTTCTTGGAAAGTCTGCATGCCCCAGGCTTGAGCAGTGTTTTCATACCTCCATGCCTTCCCCTGATCTGTTCTCTCTGCCTCAAACACTCTTTTTCTTCTAGTAACCTCGGGCTTGCCCTTCAAGACCCAGAACAAACAGTTATTACCATCTCTCGCCGAAATTAGTGAGTAACTTCTTTTCTGAAACCTTTCAGCAAGTTGGACATATATCTTTCATAACCGATTTGTTATTTAAATATAACATGGTCTGTCTCTCCCAGTAGATCATAGGCTTCTTGAAGTGGGGACCATGCCACTCTTATCTTTGTCTTCCTGCCCTACCCAAGCAAATCATAGACTCTTAGTGCTTATTAAATAATTGAATGAATTTGTGCCCAGAGAAGGGACACCAACCAGTCAAAGGCACACCCCATCACCCTCCTTTTATTTCTTCTCTTGTCAGAAATGCAAAACTCTTAATGTAAAACCTTCTGTGATGAAGGAAGCAGAAAGAGGTTGTGAAACTTAAAATCCTCTAATATAAAATGTTCATGTGGGTAGATCCAACAGAGAAGAAACTAAGCCTAAGGGATTTTCACTCTGAAATCCATGGATTTGCTTTCTTGTTGTTTTCACCTCTTCCCGGTAATGCCATGTGATGGAGCCATTTCGCAGGGGTTAATCTACATGTAATGAAGTTTCAAATAAATCATATACTGTACTCCACTTATGGGGCTCTGAGGTTTTTCTTTTCTAGGCAGCATGATACAAAACAGTGATAAATAGGCTGATGTTTATCACTGCACGTAATACCTTTTAAAAGAAAATTTTTTGCTGTCCCTGAGCAAGTATATATTATTGTGAGTAGTTTCTTCATTAAAATCAGAGGCTTTGCACATACTCTATCAGAACTGGAGAATGTCTGATCATCAGAAACATGCAAGATTCAGGTGATATGTCTTCTCTCAAAAGACCTCCAGCCGTCTCTGACCCATGTCAGTCTGACTTTTGCTTTCTAATAAAACTCATGAGCAAATGTGCAGATCTAGCCTGGCATGGGCACTGATATTAAGAACTTAGTTCTGCCACCTGCAAGCATATACCTGCTGGTCAAGAAAACATAAAGTATCCTTCCTCCGGCCCCAGCCCTAGGAGGGGAGCATAACACAAGAGTATTGAATAGGAGAGTCTTCCAAAGTAGCACAACTTAAACCCTGGTTCTGATTCTAAGAAAAGTCAGTAGCCCATGTGGAATTTTCGGGGACCATTTTTCTTCCTGGAAGAGTGTACAGTCTTTCCTGTGCATGATAAATGTGGGGCATTTACACTAGGAGAGTCCTATACTGATGTGGATCAACATTCATCTCATCTTCTATGCTAAAATCAAAAGTATACAGTTTCCTGAGATGGAAACGATGGGGTCAGGGTCACAATGAGGAGGGGTTTTTTTCCTCTAAACTGCAACTGATAGAATTTTAGTGGCATATAGATATGATGAGTTCTCATGACTTTTTTCTCTTTAGTTCAAAACAACAGTAAAATGAACAGCCAAAGAGAAGGAGAATAATGATATATCAGGTTTGAAGATGATCTATACAGGTATTGACCAGCTTTCTGGAATCAGGGGTATTTCCATATAACTTTATATCTAGGCATGGATCACTCAAGGGTGAATTGTCTACATCATGGACAGTAAAGTAGAAAGGAAGGCCCACAGAGTGAGAATTAAGGACGTGGGAATGCATGCCCCGCCCCCCCGCCCCTCACCAGCTGCTGGTCTAGACCACCTTACAAAATGTCATGGCAAAAAAATGCTTTGTCAACTACAAAGCATAGTATAAAATTCAGTCGTGCATTATTACAATTATTGAAATGATTACTTGATAATTTTACTGATTTTCCCCACAGTCTGATGGACATGGATGAAATTTAGGGTTGTTTAGGATTTGCTCATTTGTTGAAAGTAAACTTCGTTTGAAGCACTAAGCACCTCTCTGCCTTGAAAGGTAGCACTTTTGCTGAGAGGTGAAGCTGGTTTTAGTTGTTCTCCACATCCGTGCGCAAAGTGTTTCTTCCATTTCCACAACAGAGAAGAGACAGGAAAGTGATTAAAGAGACCAGCATAGGCTGGGTGCTGTGGCTCATGCCTGTAATCCCAGCACTTTGGGAGGCCAAAGCGGGAGGATCACCTGAGGTGAGGAGTTCAAGACCAGCCTGACCAACATGGTAAAACCCCTTTTCTACTAAAAATACGAAAATTAGCTGGGCGTGGTGGCAGGTGCCTATAATTCCAGCTACTCGGGAGGCTGAGGCAGGAGAATCACTTGAACCTGGGAGGTGGAGGTTGCAGTGAGCCGAGACTGCAGCATTGCACTCCAGCCTGGGCAACAAGAGCAAGACTTCATCTCAAAAAAAACAAACAACAACAACAACAACAAAAAAAAACCCAGCGTAGTAGGGAAGCTGAATATTCAGTGTAATTTTTTTCATATGTTTAAAGTTATTTCCAGATGATTAGACATATAGACTCCAGCTAAGAACAAATGTAAGTAATTTTTGGATTATCTGTTTAGGATTATTTGTACTGCCTTCCCATACATTAATGTAAGCAACTGGGAATAGACTGCTGTTCACTCTCTCTCACATAAATCCTCAGCCAAATAAGGGCATCTGGGGAGCAAGCAACACTAACTTAGCCTGATAGGCAAACTCCATGGAAGAAATGCTGTTGCCTCCTCTAAGACAAAGTTGAAAGAATAGCTCTTAATGTTGCACATGACAAAATCCCAAAGATTTCTCTTTCATCATCATCATTATTGTCATCAGCAGCAGCAGCACCTTTTACTGAATGTCTTCTCTGTGCCAGATGCAATACTAGATACTTACAAACGTTAGAGCTTGTAATTTCATCCTTGCAACAACCCTGAGAGGTATGTGTCATATTTCTCATTTTTCAAATGAACAAACAGCTGCTCAGATGTTGACATGACTCAGACATGAGCTTTTAAGAGGCAGAGCTGGACTTCAACCCAGACTTGACTTCAGGCCTCGGTTCATTCCATGACTCGATGCGGCTGCTTCGCTGTTTATTAGCTGCACGGGCAGACTGGATGGATTTACAGAGCTACAGGCCTCAAGGTCAGATCACCTCTGGCTTCTGGTCTCAATTCTGTCACTTATCACCTCTGTGATCTTGGAAAAATCTGTTAATCACTCTAAGTCTGTTGTCTCATCTGTAAAGTGTTGTTAAATTGGGCCGTCAATCCTCGCAGGATCATTGGGAGGAGCAAATAGCACAGTATATACTGAGTGCTAGAAAAATCTAAGGTCTGACAACCATTCACTCTTGAGCAGCACTGCTTGCAAGGCTTATTCTTTAAAATATGTTTGCCTTAATGATTTTCTATTATTTCAAGACATAGACATTCATCAAGTAGCACAAACAATGATATGCAAAAAAACCTTTATTTAATTAGAGCCCAAATAAATAGAAACTCTTGTTTCAGGTTGCTTTCTTGAACTCCACTTTTGAGAGCAAGAAATAATTAAGAAAGCAAGACATAAGTAAGAAGAGAAGCATAGGGGTAAGCATAGATTTGCTAAAAACCCAAACAGCTTCTAGACTATTTTCAGGGTCACAATCAGGTTTAGGCAGGAAGCTTCCCTAGAGACTAGAGATGTCCAGTTACTTGGCCAAGGTCACTCACCCACCTGGGCCCAGGTTCCAGTGCTCTACCCTGTGGCTGGTCTTTCTACCTAATTCCCCAGAGCTCCTCATCTCCTTGGCCTGACCTGGAGCACACACTCATGTTCAGCATGAGACTCTTCAGATCCCCTCCATCCACAAATGGAAGGCACCCTTTTTTGTTCCTGTAGACTGAGCCGACTCACAGTGAATTGCTTCACACTTAAGAGTTTCAACCACAAAGTCTAGAAATAGAAATCTCCGTTTATCAAAATGTCCCATTCCACATTCATTCTCATTAGTGGAGCTTTCATTGTTGTTATTTGCCTTCTGTAGGAATGGAAAATAAGTTCCCATTGTGATTTGAACTATCTGGGACATGCAGTGAACTTGGACAATGTGTCATTCCCCAGATCTACTGCCAGGCTCTACATGTTGTTCCAATTCACTGGAAAACTGCCAGCCTTGCTCCTACGTTTTGTAAATCTACCATGGAGGAAGGCATTGGGTATTGACATAGAGGAGATAAAGCACACAGAGATGATTTTTCTTGTTATTGTGTAAAGCTAACACAGGAAAATATGTTTGTCAAGGAGGATGGAGCCTGGTTATTCCTTACATTCAGGTAGAGGTGACGGGACCTGAAAGTCAAACAAAGAAAGAGGAAAATGTTGATATCATTTTTTTGTCATCCTTCTTTTCTTATGGTTGTTTTCTCTTATTGTATGCTTCTTAACACTGGTTCCTTGTGGACACCCTGGATAACATTAGAGCAGAACATTCTAACACTTTGCTTTGAAGCAAGAATTGGAATTAACTGCCCTTTAAAGTACAGCAACAAATTAATCCAGCCCAAATCCCAATGAGGGCAGTCAATAAAATTCTTCTTTTGCAGAGGCAGGGCATTTCACACAGAGACACAAGAGAGGGTGGATTACTCAGTCAAGGCCACACAGCAAGTTCCTGAACAGCTTGACTGTAATTACACATAGAGAAAGAGCTTAATTATTTGAGCCCTAAGATTATCGAAGTGCCATGATACATGAGGCCTCCAACAGTTCCTTTGCCATCCAAGTTGTTTCCAGATCAACTCTCATGAGATCAACTCTCATGAGATCAACAGCTTAAACCCAGGAGTCAGGCAGGAGTAGGAGGCAAGATTTACAAGTCACCACTGTGGACTTGTGTGGGGCTGCAGGACCTAAAACTATGGCTTCGTCTACTGTAGAGGGTTCCCAGAGCAAACCCAGTCTAGGAAGGTGTATTCATCCATTCTCACATTGCTGTAGAGAAATACCTGAGACGGGGTAATTTATAAAGAAAAGTGGTTTAATTGGCTCATGGTTCTGCAGGCTGTATGGGAAACATAGTGGCTTCTGCTTCCAAGGAGACCTCAGGAAGCTTCCAATCACGGCAGAAGGCAAAAAGGGAGTGGGACACCTCACAAGGTGGGAGCAGGAGCAAGAGACAGACGAGGGAGGTGCTATACACTTTTAAACAATCAGATCTCGTGAGAGCTCACTCACTATCTCAAGAACAGCACCAAGGGGATGGTGCTAAACTGTTCATGAGAAACCTTCCCCCATGATCTAATCACCTCCCACTAGGCCCTGCCTCCAACACTGGGGATTACAATTGAACATGAGATTTGGGTGGGGACACAGATCCAAACCATATCAGAAGGCAAGTGCTAGGAGCTCTTCATGGTTTCTGGAATCAGAGAGCGTTCTTGGAGCAGAATGACTATGTTAACCATAACAGAAATGAATGTGAGTCAGAAGCTTACAGACAATTTTAGCAACAAAAAAAGTTTTTAACCTGATTCTTATGGGACAGGAAAAAAAAAAAAAGGCCAAATGATAGATTTTTCATTTTGGGCAAAAAAAGAATTGGAAGTAATCTCAGAAGTTTACCACTTTGGGCAAGAGGCCAACACTTGAAGTGCAGAGAGGAGGTATAATATGAACTTTAAAATGGATTATAAAGAGCCAAATAGAATAAAATTGGGGTCTGAGAGCTGGTAACATGTTGCTTGATTTCCGATGATGAATCCTCTCACCAGCTCAAGGGCACCAACTTGATGGATTTAATGTAATGTCTAAAATGACTAAGCTTTGATATTGTAAGTAGCCTGACCACATCATGAGATTCTGAGTAACTTGATTTGTCTGGCATTGTTCTGAAGTGGATCCATTTTATCAAAGCCACAGATATATGGCAAAGTTGAAAAGATAATGTGAAAGTTCCTTTAGCACACAGACGTCCCAGGCCCTGGTTTCAATCACACCAGTAGGACGGAATTTTAGGCAGTTGATAATAAAAGTTTGTCCAAACTTAGCAAATGTACAATTAACTAGAAAGAGGGATCTACTATGATTGACTATAAAATGTGCCACTTGAAAGAAAAAAAAAATGAATTGAGCACAGGAAGCCTGTCAGGCATCATATTTATAAATGGTGCTAATCCTATTCACAAACTTAGAGTGCAGGGCAGTAGATTTCTACCTTATGGTGAATTCACTCTGTTGATGGGCACACCGGAAATCTACTATGGTTTCATACTCTGTTTATAAACTGGAAAATGTCCGTCCATTTAAAAATCCCAGTGCTGTGTTTGCAAATAATTTCTCTTACATTGTTCCACTTGTAGTCTCCAGGTAATATTATGAAGTGAAACTCATAATAATATGAGTCCGTATTCATTGAGAATCAAATGTGCTAGCTACTATATGCCTGGCACTGTACTGAGTGATATCACATTAAACCCTTACAAGAGTCCAGCTTTATCTGAATTTCGCAGACGAGATACTGAGGTGCAAAGGTGACATAACCTGGCTGAAGTCGCACAGCTGATTGATACGTTAGAGTACCAAGATTTGAACCCAGGAGATCAAACCCCTGAGCCCAGCTGCCTCCTGATGTCCTTTATGGACTTACCCCATAAAGATATTTTCCCAAGTAAGAAATATTCACCATCTTGATGTGAATTTGACAGTATTATCCACCCTATACATTTTTTACCTTACCTGAAATTGAGCAGAAAATGTAGCTTAATTGCATTCTAGAGTTTGGTGGAAAGTAGAAATTGTGAGCAACAAACTTGAGAATCTAGCTGAAGAGATTTCCAAGAAAAATGTAGAAAGTATGGCCGTTTTCACCTTGTTCCTTATAGCAAAATGAAAGCAGAAACAGAAAAAATGTGGAAGAACTATGAAACAAAGAAGGACCAGTAGTTGATCTGAAAAATTTTCAGACTATTCAGATAATATGCTCCAGACAATGTGGCCAAGGGTGTGGCTGGACAAACCTTTTCCAGTTCAAGAAAATTTCAATTTCACAATTTATTTTCCAGTCCCCAAAAATACAACTGCAGGATATCTGCTTCTGACCCAGATGGAGTATCATGGACTAAATTTATTCTCCTGTCTGATGAAAAACCAAAAACAGGGGCAAAATATATTAAATACATTTTTAACATATATTAATAAATCATACTTCTGGAAAAAAAATAGTTTGCAAGGCACTGGAAGACAGACAATGAAGGGCAGTGATCTTTCAGCGATGGGAAACAAATGGGATGAACTCTAAGCTCCCCAAGCTTACTGCTTTGAGAGAGTTTCCAGGCCATGGCTTGAGGTATTTGGAAGGGGAAGAAGGAGGCTGGTAGACTCTCTTATTTGAGGAAACAAAGCTGAGAGTCCAAGAAGACTAAGGTGGCTAGAATTCACAGGAGAGTACTAGAGAGCTGAGAGCTATGTAGTGTGAAAACTTCAGAGATCTGTAGAAAGTCCCCCTTTAGTACTTAGCTTAGTACTGATTGATGTATGCATGTAAAGAAACTACTGGAAGCTGGGGAGATAACCACTTGAAAAGATTAAAGGTCATAGTGACTGGTAGTCACACAGGGCTGAAAAGAGTGCCCATTCCCATCAGCCAGACAGGAACACCTCAAGATCCACAGGGTGGTGGGTATAGCACATAGAAGGGTCTTGCCTCCACAATGGAGGTTATAAGCCATTAATTGAGCAAGATCCAATTATATGCTGCTTGCAAGAAATGCACTGTCAATATAAAAATATAAACAGGTTAAAAAGGAAAGGATAAAAAAAGATACACCATACTGGGTTGAATAGTGTCTGTGAAGAATTCATGTCTACCCAGAATCTCGAATATGACCTTATTTGGAAATAGGGTCTTTGGAGATATAATTAGTTAAGACGGGGTCACACTAGATTAGGGTGGGCCCTAAATCCAATATGGCCAGTATTCTTATAAGAAGAAAAGAGGAGACACAGAGGCACAGACAACACACAGAAAAGGACAGGTGACAACAGAGGCGGAGACTCTAGAGATGCAGCTGCCATCCAAGGAATGCCACGGGTTCTCAGCAAACATCAGAAGGTAGGAAGAGACAAGATGTTACTCCCTGGAATCTTCAGACCAGAGGATGACCCTGCCAGCACTTCGGTCTCAAACTTCTAGCTTCTAGAATTGTGCAGAATAAATTTCTGTTGTTTGAAGGCACCTTGTTTCTGGTACAGATGCCCATTGACTTAGGACAGGGTTCCATCCTGATTAACCCATTCTGAAGTTGAACAATTGTAAGTTGAACCACTGTAAGACTGGGACCATCTGTAATTAGTAATGATGGTCTTAGGAAACTAACGTTGATTTTGGTACTGGGCAATGGGGTGCTATTGTGCAAATACCTAATAATGTGGAAGTGGCTGTGGAATTGGGTCATGGGTAAAGGCTGGAAGAATTTTGAGGCACCATGACAGAAAAAAGCCTGGAATTCCTTGAAGAGATTATTGGTAGAAATACAGGCACTAAAGATGTTTCTGGTGAAGGCTCAGTAAGAAGTGAAGACCATGGCAGAGAAAGCATCTATCATTTTAGAGAATACCTATATCATCATGAACAGATTGTTGGTAGAAATTAGAATATTTCAGGTGCTTCTGGTGAGGTCTCAAAAGAAATATGTTATCGGGCATGAGAGGAAAGGGGATGCTTTTTAGAAAGAGGTAGAAAATGTAGCTGAATTGCCTTGTAGGGTCCGGTGGAAAGTAGAAATTGTAGCAACAAACTTGGGAATTTAGCTGAAGAGATTTCCAAGAAAAATGTAGAAAATGTGGGCTGTTTTCTCCTTATTGCTTATGGCAAAATGAGAGAGGAAAGAAAAAAAAATTGAGGGAGTAACTATTAAACAAAGAAGGATGAGTACTTGATTTGGAAAATTCTCAGCCTATCCAGATAATATGCTCCAGACAATGTGGCCAAGGGTGTGGCTGGACAAACCTTTGCTAAGAGATGAGGCCTGTGACTCATGGACCCAAGCAACCATCTTAGCAGAGGCCAGCAATAGAGATGGGTCATCCAGGAAGGATCCATTCAGAATCCTCTCGTGTAATAGTATGGATCTCACGGCAGGCACAGGAGAGCAACAAGCTTTCTGAGGGCATTATATCAGCAGAAACACTGACCGCTTGTACTGAAGGGAACAGAGACAGAATGAAATGAAAGAAGGCAGTTGAACTTCTAGGCTTCTACAGGCAGAAAACAGGCTGATAGAACTGCTCAACTACAGACATGTTCTACCTTTCTAGAAAAAGAAAAGAAAGACCTCCAGAGGCAGAGGCCAGAAAAGTGGACATAGATGAGAGGCCAATGTGGTCTCTGTAGGCCCAGAAACAGTGACTGGTTCAGTCTTCGTGGGCTCAGAGGGTGGATCAAGCCACAAAGAATATTATCTGGCCCTAAAGACTAATGGAACCTTCTCTGTTGGGTTTCAAACCTACTTTAGGCCAGTAACTCCTTTATTTCTTCAATTTCCTCCCTTTTGGAATGGGGAAGTCTACTGTATGCCTGACCCACCATTGTATTTTGGAAGCAGATACCTTGTTTTCTAGTATCACAGGTCCACAGACGGACAAGAATTTTCCCAGATTGGATCATACCCAGTGTCTCACCAAACCTAATTTATGTGAATTATATGATGCTATTTGGAACCTTTCGAGCTGATGCTCTTCAGAGGGAGCATGCATAGGCCAATACCTTGATTTTGGACTTCTGGCCTCCAGAAATTTGAAAGAATCAATTTCTATTGCTTATGCCACCTATTTTCTGAAGATTTCTTATATCAGCCCTAAGTAACTAATACCCAAATCAAAAGTAAGCTGGAGTGGCTCTATTAGTAGTAGACGAAGTCAGTTTCAGAGCAAAGACTATTGCCAGGGATAGAGAGGGTCATCTGATAATCATAAAATGGTCAGTTTATCAGCTAATCAAGAAGATGTCGTAATTCTAAACTGTAGTGCCTCTAATAACATATTTTCAAAATACATGAAACAAACACTGATAGGAGAAACAGACAAATCCACAATAGTCAGAGTTTTCAACATTCCTCATCAATAATTGATAGAATAAGTAGACAGGAAATCAGGAAGGATATAAAAGATTTGAACAACCCTTGAAACAACCTGACCTAATTGACATTTATAAAGCATCATACCCAACAACAGAATTCATTGTTTTTAAGTGCACGTAGAACATTTAGCAAAATAGTTCATACCCTGGGCCGTAAAATAAGTCTCAATGAATTTAAAAATATTCAAGTGATATAAAATATGTAAATGATAAAAATATTGAATTATAAATCAGTAGGAAATCTCCAAATATTTGAAGCTGAAATAAAACATTTCTGCATAATGAATGGGTCAAATACATCAAATGGTCATTAGAAAGTATTTTAACTGAATAGATAAAGAAATACAGCACATCCAAAGAATGCCCCTAAAGCAGTATTGTGGGGGATCTTTTAGCTCTAAACCTCTATGGTTAGAAACAAAGAAAAGTCTCAAATCAATTACTTCAGCTTCCACATTAAGAAACTACAAAAAGAAGAGCTAATTAAACACAAAATAAGTGAAAGAAAGGATATAGTGAAAGTCAAAGTGGAACAGAAAACAGAAAACCAACAAAGAAAACTGATGAAACTAAATGCTGATTCTTTGAGAATATTGATAAAATTGCCAAACAGATTTATGGGGTGGGTGAGGAAAAACAGCACAGTTTATGAATATAAAAAATGAAAGAGGTGATATCATTAGAGATTGTACAGGGATTAAAATGATAATCATGGGTATTATGACAACTTTATGCCAATAGATTTGACAACCTAGATCAGGGGTGAACAAGCTTCGTCTGTAGAGAACTAGATAGTAAGTATTTTTGGCTTTGAGGGCCACAAATTGTCTATGTCATGGTTTTTTTCCCCCAACCTTTAAAAATGTAAAAACATTCTTAGCTTGCAGACTGTACTAGTCCGTTCTCGCACTGCTATAAAGAAATACCTGAGACTGGGTAATTTATAAAGAAAAGAGGTTTAATTGGCTCATGGTTCTGCAGGCTGTACAGGAAGCATAGCTTGGGAGGCCCCAGGAAACTTACAATCATGGCGGAAAGTGACGGGGAAGCTAGAGCAGGAGGAAGGGGTGGTGGGGAGGTGCTACGCACTTTTAAAGAACCAAATCTCACAATAACTCACTCACTATCATGAGAACAGCACTAAAGGGAAATCTGCCCCCGTGATCCAGTCACCTCCCATCAGGCTCTACCTCCAGCATTGGGGATTACAATTTGACATGAGATTTGGGTGGGGACGCAGACCCAAAGCATGTCATGGACTAAGAGCCAACCCCTGTCTTAAATGAAATGGATGAATTCCTTGTAAGACACAAGTTTTCAAAATTCACTAAACAAGAAATAGATAACCTGACTTTCCATTTCTAATAAGGAACTGAATTTTAAATTTTCTCACAAAGGAAACTACAAACCAGAGCATTTCACTGATAAATTCTACCAAATATTTAAAAAAAGAAATGATACCAATTCTACACAAACTCTTTCAGAAAACTAAAAAGAGGGAATGCTTTCCAATTCATTCTATGAGACAAGCATCACCCTGTTAGCACAAGCAAAGGTGCTACAAGAAAAGAAAACTAAAGATCAGTATCCCTGGTGAACATAGATGTAAAATTCTAAACAAAATTTTAGCAAATTGAATCCAACAATTTATAGAAAGTGACATTCATCATAGCCATATGGGGTCTGGTTGGTATAACATTCAAAAATCAATTTATATAATTTATCACATTAATAAGCTAAAGGAGAAAAACCACATAATCATCTCAATAGATGGAGAAAAGGATTTGACAAAACTCTACATTCATTCTTGATAAAAAATCTCAGCAAACTAGGAATAGAAGGGAAAGTTCTCAACCTGAAACTTCCTTAATCTAGTAGCAGAAAATTCCCTCCTGCTATAGCATTTAATAAGGAAAGACTGAGTCTTTTTTCTTCAAGATCAGGAACTAGACAGTGAGTCTGCCCTCTCCACTCCCATTCAACATTCTATTGCAGGTTGTAGCCAGCGCGGTCAGAAAGAATGCAATACAAAAGTACAACATAAAAGGCACTTATATTGAAAAGAAAGAAATTAAACTGTCTTTCTGCAGACAGCATGATTGTCGATGTAGAAAATTGAATAAAATCTTAATAAAAAAGCTACTAGAACTAATAAGTAAGTTTCACAAGTTGGCAAGGTACAAGATATATAAATGGAAGTAAATAGTATTTCTGTACACTGTACCTGTTACTCCTTCAAAAGTATTAAGGTTTGGGGGATAAATCTGACAAAAGAGGTGAAAATCTGTACACTGAAAACACAAAACATTGTGGAGAGAAATTAGAGAAGAGCTAAATAAATGGACACACTGAATTTATGGGTCAGAAGACTCAATAGTGTTAACAAATGAATTCTCCCCAAAAGGGATCTGTATATTTAATGCAATACCAGTCAACATCCCAAGAGGATTTTTTGGTAGAATTTTTTGGTAAAATTCATGTGGACACAGGACCTAAAATAATCAAATAACGTTGACAGAGAAGAACAAAGTTGGGAGGCTAACAGTGTATCATTTCACGATGTTTTATCAAGTTGCAGTAATCAGGACAGTGTGGTCTTGACACAGAGATAGATTAATCAAGGCAACAGAATAGAAAACCTACATATATAAAGCAAAGAGACCTTACATATCTGGAAAACTGATTTACCACAAAGGTGCAAAATCAATGAAGTGAGAAAAGAATGAATTTTTCAACATGTGATATTGAACCAATTAGACATCCACATACAAATAAACTTTAATCCTTACATCATTTTAATATTAACTCACTATGGTCACAGACCTAATATAAGGCTTCACATTATAAAACATTTAGAAGAAAACATTGGAGAAAAATTTCTGTGACTGATTAGGCAAAGAGTTCCTAAATACAGCTCTAAAAGCGTGATCCAAAAGCTAGTACATTGGACTTCACTAAAGTTTTTTAAAACTCATTTTATTTGAGAGACATCAATAAGAGAATGAAAAAAGAAGTCACAGACTAGGAGAAAATATTATTACATTATATATCCGATGAAGAAATTGTGTCCAGAACATATTAGGTTTGTGCAAAAATAATTGTGGTTTTTGCCTTTACTTTCAATGTATAAAGAATACTTTCAACTATAAAGAATCCCCAACAATTCAACAATAAGAAAACAAGCAACCCATTTTTTGTAATTGGGCAAAAGATTTGAATAAGCATTTCACCAAAGAAGACACGCAAATGTCAAATAAGCACACAGAAAGATTCTCAACATCATTAGTTATTAGTAAAATGCAGATTAAATGTACAGTGAGCTACCACTATCCATATTTTTGATTGGCTAAAATTAAAAATACCAAGTCACGGTGAGAGGGGAAGTACTAGAATTCTCATATACTCTCAGACACTGCTGGTAGGAATGTAAAATAGTACTGTCTCACCTTTGCTTTAGAAAACAGTTTGGCCGTTTCTTAAAAAGTTAAATACACATCTACCATTTGATACAGCTGTTCCACTCCTAGATGTTTACTCAAGAGCAAGGAAATCATACAGTTTTGATAGAAAGATGTGTACATGAATGTTCATAGCAACTCTATTTGTAAGAGCCAAAAAAATGGAAACAACCCACATGTTCCTCAAGAAAAATATCGACACATAGGCCCCATGGTCTACTCATACAATTGAATGCTACTCAGCAATGAAAGGTAATGAGATGTTTATACAGGCAACACCATGCGTGAATCCTGAAATAATTGTGCTGAGTAAAAGACGCCAGGCCAAAAACGTGGATACATACCATAGGATTCTATTTATGTACAATTCCAGGAAATGGAAACTTACGTAGAGTGAAGGAAGGCAAATCAGTGGTTACTTGGGGACAGGGAAGGGATGGGAGAAAAGGATTACAAAGGTGCAGAAGGAAACCTTTGGAGTTGTTAGGTTTATTTATTATTTTGTTTATGGCAGTAGTTTCACAGCTGTAAATTTATGAAATCCTGTACCTTAAGTGGGTGTAGTTGATCATCTGTCAGTTATACCTTAGTAAAGCTCAGGAAAGGAGGGAGGGAGGGGAGGGGAGGAGAGGAAGTGAGGAAGGAAGGAGAGGAAGGGAAGATGGAGAGGAGAGAGACAAAGAAAGGGAGGGAGGAGAGGAAGCGAATATAGGCAGGAGAGAGAGAGAAGAAGGGAGGGAGGGAGAAGAGGGAGGGAGGGAAAAGCGGGAGGAAGGAAGGGAGGGAGGGAGGGAAGATAAGGAGAAGAAGGGAGGAAGAAAGGAGAGGAAAGAGAGGCAGAAAGAAAGGAGAGAGCTTGAAAGAAGGGAAATTTCAGCTATCAGAGAACTCGTCTAGGAGCTCAGGTTAGTGAGAAGAAAGTGAGATTTCTTTGGAGCTCCTCAATACCATTTCCTAATCTCACTAAGACTGGCCCTGACTGTGTATATCAGCTAAGTGACCTGTTCCACCGGAATGCTGGCTCACATTATTCCATTTGCATTTATTTTGTATAATGTCCCTGCAATATTTGTGGGACATGAGGGTTCTACCAGTCCACAATTCCAGAAAAATCTGACCTATCTGCTCCCAGGATGTCAGATGAAAACGAAGATGGCTATACATACAACTCAGGCCACATTTGTCTTCTAGGACTGAGTTTTTGTTAGTACACATACCTCCTTTCTACTTACCCCTTACTGTAGAGAATTCTATTAATGATGGAACTTTCCAATAAGCAAACCCAATTGATGAAAATACAAATGTATGAAACAGATAATGAAGAAATTGATCACGTTTCTTATAAAAAGAGTCCGAAAGGGCCACTTTAAGTAAGAAAGCTTCTATAGGGAGTCTAAAGATGAGTCAATGTGTAAAAATTGACTCCGTACATATTTCAGGAATCCAACTACATGCTATTAGGCCAACCTGACCTAGTGAAATGAGTTTTATAAACTGCCCTTGTTTTCAGAAGGGCCTCCATAGTGATGAGTATCCACCCTGTACTAAACCCCCCATTTCCTCCTGGTGGTGAGTGAAGGGTGTCAGGGATACTGGAGTACAGCTGTGCTTGGGGATGATGCAGAGCCACCTGCACAGGGGCCTTGGGCTCTTCTATAGTGCCCCTAGAGGACAGGAGGCCCACAAGCAGTCATTGGGGAGGCCAGCTGATCCCCAGGTCATGCATGCCTGCATAGCATAAACGACTCACTGATGTGGCTGGACCTGGCCAGGCTGTGGGTGTGATGAGTTAAGGGCATCCCTGGTGCCGGGGATAGGAGGCACCCAGCACTCTGTGCCAGCCACCTGCCATCTCCTCTCTACAGAGTCCACTGTGGATCACGCTGCTGTGTTCCCTTCCAGGACCGTTGCCATCCATGTCCAGACTCAAATGTACCCATGGAATATTTTATTCATCTGTGTCTTTTATTTTTAAACACAAACATCCTTAAACTGAACCATATTATTCTGTATCTTATTATTTTTATCACGCAACATGCCTTGTAATTCTATCCATTTTTAATTTTTTTTTGTTTAGAGACAGGGTCTCCTTCTGTCACCCAGGCTAGAGTGCAGTGGTGTGATCATAGCTCCCTGAAGCCTGGATCTGCTGGGCTCAAGTGATCCTCCCATGTCTACCTCCCAAGTAGCTGGGACTACCGGCATGTGTCACCATGCCTGATAATATTTTTATTTTTATTTTTTGTAAAGACAGAGTCTCAATATGTTGCCTGGGCTGGTCATGAACTCCTGGCCTCAAGCCATCCTCCCACCTCAGCCTCCCAAACTGTGGGATTATAGGCATGAGCCACTGTGTCCAACCCTCTCTATATTAAAATATAGAAGTCTACCTCATTCTTTCTAACCACTCCCTAGATTGCACACAACATCCATAGCACAGTTTACGTAGCCATGGCCTTATTCGTGGGCATGCAGGTTGTTTCTGTTGCAGACGTCGCTGTGATTAATGCCCATGCACCTGCCTCTGGTACACTTGGGGAGGGTTTAAACTGAGCTTTAACCCCATACTCCTGAGAAATACAGTTTTACCCCATACCCTTGATAAATACCATTTTACCCCACAACTGCTTTCAAAACTTCTAATGTGCATATATACACCTTTGTCAAAGAAAGTATCAATTCCTGAGAAGCAGTTGGAAAAACACTTCAAGATCTATAAGTAAAATTGAGGAGTGGGACTTTTTTCTTAGATCCCTGTTTCTCTCATTTCGGCCTTTAGATAAGGATCCATCCAGATTATCATCCTGTTTGGATGTCTCTTGATCATGATTAGCTGTGTTTTGTTTCGTTTGCTTGTTTCAACTGTTCACGTTAGAGTTGGACAGGCCTGGGTTCAAACTGATTTGACTTCTCTGAGCCTCAAGTTTCCACATCTGAAGAATGGACATGATAATGAATAACTAACAGTGTTGTCGACCTGTGGAATATGTGTGAAGTGCTAAGCAAAATGATTAAAACATAGTACGTAATAATTGGTGGCTGTTATGGAATAAATGGTAAAGTTTACAAAATAAACTACATCCAGTAATTTCAGTATTTTGAATATTGAGGGTATTTTTAGTAACAGCAATTTTTCAGTATATTCGTATCTTTGTCACTCATTGTCTTTCCTAGGAATGAAATACTATTTATTCACCACCACACAATTACACATACCCATTTTAAACTTAGGTTAAATTGCCATTAGAGTTTGGTCTAAGTTTGATAAATTACTAGGTAATCTAAAATTTGAGGCTGGGCATGGTGGCTCACGCCCGTTAATCTCAGCACTTAGGGAGGCCAAGGTGGGAGGTTCACTTGAGGCCAGGAGTTTGAGACCAGCCTTCCCAACATGGCGAAACCCCATCTCTACTTAAAAAAAAAAAAGGGCTGGGCGTGGTGGCTCACGCCTGTAATCCCAGCACTTTGGGAGGCTGAGGCAGGCAGATCACGAGGTCAGAGATCGAGACCATCCTGGCTAACACGGTGGAACCCTGTCTCTACTAAAAATACAAAAAAATTAGCCAGGTGTGGTGGCGGGCAACTATAGTCCCAGCTACTTGGGAGGCTGAGGCAAGAGAATGGCGTGAACCCAGGAGGCGGAGCTTGCAGTGAGCCAAGATCATGCCACTGCACTCCAGCCTGGGCGACAGAGCAAGGCTCCATCTAAAAAAAGAAAAAAAAAAGAAAAAGAAAAAAGAAAAAAATACTTAGCCGGGCATGGTGGCATGCACCTGTAGTCCCAGCTATCAGGGCACCTGAGGCAGGAGAATTGCTTCAACCCAAGAGGCAAAAGTTGCAGTGAGCTCAGACAGTGCCACTGCTCTCCAGCCTGGGCGATAGAGCCAGATTCTGTCTCAATAAAAATAAAAATAAAAATAAAAAAATAAAAGTTGTAAAAGATCTTAAAAGATGATCTGTCCCAACTCCTCATTCCCAACATGCATAGGCTGTCTAACTATTTATTTCCCAGGTCTGCTAATTCAACAGGATACGTGGTGAAAATATTCTTAATTTCCAGAGTTGTACTACCTAATTTTCTTCTATCTTCAAAGTCATTCAGGTGATAAAATTTTTAATTATCTCCAACATAAATGGGAAAGACCTGAAAAAAAGCCATCTTTGCTGATGCGGTGTGTTCAGTTTACCCAGCACTTTGCGCCAGCCACTCACTGTCCTAAGTGTTGGTGATGGAGATGTTACAAAAGCACCCAAGCTGCTGCCCTCATGGAATCTACAGTCTAGCACAGGAGACAAGCAGAAATGAACTAGCATTGAGACAGAATCTAGATTATGAGAAGGTAGCATTTCACTAGTCCTAATTAAGCTGATATTGACCATGTGCTCTGTAAATTACTAAACTAAGAGGCAGACCTGTCACAATCCAGGGGGTTCTTAGTTTTGATGCTATAAAAATATACAGTAAATAAACAAAGAGGAGAGTGTTCTGTAATAGGCAAAGTAGAGAACATACCAGAACATACCTTTCTTTTTCTTTTTCTTTTCTTTTTTTTTTGAAACGGAGTCTCACTCTGTCGCCAGGCTGTAGTGCAGGGGCGCAATCTCGGCTCACTGCAACCTCCACCTCCCAGGTTCAAGCAATTCTCCTGCATCAGCCTCCTGAGTAGCTGGAATTACAGGCACAAGCCACCACACCCAGCTAATTTTCGTATTTTTAGTAGAGACGGGGTTTCACCATGTTGGCCAGGATGGTCTCAATCTCTTGACCTCGTGATCCACCCCCCTCAGCCTCCCAAAGTGCTGGGATTACAGGCATGAGCCACGAGAACATACCTTTGTAACATAAGAAATCTTTTCCCAAAATCTGGATCAAGAAAACATACTCTACAAATATAGCATTTCCTTTTTGTTCAAAGACACACACACACACACACACACACGCAAACACAGACACACACACATGCATGCACACACATAACTAGAAGGGAAAAAATTCGTACAGCTTGCAGCAGGCCCTAGAGATTTAAATACCGAAACCTTTAATTTGTACCAATAATTCATATACAGCTATATGGGGTGAAAAAGGTTAATGATGGAATTTTTTTAAGTATGTTTCATTGACTATAAATGGCAGATTTGACAGTTAAAATGAAAATTGTTCCAGAAGAAACTTTAGTCAAACTAATTATTTGAGACGTTATAAGGATGTATAATTATATTCTTCACCTTTTAAAAAAAGTTTTATTACAAATGTGCTTTTAAAGAACAAGTAGAGAAATAAAAGCTGTAATTGTTCTTAATTATAGCTAACTGTAATTGCACTCAATTGCAATATGCTGAATATCACCAATGGCTAAAGAAATCCTGGCATGCAGACAGTGCACCCACACTCATGAGATGAGGTATCATTTTATGAATATTCTGTTATCTATAATTTAGCTCTTTTACTGTTGATTCCATTTCTGTTGGTTTTATTTTATTTATTTTTTTTTTAGTGATTATAGAGATGTAATTGTCATCTGTGAATGTATTGAAGGTTGTAAATTTCATCTGGGGTTGGTTCAAAATTCCCATTGCTACAGAAAAAAGACATATTGGAGATCGTTAAAATGAGAGATTTGGACATGACCCACCATGATTGAACACATTGAATACACAGATTTGCATTTTCAGAGGTAATGATGGATACCACATTTAATCTGCCCAGCATGGTCCAAGAAGCAACCTGGAAAATTTGAAGGATCTAAAATAGCATGAGCTACCCTTCTGCAGAAAGCTCTCAGAGTAGTGTTATTTCAAATGGGTAAAATGCCTCATGAATGGAAAGATGTTCATCTTTCTCTCTCTCCTTTATGCTCAGGACTCAAATCAAGTTCTGTTTCTGCCCATACTGATGCAGCCCGGCCTGCCCGTACAGTCAGAGGGGAGATGTTCAGCTCTGAGCTGCTTCCTGACCCTCGGGGAGCCTCACTTTACTCCTTTGCGGAATGAGGGCTGATAGCACTACCCTGCTCCTTGTCAAAGAATGTATGAGGGGATTTTTTTTTTTTTTTTTTTTTTTGAAACAGAGTCTTGCTCTGTCGCTGAGGCTGGAGTGCAGTGGCACAATCTTGGCTCACTGCAAGCTCCACCTCCCAGGTTCACGCCATTCTCCTGCCTCAGTCTCCCAAGTAGCTGGGACTACAGGCGCCTGCCACCACGCCGGGCTAATTTTTTTGTATTTTTAGTAGAGACGGGGTTTCACTGTGTTATCCAGGATGGTCTCGATCTCCTGAACTCGTGATCTGCCCGCCTTGGCCTCCCAAAGTGCTAGGATTACAGGCATGAGCCACCGCGCCCGACCTGAAGGGATATTTTTAAACATAAATAAATACACTGTTGGAGAAAGGAAATAGGTTCTTTATCTTCAGGAGAAAGAAGCATTTTATTATGTGTTTATAGCCATTGTTCAGAAAATTAAAAAATAAAAACCGACATTAACAACAACAACAAAAAGATTCTTTCAAATCATATCAGAACAACCTTTATTTCTTTGCTATTTCCATAAATGGCTGCTCAGAGCTTCCAACCTTGTAGCCAGAGACAGCTTTGACACAATTGCTGGTACTTTTGTTTGTTTGTTTTGTTTTGAGATGTAGTCTTGCCCTGTCACCCAGGCTAGAGTACAGTGGCGCCATCTCGGCTCACTTCACCTTCCACCTCCCAGATTCAGCCGATTCTCCTGCCTCAGCTCCCGAGTAGCTGGAACTACAGGCATGTGCCACCATGCCAGGCTAATTTTTTAGTATTTTTAGTAGAGACAGGGTTTTGCCATGTTGGTCAGGCTGGTCTCGAACTCCTGACCTCCAGTGATCCCACCTGCCTCAGCCTCCCAAAGTGCTAGAATTACAGGCATGAGCCACCATGCCTGGCCGCTGGTGCATTGTTTAAAGAGAAAAATAATGCATTTAACTGAGGGGAGCCCCATGTTCTGACTGTAGGTTGGAGGTAGGCCCAGGGAGAGGGAGGTCCTCTGAGGGGCTGTCCTTTTCACTGAGGTCCCGCAGCCACACTGCTGCCTAAAAGGGAGCAAATCTGTTCGTCACTTCAGGGTATCTGGGGGAGGCAAGAGAGGCTGTGTCCTTAGAAATGGTTTGTGTCCCTCAGAACCTTCACAGGACCTGGTAGGAGGAAATAATGTGGCCCCTACTTCATCACAGACAGCGGAAGTCCGGGGGCTAGGGTATCTTATCTCTTCATCTTTTCCATCAAACCACTTCATTCTGGATGGAGTCTTTCTGTGGCTGTCACAAAACTGCTTGTTCTTCTCCATGGTTTCTCTCTCCACCAGAACCTCCCGTGTTCCTTCTGCCCTGGTAGCTCTCACACAGACTCCTCTTTGAAGACCGTGGCTTTTGTGTTTTCATTTCTCAGAAAGAGAAGGAGCATCTCTAAGACAAAAATCTTCTTCCTCTTGTCCATGTTATCTGCTTTCTCAGTCACAAATATTGGCATTGGCTGTTAGGCAAATGAAGTCCCTTGATATCTGTTTCAGCAAAAACTCCCTTCCTGCCCTCCCCAAAAGGGAATCAGTGAAATGAGGTGGATAAAATCTCTTCCCATTACTTATCATTATGTATTCATTTGTGTAAGTATTTGTGGCTGTGTCTTCTCCAGTAGACAGACAGCCTCATGAAAGAGGGGGCTCATGTTTATAAAGTTTCCTGTCTAATAATATCCAGCATGTAGAGATGGACACACAGTAGGAGGTGTAGAAATGTGTGTTGAACAAATGAATAAATGCTAATGAATTCAATACCAATACTTGTTGGTTGATGGATTAGGCCATTAGTCAAACATCACAATGCAGGCTGGTATTTGCAAATCCCTCTTTGATCCAGAAATTATCAAGAGTAGAGATGATTTTCTCTAATTAAGAGGACTTATTAGTGATATAATGTCCCGGGGAACTAATAGAGAAAAATTGGGCATTATTGCAAAATAGGCATCCTTTTAAACGAACTTATATAAAATTTTTGTTTTTGATTAATAATTATTTTGGTGTGTTTTTCCTTAAGAAGCCATGTATGAATTGCAGTGCAGCTTAGAGCACAATAATTCAGCAATATTAACTGCAGAGTTCTTTAATAAACTGATCCTCTCCCACTTGTACAAGCATATGATTTGAAAAAAATACACTTCTGTTGGTTTGTTTTGGAGAGATGTCACTTTGTTCACAAAGCTTTAAAGAAATACAGGCCAGTGCAGTAGTTCATGCCTGTAATCCCAACACTTTGGGAGGCCGAGGTGGGCAGATCATTTGCGTTCATGAGTTCGAGACCAGCCTGGCCAACATGGTGAAACCCTGTCTATACTAAAAAATACAAAAATTAGCCAGGCATGGTGGCATGCTTCTGTCATCCCAGCTAGCTACCTGGGAGGCCGAGGCAAGAGAATCGCTGGAACCTGGGAGGCAGAGGTTGTAGTGAGCCGAGATCGCGCCACTGCACTCTAGCCTGGACTACAGAGTGAGACTCTGCCTCAAAAACAAAAAGAAAAGAAAAGAAAAAGAAACACAAGTAAATGTCTCGCATGTGCATTGTCTGTCTTTTCGGTTTTTGCTTTGATTTTGCTTTTCATTTCTGGGAGTACAAGTTGGTAAATGAAACTTCATGTGACATTTCTAGGCTCTGAGACTGTCTTCAAGAGCTGGTTACATTTGCGACTGCCAAAGTCTAAATGAGTGACTTTCAATGAGCAGGAATTGTTACTAACAGCCGAGTCAGGTACTTAGTGGCTTACATCTAACTGTGGTAGAATTACGGAGCATATGGTGTATGATGCTTAACATGCAAACCCAAGCCTGCATAGGGAACATCCTCATAATGCCACTAGCAGTGTCCAAGACAGGCGTCCTCTTCCTGGGTGGGTTTCTGAGCTGCGTCTGAAGAGGACATTTCTGAAAGAAAGCAAACAGAAGCCCTTCACACTATCTCGAAATGACGGAAGGGACACCAGTGCCATTTGCACACTGGCTTCCCTTACAGATGCCAGCCAGGGCCGGATGGGCTCCTCTGCGGAGGTGATTAAGAGAAACCTTTGGCAGTTTGATTTTCAAGGCACTTGAGCACAAGGGCAGGGACAAAGGCACACACTTGTGGCTCTTTTATAGAAAGAATACTAAAATAATACAAGTAAATTGTGAGCCAAATAAAATTGTAGCAAGGACTCTCAACAGGACTCCCCAAGTGAAAATGAAAGATGATCAGGAAGAGGCTGTATGTGTCCGTGATTAGATTCAATGAACCTGAACTGCAGCGACGCCTCTGACGGCTCAAACTGCAGGCCTGCCTCCTATCAGATGGAAGTGGCTCGTTCCAAGCACCGCGCAGTGCATTCCTGAGTATTGACTAAGGGATTTGTGCATGGAAGACCGGTTTCCCCATGGCAGCGCCTCTCCGCAAGCCTGGGCCTGGGGCCTGTCCGGACCTCCGTCCAGGCAGCGAAATCCCAAAAGTGTATGCAGTGATTTAAAGAGTAACTCCGCCTCCTGGACTTTATCTTGAAATCTGAGAGGTAGAGAAAGGTTCGTTCCTATGAATGTAGGCTAGGCAGAAGGAACTTAGAGGAGCGCTCTTGGGAAGCTGTTCTGAAAGCAGAACCACATCTGTGAATGTAGCTGGCTCATATTGCAATCATTTCCACCCAGGAATAGATCTGAGAGGCTGGCCTCTGTAGCGATGTAAAGTATCTCTTGTCGAAACCTACAGTTTTCTAAGTGATGTGGTGAGTTTATTTAAGGGTCTTGGTTTAGTTGATCAGCATTTTGAATGTACAAACACAGGCTGCCCTTCTTTTCTCTTAAATTACAACAATACCTAGTATCACCTGTTTCATACAGCAGATACCCTGTAAATCTTGAGAAGAAAGAAATGCAGTAGTGCAAAGGAAAGAAATGAGCATAAGAAAGGGAGGTGGGGATGGAAGCGGTTGCATTTCATGCAGTCACATATTCACAGAGTCACCGCATCAGAGGGGTCTTCCAGGACCACCCTGCATAAAATTACAGCCTCTGCCACCCTGCTTTTACTTTCTACCCCGCTACCTTGCTTCATCCTTCATAACATATACTATATAATGTAGGAATCAATATTCATTTGCTTGTTTGGTTTTTGTCTATCTCCCACTTCTAGAATGTGAAGTTCCTAACAATGGGACTTACTTTTTTTTTTTTGAGATGCTCTGTCTCCAGGCTGGAGTGCGATCTCGGCTCACTGCAACCTCCACCTCCCAGGTTCAAGCGATTCTCCTGCCTCAGCTTCCCGAGTATTTGGGACTACAGGCATGCACCACCATGTCCAGCTAATTTTTGTATTTTTAGTAGAGAGGGGGTTTCACCATATTGGCCAGGATGGTCTTGATCTCTTGACCTTGTGATCTGCCTGCCTCGGCCTCCCAAAGTGCTGGGATTACAGGCGTGCGCCAGCGCGCCCAGCCAACGGGGCTTTTTTTGTTGCTGTTGTTCATTTGCTATAGCAGAAGCCAGAAGGGGTGCAGGAGTATACAGCATAGATAACATATCTGTGGCTTACTCATTCTCCCCTGTTGTTCACATCCTGATGAAAAGCATGGGCTCCGGAGCTGGGATGCTTGGGCTGTGTTCAAATCCTGACTCTATCTGTCATTGCCTGCATGGCCTTGGGAAGTAACATAACATTCTTTTGTCTCATTTTTCTCGTCCTAACCATGGTTTAGTGATAGTAACTACTTCGTGAGGCTTTTCTAAGGATTAAGTGAGTGGACGCCTGTAAATGGCCTGGAATAGTGGCTGGTGTTAAAGAAGATTCCATTTGATGTGAACAGTTACATGAATGTGTGTGTGCAATTGTAGATTTCACCATGTGAGAATGATTACTTGTGTTTGTATACAGACACACACACGCACATTTTGATGTTTTAATCATGAGTGAAAATCGAGGAGGAATAAAAGTAGGAGAGAAGACATAAAGGCCAAAAAGAATGAAAACATAGTGATGAATGACCGGAGGGAAAATCAGAGTGAGGGGAAAGGACAGTGTCTTTAGATTTTGTTTAACAGAGAAGAAACTTTCATCTCTAAGGTGTTTGGGATTTTCCAGTGCTAAGGTTCACCACACAAGAAAAAAATTAACTGTCCTGAATGAATATATGCCTTTGTAATGATGTCTTTTTTTTTTTTTTTTTTTTTGGAGATGGAGTCTCACTATTTTTGCCCAGGCTGGAGTGCAGTGGCGCAATCTCGGCTCACTGCAACCTCCACCTCCCAGGTTCAAGCGATTCTCCTGCCTCAGCCTCCCAAGTAGCTGGGATTACAGGCATGTGCCACTACGCCCAGCTAATTTTTGTATTTTTAGTAGAGATGGGGTTTCACCATGTTGCCCAGGCTGGTCCCAAACTCCTGAACTCGGGTGATCCACCTGCCTCAGGCTACCAAAGTGTTGTGATTACAGGTGTGAGCCACTGCACCCAGCCTGTAATGATGTCTTTAGGCTAAGTTCTTCTTTATGTTTTATTTGAAAATGGATCCAAATTAAAAATGCCCACAGTTTGCCTCGAGCTAGTTGACAAAAGAAAGAAAGAGAGAAGGAGAGAAGGAGAGAGAGAGAGAGAGAAAGAAAGGGAGGGAGGGAAGGAAGGAAGGAGGGAAGGAGGGAAGGAAGGAAGGAAGGAAAGAAGGAAGGGAGGGAGGGACGGGGGAGGGGAAGCAAAGGGAAGGAAGAGAGGAAGGAAGGAAGGAAAAAGGGAAAGGAAGGAAAAAGGGAAGGGGAAGAGAGGGGAGGGGAAAAATCTGCTTGGTTGTAATACTTTCACTCCTAATTACAATAAAGAAAACCCCACACCTTCTACAACTAGAACATTAAATCATTTTTAGGACAGGCAATAAAAATAAAATCTATTTTACCTTTTTTTTAAAAAAAAATGTTCTCTGTACTTTTGGGAAAAAAATTAAAGATACAGTTGGAGAAAAACATTCCAGGTCTTAAAAATATTTATCTTGCTGACACACAATTAGCATGGGGGCTCATGTCTTGTGTTTTACAGTTGTCAGCTAATTTTGGAAACTGGCAGAGGCTGCACAGAAATAGATGGTGTGCTCTTGCTTCAACACTTCCTAAAAAAAGAACTGCTCGCATAGTTCAGGAACGGGGAAGGACAGGAGATGACGAGGGAATGTTATTGCAGACAGCTGATAAAAGCTGGCATCACGCTTTGCACTGATGAATGCTCTACATATTTAAAATTAAAAGATTTTTTTTAAGGAATGCTAAATAATCTACCAAAACTGTGTCAGACACAGGGGACACTTGTCTGCTATCTTTTTCGGGATTTTTTTCCTTCAATAAAACTGAATTTATGCTGCAACTTCAAATTTGCGGAGAGCTTTCCTGTTGGTTCAGGCTGATGATCACACCAACGATGGTGTGGTGTTACTTTGACATCTGGGACACAGAGACCCTGAAGAGGTCAAATGAATTGCCCAAGGATATACAACTTATCAGAACCAGCACCTTCCATCACCTCATTCTACTTCTTAGTTGCTGAGACCGTTCTTTTTCTCTGAACATATAATTGCACTTTGTAGTTTTTTGCATCCTTGTTTTCATTCAATTTTTAGTGGTCTGGGCCAGGCATGATGGCTCACACCTGTAATCCCAGCACTTTGGGAGGCCGAGGCGGGTGGATCACCTCAGGTCAGGAGTTGGAGACCAGCCTGACCAACATGGTGAAACCGCATCTCTACTAAAAATACAAAAAAAATTAGCAGGGTGTGGTGGCACGTGCCTGTAATCCCAGCTACTCGGGAGACTGAGGCAGAAGAAACGCTTGATCCTGGGAGGCGGAGGTTGCAGTGAGCCAAGGTCACGCCATTGCACTCCAGCCTGGGCGACAGAGTGAAACTTTATTTAAAAAAGAAAAAAAAAAAAAGATTTTTTAGTGTTCTGCTTTTCACTTGAAATCAGATTATCTTGGTAATGATAACTAAGGAAAGGAAATTAGTACAATTAAACTCCAAATACTGCTATAACTATATCAGGCATTTTTTTAAAAATGAACTTAAGAGAGTAGAATTACCAGCCAGTAGAAAATGTCTATACACTCTTATTTATTAAGTGTTTGGTGTGTGCCAGGCACTGAGTATTCAAAATCTTATACGAGCTGTGATCTTTGACTAAGAGTAGCCTTTTTTGTGGTTGTTTTTGAGATAAGATCTTGCTCTGTCACCCAGGCTGGAGAGCAGTAGAAGGATCACAGCTCACTGCATCCTTGAACTCCTGGGCTCAAGTGCTTCTCCCACCTCAGCCTCCAAAGTAGCTAGGATTATAGGTGCATGCTACCATGCCCACCTCATCTGTTTGTTTGTTTTTTCTGTTTTGTTTTTGTTTTTGTTTTATAGGAAAGCAGTATTGCTATGTGGCCTAGACTGGTTTTGAACTCCTGGGCTCAAGCGATCCTCCTACCTCAGCCTCCCAAAGTGCCTGGATTATAGGTGTAAGCCACGGCACCCGGCCCTTAGGGGAGTTTTCAGTAGTAGAAAAATGAAGAGTATTCATTACTTGGTGCCTTATACAGTTTCTTTTACTGGAATGTAAACACTTGGCAAGAAGGATCAGGATCTAAATTCATCTTAGTGCCTCTCAAAACATCCAGCATTGCCTGGGCTGAACGTAGATTAAGTGCTAATGAATATGTTGCATGAATAAATATTAGTCAGGAAATAAAGATGATTTACGCTTAGGAAGCAATGCTAATAATGGACATTGTGCCTATAAAAGGTCAATGAAAAATGCATGGTTTTTATGTCACCTGCTTTAAATCCCCTCAGTTGGGTTATGACAGAGCATAATCAAGAAGCATGGGATATTCTGCTCAATTTATTTCCCTCAAGGGTTGCTTTACAAAAGGTATAAATTCATGAAAACATGTCACTAATTCAGATGACTGTTTAACAGTAGTAAACAGATAAAAACAAACAAATGGTCACCTGAAAAGCTCCAGTGTTTGTCGATTTGCTGATCTCAAAAATGGTGACTGGATGATGACTCCTAGCTACATTACTGCAGTCAAATACAGTGGGGTGTTTTTGTCTGTTTCATTTTGTTAAAATTTGGAGCTACATGCACCAATGAAATCATCAGGTTTTCAGTAATCATGAACATCAAGTAATATCTGTAACTCTAATGTCAGTTTTTAGCACATGACCGTGTAAAGCATAGTTTTCCCCTGCTGGGACTTAATACATAATGAACATGACTTTTCCCCAGCATCTATCTTTTGCTTTCAAGGTAGGGCCAACACCTTTGTCTTTGAATGTGTGATTCACTGAATAAAGTTCTGCATTGTCTTTTGTGCATAAATCCACCCGTAGTCCACCATTTGGAATTTCTTTTGTTGTTGTTGTTGTTTTGAGACAGAGTTTTGCTCAGTTACCCAGAGTGGAGTGCAGTGGCGTGATCGCTGCTCACTGCAACCTCTGCCTCCCAGGTTCAAGCAATTCTCCTGCCTCAGCCTCCCGAGTAGCTGGCATTACAGGCGCGTGCCAGCACACCCGGCTAATTTTTGTATTTTTAGTAGAGATGGGGTTTTACCACATTGGTCAGGCTGGTCTGGAACTCCTGGCCTCAAATGATCCACCTGCCTCTGCCTCCCAAACTGCTGGGATTACAGTCATGAGTCACTGCACCCAGCCTGGAATTTCCTTCTTCTTTTTTTTTTTTTTTTTTTTTTAAGGAAAAAGAACTTAGAGACATTTGTATCTAATTCAACATCAGTTTTTCTTAAGTGACTTGTCATTTTTTATCTTTTCAAAGTTTCTAACTTAGTTTTTACAGAAACAAGAATTTTTCCACACTTGTATTTCATCAATTTTACATCAGGCTTAATTAAATTTAAAAATTACAGTGATTGCCAGTACCATAAACGGGTTAGGGAACAAACACAGTATACTCTTGGTAAGCGTGGAGACTTAAGCAGCTGGAGCCAAAGCAAAGCAGGTGCTCTTAGAGGCCTCAGCCTCTGTGTTTTCCCTTGTGAGTGAAGGATGTTGGTCAATCCAGTAAGTTTTTGAAACAGAGGTCAATTATGGACATTTCTATTGCAGTGGATTGTAGTTTGTTTTGTTTTGTTTTTAAGAGACAGAATGTCACTCTGTTGCCAAGACTGGAGTGGACTGGTGTGGCACAATCATGGCTCACTGCAGCTGTGACCTCCTGGGCTGAAGCAATCCTCCCGCCTCAGCCTCCCAAGTAGCTAGGATTACAGGCAGGCACCATGATGAGCAGCTCATTTTTAAAATGTTTAGTAGAGACAGGGTCTCACTGTGTTGCCCTGGCTGGCCTCAAACTCCTGGGCTCAAGCCATCCTCCTGCCTCAGCCTCCCAAAGTGCTAGGATCACATGTGTGAGCCGCTGTGCTTGGCCTTACTGCAGTGGTCTCAGTTGAAGACAGCTTTGTCACCAGTGGACATTTAGCATTGTCTGAGGACATGTTTGGGAGCTACAGTGGGGCTGGTGGGGAGCAGTACTACCGGCATCAGTGGGTAGATGACAGGGATGCCATTAAACATTCTACAATGTCCAAGATTAAACAATGTCCAAAACAAAAGATTATTTTGCTCAAAATAATGTCAACTTTGAGAAATGCTCCACTGTGATTGAAATGGATTTATTATAATGTATGAACAACATCGTTTTAAAAGATACCAGGAGACTCATCATATTAAAATATGTATAGTCTGGAAAGCAAAAATAAAAAGTTAAAAGATTAGACACAAAGAAATTTAGTTGTATCTTAACTCTGTGCTGTTAGTGTTACTACAATCAAGCTGTAAACATAAATCTCACCCTCAAGGTCAACGAGGCCAGAGAAGTTCATTCATTCCTGATAAGATGAATAAATATTTATTGAGTGTATATGTTGGTCTCAAATGACAGAAAGATAAAGGATAAAACAGACACTTAAAAGAGACTTCTATTGTAATAAATGTCATAAGGGAAGGTTAAATAGGGAGGGGTATTTCTTAGCTGGGGTATCCACAATTCCAGATTCTGTTTGGAAAGAAAATTTTTCATGCAGCCACTAAATTCTTCAAAGACATGAACATGTGTGACACATTCAGTGGCAGAGTGGACAATGCCTTCAATTCTGGTTTTGCTGAAGGAATGGAAACTTTCTCCCCAAAGCCAATTTTTATAACAATAAAAGCTGATTGTTTAATATTATATGATTACTTAGGAAAGAATATTTTTATAGAAACTAAACTTATTCATTTATTAAGGAAGTATGGCTCTGTTGGAACCACCACTTCTCCAAAGTGCTCAGGTATTATCACAGGGAGTAAATAGGAAGAGGGAGTTCTAATAGCTGGGAGGGTCAGGAAATGTCCTTTGTTGAGAAGGAAGTCCTTTGTTTGAATTGACACAGTAGGAAAAGAAAATGTTCCTTTAAAGCTGAAGCTTAACCAGGATTGACACATTGGATTCAGGAGGTCAATGAACCGTCTGCAAGTGTGTACCGCAGTCTGCGTGTTTGTATATATTGTTATTTTATCTATGTAAGGTGTTTGTATCTTTAATGAGATTCTTAAAGGGGTTATATGACACTAAGGAGATTTTATACCATTGTTCCTAAGAATTACACCTTTAATCCCTTGGTCTAAAGTTGAGCCCTCCTCTCCTTTTAAAAGAGTTCAACATAAAGCCTCCATCTCCTCCTTCTACTCATTGTTCCCTTCTCTTTCCAAGAATACGTTTCTGATTGAAAGACAAGAGATGGGCCAGGTGCGGTGGCTCACACCTGTAATCCCAGCACTTTGGTAGGCTGAGGCAGGCAGATCACTTGAGGTCAGGAGGTCGAGACTAGCCTGGTCAACGTGGAAAAACCTGTCTCTACTAAAAATACAAAAGTTAGCTGCACATGGTGGCACACAACTGTAATCCCAGCTACTCAGGAGGCTGAGGCACGAGAATCGCTGGAACCCAGGAGGCAGAGTTTGCAGTCAGCTGAGATCATGCCAGTGTACTCTAGCCTGGGCAAAAGAGAGAGACTCTGTCTGAAAAAAAAAAGAAAGAAAGAAAACGAAAGACAAGAGACGGCAATTGGGACAAGTTAGTTTTGAAATTTGTCTCTGTTCATTTTTATTAATATGCAAAAGCCTTTCTTTAGTGACTTTTCTTTTGTGCCATTTGAATTATCATAGTATCTACCTTCAACAGTCCTAAATGGTAGAACTTTATAACAAAGAAATGAAAAACAGCAGTTTGCTACTAAAAGAATTCCATTTTGTGCTGTTCGTGTTCCTTCATAAGCTTCGGGTGACAGAGGTCAACATGAAGCAACATCCCCAAAGGAATACATTTCTCAGAGATTCTTGGAGAAAGATCATTGGTGCTTTGTTTAACATGTAAATGTCTACAAGGTGGTTTGGGATTTGTTTCTCTTTCTATTATCCTTCTGGATGTTGTACATTTTTACATTTTAATGTTTTGAACTTCATTGTATTCACCCACCAGAAAGTAGAGGCAGATATTTTGCATGTGTATAAAATTTCTGTTGAAAGTAACCATTGGAATGATCAATGGGAATTAATCAGAAATGCAATTAATCAATTTTAACTTTCTAACCACCTGCATGTATGGTATCTTCTTTATACCTGATACCATAATACTTACTATGTGATTAAATACATTTTCATAATTCACCAAAATAAACTTAATCATATGTATCTTCTTTTCTCCTTCCTGCAGAGAGACGGCCACAGAGTTAGCTGGGAGTCTACCAAGGTGAGCATGCTGGCTTTGCTTATTCTATGCCCGATTTCTTATATCCACAAAGAGAAGTACTGTGCCATGTCTTCTGTAAGAGGTCTTCTCATTTTGTCTTCTTCATGTCAGATTTTGATACCTCATACATCACTATGTAAATGCCAAAAATTATGCATGCATCACATATACATGATGTAACCAGGAAGTAATGAGGCTCATGTTCATAAATGACTTAGATTATTCACATTCCTTTGAAGTCATATGGTATATTTGGAGATGTATATATGAGCTAGATATGTCATAGAAATCATAAACATGCTGCTTCCTTTATTATGTTCACGGGAATTGGCAATTGAAAAACATATTGGATTGGTTTTTTCTTCAATATATTCAGTATTCTTACTGTGTTCAGGGACTTAGAGATTTATGAAAGAATCCTGAGCTTCCCCTGAAGAGCTCACATCATAGTATTGATAGTATAAGTGCAGTGGAATTCTCATTGTCATCAAAATAAATACTTAGTAATATTATGTCATAGAAAGAAATTAATATGTAATTGATCAATGTGCTTTATATGTAATTTATCAATGTGTTTTATATGTTTTTGATATTTATGTCAGTATATTAAATAAGACATGATTAACAGAATGCAAGCTCTAAATAACTAGCCATCAAGGATGATTACCAGCATTTAATGGAAGGGAGGGAGAAATGGAGAAAAGAAGGAAGGAAGGAAGGGAGGAAAGGAGAAGAGATGGGGGTAAGACTGGGGAGGCAGGAAGAAAGGAAGGAAGAAGGAAGAGAGGAAGGGAGGGAGAGGGGATGGGGGAGGGAAGACTTGGGAGGGAGGAAGAAAGGAAGAAAGGGAGGGAGGAAGGGGCAATAATTTAAGAGGCATTTTACTGGGCATTGAATATATCTAGAATCTCTCCTGAGCACCAAGGATTGTGCCTTTGTTTTGTTGTTGTTGTTGTTGTTGTTGTTATTTTTTGAGACAGAATCTCATTCTTTCACCCAGGCTGGAGTGCAGTGGTGCAGTCTCAACTCACTGCAACTTCCACCTCCCAGGTTCAAGCGATTCTCCTGCCTCAGCCTTCTGGGTAGCTGGGATTACAGGAGACTGCCACCATGCCCGGCTAATTTTTGTATTTTTAGTAGAGACAGAGTTTTGCCATGTTGGTCAGGCTGGTCTCAAATTCCTGACCTCAGGTGATCCACCCGTTTCGGCCTCCCAAAATGCTGGGATTACAGGCATGAACCACTGTGCCCGGCCAGGTGTTTTTTGTTTGTTTTTTGTTTGTTTTTGTTTGTTTTAGCTGGAGTCTCCTTCTGTCACCCAGGCTGGAGTGCAGTGGCACGATCTCGGCTCACTGCAACCTCCACCCCTGGGTTCAAGCGATTCTCCTGCCTCAGCCTCCTGAGTAGCTGGGATTACAGGCATGCACCACTACGCCCAGCTAATTTTTGTATTTTTAGTAGAGATGGGGTTTCACCATGTTGGCCAGCTGGTCTCGAACTCCTGACCTCAGGTGATCCACCTGTCTCGGCCTCCCAAGATGCTGGGATTACAGGTGTGAGCCACCGTGCCTGGCCATGTCAGATGTTTCTAAAAGAGAGGAGAAATTTACTCATCTAAATGTGCAGAAGACATCAGGAGAGAGGGGAAGAGGACGGAGTCCCTGAGAAGGCAAGAGGGCACGGGATCCAGGGCACAGACGGGATCAGCTTGAGAGGAGAGCCCAGGCTTCTATCTGAACAAGGATGGAAGCAGGAAAGGGGTGTGTGGATTCAGAGCAGTGTGTGGGACTGGGGCCTCAGGGAGTCTTAGACATTCTACCTAAGCGTGGATGGGATTACAGGCGTGAGCCCCCGCGCCTGGCTCGTGCCTTAGTTTTTGAAGGTACTCGATAATCATGCGTGAATGTATTAATATGTCCTAGGATATTGCCTAGAAACTGTTGGAAGTAGAAATCAAGAGAATCTCAAGAACAGGAGAAGCAGAGTGAGCACAATGTTGTCATGAACAGCACTGGAGAACAGGGGAAAGTACAAATTGTTGCCATCTGTTACCGGAGATAAGCACATTTGGTTGCTTTTTTTATGTAAAGAAAATCTTTGCTTATAGGATCAAGATTAATATTGCCAAAAAAAAAAAACTGTTTACTGTGATCCAAATATTTAAATTACTGTATGTCTTCATTCTTTGGATAACGTCCCAAAGAAACATTTCCATCATGTGCCAGTTTTCAGGGTTAAAACTGTCCGAGTGTTCTGGTCTGTGTCTCCCCGCTGAATTTGTTTGTCTTTGTGCTTTCACTCTGGAAAAAGTCCACCCTGAAGACCTGAGCATCCCATCATGTGTGGGCAGAGAGATTGTTGTGTGTCTACCCACGTTTGGGCTGAGGAAGTTAATCCTGAAATAATGGAACGAGGAATGACTTCCAAACTTTTGTAGAACAGCTAAGAAGCAGACAACCTCTATGTTGTCAGAAGAGACCTACTCCATGCTGTAATCACACAGATGAAAATTATTCAGATGTCTGAGAAATCACCGTCGGCACCCGGAATTCTATTAAGTAGCGCTGTATTTTGAATACCAAGCAGCAATGCATATATTCCCCAGGAATGATCTTTTGTAGCTGGTTTATTACTCAAGGGAGAGGCTGCTCTCTTCTTAGGTTTGGTGGGTGGTATTTTGGTAATGAGCCTACTTATTTTTCTTCAGGAATATTTGTTATTCTCCTGTCGAGTCATGTTGAAAATAAACAACATGCCGACATTCCCATTCTAACTGCAATTTGCAATCACTGTACTGCCTGGCGATAAAGGAGTGAGAAGTAATATATCAGTGATTTCTCAATCGTACTTCTAATGTAGCTTCAGGTATTCTTTCGACTTCTCCAGGGGCAGTTTGAGACATAGCCATTGACAAGTATTTCCCTTCCCCACATTAACATGAAATCATGTAATTATTTGATGATGAATCCTCCCCTTGTGTCCAGCTTATTTCTTTTGCTAGTGTTTGTTTGTTTGTACAGTCTCGTAGAATTCCATCAGTTGTTTCAGCTTTCAGCCTTTTTTCAGATTTCTTCAGCCTGTCACGGGGAAAGTACAAATTAGCCCCGAAATACCTCGGTGCTGTGGAAAACAAAGCACCTGTAGTTATTTTGTTTGTTTGTAGGCTAATGATTAGTGGAACATGACACTTCGAGTTTTTTCTGCACTTAGTCATAAAAGTGCGCTTACGCTGTGACGTCTAGGAAAAATGGAAAATTGTAACTCAGGCAACTGCTAACTAGTGATATGTGGCTGGGAAGGAAGACGGTGGCATTTGAGAACAGTTTTATGGTCTGGTTTTCATTGGCTATGACTGTCTTGAAATGTTCCGAAAGACCATTTACACGGGTTGCATAAGGGTGGAGAGTTTCCACCGTAATTACCTTACGTGGTACTAATTTAAAGCACTCCAGCCACTGGTGGATAATATTCTGTGAAAATGTGTGCATGCTGTAGCAGTGGATTGCGTCTGGGTAGTTAAAAATGCTTTGAAGTCGAAATAAGATATGTGCCCAAGGTGCTTGAACAGGCAGGCGCTAGGTTTGTTTTTCATTGCTAATGATAACCTAAATGTGTTTTTTAATTCTTGCCATTGCTGAAATTAAAGCCTGGTAGTAATAAGTCACCAGAAAAAAATTAGATTATATGAGCAACATGCACTAAGCATTGAAATTATATTATAAATATTAAAACCAATGATCTTGTTAGGATTAAAACAAATATTTAAACTGGCTACACGTACTATCCATGCCGATCTCTTTATGTTGAAGTGTCCCGGAAATGGGATGTATGGAACCATTTTTTGAACTGTGAAAACAATCATTTTCAATCTTATAAATGACTCCTTGCTTTTATTTTTGCTTGTAGCAAAGGACAATTTAGCAATCTGAGCAGTTGTTTTCCCCATTACAATCATGTTTTTCAAGATCTGGTTTTTAGGATGAAGGGTGCTGCGTTTCAGTAGATGTGTTTTAATTAAATCATGGTGAAACCCCACTTGTTCAAATGGAATGAGGTTTCAATATAAATGCCTATAAAGAGAGAAAATTTTATTTTGGGTAGCAAAGTAAAGATATAAACACGGTTTATATCAACAGAGGTTTTACTATAATCATGCACTATGAGCTGCTGTTTTTGAAAAAAAGGGAGCATTTTAATTCCTTGTTAACAGAGTCCACTGTTTTTCAACATAAACTAAACAGTTTAGAAAACGAAGGGATATAATAGACGTTAAGAGAAGTATCTTGAGTACTGCAGTAGAGAGTCATACGTTGATTCTTAAACACAACACCGAAAAGTCAGGATGTTCTTTGAGGACCACGAAGTATTCGTAAATGAAGCTTAAAATAATTCGGTATATAAATCAGATGTCATCTTGTACTGGATTTTAGTATAAACCAGTGAAAGCAGGGGCCAACAGTTAAAGAAGTTATGAAAGAAAAATGTAGACTTTTCTCTTGTATATTAATCCAGTAACTTGATCGCTTTTTTTTTTTTTCCTTCTGTGAGAGGGTTAGGAAACATAATTCAATCTAAGCAATTGGGGAACCCCCAATACCTAGAACACTGGCGTATACCATAGGATTACTGTCTGAGAGCCGCTACCAAGAAGACGGAAATGCCTGGTTTGTGTGACTGTCAGAGACAAAAGCCGTTATACTGCCGTTTTGCGTGTGAAATTCTGGTCTTAAGTCATAGATCTTTGTTATCTAAAATTTGAACTGAACAGATTCCGTTTAAAGGATGAGAGAGACTTACCTCTCCAGTTGACAATATTTCTCAGTCATGAATGTGACAGATCAGGTAGCAATAGGCAGAAACGGTGGAAGCAAAGATAATTCAGATCATCTCTGAGAGCTCACCTTTCTACATGGAGGGCTTTGATAAGAAACATAACCTCCTATTTCTCACTGTCCTCAGTACGCAATGCCATTTTCTGAAAGACTTTCGAAAATTAGGAGACAAATATGCTGGTACTTCCAGGCCAACCTCTTACTGAGTCATCTAGAGCCGATGGATAGACACTTCCTGTCTTCTTTATAATCCCTAGGAAGCAGCAGCTCCCCCAGCTCTCCTGGGGCCCATGCCTGGTGCTATTCAGTATTGACACAGTTCATCCTCTATCGTTAATTCAACCAGGGTACAGCACGCACTAAGTATATGCCAAGCATGGTTGTCAGCTTGGCATACACTTAGTGCGTGCTGTACCTCGGTTGTGGGAGAAAACAGACGGACACCATCTCTTCTCTGAAGTGGTTCAGTGGCATGAAGAAGGTACCGATCATCGCAGTGCTATGGGAAAGTGTTTAACCGATAAGAGAACTAGGAAAACACTGAAGCAAACACAAAACCCAAAGGATTTCAGCAGCGAGATGGGCTAGTTCTGATCAGAGGCAGTAAGGACATCATCCCAAACCAACCTTCTGAGCAGGACTGGAGCGAGTGGGTCAGAGTGGGTAAGTACAGGCCAGGGGATAGCCCACAGAGTCCCCAGACCTTGCCACCCTCCAAACCCTCTTCTTTCAGATTCACTACTTGGCTCAAAATATGAAACAAACCCTCTGGCCTCAGTGACTTGTTTCCATACCTTTCACAACCCAACTTTCTACTCCCAGCGCCCAACCATCATGCAGCACCCAGAGTCTGCGATCACAGCTGCAGGTGGTGAGGTGTGTTCTCTCTTCCTCCCTGCCCCAGCCCCTACCTCCTCACCTTTTCTAATGCATCTACCACTCATAGCCTGTGACTGAGTTCTTTCCTGCACAAACCTTTCCCTTACAATGTCCTTCTTTATTATTTTTCTCGGGTTGAATTCATTGAAAAGCCTCGGTAGTTATAGCAGGCTAAAAATGCAGGTTGAGTTTGTAGTTATGGTTCAAGAGGTCAGAGAAGGCCCAGGGTGAATTCAGAGCCTCTGTGGTCTGAATGTGTCCCCTAGAATTCATGTGCTGGAAACCTAATCCTCAATGTAACTCTGGGGAGGTGAGAATGAATGGGAGGTGGAGAGGTCATGAGGGCTCTGACGTCATGAGCGGATCAATGCCACCGTAAAAAGGGCTTGTGGGGGCAGATTCACTCCCTTTCTCGCTCTTCTGCCATGTGAGGACCCAATGTTTGTCTTCTCTTGCTCTTCTGCTGTCTGCCATGTGAGGACACCGTAAGAAGGCTCACACCGATGTTGGTGTTTTGAGCTTGAAATTCCCAGCCTCCAGAACTCTGAGAAATGAATCTCTGTTCTTTGTCAATTACTCAGTCTGTGTGATTCTGTTATAACAGCACAAAACGGACTACAGCCAGCACCCTGGTACACCCTCTGCCATCTTCATCATGTTGATAAGGCGCACCTCATGCTCACAGCAACTCCAGACGTCACATGGGGACCATGTCCATCTTCTTCCATGGAACTGTTTTTTAGGGGAGGAATCCCTTTTCCATGCCTGATCCCTTAGGGAGGGGACATTGGGTTTCTGGTATTCTCAGCCTTTGTAATGGGAGGCCTGTTCTGTCAGCAAGGAGAAAGGTAGGAGTCGGGGTAAGGGGAGAATGGATTGTAAGTACTTAAAGAATAGCATCCATGCCAGGTAGGCGCTTTTCTTCTTCTTCTCCACCTGGGTAAATCCAATGGCCATTTAGCTGTGATCTTAATTAGTCCCTCAGCCGCCTTCAACCTAGGGACAACTTCCTCCCCCATGAAGTGCTCTCTTCATTGTAGAGACATCAAGCCCTCCAGGTTTCCCTCCTCTCTTGCTGGCCATTCTTCATCAGTCTTCTGTTACTCCTTGCCAGCTTGACTGGCCTCTGCAGGTTGAGGTGCCCCAGGGCGCCCTGGGCATTGCTCTGTTCCCCTGTGGGGAGGAGTGGAGAGAGATTTCATCTAGCTCCATGATTTTAAAGATCATCTTTATGCAGATGGTTCTCATTCGTATATCTCCAGCCCTGACTTCTTCCTTGAGCTTCACAGCTGAATATCCAGCTGCTAATGTGACTCTCTACGTGGAAGTATAAACTTAAACTTGATGTGGCCAGAAAAGAACTCTTGAACCCTACCTCAGCCCACCTTATCATCATATACCCAACACTCAAAGGAGAACCTAGTGACATTAAAAAAAAAAAAAAAACACCTTTTTCTGTTCTCAGACTTAGCAGATAACTTGTTGGCTCAACCTCCAAAATGTATCTTTATTTATTTATTTTTTTTGAAATGGGTCTCACTCTGTTGCCAAGATGAAAGTTCAGTGGCATGATCATAGCACACTGCAGCCTCGAACTCCTGGGCTCAAGTGATCCTCCTGCCTCAGACTCCCAAGTAGCTGGGACTACAGGTGTACATCAGCACACTGGGCTAATTTTGAACATTTTTTGTGGAGATGGAGTCTTGGTATGTTACCCAAGCTGGTCTCAAACTCCGGGCCTCAAGCAACTCTCCCACCTTGGCCTCCTAAAATGCTGGGATTACAGGCATGAGGTACCATGCCCAGCCTAAAATTTATCTTCACTTTGTCTACTTTCTCTCTCTCTTTCCAAGCCACCGTAAACTCCCACCTGAACTGTTAAATGGCCTTTGAATTGGTCCTTCCCACTTCCTCTTTTGCAATTCATTCTCTAGGTAGAAGTCCAAATGATCTCTGAAAAGTCATCCATCAAAATATTGTTTTTTTCATAAAATCATGTAAGAGTTTCCTATTGCTTAGAATAAAATCAATGCAATGTACTTTGGTTCCAAGGGCTGCTTTCGTCTACCTCTGCAGCCTCATCACCTGCTACTTTCTTTCTCATTTACTTTGCTTCTGACACACTGGCCTTTCTCCGCACTTACTTCCACAGAAAGTTCTCCTTTCACCAGCCTATTAAGTAACCCCCCAACACACTTCCTATCACATCGCCATATTTATTGACATCTGTTTTTTATCTGTTGATTTATATATGATCTGTTCCCTTCCCCCTTAGCTCCAGAACAATGTCTCCCTTGCCTGTCTGGTTTATTCCTCCATTTGTAGGACCCTGAACAGAACTGGCAGTCAATAAATGTTTGTTGAATGACTATATGAGCCCCCATTTCAGAGATAAGAAAACTGAGATCTGGTCTCCTAGTCTTTGCATGTGTTCTTCCTTCTATTTGAAAGCCCGGTGTCATCTCTCTGCTCTTTTTCTCCCCTACCAAACTCTCTACCACTTGTTCTTCTGGATCCAGATTTTGCTAACTACAGCCCACAGATGAAATCTAGATGGTGGCCTGTGCTTATAAATAAATATATATATATATATATACACACACACACATGAACACAGCCATAACATCTATTTATGTGTTGTCTGTACCATTTTTGTGCTACAACATCACAGTTGAGTAGCTGTGGCAGAGATGGTATAGCCCCCAAACTGAAAATATTTACTGTTTACTTTTATAGAAAGGTTTGCTGACCACTGTTCTATACACATCCTAGGTTTCTTTGATACCTTCTCTGCCCTGAAGAGATTTATGTTCCTTCCGTTGGTTCCCAAAGACCCCAGTTTTAACCCCTATCCTAGCATCTGTGTCATCCAATAATATAATTGACTAGAGGACTTTTACACCTTCTCCGCTAAGTAGGAAATACACTAAAATCCTATTTCTATTCGTTGTTTGTCCCCAATGCCTAGCAGTGCCTGGAACATAGTAGGCACGAATAAATATTTGCATAAGTGTTTGACCGTCTGAATAGATGTTTAAATGAATTAATAAGTGTTTGAATGGATTAATAAATGTTTAAATCAATGCATAAATGTTTGAATTGGGAAGGGAAGGAGGAAGGGTTGAGGAAGCCTTCTCCTGAAGAACCAGGGGTAGACAAGATGTATGGTTTCTGCCTTCTCTCACCCTTCTCACTCTTCTCACTGCTCCGTAGACTTGGGCACCTGGAAGAATTCATCTAATTGGCTGGAAAGTTATTAACCTAAATTTGGCTGTTGCTGTTGAGGCCATGTTAACATGGAGGCTACGAGATCAGTCTTTGGGCTCAGAAATGCTTGAATCTTGTGTCTGCCATTCCTTAATCATGTGGACTTAAGTTATTACGTTATTATCTCTGCCTCAGTTTTTCATTTATAACATTGGAAGAATTATCACACCCATCTCATAGTATCACTGTGTGGAGATAACCCATGTAAAGTATTTAGCTCAATGCCTGCCACACAGCAATCAATAAGTGGTAGCTGTTATCTTAGTTCACTGAAAGAGAGGATTATGCTAATTATTTTACCAATGCTTAGGTGTGTTCATGTCTAAGAGAAGATACCATATTACATTATAAGGAGCAGCCCAGCAAAGTGATTCAGTGCATATGATCTAGAGCCAAACTCCGGCTTGTGTTAAAAATCCCAGTTCAGCCACTTACTTGTGCTTTGACCTTGTGCAAGTTTCTTCACCTCTGTCTGCCTCAGTTTCTTCATCTGTAAAATGGGTAATAATAGGGCCAGCTGTTCTGACAAGTAAGTGAAATGATACCCGTAAAGTGCTTAAAACAGTGTTTGCTCTTTATCTTATTATAAGGAAATTAAAGTTGCATGTTAGTTGAAATTTGAGGTGGAGATGAGAGAGCATCAAGCCATCGGGCATATAATCCTCTAATTCAGAGTTTAATTATGCAGTGCCTAGATTGTTGCCTGCTACGAGTTATTGCTGATGATTCAAAAGAGAATACCCAAAGCATTAAATGTAAAAGTCCCTTGACCTTGCTATAATACATGAAAATAACAATCACTTAAAGGAAGTATATATGCAAATACTGCCCACCTATCACTGGCAACTCCATCGCAAATGTGGTGTTCATTAATTCTCAAAATTCCTTATAGATGCGTATAAGAATCCATAGTGACTGAATTAAATTACACTTGTTTTATAATATAGTGTTCTGATGTGTAGCAGACTATCAAAGGAATGATCTTTATGAGGAAAACTTTAGAATATTGTTAAGTTACTCACTGTGTGACCTATTTAGACTTCTCAGATTCTTCTTATGGTAGACTGCATAATTAAATTTTAAATGGAACATGATAAAGAAATTATACTGGTGATCTCCAGAGATTTTGATACCCTATTTGGCTCTTTATAAGAGGATAGCAAAGACATACTTTAAAAATTAATAAAGGCCTGCCCTAATTTTTTTCCTTTCAGGTTTTCCTTATCTGCTCTGTAATTCAAAGCTATGTTGCATGATCCACAAGTGTTTCCTGAAATAAATGATCAAAATAAAAATTCTTAAAAGCACATTTATCCCAATTTGAGAATTCCATTATTTGTGCGTGAGAGCTTTTGTGCAGTAGTGGAACTTCTTTAAGATAAAACCTGCCGTTTTCTGGATTTGTCGCCATAGAGAATTGGAGATTTATTCATTCTGTTTGTGGAAGCATTCATATCTTCAGAGTTTATAGAGCAAAGGGGTAGAAAATGGTTTCCACGTAAGACACAATTTTGCAGTTAGAATTCCTCATTTGCTATGTAAAAGTTGCTCGTCCCTTGGGTGAATAATTTTTTTCCATAACCTTTTGCCATTCATTTTCTCCTGTATTTAAAGGGGCATTTCCAAGATATAATAACATTCTATATTAAATACAATATTCTCATCTTTACTTAATAACTTTTGTAGTATAAAGCACACCCATGTTAGTTAAAAAGCCTTTCTTATTCCTCTAAAGGGTTTCAGATTTTGCTGTCCAATGAGCTTTGACAAAAACAAAACAGGTTGGAGAGTTTCTGTGCCTGCCCAAGGTTGATTTGCTTTTTATACCTTCTTAAATATTGGCTTCCACTGATGTTTGGGATTGTCAAGCTACCAAGAACACATAAATTAATAAAATGTATTCCCATGTATACATAGATAGTTTTAAACCCTGTAAACCTTTCTTTTCAGATTAGGTTTTGTAAATGTTTCTATTATGTATTTTCCTTTTCCTTCTTTCTGGCGAATATGCAGTTTTCCTTTTGGACTGAAACCACTCAAGCATCCTATATTGTGTTCATTTTTCAAATAAGCAACATTAGACTCACAAAACACTATATAAAACCAAGCTGAGGCAGTGACATGAGCCAACAGAGAAAATAAATTCCCCATTAGGCCTGACTATTCATCCTTAAACCTCTGCTTGTCATGCTGGCTGGGGGTGGGGGGTGTAACTTTAAGGAATAATGCCAAGCTCCATAAAGGATTCTAAAGAGAAACTCATATTGGAAACATGATTATCCAGTGAGTAAGTGGAAACTCTATTTACCACCACAGTTATAGCATTTGAGACCCTCCCTCACCCAGATCCCAACCTGTGGAACTCAGGCTAGCATCGACATAGTGACACCTGGTGGCCCCTAATTCATCATTGGGCACCACGGCACCCCTTCCAAAGTAAAGAAAATTTATTTCCAAATTAGGCTTTCAACGTAATAGGTTTCTGCGTATGGTTTACAAGTTTTTAAAATACATACCTAATTAATAGTGGAGATGCTTATGGACACCACAATGAAACCTTAAAATGAATCTCTTGATAATAGCAATGCATTAGTCTTTTCTCACGCTGCTAATAAAGACATACCCACAACTGAGTAATTTATAAAGAAAAGAGGTTTAATGGACTCACAGTTCCACATGGCTAGGGAGGCCTCACAACCATGGCAGAAGGTGAATGAGGATCAAAGTCATGTCTTACATGGTGGCCGGCAAGAGAACTTTTGCAGGGGAACTGCCCTTTATAAAACCATCACATCTCATGAGTCTTATTCACTATCATGAGAACAGCATGGGAAAGACCTGCCCCCATGATTCCATTACCTCCCACCAGGTCCCTCCCACAATGTTTGGGAATTCAAGATGAGATCTGGGTGGGGACACAGCCAGAACATATCAGGCAGTATCATTACTAATGACATCCTTGATCAAGGAAATATATGAGGTCCTATGGGGGATAGAAGGTACGATGATCCCTGCCCTTAAGTACCAAAAGATTCTACTAAAAAAATCCAACTCATAGAAGCAGAGTAGCATGGGGGCTGGACAAGGGATGCGGTGGGGAGTGGGGAGATGTTGGTCAAAAGGTACAGAGATTCACTGGACAGGAGGAATAACTTTGGGAGATCTATTGTACAGCATAGTGACTATAATTAATTTATGTATACTGGAAAATTGCTAGGAAGGTAGATTTTAAATGTTCTCATCACAAAAAAAAGATCAATATGTGAAGTGATAGATATTTAATTATTTGATTTAATCATTCCACAGTGTATGTATATGTACATCAAGACATCACAATGTACCCTATAAATATGGGAAAGTTTTACCTTGTCAATTAAAAATTAAACTAATAAATTAGTTAATTAAATAAAAGAACCAAATGGTTCAAAAGTAGGAATCAATTTTAGTAGGAGAAAGCATGTTCTTTCTTAGCAAAATGTCTCTTACATGATAAAGTAAATATGTATGTGTATGTGTGTGTGTGTATATGTGTGTGTGTGTGTGTATATATATATGTATGTATAATACATTAAGTAACATATACCTGGACCAAAGAATTAAGTGCAGAGAAGAGAGGACATTTTTCATATGGCAATTGAAAGAATATCATTGGAGGGAATATCCCTTCTGCAACCAGAAAGGGCAAAAATAAAGCAAAGTGCAAGGAATGTAGAGTGTCTGGAGATGGAGACCCAGCCAACTGGTTTCACCCAGATGGTTTGTTAAGAGAATAATGAAATATGAATTAGAAAAGTAGATAGAAGCCAGATTGCAAAGCTTTAGAATGATAGAAGTGGTTTACTTTTTAAAAAATTGACACAAGGCCGGGCACAGTGGCTCATGCCTGTAATCCCAGCACTTTGGGAGGCTGAGGCAGGAGGAATGCTTGAGCCCAGGAGTTCAAGACCAGCCTGGGCAACATGGCAAAACCAAGTCTCTAAAAAAAGAAAAAGAAAAAAAGAAAAAAAAAAAAGGTACAAAAGTTAGCCAGGCATGGTGGCACACGACTGTAGTCCCAGCGACTCAGGAGGCTGAGGTGGGAGGATCACTTAAGCCCAGGAGGTTGAAGCTGCAGTGAGCCATGATGGCACCACTGCACTCCAGCCTAGGTGACAGATTGAGACCATATATAAAAAAAATTTTGACACATAATAGTTATACATATTTATGTGGTACAGTATGATATTTCTATACCTGAATACATTGTGCAAAAATCAAATCAGGGTATTTAGCATATCTGTCATCTCATACAATTATCATTTCTTTGTTGTGAGAGCATTTAAAATTACCTGTTTTGAAATATATAACATTTTATAATTTTATATTATTATAACCACAGTCACCCTATTATGCAATAGAGCAACAGAGCTTAGTATCCAACGGTAACTTTATACCCATTGACCTTCTTTCCCAGTGCCCTCCTCTCATCCCCACCCCACCCCATCCCCTGGTAACCACTATTCTACTCTCTACTTCTATCATATCAACTTCTTTAGATTCCACATATGAGTAAGGTGATATGGTATCTGTCTTTCTGTGCCTGGCTTATTTCACTTAACATAATGTTCTCCAAGTTCATCCATATTGTTGAAAATGACAGATTTTGATTTTCTTATGGCCAAAGAATATTCTATTGTGTATATATACCACATTTTCTTTATCTGTCCATCTGTGGATGGGTGCTTAGGTTGATTCCATATCTTGGCTATTGTGGATAATGGTGCCATGAACACGGGAGTGCAGATATGTCCTGACGTATTGATTTCAATTCCTTTGCATATTTACCCAATAGTGGGATGGCTACATCATATGGCAGTTCTATTTTTAGATTTTCAAGAAACCTCCATACTGATTTCCGTAATGGCTATGCTAATGTACATTCCCACAAACAGTATACAAGGGTTCCCTTTCTCCAATCAGTGCCAGCATTTCTTATTTTGCATCTTTTTTATAATAGCCATTTTAATTGGGGTGAGGTGATACCTTATTGTGATTTGCTTTGTTTTGTTTTCAGTACCAGTAGGGGCATTGGAACAGAGTTAAAAATAGAATTCAAAGAGCATGTTAGCAAGGTTAATCTGATGGTAATCTGTAACATCTATCATGGTGGGAAGAGCCAGCAGCTTGTAAACTCCTTGAGGAGTGGCCCCAAGTCTACCGTGCTCACCTTTCTATCCTCAACACCTAGCATAGTGCCTCCAGCACACAATAGTTGCTCAAATATGCATCAAATGAACTCATGAGTAAATGGGAGCTAAGAATCTTTCTGAATGGTTGAAGTGAGAGTAACAGGTGCATGAACAAGACTGCTCATTGTAGAAACAAAAACGAAATAGTCGATTACAGAAAATATTGGGGAAAACTAATCAATATTATTTGCTTAAACTCAGGCAATGAAGGAGGGAGCGAGCAGTCCACATGATTCTAACATTTCCGGTTTAGGAATGTCCTAGTATCATGAACAAAAACTAGGGATGTCTGGAGGAAGAGGCATTCATTGGAAATGCAGAGCTAGAAAGAGGGTTGTTTTTTACTGAGTTCGAGAGGGTGAGGGTTGAGGGGCAGTTCTGGATGTAGAACTTGATGTTTGAGCATTTAGTAAGAAAGCATCTTGTACGTTGTTTGCATGGAGGTTCAGCTGAAGTCATTTGGTACACCCAAATGGGTTTTGCAGTTGTCTTATCCTGGTGACATTCCCTGCTAAATTAGACAAGATGCAAATTTGATAGAGATTCCTTAAGAACAAATAATGTTACTGCAGAGATAAATGCAATACTCAAAAGGATTTTAATTTCTTCTGGTTTTCTCAGGAGAAAAAGGAAAAAGGACTTCTCTGGGGTGACTTCATCATAGACTGTGCATCTCTTTTGACCACCCACCTCAATTGCCATTTTTTCCTGACATTCACTGTGGAAATTTGGTGCACGACACTGTTAGGGGAGATCTGTTGGCAACAGAATCGTGTACGCTGCTTGTTCTCATCTGGCCTTTCACATCTTGGCCTGGTATTCCTTGGCTTATTTTGTCATGTCTGGGGTTTCATCTGTTCTGGGTTCTTGCCTGAAGCTCTGGCAGATGACAGTGTTCAGCTGAGAAAGTCCTATCCAACTGCAACTTCCATGATGCAAGAATTTCTCTTGAATACCAGGGTGAATGGAAACCCAAGATTCATGAGACATTGTAGCTATTCATTTTGTCACCTTGCTTCAGTATGGCCTAAGTGTCCTAAATTAAAATTTCCTATAAAAGAGCAGAGATGAGTTTGAGACAGTGCTTTGAGAGAAACTTAGGCATAACAGGTAAGGGAAAATAGGTCATACAGTGGCTGGTAACTAATATGGCATATCATCCCAAGGGTTGTTGAGCCACGAGGACTTCACATTTTGTTTGTTAATGTGTGTGGCCACTCATACATCATACAGGGATGCCTGGGAAGTTAACAAAGATATGTTCCCATTTCTAGCAATAATAAAGAACAATCCTACTTTATAATTGGTAAATGAAATGCCACAAAAGGAATTAATCCCTGGAAAGCAAGATGGTGTCACATTGATTTTTAGGAATTCTCATAATCCAGTGGTTCTGCAAATATTTCTTATAATTCTTCATCCTTTCTCTCTTCCACTCTCTCATAGATTTTTCTCCCTTCTCTGATATGCATGTGCCTTCTAGTTGACTTTTGTAAAGTAGAAAGAAATAATAAGTTCTTGGATCACGCCTGTAATCCCAACACTTTGGGAGGCCAAGGCAGGTGGATCACCTGAGGTCAGGAGGTCAAGATCAGCCTGGCCAACCTGATGAAACCGCATCTCTACTAAAAATACAAAAAAAAAAAAAAAAAATTAGCCAGGCGTGGTGGCACACACCTGTAGTCCCAGCTACTCATGAGGCTGAGGCAAGATAATCACTTAAACCCTGGAGGCAGAGGTTGCAGTAAGCCAAGATTGCACCACTGCACTCCAGCCTAGGTGACAGAGTGAGACTCCATCTCACAAAAAAAATAAAATAAAATAATAAAGAGAGAGAAAAGAAACAATAAGTCTTGCAGAGGTTAGAAAGAAGGTAAAGAAATGGTTACTTTGAATGGAGCAATAATCACATTTTAACATAAAGATTGTCCAAGATCACAAAGTAATCTGCATAATTGTGCAAAAATTCTCATGTTACATGACTGTTCTCCCTGCAGTATACACTCAGCCTGTCAGTTTTTGTATCTAGAATCCTAGAACCTTAGAGCTCCATGGAACCTGTTTTGCATCGTCTCCTTGTTTCACAGATGAATAGGCTGAAGATCAGACAGTGGAAAGCAAGTCCTCATGACCACACTGTGTGGGATCACTGGACAAGCTAACATTTTCTTGGGGTGGATGGAGTCCAGTTATCATTGCAGGGTCTCTTCTTGGGGCAGAAGAGTCAGGAACCCTTTTAACTGCTTTCTGGTTGTCTGTACCTTTTCTCGCCACTACTTTGGTAACTTGTATCCCCCATCCCTGGGGACAAAATCTTCATTTCTAGCGTTTTCCACCATAACCTTGTTCTGGTGCTGAAACAAGCAAAAGCAAAGTGCTGAAACAAGTGTCGATGCTGGCATATCACAGTGTAGAATGGTGCTCCTCAAATTTAGGTGGCTATGGAAGTGACCGGAGGATTGTGTTTAAATGCATGTTCTGATTCAGCTGGTCTGGGGCAAAACCTGAAATTCTGTATTTCTGACAAGCTCCCACGGGGTTTCTGATGATTCTGGTCCCCAGACCATCCTTTGAGGAGCAAACGACTACAGAGCCACCAGTCCCATCTTTGAAAGAAGTAACCGACACTTGCCAAGTCTCTCATCCGGAGCTTTAAGAATGTGATGCTTAGGCTTTAATTACATCTCAATAAAAATGAATGAATGAATGTAATGCTTTTATTTATTCTACCTTCTTTCTTCTTTTTTGTTTTTCTTTTCTTTTTTTTTTTTTTTTTTCGTGACAGAGCCTCGGTCTGTTGCCCAGGCTGGAGTGCAGTGGTGCAATCTTGTCTCACTGGGAGGCAACCTCCGCCTCCCAGGTTCAAGCGATTCTTCTGCCTCAGCCTCCCAAGTAGCTGAGATTATAGGCAAGTGCCACCATGCCCAGCTGATTTGTGTATTTTTAGTAGAGACAGGGTTTCCCATGTTGGCCAGGCTGGTCTCAAACTCCTGACCTCAGGTGATCCGTCCACCTTGGCCTCCCAAAGTGCTGGATTACAGGCATGAGCCACCGTGCCTGGCCAATTCTACCTTATTTCTGATTGGCTTCTTCCCATTTGTTTTTTGAGAAGATGCTACAAAGCATTTTGGAAACTGGTACTGCAGGAGTAATTTCTCTTCAAACTCTGAGTTACTATAAAACAGCTGTGGAATCCTGTGGATTGAAAAGAACTTGAGAAAGGCAATATTCTGTTACTGAGCTTAGGATACAGTATCATATTAGGATACAGTATCAATCAAGTTTTGACTTTCAATTCTGAGTTTGTGATGAGTAGCTATAATTGACAGAGTGACAGAAGTTTTTATATTAGTGTTTATTTTACCAATGTGAAGTGTTATTTGTGTCAAGTAATTGAGTTCCTAGATGTTCTCATTCTGTATCAGTGGCTGTAGACAGTGTAAGTCTAGATAGCATGATAGTGTATGAATGTATATATATATATGGAGGGAGGGAAAGAGGGACTATGAATTAACCATAGTTTTGAAATTGATTCCTGGAAACTGACATTTATTGACTGCACAGGTGTTAAAATTGTCTTTGTTTTATTTACTCCATATGAACTGAAAAGTATTAGAGAAGCAAAATTCTTGTCTACTTTTGACTCTATTCCCATTCAGTCTATCCCCTCCACTAAAGTAAACTGAGGTATCTTAGATATAGAAATCTAATTTGGAATAACTCAAGAGAGATATAGGGGAGATGGGTAATACTGAATATGCAGAATTCAATCATAGAAAACTAATCACTTTAGTGAAAAGCCAGCTGTTCTTTGTTTTCTAATGGGCATGTGATGTTGATGAAAAATAGCATTCAAGTAAAGTTTACCAAGAACAACTGGTTTGATTCAAGGTATTATATTATTTTGCAGTATAGGAAATGTTATTTAGATTTAACAAAGGGCTGAACAGAGCAGCCAGTCCAAAGACCCAAATACCAAAGGATTATCTTTAAATTTAGAGAATGAAAAATGCAAGAGCATTGTATTTTGGGCATCAGATGATAATTCTTTCAGAGAATATGCCTGGGTTTTTGTGTCCTTCAAATTTTGTTTGAATGAACACTTTATGGATTTTTGTGACACTGAGGGATATGTTAAAATACCATTGCAAACATGTCAGGCAACTCAAGTTTAGAAGATTCTCAACTTGAATTATTTTAGCATTCTGCTATTTGAATTACTTGGGGGAAAACAGGAGTTGTATGACAATTTGGAGGTCCTTTTCTTTGTCTCCCAAGTGAGTTTGTAGGTTCACTGAATTTCCCCAAAGAAGATCCTGAGACAAGAATTTGAGTCTAAGGACATGAGGGAGGGGGATGTGAGACAGGAATGGGGGAGGTCAGCAAAGCCTGAGTGTAGGTGGGTTAGTGCCTGGACAACTCAGGCTCAAGCCCGCTGGGGACCCCGTGAAGCACTGCCCCACCAAGGGATGCAGAAGCAGCTGTCTTTTTCCATCTGCCCTGCCTCTTGCTAGTTGAAGTCACCCCAGGGGTGTTTGCTCTTGTGTTCGTCTGTCTTTCTCCATGCCTAGGCCAAGCGCTCCTGCAGCAGCAAAATCCCTCTCTGAAAGTCAGGAAGCCTGAGATCCACAAGCTTCTTGGGGAGGGATCTGCAGACGACCTTCAGGGCAGGCTGAGGTCATATTGGCAGGGCCCTGACAGTCTCCACCTTATCAGTGTGGCCACTATTGTAACCCCATCACCTAGGCTGTAGTGCTTGATAATTAGCAAGTTCTTTTGTTTTGTTGTTGTTGTTGTTGTTGTTGTTTTTGAGACGGAGTCTCGCCTGTCACCCAGGCTGGAATGCAGTGGTGTGATCTGGCTCACGGTCACCTCTGCCTCCTGGGTTCAGGCGATTCTCTTGCCTCAGCCTCCCAAGTAGCTGGGATTATAGGCATAAGCCACCATGCCATGATAATTTTTGTATTTTTAATAGAGACAGGGTTTCACCATGTTGGCCAGGCTGATCTCAAACTCCTGACCTCAGGTGATCCACTCACCTTGGCTCCCCAAAGTGCTGGGATTGCAGGTGTGAGCCACCCTACTCAGCTGATAATTAGCAAATTCTTAATAAGTGTTTATTCAATGAAGGGAGGGAAGGAGAAAAATGAATGATTCAAACAGAATCGGAAAAGCCAGGCCAGGCGCGATGGCTCATGCCTGTAATCCCAGCACTTTGGGAGGCCGAAGCGGGCGGATCACAAGGTCAGGAGATCGAGACCATCCTGGCTAACACGGTGAAACCCCGTCTCTACTAAAAATACAAAAAATTAGCCGGGCGTGGTGGCGGGTGCCTGTAGTTCCAGCTACTCGGAAGGCTGAGGCAGGAGAATGGTGTGATACTAGGAGGCGGAGCTTGCAGTGAGCCGAGACCGCACCACTGCACTCTAGCCTGGGTGACAGAGCGAGGCTCCATCTCAAAAAAAAAAAGGAAAAAGAAAAGCCAGTATTGGCAACATGTCAGGCAGCGTCCATAGACAGATCAATGATTAGAGATAGTTTTTGAAAATAGCATTTTACTTCTGATTTAGGTCCCCAACCTAATATCTACATTTTATGCTTGCCAGGTTTATTATGTGTGTGGAGGTGGGAAAAGAAACAAAAAGGGTTGGCACGAGAGAGCACATAGCTCTATATGTCAGCTACCTTAACTCTAAAGGGTGGCACTTGGGGGAATTATACTTTTCACATCAATAGTTATACCTGGGTTTTTTGTTTTGTTTGTTTTTTTACAAGATTAGTGTATGTTTATGTTTGATTATTCAAGATAAATCAGTTCCCAGTGTTCTGGGCAGTTCATAGGTCTCAATGAATCATTGAAGAACTGTAGATAATCCCTGCTAAGTCCCACAAAGGCAGCTAACTTGCTCCTTTGTCATGCAGGGAAAGGAGTAGTGTGGACTGAGGAGTGCAGTTTTGAGGTAAGGACGATGTCCAGCATCCAGACAAAAATGAAAAAAATTGCTTTAGTCACTTGGACATTTACAAGTGTCAAGAGGTTCTGTGTCACACAAATGGCTTTGTTTATGTTCTACTAACATATTTGAATGAAGTATACAAAATTCAGTAACTCATATGGCTATTTTAAATGCATGGCACTAAACATAAAAACATCTAGGAATAGCATGGGATTGCTTTCATTTATTATTCTGGTAGTTCTCATTATGTACATAGTAGTTGTAACCTGAGAGTGTGTCTGTCTGGCCAAGGATAAATCTCAATGTGTTCATATGTGTAGTGTATGTATGTGTGGCATGAAGGGTAGGGAGAAGAAGGGTTGCAGAGAGCTGTTCCTTCCAAAAATATATATGTTTTTGGCTTATTTGATGGTTTCGATCACCTGTAACTTTTGTAGCAATCATGATTTCTACATGATTCAGTGAATTACCCTGTAGTACTAATGTAAAACCTCAAAAGGCCATTTCTCTACCAAACATCTAAGTATGCCAACTGTGTTAACTTCATAACTTATAGTCAGGGTGATCTTTTGTCTTCTTCACGGGGTCCTGAGTGATGTTGTTCTAGAGAAACAACACCAGAGGAAAAGGGGGCTCACAGAAAAGCAGCATTGAGCATGCAGAAATGGAAAGTATCTGCAAAGGGTTAATAAGTTAGAAATACATATTCCCTGCAAGAAACAAGAGCAGAAGGAGCTTGGCAATGATTACTTTCTCTTTTTTTCTGGAGGAGTGAAGAAATGTGCTACGGAGACACCATAGCCAACTTGGACTGAGAGTGCTGGAGTGTTTTCCTGCCCCCAGGGTCCTGATGCCATCCCCCTCTCTAGGCCTCCCTTGACCCTGGAACTGGGTGGCAGGCCAGCTACAGAAGAGTGTGGGAATTCAGTCCATAAACCCTTGGTTTCTTCTAGCAGGACTCCCAGCTCCTCTTGACAATTTCCTCATACTGATTTATTGATTTAATTTCTGGTTGGCAGTGGTAGTAGTTATAAAGTAAATTTACCCCAGGAAAACAAGATATTTTGGGAATTCACTAATGCTAACGCTGCACTTGGATCCTAGAGCCACTTTGCATCTGCCCAAATCAGCTAGAGAAAACAACAGCCAAGTGACACCCAGCAAGCAACAACTCGTCTCTTCCATTTACTCAGTTGGGATAGTAGGAATAGAAGCATATGCGTGTTACTTTCCTATTAATAGTTAACCTTAGAAATCAAAAGTTGACCAGGCACAGTGGCTCATGCCTATAATCCCAGCACTTTGGGAGACCGAGGCGGTTGGATCACTTGAGGTCAGGAGTTTGAGACCAGCCTGGCCAACATAGTGAAATTCCTTTTCTATTAAAAATACAAAAATTAACCAGGTGTGGTAGCAGGTGCCTGTAATCCCAGCCACTGGGGAGGCTGGGGCAGAAGAATTGATTGAACCTAGGAAGTAGAGGTTGCAGTGAGCCGAGATCACAGCACTTCACTCCAGCCTGGGTGACAGTGAGACTCTATCTCAAAAAAAAAAAAAAATCAAAAGTTAATAATCTTCATAACATCATGTTTGTTATCATGTATCATGCTTGAATTTTGACAACATAGTTTTCTGTCTTCATTTTGATTTGGGCCTCAGGAAAAAAAAATTGTCTTGGATGTGATTCTTTTCTACTCTTGGATCATGCAAAAGGGTTAGCTTAGATGCAATATTGGTTATCTGTTTATGTATAAAAATGTTTCCAAAAGTTAGCTGCTTAAAACAACAAACATTTGTTATCTTGGTTTCTTGGGGTCAGGAAATTGGGCACAGCTTTGGTGGGCACTCATGCCTCACCGTCTCTCACAAAGCTGCAGTCAAGGGGGCTGTGATCTGATATGAAAACTTGACTGTGGATGGATCTGCTTGCCAGCTCATTTGTGTAGTTGTTGGAAGGATTCCGTTTCTTATGGTCTATTGGAATGAGGGCCTTAGTCCCTGCCTTTCTGTTGCCTGGGACCACCCTCACTTCCTTGCCATGTGGGTCTTTCCATAGGGAAGCTGGCTTCCATTGTAAGAAACAAGAGAGAGAATAAGATCTGGCCACAAGATGGAAGTCATAGTCATTTTGTAACTTAATCTAATGACATGCCATCCCTGTTACTGCACTCTCTTCATTATAAATGAGTCATGAGGTTCAGCCCATACTCAAAGGAGGGATTATACAAAGACATGAATACCAAGAGGTAGGGATCACTGGGGGCCATTTTAGATGCTTTATACGCAGACTTGATTCTAAAATTGCTATATGATGGAGAGTTATTTTTGATGCAATAAATGCTAAGTTCTAGGACAAATTCTTAATTATTTGTGGTGATGTGGATTAATACCTTGAGAATGAAGACTAAATCATAGGGTCAAGAAAATATGATGATCAGATTAACTATTTCTTGGATAATTGGCAACAGTCCCATTGTGGCCAAAAAGGAACCAGAGTTTAAGCCAAGGGGAAGCTCAGGGCAGGACCCACAAGTATTGAACTATTTTCCAACAAGCCGGGATGCCCATGGAACTGAAGCTTCAGAAACTTATATTTGTACAATGAAATGCACCTGCTGCCTGTTAACCAACTCCTCTTCCTTGCCCCTCCTATTGTCCTTCCTGTCTATATAAATCATTAACTTTATTGTTGGGGAGGGGACAGATTTGGGGTTTATCTCCCATCTCTCCAACTGATGTCATCTGAATAAGGCCTTCTTCCTGGCAATACTTGTCTCAGTGATTGGCTTTCTGTGCAGCCAGCAATGAAACCTAGACTGAACCTCTAGCGTTTGGTAAGAGTTTCGCTATCAAGTTGCTACCTGTGAGGGGCAGAACTCCCACATGGGGCCAAAGGAAGAGTATTAGTTGACCTCTGGAAGGAAAAAGCCATGTGGACCCAAGAGCTACAGACAATGAGAGGAGCAGAAACTCATGTGCATATTTCTTACAAGGATGGGCAGATTAGGATAGGGAATCAAAGTCTTATGATCTAGGCACATGCTAGGAAAGATTGAGATGCTCTAGAAGGACTCTGGAGCCTGAGGCAAAACACTGTTCTTGAAGAACTAGCTATATCAGCTATCAAACATTGCTCTTTTCTGTTTTTTGTTTGTTTGTTTGTTTGTTTGACAGAGTCTTGCTCTGTCACCCAGGCTGGAGTGCAGTGGCACAATCTTGGTTCACTGCAACCTCTGCTTCTCGGGTTCCAGCAATTCTCCCACCTCAGCCTCCTGAGTGGCTGGGATTATAGGCACACACCACTACTCCCAGCTTTTTTTTTTTTTTTTTTTTTTTTTTTTGTAGAGATGGCGTTTTGCCATGTTGGCCAGGCTGGTCTCAAACTCCTGACCTCAGGTGATCTGCTTGCCTCGGCCTTAAGTGCTGAGATTACAGGCATGAGCCACCACACTCAGCCCCAAGATTGCTCTTTAATATGACTCTGAAACTTGACCATGTGAGGGTGGACCAGCCATGCCTTAAAAAGTAGTTCTCTACCCTCACAAGGGAAGGCAAGCTGAGTCCATACTTAACTATGAAATAACATAGTAGAAGTCAAGAGTCTCTTTTCTAGTATTGGGTCTATCTAGGTGTGTGACTTTGAGCCTTGTAAGTCACTTTAACTCACTAGTTTAGGTAACTGATCTGCAGTGTCCCTACCCCACCACAAAAACTTTACAGAAGTTGTCAGTGACTTACATATAGCTAGATCCAGTAGACACTTCAGTGCATGTATTACTTGGTCTGTTGGCAGTATTTGATACCATTGAGCACCTCCGTCTTGAAACACTTCTCTCCTTGGCTGTAGATGATTTGGGAGTTACTGGCAAAACAATTTGACCTGCAGAAAATATTTTGCATGAGAAGAGCAGAGGATCTGAACTAGTCCACAGTCATCACAGGGACTAAGGATCAGGTGAAAGCGGTGCACACAGAAGCAGCCTTGGCCTCTGAGTTAAGAAGGAAGCCAGGGTGGAGTGGATTTGAAATGAGCTGGAACTGAGCAAATATAGGAACTTCATTTCATTTAAGAAGCTCAACTTTAGAGGGGACAAGAGAGGTCCCCTCACAAGAATGGTAGTGAGCGGCACAGAATAAACTTGGAGGGAGGATTTTTTTCTTTTGTTTTTTTTTTTTTGAGACAGAGTCTCACTCTGTCACCCAGACTGGAGTGCAGTGGCGTGATCTCACCTCACTGCAACCTCCACCTCCCAGGTTCAAGCGATTCTCATGCCTCAGCCTCCCGAGTAGCTGGGATTACAGGTGTGCACCACCACACCCAGCTATTTTTTTGTATTTTTAGTAGAAATGGGGTTTCGCCACATTGGCCAGGCTGGTCCCGAACAACTGAACTCAGGTGAGCTGCCTGCCTGAGCCTCCCAAAGTGCTGGAATTATAGGCATGAGTCCCTGCATCCAGCCAGATGTTTCTTAAAGAGAGGAGAAACTTACTCATCTAAATGCATAGAAGGCATCAGGAGAGGGGAGAAGGGGGCAGAGTCCCTGAGAAGGCAAGAGGGCATGGGATCCAGGGCACAGACAGGATCAGCCTGAGAGGAGAGCCCAGGCTTCCATCTGAACAAGGATGGAAGCAGGAAAGCAGTGTGTGGATTCAGAGCAATGTGTGGGACTGGAACATCAGAGAGTCTTAGACATTCAGCCTAAGAACGGATGGGAGCCATAGGTGCTAACCCAGGAGTGGGGATGCTGCCAGGGGACCCAGCATAGAAGCAGGGGGACAAGGTTGTTTGGTGGAGGGGGCAGCTGACAGCATTTCCCTCCTTCGGCTTCATGCAGTAGCCTTGGGCCTTGGCTGATGAGCAGGTCTTAGGTATCATGGGGGGGAGGAAAGCAGGTAACTTGCCCTGAGTACCTGCTCTCGGCCAGACCCCAGCATATGCCACCTGTAGGCACCATAGCATTTTGTTAGGGAAGTGACAAGCCCCACCTGCGGCCTTCCACCCTGTAAGAGGAAGAGCCAGCTCTGCACCGAGGCCTGTTTGATTTCCAGTTTACACCACACTGTGTGTCCAGGACCAGAGACAAGCGGAGAACTACCTGGGCCTGACTTAGGTGGGCTTGCCAGCACAGCTTTGAAGGTGAAATCCATGTTTAGCCATCTAGGCAGTACAGGGAGCCTGTGAATGTCACTGGGGCTCAGTGGAGGCAGCCAGAGCTCTGGGAGCCCCTCTCTGGGTGTATCTGAGTAGTAAATGGTGTCGCTGACAGTCACTGGCGTGACCCCTGTGGTGCCATTGATCCCACACACCTAATGTCCTGGGGGAGTCAACAGCGAGGGCCCCTCAGCAGCCGCTCCAGGATAGAAGCCCCAGGAAAGGGTCTGTTAATGATGTTGACAAATTTCTGGCTGGGTTATTATGGGATGTTAATGCGTACCCTCAAACAATATGTTTCCACCTCCCACGTTTTCCCCCTGCTGGTTTGATTGAGAAAACCATAGCGACCAAAAGAGCAAGATTTATACAAATTGTGTAGCAGGGGATTGGGCTGTAGGCAGGGGAGCCCCCTTGGGGAGGAATTCACCTTTTCAAAGTAGAGGGGAACAGGTGCTCTGGAACTGGCATGTAGCTGCGAGAGGGTGGGGATGGCATTCCTGAAGGGAAAGGTTACCCAGATTAACAACACTCCGCTGAAAACGATGCCATCCTGGCTCTGTCATTAAAACAGGTGGCTGTCATTATGGCCTCTGGCTCATAATGGGAAGATAATATAGGCTGGGAGAGATTTATATGAGCTCCAGAAAGATGAAATTGCACATCAAGAAGGAAACAAGGCATAAAGAGGACCAATTTGGGGAATTTCTCTCCCCACTGGAATGCACGTGATACTCATTAAGGGTGTAGAAATTGTGTCATTCCATCCAGAGGGTTAAATTACCTACAGAGCTTTCATTTATTCAGGTTTTATTTAAGTAGCCTTTGGGGAAGACTCCTTTTTCCCTCTTTGGATGTTTTCCTTCAGTTTAAGAGAGTAGTAAGCATAAAAATGTACTGTATATGATAAAACTTACCCCTTTTCTTTCCCTGCAAATAATTTTGGCCTCTCAGTAGACTGTTGGAAATCAAAAGGTAGGGGGATATATGTTCTCTTTTTCTTTTCCTAAAGAGATAAAGTTTTAGTGTTTTTTTTTTAATTTAATAAAGACTCACATGGTGACTCCCAGGCACTATTCTAAGCCCCTCACAAATGTTAATTCAGTTAATACAATAATACTTCTAAGGTAATTTCTTTTATTGACTCCATTTAGAGATGAGGTATAGAGAAGTATGAACCCTCTGTACTTACCTAAGTTCATACAACTTAGGACCTCATGTGCTTGGCGTTGCCACCCGTGCAGATTTGCTCCAGAGACTATGTTCTTAGCTGCCACAATCCTCTGACTATACTATGTCTGTTTCCATTTTAACAGGCACTTAAATGACCCATTTGTCCCATCTTTGAGTCTCTCTTCTGCCAAGAACACATTTTAAAATCTCTGCCTGTGAGGAGTTGTTGCATTAAGGTCGATAAGATGGAAGAATGGCAGCTGTGCTGGAGCAGACAGTGGTGTTTTCCATTGCACAGGCATCTTTAGAATGTGCAGTGCATGTCACAGGCAGGTCTGGAAGGCTTTGCTGTCCTTGCTGTGTGTAAGATCGGAGAAGGCAAGGAAACCTTCCAATCGTTAGAAGTGCACAGGCTCGCTTTCAAACACAAAAGCTCAGCACACACTTACTCTAGCCAGTCCTTCACCTGCTGCACAAAATCATACCTTTCCATGCACAGTTGGAAGGACATTTCTCTGGCGATCCTGAGCGCACTTTTTCCTGGAGATTTAGAGCTGATTGGGCACAGATGGGAGGCAGGGTTATTTACCATTTTACTCTCCCTCCCTGTTCACCATTTGACACAAGAAATGAACAGCTCTTTTGCCTTACAAGGCATAGCCAGATTGCCAAGTAATTACCTTGATTTATGAAGGCAGGAATAGAAGGTAGCATGAAACATCATTTGTAACTGGGGATGGTCAGATTAACATTCCCCGAATTTGTCGATTATTTCGTGTTGTGTTGAATTCCTAACAAGCATACGAAAGAGGAAATCAGTGTCCTATTACCTCGGTGTCCTCAGTGCCTAGAACAATGCCTGGCTTTCAAGTTTATAGAATAAAGAAATGTATGAGGGGATGAGTGCCTACTGTGTAATCCCCACTAGACACCTGAATACCTTCAACTTTCTGCTTTCAAGGTCATGAGTAGCATAAGAAGACACATACACACATCTTCACCACAGAAGAAAAATATGGCATTTGAGGAGAGAGAAAATGCTTCCAGTATGGGGCCATAGGAAAGGATTCATGTAGAGTGTATTGGAGCAAGCCAGCAGAGGAGAGGTGGGATCCCATAGGAGCTTGAGGCAAGAACGTCCAAGCATGGTAGAAAAATCACAAAGAATTGCCCTTGGGGTGTTAGATATGTACAGATCATGCAAGGGAATGAGAAAGCTGGATGTAGGTTTGGACACACTGTGTGGGTGCCCACTTTTCTTAATTCAGAAATTTAAACATTCCAGAGGGGCTGGGCCTCTGTATTTTGCCAGAAACCTGGGCTCATCAGATCATACAGCTGGAAAGTGGGCAAGTTCACATGGATGGAGAGAGGGATGGAAACCACTTCCATAATACAGCCTGGTCTGCACCTTCTTCACCCATAGTCCTCCAGTTCTGTATTCTTGGTCCTGTATTCAGTATCTCAACACAGACCTTGCTTCCCACCTGAGCTCATGCTGCATCTTCTCTAGCCCAGGAGGTGCCCTCTGGGAGTTTACATCCAGCCCTTACATGTCTCTCTTAGCCAGAGTAGTAGCAGAAAAATAGCTAGCCTCAGGAGCATGTCCTGTGAGCTAGGCCCAGAGCGCCCTGCTCTGGAGGGAAAGGTTTGGATGGTTTCTAAATTTGGGGGCTGCTGTCAAAGCCACACCCTGTCTTGTGATGACATACCTTCTGTGTTGGGCCTAAGACTTGATGTTCTGCTATTTGATCAAGGTTTATATAAATTTGTGGGCTTCAATTTAACCTTTGGCTAAATTGGTTGTTTTCTGAACATTTCAGGAGGCTTCAAGAATGTTCAGGAAGCCAAGGCTACATGAAGCCCCCCTAGGCTGGGAGGGCTGCTTCTCTGCATGAAGCTCCATGGTTTCCTTTCTGCACAATAGTCGGAACCTCTGAGCCCTTCCTCTTCATTCTCTACCTATCCACATCCCTAAGACAGAGAGACCCTCTTGCACGGTGGCTATCATGTTTTTACGTTCTAAATCTTGGGGTCTTTCAAACTCTCCGTGGTCCTTCTTATCGTGATCAAAACCCTGTCTGAATTCCTCTGCTGCTGGCATTGGCTGGCTCTGGCTTCCTGCAAAAACGCTTACCTGTCTCTGTACCCATCTAAAAGGTAAGTTTCCTGCTCCTGACTGTGGAGAAGGAGGAGCAACTCCTTCACGTGTTCCAGATGCTGCCTGGACCTAGGTTCCCCCAAATGAACATGCACACACGAACAGCAGGTGACAGCAGTATTTACCCAGAGAGAATTGGAGGAGGTGAGGGGACCATCTCTGAGAGAGAGAAGGGAAATTCAGGGTGAAAATATTTGCATGTGAAGTCTCACTTCCTGGAGTTTGGGGGGGTCCTCTATACATGTGTTCCCTCCGTCTCCAAGGCCACCTCCTCTCAGCTTTCTCCATTGCATCCCCTTCCCATATTCTCTCTCCTTTCATCCCTGTGCCACTCCAAAGCCCCTGCACTTTCTGGAGCAATGTATCCGTCCCCAAACCCCACTCATGTCATGTGGATGGCACAGCTTCCAGTGGGGCTGTGCCTCTAGCGATCTCCCCAGACCTGGCGTCACCACTGTGGATAAGAGAGATGGGACACCCAGTGCCATGGTGGAGGCCATCATGCTGCAGAGGAGGGTGGCAGAAGCTTCTCAAGCAGGAATGCATTAAGTTTTGTTTTGTCTTTTAAAAACCTCACCCAGAGGCCAGGCATGGTGGCTCATGCCTGTAATCTCAGCACTTTGGGAGGCCGAGGCAGATGGATCACTTGAGGCCAGGAGTTCAAGACCAGCCTGGCCAATACAACAAAACCCCATCTCTACTAAAAATACCAAAAAAAAAAAAAATTAGCCAGGCTTGGTGGCAGGCGCCTGCAGTCCCAGCTACTAGGGAAGCTGAGGCATGAGAACCACCTGAAGCTGGGAGGTGGAGGTTGCACTGAGCCAAGATCACACCACTGCACTGCAACCTGGGTAACAGAGTGAGACTGTGTCTCAAAACAAAACGAAACACACACACACCAAAAAAAAAAAAAAAAAAAAAAACTCACCTACAAATTCAAACTCACTTTACATGACTTGGATCAGTTTTGGCTGAAAACCCTTATTTTGTCTACCTGAGACACTCACATTCTTTTCAGGTCGATGGAACTTTGCCTTTTTCAATGCTAAAAGGGCACAGCATCCCCTTTCTAACCTTTGGTTGCTTGACAGTCTTCTCTGATTACCTTGGCAATGCCTGGGACCATGTATCATCACACCTCCCTCCCCTGATTCCTGAGTTTATCCCCTGGCTGCAGGAGGCGAGTTGAGGGTTTGCAGTTTCCCTGGGTTTCCCTACCTTGACCTTGTCTTCTTGAAGACAGGCAGGAATTTTGCTCTGGGAAAGGGCCAGGGCCTGAACCGTGGTTTCTGAATCTTGGAGTTGCTAGAACCCCAGAGGTCATTACTAAGAAGAACCCAGTGCAGTGTGTGTGTCTGAGGATGGGAGGTGCAGGTGAGAGAATGGCCACTCTCATGTGCTTCTCTCTGTGGTCCCAGCGAGGTCTGGGTCTGAACAAATGGGGCAAAGGGCTCCAAAGAGTCAGGATTTCACATGGGGACCTGGATAAAGACAAAGGAAATGTGTGATGGTCTCATAAATAGTGATAACTGCAGGAGGAAGTGATACCGTTCTTAATGTTCATTTTATTCTGTGTGTGCGAGGGGATACGTATGATTTCTTTAATAGCGCCTTATCATGGGACTGCCTCACTCAGGGACATATAGAAGAATGGCAGAATTGCAAGGATTTCATGAGGGTGACATGAAGAGGGACTCTGGGGACCACGATTCCCCATTGCTGCTGCCCTCTTTTGGAAATTAGATATTGTTTACTTATTTATCATTTTTGCACATAGCATTGCAACTTTCCTGATTAAATTGCCTTGGGGCACAAGTACAAAATATGAAAGTTCAGTTAAAGTGTCTAAGACAGAAGAGCAGCAGCTATCAGCATGTATTAAATACGCCTCTACTGCAAAATGCCTCTTGCAAAAAGTGTGTCATCCATGGCATCTGGAAATCTAGGCCTGTGCTGAGCCAAAGGAGAATTTCCACGGAAAACACCTTGGCAGTCAAAGTTGAGAACAGTCAGATTTGAGCATTGTGGTGTGTGTATGTTGTAGTGGTTATTCTCTCATGATAGGACTGTGGTAACTCATGAAAATAGCTCCTGTCCCAATTTCAGACCCCTCTATTTCATGATTTGTTATTTAGCTAGACACTTGGCGTCTACAAAAACCAGTTACCAAAGCCATCAGAACAAATTCTTCAAACCACTCGGAACTCAACTTCAGCACCATCCTCCTTTTTCTTTTCTTTTTAGAGATGGGGTCTCACTCTGTTGCCCAGGCTGGAGGTACGATCATAGTTCTCAGCAGCCTCGACCTTTTGGGCTCAAGCCATCCTCCCACCTTGGCTTTCTGAGTAGCTGGGACCACAGGCATGCACCACCACACCCAGCTATATTTTTGTAGAGACAGGGTTCTTGCCACATTGCCCAGGCTGGTCTTGAACTCCTGGGTTCAGGTGATCCACCTGCTTTGGCCTCCTGGAGCACTGAGATTACAGTCATGAGTTACTACACCTGGCCCTTCTCCAACACAAAAAAAAAGATTTTTATAGTATCAAATATTCAAGCCCTTCATTGTAAAAAGTTTCTGTTTGGTGAACAGACACCAGCAAAGGGGAAGGGTGATTGAGTAGCTGAGGATGGCTCCATGCCATTTTACTCCTCCAAGGACATTAGTTTTAAAGGTTGAAAACCACAGCCCTCCCAATTCACCCGGTGTTCAGTCTTTCCACTTCGCCTAGTGTCTCCCTCTCAGAGCCAGCCCTTGAGTAAAGAAGAAAGAAAAAGGTTTATGCTTTTCCATTTAAATCAAACTCTACTTAGAAAGACAGGAGAAGAAATAAAGAGATGCCTTGTGTTCTATCCAGCTACCCAACCCACCCCCAGCCTTTCTCCTCCCATGGGCCCAGCAGCCCAAACATATTGAAGTCAGCATCAAGCTGGCACAAGAGGGGAAGAGGCGTTCGGTGTGAAGAGACCTGTGGATCCCATCTCCAAAACTCCAGGCACCTCCTACACTGACCAATGGCTCCTCAGTCTTCTGCACGCTGAGCTGCTGGGATTGGCCGAGAGGCCACAGAACACCTTGGACTCTATGATCCCAGAGAGAGGGGAGAGTGGAGTCCAGGTGGCACCCACTGCGAGCATCATGTTCGGTGGCTACCCTGAGTCATTGACTGAAGCCCCAGAGCTTCTCTGCAGGCATCCAAGGGGCGTATCTTCAGATCTTTTCAAATGTCAGAAAATGGCAACCGGGAATTATTATGCCAGCATTACCACGTTGGTTGTACGATCTAAGAAAATAACCATGTCACAACAAACTCATTATCCTTCCCCACTGAAGTTCTGCACCCATGATGCACTTTTCTCATCACAGCTCTGTGATCCAGACCAACTCTGAAAAGAGCCGGACTCCCATGCCTTTGAAAAATGGGGTATTGGACCAAACCCCAAAGATAGGAGCTACAGTCGTGCATGGCTTCAGGGCTGGAGCCTCTTGAGGTGGAGGAGGAAATTATGAAAAGAGAAGAAAGGCAGTGAGCGGGCAAGGAAGTCAGGAATGAAGGCTTCCAGCCATTGGACTCAGGAGAGGAAGTTAGAGCAGAATAGATTCCCGGAGAGTGGCTTTTCCTGGCAAGTCCCAGAGTCTCCACAGGGTGTTTCCTTCTCTACATAAATAGATACTTTAACATCTGTGCATGTCTGTGTCTATCTACATATATTTATTTATAAAGAATTAATGAGTATGAGATGGTCCAAAAAAAAAAAGAGGTGGGGGATTGTAGTTATTTAAGGAGCTGCTTTAAGGTTATTTTTAATCAACCATTTGTATAATGTAATTATGGCCAATGGCCTTATAGGAGAGAAGTGTAGTTGAAAAAGGAAATTAAGCAAAGATATAATAGATAAATGATGCCTGACTGTTTTTCACCATTTGGTCCATATGTAATTAATTTTCCTCATTCCTCCCGTAATCAGGCATCCAGAATTATCTCTACATTTTTAAAGGGCTCAGGTTTGCTAGTAGTAAAAGATGATGCTACAGAACAGATTGGTGAGTTGGTTCAGATGTCTCCATAATGGAAACACAGTCATAAAAATGCCATCACCTTCACATTGTGAGAAGATAAAATGCAATGCTAATCACGGATGAATGGTTACTCTCGTTCTGTCCTCGAGCCACAATCAATTGTACATCATTAACAAGACACAAAATCTTTACTAATTAGCTTTTATGATTATATTGTTATTGCATTGAGGCTTTTAAAGCATTGAAAATCAAGGAGATAGGATGCCCACAAAAGAGAATTCCGTGGCAAGGGAGGAAAATACAGTCCATCACTCATGTCATTTCAGAAACTTTCACTCTATACCATCTATAATTACCATCTATAATTTTTAGCTCAATTCACTGTTCAGATTAATATTTTTGGTAAATGAGTGACAACTGGTAAGGAGAGGGAGAAGAATATTGAGTGTGCTTTCACACCCAAAAGAAATTTAGCTGCTGAAGTTATCTAACAAGAATAATTGTTCATTTTCTCTTTGCTTGAAATCTTCAAGACTGCTGTTATAAATCCTACCTACACTTTCTTGTATATTGTTCTTCTCTAAGTGTAAAAAAATACAATTCACCCAGTTAAAAAGAAGTTAGAGCCATACCTTCCACCAGGATGAATTTCAAATGGATCAAAGACTTAAATGAAAAATACAAAATAATAAACTTAGAAGGAACCATGGGAGAATTCTTTTATGATATCAGAATGGGAAAGTCTTTTTGAAACCATCAGACAAAACCCAAAAGCCGTAAGAGAAAAATTAGATAAATTCAGCTACATTTTGAAAAATTCTGCTTGGCAAACTAAAATATACAGAACAAAAACATCACAAGCAAAGTAAAAAAAAATGAAAAACCAGAAAAAAAATTGTAATTCCTCTATTTCATAGGCCTGCTATTGAAAATATATCAAGGGTTGATACAAATCAAAATAGAAAATACTAGTAGACAAATAGAGAAACAGGCAAAGGGTATGAATAATCATTTTACAGGAAAAAGTATTGAAATTATTTTAAAACATGTGAAAAGATGCATCACACACTCCTAATAAAGCAAATGCAAATTAAACTCCATCGTGGTACCACTTTTTGATGATCAGATTGGCGAAAGTCAGAAAATTTGACAACAGATTGTGTAAATGATGGGGTGAGAAACAGCCTCCCCTCTCCCACTGTGGATAGGAGCATAAATTGGTACAAAATCTATAGAGGGCAATTTGGCAATTTATTTATTTATGATTATGATTATGATTATTATTATTTTGAGATGGAGCCTTGTTCTGTTGCCCAGGCTGGAGTGCAGTGGCATGATCTTGGCTCACTGCACCCTCCACCTTCCAGGTTCAAGGAATTCTCCTGCCTCAGCCTCCCGAGTAGCTGGAATTACAGGCGCATGCCACCATGCCTAGCTAATTTTTGTATTTTTTTAGTAGAGGCAGGATTTCACCATGTTGGTCAGGCAGGTCCTGAACTCCTGACCTTGTGATCCGCCCACCTTGGCCTCCCAAAGTGCTGGGATTACAGGCAGGAGCCACCGCACCTGGCCAATTTGGCAACTTCTAACAAAATGTCAAATGTACCATTTTCCCGATCCAGCAATTCCACTTCTAGGAATTTGTCTTACAGACACATTTGTTCAAAAAGACTTATTTAAAAGTTATCTAATCCTGCACCGTTTGTAGAAGCAAATGGTAGAAAACATCCTCAACACCTGTCAATAAGGAACTTGTTAAATTATGCACCATCAATTCAATGGAATACTATGATTCTGTAAAGTAAAAATAATGATGTTCTTTACTGATTTGAAAACATTCCACAAGACATATGATTGAGTTTTTTTAAAAAGCAGCATATAGCAAAGAATACATAAATATGCTATATCTTTTGTTCCAAAGGGAGAAAAAAATAATATGCTCATGCATTTATCGTTTTAAAAAGATAAATCATAATCCACAGTTCTTAGGTCAACTGCCTATTTCAAAGGCTCCAAATAGCTTAGCAATTTTATTTCTGTGATCTTTCCTTCTGGTTTGAGCAATCTGTGTAAGGTTAAATGTATATTTTTTAAAGTATCATTTATTGATTGCCTGCTAGGGCTTTAAATTTGTCATTCACCTCTCTTTAAACCTCACAACAACTGCCAGAAAGATGGTGTTCTCTCCATGTTATTGATGAGAAAACAAACTCAGAGGCAACAGGTAAGTTGCTCAAGGCCATGTGGCTAAGAAATTGCAAAGCCGGTATTTGAACTCATGTCTTTCTGGAACTAAAGTGTGTGTGCTTCCCACTCAACCACACAGTGCGAGTATGCCTCGCCTGCCTTTGGGGGCCTCATGTGATTTGATGACTGGTGTTTTCACCTCTAGCTGTGCATCAGGGACTTTGCAGCTTCCTGAAGCCCAACCCAGATCTATTGAATCTGACCCCATGAAATAGAGCTTTTGCATGTGGTTATCTCAGAGCTCCTTGAGTGAGCCCGAAACACAGTTCAGAACCACTGCTACACAATGAAGCCATTATAGCACACATTCTCGACATATGAACTCATTCAACCGTCAGCCACCTGTGTGGAGTAGGTACTGTTACTATAACCATTTCATGGATGCAGGAGCTCAGGCTTAGAGAGTTTGAATACTGCGCCCAGGTCACACAGCGAGTAAAGTGAGCTGGGGCTGAAATTTAAACCCAGATAGTCTGCCCCCAGAACCATGATTCATCATACTGTATTTTTAGCCACCCACTCCTCTTATATACAGCAATTTCAATAATAAGACAAGAACCAGACACTAGGATATTGTTGTAGGAAGATTCTGTGTTCATGCAGGTTGAGGTCAAAGGCATCACAGGGGTCCCTTCAAGTTACTCAAGAGGAAACGGAAGCTCCAAGAGGCAAAGCGACTTACTAGCATCCCATGCCCGACCACAATAGTTTAAACACTAACCCGAGCCCCCTGGTTCCTGCTAGGTCGATCACTGCAAATCAAGTCATCATTTGGAATTGTTCAGACTTAAGTTAGGAAAGATTACACTTGTTACAAAGAAATGGAGAAGAAAGGGCAACCAAGAATCCATTTGCCCTGGCTTTTAAATTCGTCTTATATGGATGGGTCTGTTTACAGATATTTTTATAGCAACATCCTTTTTCTGTTTCTCCTCTAAGTTTGATGGGGAGCTTACTGAATGTCGATACTGAGTTATTTTCCTTTATTGCTGCCACAAAACTACCCTTAATAAGAAGTGAAAGAAAGAAGAATGGAAGCTTATGGTATCTCTGCTCTATTTCTTCAAGAGAGCGCCATAATCAAAATGTTAGGGCTTTAAAACGCTTTTCTGGAGAAAATGCTTTCCTGTCACGAGGGGGAAGTGTTCCAGGTACTTTATTGGCTTGCATATTTCTCTCCCTTTTTAGCAGTTATTTTATCCTGGGTGGAGGCCATCAGATGGCCACAATTTTGGAAGCAGCCCAGACTTGGATCTAATCCTGTTTCTGCTGCTTTTAAGCATTGTGACCCAAAGCACTTTCTTCCTTCTCTGAACCTCACTGTTAACTTCTCTACCATAGTGTTCAATAATACCCACTAGACAGGTCTTTGAGGTGATTCAGGGAACTGCCATAGGCAAAGGGACCCACAAAAGTGGGTTGCTGGCTGGGCACAGTGGTTCAAGCTTGTAATCCCAGTGCTTTAGGAGGCCAAGCCGGAGGATTGCTTGAAGCCAGGAGTTCAAAACCAGCTTGGGCAACATAGCAAGATCTCTGTCTCTACAGAAAGAAAAAAAAATTTAATTAGCTGAGTGTTGTGGTGTGCACCTATAGTCCCAGCTATTTGGGAGGCTGAGGCTGGAGGATCACTTGAGCCCAGGAAGTCAAGGCTGCAGTGAGCTATGATTGCACCACAGCACTCCAGCCTGGGCGGTAGACCAAGACACCATCTCTTAAAAAAAAATAAAGAAAAAAAAAGTGATTTGCTCAAAGTGGGTTGCTCTTGATTTCAGGTCCTCTTAGAATGAGCCTAATGCTGCTTCCTATAACTCCAATGAGTGGCCCCACCTCTGCCATCTAAGCACTTCAGGATCAAGTGTAGACTCTTGCACAAGGGAGCTCTGGAAGTATTTACAGGCAGCCACCTTCTCCTCTAATCCTCTCTTTGCTGTGCCCCTCTGGAGTTCCTGACATTTCCGCAAATAAGTCTTAGTCTCTTTACCATTTAACCAGTTTCCCACTAATTCACTCAAACTGATTTATGTATTTAGATATGACCTCAGGTGCTGGTAAAGTTATTGAAAGAAGTACATTACAGGTAATGGTACATTAGCGCTGTGATTGAATTAACATTCTCTTTGTGCATGTGTCTCCTCTGGGATTCATTCACTCTCGCTGAAGGATGATCTCAGATGCCTTCTGTTTGAATGTAAGAGGATGAATTGATTCACCTGTGAGGCAATGTGAGATAAGGCCAGAAGAAACCCTACTGGAATTAACCAGGATCTACTTTAAACAACCATCAGACCACCAGGCATTTGTTCCATCGATTGCTTCAGTCTTTCTTTCTCCCCATCCCTCCTCTCTCCCTAGATAGAGGGCAGAGAGGTCAAAGTCAGTGGGCAACGTCTTACCTGAAGAACATGTTCAGGATCACTTCTGTGCTCCCGATGTAGTAAAATGACTCATAATTGGCCAAATTCTCCAGCTTCTCCTTGCTCACATGTCTTCAAAAGAGTTGGTAGCTGGTGAACAGAAACTGGTTTGAAAGTCAGGACAAACACGGGCCCTTTAACTCACAAACCACGTTTTTCATGGGTTTTCCCCATCTTCCTAATTGGGATCGCATTCTCTGCTAAGTCTTCTTCTCACCATCCCATGGTGAGATGATATGAAACTAAGCACTTGAATCACTTCAGATTGTTTCGAAGAAAATCATTTTATGTCACCATTTTTGTTATGTGTTTCAGAGGAGCGCTATGACTTAAGGAATGTATATGAAATCTTCACCAGGTGGAGGGTGAAGTAAGCAAATTAAATGTGAGTGATTCTTTAGGCGTAAGTAAGTGAGTCTAGCAGAAAGCTCTATTTCATCAAAGAAATGTTTAGACTAAAAGCGTGTATTGGTCTCTTCTCTGTCCATCTGTCTAGAGAGAAGGGTGGATAAAGGGAATTTGACAAGTTTCAACAAGAAAGAAAAACTTGCTCAAGCATGAGGGAGAGGTTTTGCTGAAATCTGTGCTTGGCTTTTTCCCAGAAATATCACTTTTCCTGGGCTTTGCAGCTGAATTCTCTGGGATCTATCCTCAGAAGTCCTGTGTGTCCCAATTCATCTGCTTTTAGAATGAACCGCATTTTAAAAGGGGAAAATAGAACAAACGGTGGAGTCAGGGAGATGGAAGTGAGAAACCCAGCCATCTGCCCAAGATATTTTGCACCCCAACTTGGGATTCTCCAGAGCTAGCACAGGGAATGTGGAGCATTATGGAGAAACTGTGACAGAGGGCCTCTGAGTTGGAAAGCTGCTGCTCTGCCCTCATTTGGAGGCATCCTCTCGTGTTCTACCTCTCAACTGTGTTCGAAAACCAACAAAGATGGCTGGGCATGGTGGCTCAGAGGTTTGGGAGGCCCAAGCAGGACGAACACTTGAGCCCAGGCGTTCAAGACCAGCCTGGGCAACAGAACAAGACTTCATCTCTAGAAAAAATTTAAAAATTAGCCAGGCATTGTGTTGAGTACCTGTAAGTCCCAGCTACTCAGGAGGCTTAGGTAGGAGAATAGCTTGAGCTCAGGAGTTTGAAGCTGCAGTGAGCTATGATCACACCACTGCAATCCAGCCTCGGTAACACAGCGAGACCTAGTCTCTAAAAAAAAAGAAGAAGAAAACAAAGAATAGGGCCACAACAACATCACAAGGTATGTATGTATGGCGCTTTGGTTGACATTTACAAGACAAGGCTAAAACATTTTTTCAGTCTCAAGAAGTCTTGGATCCAGGCTGGGCGCGGTGGCTCACACCTGTAATCCCAGCACTTTGGGAGGCCGAGGTAGGCGGATCTTTTGAGATCAGGAGTTCGAGACTAGCCTGACCAACATGGTGAAACCCCGTTCTACTAAAAATACAAAAAAATTAGACTAGCGTCGTGGTAGCTACCACGCTACCAAGCATGGTGGTAGCTGTAGTCTTAGCTACTCAGGAGGCTGAGGCAGAAGAATCACTTGAACCTGGGAGGCAGAGGTTGCAGTGAGGTGTCATCGCGCCACTGCACTTCAGCCTGGGCAACAGAGCGAGACTCCATCTCAGAGAAAAAAAAAAGTCTTGGATCCATTTTGATGCCTTTTGTGGCACTTCACATGAGGAATCTGTGCTTATCAGTTATCAAAGTAAGGAAGACTTTATTATGAGCCACCAGTTTCTATATATGGTGTACTCCCTTTAATGACAGACTGATCATCTTCCACAAGTATTTACCCAGCATTTTAAACACTTTGAGTTCCGCTCAGAAGAAAACAACTTTAAAAAATTTTTTTCCTTGCATTTTCCGAGAGAATGATAAGGTTTCAACTGGGTGACTTGTCCACCATGGAAAACCAAACATGGATGGCAGGGATGTTCTTGAATCTGCAGCCCATGTTAGTTAGTGCAGCCCTACTTCCAAAGCATGGAATATGCTTTCAGAAAGTGCATATTCTATTTTTCCTCCTTGCATCTTTCTGGTCCTTCTGCAGAAGGTGCTGTCACCGTGTAAGTATTGCCTGGCCTCTTCAGAGACACAGAATGACCCCATACCCCACAGGAAATGACCTTAGATTATTTCCCTTTGTGGAAAATGTGTCTGGTTGAAAATGTCTTCTGGATGAGAAAGCATGGGGTAGGTGTGAACCGTTACAACATTGAATTATCGTTTTCCTTTTCAATTAGCACCAGTCACTGCCACCTTGTGTGACCAAAACTGAAAAAAGATTTGCATCAACATGCTTTTATTCCAGCACTGTGGTTATCAACATAAGCATGAGCTTTCAGGGTTCCTGCTACAGACTTTCAAACTCTCCAGCCACTCAAGATGGCATTACACTGCAATTGGGATGTCACAGCCGGATAGTACGCTTCCTAGGCGACCATTCTTTGGTGGTAGACCCCTCCCTGGGGACACTGGAACTCAACAGGCATCCGCTCATTACAGCTGGTGAGCTTTCTGTTAACAGTGCTGCAAGAACAAAGGTGGAGGCATTGAAGCAATTTGTGCTTCTCTCTTCATTGCAACCCACCCTTGTGGCAGGAAAAGTCTTCTTGATCATTCAAACCACTTGAAGACAGCATTCTTCTTCAGGAATTGAACTGAATGTGCTGCCATCCTAGGCAAAAACTCCCAACTGACTGGTATTCACATTTTTGGTCCAGTACCCATCCTGTAGAAACATTATACTGTTAAAGCTAGTTGTTACAACATTCTGTCAGATAGAAACGTTTATTAATTGATATAACCATGCTTCACTGGGCATAGTGAAGATTGAGGTTCGTAAGGGTGACCTGGAGCCCATAAAAAATTCTGAAATTTCTTGACTCATCGGAGAAAGATTAAAATATGTTCAGTGTTGTTTTAGTGTTAAGTGTATTTTATTGTATTGCGTATCTTGCAAATTGGTAATGCATACCCAGTATTTTTAATAATACTCTATTAAACAGAGTATTTGATTTGACACGACATCCCATTTCCTAACAGAGCAGGGCAGCAGAGACTTCTTATCAGAGCTGGCTGGTTGTTTAGCTCAAGGCAGAGTTAGGTGATTCTAACATGTTATAGCGAACCTAATAGGTATGCGTTAGAATCTGCCTCCTTTTTTCTTTTTAATTGGGCATTAGCTTTGTACATTTCAACACAATAGGCACATTTAGAGTCACATTGTAACTAGCCGTGCCCCTAGACGGAAGCTTCTCTGCTCCTAAATTTCTCAAAGTCCAGCATTCTCTTTGGCTAAAAGGTTAAAGAGGACATGAGGATGAGACGGCTGTCATTGCTTTAGTATTTCTCCCTGTTTCATTAGCACAGCCCCCAGCTGCCCAATGCACTTTGAATTCCGATACGGTCTTCTTACAAGTAATATTTTTGGGGTCAGAAAAGGCCAAAGAATTAATTTGAAATTGGAAGGCATCTGTTGTTCTTTTTCCTAAAAAAAAGAGAAGAGGTAGGTTCTTTAAGTAGGTGAGGGGATTTGGAGTAGGAAGATGCAGTAATGATTTCAAGTTTTAAAGGAGACCCAAAGGAAAGCTGACCTCATTTTATTGGCAGAAGATTACACTGTGTATTTATAGTTTGTGATATTGACTTCCCGAAGAGAAAAACTAAAAATGTATTGTGAAATGTTACCATATTAAAGTAAGGAGTGGGTGATATTCTCATCCAGGTGAATTTCTTCCTTTGACAAATTTAAACAATGGTCTCAGTAACACGGAAGATTTTGTTTAAAAAATGTTTGTAGGCCAGGTGCAGTGGCTTACATGCCTGTAATCCCAGCCCTTTGGGAGGCTGAGGTGAGCGGATCACTTGAGGTCAGGAGTAAAAGACCAGCCTGGGCAACATGGCAAAACTCCATCTTTACTAAAAATACAAAATTAGCTGGGTGTGGTAGTGGGCGCCTATAATCCCAGCTACTCAGGAGGCTGAGACATGAAAATGGCTTGAGCCCAAGAGACGGGGCAGAGATTGCAGTGAGCCAAGATGGCACCGCTGCACTCCACCCTGAGCAACAGAGCAAGACTCTGTCTCAAAAAAAAAGAAAAGAAAGTTTGAAATCTTTCCCACATTATTTAATTTTGGCTTCTAAAGTTAATCTTTCATTGTCTTCCTGGATATACATTTTCCTTTTCCTTCCCTCAGATCTTTTTTTCCCACCTAAGTATGGATGAAAACCAAAAAACTAATCTCAAATTAACAAAGGCTGTCCTCTTACGGCCAGGTGCGGTGACTCATGCTTGTAATGCGGTACTTTGGGAGGCCAAGGCAGGAGGATCACTTGAGGCCAGGAGTTCAGGACCGGCCTGGGCAACATTATAGGAGACCCCATCTCTACAAAAAAAGAAAAGAGAGAGGGAGGGAGGGAGGAGGGAGAGAAAGAAGAGAGAGAAGAGAGGAGGGAGGAGGGAGAGAAAGAAGAGAGAGAAGAGAAGAGGGAGAGGGAGAGGGTGAGGAGGAAGACGAGAAAAGAAAAGAAAAAAGAGGGAGGCTCTCCTCTCTCATTTCTAACCCGCAGGTGCCATAGCACCACAGCACCACAGCACCACAGCACCACATGGTAGAGGTTTCAGACAAAACCAAATGGGATGCTGGGTACAGCACCATCTCCCTGCCCTGTCTCCTCTGCTTTCTGTGGCCACTCACAAAGCCACTACTTGTTATAGGATAAGACCAGAATTCTGCCCTAAGGGGCTTTTGTGCTTGAAGTATCAAACAAAGTATACCATAACAAGAAATTTCCTCTTCAGCTAGGCATAGTGGCTCACACGTATAATCCCAGCACTTTGGGAGGCCAAGGCCGGATAAGTGCTTGAGGCCAGGAGTTCAAGACCAGCCTGAGCAACAGAGCAAGACCCCATCTCTACAAATAAAAATATTAACCAGGCATGGTGGTGCACACCCCTGTAGTCCCAGCTGCTTGGGAGGCTGAGGTGGGAAGATGGTGTGAGCCCAGTAGTCTGAAGCTTCAGTGAGCCATGACTGGGCTGTTTCATTCCAGCCTGGGTGTTAGAGCAAGACACTGTCTCTAAAAAAATTAAATGTCTTTTTCAGCAACTAAAGAGAGGAAATGAAGGAAGAAGGGAGGTGACAGGGAAAAACTAGGAGAAAAAATGTGATATTTCTTCCCAGCCTCCCAGTGGTCACTCAAACCCTCAGCTGATGCTGAAGTCAATTCCATTTTGCTTGGCCATTTTCCATAGTGACCATATATTGCTTATGCTTTAGGAGTCATGTTTTCATCAAACGTGCAATGCCATCTTGGTAAGTCAAATGGATTGTATTTCCCCATAAGGAAATTCTGTTTTGTTTTGTTTTGTTTTGTTTTGTTTTGTTTTGTGATGCAGTCTTGCTCTGTTGCCCAGGCTGGAGTGCAGTGTCATGATCTCGGCTCACTGCAGCCTTCGCCTCCTGGGTTCAAGCAACTCTCCTGCCTCAGCCTCCTGCCTCAGCCTCCCGAGTAGCTGGGATTACAGGCACACGCCACCACGTTCAGCTAATTTTTGTATTTTTTAGTAGAGATGAGGTTTCACCATGTTGGCCAGGCTGGTCTTGAACTCCTGACCTCAAGTGATCCACCCACGTTGGCCTCCCAAAGTGCTGGGATTACAGACATGAGCCACCGTGCCCAGCCAGGAAATAGTTTTATTCAACCCTGAAAAAAATCTTCTCTTATATTTCACACTTGAGGCTGTCATCTTTAACCTGCTCTTCTTAACGGGGCCTTTAACGTCTCTCACCACTGACGGTTAGAGCTTTCCGTGAAATTTGTCAGAAGTGCATGTACAAACAATCCACGTGCTCAAAACTAGAGAAATGCATGTGAAGAATTGGAGGAGAATGCATGCTGCCCTGCTTTCACCTGACAATGTAAAGTCTTTTCATAGCTCCCCTATGCCTGAGCCTGTATTTATGGGTCCATCCTGCCATATATTTGATATATATAAAATGATAAAGCAGCCTGTTAACTGGATTTAGTTTACGGCTTTTGAGCAAAAGTACCAAACTGAAGTCAGAGTTAGGTCCTTCATAGTTAAAGCCACCCATGTAAGGTGAAGAGAGGGGTTTATCCTCCTGAAATTGTCAGTATGGCCATGTTGATCCAAATCTAGATGCAGCAATGGATTCTCAGTCCATTCCCATTCTAGTATACGCATCTATGTCCTCAATGGAGATGCCTCAAGAACACATTTCCTGAGTTCTCTCCATATTCACAGCCGTCTAAAAAGATTCAGAAGGATTCTTTCATAAACTAGAATCTAAATCTAATATGATGTGCTCCCACTCAGCCTGAAAACATAAATCTGAATCAAAAAGATGTTAGAATAGGTATTATATTAGTACAATATTAGCATTATAAAGCATGGTCAATTAAAAAGGAAGAGCAGAGCACTATTAAGATAACACTATTTTGCAATTATTGGACAAGTTTGTAGTTAAACTCTCCTTTGAAAGCCACGGGATTCCTTTACCTTACAAGAGAAGTTCTGGAATCTTTTTCTCAGGCTCCCCTTTTTCACCCTCAGCATGGTGTTAAGGGTGAATTCGATCATGCTTCTAAAAGTGTTTATGTTTATCAGACTCCAGCACTCAAGAAATTGAAGCTATTTGGACTGATGTGATCAGTGATTAAGGGGGTAAACTGGCCACTTTTTGAAGGTGTTTTAACACTTTCGACCTTTAAGATGTCATTTCGTGCCTTCAAAAAGGTAATTTGCTAAATGGTACTTTTGTAACTTAAAAGAATTAATGACCACCAAAAGTGAGCAAATTATTTTCTTTTTCACTTTAAGGTCAGGCCTATGGAATTGTAAGTGAGGCCATCCACCTTTCAAAGGGATTTTATTTTATGTCATTTCAGCAACTTAAAAAATATCATTTTGAGAGCAGAAGAAAGCCTGGGGCTTTTGATTTTCTCTTGTACATTTTCAGATACATCTACAGAAAGAATAAGAAAACAGATTTTCTAAAATTTTAAACTGAATGTGAACCTTCTCTTAGTGCCACTTTAGACCCAACAAAATCCTGAAACCTCTCATGCAGAAGCAGCGCAGCTCTTTAAACCAAGCAATAATAATAATAGCAAACATCTAACTTTTATATAACATTTTAAACTTGCAAAATGCTTTCACATCCCACGATCTTACGGTGCCAGTTACGAATTAGCTATGAAGAGCTTTTTTCTGGTCAATGGGAAAATATTTCAGCTGGACATGAAAAAAACTCTTAGCCCTCACGGTGGTAATACTAGCATGGCTTAATGAAAAAAACTGTGCAGTCATTGTCTCTGATGATAAAACAGCATATTTACATATACAATTCAATTTACTCCAACCCAATTCTTAGAGTCCAGGGAAAAGAGGCTTTCCCTCTCGTTTCTCATTTGCTAGAAGAATATCTTGCCTTTCCATCATTATTATTTATTTGTAAGGCAAATGTTGAATCACATCTTGAATTGATAGAGGCCAATGAATATAGCCCTCTCTCTTGAATATCCTATGGTATGGTTTGACAGTAAGTTAATAACTTACTGTCCTTTCAGTTTTCTGTTAATTTCATGTGTGTCAGCTTCCCCAAAGTGCTTGAAAATTCTTAAAGACAAAATTCATTCTTGAAGCTATTTTTGGATTCTCCCCAGGGACAAATCACATGTAGGACACTTAAAACAGCTTTAATTGATCTGTGATTAACATAATTCCTGGCCTAAAGATAGTAGATACATTCGATCCCAAACTTGAGCATGGATTAGAATCACCTAGAGGGCTTGTTGAAATTCAATTCTGGGCCTGAACCCCAGAGTTTCTGATGTAGTAATATGGAATGAGGCTGAAATCTGCATTGCTAATGATTCCCAGGTGATGCTAATACACTTTGAGAATCATTAGAACAAATAAATATCATCCAAATTTTATTTGATGATATTTAAGATTTCTATCCATTTTAAAGTGGGATATAAGAGCACAAAATATTATTCATAGAACCAAATACAGTCAAGGAACTCAATGCTAAACCCACAAGTTTAAAGACCTAAAAGAACCCAAGCTGAGCTCCAAATATATCAGGCTATGAATGAATAACTTTAACTGATTAATGAGAAGAATACTAATTTTCTAAATGAGGCTGTATCCCACATCATTAGCACAGTTATTACCCAACTTATGAATGGATCATATTCCACAGTGTATTTGGAATCTGATGTTTGGAACTCAAGTGTGTTTTGCCATACATAGAAAAACTGTGACAAGCAATGGTCACAAGTGTCTCCCTAACACAAAATATTTCTAATATTGCCACGGGCCCTACTTACTGTGCTTCCAAAGGGAAAACTTTAGGATTTACTGCTATCCAGCACCACCGACTAAAATGGGGTACCCAGATAGGAGAACAGGGATGGAGGAGATGGTGAGTTTTGGTTTACACACCTTACATTTGAGTTTCCTTTGCATGTCCAGGCAGTGTCCACGTGCAGCACTCTGAGGATGTGTATCTTGCATAGTCCTGCCTCCTACAAAGCCCACTCACACAACCCCTTTGCCCTCTCCCTTCGTTAGCTAGTGACTGGGGAGACTCCAGTGCTGCTTTTCTTCCAGAGCTGGGTCAATGAGTGTGGTACAGTGGAGCTGAAGAGCTCAGGGATAGCTGTGTGCCCTGTAATATAAATGGCTGAGGATATTTTTGATCTCTTTCTCTATTAATGTCTTTTCTTGCTTCTGGAGTTCCAGGCATGGACAGGCCTGCTTGGATATTTCAGCTTTTGGCAACTACAGCTTTGCTCCCTCTCCCACCTTCTCCTCTGGGCTTCCTACCATACTCTAACCCTACCATTTTCCTTTTTTATGAAGATTTGCAAAGGATTTGTAGCTGATAAACATGGTGCTTGGGACACACATTCTCCTTCCTTTCTGGGGGAAATCTAAATGCCTGGAGCTGAGCAGGTGTTTCATGTCGAGAAAGAGAAGAATATCTGGGGATAGGGCATTAAATGATGAGAGGACCAGGACAAGGAAACCAGAGGCTGGCCTGAATCACTACAGTAAGTCAGTGAGTTCCCAGCAGTCCTGTATCCCCGTGACCGCAGGAACCACCTAGGGCTGCCCCGGAGCCCAGGTCACCAGTAAGGTCTCTATCATTGTGAGGTAAGGGAAAGGTGAAGAAAGCAATCATTACCAGCAAATCGGAAAGTAAAACTAATTCCTGGAGCCACTTGACTGGAATAGTTTGGGATGAACCAGAAGAGCTATTTGAAGTGAAATGCCTGAATGGATTTCATTGATTACCAATTCATACCCTTGTTAAAAGAAAAATTCTAGACAAATTAAATTTAACAGAGTTTAATTGAGCAAAGAACAATTCGAGAACCGGGCAGCCCCACGAACCAAAGTACCAAAGTAGGTTCACGGAGACTCCGGTGCTGCCACGTGGTCAGAGGGTGTTTATGGACAGAAAAAGGAAAATGACCTACAGAACATGGGAGGGAGGCACAGAGACAGCTGGCTGGGTGACAGCTGGGCATTTGCTTTATTTGAACAGTTTGAACAGGTGGCCGCCTGGGATTGGGCTGAAACTCAATGATTGGTACAAGAGTAGGTTCCAGTCTGTTTACACATCTGGTTAGGTTAGAGGTCACTATATAGGAGAAACTTTTAGGCTGAACTTAAAATATATAAGGAGGCCGCTTTAGACTAGGCTTGACTGAACACTTTCCTACTCCTCATTTTCACATAGAATTACAGACTGTGTTACTCCTAGTACTTTGAGAAGTAGGCATCGAGAGGGAAATAAACATGCAAGGATTTCATTCGGGAGAAATACCTGTATGAGAAAATGGGGTGGGAGACAGAAAAGGCAGGGAGAGTGGTGATGCCACAATACATGTGTGACCCTGAGTGCAGGAAGGTGGGCGCCAGCCTCCTAGTTTGCAGTGCAGTCTAAGAAACATACAGCAAGGCTGCTGGAGGGGCCTCGGGCTGAACGGGCCTGCCTTAGTGTTCCTGCCACCTTCAATCAATGGCTGGGAGCTCCCAGTGGGAAGCAAGGCCTGGGAGCAAATACACTGATGGATTTCAGAGCCCAGCAGCTGGGGGCCTGGGTCAGCCATGACTGGAGTTCGGCCAAGGGTATGTCCTCCACATAGACAGATAGCCGAAGTGTCTTGGGACAAATGTAAACCTAACAGTTGTGCTTTGCAATGGGGATGCTGTAATATGAGTTATTAAGGTAAGCGCACACACATGCACACCCCATTTTATTATCTCTAGTACTTAGGGAGAAAAAAGTGTAACTTATTAAAATCCAACAGGACTTGAAATCTGTACTTTAAGCCTAGAGTTTCAACCCAGCCCCTCTGGGTTGGTTTTAAGAACTGGGAAGCAGCAACAGGAACTGTCTAGTCCTCACTTTTTTCTCAGAGGTTATAGAAAGGTCAACAAAACGCACAGGGTTGGCCACCAGAGTTGATAAGGGAGGGCTGGGAAAGAGCCCCAACTCTGCTAAATCGTCAAGAATTGACAGCGCATCTTTTTTTTGTTGTTCGTGATTGCCAAAATGTTTATTGTTTTGACCCAGAAAAAAATTCTTGGCTTGTAAATTTGGAGCACCTAGTTTTTCATTTTCTATAAACAATCTGTGTTCCATTCCACTGGGTGGAATGCGTGATGATGTTTAGAATACCAGCTGCCACCTAGCAATGTTCCCAAAGTTAAATATGCATATATCATGCTGTATTTTAAATTATGTAAATAATTTGCTTTCTGTTTCTTCTGTTGTCAAAATGGAGAAATGAGCACTTATTGTTTCTAAAACCCAATGAGTATTGTATATTTTATTGCTGTCTGTGAGAAGTGGGAGTGTACAGGGAGCAGGGTTTCTTTTAGATGACTTTTGAAAAGCATAACTAATATAAAGATTCCAGTGAGGACATATGTGCATTGTATTCTAATTGTATTGCACTTCACTCTGTGTTCTTATGGGCTTAAAATAATATATAGCAAAGATGAGAGTATATTAATGGATTTTACTAAAAGTGGTGAAAAGAAAAAAAACATTCATTTATCAGGGTGGGACCATTGCTTCATGCTCAATATTACTTTTCCTGGCAAAGATTCCATAGACTAAAGGTCAAACCATTATGGTTATGGATAAAGTTGTTATTCATGATGTTTAAGGAGATACATTTCTAATGACTGGAGCTAAAATGAATAATAAGTTATAATGACTCTAAGAATAAAAGGCCTTTTTTTCTTGTTCAAAATGAAAATGCACTAACTAGTTCTAATAATGTGCAAATGGGATGAACAAAAACCTTGCTTTTTCTGATAGTGATAACAGCTAAGATTATGATTGCGATGATGATTATGACAAGAGTATCTGGGGACAACTTCAAAATGTGGGACTTGGAATACAAAAATTAGCTGGGTGTGGTGACATGTGCCTGTAGTCCCAGCTACTCAGGAGGCTGAGGCAAGAGAATCACTTGAACCTGGGAGGCGGCGGTTGCAATGAACCAAGATTGTGCCATTGCACTCCAGCCTGGGCAACAGAGCAAGACTTTAAAAAGTCTGAAAAAAAAAAGTGGGACTTGGGCAAACCCCAGAAAGTATGGAGTGAATTCCACTAAGTCACAGGTTGGGGGTAGGCATTAAGGAGAAACATCAGGAGTGAGCGATCTCTAAGAACTGTGACTAGGAAGGGCTTCCAGTAGATGGAGAAGGCACATTTTATCATATGAAATGGAGACTTAGCCCTTAAGTAGATTAGTCTATCTCTTTAGTTTACATACCAATAACAAATAAACTATAAACATCCCCGTTGTGCTACACATACAAAGATATACACAATATTGCATTCCTTCTCCCTCTTTCTATCTCCTTCTCCCTCCCCTCCCTCTCCCCTTCCCCATTCTCTGTCATTGTGCACACTTATTATTCATGCACTACACATAAAGGAAGGAATGGTCTGGATGTTTCTTTGCCTCAGAATACATATCAAATATAGGCGCATTCCCTAAAAGAATAGATCTAAAGTCATGTGTGGTTACTTGAGCTCTATTTCCATATAAGCCTTTCCCACATAAATGAAGGTGTTTATCCCTCATGTCTGTGGCAATTAAAGAGATGTAGATTTAAGGGTCCTGCTCCATCTATAGGAAGTTGGGTGGTGCTGGTGTCATAGTTTACCAATGTACTACCTAATACTTGTTGTTTAAACACTTAATTTGGGATGGGGAGAAACTTTCTCTTTCTGATAGGGAAGACAAGGATGCTTCACCAAGCCATGGAGGGGGGCGGCTTCTAATGGAAATAACTACAGTGACATCTTTAGAACTGGGTAATTTCCATTTGTGTGATGTATTTATTTATTTATTTATTTTTGAGACAGGGTCTCACTCTGTCACCCAGGCTGGAGTACAGTGGCGCAATTTCGGCTCACTGCAGCCTCCTTCTTGCAGGGTCAGGCAATTCTTCTGCCTCAGCCTCCTGAATAGCTGAGATTACAGGTGTGCACCACCATGCCTGGCTAGTTTTTGCTTTTAAGAGATACGGGGTTTCACCATGTTGGCCAGGCTGGTCTTGAACTCCTGGCCTCAAGCGATCCGCCCACCTCAGCCTCCCAAAGTGCTGGGATTACAGGTGTAAGCCACCAAGCCCAGCCAGTGTGATTTTTTTTAATATGATTGGCTGAAGGATTAAAGTGGAATGTTAAAGAGGAAAACCATCGAAAATCTTTTGTTGCTGCAGCCTGCTTAGAACAGAAATGTTCTGTAGAAATGTCCTTTGGATGCATCTAAATCCCAGTATTCACATTTGTTCCAAAACCAAGAGATGGCTAGTGAGTTCTTGCTTTGAATTGCACAGACCTGCAAAACCTTTAAAATAATTGTTTCTAAAATATTACCCAAAGCACTGATTATTTCACATCTTTAAATGGTAAACAGTAATCACTGATAACAATTCTCATTTTCTTTCCAGATCCTGGTCTTGTAGAAATCCTTGACTCACCTCTTCATTCCAAATTAGCAAAATGAGCAACATGTAATTTTTTTTATCTACAGGATTTGGGTTTGTTCTGACTTGTCTAATTACACTCTTCAATTCACCAAAAGTAGACTGTGTGTTTCATTAGTCTCCTTTTCTTTTTTTTTGATAGAAAAAGAAAACTTTGTTTTCTTTTCTTTGTGTAAGTTGAGATATAGAGAGTCAAGTAATTTAAAATTCAAAAAAAAAAAAAATCCCATAGTCAATTAGACATCCTATCCCATGGAACTGATGACATTGAATGAAGGGAGTATTATAATAGCTAAAAGTGAAAAGTGCTAGAATTCCGATCCTAAAAGTTGTTTTTTGGGTGTACTCTGTTTTTTAGCCTCTCTCAACTCCTTCTCCTTGGGCTCCCATCCCTTTGGAGTGGCTTTCTTTCCCTGCCTCCTTGTCATATCTGCTTCTCTGGCTGCTCCTTCCTGGTCCAAGTCAAAGGCTGCCTCTTGGAAGGAGCTCTGCCCTGTCCTCCCAACTAGTGTGAAGCTCTTGCTCCTCTGAGTTTTCATAGACAGCTACTTTCTTTTTATACAAGCACACCCCATATTCTGTCTTACTCTTGGTTCCTCTCCATAGCTTCAGTGCCTCTGTTGAGCACGTACCCTTCCACCTCAACCCCCGTCACCTTATACATTTTTGGCTTTTCTTTCTCTCTCTGGCTCACTTGCTTTTTCTATCCAGCCTATACATTTGCAAAATGCTCTGCCAATCCTGAGATGTCCAACTCATGCTGCACCCACCCTAGTTACCAGCCTATGTGCCTGTCCTTCCTTTCAAACCCAAGTTTCTGGAAAGAGTCATCCACATGCATGGTTTTGTTGTTGTTGTTGTTTGTTTTTGTTGTTGTTTTGTTTAGACACAGAGTTTCGCTCTGTCGCCCAGGCTGGAGTACAGTGGTGCTATCTCAGTTCACTACAAACTGTGCCTCCCAGGTTCAAGCAATTCTTGTGCCTCAGCCTCCCGAGTAGCTGGGACTACAGGCACCCACTACCGTGCCTGGCTAATTTTTGTATTTTTAGTAGAGATGGAGTTTCACCATGTTGGTCAGACTGGTCTCGAGCTCCTGACCTCAGGTGATCCACCCACCTCGATCTCCCAAAGTGCTGGGATTACAGGCCATGAGCCACCATGCCTGACCCATGCATGCTTTTCACATCTTCTTTTCTTTTTGTTTTTATTGAGATATAATTGGAAAATAAAATCGGTATATAATTAAGGTGTACAACATGATGTTTTGATACACATATACCATCCTCATTTCTTCTTAGTGAATCTGTTGCTCTTTTTCAGTCAGTTCATCTTTACTACTCCACTGAAACAGTATTGGTTGATAGAGGTAATCAATGTCTTGGCAATTGTTAAAATTTAGCCTTTATGGAGTCCTCATATACTGGATTTCTCTGTGGCACTGAGCTCACAGACAATTTCTTATTCAGGGAAACTCGCTACCTAGGTTATCCCAAAGCATGCACCAAAGAACACAACTTTTGAAGGATATGAATAGGTTTTATAGAAAATGAAGAGTTCTGTGGTTAAATGATTTTAGGAAGCTCTACATATCATCATCCCCTGTAAAAATTCACAATAGAAATTAGCAAGCTGTTTTGCTTTAACCTGGAAAACTCATCTTATTTAAAACTAGGAATATCCTCTGGGTATTCCCTCTGGGAAATGCTGCTCTTCAAACTTGATTTCCCCATGCCTCTCGTCTCCTGGTTCTCTCCCTATATCTGTCCTTGTAATTCTCCTTTCTCTTGGTATTTCTCAGCTTTCTGCTTTGACCCACTGCTCTTCTTTCTATATATTCACTCCCTGGCTGAGCTCATCTCTCTTACGGGTTCAACCGTCTTCTACATATTGATGATTCTCAGTCCCGGTCTCCATGACTGACCTTGCTGTGTCCTTCAGGTGCACATATCCAGTTTTCTCCTCTGCCTCCTCACCTGGCTGCTCCTGGGGCACTTCAAACTCAACGAGCCTCCAACTCACAAGGTCATGTCCACTCACACCCTTCCTTTTTGATCTGTTTCTATTCTGAAATACACAATATCCATGAGTGGCCCTCAGAGAGCTACCTTCCTCAGAAAACATGGGGACATGGTAGATTTTGCCTGTGTCTTCCCTCCCTACATCATCAGCACTACAACGAAGGCACAACAGGATGATCACATGATAGATGGAAAGATGTGAAGGGAGGGTGGAGATGTTTTTAATGGCAAAGAATGTGAAACCCTGAGGAGAATAGTTAAAGCAGAAGGCAGCCGGGCACGGTGGCTCACGCCTGTAATCTCAGCACTTTGGGAGGCCGAGGCGGGTGGGTCACTCACGGTCAGGAGTTCGAGACCAGCCTGGCCAACATGTCAAAACCTCGTCTCTACTAAAAATAAAAAATTAGGCAGTCTTGGTGGCGTGCACCTGCAGTCTGGGAGGCTGAGGCAGGAGGATCGCTTGAGCCCAGGAGGCAGAGGTTGCAGTGAGCCAAGACCACACCACTGCACTCCAGCCTGGGGGACAGAGGGAGACTGTCTCAAAAAAACAAAACAAAAAACAAAAAAAGAAAGCAGAGGGCAGCAGCACATACTCTTAGGGGATATGACTCCTGGGTCCCAGCACCCCATGCCTGACATCCCACCTCAGCAGAGGCAAGATTTCACTAAGTGTAAGAGCTTTGTGGCATTTTTAGAGTGTTATACCCCTCACGCCCGCCCATGCCAGGTTCTCCTGCAGACCACGCTTAAAAGCCTGCCTACTCACCATGTGGAAGAGGCAGGGCGTGAGTGGGAGGACCAGTTGCCAGCTCTTTAAAGATAGCCCTGATGTAATACACAACAGCATGACCCAGAAAGTCTCACTCAATTGCCCAGGCTGGACTGCAGTAGCTCAGTCATAGCTCGCTGCAGCCTCAACCTCCCAGGCTTAAGCCATCCTCCCTCCTCAGCCTCCTGAGTAGCTGAGACTACAGCATGTGCCACCACACCTGGCTAATTTTTTTTATGTTTTGTAGAGATGACATCTCACTCTGTTGCCTGGGCTGGTCTCGAACTTCTGCTCCCCAACTACCCTCCCCCCGCAGCCTCCCAAAGTGCTGGGATTACAGGTATTAGCCACCCTGCCTTGCCAATGTGACTCAGGTTTTCCTTTGAGCCCCAGGGTCCTGCTGCCTTGCTGATTTGGGGTTTTACCTTCCAACTCCATTTTTGGTACCTTTCCCCCACATCATTCTAATTTTTCTAATTAGATATTCAGTAACTTCAGGGAAGCATAGATAAATGGAGCATGGACTTTGGGGTCAGACGCATCTATACCAGAATCTCAGCTCTCCCACTTGAGTTAGGGTGACTTTGGACATGGCATTTAGAATCCTCTGTAAACTGAGTATAGAAATATCTACCTTACAAGGGAGCTGTGAGGACTGAATGAGATAATTTATGATGTGTGCCGAGCACACAGTAGTTATTCAATAAATGGTGGTTAATATCATTTTTTATGTTAGATTCCTCTGTTTCCTAGGCCCATTCCTTCACTAGTATTAGCAGATCAACATATATAAAAGATACAGTGAATTATCTCACCAAAAGATTCTCATCTTAATTAAAAGTTTTCACATAATTTTCTCTCTAACTGTAGTTAGAGAGAGGTGTTAGAAACAGTAAGCCTGAAATTCAATACTTAGATAAATAGAAAGGACAAGGTATTTAGTGTCTCCATAAGATAGACTGGATTTGGGTTCTAAAGCCTCATTTGAGTCTCTTACATAATAAAAAATCTATGAAATGTAATTGATCAAACTCAAGGAGATGAAGAGTCATGCACTGACTCTGCCGGGATTAGAATTTCAGGTTTTAAACAGCCTAGGCTAGCAAACCTGAAGCTTACTTCACTAAGCCATCCCCTCTGGCTACGTGATTATGTATAGCAATTTACTATCAGTGAAAGGAGAAGAAATGCTTGCTGGCTGTATTGCTATTTTTCCCAGCCCCACCTCTCAACTATGGTATCGAAATTAAGTTTATACCATCTTAGACACATTGAGCCCTGCCTGGTCAAATTCTCATGAACCAAGACTGAAATTAATTTTCAGTACACAATGCAGAGGTGAACTTCTGTTTTTATCATAAAGGAAGGCAAACCATAGAGTGATTTTACAGTGTCTTGACTCAAAAACCTATCTTCCCATATTGGCAGAACAGCATTGTGATATTTATCTGCAAATGAATGCTCCCTTGTAATCAACAGTAGATAAAGGCTGAAGAAGAATGACATCAATTCTTAGTTTTCAGGGATGTAGCCTCAGGAGCACAGGTTTTAGATTTGGATAGTCCTGGTGTCAAATGCTGTCTCTCACTTCCTTTGTGGCTATGTGACTTGGAACACATTTTTTTCTCCCAAGGCACGGTCTTGCTCTGTCACCCAGTCTGCAGTGCAATGGTGCAATCAGGGCGTACTGCAGCTTCAACCTCCCAGATTCAAGTAGTCCTCTTGCCACAGCCTCTGGAGTAGCTGGGACCACAGACATGAGCCACTACGCCCAGCTAATTTTTTAATTTTTAGTAGACACGGGGTCTCATTGTGTTGCAAAGGCTGGTGTCAAACTCCTGGGCTAAAGTGATCCTCCTGCCTCAATCCTCCCACCTAGGTCTCCCCCAAAGTGTTGAGATTACAGGGGTGAGCCACTGCGCCTGGCCAACACATTGTTTAAATGATTGATTTTCTTTGATGAAAGATCCAGGGATCAGAAGTTCAAATACTTAATTTCCAATGTCAGGTCCACAAACTGACCACTCAGTTTTAATCTTCCTTACTTCTACAACTGGACCATCTAATTCATGGAGATCTTAGTACTTGCATTTGTGATATTCACAGACACTTGTAGGTGGTTGATTAAGAGGAATCTGATTATCATTTTAAGCTAGTATTTTTGCCTAGCTTCTAATGCTAAGCACATTCACATATATGGTGGAAGGCAGATGCTGATGATGCAGGACTGTGAGCCCCAAAGCTGGGCTTAACCCAGGCGGGTTCTTGGCTTCATTCAGGAAAGAAATCGAGGGCAAGCCAGTGGTGTGAGAGAGCAATCTTTTGTTGAACAGTGCTGCTCCTTGCAGAGCACAGCTGACTCATAGGCAACACACTAAGTCCTAATTGGCAATGGTATTTATACTCCTATAAACCCACTTTCAATTACATGCAAATTAAGGGGTGGGTCAATGGAAATTGAGGGGCAGGTTGTTTAGAACTTTCTGGGAAAGGGGCAGTAACTTCCAGGTTGTTGCCCTGGAAAGGGGTGGTAACTTCTGGGTCTTTGCCTTGGCATTTGTAAATTGTCATGGTGCTGGTGGGAGTGTCTTATGCTAACAAGCAATGAGAGCATCTAGGGATGCCTTTTGTCACATCTGCTGGTTTCCACTGGTGTCTTAACTTCATCCCGTTTTATCCAGACACTGTTTTGGTCAGCAGGATTGTGACCAGAAAACAGGTCCTGCACATCTCCTACCTCACTATTACTCCAATTCTGCAGATCAGGAAACTTGGGCTTGGATATATTCAATGACATTGCCAAAGTTACACAGTGGGTGATTTGTTGATCCAAGTCTAGAATGTGGGTCTTTTGACTGCATCAAATGCCTGTTCTCAGAACTACAGGGCTCTGTTGTAGACAGAGTTGTTATCTGTGTATATCTTCATGAAATTAGTATGTCTCATTTCACGTCAGGCTTGGTCTTTTTTTTTATGTTAAGCCATTTTACCCTACTCTTTTTTTCATGCCTTTAGTTTCAGAGACGAAACCTTAAGATCAACTTTCATTTTGCTCCTTTTTCTTGTCTTCCCCTTTCTGGGTTCAAGATCTGGTTCCACTTCTGAGTCTCAGGTTCTTAATCAGTTAAAATGATACGATGCACCTAACAAGGCTTTGGAAATTGCAAAATGCTTATAAAGTATTGATGATCATTATTATGACTAAGCTTGCAATTCAAACCACAGATCTGTATTTGTTCATATTCAGTGTCATTTCCTTCACCTTTTAGGGTCTGACTTCCTGAAATTTCCCCTCTCTTCCCTCGAAGTAACTCAAAATGCCGCTCACTTGCACCACTGGGCATCTCTCTTGTCCCCTGTCATGTGTCGTGTCTCATCATTGTGCATTTCCAGATAACCCTTCTTCTGCCTAAACGGCTCAAGCACAGACTTTTCTGCTGTCCTCATCACTGACTTATTTTTGAGTACAGATCCCACCTATATAACTGTGTCCCAGAAAGAAATTCTGACACCTAAAAGAGTTCCTGCTGGTTAATATCCTTCTGTCAGGAGCTCTGCCCTGATTTAGACCAATTCTTGACAGCTTCCCACGGGCAAACACCTGCAAAAAAACTGCCAGTAGCCACAGGTGGATTCCAGAACCTGAAGCTGATCTGAGTTTGAGAGCTCATGGATTCTTCCTGAAATTGTTTTGGAAAAGTGAGGGGAACATCAGCTCCCCGCAAGTCATTTTGTTATTCCAAGGGAACAAGAATTCAGAACATCTGTTGTTTCAGAGGTGTTTACACAGACACTTAGTGATGCTGCAGGTCCACGATGTTTGCCAGTTATTTCCAAATACTATATCAGCAAGAAGTATCTTTAGTCTTTGGGGGATATTGTACACAGCAGACACATTGTTGACATCTGGCAGGTTCATATGCAACCACTGAGATCTTTCAAAACAAAACTGTTGCAAAGGATATTTAAACCCAGAATGTCAGTTGGGAATAAAATGTTCCCTTCTTTGACTGTCTTTCCTGGTGTGAAATGTACAAATTTTAAAGATTAGGAATGAGTCAATTTAGATATTCTGAAACACAGAAAGAGAAAGAAAGCATTTTTCTGAATGTCATCCCCTTCTAAAATTATGGGGAAATCTTTGCAGTTTCTTTAAAGGAAAATGGAAGAATTTGGTACGTTTTGTACATTCTCTTCACTGGACTCATTCAGGTACATAACTGCCTTTCTGGCAGTTCACTGTCATGTGCCCTGGAATTGGATTAGGCTCAAATTCTGATTCTACCACTTCACAGCTGTGTGGTTCTGAGCAGTGTGTTTTAGCAATTTGGGGCTTACAGTAAAAGGGGCATCTTGATTGTCCCCATCTCCTGGGATTGTTTTGAGGAATAAACATAATATGCACAAGAAGTTAAAACCAGTGCCTGGCACAGTAAATGTTAGCTCTTCTTGTGCTATTATATAGAAGTTAATATACGAAGAAGGAAGGTATTTTGTGTGTTTTGGGTTTGGGTTTTTTTTTTTGTTTGTTTGTTTTTTTGTTTTTTTCAGAGAAAGATGGTTAACATTAGGCAATTCTTTTCAGAAGTTGGTCACAGATTTACAGGAATGTGTCTATGAAATTACTGTACTTGACTCATCCTGAAATTACGTGATTCAAAAATCAAAGCAGAATGACTGCTCTTCTAGACTTCCCAAGACACTGGTTTTATGCCATTGTTCAGTTACACAGAAAATGAATATCCAGTTTTAGCCTAATGCTTTGTACAATCCATCCTGTTTAACACTTTCGCTGCCTCTTACAGTTCTAATAATGTAAGTCTTGTTGGAGAAGGGAAACTATTCACCTGTGAATCCATCATAAAAAAATTGGTGTTAAAAACCAGGGCTAGCTCAAGAGTTTTCATTTACATTTATGCTTTTATTGACGTCTTTGATTGGTAGCCAATTAAGATGGCAAGAACAGATATATCCCATGTAGTACTTAGGTCTCTGACGTGGTTTGTGTGTTTTAAAGACATCAAGGTGATAGGAGATTGACAACTACATGTTAATCAGTGTCCAGAATAATTGGTAATGAAAACACAAAAGTTGTACTACACATGCCAAGAATGCAATGAAAACAACTTGAATTATTATAGGGGACACTGAAGCCATATCTCACAGTCACTAAGGAATGGATACGGAGAAGAATAAATTGGCAAGACTCAACCACTACCGATTATATGGTAGGCTAATACCCTAAGTTGCAAAACTGAATATGAAGAGAGAAGAAAACAGGCAGATCTTTGAAAACCCAGTGTCAAAACAATATCAGTATTACTGATGAATACTAGGAAAATTAACAAAAATACTCATAAGCAAGGAATAGCTTGATGGAAGCATATCCCATGCCTTTTTGGAAGTTAATAGCTAGAGAATTTGGGCTCCTTGGCAGGACTCAGTTCTGTGTTGACCTTGTAGCCCATTTGCAGGATTTCAGACTTCTTATTTCTAAAATCCTGAGAAGTGTTCCCCAGGCTTCCAGTTTCAGGGCCAGTTCTCTGCCCTTGGAGAATTCCACCCCTGCCTCTCATTCTCTGCCCCCAGGTTTGGCCACCATTTTCCAGGAGAGAAAGTGATTGAAACAGGAAGCCCAAGAACAAGGAAAGAGGAAGGGTAACTGGGGCCCCTCCCACACACCCACGTTTATGTATCAGGAGCGGTAACATTTCTATTCTCTTGACGCCAGGCCTGTGCCTTCTAACCACACAGCTGGGAGGCCACAAGAGTCACTGATTGGCAAACCTCAGATTATAAATCTAAGAAGGAATGACAGGGGAGAGCAGTGGAAATTTCTTAAATGATTATGAGTGATAATAATTCTAATAAAAATTACATCAGAAGCCTGACGCCGTGCCTCACGCCTGTAATCCCAGCACTTTGGGAGGCCTAGGCCGGTGGATGGCTGGAGTCCAGGAGTTCAAGACAAGCCTGGGCAACATGGTGAAACCCTGTCTCTACGAAAAATATAAAAATTAGCCGGGCATGGTGGTGCATACCTGTAGTCTCAGCTATGCAGGGGGCTGAGGTGGGAGGATAGTTTGAGCCTGGGAGGTGGAGGTTGCAGTAAGCCAAGATCATGCCACTGCACTCCAGCCTGGGCGATAGAGCCAGACCTTGTCTCTCAAAAAAAAAAAAAATTCCATTGGCTTATAACCTCACAATTTACAAAGGACTTTAGCTAAGGAGCGAATCAAAGTTGACAATGCCCATAAGAGCAGACCTCAGTCAGAACATAGCTGGTAAAACATCTGAGATGGCAGGGAATGAAATGCTGATAACGGTAAAGTGAAAAAGGAAAACTATGTAATTGCAAGGATTGTGGTAACTATTTGTTCTGTCCCTTTTTGATAAGAAGAGATTCTCTTTTGGTAGCATGTTTATTTTAAGAAAGTCAAGGGCATTGTTTTTAGGGAGAATGTTGACAGCGCTTGTAGAAGCAAAATGAAAGGTGAGGAAGAAGGCAGCATGAGGTCAGCACACATAATTCAATTCAAAGTCATCAGACTTCATTTTTTCCCTAAAAAGTTGCTGAAAACAGAGGAAGAAGGAAGAATGCAAGGAACAAGAAAGAAAAATTGCCAGAGCTTTAAATGTCAAAGAATAATAAACACACAGGAGCAGATCATTCCGGCAGCCAGCCTTGGCTTCGTTTTCTTTTCTCCTGTCTTCCGCATCTCTGCTGGTGCTCCACTTTGTCACATACAGTTTTTGTTCCCAGATCTTAGAGTTTTATCTTTACAGATGTTCCTGTTTATTTCAAAGAAGTTATGTCACTTTTCTTTCCCCCCCCAAGATGGTACCCACCTTATTGTAGAAGGAATGTTATCTTCGAAGCCCTTCTCGCCTCTTAGACTCAGGTGTGCCTCTATTGAAAGAGGCAAAAGTCCACGTTCTCGTGGCCTCCTTCTCTTGCTTTCCACACGCTGCTCAGCTCACTGTGCTTCTGCTGGGTTAGCCTTCTTGCTATTTCTTAAAAACCTCCTGTTTCTTACATTAATGGCAATCACCTTGCATCAACCTAATGGATTCTGTCTCAGGAGTCTTTGCACCTGCTCTTCCCTGGGATGCATTTCTGAGGACTCACAGGATCTCCTAACGGTCTCTCGCACCCGCACAGGTTATTTGAGAATCTGCTCAGATGTCACCTTGTCAGAAAGGCCTTCTTTGACCAACATCTAGAAAATATCCCTTAATCCAACTCCTTTCCTCTCCTTTTATTCTTTCTTTTTTTCCTCTGAAGATGGGGCCTTGCTATGTTTCCCTGGCTGCTCTTGAGCTCCTGGTCTCCAGCAATCCTCCCACCTTGGCCTCCCATTGTACTGCGATTGCAGGCATGAGCCACCACACACAGCCCCTTTTATTTCTTTTGATAGCACTACTCATTACCTGGCATGACAGCACATATTAATTTGTGTACATCTACACTTTTTATAATGAAGGTGTCACAAAATCCTGAACTGCTAGTGCAGGGGTCTATGCATTAGGGGCTCCAGAGAGAGCCCTTCTGCCATTGTGACATGCCCACTGAAGTCCCAGAGTCTATATAGAGTAGGTGCCCAATAAATATAACTGAATGAATGAAGGTTTCTCACTTATTTCATTCATTTCTTCGCACTTGGATTCCACTTCGTTATAGAGACTTCTGTTAAGTACCTGTAATCAAAGGACTTTCTTTTTGGTTTGAACTATGTGATTTGTTGAAAGGCTGAGGAGGGAATGAGCTTACTAAACCGTACTCCCTGTCAAAACATTTATTGGCTTTACCACACACTTAGTGAGACCCTATTGATGCTGCATTTTGAGGGCACTAAAAACTAATAAGCCAGAAGAAGTGGCCGGCATATATGGTCTAATAGATTCAAGGTTGAAGAATCCGCAGCGACGGTAATTTGCACAAGTCAATAAGTACTTCCTAGATTGTCTATATTTTTTAAGATACAGAGTTTTTATACCTAGTTGAGAAACAACAAAAATATGTACTTAGTGTTCTATCATCCATGCATGCTTTATTTCCAATGAAACTCAGAGGAAATAGGTATTTCCAACAGTGTTTGCCATAGTTACACCCTTTTCTAGGGCTCTGCTCATTTTATTCCATTTCACACTCATCTTTTTCTGTTGAGACCCTATAGAAATAATACAAGTAAGTAACATTTATTGTGCACTTTCTATGTGCCCGGCATTGTGCCAAGGCCTTTTCATGTATTTCCTCACTTAATTCCTCTACTCAATTAGGCAGGTAAAATAATATAGTTCTCATTTTGAAGATGAGAAAACCGAGGCTTAGAAAGGCTACACAGTCAGGATATAAAGCCAGGTCTGTCCGATTTCCAAGCCTCCACTTGTAACTGCCTGGTAGACCCTCTCCTCGACTTCCTTTTCCTTTTTTTTTTTTTTTTTTTTTTTTTGAGATGGAGTCTCACTCTTGTGGCCCAGGCTGGAGTGCAATGGCAAGATCTCAGCCCACTGCAGCCTCCACCTCCCAAGTTCAAGCGATTCTCCTGCCTCAGCCTCCTGAGTAGCTGGGATTATAGGTGCCTACCACCATGGCTGGCTAATTTTTTTATTTTTAGTAGAGACAGGTTTCACCATGTTGGCCAGGCTAGTCTCCAGCTCCTGACCTCAGGTGATCCACCCACCTCAGCCTCCCGAAGTGCTGGGATTACAGGTGTGAGCCACCATGCTCAGCCGACCCTCTCTTCTACTTCCTGAGGCCCATACAATCAAAATCCTCTGGCACCTGGAACCAGGTAGAAATGATAGGTAGAGGTGTAGAAGTCTTACAGTTACCCCAAACCCCCACAGAGGCATGTCCCTAATAATATATTTGTAAACTGACAAAAGAAAACTAGCTTTCAGAATAACACAGAAAATGAATTATTGGCTGCTACAAAAATTTAGGAATCTGGAGATCTTGGGGGCATAGATGAGGTTAACCAAGCAGCACCTGGGTCCCAGCCCAGGCTACAGGCCCCAAAGGAAGGACATGAGGACAGAACAAGGAGGAATGAGGTCCAGGAAAGAGCTGCTCCTCAGATCCCAGGATTTTAAAGTATGCTGAGTGCTTTCTTCCTATTACCCTGTAGTTCCAGCTTTGATCTGAAGGGAAGTAGTTGGTTCCCTTCTAAACTAGATTTGTTTTATGACCTAAGGCATATTCATTTGGGCAACATGAGTATGACATTTTTCTCCCAACCATGTTAAGTCTAATTAATTTATCAAGCACTTGCCAGTTTGCCCATTCTTGCCCATAACTACCCTCAAATCTTCAACTTTTAAGGTGAATTTGGTTTTGAAGTTACTGTCATTTCTTATGGCCTACTGGAAATTTTCTGGTGTGTGTTTTTTTTTTTAATGTTTGAATTTTCTAAGACTACTGTGCTTTTGTATGTATTCATTTAAATTGTCAAAAAGGACGTTGTCAAGATATGCTGAATGAGCCCCTTCCCCCAGAAATGTTGCCATATTAATGGGATATTAGCCCTTTACTGACTTGGAGGTTGCATCTTCTCAATCCAGTAATTAGCTGAAGTGCTACATTTTAAAAAATAATCTAAGCTCTTTTTTCAATTTTTCAGAAGGCAAGTTCAGACACATAGGTTTATACAAGATGAAAATATTAGATAAAAAGTGATACATCTGAATTATGTATTTTAAACATTTTTAGTTAAATACCACACATGTCCACATAGCATTATTTATACACATTTTAGTAAAACTAGCTGAGGGTGCTTGGGGGTAGGGTATTCAGTTAGTAACCTGTATCTAAGTTGATACATATCTTCCCTAACCTGTTTACTTGATTGAATTGATTAGGGACTATTAAAAAATAAAATTATCTTTGAGAAGCAAAGAGTAAACACATATATAACATGGTTCTAGTTCTTGTACTGGACTCAATTCAGTCTGTAATTTTTACTGAGTCCCTACAAAGGCCTTATGCTATGATGGGTGCTACCGAAGATACATCCGTAGTTTTTGTTTTTGGTTTTTGGTTTATTTTTTTGAGACAGAGTCTCACTCTGCTGCCCAGGCTGGAGTGCAGTGGCACAATCTTGGCTCACTGCAACCTCCACCTCCCAGGTTCAAGCGATTCTCCTGCCTCAGCCTCCCAAGTAACTGAGATTATAGGCATTTGCCACCACGCCTGGCTAATTTTTGTATTTTTAGTAGAAACAGGATTTCACCATGTTGGCCAGGCTGGTCTTGAACTCCTCACAGGTGATCCACCTGCCTCAGCCTCCCAAAGTGCTGGGATTACAGGCATGAGCTACCATGCCTGGCCGATATATCTGTTATTAATGTAGGTTTTGAAGCTTGCCCTCGAGGATTTAAAAGACAGCATTGCAATTTGCATGTAACCTCTGAGTCAACTACTGAACTATTAAGTTGCGAATGGAAGACTTATAACCACACATGTGAATCTGCTGATTTTTTTAAAGACCTCAGTGTTGAAAAGATCATATAGAACAATAGCTAGTACTTATTAAGTGTCTATTATGTGTCAGCTTCCTGGCATCTGTTAATTTATTTTACCTTTGTAATATTCAGGCGAGGTATGCGTTATCCCCACTTCACAGATGAGGAAATAGGTTCCGAAAAGAAACTTACTGAAGGACACACAGATGGTCGAGTCAGAGATCCACTCCAAGCCCTATCTCACTCTAATGGCCACCTTCTCTTTACTTCACATCCCATCATAAAATATAAAACTAAACGAAGTGTTGATGGTTGTTTAATGCGAGCAATGCAGGCTGCCAAGTAGAACAATTGAGACTCTGAAATAGCTATTTTGCTTTGACTACTTGGCTTATTTGACAATCTACAGTTACTAGCTAGATGGATAATTGTACAGCCTCTCAATTACTTTAGGTTATGCGGACATAAGCCTGGCGCTGTTTGATTCTGACTCTAATGGTATTTAATTTCATATTCCTAATAGCTCCTTGTCTAGTGAGTATCCTAGAGGATAGAGAAAGTTACACTTTGAGGATGACCTCAGTTGCATGTACTCAAGCGGTCTTCAGGTAGCATGCATGCCCTCCCTTTAAAGAAACTTAGTTCAGGAAAGTTAGGCTGACAAATAAATATACTAGGACCTCATGGTTTCATTACAGAATGACTCTCTCTTTTAAGGGGATTCACCACCATTTTTGTCTCCTTAGCAAGACCCACTAGCATATTTAAAATATTATTTTAATATATGAATATAAATTATACCTCTTTTTAGAGATGTGTCTGTTAAGTGAAGCATATTCATACCTTGACTTGACTAAATGTTTGTCCTTATACAGAGCACAAAATGTTTCTTTCTCATTCATTCTTTCAATTTTAAAAGCAAACAGGGACCAGGGCAGTAAAGAAGAGAAACGGGCATGTGAATGTGGTCAATGGAGTCTATTCTATTGACGAATGTTTCACATTTTCTCAAACTTTTCGAGGAAATATAAAAATATGTTGCCCCAACTTCCTTTCCAATTTCCAAAGGAATATTTTGGCTGGGAATTAGGAAAATTTCGTTCTATGTATAACATCTACGAAGATGTTTAAACTGTAATTGCATGCCATTTCAAGGAAATGTTCTTTCAGTACAGTGAAGATTGACCTACTCGGGAATATTAAAATGTACAGGGGTTCACATTTTGGTGATAATATTTTATCATTTTGAAAACTTATTCTTAATAGACCCCCACATTACATTTTAGTAAAATGGTTTCACTTTCTTTAACACCCATTAATAGCTATTAGAAGTAAAAAAAAAAAATAAGGCTTTATATAGATCCTTAAACTACACTTAAGTAATTTGTAATTGACAATTAAATCAGCATGGCAATGCATTATCATAAGTTTGATAGATCTGCCTTTCTTAAAATCCTGAGAAGAAAGGGCCCTTTTGTAAGACACCCAACACAGACTATTCTTGCATTTTAATTGACCACAAAGCACACATTGTCTCCATGTAAGTGCTTGGTAATCATCTTTTACAAGTTTCCTTTTGTTGAAGATTTTGATGCTGCCTGTGGAAGGCTGGTTCATGCTAGAAACAGTGTCCTTAGTTGAAATGTGGGATTAGCCGCAGCCATACTTAAATGATTGGCCTTGCCGTGGTCATAATATAAAAAGTAGAGTTAAAGCTTTCCACTTTGAAATCCTGGGTTTCTCATTCTCTCCTTCCCTCTCTTGTTTCTTCTTCTCGCTAAAGACCCATGAATGTGTGCTCACAATGCTGGGTCTGCACGTGGGCCTGATGACAGCCACACCGATGATGACCCCATTCCTGGGCAGCTGACAGGCATTGGAGTCACCCTGTCCAACTATAGAATAGGCATGTGGGCTATGTTTGTAAAATCTGGACTCTTTTCTCATCCCTAGGAAATTTGAAGACCTACTGTATAGAAATGCCAGTTACAATAGTTACATGTTGAGATCAAAATAAACACTGAATTTGAGAGGGAATTTTAACCATTCATTTATCTATTTGTCTCCCAAGCAACTTCTGAAAATTCCATAGATAGTTGATTAGATTAATTTCCAGTTTTGTCCACTTTCTTACATCTTATACTAACAATAGCACTTATCTATACAGTGTAAACCTTTTTATAAAAAAAGTATATTCTCTGTATTTCAAACTATTAAAATTGCAAAAAAATTCTAAAGATTGATTTTCATATAATTTGCTAGAATCTAGGATAAATCAAAATACCAATAGAGATTTTTTTCCCTCTAATATCTAAGAAAGCTGTTTTATAACATGGACATAATCAAGTTTTCTGTGAGTCTGATTCATCTCATAAAGAATTATCTCCTTTACTACATCTTCATTCTATTCTTTAATACTGATTTTGTGGGTTTTCATATGAGATAAATGCGTTACATTAAAGGTGAAAACGTGTGATAGGTGTTTTTTAAGTAGCTTGTAAAGTGTGGAAGTTAGTTAGGTATTGATACCCAATTAGTAGAAATTAAAATTTTAATCTGGAAAGAAGAAAGGAGTATTGTATAATCAGATGAACTATCTTTACATTGGAATACAGTTCCATTCACGTGACAGCTGCTTAGTGATGTTTTGAAAATTAAATTGAATTAATAAATTCAAGGGGATCAAACCACACTTAAAGTGATGATGGCACAACTGTAACGGGCATTTCCACCAATCCCTCTACAGGGCAATGTCTGCCACATTGCAGTGTGGCCAGGCTCACAGGGAGGAATGTGTGAGATAAACATTAGCGTCAGCACTACAAGGTCACGCGTTCTTACTACCAAATATAATGGGTTTATATGACTATATCAAAGGAGGGAAGAAGGCCCCCAGCCCTGAGGACTTTCAGTGGCAGGAGGAAGGCACAGTCCAAGCAGTAACTGATGAAAATGTGCAGTCTGCTGTACAAGTGTATAAACTGTTTATTTTATGGGAAGAAAAGTCATCAAGAGATTTTTCCGAAAGTCAGGCATGGATAGACTAGCTGGCAGTAGTCATCTTTACTTTTGGTCCTGCCATCTCAATTGTATCCTACTACTTGAATCATGTCACAAGGTATTAAAGGAAGAAAGTAAGATTGGTGAGACAGCAGAGACTCTCAATTCCAAAACTCCAACAGCAAAAGGATTGATCATTTTAGAATACCTTGTAAGTCAATAGTGAAAACATTGTAACAGCTCTCTAGAGATCTTTTTTTTTTTCATTTCTGGCATTGCTCTAAAACCTCACTAATTCGGAACAGTTTTTTTCCTAAAATTGGAGAATTTCCCAAATGTAAGCTATTTTTGTAAATATTATCGTAAACTAAGGCGTATATATACACACACATATACTGCTTAGTTGAATGAAAATAAATATGTCACAACAGCGCTGTATTAAATGTTTCCTAAACTTTAAAATATCGAGATATATTGTTTGCTTTTTAACTTTTTACTCAAAAAAAGGTACATAGTCTTTGGGACTGCTAGTTAAGATTGTGTTTTAAATTAGGGCCTTTGATGTAGTTCAGAGATAGAGCACATTAAAAGAATTATACTCCACAATCAATTGTGGTTTGTTTGAAAATAAAAAGATGTTTTAGTTTATAATATTAACATACTATAACACATCACCTCAGTAGATCAATAAGAAAAAAACGATCTCAATAGGAACTCAATAATGATAACCAGAATCTATAAGGAACTCAAACAAATCAGCAAGAAAAAAAATAATCCCATCAAAAAGTAGGCAAAGAATATGAATAGACAATTCTCAAAAGAAGATATACAAACAGCCAACAAATGTATGAAAACATGCTCAACATCACTGATTATCAGGGAAATACACATTAAAACTACACTGAGATACCACCTTACTCCTGCAAGAATGGCCGTAATTAAAAAGTCAAAAAACAGTAGATGTTGGCATGGATGTGGTGAAAAGGGAACAGTTTACACAGCTGGTGGGAATGCACATTAGGACAATCACTATGGAAAAGTATGGGGATTCCTTAAAGAACTAAAAGTGGATCTACCATTCAATCCAGCAATCCCAGAGGAAAGGAAGTCATCATATGAGAAAGGCACTTACACATGCTTGTTTACAGCAGCACAATTCACAATTGCCAAGACATGGAACCAACCTAAGTGTCCATCAACCAATGAATGGATAAAGAAAATGTGACATATATAGATATATAGATATACACACATACATATATATGTGTGTGTGTGTGTATATATATATATATATAGAGAGAGAGAGAGAGAGAGCATGGAATACTATTCAGCCATAAAAAGGAACGAAATAATGTCTTTTACAGCAACTTGGTTGGAGCCAGAGGCCATTATTCTAAGTGAAGTAACTCAGGAATGGAAAACCAAATATCGTACGGTCTCACTTATAAGTGGGAGCTAAGCCATGAGGATACAAAGGCATAAGAATGATATAATGGACTTTGAGGACCTGGTGGGGAGGGTTGGGAGGTGGTGAGGGATAACAGACTACGTATTAGGTACAGTGTAGACTGCTTGGATAATGGGTGCATTCAAATCTCAGAAATCATCACTAAGTAACTTATCCAAGTAACCAAAAACCATCTGTACCCCAAAAACTATTGAAGTAAAAATATAAAAAATATTAAGCCCTTATTCCTAAGAGGCTAAAGAAACTCTTAGAAAACGAGGAATACAGAGGAACTTTTAAAATTTAATGAAAGACAGCTATCTTAAACCGATAGTTGGGTAAGAGATGAGCAAGGGCACAAACTGTCATCATTCACGAAATAATGTACTAGAAGTTCTGATCATAGCAATAAATCATGGAACCCAAATAAACAGATACACTCATTAGAAACACTAAAGATCGAAATTTTGTCATTTGCCAAAAAGATAAATATAAACATAAAAAGTGAAAAAACTAAAAATCTGTATGAATTTAAGATCTGTATGAATTTAAGGACAGTGTACTGAAAAAAATTTTAAGCAACAACTTTACCTTAAATCAGTAGTTAACACGTGGGAACTGTCTGAAGAAAACATTAAGTCCTCGCAGAGAGAAAATGTTAGAATTTGAATAAATTTAGAGTTAGCCTGTACTTCTAGATGGACAGAGCTAGTATTCTAAATACATTAAATTTTTCCCAGATAAATCCAAGGGTTCAGAACAAATACCAATAAAAATTTCAGTAGAATTTTGAATTGATTCGAATTTATTCTAAATCTCAGCTTGAAGTTCCCTTTGAAAGGGAAGCATAATGCTAAGAGTACCTTGCTATACCAGATGTTAGAAAGTATAGTTACCAGTTTTTCATCATTAAAGCAACATGGTACCAACCTAAGAAATGACAGACGGATTCAGTAGCATGAAATCTGATATGTAAACATACGCATCTTATCCCAAAAACCCCAGGGAAAAGGACTGTATCATAAATGATACTGGTTAAACTTCCCACGTGGAAAAAAGAAATAATTAATGTTGTATCTTCACCTTACACCATGCACCAAAATACATCCCGAATGGATCAAATAGTAAAAAAGGAAAATGAAAAAAACACAAAGGTAAAAATCTACTCTCAGGGTAGGTGAGACTTTTTATGTTAAATAAAATAAGCAAGTTATTGAAATCTTTGGCTATATGAAAGTTTGTAAATTCAGACCAAAACATTTTTAATCATTAAAAATAAATGATGATTTGTGGGAAAAAATCTTTTTTAGGAATTAAAATACATAAATAAATATAGAACAGTTTCAACTTGATTAAAAAAAACAGTTTATGACTAAAGCACATAAACTGACCATAAAAGTAGACAAAGGACAATAAACATTGGGAGAAATATTTATCTTCACTAGTATTCAGAGACATGCAAAGAAAACAGTGAAGTAACAGGTCATCACTCATCATATGTACAAATTTAAAATTAACAGTACACTTGAGAATAGCAAGCCACTCTTGTATATGGGGGAATGTCCATTGCAAATCTGCAAAGCAATTTAGTAATTTATGTTAAGATGTAAAACAGTTATCTTCTCTCTGAAGAAAATCAGAATTACCCACACACATTCACAAGAATTTTCATCTCAATGCTATATATAAAAGTAAACAGTTATAAATGCCCTTAATATTTAATCTTAGAGGAATGGTTAAATAAATCATGGGATATTTGTAAAATGAAATAATATATAATCCTTGGAAAATATTTTCAACAGTCATTATGTGAGAAAAATATATCATGTTGTATAAAAAGCATTAAAAATTCTGATCAATACAACCACAGTTTTATATAAAGAGACAAAGTATATGGATTGAAAATGACTAAAAGGAAATATTACCAAAAGTTAAACAATTTTGTATCTAGTGAGATTGAGGTGTAGATAATTTTTCTTCTTTATACTTATCTGTGTTTCTGAGCATTATTATGAGCATGAATTGCTTTTGTAATCATTAAAAACAATAAACGTTATTTTTAAAAGAATCACGTTCTATGTCCAAATTATCACTAAATCTGAGTTAATGGCATCTAAATTAAGAGTCTTTCAACGGTAAAGTTTTAGTAGTATAATAGTATAATATACGCTCAGTGGGAATTCAGTTTATTTCATAGATAAGTTTCATTTGTAGCAAGATGCTAAATAAAGGCTAAAAAAGATAATGATCTTCCAGAGATTTGTAGATAAATAATTGTTATAAAACAAGTCTTGTTTCTGCCTGAGATAGCCAGGAAAGAGGATTCAATAAGATGCTCAGAAATGCACCAACTGACATTTTACTAAGTCAACATGGTTTGGGTATCATTTGGGGTAACCTGTGTTCTCAGTGGCTTTCCATAACCCTAAGAATAATTTTGCAGGCATTTTGGCATTGAGTCTTCATTTAAAGAATGAAAATGAAATGCATTCCAGTGCTTACAGCATCTTTTTGAGGTTCTTTTGTGTGTGTGTGTGTGTGTGTGTGTGTGCCCACACGTGTGTGTTGTTTTGTTTGTGTGAGTTTTTTTTCCCCTCATAAAGTATTCCTTTTGAAGTTCACAGCTTAGGCAGAGAAAGCCTGAGTTTGGCGGGTGTAACTTTTGAATGCATAAAACAGCGGCTTTAATCTCAGGTTATGATTGACACCAAACAAAATGCAGACTCTCTCTTTGTTCTCCAAAACACAGTGGAATCCTTGTGGGTATTTGTGGTGTTGGGTGTGCATGTGTGCACATGTGTATATGTGTGTGCTGTTTGTTCAAGGTAAGAAAAAGGTTTGCAAAGTTCAGCTGACGACAGCTAATGAATTTGGCATCCTTCAAGCTGTCTCCTAAGAAGCAATTCTGATGACAGGCCTATGAGGCACATGCTAAGGGGATGTGACAAGAGTCTCAGTGGGGATGATCCTGCTGAGAAGACTGAGACAAATGGGCTGCAGAGACCTCTGGTAACCAGGCTAAGAGTTGGGAGAGCTTCAGATGTGGTGTCACACCTGCCTGTCCCCAACAAATCCACCAGTGCATCCTGGGGGTGATAAACTGCCCATAACAAATTAGACTGTTACACTGAGACAAGGTTATCTGAAGAAAAATAGGAAAGTTTTACTTCTCAGTAATTTTGTTTTCTCAATTTTTTTTGGAGGAGTTTGAGGCTTTTCATCTTTCATCAATTTCTCTAATGTTGCTATAGAAAGGCACTGCAGCTGCCCCCAAAGACTTGAAAGAGGGAAGGAAATGCTCTTCAAAAATTACTGGAACCACATGGAACCCCTGTGGCCTCTTGAAAAAAGTAGACAACACTTTATCCCATAATTGTGCACAGATCCCATTATGTTTATTACTTGATTCTAGACTTACTCCCTATTTCCATCCTACACTCATCTATCAGTTTCTCCTTCCTAAAACACCCCTGTGCCATGCCTTTCTCTACTATAGTTCTTCATTCACTTGGTTATTTTTTACGCTATTATGCAACAAACATTTATTGAGTATCTACTGTGTGCCAGGTACCTTAATAGGCATTGGGAAATATGGAAATTCTTATCATGATAGCTGACCTCAAGGAGCTAACACTCTAATGGGAGCCCAGACAAGAAAACAAATTTACTAGTCAATTGCTGCAATAAGGCCACATACAAATTATTCCACAGCACAGTGGTTTGCAGCAATAAATGTTTATTCTTACACTTATGAATCTACAGATCAACAATGGTTTGGCAGATCTAGGTTAGGTGGCTCTCTTTCAAACTGTGAGTCAGCTGGGGTTGGCTTTCAATTGTGAGTTGGGCTCAAATCTCCATGTGTGTTTGTTCTGGGACCCAGGTGGAAGGAACAGCGGATTCCCCAGGCATGCTTTTCTCATGTCAGAGAAAAACCCAAACACACAAGCACATTTAACCTAATGTCGGGTAACGTGTTAATGATGAAAGCAAGTGGCATTATCAAGCCCAATGTCAATGTAGTGGGGACATATATTCCACTCACTCTATTGTACTATAAGGTCATATGATCGAAGGAGGGCACAAAGAATTGGCAAAATAATCCAATCTAACACAAAATTTGTGCCAATGAAGTATAATAAATGATACAAGAGAAGTATATTCAAGGTTTAGATGAAGTACGGAGAAATATTTCAGAAGAGGGTGTATTAGGGTTCAGCCAAAGAAACAGAACTAGCAGGATCAATAGATGATGGATATATAGGTAGGTAGATGATCCAATAGTTAAATAGAAAGGTAATTAATGGATAATAGATAATTCAATGATAGGTGATAAATGGATGTTTGTTACAGGAATTTGACTGCACAGTTACGGCAGTAGGTTAAACAGTCTCTGTAAGGTTTTTTTCTCTACATCTGGTGCTGGAACTTGAAGTCTGTAGACCGAATAGTTAACAAGGAAAGATGGTAAAGTGGAGGAGATCAAGGGCAGGATAAAGCCCACAACCACAGCTTGAACTACTTGAGGATGTGCTGAAACACTTATATATTCTTGTTGTCTCTGTCTCAGTAAGGTTCATTGACCTTGGTGAGAGAGCTAAACACATGCCTGGCCCAGAATTCAGAGAAACTCAGGGTGGATGATCCAGGGCAGGGCAGAACAATTGCAGGGCCAGCTGCTGCTTCCCACCGAAGAGGCGAGTCAGCAGATCAGTAATAAGGTGTATGAGCTACAAAATAACTGTTGCTTCCCTTCTGTCCTTCAGATCTCCCAAGAATCTTGTGTCTCACCCTAACTAGAAATATCTTTAAATGAATTTTGGGAAATGTAGTTTGGCCTGGCCAAACTACATTTGACTCATTACAAAGGCTTTGACTCATTTCAAAGCCATCACAAGAGGCATCTAATTGAAGCTACTAGAAAGAGTAAATTGGGAAACACTTTCAGGGCAGGTGATATTTGAACTGCAACTGTAAGGATGAGCAGGAGTTAACTGGGACAGGGAAATGCCAATTTAGGCAGACACCAAGCATGAGAAAGGCAAGCCTCAGGAATATGGAAGATCCTGGTATAGAAGTCTAACAGCCTAAGCCACTGGGAACACACTTGTAGTCAAAGCTATATTTACATAATTGTGGCAGCAAAAGAGAATGCCTGCCAAGGTTATGATGGGACAACTTGGAAAAAGAGAGTTGGAAGGAGCTTATTGTAGAAATAGGGCTTGTGCTGCATGATTCTAATGGGGTATTAGAGAACTGGAGGACAGTCCTGGATTGGATGTTTTCAGAAAGCATTGGATATCGATATGGACTCAGCTGTGTTCTCCCCAAAATTTGTGTGTTGAAGTCCTAACCCTGGTACCTGGGAATGTGATTGTATTTGGAGATAGAACCTTTAAGGAAGTAATTAGAGTTAATGATGTCATAGGTGTGGGGCCCCAATCCAGTAGGACTAGTATCCTTATCAGAAAAAAAAGACACTAGAGATGTGCAGGCATAGGGAGAAGGCTCCAAGGAGAGGAGCCTCATGAGAAACCAAACCTGCTGTCACCTTGATCTTGACTTCCAGCCTCCAGAACTGTGAGAAATAAATTTTTGTTTCTTAAGCCACTCAGTTTATGGTATATTATCACAGCTGCCCTAGCTGACTAACACAAGTATCTTGGTAGTTTTTATGTATAGACAGCAGGAAGATTAAAGAAGGACTAGAGTTGTCATTGGTAAAGAAGCAATTGGAAGAAGGGGATATTTCATTATTTTTATATTTGCAGAGTGTCTGTTTCTTTCTCTTGTTCCACCATGATCTCAAATTCTGATTATTTTTATATTGTGCAAGTGCTTTTAATGTTTAGAACATCATGGTCTACCTGTCAGCTACCTGCCACCAAAACTGTCCTTCACTTTCTCATTGATGTATTCAGAGAGGATTCTCATTTACTGATCCAGAAATTACATGGAATCTCCATTGTTTACTATGTTGAATGCAGATTCCTTTGCCTGATTTACAACAGGGGTCCCCAGCTCTGTTAGGAACACAGCCACACAGCAGAAGGTGAGTGGCAGGTGAGTCAGCTAAGCTACATCTGTATTTACAGCCGCTCCTCATTGCTTGCATTACTGCTTGAGCTCTGCCTCCTGTTGAATCAGCAGCAGCATTCTATTCTTAAACGAGCACAAACCCTGCTGTGAACAGCACATGCGAGGGATCTAGGTTGTATGCTCCTTATGAGAGTCTAATGCCTGATGATCTGAGGTGGAAGAGTTTCATCCCAAAACCATCATTCCCCCCTCCCACCCCCACACCCCACCCTCCAGGTGCCAAAAAGGTTGGGGACTGCTGATGTATAAGATTCATAGTTCAGCCTCATTCTTCCTAGTGTCTGTTTCTCCACCTTTGTCAATCCAAGCTCTTCTATTCAGGCTTTCTTTTACTGTCTCTCATGTAATCTGCCCTCAGGCTAGTCTCCTCTGCAGGGCTATCTCACGCTTTCCCTCCATGTCCTACCCCAGTGAAGGCACACCCTTCAAGAGTCTCCCAAGTCCTGTCTCTGCAAAAGTCTCCCTGGTGATTCCAGTGCACTCTTATCACCTGCCCTTCCTTGGAGCTCTTGCGGCCCATAAAATCCCACAGCATTAGACACTGCATTGTTCTTTGTTTCCCAAATTAAGCTGTGTCTTTCTAACTTGGTTATAAGTTCCTTAAGGGCAGGAGCTATGCCCCGTGCCTCTTTTGAATCCTCCTTAGAGTAATTCAACTTTAGATAACTAACATTGTATTCCTTCAGAAAAAGAAACGTGTGGCTCATGTAGCTCGTCACTTTTTTTATTTTTATTTTTTGAAACTGGGACCATATTATGACATCTTTGTATCTCCTTTTCTCCTGAGATGATGTCATCGAATTAATCATATGTTCAGCCAGCCAGTATTTTTGAGCACCTATTTTTATGCTTGGTGCTTGATATTTAAGCTCAGCCCTGAAGGATACACAGAAATAAACCCAGTCACAGGGTGGGGATCACTGGAGAGTTTTGCATTGGTGGAAAACAGCATGAACGAAAGCACAGACACAAGAGAAATTGTGTATTTGAGGAATTGGAAGAAGTTCAGGTGTGCCAGGTGAGAATACCTGAGAGATGAGTTGGAGACATAGGTGGATCTCATGGGCATTATTATGTGGCTTGGACTTCATCTTAGGGTAGGGGACACCTTCAAAGAGTTGTAAGCGGGAGACAGCTATGACCATATTTCAGTATTAAATAACTCTGGCTGAAATGTGTAGCATGGATCAGAGCCAGAGAGACTAGGGACAGGGAGATTCCTTATGAGGTCTGATGGCCTCAACTAACGTAGTAGAGATGGGAGGAAGTGGTTGAGAAAGTGTTGTTCAACAGAGTCTCGTCTCTCTGACAATGTAAACTCATGGGCATTCTAGTTTCTATATATTTATGTTCATCAAATTATGCATTGGTTCTGGAATTAAAAATGAACATAAGACTCTTTTGATCTGGGTGCTGACTGCATGGGTATGTTCAGTCTGTGAATATTCCATGAGCTAAACACTTAGGTGAACTTTCCTGTAAGTATATCATATTTTTTACTAAAAAAGTTTAAAGTATAAAACAACTGGCCCAGGACATTTTATGCAAATGTAGAGTTTCTAATTTTTTATAATTTTTTTGGAGTCCTTATCTGGCCAAATTCAAAGATATCTTCAAAATCAACTTGTGCTGTTGCTTTTCTGGAAATATTGGACCCAACTGGCCTGGTGGAAGCATAAGAGCTTGTTCTGCACCTTTGCTTGTCTGTTCAGAAAGCTGGGTGCAGTGCCCCTACTCCAGCCCCCTAGCCCTGTTACTTTTTAGTTATACATTAGAGGAGATGGTGATGAATAGCAGAGCACTTATGATTGTATCTCAGAAATGAGGGCAAGGAGCTGAAGGTTTGGTTAGCGTCGGTGAAGGCAAGGATTTTATTCGACCTCTAGGGTCTTCCTCTGTCCCTGCCTCCTTTCTCCGGGCATGTGCAGGCCCATGCTAGGCTGCCTTCGTGGGTTACTGCCCCAGTTCCCAATTGGTTTCTGAAACTTTCTGCATGTTCCTGCCTCTTATTTGTACTGCCTTGTTTTTTCATTCAGCATCCAAATAAAGAATTCATGATCTCATCAATGGCAAGGTAACTCATAACTTTGTATGTATATATTTTCTTACTCCAACTAGGTTTCAACCCTTTTATAATGCATTTGGTGTTCTCTTTTGCTAGAACATCCTCCTTTGTCCCCGCTGTCAAGTTTGGATTTGCCCCGCGGTTCTGGTCCTCCTCCAGATCCCATTTTTTTCTGTTGCCCTCAACTTTTTTCTGGGCTGGTCTCTTCCACTGCAGTATCATCTAACTTCCTCCTCCCCTGGGAGGTGCTGCCCACAGGCTTCTCAAGCTCAGCTTATTCTCAGCAGAGTAACTTATCTTCCCCAATGACCCTGTTTTACCTTTTTTGGTTGCCTTCTTGGTCAACAGTATCATCATTTGCCAAATTGTCCATGTTGGAAACATCAGAATTATCTTCAACTCCTTGGTTTTCTTCATTCCACCCACTCAGTTATTCACATTGTGATTCTACTGCTAAAATATGCTTTGGCCCTTCTCCTCTCTCTACAGCTGCTGCCTGGCAACATGGAATAGTGATGCCCATCCCTTCCACGTACTGCATGTGTCAGCTTGGGCCGTTTTTAATCTGCCAGGCCCTTGTGTCTCCTCATTTGTGTCATGTGGGTGATAATGCAGATTTATGGGATGGCTCTCATAGCTAAGTGATGCAAGCCTTTGTGCCACTGCACTCTAGCCTGAGCAACAGAGCAAGACACCATCTCTGAAAAAGTATAAAAAATGAAAAAGAGCTATGGATGTGTTATGAGAATTTCAAACTCATCTTTCCTACACCATCTGGGCTTCTCTTGCATTTCCATCACATGATCGTATGAATCACCATATTGGTCTCACCTTCCAGGAAGGATGGCTGATCCACGCCACTGTGGTCTTTATTAAGCTTGTGCGGTTTACTTCTTAGGATTCCCTAGAATCAAAACCACTAGGAAAGGAAGATCCCCAAGTGCACCAAAGGTCATATTCACGTTTGGATCCCAGATAATGGTCGAGTTACGTAGTTTCTCTGACCTGGCACTTTGAGCAGGAAGAAAGGGAGTTGCCTGTGCCTTTGCTTCCTCTAAAAATAGCAAGAATAAATTCGGTCCCTTTTCCACATAAATATTACATGCATCTTGCACAAGCTGGACAAGTAGGCAGTGGTTGACAAAAAAAAGAACCTCCCTCACGGGCCCCGTAGTCGCTCACTTGTAGGGTGGTCTTCCCACTGCCCTTCCTTCCTGTCTCGAGACTCTTCCAAGTTCTGAGTCCATGCTTCATGCTTGGTATGGTTTGGCTCTGTATCCCCACCCAAATCTCACCTTGAATTGTAATAATCCCCACGTGTCATGGGAGGGACCCGGTGGGAGGTAATTGAATCATGGAGGCTGGATTTTCTCATGCAGTTCTTGTGATAGTAAGTCACATGAGATCTGATGGTTTTATAAAGGGGAGTTCCTCTGCACACGCTCTCTTGCCTGCCGCCATTTGAGATGTGACTTTGCTCCTATTCACCTTCCACCATGATTGTGAGGCCTCCTCAGCCATGTGAAACTGTGAGTCAATTAAGCCTCTTTCCTGTATAAATTACCCTGTCTCAGGTATGTCTTCATTAGCAGTGTGAGAACAGGCTAACACAATGCTGAGTTATCTTTCTAGAGCCCCAAACCTTTCATGGCTTCCTAATGGCAGAGGCTTTAGTGTGAAATGCAATATCCTTCCTCACTCAGCCCTAGGCTACTCTCTGCCTTGTCTCCACTACCTCTTTGGCCTCTAGAAACCTGCCAGGGACTTTCTTTTGGGGATCATAACTTAGTTATGTGCTTAGAGCATTTGCCATATTTACAAGGAATACGAAAGTAAAAGTAATGCTTACTTTCTACCACTGCAATGTAAAATAAAATTTAATGCACTTTAAAAAGTGAGGGTATATCTCATTAGGAACTGATTTAAGGAAATGTGTGGGGCCTTTAATAGCTTCCAGTGATTTGTTTTTAATAGCAGGCAGAGGATAGAACTCGTAAGAGTAACTTGCTGTTGATCTCTGGGGGATCTCAGTGAGGTGGGAGGTCAGCAGAGCGCAGGCTGACCCGGGAAGAAATGAGGTGACACCAGCTCTTGGGGCTGTGGCACAGTCAACTGAAGCATTAAATGCAAAAAGTAGACCTACTCCTAAAAATGAATGAAGCAAAAATTACACTGACTTCTGATTCTTGTTCCTGGCCTATAGGACACTTGCTTTTGCCAAGCCACCACAAAAATCACCCTCCTGCTCCCATTGCCCCTAATTCTGAAAGTCTTGTCTTCCCGTCTCATCTTCAATGCCCTGTTCTACCTGCCTGCAGTTTATGAACTCCCAAACTTTAGCATTTATGGAAAGTAATGAAGGTAATATACAGTTTTATCATTTTATTTTCAATGTACCCATATAAATGGTGCTTTAAATTCAAAAACAATTATGAAAACATCAAGTTTATCATTCCATCTCAAGGAATGTATCAAATCCTTAAAGTTAGGAACAGGCCCTTCCTAATCTTTTTGTCTCTCCCTGTTCTAGCTGAATAACTTAATGACTCCTCGTTGAGTGTGGTATTTCACAAATTGTGCGATACAGCTGCAAGCCACTGAGACTAGGTAACGCACAGGAAGAATGCTTCGCGAAGAAATCCATCCTCAGAACAAATGTTTCCTAAGTGTCTACCACATACCACACGTTGTTCTAAAGTGGGGATAAAATGGAGAAACTCCCTGTTTTCATGGAACTTAGGTTCACATGGAGGAAACAGATAACAAACAAGTTAATAAGTAAATAACTTAGTTTCAGAGGGTGATATAGAAAGGTAACATTGAAAGCACCTGAGTATTATATGAGAGCTATGCGATGAGCATGGAAGCACACACTTGTAGTCCTACCTACTTGGGAGGCTGAGGTGGGAGGAACACTTGAGCCCAGGAGTTCAAGGCTGCAATGAGCTATGATTGTGTCACTGCACTCCAGCCGGGGCAACAGAGCAAGACACCATCTCTGAAAAAGTATAAAAAATTAAAAAGAGCTGTGGATGTGTTATGATAGTTTCAAACTCATCTTTCCTACACCATCTGGGTTTCTCTTGCATTTCCGTCACGTGATCATATGAATCGCCATATTGGTCTCACCTTCCAGGAAGGAAGGCTGATCCACTCCACTGTGGTCTTTATTAAGCTTGTGTGGTTTACTTCTTAGGATTCCCTAGAATCAAAACCACTAGGAAAGAAAGATCCCCAAGTGCATCAAAGGTCATATTCACATTTGGATGCCCAGATAATGGTCGAGTAACGTAGTTTCTCTGACCTGGCCCTTTGAGCAGGAAGAAAGGGAGTTGCTTGTGCCTTTGCCTCCTCTAAAAATAGCAAGAATAAACTTGGTCCATTTTCCACATAAATATTAAATGCCTAACTTATGAATATTCACCTGTGGCCTTCTTAAGATTTCCCACCTGCCTGAAAGTGGTGCTTGGCAAAACATTAGGCCAAAACTGATCTCTCCATTGTGAACATGTTGTCTGCTAAGTTGTAAGATTTCACAAACCAAAGCTAGTTTTTGATTGTTTGTTTGTTTGTTTTTTTAATCAACTACATTATCCATGATAGTTTATTTTAATGGCAAATGCTTTCCTTTCTTCTTCTTGTCTTCAATGGGCCTTTCTTTACCTACACAGACATAGTCCTCTGAAGCCAGTTCTTGGTGTCTGCTTTCATTTACAGCAGAGAATCATGATTACTCTTTAGAACAATACTTCTTAAATTTATCTAGTACCTATTTTCAAGTGGCTTCTTGGAGTTTCAAGTACTTTATGGTTTGTTATTTATACATACATATTGATAAATGTGACACTTTATCATGATAAGGGGCTTTACAATTAGTCTTGCTCATTAATCATTCCTGCGCCCTGCTCTTCCTGGTAAACAGCTCCAATTTGAAAATGAGTGAACAGTCTTTGTGGAAGGAGTCTCCATTTGGAATTTAGGGCCCTTGGATTTGTCACTGGGATGGCCACCTCCTGCTTCCACAGTATGACTGACAGGTCATTTTTGAGTTGCTCAAGTGAAAGCAACTCATATGAACAAGTTCCCCAGATACTGTCAAACCCTTTCTTTAGCAATGCTACTGGTGTCTTACTTTAAACCCACTGTCAGTATTATGTTTCAGGTAGTGAATTGTGATACTCGGGTCTTTTACGCTTTGGAAGTATTTTCCCCCACGAGGCAGAGCGTGGAACTGGGGTCTGGAAGAAGGATTGCACCATATTCCACTAGTCTTCGGCTTCTGTCCCCAGTGCTGCCCTGGGCTCCCCGACTATTTGCAGACGTCACTGCTTTGCCTCTGTTGCACCCATAGAGAAAGACCCTTCTTCTGCAGTTGATAAATTGGGGTCAGAGGAGCTTTGTGTCTTCAGTGTGACATCAGCAGAATAGAAGAACGTTCATCCATTTGCACGTGTATTTATCAACTTCACCGAGCTCCTGCTATGTATCACACACTTGGTACACGCAAATCCATTTCTTTTAGACCTTGATCACTGCTTCATATTTACTTAACAAATTTTCTATGTATTCTTTCCATCTTCCAGAGCAATATGGGATGTTTCTTAATTAAACTTGGCAGTTCTCAGTATCTGAAACTAGCAGCTAAATAGATTTAATGTCCTTGATGCCTCCACATTCCTGGATTGTTCTTTTAGGATTTGAGAGGCAGGCTAGATTTGTGTACTGTCCCATGCTTATCAAAGAGGGAATCTGTTCTGTCAGGCTCTGGCATATTTTGTATTAACACTTCCATTGAAATGATACTTTCTATTACTTTTACAATGTAAATGCCAAAATGCAAAGACAAGGCACAGAAAGCAGAAAAAAACTTAAGAATCATTAAGTTGTATTTGGAAATTTAGCTCTTTCTTCTGGAAATTACCTATAACAGAAACAAATGCACCTATAATTTCACCCTTTAAATTTGTTTAGAAAGCTCAAATCTGAAGAGGCCAAGAAGCTGGCTGATTCTTAGCTCACTGCCAATATTCTCACATTGCAGAACTTTTCTAGTTTTTTTCTTCATCAAGTTTGCATTATTAGCTGAAAATGTAATTTATACAGCAAAAACATCTTTTTGGATATAGAGGGCATCAGAACAATCTAAGATTTTCTTATTGTTCTTTGTTAATTACTGCTTTTTTTTGGAAAAAAAGAAATCCCTACCAACCAAATATAGGAATAATCAGGATTGTTAAAAATTGGCTCCTACTACAGATGATCTCAAAAAATATTAATAATTAGCCCCCAAAAGTTTTTAGTCTGTCTAGGCTCAACTCGACCTTCATTTGGAATAAAGTTTGAAAGGAATTGCTTTGATACTAGTATCCAAGTCAGAAACTGCTTAAGCAATTTTTCATTAACTTACTATCTATCTGTGTTAGTCCGTTTTCACATTGCTGATAAAGACATACCTGAGACTGGGTAATTTATAAAGAAAAAGAGGTTTAATGGACTCACAGTTCCATGTGGCTGGACAGGCCTCACAATCATGGTGGAAGGCAAAAGTCACGTCTTACATGGCAACAGGCAAGAGAGGAAATGAGAGCCAAGTGAAAAAGGAAATCCCTTATAAAACCAACAGATCTCATAAGACTTATTCACTACCACGAGAACAGAATGGGGAAAACCGCCCCTGTGACTTCAGTTATCTCCCACCAGGTCCCTCCTACAACACGTGGGAATTTTGGGAGCTACAGTTCAAGGTGAGATTTGGGTGGGGACACAGAGCCAAACCGTATCATTATCCCCTAAGGTTATTACTATCACATTAGGGAAGTGTAAGATTCATTACACTAAGCACTCCTTAAAAACTATGCTTTGCTGGGGCGTGTATGCGGATCTCTGTGCACAGTGGGGGCATTGGGTTGCATGTGGTGTCGTAGAAAGGGGCAGGCCCAGCAGTCGGTAGAATGAGCGCCTAAGCTCCATCATTATTGCATCTTCTCTGGGTAAGTCACTCCAGCCACTTCCTACACTTGAATTTCTGCAGCTAAGGGGGTTAAGGAACCAGCGGTGCCTGCCCACTATGTTGTCATGGGGATTAAATGAATTGCTAAATGTGAAAAGGTCTTGAAATGTAAAACACAATAGCATGAAAGGAATATCTCAGTGTAATCATCTATGCTGACCAGTGCCTGAATTAGAATAAGAAACGTCAAGGTTATTTTTTTTTTCACATAGTTGTTAAAGAAATGGCATTTAAAATTTTTTTGAAAATAAAATAGTCCTCTCCTCACATTTCCAGTGGTTAAACATAAATTCATTCCTTTATTTAACAAATATGTATTAATTACCAGATAAGGGAAAAATATTCTAGTGGGTGCGTTAAGAAGTGCAAAGATTAATTCCATGTGGAGTTGGGGAGGTCAAAGACTTACTATATACACTATGTACATGTTATAAACTACATCCTTTCTTCCTATTTACTCATCTTTATAACCCAGGTTTAGCACATGGTGGATGTGAAGCCCTCAATCTGTCATCTTAGTGGCGTTTAGACAGGTACTAAACTCTACCTCAATAGCGTTCTCATTATTTACATCCGTAGACTAAAAAGGAAGTGGAGAGAGTGTAAAATATTTAATGGTTTGGTTCAGTTCCAGTCCTTACTACCATGGATCCACAATTTATTTCACTGTAGGAACAGCCCCATATACTACAACATGGGCTTCCAATGTTAAGAATTTACCTTTGGATAAGCAACTGCATTATTGTTGTACGTTAGTGCTTGCTTCATAGTTTAGCCCCCATTAGAAACTGCATGGAAATATGCAAAAAGGGCTTTGTGTCCGAGCAGCGTATTTTTACTTTTCTCTAATGGACAAAACCGGTGGCTGGTATCAGTCCAGTTATCCCGTTTTTAATAATATTTACACTGACTGAATACACCCAGTTTCACTGCAAGCTCTTCACATGCTTTAAAATAAATTAGCATTTGTTGCCCCCATTTAACCACTGGAGTAAAGAGAGCCACAGAGAGGTTAAGAGACTTCTGCCCCAGCACCGAGCACAAGTCACAAGGCGAATGGGCTCAAACTGTTTCTCCCTAAGATCTCTCTGGTTCCAAGCTCATTTACATGATGCTTTTCTTACTTCAAAAGAACATCTTAGATTTTATATGATATCATTCGCTGGCAAGGTTGTTCATTTTTATATATTCACTGTAACTTTCATATGTTAGAATGAAGCAAGAATATGTTTAAAAAAATGGGGTTGTTTTAGGGACAAGGCTCTCATTTCATGATCTGATTTTTGTCAAGTGACTCATCACGCCTTCTTGTTGCCCTCTAGAAATAGGGATGGTGAGTGCTATCCTTCGCTTATTTGCCATAGTCCAGCTGATACATCATGCAAGATTTCTGTGCAGTGGAGATTTAAAAACCTTCGTCTCCCCCTGCCCAGAGAACATGTTCATTTTTCTAGCTGTGGATCAAGACCAAGTTCAGAGGTCAGAGACCTAGCAAGAAATTGGAGTGTGTTCCAGATCTTCAAATAGGTGGGGAACAGAGTCCACCATTACTTTCCTCCTCTATTATTATCCCCAGTAATGCTTTGAGTCCAGATTATACTGAGGTGCATGTTGGTACTGATGGAGAATGGGAGCGGGACCAGGATTCAGTGACCCATGTCTGTTTGAGGCTGTTCTATGTTGTTCCATCCAAGCTGAGTGCATTCTTGGCTTCAGGTCAGCACACACCTCCTGGAATAGTGCCTTAGCTTGCACTTTTGATGACGGATTGCTCAGTCCTTAGCATCTCTTCTTTCCTGTGTGTGTGTGCGCATGTGTGTGTGTGTGTGTGTTGTTATTTTACTTGGCTAATCTGCATAGAATTTTTCTAATTCCAATAAACAGAAGTACAATGTATATTTCCCTGGTTAACTGTACATGTGCCTGGTAGGAAAGCAGATTTTTCTTATTTTAGAAAAGAGCAACTCATTGGTCTTTTGCAGATGATGCTCCTGTGTCGATGAGGACTCCAGTGCCACCAAACAATCTTTGCATTGCCTGCCTCCTTTAGATACCCTCCTCCAGGTGAATGACGCTCTGATTTGTGAGAATTCTGGCGCGCACAGAGTTAAAATATTTCCAAATCCTCGATCTCTATGCTATGCATCTATGACTCAGGGTGGGGCTAAGGGTCTTGACCTTGTCACTCTTCCTGAGGACAAGACAAGAGGAGCAGATGAATCCAACTGTGAATGCAGTGTCCCAGAAAAGAGAGGCAAAAATCCTTTTTAGGACACTGACCCATCCCAATCTGTGGTTACTCATCTGCGATGCTTGCTTGTAGTTTTGATAGCAAAAGGCAACTGGGAAATTGGTTTTGCTATTAAGTGTGTAAGAAAAAGGTAAATGGGTTCCTTGGTTGTTGGTTTTTTTGTTCCCCCAATTTTTAAAGATGGTAATTAGGAGAAGTAACACCAGCCAGGCTTGAGTGAATGCAGACAAGACCCCTATAGGCAGCACAGTGTATTAGTGTAATAATATGCATAGACAACATAACTTGTCAGAGAGGATTATTTCTACTTAGTGAATCTGCAGGAGCCCCCTTGCTCTACTATTCAGCATTTGACTAGGGAAGAGAGTGGGAAGAGAGAGAGAGAGAGAGAGGGAGAGAGAGAGAGAGAGAGGGAGGAGAGGGCGCGTTAGTGAGCAGCGACTGTGGCATTGATGTTTGAGCGTACTTCTGAACTGGCTTTTGTTGAGACTATCAGTATAGAAGCATGCGCTGTCCCAAATCCTCTGTTACTATGAGAAATGAAGAGCTGCTTTTAAGGTATGTTGTTGTGTCCTTTGTTTTTAATGCACGCTTTTCTAGTTTCTAGAGCTGGCTGAGACAATAATTATGCTCTGAATCAAGTAGCTTCCTTACCTTAGAAGAGAAGGGGGGAAAAAAGAATCTAAAGAGGGAGAGGGAGATGAAATCGAGACCCAGAGATTGGGAGAAAGAGAGAGCCAGCGAGAGAAAGGCGGAGGACTGCCGTGAGTTCTATTTGTACTAGTTGCCTTTTGAAAGCATATCATGTATTTGCTCACTGCTATTTGTGAGTGGCCAGTGGATAATTTTAAGGGCTCTGAATCTGGCTCTTGGTTCGTCTTTTCCTTTGCAATGTCTAAGCCTCTTTCATTTTTATGCACTCTGCATGGAATAATCACCGAAAAAGGAGCTGAGGAGACTCCATATTAGACTTGCGTTCCAAATACCGCTCTAATCTGGACTTAGCCTACCTAAATAGTCCTCTTGTGTTACCAGGTTTGGATCACTTTATCCTGTTTGCCAAAATGTGTACCCGTTTGGAGACCTCTTTCATGCATGGCGTCCTGGGTCCCCATGTATTGAAAGCAAATATTTGTTTCCTGCCTCTGTGTTGGGGGTTCTCTCACATACCAGGAAGGAGGCACCACTGACCTTTTGGGAAGCAGAGGGAAAATTATGATAGAATTGGCATCCTGCTTTGAAAAATGTAGTCTTTTGTTTATTTGCTAGCAGACATTGTAGCACTGAATACATCTTTGGGTCTGACAATGGGACCGGTTGAACAATGCAGCTGTCAAACTAGCTTAATGCATGTCTGGGGCTTTATTTTTTTCTTTTTCAACACCCTTTTTTATCTCCTATAATCTTGTTTGTATAGACTATCAGAATGAAGAGCTTTTGCAACTGCTTGTTTGTGGTTTAGTGCTTTTAAAAAATTTAGTATCTACCGTTCATAGAGCTTTTTGCATTCTGCCGCTATGTTGGTTGGATTAAGTTAGAGATTTATTGCTTACCTCTCTGTTAACTACTGAAAGAAAACTTATTGATTGAGAATGCTTGTAATACCATTATCATTCTGGCAAATGCCTTGTGATCAGACCTGCCTCTATGGTATTTAAAGCTTGGGGATTTTTAATTTGCTCATTTGGTGAACTTATGAAACATAGCATGAAAAAGAGTTAAGAGGAATATTTTTGATGTTTACGTAAATTACAGTTTTTAGTCTCTGCTTCTCCCTTTGGCATCCATGTAGATAAACGGTTTAGAAATTCAAGGACAAGTGAGAACTTTTGCCCTCACAATTTCGGTCACAAACTATTATTATATAGCCTATTAAGTTGTGAAGTTCAAGGTCTCTGTGGAATATTTTGATTTTTGATTTATGCTTATGTCCTCATAAAATGCCTTTCTATGCAGGGCAAACATTTCTCACATCTTCAAATATCTTTCATTTTACAAGATAAGCGTTGGTTTCTAAGGTGAGAACAGTGAAACTTTCGACAGAGAAAATGGAAAAATCTGTTTCAAACTTCTCAAATAATGAAACCATTCATATTGCCACATAAGAAATAAAAGAATTGGTCCTAGAGTAGTGAATTATAATTGATTTACATGAAAATCATTTTACGAAGGTTGACTTCTGTGAAGAATATATCTTATCTAACATTCTAATGTGTTGCTTAATTAGCTGCTTGTGCCACAGCAATATATCAGAATATATTAGTACATTTATAGAGTTTAAGTACCTCATTTTAAAAAACAGAGGGGAAATTGTTTTGAAGGGTAATTTTTAAAACTTTAGTTGTAAATATTCCCTATTGGATTATATTTTGGTTTAAATTAATGATGTTCTCAATAAATAAGAAACAAGATGTATTACTTAGGAAAACAGTTATGAAACATGAGCTATTTTTTAGAATTTGGATGTGAATTTCAGTTTTTTTCAATTTAAGTTGAAATGTTACAAAAAATTTTAATACAGAATTATTAAAATAAATGTTACCGGATAAATAGAATTGCCTTCTAAAGTAGAGATTTTTCTATGGACAGTATTTTCAGAGTAGGTATACTCAAAATGTATGTGCAGCATAATCATATTTTTTAAGTTATCGGTTGTGAATAGAGTGAATTTTAAATGCATGCCTGTGATGTTGTCTTACTTGCAATGGTATCGGAACTGCTCATTCCATCACATATACCAATAACTGCTTTCAAGATGGGCTCATAAAAGGTAATTGGTGAAGCTTTATATCTGAGGGCGGCACACTGTTTCCAGCACACTCCGATTCTGCTTCCATGGGAAATGTTTAATCCAAAACAAAGGTTGCAAGTCAATTTTGTGTGGGTTGGGAGGAAAGTAGCCTTCTGTGCTCCCTAGCTGCTTGTCCGTGGCCCGCTTAAAGAAACGACTTGGAAACCCCCACGTTGAATTTTTGACTAAATTAGCAGTTATTTATCTGTGGTCTATTCACTCTAATTCCTGGGTAGTCACAGTTAGGTACAGAAACGAGGTAACTCTCTTTTCACTTTGTTTGCTTTTCCGGTGGTTGGATTATTACCAGCTCCCGGAATTTGGAAGCTGCCCCCATTCCAGCATCCGACATACATATGTCTTTTCCTTTCACCTGATAGGGATGGTGTGAGGTTGCCCGAAGCTGGCAAACTTGTCTACATCTATTTCCACAACAGGAACAGGATACGTAATCTGTATCCTTCCATAAGCCTCTACATGTAATGATTCCTCAAGGTAGTGACTTTAACAAATGTTGGAGGAAAGTTTAATTCTAAGCCCAGACATGCAGAAAAATGAATAGCAAAAGATTCAAACTGGGAAAATGACTTCTTTCCACAGAAAGTAAATATTGCACCCTAAGCCCTTCTGCCATGAGCTTTGGGAATATTCACATAGATGTGTTCAGCAGACCACAGACTGAGATCTCTAACCCCCTGTGTATGAATATTCCTTGATTTGTTAAAATGAAACCAGACAGTTTTGCTTTTTTTAAAATAGGAGGGTATACATTTGCAAAAATCTCCTTTTGGGGCTGAAAAACGAAAGTGAGCATTTGATTAGTATTCATATCTAGAACTTTGTAGCAAGTGCAGATTGTGCTAGAAGACCGAGGAAGTCATTCAAAGAGTGAATCAATACTAATTATTGTAATCAGGGGGGTTAATTAGGTGAAAATGTGGCTGATAAAAAGTTCATTGAGCACAGCCATGGAAACACGCAGGTTGTTGGAAAGAAAGTAAAATGCACAAGGAAGAGTGTTACGTGGGGATGATCATTCCGTATTTAAGGTGTCAGAATTCATAGACAAAAAGCATACCTTGGTTTTGTCATCATGGTAGTGAGGATATTAGAAATATCCCACTTAGATTTCTTTGTATGGAGATTTCTGTAACAGTCATTAACAGAATGCAGTTTGTTTTGTGGCATCATCTTCTTCGTGGCATTGATCTGCACTTTCTGGAACAGTAATGAGCACAAGTCCATTCAGTGGCAATAATGCCTTCTTGGGTCACCTTTAGTAGCCTTCACTGAATTTCTTTGCATATTTTGATAATTCCTGGGGAATTTGTTGGGGGGGGGAGCTCTCCTGATTCATAAAACTATTGATTGCTTCTCTAATTGTTCCTGGATATGGGATTCTTTTTCTGAACTAACAGTGACTTTTGTTGGGTAGGAAAGACAAGGCAGTGGTGTGGAGAGGATTAAAATTCGTGGCAATTGACTTGGCTGACATTGGAAAGAGAGTGTCCAAGGAGGGACAGGACGTGCGAGGTTTTAATGTTGTAGCCCATTCAGAATTGAAATGAAGTGTCCTAGAGCTGAAGCACCTTTCTGATTAAATGGCATCAATTCATAGAGATCGGACTAAGATGGAAGTTGTGTGTGTGTGTGTGTGCGCGTGTGTGTGAGCGTGTGTGTGAGCGTGCGCGCGTCGGAACCTCCGTTCACCTCAGAGATGTTGCTGGTTAACCCTGATTTTCGATGAGGTACACTTTGTTCCCAAACACACCATTCTGCTTCATGGAATGTTGTCAGCAATTATCAGGTACAGGTGTGTTTATCTCCCCCCACAGCTTTCTTCTGAGTGTGTGACTGATCCGGCACATTTTCTTGTATGTCAAGACCATCAAAGTTAACAGGAAATGGCATCTGTGGAGAGAGGGTGACACCAGCCCTGAGTGACATGTATTACGAGGGCAGATTGAACTCCTGCTACTTCAGCCCATTCCAGGTTGACCCGCCCATGATTGGCTGTTTAGGATCGTGATGAATCACTTGAGTTTAGGGAGCAGGATTGGCAGCATGCCCTCAGAGAAAAATAAAAACTAGAATTTCCCTGCAAGACTATTTAGTTCCACCAACTTTGTTGTCATGGAAAGGAAGAGCTTGAGGTTTCAAGTTATGATGCTGATATACCTCCGATATGCATGGCTGTTTTCATCCCCTTCTTCAGAAGGCCTGCAGCTGCAATCAGTAGAAAACTCTGTGTTGAAGCTTACAGGCAGCATCACGGGCTTCTAGCAGGTCTGTGAACTGACTAGCCTGGGCACAGTTGTGCCTTTATGCGGAAATTGATGAGTTGCTTTTCATCCTTCCTGTAAGGCTCTCCATCTCAGTCCCACCAGGACAGCAGGCCCTGCGATGTTGCTCATGCTTTGCTTTGTGAACATCCTGGGCTGAGAGTCCAGCTCTCCTCTGGGCTCGATGAGAAGGCTGACCTGCTCATTTGGAGATGCCTTTAAGGTATCATGTCTGTAAATGAAAACTCATGTTGACCTTGTTTATGGAAAACGATTTGATAAAAACGAATGGAGACCCCATTCCAAGCCTCAGGATGTTCGGTGCCTGCTCTCCAGAAACGATAACCTCCCTCTTCCCTCTGGGTCTGGCTACAGGCCTTAGAAGTATCAGTGGAAACCTCAGTGCTAAAAGAACAATCGAATCAGTACTGGCTTTCTCTCTTCCTTTCCAACTGCCCGTTGTAGGTTTTAACAAAGATAGGGGTGGGGGTGTTGAAATAAGGGATAAAAATGAAACTTATTAACAATCTACCTGGCACTACACTAACTGGTTACTTTGATCTTGTATAATTTAATCCTCAGATATCCAAGAGTTAATGGTAGTTGTTATTCCCATTTTAAAGATGAAAAACTGAGCCCGAGAGAGGTAAAGTCACAGGCCCATAGACACAGTGGGAGGAACTATGACCCTGTATTCAGCCAAACACCTCCCATGAGCCACATTGACAGTATAACTATTTAATAGTTGACATTTTAAAGACATGTCTTTCTCTGGTGCTGTGGTTCCACTGTAGACGTTGATTTGTGTCTCCTGGCTTTAACTAGCGAGGAAGTTGTACAATTCAGCGAGGAACCATCACGTAGGATCTGAGGTCAAATCCCTGGTCACTGTTTATAGTTTCAGCTGCTCAGCCCTTCCTAAATTACAGCTCTTTTAAACTTACCTTGCAGTGCCAATTTTGGGAAGGGCATAGGACTGAAGAAATGGAGCACAGTGCTAATGCAGAAAGCATCTAGGAAGGAAGGAAGGAAACGTTTTTGAAAGTACCAATGTAGATTCTAACAACTCTCTCTTCTGTACCCTCATTTGTTCACCTTACAGCTGAGGAGGTCTTTGAATTAAAGCATCCCATGCCTCACTTCTCTTGGGCTTGAATCTGTATAATGGGAACAGATGTTGGAAGGAACAATAGACCATTTTAAAGCATTATGAAATTAAAGTATGAATTTTTATGCATCTCGGGGGCCAAAATAGGTCATACGGCAATGAAAACCAAGCAAGTAACAAACATACATGCAGTGCTCAATGAAAGACATAGTCTGGGGCCTCAAGCAACTCACAGCACTCATGGAACAAAGAGTAGACAGTGGATGAGGAGGGGTCAAGTGGCGAGATGCAGAGACAGGGGAGTTGAGCTGGGCCCTGAAGGATGGGCAGATGGAGGTGGGTGAGGGGGAGAGGGAAGGTGTCATTAGGACACCCTGAATTCATCTTTATTATTAAAAAAAAAAAAAAAACGCAAAATACAATCCTTAGCTTCATCTCCTTTCTTCCTCAGACCCTAATGTCATTTACATCTCTCCTCTTCTCTTACCTGCCCTATTCCTATGAAACAGGGCAAATATGTAGCTATTCATATAAAGAGGAAATTGAGAAGTGAAGTGATTAGGTCACATGACACTTCGTACTCAGCGATAGTGGTAGGACAAGATAGAACATACTCCACTCTGTATAGCTTGACTAGGTAGCTATACCACTTTTTCCTAAAGGTTTTGGGTAGTTCTTTTAAGAGACAGAAAAAAAATTTCCCCTAATGGACTTCATGGGAATTAGCATCAAAAGCAAAGTTAAATAAAAAGTCATTTGGGATTTTCAAAAACCTCTATCCTTGGCTAAAAATGGCTGGAGATTTGAACCATATTATAGGGAAAAAATAAATTTCCTGTGCTCAAAACCTTAATGTATTTTCAACCTACATGTCACTTTAATAGCTTGGTTATATAACTGCTGTAGTGATAATTAGGTTAACACATTGTACTTCTTATCTGAGGATCATGGTAGGCTTTGATTTTTCAGCCATTCATCTCTATTAGGAAGTACGGAATGGCCACGCTTAAGAAGAAAGGTCTAGCTGATGAATCAGAAAATTAAATGACTCATTCCCATTGTCAATCAACTCTTTGACAGAATGAAATGCTGAATCCAACAAGTCTGGTTCTTAAGCCTCAAAATGTCTTCACTCAGTCTGAAAGCAGTGCTTGCCCTAAAGATTCTGATCTGCATGTACTGGATCAGATATCTTCTGATCCTAGTGACCACGAGCTCTTTGGGAGGGATCAGTTACCATAGTGAGTCAAGTAGATTCATTTGCTTTATTTTAACAGAAACCAAAGCTTTGGCTCTCTTAATCCTCACTCTTTTTTCAAGATGTATTTGTTCAGAAAAAGGACATTCAGGCACATGGGCTGTCATGCCCAGAGAGATTCCCTCTGAAGTAGAGAATTTGATTCCTGCCAAGATCCGTCTCAGACAACCCCACCCTCAAGCTTACCACGTCCATTTCTCTTCCTTTCACCCCACCTGTTGCTGCCTTCTCTGGGACCGAATGTTACGCCTGCAACTGTGTCCTCCCAGCTGTTGCTCTTCAGCTGTTGTAGTCTGTCAAGCGGTAATGTCTCCTTTTTCTAAAATTTAACACCATGTGACAGTAAGACAAGAACTTCTGACCAGTTGGGGAAAACATGTCGTCGGGGTGGGGGCAGTGAGGGGTGGACTGGGAAGGAATGAAAACCTCATTCTGATAAGTGTAAATTTTGTGCCTGCCGCCAGGCTGGGACCAGATAAGGGCACTTGGTATGGTTTGACAAATCTCGGCATCTTCAAGAGGGCACTGGGACATTTCTTCAAAGGATATTTTTTTTCTGAGTGCCTGCCGTGTGCAAATCGCAGTGCTAAACAGGGAAGCCTTTTTCTTCTCCCCACCCCTTCCCCAGACGTCTCCTTCCCAGTTTTCACATCCTATTGACTCCCTTCATAGTGGACAGTCTTCCATCCTTCCCCTCCTCTTCCTGGTAATGTCTGGAAAGGAATCCCAGGGCTCACTGCGAAGACAGCTGTTCCTAGTTCAGAAATCGGCCTTGGTCAAGGCAAGTCAAACATGATTTCTCTGGCAGATGAGCAACCCACGGCTCCTTTCTTCACTTTGGTAGCCACCTACTTCCTCAGACACGCAGCTGGAGAGGAAGTTTCTGCCACTGTCTGGCTCCCATTTGAGAGAGAGGAGGAGAAAAGGGAGAAAGAGAAAGCTGAGAAAGAAAGAAATAAAAAGGCCTGCAATCTTGGTACAATGGAGAAAGGAGAAAAAGGAAAGGGCAAGTTAGAGAGGGAAGTGATGAGATGGTTGGGCTCTGGGTGTGAGAGATCCACAGTGCTAACATTTCATTCCCTTGGATTGGAAGCTGCAGACCACGCTAGTGGGGTCCCTCCTTTGCCAGTGAGAAGGTATGTATCCAAGGAACTGTCTTCAGCTTGAAGGCCTCTTCACAAGGGAGATAAATTCATCATGATGTATTTTGGCTCTATGAAAAACAGCTTCAGAAAAACACAAGATTGCAAAAAATAAAAATAAATAGAAACCAGTGGAAGCTATTCTCAAGCAACGGTGACTACTTACTATTCCCTGAAAAAATGTAAAATGAGCTTAATAACGATTTCATCTTTATTGGCATTTACTTTTACTTAAATCGCCTTAGAAATGTGATAATGTCACCGTTCCAGAAGTTATCAAGATGGAGGGAAAATAAGTGATCATTTTAAACTTATAATTGGCGATATAAATATTTATTGTTTAAGTGATGTCATTACGGAACCAAGAAGAGATAGGCTTACAATGTATCACTTAAGGATATGTTTGGGGTTTTTTGTTAACACATTAAAAAATGTTTATTTTTGCAAGTTGCTAATGAAACTGCAGTAAGCCAAGAACAAACACATGGTCACAAAGTCAGATATTCTCTCAGGTACTTAAAATTCATGTGGATTTCAAATGTATTGCCTGGCAATGATGGGAAATCCCCTCACAGGGCCTGTATTGCTTGCTCCAAATGGCTGTGAGCACACTGGACTTGTTTTTTGTGTCTTTGCTGTTGCTGTTAACTAAAACAGCTATGCTAATAAAATTTGAATTTGCAAATGTGATAGGGGAAAGATGTTTTGCATCCTGGTTTGTCATGACGAGCCAGAAATGAGAAGGAAAAAGAAATCCTTCAGTAAAGGTGGCTTTTTGAGTTGACTGAACAATGCTAGCACATCTTTGTTCTATAGTTGAAGGGCTGATAGCTACTGCCTTTTAAGTGATGCTACCATGGGAAGTTATGTATAGGAATAATAAAAAATGGAAATGTCACAAGATATACAAGGTTGTCTGCAGGAGCAGAAAATTAACTGTTGGGTTATAAACATGGGTCACGATATATCGAGCACCAGTCCCTAAATTATAGTAGCAACTTTGTGCAAAAATGTTGAAAGATCTCAAGTCAGTGGACTGTATTCTGGTTCACTGATTGAGTGAGGTGGCAGGAAAAGGGTCTGTATTCCAATTCAAGCAGTTTGTACTCTGTGTACAAATGCATTTATTAGCACTGTTTCCATTGAGTGTGTTTTTTTTTAATGCCAGTGATAATTCAGTGCTCAGACAATGACCTGTGGACAAAACTCTGTATGAGATGAGGTTCGAAGAGGGAAGTGGAGCTGAAACTGCACAGTGCTTTCCCTTGCCTGGGAAGGCCTCATATAAAATGAGGTCATTCAGAAACTTTCCCTTGAAGTGCTTCCAATTCTTGAATTGCCTTTTGTTTGGGAAATGAATAGCAAGTTGATTAAAAAAAGGAGACAATTAGGGAAGGTAGGGGGATGGGGCTAAGAAGAGCTTAAGGTTTTTCCACAATGCAGCTAAAACTATGAGGAAACTTCATTGTTCAGGACAGCCTGGTCCCCAGTGATGGCAACACAGGGTGGTGTCACCAACCGGTTCATATCCACGGGTGGGGCCAGCTGATGGCGTCGTCCCCTCCACTGCTGTCGATAAGATCCTTGGCTATAAAATAGCTTCATTGAACCCGAGCGTTCAACAGCGGCCCCATAGAGCTGTCTGCCAAATAACTCCAACTGCCAAAACATGATACCTGATGGCTCGTTACTGCATGAAAATTAAAAAAGGGGCCCTGTTGAGTTGTTTTTAGATTTTTTTTCTTCCTTCCAAAGCAGTGAAATGAGAAATTGAAGCTTTTCATCGGGTGGTATTTGGTTGGGTGTTCTTGTTTTGTTTTCTCAAGAGCTTTTGAAATTTGTATTTTTACAAATGGCTTTTGTGTATGTGCTGTGATCATGGAAACCGACTCGATATTAGAAATGAAAGCTACAAATGGAAGATTGTTGTCAATAACCTATGGTGGGGGGTGATGTGTGTGAGTATTTAGTTTTCCTCTGGTATCTACATCAAGTGCCTGTGCAATCACTACATTATTTATTTGGCAGCCAAAGTATTTAAACTCAGATGCACCCCATAAGCTCTCCTTGGGTCACATCACCATATCCCATGTAGAGTGAGTTTTCTTTTATATTTGACCCTGGTTTTGCTTATATCTTTAAACTGCAAAAGCAAATGTGCTTTGAAAACTATGTTACACAGTAGTTAAATAAAGCAGTAACCTATGCACTTGGAATTCTCTCTCTATGACCTACTTACATACTACTTCACCCTCCTCATAGTATGATTAAAAGCTGCTTTGAATCCACTATTGCCTCAAGGGATTTGAGGCTAGAATTTAACAAACTGCTGAGAAGGCTTAAGTCAGTAAGAGGGCTTCCTTACAGCTTCTTCCAACTAATTCACATGCAATTAAAGAGAAAATAAGTATTTCAGAAGCGTACATGTTAATGAAACATGTTCTACCTTATAGAATGTAGATATACATGTTCTACCTTACAGAATGTAGCCTTTTTGCTATGGCTCATTAGAAACTATTTTTCATTTTGATTAATGCAGTTGTGTTTTGCTTCTGTTTTGGAGGCCAAGTCTGCTCCTTTCTTAAAATAATTCTTATATAGTCAGCTCATTATATACATTAGATATTTATGCAAATAATGGAAAACCAAGAACTGCCAAGGTTTGTCTTCATTTATCCAGCTAATTATTAAGATAATTGAAGACCAATCAAAATCCTGTAATTTCAAAGGCAGAACAGTAGCTGGGGAATAAATGCAGCTTAGTAGTCTGGGGACAAGTTTGGCCCTTTGGGAGTATAAGAATTCACTCGATTGCAACCATTCCTCAGTTCCTTAGGAGCCCAGACCTGGTTCCTCCAGTAAGGTAGTATTTAAAAAATTAAGGTTAGTTTGGCCCTACATCTAATGATCTTGGAAATAGAAGGTCAAAAGCCAGACACATTGTTCAGCTGAAGAAGGCAACCAAGTCCTTTAAGCATGTGTGGACTTAATTGAATATCCCAGGTCTGATACTTTGTATTGCTCAATGCATCAAACTGGATTTAAAATTGATATGTAAGTGTCCATTTGCCTTCATAACCTCTAAAGATAGTTAGCTGTCATCACACAAGAATCTGGTGAGAAATAATTAAAATCATATTTTGTCTATATCATGTCTGATACATTTAACTATTTGTAACTTGGTTGTTTAACCCTCTGGTTTGTGTGATGGTATCCTCAGGCATAATTTGTGAGGAGAAAGCCCAGCTTCCTAGCACAGTTCTGATTTTTAGAAAGACAAAGACTGAAAATTACATATTTCAAACAAAACCATAATGTGTGTGTGCGTGTATGTTTGTATAGGTATATGGATGTATAGCTGTATAGACACATACATTACCCTAAAAGTTTAAGATGTCATTACAAAATCAAGTGAAGGTTTCTCTAAGAGGTAAACTATAAACTTTTGGTACGCAATTTATGATGTTGATTCAGAATGTGAAATATGCCATGAAGTCTTACATACTTGTGACTACACTGTGAAGTTTGCCACTCACATAATCAACAGTGAGAACGATCAATTAGAATGTCACCTTAGAAACGAATTAGTTTTCCAGAACTTATGCAAATCACTTAAAAATTAAACTCGCCAGCTTCTCTGTTTTTTCTGAGTTTGGCCATTTTTCTCAATTCTTGTTGGTAAATCAGTCACAAATCTTAAGTGGGTATTTAAGCTTCATGGCCCTTACATTACAGACCTAACCCTCGTGAATTCACTTAGCTGGTTTCTAATTATTGTGTTAAATACTAGGAAATGGCAGATTCATGATTATCGTTTGTGTAGAAAACGTGATTTATGACTTTTTCAGCCGCTTATACTTCTTAGTGTTTGCAAGATGACAGAAAAGGCAGTGCCATCGTGCAGAGACAGGTTTGTCTTCCTTAGGGCACTGCGATAAGTCCCTAAATGTCACTTGGCTCATAGATCTGATCTTTATTTTGCCTAAACCTCCTATATCCTTTCGGTGATCGCCGTTAGTTCCTGCCCGGGCAAGCACACCACACCGAGGAGCATCGAAGCGAACCCTCCGGCTGCTCGCCTCCCGCGGCTGGGCTCTGGAAGCGCGGCTCGGGTCTGGAAGTGGAGCGGGCTTTGGCGCCCGGGTGGCCCTAAACCTACTCCGAGCGGCCACGGCGGCCTCTTGCCAGGGACCCCCGGGCGGGGGAGCAGAGCCGGGCGGGGGAGCAGAGCCAGGCGGGGAGCGGGTTTGCCTTCGGGGGCCCAGGGGACCCTGAGAAGTCTGGCCGTGCCCGGGCGGTGAGCGCGGCGGCGGCCCGCCCTGTGTCCCCGCGGGGCGGAGCCGGGTTCGGGGCCGCGCTCTGGGCCGGCGGGCCCGCAGGGGTTAAGCGGCGGCGGGCGCCCCGCGAGCTCCGCCCCCGCCCGCCGCACCTGGCGCTCGGCAGCCGGCCGCCCCGGCGCTGGATTTCGGAGGGGATTGGCGGAGCGCGAGGAGAGAATGTGACAAGTGCCGGCTCGGCGGCCGCCGGGGGAGGCCGCGCGCACCTGTCCCTGCCCGTCTCGCGCCGCCCGCGGCCGCTCGGACGCGCGCAGAGCCGCCCCCCGCCGCTGCCGCCGCGTGCGCCCGCGAACATGACTTCTGCCTTCAAGCTGGATTTCCTCCCGGACATGGTGGTCGAGGGCCGCCTGCTCGTTCCTGACAGAATGTGAGTGGCGCCGCGTCCCGAGGCCGGGCGAGCGGGCGTCTTCCTCTCAGAGTCGGCGGCGCGAAGGGGACGGGCGTCGCCCGCAGCTCCCGGGCGCGACTTGGCCGCTTCGGAACCGTCGCCTCCCTCGGCCTTCGGCGGCCGGCACGGGACGCGGGAGGAGGGAGCGGGTACGGACGAGCAGCGCCGGCGGTGCAGGGCGCGGGGCTTCCCGGAGGGACGAGCGGGGCGCGGCGTCCCGGGGACCGGGCGGGGTCCGCGAGTCCGGGTGAGGACCAGCGGGCCGAGCGCGGCGTCCCGGGTCCCCGCGGGGTGAGTGGGGGACGGGCGGGGTCCACGGACCGGCGCGAGGACCCGCGAGCAGGGTGAGCGGGGCGCGGCGTCCCGGGGTCCGGGCGGGGTCCATGAGTCCAGGTGGGACCGGCGAGCCGGGCGCGGTGTCCCGGGGTCCGGTGGGGCGGGCGGGGACCGGGCGGGGTCTGGGGGTCCGGGTGAGGACTGAGCGGAGCGCGGCGTGACGGCGACCGGGCGGGGACCGGCGAGCGGGCACGGGGTCCGGGCGGGGTGCGCGCGTGCGAGTGTGCACGCTTGTGTCATTTGAAATGCGGGACTGACGGAGCTCTCGTGGCCGGGGGAAAGAGCTCTTCTTACCAAATTACCCGCTCATCTGATTTAATATTTGCAAAGATCCTTTCCTAAGGTGGGAGAGGGGAAGCGGAGACAAGGAAGGGCGGGGGGATAATTATAAAGCGTGAAACTAGCCAGGTGTACTTTATTGCAGAAATTAGAGGTAATTTTTACGTAATCATGGTTTGTCTGATATGCAGTCTGTAATTTAACAATTAATGTGATTCTGGTTGTTTTACATGTCGTCAAACTAAGGTAGAGCGTTTATTGGAAAGAAGTAGAGAGCTGGGATTCCTGAAGAAAGGAAAGTATGTCTAATTTTTAGCTGGCTTGATAGGAAAGTTTTTATTAGCTCGGAGGGGTCAGTAGGATCTATTTGTATTTCAGGCATGTTAGGAAAAGGAAACCTAAAAAGAGAGAAAAGATTGCCAGAGTGGGAACAAAAGGTCTGTGTCCTTTTTCGACATTTTAAGTTTTCTCTGATCAGGCGAGAAATTGGATAGCGGATCTAAGCTGTAATTAATCTAATCCAGTGGGAAAAAAATGGATTGGTATGGTAAGAGTGCATGTAAAATGTTTCCTCTTCTACCCACTGTAGGACTTAACATCCCTATTCTGTCTGGCACCTTATGGTACTCTGCAGTATTGAGGTTATTCCAGGCTTTATGATCCATTTCCCTGGCAACTAACTTTCCCCTGCCATGCTAGATTCTTTTTCTAGCATGTTAAGTGTTATGAGTTAAGAGATTCTTGAGAAACTCTGCAGTGGCCAATTATTTGAGCTGCAAGGACCTCCCCACCAAAAAAAAGGAGGGGGGTGGAGGAGGGGGATGATAGAATCTGTTATGCAAATTGTCTTTTGAGTCAATATTAAGAATGTTAATTTGCTTGTACACGATCAGGTTCATCTTTTCAGTATTCTGTTTTGGTAGTTTTCTCCGAGATGTGAATCATGATTAGTAACATTTCCACGATATTTGTTTTAAGAGACCTCTGTCCTGTCCCCCATCTTAAAATATATACCTGTATAGACACGTAATACATGTTTGCACATGAGCTAGTATGAAAGTTTTATGCGTTTTCTCCTCTAGAGGCTAGAGGGTCCAGGCTAAACTGAAGAATTCGCCTAATCATGATTTTGAATTTATGGTCACCTGCTACTTAAGTGACCATAATATAGCTAAGCTGATGAATGCTCTATGAATTTAAAGTGTTAATGGCCTCAGAAAGATGCAGTTTCTTGTCAATTAAATTATGAATTACAAAAATTTAATTTATCCTTTTCATTTGGTGGATGAATGTGGCCTGTTCAAGCGATTTGCTCTGAACTGAGCCCTTGTGCCTTATCCGTGGAGTCTCCTATGAAAATCCTAACGTGACTTCCACCTCACTTCTCTTCCAAATGTTAGTTATTTCCAAATGATAGCCTTTGGAATCAAACCCAAATTGTTCTCAGCGTTTGTCAGCTGTTGCTTAATTGAAGTAAGGGAAGAAAAGAGGATTTGTAAATGATAGTTTTATTATTTGTTTCCTAAATAGCTATTGTGTGTCTCCATAGCCCTGAGAACACTAGAGCATGCTTTTATATATCGTTGATAATTAACTCACATTAAATACCGTATCTGGGGATAGAGGTGTGTGGGGGGGAATATGACAAGTTGAAAATGCCTGAAATCCGCCTAAGTTGTAAGTTTTATTGCCATATTCACACAGTTGAGGAGATAGCCATGCGGATTGTTTTCGGGACTGGTTGTCATGTGTGGTATATTGGCATTTGGACTAAATTGCAGTCGGCTAGATATTGGCCTGTTCCTAAAAGGAACTTAAATAAAGCATAGGGGCTTTTCTGCTGTTGATTTTTCTAAAGCGGCAGAACATTTTCAATGGCGTTTTCCCACGAGAATATATTAGATAAGTTTGCAAGATGTAATATGTTTGAGTCCTCAAGGCAGATGAACAAATAGCTTTTGAGATGAATTATTACGCTTGATAGCCCCACGAGCTATCCAGTGTTTAAAGAGCCCAGATCATTTAAGGCTCTGTAGTGGTGTAGAATTGCTGTAACATATGCTTCAAAGTTTTGGGGTTTTAAACATTCGGTATCAAAACCATAAATGGAAATGGACATTTTAAATAATCTTGGCTATTAAAGTTTCATTGTCTTTGTGTTACTATACAATATCATCTACAATATTAGCCACACAGCATAATGAAAACAGGCACTGATTTTTTTTTAAATTTGATTTTAAACTGACAGTTGATTTTCAATTAAGATGGCGGAGAGTGTTTCCTCCTTTGATTCACCTTTTTAATGACCATATACATGCATTTAGGGTTTGTAAATGGTTTTGGATTTTTAAACAAAGCTAATAAATAATGTCTCAGAAATGAGAAATTACAGTTAGACTGATAAACACAGCTTAAAAAGCATTAGGTGTTAGAATAAGACACTGAGAAGAGTCTACCAATAAATTAAAAATACTTTTTTTTTACATTTGGTAGGTAACCTTATTGAAAATGAGAAAAGTTATGTTGACTGTAAATTCATCAGCTTAATGAACTAGCTTTTTGTTAAGTCCTTTCAAGTTAGGATAACTGGCAAAATATCTATCAGTGTATAATTAAACTGAAGGGTGGTTCTAAGGACATCATTGTTAAAGCTGAAAAGGGCTTTAGAGACCATCTCATCAAACCTCATTTTATAGATTAAGAAACTGTTAGAGGGGCAGTGTGACGAGTCCAAGAAGTAATTACTGCCTCCCCCCAAAATAAGGAAACGTGAGTTGTTAGTTGAGTGCCTGCCATGCGCCAGGATAGTTTATTCACACGGTCTCTAATCTGCAGGGTGGATATTGCCCACATTTTACAGATGATGCTTAAAGAGGTGACCTGCTTGCCCCTGCCACATAGGCAGTAAATGGCAAAACTGTGGTTTTCAAGTAAGTGAACACATGTGGGGTGGCATGTAATGTTCATGGGTTGATGCAGAGAAGAACACTGAATTAAAGGATATGACATACCCTTTTATCAAAATCAGAACTGTGCCATGTGAGAATGAGCATAAGAAATAAGTATGTCACCTGATCAGGATTGATGTATGTGAAACATCATTTTATACTTTCTAATTTGATTCCAATTCGGTTATTCCATATATTTATTAACTAAGCAGAATACGTTTTAATTAAAAATCTTTTTGGTTTACAAGGTTCCAGCAAGATAAAGATCAAAAGCAGTGGGGTTCTGTTTTTCTCCTCCATGGGCATTTAAAGTCTATTTAGAAAATGCAGTTATAAATAATACGGAGATAACTGGCATTTATCACCTGATACTCTGATGGTCATGAAAGGAAATTAAAATGAGAAAAGTCCAAAGAAAAGACTTTGCGTATGGTTCTTTAAGGAAAATTTTTGAAGTGTTTTTTTCAGCTGAGATTGCTCCGTTAACAGCACATGTTATCAGCTGCTTTCCGAGAGGAAGAATTCATCCCACACTGGCTTTTTAGAACACTGATGTTATCTTTGATCTGGGCAGAGGTATTATTTTAATTGTTTAATCTTGCTGTTTAATTGCAGTTTGCTGGGTTGAGATAACTTTGGCATCTGTTGATGAGATGCAGTGAGCTGGGGAAACAAGACCCTTGAAAGACAAGATAAAAAGGTGATGGGATTTTTGGATATGAACCTAGTAATTAAGATTTCATGGGATCATTTGGAGTGTTTTCCACTTCTCAGTGTTTGGTTGTTTTTTTTTTTCTCCCCTGACAGCTACAATAACACTATATTTGGCCTCTGGTAAAAGACTGCAATATCCTTAGCTTTTTTACATAAATCCCCAAACTTCGTTTCTCTTTACCCCTTCCTTACTTTTATTAAAAGTTAAACACTCATTTACTTAGCATAAAAAGACAGGTTATGTTTGGCATGCAAAATGATGTGATACAGCTGAGTGTAATACAGCCAGCGCCCAATATCACCCAGCTCTTGGGCAAAAAATCAGGGTAGCGATCATTGTTGAGACTTACATGTAGATTATAATGGGAATATGATGTCATTGTTGAATTTTTTGTAAAAACCAACAAAAATGAAAACAAACTCTCATAAATGTTAAGCAATACTATAAGCATTCCGTATCTAATTTGCATTTAAATGGAAAATGTTATATTTTCAACATGATTCAAGGAGCAGAATTAATAAGTCATCAATGTTGCTTATGTTCAATGCTGCACTTTACCCAAACTTAATAGGTCATTATTTCCACTTTAGAGTATTACCGTTTGGGAGATTTTGTTTCTTCACGGGAGGGTCACATTTTCGCTTTTTGTTTTCGGATTAGGCCATCACAAAGAGTTAGATGTTTGTCAGTGTAATGTTTGTTTTACAGAACCACAGAAGGGAGGGTTTGGAAACTACTAATGATTTCCAGTTCATTAGCACCTACAAGTTCTCATGCATCCTGTTTGTTTCCTCCACCAAGGAGGTGCCGAGTAATATAATGAAGCCAGTATCAGTGGTGTGCTACTTGTGTAGCAGTGCAGAAAATGTATTTTTATTTTTCCTTAAGAAACAGCTCTTGCTAAACTTAAGAGAAATGGAGCTGCACATTCCTGGGAAAAACCTATGTGGGAAACAAAAACTAATTAGAGCAGCAAATGTGATGCTCTCAGGTAATTGTAAAATAATTATTCCCCTTTAGTATCATCACCGTGTAATTGTTCCATCCAATATCCTCATGCTCTGAATCCAGATGTGAAGGGATGGAAACCATCTCCTCCTCCTGGGAATGTCTTTTTCATTTAGTGAGAGCTTTAGACTCCTCCTAAAGGACTTTTAAAAGAAAGGGGAAGACATTGAGGGAGATTTTGAACAGCTTCACTCTTCCCATTTGTTCTAAATCATGACAGAAAGTGATTACTCCAACTGTTTTTATAGAAATACAATTCCAGTTATGTGGCTGAAATGCCTTGTGAGCGTATTTGAGATTTACGCACTGGCCGTGCCAACCTGGAGTTGTATGAACAGTCTCTTTTATGAACTGCAGATTGTATGTTCTGTTCAGATACTAAAAGTGATGTTTTAAAATCAGCTGATAATTTAAAATGTAATGCTAATAAGTGTGTAGTCCTGTGGTTTTCAAAATGACGTATGAGTACAAATTCAGGTTTTGGTTAAATTTTATTTACTCCATTTGAGTGAATGCCTCAGAGCCAACTTAACCAGCAAATTATTAGACCCATTTTTTTTTTCCTCCTAAAGATTTATGTAGATTAAGTTTAGGCTGTATTTAAACTATCAGGTCGGCTTTATTATTCTGTGTTTTTCTGTCAGGCTATGTGGCCTTTTACTTAAGGTTGGGTTTTAAATGAAGAAATCTATTCTGAAGAGATCTTCATTTAAACAATCTGTGCATCCTCCAGATCAGCAGCCCAGGAGTCACCTAGGTAGTTGACCAGTTTGCCAGGATTCCTCTAGTGCTTTAAAGGTAGGAGTTAGATACAATATTTTGATTTTAAATCTCAGTAATTAAAGAAGTCAGTTGGGTACGGTTGCTCACGCCTGTAATACCAGCACTTTGGGAGGCCGAGGCAGGCGAATCACCTTCAGGAGTTGGAGACCAGCCTGGCCAACAGGGCAAAACCCTGTGTCTACTAAAAATACAAAAATTAGTTCGCCGTGGTTTCGCCTGCCTCTAGTCCCACTTACTTGGGAGGCTGAGGGAGGAGAATCGCCTGAACCTGGGAGATGGAGGTTGCAGTGAGCTGAGATGGCAGCATTACACTCCAGCCTGGGCGACAGAGCAAGACTCTGTCTTCTTCTTCTAAGAATAATAATAGTAATAATAATAATGAAGAAGTCCCGGAAGTTTGTCTCCTCAGTGAGACTGTATGCAGTGCTCTCTGTCATAACCATGGAAATCCAGTCTCCCCAGTGCCACAGCTGATTTGTCTGACATTTACAAGCTCCAATAGGACTGAAGATTTCCTACTTTCACAGATGAAGGTGGTGACTCACTACTCAGGGACAATGAAATTAAGGTCAGCTGATTTATTTCACATCTTGACATAGCTTTTGGACAGCTTAAATTGTTTCTGGTACCATAACAGTGTACTCCCAAGTACTTTGATTTACATACTAAGTCTAAAATTCTGTGCTTTTATGCTGAAAGTCTTCATTTTATGCTTTTTCTAAAGAAAGTTCACAGCTTGAGTAAAACTCATTAAATTTTAAGGTGGTATTTTATATCCTTTCCCCCAAATTATGTCTTCCTTTCTCCTAGTAGCAGGAAAGTTGACCCTCATTTATTTGACACAAAGATAATCAGTTGGTCTTTTAGGCTAAAAGAGTAAAGTATTTTGTCATTTACTTGAATGTGGTCAGTAGGCCTGAAATATGTGTGGGGGTATATACATATGTGTGTGTGTGTGTGTGTGTGTATATATATATGTATGTGACTGTATATCTGGAAAGTCATCTTATTGGACATATGGTTAGGCTTTGTGTCCCCACCCAGATCTCATCTTGAATTGTAGTCACCATAGTCCCCACGTGTCAAGGGAGAGAGCAGGTGGAGGTAATTGAATTATAGGGACAGTTTCCCGTGTGCTGTTCTCGTGGTAGCGAGTTCTCACGAGATCCGATGGTTTTATAAGGGGCCCTTCCCCCTTCGTTCAACACTTTCCCTTCTTGCCACCTTGTGAGGGAGGTGCCTTGCTTCCCCTTCCCTTTCTGCCGTGATTGTAAGTTTCCTGAGGTCTCCTCAGTCATGCTTAACTGTGAGTTGAGTAAAACTCTCTTCTTTATAAATTACCCAGTCTCAGGCAGTTCTTTATAGCAGTTTGAAAATGGACTAATACAGCATAGGTCTTCGCTTTCTTAAAATATTTACCATGAAATGGTCTTTGGTTACAAAAGTCATCATACTTGTCTTTTTTGGATTATTACCATTATAACTGAAAGACTTTATGTTCAGAAAAGTTTCACATTGTGACCAAAGATGTACTGCAAATTAGTGATACTGCTAGAAAAAAGTCTCAGGACTGTATTTCAACTCTTCTGCCCAGAACTTTGGATTAACTCTGATGAAGGGTGAAGACAACCTCATTCTGGCAGTTCTGCCATGTTACTGGGTGAAAAGCTCAGACTCTTTCCCTTTTGAGGGCCTCTTTTCTCCTCACTGCTGAGTCCTTGGATCTGGGGGCTTCTTCTGTTTCTCAGTGGCAATTGAGATGTTGCTACTCCTGAGGTCTTTTCAGAGTTAGAGTAGGAAGAAAAACAGACTCTTCACAGAGAAATCTGGACAGTTGGGCCTCCACGGATGTTTTCTTGTTATGCAGACACATACGGTCCTCCGTGGACCACACCCCCTACCTTGTGCCTCTTGGCTGCTGCTTCCATTTTATATGATCCATGTCATGATCCCACTGCCACCTGTTGCTGTTGAAAGGGGTCCTTGAAATTTTTATTGTCTAATGGGAGTCCAGCACATAAACTGAACACTTAAAAAAGGTGAACGTTACAGCAGATTCACAAGCCCGGAAGTGGGCAAATTGGTTTAAACCAACTTAAATACCTACCCCCCCCCCACACACACACCCAGGTGTTTTCTCTTTGGAACTCGGGGGAAGACATTGGGTATCGAGTAAAACAGGGCTGAAATCATTTGGTCCTTGAAAACTCTTAGGGGAATAATAGGAAGATGATACCCAAAAGTGTGAAGACAGAAAGCACTTGTTAGAGGACTAATGTGGATTTACTTCGTTGTTTTGCTCTTCACTCCTGAATCTCTGTACCCTGGCCTAGATTCAGTGTGGTCATAACCAGTACAGAGTACAGCTTTTTCTGAAGTTGTCTTGTTGCCCTTCTTATGTTTTCCTGATTTATATATATATTTTTAAAAATCTCCTCTAACGCCCGTTTTATCCTTTTCCTGAGCGGCTTCCTAAGTTTCAACAGAAGGGGCCACATCCGTCGGGGAGTTAGTTCTCAGGGTTGGAGCCTCGGGAGGAGAGCAGTATCCAAATACCTAGCTCATCACTTGTAAATTCCACTGGAGCAGCTGCTTGTTTCTGCGCATTGAACTGTATTTTGACTTCCTACATTATAGGAGGAGTGTTGAGTTTTCGGGTTGAGCATAAGGGTGGCGTGTTTCGGAATGATTAACTTTATGGATGTCTTTGTCTGGGCCAGCTATATTTGGCTATGCTGCAGCTGTGTTTGCCTTCTCAAAATTGTCACCAGGAGGCCTCCAACTGCAATTAGTCACTTCAGTCCATGCTGGTAACATCTTTGCTCGTGACTCCCATTGTCCAGCCAGCCATCTTTTCTTGGTGTCAGGACTGAGAGATAACACAGGAATCCTTTGAGAAGCCTGAATGCTGCTGGCAGCTCTGTCTCAAAGCAGTTTCTTAATATTAAGCCATCCTTACATTGCCTCCTCGTGCATTTGGGATTCTTCTTTCTTTTCACCACAAGCTCATGTTTTCCTGTCTGCTTGTTCCCCCTTTTCTTTTACGCTCTGATGTCCGAAAGTTGCCGCCAGCATCAAATTGACGGTGTTTCTTCCTCTTCTGGGTACCTAGAGCGCTTGGGAATGCATTTTTACTTCTGGTGTCTTAGAGTCCCCTTACATAAGGGCCCCTTTCCTGTGTTGGAGAGGAGACTGAGAGGCAAGTCGTTTTTTTTTATCTTCACCTCGGTTGAGTACTTGCTGCAGAATTTACCTTTCTTTCGGGAGGAATTGAGGAAATACTTTTTCTTACTACAATGACCATTTTAATTCCATTGGCTATGCGTGGTTTTTAATTTTTCATGGAAGTAACTTCCTCTTGGATTGTTCGACTTGCCCTGTATGTCATAGAATGGAACCACTAGGGACATGGCTTCAGGGCCTCTCCCAGCACCAGAGCGGAAGGGCGTCCTTCAAGGCTAGGCGTCCTTTGCCACTGTCTTATGAGAATGCCTGGCCTGCCTTCTAATCTGTTCCATGCCTACTTCAAGTCTCAGTTGACTTGTCAAGATTCCTCGTCTAGAAAATAAGGACAATAAAATATGCTGCTTACCTGTCCCACAGTATTACCGTCAGACTAATGTTGGGAAAGAAATGACAACCTAAATATTTTATAGCTTCTTGGCACTTAAAACTGGCCGCAAGTTCCCCCGCATTTCCCGGGAGAATCAAATTTAATGGAACTTCATTACAACTGAAGAGTGAATGTTTTCTTCTTCGGAACTTTCATGCTTTTAAGTCTCAGGCAAAGACCTATAAAGCATTATTGCTCCCAAGTGAACTTTCAGAAAACGCGCAGTCCCTAGGACAACATCATGAAGACTGATTCTTTTTTCTTCCCCTCACCTTTCTGCATGATGATTGAGAAGTTCAATGAAGTTCATGTTCCTTCTGTGAACTAGTGGTCAGACCTTTCCATTCTGGGATGGGGGGAAGCAAAGGCAGTATCTCCACATGATCCTTCTGAAAAGCCCTTCTCTACACCAGATTTTGATTTTCTTATGGGAAGAGAATCAGCCACACGATATGAAGGCTGGTTCTGACATAATGGGAATCACAACCCTTGCAGAAACCCAGCCGTTAAGGAAACGATTTTTTCTTTTCTTTTCTTTTTCTTTTTTTTTTTTTTGAGATGGAGTCTCACACTGTCACCCAGGCTGAAGTGCAGTGGCGCGATCCCGGCTCACTGCAACCTCTGCCTCCTGGGTTCAAGTGATTCTCTTGCCTCAGCCTCCCGAGTAGCTGGGATTACAGGCGCCCACCACCATGCCCAGCTAATTTTTTGTATTTTTAGTAAAGATGGGGTTTCACTATGTTGGCCAGGCTGGTCTCAAACTCCTGACCTCATGATCCACCTGCCTTGGCTTCCCAAAGTGCTAGAATTACAGGTGTGAGCCACTGCACCCGGCCTTTTTTTTTTTTTGGAGATGGAATCTTGCTCTGTTGCCCAGGCTAGAGTGCAGTGGTGTGATCTTGGCTCACTGCAGCCTCCACCTCCTGCGTTCAAGTGATTCTCCTGCCTCAGTCTTCTGAGTAGCTGACATTACAGGCCCCCACCTGGCTAATTGTTTTGAACTTTTAATAGAGATGGGGTTTCACCATATTGGCCAGGCTAGTCTCGAACTCCTGACCTCAAGTGGTGAGTCCACCTTGGCCTTCCAAAGTTCTGGGATTATAGGCGTGAGTCACTGCACCTGGCCAAGGACACGATTTTGATGGTATGAATATGGAGCAGGGAGGTCTGTAGACCTGGCAGCCTTGGGTGGCCTCATTAGGTGCTCAGGCCGCAGAATGCCTGGAGGATGTAGATGGAGAGAGTCCTTGGGGAAATGACCTAGACAAGGAATTGGTGATTTTTGCCTTATGTGGTGGTGTAGGGTTAAGACAAGGGGTTTGGGGTATGGGTTATCTGTAGCATCTATGTGGTGTCCAGCTGCAGGGTGTGTCCTGGTTATTTTGGTGGTTAATAAAAAAGGCACTTCTTTATTCTAATGTAGCTGATAGGGTCTTTGGAGTGCTAAGAGATCAGAGTCTCCACAGAATGTGACAGTTTGCTCCCAGTGCTGCAAGTGACTTGATGCCCTAGATCAGACAGCACAGATTCTGTTTGGAAGCCTAAAGCCTCGGTGTGTGAATCCATTGTTGAGGAATATCCTCCACGACGGGCCAGGGGAATATTTGGCACCTACTGTAGCTGAGAGTGTGATATTGACTGTGGAGAAGCTCTCCGGGCTGTGAATGTGACCTCCAAAATGCAGACTCTTGCCTCTCATCACACAGCACTTTGCATTAGGGTGAACCAGGGAACTTTGCTGGAGGCAGGGGGGCCTTTGGCAATATCAAAGATGACTGTTGTTGCTGAGATTGTTGGGAAGGGAAAACTAGGTCTGTGGCTGAAAGCTGGCAAAATCTTTGGAGAAGAGGGCCAGCCACACAGATACTACAAATGTTTCTGTACAAATTAATTGGTACTTTGTAATTAGCACTTTTTCTCTTATCAATGTCCAAGAAGTCTGATTAACTTTATAGGCAGACTTTCAGTTGGGCCAACGGTTTTAAATCTGCCTGTTGTAAAAAGTGACCAAAATTGGACTTTTGTCACCTCAGAAGCCACATGATTGGCCACACTTTTATCTTGCCTCTCTCTCAGTCTCGTTTTTCAGGTCTCCTAAGGTTGTGCTACTTTTGTTCCAGATTTGTTTCCAGATCCCTGCTCAAGTAATAATCGTGCAGACCCCAGAAGCCAGAAAACGTTTTCCAGTGTCAACCAAACTAATTCCTTGCCAATCATATGCTGCTTTTTGGTGTGTGTTTCTTTTAATTCTGATTACTAACACTTTAAGGGATGCTGCCTTCCTGTGGTTACATTTTCTGAACTATTTTATGAGATTAGTTATTCTTGATTTAGGATATACCATGGGCCAGCCATCAGGCTAAGGAGTTTATATTTTATCAATAATTCTCAGAAAAAATTTCCTCAATAATTTGTGTCATTTCCATCTCACAAATGAGGATATTGAGGTTCTAAAAGGTGGTGGTACTGAAAACTCCAAAATGTACCTCTGTTTCTCATTTCCAAAATCTGAGGTTGCACCTGTGTTTCTCATTTCCAAAGCCTGAGGATGCACCTCTGTTCCTCGTCTCCAAAGCCCGAGGTCCCACTTCTGTTCCTCACCTCCAAAGCCTGAGGTTGCACTTCTGTTCCTCGTCTCCAAAGCCTGAGCTTGCACCTCTGTTTCTCGTCTCCAAAGCCTGAGGTCGCACTTCTGTTTCTTGTCTCCAAAGCCCGAGGTTGCAGCTCTGTTTCTCACCTCCAAAGCCTGAGGTTGCACCTCTGTTCCTCGTTTCCAAAGCCTGAGGTTGCCTGCAAGTCTCTTGAGGATTTTTTGATGTAAACAGGTTGAGTTTCTGGATAGGTGGGCATATTGGCAGCTGAATATGTGGGTTTTGAGTGTGAAATACAGGTTCTTAGCTATGATCCAGCAATCTTCTACTTGTTCTGTGCTCTTCCACATAAATTGCTTTTTCTTGATTGTATTTCATAGAGCAATTTCTGAGGCTGGAAGGCAGGAGCATTGTAAGAGACATGTCAGTGGATGGGGACACCCAAGCAGTGTCAAGATCTCTTAATGCCTGAGGCAGATTCTCACTTACTGCCAAGATAAAGAAGCAATTAACATTGACTGCTAAGGTGGACACTTATTCTTCATTTATGATAACGGTATATTTTATGAAGAGGTTTCTTTGGAGGATTTCATTGGACACCTGGCATTTTCCCCCATTAACTTCCAACTTAAAAATTTTTGCATATGACTTAGACGAATGCTTGGCCTTCTCAGGTGGCACTATGCCTTCTTGTGAATTAGAAAATGGTTCTCAGGTGGCATTTTGTCCCCACAGCCCACCTCAGTTGATGACCTTATGCAGTATCCTTTCTACAGTAACAGACTTTTTTACTCCCTCCTCCTTAAGTAGGCCTCGTAAGTAGGCAATAGAATAAATGAGCCTCTATGCAGGATATCAGTGGAGTTTCAATGATGGACAGCTGTGGCCAGCTGACATGTGGTACCTGGTCCATTTCAAGGATCATTACACTTTCAGCCACTCCACAGCTTTGTGCTCAAGTGCATAAACATTTGATGGGATTCTGTGTTTTCAGCAAATCATAAATTTCTGTCTACTTCTAGATACCCAATGTAAAGGAAGAGATAATAGAAAAGTTAGAGTAGAATTCATGCATGGGTTGGTCTAACCCACAAACCATTTCATACTGAACATTAGCTTGTCGAAATGCCTTTACTCTTGGCAGGACACAAGCACCATAACCTAAGAGGATGTGATTTGAGTGGAGTTTTCATGCCCTGTGTGCTTATTGTATTCTTGCTACTGATGCAAACATTATCTATAATTACATTTTCAAGTGACTGAAAATTGCAGGCTTTGTGGAACAAAAATACAGCCAAAGAATGGAATGTATATTCACTCCACCCTCATTATAAGGCTTTCAGAAATCAGACTGTAAGGCCCAATACCATGGCTCTCAACTACATGATACTAACTCCATTCTCTGATGTTTGAACACTTTGTCAAAATGCTGGATTTCCAATGATGATCGTGTAATTTGAGGAAAATGCTATTACTCTTTTAGCGCTTCATTTGCTCCATTGTTGACTCAATCACAGTGGCACCTCCTCACACAAGTCGTCTATTTCCACCCTGTGAAACAAACACAATTTGATTTAGATCGAAGCATGATAGGCAAAGTTGAGAAAGTTGGTTGAGGTGCATGCCTTCTTGGGGCAGGTACAATTGCATCCCTGGGACTTTATATGTCTTTACATCTCCCAGCTCCACATAGGGCTTAGCCAAAAAAAAAAAAAAAAAAAAAAAAAAAAAAATTGCTTCCAGGGGCCACCCACTACATCATGGGCTCTTTCTTTGTCCTTAGAACCTGGCTTTGGTACCAGAAAACCATCCTGGTCAGTTTTACTCTTGTAGACACAAAATGAGACCCAGTTTCTAATTTCAGCTTAAACCCCTTGAAATTGTTAAAGAGAATCTAGCTGGATGGGGTGACTCAGTGCCTTTCATCCTAGCTACTCAGGAAGCTGAGGTGGGGGAATCGCTTGAGGCCAGGAGTTTGAGGCCAGCCTGTCCCTAAAAAAATAAAAATAAGAGAATCTGACATGTTATATCTTAGTATTTTGTTCATTGTTGAGTAGCATTTTAAAATCTAAGGACCTGTTTAATGAAATAGATGTTCCTTGGTTTTGGATGGAAAACTAATGAGAGGAAGAATTTATGATGGCGTCGTTGTTTTGTTTTTAAGGCACGAAATTTATAATCTACGTGGTATCTCACGATGTTGTAACTCACTTTCCAGGCCCCAGTAGAGTCCAAACTCTTGGAAAATTTAAAGAAAAATTATTGTGATGGCTTTATCCAAAATAGAAGCAGAATAAATAATTGACGAAGGTTGCTCAGGAAACCTATAGACCATTCCTGATTCTCTGGTGTCTGTGTCTGACAGGACGATATGTCACCAAATAAATGTTTATTGGGTCATAATTAAATTGTGAACAGTTAATGTATATATAGTGAATTAGATGTTCCCCAATATGTATGTTGTGTTACCTTTTCTAACATAAATGATAAACTCAAATGTATATTGGGTTTTGGACAGACTATTTTGTACTGTAATACAAAGATTACCAATTAGGTATTAACATTCATGGAGTTAAAATAACTTTGGGGTCCAGGTGAAAAGCTTTCTGAGTAATACAGTGCATCGACAAGGGTGTTTTCATTGTTTGTGTAAATGATTGTTACAGCTTTTGAAGCAAAGCCTCTACAGTGAAAATTCTGAGGCATAGACATTCCTCATCAAATATCACTGCCCAGTGGTGAGGTGTGAGGGCAACTCAATTTGTACATCTCATGAATTCTTTCTATGAATCACAAATACTGTCTCAATGTTCAGGGCATTTTTTTTTTTTTTTTTTTTTTGACAGTTTTGCTCTTGTTGCCCAGGCTGGAGTGCAATGGCACCATCTCGGCGCACCGCAACTTCCACCCCCCAGGTTCAAGCGATTCTCGTGCCTCAGCTTCCCGAGTACCTGGGATTACAGGCATGCCCCACCACGCCCGGCTAATTTTGTATTTTTAGTAGAGTCAGGGTTTCTCTATGTTGGTCAGGCTGGTCTCAGCCTCCCGACCTCAGGTGATCCGCCCACCTCAGCCTCCCAAAGTGCTGGGATTACAGGCGTGAGCCACCATGCCTGGCCTCAGGGCACATTTTTGACAGGTTATTTGTTGATGCATCTGACTAACTGCCTGGGCTTTTGATAGCATGGATTCTTAGCCAATCAGCAAAATTTATTTTAAGAAAGGTAATTAGACTAGAACCAAAGTAAATTTAGCTTTTAAAGTTATCTAATTCTCAGGGTTTCTTGTGAGCCCCTACAGTGGCAAATTGATTCCCCTGTAGTGTTGTAAATACAGTGTGAGTCAGAAAATACATTGCAGTTGTACAGTCTGTACAGCAGATCGAATAGTTAAGTTGGACAACTGAGGAGTTTAGGACTTACGAGTTACAAGCGACCCATTATTGTTGGACTGAACTGATTAGTTGTTTTGTTGTCACTTGGAAACAACCTAAACATTTCTGTACTATTTGTTCCCTTTTTTAAGTCTGAAATGTCTGCCAGTGAATAAGAGTTGCAGTTTAGCATTGTTAACACAAATATTTAGTCTCTAAGTCTCATATAATGTGCTAAGTGGCTGCCGACTGTTCTAGGTGTTACAAAAATTTTATGAAGTATAACAATAGTTCTTAGATTACAAGCTTAAATATTTGATGACTCTGGGCTTTTGTCCTGTTGACTTTGCCTGTATTTTCTTGAAGGAAACACAAGTTTAAAATGAAGAAAGAGCTGTACTTCTGTGTTGTTTTGGGGCTGTGTTGGATTAATAAGGAATTTCTTGTTGAGATATAAGAAATTAACCGATGTAACCTTTAAGACCTTCATTCCTTATTCTGTAGATCAGGTAAGGTAAATATTATAATGGGGCCTCATCTTTAATTTTAATTTTTATTTTTTGCTGCGTCTGGATCCCTCCTAGATGTGTTAAAAATATTTCATGTGTTCCTTATTACTAAGAACACTGGAAGAAACTGTTAATTTTTATTTTTTTTGCTGCGTCTAGATCCCTCCTAGATGTGTTAAAAATATTTCATGTGTTCCTTATTACTAAGAACACTGGAAGAAACTGTTGATTAGTGGAAACGTGCACAGAAGCCCTCTTCTGTGATCTTGGCCATTTGGACTGTAGCATCCAGTTAGCTTGTGATGGGGGAAAATCAGCATTCATCAAAACTGGCGATGTGGCAGTTCTTTCCCATTCAAAAGAGCTGCAGTGGTGGTGGTGCACTGCTCCATTAGGTCAGGTTGAATCTGGTATGATCCATGGAATTAATTGTGTAAGCAGTGGCATCTGGATTTTTATCGAGCCTGTCCTTTTGCTCCCTAAACTTCTGTAGCAGAGCTCTGTAATTTGCCTGGGATTGGGAATCTTGAGAACAAGTAGATGAGGATCAGTGAAATTAAGAGGATGGAATTGCAGCCACTTGATTGACATTCTAGATCCAACCTGAGGCTCTGTTTTGTGCCCTTGGTACTCAAGTGGGTGCTGACCTGGTTTGCTGGGATACTCCCAGCTTCCATCTATTGTCCTAGCATCGTCATTAATAGTATCCTCCTTTGAATTAAACGTGTCCAAGTTTGGATAATAAATTATACAGTCCCCTTTCTCCTGTCTGATCCTTATCACCGCCTTTCTTAAATACGAATGTGTGACCATGTTTAAAAGTCTCTGCATGGGATTAACCCAAACTTTTCCACCAAAATGGTTAAGACTTTCCAACCTTAAGGAAAAAAAAAAATTCTAACCTTTCTCCAAGCCATCTTCTTACCTAAATCCTTATACATGGAAAAGCTATTTAAAATTTAATACAAGTTTATTTGTTGTTTCTAATATGGTAGAAGCCTGCTGGGAGATGTCTCTCTACACCCTTCCCTGGTGCCTGGATTTAATGTGGAGGACCCTGAGATGAGGCTTTTGGGGAAACCTTCCCATTCAGTGCTCTTAATAACTTTTCCCCGTTCTGGAAAGCTGGGATAGGCAGCTCAGATGCTTCAGATGACTCAGCCGAAGCGTGACCACAGCCAGAAAATGATCTGATGATACTGCCTTTGTTTGTTCTAACACTGCCCTTTGTGAAAGAGTCACAGGAGAGCTCAGCCAGATTTAATGGCCCCGGGGTGCCTAGGTATATTTTTGAATTTTAATCTGAGATACTTTTTCACTCTGTAAGGCTAATTGCTCTTTCTCCTACCGTACTGGAATTTCAGAGGATTTTTGAAATATGTGTGTTTGAAATTGGTTTCCTGATTTTTACATTTATACCCAGCTGTTTGTTATTCCGTTCAGCCATCAGCATCTGAGTCTCAATGGACCATGTAATGTGCAGCTGTAGCCAGATGTAATGCTTCCTCTCCCTAAATGTTTCTGTTAGAAGCTTAGAGAGGCAGGCTAAAGACTGCTGATAACAGTGTTGCCTGCATTAATATACCCTCTGGAGCTACACAAATTCTGCTTGGCAATTTTATTTCATGACCAACAAGCAAAGCAATGTTTGTGATCTCCATCCCTGGTAGTAATGTTGACACTGTATATATCAAGTATATCTGCACTGATGTGAGAGGTACTTGTACAGCTAATTCAAACTGCAGGAAGCTGTCTGATCTGCATGCGTAAATACTCTGAAAGCCAGGCTGTACTTAAACATCAGCCAGGATTCAGGTCAGACCTTTGCCAAGATTAAAACAGCTCCATAAACTGACTCTTGAATAGAGAATTTCTTAGGAAGGATAATTTTAGGATCATTTCTCTTCAGCTTATTGACAAACCTTGTTCCTAATTTGCATTTATTATTCAAATCTGTGTTTCCTTTTGTATTTGTACGATGTAACTTTGTTTAGAGGCTATAGCTTCTACTGAAGTTAATTACTTTGCTTCCAGGCTTTAAATTGAGGGCAGCTTCTATTAATCGTTAATTACTTTCTTCAGCCATTTACGCAGTAAAGGTACAGTTACTAATCGAGGGTATGTTGTATACAATGGCAACAGGCTCCTTCAGTCTCAATATTTACCTTTCTGTGGGGACTCATTATTTCCCTAATCTTATCTTTTGCTAAACATAAAAGTAGACATTTCATTGACATATTGGACATTCCTATGATCCAGTGTTACAGATCCTAGATAAATAAATGGGAATCATACTTGGCTCTGGGTTGCCACCTGGTGGTGTCTTGATCTCTTTTAGCCTCCTCAGACCAATCTCCTATGGGAAGATGATATCCCTGGATCTACTATTCCATTGCTAGTTTTACGCTGAGAGCCCGCTGGGGGTTTACAGATAGGCTTGTGCCTCATGGGCGGCTGAGGGAGGAAGCATCAGTATGGCCTGGGTGTTGGTTGTTTTTTTATGTCATGAAAGTATGTGTTCCATGTGCCTTTGGTGTATTTGGCAATTTGTCTCCTTAAAATTCCTCTGTTGGCCTATGTGACATGTGATGCTTTTTCTGATTATCCTTCATTACCCCTCCATGCCCCCTTTATTCCAGCCTCCTGACTGTGGGCGTCTTGCGCTTCTCACTCTTTGGCTCTCACCTTGTCCTTCTCATACTTCCCTTTTTAGAGAGCTTCTATCTTCACCCACTGTATTAGTCCGTTCTCACACTGCTAATAAAGACGTACCTGAGACTGAGTAATTTATAAAGGAAAGAGGTTTAATGGACTCACAGTTCCACATGGCTGGAGAGACCTCACAGTCATGGAAGAAGACGAAGGAAGAGCAAAGGGACATCTTACATGGCGCAAGCAAGAGCACATGTGCAGGGGAGCTCCCCTTTATAAAACCATCAGATCTCCTGAGACTTACTGTCGTGAGAACAGCGTGGGAGAAACCCACCCCCTTGATTCAGTTACCTCCTAACAGGTCCCTCCCATGACATGTGGGGGTCATTACAATTCAAGGTGAGATTTGTGTGAGGACACAGCCAAACCATATCGACTACTGTATCTCAGCTGATTGGGGTGGAGGTAGGGGGAAGCTGTTTCTCAACTTGTGATCTTTGATTTCTATCTGGATGTTTCCTGGTGAGCTGTTCCTCAGTCTCAGTAGCCTGGGCTTTGAGTCAGCCATGGTAGATAGTGGAGTCTATCTGCTTGGTGATGGGCATGTGCTGAATGCTCAAGTTGGCCACAGCCCCATGTCAACAGTTTATTAAGAGTGTAACAAACCCCACTAAGGTTTCTGTAATTTACTAAAAGAACAGTGAGAGTTGTTTATTCATCCGTTTATTAGACTCAGTATTGTACGAGGTGAAGGTTCCTCGTGGCCTAGCTTGGGCTGTTGAGTTTCTTACTGACACTTCAGTCTCCACTTTGAAATGGATTTACCATGATACTTCTGTGTCATGATGTGCTTCTAGTTCATGGTCCTATGATTTTAAATTTAATGTTTAAAACATGTATAAAGGTAGAGAGCAAGATAGAATTGGGTTATAGGTTGAATTAATGAGCAGTGGCAAAGTGAAAAGCTTGAGATTTCTTTGTTTTGGGGAAGCCGAAGTTTATGGAAAAAAAAAAAACAGTGATTTTAGTATGTCGTTTCTGTAAGACTTTGTAAAAATGCTCTTTACTCCCTGGAACTCTAGTAGGTAGCCATGTTAAGTTATAAACCAATTGTTGCTGCTGGTGATAACAGGCAGAGGAGCTGAAGCTCGCATGAGAAAGGCTTTGTGTCCCACTGTTCCCTGGAGATGGCTGCCTCGGAGAGGACCCAGCCACACCAGCAAAGAGGAGCTGAGGTCAGTGTTCAGGGGGTGAACATAGTAGCTTCATTTGAAAAATGACTTCCTTTTTTTCCATCTGTAGCCTGGCTTCCCTTTGTGGAGTCCTCTTGCCTAGCCTCTGCCCTATATTCCTAAGAGAAAAAATGCTTCTAAGAATGCATCTAAAGTGGTTTGCGCTGCATTATATCACCAAGTTGTACTGGTAGAGGTATGTGGTGTGTGAAATTGAATGGTATTTCAAACGGTAGTGCTTATTAAGTTATTGATACAGGTTGGTTGTCGACTTAGGCAAGGTGTGAAGTTAATCCTATTAGACAGTGATTACTCTTCTACCAAAGTACATCAAAAGAGTAGTAGTTATGGTACTGGGACAGTAGGAATTATGACAGGTTTTCTATTAATAATCAACTACTATGCAGTACACCACTATAAAAATGAATTCTAGAAGGAAAATTTGAATATCCATTTCAGCACTGATTTCATACACATTACACATATATATTTATAAATCATATATTACAAAAGATGGTAGGATAAAAGTCAAGGATTATTATTTTAAATGGTGCTCTAACATTAGTATAAATATCTCACATAAAACCATTTAAATTTCTGGAACCCCATAGGTGGGCTTAAAACTATGATAATTATTTTAAGTTATACTGATTGGATTCATGTTTATTAAAACCCTTCTGGCATCAGTGAAACTTACTAAACTTGCTTTTGGAGTTAAAAATGGAAATTTTTACAGATTCTTTGAGATCGAGGTGGAGCAGAGCCTCCTGTAGAAAGCCAGCAGTCTTCTTGTTTCATCCCCCTCAACCATCCACCACCCTAAGCCAAGTGCGCCTGAGCTTCCACAGTATCCTGGACAAGTGTGCACACGCGCTTGCATCCACACCACTCTCGTGGCATCGACCATGTAACGGCGATATCAGCCGAGTCCTGTGTCAGCTCTCCTATTAGCCTGGAGGACACTGAGAGCAGAAACCGTGATGCAGTGAGCCTTCTGCCCACAACCCTTCATGCTCTTTATGGCATAGAGTGGGTCAAACACATCAGATGAGATAGGAAGAAAAGTGGAGAATGCACTTTGCTGGTGCTGAGATGAACTGGGCCAATTCTCATGGGGCACCTCCCATGCCAGGATTTGGGATGTAAGCTCATCCCAAATGTAGCCCATCAAAGCTATTAAATAACATAGTACTTTTTGGACTATTCCTCCAACCTACTTCTTATGCTGGTTGTGTGAATTATACTATTAGGGTGGTGAGCTATGTAGTCACGGTCACAGTGTGTACTCAAAGTACCTTAAAACGAGTTCAGAGTTAATTATTTACTTCACAAGACACTGCTTGTCCCATATTTGCCCACGTACACATCTTATTTTGTAAGCTTTACATGCTTCTAATGCATGTTATTGAAAACAAGTTCTTGAGTCACAGTTTAAGGTTCCATTTAAAGCCACTCAATGGAAGATAGGTTAAGTGTACTTCATAATTTTGATCACTGAACCAGGAACATTATGTACCAGTTTTTAAGGCTAGTTTCATTTAGGAAAAAAGATAATTATATATCTATTACGTCTTACATTTTTGTAAATTCCATTGCCACTGGAGGAAACCATGGACCAGAGTAACCTAAAGATGCATGTTGGTATATATTTTAATTCCAGGTAACATTGGAATGTGGTATGTGTTGGGGGTGGGATCTTCCTGTTTGTTTTTGTCAAGCTAATATTATTTACAAAAACCATCCCAAGGACTGAGAGCAAAATGTATTGATTATCTTTATGTGGACTATGACAAATTGATTTTTTAATTGAGACTTCCTATTTTCAGGGAGTTCAGTGTCTCGTAGGAAAATAGTAAATTTTGAAAAACTTTAAAATGTTCATGCCACTGATCATGGGACCACATGATTGTTGATAAGGGAAGGTAGGGCAGGAGGAAGTTCAAGAATTCTCAGGGCAGTCCAAAGCAGAAGGAAAGGGTGGCATTTCATTTATGTATCTGACTGCCATCTTAACTGTGTTCTCTGTGAATTGCCTCCAACAATATGGAGATAATTCAAAACAAGCATTAACAAGATATAGACAGTGTTTTGGAGAAGAAACAGGGTCTCTGTTTCGAAAACACACTGTCTTATGTTTAGTGTTTAATAAGTTCCTAATCTGCTATAATAACATCTTCACAGCTGATAAACTGCATCATATAATAAAAGTAACAATAGTTTATGGAACTTTTAAAGGTATAATTTGTACAGAATTTTAATTATGGAGCCTAGAACTCTGAGCCACCAGGAGAAACCTATTTAATGTATCTTCTATGTAGCGACTCACTTCCAAGCAGTTCCTTGTTGTTCTGGTCTGGTTGGTCGCTCTGTTTTCCCTGTGTAATGGTTTTTGTTGTTGTTCCTTGGTTCAGCAAATGCTTTTAAATGCCTGCTTACGTGCCCGTTACCATCCTAGGTGCTGGGAAAACTCTGCATCCTCAAAGTTATATCCCCACTCATGGAAATGATTTTTTATTTCCCTTTGATTTTGTGAGTTCTTCTCTTCCAACTGATTTCACCTTCTACCTTTCAGGTGTTTTTCCATGCAATATTTTGAATATTTTTTCAAATTATCAAAAATATTCAATATTTTCAATATTTTTCCATTATTCAGGGCTGCATTAAGCCTCTGTTTAGCTCCATCTCTGTGATAGGTTGTTCTCTGGCCAGCTGCTGTTCTATGGCCACCTGCCATGAATATCTTACTTTGGTTGGGCTGCTATAACTAAATGCCATAGACTGGACAGCTTAAACAACTAATGTTTATTTCTCAAGGTTTTGGAGACTACCGAGTCCAACATCAAGGTGCTGACACATTTGGTTCTTGGTGAGGGCTCTCTTCCTGGCTTGCAGAGGGCTGCCTTCTAGCTGTACCCTCACATGGTTCAAAAAAGTTGTAGTGTCCTTTTTTCTTCTTAAAAGAGCACTAATTCCATCACGGGGGCTCCACCCTTGTGACTACAACTCAATCTCCTTCCCAAAGGCCCCACTTCCTAACACCATCATGTTGGGGGTTAGGACTTTAACATACGCATTTTAGGGGGACACAGTCAGTCCATGATAAACAGTGGTGGTATCAGGATGTAGAGTAAGATCCCGAGAGAGAGATGGAGACACTACCTAAGGCAAGACTTAGGGAAATGGTAGTACAGTATCGAAACCCACTGGCTATGAATAATGGTGTTGGTGTCTAAACACACATGCCTCAGGATTTCTCTTTTAAACTCTGAGCAGGTTCACTCAGAAAGTCATACCAGGGAAAGTTCTCACGCCATCTTTTTGTAATGAGGATGAAAAAATAAAGTGCAGCTATAGATGGTATCAGGGTGGTAAGACTTCATATTAACAATATGATTTATAATTCTTAGTTCTCAACTCATTCGTAGTTTCTGATGAGTCAAGTTACATGAACTTTTCTCATTGTGTTTTCGGACCATTTTCCTGTGACAGTTATATAAAGAGATGGGTCCATTTTCATGCTGTGAATCCAGTGGGATCTCTAATCCTTCCATCAGGACATAACATTAATCCCTGTGGAATTAAATCTGTCATGGAGAGTTTACAATCTGTAAGCTGATATAGTTGGATATCCACAGACCCGTTACTATATATACGAAAGAATTGTCAAGATTATTGGGATTTTCATATATTTGGTGCATACTTCTTTCTAGATAACTGTGATTAGTTCCATTGTCATGTATGTGAATTGTACTAAAATGATATATTATGATCTACCCATTGGGGGCATAATTATGGGTACATAGTTAGCCATGGGTAGACTTAGATGGATAGACTAGAACATTTCTGTTGAACGATTTTTGCATGATCAAAATTTCAGTAATAACATGAAAAGGAAAGCTGGGGGCTTAGCACTGTGTTGATTTGTCCGAAGATTACCAAGAAGTTGGTTTTCTCTTATGATAGAAAGAAACTTACATTTATCTCCTTCCCTTTCAAATTTGTTATTATTCGACAGTAGATAGTATATTTGATCCAGAGCTTTTTAAAGCCTGGCAGCACTGTTTTGTGTTGAATAACTTTAAACCGGGCAGTCAAAGTTTAGAGTTCTTTGGAAGCAGAGGTCAGAGCAAAGGTGGAAATGAGAATACAATTGGTGGACATCTTGGTTATTGCTGCATACAGATGATTGAACGGTCTCTCTTGACTTTGAAGACTCACATTGATGTTTCTTCTAACAGCATAGACTCACATTGATGTTTATTCTGACAGCGTAAGACTTTAACCTGGTGTATCTTTTCTTTTTATCTGAGAAGCTGTGCCTGACTGTGGCTGTCTTTCACATACCACGAAAGCCAGTCACCCTTCTAAAATGTTCAATTCAGTGGTTTTTATCATATGCCCAAAGTTGTGCAACCATCATCGCTATCTTTTTCAGGACAATTTCATCACCCAAAAAAGAAACCCCATACCCTTTAAGGGTCACCTCCCCCACCCCAATTTCCCTTAGCCCCAGGCAACCATTGATCTCTGTTCTGTGTTAACTGGATTACATTTCACAGAAATGTAATCGTATAATGTGTGGCCTCTTGTGTCTGGCTTTTGTTTAACTTATCATGTTTTTGGAGATTTATCCATGTTACAGTGTATCTCAGGACCTCATTTTTATGGCCCAATATTTCATTATGTATAGGTGCCACAATTTGTTCCTCAGTTGATGGACATTTAAGATGGTTTGGCTGTTAGGAATAATGCTGCTATGAACAGAATGTACAAGTTTTTGTGTGAAAACTTATTTTTAATCCTCCTGTGTATATGCCTAGGAGTGAAGTTGCTTGGTTATGCAATAATTTTTGAGGAAATGTCAACCTGTTTGTCTAAAGTGGCTGCACCATTTTACCTTCCCACCAGCAGCGTATGAGGTTCCAACTCGCTGCATCCTCGGCAACAGTTGTTACTGCCTGTCCCAGGATCACGATCAGTTCAGTTTGCTTTTGTAATGAGAAGGGTAGGACACAGAAAGTAATAACTAAGCCCGGAGGGTATTAGGCAGGGCCAGGGCTGGTAGAACTCATGTCTCCTGACTCACCGTCACCATTCACTGCAACATTGCATTTCAGGAAAGCTGGGTGAAGAAAAAACACATGAGAAAATAATAATTGGTCTGGAATTACTTATATTCATTTTCCCATTATAAGGAATGGAACAGTTGGTTTCTATGATCTCTGATGCAGTCCAGTTGTGTGTTTCTAGCCTCAACCTTGCCCTGAACACCAGAATTGAATATCCCGCTCCTGGCTGGAGTCTTTCTACTTGGATTGCCTACATGGTTGCATCGCAGACTTCCGTGTCCTGAATCAAGCTCCTCATCCCCCGTCGTTCCTTTCTCCATCTCACTAAATGGTTAGCCAGCTGCTCCGGGCAGACCTCCAGAGGCTTTGCTTCTCCCACATTCTCCACATCCAGGCCATCAACAACCTTGTGGGTTCCGCGTTCCACCTGCAGTCGCTCCTGCTGTGGCCACTGCTTTCTCACGCCCCGGACCGAGTACACATGTTTCCCATCTGGACTGGTCACCCGACCATCATCTCTCACCTGGACTTGAGATTGTGCTCGGATCCCCCAGTGGCTTCCTCGCATACCTAGAAAGCAAGCCAGCGTCCTTAAAATATCCCACAGCCACAGACCGCCTGCCGCTCGCAGTTCCAGCATCTTACATTTGCTCTGCTCCACCCACATGGGCTTCTTCGCTGTCCTGTGACGCTGCCAGCACACCCTCTTCAGGTTGTCCGTGCTCGCTCTTCTCTCTGCCCTGAACCCTCTTCCCTCAGTTGTGGGCACGGCCTTTGCATCTTCACTTCTTCTAAGAATCTACTTAGTTGCCTCATCCAAAGGCGGTCCCTGACCATCATCTCAAAAAAAACAGTGTCCCATCACTTTCTATCCTCTTACCTTACTTTATCCCCTTCATGGCATTTTTTACCGTTTAACTAAATGCTCCATATTTATTTGCTTTTGTGTTGCTTTTCCATATTGTCTACTGGGATGGGAGCCCCGAAACAGCAGGGGCTTGGTCTCTTGAGCTTACTGATATATCTGCATAGCCTGGATCGGTTCTTAGCACAAAACAGGAAGTCAATAAATTACTGTCAAATGAACAGGTTATTTTATTCTCCCTTTTGGCATCACTCAGTCTTTTTGCCGTCAACCTATTTTGGGTGAGCTTTAAATTTTTTTTTTACATCTTGCAAAAGACTTCTATATGTACGTATCAATTTGTGTGAATCTCTGTAGCACAGTTTCTTCGTATATAAATTTGCAATAATTCTGGGCAGGTGCTTTGAGACCTCATTTGAAAAATGTTTCCCCCCACCAAGTACCAGAGATTATGATGGTAATATTGTCATTTTTATTACTCAATCTGGTTTTAATACATTATAACAGTATGGACCCTATTAGCCAAGTACACGATAATAGCCTTTTATTACAATACCCTAGGATATAATATTGTAATGTTATAATATCTTATTGTGGTTCTAATAAGGATCTCACTTATATACACATAGAGCTCTTGTAGTTTTATAATATCCAAGGATGAGACTCTGCTGTTGAGAATCTTATCTAAAACATGATACCACAATACCAAAAGGGATATTGACAAAATATGTCCACGTATTTGAATTGCACATTCGTAGTTTAATTTATTCTTACTGTGCAGCACATTGTTACCTGGAATTCCAGATTGTTCAAGTGCCTTCCAGGCCTCTACTCGCCTGTTTATTCCATTTAATAGAATAGCCAAAAATAAGTAAGGCTAATATTAACTTTGGTGAAGATAATGTTCCAGTGCCTTCCAGTACCCTAAATAATTCAAGAGGATATGATGCTGTGACTGAGAACTTGTGTTCCGCAGTCAGGATTACCTAAGGCTGAGTCTTAACTTTATTTTTATTTTGGAGATAGGATCTCACTCTGTTGCCCAGGCTGGAGTGCAGTGGCATGATAATGGCTCACTGCAGCCTCAAGCTCCTGAGCTCAGGCTAAGAGCTGGGTTAGTTTTTTATGTTTTTCTATAGAGACAGGGGTCTCATTAAGTTGCTCATGCTGGTCTAGAACTCCCGGCGTCAAGCAGTCCTCCCACTTCAAGCTCCTAAAGCACTAGGATTACAGGAGTGAGCCACTGCCCCCAGCCATTAACTTTATACCTTAACATGTCACTATGAGACTTTATCTTCCAATATTCAGTGTCCTTACCTGTAAAATGGGCTGAATAACTGTAGCTACCCTCTAAGTTTGTGTGAGAATTCAATGAGATGATTCCTGTAAAGTACCTGGCACCTAATGAAATGCTCAATAAATGTTAACTGCAATTATTACTATTAAAACATTTGAACACTATGTGTGATGAAATATTCTTTGGCAAAGGGAGGCTGGAATGACTCTCAGGTAAAGAGTAGTAAAAGGGCTATAAGTAGAGCAATAAAATGCAAATGTATGACCTCTGCTTCTTTCCGCAGAGCTGTACATCATTCCATTTGTTGAAAAAGGGAACGGGGCCTACTGCTGAACGCAATATAACAAATATAACACAGAGACCCCCTTAAGGTGCCATATCTGTTTATAGCCTATTTAAAGAACAAAAAATAGATCTTTCTGTGCCACTTAATCTGGCCAGGACACTCACAGTACCCGTTAGAATGTGTGCTTATTTCATCGTTACAATAATGGGAGTTCACTCATGTTCTCTGCTGTTTTCACTGAAGCCTCTAGGGGTAGAGGTGAAAGAAAGGAAACAAAATTTAAAATGCTCAGGGTTTGTTTTTAAAGGCAACAACTCGCTCATGAAGAGTTTGAACATACAGGGAGACCAGCTGACTTGAGCTGTCTACACCTTCCAGCTCTGTTTTATTTGCTGCTGTTTAATGTTTTCCTGCCTCCCCAACCAGGCTGCACGCCAGCGGTTCTCAAAATCACGGCACCGCTTGTCTAACAACACCGAACGCTGGGCCCATCCCCAGACGTTCCGATTCAGCGGGTCCAAGGTGGGGCTGGGAATTTGCATCTCTAACGAGTTCCCAGGTGATTGTGATGCCCGTGTCAATGTGCCGGTCAGAAAATCACAGATTACCAACTGCTGCTGGATGCAATTTGGATCTCCCTAGAGGACTTGGCCCAGAGTTGGGCACAGAGTATGCCCTCAATAAGTACTTGTTGGTTCACTGCCTCTGATGACACCGAAATGAAATATAAAGGGAAGATAAAGTATATTAAGGTTCTCATTAGGCGCACTGCCTGATTCTCATTAAGACTGTCCTGATTTCTTTTATGTCCTGGGCATGTGGGCTCAGTGCTAATTTTCATGGCTTCTGTGGTCCCTGAAGCACGAGCTTTTTCATAGACTCCAAGGTTCTCCTCATTTACCCTTTCTTTTCCTAACTCATTTCAGACGGACGCTAATAACAGCCCGCAGAACCCTCAGGACCCATACGGGAATGAGGCTTCTCATACCTCCCAAAGAGTTTTTGTAAATCCCATGTCTTTAATCTCATTTCACTATTTCTCAACACCCCATTAACATAAAGCTTAAGCCCTTGGCTTGTTGCTTTATTTTCTAAAATTTTAAATTTCATCGAAACTGCCTCCACTAAGCTAACATTTGATTGAGTCCCTGGGGAGAAGAAAATTTCCAGAGATGTGATAGAAAACAAATCGGGCTTGTAGAGGAAGGATTGTTCGGAATTATTATATTGTCAGACCCGTTGTTTATTTCGCTCACATTTTCCTAGGTCTGAGTGCTGGAGTATTTCTTCACCAGAAAAGAATTTTGGAGGGGCGGGGGAGGTTGTTTTGCACATCCTTTAAACTCTTCCTATTTAAGCATTTTAGAGGAAAATGATGTTTTCCCTCATGAAAACAGATAAAAACAATCTCTAAGTTTCCATTTCCACTGAGTCCTTGCTACTTAGAAGGGAATACAGTCCTATACAAAGATATTAAAGACCTGTAAATATCTTTTCCACTAAATTTCTGAGTATAATTTTAGTGCTTTACTCACAGCCAACCCATGAGTTCAGTTTTGAGATGAGTGTTTTCCAAAGTAGAGTCCCTGGAGGACACTAGGAGGGTGTTCTGTGGATGAAAGGGTCTCTATGGCAAAAAGAACGCAAGCTTAGTGAACTCGGGTTTAAGCAAAATAAACAGGTATCTTTAATTCAGGGCTGTCAGGATCTTTAATATGGCTGTTGTGGGTTGTGGGTATGGAAGAGAGCGATTTCTAGAGTCTCTGACCATGGAATCTTCTGATGCTGCTGTTCTGCAGAACAGATTTTGGGAAGTACTGAGTGAAAATCCCTACGTTATAGCATCGTCTTTGATTCCTAAAGAAGCCTCAGAGGTATTAAAGCTGCTCTTTTCTGTGTAGATTCAATAGGCAAAATTTCAACTCCTTTTTGAAGCAAAAAATTTATTTTTAGAAGATTTAAAGTAGTGATGAGATCTTGTTTATTCAGTAGTTCTCTCACTACTGAAGACCTCAGTGCCTTTCCTGAATACTGATTTCAGGCTAAATTTTTCTGGGATATAGACATTTTCATTCTTATATTGCCTATATTTAGACAAGGTTTTATTTGTCTAATTCACCCATCATGTTACTGTTGCCACATGCACTTCTAGAGTGAAATACTTTGGGACAAACCTGAAGAATTTTTTTCTCTTCTAGATGTCAACTTTCAAAATTATGGAAAAACGAACTAAATATCATATTAAAGATTCACTCATTCATAATTTAAACAAGCCCCTGAAGCCCTCTCTCCAAATGTAAGAATCGTTCCCTGCCAGTTTGTTCTCTTCTCAGGTTCATTGTTTGGCCCACACCTCCTCCCCTCAACACTCTCCAAGGCTGTATTCCAGTTAGTGATACTCTGCCTGCAATGTGGCTTTTCTCAGTCACTAGAAAATGTCAAGAAAGTATAGTTTGAACTGTGGAGGTTATTAATCTCTACGACACTGTCAAAGGAAAGAGGGAGAGTTTTATAGCTGCAGGTTATTAACACTCTTGACAATAGAAAAGTTGACCTTTTTTTCCCCCTTTGCATTTAGGCTCTTGCCTCTGCTTTAAAAACTGGCAGTGAACAGAATATGCATTTTTAGCTTTCTCAGTATTACGTATATAAAAGTAGTGAGAGATGAACCTGACGTATACTTGATAATCAGATTGTTGCGTTACTGTACCTAGGGTATTGTAGTTTAACTTTTAATTCCAGGATGGTTATTTGTGACAGTAAATGTTCCCGTGCCACCAATCCTGGTTTTCTGTTTTATCCCACCTCTACTTCCCATGTAAGGAATATATTGACATCTGGGAAGAGTTAGATCCACCCTTGTTTGACAACACCATTACGCTGGGTAAGATCCACTAAGCTGTGAAAATGCATTCATAAAACACCTAAGGTAGAATCTAAGAACACAGTCTTCCTCTTTTCTTGAGGGGCAGTCCAAACTTATAAACTGGATACATTACAGAGCACTGTCATTTTCCATCTCAGCCAATCTGGTTCTTATTCACTGACTGTAATTACAAATGTAGGTGTATGAATTAGTTGGTTAAAAACTCCAAAGTGTGTGTGCACATAAGTGCATTACATGTAAATACTCTGAGTGCAGAATACCTAATTTAAATGAGTGACAGGGAGCACAACATCATTGGAATTGTCAGGGAAACAGAAATTAGGTGTTTTACAGCCCCGTCTTTGTCTCTGGATACTGCATTCATGTATTAGAAGCCAGAGGAGCTTCAAAATATGTACAGAATTGAGTGGGATCTTGGGTGTAACCTATTACCATGAGAAATTGGCAAGAAGGAAATCACTTGTTTTCTGCATGTTCTTATGTAACCTTGAACAAACTGTTCTGTTAAAAAAAAAAGTCTTTACTTTTTCCTTGCTTAAAAAAAAATCAGCTTAGCTTTCCAGATATTTTCAATAGCTGCACTCGTTAGTATGCCATCTTTTTCTTTAAAACTGCCTGTCTTTTTTTCTCCTTACAACTTCCTAAGTTAAGCCTCAAGTGAGAATCTCAGCAAATTGACTTTTAGTAATATTTTAATTATTGAGATGATTACGGTGTGGTCCAGTGTGGTGAATCCTATAGTCATTTTACTCATGTATTCTAATGTCAACAGGATTGTGCTAGTTTAGATGCCCTGTTTGCGTCCAATCATTTTATGTCGAAAATAGATGGGGGAGAGGTCAAGGACGTAGTCTGTGAAAACAATGTGAACCGGGACCTCTGATCTTCATTCCCGTTCCCTTTTTCTCCCAAGTTATTTGTTCCTATCCCTTTCTTTGGTTAAAAAAAAAAAAATACTAATTATTTTTTCTCAAAATGTTATTTTGTTTCGGCATCTCCCCTTTTCTGTACTACCTCATGCTTCCAGTACATACTTAGAGAATTTGGACTAGAAAGGGCCATAGAGATATGGTTATTCATAATGACTTGCCTGCCTCCTTAGAGTGGTTATTTTTTTGTTTTTCTTTAAATGGGTTGTATGTGCACTCTGGGTGTTGTGGGGCGGGGAGTGCTAAATGTGACAGTGCTTACAAAACACACCTTCACAGCTGGGAGGAGGAGAACACAGTGTCATTCATGCATCCTCAGAACATTACCACTGTGGAGGACTGGCAGTGTCCTTCGGGGACCCCGTTGCCCGTGTGCATGCTCAGGGGCACCATAAACACTTGCTGCTGGTTCTTCATGCCACCTGCTGGTTCCACATGCCACCTGTGGCCTGTCAGGTGCTCAGAGGGCCTTCTGGGGCAGGCAGTATTTATTATAAATAGTTTCATCAGGATGTGTGGCTCAGCTGGGCAGCTCCAGCTTTCTTGCTCCCTCTGGGTTTGCTGACAAACTGGCCTCCTGCTAAGGGCAGGGAACTGAATGGCACTGAGAAGAGTTAATGAGCCACAGAAAATGTGGTGTTCTAAGAAGAGAACAGTATTTGTGTCCCGAACTCTTTGTCCCTGAAGTGTTCAGAGACAAATCCAGTGTAATGGGCTTAAAAACATCCTGCTTGCACTGATCTCTTTTAAATGGTGAAAGAAAATGCAACATTTAAAAATCATTAAACTACATTGTCTGGACATTATTTGGGCTTGGGTTTCAGATATTTCTGGGACATGCGTGAGATGAGTAACACTGCTGCAGAAGTCATGGCGAGCGGAAGACATTTGTATTATTGGAACCTGGCCTGGCTTGAACGTGGAGTGTCGGTTCTAATTTGGTTCGGCTGGACTGTAGCAGCTCCTGCTGCTGGTGGGGAGCCAGTCATCTTGGATTCACAGCTATGTGCAGACACTTTCTGTGCATTCTTATTCTTTCATATTGGGTTGAGCACTTAGTTCTGTAGGGCCTGTTTCTGTGATCTCCCATCAGTCCCTGCCTTTCCATTCCAACATCACCACTCTGTCTCCAGATGATCGTGCAGCCTCCTGTCTTCTCTCTGTCACCAATCCCTTCCACCCCGCATTGCCAGACAGATCTTAAGGCCTGTCTGATGGGGTTGTGCCTCTTCTCACAATACCCAGGGGCTGCCCTTCCCTGCCTGGCATGCAGAGCTCTGCAGACTATGCTTGAGCACAGGCCCTCTCCTCCCCTGCCCTTCACTCACTCGCCCACTGGGCCTCTTGTTTGCCTGCCTCCCTGCTTTCCTCCTGAATCCTCCTCCATAAAGCTTCCACTGTGAGGAAAGGAGCGATAATAATAAAACTCCGAACCCTGAGAAAACCTCGCCTATTTTCCAAGACCAGTTCTATATTTAGCAGCTAGATCAAGATGCATGAAAGCTGACAGATCTAATGTTGCCTTCTTGAAAGCATGGGGACACTTCTTCCCTGTGGGAAGGGCCAGGTCTGGGAGGGGTAAGGATTGTGAGCTCAATCTCTATAGTCTTTGGTTTCTAGGTTTTCTTAGAAAGATAACCTTTCTTGAAAAGGTTAGCTTTTTAGTTCTTTCTTGGAAGAAAAGTTGTATTGGAGCCAGACAGTGATACGGATGCTATCTTGAAAACATCTTTTACTGCATTTCACTTGAAATGCTTCCTTACATGTTCAATATTGAAAACAACTAAAACATAGAGTTCTCTTTCGATTATCCACCTATGTATTATTTATGGAAAATATTTTAAATCTGGCAGTATCCTTAGCCTATATTCCTTTGAGTTTGCCTCTCTTGCTCGTCTGGCTTACATAAACTGTACCAACAACCTAAACAGCCCATGTTTATAAAACTCAGCCTGATGCCTGCCCGATCAAGTATTGCATTGGATTGATTCATTTAGAGTATGTCGAACACCTAAGTGCCAGGCACCACAATGTGCTAAGGTTTCATAACAGATATGGTGACTGCCTCCATGGAACTCCAATTTGAGAGGGAGACAGATGTTAATCAGATAATCACACAAAGATACAATTACAAGCTAGTTTAAAATGTATGCACAGGGGACCTGATTTGACTGGTGGTAAAGCTGGTCAAGGAAGGCTTCACTGAAGATGAAATGTTTGAGCTTCATATAAAATACCTTCATATTGCCCACTATGTAGGATTAACCATACAATCTAACGATCTTAACTGCTTCCTAGACTTTGGCAGGTTTTTGTTTTTTATGTGTGTGTATGTATTGTTAATACTTTTTTTTTTTTTTTTTTTTGGTGGGGGACAGGGTCTCTGTGGCCCAGGCTGGAGTGCAGTGGAGCAATCTTGGCTCACTGCAACCTCCAACCTCCACCTACCAGGCTGAAGCAATCCTCCCACCTCAGCCTCCTAAGTGCCTGGGGCTATGTGTGTGTGCAATGCCATGCTGGCTAATTAGGTATTTTATAGTCTTGTCATGGGCCCCAAAATGCCTAATTAGCTGGGCATGGTGTTAGCCATGTTGTCTAGGCTGGTCTTGAATTCCTGGGCTCAAGCAATCTGCTCATCTCGGCCTCCCAAAGTGTGGGGAATACAGGCATGAGCCACCATTCTAGGCTGTTGTTCTTAATACTTTCTTTTGCTAAATTGTGTCTGTAGAATATTTAGGGGAAGTCTGAGAAGACAACCAGTAGAGATCATTACCTTTTTTCAAAGACATTGCCAAAGTTAGTTCAGATAATTCATTTTTTTAGTTACTATGATTAAACCTTGCTTGATGCAGACACCTGAGTTTGAAGCTTCTTTATGCTGTTACTGGCCTGTAGGTTGTTTGGGCTCAGATGCTGATGCTTGTTTCCTTAGATGATCATTGTTGCACGGTCCTTGGGTGATGTCCTGTGGGTTATCAGATGAACTTTTGTCCTGTTCAGAACCAAGCAGTTCCGTATTGAAAAATGAAAAGCTAACTGCAATTAGGCCAACTATACTTTTCTTTACATCCTTCAATGGTTTTGTGTTTAGTTGGCACTTCTGCCGATCCTTAACACATTTCTCTGACGGTAACCTTGTATGATGGTATCCTTTACAACGAAAGGTCTTTTTTGTTCATTATCTTGTTTGATCCAAGCAGTAACTCTGCAAGTAGATGGCCCCATTATTGTGGTGGAATGTACAGGATGATACCATATCCTGGGAAGAGGAAGGAAGTGGATTCAGGCGCTGGAACCAGTAAATCATGTAGTACAGGGCTTCTCAGGTCAAAATGTTATTTTCCTACAATATCACACAACTGGTCCATACTAACTTTTCAGAGCTTCTTGTCCTTAGAGTGAAATGTCATGTTATTCTATTTAACTTCCCTTTTGATTACAGCCTGAGTTTTTTTTTAATGTTTTCTTCTTTAATCTTGTAGTACTGGTTCATCACTTTAAAATTTATTTTCTAGAAAACCAAGGTTATAGCAAAGTAAGTTGTACTCACAGGGTAAAGGAGACCTGCAGAAGAATCCAATTCATCTATGCCTTTGAATTATCAACCATAAACACTGTAATTATGTGACACATTCTCTGGACATTTGTTTTATTATTATTACAGTCAGTTTCCCAACAAAATGTCACATAACAGCATTCTTTTGTTCCTTGGATCAACTGTTAATTAGTTTTCCCTCAATAGACCATATCTTCAGTGAAGTAGACAGAATACTCTGATCTCTCTCAGTATTTTCTAGTGCATGAATCCTCTGCTTCCTCTTGCTGTTGGTCCTTTCACCTGGGAGGCATAGCTAAGGAATCAAAATGCATTCAAACACAGTCATAATCAATTTCAAGTATGTGTTGTGGATGGATTAGGGGCAAATACTTTTTAACTCTTCCATTTTTAGGCTAAAAGAATTTTTTGCATCAACAAATTTGTTATTCTTGTTCCAAGAAACACATTTTTTTAAAAAAAAGACTGAATTTATTTGGGCATTCGTAGGGATACTCTGATATTTCTTTCTTTTTTTTTTTTTTTTGAGACAGAGTCTTGCTCTGTCGCCCAGGCTGGAGTGCAGTGGTGTGATCTCCGCTCACTGCAAGCTCCGCCTTCCGGGTTCACACCATTCTCCTGCCTCAGCCTCCCGAGTAGCTGGAACTACAGGCGCCCACCACCATGCTGGGCTAATTTTTTGTATTTTTAGTAGAGACGGGGTTTCACCATGTTAGCCAGGATGGTCTCCATCTCCTGACCTCGTGATCCACCCGCCTCGGCCTCCCAAAGTGCTGGGATTACAGGTGTGAGCCACCGCACCCGGCCTGGTATTTCTTGAATGTACTGTTGTCAGTTCTGTTTATTGTTTTTATTAATGATATTATTACCAATAATAAAACTATATTTGCTAATTTTGGACAATACCCCATTTTGATACTATCTAAACATAGCCAAAATGAATTTTGATGTATAATTTCCAGTATCTTTAGTAAGCAACACATAATTCAACTTACAGCCTCAAGCTGTGACAAGTGAGATGTTGTTCATAAAAGAGTAAAAAGCCTGGCATATAGGAAGTGCAGAATAAATGCTCTACGATTATTACTACAAAGCTGATGCCTGTTTGTATAGTGGTAGTTACAGGATACACAGCCGTGTCTTTTATTCCATTATCTTTCCTTCACCAAAGCTTTGATCTTTCATCTTGCCCTTATTGTATCATCCCATAGTTACTGTGGTCTCACGAGGAAGAGGCGGTTGATATTTATGGCAATGGTTCCTAGACTGGGAGGAACATATGTAAAGGTGCTAAGATTTTATTTTGGCAAGGATATTTTTAAAAATCTATCATCAGCTTTCATCATAATTTTTTAAAGAAGAAGACAACTGTGTATGTGTGTTTGTGTGTGTGTGTGTGTGTGTGTGTGTTAATAGGACCGTCTTTTAATGTCAATTTATGAAGAATTGACCTTGTCTTTATCTCATTTCATAGTGGCCTACAGGACACTCTGGTGGACATGTAGTCTGCGGATTGGCACTGACTGATGTGAAACATGAAGGTCAAATGAAAGTCACGACAGGAGAGTTAAGATTGTTAAGGGAAGAAAAAGACTTTCTTTTCTAGTGGTTTTTTTTTTTTTGGAGTCTTGCTCTGTCACCAAGGCTCGAGTGCAGTGGCACAATCTTGGCTCACTGCAACATCCGCCTCCTGGGTTCAAGCGATGCTCCTGCCTCAGCCTCCTGAGTAGCTGGGATTACAGGTGGCCGCCACCAATCCCAGCTACTTGCTGTATTTTTAGTAGAGATGGGGTTTCACTATGTTGGCCTGGCTGGTCTTGAACTCCTGACCTCAGATGATCCACCTGCCTTGGCCCCCCAGAGTGCTGGGATTACAGGCTTGAGCCACCGCACCCAGCTTCTAGTGTATTCTTCTAGAGAAAGTTTTGAGCTGTTGTAGATTTTGAAAATTGATTGAATTACAGATGTTACTGTAATGCTCATAACCTGTGTTTTATGTGTTAATATATTATTCTTGCAAATTTCAGTTGTCCAGAATAACTGGAAAACAAGTTGATGGGACAGATATTAACTGAGACTTCACATGTATTTTCTCCTGGTATACTTCACTAGGTGAAAGACAAAGACACATTAACACAAAGCAGATAGGTAGACTATACCTTTGTAGAATGCCTTTACAAGTCCACATTGACACCCATTATTCTGTATCTAGTACTACAGTTTCCTCATAATCTGCATTTCATGAACAGGATCAGATTCCTGTGTTTCTGAGTCAGAAAAACTGAGAGAAAGAATAATAAAGGGAACTATTTGGCTGACTGAGTATCATTTTCCTGGGAATAGTTTTAATGTGGAGACACAGGTGCCATAGGCACTCTCAGGTGCGTTTCTCCTTTCAGAATCTTTCCTCATCCCTGTGCCCTCATGCTTCATGCACTTGTGAGTGACTGGGATAGATGTTCTTGGCTTAGATGTTTTTTAAGATTCGTTCTAAACCTGATATTCTGTGCAGTGGTTTCTGAAGTGGAAAGACGTTCTTTGCTAAATGTGGCCTAATTTTGATCCCGATTGCTCTCCCAAACTCTTGATAGCGTCTGGAAGGCATGGCAGACTATTCTGTAGGCCCAGTGCAAGTGCTGTGGCCGCCATCTTGAAAGCTCTTACATGTGAGTCTTTTCTTCTTTTCCCTCTCCCCATCTGGAGTATCCCCCATCTAGCCATTTCTAAAGGTTCCTTTTCAGTCCCAACTGCTGTATTATTTAAATCCCATCTACAGCACTCACTACAAGCAATGCTTAAATCTGCTTTTGTATTTGAAAACAAAGCTTTAAAAGCAGCTAGGGGAGCCACAGAGAAGAGTAGTGATTTTGTGACAATGGCCTAAATCCAAGAAGTGCATTTAGAAAGTGCATTTGTTTGTTTTAAACAATTGGTTTCAGCATGTTTGTCCATTGAAAATGGGAATGCTGAGCCCATGTATAGATAAACCCTCTGATGGAAACTGGAGATTTTTGTTATAGGTAGAAGTGTGTGTGCAATATGGGACCCTATATTCCACAATTCTATAAAGGTCTTTAAAATGTATTCATAATCGTTCAAGTAATTCATTCTGCATATAGAATATGCCCTCTCACACTCAATCATATTTGTGAGGTTATTCCTTAAATGAGGCTTTCTTGTTCCTGCAGGAAATGAGTGGTTCGATGTTTTTATAAATCACGTCTGCCTTTTCTAAGATGCATAGCTAGGAATAGGTGCCTAATAGCTTTCTCTGTAGTTGATAATCAGGTAATAATTTATTACACTTGCATGAGCTTTTCAACACTGATAGTTTCACTGTAAGATAAAGAGAATTGTAAGATGCAATTATAAGCATACTTTCCATAAAATGCACTAAGGTGGAGAGCAAGAAAGATGGATGTGGTTGGATCTTAGAGGAATTCTTGTGCAGAAAGGGAAGGTATTTGAATCGTATAAGAAGGGAGTCAAGGATTATAAATTTTAAGAGTAGAATGAAATGTTTACAAAGCATATTGATTTATTTCTTGGTAGAAATGAGTCTTGTGAAACATTTAAGATGAAGCAGGATCAGAGGATGCATTTTCATGAAGATAGTAGACCACTTATCTTAGGTGAAGAAGATACTAAGAGCCAGTGTTAGAAGCAAATCTGATTGATCAGGCATTCTAATCAAAGTCTGAAAATGTGTCCATTAGCAATAACTCTGCAAACTTATGCCAGAAAAAGAAGTCATAGTACTGGGGGAAGTCTGAGCAGGGAAGGGCAAGGCCCACAGGAGGAAAATCCCACGCCATGTTCAACCTTCTAACCACGTGCTTCTGGGGGAGGGGTGAGTAAGAACCGCTGCCTGAGGTGTCCAGTCACCTGCTCTCAAATGAATTCCAGGTTGGTAGGCTGGAGGGGAGGCTGTGCTGGGGCAATTAGTGAGCAGCCGTGCCTGGAGGCCCTGGTACCATCTGTGTAACAGAGAAACAGTTTGCCCTGAGGAAAAATCAACCTCCAGAGGCAGCAGATACAACCCCTGAAAGAACAAGAAGTCCCAGACCCGACTTCCATGAGATGCAACAGAAGCTAATGAGCCAGTGTGGGTCATACGAGGTGCGCCTGCCTGTGAGAGGGATGCCTGGGCCTCTAGAGGGGTAGGGGATGTGTGGGGTGGGGGGTGGTCCAGCCCAACTAACACATGCTTTTGCTCTACTAGCATGACCCTTGCCAGAGGAAACAGTGATTTTAAGAATGCCTTGAAATACAGCCAAGTAAACACCTGGAGGAGATTTTCATTTTGCTAAATATTAATCTATAGAGAAAACAGGAGAAAAAGGAAAACAAGTTCATAGCCTGATATAAACAACTACTCACCATGGAACTCTCACAAAGGAGCCTCAGCCACGGCCTTGTGGGGGAGGATACCATTTGAATAAGTGTTGATCCAAAGAGAATGTTTAGCCTTTATGGATACAAACACTGATTATACGCTCAAAGCCATTGACGTAGTATGTTTTCTCTTTTTTTCCCCCCGATGAAGTACTTGAAGCTGGCTTTTTAAGCATAAGGATGTAACATGGGGATGGTGATTGTCAGATTATGACTTCGGGAATACAGGAGTCACAAAATGTTTTTGATTAACAGCCTGTTTCTCCATACCCCAGCATCATCCCTTTAACCCATATTGCCAGAAAAAGATGCATTTTAAGATACTACATCCAACAAGATTCTGACATTTGCTAGCGGTCTACCACAAAGAACAATTATATTTAGCAAGAGAAGTTCTACTTTCTACTGTTAGCAAGACATGTTAAATGGAAGCTTTTTCTTCTTCCTCTTAATTTTTTTTTAGTCTAGCTTTTAGATTGCCTGAAAAGAAAAAAGAGGCTAAGCAAAATGGAAATACTTTACTCCCAACCAAATGGGAATAGATTATCTGAAGAGGGAAAAAAAAAAAAAAAAGGAATCTAATGTTAAAACCTGCTCTTCTGGAGGATCTGGCATGTTCCAGTCGAGTTGTAGTATTTATTGCAAACAAGTAGGCATAAAATACTAAACCAGTTTAGCTTGAGCTCAGCCATGTGGTAACATTGTTAAGTACTGTCTGTGAATTATTCTCCTGTAGTCTGACTGTATATAGCTGTCACTGCCCTGGTGTGTGCTTCTAATGGAAAAGGCTGATTTTACGGAGTTACACTATATTTGCATCCCACCTCACTTCTGGCTTTAAGAGTCTTATTTTAACTTACTGTGTTAAAGTATAAAGTATTATTTTTCAACAACCTATAAAAGCAAATTAGGTGAGGTACTGTTGGTTTTTTTGTGTGTGTGTGATGGAGTCTTGTTCTGTCACCCAGGCTGGAGTGCGGTGGTGCGATCTCGACTCACTGCAACCTCCACCTCCCAGGTTCAAGCGATTCTCCTGTCTCAGCCTCCCGAGTAGCTGGGATTACAGGCATGCACCACCACACCTGGCTAATTTTTGTATTTTTAGTAGAAGAAGGGGTTTCACCGTGTTAGCCAGACTGGTGTCAAACTCCTGACCTCAGGCGATCCACCCCCCTCAGCCTCCCAAAGTGCTGGGATTACAGACATGACCCACCACGCCCGGGCTTTTGTTTTGTTTTGTTTTGTTTTGTTTAGAGTTAGTATGTCACTTTGTTGCCCATGCTGGAGTGCAGTGGCACAATCATAGCTGACTGCCACCTGGAGTTCCTGGCCTCAAATGATCCTTCTGCCTCAGTCTCCTGAGTAGATGGGATAACAAGCATTTATCACCATGCCCGGCTAATTTTTAATTTTTTTGTTGAGACGGGGGGTTTTGCCATCTTGTGTAGGCTGGTCTCAAACTCCTGGGCTCAAGCAATGCTTCTTCCTTGGCCTCACAAAGTGCCAGGATTGCAGCCGTGAGCCATTGCGTCTGTCCTTCTATTTTATGTATGAGTCAAGGAACAGACAGGGTTAACAAACTACTACTTCAGCGCCCTCCACTAGTAGACAGAACCATCGCTAGAACGCAGGCTCTCTGACTCATTTCACCATGGCTCACCACAGGATGCCATTTTAATCAGTCAGCTGAAATACACATTCTATTCCTTAATCCCTGGCTTTTTGACTTGATTTGACTAGACTTGCATGTCTGTTTTAGGGTGGAAAGCCTATGCTTGAGTATATTTGTCTTTATACTGTACCTGATCATTTGGCCTGGTAATTTGGGAGGGTTTGAGCCATTTTACTAAGGTGGGGAGCAAACTTAAGACCGTTTACTAAACAGTTTCTCAGGGAAAATGGGCCCTTTTCTCACCGTGAGGAAAGTGTTTTGTTTACCTAGCATGGTCCTTTTTAAGGCTAAGGCTGATTGAAGGAGAATTCTGGTGAGATGGTGAAAACATATCCCATGTGACTGCTCTTGTTTCTGTGCCTCAAAGATATAAACCTTGAAGGAGAAGGCTTGGAGTCCAAGGAAAGAGTTGTGCTATTGCAATAAGCCCATAGCCTTGCAGACTCCGAGATAGCAGCCATCAGGACAGAGTATGGAAAATGCAGTGATTTGTATCAGCCAGAGGGAAGCGCAGCCTCAGGCACTGGAAGAGTGAAGGGTAGTGCTTTCACTTAAGGAAACTTAGCTGGTGAAGGACTCCCCCAAACTCATTTTGTTGAATATCTGAAATCCCTGGAATAGTGCACCTGAAGGAGGGAATAGAGCCTTTGCATTTAAATTGCTGGAGTTTATCTGATTAGGATAGGTTTCAACTTTCACACGCTTAAGCTTAGCACAGAATAGATGCTCAAAAGCCGTTGAATTGGTCATAGTTCTTTTTCTTGGATTCTTTTTATTTAAAAGTGTATCAGAAACACATCTTTGAAATCAGAGGCTTGTGCTCAAAATGCAAGAGGAAGAGAAGTCTAGTAAGAGAGTTGGTGCTGTTGACTTCCTTGTGAATGGAGATCACAGTATTTGAAGAGTTGAAGTCTAGTTTGTCCCACCAAGTCACTGAACAGCCCCATGATCTCAGAGGTACCAGCAGCAGTTTTACTGCATCCTCATACCTGAAAGAACATGGAATACACTTTGCCATTCAATACAGCCCCTAGGAAATGGGTGAACCCCACTCAAAACTTCCTGGTTAGGACAGCTCTGCGTGCACTGTTCCCGGCATAGTCAGTGGTGCCTTCAGGATTCAGGGGCATTTTGTACTTCTGAAGAGTAAGGTACAAGTATGCCAGATTCTCTCATTACAATGAAATCATTAATTACAGGAAAAGTGTAATTAGGGTATGTGAAATACTTTATATGGTGGAGTTTCTTGATGTTAAAGATGTTCCTGCATTGCCTACCCTCAATGTTCCTGTCTTTAACTCTCCTTGGCTGCTCTTAGAAGTACAGTGTCATCAGCCTTTGATGTGCTTGGAGATAGAATACAGGTGCATCTTGTTTAATTGCACTTCACTGGAGTGTGCTTTTCAGATACTACCTTTTTTTTCCTTTGTAACAAATTGAAGGTTTGTGGTGACCCTGTGTCTGTCTGAAATTGTCGGTGCCATTTCCCGATAGCATTTTCCCAATAACATGTGCTCAGTTTGCATCTCTGTTTCACACTTTGGTAATTTTCACAATGTTTCAAACTTTATTATAACTGTTAGAGTGATCTGTGATCCATGATCTTTGGTGTTACTGTTGTAATTGTTTCAGGGTGTCAGGAACAGTACCCGTAGAAGACAGTGAGCTTAATAAAAGTTGTGTGTGAAGTTCTGCCATTCTCTGTCTTTCTCCCTCCACTTGGGCTTTTCTATACCCCAAATTTCAATTTCCTAATTGAAATCAGGTCAGTTAATAACCCTGCAATGGCCTTTAACTGTTCAAGTGAAAGACTAAAGAATCAAAAGCTTGAAATTATTAATTAAAGCTCAGTGAGAAAGGCATGTCAAAAGCTGAGAAAGGCTGAAAGCTGGGTCTGTTGGACCAAGCATTCTATCCAAGTGGTAAATGCAAAGGAAAAGTTCTTGAAGGAGATTGAAAGTGCTGTTCCCATGAACATACAGGTGATAAAGTGAAATAGCCTTATTGCTGATATGAAGAAAATTGAAGTGATCTGGATAGAAAATCAAATGAGCCACAACAGTTCCTTAAGCCAAAGCTTAATCCAGAGCAAGGCCATAACTCTTCAATTCTGTGAAGGATGAGAGAGGTGAGGAAGCTGCAGAAGAGCAGTTTGAAGCTAGCAGAGGTTGGGTGATGAGGGTGAAGGAAAGACGCCATCTCCACAGCATAGAAGTACAAGGCGAAGCAGCAAGTGCTAATGGAGAAGCTGCAGCAAGTTATCCAGAAGACCTAGCAAGATCATTGATGAAGGTGGCAACACTGAAAAACAGGTTTTTCAAGGTAAATGAAACAGCCTGCTATTGGAAGATGCCATCTAGAAGTTTCATAGCCAAAGAGGAGAAGTCAATGTCTGGCTTCAAAGGACAGATTGATTATCTTATAAGGGGCTAATACAACTGGTGACTTTCAGTTAAGCCATTACTCATTTACTACTCCAAAAATCCTTGGGGAAGAATTTTACTAAACCTACTCTTCCAGTGCTCTGTAAATGGAACAACAAAGCCTGGATGACAGCACATCTGTTTACAGCGTGGTTTACTGAATTTTTTATTTGTTTGTTTTAATTGAGGCAGAGTCTCACTCTGTCACCTAGGCTGGAGTGCAGTGGCATGATCTCAGCTCACTGTAACCTTTGCGGCCTGGGCTCAAACAATTATCCTGCCTCAGCCTCCTGAGTAGCTAGAACTATAGGCACCTGCCACCACGCCCAGGTAATTTTGTATTTTTAGTAGCGACGGGGTTTCACCATGTTGGCCAGGCTGGTCTCGAACTCCTGACCTCAGGTCATCTGCCCTCCTCGGCCTCCCAAAGTGCTGGGATTACAGGCGTGAGCCTGGCCAGTTTACTGAATTTTTTATGCCCACGATTGAGACCTACTGCTCAGGGGGAAAAAAAAAAAAAGATTCCTTTCCAGATATTAGTGCTCATTGACAATGTACCTTGTCATCCAAGAGCTTTCGTGGAGATGTACAAAGAGATTAATGTTGTTTTCATGCCTGCTAATGCAGCTTTCATTCTGCAGCCCATGGAGAGGAAGTAAGTTCCACATTGAAGTCTTATTTAAGAAACATATTTTGTAAGGCTATGGCTGCTATAGATTGTGATTCCTCTAATGGATCTGTGCAAAGTAAATTGAACACCTTCTGTAAAGGATTTACCATATTAGAGGTCATTAAGAACATTCATGATTCGTGGGAGAAGGTCATAGTATCAATATTAACAGGAATTTGGAAGAAGTGGATTTCAGTCCTCATGGATAGCTTTGAGGGTTCCAAGACTTCTTTGGAGGAAGTCCCTGTATGGTGGAGATAGCAAAGAATTCAAATTAGAGGTGGAGCCTGGAGATGGGACTGAATTGCTGCAGTGTCATGATCAAGCTTGAACAGATGAGCAGTTGCTTCTTATGGATGAGCAAAGAAATCGGTTTCTGGAGATGGACACCTGGTGAAGATGTTGTGTACATTGTTGAAATGACAAAGGATTCATAATATTCCATAAACTTTGTTAATAAAGTAGTGGCAGGGTTTGTGAGGATTGACTCCAATTTTAAAAGAAGTTCTAACATGGGCAACGTGCTATCAAACAGCATGGGATGCTGCAGAAAAATTTTCCCTGAGTCAGTCAAAGCAGCAGACTTTATAGTTGTCCTGTTTTAAGAAATTGCCACATCCTTCAGCAGCCCCCCCGCCCCCATCAGTCAGTAGCCATCAGCATCGAGGCAGGACCCTCCACCAGCAAAACGATTGCAACCAGCCGAAGACTCGAATGATAGTTAGCAATTTTTAGCAATGCTGTATTTTAACATTAAGATACGTACTTTTTAAAAGACATAATGCTGTGGCACACTTAATAGGTTTGCTGCAGTGTAGTGTAAACATGATTTCTGTATGCACTGGGAAACCAAAAAATTCATGTGACTTGCTTCATTGAAATACTAGCTTTATTTTGATGGTCTGGAACCAAACCTGCTGTATCTTCATGGTATGTCAGTATTTAGGAACATGGCACATACAGAAGGGGGGCTACCTATGAAATATTTATTCCCCATTTGATATCTGAAGTGATTTGAAATCATTGAAAGATGTTGACTTAAGATGGTCAGGCGACTACTACCAAACATTCATGACTTATCTATAAAATCTCCACATGGGAACATATACATGTCAATATTGAAACTAGAGAATTTTAATTACCAATTTTTATTTGAAAGCATTGCTGTGTGCTAAGCGCTGTGCATAGCATTTCTTATTTCAAAATAATTTGGGGTCACATTTTAAGTTAAAGCATCATAAATAAAAGGTTTATTCATACTCAATAAAATGCCTTAGAATATAGTTACAGATTTTAAATGTGAAATTTAAATATCAGATCCTTTTGAAGTGTTACACAAATGTGGCAGCTGTCTTTAAATAAACCTTTTTTTGCTTGTATTATTAACGTAGATAAGACATCGTGTAAAAATGTTTAGGTTTAAGAACTCAGTATTGTATTGATAGATTGGTGGTTTTCGTTTTGATCCACACATTAAAATCACCTAAATAATTCTTTAGAGACACTTGTGCCTAAGTCTGTCTCTGCCCTATTAAGTTGGACTCTCTAAAAGGTGACAATGAGCATCTTTGGTTTTTGCTTCCAGAGGGGAGTGGATTGATGCCTTTTGCGTTCTGCATGGATAATCTGATGTTTTGTAGCTCCTGGAGTGTGCTGTTTATCGGTGGAGTTGCACTCACTCAGTTGAACTACAGGAAACTAATTCCTGAGTGCCTTCAGCAGAATCTGCTGCGTGTCAGGCATGATTCCCAGCATCTGCTGGGGAGAGACTTGATCCCCTCCTTCTGGAGTTTATGCTTTTTGTTTCAGGCAAAAGATTGAGTCTTCTCAAAGTCTAAATGCACAATTAACAGAATCATCTCATTTCACTGACAGATTTAACCTGATTCTTAGATCTGGGCTAGGTTTTCCAAATCATTTCACAGTGCTTGATGCTTTTTCTGATTTGTGGATTTGGTTTCTCTTTAACTACGTTCCACATTTAGATTAGTTGACTGTTTTCAGCAGGCCAGTCCCACCAGCACTCCCTTCAGAGTGGTCTGTGGTTATTCAACCAAGGAATTATTTTTGTTTGTTTGCCTATTATGATGAAAGAAACAATACATTGCTTTTCTTTTTTCTAGAACAGTAACCTTCAAGTTTAAAATCAAACAGCATTTCTTGTTAAGGGAGAAAAAGTGTTTAACACTGTGGAAGAAGTAACAGCTAAGCAAGTGGTATCAGTTAAACCATAGTGAACCCATCATGTAAGAGTGAAAGATTTAAAATTATTCAGGTATTTTGACCTGTTCTGCTTCAAATAGAGTATATAAATGTCTCAATCCCCTTTTGCTTCCTCATACCAATCTCTTCCCCACCCCCCAAATATGATTTAAAATCTTGATATATAGAGCATGAGCACCAGGAATAAAAGGCACATTCAATTAGGGAGAGACTCTTTACTGACCTAAATAACAGTTCATTCATGAGATAATGTGACCTGCAGTCAGAGAGAAAAATCTGTTGCTTGAGCTGGGATAAACCTGGCATAGTACAAACCCTCCGGTAGTCAGGGAATCATCTAAAATTAGACCAGGTAGAAAAATACTGCAAAAGCTTTGCAGGCCCAGTCTCCATTTCAGGAATGTTTCTTTCTCAAGATGTGTGTGTCATTTGTCACCTAGACTATCCCTGGTAATCCTGTAATGCACATCTCTATCAGTGTGAAGTGCTTACTATCGAAGTGAAGTTCCCTGCTATCAGAGGAATCAAGCAGTTCAAGCAGTTAAGCAATTTATGTATCTTAAGGGTGAGTTTCCTTTCATAACTTAAGGAGCTCACCTTCTGTTAAACAAGGTCTCCTCTTTGGAGAGGTGGTCAGTGTATCTTGGGATTTTCTGGTGGCCACGAGTTTGATGATTGCCATGATCAAAACATCAGTATCTGTCCTAGAAATTATTGTATGGTGTTGTGTATGCAAGTATTTGTCTTACAGTGATGCATTTTCAAAAATGTGAGATTATCATCTTGTTTCCTCAGGTTTCTTTCAGTAGATCTGACGGTAAATTCTTGAACTGCTAAAGGGAAATTCCTTACTACTGAAATGACCTCAGATTCTTTTGGGAAAGAGAAGCGTAGAAATAAATGCGGTACACTAATTAGTTTGCTATCCAGTGAACCATCTAGTATGATGGTTAGAGGTTTCTTGGATCATTGGAATCATAAGGAGCTCCAGTCGTTGTTTGTGATTTATCCATGTCAAAATGAGGGGGGGAACCCACAAGGATGTGGTTTTCCTCTTTGAACCAATAGGGAAAAACTTAAATCTAAAATATGAAGTTCAGATTTTATTCCTTCAGAACATGTTTATGGAGCATCAGTGAACAAGACGGACAAACCCCACCCCCCGCCATTGCTGAGTGTGCACTCTAGTGAGGAATGCAGATGCTATAAATAAAACAACTTACTTAGAAGGTACTATGGTCAGGGTGAGGGGTAGGAATAGAGCAGGGCAAGGAGAACTAGGAGCTCCAGATTTGGAGGGCCCGGGGAGGGTTGCAGTTTTAAATAGGGTATCAGGGTAGGCTTTCTCCAGAAGGAGCAATTGAAAGAAAACCAGGAAGCCACTGAGGGATTAGGCCACGTGCTTATGCAGGGTAGAGCAGTCCAGGCAGAAGGCAGTTATACTGGAAGTGCCCCATACAGCAGGAATGCACCTGGCATGTTGGAGGAACCCAAAGGCCGTTGTGGCTGCTGAGAGGGCGTGGGGAGGAGGAAAAAAGGAGATCAGGCCACCGCAAGTGGGGTCCCAGCCACACAGGGCCTTGTCAGCAGTTAGGTTTTCCATGGCACTGGGAGTAAAGCTTTAAAGGGATTTGAGCAGAAGAATGAGCTGGCTTCATTGTGTGCCTTGACATTCATCAGTTGTTTGATAACTACTATTTTTTTTCCTTAAATTTCATATCTTTTCTGGAACCACACCTTTTTTTTCCTTCTCTGAAAATTGTAACAGCAATAGCTCGTACTTGCTATGGTGGGTGTGCTGCCAATCACTGTACATTGATTAACCCTGTGACCCTTCACAACAACTTTAAACAGTACATGTCATCACCTTCGTTTTATAGGGGAGGACCCGGAGACTCGGAGAGCGTAAATGATTCACCTGAGGACCTCAGGTCACTCAAGGGCAGAGTCAGTATTCGAGCTGAGGCAGTGGGCTCTTAACTCTTAACCACAGTAGTGAAACACTCATGCCCTCCCACCCTAAGATTTCCCCAGACCCCCATGAGCATCCCACTTGTCAGCCTCAGGCTCTTTAACCGTTCACATATGTAGTTGCCCAAAGGATGATACTATGTCAGCTGGGGTGTGCATATGGGTTGGTTGCACTGTGTGGATCAAGGTGTGTCTGTCGGGGATGAGGAGGAGTGGTTGCTGCTTGTTGGGGACTCATCTGTGGGACTTACCAATTAGCATTTCCCAATTACAGCATGGTTTCCTAGGTGCCAGGATGTGGGGGGAGCTAAGAGACTTGCATGTGTATATTGAAGCAAGAACCCCAGCTCCTGCTGCATCTCCTCCCTTCCCCCTGAGACCGCTGGTGTAGGTGCTGTCGGTTGTAAACAGCACAGTCAGGGTGACACTGTGCTTGGCTCTGTAGTTACTGTCGTGTGGCATGATAGAACTCTTGCCTACAGGCAGAAATTATAATGAGGGACCTGAATTCGCAACTTTGACTTCACTCTCAATTCCTTCCATCATCCAGTTATTAGTCCTTTAATGTCACTCTAGCTTTTTTATGTCTTTTAGCGATATCATCTCATGATTTTGCTGTTGGATTTGGAAAGGAGGAACCTCAGCTTGTAATAGAAATGTACGAAGTGAAATGAGTTCTAAGGAGGAAGCCATTATAACCTCTTATAAGAGTACGTAAATGTGTACATATTTGGCAGATTAAAAACACTGGGCTTACCTTAAGTCATGATATTTTATGGCAACAAGCATTCTGATAGCCAGTGGAAATATATTTTTGAAGTGCCGGTAAAAGGCAGGTCCTCCATTGGGGAACTTTATTTCTGAATTTGCTAAGTAAAACTTGCTTGCAAATGTGTAATATCTGTAGCACACTGCTCTTATTAATCCATTGGAGCTGACTTCCTGTTGTCCAAGGAAAATGAGAACGCTTCTAAGTGCCTGTGTGGCGTATATTCTACTTTAAATAAAATTCCACACACAAGGCAAGGACAGTACGAGCCTTTTAGAAAAAAACAAAACCCATGCAAGACAAACCAAATCTAAATATTGATTTAAATTGGATCATAGCTCTTTAGACAACACCTCTTAGTGCCCACCGGTTCCCAAGCAAGAAACTCTGTGTTCTGGATAGTTGTAAAAGAAATAGAACATGCTTCCCTTGTGTGTTTCCAGTGGTTGAAGTTGAAAGAACACAGGTTAGAGTCAGATCAGGCATGAATTTAAATCTCTTTTCCTATTTATTGGTTCTGAGACCCTGGGCAAGTTATTTAACCTTCTAAATCCCACTTTCCCATCTGTAAAGTGAAAATGGGAATATTCAGTTGGCAAGATTTTGAGAATTAAAACAGAACATTGAACATAGACCACCTGATCCCAGTAGGTACTTAGTAAATATTTCCTTCACTGTTGTCAAGGATCACACAGTAGGGGATGGGGGGAGGATGAAAATATGTTAACAATCTCTTAGGAAAAAATTCTGAAGCAATAGTGGGCACTTCTCACCCATTATGACAGTTATTTCACATAGTGTGGAGATAGAACCGAATTTAGACTCATTTTCCCAGGTCCCTGTTGAGAACCTACTGTGTGCCATGTCTGATTCCAGATGCTGAGGAAACACAGTCTCTACGCTTATTTAAAGTTTATTGAGAGAGCAGACATTGACCAAATACTCACACTAATCAGACCAATAAATGTCAAACCGCAACTGCGTTAGTGCTATAGAGAGAGAAGAAAATGATGTTACAAAACAGCATAATAGACAAGTTTGACCTAATCAGGGAGATCCAGAAAATCTTCCCTGAAAAGGATGGCAACGATGCCAATATCTTAACGGTGAAGAGCTGCCTGCAACCCTCAGTATACCATCAGGGTCCCTTGGACCCCATTTTAATTTTGGAGTTTCTTTTATGAGATGCCTTAAGTGCTTTAAAGGATTGCTGTTGCATAAATTTAATCTTTCATAGAGGTCTTTGAAGGAACAAACAGAACATTATGAGAACATTTTTTTTTTTTTTTTTTTTTTTTTTTTGAGACGGAGTCTCGCTCTGTCGCCCAGGCTGGAGCGCAGTGGCGCGATCTTGGCTCACTGCAAGTTCTGCTTCCCGGGTTCACGCCATTCTCCTGCCTCAGCCTCCCGAGTAGCTGGGACTACAGGCACCTGTCACCATGCCCAGCTAATTTTTTGTATTTTTAGCAGAGATGGGGTTTCACCGTGTTAGCCAAGATGGTCTCGATCTCCTGACCTCGTGATCCACCCGCCTCAGCCTCCCAAAGTGCTGGGATTACAGGCATGAGCCACCGCGCCCGGCCTCATTATTTCTTTTAAGGCAAAAAAACAACTCATTCTGTCTTAGCATTACCACATAGCTCTGTTGGACCTTTTGTACACCTAAGACACGTTGTGACATCTTAGTGGTCTTTTCTGTATCTTGAAACATTTTCCTATTTCATCATCTGAGGAATTTGTTCATCCGTGCTTATCAATTATTCCCAACCATACTAAAATAAATGTTAGAAAAGCAGTGAGTGATGGAATCAAATATAAGGCTGATGCAATAGTGAAGTGTTATTATATTATCCTTGAGTTTTCTTACTGCATGACCCACAGTTTTTTGTATCTTTCAAGTAGGTATAAAAGAAGTCAAGAAATGTTTTTATGTAAATTAAAAAAAATCTCCGGTTGAACAGAGTTGAGAATTGATCATTTTCTCCCATGATAGCAAAGAAAAGGATCATGATTACTACATGATTCAGAAGATAAATGCCAAAAGACAGAAGCTCTCTAGACTCTAATGATGATGGTGAAATTGATAGTGTAAGTGAAATCTCAGATTCTTCAGACGAAGATATCCCAGATGAATTTTCCTCAACTCAGGAATCATGTGAGTCAGTAATGCATTTCAAAGGATGAAAAGGAAATACGGTATTCATATCCAGTTAGTCATTCAGTAGGGAGTACTTCATCATGCAACATTTTGCAGCAAAAACCTGGAGCATTCTGTTTTTGCTAGAAGGACATGTGACAAATTATTTCATCTTTTAAGATGTTTGTTTACGGAAAATGTACTTCATATGGTTTTTATAAGTGGACAAATGCAGGTGTGTATACAGAGGTGGTTAGAAGGAATATATGATGTAGAAATGAAAAGAATCATTGGCTTGTCACTCTAATTGATTGCACCAAATCCAGAAATGAAAGTGTTTCGTAATTATTAAGCCAGGAATATGGCTGTCCTTTCATCAGCAAAACTGTGAGCCGTCACATGTTAAGATACTGCGTTTTGACGATGCAGCTACAAAAAGAACCAGAAGTAATGATGAGCTAGAACCTATTAGAGCTACGTTCAAACCTAGAGTTAGCATTTGTAAGGTGGATATATTCCAGCTTCATTCAGGACAGTCGAAGAGCAGTTAGTTGCATTCAAGGAAGTTACCTGTTTTGAGTATCTGAAGCTTCAAAGCTAGGAAAATTGGAGTAAAAATTTGGGTTTGCTATTTAAGTTATCACTGATGTTTCCAATAATGTTTGTACTCTTGTTTTATTCTCTAAATCATTCTTTAAATTCATTCAAAAAGTAAAAAAATAAAATAAAAGAGGTCCATTGGTGATGACCCTTTTTTCTTAGTATACAGTGGGTTTAGCAGGCAAAGGAGGAGGGAAGAGAATTTCAGGTAGAGAGAACAACACATGCGAAGGACTCAGGGTAGGAGACAGACGGTTTGCTTGAACTAAGTGAAGGCTCAGGTGGTGGGAATGCAGAGAGCACCAGCGGTGGGGCGAGGCTGGAGAGGACGCGGGCACCCATGATCCAGGGACCTGTAGACATGAGGAGGATTTCTTCCCCGATTCTAAGAACAAGGGAAGCCATCTAAGGGAATTAAGCAGAGGACAGGCATTGTCACACTTGGATTTTAAAAAGTGATGATGGCATTTGAGGTGATTTTGAACCAGGCACTTGTGCGTACAGGACTGGGCCTGGTGAGAGATTTCCGGCTGGAGGTGTGGAGTTGGAGGTTCATCTGCATGTAGTTCAGGTGAACATCTTGAGTCATGAAAATCTTGAGCAAAGATGAAATCATCTGGGGGGAGGGGTATAAAGTGAGAACATCTAAGTCCCAGTGTCTGGGACCAACAATGCTTTGTGGCCTGAAGAGACGATGAGCTTGTGAAGGAGACGGAGGAAGAACAATGGCATGGGAGAAAACGTGATACTGTGTGAAGGAAGACAGAGGAGGTGAATGTTCGGGGAAGGGTGCATAGCATCACTTGCTACTAAGGAGTGTAGTAAGAGGAAAATGAAAGAACAAAAGTTTTGGAATTTACCAACATAGAGATACTTGGTAACCTTAGTGGGAGATACTCCAGTAAAGTGATGAGATTATAGGTTGGATTGGAACTAGCCAGCTATGAAATGGAAGGTGAGAAAAGAAGGGGATAGTATAGATGACTATTTTGAGAAATTTGGCTATTTAAAGGTGGTAGAGAGTAAAGACACAGTAATATCAAATGGCCAGATAAATACAGCAGTGAGCCTATTTATTTTAATCTTATTTATGTTTTATTTATCGAGGCTAATTCTGCTGTAATTGAAATCAGTTTTCTACCTTCATGAACGACTTGAGAGCTCCTGATCCCTTTGAATTGTCGTACTTCCTTGAGTTCCACTTGGCCTGTGTTTTGCAGCAAGCCTCCAGCTTGGACATGCGCTGGTTCTTGGGAGCAAGCTCAGGGGCATGAAGTTTTATTGCACCAGGCATCCAACATGTCTTATCTTGGTTTACTCTTCACAACAACTATATGAGGTTGGTTTCATTACCTCCATTTTACAGATGATAAAACTAAGGTTCAGAGGAGGCTACTTCCCTGCCAGAGTCGAACATCTAGGAAGAGGGAGAACTGGGATTCAAACCCAGGTGACTGAGGCTACACATTTCCTGACTTATCTTCGACACAAAGATAACATCACAGTTGAAATAAACTGCCTTTCACAAGAGATTTTTCCTCTCAAAACCCAGATTTTGGGGCTAATTTTTATTGCTTTCATTCATACAATCTGTCAGTACACAGCCAATTCAAGATCAGCTCCCTTTCTTCCCCGCTGTTGCCTCATCCAACGTGTCTCTTAACTGTCTTGCTGCTGGAAGTAGTTCTGAGAAATGAAAATAATAAAACCAGTGTTATTTCCCAGAGGCTTTGGAAACAAGTACAGGATTTTGTTTCTGCTGCTTCACCAACTCACTTATTATAATCTCAGTTCTTCTTACCTGGGACCCCACGCAGGAACAAAACAGATCTGAATCCTTTCATATCTCACCCCTGTCAAGTCCCGAGTCAATGGGGTCATGTTGGTGACATGTTTGGACATGTATAGAAGGAAAACTGGATGGAAGTCATAATCAGCATTGTGACCATGACAAGTTGATCCCACATTAAAATAGAAATGCTGAATTGGTGATGACACCGTGAGTTTGGAGATTGCCTTTTGGGTTATGTCCTTAGGATTACACAGCATGGTCAAGTGGTCCAAGATGTGGACAGCTGAGTTACACATTCCAGGTGAAACAGAGGAAAGTTGATAGAGGTGAGGTCGAGCAACATTCTTTTGTCGTTTTTTCTTTAGGATCAAAGTCCCCATTTAATAGATGTTTTCAGCCCATGGAAGACACTAATTTGAGAGAATTACGTATTTTTCTCTCCCAGGGTTTTGTTCCTTCTCTGCATCTCTCTAATGTTAACTTATAGAACCTCTTTTAAGTGCACGTGACAAGTTGTTTCTTTGCCTTGAGGGAAAGATTTTGATGTCACTATGTGAGAACCAAGTCTTTGATGTTTAATTGTATTTTACCCAGATGACAATGAATGGTTGGACTGTGTTTCCTGCATGTTGCTAAGACCATGACCATAGTGGAACCTCTACAGTCAGTGGTCACTTTGTGAGGCTGGAGTGTGACCACTGGCCCCTGGGAGGCCACGGTAGCCACACCCCGTTCTTTGACAGCCTCTTTGAGCATAAGAGACTCTGGGTAACAGCAGATTCTGGGCTCTGGGACAAACCAGCATTATTGCCTGAGCTGATCTTCACTCCTTCTGAATTTTAAAGCAAAGGATAGAGGCAGCCCCAACCATAGGAGCACAAAAGTATCTCCCATCCCTGTGGAGTCTGTAGATGGTGACCCTTAAGTTTACTAACACCTCGGGTTCACAGGTATCACTTGAGTTGTGGAATATCCATTTGATTGATATTCATTTAGGTGAATCCTGATTTCCCTTTCTTTTTACATTATAAAACAGAGGTATGCTGACTGAGGATGGGAAGCAGATATCCCTGAAATATAATTAAATTGGTTTTTAAAACATAGAAAACATTTTTAATAACTATATTAAAATGTTAATACTATACTAATAACTATATAAATATCCTATTACATTGTATAAGTTATTACACAAATCATACTCTTATTGTACAACATACTACTAATACAAGTTACATATTTTAGAAATACAATTATGATAAATATAAATAATGCTAATATAATTATACCAAAATATTAACATGTCAAATCTTAACAATAATACTTGAATTATGAAACATTCACAAATCTGGACAGAGCAGAGTGTAATACTGGCTAGTGACTCAGTGGGCCTCCTGTACTGCCCTCACTGTAGAAGAAACTATCCCTTAAGCTTTGACAATTCGCTTTCAAATTATGTAGCATTTTTCTCTAGGAAGGCTTTTTATTATATTTTGGCGGCACTTAAGCCCTCCAGCTGCAACACCCCTTACCCTAATGGTTTTGTCTTTTCAGTTAACGATTTCTAGGAATATAGACACGTTTATTTAAAGTAGAGGAATGGCAGTAGCAGCAGGGATTGAAACACGCCGGGATCTTTAGCAATAGTCACAGCAACATACAGTGGTATGAGGGTCTGGAATTTTGTTCATATCCAGGCTTAATGAATTACTGGCTTGTGATAGTTATAAAAATAGCCAAATTTGCTGGCACCTACTATATGTCAGGCACTGTGCCTAAAGACTTTATGTGTGGACTCTGGTTTCCAGTGGAATGGTTTTTATATTTCACTCAATTGTGGTTCACTGGTTAACGGTGACCATGGCATCAGAATGGCCTTGGGCCTCACAGAGTGCTGATCTTCCTAACGCTGACTGAGGAGAAGAGGCCAGGTCTCCCTGGGGTGCTGATAACATAAGGTGATGGCTGCAGGGTGGTGGCTGGGAAACCCACAAATGTCCTTCGTGTTTCACCTAGTGCTGTGAAGCAGAGTGAGGGTTTAATTCACAATTTCTTTATGTTCATGATTTTGGTTATACATTTTTAAATAGTTTTCATACTGTTATCAAATGTAAAATAATTGAGAATATTCTTGTAATGGCCATAGAATTTGGAAGCTTTGAATTTGAAAACCTACCTTAGATAAGTGATTTCTAGCCTCCGTGCCACAGCCCTCGAGGGGCTGTAGTTGTTATCAGAAGTTCTAAATCCTTGGACACATCAAGTTCTGTCTACAGGCTAAAGTATATACGAGTATGTGTGTGTTACAACATCTGTTCAACCTATTTTGTTGCTTTTTTTGATCAGCAAAATGTCTATTTCAAAACACATTACCAAATTCAAACTAGCTTTGAATTTATATCCTTTTGTATTTTTCTCAAGTCATCTGATACCAAAAGTTCAACTATTATCCCATGAGGGTGCTAAAACATTTTTTAAAAAATATATTCGTAAAGATTGGGAATGACTGTTCTGCTGCTTAAGGGATTTTTTAAAAACAGCCAAAGATTGGAAGTTACTTAGTGACTGTCGCTTCCAGCCTAGGTCTATTCTTAGAAAATATGTCAGCTTATCCTAAAGAAAAATTTCATCACTGAATTGAACCCTTCCGTTTTCCAAATATCTTAGTACTGCCTTAGAAGTAGCATGGAGTTAAAGAGAAAGATTTCTAGCCCAGGCCTGATTGCCGTTTTTTGGTTTGCCTAATTAATATTCACTATGGGATAAATTACCTGCTATTCTTTGAAATTTGCTGAAAGATGCCCTTCATTCCTGTCTGCAACTGGGGACTGGTATTATCGGCAGCACTTGTGTGAGCAGAGACAGTGTAGGTATGGTGCAAAAAATACAACCAGTGCAGCTGAGAGCATGGTAACCATTCTGAGTGTCACAAAAGGTGTAAATCATGTGTTGCAACTCTGAGCACATGGACACAGCTCTATTCCAACCTCTACCTAGGAAAATATCCATTTCCTTTGTACGTACTCCCTGGTCTTGCCCAGCCATAGGAATTATGTGTTATTCTTATGTTGAAATATCTAAAGCAAATGAATTTGGTCTCTAAATAACAAATTAGTCAAAAGTTCACTTTCAACCACTTACTGGAATTTGGGGACATATTTTCTCATAGAACTGGTTTGCATGTAGGTTCCCAGTTGGGCTGCAAGAACAACCTCTTTGACTCAGAATGGAATTGAAAGATGCTTTCGATTCTCTTGTTTCCTCTTGTCACTATGGGAAAATGCTGCTCTGTCCTAATCCCCTTGGCCCTGAAAGTGAATGGTCTTGTCCCTTGTCAAGTGTGGCTTGATTGTCTTCCTCTTCCTTGGCTGGCAGAGTGATAAAGACATGGAGTTGCCCCACTCTGTGGCTCCTTCATTTGTAAGGGATGTTCAGGAGTCATCAGAAGGCATGTTGATACTTCTTTTACTACATAGCAAAAGCATAATGCCCTTTCAGCATTCCTCTTCTCTCCCCGCCCCTGTCTCTTCTAAAACAGAAAAAAAGAAAATGAAGGTTAACGTGAGAACTGCCCAGTAAAAAGATTATATTCTATTTTACAACCTTATTTATTCAGTAAGGTATGGAGAGCAGTCCTGGTATATAGATACATGTACGATGTGATAAAGTTTGTGAGATGGTAATTGGATTCCCAAAACCGGTATGTTGAAGGTGTTTTATTCTATCTGCAAAGAGCTCTGAGAAACTCAAAAGAAGGCTGCTGTGTAAATTAAGTGGATTATTGCTGTGAACATACGTATGGACTTAAATGTCCAGGGTCTACAGTGAATGTTGGTTTAGAGTTCACTTAGAGACTTGTCTTTGGCAGATAAAGTGTTTGCAGCCAAGCAGGTGACATTGAGAATGAAATGGGGGTGAGCAGCCATCAGCGTTCTTAGGAAGGAGGAGTGATTCCTAAAGGATCCAGGCAAGCAGGTGCTATGGAATGATGGTTGAAAACGCTGTAGGCAAGAAAAAAGCGTCAGTATTAGGGCAAAATACTAGTAATCTGATTAATCTCAATGAATTAAAATGTTTAATAAACTGCCAACATCAGTATCTCAGAATGAGTGAAACAAAAAGCTTTCCTTTTTCTTCCTGTTTTTGTTAGAAGTTTATTGAAAAATGATATATCAGCATACTTTTTTAGTGTGAGAAAATACCAATTAAGAACATTAGTTTAAGTCTCTCTTGAATTATTCAGAAGGAAAAACAAGTCAGATCCATTGTGGGTTTTTTTGTTGTTTGTTTTTTAGAGTCCAGGTAGACATGAACAAGCAGAAGTTAAAATAGCAGATGGGATATTGATGATCATACATGGGGGAAGCTTGTTAACAGCATTGGCCTGGTGGACAGACGCCAAGCTTAAATCAGGCCAACTTTACTCCTCCTCGAGAAAGATTATTGGAGGATAGGAGGATACTATATGGAACTTTGTCTTAGAATTGTAAATAATAGTCAAAGAGCCAAAATTCAGCAGCAAGCAAAAAGGGACAGAGTAAAAAGAAAAGGCAGTTGCTATGGGGGTGCATTAGCATTGCAAGGACATAGGCTTGATATGTTATACAGCAAGAGCTAGGTAAATGTGGCCTGAGGGCTTTGAATGCGCACAGCTTGCTTTAATATCTGTGGACAGATCCAGATCCAGGGCTACTTGTCAATTCTCGAATGTTTTTTAGGTGAAAGCTTCTAAGAATGCATTACAGCTCAGAATTAAGTACTGATTGCCCACTCAAATTTCTCCTGTTACCAGTGTAACATGTAGCACCTAACATTGCCTTTTTAAAAGAATGCTGGCTCTAGGTGAGATTGTGTGTTTAGCCTTTCCTTTGGTGCGTACTAAAATGATGTGGATTCATTAGGTAAAAGTTTATAGTCAAAGAAGCATTGAGTTGATCTATGGACTTAGGTCTGTTTTTAACTTCCTAAGCCTTAGGAAAATTTAAATCACCTGGTTTGAGCTCTGCAAATCAAGGCTTTGGTAGTCAGTAGTATAATTTTAGGCTTACAGGGGATTGACTGTAGGGGAGCTTGTCTTGCGGATCTAACTTGGTTATTGATAACATGTAGCTTTTGAAAAAAGCAGGTTATAGTAAACTAGAGAGGTTATGAAAGAAGTATTGGACTTGCAGATAATACCTGGCTTTGAATTCTTGCTCTGTCATTGACTGCTTAGTAACCTTAGGCAAGTCACTTTATTTTTCTGGGCTTCAATTTCCTCCCCTATAAAACGGTGATTTCCCAAGTCCTTTGCCGTTTTGCAAACCGTTAACTCTGAGACAAGTGAATGTCTCCGTGGTGGTAGTAGTTCACACAGTGCCGAGGGTTATCATTATAAATACCAGATTTTCAGTGTACAGAGGGGTTGTAAGAACCAAGTGTGCACATGGGGAGGAATGTGTGCCAACACCAGAACAAACCCCAGCAAAAGGCTTTGAGTTTGGGTTCTTTTATAATGACCACCATTGCCAGTTGTTTCTCTCTTAAAGCCAAGTACAGGGAAAGTAAGGAAACACGACTCTGGAAACATCTGAAATAATCCCAAGTGGGTCAGTTCTGATGAGTCCAGTACTGAAGGTATTGTAAGGCTTTTATAACCAGAGACTTGATGCCCTAAGCGTGATCAAAATACCAGAAGTAATGAGGTCAATTTGTTGGCGTTCGAAACTTCTGTCTTCCAAATACTGAGCCTTGAATGTGTATGCTTTTGTCTTCTGGAAAATGATGCAAATCCTCTGAGCCTTGTAAAAAATACCTATTATTAGTTTTATCAGCAAAATTTGAAGTTGAAACCAGAAAGCAATTAGGTTCAAAGTTAGCGTTTATCGTCGTGTGAAACATTTCATTGCCCTGTAAGTGAGATACATTGAAGTACAGGGGTGAGCCTCTTGACAGATGAATTATGAACAATTCACCATAATCAAAACCATACAGTGCACATAAACATAAAATTAATTTCACTTTTATGGACTCTAGTCGCACAGCTTGAGAAGTTATGTGAGTAGAAGAAAAATATGTAGGACAAAGACAGTAGTCTTTCAAACTGCTACGTCAGGATTTAGACATACAGTAACACCTGTAAAAGCATGTTAGGAGTTTTGCAGCTAAAGCCCAAAGTAATCCTTGAGAAAAGCATACCAAAGGGAATGCAAAATAGAAACGAGAGCTGGGAAGTGACCGGCGTAGGTAGGCTAGAGCAGACCATTTGCTTCTGGTTTGAGATAATTCCCTCCGTTCGTGTTTCATCCATTTCGTTTTGAATGCTTTCCCTTGGAGGACAATTCCATAGTCTAATAGATACAGATACTTGAGAGCTTCTTTAAGATATTCAGTCTATTTATAAAAAAAAAAAAAATGCTCTTCCAGTTGCTGTGTAATTGTTCTTCCTTGTATTATCCTAAAGGAAGTGGTGGGGGGGGGGGATGTATGCAATGGGAAATCGAGTTCAACAACATTTCTCTCTTGGGTGCTACAGATTTCATCTTTCATAAACTTATGCTTTGCTCAGAGAAAATGATTACCAAGGGAAGGGAATGAATTCACTGCTTTTCCAGAGCTGAACGAGTTCTACCTATAACAGGTGCCCACAGAGAATAACACAGTCCCAAGTCGAAATAGTCCCTAAATGTATTTTTCCTTGGCCTCATTTTAATGCTTGACCCATTTCTAGAGTCACTGGTTTCATTCCTCCAGAACCTTGTTCATTTCCAAATCCCCTATCTTCCAAAATCTATCTATACTCCCTACAAACTAACCACTCAGAAAAGCTAGGTAGAGATGTAACACTGGACTTATTTAAAAGCTTAATGGGTGAATGAATAATTATGTCAGATTACAAAAGAGTGGGCGGTTCTTTCTCTTCATGCACGGCTTGCAGAAAATATAAAAGAATCGGAGGCTGCCAGTCTGTATTCTCTTACCTATTACGTATTCTTGACCTGTGCAAGAAAAGACTCTAAACTTTTGGCTGCCCAGTGGTTGCTGTCTGGGAGTGATGGTGCTATTGGGCACATCCATTGCTTTGCTTTAGAGAATCATGCTGCTCCCTTCTTCAGCATAACGTGATGTAATTAAAGAATTAAGCAAATGCTGTTGGACCCAAAGAGATTTTTTTACAATTGATTAAATCACTTGAGCAGCTCACATTTTCTGTTGCGATTTGGAGTCTGTGTGTACAGTTGGGGTGTGACGGGGTGCATCTCCTTCATGTACTCAAAGTATAAAACTACTTACTCCTCTGTTTTACTCTTACTCCCTACCCTCTCTGGAGTTTTAAGGGGACTCCTTACATTTATTGCCCTGGAAGTAAAACTAAAAACGTTCTAAAACTTACTGAGAGTGACAAGAGAGGAGTATCTCAAAAATGTATAAATTTCATACGTTTTTCGTACTTACCTGAACTAAAGTCCTCTCACCTAAATGAACTGTTATTCAAAAATAGCTTTATGTTCCCATCTGTAGACCTTGGTTTTAGCAGATACCCAGCTTTTAGGTTGAAGTACAGCTGTCACCTCAACAAAAACGTGCGGAAAATGCAGATGGCCCATGGTATGGTTTGGCTCTGTGTCCCCACCCAAATCTTGCCTTGAATTGTAATCATACCCATGTGTCAAGGGTGGGAGTAGGTGAAGATGATTGAATTATGGGGGTTCAGGGATTTTCCCCATGCTGTTGTTGTGACAGTGAGTTCTCAGGAGATGTGATGGTTTTATAAGGGGCTTCCCCCTTCACTTGGCACTCATTCTCACTCCTGCCTCCCTATGAAGAGGTGCCTTCCGCCATGATTGTAAGTTTCCTGAGGCCTCTGCAGTCATGCAGAACTGTAAGTCAATTAAACCTCTTTATAAATTACTCAGTCTTGGGTATTTCTTCATAGCAGTGTGAGAATGGACTAATACAGCCCCCACCCCTCCTTTTTAGGCCATGGAATCTAGCAATTCAAGATGAAAAGAGAAGTTGTCACTCACCTTTCCCTCTTGGGTCAGCTTCTGCCATCACCTGGCAGTATCATCACATATGATCAGAGTTACCACAGTAGAGTGCAAACAGCAATAGCAAGATGCACTGTACTGCAAGATGACTTTGGGATTTGTTAGCTGCTGACCATTTTTACTACTTATAGTGCTAAGAAAAAAATGAAACTGAACCATCCAGATTATAAACTGTTGTGAATTGCTCTCCGGTTTATAAATGTTTTAGCCATATTTATGAGAGTCAGTAAGGTAGAGAGGAAAGAGCTTTGCACTTGACAGATGCTAGTTCAAATGCTGATTTTGCTACTGAGGGTCACCTTGAGCAAATCATTTAACCTCTCACAACCTCAATTTCCTCATTTTAAAAATGGAAATAACATAGGTTTATTGTGAGAATTAAGTGAGGTCATGTAAAAGATCCAAGTAGAGACCCCATTAATGTTAGTTCCCATTGCTTTTTCTTTGTTTAAATGAGCTGTATTTTTACAAGTCTTTTACAGTCATGAATGGATAATTTCTTAGTAAGCACCTAGTTCCTGGACCATCCTAGGTGCTTAGTAAACATTCATGGAATGAGCAAGTGGGTGAGTACATATATTTAGTGGGATGTGGCTATTATTAGTTCCTCTATTAAGACCAGGAACATACAGTTTGCAGTTTACCTGTGATTACTCAGAAAATGGATTCACTGATGGCTACCTGGACATCTATAAAGATAAATAGACTTTGTACTTATTTCAGGCAAAGGCAGTGTTAGATGTGAAAGTTTCTGTCTGCATTAACCATTACCTTCCTCTCTATCAGACACTCATTCTGTGAGAAGATAATTGGTGCATGACACTGATTTGGATATTGAAGGGCCTTTTCATTGTGTATTGTAGAGAGAACCTTATGTGGGTGGTTAATTTAAGACTTCTGTGATAAGCCCCTATTCCGGAGGTGGAGGAGGATGCTGGACAGGCTTTGCTGGGACAGTCTTAAATTTCAGTCAAAGTCCTGATAGTCACCTAATGAAAATTGTATGAACCACAAGTTGATCCATGTCTGTTGTCATTAGAATTAAGTTGAGCCAGCTGCCAGTTTCTAGAGGCAGGCTAGGGCTATCTGTCTCAGCCTGCTTCTGGTTTTACTTTCTGAGTGGGCCCAGTGAGATGAATTAGTCTGGTGTTCCTTTGAAAAACAGGTGCTGGTTGAATTTCTCAGATGTTGCTTTAGCATCCATTTCATAGAAATCAAACTTAGAAAAAATTATTCTTTAAATGGTGCTTATTTGGGGATAGGGGGCAATTCCAGTCTTATAATAAATTCATTAGTGAAGTGAAGACTTACTCATGTACATTGGTTCTAACAGATAAGAACTTTTATAAAATGGGACATGTTCTCACGTTAATAGCATCAGCTAAAAATATAAGATTTTTTTTGAAGAAGCTTTTACAAAGGGATTTTCTATTACCCAGGTTGGCAAAAAGACCAGCAGCCTAGGGAAAGGAAGAAAGAAGCCTTCAGGAGTTGGTGTCTAAATCTCAGTCTCATAATTGAAAGGGTGCTTCTTGAAAACTCAAGTTTAACTAGCATCCAAGTTCTCTAAGTCATACCTGGGACAATTCAAGTTTGAAAAACTGAGTAAACAAAATGTTAGGGAAAGAGCATTCATGTTCCCGTTAGAACATTTTTCCCAGGAAAGATGGAAATTCTACTTGAGGAGCCTGCTTTGCTGTTTTGGCACTGAGGGATCAGATACCAGCCAGAACTTGGAAGAGTTGAGATAGAAAAAAATAAAAAATAGGAGATTTCATTAAATTCATGTGTTAGAACCTCTGGAAGCGTTCTCATGGGAGATGGATTTAGAAATAGATGAAAATTTGTACGAGGAGATTTTGACAGATTTGTTTTTTCTCTGGCATACTCGACACATTCTTTTGCCCACTCTGGTAAATAAGTATTGGCAAAGGGTTTCTAGTGTGTATCAGCTGGGCTTCCTTGATATTCTTTACCTTAAGAAAGAAAGGCTTTCAGGACACATTCATCACTTAGGGATGTATTTTCCCTGGCCTCTGATGTCCCCATTATATTGATGCTGTCTTCCATGCATTTTTAACTCATGGAGAATCAAATAAAACAAGTTTTATTCTGGGCCTGATAACACATCACCCTGGCCTAGTTTTCGTTCCCTGGAGAGACTTGCAGATTTGCCTGTCACTTTGGCCAGTTTATCACAGAGTGGCATGTGTTCCTATGGCCTCGGGCTGGGGCTGCATCCCTTGCTTCTGTTTGGACCCAGAGTCCTGTGGAGGGCAGGAATGAGGAAGGTGACACCCCCTGTCCACGCTCACACAGGCCCATCTCTGCTTTACCTCCAGGGACTCTTTCAGAATCCAAATCTGTTAAAACTCCAAGAAAACATAGGAAAAAAAAATGGTATCCTGCTTCTAGCTCCTTCCAACAGAGGACCCTAAAGAGAGTCCACTCAGTTGCAGCCAACGGTTGAACTTTGTTTCGTTGCAGTGATAAGGATGAGCTGTATGACCTGCCCAGGTGCCGATATCTGTCTCCAAACTCTCTTCCCGCTAGTTGTTCTATATTTCCAGATCACTCAGCTGTTCAACAGAAACGTACTGATGGCTGGCCTGGGCGAGGCACTGTGCTAGGTGGCCCTGCAGGGCAGTAACTGAGTCCTTAGGAGACATAAAAATGGCTCCAGATCCTACTTTGCTCTGAGTAGAGAGTAACTATGTAAATCACTCCTCTTCTGTGGCTCTCAAGTCTCTGATCTGTAAAATGAGGAGATTACTTAGATGAGCTCTGAGATCCCTTCCAGTTCTAAAAATGCTATGATTTTCAGATTACAGATCTCTGGAGTCAGTGCTTCACATTTCCAAATTTAAGTTGAAAACCACATTCTTTGAGCTCTTGGCATGAAGTCCATGCTGTCTGTGAGTAACCCATGCTTTATGGCCTGCTTGCTTCATCCATGGTAGAAAACAATCTATTGACTTCAAGATACCTCTTGTAGATGGAGAAAGAAGCTGCCTTTGAGCAAAATGGTCCGAGTTTGTTGTCCTTCAGATAGTGTGTGTGAAACAGCCCCTTGGTGTGTAATGATTAGCTGTAAATGGAATGAGGTGAAGTTACTTTTTCCTAATATCTCTAAGCTGAATAAATAGATGTCAGATAAAAAATTCCATTCATATAAGAATAGTGTTCCTCCTCTCCGTTCATGAAAGAGTCAGCCATGAGGATGGATCGTAACCCTGGGTCCCATCCCAGGACACAGTGCATCCTTCGGTTGTGATTGTTATCTTATCCTGATTGGCAGTGAGGTAGGGGGTCAGGGTGACCCTTCTGTTCATACCACGGAATCTGTTGACAGCTGACACCTCTGTTGGGAAAATAAAAATGAACTGGGGAAAGGAGTGAAAGGACCATTATCACTTTGACAGATGCTCATGATTGGGGACTGTGCCAACTGGTGAATTCCTAATAATAGGAAACAAATGTGTATTTCAGCTTCTTGACTGCTCTGTGAAAGGGGCTTCTAGGAAGGAACCCTTAAATGTAAATGTAATTGAGTTTAAATAACAGGGACGGGAAGAGGCCACAACCGACTGGCCTAGGAGTAGCGTGATGATGGTGGTATCTATTTCTGTCACGGAGGGGTGTCAAGGCCCCAAATAACCAGCCTATCAAGGATGGAAAATAGCTTGGGTCTTCTATGAAAGTTTTTACTAAGGTAATGTTAGGCTCCCTCTCTGGAACCTCAGTTCAGCCCTCTGCTTTGACCTGTTTTCTCCTTTGCATATTCCATATTTCCCCTTTTCCTGCAATGGGTGATGCATGTAGTTACTCTCTGCCCCATCTCACCGAGTTGAGTGGTTGAGAGCAAGGACTTGGGAGTCTGACAGCTTGAATTGGACTCTGGGTTCCACCACTGACTTGGGCAAGCCAGTGAACCTCTCCATACCCCAGTGTCTTCATCATTAGAAAGGGGATGATGATGCCATTTTCATTTAGTGATAAGGGAGAATTAGATCAGAAAGTGTATGGAGAGGGCCTTGAAACCAAGGCTGACATGTACTGACCACGTCTTCACTCTGTGCTTCCCGTTGCCAGTCTCAGCAACCACAGCATGGACTATATCAGACATGATTTACTGCTCCCTCAATCCAGGGCCCAGACCCCACTCTTGAAGGGTCACAGCCATTACCAGCCCACTGTGAAGATCCGGTCCCTGCTGGTTGCCAGTGGTCTGAGCAAGTAATGTTTTGGCAAGGAAAGGAAACTGTCGCTTGGAAGATTCATTTTCCTCCAGAAGAATTTACTATCTTGTTTTCTGGTTGGGTGTAACCCCAAGAAGTAAAATAATTCAATTCCACAGCTTAGGTGGAGTAATAGCTTTGTTGATGGTGTCTGCCAGATATGGTGGTGGAAACAAACGCAAGTGAAGATGCGGCTCTTGTGTTCAGGGTCTTGTTGGGCAGCCAGAGGAATGCATGGACACAAGATTGGCTGTGTTTTTGAACAAATGTGGGTTAGAGGTAGATGCTATGCTTAGGTCCTTACTGGGTTGAAAGAAGGTGTGTGCCAGAGCACAATTAAGTGTGCTGTACAAAATGCTACATTAGAGTTAAACAGGCTTTGGGGTGCTGAGTGGTGAATGTCATTTGGAAAGGCTGAAGATGATGTCTTAGAATTTCACTTGGGCTTCAAGAAAGATGGACAGTATATTAATGGGCAGAGTCAAGGGTGGAGTTGAGCGAGAAAAATGATAATCATGCACTTAAATTCACAGTTGGTATAATTCCCAAAGACTCATTTCTGTTTTTAAATTGAAAATGAAAATACCACTTTAAAAAAACTAGTCAATTTACTTTTAATATAGAATTCTAAGATTTTACCTGATAATTAGTAAAAGTCCCTAGGAAAGAGAATAAAAGAAAAAAAAACCCACAGTCTTATTTTCTAAGGTCTGCCCAGAGAATGTGAAAATTACTGTCTAGAGAATACAGACCCCGCAACAAAGAGGTCATTATCGTCAAACTGCTAAGGTCATCAGTATATACGCTTTTAAATAAACCCAATGATCCTCTTAATATCATTACAGAAATTCTAGGCACTAACACATTAAAAGTATCCTTTTGGGATGTTCTGCTGTTACTGTATTTTCCAAAGGCTTTGGTTTCTGAAGATTTCTACAAATACTCTGGCTTTACTAGTTGATAATACAATGATATTCTCAGTATTCAAATTTACTCGTTTGGTTTTTCTTTCATTTATGTAAAATATTGAGAATATGGCAGTGATTTTATATTTAATCATCATGTTGTTCTTCCCCCTAAGTTAACAAAAAGAAGAAGTATAACCTTAAGGTTTAGTAGATACTGTCGTTGAAGACATTGGAAGTCATTTTCCAGTTCTTTACAGACAAGAAAACTAGACCCAAAGTAAAGTGCTGTGGTCAGCAGCACATCATTGCTCAGTGGCTGGCCTGGGTCTAGAAGCCAGACCTTTTAACTCCTAATTTGATGTTCACCTTTTATACCATAATCCTGTTCATTGAAAAACATGGGGTACCTATAGATTTGAGCCCGTGTATTAGAACACCGTGAATGAAGAGTCCAGGAGATTGTCAAATACATTTTGATTGGCAAATTTGGCAATAACAATAATAGCTAACATTTACAAAGTTCTCCTAAGCACTTTTATGTATAATAATTCATTAAATCCATCACAGTGACCTTGTTATTGGTACTGCTGCTTTCCCCAGTTTACAGATGGGCCGTTGAGGCACAGAGAGTTGACAGAAACTGCCTAAAGTTACATATTGGCCATGCAAAAGCAGGCGGTCTGGTTCAGGGCCTGCATCTGCTTCCCCAAGATGGGATCCAGTTATTGGGAGTTTTTTGTCCCCACCTCCCCATCTGCCTTGTGTCAGAAGCAGTTTTTATAATGTCATATTAACCACACAGTTAATAAAACAGACTGCACCACCATTTGAATCCTGGGTCACCGCTCCGTTTCCAGAAATACATCGAGGATAGCACTGCCCTGGATGAATCCAGACCTTCACAATAATCCAGACCTTTTCTGTCAACTCTCTGTGGCTCAATGGCCCATCTGTAAACTGAGGAAAGCGACAGTACCAATAACAAGTTCATTGTGATGGATTTAATGAATTAATACACGTGAAAGTGCTTAGGAGAACTTCATAAATGTTAGCTATTGTTATTGCCAAATAACAATTTGCAATCAAAATATATTTGACAATCTCCTGGACTCTTCTTTCATGGTGTTCTAATACACGGGATCAAATCTATAGGTACCCACTGTTTTTCAATGAACAGGATTATTCAGGATAATGCAGTGCCATCTGGAAGACTCTTATAGCTATAGGGCAGCTCCACTGAGGAGAGAGCGGAATCTCCCCAGTTGAGCAGGTGATTTAAACTCCCCTGGCATTCGCAGCAATAACAACCGTATTTTTCCCTCCGCCTGGCCTGTGTCTTGACTTTGGACAGGAGTCCAAAGTGAGCTGCGTCTTTGTGTCTGCTCCCTGCACTGCAGAGGGTGTGAGCTGCACGCTGCCTACCCGGGTCTGATAGGGAGTGGGGATTAGACGCCAACATTCCAACATCATTATGTAAAGTAAAATAGCATCATTGAGAGAGGTGAGGCTGAGCAGTCCAAAATATTTGATAACACTGAAAGAGTGTTTTTCCTCTTCCACAGTGAATCCATGTCTCCATTTGCATTTGTTAAAAAAAAAAAAAAAAACTCCTGACAGCACCAGCAACACAACAAGAGAGATGCACAGCCTGAGCAATAAATCTCTCGAGGCATTCAGCAAGTGCCACAGGGCTCATTAATCTTGATTATTTCCCATAATAGATAACTTCACAAATCAGCTATTATTCCTAATCACACACATAAAGATAATGGATGGCTAATAGCTTCCTGCATGGTTAGACCAAAATAAAATTTCATGTAAAAATATATTTCTACAAATTCCAGGGAAAGGTGTTTTCTTGCTTTCTTAAAGGGACAGAAGGAGATGGGGGAGCAACCACTGAGGGCAAAATTGATCCTTGAGAATTGGGTTTGAAGGAGGTATTAGGTCTCTCTGATTTGCTTGGAGACATTCACTGGCTTGTGTGCCACCCTGTCGCTGTGAGGCGGGTTTGAGAGACTTGGGGCCACAGGAGGCTACAGAATTGTCTAGTTCCAGTCTCTAGGTGGTGTTTGGGAAGACTGCTACCCAAAATATAAAGCACTGTGACATCAGTGCTGTCTTACATCTCTAAAGATGGCATTGGTGTTGAGAATGTTTGCTGAGTTTGAATTCTGTTATCTTCCCAGGGTTTATGGACGACCCCAGGAATGCTCTTCATATACCAGCTCCCAAACTGAATGAACAATGTAAAAAGATTGATAGGTGATGAGAGATGTGTTTCGTATATATTGGGATGGGGTGTGGATGATAAAGCATTGGTATTTTAAGCAGTTGACACTAGACAAGAGTAAACCTAAAGAGTCCTAGGACTCCCAGGTCTTTTTCAAGGGGCAAAAACCTGTGTCTTTTGAGTGCCTGAAAGAGTTCTAACTGAAATTGCCCAGGTGAAGGGAAGTAGCAACTGGCTTCTCCATTTAAATTATGCCCTTCTGACGGCCCGTCGACTGACATAGAACATGGCACTGTTATCGCACAGCAGCGAGCTGCAGCTGTCTATCATTTTCTTCTCAAAATGCCAGTGCATTAAAGCAAGGCCTGGAATGAGACACATCACATTTATGACAGGATTTGACTCCATATTATTCAGTCAGTAGGAATAATCAGCCTATCACAACAACACATACCCACAGAAACATCGTCTTATAACACACGCCTTTGAACCCCACCCTGCGTTGCTGGATAGTGCTAGCAAATGTCCTTCTACAGCCTCTTCTCCAGGCACCTAAAGTCAAAATTTCACCTCAGACTTCTCTTTTTACCTGCGGTGAAGTAGTTAGGCTTTATCAGAACTTCCAAAGGAGAAGGAGGGCCGGTCTACTTCCCAGGGCCTCGCATACTATACATGTTTCTTAAATGTTGGAGTAGAAGATGATTAACTGTTTTCCTGCCAATGAAGTCTGTTCTTCTGATACATTCTCCACTGTGACAGAATCACTGAATGCCCTTTAGGTAGAAGGCAGTGTGTTAGGCATTGGGAACACAGGTGTTAAGGTGTGATTTGAGCCTTTAATGAACGTTGTGCTTCAGTAGAGGAGGTGAGAGGCAAAAGCCAATGCCCACACGTGAGCAAAGGTGAGGCATGCCAGAAAGGAGGCTAGAGTGAAGTGCTGAGGACATTCAGGTGAGGCAAGGCTGTGCATTAAAGGAGGCACGAATGTGTACCCATGGCTATGAGAGGAAAAGACATGAGAGGCAGAGTGAACAGCATGAGTGAGGCATATGCATAGAAACACTTTGGACATCTTTAGAGGGCAGTGACCAATCCAACCAGATGGGAACATCATCAGTGGAAAATGAGAGATAAAGCAGAGAATGTGACGTTAGGCTGAATTTTAGAGGACTTTGCATGCTGGGCTAAGGGGTTGGACATTGTTCCCTAGACATTAGAGATCTAGCAAAGGGTTTATAGCAGGGCATGGCATGGTTAGACCTGTGGTTTAAGAAGATGAATTCAGTAATCTACAGAATGGACTAGAGGAGGAAGAGCCTAGCAGAGCCGGTGTGCATACCCCTGCTCACCTCGATTTCTCAAATGATGATGCTTCTTGGCTGTGTGAATGGATGTGCAGAAACACATGTCTTAGGCAGAGGGAGCCAGGAAGCACTGGTGGTTTTGTTGGGTGTGGTGGGTACTGCTGTGTGACACATCATCCCAAACTTAGTTGCATAGAACCTCTTCCTTATGGACTGTGTGGGTCAGGAGTTTGGACAGGGCGCAGAGATGGTGGATGGCTTGTCTCTGTCTGACAACGTCTGGGAGCCTCAGCTGGAAGGATTCAAATGACAGGTGACTCAGCTGGCTGAGGACTGGAGTCATCTGGAGGTGTCCTCGCTAGCACATCTGACAGGTGGGAAGTGTTACCAGAAAACTGGGCTCATCTGGAGCTGGTGACTGAAGCACACGCGAGCCTCTCCCGTGCGTTGGGCTGCCATTGGCACGGCTGCTGGGTTTGAGAGAGGCGAGCTTCTGTAAGGGGGAGCCTTCTAGTAGAACCAGGAGAAAGCTGTACAGTCTTTTCAGCCTAGCCTCAAAAGTTGAACAGTGCCACTTCTGCCACATCCTTTTGGTGACAAGAGTCCTAAGAGCCAGCCCAGATTCAAGAGGAGAGGATTGGACTCCCACTGTCATTGGGGATGGCAGGGTCACGTTGCAAAAGAGCATGTGGGACGGGAATAATTTCCGGAGCCATCTTTGAAACACACAGTAGGCCACAGTGGAGGTTGGCAGCCGATGGCAGCAAAGATGACTAATTCAGTTAACACTTGCTGAGTTTGAGGTGCGCATAGGATTTTGAAGGTGAAAAGGGTGTAGTAACTGAAGATAGAGGACTTTACACACCAGCCTAGAGACATTGAAGACTTTTAAGAAAGGAGATAAAAGCAGAGATAGTGGCCAGAGATAAGCGTAACTGCTGCAGGCATCTCGACATTTAGAAGAGCAGGATGAGGAACCCAAGAAGGGGAGGGACAGACTGAGGAGAATATGAGCCACAGTGGCTAGATGAATGAAGAGCGTGAAGACAGGAGTGTCAGTATATGGTCTTTGAAAGAGGTTTCAGTGGCTGGTGGAAGCAGAAGCCAGATGGCAATTGCTTAAGGATTAACGAGGTAGAGAGAAGGCGGAAGCCATGAGAGGTATATCCAAAGGAGAAGAAATCACCCTACCAAAAAGATACATGCCCCCATATGTTCATCACAGCACTGTTCACAATAGCAAAGACACGGAGTCAACCCAGGTGCCCATCAGTGCCAGGTTGGATAAAGAAAATGTGTTGTACCATGGAATACTTCGTTGCCATTAAAAAAAGCATGAAATCATATCCTTTGTAGCAACGTGGATGAGTTGGAGGCCATTATCCTAAGTGAACTCATGGAGAAACAGAAAACCAAATACCACATGTTGTCACTTGAAAGTGGGAGCTGAACACTGGGTACTCATGGACATGAAGATGGAAACCATAGACACCAGGAACTCCAAAGAGTTGGGAGGAAGGGAAGGGGACAGACATTAAAACCTAGTTACTGGGTACTATGCTTAGCACCTGGGTGATGGGATCATTTCACACCCCAAACCTCAGCATCACGCAATATACCCAGGTTACAAACCTGCACATGTAATCCCTGAATCTAAAATGAAATTTGGAAAAAAAAAAAAAAGTAGGCCTAGGGAGCACCTTGAACGCTATGAAGGGAAACAAGGCGGTAGAAGAAGTAATTGTGGAAGACTTAGGAAAAGAGAGGATTTTTGTATATGTTTGTATTTAAAAGAATAAATGGTAGTTTTTTCCTCCCAGATTGAAGGACTTATTTTTGACCTTCAGAAAATATGAAGTACATCATGTCTGAATCTGGATATGCTGCTTTTATGTACTTCTTTCACTCCTCCCAATTAATAAAAAGTCAAATGAATTTCTATTTTCTACTGTTTAATAGTTGGAAAGGATTTTATAGGTTAGAATACTCAGACATTTTAACAGACTCACTTGAGAGGACATTGAAAGATTGATTTTTAATTTGGAAATGTACATATTGAAATTATAGCATTATATATAATCTTGAAAAATTAGAGGCAGCCTAAATATCCAGCAATAAGAGAATAGGTAAAGATATTATGATATATCTACATAATAGAATACTTCATAGCCATTTAAGATTGTAATAATAAGGAAAAAGGCTAATAATTACTGATTATTTTCTATTCTCTAGCACTGGGGTGGGACGGAAGTGATCTAATGGAATTCCACAAGAGTTTTAAGAGGGTTAGGTCATACTGTCATCAATGTTTAGGTGAAAATTGATACCTAAGTTAAAAATCATATGTGCATATGTAAACAACTTTTTAATAAAAATACAGGCTAGAAATAAACAACCGATGGTTAAATTAGAAGAAAATGTACAGACTTATTCTTCTGTTTTTTAAAAACATGTAATCATTGTATTGAATATCATTCTTTTATAATCCATAGTTAATGTGTTCAAGATCGTGTATAGACTTAAATATCAATTATGAGTTACCTTCTGAAATTCCTTTTGAATAGGATGATTTCAAGAAAAAAAGACATAAAGCAGTAAGCCTATGGTATGAATGTTTGATTCTCCTTTTTTGTCTAATCAGCTTCCTAACATAACATGTTAGGGCATAGCTGCTCCTCCCAGTCCCCGACAAACACCAAATTCAGGTTTCATCATTTTAATAAGTGGGCGTTGAGTCAACTGAGTAGAAGACATTAAGTGAAATCGCTGGTCTCTCAGGACAGGGGAGGTAAGGCTGTTCTCCCTGGGGAACCGTTCAGCAAAGGAATGAAATTTTTTGTGAGAAACATGGCCTCTTTTACAGAAGTTAATCAGCCTGTTTGGGGCTTGAGAAAATACTGACCTCCATGCCTAGGACCTGAAAGAGATGAGGCCTTGAGTACATGGCACATCCCTTCAAGAAAGTTCATGTGCTTTGCCTTTTCTTTCAATGCCTTTCCTCATTTTTTAAAGACAGGGTAAACTAGATTTGTGAGGAAATACTACGTTGCAGCCTTCTGCAGTCAAACGAGCATGTTCTCTGCTGATTGACAGCAATACAAGGAAAGGTTACATCGAAGATGGAGGCGAACCCGAATTTTTTTCCCCTACCAGCCTAGTAGTTTCTGAACTCATTTTGTGAAATGAAACTAGTAGAAAAATTTAACCCACAGAAAAATGGGGAAAGGCAAGCAATAAAATTACCCTGAATGACTAAACATGAACTTACCGCTGTCAAAATCTTCTCCAAGTTAAAAACATGACTCTCAATCAAATACAGAATGAACGATTCTCACAGATGTAACTCATTCATGAGGAAACCAGTAAGACGGTAACGTTGGCTTAAAGCGCATTTGCAGAACCAGGTATTTACAGGCATTTAGAAAAGCAGAATAAAATTTCTCAGTTATATATAATACTGATCAATATCCTAGAACGTAATAAAACCATAACCATTGGGATGATCATTTCAACTAGACATACATCTAGAATTTAATCTGTAACTTCTAATCCAAGGCCAAATAGCAAAATCAGAGATAGATCCTTCTTCTGAGAGAATGAAATAATCCCCATACAGGCCTCTGAAGGGCCCCAGTATGACAATGGAAGGGCACAGTCTACCACTGCCACCTTACCTTAGTCATAGGTGTTACTTATTCTTAACATCACACAGTGTTTGCTTCTCCCCCTCAACTTTTAAACACGTTTTAAGAAATGTAATACAACTTTCAGCTTCCTTTATTAGAATAATGATGGTGATCAAAACACAAACAAGAGTTTGTTGGCGGACACCACTTTATCCTTGATCTCAGGCCTTGGTCCCCTTATTCCAGGCATTGTAGGGGAGAAAACCTTTTCACCCATTGCAAGGTTCATAGCTGAGACCCTCATAACAAAAGATTAAGAAAAGAAAAGCAGATAGATTTATTTAACGTTACGTGGGCGCCTTCATAAGGAAATGAAGAGCTGAAGAAACAGGGAGAACTGTGTTTTTAACAGTCATGCAGAAATATGATTGGAGGAAAGAAGGGTATGATCTCATGGTTTTGAACTAAGGAGACTTAACAAGGCTTGTTTGTTCAAATTCTTCTCTGTAGTCCCTGTTTCTTCAGAGATAAGGATGTTCCTCTTCTCTGGGTATAGACAAGGCCAGAAAATTCTTTCCAGGTTTTGTGAATTGCTTCAGGGAAGAAGGTGAGAGTGGCCCTCTTGCCTGTGCTGTTTTCACAGATGCCAAGATGCCACAGTTTGGGATAGCCTGGCCTGAACCCCATCAGCATTCTAGACTGCTAAACGAACACTCAGTCCACAGCTGAGTGAATCCATCCAGACATAGGAGGCAGATATCTTACTTTATCACCTCTAAATTTGCAGCTCAACTTTTCTTTGCACTTGTCTGTTGGGAGATGCCTTTCCTGGCGTTTCAGATGCTGTCCAGTGCAATTCCGTCCATTCCACTGTGTAATAATAGGAGGCTGTACGTCTTGATTGGCATCAGTCTTAATTTCTTACTCTGTCAGGGACTTAGCATGCTGATAGATGCAAAGTGATGCAGTTACTTGTAATTGTCTCCTCTAGCTTTTTTGCATCTGCTGTTAAGTTGAGTTCTACAGAAGAAGAAGTTCATGCTGCTGTCAATCATTTGTGGGACATTTGGTCTGTTCCCTCTTGAGATGGTGTTTATTCGGCCACAGTTTGGTGTTTGGGAATTAATGTGAAAATTCCAGTGGACTATTCCCAGGATTGGGGCTTAGTCTTGAAAGTCCTAACACCCAACATTATTTTAGCTACACTTCAGGGTATTTCTGTCTTCACAAAGGGTATTGTGAAATTTAAACTAATAAAAATTTTAATTTATTTATGTAAGTAAATCTATGGCATGCAAACTAGGGATGTGGAGAAGGATGGAAAAGAGAAGGAAGAAGAGTAAGATTACCTAATCAAATCAATAGCCCTATGCATATCCCAGCTCCGTAATTGTAGCAAATCACTACCTTCAAGTCATCAAATTGAGTGTCATAGTGAAACTGTTCCTATATGTCAAGCAAAGCTTTAAACAAACTTGATATACTAATAATCTACAACTATAAAACAGTTCAGCAATTTTGATTCATCAGGGAGCAGTTTTTTTTTTACTTGCCTTGTCCAGGCCCTTTTTTCAACTGAATCAGCCAGTCAATTCCGTTAACATGGTCCAAATTGTCTGTGTAATCTCAGCTTACCACTTATTTCTCAATCTCTGTTTTACAGTTAGAACTCCAGAATGACTGACTAATAAGGTCAACCTGTGATATAATTATGATGGCTTCAGATTGTATCTCTACCACTCAGACGAAATTAACTCTTCTAAGGTTGAGTCAGTGTTTTCCATCATTGTCATGGACAATTAGTAGCCACTTAACAATTGGTTACAGTTCATTTCTGCTAATGGTATTACAGATGAGATCAGACCAACCACACAACAGTCTATATGAGTTCTCGGAGATTCAATGTCCACATGGTACTGGAAGCCATTCCATTTTTCAGGCCAGGTTATAAAGCCACTTTCTGTGTATTGCAGTGCTGTATTTGCCCTGGTGTTTATGAAACATGTCTTTGTGGCAAATTAACTTGCTGGCGACCTAGCTGCGTAACTGAATTGAATTGCAGAACATTAACTTTACGCTAAGTACACAACAGTGACAAGAACTGTGTGTTATTTTAGAGCCATAAGAATCTGCTGTTTTTCTAAAATGCCATCATTTGTAAGCATGGCATTGGAAGAAAAGTTTGTCCAAATTAGCCGTGGTTATAGAGGTTCTGGTTACTAGGATATGCAGTCCACTTATGGGCAAAGAGCTGCATTGTTTTTTTTGAAACTACCTTGTCTGTCTCTTCTTCCTCATTCTTATTATAATGAACTTGGGAATGTTTAGTAAATCAGGTGACTTGAAATGGTTGAATGTTTTCCAACCTTCTCATACTGAAGTGGTCGACAATAAAGCTTCCATAGCAACCAGCTTTTTCCTGACAACAATTTCTTTGGAAGGGGAAAAAAAGCAAAAGGGAAGCGAGAGCTGTGTCTATATGTTAAATACATCGGCTGATTTATTTTTAAAGGTAGAAAAGAGTGTTTTAAGCACTCTGGGAAAAAGACTGCCCATCATGTGTCCATCCATGTTAGAGTGTCTGTCATTTGGTTTCTGAATCTTCACGAGGAAGAATATGTCCCTGACATACAAAATACCTTAGCCATCGAATGAACACATATGAGACTGCTTGGTGTAATCCCCTCAGTAGGGGACATTGACAAGAACTCTAGTGCAAAACCTTGAAGGATACACTGCACTTGTTTTAATTGAATATCATTTTCTACATTAATTAATGTGTCCATTCTAATTTCCCAAAATGGCAAATAATGATGTGTGAAAACAGTATAATTACATTTTTATATTTTTGGTAGAGTAGTAACTGGATTCGATTTGCTTTTGATCTTGAAGGTTGTTTATCATTCCTGTCAATCATTCATCCCTTTTAATTATGTTTATGTCATTTTTGGTTTTTATTTTTAATGAGGCACCCAGATCAGCACTGGCCTTGATGCGTGGCTCCCGTGATACTTTGCGTAGGGGGTTTACAAAGCGAAGTTTCTTCCTATGATTGTTAGCCGGGTGCTTTGAGATTCTCTTTTTCTGAGAGAAGCATGCACATGTAACACACATCAGCAGGCTACTAAGCAGAGTTTGTGACTTCATTAGAATGAGCATCCTTGCATTTGGGTGGAAGTAGTGTGGTAGCTGGCGGTTGTGTGCCGCATCATCCCACAATGTGTCATTTGGGTGAACGTGACTGAGAACCGTGGCAGAGTCCCATCCGTGACTGCATGTAGCCGTCTCAGTGCCCCAGCATTCGGCATGTTTTCTGCAGTAGCTCGTGAGTTTACCTGGAGCTAAGATGAAGCTAAGAGATGTTTTTAAATCCACGACCTGCAGGGGGAGGGCAGCTGAGGTTTAACAGGCATGTAAGCCTGCATATCTTTTGCCCACATTTTTAACTGTAACAATGAGTTGTCACTGGGAAACAGCGTCTCAGCTTGGGAAAAGGCCTGTTGCCTTTCAACTTGAAAGAGGTTGTGGTAGAATTTTTGTTTCTCAACCAGAAAAAGAGAGTGATGGAGGCAGGCACGCAGTGCTCCCCACTAGGAGAAGCTGGCGTTGGCATTCATCATCATGACAGGAGACACTTCGAAATGAAATTCTCACAAATTATGAGGCCAACACTTAGAATCGGGAAGAAAGTGATGAAACCATTTGTGAAACTCCCTTGTGAAAAAGGATGCATTTATTTTAGCTGATTTTTAAAGTAAAACTATCTTTTAAAAAAACATATCCTTAGAATTTACAGTGTAACATTTTGCCATATTTATTGAACATTATCATGAAAGTATGTCTGGACACCTACCTCGCATCCATAGGTATTAACAGCTCCTTCTACCTCCTCCTGCCTTTGTACTGATACCCGATTTTGCAAAAACAAACAAGTAGCCTCATGTTGACCTGCATTTATTTGAAGCGCATTATGCACCAATGCAGAGGAAATGCATTTACTTCTACCTCTGAACAACTAAAGCTTAAATAATGCATTTCAGCAACGAAATCTATTAGAAGAGCTCTCTTGAGAAGTGCTATGTTATGAATGGATTCTGCATTTAAAATATCCATTTTGTTGCCTCCCTCCTGCTAATTACTTCTTTCTTTGTCTTACCTCTAATTTGCATTACTTGAGAAGAACAGAGGGAATGGAGTCCGTCGTTTTCCCCTTCACGAATCCTTACACTTAGTGGCAACTGTAGTGTTGACTTAAGCTCATTTCTGTAGAAGGGAAACTGCATTGCCAAGGAAAAGATAATCGCTAATCACTAAATCTAATTACAAAGAAGAGTAAATCACTAAAAACAAATTAAGTATCTTAAATAAAAATGGAAAATAAAAGCAGTTAAGAATCAAGGAAACTGCTGCAATCTCTCAAGTCTGTTGCACGGAGCTAACTGAGAGCAGCCTGTGTTGGGATGTATGCCTGAGAGCATGCCTGTTTGGCATGGGCAAAGCTTTTCTCCATGGAATCCCTCTTCAAAGAGTTTGACCGAAATGACAAAACCAAACAAAAACCTTGGCTCGGAAGCAATTCTGAGTATCTTTTGGTTGTAACTTAGGAAGCAACAAGTCACTCTCTCTGTGTAGCCCTGCAGACCTGCTTATTTGTCCTCTATCTACCAGGATGATGGAGGTTACTTTCAAATCACTGTAGCCCCAATTTAAATGAACTGGAAACTAATGAGAATTCTATACTTGACCTTAATCTGATGAGGTCTGACAGAAGCTTCTTTCTAACCCACTCCTCCTCCTCCTTTCCTTCCTTCCTTTCTATATTACTAGTTCCTTATGTCTTTAAATGTATGCCAGTCTAATGGGAGTTAAAAACAATAGGAAACGAAGAGTTTTTATCCCTGATTCAGAAAATGTGGCTGGAGGAGTAGTGCTCTTCCTCACAAAATTCTCCTGATCATGTTTTCCCTGGGCAATTTCCAAATCTTTTTTTAGTTAATGCAATTTAGTGATTTATAGTGTTTCCCATAAGTATCCCAACAAAAGTAGAGCTGCCCATCACATTCGTTTTCCTGGTATGTTTGTAGTAAAAAATTAAGAAAACATAGGAGAGGTATTTCATTGAACCATTAACGTTAAAAAACTTGCCTTTAAAAATATTTATATGTCTTTCCTTTGGGTAGTTATTCATAAAATGTTTCCATTTGCTTTTCAAGCACTTTGTCCAGTCTTCTTAGGTATGAAGAAAAGTCAGAAGATTGAAAAGTAAATTTCTGAGTTGGGAGGATTTAGGAGAAGAGATATGCATGAGAGATGGAAATGCGGTCTGGGAAAATGAAATACCCAATGATAGGACCTTTCGATGCTATCTCTGCCTCGAGCCACTTGGGTTATAATAAGGTTGTGGTCTACCCTGACTCTGGGACCAGGGAATTGAGTGCTCCGGTTCAATAGTGGGTAGCTTGGCACCATCACTAACTATCTTTGACCTTATACTTCTGAAAACCAAGTTTTTGTCCCTATTCTTTGTCACCAAGTGCCCATGTGTAGCATATTCTGTTCTTGCCTTTTTGGTATTAGGATCCTCCTGGGTACCTGAGTTTCTACGGGGTTTTCCTCACACTGTACTCAACCTGGTAGGGACATCCGCAAATGGTGGATCGTGGATCTCTCTGGTCAACCAACCTTTGTCACCATCATCACCCCCCATCAGGGACTTCCCAGATGGGCTGGAGCTGGATCTCTCCTCCAGGTCTGGCCTTCTGGGGTTTAACCCATGCGGCCACTGACCACATGACATCTCATGCATGGAGTCAGAGAGCACTGGATGCCACCCTGCAGGGACTGTGTTCCAGTCAAAGGCACACTAACAGTGAGCACTCACCACAGGCTGTGAGGCCGCATCACTGAACCAGGGCTGTCCCTGGGTACTCACCAGAAAAGCAAATTCAGGATGACGTGAGAAAGAAAGTCACGTGGCTAGTGAAGGTTGAGCATGTTGTGTGTGTGAAGGATGAGGTGTGGTTCGTATGCCCATATTTTGGATTGGATGGACCAAGTGAAGGACAGTCTTAGGACGGGGACAAAGAGTCTGAGGAGTAGGATGTTCTGTGCTGTGAGCAGCGACGGGCACTCAGCAGCCCTCGCCTTGTCTTCCTGCGAAGGTTCAGGAGCCAGTGTGTTCTTTCCTCTGGTTCAGCAGAGAGCAGTAGACCCTGTCTCCAAGCCGTGGCAAGTGTCTAATTCTCCCTCCTGCTCAGCTCCATTTGCCCTTAGGTCAGGCACATTGACGTGAGCTCAAACCCCCATGTACTGCAGAGGGATAACAGTTCTTCAGCCTTGAAAAAGGAATCACAGAGGAAAGGGCAGTTAGGGAAGAAATGAGGGAAAAAACGGATGAGGAAGAGGGCCCAAAAAGAGATAACAGACACTGAAATCATCACATATTCCTTTAGAAAGGCACAGTGAGCACGCTCATTGTTTTTCCATTTTAGACAAATAATGCATGATAAGTATAAATGTGTCATGAGCACACTGTTTTCTCTGTAGAAATAACAAAGGCCCTGGATACAGTAGAATGTCTGGCCGTACTTTTCTGTAAACTGCTGCCACTTTGTCCTTTATCTGTGTGGTTAATTTCTATGAACTGCTGGACAGCTGATTTGACCGAGGCTTCTTGGCTCTGCACCGGGTGATAATTCTACCTGGGCAGCAGGCCACGCGTGAGAGCAGCTTCCCCGAACCTCTCTCATCCCCTCAGTTTGGGCACAGTCCAGCAGGAGAATATTTAAAACTGGGTTTGGTTTAAAATGCAGATAACAGACAGAAATGCAGATAAGCTTTGCCATAAGAAACGCACAGATGACTTCAGATAAAAGTTTCGCCAGAGAATGAATTAGGACCGTCGTCCTGGGGGCCATGAGACAACCCTTTGCCCCACACAGCGTCCCATCTTTCAGGACCAGCAAAATACGTGAATCAGTTGGAAGGAACTATTTGAAAAACCAAGGGATACATGAAATGTGATTTTATGAGGAAACGGATGTACTCTTAGAATACCTTCACCTTTTTTTAATACCACTGTGTTGCATGGGCTGTTCTGCTCTTCAGTAAAAATGATTAATAGCCCCCATCCATCACATTGTACAGTGTGGTACATCTGAGTAGCAGAGAGCTTATAACATATACTTGGCAATAAGTCACAAAAACATTCGTATTTTTTAATAACATTTTTGAAGGAGAAAAATCTGTTTTTCAATAAATTCTGGCGTGGTTTCCCTCCAGATTTTATTTCTCATTTAAAATTACCTTGGGGTCGATTCTTTTCTTCTTCTGTTCGCTGGCTCTTTACGAGGTCTTTGCCTTAAACAGATACATTTTAGAGATGGATTAAAAAGGGGACTAGCTCATGAGCATAGAATTCCCGATTTCCTTCTGTTTCCACTTCTGATGAGTTGTGGCAGCATTAACACCAATGTAACTTAATTTTACAGAAATTTTTGTAGTCGGTGCTACTCACAATCAGGTAAAATTATTCTTCGACACATTTCTTTGTTACCCTTATATATTTGGCTTTTCTTTGTGGACTATTTTATTTCTGTACATTATTGTGTAAATTGCAGAATCTTTCTTGTAAAGTGGTAGGTTGCCACTATTTTTATTGGTAAAACTCTGAATTTATTATACGTTACATAGTTACCCCTATTATTGGAAACTCCTTGTTTCTACATTAAAACAACAACAACAACAACAACAAAAAAAAAAAAACAGAAAAAACAGCTTAAGCTGGGCGTGGTGGCTCATGCCCATAATCCCAGCACTTTGGGAGGCTCAGATGGGCAGATCACCTGAGGTCAGGCGTTTGAGATCAGCCTAGCCAACATGGCGAAACCCCGTCCCTACTAAAAAATACAAAAAATAGCCGGGCATGGTGGCGGGCCCCTCTGAAATTCCAGTTGCCCAGGAGGCTGAGGCAGAAGAATCACTTGGACCCAGGAGGCAGAGGTTGCAGTGAACCGAGATGGCGCCACTGCACTCCAGCCTGGGTGACAGAGCGAGACTCTGTCTCAAAATAAATAAATAAATAAATAAATAAATAAATAAAGTTTATAATTCATAGTCACCCAGGGCCAACAAGTTGATGATGTGGAATGTCAGCTAAGGGTGATGCTAATTGTAGAAAATCCTCTTGGCCCTTTTCCATTCCTAGGAATTCCACATACTTTTTTTTTAATTTTTAAATTTTTACTCCAGTAGTTTTTGGGGTACAGGTTGTTTTGGTTACATGGATAAGTCCTTAACATGCGTTATTCATAAGTGAGAGGACACTTTCATTCAGGACCACGTGAGTTCCTAATAAATATGAATGGATTATACCCTCTAGGAACTGAAAAGGGAACTTTCTGAAGTCTGTGAAATTCATTCTTATATTTGAAAAAGATGATACTCAACCCATCTGGCATGCTTCATACCAGTCCCCACCATTCAAACATTAAGTCCATGAATGAAATAATGTGCAGGGTTTTTCCTATCCACAAAGAGTTCCCGTAACATTTTATAATGTGAGATGTTTTTAAAGCACAGAACAATGTTTAACATTGCAAACCCAATGAACAGGTACCTTGGAGATAGGAAAAGCAAAGTAACTCTCTTTCTGTGTTTGTTGTCAAGGGAGGTCTCCCATACCAGCTGTCTGATTTTCTTCTCTTCTGTGAATTGGAAGGTTGCATTCAATGAAACAAAATCCGCATTAGGATGCAGATGGCAGCATGTTGAAACACCAGGCAAAGAGGTGTTTATTCCACTAAACACCTTTGGGGCTATCTAGTTAGATTTTGAGACTTGACTGTTTCTAAAATGCTTTGTTTCTGAATCCTGCTTCTTTTATGGGTGTTTGAGAGAGATTTAGAAGGGGAAATCAATAGGATATTATGATGGATTGGATATGGAGGGTGAGAGATGATGGTATAAATGATGACTCTTGGATTTCTTACTGGTGTACTTGAATGAATGGTGGTGTTAGAGAGCTAGTTCGCTGAAAGGGATCAGGTTTGGAGGGAATGATCAGCAACATTAGGCTTCCGATATGTGGAGTGAATTACAATACTTCTGAGACATCCAAATGGAAATACCAAATAGAAAATAGGATGTACAGATCGGTATGTCATAAGAAAGGTCTTGGTCGAACATGTAAATGGTGACTGTATATAGGTGTAATTTCAGCCATGGGTGTGAATGAGATTGCTTAATGATTCCTGAGCTAGGTAGAGGAAGATGAGACTGTGAAGAAGTTAGAGAGGGCTAGCTCTCAAGACATAGAGCACCAGGAGAGTGTTAATGTCAAAGAACCCAAGACATGAGAGGGTTTCAAGGTCAGAGAAATTGACAACCTGGGTAGTATCATAAATGACTTTGTCCACTAATTCAGGTACAGTCAGATATTGGCAACATCATGATCTAAAACTTCTTTGTAGAAAATTAGCTGTGCTTTCCACACAGCAAGGATCCACCCTTAATAACTGGCTGACTGGTAGGTTTTTACCACTGTAGCACAACGGAAACACTTGTAACCTCTGCATACCAAGCATCATTTCTCCCTTGCCTGGAATAATTTTCCTTTAATATCATCCTGTGGGAAATATATCTAGTTTACTGCTCCATTCTTTGTATCTTATATGGAATTATAATGATCTGTACTTTTGTTGACAATTTCAATAACGACAGGAAAATATCATTATTGTTGAGGTATCCTGGTTTAAAGCAATTTCCTGGGAGAAAGCATCAAACTCCCGTAATAAAGTTATAGTCCAAATTGTAAAAATGTGTTTTTAAGGGTGTTTTTTTCTTTCATGTAGAAGCATCACGGGCCTTTACTGAACTAATTGTCATGGTAGAGCTCTTGATAAGCCACTGTGGTTGATTAGTATAATAGTGTCCCTGTCAATTTTACTTACCACATTGAAGTGGCATAGTTTCTGAATTTGACATTCTTAGACCAGACTGTAATCCAGTGAATCCAATACCTAAGCAAAAATAAATTCATAGAAGTAGCAATAGCTTTTACTTAAGCCTTCCTTCCAGTCCATGGCAAAAATAGGACTTCAATGGATTTCAAGATACTTGCCCAACTGTGCTACTTCTAAAGTAATCAATTAAAAGAGAAAGGCATTAGCTGGTTCTTCTTTGTATAAGAAACAAATTTAAACATCTAAGCAATTCTCAGTTCATAAGGTAACTTTACTTTTCCTATATAAACAGTTTCTGCTATAGCTGAAGATAGAACAAATGCATATGCTATTGATTCTTTTGGCAAGTTACATGGCTCTAAAATTGGACTTCTTTTCAGGCATCGCAAGCAGACCATTGTCTGTAGCTTCCATGGAGATGTGTGTGATTTGTCCTTGAAACTCGGGGCCCTGTTCTCCTCCCACTACCAAGTTCAGCCATGCTGGTGGCTTCAGACAGCGTCCTTGGAACTCTTGACTTTTACATCCTTATCTCAAGCCCTGCTTTTTTCTTGAATGCCAGTAATTTTGGATTGGAAATCTCTTCCTAGGCAACCAAATTCAATGTAAAATGGAGCTCATTTCCCCCTTTCTTTCTCCATGGAAGTCTTATAAAACTCAACCAAGCATGCCTTGGAATCATGCCTCACTCCTTTTTCTCTCTCATTCCCCACAGCTCATGAAACCCTCAGCCCTGTCAGTTTTTTCTTTCTCAATTTAAAAGTTTTCCTTTCTTTTCATCGTTTATGGACAGACCACCTCTCCCTTGCACAGTTGGAACAACCTCTTCAGCCACCTTCTACCTCTACACAAAAGTTACTGATGTTTCCAAAACCTGAGTCTCATCTTGTTACTCCCTATTCAGAATTCTCCAGTGCCTCTCCTTTGCCTAATGGTTAATGCATCAACTTCTCAGCAAGTCTTAAGGGTGCCTCACAATGCGGCTGCAATCTCCCTTTTCCAACCTCTTGTTGAGTGACTTCTGTACATTCTTCACCCCAGCTAGTCACCCATTTATCAGAATTCGAAAAAAATCCACGCTTTGCCACAGCCAACCCCACACCATGCTTACATCTTTCAAGATTAAACTTGAAAGAGCTTCTGTTCGTCATTCAAGATTCAACTCATATGTAATTTTTGCCCCGATGCTTTCTTGTACATTATGGATTTTTTTTTTTTTGCTTTTTTTATTCCCATAACATTATAGAAGCTTTTATTTTCACTTACATTTTTATTAACATTTTACAAGAGGCTGCATGGCCTAGTGCTCTTTTTAAAAAGCTTAGGCTTCTGAATCAGATAAACCTGTGTTTGTAGCCTGATTTTTTTTTTTTTTTTTTTTTTTTACTGTGAACTATGAAACCAGGTTATTTGACTTCTCTGAACCTCAATGTTCTCATATGCAAAGGGGGGGATTAGAACAGTACCTTTCTCAGAGGGTCGTCATGATTATCTGAGATAAACCACACGCAACTCTCGACACATGAAATTAAACATTGTACCTGGCTCATGTTTGATTTGTTGTTGCAGGGGTGGTATTGGTTATATTTGTCCTTCCCTCAAGATTGAGTTCTGATTACTGGTTTGTAGTAGAAGTCCAGTAAATACTGAATAAATAGCTAACAAGTGGGTGAATTCGTATATAGATGTAGTTAGGTAGCCCAAAAGATTAAAGTAGAAACTCTTCTGAGACATGATACTGTTACTGGGATGGGAAGGCTAAAATTATTGCATATTTTAAAATCTGGAAGAGTAGAATTTACTGACTCCTAAATTTACCCTTTCCTGAAATGGGAGAAATGCAGGTAATAATATTTATGGTCAGTTGTTCTGTTTTTATTCAGCAAAGCATGAAAACTATTTATTTAAAGAAATAGACTGACACTACCCTTTTGCTGTTAGTATTTGGTCTCCAGCATTAATCTGATGATCACTGATATTGACTGCTGTTCCTATTAAACCATGTTTAATATACCATAAATCATGTCAAATTGCACAAGTCTATATATTTGCAGGAAGGTAATTTTTAAAGAATGTTAGCCTGATTTATTTATTTGCATTCTGATTTATTTACTTGCATTTTTTATGTCCTAGAATCTATTATAATCCTCTATCAGGTGATCAAACTCTATGAGATTTTAAAAATAATAGTTTCGACTTCCAGCAAATGACATACAAAATACTCTGATGAAATTGACCTTATGAACCTGAGTATTTCCCAGGGTTCCTGGACCCTAAGAAATACCCTTGAGCAAACCACAGTGGCTTACACCTGTGATCCTAACACTTTGGAAGGCCAAGGCAGGAGAATCACATGAGGCCAGGAGCTCAAGACCAGCCTGGGCAATACCTTGTCCCTACAAAAAATACAAAAATTAGCCAGGTGTGTGGTGTGTGCCTATAGACCCAGCTACCAGGGAGGCTAAGGTGGGAGGATGGATTGTGCCCAGGAGGTCGATACTGCCCTAAGACGTGATTGTGCCACTGCACTCCAGTCTAGGTGACAGAATGAGACCCTGTCTCCAAAAAACAAAATAACATACTCTTGAACTAAGAAAAATGTTCACTAAATGCACTAAGGTAAAACATTATTGAAAACAAGATACAATTCATTTTCTAATAATGCTCTTTGGAGTTGATAAGAATAGGAATCATCTGGGAAAACAATGACATGTTCAGAGCCTCAGTATCAACACGTGTAGGTAGTATGTAGTTTGGCTCCATATAGCATGTGGCAGGCAGAGGTGACCTCTTGAGTGTGAAAAGTGAGCTGCAGGAGCAGCTGCCAATTACAGTTGTGTGATCACCTTCTCTGAAGCTGGTCCACTGTCACAGAATGAAGACCCTGGTTCAGCTGCGATGTAGTTTGGCCAAGCATCTTTTTTTCCAACCCTGTGATTTCCTGATTAGCAAAACTGAAACAGTGATTCAAAACACACCAGTTGGGTTATCCGATGGGAAATAAAACTCTAAGTCCAGATTAAACAGTACCTCATGATTTTTCACTAAACGAAAAACAAATATAGTAGTGCTTTTTTACCACCTGCAGTCCTAATTGAAAGTAATGATTCTGGAGCCAGCCTGGCTGGGTTTGAATCTACCTCACTTCCTGGTTGTGTGGCTTTGAATTCATCAGTTTGCTTCCTGTGCTTTAAATTCATCAGTTTGTTTAGTTTCCTCATCCGCAGAATGGAATAATTAAGTTACCTATCCCAAAGTGGTGTTACGGAGACCAAGGGAGGTTTTGTTTGTAAAATCATAGAACAGATCCTGAGGCAGAATAAGACATACCCACTGCTCTTGCTCTTACCCTTCCAGAAGAGTTGGCCATGACTTATCTCCAAGACAACAGTGACTCCTAGATGTGTCTTCAGCCCCTGCCTTTTGTGACATCATTTGCATTTTTCAATTGCCCACCAGAGGTGGCCACTGGGTTTTCATTTTGGGTTGCGTATACCTAACCTAATTCCTTCTCTGATTCCCCCAGCTCAATGTAAATGTTCTCCCCATCTTGTGTTCTCTTAGCCAGGTCATTCTGCAGCTGTCTGCTCTAGCACCCTGGCTGCTCCTCAGACACCTTCAGACATCTCTGCTCTGGGATCCTGTGCTCTTTCCCGCTGCATGTCCACAGAGCTTGCAGGCTCCCCCACCTGATAGAGATTCTGCTCCAGTCTCCACTACTCCCTGGAATACGATACCCCAGTCACACTCCACCTCATACCCTTCTTTAGATTTCTTCATAGCACTTACTATCTGGCATTATATAGTGTCTGGTTCACTTAGAGACTCTTTGTAATGAGAACAAAAAATCAAAGCTATGCAGGTATTCACTTGGCTCTTTTGATAGAATGTGGTTACTGGGTACCAGGGCTTCATATTGCAGAGAAATGATGAAAAGTTTTTATGATTTTCACATGGACTCATTATCAGATATGCCTTGATCATTTTTGGAAGGTATTACCCACTTTACAGACAAACTTAAGGCAGAAAACATCCAAACCCAGAACTTGGTCATCTTGGCACTTTTATTTTATTTTACTTTATTTTATTGATTGATTGATTGATTGATTGATTGATTTTTGAGATGGAGTCTTGCTCTGTCGCGTAGGCTGAACAGTGCAGTGGCATGATCTCTGTTCACTGCAGCCTCCGCCTCCCAGGTTCAAGCCATTCTCCTGCCTCAGTCTCCCAAGTAGCTGGGATTACAGGCATGCACCACCATGCCCAGCTAACTGTTCTATTTTTAGTAGAGACAAGGTTTTGCCATGTTGGCCAGGCTGGTCTTGAACTCCTGACCTCAAGTGATCTGCCCGCCTCAGCCTCCCAAAGGGCTGGGATTATAGGCGTGAGCCACTGCGCCCAGCCCATCTTGACACTTTTAATATTAGTCTTGAAACAGGAACAATATGTTCATTTCTGTAGAACTACGAAATGGGGACAAGGACCCAGCACCCTCCAGGGTGGAATTCCCTGAGCATTTGAAGTAGATATTTTAAGCAAGGATGAAAAATTAACATAAAGAGAACAATGAATACTCTATGAAGTAAACAGTCATCATTTGTACCTGTGGTCTTTACGGAAGGAGCTAACACCTGAGGAGGGAAAGGGCATTGCAGTTGTGGTTCTGTTTACATACCCTGCATGGGATTCTGAGTGGTGTAGTCCTTGGGGACAATGACGCTTCAGTGTGCAGGCTGCTTCTCAGCTCAGACTTACTATCTAAACCTCTCTGCAGAAAGGCTGCTGGGGTACCTCCTGTGCCTGCAGGGGAGAGCTCCAGTGCTTCCCTTCCCTGCCTTGTTATCCCCTGCTGGTGCCCAGCAGATTGCAGAGGGAGCCCAGCCCTTCCAGACATCCCACTTGAACTGGGCTTAAAGCAAAAACAAAGAAATAAGACTTAACATGTTTTGTACTAAGGGAGCTGTGTGGATACCGGTTTCCTCAGCGGCTCAGGAGGCTGCCTACCTAGCTGTCCCCACCCAGCAATAAGTGATTGGCGGCAGAAGCAAGGCGGCCAACTCAGGTGTCCCTGAGGCCTGGTGAGCAGTGCTGGTTTTGGGGAGGGGGCTGGGGGGCTGTGGCAAACCTGCAGCACCTGCCTCTCCTAGGGGGGCAGCTCCAGGCTAAACTGGCCTGTGGGCCCCAAATTCTTCAGAGAACTGGATTCCAGATGTGTGTGTTGATGTGGACACCACACACTTGTGAGCTTCTGGGAAGGAATCCTCTCATCCACCAATAGCCACCTCCATGTTTTGGAGTGCGGTCTGTAGAGTTTGGCTGCTTAGATGCTACCCTACAGAAGACTGGAGGAATGGCAGCATTGTCCACAGGAGGATTAGTTGTAGTTTGAATTCACACTTACTGCAGTCCCAAGTATTTGACAAATACTTGGGGATTGAATACTATGCTATATTTTAACCAAACATATTTCTAGAAGTTAAGATACCTCACTTCCATTTTAAAGTCTTTTACTCTAATGTTTGGCTTCTGAACCCTTAATCCGGTCCACGTGTCACTTCTGAAAAGAAGCAGTCAAGCCAGGTCTCCCCTTCTTCCTTCTCTCATTCCTGGATCCCTTCTCTCATTCCCCCTTTCGCTTCCTCTCATTCTTCCTTCCCCCTTTCCTCTTCTCCCTCCTCCCTCCTCTTCTCCCTCCTCCCTCCTCTTCCCCCTATTTCTCCCCATCCCTTCTCCCATCTCCTCCCTTCTCCCATCTCCTCCCTTCTCCCTTCTCCTCCCTTCTCCTATTCTCTTTCCTTCCTGTCCCCCATCCCGTCTCCTTGCTCTCTCTTACCCTTCTTTCATCCCCTCCCCACTTCCCTCCCTCCCTCTCCCCCTTCTTCCCCTCCCCTTCCCCACTTCCCCCTTCTTCCCCTCCCCTTCCCCACTTCCCCCTTCTTCCCCTCCCCTTCCCCACTTCCCCCTTCTTCCCCTCCCCTTCCCCACTTCCCCCTTCTTCCCCCCCTTCCCCACTTCCCCCTTCTTCCCCTTCCCACTCCCCCCTCCCCCTTCCCCCTTCCCCCCTTCCTACTCCCCCTTCCCCCTCTTCCTACGGCCCCTTCCCCCTCTTCCTACTTTCTACTCTCCCTTCCCCCTTCCCCCTACCATCTTCCCCTCTCCCCACTCCCCACTCCCTCCCTCTCCGCCTCTCCCCACTCCCCACTCCCTCCCTCTCCCTACTCCCCACTCCCTCCTTCTCCCCCCTCCCCACTCCCTCCCTCTCCCCACTCCCCACTCCCTCCCTCTCCCCCTCTCCCCCCTCCCCCTCTCCTCAGTCTCTCCCTCTCCGCCCACCCCACTCCCCACTCCCTCCCTCTCCCCCTCCCCCCTCCCCACTCCCTCCCTCTCCCCACTCCTTACTCCCTCCCTCTCCTCACTGTCTACCTCTCCCCACTCCCTCCCTCTCCCCACTCCTTCTTGCCTTCTGTAGATGTGCAGTGCTGATTGGCAGAATTCTCCCCCTCAGGCCGTGCAGGGATGCTCTCATTTTGTTTTCCCCACAGCCCCTACTCCCTGCTCATTCCCTTCACAGGTTACCATTAGGATGTGTCAACCCTTTGTTTAGGTGTGTGCGTATCCTGGAAAATTAGATACTTGCATGAATTAGTTTTATAATCTACATGAATGGGATTGTGGATTCTGGTTCACTGTTTGTTTGTTTTTTTTTCCCAGCCTGTACTGTCTTCAGAACTGCCTGTTTTGCTAGGTGTGCATCTTACTCCTTGCTTCTGACTGCTGCGTGGGTCCTATAACATAGATCACCCACATGTTATCTGTTCCTTCCCCTGGTAATAGCACTCTCAGCGGCCTCCCAGTCCCAGATACTTCCCATAGTGCTGCAGTGAATGCACATATCCCCTTAGGGCTTGGCGGGAGGGTTCATCTGGTTCTGTTCTGAGGCTGCAGGGCGCAAGCACACTTAACTTCATCAAGTGTGGGAGATCCTTTCTGGGATGACTGGACCCATTCATACTCCCAGGATCTGTGAATGAAGTTTCCTATTTCCCCACGTCTCCACTTGGTGTTGACTTTCTCATTCTAATCTGATAGCTGTATCATTGTCATTTTCATTTACATTTCTCTGATTACTGGTGAGATTGAGCTTTTCTTTATAAACTTCTTAGCCGTTTGGATCCATTTCCCTTCTCTCAATTACCTGTTCACATCGTATGCACATTTTTCCATTGGGTTTCTTGTCTTTTTTGTTGATCTCTTCTATAGTCTGGATATTAATCCTCTGTTCACTGTTAGATGTGGCACACATCTTCCAATTTTGTCTACTGTGTCCTTTGTAGGCAGATCTGTCAGTGTGTACTCCTTGATGACTTAAATCATATTTAAGAAATTCTTCCTCATCCCAAGCTATCAAGGATATTTTCTCCAGCAGTTAATTCTGTTAGCTGCATTAGGTATACCTCATATGTAGATGTTTACGGCCCTCAGAAGGGAGGGATTTTTGTGTTTCTGTTGCTTCTGTGGCAGTAAGTTACGGATCCAGCATTTTCTCTCAATAGTAAGCTGGTTTTTATGGTACCATATCCTAAGTATTCCGTCTGTTTTCCTCTAATGTGTGTTGCTACCTTTATATGTAACAAGTTGCCACATATCCATGAATCTGTTTTAGGACCCTGATTTTGTTTCTGGAATAGCATACAGACTTGGGCATCATGGGTAAAGGCCTCCAAGAAAGCAGTGATGCAAGGACTCACTGGAGCCTCATGTACATGGTGAATGGACTTGAGTTTCTTTCTAGAATTCGAAAGCTGCAAGAAAGAGCCTTTAAATCATGCCTGCCCCATGTTGTCATTTTCACACGAAGAATCTGAAAGTTAAAGAGAGATCACAGTGCCGGTAGTCACATACCAATGACAGACATAGGACTGTGGCCCAGTTTTCCTCTGACACAGCTAGGCAGTCTCTGAATTCATTGCCCTGGGCTGCCTCTTTCCTTTCACAGGTTAGAGCAGGTGATTTTTTCAGTCTCTCTACCCCTCACAATCTATTCCTGCCTATGAAAGTTTTGTGAGTTTCTCCTTACTTCTCTTTAACCTTGTTGAGGAAGCAACGCTTGTGCTCTGCAGGCCGGTTATTTAACTCCTGCATGCACGTGGTTTATGTTTTCCCTTCCTCCCCTCCCCACCCCCTGACTTTGTAGCAAAAGGAAATTTATTGGCAGCAGTTTAGTCAGTGGGTGGGAGTCGAGGCAGGTGAGAGAGCAGTGTGACAGGAGTGGACTCTTGATGTTTCATATTTTAATCTGTGTCTCAAAAAATGAACCTGGGCTGGGAGCGGTGGCTCATGCTTGTAATCCCAGCACTTTGAGAGGCTGAGGCAGGAGGATGGCTTGAGCTCGGGAGTTTGAGACCAGCTTGGGCAACATAGCAAAACCTCATTGCTACTAAAAATTTTTAAAAATTAGTTGGGCATGGTGGCATGCTCCTGTAGTCCCAGCTACTTGGGTAGGGGAGAGCAGCTGCTGAGGCAGGAGGATCACTTGAGCCTGAGAGGTCAAGGCTGCAGGGAACCCTGAACGTCCTACCGCACTCCAGCATGGGCGACAGAGCAAGACCATGTCTTAAAAAAAAAAAATGTGCTTTTTGTTCTTTTCTAGCTACATTACATCTTTAGATGCATTACTAGAGTGTGATTTTCTGTGTGAGTATTCATCCTCGTCGTTGAGTGGAACAGAAAAAATGTGAAACGATGAAGTTTTAGGGAGCCATCTAACACTTAGTACTTCTTTTCCCATCTCCTACTACCTAAGTCGGGACAAAGCGTCTGCTTATTTTTCTGCTTGGTCTAAACACTGCTAGATTGACGAAATACACTAATGCATGGAGTAGAAACAGAGGGGCTTTAATGGAGGTCATGTCCCTAAGCAGAGCATCAGAGAGGAGAAGAGAGGAGGAGGCCTGGGTGGCATTTTGTTTGCTGTTTGGTGAGTGGGGAGAAGGCAGTGAGACAGCCAGTGTGACGTTGAGAGTGTTCTCCTGGGTCATTGGCATTCTCAGCAGTGCACCAACAAAGGCCCCTTTCTTCTGGAATTCCAGAGTACAGTGTGCCCACGGGAGGCCTCATCTGGGGGCAGTTTCTGCTTGTCAAGGAACTGCAACCCTGACCTTAACCACCACCTCATTTCATGCCCGAGAGCTTGGAAGCCTAGACCCCCACTAACAAGGAGCAAGGCCCTTGGAAACGCAGCACTGCAATGAGCATTTTATTGAATTCTTTCAAAACTGGAATTACAGAACGTCCAGCAAGGCCCTTTTGGGAGAAGGGTCATAAGGTTGGAAGATAATCAGCTCAGCCTCTCCCACTCTGAGTACCATTCGGTTAGGATGTACTCTCCACCCTTTTCCATCCTGCTACTGCCTCTGAAGTGGGAGCTGTCATTTGGAAGTGATTTGAAATACTTGGATGAGATAATAATATGTGGCATTTATTAATGGAGTGCTTTTTTACTCAGGGGCTCAGACTTTCTGGGCCTTCTAATGTGTTAATATACATCTTCTTCCCACTGCATGGTTTTACTTACTTTTAAAAACTTCTGTGATTAAAATAGGCAAATCGACCAAACAAAACTGTTGAACAACCTCCCTGTTCACTAGGTTAGGTCATCTAGTGATATTTAAAAGTAAAGTAGCTTCATAGAGTGGATTCTGTTGCGAGGCCTTTGTTACTGATAAATGTCTGTCAGTTGTAGTTAAAAATGATTCACAAGAAAAAGCTTAGTTTTTCTTTGATCTGCATTCAATAAGATGTGTCTCATAGACCGAGAAATTTTTCTTCCTCCCAACATAGCCCACCAGTTCTAGAGGAAGGCTATTGTCAGTCACAAAGAGGATTTATGTTTCTTTTTTTTTCCCTAATGGGTAACTGTTGTTGCTTATGGATTGGAGAGGATTCTAAATGCTTGTCTGTCTGATATGAAGGCAGTCTCTCTTTTCACATAGGCAACGTGCCCTATGTCGTACAGGTTAGAGATGAAATACGATTGAAATCATGTGGATAGCATCTTCCTGTGCTATGTCTGTCCTACAGGCAAAGGGCCCCAAGTTCACGTTGGATACGCCGAAACTCAGCATGTTTCCACAGGCAATTTGAGAACAAATCAATACCTCAGACAGTAATACGTCTTAGAAAGAGATTTCTCATATAAGCAATGGAAGTTTTATCTTTTGAATTTGGTTGACTTATAATAATCAAATGTTTGGAGGAGGAGAGACCTATTCTTTTGACAGTCAGTGCAACCTGTATGCTCGGCCTGGTTTTTATAAGGAAAACAGGCTACATATTTGATGGATAACTCAGAGTAGCTTTTAAAATCTACTTACTGGCTTATTTCTGGTCTCCAGCTTTGGCTTTCAAGGAGACCTCTTAGATATTTGTACCTTTACATATACATGGAATAGTACAGCAGAACTTTATCAATGGCCTGTGTCTAGGCAGACCCTGAGCTGATGCTCTTGTATGTGCCACATTTTACTGGGTGCGAATGTCTTTCAACAAAGTCCTGCTTTATAGGCTCTTGCATATTATTCTTCATCTCCACCTTGGGAATAATGAGCTTTTTCCTTTCTTTGAGATGTATCTCAGGAGGTAGAAAGCACCATCAAGATCGCATTCGCTAGGGACACATGAAGAATTTGAGATGATGTGTTATGCAATACGGGAAAGGGAGTCAGAAACTGCAGGAGTTAGAGAAAGACGAGGACATGTTGACATTCCTAGTGACGTATATGTACACATATACACAGTACACACGTGTGTGTCACCTCTCATTACACATGCACATTCACGTGAGAGGGACTAGAACCGTTGGTCAGGCTCGGAGTGGTGCTTCAGCTTTCCAACTGGTTACCAGTTGTTTTCTGATAGCAAAGGAAGAAGTAGATGTGGTGGATAGCGAAAGATGTCTTGATGTTTAGGAGAAGAAATTCAAGTGGCAATAAAATGTAAACAACGATATTTATGGGAAAAGCAATAGTAATGATCAATTTTAATGCAAGCATCTGTGAGACCAGAAGTTGGGGCAACACAAATGATTTATAGACAAAGGTATGGCAAGTACAAACTAATTTGTGAAGGGAGCTATCTTTGAAACGGAACCATGAGTAAACGCAGTGCATTTCCACATGCGTAGCCCATATCCGAAGCTTGTGTCCTGACTGAGTCATGAGTAAACGCATTGCATTTCCACATGCGTAGCCCATGTCTGAAGCTTGTGTCCTGACTGAGTCATGAGTAAACACAATGCATTTCCACATGCGTAGCCTATATCTGAAGCTTGTGTCCTGACTGAGTCGTGAGTAAACGCAATGCATTTCCACACATGTAGCCCATATCCGAAGCTTGTGTCCTGACTTCAGAAACTCTGGGTTTTACTACCAGTATTGGGAAAGCCAATGAACAGGGAAACACAATTTTTAGTTACTGAGTGAATCAATATCTTCTTACTTTAAAATATAGATGGCTTTCACTTGCATTCTAACCTGGATAGTGATTCTTGCCAAGATAATATATAAGCACTTTGTCATGTTTCCAAAAGGAAAATCAAGATTGTGTTTTATTCACTGTTAAATTGGCATTTTTAGGTGTTTTAAGTTCACTGAGGATAGCATCATCAGCAGCATCATTGCTATTAATGTAATTATTACCACCACTAGATGGTGCATGGGGAATTGGGGGCACCAAATGTTATAGGAGGCGTTCTCCTCTATGCTATCACTAATTGGTTGTTAAGGGAATATAGAAACATATCAGAGGGTGGAGGAAAAGGGACGATAAAATATGATGGACTTTTCTCACTAATTAAAACTATGCTGGAGATACAGTGGTGGAAATAGGTCTGGCTGGAGAGAAGGTCTTCTATGTTTGCCCCTTTAAATATACGTGGGATACTAAAATAGAATTTTATAAATGCTCTGTATCAGAAGCAAGTATTCCTTAAATTGGAGAAGGCCTCTGGTGTTCTGGTGGGGCTAGGTTCTTGAGAATCCCTTATTAAATACGACAGTCCACCTCGACCTGGGTTCCCAGCGGGTCTGCCTGTATGGATTTGCATGAGCTGGGATCCTGGCTGGTCTCCTCTGTGCAGCCAGCCTAGGAACATAAGAAACAAAAGCAAGGTTCTTGATTTGACAGGTGTCATTTTCGAGGACCATCACATCTTGATTTTTTCTTTTTTCTGTTCATTTTGATAGACTTCAGGGAGTCTCTGCTGTCAGAAAATGTGCTGGCTCCTGGCTTCATATATGATTTGTGTCTAGCTTCCTGTAGACTAAAAATATCAGCAGAAGGAATTATAGATGGTTCAATTAAAGTAGTAATTGGGCAAAAACAGCCCATAACAAATCCAATTCTGGGAAATGCTTCTGTGCTTTGATTATTATGTTCCTCCCTATTTCTCCCTCTGCTTACTTTTTTAAAGTTTGATATAATAGCTCATTTGAGGGTTTCCTAGTTCTTGTTTGTCTCTCTCATTTTAATACCTAGCAAAGGGCCTGGTGCTCAGAACATACTGAGAGTAAAAACAATGAAATGAGTAATGATCAAAAATACTTTAAGAAATGTTTTGAACATAGAAATAATAATTTCTTAATATCCACAAGCATAATAGGTCAATAGTATTTATGTAAAATGCCAGTACAAAACGAATGTGAAGGAGTATTAATGAATGAAACTGCTGTAGCAGTAAATACATAATATATCAAAGAAAATTTGACAGTTCTAGATGCTGTGTCATATCTTTTTATAACACCAAATAAGGATTTGTCACAAGCCACTTAATGACTCTTTAAAAGTTGCTAATGTTCTTACTTACACTCTCGTCGAGTCATAAATCAAAAAAGGACTTGAAATTAAGACCCATGGTTGGAATATCAATGCAGTCAAATATCTGTTCTTTGTATGAGGTTGAGTGAGTGGATGATGATGGTGAATTTGAGAATGAAAGGGTTCTAATAAGTGATTGTTGAGTTGCAATGGGTTGGCCACAGCACTTTAATTCTTTTGACTTGAGAAATTGAAATGTATCCTAACATATTAAACTTCACAAAGATGTTTATACTCGGAAAAGATCAACACCTCTTTTTCTACACCCACTACAGAAGATGCGATCATTTATTATACGATTTTGAGTTCTGATCAACCGAAACATACAACTAAAACATCACAATTGTGTTTTCTTTTTTAAAGGTCATCAGTTCAGTAGATAGCTGATTTTCTGTATGTAATTCTGTCCCTTTAGTATCCCCACTGGCTTCCCAACATGTAGTATATGTACCTTCTGGCACACAGTAGGGCCTCAATAAACATTTTTGCAAGGATGAATTCAAATTGAATTTGAAGAATAAATACCAGAAGAATAAAATTGGCCCCACATAAATGTGTGGGGATCTACTTGTTGCAAATGGTCCAGGATGCAGATTAATATGCAGTATGCACGTGAATATCTGCAGGTCAGCAAGGTACAGTAGTGAGATGTACACATCTACACAAATTGATTTTTTCAACTTCGTTTGATTGGTAACACTGATTCAAATGTAGTCATAAGACTCACAGTAATAGCTTAAGAGATAAAAAGGGATGTGTGTTTTCACTAGCATTTTATATCTGGCCCAGCAGCTGCAAAGAACCTGATGCTACAGGCGTTTAACATACTTTTCTTGGATTGTTGAAAAGGGGAAAGGAAGAACAGGGGTCATTAGGAATTCTTGCCCTTTCTTGTGGGGAGAAGAAAGGGCTTGCTTGTAGTAGGAGGGAGTTGTATTTGTGAGTCATAGGGATCCATTATCCATATCTGCTGAAGGGCTGTCAGATATGAAGTAAATTTAGAGACCTACTTGTCCCTTTAGCTATTCATCACTGTTGATTGGCGCCAGTGGCAGGCAGCAGTATTTTTAGAGAAGCGAATGATATGGAATTTCTTCATGTACAGAACATTGGCTGATCCCATTACTCAAAGCTACTCAAAAAGTCACAGCTGACACTTGACAGAACTACAGAGGAAAAACAATAGACCTAAGAAGCAAAATACTGAAATGCATGATGAAAACATAGGGAGATTCAAGTTACTCATCACCACTGCTAATCCAGTTTGGTGCTGCTTGTTGTCAGTGGTATTAAAAATATAATTTTCACAGGAATCGATTTTATGCATGTCTCTTTGCCCTATCATAGAGTGAAAAATAGGCTGATTTTTCACATCTTGTACCACCTTCCTTTGAAATATATCTGACATTTATGCTTTGACAATTGGTATGTGAAGAAGAAACATGAAGGACCTTTTTCCCTGTAGCAGCCAGCATGGTGCTGTATCTTGGTTTCCAAATGATAAATGCAGGAAAATAGCAAACAGTTTTAAAAATGGCCTTAATCCTGTGGGACAGTATTCGTAATTTCTCGATAAAATCCTTTTAATTTAATACTCTAAATTAATGTTTTGAATTGCTTCTCTGCAAGAATGCTAGATCGTAGAAATGTACAAACCATCCTTCAGAAGAGTAAAAGACTAAGCCATCTACAGTTGTAACTGTCAGTGAATGGCCAAGACTTAACCGCAGTGGAGCCTTTTCAGCAGTCTATTATTAGACTTAATTTTTAAAACCTAATCACCAGAGATGCCTGAGTCTGTTGACTTAGTTTGACAAGAAATCTGTGCATTTTTACAAACTTAACATGGTCAAGAAGCCTGTGCATGTTCACACACTTACATGTAGGAGAAGTCTGTGTGTTCACTAATTTACACGTATGAGAAGTGAGCGTGTGTTCACTAACATACATGTGAGGCCTGGAGTCTAACCAGAAACTGATCAGCAAGGCTTCAGGTCTCAGGTCTTGAGCGCTAGTGCCACAGCTGGGTGTGCTGATTACTTGGCAAAATCAGTTGGTGGTTTTCGAGCTGTGGAGAGAAGAGTGCCTGGTGAGTTCAGCGAAGTTGGTTGGATGTCCAGTGGTGGTCCCTTCACTTGTTAAATTCAGTGAAGAAAGAGACCCTGTGCTCCTTTTGATGACATGGCCAAGAAAATTATCAGAATTTGTCAAAAGAAACTTTGAACAAAGGTATTAGGTAGCGTCTATTAAAAATTCATCAGTAAGTTGTTTATGTCAGTTGGAGAAGTTCACTGAACATCATAGTAGAATAATTTATTCATTCGTTAACCAACACTTACACAACACCTAAACTATGGTTGATACTATTTTGAATGGCTTACAGATACTATTATATTTAATCCACATGACAGTCATATGATTTAAGTGGTATGATCACCCTCTTTTTAGCGATAAGGAAACTTGGGCACAGTTAAGTCATGTGCCCAGGATCACACAGCTGGTAATGGCAGAACTTTCACGTGAACCTGAGCGGTCTGGCTTCGGAATCCACACTCAACCCACTATGCTGTGCTGCTTCTGAGTAATACAAGGCAATGATTTGTAAATCACAGTGACAACCAGTGATAACCTATTTTATTCCTTTACATCATCCCGCTCTACTCACATCTTTTAGGCTCATTAAAGGATTTAGTTGAATGCCAAATGTGTGGACTTACAAGAACTGGCTTTGAATTCTGACATTTACTGGCTGTGTGGCTTTGGAAGAGTCACCTTTCTGAGTTGCTTTCTTCATTCAACGGGTGTAACAATATAAATCCTGCTGATTTCACAAAAGTCAAAATGTTTTGCCCTGTAGAAGTTGGTTAGGTATCATTCGAAAAAGCCAGTGGCTCTCCAGGGATGAAGATGCTCAAAGAGGCCTTGCTGTCTACCTGTGCTACCAGCTTTCCTGTTCTCTGCAGCAGCTCTAGAGGCCACTCCTTTAGACCTAGGTCCATCTTGAGGTGTTGTTATACAGCCTGTTAGGGGTTTTTATGTCTGACTCCATAATATTGATGATAAAAACAAAAACCACGTGTGTGATGGTATCATGACATGAATATGATCCTTGCTGACATTAAAATGGAGCAGTGGTCTCCATTCCAGGTGATGAATGACAAAATCACCCAAGTATTTTTAAAATGTGTGACTCTCCAGAGAGGGTACCCTTGAGTGGCTCTTCCACTGACCCCGGAATTTCCAAAGCATCAGGCTTGGGTCAAATAGGATTCATCTGAGCTTCTGGTTCTGATCTTGTAAAAGCTAACTCATGCATGCACAACATGATAGGCCATGTCACGCCTCACAGCCTTTGTCTGCGCTATCCTTTTATACATTTTTTATAAGGCAGAATGCTTTGAATGCATTCTGCCTCAAAAGGCATTTTGCTCTAATGGCTGTGTGGAAATGTTTATTCTCTGCTTCTATGTTTTTAAAAAACAAAAGGGTAATCAGAAGCATATAATTGTCTTAGATGCTTAACAAATAGTAATTAAAAGCTATTTTTTTTTTAGTTTTGCAGAAGTATAAGCATGCCTGTGAATTAAAGCCCTGTGTCAAGCCTGATTTGCACAGTGAAGGTAATATATTTTAGTAGCGCCAACTGAGGGCTCATTGCCCAATTGCATGATAAGCAAACCCCATTTGAATGGGTGTTTATTCTTCATCCAGGTTCTTGGTAGTCTGAACCCAAGGCTTGGTGTACTGTTTTCAATAGGTCACCTCCACTTGATCTTTGTTTTCCTCTTAAGTGGCTTGCTGAAAAACCACATTCATCTATGGGGAGTCTTTTTGTGTTGCCCAGGCTGGTCTTGAACTCCTGGCCTCAAGTGATCCTCAGGCCTCAGCCTCCCAAAGTGCTGGGATTACAAGTGTGAGCCCCCATGTGCCTTGCCCCCAAAGCTTTGAGTAACAATGCTCAAAGATACGTCACTTCTGTTAAAAGATTAGTATATTCAGTAAGTAGTTCCTAATGTCTCCATTTTGTAGAGAGAAGAACTGAGGCACGGTGACTTCAGATTTTTGCGTAAGGTCATAGCTAGTCAGTAGAAAAGCTGAAGTTACTGACTTTGGGGTTCTTGGCCTTGGATTTCCCCCACCAGTTCAACAGCTTCTTATTTATATGTTGAAGAGAAATGTTAAAGCAAATAAATGTCTTAGCTCATCCTGTACAAGGATGAGAAAATCAAAAGCCTGTAGTGTTATTTTACAGCTCAGGAGTCACTTCTCTTGTCCTTGAATCATTTGAGCAGGAGACAAGGAGGTCAGCAACCCCCAGTTCTATTTTGGTCCTGACCGATGACTGCTTGTATGACCTTTCACAAGTCACTTAACCCCTGTGTCACTCTCTGTGAAATGAGGATGGAGGAGCCCTGCTCCCCTGCCAGTCTCCGATGGTGACTTCATCAGGAAAGGTGAGCAGAGATGCTCAGACAGAATGGCCTGTTTATGGCACTTTCTCAAGCCACCATCCAGTTGACCAGCTACATGAACAAGGCTGAAACTAGATCAGGACTGATGAGTCTTCACCAAGAAGATGCACCAGAAAAGCAGTGCCACCATGTCCCCTTCTGTGTCCCTGTAGTAACGAAGGCAGGAGGGTCTGAAGGCACATTTTTTTTTTCCCTTAAACTTTAGACTTCTCGCATAAACTTGAGCATATTTAAGAGAGCTTGATAAAATAGAGCAATAAATTCAGTTGGTGAAATTCTGTAGATAGGCGTCCTGAAAGTCAGATGTTACTTTGGTAACAATCCTGTGTCCTAAGGACAGTAGATGTCCACTTTCCAACACCTCCGAAGAAGCTGGGGAGTTCCCTGGGATTCAGGATAGCAGACCTCATTTCTTTCATAGCACTTTAAACAAGATTTTAAACAGAAAAATAATGTCTTATAGCAATCAGATTTATGGTTTTCTCTAGCATAGGCTTACCCATTAATAACTTATTTAATCAATTCCAGAAGAAATGTGTCATTCAGAAATGTCATGTTTGTACTATAAATCTTTAGTTCCTTTTTACCAACAAATTAACTATTTTTAATATTTAAACTTTCATAAATTATTTTAAAAATCAAAAACCCTAGGAAAAAAAATGGGTGAGGGATACAAACATACAAATAGACTTTTCACAGAGAAAGAAATACAAGTTGTAAATGTACACATGAAAAAGCCTTTATGCTCCTCCCCCTATAATGATCAAGGGAGTGGAATACCACAGTGATCAAGAGGATGCATATATCTGGATTCAAATCCTAAGGGCACTGTTTATTTGCCTGGCTGCTTGATTCCGCCCGCCCCCGCTTTTTTGTTTATTGACATATTATTTGCATATAATAGAATTCATCGTTTCATAGGTACACTTTGAATTTTGATAATCATATATAATTGTGCAACTTCCGCCACAACCCATTTAGTTACTTGTTTATGCTTCCATTTCCCAGCTGTTAATTTTCCTGACATAAGCAGAATTTGGTCCTATCACTGCTAATTCTCCAGGTGAAAGGAGAGGTTCATTTGAGTCAGCAAGCATCCTTTGAGCATGTCGTGTGTGTCAAGCACCTTCGCCAGGTGTCAGGGGATACTGTCTTCAGAGTTCATATACCAGAAGGATAGGCATTTGCTCACAGATGTATGCATATTTAGCTCTTAATTTACACATCGGTGCAGAAAAGGAGACCCTACTTAATAGTCCCAAGGAGCAAATATTCCCCAAATAGTTAGTAGCAAATAGCAAAACTGTGCCATTCCCTGTGCTCCCTCCCCCTAGAAGCAAACAGAAAAGCTTTGCTGGGTTTTGCTCCTTAGTTTTTAATGTTCTAACAGGTTTGCATTTCACCTGTTTCTATGATTGTTGAATAACAGAAAATGAACCAAGAGAGCATAAGATTTCAAGCTTGCTTCTTGTTATTTAGAGACATGCTAACAACCCACACCATCTATGCAAATGGAATTTCTGCATCTCCAAAGACCCTTTCCCCTCCCCACCAGAAGTACCAGCTGCCACTCAGGGAGCACTCTTGCCCTTCAGAAATCCCAAGGAGAATCTAGAACAACTGCATTCAACTGTGAAACCCTGAAAGAGCCTTTGCTGTCACCTTTGCTGCATCTAGGGAGTGCTTAATTTCTCCTCCAGCTTCCCCACCCCTCACCAGCCCTTGCAACCCATCCATGCTGTGGCTGGTTTGGGCCCTTGATTTCATAGATTACTACCTGAAAGCAGAAAAGGACCATAGTGAGACTTACGGCAGCACTACAGTTAGCGCTGAGGCTCTTACAAATACTTTGTGAGTGCTCCTGCCTGAAGCTTGGAGTCCTTGAAGTGCAGAATTACTGCAGGTGCAGCTCAAACAGTGCACGGATTGGCCACCCTGTGCCTCTCAAATCAACAGCTTTTAAGCGCGTCCATTTGCAGACGTGCCAAGAGCTTGCAAGGAGGTGTGTAGCCTGTAAATGAGCTCAGTGTCTACAGTTTCCATTATTTAGACCCCAAGGCATGTTCCTGTCGTGGACAGAAATCACCACCTTAGACCCGTATCTTGCCCGAGAAGTTTATAAGTCTACACAATTGGACTTTTCAACTACATACTATTTTGCAAATTCAGAAATAATAAAATTCCCACCAATTTCCAGGCATAGAAAACCAATTTCTTCCTTGATGGGTCCAATTACATGGTTGATACAAAATTTTAAGACCTATCTTAGTGTTTTCAGAGGCTAGCCAGTCTCTGTGGGCTTGTGAATAAATAGCACACATAAGATGCTGGAGTCTTTGTAGGTCTGGACTGTTTGCTTGAAAGAAATTAGGCAAATTCTTCTGATGCCAAACCATTAAGCAGCATTTTCTGTTTTGCAGTACCCTTTGTTTTTGCCTTCATTCCTCTCTCCCTCTGTCCTTGCTGTCCCTCCCTTCTCTCCTTTCTTCTTTGGTTTCTTCTCATCTTCCCTTAACAATTATTTGAGGCCCTACTATGTGCTTGGTACCATGTTGCGCTGGGGATACAGTGATGAACAGAAACAAATGGTTCATGAACTTCAGGTGCTCCTGGTCAAATAGCGATGCAGACGTTAGTGAAACACAAAAATAAATATAAGTTAATATTCTGGTTAGTGCAATGAAGTAAGCTTGCCTAGTGCTAAGAGGCTAGTTTTTTTTTTTTTTTCTACTGTCTTTGACTTTGATTTGTGGGAAAAAATGCTTTTGCTGTGTCTGTTTCTTATTGAAGGATGCCCCATAGTGTTTCTTGCAGAAACTGTCTTTCCGGAGGTCTTAATTCTGAATACACGGAGCCCAGCATGCTCAAAGAAATGCTCTGATGACAGGGGAGAGTAGAGACGATGTACATTTAACTGAGGAAATGTACTCCTCAAGAAAGGGCTCAGTGCAGACTGATGAGGGGCTTTATTTTGTCCATGTGTGCCAGATAACCGCATAGCGCAGCATGATGGCAGATTATGAGTTCATCTTAAAGAATCTGGAACGCTCCACACCCAGGTGAGGTACACTATATAATTGAGGCATCTCTGGCAAATCTTGGTTTCTATCCTGGCTTCCATTGTGTTTTTAAGAAGCTGTTGAATGGAACATTCTTTTTTCAATGCATAGCACTATTCGTTATTTGGAACAGTGTTTTTTTGAAAATGGATCTCTGCAGCAAGGCCTCAGCTGTATCCCTGGATCCTTTCTTAATATGACAGCCTGTCATCCCCCAAACTATACAGAACAGCCTTGCTTTGCAACCTCATGCACTTTTTAAAAATTTGCAATAATGATGGCAACCATTAAAATGATAGAAACCACTTACTAATCAGTTTAGTAACCAAGGACATCTGCTTTACATAATACAGAGCCATGTTAAAAAGGCTTTTATGTTGTTTGGAAATTGTCAAAGTTAAAAAAACCTAGTGGTAAAATCAGTTGATTCTTTGTGCTGCTTTTCAAACAGCTTTACCCTTCAAACAGTGACTGTAGAAAGCCACCTATTTGTGTTGATTCAAAATGTCTTGAGAAAGTAAGCCCTTCCTAGAGCGTATTCCAGAAGGCTTCCTCACTTGATAAACGGTTATTAGGATTTGAGTTCCTTTCCCCCTCCTTTTAGATTTGTTCCTTTAACACTATGAGAAACAGGCCTCTTGCAACAAGCAGTCGTGAAAGAAATTCTCATGCATAACTTTAAAGTTTTATTGATGCATATCAAGTATTTAAATTATAGCCAAGCTCAGTTTTTCTCATCAGGAAACTTACCTTCTTGGACAGAAACCTAGGAAATTATTTTCAAGTTTGCAATTGCTGTTGTGGAGATCAACAGCAGAACTGTGGGAGTATGTGTCGGGCACCTGGTCTACCATAGAGTGGGGCCAGGGCTTGAGGGAAGCTCCCTGGAGGAGGCGGGAGAGCATCTCTCCGAAGGGCTAGTCATGCAGCTGCAGGATCTGGGAGTACGGTTTATAGTTTGGAATATAAGTTCCCGAAAGTAGCAAAAAGAAGAAAAATAAGGGCAAATACATTGTACATCCATAGTTTTCCAGTTCCTCCCGGTCCCTCAGTCTCCCAGCTCTCCAGTTGTGTGTCTGGAGTAAAATCCTAGATGTTATGGGAGGAGGCACTTTTTACAGCCATGAAGATTTGTGATCTCTAAAGTCCTTGCTTACAAGCACGCTGTTTGGAGGTCCCAATTCTGAGGCAGGGTTTGTTTTTTGTTTGATTTTTTAATTTTTTTTTAGAGACAGAAGCTTACTCTGTCACCCAGGCTGGAATACCATGACACAGTCATAGCTCACTGCAGCCTCAAACTTCTGGACTCAAGAGATCCTCCTGCCTCAGCCCCCTGAGTTGCTGAGACTACAGGCACACGCCACCATCCCTGGCTAATTATTTTATTTTTTGTAGAGACAGGGTCTGACTATGTTCCCCAGCTGGTCTCAAACTCCTGGGCTCAAGAGACCCTCCCACCTCAGCCTCCCAAAGTGCTGAGATTATAGGTGTGAGCCACCATGCCCGGCTGAGGCAAGGTTTTGATAGGTGGTGAAGGTTAAGAGTTGGGTGATAATCCTCTGTGATGTTAGTGAGTCTCTGGGGCTGAACACCATGTTGGGACAATTCCTTAGCATGAGACATTTGCTCTTCGCAGAAAAGAGCCTGCTACCCCCATCCTGCTGCGCAGCGGCCATTACTTCTCTAGTGATGAGCACATTAACAGAGCACAATCCAGTAAAGTCCTTCTAAGATGAAAAACAAGGAAAAAAAATATTAAGCTAATATGTACAGAAACATGAAGACCTGTACCTTTTGTTTTTCTTAGAGTCTCATCTTTCTTATGTCCCTGTCTCTCTGTATTGGTCAGTTCTCATGCTGCTAATAAAGACATACCCAAGACTGGGTAATTTATAAAGAAAAAGAGGTTTAACTCACAGTTCCACATGGCTGGGGAGGCCTCACAATCATGGCTGAAAGTGAATGAGGAGCAAAGTCAAGTCTTACATGGTGGCAGGCAGGAGAGCTTGTGCAGGGGAATTCCCATGTATAAAACCATCAGATCTCATGAGACTTATTCACTATCATGAGAACAGTATGGGAGAACTGCCCCATGATTCATTTATTGCCATCTGGTGCTGCCCTTGACACATGGGGATCATTACAATTCAAGGTGAGATTTGGGAGGGGACACAGCCAAATCATATCACTCTCCCTCTGTCTCTCTTGATAATGAAAGATTAGAGATGTGTGTATATATACATACCTACACACTCAATGTAGTCGCTCTTATTATTCTTATATGACCTTCCTATGAAATGAGATGGGTTCCACCTGTTCATGAGCCTTTTTTGAGGAAAGGACAATATCACTTAGATTCTTAATTCCTAATAAAGATGGAAATGGGATGGGATAAAGGTTGCTCCATTGAAAGTAAATTGCATTACAAAGATGAATGTAATAAACTTGATGTTTTTTAGATCTAAAACAGACTGATTCAGCTTTTTAAAATGTAACATGAAATGGCAATGTTTTAAATTTTCCAAAAATTGGAGATCATTTGTGTCAGGTGAATGGGAAGTTCAGTAAGGCATTATCAGTCTGTTATTCAAGCATCTGTCCCACATGCATCTGTTGAGTACCTACCATGTGCCAGGCACTGCAATAAGTTCTAAGCGTACAAGGTACACACAGCATTCATGGTCCCTGATCCCATGGAGCTTACAGTCTATTATACGTGAAATTTCCAAAGTTGCTGAAAAGATTGAAAATACCTTTGGTACATATTCATAAATTCTTCTGATACTTTCTATGGCTTATGGATAGCATATTTCACTTTGATTCACATATGCTTATATATATTTTTTATAAAGCATGAGATTTTCTTCTTACAGACCAGGATGGGGGAGAAAAAATGTTGGTTGAAGTTTTCTTTCCTGGAACAACAGGTAGATTACAAACAGGCATAAGGCAAAATTTGTCCCCATATTGTGTGATATTGTTTTACTCACTACTTCAGTCTACGTGACTTCCTTTCTAATGGGAACCACTTAGCTGGACCATTAAGTATGATGGTTTCAGGTTCAACAGGCTCTCTTTTGAAATTGACCCAGTCAGTGGTTAGAAATGGCCAAGAACTTACACAGATGTAGTGTGAGGACCTCTGGGCCCAGCTGAGTGCAGATCATTAAACAGCAGGGGCCATACAAACCAAACTCTCCAGTAGTCTTACACCCAGGGCTCAGGGAGTGAAAGAATCGTCAGTTCTCTTGTTGGCTGTTAATTTGGATGTAAATCTAAACTTTTGAGAGCTAGGAATCGGGATTTTTCAGTGTCCTTTGTTATTTGTAATGTGGCCATAGGGTGAAAGCCCTTGGGTATGCTCCATTGATAAAGAGAGGCAGGTTTAGGGTACTAATTGGATAAAAAAAAAAAAATCAGAGTTTCACACAAGCAACCAGTGGCTCAGAGAGGAGAGCTCAACCATAACAACTAAATTTTGAAAATACTTCTCTCTTGAGGGGATTAAGTCTCTCATTTCACTCCCTTTTTTAAAATAAACCAATGATGTGTTATAACATGCTGTCTTCATTTTAATTCACTCCAAAATGGCGCAGTGGTCCAGGGTTTATGCTGTTAGAGCGGTGATGGTAGCGTTTTGCCACACTGCTGTCACCTCTCGGTTTTGCTATCCTGTCCGCTTACTTTGTCACTACAGCCTTAAATCCCTACTGCCCCCATTAAAGTGTCTACTTGTCTCCTAAAACTCATTTATACTGTTTGTTTTTGATGTCTTCCTTGGCAACTTAATTTATATGTCTGCTGTTTTTCAAACGGAGTAATACTCTGCGCTTACTCTAAATTTTGTGTTATTAAAATCACAGCTTTTGGGTTTGTGTGGCTTCCACCAATGTAAACCATTCGTCTCATTTTCCTGTCAACACACACTTATAATTTTTAGTGTATTTCCTCAAATTGTCTTCCCATCACTCAGAATAAGGTCTTTCTGTTCACTTGACGTAAAATACTACATCCTGCAACTATGCTGGCTTGAGCTGCTTTACACCTCCTTTGAGTAGTCAAGATACGCTGTCTGGAAGACAGTGACCAAGTAAGGACAGTTCATTTATGATGATTAATGTTTTCCTAAGTTTCCAGTTGTCTGTGTTTTTATTTTTAATTTTCTGCCTTTCACAGCATTTTCAGCAATAACCAAGGAATCCTGAATCCTTTCAGAACCATTTTTCGCCTCTGTATCTGCTAACCATTTCTTGCCTTTTCTCTCACATGTCTACTCACATTTCAGGGTGTCAAAAATGGACCAGTATACCTACAAAAGTAGAAACACAACCCTTGCAAGGTGGACTATAGTATTAAGCAAACTAGGAAGAAGAGAGGGGTTTGACAACTCGCTAGACGTTTTCAAGATGGCATTCGTCATACATACAAGTATACATACATATATATGTGTGTATTTACAGTTACATCAGAATACAGGGATTATATTTTCAATAATTCCCTAAAAATGCAGACATTGTTGATGTATATAAAAATTGCCTTTCCCGTGGTTCACTCTGGCTGCAGCTACTTAATATGCAGAGCTGTGTCCAAATCAATGCTGTCAATATACAAAACACAATGTATTCGAGAATATAGAATAAAACAGTCATATCTGTGAATACAGAGTAAGTCTTTGACATTTCATAAGTTTCATAATATATACATTTCTGGTAGTTAGCATTTTATATTTCCTACTCCCTTGTAATAATTGGAGCATTTGCCTTCATGGTTTATTACATGCCCCGGGGGATATAGTTGCTCTTCAGCCATCTGTGGTCATTCATACTTTTTTTTTTAAGTTCATTTTCAGCCTCTTTATTGTCTTTTTTTTTTTAAATACTTTAAGTTCTAGGGTACATGTGCACAATGTGCGGGTTTGTTACATAGGTATAGATGTGCCATGTTCGTTTGCTGCACCCATACACTCGTCATCTATATTAGGTATTTCTCCTAATGCTATCTGTCTGCCAGCCCCCCGCCTCATGACACGCCCCACTATGTGATGTTCCCCGTCCTGTCCATGTGTTCTCATTGTTCAGTTCCCACCTATGAGTGAGAACATGTGGTGTTTGGTTTTCTGTCCTTATGACAGTTTGCTCAGAATGATGGTTTCCGACTGCATTCATGTCCCTGCAAAGGACATGAACTCATCCTTTTTATGGCTGCATAGTATTCCATGGTGTATATGTGCCATATTTTATTAATCCAGTCTATCATTGATGGAGATTTGGGTTGGTTCCAAGTTTTTGCTATTGTGAATAGTGCCGCAGTAAACATACGTGTGCATGTGTCTTCATACTAGCATGATTTATAATCCTTTGGGTTTATACCCAGTAATGGGATCACTGAGTCAAATGGTATTTCTAGTTCTAGATCCTTGAGGAATCACCACACTGTCTTCCACAATGGTTGAACTAATTTACACTCCTGCCAATAGTGTAAAAGTGTTCCTATTTCTCCACATCCTCTCCAGCATCTGTTGTTTCCTGACTTTTTAATGATTGCCATTCTAGCTGGTGTGAGATGGTATCTCATTGTGGTTTTGATTTGCATTTCTCTGATGACCAGTGATGATGAGTATTTTTTCATGTGTCTTTTGGCTGCATACATGTCTTCTTTTGAGAATTGTCTGTTCATATCCTTTGCCCACTTTTTGATGGGGTTTTTTTTCTTGTAAATTTGTTTATTTCTAGATTCTGGATATTAGCCCTTTGTCAGATGAGTAGATTGTAACAATTTTCTCCCATTCTGTAGGTTGTCGGTTCACTCTGATGGTAGTTTCTTTTGCCATGCAGAAGCTCCTTAGTTTAATTAGATCCCATTTGTCAATTTTGGCTTCTATTGCCATTGCTTTTGGTGTTTTAGACATGAAGTCCTTGCCCATGCCTATATCCTGAATGTATTGCCTAGGTTTTCTTCTAGGGTTTTTATGGTTTTGGGTCTTACATTTAACTCTTTAATCCATCTTGAATTAATTTTTGTATAAGGTGTAAGGAGGGGATCCAGTTTCAGCTTTCTACATATGGCTAGCCAGTTTTCCCAGCCTCATTTTAAATAGGAAATCCCTTCCCCATTGCTTGTTTTTGTCAGGATTGTCAAAGATCAGATGATTGTAGATGTGTGGTGTGATTTCTGAGGGCTCTGTTCTGTTCCATTGGTCTATATCTCTGTTTTGGTACCAGTACCATGCTGTTTTGATTACTGTAGCCTTGTAGTATAGTTTGAAGTCAGGTAGGGTGATGCCTCCAGCTTTGTTCTTCTGGCTTAGGATTGACTTGGCGATGTGGGCTCTTTTTTGGTTCCATATGAACTTTTAATTTTTTCCAATTCTGTGAAGAAAGTCATTGGTAGCTTGATGGGGATGGCATTGAATCTATAAATTACCTTGGGCAGTATGGCCATTTTCACGATATTGATTCTTCCTATCCATGAGCATGGAATGTTCTTCCATTTGTTTGTGTCCTCTTTTATTTCATTGAGCGGTTGTTTGTAGTTCTCCTTGAAGAGGTCCTTCACATCCCTTGTAATTTGGATTCTTAGGTATTTTATTCTCTTTGAAGAAATTGTGAATGGGAGTTCACTCATGATTTGGCTCTCTGTTTGTCTGTTATTGGTGTATAGGAATGCTTGTGATTTTTGCACATGGATTTTGTATCCCGAGACTTTGCTGAAGTTGCTTATCAGCTTAAGGAGACTTTGGGCTGAGACGATGGGGTTTTCTAAATATACAATCATGTCATCTGCAAACAGGGACAATTTGACTTCCTCCTTTCCTAATTGAATACTTTATTGCTTTCTCTTGCCTGATTGCCCTGGCCAGAACTTCCAACACTATGTTGAACAGGAGTGGTGAGAGAGGGCATCCCTGTCTTGTGCCAGTTTTCAAAGGGAATGCTTCCAGTTTTTGCCCATTCAGTATGATATTGGCTGTGGGTTTGTCATAAATAGCTCTTATTATTTTGAGATGTGTTCCATCAATACCTAGTGTATTGAGAGTTTTTAGCATGAAGGGCTGTTGAATTTTGTCAAAGGCCTATTCTGCATCTGTTGAGATAATCATGTGGTTTTTGTCTTTGGTTCTGTTTATATGATGGATTATGTTCATTGATTTGTGTATGTTGAACCAGCCTTGCATCCCAGGGATGAAGCCGACTTGATATTGGTGGATAAGCTTTTTGATGTATTGCTGGATTCGGTTTGCCAGTATTTTATTGAGGATTTTTGCATCGATGTTCATCGGGGATATTGGTCTAAAACTCTCTTTTTTTGTTGTGTCTCTGCCAGGCTTTGGTATCAGGATGATGCTGGCCTCATAAAATGAGTTAGGGAGGATTCCCTCTTTTTCTATTGATTGGAATAGTTTCAGAAGGAAAGGTACCAGCTCTTCTTTGTACCTCTGGTAGAATTCAGCTGTGAATCTGTCTGGTCCTGGCCTTTTTTTGGTTGGTAGGCTATTATTGCCTCCATTTCAGAGCCTGTTAATGGTCTGTTCAGAGATTCAACTTCTTCCTGGTTTAGTCTTGGGAGGGTGTATGTGTCGAGGAATTTATCAATTTCTTCTAGATTTTCTAGTTTATTTGTGTAGAGGTGTTTACAGTATTCTCTGATGGTAGTTTGTATTTCTGTGGGATTGGTGGTGATATCCCCGTTATCATTTTTTATTGCGTCTATTTGATTCTTCTCTCTTTTCTTATTAGTCTTGCTAGAGGTCTACCAATTTTGTTGATCTTTTCAAAAAACCAGCTCCTGGATTCATTGATTTTTGAAGGGTTTTTTATGTCTCTGTCTCCTTCAGTTCTGCTCTGATCTTAGTTATTTCTTGCTTTCTGCCAGCTTTTGAATTTGTTTGCTCTTGCTTCTCTAGTTCTTTTAATTGTGATGTTAGGGTGTTGACTTTAGATCTTTCCTGCTTTCTCTTGTGGGCATTCAGTGCTGTAAATTTCCCTCTACACACTGCTTTAAATGTGTCCCAGAGATTCTGGTACATTGTGTCTTGGTTCTCATTGGTTTCAAATAACATCTTTATTTCTGCCTTCATTTCATTATTTACCCAGTGGTCATTCCGGAGCAGGTTGTTCAATTTCCATGTAGTTGTGTGGTTTTGAGTGAGTTTCTTAATCCTGAGCTCTAATTTGGTTGCACTGTGGTCTGAGAAACAGTTTGTTGTAATTTCTGTTTAAACCATTCATTCAGCAGGCACTTACTTTGTGCCAGCATTGTTATAATTCACCATTTTCCTAATGCTAAACCCTTAGAGTCCCAAAACTGTCTCACAAGCTCCCCTGAGCAGGTAGGGGCTGGCCTCTACGAAGTCTTCACATGTTGCCCCTCCTTGCACCCCAGGATGGAAGTTTGGTTTCCTTACTGGGATGCCCCATAGCACTTTATTCTTGTAAGACATTTATCACTCTCTGCTTTGCACTAAAAGTGCTCTGCTGAGATCTGAAGAGTATTTGTGATGTGTGTATGTAATACATATTTGTATTAACGGCTTTGAGTTCTAAAGTGTAAATGTTTTTCCCATTTCTAACCAGGTGACACATTTTTGAGAGCACAATCTATCTGATTTATTACCGACAGTTATTAATGTTGTGGGGAATTTAAAAATACACTTTAAAATGTGTACTTAAAAAATAGTATATGCTATGCCAATAATTGTTGGGTAAGTGAAGATTATTGAAACATAGTCTGTTATTAGCCCACTAAATGTGAGAATTCCTTTTTCTTCTCCACTTTTCATTACTAGTTTATACACAACAGATGTGGCAACATTTCATTACTAGTTTATAATACAGCTAGATGAGGAGAAAGGCAGTCCCTCCAAAGTTAGAGATATGAGAATCCCCTGAAAGTAGATTTTAGTGCATTTGCATATTAACAAAGAGACGCTCATGGAAACATCCAGGATGAATCCAGCATCCAACTGTTGTTGCATACGTTGTGGTTGTTAACCACAAAGATCGTGTAAAATAAATTTGAATAACTTGCATTACATTGCAGTTCTACTGAAAATACTTGATAGCAATACACCTCAAAGTTTGAATATTTGATTTCTTCAAAACACTTGGCAGGACAGTAATTGAATTGGGGGTGATATCGATTGCTTAAAAGCCTAACAAGAAGAAGGCAGTTTCCAAGATGACAGTGGCCTTAAGAGTGTCATACAGGAAACCAGCTGTCATGTGCTTAGCTTCGGGGAGAATACGCTGGAGCAAGAAGCATGAGGACTCCTGGGACTCACTGTGGACACTGTGTACTTAGTCACTCGAGGAAAGGTGCCGTGATGTTTCTGTAGGACTTCCGCCCAATTGTAAGATCTGGGATTCATCATCCTAGCTGAATAGAGTCATGTTAACTGTTGGGGTTATCCTGGACTTGATAAACCTGTTCTGAAAGCTGACTTTGACCTCTGTCTTCATAACTGGTTTGTAAGGTCCAAAGACACTAAAACAGCCAGCACACGTTTTGTACACTAAGAATCTTTCACATCTATCAATCACGGGCCACCTCCCCTCGCATGTTTATGTGCTACGTTAGTATGGATCCATGGAGGAAGGTGACATGCTCTCAGCTATGTTGTGGCAGTAGCCATGGGCTGCTGTTTTAATGACAGGGAGCTATAAACTGTGATCCATAGGATATACTTTGCAGCTAGTTGCAGCTCAGTATATAAGTTGGCTTTGGTGACTTTTTTTGGGAAAAGAGAGGGTTCAGTGGTGAAAGAAACATCGTTAAAAGGTTGACCCAGTAGTCTAGTATTGCGGCTGGTTAGACATAAAAGCCAGCACTCTTGCATTATAACATGTAATCAAAGAGTTGAGTTTCTGTTAATTCATAGAGAAAACTCGTAGCAGTCTTGGAGTGATATTTTGGGTGGATATTGAGTTTTAAGTCCTGCATTCATCAATAAAACCCTAATTTTATAAAAGTGGAAGACTTGTGAATATTCAAGCATTTTTTGACAGAAAGTACAGTTTATATCTGTGCACATGTGTGCCCAATTTAAGTCTCTCCTCAAGTTATCCACTGGCATCACCCAGGTCCCTTACTTCCTTCCCTTATGCGTTGTTTGTAACAATTTTGCTGCCAATTAAACATGTCTACCAGTGTGTAGTCAAGAGCAAAGAATATAAAACAAAGATCATTAGTGTTACTTCTTGCAAAATATTTACTTTTTGCTAAAGATCTATTACTTAAAATGAGTTTCTAACTGGGTTTTAATTATTGTTACTTCTCTATTTGTCCCAGTTTTTACAAGGTAGGTTGTCTTTTCAGGAGAGCAAAAGCCTAGCATGTAAGAGAGTAGAATATCAAGGGAAGGAAATACGGACATATTTTCATCGCAGCAAAGGCTAAATTAGCTCAAGAGCACAACCAAGGGATACAAATTAAGAACCTTCATAATTCAGCAAATGTGGGCAATAAAGGTAGAATCCTGGAAATCAGCCTGATCCTGAATACTCAAAGGATTATGTATTAAACAAGACAGGGCCCAATGAAATTGTCTTTGTGTTAGAAATTTTCAATTGCAGAAAGTTACAGCTTATTCAAGACCTAATATCCATAATGCAGTCTGACAGCAGCAAAATCACTCCACCGGCAAAAGACTTAAATGAAAAGCAATGCTAAATGCCTGCCTAGGAGAAAAAGTGACACAGTGTTACATAATCACACGTCCAAAGGGTATCATAGAAAGCAAAACAGGGCCACCAAATGGACCCTTAGGCCTTTGTTCATGATGCACCCAAAATATTAGTCATTCATGCAGTGAAATTGCTTTGTTTTAAGCACCAATAGAGTTTCTTGACCTCAAAAGAGGATAAATAATGATTCAGGATAATCTAAGAGGTGATGGTGGTGGTGATCTGTATCAGAAGCTACACTAATATGAGCAGGGATGGCAGCAATGTTTGGTCAAATTGAGTCATGAAAATTCCATTGATTAAATACTGCTGTTATGTTTGAAAACATAAAACTATAAAGAGCTTAAAGACAGCTGTAGTACATGTGTCCTCTACTTTAGAACGCTAGCATCATTTCATCGTAAAATGGGAAAGCAGGAAACATAAAAGTCTAGGAAAGAAGGCAAACACATCTGACTTCTCCCGAAGAGATCTTTGGATCCACAAGGAACCATTAAAGAAGAGGACAGCCAGGTAAAGTAACAGATTGTTAGAGCCTTGAGTTGAAGATGTCAGGAACCTACATTTCTTACTTTAGAATGGAATTCTTTAAACAGAATCCTGAAAGCTAGAGACATTCCAATACTGCTCTCTCTCCCATTGAATCATTGATCTTTTTGATCCAAAAGCATATGCCGTGGGACCAAGAAGAAGAAGAAACATTCGAGGTGGTTCTTTACTTTTCACAGTTTAGAGGCCTGTGCAGTGCTCCTGCAACTAATGGTAATAACTGTGATCATTGTAAAGGGAAAGTTGTACGTACGTATACAAGATAGGGAATGTGTTACTAATGTCAGAACAAAATCACAAACATCAATACTTAAAAACAAAGGGGAAATAATACACATTAAGCCTAATCTGATACATATAATCTCATTTAATCCTCAGTACAATCCAGTATCACTCCGCTTTGTAGGGGAAATCTGAGTCTGAAAACAGCTGAGTAAATTCCTGTGGCGGCCCTTCCCAGCCTTGCACACCTATCACCTTGGCCTGACTTTGGGGTCTCTGCTGACCCAGACTCTCTTCCCCGGAGTTCTAGTAAAAGGTACAGCTTCTTACAGAAGAAGGTAATTCCTCTGGACTGAACCTACAAAGGACTTTGAAGTCTTTAAAGACTGTCCCCTCCCCAGCTTAGCAGATGTTAAGCAGAGGCTGAAACACTTGACACTTAGCCAGCAAATTTGGTTGTATTTTTTTACAGTTGTCTTTCCTTTGTCGCAAATAGGTTCTCTTTGTATTTGTGGCTGGAATTCCATATTATTGTATACTTTGCATAGACTGTAAATGACTAGCATAGCGATATTTGTAAATATTTTACTAAGAATATAATTATACTCTTCTAAAGAGAAGAGGTCGCCGTCCTTCCCTTCCTTGTGCCTGAATGAATCCCCAGCAAAGGCCTGTTGCAGCAAAGCTAAGGGATTAGAGGAGATAAATAACACAGTGGCAGCATCTGCCTGAGGGTGCAAAGGGGCAGGGGCCCTGCAGGAGGAACGTTGGCCTCTCCCCGTGTTTTGTGAATCTAACGTTACTACTTAGGTGAGTTTGGATCCTGTAGTTGCGCATCTTCACAGTAAAAAGTGGTGGAGTTGCTAAGGGCGGATGAGTGTGGCCTCAGAAGATTCATCCCCCTGGGAACTTTCAGTAGCCACAGGGAAGGCTTGCATAGAATTAGGTCTTGCCTGATCAAAGCCTTGGAGCTGCTGGGTGATTGGACATGGACTGTGTTCTCCCTAGGCATCTTGTGCTTGTCCTTCCAGTGCTGATTGTCCTCGGCGGTGCCCATAGGCGACTCTGTCTTCCGTACCAGGGCTGTTCTGTGGAGCCACAGACTGTGTGCCTCTCTGTTACCGCTGTCTCCAGCACCTTGAAGGGTGCATCTGCTGCTCACAGACCTTCAGTAAGTTCCTGCTGAGTGAATGAACACACGCTTGTTTGTAAGGATTAGTGCTTCTGTTGGCAGTGGGATTTGAGAAGCAGGGCACGAGGAGAGAGCAAGGAACACCCAGGAACCTACCCTCCCTCAGCCTCCACCTTGTTAGAGTTCCTCCTGATAGGAAGTGGCAGGGAAACGCAGTGAATCTAAGGAGGGGCACGTGTCTATCTTTCTGATTGAAACACTTTTCTTTTCTGTAATTGAAATAGCTGTGGCCGCTGGCTTGAGAAAATATCCCCTACCTTGCAGTGTCTAGCATCAGTGCTGTTTAAAATCTTAGATCTTCGCATGGCCCTCAAATACCAGTGTTTGCACCTTCACAAAATCCTTAAAGGTTAGTCTTGTAGATGGGTGTTAGGTTGACTTGATGCTCTGAGAGGCTGAGCGACACCCTGAGGAAAAAATGCTGCTTTGGTCCCGACTCCCTGTGTTTTTCCTCCTGAGAAGTCTCTGGTCCTGACCAGCTCTGGCATCATGTGCCGATGCTGTTTAATGCTCTCTCTTAACTTAAAATACTGCCGTGGGGTTCTCCAGCAGTGCCACTGATGTCTCAGTACTTGTTTTAAAATAATTTATATGCAGCGTCTATATTAACCTGCACACCTCTTTTTAGCAATTTCTCCCTTCCCTGACAAGTCTTTTCTCGTACATGACATGAAATAGTGGAGGGCAGAGGCCCAGGCCAAGTGCATGGCTCATGCATTATGTTTCTTTTGCTTTGTCGAAAAACCATTGAATGTCTGTGAAACGTGTATTTCCTCTAAACTCCACTCTAGTTCAACACTTAGCTAACAGATTTTCTAAAAATTAAAGCAATTGTATCAATGCCTATGAAATATGCTACAGGAAAGACCCTTGCCTTTCTGTGAAATACTGTCTTCTAAATAGCCACCGTCATTTGTGCCTCCTGCTCAAGAGAGGGATGTCAATTTTGAGTCCTAGAGTAAGGGGTACTCTGAGCTACACTTAGTCCTTTTCTCATTCATCCTCCCTTTATGAAATCCATCATTACTGCTCCCCCACATTTTGGGCAAATTGCATGGGCATCCCTGACTAATGAATTTTTCCTGGAGTCCTAGAGGCAAAGGGATAGGGCTAGCACTTGTCAAAGTATGGTCTGAGGTCTGTAAATATCTGTATGGCCTGGGCAGTGGTGGGGAAGGGTACAGATTCTAGCATCTCACTCTAGACCTGCTGAATCAGACTCTCTGGGGTGGAGCCTAGGATTGGCAGTTGGACCACACTCATGAGTAACTCATGGCCCTTTGAGAATAGTTACGTCCATTCAGCAAATATTTATTGGTGGACTATAATATACAGGCACTTGGCTAGATGGTGGGAATATAGGGATGTACAAAAACATGCAGAACCTGAGTATGCTGCTTTATACTTACTGAGAAATGCAACTCAACCTTGGATTGGAAGGTTCAGAAAGACGACTGGAAACCTGGGACGGACATTTTCAGTCAACTAGCCAAATAGCAAATATTTATTCAGTTCTCAGGAGAAAGGTACTATGCTGACTACTTGAGATGATAGAGAATATAGCATGGTTCCTGGGCTCTGAGGATCTTATATTCTGGCTGGGAAAACAGCATATGAAAAGTTAAACTTGGCCGGGCCTGGTGGCTCACACCTGTAATCCCAGCACTTTGGGAGGCTGAAGTGGGTGGATCACCTGAGGTCAGGAGTCGAGACTGGCCTGCCCAACGTGGCGAAACTCCATCTTTACTAAAAATAAGAAAAAATTAGCCAGGCATGGTGGCAGGCACCTGTAATCCCAGTCACTCAGGAGGCTGAGACAGGAGAATTACTTTAACCTGGGAGGCGGAGGTTGCAGTGAGCTGAGATTGCTCCACTGCATTCCAGCCTGGGCAACAAGAGCGAAACTCCATCTCAAAAATAAATAAATTAATAGATAAATAAATATAAAGAAAAAAACGAAGTTAAACGATAGCAGACAGACCTGGTTAATTGCTAAGTGAGTAAGGCTCACAATAACAGTGTTCCGGCTGTCACTAGCTCTTTACCGAATGTCTCCTTCCACCTCAATTTTCCCACATCCTGATTCCATCCTACTTCTAGTGTTTTGTTATTTTAATATTTATAATTTAAACATCACTGTTAGGATGTTACAATTTGCTGCCGTAAGGTATTTGGAATTTTTGAAACACAGGCCACCTCTGCTTCAGATGGCATATCATTCTGCTGACTTAATATTATCCAACCATAAAGCAAAGGTGAATTTCTAATTACTTAGAAATATATTCAGTTAAAATAAGCTTTTTTTCTTTTTCAAAATGCTATCTAATTTAAATACATACCTATATGTGTATATGTGACTATATGGCATATATGTAAGATTATATATGTATATACCTATGTATGTATGCACATGCACATGTGAAAAGTGTACAGCTTGGAAAATACAATGTGATATCAGAATAAAGTAAGGAAAAGTTATGGTGTAAGAGCTTTTTGGATCATTTGAAATGATAGAGATTGCTGTAGGTTGGCTTTCCAAAGTAGACCAGAAGATCCTCGCTTGGGAGTTCTGGAGTCAATAGAGTAGAGTTAGAAATGTTCTATTTAATACTTTTCAGTAGATCTTCTGGAGTTAGCCCTCTGTGACTTAAATAGTTGGAAATTAAGGCATATTCTTTGGGAGTTGGATGCATATAAATTCCAGAGGGTGGAAGCCGTGTTAGTACAATGCTGTGGGTAAGAGCTTTGGTTTTAGAGTCAGATGGTTTTGTGTTCATGTGTGTACTCTGACTATATTGTGTGGCCACAGGACTTAAATTTCTTAGACTCAGTTTTCTCTTCTATAAAATGGCCTGAGTAATAGTACTTATCTGATAGGGATATAGAAAATGTTAAATAGATGTTAAGCACTTACCCAAAGTCTGGCATACATTAAGCACTCCATTATTGACTCTCATTACATCATCATCATTTTCTCAGTTAGTTAAAAGAGCCTACTGCGTGTATATTAATTTGCCTTTCCCTGAAAAGTAAGACAAATTCACCTCCACAGAATAACTTACTGTCCTTTTTAAATACCATTTCTGTGTGGATCTCAGCAATTGTGTAAACTTTTAAAAACAGAATTATCCATATTCTTTCAGTGATTGAAAATTATAGAATTTGGAGCCAAGCTTCAAGTGTTCCCTTGTAATGTGTACCCAAAGAGGAGAATCTGACTGTACGTTGTTTAGTCATTCATAGCATGTATACCAACCAGTGTTTGTTCAATTTAGGATGGTAAAAATAATTTGCACAGTTTGTTAATTGTGCCCCAATAAAAATGGGGGAAAAACAGATTTAGATGATAGATGAATTTTGGCTTGGAATATAGACCTAATTAATTATATTTTTTAGACACAAATTTAAAGTTATTTCTAGCACATTAAAATAATAAAATTAGCACAATGTGAAACTATATGGAAACAGAATATAGCAATTTCCATAAGAGACTTTGAAATACTGACAGTAATGATTATGGAATTTTCATTTCCCAGCAGCTGCCATTTCTTGGAGATGTTTACATATTAAATATTAGATCATTTCTAAAAAATAAACTGAGACACGTAAATGGAATTATTTTTTATCCTGAGGCTCAGACTAAAGTCCCAGAGTATGACATTTCCTGGGCATTTTCTCTGTAGCTCTCAACTGTCCCAGCCTTCGGTTGCAGCACAGAGAGCTTCTGAGTGGCCGTTGCTGTTCAAGACGGTACAGCTTTTCCATGCTTGTCCTGGGTCTCTTCCTTGACAGACTTATTTTATTCATTCTGTGTTTACACACCGACAGCTATGACACACACAGGATCGGGATACTCTGCTGGGTGCTATGGTGCAAACTTGCAAAGAATTTATCATCAAACAGTAAAAAGATGAGCCTGAAAACATACTGCCAAATTTTTACTTTTAGAAGACTGGGGGCAGGTGTCATGAACTGGCTTTGTTTATTGTATTTCAAATCTTGTTTTCTTTAAAGAAGCCAAGATGCTAAAATGAGTGGCATGTGTTCAGTAGGAAATCATCTCTCGTGTGTGTTAAACAGAGCAGTGTTCTCCCTCCCAAACAATTTATAATGAAGTAAGATGGAACCTTGGGTGCTGTGACTGAAAACGGCCATAAATTATCAAGTGTAAGTGGGAAAGTTGGTGCTTACCATTTAACTTGAGCCTGGAACATACTGAAGGCATTAAGTGCAGTGGTATGTGACTGAACTGATGGGAGTTAATATGTAATTACTGTTTTTTACAGTACAGTTATGGCGATTATATTTATTCTATTTTTTGGAAAGTACATATAATATAATTATAATTAATAACTGCAAAGATAGGCTCAATTACTTAAGTCATGAAAGTGAATTACCCTAATCATACTGAGAATTTTTCAGCCACCCTGTATAAAGAATATCTGTGGAAACAGTAATGCTCTGGAGAATGTTACTTGTAAGGAAACTGAAATAAATAAATGTGGAGTTTATGCTGAAATGAGTAGTTTTAAACAATGAAGAAAACTATCAGAAATTTATAGCTTGCTACTATCTTTAAATCCTTTTACATAGTGCATGAATCATCATGCTTTCATTGTAAATTTAAAATTTTAAATGAAATTCCAAGAAACATTGTCTTTGCAAAACACAGTTTTAAATAGTTGAAAAGAGTGAGGAAAGAAATTCTGTTAAAATTCAGGATTATTTTTGAACCCTTGATTGACTTTCGAGGAATATTTTAAACTGTCTAGAAAACTTTGCATTATTATTTATGGTATTATGTGCTAAATAAAAGGGGCCATATCAGTGTTTTCTTATAAATAGTTTAGTTACTTTTGGGGATGAAACTTCCATATAGATTATGTGATTTTTATGTAAAAATGTAACCTACAAGGAAGGTATCGCTCAAGCTTGTGAGTTATTTGAGTGCAATTAATGTATACATCTTTCCATTATTATAGTCTATTTTAGGTAACACCTTTAAAGAGTTTAACTCTTCCTTCTTACCTACCCCCTGCTATCTGATGACTTGCCTTATCCTTCTTCTAAATTTTAGTTGCACAAATACCTATTCTTTACCCCTCCCCGTTTCCTTTCCCAGTACCCTAAAGTAGACCACATCATTCAGTTTTGTTTTTTTTTAATTCAGCAAACACCCCCTCAGTTCATCTCAACAAACCTCTCAATTCTGCCTCTCTCATCGGCTCATTTCTCTTCGTCTCCACTGTTAATATGGTAGAGTAAGCCATCTTCAATTTCTCACTTGCGTTATTTTCCAGGAGGTTCAAACCGGAAATGGTTTCGTGGGATTTCATTTAAAGTAAAATAGACATTTTTAGTTTTTGAGAGATGGTGAGCCAACTTTTATCTTTTGAGAAACTGCCTCTGCTTAATCAGTTAGTCAGAAGTACCTAACCGTAACTAAATTTGCCTTAAAAGAAATCAGGTTGGTATATTTTCACTCTTCCCCAATTATAGGTACCCAAAAGGGCAAGAATTATATTAGATTTCATCTTTTGATGTTGGTTTTTGTTTTTGTTTTGTTTAGGAGATGGGCTCTCAATCTGTCGCCCATGTTCGGTGCAGTAGCGCAATCATAGCTCACTGCAGCCTTGAACTCCTGGGCTCCGGTGATCCTTCCATCTCACCCTCCCAGGTAGCTGGGATTACAGGAGTGAGTCACCATGGCCAACTCTGTCTTTAGACATTTAAGTGCCCCATTTCAACTGTCTGGTATGCTTCTCTGTGAAATACTGTAGGTGTGCAATAGTCACCCGTCCATCCACCTTTAGCATCATGTAGCTCTTCTGTGTTTGTATTTATGTAGACAAGACTTACTGTATTTTATGAGCATGTGAATTTTTAATTATGAATAAGTTTTGGTATATTGGAAAAAAGTACACAATACTGTATTTGCTTTGTCACTTATAAATTTCGCTATTTAAGATTTAATACCCTCAAATTTGTTAAATTAGAACAATTTTTAGGATAGTGCCAGTCACTTATTTGTATTAAAAATAAGGGTTAGGCGCAGTGACTCACGCCTGTAATCCCAGCACTTTGGGAGACCAAGGTGGGAAGGATTGCTTGAGCCCAAGATTTCAAGACCAGCCCAGGCAACACAGCAAGAACCCATCTCTACAAAAAATTTAAAAATTAGCCAGGCATGATGGAGTGTGCCTGTATTCCCACTTACTTGGGAGGCTGACATGGGAAGGTCGCTTGCGCCGGGGGTATTGAGGCTACAGTGAGCATGATCACACCACTGCCCTCCAGCCTGCATGACAGAAGGAGACCCTGTCTTAAAAAAATAAAGCTTAGTTGCTAACTTTTGTATACTCGTAGAGTCATTCATTGAGTACAATTTTTTGAACACTCACCACGTGCCGGGCGCTGTGCTAAGGTCTGAGAATGAAACTCTGAATGCTTGACTCCTTTGTGGGGAAGCTCTTGCTTAAGTCATTATGTGGAGCTGAGGTTCCTAGCACAGTGCCCCCTAACCTATGCTGGGGTTACTGGATGGAACAGAATAGTTCCCTGAGAAGTGTTGTGAAGTTAAATAGGATTTGGCAAAAGGAATAAAGGCAAGGGGCAGTCCCCACGATGGAGGACACTGGAAGGGTGAGTTCAGCACATTTGAGGACCAGGGGGCCGACCAGTCAGGAGCAGAGACTCGGAGGGGTAGGATGGGAAGAGTGAGGCTATGAAATAAGCCACAAGACAGCTCCTGAAAAGCCTTCATTATTCTGAAAGGCTTGAAGAGTACCTACAGGAGCTGTAAAAGATTTTAAGGACCTGGTGCAACAGAAGCAGATTGACATTCTTGGAAGATTTTTCTGGGGGAGCCAAGTGGAAAACACATTTGTGTGGTCTAGACTAGACAACCTGGGGTGGGGAAGAATACAAAAGCAACAGTCCTCAGTTCCTCGGGCCCTTCACTGTTGACTTTGAAGTGCAGACTAATCAATCATTGCATGTTTATTTAGTTCCTGTTTCATGGTGATGTGTCTTGATAGATAAGGCTGAAAATTCAGAGAACTGTTAGACCTGGTTCCTGCCCTCAAGACGTTTAGTCTAGTTGGGAGGAAAGATAAGAACATAATGTATGGTTTGTAGTGTTTCAATAGCATGCACAGTAGTTTCACATATAGTATCTGTTTTAATCCTTGAAACAACTGTAATCTATCACATTATTGCAGCTGACATATTATTAATGAGAGACTGTAGCTTAGATGAAGTCATGTCCTGTAGCCCTCTTTATAAGTAATGAAGATACGACTGCAAACAAGGTCTTTGGACTCCTTGGCAAGATGCCTTCCCACGACATCATACTTTCCCACTTGTTAAGTAATACCTTAACCAGGTAGCTGCCCGAGATGAAAACATGTGAGATTGCATAAAGTGTGACTGCCCATCAGATGGCTTACATAGATGACAACGTGGTATGTTCAGAGAAGAATTGATCACTGTATCTTGAATGATAACTTGTTTCTTGATGGGAGCAAATTCTGATTTGGAAACGAATTCTAGGGTGCAGAAGTGAATGAAGTGTCCAGAGGCAGACAACAGGGTGGAAGAATTTGTGCCCTATGGTTCTTATGGGGGAAAATAGGGTAAGAACTGAAAGTATCAGTTGGATCCAGTGGTGAAGAACTTTGGAGTGACGATTAAAAGTGGATGGGCTGGGCCGGGCGCGGTGGCTCACGCCTGTAATCCCAGCACTTTGGGAGGCCGAGGCAGGCAGATCACAAGGTCAGGAGATCGAGACCATCCTGGCTAACACTGTGAATCCCCATCTCTACTAAAAATACAAAAAAATTAGCATGGCATGGTGGCGGCGCCTGTAATGCCCGCTACTCGGGAGGCTGAGGCAGGAGAATGGCGTGAACCCGGGAGGTAGAGCTTGCAGTGAGCTGAGATCGTGCCACTGCGGTCCAGCCTGGGTGACAGAGCGAGACGCTGTCTCAAAAAAAAAAAAAAGCGGATGGGCTGTCATAAAGAGATTAATGACCACAGGATCCGAGAAATACACACTTGTAGTTAGGAAAAAGAACTCAGTAGTGGTGCGTGGAATGAATGGGAAGGTAAGTTGTAAGGCCAGGTAGTTAGGAAGAGATTCTGGTAGAGCCAAGGTCTGTCCTCCCTCCACTGGGGGGACTCACTCCCCTCGTGATTCTTCTGTCCTCCCTCCACTGGGGGGACTCACTCCCCTTGTGATTCTTCTGCCCTCCCTCCACTGGGGGGACTCACTCCCCTCGTGATTCTTCTGTCCTCCCTCCACTGGGGAATCTCGCTCCCCTCGTGCTTCTTCCTCTCTTCCTGTTGTCCTCTTTTTCCTTTGTGTGCCTGTAATGGACGCTTTTCCATTCCATATCTCTTGGGTTTTGGAGATGGTAAAAATGTTCTTCCTTATCCCACTAATTCTTAATAAGCTTCTGTCACCTTTTCACAGTTCTAATATCCAGTTTAATGAAATATCTTGCTGTTCTTTAATCATCATGATTCTGGTTTGTTGGAAATCGGCAAACCCTTGAAATGCTAGAGACTTGTAGAAAAACAAATTCACTTTGTTTCAGGCCCTAGGGACTCGACCATTGCAGCTTAAGATCGCCATATGTGTGCTTCCTCTCACTTCAAGTTCCGGTTTTGTCTGACTAACGGACCCTTCCAGGCCAGACAGTTGCTGCCATTCATGCCTTCCTGACTTCATCTGCATTTGGAATGATTTCCACCCCAGAAGAATTAGTTGGATGTTTTCTACTATGCATACCATTGCTTTCCTCTTCCCTTATTTGTAGTTTCTTGCATATCTCACGTTGAGAACTTCAGGCCCCCACACAGTTTAACGTGCTCTGCAATATTTTATGCTTGTTTCGCTATTTCAAAATGGCTACCAAAGGCACCAGTCTTAGTATAGACCTTGCATTAACCTTTTCAGTGTTCTGCCAAGCATCTACGTTAGAAAGTCTCTAGACATATATTTGCATTTATTCTCATCTTTTATTAAAATACATTTCTTTTCAAAGTTTATACCTGACTTAACTTGTTTTTCAGAGTGGTAAATGTCTTTACTTTATTCCTCAAAAAGGAAACAAATAAAATGCACAGACCTGAAGGAGACAGCTCTTTAAATATTGTATATTCCCAGCACTGCTGTGTATCAGTGCTGCCACTCAATTGGCTGAGAAAGCTGCTTGGCATTTCTGCAGTTAATGCTTTGCTAGTGGTACATTTTCTTTTCATTTTTGGGTTCACTCTCTAGGCCTCTGGTTGGTTAATATGGACATTATCTAGTGAAAATGCCGCATTTCATAATGTTAGAACAAAGTTTCACAGTAATTGCCTTCGAAAGACATTTGCAGCTCTGCATTTACAACTTACTCTCGCTAATGCGTGGCAAGGTCAGAAAAGCAGCAGGCTTGTGAGTAAGAAGGAAAAAAAAAACGTCCCTCTTGCTCATAATGATTTATGTAGTTGGGCAATTAGGCAAAATACACAAATAGTAGTTTGATATTATATTAATCAATTTAGCCATGGGATATAAAGTCATAAGGAATGTCATCTGCTGGGGATGAAACACAGTGCTCAGTGCAGAATGTTTACTGTACGCTTCTACGCAACAGACTATATGTAGTTTCCAGCAGAATTATCGTGCTTATTTAACTTGGCTCTCCCATGCTCCTGTGTTGAATTGGTGTTGAGAAAGCAGATTAGACAATGTTAAAGGAAGGAAAGAAACTTCAGGAACAAACTTCCAAAAACATAGACTGTATTATTAAAAAAAAAAAAAAAAAAAGCACCCCCAAGGACAGGCACGGTGGCTCATGCCTGTAATCTCAGCACTTCGGGAGACCGAGGCAGGAGGATCACTTGAGCCAGGAGTTCAAGACCACTCTGGGCAACATGAGGAGACCCCATCTTTACAAAACATAAAAAATCAGCCAGGTGTGGTGGTGCACGCCTGTAGTACCAGCTACTCGGGAGGCTGAAGTGGGAGAATCACTTGAGCTCAGGAGGTTGAGGCTGCAGTGAGCCATGATTGTGTCACTGCACTTAAGCCTGGGCAACAGAGGGAGACCCTGTCTCAGGAAACAGGAAAAAAAAAAAAAAAAAAAAAAAGGCACCCCTCGCCAAGCCCTGACTGGGGAGTGGAGAGTTGAAAATACGCGAAGCTGTAAGACTTTCTTGTTTATTTCTGTGTCAAAGGCAAGGCAGCTTAATAGAATTTGAATATAACTAAATCCATCCACTTAGCATAACTGTGTTCCTCCCTGTAATGCAGTAGCCAAAGGTAATCTGCTTGTTATGCACTTTCCTTTATGATCCCAGCAAGTCCCACATTCTGGAAGTAAATGTTATATTTACCATAATCCATGAAAGGAAAAAGCCCTGGCTAAAAATACAGAACAGAACAAATGTAAAACACTGTTGCTGCTCAAGGTTTGTAATTGCTCTATAAGTGAGTCTCAGGCATCTGAGTGGCACAGATACTTTTATGTGTTGTTGAAAGAGCTGGCTGAGCTTCAGATGGGTTTGCAGGAGTGTCAGGATTCGGGAGCGTCTCTGAAAGGTGCTTTGTGCTGACCAAGCAAATAATAGCAGGTTGTATGCAGGACTCCCACGTTTGAAAACATGACTGCCTGGTGAGTGATTGCATTTAATATAAGAATCAGGTAAAATTGTCCGCACAGAACCATTTGGTGGGGTAGAGATATTAAAGGATAGAATTGTTCTGGGAAATCTATATTCTCAAATCAGCTACTGAAAGAGGGTGGGGACGCTGAAGGCAGGAAGTGGAGAGCGGAAGTGAGCTGTGGGTGACTGCAGAGAGGTTGTAGCACTCTGTGCAGGGCTCCCTTCAAGCTGAATGTAGAACAACTGCACATAAACCAGACATGCTTTAGAAAATCCAGCCAGGCCTCTGTGGTAGATAAGAAGTTGCTTCATTTATTTTTCTTTTTTTAGTGTCATTACCAGTATTGGTTGCACTACTGTAGCGTTCTGGGTGCTGGGGATCAGGTTAGGCCAGGTAGCTTCTGTTTACAATGTGGATTTTATATACATTGTTTACATTTTATGAGAGACAATTATTCCTTATGTATACTTTTTTCTTTTTCATTTTCTAACTACTACTTAAAATCCAAGAACATTGTGAGAATACCTACCTGTACTCTCCTCTGGTACTTTTAGACGGTGTAGAACATTTCACTGAATCCTTACAACAGCACGGAGAGGTGGGCCTCTTTGTGCTTGTTCTGTTGCTGGAGGATCTGGCACTCTGATCCCAGCCCAGGATTGCATAGCAAGAAAGCTTCAGGAGCTGGGATCTGAACTTGGGTCTGAAGCATCAAAACCCTCCCTCTTTTCCATTTACTACACTTCCTACAAATATTTTGTAGTATTTTACAGAGATTCATTTTAGTGAATGAATGAATTATTCAAATAATGACACCTTATTAGCAGTATTTTCCACATGTTCATGTGAGGGTTTTCCAAAAGGACCCAAAGTGTAATTAATCGAGCTTTCTACCAGAGTATCTTTTCGAACATATGGAATATATCTGCATCTCTACACGTATCTTAAAAAATGGATAAGATAATGTGTAAGCATAGCTGTGTTTCAGGTCTGAACAATCCAACTTTCATAATGAGGAAATATCTTTGTTATCATCTAAACAAGCAATTTGTTTTCCCTTTCCATTTTATTACTCCTTGTGTGGCCTGTCTGTGGTCATGCTTAACTGGTGGAAGGGAATTACTCACAAAGAAAGTGGATTGGAGAAGAATAACGTGGGGTCACTAAGCCACATTCCATTATTCCCCAATGGCCACACGCTCATGTGCTCTGTCGGTGATTTGTTACTATATACCATTGCTAAATAATGGAATCTTTCTCATAATCTAAGAGGACTTTTCAGGATTCTTTCCATGTGAGGCCAGAGGCATCTTGACTCTCCCTGTCATCAGATAAGTTCATCTTGCATTTGCAACTCATAGCCACATCCCCAAGTGTGTTTATCCACATAGTGTTATCTTTGCCTGGACGTCCTGATAGCACGGGTGAAAAGTAAGGCAGCTCAGCGGCCAGCCTGTAGCCTTGGTGTGTGACATCAGAAAGGATGTGTTTATTTGAAAGAAGAAGATGGAGCTGATTTGGTCAATCTATTTCTCTAAATTGACATTCAGATTGCAAGATGCCTAAATAAAAATTACTGGAAGTCATTAGAATGAGATCAGTGCCTGAACTAAGAGACATTACTACGTCCTGTTTATTTATCTGATCAATCTTTCATCCATCCACCCACCCACTCCCTTGTGCCTGCCAGGCTCTCTGCTTGGGTGTGCCAGGATACACAGTGAAGGTGACTATAGGAATGAAAAAGGGATGATGGATTCAAGAGAAACTGCTACTTGGTATTTTCAGGTTTTTGTTTTTGTGAAGGACGATACTTTGGGAAAAGGAATCATACTTTTCATTTGCTCTGGCTTTGCACTCTTGGTGAGAAATTGTGGTGCCAGCAGTAGTGGTACTGACACAAAATCAGTGTCTGGACAAGTCAAATGGGTCGCATTTTAGTTTGTTTCTAAATATTTAAAGAACACTTATTTTAAGATTGTTAGATTTAGAGGTAGAAGTAATTAAAAACCAAAGCTACTTCCCTCCTTTTTTGTTTCTTTTAATATCATGAGCCCCAGGAGCTTCTGCAGTCATTAAAAAATAAAATGCATGTGCAAAGCTTGTCCCCGTAAGCTTTTTGGAGTGTGGCTTTTATGCATATAAACCAGGATGCCTTTGTTAAGTAGGGTGAGTCTTTTAAAGTGATTTAGTTCAGCGTTTCATAATCACCTGGCAATATATGCAAGGCAAGTGGATTCCTCTTGTATTTAATGCAGAATTTAAGTTACAGAAACACACTTAATAACGGTTTGCCGATTTTGTTAGGAGGAAATTGTCCTGATTATAATTATCTCCACGGCATAGAGTTGAGATTTCATATTACTGTATCACTTGCAAATCCATTTTTGTGAACACCTGACCACAGGTCTGTAAAACTGCCAAGCAGAGCCTCGCCTGGGCTCACACACAAGGCAAGATTTCCTTCCTCCCAGCAGGAGGCATGGCACAGTGGCAGCAAAGAGGTTTCTCTCTCCCTCAAAGGGCCACAGGGCAGAATGAGGAAGGTGTGTGAAATAGTACATGTATGTAAGATAGATTTTACATTAAAGTACGAGAGCGCTGCTTGTTTATTTGCATAAATGAACAGCCATGAAAGTGACCCCAGTCCGGCAAGAAGAACGTGGCTTGATAAGGAAGGGGCTCCTCTGTTTTTTCTAAATGTGTGCATTAAGGTTCCTTGTATTACAGTTGAGAGAGTAAAAGGTATTTCAGCCGTACTAATATTACAACTGAGAGAGTAAAAGGTATTTCAGCCGTACTCAATTGGTATTTTGGGCAACAGTGAGAACCCTAAGCTGTGGGCATTGCTCATTGTTCAGATTTAGCCAGCAGAGGCCTGTGCCTGCCTTCACACAGCATGGAACGGAAGGCATTGCTTTTGCTGACTGGTCTGGAATAGGCCAAGTGTAAATATTAGTAGTGAATTTTGCCCAATATGCTTCTTTCTCCTATCTTTAACCAATAGAAATACAGGGCTATAAATAATTGAAGCTGAGACTCATCCAGTGTTAGAGACATATATGAATTTTAATCACAGTCAAGGGCAGTTTGACACTCTCGCTGTCTGCTGGCAAGGCGATCCACCTTTCCTGTCTTGGGTCACGATAGCATTGTGTCCTTTCTCATTCTTGAGATGCCTGGCTTCCTAAAATGACCATCTTTATTTAGATTAAGGACCCATTTACAGTAGTTTTAATAATGTATGCTTTCATACATAAGTGGTTCCATAATTTATTTCACCATTATTCTTCTCTGTCAGGGTTCTGGAATGTTTTTGTTAATTAAGGGGGGGAAGAGCAATATCTGCCTCCAGCCAGCCAAGCTAGTTGCCCTTGTTGTTATCGATTATTGTCTTAAACCAAACACACACACACACACACACACACACACACACACACACACAGAGCAAGCCCAGTAGCCTGTCAGTAAAGGCCAGTTAGTGTATTAAAAATAGCCTCAATAAACCTCATCACTCTGGTATCACTAGGGACCTTGCTCTGAGCTGGAATGCATTTGTCCTGAGTTTTAACCCATTTAGGAGAGTAACCTCCTTGTGAATGCTGCCCAGTCCCTGCCACCACACTGGTGTTATTGACAGGTGTTTTTTTTTCTTTCCCAAGTCGGAGTCTCCTTCTGTCACCCAGGCTGGAGTGCAGTGGTGCGATCTTGGCTCACTGCAACCTCCACCTCCTGTGTTCAAGCGATTCTCATGCCTCAGCCTCCTGAGTGGCTGGGACTACAGGTGTGTGCCGCCACACCCAGCTAATTTTTGTATTTTTAGTGGAGACAGGGTTTTGCCATGTTGGCCAGACCGGTCTTGAATTCTAACCTCAGATGATCCACTTGCCTCAGCCTCCCAAAGTGCTGGGATAACAGGCATGAGCCACCACGCCTGACCTATTGACACATATATTAAGGAAATGTCCCCACCCTCATCAGCGGATGCAGTTTTATTTCCCACATAGCTGAATGCACAGATCTGTGGGTTTCATGTCATCTAGGTGAAAATTCCTCAGGAACGAATCTTTTCTATAAAGTAAATATGAGCCCCGTGGCCAGAGGAGGTGGGATTTCCAGAAGCAGTGTACTAAGTAAACCTGAGGCTTTGCGCCTTTTGAGGGTGGTGTCGGGACACATTTCGTGTTCCTCTTACTGCTGCATCTCCCGTGCTCTGCTCTCACTGACTTTCTTTGGCTTCTCATGTTCCTGTGTGCTGAGGTAGAACGTTTCCAAGCTGTCCACAGAGATCACGATTCTTTGGGTTGCTAATGAAACCTCTGAATGGAAGCCTCAAAAACAAGCTGATCGCTAAGTGTGTGTGTCATTATAAGCCCATAATTAGGAAGTTACCTCATCATCTTGCATCGACCCCGATGGAAATATACTGTCTTCAGGTATTCAGCACTTGTCAGTTGATCTCCAAAAACCCTAATGTCTTTCCCCTGTTAAATATATCCGTGATACTATGGACACAGAAAAGCTCACAGTTAAATTTCCCAGGGGAAATGTGGTTTCCAAAATTGATACCATATGACCCTGGGAGGAGAATTAAAATTGTTTTTGTAGTAATATGGGTTGTTGTTAATATTTCTGTATCCTCCTGTCCTTGGTGAGTTTTTAGCTTTCAACATCAGTGATATCTGTTTCATTGTTGTCTTTACTAACATAAGACACAAATCTTTCCAAGTAGTTCTGTTTTCCCTAAATCAGTCATCTAGAAAACAAACACACACACTTTGTGATTTTCAAAGAAAATGTAGAGCTGAAGGCAAGAGCACAGGTATCACGCTTTTTGTGGTTTATAATCTTTATTTTGACCTAGTTACTTTGTGACACCCCTCCCAGCATAGCAAGTGTGTGCACTGCTATCTAAACATGAACCCTGCATGCCATGTCTTAGAGGAACTTGCGATCCATCTTGTTTTGAAAAGACTTCCTTCATAGTCATACTTGAATGACTTCATTGATTTGGGAATTCCTGTTTAGTTTCTTTTGTTTGATTGCCCTTATATAATGGTCTGCAAGAACAAACATACAAACCTAAAATCTAAAAGATACTTTTGACACCATTCAAAGTGGAGATTATGGTTGAACCAACAGTGGCTGCACTGAGCTCCGGCTTCCAGATCAGCAGTTGAGCTGCCTCTGTGTACCCAAACCTCCCCATGTCAACCAGCAGGAAGAAAACAAAACACCTGGGCAGCCATTTGTTTTCAGCTTTCACTTTTGCATTTGCTTTTGAAGCTGTGCTATGCAACACTTAAATTATAATCTGTTTATTTCTCTCACATGTGGAGCTCCCGTCTCTCCAATGAGTTTATTTAGCAAATATTATGAATTCAGGAAAATTATGATTAATTTTGGAGCCCCAGTCTAGACCTGTCATTTTAACACTGAAGAACTACAGTTAGATGCTTTGTGTGGTTATTAAAAAGAACAGTAATTATTTCAGTAGTATAAAAATATCAACAATGATTACAGGTGACTTTTTGGCTTAAATATTCAACTCCCCAACACCTTTCAAGAATGTTGTGAGATCATAAAAAGTCCAGGAGCAAAATAAATAGACTATTAGTTAAGGGAGAATGAGGCTATTTAATTGGTTAGACTTGTTGGTGAGAAAGGCATGCTGTTTGTAGTCTGTTTCCATGACCACAGCTGTTTCCCCACCCAGTTTTTAGTAGTATAATATTAAGCCTTAATTTACAACTGAAAGTTTTCCACCTCCGGTCCCGTAGCCCAAATCAAGTTATTAAATTTAAACCTTATGGCTTTTCCTGTATATTCCCTGGATTCAGATTACCACTTTGGCCCCTATTAAAGAACCATATTGCTAGTATCCCAGGCTTTGTGTGTACTTGAATTGTTTTTTCTTCTGTATCTTTTCCATGGATGGGATAACTGGGAAAGAGACGAGGGAGTGTGTGAGTCAGTGACGATAGTGTAGGATTTTGCTGTTGCCGACAGTTTATGGATTGTTGGTTTTGTATTGTTTTTATTTTGTCTTTTGGCAAGGCTGTGTTCCTTCCAGTTGAGTGAGGTGGATAGAGTTTTGAACTCTGGACTCTACCATCACCTTATTCCTGGAGATGTATCAGTACCGTATACACAAGGGACCCTATGTATGGCCATGAGCCTTGCTGTAGAACCTGTGGCTCCAGAGAGCCACCTGGCCACAGAGAGCAAAAGATCATTTTAGCCTTGAACTAAAAGGAGGAATGAGGCTGTGTTTTCTGGACCAAACCCTAACTTGAGTCCCTGGATGTTTACATCTCATGGTGAATTGAGTCAAGGAAAAAAAAAAAAATAAGTAGATAAGGGCTTTTAGGAAACATAGAATATTCTTTCTCCTAAAAACAAGGGTGTCTGGTTTAAACCATTTCTTCTTTTCCCACTGTGCCCTGAGTCTCACTCGGGTCATGCTCCATCTTGCAACTTGGGAGAAGTAGCCCCCTCTCTGAGTAGGAGGCAGGCGTGGGGCAGTCTACACAAGCCTTTCAGAGTTAGAGCTTGATAAAGAGAAAAAGAAATGCTGTTCAGGGAACAAGAATTTCTGTAGTTTCTTCAAAAGCTGCAGTGAAAGTCCTGACCCTAGCACCATGGCCCAGTCATATCCTAGACCTTGGGTTTGACTCCTGTGAATTTTCCTCTTGAAGAATGGGCTTGGGTAGGAGTAAGTGGATGGGAGAGGACTTGGGCTGTTCCACATGCAGGGATGCAGCCAACAGAGTTGCCGTGCCCCGCAAAAACATATTCATGTAGTCACTGCAAAACTGGACCAAGTTTGGACAGAAAGAAAAGAACTTTGTGACACCTCATTCAAGACCTTGAACATTAGGTTGTAGAAGCTACTAAACAATGAGGAATATAAGAGCAGTGACAACGCATTGTTCATCATTGTGTTCTGAACACAGTGCATGACACCAAGTAGGTTCTCAGGAAACAGTTGTTAAATAAAAAAATCTGGTGGGAAAGATTAAATAATGGGACTATAGCAAGGTGTCAGATAGCATCAGCTATGCAAGTCTGTGTTATCTTTCTAGAGAGACTGTGACTTACAAAATTATCCTTTTAACTTCCCACCCTTTTAACTTGTCACCTTTTAACCTTTTCACTCAGAATCCTAAAGGATGTTCTTGAACAAAACATAAAAATCTGCTTTATTTGTTAGTAATCTTTTCTCCCAAAAAAGGAAATTTTTCCTTCAGTTACTTTCTGTAGCGTCTTTCCTTGAACTGTGCTGTAGTTCACAATTCCATAGTCTCAACTTGTGTCTTCAGAATGCATCAAACTTACATAACTCTTGTCACAGTTGTCAGTTTCTCTGACCTGCTAAAATTTCAGTAGCACCTGTTTGGCTGTGGAATAGGCAAGGATGGCTGTGGACTCTGGCAATCCCTTTAGAGTTATCCAGCACCCCAGCATCGAGGGAGGTGGTGGGCTCCATCAATCCAGGTACCATGAGCTTGGCTGTGGCGCTGATTTCTCTAAAGCTCATAATCTTCCACGGTCAGACTTAGCAAGTGGAGCTCTTCCTTCCAGAAGCAAAAACAGATTCCCTGGACCACATTACAAGAAAAAATTTTACGACCAAGTGAAGTCATGTATTTCTGAATGTCAGCTAAAGCCTCATTTAGAGCCGTTGGCTCATGCCTAATTTTCCCAAGAAACTGGCAATTTAATTTTTTTTGTTGTTGTTCAGGTTGACCCACCACATTTAAGCCATTCTAGAGGGGCCTTTCACCTGTCCCCTCTTAAATATAGATAGATATTTTTGAATATTCTCTTCCAGGTATTTTTTGACAGGTTATACATATGCTAATAGAAAATAGGCTTATTATTTGAAGCACAGAGCTGCTTGTCACCGAAGCTTCATTAACACCGTTATCACCGTCTGACATTTATCTTATAATTTTCTAGAGCTGACTGTTGTGTCTCCATGGAAACCCAAATTGCAATTGAAACAAGTAGGATAATAAAGGCATCCACCGAGATTGACAGCATGCAAAGCCCAGTTACGTTTGTTGATAGTTCCTTCAGTAGCTACAGCTAGAGACAGAGAACATGCGCTTTGTGCGTGTAGGATTAACTCTCTTGTGTCGCAGGTCGTACCTGACTCTGCTTATGTGGCAGGTTTACCCTAACACCCTTGGTTCTGCTGTTTCTAATGGAGATGCTAATTTTCCCTGGAATCATCTCATCTAAAGGCATTATGAATATTGGATGTACAGTTAACCGTGATCTTATTTGGATCCAAGAAGAAAAATTCTTCCTGGGTGATTTTGACACTGTGAAATGTTGATCAGTCCCTAAACTGGCATCTTGTGGTACCTGAATGGATTTCTTTTTGGGTAGGGGGAGCAACCGCAGAATTGTACAGTTTTTTCCCCTTGGTATCGAGGAACCTGTGCTCTTTCAAGTTGATGACTTCACAGCAATTTGGTTGCTGCCTCAAAGCAAAGAGTCATGAAACTGGAGTGGGTCCAGAGTGAATTAATCTGAAATTAATTTGATTCTGAAAGACTCCATCTGGCTGTGTTTGGGAAAGGCAGTTAGACAGATATATAAACACATGATCATCTGTATTCATTGTGCCAGATGTAGTGTCAAAAAATGAAGAAATGGCTTTAAAAAAATCAACTATGGGGAGTTTTGATGTAATGATATTCAGCTTCTTAGTATAACAGCCATTATAATTTAGCACATAATTCTACTTTTACTCTTATTTGTTTAGGGGGTTATATCTGATGGTGTGTGTTTTAAGAAATAAGCAAATTAAATATCAAAGCCTATTTTAATTGGTGATTTAAGATGCTAAATGGAATTTATGACTTGCTGAGAGAGAGAAGAAGCAAAGAGACAGGACCTATAGATTTCCAAATCAAAATGTAGTATTTGGTACTGATTTCATCTTAAGATACAATTTAGGGATTTAAAAACTAGCGAAGTAGAACGTCATTTGGCCTTTGCCTTTTGAGATGTGGTTTTGTAGCATGACAGACCAGCATATTTGCATGGAAAGGAAACGTGCAGGATGAGGTGGCCTGCAGAGAACTCTGGAAGTCTTCTTGCAAATTGTTTTGAGATTGTCAGAGAGGCGCACGTTTTGAACTGCTGTCGAGGAATTCAGTGCAGTCACTGTAGTGCATCTGATTGCCTTTTGTTGTGTCCAGACAGGAAAATTGTAGGAAATGTACGCTTGTCCCTTTAATGATATCACTGTCATCTCTTTGGGGCATTTTATATCCAACTTTTAAACCTCATCAATCATCTGTTGTGATGCGCTGAAGAGAAAGAACTAAAGTTTACTTCTGGATTCATGATACATTATTGACTGAAAAAACAAACTCCCAAAAGGGAACAACTCATTCATTGCTCCCATGTACTCCACCCATCGCCCTTATTTCTCCCGGACAAAATGACAAAAACAATCACAGGTAGGGAAAAACCCAGCAGGATACTTAGTCAGCATTAACCCAAACAAAGCCGAAGAGTTTAGGCAGAGTCAGTTGTTGCATTGAATGACAGCAAATTAGATGGTACACAAATCTCAACATTTGATACGCCACTGTGTGAAAACCAGAGTAACATCTCAGCTCATCCCTGAGGAATGAGCCAGTCTGATTAGCTAAGTTTGCAGTACAGTTGAAAGCTTCTCCTTTAAGGCACCATTTCTCTTTGTTGTCTCATTTTGAAGGAATGCTTCTTACAACAAATTATATATTTCCCGGCCTCCTTAAGCAGAATTTATTGAGCTTAATGTGACCCCTTGGATGAGACAAGCTTGTGATTATACAAATTAATAATTCCGCTGTGCTGCTGTCCTTGGGAATGGCTGGGGAACACATCTGAGTCCCTGCTGCGGGTGGGCTTTTCACCACGAGGCTATTTCAGACCCCGGTGTCTGTCCCCATCATGACATGGGCCTGCCTATTGCAGAGCCTCCCTTTTGTTTGCTCCTCGTCTTCTCCTGCGGGTTTGAAATGCAGGTGATCAGGCTGTGGAAAACCAACATGAGAGATCTTGGAGGAGTGGGTTGAAGAGTTCTCCAGAGACCTCAAAGGGCATGAGCATCCGGATGGGAAGTTTGTGACATACGTTTCTGTCTGCTCTAAGATCATTTTTTTCTCTATGCTGACTATTCACAAATATTGGAGTTTGAAGGCATTTTTGGGAAAAAGAAAATGCACTTGAATGTAATAAATACATATCCCTCTTCACAAGTGGATTCTGTTTTCTCTCTAAACAACTACTGTCATTAATATGACATAATTAGCTCCCATGGACTGTCAACTTTTGATTTTCCAGATCAGTGGAAGGAGACAGTGGCGTCCTTAATCTCCAGTGCGTTCACATCAAACCTGACACTGCTGGCTGCCTTCCTTAGCCTGGCGTTTCATTTCAGTTGTATTCCTTGATTACACATCATTTACGACTGAGAAAGGTAGGCCAAAAGCAGGTTGAGGAGAGACCAGCCTGAGATTAAATTCTGCCATTGATAGATGATAAAATGAATAATGAATGGACAGATAATCAGCATTTAACAGAAAAGTAGGTGGAGTTCTGAATGCCGGGCAAGCACAAAGGTCAGTGACGCCTTTGTCCTTTAGTCCAAATTAGGAAAGCCCACCAACCGGTTTTATATTAATAATAATGTAATGAGAACAAGAGGATAGCCAGAATCAGGACAGTGGCTGTTCAGGGACAAGTGGACCCAGCGGGCATTTGGAGAAAAATAGGCATGACTCAGTAACTGACTAGTAATAGGTGTATTGACTCTCGGATTTAATAGGACGGCACTGGACGGGATAACATGGCTCTTAATAGTGGCGACGGATCACATGACGTGTGATTTAATTTTACTGCTTTGAAGACTTCTCGCGTGCTGTATTAAATCTATTCATTCAGTAAATGTGTTTTGAGGATGTGCTGAGACCATCCTCACCGTCCAGACGAGGCCTTCCCTGACCACCTTATTTAATATTGCAGCCCTCTTATTTAATACCCTGCAACTCCCTCCCCTGCATGCTTTATTTGTCTCTGTCAGAACGGTCTTTTTAATCGATAAGGCTTACTTATTTGCCTATTTCATGCCCACTCTAGAATATGACTCCGTGAAGACTGTTTTACCCCCACTTTAGTCATTGCGGTATCCCCAGCTCCTTGAATTTGTCAGAGTCGCGTCATAAATATGATTAAGTGAATGAATGAGACATCCCTGTCTTCAGGATGTCACACTTCCACCATGCACTTGATGGGGGTTCCGTGAATCGCTGTTTCTGAGGTTCCGCGGTCAGAGAAGGGAAAGGCCAGAGCAAGCAGCCAGTCCGCATTACACGCATGTTCTGTGTGCAGCACTGTTTCTGGTCATGGATTGCTGGTTGGGAAGGGAGTTTGAGCCAGTATGAAAGACAGGGAAGATGAGCCTAAAAGCTGATTGGAGGAAAAGAAGACTGGAAGAGATGAACTTTAGGTGTGCTGAATTTGAGGTGGTGCCAGAGTGTGCTGTGGGATTAGAGTTTAATGGTCAAAATGAGGGCAGTTATTTTCAAATACTTGAGAATGGGTGACCTCTCCACAGGATTCCCACAGCGTGTGAGAATGAAGGGTGGAAATGGAAGGTCCTTTGCGGAACAGGCTCCAGGGGGTGGCATTTCAAGAGCAGGTTGGGGGATGAGGCTGTGTCCCCTGTGCGAGGTCACCCATGCACATGACTGCCGTCGGCACCAGGGTCTTTGCTGGTACTTCCGTGCCTCTCACACATGCATGGTGGTAGAGGAGCTGTGCTCTGGGGCCGCGTTTCCCACCTTCCCAGCCCCCTTCCTTGTTAGAGCCGCCTTTTTCTCCCCAATTTTTTGTTTCGTTTCAATGCCATTGCCAACTAGGTGAAATGGTATAGCCTGTTGTCTTTTGACTTTGATATCCGCCCTCCCCACACACACACACACACACACACACAAATTTCACTTAAACATTGCTTACAGGGATGCAGCATAGTTCAGAATGCCAAATGCCCAATCCCCTTGGCTTAATGAGTCACTTGTTTCTAACTAACTCCAGGCCTTTATTTATTGCTCTATTATAGGCCTTATACCACATTGGTTTTGGTTTTATGTTGTGTCCATGTCTGTCTCTTCTAATTGGCCATGAGCAGCAGAAGGACATAAATGACCTATTTTTCAGCTCTCTCACCTTCAGACCTACCACTGTGCCTGACATAAAGCAGATATTCAGTAACTGAGAATGAGAAGGAAAGAAAAGGACTCAGGGTAAACCTCAGTTGTGTTTAAGATTCTGCAAAGGGGAAGAATTGGCTTTCACCACCCACGCTTCTGAAGTGTGTAGAGAGGGTTGTGAATCCGCACTGACCGTGTTCTCTTGCATAAATAAGTCCAGGCAAAGTATCTTCAGTGGTGAAAACAGAAGTTACCTGCCTTGAGAAGCACAGTCACCACAACCTAGTCTGCAGGGAATCAGATGTCGTGTGTCTTTCGTTTGCCCCTCTTGATGTGGGTCCCTTTAATCATTTGTTGTTGGACTGTGGATGCAGTGGGGGACATTGTGTTAAAAATCATTCTTCATCTTGGGAAGCACAGGCCCCTGTTGAGTTTCCCCCTATATTTGTCTTCATCTTATCATTTTACAAGGATTCTCTTTGTAGTTAACTGACGGTGAAACCAGTCTCCTGTCAATCATCCAAAGAGCCACTTTCAATTAGTTGCGCATAGCCAACAGGTGGCTTCAGCAGCATCCAGCCATTGGCAGGTAAGTCAGACTGGAAGGATACCCTAGACCTGCTGTAGAAGCAGGGGCTGCTGGAGGAATTTCCTGTCTGTAAAGTTAGGGGCAGTCACACTGAGCTCAGCCGCAGGAGAGAGGATTCATTGGTGTGCGCCCCTAAAGCGCTTTGGGAATGGGAAGCCCTCAATAAATCTTCCTTGTGGTGATTGTTTCCCTGTTGCCGTTTCTAAAAGTTCATCTAAAACACCTACCTCTCCCTGTGCAAACGCCTCCTGCTTGGCCCTGAAGTCCACTGAACTATTTCTGATAAATCACAGAAGGAAATGAGTTGCCTGGGTGAGGGCTGTCTTAAGCTGCTGCCTTGCTCCCTTCCCAGGGAGGGTTATTGTCTGTTCAGCCATCAGGTACCCCCTAGATGTCTCCAAATTTACTTCTTTGTGGGGATTCTCCAGCTTTGTGCCTTTTACTAGCAGTCACATTGAGATAAGGTAATAAGGTTTCCCTTTTCCAAATGCCTGTGTTCTGTGACCTTTTCTGCAGGAATAGTTCTCTACGAATTTTGGATGCATTTTACCCTGGCAAGCATTTGAGACCCCCAACCGAACACAGTTCAGCAATACCTTTGGTAATCCAGCAGAATGTCCCCAAGAACACAAATGTGTTATTTCTTAGTTGTCTGTGAATAACAATGATGTCCTGTACATTCTTAAGAAACTATTTTTTTAATTTTGTCAAAGTGCAGGATTGATCATAAGGTAATACGTGTGTATGTACATAGAGGAAACCTGAACCTTTTCTTCAGAGGAGCTCAAGCTATTTAATGACAATTTGACCATTTAGAGAAGGGCTTTGACTTTGTAATGTTTAGGGTATTTGCTCTGGTTAATTTTCCATGTGGATTCACTAGCTGATGTGTGGCCATCTCAGAGATGGTTTGGGGCCTCATTCCATAATTTATGTGGCAGTGACTCAAAAGGTTTAGTACACATGATAAATGGTAACAATACCTTCCACCTAAATAGGGGAGTGTCATTATTTTCACATCTTTTTGGTGGCGTAACTGATAACCAAAACATTTTGTTAAATTTACCCAAAGTTTTCAGCAACCCTGGATGCCACTACAGTTAAGACATAGCTGTGTCAGAAAGGTGGCAAACTCTGCCCTGCCGAAAGGCAGTCATGGAAGACAGACGCGTTTTTCATGATGACCGTGAAGCAGTGCATTTTAAAAGGGAGTTGCAATTCCCAGAGCTCTGGGTTGGATGACCACTGACTCCTCTTCCTAAATCGAAAGGATGCACTAAGTTGAGCATGGACAGGGCGCCTCCTGAGGGTGGGGCCTGAGTTTCTGATGTGTTCTCCAGCATGCAGTGTGGGAAGGAGCTGATGCTGAGACCTTAGTTGCCCCACTGCCAGTCTGTTGGGAAGAGATTTCTCTTCTTAAATAATGGCAACACCAAAATGAACAATGTAGAGATTGTTAATATTAATGAATTTCATGTCTGTCCTGTTACCCGCCGGAGGCACCAGGCCCATCGCCAGGTTCTTTCTGCTTTTGCCTTAAGCAGCTGAGTCTTGGACAGTTTCCTGTAATAACCAAACAAAGCCTGTTTCTTCGTGTGCTATTACTTAAGTACAAGTGATATTTAAAAATGATTCCTGAGCCCTTTGAAAGAGTGGCTTGTTAGCTACAGAAATGATGGGACTGAAGTTAGGACATTAAGAAGAGCATTGGCATACCTGGCGAGAGATGGGGCTCTCGCAGCACCCCAATTAACCGGCCACTCAGCAGCCTGTCGGAGCCTCCAGGCTACTCTCCATAGTGCCAGTGACACCTTGTCAGCTCTCCAGCCTGCAGCCTGTGTCACCTGTGAGCCAGAGGGACTGAATTGGACACAGGCAAGGAATCACAACAAGATTTCAGGCAGCTGGTTATATTATCTAAATTAGCTTTTCCATGAATCTCTGGGTCCAGACCATAGCCATAGGATTATAGAAATTAAGAGCCAGATGGGAACTATCCTCTTGCTTTGTTTTACAAGTGAGGAAACTGAGGCGCAGAGTGGTCACATCATTAGCCTCAGATCCTAGAGTTAAGTGGTTGCTGAGCCAGGATAAGAACTCAGGCCTGCTGGCCCACTGTTCCCTGACCTGCTGTTGAGGGCCTCAAGCACTGATGGGGCTTTCCTGGCCCCATATTCTTGTGTTTCCAAAACAAACCTCCCATGCAATGATGTTTAGATAAATCTCAACTCTAATCAGTAAAAAACAAGCAAAGGACAAGTATATTTGCATCTATAGCTATTTAGGTAAACTGAAGTTAAATAAAAATTCAATTCCTTAGTTGCATTAGCCACATGTATCTAGTGGCCACCATATTGGACTGTGCAAATACAGAACATTTCCATCATGGCACCGGGTTGGGTAGCACTGACGTGGATTATCCCAAGGATCAAAAAAAAAAAAAAGAGTATTGGAGTAATAAGATTATTAATAACTACCAGGCAGATTTTCTATCTTTACGCACAATTTTTCTAAGACAAGGCTTTTTTGTGTGTGCTTTTTTATTTAGTTTGCATTCTGAAGATGACATTTTATGTCTTTTAGCATTTGTATAATAATTTATAGCCATTTGGCAATTCTTATAGCCATTTTGTAAGTTTGTTCTTCTTTTTATATAAATGAAGGAAATACAACACAGAAAGTTGCCCACAGAACAAGATAAAAGAATAGAAATTTCCATTCTTTTGTTTGCATTCTCCCAAAGGAAGCCTGCAAATCACTGGGCCTTATAAAAGCTTGTTGTCCTAAAACTAGTAAAGATAATAATATGTTGAATCAATTATTATAATAGTTTACGATTAGAGGGACCTCAGAAGATTTTGCATATACTCTGTTGATCTAGTTATTTTTCCTCTAAAATAGGGAAGTAGGTCAGTGCCTGGGTTAAAACTAAAAAGTAAGCACTCATCGTTTTTCCGAACATGATTTCATTTTCATCTTGTCTCTGACACTGAGAATACTATTGCCCACTGGCGTAGTGCTTGCAGACTTGCGGTCTTATTCCATATGGCATCTGTCTTAGAGGAGCCTTCTAGCTGGCTCCTTGCCAAGGGTACTAGCAGAATTGACACTCAGGATCTCATTGCAGTTTGCAGGCAAGGTGCCAGCAGAGATGTGTGCGCATGTGTCTGGGGCCTGCGAGTGGTCACCGAGTTGGGAAATGTCCACCTGGAGAAACCCAACTCATGGAACGTGAAGCAGAGGCAGTTGACCTTCACCTCTCACTGCATTCACATTCTCTAGGCATCTTTTGTGTGACATTGGAAAAGTCAATGTATCTCTGACTCTCATTGGGTTCATCTCCAAAACAGATAATGATTCCAGCGGGAGCTGTTAAAGGGTATTGTATATCGAGTACTTGGCAAAGGTTTCTGGCAAAGAGTAGCTCCTCAATAAATATTATTTGAATTTGGATGTAAATTCTTGGACTGTAAGAGGCACTGTACTGGGTGTTGAGAATGGCTAGGGAGTGAAGAGAAGCAAGCTAGTCTGATTTTCTAAGCCCTAGATGAGGTTGTTGTAAATATGAGATCTTCTCAGGGGTCTTGATGAGATTTGGGGTGTCTATTCCTGTAATTACTTCTCTTTGAAGAGCACATTGGCTGTCCTTAGTTTCTAGCAGGTACCTCCAAAGGTTTAACTGTTGAACACATAATTTCTGGCTTGCTTAGAAGTGTCACTGCTACAGCCCCATGAGGATGAAAGAATTCAGTGAGTCTCCACTAAAAATGAGCATCAGCCAGGGAGAGAGTTGGGAGTCCAGAGCAGGATTCATTTGGGTGGATGAGAAGGGAGTAAACCAAGCTGCGGCAGTACTGTGGGGATTCAGGGCATGTGATTCGGCAGTGCCAGGAGAGTGGTCGATGGGACAGGACCACCCATACCACCCATTTCAGCAGTGCCAGGAGAGAGGTTTTTGGGACCGGACCACCTATTTAGGCAGCGCCAGGAGAGTGGTCGATGGGACAGGACCACCCATTTCGGCAGTGCCAGGAGAATGGTTGATGGGACAGGACCACCTATTTTGGCAGCGCCAGGAGAGTGGTCAGTGGGACAGGACCACCCATTTCGGCAGCGCCAGGAGAGAGGTTGGTGGGACAGGACCACCTATTTTGCTTTTGATCAGGAAGGTGGGGGGTGGTGATATTTCAACTTGTACAGCAAGTGGACATCATTGGATTTACTTAAGGAAGGGATTGTCCTGCCCTTAGAACTTGATGCAAATCTTTGGAAAAGTTACTTCCAAAAGGGCAGGTAGTTTGGCAAGGATGTAGATAGAAATGAGAGGTGCTCATGGGTGGCTCTGTAGGAATAGAGAAGAAGGGCATCTGTGGAGATGGAGACACACTATGTGACTGAGTAAATGTAGGTTTCAAAGTAGCCTAAACTGGGGTGGGGGGGGGGGGTGAAAAAAGTGTAAAGTACCTATCACAATATTTGCTATATAAGTGATGACCAAAATACACATATTATTATTTAGGATAGGAATTGTGGTTGAGTCTATACTATGAAAATTTTGAATTGAAAAGTAGATTTTTGATGGTCACTCATTTCAGATGCTTCACAGATGCAAAGAAGGAATTAACAGTAGGAATAGCCGACACTGAGAGAGCCCTTATTTTGTGCCATGTCTTGTATTAATAAGCACATGAGTCTAAGAGATGGAGTCCGCTATACCCATTTTACAGATAAGAGTCTGAAGCCCAGAGTAGCACATTTAGGAAGAGGTGCTGCCAGAACTCAGAGCCCCTGTACCACACTGCCTCTAGATGAGAGGTCTCCAGGCAGCGGTGAAGCGTGGCTCATGGGATGAAATACTAATGTACACCAGCCACATACAGGCCAGAGGCATGAGGCATTGGCCGGCTCCTCTACTTCCCTTACTTGATGCATCTTGGTGAGTTTATATTTTTCGAAAAAGAGTAAATGGCCTCTGATTTGCAGAAGCATTGAAGACTGCTTGCTCTAGAATTCTGAGTTCGGACACTAGAACTCGTACAATGCCACTCCCTTCTCCATTGTGTTACATTATGTGCTCCGCAGATGAGGTGCGGCAGCCCCATTTTTTGAACTTCTGTTTTCTGTTAGCCGAGACCTGTGGCAATACCTTCCTCTTTTCAATCTAGCTGGTTGTCAACAGCAGTAACCACAAGTCTTTCCTGTCCCAGAAATAAGTCTTGCCACACTCTCAACCCCCGATAGGGTGTGAACATGACATGCTGTACTGCAAGGGGCTCCACTGCCTCCACCCCGCTACAGCCACAGACCCACAGGGTTCAAGTGTTGATTGAATTCTCAAAGAGCGACTTAAAAAGGATAGGTGCATAAGAACAAGATAAACAATCTGGCTCTAATATAAACAAGGATTACATTACACCAAAATTGTTGAGAGAAGATTTTGTACTCAGTATTTTATTCAGCAGAACATTTTTTATAACAATAAGGTTGATTAGAGCAAGCTCTGAAAGTGCTTCAAGTTAGACAGTCTGATTGCTTATTTCAAGGATAAAAAATAAAGTGGTAAAATAGGGGGATACGAAGAAGTAGAAATTGAAGCCAGGACCTAGCGAAGAGTATTTGACATCACTTTCCTCTCTAGGTTGAATCTCATTCAGGATTTTTCCTTACCCCGTAGGGTTTTGGCTTTTTAACCATGAGTATCTTGTTTTTAGGGGCTTAGGACCATCCTAGACCCACAGCAGATTTAAAGTGCTCTGATGGTGTATTTGTCTGATGTTTCATTTTAACCAAGTAAGTAGCTCTCTGTAAGATCTTTGTCTACCTTCTTGGTAGTACCAGGAAGCTACAGTGAGATCACATCTGGCCCTTGCAGTTTAGTATTAGTTAGCATGTCCCCTTTCTGACCTCTCTGCTTTTTGGGGTGGGTCTACTCATGGAGGAGGCTCTGTAGGGGCAGCTTCTGCCTGCTTTGTTTCGGCGCCTTCTATTTTCACAGGCTGAGAAGCTGGAGCAAGCGCGCAGTGCTGCAAATGAGCTGCCGAGAGGCATTCAGCCTTGTCACTTGGCAGAGTAGCTGGGTTCAGGGTATATTTGGAGCGGGGGTAGGGGGCACAAAAAGGGTACATGGTTTTGCTTTACTGTTTATTCCTGCTCAAAGGAGGGTGGGGGCAAATGAAAAAGACATGTCTTCATCATCGTATTACTTGATGGTGACTAGAAGTGCAGGCTGTACACAGCATTCTCTTCCAAATGGGGATTTTGGAAACAGCGTTGAGGAGGACTGATATGCAAAAGCTTATGGTTGTGCTCTCTGTCAGCCCCAAATATTTACTGAAGCTGGGAGAAGAAAAGGCAGACTTTCTTTTTTTCTCTCCCAAACGTGTGATTGTTTAGAACTCAAGTGCAACATCTGGAAGTCAGATATACAGAGAACAATTTATGGAGTGTGAGAGATTTGAAATATTCAGTGTCTTTTAGTGGGAACTCAACTTTCTGGGGCTGCTTTTTTTTTTTTTAACCCAGCACAAAGCAGGCAATTCTGAGATCTCCTTTGCCTCTCTGAATTAAACCCTTTGTGCCTGGGTCCCATAAACAATGTGCTTTTTAAAGGGGAGCCCCCTCCCAGCTCCGGCCTTTTTCTCCAGCGTGGGCAGCCAATCAGCTGCGCAGAGCTGCATAGCTGGACCGCTTTCCATTCTGAGTAGCAACAACGTACTAATTTGATGCACACATGGATGCCTCGCGCACTCTGCAAATTCATCACCCGCATCTTGCATTAGTCATCTGACGGACTGCCAAGTGTTTCATTTTCTTTCCATGTGACTTTATTATTACCACCTCTCTCCTCTCTTCCAAAAAACCTCCCAAAAAGGGCGGTGGGGCGGGGGGCGGGGCAGGGAGAGGGAGAGAAATCCAGCAGACATCTAGCTCTGCCTTTCTTTCCCAGCCACAGCCAGGGTAGGGCTGATAAGGCGCTGATGCGTTGATGGCAGCCTTGCAGAGCTAGACCTGCAGTTAACTTGCAGCTGCCTCCCGAGCCTCCAAGATGTCCACGCCCTGGGTGACAGGCGGCAGGGCGCTGCCCCGTGCTCCCCCGGCTCTGCTCGACAGCAGCACGCAGTGAGAGCCTCGCCGCCGCCGAGGAGCAACTCATGGTGCCTCCGCTTTGTTTTAGTTCATCAAATTTCTACGACTCATTAGGCACTTTGCCACTGCTCTTCTTCCTCCTCCTTCCGCCTCCCCGCTCCCCCACCCCCTCTATTTTTTCTTCCTGTCCCTCATCGTGCCGCCCTAACTCTGGCTCCCGGTTCCGTTTTTGACAGTAACGGCACAGCCAACAAGATGAACGGAGCTTTGGATCACTCCGACCAACCAGACCCAGATGCCATTAAGATGTTTGTTGGACAGATCCCCCGGTCATGGTCGGAAAAGGAGCTGAAAGAACTTTTTGAGCCTTACGGAGCCGTCTACCAGATCAACGTCCTCCGGGACCGGAGTCAGAACCCTCCGCAGAGTAAAGGTACAGAGCGCGGGGCGGGGGTCGCCAGGCGTCCAGGTGGGCGTCGCGGGGCGCTGGGGCTGTCCGAGCCCCCAGCCTGCGGGAGGAAGGGCGGGTAGGCAGGAGGGCTGGAAGCAGCCGGTGCTGGCGGCCCCTGTGCTCCAGGGGCTGCTCCCGACTCCTCCCCGCACCCCCGCCCGCCTGCCCGCCGGGACAGGTTGGAGGCGGGAGAGAGGGACCGAGGCAGGGCGGGAGCGCAGAGGCTCGGTCCAGGCGCGTGATCGCTCCCGGGAGGTCACTTTCTAGGCAGCCCAGCCTGTGCTTGGGCGGGGTGGTTGCTTCTCCGAGGAATCGCGTTTCTCAGCCTTGTATTTCAGGACCTAACTCTTCCCACCCCTACGTTCCTAGGTTTGCCCATGTAATTACAATTGCATTTCACTTTTCCATAGCCTGTGGGGACCTCTAAGTACCTTATAAACAGTTGACGTGATGCCACTGATGCGAGGGAGAAAAGGCTCCCCTGAAGAAGGGACACCCATTCCTGGGGGTCAGGTGGGGACCGTGAGGTGAATCTGCCTTTTGGAGCTGGGAGCAGCACCCTAGTGGCCTGTCATAGTTAGGACACCTTCACAAATGCTTGAGGGTTACGCCCTTATCAGTGTGGAGATGAAGGTATAGGATCTGGTAGTTGTTACTGCCTCCATTTTAAGATGACGGTGATGGGGGGCAGTGGGTGCCATTAATGAAATAGAGACCCAGAAACCATTGTAAGGAGTGTGATGCTTCTATGCCCTGGAGTCTTACTTTGTAAGCTCTTTGCAGACTGAATTTAAAATATCTACTCTGCTGCTACCACTTGGTCTCTGTTGCTGTTTTAACGTTTTTGCTTTAGTAATTTTTTCTTCTTTCTCTGTTGTTGATCTCTCAGTCTCTCTACTGAGGAGTCCTCTGTTGTTCTGCGGGCCTCACAGTTTCTTTTGCTCTGTGCCTTGGTGTTTCTGTCTGGCGTGTTATTTTATTTCTATATTGCTTCTCCTAAGACCTCTGAAAGCATCACTTGGCTTGTGTATACACTTCGGTTGGGCACACGAACATATTGGCACATACTTTTCTCTAACCCTTTTCCTTACTGGCAAGGTGAAATGATAGAACTAGGAAATCTTTAAGACTGACATTCTGTGACTCTGAGAAATTTTGGGCTGTTCCTCTTGTTCCCTGTTGTTGCCAGGGTCTGGCAGGGCTTTGGAAGCCTCTTAAGGAACTGAAGAGCCCCTGGCCAGTACTCGTTTTAGAAAGGTGGACATGCATGTCTTCGGAGTGTGTTCATAACACTCTAGTTTTCCAAACATAGTAGCAAGGTTGTTTCAAAAAACACATAGAATGTCGTCACCACAAACTTGATTGCCTCATTATTTGAAACGTAGAAAGATCAGATAACTGAGAATCTGTAGATTTTTAAACTTCACAAATGAGAGCAATATTAAATACCTTTATTGGACATATTCTGATACTGGTTACCTACATGTTTTCCAAATGGAGAAGACTAGAGTTTGTTTTAATACTTCCATGGTATGCTATTGAGGAAAGACAATAGGCTAGAGCTAAAAAAATTAATAAATTTAAAAATCACCAAATAAGGGCTCTCTCACCAGCCAGACTGTCACCTAGGGAAAACTAGACCAGAGGCAGTAAACTATGCTTTAGAGAAATAACCACAATTCATCCTTGACAAGGAAAATGCGACTCCAAATTTTGGTTTATCAGCATTTTTAAAAATTACCTTTGACATAATGGTCAGAGCTCACTTACTGTTATGATGCCTGGTTCCGGGACTTTCAGCCATGAAATACATGTATCTTACCTTGGCCAAAAAGTCCTTTTTCCCAGTCAGGTAAGTACCTATGTGTGGCCTAGTTATTCTCCCATTGTCTCTCTCTTGCCCAGATGTTCCTATGAGCAGCATTTTTTACCAGCCTATATTTGATACTATACATTTTGTTAACTTCTGTTCACTGTGCCTGATTACTAATTTGGCGAAAATAGTTTGCAGAAGCCCATGGGCTGCAGAAGAAGGGAGGCCTGATGAGGGAAGTTTTTTTGAGCACGTGCTTTGTATCTCAGACCCTGTGTCAGGAGCTTTACATGTGTCCTCATTTTGTCCTTACCAAAATCCAGAAGGTAGGTGGTGGTAGTCACATTTTACAGATGAGGAAACTGAGGCTCATAAGAAGTTAAGAAACATAGCCCCGTTTGCCCAGCTGTTAAGTGACAGAGTGAAGATTTGGACATGGTCCATCTGTCTTCATGGACTACACCATTTTGCGTCTCCATGAGATGAGATTGCTGAGTAGCCCTGGTGTGCTGTGTTTCAGGGCCTGGGTCAGGGGCAGTCTCCTTTACTTAAGTGTTCCCCAAGTGAAAGGAAGAAATTTCATTCTTGAAGAATGAGTTGATTTCATTTCTGTCTTTGTGTTTAGTTTTTATACTCAGGTGTTTAGATTGTACATCATTCCCACCCCATGATATCATGGGGTAGGAGTTAGAGATGAAATCATTCAAATCTTACCTTTGGAAATACAGGTCAATTCCCATTACTGTGAACTCCAAGTCTCACATCAAATATTGCTTAAAGTATGTGGGCTGTCAGCCAAAGCTTGAAAGAGCTTTTGTTATACAGACATCTCTGTTGTGAAGGTATTTGTTGTGATGGGATTTGAGCTGTATAATGACATTGCTCTCAGAGGATTACAGCCCTTAGCCGCTTACCTAGAGAGAGCAACAGCCCCCACTTTATTCATGTTGATACCTATGCATGCCATTATTATTTTGCCTGTTTACATGTAAAATAAGACCTCACATTTACTTTGATTCAGACTTTGTCAGCAGAGTACAATTATCATGTTTTCACAGGGCTGATATCAGAGCCTCAGAAACTAGAATTACTGGAGGTGGTTTGGGTTATGTGAGTGAGGCTTTTGGAGAGGCCTTGATTCATTGCCTTACCCATGTTGATGGTCCCAGGCAGTCAGGCTGTTACCTAATAATCCTGGTGAATTAGATTTTCCCCCTCACTTTCCATTTCATCTTCTGTTTAGTCGTGAGACACAAAGACTTGGTCAAAGATTTCATACTTGTGAAATCATCCTTTCAGGGTTCGAGCCTGAGATACCTATATTCTCACTGTAGGGGCATGTATTGACCAAGCAGGCTGAGTAACTCTGGGGACTCTGGCTCAGTAAACTCTCTCCCACATGAGGACTTTGGAAAAGCGTGTTTTATTCAGGGTTCATCTGTTTGGTCTGTAGATGGTGAGCAATACCACAGAGAGTTAAGAACATGGCTTCTGAAATTGGAGAACCCTAAATTTAATTTCTGGCTCTACTGCTTCTTTGCTACGGGCCTTGGGCATGTTACTTAATCACATCTTACAGTGGGGGCAGTCCTTGTAGTGTTGCTGTGTGATGAGGTGATGTGCTCTCCACAGAGCTAGGATACAGTAGGAGCTGGTTATGGCAGTCATGATGATCATAGTTGTTGTTATTATCTCCATCAATGTCTCCAAGAACGTAAAATCTAATAGGGACAAGAAGGCAGGTCCACAGGTAACTCTCATACAAAAGAACATGAGCTAAGAGTAAATGAGTAAGAAAGAGATGGGCTTACTTGGAACCATGGAAGTTGAGTGAGGAAATGAATAAGTCGCAGATTATGGGAGATGAAAAAGATGGCATCTTTACCAAATCTTGAAAACAGTCTTAGGATTTCAGTAAATAATGATGATGAACATTACAAATGGATGGACTGGCTTGCTTCAGGCATGCAGGTGCGGAAGTGCAGGGCAATTTCTGGGAACTGTGAATTCTCCCACAGTTCAGAGGAAATGGGAAATACGTGACATGAAGTAGAGGAAGGGAAGGCCACAAAGCCTAGAGCTATAGGCTAGAGCAGCTCTTAGCAAGCCTTCCTTCCCAGGCTGAAGGATTTAAAATTCCTTTGTTAGACTATCGAGACTCTAGGAATATTTTAGCAACAAGAGGCTCAGAGGCTGGTGCAGTGTGTTGACGTGGGTTGAGGTCAGGATGTCGTCTGTCATGGGAATGGAAGGGGAGGCTGAGGGACAGACGGACAGTGGAAGGAAGAGGACTTGATAACTAAATTGGGCTCAGTGAAGACCAGCAGGCTTTGGCTTAACTGGGAGGATTGTGAGCACAGTCAGCCGTGGTGGGAATGGAGGAGAAGAGCATTAAGTTCAGTTTTGATTGAGTTGAGTCTGCAGTGTCACAGAAGAGTCAAGAAGGATGCAGGCCAAGAAAAACCATGGGATTTGGTGACTGGGAGGACCCAAGAGTATTTCAGAAGAAGGATAGAGGTTGTGGGGAAACGAAATGCATGGATGTATACATGGTGCTGAGTGTAGATGTGCCTTTCTAGTAGTCTGGCATGAAGGGAGAGGAAGCTTTGACATGCAGTTTGTTTGTTCAGCAAATGATAAGTTGTACGGCAAAGGAGATTGTCAAAGTGTAAGGTAGAGATGACTCTGCCTCAGGTCTGTGAAAGAGTGGAAAGATACTTCATTTGAGACAGAGGGGCATTCAGGAAGGAGTAACAACACAAAGTTTCAGAAATAGGAGACACTTCGTACAAGCGCCTGCCCTCAGTCTTCTCAGTAAATAGGAAATTTCTGAAGTCCCAGTGAATTGAAGACTTAAAAGGAATGGAAAAGGTTTGAAATGACTGCTTTGGGAAATTGAATGGAGAGAGTGGTAAAACTGTTGAAGAGCAGGGGGAGGCCGGTCACACTTAGATCATGTCCATCTGGAGTGGGCCCTGATGGTTGTGGACTGTTTATCCCTGAGTGAGGAAAGATACAGAGTCATAGAGAACCCGGAGTTGGAGATGATCAAGAAGGCATCGTAGAAGGCCAGGAAGGGTAGCAGATATGCTAGGAAGTTCTCTCGGAGGTCTGAAGTAAGGAAGCCGGCAATGCTGAAAGACAGCTCCTGGTCCAGGAGGTGGAGGAGGAGGAGTTGAAGGGTTGGCAGTTGACGTTCAATGGGAGAAGTTGGCAGATATGGAAACTGTGTTCAAGCGAGACCATACTTGGAACCTAGAATCAGTAGATAAATTATGTGCTTTGGATCATCGCTCTCTTAATGTGTTAGTTAATCAAAGTTACAATCCCAAATCATAGCACTCTGAGAAAGCGTGTTCTGTAATGAACACTGTTTAAATTTTTCTAAACTTAAATGGTTAGGTACTGTCATTCTGATTTTATGGAAGTGAAAACCGAGTGATAGATTAAAATCACTTGGCATTTGAGATTAGAAGGTAGGAACAGCACCTCAGTCCTAACCAAATGTCTTGTTGATCACATTTTACTGGTCTCTTTTGGCAACTTCTCAGCTCAAAGAGAAATAGAAAAGGGAAGTGGCTTTTGTTGACTATCACTGCGTACCAAAGGAAAAAACTTCCTTTTTTCTTGCAGTATGTTGGGAGGTCATGGCATCACTGCTGTGCAACTGCATCACAACAGTACTGCAAGCCAGAGCTTTCTGGATGGAACAGAAATTGTATTCATGGCTTCTTTGGGAAGAGTTTTTACCTTAAGTTTCACAAGAGCAGCTTTTGTGTGGGTTAGATGCTCTTGCTGTTTCAGCCTCGTCTTGGTCAGGCTGCAGTGAGGGTTACACTGGGGCTGGCCCGACTGATCTTAGAATAGGATGATGAGTTGTTTCTTTCCATCTTAAAGGCTTTGCTTCAGCCTTCAGGAAGTCGTTAGTAAAATCTTAGTTTGTCTCAATCTCTCTCTAGTTCAGTACAATGGAAAAGTTTCTTGAGAATCAGACTAGACTGCTGGGGAATGAACAGGAAGAAGGAAACAGGAACAGAAGCATAAAGACACCAAAGACTAACTTTACTTATTTCAGAATTGGGCCGAAGGTAGCCCTAAATCCAGAAGTTTCTTCTGTGCCATGGTAGAGTGAGGGTAGGCCCTGGGGAAGAGGACTTAGTACTGGTACTTATCATGACCACTCATGCAGAGAATGAGCCTTGCTTTCTTTATCCATGCAGTAGAAATAATACCCACTTCACAAGTTGCTTTATATATTCACTAAGGTAACAAATGTGTGAGTGCTGCTGGCATGGTCTAAAGCAGGTTGATCATCTTACAAACCATTTGTTTCTTCTTTAAAATGTTAAAGGTTTGTAAGGAATGCCTTTGGCCGCTTTATGGAGGACTGGAGTGGGGAGGGTCATTTTCATGTTTCATGCCTTTCCTTTCTTCCTAAAAACATGTCCGAAAGTTCACTTAAGTAATAGAAGTGGACCTGGGAGCCCGTTTATTTAAGCAATGTTATCTTGAAATCAGGAATTGAGAAAGAATTCAAACTGCAGGAAGATGAACCTACACTACATTTTAACGTATGCAAGTAGGGAATGGGATTTCTGTCCTACATTTCTTGAAAAGCAGGGTCGCTGCCCTAGATTTTCTGGGACAGCCCCAGTTTTGGTGCTGCCTCGGTGGCCCACAGGAAGGGCATCTCATCCTGAATTAATGTTAACAGAAGGCTCTGTGTTACTTACTGTGACATCCTTTCATTGTTGGCTGACCGACGACCTATGGGACAAACAAAATGCAGTCAGAATTTTTAGATTCATGCAACCGGAGGATCCTTGTCACATCCTTGTGAAAGGTGGTTTCACTGCCTACATCATACAGCTATATTAAAAGATATAACAATTCATTTTATGAAATGCAGTTTTAAAATATTTTTACTGATACTCTAGCCATTGTGCTGATTGAGATAAAGCCAGGGACAAAGGTTAAATAAGCCTCCTTTAAGTTACAGGAAGAAGGAATCCCTTTAAATGCCCCATACTCTGGTGATGCCGAGACTGTGCCCGTCGGTCACAGTGCTGAATTTCTGTGACTTCTATCAAAGGGCAGCGTCTGCCCTGGCAGATAATACCTATCATGGGTACATTTTGATCCTTACATCTCTGGAGAGAAAAGGAGGAAGAAGGGGAAGGAGGGAGACAAAAAAGACCGACAGAGCGAGCTAATATCAAAGAAGAAAAGAAATTACTCCTGGCCGCTTTTAACCATTTTGTTTTCTTCTCTTCTGTCTGGGGCATTAAGACTTCAGCTAGTCCCCAGTCGTCTTTTCCCCAGTAGCTTTGCTTTTCTGGAATTAAAGTAGCAGAAGAATAAAGAAAACAGGCGCTGGATGAAAGGAGAACAGACTTCTTTGGTAGAAATGTGACATGAAAAGAAAACCCAGGGTTTCTAGGCTTCTGTTTCAATCCCTCCAGCACATATTGCAGGTTGATTGAAAAAGTGAAGTCTAGGTGATCTCACAATTTGCATTTGCCACTGAGTGCATGTCTAGGCTGCCTGTCTAGGCTGCCTGTCTAGAAGCCTCACTTGCCTTTTTATTTGCAGCCAGCAAGAAAGAGATAGCTCCCCACTAGAGATGTCTTACCATCAGTCACCCAGTTGTACCACTCTGGGCTACCATACCGTGGGGCATTAGGCAACCAGTCCTTTGGAGGGGACAAGTCCAGTTTCCTGGCCAGAAGGAGAGGTGTTGTCAACAGGGTGACGCTGTTAGTTACTCTGAAACACACACACATTGCCTCAGAGCTGCCTTAGCGTGACCTACCTGCCTTTCCTCGCTTTCGCTCCAGAGACCCCAGATAATCAGGCATTCGGGTTGAAAGGTTTACTTGCTGCCTCCTTCACACTCTGCTTCTAATGAAAGTTTAAAATTAACCATAGTTAAGTTGTATTTTAGAAGTGTTCAGAATTCTAGCATTAATTAAAAAATCATGACATACCTTTTGAAGAAGTTTATTATCTTGAATAATTCCAACCATGGTGAAACGTGAAACACCACTAGCATAATTAGTACTGCTTTTTGTATCTTATGTTAGTAGATTATTAAAAGACTGAATTTTCATCCTTGGACATACAGCCCCAGATTCTAACCTCATCATAATTTCACTGATTCTGAGGCCATCCATTCTCCTGCTTCATTATCTAATATTGGGTGGGCCAAACCTTTTACGAGAACAGCTCACAGGCATGCCAGAGCGTACAGCCATGAATAAGTACAGAATAATCATTATGATCTTCGAAACCATTGGAACCTAAGAAGGGCTGGAAAGATAATTGACCAAAAGGGAAAAAGTGGAAACTAGGCTAAAATAAGATGATTTAGCGACAGATTGACATAGGTTTATATATTCTGAAAATAGAAATGATGACGATAATGTGTTGGGTTCTGAGACAGTCGGGAGAATTGAAGATGTTCCGACCCATACTGAGAAATTCCGTGGGGAATCAGTCAGACATGAGGTTATCTAAGTGATGTATATTAGGTATAATACTAAGGAAATTTGTAGTGAACTAGAGCTCTTACCTATGTTAAAGAATCAAGGTCTTCAAATATGTCTTCAAATGTTTCTACATTTGCCTTGATGAGTCTTTGTTACAGAGAAAGGAATGCAGGAAAAAAAGGCATGTGTGAGCTGGTGGATTATGCTGTACAGGAATTTGTCAAAGCCTGAATCACGTAGACAAACACACACACACAAATGGCAAGCAGAGAAGAAAGTTTTGCTGTAAATGGAAAAAGGGGCTAGTTAGCTACACTGGGGAGTGCTGTAATGGTAAAGCCAATGGGTCAGACAGTGGAGATGGCCTTGGAAACACTGCAGGAATTGGTATTTTGGATCAGTCTTCTTTTCATTCTCTATGTAAGTGACGGACATGTTTCTAATCCAGTATCCACATTCAGGTATTAATTCACATTGGAGAAACCCATAAGATACACTCTGGACAGTGATCAGTTTGAAGAATAAAGGAATATAATTTCACTATTTCTACTGGAAGATCATAAATAGGAATTAGGGAGAAGGATTAAAAGGCTGAGAGAATATTTACTCACCACACTATTTAACTGACCCACCATCTGATCATTATAAAATATGTTGGGCTTTATTGCTTATGTAGGACAAATTCTGCAGCTTTACCCGCATGTGGGTCAAAACCTGTCTCTTTATAGTAGTCTTCCAGCTTTGCCTGCATTTACTAAGTTCATGAATTGCTGCTATTTGGTTGCCTTTTTAGCTTTTGGTGAAAAAATCCTTCCCAAACTACTATAGTTTAATGGGAACTGCATCCTAGTCAAGTAAAGAAATAACGCAAACATCAGGGAGGGGGAGGAGCAGAGGAAACAAGGCCTTACTCAGAATTGCTATCAATTTTAATACCTCCCTACTAAACATTCTGTGTAGGGGATGCCTTAGTAATCTGAATTTTTTAGAAAGGGGTGTTTTTTAGAGAGGGATATTTATGAAAGCTAGTATTAACATGTTTAAAGTCTGCCCCCCCGCCCCAAATGCTAAATGTTCCCAGTGATGCACCAGACACCAAGTGTTACGGAACAGGTAATCCACCACTTTTCACAGAAAGCTTTTTAGCTCCTAACTAGGCCACTGTACCTGATATTGGGAAACGTTTCTGAAGGATATCAAGGAGATGGAGGAGTTCCAAAGGAGAGCAGCATGAATCGCAAAGGTCCGGGAAGGTGAGCCCACATGGAAAGGTCTAGGAGGTTAACTTAAAAGACCTCAGAGCATTGAGTCATGAGACTGAAAAGGGGGAAAGGCTGTAGCAAGACATTAAAAGGAGGGATTGTGTTCTCAAAAAAAAGAGAGAATATGATTGAAGTTTTGAAGACGCTAAAGTGCAGAGTGAAGCTATATATAGATAAGCTCTTTCAATTAATGCTAAACCCTGGGATACTGCTGCTGATGTTTAAAATGTTGGAACAGCAGGCAACATGTAGAGTTTGAGCCAAACTTTTACAGAGACGAGGTGGTGAACTTAGAGCATGTTACAAAAGTTAAGGAGATGGTGGGGCAGCTCACCCAGCAGTCCCCAGGAGGGGGCCTCCGGTCAGCTCTCACATAGGCTTAATGCAGAGCCCTTTTGTAACAATGAGTTGAGGTTAGGGTACCCTTCAAAGCCCTGGGTCCCTTTTAATGTTGAACTGAATATAGAACAGAAACGATGAAAAATGCGGTGCCGGCAGCTGACACAGTGTTTACCAAAGCACCAGTCGTGTGGCAGTAGATACTTCTGGGTGCCTACTGTGTGCAAGGCATCATTCTCAGTGCTGAGAACATAAAGATGAGCAAGCCGTGTTCTTTGCCCCAGAAGGAGAGAAAGAATTGTCTGTAGTAAAGAGAGGAGAGCCACAATTACCTTGAAATGTAAAACCAGCTTCAGGTTAGCCATGTCCGTTGCACACATGCACGCGTGTGTGTTCTTGTGCACGTGTGTTTTCTGTTTAGCAGAGAATGCGCTAGAGAGCGTGATCATCCTGTGCTATTCATATAATAAAGATGAAGTGAGAGAACATTAGAGGAACCAAGGCCATGTGATGGTACACGTCTGACGTTTTTCCTTTCGGTGACATGCCCGTATCTCCTCTTTCCCCTTTTTCCCCTTTGTCTTCATTTGGTTCCCCTCCCTATAGGGAGTTTAGGACAAGAAGAGGCTAAAGTTTCACTGATGAGCCTTTCTGAGGGTTCTCCATTAAATCCAAGGACAGAAAATGTACAGTCCTCTTATTAGCATAACGAAGCCATCAGCATTGCATCAAGCGGGTCCTCGTACCCTTTTCCTTGTAATGGTGTTTGATGTAGGGTCCTGAGGAAGAGCTGCCAGCCTCTACCTGATGGATCGACATCCCCTTGGCACCAAAGAGTGACTGATAGTGTTAACCATCACAGGAGACATGTATGTATGTGTGTGGAACTCTGACGTGTATTTTAAACTTTGCAATAGCCCAAAGTTAATTTGTTTCTTTGCCATTTGTTTTCGAATGGGTGTGGCATTGCTTATAAAATGTTGAATGTAAGTTGCCTAGGACGGCGCCTGGCATATGGTGGAAACTGAATAAAGGCTGCTAGGTAGTGTGGACTAGATGGACTAGAAAACAGTACAGATGCAGATGCTTTCAGATGTTCTCTCTGCCACAGAGAGACCTTTCTGTGTGCTTTGTTCAAAGTTGACAGTGTGAGTAAACTACCATCAACAAGGCGTTACTTTTGGGTAATTTTTTCAATGTTTATCCCAGTTCCTTCATCCCCTTTTACATAGCCTCTTGTACTGCAAGCTACACTCAGTTTTAAAGATGGTGGGTTAGCGTTAGAGTGGTGTTCTGTGGCCAGTGGAGGAGGAAGCTTGCTCACTTTAATGCAGAATGTCTAAGCATCCTGTGCTAACCATTGGCAGGAAGGTTATTTCAGTGAGACGCTGGTTCCTTCTCACCCCTGCACCCTTCCCGGAATCACCACTGGTTGCAGAAGCCTATATAGGGTGGCTCATTTGGACGAAGTATTGTTAAGGTGGTTATTAGAAGACTCGCAACTTAGAAAAGGAAGTAAACATGTTAATACTAGGTTTCATAAATCCCCCTCTCTAAAAAACACCCCTTTCTAAAAAATTCACATTACTAAGGCATCCCCTACACAGAATGTTTAGTAGGGAGGTATTAAAATTAATAGCAATTCTGACTAAGTTTCTTCTCATGTAGTTAATGCAGCATGATGAAAGAAATAAAAGCCTCCTTATTTTTTTACTTTCTGTGTTGCTTCTTAAATATACTCCTTCAAGTCAGGTTAGCTTACCTTGGGGGTTTGTATTTTGTTGGCTTATGTTTGCATGTGTGAATTAAAAAAAAAGAGAAAATTAGGTTATTAAAAGGATATGAACCAAAATGTTGGCATGAATTAAGAAAAATCAGTGAAGAAATGTTGCTTAATTTGTACACTTCCCTGCAGTGCTGGAAATGGACTTTTCCTTTGCATTTCCATGAGGCAGGGAGAAAACAGACCAGCCTGGTTTCACGTTCCAGACAGCATGAAGTAACTCAACAGCAAAGAAGGAAATAGGGGCCTTAGTTTTTAAATCCTCTATAAGATAGTCAAGGCTTGTCCAGTAGAAAGTTAGGTTTTGTAATAAGGGACCATTTTGTCCTTTCTGTTCAGGATTCAACAATTGCTTGTTGATTTGGGGTGAAGATGCCATGAACTCAGGAGCGGGTGAGGAGGGCCTTTCTCTGCCTCCCATTCCCAAAGCATTCTCCCTAACCCCCTGGTGAAGGCTGCGGAGAGTGTTGTAGGCAGTTGCAGTGCCCATCACTCTCTGGGTGAAGCCAGTATGTCCTGGTGGTGGCCTTAGAAGACAGCCCCTGTGAGGCTCAGTAAGCCGCAGCCTAGATTGGAACAGCGTGACTGCCTGGTAGGATAAAGGAGACGGCATCTGAAAAGAGGGTTTCAGGTGTTGGCAAAGAGGTCAGATCCCTACACATGAAACGCTGCGGCCACAGCTGCAGCCATGCTACCTGCCACATGCCCTGGCCTGCGTCAGCGTTATGGAGTAGGCAACCTGGTTCGGCGCAAAGAGGAAATGCGCGTTCTGTGCCCAGTCCTCGCTCCCCTTTGCCAACCGGGCTGCTGAGTGTGATGCTCCCTTTGTGAAGTGGACATCTGTCTAATGGGAACTGGACGGTGACCACCAGTCCGTTTTACACAGGCCACCATACAGCTGCCAGGTGGCGCTGGCTCTTAGCTGTTCTGCAAGTCCAGCACAGGGTGTATTCAGCTCTAGAGGTGGCAAACACGGGGCCCTTCCACCAGGCCCACTCCCTGCAAAGGAAGTGCTTCCGAGAGCCAAGGCTTTGCTCTAATCTCTGTGAAGGAAGAAAAAGACTTGGGGAAAGGTAATGAATAAATTAAAGACACACTTTTGTAATCGTATATTTTAGGCTTTCCTCTCTACCTAATTGTGCTCTAATCTGTACTTAGGAGTATAGTTTTTTAAGTGGGACATGTCAGGCTTTTATGCCACAGATTAAACTCCAAGGCAAATAAATGTGTGACAGCTTAAGAGGCGAAAAGAAGAGTCTTCGTCGAATGGCAGAGTTTGATTGTTTAACCTAGACTAATCAGTCTTTGGAGGGCCTGCCACGTGTCTTCCAGACGGCTAGAATGCTCAGGAGATAAGAGTGGGGCCTATCGCTCTGTGGCTTTCTCCCCCTGCATTAGCCGCAGAGCTGAGTGAGTCTATGAAAACCCATTGGTCGGGCTGCCCTAGCAACACAGAATGCTGTGCTGACACATACTCCATCACATGTTTGCGATGAAAATGCTGTATTTTTAGAACACTTCAAAGTCAGGAAACCGTTAAACCACACTGCATCCTCTCTTGCCCTCTGGCCACTTCCTCCACACCCCCAGGAACATTGCCCCCATTTCACAGAAAAGGAGCCTGAGACAAAGATTAAGTGATATTTTAAGCAAAGCTGATAATCCCAGGGAAAATTGCTGATCAAGTCTTGAAATCCAACACATCCTTCGGAGTAATTTTTAATGCTTTCGCTTCTTTTACCTAAGCCATGTGTGTTCCATATGACCTTAAATCTAAGCCCTAATATTGTAAATGGAGTTCAGAAGACAACTTAGTCTCCCATTCTCTTTCCTGGCATTCATTCAAATAAAAATAGGCACGTAATACTGTACTGTTAAAAAAAAAATCAAAGCTCCACGCACACTTTGAAAATCTTTTAGAATTTATGACACTTATTTTCTTAAGTATCTTTATGCAAATAAAGATCAGAAGTCCTTTGAGTTTACATCGCTTGCTGAAGGACTGTATCTTGTGTGTCTCTGAAATTTGCGTGCCTAGCTCGGTGCCTGACATGGAATAGCCATTGAAAAGTAGCTGCAGATTGAACGAATGAAGTAAATGCTACCTCTCTCTGATCCACCACTAACTTACCCATTTTTACAGTTACTATTCTGTGGAGCAGAGACATGCTTGTATTCATTCTTAGGAGACATGCTTGTATTCATTCTTAGGACATGTGTTGAGAGCCCTACGTGCCAGGCAGTGTGCAGCGTCCCAGGAATACAAAGATGACTACTGGGGCATGATGGAGTGGAGTGAGGAACATGAGGGTATGTGTGTGCGTGTGCCTGTGTTGGGGAGAGAGCCTGTGACAGTCTTCTTTTCTTTCCCCCCGAAGGCTCTGTGGTCCTATAAAGGTTAAGAACAACTGCATTGTACAAACAGGGGGAAGGAGGGTCAGTTGTCCAGCTCGTATAGAGTGTTGCCAGGTGCATGCTGAAAATCAGGTCTTAAATTAGCAAAGCTTACGTGGTGTCAGGTAACAGTCACACTCAGCCCTAGTTCTCAAAATAGTCCTAAACCAAAAAATGTTCACTCGGACTCCTAACCCCCTAGTCTTCTCTGTCAGCAGCCCCAAATATATAAGGCTGAGGTGTTTCTAATGTGAGGTTCTGTTAGCCTGTTGGTGCTCCTCAGTCACTGGGGGCCAAAGAGGAAAACATAATAAAGAGAGTGAAAGAGTTTCTAAATTGTAAAACTCCATACCCGTCTGAGCCATGAGGTCTGGTTCTGTGCATTTCCTGGTTTCGGTGAATCTCCATGTCTTGCTTAGCTTTTTTCTACCCTTTGGCTACCAGATCAAATGCCACTTTCCCAGAAAGCGGCAACAAGAGTGGAAGGTGGTGAACCTAAAAGGCAGCATAGGGTGGTGGTTGAGAACAGGGCCTTGGAGACTGCGTGCCTCTCCGGATCCCTCCTCCACCACCGCTTCTGTGACCTAGACTAAGGATTGACTTCCCCACGCCTCTGCTTCCTCATCTGCAGGATGAACAGGGCCGTTGAGCAGATTCAGTGAGGTCGTGGAGGCAGAGCAGTGACAACAGTGTCTGGACTCGGTAAAACCGACACCGTACTCAGTCTCCTCCTGATGAGGAAACCCAAGTCCGGAAACATGAAGGGGGCCCTTCCAGGCTGACGCTATCTCCCAGTGACGGCTCTGGGTATAGCCTGCCATCCGAGCAGATGAGCCTTTCGGTGACAGGAAGATCAGTTCTCGGTAGTATTGCCAATAAGAATAATAACTAGTATTTCTCTGGAGTACTCGCCATGCGCTAGGTCCTGTACTAAGGGCTGACTATACATTATCTTGTTAAAATGTATTCTCACAATAATCCTGTGAGATTACACTACTTATGGTGCCCATTTTACAGAGAAGAAAACTGAAACTTAGCAAAGTAACACATCTAAGTATGTGGCAGCATGGAATGAATGAATGAATGAGTTTATTTATTTATTTATTTAAAGACCAAGTCTTGCTTTGTTGCCCAGGCTGGAGTGCAATGACGCAATCTCGGCTCACTACAAGTTCTGCCTCCCGGGTTCAAGCGATTCTCCTGCCTCAGCCTCCCTAATAACTGGGACTACAGGTGGCTGCCAGTATGCCCTGCTAATTTTTGTGTTTTTAGTATAGGTGGGGTTTTGCCATGTTGGCCAGGCTGGTCTCAAACTCCTGACCTCAAGTGATCAGCCCACCTTGGCCTCCCAAAGTGCTGGGATTACAGGGGTAAGCCAACATTCCTGGCCCAGACATGGAATTTAAACCTAAATATTTTGTTGGTAGCATCCCCACTTTTAACCATGACATTGTCCTTGTTCGGTTCCAGGGTTTTTGTAGCGTGGAGCTGGGCACATCTCTCTGCCTGCTGTGCTTGTCAAACTGACGTTACCTCTCTCATTTCGGAATGAATACTCCTCTCGACTGTCAGTTGTCATTGATGTCTCTGTATTCATACCAGTTAGCACAGTGTGTGGTAACCAATAGGTGCTTAATGTTTGTTCAAGTACACTGAATTATTCTTTCAACATTCCTTGGATTTCTTGCTCCCATGCCTGAGTCTTGCCATTTCCTCTACCTAGAGGTGTCATTTCTTCTTCCCAGTTCTGATGGTTTCTGTTGTGGCCTTTCAGCATCCAGTGCGTATGCCATTGCATCCATAATGGCTCTTCCTCCTGGACACCCCAGCAGAGTCATGTCTCGCTCTGCTGAAATTCCTGTGACGCTGTGTGCACCTCTCACTGTGCACAGTACTTTGTGCCATTCTGCAGTTGCATACGCATTTGTCATCTCTAACTCTAAGTGTCTTGCCTTGGGGCTGTTTTAGTCCATTGGTATACATTATAGGACCTCATCGAACTTAGTACAGTGCCTTAAAACAGTGAAGAACATTTGCTGATGGAGAGAATGCAAAGCATTCAAGAGAAAGGGACATTATTTTCCCACCAGCCTGTATCCTGCCTTGTTCTTCTTTTCCTTTTCATGGCACGTTGACATGGAACACCCCGTTGCATTCCTGGTTTTGAATCAGCTGGTGGGCACTCCATGGAGCATGAAAAAATATTGTTTCAGCTGAAGCAATGGAAGTAAGAGAATCATTTTAGGGTGTCACTGTAGTGTGAAAAGCTTTGACATTTAAAATAAAATAAGGAAGGAGAAAAACAGTTCACTCTGTCATTGGAGTCTCTTGCCAGCAAGGGCTCCGAGCCCTCTGAGCAGCGTGCTCACCTGAAACCCCGCCAGACTTACAGATGTTTCGTTTGGCTCCAGTATGAAGAACCACACTGCAGTTCTCAGGAACAATTCCATTCTGGCAAGGACTGATGTAAACGGGGAGCGGGGCAGCAAACAGAAATGACTTCATAGGTCCTATCCCTCTCTACTTTCCTAGATCCTGTAGTGCACACTGCCCTTTTCCTTTGAGTTTTCATCCATCACTTTATTCACTTAGTGCCAAGACATACAACCCTTTTATGAGGCTATGAAAACTCCACTTAGCCAAGTGCATGTTTGGAACTCTAAGACAATGATATACTTTGCCCCTAGTTGTGATCCTAGAGCTTCCCTGAAGGTCATGTGTAGGTGAATGGAACTCTTCCAGACTTGGATTTTCTTCCTTTGAGGACTTGGATTATAACATGGAGGAAAATTTATTTTTGGGGATCAGAGAAGAATTTGAGTCAAGGATAACAAAGAGGTATGAAGAGAAAATGAGAGTGGAAGTTCCAAAGGCTAGTGTCTCTCACCTCTCCCTACCACCCTATGTTTTAAGCTACCCCTTTTAATTAGACATTCTGCCAGCATACAGCTTGTCCAAAACCAAACACATTATCTGCTCTTTGGTTGGCCCTGTTGTGTTAATGGAACAGTCTTCCTTCTTGTCGCCCAATCTCAGAATCTCGGCATTATTCCTGACTGCTGCTTTTCCTTTCCTTCACATCCAAATCCTGTGAACTTGATTTTTTTAATATTCCTACCGCCATTTGTGCATTTCTACTGTTGTCACCCTTGGTGCCACCTAGAATATCAAAGGGTCTTTTTAACAGCTCAATGGAGACATAATTGATATGCGGCAAACTTCACGTACTTAAAGTATAAAATTTGATACATCTTAACATATGTATACACCTATGAAACCATCACAACAATCAAAATAACAAACACATCTCTCACCCCTGAAAGCTTCCTCATGCACCTTGGCAGTCCCTTCTGTCCTGGCTGCCCCATGCCTCAATTACTGACCTACTTTCTGTTGTATGTGGTTTCCATTTCCTAGAATGTTACATAACTGCAGCCATACAGCATGTGCTTTCTTGGATCTGGCTTCCTTTGCTCAGCCTGATTCATCCCTGTCACTCATTGATTCCTTTTGATTGCTGAGTAACGTTTCATAGAATGGAGGTACCACAGCTCATCACCTCTCCTCTTGATGAGGCTTTGGGTTGTTGTCATTTTCTGAATATTTTAAACAAAAAGCTGCTGGGAACATCCATGTACAAGTATTTGTAAAGACGAGTGCTTTTGTCGCTCAGCTAGACACCTTAAGAGTGGAATGGCTGTATCATATAGTAGGTTTATATTGAACTTCTTAAGAAACTGCCTGTTTGCTAAAGGGATTGTACCATTTTACATTCCTACCAGCAATACCTGAGAGTTGCATTCCTTCCACATTCCCTCCAACACTTGGTGTAATCACTATTCCTAATTTTACCCCTTCTAATCTGTGTGTAGTGGTATGTCATTATGGTCTTAATTTTAATTTGCCTGATGGCTAACGATGCTGAGCATCTTTTGATATGTTTGATTCGTGTATATCTATCTTCAATTCAGATCTTTTGCTCATTTTTTACTTGGGTTACTGCCTTATTGTTGAGTTCTGAGAGTTCTGGATATGCTCTTTGATCAAAGTATTTCACTAGATACACGTTTTGCAAATATTTACTGCTAGTTTGTTTCTTGTTATCTCTTAATATTTTTTAAAAAGCAGTTTCTAATTTTGATGAAGCCTTATTTGTAAATTCCTTCTTTTACTGATTGTGCTTTGGGTTTTATATCAAAGAAAACCTAACCCAAGGTCATAAAGGTTTTTTCTATATTTTCTTCTAGAAGTGTTACAGGTTTAGGCTTTACATTTTAGTCTTTGATCTATTTTGAGTTAATTTTTATATTCAGCATGAATTATTTATTGAAGTTCATCTTTTTGCATGTGGATATTCAATTGTTCCAGCACTATTTGTCCTTTCTCCACTGATTGCTTTTGTATATGTGTCAAAAATCAGTTGTCTGTATATGTGTCAGTTTATTTAAAGACAGTCTGACCTGCTCCAGTGATCTTATTTGTCTATCTTTGCATCAGTATTACATTGCATTAGTTACTGCAACTTTATCACGAGTCTTGAAGTCAGATACTGTTAGTCTTCCAACTTTGTTCCTCATTTTCAAAGTTGTTTTGGCTATTCTAGATTCTTTGTATCTCCTCGTAAATTTTAGGATCATTTGGGCAGTTTTTACAATAAAAGCCTACTACAGTTTCTATAGGAAATGCATTGGATCTGTTCATCAATTTGGAGAAATTTGTCATCTTAGCAATATTGAGTCTTCAAAACCATGAAGTGGTATATTTCTCCACTTCTTTAGGTCTTATTTGATTTCTCTCACAAATGTTTTGTGGTTTGCCATGAACAGGACCTTGCATATCCCTAGTCAGATTTATCCCTAGGTGTTTTATATTTTCCGTGGTCTTCTAACTAATTTTATTCTATTTGCTATTTCCAATCATTTGTTTCTAGCATATAGAAATATAATTGATTTTTGTGTATTGATTATGTATCCTACAACCTTGCTAAACTCATTCTAGTAGCTTTTTTAAAGAGTCTGTTGGATTTTCTACGTAGATGGTCGTGTCATTTGCACATAAAGACAGTTCTGCTCTTTTCCAATCTAAGTGTTGTCTTTTCTTGCCTGCTTGCACTGGCCAAAACGTCCACTATGGAGGTGAATAGAAATAGTGAGAGCAGACATTATTATCATGTTCTTGATATTAGAGGAGGACTTTTTTTTTACACTGAAAAGTATGATGTAATGTATAGGTTTTTCACAAATGCCCTTTATCAAGGACATTGTCTTGTCTTCCTGTTTTGCTGAGAATTATCATCAGGAATGGATATTAGATTTTTTTTAATGTTTTCTCTGAGTCTATTGAGATGATCATATCGGGTTTTTTGTCTGTTTGTAAATATGACAAATCACATTGTTTTTGTGTTTTTTTTTAAGACAGGATCTTGCTCTGTTGCCCATGCTACAGTGAACTGACACAGTCACAGCTCACTGCAGCTTCGAACTCCTGGGCTCAAGTGATCCTCTTGTCTTAGCCTCCCAAAGTGCTGGAATTACAGGTGCATGTCACCACACCCAGCTATATTGACTGATTTGGATATTGAGCCAACCTTGAATTGCTGGGATAAGTCTTACTTGGTCATGATGATCCCCCCGCTGCACCCACTGCCCCCAAGATGGAGTTTCACTCTTGTCACCCAGGCTAGAGTTCAATGGCACGATCTCAGCTCCCCGCAACCTCCGCCTCCTGGATTCAAGTGATTCTCCTGCCTCAGCCTCTAGAGTAGCTGGGATTACAGCCATGCGCCAACATGCTTGGCTAATTTTGTATTTTTAGTAGAGAGGGGGTTTCTCCATGTTGGTCAAGCTGGTCTCGAACTCCTGACCTCAGGTGATGCGCCCGCCTCAGCCTCCCAAAGTACTGGGATTACAAGCATGAGCCACCACGCCTGGCTGGTCATAATGATTTTATTGGATTCCATTTGCTCAAATTTTGTTTAGAATTTTTACATCTGTGTTCGGGAAGAATATTTTTCTGTAGTTTGTTTATAACTTCTTTGGCTGGTTTTGGTATAATGGCAATCCTGATCTCATAGAATGAATTGCGAAGTGTTCTCTCCTCTTCAGTTTCCTGGAAAATTGTGTATAAAGTTGTATTATTTCTTTAGTTGTTTGGTAGAATTCATCACATAAGTCACCCAGACTTCAAGTTGACTATGTAAGAAGGTTTTTAACTACAAATTGAATTTCTTTAGTACCTATAGGAATATTTAGGTTCTCTATTTTTCCTGGAGTGCATTTTTCCTTTCAGATAATATGTCCATTTACCCTAAGTGGTCAAGTTTATTGTCATAAAACTGTGTATAATCCCTTAATATCCTTTTAATGTCTTCAGAATCTACACATAAAGACAGTTCTACTTGTCATGTCTCCTGATACTCCTGGTACTGTTAATTTGTGCCTGCATTCTTTTTTCCCTTTGTCTTAAAGTTCCCAGGTTTATTTGTCTACTAAAGAACTAGCCTTTGGTTTTGTTGCTTTTATTTTTTTTTTCTATTTCTTTGGCTTTCACTTTAATTTTTATTGCTTCCATTCTTTTGCTTATTTGGGGTCTAACTTGCTTTTATTTTTCTAACTTTTAAGATGAAAGCTGAGGTTACTGATTTGAAATCTTTTTTTCTCCAAATGAAAGTATATAATGGTATATAATTCCTCCTAAGTACCATTTTACCTACATCCACAAATTCTGATATGCTGTAGTTTCGTTTTCATTCAGTTGAAAATACTTTCTAATTTCTCTTTTGATTTCTTCTTTGACCTGTGGGTTATTCAGAATATGTCATTTAGTTTCTAAATACAGATTGAGCATCCCTAATCCAAAAATCCAAACTTTGAAATGCTCTAAAACCTGAAATTTTTTTCAGTACTGACATGATGTTCAAAGGAAATGTTCATTGGAGCATTTTGGATCAGGAAAGGGATGCTCAACCAGTAAGTATAATGCAAATATTCAAAAATCTGAAAGCAAAAATCCAATACATTTACGGGCCCAAGCATTTTGGATAAAGGATCTCAACCTGTATTTGAGAGGGGTATGGGAGTTTTTTCTGTTACTGATCTCTAATTAAATGTCCTTTTGGTCAAGGAATATACCTTGTATGGCTTAAGAACTCTTAAATTCATTGAGACTTGTTTGATGCCCCATAATATGACTTATCTTGGTAAACAGTCCATGTGCATCTCAAAAGAACAGGTATCCTATTGTTCTTGGACTGAGTGTTCTACAAAAGTGAGTTTGATTGAGTTGTGTTCTGCAAATCTTCAGTATCTTTACTGATTTTCTGGATATTAATACTTGTTCTATCAGTTATTGAGAAAGGCTATTGAAATCTCTTGTGTATTTGTGTATTTCTCCTTTGAGTTCTATTTTTGCCTTATGTATTTTGAAGTTCTGTTTTTTTGATGAATAGATATTTAGAATTTTTGTGTTCTCTTTGTGAATTGACTCCTTGGTGGTTTTGAAATGACCTTTATTTCTGGGATTATCCTTTGATTTGAAATTATTATGATAGTAGTAAAGCCACTTCAGCTTTCTTTGACTCCTGTTAAATAATATATATTTTTACATTCTCTCTCTTCACGTGTATGTATCTGTCTATTTAAAGTGCATTTATTGTACACAGCAGGTAGTTGGATCATAATTTTTTTGAATCCACTCAGACAAGTTCTACCTTTTAATTGGAGTGTTTAGATAATTAACATATAATGTAATTGTTGATAAAGTTTGGTTTAGGTCTCTAATCTCACTAAGGTCCCCCCACCACCTGTTCTTCCCTTTTGCCTCTTCTTATTACTTCAAATTACTTTTTCATTTTACCTTCTTTGTTGGCTTATTAGTTATAGCTCTTTTTTGTTGTTTTAGAGTATTTGTTACACGTCTTTATCATTCAAGTGATAGTATGCAACTTCATGTATAGCATGAGAGTCTACTTCCATTTCTCCCTTCGCAGACTTTATGCTGTTGCTGTTTTACATTTTGCTTTTACATGTTAAAATACATCCACAATACCTTGTTACAATTTTGTTTAATTGGCCGATTTTCTTTTACAGATGTTTCTATCATAAGAAAACTATCTCGCCTGTTTATGCTCGTAGTTAATACTTCCGTGCTCCGTTCCTTTGTATAGATCCATATTTCCTTCTGGTGTCATTTTCCTTCTGCCTGAAGGACTTCTTTTAATATTTCTTGGGCAGCCAATCATCTGGTGGTAAATCCTTTCACCTTTTGTGTTTTGCCCCTTTTTTGAAGTATGTATCTAGATCTAGATATATATATTTTTTGAGACTGAGTTTCGCTCTTGTTGCCCAGGTTGGAGTGCAGTGGCGCAATCTCAGCTCACCGCAACCTCCGCCTCCTGGGTTCAAGTGATTCTCCTGCCTCAGCCTCCCAAGTAGCTGGGATTACAGGCATGTGCCACCACACCCGGCTAATTTTGTATTTTTAGTAGAGACAGGGTTTCTCCATGTTAGTCAGGGTGGTATCGAACTCCCAACCTCAGGTGATCTGCCCGCCTCGGCCTGCCAAAGTGCCGGGATTACAGGCGTGAGTCACCACGCCCAGACTGAAGTATATTTTTACTGGCTGTAGATTTCTAGGTGGACAGGATTTTCCTTTTCTTTCAGTATGTTAAAGACATTGCTTCACTGTCTTCTCACTTGTATTGTTTCAGATGTTATCCTTCTCCTTCTGTTTTTTTTCCTCAGTCTGCTTTTAACATTTTCTCTTTATGTGACTGGGTTTGAGTAATTTGATTATGATGTGCCTTGGTTTGGTTTTCTTCATATTTCTTGTACTTGGAGTTCATTGAGATTTTTGGACATGTGAGCTTACAGTTTTCATCACATTTGGAAAACTTTCATCCCTTTCTTTTGTCAGATATTTTTAATGTCCCCTTTCTCTCTACTATCCTTGTAGACTCAGATTACTTGTATATTTGGCCGTTTGAAGTTGCCTTACAGCTCACTAATGTGTTTTTTTTCTTCCTTTTTTAAAGTCTCTGTTTCTCTATTCCATTTTGAAACACAGTTCACTCATCTTTTCTTCAGTGTTTAATCTGCCGTTAATCCCATCCAGTGTTTTCTTCATCTCAGACATTGTAGTTTTTAATCTCTAGAAGTCCGTTTCAGATCTTTCTTAGATCTTCCAGGTCTCTGCTTGTCTTGTGGAACATACCAAATACAGAGATAAATAACTTTTTTGAGTCCTTGTCTGCTAATTCTAGCATCTGTATGATTATTTTCTACTTCTAAAGTGAGGCCTCTCCTAGTCCTCTACCCAAGACAGTGAATTGTGAGTATTTTCGGTCTGGCTGGTAAGGACAGGCACTATTCCAAGCCTTTCATCTTTTTGGAGGGCTCTTTGTCTGGTAGTTTCTTCACTCATGTGCATTGATCATCACTGGATATTCAAGAGGGACCTCTGCAGATCTCTTTGACTCCTGTTAAATAATATATATTTTTACATTCTCTCTTTTCACGTATATGTATCTTTCTATTTAAAGTGCATTTATTGTACACAGCAGGTAGTTGGATCTTAATTTTTTTTGAATCCACTCAGACAAGCTCTACCTTTTAATTGGAGTGTTTAGATAATTAACATATAATGTAATCGTTGATAAAATTTGGTTTAGGTCTCTAATCTCACTGAGGGTTTTTTTCCCCTCACCTGTTCTTCCCTTTTGCCTCTTCTTATTACTCTCTCTCTGCAGCTCATTCCTCTTTGCTACTCTTTCCGGTGAATTCTAATGGCCCTTGCAGTCTCAGCTCAGGGAGTATACTGGGTCCTGCCTGGTGTCCAGCTCCCTGTGCTGTGGCCTGGAAACTCTTTCAGGCCATGAGCTGTTTTCAGGCACAAGGACTGTCCATCTAGGCCAGAGGCAGAAGTCTGCAACTCTTAATTATATTTCCTGTCCCTGGTTCTTTTCTCACAGTGCCTTCTATTTATCCAGAGGAATTCCAGCACCAGCGATGGTATGCAAACCTTTAGTGGCACACGTTGACTCAGATACAGCCCAGATTCCTTGGCCATGCTTTTCAGGTCTTCCATAAACCATTCTGTTCTTTCTCCTCTCATTCCCTTCATTACCTTCATTTCCATTCCTACAGATTTGTTAACTGGAATTTCTGTACTTCCATCTCTTTTTGTTGACAGCTTGTCTTTGTTCAGGTTCTCCATTTCCTGCACATTTTTAACACATTTGCAAGTTGTAAATTATCTTCTTTCTGCAAACTCCTGTAAAGATTTATGTGCACCTCTTTGATTCAAGCCTTCACTTTCTGCCTTGTATTAACTTATTTATGCACATGTCTTATCTCCTCCAACCACTTATAAATCCCTTGAGGACAGGATTCACGTCTCATTTACATGCTCTTAGAAATTTACAGTGTGTACACAGTAGGCAATCCATACATGCCCATTCAGTACGCATTTACTGGCAGTCTTGGGAATGAACATCAAATTAGATATTGATGAAATTTTGGCCCGATGATAAAGAATATCTTAGGCTAAAAGTAATGGGAAAATTAAATTGTTTGCAGGATGTTTCAGCACTACTCCCTACTTAGCTAGATTTATCTCCTCTTTCTTCTCTGTGTGTCAGTTTGCAAACAAGAACTGCCCTTTTCTCTTTGAAAAAAAAAATGAACACTAAAGGCAGAGATTTTCATTTGGCTGTCTTTGTATTCCCACAACCAAGCATGGTACGTGGTTCAAGAAATGGCTGTTTAATCACAGCAGTAACTCCCAGTAGGAAAGATTCTCAAAGGAATTGTTCTTTTAAAAAAAAAATTCACAAAGTAGGCTGTACCCTCAAAGTGCTAAGGAGAGCTTCTGTCCTCGAAAATCTCCCTGAAATACTGAAAGCATACAAAAAAGGAGAAAGCTCAAAACTAAATTTTGACTCTCAGTGGCTGGGTTTTGTATCTCTTTTCTTTAAAAAAAAAAAAAAAAAAAAAAAAAAAGCCATTGAAATGATTCCACTTCTGAGTTACCTGGAGCAGTCAAATTCAGAAAGACAGAAAATAGGTTGGTGGTTGCCAGGGGCTGGAGCAGGAGGGAACAGGGAGTAAGAGTGTAAAGGGGGATGGAGGTTTAGTGTGGGGAGATGTGAGAGTTCTGGAGATGGACAGTGATTACAGTTGCACAGCAGCATCAATGTATTTAATGCTGCTGACCTTCATGGACGTCCTGATCATGTGTACAGAAAACTTAGAAGTAAATTGGGGTTTAAATCCAGTTCCCTGAGGTTGGGCAAGCTGCTGGTCCTCTCTGAATCTGTTTTCTCGTCTGTAAATGGGGCCTGATGTATTGAAACGCACCTGGCTCAGTGCCTGTAACAATGGACACTCACGTTCATCTAGTTCTGTCCCTTTTCACCTTTACAGAGAGGCTTCCTACTTAGATGGTTCTCTCTAGCTATGGGGCTTGGAGAGTAAATGGGCAGGAGTGGGAGTGTGGGAAGGGGCCATGCTCTGTTGATCTCAGCCAGTTGAAGCTGATGCCTCTGTCCTGATGTTTATAAGGGGCTCCATCACACATGTACCCTTCCTCTATCGTGTGGGAGGTACCCCAGGCAATGAAACGGAGAGGTGTCTCCTGGTGTTGCAGTGGGGAGGAGACCTCTGGACCAGGACGTGCTGTGGGGCGTCAGCTACCAACCTTGTGGTCTCGGGAAAGTGACCTATCAAGGGGGCATACAACAGGGACACCACCTTGAAATCTGAAGTCACTGAGTAGCAGGGGAGGTTGGAGCCTGGGGCACCCCTTGGCCTGCCCTTGGGTTTCATTTAACTGTGGCCTCCCCAGGATATTACATGTCCTGGCCTCCCCCCTGCAGAAGATGAGGCTTATTCCCAGTCGGCAGACTGGACTTCTTCATAAGTGAAAAATAGTTACATAATGGTCATCTCATTGGTGTTTAGATTTCTGAACAAAACGATGATCCAAAATCTGAGTGTGGAGAAACGGATCCCCAGTGAAGGAGGAGGGAGGGGCCGTGTGCATGCTCATGCTGTTTATCCCAAGCCTGTTTTCCACCCTCCCTGCCCTCCCATGCAGAGGCCCTGCCCTCCCATGCAGAGGCCCTGCCCTGTGTCCACTCTACTTCTTAGGAACCTGGCAACCCCAGGGAATTTTCCTGACAAGTCAGTGTCATTTTATGGGTTATTGCTGTTTTCCCAGAATAGCCAATTAGTATTGAGGGAGTGTCACCTGCTCTTCTCCATGTTCAGCCCCTTCCTGAGCACACTCATCAGGTTTAAGGAGCCAGCTGTCCCACCTGCTCAGCTGTGCACCCCTACAGGCTGGGATCTTGTGAGATTCATACCTACTGAGGAGGGTGCTTGCGTTCAGTCATGGTTGAGATGGGGCTCTTCCAGCACAGCCCCAAAATACTTCAAGAGGCGCAGAGGAAACTCGGCCTCCTGAGTGAGCATCCCCTTGCTCCCAGCAAGGCTGGAGGGAGGCAGTGCTGTGGGCAGTTAGTTGGAGGAACCAAGGGCGTGGCCTCTTTTATTCTAGTGACATTCAAGGGCACCAGCTGTTTTGACTCCCAGGAAGCTGTTTTTCCCATGCTGAGTAGTCTCATGGCACTGTGTGCCACCACAGTGCTGCCCAGCCCTGCCACCCTGGACTGACCGATAGAGGGGAGACCACAGCATCAGCTGCTAACATGGAAGGACTTGATTGTGCAAGAGCTGGGTTTCCTGGGAAGTCAGGCACCCTGCTCCTTCACCTCCCCGTAACAGCTGTCCCCATGGCAGTCTCATGACAATAACAAGCCAGCCTTGCTATTTTGGAAAGCAGTGAGGGATGTGGAGATCCGATCTGGACAGTATTCATCTCCTGTGTGACCTGGGTGAGTTACCCACCCTCACAGAGTTCTTTTCACCGAGTTCACATGGGACTCAAATGGGATGCCATGGTTTTAACCCCTGGCGTGCGTTAGAATCACCTAGAGGAATCGAAACAGAGAAATACCAGTGTCCCAACCCCACCCTCAGGAATTTGGATTTAATTCCCCTGCTGGGTCCCAGGTGGCACCTGAAGGTATTGAGGTGATTCTAATGTGCAGCCGAGGTTGAGAAGGACCAAGCTGGACGTTGCGAGAGCGCTCTGGTAAATTTCGTTTGGTGTTACTCTCATTGCATTCTCCACTCACTTTGGCAGTGTCTGTGAATTTTCACATTTTTCATGTAAAGATCTTCATGACTTTTTTTCTTAACATTGTTTCCAACAACTACTGCAGGTCATTTAGCAAGAATTAGTCATGGTAGTTCACAGCCCTGAACCCAAACACCCCCAGATCTTCAGCCTCGTGTGGGGCTTCCAGTGACTTCGTGGAATGTCATCATAGTCCTTCCTTTGGAGAGCTGGATTTTCTCAGGCACCGTGAGGATCTGGGCCAAGCTTCTCCAGGGCTGTCATTGCTTCCTGGTTGGAAAACCCCTAGGTGCCAAATGCAAGAGGAGAAAGAGTGAAATTAACCACCTCACCCATCAATAGCAGTCTCAAAATCATAGAACTGGGAGCCTGTAAGAAATCACACATTTCTGTGAACGTGTAGAGAATAACTCCAAAGTTTCACCGTGACAAGTGCAGAAATTACATTTAAATGAGTACAGAAGAAAATTTCACCACAAACTGTGTTAGCCAAAGAAGGTTCTGTACAATGAGATGTAACTGAATTATGGGTAAGTTCTGTGCTCCTGCTGATGCCCTCCCCACTCCGTCTGGGGCTGGGGCTGTCTTGAGCCAGCATTCCTGTTCATTCCACCTGAGGACTCCAGTGTGTGGGAAGGAGGAAGAGACTTAAACCCACCTAGGGGCCGGGTGTACAACAGAAGGATAGTACCCATTGAGGGGCCAATATAGGTTTCATAGTGAGAACATAATAATGCAGGTTTAGCCAAAAGAATGTGTGATCTTTGAAGACTGTTTGATCTTATGCATGGTTTATGGTATTTTGTAAATGGAATAGCTTTTCCAAGAAATTCTAAAATGTGCCCATATGATGCTTCATGTTTATAGATTTATGAAGTATTGATTCTCAGTATAACCTGGGAAAGAGGCTGGGGAGGTCCAGTCATCTTCATTTTCTGATGAGACAACTGAGATTTAGTTTAAATAGTGGTCACATTGCTAGGAATTTGGTAGTTCAAGGACAAGACTTACAGTGTTGAAACTCTAATTTTGGTGCATTTCGTGTTTTAGAATTTTTCACAGTATTTTTACTTTTTAAAAATTTTTTATTTTGTATATATTTTTGTGACAGAGTCTCACTCTGTCGCCAGGCTGGAGTGTAGTGGCATGATCTCAGCTCACTGCAACCTCCACCTCCCAGGTTCAAGCGATTCTTCTGCCTCAGCCTCCTGAGTAGCTGGGACTACAGGCACACGCCACCACACCCAGCTAATTTTTGTATTTTTAGTAGAGACGGGGTTTCACCATCTTGGCCAGGATGATCTCGATCTCTTGACCTCGTGATCCACCTGCCTCGGCTTCCAAAAGTGCTGGGATTACAGGTGTGAGCCACCACACCCAGCCTATTTTTACTTTTTAAATTGAGTTTTCATTTTGAAATGAAAAATGAGAAAATTCAAAATTTTGAAATGAAAAAATTGGTCTTTGCCCAGTAACGAACATGTGTACACCTTTGCATTCATACAGTCCCCTAGAACCAGTAAGTCCTTTCCCTGCAAAGCTGTCCTGAACATTCAGGGTCCACACATTGACCACTGAAGGGTAGGAGGAAAGGCAAAGCAAGCTGCACAAAGGGAAGATGGCCCGTAGCCTTCAAATGCACTCTTGCTAGCCTTCCCCGTTTTGGTTATTATCAGCAAAGATCAGTGACATGTTAATATATTAGGCTATTTTACTGTGAATATAATGGTAAATTTTAATAGAAATTGAGTTAGATAGCAGTTTCTGAATCTGAAGGAGACATTGCTTGCGAATGCTCACAGTAGCACTTAACATTGTGAAGTTCAACTCAATTTTTATTTGCTGTTTCACAGAAAGCAATAATCTCTCATATTTTATAGTACCATCTGGGTTACAAAAATCCTGATGCGTCTTTGTTGGACAAGCCAGGATCTCAGGAAGGAGTGGAGGGGAGCTTCATCTCAGTGGCTTCTGCCCTGAATTTGAATTTTTAACAGGCAGCTTTTAAGCATCCTGTGGCACTCATCCCATCTCAGTGTAGCAGAGACAGTAATGTCTTTCCCTCTATGGTTGAGAAGGAGCTTTTGAATGCCCTTTTGGAAGCTATAGAAATCTATGATACTCATCGTCAGCATTTGACCATGAACTTAAACTCCTATCACACCTCTAGGTGTGATAATATTTCTCCTTCTGTTACAACAGAGTAATGTCACACTTGGCACTTTTACTGTCCTCTTGCGAGACTATCCTCCAAGTGCTGTCTGAGAGTGTTAACTGCTATTTGGCTCATTTTTCTGCACCAAGGAGAACAGAAACACAGCAGGCACCAAGAGGAGGTTTAGTGTGCAGTGGGTTGTTCTGAAAGGCAGTGAGTAAAATGAGGTATTCCCTGACTTCTGCTTTTGCTACATGAAGTCATGAGGTCCTTGAAGCCAGACTTAGGTACCATTTCTTTCATCCCTTGCTAGTTCCTAATCGTAGACACAAACCTTCCACATCCATCCAGGCGGATAGCAGTGCTTCTTGTGGAAAGCAATGTCACTAAGGCAGTGTCACTAAGGAAAACAGGACAAGGCAACAGTTGTGTTCAGAGTTTTGACTGGCGTCTGATTGGAATTAGAAGGAAGATTATTTTGCCATAACCTAGGTACCGTGACCCGAGCTCTTTTGGCAGACCTTGACGTCACAAACCGTACGCTTGCTGGAGAAGGGAAAAGGAGAGTTGCAGCCACTAAGACAGTCAAGGCTGTGGCCTGCCTGGTGGTGTTTTATAGGAACTGGCTCAGGGAGGCTGCGTGTCCTTTGTTTTCTGAGGCCTTGTTCCACGTGGCCTCCCACTCGAGGCCAGGAATATTGCAGCAGTGCCGAAGAGTGGGTGGACAAATAGCCTTATTATTAACCTAAGTTGGAAACATGGCTTTTTGAGTGTCTTCATTCACAGATGCAGTCACAAAATATTAATACTCTTTTTTTGAACATGGCAAAACAAAGTATTCATTTAAACCTCCTTTGTCCACGTCCATGGTGAGAGAGCACCTCAGGCGGGGGAGAAAAAAACAAAAACTGGTCCCTTGAGAATTACTTTATCCTTTGCATTTGCATATAGTTTGAATTCATAATTAGGCTATTTTTATTGGCTAGCAGCTGTATTATCATATAAATCCCTGAATATGTAATTTGGAGTCATTTAGACCAGTCGTCCCACAGTAACCCTGGGAAGCACGTGAGCAGCATCAGCGTCTTTCTCAAGGAGGAAAATGAAGATGGGGAGTAACTTGCTGCAGGCAGCTTAGCTCCTGCTGTGGTGGATTGGGTTTTTACACTAAAGAACATAGATACCTGTTCAGTAATAACTTACATTGGCATAGAATTCATCTATTAACAGGGTGTTTTGAGGCCAGACGTGGTGACTCATACCTGTAATCCCAGCACTTTGGGAGACCAAGGCTGGAGGATCACTTAAGCCCAGGAGTTGGCAAGACCAGCCTGGGCAATACAGCGAGACCCCCAGCTCTGCAAAAAAATAACAAAATTAGCCAGGCATGATTGTTCATGCCTGTGGTCCCAGCTACTCAGGAGGCTGAGGAGGGAGGACAGCATGGGCCCAGGAGTTTGTGGTTATACTGCACTCCAGCCTGGCAACAAAGCAAGACCCTCTCTCTTTAAAAAAAACAAAACAAAACAAAACAGAACCGGGTGCAGTGGCTCACACCTGTAATCCCAGCCCTTCGGGAGGCCAAGGCAGGCAGATCACGAGGTCAGGAGTTCAAGACCAGCCAGACCAACATGGTGAAACCCCGTCTCTACAAAAAAATACAAAAATTAGCCAGGCGTGGTGGCGCATGCGCTTGTAATCCCAGCCGCTCATGGGGCTGAGGCAGGAGAATGACTTGAACCCGGGAGGCGGAGGTTGCAGTGAGCCGAGATCGCACCACTGCACTCCAGCCTGGGCGACAGAGCGAGACTCTGTCTCAAAAGAAAAAAAAAGAAAGAAAGAAAGAAAGGAGGGTTCCCATTGTTCTTGCATTCATTGTCTGCGTTGGTTGAGTCTGTAGGCAGGGTAGGGATGAGCATCTTCATTTTCTTCATTTTACACGGAAAAGAAATCTCTGGTTGAAGGTGGTCAGTGACTTGCTTCAGCTGGGAGACTTGGGACTGAAGCTGCCCTCTGTGACTCTGCACTCTGTCCGTGATACCAGGGAACTGGCGAATCCAGGAGCCTCCCATTGTGATGCTCACTCCTTCTCCTGTCCATTCATATGGGTAAAAAAGGTTTTGTGGCTTAAGTAGCATCCAGTTTCATCTCAAGTTTCAGTTCCCATAAAATAAACAGATACTAGGGTAGCAAATGGTCCCTGATTAAATGTCACAGGGGAAAAAGAGAACAAAAATCATTTTCTGTACTCTCCAGAATACAGTTCAGTGTCCCGATTGCCTCATACCTCCAGTGAGAGCAGCAGCAGCATTTATGGGCTATCTCAGTGAGCCACTTTTCTGTTAAACAATCCAACACGGAAGTAACACAGGCTGTCCTTTGGGCTCCCCCGCCTGATCCGCTGAACAGAATCTCAGTTCTGTTTGACTTACACGGTCGGTGGCAGAGGGAGGAGGGAGAACCTCTTCCATCTTTATTCCCAAATGGGGATCTCATTTTGGGTGCATGTATGCAAAATCTGTTCTGTCTCCTCATGCTTAGTGTGCTAGTATATATTTACTGCTGACTGCATTTCTTTATGAGGACTCTTCTGTAGCGTTTTGATACTGACAATTTTATGAAGGCTATTTCTTGATATTTGTTTATTACTCCTTTAAAAATGTATTTTTGTGGCAGCTTCAAGGCAGTTGCAAGATAGTGTATTTTTCAATAGAGAAGTTGGATTAAAACTTACAGCAACTGTCACCTGGTAACCAGACCCCATATAACTGTGTCAACATTAACCAGTGATTTATTGCTTTAAATTGGAATCAGCTGATTTGTGGTTCCACGGCTTTTAACGCTGCAGGATTAATCTGGAACCCACTGGTACACATGAAATAGTTGTTTTATCTGCTGTTCTAAGACTGATGAAATGTTTAAAAGGATAGCTGTGTAATCAGTCCATTATCTCCTGGTGTTCCAGCTTATTCTGTTCTGTGTGGCAGTGTACAATTTCAAAAATAATTATTCTGCTGTCCTTAATATGGGAGCCGAATGCAGTGACTGATAAAAACTGCATTCAGCAAGCCCTTTCCCAAATTGGGTAGTTCTATTTTGTTATCTTCTGAAGGGAAAACATGGGTTGTGATGGTCAGACCTCCTAGGAGTCTGGAAGCTTTAGAACAAGCCCTGGGAGGCAGAACACTTAATCTGTTGCCAACATCTTTTTCTGTTTAATATTTTGAATTTTTTGTTTGTAGGTAAACTTGTTTAGACTACACTTTCATGTACTCATCTGAACATAGGTAGACCTCTTGAAAATAAGGATATTGATGCTTACAGTTTTCTTTTGTTCTGAAAGCAGTCAGAACATAGCCATAGTTACAGAATGTGGGTTTTAAAAAGCAATCTAGACCAGTGTCCCTTTCTTAGCGTCCTACTTTGACAGCCAGCTATTGAAGGAGACCCAGAAGGGCATGGTCAAGTGGTTTGCTTCAGACCTGCGTTCTGTACAAAGCTCATCCAAAGGAAAAGCGTTGTAGATTTTTTTTCATAGACTAGGTAGTCTCTAGGGATAATTATTCTTGTTTACAAAGATGTTCGTGGCAATCTGTAGACTGTTAGTGATGTTTTGAGGAAAACCCAAGACTCAAAATCTTGTATATAAAGGATTGCCCATGAAATCACAGTCTGTCTTCAAACTGTAAGTAGAACATGAGCTTTCCAGTTAATAGGGAAAACATAAAACAATGGATTTTATTGCAGGACAGTCCTGGCCTTGTATAGACCAAGAGTAGTTGACTTTCCAGGTAACCATGGATACCTTAGGAGGAGGGGTTGGTAGGACCTGAGAGGAGGATGGCATACAATTGTATGACTGTTCTCTAGTGGCGAGTGATTGTCAAGGAAGAAATGAACAGTTTTATTAGAACCCAAGACCATGATCTCTGGGACCAACATCTTTAATTGGAGACTTGTTAGAAGCCATTCAGTTAAGAAGACAGTATGAGATGCATCACCTTGTTTCTGCGATGTTATCTTCTACTCCCCGATTCGGTTGCTGGTTATCTCTTAGGCCTGCTTTTCCCCCCTCTTGAACATGGAGCTAATAACTTTCAAACAAATCTTGAGCCCTCTAGGCAGACACTCTGTTGTTCCTTGAGCCCGGGCCATCCTTGCTATTGCTACCTGACCACAAGTGCTGGAAGTAGATGTCACACCTGCGAGCAGAGAAGGCCCGCAGGTTGGGTATGGTCTGTGTAGAGCCTGAATCAGAAGGGTCTGGGCTGGAAAGGAAGATGGTCAGATGTTGCCCTCTGCCACCACCCCTTCCCCCAAGTGTGCCTTCTCTTGAAAAATGTGGTAAATTCCATGAAATTCATTTCTAGTCACAGTTAAGAGCAGGCCCTCCAGACTCCACTCAGCTTGTCTGTTATGAGGAAAAAGCCATCAATATTTTAAAAGCTGCTGAGAGGCAAGAAGTTAGCCTCGATGGCTGGAAATTAAGAATTTTTTTTATTCTATGCAAAATCTGTCCATTGCTTCTCTAAAGCAGCAGCAGGGCTGAGGGAAAGCTTAGCCTAGAACAGGGATGTGATGAAGACTAATAAGATAAAACCAGTCAGAGTGTTTAAGCTAGAGGTAACCTGGAAGTGTCCTAATTGGATGGCCTGAATTTCTCACCCGGGAGTTTTCCAGAGCAGTTAACACCCAGATATGCCCCGGCATTGATGTCACAAAACTGGGTCATGGCAGGGTGCTCCAGAGAGTAGATTTCAGGGCAGATCTTCCAGGGACAGATTTTGTTGACACGCCTTCTGGATTTCTAGTTGTGGTTGAGAATGTATGATGTGAAAATTCACCCAAACTTTCCAGAGTCCAACTTAATGAGAAGAGAAGAGGTTTAGGGGAGTGTATTAACTCTTTGGGCCCACTAGAGGAGTTCTACAAATAGTTTTCAAGAACCAGTTCGCCCACATGATTTTCAGTCTGCCTACGAATTTGTTAGGGGTTGCATTCATATTTATAGGTAGGTATCTCACATTCAGCCTCAACTTTGCCCCCATTCCGTCTATTAATTTTTCTTTGTTCCCGTACCAAAATGCTAAAAGCCTAAGAGCATGTTCTTACAGCAAAGATATGAATTCCCAACCAAGGGAGATGAAGAAGTGAATTGGTTAAATGTACTGAATACCAGTTCTCTGTCTTTTCATAGCACATCCCTTTGATATTTCTTATACTCTGCAGAATGTGGGCATGTGCTTATTTTCATGAATACCTGGAAAGCATTTTAAATGATGGCAGTGCTACCTGGGTACCAAGAGGACTTAAATGCCACTTGCTGGCTCATGACTTACCCAGGAACATGGTGCAGGGTCTCCCTCTTTTCCTTGCCCAGTGGGCACAGATCTCTGCAAGACATTTCCAGGTCAGACTTCTGTGCCCCTCTGCATAGGCCTGCCTGTCATTTGATGCTGCTGGTAGGTTGGAGAAGTAGTCCAAGGGGATGGAGATAAGCCTCAGCTACTGGGTCAGCGTTTTGAAACCTGCTAACAAAAGAAAGGGAGAAAAGATTGAGAAAAAGAAGACAGAAATTAACTTCTGTGTCATTGTGGGCTGAGTCGCACTGTACAAGTTGTTTTCCCTCTGAGCAAATGAAATTTGAGAATTGTTCATCAGTGAGGATGAAATTTCAGATATTCTTGTCGGGAAGTATATTCCTCTCTCAAACGGGTCAGTTTTACCAAGTGGTTTGCTCAAAAAGGTGTTCTCATCAAGAAAGTGTAAATGTGGGTTTCAATGCTTCAATGGCTTTGTCTACCTGACTTCTCTACAGCAGTTCACCAACTTCTAATTTTCTGAAACGAAATTCTAAAACATACTCACTTTGATCCTGCTAGTACATTTTTCTTGTAGCTGTGTTGGGTAGTCCCCTGAAGTGTGAGGCAGAGACAGCACTGACATGGGCAGAATTGTTACTGTTTCACCTGTATTTTCCTTGTGTGTGTTTTTTAATCTGTAGGTATTAGGATAGGTTTAACTGTCAGTATTTTTGCAGACCCAAAAATATATTAGGACTTTTAAACACAGAACCCTTATGGATATTGGTGGGTGGCTTTCCTCCATGTGGTGATACAGGGATCCAGGCTTCTCCATCTTGTCACTCTACCATCTCTTTGGTTTTTGTGTGTGTGTGTTTTGTTACTTTTTTTGTCACCTGTGTCCATTCAAAAGGAGAGGAAAGAAAGTATGGAGGACTCATATCTGCTCTGTTAAAAGCTCTGGCTCTTAAGCAGCACAGGTCACTTCCACTTGTATTTCTTTAGGAAGCCTTTAGTCACGTGGCAAGGGGCAAATGTGGTTTCACCATGAGCTCTGTTCCAGTGTTGGCCCTGAGGAAGGAGAGGATGGACTTCAGCAGACACTGGTAGTCCCTGCAACAGCTGTCCTTTGCTATGTTGTTTCCCAGGCTTCCTGGAGGATAAGAATCCCAGGGAACACTGCCCTGTAGATGACCAGGCCTTTCGCCTGGAAAGCCTGAGCTGAGGGGCATGGCTTGGCTCCAAGAATCCATGTTTTTGCCAATGTTCCAGGCAATTATCATCTTCAGGAACATTTGGGAAATGCTATTGTAAGAGGTAATTAGATTGTAGAAAGGTATTTGGTACCTTCGTTGCAGTTTTCTGCTGAGAATCCTGTGTTGTAAGGAATGGTGGTGGACTCGGTGGTGAAACGTAACTCCTGGCACCCATGCTTAACTCTCTTCAGTCTTAAAATTTGGCCTCACTGCATAGACAAGATCATGACTGTACCATGTAACACTAAGACATCTGTTCCTACCTGAATGTTTCTTGGATTAGCAGATTGTTTCATTGAGTTGACCAAGTTTACGACTCATTTTGACAGATGGTGATTCTATGGTTTATATCAACTACTTGGAATTTATCATCTAATGACAGCTGTTTAACACATAGGTCAGTGTATAAGATTGACTAGTAATGAAATCTTCGGGGCATTTTTTTCATCTCCTGTCATAATGTTGAATCTTTGGGAAACCTACCACCTTGGAAATGAAAAACTTATAAATGTATTGGGTGAACATCAGTTGAATTATTTATGTGACAAAAAATTCTTTGTCATCCCAAAAAGAAAGGATGGAAAAGTTGTCCCCGATGGTTTCTGAAGCTGCAATGAGATGGACACAGTATGTGGAGTATCTGTGGGGTGAGCTTTTCGTAGCAAATTTGGATCCTAGACTGCCCTCTCTGAGCTACCCAGTAGTCAGTCAGATGGGTCAAGTCCTTTTCCACAGTTTGGAATGTGCTCAGGGAATCAAACCGACTTTAATATTAGCCTGTGACAGTTATATTCAGGGAGCTAAGACTTGCTCTCACTAACATCGAAAGCGTTCCAGCACATGTTGGAAAGGTGTTTGGGGTAGCCACTGTTTAGACTTGCCTTAGCTATTGATCTTCTTGTTATCGAATATAATTTAGAACTAACAGTGAGACCCTTAGTGGTGGGAGAATATTATTATCATTTGTTATCTGCACAATTAGGAAGCAGGAGAGTACAGCAGAGGCTTTATCCTATAAACCATCTCATTGCCTAGAGCATTTTAGCACCTTGCAGAGTGGTCTACCACATGCCTGCCTTCCCACCCCCATCCTCATCTCTCTCTCTCTCTCTCTCTCTCTCTGTGTGTGTGTGTGTGTGTGTGTGTGTGTGTAATCCAAACAGGCATTGGCCCTACAGTCCAAAGGGCTAAAAAGACTCAGAAATCCATCCTCATCCAGTCATCCAGGGAAGAAATAGGAGCCTGCAGGATGTTTCTTTTCTTTTTTCTGAAGGTTTAATAGAATCAGTGTCATTGGCAATGATTGAGAAAAATGAAAGTTTTTAGATCAAATACTACTCTAGCGTGCATGCAGCATGGGAACAATTGATGGGCGGCGTGCTCTTCCTCAGACAAAACCCAGTGGCTGCTAATCAGTGTGTGGTGTGGAGAGTTTTTTGTTATCCTGAAATCAAGGAAATATTTTACTTTTCCCTCTGAGGTGTTCCAGAGAAAGATTCTTGACCAAAGAAGATAAATCCTCTTCCTACCTGCTAATGAGTGAGCAGCTGTATTTCAAGCACATCACGTACAAGGACCATGTGTTACGTTTTTTTAGTATCCATAATCAGGTACACTTATTTAATTTTCTAAAAATGGAAAGCCAAGCGTTCTCTTTGGTTAGAGACATGGAGCGGTGAAGAAGTAAGGCAGTGTTTGGCAAGATGAGTCCACCTAACTGGAATCAGGCCAGGCTTTATCAGGAACCAGAGGGGCGACTCTGCCAAGACGCCCCCTCTCCATGCCTCCACTTCTTTAACTGGAAGCAAGAACTTAAACCAGATGGTTAAGATCTTTTTTCTGTCTTCAGTCTGGCATTTAAAGTTGATCGCTGTCAAATCCAGAATGGACCCTTTTCAGAATTACAATGTGACTGAAGTTTGTCACTTTCTTCCCAGCCATCCCCATTTTGGGGGTCATCCTTCTTCTTTTAGGACATCCCCTCTTGCCCCATGACCCGCGTTCTCACCATGGAAACTCTTATCAAACCTAGTGGCCATAAGATTCATTGATACTACAGCGTAAATTGTTGGGAAACAGATTGCGGTGTTGTGTCTTCTGAGGCATTTTTATTTTAATATGAATCTGAGCCTCCAACTGAAAGGATGAAGCTCAGAGGCTGAGTGGAAAGACTGGGGGAGAGGACAGAAGAGGAGGGGCGCAGAGGGTTTGCCCACATCAGCCCCGTTTTCTTCTTTTGTCCCAGAATCATCGTTAACATTATCCCCTCCGCTTTCAAAAGGGTCCTCACTTGGAGAATGAATTATTTGATCACCCTGGATATCAAGAAACCCTTCATACTGCCCCTAAAATTGTACAGTAGAAGGAAGAAAAGAAGCTAACCTCTTTTCGGTATTTTCTTTGTGCCAGAGTCTGGGCTTGGCACTGTGTATACATTATTTTACTAAATGGATCAAACAGAATCTATTCCACCTAGCCATTAAACCACATCTCTCTTAGGCTAGAAGTAACTATACCAGAGTCATTTCACAGGAAATGGGCTGAGAGTGTTGCATGGACCATTTTTACCCCTAGGAACCTGAATCAGAAAGGCTCATGGAACTCCAAGTTGAAAAGAAAACCGTATTGCTATAGGGGAAGGGGGTGTGAAAATGCTCCGGTGAGAGTCAACCCCTGAGTATACAGTAGGAACCTCCAGTGTCTGGCACCACGCCATGCCTTGTCGGGGGCCGGTGGGGGGACCCAGGAAGCGTAAGAGGTAGCAGCCACCCGCAGAGAGCTGCATTCCTTAGGAGAACAGGAGCACGGCAGCAGAACCACAGTCAGACGGCAGTGATCTCCTGCGCTTGATCCCCGTGTGACAGGAACTCTCAAAATGAAATCCAGCTGCTGGAAACCCCTTGGCCAAGAGGTGCCTGACACACATGGTGGTCTGTGCCCCAAGCTTCCGCCGGACATCTCCTCCTCCCAGTCCTCATCGCAGCGTTTAGGACATCACGTCTTCTTGTGAAGCCCAGTGTTACTGCTTTTGTTTTTTCTTCCTCTATTGTTGCTGAAATAAAGGAAAGTGACCAATCTGGTTAAACTCGTATAGTAGTGAAACCTGGGTGTGCTCCTTAGCCGTAGGTTTTATTTTAAATAACAAACCGTTTTAGGGATTTTTTGCCTCTTGGGGGCATATCATAGAGCATATAGTTGGGGAAAATTTTGTTGTACCCTGAATAAGAAAGTCATGAAAATGATTACATTAAAATTGATTGACTATTTAGAGGTCACGTAAATGGATGTTCAGAGTATTCAAAGGCCATGCGAATGGGTGAACTCTGCTAGTTCCAAGTAATTACTTCAGAAAGCAAGACAACACAATCAATTCTAAGCCCTATTAAAGGGCTCGTGGTCATCACTTAGAAAAGCGGCTTCCCTACCAGGGATGCACAGCGGCAGCGCAGCCTGCGGCAGGCCTGTCGCGGCTGCATTTCCATATTGCATTTGTTATAAAAGTGGAGTAAAGCTACCTATCCCTTACCTGCCTCAAAGGGAGCCTGCATAGTGTCTGTTAGGGCTCAGCGCTCTATGGAGAAACATGTTAAATTTAAAGTGGACAATAGCTGCTAACATTTACTAAGCACTCTTATTTACATGCCAGGAACTGTGTTAAACATTTTCATACGTTGTTTGGCTTAATGTGATACATCTATAATATAGCTGTCACTAACCCCATGTTATTAAGAACCAGAGGCTTAGGGAGGTGAGGTCATCGGCCTGTGATGCTAATCAGGAATGACTGTACCAGCCTCACTGCAAGGATTATGAATGAGCATGAGAAGACTATCCAGCATCACTTTGAAAACTGTCATGGTATTTGCCATTAGAACTCAGGGACCACCTTGGCCCCAAAAGTGAATTTCTTAAATGATTTCTGCTGTTCCAGCCAATATGGAGAAATATCTCCGTCTCTGATCTCCATACACATGAAATGCGACTCAGTTATTGCCGGAGTGGGGTGAAGACAGTTATAACGGCCATAAATATTAGTTCTCCAGCATCATATCCAACAAGAAAAAACAATCTACAATAAGTACAAATGTTTACTTCAGCCTAGCCTTGGATTTCTATAGCCAAAGAGTTTGCCTCTCCATTTCACTTTGACTGTAAAGACCAGAGTGAGGAAGTAGATAATGACGTCCTTATTCCATTTCCAGAAAAATTACCTTTGTTCTGCTTTGGATTGCAAATAACCCTTTTGAGAGTTCAGAGGCACCTAGAACCCTTGAGTAATAAGTTAGAATACCACTGATAGGTGCTCAGGAACAGAGCTGGGCTGTGTTTTATTCAGGCTAACAATAAGGGGCCTGCATTCTTACTCCAGGGAATTCAAGCTGGTGCACCGTCAAAGCAAGGCAGTCAAGTGGAGACTTGAGAGATCGGCCTGGCCTGGAAGCATCTAATAGCCCAGCGTGCTGTGAATTGAGAATCATAGGAAAATAGATGTGATTCTAACCTACCTCTCATTGCCACTAGCCTCCTAATTATAATGCTATCCTATCCTCTAGAGAATCTATACTATGAAATAACCTTATATTAGAAACTTTCTTCTAATGAGGTCCCTCAGTACTTTAGAAACTAAATCCTTCTTAATTGGATTCAAGACAGAACTACCTTACACCTACTGCGTTTAACCCCGTGATGCCTCCTTGGTGTATGGGAAGTGATCTTGGTTTGGTTAGCCTGAAGGCCTGCCTGCTGCTGAGCCACTGGTCTCCACCTCACCGTGAGACCCCAGGGAGACCAGCTGGCCAGGGAGTTGAGCCAATTAACATCCACTTTAGGGAAGCCAGACCCTCTAGTTGGCTTGTTACGTTCAACCTGAGGTTTTTCATTCTTCCTTACCTTCAGAGAAAAATATGGTTCTGCTCACTACTTTGGAATTAGGTTTTGAAAAATACAAAGCGTAATAAATTCTATGGCTAGCTTATTATCTTTCATTCCAATAGTCAAGTGACGTTTTCTCTAACAAAGAAGACTCCTTGCTTTCTTCACGTCACCCCCCGGGGCCTGGACAAATGCACATGTCACCCTACCTTTCTGACGCTCAGAGCAGGGTGGGAGAGTTCATGAAACAGCTGAACACGATGATTGTCCCATCGGGGGAAAAAAGGATGATGCTGAAATTCTTCCAATGCTTTCATAGCTATTAGACAATTGAAATGGTTTAACGTAAGTGTCTTATTTCAAAGAACCAGAGAAGGGGAAAAGCACGTTCCAGCAATTTTGCCCTTGTTACCTTTTCTATCTGTGTCGTGCTTTGGTGGAATTTACATAATCATGGGTGAGGAAGTGTTACAGTATACACATAGCTGTGCATATTAGGCTGCACTTGCTTTCCCAAGAGGCTTGAAAATGCAGTCGATTTAATCTAGGTCAAAAGGAAAGAAAGAAACTCCATTTTCCTCGCAGAAAACAGGGAGCTTGCTAGTCTTCACGGGGTCATGGAAATAACAGAAGATGGTTCCTCCAGGGAAAGTCCCCAGGGCAACAGGAGGCTGCCAGGGGCCTGGATCTTGTGGCCAGTTGACAGAAAGGTGGTCCTAGCGTGTCAGATGGAGAGTTGGAGGGAAGGTATGGGGTTGCCAGGGACCCCAGTGAGATCATTGTTCCCTCCCGGGCTGAAAAGGTGGCTCAGATTTGCTGTCTGCGAGGAATCTTGCAGGGAAAGTGAGGAAGGATGTTGGCGGAGCATCGCACGACTGCCTCAGGCGGCCAGAGGGCGGTGCGGGTCCCACGCTGCCAGTGTAAGTTTCCCAGGGGAATTCCTGGGGTGGCGCTTGGTAATCCAAACCGTGGAGTCCACATAACTCACATACGGAAGGCCCGATGGCAGCGTCGCCCGTCAGCTTCCTGGGCAGTGGCCAGATGGTGATACCGCTGACATCAGGGTGCCAATTATATCAAACTCTATAAAACTAAGCTAATTGGATACGGTTTCCTTAAAAGTAGATTTCTACAGGATGAGGCATTCGTATTTGGGTAGCTGCTACTCTAGCTATGGAAGTCCCATTTTTAGGTGGGGAAAAAAGAGTTGTCTTAGGTGACTGTTGGAGAGACATTTCAGATGAGAGGTTTAGGTTATAAAGAGACATTTTAGGTGACATGAACAGAGTGTGAAGCAGATCTTTCAGAGTGAGGTGGACCCTGTTAGAGGTGGTTCAGGGACATTCTCCCTATGAGAGGCATAGACTTGGAGGGGTGCTCATCGACTCATGGTTGCTGTGATGGTTTTGGCTTTGCTCTTGGCTCCTGGTGTGACTTGGGGGCAGCCTGCTAACCTGTAGACTGGTGTTTTCCCATCTGTAAAATGGGAGGGTGTGGGGAGTTAGGCTGGTAGAACTAGTGTAGGGACCAAGAGAAAACCTCCCCTTGGCCCTATGAAGGTTCACTAAGAGTCCCTGACAAGAGGCACATCCACAGGAGAAAAGGCACGCAGGTTGATGAGATCACGGTTTCTGTGACACAGGCGCCTTCGGGATGCAGACCCAAAGATACAGGGGAAATGGTATACTTAGGTCCAACAAAGTGTGCCTAGGCTTATTTGCATACTTAGGTTCCACAAAGTATGGTCAGCCATGTAGTAATGTGATTGGACAAAAAGGGCATGATGTAACGCTAACAGACTGAGCAGGGACACTCGGCAAGGCCTGCTTGTCCGCATTCTCCCTGGCCTCTCTGAGCAGGATTCTTCCTTCTGGGTGTGGGAAGGACCTTCCCTGGAGTGGGGGTCTTATGACCTACAGTCAAACAAGGTAGGTCAGAGAATTTGTTTCTGGCCAGTTTTATACAGAATGATGGAAGGAAAGTTAGAGCAGTATTTTTAAGTTTTATGGCTGGCTTTGGGGAAAGGGGGTTCTGGTTTCTGTGACCTGCTATGAGGAAGAGAGGGATTCCAGTTTCTGTGGCTGGGCTTAGGGGAGGCTGGGACTGAGAGACAGGAGGGCAGGAGGGGGTCAGAGAGAAACTTTTTCTTGTGAGGCTTTTATGCTGGAGTACTGCTTCCCGACTCCCAACGTTTGCTACTTGTAAAATTTTGTGATTCCACAGGAAAGGCAAAGGCATGGAAGTCATGAGAAGGCAACGCTACCTTAACTTCTTCTCATTTTATTTTTTATAGTGTTCAGTTTAAAGGCGTAAAAGGCTGGAGGAGCAGTACAACACAGATATGTCTGATCTTCTTGGAGGTTCTCCCTTTAGCTAACTTTGGCTGTGATGGGTACTTTTTTCATGCCTCTGGTTCCTGTATCTCTCAGTTGATGTCATTACAGCCATCTGCGTTCAGCATCAAATACAGGGGAGCCACGATAATAAAATTACAGGCAGGAATACGTAAGAGAGCTGAGAGGCAAGGGGACTGGGCTTTAGACGGAGCTTGTGAAATCGGTGGCATCATTTGTTCACGTGTATCTAGCACTCCTAGAAAGCAAGCACTGCATGGAGGTCCAGTCACAGGAATTCACACCAACGGGCCCAGCACCAACGGGCCCAGAGTCGGTCATAGTGCCCTGATGTGACCGTTTCCTAGCAGTGCCAGTTCTTCTTGGTGGTTGGATTTTGGGCTAAAAAAAGGGCTACATGGGTGACCCTCCGGGATCTCATATCATGTCCTGAGGCCTCCTTGTACTTTCTAAGAATGGCATTTTGTCGTTGCCTTTTGCCTCAAGATGCTAGGGGTATAAATTACCTTCTACCACGGAAAAAGGACTACTCTTTTTTTTTTCTTTTAAGGTTAATGCTAAGTTTTCTTGAAAATTTTAATTCAGGGGATTTTTGATGGGTTTTTTTTTTAACCTTTAACTGCCTTGTAGAAAGTGAAAGTGGGGGTCCTGGCAGGGCCAAAGCCAGTGACTGAGAGTTGAAACCGTAGTGCATGGCAGATTCGCTTGAGCACAAAATGCCCCACTTAGATCCACAGCCTTTGGACTCTGGAAAAAAAAAAAAAAAGTATTAAATTCTTCTCCCAGTGGCTAAGACTGAGGGAGAAAATAGATGGCAAGGGGAATCAAGTATGAGGAGTGTGTCCTCTTTTGACTTAAACTGGCTTGCATGCTACTGACTTGACAAGAAGCCAAGATCCCAGTTGCAGTTCGACTTGTGTGAAGCAGGCACCTGCTTTGCTTGCAAATGCACATACAAAAGAGAGCTTCATTCACAGAAAGGAAAAAAAAATAGCGGGTTCACTAATTTAGCCTTCCAGGGCCTTCGTCCCTTGATCTGTCAGCCCCTTAGAATTCAAAGGCAGCGTGTAAAGGAATTTCCTATTTACAACATGATGACTTTTTTGATGTCCTGAATTCGAATATAACTCGAGTTGAAGTTGTCTGCTAGGGCTATTGCTTTGTTGTTTAATAAAAAAAAAGAAAAAAAAATATATAGAGCTCAGTCATCAGATGATCAGTCTGGGGCTGCTTTCAAGTGTTTATGTGCTTAGATTTAGAAAACAAAGTAGGTTTTCATATATGTAAGATGTCGAATGGCCTTGAAGACGTGGACAGGCCCGTCTTGACCCTGGGGCAGAGTCCACTTAGGGAGGGAGACAGCTGTTCTCATGCCCAACCCCATAAGCTCCGAAACGGAAATACTTTTTATTTGACCAGCTTTGCCGCAGAATTGCAGGAAACCATTTTTCACTTTGTCTCCTTAGCCCTCAAGTTGTATAGTTATTTCATATTCCAGAAAATGCTCCACAGTTCCCCATAAGAAGATATTACTGAAGGGTGGTATCAGAAAAAGAATTAGCAGTTAGAACTAGAACTTTCCAGAAAGGTCCCTCCTGCCATGGTAGAGAACACCTTACACAGGGGAGTTTCTCCTCGCTTCAGGCGGGTAGCTGCAGAAGAGTCATGAGGAATGCCTCCCTGAAACCAGCCTTGCTACGCGGGGTCAGCTCCTGCCTTTGGCGTTGTGACTCGTTGGCATGTGACCTGAAGTTCCTGCCCTGCAGCTGACGAGCCACTGTTTCAATAATTAAAAACAACTGAAGTCACTGTCCTCCTGCCTTGAATTTGATCATTGTGCTTTGCATGTATGTATCAAAATACCACATGTACCCCATAGATATGTACAAAGATTATGTGTCAATAAAAAACAAAAATTAAAATCCCAATTTTTAAAAAGAAAACATGAAAGTAATTTTTAAAACTGCGTCAGCCATGCTCAGTGGCTCATGTCTGTAATCGTAGCACTTTGGGAGGCCAAGGCAGGAGGACCACTTGAGACGAGGAGTTTGAGAAGCCTGAGCTATGTAGCAAGACCCAGTCTCTACTAAATAATTTAAAAATTAGCCTGGTGTAGTGGCACATGCCTGCAGTCCTGGATACTCAGCAGCCTATAGTGGAGAAGATGACTTTAGCTCAGGAGTTCGAAGTTAAAGTGAACTATGATTGCACCACTGCACTCTAACCTGGGGAACAGAGTGAGATCCTGTCTCTTAAAACAAAAATTGCCTTGTCCATATATTAGAGTCAAGGGATTTAAAGAAAACCGCCTTTTTAAAACAGTGTCTCAGAGCATCAAACCTTGGTTTAGAAACCTTGGAGGAAGTTTCTTTAATGAGTATGGTGTGAATTTTCTTAAGGGCAGAATGAGTTTTAAAATCTGACCTCATATCATTGTCTAGAGTGTTGTCTACATTACCTCCACACTGAAAAATATAAATACGTTACTGCTCTTTGATTCACAGCAAACCATGATATAAACTGGTTATCTTTATATATCAGTACATTTTTTTTTCCTGTGAGTATTATTACCCAGAGTTTCCAAGTAAAGATTTTCAAGGGAAACAGCTGTGGTTTGAAAAGGTTTGTGATAATCCAGATGGTTTCTTTGAGGATAAATCTACTTGATCATTTAAAATTAAAGTCTTTCAGTACAGTTGAGTGTTTCTTTATGATTTTAAATACACTACTGTGTGTGAGTGAGTGAGAGTGTGTGTGTATGTGTGAGAGAGTGTGTGTGAGTGTGTGTGAGAGTGTGTGTAACTACCATTGGCCTTTGGGGCTTTATCTTTGGAAACAGCAAAAATCTCATACCAGTGTCTCAAATTATCTAACAGTTAAGCAGGCAAAGTACCTGAGGGAACTCTTCATGACAGCAGAAACTATTAGTGAAAAAATATAGCGAGACACCAGCTACCCTGTGTGGAGTATGTCACACTCAGCCTCTCTGGGAATTGCCACTCTCCACTTCTGATCCATGATGGCATAATCATAGCTCACAATTATAATACTGATTACAGATTGCTTTCCAAGCTGAACATATGCAACTGTATTGCTAAACTTACCAATTTCAGGGAATCTGGGCGTCAAAAGCGTCCACATCCCTGCAGCAGGCCCCTGGGGAGGTAGGCAGGGTGACAGCTGGGAAATGGGGAACCAGGGCTTTCCATACCTGTCTCCTTCCCTCAGTGTCCAGGATCTTCTTGCTGCTTCATGGCTGCCCCGAGATGCTCCCTGTGAGGCCCCCCCGGGCCTGCCTTCACAGACAATGCTCTGTGCCCCTGGACCTTTCTTCTGTGCTTTTTCTGTCTTGCGTTCCCTTCCTAGGGGCCCTGCTAGATGTTGACAGTGAACAGCAGAATCACAATGACGTGTTAGTGGCCAGTAAGATCTAGTGTATTTCCCCTCTAAGTTACAGAGAATCAGCACAGTCTTTTTGTAGTCAACAGAAGAAGTCATCACTAGTGGGACTGCTAGGCTCTGTATGGACCTAAGACTGTGATATTTGGTTCTGGGCTCACCTCTCCCGAGTTTTCCATTGGACCCGATGGACCTGTGAATTTTAAAAGTCCTGGTGAGGAGTCGCGGGAGGTGCTTGTTAAACTGGCACATGAAGAAGGATGGTGTTTTTTTGTGTTTTGGGTTTTTTTTTTTTTTTTTTTTTTTTTTTTTGCTTAAAGGACCAAAGCTTTTATTATTACAATGAATTGTTGAGGTCGCTGAAACAAGGGATATCCTGAAGTCACCCGGGCATGGAACACCATGTTTGTCTTTTCTAACTAGGCCACTGCCACTGGCAGAAGCTCCTGAATGAGTAGATAAGCAGTGGCATGAATCGTCCCATGCAGGTGCTTATTAGATAGTGTCAAATGAGCAAAGTGGAAATAGGTGAAGCAGCAGAAATTACCAGCATTAAGCAGCAATGGGAGGGTTGAGACCTGCAGAAGCACCTGGTTCATCAGCCTGTGCTGATCTCCAGAGCCCCCTGGCCGGTCACCTCTAACATGGAGCGAGGCCTCTCACTCCACTCCATGGACAGTAGGGAAGGTGGGATTCCCAGAATGAATTCTGAAGCCCAAGGGACTGTCCCCTCTGATGCATGGTGCGACCACTGACCATCAAAGAGCCAGCCCCTGGGTGTTGTAGATGTGTGACTACCCCTTACACCAATGTTGGAAACAGAGCCTGCAGGGGAGGAGGCTTGCCCCTGATTCAGACTGCTCAGCCATCTGGTGCTGCAGCTGACCTGGAGAGGAATCCAGTACATTTCAGACCTGAGTTACAGCTGGCGTGGGGAAATCTAGGAGACAGGTGGTTCCCTTAACAGCTGTATATTTGGTTAGGGCTGACAAGAAAGAAAATTTCATCCTTGTTGAGCCTTCCTGGTTTTTCAGGGATCTGTAGTAGCTCCTTGACCTTTTGCCATAATAATTGTCATTTCAGGGAAAATAATGATATTTCTCTCTTTGTTGAAATATTGTCTGCAGGTGGGTAATCTAATATTTTACAGGAGCATATTAAGTGATAGGTGGATGAAAAGACTATGGTTGTTAACCAGGAGAAACTCATAGAAAGTCTTTCAAACACATTCCAGTATCTGGAAAGGTACACACTACAGTCCTGCTGGGGAAAAACACTAATTGCTGTATCTAAGTTGACTGTTTCAATTTGGAGGTCTGTATTCATCCTGCAAATTTTAATAAAACTTAACCAATCACTGTACTTGTTAAGTGAACCATTATGAATGCTGAACGAAGCATAAGACTTCCTTTAGTCTAATAGAAGTAAAGAATGCTTTTGACCCTTTTTCTTTTTTGGTCCTGAATGAAACACTTTGGCTGCATATCCACCTAGTTTTGTGGGGGAATATTAAGCAGACCTGCTTTTTACTTACTGATGAGACTAGGCCGGGCACAGTAGCTCATGCCTATAGTCTAAGGGCTTTGGGAGGCCGAGGTGGGAGGACCACTTGAGGCCAGGAGTCCAAGACCAGCCTGGGCAACATAGTGGGACCCCTATCTCTGCAAAAATGTAAAAAGTAGTCAGGCATGGTAGCACACACCTGTACTCCCAGGTACTCAGGGAAGGGGCAGGAGAACCGCTTGAGCCAAGGAGTTCAAGGCTGCAGTGAGCTATGATCACACCACTGCATTCCAGCCAGGACAACAGAGTGACATCCTGTCTCAAAAATAAATAAATTTTTTAATGATGAAACTAACTAAGGTACTGAGGAAGTAAGATATTTCCCCACAGTAAGTCATTCAGAAACTAAATGTGAAAAACCAAAAGAAGCCTCTGGGGTTAGTATTCCCAGTCTCCTTGTCTGCCCAGGACCCCACATTTGTGTAAGTTGCTAATTGCACAAGGGTATCCTACTGAGGCCGTGAATAGAGTAGAAATCCAGGCTGGGATGGGCTTATCAAGCCATGGACTGTGGCAAGGAGCTACGCCCACCTGGAGATGGGATCCCCTCTTGGAATCGGCACAAAGGCTCCAGGCTTCCCTGCCAAACGCGGCGCCTGTGGAGCTGTGCTGGGGCTCAGCTCTTGGGTCGGACAGATGAACGGTAAGGCACATTAGCAGTGTTACCTACGATATCCTCCTGTGTGTCACACTGGAACTAGAGCTTCTCTTGGCATGATGTTAAAGAATACCTGTTTAGATGAGTGTACACTTAACCGAAACACTTAAGAACTATGCACAGTTGGAAGAGGATCTGTAGTGATAAGTGACTGACTTCATCGTACTAGTTGTAAAGGCAGAGTGGACCTTGGATGAAACTAGAAAGCATTTGAGATCTTGGGGATCTTCCCATCTCCCCTTCTGTATGTTTGAGTCCTTTCTTCCTTCCTTTCTCCTATTCACCTGCCATCCCACCCTGCTTAGATACCAGCTTCAATCTGTCCCTTTCTGAAAAACAAAAACCACCCACCTTCTTTTCACTAAGAACTTTGTTCGAGAGGAAGACCCTTTAAAGTAGCTAAAATCACACTAAGCTGTAATAACTAGCAACAATTAAATGTCTCCTTCCTCAAGGGTCATGTTTTAGTATGTAAATAGCAGAAGGACTACACCTTCCTAGTGGACTCTCAGGCAGCGAGCCATGGCAGGGATTTTGCTTGGGTGTCTGAGGCAGGAGTGCTCCCTTTATCCCTGAGACCACTGTATGTTGGTCAAAGCTCTCCACAGCTGGCTCACACAGAAGTGCACACAATTTACTCCGTTTACGTCATCATTGTTCCTTGTCGCTTTTATCTTAGCGTTGTTTAATTCTCTATTTTCATTTTCCCTGTCATACCATTGGTCTTCCAGGCCAACCTAAACTCTTCATTCTTGGCTGCGGCGTGGCCAAACTGGCATCGGTTTTTCATCTCCTGACCTTGCTCTTTCATAATTTCCTTTATTTCAGCCAGTAAACGGCTGCATCCCTAAATCTTCTTTTTTAAAACATCTCATTCCCAAAAGTTACCTGACTGAAAGTATCAGATTCTGCTTTTTTTTTTTTTTAACTGTGGTTATTAAATGAGGTGGTAATTCAGAACTTCCCCATTGCTTCCTTATCCAGAAGCTAACGCCATAAGCCCAGGACAGGGAAAGGAGAAGTCACTGAGACTGTGTTTGCTAGAAGCGTTTAGTAAGGCTTGTCCTGTTTTTCTTTGTATACCAAGCCTGATGAGGCATGGTTGGTGTTTTTCTTCTAAAAATGGTTACTGGAAGCTGGGATGTTAGTTTCCTTTTGGAAATTATTCCTTGGCATGAAGCAATTCCTATGGCTTTTCTGGGGCTTACATCACGCCAGTGAAGCTGAACTCACTAGTGAAGTTGATCGATTCAGTAAAAAATCTACCATCAAGAAGCAGAGCCAAGTGGATTCTGGTCGAAGAACTCAAAATATCTGAAATAAGATGCTCGTGAAAATGGTCAGTCTCTTCAGCTTGATTCTTTAAAGAAATGTCATAATGTTCAGTTCCCTTCATTCAAGTGATACATTTGAAGGGTTTCTGATCTTTGGATGCATGGAGTTTTTCAAATGCCAAGATGCTATGGTCATAGTCTACCTTGTCCAAAAGGCAAAGGTTTTGTATATATTGACTGTCAGTAGACTCTAACTAAATCAAGTGTAAAATGACAAGGTTTCACATTTCTCTTCCAAACGAGGAAGAATCTTGGATGTCTTTAAGAATCTTGTATGAATGAGATTATACTTTATTTTCCCCCTGAAATGGCAGCACCTCTCAAAGCTCTTCTGGCCCCTGCCTGGCTCCGTGCATTACGTTCCTTTAATAAAGCCAAAATAAAATACGTACAGTCTTGGTGAGTGCATCACTTTACTTTTTTTCCTCAACCACTTACCAAAGACAGCCCAGATCAAAGGTTAGCATCTTTGTTTCTTAAATTTCAAGTTTTTGTCCTACCCTCTTTTCCCAAACTGATTGTGCTGAGAAACTATATTGATGAACAAATAGCCAATATCTTTATCTACAAGTTGAAGAAGGTGCAAGCCCTCCTCCAGGATGCAGAAGGAATGGTCTAGGATTTCCATGCCATTTTCTTTGGTGGAGGAGGTTGGCTGGAAAAAGGATATATGCTGGCCTGCGCGGAAGGGCCGGGGACTCCCACAGGCTCTTGGAAAAGAGGAATCAAAATGTGGCCAGTTTGTATGCCACAGCCATATATGTAATGCATGGGCCAGAGTCCACTAACATCTGTTTGGGCATGTACCCATCTGTATTGTAGCTTAATTTCTAAACCAGTTAAAATACAGTCTTCCATATTGGCAAATGAGTATTGAGGGTCATATGTACAGAACTTTGCATCATGTAATGTGGTGGAGATAAAGAAGAATGCACTATCCCAGCTTTTAAGAAGCTTATAATCCAGTTGTCTGAAGCTTTGAGTTTAGAAAGTCTTTCAAAAACCTGACGTTCTGGAGATCCACTTTAAGAAAATTATAATTAATGTAAGCTTGTGCTGCTGTTATTGTGATTAAATGCTTCTCTTCACGTAGGTGCTATAACACAGGTCCCATTCACATCTCACCCATTCCTCCACCACCTCCCACCCTCATTCTTGAATAGCTGTATTCCAGAGAGGTGAGGCACAGAGTCAGGGATTGATCTCCAACGTGGGTAAAGCTAATAAATATGATTTAGGATGAAAAGGTACTGTGTAAATGCTTGAGATGTTGTTATTGCTGTTCTCATATGCTTTATTATTTTCAAATTGTGCATCCTTTTAAGTAGATTGTTTGTTCGCCACAGTCTCCATTATATCTAAGCAAAGCATTCACAGAAATTTCTAAAACCTTTTCATTTCTCTCTGTAGGTTGTTGTTTCGTAACATTTTATACAAGAAAAGCTGCACTTGAGGCCCAGAATGCACTGCACAATATTAAAACTTTACCTGGGGTGAGTCGGTTTACTTTTGTACCAGAATCACTTTATTGCTTGAAAATGGTCCTTTCAACTGAAGGTTTTAGTTATGGGCTCTTAGTGCCAAAAATGACTTTGGTCTTTTGAGGAGTGTGTGCTGACCCCCCGGTTCCCTGCAGCAGCCACACCAGCTGGCCAGCCCATAAAGGAGCGCTGGCATTAACACTGACGGGAAGCATTCTCAAATAGTGCATCCCCTGGTTAGAAAATCAGAGTGACCCCACTGGGCAGCCACGGCTGCCAAAGAGTATTGGGTGGGCTAAGATTTTAAAAGGGAAAAAAAAAAAAAAACCCCAACACACACAAGAGAAGCAAATGGAAAAGAAAAAGCTTTTATTCACCAGGAGCTCCTTTTCAAATTTTGTCTTTAGATTTTCTTTTGAAAGGACAAAATGTACCCTTTACAGCCATAATATTAAGCCTCCCAATGGTTTCTAAACAGTCAATGGTGGTTAACAAAGTCAGTGTTTTAATACCCAATTTGTGGCTTCATGTTGATATAGGACAGAAAATACAAAGCTTACCATTTTTTTCTCCGTTTCCTTCCCAGTAATATTTGATAGTTGGCACAATTCACCAGAAATGAACTGATGTTGCATGTAGGAACACCAGAATACAGTTTTTCTAAAGGATTTTGTGGCACTTTTATGTATTTCATGCTATTAATTTCCTGATGCTGTTTGAATGTTTTCCCCATTGACCCAAATATCAGTGATGAGTTCATAATGACATGCATTTGTTATAATGAAGCACCTGTGGTAACCAGTGCAAGGATAATGATTTTATTGAAACCTAGTTTGATAAGAATAAAAAAAAGATAAGATAATGTCCCTAATGTTTTCAGGGTATAATTCTACCTTTGTGTCTTTTATTTGTCTCTGAACGCATACACAAACACCTCTGTGTATATACACATTCACACATGCACACATAACCATTGAACCACCACAGGCCCCCAGAAAAGGTAGCATTTGTATGATTCATCCTAGACTCATTCACAATACAAGATCGTAGTGGCAAAAAGCTCAGCAAAAGATTTTCACAACATGAGGTTCTTCATCACCCAAAAGTCATAAATTAAGAACCTTGATTTTGAATCATACTACTTTGGTATTCCCCTTTGTATGCGAGGAAATCAAAGAATAGAAGGTTCGAAAAAGCAAGTGTGTGGTCCCACAGTGGTCCTGCCCAGTTTCACTGCTGCTCTCTGAAACTGCTAAGGTGGTTCTTAGTAAAGCTGTTTTTATTGAGTCTAAGTGCTTCACTCAGTAACTTTAAAAAAATAGTATTATTTTATCTGCATTCTTCATGTAAATGGACTTTTTTTTAACACAGATTCTAGGAGATTGCAGCGTTGGGTCACATTGTGGAATGAACAAGCCAAGGCAAATATTTACTGACTCAGCCAATAATAGATGAAAATCATTTTCATTTCCCAGGCTCCTAATCAAACCCAAAGACCACTTTGTATTTCTTCTTTTAAAAACAAATGCTTTCTAGTAATGAGCATGCCGAATCCCTTCTAGGTGTGTTTTTTAAAATTACTTGAGACAGTGAACTGTTGTTAATTTAGCATTTAAGGTATAGTGTAGTTTGATGCCAAGTCACATCATATTTTAAGTGAATGCAGAGCTTGGTGAATATGTATTTATCCCTCTACTAGAAACACAGCTCCCAGCATGCGATCTTCATAGTCGAGGGTGCGCTCAAGAAACCCAGAGTGAATATGATGAATGGGGCATGTTGAAATGCATGAAAGCGACTTATGAGTATGCTTCTGTTTGGGATTCTTACACTGACTCTTAGAAAACAACATGTTTTATATTTTTTAAATATTGTACGTGTGTTACTTCTTTTCTTCCTAAAAATCCTGCATGTAGAATTCAGGGGAGGTGATGTTACAGACCCACTGTCAAGGACAATAATTTGGGAGCTGGAAAAGTTGGTCGGTGGATTATTTGGTTTTCTCCTTATCTAGTTTCATATGCCCAATTACTTGAGGCAGGTTGAAGGAATTTGAAAAGTCAGATCTGATTTGTAAGGCTAATAGCCTTTCCAGTGCACACACTTGCTACATTTGCTATTCCAAATATGGTAAATGAGGAGAGAGTTTCACATCTTGTATTTATGTACAGCTTCGTCCAGTACACATTACCCTTAACAGCTATAGGAAAAACATGAAAGTGTTTTCCTTTTAGCTGTGTGAGTCTTTGGTGGACAGAAAGAAATGGGACCAGACATAAAAGATTAATGCATATTCTTGGAAGAAAAAATATTACAGGGTGCCTTGCTGTTTGATTACAAGCCTTGAAATTAGTCAACATTTCCATAATTCTAAACCAATATACACCTGTTTTCCCACTGTGATGTGAAGGCACAACTTAATTTAACAGAGACCCTGCTGTGCTAAATCTCTCATTAAATACCAAGTGAGTTCGGTAATTTAAAGTTGTACACTACTATTTTAACTGGTTGCCTTCATATTATGAAATTAATAAGAAATTAATGATGCACTTTGCCATATGCCTTCAATTTCTTTCGGAATAAAACTAAAAGGGATAAAGAAAAAATACATCACCAGCTGACACTTTAAAGCTTTTCTGTTTGTAATCATTTTCCTGTGGATAAAATCCATTAAAAAGTCACTTGCTGCCTTTTTTCTAAAGTGTCCAAAACTTTCGATTTAAAACAAGATCAAATAATGCTAGGGTTTTTTCCTATGTAATTTTCTTTTGCAGTTGATGTTTTGTTTCATAAGGAACTTTTATTATGCGGCCAAGCTTGATTGATGTTTGGAGTTTGCTTTCCTCTATATGCGCCATCTTTCTTTCTTGAGGGAAACAAAGAACTTGGTTAGTTAGGAAGCAGAAACAAGTTGATAGGATGGTCTGTTGTGCAATCGAATGTGTCTGCCATAAGATTTTGATTTAAAGGCACCCTCCTTTACATGTCATGAATGAATTTTAGAAACCCTTTACATGGGGCTGGAGAAACGACTCCCAGATTGAGGTGACAGATCAGGGCTCTTACGGAGCAGTGCAAAATCATTGAAGACACGTTTCTCAAACTTGCCTCTTACTGGGTAACCAAAGAAGACGCTCTGTTTTACATCCCCTGAAATTCTCAACATAAACCCTAGAAATACAATGGCAGTCATAAAGGAAGCAAATTCAACAGCTCAACACAGAGCAAGGGATGAGAGTCTGGGAGTCCTTCCCTTGGTTTGATCACACATCTCCTCTAGAAGTGGTTGCTGGATGCTCCAGCAACAGAAGAAATTTTAGGTACAGCACCTCATTAGTTACTGACCTTTCATGAGATTAATCCCAAATGATCATGGAGTGCCTACAGTGTGCCTAGCTCTAAGCTAGATATTGGCAGGAAGTAGCAGGGATCGAGCCCAAGGGGGCCTCTAGCTAATCTAGCTGGAAGGGTGGACAGTAGACAGGTAGTAAATACTTACATGGTTCGTGCTTTCACGCTTTTCTGCTGCAGAATACCCATTCCACCACACACACACATCCTTGAGATGCCTAGTAAGTAGAGCCTTTGTAGCCTGAAGATAACACTGTGAGTGTATCTGCACAGGCTGGGCTACCTGAGAAGCTGTTGGATTTGGTGCCTTGTTAGGCTGACTTTTCCCGCTGCTGGGCCATTTATGATTTTGGACTAATTTTGGTTGCACCTGCTTTGATGATATGTCAATTTGGGGTTAAAGATAGCATCCCTTCTTGAGGGTTTTATCTAGGCACAACCTAACTGGTAGTTTGTTCAGTAGAAATGTCATTATCTACCATTGTGTTTCCCAGAGGGACATCTTTGTCAAGGCAACTTGCAAGATTTTCATTTTGTTTTTTATTGACCTAATTTAGCTCAATTAAAAAATAAAGTAAAATAGAGACTTACCTGAGGCCCAGAAAAACTACCAAGATCTTTTCAATAATCAGATGTCAGGGCCAAATATCCTTGTGCCGGTGTCAGCACCGTGCTGGGTGTCATTCTCTTTCCAAGGTCTTAACACATATTGTCTCTGGTAATAAGGCTTTTGGATTGAAATCCACAGCAGTATCATTAGAGCATTCACTGTATAAATTAATTTAATTAAGGATGTAATAACAGGAATACAGTTTTGAGAAACCTCTTAAATTTTAACAGCAAGGAGGAAGCTGCGGAATCTAAATGTCTTGTAAAATATTAATTGCAAATTTCTTCCAGACATCTTCTCTGAATATGCCTTACCCATTTCTTTTTAGAATCACCACCAGTTTTATTAAATGCAGTTTATATTAAGGAGTTATTGCCCTAAGAGAACATTTGTTTAGAGTGCTCCATTTTAGCAGCAGCATGCCGAAAGATGTTTTACAATAACCCATGCAAGGTGAGCGAGGACTGCCGGAGATCTGGGGTAGAAAAACAAATGAGCCTGATCCAGTCGGAGGAGGCAGGAAGGGAAATGGCCTCCTGGGACAAGTGTGTTCACCCAGGTGGAGTGAATGGGCCCCTTCCTGGCCTGCCCTGGAAGAGATAATGGACCAGTGTGGGTAGGCACCTTCCTCCCAAGCAGGCTTCACTCTGCTCGCCATGGAGTTGGCCTCTGTGTTCTTTCCCAGTAGAGTGCTGCAGTTTCTCTCTTCAGCAAAAAAGCTTGACTCTCACTGGGGCCAAATTTCATTTGCCCATTTTAATGCATTTGGAGGTGTTCATTTTCTTTGAACCACCTCTCCTACTTAGTGATAGGTATTAATGCCTTTGTTCTCAGAGCCATGATTATCATCATTTTATCATTGTCATCATCATTATTATTTTTGCCGTAAAATCTCTCAAACCTCATCTCACTGTGTCAGAGAAATTTCTCCTGAAACCATCCCATTGGAATCAAAGCCTAACTGGGCCAAGTTAGAGTATTTTTTTCTCACATGCCTTTGGTTTAAAATTATCATGGAAAACAACCGAAACATCTGTATGAACAGGTTTGAGTCCTCGAAGTCTTGTGCCATGCGGGGCACACAAAGCGTTGATGCATTTCTTTATTCGGCAACCATGTATTGAACGTTTATTGTTTGCCAGGCACTGTTCTAGATACCAGGGAATACTGTAGTAGCAGCCATGCCCTTTATAACCAAATCACCAAACCACAAAGCCTGCCACCATGCTTACACGTGGTATGTGTTTAGTAAGTAGCTCTTACATAGTGAATGCCCGAATAAGTTAGTTTTTATAATGAAATATTTCCAAAGGCCTACAGTTTTATTTTCTAAAAAAAGATAATTATGCCTAAAAATATTTCAAATGTTCCAAAATATAAAATGAATGTAGATACGTTATCACATGTATGTGTGTTTAGTGATACAAATTGTTTCATAGACACAGATCTATATACGTGTATGTCTATATGCCCATAAACATACCTTCCACACGTACACCTGTGGATGTCAGTCCAAATAAATGCAGGAAGATGGAAGTTAAAGTCCTCCCCGTTCTCTGTGCAGCCTGCTGGCATAGTCTCAATTACTTTGTAGCGAACTTTCTTATTTGAGGCTTCACCAACGATCTCAGTTCCTTGGTATAATTATAATTCTTTGTTTATGGGTGCTTTGAGTCCAGATCATGGCAGATTCATGGTGCGTGTTAGAGAGGGTGCTTGAGAAATGGCCGTACAATGATGGTGAGCTCTGCTTCCCAGCATCCTCACAGTCAGGGCTGAGCGGGGCACTGCCTGAGGAGCTTCCTGAGCCATGAGGAAACATGCCTCAAAAGGCACTGTGTCTGCCTCCTCATTTGTGTAGGTGTGAACTCTCCTTGTGGAGCACCCCAGCATACAAACGTGTGGAACATACACGTATTCCACACATGTATTCTGCTGTGGAATGTGTCAGTCAGGACATCCATTTGGTGCAGATGCTTCAGATTTACATTTGCAGAATTTGGCCTGGGCTGAGAAATTCGGCATCATGGGACTGCCTAGGAGGAGCCATTTCCCTGCCATCTGTGTTTTCAGATAATACTCAAATCTCATACAAATAAAAGCAAACAAACAAAATAAGGACTTTGTTCCTCTTGGAGATGACTTTTTAAGGACTGTGACAGAGAGTAGCAGGGGGAGCTCCGGAGGAGTCCTTGAGGGTGCAGAAGCTCCCTTCCCCCTGCAGGAGTCACAGCAGTATGAAAGGGGTAGGGGCAGAGTGTAGACCCAGCCCCAAGTCGGGCTCAGCCAGGTGCAACAGGATGGCTCCCAGCTGAGCGGTATAGACCCAGGAGAGGATATCGGAGGATGGAAGGAAATCCTGGGCCCAGTGAGTTCCATTCTGCAGGCCCAGGCCCCAGGGCAATGGGAAAGTATATTTTAATGCTTAATAAAAGGCCATTACAAATTGTCTATTTCACCCGCCATAAAGTTTTACACACTACCTGAATAGCAGGTTGTTTTGCTTTTGGCTGGCAGTCTGTTGATTCAGTAATGTTGATGGGCAGTTATTTACATACGGCTTTGATTAAAATAAAAAACTAGTTACTTTTAAAGCATGGCCTACTAGGTATAAGGAATTGTACGAGAGAAAATGTATGAGGATTCTTCAGTGGTGCAAAGTTGAAAATGCCAGCATAGGATTACAGTAGGGAATAGCCACACCATTTTTGGCCTCAGAACCCAGTGGAAGGCAATGTGTAGTTTTGCAAACAACGTAGTCTCAGCTACATCCCTAATTAATAGGACTGTTGCCAGGGCTTGTGTGAGAAAGTATGTTAATGCGCTGGTACTGGTGCCTGATCAGATTTGCAAAAGTGCCTTGTGTCATTGCTTGAGGGATACTGGTATCTCATTAGTATCTTGTGAGGGGATGGTAGGGATGGTACAATGGCAAAATGAAGCCATGGTTAGATTTCAGAGATAATCATTTCTCTACGACAGCCCAAGATTAAACTGGGAATATGCAGTTCACTTACGTCGACCTTAGTTCCCAAAAGGTTGATAGGATTTCAAAAGAAGATTGTGGGGGAGGCGGGGGATCCATGAATTTGATTAAAGGTCTGCATGGAATTACAGAGGAAGGAGGTGAGCTATGATAATCAAATGATGAAAGGAGAAGTTTGATATACACCTAGAAAATTGTCCAAATTCTGTCATTAGCGTATAGGGTTTCCATGAGAACTCATCTCTGAGAATATCATATCTGGCTGGACAGATCTTTAATCTTTGACATCAGCTGAGCGTAACTCAGGAGATGATGTCCAGGTGAAGTGCGCTCGTGAGTTCGGAGCCTGGAGCTTTAGGCCACACAAAAAGCATACAGCATGGGTAGATGTGGAGAGAGTTCTCCCAGGAACACCAAGGTTCTTCCCCCACACACTAGGAAGTAGGGAATGGCTGAGCTGGGGAGAGCCAAGGCCAGGATCAGAGGGAGTCAGGGCTCTGCCGGATATGGTCTGGTTTGTGCAGGGAAGCGCGCTGGACACTTACAGGAGGGCGGTGTGGGGAGGGAAAGAAGTTTCGTCTGTCCCTCTGCTCGTTTCAACCATAAATGGTCATAGCATACAGGTGCCTGGGAAGTCTCATTAGTAGTATGACATAAGCTGTTGAAGTTGGTTTGATAATGAAGGAATATTTCAGGCCCATACCCTCACCGCTCTCACCGCCCACCAGCCGCAGAGATGAAAGAATAAACGGTAAACAGTGCGTGTGGAGATCGCAGAAAGGGACACTGTGACAAAGGCTCTCTTTACTGGTCCTCATTGTCCCTGCCTGTCATTACTTCCCATTAACACTCAAAACACACATTTGTGCTGCCATCCCCTCCTCCAGCCTTAAAAACGCTTGCAATGCCCTCTGTACTTGATCTGCAAAACAAAAATGGTTGGACTGAGTGGCTCTTTCCAATCTTGCAAAACTCTTCTTTGCTGTCCATGCATTGTCTGTGGTCATGTCCTATTTAACAAAAATCTCTACACTGTGACTTAACTTGGTTCTGTGATGGGTTAGTCATTTTAGAGTACTTCACGTAGACAAACGTGGATTATTCAAGCTTTGACTATACCCTTTGAGATTGTCTGGGCATCTGCTTTCTTCTCTGGTTGAGAACCAACAGGGAGCTTAGTACTCATAATTTTTCCACCGGGAAATGGAGAAAAGAAAGGGCAAGGGGATGGACTCGAACGAGTCAGTTTATTTCCTTGTTTACAGCCCTGGTTTGACAAGAAAGGGTATTTAACCTAATGAGGTTTCAGGATTATTGGTGGATTTTTTTATCTATTTGATTCCTGTCCTCAGCTAACATGGGTAAGTGACTCCTCTGTGCTTGTAAATGGCTTTATAGGGTTGTTTATTTGTTATCCCTTCTAAAAATATTTCAGGTGATGTATCGATAGCATTCACCTTGTTACACTGAGGACATCTCTGAAGTGCCAGAGATAAAATTAACTTCTCTGACCTCCCTAAGCAAAGCAGTGATGGAACTGGAATTAGAAGTCGTCATTTCTAGGACTCCCCAGTTGGGTTGGCCTCGTGATGGTGGATTTAGGTGTCACGCTCACTGCATTGTAGGGTGGAATGGGCGTGGCTTAAGAGGCCAGCACAGCACAACGGGAACACTCACCGTGAAGGAAGTAGCTCCTCTTTGTGGGTTGCCATGGGGAGGCTCCATGGCTGTGGTTTAATTTTCACAACTCCACAGGACATCTGTTGTATACCCTGTTTTACTGACAAGGAAGCTGAAACTCAAAGAAGATGAGTAACTTGTTTGGGGTTAAACAGCTGGCACCTGACTTTACAGGCAGTTGGGTAGAACCAGTATGTCTGGACTCTAAGCCAAGGAACTTTCCATTCTGCTGTGTGTTGGTGCAGGCTTGCCGGTCCCGGCAAGTGGTCCTGGCAGGTGGAGGGCCTCAGAAGGACCACATTTGCCCCTTTGGCACTGTCACAAGATAAATCTAAATCCTCAGTCCTGCCCCACTCCTGCAGCTCGTCATAGATGTGGAACAGCAGGACCATGACAGTTCTGGCTGTGTCAGATGGCATGGACCTGCTGACAGGGTGCAGCAGCATGAACCTAGAAGTCAGCTGGGCAGGCAGTGGCCACACACACACACACACACACACACACACACACACACACACACGAGCTGGCCCTGCCACAGCAGGGGCATCAGGGCACCTGGCTGCGGCTGTGCCCCAGATGGGAAGCCATGTTCCCTTGCACAGGTCCTGAAAAACATTCAGCGAGCGAGGCAAGGTATTTGCTAGAGACTTTTGGGTGTGAAGTTACTAACATGGAGCTTTCTAAGAGGAAGTGATAGATCAAAGACAGTCGTCACTGTAAGAGGTACTGCTTTGCGAAAGTGATTATAAATGCACCATCTTTCTTCAGCAGCATGATCGCATTGACATTCATGTTATTAGGGTGCATTTCTTTATCTGCATCCACAGGCCTTCAGTCCCAATCCACAATCTGCATTTTAATGCCCAGCTCCGTCCAGCTGTCCTCGCCATTGCTCTGCTTCCGTGTTCCACAGACAGGGGAAGGGCAAGTATGGAGGCTCACCCTGGAAGAGTGAGCAGGACTCTGTTACCTGCAACCCCAAGCTGTAGGCAGCAGGACAAGAGGCCGAGGTTGTGAAACAAACGGAAACCTCAACCTGCCTGCCATCATCACACCCTCCTGCCCTGAAAACTGGAGGCCTTTAGAAAGGAACTGTTCTACCCTGTTGTTTTACTAATGAGGAAGTGATGGTCCAAGCAGTCAAGTCTGCATAACCATCTAAGCTTCTGAATCTGCTGCTGCCGACAAGGGGCCAGACTCACCACCACAAACCAGGGCACTGAGAGGTAGAACCAGGCAGCCCATGCCACAGATGGCGCAGCAGGATGAACACGGCCCCATGAGACAGCGCTGCTGCTCTCCGCATCACGGCAAAGTCAAGGCAAAGGAGGACGGGTGCTAGGGGTGCCTCTGCATGAAGTGCTGGAAGCTTGGACGTTCCTAGGCCAGTTAGGATCAAAGGCTGAGCACTGGCCGGGATATTAGGGCCAGTTCTGGGTTGGCTCTGTCTAGCCATCACATTGTGGTTTTTGCTGTTATCTGCTGTTAGATTCGGCCGGAATCTAAATGATAGATGTATCATGAGGTGGAAGCTCAGGCTACCTCTATCTTAGTTACAACAGTCAGAGCTCATGATGTCATGGTGGCCTCTGGCAGCTTGGGTTAGACCAGGTAGTCATTTGCCATCTCTAGGGCTGGCACTTTCTACAACACTGTCACGCATCAGGGACGAGGGTACCGAGTGAGAGCAAAGGATAGGCTCCTGCAAACTCATCTCCTCTCCTGGAGGCTTAACTGAGTAACTGTGGGTCACTGGGTGTATTTTGATCTGTGACATTCCACACTTTGTGTACTCACCAGCACATACACGGTATTATTGTTTCCTCAGAAGAGTGTGTATTTAAATACATGCCAGGAAACTGTGCAGGTATTTCACGTTAAGTAGCATATGGGGCTCAGTGTAGTCAAGAAGTCACAGGGATTAGGAAAGAGAAAATGAATTGCTGTCATTCTATATATGTTATGTGCTTAGTAAATGTCAGAACAGTAGTCACAGAACCTCAGGATGTTTCTAGCATATTTTGGTTTATAAATGTTTTGTCTACATAATGGATATCTATCAGTAGCTTTCAGAATTCAAGTAATTTTAATGAAATAACACTAAATGTTCAAGTATTAAAAGTAGTAGTAACAGTTAACAGCTATTGAGTGTTCACTATGTCCTCAGAACTATGCCAAGAACTTTATATATACTTGATCTCACATAAAAAAATAAGGTAGTAATTTGTCTTCTTACCTGTTTGCCTTTTCAACTAGAAGCCTATTGTTCTACGTTCAAGAAAGTGAGAGTGGCTACACCTCTTAGAGAACATTTCTTTAATGATACATCAGTGAGTATCTTTTATGGGTAATAATTTACCTATTTTAACTAGATACAAGTATGATAAGAAAGAGACCTTTCAGTTAACTGAAGCTAAGCTCATCCTGTCTTCCTTACATTGCTAATATCTGACTTACGATTTACTAATATTTGTAAGGTGTCATTTAAGTAGGTGTGGAAGCATTAGCCTAGATTTTGACTAGTTCTTTGGTGTCTTCTGAGCTCATAGAGGCACTATAATCACAACCCCCACCCGCGCCCCTCGCAAAAAAAAAAACAAAACCTTGGAACCACCATTTTATCATTTGAGAATCTCAGTCACTGAGTTAACCTGAATCACTCCTAAGGCAGAGTTACCAAGATTTTAAAAACTCTGCAGGTCACTGACAAAAACTAAGTATCATCAGTAAGGAAAATACTTAAGAGAGACTCAGAAGCCCAGGAAATCCTGTAGCTGATTTCAGTCGGTTCTCATTTCTTTGAATGTTATGTGGGTCAACAGAGGAAGAAAGGACCTGTGCAGGAAAGTAGGCCAGATGGAATTATAGATCACAGACCCTAGAAGCACGTCCTGTCCAAGCTCCTCACTTGATAGATGAGGAAGCTGGAGCCCAGGAAGGTGGGAGGACAGGTGAGATGCTGAAGGGCACACCAGTCAGTGCTGGGGTGAGTACAGATCACATCTCCTAACTCCGAGCCTGTTGCTCTTTTCAGCAAACCATGCCCCTGTGATCTCTCTGCAAGGTTATGCCAAGCATGTCACCTTAAAGAATCAGAAATCCAGAATCCAAATTTCCAGTCTGTGTGTAGCATTTCATTCCATGACTTGAGGCTGTTGAACTTGGTGTTTTCTTTTTCTCATTTCCATTCTCTGGGAAAGACCCAGAAACCTAATAAGATTCTTCCTGGCCATCTACTCAAAATGATATGTGCAGTGTATGAACTTATAAAGAACCGATGAAGACAAAGGAAAGCGGTCCTTTGTACTTCAGTCCATTTGCATATAAAACCGGGGCAGTGATTCTCAGCCTCAGCTGCACAGGAATAGAATCCCTCGGGAGCTTTTAAAACTATGTATGCCTGGGCCACACCACAGCCAAATAAGACTCACTTGGGATGAGAGTCTGGCATCAGTACTTTTTTTTTTTTTTGAGACAGTCTCGCTCTGTTGGCTGGAGTGCAGTGGCGCAATCTTGGCTCACTGCAACCTCCACCTCCCAGGTTCACATGATTCTCCTGCCTCAGCCTCCCAAGTAGCTGGGATTATAGGCATGGGCCACCACATCCAGCTAAGTTTTATATTTTTAGCAGAGACAGGGTTTTGCCGTGTTGGCCAGGTAGTCTTGAACTCCTAACCTCAAGTGATCCACCCACCTCAGCCTCTCAAAGAGCTGGGATTACAGGCCTGAGCCACCATGCCCAGCCTAGTATTTTTACAGATCCCCAGATGATTCCAATGTGCAGGCAAGTTTTAGAACTTCTGTTAAGAGAATGAACCATCATTGACCCCAAGGGCTAGGTGGTGGTGACATAACTTGTTTTCGTCTTCTGCTTTCATCTAGATGTACAGGCACTCACTCTGACCTGCTCATCATCTTCCCACAGGTACACTGGAGTCTTGGTACTCAAGCAGCAGTCACGTCATCTGAGAAAGTGTTAGAAGTGCAGCCTTGCAGGCCCTCCCCCAGGACCTGCATTTGAACTAGATCCCTGGGTCTTACACGTTCACACAGAAATAATCATGTGAGGTGACAGATACGTTAACTAGCTTGATTGTGATCATCATTTCACAGTGCGTCTGTGTGTCAGAACATCACTCTGAAAAAATTTTTTTTTTATTGAAAATACTAAATCCTGGGTGACATGGATACATAGCGAAGTTTGAGAAGTGCTGTTTTGTAGAACCGGTCCTCTCCGATGCTCTTTCCCTGGGAGTCCCTCACAGGCTGCACTGTAGGGCAACCCCGTCTGTGTGTGCACACACACTTCTCGCAAGTGCTGGGTTGCTGTGTTGCCTCATCTGAGTACCAAAGTCAAGAGAGATCCTCTGGAGAGGCTGCCAGCCTCCCTGTTTCCTTCCAGACATTCTGAAGGTGGGGTGGAGTAGGGCAGCCTGACTATGGAGTACAGGAGGTGAGAAAGTAAATGGAGATGTGAGGACGTGCTGGGTTTTCCAGCATCCTTGAATGAGCAACTGGGTTTTTCCCTCCCAACCATCCTCTAAATTGTGGGAAATCTCTGAGTGGGACTTACATAGAATTAATATGTGTCAGACTGTAAGGGGATGAATGGAAATGCTGCTATTTTAAGCACAGTTTTTCTGGCCAGAACAAGCTAATTTTACAGCATGAGGAACAATTTTCTGCCACAAAGAGTTAATCTGTAATACTCAGCAGCTCATTTCCACCTTGCAGAAAGCATTGGAGTGTAGAGTCCTGCTGTTTCATCATTCACGGACTCGAAATTCGTTACCAGGAAAGCAAAGCATTTATTACCCTGTGTCTCTTACTATCCGCAGCTTGAGAGACTTTTGCTGACAAAGAAAATGTAACTACCACATGAATGCTAGAGTGGAATATACTATTGCCTGATGAGGGATGCTGGGTCTATGTATGTTTTTGCAATTTGGGAGGCTTAAAAAGAATGTCATCTGCCCTGAACAGTGTAAGATTTCCCCTTGAGTGAGTTCTGAGTTCTTGTTTTTCATTCTTCCTTCTTGTGAATCTGGAGAAGTTTTTCACATTGTGGGTTATTCCTAATTATTGTAGCTACAACAGACATCCTGGATTGTAGTCTGTAAGGACAAAATCATTTGTTGCTGCATAAAACCTGAACTTAACCATAGTCAGCGTTTGCCTAAATCAGCAGCTGCTGCTTATTAGACCAGCATCAAAGAGTGAGCTGCAGTTGGGCGACCAAATAAGAAACAAAGTGATTAGAAGATCCTTGTGGAACAGGAAGCAGAGTGGGGCAAGACAAGAGAGAGCATATACCCAGAGGAGGAGACAAGCTGGGGTATCATATCTGCTTGATGGGGTGTCAGCCCTGAGGAGAGAAGGGGATCCGGAAGGAGTATGTGGGCTGGAAGATAAAAAGGACCAGGGTTCCTGCAGAACTTACAGAAGCACACACATTGTGTCCATTTTGCTCATTGCAACCAAATGATTAACTCTTCAGAAAAAAAAAAAAAAAATCCTGTTTACTTAGTTTGTATATGGTTGCTTTCTTTTTCTTTTTTTTTTTTCTTTTTCAAAAAGGCAAGAAACGTTTACTCTTTGATAGAGGAGACAGCTTTCCAAACAACGGGACTCAATGAAGACAGCATGAGGTCAACTGAACCTGAACCTGTCTCTTCTCTTTCCCCTCTCTTCTCTCCTTTTTACCTGCAGTGCCCTCAAAGGCAAAAAAATAAAAAAATTAAAAAATAAATTAAAATCTTTCATCATCTCAATATTACATAAAAATTGTGTTCAAAAGAGAAAACCAAATTTTACCTTTGCATTCATGTATTATTAGTGTTAAGTACCACCGCCCCATCTTTTTTTTTTATACTTTAAGTTTTAGGGTACATGTGCACAACGTGCAGGTTTGTTACTTATGTATACATGTGCCATGTTGGTGTGCTGCACCCATTAACTCATCAGTTAACATTAGGTATATCTCCTAATGCTATCCCTCCCCTCTCCCCCCACCCCACAACAGGCCCCGGTGTGTGATGTTCCCCTTCCTGTGTCCATGTGTTCTCATTGTTCAGTTCCCACCTATGAGTGCTATCTTTCATTCTCACATTCCTGTACTCATTTCTGTTGTTTCAGTATCTGATTAGAGCTGAATTAATATAGTTGTGGCTAAAAAATAGCTTCTATCTCTCAGTGACACATTTTTGGAGACTCATAAGCCTCATTGTTTTCTCATCAGTGACAACTGTGTCTCTGAGTCAGATGACTCGAGTCTCCTTCACCCGTGATCTTGGGGAAAAAAAATAGAAGTGAGTAACTCACACAGCCACAGGACCAAGTGATCACAATCACAGCAGCCACTCATTAGTGGAAATGAGCTCTGGACTCAGTCCAGTTGATGAATGGTAAAATCTATGGCTCAGAAAGAAGGGAAAGAGCAGTGCTGAAGATATTTGAGTTCTTGGGGTGATCTCTGTAGCTCCTCCTGAGATGTGCCTTGATGATGTTGCATGGTGCTGATTTCAAGGACACACCACGCTATGTTTTTACATAATCTGCTTCAGAGGAGATAGCCCACATTCATGGATAGGAGATGGCCCACATTCATGGATAGGAGATAGCCGACATTCATGGATGGGAGAAGAAAAATGGCAGAACATGCTGCATATGTGGCGGGACTGTCATGAGGCTGTCAGAGTCAATTGTGCCAGGTTCCCAATTCCCAGAGCAGCATCCCAGAGTCTTGTTTAGTCATGATCTTCAGCCTCTTGACAGCATTTGGTTAACAGACACTATAGCTTGGACTCCTTGGATGTGTTCATAGGCATTTTATCTTGACTCTGTTCTCTAAACATGGCACACTCTGTAAGTTTCATTGTAATGTGGCTATTAAACATGTCCACTGTACATTAAGATTTACTGGGAAAGAAAACCTACCTAGAATTCAGTAAAATTCTAACTAATGAAAGAGTAAATACACCAGCTGTTCAGGCCCAACACTGATTTTTGAAAGGGCAGATTGGGCCTGGGCTACAGCTCAGAATGTTGAAGAGGCTGGATTGGAGCAGAGCTGAGGGAAAAAGAGAAAAAGACACCTTACGCCGTGGGCTTTCACACACGCAGGAGAAACAAATGCTTTCTCCTAAGTTACAGGAACTTGGGTGTACTTTTTCAGAGACTGCAAGTAAAGGGTGTGATCAATTGCTGCCCTTTAAACACTGACATGCCCCGGGTTCTGTTTTCACTGCTTTCTTCTCACGCCGCGTGATTTCTTTAGGTCCCAGTGATCCCAGGCTTACGCTACCTCTACAGGCTGCTGCCAGCCAAATGTTTATCTGAAAATCGGACTTCTCTGCTAAACCCCAGACTTAGATACCCAGTATCTGCTATTGAACAGATCCATTCAAATGGTCTACAGGAAATTCCAGTACTAAAATTACTATTAACCAGGTCTTCCTCCTGTATTGCCCATCTTAAGTGAATTGGTGGGCCAGCCAAAGCCAAACGCAAGAAGTGGTCTTCCTCATCTCCTCTTCCTACATACACTTCACCTTTCTAACCCCCAACCTCCAACAGTGAAGATACCAGGATGCTACCTTAATGGCACCTCTAGAATTCCTCCGTCTTTATCAAGTTGGGACTCACCAGTTGTCATTAGGGGTAATAAAGGCACAGCAAGGGTGAGGGGATTTGGGAGGTTATCCCTGTAATCCCCATGCTTGCTAGTATTCTAGATGCTCTCTAGAATGGGAGAGGTGGGTGTACCAGAGTTGTACATCACCCCCCACACCCACAGGCATATGTGAACATTGCTGCACCTTGTATCAGAAAAATCAGATGTGACTGCTGAGTTTAAAGGGTGAGATCCACACTCTATACTGTGCCCCTACCTTTTTCTTCAGCTTCTGGGACATTTTTGCTCATATGCTGTGTCCCAGCTGTATGATACCACACACACATTTGGTGTCTTAGCCTGGGAAGGTAGAGGTGAACATTGCTTCATTGTAATTTACTGTGTCACGTGGTTCAATTTATCCTGTCACCTGCTGTTCTTCATTCTCCCCCGTTGCTGACATCTCAGCCGCTCCTCTTCTGAGCTCCAAACTCCTTGAGAGGGAACATTGTCAGAGCCCGGCTTAACACCTCACACCATAGATAGTGCTCAACAAATGTTTGTTGAATAGATGAACTCTGAAGAACAGCTTTCATTTATAGACACTCTTTCAACATAAAAAAAATTCAAGTTCTGGCTGGGCGCGGTGGCTCACGCCTGTAATCCCAGGACTTTGGGAGGCCGAGGCAGGTGGATCACGAGGTCAGGAGATCGAGACCATCCTAGCTAACACGGTGAAACCCCATTTCTACTAAAAATACAAAAAATTAGCCAGACGAGGTGGCGGGCACCTGTAGCCCCAGCTAATGGGGAGGTTGAGGCAGGAGAATGGCGTGAACCCGGGGGGCGGAGCCTGCAGTGAGCCGAGATCGCGCCACTGCACTCCAGCCTGGGTGACAGTGAGACTCCATCTCAAAAAAAAAAAAAAAAAATTCAAGTTCTTTACAAACTGGTGGGTGGGGGTGAGAGGAGGGAGGGAGATCTTGATCCCCTCATCCCCATCGCAATCCTTTCCATCAGGTAGATCCGCCCTCCACAGACAACAAACGCAATAGAGACAGGAAGCCCTGCAGAGTTAAAAGGCACTTTTTACTCTAATTATAATCCTTAACTGGATGAAGAAGAGGGTTGACAATCCCTACGTCACTTTACATTTTACTGTGTACTTTCATATATATTTTCTTATTCAGTCCTCACAATGATGCAGTGAGTTTTCTGGTACAATCCCTGCTTCAAACATGAGTTTACCAAGTTTTAACGAGGTCAAGCAACTTGACTCACATACTTGCAATTGGCAGAGTCAGCATTCAAACTCAGTCCTTACGCTTCTGTGATGTTCTTTCCACTAACAAAAAACAAAGCAAACATAAAGACAAAAACAAAACAGACATAAAGACAAAAAACAAAGCAAACATAAAGAGGCAAGCTTCGCAAGTCCCCATTAAATGCTACATTTCCGCAGTTGTTAGAAATTATGAAAGTAGAAGCTATGTCACCACAGGTCAAGTGCTGTCAATAAAGGGTTCTTGCTTTACTCCTTAACATAAAATCTCTCCCACATGCTTGTCTCACATATTCCTCATCTGTGTTTACCTTTGCCATTTCAATTTCAGTTACATGCGGTATATCTGAAGGCCTAATCCTTGAATTTTCTTTTTAAAAGATTGAACTTGAGGATAAGCATATTTATAGAACAATTGAACCTTAGCCATAATTTCTCTAAGATCTACCAACCAGTAATTTCCAAAGTTGGTGAACGATCTCACACATTAGAATAGAAGGTAGAAATCAAAATGAGTGAAATTAAACTCAAACTCATGAAGACTGAGCAACGCTGGAGGAGAGCTCTTTCTTTAGCAAAATACCAAGCAAAGTCAGTGCAACTATGGAAGACAAGATGAATAAATGTAGCTGCTGAAAACAATATCTGATGTCTTGCTCCAGATGTTTAATGGATTTGCATTTTAAACATGGGTAATAAGAAATAGCCCTTAAGGCACTTTGTAAAACTTGCCATTTATTTTTAGGAGAAAAGTTTTTTTGGGGGGGTGGAGGGACAGCCTTGTTTGTTTAAAAGGAAAAAAACAGATATTTCAGCATTTTTGCTTAAACGAGAGTAAGAATGGGGAATTACCCTAGTTATGTTTTCATTCACTCAGTACAACTCCCAAAGGCCATGGAGGTAAATGAATGGAAAAAGATTGCTGAGTGAGGTGTGGTATTTATGTGTCTGTCGTAAATGAAGTTGTCATTCCTAAACCAATCAAATCATACATTTTTTATGAGAGGTTGCAACTTGCAGAGAGGTGGAAATGTTAGACACTAATTAATGAACGTGGCTGGCAAAGCAACTCAGACAACTCAGGACTCATAAACTAAGCTATGGGAGGATCATTAGAATACGAAATTCAGTAGTGCTTTTCCATTCATTTCATGAAATGCCTGTATCCTGTCAGAAGGTTCAAGATAAAATACAATCGGCTTAAATTTTCCAAGTTAGTTTTGAACCAGAGATTTTAAAGATTTGCTTGTTAGAGGGGTATTCTTGTGGTGGCTTTAGATTGTCTTAAAGTTCAAAGGAAACTAGAGATTACTGGATAAGCATCAATAACATTAACAGAGCATTGAAGCTGCCTGGAGTGGATGGAGGATGCCTTGCGTTGTGCAGGAAACACTCATCAATTCTGTGGTTTGTTTAGAGGGTAGTGTTGTTTTAAGTCATCAAGTCACTGTTTAACTTGAATTGAAACTAGTAAATACTGCAGATGAATTACTGCATAGCTTTCCAAACCTTAAAAAAGAAAGTGTACAAAAGTGGAACTTCTTGGACCTTTTAATGAGTTATCTGAAAAGAAGAGAATGTGGTTTCATTCGTATGCAATATATAAGGTTGAACCATGTGAAACGGTCACTATTAACCCATGTTTTTAAAAAACTACAAAAACAGCAATTTCACAGCAATTACCCAACCTAACTTGAAGTATAGCTGTTTCTGTATAATAAATATCGAACAGTTAGATTGGCAAAGGAAATACGTGTGTACATGCATGAGAAGGGTCATTGTGCCATTGTGTGGATAAACACACAGCAGAAGCTCATGGAATAGGGGGTTGCCTGATTACACTAGAAGGGAGAGTGATGGAATAATGCGAAATAAGCCTGAAAAGGGAGCTGGGGGTCAAAGCATGGAATTCCCTGAAATACATGCCAAGGAGCTGGATATTAATTTGGTAGATAAGTCAAAGTTTTTGAGTGGGGGAGAAAAATTTCTAGACTGAGTTTTAGACAGATTAAAAAGGCAATGGTGTAGAAGATGGAAGGCAATGACCAGAACTGGTGAGGAGGCTGTTTCGGGGATCCAGGTGAGCAGGAATGAAAACCTCACTAGGGCTGTAGCCGTGGAAATAGAAAAGTATATGAGAAGGAAAAGAAATTAGGAGAGAGAGAGAGCTAAACTGAGGATTTCAAGGGGTAGAAAATTAAGCAAATTTAGAGCCACGCCAGAGTGTTAGGTGAGAGGTCTGAGAAGCTGGAAGAGCTGCCCCCATCCCGGGGTTGATGCCCCCATAAGCCGTGGTCTCTGTCCAGCTTCTCAAGTTCTCTGTGGGGTGCCCAGATTCAGGTCATTTCCTATGGGGTGAGGCAGGAGTGTGGCTGGAAGAGTCTGAGTAGTAGGTCATCCTGGGAAGCAGTGTAAGAGATCAGCATGGACAGAGTCGAGCCCTGCAAAGAGGCTCAGAAGATCCAGATGAGGAGACTTGTTCCCAATTTGAGGCCAGCACATGTACCAGGTCCTCAAGGGGAGCCCAGGTGCAAGGGCTGCTTCAGCCCCACTAGCATCTCCACACTGGGTGAGGGTTACAAGGGAGACTGGGGGTCAGCCACTCACTGGCTTTTGGGGCTTTGTTCATCCCGGTTCCCAAGAGGTCGAGAACTGAGTCACAGTGAGCCCCACCTGACAACAGCTGGCACTGGGGAGGGCACCGAAGGCTAAGGGAGCACTGAGGCCACAGGCAGCGTCACGGCCAGAGACAAATGTCACAAGGATGATTTGTTGTTAAACCACAACTCGTTTCTCTTAAAATATGAGAGAATACTGTTTTTTGGTATAGATTATTGAAAGTAATGGTAAAAACCACAATCGCTTTCGTACAAACCTAATAGAATCTAGGACTGGAAATGTAAATGAGCCACCAGGTAATTAAACCACGCCTTTAGTAGCCTTTAATGGCCAGGTCAGGCATTATCATTTCAGTGTGTATTTTGCATTGCTCAGTTAGGCAGCTTGTCTAATTTAGCGCCTGGGTAAGATCTGGAGAACATCTGGAAGAATGAGTATTGGAGCGCCCATCATTGACTTCGGAAGACAGTCCCACAAGTCAGAAAGGAATCATGGCTGAGAGGATGTCAGTATACTTCCCACTTAGTGATAAGGGAAGATTATTACCTTTCTCTTAATTTGAGCTCATTAATCAGTAGTGATTGTGATCTTCCGAGTGTCGCACACAATTCTCGCGGTCTTTTGTTGTAATTGTAGCTGTCATAGTACAGCCTTAGCAGCACTATAATCCTACAAGGCTTTTCTTACGTTGAATCTTTCCATTTACCTCCATTTTCAAAATTGTTTTATACCCTCTAGTTTCTTGCTATTAAACCATAGATCCAAGGAGAGGATTCCAGACAAACCTAGGTATAAACTTTTAAATAAAAACTAGTTTTGCTTTGTATTTATTTGGGAGCTCAGCTGACTGGATTCATTGCTTCTTATATCACAAAGGTGCATTTGACATAAAGGGAAGAACTAAAGTATTATCAAATAAATTTCCTGTTCACAATAACATTGCTAAACACAGTGACAATACCTTCTACTGAGATAATAGCTAGTTGGGTGCCACATCTAATGGGAAGTTTAAAAAACGGCATCAGTTTGTTCATCTTTATCACTAATATAGTAAAAATATTTCTAAGAAAAATTGAACTAAGAAAAGATTGCCATTTTTTTGAGTAGCATTGCTTCTGAAAGCGGCACACTCACACTTTGATCATAGCTGTTATTTTTCATTCATGGTCCGTGCCTCCTATTTTAAGCCTATTCATTTTTCTTCTAATTTTAACATTAAATAAAGCAAAATGAAAGCTTGTGTTATTATTTAGTATGAAAACACAGAACCTAATCACAGCTAATGAGTGTAATAAATGCTAGGCTGTACCTTCTCTTGTTTGGTGTGTGTTTTATATACAGGAGGTAACATAGGCTGAGTAACTAGGATGCCAAGTTACAGATGGGGTTGTGGAATGCTGTCTGACAGCCGATTAGAGTAATCTGTCAGAAATGATGACTTAATCACCATAACAGACTCCAAATTCCCTCATAGAATTCCACCCAGAGTAATCTAGTTTTCCTGCAATATTTTATTTTATTTTATTTTTTGCCAGGACTAAATGGCTATGTTGCTTGTTTTTTCCCCTTTGGTGTACGACATGATTTTAATGGAAATGTAGATAGGTGGTATCTTTACAGCACAAAGGCTGATTTGGAGCCTGATAAGCCAAAATCAGATATATAATCCTGGGTTCTGCAGTTTTTCTCCATCTCTAGATTATTAGCCTGTGGAGTTGAGCACTGCTGGCTGTATATATCCCAGGTGACCGAGAAAGGCCATTCTCTCCAGTGTGTTCTCTTAGCTTTCAGATGGGACCTTTTCTCCTTCCCCTCAGGGAAGCTCCTATACTTTGCAAAATAATAATGAAGAGGATGATGATGACAACTGTAGCGGGCACTTACTGTGCCATCAGTGTTTTAAGTGTGTCACACATATCATGGCTATCAGGAAAAAGTTGTAATTTATTTCCACTGTAGTTTTTTTCCCCGGTTGGGAGAAGGGGATATGAGATAAGGATCACTTCTGTTTCTTTGTTGTTACCAAACTCAAATCCACTTTTTTTTTTAACTGGCTTAGATCACTTTTATAAAATTATGTCAGCAAATGGTGATTGAAAGTTTTCTGACAAGGCACAGTGGGTCGTGCCTGTAATCTCAGCACTTTGGGAGGTCTAGGCAGGTGGATCATCTTAGGAGTTTGAGACCAACCTGGCCAACATGGTGAAACCCCGTCTCTACAAAAATACAAAAAATTAGCCAGGCCTGGTGCAGGCGCCTGTAATCCCAGCTATTCGGGAGGCTAAGGCAGGAGAATCGCTTGAACCGAGAGGCAGAGGTTGCAGTGAGCTAACATCATGCCATTGCATTACAGCCTGGGCAACAAGAGCAAAACTCCATCTCAAAAAAAGTCTTTTGTGTGCCTACTATGTTAATCGTGATACGTAAAAGAACAACTTGAAATAGCGCTGAGACTTGGAGGTTAGGTAAATGCCATATATTCTGCCTCCATCATGGAATTGGCATCTTCAGAGGGTAACAGTTTTTTCCCGAATTTCCAAAGCAGTGTTCAGATAAATAGACCTTGCATAATCCAGGCAGTTAACACAAAGCCACACAGTAGGGCCTTTTGACATGAATGATTGTTCACCCAACAATGAGTGGTCTTCACTTTGATTCGTTTTATAGATTCCAGTGTACTTTTTTGCACTATCAGTTTGTGAATACACCACAAAATGTAAGATCAATTAACGTCAGTGATTCACAACCATTGTTTCCTCTCACACTTCTCAGCGTCTATGTAGAACATTTCAGACAGCTGGCCCTGTGAAAGAAACCTCAGAGTCTAATCCACTGTGTGAGTTTTGAACCTCTGGATCCAAGCATAGATTTAGCTCTGTCCTTGTTAGTCGAATGGCAAATTAGCCGGGGCTACACTTGCCTGGCCTGACTCTAAAGCTATTTGTTTTTTCATTCATTACATGTTTTTACTTCTTTCCTGCCCTTTTCATAAAACCCAAACAGTAATTTTTGTTCTTGGGCTAATTGTGAAAACATTGTATGTGTATATGCAAATACACAGGTATACTGCACACACATATAAAGTATGAGTTCCTCATTGGAAAGAAGCCTGTAGGTGGAGGCAATCTTTATGTGTAGCGTGGAAGAGGGAAATTATGGTAATGTTACAGATTCTTAGAAACCCCAAACTTACTTACACCACAACTGTGTGGATGCACATGACAGGCGGCGTGGGGTAGAGGCCTCAGGCTTGTGCTCCCACCGAACAGGCCTGGGTTCGAATCCCTGCTCTGCCACCTGCTTGCTGTCTGACTCGGCCAAGTTATTTAGCCTCTCTCTGCCTGGGTTCCTCATAGGTACCGATTTCTGGGGCTCTTGTCAAAATTCAGTTAATGACCATGCATAAAGAGCCTGTAGAGTGACGGCGAAGGGGAGGCTTCCTCTGTGTTGACAGCAGTTGTCTAAAGGCTCCATTCCACTTATCAGGAATAGTTGTGACCTCCAGATATGGCTTTGTCCCAGTGATAAAAACTGCTTGTTATTTATTTTTTGAAACAGGGTCTTGCTCTGTTACCCAAGCTGGAGTGCAGGGGCACAGTTTGGGATTACTGCAACCTCTTCCTCCCAGGTTCAAGCGATTCTCCTGCCTCAGTCTCCCAAGTAGCTGGGATTACAGGTGTGCGCCACCATGCCCAGCTAATTTTTGTATTTTTAGTAGAGACAGAGTTTCACCATGTTGGCTAGGCTGGTCTCAACCTCCTGACCTGAAGTGATCCACCCACCTTGGCCTCCCAGAGTGCTGGGATTACAGGTGTGAGTGACCGCGCTGGGCCAGCTGCTTGTTATTGATCTGACAGATTATTTTTGTCATCTGTATTCTTTTAGAGATGTCCTTCTATTAAAGATATCTTAGCAAGTTTACCGTAGGGTTAGTGTTTTGTTTTTATTTTTTTAATTTGAAGGTTCTTCTTTAGTGCTGATTGATGTTCCTAAGTCACCATCCCTAAAGCTATTTTTGATTATTCCCCATCTCTGCTATCAGGAGCATAATAGAACAGTGGCTGGAATTAGAGTCACTCATGAGGGAGACAGGCAAACCTGTGTGGGTTGGGGGTGTCTTCCTATGTAATAGAAGGTCTCGTGGTGGGGCACGCTGTCTTTCATTTGAGGGGATGATGGGCCTCCAGTTGGTGGCAAATCTTTTGAAACTTGTTTTTAGCATTCCCAAATTTTTTTAGAGAAAAATTCAGAAAGTACAGGTGCCTTTGGCATTTCATAGTCAATATACAAGCGAGACACAAGTATTCTCCATGGATGATTTTTGTGTTGTCATGGAATGAAAGAAAAATACCAGTGGGTCTTTACTGGCCAGAATATTTTCATTTTCTCATTTGGCACATAGCTCTTTCGTGAATTCACTTCTTTCCATCCCCTCTCTCTACTTTTAAATATTTTATGGGCAGTAAGCTTATAATATGTGCTAGCATGGCTGCTCTCTCAAGGGGTCAGGATGGGTTTAATAATGAGATGCGTAACAGTGACTCTGTAAAAACCCATTTCAGGTTAAAAATGGCATGTTTTATTGAATCTCATGTTAAAGGTGGTTAACTCATCAATTGGTGATGGCTGGGGTTAAACAAGTTCCAACATGAGTTCTCCTGTGTGTGAGGAACCAGCTGTGCCCCCTGCCCGCAGCTGCTTCCTTCCCCCAGGACTCTGTCTCCAGACTAGGCCTGTGTTGGCTCGGAACCCTCCCTTCCTACAGCAGAGACCCACCGAGGCAGAGGGCTTCAGAGAGCCCCACGAGGCTGTGTCCATAGTGGCGACTCTGGAGAGTATGGCTGCTGAGTGCGGCTGCTCCGTGGCCAGCTTCACGGCGGCACCAGGTGGTGACAGCTGTTGGCAGAGCTGTGTGCAGCGCTCTGTGCATGCACTTACCCCTCAGACTTGAGAAATGGCTTTGCTCCAAAGTCATACTCTCATTTTCGTTTTCATGAGTCACAGCTGGGGCCTTGTGCGAAGAATCGAAGGTCAGCTTACTCAGGAGTGAGGGGCATCAGGCCCAGTCACAGGCCAGCCAGGGTGAAGACCAGGGTGGACCACTCAGCTCTGGGACCCTGTGTGTGTGTGTAGGGAGGGAGAAGAGATGGGAGGACCATGGGCTGCTTATCCCCAGGAGGTGGGATGAAGGGGGAGGCCTGATGCTGGGAGGCTTGTGTGGTCCGCCACCAACAGATGGCTCCTACCAGGGCGACAGGGACGGAGGCGCCGGTGGCAACTGGTGCTGGGTCAGAACCAAGCCATTGCATGCTGTCGTGGGTGCAGAAGCTTAGCTTTGGGGTAGAAGGGACAGTGAGACAGGGGCCTGTCCTCAAGAAGCTCCAGCTCACTGAAAGCCCAAGCAGACCCCTGAAGGACCGTATCTCTGTGTGCCGAGATGCTGCCCTCCATGAGCTCCACCTTCATTGTGCATAGGACGCTGATTCTTAGTACACAGCAGCAACAGAGCTTCAGCAGATGCCTTCTTGGGACCGCGCTTGACTCTAGTTCCTTCTCCCCGGGAGGGAGAAAGGGAAGGAGCCTTTGAAATGTCCCCTTTCGCTATGTTTCACTGGTTTTTAAACAAATAGGGCTAAATAGAGACCAAGAAGTTAACCATGTACCTTAACGTGCGGCTTTAGGCAAAATGTTACTCAAAAAAAAAAAAAAGCTTCTAAAAATTCATGTACCGTCAAGGAAATCTTCACATGAATGGGTTTAGAAGCCTTTCTTGATAGCAATGTGAACTTGAAGAAACGTGTGACGTCCCGTTTACTCCCATCAACAGGATCTATTTCCAAAACTCATGCTCCTGCCATTTCCCCACAAGCATGCTGCGGCCTTGCGTGAGAGGACCAGAGATCTCCTGTCGTCTTCCAGGCTTGCTGCAAGTGCAGCTGAGATGAACATAAGTAATAGACTCATTAATTGTTTCATCGTGACTCAGGAAAACCACTCTGTAAAGTCAGAGGCTGGTGTTTGTAAAATTCTTAGACTCGTCGAACAGCATAGACAGATCATGACAGCACAGACCACTGAAGATTTTTTTAGATACAGCCCATACTGTGTCTGAAAAATACTCACTCCTGAATTAAAACTTCCCATTCTGTGTGGCTGGAGATGCAGCCTCAGTTTAATTAGCACACGTCTCTTCAGAGACTCCTTGCAAAAATTCTGGAAGATCGTGTACTCCCTTGTCATAGACAAGAGGAAGGAGGTGGCCCCTGGGAACTAGCCTCAGCCCTGACCCTAGCCACACAGTAGGTAGATTGAATTAGCGACCACCACATCACCTGGGCCCTCCCCCGGTCTCCTGCTGTCTACTGGGACCTGCAGGTATGTGCAGGGCACAGCATGAGATCCTGCCTCCAACCCCATCTAACTCTGGCAGCAGGGAGGGCCAGGGTCCCTAGTCATGGGGAAGCAGTTGAGAAGCAACAGTTCTGACCCCACTCATTTCATCATTAGCTCTTGAGAAGGGTGCTCAGGGTGTGGCCACTGGCTGCCGCCTGTCCTGGCGCCTAGGGAAGATTTCATTCAGGAGTGAGTAGATGGGCATTGTTTTCTTTTTACTTGAAATTGTCCAGCCTATGAACATATCCCTCACTGTTAGTCTTGTGCTTTAGGTGTCTTGTTTTCGGTGAATGTTCTTTTTAACAACTTCCATTGGCCGGGCATGGTGGCTCACGCCTATAATCCCAGCACTTTGGGAGGCCGAGGTGGGTGGATCCCAAGGTCAGGAGATCGAGACCATCGTGGCTAACATGGTGAAACCCTGTCTCTGCTAAAAATACAAAGAAAATTAGTCGGACGTGGTGGCGGGCGCCTGTAGTCCCAGCTACTGGGGAGGCTGAGGCAGGAGAATGGCATGAACCCGGGAGGCAGAGCTTTCAGTGAGCTGAGATCATGCCACTGCACTCCATCCAGCCTAGGTGACAGAGCAAGACTCCGTCTCAATAAAAAAAACAACATAAAAACAACAACAGCTTCCGTTGCTTCCTCTGTTGGTTAGGATATCGTATCATTGTTCTTGATCAACAGTAGGGCCTATTTTCTCTTATTCTGTGCCTCCAAATAAATTGTTCTTTTCCCTGAAATGTCCTTTCCACATCTTCCGGTTAACATGAGGATTGCTTTGAGAATGAATGCAGACATAGCTTCATCTGAGATGCCTTCCCCAGCGTGTCCTTCCTCCATCTGTGTCTGGTGTCTCTTCTCTGAGTTCCCACCGTACAGCTCTTACCACGCCTCTTATCACACTGTGGGAAATGCTTGCTGTATCTGTCTCTCCTACCACACTGCAAGCTCCATCACAATGAGAACCCCTTCTCATCCTCCTCTTCCCAGCATCTAACATATAGTGTCTGGTAAAAACAGAAACACGTGAATAAACGAGCAGTCATACTGGGTCAAATCATTGAAACCATTTCTGTTACAGGGAAAGAATTCTTTTTCCATCCTCATACTTTAAAACTTTCAACTAGAATGTCTACTCTTTTATAATAACTTCTCAAGAAATCTCCCAAAGTTCTGGGAGTCGGAAGATTTTGAGGAAGTGAAACAGTATTATGAGAACGACTCCTCCCACCCATTTTTTTGTCTTCCTTGACATTTACATCTTGTATGTGATCAGAAATCTGTAACTCAAATGAACTGTTCATGGTAATGAGCCATTATTAATACAGTCCTGATTGAACACCTTTCTCTAAGAAGGTCACAGTGCTTTGCATACATTATCTAGCTTGTCTTCAGAACATACCTGAAGTGGGGTGACCATCTATTCAGAATTCACCATGGTCTGACAATCCACGGCTCTGCAAAGTTGATTTTTCCCCTGCTGAGCCCAGGAAAGAGCAAAACAAAGTTCAGGTGTGCAGTGGCAGTAGCTGAGTTATCACCATCACTGCTGCTTCGCAGAGCCTTCTGAAGAGTCTTACGGCAGCACAAGCCAATTCTCTAAGCAGCTGCACGAATGCTAAGGGTGCAGTCTTGGTGTCATATGAGTCATACAGCTATAGAGATCAGGTCCTACAGGAGTTAGGGGGAAGGGAAGATTACTTTCCCCTAGGGATATTGCAGGTGCCTTTCGATGAGTGTGTGTCTGCCCTCTTCAGTGAGTGAAGCATGCCGTTCTTAACTGAAGGCTCATATGGCCAAGTCCCACATTGGACATTTTATGGAGAAGCAGTGTGGTTTAGGGGAGGCATCACCAGATTAAGAGTGGAGATATTAGAGTTGTGTGATCCCAGCTCTGTCGTTAATCACCTGTGTCTATGCAGTCACTTATTCCCTTCATACCTGTCAGCCGAGAGCGCTGACTGCGTGATTTTCAGGGTCCTTTACAGCTTTAGAGTATAGGGGCTCTGTTTTTGCTGCTCCCGAATTTCCACCTCCCGTCGTCCACGCATTTCACAGATGCATCTGAATGCTCACAGCGCTCTATTTGTGCTCTTCTGTTTGTCCCTGTTTTTTATGTGGATGCGTATCGACCGCCATGATAGACTGCACACTCCCTGTGGGCAGGAGCCATGTTCATTTCATTTTTGTGTCCCAGGCATAATGTAGGTGCACTCACCTCATCTCTCCCATATCTTGAACCTGTGAATCTCAGTGGACTCTTTTCAGCAGATGAACCTGTATAAGTCTTTCCTGTCTTGAAAGGACAGATGGGTGGCCCCCATCCTCCACTGAGCTTCCTGTTGAACTCCCTTTGCAGGTGACCTCAAAATAGAAGAAGCCCTCATTCACCATATCTACTGTTACCCTCCTCCTTTCCCCTCTACTTCCCATGACCAGTTGTTCACTGCCCCTCCACAGAACCTACTTCTGATAAATCCCGTGAAGAATTTTTTATTGCCAGATCCAAATTCTTTGGCCTCTCACAGTGTTTGCTGTGGCCTGATTCTCCCTCATTCTGGAAACTCCTCTCCTCTCATGGCTCCCATGGGACCAGTTGCTCCTGCAGCTCCTCCTGCCCCTCACTCTGCTCTCCTTGGACTCCTCTTTCCTGGTATTCTCTGCAGTTCTGTCCTCGGCTCTCAGCTCTTTGCACCCTTCTTTCCCTCGCTGACAGCTTCGCGCATACCTGTGGCTTCACTGTCATGCTAAGGAACATTCTCTGCGGCCCTGGCCCCTCTCTCGAGCCTGAGCCCCATGATTACAACTTCTGTCTGTACCCCACAGTCACATCAACCTTAGCATGTCCAGACCTGCGCTCTTCAGCCGCCTCTGAAACTCTTTGCTCATGTTTTCCCCATTCGGGCAGTCATCCCACAGTCACCTGGTTGTACAGACCTGGAGTTCCCCTTCTCCACCATCCCCACAACCAGCCAGTCGCCATGAAGTTCAGCCTCCACCAGTGTTCCCTGGCCTGCGGCAGCAGCCTCTTAACTGTCCTCCCTGCCTGTGTCTCTCGTCTGTAATCCACCCTCCACACTGCAGCCAAAATGGCTTTTCTAGAATTTCTATCCTGTTTCCTTTGTTACTTTTTCTGTACCTGACCACATACTTTCAGACAAAATTTCAGTTCCTTAGCTTGCAAGACCCTCTGAGAGCTGGGTGTTGCCCACCTTCACCGCCCCTTCCCGTGGTCCTCCATGCTCACACTGGGAGCTCCCTGTGAGAGGGAACTGTCACCCTTCCACTTGCTGGGTCACTGCGGGGCTGCCCCGTGAGTTTCACATGCCGGTCCCCCTTCAGTGCTGGCACGTCCAAGGACTCGGCCCAGATGCAGCCTTGGCTTTCCTCGCCAGGCAGGATTAAGTCCCACACCCCTGGACCCCTGTGGGCTCTGTCCTGCCTCTCCACACATGCTTGCCAGGGTGCTTACCGGCTGAGGGCTCAGTGTCTCTCCTGCCCCTGCCATCCCACCCCCTCCATCCTATGCCCGTCATCCCATGCCCGCCATCCCACCCCTGCCACACTGAGCACCTGAAGGGAGGACCTTCTTCACTGGCCTTTGTTCCCAGTTTTTGGCCTAGAGCCTGACATAGGGTACCTGTTTGCTCCATACCTGCTGGACAACCAGACAGATGCATGCTGGGAGGATCGCTTGCTCAAAGACTCTGCCCATCTCCCCCAGGCATGTTGCTGGTCCTTCTCTCCATTACTATAGGATAGAGGTCACATTCCTCAGCCCAACTCATGGCTTTCCACAGGTGACTTGTCCTGCTTTTGAAGAGGCAGCTCACTTAGCCTCTTTCTTCTCCCTCCTCCTCTGTTCTGAAGACCCAGGCCGGCATTAGGTGCACGTGATCCTGACTGCCTGATGATAATTTCCCATGATGAAAGTAGCAGAGCCAAGTGCCGTTTCCCTTTCATGGAAATTAGATAAAACCCAGAGCTGTGGCTTGCAAGTGATGGAAGTCCACTGGGGAAATGAAAGGTGCAGAGAGAATGGGACGCATTATAATGAAAGCATTTGCGCAGCCAGTGATTCCTTCCACCCCGTGGCTCCTGCGTTCCTCGGGGTGCAATGAAATGTGAAGCAGGAGGACCTTTGGAGGTGGTTTGAGGAATCGATTCTAATTGGTAATGGTGGCGGCATTGTGTGCTTGGAGCATGCTCTGCGGACCAGGCACCGGGTGTGATGGGCACTTTAGGAAGAGCCATGGGTCCCCCGGGTCCACTGTAGCTCAGGACCTCGGCCCCGCTGTGTCTAGTCCTTTCTACTCCTGTCATGTACTGGACATGATCAGAAGGTGTCTCCCTCCCTTCCATCCTCCTCCTCTCCATCCTTCCTTCCATCCCTCCTTCCATTCTTCAGTGGCTCTTTGTTCGTATTCTGTATTTGTATTAGCATTTAATAAAAATTATATACTGACACCGAAGTCAGTCAACTGCTAGACCTTCAAATTACTCATGAGGCCTAAGAAAAACCTATGTGACAAACATAGGATGGCCAGAAAAGTCTGCATGATTTAATTTTATAATAATTTTTATAATGATACAATAACAATAGCTAAGTTATTTTCAACGCATCTTAGCCTCTACTTATGAAGCACTTTACATGCATTTTCTCGTTTAATTCTGACAGCCTTACAATTCAGGTGTTACCTCCATCTCACAGATGAGGAGACCAAAGCTCAGAGAAGTTAAGACACTTGCTCGAGATTGCATGGCTGTAATAAATGGAAGGAGCAGAATTGCCTGTAACATAGAGGCAGAAATCATATCGAGTGGCAGAACCGGGTTTCACACTGAAGTCTGACTGCAGAGCCCAAGCTTTTAAATATGTTCTGTGTTACAGGGCCCCGTGACTTCAAAGGGTTTGATTCCTGAACAGAAAATACAGGCTTACTTTTTAACATAGTTGATAGTACCTGGAGAAGTCTTGTTGTCACTTATGTGCCCTTAAAACAGTATCAGTAATCGAATTGCTGCAGATTTCTGAGATGATTTTTACAGTTGTTCAATCTGCCTTTACTTTCTCCCTTTTGTGTTTTTAGATGCATCATCCCATTCAGATGAAACCTGCAGATAGTGAAAAGTCCAACGGTAGGTGGTAACCAACTGTCTTGCTTAATAATAATATCTGCTGCTTTAAATTACAAAGTCAGTTGGGGGCGGGAGAAGCCGGCCCAGCTGCTTTTCTCTCTAGAAGACAGAGAGCGCTGCTCCTGGAATCTTCTCTGTGGCCTGTGTGTCTGGAGTAATGCACTCGCCACTCTCCTCTCTCCTGTCCTGTTGATGATCTCTGGCGTAAAGATGTATGAGGCTGTTACAAGCAGTGGCTTTCTGTGTCCTTCTCTTTGGGACTTGCCCTGTATAGGGACCCTGTGGCATTTGGTTCCTGTCTCCTCCAACAAAGCAATACAGGGACATCTCATGGGGATCCAGAGGAGGTCTGCAGGAAAGGAATTGCCCATGAAGAATTAGGCTTTCTGTGGGTGGGGGAGGGGCGTTGGTTTTTGTTTTTTTACCTTTTGCATGTGTTTCTTTTGGACTTGGAGACTGCCTTATTGTACTCTTCTCTAAATTGCTCCAATGCATTTGCATCAGAATTCAGAGTTCAGTCTGCTGATTAAATAAGCGTACACTTGGTGCAAAAATCTGCATTTGATGAGGTCCGTAAACAATTGGGTTTTGCCTGTTCGAGACATGAGAGAGAAAGTTCCCTTTCAGCGAACCTTCTGTCCCTTTTTTGTTCTTTTAATTTACTGAAATGTATGTTAAAAGAATCTTCTACCATCCTAGACTGGAGAGCTGCTCTGTCCCATAAGACTGACATAATCAGTACTGTTTCCTTCCAACAGGCAGTTTTGCACCTCATTAATTAGTAATCAGGGCAGAAGCCATGCACTTAGAGATCTACATATCTGCAAATGTAAATTATGATTGGGCTCTAAATCTCTCCACAAGGTATTTTTTGCTAATTGTAGTGCATTCCATTTTCTGGCTTCTCCACAGAATAGAAAGTTTTGAAGAAAATTCCAAGTCATAGCATGGTGCTGCCAGCACCCGACTTGTCAGAGCTTTCTTCTCTCAGCTTTCAGCAGAAGGCAGCGGCCCATACCTGTAGTTGAAGCTGCTCAGGAGGCCAAGGCAGGAGGATCCCTTGAACCCAGGAGTTCAAGGCCAGCCTGGGCAACATAGATATATAAATAAAGAAAATAAAAAATAGCTTTTCTCTCTCTAGGAGGAGACTTTGGTGCTTTAACCACTGTCTTCTCCTCAGCCCTGCACTTTACTTAGGGTTAATTCGTTTTTTTCTCTACTGCTTTATCACAAACATGACACTTAGCACCAGAAGTTGTCAAATCCGCTGCTGCTCTGTGGCCCTATGAGTGAGCCACGCCACTCCTGTAGTCACCAGTTGTTCATCAGTTACCGTGTGCCACGCATGTTGCTAGGAGCTGGGGCTGCAGCATTGAATAGAAAAAGGAAGAAGAAAAGACCCCAAGAGACTGTGTCTCTGACCTTGTAGAACTGACATTCAGTCTACTGATTTAAGTATCCAGAAGTCACTTAAACATTGAACTTGAATCTCTGCAGTTGTAAAATGGAATTGATGGTAACTGTCTCACCTAAGTTGCCTTCCCCTGAGCCCAAGACTCAAATAAGGTGTTTGTAACAGTCTCTGTAATGATAGAATGCCTCTATGAAATGTTGATTACTGTTTGCACCCAGAGGTGGTCTCCTGGCCTCTGCAGGCTCTCCATGGAGCGTGCTGGCCTGGGAAGAAGACCACTTCACCCAGGCGGGCTCCTTTCAGCCCTTGTGCTCCAGAGGTGTGTGCTTGCAGTCTGATGACTTCCTTGGTGGGAGACAGGAGAGATGACTCTTGTATTTTGGGATGAATCCTGTTGGTACAAGTCATCTCAGAGTGTGTGGCCACCAAGAAATGTTCCCTGCCTTTGGCTCCATGATACTCTAAACTGTATTTAGAGTATTCAGGACAAGGACCATGAAGTGAAAGTCTATGGAAAAGGGTTTGTCTCACTTCTGAACCTTTGGTTGTAGATATAGAAACATGACAAATTAGCCAAATTGAAAACATTTGACCTGAAATATCCCAGTACTGAAACACAAAGGGATTTTTTTTTTTTTTTGCATTTTCTGCTGTGCAGATATTCATTCGCCTCAGAGAACCCTTTCTACAGGTAGCTGCCAGGAGTTTGCAGAGTGTTTTGTTGTTCTTTCTGTCCAGTGTCCACTGTGGTCCCTGAGAATCACATTTGCTTTGGGTCTAGAATCACAGCACATAATAAAACTGTCATGGGCACACCCAATGTTGCATGATCACAGAAGCCAAGGAGGACCGGGCACCGTTATTTCTAGGATAAGACGGTTACCTGAAAATGCTGTTTTTCAAGCAGCAGCCTGGGGTAGCAGTTATGAACTATTTGGAGAAGCCTGGATTTGACCCGACTCCACGCTTGTTGGTTTTGTCCTTGGGCAAGTTATTTAACCTTACTCAGCATCAGTGTCTCTTCAGCTGTGAGAGGGGGCTACAGTGGTGTCATCTGAACACTTGTTGTAATGCCCGTCTTACAAGGTTATTTGAGGTTTACATAAGTTAACGTCTATAAAGAGCTCAGCATAATACCCGGCACGTAGTAAGTATCCAGTGTGCTAAGTTCTGCTAAGTTAACACTGTTTATTCCACTCACCGAGGCAGCCTTTTCAGTGCACTCTGAGCGGCAGAGGCCGGCCTGTCCAGGCCTGGGCTGTTTATACCGAAGCATAGCTCTGTATGTACCAATGAAAACCCCCAAGTCTTCTAGTTGGGCCAGTTCTCCTTTTGCTTTGTGGATTGACCTTCATTTTCTGAATTTTCAGTAAGAAAAGTCCAAAAATATAAATGAGCGGAGGGCTGCTTTTAAATGGCTTTTCTTTCCAGAGGCCCAAATGGAACCTCACCTTGCACAGACATGAACAGCTTCGAGGTTCTCTTTGGACCTGATGGAGGAATCAGGAGGAATATGTAGTTTTCTAAAGCGAGTGCTAAAAGCCACAAGCCTTTTCTAATTTCACATGGCATTTTTGACAGGTAAGCATAGTTTCAAAAGCTCAAAGAGCACAAAGATTTCTTTGGCTCAGTTGCTCTAAATAGCTCCTGTAGTTTTGAAAGAAGTATAACGAGCTCTAATTGCACTTTTATTGAGTTTGCTGACATTTATGGATAGCACAAAGGACTCATCACAGTTAGACAGTTACTGTCTTCATTATCACTGTGTTCAGATGTCTAAAACTTTGTATGTGCTGAGCCAGAAAGAGCTGCTAATCATGGATTAATTCATGATGGACAGGTGAACTCCAGAAAAGCAGTCACCCTTGGCAGCTTTCGTCCATCGAGCGATTCTGAGAGAGGGAACCTCTGGGGTGAGCCCCGAAGCGTTAGGTTGCGCTCAGATCAGCCCTGCACTTTGGGATGTCACTGAGCAGACTTCCCGAGTCTCCGTGGCTTCCTGTAACCTGCCCTTTCCATTGGCTCTGATTTAAGCTGCAGCCTCTGGCACACCGATGGAAGCTCGCGGCATCGTGTTTTCCATCCACGTGCTCCCACAGAGCCAGGTTGTCCAAAAGGAAAATAATCCCACTCTGGAGAAGCAAAAACTGCTGGGGCTGCTAAGAGGAGCACACTGAGTAAACCACCCACCTTCCAACAGAATCCGCCTTTTTTGTTATTTTTCCATTGCAGAAAGACGAATGGCGGGACAGGCAGGGCTTTTGAGGAGGTGTGGATTTCATCCTCCATCATAAACGAGCAGAAACATACTTACCCTCTTTCATCCTCTATGCCATCCAGCTTTTAATCCTCTATTGCTGTGCCCAACGAGGTACTAGCTGTGCAGTACTGAAAGTCACAAGCAGTGGCTGAAGTTAGGCTGGCAGTGAGTGATACAAACAGAAGCTGCCTCGGTTCTGGGTCTGGTCTCAGAGGCTGGAGCTGTGCTCACTCTGATGTCTTTGCCTCTTGCCGCAAGGGAGGTTGCTTGTTGTTTTTACTCTATATACAGAGCTTAAATCCATCCATCCTGCTTTAACCCACAACCTCACAATTTGCTGGGGGTCTTTAACGCCTAGAACCCAGAAATGTCACTTAAGCCTGCTGTGTGTGTCTCTCTCTCTCAAGGCCTCCAAAACCTCCAGTGTCCATGTGTCAAGTTCAGAGCTAGCAGCAGTCAAGATAACTAAATATCATCAGCAGAGGGTGCAGACCTGCAAAGCCTCCATTAAAAATAGGAATCATGGGGTGGCTCCATCCAGTCACTTTCTGATTCACGGGAAGATGAAGAAATAATTTTGAAATTCAAAGTGGAGAGACTTACAGATTTGGAGGCAGTAATTAAATGCCATATGTTAGCACTAACACATTGAAAAGTTGTTAATTAATTCAGGCAGCCCCAAATCCAGGTGTGACTTTGACAGATTGTACACGCGGGTGTTAGCACAGACTTACAATTAGAGATTTTTTTTTAAAATGAAGTTTCTATTCCCCTAACTTAAAGAAGTCACCCCGTGTATTTAAAGTATTAACCCATTCTCATCATATCATGGAAGGTAGACTTCAAATGGCTGCTGGTGTGGAACCCCTTTTGATTCTGTGGTCGTCGTTACTAATCACGGGGGACCCCATCTGTGCAGCACTTCATGTGTAAAAGCATTTCCCTGCCCTTATTCAGTGTCCGTCATGGAAAATGACTTTTACCTTTCAAGTGTTTTTTTGTTTTGTTTTGTTTTGTTTTTGTTTTTTTAATTCCTTAAAGCACCTAGCAGAATACTGTGAACACAGTACGTTTCATTTAAACTGACTTTCCTGTAGGTTGAAAAAATAAGTGAGATACTTAGTGCCCGTGAATACTCAGGAAAAACTCACCAAGACGGTCATCAAAAGTTGATAAAAAAGTTAAGTGAACTCAAAATAACTGTGTTCTTGTAGAATGTTTACAAAGCTGTTAGGGACCCTCAGAATGGGAATTTGGGGGATGAATTGTATGACTAACTTGTCACTGGAAAACCAAAAAAACTCAGAAGAAAGCCGGGTGTGTTCAGTATTCCCCATATTGCCTTTAAAGCAAACACAGCCCAACTGTTGAAACCACGGAGCAACTTTGGCTAGTAAGAGATTCCCAAAGCCCAGCACGTCTGTGCACACGCACAGGTGCGCCCACACACCACATACACAGATGGAAGTTAACGTTTTGATAACGTGGATGATGGAGGTTTCCATTTTTTTTCTTGGCTAATACTTGCTATTTTTAAAAGTGCGAGTTATCTTTCTTCTTGTTGCCTGGCTGAGTTGACCTTGAGTGATGGCTAGGAAGTCAGCATTTCTTCATGAGTAGTTTCCATTTTCTTCATGTTCGTCTTGGGAAAAAAATCGTTTTTAAGCTTACCCAGGAGCTGCATGTTTAATTTACTATGGCATCTCCCTGAAGCTCAAAACCTGCAAATTGTTTTAGCTAAATACCATAATAATAGGTTTAGCAGTGAAACCAAGGACTTGGTGGGAATTTTTCATTTGCTTTTGTTTAAAAGAACTAAAACCAGATTGTTCAGGGTAAGAAGAAACACAACAGGAATTTTATTTTTACTCTCATAAAAATGCCAGCCATAGTTTGCTGGGGGTAGGAGTCTCGGAGACGAGAGGGAAGGAGGAGTCCTGCTGATTTTTCTCCCTTTTCTACCCCCTTTCCATCCCATCTCTCCCCTTCCTGTCCCAACTCTCCCCTTCCTGTTCCTTTTCTCCCCTTCCCGTTCACGAGAATGCCACTTTCTCACAGGGCCTCCCCCACCAGAATCCTCCCTTGTTAGTGAGTACAGGCGGTGTAGACGGCCTGCAGCAGGTGGTGTGGACGGCGTGCAGGTGCACTCGTTGCCCAGGGTATCTGGTGTCTCTCTGGCTTAGCTGTCACGCCTGTGCTGCCCATGACTGACCAGGCTTCACCAGTTCACAGCGGATCCATGCTACTTTGCCTTCTCTGAAGGGAGGAAAAAGAACTTGAATTAGAAGTTTTCCATCAGCGTACAGGAGATCAGGTCCTCAGCAGTCTCCCTCCCAGGAACTGGAGCCCGGGGTGCCTGTTGCCCATGTCTCCTCCGAGTCTGAACACAAGCAGTGGCTCAGGCCAGCTGATGCTTTCCTCACTGAGCTCCTTCTCTGCACATGAAGCGGAAGATGGGGCGTGCCATCCTGAGGTCAGGCTGCTTTCCGCCATCCACCCAAGCCAGGTCCCTACTGCTCCGCACTATGCACCTTGCCTGGTTAGGACCTCTTTGCCCTCCCACCTCCAGTCTCTCCAGACCCTTCGTCCAGCTTCAATTCCACATCCCCCAGCGAGCCTTTCTCAAACACCTGGGTGCACGATTCGTAGTTTACAAGTATTGTGGAATCGTGCCTTTCAACTTGTATTCCTTGGAGCCCTAGAGTTTCTGCGGTGTCCCAGGAGCTGTCACAGTGGGGAGAGAGCTGGGTGGAAGGGATTCTGACCCCCCACTCACCGTCCCTGCCTCAAGAGCCCCAGTCACCCCGAGTATGTCACAGGCCACCTTCTCTCCATTTCTAGGAGAGAAAAGAGTCTAAACTTTGATTCCTTGGATGACAAAACAGAGGTCCTCAGAGGTCAGCCTATTCTCCAAAGACACATATCAAACTCATGGCAGCACCGCACCTAGAACCTTGGTCTTCTAATCACCGCCATTGCTCTCCCCTTCAAGCCTTCTCTCCTCCTCTGAACTTGGAGGAGACACAGCAGGGGAAGGAATCCTGGGCTGGGAGGAGGACTCCAGGCTGTGGGCCAGGCTGGATGACCCTAGGCAGGTCCCTCCCCCGCTGGACCTTGGGAAATCTTTTGGAGACAGACAGAAGCTCCCTTAGGTCTCTTCCTTCCGCTCTGGGATGCTATGAAGAGGAGCCTTTAGCTGTCTCCTCTAGGCCCTTCAGGGCTGTGCTGGCTCATGGAGCGATCATGTGTGGCTCTTTAATTAAAATTACATTTTAGAAAAGCACTTCCTCAATCACACCAGTCCCTTTAAGTGCTCAGCAGCCACATGTGGCTTTAGTTTCTGTGTCAACAGCACTGTGGTAGAGGAACCCACCTGTTACCAGTACACCTGCCCCAGCCCCTTCTCAGCACAGAGGTGTGCTTTAGCGTCCAGAAGGAACTGGCCCCAGTAAGTCTGGGATAATTGCCTATTGGTTAAATGAAAATGAGACACTTCCTGTCCGGGGTAGGCATAAAAGAAACAGAAATAAAAGCCAATTAAATAGGAATGACAAGATGATAGTGCAGATTCAAAAGAAATAGGTATGCACAAGTGACTTAAAGCAGAGTCCTCCTCTAGCCCAGGACACTCTTCAGTCTGGCTGCAGCTGGCTAGCTTTTTTTTTTTTTTTTAATTCTAAGAAATAGATTGAAATGAAACGATGGAAAAGAAGCAGGACTTCTCCCCGTGGGTGTCTGTGATGTCCTAAAAAAAAAAAAAAAAGGCACCTCTCCTAAAAAGGACTCCAAACGCTGTCCTGAGATCAGTTTTAACCTCGTCTTTCGGGCCGAAAGTAGTTCACATTTCCCGAGCACAAGCATGGAGATTTTGAGGAAAATCTCCCGGGCCCTGTGAGGTACAACGTGTCTTATCTTCCCCAGTGTCAGGTGCCCAGGTTAGAATTTGCGTGTCGTCCTCATGATCCCCAAATGCACTTTTATTCCCCGAGAATCTTGCCTCCCGGTGGCTAGTACAGTATTGTTTCCTTCTTGATCATTTGTGAAGGGCTGGAAGCTCGGGGCCATCCAGGGTGTTTCTCCAGCAGCAGCCGCCCTGTTCTCTCTAGAATCGGCTTCCTGTTGAGCCGTAACTAACCTGGCTGCTTAGAACCAGGTGCGGGACCTGGTTAGCACTGCATCACCAGTGTCACGGGAAAGAGGTACTTTCCTAGCTCCCCAGAGACGTAAGAATCTCTCTGATCTCTTATTCTTGTCTAGATCAGCAGGGATGAAGCTATTTGAAACAGAAAAATGTTTTCTTCCCTCGAATGCTCTGTGAAAAGTTTCATTCGCTGTTTCGCTCCATCTGCCCCCATCGTCTTTCCTCTCCTGACCTTTCTCTGTCCCTGTCATTCAGGTTAAAAGACCATCTACAAAAAAAAAAAAAAAAACAGAATAAAATCTGTATCCAAAAATATCCCCAGAGAATGGTAGTGTTGAACAGTTATACAAGTACTTTGGAATTTTAGTCAGCGCATTACTGTTAGTTTCTGAATAGGAGAAAAGAACTTAACAGCCTTACATGTCATATTAAAACATTTTATTAGTAAGCACAAGCACATGGGGAGATGGGTTCAGGAAGCGCCAGGTGGGAGGGAGTGGCAGGGTGGGGCGCATGGAGAGAGGAGGACAGCTGGACGTTTGCAGAGTTGGCCTTGGGACACGTGCTCGGTCTCACATGGCTGGGGCCTGGTGTGATGGGGTAATGAAGCATTGATTACAAGAAAAAAAGATGAAATGGCCTTTGCTCATTCATTATTTTTATCTCCTAGCTGTGGAAGACAGAAAATTGTTCATAGGAATGGTTTCGAAGAAATGTAATGAGAACGACATCAGGGTGATGTTCTCTCCATTTGGCCAGATAGAAGAATGCCGGATCCTCCGGGGACCTGATGGGCTGAGTCGAGGTGAGTGTGCTGTCTGGAAAGCTTCTCCCCTTCAGTGCTAATTGGAGCTCTGTGTCACAGTCGAGACAGATGTAGGCACCGCACACGGCAAGAGGTCACCCTGTAATACATCCCATGTGATAAAGTTATCCAACCTGAACTTTTCACCATAGCTGAAATCATCACCTTTTATTTCTCCAGTTCAGAAGGCCTTGGTGCCACCATATTAGCTCAAGTTATCACTGTCAGGTGTGAAGCCAACAGGCTGCCCTACTGCTAGGCATCCTTTTCAATCTCAAATTGAAATGGATTTGGTGGGGGGAGGTGCAAGAAGGAGAAGTAGAAAATGAGAAAGGATATTTGTTGTTTTCATCTTAGTCCTCGGGCTTCCTGCCTGTGCCTGAAAGAAATGTTAAGAGTATGTTAAGAGTACAGTGACACAAACCGGGAAAAAAGCGTCAATGTTCACATGTAGTGCAGAGCAGATAGGGATGTAGGGTAACTGGGCCTGTATTGGGGTATTAGAGTTTTATTTCAAAGAGCAAAACTCCTGGAGTCCTGAGCCAGGGGAACTCGTTAAGTGACAGAAAAGCGACTTTACCCTGAAGAAGATTGTAGGCACTTCTTTGCCACCATGATAGAAGCAGAAGCTGTAGCTCAGAGCCTTGACGATAAGCTGGTGTTTACAAAATAGTTGGAAATCACTGTTGTTTTCCCTGTTTGCCTCTCCCTTGACAATGCCACACACCTCCTTCCTGGAACCACTCATAAAGGCTGATGGCTGGAGGTTGACACTCGTCTGACTGCACTTCCCTGAGTCAGTCCAAGGTGGAAATGTATATATAAAATGTGTTTTTCACTTCTTTTTGCTCTGTCGCCAGGCCAGAGTGCAGTGGCGCGATCTCAGCTCACTGCAGCCTCTGCCTCCCAGGTTCAAGCAATTCCCCTGCCTCAGCCTCCCGAGGAGCTGGGACGACAGGCGCACGCCACCACGCCTGGCTAATTTTTGTATTTTAGTAGACATGGGGTTTCACCACGTTGGCCACGATGGTCTCCATCTCCTGACCTCGTGATCCACCCACCTCAGCCTCCCAAAGTGCTGGGATTACAGGCGTGAGCCACCGCACCCAGCCTGTGTTTTTCACTTCTTACAGGAAATCCATATTCTTAGCAACATGGAGAGGTTTTCATTCTCTTATTACTGCAGTTACCAGTGCAATTTCTTTGGGGCAACTGAGGAACTTGGTTTCCTTCTCAATCTCTGGCTCTGGGCCAGCACTGGCACCCCAAACCACATGTTGAAAGAAAAGATTGGATCATGAGGATGAAAGCACTCGTCTTCACCCTTCTCACTAGTTTGACCTGACTTCAGCACCATGTGAGGAAGAACATTTGCTCTTTTGATTCTTAAACATAAAGCTTAAAGATGTCAGCTGCTAGAATGGAAGGCCGAGAGAACAGAAGTTCCCACCTACAACCACCTCCAGAGCCCCAGCATGAAGGTAGTCTACAGGAGAACTAGGAGGAGGTGGAACCACGCCAAGCTTTTGATTCCTGTGTTTTCTTCGGAAGGTGGTTTTGAAAAAAAAAAAAAAAAAAGGCGGCATGGAAATCAGTGTATGCATTCTCTGACAATTCTGAAATTCTGTTATATAACACTCACTTAAAACATGTAATTCTCTAAAAGCTGAACAAGTCTCTGTATTGAGTGTGATCCTGGAATAGCAGATCCAGTATCCGGGGCTCCTCTGCGGTTTTTCACCTGTGCCATCGTCAGGGGCAAGCAAAGCCATCCATTGCTGTGGCAGACTGCACCACCTCTGGCTCCCAAACAGCCTCACCAGCCAAGGGATACTAGCATGCCCTCCTAGGGGCTCAAACCAGCAGACCTTCTGATCACACCTGGTGGTCCAATTCTTCATCATATATATCTCCACTTAAGCAGACAAGCCAGGAGGGAGAATACCGTGGGAAAAGACAGTGTGGCTAAATTAAGAATAAAATATGTAGAAAGATGTGATCATATTTTTGTGATTCCTTTTCTGGTGCCAATTTAGTAATTAGAATCCCTATTATCTCCTGTTGTTATTCTCAGTCACACTTCAGTGTTACCATTGTAATTTTCATTCTCCAAGGTATGGAGAAACGGCACAAGGAGAGCCCTTAAATTACTCATAGCGAAATATATAATGGCTTAGGGGCCAGTGACCCCAAGTCCCAGACCCACAACTTCTACTGGAATGAAATAGAACTTCAGTCATTTTATTTTCTTACCTCTGTCCTGAGCTTTCCCCATTTGTAAATGACAGCCGTAACTATATCTGCCCTGCTTCTCTTGCAGGGAGTCATTCATGACTGGTGTGCTAGCTTTTCGCCTGAGCATACCCTCTGCATGTGTTAGCGGAGAGACCCTGGGCGGGCAGTATGTGTGCTTGATTTCTGCTCCCCCTCTGCTGGCCTGGCTGATCTAGGCAGTGACTCTCTGGCACATTTTCTCTGTCTGTCCAGTGGGGACAGTAATGAACAGGATTGCCGCCTGCAGCGTTCAGAGCTCCTTGAGCATACATCAGTTATTTCTGCAGATCAGGTTTTAAAGCAGCCAGAACCTCCATGGGAAAGAGCAGGACACGCAGTACTTAACAAGAGAACTTAGCTAATTTGATCTGCCATTTGGTTGATTAACCAGCACTTGACACCAGAAGCAGCCTGTTCCTGCAACAAGTGATGGGGAGCACTCTCATCAATATTGTATGCAAACGCTGGCTCAGTGGAAAGAGGAGAAAACTTTTCCCTCCCCATCTTTTTTTTTTTTTTTTAAACAGCAGAAAAGTAATTTCTGGTGAACTGATGAGAATTCCCTATTGCAAAAAAAGAAAGAAAATACTCATTTATAACCATTTATCCTGAGAACTGAAGACAGACAGTGGTACTTTTTTCAATTCGCAGGACCCAGGGACTCCTGGCTACAGGGGCCTGCTCCTGAATCAGTGTATTTGTTAAAAGCACAATTCTCTTTCATGCTACCATTTTGCTTTCATTAAAGAATTGCAGTTTTGAATCAAATATTAATGTGTCTCCCATTAGTGGCACTGCAGATAAAGGGCATTCAGCGTTTCTGTTCTCAGCGTCTATTGCTGGCTCAGCTGTTTAAAAATAAATAAAAATTAAGTGAAACAAAAGCTTGGCTGCTCTGCACAGTACCTTCTAACACAAAACCAGGGTATACCCTCTTCCGTAGAAAGTTTTAAAATCAAACTCTTGGATTATGATGAGGGAGAGGGTGCAGCTGAGCGGTTCACTTTTCTTTTTCTGCTTTTGCCCAGTTCACCTACGAGGATGAAGACAAAGGAGGCAACTAGTCTAGCTGGCTTCTGCGGATTTCTAATGTCATTTCTTCCCTGCCACATCAGTAGTTTCAGGTCCTCCCTAAGAGGCGTTACACTGAGGTTTCACCAGGCTAGTTGACCCAGTACCCCCACTGTGTCAGAGAGGTACACTGCCCTGACCCACAGCTGTACCCATCAAGTCGTGCTATACTTTCAGTCGGAATCACTGCCTTTTTTTTTTTTTTTTGTAAGTCGTGATCTACCTTTTGGCAAGAAAAGAAAGTATTTTTAAAATCCCATCTTACTCAGCGGCCCCAGCCCATGTTCCAGGGCAGACACCCTCAGGAAATTGTCACGACTCTCCGTGGAAAGCACCTAACACCTGCCAAGCACCTGGAGCCTCTCGAAGATCCGAGGACTCTTCCTGGCTTGAGGCAGCGTGGCCATATCTCAGTATGCGTTTCTCCCTTTGGGGAAGTAACCCATTCTGCCATCTTCTCTAATTTGGAAAACACTGAGATGCTTTCAAGCAACTTTGGGATGCTCAGCACCTTCTGCAGCGGCTGCTCAGCCTCTCCAGGCCTGCTGTAGAAGCCTTCATGGAGAAAAGGAGCAGGATGCCATGGGCCCACATGTGGCAATTCACATGAGGTGTTTGCTCTCAGAAGCAGAGCCTGAAGTTTCTAAGCCAAATGTGCTTGATCGACAGCATCACCCTAGCATGTTGATTTCCTAAAATACACACACTCTCACTTACCCACAATCCCACAGTCAGCCTGGGCTATTTAGGTACAGGGTTTTCTGCACGGTGGCAGTTGAATATCTGTAACCCAGAGACAGTAAAGGAGTTTATTTCATTTTTTTCCCCCCACAAACTGTAGGCAAATCTTCACTGCCATTTAAGGTAACTTTCTGCTTGTTTAAGAATATTCCAGCTGTGTTTATGGTGTTCCAACATTCCCCTGCCAAAACCCTTGACAAATGAATTGGCAATATTTTCAGGGATGTTGGCAAGTACAGACTGGATTTAGCTATTAAATCCTCATTTGTTTTTGTCATATCTGATCAGAATACAGGAATGGGCTTTTGACTATTAAAACATGTACACAGTGCTTGGGAGGCTGATGCAGGAGGACCACTTGAGCCTGGGAGTTCAAGACCAGCCTGGGCAAACACAGCGAGATGCTGTCTCAAAACAACAACAACAAGCATGTACACAGAAATGAATCAGTTTTCACACATTTCAGCTCTGCCCACACAGTACCTAAACATTCAGATGTGTGGGAACTTTGGCGACATGCCCCCTTGACTCCTTACTGCATTTGCCATCTTGTTCCAAATACAGACTTCCAATCTTATCTCAGTGATGAGATTTTGCCAGCTATTAAGTAGGTCCTAGTCTGTACCCAGCCTCGCATGCCATAAATGAGTGATGTCTCCGTGCCAGTTTTAAATAAAGTAACCCAGCATCAGGGATGGCCCATCAGAGTATTAATTCTTATGCCCCAATATTATATTGACAGCGTATGTTTAACGTTGCTACTGCTAAAAAGATACAAGGAAGATTGACTGCATTAAGATATTTCTTTGGCTGACTAGGAACTTATAAACAAGTTTTCCATAGGTTAAAATCTCCTGTGTCCTACACAAGTTATACTTCTTTCACTTGAAGTATAGTGGGTACTACACCTTTTTCAAAGAAGTAACAAAGAAAAGCAAGAGGCCCTGGCATTGTTCATGCTTTTAAAAGTGGCTTTACTTTTTTTTTTTTTTTTTTTTTTTTTTTTGGTGCAGAGCAAGAATTCATCTAGTTCTCAGTTCTCTTGCAGCTAAGAAAAAAGGTGGAACACCTGAGTTAAGATATCCTTTCAATTGAAATGACAAGTGTAATAGGTGTGTTCCAAAATCTTCTCTGTGACAGGGCTACGTGCTTTCCTTAGATCTTGTCTGTAGGAGGAAATTACTTTGAGAAACCTTTCCCCAGTCAATCATTTATCTGTTTTAGCAGCAAGAAGGTAACCTCACTGAAATGAGAGGAATGCAGCTCCTTTCATTTCTGTTAGCAATTCGTAACATTCTGAAAGTAGGGATAATAAATAATTGCAAAGGTAAATTGCAGGTTGGCCAAATTTACAGTTGGATTTTTTTTTGCTACTATATATGTGGAGGTTTTCAGAGAGTAATATACATGTTGTCTTACCAAAACTCCCTCCCCACCAAAAAAGAAAGAAGTATGGCTTCATTATTTTGATACCTGTATATTTTCCCCCCAGCCTTGTTTCTCCGGCATTTGGGTCAGTAGCCAAATTGCTGATTGCTGAGACCTGACATTCAACAGTCTAGAATAGTTAAGGGCTGACCCTACAGGATCAGAGCAGTTGTCCTGTAAAGATCCAGTGAACACCACCGCACCCAGAAGCTCATTTTTAGTAGAAAGGGGACAGTTCACAACCCAGGTTATTTCTGTCCAATGGAAAGCCTTCTGGTTGGCTTGAGAGAAAAAGCCAGCAGCCAGTCTTAACGGTAGGGACTTACATGATCCTGTGTTGGTATAAAGCCATACATTGGAGGCCTAATCCTAAAGCCATCCATGTGTTTTCAGTGGTGTTGAAACAAAAACTAAAAATCTATCCATAGGACTTACCGTGACCTCCTGTTTTAGAGAAATTACAATGGTTAACAAGCTACCATTGCAAGAAACAGTTGACTCTGAAGTTGCTTGACTTCATCCCGAGTGACACAGAGAGTGACATTTTTCAACATGCACTCCCACTTTATAAATGACACTGTAATTTTTTTCTCAAGTAATTGAACACAGCACACAATGCAGAACTTGACAGAAACCCCTAAGGAGACAGCTTCTGTCTTACTGCACCACTGCCAATAGAATTAAAAGGTTAAAGAAGTCCTCAGATGTGTCAGATCATTTTTTGGGGTGGGGTAAGGATTATATAATTACAAGCATCAGTCATGTTTTTAATTGCACGGTTGTTAGAGGAAAGGGCAATGATTTGAGTTTATAGAAACAGAATTTTATTGTTCTATTGGTAATACTTCTCTTCTGAGGCCTGATAATTGCTGTATCTTTCTCACTAAGTTACTTTAAAAAGTTCTGCATATATGAAATTGTGGCAAATGCATAAACTATGCCTTATTGATTTTTGTTGACATTTTACATGTTTCTTACGCATTTTTACCCTCCATTTGGAAACTGTCAGCTTGGCACATGGTGCTGGATAATAAGAGCAAATGAAGTGAATACAGCAATCTTCTTGACTATTAAAAGCAGAATTAGCCCAGGCTCCGCTTGGTTTCAAATCTATCTCCAGTAGATGATTTGCCTTTTCCTCCATTGTAGTTTCAAGATAAGAAGTGGAAAAATAAAAATCTCTTAGTGTTATTTCCTCTGTTAATAATGCCAGGGATGATGAAAATGCTTCTGAAGAGATGTTACTTGGAAACAGATGGTAAATTTGGACTGGATCACCTCAGAGCTCAGCATCAGTATGGAAGCCAGTGGAGGTCCTGTCCTCTGTCCCACACTTACATCATCTAGCTGCCTCAGAGAAGGCCACTAAATTGCTGTTATTGATGACAAAAGCTACAGTCAGTCTTAGTACAGGTAGCGTGTTCAGATAGTAAGCTTCATCAGCTGCCGTGCTGTCAGAGAACCACATGAGACAGCTCAGCATTCACCGTGAGCTGGACATCATTCAGGCTTCTTCAAGCCAGCTTAGCCAGGAGGCGAATGTGAGATGAGTTTCTCATGTACTGAGAGTTTTTGTGTGTTAAAAATTATAGCATGATGCAAACAAAAAATGCATTGACTTATTTTCATGACTGGATGTCGTTGTGCTTTGAGGGTAATGGGCAGGCATTGCTTTCTCTTATTGCTGTTGGATTAAAAGGTGCCGCTACAGTAATGACTTGATAATCTCACCAGGTATTTGTGCAGAGCAAAAGAAGAAAATATATTTTATGGCTCACAAATTGATTTACATAAACCAAACAATCTGCTGGTTGTTTGAATGCAGAATATTCTATTTTGCTTATTGGCCACAGGGGCAACAATCTCACATTGTTGATGCCAGAATTCTGCTTTTCATGCATTCACTCTGAAATGACAATAGACATCAGCCTCTCAGTGTTTAGATCTGCTTCGTTTGGAAATCTTTTAAGTAGTAATAATAATGTTTTGAGGAAATTGAGTGGAACACTAAATTATTCTCTGATACCTAAGTTCAAACTGTGCAAGGCTAAAGAAGCTGAAAATCAATGCACTTTTAAAGTCATTAGAGATCATAAGTGAAATAAGTCTGTGTTGCTTTAGCTAACCTTTTAGTGTGCTGTGGTTTTATTATAATATCAGCCTGAATCTGCATTAATTTCACAGTCTTTTTCTCTAAGAAGCCCAAGGGTGCATGATGAATAAAATGTAAATTTGAGAAGGCAGTGTTTTTATTAGTGAAAAGGGCAATGAGCCGTGTAGTTGGAGCAGTGACCTGCATGGTGGCCAACGCTGGTGCGAGAAGCAGGAACAGGCACTACAGAGTCTAGTTATTTTACAGCACAAGAAAAAACAGGCACGGAAAGTTTCACTGGTCTCCCAGCAGATATTCACAGAAGTGTACATTGTCTTGTGTATGTTAGAACTAAGGTCAAATCTTTGATACGTTTCAGAAATTGACAAGTCTCAAAAGTCTTGAAGATTTTATGCAAATAAATGACAATGCACATTTTTTACATTTTATAGCAGTATTGAATATTCTCGGAGTAATGGAGCATTTGTTTTTATTAAACTTAAAAATTACTAGTTTGCAACAGACATGGTATATTTGTATTTGCATAGCAACAATTTATATTTATACATACATATATATTTTTTAACTACCTGGAAGGGATTTAGATACATTTGTTTGCTGACATTTTGAGCTCTTGAAATTTATTTGCTCATTTGCCCTTGGTGTGAGGATTTTCTTATTTGCCCCTTTAAAAATCAATGATAAAATTTGAAATACAAAGCCCTGATGTGTGAATGCCCTCAGTAAAGATCATCAGTCAAGGAGAAAATGGAAAATAGCAACTTTTTATTTTAGAAAATGCAAACTAGATCTTGCTGATTTCAAACCCGGTGGCTAAAAACAGTACCCAACTTCCTCCCCTAGTTTCCATTTAAAAAATAAACTAATAAATAAATAAATCTTTCTGCTTTGGTCAGATTAGCAAGTCAGCACTGTGAATAAAAAGCAAAATAAGATAAAACCAGAGAGAGAAGTTGTTTTATTTTTATGTACTACTGAGAACAGTGTCGTCTTGTGGCAGTTCTCGTAGACTGTGTTGGTTTAACAAGCGTCCAACCCTTTTGTCTTGTTGTTTTTTGTCTTTCCTGCTCCCTGTCCCCTTGTTTCCCACAGGCTGTGCGTTTGTCACATTTTCTACAAGGGCAATGGCACAGAATGCAATCAAAGCCATGCATCAGTCTCAGACCATGGAGGTACTGTATCATCTGCCCTTTCTTTGTTTTCTTTGTGCAAATGATGGGGAATGGTAAAGCAATTCTCTCCTGTGTGGATTGTTCACATGACAATCACAGATGTAAACTTTCACCATCTCAGTTTTCATTCATTCATTCTCATTCTCTCCTTCTCTCTCTCTCTCTTTCTCTATGCATTTTTCCCCTAATGACTTGAAATGCATTTAGGAAAACCTTCCACTTGCTCTCCAGTTATTTATTTGAGCCTTTTATTGCAGTGGCACGGGTCCTGTGATGTAAAATTGTGAGCACTTTAAGCAAAGTGTCATTCTGGACCTAAAGAATCAAATACATTCCCCACCCCGGGGTCGGTGCGGATGAAACAGTAACAGCCTCCCACCCCAAATTACTGCTTGCCCTGTGCTAAGTCCCAGGGTTCTTTCTTTTGTACAGGGTCAAGTTATCTTCCATCTAGTCAAACAGCATTGTGTTTTTACATCAAGAATGTTGGAGAAAGTTAATATTTCTCCCACTGCATTTAACATTGAAAATGCAAATTTGGAAAATAGGATTTGTCTCCTTCCTTAAAAAGATGAGCAATAACAAAGAAACATAATAAAGGCTCAAATGTGGTCTCCTAATGAGAGATCATGGCTTTAGGGGAAGGTAAACACCCTGGTGTGGATGCACACCCACGAACCTAGATAGATGGCTCTGTACTTTTAGTCTGTGATTTGGGTCATGGCCTTTCAGAATTTTGCACAAAAGCATTCCAAGAGTGATATGCCGTTACTTCTTCTGTATTGTCTGATAGAATCATTTGGGAGTGCATGTTCTGCTGTATTATGTATACTGTATCTTTGTGTATGGGTGATCTTTTCCGGAGGTGGCCTTGTGGTGTTATCTGAAGCTGTGTTTTCATATTTTGAAAAAAGATATTTTCAATTTTATTTAATATGCAAAAAACTTTTTTCTTGATTGAGCTTCTGTTTTCCCCCCATTTTGTTGGGGTTTTATTTTTTGTTTGTTTGTTTTTGTTTGTTTTTTGCAATGCTGCATCTCCCAAAGCATGCTGGGAGCTAAGTGATCATTATGCGTCATGTTTTGTGGGCAACCTTTTTTATAGTGAATCAAAAGGTGGGTGCCAAGGGGGGAAGGAGTGTGCATGGCATTGTCATTCAGTGTTTACTGTACTTTTCTGACTTGTGATACCAGCATTGCAAAGCCTATTGTCTTTTTCGAACATTGATCTTGACTTTGATATTCCTAACATATCTTATATAATCACTGTGTTTTCCTTTCAGTGCAATGCATTTTTAAGACACTCACAACCCCCTACCTGAAGGCAAGCTCAGGTGAAAATCGGGCATGATAGGAGATAATGAGCAGGATTTGGAATGTCTAGGAAGCTAATTTTGTCTGACACGCAGTTACACGTGTGATGGCGTTTTGCTTCCCTCTTTCTCTTACTGAGGCCGCTCCATTCCTGTGGATTAGCCTGATTTCCAGCCACATTTGAATCTTCAATTCAGTTTGAAGATTAAAATGAAACTGCTGTTAGGGGCAAAAAAAAAAAAAAAGAAAACTCTTTACTTGTATTATCTTCCATATACGCGTTTCATTCTTATTTTTATTTCTTGTAATTTAGTGATTTGTACCCAAATTGGTCTCACCTGAGATAATTTTGAACCTCAATTCTTCAGTGTTTCTGTTAGAAACATTACGATCCCCATTCCTTCCCTTGGAGCCCCCCCAGTAATGCTCAGAGAGCCACGGACAACCCACGGAGACCATGTTCCCTTGTGTTCCTGTAGAAGGAGGACTCGGGATCATAAAGCAGAACTGGGCATGAACCAGGCTGAGAAACAGTAGGTTCCCATCATGTAAAGAGTTGGTTTGACCACTGGGGCATATTTATTCCTAAGCCCTTGATCCTTTATTATTAATTTCTCTATTATTTGAAAACCAAATTTGGTGTTTAAAACTGGACATTCATGCTTACACAGAGGGGTCCTCTGACACTTAAATTTCTTGTTTGTTTTTTTTTAAATTGGCATTTAAATAGGAGGTTATATATTATGCAGTCACATTATAATTGTTTGACTAACGTTGTTTATTTTTAACTAATTATATTATTTCCAGGACTCTGGCATACATCTTTAACCAAGATGTATTACCTAATTCACAATGATGTGAATGTTGAAAGAACAAGGTCTTAAAAACAATTAATTTTATATCGTGCCTTCTGTTTCTCCACTTGCCTTCACTCTATCCCTGCCCTGTGTTTCATGGTTTAAAAAATCATTTTTAAGCTATAATCATTGGCCTAATTTTCTGCTTTTATATCATTTTTACTATTTAAGGAAGAAAAAAATAGATGTTCTGTTAGGAGAGATGCTATAATTTGTTATGGAACAAATTTGATGGAACAATGACAACCCTTTTCCATGCAAAACCCCCTCTCTACATAATCTTCAAAGTATGTTGCTCTCTTTTAAGTGAAGTACTGAAACATGGAACAGATACAGAAAAAATGAATTACGGATTTTTTTAAATGATGGAAATACTATTTTTGTGCAATTTACTGACATTTAACATTCTGTACCATGACTCTGTCTACCGGAGCTGAAGACCAATAGGCTGGAAGTTTAACACTGAAATATTCATCTCATTTTTCTCACTTTTTTTATTAACAGACATGATATCCTCATGTATTCAGAACTGCATCCCCAGTAACTACCCAAGGTGATAAGGAAAAAAATGTGTTTGTTTTCCAGAAAAGAGAAACATGACCCAAAGGGAATGGAACAGAGAATCACATTCAAATAGGAATATAACATTTCTGAGAGGAGAGAGAGAGAGAGAAAGGTCTATTATCATGCTGAGTTTCAATAAAAGTTTTTATTTTAATCACTTGGGTAGAATTACTTCTTTATGCCTCAGCAAAATTGAACAGCTTTAATTGTGATGAAATGTGTAGGCAAGCCACACAAAGGAGGAGAAGAGGCTGGGGAAGGAGGGGGAGACTTCTGCTGAGTTACTTACCAAGTGGCAAATGTTGCAAAGGTGCTTTGGAAAGGAGGTCTTCGTGCTTGGGATGTTAGGCCCTTCTTATCCCTGATGATTTTATCTAGCTCAGTAGTGAATTCTGTGACCTTTAGCCATTTCTTTCTCACTATCCCTACTCCTTGCCTTTTAAAGGAAATTAAAACTGAAAGAAGCTGCTAGAATGGTGAGATTCATTAGGGAAAGAAGCCAAGTGGACTCCTCCATCTGCTGTTCACGGTCTATCTCCTTTGGCTAGAATGTGCTTCTGTGTTTTGGGTTTGCACCAGCTCCAGGGATGGCGGGTAGCACAGGTGTGCTGAGGCCAGAGGCCTCTCTGAAAACGTGAACGGTTACTTTGGAGAATGCCTGTGTTCTCTGAATATCTTCCGCCCTCATCCTCATAACTAAAATGAAGCCCTTTTCCCTATGATTGCTGGGCCGATAGGATTGTCACCATCCCAAAGTTCACAGATACATAACTGAAAATGGGAAAGAGTAAAAGATAAATGAATGAGAGACATGGCCATTCCCGTTACAGATTCTCCCCTTTGTCCTCTGTCCACCTGTGGACACGGGCAGACACACAAAGCCAAGTCTGTCTGTAAGACGAGCAACCTGAGAAGCTCAATTAAAGAACCTTGGTAAGGTCTGTTGTCTGTAAGGAGGTCCTGCAAGGTTGAAGGAAGACACAGGAAGAGAAGGAGAGGCAGTTACTAATCAGAGCAAGAAAGCAAGTGACTTCACCGACCACCAGATCCCCCAAAGAAACCACTGGCAGTGTCTGGAATTTTCTGTTGATGGTACTATTCAGAGAAGAAGGAATATCAAACCGTTTTAAACCATTTCAGCCCATTCCATGTGCTCCAGGCTAGTGCAGAAAGGTAGCTCCGGTGCTGAGTGTCGTGAGCGGATTCCGCCAGCCTGTAACCCCCTCTCCACTTTCCAATGTGTCTGACCACAGGGCTGCTCTTCACCTATCGTGGTGAAGTTTGCTGACACTCAGAAGGACAAAGAGCAAAGGCGCCTCCAGCAGCAGCTCGCTCAGCAGATGCAGCAGCTCAACACTGCCACCTGGGGGAACCTGACAGGGCTGGGCGGACTGACCCCACAGTATCTGGCGGTAAGTGCTGGGCAATGCCGGCGTGGGCTTCACCCGCTGAAACTCTGCAAACTGACTTTTCCCCTCCCTACGCTGAGGCATTTGTTTTCAGTACATTTTCAATCTCGGGGAATTATTGAAATCAGCATTTATGCAGGATATTTTTCCAAGTTAGATTGATTCTGTTAAGAACAGGACTAATTGAATTCCTGCCTGATGTAGGAGGGGCAAAGTCCCACAGGTTAAACTTCTAACTCGTCTTTGAAAGGCACCCCAAGGCCCTGAGTTAGAAGACATGCAGCTGATGATGTAACAAGAGGGAGGCCGCTGGGCTGGCTCATCCCTGTCAGGTCAGGGTCTGCGCCAGCAGGACCTCAAGTGAAATCTCCCAGAACTTCCATTCCATGATCCTGGCTCTTCGCAGTGGAACCAGATTGATGAAATCAAGTGTTTCTTACTTCATCTATTTGAAACCAACAAAATTCTATTCTATTTTAAGCCCCAGCAGACCCAGTTCTTTCAGCCATTCCTTACATCTCTTGGTGTCTGAACTTGAGCTTTCTGGTTGTTTACTCATGCTCTCCATTTCACTTTGTGTCTTTATGGAAACACAGTGACCAGAATTTAAGACAGTCCCCCGAGCGAGATCTGAACAGGACGGAGTAGTAACCTCTAGTGTGGACTTGAGAGCATCTGACTGGAGTTTGAGAGCGGCGTTTGTAGTAACCATGGCAGATGCGGGCTGGAAGGCAGCCAGTACTCCAAAGATTTTATTTTTACTCGAATTACTGCTAAATTGTGCTCTTCTACCCTATTTTTCCACTTTGGAACATAAGTGCTGGACTTCACATTTATTAATATAATTTCATATTGTGAGTTTGGGCCTTTTATTCCAGCCTCAGAGAGGGTGTCTGTGTGTGTGTGTGTGTGTGTGTGTGTGTGTGTGTGTGTGTGTGTACCGCATGTGTATTGGGTCTTCATTCTGTCATTTTACATTTTAACTATCCCTCTTGTGATCCTGTCACCCATTGGCTTTACTTTGTAGCAGAAGTTGTGCTTTTGTGTCAAATGATCCTCCCTGTTCCACCTTGGAAGGTGAGATGATCCTGCTTTTCGGACATATGAGGAAAGGGAGACTCAAAGAGGTTACGTAACGTTACCCAGAATCAACCAGCTGCTAGTGGTTGATGGGACTTGAGCCCTGCGTGTCCCACCGGCTGGCCATACTGCCTCTTTGAGGACTCTGGGTGCTGCTGTGGGTCACCTTCATCTTTTTAGCTGCCCCACCCCCAGTGCCCAGTGGGGTCTGGTATATAATAGCTCTTCAGTACATATTTGATGAATGAATGAGAAGCATCCTTTTCCTGTCTTCCTCTGTGCTGCTAGCAAAAGCATTGGCTCAGGTTCCCATCACTTTCTGTCCATTTCTCTACCTTGTCCACGAAGATACCATGAGAGATTTTGTCAGCTGTCTTGCTAAAATCTATATTTGCTCTGTCATTATTTTCTTGACTAATCAGTCTAAAAATTGCTTTAAAAAAGAAATGAGTCTAGCTTGACTATGATTTGTTTTTCACAAATGTGTGCTGTTCAGATGCTCACAGTCGATTGGTTTAATTCTATGTACCAGAATTTTTGTCTGAGGCTGACATCACGCTCACCTTCCTGTACTTTCTAAGAGTCTGGCTTCCCCCATCCACCATTTCTGAAAACTGAGACACGTGTCCACTCTGTCTTCTAGCACGTCTCCTGTGCCCCCATGGCTCACAGAAATCTCTGGCACATGTTTCTGGGACCACATCTGCAAATTGTTTGTGTAGGTGAAGGAGAGGAAATCTCAGCCTCATTTATAGAAACGTGTTTTTAGAAGTTCTCACTACGTTTCCCTCTGCCGTGGGTGATTCTTTCTTGGCCATGTTTGTTCTACTCCCTTTCAGCTGAAAAGCCCTTTCTCTGAAAGAGCCCTTAGCTGCCTTGAGTGATAGATTCTGACCCTGGCTCACCAGAGGTTGGTTATCCATGGCAATAATCCTGGGTGGTGGTTTAATGACACTGCAGGTATTTCCACTTACCTCAATAGGTGTTATTAACTCCTCTAAACATCTTCAAGGCTAGCTTAATTTTTAAAATTTAAAAACATTGAATATGAGGAGGAAGTTGCAGTTGATAAGCGCAAGAGAATGAGAAACCCAACAAATCAAACCGAAATAAGGCCTTGCGATTACAGTGGGCAGTCCCTAGCTTTCCCACCCCCTCTTCCCCACTCTCTTCCTCTTTCTGTGTGTGTGAGAGTATGTGTGTGGGCAGGGAATGGAGAGGGATGACTGAACACAGACTTTTCTTGGTTTTAGTATAACCTCATAGTGTGAAGTCCCATAATATCGTCGTACCTGAGGCTTGGGTTCAGTCAGCCAAGGGTCCGCAACCCCTGGGCTGGGTACCAGTACCAGTCCACGGCTTGTTAGGAACCGGACCGCCCAGCAGGAGAGGAGCGGCAGGCGAGAGAGCGTTACTGCCTGAGCCCCACTTCCCGTCAGCTCAGCGGCAGCCTCGGAATCTCCTAGGAGCACGAACCTGGTCTAAACTGCACATGCTGAAGGGTCTGGGTTGCGTGCTCCTTATGAGAATCTAATGCCCGATGAGCTGAGGTGGAGCAGTTTCATCTCAAAACCTTCCCCTCAACCCCTGGTCTGGTGGGAAAATTGTCTTCCACGAAACTTCTTTCCCCGGTGCCAAAAAGGTTGGGGACTGCAGGAATCAGCCACTGATAATTCCACACTGCTTGGCGCTATTACCTCAATTGAGATCCATTTTCGAGTCATATCCATGTGTAGGGTTTATCATATCCAACTGGAAAGACCTGGACTTCCCCAGAGGAACGGTGTTCTGGATTGTTTCACGAGCCCCAAATAAATTCTGAAAGTTTTTTTTTTTTTTTGAGACAGAGTCTTGCTCTGTTGCCCAGGTTGGAGTGCTGTGGCACCATCTCTGCTCACTGCAGCCTCCATCTCCCAGGCTCAAGCAATTCTCATGCCTCAGCCTCCTAAGAAGCTGAGATTACAGGCATGTGCCACCACACCCGGCTAATTTTTGTAATTTAACTAGAGATGGGGGTTTTGCCATGTTGGCCAGGCTGGTCTCAAACTCCTAACCTCAAGTGATCCCCCCCCCGCCCACCTTGGCCTCCCAAAGTCCTGGGATTACAGATGTGAGCCACCGCACCTGGCTCTGAAAGCTGTTTTTTAAATAGTGAATTAATCTTGTTCCTCCTGAGCACACGTGACAATATTTCAGTAATAAATATGGTAAATCTGTGTTTCTGGTATCCATGTACATTTGAATATAGGAGAAAACTATATGCTTGCCCACACTGCTAACTGCATCTGTACTGGTCTCCCTTAGCAAAAAGAAGATCCGTAAGTTCAGCCCAACACTCAGTCTTTCACCTAAGTTAAGCTGCGGTTCAGCTGAGTTGGACAAGTCCGGCAGCACCCCAGGGGCTCCATGCCTTTATCTCGTGGCACCCATTCATTCTGCATGGCAGGAAAAATGCAGCCCTGAAAGCACTAGTGGAAAATGCAGACTTTCTCATGGGTATATTAATGTTTTTGAAGATTGACATTTACAACGCATGACTTCGATGTACATAGCACCACATAGTTGTGAGTTTTGACAAGCTGTATGTTTCACTCTGCAGTGAGGACTTTTAAAACGGCTGCCCATTTGCTTGGTCATGTAGTGGTGGCTGCAGCTGTACGGCTGTGAATAGATGCATTCATGTTTGTAGTTACCATGATGATCTTTATGTTGGCACCAGAGTCAGTGAACCAATGTGCTTCTGATGAAAGATGAAGAAAGCTGAACGGTGCTGGAAAGTAGAAGAGAGGGAGGGAATGGACCCTGATTGACAGAGATGAGTTACGGTAACTGCTAGACTACAGAGAGAGATAATTAGTCACGCTATGTTGGTTTCAATAGATCTAACACCTGGTTGTTAAAAAGAGTAAATTGATTAATTGTTTTAAGGCAGCAGTGTTAGTGAGTTTCCCCAGTGTTTATGTTTCTTAATAGAGATTGGACATGAATATGGATTTACAGCCCCAGCTCTGGGGACCTTCAGTCCATCAGTAGGCCGTAGCAACCAACCCTGGAAACGCAGAGTAAACTGAATTTGTCCCTAGTTTAATGAGGGAGTTACTTTGCTCTCACCGTCTTTACTTTGCTCTCACCGTCTCCACTTTGCCCTTGTGTGTTCATCCGCAGCTCCTGCAGCAGGCCACCTCCTCCAGCAACCTGGGTGCGTTCAGCGGCATTCAACAAATGGCAGGTAAGTCAGGAAGCACGCCTCTCCTTTTGACTGTGCTATTGTCAGAATTTGGGGTTGGTTCCGAGGGCAAAGACAAGAAGCAGGGGAAGAGAACCAAGAATGATGATCAGACTTGTTAGCTTTCTGTCTTTGGTGTTAACGTTGGAACCGCCTGCTCTGAAGTGTCTCTGTTACTTCTTAGGTTACCTACCCACCTTCGCTGTGCATGACCGCTATAGAATGAAGGGGCTGAGAAATCCTGATTGGCATCTATATCAACAAATGATTATATCAACGACTCTCTAGTCATTTGTTGTTTTTATAAATAAGATTGATTACTGGGGGCTTTCCATCCAGATTCCTATATCTAGGGCAGCCAAATGATTGACAGCCCTCTAAAATTTTAATAATAGACAGTCAATAAAAATGTTCTGACCTCCGTAATGAAAGCCAGGATTGCAGGCCTATCTTTGATGCAGTTTGCAGCCCCTTGATAACGACAGACAATTAACAGGGTGCCTTTTTACTGTAGTGCCCCAGTTGACAGAATCATGCATCAGAAGCTTTTATGTGAAAGTGGAATCTTTGTTCTGGAGAAAATCAAAGTGTGACTGTATTTGAAAGCCAGTTCGTTGAAGGATTCCTTCTTCTAATGAGCTGCGCCAGTAGTAACTGAGGTGTGGTGATTAGCGAAAGGTCACTCCTGCCGTGCCACCTTCCGTGCCGATTTCCCTACCTAACACGGGGCCAGGGAAGGCAGCGAGCGCAATAAATCAGAACACAGGTGCCCATTAACCTGCCGTGAGGAACGGTCAGAGAGCCTTTTCCTTGTTTCATTCCAAAAAGGTGGGGGGAGAGAGCAAGGAGAACAGGTTTTTGGCATATTAGAACCAAGCACGGTTTGTGTTAATCAAGGACACCCTGAATCAGTGCAATGAAACCTACATGTGCAGAATGAAGCGTTTTTTCTTTGTCATCATGAAAACTTTTTTCTACATTTCTGTTTCTTTTTTTAAATATGTATCCTTGGGGTTTGTTTATTTTTTTTTTTTTCTTGTTTCACTTCGAATGAATTTGGAAAAACTTTCCAGGGGGCTTCTCCCTGGGTGTGGTGTGTGATCGGCAGCCCCGCCGTTGTGGCCTGAGGCTCCTGGAAGCTCATCAGCTGATGGTCTTCCTTGGCCTGCAATAAAAATACTGCTGAATCCCTCGTTGGGCTTTAAATCCATTGGCACTGCCACCTGGTTCCGTTGTAACATAGCTTTTGGATTATTAGAAATAGGAATAACTTGAAATCATAGTTAAATCATTCAGCAGCATCTTTACGAATATGGTTTGGGAAGCTGGCCTTGGAGCTAAGAATCACATTGAATGGTTAATTTATTTTTAATTCTATGAAAGGAGCTGGAGGGAGAGAAGTAAAATATTCAGGGGATTTTCTGTGTTTTAAAAGAGAAAACCTCCTGATTGCAAGCTCTAAAATAAATGCTAAGATTTGTCACACTTTCAGCCCACGGGAGATTTGCTTTTCTCGCATAGTATGGACTCACCAGGATCTGAAATTAGGGGCTTTCCTTAGAGGTGGCCTCAGGCTTTCCTACTCCCACAGTTGGATTATGCAGAGAAGGTCACTGGGTCCTGAGGCTGCTGCCGAGCATGCTGTCCCGGGTGGACAGCGTGCCCTGTCATCTTTCATTAGGATGTGTGTGCCTGTGCCGCACCAGCCACAGGTCAGGATGCCAACCCCTGCACGCTCTGCGTGCTCATTTGAAAACTGAGGGTATCTGGGAGTCACCTTACAAGGTGCCGAGGAGCAGATGGCTAATTTAAAGGCAATCTGTATGTGCTTTGAGCTTCCCAAATTATCCATTTCTTGAATCCTCAGTGTGTGAAATTCAGCACACTAAGTCCGCACAGGCTAGGAAATCAAATGCTGGACAGGCCATTCCCTACCATCATCTGGAGTATTCAGAGTATTTGGAATATGCAGAGTCTTCAAGGTGTAGCTGTCGGGCTCTGTGAAGGATACCTTGCATTTATAGGGATCGTCAGGTCTCCTCTTCCTACGTATTTGAAGTATTATGGCTTGGAGTACTTTCTCCACCAATGAAGAAAAGTTTATATGGCCTCTCCTACTCTCTTGTCTTGTCCCAAAAGTAGGGCTTAACTCTGTCCTTGCCATCAATCTGTGCACATGTTATGGAGTGACCATGGTGAATGGGTGATAGAGGTTCCTTCCTAGGAGAAACTTTCCCAGCTCCCCCAAATGTGAGAAGGGCGCCTCTCTCCCGAATTCCCCAGAGCCCTTTCCTCCCTTCCCTCTGCCCTCACCTCCCTGGATGCTTCAGGATACTCTGTGGATACTCTTCTGTGCTCCAGGAGAGCATGGCCCCGTGGCTGATAGACTCAGCTCTCACCCCTCTAAGAGCTGCTCATGAGTATCCTCGAGTGGATGACTGAACAGATTTCTAATTCAACAGACATAAATCCCCAGTGGAGCTTAAGTTAAATGCCTGGTTTTTAAATTAAGAAATATGACTTCAGCAATATGTATAAACCAAAGGAACATTAAACTAATGATAGTATCTTTACAAATGAGTTGTTGAGGATTTGGAGATAGTTTGTATAACATAAAACATAACAAATACAATAGAAAGCATATGGTAGTGGGATTGAAGAAACCCGAGAGGTTATTTATCCCAAACACCACCTGATGTTACAGTGCTTATTGAGTGATTGATACTGTGTCCTACGTAGAGGGGGCACATAAACAATTCACATGTAATTTTTCTGTATTACATTGACAGATATATATAAAATGATCTCTGCATCTAAAATTCAAGCAGTCCAGCCTGGAATACTGTCACCAAAAAGTGAAAACTGATTTTAGAAACGAATAATATTTTGTTGTGAACAACTCTGAAAACATACTGGTCTGTCCTTCAGGAGATGAGGTTTATAGCTAGAGTCTAAAATGCCACATTTATATGGGTGAAACATTTTCAGCTTCAGGAGAAAATAAAACCAAAAAAAAGAAAGAGAAATTTTAGACGACTGGATCCTAAGTAGTTGCATGTATAAAATTGAATGAGACATCAGCTATACTTCCTTTCCCAAAAAATCTTACCATTTTCCTTTCAAACTAAAAATAACTTCAAGTGTGCTTTATGGTTTTTATCAAAGAGAACCTTTATGAAATATGGAATTTAGAAGCAGAAAATGGATTAGGAACATACCTTTATAAATTGACGGCTTTTATATCTACTTTTTGTGCCTCCTTGGAGTTGGTTGGTTTTTATTTTCCCTCTTAAAACTTCTAATAAAAACTTGTCCATTTCTCTCTCAGCGGTGATATCTGTTCAGTGAATTTCAGAAATCTCAGAAACTTGGGGTCTGAGTTTGGGCTGAGAGCTGGGATTTTTCTTGAAAGAGAAAGGGAGTAAGAGAAAGTGTCTTCTCTGCCTTTAATTTGTTTATAACAACTATCAACTGAGAAGATCATATAACAGAAAAACAAGGGGTAGTGTTTTACCATTTTGTTTTTAACAAAGCTCCTTTTAAAAATCATGCAGCTATCCTCATAGCAAGCTAAGGACGTGACTACCACTTTGTTACTACATTACGGTTGGAAAAAGGGAAGATGAAAAGGTTCAGTGAGTAATGTGAGACCACAGCACTAGTCAGTGACCTAACAAGGATTAGGATATAGAATTCCCAAATATCACAACAACCTGATGAAGTAGGGACTCTAAGTTAGCCCACTGCATGGCCGGGCAACTGAGGCTTAGAGAGATTAGCAGACTTGTCCAAAGGCACTAAGCTAGTAGGTGGCAGGACCAAGCTTCAGGTCCGGCTCACTGATGCAAACCCAGGCTGGCAAACCGTGCTCTGTGTCTCAGCCCCTTGAGGTGTGTTTCACGGCCCCCACACTGTTAGGAAGCACTTCAGAGGTGGTAACAGGAAAGCTGCCTCCCTTCATCCTGGAAAACATCTCAAGTTTATCATGAGTGAGTTTTTCTTTTTAGGGGGGATTTTTTTCTAGGATAAAGAATTGTTACTAAACCAGTTCCAGAGGTTCTGAAGCTGCGGCGGAAGTGTCTTTTGATGAACGGGAGGACACTGCTTCGTTTCAATTCTGATTCTGAGTAAAGCAAGTAGTAATTCCCTTCCAGAATATCTGGTCTAAGTTTTGAAGGTAACAATAACATTATGGAGTGCAAATATTTGCTTAAAACCATGAAGCAGCTCTTCATTTATCAACTTGAGATCTGTTCTCTTAGAAGACTGTCTTGGTGTCTAGCACGAGTGGAGAGGAGGGAGACATTTGCAAAAACAGTGTATCGGAGGTCTGAGAATGTCGAATTGGAGGCGCTCCCGGAGTGGTGAAGTGTGCTTGGTACATCCACAAAGACCCACGCAGAACTTGGTTCCTCCCCAAGCTGAGTCTCCAGCAGTCCACACTGCAGGCCTTATGAGAACGTTCTATAACCACCCATCTGTCACTTTTTAACAGACCTGATTGGCAAGCACTTGTAACAACTGACATCTGTTCCTGCTTATTGATATGCAGATTTATGGTAATTGCTATGAACAATAAGACACAAAATTACCTAAGGTGAACATTAAATTAAATTTTCATGCCCTTCTCCTTATAAATAATTTTTTTTAATCTTAAGTTTCAAGTAGGCATATTGCGCATCTGTTTGGTACATAATTTCTTCGTTTTGAGAAGGATATTTTTCCCCAAGTATTGAATGAAAGTTGAATCCCTGTATTCTCAACTTTCTTTGCCATCTTCTTAGCCCATTGTTGAGTTCCTAAAACTTACTGAAATGTTTTGCATGTTCAGTCACCCAGATTATTGCCCCTGGTTCGAGAGGTGCCCATCTGAGCAGAGTGCTTCATGAAGTCAAATGCAGTTTTTCTTCTCGGAAAGGAACCGTTTGCCAAGCACGTGCCCGTGCCTCTCGGTCTGGTGCCCTTTCAGGATGAGCGTGTGGGATAAAGTGTGACTTGGGGTGCAGACTGAGGAGGCGCCTTAGAGAGGGGCTGAGATGGGGAAAGGACGGGGCACCCACATACCTCAGAAAAGAGAGAGCGACAGGGGAACCAGAAAGAGGACTTCCAGATGAGCGGAAGTGAAGCCCGCTGTTAGTTCTGGGGAGGAATAAGGGGAGTTGCAGGAGAGGCCCCGCGCCCCATCCAGGAGCAGGCCTGCGCCTGACACCTGTGCCCGAGAAGCCTAGTCCGGCTAAGAAGGGAGAGGGAACCTCTGTCCTCACCCAGATGCCCTGGCTGGTGTCCGCACATCAGGCCAGTGCCTTTCCCCAAAACCGTTTCTCCCCCGCATAGGAGGGGAAGGCAGGCAGGTGAGATGTCCACGTTCCAGGTAATGGCGCTGTGGCTGTGGATCCATCTGTGGCGGGAGGAGCCAAGACATCAGCCACCAGGGACGTGCATCGTTGCCAGGGAAGGGCCCAGGAACACTGGGGCCAAGACAGTCCCCACGCTCTTCTCGCCCCGGGTTATTACTGTGGTGTGACAGAGCATGAGATGGTCAGTAGCACCTAGAAGATCGGTAGGTGCAGGGATGTCCATGGGGCAGGATGGACAGAGGACACATGGGCCATGGCCTCTGCCTGGCTGAGTGGACAGAGGCCGCTCTGGGTGGGGGAAACGGTGCCCTCACTGCCCTCCAGCCTCAGTCCTGGTTGGAGTGAGATGCCCAAGAGGCAGGGGAGGTCCTAGGGCTCTCAAGAGCTGCTCTCTAGGGCTTCCTGGCTCCAGCCTCCACTGAGTCCTTCCCCATTGACACCTGTGCCCAGGAAGGTAGCTAAGAATGGAGGAGCTCGGGCTCGCCTGGCTGCTTCTGATGCTGGCGTGCGTGTGCCTGCCTGTGTGCGTGTGTGTGTGTGTGTGTGTGTGTTCAGAATGGGAGGAGGCACTGTCTTCATCCTCCCTCTTCTCCGTGTCCTCACTCCTCAGCTCTCATTTCTTCCTGATGGCCCAAGTCACTGCCCCACCCCCAGGCTGTCATGCAGTGATTTTCCACTACCACTTGTATTGCTTTCAGATTGTCGAAAGAGGTCAGAAGTTCTTCAGCTTTTTAGGAGCTGTCACCAAACACATTTTGCATGCACATCACACACATACTTTTTCATAAAATGTCAGAGTTTGTGGAGACCCTGAACCCTGTCAGGGACCTCTGCCTCAGAAGCACCAAGTTCAGGGGACTGACGTGGGGTAGATGAAGAACACGACGAAGAGCCCTGAGGCAGCGGCGGACGAGGGTCTGTCTGGTCACTGAAGCAGCTAGAGCCAGTGGTTTGTGGTATCTGGGATTCTGGGGATGGATGCAGAAGGAAATCACGTTAAGAAACTAGGCCAGGTGTGGCGGCTCACACTTGTAGTCCCAGCACTTTGGGAGGCAGAAGCAGGCAAGGATCACTTGAGCCCCGGAGTTCCCGACCAGCCTGAGCAACACAGCAAAACCCCTTTTCTACAAAAGTTAGCTGGGTGTGTTGGCGAGCGCCTGTAGTCCCAGCTACTCAGGAGGCTGAGGTAGGAGGATCGCTTGAGCCTGGGAGATGACGGCTGCAGTGAGCCATAATTTCACTCCAGCCCGGTGACGGAGCAAGACCCTGTCTCAAAAAATATATATGTATGTTAATTGCCAAATTGATTGAGAGAGCAAAACGTAGTACATAGTTAAGTAGTTAGTGGTTAACTGGTTAACCTAGTTCTTAGTTACAAATGAAGACACGATCACAAGTTCATTCCCAGACCTCTGGCATTCAGGCGAGTTGCACAAAAATCGTACTGGCCCCAGTGTTCTTGGACCCTGGGGCAGGGAGCGGTATTTCATGGTGAAGCAGCGCTAGACTGGAATCCGCCCCAGCTCTCACATCTGTTCATACTGTGGTGGGGCGAGCAAGGCCACTCCCAGTGGATATGGGGACTTGAGGGGGTAGAGTTAACTTCTGGGCCCCTGTCACATTGCCTCTCGAAACCCTGTGCTGGATCAGCCCTTTCCTTCCTCTTCCTCCCCTCCATCCGTCCCTCCCTATCCCTCCCTCCCTATCCCTTCTAAACTTCTCTCAGATGCAAAGTTTAAGGAAGGAAATGGATACCAATGCACAGGAGGAGAAGGAAGAGGTCAGAACAGCTCCAGATGGGGACCGAGAGGGCAGAGGGCAGCCCGTGGGTAGGCCAGGCTGGCAGGGAGAGGACAGGCACCCAGGGAAGGGGCGGGGCTCTCTCCTTTCAGGGAGTGGCCCTTGGAGAATGGCTCATGGTGTTTTCACCTCTTCATGCCCGTTTCCTCTGTAACATGTAGGAGAGTCACAATGCCCACACCACGTGGATGTGTTAGGAACCCTAGTAGCAGAGCACGGGTAAGGCACTGAGGAGCTTGCCTGGCACACGCTTTGTTCTTGCTTCTGCTGTCATTGTCGTTTAGGACAGTATTATTGCAGTTATTAGTCTGAGAGCTTCTTTTTTGAGCTTAACTCTGCACTAGGCATTGTTTGAGCTTTCTATGTGTTGACCCATTTAATCTCTTAATCCTCAAGAGGTGAGTTCTACTTCAGTCGCACTTTACACTTGAAAACCCCAAGGTGCAAACAGGTAACGAGCTTGCTCCAGGTAACAGGCTGCCAGTAAGTGAGGCAGAGCCAGCTTTCAGCCTGGGTCATGTGAGAGCAGGACCTGAGCTCTTGTTGACCAGCCTGCGCTGCCTTCAGGAGGTGGTGGTGATTGCTGCTGTTATCCCTGGTGTCACCAGTAGAGCTTGTGTTCCAAGAAACGTGAGGCCCTGCCTCACCTCTGGTGTACAAGCACTTAACTTCTTTTCTCTTTAAGACATGGGGTCTCACTCTGTTGCCCAGGCTGGACTTGAACTCCTGGGCCCAAGCGATCCTTTAGCCTCAGCCTCCTGAGTAGCTGGAACTATAGGCACACGCTACCACACCTGGCTTATGAGCACTTACTTCTGAAAATAAGAGTTGGGAGGACCATGAAAGCCTCATGGGTCAGCACACAAGGACTAGGAGAGGGACAGGCTGGAAGGGATGACATCTCCTGCAGCTTCTCAGCTGGGCTGTGCTTTGCTTTCCTGTGCTTCTCTACCATCCCCATCGAATCAAAGACTTCAGGGAGGATTTCATTCTGAATCTGGGCCTATTTCAAGAAACTGATGAGCTGGTGGGATTTCTTCCCCACTCCCTGACATCTCCCTGCTCTGATATCCAGCAGTCTGCTCGGGTACACAGACTATCATGTTTTCTACTTTATGCTCAGTGTGTTGCACAGGGTCTAGCCCATCATGGCCACTCAGTAATTACTGGATGGTTGGATGGATGGATGATGGGTAGATAGATGGATGGGTGAGTAGATGATGGGTGAGTGAGTGGGTGGATAATGGATGGATGGGTGATAATGGATGGATGATGAATGGATAGATGGGTGGATGATGGGTGGATGGGTAGATGGATGGGTGACTAGATGATGGATGGGGGCTGAATGATGATGGATGGGTGGGTGGGTGGATGCATGGTTGATGGACGATGGGTGGATAATGGGTGGGTGGATGATGGATGGATGGATGGGTGGGTCAAATATGTCCTGGAGGGGGACTCCCTGGCCTGAGCCTAGAATGGTGGCTCTGCTTGTCATTAATCAGTGCCAGATCATAGATGGATGTGGGGTAGATGATGAGTGGATGGGTGGATGGTGGGTGGATGAGGGATGAGTGTGTGGTGGGTGGATGATGGATGGGGAGGGGTAGGTGGATGATGGATGACTGTGTGGTAGGTGGATGATGGATGACTGTGTGGTAGGTGGATGAGGGATGAGTGTGTGGTGGGTGGATGAGGGATGAGTGTGTGGTGGGTGGATGAGGGATGAGTGTGTGGTGGGTGGATGAGGGATGAGTGTGGTGGGTGGATGAGGGATGAGTGTGTGGGGGGTGGAGGAGGGATGAGTGTGTGGTGGGTGGATGAGGGATGAGTGTGTGGTGGGTGGAGGAGGGATGAGTGTGGTGGGGGATGAGGGATGAGTGTGTGGTGGGTGGATGAGGGATGAGTGTGTGGTAAGTGGATGATGGATGAGTGTGTGGTAGGTGGATGATGGATGAGTGTGTGGTGGGTGGATGAGGGATGAGTGTGTGGTGGGTGGATGATGGATGAGTGTGTGGTGAGTGGATGAGGGATGAGTGTGGTGGGTGGATGATGGATGGAGGGGTGGGTGGATGATGGATGACTGTGTGGTAGGTGGATGAGGGATGAGTGTGGTGGGTGGATGAGGGATGAGTGTGTGGTGGGTGGATGAGGGATGAGTGTGTGGTGGGTGGATGATGGATGGATGGGTGGGAGCATGATGGACGGAGGGGTGGGTGGATGATGGATGACTGTGTGGTAGGTGGATGATGGATGAGTGTGTGGTGGGTGGATGAGGGATGAGTGTGTGGTGGGTGGATGAGGGATGAGTGTGTGGTGGGTGGATGAGGGATGAGTGTGTGGTGGGTGGATGAGGGATGAGTGTGTGGTGGGTGGATGATGGATGGATGGGTAGGAGCATGATGGACAGAGGGGTGGGTGGATGATGGATGGATGGTGGGTGAATGATGGATAGATGGATGGGTGGGAGGATCCATACCACAGTGAGGGATGGATGGGTGTGCTGATGAAGGATGTGTGAGTGTGTGGATGATGGATAAGTGGATGATGGATGGATGGGTGAGAGGATAATGGATGGATGGGTGGGTGGATGGATAGATAGTTGGGTAGATATGTGGGTGGATGGATGGATGGTGGATGGATGGTGGGCGGATGATGGATGGATGGGTGGGAGAATAATGGATAGATGGGTGGATGATAGGTGGGTGGATGGATGGATAGTTGGGTAGATATGTGGGTGGATGGGTGGATGGATGGATGGTGGTTAGATGATGGATAGATGGGTGGGAGCATCTATTCCACAATGAGGGATGGATGAGTGTGTGGATGAGAGATGGATGGATGTGTGGATGATGGATGGGTGGGAGGATAGTGGATCTGTGGATGGATAATTAAGTGGATGGATGGATAGTTGGGTGGTTACGCGGAATGATGGATGGATGGGTGGGTGGGTGGATGGGCGGATGATGGATATATGGATGGATGGTTGGATGGATGGATGGGCAGATAGATGGACGAGCAAATATGGATCCGCCTCCTTGATTGGTTCTGACTAACTCTTCTTCTCTCCTTTTGTCCTCAAATCCCTCAGATGCTGGGGATCACAGTGTCCTCTCCTTTCCACTCTTCATCTCAGCTTCCTTGACTCATAGTTTTTCCTTTCCTTGCAGTCTGGCTGTTGAGCAGTGTTAGCTATGCCCCAGTGTGGTGCCTCAGAGACTCAGCCACTCCCCCTGGACTTTCCAGGCGGCAGCAGGGAAAGGCTTAGGAGAATGTCAGAAACTGTTGGGTGGTAAAGTGTGTGGAGGAGAAATGAAGAGGAGGACACCCAGGCCCTTAGCCCTGGATCCTAAAGGAGCGGGCAGTGGAGAGAACCTGAGTGCTGTCAGCTCAGTTCCAGGACCTTTAGTGAATGTCAGTGGGTGAGAGAAGGACTAAACATGGGCCCTAGTAAGTATTTGTACAGTGGATTAGTTAATGATTGAGAGGAAACAGCCAATATTTGATGCTGTTGTAAATACCAAAGAACTAATAAATAATGGGGAAAACTAAAACCTTGGCTAGCTCTGTACAGACAATACTCTTCAGAGCAATTTATGTAAATGTCAAACTTGTCTGTTACCCTGTTTGTTTGTCTTACATAGATTTGCTCATCACCTACTATATATATTCGTGTGTGTCTGTGTGTGTGTGTGTGTGTGTGTGTGTGTGTGTGTGTGTTTACATGGACTTGAAAATGAGTAAGACATAATTTTTGTCCTAAAGGAACTTGGTATCTGGTTGGGAGGGCAAGAAATACATATAAATAATGTCAACATAGGGTATGATGAGAGCCACGAAAGAGTTATAAACAAACAGATAAAGAAATTTGCAGCTAACAGAGAAAGCGTGTGCATTAAATGTAAACCCTGTCTCCTTAGGAGGAGGCTATGGGATGGGGCAGAAGGCTCTGCCAAGGCCCAGGAGAGTCTCCTCCATGGCTGTGAGGCCTTGGCCAGGGACCTGATGTCTCTGACCCAAGTGGGCCAGCTGAGCCAGGCCATCAACACAGCTCCATCACTGAGGCTCCTACCTGGGAGGGTCATATATGTCCTGGAGGGGGACCCGCTGGCCTGAGCCTAGAATGGTGGCTCTGCCTGTCATTAATCGGTGCCATATGCATATTGTAGGCTTTGATTTTGGTGCTAAGCCCTGTTCTTGTGTGCTCAGCCATATGTTGGTGGTGTGGTCTGGTCATGGTTCACGTTAGAGGAAGCACACATCATGAGAGAGCCCAGAGGGCATGGACAGACCTGCGTGAATGTACCTCATTCCTTGCAAGACCTCGCACAGCCTTGATGCTCCCTCACACTCAAGTCAAACATGCATTCATGTGTTTGTAGGAAATAGCCCCTTGCTGGGGCCATCTTGGTCTGCAGTAGGGCCAGGCAATTTGCGTATTTCCTCCATTTTCCTAAAGTAAAACTGAAAAATGAGACCAGGGCCTCTCAACACCCACGTTCTCATGAATATGGCACTGTGTGACCCTTGACGAGAGAAAACCAGAGAGTGCTTTCTTTTGATTGTGTTCACTTGATAAAGCAAGGTTGCCAGAAGTCTGCCCTTTTCTTGCAGAAATTCACAGGATTACACAATACTTCTGTCCCACTTTCAAGCATCCCTGTGAAATAAGTAGGTTTTGAAAAGCAGGTGCTTGGCTTTCAACCTAAGCCAAAAGGTCTGGATGTCTCCTGGAAGAAGACAGAGTATCACTTTGGACAAAATGCAAATCCATTTAGCAACCAAGACAGGAGGAACTTTTTTCTAAGTGCAAATGCACCCTGGTTGAGGAGGCCAGGGCAGAAGAGTGCTGTCTAGAGCACTCAGCAGCCAGGCACTGAGCTGCGCCCATGGCTGGGGGCTTACACTTGTATGTTGCTAGAACATTCTCTCATCCCTCCACCAACGCCCCTACACACACATTACGGAAGCAGCTCTCAGGGCACTCTCCCTAAAGAAGACTAAAGTTGCTCCGTAGATATTGATTAAGTATCTGGACTTAAGGCCAGAGAAGAAGGTAAAATGAAGCTGAAGTCCACCATCTTTCTATCTTCAGTTCCTCTGTGTAGGGAGAGAACCATTGTTTCATGCTTCTCACATGTGCAGTCTTCTGGTAAAGTGAATCATAGAAACATAATTTGACCATTCAGAGAACCTTTGGACTGAGAGATGGAAGCGGGCTACAGGGAGAAAAGATAGTTAAACTGACTATCCGGTGTAGACAGCAGGGCTGAGCCCACCCCTAGATTGTTGCCCCAAATCTCTCAGCTAATCCCACTCTTATCTTCATGCTAATTTTCATTTCTATTTTTTTCATAATTTTCATGAGTCACACATTTATTCTAGTTAAAGTCCCTCTTTTAAAATATAAATCGCTTTAAAAGGTAAATACAAATATTTTACAAATAAAACTATTAAGGTGCAGCCATTTCTATTCAGTCATTCTTGTATTCATCAAATATGAAATTTGAACTCCCTATGGACACATTTTAGGGTTCACACTTGAATCCAGAGAGAGAAGTTCAATGGCAATAGCAATAACAAAAATAAAAGGTGACATTCATTGAGCTCTTAACGTTGTGCCAAAGTAATTTGCTTTCATCATCTTATTTAATCTGCACAACAACCCTTCAAGGTGGGGTTCAGTTAAATGCTGCCACTCATTGTCAAGAAATAGATTAACAGGCTTAGAACCCATACCAGTTCAGCTTCCAGTAAAATGTAGTTTCTTCTGAAATACCTTGTTTTGAGGGACTGAGTTTACCTTGAAGCCCTTCCTCCAGCTGCTGCCACATCTCACCATGTCTTGGCAGCTATGTCATAGAAGCTGCCAGTCCACAAGGCCCTACTCTGGCCAGTCAGCACTGAAATCTCTCCTCTTTTCCACTTATCTCTACAGCATGGCAGGAAGGCCCTGGGCTGAGAATACTGGTTAGCGAGGGAGAAGCGCAGGCTCTGCCAGGGAGAACTACGGGGTGGGATTCAGGCTCCTTTCTGGGTATGTGGTCTCTAGGAAGAGCAATTGCATCAGAGAGAACTGAAGGAGAGGTGGCCTTGGAGGAGAGGGCTGGAGAGCCCAGCTCCCACCCAGGCAGGTGACCTTGCACAGGGTCGTCTGCTCTCATCACGTGTCCTGACGATTTGATGAGCCCGCTCTTGTTTGGAAACTGTAGAAGTGTGAGGCCTGTTGCTAAAAGTAACTTTCTCTTCCCTCCACAGGCATGAATGCTTTACAGTTGCAGAACCTGGCGACGCTGGCTGCTGCTGCAGCTGCGGCCCAGACCTCAGCCACCAGCACCAATGCAAACCCTCTCTCTACCACGAGCAGCGCCCTGGGAGCCCTCACGAGTCCCGGTGAGTGTGGGGGGTGCTCTTCCCTTGCAGGTGATGCAGCAGGAGTGGCAGGTAGGTTTCCGTGCCTCCAGGTGCAAAGGGTGAGGCTAGACGTGTCCAGGATGGAGCCGGGATACTACACTGGGCTGCTTTATGTCATTGGGTTATTTTATTTTTAAAAATGATCAAAGTTCGAATTTGTCTTTTATTTTCCATGGATGATATGAAAAAAAGTTTTCAGTGAGAATCCACTGTGCAAGCCGTTCTCACACATTCACTCTGTTTTAAACACTAGTCCATTCAACACTAGTTAAGTTGTTACCACTATGAAGAGCCTCCGTCTCTTAGTCTTTCTTTGTCCTGTCCTTTTTCAAAAAAGCAATGTAAGAATTCTGTTTCAAAATTCCTAATCATTCCCATGTCACATTTCACACCAACTCCATCCATCACATTTGATTTTAAAATCCACAGTCCAATAAGGAACATCTTTGCTCATTTCTGGTCAGGCTCTGGGGTGTGTCATTTAAAGTCTTTTTTTCTTCACAAATTTTGTTGCCTTATTCAAAAGCAGATGCCAGTTGTCTTTTCATACAAGCCAGATAGAATGTGGTTGCTTAGATACCGTGATTTGAGGTTTTGTTTTTTTTTTTAATTTAAAAAAGTCGAACGTTTCACTGGCTTTCCATCTCTGAGTTTTCCAGACCTCAATAGATGATCTCACCTCCTTTTCTGTTACATGAAGGAGATGGCCTGGACAGTCTCTAAGCTTCCTTCTAACTTTCAAAATCCCATGACCCCCTATCAGCTGTGCCCCCAAAGATTAGCTAAGTGTTGGAAAAACTTTAATGAAAAAATAGCTTCAGGAAACACACATCGAAACTACAGCCCACTCCACACTGGCTGTTTTAGGGCTTTTGACTTGAGGAAGGAATGAGGCAGGTTCCTAGAGCTGGCAGTTCTCAAAAGAGCAGTTGCCCTTTGTCTCTGCATAAAACATTGTGTATCTAAGACATTTCACCTGGGGGATTGTTTCGAGGGAGAAGTCTGAGAGATGTTTAGGAGAAGCTGGTGGATTTCCCTGTAATGTGCTGAAATCGCATGGCAGGTGTATTGACTTCACTGTGTACAGTGTCTTCAAAAACATACCGTTACTATATGAGGGCCTTATCTAATATAATAAACACTATTCCTGAAAAATCAACTTTGTCACCCTTAATTTCAGGAAATTAAGTGATAGCTTCAGTGCAACACATCAACTTATTTAAGTAAATCCTGTAACGATCCCTTTTGAGAAATAAACATTTTTAACATGATAGATTTCCCCTTCATAAAAATAAGTCATTTTTTTAAAAACATGAAAATTAGACCCTCCCAACTTAGATTTCATAAATCAGATTAAAATGTATTTTCTTAAGTGGGATTTTTTTCTCCCCTGTGAGCACTTTGATTACCCCAAAATAGCACGGAGTATTGTGAATGCATTTTGGGGCATCTTCAGTCCAAAGGAGGCTTGACAGTTTAAGAAGCCAAATGCAGAAGCAGCTGTCGGCTGATTGGTGTAGCTAAGATAACTCAAAAATCATATCCCAAAAGCGCTTTGTGGTGTGAGCAGGACAGATGTGCTGCCTACCTTCGGGAGTCCTTCAGTCCATCAGGGACTTGGACAAGAAGCAAAGCAATGAGTGACAGATCTGTGACAGAATCCCACTGAACAAGGGGAAAGGGGACTGGAGGAGGCGACCCCTCTCTCAAAAGGTGACCTTTGAGCAGAGACCTGAGTTCCGTGACAGAAGCCATAGCGCGTGTTGAGGCAGAGGACAGAGCCAGTGGGTGGGGGAGAGCGGAGTGGGGGCTCTGTGGTGGACCGCGTCCGTTCCAGCCCACGTTGGGAGGAGTGTGAGCTTGTTGCAACCTTCGTAAAATGTGGGCTTCTGGAGATGATGCCACTGCACTCCAGCCTGGGCGACGAGCGAGACTCCGTCTAAAAAAAAAAAAAAAAAAAAACGTGGGCCACTCAGACGGTTTAGGGCGACGGCCTAGGTGTTAGTCGGAAAGGAATTTTAAACGTATGTGACTATTTTCAATTTCTTCCTGAGACTGCAGTGGAGGAAAATGTGTTGTGGAATGAGCCTTCCTCCCTGCTGGAGTCAAAACCACACCAGCGCAGCGTCCTTGCCTCGACTGCTCTGTAAGAGGCTTCTTGCCCTTCAGAACACGCCGCTCGCTTAGGTGTCACTGAGAGCGATTTTTCTCTTCTCTACTGAGGAATGCTTTGCATAATAACTGAAAGTATTTTATTAGAATCCTAAAGTGTAGCAGCAGCAATGATTGAAATCTACATTTCAATTATTTTTCTTAAGTGTAACTAAAAAATCTGATGTTTAAGTGAAAGTAAATTATTTGTCTAATTTCCATCAGGGACTTTTTGAAAGTCACAGAAAATGTGGTTAGTAGAATTCATGAATCTCCACTTCATCAAGGCAATTTCCTAGAAGATAAAAGGGGTTGAAAGCCATTCCCAAGGCCATTGCCATTATTTACTTTTTAAATAATAATAAACTGGGCATACTATTTGGACCATGAGCCAGTTCACTCGCCCTGTGAGTTGAAGGGAAGCCTCATCCCATCTCTCCTCCACAGGCCTGGGGTTTACCCTGTTTTTAAGCGTGTCTCTTAAGCTTCAGGCAAATTCATCTGGAAAGCAAAGGGACAATTCAATCCCCCAAACTGTTAATTTTTTTAATAATTGTAAATTTATCATTTCAATTTTGCATACCCTACAAATGCTGTAGGAAAAGTCTCCCTACAGCATTATTATAAATGATTTTAAACAGTCTTGGCTTTAAAACATGAAAGACTAAGTCTTAATTTTTGTTAAAAAAAATCCCCTCAGGCAATAAATAGGTTCCTTTGTCTCATGGCCTTGAAATAAAAATTAAAATAGTTTAAATTGCCCATGGTTAAAATAAGTGTTTCATGCAATTATCAGATGGTAGTGAATAAAATTAGAAATTAAATCATGAAAGAATAAAAACCAGGTAAGTGCATATTATGCCTTTTATGAGTTTCTCACGGGTCTTTTGAAGCCTAATTTAATCATGTTTCTTGTCTTTTATTTTGATATGATCATTTTACCTGTGTTTACCCCAGTCTTCTATTTAGTTAATTAATTCTTGGGTCATTTATTGTTACCCAGTTTTTAACCTGTTTTTGAGGACTGTGTCTCTGTTTATGTAAGAGGCAAATTGTCTAGAAGGGGTGTAGCTAGGTATTAAAGAAGATAATGTTTGTCTTCCATTCAGCTTGCAGATGAGTTAGTTTTGTCTGGTAATTTTGAGAGCTTGAAGAGACTGTTACTGTTACCACACATGAATATTTTTTGGTATTTTTTGGTCTAAAATATATTGCATTCACGTACCATGTTATTCCACTGAACTTCTTCTGTCTTCTTCTTTAAAGAAAAGGATGCTTTAAAATTCTCCAAATGCTTCTGTAAGTGCAGACTTGACCAAGTACACATCCAGGATCATAGACTGGTTCTTCCCATGGTACAAGGCATTCTAAAATGCTAGGAAGCATTTTTTCATTCCCACCATTGACCCTTCAAAGAGATATCACTTTGAATTCTGGGTGGTATTTTCCCCATCTTCAAGGTATCCCCAGCTTCCTTGAAGGCTGTGACAAACACCAGGCTTCAAGGAAATGGTGACACTTCCTCTTTGACTATCTGAGGGTAACAGAGATTGGAGTGTTTGGACGTTGTTCAGGCATTCCCTGCTCGCCTCACATAGTCATGACCGATAGACGGTGACTGTTGTTCTTGCACACCTGTGTCACCAAAGCAGCTGAATGAGCAGTGGGAAATGAGAATTCACCCTTGAAGTTATCCTGTGGCCTTTCCATTGACAGGGGCTTTGTCGCCACCTTCAATAGATGTCTGCATTTGCATCAGAGGAGAACTTGCATTAGGCAAAGAGGTGTGATGCATAAGCTGGTTTAACCCACATTTCTGAGCCTTCTAGTTCATGCAGGGCAAATACATAAAAATGAGTTGGGGCCTGCACTGCCCCCTCCAAGTGGTGACATGCACGAGGCAGTATCACAAGATGGGAAAGAGTGGGGCAGGAGAGAGGGACAGACAGATGGACAAAGAGGCTGTCTCCCCAAGACTACTGCAGTGGTCCCACATCCTCAGAGTCGAGAATTAAACTTGCCCCACAGACCTGCCCTTCCCGCTGCCTGCCCCACCCTGCTAAATGGATTGTCCCAGTGGCTGATGTGACTTGGTCGCTGATCTTTGCAGCTGGCCCCTGGCTCAGCTGCGTGCCTCATCAGCCCCTCAGTTCTCCCTGTGAAGCATCATTTCCCTCCCAGGCAACAGGAGCCTGGAAGAGACCCTTGTCTTCTCTCTCCTTGTACTACTGGAACAGCCTCCTACTTGGCCCCTTCCCTCTGTCTGTCTTACACACTGTTGGCAACTGTGGTCTAGACTGGAGTGAAACAAACTCCTGAGTGTGGCATTCAGGGTCCACCTGGACCACCTCCGCCCTTCCGTCCAGAATCCAGCCAGCACACACTCGCCCAGATCAGGCCACCCCCCGTAGCCCAGCCACGCCGTCGGCCTTTACGCCATTATTCTTGCAAGCTTCTCTACCTAGAACATCTCCCCCATTTCCTCCCACAAAAATCTAATACATCACTAATACTTGTTGCAGTGCTCATTCTTGAGAATAGTGTGGGTGGGTATAAAAGCGTTTCTAATGCACATTATAAAAAGTATAGTTTATGCTGCTTCTGTAATTTACACTATAAGAAGATTTTTGGCGGTAATTAGTAAAAACTGTTTTCAGTAACCTACTACTTTTATGAATCAATGCAAATGCCACCTCTACCATGAAGCCTTCTAGTTAGGATTGATCACTTCCACATCGTATTGCTGAGTAAGTTCCTAGCTCATTCTAGACCTGGGGCAGTGCAGAGGTTCCTGAGGAGCTGTCGGGCTGCTTGAGGCCAGGGGCAGAGAGGGCTGGAGTGTCAGTGCTGGCCAGGCGTTCTGCAGACGTCACCCCTCTCCTGTGCTCCCAGGGCACACTCGGCCTCCCTTCACTAACACTGACCCTGTTGTCTGCAGGACGGTGATGTGGGCACTCGCTTTGTGTCTTGCCCTCTAGCCAGTGAGTTCTTTTAAAGTAGGGACGGTGTGTTATTTACTCATAATTCCCCCTTGCATCTGGAGCAGCACATCAGACACAGGCCCTCAAGTGCTGTTTGTTTTTTTTTTAATTCAGTGGAATAGCGAAGCAAAAATTGTCAAAGACAAATGTTTAAGGGCCATCTGTTCAGTCTAGTTTAGCGCACACGTCTCTAAGGAGGCAGCTAAATCCCTCACAGTGACGTTGGCAGGGTCAGCGCACCCACCCAGTTCACCTGTAAGGCGTGCCTCTGCCTGGATCCCTCAAGAACCAAACCTGCAATTTGGTTTCACCTTACAGGTGAATACTCAGGTCCAACAGGTTTCTGAAGAATAAATCAGTACTAACTTACACCAAAACAATCATATGAAGCAGTCTTTTTATTACAGGGGCAGCTTATTTTACAAATAGTGGCTTTCAAAATGTTCTGATGTCATGATATAGAATAAGTACGAGTCTGGTATCAGAGAAGGGCATTTCACCTTCGGAAGAACCACCTACTCTAATGTGTGCTTTTGAAAGATAACATCACGGCAGATCATCCCCAGAAAGTGTCCATTAGCTCTGTGTGCACTGCTAAGTCCACATAGTCTTCCGGTGCCTGCCCACACTGCTTACATAAGCAAGGTCCCATTTAGCTTTTTAGAGTATTTTTTACTTATACCACACTTATAAAATACAGGGCATTTTATAAGTGCAGGGGACCAGTTATTCCTGGGAAGATGGGCTTAGCCTTTACCGTCCTCTTTTTCTTCTTACACCCATCTTTTGTCGTTGTTTATTCTTAAGAGAAAGAAGGAAATCTCAAGGTAGACCATTCTTCCCTCCACTAGCGGCTAAGTGTCTCAGTCAGGCAGAGTCAAGCCAGTTGGTAAAATGGGCTGTTCATGTGTGGGTTTCAATCTGTCAAACGGCCAGGCGCAGTGGCTCACGCCTGTAATCCCAACACTTTGGGAGGCCGAGGCGGGTGGATCACGAGGTCAGGAGTTCAAGACCAGCCTGGGCAAGATGATGAAACCCAGTCTCGATTAAAACTACAGAAATTAGCCAGGCGCAGTGGCAGGTGCCAGTAATCCCAGCTACTCGGGAGGCTGAGGCAGGAGAATCATTTGAATCCAGGCGGCAGAGGCTGCAGTGACCAAGATCACACCGTTGCACTCCAGCCTGGGCAACACAGTGAGACTCTTTCTCAACAACAACAACAACAAATCTGTCAAACGCCTTTTTATTTTTTATTTTAGCTTTCCTATGGTGCTGACAGTCAAACTTGTTTACACTCTTATTGCTGCAGTAGAAAGAGCACTGACCTCCCGGTCTTTGCTCATTTCCTGCAAGTTTCAACATTTTACACTGCTTTTCTGAAAATTGTCTTCTTTGCTCGTGACATTATGGGGCTCACTTTATTTTCATTAATGTTAATGGAGTCACACATTACATAACATGTTCTGTAAATAAAATGACTCTGTAGTGACTGTCACCTCTTGATAGTTTTTTTTTCATTCATTCAACAAATATGTATCAAGCATCTGTGTGCCTGGAACTGTTCCAGCACTGGAGACACATCAGTAGACAAAGCTGATGAAGATTCCTGCCTGCATGTCCTTTCTCTTCTAGCATCAGCTTTTAAGAAAAGCGTCATTTTACTGAATTCACACCATGGTAAAAACAATTTGAATAGCCTTTAAGTATAAATTGTAACTTCTACACTCTTAAAACGTCATAACCAATATTTTGTATATCTTACGTTAAATTTTGTGAATGAGACCAAGAGTGGGAGAGGGAAGCTCTCTTCTCTCCTTTCTTCCTCTCCTTTGAGCTGTACCATCTTTCTGTGTGTTTGGTGCAGCAGAGAGCTGGGAGTAGGGCCCCCCTTAAGGTAGAACTGCAAGTGGCCAAACCAGAAAGCGAGAGGGTTTAGCACTCGGCCCTGCTGCTCGGGCTGCTCTGTGGCTTCTCCACAGAAGCATGACACACAAACCAGGTGGTTTGAAAGTTCTTAGGCATGTAAGACTGATACTGTTGGGGAGAACAGTAGTTGGAAACAGTGTGTCTGCCTAGTAAATGTCCTTTATTTGGCATTGATCATCCTGCTTCTAAAGGAGGAGAGAGCATGCAAACCCCTCCCACCCAGAGGGGTTTTGAGGGCCCCTTGTGTGGAGGGAGTTTGGGTGTGCAATGAACTTCTGCCTAGTGAGTGGATGGATACTTCAGGCAGTTGGTGCGATGCCCCAACCTGGAGCAGGCTGGAGTCTCTTAATAGTCTGTAACCAATTTAAAGCTTAATAAAGCTGCGCAGCTTTGGGGGTAGAGATATTTACGGTTCACCACAGAGCCCACGCTGGGATTTATGCAAGTAGATTCCACCTGTGCCCTGAGCTCTCCTTGGCGGGTGCCTTCATCCCCGGGATGGACAGATCCTCGCGTGCATCTTAGGGCTGCCACTCACCAAGCGCATTGTTCCTTGTTTTGAGTGGGCTTTTTAATATGTGCAGACATCGACTCTAATTCTTCACGTATTTGCTTTTTGCTGTTGGTGGCGCTGGACTCTGTGCTAAGTGTGATTTGTTTTTAAATATTGCTTTGCACACTCTTCTGTATTGTGGCAAATCCACATCAGATCCCCTTGTGGTGTTTATATGAGCTCAGGCTGTGTTTTCTGTCCAGCCACTTAATGAGATTTTTTATTCTCACTAAATCACAGAAATTTTTATTTCTGTGATCTTGTATGATACAAACATGTTATCACCACTAGCACTGGTGAAAAGCATGTGTTGCTTAATTGTGTTATATTAGGTGGGAAAAATCAGCAAAGCTTTATTCTAGTCACAACTTCCCAGAAGCGTATACTGTAAGTTCCATTTCTTCAGACTTGAAAGCAATAAAATGGAAATTTTTAGTTCAGATGTGGTTTAATCCCGAGAACCAGTCACCATCAACTAGATGCATTGGCCACCTACAAACACAAGCAAAATGCACCGACCTGTACAGCACAGACAGCAGGAAGGCAGGTAAGGTACAGGGGTCAGTGACAGGAGAGGTTCTGCCCCAAGGAAGTAAGGGAAATTTTAGTAGAAGAGTTGACATTTGAGCCAAAATGTTCAGGGTGGGTAGGATGTTTAAAAGTAGAAGCAGAATGGGAGATACATCAAATGTGGGAAAATGCAGAAATAGCATTTAATCAGCAAATGGAAGTTCATCTCACTTTTCACAAGCATGGACATATGGAAAAGGATGCCCACCGGGGACCCTGAAAGCCGGGGCTCAGGAGCTGGGACTTTTCCTGTCAGCAGTGAAGAGCTATTCAGGACTTTAGGCCCAAGAATGATGGACTTCCTGTGTGACTGGACTGAGGCACCCATTTGATGTGAGGGAGAACAAAAGGAAAGGAGGAAAAATGATATTGGTGTGTTGGGCCTGGGTGGCCAGTGGAGCGTTGCTCTCAGTTGTGAGGGGAGTTGAGGAGGAAGCTGTCATATAAAATGATCGGACGTGGCACATGGAGAGCTCAAGTGCACATGAACGGACATTCCGTGAAATGTGTCCAGCAGTAGTTGGATGTGTGACCATCAGGCTGACCAGAGCCGGGAGCTGCAGAGTGGATTGAGACTGACCTGCAGAGGCCAGGCGGGCTGCCCTAAGCCCGGGGAGGGGTGAGGTCATCAGGCCAAAATCACCAGCAAGGCAAGGTGGGGACCAGGTGCAGAAAGCCTTGGGGTCTGTGCTTGTGGAACAGAGGGACCAGGGGATGGAAAGGGAGCTTTCTGGGTAGCACAGTGTCAGGGGAGCCAAGCAGGATGGGGCTGGAGGAGGAAAAGGCAGAAAGAGCTGACTGAAGTTTGAGTTGGGGAGTGGGTTCTCCCCAGACTGGCTGCTTCACTGCAGTGGTTGACAGTTTTGCAGGCAGTGAGAGAGGACACAATTCTATATGACATGTTCATGAAATGTGAATGTTTTTAAAAATCTGTAATGGGGCCAGTCATGGCAGTTCACACCTGTAATCCCAGCACTTTGGGAGGCTGAGGCAGGAGTTCCTTGAGGAACTCCCTGAGGCCAGGAGTTTGAAACCAGCCTGGCCAACATGGTGAAACCCTGTCTATACTAAAAATACAAAAATTAGCCGGGTATGGTGGTGCACACCTGTAGTTCCCAGCTACTCGGGAGGCTGAGGCAGGAAAATGACTTGAACCCAGGAGGCAGAGGTTGCAGTGAGCCGAGATCACGTCACTGCACTCCAGCCCAGGTGACAAGAGCAAGGCTCTATCTTAAAAAACAAAAGAACATGAAAAATCTGTAAAAGTACTGGGGTCACTAGGAGGAGGAAGTTTTTATGTTTTTGTTTTAAGATGGAGAAACAAAACATATTTGTAGACCAAAGAGAAGAGCCAGAACAAAGGGAAACAGGAATAGGCCAATGAGAGCTGAAAGCTGGACTAGAGTTGGAGGGCTGGCTGGAGGGATGAGCTCAGCCTCCAGCGTGTCCCTCTCCTGTGGCGAGGGGGATGCTGCCTGCTGAGGGTCGGGTCACATGTCATCTCCCCCTGGGAGGAGCCCCCACAGCAGCACCCTGGCCTTGTGGTGCCATCTCGACCTGGTACTAGCACACAAGCCAACAGGCACAAATCTGAATCAGGGCTGAGTCAGCAGGTGGTGCAGCCTGAGGGAGGGAACACTGACCTCTGTCAGGATTGGGGAGGATGCCAAGAATTTAGGACAGAAGGGTACTTATATCACATATGGGCCAAGAATTGATATATCTGGGGCTAGAAACAAAAACTCATGCCGGGGCAGAGGTTTAAGAAAAAGTCAACCTACAGAATGTAACAGAGGATTTCTAATTATATTTGTCTTTCTAGAGTATGTAGACATCTTGATCAAGAGTCATTGGAGCAAGTAATGTAATCTTACTTTAATTATTTTCTCAGTTGTGAAATAGAATTAATTGCTAATACTTTTCTTGTGGAAACATTGAGGTTTATATATACACACATATTTATATTTATATAAATGTATACTGGTGCTTTTTTAAAAAAACGATGTTTAAGTATCATATATGGGAAAGATCGAATCATTATTTTGGAGTGATACGAAATACCACAGCTTTGGAGAACAGAAGACTAGGTTAAAACTAGAATGAGGGCTGATGTTGTTTAGGTTAAAACTAGAATAAGGTCCGATGATGTTTAACTGGGTTAAAACTAGAATAAGGTCCAATGATATTTTTCTCTGAATCTCTTGCCTTTGGAAAACAAGTAGCTCTCCACCTTTCCTTTAAAAATTAGGATGTAAATACAGGGAGAAGACAGTTTCCTCACTCCTTTCTGCTTTTGTGTTCTGCCGTTCAAGGGAACGGGGAACTTTCTACCTACCACAAATGCCACTTGAGCTCCTAGAACCAACATCCCCTCCTTACCAAATACAAAATGGTATGACTGGGTTAAACAGAGCAAGACTGCTGTGTCCAGGCAGGATTTCTGCACTAAGGGTCAGGCCTGAGGCCCCTGGGGAGCTGTTGGTTTGTGTCTCGGGCCACACGGCGGGCGGTGCGTGCTCTGCACCGGGCCCTTGCAGGGGCAGCAGTCCTACTGAGTCCACGCGGCGCCCCAGCGAGCCTGCAGCCCTGCTGTGACGTCCCTGGGCTGCGCCAGGTGACCTCTTGCCCCCTGCTACCATTGGGGTCATGTTGCCCAGAGGAAAATCTGCCTCCCAGAAATGATGTTCTCTCCATCTGGACAAGCTGCCCCCCAACCCCCCACAGGAAGGCCAGAATTCAGACAGGCTGTCAGTGACATGGTGACATGGGCCTGCTTTCCTGAGAAGCCCCTGTCCTTGCCCTTTCTCTTCAGAGGCCCGAGCCCGGTCCCATCATTAAATGCTACAGCTGCTGTTATGTATCGAACTGCCTCTTTTGTGATCCACGTGAGGAAACCAGAGGCCTGCAAGGGTCAGTGGTTTGCCCGGGATGTTAGTGACAGGTGAAATGACAGCTCCACCGCACCACGAGACAGTCCATATTCTAAGCAGGAACTCCTGGGATCCCAGAACCATATTTCTGGGTTTCGCCAATTACCCATTGTCCCCCTTGTAAGGAGATCATCAACATTTTTTTTTTTTTGGTCCTTCTCCGTGGCCATCTGTAAAAACAAACATCTGGGGCCAGCTAAAGGGGAAGTATATACTTTTGTTTCAGTAAATCATAAGCAAAATATCATTGGCAGGGAAAAGAGGTTTGATTTTTCCCTCTCATTTGCCCCGCTCGTAGGAGATCCCTGTGTACTGCCTGTATGAATGGACTCTTCCAAACTCATGGCCCCACACTGCCTTTGTGAGTGCCCGTCTTCACGGGACTGGGGAAGATGCTAAAAATTAGGCCGGGTAGGGAGGCACCCTGGTTTATTGACAACCCATGAAGTAGATTTCTTAGATCCACTAGACAGAGCTTCCACAAGCCTTTGGGAATGAACATTAAAGGAGTGGAAACAGGACAGCTGCTTTGGATGTGAGGAGCAGGTGCTGGCCCCTCACTTCCCCACCTTCCACACGTGTGCCACCATACGATAAAGCCTCAGCAGTCGTTCTGAGTCCAGACCCGGCCCTCTAGACTGAATTTTCCTCTTCCCAGTCTTCCTGAGAACCAGTAGTGATGACTCTTGCCCAGCACTGCACCAAGCCAGGTGGCATCAGCTTCCTTGGGAAGCGGAACTGGCAGCAGAAGAGAGGGGCACCAATGTCTCTGGGGAAGGTACCCTCTTCCAGGCTGGGAGTGTGAGGTCACACCTCACCACTGCAGCGCCCGGTGTCACTTTCCAACCCTACCTCCTCTTCCTCAGTCACCCCGCCCCTCCCTGCCCAAACTATCTTCAAGGGACTAAATTAAAATGAAAGGTGTGGTTATTGTGGAATAATTAGGCCTCACGGGGGGAGAGGCATAGTATATTAATGCCCCAGGGTTGTGATTGGCTAATAATGCTAGTGCCTGTGTCATGGCTTAATTATCCTACTTCCTCACAATCTTTTCCTGCGCAGTTGGAATTCCGCATCCAAGCTCGTTTGAGGCAAAACGGCGACCGCGGGCTCCAGTGTCCTGAGTATGTTTGGTCAATGCTGGCGATTTTCTCCGTGTTTACAATGATTTTATTTCCTAAACCACAAAGCCACTGTGTTTTCACTATCTAATTGTTCTGTGGAAAGTGTTTAACGAGGGCACCGAAGGCAAATTCTTGCTGTCTTCTGTTAATGTTGTTTTGTTGTAGCTTTAAAAAAAAGTATTTTGCTATCCAGGAAAAGTGGGGAGTAGGGTTAATATGAGAACATTAATGCATTTGTTCCTAGAAAGCAAGCGAGTTTCTGGGACAGACTTAACGCTAGACATGCCCTGCAGATACGCTGAGACCAAGACAAGGGCGAAGGGGAAAATTCATATGGGAATTATATTTTAAATAAAGAACTGGCAAATGTGAGAGATGGATAAGCCCCTCATTGCCGTTTTTCTCCCTTTCGTGGTGGATCTGGAATCTTTAGAAGGATGGAGGAATACCCAAGTTCCTCCGCAGGCAACCTCACCCCAAATCAAGAGTCTTGTTCACCATCCCACCTTCTACACAGAATAAGAAGCCCACTGGAGCCCCTATGCGGGCCCTGCTCCTGCTCCCCACCCCGCTTCCCCCCTCCCCCCGCTTCCCCCCCTCCCGCACCCCACCCTGCTCCCACCACCCCCCTGCCACTCCCGCTCCCCCCACTTCACCCCCCTCGCTTCCCCCCCTACCGCACCCCCCCCCCCGCTCCCGCCGCCCCCCGCCCCCACTTCCGTTCCAGTGAGGGGAGGTGGGCTTCTCCAGGACGGGCTTGAACTGGGCCTCAGCTCCCACCTGTGCAGAGTGGCGGCCTGGGAGCTGAGCGTGGCCCTCGGCAGCCCTGCTTCTGAGCTGCATCAGAGGAACGGAGGGGTTCTCTGGCCCTGGCCCGGTGGCACCACGGCAGCAACTGGCTTTACCCACTCTGTTTCTGAAGCTCTTCCTATTTTCTCTGGCACATAAGCAGAAGGGAATGGTTTGATGAGGGTCCTGGGTGGGGCCACAGGCTCAGCCATGTGGTGAGGAGCCCCAGTTAGGCCGCGGGAGGTGGAGTGCGAGGCCCTTGTCCAGCACGCTAGGGCCTGCACGTGGGCCTCATGTGGAGAGAGCCAGACAGGGCGCCCAGGTCAGCCGCCTCCGCCTTCGCTGGAATCGCCTGCCCCTCCTCCGCTTAGCAGATGCCAGCTCAGTGCCCGCTGCACCAGTGATTCTCATAGTTTCTAGGGAAACGGACAAGCAAATCCCTGCTCTTCAACAGGCTGTCTTCTGGTGGGGTTTCTTTTCCTCTGGAAGAACAGAACCGTAACTTAGCACTCTCACCTAGTTTTTGACTCTGGGTTCCTTGGTGCCCAGTGACTGTTGCCCTTTCCTGTCACAAACCAAACCTTCCCGCTCCCTGCAGCCTCTCACCTTCTCATGCCTCAGAATCAAGTTTTCACCCAGTCGTGATGGAATTTGACAGCACCGCATCGGATAGTCCTGACACACGTGGTTCTCTAATGTTTGCATGCAAAAGCAGCGCCGAGGGCTGGTTCAACTCAGATGCCCAAGCCCCACAACCAGAGCGTCTGAGTCAGCAGGAGTGAGGGGAGCCCCAGGTGGTGCCGATGCGGGAGGTGCGAGGCTGTAACTTTACAGTAACGATCTTCTCCATTAAATGTGTCTGTGGCTACAGTGCCCCCAAAGGACAGGATTGGGCCTGCCTCCCCTAGACAAGAACTCTGACCAAATGGCCTGCAGAGCATCCGCAGCCCAGGGCCCTGGGCCAAAGGGACTTGACACCACACAACTGTGGTCTTTTTCTTGGTGACTTTCTCTATGATCTGGTCATTTAGGATCGAGTTGGGTGTACTTGGTGTGGCAGCTGCTGTGTATAGGTTTCCCCGGGAGAGAAAGTAAAAGCTGTTTCCATTTTAAGCTCAATGGGGCTTGTATTTATGTCGATCCTTTGTTCTCGGGTCTCTAAATTGACATGAGATTTTCACATTGTTCCGTCGTGCTGCGGACAGTGGAAGTTGGAGCCTTCACCAGAGTTCTGCCTGGAAGCATTAGAATCCTGCCTTCCCGGAGTCCTCTCTTTCTCTGCCAGGAGATGAAGCCAGCGTGTGTTTGGCACAACAATAAGAGCTTTTCAATAGTTGGCTTTTTGGACCTTGTGGCCATCAAGCCTAGCCTCAGGGTCTACAGAAACCCCCTTGATACATGTCGGAGGCATCTGCTTTCTTACCCCACAAACAGGGACTCGAGTGCCTCAGAGGTGGCCCAGCGGAAGACTTCTCTTCCCTAGCCAGCTCTCCTCTGTATCGAACTAAAATCTGCCTCTGAACAGCTTCCACCCACTGATCCTAATTTTGATCTCTTGAGCTGCAAAGAATATCTTTCTCACGTCAAGACCTAAGACTGTTTCTTGCCTTAGTCCCTTGCCTCTCTAGGCTCAATTTTACTCTTATCAGCTCACTCTCTTCCAACTCAACTTTCATGTCTGGTCACCCTTCTGGGGACGCTCTCAAAACTATACACACAGACTGACCTTCCCAATGACCGGATTGATGAGAAAGGCTGCAAAATTAGTCATCCATCCAGTCGCCACTCTGGGGAGGAAGATGTTGAATCTTCATTGCAAGTGCTGTAAAATGAAGTGTAAAGATGCAGGTCCTCTTCTGAGGACAGAATACCCAGATTCTCCTCCTTCAGATACAGACTGAACACACGTTTATTGATCACCCGCTGTGCATCAGACATCAGTGCCGCCTTCTTGGATTGCCACGCCCATCCGCAGAGGCAGTGTGTGTTACTCCCGTTTCGTGAATAAACACTAAGCCTCAGCTGAATGGAGCAGATGGCCTAAGGTCTTACAGACTGGAAGGAACAGAGCCAAAAAATTAAAGGCAAATCTGAGTGAGTGCAAGTTTACCGCTTCCATAAGTAAATCTCTGCAGTAGCCACTAGATAGACATAAGAGGGGAAATAGAATCTTGACTTCCACATCAACATAATGCTGACTCTGCAGCCAGACCCCTGGGTTTAAATTCTGGCTCTGCCACTGAGAGTTGTGTGACCTTCCGCACGCGACTTCACTTCACAGGATAACTGTAAAGGACTTAATAGGCTAAGGCATGTGACGTGCTTTTGGCAATGAGCAGCACGTGGCAAGCACTCACACCTTAGCTGTGCTCACTGTTAGCTTTATTCCCAGTACGGTGGAGCTGGAGAATGTTAGTTTCCTGTTGCTGAGATGACAAGTTACCACCAACCTCATGGCTTAAAACAACACATTTATTATGTTGCAGTTCTGTAGATGAGGAACCCAGCAGACTCACTGGGCTAGGGTCAAGGTGTCAGCAAGGTGTGTTCCTTCTGGAGGCTCTCGGGGTAAATCCATTTCCTTTCCCGGCTTCTGCAGGCCACCAGCTTTACTTGGCTCATGGCCCCTTCCTCCATCTTCAGAGCCAGCAAGTCCTCATGCTGCCATCTCTGATTTTTTCTCTTTTGATTCCTTCTTCCATTTACAAAAACCCACCCAGACCATCCACAATAACCTCCCCCATCTCAAGTTCTGCTGATCAGCAACTTTCCTAGTCCATTTTCTGTGGCTTATAACAGAGTACCTGAACGTAATTTATTTTAAAGAGGAATTATTTCTTACAGCTCTGGAGACTGAGAAGTCCAAGGTCAAGGCAGTGCATCTGGTGAGGGCCTTCTTGCTGGTGGGGACTCTGCAGTCCTGAGGCAGTGCGGGGCATCACATGGCCGGGGGCTGAGTGTGCTAACATACTTGCTCAGGACGCTCTTCCTCTTCGTATAAAGCCCTACTTCCACTCCTGTTACATAACCCATGAATTCCTTAACCCATTAATTCATGAATGGATTAATCCATTAATGAGGGCAGAGCCTTCATGATCCAATCACCTCTTAAAGGCCCTGCCACATTGGGGATAAAGTTTCCAACATATGGAATTTGGGGAACACACATTGAAACCATAGCACATTCCATCTACAATTTTCTCTTTGCCATGTAACCTAACATATTTACAGGTTCCAGGACTTAGGACATGGATGTCTTGGGTTGGCTGGGGGGTGAACAGAGAACATAATAGTAATTTTTAGTTCCCTCTCCAAACATAGCCCTTAGGCCCCAAATAAGCTTCATTTACCTATCCAGGAATGGCGCTGTTTGAACAGAGAAGAGAGAACGGGAATGCCTTTGTCAAACACACATCGGCATCTTCTGGTTCAACTCGGTGCCCCTCCTCCAGCCCTGGCCCAGTGGATACAGGTCCTTCCCAGTTCCACCAGTCTGATAGTCACCCCTCCTCCCACAGGAAATCCAAGGCTGGTGAGGGGCTAGGGGGAGGTGGTCCAGGTTATCCACATAGCAGAGAAAAGAACTTTTTTCTGGAAAGTGGAGCTCAGGTCCTTGCCTCTCTGGAAATTTATTTGGGTTGGTTTGAGAGAGCTTCCAAACAGCCCTTCCTCCACAACTGCTGTATCCCTAAGTGGCAAAGGCCATTGGCCTCCTTGTGGAGTCCTCATGCCCACACCTGGGTGCTGGCGCCCATCCTGCATCCCTCACGGGTACACCGGGGCCAGTCCCTTCAACACTCTGGGCCTCTGCTTCCTCATCTTTCAAGTGCAGGAAAGACTCCAGTCTAGTTCACAGTTTGCCTGGGAGGATCCCACCTGCAGTAAAATATCCGTCTGAAAGATGTCCTATTACCTGTTATTGTCAGTGGGATTAGGAAGCGAAGGAAGGTTGGGGGGTTCAGCTCTCAGCTCTGTTGGAGATATTATACGGGAGTTATTCCAGGTGATGATCTAGCACCTAATGACCTAGGCACTCGGTCTCTGACCTACAGTGTTAACCTAAGACAAGAATCTCTTCTGGGTGTAGTGTTCATCCCAGACCTAGCACAGCTCTAAGGAGAAGGAACTCATCCCGTCCCCTCAGTTGGGATTAGTGTTTGGGATTACTCAATTTGTAGTTTTCCAACAGTGAGCTTATCTGGGCAAACAAGCAAAGAACTTCTGTGGCCAGGCCAAGGTGGGCATATCCTCACCATCGGGGTCTCTGGACCACCTCGCTTTTCCTGTTCTCCACACCCCACCCTGCCCCACAAACAGTTTTCACAAAAGGCCACAGACTTTGTCTGCACATGAGCTGATAAAACCATGGCCATCCTTGCCTGCTCAACCATTTTCTTTCCTGGCACGCCAGCTGGCCTGAACGTCCGTCGCCTGATTGATAGGTTTTAACCAGTTGTACAACAGGCTTAAAATGTGACGTATCCAAGTTATTGCAGCCACTGTGCGAGCAAGGTGAGGTGCACTTTGCAGCCTCCGTTTGGGATCCTCTTGGCTTTGTTCTGCCTCCTCCTGCTTGGATGGTGCAGCCTCTGCTTGAAGAGGTGTTCTGGGAGATTATGAACCAACATTTATAGACCGCACCTCTCCTGAGATGCTCCTTTGGCATTTTGTAAAACTTTTAAGTGAGAAAGCGTAGGGTACAGTTCTCAGCACAGACTGAAGGAATCTGAGGTGGGAAGAATGCAGATGGTTGTCCGAGGCAGCATCTTGCCAGCCTGCCAGCACAGAAATGGAGAGTCTGGGTGTTGGTGGCACCGCATGTGTCTCTGTCTTAAGACCTCTTTCTCAATTGTGCATCTGCTGAACGGTCAGTCTTTAGGTACTTGATCAAGGTTGGCTGTGTGACAAATTGAAGTTTTTCTTATGCTTTAAATTATTTGTTAACATTCAGAAGGTTCTTAAAGGTGGTTAAATGTACAATAAAACTACCCTCTTACAACTGAGATGCCAGTTGGGGTGAATTTTCAAAGTATTGTCTGATGATGTAGAGTGCACAGGGAGTCTTTCCACTTTAAGGCAAGTCATCTAGTTAATTTTTCTTAGTCTCATGCTTGATTCTTCTCCCTCCTTTTCTTCACCGTCTCCCCAACTTTCTACTGGGACCGTCTAAGAACAGCGTAGTAAGAAGTGAGAAATTATGTCCAGTTCACTATAGCCAGCCTCCCAGTTTTTAAATAGGAAGCCAGGGTGTAAAGAGACCTAATTTGCATATTGATTCATTGTCATCAATAACAAAAGGGGCCCAGGGAGTTTCTAGGCCGCCTCCACCTCTCCTATGGCCCCCTGAGCTAGGCTGCCCCATGCTCATAGGCTATGCGCGTGTCTGTGCCTAAGGAGTTCTCTGTCCAACTCACTGTTTGCCATCACCATTGGGAGTCAGCCACATGAGAGCAGTGTGTGGCATCAACACACCTGTTTGCAGACCCACCTTGGAGACTTGGAGGATTTGAGAAGTCTTCCCTAAGCACAAGATCAGCCAGGCCTGGTGTCCTCCAGCGCCTCTTCTCCCTTGCCCCAGGGCGAAGCACTCTCTAGAAGCGCGCTCTGACGGGCACTACTCTGGGGGCACCTGGATGGGGGCGCAGCAGGCAGCATCTCTGGGCCAGCGGTTCACAGTGTGGACATCATAGGAAGAGAAAGGTTACAGCCTGGCATACAGGGCCCTCCTGTGATTTCCTGCAAGGTGGGAGAAGGTCCTCCAGCAGAAGCCAGATCAGTGGCTGTGCAGTCATCAACAGTTGGAGATGTTTAGATGAAAATGGGGAAAAGTGTTACCTGCTTTGTTTCATAAAATAGATCCTATATCATTTTGTCTGTTCTGTTCAGCCTCTACCTAATAACTGATGATGATCTAAAAATGGTGCCAAATACAGTGCCAAATTCATTACATAGATTATTTAATCTTTACAATAACCCGGTGAATTCAGTGCCCTTCTTCTTCCTCCGTTTAAATACAACGAAACAGAAGGTTGGGGAGATGAGGGAACAAGGCAGGCTCAATGAAACCCCATTTTGCCTCCAGTTTTTTTGTGTTTTGTTTTTAAGATTCCACTGAAAAGAGCTGATGAAACTATAGAGTTGTGTTCTTTATTAAGAGCTATAGTTTCATTTTTCAGTAGCAATGGGGCTGAGCCAGGACCCTTTTTCCTGCCTTTCTCAGTGATGCCCCATGCCAGCCAACCTCCATGATCCTTCCCCTGCTCACCACAGAGGCAGGCAGGTGACCATCCCCACTTACAGTGCAAAAAGGTGGGGAGACTGGTGAGGTCTGTGCTGTAAGATGACGTTCTGCACAGTGCAAGCTGCAGAGACTAAGAGCAACAGCCTGTCTTGTGTTTTGTGTCTTGTGTTTTGCTAGATATAAGATTCTGAGTTAATAGGTTTTTTCTTTTTAGCACTTTGAATATGTCATCTTACTAACTTCTCATCCATTGTTTCTGCTGAGAAGTCAGCTGTTAATCTTACTGGGATCCATGATGAATCATTTTTCTCTTGCTCCATTCAAGATTTTCTCTTAAACTTTCAACATATTTCTGTCATGTGCCAGGGTATAGATTTCTTTCCATTTTTCCTACTTGGAGTTTGTTTATTTTCTTGCATGTGTGGATTATTGTCTTTCATCAGATTTGGGAAATTATCAGCCATTATCTCTTGAAATTTTTTTTCTGGTCTTTAGTGCATGCATTACACACTTTACCTGTGTGTGAGTGTGCTTAATGGTGTACCATATTTCTGTGAGGCTCTGTTCATTTCTCCATTCTTTTTTCTTTCCGTCCTTTAGATTGTAAAATCTCTATCAGTATATCTTCAAGTTCACTCATTCTTCTGCCAACTCAAACCAACTGTGGAGCCCTATGGTGAATTTTTCATTTTGGTTTTTACTTTTCAGCCCCAGAATTTCCATTTTTTTAAATCAGGACACAAGTAAATTACATATAGCCTATTAAAACTTGTCAGTTCAATTCAGGTCACATTTATTTATTAATTAAAGTTGTGTAGGTATTTTGCAGATTATTTCACTGGAGTTACCCTCATTTAAAATTGTTTTTGTATGGTGAACTGTCTAGGCTAATTTTTATTTCCATCACTTTCCCACTGAAAGTTAAATTTTAAAATGCTGCCGTTTGCCATTTGCCTGGTAGATGTCTATCACATGCTAGGCAGTATGATTTTCTTAGAATTGCAAGTGGCCTCTGTCCTACTTACTTGCATGTACTGTGTTGATTTATGAATGTTGAAAGAAATAAATTTACTTTGTAAAATGCAAAAAAGAATTTCCCACTTGTTTTTTTATAATTTCAGCCTTTTTATTGGCATTCTTTATTTGATGAAACATTGTAATTATAATCCTTTAGGCATGATTTTTTAGATTGTTATCATATTTATAATAGCTGCTTTCATGTCTTTGTCCACCAAGTCTAACATCTGGGCCCTCTTACGCACAGTTTCTGTTGTCTGTTGTCTGCTTTTTCCTGTGTACGGATTGCATGTTCTTGTTCCCTTGCATATATCATAGCTTTCTATTAACAACAGGACATTGTAGATGTTACAGCACTTCTGGGTGCTAATCCTCCTTACCCACTGCACATCACCCCTTCCCCACTGGCTTCTTATTTGTGTTTATTTCCTTACTGATTTAGCAAGAATAATTCAGTGAAGTCTATTCCCCTGCACTGTGCCTCTGCTGTCACCCCTCAGAGGCCACAGCCTTGAGCTATGAGTGACATTCCTATTTTTCCTTTGTTAAATTACAAAATTCTTCCAGACAGCTCCCTTTCACTGCCTCTTTGCCTGATCTCTGTTAAGTTTCTGGCTGCTGTATCTCGTTGTTTTCACTTCCAGCTGTTAGCCTCCACTAATCTTCAGTTGTTTGCGCTATTATTTTTGGCCCAGGAGCATAAATTGTCCCCACAGTCTGCTCTGATTGTCCCCACAGTCTGCTCTGACTGTGGCTGGGCCCTTTCGTAGGGGTGCTCTTTCGGCCAGTCCTTGAGGCCTGCTCTGATCCCAGGAGGACTCTTTCTGGCTGTCCCTTTCCCTGCCCTCTCTGCTAAGCTTTCAGCTGGTCTACTTTGCCATCATGGAGCTACTGCCTACTCTTAATTGCTCACCAACAAAATTTATCTTGTTTCTGACAGTGCCTTAGGTTTGAACTTTCCTATACTCTGTTCCAAATAATTAGTTATCCTTAGGGGAAGTCACAGAGCCCTTTGTTCTTGTGACCTGTCTCTCCCTGCTCTGGAGGTGGTGCAGGGGCAGTGGCCTGCTTTTCTGTGAATGACACCTCTGGTCTACAGGAAGGGTACTGTGTGAGCATAGGAGCAACTGGTCTTCTCTCCTTGCCCCTCCCAGCATAAGACCTCCACCCAGTGAGTGAGATGGGGTGAATGGGACCCAGTACTCAGAATGCTATGCCTAGCATAGAGCTTCCACTCCATGAGTAAAGGCTGGACCGAGGTAGGGACCCCTCTGCTTCTTGGTCTAGAATAGAGCTTCTGCCACAGAGTTGGCAGGGGTGGGAGCTGTGAATTGTCAATGTTGGTAGTCTCCCCCTCCCTGGGAGAAACCATAACCCTGTGTATTTGGAGCTGTGGGAAGAGGTAGCCCCATCTTCTTGGCCATACCTGCCCAGGGTAGAGCTTCCTTTATGCTGAGCTTCAGAGGAGGGGATTTGTACCAGGGAAGGGAGCAGGTTGTGGGTTGTAGGTCACATGCCACAGATTCTTGCTGCTCTTACTGAGATTTGATAAATCTTCTTGAGAAAAATATTTCTTCATCTATACACTTAGGACAATTTCCAGAGACTTTAAGTGGTTGGTTTTTATTATTTTTATCTGTTGTAGTTGTTTCACTGGAAAGAGGGCCCATGGATATCCTTATTTTAGAAGTACTTCCCTGGTGTACCCTAAAATTGTGTGAAAATGTTCAGGCCTTTTTTGCTGGTTTAGAATTCAAACATGTGCGAGGGATAGTTTTTAACATGCTACTTACTAGCGCAGCAATCTGGCAAGGACTATTACATGTAGACTGGCATCGGATGCAGTCCCTAGAAAATACCCCAAATAGGAGAGACTTCTATTTCTGGCAGTTAGGCAGACTAGATTACTGGAAAGACCCTCCCACCGGGAAAAACCCTAAAATGTATAGTAAGATTTTTTTAAAATATTTTTAATGACATCAATAACTAGTCAATTAGCAAAGAATACTCATAAATCAATGATTAAGTGAAAGAGGAAACTCAGAGAAGGGGTAGCATATTGAAGGTGGCTTTCCCCTTAAGGATATTTGGTGAACCGAATAAATTCTAATACCTGTTCGCACAGCTTTCCCAACCATAAGGAATACAAGGAAGTCCAAGGCTCCTGTGCAGTATCTAATAGGAGACCCTCCCCATACGAGCCTGAAACCTCAAAAGGCTAAACTCTCAGTGTAAAGATGAACAAAAAATACTCCCCACTAGAAAACTACAAGGAAAACTGACTATCTCAAAACATAGTGCTGGGTAGGGCCAGGGGAATTTCCCTCTGAGAATTCATAACAATAAACCATCCTTCACGTGAGTTTACGACCCAGTTTGATTGTATCTGAGTGGCCAAAAATCCTAAGCCATGAAGTTAAAGTATCCGCAGCTTGTAGTTTCCTCCAGCACCTTGTAGAATCAAATGTAAGTCATCTTGAAAGAACCCATCTTCAACCCAGGCCTCAAATTATTCCTAGAAATAAAGTTCCAAGATATTTAAGCTCACAACCAAAAAAAACCCCACAAAATATACAAGTAAACCAAGCACCAAGAGTGAGAAATAGCAGGGACATCATTAGACACTACCATTATTAGACCTCAGATATTAGCATTATTAGCATACAACAGAAAGGAAATACAGCGAATATGTTTACATATTAAAAGAATTTGAAAAGTGAAAAAGCCACTGATTATGAAAAATGACCAATCATGTTGATAACATTCTAGAAATGAAAAAATATAATCAAATTGTAAAATTTGGAGATGTAAGTTTAGCGGAACATTACATACAATTGAAAGAGAATGTGGTGAGCTGGAACACAGATTTTGGAGATGACGCCCAACCGAGAAACAGAATATGAGAGGTGAAGTGACATGGAATAGATCTAACTTAGGTCTAGCTAAATTCCTAGTGGAAAGGAGAAAGAGAATGGGGGAAAGTCAATATAAGAGCAGCTAATAACCAAGAACTTTTCAGAACTGATAAAAGGTAGAAACAAAAATCCACATATTCAGGGATCCAGATGAATTCCAAGCAGTGAAAATAAAAATCAGTCTAAACTTGGAAGCACCATAGTGATAAATGCAGAACACCAAAGACAAGGAGAAGATCTTTAAAACAGAGAGAAAAACCACTGTCCAAGAAACACAAACATCTCAGTACCTGACCTCTCAACAGTAATAATGGAAATCAGAAGGCCATAAAATGTGCTTGGAAAAACCTGTCAATCTCGAATATCCAGGAAAGAAATATTTCATGAACTAGGATAAAGATGTAATTTTCATACAAACCAAAGCTAAAAGACTTTTTCACCAATAGACCCTCACAAAATAAAGCTGTATTGGATATAACTTCAAACTAAAGGATAAATAACCCAGGTGAAAGAAGAATGAATAATAAGCAAAGGAAGTGGTAAATATGTGGGCAAATCAAAATACGTGGTATGAAGAATAATAATGAAGTGCTGAATAAAAACTGAAAACCAAGCTACAAGTAAAATGCATGACTGCATGAATATCCCACACCTGGGTTCAGAGGGGGCTCTTCTGCCTTAAAGTATTCTCAGATCCTTGAATTGTTCTGGCAAAGAGCAAAGATAAGTAACTTTGATTTTCATAAGTTAAAGATGACTTAAAGTTTTTATGACCATATATGAAAGAGTAGGAATACTATGCATGACTTCCAAAGTAGTAGAGAGGGGAAATGGAATTGAAAGACAAACCTGGCTGGCTTGGAGGCTCACACCTGTAATCCCAGCGCTTTGGGAGGCCGAGGCGGGAGGATCACGAGGTCAAGAGATCGAGGCCATCCTGGCCAACATGGTGAAACCCCGTCTCTAATAAAAATACAAAAATTAGCCAGTCATGGTGGCAGGCGCCTGTAGTGCCAGTTACTCAGGAGGCTGAGGCAGGAGAATCACTTGAACCTGGGAGGCAGAGGTTGCAGTGAGCCAAGATCATGCCACTGCACTCCAGTCTGGGCGACAGAGTGAGCCTCTGTCTCAAAGGACAGCACGAAAGGAGAGAAAAAAATGTAATATTAGCAGAACAAATAGGACAAAATCTAAATACCCCTAGTAAAAGACTTAAATTATCAGGCTGTGTTGTTTTTAAACCTGTCTATGTATTAGAGATGTAGCCAAAATACAAACAGATAAGTAAAAAGATGGCAAAAGATATCCAATGCAAAAACCCAAAACAGCCGGTGCTTTCTTACACCAAACATCATACAAAAAACAGACTTCAAGGAAAAATTAGAAACAAAAAGGTTGCCCCAAAAAGGTTTATTTCACCAGATGATAGGATAATTTCCAAATCTATGCAAGTAGTAACCTCTTGCATAGAAATATACCTTCAAGATACATTTCCAAAAATAAGCATGTTTACATGGAGTTGGAATGACAGATGTTCACATGCTTCTTCCAGTAACTGACAGATCAGGCAGGCCAAGAAATGTCTTACATTTAAATGTTTTCCATTTTAGAAGTTTATTGAAGATATTATGAATAACTTTATACCAATATAGAGTTGAAAACAAAATACAGCAATTTCTAGAAAGCAGCAACTTAGTAAAACGGATTCAAGAACAAAAAGAAAAGTTCAGTCATCCTATTTATCAGGGAAATGTAATCACTATTTCAGAATCTTCCCATGAAGAAATACAAAGTCCAGAACATTTTACTGGCAAGTGCTACCACACACTTAAATGACAATTAATTTTAATCTGACACAGTCTATTCCAGAGAACAGAAAAAGAGGAACACTCTCCCAGTCACTGTATGAGGTTAGCAAAACCTTGGTAGCAAAACTAAAGACAGTACAAGAAGGAAAAATAAAGGCCCATCTTACTCATGCCCATAGGCTTAAAAAAAAAGAAAAGAACTAAGCAAGATATTATCCAATAATGAAGCCAAAGAATGATTGTCAACTTCATTATATCTAAACCTGGCAGGGCAGGCCTCCCATTCGCAGATTTCCCCACCATCCAGCAGTGAGTATGTTTGCAGTATTGGTAAAACAGTGCTGTGAAGATTTTTTTAATCACCAAATCTGTCAAAATTGCCACAAGTACAATCCCACATGTCCTTCACCCAAAGCCACAAGCACGGCTCCTCAGCTCCGTCCACTGAGATGATGACAGAAGGATTTCCAGTCTCGGCTCTCACTCACCTCGTGTCTTCTCTCCCCTTGTCTCTGTTTTCCTTTTGTTTTTCAGTGGCTGCTTCAACCCCCAACTCCACTGCTGGTGCAGCCATGAACTCCTTGACCTCTCTTGGGACTCTGCAAGGACTGGCTGGAGCCACTGTTGGACTGAATAATATTAATGCACTAGCAGGTACCATCAACAGTGAGTATTTGCTGCTCTGGTGGACAGCCTTCCCCCAAATTCTCCACAGAAAGTGGTCAGCCAGAAATGACCCGAAAAAGGATATGCCACGGGGAGAACTAAAACTTGGGATGGAGGAGCGCATGCTTTGATAGGCAAAAGCTGTCTACACTCGTTTTGCCTCAGAAAATCCCCAACCACTCTCCACCCCCAGATTCTGTTCAGTGTGTAGCACGGCGCGTGTGCTCATCCATGGGGTTCTGTGGCTGGCAGCTCTTTTCAGGTTTCCAGGAGTTTGGTTTGGTTTGGTTTCGGTCGGTTCTGTCCTGCGAGGCAGGGTGTTACGGTGGGAAAAGTTAATGGACTGGAAGGCTGGAAGCCTGAACCCAGCTCTGCTGCCAGGCAGCTGTGGGAAGTCAGGCAGACGCTGCTCCCTCTCTGGGCTTGGGAGTCTCCATTTGAGAATGGAAAGTTCTGGGTCAGATGATTCTTAAAGGTAGCCTCCAGCTCCAAAGTCTAAAGATTCATGACAATTAAATAGGGGAGAAAATTAGGCCTTGGAAAGAAGGAAATGAAACTGAGGGGAGAGGAGCCACTGCTGGCAGTGACATGATCAGAATCTTTATTAAGCACCCACAGGTATGGGTCACTCTACATCAGTGACCATCCAGAGGGACATCATTTAGCTGGGGCAGATTGAAATAGGCTGGAGGCAAATCACTTAGAAAATTGTACTTGGTTCCGAAACATATGGATGGACTCACCAGAGAACTGCAGGTTCTGTCCTCCACAGCCCACCCGCTCCTGTCATTCTCGGTTGATGGGGGAGCAGTGTGCCGGCCAGAGGATAAGTCGTGTTTTAGATTTATGCTCGGTGTGGGTTCCTGTACTGAGGAAACTGATCCTCAGCCCACAGCGGGGACATGTAATTTCCCTGTCCCTCCGTTTCGGACCCCCTGGTTGCCTGAGAGTAGCCAAGCCCAGCAGATCCACGACAGCTAACAGAGCTGCTGATACGGGAGCCCAGTTAGCTACCATGCAGCCCAGGCACCCCGGCACCTGCCCATTCTCATTTTTAATAAAGGAGTCCGTGACAGTTGTTGCCCTATTTTAAGCCATGGTTCAATAAGTGGACTGTTTTTAAAGGGTGACCAGGCAGTATACTTTTTTAAAGCAAAATAATCCCAGTAATTTCATACTGTAAAGGCTCGGAATACCTTGCACTGGACTTGGTAGAAAATGAACCTAAAATTTATCCAAATAAAAATTAACTTGTATAATCCTGATAAATCATTTTTAGAATTAGGACATTTTTCAGGTTTTAGTACATCTTTGTATTTAGTACATCTTTTGGGGAAAAGCGAAAACGTGGACCGAGCTTTAGCTGACCATACCTCCCAAATGGGACGGCTCGTGATTAGCGTGGAGCCCGTGAAGTGGTAGCTGTGCCGCGGCCTCATTGTTTTATTCCAGTTAGAACCGCCTCCAGCTTTGACTTTGCCAGCAGCCAAGTAGGAGCCTCACTGCCTTGACCCCCATTTCCGGTACAGCTCCTCGCTCTGACCTTGTCCTTCACCTAGGTCGAGGACGCGTGTGCTCGCACACATCCCCTCATGCTGCTTCTCTTGCCCCAGGACCTAGTTCCCCTAAAACAAGGACTTTGATTTGACCGCCTGCCTGTCCTTGGTCTGCAGAGTAACAGGCCAGTGGGAATGGTTGTCCTCCTCAGCACGTGCTCATGACTGGTGTGTGTGTGTCCTCTCGTCTGCGTCCCGCCCTGTCCACGCTGCTCTGCTCTGCATTGCTGAGATTTTCCCATCGTTCTCGTCAGGGACTGGAGAGGGGCTGTGTTGAATGGCAGATAAACCATGAGTAGTTCTTGTGTGGGGTCTTGTGTGATACACATTTTGCTTCTGGCAAGGACAACAGGCTTAAATTGTTTTGCTTTTTAAAATTCTTTGCCAATGGGTTAATATAAGTCTGTATAGTTCATAGAAAACGAAGAAAGAATGTTTGTCATTTCAAATAACCCCTGCTAGATAGTATGAACCAAGAAAATATTTAATTAAACCCAAAACCAGACACCAATGAAAATACATTCCTGTGATTGGAAAGTGTTACTAATGCAGAGCTGTTTTACAATCTCCAGCATTGACCTCGAGCTAATATTTGCTGCTTGTCTCTAAATATCAGCAGAAAACCTTCCAAGATAGAGTATCTTCTTTCAGACCATTCCTTCTCAACAGAGATGATTATGCTACCAGTTCCACTGGATAATTCCTAAAGAAATTCGTCAAGCAGTGGTTACCTGGACAGAGTCAGCTTCTCAAATAGTTGACGGCAGCTTCCATAGCACTGCTATGAATCCCACCCCACTGCAGCAGCCATTATCTGTTTCCATATGGAGAGTATTCAGGTTTTCTGAATAGAGCCAACTCTTACCCACCGACACAGCGGTCAGCAAGAAAGCAGGTAGATGACTCACCAGAGCCAACATTTTACCGTCTTTCCTGCCCAAGAGCCCAGCACCTCTCCCAAAAAACGAAGTTTTTGGTCAGTAGACAAGTAGCTCAATTAAACTGTTTGAGTTTGATATCCTTTTTATTCCCTGATACATTAATGAGTCAAAGGGCTAAAAAACAGTACAGTGCCCTAAAAATGTAAGAATCATCCAGATCGGAAGAAGGAACACATGTGATTGACCATCAGAGTGTTCACCTCTGGATTTTTTCAGGGTTCCCTGAGCATGTTTTATATGTTAACATCTGAACTAAGTTGAAGAACATACTTTTTCCACCCAAGAGTCTGTATCTGATTTTATGTGTTTCGGTGTATGTCAAGTGGCATCTTATTTTTCCTTGTTTTATTGCATAATTCGAATGGCTTCCAAATGGCTTACCATATAGTGCTTAAAATTATGATTGTTTAAAAAAAAAAACAGCTGCAGATGCCTGGTGAAAAGTGTCTATGGAAATATTTTCTGTGAAGTAGAGAAAAGAGAAGATGCTCCAGGCATATTTTCGTGGCTTGGCACTACTTGCATTGTGAAATTACTGTTTTAATCTGTATTCCTAATATCTATAGTTTACACAGCCCCACACAACCTTTGTGCCCTTAATAACACAGGCAGATATATAAGTGACACCCAGTGCACATATAGACATCTTCGTCTACCTTAGTTCTAGATATTTTATACTTAGCTTCTCATTTATCAGCTTGCAGCTTAGAAGGATAATCCGTCATCTATACAAAGGAAAACTTACCCCAGTGAAGTGGTTACAAATCTTGAGAATATTAAGACATTCTCCCTTTTTCTTTGATTTGGGATAAAGCCTAGCAGGGCAGCTTGCAGGGAATGTGATCTGCTTATGGCACTTGGCTTGTGATTCTCCTTTTCAGTGTCATCTCCTTAGTCCCCCAACAAAAGACATTCACGCTCATGTTTATGGGTTAGTCCTTCTGTGTCATGTTAACAGATTCAGTCATCTCCCAGCTCCTGGGTCTCTATTGTAAGTTGAGGGCCTCTGGAGAGGAATGAGGCAGAAGAAACTCAGTAGTCAGGCTGCGTGCCGGCCCTACTGACGGGCCAGGTGCAGAGGCCTTGCTGCGCACTGCCGCACCTGTCACTTGCTTCCAGCCTTCCTTGTCTAAATAGCACGCATGGGAATGGAGATGATAATAATAATAAATGAGAGGAAATGGTCGATCCATTGGACGATTTCAAGGAAAAGCCCTATTCTTTTAAGTGGAAGCATTTTATTCAACTTGACTTTCTTCACAGCTCTGCTTCTGTTATCCAGAGCTTTTAGAGGAAATCAAGTGCCTGCAGCCGGGTTGACCAACACTATCTTTGATAGAATTAATCTAGAACAACATCAGGTGACTCACAGGAACTGTTCTCAGAAGTGGAAGGCCGCCTCTGATTGTTCTTCAAACCCTACCAGGTTTTCAGCTACTTTTCCACCCTGGACCTAGGAACCACCCTCCCAGATTTTCCACGATAGTTGTGGTTTAAAATATTCTCAGTGTGCTGGTACTTGTTAGAACTTTTTTGTTCACATGGATGTTTACACCATGGAGGTGGCGAGCCCCTGGCTGGAGAGGCCAAACCCTCCCCGTGTCCCCTGACTGGTCCCCCTTGAGCATCTGCATCCCTTGCTCATGGTACTGCCACAGCTGTCTCCTACATGCACAGCACCAGCAGAAGTAAACATGACCCTTCCAGAAAGCAGATTAGCTCTGAGGTGTAGTCCAGAGACACAGCCAGCCTCTGTGAAGTGGAGCCAGGAGAGAAGGATGTGGCTGGAATGTCACTGGCTGGAGCTCCAAGCCTCACAATACCCTCTGAAACATCCATCCAGTATTTCAAGAGCAGGAGCTGTGTTCTGCTTCTGCATTGTAAGAGAAAAACATTTTTGGCAAAAGGGAGAAAGAGTTCAAAGTAGGAAGATAATTTTTCTGACCTGGAAATTAAAAAAACAGCTGTGTACAGAGAAGGGAGTTGGGTCCCAGTGACCACTGCCATAAAATGCCACCTGTGTATCTGGCACTCTGGAGAAGCCGAGTTGTGGAGGCTGCAAATCGCAGGAAGGAGCCCCCGTGGGTCTCACATGACAGGGCCTGAAAACTCCCACCCGCAGCAGACAAGGCATCATGGTGGTGCGATGCTCCCCACCCCTCCATGGGAACTTGGAGGCATCCACTGGAGAGGAGCTGCTGTCTTCAGCCCGTCCTCGTCTGGCAGCAAGGCCCCGCGTGGCTCTGCAGGCTGCGAGGCACACCCAGAACCTCGTGCCTTGAGATCCAAGCAGAGCGGCGAGTCGCCGCTCCTCTCCCGCCAGAATTTCCTCCACATGGGCATCTGCATTTCCAGAGGACTGTGCCCAGAGTGCGATCATCTGTAATCCACAGCACCCGTTAACAGCCTGGCCAAAGTGAGACCAACAGAATTTATCAGCAGTGTCCAGCCCTTCCCGAGTTATTGTACATACCCCTCTCACCTATCTCAAAAAACACGGACGTTCCTTTGCATCACACAAATAGTGGGAGGTGAGGATGAAGTAAGATCACTGGAGGAATAGAGAAATGACTCTCCAGCCCTCTGGTGGCCATAGTAACAGGGACAGAGGGGAAGCACAGCGGCAGGGAGGTGGCCGCGATTTGCTGGTGTCCGAGGGATCATTTAGGGTAATTAGGACAGTCTGCATCCAAGCTCTTTGGACAGCACTTACTTGCATGACCCAAAGAAAACATTAATGAAAATCTCAATGATTTTCATTAATAGATAGACCCCTTCATAATGAGAAACAAAAGCAGACACAGCAGGGCCTCAGCTGGCAACACCTCTGAACTGAGCCTGCACTCAGGAGGCTGCCACTCCATTCTCACGCCATTCACACTCGCCTCGCCACCCCTGCTTGGTGTCTGTTCTGAGAAGCACAGGAATACCCGAGGTGAGGCACAATGACAGTCCTCCACTGTTAAGCTATGGCCTAATTCATATCTTACATGTGTCCTTTTAATTGAAGAGGCGAAGTTGGCCAAATAGAAGCACAAGTGGAGTAAACAGAACATTCCCCACCTGCTCTGTTAGGGCAGTAGCATTGCTGGGCGTGTGGAGGTCACTCTGCTGCCGGATTCTCTGGTGTTTCCAGGCAGCCTTACCTTAGCTGTCCTCCATTCTCATTAGACTTCCTACCTATTTTTTCAGTTAGCCATCCTTGCTGTTTTCGTATCTCCAATCAATAGCCCTACTTTCATTGAGATTTTCATTAATGTTTTCAATAAGCTCTTCTCAGAAACATCTTTTCTTAAAGAACTGTGATCATAAAGGGACCCAGAGGCAATTGTGATATCACCTCTTCCGTTTCCTGAGTTGATATGAAAGTTAGCACTCTATAAAGTGTTGCTTGCTTTGACTCCATATTCAGGGAAAATGTGACAGTCAGCCACCCCAGTAGAGCCAAAGAGCAGTCAGGATACAAGGGGAGAAATCGAGTCTACTGGCCACCATCCCATTCCCATCAGGTGATAGCCAAGGTCCAGCCCATAGACACACCTCTGTCTCCGGCTGACTGAAAAACATGACCTGGAGCTCTTTCAGTGACCGAAACCCCAGTTGCCACTTGGGCATGTGTGCATGCGTGCACGCACAGAATAACTATTTGCTGCTGAAAACTGCACCACTTTGATACCGAACGAGTAGCTTCAGCTCTCTGCGACTGTGGGAAGGGTCCACATGGCTTCTGTGCCTCAATTCTTCATCAGCCAGGCTATTTATTCCTAAGGTCCTAGTCCCTGACATCATCATTCAGCTGTTTAGAAAGTCCGTTTTCCCACACTGTAACTCCTCAAACTGCAGGTCCACTGGTTCCGAGAGTACAGAACTTGTCCTCTCCACCATTTCCTCATCACACGGCCTAAGGGGAAAAAGTTGTATTTCATCCTTTCCTCCTCAGTCCTGCAAGCTATCCCATAGTTCCTCAAAGAGCCCAGTAAATGGATTTCAGTGTACAGATGTTACAGGCCTCTGCTACTAAGGTTTTTTTTTTTTTACATGCTCCTAAGCTCCCAGAAGCAAAAGGCTTTTACTTCCAAAAGATAACAACGGTACTTGCCAGTAGCACGCTGCATGGCATTGAGCTGTCTCGTCTAACTCGTGCCACAGTGCATTTGAATCACTGGCCTAGGGAGTGAGGGTTCTCATGGCTTAGGTCATTTTCCCCCATTATCACGATTTATTTCTTCATGGTTTCATTTTTAGTTTCCTGTCGGTGTAATTGTGTGCTAGCTGCATGTACTTGCTGTTGTACTGTGTTTAAATGATTCTCTAACTTCCTTTGGAAAGCACTAATGAATAAGTGCTGTTTCTCTTCTCTATTGTTGGGTTTTTTGTAAAGTTGCTCAAATGCTCTCAGGTATGGCGGCTCTGAATGGAGGACTTGGCGCCACAGGCTTGACGAATGGCACGGCTGGCACCATGGACGCCCTCACCCAGGCCTACTCAGGAATTCAGCAGTACGCAGCCGCCGCGCTGCCCACTCTGTACAGCCAGAGCCTGCTGCAGCAGCAGAGCGCTGCAGGCAGCCAGAAGGAAGGTAGGTGCCGCCCTTGGCCCCAGGCAGGGCCCAGCCCAACAGGCAGCACTGGCCTCTAGAGCACGGTTAGAAGGTATCAAATTGAACTGAACCCATGTCATAACAGAAAGCAGTTGTTTTGTTATTCATGTTTAAAAAAAAAAAAAAAAACTGAAAGCTGGGCATGGTGGCATACACCTGTAGTCCCAGTTACTTGGCAGGCTGAGATGGGAGGATCGCTTGAGCCCAGGAGCTGAGGCTGCAGTGAGCCACGGTCATGCCTGTGACTAGCCACTGCACTCCATTCGGGGAACACAGACATACCCCTCTCTCTCAAACAAAAGCAAAAACCTATTTATTTCAGTCTTTCTCATTTGGTCTTATAGTTACCTTCTAATTTAATTTTTCATCGATCTCTTCAGATGAAGTTCTTGTCCATTGTATATTTATATACCACTCTGGCTTTGAAGATAAATAAATAAATGGTTTTAATTATTTCCCCCAGCTACATCTTCTGAAGGGTTATGGCATCTCTGCAGATCTAAGTCCAGGAAAGTTGATCACCTTTCTTGCAATCCCCAAATATCCTCTCACTGCTAACCCCCTGCCATAATTAAGTTCTATAAACTATTAATTTCCCATAAACTACTTCATAGCTGCTGACTGTAAATAATTCCCAGGGACCTCCCTCTCCCAAGTCAGCACAGACCATCACCTTTTCCCCTTACACAGAAACTACTTGTTGGTGGAAGGGGATGGATGGCCACAGGCTTCTGTGGGTGCAACGCTCTCTGTCCTGTGTTTGCCAGGGTTTTGGAGTCCACACATCCTATGAGTGTGTGGCCGGCTCTCAGTAGGTGATGGTTTTCAGGTGAATGATAAAATCCATGGTTAGGATTGCCTTGGTCTTTGTTTAATTGGGGGTCTTCAGGGAAAGCAAGTAAGTGATCGATTGCCTTGCTTTTCTGCCAGTAAAGCAAAATAAACTCCAGGAAGTTAATGCTAAGAATAAATTAAAGCTAATTATGAAATGGTTCATGAGTAAGACCAAATAAGGATCACTGGTCATTCTTCCTTAATTGAAGCTCCCTTAGAGCAAAATCTGCTAAATGATATTTTTTTCTGACTTGTTTAAATATGGGATAAAAAGCTAGAATAGAGAAGCACTAAGGGAGATTTTTTGAAGTTTCTTTCCCTTCTCTTTTACCCTCACCCCATAGCTCCAAACTGCTTTGTCTGAAGTGGGTTTTAAGAGAACACAGCTTAAAAGATACTCATAGTTGTTTTTTTTTTTTTAAAGGAAGGAAAAGGTTTTTTCTTTGTATAAATAACATGGATATCACTTTTTAAATGAAAAATATATGAAAGTCTAAGTTACTTTTCATTATTTCAACTTTCTCTTTGACTATTATGGTAGGCTTTTGAAACATGCACAGGTGTTCAGACAACTGGTTCCCCAGGCTTGTGAAAGAGACCCTACATCATAAACATCACTTGTCTTCCCAAAGAAAGGCCTGTGTGTGTTCCTTTTCTCTGTGGTCTGAGTACCATGGTGACAAATGAGGGCAGAGAGCAGGGCCCTGTAGGACGATGATATCATCACACAGAGGCCAGAAGGCCAGTTCCCCACATGGTGGTCACCTCTCCACTACAGAGCAGGGCCTTCCAGTAAACTCTAGAGCAGTTTAGGGATGAAGTCTGGGCCCTGAAACAACATGTTTCTGAGGTTTCACCTGAGCCCACTGCCCTCAACTTACTCGCCTGGAGTTTTAGGGGTTACTGCTTAGTGCAGTAATTCCCCTTCTGAGATTAAGATAAAATTGCCCAAAATAACCATTGCCCACTCCTGATTTAAGAGTGCGGGTTTTCAGTAGCATGCTTTTGGGTTTTTGGTTCAGTTTTTCTTTGGAATCATCTCCCACCTTGTCGTAACTCTCTTCTGATCCCTTTCTCACCCAGTTAATATGTGCTCAAGAAATTTAAACCATCTTCTTATTAGTTTAAGTAAAACATAATTTTAAAAGCAAATGATGCCAGGCAGAGCAAAAATAATAATAATAATAATAATGAATTCCAGATTTTCTACTCCACAGTTCAGTCCGAGGTTGCGAGACCTGGTGTGTTTTTTCCCCAGACAGGAAGTGAGCCTCTGATGGCCCGCCTCTGTCCATTCATTACCTGCAGGAGGCGAGTCCCATGAGGAATGGGGACGGACTTTGTTCCTACAAACGTCCCCAGTTCTTTATGCCAGATCAAGTGCCCTGTGAGAGAGATAAAACATGAACACCCCAACAGCCAGGACCAGTAGTGAGTGTAACAGAGAATCTAACAAGTGACAGTAACGTGCACTGGGAGAAATCTGATGAAGGGGTGACTTGTGAACAGGTGTTTCCCATTTCTAGAGGAAGAGAGATGACACACAGGTAGAATCCCATTTTTAAAAAAGGTATTTTTTCCTCTTCATCTTAGCCACCTTAGTTGCATACAAGGGAGGTTTTCCATATGAAATCTTTTTTTTTTCATTTGAATATTAAAAACTCGGGGCATATACAAAACCAAACTGTTTCTTGGTGATGGAAAAATTGGGGGATCTATGTCAAGAGATGGTGCTGACATTTTTTTCTTGGGAATATCAGGAGCAAAAGGACAAAACCTACTTGTGTGCATTTACTGGTCTCTCTGTTTCCTTGGTCTCTGTTGGGCATAGACAAATTCAGCATGAGCAACATTCTAGAAAGCTAGGATTACTCAGGCATACCCAGTCATCTGTCATGTGCTTTGAAACTGTATTTTCTCCCCGGCTTCAGGAGGTGAGATGTACTTCACAGTTCAAACTGGGGCCCAATAACTCTCATTTGTGCATTTGGATCTTTTGTGCAGTAGGAACATGAAAGCTGGTAGCACCAAATCTGACCATCAGACATACCACCCAGGATGTGCACACACAGCAGTGCTCAGAACATCCCTTTCCAGTGTTTTAGGTTTTGCATCTTTTCATGTTAAATTTTGATTCCCTTAAAACCAGAAAACATCTGGGGACCAAAGTCCCCCCTGCAATTGTGTCCCTTTAAAATAGACTCCTTCCCATGCCCTAGAATACGGATATATCCCAGGAAATTGGCAGCAATATGGAAAGTTACAGTAGTCATTAAGACACACTTTTAAATGAGAAAGGAAGAGTTCACTCTGTGGCTTCCATAGTTTGCCTCAAGAAGTTTTCTTTGTGAAAAGTCCCAATCATTAGGATACTTTCTTGTGATGTATTTTGTGGAGGCAGGGGAAGAAGCTTGGTTTGACATTTTTACAAAGTTCTTTTTATCCCCATTTTACTTTTCTTCATGCCACACAGACACCCTTCCCACATCTAGGGACCCCAGTGCAGCTATCCCCTGGGGTTGCCTAGTTGGGCAGGCAGGCCTGTTCCTCTCCTGTGAAGGCCAGTTGAGGATTCCTGACCCGCTGCAGAAGTCGCCTCACCAGTTCTGTGAGCGCCCCTCCTCGGAAGACTCCATGCCTGAACGCCCAAGAAACAGCCAGCCCTCATCTCCCTCAGCTCATATTTATGCCCTTTTGTGCCGCTTTTAACTTTCACATGGTGCTCATATGGGTGGGGGAGAGTCAGGAGAGGAAAAGCGAGGGCAGCTTAGGAGCACGCACCTCTCCAGCCAGCAGGGCCAAGATCTCCATCCTGCCCTTGCTGCCTGTGTTTACTGGGAAAGGATAGGTGGACGGGCAGAGCTTGGCTTCCTCAGTCTTTGCCCAGCTTCTACATCCACTGCACTCATCTCCAAGGCTAACGCCCAGGAGAGTCATTCCTCTCAAAGTCATGAGACTCAGGCTACCTTCTTTCCTTGCCTTGACTCACTGCCAGTCATTTCTAATAAAGATGATTATTAGACTGTGTGTTAAGAGATTTGGCAAATCAAAACTGGCTGGAAAACTAGGCAAATGATAGAGAAATCTGAGCAGCATTACTGCTACATCCATTATTGTCAATTGTTACAATTTTTTTAGAATGCACAGAGCACCCTTTTTTCCTTCTCACAGCCTGTCCGTACCTGAGAAAATATGGCCACCCAAGAAAAACCCATGCCAAGATTATCTGTCCCCATTCTGCCCACTGTCACCTTCAGCCCCATGAAGAGGTGACTGAAATGCATATGCCAAGGGGCAGTGGCACCTGTGACTCACAGAAGACTGTCAGTGGAAAGGAAGCCATTCGTAACCAGCATCTTTGGAAATCAGGAAAATCTGAAGGATCATTGCTTTCCTGAAAGGCACTCCAGCACTTGACATTTATCCATCTGTTTGTTTGTTCAACTAAATGCTTAGCCTACCTGTTGTTAAAGTATTCCTAAGAAGGGACTTTGGAAACTAAGACTCAAGGGATACCTTACTCTGACTTTTTTTTCCTCCTTAGGTCCAGAGGGGGCAAACCTCTTTATTTACCACCTTCCACAGGAATTTGGAGACCAGGACATTCTGCAGATGTTCATGCCTTTTGGAAATGTTATCTCTGCTAAAGTCTTCATTGACAAACAGACCAATCTGAGCAAGTGCTTTGGTATGCAAAAGAAACTAAGCTAGTATATTGCAGTAGGTTCCCAAGTGAAGAGTCGTGGGAAGGAAAATGTGAGACAGTTTCAGCCAGGATAGGGCCTTCCCCACATTGTGCTGGGCTCTGATTTTCTGGATCCTTGTAAGCAGATTTGGGCAAAGAAAGGAAGGCTCTGGGAAATTAAAGTCAATGCCCATACATTAGGTAATCTTCTATACTACACTATTAAGGAATCTAACCACAATTTAGCTAATCTTTCCCACTAATTCCTTAGCCCTCCAGGTTTAGTACAATTCAGACACCGTGGTTGTGGGCAACACCATATTGGGGGCTTATTGGCCTTGACATACACGCACACAAAGGCACTTTCACAGACAGACACCCATTCATCAGCACCAACACATCCATGTGTTCAGGCTGCTTGCGTGATCGCAGCTCCACGTGCCCGGGATGAGCAGTTGACAGATGTCACGGTTACATAGCACGCTGCATGATGGGATCTGAAGGGCCACCATCGGGGAGTGGGAATGAATGCGGAGTCCAGGGGCGTGCAGCTGTTATCAGAGCCTCAGCTGCCATGCCCCCTTTCCTCAAGCAGCCTGGACTCTGCCTCTTGTGGGTGTTTTTCGCTCCCTTAGGGAGGAAGGGATGCTCACAGAATGGACTGATGTTTTACACCAGGACAATAGCATTCATTAAATATATTCCTTGTTTCATTTTTCAAACCCTATTGGCCCCCAAAGCAGTTTACAGGCCAGGATGTTCAGAGTATATATTACTTGGCAAGCTCAGGGCCCAGTTTGAGTTAGAATATTTGCTTTAATCACTCCTGCAATTTAATTGTGCTATAAAGGAAAGTAGCAAAGGGAGGGTGGTTCTCAAACTTAACTCTGGCTGGTAATGAGTAATCAGGCCAAAGAGAATGTTTTGGCTTCTAAAACTCTAATCCTAAGGTCTAATTTGTGCTATCACCCAGGAAGGTCTGAAGGCATGGTTAAAGGACTCCGCATGTCAGCCACTTACAGTCACCACGTTACCCTAGCAGCAAGGCTGTCAGTCGGGACCCATTCGGCGGCTGCTGTGGCAACTGTATAAACCCCTGTGACAGTTCAGTAGAGAGGGATATGCAAATTAAATCATTATGGGGGGGGTGTGTGTTCGAGCAGGAGCCTACTTTAGGGAGGCTTCCCTACATGATTTACAAGACTTTGAGGCTGACTTTTGTGTTTTTCATAGCTAAACAATATTCTAGATTTGGAAGGGAATTCTGCTTCATGATTTGATTTGAGAAAATATTTACTTCCTTGAAAACAGATTGTTTATCAGCCTACAGCCTCCTTAACCATGTGCTCATACTGATGTAAACTATAGCTGTTAGTGTCAGCAGACAATTCTTGAGCATGATGGACTGGTTTCCATTTTTGTGGAACGCTATAGCACCCAGTTTGCTTGGCGAGCCAGCCGCATTTCTTAGGGCTGCCAGTCATAAGGTAGTGCCCCGTTCCTTCCTAGCTCTTAGCCAGGTTTTGTTATCCATCTCACCTTTGTCCATTTCCATTCTGTAACTATCTTGCTGTTCCCTGATAAAGACCCAGAGGGAAAGGAAAGTCAGAGCAAAAATCTTGGATCCCAGATCACATTTATTGGGAATGAGACTTAATAAAAATGTAAACATCCACTTCTTTGCAATCCAGCCTACCTCTGAAAAGCTGCCCAGCGTTATGCCGCATGCCCATTTTTATCAGCCGAGAACTGGGCAGAAAAGTCATGTCCTCTTCTTCCTCCTCTAGTTTGTAAAGGAATTTTCTCTTTAGCTTTAATAGCAGATGCATAGAGGTGCTTAGTATAGAACCTTCCGAACAGCTGACGTTTAGACCTAAATGTAAATCAGGACAATAGCTTCCTGTCACCACTCGGATCAGCACCCTTTACAGCCTTGCTGTACCTCTGCTGCTGCCTCCCCCAGTGCTGGAACAGACTCTGGGACCGAGATCCTCTTGTCACTGGGTCTTTGCAGTTCTTTTTCAAAAGCACGCCTTCCCTGCTGTTTATGGTGGAGGTTGTTGCTGCAGAGTAAGAGATGGGGAATTCTCTTCAGATGATTAAGTTCTAAGCCGTTGACTATGTATCCCCCAGACTTTGGGAGATGCCAGGGAGCAATTTCCTTTCTGCTGAATTTACTGGAGCTTTGGAAATGGAAAGTGAGATAAGGAGAAAGGCCCAGCACTTCCCTAGACTCCTTGGTATTAACTAACTCCAAATGGGTAAAAATCAAGTATGAGTGAGTGAGTTATTCTAGAGTTTAATTCGCTAATTGACCCATCCTCCAGCTAAACAGATGTAGGCTCTGTGTGACAGACGATGGAGAGCTCGAGTGACAGGCTGGGGCTTGGCAGTATCTGCTGTTCTCCAGCCCTTCCCTTCCCGAGCCTGCCTGTTGGCCTCACCTGGCTGGGACACGTGAGCCCCTAGGGGCCCCCACAGCCCTGAAATATTTACACCACTGCTTGTATGAGTAGCATGTATGGACCTGGGGTTCTTTTGGAGAGATACTAAAGGACTTGAAACACAATGATTTGAGCGAGTTCAGTAAGTGGAACTGAATTCAGCCAAACAATTGAGTCTGAGGTTTCAGTGTTGTGGGGAGGGGTGTGTGCTCCATGATGCCACATTTCCAGTCCAGCCAGCTGCTCCACAGCTGCTCAGTGGGCACGCCCCATCATCCACTCACGGTGGACTCACGATCAGTTCCGCAGAGCTGTGCTGGGCCCGTGGGGCTGGCGCCTCACGCTGGCTCTTCAGCCTTCCCCAGAGCTCCAGCCCCTTTTTCTGTTTTCTGCTGGGCTTCCTCTCCAGGCTGACTCCCTCTCTCGGTATTTTCCAGGTTTTGTTAGCTACGACAATCCAGTCTCTGCACAAGCTGCTATCCAAGCTATGAATGGCTTTCAGATCGGCATGAAACGCTTGAAGGTGCAGCTGAAGCGTTCCAAAAACGACAGCAAACCTTACTGATCCTAACCCCAGAGGCTCCCTGCTCTCATTTTAGCTTTCTTAGGGTAAGTCCCACGAGCCAGCCTGTCTCAACAGGGAAGGCAGAGGAGGACCACATTGCCAACTTTTACCAAGAGAGACGGTTATTTTTACAATAAGGCCTCCATGTCCCCACCCACTTCCCCTACCCAGTTTGCCATAATTAAAACTTGGGCTACTTTGTTTCTATTGAGTAATTCCTCCTCCAGTTGTGCCACTGTATTCTCCTTTGTTTTGCGATTTGAATCTCCTTTTACCTTTTTTTTTAATTTTTTTCATTTTTGCTTTTTTTTTAAAGAGAAGCATATACACAAATAAATGGCATCTTGAGAATTTAAAAGGCAAACAAACAAACGCTAATGTGCAATTCTAACTCTGAAACCACTGGTGCCCCGAGAGCACTGCCTGGAGAATTCACCCCTCCTTGCCCGGCGCCCGCCCCCGGAGGGAGGGCCCGGTGCTTAGAGGTTAACTTGGTGGCCTAGGAGAGGGAGAAGCCAGGAGAAGCACTTACTCCAACCACACGTCTTTCCACTACATCGGCTTGTTTTACTAAGTAGGATTTTATTTTAGGGTTCAAAGAAACATGACATTTATTGGTCAAATTATTACACTGGTTGTCTATTTTGTTATTGTTTTATTTTAGTTTTTAGAAAGGATTAATGTACAAAAAGATTTAGAGATCTGTTTCTTAAAGCTACAGGGTTTAAAAAATAAAAATGAGTGAAAATACTTGATGTTTCTTGAAAGATAAATTTAATAATAATAAATAAATACGTAAATACATAAATAAAAAAGAAAGCCACAGGCCTGTAAATTTTATTTGTAAAAAAGCATTTCTATTTTTATACAAAATTTTTACTGCCTCAGAAATAATGGAAGTTATTTATTGCCTATTGTTAACTTATTGGGTACCTAAAGAGCAGTTCTCTGTCTAGCTAGAACCTTCTGAAGTAGTCTCTAGAGGAATTGTTCTAGGAATGGGCTTTTTTTCACCGTTGAACCCTAGACCTGAAGTTCATGCTTTATCCTCTCGTTGTTTGTATCTGTCTGATTATTTTGTTTGTAACTTCCATTATCTAGTTTACAGTTCAGTCGTCTGACTTTCCCCGTATGTCACATTTGTTGAAACTGGACCTTCTCCCCCTGTCCCTCACCCCAAAACACCCGGAATCCATCCCCTTTCGCTCTCTCCAGATGGATTCTCTTGGGGTTTCATTGTGCTGTGGATAAAGAGTGTAAGAAATGCAAATTATGTGAATGGCTCGGAGACTCCCTAATGACCTAAGATTTGCATTAGTTTTTCTCCTGCACCCTTAAAAGTGATTTTGTTGCTGCTGCATAGATTCTGTGTAACTTTTTACTCTTCCTTGTTTTTTCCCTAGACATCTTCATGCCCGTTAGTTCATCGTTTGCCTAGCATGTCCCTGTGGCGTCTCAAAAAAAAGTTTCATCGTCCCGTCATTGTTTCTGATGTCTTTCTGACCTCACATCATATTTGGTTCTCCTACTGACCTTTGATCTAGTTTGACCTTTGAAATTTGCATGTGACCTCATCTAGCTATGAATTCTGGGAAGTCAATGTGAAAAACATTGCTGCATTCATGCAAGACTGAAATTTATTATTAGACAAATTCATTATAGAAAAAAACCTGTGGCAAAAACGTTTCTTTCTTATTTTTTTTCTTTTCCTAAAACAGACTTGAAAGTATTATACAGGGATTGGCATTCTTCCCGGTCACTGGTAACAATAGCAATATGTGTCCAGGGACACAGAATGTTGGTTTCTAACAGACTACTTCCAAAAACAGTTTAAGAAAAAAACTGTCTGATTTTAAGTCTCTAGAGGTCTGTAATAGTTTTTACATTTTTCAGGCAGTGTAAAGTTTTTTGATAAGGCCATTTTAGGTGGCTCACTTTCTCATTAAGATATATATATAGAACCACTTTTTGTAGATTAGTATAAGAAAAATATTTACCCTGTTTTGGGGCAAATGCTACCTATTTGTGTCACCTTTTGCTGAACTCACAGTTAGACAATCCATGGTTTAATGCACATGAAATTACCTATATTTTATACTGTTTCAATGTACAGGAGAAAGGTTACTGTAAACTGTGTTATGTTGGTGCTTCTGTGAATTAAGTTGTGGTTTCATCATGAGTCTTAATGTTCTTTGTTGATAAGACAAGTTTAGAATTGGTTTACTTAATACAAAAAAAAAAAGAATTTCAAAAAAAAAGTTGTTTGCTTAAAAAAAATTTCATGTGAGGGAAAAAAAAAAACCTACTCCAGAATAAGTTTTGTGTTGGCTTGTGAAGCATTGATGTCATTTTTTTTAATTGTGGACTATTTAGATGTGTTTGTGTTCAGCAAAATGTGATCTGTTTTTTTCTTTTAAAGAAAAAAAGTGAAAATATATAGTGCCAAATTCCAAAGGTACTTCCTTCCTAGAGCTTCAGTGTGTTTCTTGTGAGAAGTAATTTGATAACATGGGTATTTTATTATGTGTTTTGTATAAATCCCTAATATTTAAAAAAAAACAAAACAAAAAAAGGTTACAAAGTTTGTTAACTTGCTATCCTGTGGTCTTGTTGCCTGAAATTGTTATTGTTTGTTATTTCTCTCTGATGTTTTTTGTAAGACATTGTATAAGTGCCCATGTCCCACTTTTTTAACCACTCCGCACATCAGTGCTGTGAAGGCAACCTCACCATGTATTTTCTTCATAATCTATGGAAACCTCTAAGGTGAGAAAGTTTTGAACTTTTAACCCTTTCTACCCAGAGCTATCTGGAATGTTGATGACTTTGTATACTGTCATGATTTGAGTTTGTTTTGGGGTGTTTCCAATTTGGATTTTTTTCCCTGCATCTATCCTCTAAGTTGTTTCGGTTTGACTACTTTGTTCTTTGGTTAAGATCCAAAAGAAAACAGAAAACAATTCCACGAGGCCAATCTAAAGGGAAAAAATCCTACACTACTTTTGATTATTTCTCATTTTTGGGAAAAGAATTCCTAATGTGCTACTAGAATTCCTTCTTCAGTTTTAACGAGTAATTGGATAAACCCTGAGGGAAAACGGAGGTAGATTCAGCACCTAACAATCCTGTATGCTTTTGAGATCACGTTTAGTGCTATGTCCTAGTCTAGAATATTTTCATATACCTTGCAGTAAAACGACTTTGTGGCAGGACAGTCTCTTGAGGGGTTTTGTTTCTGTTTCTTAAATACTCCTAAATAATATTTCTAATCAATCAAATAATATTTCTAATCAATCAGCCATTATGCTGGGGCATCTCCGATCCCAGTAGGTACCTCTGAATATACCAGGTGTCTGGAGTTAGAAGCCCATAGCCCTTTCCCAGCCTTTTTGGTTTTTTTAATTGAACACATTTCATCTAAGTAAAGCTCAGTTCTTTATCACAATTTACTGACCAAATACCTAGCACCAGTTCCTGCTGCCACTTTTTAAAGTGCCATATGACTTTCTACGAACAGGTACCTTGCTGTCTTGACAAATCCTAATGTCACGCCTACAGCCCCAACACAAGCTCCAGTCTTCCTCTTCGGCATGCCCTGGAAGCTTCTTGGCCTCAGCTCCCCTTCCCCGCTCAGCACCCTGTTAGGATCAGTGTGTGTGGATGGGATAGCCCTGGGATGGAAAGGACTAGCCTCTACTGATGCAAAAAAACAAAAAGCAACACAAACGTTTCCTTCTTATAGCACATGCACTTACTTACAATGACATGATTTGTATTATCCTCACATGTGTTTACTACTGCTGGGGCCTTCCTTCATCCTCTGAGGGCTATTTTGTACTTCCTGCAGCAATCAGCTTAATAACAACACTTATTGCACCTGTCTCTCTCTCAGAACACGGTGTGTCTTGACACATACCACGTACGTGGAAACACAAGAGCCCACCACTTGAATTTCTAAGACCATTTCATTCTGAAACTTCTTATCAATTACCTAAATCTCAACGAAAAACAATTTACTGAAGCCGACTCCCCTCCCCATCTCCCTCTCAACCCATCAACCCACCTGCATGCATCTCCCCCAGAGGAAACACTGAGGGTAGGGGACAGGAGGCTCAGGACGCGCCCTCTGAATCGAGTGTTTCTTCTTCACAAGTCACCAAGAGAGGACATGAGGGGGAAAGTCCTTTTTTGCCCTTCTCCAAAAAATAACCTTCCACAGAGACAAACTGTCCTTCTATCCACTTTTATCTTTTAATATCAAAAGGAAAAAGCTGCAAGGGTGCAAAGGGCCTGTGCCAGAAGAAAACACACACAGGGAAACTGCTTTTTTTAATCAATTGTAGAGAATAGTCATTTTTAATCTAAATTAGAGAATTGTGATACAATGGCAGTCCTCAAAGGCGTAACGAGTTCATCTTTCTTTCACCATAGGGGTTATAGTTGGCTTGTGCTACTCTGGAATCATTTTACTGTTTGTTTTTATTATCTTAAGTGCTAATTAAAAAAAAATAAAATTTTAAAAAAACCTGTAGTTTCATTACCTTTTTGAATAATGTCATACAAAAAATGTATTTGTTTTTTTTGTGCTGTGAGAATTGATGTTTGTAGATTAATAATCATTTTGTTTAGAATTACAAAATAGTTTTTAAATATTGTCTGAGAAAAGCCAAAGTTAATGCAACCTAGTGGAAACTGTAAGACCATTTGAGTATTGTTTGTTTTATTGATGCATTTGGATTTTGTTGTTTGATGGAATTTGAGCCAAAAAAAAAAATACGCAGGCTTTCCTATTTCTACAACTGATTGTACTTATGCATTTTGTACCAGTGGAACTTTTTATACTGGAGATTAAAAAAAAAAAATGGAAATTTTTGTGGCTTGCTCTGGTGGGCCCCTGACAATGACTGATTTCAAGTTTGATTTCGGGTTGATTGATAGAACGTTGCTTTTCTTTTGAGAATTAAAAACTTTGGCTTGATTTCTTTTTTCCCTTTGCTTATATCTAGCATTAGAATTTTGTCTTAAAATAACAGCGGTAAGTTTCACTTTTTATTCTGTATTGTGCAGTTACACAATAAGGTAATTAGATTTAGAAGTACTCAGTCACTTTAAGTGGATAAATGTATTAGTTAAAACTTTAGGGTTTGCTTTTTTGCTGTTTAGATCAAAGTTTTTTCTGATTCTTCTGTCCTCATTGTGAACATAACCGTGTAGTTGAAACAGTCAAACTTATTTTTGTAATGTATGTTATTGTGTGATGCAGTTTTTTGCTTCTGTCTCCAATATTAAACCATTTTCCTAATACTTGTTTCTCTCTCTGCGTGTTGTATTGTTGGTAGTCATTATATGTTGGTGATACATCTGCACACCTCACTGTTTCACGTATCTGTTTTTTTCTCTATGTTGTGTAAAAAGATACAGTCGATTCCACTTAAGTGAATATCTGATTTGGGAAAGAGGAAACTGCACACCAGCCACCTTTGATTTATGTACAACCGCCCACTTGAACTCCTGCTTCCAAGATTTATACACTTTTTTCCTACGGTTCACCTCAGTAACTGCCTTTGGGGTTGGATTTGCCAAGGTGTTTTACGGTCTTTTGACCACACAGGTTAATTTCCTCTTCTCTCCCCTCCCTCATGAGTCTATCCACGCAGTTCTTAACATACATTCCAAACTGCTGCGGGGTTTCCTCTCCACACCCACGAGGCCAAACCCGCACCACTACAGTCCAACTCTTCTTAGACACTAATCACTTTCTAAAAGAAGTGAGTTCTCCAGGGAAGAAAAATCAACTTAGCCGGTGAAAAGGGTTCAACTTAAGTCTATTATTTGTTGCCCTCAATCAAAAGATATGTATAGAAAAGTCATTTAAATTATTTATTTCTACAAGCTAATTGAATCCAGGAGCAGCTTTAATTATTAACACTAACGGAAGAGAAAAGAAGTATTTCCAAGGGCTCAAATGGAAGCTGTACTCAGTCCGGTGGAGGCAGGGGGAGGTAAAGTTTCTCACACTCAAGCCGTCTTCATAGTTTACTGTCCTTTTCCAAACAAAAGCCAATAACGCCATACGCATCCACACACTCCCTCCTGGATGAACCTAAGTCTCGTCCCCACTGTCACCCCAAGGCCAGTTATCAAAAACTGTTCCTTCTCTGCCCTCAAAGACTGAAGCCGCAGGCCCTGTTCTGCCTCTGCTCAGGAATCTGATTGCTCTTAAAGTGCTCTTACAAGATTCCGTCGATGTTTGCTCCCTCTGTCTTATCTCTCCTTCCAGTATTTTCAGACGCACAAGCTCTGACTCAGGCCACCCAGCACCTGGCAGCCTTCCTCTGCGTGCCAGTGAAATCTCTCCCAGTAGGTGCTCAGGCTCTTCACCCTCTCGTTGCAGCAGCCCCTCTGGCCCGAGATTGTATTTTCTAGTCTGCTCAAGAACAGAGGGGCCTGGCGAGGTGGAGGAAGGGAGGCTCCCTCCCCGGGGCTGGCCGCCTCAGTGATGGTGATGCCACCAGCTCCAGCCTGCACGGATGGAGCTCACTTCCTACCATCACTTCTGCTTTCAGTCTCCTCATAGCCTTCGGCAGTCTCCTCTGAAAACACACTGCCTACGTTAGTGGGAAAGGATGGCTAAGGGTGTGATTTCTTTTTATTAGGGAGGTGGGAGGGGGATGTTGGGAGGCATGGGGGGTGATTAAATTATCATTTCCAAGGTGCAAGTGTTTATTTTTCAAATCTATAAGTACATAGTTCCACCATTTTGGCACAAGACAAAATACTCATGCTAAGCAAAGGAAGAGAAAGACAAAGCCAGTTTTTGTTGCTTTTCTAAAGCAACAAATAATTCTCCAAAGAAGGGGACGAAAATGCTAGTTCCTTTAAGCACTTACTGACTGTAAAGTTGGTCCCTGCTTAAATTCATACCCATAGTTTTGAGTCGGTATGACACCACTGCAGTGTGAGCAAGGTGAATCCGTGTGCCATGCATGGACCACCTTGGGATACCGCAGCACCATCAACATCCGCCTTGCTGATGGAAGCCACACACGCTGCCCAGCCCACAGCAGTCGCACGCAGCCGATGGGCTCGGACTCTTAGCTGGCAGGCTAGGACACACAGTGAACATTAATGTACTGTGAATCGTTCCTGATAAGTGAATAAAACATTGTGACCAAACAATCAGCTTATTCACTTATCAGGAATCGACTGTTCTGCTAATTTGCTGTTGTTGTTTTTCATCTCTGTTGTAGTTCACTATTTTTGCTGTGTTCTGTTTTCTCCTCTCATGCTTGGGCAAATCACTGGGAATATTATCTTCATGTGACCATGAAACGTTTCTATTGAGTGAAAATGATATCTTAACAAAATCTATGCACTTGCTATCAGGAACACAATACTGGATGTGTCTTATATATATTGAACTATATAGTACTCGATTTCTTAAATAAAGCTTAAGAAAGGACTCTGTTGTGTGTAAAGTTAATGTGATTATTTTTCAAAGCAGTGTTTCTAAGGGGTATTTTTGTTCTTTTAAGTCTTGAGTGATACAGGATATTTTTCATTAAAATTATATCACTGGCTTTATGACTTAATATTCAATAAATTGACTTTGGAAACAAAAGTTCTCCGGAGTGCATTTTAGCCAAGAGACCTCTGGAAATCCATCCCCTGCCTCGTGACCACGGCCAGTCTCTATCCGCACACTGTGGGTGGCAGAACAGAGCAGTCCCTTCATGGCCAAAAAGCCCACTAGGAAGCACCCAGAGTCTGCCCCAACCTAGAAAACCCAACTGTCTTTCTGGATGTGATCTCTTTAGGCCCAGAAGAAAGGGGACCAAAGAGAAAGGCAGATCCAGGAATAATGCTGGTTTGTGTCAATACTTTGCCAGAATGATGTGACATTGAAAGCATGCCCTGCTGGAGAACAATAGCCGCCCTATTCAGGAAGGCAGAATGAGAGTCAGCAAGAGAAGGCATTTGATCATGCAGGATGAGAAGCGTAATGTTTCAAAGCGGTGTGTGAGAGAGAGACATCCTATAACAGTTGCAGCGCTTAAACCGGAGGCCTGCTGCTTGGCCCTTTGAAGGAATATTTTTGAAATTTTTCCTACAGGCCGTAAGTTTGAACAGAATGGCATTTTCTGTTGGATTCCTTTTTTGCTTCAGGGTTTTATGTTGGATTTGTTTTTCTAGCTTAATGTTGGATTCTGAGAAAAACTCCTTAACTTCTACTTGCAAAATGGCACAAGCATCCTGATCCTTTATGAAGCAAATCTTATTCATCCCTGGTAATGAGGGACAGAAAGAGCAGCTAATGAAAACCCACAGATAATCCAGAATTATTCTTCCATTCTCTGCTTTCTCCCACCACAAACCTCCTACTCATAAACTTCTCACAAAAAAAGAAGCTTCTAATGAAAGTGAGGGAGCAGAGAAAGAGCCAAGAAGCAGGAAAAGGCAGCCAAAGCCAAGGGCCTGGAGAGGGCATACCTGCTGGTGCCGTGCAGCCGCGTGGGGAGCGCTTAACCCTGGGAGACCCATAGTCCAGGAGACCTGGGCGCAGGCGCTGAAGAGCTGCCTGCGTGTGGGGCACCCTTCACAGTCCTCCCTTGCCAGTCAGGCACCCAGCTAGAACACACCCCTTCCGTAAAGAGCACACAGCCGAGGGCGTCATGGGTAGGAGGGCGCTGAGTTAGTCGGGGAAGGAGGAATAAGACCAACGTCTTCCCCTGTTGGTGTGCAGCCCTGATTCCAGAGTCCCCCATGTCTCCCTAACCAGGGGCTGCATGCTGGGAGACCAGCACAGAGTAACAGGTCAAGGCAGCTGGAAGTCACCTGCCGGGCAGGAGCTGCTTTCTGAGGAATACTCCATGTCTTGTAACCTGTCTCTACTGGTCAGCAAAGCACCCTGGCACCAGCTTCCACGTGCCTGCATCAGGAGGGTGTTTTAATACAAACTACACACACACACACTGTTCTCCAACTGGTCACTTATAGCTGAAGCCGCACATAAAAATCCCCAGTTGTGAGACACTGGAGGATCCTTCTCTCATGAAGCTGCTGGGCCATGTATAGAAAGTTCTCAGGTGCATTCTCTGGGAAGCCAGACTGCCTCGATGTAAATGCCAACCCTACCACTGATTACCCAGGGAACCTCTGTGCCTGAATTTCCTCATTAGCACAAGGAGGGTAAAAATAATACCTAATACGTGGGGTTGTCATGAGGATCAACTAAGCCAATACACATAAAATGATGTGCTCAGGGTCCACGGCGCTGTGAGCACTAGGTCGGGCCGCAGGTGAATCGGAGCAGCCACACCTAAAGACAGGGCAGCTGAACTGGCCTCTGCTGGCCTGGCCTCTCACCTTCTCCCAGCAGGTGTCCACTTAGCTCCCTGGGTTCCCTGGGGAACTGTAGGCAAGGTCTGGCCAGAAAGTACAGCTCTTCCAGCAGAGCTCTCTGCACTGACAAGTCCCACAACAGGCCTTTCCCCTTCAGAGACACTGTCCACTCTAGCGGCATCTCCCCTTACAGGCTCACACACCACACAGCTCCAGGAAGCTACCAACTCATCCCACGCTAGGAAAAGGCAACGATTCCTCACTCAGATCCACCCCTTCCTACCTGTATTGTATTTAGGCATCTCTTCCCCAAAAGAAAAGCCTAGCTGTCCAGTTTGGACCCAAGGCAGGAATGACAAGGTCACCTGTAGATCTGTCTGTAACAAGTCTGTAGGTTCCAGGCCCTTCCAAGGCAAAGCGGTGCTCAACAGCAACCTGAATGGGTGTATGACCACCTCAGGGAGAACAGAGGCCGGACTTCCGAAACAAGGGCAGGCACACGGATACAGCCAGGCAGAGAGCACCCGACCCCCACCCCCATCCTCACCCTGCTCCCCATTCACCACAGGCACTCTGCTTTTGTTGTCTTTATTGGTGATCCATGCAGAAGTTTGGAAAAATGATTTTGCTACTAAAAGCACAAAGACGAAAAGTCATAGCTTAAGCAGAGGGTGACTATTAAGAGAGACTCTCTGTTACCTAAGCCCTGTGGCAAATGGTTAAAGTCTTTGGAGTCATTCTCCCCTTCCCTCCTCTCTCCACCCACTTCTATCTTCCCGCATTCTTTGCAATGCTGTAGAACATTCGCTATTTATGGTGTGCTGTTTCCATGTCACATGTGTCTGTCTCCTCAGCTAGACCATGAGCTCTTTGAAGGAAGTGACTGTGTCTCGTCCATCAATGGACCCCCGTGCCTCGCACAGTGCCTGCCATCTAGTCAGGGTTCAAACATGCTGGCTGGTCGAGGAGACTCTGGGAAGCAGCAGTGAGCATGCTGGGGCTGGGGACAAGGCTTCTTCATTCAATTGTGGATGGGCTCAGCGGGGTGGAAACTGGAGACCCCCTGGCCAAAGTCAGGAGCCACAGAGTGGGGGCCTAGGACATGTGTGGGAATGAGGGAGAACCACTGCGCTGAGCCCCCTATGCAGGCTCTGCCTGGTGGCCCCAAAGCTTCTCAGCTAAGGGGTCCCAAATGGAAGACTTGCCTGCTATGAGGTCAAGCCACCTCAGATGTCCCGTCATCTCTTTCTGCACCCGCTCAGGAACATTTTCTATCTCGACAGAAGTTTAACGTCTGAGATCAGAACGGACATAGAACTAAGCGCACATGAACAGAAACTGTGGAGACAGGCGCCTGACTCAGGCATTCCTGAGAAGCGGATCCGCTCCCTTTCCCCCATCTCCCACGGCAGCTCCTGTCGGGCCTGGCAAGTTAGTGCCCAGGGCAGGATGGGGCCGACACCAGCCCCCCACCCTGCACAGCACAACCGAGCCATTCAAACAGACTCCGACAAGCACAAGGTCCCTGCTACTGCAGGGATGCCATTTGGCGGCAGGCACGCAGGACATGGGCTTGGATCCTAGTTCTGTGTCCCAACAAAACAATAGCTACCACAGAGCGAGGACGTTCGCCGCTAATCATTCATTTGTTCAAAACACACGTTAAAGAGCTACCCTGTGGCAGGCATTCTGGCAAGGCCGTGGGTGCAGACAGTTAACACGTCATACCCCTCCCTCTGAGAGTTTGGCCATAATTAGCTTATCTGCCAAATAAGGGAAAACAGGTAATCAAGTGGATGGTCCAGGCAAACCTCTCTCCCCGCACAGCAGACACTGCATCCCAGGGCGCCCACACAGATTACTTGCTCGGAGACACTTCTATGGGACACTCTACCTTAGCTTAGCTCACTGTTGCTCAGACTCAGCATCGCCCCGCTGGAGCTTCAACGGCTGTCCTGGGGGAGGATGAAAGACAGTGGGAGACAGGGCAAGAAGCTCCCTAAAGCTTGTACACAACGTCTTTACCGAGGCCAGAGCTGACCAAAGTGGCCCAAGTGCTCCAGGGTCACGTTTCCCAACCACCCAACTATGACACGTTCTTCCCCATCTACAAAATGGGATCCAACCAACAGCTTCACATCTTTAAAAACTATGAACTGAAATAAATGCTGGGTGCCTTCCCCTCAAGGAACACAATTAGGCTGGGTAGGTGGGTAGGGGGGATGTAAGGGAGGACAGGGCCTCTGTGGGCCTGAGAGGCGGGGGCTCTGGCAAGAGAAGAATGCCCTGCTGAGCTGATGCTGCAGTCACCACCCACCTGGAGCTCCAGGACCCCATGCCCCGCCGGCCCAGCTCTGCCCGCTTTCTATCCCCCACTGACTGCATCTCCCCAGAGGTGCCCCATTCAGCCTCTCCTACAGTGTCAGCACATCCCTGTTCGCAGCCTCAATTTCTGCCCAGTTGCAATAAAATGTTGGTACCCACTTGCCTGCCTTCCCTGGCACATGATGCTCTGCAGAGCAGGTGTCAGAGAAGGGGAGATTCCCAACTCAACTCCCCCACCCTGTGACGAGAGGGCCAGGCAAGCAGCCCCTCAGGTTGGCCAGAGCACACAAACAAGGAAATATTGGTGATCTGTCATTCAAGAATGTGATTATAAATATATGTCACACACCTCTATAATTACAACCATCCAGGTTAAAATTTGAATAATTCACAAACTTACAGTGTGGTATGAATTTGGAAACATGGATCTGAAGTAATGTTTTCCAAATTCTATTCTACAGACATTACCCTGCAAGATAATCTATGGGAAAAATAAGTTCGGCAGCCAAGAAGGTGTGAGGAATGCTGTTAACCCAATCCTCCTGGAAGCTGCCCATGTGCAGTCACTTAGAAAAGCTCTGGGACAGCTCTGCATCCTGCAGCAAAGACCTACCTAGTTCACCTTGTTCAGCCCAGTGCAAGCTATGCTTTCATTCTTGAAACTGTCATCCTATGATACCTATTAACCGGAGGGGTGACGCAATGCAGTGGGGAAGCACATGGACTTTGGAATAAGGTTGCCTGGGTTGACCGTGGCTCTGCCACTTACTAGCTTGAACCTTCAGCAAGTTCCTCAATTTCATCATCTGTGAAACACAGGACACCAACAACAGCACCTACCTATATGGGAACTATTCCTAACAGCATTTATAACACAATAAGCTCTAGAGAGGTGTTTATGAACAGCCAGCAGAACTAGTGTCCTAAGGCAAGGGTTGGGAAACACTAGCAGAGAATTGGAAGCCCTATAGAATTCTGGAGACATCATCATCTCTCCGTAAGATTACAGACTGGTAGGAGAAAGCGTATGTAATTATGACTCAACATGTTAAGTCATGACCAAGGAGTATGTGGGGACTTTGGAACCCAAAGGGAAGGAACCGCATTTCTAACGGTGAGGAAGATTTCAGGAAACAATCTACAGCCAAACTGACAGAAATCCCAAAACATAAGCAGGATTTCACCAAGCAGAAAAGTAGAGGACAACTGCAGCAAATACAGAGTAGGTGTGCAGTGTGGCTGGGAACAGCGAGCAGCCCGATTTGACTAGAGTGGACAGGAGCCGGAAGACGGGACAATGCACTTCACTGGAAACGTGGCTGACATTAGGTTGTTACGGGCCCCAGGTTCCAAATTAGGGACCTTGGGATTTCAGTCTACAGGAAATAAGGATCACCAACATCAAAAACAACCAGTCAACCAAGGAAGGATCAGAGTGGGTAGTGAACTGAGTAGAAGAGGAAAAGACTAGGGGCAAGGAGACATGTTTCAAGGAAATTAAACCAGTTCAGGTAAGCACAGAAGAGGCAATCAGACCAGAGAAGGGGAAAAAGGGTTGAGAGGTATTTCAAACACAGCAAAATATTGGGTGTGACATTTAGAGAAAGCATAGAAATGACAAAAAAAAAAAAAAAAAAAAACTGGGGGATGGGGCAGAATTCGGAGTGGGGAATGGAGAAGACCAAGGCTGTAGCAAAGGTCCTTGAGATGGACACAGTAGTAGCAGCAGCATGTCCTGGGAAGTGATGGGTGACAACTTGGGCTCATGTCAGGTTCAAATCCATCCTGGTCTTGCTCCCAGGTAGGGCCAGCTACAGATGTGGGCAGCATGAGTAACTGGGTGGGAAGCAGTTATAGGAATGCTGGCCCCACTCTGCAAGACTGTCAGAGTGGGGGAAGGGCCTGTATTGAGCATCATCTACAATAAGATCCAGGTTGATGGCATGTTATTTCTCCCCTCCCAGAAAGGACTCCACAGGGGTACTCTGGATGAGCCAGGACGTTAACATCGGGAGTTAACGTCCCATTCAGGAGCCCATTTTGCCCCCCAGAGACCTTCCTCCTCTTCCCTGCTTGCTGATGGATGCCTGGGATGTCTATCCAAAGGAGATGGTTTAGTCCGTTCTCTCTCTTCTACATGGGCCAGAAAATTGCCAAGCTCTGTCTAGATCCATGAAACTATATTGTGACATGGCCACTTGACATGGGAATATAGTGACATAGCTAAATTAATAGGCTAGTGTGTTTTCAACATTTTCTTACCAGCAATGATGCTCAAATGCTCTCACCCTATCTCTAACGCCCCTCATGTTCTTAATCACATCCTCAGCCTAATTGCATCCTTGGGCTTCACTCAGGGATAAGGATAAAGTTCAGGGATGCATTTTGGGTCAGCAAAGTCCACTGTACACATTACATGAAAATAAAAAAAATTCTTTTTTCTTGTTGTCCTACGTCAGGATGGCTGCAACAAAACCACAACAAAATTTCCTACCCCGAGCTGTGATTCTTTCCATCTCCACCTGGGTCAGTGGAATCTCCAGGTAGTATTAGCTCACCTAATTAGCTGCTTTCCCCCTCTTGCAGCTGAAAACCACACCCACAGCACATCAGTCACGTCCGGCCCTGTGTGAAAGCCCTGTTCTCTTCCTGCTGACGTTCCACTTTGAAGCTAATTGCCCTGGCCAAGAATACATACCAACTAGTGTGACCCTGAAATACACTGCTGCCTGGTGTTTTGCCCGCCAGCTCCCGGCATCCAGGCGTCTTCTGGCCAACTGCTGGAGACACTTGAGCATCACCCTGTGCCGGGAGCAGGGCCCAGACCAGTGTTGTGCCACCTCGATCCCTCAGGCCGCACCTGCCATCCGCTATGATCCTCAAAACCGGGAAGGGCTCTCTTCTCCAAAAACTTCCTCCCTAACAAGCTCCACTGATAAATTAAAGGCTTCATTCCCCCATCAGATAAAAGGCTAAAACGCAATGAACGATCCCGGAAAAAGTTAAATAACGGTTCCACCTGGAAACTTGAACGGCCCTTCTTGGCAAGGTGATTTTAATCAAACAGAATTAGAAGACACGGAGAGCCTGGAAGAGGGAGGTGGGATGATGTGGTCAAGGGCTGCCCAGAGACAAATCACTTCCGCCACGCTGGCGTATGGCGCCTTTGCTATGTGCCAGGCACGGCGCTGGATGGGCTCTTTGTGCATCATCTTCATTTACGCGGCAGAGTGACCCAGTGAAGTAGGCATTATTTCCATTTTGCAGGAGAGCAAACGGGTTCAGATGTGAAGTATCGGTCTAAAGCCAAACGGCCACTAACCGGCACGGCATAAGCGTTACGTTCCACAAGGTCCCTGACGGCCACCTGGGCGCACAGGTGGTGAGAGCCTGGGTCACCCCACTCCCACTGGATGTGCCCTGGTGGCGACCGGGGCACAGCCCACTGTCAGGTCGATGGGAAAGACTGCTTGGCACAGAGGCTCCCGCATAGGCCCAGGACACAGGGCAGGGCTGGTCACAGCCATGAGTTCGTTGCCTTGACCTCAAATGCCAGCTGCAACCCCCGTGAGCCAGGGACACCCTGGCGGAGTGCACGCACGCGTTGCAGCCTCCCTGCGCTAGCCTGGCGCGCGTGACCGTCTAATGGGGCCGGCGCCAGCGTCCCACACCGCGAACTCGGGCAAGCGAGGACAGAAACGGTTTCTCCACTCACAACCGCTCCTTAGCACTCACATCCCGTCTGTTTGGGTGCCCCCGGGTTGGGACATTAGGTTCTGCTGGTCCCGCTTTCCGCAGGCCTGACCCTAAGCGTCGTCGTCGGGAGGTGGTGGGGTGGGGCGGGGGCGGTGCGTGGCTTACCTGGCGTTAGCTTGGGATCCCGCGCGGCCGGCTCCCTTTTCGCCTTCACTGCAGCGTCCTCGTGCTGCTTCTCAGTGGGTTGGCCCTAGCCCCCGCCCTTGACCCTCGACCCCGGCGGAGGTGGAGTTAGTCCCACCGCACCTAGGGGCGCCCCTCGATGACAGCACAGGCCTGCTCCCGGCCTGAGCACCTGCAAAGCCGCGAGGAACCCTGGAACATCCGGTTGCTGACGCACAGCTCTCCGGGACCGGACGCAGGTGAGGCAGAGTGGGCAGAGCCGCTCAAAGCCCGCGTCCACGTTCTGCTCCCATGCCCTGCTCCCATGCCCTGGCTGCCGGCGCCTGCGGAGTCTATTGCCCTCTATCCCTCCTGCTGCAGCCAAGCAAAGAGAGGGGCAGAGAGCAGCTACAGTCACCATAGCCACTTTCTAAGGCACTCCAGAACTTTTCCCATCTCAGGCAGAAAAATAAAACCCAGCAAGAATTCTTTCCCCTACTTCCTGTTTTACACTAGACCACAGTTCTTAAACTTGGAAGCCAAGCATTTGGTCCTTCGGATATTTTGGTCTTTTTGGTTTCACTCTCCTTTGGGGTAGAGGTGCCAGAGAAAATACAGGGCGCTCAGTCTCAGGAAAACAATAAACGTTTAAGTATCGTCCATGCATTACTTGGCACATACTGAAACTGTTGTTTATCTGCCTAGTTATTTTCAAATTTAACTAGGCATCCTCTGGTTTTATTTGCTAAATCTGGCAACCCTACTTTGGGAAAACAGAGACCACTTCTTGTACCCTCAGTCAGGGTAGTGTCGTAGGGAAGAAGGCGTGTGTTTGTCCCTGGGAGGTAAGTGATCTTGATATTTCACGATATCATCTCCTCACACACCAAAAAAGCCTCCCCTTCCATGAACGTTTTTAAAGGAAGCATAATGGTGGCATTTTATCGGCCAAACCCACAGAGTTGTATCCTCTCAGGTATTTATTTGGAACAAATAAAGCTGTCATGTATTACATAAGATAGAATGCACATGTTTCTGCAAATAGCGTTGATGTACGGCAGGCAAGCCCCAACACTGTTTGACTTTGTCCAGGAAAGAATTCAAGAGTGAGCCCCTGGTGTTAGCAATCTATTATTGAACCGTACTGCTCCTTGCCGGGCTAACTCATAGGCAGTGTGCCCAGAGCCACACTTGTGGGCTCTTGGCAAGTGCATTTATATCCACTTGTGTCCACTTTCAATCACATGCAAATTGAGGGTTGGGTTATTCAGAACTTTCTAGGAAAGAGGAAATAACTTCGAGTCACTGCCTTGGAAAGGGCCAGTAGCTTCCTGGTTGTTGCCATGGCGTTGGTAAACTGAAATGGCACTGATGGGAGTGTCTTATGTGAATGAGCAATGAGGGCAGCCAGGCACCTGGTTTTGTCACCATCTGCTGGTTCCTGCTGGTTTTTTCACTTCATCTTGTGGGGATAGGGAGGTAAGTCCTGCTGGTCTCCTCCCTCATTTCCCTCTCAAAGATTAGATATTGCTCCTTACTCTTAAAGGGACAGCAGAAGAGCAGAGGTCTTTCTTCTGTAACTGCTTCTTTCTGATTTTATGGGCATTGGCCCTGCCTAGTGTTGGAGGAGTAAAATCTCTGGACCTGATCTAAGGGGCCCTATGGCAGGATGTTTGTATTCTCCGAGTCAGACAACTGGATGGGTGGGAAGCCTTGTGCAGCATCATCTTCACATGGAATTGTCATAGTCTAGAAGGCACAGACTTTACTAAGAAGTTAAACAGCGATCAGGCGTGGTGGCTCACGCCTGTAATCCCAACACTTTGGGAGACCAAGACAGATGGATCACCTGAGGTCGGGAGTTCGAGACCAGCCTGACCAACATGGAGAAACCCCATCTCTACTAAAAATACAAAATTAGCCGGGTGTGGTGGTGCATGCCTATAATCCCAGCTACTCAGGAGGCTGAGGCAGGAGAATTGCTTGACCCAGGAGGCACAGGTTGCGGTGAGCCGAGATCGCACCATTGCACTCCAGCCTGGGCAACAAGAGCGAAACTCCATCTCAGGGGAAAAAAAAGAAGTTAAGCAAGGGTCAAAAGTTAGTAATAATAAAATAGCTGTCAAAAGTCTTAGGAAAGTTAAAAAAACAAACAAGTGAGAATAATGGGTGTGGTTTATTATTGCATACACTCTTCCTTGTCATGTTATGTATTTGTGCATTTGTGAAACAGCAGCTTTAAGTCTTTTAGCGGTTCACAAGTGTAATCATGTTGTCCTCCTCTTATACCTGTGGAGACTTAAGAGAAACAGGTTTCATCCTGGACAGGTTTACCCAGCTAGTGATTGCCTGAAGTTTAATAGCAGTGAGGACACTTTACAATACCTGATAAGTTATAATTGATCCAGTGGTGGGGGGGTCCTTTTAAAAAAATTTTCAGTAAGGCAAAGCTGCTGGTTGAATAGGGGAGGCTATTCTTTTCTTTTATGGGAAGGGGCAATCCTTTATTTTCATAATGTTGAAAGACCGTTTGTACCTTGCCCAGATTTCAAGAGGAGGCAGAGTGAGGCATGTCCAACCCCCTATTTCATGTCATTGCCTGAGTTTTTCAGGTTTCTTTGGGATTCTCTTTGGCCGAGGGACTTAGAACCAACTAAACATTCTAGGCCAGACAGGAATGGAGGTAGGCAGGCATTCATTAGCCCTTAAAACCCTTTTAAGCAATATAAGAGTCAAAACCTAAAAGCCAAAAATAAGATTATACGTCAAGAAAAAACCAAGAGTACAGATTCAAGTTATACTAGGAGAAAACATTGCTTTTATAGGCGTCTAAGATAAAATATTTTAGCATCAGGCCATAACAACAGTGGGAACCAGAAGAAAAAATATTACAGGCACTGATGAAAAAGCTAAAGGAGATGGTTATCATCATGGGCCTTCTCAAAGGGGGACAGTGCTGAAAGCAGCCTGACACAACAGTTGAACTTTTGAGTTAGGAATCTGTATTAGTCCATTTTCGTGCTACTGGTAAAGATATACCAAGACTAGGCAATTTACAAAAGAAAGAGGTTTAATGGACTTACAGTTCCACATGGCTGGGGAGGCCTCACAATCATGGTGGAAGGCAAGGAGGAGCAAGTCACACCTTACATGGATGGCAGCAGGCAAAAAGGGAGCTTGTGCAGGGAAACTCCCGTTTTTAAAACCACCGGATCTCGTGAGACTTATTCACTATCACGGGAACAGCACAGGAAAGACCCACCCCCATGATTCAATTACCTCCCACTGGGCTCCTCCCATGACATGTGGGAATTGTGGGAGTTACAATTCAAGATTAGATGGGGGACATGGCCTAAACATATCAGAATCTGTGAAGTTTTTCAAAGAAACATGTTATAGAATTGAAAAGCAAACATTTTTATAATTTTATTAACAGCAAATCTGTACCTTAGGGAAACCTTGTTTTAACATGGGACCGTTCTCTAGAAAGACTATTAGAAACAATTCTCTTTTAATGACAGCCAAATTAATTACACACAAAATTCCTTTATAAATTCCCCTTTACAAACCTTATCACAACTTAGACCACCTCTGACACACTTGGACTTTCTGACTTGTCTAATACTACTGCTTATTTAAATAATCAGTCATTCTACCCTAGGACAAGAATTTATCATATAAGATCTTTTTTATAGAAAATTATTCTTTATATCCTTCCTTACCAATAACTTTTTTTTACATCTCTCTTTTCTACTTACTGGTTTCTTTGTATTTTGAACTTCCTTTTTAATAACTTCTGAATTAGACAAAGACTATTCTTTTTCCCAATAAAGGATACATCTTCTTTGGCTTATTTTATATAAACCTAGGAAGCAAGAAATCCTAAACTGCCTATCAGATATTGGGACTTTATAGATAAGGAACCATTCTATAATTTTAAGACTTTAAACCACACAAAAAGCTCATCATTTAAAGCCGTTTTAATCATTCTAATGCCTACAAATATCAGTGGTTTACCTAGATAAAAATTTTAAAGTTAAATTTTAGAAGATGCAATATTCCCTTTAAACTAATAAGTTTAGTCTTACTTGTTTAATTTATGAGCGATCTTTTACTTATAAGCCAATTTGATAGCACACTAGACACAACACACATCACACAAAGTGACCTATCCAAGACAGCTGGATCCAAGTTATTTGCAAAATTGGGACCTGTCAACCTAGCCAAATTTTGTTTGCCCTGATAGGTATGGAAAACAGGGAGAGTCAAGGAAGGGGATCCCATAGAAGGGAGGGGGCAAACCCCACTGTTCAAGGGGAGACCTGAGCCAGCAGAGAGTCCACATAGCAGCAGAGACACCAAAGAGAAACATCCAGATGGCCACTTGTCTGCCACAGAGGGAAGATGTCTGTCAGTCAGGTCAAGGGCCTGGGACCCCCAGTAATATTACTTGAGCAAGGCAGCTGTTTGGGAGCAATTGGAAGAAGGTTAGCTCTAGTATTGACGGTAGCTTTTTCCCTCTTTCATCAGGATGGTTAGAACTTTCTCATTGACAATGGCCCTCTTGTTTACAGTAGGCACGCTGATTCCAGCCCAGGGGCCAGCAAGTCAGGGGCTTTCATCTGGGTATACCAGATGCTGATCTCATGACACTTTCTTGGGATAGGTAACCCTGAGGGGCCAGATGGTTTAAAGCATTCACTAGCAATTGTGCTTTTTCGCTATTTCTTTTGGGCCTCTCTGCCCTCTTTGCCCTGTCCCTATTGTAAACTCTAAAGACCATGCTCAAGAGTTGGCTCATCAGGGTTTGGGGTCCCACTGCTGCTTTTTATAGCTTCCTCCTAATGTCAGAGACAGACTGAGTCATAAAATGCATACCCAAGAGAGCTTCCACTTCTGGGGTGTCTGGATTTACCTTAGTAAATATTTCCTGAGTGCCTCAAGCATTCAGCCCTGAATGGGATTTTCATTTTTTCCCTAAGTTACTTCGTTAACATTGTTAGGATTACTGGCTTAACCACACACCTTTTTCTCTGCCTCTTCTGTGCAGCACAGAAAGTGGATGACAATACTTGCAAGTCATGCCAAGTAAATCAAAGGACATGGTCAATTTAATAAACTCTTCTACAAACGTTCCTGGATTCTCTAAGAACTGGCCAGATTTTTCCTTGCATAAAGCCAAGCCAGGCATAGAAAAAGGTGCATGTACTCTGATTATTCTTTTATTCCTTTTGGCTACCTCCCACAATGGACACAGGTTTGATTTCAGGGGCTGATACAGGACCACACTTTTGGTGGTACTGGTTGGGCTTACTTCCTCAGGCAGTAGGGGGGATAGGCTGGGGACAGTTGGATAAGGAGAGGGGTACCTGATGACCTTGGTGTGGAATCCTGTGTTACAGACCTGGTGGGAACCCTCCCTCTGAATTGGGGGAGCTGAGGAGACTCTGGGGGAGGGTGTAGGCCTTCTAGGGGGAGCAGCTAGGAGGGAATTCCTTAAGCATGACTTCCTGGTGCCTGGAAGTAACATAAGCCAGTAAAGGGCCATAAAAGCCTGTACATAAGGGACCTCTTCCCATTTTCCTTTTTTATTGAGACTCTGCTCTGTCACCCAGGCTGGAGCGCAGTGGCACAGTCACAGCTAACTGCAGCCTCCAACCCTTGGGCTCAAATGATCCTCTTGCCTCAACCTCCCAGAGTAGCTAGGACTACAGGTGCATACCACCATGCCCAGCATTTTTTTTTTTTTTTGTAGAGATGGGGCATTGCTATATTGCCCAGACGGGTCTTGAACTCCAACCTCAAGCTATCTTCCCTCCTCGACCTCCCAAAGTGCTGGGATAAAAGGCATGAGCCACTACACCTGGCCCCTCCTTTTTTTTTTTTAACCAAGTAAGTCCAATTATAAAATAGCATTATGGTATAAAGAACCACGTTTAAGCCAAATCTCTTGGTTTTCTAATTTTTATTGGACCCAAATGATGCTGCAATAGAAAATGAGTTTCTTTTTAAGTCGAATTTCAATTTTCACCAAAAGCCTTAAAGACACCCTACTGGCAAGTCTTTTCGGATGCTCGCCATTGTCCGCTTGTCTAAGAAGAACCTTCACCAGACAAAGAAGCTTTTCTAAGGCTAGTGAGAGGGAAAGCAACTGGGCCCTCGCAGTTCTTCCTTTCAGATTCGCACTTCCTGTAGGGAAGGTGTACGTATAGGTAGCAAGGTATCACAAAAGTATATTATAAGTGTTTGCCAGTGAGTTAAACACTACAGAAGTATTTTTATTAAGCAACGTGCAGAAGGAAAAGTGTAAATAAAGTAACAATAAGAAAAGAAAATGCTTCTATGGAAAATGATAACTTTAGGGCAGAAAACAAGAAAAGGCAAGACTAAGACTCCCCTAGGGTGGGCCACCAACCCACAATCCTAGAGGGAATGTCAACGCTGAAAACCCCAGAGCATCTTGGGGGTAGCCAACAATACCAAATATCAAAAACCCAGAGTACCCAAGTATCAGCCAATGAGGATCCCCCCACCAAATACCAAAAGCCCTAGAGCATCCAAGGAGCCAGGAAACAGTGAACCCCAAAGGCCAGGTAGGGCCACAGAACAACGTGATTCTGGTGTCTCAGAATCAACACAACAGGAGACCTCTCCAACCAAGTGTTCTGCCTTAAACAATTACCCAAATACAGTTAGAAGGGAACCAAAGCAAAAGCTACAAATGAAATATGCATTTCAGGCTGGGCATGGTGGCTTACACCCATAATCCCAACACTTTGGGAGGCCGAGCCTGGCGTTTCAAGAGCAGCCTGGACAACATGACGAAACCCCCTTTCTACTAAAAGTACAAAAATTAGCCGGGCGTAGTGGTACACTACTGCAGTCCCAGCTACTTGGGAGGCTGAGGCATGAGAATTGCTTAAACCCAGGAGGCGGTAGATGCAGTGAGCCAAGATCATGCCACTGCACTTCAGCCTAGGTGGCAGAGAGAGACTCCATCTCAAAAAAAAATGTATTTCAAGGTGGAAAATAAAATGAAACGGCCAATGGAAAAATTATGTGGATGGCATTAGGGGAGAAACAATGGAGAGAAGGGCTGACAAGGACATGGCAGGTCAGGTGTGCTTCTGTCCAGGGCAACCAAATAGCGGGGGGCTTTGAATTGACTACCTATCCAAAGGCCTCATTTCCTGGCTCACCTGATACTGTTGGGGGTGGGGGGTGCAAAGGGGACACTTACCTGTCTGCAGAAGCCACAGTGGTGCCAACCAGTCTCTAACATGGCGCTCAGGCGAAGGTCTCTTCCCCAGGTTTCCCCAGCTTGGGCAGACTTGGCAGCTGTGATGTGTCCAGCATGTGGTCCAGTGCCCAGTCAGCCGGGGTAGTGGGTCTCACACAAGGCAGCGCTGTGGCCACTCACCCGTCCACTCAGTTCTGCTGCCACCACCTGCAAGAAAGACCATGGCTTTCAAAAGGCGTGTGGCTAGTGTTCCAGCTCTCTGCAGTGCCAACAGCTCTCCGCAGCTTTGATCGCCACATCACCAACCACCAACTGCTGCTTCTTGCCATCTCGCCATCTTAACAATCATGGACTGTCACCTCGCACCATCCCACTGGTCACGTTTTGCCATCTTGCTGTCTCTTGCCATTGCTGTGTCTCACTGTCTGGCTTCTTCCCTCTGTGGTTGCCAGGATGATGCAGGCAGGTGAGCCCCCAAACTGGGGCTTAACCCAGGAGGGTTCTTGGCTTTATGCAGGAAAGAATTCAAAGGCCAGCCAGCACTATTAGATAACAAGCTTTTATTGAAGGGCACTGCTGCTTGCAGAGGAGAGCTAACTCCTAGGCAGTGCCCCCCAGAGCCACACCTGTGGGCTGCTGGCAACTGCATTTATATCCACTTATGCCCACTTTCAATTACATGCAAATTAAAGGCCAAGTTAATGCAAACTGAGGGACAGGTTATTCAGAACTTTCTAGGAAATGGGAAGTAACTTCCAGGTCCTTGCCAAGGAAAGGGGCAATCACTTTTGGATCGTTGCCATGGCATTTGTAAACTGTCATGGTGCTGTTGGGACTGCCTTATGCTAATGAGCAGTGAGGGCAGCTAGGGATCCCTTTTGTACCATCTGCCTGTTCCTGCCAGTTTTTTCACTTCATCCTTTAAGGATCAGGAAATAAGTCCTGCAGTTCTCCTTCCTCAGAGTGACAGCAACCTCAGCCTGCTCTCATGACTGTGTTTCAGTCACAGACAGTCAGACCATATGGATACAAGGGGATTCAACTGAAGTGCAGTGAAGCCCCCAAGGTCCCTCCTCACACACACACTGATGCTTGCTGAAAGAAGCAGAATGGCAAAATGCTCTGCCGTCACTCTGGTTGATGTGAACTTACTCTCAGTGTGAACTTAGATGGGTTACTTCACATCTCTACGCCTCAGGAAAGGGCTGGCATGGAAATAAACACACTATAATGTAAACTTTGGAATCAGAACAGATGACTGCACTGAAGTAGGACATGTGCCACTTTATAAGCAATTTAGATCCATTGGGAAAAAGAAATTAACTAAAGTTACTCACCCTTCTCAGAAATGTCCACCAGTGAAAGTGATTAAGATGGAACATGTCATCAGGTTACTCATAAAAGCAAAACATCAGTGTTTGGGGAAGACCAAAACTTGCCTCATGTTTGTCTTTTGCTGCCATGTCCTTAGTTCCAGAGGCACCTCTGCCCTAGGACTGTGCCTCTGCACAGAAAAGTGGGGTTCTTCATTTTGGCGGGAACCAGCAGATGGCAGGAAAGCATCCCTAGCTGCCCTCATTGCTCATTAGCATAAGACACTCCAACCAGCACCATGACAGTTTACAAATGCCATGGCAATGACCTGGAAGTTACCGCCCTTTTCTGTGCCAATGACCAGGAAGTTACTGCCCATTTTCTAGAAAGTTCTGAAAGGCATTTTCTAGAAAGCAAATGTGCAAAAGCAAATGTGTATGATTTGCCTTTCCCCTGATATGCTCAGAACTTTCTAGAAAATGCCTTTTAAAGCCCATCTTCCCTCACTATGAGGATATTCTCTACAGCGAGAAGTGGGAGACATGAAAGACATACTTTGCCTTTTTCCTGATATGCTCAGAGCCAACCTTGCCCAACTGTCTTATATCCTCCTGCCCCGCCCATCCTCTCCCCAGCATCCTCCTTCCTGTTTCCTGATTAATATTCCTTCCATTTCACGCTTCTCCCTGGGGATGGAAGTTATCATACTCACACGCAGCTACCCCCCTTGGTAACACTGTGACCGCTCACCCACTAACCTGGACCTCCAAACTCATTTTTGTACTCTTTATCCTTTCTTAAGAGTGTGTGTCTGTGTGTGTGTGTGTGTGTGTGTGTGCCTGTGTACAAGAATTTGAGAAAGTAAATTAATTTGGTGTTGAGAGAAAGGCTGAATGTTTCTCAGTCCCCATGGGCTCTTTCATCCAGTAGCACTGGAATGACCAGGGACAATCCCAGGTTTGAGTTTCTCCTGCTGACAAAGAGGCTCATATACAAAAGGGCCTTAATCTGGCTCTGGGCTTTAGACCTGGCTGCAGGTACCCTGGGCCGTAAAGGACAACAGCAAGACATTGCGGAATCTATCCTCACCTAGGGCCTCTGTGGCTCTGATCTCTTTGCTCAGAGGGTCACAGGTCCCCACACCTCCCCCTCTGCCCATGTTCTTTCCTGATGAAGAAGAAGAAAATAGAAACAAATCCCCTGAAGGCTCTTCTAAGAAGGATTCAAAATATTCCTTTCCATTCTTTTTTTTTTTTTTTTTTTGGCAACAGAGTCTTGCTCTGTCTCCCAGGCTGGAGCACAGTGGCATAATCTTGGCTCACTGCAACCTCTGCCTCCCAGGTTCAAGGAAGTCTCCTGCCTCAGCCTCCTGAGTAGCTGGGACTACAGGTGCACGCCACCACGCCTGGCTAACTCTTTGTACTTTTAGTAGAGATGGGATTTCGCCATGTTGGCCAGGCTGGTCTCGAACTCCTGGACTCAAGTGATCTGCCCACCTTGGTCTCCCAGATTGCTGGGATAACAGGTGTGAGCCACCATGCCCAGCCTTCATTCTATTCTCTCTGGAGCCATAGACACTCAAAAATTGGCCATATTCACCCAGAGTTGTGCCTTTTTAATCCTATCTTCCCTCACTATGAGGATATTCTTTAGGTATGTCATCATAACGGCCCGAACAACCAGTGGATGAAGTACTTCTTTGGCTTCTCATATGTGCCTAGAACTGTTCTAGGAATTGCAGGCTGACAAAAGGAGCAGGAGCAACACCTGCTTTCAAAGACCTTAGAGCACTGGACAGTCCCGAGCGGACTGTCCCGCCTGAGGAAATGGATCTACTTAGTCACGGGGCTCACACCACATCAGCCCCATCATTGCAGCCACCCTGTGACTCAGACTGGGATGCTTGGGGCAGAAAAGGCCTCAAAGAAGTCTCTGAGCAGTTAAGCGCTTGACATTGGCAGCGTGGTTAGGTGAGGGGGATTTTAGAGCACTGGCGCCCTGTTTCTCTTTTGGCCATATGAATTTCCACTGCACTTCTTCTGGGGCTCCAATTACCCCGGTTATCCTTTCTTTTACTCCAATTATCCTTTCTCTTATTCTAACTATCCTTTCTTTTACCCCTCAGCTTTTTTTCATCTCTCCCAAAGGATGACAGGCCTCCTAATCAGGTTTAGAGGTCAGGAAGGAGACAAAGAAAAAGGGAAAACTTACGCCAAGTCCTGTTTTGTTTCTATCCAAGACTCTTGACTTTAAAGAGCTCCAAGGACTGGGGAGAAGCGAAGGGGTATCTATTAATAGGAGTCATGAAGTCAAAAGGCATCCGACTGAACCTCCTTCTTCTGTCCTGCTCAGAACAATGAGAAAAAGCCAAGGTCAAAAGCAAGGCCAGGTTGGAAGGATTATTAGAAAAGTCATGAGGGAAAAAGCAGTTCACTCTCCTTAAGCAAATGTGAAATACACTTCTTATAGCAATAAATAATCATGCAGGATGGGGCGTACATGGTGTAAACACCTTTAATACAATTCTAATTTTCTCTTTGCTTCAAGAGCCACAGATTGTTATGGCAACAAAACAGAAAAACAGATCACAGTATTAATTTGATATCTCGGCTTCATTTGTTCCACATTTGCAATACAGCACTTGCATAATAAACAGCCCAGGCTGAGCCAAAGCACAGAAAACACCAGCGCCACAGAAGGCCACTGTGGGGCAGCCTCTCAACCTCGAGTTCTGTTAAATAAAAAATAAATAATAATTTTCTACAAAGAGTAGCTGTTGGGCCTCCCACACAATTTGATATTTGATTGATAACACTTGACAAGCAGATAATTCTATTCTTGTCCGCCCGATGCCAATATAATGGAAAACATCAAAAGGCGGTATCGTGCTGCAGGGACAGTTCTCCACTGCAAGTTTTCAGCAGAAGAAACTTGCCTGGCCCAGCTCTTAATTCTCCATTTGCCTGGGCCCTTCCTGCATTCCCCCTCATTTCTCCCCATGAGAACAGACGAATACAGGCTTGTATTAGCTTCCTATTGCTACCGTAACAAATTACCCTCAACTTAGCAGCTTAACAACAACACAAATTTATGATGATACACAACTTTGGAGGTCAAAAGTCTACAATAGGGCTCACTGGGCTGAAATTGAGATGTAGGCATAGTTGTTTTGAAAAGATTACTTTGCAACTTGAGTAATCTTTTCAAAACAAAAATCTGATTATTTAATGTGGAGAAAAAGTCTTAAACTTCTGATGGAAGAATAAACTGGTAAGATATTCCTTGGATAGAAACTTGGCACTACTTAGTAAAGTTGAATATTCTCTTACTTACATTTTTTATATAATTTCCATAATTTAAAGATACTTTTTAGGCCAGGTGCGGTGGCTCATGCCTGTAATCCCAGCACCTTGGGAGGCCAAAGCAGGCGGATCACTTGAGGCCAGGAGTTTGAGACCAGCCTGGCCAATACGGTGAAACCTTGTCTCTACTAAAAATACCAAAATTAGCCAGGTGTGGTGGCAGGTGCCTGTAGTCCCAGCTACTCAGGAGTCTGAGGCACAGGAATCGCTCGAACCCAGGAGGCAGAGGTTGCAGTGAGCAGAGATCATGCCACTGCACTCCAGCCTGGGTGACAGAGAGAGACTCTGTCTCAAAAAAAGAAAGAAAGAAAGATACTTTTTAATGCCAATTTCTTCAAAAAAAAAAAAGTCTACGATTGTTCACTGCACTGCTGTTTATAATAGTAAAAAACTGGAAACAAGATTGTTCACTGTAGGCCGGGTGTGGTGGCTAATGCCTGTAATCCCAGTGCTTTGTAAGGCTGAGGTGGGAGGATCGCTTGAGGCTGGGAGTTCAAGTTCAACCTGGGCAACATAGCGAGACCCTGTCCCTACAAAAGAAAATAAAAATAAAAATTAGCCAAGAATGGTGGCGCATGCCTGTAGCTAAGACAAGAGGATCACTTGAGCCCAAGAAATCAAAGCTGCCGTGAGCTATGATAGCACTACTGCACTCTAGCCTGGGGGACAGAGCAAGACCCTGTCTCTAAATAAAACAAACAAATAAGAGCCACCTCTTCAACATTACACAAATTTCAAGAACAATGTTGAGCCAAGAACCAAGTGGCATAGTGATGCATACAGTATGTTGTCCTTTGCTTAAAGTTTAAAAACCTGTTTAAACAAAAAACCAATACCACATAATATACATATGGACCCACAAATAAGTAGTAAATGTATAAAAACAGAGGAAAGAAAATAAAATATGACAGCAAGAGAGATCGTACTTGCTTAGGGCTGATGGTTAGAGAAAGCTTTCTGTGGAGATGCTTGAATGACAGGAAAGGGCTGGGGCTGCAGGCATGGGGGCAGGAGCTGAGGCCCCTGTACACCCTGGGGCTACAGAGCACAGCTGCAGGGCTTGACTACTTGGAACCAAATCCTGCTCTGCTGTGTAACCTATGTGTGACCCTGGGCAAATGACAGAACCTCTCTGCCTTGTCTATAGCAGCATAATAATGGCATCTGCCTCATAGGGGCGCTAGATGAAATAGTTGGCCTGAATAAGTGACAGCAATGCCTGGCATGCAAGGAGGACCCTGTCAATGTTTGCTCTTATTTCTATTCCAGGCAGAGGAAACTGTAAAGTCAAAGACTAGGGTAGGGGAGGAAGGATAAGCAGAAAAACACTGAGAATTTATATACTGGCAAGAAACCCAGGTGACTGGAGCAAAGCAAACCAGCAGCGAGCAGATGGCATGGAGGCTGGAGAGCCAGGCAGGGGTCAAAGTCCCCTTGCAAGGAGCTTGGCTATCATTCCATGGGCTACTGGAGAGAGAAGCCGTGGAGCAATGGGATCCGATGTTAACTTGAAAGAGATCACTCTTACTCACCAGTGAAACTGAGTGAACTACTCACATGCTCAGCCATTTAATGGATCTAGAGGGAATTATGCAGAGTGAGAAAAGCCAATCCCAAAAGGTTATATACAGCATTGATTCCATTTACACGACACTGTTGAAATGACATTGCAGAAATGAAGAACAGATTAGTGGTTGCTGGTAGTTAAGGAGGGGTAGAAGCATCCGGACGGTGGTTATGAAAAGCCAACACAGGGATCCCTGTAGTAATAAAGCCGTTCTGTAACTTCCTTGACTTTGTCAATGTCAGTATCCTGGCTATGATCCTGTACCATTGTTTTGCAAGATGTTACCACTGGGGGAACTGGTTAAAGGGTATACTCTTCATATTATTTCTTGAAACTGCATGTAAACCTATCGTTATCTCAAGAAAATTTAACAGGAATTTAAAAAAGAACAAAAAGCCAACTCTCCATAGAAAATAATTTGGAAACTCATATCAGACAGAAGCTCCAAAATTCCACTCCAGAGAGCAGGGATATGGTCATTTTAGCCTGGAAAAAGTTGAAGGCATATCTAATCAAAAGATACTCTCAGACTGTTGAAACAAAGCACCCAGAGAATATCCAGCTTTGAGAACTGCTGCTTCCTGGTATACTCTCCAAAATTATCTTGCTGCAAAATGTAGCTGAAGTCACGAAGAAAGCAACTTCCACAGCAAGGAAGCAGCTACAACAGTGAAAGCTGGACCTCCAGGGACCTACCATCTATACCTGCAGACAACATCTGCATACGCGATCCAAGTTGTCCCACAAAAAAAAAAAAAAAAGACAGAATCAACATCTCTATAGTCTCAATGTCTTTGTCCTCCAAAACTCATATGTTGAAATTCTAACGCCCAAGATGATAGCATTAGGAGGTGGGCCTTTTGGAGGAGATTAGGTCACAAAAGTAGAGCCCTCAAGAATAAGATTAGTGTCCTTAGAAAAGGGGCCCCAGAGAGCTGGCTTACCCCTTCTGCCATGTGAGGATACAGTGAGAAGATGACCATGTACAAACCAGGAAATGGGCCCTCACCAGACACCCAGTCTGCCAGTGCCTTGATCTTGGACTTCCCAGCCCCCAGAACTGTGAGCAAGAAACGTCTGTAGCTGATAAGCTACCCAGTTGGTGGCATTTTGTTATAGCAGCTCAAATAGCTGAAGACAAACATAGCAGCCATAAAACAGGATTTGTCTTGCTCCCTCTCATCTGCTATTCCAGGGCCTCAACACCAACCAGCGGCTCACCCTGCCCCTGAGGATAGCTCACGTGGGCGTGTGGGTACATCTTCCCAGACACTGTGACAGGCCATCCTCCACCTCCCCTCCTCTGGCTCCCTGCCCACTGCCGCCAAGGGTCTGACATTTGTGCCAAGGCCTCTGCTGCCCACAAACCCCATGTGTCACCCCATGGTGCTGGGAACCACGGGGCTCTGTGGTGGCTTCCTCTCCCCCTTCCCACTCTGCCTGCTGCTCCCAGGAGCTCCAACAGTAACTGTTGTTGGAACAGTGATTGCTGAGGGACCAGAGGGTCTCCCAGTGAAATTGCCTTTTCACTTTCTATTTGAAGCCCCTCTTCTCCAGAACGTTGGCACAAATCCATGAGGACTTGATTGAGAACAGATCCCTGCATCTCCAAGTGGGAGGCATTGGCTCTGAATCTAGCCTGTGGCCTTGGTTCTTTCTTCTTTGTTGATGTTTTTTTCCTCCTTAGTTCCTCAGCCAAACAGACCCTTGGTAATAATTCTATGAAAGACGTAAGGGGAGAGGAGGGAGAAGAAGGGTGAAAGCATGCGGCCTCTAAGTTTCGAGAAAGAAACATTTTGCCCAGCCACGTTGGCCAGCACATGCTCCAGGGAAAATGGAAGACAGAATGAACCTCAGAGGGTATTGGTGCACAGAAGCCACACGGACCTTCTAGGAGAGTGTGGTTCAGGCATGGGTGCAACTGCGAGGTCAGAAATGAAGACACTGGGCTGAGTCAGAGGGACTTGTAGGAAAGAGAAGAAGGTAACACTCCAGGTCTCAGGCCTTGAGTACCATGCCAAGCAGCTGTTGACAACAAATCCAGTTCTAGGAATCTCTCCAACACCCCTATTCACACATGTCCTGTGGCAGTTGTACTCCAAGCCTGGTTCATCTACCATTCCAGCCATGATCTTCCTTGTCTTCCTCTACAGCTGAGCCTATAAAATGAAACCTATCTATCCCCAGCCTCCTTTAAGCCTCAGATCGCCATGTGCACAGTCTGGCCATTTGAATAGAAACAGTTCCTGTGAAGGGGGCTTTTCCTCCATCCTCCCCACCCACCCCCCAAATACAGTGTCTCAAAAGAAAAAAGTGTTTGGCTCGACTCTTTTACCTTTGGGCATCTTCCTTCCTGGCTGAAATACAGGTGCAGCCAAGATATGTCAACTGACTTGTGACCAGGAGGACCAAGCCACACCCTAGGAGGGCAAAACAGAAAAAGGCTGCTTCCTTCCTAACATCTGTTGGCGGCAGCCCCAGCCCTGGACTGTCTACCGGCAGATGTCCTGTTACCCTGACAAGAAGGAAGGACGGAAGGGAGGCGGGAAGGAAGGAAGATCCAAGGACAGAGGGAAGAATTATGTTGAAAGATTATAATTGGATTGTTTATTACTTGCAGGAAAATGCATTGCCAGACACCGTAGGATCATTTGTAATATCAAAAAAACTGGAGGCCTGGCACGATGGCTCATGCCTGTAATCCCAACACTTTGGGAGGCCAAGGTAGGCAGATCACTTGAGGTCAGGAGTTCGAGGACAACCTGGCCAACATGGCGAAACTCCCATCTCTACTAAAAATACAAAAAAATGTTAGCCAGGCATGGTGGCAGGTGCCTGTAATCCAAGCTACTTGGGAGGCTGATGAAGGAGAATTGCTTGAACCTGGGAGGCAGAGGTTGCAGTCAGCTGAGATCACACCACTGCACTCCAGCCTCGGCAACACAGTGGGACTCCATCTCAAAAAAAATTAGAAATAATTGATATGGAAGTGGTAACATAAATTATGAGCCATCCACAATATAAAATACTATGTAGTGGTGAAGTACACACATATATAGAGTGACATGGAAAGATCCCTGGGCCACACTGTCAAGTGAAACAAACCAGTCTACAGAACAATCCAGGTGCTCCTTGACTAACAGGGGGTTGCGTCCCAATAAACACATCGAAAGTTGAAAATATTGTAAGTTGAAAATACATTTAGTCCACCTAACCTACTGAACATCTCAGCCTGGCCTACCTTAAACATGCTCAGAACACTCACATTAGCCTATGGTGGGGCAAAATCATCTTGTACAAAGCCTATTTTATACTAAAATGTTGAATATCTCATGGAATTTGTTGACTAGCGTACTGAAAGTGAAAAGCAGAATGGGTGTTCGAAGTATGGTTTCTGTGAAATGGGTATCACTTTTATACCATCATAAAATAAAAACACTGTAAGTTGGGGAACGTGTGTATATAATATTGACCTGCTTATGTGATTTTTTAAATTATGCGTGTACATATATACCCCTATGCATCTAACTATGCATCTAGATAGAAGGAGAAGTATATATACCAACTGTTAACAATGGTTATTTCTGGGATTGTGGGAGAGCAGGGATGGGCTGGGGTGAAGAGGGCTTTCATGAAAACTACAGAGTGAAAAACTCTATTGTTCTGAGGGAAAAGCAATTAAAAAGCATAGTGTTGGTTTCCTCCCTTCCCCTTTGGTAATTAATTTCTTCTGACCCTGAAGAGAAGACAATGTCTTGGGAGATTATCCTCTAGATGCCTTTGACTCTAGACTTCCAAACACCCACCTTCCACCATAGAAAGAAAGACCCATGGCTGTGTGGACAGGGAACCCATCTGAACTGCCACATTGATGCCATTAATGCTGGGCTTCTGCCCTTCCTTCTGGAAACCTAGAAATGGAGATCTTATACTTCAATCAAACAAGCAATTGGGCCATTCAAATAACTGCTTTTATGATCCAGCCAAATCCAGCCAAAACACTCCCACCCTATTCTGGTGGGTGGCTTTCCACCATCCTGGCAAACCTGGCCCACACAACCTGCTACCAGTAACGCTGGGGAAAATTTTCTTGGACCCCAGCTCTCTCTTCCTCTCCTGAACTGGCAGTCTAAGTCAAGAATATTCCCTGTCACTTCTCCGCAGCACCAGGAAGGGGCCTGGGGGGAGGAATGTGCCTGACTTTTTGGGCTCTGCTAAGTGTGGGTCTGTCTGATGCCATGAATGGGCCGAATGGACGTGGCCTAAGCATTACACAGCTCCTCGAAGGGATCACTGCTGTGCAATTCACACCACAATGGGCATGAGGGAGAGCATTTTCAAAAGTGGTTCCAATTAATGACTGTCCAGGGACATTCACAAGGCACAGGTCCCTGAGCACAGAGCCCTGGCTGGCATGGTGAGGTCCCACGGTGGTGAGACCATTGCAGAGGCCCATTGAGGGGGAAGAATCCACACGGACACTCATGGCTAGAGCTAACTGAAACCCTTCAGAAGCATTATGTTAAGGAAGTGCAAATTATTATTATTATTATTTTTGAGACAGAGTTTCCCTCTTGTTGCCCAGGCTAGAATGCAGTGGTGCGATCTCAGTTCATGGCAACCTCCACCTCCCAGGTTCAAGCGATTCTCCTGCCTCAACCTCCCGAGTAGCTGGGATTACAGGCACCCGCCATGATGCCTGGCTAATTTTTTGTATTTTTAGTAGAGATGGGGTTTCGTCTTGTTGGCCAGGCTGGTCTCGAACTCCTGACTGCAGGTGATCCACCCACCTCAGCCACCCAAAGTGCTGGGATTACAGGTGTGAGCCACCATGCCCAGCCATAAGAAGTGCAAATTAATAATGGTGCACAGAAGTTGAAGAGAGCGGTGGGAGCAGACAATTTCATTTCAAAGTCAGCACAAGGTCCTGTGAGAGAAGGACAGAACTGAGGTGGCCCCTGCACAGCAATCTTAGAGGCACAGGGACGGCCTCTGGGTAACCACTCTCAGCCTGGAACTCACCGGAGAATGAGGGGACACCACAGAGTCCCCTCTCAGTGGATTTCCTGCATCTTACAGCCAAGTCCCACTTCAGCCCAGTACTCCATCCAGGAAGCCTTTACTGGCTACCTACTGTGCAAAACCTTGAGGTGGGGAGATGCAGAGGGCCCCTTGGTGCCTGTGCACCCGGGCAAGGGGCACTGCTGAGCCCCGCAGCAGCCCTGGGGGAGCTGTCACCAGCAGAGCAACTGCAAGGACCAGGGAGCTCTGCATAGAGGAAGAACAACAATGCCACAAACAATAGCTGAGCACAGGTAGAGCGTGACCAGGGAGAGCGCGGATGCTGGCGCAGGAAGGCTCTGAGGAAGGCTGCACACACAGGATGGCCCTCTCCAGCTTTACGTCCTCAGGGTTACAGATACAGCCTGGGCTGGTGGTCACAGCAAGCACCCTCCATCCCCCGCTCTGCTCCTAAGGGCCCCTTCTGATGTCCAGCCTGGGGCCTTTGCAAGGTCAGAGCCAAGGGAATCCATGGGAAGCATGTGATGGGGCAGGGCAGAGGGCTGGGGCGCGGGTGGAGTTCAGCACAGGAGGTGTGTCACAGTTGGGGCGTAGCTGTTACGTGTGGCCTCATGTGTGTTAAGTGTCATGCATGGCGTTGTGCATGGTGTAGGAGCTGAGTTGTGGTGGACTGTGGAGTGTGGTGTAGGAGCTGTGTTGTGGTGGACTGTGGAGTGTGGTGTAGGAGCTGTGTTGCAGTGAGACGGAGCAGGAACCCCCTGTTAAGGGCCTGCTGGGCACACCCTCCCCACACCCAAACATGGACATTTTTTAAAATCTTAGGCCTGGCGTGGTGGCTCACACCTGTAATCCCAGCACTTTGGGAGGCCAAGGCAAGTGGATTACCTGAGGTCAGGAGTTCAAGACCAGCCTGACCAACATGGTGAAACCTCATCTCCACTTAATACAAAAAATTAGCCGGGTGTGGTGGTGGGCGCCTGTAATCCCAGCTACTCAGGAGGCCGAAGCAGGAGAAGTGCTTGAACCCAGGAGGCTGAGGTTGCATTGAGCGGAGATTGCACCATTGCACTCCAGCCTAGGAGAAAGAGCAAGACTCCATCTCAAAAAAAAAAAAATCTTAAATTCCTTCAAGAACAATTTCAGGTATCTAGCTGGCCCTAAAAAATAAACAAACAACTTAAAATTCCAGGTACCCAGCTAGCCTTAAAAAATAAACAATTCAGGAAACAAGAAGGTAATAGTAGCTTAAAACAATGGCCAAAAAAGTTAGAGTCAAAAATGTTTGGTTCCCTTTAGAGACTAAAGATAACTTCTTAACATATGTCCCTGAGTTGTTTTACAGAAACCCAGACCCCCACCAGGCAGACTCACTGGCAAACAGACCTCAGATAAGGGGAGCAGAGGACTCAGCTCTGATCCCTGTTCTTTGTTCTAAATTCCTTCCTGAGGGGCCTGGAGGAAGTCACACCCATGAGCTGGAGCTAACATTCTTTTCTGTTGATCTGAAATTTTTATTGTATTTTATTTTTATTTTTGAGAGGGAGTCTCACTCTGTCTCCCAGGCTGGAGAGCAATGGCACAATCTTGGCTCGCTGCAACCTCTGCCTCTCAGGTTCCAGCAATTCTCCTTCCTCAGCCTCCCAAGTAGCTGGGATTACGGGCGTGCCCCACCACACCCAGCTAATTTTTTGTATTTTTAGTAGAGAGGTGGGTTTCACCATGTTGGCCAGGCTGGTCTCAAACTCCTGACCTCAGGTGATCCTCCCGCCTCGGCCTCCCAGAGTACTGGGATTACAGGCGTGAGCCATCGCGCCCAGCTGATCTGAAATTTTTAGACAAAACTTTGTCTCCCTAACCAATTGCAAATCAGAAAATCCTTAAATCCACCTGTGGCCTGTAGGCCCCCCTGCCTGGAGATGTCCCCACTTCTTAGTTCAATGCAATGGATAGCTGCCTTGTAATGATTTATGACTTTGCCCATAACCTCTGCCTCCCTGCCTTTAAAAAGCCTAACCTGTAAGCCCTCTGGGAGGTTGGGACTTAAGTGTGAGCTGCCTGGTCCTCCTTGCTTGGCACCCTGCAAATAAAAGCCTTCCTTTCTCCTGCTGCAAACCTCGGTGTAGATATCTGGTCTTACTGCACTGGGGCAAGGTATAACAGGAGTGCGGTGTTGTGTATGGGGTAGGAGCTGTATTGTGGTGTAGTGTCCTGTGTCATGTAGGAGCTGAGTCCTGGTGTAGGGTCATGCATAGACTAGGAGCTGATTCATGGTGTAGGGTCTTGCACAGATTAGGAGCTGAGTTGTGGTATAAAGTCATGCATGGATTAAGAGCTGAGTTGTGGTGTAGGGTTATACATGGATTAGGAGCTGAGTTGTGGTGTAGGGTCATGCATGGATTAGGAGTTGACTTGTGGTATAAGATCATGCATGGATTAAGAGCTGAGTTGTGGTGTAGGGTCATACATGGATTAGGAGCTGAGTTGTGGTGTAAGGTCGCACATGGATTAGGAGCTGAGTTGTGGTGTAAGGTCGCACATGGATTAAGAGCTGAGTTGTGGTGTAGGGTCACGCATGGATTAGGAGCTGAGTTGTGGTGTAGGGTCATGCATGGATTAGGAGCTGAGTTGTGGTGTAGGGTCATGCATGGATTAGGAACTGAGTTGTGGTGTACGGTCATGCATGGATTAGGAGCTGAGTCATTGTATAAGGTCACGCATGGATTGCTGAGTCGTGGAGTGGTGTTGGGTGGAGTATGGTTGCCATTGCATTGCACTATATCATGGTGATCCCAGAGCTGCCCAGGAATGCCGTTCCCCTCCCCCTTCTCCTCCCAACTCCTTCCCACCTCCAACCCCCTCGCCAACCCTGGGAGGCTGCAATGATGCTATTTGCTAAGGAGGGTTGGAGGGCCATTCAAACATGGGACTGAGGGGGCCACACAGATCTCCCTCCCTCATCCTGGGCCACTTCTCCTGTCTTGAAGCCCCGAGGAAGCTGAACTCACCCATCAGTCTCTCTCATCCGTTGGCCACCTGCTCTCCCCACCCACCCACCAAACTGGTGCTTTTAATGGAATCAGCTTTAAAAAGAAAAAATCCTCCAAGTAACAAAGCACCCTATAATTATTCCGCAGCTCCTTGTCCTCGGTAATTTTAGGCTTGTGCTGCTATCATTACACATTACATGGAGTTAGGGAGTCATAGCTCTTGTGTGGCCAATCAGTGATACATCTGCAGGATTTCCAAATGGAAGGGAAAGTCCAGGCGCATCCTGGTGGATGGGCTGATGGGGCCTTGATGACTGCGGCTCCTCCAGACCCCAAGCACACACGGGAGTGCCGGTGCCTCCAGGGAGGGCCAGCAGGAGGCGCTGGGGACAAGTGTGCACTCGGTGCCCACAGGGCACCAGGCCCTGGTTTATTCAAGAGCGCAGTGTGTGGAACCCCACTCCCCTCCCCACACCTCCAATCTCAGCCTCCCATCCATGCTCGCCTCTGCAAATGGTTCAAATCCCTCCAGCTTCTCCTCCTCTCCATTGAGCTCGCTCTCTCCCCAGGCCTCCCCTGGAACCCTGATCCAGCCCTCCCCTGGCCTGCCATGGTCATATGTCCTTCTCACAAGCCTCTGATGATTTTTTTTAGAGGCGAATCTGCTAATACCACCTCCTGCTTAGTGTTCTTCACCGGCTTATCATTGCCTTCAGGAGAAAATTCAGAATCCCTGCAGAGGGGATTCGCCACCAACCGTGCTCCTCCTGACTTCATCAGGAGGGCAGGAGGGATAGATGGGTGCAGTGAAGGTGGGACTCCCCAGGGAGGAAGGCTGGGGAGGGGAGGCGGATGCTGGAGCCGGCCCAAGCCCAGGCTGCCATCACCACACCGTGTACTCAGGGCCCTGGCCTCTTTCCCTGGCAGGAGGTGTGGGAGCTGCCTCAGGTATCTTAGGTGGGGCTCGAGACTTCTCAGCCCTGCCTACTTCCTCACTTCCTCACTTCTTTGCTCCCTTTTTAGCAAACGATCAGGAAACGACCATAAGCATTCTCCGTTGAGCAGCCCATGACACTGCTCTGCCTACGGAGTAGCTGTTCCTTTTGCTTCTTGACTTCCTTTACAAACCTGCTTTCACTTTACGGCCTTGCCCCAAAGTCTTTCTTGCATGAAATCCAAGAATCCACTCTTGGGGTCTGGATCAGGGCCCCTTTCCAGTAACAAACCCATTACACCTACTATGGCAAAATCATGCCGGATATTTACCTATGTCACGCAATCAACTTTGAGTCATGGTTCTTATCTTCAATATTCAACAGGGAAACTGAGGCTTGAAGAGACTGAGTAATCCCCAAGACCACACAAGTGCTGGGTCTGTCACCAGCATCTTGCTCATCTTACTCCGCTGTGCTGTCGCTAAAATGTAGTCCTTCCCAGGATGGTGTCCACAGCAGGGGAAGTGGCCCAAGCTCTGCCCAGCTCTCTCACCATGGGCCTTGTCCAGGGTCTGTGTCTGAATTGGGGGAAGAGGAGGGAACAGCCTAAATGACTGAATATTATATAAACCTGGATGACAGTGAAGGAAATCAAAACATTTTCTACTCCAAAATATATTACTTTGACATATTTTGAGATAGCTGTCAGAGGGCCAGCTCAATGAAGCAGCCCTGCAAAGCTGTCTTTTTTGGGGAAAATGTGCATCTGTAGAAAAGTCTGCAATGATGCAGCCAGACCTTCCCTTGTCTAGAACTATAAAAGATGAACTGAGAGACTGAGACCTTTAAACGTCAGAAAGAAACATTTCCCATCTATTCTCTCTGGGGGCTGCTACCTGTGAGCTTTCATCTACATAATAAGACCGGCTTTGCTAGCCAGGCCTTTTCTTCTCCCCCTTCCATAACCATCTGGCCACTATAACCTGATTTACCACTATTTTTGACCATGCTCTGAGCCCACATTCCTTCTGTAACTTCAAGATGGTATACAAGCTTCACAATGGAGGTGGTCTTCCAGATGGTATATGAGCTTCTGCATGGGGGTGGTCTTCAAGATGGTATACAAGCTTCTGCATGGGGGTTGGTCTTTAAAATGGTATACAAGCTTCTGCACCGAGGTGGTCTTCCAGATGGTATATGAGCTTCTGCCTTGGGAGTAGTCTTCAAGATGGTATACAAGCTTCTGCATTGGGGGTGGTCTCTAAGATGGTATATGAGCTTCTGCCTTGGGGGTGGTCTCCAAGATGGTATATGAGCTTCTGCCTTGGGGGTGGTCTTCCAGATGGTATATGAGCCTCTGCATGGGGATGGTCTTCCAGATGGTATACAAGCTTCTGCATGGGGGTTGGTCTTTAAAATGGTATACAAGCTTCTGCACGGAGGTGGTCTTCCAGATGGTATATGAGTTTCTGCCTTGGGAGTAGTCTTCAAGATGGTATACAAGCTTCTGCATTGGGGGTGGTCTCTAAGATGGTATATGAGCTTCTGCCTTGGGGGTGGTCTCCAAGATGGTATACAAGCTTCTGCATTGGGGGTGGTCTTCCAGATGGTATATGAGCCTCTGCATGGGGATGGTCTTCCAGATGGTATACAAGCTTCTGCATTGGGGGTGGTCTTCATTCTGAAGGCTCCTGTGCACATGTTAACAATAAATGTATATGCCTTTTCTCCCATTAACTTGCTTTTTGTGAGTTGATTTTTCAGCAAACCTTCTGAGAGTGAAGGAGAGGCCTTCCTTTTGCCCCTACAACAGAAAGCAGAAACCACAGGGAAGCTGGCTGCAAGAGTCAGACCTCCTCTGCTAGCTAGGTAGGAGAAAGTCCATGACAAAGTCATGGCCACAAAGGTCTTATCTTTGTAGAGGCTGAAGGCAAAGAGAGAGCATTTTCAAAGGGTTCCCTTCATTCAAACCACCATTGAGCTCAATTGTGTGCAGGGCACTGTTTTGAGTCCTGGTTTTAAGAAAAAGCACATGGCCTTGGAGCTTTAAAGAGGAGTCAGTCCTCTGGCTGCAATATGAAGAGCAGATTTACAGAACAACAGAGGACATCGATCCTGCCTCAAAGACTTGGTGCAGAAATACAGGCCTGATGCAGTGGCTCATGCCTGTAATTCCAACACTTTGGGAGGCCGAGGTGGGTGGATCACCTGAGGTCAGGAGTTCAAGACCACCCTGGCCAACATGGTGAAAACCCATCTCTTCTAAAAATACAAAAAATTAGCCAGGCATGGTGGTGGGTGCCTGTAATCTCAGCTACTCGGGAGGCTGAGGCAGGAGAATCGCTTGAACCTGTGAGGCAGAGCTTGTGGTGAGCCGAGGTGGGGCCACTGCACTCCAGCCTGGGTGACAGGGCGAGACTCCATCTCAAAAAAAAAGAAAAAAAATTACAGGGAGAGAGGTAGAGAAAGTGACAACAAATGCATCACGAACAGCACAAAAAGAGGACTGCCCGGTACAGTGGCTCACGCCTGTAATCCCAGCACTTTGGGAGAAGGAGACAGGCAGATCACTTGAGCTCAGGAGTTTGAGACCAGCCTGGGCAACATGATGAAACCCCTGTCTCTACAAAAAAAAAAATACAAAAAATTAGCCAGGCATGGTGGTATACCTGTAGCGCCAGCTACTTGGGAGGCTGAGGTCGGGGGATCACCTGAACCCAGCCTGAGCCACAGAATGAGACCCTGTCTCAAAAAAAAAAAAATTATGGCGATGTCCTCACAGAAAGAGAAACAACGGTGGTTCTCAGGGAACATCCTGGCCATAGGGACCACACAGAAGGAAAATGTGCCTGGACTAGAGCTTTCTCGACATGTGAATGAACCTCAAGAACAAAAGCTAACAGCATAGTTGGCCCAGAGAAAATCCGGTGACAGAAGGCGTCAGGCAACTTGTTAAGCATCCCCACTCCTCATCTGCCATCTTGGGCTTCACTTCGAGGGTGAATGCCATGGTCTTTGATGGGAGAATTGAAAGTGGTTCTCCGTGACTGCAGCCTGGAGAATGCCGCTGTGCGTGGCTGACCTCGGGAGTGCACGATGAGGTCAGAGGCTCTGGATCTATCTGCAAATGTGTGAGGGTGACCTGGGCTGCTGGAGGGTCCCCAGGGAACACAGCCTCATTCCTTGGGTTCAGCTCTAGAGTCCCTACGTGTTCTCTGGAAGAAGCCACACACCACCTCCTACGTTTCCCAAGGAACAAAGGGAGGGAAAGGTTTTGCCCAACCAGTGAGCCACAGTCAGGAGCCCATGGGTGCTGTCCGTAAGGTGACTCAGGTATTGGGTGGGATGAAGGTTGGGGAACCTATGGGTCTTCCCTGAGGCTTTCCTTCAGAAAGCCAAAGACATTCTTCTTTCTCTATTTTTTATCTTATTATTATTTTTTGACAGGATTTCACTCTTGTTGCCTGGACTGGAGTGCAATGGTGTGATCTCGGCTCACTGCAACCTCCGCCTCGCAGGTTCAAGCAATTCTTCTGCCTCAGCCTCCTGAGTAGCTGGGATTACAGGTACCCGGCACCACGCCCAACTAATTTTTGTATTTTTAGTAGAGATGGAGTTTCACCATGTTGGCCAGGCTGGTCTCGAACTCCTGACCTCAGGTGATCTGCCTGCCTCAGCCTCCCAAAGTACTGGGATTACAGGTGTGAGCCACCGCACCTGGCCCCTTTTTGTTTTTTTTATTTTTAGAGACAGGGTCTCTGTCTGTCGCCCAGGCTGGAATGCAATGGTGCAAACATAGCTCACTGCAGCCTCGCCTCCCAACCTCAAGCGATCCTCCCATCACAGCCTCTTGAGTAGCTGAGACTACAGACACTCACCACCATGCTCTGTTAATTCTTAATTTTGTTTTTAGAGACAGGGTCTCTAACAGGGCAAGTATGTTGCCCAGGTTAGCCTTCAACTCCTGGCCTCAACTGATCCCCCTGCCTGGGTCTCCCAAAGAGCTGGAATTACAGGTGTGAACTACCACACCACTGAGCCGGCCTCCTCTTGGGACCACTGGTTGACCCAAGACAGTATGTGAGACACACCCAAGGAGCGGTTGTATAGACGCTACAGGAGAGGCTCACAGGAGGGGAAGAGCAGTGGAGGTAAAGTGGTTATGGAGGACACCCAGAAGAGGAGACTGAGCTAGACTTTATTTTTTATTTTTTATTATTTTTTGTTTTATTGAGATAGAGTCTCACTCTGTTGCCCAGGCGGGAGTACAGTTGTGTGATCTCAGCTCACTACAACCTCCACCTCCCGGGTTCAAGCAATTCTCGTGTCTCAGCCTCCCATGTAGCTGGGACTATAGGCACATGCCACCATGACCGGCTAATTTTTGTATTTTTAGGAGAGATGGGGTTTCACCATGTTGGCCAGGCTGGTCTCAAACTCCTGACCTCAGGTGATCCTCTGGCCTCAGCCTCCCAAAGTGCTGGGATTACAGGTGTGAGCCACCACACCTGGCCTGAGCTAGATTTTGAATTATGATTCCCAGTGGTTTCTACTTAGACATTAGAATCATTTCTTCCTTCCTTACCTGGTCGTTCATATTCTGTCCTCTTTGTGGGCACCTTTGATCTTCTTAATTTCCAAACATTGGCAGCCCCAGGGCTCAGTCCTCAATGTTCCTCCACACTCCATTGGTGCCCATTCCTCTGATGAGTGAAAAATCACCCACAAATAGACAACTCCTGACTGATATCTCTTTTTTTTCTTTTTTTCTTCTTTTTGCTTTTAGAGACAGGGTCTTGCTCTGTTGCCCAGGCTGGAGTGTGGTGGCGCCATCATAGCTCGTTGCAGCCTTCAACTCAAGCAATCAAGTGATCCTCCCACCCCAGCCTCCCAAGTAGCTGGGACTACAGACATGTGCCACTATGCTGTTAATTTTTAATTTTTTTGTAGAGACAAGGTCTTGTTAAGTTGGCCAGGGTGGTTTTGAACTCTGGACCTCAAGCAATCCTCCCACCTTGGCCCCCCAAAGTGCTGGCATTATAGGCGTGAGCCCCCACGCCCAGCCAGATCTCTCTTCCCAAGTCCAGACTTGAATATCTGACTCCTCATCAACATCTTCACTAGGATTTTGGGCACCTTTCAAACTTCTGTCAAAACTTGATATCTGATCCTTCCTTTTAGTTAATAACAACAGGCTGGGCATGGTGGTTCACACCTGTAATCCCAGCACTTTGGGAGGCCGAGGCGGGCAGATCACTTGAAGCCAGGAGTCCGAGACAACCTGGCCAACATTGCAAAACCCCCTATCTACTAAAAATACAAAAATTAGCCAGGTGCGGTGGTGCACACCTATAACCCCAGCTACTGAGGAGGCTGAGGCACAAGAATTGCTTGAACCTGGGAGGCGGAGGTTGCAGTGAGCCAAGTTCACGCCACTGCACTCCAGCCTGGGCGATACAGCAAGACTGTGACTTAAAATAAAAAAGCCAACCTCCTCCCTCTAGTTACTAAGCCCAAACACCTAAGCACCGGACTCCTTTTCTCCCAGCTGCCATCACATGTGTCACCATGTCACACTGGTGCTGCTACTGTTACCACTGTGCACAGAGTAGCCATCATTTCATGCCTGGACTCCTGCCATAGCCTCTGAGCAGACTCCCCGCCTCCCCTCCTGCCAGGGCGTCACCTGGTCTGCACCATGCGCTGTCCTGGTCTCCCGCCCCCGTCCTTGCTGCTCCTCCAGCAGTCCAGCACCTCCCACCGCCACTGCTCCCTCCACAGGGAACACCCTTTCCCCCGGAAGCCACGGGCTCACCCCAACCTCCTTCAATCATCCTTTGTTCAGATCCTCCTTTGTTCAGATGTCACCTTCTCAAGAAGACCTACCCAGACCCATATTCCAAAAATTAAAACACAGCACTCCGCATCCCCTGATAGCAGTGATGTGCTGGTGAATGTTTAACAACCAGCTCCCAGCGGGGAGCCCTGAGGCATAGCCACGGCTGATCTCTCTGGGGTAAGCAGTCCCATCACCCATCACGGCAGATTTCCAGTGACCAACATGAGCTCACCGCAAAGAGATGCACACAGCGGGCACCAGCACACGCTGCTGAACCCTGCTGTGTTTCTCTATACCACGATCTCACCTTCTCACAGAGGCAGAAATTTACATATTGATTATATTACTGTTTATTGTCTGCCTTCCCCCACTTGAATATAAATTCCACAGAGACTGGCTAATTGAGCTTGGTTTTAGTTTTTATTCCCTGATAGGTCCCAGGCATCTAGAGCAAGAGTTAGCAAACTCCACCTGGAGGTCAAATATGGCCTGTAGCCTGTTCGCGGGGTTTTAGTTTAAAGAGACAGAGTCTTGCTATGTTGCCCAGGCTGGTCTCAAATTCCTAGGCCCAGAGGAGTGGAAGACACAGATCCCGCCCTCTAAGACTTGGCGCAGAGACACAGGGAGAGAGGCAGAGATGGTGACGAGCAAATGTGCCAAAACGGCACAAAATGAGAACTCAGTCCTTGTGGGAAGAGGAGCACAGTGGTTCTTGGGGAGGTTTCTAGAGCAGGATCCTCCCCAGATCAGCCTCCCAAGCAGCTGGGACTATAGGCATGCACCACTGCGCAGGCTTGCAGCCTATTTTCATAAACAAAGTCTTGTTGAAGGAAGCCACACTCACTTGTTTACGTGGTGTCCGTGGCTGCTTTGCATTACAACGGCAGCAGGGTTTTGTGATGGATACCATATGGCCAACACCCTAAATACTTACCACCTGGCCCCTTACAGAAAAAGCATGCTAACCCCTGACTTGGAGGAGCGCCGGGTACAAAGTAGGCTCTCGATAAATATTTGTTGTATAAATGGCTGAAAATCACACAGAAAACCAATGTGGAGACTTTTCTCCTCAAATCATGCTTGTCCTAGTGTGTTCAAGCTGCTATCACAGAATACCAGCCAGATGTGGTGGCATGCACCTGTGGTCCCAGCTACTTAGGAGGCTGAGATGGGAGGATCGCTTGAGCCCAGGAGTTCAAGGTTGCAGTGAGCTATGATCACACCTGTGAATTGCCACTGAACTCCAGCCCGGATGACAGAGCAGTATGCAAGACCTTGTCTTCCAAAAAAAAAAAGAATGCCATAGACTGGGTGGCTTGTGGCTTATGAACAGCAGAAATTTATTTCTCCTAGTTCTGGTGGCTGGGCTGGGAAACCCAAGATTAAGGCATCAGCAAATCTGGGGTCTGGTGAAGACTCACATGGATAGTGATCTTCTCAGTGTGTCCTCATACGGTGGCAAGGGTGAGGCAGCTTCCTGGGTCCTCTTTTATAAACTCACTAGTCCCATCATGAAGGCTCTGCCCTCTCATTACCTAGTTACCTCTCAAAAAACCCTCCTCCTACCTCCATCACCTTGACGGCAAGGATTTTAGTGTATGAATTTCAGGGGGACACAAACATTCACCCACAGCAATGCTGTACCCATTATTCCTACCACCTGCTTCAAGAACAAGACATCATTCATCATGTCACACCTGGAGATATTACACCTGTTTTACTCTCCCACTGAGGACACTGAGACCAGATGAGGACACAGCTGTGACCTCCCCTGAGAGCTTTTGAGGGGAGCTGTTCCATCTCCTCCTCCTGAGTCATCAAGGCTGGAGACACTGCGTGTCCATCACTGTCTTCTCATAAACTCCTTGCAAGGTAGATCATTTCATCCCCATTCTACGGAGAGCAGACAGAGGTTTCAGAAGTGTAAGTCTCATCCCAAAGGTCCCATGGCTAGTCAATGGCAGATATGGATCTGAGCACAAGCCTTTGGACTCCAAAGCTCTTATTTGTGCATTTCTTCCAATCTGTGAAATATTCCTCTCCATTAGGGTGCATGTGCCCAAGGGTTGGAAATAATGGGACAGAATATTCCAGGGGGACTCATTTCTTCATGAGGTGTCATGAATTGCTTTTCAAAAAAAAAAAAAATTTCTTGCAGATTTTCAATTCATTGCAGCCATAATGGTAGCATGAGTTGCTAAAGAGACAGAGGGTAAGGGGTCAGGGAAGGGAGGCATCTCCACGTCGGCGGGCTGGGGAAATCAGAGCCGGCCCACGCAGGGCATGCAGCTGCGAATCTGTTGAGGAGGCAGCGCACTAACAGATGAGGAGATGACGTGAGAGGGAAACTGGTGTCTCCATTTGCCAAGGCCAAGAATTAAATAAAAACCTCCAGGACCAAGAATAGACTAAAAATCCCCTGACCCCAAGCCCTGGCCTTCGTGTTATAGTCACTCCGCCTCCACCATTCCACTCTCAAAGTTGATTTTTTTTTTCTTTTTTTTTTTTTTTTTTTTTTTGAGACGGAGTTTCACTCACTCTGTCGCCCAGGCTGGAGTGCAGTGGTGTGATCTCGACTCACTGCAACCTCCACCTCCTGGGTTTAAGCAATCCTCCCACCTCAGCCTCACAAGTAGCTGGGATTACAGGTGTCCGCCACCACACCTGGCTACTTTTTGTATTTTTTAGTACAGACAGAGTTTCACCATGTTGGCCAGACTGGTCTCAAACTCCCAGCCTCAAGTGATCTGCCTGCCTCGGCCTCCCAAAGTGCTCGGATTACAGGTGTGAGCCACTGTGCCTGGCCTCAAAGTTGATTTTAATTCAATGTGAGGTTGGATCGTACAAATTAGTTCAAGTCTGGAATGAGAGTAGACACTCAAATGCATTCTAATGACATAGACGTTCAGAGGTGGAGGGAGGCCCTGGGGATTGCCTGGGCTGGGGGTTCCAGGCTGGGGTGCACATCACATTCCTCACTCCCAGGAGCTGTGAGAAGGTGGGAGCAGCCCCGTGGGCCGAGTCGATTGGTCTGGGGTGGGCCTGGGCATTGATGTCTTCTAAAAACTCCCCTAAATGTTTCTCAGGTGCAGCTGGACTTGAGAACCCCTGAACTAGTTCAACCTCCTGATTTTACAGATAAGAAATCCAACCCTGGGACTTTTAAAGGGTTTCCTCCATTCACCGAGAACCATGCAGGGACCAACTCGGAGATGGTAGCAGGTCCCAGGCCACTGTCCTCCACTCTGGGCCATGCTCCATCCCTGCCAGGTAACCCGATGGCAGAGGAATCATCATTGAGGCTGGGAAAACTGAGGATATTTGGAATTTTTGCCAGAGTCTTTAAGTCCACTGAGGCCTCAGAGCATCTGTGTGGGGGAGGATGGAAACCGGTACTATTGCCCCATGTTACTGCTTTGGAAAATGGAAGAGCTGCAAGCTGAAGTTCTCAAAGGCAGTGTAACCCTGCCTTTGAGGAGCCCTTGCTGTGGACTCAGATCCAGCTCTGCATGCACTAGCTGTGCATCCTTGGACAAATTACTGAACCTCTCTGAGCTTTAGGTTCCTTGTTTATTAAGTGGGGTTGACAAGAGTGGTAACTCTTAGCAGTGCTGTATTAAAGGTCCTGGCCCAAATTGAGCACAAAGTAGAATCTGTTATTAGAACAAGTGCTCCCACATCACTCTGGCAGTTCCTGTATAGCCAGGATAGAAACACAGATTATCACAAACGAATAAGCTGAGAATCAAAGAAGTCAAACCACTTGTCCAAGATCCCACAAAAAGTCAGAGACATGCCTGGGCCTAGAACACAGACCCCAGGGCTCTCACTCGGCCTGTAGGCTTCCCACACACAAATGCCTAGTTTCCCAGGGGCCCCAGGTCAGTAGATTCTTCCTCCAGACCTCGTTGGCTCTAATGTGTTCCTTTTTTTTTGTTTTGTTTTTGTTTTGTTTTGTTTTTTTTGAGAGAGAGTCTCACTCTGTGGCCCAGGCTGGAGTACGGTGGTGGGATCTCAGCTCACTGCAACCTCTGCCTCCCGGGTTCAAGTAATTCTCCTGCCTCAGCCTCCCCAGTAGCTGGGATTACAGGTGTGCACCACCACACCCAGCTACTTTTTCTATTTTTAGTAGAGACAGAGTTTCATCATGTTGGCCAGGCTGGTCTTGAACTCCTGACTTTGTGATCCGCCTGCCTCAGCCTCCCAAAGTGCTGGGATTACAGGGGTGAGCCACTGCGCCCAGCCTGTGCTGCTTTTAACAAGAGTGCAAAATCAACCCCTTGTGAGAACTCCTATTGGGGGAGCACATGAAAGGAAAGAGGGAACCCACTGTCCCTGCCACCTCCACGATCAACCCTGGAAAAGGAGTAATTAGGGTCATGAATCCTGGGCCACCTCGTGCTTCAAGAGTGGCACTGCCAGCGTGGCCCTGCGCAACCCTCTCCACGGGGCCACAGGACACAGAAGAGCTGGTTTTTTGCAAAGGAGCACAGACTGCCGAGCTTTGGATTCACCGCCTGATGAGGGGCCATGCATCCTGCTTATGGGGGAGATGACCACCCACGATCCCCAGCGCAGCAGCCAGGGACACTTCGGAAAGCAGGCCCCACTGCCAGCCAGGCCTCTGGACAGGCCGTATTGGGATTGTCTCTGGAATCAGCTAGAAGAGAGGCAAAGGCCACTGGGGCGATGGCGAGAAACCCTCTCCCCATTCTCCAAGGGTCTTTTCTTCCAACAAGATTCGCTCATGCCAGTGTCATTTCTCATTTATGCCTAGTGTTCCATTATTGGAACGCTAAGCATGTGGTAGTTATTTATATCCTACTGCTCAAGGTCATTGCCAAGGTCTGATTGCAAAAATTCAAAAAATTGCAACCTCAGACATAAATGGGTTAAAAGAGACAACCAAAAGAAGTTAGGAGGAAATGGATCAACCAAGCAGCACTTGTGACACAGGCCACTCTGTGCCCAGCACTGAGAGAGATTCAAGAGGCACCCACAGCAGGGGGGCAGGATGTGACCCCACTCTCCCAGTGCAGGGAAGTCTATGCTCAGTAGCAACTGGCTGTGTGACCTGGACCACGCTCCTTGCCCTCTCTGGGCCTCAGCAACTCCTTTATAGAGTGACCAGGCCACAGGAAGCTCTGACATTCCATGATGTTTGGGCCCACGGGAAATGAACCACGCAGGGCTGGTTGCTAGGGAAGCCAAGTAGGGGAGTTAGCTATTCAGGGAGGGGCTGTGTCCCAGACCCCAGCGCAATGGCAGCACGGGAGGTCGTCCCCACGGCCTCCACCCAGCCCCTAGAGGTTTGAGGAAGAGCACACTGTGTCCCCTTGGGAAATGTCTCTTTAGACACTGGAATTATTTTGACCTGGAAGAGAGGAATGCCACAGGGACCTTAGATGCCAACGTAGGTCATTTAGATTCTACTCTACTGGGACTTGGGAGCACTATGGGATTTCCGAGAGCAGGGAAATAATCTACCCAGGGTTTAAAATGATTGCAGGCTGGAAAACCAGAGGAGAGAGTCTAGCCTGGGTGCTGCCCAAAGGTGGGGCTGGGGGCCTCTTTGGAGCCCCTCCATTCAGCCCTATACATTCCCATTAAATTAGAAAATTGGAGCCTATTTAAAGGCTTTTTCCCCCAAACATTTTCTAAGGACTTGAAGGCAGCAAGAGAGCACGAAAACGTGCATCCGGCCAGAGGGAGCTCCATTTGCCAACCTGAAATCTCTGCGTCTCATTAATTAGAGGAGCCGAGAAATCATCCTTCAAAAACTGGCTTTCCAACCAGAAATTCCAACGGCTCCACCTTTTGTGGGAACCGTGCTGCTGGCCACCTCTGGAGCCTGAGCCCCAGATGGCAAAGTGCCCTGGCCGCGCAATTGAGATAGCTGCTCGGTGCCATCTTTGCCTGTCAATGGCCGTGTGGAGAGCCATCCACTCGCGACCTCTTTATCTGTCTGTTTCATGAGCCATCCACTGCCCAGCACTCCTCCCTGGAGCCCCGCTGGCCGAGATGCCAATCGGGATGCCAAGCACTGGCCGCGGCTTCCTCTCCTGCTTCCGGCAGCAGCATCTGCATCTTTGTTTGGCTCCAGCCTCGCTCCCTGGCTGGCTGCACTCCTGGCCTGGCAGGAGCAGCTTGGGGGGCTGCGGTGGCAGGTGGTGACAGCTCCCTACGTCAGGCTTCCAGCGCTGTGGCCTCTTTCCTGCTCAGCCACACATGGGCTGCCTGAAAGCAGAGGGCAAGGCAATGTGCCCACCGAAGGGACTCATGCAATCCGGTGTGCTCTGAGCCTGCCAGACAACACCTGGACCTCAGCCCCACAAATGGACACAGAAGATGTATCACCAAAACAAATCCATCTTTGGTCTCTGTCCCTGGTTCCTGGCACAGAACTGCTAAAACCCTTAAAATTTCCTGAATGTCAGAAGTACTAAGCACATCCCTGGTTCTAATATTTGGTCTTTGACCCCAATATCTGACACAGAGCTCCTAAACCCTTTGGGAGGATAGGAGCATCTTTTGTTCTAATGAGCAATTCTTGGTGGGCTCCTGGGTGGGGGCTGGTCGCCAGAAAGACCAAGCTAGGATTAGAAGCTTGGAACTTTCAAGCTTCCACGCCCATCCTCGGGGAGGGGAGAAGGGCTGGAGATTGAGTTAATAATAGAGAATGCCAGCGAGGTGCATCACACTCACGCCTGTAATGCCAGCACTTTGGGAGGCTAACCTGGGAAGACCACTTGAGCCCAGGAGTTTGAGACCAGCCTGGACAACCTAGTAAAACCCATCTCTACAAAAAAACTAAAACTTAGCTAGGCATGATGGCACATGCCTGCAGACCCAGGGACTCGGGAGGCTGAAGGAGGAAGATTGTTTGAGCCCCAGAGGTCAAGGCTGCACCAAGTTGTGACTGCACCACTATACTCCAGCCTGGACAACAGAGAGACCCTGTCCCCCTCCAAGAAAATAATCCATCATGCCTAAGCCTCACAAAATCCCTAGAAGATGAGGTTTGGAGAGCCTCTGGGTTGGTGAGCATTCCCACCAGCCAGCAAGGTGGGAGACCCCAACTCCATGGGGGAGACCCCAACTCCACAGGGAAGAAGCTCCTGTGCCCGGGACCCTTCCGGACCTCATCCTGTGCACTCTTCATCTGGCTGCCCATTGGCATCCTCTATCATATCTTTCATAAGAAACCAGTCAAAGTTTTCTGCATTCTGTGAGTCATCATAGCAAATGATTCAACCTGAGGATGGGCTATGGGAACCCCTGATTTGTAGCCAAGTCAAATAGAAGTGTGGGTGACCTGGGGGCCCACTGCTATGAAAGGCGTCTGACACAGCATGGGGGGGCAGTCTTGTGGCACTGAGCCCTTCGCCTGTGGGGCCCGCACTAATCCAGCTGGTCAGTGTCATAGCTGCATTGAAGACACCCAGGTGGTGTCCAGAGAGTTGGAGAATGTGCGGGTGTGGGAAAAGCTCCCATGCATCTGGTGGGAGGCACAGAGAAAGCAGTGTGCTTCTCCTATTTAGACGGGGGCACCCCCGGAGCATATGTGCAGAGCCCTGAGGCTTCCACGAGGGAGGGGGACAGGGAGGAGAGAAGGCAGAGAGACAGACGGCCACTTCCCAGGACCACTGCTATCAGGGCAGGAGGGTGCTGACTCTGAGAGGAAGAACCAGGACCTCAGGGTGGAAACCACAGAGAGACTAATTGCATTTCCATGAAGGAAAGACGTGTTCAGCAAAGGTGTGTGGGCCGCCTCTGGAGATGACATCTGTCCCAGTGAAGTATCGGAGTGGAGGCCAGGAGCCAATGGCGAGGGCCATTGAAGGCTGGACTCCACCTCAACCCATGCCTCCAAGGCAGCCCAGGAAGTGTGCATCAATCTGCAACCTCCAAGAGGAGATCAATTCCACCCCCAATTCTGCCATGCCTTTGTTGACAATGGGATTCAGCAAGTCACCTAACCTCTCAAAGCCTCAGGCTTCTTGTCTGTAAAATGACAGGTCTCTGAGAAGACCAACTCTCAGTCATCTCCGATTTTTTTTTTTTTTTTAAGACAGGGAGGGTCTCATGCTGTCACTCAGGCTGGAGTGCAATGGTGTGATCACAGCTCACTACAGCCTCAACCTCCCAGGATCAAGTGACCCTCCTGCCTCAGCCTCCTGAGTAGGAAAGACTACAGGCATGCACCACCATGCCCAGATAGTTTTTGTATTTTATAGAGACAGAGTCTTGCTATGTTGCCCAGGCTGGTCTTAAACTCTCAGTGTCAAGTAATCCTCCCACCTCAGCCTCCCAAAGTGCTAGGATTGCAGGTGTGCGCCACCGTACCTTGCCTCCAATCTCACGCGTGGCAGTGCAACCAAGCCCCCATTCTCACCCCTCTCCTGTGGCCAGAGAGACGCTGGGCCTGAGGCCCCTTAGAGCTGACTCAGTGGATGAAGGTGCTTCGAGGTAACCCAGTCAGAAGGCAGTGCTGGGGGCGGGGGCTGTGGAGGACTTCCTATTGCATAATAAGGTTGGTATTAGGCCAGCAGGGAGGCTCTGAATCTCAAACGTAAAACCGATGAGGACTTTTGGCAGAAATGACCCCTTTCAATGTAAGATGTATCTGACTGATGTTAGGAACTTAAAGTAAATCAAGGGGGAAAAAGGGCAATTGCAACTGAGAGCGGAAAATCCCCACCGCCACCCCTGTCATCCACCAGGCAGCAGAACGGATGGTGTACCTGGCTCGTGACTGTCTCCAGAGGTGAAGAAAGCTTACACAACAGCAGAAGAAACTAGAAACTTCTCAAATTCTAGGGCAGTCTGAGGGTGGAGGTGGAGCAGAGGAGAAGGGGAGTCAGGGAAAAGGAAGGAGTTCAAAGGGTGGAAAAACTGGGTGGGAAGGAAACAGTAAGGCAGAGAGGGCACAACACGCCGGGCCAGGAGTATCCTCCCCGGGGCCATCCCAAAGGCCTGAGCCCAGACGGCCATGCTCTCAGAGAGTAAAAGGGACACGAGGTCACTAGACCAGCACTAGGCATGGGAGGAGTGTCTATTGCCTGACTTTTCTCTTCTCACCCCTCCCTCTGAAGCTTTGACTTCTCACCAAAGACCTTACAATCTATGTGAACACCCTGGTCTCTCCTGTGCTCATGTGTATGTTTACTTTAAGGGGATAGTGGCCAAGCTGGTCACCAGCTACAAGCACAGACTGAGCCCCAACCCCAGCTCCAGGCAACCCAGGCAAGAAAATCATGTTTAGCATGGGCTATGAGCCCCCTTCAATGGCTGAAAAAATAGTAAGAGAGAGTCCTTTAGGCTCTCTCCTCCCACTCTTAGCTCACATCCTGGGCAAAAAGATATGGAGCCTGTTGCATGGGTTATAGAAGAAAAGGGGGAAAGGCTACCGTCTTGGATCTCTAAACCTTGAAGCAAAGCTATGGCTGAATCACATCTAGGGTTCCACGGAGTCAGAGCTGAGTCCTTCCACACTGCAGAGCTGTTTGGCATCCAGAGCCATGGTTATGGAGATTGGAATCGCCTCTCAAAGCAAGAAGGACTTGGAATGGGCAGCTGGGAACTTGGCTCTGGAATGTTCTTAGAAGGTGGGTATGAGCACTCCTCTTCTGGCACAAACTTTTCTTTTCTTCCTTCTCTTTTTTTTTAAAGAGGAGATCTTGCTTTGTTGCCCATGCTGGATTCAAATTCCTGGGCTCAAGAGATCCTCCCACTTCAGCCTCTCAAATAGCTGGAACTACAAGTATGCCATCATCCCAGGCTAATAGTTTTTTTTTTTCTTTGTAAAGACGGGGTCTCGCTATGTTGCCCAGGCTGATCTCAAACTCCTGGCCTCATGTAGTCCTCCTGTCTCAGCCTCCCAAAGTGCTGAGATTCCAGGAATGCACCACAGTGCCCAGCTCTGGCACAAAATGGTCAAACATCGATGATGTCTTAGCTTGGAGAGCTATAACAGAATACCACAAATCAGTGGCTTACACAACATTTATATATCATGGTTCTGAAGGCTGGGAAGTCCAAGATAAGATGCCAGCTGATTCAGTTCCTAGTGAGGGCTCTCTTCCTGGTTTACAGATGCCACCTTCTTGCTATAGCCTCATACGATGGAGAGAGAGATCATCTCTCTTGTGTCTCTGATAAGGGCACTAATCCCATTGATCAGGGTCCACTGTCAGGACCCAATCACCTGCCAAAGGCCCCACCTCCAAATACCATCACCTTGGGGGTTAAAGCTTCAACAAATGAACTTTGAGGGAACATAAACATTGTCCGTATCAGATAGCTTCCTGAAAGAAGAGGCAGATCTGTTAGAATAAAGAGTTCTGGGAGGATTTGGGAAGAGTTAAGTTTCTCAGTGCCTGGAGAAAAGGGGGTGAAGAGACCCATGAGCAAGAGTGACATTGGAGGGAGCTGTGGCAAGGCAGTGGAGAAGGAGGCAAAGACGTCAGGAAGCCTAGCACGACACAGCCAGAAGTCTGCTTGGAAAAACTGACAGTTCACAAACAACCTCAGGCTCCATGAACAGCCTGAGGGACTTCCAGAAGCTTCGTGATTAGCCCCAGTGGAAGAGGAGAAAGTGGAGGCCATAGAAATTTTAAAGAAAGAGAATACTGCTGAAAGCTCAAGTCTTAGGGATGAAAAAAGAAATAGTTACAGAGACAGAGGTTAGCAGCTGCCGCAAACAGAGTGGGGATGGGGGGGTCCACCCACCTCCTAGGACACGGAGCCTGATGTCCAACTCAAGGCTTCACCCTCCCATGTCAGTTACTACTGTCCAGCGGGATGGTAGAAAAGATGGGCTGCGTATGTCCTGTGGAATATTCCTCAGTGGTGAAGATGTGGATCAGTCAGAAAATAGGTTAGGGTCATAGATTAGAGCCTCTGGGCCAGCCCTCACTGAGGACCAAAGCTGCCCCTGGGCTCTTGGCCCCAACCCCCTGGCTGGTGGGGCCAGAGGTGATACAAGTGCAAATTCAAGACAGGAAGGCATCCCTCCCAGCCATGCCAGGTATCAGTGCATTAGTCTGTTCTCACGCTGCTGATAAATCCATAACCAAGACCGGGTAATTTATAAAGAAAAAGAGGTTTAATGGACTCATAGTTCCACATGGCTGGGGAGACCTCACAATCACGGCGGAAGGCGAAAGGCACATTTACGTGGTGGCAGGGAAGAGAGAATGAAAACCAAGCAAAAGGGGTTTCCCCTTACAAAACTATCAGATCTCATGAGACTTTTTCACTACCCCAATAACAGTATGGGGGAAACCTCCCACATGATTCAATGATCTCCCACCGGGTCGCTCCCACAACACATGGGAATTATGGGAGCTGCAATTCAATATGAGATTTGGGTGGGGACACAGCCAAACCATATCAATCAGGTAATGAGTTCATGCTCCTTCCTGGTGCTGTCCAAGCCACATCTCACACACATCTTACTGCAGGACTGGACAGTGCCAGGCGTTGGACGCAAGGTGACGACAGAGCCTCTCTCAGGTGCTTGTCATGAGCCATGAATTCCCGAGGTGGCATGAGAGAAGTTGTGCCCCACCCTCAGGGCCTGGCAAAGTGGACCAGGTTAGTGGGACAAATCCTACCCCATTCCAGGTGTCAGCCCCTTATTTCCAGCAACCTGCTTGAATCAACAGCCAGTCCCTATGGCTACTGGTGCACACCTTCTCAGAGCCTGGCAAGTAGGACTGCAGTTTCCAGCTCTGCGCAGCAGGTGGGGAAGAACTCAGAGAACAGAGCCCAGGGGACAAGACTCCGACAGCATCCCATACTTTGCCCTCCAAGAATGGTACGTGAGAGAGGTTAGTAGCTCCCCCAAACATGGTGGGGACAGGGGGGCTCCACCCTCGTCCTAGGACTGGGAGTCTGAGGTCCAACTCAGGATTCCACCCTCTCATGTCAGTTACACCCTCCCATGTACAGTAGGGTAATAGCAAAGGTGGGTTCACTTTTGCTGTGAGAAGGGGCGTGGTCTCCAGTTACAAGGCCCTGGAGCGCCCTAGAGATCAACAATTTAAGGAACTCTATTGAAGAACACCCATGACCAGCATTATGTGGGAATCCCTGTTTGGGGTGAGTGCATACCCAGCTGGCTGAAGAGAAGAAAAGGGGCAGGAGGGGAGGTTCAGAAGCTCCATGGACGTCAGACTGCGGGGGGCCTTGCACACCATGCTGAGAGGTGTGGACTTTTCTTGAAGCAATAGGAAGACTGTCGAGCCAGGCAGGAGGGCAGAGCAGTTAGGGCCCATTTGTGTCTTTGCAGCTCCTCTTACTTCCCCCAGGTGGTCTCCCTTCCAGTTCTGTCTCCACCAGACCAGTGCTAGCATTGAGGGGACTGCAAGGAATTTCCTGAACTAATTAAAGACAGTGGGAGATGCGGATTCAGAGGGAGGGCATCTAATGTGTGTTAAATGCGACGTAACATTGACAAAACCTCAATGCTTTGTCAATGAAAGGTTTTACCGATTAAAACCTCAATAACGAAGAAGAGCTGTTCATTCAATTATTGCTCTTAGGCAGAGGAGAGAAATATTTTGATCCATCCCTGATGCTGAGTGACCTATTTCTATATCAAAGATAATCATAAAACTGCCTTTTATGGAAAGCGGATCTGGTTCACCCAGTAGCTCTGTGTTGTCCTGTGGTCCATAGTGGGTTTTTGTGCAAGTCCAGGAGCTGAGACAAAGCATTTTGCTCTGCATAAAAGAAGAGAGGACAGCCACCAAGGTTAGGTACTTTCTGAGGACAGGGAGTAGAAACACACTCAGAAAAAGATTTTAGAGAAACAAAACACCTTTTTTTTTTTTTTTTTTTTTTAAGATGGAGTCTCACCCTGTCGCCCAGGCTAGAGTGCAGTGGTGTGATCTCAGCTCACTGCAACCTCCGCCTCCCCAGTTCAAGCGATTCTAATGCCTCAGCCTCCCGGGTAGCTGGGATTACAGGCACGCGCTACCATACCTGTAATTTTTGTATTTTTAGTGGAGACGGGGTTTTGCCATGTTGGCCAGGCTGGTCTGGAATTCCTGACCTCAGGTGATATACGCCCCTCAGCTTCCCAAACTGCTGAGATTACAGGCATGAGCCAACGCTCCCGGCCGAGAAACAAAACATCTAAAATGCATCCTGAAGTAGTTTGCTGTGGCGTGATCCCCTGTAACTGTCTCCCCTATGAGATCTGTAAATTCTCACCAATTGCTCACTCCTGCTATCATGGGAGGGGATGCTTTTTGAGTTCTGTACCCACGTAGGTGCAGGATCAAGACAGAGGATGTTCCCACGGCACTGGGGCCGGAGGATGAGGGTTGGCAGATGTCTGGCTCCAGTGGATGGATCATGAATCATCCAATGCTGAGTGTAGGCTGCCGGGTCCTGAGACACCCCTTAGGAGGGGACGGGGCTGGGAGAGGCAGGGTGGACAAACTGACCGGCACATCCTGGGGACAGTGGGAGGAATCCACCAGCATGCTGATCTGTGACCTGCCTCTTCTCTCCATTTGTGGGATGAGCTTTGATTCTCATATCCCAGCAGGGGCGTGGGGAGGGCAGGAAACCAACACAACAAAAACCCAGAGGCAGTTTGTCATGGAAAAAAAAAATTAATAATAATAGGCTTTCACGCCAAGCCCTGCTCTGACAACCTGACTGTTCACCCTGTATTTTAAGTGAAGGCTTAGAAAAAAAGAATATATCTGTATATAAAAGCAATAGAAATCCTCCCAGAAAGAAGGCTTCCCTGCCTGTCTCTCCAGCCCTCACATCACCCTATGGCTCTCCCGAGCTTGATACAACTTGCAGTCGAAATGGAAGGCTGTAATTACAGTGAGACTGGCAGAAGCTGCTGTTCAAATTAAACTCCTTAAAAAAAAATTCCTTTTCAATAAAGGGAGGCTAAACTCAGCATGCTTTAGCCATTACCGTAGCACTTTTCTCCCAGGAGGACTAACAAATATGAAGTATGGGGCCTAGAAATTTTGATCAAGCAAAGTATTTTAAAGGGTTTTATTCTCTCCCTCTGTCATTAAACTTGCACTACTGTGATTCAATTCCGTATCTAATGTGGACACACACATGCGTGCTGCGTCCCTTCTACCCGTGGAGGACAATGGGAGCTTCTGCAGGAATGAGTCTGTCTGTTAGGATCTACGAGGGGGAAAACTGTGCCTCTAAAATATACATAAAAGTGACCCCATATGGAAACGGGTGAAAACAAGTGTGTTTTCATTGCTAGGGTGGTGGTTTTGAACTTGGGCACACAAGACGAAGATATTTATCAGATCAAAGAAGCAGATCTCGGTTTGGGAAGGTGATTTATGGGAAACCAAACAAAAAACCTACCAGGCCTGGCCAAGCCTACAGGGGAGGCCTCTCTCCACACCTCGGAAGAGGAACGCAGTGGAACCCCAGCGCCTGCAAGCAGCCCGGGAGGGGACAGCCCATCTCTGCTGCCTGGGCCTGTCTGTTCCCGGCACTGACCCTTTAGACTCATGACTGGAAAGAAAGGGAAGGAAAATGGAGGCAGGAGAGAAGAGAGGGAAGGCAGGAGAGAGAACAAAGGAAAGTAGAGGGACAGAAGGGAGGCGGCCAGAGGCCTCTGGTCGTATTGAAAGAAACCAACTAGGCCAGGCGAGGTGACTCACGCCTGTAATCCCAGCACTTTGGGAGGCCAAGGCGGGTGGGATTACCTGAGGTCAGGAGTTCGAGACCAGCCTGACCAACATGGTGAAAAGACGTCTCTACTAAAAATGCAAAAAATTAGCCGGGCACAATGGAGGGCATCTGTAATCCCAGCTACTCGGGTGGCTGAGGCAGGAGAATCGCTTGAACCAAGGAGGCAGAGGTTGCAGTGAGCCGAGATCACGCCACTACACTCCAGTCTGGGTGAAAAGAGCAAAACTCCATCTCTACAAAATGAATAACTAAATAAATAAGAAACCAACTCAAGCCAGCTTAGGAGAAAAGAGGTACATACTATAAAGATGGAGGGGATAACTCAGGAAATTCACACAGGTAGGCCTCCAGAAAGTCCTGGAAGAAGGAACTAGAGAATCTTCAGAAACCCAGGCCATTCTCAGTCTCTTCCTCCCCTCTTCCTCCACCTCTGCCTCATTCCCTGTCCGACAGCCCAGTTCTCCACTTCTCAGTCCATGTGGCTGCGCACGAAAACCCTGCAGTCCTTGGGGCTCTTGGGACTGGACACGCATTTCCCATCATGCAGCTGCCTGCAGGGGCCACCTGGCCATTCCTGAGTCCCAGAGCGAGAATGTGGTTGGTCCACACGCCCTCCTCCATCCAACACCAGCAGGAAGCGGTCGTATGATGCCAGCCTGGCCGGAGCCCACCCCTGGAGGAGCACACCTGGGCTAGAGATGGCGCAGAAGATGAGGTAAGAGAAGGTTCAGGAAAAGGGGAAGGGAAAATGTGGAAAGGAGCAAAGGGGGACAAGAGAAGCCTTTTATCTTCCTGTTCTCAGGAAGCTTAGGGTCTTCTGCACCCTCAGTTTGAAAAGCCGAAAAAGCAGTGCAGGAAGAAATGGTCACACAGATGCTGAGGTGTGTGTCGTGGAAGCCTCTGGAATCCTCCCCTCCACATCCCTGCCTCACTAAGGAGCTACTGACAGGGGCAGGCTGTTGGACCCTCCTTATCCAGGGAGACTCTAGAGGAAAATGAACCCTGAGTGAGGACAGTCTCCACACCACAACCTTCCTTCCTGACAGCCTCTCACTAACCCCCAGACTTCACCTCCCACCATGAACACCTTCCTCTTAGCTGTCCTTCTCCAAATAGGCCTCATTAAAGAGGCCACATAGGATCTGAGCACCGAATCCACACACCATTCCCCTTGATGATATTTTCAACTCTTCCTTTCACTTCCATTTATTCCCGAACAATCAGCAGTGAAAAGGAAATAGACAAGATCTAGGAATCAAGGTTCCCATTGTCTTTGTTGGGGCTCGGAAAATGACACCCCAAAATGAAGGTCTCAGAAGCAGCCTCAGACGCAAAACGTTTTCTCTTTTTACCTTCTCTTGACCTCCTGTCTCTCAGACCCATTCTCCCCCAGAGCTAGGCATAGCAACCGGAACCTGTCTTCCACAAAGCGGGTCATAGAATCCAGAACCCCTTCTCCCCAAAGCCAGTCATAAATCCTCACAATCTACTCTAACTCTCCCTCGGCCTTTCTTTGTAAAAGCAGGCCATAAAGAAATTCTCTGAGCTACTGTGTTTGACTGTAGGTCATAAGACCCCCATTCAAGAGAGGGTCCTGCCCACACCCGGAAGGAAGGAACGCCACTCAGAGAGGCCAAGAAGAATCTAGAGAGACAGGCTTTGCTGGATGTCCTCACTCCGTCTATTAGCATTAGATCAGACCCTTTGCATCCAATCATACTTTTACGTGGCTGTCCATATTTTGTTGAACATAAGCATAAAAACAGACACTTCCCCCTGTATCTTGGGCTCTTCGTTCTGAAGACTCCCATGTGAACACACTGATCATACATTTGTATGTCTTTTCTCCTATTAATCTACCTCTTGCTAGTAATTTTCAATGAACCTCCCGAGGGTGAAGGGGAAGTTATTCCTTGGTCCCTACATCTCCCTCACGGGAACTCAATAGTTGGGCTCCAATTCTGTGGTCAATGCAGCCTGCACAAAGTGGGCGGTCTTCCGGCTCCAAGGATCTTCCTGGATGTTTCCAATGCTGCCCACTGGTTTCCTCAGTCAGTCACATATATATGGTGCCTGGAAGATTCCAGACAGCAGGAATGTGTGAGGCACTGAGATACACCCATCAGCAGTAGCACCAGTTTCTACTTTCATAGAACCTCAAAGACTTGCAAGGAACCCAGCCACTGAAGTGATTCCACACATACAAAGTGTTGCAGTGGGAGCTAAAAATAAAAACAATGGAGATAGAGAGTAGAAGGATGGTTCCCAAAGGCTGGGAAGGGTGGGGGGTGGGGCAGGAAGTGAGGATGATCCGTGGGGGGTGGGAAGTGGGGATGGTTAATAGGTACAAAAAATAGAAAGAATAAGACCCAGTATTTGATAGCACAACAGGGTAACTAGAGTCAAAAACAATTTAATTCTACGTTTAAAAATAACTAAAAGCAGCTGGGCACAGTGGCTCATGCCTGTAATCCCAGCATTTTGGGAGGCTGAGGCAGGCGGATCACTTGAGGTCAGGAGTTCAAGACCAGCCCGGACAACATGGTGAAACCCTTTTTCTACTAAAAATACAAAAATTGCTGGCCATGGTGGTGTATGCCTGTAATCCCAGCTACTCAGGAGGCTGAGGCATGAGAATAGCTTGAACCTGAGAGGCAGAGGTTGCAGTGAGCCAAGATCACACCACGGCACTCCAGCCTAGGTGACAGAGTGAGACTCTGTCTCAAAAATAAAAGAGTGTCACTGGATTGTTTGTAACATGAAGGATAAATGCTTGAGGGGAGATTAATACCCCATCTTCCATGATGTGATCATTACACATTGCATGCCTGTATCAAAACATCTCATGTACCCCATAAATATATATACACCTACTATCTACCCACAAATAATTAAAAATTTTAAAAAAAGAAGAGCTGCAAAAGGGAAGTCAAGGGTATGGAGAAAAAGAAGGCCTCCTGGACTAGGTGAAATGTAAAAAGCCTACATCTTAGTTTGCTTGGGCTGCAGTAACAAAATACCACAGATGGGCAGCTTCAGCAACACAAATGCATTTTCTTGCAATGATCTTGGAGGCTGGAAGTCCAAGGTCAAGGTGTCGGCAGGGCTGGTTCTTCTGAGGCCTCTCTCCTTGGCTTGGAGATGCCGTCCCGTCTCTGTGTCCTCACATGGTTTCTCTCTGTGCATGTCTGTGTCCTCATCTCCTTTTGTTAAAAGGACACCAGTCCGACTAGATTCGCTTAATGACCTCATTTTAACTTCATTATCTCTTTAAAGACCCTCTCTCCAAATAGTGTCCCATTCTGAGATGCTGTGGGTTAGGACTTCACCCTATAAATTTTGGGAGGGACACAAATAGCCTATAAGGCTATTAGTTGTTAATCAGGTGACCGATCCTGAAAAGAATGTTGTATTAGTCCATTTTCACGCTGCTTTTACATACCCGAGACTGGGTAATTTATAAAGAAAAAGAGGTTTTACGGACTCACAGTTCCATGTGACTGGGGGGAACTCACAATCATGGCCAAAGATGAAAGTCACGTCTTACATGATGGCAGGCAAGACAGAATGAGAGCCAAGCAAAAGGGAAACTTCTTATAAAACCATCCAATCTTGACTGGGCATTGTGGCTCATGCCTGTAATCCCAGCACTTTGGGAGGCTGAGGCAGGCAGATCACCTGAGGTCAGGAGTTTGAAACCAGCCTGGCCAACACGGTGAAACCCCATCTGTACTAAAAATATGAAAAGTATCCAGGCATGGTGGCGGGCGCCTGTAAGTGCAGCTACTTGGGAGGCTGAGGCAGGAGAATCACTTGAACCTGGGAGGCGGAGGTTGCAGTGAGCAGAGGTCACACCATTGCACTCCAGCTTGGGCAACAAGAGTGAAACTCCATCTCAAGATAAAAAATAAAAATAAAAACAAAAACAAACAAAAAAACATCCAATCTCGTGAGACTTATCCACTACCACGAAAACAGTATGGGGGAAACCACCCCCACGATTCAATTATCTCCCACCAGCTCCCTCCCACAACATGTGAGAATTATGGCAGCTACAATTCAGGATGAGATTTGGGTGGGGACACAACCAAACCATATCAAATGTTCTAGAAAGAAAAAAATAGCTGGAGAAGAGCAGACTGTGGTCGTGAAGGGTCTGGTAAAGTCTGAAATATTTCACCTGTCTTAATGGTGACTCTAAAATCATTGAAGGGTTTCCAGCAGAAGAGTGACACGAGAAACTGCATTGTAGAAAGGCCCTTCTGTTTACATGGTGGGGAAAGAGCTGGAGGGGCATGGCGGGTGCTGCGAGACCAAGTGCTGTGGGCAGTGCAGGTGGCCAGTGACGGTGACGGGGGCTGGAGAGAGCACTGCGCACCGTGTGGTGGGAGGACTGGATGCACAAGAGGGAATCTCGGGACTAGAATCTGTTGCTGTGAGTTACTAAGTGGATGGAAGGCATGGAGGCCAGAAACAGAAAAGTTCAGGGGGGATTTGGGAAGAAGATAGGAAACAATGATGGGGACGGAGATGCTGATTTTTGGAGATGGCAAGAGAAATGCAAAATTTGACAGACCCAAATGGAGATACCAAAATAGAGCGCTGGGGAGGAGAGGGAGACCTGGGGAGAGGCTGTTTTCGGGGTGATGTTGGGACACATATGGAAACTGGAGCCCTAGCGATGGGGAGAGGAAGAAACAAGACAGAGCCCCAGGGAGCACGGGACTGAAGGGCTGAGAAGAGGAGACGTCAGGGAGGAGCCATGAGAGAGGCAGAAACCCAGAGAGTGTGGTGTCTCCGGAGGCAGGGGACAGAGAATTCCCAGAGAGGAGTGGTCACCACGGAGGTGTGGCCACGCGAGGAAGGGTGGGGAGCGCCCACCCTTGCCTATAGGGTGTGGCCTATAGGCCCACACATGCCTATAGACACATAGGCATGTGTCTATACAGGGGGCACTGGTGGCCTGGGTGAAAATCATTTCAGGGCCAGGTAGGATTGAAAGCCAAATTTTTGTGGGAAGAGAAGGTAGGGAACAACCCTGACTGGGAATGGGAGGAGAGAGGAGACATAACTGGAGAAGTTAGGAATCCTGAAGGAACTTTTATGAGAGACAAGACATGAACATACATGAAAGACACAGAAGGCCGGGCACGGTGGAGAAAGGAGGGGGCAGCTGGGCTTCCTGGGTCGAGTAGGGGCTCAGAAAGCTGTGAAACTCACTCATTTCCTGCTTCAGGACTTCCTTCGGTCCTGGATGAGTAATATTGAAGATATATGCTTAAAATATTCCTAACGCCCAGATTTGTACATGTGTTTTCTTCCCCAAGAAAGCTATAAACAGCGAAAATTTTGCTGTAAGTTTCCCTGTGTCCTTTCTCCCTCTCTCCTTTCCCTCTCCCCCAAAACTGAAGTAAAACAAACGTTAATTGCCTGTTTTCCTGTGACCAGCGGACCTTATCTCTACTCCCAATTCCAATTCCTTGTAAACATACTTTGTAAAATCCTGTGAGATCCTGTCTCCTTTGCCATGCCGCTGCAAGGTCATAAAATACATAAAACCTAAGTTGCAATTTTGATTTTCCTCAAAATCTATGACATGTCACAAAATAATTTACTGCCTTTGTTTCTCGTTCTAGTAACGTCTTCCCGCCTCCCATATTTCCCACCGTAAAGAGCTTAAAAGGCATTTGCCCAAAACCAACAATGGCTACCCGTTCGGGACCCCTTCCAGGCTGTGGAAGCTTTGTACTTTCACTTGCTCAATAAAGCCTACAGCTTTTTCTCTCTATTGGTCCATGTCTCTATCACTCGCTGCAGGCAGCCGCCACACCAATTCTTTGGCGTGGCTAAGGCAAGAACCTTTGCGTTACAGTGGCTCACCCCTGTAATCCCAGCACTTTGGGAGGCGGAGGCAGGTGGATCGCTTGAGGTCAGGAGTTCGAGACCAGCCTGGCCAACATGGTAAAACGCTGTGTCTACTAAAAATACAAATATTAGCTAGGCATGGTGGTGCATGCCGGTAATCCCAGCTACTCAGGAGGCTGAGGCACAAGAATCACTTAAACCTGGGAGGCAGAGGTTGTAGCAGTGAGCCGAGATTGCACCACGGCACTCCAGCCTGGACAACCGCAGAAGACTCTCTCAAAAAACAACAACAACAAACAAACAAAACAAAACAAAAAAGGATGCAGGAGAAGAGCACCATGGTGACAGAGCCATGGATCCTGAGGAGGTGATAGGGAACACGGGCTTCAGGGACAAGAAGGGACAGTCCTTCCCCCCAACAAGAGCAACCAGAGCTCATAATTGGAGCCATGGAACCCCCTTAGGGGGTGGGTAGGGGAAATGCTTAGAGGGATATTTTATGTAGATCCTGAGTCTAGGTTGAATGAATGAATTCATAAATGAACAAATGAGTGAAAACCCAATATGTTTGGCAATAGACATCCAAATCCGGGCTGTTACTTTTTATGAGATTTGTCCTAAGACGGCCACCCATGCCCCGTGGCTACTTGGTATCTAGAATAATAGACAGGAACCATCTATTACTTCATGGAAATAGGACATCGAGCTACCCACAGGCAAGCCAGAGTTTTCCTCCAGAACATTTTGAATGAACTGTAAGAGCTGGAGGAGTGTCATTAAAGCCCCTGAGCTGTTGTCTGGACCTGGGTAATTGGAAGGAGATTGTTAGGAGCAAAAACAACAGGAAGCTGCCTTAGAGCAGAGTCTCTCCCTCACTGCCTCTGGCCCTCCTAGCACCGTGCCCCCATGCCCCCAGTACCGCTCTGACGTCTGACTGCAACAAGACACCCCCTCTGTGGGCACTGGAGTCCAGATTAAAGCCCATTAGAATAACTGGGCCATTGACTTTCAAATTACATCACCCCCACAGGTCCTTCTCTCTCCAGTTCCTGGACTCATTAGGGCTCAGATCATGGAACATCTCCTCCCGCTAATGGCCCATGAGAAAGTTTAGAAGGGAAAGTGACCCCTCTACTACTTCACTAAACAGAAATGGGGAGGAAAAGGCCACCGACTAAAGCCACCAAGTTTTTAGTGTTTTGAGAGAACTTTCTCCTGACCATGGGATAGCTACAGCATGAAGCCTGGACTCAGGGAGACGTGCCTATAAACAGAACAGACATTCATCCATGCATTCCAGAGACCGAAGCTCAGAGTTCCAGAATCTATCATTCCAGAAGATTCCATCATTCATTCCACTTGTAGACAAGGGCGTGTGAGACCTCTGGAGCCAGAAGAGGCTTGTAGAAGCTAGGTGGGGGTCAGGGGGCTGCTGGCCAGGAAAAGTGAAGTCTGCCAGGAGTTGCCTGGTTTATGTAGACTCATACCACAGAACCACGGGTTCTGGATGAGGTTCCCCTCTCCAGGGCCAGTGAAGAATGTTGACAGTGACTGGACTACAGTAAAAATGCACGTTTATCAAGATGCTCCCAGCACAACCCTGTGTGCAGGGCCTGGCCCCACATATCTGCAGCCACTGGCTGTCCTCAGGGGCAGGTGTCATCCCAGCTGCCTGCAGAGATCCAGGCACAGTCAGCTCAGGAGAACGGTGGCCGAGCAGATGCTCCATCTATTCACTGGGGTCCTGCATAGAAATGTCATCTTTCTCTTGGTGAGTGTGGCGTCCCACTCCGAGGTCAGACGTGGGGACTAGCCTCTCCAGGCCTCAGAACCTCTGGCAGCTCCCTCCCCGACATGCCCACAATTCCACAGCCACGTGGTTAGCTCCACTTCACTCAACAAACCTGCACGGGCCCCTGAGGCAGCAGGCACTGAGGAAGCAGGTGAGAAATCTCCCAATCTACCCTTCCCAGAGCTCTCGGTCGCTGCATGAGACAGAGAACGGGCTGGCTGTGCCACGGGAGAAACTTGGGACAGGTGGTAGGAGCCAGGTTCTGGTCCTGGTCTGCCCTCTGACAGGCTGTAGGACCTCCAGCCTCAATTTCCCACTTGCAGAATGAGGGAATTGGAATGAAGTCTCTGGATTCAAGCTGTGCTATGAGGACGCCCTCTCCCTCCCGCCAGGATTCGAAGACGGGCCTACGTGCCTGGGGGTGGCAGAGTGCACCTGGTTTCACGCATGCTCAGAGCCCGAACTGCCCCTGCAGGCAACAGCCAAGATCCATGAGTCAATGCCATGGCAGGCAGGGGATGGAGTCTACCAAGCAGCTGCACGTGTCTCTGTGTTACAGACAGAGTTTCAAGAAGGACCTGCAGCTCTGGAAGGCTTGCCAACTGTGATTGGACTGGATGCTCTCTGGTCCTGCTGGCTAGGGGAGGCTGGAGGCCCCTGTCTGCTCATTGCACCCCGACTTGATGGCCACAGAGCCAGGGAGCCTCATGGGCCACCTCTGACCCGCTGGCCTGGAGGGAGCTGCCTGACTTCACAGTATTGAGACAATTCCAAGATGCTGAAAGGCATCCTGTTAAAATTAGGAGAGACCTCAGGGATATCTAATTTGGACAGCACCCCCTGCCCAAAGTCACACGGCCAGCCTGAGCAGGGCCAGTCCTGACCCCTGACGCCCAGCCGGGCCCACACCATGAGTGTGTGGCTCAGCCCTGCAGCCCCACTTGCTCTGACCCCTTCATGAGTCATTCTTCCCTGAGCTGGATAAGGACAAATGGGCAGGGAGGCCCGCAGCATCCCCTAGCCCTGCCCACCAGCAGCCGTCCCCCAGGGCTCCTGGTCCCCAGCAGTGGGGATATGGCCAGGAGCTCCCGAAACCTGTGTCAGCACGGCCTGGGGTTCTGTTCTGGGCCTCCACACTGTGAGACAGCTTTGGGTAGCGTGCTGTCTGCAGATGCCCCTCCGAAAACTGATCTGAAAAAGCAAATTCAATGAAAACAGTATCCAACAGAGGCTGTGGAGGGAGTTTAACAGGCGCAATGCAATCACGCAGGTTGGAATGAATCCAAGACTTCGATGCTCCCAGGGAGGCCGCTTGAGCTCAGCAGCAGTTGTATAAAATGACACCCGAGATGGCCCAGCTTCCCAAAATCAGAACAGAGGGGATTCCGAAAGTGGCATGTGACCGCGTCCCTGGCTCCCGGGCCTTCTCACTTCATGCTCCCCACCTGAGCTCTCTCCATGGGCTGTACCTTCTCTGCAGGTTCCCAGGGCAAGATGTACGCAGTCATCTGTTTCACCACCCGAGCCTGGCCCCTGCCAGCAGCCAGCACAGAGGCACTCATCTTCTGAGACCCCAGAGTAGCATGTGAGGGACCCAGAAAATGCCCCGATGGGAAGGGCCTTTGGGATCATTTTGATCCAAGGTCTTCAATGCACTTGACTTTGAGAAAGGGAGTCAGAAGCCACAGCGCAGGGGACCATAGAAACAGCTAAGGGTCTCGATTCTGGCTGAGCCTCTCCCTGACCATGTGGGATGGGGGCAAGCTTCAGACCTCATCGGGGCAGGCTTTCCACAGTGTCTATCCCTGGCTGTCCTCACCTGCCAGAGGAAAGAGGGTCGTAATCCACAGGCCTCCTGTGTGGAGGACTCTCGGCTCCTGCATGGACCCTGCCCTGGGGGCACACTCAGCACCGGGGACAAGGGACTAACCACAACCCACTGAAATGCAAGCCAGACTGCACAGAGCAGGAGGCCTAAGCCAGGTGCCTGGGGAGCCCAGAGGAAGGAATGACTGCCTCTGCCCGGGAGGGATCTGGGAGGATTCACAGAGTGGATGACATTGGAGCTGGGAGTACTGAACAGATCATTAAGAGTTGGCAGGCAATCTTCCCAGCTGGGTTGAGAACATTTCTCAGCTCCCCAAAGGCAGAGGAGCTTGTCTGCAGTCAGGACCTAGCTCCGTGGGAACCTGAGCCATGCCAGGCCACACTCTTGGCAGAGCCCTGATGGGCGGATGTCGAGGGCTTGGACTCCACAGTGCCTCATCCTCGACTTCATGCCCTGGATCCAGCTCTGCTTCGTTAATCTTTCCCTTCTAGAAATGCTTCCTCATGCACTACTTTTCCAACCTCACTGCAGCAACATGACCTCTCCACTTGATGTGCTTGTTAAAACATACACAGAAACAGAAAAAAGAACCCAATGAACTCCTATCACCTAAAGTCAACAATTTTCAACTCATGGCCACCCTTGTTTCATCCATATCTCCCTTTCATTTCCCCAACCTCTACCCCAGACACCATATTGTTTCATCCATAAATATTTATAAATGCATTTGGAAAAAGATCAGAGTTTTCTTAATACATATCCACAATACCATTATCATCCCTTTAAAAATGATATCCATCTCTTGCTGGGTGTGGTGGCTCACGCCTGTAATCCCAACACTTTGCAAGGCCGAGGCAGGCGGATCACTTGTGGTCAAGAGTTCAAGACCAGCCTGGCCAACATGGTGAAACCCTGTGTCTACTAAAAATACAAAAGTTAGCTGGGCGTGGTGATGCATGCCTATAGTCCCAGCCACTCGGGAGGCTGAGGCAGGAGAATCACTTGAGCCCGGGAAGTGGAGGTTGAAGTGAGCTGAGATCATGCCACTGCACTCCAGTCTGGGCAACAGAGGGAGACTCTGTCTCAAAAATAAATAATAATGGTATCCATTTCTGAATATTATCAAGTATCCAGTCAATGATCCTGTAGTCTGGCCTTTGCTGATGTCATCCCCAAGATGTCATTTAATATGTTCCTTGGTCCCTTGAATTTCTGGTAAGTTGATGTGTAACCCTAGAGACTTCATCTGATTCAGGCATGATTCTTTTTGTGGAGGAACTTCAAAGGTGGTGATGTTTCTTCCGCTGGGTGGTGCATAGTATTTGATCAGCTCTTGTGTTATCAGTAGACATCGATGATCATTGCCCAGATCCATTCATTCATTCGAGGTTGTCAAATGGTGTTGATCTAACCCTACAATTCCTTCCTCATTTATTAGCTAGAGTGCTTCTAAAAAGACAGACACTTGGAGATAGGGAATATTTATTCCATAATCGAAAAAGCAGAAGGAATGTTTGATTCTTTCTCTTCTTATACCAGTTCCCCAAATACTGAATGGTTTTCCCAGCATCTTCCAAAAGTGGTCGACGTGGGTATCATTTTTAGTGCCATTATCAAGGTTTGAATTTCAACATATCTGATGCGTTTTAATCCATTGTAACCAATCCCTTGCAGCTACAGTCCTCACTGGTGCTTGAATCACCTCATCTTTGGCCAGTAGGAACTATTTTGGCTCCAGCGTCCACTTCGGTAGGCTCTTTGCTTTTCTGGTGTGACGAGATGCTCCAGGCCTCTCTTGCACATTCATCTCGTTCTTGTTTATTTCAACAGCAGGTCCCCTGACCCCAGCCTCCAAGCTGTCTGCGTCCTTGCTGCAGCTAGATTAATCTTTCTCTAAATTAAATTTTAGCTCTGTTTCTCTTCTCGGGAGGGAAAGAACACGCACGAGCTTCAGAACTGGGAGAGCTGAGTTTGAAAACTGGCTAAATCCATGACAACTTATGTAACCCTGGCCACTTACATCACCTTTCTCAGCCTCAGTTACCTCATGTGTAAAAATAGGAGTAATGATATCTCACCTTACAGCACTGTGGGAAAGATGAAACAAATCCTCTTTTCTCCCATCCAGTAAAGTCCTCTCTGGGCACACACACTCTGTTGCAGCCATTTTCATAAATGCCTATTAAAGCATCCAGCTTAGAAACTAACAAACAGTAAGAGCATGGCAGGAGGCGGCATTCCTTTTCTTCCTTCTCTTTCCAAGAAACATCAGTGGCTCCTAAAGTCCATCCCATCACCCAAACATTTAGGCCCCCTTTGGTCTGGCCCCACCTTACCCACCTAGCCTGGACTGTCCTCCTACGCATCTTCCACCCCAGCCCAGCCAGCCTGCTCTCACCCGAGTTACGAACTTCCTCATCAACCATCACTTCCACAGCCCCCTTTATCTTAAAAGCCTCACCCTTCTTCTGCTTATTCCAATCCTACCTAAGACCCAGCTCAAATCCTTCCATTTCCCTGACCTCTTCAGACCTCATCTTCTCATCCCATAAAAACCTGCCCGGGCACCCATACTTTGTTACAGCCATTTTCATGAACACCCACTCACCTGGGGAGAAGACACTTCAGGAACTGCTCTTTCAGAAGCTGCGATGGTCAGCAAACAGACCCTGGGCATGACAGTGCATGACAGTGGCTGTGGCAGAGCTGGCTTTAGGGTGTGTTTATGTGTGCGTACCTGGTGCACACACGCACACGTCTTTATATTTGTCTGTGCGTGTGTATGTGTATCTGTGGGTGCACGTGTACATGGGTGTGCATGCATGTGCTTGTGCATATAGGGATCATACGGGTATGTAAGTGTGCATGTATGTGTCCGTGTGTGCATACTGGCATCTGCGCATGTGTGCACAAGCATTTGTGCGTTCTTGCACATATATGTGTATGTGTGTGCACAGTCATATGTGTGTGACTGTGTGTGCACGCACATGTGTGCACGTGTGCACACGTGACCAACACCCTGCAGGAGGCCAGTCTCCCAGCCTGTCCTCTCTTAGAATCACTCAGCGTTGCTGAGGCTGTGCCCCTCCCTGAGACTTCAGCCGCAACATGGGAGGACGATGACCCTAATCTCTGCAGAGATCCCATGACAGTCTCCCTGGGGCTCTCGGTTTTCTAAACCAGATGTGGCCCCCATCTGGAACAAAGAGAAAGCCATTAAATGACTAGAGAAACTTCCCCACCCAGATGTGGCAGTCAGGCCAGCAACCAAAGCTGAACTCAATGCAGAACTTCACGGTCAAAGAACCAGCCCACGGGCAGCAACGAGGTTAAACCCTCAGCAGGGATGGCCTCTGCTCCCCAGAAAAGGACAGCTCCGCCCAGCCACGGGGCACCACAAAACCCAGAAAGGCAACTGATGCGCGAGGCCCACCCACGGCCCTCCCTGGCTCCCCGGGGCCTGTCTCCAGGCTGAGTCCACAGGCAGTTCCTGGTGACTGCTGTGCAGAAGAGAAAACGAACTGCCTTTCAAACAAAGCCCAACTGCGGGCTCTCATGGGAAGTGACAAAATTGAGCTTCAGGGTGGGTGATCTTTTGTTTTGGGGAAAAATGGGCTTTCTTGGGCTTTTGATAGGCTTTCTTGGGTCTTTTGGGTTTAAAAGACTTGCCTGCCCCTCCCCGCAAAGGCCTCACCCAGATAAAAGGGATTCAGTCAAAACAGGATTGAAAGGCTCTGTGTAAAGAACTGCAATTCAAGCAGCAAGACTTGGATCTTTCCCTGGAGGACTGGGAGGCAGGGTGCTGGAATGAAGAAAAGGAATCAGGACGGCACCCCCAAGAAGAGGGGCTCCTGAGGACATGGACAGCTGCATTTCCAGTAGTCACCATCGGCACGGTGATGAATCCGCCTCTGAAGTCAGCAGGAAGAGGCCCTGGGCCGGTGTGCTTCAAGGGACGAAGAAGTGGGCCACACCCCAGGGCTATGGCCACACAGGAACTGAGGCGGGAGGAGCCTCAGAAAAGGAGGCTGCAGCGTGGATCGTGGAAGGGTGGGGAGCGGACCCCCTGTTATTCTAGAGGAAAGCACCTCAGAATGCCTGGGGAGGGGCTGTGCTCTCTCTCCAGCTGAGTGTAAACGGGGTCTCAGGTTGCTTTACAGGATGTTAAAGGAACAGACACCCTCCCTACAAAATGTACATTCGACTTGGGAACATACTGAGGACAAAGATTCTTTGCTTGGCTAAACTGTAATCAGGCTCCTGAACCTTCTCCGAGGCTCATCTGTGCACCTCCTTATAAAATCCAGTTTCAGAAAGAACCCCCCACCCCAGACATCTGATCACCCTCGAGATCTGATCAGGGTTCTTCATCATCCTCCACCACCCCCTAGGTGATGTGTGATCACCCTGGCCTGCTTTTGGCAAGAGCCCTGCAAGAGCTAAGTGTCCATCAACAGATGAACAGATGGAGAAACTGTGGTACCTATACACAATAGAGTACTATTCAGCCATGAAAAAGAATGAGATCCTGTCGTTTGCCACAAGGTGCGTGGAACTGGAAGTCATCATGTTAAGTGAATTAAGCCAAGCACAGAAAGACAAACATTACATGTGCTCACTTATTTGTGGGATCTAAAAATCGAAAGTTGAATTCAAGGAGATAGAGAGTAGAAGGATGGTTACCACAGGCTGGAAAGGGTAGTAAGGGGGTGCATGGCGAGATGAGGATGGTTAATAGCTACAAAAAAATAGTAGAATGAATAAGGTCTAGTACTTAATAGCACAACAGGGCAACTATCGTCAATAATAATTGTACATTTAAAAATAAAGCATCACTGGATTATTTATAACACAAAGGATAAATGCTTGAAGGGATAGACACCCCATTGTTCTTGATGTCATTAGTATGCATTGCATGCCTGTATCAAAACTTCTCATGTACCCCATAAATCTTGTAGGTACACCTACTAAGTACCCACAAAAATCAAATTAAAAAAAGAATCCTGCTAGGTGGGTTTGGCCAGAATCCCCCTTCCCTCTGATGTTCCTCTTAGTAATTCTCCGTCCACCGATGCCCACTCCCCTTACGCTGCTCTGTGACTATAAACGCCACTGGCCCAGGCTGCATTCAGAGGTGAGCCCAATCTCTCTGCCCCATGGCACGACCCCACTGCAGCAGTCTCCATGTCTGTCACCACATCCTGAATGACGGCTTCCTTCCTGTGCTTTACCGAATGTCACTGAATCATTTTTTTCTTTAACACTAGGGCAGACAATTGGGGTGCAGGTGTTTACTGATTAAAGGAAGTGGCTGCTGGGGAAGAGGCTCTTTCCAACCGGCTGATGCGTGGCTCAGCACTGATCTTCAATAATGGGTCAACCATGCCCGGGGCTTGGTGGGGTTGAGAGCAGGAGGAGGTTCCCAGCAAGGATGCAAGCTAGAAGAAAACCTAGGCATTACCATTCAGGACATAGGCATGGGCAAGGACTTCAGGTCTAAAACACCAAAAGCAATGGCAACAAAAGCCAAAATTGACAAATGGGATCTAATTAAACGAAAGAGCTTCTGCACAGCAAAAGAAACTACCATCAGAGTGAACAGGCAACCTACAAAATGGGAGAAAATTTTCACAACCTGCTTATCTGACAAAGGGCTAATATCCCGAATCTACAATGAACTCAAACAAATTTACAAGAAAAAAACAAACAACCCCATCAAAAAGTGGGCGAAGGACATGAACAGACACTTCTCAAAAGAAGACATTTATGCAGCCAACAGACACATGAAAAAATGCTCATCATCACTGACCGTCAGAGAAATGCAAATCAAAACCACAATGAGATACCATCTCACACCAGTTAGAATGGCAATCATTAAAAAGTCAGGAAACAACAGGTGCTGGAGAGGATGTGGAGAAATAGGAACACTTTTACACTGTTGGTGGGACTGTAAACTAGTTCGACCATTGTGGAAGTCAGTGTGGCGATTCCTCAGGGATCTAGAACTAGAAATACCATTTGACCCAGCCATCCCATTACTGGGTATATACCCAAAGGACTATAAATCATACTGCTATAAAGACACATGCACACGTATGTTTATTGTGGTACTATTCACAATAGCAAAGACTTGGAACCAACCCAAATGTCCAACAATGATAGACTGGATTAAGAAAATGTGGCACATATACACCATGGAATACTATGCAGCCATAAAAAATGATGAGTTCATGTCCTTTGTAGGGACATGGATGAAATTGGAAATCATCATTCTCAGTAAACTATCGCAAGAACAAAAAACCAAACACCACATATTCTCACTTATAGGTGGGAATTGAACAATGAGAACACATGGACACAGGAAGGGAGACATCACACTCTGGGGACTGTTGTGGGGTGGGGGAGGGGGGAGGGATAGCATTGGGAGATACATCTAACGCTAGATGACGAGTTAGTGGGTGCAGCGCACCAGCATGGCACATGTATACATATGTAACTAACCTGCACATTGTGCACATGTACCCTAAAACTTAAAGTATAATAATAATAATAATAATAATAAAGAAGGAAAAAAAAAAGAAAGAAACACGAGTCAGCGCCTGATAACGCTAACTACTGCGCAGCCCCAGGTCAAATGCTAATGCCGGCCCCTGCTCCATCACAGGCTCCTGACAGCGCCAGCACTCCCCCAGGTGCCAGCCCTGCCACTCCAGAGACCCCCGCACCCAGTCCCTCATGGCCCTGAGGCTCAGTTTCCCCACTGGTACCAGAGAGTCTTGCCCTCGCCCCACCCTCCAGGGAACAGACCTGACTGTGACAGACGCTGGTACACGTGCCGTGAAAACACACGACAGCTGCCTTGATTCCTAACGTATAAATACAACAGGCTTTGTGCTTCTCGCCAGAGCAAGTGACATAGGCAGGCTCACCTCCCACAGCGCGCCCTACCAGGCATCTCAGGCGGGGCACCCGAGCCACTGCAAAGAGGCAGGTGCCACCCGAGCCAGGCCTCCCAGGAGGCTCTGACTGCAGAATTCTTAAAGCATTCCTCCCTACTGAGTGCCGTGGAAATCCAGGATCAGAACAGCCAGCTGAGGTTGCTTCCGCTGGAGTCCCAGGAGACTCTCTAACGTCAGCTTGCTGGTTTACTCCAATTATTTTTAAAGGAGCCAAAGGCCGAGATCCTCTCCAGTGTTCTCAGGAAGGCTGCCATTGTCCATAGGAACAGAGCTTACTGAGTTATCACATCCAGACCCTGCATCCACACCAAGGCACACTCAGAGGACCCCAGAAAACATCACCGGACCAGGGCAGGCCAGTGACAAGGGCAGGCCAGTGAGGTGTCCCGGGTACAAACATGAGGGGCTACGCAAGACTCAAGCTAGTCTGGGGGTCTCCTAAGATTGTGCACCTGGACTCCTGACCTGACTCACCTAGACCCAGCCCTGCTGGGAAATAATCCTTTCCTTTTCTTATTTTTTGGAGACAGGGTCTGGAGTGCAGTGGTGCAAACATAGCTCGCTGCAGCCTCAATCTCCCAGGCTCAAGCGATCCTCCTACCTCAGCCTCCCCAGTAGCTGGGACTACAGGTGGCCCCACTATGCCTGGCTGTTTTTTCATTTTCTGTAGATATGGGGTCTCACTATGCTGTCCAGGCTGTTAATCCTTTCTTGTGTTGGATAATTTGTAGGTTCTGGGAGTCTTCCCTAACATTCATCCTAAATTCTTCTGCTTCAAACTGAACAAAGTTTGCAGTTCACATTGAGAGAGAGACAGAGAAAAGAGACAGAGAATGACAGAGATACAGAGAGACACTCCTGAACCCCCTGTGAGGCACCCTGTGTATCATGCTTAGGTAGCTCTCTCCTCAATCTTATCTTCACTCCTTATTCTTCACAGCCTCGCCTCTCCAGATCCACTAGCAGGGTTCACTCCAGGAGACTTCATGCCAGCATCTCCCTCCATCCTGAAGGGTTTCATTGTCCTTAGTACTATTTCATTCTGTGCGTCCCTTCACTCATTCTGTGCCTAGTGGCTGCAAAGCTCTGAATGGGGCACTGAGGACAGCAGGGTCACGGCAGACAGTGGCCGCCCCATGACCTTCATGAGCCCTTCCTCCAAAAAGAATGAAAATATTTCATGACTGTGTTGGTATAAAGAGAAAGGTATACATACTATTATTATTTTTGAGATGGAGTCTCACTCTCTTGCCCAGGCTGGAGTGCACTGCCTCCCAGGTTCAAGCAAGTCTCCTGCCTCAGCCTCCCAAGTAGACACCTGCAGGCACACCAGGCTAATTTTTGTATTTTTGGTAGAGACTGGGTTTTGCCATGTTGGCCAGGCTGGTCTCAAACTCCTGACCTCAAGTGATCCACCCACCCTGGCCTCCCAAAGTACTGGGATTACAGGCATGAGCCACTGCACCCAGCCTAAGACAAATGTATAAATACTAGCTATGACATTTTCTTCAACCTAAGAGTTCATTCTTTTCTTCTGATTTAAAAAAAAAAATGAAGATTAAAATATTTCTGTGAGCCCTTCCAAGTATCAGGGCTCCTAGGTACTGTGCCGTGGCAAAGGCAGCTGGCCTTGGGGAGGCCATGATCTCGGCCCTGACTGCACATTATGAGGTCCTGGGGGCTTGTAAAACCCCTATAACCCAAGTGGCACTCAAATCATGACATCAGAACCTCAGGGGATGGGACCCAAATGTCAGTAATTTTTAAAGCTCTTCAGTTGAGTCAAGTGTGTGGTCAAGGTCAAGAATCAATGGTCAGATGATGCCACCCTGGAAAGAGACAAAGGGATTGGGAGGCGTGGCCTGTGTGGGATGGGGGCAGTCAATGAAGAGCCAGCAGGCCTGGTGCAAAAGCCCTCCCAGGGCGGACTGGGGTGTGTTTCTCCCTCTGGGCCAGGATCCTTGGCCATCACTGGGGTTTGCAGGCATTTTATCACCCACTCCAACTTCCAAATTAAGTGTAAGCCGCTAGACTAGAGACATCCCCACAGCAGCACGGACCCTTAGAGGACATATGTTGTCTCTTTAAAAATTACACCACATTACACATAGAATTTACCATCAGAACCATTTTTAAGCATATAGCTCAGTGGTGGTATAGTTTGGCTGAGTCCCCACTCAAATCTCACCTTGAATTGTGATAATCTCCATGTGTCAAGGGCAGGGCCAGGTGGAGATAATCAAATCATGGGGGAGGTTTCCCCTGTACTGTTCTCATGGTAGTAAGTCTCACGAGGTCTGATGGTTTTATAAATGGAAGTTCCCTTGCACATGCCCTCTTGCCTGCCGCCGTGTAAAACATCCCTTTGCTCTTCCTTCGCCTTCCACCATGACTGTGAGGCCTCCCCAGCCATGTGGAACTGTGAGTCCATTAAACCTCTTTCCTTTATAAATTACCCAGTCTTGGATATGTCTTTATTAGCAGCATAAGAACAGACTAATACAAGGGGCATGAAGCATATTCACCTTGTTATGCAACCATCATTGCCATCCACCTCCAGAACTGTTTCATCTTCTCAAACCGAAACTCTTGCACACATTAAACAACTCATCCCCTCTCCTTCCAGCCCTCAGCACGCACTATTCTACTTTCTGTCTCTATGATGTTTGACTACTCCAGGGGACTCATGTAAGTAGAATTATACAGTATTTATCCTTTTATGTCTGGCTTATTTCACTTAGCGTAATGTCTTTAAGGTGCATGTATGTTGTAGCATGGGTAGAATTTCCTTCCTTTTTAAGGCTGAATAATATCCCATTGCATGGATAGACCACGTTTTGTTTCACCACGAGTCTTGGTCTTTTTATCCACTGCCATATTGCAGCACCTAGAATGGTGCCAGCACACAGCAGGTGTCCAAGCACGGGCTAAAGGAATGATAGAAATGGAATAATCCATGTGAAAAGCATCTTTTGGGCACACAGTGAGCCTTCCAGTCATATTAGCCTTTGCTGTGATCAGCCGCCTTCATTCCACTCAACATGTAAATGGGTTCACACACAGAGGGTGGGTCTCAGCATTGCCAGGAAGCCACTGCACTTCCTCTGGGCCACGCTGCTGTGCATACAGAGTGGGGCAGGAGAAGTGACAGGGTGGAATTGAGTGTCACTGGTGCTTTTGAGCTTGGACCTGGAAGTTCTACCAGCTTCTCCCAGAGGAGCTGCTTCCTGGAGCCAGGCTGGTCCCTCTCACTTTAGTAACCTCTTTCTGAAGACCCACTGCCCTCAGCCACCCTTGGCCTAACTCGAGGACCCTCTACTTTCCTCACAGATGAATCAACCCTTCCAAGAAGGGCAGGTGCAACAGGAACCACGCCATGGGTGCATCATGAACTACATGAGAAGGATGCGGTGTAGGGGTCAAAGGATGGCCCTTGGCCCTCCCTTTATTTATTTTTATTTTTATTATTTTAGAGACAGGGTCTTGTTCTGTCACCTGGGCTGGAGGACAGTGGCATGATCATAGCTTACCGAAGCCTCAAACTCCTGGGTTCAAATGATCATCCCAGCTTAGCCTCTGGAGTAGCTGGGACTACAGGCACTCAGCACCACACCCAACTAATTTCTACATGTTTTGTAGAGATGAGATCTTGCTATGTTGCCTAGGCTGGTCTCAAACTCCTATCCTCAAGCAATCTGCCCACCTAAACCTCTCAGAGTGCTGGGATTACAGGTGTGAGCCACCGTGGCTGACCTATGTTTTAAATATTTTGTAGAGATTGGGTTTTGCTATCTTACCTAGGCTAGTCTTGAACTCTTGTCCTCAAGAAATCTGCCCACCTCAGCCTCCCAGAGTGCTGAGATTACAGATGTGAGCCACCACACCTGGCCTTGTTTTTAAATTTTTTATAGAGATGAGTTCTTGCTATGTTGCCCAGGCTGGTCTCAAATTCCTGGCCTCAACCAACCCTCCTGTCTTTGTTCCTCCCTTTCTACACCTGCAGAAAGCCTGGATTTTATATAGGTCATTTTTCATGACAGGGAGCAAGAGCCATTTCCAATTCCTTTTTGAACAAATCCCAGGATATTAAGCTTCTCTGTCCCAAAGATGGTCAGCAGGCAGCCTGTCTTCCTTGTCACACTGTCATGATGCAGAGCCAGGCGCCGAGACAGTGCCAGCATCAAAGGCCGTGGCTCCAGCACACAGTGACGCTGTGGGCTGGTGAGGTATCTCGTGGGAGGCTGCTGCCAGGGAGCACAGGAAAGAGGATGTTATGTCTTTCCACAGAAAACTCCAGAATCTTTAACCCCCTGCCAGAGCCTCACGGCCCAGAGACTGACAGGGGCCGCTCTGTCTTCTGTTGTCAGAGTTGGACAGCTCAGCACGGCAACCTTTTGACACGAAGTAATAATTGTCAGAAGAGGGTCAGGGCTTTACCTGCTGAGAAAACGTGAGAGTGCCCCGAAGAGGAAAGTAGGCTCTGCCCATTAGCGGGTCAGGGAACCCTCCCCAGCTGACATTTGCGTCGTTGCTGCCTCATCAAGAAACTTGACATTGGTGACAACCCCTGTGCAGTCACCTTGATGGGTGGGGAGGTGATGTGCCCAGCTCTCCTGCAGAGAGGCACTTGGCAGATGATTTTAAATGCCACCATCATCATAACAGCAATAATAATAATAATAAAAGGCACTTCACGGTTATTTTTGTCTTAATACAAAAGAAACAAAGACTCATAGAAATGGAGACAAATGCAAATCACACAGATGGGATAAACGGTAGATAATTTCAGAGAGCCGCGACCGCTGTGATGTAGAATTTTCCAGTCTTTGTCAATGCATACATATGCATGTGTGTATACCTGTGTACATGTATGCAGTGATGTTTTCAGGAGAAAACACTTCATTTATAACAGAAGGCAATCACCAATATAAGAAAAGATGCTACAAGATCACAAGCATTTTAATATTTAAATTTTTTAAAAGGTTATTTATAAACATCTTTCATACCTTTCTCTAGCAGCATTTTCTAAACTGTGTTCCACAAAACAAACTAATTAAAGCAAAAGCTGAGAAATGCTGCAGACCATAGAGAGATTCTCAGTGCATGTAAACACAGTGCATGCAAAGTCCAGCAGAAAATAAACCCCTTAGATATTGGTTCCCCAGCACTGGAGACCAGGGACCTTTGTTTTCACCACAGATAGATGCGTGCTAAAATGCATAAAATACAGGAAATTGTATTTTCTCATGCCCTTTTCTTAAGCCAGGATACAAATCCTTCCTAGTTCTCCCGAGCGTGAGGAGAGGCCAACCCGTTGTCCCTGGGGAATTTTGAAAGCAAGGAGAGGGAAGGTGGCCAATTAGTATTTATGGGTTGCAATTTTAGGTAACTACACCATTCCTCCTAACTCTTCCTGGAGAAGGGATGAGGCAGATGACAAGAAAGGAGTGAAAATCATCAGTTCTTAATACATAAAGTGACTATCCCTTGAGACCTGTCTCTCACCAAGTAAAGATAAAAAATAGAAGGAGGTAAAAGGCAGGGAGAGAGGAGAACACATTCAGGAATCTTTTTTTTTTTTTTTTAACAAAGAGCTTTACTCTTTTTTATAAAATGATACCATCATGACAACCAAGGTAATGTGATGCAAATTCTAGGTTTTCATGGCTTGGGAGACAATATTGTTAAAATTTCCATGCAACCCAAAGCAATCTACCAATTCAATGCAATCCCCATCAAGATCCCAATGTCATTTTTTACAGAAATAGAAAAACAATCCTAAAATGTATCTGAAACCACAGAAGACTGAGGGTAGCCAAAATTATCTTGAGAAAAAAAAATGAAGCTGGAGGCATCACACTTCCAGATTTCAAAATATATTACAAACTACAGTAATCAAAACAGCATGACACTGGCATACAGACAGACATACTGACCCACTGAAATAAAATAGCCCAGAAATAAACCTATGCATACACAGTCAACTGATCTTCAACAGGGTGCCCGGAGTACACAATGGGGAAAGGACAGTCTCTTCAACACTACACTTCAGAAAACTGGATATCCACATGCAAAAGAATGACATTGGATCCCTATCTTTCAACATACACAAAACCAACTCAAAATCAATTAAAGATTTAAATGTAAGATAGAAGAAAAGATAAGGGGACAACTTCTTGACACTGGTCTTGGCAATAATTTCTTGTATAAGACAACAAAAGGACAGGCAACAAAGGCAAAAAAAAAAATTGACAAGTAGAACTACATCAGGCCAGGTACGGTGGCTCACACCTGTATTCCCAGTACTTTGGGAGGCCAAGGCAGGTGGATCACTTGAGGTCAGGAGTTCGAGACCAGCCTGGCCAACATGGCAAAACCCCACCTCTATTAAAAATACAAAAATTAGTCAGGCATGGTGGTGGGTGCCTGTAATCCCAGCTACTTGGGAGGCTGAGGTAGGAGAATTACTTGAGCCCAGGAGGCAGAGGTTGTAGTGAGCTGAGATTGCACCATTGCACTCCAGCCTGAGTGACAAAGCAAGACTCTGCCTCAAAAAAACAAAAACAAAACAAAACAAACAAACAAACAAAAACTACATCAAACTAGAAAATACAATCAAAGGAAACAACAGAATGAAAAAGTAACCTATGGAATGGGAAAAAATATTCACAAGCCATACATCTGATAAGGAGTTGATGTCTAAAATACATGAGAAACTCCAACTCAATGGAAAAAAAACAAAAATTAAAAAATTAAAAACCCAAATAACTTGATTTAAAAATTGGGAAAGGACTCGAACAGACATTTCTCCAAAGAAGATATACAATGGCCGCCAGGTATATGAAAATGGGTTCAACGTCACCAATCATCAGGGAAATACAAATTGTCTTCTAAAACATAATTTTTAATTATTTCATAGTATTCTATCCGGTGGATAAATACTGCAATTTTTTTTTTAACCCAGTGTGCCAGTTATCAATGTATTGCCTGTTGGCTCCAAATTCATCCTTCAGTATCTGCTCTGCAAGAATTGGATGGATGAAGCATTTCTCCTTTAGAGTGAGTGCAATGTTAAATTTTGTCAGTAGAGGGTGAGAGAACATTGCAAGGAGAGGGAGACTTCTAATCCTCATTTCAGTGTGCTGGGTTTTGCTTTTTTTCCCCTCCTCCAGTTGCATTGCTGGTCAGTGGTGTATATGTGTTTTGAGCAGCTGGGGAACATCCAGTGGCACCCTGCCCTAGCACAAGGAGCCTCAGAGCCCTGGCCCCACCTGGTGACCCCTAGGCTCTAGACCCCTCAATGCAGACACTGTTGAGCTCCAGGACTCACGCTGACAGCAGTGCCCTGACCCCTCTGGAAGCCTCCCCATTGCTCCTGCTCACCTTTGTCCTGGAGTGCTCTTCCTGCTGCCCAGTAACATGAACCAGCTCTAACCAGGTTAACGCAGTGGACTTCTGTGCCATCCAGTGATCTTCAACCACAACTTCTTCCATGCCTGCCCCCTCTCCAAGCCTGCCATCCATTGGGTACTCTCTCTTCAGCCCTAGGAGACCTGTTAGAGTTCTCCTTCCATCTTTGTGTTCACTCTTCTATCACTGCATAATAGTTATTTATGTTTGTCTTCCCTTGTTCTAACTATAATATATCAGTCTCCTGATTGGACCCAGACTGAAACATCTAGAGAGAGTTGTAAGCATTATTGCAAGTGTTTTAACTTGCAGTTGTGCATAAGGAAAGGCTAGAGTGAAGTATTTACTCACTGAAACAGCAAATATTTAGCAAGCAGCTCAAATAGGGTGATTAGGTCACAGAGATAGGCAATCCGATAACAGTAATGGTAATATTTACTAAACACCTGTTATGAGTACTCTTTTTTTTTTTTTTTTTTTTTTTTTTTAAGACCAAGTCTCGCTCTGTTGCCCAGGCTGGAGTGCAGTGGCGTGATCTCAGCTCACTGCAACCTCTGCCTCCTGGCTTCAAGCGATCCTCCTGCCTCAGCCTCCTGAGTAGCTGGGATTACAGATGCCTTGCTATGAGTACTCACTCATTTAATCATCATGACAGTCTCAAGAGCAGGAGCTATCATAGCCTTCATTTGGTAGAGGAGTACCTGAGGCAAAGAGTGAGTCCCCAGGGTCCCACAGGAGGTGAGAGACGGTGTCTTGCAGAATTTACCCCTGGGCTGTGCATCTCTTCCTGCTGCCTCCCTGAGATGGGACAAGCATTTCATGTATTCTCCCAAACCATTTCCAAACATGATTGCCAAGATGTTTCTCCACCAGTGATTATTGGAATTCTCTTATAACAGATACAGAGAAAAAGGAGGATTCAGAGGGGAGAAAATGATGGCCTCAGAGAATTCAGAAACAGGACCTAACGGATGATCTTATGGTGCAGAGCTGCCTGTGTCCCTGAACTCCCTCTGCACTGGCAGCCTATCCAGTGCCAACTCCAGTAGGGAAAATCGATTGAATATGGGTTGAGGCGGGCAGGGAACTCACCACTCAGTTATACGCTGCCAGACCATGGGGAGCCTGACGGGAAAGATGGCACACCACTCGGAAATCCTGGGCACTAGGCTGGATGAGTAACCGGAGGGGCCTTGGGGCTGTGCCCTGTGGAGAGTGGGGAGTGGGGAGTGTGACCTCTGTGTGGGAAGAAACATTTGCCTGGATAATTGGGTGGCCAAGGGGACCAACTGAGCCAGAGGCTGCTAATGATCACACAGGATCTCTTCTCTATTCTCATCTTACCACTTTTAGTAATAAGACCTCTGCCCACCAAGTTTCAGCTGGGCACACTTCTGGACTCCCTTGCAATTCGTGTCCCTTGCAATTCTACGCCACTACGTGATAAAGTGTTGGCCGGTGGGATATAAGCAGAAGAATGTGTGCAACTTCCAGATCATGTTTTACTTTTTTTTTTTTTTTTTTTTGAGACAGAGTCTCACTCTGTCACCTAGACTGGAGTGCAATGGTGTGATCTCGGCTCACTGCAACCTCTGCCTCCCGGGTTCAAGCGATTCCCCTGCCTCAGCCTCCTGAGTAGCTGGGATTACAGGCATGTGCCACCACACCCAGCTAATTTTGTATTTTTAGTAGAGATGGGGTTTCACCATGTTGGCCAGGCTGGTCTCGAACTCCTGACCTCGTGGTCCGCCTGCCTCGGCCTCCCAAAGTGCTGGGATTACAGGCATGAGCCACCATGCCCGGCCCAGATCATGTTTTTTAGTTTGTTTGTTTTTCATGGAAATTGCTTGCCCTTGGCTTCCTCTCTTCCTTCCTCCCTGTGGACTGGAACTTGAAAGTGATAGTACACATAACCTTCAAACCAGGCAAAGACCACAGCCTAGAGAATGCCATAGCAAGGAGAGAGAAGGAACCTGGCTTCCTGTTCATCCCTGGAATGTCACATGAGAAAGAAACAAGACCTTATCTCATTTGAGCCACTGTATTTTGAGGCCTCTTCATCACAGCAGCTTAGCCTGAACACTAACTGATAAACCAGAGATCCCCAGGACTGTAGATGGCATTTGCCATGGAGAAGGAGCTAGAAGTCCAGAGGTTTAAATCCTCACCTTTCTCCATTGCTAACGTCCTTTGTAATTTTGGACAAGTCACTGACCCTCTCAACCTCAGTTTTCTGCCCTGAACATGAGGACAATAAGTTGTCTTGGCTCACAGAGCAGCTGTGAGCCTTACATAAAACAATCACTGTGAAGGTTCGTTGAAAAATATAGAAATGTTACAAAGGCAGAGTTAACAGTCACTGGGAACTTAGAGCACTAAGATCACAGGGTGGATTTCTATGAAATCTTTGTTCTCTGCCCCAGAGCTTTGTGTTCCTGACTTTGAGCCAAGGGCAAAGGGCTGCTCAGGAGAAACTGCCCAAAAATGCAAACCAGCAGACGGGTCTTCTGTCTGTCCCTCAGTTCCACTTTAGGGGAAATCATTCTGAAGTTAGGGGGTTTAAGTCCCCTTCCCCATCTGTCTCAAAACACTTGCCAGAGACCAGAGAACCTTGGAGCTACTCAGCTAAGTGCATGCTGGGTAAATCTCTCACAAAATCACTGCTCCTCTCTATGCCACTGTGGGCCACTTTTCCCAAGGGAGTGGCGCAGTGCAGGCACCTACATGTGGGATTTACTGTCACTCTGCCTTGGCTTCAAACCCCACTCCCACTGGCTCTGTGCTCTGGGAAGGTCATGTATGTTCACTAAGCCTTAATTTCCTGCATTGTCAAAGGGGGCCACTGTCACCTTCCATATGGAATTCAATGGGTTCTAAATAAAGCATTTAGCACAATGCCTGACATTAGGAGGCACAGGGCCACAACTTACAAGGGCAGAAACCCATGTACATAACAGTCCACAGGAACCAGCGCCAGGTGGGAACCTGAACTCACAGGCAAACTGCTGCAAGCTCACCGTGGACCACCCTGAGATTAAAACTCCAGGGGAACCCAGCCATAGGAAGCCCCCACACTTCTGTGGACTTTACCTCCAGGAGCTCAACCAGGTTCTCACAGCAAATGTTGGAGAAAAATTATTTCCTGCTTCCGGCAGTAGGAGGGGGAAAGGAACTATTCCAGAAAATGCCAGAGCATTCTGTTCCGAGACTCACTAAGGTCTGCCCCCCGGAAGAAACTACAGATGTCCCCAACTTAAGATGGTTTGACTTAACAAGTTTTCTTTTATTGTTTTTTGGGGTTTTTTGTTTGTTTGTTTGTTTGTGACAGAGTCTTGCTCTGTCACCCAGGCTGGAGTGCAGTGGCACGATCTCAGCTTACTGCAACTTCCGCCTCCAGGGTTCAAGCGATTCTCCTGCCTCAGCCTCCCAAGTAGCTGGGATTACAGGCACCCGCCACCATGCCTGGCTACTTTTTGTGTTTTTATTAGAGACAGGACTTCACCATGTTGGCCAGGCTGGTCTCAAACTCTTGACCTCAGGTGATCCACTCGCCTCAGCCTCCCAAAGTGCTGGGATTACAGGTGTGAGCCACCGCACCTGGCCCCACTTAACAATTTTCAAGCTGATGTGGATGCATTCAGCAGAAACTGTACTTCCAGCACCCATACAACCATTCTGTTTTTCACTTTCAGTATAGTTTTCAACAAATTGCATGAGATATTCAACACTTTATTATAAAACAGAATTTGTGCGAGATGATTTCCCAACCGTAGGAGAATACAAGTGTTCTGAGCAGATTCAAGGCAGGCTAGGCTATGATGCGGTGGATTAGGTGTATTAAATGCATTCTCACCTCTCTGATGGATTTCTTGGGATGTAACCCCATTGTAAATCAAGGAACATATGTAGTTAACCAAAGCCTAACCTCCTGGGCTTTTATCACAGCCAAACCAAGCTAAGGGAAGAGAAATACCCAACTCCAACCCACTTAAGCCATCCCGTCTCACCTAAGGGAGGAGAACTCAGAAGCACTTGTGAAGCTCACAGCCCAGGGGCACAGGCTCACTCAAAGCCTGAGACTTAATCACAGGACTACAGCCCATTTCCCTTCCCACCACACCCTACCTCCTACCACATTCCTAGCGGCCTATTTACCACAGTTCCTTATACCTAGTACATCACATCCGGCTATCAAGAAAAAATTACAAGGCATACCTATAAACAAAAAATACAGTTTGAAGAGACAGAGCAAGTATCAGAACCTGACTCAGATACAGCAGGAATGTTGGAATTATCAGACCAGAAATTTTAAACCTATGCGCTAAGGAGACCAGGAATGTAAAACAATTATGATTAAGATGCTAAGGGGCTGGGCACAGTGGCTCACACCTGTAATCCCAGCATTTTGGGAGGCCGAGGTGGGTGGATCACTTGAGGTTAGGAGTTCGAGACCAGCCTGGCCAACATGGTGAAATCCCATCTCTACTAAAAAAAAAAAAAAAAAAAAAAAAAATTGCAAAATTATCCGGGCATGGTGGCAGGCGCCTATAATCCTAGCTACTTGGGAGGCTGAAGTAGGAGAATTGCTTGAACCCAGGAGGCAGAGGTTGTGGCTCATACCATTGAACTCCAGCCTGGGCAACAGAGCGAGACCAAGTCTCAAAAAAAAAAAAAAAGATGCTAAGGACACTAATGGATCAAGTGGACAGTATTAGGAACAGATGTGCAATGTCAGCATAGAGATGGACATGCTAAGACTGAACCCAAATAAATGCTGTACTCTGCAAAATCATCCTTGAAAAGTGAAGGAGAAACAGATTTTCTCAAACAAAAATTGAGGGAATTTGTTGCCAGTAGACCTGTCTTGCAAGAAATGTTAAAAGCAGCTGTTTAGAAAGAACGAAAACAACATAGGTCAGAAACTAGGAACTATGTAAAGAAAGAAATAGCACTGGAGAAGAAATAAGTGATGGTAAAATTAGAACTTTTTTTTTTTTTTGAGATGGACTTTTGCTCTTGTTGCTTAGGCTAGAGTGCAATGGCGCAATCTCAGCTCACTGCAACCTCCCTGCCACCCGGGTTCAAGCGATTCTCATGCCTCAGCCTCCTGAGTAGCTAGGATTACAAGCGCCCAGCTAATTTTTTTATATTTTTAGTAGAGACAGGGTTTCACCATGTTGGCCAGGCTGGTCTTGAACTCCCGACCTCAGGTGATCCACCTGCCTCAGCCTACTAAAGTGTTGGGATTACAGGCATGAGTCACCACATCTGACTGATAAAATAAAAACTCTTATTTTTCTTTGAGATGGAGTTTCACTCTTGTTACCCAAGCTGGAGTGCAATGGTGTGATCTCAGCTCACTACAACCTCTACCTCCCAGGTTCAAGCAATTCTCCTGCCTCAGCTTCCCCAGTAGCTGGGATTACAGGTGCGTGTCACCACGCCCAGCTAATTTTTTGTATTTTTAGTAGAGACGGGGTTTCACCATGTTGGCCAGGCTGGTCTCGAACTCCTGACCTTAGGTGATCTGCCCACCTTGGCCTCAAAGTGCTGGGATTACACGCGTGAGCCACCGCAACCAGCCAAACTTTTAGTTTTCTTTCTTTTAGTTGACCTAATAGATAACAGTTTGCCTAAAATAATAATAGCAATAACTGATTTTATCATGTGTGCTTGTGCATGTATATATACACTGATGTAGATTTATGTGTAAGAAAAATTAATGATAGTAATGACACAAGGGACAGGAGGGAGGAATTAGGATTTTTTGTTATTATAGGAGACTCACACTAACTGTGACACAGTATAATGTTGTTTGGAAGTGGACTTAGGTTAGTTGAGTAAGAAAATGAAATCATAGAAAATGCTCGATTAAAACTACAAAAGGCAGAAAAACAGTGGAAGACAAAAATAGTAACAAAAAACAAGAGCAACAGATAGAAAACAGTAACAAATATGGTTGATATTAATCCAACTGTATCTGTAACCACTTTGAACATCAATGATCTAAAGGCACCAATTAAAAGACAAAGATCATCAGAACAGATAAAACAAAACCCAACTGTACGTTGTCTACATGAACCCCACTTTATTTTTTTTCAACTTTCATTTCAGATTTGGGGGGTACATATGCAGGTTTCTTACAAGAGTATATTGCATGATGCTGATACGACTGAACCTGTCACTCAGATAGTGAGCACAGGACCCAAAAGGTAGTTTTTGAACCCTTGTCCCCTCCCTCTCTCTCCCCTTTTGTATTCCCAAGTGTTTATTGTTCTCATCTTCATGTCCATCTGTACCCAAGGTTTAGCTCCCACTTATAAATGAAAACACGCAGTATTTTGTTTTCTGTTTCTGTGTTAATCCACTTCAGACAGTGGCTTCCAGCTGCATCCATGTTGCTGCGAAGGATGTGATTTTGTTATTTTTTATGGCTGTGTAGTATTCCACAGGGTATATGTACCACATATTCTTTATCTAATCCACTTTTGATGGGCACCTAGGTTGATTCCATGTCTTTGCTTTTGTGAATAATGCTTCAGTGAACATACAGTTGCATGTGTCTTTTGGGTAGAACAATTTATTTTCCTTTGGAAATCTACTTTAAATATAGAGCTATATCTGATTAAAAGTAAATGGATAGAGAAAGCTATACCATGTTAATACTAATCAAAAGGAAGCAGGAGTAGCTCTACTAATTTCAGACAGAGCAGACTTTAGAGCAAGGAAAGTCATCAGGGTTAAAAAAGGGTATTACATAATAATAAAGGAATAAATTCTTCAGGAAGATATAATAATCCTTAATATGTATATGCTTAACAGCAGAATATTAAAATATGTTAGGCAAAACCTGATAGAGCCACAGAAAAAAATAGAGAAATTCACTATAATAGTTGGAGACTTCAACACTTCTCTTTCAGAAATTGACAGATCCAGCAGGCAGAAAATCATTAAGAACACAGTTGAGCTCAACACCACCACCAATTAACTGGATATAATGGACAGCTATGGACTATTCCATCTAACAAGAGCACTCCATCCATTCTTCTCAAGCTTACATGGAATATTCACCAAGACAGACCATATTCTGGGCCATAAAACACACCTTAATAAATTTAAAATAACAGAAATCATACAACGTCTGTTCTTAAGCCACAGTAGGATTACACTGTAAATTGATGACAGAAATATAGAAAAACCCAAAATACTTGGGGATTAAACAACACACTGCTAAATAACACATAGATCAAGGAAGAAATTTCAGTATTTCCAGGAATAATTCAAAATTTCAAGGAACAAACTGAAGAATATTTTAAATTAAATAAAATGAAAACATAATGTCATAATTTATAGAATGCAGTGAAAGCAGCACTTAGAGGGAAATTTATAGCATTGAATGCATATATTACAAAAGAAGAAAGCTCCACAATCAGTCATCCAAGCATCCACACTAGGAAACTGAAACAAGAAGAGTAAATTTTAAAATCCTAAATAAGCAGAGGAAAGCAAGTAATAAAAATTAGAGCAGAAATCCATGAAATCTGAATAGCAATAGAGAAAATAACAAAATCAAAGCTGTTTTTTAAAAAAGATCGATGACATTGTTAATCCACTAAGCTAAGAAAGAAGGAGAACACAAACTACTAATATCAGAAATGAAAGAAGTGTCATCACTACAGATCCCATAGACATTTAAAGCATAATCGAGGAATAGTATGAACAACTCTATGCCCACAAATTTGATAATCTAGATGAAATGAACAAATTCCTTGAAAGACACAATTTGCCCAAGTTGATACAGGAAGAAAGAGACACTGTGAATAGACCTATATCTATTAAAAATTCAGTCAATAATTAACAACCAATATAAAAGGCACAAGGCCCAGATGGGCTCACTCTTGAATCCCCCCAAATATTTACAGAAGAAATTGTATAAATTCTCTACAATCTCTTTCAGAAGCTAGAAGCAGAAAAAATATTTCCTAACTCATTCTATGAGGCCATCACCACCCTAATACAAGCAAACAAAAAACAAAGATATTACAAAAAAAGAAAACTATAGAACAATATATGTCATGAAAACAGTTGTAAAAATCCTCAACAAAATATTAGCACATTAAATCCAACTATGTAAAAAAAGATTTATACACAACCAAGTGTGATTTATCCTGGCTATGCAAGGCTGGTTTAACATTTAAAAAAATCAAATACAATCCATCGCATCAACAAGCTAAATAATTAAAATCACATAATAATATCATTAGATGCAGAAAAAGCATTTGACAAAGTCTAGCACCCATCCTTGATAAAAACTGTCAGTAAACTAGGAATAGAGGAGGACTCCCTCGGCTTGATAAAGAATATCAACAAAAACCTACAGCTAACATTATACTTAATGATGAGAAACTTGAAGTTTTCCCACTAAGATTAGGAACAAGGCAAGGATGTCACCTCTCACCACTCATTTCAACGATGTGCTGGAAGTCCTAGCGAATGCAGTAAGATGAGAAAATAAAAGGTATACAGATCGGGAAAGAAAAAATAAAATTGTCCTTTTCTGCAGATGAAATGATTATCTATGTAGAAAATCTGAGATAATTTAAAACAACTTTTGGAACTAATAAGATTATTGCAAAGTTTTAGAAGAAAAGGTTAATATATAAAAGTCAATTGTGCCGAGGCAGGTGGATCACGAGGTCAGGAGTTTAAGACCAGCCTGACTAACATGGTGAAACCCCATCTCTACTAAAAATACAAAAATTAGCTGGGCATGGTGGCACACGCCTGTAATCCCAGCTACTCAGGAGGCTGAGGCAGGAGAATCACTTGAACCTGGGAGCCAGAGTTTGCAGTGAGCCCAGATCACACCACTGTACTCCAGCCTAAGCCAGAGTGAGACTCCATCACAAAAAAAAAAAAAAAGTCAATTGTACCAGCAATAAGCAAGCGGAATTTGAAATTAAAGACTCATTATCATATACATTAGCACCCTCAAAAATGAAATACCTAGGTAGAAATTTAACAAAATATGTAAGATCTCTGTGAAGAAAACTATTAAACTAATGAATGGAATCAAAGAAGCACTAAATAAATGGATAGGAAGACTCAATATCTGTCAAAGTGTCAGTTCTTCCTAACTTGGTCTATAGATTCAATCCAATCCCAGCCAAAATCCCAGCAAGTGATTTTGTGGATATCCACAAACTAGGACACATGCAGTGGCTCTCACCTGTAATCACAGCACGTTGGGAAGCTGAGGCAGGAGGATCACTTGAGCTCAGGAGTTTGACACCAGCCTGGGCAACATAGTGAGATCTCATTGCTATAAAAAATTTAAAAATGAGCTGAGTGTGGTGGCACATGCCTGTAGTCCCAGCTAATGAGGAGGCTGAGGCAGGGGGATCACTTGAGGCCAGGGGATTGAGGCTACAGTGAGCCATGATCATGCCACTGCACTCCAGCCTAGGTGACAGAGCAAGACTCCATCAAAAAGAAAGAGGAACGAAGGAAGGAAGGAAGGATGGGTGGATTGGTTGACTCCTTTCATTCTGTCATTTACCAGTTTTCAAAATAATGCATAAGTAGAAACAAGTATTTCTGTGGCCCTGTATTCTTACTGACACTCAAAACAGTCTCATCTTGGAAGTGGAAGCCCTTTGGTTTGGTTCCTGAGTGCTTCTGATGTGGTGTCAGCATCTTTGATACCATCCTTGCTTTCCGGTATGACAGGAGAGTCTGAGCTCATTTTAAGCACATCCCATCCCAAACTTGGAATCGGTGCTGCTTCCTTTTGTTGGGAGATGGTTTTAGATATTTAGACACCCCAATTTGAGTTCTGGGGGTGTTCATTGCTACTGAGTTAATCATTGTTTCTAAGCCTTTCTATTGCACAAAACCATGAAAGTTTTTTAAGATAAAATGCATGATGACTTCCTAATAAAACCTCCTATTTGGGTTCAGGCCCTAGAGGGTTTTTATTTAACTAATTAGTTGCACATCTGTCCTTCCTTCCTTCCATGCCAAATCATACAGTTCTCAATGATGCCAACAAATGAACTCATTTGCTTTATTTCACAACATATACAACATTGTTTCAGAATAAAAATGCCTAACACTACCACAAACAATAGTATTATTGGATACGGTGCTTTTTAAAAAATTTACAGTTTTCTCTAAATCCAGCCCAGTTAGGAATCTAATAACAAATTACTGTTTTAAAATCCCTTGAAATAACATCCCTTGAAATGGTTCATTCCTAGGTGGTTACGTGGCCAACTCGATAATCAGTTCATTTGTTTCATTTTGCTTTTGACATTTAGGGATCATTCTTTAAATTCTAATTCTTGTTCTTACTTCTGTAAAACATATACATGATTCTGAAGTCAAATATACAAAAACCAGGGGAACTGAGTAGACCAACCTTCACACCTGTAGGTCCTGGGATAAGGTCACAGAGGCCCGTACCCCACGTGTACGTGTATTCAAAAGTCATTAACTCAGCCAAAAGGTTCTTTTCTTTTGAGACAGGGTCTCACTGTGTCACCCAGGCTGGAGTTCAGTGGTGCAATCTTGGCTTACTGCAACCTCCATCTCCCAGGTTCAGGCGATTCTCGTGCCTCCAGCCTCTGGAGTAGCTGGGACTATAGGTACCTGCCACTACACACAACTAATTTTTATATTTTTAGTAGAGACGGGGTTTCACCATGTTGGCCAAGCTGGTCTCAAACTCCTGACCCCAAGTGATCCACCTGCCTCAGCCTCCCAAAGTGCTGGGATTATAGGCCTGAGCTACTGCGCCTGGCCCCAATAGGTTCTTGCCTAGAACATGTCCTGTCCTCCTACTTACATAAACACTTCACATCAGCACGGAAGACCAGTTTCCAGTTTCAAATTCTTGGCTCTTTGGAATCCCACATTGAAACATGAGGGCATGGAGAGCACCAGCCTTCCTCTCCCCCTTCTCTTCCCATTCCTCACACCTCCCACACCCCCTGGCACCTTGCACACACCTGTGTGGACGTGTCAGCCCTCGGGTCTGAGGCCATGCTCACGTATCGTGCCCTTCACCCTCAGGAGGAAGGACACACCATGAGGCCTGCCCAGCCCTAGCCCTGGAGTTGGGCCTTCTGGGCAGGGAATGTTGGAGTCTGTGTTCTGGAAGGGAAGGCATCAGCTCCATATCCCCCGGCCCCATGGATCCCGCATCCCAGAGGAAAGATGGTGCCAGAGGCAGGCCAGGACAGGGGCCGCACTTACCCAGGCCCAAGGGTGCCCCAACAGAGAAGAGATCTAGCTTCTCTCATGTCCCCTCCATAAGCAGTTTTGGGGTTCCATTCCATTTTATAAATACAAGCAAACACACACACACACACACACACACACACGCACACACACACAGACTTTGTATTCTGTGGTCGGGGATGGGAAGGAGGGAACAGAAAACATGACCACATAGCCAACCTCGCCAGGGCTGAGCAGGTGTCAAACTGACCCAGCAGCCTCGATGAACCTGGCCAGCAGGAATTGAGCACGGGAGGGCAGCTTCCTATCACCTCGAGGTGATTCTGTCAAAGGCAGCAAATACGACTTAATTCACACTAGCCAGTGGGAAAATACAGTCTTCCCAATGCACCAAAATAAGCGAGATTGCCTAGGAGAGAAACGCAATTCAGGTTCCTGAAAGAATATTCTAGAATCCTGAACGGACAGGGTAGCACGACCAACTTGTCTTCCCCTGGAAAAGACCTGGCCGTGCTCATGCCGCAGCCCTTCCAAAAAGGAGGGAAGAGCCACCCCTGCCACATCCGAGGCAGCGCCGTGTGCAGCCCGCAGCCATGTCTACAGACGGCATCCTCGGCTCCTTGACGTTTCACGTTGATCTCACCCCATTGTCTCCACTTTTGGAATTTGCTTTATTTTCTTCAGCTCCATTTGCCACCAGCTCTTATCCGGGGGAGGAGTGGTGCTTCACCGCCCTGCAAATTGCCAGGTCTCTGCTGAAGCGACGCGCCCTCGGCTGTCAGGGAGAGAAGCTTCAGCTCTTCCTGCTGAATGATGATGTAGGAGCGAATCAAAGGCTCGGTCAAGTGAGGAGGAAGGAATCAGAAAAACAAAAATCAGAATTCTGGGCGAGCCAGGCCAAGCCACGCAAATCAGCTGATGTGTCTATCACTAAAGAAACACTGCATTTGTCAAGGACATCCTAGAGGAAAAACCCAGTTCCCTCTGGACGTCATGATGCATGCAGTGGCCGCTAGGTGGCCTGCGGTGTCTAAGGGCCAGCCCCTCTCCAGCTTCTAACGCTGGGAGAATTGGAAAACTTAAGAGCCAGCTAATAGTTCTTTTTTTTTTAAGATATAAATAAACACATAAATTACCTTAAACTTACCAAAGGTTTTATTTATGAGCATATAGTGTCAACTTACTAAAAACTCCACCTCTTATAGATTGCTACCTAACTTCCTCTGGGGTGGCAAAATCTTTCTGAATGTTTACAGTTTTGGAAATGGCAGGAGCAATATTCACCCTGTATTAGGTCTTCTCTCCATCAGCCTTACATGAAAGAGGCCTCCCTAACCAATAATTATCAGAAAAAAGAAAAAGCCCCTCCGTAATGGGCTCTTATACCCCACTCCTTTGTTTCTGTTCATTTGTATAATTAAAAAAAAAAAATCTACCTAGAAGCAGAGCAGCCAGGCCTCCCCTGCCCTCCATCCAATCAGGAATAAAGTTCATCTCGGTTACCATGGGCAACCACCACTTGTCCCTCTGCTCTCTAAGGCCTTCCTAAAAACAAACACTTCACTGGTATGGAAAAGATGCTCTTTGTTAAGGAGGACTCCCCTCCTCAAGCCTTCAAGTTCATCCTGAAACCTCAGGCCCACCTGCTTTCTTTCCTTTCCAAGTACCCACACATTTTGAAGGGAACAGCTGGTGGATATACAGTATTCAGCAGTTTTCTCTACACTGGCAAGCCAAGGTCAAACCACAGGGTTGCTCAGCTGGGATGCTAATAATGTCACTGGCAGAAGCAATTTTGTTTACACAGGACAGCCGATGAAAAGACCCTGTTTGCTCTCAAGATGATATCATGAACGCATCTCTGTCTAAAATGCAGGCATACCTTGGAGACACTGAGGATTTCATCCCACACCATCGCAATAATATGGATATTGCAATAAAGCGAATCACACCAATTGTTTGGTTTCCCAATGCATATGGAAATTATGTTTACACTGTTTTGTAGTCTCTTAAGTGTGCAGTAGCATTATGCATAAAAAAAGTTCATGAATTAATTCAAAATGACTTTATTGCTAAAAAAAAAAAAATAATAATAAGATGGCTGACACAGAGCAGGCACATGCTGTTGGGAAAATGGTGCTGACAGCCTTGCTCAATGCAAGGTTACCACAAACCTTCAATTTGTAAAAAAACCAAAAACAAAAAACCACAATATCTGCAAAGTGCAATAAAAGCAGGGCACAGTAAAGTGAAGTGCATCTGTATCCTACACGAAGATGTGAGACTGGGTAATTATAAAAGAAGGAGGTTTAATTGACTCATGATTCCACATGGCTGAGGAGGCCTCACAATCATGGTGGAAGGGGAGGAGGAACAAGGCACGTCTTACATGGCGGCAGGCAACAGAGAGCGTGGGCAGGGAAACTGCCCTCTATAAAACCATCAGATCGCATGGGACCTACTCACTATCACAAGAACAGCACAGAAAAGACCCATCCCCATGATTCAATTACCTCCCACTGGGTCCCTCCCACAACATGTGGGAATTATCTGAGCTACAATTCAAGATGAGATTTGGGTGGGGACACAGCCAAACCATATCAATTTCAAACCTAAGTTCAGGCAAGCCACCCGCTAACTGCCCACATGACATCCATCTGTCCTTTTCCCCATTACGTCCAGTGGCCACACACCCAGTGCCAGATAATGAATCATGACAATCATCTTCCTTGCTGTCCCAACTTCTCTTGCAACTACAGGTGGCATATAACCCACTTCTTGCCATGAAACCAAATGGAAGTTGGTTGAGGACACTCCTGGGAAAACATCTGCTTTCCTTATTAAAGGGATAGACATAGCTGGTTCTGCTCCCACCTCCCTTCTTTCTGCTTTCAACCCAGATGTGATGTCTGGAGCTACAGCACCTATTTTGCCACCATGAAGCAAAGAAAGCCCTTGGATAAGTGTGGTAGTCTGTTCAGGCTGCCAAACAAAATACCATAAACCGGGTGGCTTATAAACAACAGAAATTTATTTCTCACAGTTCTGGAGGCCAGGAGTCCAAGGTCAAGGCATCAACAGATCTGGTGTGTGGGGAGGGCCCATTATTGATTCATAGATGCTGTCTTCTCACTGTGTCCTCACATGACAGAAGGGGAGACAGAGCTCCCTGTGGTCTTTTTTTTTTTTTTTTCCCTTAAGATGGAGTCTCCCTCTGTTACCCAGGCTGGAGTGCAGTGGTGCGATCTCAGCTCACTACAACCTCTGCCTCCCAGGTTCAAGTGATTCTCCTGCCTCAGCCTCCCGAGTAGGTGGGATTACAGGTGCCTGCCACCACGCCCAGCTAATTTTTGTATTTTTATTGGAGACAGGGTTTCACCATGTTGGCCAGGCTGGTCTCGATCTCCTGACCTCAGGTGATCCACCCGCCTTGGCCTCCTAAAGTGCTGGGATTACAGGCATGAGCCACCGTGCCCAGCCTGTGGTCTTTTTTTTTTTTTTTTTTTTTTTAATAAGGGCACTAATCGCAAACAAGAGAATTCTGCTCTCATGACCTAATCACCTCCCAAAGCCCCCACCCCCTCATCCCATCACATTGGAGCTAAGGTTTTAACATATGAATTTAGGGTAACACAAACATTTGGTGTAGAGCAGTGAGCACTGCAGATTAAAGGAACCAGTGATAGGTAACAAATATCTACCTTGAACATCTGGTTGTATGAGAAAAATAAACCTGTATACGTTCCAGCCATTTAAGTTGGCTGTGACTTGAGTCTGAATCTAATTCTCGATGAGCACCCTGTTAGCACACCTTTCATCAACTCTGCTGTCTCCGACGGGGAGTAGAAGTAGAATCCGCACCCACCTCCACTCTCCACCATCTCTCCTTTGTAGAACAAACACAAAAACCCAAACTGGGTAGATGGTGACATTTTCCAACTGGACCCAGGGATTGCCATAACTGACCGGTTAAATGGGCGATGGCTGACACCCAACAAGAACCGCTGAGCATCATGGGACAGAAGGTGGTGAAGGGCCAGCCCCTTCCAGAGCCAGGACACCTGCATCTGGGAGGGAGCAACCCTCCCAGCAGCCAGAAATGCAGCCCAACTAGTCGTCTTCATCAGGGGCTGGAAGGACTTTATCGGCTTGTGGAACTGCGGAACGGAAGAAGGGGTCAGGCTGAACAATGGGGTACTGAGGGCTTTCCATTTCTTACAGCACCAGGTCTCTGATGCACTGGATCCATCTAGACAGATGGGGTGACAAGCTCTCAGCCCTAGACCTGAATGCTTCTCACTCGTAACCCCAGCAGAAAGATGCAGCCCGATTGTGTCTTCATAACCTGTGGTCTAAATAATCAGCTCAATTCAACAGGGGAGAGGGAGATTGGGGACTATAATTTCTTTGAAGAGTTAATGTCTCAAAAGGAGAGAGAGTAAATCTGGACCTTTTTTTTTTTTTTTTTTTTTGTAATAAAGGGAGGGACAAATATCTGTCAAGATCCAGGCAGAAGAAAAAGGTCCAGGCAGAAGATCCATGGTTAATTTTTTTTTTTTTTTTTTTTTTTGAGACAGAGTCGCACTCTATCACCCAGGCTGGAGTGCAGTGGTGCAATCTTGGCTCACTGCAACTTCCACCTCTCAGGTTCAAAGCAATTCTCCTGCCTTAGCCCCCTGAGTAGCTGGGACTACAGGCATGCACCACCACGCATGGCTGATTTTTACATTTCTAGTAGAGACGGGGTCTCGCCATGTTGGCCAGGCTGGTCTCGAACTCCTGACCTCAAGTGATCCACCTGCCTCAGCCTCCCAAAGTGCTGGGATTATATGTGTGAGCCACCGTGCCCAGCCTGCCATGGTTAATTTGAATCAGGAAAATGTAATGTAAAGAACTGTTAACTAAAACAGTAGGAGGTAGGTAACTACTCAAGGGGGTGAATGAGGACTCCTCAGGATCTGTAGGTAGCAGGTGCTACCTCTGGGCCGAGGAAGAGTGGACAGCAAAGGAGCTAAGGAAGAGAAGGGGGACCATTCCCATCTCAAGGCTGAGATTCAGAGCTCTTCAAAGAGATCCAAGGAAGAGACCAAGGCCAATGAGGAACATGAAGAAGTTTGTTAGAGGGCACGGCTGGTCTCAATTCTCATCCTGAAAAACCAGCTATAGACACGTAGCTGAACCATAGCTGGTTCTGCTCCCACCTCCCTTCTTTCTGCCTTTAACCCAGATGTGACATCTGGAACTATAGCATCTATTTTGCCCATAAAGCAAAGAAAGCACTTGGATTTGAGAATCCAAGAATGTTGGGAACAGAACCTAAAAGGGAAGTGCCTTCTGCAGCTCTCGCCTTGTGGGGTCACCTATTGCCTTCCACAGACAAAGCCTAACATTCTCCCAGCTGGCAAAGGAGAAATATTTACAGGGTCCAGCTCCAAGGTCACAGGCTGCGCCGTGAAGAATGGATGTGCTCTGGGAGAGGACAAGTCAATCACAGGCTCAGGAAATTTCACTGGTTGGGTCTTTCTCTGATGAAACAGAAATGGGAGGGGTGATGTTTTCCTGGTGCTATATTTGGGTGATGTTGTCAAATGGTCACTGTGTCACTCTCTGGTAAGCCAGGTGGACAAGGGAGCTTGGGCACATGAATTTTGGCCTAGTATAAAGTGTGTTCTTGGCTTTAACTAATGCCCTATTCTGACCTATGAGGGGCACAAGAGCTGAATGAACGTCCATGTCCATAATCTTGCAAGGATATAAGGGACTGGCAGAGTAATAAGCACAAGGAAGGGCTATTGCTCTCCACCCTCCATTCCAGGGGGTATGGGGGATGAGGAATTCCCACGATGTCTCAGGCAGCACGAGAATGAGCTGCATTTGCTAGTGGGGTGAGTCATCGTTCATTTGGAGGAAACGCAGGTGCGATATGTTTCGGTCTCTGGTGAAACAGGGTTCATAGCTGAGCCTGTCCACTGTGATCTTTTCTCCTTCTTGTCAATGAACCTCAGTGGGCTTGGCCTTGGTCTCCAGCACTGGGCAGCAGGTCAGAGGGTGGGAAGATCCTGTTTCAGGGCCGTGGCTGCAGGGGAGAGGGGGAAGCTGCCGTGGGACCCACCCAGTTCTGGGAGACAAACCTGCACAGTGGTGTCACGCACTGGCCCAACTAATATGAAAGTGGCACCTGGTTTCCCATCTGCTCCTGCTCCTCATGCTTGTAGCTCCCTTGAAACTTGACAGGCAGGACTGGGCCAAGACAGGGCTGCCCATTCCCAAGCTCCCTTCACCTGATCGTCTTGACAACAGTCACCCTGTGCTAGGGACTGAACGTCTGTGTCCCCCTGAAATTCATATGCTGATGCCTAGGACCCAAGGTGATGAAGTCACCTTTGGGAGTGATGAGCTCATGAGGGGAGAGCCCTTGGGGATGGGATCGGTGCATTAAAAGGGGCTAAAGAGCCCAGCATTCCCCCTTTCCACCGCATGACCACACAGCAAGACGATGGCTGCTTGTGAGGAGGAGGCCTTCACCAAGCCCCCAACCACGCTGACACCCTGGTCTCGGACTTCCAGCCTCCAGAACTGTGAGAAATACATTTCTGTTGTTTATAAGCCCCCCAGTCTATGGTTCTGTGTTCTAGAGGGCCAAATGGACTAAGACACCCTGATTCCCACCACAGACATCCAGCAGGCCTGCTGCCAACAGTCAGTCTGGAGTCTGACAGTCTGACCAGGCCAGGCCAGGGAGGACTTGCATCATCACGTGAAGGATGCAGATATCGGCCTCCACGCTGCAGTCATGGAGGATTGGAAAGGATTCCTTTCCAATCATGGAGTTCTCAGAGAGGCACAGGAGCTGCCGGCTTCAGTATGACAAATCACAAGAACACAGCACCAGCCCAGCACTGAGGGCAGCACAGAGTGGGTCCCGGGGAGGGTGTGCACACATGCACAAAGCCACGAACATCCAGGAGAGCTGGTGGCACCGGAGCACACACACCCGGGCCGTGCCAGAGCTCTCCGTGGAAGAGGGCGATCTCACCCTTTATCCATCATCCAGGCAGAAGGCAAGCAGACCATTTCCCCAAGCAGCACTTCTCTCCAACAAGCAGTGGTCATAAAAGCAGAGGCTCTGAAACTTTAAGAGGCCATAAACCCTTTGGCAACGACACACGGCTCTGAGAACACACGCATGAATAAATAAAACCCAAACCCTGCTGCTGAGACATCGCTACATCCAGAAGGACCCAGAGCAACAGACGCAGAGAAAAGCAACGTGGACCACTGCGGCCTGACAGCAGGTCCCACGGGCCCAGGGGCGGCTGCTCACCAGGCACCCCATTTCCAGAAGCCCTGGGCAAAGTCAGCAGCTCCCAGGCAGCTTGCATGCATGTGGCCACAAAACTGAAGCCAATGATTGCTAAACCAGATAGCAACCTTACTGAAGGAATTGCAGGCCAGGCCGGTGGACACTCCTCTGAAGAGGGAGAGGACAAGCAGCCGTGCCTGGGGATGCAGATATACCAGGCCTTCCATACCAAGCTCACATTCAGCCACAGGACAAAGTGCTCTGAGACAAAAAGGATCATTTGTCTGGGCTGTGCATTCAGTAATGCTCGTGGGGAGGCTTTGCCCTGGGAAAGTCTAGTTTTAAAAGCTGATTTCTCTACTGAGAACCAGCTAAAAAGACCCCACAGTCCCCGCAGCCTGCTTGTACTGAGGTTTTGTCCTCGATTTAAAAACCTTCTTTTCCCAGTGGACCTTTAGGCAAGAACTGTAAAGAACTGCAATAAGGCCCTTGATGTGGGGCAGAATTAATCTGACACGCTTCTCCTGCTGAACCTGATATTACACTCCAGACACAGACTCTCCCACCAGCCTCCTTTCCCAGGGCTGCCCATCAAGGCTGTGGCTCAGTGAAACTTCGGGGATCATTTGCAATAGAATTAGAGTTGAATTTGCATGTGAGGGTGGTTTTCTTTTTTCATTTGCAAGGACTCGTTCCCAGTCAAGTATCCAAACACATTTTATCAGGACCTGGAGGAGGCTGAGCAGACAGAGGCATGATGGAAGCCGCTGGAAGGAGGCAGAGCTTGGCAAATGGGAACTTCTGCTTTGATTTAAGCAGAGTTGGGTGAGGGAGAGATGTAACAACACTAAGGCAGGATGAGAAATGAGCCAAGCAGAGTCGTTCCAGTTTCCTGAGCACTTACTACGTGCTGGTGCCACACTGGGTGAGGGAGGCAGATGCCATTCAGGAGCAAGGGAAAAGACAACTGAAGAAGCCTTTGGAACTATGAGCCGTTATCCTCAGAAGGGCCCAACTGGGGACAGGCCTCATCCTTCACCTCCCAGGTAAAGAACCTGAGGCACAGAGATAATAAATTAAATGTAGCCAGCTGGGCGCAGTGGCTTATGCCTGTAATCCCAGCACTTTGGGAGGCCAAGGCAAGAGGATCGTTTGAGCCCAGGAATTCCAGACTAGCCTGGGCAACATAATGAGATACCATCTCTACAAAAAATTAAAATTAAAAATTAGCCGGGTGTGATGGTGTGCACCTGTAGTCCCAGCTGCTTGGGAAGCCAAGGGGGGAGCATTGCTTGAACTCAGGAACTCAGGGCTGCAGGGAGCCGTGATCACACCACCGCACTCCAGCCTGGGTGACAGAACGAGATCCCATCTCTACAAAAACTAAGGTAATAAAACTGGGCATGGTGGTGCACACCTGTAATCTCAGCTACTTGGGAGGCTGAGACAGGAGGATCGCTTAAGCTCAAGAGGTTGAAGCTGCAGTAAGCCATGATCGCGCCACTGCACTCTAGCCTGGACAACAAACTGAGACCCCCTGCCCCTAAAAAATAATAAATCAATCCACGCAGCGTTTTCAAAAAAATGATAACAGTCTTGTGACTGGTCGAAAATCGCAGGAATATTGTGTCAGGAAGCCTCTGGTTTCATCTGGGTTCAAATTCGCCATAGGGACAAAGCAAGCCACATGGCCTGAGGACTGCCTGACAGCAGTGCGGGGGAGGGAGGCAGCTTGCATTGCTCTTTAGTTGGGGAGGCATAGAAGATTGGGGCTCCTGCAATATCTTTTTTTTTTTTTTTTTTTTTTTTGAGACAGTCTTGCTCTGTAGCCCAGGCTGGAGTACAGTGGCATGATCTCAGCTCACTGCAACCTCCGCCTCCCGGGTCCCGGTTCAAGCAGTTCTCCTGCCTCAGCTTCTCAAGTAGCTGGGATTACAGGCATGCACCACCATGCCCGACTAATTTTTATATTTTTAGTAGAGACAGGGTTTCACCATGTTGGCCAGGCTGGTCTTGAACTCCTGTCCTTGTGATCTGCCTGCCTCGACCTCCCAAAGTGCTGGGATTACAGGCAGGAGCCACTGTGCCCGGCCTGCAGTATCTTTTTCTACATCAAGCTAACAGAGACAAGCTATCCAATTTTTTCTCACACCCATCAACCCCACCTTTCCCCAAATAAAAACTTTTCTTCCTAAATAAGTATACTTACATTTTTGGACATCTTTGGTTTGTTGAACAGGGCACCCCTCATAGGAGGCTGGGCACAGTGGGGCACACCTGTAATCCCAGCACTTTGGGAGGCTGAGGTGGGAGGAATTCAAGACCAGCCTGGGCAACACGGTGAGACCTCATCTCTACAAAAAATACAAAAATTAGCTGGGCATCGTGGTGGTGCACACCTGTAGTCCCAGCTACTCGGGAGGCTGAGGTGGGAGGATGAGTTGAACCCAGGAGTTTGAGGCTGCAGTGAGCCATGGTTGCCACTGCACTGCAGCCTGGAAGACAGAGCAAGATGGTGTCCCTAAAAAATTAAAAGTTTAAATTTTTAAAAAGCCCTCATACGTTTATTGGCCGCATACCAGCAGGCCGCCACGTTTTCTTCTATGGGGGCAGCAGCAGACACTGCAGATGAACAAACGCCACCTCACTGGCCCTCTCTGGGCACAAGTCTTCTCAGAGACAGGAGAAATGGGGCCAGGGTGCAGGCGTTACTCCCTTCTGCAGACAGGAAGGGGCGGGAAGCTGGTTTCCAGCAGACAGGAAGGGGCGGGAAGCTGGTTTCCAGCAGAGCCATGATGGGCCTGAGCCAGCCCCCTCTAACCGCCACACATGGAGGTGGGTCAGGCCATGGGACTCCAAGGGATCACAGTAACGGAGCGGAAGGGGCTGATGTGGCTGTGGTGGCAGCAGATGTGGGATCTGGGATGTCACAGGCTTCTCCCAAGCACCTGGACTCAGGCTTAGATGGGATTAGAGCCCTCAGAGCTCCAGGTCATTCACGCTCATCGGACAGAATGCCGCTGGTGTTTGCATGAATTTGTTGGGAACGGACACAATGTACTCTTAAATTCCTGACCCACAGAGACTGTGCAGTGCTTCCAGCCACTAAGTTTGGGGGTAATTTGTCACACAGCCATAGATAACTATTACAGTGTCTAAAGGAGCACATCAAATATTCTATGCAATTAATTACTGGTAGAAACAGTAAGATGGTTCCAAGAGCACTTAAGGAACTTGATATTTTTAGGTAATTGAATAAAGGACTGTCAGAACCTGAGCACTACGTTAATACCAAATAACCCCAAACTGGCTAATGTCCTGCAGAGTAATAAACCACAACTTTTGGGGTTATCTTTTCTACCAGACAGAGATTCTTTTCATCTCTATTGCTCAAAAATCTAGAGTTCACAAAAAACTTCTGGGACCTTGATTTAATAGAAAGCAGGGAGTGGAATAACGTGTGGCTGTAGGGGGCTGTCCTGGATGATGTCCTGTGACCCCTGAAATGTTTAGCAGCATCCCTGCTGACTTCCCACTAGGGGTCAGCAGCATCCCTGCCCCAGCCATGATCATCAAAAATGTCTTTTGACATTGCAAACATCCCTTGGGGGACCCAGGGTTGCAAACCATTGCCTGAGATAATTAAATAATCCTCAGGCAGACCTATTGAACAATGCCCATTTTGACACTGAAATTGTTGCAGGACTTTCTTCTCAGTTCAGCTAAAAACCAGGCTCTTGGCACACGACCAAGAAAGATCAGGCTCATGGGCACATAGAAGGGTGAGAAAAAATGGAATTTATTGGGAGAAAATGGAAAAAGAGAAAAACTTTCAGCAGAGCAAGAGGGACCAGCTCCCACTCCACCACAGAGGGACTCAAGAGGCTGAGATCCTCCCCTCTGCAAATGGCGTGAACTTATGTGGCTCCGCTCCATTCTCCTGTGCTCAGGCCGGTTGGAGATTCTCTGGACTGGCAGCCCAGTTTTTCAGCCTTCAGGCTGTTTTAGGCTTGAAGGCAGGGCTTCATGGGGAGGGAGCACAGTGGGAAGGGGACTTGGCTGCCTCTTATCTCTATCAAAATGACACGCCATCAAAGGAGTGAAGGATGTACCATCCCAAAATACGCTGGATTGGCACCTTGATTATTTTGAGTCAAACCCATTGGAGAAATCGTCATTTCAGAAAGCGTGAGCTGATCTATCTCTCCCTGCATACAGTAAGGCATGAAGATTCCTCCAGGAAGAGTACCCTTGCCAGAGCAGGGCAAGAAAATAGCCCTTATCACCAGAGCCTGGGCACTGGGGGCTGCACAAGGAAGATGAATAAATATACTTCCCGGCCACTAGTTTTACACCATCTCCCATAGATCTCCTAGTGACTCCCCTAGAAATGTACTTCCCTTAGCCAGATCCTCTTTGTCCTAGTGAAATGGCCTGGGGTCACACCCAAAGTCCCTGGACTCACAGCCGAGGAAATCAAGGACGCAGACACACCAACGGTGAGGTCAGAGCAGAAGCAGAAGTTTAATAGGCGAAAGAAAGAGAACAGCCCTCTGTTGCAGAGAGGGGTCCCAGAAAGGGTTGCGGTTCAGCAGTGAAATGCTAGAGTTTTTATAAGCGAGCTAGTGGGGAGGCCGTATCTTATCAACATACGGTGCAAAAAAACAGTTAGGAGCAGGTGTGCAGCACAAAATCTCCGGCAGCCCCCACCCCAGCCTTTTATTATGCAGGCAGGTCCTTTGCCTGAACGACTCCACGCTGCTTTCCTACTGTGCGTGTGTGAAAAAAGGGTGGGTGGAGCCCCCATGGTGGATATGCCTGGCCCCAGGGAGCCCTTTCTACTGGTGCAGCTGCCGGCATTCCCCTCCCCCGCCCCCATGCAAGCTTCCAAAAAAGGGAAGGAATGTGCTAAGGCCCACGGTGCTTACTGGGACCCACTGTATGTGAAGCTTGCTGATGACCCAGGAGCTCCCACTCTGTGTAGAGCTGCTTCCTTAGCTCCCACTGTTTGTAGCCTGGTCTTCCAGGCTGCTGTTTGTTAGAAAAGAAGTAATTTCTTGGGCTGCTTTTTGTTAGAAGAGAAGTTCTGCTGAGGACTCTGCCCTAACTATCTACCTAGCTAATTTCTTTGTACCTCCTCTCTCACTAGCATCTCTTGTCAAATGTATCATTTTTTGTCTTAAAAGCATCTTAATCTGGCCACTTCTTCAGTCTCTCATGAAGATCCCCACATACATGTCAAACCACTAAAACTTGTATGCTTCTCCCTTGTTAATTGGCCTGATGTCACTTTGGTTTCTAGATCCAGCTGAAGAGCCCACTAAGAGCTAGGCAAGGTTGGAGATAGCTTCTGCCCCCACACCACCCACCTTTTTATCTCCTTGTTTTTTGAGATGGAGTCTCACTCTGTTGCCCAGGCTGGAGTGCAGTGGTACGATCTCGGCTCACTGCAACCTTTGCCTCCTGGTTCAAGCGATTCTCCTGCCTCGGCCTCCCGAGTAGGTAGGATCACAGGCGTGCACCACCACTTCGGGCTAATTTTTGTATTTTTAGTAGAGACGGGGTCTCACCATGTTGGCCAGCATGGTCTCAAACTCCTGACCTCAGGGGATCCACCCGCCTCGGCCTCCCAAACTGTTGGGATTACAGGCATGAGCCACTGCACCTGTCCCTCCTTTTTCTTAATAAGCCAGGAACTGAGGAAGGCAGCCCCCCTACACGACTGACCGCTTCCAAGGAGAGGGGGATCCCTGCAGCTGCCTCCCTAGCTCAGCTGCACGTGCAAGGTGGACCCTTTAACCTCCAGCTCAGGGGAGACAGAAATAAACAAGAAAAGAGGAAAATAGAGTTGTGAGGTACTGGGAAAGTGGCAGGAAGAAGGGCAGTACACAGTTAAGGAGACAAACAGACGCTTAACTATTAATACAACTCCAAGCCCTAAGTTTGTGTTTTCTTAAAAGTTATTTAGAACCCGCAAGCAGTATTTATCTAAGAAAAAGAAAGAAATAAGAAAAAGAAGAAATGTGAATTTACCTCTGGGGCAGACTGATGCTTTGTTTCAAGAACACCACCAAAAGTGGTCTTTGATTACTAAGTGTACAGCAAACAGCCACTGTGGTTCCAGACACCACTGCTCTGAAGGCCGATGTTTTAGCCTGGGAAGCTACACCTTCTGTGCGGAGGAAATGGCAGAATCAGAACTGTTTCTGAAAAAAAAAAAATATGTTACTTGGTTTATAACTCATTATATTCATTAAAGGGCTCGAAAATATTTCTTATCCCAGGTGCATGTGCAGCGGCTGCCCCTGAACTGCATTGTTTCTAGGATGCAGGATGGGTGCTCACTCCTTTGAATGGGCATCTGCAGGAGACCAGGGCCGGGGTGGAGAATCCATGAGAAGGGAAGGAGGCCCTGTCCTCTCCTCAGCCCTGCCCAGGGGACTGGGTGGGACTGGCTGTGTCTCAGGGGTGGAGAAGGCTGTGCCCTGAGCCTGCTGCTTCCTAAGGCTGGAGTCCCACTGGGTGCCCATTATGTTCTGAGACCAATGGCAGGCGAGCAGCCGCGAGGCTGAGGCGAGGCGCCCGTCCAGCACAGCGAGCATTTCTGCCACCTGGGCAGAGGCTGGTCCTGTGAAAGGAAATGCAGACGCGGAGGCCAGCCCCTCAGGCTGGAGCCACGGCTGCTACTCGGGGCCTCCTGGCAGCCGGGCTGGACCCCAGGTCGGGGACAACACAAAGCTCTCCTAGGAAAGGCAGGAGGGAGGGGCCGCTCCTTCACATAAGTGCCACCTGGAGGCCAGGTGGGGTCCCTTGCAGGGATCCTCGAGGATAGACCTTCCTGGAAACTCTGACAGCCACATCCAGGAGACCTCTGTGTTACCCGAGCCCGCCTCCCCTCCCTTCTTCATGCCTCGCTTCCAGGAGGCTCTGGTTTCAGCCATGGCGTGGGAATGTCAGGGAAGCCAGTCCCACGCTTGAAATGCAGTGCCGGGTGCCACAGCCAGCATGTGGTCGGGGCAGCAGCCTGGGCCGGGGATGGCCGTACCGCGCCTGGCTCCACCACAGACATGCCCGAGACACCCACACTGCCAACTCAGACTCCCGAGAGAGCTTAGGAGGGCTGAGACCTGGGTGAGGAGGCGACCCAGGATGGACAATTCACAGGATTAAAGAGCGGCTGGGGGATTCATGGAGAGATGCACGTGGTTTAGGTGGCAGTCACAGACCAGCGAGGCCTGGATGTACAAGCTATGGATGAATGAGATAGATGATTGACTGACTGGTGGGTGGGTGGATGGATGGATAGAGAAAACAGAGATAGAAGTATAGCATGGATGGAGAGAGAGATAAGGATAGGGTGAATAAATAGATAACAGAAAAGACAGAGATATAGGATGAATGAATAGATAGGAATACAGGTATAGGATGGATGAATGAGTGGATGGAGAAAGACACAAACATAGGGTGAACGGATAGAAAATATACAGGGGTATAGGATGGCTGGGTAGATATATAGGTATAGAATGAATGAATAGAGGTATAGGATGAATAGATAGAAATATAGGTATAGGACTGATGGATGAATGTGTTCCCAGACCAAACTGAGGGGTCGGGCTGCTTATTCTCACGGCCCAATAACCAGATGCAGATGAACTGGGAAAGAAGAGAGTTGATTTCTGTAACTAGGTACAGGGAGAAGGCCTGGAAATTATCACTAGGACCAACTCAAAATTACAAAGTTTTCCAGAGCTTACATACCTTCTAAGCTATACGTCTATGTGTAAGTGTGCATTCTTCTACACACTTAAGTGATTAACTTCTTCTCATCTATAACTAAGGGCGGAGTCTTGAAGACCTTCCTCTGGAGCCTCAGGAAATTTACTTCATCTAGTTGGGTCCAGGTGCTGGGGTGACTACCCTTAGCTTGTCTCCTGCTAAATCATGGAGGTCTGAGGAGTTTCTTCAGACCCCCAGTAAGCTTGTTTAACCCTAAACAGGTCCTTTTAAGCATTCCTCTGTTATCTTGTCATGCTTCAAGGCCCAGGAAAGGCCTGGGCAAAACTCTTGGTGGGCTTTTGTTACATTCCAGCCTTCGTATAAGGGTGCTGGTTCTATTGGCTTTTAATGTTTAACTTAACCACATATTCAGTGCTGAAACTGTTTTTATGGAAGCCGGCGTTAATGAGACCTGGCTTGCCACAAATAAATAGAGAAAGACTTAAGTATAGGGTGAATGGAAAGACAGAAAACATATAGAGACATAGGACGGATGGGTAGACACATATAGGTATAGAATGGACAAATAGAGGTATAGGATGGGTGAATAGATGATTGATTGACTGATAAAGGCATAGGACAGATGATGAGTAGATAGACAGATATAGGAGTAGAATGAATGGACATTTTTATTATCTTCCTAAAATGTGGACAAGGGGCAGAGAAAGGACAGAAAAACACAAATGCACAAGAAACTCAGAGCACAGATTATTCACTTTTGCTCTTTACACTCCAGAAGGAGGAGTTTTAGAAGCAAAGTTCAATGGCTCCCAGCTTCCGTCTTTAGATATCCGTGATAGATACATTTCTAGCAATGTCACCCAACACCAACTGGGAGAGCAAAACCTGACATAAACTAGAACCCCAAGAACCAAAGAGTATGCTGTCTCTGTCCCCCCTGGCGACACACAGAACATAAGAGGCGGCCGTTGGCCCACGGGCCAGCCCTGCGCTTCCTCCCACACCCCCAACAAACGAGCGTGTCCTTCCAGTGTGGCTCCTTTGTCCCTCACCTTCCTCGAACAGAAAGAGAAGGGGGTCATGCCCACGTCCCTAACTGTGTCAAGCGGCCCAAACAGCAGCTATTCTAAAGAATGTGGCTATCTGGGGATGAAAGACCCTATGGAGGGCCAACCATTATCAGTAACAGTGCCAGTCCCCCAGAAATGTGAGTGCCAGACAGATTCTGCTGGGGGGCAGGAGACGCTTTTGTGGTGAAACGGAGCCCGGTGGGACTTTGAGTCCTCATCCTGTGTGTAAGTTCCAAATGCGGATCCGGCCCCCCATATACAAGGAGCATTGCTTTCTATACATAAAGCTGGTTATCCACTATTACCTGGAACTGAAAAATAGCTCGTTTTGGAAGGTTTTTTTTTTTTGGGGGGGGGGTGGGGAGGCTTCCTTCCTGTTAGAGTATATTGAGGCAGAGTGACTATCTTGCTTGTATAGGGGCTGGGTAAAATGAGGCTGAGACCTACTGGGTTGCACTCCCAGGGGGCTGGGCATTCTTAGTCACAGGAAGGATGAGACAGAAGGGGGCACAAGATACAGGTCACAAAGACCCTACAGGATGCAGTAAAAAGTGGACCAAAACCCACCAAAACCAAGATGACGACAAAAGTGCCCTCTGGTCATCCTCAGTGCTCACTAAACACTAATTATGATGTATTAGCGTGTCAAAGACACTCCCAGCAGCACCTTGAGTTACAAATGCCATGGCAATGTGGGGAAGTTACCCCACATAGTCTAAAAAGGGGAGAGATCCTCAGTTCTGGGAAATCCCCACCCCTTTCCCCAGAAACCTCATGAATAATCCAATCCAGCCTTTGTTCAGCATATAATCATGAAATATCTTTAAGTAGAAACAGTTCAGCAGCCCATGCTGCCGCTCTGTGTGGAGAGTAGCCATTCTTTTATTCCTTTACCTTCTTAATAAACTTGCTTTCGCTTTTCTCTGTGGACTCAGCCCCAATTCTTTCTTGCATGAGGTCCGGGAACCCTCTCTTGGAGTCTGAATCCGGCCTCTTTCTGGTAATACCCCTACATTGCCCATTCATAGTGATAAAGAGGAAATAAGACCACGCTGTTGGAGAGCGGCGGGCTAGATCAGAACACCACCCACGTCTCAGGAGGAGGTGGGCGAGAAGGATCCACCTTTAAAGAACTCCAATTAAAGCAATTACCGTTGTTACAGAAATGACTGTTTTTAAAGGATTGAAGGCTTCTATTGGAGAACACTTCAGAGACCAGGAGGAAAAAACCGCCCACGTGAGCGGCCCATTAAAGAGAACAAAAGGCAAGCAGTGTTCAAACGATCTGCTTCCATCTTCCCAGGCCTCCTCCTGTTTTTTTTTTTGTGGGCAGCCACCCTTCCCGAAAGCCTCTCATGCTTTCTGAGGTTCTCACTGAGCTGTCAGCTGGAGACTCAGGGCCCAGGAGAGGACGGACACGTGAGGGGGCTGCACGCGGTGCCAGGTGATGGCTGTCCCTTCCTTCCTCCTCTGAAGCTCTCTCCAGACAAGCTCCGGATGCTTGGATCCTTGTCGTGGGTCAAGGCGTGGATGGCCCTCTGCAAGAAACAAGGACCTGAGAATCCACACTCACACGACAATTACAGGGGGTTGAACAAGCCGTAATACGCAGTGATGGATGCTGTGGAGGTCAGGGGTACCGGACGTCACGGAGCCAGGAGTCTGGGATGACCTTCGTCCTCTGAGCCTAATGCTTCAAAGATCCGATGGGAGGTTTGATGTTGGTGGGGACATTCTCAGATGATGAGGGAAAGGGCACATCCTCCGTCTACTTACAATGGGGTTCTGTCCTGATAAACCCGTCATGGGTTGAAAATACCTTAAGTCAAAAATGAATTGAATGCCTAACCCACCCCACATCACAGCTCAACCTGGCCTACCCGAAACATGCACTCAACACTCCCATTAGCCTGCCTGTGGGCAAAATCAGCTCACGCAAAGCCTGTTTTATAATAAACTGTTGAATAGCTCATGGAATTTGTTGAATACTGTACTGAGAGTGGAAAACAGAATGGTTATCGGGTACTCAAAGTAGTTTCTGCTGAGTGCGTTATCGCTTTCTATCTGTTTGGTCTTCCTGTTCCCTGACATACATCTCTTAAAATCCTTGGAATCTCCAAAGCAGTATCTTCTGTATGTGAATGATTGGCTGCTGGCCGGCAGCCCCTAGGTATTATGCCTTTGGGATGGGGCTACTCACAAGAAAGACCAAGGCAGGATTAGGGGCGGGGGTGCTGAAAGTCCCAGCCTCTGTCTTTGTGGGGGCTGAAGGTGACCGCCAATGGCCAATAGTTTAAAAGTCCCCAAAAGGACAGGATTCAGAGAGTTTTGAGATACCTGAAAACGTGGTTTCTGGAGGGCAGCGCCGTTGCGGGAGGGCCTGGAAGCTCCGCCCCTTCCCCCATACTTTGCCCTAGACATCTCTTCATCACCATCCTTTGTAATTTCCTTTATCGTAAACCAGCAACCGTAAGTGAGGGCTTCCCTGAGTTTTGTGAGCCACTCTAGCAAATGAACCGAACCCAAGAAGGGAGTCGTGGGAACCCTGATTTATAGCTGGTCACTCAGAAGCACACGTAGAGCCACCTGGGGCTTGCGATCGGCAGCAGGAGTGGGGACAGAGTCTTGTGGACTGAGTCCTCAGCCTGTGGGATCTGACGCTACCTCTGGGTAGTGTCAATAGCGTCAGAATTGAATTGGATTGCAGGACACCCAACTGGTGTCTCTGCAGAACTGACGGCTTGCTCATTGGCGTGCAGTGGAGAAAACCCCACCCACACAGAGGTCTTCTGTGTTGATCGTTGTGGTGCGAGAGCACAGAAAAAACAGTTTTGAGTTTTTTGGACTCACCTTAGCACCATCATAAAGTCAGGGACCATCTACATTTTCAGAGTGTTGCAAACAGATTTTTTTGTTAAAGTACTCAAAACATTAATTTCTAGGAAAACAGGATTCATAAAACAAAGAAATGCAACCCCCCCCCTACTTTATGATTAAATTCAAAAAATATGAAAGTTAGTCTGCCAAATGCTTTAAAAGTTCTCAAAACCTTACTCTCAATTTCTGAACTTACCTCTTCGCAGACATGTTGCAAGCAGTCCCCCAGGTGGCCCCAGGTCACGGGCTACACGTTGAGTGGCTCTAAGACATATGTTACCACCGGAGCACTCTTCACCCAAGATCATGGAAACACAGGTCAAATAAGGTGTGGAAAACACCACGTATCCTTTTGGACGTGCACAGCGAGGCAGCATATTGAAGGCGCTGAGAAGTCCTGTTTACAACAAAAACAGAAATCTGCTCACCTTTGCTCAGTTTCCAAATTTGACTGTCACTTTCTCTTTTTGTGTTTACTTATTATTTTTATGTAACATTGCAACATTTGCCAAACCCCATTCCACCAAGAAATGCTTGCCTGGCCTCATGGGAACCTGCTCAGCCTGGCAGAAGGAAGTCGCTAATTCTGAAACCTAAGGTCCGGGTCAGGCCTGAGGTGGCGAGGCCTGAGGTGGCGATGCCTGGAGCCAGGCGCACCAAGCAGTGCAGGCAATCGCTTCAGGTGAAACTCAGTTTCCTCTTTATTTGCTTTGCCGCAGTGAATAAGAACCCCAGCTGTTACTGTTACTGCAATTTGACCATTGCCTGGCACGTGAGGCCGCGTGGCCGTTAAGAAAAGTCTGTGCACAGAATAAACTCAATTGAGTGTAAGGAGACCACGCGTTGCATCAGGGAGCTCCAGCGCACCAGGAAGAGCGACACTGTTTATCCCTCCCCCGGCTCCAGAGTGGGTTTTCCTAATGAGCAGGCAGGGGGTGAATATCTGACTGCGCAGCTTCCTTACAGGAGGCTTTGAACGCTGCTTGGAGTATATTTGAATCCCCGGGCCCGCCGATCCCCCTGTAATGAGACAGTTCCTTCTAGTCCAGTTTCTGCACACGGAGCACCCTACTCCCCATCGTGTCCTTGATGCCGAGACCGTGGAAGGAGGCTCTGCCAGCCGGGCCTCCACTCACCCTGTGCTGGGCCAGTCGTGGCTGCATCTGGCTTGAGAGTTCACCCAGGACACCTGAGTCTTTCCAAGGCCTATGTTTTCTGCCACTGTATCCCCAAACCAAAGGCAAACCAAAGTCAAGGTCATTGTCTTGTCTAGGGCTCCATCTCCTAACTGTTTCCTCCTTCCTAACATGACTCTGTATTCCTGGGGGGCAGAGGGCGGTGGTGACTGCTACAGTCTCGGCGGATCCACGCCATCCCCACTACAGACAACATGGCGGTTTCCCTGGTGGCCAGACTTGCTGTTTAGTCTCAGAAAATGTAGCTGTAGGCCAGCCATCCTCAAGTCAGGCATGTCCTGCCATCACCCAGCCATGCCCCAACACCCAGCATCAAGGGCCAGTACTGGCAGGTGCCCAGAGACTTTCCAATTAGGAGGCCCCCAGACTGTGTCACAGTTGTCTGTGGGTAGACAACACATCAGCAAATTCTTTTGATTTGGCTCCCAGAAGAAGGGCGAGTCTCCGTCCCCTACCCCTGAACGGGGCCCAGCTGTGGGCACTTGCCTCTAACAAGGGGACTGCAAGGCAGAGACACCAGCAACTCTTTGCCAATCAGGGAAGAAAAGGGAGGCCGCCTCCCACTGGCTGGCTCGCTCTCTCGGGGACTCAGCTTAAAACCCTGAGCCACCAGGAGAGCAGGGTGGCTGTCCCGAAGACACCATGCTGGGAAGATCCCACCACAGAACACGCACAAAGAAACGCCCCAAGATGAGGAGCCCAGGGGTCCTGGCCCCCGCCGTCTCCCCCTCCCTCCAAACTCACCTACTCCCTTCCCAGCCCCAGCCCCGCTCCAGCCTCGCCCCCAGCCCACCCATCCCTGCCCCCTGCACACCCAGCTTCCTCCCCACACCAGTCATCCACACCCAGCTCCCTCCCCCACACTCACGCACACCTGGCCACCTCCCCCCACCACTCACCCCCACCTCGCTTCCTCTCCCCCCACAACTTAATGCGCACACCCAGCTCAGCCACTCCCCTCGGGGTTCCTGTCTCCTCTCCCCTCTTTCTGTTGTGGAAGCTTCTACTTAGGAAGCCCACGGGGTTACCTGGTGCCCACCTTGGACATCTCTGTTCTCCACGTATGTCAGGCTCAGCTCTCCCCACGGCTGTGCATCTGGAAGGTGACTGCGTCCCATCCCTGGGCACCCCAGTCACCCGCGTCTCCCCTGTCCCCCACGGGCAGGGCGAGTGCCTCCGGGTTCCTCACTGCTGGCTGACACCCTGGAGTGCTCACGGAGCAGGATGGGCTCGCAGAGCAGAACAAAGCAGCAGAACTCCAATGTCCGCTGCTGCTCAGCAGGACGGCAACTCACATCTTCATTAACAGTGAGGAGCCAGCACCGACCAGGAAATCGTCTGGTTAGAACAGAAAAGGTAAACAGGCAAGATCTATGTTTTTGTTGCATGAGGCCTGGTAAGACTGTGAATGGGCAAAATGACCAATTTTCTTATTTCTCAAATAGAGAAGATAGTAATGCTGTTGTAAGGGTCAAATGGGATGATTTGTGTAAAATGCTTTGCACAGCGCCTGGCATACAGGGGCCTCGTAAATGTGGGCTGTTTCTTGTTTTGTTTGTCTGTTTGTTTTTCGAGACAGGGTCTCACTCTGTCGCCCAGGCTGGAGTGCAGTGGTGCAATCATGGCTCACTGCAGCCTTGACCTCCAGGGCTCAGGTGATCCTCCCACCTCAGCCTCCTGAGTAGCTGGGACCACAAATGCACACCACCATGCCCAGCTAACTTTTTTAAAAACTTTTTTGTAGAGAGGGAGTTTCGCTATGTTGCACAGGCTGGTCTTGAACTCCTGGGCTCAGCGATCCGCCTGCCTGACCTCCCAAAGTGCTGGGATTACAGGCGTGAGCCACCGCGCCCGGCATATGTGGGCTATTCCTATTCACATTAGGCGTCATCTCAAGTGTAACATGTCCCGTGCTGCACTCCTGACATCCCTCTGCTCCTCCCTTCTCCGCATCCCAGTGAATGGCACCTTACCACTTTGACTTGCTCAGCCAAACAACCCCAAAACCCAAACAGCCTTCTCCCCACAGTCTACATCCAGCCCAATGGCAAAGTTTTTGCTTCTGTCTTCAACATATACCCAGTTTTGACCATGTTCCCCCCTTCACCTCCATTACCCTGACCCAGCTGTCATCCACTCCCTTGGTTTGCAGCCAAGACTTTGCACCCCTCGCACATCCACCCACTCCCACCACCCTAGTCCTCTCGACCAGCAGCCAGACGAAGTGTGTCAGCACAGAAGTCACATCAGTGTTTTGCTCAGAATCCGCCAGCAGCTTCCCATGTTTCTCAGGTAAAAGCCCAGTCCTCTTCTGATCTCACAACCTAGTGGTCTGTTCCCTGCGTCAGAGTCTCTGTGCTCCTCCGTTCCCTATTTCCTTCTCGTGGTGGCCTGGCCTCACTGGCCTGCAGGCTCTTTCTGGAGCTCGCTAGGCCCACACCTGCCTCAGAACAGTGCACTTGCTATTCCTACTGCCTGAATCTTCTCCAAATATCTAGATGGCTTTCAGCCTCTTCTCAAAGCTCAGCTTCTCAGGGAGGTCTTCCCTGACCACCCAAATTAAAGTCACCACCCATCCCCAGCATTCTCCACGCTTCCTCTGTCTGGGATGGTTCCCTCAGCCCTCACCAAGCTCTAACTGGCTTTGGGCTCCCTTTGCCTTGTTTCCCCCACTGGAAGGTAAGATACGCAAGGGTGTGGCGTGCACCGCTGTATCCCCAGTGCCTAGAATCAGTGCCAAACACAGAGCAAATGCGGAATGAATGTTGAGGAAGGGAGGCAGGGAGGGAGGTAGGGAAGGAGGGAAGGAAGGGAGGGAGGGAGGGAAGGAGGGAGGGAGATGGCACACTACTTTGCCTCAAATGACTGGAAAAAAATCCAAGCTGATCATGTACCCTCGCTTGGTTTCCAAGCTGAAACGGAGAGACCTTTGGTGCTTCCCCAGTGGGGAAGGGAAGTACGCTGGCTCCCGGGTGGCCCTGCCTTCATCTTTCATTTAGTGGGGGGTGCAGTGGGGTCACCATTAGTACATGGCTCATGCTTCCTCTGATCTTAGACATCATCCTCATGGTCAAGTGAGAACAGAGTTAACCTCTTTGGATAAAGATATTTGCCCAAGGTGAGCGAGGCTGGAGGTCAAGTCTTCCTTCTGGGGTGCCAGTTCATTGGGAGTCTCCTTGGCACGTCACGGGCAGGTCTCCTACCTAACTCACCACCACCACCACTTGCTCACAGCAGGGCAAATGTATGGCCCACATGTACCAACAGCCTGCAGATTAGAATCGCACGAAGCTGGAGGTTCCAGGATAAGGTTTTAGTCCAGAATCTGATATCAACCAGAGCCTCAAGCTCTGCAACCTGAAGGAGGCCACTGTGACCCCAAAGAGTGAGCTACCGTCACCTTCTCAGGAGGGTGCTGTCACAGATGTTTTGGCTGCTCCCCCCATGCATGTTTAGGGCAAGAGCCTTAAGCGGTTCAACAGCTCTTTCCTCCTTGCTTCCTATTTTCACCCATGGACTCATTCAGCACGTGCTACTGAAATCCCATCTAGATTCCAAAGATAAATGTGCACAGAAGTTATCCCCTAGGGCCCTCCTTTCTTCCCTGAACCCCTTCTTTCTTTCTCTTGGAGCTCGCTACCCTCTTCCGTAGGCGGCTCCCTGGGGTGAAGCTTGGGGCCTCCAAGGCAATAAAGGTGTCCCTTCCTGGGCAGACAGGCAGCACAGATGTTCTCCTGGGGAAGTCAGGGCCCTCCAAAGGCCCACCTGAGGTCTTCTGGCTGCCCCGAACATTCTGTCACCCCACAGGCATGAGAAATGAGGGGGGCAGCCTGGCTCCACGTGGCCCTTACAAAGTCCCGGGGAGATGCAGTGGGGAGAGCAAGGGAGCAGTGAGTCAAGACTGGCAGGAGCTCTGGGTTCGGCAGGGAGGGGCTTGTCGGAGCTGGCACTGCCACGTGGCACCAAGCCCAGGCATAGCAGGTGGCACCGACACAGCCTTAATTGATAGCTTAATTAAGGAATTAGGTAGGTTATAACTTCCAACCTACAGCTTGCTTAAGCTAAATTTCATTATCTCCCTTTGCTGTGGAACCGCACATCATGCAGTAAAGGAGGAGTGGGTGTCATCCGCCCAAGAGCGGTCACTAACATGCTTTGGCCTATCTGCATGCAAGATGGGAAGAAAAGTGAGGTGTTAGGGAGCAAATGTCAACAGGTGCTTTCTCCCCTCGCTGGAAGCTGCTCCAGGAAACCCCCAAAGGCAGCCATTTACCCTTTTCCCCCCAGAACTTGCTAAATAGCCTTCTGAGGGTGAGAAGCATCATCTCCAACAGCCAGACCAGAGCCTCCAAAGGTTCTAAGCCTGTGAAATAAACGAAGTCTGCTGGGACACGGAGGAAGACAGACAGCATCTCATGCATCTCTGCGAGCTCTGCAAAGGACACCACTCTGTGCTCTGGAACTGCGGCGTGCAGCTGCCTCTTCAGCTGGGGCCTCTGCCCGGCTCACTACGGCCCGGGGTGGGGCTGGGGAACTTGAACTTCTTCCTGACTGTTCCAGGAAGCCTGGCATTGATCCTTCTCGCTCACACTGTGGTCCCTAGAGTAGCAGCATCAACTGCACCGGGAGCTTATAAGAAATACAGAGTCTCGAAGCAAATCACACACCTGTGGGATCAGACTTTGGAGCAAGGTCCCCAGGTGCTTTGTGTGCACATTGAAGTTTCAGAATCAGTGACTTGGGTAATAGATAGTATAGTTTCACTTCCAGTTCAAATGAACCCTTTCCTAAAATATTCTGTGTAACCTGAAACTGGGTAAGAAGAGTTTTATGAAAAACCTCGGCCACTGGATAGAGATCCATACACGAGATCTGACACCCTTATTTAAATGTAGATAGGATGCTGGGGTTCGCAAGATAAGTGGTACAAGGCGGTGAGAGTCTCAGATTTGGGAGGGGAGTACACAGCAACAGAGAAGAGAGACAGGACACAGAAGCACTCGTAGCGAACCATGCCTTGTGCCTCTGCCCATAGGCAGGTGGGTGGTGTACTTTGTGCACACTGGCAAGGTCCTCTTCCCACTGCAGGGCAGGTATGGTGGGGTTTGGAACACGGATCAAGCCTTTGAAAATACACCCAGGAAAACCTGCAACCCACAAGGCTATGAGTCCAGCCGTTCGTTCCTCTTTGCTGATCTCTTAAGCCAGTAAAGCTCCTTATTTGCACAGAAACTTGCAATTTCACTACCCCCCAAACCCTCCATCTTCAAGTCATTTCCAAGGAGGCCCTGGGGCCCCAGGCAGCAGACACAGAAAAACCCTGCTGCAAAGAAGGTTCACAACTGACATCACGACGGCCTTGGAAGCCAGGAGGAACGAGTGGTGCATATTTAATTTGATGGCGGGGGCAGCCACTGAAGGTTTCTAAGCAGGAAAATGACATAACCCAAATTGGGGTTTAAGGGTAAGATTTGAGATAGACTGAGTAGAAATTTATTGAAATCATCTAAGCAAGTGTTAACTGAAGGCTTCCACTAGGGTCTTGGTTTTTTGTTTTTTGTTTTTGTTTTTGTTTTTTTTTTTGAGATGGAGTCTTGCTCTGTTTCCCAGGCTGGAATGCAGTGGCGTGATCTCAGCTCACTGCAACCTTCCCGGGTTCAAGTGATTCTCCTGCCTCAGCCTCCTGAGTAGCTGGGATTACAGGCACCCACCACCACCCCTGGCTACTTTTTGTATTTTTAGTAGAGACAGGGTTTCGCCATGTTGACCAGACTGGTCTTGAACTCCTGACCTCAGGTAATGCACCTGCCTCGGCCTCCCAAAGTGCTGGGATTACAGGCGTGAGCCACCGCGCCCAGCCTAGGGTCTTGTTTAGGAGGATAGTGAACAAAATTTAACTTTATTCTGCTGGACACTCACTGGCACATGGTAGATGGTTCATAACGTTACGGTGAATGAACAAATGTGTGACATGGGGAGGTCATCACCTCTATGCTGTACACAGCAATGCATTGAGACCTAAGTTTCATTGGGTTATTTTTACCCATATTAACTGGGCCAAAATATCCTTTTTTGAATATTCCTGACTGGGCTTGTCAGTTGGTTTTGCATTTATATAAATAACCACTATTACTTTTGCACCAACCTAATACCTCGCCTCTGTCCTCTTCTCTCGCTTAAGTTGCGGGCTGTCTGGCTGCAGGCAGGGGGCATGCATAGTGTCGGCTGTTTCTTCATTTGTGGCCTTTAGTCGGCTTTGGGATGGAGCAGGAGTTGGGAAAGGTGAGGTCTGGTCCCGCCGAGTTGTGAGACCACAGACAGATCAGTAGATGATGCTGGACTTGTCTTCATCGGTCAACTGCCAATCACACAGGAGTTCTCAGGATTGCACTGAGTCGTGCAGGAGCCTCCTGGTGCCGGGTGTGATGGGGACATCCTGAGGGTCCATTGACAGCCGGCCTTTCACTCTGCCACCCTGTGTGTGGGACACTGGTCAGGTGAGGCCAGGTTCTTTTTGGCCTCTTCATGCTCAGGCGAAGCTGGCCAGGTGACTGGATTCTAGACGGGTCCATTGTCCCCGCTGCTGCCACCACACTTTATCATAAAAGAACTTCTGGGCTTCCCTGTGTTAGTCATTTCTTATCTCGGCTTCTTCTAAGTTCTCGATTCTTCCTATACTTCCTTTGGCTTCTCTAAGGCTGAACTCAGAGATGATAGTGAATTTTTAAGAATATATTGTACAGTTCCCTTTTCAGGAGCCTGATTAAACTCACACACTCCATCTGGTGCTGCAAAACTTGCTTCAAGCCTGGATTACTTCTCTGAGGTTATTTCCAAAAATCTATTCATAAATTAATAGTTATGGTATGTTTATTAGTTTCCAGGACTTCTAATAGTATATTGATTCTGGGCAGAAGCTTTAGCAGCCGGTTTGGCTAAAGAATTTAATTTTCTACAAACCACACACTCTAATCACATCATCTGGTATTGAAACACACACAAGTTCAGAGGCCCTCGAATGCTCATGTGTGGAGAGCACCAGTCCATTGAATTGTTCTCAGTTTGCAATGAGTGGAAGAAAAATAGGTCAATAAAGAGGATTTTTTTAAGGGTAAATATGTTCAATGTAAAGGACTGCTTTTGAGTTTATGGTCTTCTTTCTTCTGTTATGTATTTTTAAATTGTGTTATATGTTAAAATTTTGTTTTTTATTATTTTTTGAGATGGAGTCTTGCTGGAGTGCAATGGTGCGATCTCAGCTCATTGCAACCTCCGCCTCCCAGGTTCAAGCAATTCTCCTGCCTCAACCTCCCGAGGAGCTGGGACTACAGGCACACGCCACCAGACCCAGCTAATTTTTTGGTATTTTTAGAAGAGACGGGGTTTCACAGTAAGTACTCTTGACAAAGTAAGAGTGGACAACTCTGTGACAGCACCCCACGTCTCAGAGAGCATTTTAGCAACTCATGAAATCCAAAAGAACAGGCTATCCTGGACTAGTAGATCACCCAGTGATTTTTAAAAGATGGGTCAGAGTTTCAAACCTCCTCCACCTCCTTTCTGGTATCAATAAACACCTTCTCATTGTTTCTGATCAGGGTTGGCCAGGGATAAAAAGATTGGCTTCCCATGCTTTAAAAAAGAAACCTTTAAGTCCAGCATCGATTTATTCAGCAGGAAGGGAACAGGAGGCATCTGATCTGAGGCTCCCTCCATGATTTGAGGTCTTCCCATCTCTGCGATATCTGCCTTTCAAAAACTAGGATTATTGCTTGTTGAGCTTTCACGCTCCCAGCATCATTTTGACCTTCAGCTTCAATGGCGGACACAATGAAGTGCCTTCATCTCCCTGCCGCCCTGGCCGTGGGCACTCCGTGTGCTTCTGGTGGTGTCCCCTGGTCTCCAGGACTCCCAGGCCTCTGACCACCAGCTGGTTTCAGGGCACCCCCGGTCACCCCTCTGATTTCTCTCACCCCTTCTTCCTCCCCAGATGGAAAGAACAAGACTGTCGAGGAGGGAACAGCACTGTGAGACCCTCCCTGAGGACCAGGCTGGCTGAGTTCCACCCGCAGCTCTGTCAGTGCTGGTTATGGCTGTCACCTGAGTGGTGCCCAGGTGGGGACTGTGCATCCTGTCCCACTCCTGTCTGTTCCCACCTACCTGGGCCCTGCCCCCTTTCTCCCCAACGCAGCTCCCTGCCGTACTTCACCGTGGCTGATTCTCACATCCCAGGTGCCTGACCATCAGTCCTGAGATCTTCATGTCCTAAGAAGCCTCCCAGTCTTCACACAGACAAAGCTCACGCCCCTCCTGATGGCCCAGGAGAACCTCAAGCTCATGTCAACGACTCACCTTTCCAGTCCAGTGGCACCGTAATGCTCCAAGCCTGGTCAGAGGCTGTCAGGATGGATAGGCAGGGGAGGTAGATGTGAATGCTGTTCTGTAGCTCTTCTTCACTTGGCAATAAATGAGAGTTTTCTTTCCATGCCAGTACATAGAAAGTGACCTACATGTTTGTACAGGGTGAACGGTTTTCTTCTATGTGCATGTACCATCATTTAACCTGTCCTCTACTGACAGACATTCAGCTTATTTCCAGTTTTTCTCTATTTTAAAAAAAGTGCAACATGAGAATCATTTGAACCCAGGAGGCGGAGGTTGCAGTGAGCTGAGATCACACCACTGCACTCCAGCCTGGACAACAGGGTGAGACTCTGTCTCAAAAAAAAAAAAAAAAGGTGCAACAAACATCCTTTTACATATATCTTTTCTCACTTGTATTTCTGCCCATAGAAATAGGATTGCTGGACCAAACAATATTCACATAAATTCTGAGGCTACAAAGTGGTGCATTTTTGGAATGCAGTTTTCTTCTCCCTAGCGGGGCGTGAACAGCATTATTTTTGCCAATGATTGTTTCAATTTCAGTTTATCTAATGATGATGTAGAACATGTTTAATAACTTTGCATTTCTACATTTTCCTTTACCGTTCTTGGCCCATATTTCATTTGGGGGCACTTTATAAGTGTAAAGGGAAGAAAGGCCTTTTAAATATGAATGGCATTAGCCCTTCCCCTATGCGAACATTTACATTCATCATTTAGCCTTCTCTGAGCGTCTGTTCCAGGCACCGGAAGACGCGTCCATCATCTCGGTGAAGCCTCAGAGCAGCCTGCAGGGAAGGCCTCGTTTTCCCTACCTCATTCATGAGCCAGACGTCCCATGCAGTTTAGTAGAGAAGCTGAGACTCATCTCCAAATTTGTTTTCAAGCCTGTGTTCTTTCCACTGTCCTACTCAAAACCTCTTAAGTAAAAATCTCCTAATATCATTTTAAGGTATTTCCTGGTAGTAATAGAAGATATGGGAGTTAGAAGAATAAAGAAAGATGACTGGGCATGGTGGCTAATGCCTATAATCCCAGCACTTTGGGAGGCTGGGGCGGGAGGAGTGCTTGAGCCCAGGAGTTCAAGACCAGCCTGGGCAACATACCAAGACCCTATCACTACAATAAAAAACTTTTTAAATTAGCTGGGTTTGGTGGCTCATGCCTGTAGTTCCAGCTACTCAGGAGGCTGGGGCAGGAGGATTGCTTTAGCCCAGGAGTTTGAGGCTGCAGTGAGCTATGATTGTGCCACTGCACTCCAGCCTGGGTAGCAGAGCAAGACCTTCTCTCTAAACCAAAATACAAAACAAGTGATTCGATGTAGTTGGTCTTGGGTGGGCCTGAACATCAGTATTTTTAGAAGCACTTCAGGGGATTCTTCTTTGCAGCAGGGTTGAGGTCCGCTGTCTTCCATCATCTCCACTGTCCCTTCCAGCTCTGTTGTGCAGGCTGGAGTGCAATGGCGCGATCTTGGCTCACTGCAACCTCCACTTCCTGGGTTCAAGTGATCCTCTTGCCTCAGCCTCCTGAGTAGGCTGGATTACAAGTGTGCGCCACCATGCCTGGTTAGTTTTTTGTAGTTTTAGTAGAGATGGGTTTTTGCCATGTTGGTCAGGCTGGTTTCAAACTCCTGGCCTGAGGTGGTCCACCAGCCTCGGCCTCCCAAAGTTCTGGGATTACAGGCATGAGCCGCTGTGCTTGGCCCCACATATGCTATTTCTAAATCACATCTCCTCTTTGTTTACTACACGTGGAGCAGACTTTAAATCACTACTCGACGAAGTCAATGATGTTCGCATACGTAGAAGTTTCTCAATGCTGCCTGCTTTATATTCAGATTGTTGATTTTCCTCCAAATGACAAATCTGAATTACAGATAATTTAGTAATTGGTGTTTAATACTTACGAATACATAAAGCAACAAACTGGAATAAAACCAAGGGATGCTTTGTGGAAGTACTTGAGAATGTTGAAGTCCAACTGATTTCTAATTAGCATTATTTTCCCATGTAAATGCACGACCCTCCAATCCCTAACTTAACACATCCTTTGCTCCAGCTACGTACGACTCAATCGCTGCACATCCCATCTCATCCAAACCTTTGAGCTGCATCACTTCCCACTTGTGCCTGTGGCCACTGCAGTCTGATTCTGACTCTAGGAATCACAGCAGGTGACAGCAGAGAGTGACAGCAGAGAGCTCCTCATTGTCAAGTCCAAGTGGACTTTCCAGGCCTCCCTCACTGGTCCCTCCTGCTGCATTTCCCGTGCGGATGCTGTCTCCTTCCTGGAGCCCCTGCTCCTCCAGCCATGGCACAGTCTCCTCAGATTGCCCTGCCTGTGCCTCCTCCCTCATGGGTCACATGTGACCTTACTGCGTCTTTACCTCTGGACTCTCATTAGACTCAGCTCCACATCGCTCCTGGTCACTGAAACCCAGCACTGTGGTGGTGTGTGACTATCCCTAACATTCCAAATCATTCCTGAGTGACAACGCTGTGTGGATATTTCAGAGATTAACTCAATCTTCATGACTCTATGAAATAAAAACTACAATCTTCATTTCATAGATGAGGAAATGGATCAGAATATAAGCCCCATGAGGACAGGGACTTTGTTGTCCTGTTACATGATGATCTCAACAGGACCTGGAACAGTGGCTGGCCATGAATGCAAAATTGAAACCTCAGCCAGTCTGACTCCCATCCCAGGGCACTCAAACATCAGCTGTGACTGCCCCTGCGAGTCCTTCGGAGGCTCCTTTCCCTCTGGCACCTCTTAAATGCCCACACTTTATAGCAGAGCAAAGTAAGGCCCAGAAGAGGTGTGTGGCCCAAGGTCACATTGCTAACATGTGGCACACTCAGACTACAGTGCAGACTTGACAACCTCCAGTCTACTCTACCAGACTGACAAATGCACAGGGATGTTGATGTCTTTTCAAAGATAACTCCGCTAAATGGTAGTACCTGTAGTCTGTGATGCAGACGTGGCTGATAACAAATGTCTTCGTGTCTGCGGCTCAGCTGTGCTGTTGTCTCAGGTGCCCCACCTTGGCTGGCATATCTCCCAGGCCAGCACTCTTGTGACTCTGCCCCCTACATGCTGGGGAGTCCCTATCTCTCTCTGGGACAGCCAACCACCTGTCAGACAACATCATCTGTCAATCTCCTAATCTTCAAACTCTACATGTCAAAACAGAAGTCGTTTTCCCACTAAACCTAAACCAGCACCTTCTGAATTCCTTTTATGAGATGATGGCCCCACTCTTCATCCTACTGCCCAACGCAGGAACTGCAGAAATCCATCTTGACCCTTCCTCTCCCCATACAGGGGAGCGTGATGTCTCAGAGCAAAGGCTCTGAAGAAAACAGCTCCATTCACAAGAGAAAGCAGTACTAATTTTAACCATAGAAGTACAAGACATATTCTGATATTATACAACATTGCTGAAAGAAATTAAAGATCAAAATAAATGGAGAGGCATTCCATGTTTATAGATCGGAAGACCCAATACTGTTAAGATGGCCGTTCTTCCTTGACTGATCTATAGATTCAAAACATTCCCTATCAAAACCCCAGCAGGGCTTTTTGTAAAAATTGACAACCAGACCTTGTAAGTTATACAGAAATGCAGAGGACCCAGATTAGCCAAAATAATGTCAAAAAGAATGGAGAATGTATACGTCCCAATTTCAAAATTTAAATAACTCTTACATATATGTTCAGTTGATTTTTGACAGGGACACAGTAGGGAAAAGCAGTCCTTTTAACACATGGTGCTAAGACCACTGAATATCCATAGGAATTTAGATCTTTACCTCATACCATATATAACAATTAATTTAAAACAGCTCACAGGTCCAAATTTAAGAGCTAAAACTATAAAACTTCCAGAACAAAACATAGGAGAAAATCTTTGTGACCTTTAGTTAAGCAGAGAGAGATACAGTACTAAAAGCATAACTCGTATAAGGAAACTAATACATTAGGCTTCATTAAAATTAAAAACAAGTGCATTTCAAAAGACACCATTAGGAAAAGATAAGCCACAGACTGGGAGAAAATATTTGCAAATCATGTCTTAAAAGGACTTGTATCCAGAATATATTAAGAACTCTTACTATTTAATAAGAAAAAAAACCCAACTGAAAAGTGAGCAAAAGATTTAAATAGACATTTCACCAAAGATATATAAACGGCCCATAAGCACATGAAAAATGCTCATCATTAGCTATCAAGGAAATGTAAATCAAAGCCACAATGAGTTACCACTTCACATCCACAGGATGGCTATAATTTTAAAAGACACATAATCACAAGTGTTGGTGAGGACGTGGAGATATCAGAACCCTCCTACATTGCTGGTGCAAATGTAAAATGGTGCAGCTTCTTTGGAAAACAGTCTGGCGATTTCCTAAAAAGTTAAACATATGTCTGCACAAACACTTGTACACAAATGGTCACAGCAGCATGAAAACAATCTACATGTCTATCAACTGGTGAATGAACAAACAAAATCTGACACAGCCATACAATGGAACAGCATTCAGCCCAGCAATAAAAAGGAAAGCAATTACTGATAGATGCCACTACACGGAGGAACTTCAGAAACATTACTGAGTGAAAGAAGCCAGACACAAAAGACCACGTCTGATTCCATTTATAGGAAATGTTCAGAAATGGCAAACCTGAAGGACAGAAAGCGGATCAGTTGCTGTGTGGAAATGGAAATGGGGCTTAATTGCAAACAGGGATAAGACTTTTTTTTTTTTTTGAGTTGTTCTAACATTGGTTGTGATAGTTGCACAACTCTATAAACTTACTAAACAACCATCTAAGTATAAACCTAAAATGGGTAAATTTTGTGGCAGGTAAATTGTATCTCCTTAAAACTGTTAGGGGAGAGAGGGAGGCACAGGCTCTTCATTCAGAGTACCAGGGTCCCAGTCCTCGCCCTTTTACTTATCCACTCCGTCGCTTGGGGCAAGTTAAACTTTGTGCCTTAGTTTTCTCGTCTGTAAACTGGCAATTATAGTAGTACACACTTCGTTATTGTGAGGATTAAATTGGTTAATACCAGTAAAATGTCTAGCAGAGTGCCAAACACACAGCAAGCATTCAGTGTTAGCTGTTGTCTCATTATGACCATTCAGATTACACGCATCCAGTTGTCTTGCCAGTTTCCCTTGGTAATTAGTTCTCAATCACCTTTTCTTCATACCTTCTTCCCTGGCCTTAAGCTCTGTGCCACCTTTTAGATGAAAGGCTTGTCCTGTCTCCCTCACTGCCCCCAGGCCTGTTCCCTCACATTTCACTTCCACAGCATGGAGGGACCACACCAGGTCAAAACCAACTACAGGATCAAGTTCAACTGCACACAACTCCCTCCACCATCCTGTCTCTGTGGAGCCCCTCACCCCTTTCCACCCCCATGCCTACCCCACATACACATCACAGTGGCAAATTTCCTCACGCATCCCATGCAGCTGCTCTTGCCATCGGTCCCCTCTGCAGAATGCCCTGCTCTCTCCCACTCTTGTCTTTCTATATGCTTGTCCTGTCAGGCTCAGCTGAGACAAATCCTTCATAAGACTTCCCTGAACCTCTTGGGCTGGGATCACTAGTTGGCCTTTATATTTGTCCATAATATGTCTGTAATAGCCTGTGCATATCTCCAACACTGATTGACAGATTACAAAACACACTGTCAGATTAGAACACACATCTCACATCTGGAAGCATGAATCCAGCACAATGCAGGTGCTCGACAGAATGTTAGCTGGCCAAATGAAGGACCAGACAGGCAGCGCTTTCTCAGCTCCTCATATACTGAAAATGCTCACAGACTTCCAAACAGCTTAGGACTTTGTCTAGGAACATGGAAATCTTAGGGAGACTCTCCCTCTGTTGAGGAGCATTGCAAGCAGCACCTGAGTGGAAGGTCAGGGCCTGCCGTCTTCCGTTTGATGCCGTAACTGTCAGCAGTTCAGGAGCATTTGCAGAGATGGCTGGTAATGTTAATTTTGCTGGTGGAATATTTCCTAACTTGCCCAACATCCGAGTTTCTAAACTCTGAAACTCTTGATTAAGAATCTTTGAGATATCTCATAGCGGGAATATAAGACAATCAACTTCAGAGGGATGTAACAGCTTAATGACTGAACTTTAAATTATGGGGGAAAATACAATAATCTGATGTCTGGGTTCCATCCAAGATATTCTGATTTAAGTGGTCTGGGATATAACCTATGCAGAAAATTTTTTTAAAGTTCACTCAATAATTCTAAAGAATTATAGTGACCCAGCAAGGGTCAAGATCTGCTCTTATATTAGTTCCTCTGTCATTTTCTCACGTATAAATGGTAGCAGTTATGCTTAGATTTATGGATAACTGAAAGTCCTTCTGAAAATAAAATGCATAAATGTTAATCAGATTCCTTTTTCCTATTCTCACAACTTTGGGTCATCTTAAAAGTTTGGGCTGGGCACAGTGGCTCACACCTGTAATCCCAGCACTTTGGGAGGCCGAGGCAGGTGGATCACTTGAGGTCAGGAGTTTGAGACCAGCCTGGCCAACATGGTGAAACCCTGTCTCTACGAAAAATACAAAAAAAAATACAAAAAAAAAAGCCAGGTGTGGTGGTGGGCACCTTTAATCCCAGCTACCTGGGAGGCTGAGACAGGAGAATCGCTTGAACTTGGGAGGCAGAGGCTGCAGTGAGCTGAGATCTCCCCACTGTACTCCAGTCTGGGTGACAGAGTGAAACCCCATCTCAAAAAAAAAAAAAAAAAAAGTTTCACTTCTTAAAATCCACTTGGCCAATAAGCATTAATACCCACATTAGATACAGACATTTAAAATCCATTAAAGAACAATTTAAAATAAAAGACAAAAAATAAAAGAAATCCTAAAACCATAATCTTAAAACTCACAATCAAGTGCACACTAAGATAAAGGACTGATTCCAAAACATAACCAAGAATAATCTTGAATCCAGAAGATGAAGCTGCAGGTCCTCCGTGAAGAGATCCTACTCGTAGACATGGCATGCTTTTCTCGCACCATGACGGTGAAGAGAAAGGGGTTTCAGCACCATGCTGACCAGGTCTGTTCTTGTGCTTGCATCCTAAGGGAACCCAAGGGAGAGACCTGAAGAGACTGCAACTATGAAAGTCTACTTGAGAGTCCCACTGAGTATGGCAAAATTTGTAAATTTCGGAATCTTCTTCCGAAATGGAATCTTCTTAAAATGGAAAAAGAAAGTTGAAACAATCGCATCCTATAAACATGTATTTTTTTTCTCCAGAGCTGTCCTCTTGGTTGAATCTCTTTTCACTTTTTTGAGACGGAGTCTTGCTCTGTTGCCAGGCTGGAGTGCAGTGGCGTGATGTCGGCTCACCGCAACCTCTGACTCCCTGGTTCAAGCGATTCTCCTGCCTCAGCCTCCCGAGTAGCTGGGATTACAGGCACATGCCACTACGCCTAGCTAATTTTTGTATTTTTAGTAGAGATGGGGTTTCACCATGTTGGCCAGGATGGTCTCGATTTCCTGACCTCGTGATCCGCCCACCTCAGCCTCCCAAAGTGGTGGGATTACAGGCGTGAACCACTGCAAATACTAAATTTATAAATTACTACTTCACCTGGCCTCTTTTCATTCTTTCAATGAAACAGTCTATTATTGATACTGATACCTGAATTTATATACATTTCCCAGCTTTAAAAAGATGTTCATTTTTTTAAAATCCTATTAATAAACAAACATATGAAAACGTCAAAGTTTTAAAACTTTTGAGATCCTAGGTCTAGTTTCTTTAACTTCTCAGACTAAATATTCTATAAAATAGAAACTATGCCAAGCGCTTACTAAGGCAAAATTGCCACAAATAAAAGACTTAATGGCAAAATACGCCATGTACATGCAGTTACAGGGTAAAATCAGTCTCTACACTATGAAAATCTGTACTAAATGGGTTTTTCATAAATATACTTTACCAATCTCTTTATATCATTATTTCATTATCTCTTATTAAAAAATAAATTTGAAAAAGTAAAACTGTATGGTGGCAAGATAATTTCAAATTACATTTTCCTACTTAGAAAACAGCTACATTTTGTAATGAGGAAGACTAGAAATGCTACCTTACTGCTATTGACAATGTCATACTAAATAAAATAAGGAAAGACTATGTTGTTTTAAATATAGTCTTACTGGAAATTAGTAAAGCATTAAACATAGAACTGTGACATATACAAAGTAACACAGGTGAATACTAGGCAACAGCTACTCCATTAGAAGAGAATTAGCCTTCAAAGCATCAGGGGGTGCACCATTTTTGCCGTATGAAAAAAAAACACATAAAAGACACAAAACAAAATATACTTATTACTTTTAGCATGTTAAAAAACAATCACATCAAAAAAGTATACAGATAAAAAATGTCATAAATGACATAAGAAAATAGTGCTTGTGTGTATATATATATTTTTTGCATATATATATATATATATATATAAATCTACAGTATTTACCACTGTTGATATATATATTTTGGAGCAGCTCAGATACTGCTATTATAAACTAAATTGTACAGCTTGGTTTATTACAAGTCACAGAATTATGGTTATATAATGGGAATTAATATCCTCAGCTACATATTTATATACATTTATTTCTCAGCTTCCACCTGACCTGCATGAACAGCCCAGTTATTTCATCAGAATTTTGTTTGCGTTTCAATGTAGTGTTTAGCTTTAATACACTGCACTTGTTTTGCTATTTAATAACATCATTACCAAGTTGATTAAAATTACATTAGACTCATTATATACATAAAATATATTGTCACATTCACTAGCTAAACAAACGTTACTTTCATTTTAAAAGACATACTTTTGTACCTTGAAAGTTTAAAGCCCCACCTTGCAACAGGAAGAAACATCAATGTCGGGTTTTCTACTATTCAAATATAAGCAAGGTTGAAAACAAGCTCCCCAATTAAACACGAAGTCATACTCTCTTGGAGTGCCTAAATCTTTGTCAGTGTTTTGGTATCTGTAGTGTAACAGAATATTTTTTAAAGACATCACTAATTTTTTTTTTAAGCCAAGAACTTGAATTTGTTTCAATGAAAAAAAAAAAAAGATGTCCAAAAGCATGAAATCACACTGTATTTTTTAAAAGATCAAAATCCTAGACTCCTATGAAAAACTAGGATCATTTTTATAATTTTAACATGGACAATGTAATGGCCTGATGTGGTGCAGCAATATCCGTCGACTACATTCCATAAAGAGGCCAGAAATGGATTGTGTAAATGGCCACCCTGGGACCTTCGTGGGGAGAAGCCATGTGAGTCGAGGCAGAAGAAAGAAGTAACCACACTGCTAATGCAGTTAGTGTGGCTGCCCCACGTGAGTACTGTGAGCACTGAGGGATCAGTAAGCTGCAACTTCTCCTGCTCTGAGATTCGCAAGAGTCAGACCAGAAGAAAGGGCACAAACGCACTAAGACCAATCTCTTAGTATGTGGATGTGATAAGCACTGCTGCACCTTTGGCCGTAAACTTATTTTAACTGCCCCGATTTTTAAGCACCATTAAGTGGTTAGCCTTTCTCTCCAACGTCTTTAATTTTCAGATTGAAAGAAAATGGCAACAGCTGAAGGAGAATGATGAGCGTTCTGTGAGACTGCAATTAATAAAGTCAGGACAAACTCTTCAGTCAGTTTAGGACCCAGGTTACAAATATGAGAGGGAAAAAGAAAAACTGGACTAACAGACAAGGAAAACAAGAATTACATATTATTCCATGGATCTGGATTAAAAGTAGTTTTTTAAAAAACGTTTCTTTAGCTCTGTGTTCAAATGTGGATGAATAGATGCCTCTATCTATTAAAAGACACATACACTACATATAGCCTTAAAAATATCTATTCTACAGTTTTTTCAGTACTTTGTAACATTAGTCAAAACAGAATGAGCCAACAGAGTAAAAATGTTCAGGTTTTGGAGAAAAACATAAACGGAACTGAGTAATAAATTACCATTGTGCGTGCATCCCTAAATGCTATTGCGATGTTTCCGGGTTAAATTCTAACAGGTCAGTGATGATGCAATTGAAATGCTCATCTTAAGCAGCATCTACGTGGGGCTGAAGACATTTCCCTGTATTCTTATTACTAACAGACAGGAGAGATGTGCGAGTTGTTTACAATAGTATAAATACTGCTTTGGCAATCATGAACATAGCAATGTAGGTTTCACGTGGTTTCTCTCTCGTCTTTAGCAAATACACGTCAAATCTCACAGCAACACTGACTCTTGGATGGAAAGCCCGTCCCGATTCCTGTAGTGGTAGGCTGGAGGCGGGGGCCCTGAATATGGATATCCAGATGGACTGGCATCTTCTGCGGCCGGTGAAGCTTTATATCTCACGGGACTATCTACAGAAACTGCAGGGAGGCCATGGTCCTGAAAGGGTGCGAGTTGAAAGGCTGAGTATTTTGGTAAATTGCCACGGCTAGCATCTCGGGTCCATGATTGTCCCTGCGTCTCAGGTCTGTATGTATAACTAACTTCTGACCATGTTCTGTTATCTGGCAAATAATCCACTGGTGGAATGATCAATTTTCCATTCTTTGGTGACCCTGAATTGCCCGAATATCCCCCAGCACCAGTGTCAACAGGGAGGACTTCTATTCGACTAGACGGCAGTACAAGGGGGCTTGGGCGGCTGTAAGATTTCTCCGGAGAAGCACTGACGGAAAGAGTAGAACCATGAGGTCTCCTGGAAGGATTCAGTTGAGTCCCAGGGCTAAACTGTGGAGAAGCAAAGCTGCTGTTGGCAGTAGGGAAGTGTTTGGGAGAGTTTCCGTGGTAAACGGGGGGACTGCTGTAGGAGGGGGGATGAGCTAGCCCTCGGGCTTCCCCATCTAGCTGGGACGGATATCGTGCATGACTTGGAGGCTGTACTTTAAAAGTAAACTTGTTGGATACTTTTGATGGACTAGAACTTGGCTCAGCGTGCTTTCTCGGGCTGGGAGGGTAAAGGGCATGCCGGGGGCTCTGGGAGTAAGTCCTTTCCAGCGCCTCCTCCACGGAAGCGCCGCTGTCCAGCTCCGGGCCTGGCACGTTGTCGTACTGCGATGCAGTGGAGCCCCGCTTCCCGTCCTCAGCATCCAGGGCCTTCATCTTTGGCCGCACGTTTGACACCCGCACCTCGGCAGGACCTGGGACGGTAACTGCGAGCGTGGGGTGCGCTGCTCGACCTTTGCCTTCCATGGTGTATTTGGCAGTTCTCTCTGTAGCTGAGACGTCTGATGGTTTATTCCATTTGGGCACAAATTCCTTCCTGATATTTGAAGTGGCGTTGCTATTTTGGTTGGCAGCTGCGTGATTATATTGCCTGGAACTGTCCTGTGGACCCGATGGGAGTTTTCTTTGAAAATCTGCCTCATCTTTAAGCTTTTTGCTCTCCTCCTCCACCGATTTCCGTCTTGCTGGCTGTGCTCTCTCGGGCGTCCCGGTCCTGCTCTGGGGGTGCGGGGAGTGCTCGTGCCTCCTGTGAGGCGCCCCGCTCTCCCTCCTGCCGCTGGCCAGTGGGCTCGGCCGGCCCACGCTCCTCTGTCCGTTGCTCAAGTGATGGACGCCCCAAGACTGAAGTTCAGGTGGAAGCTGCCCCAAGGGCTTCTTTGGATATTCATCCTCTTTACCTGAAAAGAAAGAGAAAGGCTAAGTAAGATAATACACGAGGAAACAGTAGCCAGTTGAAGCAATCCATTAGTAACAACGGCATGCTTTTCATCTGTGCACAGATACACGCTGACATACAACACACTGTCATACAACACACTGTTTATACCACATAGACACGCTGTTTATACCACAGAAAGTTGGTAGCTGATGACAGGTGTTTTTTAGAGACTGATACTAAAACATACCAACACTCACAATCCTATTAGGCCAAATGTATTGTGGGTGGGAATATTTTGTAACTTTATGCATAAGTTCCATACAACTGTATAACACGATTCCTATATTTTGTTGACAAGTTGTTAATGCTTTTTCAAGCCTGCAAAGCTGATATTCTCCTTTCTATTCCTAATAGGCAGGTTAGCGGCTCAGTGTCTCTACACTACGTTACTTTCACTCTAACCTTCCTCAACTACGATGGTTTGAAATCTCAGTTCAACTTCCATCAACTCGAAGCAGGTCTGCAAAATGTAAAACTCAACTGATGACCAACTGTGGTCTCCAAGTTGTCCTCAAATAGATTATTATTATTAAATACTCCCACAGTACAATTTCCTGATCAAAAGAAAAAGTACTCTCTATCTGAAAACTAACATTCTAAAAGAATCCTACTCTAAATGCAAAAAAAGAAAAGGAATTAAAAAAAAGAAAATCATACTGGATACTATCGGTTTTATATTTTAAATAGCAGAAAATTCACGAGGAATTAAAGGAAGGTATAACAGATTGGCCATTTAACAAACAGTGTTTTAAAAATTATCTTTTACAATACGTGTATCCAATAAACATCATCTTGAAGAAACAACAGACTTCACTTAAAATTCCGTGTTTTTCACCTGTTTTTACAAAATAATGTACTGTCATTTAAAAATGCATTTTTGCTCTTTTCAAATATCCAGCCATCCACCCATCTAGAAATATTTGCTGAGTAAGCCTGTTGGAGTGTCAGGCACTGCACTGAACGGTGAGCACATCAGTGGTGAGAATAAGATGTGGTCTTTTTTTCCACATAGCTTAGAGTCTTCACGATGATAATTTTGTCACTTACGCACATTATAATTTTCTTTAGGATATTTCCACAAAAATATTCAGTGATCTTTTTGGGGGGAGAGGAGGGAACAGAGAATCATGAAGAAACAATATCCTTTAAATAATTAAGCTATCAGGATCAGAATAATTGAGCTAAAACAACCTTTGTGCTCTTCTGATTCAGTAGTTTTTAAATAAAAAGCAGACTCTTTTTTTAAGCTATATTTCATATGAAAACCCCACATAGAAAAGAAAATATACACAAAGCTGCTCTAGTTAAAGTCAGGGGGTGGGTGGGTCCAGGGCTCCTCCCAGTGAAACGTCTTTTCCTCTCTTTTCCTCTTCCCTCTCCTGGGCAGCTCTGAAAGGCCCGAAGGTTCCAGAGACATTGAGTCCTCCCTGCATTTTCTACAGGGGAAAGCAGAGCCTAGGAGAAGCCAAGCCATCTCACAGTGGCAGGAACCCAGTGCAAACCCAGTATTTTCTTTCCCAGTTCACTCTTCTCTTCCCCTGTGCCGTTTTCATGAAGTCCCAGAGAAATTTTTGATGGTTTCAATGGAACTTTACTTTGACAATGTTTATGCAAGCTCCTTATTTTATACATATGAAAGAATAAGAAGTGTTAGAATTGGCAATTACAGTTTGTTTCAACTCATTCATCTATTCAGCAAATACATAAAGCAACTACTGTGCACCAGACACTGTTCTGGTTGCCCACAATACAGGGATGGAATGAGAAAAGTGACGTCCCTGTCTTTCTGCAGCCTATATTCTAGTTATACAAAGTGCCCTGAAGAAAATTAAACTAGGAAGAAGGAATTAAAATGATCGGGAGCTGGGCAGGGCAGAGCAGGAGAGTGCCAGCAAGGAGGCGGCCCTCTGAGCATGGGCCTTGAGTCGGGGACAGGCAGGCACACATGCGGCCTTGAAGAGTGCGGCAAGGAATTTGGATTTTATTCCAAGTTAACTATAAAATACTAGAGGCTTTTCAGCAGAAGAATTACACGACCTCATGTCTATCTTAGAAAAATAACTTTAACGGTGGCCGGGATTTCGATTGTGGTACTACTGAATGATGATGACACTAATGGCTGGTACTCACTAGGCAGTCACTGCGTGCTGGCCACTGCTCAGAAAGCTGTACCTGTAAGGCCTGTGATAGGCAGACAGTGCAGGGCTCTACTATTTTCCCACATTTTGATGGAAAATGGGAGGCAGAAACTAACCTGCCCAAAGACTCACCACTAGCAAGTCACAGGTCCAGAATTCAAACCCTAAGCTGATTCCAGAGCCTTTGCTCCTCCTCCTCCACTATACCACCGTGGAGGCAGTGAGAAGAAGTTGCTTCCTGGATAATTGTTAAGGCAGTATCTGCACACCTGCTCAATGTGTTAGATGTGAACTGTGAAAGAGCAAGCAGCGCATAGCATAACTCCTGGCCTGAGACAGCCACGGGCAGATCCTATTCTGGAACAGCTGGCAGAACCCACGTTGTTCTTATACCTTTTGGTAAGAAATATATTTTATAATATGTGGACCAATTATTTCAATTGGCAACCCAAACTTTAAAATGCTTGTAATTCAGAAAAGTTTTCTTTGTTTTATGAATGTGTATGTGAAATAACCTTGAAATGCCAGGAATGGAGAAAGTAGACTTTAAATACTAGCAAGTCAAGAATACTTCAAGTAGTTATTCAGCACATCAGGTTAAAAAGTAGCAATAAAAATAAAATTAAAACCTATCCAGATTCCTCCAAAAGTTTTTTTCTATCAGCTCTACAAATAGGCAGTCATCCATTTAGTCCCAGATAAATATATGAATGCCTTCTTCCCTATAGGCAAATAATCCCAACACACACAATTTATCAAGAAGATATAAAGACATGAATAATAGAAAGACTGAATTTATAAACTTTCCTTTAGTCCTCACTGTCTGACAGTTTTCTAAGGGCAGAACCCAGTAATCTGATTGGCTAATTCAGTGGCTGGCTGATATTCCATCAGACAGCAATATCAGCCAATCATCAAAACATCCTTTTCAGGTTAGCAAGAAGAAACCTGATGAAAAACATAACCATTAAAGAAAAGGAAAACTGTGACGCCCAGAGTGGTGAATGCATGCCTGAAGATGCACTGTCACAGGGGCAAAACTGGATTCGCTGCAGAGACTGTCACACTGAGCCCTGGAAGCTGCCTCACTTCTCCACCACTCACTGGCCTGCAGAGAGCCACCAACTTTTTAGCTCACATGAAATAATTTAAAATGTCTTTTAAGATTCTCCATAGCAGTATTTAAAAAACAAACAAAACCAAAAAAGGAATAGATTTCCGGCTGGTCTGCTGCTGCTGCTACTGCTGCTGCGCCTGCACGTGCTCTCCCCACACCGTGCTGGCGGCGGAAGCACCCAAGCTGCTCTCAGCGCTGCCTGCAGGTGCCCAGATTCTGAGTTCCATGTTTCAGTCTGCATCAATTCTCAATTCTCAATTAATGAAAACTCAATTCACCTGACATGAGGCGTTTCTAAGGGCAGCTACCCTTAGCTCTATATCCCCAATCTCAAAACTGGATTGTTTTAAATAAATTTTAGGGACTGCCTTTTTCTGTTAGCAAAAAGTCACCTACTTCATTATTTGTGATAATTTGCTTGTATGGTCCTAGCACATTTTCAGTGTCAACAATGTAATGAAACAAACTACAGTGATTATAATAAAATGTATTTTATACAACCCCATCAAAAAAACAACTGGGCAAAGCAAATGTGGAAGGTAGACACAGGCAGTAACAACCCTATAGGGGCATTTAGAGTTCCAATACTTTGCAGATTTCTGTATGCAATTTTCTATGTCTTGTGGTCACCAATTTATTCCTGAGAATGGTTAACATGGGTTCGGCTTCCAAAGTGTTTTCCCTAGACACTCAGCTATCACTATTTATTGATGATAATCAAGTAAAATCGTACCCCTTTTAAGTGTGGTAACCCAGAATTTAAGCAATATTCTAGGTTTGAACTAAGATGGGCGATTACTTCCCTCATCCTGAACACTGTAGTGGAGAGTGAATCAGCTATCTGGCGGTCACACTGTACTGCCCTCCCTTTAGAGACAATGTTTCCCAAATGTTGTTAAGCTGTGTGTCTCCAAGGCACAGTGGGAACAGCAGGGTCAACAGGAACAAGTGACCCGAATTTGAATCTGCCACAATAAGCTGTGTGAACTTGGGAGTCTCAGAATTCTCATCCATAAATGAAAACGGCAATATCTATTTTATAGATCCGCTATGAGGATAAGAGTTAATATATAAAGAAAAACCTAGCATATTTCCCGACATATAGAAGATGCTTAGGAACTGGTCGTTGCTATTACTCTATACAGTCATGCATCACTTAATGACAGGCATATGTTCTGAGAAATAAGTTGTCAGGCAATTTCATCACCGTGTGAACATCAGAGTGCACTTATACAAACCTAGATGGCACAGCCTACTGCACACCGAGGCTCTATGATACAGCCTAGTACTCCTCAGCTACAAACACATACAGCATCATGTTACTGTACTCAATACTGCAGGGTCACTGGAACACAATGGTAGGTATTTGTGAATCTAAAGATAGAAACGGGACAGTGAAAATACGGTATTTTCGGCTCACAGGGCCAGCATTCTATATGCAGTCCACTGTTGACCGAAAGTTCATTAAGCAGCTCATGAGGGTAGCTGTTTTTAGACAGGTTCAAAGTGCTTTACATTGATTCCTATCTCAATTTATCTTACTTAGACTCATCATTTCAATCTGGGATCTCCCTGGAATTTTACATTAATTATACCTCCCCATGTGACGCCATCCACAAATCTGAACACCACGCTACCAATGCTTTCATCCAAGTGACTGGTAACAAGTACTGAACTGAGTAAGAACAAAAATGGAGCACCCTAACTTCTCTAAAAGGTAAAGAACTCTCAAAGGAAATGGAGGATGCCCTATATAGAAAAATTAAATAAAGAATATGAACAGGAAACTCAAAGAAGAAAAGAGCAGGTAAATATATCACAAGTTATCAGAAAAATGCAAATTAAAATACTTCTAAATTGGTATATCTCACTACTGTGGGCTTGGAGAAACAAATTCTCCAGTTTGACAATGCATATTGAAATGTTTGATCTAGGAATTCCACCTCTGAGAATTTATCCTAAGACAATTAAGGGATATGCAAAATATTTGCTATAAGGATGTTCAAAACTGCATTCTTTTAGAAAACTTATATCCTCAGCATAGAGGATTTGTGAAATTCAACAACAATTATGAAACAAAAATATGGTGAAATAAGGTATAGAAACTTGTAGCAGCCTACTGCCATATTAATGTATTTTTAACACTAGTCAAAAAGAAAGTTATAGACAATATGTGTAGTATAATCTCATTTACTATGAATGACATACAGGCATAAATCAATACATATGTCTACAAAAATGACTGAAAGAAATAAACGCTAGTAGTGGTTAATATAGTTTTTAAATGCTCTTAGATTGAATGATTATTTTTCCTTAAGTACTACATATTTTTCCTGCTGTAAACATGTATTAATCTGAGTAACAGAGAAGTATGAAGTTTAAAAGCACAGAATACTGTTCTACAGGTAGGATGACATAAATCTGCAGTTTTGGTGTATGACTTGTAAGAAATATTTTTAGCTTATCCAAAAAAGTATTTTAAGACTTTGCCAGACACTTTACTTTTGTTGATGGCATTCTTCCAATTCATTAAATGAGCAATCTTACCAAAAAACAAAGTCAAATTAATCAAGTATGGCATCGCTTGATGGAGTCATGATGAGTGATCACCTTCTTTGCTTTCTGAGTGATCAAAAATCCATTTTTAATTAATCCATTTATTGATTCTTGCCTCAGACAGGCATCATGTTTACTTGTCTGTGATTTACATTATTCAACTTTAATCCTCTGTAAAAAGTGGAACTACATTTTTCTTATCGCTGCCCTTCAAACATCTGCTTGGCTCCACGTCCTTTCCCAGACGACTGTCAATCACAGTTCACTCAGTCGAATGGTATGTTCCAGGGTCTCTTAGTCACAGCTTGGCCGCACTTGGCTTCAAGTTCCTCCTATCAATATTTATTCAAATGTTCTCATTCTAAAACCTCTTTTTCACTGAAAACATGGAAGCGAAACACTACTGGACTACTGCCTACACCCCTCACTCAGAGGAGTGGTCCTGTCCTTCCCCTAGTTCTCATTCAAATACACAGAGGCCCTTGGCTGGCGTTAGTTACAAGGACAGGGTAGGGAAGAGAGGTCAAGGACAGCAGCAAGATGGTTTCATAAAACACCAGTGTGGTGCAGGAGATAACAAACTGTAGCGTGGGAGTGGAGGGGAGGAGGTGTGGGAAAAATGCGGAACACCTTTGAGGAAAATGTTGCCATGGCATGGTCTATTCCTATGTTGTGATATTCACAGATTTTCATTCTGGAATCCTTTAGCCACAGAGGAGGCACATATCAGTAAAGACTGAGCTGGACACATAGTAAAATGTAGAATTACCAATATAAGGCATGTGTTTCTTAGGAGAAAGAAAAAACCAATTGAGAAGTAATGGAAGGACTGAGGTGGTAATTTCAGGCACAAAACAAAATGCAAAGGTATGTGTCATACATACGTAGGAGAATTAATTTTTTAATATAAGGAGTAAGAAAAATATTTACCTTATAATTAATTCTACTTTATATTCCAGTAAACACAGAAATGTCTCTCTCTAAGGAAGAGGGCCTAATAGTCTACACATCACACATCTATGCATCATATTAGAATTAAAGGAACAGTTTCACATGTTCCATTTACTTAATGGACAAGAGGCCAAAATGCACACTGGGGAAAAAAAATCTGTGGCTGTTCTGCAATGTCCAAAAAGTAGCATCTTAAAGTTCTTTCATGGTAGTCCCTAATATCTTTTCCCTCCCCCTAGTAGGCTATAACCTACTTACTTCTTTTGTATTCCTTCCCATAGTATCTAAAAGCATAATACAATCACAAGGAAGGTGTTGACAATGTTCGTTCATTCAAATATTCATATAAGTTAGAGTAATGACACACTGTCCATATACACAGGCAGAAACCTGAGGGTTATAAATATCCAAGTTCCATATTGCTAAGAAATTAGATGTAGCAGGGTTCGGGGGGGAAGAAATCCAGTACAGACAAAATGACGCTGCCTCTAATCCATTCCTAAATGATAACCTCTCTTTAGGAACTACTGTTTAAGAGGAATATGGCAAATACCTCAACTGTAGAAAAACATTTAGAGGTTATGGCCTCTTTGCTCTGCAGAGATTTTCAATACGGACGCAAAAGGCAGGAGACAGGGATATAAGAAAGCCTTTCAAATACAGGTGCTGAAAAACCCATTCCTCCACATTTTAAAGACAATAAACCAAGTGAGGCTGGAGGCCCCGCACAGTGGGGGATGGGCATTCCCAAGTGCCCAGATCAGACTACAGGGCTGGGGTTTGCTTCACTTTAAACAGTGCCAGCTCACTCCTGCTTTCTAGAGTGATCCATGGCCAGGGAGCAGGCCAAACACTAACAAGTATAGCCCGTGCACGCTCATGATGCCTGCACCAACGTCCATCTCCCATGAACATCTGCTGATGCTAACGCTGCGATTATGCCATCTACACATTTCTCCCACAGCTGCCTAACGCCTCTGAATAGTGTAATATTCTCAGAAATTCCACAAAGAGCAGTGTATATACAGCTTACGTTTCCAGGGAGGCCCTCAGGCCCCCGGGGCAGCACTGTGGAGGTAGTAACGCAGTGCCTCTCATGAGGAGGAGAAGCAAGAAGGGGCAGAGACAGTGAAGGAGAGGTGAGGAAGAAGGAAGATGTGGCGGGGAGGTCACGGAAGGCAAGTAATGGAGAGGACCAGAGAAGCAGCCAGCAGCGCAGAGGGCGTGAGGATGGAGAAGGTGGAGGATGGAGGCAGCCGCAGGGAACCTCATGGAGGGCCCGCGGGGACTCGCTGGCTTTTCACAGCCTCTGTAGGGACAGAGGCCTCAGCTCCACCAGCAATACGGAACCCAAGGACGCCATGCCAGGATCTGGCCTCTACTATGATGAAGAGGAAAATCTCCTTGACTTCATTACAGAGGCGGTTCCTTTCTAGAGATTAATTATTCAACCTCCACTGAACTGAAAACACATCATGCAGACCCTGTAAGAAGGACGAATGCCATCACCAGTAACATTTTTATATGCCAATTAGTATTCTCTACCCTTCTTCACAGAAGTAGGTCCAAATAAAGCATTCAACATTTTGGTGTGATCTATTTTCAGAGCTATCTCAGCCTGCTTGAACTACCACCCCTAACCCCACCACACAAACACTGCTCTACTTGTCTTTGGTTTAAATATCTCCTTTCACCCCTAAGCAACTAACTGTAACTAAAAGATTCACACATAATTGATGTCAAAACAGAAAACTATATATAGGCAATAAGCATTCCTATTTATTATCCATGCTTGCATTCTGGGCTTCTTTTCAATAGACAGAATCATGTTTTTGCTCACTCCACTACAGTCTCATGCCTAAAATTTTATTTTCCCTTTCCTCTCCCTAAAAACACAGGAATTGGAGGCCTGGCGTGGTGGCTCACACCTGTAATCCCAGCACTTTGGGAGGCCGAGGTGGGCGGATCACAAGGTCAGGAGATGGAGACCATCCTGGCCAACATGGTGAAACCCGGTCTCTACTAAAAACACAAAAAATTAGCTGGGCGTGGTGGCAGGCGCCTGTAGTCCCAGCTACTTGAGAGGCTGAGGCAGAAGAATGGCGTGAACCCGGGAGGCGGAGCTTGCAGTGAGCTGAGAACACGCCACTGCACTCCAGCCTGGGCGACAGAGTGAGACTCTTATCTCAAAACAAAACAAAACAAAACAAACAAACAAAAAAAAAAACACTACCACCAACAAAAAACACCCACATAGGAATTAGAATAAAGACTTACTGCCAACCACAATGAGATACCATCTCACACCAGTTAGAATGGCAATCATTCAAAAGTCAGGAAACAACAGGTGCTGGAGAGGATGTGGAGAAATAGGAACACTTTTACACTGTTGGTGGGACTGTAAACTAGTTCAACCATTGTGGAAGTCAGTGTGGCGATTCCTCAAGGATCTAGAATTAGAAATACCATTTGACCCAGCCATCCCATTACTGGGTATATACCCAAAGGATTATAAATCATGCTGCTATAAAGACACATGCACACGTATGTTTACTGTGGCACTATTCACAATAGCAAAGACTTGGAACTAACCCAAATGTCCAACAATGATAGACTGGATTATGAAAATGTGGCACATATACACCATGGAATACTATGCAGCCATAAAAAATAATGAGTTCATGTCCTTTGTAGGGACATGGATGAAGCTGGAAACCATCATTCTCAGCAAACTATTGCAAGGACAAAAAACCAAACACTGCATGTTCTCACTCACAGGTGGGAACTGAACAATGAGAACACTTGGACACAGGGAGGGGAACATCACACACCGAGGCCTGTTGTGGGGTGGGGGGAGGGGGGGGATAGCATTATTAGGACATATACCTAATGTAAATGACGAGTTAATGGGTGCAGCACACCAACATGGCACATGTATACATATGTAACAAACCTGCACGTTGTGCACATGTACCCTAAAACTTAAAAAAAAAAAAAAAAAAGACTTACTGCCCTACTCCTTAAAGGGTAAAGAGGCACCACAACTCCTCACAGATACAGTAGGGGATGCTTTTGTGAAAATACCACATTTTTTATATTTCTCACTGGTGTTTGCCTAAGTGGTATTTTTACGGCAGTGCTAACAATTAGAATAATCTGCTTCAACAAAAAGGAATGTAACTTGATACATTTTAGAAAAAAGCAAAAATGTTTATTATTTTCTTCTTAAGTAACTTTTTTTCTTAAAAAAGAAGCCAACAAAAGAATATTCTAACAGTCCCTAAAAAGCGAGGAAGAGTCCCTCTCAGGCCCTTCAGGCTTGTCCCTGCTTGATCTTACGCTGGTCTCTGTCACCCCCCAGTGGACGCCACACTCAACTACAAGCCTCGCCCATCAACGGCCTCTGAGGCCTTAGCAGGTTTTCGCACCTGACAAGAGGCACATCATTGCAGCAAAGCGCTCTAAGTGCTCGCCCTGTGAGCAGCATTCTACCTTTACACTTTCAATAGAAGAATACACACACTCTGACTGTTCTAACAGTTTTCGGGAAGAATCGGTGGGGGGCCACTATCAGGAAAATAATTCTACTATTCTAGGAAAGAGTTATCCCCTTCCAGATCAAACAGTAAGTCCAACTGTATTTTTAAATATTGCTGACTTCAAATATATTATCTGAAAAATCAAATGACTTTCTGTTTAATGTATTATTAGCCAAAATATACAATTCAAACACTTGTAGCTTTCAATAACATGATGAAAAGAAATAGAATTTGCTTTCTAAAGTATGGCTATAATTTTTTTAAAGTTCAAAAAATTTTTATAGTTGGGTTCATAGGCTTGACTTTTTTTCCCAGTAGATTAAACTTGAAAGGTAAAGGAAAAAGAGACTATTATGTAAACACATCTCTCACTATAAACCTATTTAATGCCACACAAATTCAAGAGGTCTTTTTGTTAAGTAACTTTAAAAACCTACACTTTGTCTCCTAGAGTTTCAATTTTTATACACATGTAAAAATGGTTAAATGTAACATCATTTTATATTATATGAATAAATAAAAGTGAAAACCCACTCCAATCCTCAAAAAGTGGGGCAATTTCTAAACTGACATACAATAAAATTGCTTCGTTTCTATGTGTGTGCAGTCAAGCTAGAGAATGGTTTCACTACCCCCAAAAACTGCCTCAGGCTAACCTTTTATAGACAGTAGTTTTTTTATTATCTAAAAAATACATTAAGATTTCATTTATTCAATGAAAGTAACAAATACAGCCACAGCCACAGCCCCGCAATGTATTAGGTGCTGGTGAGGCAGGAGCCGGTTACTGTCCCAGGGAACTTTCTGTCTAATAGAGACATGACTGACAGAGGCACTGGAAGTGTGAGGACAAAAGCATGTGGAGTGGACGAGTCAGGCACAAAACACAGGTGCAGGTGATCAAGTTCTGTGGGTTTGGGGAGGCCAGGGACCAGCTGAGAAGGCTTCAGGCGATGCTTAAACCAAGTCGTGAAACTTGGCAGAATGGATGAGGACAGAGGCATCTGGGGAATGGTCGGGAGCATCCTTGGACGAGGAGCGTATTCCAAGGCAAAGTGCCTTGAAAGAGCAGGCCGGTTAGAGCTGTGAGCTGCAAGGCGCAGGGCCAGGTGGGTGTAATGCACAGCTCTGGAGTCAACTGACAGAACTCTCATTACCAACTGTCTGACCTCGGGCAGGTACTTAACCTTGAAGCCCAAGTTTCCTCATTGGTAAGCTACTAATAATAATACTGATCGCAAACTCCCCATGAAAACTATTCAAAATTAAAATAAATGTCAGTTAATTACAAATTATTGCCCTACCAAATCAGGAACAAATGAAAAGAACAGAGGATTCCATCAGGTTCAAAGATTTCTAAAAGTAAAAAGTCAAGATCTTCTGGGTGGAAAGGGGCAGACCCTGAGGAGAAGGAAGAATGAGGTGGTGGGCGACTAGGGTCTAAGGAATCCGGACTATGTGACAAAGCCATCTCGCAGGCACCACCTTCGAGATAATAAAGGCGGTGCCACCGGATGGAACTCACCTGGAGTTCCAGCTCATGCTTCAGCTGACTGAGAAAGTACACCCCAAGTTTACCTGGGAAAAAAGTCTTAATTCCTGAAGATCCAGAACTAAATGGCAAAGTTTAAGAGAATCAAAGGTGATTAATTCTGTAGTCTTTTGCATTAAGGAATCTGTTTGTATTTAGAATTTTCTGTGTTTTATATATTTATATTTCAGAGAATTTGGCCAAGTTGGCCTTCTTATGCCAATTTAAAAATATGCAAATGAGTCACTGATTTGAACTTTTGATTTTAAACTTATAAAGAGTATATTGAAACAAAAGACTTAAGGTTCAGGATATTCTTAAGGTTGAATTAATTAGATTTGTAAGTTTTTTAGAACTAGGACACATTTTATTTAAATTGAAATTTGATACATTGAAAGGAAACTGGATATATTACATTTATAAAGGCAATTAAAAACGTTTGTAGGAATTTATGTTTATAAGTGGAACCAAACATTAAAGTTCCATTAGACGAGAATGTTAAAATCTGCCAGATTTTAAAATACTATACTAACTTTTGTAAACTGAATTAAATGTAAGGAAGAAATACGTTTCTTAATTTGTGAGTTTAATAAATACTAATTTTTAAAATCTAATCCTGTGCATAGAAAATTTGTCCTTGAATTAATGGTTTTTTAAAAAAAACTTGCATCAACAAATGACTACTGCAAAGGGCTGCTGGAAAAAATTAAGTTAATATGTGAATGCAAAGCATTTAGCAAAAAACCTATCATAGAAGACTCAAAGTTTGCTGTTATCATTACTACTATGTGACTCAAAAGTGGCCGGGGAGGTGGGATGTGAAGTGTGGAAGCTGCGGACAGAAAAGTGCTATACCTCACACTAAGGAGTGTGGATGTTCTCCCGTAAGCACTGAAGTACCCCGAAGGCTCTGGCCATTTACCAAGACTAAAATGGCTCTGTCAAGTATTCTGAGAAAAATCTTTGATTCTTCTATCTAGGTCATAAACTATAAATCTGGCTAAATTGGCAGTCATAGTGCATTAACATAGGCTTTCTAACCAGAATGACTTCCGTTAATTGACAAAAGTGCTGCCAAATGGCTTCATCTGAATAGAAGACAGCATGGGGGAAAACCAGTAAACAGAAAACTAGGAAGCATTTACTCTGCCTTTTCAGTACTAACTACATTTTAAGGTAACCAAAGAGTTATATTTAAGGTAACTCTCTTGATAAGGGAGGAAAAACTCTTTGCTACAGAAGAAAGTTTGCCAAAAAAAAAAAATGTGAAAGAGGCTGGGTGCGGTGGCTCACGCCTGTAATCCCAGCACTTAGGGATCACCTGAGGTCAGGAGTTCGAGACCAGCCTGACCAACATGGAGAAACCCCATCTCTACTAAAAAAAATTACAAAATTAGCCGGGCGAGGTGGCATATGCCTATAATCCCAGCTATTTGGGAGGCTGAGGCAGGAGAATCACTTGAACCTGGGAGGCAAAGGTTGCAGTGAGCCGAGATCGCGCCATTGCACTCCAGCCTGGGAAACAAGAGTAAAACTCCGTCTCAAAAGAAAAAAAAAAAAAAAAGTAAAAGAAATCACTGAATTTGAAAATCACTATTTTGCAACCTCTGAAGAGGTTTTGCAACCTCTGAAGAAATTTGATATAGGCAAGGATTATCAATGGAAGCCAAAAGCATGAGTGAGAGCGTTAAAGGGAAACTGGAAATCTCCATACAGTGTCAAGACATCATCCACAGATTATGTGCTAACTAAAAAGATTTTTTTTAATTAAAAAAACTTTTATTTTAAAACAAAAAGATATGATTATCATCACCAAACTCAGCATCTCCAGTATTAAGAAAACAGTAGTCACTGTGGGACTCCTGTCTAATCTAAATCTTATTAAACTGCTACATCTAGCTTCTACTTTGCTGAAACTACACAGAACACCAGGAAAGAAAAACCAGATAACTCCTGAGTGTGCGACATTCCACAGAATAGTGGGACTGTGCTCTTCAGCAGCTCAGTGTCATTCAGAGGAAAACAAAAGGCGGGGTGAAGAGGGGGGAAGAGGAAAGGAGTACTGCTCCCTGCCAAGCGACTTAAGCCCATAACAAATATAAAACGTAGCCCTGACTAAGTGCTGGTGAGAAAAACAGCTTAACAGGCAGCCTAAGGGACAACTGGAAATCTTCCCACATGGAGCTGGCCTGAGATGACGCTGAGGAGTCACACTGTAGTCACACTGTTACACTTGTTAGTGTAGCAATGGCATTGTGGTTGGCTGGGGGAAGGTCCTTGTTTCTTGGCTACAGAGACAAGTATTTGAGGTGAAGTATACTGATGTCCTTATTTTCACTTTAAAATTGTTCAAATAAGCTGGGCAATGGGTACCTGGGAGGAAGTCATTATACATTTCCTTACTTCTGAATATGTTTGAAAAGTTTCACAATAAAAAAGTTTTAAAAAATGTTTCAACAGCAACTACAAAACATACAGAAATAAAATAAAGGTACAAAAATGCTAACAATAGTTAAATCTATGAGGTGGGCATATGGGTGATCATTTTTAATTTTTACATCATATTTCTCTGTATTTTTGATAGTTTTCATAAGTAAAGTAAAAGATGCCAAACCCACACACAAAAACCCCCACAAAACTCCTCTTCACACATATCTAGTCAATGAAAACCAAAAATTTAAATGGTAGACACTGTATGTAGACTATAACAATCATAAAAAACATGTCAAAAAAACATAGACATGAATACAGCAAAAGAAAAGACATGCCTTTCAACACTTTTACAAACCACCCCCATACTATGAAATAAATAAATCAAGCATTTGACTTTTTTTTTATTATTATTATTTTTGCAAGATGGAGTCTTGCTCTGTCACCCAGGCTGGAGTGCAGTGGTGCGATCTTGACTCACTGCAACCTCCCCCTCCCAGGTTCAAGCAATCCTCCTGCCTCAGCCTCCTGAGTAGTTGGGATTACAGGCACCTGCCACCACGCCCCGTTAATTTTTTTATTTTTAGTAGAGACAGGGTTTCATCATGTTCGCCAGCCTGGTCTCAAGCTCCTAACCTCAAGTGATCTGCCCGCCTTGGCCTCCCAAAGTGTTGGGATTACAGGCATGAGCCACTGTACCCAGCCAAGAATTCGACTCTATGGAAAAAAGAAGAAATAAACTAAGAAAATCAGAATTAACTAATTCAAGAGCTGATTCTTGATACAAGCCAATTAATAAAGACTAAATTCTGGATAATTTTATCAAAGAGCAGGAGAAGGTACAAAGAAAGTGAGAAATGAAAATGTAGGATTGTTACAGATATAAAAAGAACCGTAAGAGATTGCTTTGCAAAACCTTACATAAATATATTAAGAAACTAGAAATAAATAGCTTTCTAGGAAAATATAAATGACCAAATGACCCACATTGACCTTAGAAGATAAATCAAAACATTAACCCCCAAAACAATTATATCAGACGGAAATAGTTTCACAAATATATTTTCGAGCTGTTAAGGAATAATTTTAATACTATGTAAAAGTTCCAGAACACAGAGAAAGAAGGAAGGCTTCCAAATTATGAGGACAGTATAACCTGACAACACACAGACGTTTTGGTTAACTGTAATGAAATCTCAGGAATAACCATTCAAAATGTTAAGTAAAATGTTAAGACAGTATAAATCAGCAGTACTATAAAGGAATAATTTATAACAACCAAGTAAAGTTTATCCAAGAATTGCAATGAATCGTTCACCACTAGGAGGTAAATTAACAAAATTATTAATGTGAAAAGGTTTTAAAGGGAAAAAAATGATTATTTGTGTTCAAAAGGCACTCAAAAAAACTGAGCAAGCACTTTGATTTTTCAAGAAAACTTAAAAACAGTAATAGATGAATACTTTCTAGCTATTTTCTTAAAAACAGATAGGATGCATGAATACTGAAAAGGAAGAGGAAGAGCTATTATTTGTTGAAGATAAGATTTTGTATCTTAAATCTTAGAAAACCTAAGATAACTGATCAAATATACTGGCTACAAAAATATTATTAAAAGGATACCAAGAGTTTTCCTAACCAGTTAGAAAGAAATGGAAGAAAACCTTCAACTTGCAATAGCAATAAAAGATACAACTATCCCCCGTAGGACGTGGCACCCCTGCTTTGACTCTGTTTGGGTCTCCTCTGCAGAGCCCCTGCTTAGGCTCCAACGCCAGTGGCAGCAGCGACGTCCACACACCTGAGGCTGTGGAGAAATGGCAGTTCTGTAGCACACCTGCGGTTGTCCAGTGACCACCTGCTGACAGCCACGTTTCATATGGTACACGAGTGGGGGGCGGAATGTGAGACCAGAAATGTCTTCACAGTCACATGAAGAAAACAAACCTCAACGACTGTAAAATAAAAGCTTTTACTTAGAAAAACTCAATTTTTAAAATATCAATTTTCTCTCAAAAATCCTTAATGTCAGTGCAATCTCAATATTAATAAAATACTGCATCTGAATACCACTAAAATACTAGTGGATTCTTTTTTGTAACTTGACAAAATAATACAAAATAATGAGGGGACATTTGCCCTAATAGATATGCAAAGTGTAACTGGAGGCCGGATGCTCCTGTAATCCTAGCACTTTGGGAGGCTGAGGTGGGCAGATTGCTTGAGTCCAGGAGTCTGAGACCAGCCTGGGCAACATGGCAGAACCCTGCCTCTACAAAAAATACTAAAATTACCCAGGAGTGGTGGCATGCGCCTGTAGTCCCAGCTACCTGGGGAGACTGAGGTGGGAGGATCACTTGAGCCGGGGAGGTCAAGGCTGCAGTGAGCCATGATTGAGCCATCACACTCCAGCCTGGGCAACAGAGTGAGACCCTGTCTCATGTTTAAAAAGTGTAACTGGAAAAGCAGAGAGCAATGGAACAGAATAGAGTGCCAAAATGTAATTTAATAAATGCCACCAATCCACATGACTAATGGTTTGGAAAATAAGCAGAGCTGAGTTCTTATTCCATAACAAAAAGTAAATTCTAGATGAGCTGAAGATTTCATCATACTCAATTATATCTCAATGAAGTTGTACCCATAAGCATTGAAAACATATAAATGTTAGAAGAGAAATATGGGTACTTAAGAAAAAACACTTCATCCAGCATGTGGAAAATTCTTTACAAAAAACACAAAAGCAAGAAGCCATAGGGAAAGCTGTATGGAAGGTGTCTGCAACACATGATAAACTGGCCAGCCTCCTTAACAAGAACCTGTATGAACAGACCAATAGAAAAATGGGCAACAGATGAACAGGGAAGTTCACAGAAAAAGAAAGAAGGGTGCCCCAAAGATATCTAAGAAAGATACTCAAAGAACTACCAATCAGAACAACAATGGAAGACTCTATCCAATCAGTAAACATTTTTAATTGTAACAGCACCATGTTTTCATGTGGGCCTAGGAAAACAGGCATCATTGCACATGACTCGGGGGAGTTCACACTGCCACATTATGTAAGGAGTCAAAAGGAAGTGGCATGTTCATGTAGGTGGTTTTTGTTTTTTTTTTTTGGTTTTTTTTTTTTTTTTTTTGAGTCGGAGTCTCACTTTGTCGCCCAGGTTGGAGCGCAGTGACGCGATCTCAGCTCACTGAAAGCTCCACCTCCCGGGTTCATGCCATTCTCCTGCCTCAACTTCCCGAGTAACTGGGACTACAGGGGCCTGCCACTATGCCCGACTAATTTGTTGTATTTTTAGTAGAAACGGGGTTTCACCGTGTTAGCCAGGATGGTCTCGGTCTCCTGACCTCGTGATCTGCCCTCCTCGGCCTCCTGAAGTGCTGGGATTACAGGGGTGAGCCACTGTGCCCAGCCTCATGTAGGTTTTTAAAAGGACAGATGTGACATGGCATTTTCTTGGTATGAGGTTCATTTAATTATCTTAGTGTTCCATATACAGTTCACAACAATTTAAAAAGAATGACAGGCAGGCGATGAAAGGCAGATGGTCGTGCTAGAAAATGCAGAGATGCCTAATCCATTCTACCTTCACTGACAGTATGATCAGAGCATGATTCTGCTATCATTTATTCCTCCCCTTTTCTCCCCTGCCCCATTCTCTGTCCCCATTCTATCATTTCCTGGTAAAACGATCTTACAGACTACTGCTACTAGGTTTCCCTATCTGCACAATGTAGATGAGCACTTTTATGAGTTATTTTTAGAGATTAAATGAGACAGCACCTGTGGTATGTGGCACACAGTAAACCCCAATAAATATTAGCTGCTAATTAGACGCTAAGTCACCACCATTGCAATCCATGACACAGGTTTTGAATTATCTCATGTTTAAATAGTTCTATATTTTTTCCTCTATATTTGACTTTTACTAAAATTTGCCTTGACCTCTTTTTAGAAGGAGGCAAGATATTTAAAAATAAATGATAGTAGAATAAAATAAATAAAAATAAATGATAGTAGAAAACAGAAGTCATTACACACTGAACAGGAGAGGGCTGACCTCACTTAACAAAGGCAACGGCTCCACAAGGCCAAGGCCCACACCCCATTACTGCTGTGAGGGTTGCTTCCTAGGAGCCTGGATGACCTTGAGCAAACCTTGGAGCAGTGCTGATTAGACCCTTCTCAATTAAGTAAATAAAAGCAAACATCTGGTTTTTACCAAAAGGAAAAATGTATTTTCCATGAAAGTACTGCTTGTCCTTCTGTACAGACACAGCCAACATGACACACTGATGGGGAAACGCCAAATTCACCTCTGCATGAGGGCATACATAACTGACTTTCTTTACTTTTCATCTCTCGCCCATGACCTTCCATTTCCCTAGCCTCTTACTACACCCATCCACTGCAACAAAGGTAAGAAAGAAGAAAAGCGAAAGTAACTTTTTCTCAAGACATACATGGTCAAGTACTATCTGGTCGAAACTTTGAAAGTTATTCCTCCTGTGATCTTTCGACATTTTCATTTTCTTCCCTCCCTTCCTGCACTCCCCTTCTTCTGCCCCTCTCCCATTTACCCTGCGGCTAGCTCTAGTAATGCCCCATTCACCCTCTGTTATCATTCTCGTATATTCTAGCTCTCCAGTGCACACCCTGAGAGCTTCTCATCTTTCTCTTCAGTTCTTAAATCCCCAGCAAAGTAGTACCTAGCAGAAAACCCGTTAGTAGGTGCTGAAAAATGTCTTACAATAAGTGAATAAAATATATTATCTATACTGCAGCATACTACAAAGAGCCCTGGGCTAGTAGTCAGAAAAACTGGCCTGCAGTCTCAGTAATGCTATTTGGTGGTTCTGTGGCTTCATATTTAAGCCACTTAGGCACTAAAGTATCCATTTCCTCATCTATAAGATGGGGCTTTTACTGTACTTACTATTGCTGTACTTACTATTGTATATGGTTTCACAAAATGAGATGAAGAAAGCAAAAAAAAGCTTATTGTTATGCTAGTTTAAAGCACCATGGCTACTTCTGTTGAACAACAGTATTTGCCAACCAAACTTCTAAATGTAAGCAGGAATAGTACAGTCATCTATTAGGAGAGGCAGATTTAATTAATATGTTTATTTGCCTTTCCCTAAAATAAGGAAAAAGCCAAAGCAGCTGAGCTGGTAAGGCATTCATCCACGTTATGTCATCACAAGTATAATGCTTACGCTGTGGGCAAGAAACAGCCCATGTTAATTATGCCATGTCTTCCAATCTTAATTATAATGTAGATACAAAGTATTGGGGTAATTCTTACCAGGTTCTGGAAGGTCTAACTTTGCCCGCTTTAGTTCTGCCATAGAAATCTGAAGTTGCTCTATCACAAAATCATCTTCAAAGAAAAAATCCTTTGCCAGGGTCTCCTGAAAAAATTCTACAAGTTCTTCCATGGACAATTTCATTAGATGTTCTAAGAAAGGATAAGAGAAATGAAAATGCCAAGTCAATAGCTACTTTAGGTAGGAAGATATTCTATTATATTCAGGTGTAGTGTAAAAGGGCATTAAAAAGGGCACAAGCAGCATACAACTTACATATGGCATTGAGGACATCATTAAAACTCAGTAAGACAAAAATATTGCCTGATATTAAAGCAGCCACAGAGAAAAGCAGGAAAGTTTACTGGGAGAAAGGATGGGAGGAGAATACTGCCTAATACTTCCTCATTGGAATAACCATACCTAGGCATTAGTATTACCCCAGAGCAAGAGCTTCTTAGAGACAGACACAGAAAGACTACCTCAGCCGGCATGAGGCCTTTCTCTTTTATTGATACGGAGCTCCAAGAAGCCCCATTTTAAGTCTGTATTTCTTACTGTTTCAGAATTTCCCAGAACATCTGGATTATTAATTTTGTGAGTTTTATTTCTATTTATGAAATTCATTTTCTTGGAAAAAGACATTCAAAAGAAATATGAACACAAAGCAGAAAGTAAAAATCTGCTCATGACATAATACCCTACATAATACACCTCATTACATAACACCCTACAGGTAGATCCGGGTATTTACAAGTGTTTATGTATATCAATTGAAGAATCCAAATTATACTTTTCAAGTTATTCCCCTTTTTGCTTTTTTCCCCATTCAATAATGTATCACTGATATCTCTCATTTCAACAAATATGATGTGTACTATATGTAAGCATTGTAATTTAAACAGTCTTCTATTAATGGCCATTTAGGTGGTTTTTGATTTTTTATTATTTAAAACCACTGTGTGATGAACCTCCAGTAACAACGTATTTTTAAGACAATCAGTAAGAAAAAAAAGAAAAAGGAAAAAATTTCTTATGAGCTTTAGCTAACTATTGGTTAATATGCCCAGAAAGAGTTTTTCTTTTTTTTTAATTGGCTAATGACAAATTGTATATATCTGTGGTAGACAATGTTTTGATATATGTATACACTGTGGAATGACTAAGTCAAGCTAATTGACACATCATTACCTCACATACTTATCTGTCCGTAGTGAGAACATTTAAGATGTACTCTCAGCAATTTTCAAGTATACTGTACATTATTATAGATTATAGTCACCATGCTGTATGATAGCTCTCCAGAGCTTACTCCTCCTGTCTAACCGAAACTTGAACCAGCATCTCCTCCCATCCCGCAGCCACCCTTCCATTTTGGAAGCTTTATATGGTGGAGACGGAACTTCATGTAAGTCTCTAACCAAGAAAAATACACAGCAGCAGATTTGTCCACAGCTCATTTAGTCTAATGATACGGTAGCGTGTAAAGCAGTTGCTGTGCTTAACATTTATTTACAAGGGTAAAGAAACTTTTTACTTGTCAAAATTAATCAAGGGTCATATAAGTAGAACAATTTAAGAAGCAGATGAGAGCTACAAAGAAATATGTTTCTACTTTCTCATTCTTGAGGGAACATTAAGCTAATGTCTCTTAATAAAAACTGTACTTCTGTTCTCTATTTTGATCCCTTAACAATCCAGAAAGAAAGTGGGGGGGGAGGGGAGGGAGAGAGGGAGAGAGTAAGAGGAAGAGAGAGAGAGGGAGAGAGAGAGAGAGAGGGAGGGAGAGAGGGAGAGAGAGAGGGAGAGAGAGAGAGAGAGGGAGGGAGAGAGGGAGAGAGAGAGAGAGGGAGGGAGGGAGGGAGAGAGGCAGGGAGAGAGGAAGAGAGGGAGAGAGGGGGAGGGGCAGAGGGGGAGAGGGGGAGAGGGGTAGGGACTGGGGGAGAGGGGTAGGGACTGGGGGAGAGGGGTAGGGACTGGGGGAGAGGGGTAGGGACTGGGGGAGAGGGGTAGGGAGGGAGGGAGAGAGGTGGGGGGTGGGGAGGCAAAAGGCGGTGTGGGGGGGCCGGTGCGGGGAGGAAGGAAAAGAGATTTCACGAGATCAGATGACAGACTTGAATCCTGGAAGACACATAGTCAATTGTTTTGTTCTGGTGCATTAGTTGGGGAAAGAAGAACTGAGTATAAGGGAAGTGAACCACAACAATTCTGAGTCCTTTTCTTGAAAAAACTAAACATAACAAAAGTACTTTTAAAGGGCATTTTCATTCCTATCTAAAGTATGGATAATCTGGCACTCCTGCAGTCCATGCTTTTCAAGTAAGCAACCAACCGATCTTATAGTAAAGTCCGTAACATGTACTTACAACAATGCCAAGCACAGCAGAGAGAAAAACTATAAACAAGACCCTGTGCACTCAATTAGTTTATAATTTAGTTGGGAAGCGGAACAGATCATTCAAGAATAACCTAAGAGAGTTGAGTGCACAATGAACATGAAACTATGTGGTATGACCTGGATTAGAAGTACGTGTACGTATGAAGCTCTAGAGCTTTCAGTGATTTTCTTTTCTGCATAGCTACAAGAGAAGTCACAGAATTTTTAAGGCTGAATTGAAACTTTAAAGATGAACAAGGTTCTTCATGAAAAAAAATCTCATTTCTTTATTTTAAAGTAAGGCATAACATATCAAATTTATAGAGCCCTTAAATATATTTCAACTGAAGACTAAAAATTCTCCAGTTTTCTTTTTTTTTTAATCTTGCTGCATTTATCTGCCTATAGACACTGGCTGAACTTGCCCCAGAGGCCATAATGCACTGAGGTAGACAAGTGGGTCTGTGTGCTCCCACCCACAGTTCAGCTGGGTGCTATTCTCCCTGGATGAAGGAAACAGTAATAGAAAACGTTCTCTCCAGCCCTTTGAACTAAGGGGCCTGGTTTCTTTCGTCTTCCTTCTCTTACTGCCAACTTGAGATTCAGACTGATGAAAAGGACAAGGGATCCCAGTGGAAACAAATACTTAACGAAAAATATTACTAGTGAAACCAACTAACTGCATTCTATAAAAGTGTGAAAATGACACTAATATAAACAGAAAAGAACCAAAGACCTTTGCAGTGAAGTAAGCTTCTAGTCATGAGAAAGAACTTACAAAAGTACATTACCAATTGATGATAATTTCTCCACTGATTTTCAAAAAAATTTAAACCACTATTAAAAGACAATGAATTTGAAGTGGGTGGGGAATGAGAAATCAAGGTTAAATAAGCCTCAATTTTTAATGAAATTTTAAGAGTTTAAGCATTTTCTTACTTTTGTGTAATTTTAAGATGGTGTAAGACATAGCAGTAAGAACTCGTTCTCCTTCAAAGATGTAGATATCCCATATTCTGAGGTTTAGTGTAAAGGGAGTCTACAATTAAAAGCAAAACAAAACAAAAATAAGGTTAACAGCTTCCCCTCACCTTGTATTTATAATTTTATGACTGAGTTTTGTAAATAAATACTTACACGATCAAGGAAACACTGAAAAAACCATTTCATTGTGTAAAAACTTGTGTAGATTTCTTGAGAATCCTGAAAAAACAAAGAGCTCACAATTTATGGATTGTAGCAAACTAAATTTAACAAAATAATACTAAGTTAGGAAGGCTGTTGGATGCAGCTATCAAAGCTAAACACATTTACTTCTCAAAATCACTCCAAGAATAAATTCCTCTTATGACAGGACTGTAATACAACAGTTAGATTCTCTTTAATATATTTTACAGTAAGCTTTCTTTGTTTTACTAAACTACTGTGTTTTATAGTAAGGCATATATATATAGTTCACTAACAACGAGTTTCTGTGACCCTGAAAAAATACTTTTTGTACAATGAAAAAACCTCCAAAACAACTGGGAGATCCCATATCTTTAAATTATCACATTGTTTGTATTATTAGCTTCAAAGAAGTTCAAATCCCTCAGTAAGAACTGTGATAGCCTGTCAATATTAAATTTTACAAATCTAATGGTTTGTAAACAACTGGGAATTATAACTGCATAGTAAATGAAATGGATGACACTATAAATTAATAAGGTAATTGGACCAAAGACAATTTAATTATCCCAGCTTTTTTTGGGTGGTGGGTAGGTGGGTGTAAGTCAGTGGCACATCTACCTACCAAGTGTTGCTTAAGCTTGGACAGAAATTTGTTCAGTATTTTTTCATGATGTTCTTGAAACCTCAAGAGTTTAGGAAAACCTTGGACAAAAAAGCCTAGAATACAAACATAAAAACAACACTTCATAAACAATACCAACAAAACCCTCCAATCTTAAAACACAACATATTTCATTTGTAACTGTCAAAAATAAAAAGAAACATTCAGTAGTTACCAAAATATTTTTTCTCTCCACCCAGGAAATAACTGTATATAAGCTTTGGGTAATGAAACTTTTAGCCTAGGATTTGTTTGCTAAAGATCTTCTATAACTTTGTATTTTTGAATTTAAAGGGAAACCTTAAAAAAAAAAAAAAAAAGGACACTGAAGACATTTATCAAGATTATCTGTTCTTTTAAGATATTGGGCCATATCTTAAATGCATATATTTGTAATATATTATTCCAACCCTGACTAGTCATTTTGTTTTACTCTTAATATGTTAAATAACAATTTATTACTTTTTTCAGGCTTACTCTAAGAATTTCATTAGTATAAAGTTCCCAAAGTTTTAAATCGCTTTTTAATCCTTTCCTAAAAAGCTGTATTTAACATCTGCTAAAAATACAGGCACTAGATGATCAGTGTTATATCCAAAATGGTATTTTATCCCAAGTGACTATACAATATAATCTATATCTAAGAAGTAACAAATTACAAATGGTTAGCATTAATTTTGTGTATTTAACTCATTGAAGTTTACATCTATTTTTCTTCATGATATTCTATACAATCCATTAAAAAGAAAGTCCACTCAACAGACTTGATGATTCTTCTACATTAGGATCCAACCTGGGTTCCATGCAACTTTGAAAGATGTTAACAGACGTTCTATGCTTTTGAAAAAGAAACCAGAGGACACATTTACATCCTTCTTAGATATTCATGAGGCATTTTAGCTTATTAATGTTCTTGCCTTTTAGACTTAATGAAACTTGTTTTTCTTTCACTCAGTCTCCCACACTTATGTGATCTTGGAGTCCATTTTCCCCCCAGAAAGTCTGCTGCCCCAAAATGAAACTATTCCACCAAAAACCTGAGGCACATGCTATTGGGCAATGGTGCTTTACAATCTACTGGGCAGAATTATTTCTTAACTAGTTCTCAGTTTTCTAGGGTGTGTGTAAAAATTTCCAGAGACAGAGATTCTATTTCTCCTTTAGTAATATTTTTCAGTGAAATTGTTTCATTAAAAAAAATCCGTATCTATCAGTGCCACTTTCATAGTCAATTTGATAGGAATGGAAGTTGAAAAATTTTCAAGAAAAGTCTAATTTTCGAAAAGTCAATACAGTTCAGTAATAACTAGCTCAAAAATGCTAAGAAGCCTCACAGTTCTTCATTTTCCACTGATGTTCCAGATCTCATATTTTATATTTTCATCCTTAGCTTCAATTCCACACATTTATAAGTGAAACCACCTTCACACTAGAAAGTAACCTTTAGTTATAAAATTTCATAGGCAGACATAGAAACAAACATCTCTAAGTATAAACTGACCCTTAATAATGAGCCAAACTACATTCTAAGTAGTTAGGATAGTAGAATTAATATTGTTTTATAGATTAGTCTAGTGACAATAATTGCTGAAGGTAAGCTATCAAACAGGTTTAAAAGAAATGACCACTTCCTAAAATTGGACAGTCTTGGACACAATTACATACCAGTTAAATTTGCATTCTATTGTACCTCAAGACAGATCAGCAACACAATCCCATGGGAAAGCAAAATAAAGACTGACAGGGAAGAGCGGCTTTCTTCAAGATGCCTTTTGGAATGATACTGCCTACTGGATGGCAACTCAATATAATAACATGTCTTACTTTTAGAGTCTATTTACTAGATGCAAAGCGCCCAGACCCAGTTACCATGCAGATGATATTTGTTAAGTAATTGGCAAGAAACACTAAGGGAGAAAGACAAATGCAAACACATACATACCCCCTCACTCTTCCACACACACACAATATCCTCACATGGTCAGAGTGTGAGACTTCACAAACAATGGGCTATAGAAAGTCATAATTTTGAAAATATTAAAACAGTACTTTAAATATATAGCAGGTTCCTCACCACACAAAGCTTATTCACAAACTGAACTTGGAAGATCCATTCTTAGAATAACTAGTGTTAAAATTATTTTAAATTTGATATTAACACTTAGAATAACTAGTGTTAAAATCATTTAAATTTGATGGCACTGGGAAAATAATTTTGCATTATATGAACAAATGCCACTTTTATTTCCAAGACAAGTTGTGATCTAAGGGTGGGGGCTGTGGCTCACACCTGTAATCCCAGTATTTTGGGAGGCTGAGGCGGGAGGTTCACTTGAGTCCAGGAGACTGAGACCAGCCTACTCAACATAAGGAGACCTCATCTCTACAAAAAATTTAAAAAATTAGCCAGGCATGGAGGCACATGCCTGTGTGGTTCCGGATACTAGAGAGGCTAATGAGGCGGGAGGATGGCTTGATCCCAGGTCAAGACTGCAATGAGTCACACCACTGCACTCCAGCCTGTGTGACAGAGCAAGACCCTGTCTCAACAGTTGTAATCTAAACTCTCTGAAATAAAGTTTATTGCTTAATTTGGCAAAAACAAGGAAACAGTTATTATAAACAGTGTTAACTTGAAAACCAAAAAATCAGCAGGTTCTGAGATATTAAATAATCGAGTGCCTAGAACACGTTATCAACCTTTTATTTAAAGTGGAACCAATTTTATGTGAAAAAACAAAAACTACACTTGAAATATAAAACTACTTAATTATTACCTTTTCTTTAAAAACCTAAGTGTCATTTCTCAATTACTGTTTTTTTGACAAGTTGTTATATATCACAATATCCAGTCAATGGTAAACATTTCACTGAAATGATAATTTCATGACCATCTAAAAGTTTTGATTAAAAGGCATCTTTTATTTCTCCCAATAATATACCTGTTCTTAAATTCCTCCAAACCTAAATTAGTTTCTTTTGACCAAGGGCAAGTAAGGAAGAATTTTAAAATGCCAACAATATACCTTGGAGTAAAGACAAAGGAAAATAAATGTAAATGTTTTAGAAAAGTTCAATAATGAAAAATGAAAGAAGAAACTAGTAACAAATACTAATGAACTCAACGAGCCCTGAGACATTAAATTTGCTGTATGTAACTCTTGCAAGCATCTTTGGTTTTGTTTTAATCTACTTTTTTCCCTACCTTGATTGTTTAGATAAAGCACAGGGTTTTCTTACCATGCATGGCATGTTTAGGGCCTGAGAAGAGTTTGACCAGAGCCCAGAAGGCATCTTCCTCGTTCATATACATGAGGAGTAAAGCTGTGATCTGGCTCATCCCCTGACAATACCCGACTTCCTGGGGAGCAAAGGGGAACACAGAAGCTGGGGAGTTCAGTCGAATTACATGCATATGTACAGAGAAAAAGCTACTCTATAAAAACCAGAAAATGCCTACACACATCGTTTAATGGTCCATTCTAGAGACAAATACTATACTCTTTACAGTATTATGCCACATAAGAGAATAAAATTGTGCTAAAAAATAAATGCACAGGTACAAAGTCTAAATTGCTACATATTTTTATTGGACTCTGTTCAATACTGTCACATTTTCTTTAAAGAGTGATAATATTTATTTCACTTTATGTATGATTCTTAGCTCACTATTCCTCCTTTGCTCAGTTGCTGGCAAAGTCTCCCCTTCTACAATACCCAGTATGCTGTCTCGTCTCCTCTAGATTTCTGAACCCTTAAGCAGACACATCTTGGGATGCCCATGCACAGTCTATGCCTCCTCTCTAAGAAATACCCACTCTCCCCATAGTCCCTGCTTATGATGTGGCCTTAAGGATTCATGCTTGTGCCACAGGAACCACAGCTAATGGACCAGAAGAGGACAGCTGACCCCAGGGGAACAGTTATTTGGTTGCACTGACTCATCAGACACTGTCTCTATGAAATGTGAACAAAGCCAGAGACTGTAATCAGATGGGGGTACGTACTGGAACAGAATGCTCACAATGAGTCTGTGGGTGCAATCTGAGCCACAGTATAACTGGCCAGTAGGCAAAGGAAGCAATCTGGAGAGAGAAACAGTGAACTGAGCAGTTCACAGAGATCATCTGAGATACTGAGTGGCCCCCAGAATGGGAGAGACGGAAGGTGCAGCTTTCCTTCTCACCAGAGGCTTCCCACCTTCCAGCTCCAATTCCGGTGAGGCCCAACTAGTGCTTCCTTCCTATGAGATGTCCCTTTAAAAACCCCTTTTTAACTTTTCCTAGTTTGAGCGAATTTCTGTTCTCATAATTTAAAGGTTTTAACAATAGAAATTATACATCCCAAGGTTCAAAGGTCCTCCCTGGGACCTAGTCAACAAGTATTCATTTAACACCCACATTAAGTCCAACACAAACTAATCTATCCCAGATTATCTTCTCCCCCAACAATGCTGAATGCCTTAAGAAGAGCATGTCTGTTACCAAAGAGTTCAGCCTCCTCCTGGGGATAGCCAGTAAGGGCATAGTTACCTTGTTTGGACCTCACCTAATAGATAAATGTGATTGTGAAAAGTAACCTCCTAAGAGCAAAGAGAGTTATAAAAAGTCAAGCAAAAATTAACCAAGCCACCCACTTCCTGTCCTTCTACCCTGTATATCTGCTTAAAAATAAAAACAAAACAACACAAAACATTACAAAGCAAAACAATATGGAGGGAGAGAGAAAAGGTGAGACTCACTGGCATACTGTGGTCATATTTAGGTTCTTCCACTTCAGAATCAGCTCTGCTCTAAGGCCCTAGGGTTATCACAGGGTTTCAGCTTAAAAAGATCCACAGAGCTAAAGAGACCATGGAGACCACCTAGCTCTGAGATGCAGAAATGTGCCCACAGGGCCCTGCTAAGTAGGGAGTGTCTCAGAATACAACTCAAAGACCTTGGGCAGGCAGGCCCCAACTTACCGTGTTATAAATAGAATAGGCAGCAAGCACATGGAATAAGGATTGTTGCCTAGAGAAAAAAACTTACATTAAATACAATTTAGTAATTTCACATATTTTAAAAATTACAAACTTAAAAAAATAAACCAAAGACTGACTGAAAACAGATAATCCAGATAAAATTACTAATGTAATAAATTATCCCAAGTTCAAATTCAAACAACACTCTAAAAAGTCTAAATTCAAGACTAGATAATATTCATTCTGAAAGGATTTATACCAAGAAAACACAAAACACTTCAAAATTCCTAAAATTTGTTGCCTTCTTTTGCTGATCTATCTCACTTTGAGACCCTTCTGATAGAAGCAGCTGGCTTGACAGAATGGTGGAATGGCCTTTTGAAGGCTCAGTGACATTGCCAGCAAGGTACAATACCCTGCAGGGATAGGGTGATGTCCTTGGGATGCTGAATATGCTCCATATCAGGCTCCAATTCAAGGTGCTGTTTTTCCCATAGCCAGGATTCAAGGATCCAAGATTCAAAGGCTGCAAGTAGGAGTGGCTCCACTCATCATTCTCTCTAGAGATCCACTAGCAAAGCGTTTGCTTCTTGGCCCTGCAAGCTTGGGTTCTGCTGGTCTAGAGATCTTAGTTCCAAAAGGAGGAATGCTTCCACCATGAGACATAACAGTGATTCCACTGACCTGGAAGCTGAAACTGCCACCCAACCACTTTGGGCTCCTTATGCTTCTGAACCAACAGGCAAAGAAGGACGTGGCTGTGTGGGCTGGGGGGATTATCCTGATTACTAAGGGGAACATGGGTTGCTATGACACAACAGACACAAGGAGGAGTACATCTGGAATGCAGGAGAACACTTGGGGCATCTCTCACTAGTATCACTGAGCCCTGTGATGAAAGTCAATGGAAAACTACCAATTCAGGCAGAACTGCTAGGTTCAGATTTTCAGGAAGAAAGGTTTGACTTATCCCTCTAGGTAAAGAACCACAACCATCTGAGTGCTTGCTGAGGGCAAAGGGAATATGGAATGGGCAGTGAAACGTGGCATTATAAACACCACCTGTGACCACACGACCAGTCACAGAAGTGATTGCTACAATTATTATGAGTATTTCTTCCTTACTTTTTTGTAAATATGCTTGTATATATACCAACAAATATTTTCTTCTTCCCTCTCTTTTACCTTATCATCTAACATAAGGTATCTTAATAACAGTCAACTTTATACCACAGTGTGTAAGTTACAGGATACTAAAGCAGAAGTGTGATCATCTCCCAAAGACTTGGCATCCTCACGTGGGGAAAGAATTAGCACATTTCAGCTGTGAGCAGAATAATGGTATCATGTTAGGTGGAAGGATGACTTGGTTACTATCTTACTTGGAAATTGTTTAAGGTGGTGTGTGTGAGTGCCAAGTTGACAAGGCTGGACTGCAGTGGTTGGCGTTGGGTGTCAACTTGGCTAAACAACAATCCCCAGATATCCAAAACACTGATCTAGGTGTCACTGGGAACGTATTTTGTAGATTGATAAAAATCCATAATCTGTTAACTTTAAGTAGGAGAGATTATCCTAGAAGATCTGGGCAGGCCTCATTCAATCTGTTGAAAGGCCTTAAGGGCAGATTTGAGGTTTCCCTGAAGAAGAAACTCTGCCTGTGGCCAGCAGCTTCAGCTCATCCCCGAGGCCCAGACTGTCCTTTCCCATGGCCTGCCCTGTGGATTTTGGCCTTGCCTAATCAGCCCCGACAGCTGGAGAAGCCAATACCTTGAAATGTCCTAACATATATCTCCTATTGGTTTCTGTTTCCTGATTAGACTCTCTGACTGATACAGAGATCAGCAAAACTGTACTTCTCATTTATAAGTTGTCATAGCAATGATGTATCAATTCATTAATTTCTCATTTCATGTCCCTTTTTTAAAAAAAGTTTCATTTATGCATGGGCGTCAAGGTCATAGAGATATATTTATCACTGACAAAGTTTTTACACACACTGTCATTCTTCTATGACTTCTAATAAAAGTATCTACTATATTTCTAAGAATCCCTAGATTATAAAATGAGTCTTTACCAATTTTATAGCACATGCTATATCAAAGGTTAAAAAATTTAAGTTAAATTAGATCTTAAGTTTCACACAACACGGACGCAAATGATCTGCAAAAGTTTAAACCTTTAGGACCTAAATCGAAATTACAGTCTATAAAGGCATTCTAATTTTAAGTTAATAAAGACTATTTATAAATGCGATTAACATTTCATAATATTAAACTTTACTCACTTAACACCATATCTGTCTCTAAACATAATGTGGTCCCGAAATGTGCGGTTGACATCCAGGTCTATTTGTCTGATGTCAGGTGAACAGCCCCGTGCTCTGTGTTTTAATTTCTGAAGAGAAAAAGAGAGAACAGAACAGATTTTTATGGAAATTAGTTGCTGAAAACTCTATGACAAATAATAATTCTCATTAAAAAGTTTTTGGTTTAAAAAAATCACTCAATGGTTAAAAAAAATCAAAACTATATATACAAAAAGGTACACAATAGAAACTTTCCCTCCCCTCCATTCCCCCATTTCTCCTACTGCCTGCTTCTCCCTCTTCCCCTACCTTCCTTCTCTTCCATCCTGTCTATCTAGTTAATTTTAATTTAGGATAGAGAACTTTTCAGAGTTGGCATTGCTGAACTATGTGAAAGTTCTTCATGGCTGAGCCATGCAGTCTGTTATGATTTCTTGTTTCTTTCCAGGATGATGCTTTTGTTTTCCGTGAAGCTAATCATTGCCTTGTTTCTCAATTTGCTTTGTTTCCCACCTAATTCAATCCTAAGCTCACTATAAATGGTATAATCTCCTCAGATGATGTTCCAGTAGAGTAGGTGTTCCACCAGCTTCATCTTGCTGTCTGCTGCTCCTGCCTGTGCGGCCGGACCTCTGGGCCTGCTCCTGCCTGTGCGGCCGGACCTCTGGGCCTGCTCCTGCCTGTACAGCCTGATCTCTGGGCCTTCTCCTGCCTGTGCAGCCTGACCTCTGGGCCTGCTGCACAGCTCAGGTCTTGGAGCCTCCCTTCTCCACCTGCTGGGGTGGTTTTCTCCCATGTTGGGCCCCCTGTTTCCTGGTCTCCTATCTTTTTTTCTCAGGTTCTTCCCTTGCTCTGCAGGAACACACCCTTTAGTAGCTCCTGTGAAAGGCTATATGGAAGATAAAATTTTTGAAACTTTGAATATCTGATCATTCTACCCTCTTATTTAACTATTTGGCTGTTTTAGAATTCTAAGTTGGAAAATATTTTTGCTCAAAAGGCACAGCTTCACCGTCTTCTGGCTTCCAGTGTTGCTATTCTGTTTCTTTATGTGCAATCTGCGTTTTCTCTCTAGAAGCTTGTAGGAGTTTCTCTCTCCATGTATTGAAACTTCACATTTCAGTACTGAGTTTGGATCTATTTTTATCCACAGGGTTGGGCACTTAGTGAATCCTTCCAATCTTAAAAACTCCTACCCAAATCTTTCAGCTCTCAGACATCTTCAACAATTCATGTGTCAATTTCTTCATCTTCCCTTCCTGTAGGGTCCAGCCCCATAGAGTCGGTGAGTTTCTCCCCGTGTGTGGCGACGAGAGAGTGTAGAAATAAAGACACAAGACAAAGAGATAAAAGACAGCTGGGCCCGGGGGACCACTACTACCAATGCGCGGAGCCCGGTAGTGGCCCCGAATGTCTGGCTGCGCTGTTATTTATTGGATACAAAGCAAAAGGGGCAGGGTAAAGAGTGTGAGTCATCTCCAATGATAGGTAAGGTCATGTGGGTCACGTGTCCACTGGACAGGGGGCCCTTTCCTGCCTGGCAGCTGAGGCAGAGAGAGAGAGGGAGACAGAGAGACAGCTTACGCCATTATTTCTGCTTATTAGAGACTTTTAGTACTTTCACTAATTGACTACTGCTATCTAGAAGGCAGAGCCAGGTGTACAGGATGGAACATGAAGGCGGACTAGGAGCGTGACCACTGAAGCACAGCATCACAGGGAGACGGTTAGGCCTCCGGATAACTGCAGGCGAGCCTGACTAATGTCAGGCCCTCCACAAAAGGTGGAGGAGCAGAGTCTTCTCTAAACTCCCCCGGGGAAAGGGAGACTCCCTTTCCCGATCTGCTAAGTAGCCGGTGTTTTCCCTTGACACTTACGCTACTGCTAGACCTCGGTCCGCCTGGCAACGGGCGTCTTCCCAGATGCTGGCGTTACCGCTAGACCAAGGAGCCCTCTGGTGGCCCTGTCCGGGCATAACAGAAGGTTCGCACTCTTGTCTTCTGGTCACTTCTCACTGTGTCCCCTCAGCTCCTATCTCTGTATGGCCTGGTTTTTCCTAGGTTATGATTATAGAGCGAGGATTATTATAATATTGGAATATAGAGTAATTGCTACAAACTAATGATTAATGATATTCATATATAATCATATCTAAGATCTACATCTGGTATAACTATTCTTGTTTTATATTTTATTATACTGGAACAGCTCGTGTCCTCAGTCTCTTGCCTCAGCACCTGGATGACTTGCCGCCCACACTCTCCCTCCATTCCCATTTTCTTTTTCTGAAACTCTTATTATTACAGTCTGGGAACTCCTAGGCTATCATCTAATTTTCTTGTATTTTTCTGCATTATTTTACATCTCTTTGCTTTTATAACTGACATTCTGGGAATTTCTTCAATTGTCATTTTCAATTAAGTTTTTCATTACTAATATTTGTTATATTCATAAGCTCTGTTGTTTTTGAGTGTTCCTTTTTATAGCATTCTATACTTGTTTTATGGATGCAGTATCTATTTTTCTCTGAAGATATTAAAAATAGTTTTTTAGATTCTCTTCTTTACACTATAATCTGTTTCTTACAAGCTGCTTTCTTCATTTGCTTCCACTTGTCTTTCACGTTAGCTCCCTTCTTCAAATGAACAGCAAAACTTCGTTTTCTGCTTTTGTTTAAAAGTGGGACACAAAAAAGCTGCATGCCTGGATGAGGCTTCCTGACTGTGATCCTGCTCGTGGAGGGATGTGGCCAAGCAGTTGGACTGGGGTTCCCTGAAGTCAGTACCTTTGGGTTTATTTTCTTATGCTGATCACATCCCCCACAGAACGCTCTTCCAATCTCCTGTCAGGAAGACAAGCACCTGGCTGCTAGTGATCTGGGAGGTGAGTTGAGGAAAAAGGCTGGACTGTCCAAAATTTAAACTACTCAACTCCTCTGCTTTCATGACAGCAGCTCACCCTCAGCAAGGTCTGCGTTTTCCCTAGTCCAGAGGCCCTCTGTTTCATCCTCGCCAAATAACAAACCTCCAGTCTTGGGCTAGCACTGAGGGAGCTAAGGAGCTCTAACTGCTTCTGAAACAGACTTTCAACCACTTCTGTGTTTAGCTTCACCTCCACTTCCAGAGGTTCCTGCAGTTGGCAATTACCAAGCCTTACGGAGATTCTGAGCTACTAATCAGGTTGCTTCTCCAATTCCCACTGCCAGCCTAGGATTTAGCTTCCTCAGGTTTGCTAAGTTTACTAAATGTCTGTCTGCATTCTCATTTTCCAAAACTGGTAGCTGTTAAGCATCTCCCATTTTCTTATTTCTGTGGGTTTGCCTTTTTATAATAAAAACTCTGCTATCAATTTAGTGGCATTTCAAGGGAAAGGGAGCTAAATGAGTATGTTGAATCTCCCATGTTTAAATAGATGGGAGATTAAAATTTAACCATGTTTAATATAAATAAGAATTTATATACATATGTTATATTGACCTATTTACCATGTACTGGTAATACGGACTTCTGCTTGAATCAATTCCAATAAATATACATAAAAACATAACTGTTCCCGACTTCAGCTAAAAGTGGAAAGAAGGTTATCTGGGCATGTCTATTATAAGGCTATCTGGGCATGTCTAGAATAAGGCTATTTGGGCATGTCTAGAATAAGTATGTGTATGTTAAGTGTTTTATGAGTCTGTGTATTTTTGTGTATTGAAGCTCAGAGAAGGGGCTTCTGCAGCTTTTTAAAACAGGAAGAACAGCCACAGTATGTTTCAGAATTCTCAAGACAGAGGAAGACATTTAGAGTATTGTATTAGATTCATATGGCCACTAAAATATTATTGTATATTATTTCTGGAAAAGGTGGTTCAGAAGATATTATAAAAATTTAGCTTGAAAAATAAATCTGTACATATTTACATATAAATCCAAAAATCTCTTCCATCTTTTTTTTAAAGATAATGGGCAAGGCCGGGCACAGTGGCTCACGCCTGTAATCCCAGTGCTTTGGAAGGGTGAGGTGGGGGGATCACAAGGTCAGGAGATGCAGCCCATCTTGGCTAACACGGTGAAACCCCGTCTCTACTAAAAATGTGAAAAAAAATAACCGGGCATGGTGGCGGGCACCTGTAGTCCCAGCTACTCAGGAGGCTGAGGCAGGAGAATGGTGCGAACCCAGGAGGCGGAGCTTGCAGTGAGCCGAGATCGCGCCACTGCACTCCAGCCTGGGCAACAAGAGTGAGACTCAGTCTCAAAAAAAAAAAAAAAAGAAAGAAAAAACAAAAAAGATAATGGGCAAGTAAAGAGGTTTCAATTGTTGTTCTACAGGCTTCCTTGTAAAAGATGAGATGTCAAAACACAGGAAGAAAATGTTTGACAAGACATGATAAAATAAAATGCCTTAAAATAAAAGTTAATAGGAAGGCAGAAAAGACCCAAACGCATCTATAGTATCAGTTCCTCCAGAGGACAAGAAAATCCATCATAAAAAAGGCCTCATGGTGGAAGAAAAGCCCGGGTAAGTATGTAAAAAATAATAGGTCAGAAATATTATTTATGTCCTAAAATGTTTATAAGCTAATGCATGGAATGCAGGAATCAAACATATTTTTTACTCCTGAATGAAAACAGGTAAACAATTTCCACAGTTACCTTTAAGATTAGGTGGGTTGAGATCCACGAGCGTCACAGTAATATAAAAATGAATACTTTATTTTAAAAAATGGGATCAAATGAACCCATAAACCTGAGGGCAGAAGTACAGTGGAAAGCATTTAGATAAAAAATTGGCATTATTGGCCAGGCACAGTGGCTCACGCCTGTAATCCCAGCACTTTGGGAGGCCAAGGCGGGTGGATCACGAGGTCAGGGAGTTCAAGACTAGCCTGGCCAGCATGGTGAAACCCCATCTCTACTAAAAATAGAAAAATTAGCCGGGCATGGTGGCGGGCACCTGTAATCCCAGCTACTCGGTAGGCTGAAGCAGAGAACTGCTTGAACCTAGGAGGTGGAGGTTGCAGTGAGCCGAGATCACACCACTGCACTCCAGCCTGGGCAACAGAGTGACACTCTGTCTCAAAAAAAAAAAAAAAAATTAGGATTATCATTGTGAGTTTGGCCTACGAGATTACTGAGCCACACTAAGGCTGTGGATGAAGCTGTTTTCCACTATGGTCTGATCCTATACCATCTGTAAGGTACACTGCTAAATGCAAGAGAGAAAAATAAAAATGAGATAACAGAAGAGGAAAACATATTAGATGGGAGCAGCCAAGACAGCTTGGATAGTAAATCCTACCCCTGCCACTTGCTAACCTTGGGGTGAAAAGTCACCTAGCCTTGCTAAGCTCAGTTTCCTCATGTGTAAGATAAATATAATAATGACAAAACCTGCATCTTGGCATGGTTGCAGGAACTAAATGAGGTAATTCCCATAGAGCACTTAGACATAAAAGTATTCAAACAATGTCAGCTCTCCTCATGGTAAAGTAGGTACTTTATTTTAAAATACGGCAATATGAAGCTTCAAGTTAAAACTAATCAGATCCAAATTGGAGGAGATCAGGGAAGGTCTTTGCAATGTGCTTTGAAATTCACCAATCTTTTTCCTTCCTGTAGGAAACAAAGCCCCACCAAGACACCTCCTACTCCATGAAGTCTTCCTGAACCATAAAGGTGATTTCTTTTCTTACCCTCTTTTCAACTCCTACTTTTAGAGTATTTATCACAGACTATTATTAAATATTTCTATGCAACCATGTCTCCTCCAACCTAGAAGAAAAGATTCTTGCCACTGTACCTATTCATCTTCATACGTTCTTCAATACCACCCACAGAGCTTTACGGGGACAAGAAAGGACAAACAGGCCACCAGGGGAACTTGAAGGACTGAATGCTGATAATATGCTGGGTCCAAATAATTTCACCCATCTGAGAAAAGTCTCGGCAGATTAAAAGAAGGTTGTAGTTTTAGTCCTACTGAAGTTCCAGTTCGTGGAGGATGTGTGGAGAGAGAGAGAAAGAGTGGATGAGAAAGGAAAAAAAAGTTGGCTAAATAATGATGCTGGGGGAAACTCAAATAGTAAAAATAATATTGATGACAGTGTTGAAAATCATAGGCTTGAAGGTACTGGCAGGCAAGTCATTCTTTTGTTGTAGTTGCTGTCAGATTTTACTAAATGGTTCTCTTGTATTAACTGGCCATCTGATAATTTTATTCTACATAGAAAAAGTCTAAAATATAACTGAAAATTAAGAGTACTATTAGCAGGCAAGCTGGGATGAATAGTGTCCCTCCAAAACTCATGTCCACCAAGAACCTGTGACTGTGACCTCATCTGGAAATGGGGCCTCTGCCGGGGTAATCAAGTTAAGATGAGGTCATCCTGGATGATGGACCCTACATGCAATAACTATTGTCCCTATCAGGAAAGACAGACACACATTCACAGGAGGGAGGATAGCCAGGTGATAAGGAAGACAGGGATGGAGCGATGCCAAAATGCACTAAGGATGGTAGGCCACCACCAGAGGCTGGAAGAGGCCAGGAAGGATGCCTCCCTAGAGCCCTGAGAGAAAGTGTTGTCCTGCTGACACCTTAATTTTGGACTTCTGTCCTCAAGAACTGTGTGAGAGAGAGTTCTGTTGTTTTGAGCCGCTTAGTTTGTGGTACTTGGTTACAGCAGCCCTAGGAAATGAATACAGCATGTAAATAAAGTGCTTTTTCTTTCATTTTCTACTTTCATTATTTAAACAAATACTAACAGAGCACCTACCATATGCTAGGCACACTGTACTAGGTGCTGGGGTTATATTTCATATTATGTTCTCTCAGACATCATGTCCTTTGCCAGGACATCGATGGAGTTGGAAGCCATTATCCTCAGCAAACTAACGCAAGAACAGAAAACCAAATAATGCATGTTCTCACTTATAAGTGGGAGCTGAATAATGAGACTATACGGGCACATGATGAGGAAGAAAACATAGTGGGGCCTGTCAGCAAGGGGTGGAGGTGGGAGGGAGAGCATCAGGAAGAATAGCCAATGAGTGCTAAGGCTTAATACCTAGGTGATGGGATGATCTATGCAGCAAACCACCATGGCATGGCACACATTTACCTATGTAACAAATCTGCACGTCCTGCACATGTGTACCCCTGAACTTAAAATAAAAGTTGAAGAAAAAAAAATAGCAATTTTTATTTTTTCCCATTTATTCCACATTAATTTTTTTGTACATATTTTCTAAGGAACATATTTCAAAATCTATGGGTCTAAGATTCTTAGATGTAAATCTCTTACTCCTTTCAAAGGTTAATAGAAAATTTAGGTTCAGAAAGGGTATAGCTATGAGATGACAAGGAGATACATTTAAAGCACCTAATTTAAGAAAAAAATTATTACTCAGTCAAAAGTTTAACTTTTTATTAATAAATAATAAAACCTAGAGATACCCTAATAATCTTGGGGGCAAGGTCATCTTTTTTTCATGCTAGAAGAAAAGAATCGTACACAGCAGGTGTTGGTTAAACTGAATTCTGCTGCTGTTTCCCATGAACTCTCAAAGTGATACCACAAATCTCTCCATTAACACCATGTGGCAAACAAGCAGCTATAATTAGGTGTTAGTCCATTTTCCATGCAACCACGTCCTAACATTGATCATCTAATTACTTTAATTGATCATTTATGTATTTGAAAAGCACTTCATACTTATTGATACAGACAATAACATTTTTACTGAAGTATCTATTTAAAATTTAAGAAGTATTTTTGCAATCAAGAAAACAAATAGACCTCCAAAACCTCCAATGCGATAGAATTTTAATATAATTTTAAGTGATCATATGAATATCTTATGTCACCTTGAATGCTAAAAGAAATGGATTTTACTTTTTAATTTCAAAATAACAAGTTAGCTTTAGCTACTCACACTATACAGGTCTCTTGTTTCTTCTTTCATTTTAGGGATCTCAAGAAGGAGGGCCCAGACTTCACCTCTGAGCTGGAGTGGTATTCCTTTGTAAATTCGCCTATGAAACTTATTAAAAGAAAAAGCAACTGAAGGTTACAAACTGAAAAAAACTTAGATTAGTCTCTACAGTTAATCTTGCTAATATTTGTTAGCATTGTATTTTCAAAGCATCTATGGCAATTAATTAATACATTTCAACATGGCACATGGAGGTACTGTCATCTCTGTTTTTAAGATTCTAACAGGGAGACACAGACAAAGAAGGAGAGAGTATAACAAGAAATTGTTAAGAATGCCCAGTGCATTAGCATGTTCAGGCCATTACGGAAGTGTCCCTTAAGTGGCACAAAAGCAGTCAGTGCTCTTTTTAAAGGTGTGAACATCTGATTTACACATTCCCTGATGGTATAATTAACTTCTTACACACTTTCTGCCTTTTATCCCGCACACCTAAAAGATGCTCCAAACAGCAAAAAGGTTGCCTTGTCCCCAAAATATCCTCATGGATTGTAGAGTGCTAACTCCTAATCTCTTTCCTGCCACCTTCTCACTGGTCTTTCAGAAGATACCAAGCTTCTCCTCATCTATCTGAAAACTCCAGTTAATCCTACTGGCCATCTTCAGTGTTCTCTCTTTCTCACTCTCATTTCCCCTCCCCTGCCCTTTCTCCTTCTTTTCTCTCCTCTTTTCAGTTCTTGCTATTTCTTCAGGAAAACTTTTTTCTTTTTCTTAAATGACATTGATGCTATCTGATAAGACAAAAACAACGATAAATCTTCATCAAGGGAAGACATCACTTTTGAATGAAATTAGGCATGAAACACTGGTATCATCGGCCGGGCACAGTGGCTCACGCCTGTAATCCCAGCACTTTGGGAGGCCGAGGTGGGCGGATCACAAGGTCAGGAGATGGAGACCATCCTGGCTAACACGGTGAAACCCCGTCTCTACTAAAACTACAAAAAAATTAGCCGGGCATGGTGGTGGGTGCCTGTAGTCCCAGCTACTCAGGAGGCTGAGGCAGGAGAATGGCGTGAACCCGGGAGGCAGAGCTTGCAGTGAGCCGAGATTGCGCCACTGCACTCCAGCCTGGGCAACAGAGTGAGACTCCATCTCAAAAAAAAAAAAAAAAAAAAGAAACATTTGTGTCATCAACTCCCTCCATCCTTGAAAGTGTACTGCTATTGCCCTAAGAATCTTAAGTTCAATACACCTCTCCGTCTTCTTGTAATTAATTTTTTCCTCAAGTCTAATTACTCAAAATAACATAAAACCTATTACGGTCATCACAATGTTGTGCCTAACACTTTGAAACTTAAAAATAAATGTCCAAACAGGGAAATAATTAAATAAATTATAGCAGAAGCCCTTCAGGTAAGAACTAGTACTCTTATTATCATCGTAATATACTTGAATGTTATGGTTCAGAAAATAAGATGCCAGTTCTAATAATTGAAATATTGAAGAGCTACAATAAGTAGTACACAAGGCTTTAACTATTACACTACTGAGACTTTTTTAAACTAAAGCTTTAGTGACTAAGTCATAAAGCAGCTTTAAGAAACTTCGATCATGTGGTTGAAGGTGAGTGACAAAGTCGAACAACTTTTATTATAAAACAGTGAATACTGTAAGGTTGATTCAAATAATGACTTACAAAATTTGTTTTGTTCTTTTGGTATAAATATAGTATGCCTCAAATTTGAAATTTCAGTAGATAGTGACTACAGTCATAGAAATTTTAATCCCATGCGATCACTTTAACTGGAGGAATATGTACAGAAAGGCTTCATGTTGACCATAAAACTAGACTCGCAACATTTGCCACATGCTCGACAAGCATATGTGGTTAAAACAAGTGAATTTAAGACTTGTTTTCCCAAAGGAGGTTATGATCTATACCACTTCACAATTATAGTAAACTGTGATTTTAAAGTAATATCATCCACAAAAAGTCACTTCAAATTATCTTCTAAATTTCTAGAGTAAAGATGTCGTACTGCAGGCAACTGATTTGAATAACAGAAAGTGTAGAAATCACTGCAAATGCTAAAAGTAAAATTTTAATAGGAAAGTGTAATATGACTGACTTCAGTGGACCCGAACAAGTAAAATAATGACATTTTTAATGACTAACATAAGCGCTCTGACACTTATTTCTTAAGCTATATTACTTGAAAAGCCTTCAGACATTATTTTGTTGCTGTTGCTCAATTCTGTACTCAATAATTGTACATAAGTTACTGTACATCATTTATCTTAAAGTTAAATCTACATTTAGGGAAAAAAACTCCATCAAATGGCTGTGATTACATTAAAAAGTAGGAAATTTGGGGGTGGAAATAAAAAATTAATGGTCCCCATACTAGTACAGAGCTAAAATTAAAAATCAGGTACATATGGGAAAGCTTAAGAAACATTGATACAGTGTCACTATCATCATCCATGGCAACAATTAACCCAAATTACTGAGCATTTACCATGCACAAGAAACTATTTTAAGCAACTATTTAACAACTATTAGAAACTATTTAACAACTATTAGAAACTACTTAACAACTATTTAAATAAGAAACTATTTAGTTAAACTTTTATTTTATCCCTTCCCTTTAAGCTATTTATGGATATTTACCTCATTTAATTATACTAACAATTCTATAACTTTAATTATACCAACAACTCAATTTTACCAACGTAGAACGTGAATCACAAAGAGGTTAAATAACTTGCCCAAAAGCAAGCACAAGATGTTATAAAAGATGACTGATTTTACAGTTTGTAAAAAAACGATGACCATGGCCCATGGTTTTGCCCAGCTGGACTTACTAAAATACATGGAATAGCGAACAGGAAAGTATCAAGAAAGCCCAAGAGCAGAAAACACTAAAATAATGATAATATAATTACACCAAAAACTTAAAAGGAATATAAAAACGATGTCTTTGGAATCCAAGCAGTAGGTGACAAAACAAAACATGAACACAAAATCACATATAGCAGAAAAAGAATTAAATTATAAGACCCTAAAATAAAAATTTTCTAATTATGCTGTTTTTCAAATACTTGTACTGTTACATGACAGACTAACTTATTACAGTTACATATCTTTCTTCACAAATTTTTAACTATCATAGAAGTTTTACAAACTCTATAAAACAAAGTGGGAATTACCTCCAAACACAACAGTTTGGATGAAATTTGCTTATTCCCCAGAACAGTAGTCCAGTTTACAGTTGTTGATAATCCTTCAACTGACAAAGTGGCATTTCATCTTTTCTACATCAGCCCCATAATGTAGGTTCAGCGGGTGGTTTCCACTTAAAATGTAAGTAAAACAAGATACAGAAGAAAAGTATCTGCCCTAGGTCAAGAAGTTCTACCTTCTTATTACAAATTCGGGGACTTTCTGCCAAATCACACTGTCTTCTAAAAATTATCGCTTTATTAAAGTGGCAGAATTTATCAGTAAAAAGTGATAGCTGGTTGTCCTCAACTCATAAACGAACATCATTCATTCATTCTAAAATGATAACTTGTAATGAATGCCTGCTTTGCGGCCAACGCTTATGAGGTTCTGTGGCTACAAACATGAAAAAGATCTGTGGAGCTCACAGCGTACTGAGAAGAGAAATACGTTAAGCTGATAATTATAACTTAAACAGAGAATCCTTTATCATAAAATACAGTCACATACATGAACTGCTAACAGTGCTGAGCATCATACCCTGACAGGGGAGGTGGTGGTAGAGACAGACTCCCCAGTGAGCCAGAGTGGTAAAAGAAGGATGGTGGGCACCACACTGTCTAGATCTGTGAGAGAAGCTATCAGGGAGTGGCTAGCCCTTCTACAAAAAGATACATACAATTCTAAGAGAGAACTAGAAAAGGGTTAGGGACAAAGTTGCTGGGGTGAGCGCCATGCATCTGCTGTGATGGTCACTTCTTATGGGTCCAACACAGGGACTGTCATCCTGAGCTTATCTTAGAGATAACAGAAGAAAGGAGGAACTAATCCTGTGTGAGAGATGGAAAGGATTTCCTTTAGAGAAAATGACAATAAACTCAATACTGAATAGGAATGTGCCAGGAAGGGAAAAGTGGGGGTGGGAGCAGGGATGTGGATAATGATGAGTCCAACAGTAATAATAACAATTGCTAAAGAACACTTTCTGATTATTTATTATGAGCTGACACTACGCTATGTGTTTCTAAATTAATTCATTCATTGTAATATTACTGCATCCCTAAAAAGGTAAGTACTATTATTAACATATCCATTTCACAAATGAAAAAATTAGGACATAGAAAGGTTAGGTAACTAGCTCAAAAGAAACTGTGTTATAAGAACTCAAATTCAGTCTGAGTCTGACTTCAGAATCCATACTCTTAACAACCATGATAAAGAACTTCTACATATTGAATTGTAACATTTCAGTATTCCAATTTGAAAAGTATCACCTTTAAGATTCTTCTACAAATTTGTTTCATAGATATGATACATAAAATCTTTAAAAAGTCTACAGTAGTCCCACAGAAACATTTAAAAATCTATGGACTTAAAAAAAAAAATTCCAACAAATGACTAATGTTTTCAGTACCTTTTTCTAAACCTTGGTGATTAAAACAGTGACAAGTGTGCAGTCCACATCATTATGACTGCCAGTGAGTAAACTTTTCAGCCCAGGAAGTCTGGCTGAGTTTTGTGCGAGTGTGCGCCATGAAACAGAGGCTCACTCGAGCTGCTTATGCCTTTCACTGCCTCTCCATTTTCTCTAATCATCCCTGCTCCACTGGCTCCTTTGTTTCTGCCTTCAAACAGCAACAGGTCTCCCAAATCTGCATCTAAAAAAGTTTTAAACCATCCACAAGGCCCTACTGTGTTTTATAACTACATTCTACTTCCCTGACAGACACCAAAAGGGAAAGCTGGCATAAAAGATGGTACAGTTAAATGAGCTCTAAGTCTGGACATTCTTTTGCTTGTTGCTAACAAGCTGTGTGACCTTAAGAAATTTATTTCTAGGCAATATGCCTCCATTTTCCAGTCAGTTAAGTTTAAAAAAAAATGGTTAATATGGTCTGAAAGGTCCATTCAATTATTTGACCAACAAAAAAATATGTGTATTTGTAGAAGGCACTTTGCTGTGACATAGCTTAGACACAAGTATATCATGACCAGTTAAATCATAATGGTCTCCACTTAACAGAGATCACTTCATAGACTATATTTTTAAAATACAGGCTGGGCACAGTGGCTCATGCCTGTAATCCCAATGCTTTTGGAGGCTGAGCCAGGAGAATCATTTGACACCAGGAATTCGAGACCAGCCTGGGCAACATAGCAAGACCCTATCTCTAGAAAAAAAAATTTTTTTTTTTTAATTAGCAGGCATGGTGGTGCTTGCCTACAGTCCCAGCTACTTGGGAAGCTGAGGCAGGACAATCACTTAAGCCCAGGAGTTGCAGGCTGCAGAGAACTATAATTGCGCAACTGCACCCCAGCCTGGGCAACAGAGACCGTGTCTCTCAAAAAAACAAAAAAATTTACAATACTACTGTACATAGGGAGGCAGTCACTGTGAGAACAGAGGCAACACAAACAACCTTAACAGAATTTGTTTTTTTTTTTTTCATTAAAGCTTGGGTTCTAAAAATCCAAATATTCCCTACCAGGGCTATATTTTTATTTTAAATATTTTTAGAATTTCTCTGTATTACTACTATATAAGTAAGGAATCTGTGGAGAGAAAACATACTTCTCCTTGAAAGACAAGAAAAAAAAAATGCTAGTTTTTTTTACTTGAATGCAATTTAAAACTAGGTGTGAATTGAAAGCAGTAATTCTTTTAGAAGGTTCATTCTGTTTCACACCAAATTGGGCCATATATATCATCAAATGATTCTAGCATTATAGTTATCGGAGAGTGCTTCAAAATTATACTTCAAAGACATGGCACTGCTAAAATCTCACTTAATGGGAACTGCATTAGCCAGAGTTGCTGTCAGAATAATAGCCCAGTAGAATTGCTCGTTTTTAGAGAGGCTTACATACTTTCATAGGCATATGTAGACCACAGAATAACATAAAGCCATATAATTCTACAAATATTTTATTAGAATGAATGTGAGATTAAAGGATAGGTGCAATGCATTGAAATCTACCCTGTAATTACCACTTGAGCAATCTTTCCACAAAGATGTAAAGTACTTGTCAAATGTAGGCCAATCTGAGACTGCATAATATTAAACAAGAGAACAGATGTTGTAACTAATATTCTACTTTGAACTGTGTCCTCTTAAAAACATCCTGAGTTCTAAACCTAATGCTAAAACAGACAGTTAATAAAATCAACGACCCCAAATGAACTCACCCCTGATGAAAACAAAGTAATATAAGAGCCTAAGGATATTTAGTATGCTCAAAAAGAAAAGGCTCATTAGCTCTGTAAGATACCCATGTCAAAAAGATTCCCATGGTTAAGTAAGTTTCATGTGATTTAAGATCCCTCTTAAAAATTCATACCTCATATTAAAGACTAAATAATCCTACAGTAAAGAAAGAAATCTTGCTTAATTTTTTTTAGTTCAGGTTTTCCCAACTTTATTTAACCAGAGAGCCCTTTCCTCATTTAATAATAAGCAACACATACTGACTGCATACTAAACGCCTGGCACTATTCTATGCTTTACATCAACTAACTTATTTAATCCTCACAACAAGCCTAATGGGGTAGGTAGTACAGCAGAAAAAAGTTAAATGCCTTTCCCAAGGTCATATGGCTAGGAAGTGGCAGAGCTGGGGTTTGACCCATGATAGTCTGCCTCTAGAATCTGCCTCTTCACCATCAGGCTATACTACTGCTTCTGTGGAACTAGTAGAACCCAAGAAACTCATGCTCCCTGGAATTCTCATCAGCAAATGTTGACATAAGATAATCTGTATCTATACAAAAAGGGAAAAGAAAGGATTACACTGAAAAAAGTGTGAGGAATGGACAAAAATCCCAACAGTTAACTCAGTTGTGTTTTGCTAGTAGGACTAAGATTTCTTTTTTTCCTTTAAAATGTTTTTATTGTTCAGCCTTCCTTCAAGAAATTAATAGGGGTAGTTAACATTTACTGAATGCTTGTTCTATGTAAGGTACAATGCTAAGTGCTTTACATGCATTAAATCATGAAATCTTCATCCCTTTGAAATGGGACACTATTATCTCCATTCTGCAGATGAGGAAACTGAGGCTTAGACGTCAGTGGTTCTCAAAATATGGCCCATGAAACCAAAATGATTTTCATAATAAAACTATTTCTTTTTACAGTGCTGACTTTTGCACCGATCATAAAAAAGCTATGGTGAAACTTTTGCACTCATGATAGAAAAGCTATGGTGGTAAAACTACCGGCTCTTGGCACTAATCAAGGCAGCAGTAGTGCTGTACTGTGGAATCAGTGATTCCTCACTCTGTGTTTTAAAAAGTCAGTTTAACTTAAGAATGCCCTCGATGAAGCAGTAAAAAGTGTTAACTTGATTAAATATCAACCCTTGACAGAGGTCTTATTAACATAACGAGCAGTGACGAGACGGGAAGTGCATACGGAGCTCTGTGCTGCACAACCAAGTGCAATGACTGTGTCAAGAAAAAGCGCTTAGGATGAAATTCTTTGAATCATGAACATTTTCACAAACCACTGTTATTACTTGAAAGAATAAGCAACTGCCACTCAAGCACTGGGTATCTGGCAGACATTTTCTCAAAAATATCTTAAATGAGCCTGTCACTTGAAGGAAGATAACTGACACAGTATTTATTGCCACTGATGATATTTGACCTTTCAAATAAAACTTACAGCTTTGGAAAACTTCTACCACCAGGAGCTTGACATCTTCTCACTGTTTAAAGACTTTTCTGATGAGACGCATGGTGATATTAATATATGTATGTATTTTTCTCTAACTAACTTAGCACAAACTCAACGCAAGGCAAAAACATTAAAGGGGAGGTTTGCTAGAAGCTTTTGAAAAAGGAGATTGCTCCTGCTTGAGGGAATGCTTTCAGAGGCCAGCCCTCTCTCTTTCTGAGCAGTATGATCTGTGGATACAAAGCCCGGAACTGCTCCAGTGATTCTGACCTCAAAGGGAAGCCAACCTCAAGATGGGGCTGACAGTGCAGAAGGCAGAGAAGAGATGGAAGAAACTATGGCACAGGCAACTTCATTAAGCAGCTGAATTAAATCACTCCTGAAACCCATCCCACCTCTGAACCATTCAATACAGACTTAAATGTTGAAACCAATCCGAATCGGGTATTACGTTACTTACAATATAAAAACTCCTAATTCGAGGCATACTGCTAAATTAAACCAAAATTTCAAAACCAAATATGAATGTAACACTCTTATAATTAAAGAAGAACTTCTACTATGAAAATCCACATTGAGTTTATATAGTTTCATATGGAAATAACATGATTTTAAATTACCTTTTCAGTGTGCTTGTATTTTTCCCATCCTTTCAGCATTTTCAGCCATTTGGTAGTTCTTTCAATTTCCAGGTGCTTTTGCTAAAATAAAATTGAAATTCATTGTTATTGTTGTTCGTTTCTTTACTTATGAGTTATAAAAAACTTCAAAGAAAATGCTTCTAAAAAAGGAACTAAAAAAGTTATGCTATATTAGCAGATATCCTAACTTGTAAAAAGTTGGATAATATCAGAACTGTATCAATACTAGTCCATAGCTAAAGTTAAGATTAATAGGAAATGCTCTCTCTAGGTAAAAAGATAAAGATATTATTTAAATTTTCCAAGACTTTAAAAGTAACCAAAATATTGTGTATTCTGCAAATTTAAAGAAAATTTTAAAAAATATTTTGAAATATTTTACAAAGCAACAAAAACACTACCTCGAAATTTAATTCTCTTCTTTCTTATTTTACTGAATTCTAGTATATTGTTGTTTTTAGCGAGAGTTTTTTAAAGGAAAAGTGGCTGTTTATTTAATGGAAAGATTAATGTGTAAGTAGCCTTATGCTAGAGGAAAACTATTAAAAAAAATAAAACTAAGTACTAGTTGCTGCCCTAAAGAAATGTGACCAGGTGCTAAGGACAATGGACAAGGAACACACTGCGTTGTGGCAGGCACTGGCACAGGCAGGAAGGGCCACGGCAGAAGGGGCAGTCAAATCCACCTAGGCATGCCAGAGAAAATGATCCCAAAATGAGGAACAGAGAGATTATTAGGGTTTGTTTTTTTTTAATCAAATGCAATGTGGGAAAGAATGTTCCAGGCAGCCTTGAGAATGCATGTATTTCTGAGACAGCAGGGGCCGACAGCAGCTCCAAAGGGTTTACAAAAAAGCATCAGGACACCAGGCTGCCAAAGTTGGGAGAAGTCTCTTGCGTGCCCACTCAAGTGAAATTCAGGGGCAAGGCTGTGGAATGGGGAAAGTGAGACGGAAAATGCTCGCTCTTCACTTGTTTGGTTTCCAGGAGAAGGAATATTTTTTCCTAAGTACCTGGGCCCATGAGTGTAGTAAGTATATGAATAAAAAGCAATGGAAATACAAGTCTACGCAGAAAAGAAAATCATTCTGAGGATACATTTTATACTCAAGGATGCATGCTCACTGCAACCCCACGAGGTAGGTATGATTGTCACCATTTTACAATGAGGAAACAGGCACAAAGGGCTTAAGGGACTTGTCCCAAGTCACCCCTCTCATAAGTGGTAGAAGACGGATTCAAAGCCAGGCAAGCCTGGCTCCAGGACGTACACTCTGAGCCACCACATCTCTGGCTCCCATCCTGTCCTCTGCCCTAGTTCAGGCAATCATCATTCCTGGATGGAAGCAGCAGCTCCTTACTGATTGTCTGCAATCCAGCCTCAAACAGGCAGACATTATACTGGCAGATGGCATATATGCCTCACCACCACTATTTTTAGACCTAAAAGTACATAAAATTCCAAAGAAAATCCTGAATTTAGGAAAAGTTATCTCACCAATGAGAATATTTTTATAGAATTTCAATTTTAGGCATATTCTTAAAACTCTCAATTACCTAACTCTTTTTAAAATTTTTGATGCGTTTCTCACAATAAAAGATGAGCACTCATGAGCAAAAGATATTCTTTTATAATTCGTATTTTTCAAAAGGCTAAGTATATTTTCCTCATTATATTATTAGTGATAAACTGTTGCAGATGGTTCCAGAAATATGTTTAATTTTAAAACCCAGTGGGGCACTGAAATCTAATTAATGTTTCTGCTAAATGTGACTTTAGGGAAGGCCAAGCTGTGAAAAATTAAGATTGATCTAAATTGCCATTTGGTATTTTTTGTTCTTCTGCACTTTCTCCCCTGACTTCTTCAAAGCATAATCCTTTTTTCCACCAACAGGAAAACACCAAATAATTCAAGCCAACCCAAGAGTATAATAACATACACTTTGCCAGGAACAACCCTGCTGAGATCTAGCAGGTCTCTTGCTATCTTTCATTTTTATGACCATGAATTATCAATGAATCACTTTAGGAAGCAGTCATTTTTTTAAAAGCACACTTTTGAATTCTAATGCTTATCATATATACAGATTATTTTAAATGCTATACATTCCCACACTGCGAGAACAAAACACACACATACACATACAAAAAAAATTAAGGATCATTAAGTATGCTTTTCCCTACAGCAAAAAATAAAATAAAATAATATATATTATATACACACACACACACACACACACACACACACCCCTTGGGAAGCTATAGGATCCGAAAATTATGTATCAGTATTCAATCAAGTTTAAGTGCTAACTCCATAATGCTGTCCATTCAACAATACCAAACTTGAATGCACATGAAAGTCTCTTTCCCCCAATCATGAATCTATAATTCATAGATGAAATATACTTTCTCACCAAAGATGCTGAAGCTAACTATTCTAGCAACTGTTTTGAAGAAGTAACTGAAAACATATTCATATGTGACAAATGTGAACTTAAGTGCCCCCAAAAAATAAGCTAGAGAATGTCATCTTGCCATAGACTCAACCACAATAAGACAAAACTGGAATACAATAGTGTATTAGAAACTCCACTTAAAGTTCAACAGAGACTTTAAAGTCGACATATCTGAAACTATTTTCCCAAACATGCTGCTAGTACCCTTCTGTCCCTGACATGAACTAACAGCATCACTACCCACTAAGTCCTCCTCCTCTCTCACTTCCCAGCCCCAAACCACACTCTGCTGGGTCCATGTTCTGTCTCCTGCTTCCATCCTGTCCTCTTCCCCAGTTCAGGTAATCAGAGTTCCTAGATGAAAACAGAAGCTCCCTGCTGGGATCCTTGTCTTCACTCCAGCCTCCACACTGCTACCACAACCCTTCACACACGTCCCAGTTTATAATCCTTCAATGGCTACCCATTTTCTAGAAGTAAAGTTCAAATTTCTTAGCACAGCACACATGAGCAGCCTTTCAGAATGTGGCCCCAATTCACCTTCCAGCTCTACCTCCTGCTACTTCTGTGATCTGGCCACCATGAACTATTTGTCATTCCCATACACAATGCATTTTCAGCCTTTATGACAAATGTTTCCTATTTGTCTGCCTGTCATGTTTTCTCACCATCATTTGGTAAAATCCTATGCATCCTCTCAAGACCTAGGTCAAATGTCCAACACCTGGAACCTTTCCCAGATCGCTCCATGTTCCAAGCAAAACCAACTGTTCCCTTAGCATTCCATGGCATGGATTCAAGACCCAGATGACCTGGGTTCAAATCTGAGTTCTGTCCCATACTGTTTCATTTGGGGCAAACTACCTAATCTTTCTGTACCTTAATTGTCTCATCTATAAAACGAGAATTATTTTGATCATTGTTACAGCACCTAACACCTGTGTTCTAGTTGGCCTAAATGCCCAAATTGTATTATCAAAGTATGAACTCCTTGACTACAGAGACTGGATATGTTCATGTTTTTATCACCTAAAACAGTGGTTGTTATATAAGAAAAGTTAAACATTTAAAAATTAAACAGAATTTACATAAGAAAAAACAACTGAACCCTATGAAGGAATTAATAACATTCTGTGGTCTCAAGGTGGAGGGGTGGGAAGTAGAATGAATATGAACAGATAGACTGAAACCAGAATGTTATTTCTGATAGCAATGTGATCACTGTAATACAGAAGTAACCAGAAGTTAATATCCCGTATGTGGCAGAATGGTAGAAATGGAATTATTCCATCACGCGGGTAACACTTTTCAAAGTGTTGCCAAAAGGCAGAGCTGCTGATGTTAACAGCCTATATGAAACTGATATTAAATAATTCTGTTGGCTTCATACACAAACATCTTAGTTCTCTCAATTTGTATTTTGAAATATTTCAAACCTACAGAAAAGTTGAGAGAATTGTGTGTCACATACTTATAAATGCTTCATGAGACCCACAGATTATTAACCTTTTGCTAGATTTCATTTATACTATTTAGGTTTTTAGGGGGAACTGATCATTAGACAATCACGACATGAATAGTTCATCCCTAAATATTTCAAGTACATATCGCCTAAGAATGAAAACACATTATCCTACATGATTACAGTACCATTATATCCAAGAAATTTAAAACTGGTTACTACCTCATAAGCAGCCTATACACCAAATTCCCCACTTGCCCCAAGACTGTTCTTTATAGCTGGTTTTTTCTGTGGTGTGGGCAACTCGGAATCCAATCATGCATTCTGCATTGCCTTTGCTGGCAGGTCCCCAAAGTGCCTTGGCCTTTGTCTCTGATGACACTGATGTTTTGAAAAGTCAAGGCCACACTATCTGGCTTTGTGTGATTGGCTCCTCTGGATTTCAGCAGGATTATCACCCCATTATGTTGTCTTTCCCAGCATCACATCAGATGCACACGATGCCAAGCTGTACCACTTCTAGCGATGATGCTACAGTTTCATCATTCAGTAAAGGTTAGTATTTGCCCAATTTTTCCATTAATAGAGAAATTCCCTTTTGTAACTAATGAATAATCCACGTGATATACTTTGAGACAGGGCGCATATCATGTTCCTTAACAACTCTACCCAATGGTCTCATCATCCACTGATGATCCCTACCTGAATCAATTATGACTGTGATGGTGGTAAAATGGTGTTTGGGTTTTTTTTTCTATCATTCCTTCTATATTATTAAATGACATTATTAACTTTGGACTTTAAAAAGTTTTTCTTTTCTAGCTCCTCCCCTTTCAATATCACTATAATCTAAAGAATTATTTGATTCCATGATTATAATCCATTATCATCATTACTCTTTTTGAACCTCAAACTGTCCCCTAGGAGGTGGGTTAGACTACTTCCCGTCTGAGTGGCAATGTCTCCCCTTCAAATTTGTCCTTTTGATATGCCCTATTTGTCTTTTACCATTTCTTAGTGTTCTGGTACAAAATGATTTTGGCCCACCTTATACTCTCCCTATCCCAACCTGCAATCAGCCATCAGTTCAAGAACCTGTGATTCCCTGTAGTGGAGAAGATGTTCAAAACTAAATTTTGGGCACTGGATGTGCTTCTCACCAATGAAATTTTTATAATTGTATAGAAGACTCTGACATAAGAAAATTCTACTTCTCTCAGAATGTCAGAGCAACATACAGTCAAGGAAAATAATGCAAAGGCCATCATCTCCACCTCTACTCCCTCTGCTCTCTCTCCATTACCTCTACTAGCTAAGAAAATGCTACACTGCTGTATACTTTTCTTCCCATGAGCTGTTTTCAGGGAAGGGCTAAACTTCTGTTTAAAGTTTATGATATAATACCCTATTGTCTTAAGTTGATGTTGCCTCTAAGTCAGAACTGGCCTCTCCTACTGGGGCAAAGAAGGTGGAAGGATTAAAACTGGAACCAATATCTTCTTTGTTACCTCTCAACCTCCAGTGATCTGAGACTACGTTTTCAACCCTGTACAGGACCAGCTGAATAGTAAGTATTCAATAATCATTTGTTGAATCATCTACATAGCTTTGTCTTCTATCTGGTCCAAGGCCCTTCCCACTATTAACATGGCTAATAATTCAGATAGTAAAGGCTAGACACGTACACAATGCATGGATGGATATTACATAGCCTTCTCTTGTAGAATAAGAAATCTTGGGATTCGCTCAGATTCAAGTCTTCAGATGCTTTAATGGCTCTATTTGAACATTACTGCGTATTGTGATATAATGAGAACTATATGATCTCTGCCCCCAGTTCCCTCCTGGAGGTTGTGGGAACCTCTAATTTATAGCCCTTCACAGGTGATAACCTAAGACTTTCAACTGGCTTCTGACGTGAGAGGCAATCTTATGGAAGTGAGCTCTTAACCTGTGAGGTCTGCACCTACTCTGGTTAGTGTCAGAATTGAGTTAAATTGTAGAGTTAAATTTGGGGTCCACTTGGGGAAAAACCGACACATATCTTGGTAACTGGAAGTATTTTGTGCTGTGTCAAGTATGAGAGGAGGAAAAACAGTTTGGTTTTTCCCTCTCTTAACAGTTTGTTTTTCATTTCAGTTAGGACTCATGAGTGAGGACAAAGTTGATGGGAGTCAGGCACGCCTAGACCTCACCAGCAGAGGTCAGAAGAAGACAAGAAGTACAAAAAGAAACGTGTCTTTTTACAGAACACCCTGACATTGGAAAGTCTATCAGTCATGTATCTTGAATAAGATTTCATACTACATTAAATTAAGATTTTTTTGATATAAATAGGTTCCAATATCCTATACACCACGCAAAAGATTGCACTACATGAAGGGATAGCTGAATCTATGAAAATTCATAGTTTTACATACCTATTCTTCCTTATTAAAATCATCAATAAGCTCAAAGAAACAATATAATCCATTATTAATACAGTTCTCTGTATAGAGAGTAAATATAATGTTTGTTTATGTGCTTAAGTGCCTGTTTGGGGGAAACCAAAGCACTTAGTAAACACCAATACTAATCCTCTTAGGAAGGACTGTATACTACTCTCCCTATTTTAAACAGAGAACTGCCTTATGTAAAATAATACATTGGCAAAGCTGGAAGGAAAGCTGTGATTACCCAACTATGCACTAGTGTACAAGTCTTCCCCGATGGAAATAAGAGCATGCTTCAAGTGTACGCTCTATAAAGACTGCAGACCAGCAAGCCTATCATTTCTAGACTTTATTCCATTTTAAAAATGTAAACTTTTTAAAATTCATTTCCTGGAAATGGTAAAACTTGGCTACTAGGACTAGGCAGTCACCACAGAACACAAGAACTTAACTCAAACCTGAAGAACTTGGGGGAAATCCTGATAAACTAAGAGGCTTCCAGCCTTAGGCTGTTTTGCATGTGGCTAAGTTCTCATTCCACTTTAAAGAAACCAAAACTGTAAAAGGCAAGTCATGCAATATGAGTGCAGTTTCCGTACAAAAGGCCTTAGGGAAACCCAATCAACAGCCTCTGAATCCTGTCCCCACCCCCAAATAAAAGACAAGTGAATATAAAGTTATATCTTATTTTAAAATAAATTACTAAGGTACGCATAGATCATTTTTTAGTGATTCCCCATTAAATTAAACTTTCTGGAGAAAACAATCAATTAATTATAAGCCTAACTGCATTAAGAGGTCATTTACTGTATAGGCACCTCTCTTAAAAAACTAATAAAAAATTTTGAAAAACAATATTCCTCAAGCATGCATCCTCCTGTATCTGATATTTCTTCTTTTCTTCACCGCCCCATTTATTGAATCATTTAAATCACCAGTCTGAAGACTTTCAAACTTTCTGGATCAGGAAATTACAAAAGTGGGAGGGGAATGTTGGAGAGAGAAGTCAATACTGGACTGCCAGATTTTTATTTTGCCAAATGTGGATATCTTTTGTTAAAGATATCTTCCAACTCTTTCTGATTTCTCAAATAAAAGACACTGTAACACTTGAAGGGACAATCTCTGCCAGTCTTTATGTCAATATATTTAGTTTTACAAAGAATCCATTACATTAATTCAGCCCAAAAGAGAGATCATAGTCAGAGTGTGGGAACAAATCCTTACATTCCCATTCAAGGTGGACTGCCACAAACTTCACAGGGGCAGCATTTACCAACTTCTCACTATTACTCACTATTTCCTTCTCAGTCCTTCCTCAGCTACAAAGAATCTGCCTTTCCCCTCCACCTGCACTACCACTGCATTTCACACATACCATGGCCCCACCAGGCCACCAGTCGTCTCCTACCTGTAGTCACTGGATGCGAGCTTCTCCAAGGCAGAAACTATGCCTTATTTAATCCTAGCATTCTATGCAGAACTAGGCCAGTGCTTGATACATAGTTGCTATTCAATTATGTAGATATTAAAACAAAGATATTCATTTGCTGAAACCTCTAGGTTATGATACTGAGAGAGAACCAGACAGTCACAAGAGAATTCAACTGCACGTCTGCCTATAGGGTTCTCTATATACATAAAATGGCAATTTCATCTACATCTTAAGGTTTTGCTACAGTTTTGATTTTCAGAAAAGTTTGATCCCAGGAAGATTTTCTAAAATATTTTTCAAATTCCAATTCCAATTTCACCTTCATTACCTGAAATTCAGCCCCTTGTCCTCATCAAACATACATGAACTGATAATAATCCCAGTCAATACCCCCACTTTCATTCTACAGTTCATTTTCTGGTACAGAAACAGTGGGGAGGAGAAGGGAGATTTCGGACAACCTTAAAACATTCCGTCACTACTTCAAACGCATGCCTGGGTGTGGAGCCAGTTCCTTGCTATGTATAACGAGGAAAGATTTTTAAATGTTGACAAGTTTACTATGTAACACTTCTCTAAGTACTTAAAATACTAAAATACTGACCCACAGAAAACGATTTTGGTTGTTGTAAGAAATTTACTAAAATCTCCTGGAACAGTCACATTTCAAAGAACTGCTGGTCTTAGAATGCTGCTTTATTTGCCACAGGGTACATGAGAATCACTTGTGAAGCCTTTAAAAATTACCTACCCAGAGAGGCTGATTTCACAGACTGAGGTGGGAGCTGGGCAGCTGTGCTCTCAAAGCCTCTCTGTTCTGAAGCACGCCTAGCTCAGGACCTGCCAGTCTAGAATGAAGTCTGTCAACTACCTATCAGAATCTCCTAAAATCTCCTAATATTATTTCACCATTAATTATTATCTTACAGTGGCATAATGAGGTCCAAAATCTAACAATGACTGTACCATTTCCATATAATATGGCACTTAAAATCACAAAGGTGGTCAATGTTATTCTTCTAATAAAGGCAATTCACCAGGAACTGTAAATACATCAAGAGCAGGACTTACCCGTTCCACAGCCGCATTATGATCTGGGAGCTCCTCCTCACTGCAGAGGAAAAACAGTATTATATGAAGTTGTTACAATCAAAACAAACTTTTAAAAGCTTATATACTTATAGATACATATGACATAAAATATTTATTTGTCATCACAAGAGTTACATAGGCTTCCATTCACTGAATTCAATATGAAATGATAGCTACTCTAGAACCACAGGGCCACCTATCTTCAAAATCCAGCCCTGCACTGTCACCAGTAGCCACAAGCCACATTTATTAATAAAAAGCATCTAATTAACATTAAAATTTAATTTAGTTTAACACTGAGTTAGTCTCACTAGGCACAGTTCAAGTGCATGAATGTCACGTAGCTAGAAGCCACCATATTGAACGGTACAGATATAGAACATTTCCATCACTGCAGAAAGGTCCACTGGACAGCACTGCTCCAGACTAGGAGTGAGCAAACTTCTTCTCGCAAGATAAATATTTAAACGGTAAGTATTTGAGGCTTTCTGGGCCATACCATCTTTTTCACAACGATAGCTCTGATGTTGTAGTACAAAAGCAACCACAGACACTACGTAAATCAAGTGTGGCTCTGTTCCCACGAAACTTTCACAAAAATAGGTGGTGAGCTGGATCTGCTCCACAGGCCCCAGCTTGCCACCCTCTGCTTTAGACCACCACCTCCACTCTTGGTTCAAACTATGGTCTATAATCAATGATTGTTTAAAAAAATAGCATAAGGAAAAAACTGCCTCCAACAGACTTGTGAATTTAAAGAGAAAACTTTATTCAGTACAACAAAGAATGCTTGGCTGGGTGCGGTGGCTCACGCCTGTAATCCCAACACTTTGGGAGGCTGAGGCAGGTGGATCACCTGAGGTCAGGAGTTGAAAACCAGACTGCCCAACATGGTGAAACCCTGTCCCTGCTAAAAACACAAAAATTAAACGGGTATGGTGGCAGGTGCCTGTAATCCCAGCAACCTGGGAGGCTGACACAGGAGAATCGCTTGAACCCGGGAGGTGGAGGTTGCAGTGAGCTGAGACCGCGCCATTGCACTCCACCCTGGGCAAGAAGAGCAAAATTCCATCTCAAAATAAATACATAAATAAGAATGCTTCACTGTCAAAATTTCAAGAGATTATTTTTTAAATATACACTAAAAGATCAAGTTCATTTCTGACACAGTATATTTGTGATATCACCTCTAATATAAAATATTCTGAGATTCTTGTATTAACTGTCAGTAATATAAAAACCACATGCTATCCATAAACAAAGTTATGCACTTTGAGTAGCTTTCTCAGTAGTACTGTTTTGGCAACACTATGTTTATATTCTTGCCTTAGTTTCTCTTGAGATCAAATAATATATCATCTTGAAGAGCACGATAGAGCGGTATTCACCAGTACGGTATTTTCAAAGGCACCCTTTTTCTACTCTGAGGAGTCCTTAGGTGAACAATTACTACAGCCACAAAACTAACAAAAAAGAATAACCGCCAAAAGAGATCTTAGAGAGTCCAAATCTCTCATTTCACAGATAATACAACTAACATTTTCACTCAGTCGAGAGACGTTTAGCACTAATTCAGTGGGTTCAACTTCATACAGACAAGATCTCAGATCATGCAGGAGTATATGAAGAAAAGGGACGGAGGTTGAGAAAACGATTCTCAAGAAGAAACGAAACTGGTTACAAATAAAAAAGTCTTCAGACCTCATAGATGGATGACAGAGTAAATATGTGGTTCAGCTTTCCTATACAGATGTTCTGGCATGATTTCTCCATATCTAAAACTTTTCATGGAGAATCTGCTGTGTGCATACCAATCTCCACAGAGCTTTTCCCCCTCAAGTCTCTGTGCTGGCATATGCTTAAATTTCACACCCTTCTGAGGATGACACTGCTGCTGCTTACCAAGAGCTCCCTGTAATGCCCAGAATACGTAAGTTGGCATGCTGGAAGAGCTCAGTAAATGGTGCTGAATGAAGATATGAACAGGAGGATGAACACATGCCTGCAGGCATGGATGCATCCTTACCTTGCCTCCTAAATATCCTTCAAGTGGAGGAGAAGAAAGAAGGACCACAATCTGGGTGAATGCAGAGAATTCCTTTAGGTCAGCAAACTATGGTGCATAGGCCAAATCTGGCCCACTGTGCATTTTTGTAAAGTTTTAATGGAACGCTGTCACACTCTGCCATGAATGTATTGTCTCTGGTTGTTTTCATGCTGCAACAGCAGGGTTAAGCAGTTGTGACAAAGACCGTATGACCTACAAAGCCAAAGATCCTTCATATCTGGCTCTTTAGAGAAAATGTTTGCCAAACCCTGCTTTAGAGAACAAGGACTTAAGAGCACCTAAAGGCTGCTTTAAGAAAACACCAAGCTGATAGCAAGTACCTATATCTCACAGAAATACAGTAAGGGAAAACCATAAGACAGCCATCTCTGGAAAGAGAGAGACCTTAACTGGATACATTGTTCATCTACTCTTAAACTTTGAAAGTATTACTAATCGGAGTTTATGTGCCTATAACCTCTCAACAGCTAGGTGGAGTATTTATGTTAACTATAAGATGAACTTTCATTTGGAAACTTAAAAGTTAACTTGTTAAAATTAATAAGTTGACTATATTGACTAAATTTTATTTTTGTTTTTAAAGTAAATTTTATCTAAGTTTAAATTTAAGCCAGTCAGAATTTATAGGATTGGTAGAAAGAGTTCTCAAGCCTTTGTAATCAAAATTATATATATAATATTTTTATTATATATAAAATATATATTATATATTATATCATATATTATTATATTATATACATATATATTATTTATATTTTTTTTCAATTTTTTTTTAGACAGAGTCTTGCTCTGTCACCCAGGCTGGAGTGCAACGGCGCGATCTCCGCTCACCGTAACCTCCATCTCCTGGGTTCAAGTGATTCTCCTGCCTCAGCCTGCCAAGTAGCTGGGATTATAGGAGCGCGCCACCACGCCTGGCTAATTTTTTGTATTTTTAGTAGAGATGGGGTTTCACCATGTTGGCCAGGCTGGTCTTGAACTCCTGATCTCGTGATCCGCCCGCCTGGGCCTCCCAAAGTGCTGGCATTACAGGCGTAAGCCACCGCGCCCGGCCAATGATACTCTTTAAAAACAAACCCACCTTTATTCTGCATATCATATACAGTCATTTTATACAGTCACAGTAAACTACAGAGAGTCTGCTTTTATAAATATACACATTTTGATAAGTAGCTGAAAATCTGAAGCTTGGTATTAATTTTATCTTATTTCTGGTATGACTTCCTTCTAATTCTTCTATTAATAACTTGTGACCTAAATACATTATCTATCATTATCCAAATACCAAACATTCTTTGTTAAGTAGACTAGCAGTGACTATTTTTGATTAAAATGTTAAAGTTCTCCAACTTCTTCCTTAAACAAGCTCTGTTTCTCTATTCTCCAGCTTTAACTCCATCATGGCACACACTGGGGAGAATGCCTCACTGCTGAGTACTAAACAAAGAGGTTGCTCATCTGGCAGAGCTCAGTTGGTTTGGCAACAGCTTTCATATTTATTGTGTAATCTATTCCAAAACCAAGTTGTTCTATATTTGTTAATTACTGTCACTCCACATATAATAACAGGTAATTTAAGTTTCTAAAACTGTAATTAGATATAAACTCAGGCAACAAAGGTTGCAAAGTTATTTTTGCCATTTTATTGTATTAACATTGACACTTAAAACCCAATTTCATTGCAGAATGAATCAAAAATTACAAAGAACTAAGTAGAAAAAAATGCTCTTTTGATCAAGGTGTGACAGGGAATAATATCTACATGCTTACACCAAATGATTTTATTCAATAGTGCATAAAACTCCGGTCTGTGGTGACAAGCAATAAAAACCACTAGTAACAATGTCTGGAGAAAATGTTTTACTTAAACTACTCATTGTACTAAAAATCACTGATTTTGGTGAAATTTATTAAGGCTTGACATTACCCTAATATCCATTTCTATGCTTCATTATGTTCATCTGTGTTGTCTGTTTTAGGACCACATCATGGAGTAAATAAAATTAGTGTGATAAAAAGTATGAGAATGAGTACCAATCTACTTTATTTTTTAAAAAGCGGTGAGCTTAGCTATCTTAGTACGTATCTCAATAGCAGTGTTCATTTCAAACAGTATCCTTCTCTTTAGGTCCTCGTTTTCCCCCTTTAACTTTCTTTCTAGGCATTTCAAAGCACTTGTTCTGTATTTCTCTTATTTAAAATACAAGAAAGCAGCAACAGGCAGCATACTGTAGCAGTTCAGAATGCAAGTTCTGCAGGAAGACTGCCAAGGTCCACACCCTAGAGCTGACGCTCACTGTCAATACAACGTCGGCAAGTTACTTGACCTCTGTGCTTCGGTTTCATCGCCTAAAAAGAGGAAGACAAAAACAGTACCTACCCCAAAGAGCTTTTCAGGGGAATAACTGAGTTATTCCATGTAAAGAGCACAGAACAGTGCTCAGCACACAGTAAGTGCACAATAAATATTTGCACTTTTTCCCCACTAGAGCCAAATGGACCTTAGCACAGACAGTGAAAAAACAAATACAAAAGAACTGATTGCAATATTCAGATTGCCAAATACAGACTAGGCTCCTGGGTCAGAATCACTTATTTGATGGCTGTAATAGTTCAAACATGGTTTTATACCTAGAAATGCTTCTCAATAGACAAGAGTCAGAGAGACTGGATGCTTTCACTGGGGAATGTCTTCCCACCCAACTATCACAAGTGTGGACAAATCACTGGATCCACATTTGCAGGCATATTTCATGAAATTTAGCTGGCACCTATATTCATTATTTTACAATTTCAGTTTTGTATACCTTTCAGATTTGTGAATGTAGTTTTTTCTTAAAATTCATTTTAACTTGATGGTATGTTTTCAATTCCCCCAAATCAATGGACTGTGTACGTGTGATCACAAGGGTGTGTTTAAATGTTAATAATGTATTTGTGCACTTAAAATTTTACACTGGAATCCATAATGCTAAAAAGCCAAATACAGCATTTGCCAGTTTAAAAAAAAGTACCTCTTGTTTCTAGGGCCCCGCTCATGTTGTTTTAAGCAATAAGAAAAGAAAATTTAGGTAATTAATAGATCCATTTTGGAATGCACAGGTTTCCCTATGTATTTTATACCATATTTGGACCATCTTATGATTTAAAAAATAAAAATAAAAAATCTGGTACAGTGGTTCATTCCCACCAGAAACACTTGGGAAGGTCAAAATCAGCTGAGGTGCCTCCTATCTTTTGAATCAAAATCTAGGAAAGACAAGGAAATCTATTTAAACCGTTTCCCAGCTGATTCTAATGTGCAGGCAAGTTTGGAACCCACTGGTGTTAACAGTCTTAATGGTTAAATTGTCCTTCATACCCCAGATCTGCACACTAACCCACACAAATATGCAATCATTTCTTGTCACGTGCGTAGCCAAGTTTGATTTTTTAAAAAAGTAGGGGTGGAAGTTTAATTTAAAAACAGTATTTCCATCATAGTTAAATATTGCTGCTATTCTAGTGAAGTTCAAAGGCTTCTGATTATAGAGGTGGGAGGATTGCTTAAGGCCAGGAGTTTGAGAAACAGGGCAAGACCTGTCTCTACAAAAACAAAACAGTCTTCTGATTATAACTACTCAGAAGAACATTTCAGATAGCTAATGTCATTAGGTATAATAACACTTAATATTTGTCCAGAACTTTATAAAGTATTCTTATATTTTACTTTTTCAAAGCCTCAAATACACCTGAAGATACATAAAAAAAGTATGTAAACTAATTCCTGTTTTAAAAATGAAGCACAAAATGGCTACATGACCAGAGAACAGCAAAGCCACAAGAAGAGCACATATTCTCCAACTCTGGGAACTGTTTCTGTCTGTTGGTTGGTTGGTTTTACTCTCAGAAAAACATAATACAGCAAAATAAATTCTAGACTCAGAAAAAAAGAAAAGGAGAAAATAAGGTCAAAGGACTGTACATTACTGTGAACTATACAAAAAACGAATGTTTTTCCTTCAAAATTTAATCATGTGTTATAAAATAAAAAGTCCTGGCTTTTTTTCCTATTTATAATAAACGAAATTGGAAAAGAGCACAGTTGAATGAAAATTTAGTTAATCCTTAAATTGCATGGAACTAAAGTATAAAGATGAATAGAAGTCTCTAGCCTGTAGGAAACTGATTAAACAATACCAGAACCAGAACAGACAGATTCATATCATGTGAAGGATGTTTTTAAGGATCCAAATTATTTTAACTGCTTTACTTTATGTGATCTAGACCTCTCTCTTTATATAACATATTCAGGATGAATGGAATTAATTTTGAGAAGCAATATTATGAATACATTTATAACTATAAGGAAGATGAATGGCATTTCTTTACAAGGCTAATTTTCAGGCTGCATAACACTAAAGTTCGAATTGCTATTTATTTTTAAAATGCACTGGTACAGAATGAAATGTTTTATAATTATTTTTAAAATACAAATTATCCATTTGCATTTAACTCTGTTGAATTATTAATATAACTCACCTACTGCACTTAATGTTCTTACTAAATTGCAAAAAATATTAAAAATTATATCTTAAACAGTTAAATTTTAATCACAGAGTTGTTAAAAGAAACCCAGGAATTTAGTACCAAAACGCACATTGTAAGACTATTCCTTATTCACAGCAATTATATTAAAAATAAAGAAAATCAATATAATAGGTGACCACAGAAACATTATAATCTAAAAAGCAAGCTTTCAATCTATGTGACTTACTGTAAAAAGCCAAATCTATCTGTGACTTTGTAAACAAGGTAATCAGCATCTTCCCAAGGTTCAATCTCTGCACCTTCTCGTCCCTAAAATAAGGCACAAAAAAAGGTGTTAATCAGAGTTTATAAAACTGAATAATTTTTTAAAATAAAAGGACGAAGAAATAAGAGCTATTTTTAATGTATTACTAAAAATAAGAGCTGGAAGTGAGGCATTATGAGCCTTAACATTTTTTTTTCCCCTTTAAACCCAACTATTTTTGGCAAGATAAACACTATTTCCTAGTTATGACTCTGGAAGATGCTGTGTGTCAGCAGCAGCTGACGCGGAGCTGAGCCAGGATCAGGCCAGGGTTCCTTGGGGAAGCTAATGAGGAAAGAAGAGCGATGGGGATGAGAAAGCCACTCCAGAAGAAACTGCCGAACCTTACAGTTCTAGACCAAACACGTCTCAGAGAAAGAGATTTTTCTTTTTTGCCTTTTTATGCAAACTCCTTAGAGAAGCAGGCAGAGAAGCTCCTCGTCTATTTCTTTACTTCACAGCTATGCCAGCCTGAAACTACTCTTGCCAAAGTCAAAAATGACCTTCCAGCAGTCAGACCTGCTGCACGCTCTTCAGGCCTCATCTAACGATCTCTGAAGCGTACTTGTCAGTGTCGCTCGCTCCCTCTTCCCAACTCCTGTGACGTTGTCCTCTCATGGTCTCCTCATGCCCCATCAACTCTTCTAATGGCTTTTTCATGGGTAACTCGTCATTGATGGTGTGCCCAAAGTTCGGTCCACAGCCCGCTGCTCTTCTTAATCTAGGTATCATTTACTCTTAGGCTATTAACTAACACTGATCAGTGAAGAAACCCCAAATATAACTATCTATATCAATCCCTCAAATTTTACACTCAAACTCCCAACTGTCTTGTGGACACCTCCATCTGTCTGCTTGTGTGTTCTCCTCTCAGTACACTGGGAGCATCCTGTAGGCAAGGGCTGCTGCCACTCCTGTCTATGAATCCCCAAGGCCCAGCACGATGCCTGGCCTGTGTTAATTGTGTGGGGAAAAAAATGCACACAAGCAGGAATGAATGAGAGTGACACTGGTTTTAAATTAGTGAAGCAATTAAATAAGTTAACTGAGTTTTTCATGGACTACAATAAAACCTCATCACAATGAAGGAAACTGTGTTTGATGTTCCAAAAATGAACTCTGGGAACATAACTGCTAAGCTGAGCATCACCTGTATGCCTCATGGAAGCAGGACACAGTGCAGGTGGCTTTCTATGATTTAATCTCCTGTTATCCTCACAAATAATCAGAAGGAACAGATACATAATTACAAGCAAGTGATACAAATACAAAACATGACATTTATAAATCACTGCTAGGACTCATTATAGACCTCAGGAGGTAAGGTATAAAGAGGTATGTCAACTGTCAATAATTGTGATTTTCTATAATATCAAAAAACAGATTCCATACCAACATAAGGATAAAACGTTAATGGAAATTATACACACATATAAATTCAAAATCTACGATCCATGGTAAATTTATAATAGCAGATGTAAATTATGAACGCAACGGATATGTAATTCCATATACTTAACTTAGTCAAGTATTTATTGAGTGCCTAGTGTGAATCAGGTAATGTCCTAGGCATTTAGGATACAAAAGTAAATCAAACAAAAGAAATTCCTGCCTAGAATGTAGAGTCTTGGCAGGTGTACAGAGTGCTGAGGGTAGAATCAGGGGCATTAAACAGGGAGGTGGGAGGTCAGAGAAGATCTCAGTAAGACGATAGCATCTGGGCAAAGATCTGAAAGATGTGAGGCAATGAGGCATGAGAATATCTGGGACACAAGTGTCCCAGGTAGAGGAAACAGCCAGTGCAAAGGCCCTGAGGCAGGAGCAAGCCTGGTGTGCTGGAGGAACAGCAACCGACTGAAGTGGAGAAAAGGATGAAGAAAGACAGGAGATGAAGTCAGAGAAGATGATCTCTATGTCCCCATGAAGTTAAACAAACTGCTTCTGGAATTTAAGCCCTCCAAAAAGCAAATCCATTTCTATTTATATGGTTTTTCTAATAAAACTCACCCAAAGTGTTAAATATGGATACTTACTCTGTCATATTTAGCAACTATTTCAGCTCGCTCCTGGGCAAGTTTGAGTGCTACATCCTGGTCTGAATCTGTGGAGAAGACATCAAATTTAGATGAATTGTTATTGAAAGAATCGTAAAGTTAATTAATTATGAAACTAAGACATAATAAAACAAAAAATAAATACTGCCTAAAATGACAAATCAACAAAATCAAATAAAAGGATGAGTTAAGTATTTGTAACTACAACTTTGTAATAGCAATACATGTAATATTCAATAAAAAAGCAAGTTCATTAAGGCATAAACTTAGGACATGATAAATCTTATCCTTCATGAATCAATTTTGGATCTAAAATTTCACAGAAATTGATGTTAAATAGAAACTGAAACTGAAAGCTCTAAGTTTTCAGATGAAGCCCACTTGGGTAGAAGAGACAAACATTCAAAACGGCTTTTAAAAAGTAAAGGAACTTGGATCTCCACAAAATAAACTAGCACAAGATACAATATTTATTTTACATGATACAAATATGTCTTTGTTTAGCCTTTTAGTTCCCTTTATCAACAGCCTCAACTGCTATAACAATCTCCTAACCGGTCTCTAGGACTCCAGTTTTATCATACATATGTGTGTGGACACACACACAGACACACACACACACACACACACACCCTTCATCCTTATTAACATTAGGAGACTTTCAAAAACATAAATCTGACAACAAAAGTCGAGATCATAACATGAAATAGTATGAATATATACCATAAGTTTTTTTAAAAGATGAATAACAGACTATATAAAAGGCTTCTCTTACCAAAAAAAAAAAAAAGCATTCTAAGAGAAAATTAGTCAAAGGTTATGAGCAAGAAATTCCTAAAAGTAGCAACAGCAGTAACAACTGTAACAACTATACTGCATTCTTATTAAGTGCCTGGCAGATAGTAAGATACTGCCAGGCAGCAAATACTGTGCTAATAAGCACTTTACCCTGCCTTACCACATGACACTCTAAGGTAGGCATCATTATGAATCCTACACCGCGATAAAAAAGAGGCTTAGAGATTTTACGCAACTTGTCCACAGGCATAAAGCTAATAAACAGCAAAGACAGTTTTCAAATCCAGACAGTCTTGACTCCACAGCCCACAATCTTAATTACTATTTTATAAAAATGATGACTAAAGACATGAAAAAGGACTTCCAGTTACCGATGGCAGATGGAACATATGCTTTTACCTCCATTTCCCCTAAAACCCCACTAAAATAGCAACTATAGGGATTCTTGAAATCCCCTCCTCAAAGCAAATGGTGGTTCCTAAGGAGGGTTAAAAACAAGGGAGCTGAGTAAAGGAAGTCAAATCCCTGAAAGTTGAAGGGACATGCATGTGTGTAGCAGAGCCGGCTGCAGGGTGGAAAACCAAACCCTCATTCTCCAAAGCAGGAAACCAATAGAAATGCCAAAAACGGAAGATGCATGAAGCAGCAATACTGGCATGTTACCTAGCGCAATGGAGGCACACAGGAAAAGAATCAGCCAGGGCAGTGGAGAGTGCTTACTTCTATGGAGCAGGCAGTGAAAAATACAGGAGTCTGCTATTTTCAAAATAAGACTTACAGATTGCTGAATCTTTAAGCCAAATATAGGTCTGATAAAAATAAAATCTAAACTGAAAAACCAAGACATAGAAAAAAAAATCAACTTCATTAGTAACTAAAGAAATACAAGTTTCAAAATATCACTTTGCACCTATTCAGACTAACCAAAAAATGCACTGATAATACTCAATGTTGACAACAATGGTGACATTGCAGTTCCTTATAATGAAGATAAACATATAAATGTATAAAATCTTTCTGGAAAGTAATTTGATAATATGTGTAAAAAAAATCTGAAAACAGACATATCCTTACCCAGCACTACTGCTTCTACAGATTTATGCCAATGAGATCATCAAACAAGCGCAAGGTTGTTTATAATAGTAAAAACAACAGAGTGGGAAGTTGTAAATTTGTAAAAGCTTATTTGGGAAAAAAATGTTTGTGTTACTGCTTTTCCCAGTTAAACTACAAAATGTGAATATGCTTTCCTTTGGGGGATGTGTGAATAACTAAACAGAATGATTCAATAAAATAAAAATACAGATGAGTTGTTCAGATTTTCACCATGAATTAATGCAAACAGAAGTCTGAGATAATCAACTCAATGATATACATATTCACTACCCTATTTTAGACTTACAAGCCTTTGTCAGTTCCTTTTTCCCTCTTCTGCTGTCCAATTTTAAAACATGATACACATCTACCAAAGCATAGGGAAAGCAAATTAACAGAAATTAAAATCAAGCTGGGTGTGGTGGCTCACTCCTGTAATCCCATGGCAGGCAGATCACTTGAGGCCAGGAGTTTGAGACCAGCCTGGCCAACATGGTGAAACCTAGTCTCTACTAAAAATACAAAAATTAGCTGGGCATAGTGGTGCTTGCCTGTGGTCCCAGCTTAGTCGGGAGGCTGAAGCAGGAGAATCGCTTGAGGCCGGGAGGCAGAGGTTGCAGTGAGCTGAGATCGTGCCACTGCACTCCAGCCTGGGTGACAGAGTAAGACCCTGTCTCAACAAAAAAAAAAAAAAAAAAAAAAAAAAAGAAATTAAATTCAAATTAAGAGAATCTGACTACTTGTGAAACTCCATTTCTATTATCAGAACTGCAAAACATGAATTTCTTTAGTAATCAGGCCAAATTCAATAGATGAATGCTTTATTGGAATGTCTTTTATACCAGTCCCTTAATCCTGCTACCAGTCCTAGCCATCACAAGTATATTTCCAACATAACAATGAAAAGTTTAAAAGTGTAAAGGCAAGGACTGGGGTTGAGAGGTGAAGACGCAACATATCCCAAGAAAATGTCATTGTGGCAAACTATAAAATATAAAGCTTTACATAGATCACTGTCGGTCTATAGAGACTTCCAGAAATACTGGACTTCTTATTGGAATTGGACGAAATTGCATCCTGATTTTTTGGGAGAAGTATGATGTACTTTAAAGTGATCAGAACAGTTAACTCTAAATCAAATAAATAAATTCTCAATCTTTAAACTCCCTTAGAAATGTCTTATCCCTGAGTTACCCCATGGGGAGAAAATTTTATAGTATTAATGTATGTTTTCTAAAAGGAGAGTGAATTTAAAGCCAAACGCATTTTAGAAAATATAGCCAAATCTGTTTCTCTGAGGAAACTAAATGAAAATGTTAATCTTAGCCAATATTCAGTTTAGAGACATTATTTTAAAATCTGCATTGCAAGGCAAACAGTAAGAAGCAGTATCCTTATGTAGGGTTTGCTATAGTTAAATTATGGCTCATACTATCTGGTCTGAAGTTTATTAAGAATTACACTAGAATACTTCCTTTGGTTTCATTCTGATTACTTATTTAGAAATTCTGTTGAAAGAACCAACCGTGTGCCCCAAAACAGTGACTGCAAACGATTATCAACAGCTGTCTTGTGTCTGTGTGCACATGTGAACAAAGTTCCAGGCACCTATAAACAACGGCAGCTGTGTTGGTTGGTACTTACGTCACATCATTATCAAATAAAAATTTAATCAGGACATTATCCCAAAAATTCACACCACATGTTTATGCTCTCCTTGCATGACAAATCCATAAATAAAAGTTTATTTGGAAAAATGTGGTTTGAAATACAATACCACTTGTTGCCAAAATATTACAGTAATTAAAGAGTAATGAGTGTTAAAATAATTGTAGCTGAAGAAAAAGTTCCTATTATTAAAAATATGTAGATCATGTGCAGAAATATGTAGATCAACTACTTTATTTTTTTTCTTTTTTTCTTTTTGAGACCGAGTCTCACTCTGTTGCCCAGGCTGGAGTGCAGTGGTATGATCTCAGCTCACTGCAACTTCCACCTCCCAGGTTCAAGCAACTCTCCTGCCTCAGCCTCCCGAGTAGCTGGGACTACAGGTGTGAGCCACCTGCCTAATTTTTGTATTTTTAGTAGAGATGAGGTTTCACCATGTTGGCCAGGCTGGTCTCAAGCTCTTGACCTCAGGTGATCCACCCACCTCAGCCTCCCAAAGTGCTGAGATTACAGGAGTGAGCCACCGCACCCGCTTAGATTAACTACTTTAAATATCAGTCCTCTCATTTCACCAGGATGTTTGTTTAAAAAAAAAAAAAAAACTACATTATCCAAGCCAAATTAAATCAAATTATTTTTATGATTTTTTATCTAATGTAACAAAGTTTCAAAGTAAAAGAGGCACATTTTAAACAATAAGGATCAGAAGATACTTGGATACTCAAGTGTGTAGGAAATACTCAAGTATACAGGAAAATATCTCAGCACAATTTATAGAAGAAAATGACAACTACACATTTTTAAGAAGCATTTTAAAAATTGACAACTATACAATTCTAAGATGACCTGTTTTTCCATTTAATCTGCCAAGAACTTCTAAGAATCCAGTACCCTCCTGAATTATATGCTTTAAAAGCAGGTATTGTATCTTAATGTCACTAAATTAGCACCAAATTACAATGAAAAATTCATACAAAGTTACTAAAGTTCATTTCCAATAAAATAAAATTTACATCAGACCATTTTTCCTAGAGTACATTTTGACAGATGAACGTTAAAAATATAAACAACATCAATTTTAAAAGTACTTTACCCTTTGTGAGATAATCAGTCTGGCCTTGGGAGTTAACAACAGCTTCAGTCCTCATAGAGTAACTTATCTATTCCAAGATTTCATTATTATTTTATAGTTCTCGAACACACCAAGAGTGCTGCCAAGCGGTACCTCACACATTCTGCAACTAACTAAAACAAAGAAAGGCAGAGGCAGCTCTACTTTAAACTATCTGTGAAACAAGCACAAGAAGAAAAAGTTTGAGATGCATTCTGTCTTCTTCTAAGGGAGAAAAAAACCTTGCTGTGGTTACACAGACTATATATTTTCAAACAAAGCTGATCATTGTTGAGGGTGAAAACACGGCTTTCAGGCTACATCCCAACTATGAGGCACACCAGCCTACACCAGCATTCCATCCGCTAACAAACAGCGGCTTGAAAGAAGCAGCTTCATAATGTGCCTTCATCTTGTGTCTCGATATTAGCCACTTTCTTATTTCTTATTAAAAATAAAACTTGTCACAGAGCAACAAAAAAATGTTTATTTAAAACATTAAAGCTAACCAGAAATGCTCCTCTCCTCAAATACATTTTATATCTTAATGTAATTTTTAATAATAATTCTTAATGTGAAAATTGTAGCCTCTGTTTCAGCCCGTTTCAGACAGGAAGCAAAATACATGCTAAAGTAGTGGTTTTGGACATTTTTAACAAACCACACACACATACAAGTAAAACAAATGTCTCATGAAACAATATGTACTACAAGTACTGTAAGATGGCACTACAAATTTTTCCATTCTGTTTTATTTACTCCTTCCTTCTTCCCTTCATTGTTTCTCCCTTTCTCTTAAATGGGTAAAATCTACAATTTGCAACCATTTTGCAAAAGTAACATCCCTGTTAGAGGCATGCCTATGGACATTAATTACACTTAACTGGACACTAATAAATTAAGTTTACGCTCAGCTTAAGCCAGGTGTAACATTCAACTAAAGCAAAAGATCTCAGAAGTTGAGAGGGGGAAAATTTCTCAAGCCATATACCAAGGAATAAGAATTAGACTGGTGCCAAAGTTCTAATCAGCTAGAAGATAATGAAACACTATTTCCAAAGTTAAGAGCAAAAAATTATCATGAACTTGGAATTCTATACCAACCTGAGGAAAAATAAAAAGATTTTTAGATATTACAAGGTGTGGTAAGCTGAAGACTGACCTTCTGCCCTGCCAGGAATGTCCACATCCTAACCCCTGGAATCTGTAAATGTTGCCTCATAATTGCAAAAGTGATTATAGATGTAATTCAGCTAAGGATCTTGAGTTCAGAGATTGCCCTGCATCATGCAAGTGGGTCCAGTGTGGTCACAAGAATCCTTCTGAACAGGAAGCAAGAAGATTAAAGGAAGGAGGAGGCAGTGTGATGGTGGAAGCAAGACATCACCAGCTAAGGAAAGCAGGCAGCCTTTAGAAGCAAGAAAAGGCAAGGAAATGGATTTTCCCCTAGTGGCTCCAGAAGGAACCAGCCCTGCTGACTCTGGCCCAGAGAAACTTGATTTCAGACTTCTGACCTCCAGAACCCATTAAATGATACATCTGTGTTGTTTAAGCCACCAAGTTTGTGGTAAGTCATGTGCTGTTACAGCAGCATGAAAACACAGGATTCAAAGTTTACTGCCTATGAAATGTCTCTTTGAAAAAGAATTTGAGAGTATACTACAGAAAAACAAAACAGCAACAGGAAGAACTGACAAAGACGCTCCTTGACCAAACTTTGGGCAGGCTCCTTTAAGCCCTCTTCTTGACTACCTCAGCCTCTACCTCAGCCTTGTCCTATCTTCAGCCTGCCTAGCCCAGCTGTAGCAAGAATCCTGCTAACTCAGTTTAGCAAGAATCCCCCCACTCTCCATGAAATCTGATCATCCTAGATATCTGAACAGATTCCTCATCCCCCACCCTTGATATCTGATCACCCTGGCCTGTCTTCAGTAAGAATCCTGTTATGTCGGTTTAGCCAGAATCCCCCTACACTTGATGTCTCTCCTCTTAGTGATTTTCCATCACTGACCTTCTTGCTCTGCCCATTGGCTATCCATCTCCACTTGTCCTTGCTGCGTGCAGAGTTGAGCCTGACCTCTCCACTGTTTTAACAGTCTTGATACCAACTGCAATGGTCCTGAATAAAGTCCACTTTCCCTTTTTAGCAAGAGTCAGAATAATTCTTTTACACAAAATAAGAAAGAGAGGCAAAAACAGGATCCGTAACATTGCCGCAGGCCAAAATTAGACATTTCCAAATGCCAACTGTGTAGCTGCATAGAGAGCAACCTGTCTACATTAGAATAGGAAACATAAGGTGTCTTAGAAGAGAGTGGGATTCTAGGCAACACAAAGATCATGGGTATAGTAGTGATACAGTAAAAGCTTACATATAAAGACATCAAAAAGAGTGTAAGGGGGCTATTAGAAATCTGAAGACAAGCAATTAGCAGAGTGAGAAAAGTCAGTCTGACATGACGTAAAATAAAAAGGGACATGGCTGTGACCTTGATGGTATATGAGAAAAGTGAATTCATTTGATTTTGACATCTTCAACGTTAGAGATTATGTTTCCTTCCCTACACACCTCATCATAATACTTGAAACTGAAGTAAATGCTATTGACATTATTATGATTATGTAAGAATTGCATTGGCTATTAATGTTCACAATAAAATATAGACAATGTCTAAAACTGAACCCTGATCTGCACACACACTCCCCACTCCAAACCTAAGCCCCCACTTTCTAGAAGCAATCACTGTTAGCTGCCAAAAATATTCTCCACACTATTCAAGAATCTGCATGTATTCATGAACACCCACAAATATTTAATCTCCCATTTTATTCAAAAACTAGAATCATTCTAAAATCGACACCTCTTTTTCACTTAACAGTACATCATGGAGACTGTATAGGTTAACACCTATAGATCTGCCCGGCAGTGCCCCTAAAGGTTAACAACCATTTCTGGGGGAAGAGGCAGAGGCAATGGGCCCTGTTTGTGGCATCTGCAGATTTCCATGTGGCAAATACTCAAGCTATGGTGGCCAGTTTCCAAGCTGCCAAAGTGATGTCACTGAGTGCAGTTTCTCCAGTATCCCAGTGGGTCTACCTCAACCTTTTCCACAGCTTTACAGCACCCTAAAGTATTAGTATAATTTATTCAACCAGCCCTTCTCTGTGGGAATGAACTAAGAGAAACTTAGAGAATGGATCAACTTGCAATGGGAGCTAAAGACGAAGCACCATGCAATAAAGAGCTTAATAGGCAATGATGACCAAAGGCAAGCTGAAAAAATGAGGAAGCAAAAACTACCAGTAAGCAGAGAAAAGTAGCTGGTACAGAGAAGGAAACAGCACCTGAGATGCAGAGCAAAGCAGTCACCACAAGAGACCTTTTAGCCCAAAAGAGACTGAATAGCCCACCCCGAAGCTGCTTCATGCTTCAGTTCCTGATGGCTTTCATTTCTAGTATAACGAATTCAGACAGCAAATGCTCTTTTTTCCTTACAATAATCTGAATAAGTTATTTGTGTCTTTCATCCAAATTCACTGGCGCCTCTTAGTTATGTTTTCAGTTGTGACCACTTTCTCACTGAACCATGGACTAAGATACATCAAGAAAAAAGATTATTTTTAAATGTTGAAATCTTAGTAAACGTATGTGTGATCACTTCCTCACTGTACCACAGATTAAGATATATTAAGAATAAAGATTATTTTACATGTGGAAATCTTAATAAACACCATTGATAAAAATGCCATTATAATTTTGCCATGCTCTAGATCCAAGGCTGGAAGGAATGCTCAGAGGAGGAATGAGCAGTGAAGCAGATTAACATCAAAGCACAACTAAAAACACAAAAAATAAAGGAAGGTACATCTGCAACAAGAGTCTGAAATACCACTTACTTTGACTGGTCACTCTGGTCAAGATGAAATATGGGAACCTAAAGGCTACATATACCAGCTCTCCCCCTAAAACATCTTGTTCTGAAATAGCACCCTGGGAAAGCCTAAGCCACCCTACCACTGGTGGTCCTGTAGGAAGAACTGTTCCAGTACCTCCTCTTGACCCTTTTATTTCCCTTTATTGGGAGATCATCTAGAATCCTAAGAAAAATAGCTCAGAGCAGTCTGAGCTCTGTGAGGTCCACAAAATCTATCAGGCCCAGAGAGATGTGCACATGGGACTTCAGTTATGGATCCTCCCATGCCTGGGGAAAACTGTTTAAGAGCATTTTGTGCCTGGCTAGCTGCCTCCCCCATTATCTTCATGTTCTTGGAGTTTGTGATACAAAGAACAAGATTTAGACAATCAATAGCTTATGTTATTTTGATGTAAATTCTTGGTAAAATCTTAGAAACAGTCCCTTCTTTTTTCCTTAAAAACCCGCTTGTAACTGCTGCTAATTGGAGTGTATATTCAGGGCAATGTCAATCTATGCACCCAGGTGGCCATCCTCAAGCTCTGGACTCAAATTAACTCTACTTAATCATATTTCCATTATTTAAGGTTGACAATCCAATCCTATACTTCCCCGTGGTCCAACCCAATCCCACTTGCATCTCCCATAACTACATTAATTCCACATTAAACAAATGCCTTTTCAAAAACTGCACAACTTCAAAAACCCATTTATCTCCATCTTGCTCCCCCTGTTAGCATATAATCTTAGAAAAATCATTTGGCTTCCTTTCCTCTTTCTTATGTTTACTTGGGAACAAGAAGAAAAGAGACAGATCATAGCCACAATTATAGAACAGTATAAGTAATCACCATCAAGGAAAGAGACAGCCAGTGAAAGCAAGATACGTGAAAGACCCAGTGCCATCAACCCACAAAGTCCTCAGAAATGCCCAGATTTTCTCTTCAAAAGAGCCACACAAGTTCCATACATATCTTCATATTCCTCCAGGTTTTGTTTTTGGGGGATTTTGTTTGTTTTGAGACGAGGTCTCACTCTGCCGCCCAGACTGGAGTGCAGTGGCACGATCACAGTTCACTGCAGCGTCAATCTCCCAGGGCTCAGGTGATCCTCCCACCTCAGCCTCCTGAGTCCTAAGTAGCTGGGACTACAGGCGCATGCTACCATGTCTAGCTAATACTTGTATTTTTTGTCGAGACAGGATTTTGCCATGTTGCCCTGGCTGGTCTCGAACTCCTGGGCTGGGGCAATCCACCCACCTTGGCCTCCCAAAGTGCTAGGATTATAGGCATGAGCCACAAAGCCCGGCCTACTCCTCTAGTTTAAGTATGCATTATCTGATACAATCAAAGTGTTCAAAAGAAATAAGCCTAAATGTTCTTCAATTTTAACTTTTCATTATCAGCACAAATATGATTTATACCTTCCCATTCAAAATATTTCTCATATCACCAATAGCATTATTACCATTATTTCCACTGTATCATGCTTCAAATTAATACTTTTTTATTTTTTCATTAAATTTGCAGAATACACTCTTCAAACAAATTCTATAAATGCCCAGTTGCCAAGCGAGTAGGGTGAGTGGGGCTGGGGAGGATGCAGCAAAGCTCTGCTAGCTTGGCCTCCCCTTTCCCTATGGTGAGCACTGCCGGGGTGGAAGGACCAGGCACACACACTGCACCTGCTGGCCTCTGGGTGTGCCCACTTGTAATGCTATTGCCCAAATGATTTCCCTTCCCATCAGCTTCCCAGCTGCCACCTCAGCCTCCCTTCAAGGAGTCCCCTTGATTCTCCATGGCTTGCCCCTGATTCTGCAAATAAAAAGATCAACAGTGTCAATATAATTGGTAGGTTGCTTGTTTTGTTTTTGTAAGCACATATTTTTAAGATCATTGGGAAGAGGACAAATTGCCAATATTTTATACATAGAGCACCTTGCGTCAGAGGTAGATATTTAATATTTCTATAACTAGTAAAATATTTAAATTATGGTTTTAAGTTAAAATTTTTTCTCACACCAAGTCCTGGGTCAGCTTCTATTATTTGCTTCCTAATTTCTAGAAAGATAGGAAACAAAATAATTTTTAAAGTCCTAGAAACAAATGCTGACAAGATTTCATTATAACAGAGAAGACTTTTTTTTTCTCAAATTTAATCAAAACTAGAATTGTAAGCTGCTTATATATGCTCCACCTTACCACTGTCCATTGCCAGTAAGGCAGAACTGGCCACTGCTGCTTCTGACCTACTGTATTTCCAAATCTGTTACCTGTAATTCTTTACTGAATATATGTATTACATGTCTCTTCTACTGAACTATGATCTCCATGAAAAGAGGACAGTTTCTCATCCATCCTGGTGTCTCTGGTATCTATCAGTGCCTAACCCATGGTAGATGCTCATTAAATATTTCTTGAAAAGCATAAAAAGTTACTAAAAATTAATTACTAAAGTGAATTATCCAACCAATTAAAAATTTAATATATCAACGTATGCTGAAAATCAGACTCACAAGCTAATTTCCATATACACCTTCACTACAAAAAAAGTATACTTTTGCTAAAGATTCTTAGCTTTCTCTTATATATTTATTCCATTTATTCTATTTCAAGATAGCATTTAAATTTTTATGAAGACTAAAATTCAGACATGAGAAGTCACAATCTAGTTACCTAAATTTGTACTTCTGGTTATCTAAAAGTCCTTCACCTGCATTTTAAATAACATAGGGGGCTCCGGGAAGATGAAGGGCTCGAGAGACTCATCTGCTGTGTTTGTGCTCCAACCCTCTCTTCACTCTGCTCTTCATCTCTCCTACTCGCAGAGCTGCACAGGCTCCCTTTCGTTGTGGAAAGGCTCTGCTCATGTGGCTGGGTGTGCTTCCATCACGCTTCAAGTCATGTGGAGGAAATGCAGCGAGGGCAGCGCTCCTGAACTCTCCCACTCTCCTCTCCAAGGGGCAGAAGGACATGTGGGGTCAATGGTCTGAAAGAAGCACCTGGGCAAGACAGGCTCACCTCCTGCTCTCTCTCAGCCCCTGTCCCTGGGTGCAGCCTTCTGTCCCTAAGTGTCCCCTGGTCTGGTCTCTCTAATGGGCTCTCCATGCAGGAAGGTGCCTGCTCTTTGAGGCCCAGGCTTGTTGGCTGTGTTAGTGACCCAGTGGGCAGGTCTAAGTCAAGCAGGCTAATAAGCCCTTTTCACTCCAGATCTGATGCCATGTCCTCCAATCAGTCAACAGAGGAGACAATTTGATCTCCATCTGGCAGTCTCCTGCGCCTTACTTCTCAAGGAAAAGAAATAGTATCACTTAGTGACTCCCTGGAACCCCCCAAATCAGACTAGTAACTCCTACATTTATGTGTAAGATGAGTCACAGCTTAAAAGGATATGAAGTGATGTAACAATATTTAAATATCATTACTACTGAAGAGAAACATAATTACTAGCTGTTGCATATGAGTGCAATCCCACATTTGGGGACAGGGTTGAATGACAAAATTGCCAACAACAGATATTTAGAACCAAGACAAACATATGAGTCACTTTACTCACTTCAACCCGCCTACAGTTGCTGACAAAGTCAAGATTATATTTTAGCTGCTTTTGCAGCAGTATGATTGTTTTAACAGATGACACAAGACTGGTTTGTAACAACTCCTTGCTTGTGGATATTTTATAAACTGTTTATTGAGAGGTTACTATGTGCCAGACACTGTGCTGAGCATTTAACATGCATAATCTCACTTAAACCTCACAAAAGCCTATGTTAGTTTTTATGACTATCTCCACTTTACATATGTGGAGACTGAGGCGTGGAAAGGTTAAGTAATTCAGGCCATATGGGAAGTAAGTGACAGGGCAGGACTTAAAAGCCAGGCTGTCCAATTTCAACTTCAAAGCCATGTTTCTAACCATCAAGTGCTTTTGTTGAAGTGTAAGTATTAATAGATGATCTTATACATTTCTGCTCACTTCTGCTAGTCCTTACATTTCTTCCCACAGAAACAAATCTATGTGATTCCTGTGAATTCTAACAGCTGTACTTTCTGGATTCTAGTAGCCCTCCAATCTCATTACATGAAATTGTCAATTATATGTGCAAAATGGAGATGAATGGTATTCTGAAGAATCCAAGAACAATTTATATGAAATATTCTTTGTGGTCATAACCAACTGGACCTGCTATATTATGTTTTAAGTTGTGTGTTTTAGGATAATAACAAGAAATGATCTGGAAACATGTAAAAATTTGACACAATAATCACCAAATGACACTGAACTTTACTAAAACACTTTATGCTTTTAGTATTACTAAAGCAACTGCCTTCATGATTAATTCCCATGACTACAGAAAGGGCTCTATTGAATCTACTTCATTCACTTAGTTTTAAGAACTTCTTTCCCAGCTCATTCAGAATTGCAAGTATGTGCAGTTATATGCACTACAATAAAAGTTTGTGTTGAATTCGGCCCAATAGGTATTAACAAGAAATGTTCTAATTACAGCAAATTCTTGCAGACCAGATATAAGAAGATAATTCATAGACTGCCCACTCTGATGCTTAATAACTAATTCCACAGGCAGTGGTAACGATCAACCCAATGGTAACATTTCTACCCTTTAAATAAAAAATAATGTGCAAAAGCCAAACTGTGCCTAAAATGACACTCAAAAACAAGAACGAGGTATTGCCTAGAACAACTGAGAAGCACAAAGGGAGAACTATGTTATCATCCTTTGAGTTATGTAAGTATTACTGGGTCCCTGAATGGCCCTTGGGTTCAAATTTGACCATAAGGCCATCAAAAGCCAGCAATTTGGTAACACTGAATGGGATTTAATAAATAAAAGTGCTCATATCACACTAAAACTGTCACTCATTCAATCATTTTTGTAAGGTACCCTAAGCTCCAAGCACAGTACCACAGAATTCTCACAAGACACAGCTGCAATCCACACATTTCACCTAACAAATCCTGAACTGCGTTATATGTGAGTATCTCATATGTGCATATGTGTTTAATATTATATTCCTTAAACTCTGTTACTGTTATTGTGCTAATAATGTTGTGTTAGGGTAACTTATATAATAAGTAAGATTTATTTTATATAACAAACATCAATAGTGCCATATATATATATATATATATATATATCACTCTTCAGGAGACCAGATGAATTAAGTAGCAACTAAGAACCTGAGTGATAAGCAGTAACCAGCATTTATTCTGTACAATCTAAATGCTTTATGTATATTACCTCATTTAGTCTCCCTACATCAAAACTACGAGGTAGGTATCATTATTGCCCATTAAACAAATGAGAAAATTGGTAGGTTAACTGCAAAGATCACACAGTTCTTAAGTTAGAGAAGTGGCACTTGGAACAATGCAAGAAGGCTTTGAATAAATAAAATCGCAAGCAAATGAACAAAGGCTTAACAAGAGAATCTGTCAACAAGGATCCTCTAGCATTAAATAAGGGCAAGAGGCAAGGAAATGCCTTCAAGTCAATAGAAAGCCGTAAGTGTTTTTCACTGTGAGACAGAGCAACCTCCCTAGATGTGCACAGATCTTAAATAATGGATTTCACCAGAACTGAGCCATCTGAAGCCTAAAGTTACTCCAATATCAAGCAATAAATCATCTACCTACTGTGGAAAACAAAACAAAATTAAACAAGAAAAGCCACAGACAGAAAAGACACTGGAATGAAATGCACTAAAGACAGATGACACTGACACTATAAGTTAGAAAAAAATTTTTTTTAATTTTCCAAATACATTTTACCTTTTCTATAACATAGTACGGTGACTAGAAAGGAAAACTTGCTCCTCGGTATTCTTATAAGGTTTTAGATGGAAAGCTGTAGGACAATTTTTAAAGCAAATTATATAATCAAATAATTCTGCCCTATCTCTATGGATACCTGAAAGTTCCACTTGGAATACTGACTGGCCAATCATTAAGTGAATGCCAATCAGATGAAGAATATAAAGACCAGCTTTTCCTTGGAGAAATGAGATGAATTAAACTTTCTAATATTCATTAATTCAGAAAGTACTGAACACCATTTACTGCCACTGCACCTAGCTATCACATAATACAAAGACAGATAAAACAGTTCCTCAAAAAGATCACATTCCTGAGGGAATCAGACACATAAAGACCAACTGTAAATAATGTGAAAAATGCTCTTTAATAGATGTGTTTTTTAAATGCTACAAAAAAGCTGATAGAAAAAAAGCAAAGTCAGAAAAAAGTTTTAGGTACAAAACAACGTTTGATCCAGGTCCTAAAATAGCATGGTAGAGGCTGGGCACAGTGGCTCATGCCTGTAATCCCAGCACTTTGGGAGGCCAAGGCAGGTAGATCACTTAAGGCCAAGAGTTTGAGACCAGCATGGCCAACACAGCGAAATCCCATGTCTACTAAAAATACAAAAGTTAGCCAGGCATGGTGATGGGTGCCTGTAGTGCCAGCTAGTCAGGAGGCAGAGGCAGGAGAATTGCCTGAACCCGGGAGACAGAGTTTGCAAGGAGCTGAGATCAGGCCACTGCACTCCAGCCTGGACGACAGAATGTGACTCTGCCTCAAAAAATAGTAATAATAAAACAAAAGCATGGTAGAAACTCACCATGTGGACAAGGAGAGAAAGCTACAATGTTACAATAAAAAGTCAGAGACCCCCAGCAACAGGAATGGCTATTTCAACAGCAGCAGCTACGTCAACAGTAATGTGGGGTAGGAAAGACAGGGCCCCAAACTTCTAACATGTCTCCGTCACCTCCTTTTTCACAATACTCACCCCTGACAACTGGATAATCTACCGCAGGAGCAGAAGTATATATAGGAAAACAAGAAAAATATTTAGGGATTAGAAATTAGTTTGAGGTCATCAAGAAAGCTAAATAACTTAGTAAAAATTTAATTAATATTTTGATACTACTAACGCATCATTATTACCTGGGTATTCAATCATTATTACCTAGGTCATTCATATTTGAATGACCAAAATAAGGGTAACTGTAAGCCTTTTTAACTATGCAAATTTTACTCAAAAAGCAAATTTTAAAACCAAACCTAATCACATCCAAATATATATTTCTTCAATATTAAGAAACATCTATATAACTGGCCGGGCGCAGTGGCTCACACCTGTAATCCCAGCACTTTGGGAGGCCAAGACAGGGGGATCACAAGGTCAGGAGATCGAGGTCATCCTGACTAACACGGTGAAACCCCGTCTCTACTAAAAAACACAAAAAATTAGCCAGGCATGGTGGCAGGCGCCTGTAGTCCCAGCTACTTGGGAGGCTGAAGCAGGAGAATGGTTTGAACCCAGGAGGCAGAGCTTGCAGTGAGCTGAGATCACGCCACTGCACTCCAGCCTGGGTGACAAGAGTGAGACTCCGTCTCAAAAAATAAAAAAGAAAAAAAGAAAAAAAAAGAAACATCTATATAATCTAACATATATATATTATCTTCCTAATAGGGAATATATTCGAGAAAAATAACAGTAGTAGAATGTAAATTTCCAGAGAAACTTGCACAATCACGTTCCAGATATTAAAAGAAACAATACTCTTAAACACAACTGATCCATGAGAAAAAGGGAAAGGGGCTACTGCTACTAGGCTCCAGGTAACATCTTGTCTGGGGATCCTGAAAAATATTTAGGTTTTTTTTTTTTTTTTGAGATGGAGTCTCGCTGTGTCACCAGGATGGAGTGCAAGTGGCGCAGTCTCGGCCCACTGCAACCTCCGCCTCCTGGGTTCATACCATTCTCCTGCCTCAGCCTCCCGAGTAGCTGGAACTACTGGTGCTTGCTACCATGCCTGGCTATTTTTTTGTATTTTTAGTAGAGACAGAGTTTCACCGTGTTAGCCAGGGTGGTCTCGATCTCCTGATCTCGTGATCCACCTGCCTCGGCCTCCCAAAGTGTTGGGATTACAGGCGTGAGCCACCATGCTCGGCCCAATATTTAGGTTTCTTTACGGTAGCCCAACCCAATGTTTCACCCTCAATTCACCTGGCCAAAACCTTAAACACAATGTTCAATCAGACCATAAATGGATTTTTTACATAGCAGTCAAAGAGTTAAACTCTATGAAGAAGTCACAAGTGCGGGGTGGGGGAGGGGAGCCTTGTCCCCAATGCTGCCCTTGATGAATTATGTCAATTTCCACATAAAATACCAACTCCAAGGAGACTGACTATAAAAACATTTTACATGAAAGATCTGCCATCCTTCTCACTGTGGAAAATATTTCCTAGAAAGCACTGTCTTGAAGTCATTCAGTAAACTACCTGAACTTATAGAATGCATTTATAACAGTAATCTAAATTTTCTTTTTTTTTTTTTTTTTTTTTTTTAAGACAGAATTTCGCTCTTGTCGCACAGGCTGGAGTGCAGTTGCACGATCTCGGCTCACTGCAACCTCATCCTCCTGGGTTCAAGCAATTCTCCTGCCTCAGCCTCCCGAGTAGCTGGGATTACAGGTGCCTGCCACCACACCTGGCCAACCTTTTGTATTTTCAGTAGAGACGGGGTTTTGCCCCGTTGGGCAGGCTGGTCTCAAACTCCTTACCTCATGTGATCCACCCGCCTCGGCCTCCCAAAGTGCTGGGATTACAGGTGTGAGCCACCACGCCTGGCCAGTAATCTAAATTTTCTAAGTAGATAAGCAGGACCAACTTCACAATGCAGCAATAAAAGACCAAAAACAACATAAAAGCCCATCAATTCAGTTATTAAAAATCATGAAGCAAAATTATATGTACTGATTTGGATTCGTCCCCAAGATATACTGTAAGCAAAAACAAAACAAAAAACACAGGGCAAGGCTCAGAATAGTTACACACAGTTAACAGTGGTTGTCCTGGGGAGATTAAATCTAGGTGAACAGAAAGGACACTTATTTTTCACTCTTTAGTACACCCTGAACTTTTTGTTATGTACACATACCACCTTGTCAGAATACAAACATAAATTTTTAAACAATTGTAAATATAATTAACATTAGCCAAAAAATCCCTCCTAAGGAAAAGACCACTGCAACACAGCTTCTCCCACACAGGCAAACCCTCCCCTCTCTGCCCCACCCTCCCTCAGCCTCCAGTGATCTGACAGCCAGGAGGATTTGGGGTAAGGTCCCCTCAGCCTTTCTGGGGAGAATGTCCTCTAGCTTCTTCACTGCTCTAAAAGAAAAGTAATCCAAAGAGCTAATACTTCTCTCCTGTGGCCAAAAGAAAACTAATGAACACTTTCTTCCCCAGCAGGCCATGCAAGCAGGGGTGCTGAGCAGAAAGAGGTGAAGCTGCCGTGTTCCACCTTCTCTACGCGTGAACAGCAGACCAGCCCAGAGAAACATATCCTTTACCACCGCAGTCATCTGTAAAAGGGTCAGCATTTTGCTGAGAGCTGCAAAACTTAAAGCATAATACAAACGCTAAAGGCATTATACTTTATGCTTTTCAGAACTGGCTCAAATATCTTGAAAATATAAATACAAGTAACAAAAATTTACAGGAGAACCTGCCTCAGTAGACCATACTACAACTTTCCTGATCAATGTACCTACCAGATGAGATTTTTTTATTTCTAACAAATCTGGACTGTTTTGAAATGAATGTCTTGTAGGACTTTCATGTATTTTGTTTTTAAAAATGCTTGTAAAGCCTCTTAGAGGGTATCTTCTCCTGTGAACTTGTATTTGCATATGACACTGATCTTGTTGACTATAGTTTTGCCAACCACACTTTGGCCAATAATCCTTTTCAAGAACATAACTTCCAAGGTTAGTGAGGGATTAACATACACAAAAGACTTTAATAAACTTACTGACAAACAGCTTACATTACTATCCTTGTGAACAGTAAATTACTTTAATTGACGATTTTTAATACCGTCGATCTGGTAGATCCTTTGCTTTCCAGTAAAACCATCAATGCTTTACAATTTCACAAACTCTCTATGTGCAAGGCTCTTTTTAAGTACTGAGAAACAGTTTATCAAGACAAGATATGCCTTCAAGATGCTTATAACCTTGCAAATGAATTTTTAAATCCTTACCATAAGAGATGTGTTCACCACAGGACCATACCAGCAGTGAGAGAAAGGTAAACTATAAACTGTTTCTAACATGAATAGAAAACTAAAGAGCAGTTAATGACTTAATTAGAAAAGGTGATTATCTGAAGTAAGGGTAGAATTTCAGCAAGATCATTCTTTGTTTATTGTAATATTATAAATAAGAGACAATTTGGATTTTTCTTTATTTTATTTTTTCAGACGGAGTCTTAATCTGTCGCCCAGGCTGGAGTGAAGTGGCACGATCTAGGTTCACCGCAACCTCCGCCTCCCAGGTTCAAGCAATTCTTCTGCCTCAGCCTCCCAAGTAGCTGGGACTACAGGCGCCCGCCACCATGTCCGGCTAATTGTTGTTGTTGTTGTTGTTTTTAGTAGAGAAGGGGTTTCATCATATTGCCCAGACTGGTCTCGAACGCCTGACCTCATGATCCGCCCAGCCAGGCCTCCCAAAGCAATTTGGATTTTTCTTATAGGACTTGCCTTCAGTTGGCTTTCTGTTCTTCTACAAATCTAAGCACATCTAGAAATCAGAAGCTTAAACTGCCTGGCAAGTATGATGGAATGCAAACAGAAACCAAAGTTAATTGCCTACTTCCTTTTAAACACTATCAAGCAAAAATCGTTTGGAAAATGTGGTTTCTTTATTGATATACGCTTTAGAAACAACTTTTCTAACAAATAATGTCTGGAATGTGTGGATATCTGTAAACACATGCAAACTTTAACTTTCCCCAAATCGACAGTCAATAATTTCATAATCTGACTGATGCATTTAACAAATCAATACTATTTCACAAAATTATTCCATATACCATTAACTTTACTTCATTTTTGTTTTCATCTGATTCAACAGAATTCCTAATAACTTCTTTACCACTTATTATTGATGTAAACTTGGGCAAGTCACAACCTGCACAAGTTTCAGTCTCATAATCTATAAAAGAAAAACAATGATGACAACACAATAAGAGCGTGAACTCACAGGGGCTCAATGTCCACTAAGTCAGGCACTGTTTGGAGCAGGATGGAGTGTTCTAAGCATATTTTCTCAAGCATATTGTCATACGTAAACTCAAACAACCCTATGGTGTAGTCACTATTATCGCTGCCAAATTACAGATGAGGAAAGGGAGGCGCTCTGAAGTTTCCAAATGTCTCACAGCAGGCGGCAGAGCGGGATGTGAACACAGTTGGGATCCAGAACCCATTCTCAAAATCATTACACTACAGCTGCCTGATAATTATAAAATATTTCCTGCCCAGCTCATAAAATTCTTGTGAAGATCACATTTAATCAAGCTCATAAAGCATTTTAAAACTTTTTTTTTTTTTTTGAGACAGTCTCACTCTGTCGCCCAGGCTGAAGTGCAGTGGCACGATCTCAGCTCACTGCAAGCTCTGCCTCCCGGGGTTCACGCCATTCTCCTGCCTCAACCTCCCGAGTAGCTGGGACTATAGGCATCCGCCATCACGCCCAGCTAATTTTTTGTATTTTTAGTAGAGACGGGGTGTCACCGTGTTATCCAGGATGGTCTCGATCTCCTGACCTTGTGATCCGCCCGCCTCGGCCTCCCCAAAGTGCTGGGATTACAGGCATGAGCCACTGCACCCAGCCAAAACTTTAAAGTGCTATATAAATACAAGGCATTTGTTAGGAGTAAAGTCTCGAGGACAAAACTGACTGGATTTTTAAAAAGTTAAAGTTAAAAATTAATTTTAAAAATTAATTCTTAAAAAGTTAAAAAATTGGAAGGAAACTTAAAGCTCAACCTCTCACAAATGATGATATCCCCTCGATAACATCTCTTAACAAGTGATCACTTAATTTCTCCTTAAGGCTTCCAGAAATGAAAATCTCACAAGTCAGCTCATTCCAGCTTGAAGTGTTCTAATTATTAATAGAAATGTCTTCCTTTTAGTTCTAAACAAAATTAGGCTTTTCCACATGAGAGGCCTGTAAATACAAATCTCTGACATATTCACACTAACACATGACATTTACTAAAGTCCCCTTTGAAATTTGATGCCCCAAATTCAACATGATACCCCAGAAAAGGTTTGGTGGGAGAAAAGCAGCACTATTACCTCCTTTGATCTGCAAACAAATATCCACTTTTATTTTCTGGCTGTTAAGTCAATTTAATGGGTTCTTATTAGCACATACTTAATTAAAATATCTCAGACCTCTCTTAGAAGCTTTCTCAATCTCAATACAGAGCTTGACATTTTATTATTTTTAATTAACTCATTTTCTATTTTGGTCCATGACTATCCTATAAAGATCTTTGTAAATCTTAATTTCATAACCTTACTTTAGCTATCTCTATCAACTTTCTACCTATCTCCTTCCCTTCATAAATCCAACAATTGTAACTAAATTTTCACCCTAGCCACTGAAAAACTGCTGAATAAGCTAAGATCCTAGGACCCACTGGCAAAGACTTTCATTCTGATAAACATCAACAAATTAATTTAACTATGGTCTATCAATCAATTATAAAATCTATATATGACCTATATCCTCCAACCATCATTTGTTCTTCTAGTCTATGCTAGGATCATAGAAGACATAAATACCTTTCTAACACTCAAATAAAACTTATCTCCAACATTTCTTTAGGTTGCCTGTTAAGTAATAACAAAAAAAGGAAGTTGTATTAGTGCTATTATACCCAGAAAAGTCCCTAAAGACCATTATTTCCTTTTAAACCCATTCATAAGCCATGATTTAATAAAACTAAGCTCGAATTCTGATTAGGATTAGCATGAAGTCCAATAGTTTCTAGTTACCAGAATCTACCCATGCTTCTCTTCGGAGTCTAGTCTTCTGGTACCTTTTCCATATTTTACTACCCTTAAAAGACTATTAAATTACTCTAAAATAGACAGTCTAAGACAACAGCTCATCTAATCCTAAAGACCTAAATTTAAATAGTTTATTATCTCCTAACCAACCTTGAGCCTCAATGACTTCTCATTTCTGTCCATTCTCTTTTCTGTTCAAAGATAATTCTACGATAAAAAGAACAACAACAACAAAAACAGATGGAAGCAAAAGAGTCCAGGACATACATGCTTTCTTTATGTTTACATTATATGATATGTTCCAAACAGCAGGCCTATCTAGTTATTATTGATCTGTAGAATCCAAAATAAGTTTTTGAAGGTGTTCTATCAGACTCCACACTGTTCACAGATATCAACTCATTCAGTTTTTACTTTTCCTGATGCTATGTTTAAGTATCTACTACTTTTTTCACTCCCTATTGGTGATAAGCCTTTTCTCCCACCTTTCACCCAAACTCTTTTTAAATGTGAACTCAAAGAGCACCCTAAGCAGCTACTTTATTTTATGTATAGTTCTTTATCTTTTCTTTCTCATGAGTATAAGTAGTCACTGTAGATTTTTCTTATATTGATCCAATTTTCCTTTCAGTCTGTAGTAATCAAGCCCACATTTAATACGTTTCTAATTCATTTTCCTAAAGTAAATCACATATCACTAACTGCGTATGAAATGTTTTTCCTTTACAAGTAGAAATTCTAGGAAGTTACCATCTCTTCTACTTTACCAACACGTACTTCTTTATTAGTTAGAATTAGCCCTGAAAGGCAGTTCCCTTCATTATTGCCACAACCTCCTAAATTATATAGTACTCAAGAGTGAGATTACAAAACGGATTTATTTATATTTGAATAAGCTCTGTTGTCGGCCTTAGATTCTTGCTGAAAAAAGATGGTTACAAATGATAGCAAGATTTCATAGGCTCAAAGTTGCCAACATAATTGAAGGGGGGAGAGACAGTCTTTTCAACAAATGGTGCTGAAATAACTAGGTATCTATATGGTATCTATATCTATATTAAACCTTAGCCTTTACCTCAACAGTATTAAAAAATTAACTGGAAATAAACCACAAACATATATGAAAGTGTAAAAACTATTTAGAAGAAAATATAGGAGATAATCTCGATGATACTGGGTTAGCCAAATTTTTTTTAACCAAAAATAGCACAAACTAGAAAAGCTGATAAAAATAGAGCTCATCAAAATTAAAACCTCTTGCTCTTCAAGGGATATAAATAAGAAAATGAAAAAGCAAGACTGGGAGAAAAGCCTGTAAAATATGTATTAGACAGAAGGCTTATATCCAGATTAAAGAATTCTTACAACCCAGTAAGAAGAAAACAAGCAGCCTGTTTTTTGTTTTTTCGGGTTTTGTTTTTTGTTTTTTAAAAAAAGCAAAAGAGGCCGAGCACTGTGGCTCACACCTGTAATCCCAGCACTTTGGGAGGCCAAGGTGGGCAGATCACCTGAGGTCAGGAGTTCAAGACCAGCCCAGCCAACATGGTGAAACCCTATCTCTACTAAAAATACAAAAATTAGCTGGGCGTGGTGGCACACACCTGTAGTCCCAACTACTCAGGGAGGCTGAGGCAGAAGACTCACTGGAACCTGGGAGGCGGAGGCTGCAGTGAGCCGAGATCGCGCCACTGCACTCCAGCTGGGCAACAGAGTAAGACTCCGTCTCAAAAAATAAATAAATAAAAACAAAATAATAAAAAAATTAAAAAAAAAACAGGCAAGAGATTTGAACAGACACTTCACAAAAGACACATGGATATATGAATGGCCAAAAAATACACTAAAAGATGCCCCAAACCACTAATAATTAGAGAAATGTAAATTAAAATCACACTGAGATACCACGACTGAGGTACCACTATGGTCAAAGTTAAAAATACTGAAAACATCAAGTGCTGCTAAGGATATGGAGCATCTAGAACTCTCCTGCAGCATGCGTGAAAATACAAAATGGTACAGCCATGTTAGAAATGAGAGCATGTGTCTTATAAAGTTAGATATAAAATTGTATCATACTGACCAGCAATCTCACTCCTAGGTATCTACGCAAAAGAAACAAAAACATTTATTTATAAAAATTTTTATGTGAAAGTTCATACAGCCCAAAACTAAAAACAACCTAAATATCCATCAATTGGTGAAAAGGTAAGCAAATTTTGGTTAATTCATACTTTGGAATACTATTCAACAACAAAAAGGAAAAAACTGCTGATAACACGAAACAATGCAAATAAAAGAAGTCAAACACAAAAGACCTCCTACTGTAGAACTTCATTTATATGAAATGCTAGAAAATGTATGTTTGTTTACTTGTTTATTTTGGTCCACTGAACCCACAGATCAGATCATGTCATTTACCACTGTAACCAGTGCTTAGGACAGTGCCCGACATCTAATTGGTGGCTCAATAAAGTTACTGAAAGACTAACTGAATGAACAAGAATTATCTAGTTTAATCCTAATCACAACCATAGTGATAAAGATACCGTCGCAGCGATGAGAAAAATGAGACTTAGAGAGATCAATGTTGGCCCAAGATTACATGGCTACTGAGTGGTGGTGCCACAGATCAAACTCAGGCCTCTCTGACTCTAAGTCCTGTTCACTTAACTATGTTTAACGTCTATATAGTGTAGCAAAGCTCACTGACATTCTACAACTTCAGTTTATTCACCTAGGATCTTAAGTTAATGGTCAGATTCCATCATAAGTTTTAAGGACTATTCAAATTATTTCACTGTAATTTTGTATCAAATTATTCTTTGAAATAGTTGGGGCAGCTCAATTGTTTTGTTAAGCAGAGACAGTTACCAGGCCTGATGGTACTTCCTAAAATGGGCTTTAGTTGGTTAGGTTACAACTAAATTTATAGTACATACCTAAATAACAGGTGCATATTTCCACTAAAGTAAATAATATAGTATTTATATATTCATCTTATTAACAAGGAAGTCTGTTTCACTACTCTTAAACATTGCTAACTCTCACTATACTATACTTCCTGCCAAGACTAAACATCGAAGTGACAGCCATCTTTAGTAAAAGATTTGAATGTGCTTAGAGGCGTGGCATACACACACCAATTAAGAAAAAACAAAGGTTATATTCGGCAATGTGAGACTTACCATAATAATTCTATTCACTGGGGTAAAAATGAAAACCAGAAAAAGAAAAGCAGAATGAAAGAGCTTCTGAATGACAGTGAACTTAAACAAGTGAGTCAGGATAGTGAGTCATCCTTCAGTGCATGCCTCAAAAATGTGAACAGATACTACCCTAAGTCCTACAATGTTAATCATAATCCTTTTAAAAATCAGGAAATAAAGCTGCTTTAAGCTGAATTCCTGTTTTCAATGTGGTCATAGTTTTGCCACATGCATAACAATTGATAAGCGGTTTTAAGAGTAGTCCTTGAAATCCTGCCTACGGATAGGGGTGGCTGTGGAATGTGTAAGAGTATAACTAACTGCAACCACGGGTTTCGTGAAGTTCTATAACATCCTTTAGGGTGGGAATAAGATCAAGGAAACTCTTTTATGTTGGTGTAACACAATTCACATTATGCAGAAAATTCATACACACCAATGGGAAATATATCCACTAAACGTATTCTTAGCTTTAGGTAATGAAACACTTATTTCCTTACAAGGAACCCCTTTCTAATTTGCCTATTTCTACCAACACCACCACACCATCTCGGGCCTTAAATACAAAAGCTTTGCTGCTTTATTATTTTTTTAATAGATTTGGGGGAGGGTGGGTACCAGCACAGTTTTGTTACATGGATATATTGTGTAGTGGTGAAGTATGGGCTTTTAGTGTACCCATTACCCCAATAAAGAATAATGTATCCAGCAGGTAATTTTCAAACCTCACCCCCCTCCCACCTCCCACCTTTTGGAGTCTCCAATGTGTGTTCCTCTCTCTATGACTATGTTGTACCCATTGTTTCGCTCCTACTTATAAGTGAGAACACTGGCATCATTTTTAACATTTTATTTATCCTTCACCCCTCTACCTGTAATTTCTCACTAAGTTTTTAATATTCTTTTCAATCATCCTTCCTTTTTCATTTGCTCCACTATCACATTAATCCACAACCATATTTTGGCTACTGAATTGTTGAATGCAAAGAAAAAGCTGTTTCAAGACAGTGTACAATAATCCCAAGTGTGATCTATTGGGATCATTTGGCAGGCATGTCACAAGTAACTTGCCAATAATGACAATTAACAACACTGAAATTCAAATCTTACTCTAAAATAATACTCCACTCACTAACTTCAGCCTCCAGGTTTCCTTGTGTGGATGACATTTCAGCAAGCATACCAGAAATAATATATAACTCACTTATGAGACTATTCACTCAGGTGACCTGTTATGTATGCCAAAACTAAATAAAAGGCTGAAAATCAATGTTCCTTAATATATTATGGGAATATATACTTACATCCATTCATTGACCCCTCACTCCATTCATCAATATTAGATTTGTCTCAGTATAACAAAAAATAGCAAGATTAGGCTGGGTGTGGTGGCTCATGCCTGTAATCCCGGTACGTTGGAAGGCTGAGGTGGGTGGATTATCTGAGGTCAGGAGTTAAGAGACCAGCCTGACCAACATGATGAAACCCCGTCTCTACTAAAAATACAAAAATTAGCAAGGCATGGTGGTGGGCGCCTGTAATCCCAACTACTCAGGAGGCTGAGGCAAGAGAACTGCTTGAACCCGGGAGGCAGAGGATGCAGTGAGCCGAGATCGTGCCACTCCAGCCTGGGCAACAGAGTGAGACTCCATCTCAAAAAAAAAAAGCAAGATTAAAACAAGACAAGATGTTTATGTCTCTCCTGATGTCTAAGAAATCTAGATATAAGTCATCCAGGTCTGATATGGGGACTCTAGAGTCTACAAAGATCCAGGCTCCTTCCATCTTTCTTCTCCTCTATCCTCTGTAAGGCCTCCATTCTTAAAGTTAACTCATTAGGTAAAGACAGTTGCTGGATCTCCAGCCATCACATTTGTATTGCAGACAGAAGGAGTGAAGGAAGGTGGGTGCAAGAGAGCAGAGTACACACAGAAGAAAGAGCAACGGTGCAGCCCCAAATAGAAACTGCTCAGAGGAAGCAAATTCAAGAGTTTTCAGTTTCACACGGCTGGGAGACAAAACTAGAGCTCAGGGCACAAAGCATGAGGGGCCAAGATCCTACAGAAAAAGAAAGCAGTGAGAAATCAACCCAAAATCTGAGCCCTTTAACTCCTCAAAGCATCTGCCCATTCACAAGCACCACAGACTGAGAGAAACCAGGCAGAAAGTAACAATAAAAAATGTAAAAGCTAAACAGAACTTGAGGCAGTCCTGAGAAAATAAAAATTGGAGTTCGGGATCCACTAAAGGGGCAGCAACCTGGTAAGCACCCAGATTCCAGCTCAGGCCCCTGAATGACTATGCCCTAGGATCAATGGAGAACCAGAAATAAGTGAAGCTTTATAAATACTGAAATTCAGACAGCTCAAACATGATTGGACTAAGTCGTTTTGCCTTTTATTTTGCTGCCTGCAAGAAGTTAACAGTTAACAGCTTAACCAAAACCTCTACAAGTTTTTCATATGTACTATCTGATATCCAAGAAAAAATTACAAGGCATATGAAGACACAATACCAAGAAAAAAAAAAAGAAAAAAGGAAACAGAGATAGACCCACAAAGTAAGGCAGCTTTTTTTTTTTTTTTTGAGGCAGAGTCTCGCTCTGTCACCCAGGCTGGAGTGCAGTGGTGCGATCTCCACTCACGGCAAGCTCCGCCTCCTGGGTTCATGCTCTTCTCCTGCCTCAGCCTCCCGAGTAGCTGGGACTACAGGTGCCTGCCACCATGCCCGGCTAATTTTTTTTTTTTTTTTTTTTTTTTAGTAGAGACGGGGTTTCACCATGTTAGCCAGGATGGTCTCGATCTCCTGACCTCATGATCTGCCCAAAGTGCTGGGATTACAGGCATGAGCCACCGCACCTGGCCTTTTTTTTTTTTTTTTTAAGAATCCTATGAGGCCAGGTGCAGTGGCTCACGGCTCTAATCCCAGCACTTTGGGAGGCCGAGGCAGGTGGATCACCTGAGGTCAGGAGTTTGACACCGGCCTGGCCAACATGGCAAAACCGCGTCTCTACTACAGTACAAAAATTAGCCAGGTATGGTGGCAGGCACCTGTAACCCCAGCTACTCAGAAGGCTGAGGCAGAAGAATAGACTGAACATGGGAAGTGGACGTTGCAGTGAGCTGAGATCGCACCATTGCACTCCAGCCTGGGCAACAAGAGTGAAACTCGGTCTTAAAAAAAAAAAAATATATATATATATATATATAGAGAGAGAGAGAGAGAGAGAGAGAAGAGGAATAAAAGATAGAAAATACATGAAAGAGCATAGGAGACATATGAGACACAAGGAAATGGTCTAATGTACATGCAGTTAGAGTCCCAGAGAGGACAGATAGAATGGTACAGAAGCAGTTTCTGAATAGCTAATAAGCAAGAAGGGGAACTCACCAGTTCAAGAGGCACAACAAACCCCAAGCAGAATATAAGGAAAACATACCTGGACACATCAGAGTAAAACTTCCAAAAATTAAAAACAAAGAAGAAATCTTAAAATAGCAGTCCAAGAAAAAGACAACCTTCAAATGGGCAGCAATAAGATCAACTGCAAATTTCTAAACAGAAACTATGAAAGTCAGAAGATAATGAAATTACACTCTTAAAATGCTAAAATAACCAGCATCTTAGGATTTCAAGACATTCTGAAAGTTTCCTTCAAAACTGAAGGCAAAAATAGAGACATTTCCAGATAATGCCTGAGATATTTAATGGTGAGCCCACATACAATAAAATAATAAAAGGGGTTCTACGAGCAGAAAAACACGAGCCTTGATGGACAAACAGTCATGAAGGAAGAAATACAGAGATATGGAAAGCGTAAATACATGGATACTAAACACATGGGGTTTACTATCTATATACAATTAAAACATAAAGCAACAATAACCCTAAAGGCAGACAGGGCATAAATGGAGTTAACTACCTTGAGGTTCTTATATTTTTCTGGAAAACAGACATCAGTACTAATTTGTTATAAATTTGAATAAGTCAGGGATTAATAATGTAATCTAGGGTAACACTAAAGAATAACAAAATGATTTATAACAGGTATGAGAATACATAATAAAAACTATTTTAATAATCCAAAAGATGACAAGAAATTACAGGAGAAAAAGAATTTAAAACATGTAGAAAGATAGAAACAGAAAGTCAGATTTAGACCCAAACATGACAATAACATATGTAAACAGACTAAACACACCATGTAAAAGACAAAGGCAATCAGATCAAATGTAAAAAAACAGATACCTGCTATTTAGAAAAGAGAGATCATAAACAAACAAGCACTCAGCAAATACGAAAGTAAAAGAATGGGAAAGTTATATATACCATGTAAGCATGAAACTAAAGAAATCTGATAACACTGTACTTATCTCGGACAAAGCCGACTTAGGCAGTAATCATTACAGGAGATACAAAGTAACATTTTATTGCAACAAAACAATCAACCCAAGAGGAAGACCTAAGTATGGACCTAGTAACACAGTTTCAAAACACATAAAGCAAAAATTGGCAAAATTAAAAGAAAAAGTAGACAAGTTTACACCATAATGGAAGATTGTAATACATAGAGAGGTCAGAGAGACACTTAGAACTCTAACAACAAATCAATCACATCCAGTCTTTTGAGTCTATCAATCTAGCTCTCAATTTCAAGGGTACCAGCCAACTGAGGACCTGGTTTTTTTATATTCCTTGCACGCACAGATGAAAAGCCCACTGACCACTTCGCTTTGGATCACAGAGAATTTCAGAAGAAGTCTAGAACAACTCCATATCCTCAAAAGCATTTTTAATAGATTACTAAAATCTAAAGCATATAATTTATTATTAATTATAAATGTCATTAATTATACATCAGATTAACTTTGCTGGATATTCTGTTTTCTAAACTTCTAAATTTCTGCATGCTGTTTTCATGCTCAATCAGCTCATTCAATCACAATTTTATTCAACATATTAGACAGAGAACTTGAAACTGTCTGCTTAATTAAAACTAGACAACTCCTTAGTAATAGAAAGGATTGAGGGATAGTCATAAAAAGAGACAAATAGAGCCCAATACAGCAAAGGAGGCAAGTACAATACCCAACACTTAATAGCAATTAGAATTTGTTACCATTTTTAGTGCCTTTTTACGATAAAACCACAACTATAGATGGATGGTAGGATCTGCGTATTTTTCCAAATATACTTACCACAGAAAGCAGTGTGAATAACATATTCTAGCTCAAAGATGGCATGATTTTAAATGCAAATTTTAAATTGGATTATCTCTAGCGTTAAATCAGAGTCATGGGGCTGAAACCTGACGACAGTGGATTTAAAGGAAAATGGAAGAGAATGAATTGGAGTTAGTGAGTGTAGACTTATTAGGGGAGAACACTGATGACACGAAAGAACAAGAGAGCTGAGTAAGCAATGTTCACAAGTGCATGAGAGCACGGAGACTCTAGTGCATGAGGAAAGAGGCTGGTGCCACACAGGGCAGTGCACACATGGCATACTACACGGGCGGGCTCATCTGTAGCTGGAACAGGTAGAATACATGGGTTCAGTTAACGAGATGCAGGGAGCTCCAACAGTATTAGTCTGCTGGTCCATGAAGCCATTGGCTTCAAGTTTCTCCATAAAGAAGCAAGATAACCAGCTGAAAATAGGTATGGAGAAGAAATGCGGAAGGTATGAGAAAAAAGGGAAAACTGAAACAGTCATCTAAGTGAATGAAGTATACAGTATGACTGTCAGGCAGCATCAAAAGCCTACCTGAGGTTCACAATCTTGAATTTAAAGGAAGGTTGTGGAGAACTCTCCAGTCACATTCAGATGCACAGGTACAAAGTAGCCGTAAAGTTGACAAGACCCTATTTGCGAAGTGACAGGTGGTACCAAAACAGTGACAGGTGGCTCCCAAACAACTTTGGAGACCTGGCCTCTTCTTCCCTGCTCCTTTGTCCCCCAACTAAATGCCACTCCTATAAGTATGTACAACAAGTATACACACTGATCTCCAAAATGCCCATGACACCATCATCTCAGGATCATCATTCCACAGCAATATTCCGAAGTTCTGGCCCTCACTAAAAAGGGTTCCTCCAGTTTTTCTCCTCGTCCTCAACAAGTTCTCCCATGAGTGAATACATCCATTCCCAAAATGGTGAATGCTTTATCTATTTAATATGTCCCTCTACCCTTATATTCCCTGAATGCTAATCTGGACATCTACACCTGAATACCTACAGGATAAATCCCAGTGTGTCAAAACAACCCTTGATGGTCTGGTCCTCATCTGTGGTTGCAGAATTCCAAGCATACCTCCTACCACTCCCCATCCATGGAACCCATAATCAAACCACACTGGACTTTTTCCTCAAACACACTTGGCTCCTTAAAACCTCCATGCCTCTAAAGATTATCACATCTATTTACCTCAATATAAACTATATCCATTTAATCCTAATCAAATTTGAAGTAAACTCCTACTGAAATTACATATAAATATCTAAACTCAACAGATCCATCCCTCGTTTGCTACAAAGAGCAAATACAGGGACTTTTTTTTCCTGGAGTTTTTGACAATGCCCAAATGGAAGTATAATAACTACAACTAACCATAGTTTACTTTGCTTAATATTAGTACATATTTGGTAATGCCTAGATGATATATTTAGATCAACTACTAACAATTTTTAACCTACTTTTGAAAAACAAAACATTGAAAAGCAATATAAGCCACTAAGTCAAGTTTGGTTACAGACTTCTATAGTCATGACAGTACAATTTTCAAAATATCGGAAACAAGACCCTGCAAAATTCTCTAAGCTGCAGGTCCAAGTGTAATAGAGCAACAAAGGTAAGTCTTTTCTAAAACCAGGTAGGGGTGTGTGTGTACCCAGGTACTACATATGCAGTATATATGATATACAAACTAGTTTCTTGGGGAGGTTCTGAAGATTATAAATAAATGTGTAAATGCTTTAGGATGTTTAAATTAAAGGAAATATTTATTGACCCAAATAACAATTTCTACTTCTCACCTTGAAGCTATATAAACAGAAAAATTAGAATTTCAAAAATATCATAAAAATAAGGATATAGCCTACTTTGTCATTTTTTAGTACAAACAAAACAGCAACTTTAAGGCCACTTTCCAAACCATTCAGTGATTCAACACGCAAAATTTACACATAGGGCATCCACGCACACTAGTAAGACAGTACAGCTTGGAGAGTAATAATCACTTTAGGATAGTATACAGTCTCGTTTCTACCTTTATTATTGAAATTTAACATGTATGGAGCTCCAAACATACATATATATATATCATCTAAGTAACATTATACTACAGTAATAAATGGAAAAACAATGCACTAAGCCCAAACCTACTTTGCTTTCTTAAACAATCACAAAGTACAACCTAAGCCTGGATCTAACACCTTATAAACATAAATTGTTGTGACTTGATCGTGGAGATAGATGGCTGCTTTCAACTCCCTGGGGAAGGAGAGTCCCATTTTGTTCCAATAGTGCACCAGTCCTGATGATGACTACTAGCCCTACAACCTGTTAGCTCTTTTACCTTAACTTCTCTAAGCTTCATTTTCCCTATCTGCAAAATTGGGATACCACCACACCATATAAGTCTGTTTCAAGGAGTGAGGTTTGAGTCTATACAGCAAGTAGTATTTGTGCATGAAAAAAAGACTGATAAGGCAATAAAATATTAACAGAGGTCTTCTCTAAGGAGATTATAAAAGATTTTTTTAAAAAAATCTTCCCTTTACTTGTTCTACGTTGTCCAAGTTTTCTACACTGAGAATAATAATTCCATAAAAATAAAATAATAAAGTCTCATTTCGTTCAAAAAAGCACGATACATCGCAAATTCCTAATTTCCCATTGTCTTCTATAATAATAGTCACTGAGTACTTGCTCTATGCCGGATACATTACATAAACTATCTCCACTTAATGTTCATAGCAACTTCTGAAAGTGCCACCTAGGCAATTATAAAACACGTACTAATATTAAGCAAAATAAGCTTTTAAACATAAGAAAATCAAGGATCAGAAACATCACTCAGCAGGTACAGGACGGCACCAAGATTCAAATCCCAGTCTAACTTCTATGCTTTAGATACCACATTACTCAGGGTTAATGATCAACTTGTCAGCAAAGTCAAGAATCATCTTACTAGTAAGGAGCAGACTACTTTAAGGCTCAGGATTTTTTTTTCTTATATAACTCTGCCCTAAAACATGCTACCCCTCCTTTCCTTAGTACCATAATAACTTTCTCTAAAAGAGGAAGCAACACTTTTGGGTTATCTGTTTTTAAAAGACTCCTAGGTTTGGCAATACTTCACTGACTCAAGTAACTAAAACACAGCTGAGACTCAAAGGTAAACAAAGAAGAAAAAAAAGGCCTCCAAACAGTAAAATATATATATATATTATATATATATATTCAAACAACAATACAGTTTATTATTTTATCCATAATCAAGTCTCTCAAAATCTTTACTCAGAACTAATTTATCCTACTGTTATTAAGAACAATTTTTAGGTACAATTAAAACCAGGTTGATGGTTGCTTCGTTCCCAAGTCAAAGAAGACTAGAAGCAGAAAATTAGAAATCAGGAAAAGAGCTATTAAAAGCAGATACACTAATAATGTACAAGAAGTAACTGCCAACCTAAAGGAGTCAGAAAGTTTAAAAAAAATGTATATGGGAAGAATTAAAAAGCAGTTAATCTACATCTATTTCGAGCATACTCAAGCAGCCCTGAATATCTCATTAGGCCCTGAGTTGCAAAGAAAAAACATTTAGTATACTCTATGTCATAAGACGGTAAAATTACATTTTAAGTAGTTTCATCCAGAATAGCTAAAATATGTTTGTGCTTTATACATCCAAAAAAATTCACATTGTAGAATACCTCATTTCCTAATTGAACACTTAATTCATGCTTATAAAATATTCAAGCAATACAGAAATGCATTAAGAAAAGTGAACTCTCTTCCTCTACACCCCTTCCCAAATGAACCCTCTAATGTTAACTTTTTTGGTGGGTTTCCATAAAGTCTTTCTCCTTTGCACATTCTAAAACAGATTTAATCATACCATACACAGGATACACATGTGCATACGTGCACAAGAACATATACGAACACACGCATATGTATAAGGCACACAACAGAACCATACTAAGCACATTGCTTTGCAATTATCTTTCTACTCAAATATATTTCATAGACATTTTTCCAGGTCTGTTCAGATAAATTAAGCTTACTCTTCTTAATACTATTGTACTTCACTATATGGATTTGCCATAATGCACTAACCTTTCTTCTACTGACAGATAAGTTCTACTGGTTTGGGTATTGTAAACAATGCTACAGTGAGGATCTTTGTGCATGTTATCTTTTGCGCAGATGCAGAAATGGTATTTCTATAGAATACTGACTTGCAGACTAGAATTAGTAGGCCAGATGAAACACAACTTTTAATTTTGATAAAGAATACCAATTTGTTCTCTTACCAACAATATGTGAGCACCTTTTTCATCACATTGAATACTGGTCCCATTTATTAATTTTAACCAGTCTTGAAACAATATTTCATTATTGTTTATATATGCATTCTCAAACAATGCAATTTCCTATCCAGTATTCTCTCATCTTCCTAAAAGAATGCCAGATCTTTTTAAGCAAGGATGTTCTGAGTAAAAAAAAAAATTTGCTCATGCGTGTAATCCCAGCGCTTTGTGAGGCCAAGGCAGGCAGATCACGAGGTCAGGAGTTTGAGACCTGCCTGGCCAACATAGTGAAACTCCGTCTCTACTAAAAATACAAAAAATTAGCTGGATGTGGTGGCTGGCGCCTGTAATCCCAGCTACTTGGGAGGCTGAAGCCGGTAGGCGGAGGTTGCAGTGAGCCGAGATCGCACCACTGCACGCCAGCCTGGCGGACAGTGCAAGACTCCATCTCAAAAAAAAAAAAAATAATTGCATTCCCAGGACCCCCCTGCAGCTAGCAGCAGCCATGTGACACAGTTCCGGCTGATGGCTTAAGGAAAAGCTTTTGCATTCCTTACACAGGTGACACCAACTTCAGATTTCCCCTTTTCCTTTTCCTTCTGGCTTGGCTCTTGGACCTAAGGATGAAGATGCAGCAGTCATCACGTATCTCTGAGGACAAGGATTAAGTGTGGCTGAGGAGAAACGTGAAAAGAGCCGGGTCACTCAAGACATTGCTTGGCCACTGTGACTACTCTGAGTCTAGCTAGCCTGGACTGTTTCAGCCACTCAGCCAGGTTTTAAATTACTTGCAACTAAATGTAATTCTAACACTGAACAGTCCTCTAATTATTTGTGACACTCAACATTCATATGTTATTAGCCACTTGTATTTCTGTAACTTGTCTATTTTATCTGCCAAATTTTCACTTGTTTCTTGATCTAAAAACGTGGAATTCCACACAGTACAATCATATGTGAATTGCCTAATTTCTCAGTATTCTAGTTTTATTAGGCATTAGTAAATAAGTTTTAGAAGATTAATAGTAAGGGTCTTTTGGTAGTTTCTTGAAAAAGTAGACATCCACTTACCATGCAATCTATGAATCACATTCCTGGGTATCTATCCCACAGAAATAAAAATTTCTATTTATGTCTACACAAAAATCTGAATGTTCATAGTAGCTTTATTTGTAATAGTAAAAAAAATAAAAAATAAAATAAAATAAATAAAAAACTTGAAACAATCCAAATATCCTTCAGTGTGTAAATGGTTAAACCAACTCTGGTACATCCATACTATGGAATACTACTCATCAATAAAAAAGAGACAAACCATTGATACATGAAACAATTTCATGGATACTAAGTTTTAAAAAATCCCCAAAGATAATATAATATATGATTCCATTTATATAGCATTCTCAAGATGGTAAATTTATAGAGATGGAGAACAAATTCATTGCAAGGGGTTAGGGAAGTGCAGGGAGGTGTGGGAAGGGTATGATAGAAAGGGCATAGCGTTAAGGAAACCTGTGGTGATGAAACTCTTCTGTAACCTTGGTTCTGATGACGGTTACACAAATCTACACATGATAAAATTGCCGAGGACCCACCACACACACACACATATACACACAAATGTCACACATACACCACACACATGCATGTAAAACTAATGAAATCTGAATAAAGTCTGTGGATTGTACCAATATCAATATCCTGGTTTGATATTTAACTAAAGTTACATAAAAATGGAGGAAACTGAGTAAAAAGTACATGGGATTTCTCTGTACTGTTTTGCAATTTCCTACGAATCCATAATTATTTCAAAATAAGTTTTTCTGAAAAGTACTTAGTGCTGTTTTCAAAAACCCCATAATTAATATACCCATTCTCTGCTTTTCAACTTGCTCCCTGCAGAGTCTAGGTAAAGTTTTTCCTTCTTTTCAGCTCAACTCCAGTCCCACATTTCCAAGGCGAGGCTTCCCATGATAATCAGAAGTGCAAGAGAGCCACTGTCTCCATTGATTCTACACAGAGGACTCCCAGCCCCTGAGCATGCAGCCCTCAGGAAGCTGAGATTGTCAAGGATAGCCATTCCAAATTAGCATTTTGTTGACATTTTGGATTGTTCACACTACAGAAAGATAAGGGCTTTCTCACAATTAATAAAACTTCAGGGAATATTCAAATGTTCTTAGGTAGTCATTTAGATTAGTCCAAGCCAGATTTTCAAAGCACAGCATGTATATTTTGTTAGATGTTTCTGGTAACTGCCATCGTGAATCTAGCAGATGTTCAGGTAACAGTCATTAAAAGCGCTCCATGACTAAGTAGCATAATGACCTTTATTAATCACTGCATCTGGTGTTTGCCAAATGGGAGAGAAACAACACTCAAGCAGCGTTTTGTTAAGGGGTAACAAGTTATCTGAATGAAGATACTTCAGCACATATAAATTATATTTAAATTATATCAAGATAGTGGTATAAACATTTAATTCCAAGTAGCATTCTCAATAAAATAACTCATTGCAAACCTAATTGCTCTCTAGAGAAGATTACTGGGCAGTCTGTTTCAGTAATAACATAAAGCAAGAATTGAATCCTCTCAGTAATTAGGTAACAGATTAAATTTATCAATTATCTACTACCTGTTATCTCACTTAGATGATAAGCCATAGAGAAACAAATACCAGGCAAGCTCATGAACCACCGAATTCTTCAGAATTATTCACTTTTCTCCAAAATGATTAATGAATTGCAGTCCTTGCCCTCAAGAAGCTCACAGCTTAATAAAGGGTACGACCCTCTAGAAAATAATCATATACACATACGCTGTAAGATAATAAGTAAAGACATATTCAAAGAGCTACTCTAAAGCATTTCCAGGTGGAACTTAGTACCTCTGCTCTACCAGTTCCCAGCTATCCCCTATGATACACCTAAAAAATCTGAGAAAGCAACACAAGATATTGCATCAGTGTCTGAGAAGACTGAGTACCTTCAATTACATTGCAGGACCACATATACATTTGATTTATATTGCTGATTTCATAATATCCACTCTTTTCTCCATTAACATGATACAAAGTAACTTGCACAACATATATTTGGGACAGTACATGCAATCCAAAATGCAGCTCTTGATACTGACTAATTACGGATTTGACACTTGTACTGCCATTTATTAAGCAACTCACAGTAACAAGTAGAGAAGTTGTATGATCTTACTACACCACAGATAGTCATCATTCTACAGGAGTTAACGTTTCTACAGTTTTTTTCTCACGTGAAGTTAATAGCCCATTTAAAGTGAAAAATAACCTAAATCATACCTGGATGTCATTATCATAGAAACAAAAACTAAGTTTTGCTTCTTATATTAAGTGATACTTTTTCTTTTAACACTATTTTTCCTTTGTTAAACATATGCGATACACACTTGAGTATGATACACACTTGAGTATACCCAAGAAGACCACAGAAAGAAGCAACATAGAGCAAATCAAAGAACATGAGAGATAACTTAAAAAAGCAAGAAACCAAGATAAAATCAGCATCCTTTAAGAATGTAGCATCCAGGCCGGGCGTAGTGGCTCACACCTATAATCCCAGCACTTTGGGAGGCCGAGGCGGGTGGATCACGAGGTCAGGAGATCGAGACCATCCTGGCTAACAGGGTGAAACCATGTCTCTACTAAAAATACAAAAAGATTAGCTGGGCGTGGTGGCGGGCTCCTGTAGTCCCAGCTACTTGGGAGGCTGAGGCAGGAGAATGGTGTCAACCCAGGAGGCGGAGCTTGCAGTGAGCCGAGATTGCGCCACTGCACTCCAGCCTGGGTGACAGGGCAAGACTCCATCTGAAAAAAAAAAAAAAAGAATATATCATCCAGAAAGCATCTGCAATGGTGATTTGCATGTCACCACAGCGTAGGGTAGCAAACTGCAGTGATCACAGCTACTATCCAGCCGCTCACCATTGAAGCCAATATGGACAGGAGTGGAGAGGCTGGTTAAGGAGGAGTACATTTCTAATGCTGACATCACAGGTGGCAGAATGGGTTTTGGATTCCCTTTACTTCAGATTACTTGAACAAACGTAGTTTTGATATTAATAGCAATACTGATTGCAATTCAAATATTGAAGATTCTTCTCTTCAACCAGCATATGTCCAGCATTTATCATATGCACAGATAATAGCGCTCCACATGCCAGGAGAGTTTATATGCCATTGGAAGAGATGGCCATCACCACTAAATATTTTTAACAACAAAGGCAGTGATTAATGGAATAAAACACAGGGCTAGAGCTGGATGGCTATGAAAATGAGCTGGGAAGGGCAGGCTGGACTCTCTGAGATGCCTGATGAAGGAGGCTGTACTTCACCCTGAAAGCAGCGAGCACTCATAATAAATTTTTAAGCTAGAGTGTGTGGCAGAAACATGAGTCTAAACTGTGGCAAAAGAGAAACATGAAAAGTGCATTCAGCAGGTTGGCATATATAAACAGTTTCTCAAAGGGCAATAAAAGATACCGAAAGGACAAAAAAGTCGGTACACATACAAAGCATAATAAATCTGAACACCACGCATATTTGTTTATTTACCAAATGCCACATATTTACTGTGTGCTTAAATGGGGGCCATTCTAAGCACTTTACAAATGTTGCCTCCTTCAATCCACATTCACGAACTTATAAGAACTTTTGTTTGAGGTTATTAATCCAATTTTACATATGAGGAAACTGAAGCACAGAGAAACTAAGTTGCTCAAGGTCACAAGACTAGTAAGTAGTGGATTCGAGAGCTGAACTCGGGCAATCTGGCTATACAATCTATCCAATACTGTCCAACAGAGCTTGCTGCATTGTGGCTATTCAGTACTTAATATGTGGCTAGAATGAGGAACTAAATTTTTTATTTTACTTAATTTTAATTATTCAACCACATGTGGCTACTGGCTACCATGCTGGAGAGTTCAGACCATATTCTTAATTAATATACGGTCCTGCTTTACTAAGAGACTCAGAGACAAGCAAGAGAGGAATGGTGCGGGGCACAGTGGCTCACGCCTGTAATCCCAAAACTTTGGGAGGCCAAGGCAGGAGGACTGCTTGAGCTCAGGCATTTGAGACCAGCCTGGGCAACACAGTCAGACTTCATCTCTACCAAATATAAGACAAAATTAGCCAGGCACGGTGGCGCATGCCTGTAGTCCCAGCTACTTGGGAGGCTGAGGCAGGAAAATCACTTGGGCCGAGGAGTTCAAGGCTGCAGTGAGCTATGATCTCACCACTGTACTCCAGCCTGGCTGACAGAGCCTGACCTTGTCTCGAAAATTTTAAAATGGGGGAGGGGAAGGAATGGTGCTTAAATAGTCCATTGCAGTCAATTTCATTCTTTAAATTTCATTTTATTTTTAATTGACAAATAATTGTATATGTTTACAAATTTAATGGTTTAAACAATTCAAAGAAAACCTTTCAAGGTCATTTCAAGTTTCAAGCAACAACTGACTGCAAAATTTACCAACTTACTTCAAAAACTCCTTTCCATAGTTAAGACTGGGCCAACGAGCTAAATAAAATGGACTCATTTTTCTTTAAAACATTATTAAATTAATTACAACCTGTACTAAATATATCTCCCTAAAACAAAGTCTTGACAAAACTTTTATTAACTAACTCTACCCACAACATACACAATTTTGACTTCAAATATGACATAGCTAAATTTAAGGAATAAATATACTGCTTATAGTTTTCCAAGTACAAATGAGCTTACACAGTTATAAAAATTAACAAACATCACTATATTGAAACAGACTGCTATCCACAGAGCTCTGTATTCTGTTCCAGACATAAACACCTACAAACAAATTATTAGCCATCTAAGAGATCAGAAGAGCAATATCAGCAACAGAATAACAACAATAATAAAAATAACAAAAATACCAACAGCAGCTTACCTTTATTCCTTACAGTGTGGCAGGCACTGTGTGAGTCCCTCATACACATGACCTCACACAGCCCTCATAACACCTGGGAAAATACACACTATTATTACCTCTACTTTTCAGATAAAGAATCTAGTGTAGAGGGAAGTTCCATAACTTGCTCAAGGCTAAACAGCAAATGAGCGAGCAAATCCAGGATCGAGACCTCTGTCTGTCTGATTAATGCCCACGCTCTTAGCTAACCACTTCTGCGCTGCCTTTCCTTTTCATTAAACCACTCACGTAACTGTGGATCAGCTTAGCGGTCACGTGTGAAAATCTCTAAAAGCTAGTCACAGCTAAGCCAAATGCACAACCTTCTAAGACTACTGTTACCTGATGTATCAATGTGTGTGTCGGGAGGTAGTTTTGTGTGTGTGTGTGTGTGTGTGTGTGTGTGTGTGTGCGTGCTTGTATGCAAAGAGTAAACATAGGGAGGCATTATGAGTTGACACTGTAATTCAAGAGGTTACCATAAAAAACAAAAATGGCTTCAAGAAACTAATTAGAATATGAATGTCAATGCTCTGTAAGATCTTAGAGAACATCTAATCACATTATAGATAGTAAACACCATGACACAAAGACATTCGCTGACTTACCTAAAGTCATATGATAGTAAAACTAGATCACAGGTCTTCCAACTCCCAAATCAATATCCCTCTCACCACATTCTAATGGCCATATCCGTGTTTCACCTTAGGATATATGCTACTTCTAAATACGACTGCCAAATCCCAGCACAGAACAAAGTACTTTGTAACAGTGTTTTAGTTTTATATTTAAATGACATGCTTTTACTTCTAGTCTTATTCTTTATCACATTAGAAACCATACTAGTGAGGATCACTTTGACTACAAGTAAAAGGCCAAAAATTCTAGAGGTAACTAGGGGTTGGTACAAATGTTCCTTAGTGTCACTGGTGTCACAGAAGACTAGCCTCCTATGTTTCTTCTCCCCCATATTGCTTTTGTCCTTACGGTCACATCATGGCTGCCATTACTCCATGAATTGCACTCACATTCCAGGTAGAAAGAAGGATGTAACAGAAAAGCAGAGGTGACAACTGTCTCAGAAGGTAAAACCTTTCCAGAAATCCTCAGCAGGCTTTTGCTTACATCTTAAGAAAGAGAGTTCATTTGCTGGTTTGTTTTTTAACCTAGGGCACTAACACTCTAAACACAAGAGAGAATGGAGATTGGGTGGACAATGAACACTGTCTGTCACAAGCAGCCATTTCTCAAGTTCTCATTAAATAATTCTTGTCATAGTATCTTCTTTTTTGTCAAGGGCATGAATCCTTTGTAAATAAAGAACTACAAACCTACAACCAAATAAAGTAAATTAGATGCTATAACTTCAGTTTTGTAAGCTTAAATTGTCAACATATATAGCAAAATGAGTACATTTTAAATATAAGCTGAAAATGATTATCCATCTACAAAATATCTGCGATATCTGAAATATCTACAAAATATCTGAAAGGGTTCATTTTTGGATTTTTCTATTGCTTAAGTTATTAGCTATAATATTTCGCTGATCTAAGACCATATTATGACAATTTTAACCATCTAAAACACAGCTAAAAAAACAGGATGGAAGTAGAAATGTTCAGTAAGTCAAATCAACAAATGTATTGCAATTAACATTTATTGGTCAATTTAATAAATATAACCTTCACGTATAGAATTTTTAAAGTGTAGTAATAGAAGCAAAAGCAAAATACTAAGAGAATATAAAGAAAGAAACGATTCAATCTAACCTAGAGAGGTGAGGGGAGAACAAGTCAGAGAACATGCTTTTTGGCAGGAGTGGCACTGGAACCCGAAGGCTGATCGATAAGGAATGTGACTGCTGGAGAAGGAGGGAAAAACTCGCCATCCAGATGGAGCAGCACATTTGAGAAGCAGCAAGTATTCTGATGTAGCTGGCACAGAGGGTGCGTGGAGAGATTCAGTGATACAGCCAGAAATACTGCATAGGTTAAGCCTGAATTCTAGTTTTTATGGCAAATTGTTTCAGAAAGCTATTTCAGACAGCAATGGAAGGGTGGCACACAGAGTTAAATGATCATGCTTCTTCTCGCCTCCTCCCCCTATCACCCTAAGAGAATTTCCAAACATCTTTACACGGATTCTTCATGTTTGGGCACCTGCGTCACCTATTTTCTTGCCATACTTAACAATTTGCAGCTTTCCCAACACATTGTGCCCTCTCTTATCTTCATGACTCTTCCTTTGGGATGCTCACACAAACTCTCTTTTTCCCTAAGCTAGCTAGCTAGCCTTTATGCATGCTTTCAGACTTGGCTCAACTGAGAGCATCAGTCACCTCATCAAACAATTTAATTCCTTCAGTCCTCTCACCACCAAATGAGGGAAAGTTAAGAGGGTCCGTTAAGTACCTCCCCGCTTGAGGTTCCATGACCTTGTCTATTATAATGCCTGTCATACCACTGTAATCACTGACTTTTGTCTCTGACCACTTGCATCTGAGCTCCTTGAGGATATATCTCTACGCCCTTGCATCTAAGATGCAGCAAGTATTCAATATATGTTTATTGAATAAAATGAATGAGGAGGCTACTGTCATAATCTAGAGGAAAAGTATGAAGGAATGAACGTGGAAATGAAAAGGTCAGGACAGATACCAAAGCTCCTATGTCTTAAAAACAAGAGAGACCTTCAAGGCCCTTATTCAAAATCTACTCTTACTTTAGTATTAATTTTAATAACCTTGGTCGTTCGGTTCTCTACCTACAGAAAATGCAAAATGAATTTGAATTAAGAAAAATTCAATCATATTTAGCATACTTCTGTTTAACAAGATAGAGAAACATACACTGTTTTTCAAAAGTTTTAATTCAAATAAACATGAGGCTTTTAAAGGAGAAAAGCAGGATCTTCAGTAACACACAGCTCTTATGATTACATTTACGCCTTACACACATCTGAAGAGATGGTGTGGCTTTACTTTTCAGTCGGCTCGATGGTGTCTCACCTTGCCAATCTAGTGGAGCTTGGCCCTAGAGATGCAGGCTAATGAGGACATTTGAAGGGAAAACGGTGAAAGTTTGTTGTTCCAATTTGCATAGTTATCACTCGTCCCATCCTTTTCCCTGGTCCACCAGGTTACATTGTCTTAACTCTGCCCATGACAGCCTCATGTCAAAACACACTAACCCACTAGACTACGTTGCCTAACTAAACAAACACTTATTAGACAAGACTGTCTTAACAAATGCATGTTACACCATTCATCTAGTCTTTCATTCACTTTTATAATTTCCCTCCCTCCCCAAAATAATTCTTTTTTTTTTTTTTTGAGACAAAGTTTTACTCTTGTTGCCCAAGCTGGAGTGCAATGGCGCAATCTCAGCTCACCGTAACCTCTGCCTCCCAGGTTCAAGCGATTCTCCTGCCTCAGCCTCCCGAGTAGCTGGGATTACAGGCATGCACCACCACGCCCGGCTAATTTTGTGTTTTTTTTAGTAGAGACATGGTTTCTCCATGTTCGTCAGGCTGGTCTCGAAATCCCGACCTCGGGTGATCTGCCCACCTCGGCCTCCCAAAGTGCTGGGATTACAGACATAAGCCACCGCGCCCAGCCCCCAAGATAATTTTTAACCATATCCTTGACTCTTACTTAGCATAAGTTTGTTTCTATCGCATACCAAGGAAAACTATTTGATAAAAACTTCTCTCAAACCATTTATCGTAATTTTATCCCCAACTTTGATACTTCTAGGATAATTTTCTCTTCACAAATCAATTTTTCATACTATTTATAATATTAATATGAATACAATACTTAGAAATGCTACATTCTCTCTACATCCATCCAAATTCATATCATATTTTAAAGAACTGAATTTTTTTTTTTAAACTCTCTTCTTAGGGGTCAGTGTTTTATATTTGTCCGTATGACTTTTTTTTTCAAGGAGTGTCAATATGAAAAATTGGTAAAATGTAACAATATTCTGCAAAAGGATAAAATAGTAAATTGGTTAATGATGAAGAACACTATTAGAAGAGGTTTGAAAAAGCAAGCTTCTAAGAAAAAAATCTGTGTATATACTTCCTGTTTTTCACAAAAAAAAACTGTCTGAAAAATTTTAAACAAAAGTCTGAGAACAAAAGCCATTCTACTACTTTAATATACTACTCCTACTACTTTAATATAATAAGATATAAATATCTTATTTAATATATAACTATCTTTTGGTAGTATTTTTCATATATCCACATGATGTTTCCTGTAATATATGAGATATATCTATATATGAGCATTTTAAAAGGCACAAAAATTATTATTCTTTTCCCTGGGTATATTCCAAGTAACTATGATTGTGAATGAAAACAAAAACTAAAAAAAATCCAATAAAAAATTCTGACTGTAAAGGTCAAACTACATAAATCTGACATTTTCAAACAGATGGGATTAAATTAACTAATTTATATTATCTGGAAATAGTAAAAGCTATTTTCTTTAAATACCTAATTGTTAGAATCCTGCTATTTAGAGATGGGAATGTAGTTTTCTATTTCAGAAGGGGAGCAGAAATAAAGTAGAAAGCAGGAGATAAATAACTGTAAAGTATCCTAAATAATACTGCCACATTTTCAAAGGAAATGACAACAGTCTCTCTGCTTTTTGAGATGCGTATCTATTCAATCACTTAAATACCACATTCTTCCACAAAATGAAATTAAAAAAAAAAGACAAGATGTCTAAGATTTCTTTCAGCTCTAATATTCTTTATATGGTTGACTATTTTATGTATCACAATTCATACTATCATGCTAAATCATTTTACTAAGACTTATGGAATCTCATAAGCTTTACTTTAAAACACAGATTATATCACATTAAAGAAAAAATATAAAGTAATCTACATTTTATATCTGAGTTATATGTACACTTTTCAAATCATATAAAGATAGAATGCTTAATACATGTGAATGCTTACATGTGAAAAGGCTGATATATCAATTTACCAACTGATTTTAAACCATAATTTAGTGAAATTGCCAATATAATCAACTGACTTGATGGCCTGTGATTTTTGAAAATCAATTCCTAATTATCATTTTAGAATTGTACTATTTTAAATGCTTAAAAGTAAAATATATAAGTATATCTTTAAAGATGTATCTACATTAGCTCATTTAAGATCTATAAGTTAGACATGCAATTTTTAAATGTTTTCAAAAATGTATTTCAGCATATTCTAGACACACGCTATGAATATAAGACTGTTTTTAATATAATTAACATTGATTAAACATATAATCATAAACAGAATTATTCACTAAAAAAGGCAATAAAATCTACTATTCATTGGCTAAATTCATATTTATAACTATTATTTTATCAGCTATTCACACAAATAAAAATCATCTAGTTCTTATGTTCTACCATAGGCAGAATCCTAGCTTGTTCTCTTCTGATGTCTGCTATGAATATTTATATTTTAAAATTAAAAGAAATGAGGATTACAAAAATTATTCTTCTACCTCCAAAATACATAACGCAAGAGGATCTTTAAAACATGAAAAGTACTATTACAGCAGCAATGCAATAACCTCCCCTTACTCTGTACCTCTTAATAATATCCCCCTAATTTTTGTTCAAAAACAGTAATAATGAGGCATGTTAACAATTATGCCATTACCTGATCCTTTTCAGATACCATAATATATCAGAAATGCAAAAGCATACACGGAAACTCAAAACCCCTTTTTATAGCACATCCTTGGGTCCATACTTAGCAAAATCTGAGTGCCCTGAAAGTGCTTGATTGTTCATTCTGCTAATCCTACCTTCCTTCACTGTGGCTGCTTTTTGCCTTGATGGTGTCACCAGCTCCTTTACAATCTGCAAGACTTGAATCATTGCTAGTTAACAAGCCAAAGACTCCAGCTGCTTCCTCTAGAAATCCAACAGGTTTCATCACCAGAAGCTCATTTCTGCTTTCAGAAAGCTCAAGCACGAACACAGTTCAACTTCAGAGAAATGAATGCTTTGCCTAGCTATCCATGAAGGCTCTGAAGCAGTTAATAAGAAACAACGAAAGGATAGGCTGTATCTTCTTGAAATGATGGATTCAAAGTGATTTCAGCACGTGTGAAAGCCCCATCCTCAAAGTCCAAAATGTATTACTATGCACAGCCTTAACTAGTTATAAACAAAACAAAACAAAATGTGGGTAATCTTCTGTAAATCACTAAGCAAAGTGAAAACATTTTCTCACAAAAGCCATGACAGAAAAAATAAAGTGCTCTGCTATAAATTCTCACAGTGCATCACAGATGCTATGTGCAAGTTTTTAAGTAGTCAACCAAAATACCCTGCACTGTCGAAAGCCTTAATACTTTTTTCCAATTTCTCAAAAACCTTGTATTTGAAACGGAAAATAAAATGTGGATAAAAATAAAATCTATCTTGCTAACTCTAAGCTCCCAGATTTGCATAAAAGATATGGTGCCTCAAAAATATCCTATAAATTCCTTGTCCTCCTCCTCACATATACACCTCTGACATCCCAGTCCATGAATAGAAGTCTAAATTCACATGCACACTAGAAATTCCCATAGGAGTCTGTAAATTCAATGGTCTCAACATCCAGCGGCATGGACCAGATAATTTCAAAACAAGTATAACCACTGCTCCTTCCATATGTTTAACAGCCAAGTTGTAACAAATGCTGAATTAATATTTAATATCTTTGTTATATGTTCTATTTATCCCATAGCAGCCCTTCTCAAAGTAAACCTACAGAGTTAACTAAAAGAGAAAAATGACACTCAGGTGAACATGGCTAAATGCTATGTTTATTAAACTGATTCTCCACCAGCAATTTGTTCCTCTTACTGTACTGCCAATTTTCCTCTCCTATTTTTCTTTCCTTCCCATGAATTATTTTGACATTTTTATCATATCATAAAATATTAGATCCCAGAGCAAATCAGAGGCAGTTCCTTTGCCTTCAGACAGTTAAAGGCTTGTTATTTTCCCATTTTTCAGCTGGACAACTGAGCACAGTGAATCAACCAAGGTTACAAGTAAACCGATCCAAAAATCAGCCTTCTGCTTTCTCTCCAGCAAGCACCGTCTGTAAAAATGTCTAGTTTTAAAATTCAAGGTGAAGTTTTCAGCTCTTCAGACACGACGTGCTACACCATGTACATATATACCACCCATAATGTATGCTCCATATGGGTGTTAGGTTCAGAAATCAGTGCTCCAAGCCATGACAGTGAGAAAATACTTGGAAAGAGAGGACAAAAGAGGACCACTCTCCTAATTCCCTATTATCTTTAAAGAATATGTTCGTACTCACAAACTAAATCAAAGTAAGAGTTCAGATGGGTCAAAGACTAAGTTTTAAACCTCAAGTCAAAACTGTGATCTTGAATCCTTCTGTAGATGTAAATTTAAACAAATAAAAGTAGAAATCTAACCCCTCAATTCAAGTTTCCCCAATTCTCTCTGTGCCTCATCCCACTTCCTAGGGCAGTTTGGGACACGTAATAAGTGTTAAGTATCTACTGTCTTTGTTTTCCAATCATGTTTCCAGCTCCTGAGAAATTACTTCCTCTCTTCTGGAGATCTTTGGAAGGTACTGTTTTGACAGGTAACTTTCCATTAGCTTTCCTCTCTCCCAGTCTTTCTCTTTCTGCAAGGAAGGAGATATGCAGGACATTAACCTCTCAGTCAACTATTTCCTCCATACCTGGCCAGGGAAGAGAGGAGTATCTAAATTCATGTCTCATAAATTTCAATCATCATCTTCCTTATCTCACTGGTATTATCACTGGTTTTGAAAATGAAAATCACATAGCAATCACTTTGAACACATTGGTTCACTACTGTCAAGGCTTAGCTTCTGCTAAGCAATCAATAGCTTTTTCTTGTTTCTCTCATTTTTCATCACACATTGCATCAGTAAGAATATCTGATCACATACTCTGATGTATGTAACTGAGCTGAACTCTTTAAAATGCCAAAGTCATAGAAGACAAAGACAGACTGAGGAAGTGTTACAGATTAATCGAGTCAGGATAACGAAATGCAAAACAGGATCCCAGATTAGATAGTAGGCCAAAAAGGGTGAGGGGAAATATGGGACATTTTGGGAGAAGAGGTGAAATTTGAATATAGTCTATAGATTCATCAGTTAATTTCCTAACTATGACCACTGCACTGTAGTTATGTAACAGAACATCTTGGATTTCAGGATATATACTTCAAAATAGTTAAGGGTAAATACTTCAACTCACTCTCTAACACTTCAAGAAAAAAAAAAAAAAGCAATAATATTAACACAGGATGAGAAAACAAATGTCATAAAATGTTAACGCTGGGGAAATCCAGGTAAAAGAATATGAGAATTGTCTATGCTATTCTTGCAACATTTTCCTAAGTCAGAAATTATTTCAAAATAAAAAATTAGATCCTGACTCACTCTCTCTGGAGTGTACCCAGAAGAGGCATGGTGGAGCAGTGGGACAACATAGGTGGATCTTCTCACTTCAGTATTTTATCCCACTGGTCAATTTCCTCCATGCCGTGATCTGAATGTCTAAGTTCCCCCAAAATTCCTGTGTTAAACCTAACCCCCAAGGTGATGGTATCATGAAGCAGAACCTTTGAGAGTTGATTAAATCACAGGAGCAGAGCTTTCATTAATGGGCTTAGTGCCCTTACAAGAGGTAATCCCAGAGAGCTGCCGTGCCTTTCCAAGACGTGAGGAGAAGCTAGAAGGCGCCATCTATGAACCAGAAAGCAGGCCCCTAACAGACATTAAATCTGCCAGTGCCTTGATCTTGGACTTCCCAGCCTCCAGAACTGTAAGAAATAAACTTCTATTGTTTGTAAGCTATCCAGCTTATGATATTTTGTTAGAACAGCCCAAACAGAATAACACAAGGGCTACATCCCATTGGTTAAATTGACTGTAACTTCATATAAGTCCTGATATCTAATAGAAAAAAATCCTCCCTCTCTGATATTATTTAGAAATGTCCTAGCTACTTTTGGCTCTTTATCTTTCCACCCTTTCCATATAAAATTTAAAATCACCTAATAAGTTCCCTGGTAAGCCTGATTGTGATTTAATTTGAATTTCATTGGTCTATATGTCAACTAGGTAGAAATGATATTTTTCAGATACAAAGATTTCCTGTACAAAAAACATGGTATATTTCTCTATTTCTAGGTCCTCCTAAAATCCTTTTTTAAAAATATATAATTTTCCTTTAGAATTCTTTTTTTTTTTTTTTTTTGATGGAGTCTGGCTCTGTCACCCAGGCTGGAGTACAGTGGCGCGATCTCAGCTCACTGCAACCTCCGTCTCCTGAGTTCATGCCATTCTCCTGCCTCAGCCTCCAGAGTAGCTGGGACTACAGGCGCCGGCCACCAGGCCAGATGCCAGGCTAATTTTTTTGTATTTTTAATAGAATGGGGTTTCACCATGTTAGCCAGGATGGTCTCGATCTCCTGACCTCGTGATCCACCCACCTCGCCCTCCCAAAGTGCTGGGATTACAGGTGTGAGCCACCAGGCCCAGCCTAGAATTCTTACATATCTTTCATTAGATTTATTTCTATTTTTTCTGATACTATTGAAAACGGAGTCTCTTAATTGCCTTTTCACTGCTGATACATAAGCATGCAACTAACTTCTGTATATTAGTTGTTTGTTTTTTTGTTTGTTTGTTTTGGGGGAGGACAGAGTCTCACTCTGTCAGCCAAGCCGGAGTGCAATGGCGCAATCTCGGCTCACTGCAACCTCCGCCTCCCGGATTCAAGCAATTCTCCTGCTTCAGCCTCCCGAGTAGCTGGGATTACAGGTGCCTTGCCACCACACCTATCTTTGTATTTTTAGTAAAGACAGGGTTTCACCATGTTGGTTGGCCAAGCTGGTCTCGAACTCCTGACCTCAGGTGATCCGCCTGCCTCGGCCCCCCAAAGTACTGGGATTACAGGTGTGAGCCACCAGGCCAAAGTGCTGAGATTACAGGCGTGAGCCACTGTGCCTGGCCTTGTACCTTAGTACCTGTAGCTACACTGTTAACATCTTCCTTATTTCTAACAATTTATGTGTAAATTCTTCTGGTTTTCTCTACCTAATAAAAGAAAAAAAAATACAGGTGATGTTATTATACAGGTGATGTTATTTTCTTTTTCTGAGACAGAGTCTCACTCTGTCGTTCAGACTGGAGTGCCGTGGCACAATCCTCACTGCAACCTCTGCCTCCCAGGCTCAAGTGATCCTCCCACCTCAGCCTCCCAAGTAGCTGGGACCACCAGCTACTCAGGGTGTGCCACCATGCATAGCTAATTTTTTATATTCTTTATGGAGACACGGTTTCACTATGTTGCCGAGGCTGGTCTGGAACTCCTGAGCTCAAGCAATCCGCCCGCCTCAGCCTCCCAAAGAGCTGGGATTATAAGCATGAGCCACCACACCCAACCTCATCTGTAATTTATGAACAATTCATTTCCTCCTTCCAATCCTTATACTTCTAATCCATTTTTCTTGTTTTACTGCACTGGCTAAAACCATCAATACAATCTTTAATAGAAGTGGTTCTAACCGGCATACTTTTCTACTTTTTTAATTTTAAAGGGATGCTTTCAACATTTTCCAATTTAAGATGATGCTTGCTTTAAGCCTTTTATAGATACTCTATCAGGCTACTCAAGAGGCAAAGGCGGAAGGATCCCTTGAGCCCAGGAGTTTGAGGCTGCAATGAGCTATGATTGCACCACTGCACTCCAGCTCTAGCCTGGGCAACAGAGTGAGACTCTATCTCTAAAAAAAATAAATCAAAATTATTTTTAAAAATTTTTAAAGAATTCAGATATAGACACCCTTCATCAGGTTAGGGAAATCCCCTTCCATTCCTGATTTAGAACAGTGATTTGAGAATGTTATTTTTAAATGTCAATACAATATATGAAAATATCATCCTTTATAACTACAGAATTTAAAAGCTACAATAAAAACCTTTCTATTTCAACTTAAAAACCTGCGGGATCAGTTTATGTCATTTTACTAGGTACTTGCTAGGTACATGCAGTGATGTGCCACATCTCCTTTATATCAGCTTGCTGGTAGCTTGAAGTTTTAAAATTGACTGTGGTGGGTGTTTTTATACCACAGAAATTAGCAAACACTACAATCGGGGTTTTCCCCCTCCCACACTCCCCAGTAGCTGGTTGTTAAACATTTACCAGCACAACACTGGATGCAGGGGGAAAAAAAGTTTGAAGATCCTGTAAGTAATACTTACATTCATTCAACAAGCATTCATTGAGCATTTACTATGTGCTAGGTAGGCACTGGGAATTAGAGACTTAAGACACTCATAACCAGGAAGAATGTGCTAAGTGGCAAAGTAGCACCAAAACCAATTTTGAGTTGACAGGGCAGGTTGCAATACAGAATCAGGAACCAGGCAATGTAACATCAGAATACCATATGGAAAAATCTTTCAAACCACAAATTGATAATCACTTCCCTGTCTAAAAACATTAATGGCTTTCCATTTGCACACAGATAAGTTTAAATTCCTTAGCATAGAGTGTGGCCTCATTAATAATATAGTCCCCATCTATCACTGCAGACACGATTCCTGAAGTTTCTTGCCAGTACTACTTCAATTACATGCAGTGCGCGCATGACACTTTCCTCCATTCCCTGAATACGACACCACTGCCTTTGTATATTCCATGCACCCTGCCTACAGGAACTTCCCCATTTTCTCTACTCAGATTTTCAAGACCTAATTTTTGTTATCTCCTTAAAGAGGTCTTCCCAATCTTATCAGGGCATTAATTAGCTGTTCCCTCTCTCCCCATACCTACAACACCCTATACATACCTAAATCTATCAGAACACTTATCCCAGTGAATTTTAGCTATTTACAAGTTATTTTCCTGCCCCAGACCATGTCCCTCATGGGGGAGATAGACTAGATCTACAGTCTGCAAACATTTTCTATAAAAGCTAGATAGTAAATGTTTTCTATTTTGTGAGCCATGTGGTCACTGTTGTAACTACTCAACTCTATTGTACAATACACATAGACAATACACATATGAATGTGCGTCCAAATATGACCCATAGGCTGTAGTTTGCAGATTACAAACCACCAGTGGAGAGTGGGGGGGGGCAGCAACGTCTAAAGACACTTTTGACAGTCACAACAGGAGGTGGGGTACTATGGCATCTAGTGCATAGACCCAAAGATGCCGGTTAACATCCTACAATTTACGTAACAGCCTCCACGAGAATTATCTAGCCCCAAAAGTCAATAGTGATGAGTTGACAAACCCTGCCCCAGACCATGTCCCTCATGGATAGTGACCTTGTCCTGAGTAACATCTGAAGCTTTCCTATTATAGCTTTAGACTCATTAGTTGTTATTTAATAAAGATTTGGGTATATCAATAGTTAAACAATATAATTTCTAAAAATTTCCTAATTAGACAAATCAAAATCATGATCTCCATTTTGGCAGAAAGAATCAAAAGCCTTAGCCTTTTGCATACTATCTGAACAGTAATATTATGACGGCAATTTTATATTAACAAATATAGTCATGCACACAAATTTAGCTACAAGGATGTTTGCAATGTGTATTATTTATAATTGCAAAAAAAATGGGAAATAATCGAAATGTCCGACAACAAGAACTTAATAAAGTTTCAGTGAGTGTACACCATGGAATACTAGACGGCATTAAAAAAATTGCATTCTAGACAAGTGATTGTCAATCTGCAGTGAAATCACCTGGGGAGTTTCAAAGGACTGATGGCTGAACCCATCCACAGGAACTGTGACTTCATTGTCCTAGGGTGCAGCCTGGGCACCACAAAGTTTAAAAGCTCCCCTAAATGATCCTAACCTTCAGCCATGGTTCAGAACCACCATTCTAGAAGAATGACATAGGAAAAGCTAACTATAAATGACTATGTAAACATGAAAGGTATAAAATATCATGATTTCACTCGTTGGATGGATGGATTGATGGAGGAATGAATGGATGAATGACGAACGGATAGATGATGGATGGATGGATGGATGGATGGATGGATGGATGGGGGAGGCACACAAAGGAAAAATATCAAAATCTTGTTTGGCCCTAAATATAAAAAGTACAAGAGTACTGGTATAATTCTAAAGCAAAATTATACTATTATTCAGAGCAAATAATGTTATAAGTAATTCAAACCAACACCCTAGACTCTTAAAGAATTACAAACTAATAGGTCTCTATTTTCTTCTTTTTGTCAATACACATCTCTAATAGTTTTTCTTATTATTATAATAATAATGAATGCTCACTATAGAAAAATAAGAATCTAACACTAAGCCAAAAGAAAATAAAAATCTGTCTTAGGTCCCACATACAGAGATAAGCACTACTGACAATCTTTTGGACTTACTTTGTACTTTTTTGTTACTGATTTTACAAAAGTGAGGTACTATTATGCATATTCTTTTGGAACTAACGTGTTTTCACACTTTCATATGTGTCATCAACATCACTTTTATGCAAAAAACACAGACAAGAATATTTGGACTCTGCTCTAAGCCTACAAATTCTTTTGATCATACGAATAACAACCCAGCATCTTTTCATTCTTGGCAATGATTCAGACTTTTTTTTAACCCACTTTTCAGAAAACTTTTTTGGCTTTCCTGGAAATACATTTCAGAATTGAACTACTGTCATCCTTTTCAGAACATGTAGATAAATGAGATGAAAAAAATGTGAGAGATGATTTTATTGTGACAAACATAATCTGTAAATATTCAAGATGTCCACTGGCCTGAAAATATAAAGAGACTGTAAGATATTAAACTATAAACCATTTCTAACTCTTCTCTCTTTTTTGGGTTAAGAAATCAGTTAATAGACTTCATTTCCTTCATTTCTTTGTCATTCTACTTAAGCTTGGTTTTTGTTTGTTTGTTTTTGAGACGGAGTCTCATTCTGTCGCCCAGGCTGGAGTGTGGTGGCTCGATCTCAGCTCATGCAACCTTTGCTTCCCAGGTTCACATGATTCTCCCTGCCTCAGCCTCCCCAGTAGCTGGAATTACAGGTGCCCACCACCACGCCAGGCTAATTTTTGGTGGCGGTGGTGGTGGTGGTGGTGGTTGTTTTTGAGACGGAGTTTCGCTCTTGTCTCCCAGGCTGGAGTGCTGTGGCGTGATCTCGGCTCACTGCAACCTCCACCTCGCGGGTTCAAGCGATTCTCCTGCCACAGCCTCCCGAGTAGCTGGAATTACAGGTGCCTGCCACCGCACCTGGCTAACTTTTTGTATTTTTAGTAGAGACGGGGTTTCGCCATGTTGGGCAGGCTGGTGTCAAACTCCTGACCTCAGGCGATCTGCCCAACTGGGCCTCCCAAAGTGCTGGGATTACAGGCGTAAGCAACCACGCCCAGCCAATTTTTGTATTTTTAGTAGAGACAGGGTTTTGCCACGTTGGCCAGGTTAGTCTCGAACTCTGGACCTCAGGTGATCCACCCGCCTCAGTCTCCCAAATTACTGGAATTACAGGCGTGAGCCACGGTGCCCAGCCTCTACTTAAGTTTTAAAGGAGGAAAAATATAGTCACTTCATTCTAGAATGTAGAAAATCAACCTCTACAAACTTCTACAATATAAATTATAGCACACTACTACAAAAAATAAAAATTCATTGACAACTTGAAATTGTCAGATGTGGAAAGAGCCACAGAATATGTGTTTATGGATGACAACATTATCCTTCTCTCATATAATTTCAAAGCAGATTATATGATAGTAATTGTTTATGAACAGAAGTATTTGTATTAATAGAATTAAGTTAGCAATTCTTTGAAAATCAGTCTTTGAAAATATTTTATCAAATGATAATTCATTTTGCTTATAAAGAGCAGGCAAGAAGCTTCTCAACTCTGTAGCTCAGTGGACACTATCATAAACACGTACAAAGCTTCACAAACATGGGAAATAAAAATATGTTATTCCAATTTATCTTCACAACATTGAGAAATTCTTAATCTACTGACTGTACAGAGTGTATTCTAAAGGCAATAAAATCCTGTTCATTCATATAAGATTTCTTATGTATCTAGTATGTAAGAGGTACCATGCCAATTGCTGTTTTACAGGGGTAATCAACCTCCTTCCAGTCTACAAAGATAAACCAGCATTAAATAAATAATTACAAAATTAATGATTAAATTACAATTGAGATGATTCTTGCAAGTAAAGGATGACAGGAGAGTTGTGCCCTTACATGGAAAAAGAGTGTGAATTAAAAGCCGTACATAATATACTATAACTGAACATACTCTAATTTACATATTATTACGTTTTCAATTTTTTTTTTTTTTTTTTTTCCCTGAGACGGAGTCTCGCTCTGTTGCCCAGGCTGGAGTGCAGTGGCACCATCTCCGCTCACTGCAAGCTCCGCCTCCCGGGTTCACGCCATTCTCCTGCCTCAGTCTCCCGAGTAGCTGGGACTACAAGCGCCCGCGCCACTGTGCCCGGCTAAATTTTTTTTTATATTTTTAGTAGGGACGGGGTTTCACCGTGTTAGCCAGGATGGTCTCGATCTCCTGACCTCAGGATCCACCCACCTCAGCCTCCCAAAGTGCTGGGATTACAGGCGTGAGCCACCGCGCCCGGCTACTACATTTTCAATTTTTTAAGGAAGTCTCTCCCATTGTGTAGAACTGACTTCTCTTTTAACTTTGCAAAGCCACATGCAAATGGACACACAAATATGGAAGAAAAGAGATTTAGTCATAATAAGGAAATTTAAATATGACTTCATTTTCAAAATCAAAAATTCAAGAAAACAGAGCATTCAACCAACCTGGACCTACTCTAGATTCCAACAAAGCTATCAAATAACATTATTAGTTTTTTAAAAATTCGTTATTGGCCAGGCACAGTGACTCATGCCTGTAATCCCAGTACTTTGGGAGGCTGAGGCGCACAGATCACCTGAGGTCAGGAGCTCGAGACCAGCCTGGCCAACATGGCAAAACCCTGAAAACTACTAAAAATACAAAAATCAGCCAAGTGTGGTGGAGGGTGCCTGTGGTCCCAGCTACTTCAGAGGCTGAGGCAGGAGAATCGCTTGAACCCAGGAGTCAGAGGTTGCAGTGAGGCGAGATCACGTCACTGCACTCCAGCCCGGGGGACACAGCGAGACTCTGTCTCAAAAAAAGAAAAGGAAAAAAACGCATTTAACACAAAATTAGCTGGGTGTGGTGGCGTGTGCCTGTAGTCCCAGCTATTCAGGAGGCTGAGGTGGGAGAATCATCACTTGAGCCCAGGAAGAATTTCAGTGAGCCAAGACTACACTACTGCACTCCAGCCTGGGTGACAGAGCAAGACCCTGTTCCCAAACCAAAGCATTTAGCTCTGTGTGTATAGCCTTGGAATAAATGTTAATTCAACGTAACATCACATTTAAGATAAAAGGTTCATAAGTGCACATACACATAAAACACATAAAGACAAACATATTGCCAAAGAATTCACAAAAGCACTTGGGTATATAAACACAGACGTCCCTCTAACATTCAGAGAGATTTTTGTAGAGATTCCCCCAGTATGAAATCTGTAATCACCATAACACATTAATTACAACAGTGATGGAAGACTGCCAACAGTGTCCTTGAAAGAATAGTACCTTAGGCCAAACTCATCTTTGGTACTTATTATTCTCCACTCTTCCCCCCTTTCTGAAACCTTTTACTACTTCTGCCTTTTCGGTATACTATGCATTATCTCTCCTCTGACCATCACAAAATGGTACATGTCTCAAAATAAAACTATATGAGGCCGGGCACAGTAGCTCACAAACTGTAATCCCAGCATTCTGGGAGGCCGAGGCAGGCAGATCACTCGAGCCCAGGAGTTCAAAACCAGCCTGGTCAACATGGCAAAACCCCATCTCTACAGAAAAATACAAAAATTGGCCAGGCGTGGTGGAGCACACCTGTAGTCCCAGCTACATGAGAGGCTGAGGTGGGAGAATCACTTGAGCCAGGGAGGCAGAGACTGTAGTGAGCCGAGATCATGCCACTGCACTCCAGCCTAGTTGACAGAGCAAGACCCCTGTCTCAAAAAAACAAAGAAACAAACAAAAAACCATATGAAACTCCAATAAATATATAAAAGCTACACTGCTTCATAATAAATTTTTGGAAGGTGCAAAAGGAGCATTCAAAGTTAAAATCTGTGATTTTTCCATAATCATTTTGGGAGAAAAGACTGTTTTAGAATGATATGATGAAAGAGAAAATGTAAACAGTGAGTCCATGAAAAAGTTATCTTGTCTAATGAGGAAATAGCACCTCACTAGGATGGCTACTACCAACGAAACAGAAAATAATAAGGGCTAGGAGGATATGGAGAAAATGGAATCCTTGAGCAATGTAAGCCGGTGCAACCACTATGGAAAACAGTATGGCAGTTCCTTGCAAAATTAAAAAAAAGAATTACAGTATGATCCAGCAATTCCACTTCTTGGTACAGACCCAGAATTGAAAGCAGGGTTCCAAAGATGTATTTGTACACCCATGTTCACAGCAGCATAATTCGCAACAGCCAAAAGGTGGAAGCACGAGGTCAGGAGATTGAGACCATCCTGGCTAACATAGTGAAACCCCGTGTCTACTAAAAATACAAAAAATTAGCTGGGCGTGGTGGCGGGCACCTGTACTCCCAGCTACTCGGGAGGCTGAGGCAGGGGAATGGCGCGAACCCGGGATGTGGAGCTTTCAGTGAGCCGTGATCAAGGACACTGCACTCCAGCCTGGGAAACAGAGCGAGACTCCATCTCAAAAATAAATTAATTAATTAAATTAAATTGAATAAAAATTTTAAAAGGTGGAAGCAACCCAAGTGTCCACTGACAGAAGAATGGATAAACAAAATGTGGTCTATATATACAAGGGAATATTATTCAGCCTTAAAAAGGAAGGTGATTCTGACCCATGCTACAATATGGATGGACCTTAAATACATTGTGCTGAGTTAAAACAGTTACAAAAATACAAATACTGAATGATTCCACTTACATGAGGTACCTAGAGGTCAGAGGCTGGGAAGAGGAAGAAATAGAGCATTAGTGTTTAATGGGTACAGAGCCTCCAGTTTTTCAAAATGAAAAGAGGTGAAGAGATTAAGGTTGCACAACAATATTAATGTACTTAACACTACTGAACTACACACTTAAAAAATGGCTAAGATGGTAAATGGTATGTGTACTTTACCATAATTTTTTAAGTTATCCTGTCTAGAAATCAAATAATACAACAGATAGCAACTATATGATGTCATTTTGAGCCTACTAGGCTAGTGATGGTGGAACTGATATCCTTGTACACAATTACCAGAGCAAATGTAAATGGGTGCAATCTTTTCCAGAAAGGCAAAAGAATTAGGCATAAAAAGCTCAACATTATAAATCTAGTCTATGGAATTCCAGTTTAAGGAAAAAACTGAGCCATCTTAAATGACCAAAAAAACTGAGCCATCTTAAATGACCAAAAAAAAAACTGAGCCATCTTAAATGACCAAAAAAAAAAAAAAAAAAGGAAATGGTTAAGTAAGTTATGATGAGTCATTACCTTTAAGGAATAAAATTGTGAATTCTAACCATGAAAACAATTACTGAAATCTGTTTTAAATACAATTAGTGTTAGAAATCCAAACATAAAATTGCATATACACTATTAATGTGATTATATAAAAATATATAGTATCTAAACAATTCTAGAAGATCATAGGCAGAAATGTAAATGGCTTCTTTAACATAGTGAGGTTACCAGTAATATTTTTCCCCCATTTTCAAAATATATTTATTTTAATGTTGTGGTTAACAACAAGAAAAGGGGGTTGTGGAAAATGAAGAAAATCGATTAGTTTAAATGAAATTAGATAAAAGTATAAATAGAGGCAAGAGGGGAGTACTTGCCTAAACTAAACTTAAAATCTTCTCTAACCCACCTATTCTCCCAATACCAAGCTTTCCTTAATTTCTTAATGTCAGTCTCGATCTCTCAATGCTGGGTCTTCACATACGTTGTTCTTTCTGTTTAGAACACTCTCCTCTTCCTCTTCACTAGGTCTCAGTTGGAAGGTTTCCTTAAAGTGGTCCTCCCAACCTCCCTGTGAGGACAGATTCCCTTGCTCCTGCAGGAGCAAGGACTCCCTGGATGTCCCTTTTGGTACTAAGACCGTACTACTGGCTCAATGTCTGGCTTTCCCACCAGTTCCATGATCTACAAGGCCAAGGGTCACGTCTGTCTTGTTCTTGGCTGTATCATCTAAGACCAGCACAGAAACAGTACATATGTAGGGGCTCATTAAGTATCTGTTTATACTAAAATTAAAACAATTATTATTTATTCAAAATTACAATTCTCTCCCTTAAAACTTGTTTTAAAATCGAAGATTCAAACACCATGACCCCTAAAATATTTTAAGAAATTAATTTATAGTATCATGTGTCTCAAAGTTATCTAACTTTGAATTTGAATTTCCTATCCTTTGCAATATTCCAAGTTAATCTTCTAGCTTTCACTATACCTTGCAATTATTAAACTTTTAACAGTCATACTATAAGATGATAAGTATCCTGACATTTCATATTAAAATCTAATATGACCCATAAATCTCTACAGCCTAATCAGAATCAGAGTCTTAAAATGTCCATTTATTCTATTTTTGGCTAAAGAAAATGTATCAGGACAAAGAGGCACCAGGTTATGAGAACAGCTAATCTTTAGTGAAGCAATCTCAATTTATGTACAAATAGCTATAGCTGTTTTATTATTATAAAATAATTCAATTCAATACTGCTATACTTTATACCTTCATAGCATTTGTTCAGTAGCATCTTGAGATTTTTATCAAGATAATTCAGAACAGGAATTCTACTAAAAGGGATCTCTCGATAAAAGCCAAAAGCCGTCTCATTTCAACGCCATCTCATATTCTAGAAAATATTTCATTGTCAATTTTTTCTCAAGACTTTGTAATAAAAGTAAAATAGAAACTAGTAAAGCAGAACAATAAATCCTGTACTTATGCAAGAGATTTGAATCCTGTTTCAATTCAAGTAGAAATGGGGAATTTTCTACTAAACAGCTAAACGTGAAGGAAATCTAGAGATCACCAGGTAGTTCCTTTCTCTTGAAGGCAGGCTTCCTGACAGAATGTCCCCCTAACCAGTCACACCTGTTAGGTCAGATCCCATTACAGGAACCCTCCATCATCCATCATCTGAGGAACAGTCTATAAAACAGCTGGTCTGTTGTCTTCAAAAACATCAATATCACAAAAGGTAAAGAAAATCTGAGGAACTATTCCAGATTGGAGGAGAGTAAAGAGACTGGATGACAAAAGGCAATGTGTGAATAACACTCAGCTGAATCCTGTACTGGAGGAGCAAAATGCTGTAAAGCACATCATTGGGGAAACTATCAACACTGGAATAAGGATCATATATTAGATAAGTCTAATTTATCTATGTGATTATTTTACCGTGGTTATGCAAAAGAATGGCATTGTTTTTCGGAACCATACACTGAGGTACATATGGGGAAAGGAGCATGATACATGCAACCTACTCTCAAATTGTTCAAAAATAAATCAGTGATATTTTAAAAATAGATTTTCAGAAATAATATTTTAAAATAAATAATTGATCCCACTGAAAAAATAAAGTTGGACTGGTTGGCAAGGAGTAGATGTAAGAATTTCATCTGCTGAGAAGAGATAAACACCAATGAAAGAAAAAAAATAATGAAGGAAAACTTTGTAGATCTAGACATTGTTATATTCCATCAGAATGCAGCCAGCACTGAGCTAGAAAAGCTTATCTTTTCAGTTAGAATAAAATTTCTAGTGTCTAACAACTTTTATATCACATTGTCAGGGAAAAGAGTAATAACTCCATTTTTATAATACAAATCAAACATTTTTAAGTAGCTTTTATTTTTAAGCACAGAGATACTGCTAAGGAATCATGTGAGAACCAAATTCCTTTTAACAGTCAGTTTGGATATCCAGATAGTAGAAGTAGAGTTTTTCTCCTGTTCTGTGCAAAGTCCCCCATATATAGATGTATACAATATACCAAAAGTACAAAGTTTCCATACAAGGTCTCACTAACACTGATTATTTTAAAAACCACAATGGCCCTATTGCCCCCATGTATGGAAACCCGGATAAGATAATGGCAATGGAGAAGCACCTTTCCTTATCCAGAAGAGAGACTCTAACAGCAGTAAAGGTTTCCCCTTAGCAGTAAGGCAACCTGCTTTATATAGCTTCTAGGTCACATCTGTCAGCAGAAACATTTTTTATAATAAAGCATGCCAACAAAATACATCCTAGTAGTCACATTATAGTGGCCTGAATTAACCACTTAGCATGTAAATTTCTGTTATATTAGTTAAAACAACAAATTTAAGCAGGTTTGAAAATTAAATTCAATATCTGCTGTACCATAATTGTCAAAAGTAAACAGTTTGCAATGCTCTTCCAACACTGGTAATAGCTGGTTCCTCCTCCCCTAATCCAGAACACTTCACACATGACCTACATCTACATATCATAGAAAGACAATAATATAAAATTGTTACCAAAGGAAAACACAAAGACCAACTATTATAATTTACATAAAAACTTAATACATATATACATGTTAGCTTTTACAAATTTCTCTCAAGTTATAATCAAGCAAATATATTCTCCCTTACCTTGCAAGTACTAGAACATAACTAGGTACACCAGTGAAGAGATCAAACACAGTGCTTTACTGTAGTGTTCAAACCTTTACTAAGGCATCCTATAAATTCCATTTCTATTCCACTCTTCTAACATCTAAAACAGGCAACTGTATTTTTAAAAAGACATTGTGACGCCAAATGCCCCACAATATAAATGTTAATGAATATCTATTAGTGTCTGACTATAATCTTTTTATATTTTATTGTTTAAAGCTTAACACCTGAATGCTACCAATGTGTGAGAACAAAATCAAACCGGTGCCGCTCCAGGGTACCAAGGCAATGCCAGGGGAAGTCAGTTTCTAAATTCAGAGGGAAAAGACAGCACTCTACTACCAACTGCCTGCACAACGGCCATTATCTCTGAACATGAATAAGAATAACCCATAGGAGAAGTTTTCATTTTCACCTGACCTCCTAACTTCTGGGCCACATTCATGATACAAACATACAGTGCATTTCAGTTTTAAAAAAGAATTAATTTATGGCTCAGTGCTTAAAAGTAGGAGTGGGAGACTGGGATAAGGGAAGACATTTTCACTCTATGTCCGACCTTTCTAACCCGTAGCTTTAAAGAGAAGCTGAAAAGAATTACTTTCACAGTCACCCTGCCTATCTCCAAAAAAAAGTCACACCAAAATACTATTTTAGATCAATTCTGAGGAAGAAAGACAGAGGCTTGAAAATTTCTAATATCAATTTCACACTACAGGAAATGAGATTTCTGTACAATGGCACCCATCACATACACTGATAGCCACAAATTCCCTTAGTAGAAGACATCTATTTGTGTTCAATGCAAAAAAATGAAAATATATAGCTGTCCAGATACTATTGTAAAAACTGGATGTTACTTATGTGGAATTTTATTCAGACCATGTAACAAATCTCACTTACTAAGCGGTGCTTTCCACTACATCTTTTCACAAATAAAAAATACTAAAAATCATACACATAATATTTTCATATAGAAATCCAGTTTTGGAGAAGTTAATGTAAAAGAGATATAGATTTTTTTCCAACCAGTACATCAATTCTAATAACACAGATTCAAGAAGAAAACTGTAAAAATCAAACTCTATTTTCTAAAATTAATGAAAGAGATAACAAGACAAATATTTAAGAGCATTAATTTGAAACATAATTCCCCTCTGAACTCTGGCTGCCAGGAGAACAAGCAGAAGGAAGCGGAGAACACGCACCAGCATTTGGAATCATGGTACTTTGGAAAATCAGACTCTGAGCAACACAGTAGGCCCCCAAACCCTGAAAACTGTGTTTCTTGTAATTTAGCATATTTCATAACTAATACAGGAATTCCTTGTTTTACCCAATAGATGTACTCCTATAAGACAAAATTAGAAATGAAAATTTTCTCACTGACTTAACAGTAAATTTTAAGAGTTAGAAGGCGTCCAGATGATCTATCTGGTACCTACATTTACGAATGAGTAAAGGATGTGTGGGGAGGGGGTTAAAGAAGTCAAGCCACTTGCCATACATAACGTGGCTACCAGCAGCAAAGCCAGGGTTCCACCTCAAGTCTCTGGGACTCTGGGAACATAAAGAGGCCAGCCATTGGAAAACTTACTGCTTTCAGAATGGAATTCGAAATAGTTCTCTTAAGAATGGAGTCTCTTGAAACTATTATAAAGAAGTCATTTGGAGCACACTGGTTTGTGTTGTACTAAAAATTTCATTGAAGTTGATTTACATATAAAATTTATCTACATTATGCAATACGTTGTAGATCTAAAAGAAAACGTCTAATAACAGGTCTATAAAAACTAGATAAATATAGCTTTTGAAGAATAAAAATATAATAGTAGGTATATAATTTGAAATTTTAAGATTTAACTAGTAAAAATAATTTAGAAGCTTTACTAAGCTTATACTACTATAGTAATTTACATTTATGCAAAAAATTAAATCACCAAATAAAAGGAAAACAGACTTTCACAGAAAATGTTTTGTTTAAACATTTCAATTTCTTTTCTAGATAGAGATGTGTGTGAGAGAGGGAAAGGGAGAGGGAGAATCAAATGGACAAAATGTAAATATTTGATAAATCTCACCAAAAGGTATATGGAAATTTGGGGTACTATTTTTACAACTTTTCTTGTTGTAAGTTTGAAAAAATATCAAAAGAAAATATATAAGAAAAGAATGTAAACCACCTCCCAAAAAATTTTTAACTTAAATATATAAGAAAAGACTATATTAAATTCATATTTAATTTCCCATAGTATCAAACCAAGAATTACTCTTTTTAGTTTTGAGACAGTCTCACTCTGTCGCCTGGGCTGGAGTGCAGTGGCTCAATCTCAGCTCACTGCAACCTCCACCTCCTGGGTTCAAGCAATTCTCCTGCCTCAGCCTACTGAGTAGCTGAAATTACCGGCACCCACCACCATGCCCAGCTAAATTTTTAGTATTTTTAGTAGAGACGGGGTTTCACCATGTTGGCCAGGCTGGTCTTGAACTCCTGACCTCAGGTGATCTGGCCACCTCAGCCTCCCAAAGTATTGGCATTACAGCCGTGAGCCACCACACTCGGCCTCAGAATTACTCACTTTTCTACAGCAAGTGGTCAAAAGAAGATAAATTAGCTAAAAGCACAGTATATTCCACTTTAAATAGTGTTAATAACAACGAAGTACACTAAACTAAGAAAGTAATCACACAAATTTTCTGAGAAGCAATTTCTGCTGGCATTCTTCACCACTGACTACAGCTAAAGGCTGCCACAGGTCTGACAGTGGCCCCTGCCCACTAGATGCCATCAGGTCCCCCAGTAACTGTCAGCCACAAAGTCTCCATACATTTCCAAATTCCTCTCCTCCATTAAGAATCACTGATTATATATTCATTTTAAGAATAACATTTAGAACTTTATATTCCCAAATCTAAATTTATCAAACATAAATGAGTCTTAATATAACAAAAGGATACCTGTTATACTTTGTAAGGGGATTTAAGATTCCATTAAATAACAGACATGCTGGCATTTCAAAGACAATTCAACTTAAATTTTCTTTTAACTTCTACCCAACTTCTGAAGCATGCAGCTATTCCACAAAACAGTTTATCTATCTAGATAGGCTACTGTCCTAGAGAGTTTTAGCCAGTACTTATGGGAAGCCTTCTGTTACTTGGAGCACAACTTTTTTACTTAGTAAGACTCTGAAGAATCCTTCTACTACCACTGAGAGATTTAGTAATCTATTCATTTATTTACAACATTATCTGCTCTAACAAATATTAAAACAAATTGTTCTTCACTTCAGCATGAACACTTAGTCCCCTGCTCCAGTGAATGAAGGTCTTTACTCCTATACTATTAGAAAACCACAAATACACTACACCCCAAATTACTCACTGCCATTATTCTTCCTCAGGTGAATGAGAAACATTTCATATCGAAAAATGACCTCAAAAAACTCATTTCATTATTTAGAACAAAGGGCAGAATCAAACACTCCAGTGTCATAGATTCACTCCTGGATTACCCAGCCAGAAGAGAAAAACTCTTAGGAAATCTATCACGTAATTAGTTGCAGAGCAAAACTTTCCTGAAGAAACTGAAATAAAATACAGAACATTAAAATTTTAAAACAGAGCAAATAAGCTAGTAAGTGTTTTTTTGTTTTTTAGTTTTTGTTTTTACTTAAAGCTTTGGAAAAAGAAATTAAGTAATACTGTAATTACTTTTGTGTTTTGGTGTTTTCACTTAGTTTTTTTTTAAATATATTCTACCAAAATAATCACTATTTTGTGCCTTGTGTACAAACTTCTCTTGTGACCATTTATATTATGGATCTGAGAGCTCCTTTTAAATCATAGCCACAGTTTGAGTATAACAACTTAATTTAATCCTTGGTACCATCTGAGAAAAACAAAATGGGCAAGTGTGATAAATGTTAATATGCAAATACAGAAAAACAACAATTTATGTACTAAAAATCAAAAGGCTTTTTGTGGATTGTAATAAAGTACAATCCACAATGAAATGCACATCATACTAACAGCATCATACAGTACGTTTTCCACAAAATAGATACTCAGCCTCAGAACGTGATAGCCTATATATCCACAGAATAAAAGCGGAAAAACATTATAAAGCTTCTAGATGGGGCATTCCAACTACTGTGCCAAGAGGGTGCCATGGCAGTGAGCCACGCCTCGCTGCCTGGGCTGAGACGTTAGAGCCAGGTGCCTCTAAGCCCTAAACAGCTTCTTCAGTTTACCCCACGTGATGTACAGCTATGACCATGTTCTAGCGTTTGATAACATGGAAAGGGCTGGGAAATACTGCAAAGATAAATCTAACCAGATATACAAATATCCAATCTTTCTTTTAATCTCCAGAAAAATATTGGGGGAAAAAAAAGCTAAGCCATCATTCCCACCCAAATCTAAGTTTGGAAATTCTATCTAAACTTCAGTGACATATATTGCTATTTTTTAGCCTGTACCACATATCCATAATTTTTTTTTCTCAAAAACAAGAACTCTGACACACTTGATCACGACCATTTGGAAGACTTACAACCCCCTAGAAACTGCAGCACAAGACAGATCGCTCTAATACTCCCTAACCTTTGGTACAGTAGTCTACTCAAGAACAATTTCTTTCACTAGAGAAAATCATCAAATGGACAAGAAAAAGAAATGTAACTCAGTCTGATTCAAAGGGAGCTTGGAAAGAACTGAAAACTGAAAACAAGGCAAGAAAGGGTGAATACTGCCTGTGTAACCAATCTTTTTAACCGACATCTAACAAAATATCTGTTTGTCAGGGTAATTTTTTCTAGAATGAAATCTCATTAAGTTGCTTCTCTAACTGAAATCCTTTAATAGCTCCTTAAGCCCTATAGGATCAAGTCCAAACTTCCTAGAATGTAAATGACCTGGACCCCAATTTCGTCTCCTCCACCTTTACAATCCCCCTTCCTATCTCTAGAGTCCAGAATGTTCAATTCACTAGCAACACCTATGTGGAGTCAGAACGTCACACCTTTCTCACATTGCTCCGCCAGCCTGGAATGCTTTGTCTCGGGCCACACTCTACACATACACTCTTCTCACGGCAACAGCTCCCATTTCACCTAAAAATAATAATAATAAAACACAGAATAGCTCCTGCATACTAAGGACATTACTTACAAACACCCAAGGTAGTGCAATATTTATTTAACACCTATTTAGTGCCAGGAACAGTGTTCGGCTCTAGGAATGAAATCATCTTTTCTCCTCAAGGAGCACACAGATTAGAGAAACATACAAGCAAATAAGCAGATGATTTGAATACAGCTTGATGGGTCCCAGAACGAGGCAGGCAGAGTGCTATGGAGAAGCAGCGCACAGGGCTCACCTCCCAACTGGAGTGCTGTGTGGGTGACAGGCAGTGGCTCTAGGAACTAGCAGACTACTCAGAAGCTGATTTTTTTAAAAGAATCTGAAGTGTGAAGTAAGGCGTTAAGTCCCCAATGGCATTGTTCTTTCTCTGTAGCTTCCCCTTCTTCACACAAACACACAGAAATAACAGATGAAAGAGAAGCACAAGTCACTAAAATGGCATAGCTATGCCCCAAACATCTCTGTAGATCAGACATCTAACAGGAACATAAAGAGTGAGGCACACTGAAGGCACAAGGTCAGCTGGACTCTGGGCCCAGGGCAGGACAGAGCAGCAGGAAGTTTTGTCCTATGGGGCAACCGTAAAGAAAAGTTTTCCCTAGGAATCAGGGTCAAGAGCCAGGCTCTGTGCCTAAAGCCAGAGACTGGGGTGGCACTTTTCCTTAATTATGAAACTAGATTGAAAATGCTTCTACTAACTGTGCTGAGACTACAGCTTATAAGAGGTTGCTGACCTAATGCCAGCTGACTCAGTGACTGAATCTGTGATGTTCCCAACGTCACCATCGGGCCAGGGCTCTGACCCACTAACACAGACCTGATTCTGATCTGGGAACTCCAAAGCCAGGCAGAGACAAATATGAATCTGCTAGACCAGCATGAAAAAAACAAAAATCACAAAAAGAAAGAGACATAAGAGCAAAAAAACTTCCATCAGAATGTGCCTGCAAATTACAGAACATGATGAAAATATCAACAATCAAAACATAAATTCACTGAAGACAAAATTTTAAAATTATCAAATGATCTGAAAAAGACTTTAAAATAAGCATGTAAAAGATCCACAAAGAGATAAAAGAATAACAGAACCAATTGTTTTAAGTGGACATGAAAAAGAATTAGTGGATATAAAGAAGAACCAGTTAAAAATCTTGCAAATGAAATATAAATATTATAATTTAAAGGTGAAAAATGTTATGTGGTTCAAACACTATTAGTTGCTTGGCAAGCCATTCCTCCCCTCTGCCTTCATCCTCGCAAGACTTTGATCTTTGTTTTCTAGGGTAAGCAGTATACAAGACACCATCAAACACCGAAATTCAAACATGAAAGGCACAGGCTACCTGCCGTCAAAAAAACTTACATCTGCAACACTGATCCTAACAGAACCCAAAAATTGCAAAGTAGAAGAAAATTTAATTTACTTTCCAAAAATGTAAGCGTTTTTAAGTTAAAATGCTTGCCATTTCTTTTAATTTTTGTGAACTAATTACCATCTTCACTAGAGTTAGCACTTTACATTAGATAAACATTCTCACAAAATGTCATGATTGGAGCTGAAATAACAAAAGCTCTTTCTTGGCCGGGCGCGGTGGCTCACGCCTGTAATCCCAGCATTTTGGGAGGCTGAGGCGGGCGGATCACAAGGTCAGGAGATCGAGACCATCCTGACTAACACGGTGAAACCCCGTCTCTACTGAAAATACAAAAAAAAATTAGCCGGGCCTGGTGGCGGGCGCCTGTAGTCCCAGCTACTCGGGAGGCTGAGGCAGGAGAATGGCGCGAACCCAGGAGGTGGAGCTTGCAGTGAGCGGAGATGGTGCCACTGCACTGCAGCCTGGGCGACAGAGGGAGACTCCGTCTCAAAAAAAAAAAAAAAACTCTTTCTTAATCTGTACTGAACTCATCTAGCCACTAACTTTGTTTCTTCAAAGTACACTACCGAAAAAGTATACCACTGAAAAGTCAAAAATCAAAGACCATTCCCTACAATATTATTCTTAGTAGAAGCAGTCCAAGATTTTACAACAGCAGCCTCATTTTCACTTATCTACTGCCTAATTATTTGAACTGATGATGAGAAAAGCTGCCCTATTTCATATTAAGGTAAATATAATCAATACAAATACTATGTGAAAAACATTTAAACTCTAATATAATCTTCCAATAAGAAAATGCTCATTGCATCCCAAAGATTCTATAATCAGGAAATCTATACTTCAAATCTCCATATAATCCCAGTTAGGGTAAAATCTCAATTCTTTTCCCACCCTCTAAAAAGAAACAGTTAACACAAAAAAGTAAAATCCAGTTCTCTTGTTCACAAGCAGAAGTATATAGGAATAGAGAGAAAATATTACATACACTATCCCCTTACAACTAAGAAGATAAAATTATCAAATGTGGTTAAGCCCAGGATAGCCTTGGTTCTTTGTTCTATCAGAGACATTGATAGATTGTTAGGGGTTTTTTTTCCCTTAAATACAATATAACCCATGTTACTCAATGATTAAATTTCACACAATAAAATCTCTACTAATTATGGTCAACTGCAATGTTCCCTATTCATATTTCTGAAGAACCATTTTCCAATGGCAAGTCAATAGAAAATTTTAGATAACAGAACTAAATCAGCCAAAGAGCTAATGACCAGATTTCCTCATCACCTGAAACTTTTTAGAATAAATCAAACATCAGAAAGTATCTCCTTGTCTTAACACAGACAAGCGCAGAGTGCTGGGTGGAACCACATTCAAACTCTGAATAAGTGACATAATTCCAATTTATTCAGTAACATGTTTTTCTTCTCCTAAGCACAATACAGCAAACAATCCTGAGATGGCTGGAAGGAAAGGAAGCAGTGCACTTACTCATGACTGGAAATGGGTCTGAATGTTGTCCCAATCAGATATTAAACCAAAATCTGCTGTCCAAGGTTTCTCAGAGGAATACATGTCCTAGTCAGGAAACAAAGAGAAAGAAATAGTATTTTCTAGAGGTCAATATTTGAAATAAAGTTTTCTTAAAGAAAATAAAGAAAATCATTTTGTTTCAAAAATATTCTACTATTTCCAAAAAGAACTCTTGTGATCACCTATTAAATATAAAAGATTATTAATCAACTTTTAGAATATCCTGTTGAATTCATGTTTTCCTTTTTTGAAATAAGTTACTTCAAATGTAAATGATATGTAGTAAGTAATCACCACATAGAAACTTGTTAACAGGTGTCCTTTGTCTTCAACACTAAAAACATTTCTTCCCCATTCCCAACTAAGTAAATCACAGGTAGAAGGCACTCCATCTAGGGTAAATACAGCCCACATCATATCTGCTGAGTATATTTTGACTGCACATAAATGATTAATGTAAGACTTCAAATAAGGATCAGCAAAGTTATTGCTATAGAGTTTCTCTAGCAATGAATATTTTCTTCATTATAAAAGTAATATGGGTTCATTGTTTTAAAAACAAAAAGAATAACAATAAGGTAAACTTCTCTCATAACACATTACCCTAACCCCTACATCTACCCAATCATTTGGGACATATTTCCTTTCAAGCCATTTTTTTCTAAGTATTTTAAAAATATACTTGATACTACACATAAAATTTTGTACTTGTTCCTTTCCACTTAAGAGCATAACATAAAACATCAACTTGTGTTAGTATTAATACAAACTTAACCCTTTGCTAAGATTTACTTTATAAATCTTCCTTTCTTAATTACTGTATTTCTAAAATATTAATATAGGTATAAATATTAATGCTATATTTAAACATAACCATGGATGCACAAATGCCTACCTAAATCTAATATATAAAATTCCACAGATAAGATCAGACTCAACACAAAATGTACACCTGTACTACCTCACATGTAGTTTCCTTCACAAACAAAGAAGCTACTTCTTCCAATCACAATAGGTGATGGTTATTTTCTAAATCAATTAAGAAAACAGTATACTACTACTAGAGACCTCTGCTTTAGAATCAAAGTTAGGGAAATACTTTTGGAAGAAATACTGCTTGCCACATCTATATACTGTACTTGCGTCATGTAATACACATGAGAAGTATTTCATTTGCAGAATGAAAACAGACTGCATCAGCACTTATGTGCGCAGCATGGCCCGCACACTGTAATTAGCATGGCATAGAATCACAGTGCTGCCACGTAATACCCTGACCCCCAACCCACATGCTTTCCTCTTTATCTATCCACTTAAATGATTTCCATTTCCAGATAATGCAATTATCCCAAAGGAAATGAGAAGTTGTACGGAAAATCTAAAACATATAACCCACATGCTAGTTTTAGAATACATGATGAAAGTTTCTCACAAGAATATACTTTCTTGATGGTGCTTAACTGACTATTTAGATTTGTTTTCCTGCCTAGGAAACTCTGAGGTAGGACATGTGGACCTGGAGCATGCTGACTGCCGACAAGGCAAGACACTCCCGTGTTACAAATAAGGCAGGATTAAACGTTCACAGATGACCCCAGAGTCCACTTAAATTTATACTTGTAGAGTCTAGTCACTTTGACCAGGGACTTTTCTCTTTATGTTTATATAAAATTTTTTAATCTTAAATTTAAACCTCCTAAATGGTAACATTAAAGCACCTTGTGCGATGTAGCACACTGCTTCCTGCCTATAACCAAAAGGAGCCAAAGAAATACTTATTCAAAGATTTCAGTTCTTAAGACATCAAGAGTTTTCTCAGCACCAAAAATAGTAACCTCAAAAACACCAGTATAATAAAACTTACAAACACTAGACTTATAATCTTACCATCTGAGGTAATAAATGTACACAAATTTTATAGTTTGCAAAACTAAATAATGCATGTTTTGGAATGTCATGGAGTAGTTCTTAGAAACATTTATAAATGACATAACTGAAGTCACGCGTTCAGGATTCTTTATTTACACTAATCACAGCTTTAAAATATAGATCCTCCAACCTACTTTTTTTTTTTTTTTTTTTTTTGAGACGTAGTCTCGCTCTGTCGCCCAGGTTGGAGTGCAGTAGCTGGGACTACAGGGACCTGCCACCACGCCCGGCTAATTTTTTGTATTTTTCACAGAGACAGCATTTCACGGTGTTAGCCAGGATGGTCTCGATCTCCTGACCTCGTGATCCACCCGCCTCGGCCTCCCAAGATGCTAGGATTACAGGCGTGAGGCACCATGCCCAGCCCCTCCAACCTACTTTCAAAGTAAGGAGTCTACCAATTGTTATATGGAACAAGGTAGTTGAGCAGCACACAGGAGAAAATGTTTAGACTCCCTTTCTCCTCCCCTAAATGCTACTTTTGCACTAAACATACAGAGGTGAAAGAAGAAAAACCTTACTTTCTGTTTTTCACATCATCCAACAGGGAAAAAGTAATGTCTTAAACCCATAATTTCACATCAAATTATATTGGGATATTTCTACAAAAATTGGCCTTTCATCTCATTTTCCAGGTACTCTAAGTCTAAGGGCGTGGCCATATGACTTGCTGGAATGGTTCTAACTGGAGGCTTGAGGAGCACTGAGGCAGCCTGCCTTCCCTTGTGCTCCTACATGCAGCACAAGAAATGTATGCCCCAGGTAGCAATGGCCCACAATGAATAAATACCTAACATGTAACTGAAGCCAACCCGCAGCTTACAGCCAAACCCAGCCAAACTCAACAGAGAGCGTAGACCAGTGAGCTAGAAAGAAACGTCTGGTATTGTGCACTGAAAGTTTGCAGTCGTTACACAGCATTATTACAGCCAAGCATGACTAATACAGACAGTAAAGATAGTAATTTTAAATCCAAATTTAAAAATTTTCTAGTTAAAAAGACTATTTTAAAAGTCTAGCCATATTTCATAAGAAATACACCTAAATCAGCAAAACACATAAAGGTGAGAAATAAGCATTAAAAATGTTTATCAGGCTGGGCACAGTGGCTCACGCCTGTAATCCCAGCACTTTGGGAAGCCGAGGTGGGTGGATCACGAGGTCAGGAGTTCAAGACCAGCCTGGCCAACATGGTGAAACCCTGTCTCTACTAAAAATATAAAAATCAGCTGGGCGTGGTGGCAGCCGCCTGTAATGCCAGCTACTGGAGAGGCTGAGGCAAGAGAATTGCTTGAGCCTGGGAGGTGGAGGCTGCAGTAAGCCAAGATCGCACCACTGCACTCCGGCCTGGGCAACAGAGCAAGACTCTATCTCAAAGAAAAAAAAAAAGCTTATCAGGTAAACACTAACCAAAGGAGAGACATGTGGCTATAGAAAGTCTTTCATGTGTGCTAAGATATATACTGAAAAATGTTCATAGCAATGTTATTCATAATAGCAAAAAAACTGAAATTTCCATCAACAAAAGGGTAAGTAATGATATCATGTTTATATAATCAAGTATTATGAAGCAGTGAAATGAATGAACTATGGGTATGCATATCAACAAATATCACAAGTATTACTGATATATACTTATTATATATACTGTACACACATACACACACACGTAAAGATACCACTTATATAACAGTCCAAAATATGTATAATTAACAATATGTTGTTAAGAGACATACACATATGTAACATACTATAAAGAAAAGCAAAGGAATGCCAGAGCCCACAGTGATGCTGATGGTTTCCTCAAGCCAGTGGTAGGATGGAGGTAGAGAGAGGTGATCCAGGAGGGTACTGGGAATGTTCTTTCACTTAAACTGAGGAGAGGATGGGATGGACATCATTATGTCAGTCTTTATGTAACATATTACACATAGTCTTTGTATGAATATATTTTACAGTATTTTAATATGAAAAACCAAAACTTTTCCAATGAAATTCAGAAAGGAAATTATAAAAGTAACATTAATATATGTAACCACATATATAAAGGGGTTAAATGCATTTACAATCTTTAAGCCATGCTTAAGAGGCCAAAAGAGTTGTAGTGGTTCATTTGTTCCTTAAAAGACAAACACAAGTGATAGCCATTCCAACACAAATTGCAAGATAGCTTTTATGTGAAGACTGATGATTATACATTATCTACGTGGAGAAGGAGCTGGCTAACCAAGAGTTGTATCATTTGTGCTGTCTTATCTCAGCTGTCTGACCACTAAAGCTTCTGATCTCACCTTCACAGCTGTATAATCCCAGCTCATTTTTTCACAGAAATTCCTAGATCCTGTTTTTCTAAGTTGCTATTTAGTGAACTGTCCTACCCCCTAAAAAAGAAAGAAAAAAAAGAAGAAAATGTCCTTCATTGATGTATTATTTGTAATAGCAATATATATACATATACATACATATACACACACGTCCAAATAACAAGGGATTGACTAAATTGTTAATTCACATTTAATAGATTCTCATGTACTCATTTAAAATGTCTTAAAGAAATTCAATGACAATGAATGAATGAACAACGAGCAACGTATTTAACGCAACTTTCTCATCAAGTCAGAAAGAAAAAAGCATCAGAAATGATGCCTCAACCAAGCTACATTTGTTTCCTCAAAAGCTATAACTCAATACTTAAATGATTAATGTTCTGTTTTTAAATTTAAAACAGGCAGATAATAACATAGATAACAGGAAGGATTTACTATGTATAATATATAATATGTATTACAATAAATATATAATGTATAATGCATAATAAATCTTACTATTCATTCATTCAGTATTTACCGAGTAGCTATTATGAGCCAGGCAGTGTACTAGGCACCGCAGACACTGCCAAGAACAAAGCCAAGTCTCTCGCATCATGGAATGTACAGCACAGTAATTTCAGTACCCTCCTTCCTTCATTGAGATTCACGGTTCATTAGTTCAAATATATGTCAGGGCAGACTCCCAGGTGCTGGTTGAGTATCCCAAATCTAAACTTTCTGAAATCAGACACATTTTGAGCACTGACGTGACACTCAAAGGAAACGCTCATTAGGGCACTTTGGATTTCATTTTTGGGATGCTCAACTGGTATAATGCAAATATTCCAAAATCTGAAAAAATCTAAAACCTGAAACACTTCTGGTCCCAAGCATTTAAGGTAAGAGATACTCAACCTGTCATATCTTCTCATTAGAAATTATTTCAGTTAATATTAAAGTCATTATTCACTAACAGAGAAAGTCTCAACACTGTACTTTCACAGTTCTTATGCTTTCCCTAAAGAATGCTCTTGCTGCAACCCCGTGAAACATAACGTCACATTTCCACAGCTTTAAGTATTTTCTCAGCGCAAAAGTAAAGCAAATCTTCTGTCATTGCTAGAGAGAAAGGAGGTTTGTTTACACTATTCACTAAATCAACAAAGTACTTCCTGCTAATAAGATCAAAGAATGAGATGGGCCTAAGAGCAAAATGAGCAATCATCTGGTTTCATCGGTTTCTTTACACTTGTATGTTAATGAGGCATGAGATAAGAATGAGGTCAAATTTCCCCTTCCACAGGTAGGTTTCCAGACAGACTTATCAAATCCGAGTAGGTTTATACTGGTCAACATGACAACTTCCAGGTATTTAGGAAAACAAATGTCCATTCCAAGTCTTCCCTACTTCTATCAGTTACAGAGTCAGGGCCTTTTAAAAATGACCTATAATTAGTTTACATGGTATATGTGCCTAATCTACTTGATACATCATATCAGAACTGCACATAATGCCTGTGCTCCATAGATAAAAGTTAAAATGAAGGATACAATATATCTGGTGTTCAGGAGTCCGACATCATTTTAAAAGTCAGTTAAAAATTCCAGACTGCCAACTGTAACAATAAGCACTATAGCAGACACCATGAAAAATACAAAGAAAAGAGTAAATAATTCCAGGCCCTATCTTCAAAAATCTATATCTAATTGGATTCTAAATACAAGAATGTATTCATCTATTCATTTAATAGATATTAATTCAGCTCCACAACACGCAAAAACTGCTCAAGGGCCTTGGGATAAAACAATCAAGACAAGCTTGGTTCCAGCCATCTGCAGCTAACAGAACATATTCAGAATAAAAGTGCTAAGGGCAACCAGAGTGACAGTCAAGGCTATATAAAGGCCCTGTACTGAGTGAAAATCAGAAAACTTATGGACCAAGAGGTGTAAATACACACAGGTGAAGAGAGGAAAATTCCTGTAGGATGTCAATAAAACTGGAATTCAGCAGTACAATGGTGGACTACAAGCCTTGCAGGGAAATCACTCAACATATAGGAAGTCCTCAATGCAAATGTGTTACAACTCTGCCATTAACCAGCTCTAGGAATTCAGACCAAGTCACTTCACTTCCCTGACCCTCAGTTTCTTTGTGTGTAAAATGAGAGTTAAAATTTTCAGCCTACCTACCACTGAGAGTTGCTGTGGAATTATGCATAAAAGAGTGTGCTGGTAAACTAAATATCTTATTTGGTTCACACGTTAGTACTGATCCATTTTTGGTCTCATAAAAGAAGAAAACTGAAACATAATTTTTAAGTTCTCTTTCTAGCACTGTATGATTTATTATCTTAAAACTAATTTTAATTCAATGGGTAACTCAGGTTCTAATTTCCTTAGCAGTATAAGTAAGATCAACCTAAATCATTACATTAAACCAGCTAAAACAAGCTGGTCTAAAATGTTGGTTATATGTATTTTTTAATGGGGCAGATCCAACTATCACTTAAAAGAAAGTCAAAGAGACTACTGACAGTGAAGTAGTAAGAGGTAACCCTCAGTTTCAGGGGAGAATTTGGATGGCATTCTTTTGGTAAGCCTCAATGAGGGCAAATCATCAACCTTGGAGGAAAATAATTTTTTGTGATAGAATAAATGTTTCCCAAGCAAGTCTGGTGAATGAGCTCAGAATTCAAACTGATAATAAAACACTGGATCAAAATGTGATATAAACTGATAAGGGATACAACTCAGTATCTCCAAAAAACAATTTCTAAAAAAATTCCAGAAATTTATCTTCAGCAATTACAGCAACAGAATCTCAGCACTACTTTGAAAATGTATTCTAAAATTCTGCTTTAAAAATTAGTGTACTGCTTCACAATCAGACCCTTCTACCTAAGAGATACATAATAACTAATAAAATAATTATAATAATATGCTGTAATAAAAGGTAGTCTGTCCATCTCTCAAAATATCTTCTCATACTATATTGCAGGAACTGAAACCAAGGAAAGTGAAACTGCAGATAAGGAGGACTACTGTATGTTATGTGAGTGATTACACAGTCAACTACATTTATAAAAATTATTCAGAGTATACAGTTAAGATTAGTGTACATTATATGTGTATTCCTTATTTAATAAAAGGAGGAAGGATATCAAACAGCTAACAAGACAGTGTGAAATTACCAGCCACCATCCGAAAAGAAGACAGAAATCTGAAATAGAAAGCAAGGCACCTTGAGGCTTCTTTAGGTAAACGTTTGCCTAATCAAAGAGGTGCCTAAGAGTCTAAACCACACTTTGGCAGTCTTTAAGGCTAGGAGGACAAAATGTCAGAGTACAGGATCCACCAAGGGAGCCATCTCTGCTTCAGAATAAGCAAAAAACTGAATCCCATGAGAAAGAAAAACTTAGAAGCAAACTAAACCAATTATTGCATAGACTCTCAACTTTTTACTAGAATAAAAGTGATCCCAAGTGTCTGGCAAAAGCAATGAAAAAAATCCTTACCTAACCTATAATGACTGCTAGAAACACTTTTTCAAACACAATGACCAGCACACAATCAAAGATAAGCAGGTATACAAGGAGATGAAACTCCTTGAGAAATAAAAGAGACCATAAAAATGTTATAGCACTCTGGGACATAGTTACTATGCTTACTGCATCCAAAGAAATATATGCAAAATCTAAAACTTTTGATAGGGAACTAGAAACTAGAAAAGTGGCAAAGCATATCTGAAAAATAACTAAATTGAAAGTCTAAATAAAAATGAAAAATCTAATAACCAAAATTTAAAACTCAGGGAATACAGATTAAAACCCAGGGAAGAGTAGATTAGAAATGAAGACTAACTTAGTCCTGGAAGGTAGCCTGAAGAAAATATTCAGAACAAAAAAGATACAAAAAGATGAAAACACCACCACAAGAGGCAAAATACACAGAGGATTCAGGGAGAAAATCTAACATTGTATAACTGAGCTCCCAGAAAGATTAAGCAAGAGAATAGGGAAAAGCAGTATCTGAAGAGAGAGTGGCTGAGAACTTGCCAAAACTGACGAAAGACATCAAGTCACGGTATCAAAATGCCCCATATATCTCAAACAAGAAATGGTGCAAGAGGGAGAGGAGGAGGAAAATAGAAACAGAAAGAGACAGAAAATCATCTCAAAGCCAAAGACAAAATGAAAACCATAAAAACAGCCTGAGAAAGAAACAAATTAGCAAAAAAGAAAGAATAAACTGCAGCTGACTTCTGAATAGAAACAATCCAAAATATTAAAGAATCTCTCCAGAAGACTTATCTAGAATTCTACATCCAGCAAAATATATCTTTCAAGAATGTAGATGAAATAAAGATACTCTTAAACAAACAAGTTAGAAAACTTGCCAATATTACATCCACTCTGAAGAAATACTAAATGGTATCTTTAGGCAGAAAGATAATTATTCCAGATGGAAGGTCAGGTAATGTAAGAAAGAATGAGGAAAATGAAATGCAGTTAAGTCTAATTAAATAACAACAGCATAAAACAACAGAAATACATCTGTGGGGTTTAAAACATGCATGCATCTTAAAACAAGGCAATAATGAAATAAGAAAGGAAATTGAATGTAAATGTTTTTAAAGGTCTTGCATTATTTACTGCATTATCTAGAAAAAGGGTGAAAGTCTCAATATTACACTTTGATAAATCAAGAATATATATTAAAATGTAAGTGAACACTAAAGGAATAGTACAAGAATATGTAATCCCAAGCTAAAAAATGAAAAAACAAAAATTATTTTTAAGAAATCAATTCAAAATAAAGCTAAAAAATTAAAAATGAACATAGAAGAGGTGAAGACAGATTTTGAAATTTTTTCTTTCTTTTTTTTTTTGACACGGAGTTTTACTCTGTCACCAGGCTGGAGTGCAGTGGTGTGATCTCGGCTCAGTGCAACCTCCATCTCTCGGGTTCAAGTGATTGTTGTGCCTCAGCCTCCGAGTAGCTGGGACCACAAGCGTACGCCACCATGCCCCACTAATTTTTGTATTTCTGGTAGAGATGGAGTTTCACCATGTTGGCCAGGCTGGCCTCAAACTCCTGGCCTCATGTGATCCACCCACCTGGCCCTCCAAAGTGCTGGGCTTATAGGAGTGAGCTATCACACCTGGCCAAAATTAATTTTTAAGCACTACTGCAATAAAGAGTTATTATAGGCCAATTCATTATTTTTTAATATGGGCACCAGGGAAATACACAAAAAAACACCTAGCTCATACATATATACCTAACTTTTATAAATTTTAGCCTGCACATCTATTCAATTTTTTTCCATTGTGACTGACTTCAAAATCTTATTTCACCTTATCTTACCACAGATATGCCAATGGACATTAAATGTCCAAAAACCAAACAAAAAGAAACAAGAACAAAAAACCTAGAGCCAACTGACTTATAAATACTGCATTAATTCTATAATAAAATATTAGCCAGGCAAAGTGGCTCACAACTGCAATCCCAGCACTTTGGGAGGCTGAGGCAGGAGGATCACTCGAGCCTAGGAATTCAAGACCAGCCTGGGCAACATGGAGAAACCTCATCTCTACCAAAAAAATACGGAAATTAGCTGGGCATGGTGGCACATGCCTGTAGTCCCAGTTACCTGGGAGGGTGAGGTGGGAGAATCGCTTGAGCCTGGAAGGCAAAGGCTGCAGTGAGCTGAGACTGCTCTACTGCAGTCCAACCTGGGTGACAGGGTGAGACCCTGTCACAGGAAAAGGAAAAAATAATAATAATAATAATTTGCCATCACTGATCTACATAACATTATAACAGCAAAACTAATACATTAAGAAGATTAAAAATAATATTCTTTCATTTAGTTCATTTAAAATGTTACTTTAAATTTTTAATTTCACTGGCTGACTCAATGAAAGGAAAATTCCAGGATAAAATTTTAAGTTTTTCTACAGTCATATCAATGTCAGCAAGACACAGGTGCAATGTGTACCTCTATCCCAGAGTAACTAAATAATCTCTTTAGAGCTAAGAACACTTAAAAACAAGATATGAAACTCCAGAGTAACTCCTGATCTTTCTGTAGGCAAATGAAAACTACTTGCCACTTACTGAAGATTTGTATTTTAGGGTGGATTGCTACTACAGTTTTTTGAGAGGTGGTCCAAGCTCTTCAAAGAGAAAATGGAACCAAAATGAAACCAAGACTATCCTGATATTACAAAGCATCTCTGTAAGTAAATCAAAGAATATTTTATTTAACATTTAATCCCAGTCTTACAGCTATCAAAACTAACAAGTAATCCAATGCAGAGTTATAAAAGTGGACATCAAAGCATGTCAAGAGTCACTCCCAGGTCTGGTATGGATACAGACGAGTAGAATGACTTCCCTTCTCTAATGGCTATGGAACAAAGCTGAGCTGCTTCATTCAGATGATCCAAGAACAGTGCCAAGGGCCTTCTCTACATAACCAACAGTGACTGCTCATGGGCTATGGACGGAACTCATACAGAAGCAGCTTATTTAACCTTCCCAATCTCTTCAGTGACTGTGAACAAGCTCTTCTCTCACCCTCAAAGTTTCCCACACACCCGCCTCTTTTTTTCAGCCAGCTATCTCTGCCTCATCTTCAGGTCTTACAAGTCGCTTCCTCAGGGGACTTGCCCTTACTTCCTCAAAACCAAGTTAGGTTCCCTAGGTATGGGTTTTATAGCTCCCTGTACTTCACATCAAAGGACTCATCCCACGTGTTGAAAACAAAGTACCTAACACAAAGTCCTGGGGTACACAGAAGGCACTCAAAAAATAATGGTTGAATAAACACGTTTGAATTTACGATCCTCCCCAATTTTACAAAGAAATGAGCTTTTAAAAATTGAGTCATTTGCATGAGGTGATACGACCTGAAACTGGCATAGACCAGTTGAGAATCCAAGTCTCTGTCGCTCCAATTCCCATGCTTAAATCTCATGTACTACATGGACGTGTGCTACAAGTTGGATTTCCTTTCAATTATTATTCTTACAGTGACTTCCACTGTAAATACAGGAGTCATCTGTTCAAGGGAAAAATGAGTCTCTCAATATAATGAAATCATATCTGACAATGGACTATGCTTTTCTTTTTTTTTCTTTTTTTATTTGAGACAGAGTCTCACTCTGTGGCCCAGGTTGGAGTGCAGTGGAGCGATCTCCGCTCACTGCAACCTCTACCTCCCAGACTCAAAGGATTCTCCTGTCTCAGCCTCCCGGGTAGCTGGGATTACAGCAGTGCACCACTACCGCCCAGCTAATTTTTGTATTTTTAGTAGAAACGGGGGTTTCAGCATGTTAGCCAGGCTGGTCTTGAACTCCTGACCTCAAATGATCCATCTGCCTCGGCCTCCCAAAGTGCTGAGATTACAGGCATGAGCCACTGCAACCCGCCAGTCTATGCTTTTCAAAAATCACATTGAAGGAACAAACTATAACTTTCTGGTAATTAGAGGTCTGCATTGCACTAGTTACAAAGTAAGAATGGTTAAAAAAAATCGTTACAGTGAAATTGTGAACATAAACCAGAATTGTAATCACTTGTCTCGTTCTCGCTACCTCAAGTGGCAATTCCCAAAGCTATCCTATTCTACTACATTAACATTCCTCACACTTTCTAATCAGAGTAATTTTGTTTGTTTTCAGTTTGCTACTAGCTTGAACTCATTGGCCTCTTTTTCACCCATCTTAGCTGGCTACAAAATGTAACAAGGACTTGACACACATGGGCACATGGTGGCAAAGATGGACCAACGCAACCGTTGCTTGGCATTGGAGACTCAGGTTGGATCTGCTGGGGTGAGTAGTTCTCTTGGTTCCCTATAACGCCAGAGGATGATCAATCACCTAACAGTGCCAAATCTGACACTTTCACTTACTGGCTTGTTTAACCAAAGTCAGTCCCCAGTAGGAGCTATTTGCATGTCAAAACATTATTAAAACTGGTAATGGACTAGTCTTACCAGAAACAAGTACAACAAAGAGTCTGGCTGCATAGCTAAAAACTAAGTAGGCACCAAAACTGAGGCTCAGGGCCCAAATTCTTAATATTTGGCAAAGGATGTTTCTTTGAGTGCCTTTGTAACAACTCATTAATTCTCTCTCTATATATATAATCAGCAAAGGAATTTCTGTTAACTAAGGATACCTGTACTTGCAATTAGGATTTCTTCCTTTAAAAGTTAACTTATACTTTTATTAGTATAATTTTTTTTCTATTTGGACATTTTAATTGTCTATGTAGAATACAACATGGCATCAACATCCATTTTAAGTAATGAACTACACTATGTTTACAAATGTTGTTATAAAAGAATGGCAAACCAGGAAATATTTTTGTTAATTTTAGGGTCTGACTGAACCAGAAATAAAAGCAAATAAACCACTGTTCACTTGCTGCTGGCTAATTTATTCTTATTAAGATGACTTCAGAAAAGAAAAAAGAACACTGACTTCCCCCTGAAGGAACTTCCCAGAGACTCAATATAGGAGGGAGTTGGCCAGGGTGATCTCTAAAGTTCTGTGTAACTTTTCTAAGCTATGAAATATTAAATATCTATCCCAAAGATGTAATTATTTTTATAAAAGGATTAATACAGGATTGAAACCATTTTCTTTCAACAAGCAACATACTTAAGACGGCGTCCTCACTTTTTTTTTTTTTTTTCCATTCGTCTCGCACTATTTCCAATCACTGGGTACGGCCCTAATTCAACAAGCCTTCCCAGTCCAAAGAAGGCATGCTGAAGTCTACGGTCTAAAAAGCATCTATCTGCGGATTAAATGTTGGGAAAGAAAGGGATAAGGGTTGGGGGTGGGGAGAGACAACATTTTCAAATTACAGAAACGTGCACCCATGGATTCCTACGCGTCCCGCATTTTCTAGCAGTAAAACACCTGCGAGGAACCGTTCTCACGCATTACAAATGCCGCACCAGCCTAGGGTTGTGAGCGCCAAACTATTTTGCAAACTTTGCAAAGGCGCACGGATTTCCAAGACTTGCAGATCTCTCATTCGCCCCATCCTCCCCTCGCCTGGTCCAAACAAAGTTCCGCGGCATCAAGGCAGTCATTTAAAGGCACGAAGTTTGCCCGGGTCCTGCCCACTGGGGCTCGGGAGACGCGACCGAAACTTGCGAAGGAGACGCGCCTGGCCGGGATCGCGGCTCACTCCGGGAGGCAGTCGCCGGGTTCCACCCCCGGGCCTCCCCGCACCCCGCGCGGCGCCCCCAGCCCGCCCATCGCCCCGCGGACCCCACGCTCCGGGCGCGGGGACACACAGGCAGCCCCCGCACTGTGCCCGAGCCGCCCCCCAGGGCCGAGCCGCGAACCGCAGCCGCGTCCCCTCCTCCCGGGGCCGGGAATGGCGGCGTCCGGCTCCCCGGGGCCAACTCCGAGTCCCGGCCCGGGGAGGACGCCCGCGGAGCCCGCCGCCGCCGGCCCCTCGCGGCGGGAGCTGAGGAATGGAAGTTACCTCAGTACGGTCCCGACTGCTAGGCTGTGGGCAGCGGACAGAGCTGGCGGTCCCGGGCGGCCGAGCAGATCCGGCGCGGCGCGGCGCGGCGGCGGCTACCGCAGTGCCCTCCGCCCCATTGTTTCCCTTCCAAGAGGATCCCGGCGAAGCCGAGCCCGGGAACCAGGAAGTTCCCCGGCGCGACACCTCCTGCCGCCGCTATGGAAACGGCCCCCGCCTCCCAGGGCGGCTCGCCCGGGACCCCGCCTCCGCGCCTCCGGCCCCGCCCGCCTCACCGGCTGCCGCCAACCGTCACCGCAGCGGCCGCGGCCGCCGCCATATTGGCGCGGCCCCGGGCGGCCCCTTCCCGGCGGCACGTGCGCTCCGCTCCCGCACTCCCGCCGTGCGCGCTCCCGCCCGCCTCGGGGACGCGCGCCCAGGGCTGCAGGTGTCCGGAGCCCCTCGGCGGGAAGCGGGCGCTGGAAGTCCAGGACCCAAAGCAGGGCTTTGGGGCACGCAAACGAGCGACATTGGCGTGTCCAGCCGGCAAGTCAGAGGATAGCAGAGACGTAGGGAGGTCAGCTGAGTAGGGGGCGAGAGGATGGTCTCCGGAGCCAGCCTGGCTTTTTTTTTTTTTTTCATTTCTGCCTCAACTACTTACCAGGTGTCAGCCCTTGGACACGTTTCCCTGTGCCTCAGTTTCTTCATCTGTAAAGTGGAATGATAATAGGACCTCCCTCATGGGGCTGTCCTGGAACAAGCGAGTGCTAGGTAGTAAGTGCAAAGCAATCATCTGCTCAATAAAATGCCATTGCTACTGACATAGGTGACACTGCTGTCATTTTTCAGGAACTTAGGCTAAGCGTTCACATCAGCACTACTTTAAGTAGGCTACTGTGTAGATCCCATTGCTGCTTCAAGCTTCTCAAATGTTCATCACTGTCCCATCTTTCTGTAGGTCAACTTTCCTTTTTTACATCGTGGAAATTGTCAAGAGTTTTAATCTCCAAAGCCTCCCATTAAGGGGTGCCATAAAAAGATGAATGATGTAAACTTCCCAAAGCCGTAATTAGCTGACAGTTAAATGATTGATTCAATCGAAGCTAGAAAAGTTAGGGTGTGCAAATAACTAAAAGGCTTCCTGTCCTTGATTCCAGGAACTAGAATTACTGAACCTGGCAACCCTGCACTGTGCCTTTTATCTCTCTTTTCCAGCTGGTGAAAACTGACACGAAGAAACTGAATGCTGCGCCCAATATCTCACAGAAGGGGTGGAAGGAGGAGGCAGGGTCACAGGCTCTTTGCTAGCACCCAGGCTTTGAGAACTGTGACTCAGATTAGGTTTGGTCTCTAAGGCTCCTTCTAGCTCTCAAGTGTGGTAATCTTAACGACAGGGATACCCAGCAATACAGTCTGAGAAATTCATCCTTAGGCAATTTCGTGATTGTGCGAACATCATAGAGTATATTTACACAAACCTAGATAGTAGAGCCTCCTACACACCTAGGCTGTAAGGTGTGACTTATTGCTCCTAGGCTACAAACCTGTTCTGCATGTGACTATACTGAACACTGTAGGCAAGTGCAATACAATGGGAAGAATTTGTGTATTTCAACATAGACAAGGTAACACATTGGGCTATAATGTTACCATGGCTATGACATCGCTAGTCCATAGGAATTTTTCAGCTCCATTATAACCTTATGGGACCACCATCGTATGTGCAGTCCATCGTTGACCAAAACGACGTTATGTGGCACATGGCTGTGTATACGCTGTTTAAGAAAATACAAATCTATACTTCCTTTTGGGGCTTCTTTCATTCATTTAAACCAGGTTTCTGAAGACTAGTATTTATTTTTAGGATCCTGATACCAAAATGGCGTAACTCATTTAATACATGAATTGAGGGGCTAAAAGCAGACCAGGGTTATTTTCAACAACCAAATACTTCTCCGAAAGTTACAGGATTCCCAGGTTAGCAATCACCCAGACTGGGCTATTCTCAATTCCTGACAGGAAAGAGCCCTCACTCGTATCTCTTTGCAGCCCCTGCTGGACCCAGCAGATTGCTTTGCACATAAAAAGTCCTCAGTAAATGCTTACTGAATTAAATTGCTATGATTGTGGTCTCCCATCACTAAACGAGACCTTGGAACCACAGAGATGCTCAAGAGACATCAGTCTTGGGAGGCCAAGGTGGGCGGATCACTTGAGGTCAGGAGTTGAAGACCAGTCTGGCCAACATGATGAAATGCCGTCTCTACCAAGAAATAAAAAAATTAGCTGGGCTTGGTGATGTGTCCCTGTAGTCCCAGCTACTCAGGAGGCTGAGATGGGAGAATCACTTGAACCCAGGAGGCGGAGGCTGCAGTGAGCTGAGATCGCACCCCTGGACTCCAGCCTGGGTGACAGACAGAGACCCTGTCTCAAAAAAAAAAAAAAAAAAAAAAAGACAGTCAAGAGACATGATTGCAAACATCATGGATGAGAACCCAAAGTCACTAGTTAATGAATTAATGGGATTTTGGATGGACAACCCTGGCCCCAGGCTTACTTGGCAAAATAAACTGGAAATTTCAGATACGTTTTTTCCATAAATTATATGGCTAATTTTGAAAACACTGTTTTGGACTTGATTATGAGCACCCCTGTCTCAATTTTATACTTTCATAATAGCACTCTGACTCTATGGTATTATTACAGTTCAGAAATCCCCCAATTTTTTTCCCCAAGTCAAAGTGTCAACAGTGTCACCTCACCTGTACTTTGTCAATCCCTGCTCTAAACAATTATAGCTAGATTATATTCACTCCATGATTATATTCACTCTAACATGACATGCCAAATATTAAAATACCCTTCAACTGAAGGGAGGGTGAAAGCTGTATAGCAGGAACGTAACAAAAAGTAAAAAGAAGTATGGTCTAACGATTTGTGTTACCATTAAAATATTCCACAATACCAAAGGTTAGGACCACCTCTCGTCCATCATCGTGGAATAAGAGAGATGGATATTTGCATTTCGTTTTTGCAAAAGTTATGTATTATGCTAATGACAATATTCAAAATCTTGCCAATGGTAAAAGTACAGGTTTAAATCCCCCACAGGATCCCATAATAACTAAGGCCAGAAGTACAATTTGTGATGAGGACATAAGAACATAGAACATGGAGGAAAAAAATTCTCCAAATTATCTATCCTTCACTGTCATCTTCAAAATATGGATGAAAGGGTCAGGTCTTCGAGTCTCCTGTAAAGTGAGACTTTGAAATGTGAATCCATGGCCATTTGATTCATTTAATTTTTTTTAAGAGAGGTAGTTCCCTAAGGGAGGGATTTTTTTTTTTTTAAATAAGGCTGTGGAAAGCATTGCAATGCTCATATTCATGCTCACCAGCCAGGGTAATTTCTGAAATCTCATGAGAAGCCAATGCTTTTCTATTGACTAGAAAAGTCAGCTCCAGTGACACTACATATAACTATTCTTTACGGATGAAAAAAAGATCAGTCAACATCTGTGTGTAAGTGAAAAGGCAATGGGTAACCAATAGCCACATCCACACTGCTCATACACAAAGCTTTTTGGTTTCGTTTTGTTTTTTTAGATAGAGTCTCGCTCTGTCACTCAGGCTGGAGTGCAGTGGCACAATGTGGGCTCATTGCAACCTCCACCTCCTGGGTTCAAGCGATTCTCCTGCTTCAGCCTCCCAAGTAGCTGAGACTAAAGGCGTGTGCCATCATGCCTGGCTAATTTTTTGTATTTTTAGTACAGACAGGGTTTTACCATGTTGGCCACGCTGGTCTCGAACTCCTGACCTCAGGTGATTCATCCACCTCGGCCTCCCAAAGTGCTGGGATTATAGGCATGAACCACCACGCCTGGCCCAAAGCCTTTAGTTTAAAAGAGAAGTTACTGATCGCAGTGTGAGAAAGAGGACCCCATGAAGAACTGTGAACCCAACATCGTAAGTAACACAGTTTGTTACCTATAACTCTGAGGTTGTATTATTTATTGGTGTGCTGAGTTTCTTTCTGATTCCCTATCTTTAGAATGTACATTCCATGAGACTGGGAAACTTATCTGTCTTCTGCCCTTCTCTATTCCTTGGTTCAGATCAGTATCTAATACATAATTAGCTCCCTGCAAATATTTGTAGAAAGAATGAAAGGAAGGAAGGTGAGAGGGAGGGAGAGAAGGAAGGAAGGAGGGAGGAAAGAATAACTGAAAGAAAGAAAGAACAAAAATATGCAAACATGCTTGTTTTCTAGGCAGAAAGTTCCTAACTTTTTTTCATATGCTCAAAGGGGTCTGTGACTCAAAAAAAAAAAAAAAAAAAAACAGTAAGAATGACTGCTTTTCAACTACAAAAGCTGCCTCTCATGATCTCCTCTGCTCTTTTGCTCACAAGACACCCTGTTCCTGATTACATACCAAAATTGTCATCATGGTTTGCCAGAAATCTATAATGATGTCGTATCGTTTGAAAAGTGTCTCAATATGTTTTTACAGCTTTAGAGAATTTCTCCTGCCTGCTCAACTTACAGTTGCCATTCTACAACCATCCATTTGGCCATCTCTTAGACGCCATGCCATTTATTTATTTTTTGTTAAGTCTCATCAAGCAGAGTTGTAATAAAAAATATTATAAGATACTAAAAAAATGAAGTAGAATTTCATGGCATTTTTGTCTCTGTTTTAGAGGCATAAAACTCTTGCCTCTGTATATGTGACCTTTGAATTAACCTTTAAACCCTTGTTCTCATAAGTCTTTATAAATTGTGTGGCAACAGTTTTCACAGATGGCCTCCCAGTGAACTGTGCCGTCCAATATTCACCCTCCTCTTGAGTCTGGGCCGGCTCTGTGACTCACTTTTCACAAGATCGTGGGGGAAGCGATGCTGAGTGATTTCTAAGGCTAGATCCTAAGTTTTGCAGCTTCCACCTGGGCCTCTGAAATACTTAGCGCACTCCCTCCGGACACTCAGGTGCCATACTGATAGGAGCCCAAGTCACATGGAGAGGCCACATGTAGCTGGTTTGGATGACAACCTCAGCTGAGTCCTCAGACATCAGCCAGCATTCACTGCTGTTGGGCATCCTGAATGTCCAGCACAGTTAAGTCTTCAGATGCCTCAGGCCCCAGCAGTGTGACCCCATGAGAAATCCCAAGTGAGGATGTCTCAGGTGAGCCCAGTCAACCCCGTAGAACCATGAATGTCATAATAAATTGTGTGTTAAGCTTTTGGGCTTAGGGTGGTTTGTTATACACCTGCAGACAACTGGAATGCATTGATTAAAAATACATCGCTAAGGCCTTTAGCATGGTTTAGCTAAAACTTTAATAAATAGTTTCATCAAAATTAACAGAAGGGATGTATAAAAATGTCAAGTTATAGAAGAATGGAGTGAACTGTAGCAGATCCCAGGGTATTCAAGGACATTTTTTTTTTCACTAAATTGCTACTTTTGTCTAAGTCTTTTCTTTGAGGTAGGGTCATTACTTTGTGAAACAACATAAGGACTTCCATCTCTCGGAGTCTGTAAAGTAAATATACTTGCAATTGCACTTGACTTCGATATGAAATAAGTCCTTGGCCACATGCTTTGGCTAAAAAAGGGAAAGAAGTGGTGGTCACAAGTAGCCAGGCTAAAGAATCAATGAAAATGGGATAATAGATGAGAAAATATATACATATATATATATATATATATATGCATATGTATATGCTCAGCTTCTCTTTTCTGTTTGTTTATACTTCATGAAAATTACAGGTCCACAATTCCTCATCCACAAAGTTCTGAAAACCAAAAGTGTTTTTCGTAAGTTGGGCACCTAAATTCTTTTGGTAGCAATAGAACTTTCCTTTGGCTATTTAGGGTCTTTATCTTATTTAATATTAACACTCATTTTGTTACAGAAGTCTTTGTTTCATGACAAGGTGCTGGCACAGATCCCACTTATGACACCTTTAAACAGTACACCGTACATGTGTTGTGTCACCCTTCTAAAAATCAAACCTTCTGATATCTGAGACACTTCTGGTTTCAGACCTAAAGAAGACTTTATCATAGACCTGAATTGAACTTTATTGTACAGGGAGGACAGTAGAGTGTAGAGTAATCGAGCAGTCTCTGGAGTTAGACCACCTGAGTTCAAATCCTGGATCTGCTGCTTGCCAGCTCTGACACTTGGATTGGTTGCAAAACCCTCTGCCTCAGTTTATTCTTCTGCAAAATACAGAGAGTAAAAAAATGACCTCAGAAGGGTTCTTATGAGAACCAAATGAGATTATGCATGTAAAATGCTTAGCCCAATAACTAGTAGTTGGTAAACACTCAACAAACATTAACTATTATTGTGTTATTATTAAAATGTCAGTTGTTTGTTTTGGTTTTTGTTTTTGATTTTAGAGACATGGTCTCACTCTGTGGCCCCAACTGGAGTACACTGAAGCTCACTGTCACCTCAAACTCCTGGGATCAAACAATCCTCCCACCTCAGCCTCTCAAGTAGCTGGGAGTAGAGGTGTGTGCCACCATGCCTGGCTATTTTTTTATTTTTTATTTTATTTTATTTTATTTTTTATTTATTTTTTAGAAATTGGGTCTTGCTTTATTGCTCAGGCTAGTCTCAAACTCCTGGCCTCAAGCAATCCTCCCACTTTGGCCTCCCAAAGTACTAGGATTACAAGAATGAGCCACTGGACCCAGAAAAAATGTCAGTATTTTATAAATTCAATGAAACAAATAATATTTAAATGAGAGTTCAGCCAGGAAAAAAGAAACTACTCAAGGTATCACCAACAGGAAGATATTGAATATAGGGAATCAGATGCATACAAAGTCTTTGGAAGGAGTGAATGGGCAAAAGTTGAGAAGGTAGCACTACTAATTTCAGGTTATTCCATATCACCTGTGGACCCAGTGTCAGGAAGCTGCTGTACTCAGAGATCAGAAATTGCAATAAATGACAGGTAATCAATCACTGTCCATGTCACAGCTGCTCTCCTTGCAGCTCAGAAGCTGGAGATAGCCAGGGATGGTCTTTGGGGTCTAGCTTCACTGCCAAAGTTTATATTTGTTGGCCAGGCTCGGTGGTTCATGCCTGTAATCCCAACACTTTGGGAGGCTAAGGTGGGTGGATTGCCTGAGCTCAGAAGTTCGCGACCAGCCTGGGCAACATGATGAAACCCTGTCTCTACTAAAATACAAAAAATTAGCCAGGCGTGGCAGCACGCGCCTATAGTCCCAGCTACTCAGGAGGCTGAGGCAGGAGAATTGCTTGAACGCGGGAGGCAGAGGTTGCAGTGAGCCAAGATCGCACCACTGCACTCCAGCCTGTGCAACAAAGCGAGACTCTGTCTCAAAAAAAAAAAAAAAGTTTATATTTGTCAAACCCCTTGTGTCAGCTGCCACTGTCACAGAAAGAATGACATGCTCCTTGCGTCTTTCAAATCCTTGAGTGCACCTCATCGGCACAACCTAAACCTTATCAGAACTGTGCTGGCAGGAGACTCTGGGAAATGCAGCTCCAGGCCTCCCAGCCTCTGTGATACACATAACACCCTAAACAAATAGTCATTTCATAATAATAGTAATTTACACTTGTATAGCACTTTCCATAAAAGCTCTGTAGGCAGGCAGAAACTGTAGCTCAAAGTTGCAAGGCTGGCAAGAGACTTAGAACCTTATATCTCAAATCTAGGGTGTACTTTTTTTTATGTCAGTGTGTCCTATTTAATCATCCGGGTTCCACTTTCCCCCCCCAAATCTTCATAACCATTGATATTATTGTTTATTGTTTTTCTTTCTTTCTAAGTTGACTCACATTTCTATGTAAATAAAGAGGAAACTTTGCATCATAAAGTATAATGCAACTCACAAAACTGTTTTGCTACATAAATGGAAGATAAAAGTAAAAATGAACACACTGAAATCCAAACAGTGATATTAAAACCAGTTAGTAAAGGGCTCTGAGCCTGAAGCCTGCTCCTCTTTCTTCAAAGATGTGATTAGCATGTGTTAGAGATGTTACTTGTACTAACAGCGAACACCCTAACTGCAAATTGAGACTCACTGATATATTCACAAGAACTAAAGGGTGAATAAAACCTCTGAAAAATTAAATTTCTCACTATGTGAGGCAAGGTTATTTAAAGCTTTGCCATCTTATCTACCATCAGTAGAACACATCTTACACTTTGGATAACACTGCTTTCTGCCGTCTTCATGTTGGCAGTTTAGCTGAGAATCAGTATTTATTCATTTTGTTGTTGAAATTATCTGATAGCTGAGCATTAAAAGTATGTCAGTATGTCTTGCCCCTGATGACTCATTCACATAAGATTTTGTTGCTGTTATTAAGGTGAAATTCACATAAAATAAAATCAACCGTTTTTCAAGTGAACCCTACAGTAGCATTCAGTACATCCATAATGTTGTACAACCACCACCTCTATCTAGTTCCAAAATATTTTCGTCACCCCAAAAGAAAACCACATAGCCATTAAGCATTTATTCTCCATTTTCCATCTTCCGGTTCCTGGCAACCCTCACTGTTTTCTGTCTCTTTGGATTCACCCCGAATATTTCATATAATTGGAATCATACAATATCTGACCTTTTGTGTCAGTCTTCTTTCACTGAGCATAACATTTCCGAGGCTCACGCATATGACAACTTGTATACATACTTCATTTCTTTTCATGGCTGAATCATATTCCATTGTTTGTATACAACACAATTGTTTATTTTTCTGTTGATGGACAGTTGAGGGTCCACCCTTTGGTTACTGTGAATAGTGCTGCTATGAACGTAAGTGTACATGTATTTTTTTTTCGAGGACCTGTTTTCCAGTGATTTTGGGTATATGTTGAAGAGTGGAATTGCAGGATCATATGGTAATTCTATATATAACTCGTTGAGGAAGCGCCAAGCTGTTCCCACAGTGCTGTGCCATTTTACATTCCCACCAACAGTGCACAAGCGTTCCAATTTCTCCACCTCCCCACCACCACTTGTTATTTTCTGTTTTTGTGATTATAGCCATCCTCGTGAGTGTGAAGTGGTACCTTGTGGTTTTCATTTGCATCTCCCTAATGATTAGTAATGTTGGGTATCTTTTCATGTGCTTATTGGCCATTTGAATATCTTCTTTGGAGAAATGTCTATTCAAGTCCTTCGCCCATTTTTGAAGTGGGTTGTTCGTCTTCTTTGTTGAGTTGTAAAAGTGCTTTACATATTCTGACCCTTATCAGATATATGATCTGCAAATATTTTCTCCCATTCTCTAGGTTGTCTTTTCACTTTATTGATCATGTCCTTTGGTGTACAAAAGTTTCCATTTTGATGAAGTCCAATTTATCTATTTTTTTCTCTTGTTGTGTGCTTTTAGCGTTATATCTAAAGATCTATTGTAAAATCCAAGTTCATTAATATTTACCCCTATGTTTTCTTCTAAAAAGTTTTATGATTTTAGCTCTCATGTGTATATAAGATTCTTAGACCATACTATAAAATTTCCACAGAAATAAGCTAGATTTATTGACCCAGGTTAACTCTATAATCACTGAAATCAACCTATCCTTGAAAGACTCATTTCCTTTAATAAATGAGCTTGTTTAGCCAGACTGTGGAAAAAATCACTGTACTAGATTCTACAGCAACATATAAATACATTTGTATATTTATTAGTATATTATTCCTATACACCAATGGGAAGTCTATAGTATGTTCTATGAAAAAATGTTGGCCGGGCGCGGTGGCTCACGGCTGTAATCCCATCACTTTGGGAGACCAAGGACGGCAGATCATGAGGTCAGGAGTTCAAGACCAGCCTGGCCAATATAGTGAAACCCTGCCTCTACTAAAAATACAAGAATTACCCAGGTGTGGTGGTGGGCACCTGTAATCCCAGCTCCTCAGGAAGCTGATGCAGGAGAATTGCTTGAACCTGGGAGGCAGAGGTTGCGGTGAGCCCAGATCGTGCCCCTGCACTCCAGCCTGGGCAACGGAGGGAGACTCTGTCTCAAAATAATAATAATAATAACAGTAATAATTGTTGTTGTCCTGTCTTAATATATTGTTTTGCTTTAAAAACTCCAAAAGAAAACCAGACAGCCACCAAAGTCCATGACAAGGAAGTTCACGAGAAATAGAAATAAAGTGATAAACATCTGTTCAGCTTCATAAATAATCAAATGAATCTCAGTGGAAGCCAGTGGAATATAATTATTCACCTGTCATATAGCAAAGATTTAATAAATTGGTTAGCCATGTGCCTGTATCGTGCATATGAAAATCTGCCAAAAGGGTAGGTAGCATGTTAAGAGTTCTTACCACAGTAACATTTTAAAAAGAAAGTTAATAAAGTGCATTAATTATTTTTTGAAAGACCAATTAACAACCAAAATATGGTGAAACAGGCACTACCATACATTACTAACAGGAGTGTAAATTGGTAGAATTTAAAGAGCATGTTGATAATATGAACTAGACTTTATAATGTAAGCACTTCGATTTGGTAATTTAGTTTCTAGGAGTATTTTCTAAGCACATAATACCAAAAAGCCCAAAGAGCTCTGATAGTTCTGTTTGCCACATCCTTGTTTACAATATAAAAAATTGGAAGCAACCTACCTGTCAATAAAGTATTCGTTAAATTAAAGTAGCCCATTTAATGGAATTAAAGGCCAGGTGCAGTGGCTCATGCCTGTAATCCCAGCACTTTGGGAGGCCAAGGCTAGAGGATCACTTGAGTCCAGGAGTTCGAGACCAGCCTGGGCAACCTGGTGAAACCTGGTCTCTGCAAAAATAAAAATAAAAAATTAGCCAGGCATGGTGGCACATACCCATAGTCCCAGCTACTCAGGAGGCTGAGGTGAGAGGATCACTCGAACCCAGGAGGTGGAGGCTGTAGTAAGCCACGGCTACACCACCACACTACAGCCTGGGCAACAGAGCAAGACCCTGTCTCAAAAAAAACAAAATAGGCCATTAAAAATTATGTTTGGCCAAGCACAGTGGCTCACGCCTGTATTCCCAGCACTTTGGGAGGCTGAGGCGGGCAGGTCATTCAAGGTCGTGAGTTCAAGACCAGCCTGGCCAACATGGTGAAACCCTGTCTCTACTAAAAACATAAAAATTAGCCGGGTGTGGTGATGCATGCCTGAAGTCCCAGCTACTCAGGAGGCTGAGGCAGGAGAATCACTTGAACCTGGCAGGAGGTGAAGGTTGCAGTGAGCCAAGATTGTGCCACTACACTCCAGCCTGGGTGACAGAGTGAGACTCTGTCTCAAAAATAAATAAATAAATGAAATTTTCTTTGACCTCCAGGACAACGTAATTAATTCATCATATCCCTTTCAGCAATACCTTCACTACTAACTTAACACCACACACACCACCCTTCCTCAAGGAAAGTATTCACTCTCTCAATGAAAGGCACCAATGAATAACTACCTGGACACCCTCTAGTGCCTCCTTCTCATCTCTGCCCACATCCAACAAGTCAGCACGTGTAAATTCTATCCCCAGATAGCTCTTGAATGTGTTTCCTCCCCATCAGCCCCACTACCACTGTTTTAATTTAATCTCTTATCGCTTCATGTTTGGATTGCTACAGATTTTTTCGTATCTCCAATCTGCTCCTCTGGGTCATACATAGCTGTGCTCCCAGTACTAACAGCACGATTTTCCTAAAATTTAAATCTGACTGTGTCATTTACCTGCCCATTCATAACTTCAAAATACAGTCCATGGTAAGTATTCAACAAACGATCGACAGACAACAATGAATGATTGAATTTAGAGTGAGATTGCTGGTCCCTTCCCAATCCAGGGTAACTGTGGGTTAATCATCATTTTTTATAATCCCCTAACCCTGTTGGTCTTCAGGCAAAGACTCAATACATGTGTCTCTTGGCCGTTAGTGCTTTTCTTAGGTTTTGTTACACATGACTTTGTTCGTATTTTCACTATCTGGCAACAAGCAGCTTAAGGGGAGGACTGGTATATATTATAAGGTCACTGTGGAATTTGGTGGCATTTCTGGAGGATCCATAGTGCCTAAGACTGGGAAGGGGGCACTTTTAAAGTGGAAAAATAAAAGACAGCTGTGGTGATTACATATCATCCATTTAACTTTGCTATCTGGGAGATACTAAGATAAACTATGAAATAATTCCCTTCCAAGTAACCAGAGGAACAAAATCTAAAGTACTCAAGGGCAACCAGCAGAGCTTTGAAAGAAGCAAACTCTGCAGGAGCAAGTGAATTTCCTTCTATAACAACATATCAGGCAAAATGCTGACAAGAAGAAGGCAAAAGCTATACTCTATTCTCTTCAATAAAGATCCCAATATGATGTTATCATCGTTAACCTGGAAGGATGCAGTCCAGCTGAAGAATGGCCAATTTCAGACATACGTGTCATACCACTATCAAGGCATTTCTCAGAGAATAGCAAATATACTTTTTTTGACAAATAAAATTTTAGGGTTCACCTTTTCTGAAGTTACAAAATCTAGAGCAAAGAAGTCAATACAAGAACCCTCTTATCACATTCATGATATCAGTGGACTAAAACATAACAAACTGGTGGACAGACTTAAGCCAGCATTTGATAGTACAGATAATGGCTAGTGGTGACCCTTTTACATTGTGTTCTTATTCAGGTAATGTGTAAACTGTGTCTTATAGTAAACAGGGGATATATGAAAAAAAACTATTATTAAGACATAACTATGTTGAGGTTAAAAAGAATGTCAACATTTATTTAGGCAGTGTTCAAGCCTGTGTTTTCAATCTTGGAGTTATTGCCACCCTTCCTAAAAAAATAATTAAAAGTCTAAGCCGGGCATGGAGGGCCACACCTGTAATCCCAACACTTTGGGAGGCCAAGACAGGTGGATTACTTGGGGCCAGGAGTTCAAGACCAGCCTCGCCGACATGGTGAAACCCAGACTCTACCAAAAATACAAATATTAGCCAGATATGGTGGTGCAAGCCTGTAATCCCAGCTACTTGGGAAGCTGAGGCACAAGAATCCCTTGAACTCAGGAGGTGGAGATTGTGGTAAACCAAGATCGCACCACTGCACTCCAGCCTGGGTGACAGAGTAAGACCCTGTCTCAAAAAATAAAATAAAAGTCTGAAAAGGCATTTTAAGCAAAACACTTGGACGACAATTTTTAAAATAAGCAAATATTCAGTTAAAAAGTACATTTATGGCTGGACATGGTGGCTCACACCTGTAATCCCAGCACTTTGGGAGGCCAGGCAAATGGATCATTTGAGGTCAGGAGCTCAAGACCAGCCTGGCCAACATGGTGAAACTCCATCCCTACTAAAAATATAAAGATTAGCCAGGCATGGTGGCAAGTGCCTATGATCCCAGCTACTTGAAAGGCTAAAGCAGGAGAATTGCTTGAGCCTAGGAGATGGAGGTTGTGGTGAGCTGAGATGCTGCCACTGCACTCCAGTCTAGGTGACAGAGTGAGACCCTGTCTCAAAAAAAAAAAAAGACATATATATATATGCATAAACACACACTAATCTGAGAGATACTCTGTCTCCTTCAAATCTAAGAGATGTTCTGTACAAGGACAAGATGTTGACCATGGAGAATTTGCCTCTGTCGCCTGAGTTTCATTTCCCCTTGGGGTTTTCCCAGGGGGTGTGACAGTCATCTGTGCTGCTCAACAGATTATTTCTGGCTTTCTGCCTTCCAGACATATGATGGGATTGCTTCCTCGCCCCCTTGGGTTGGGTGGGGTAATCCAGGCTAACAAGTCATGACAGAATGTGGCATTTATAACTTCTGTGCAGAGCAGAGCACTAAGTTGCTGGTGTGAGACCGTGTGGAGCACCCTTTCATTCCTCTGCCAGGACAACCAGCCATGATCCTGGCGGTGGCTGCTCCATCAGCCTGGATTACAAAACAGTGTGAAGCAGAAACCCCCCATTGTCTGGCAGTGGAAATGTAGCAATGGCAAGAACTAAGTCTTATTTTTTGCCACTGAAACATTGTGGCTGTCTGTTAGAGCAGCAAAACCTAGCCTGTTCTGACTGATACAGTAAGAATAGTATCACCAGTCCCATGAACCCAGTTATTAATCTCTTAACACCGAGACCCCAACGTTGACAATAAAAACCCTTTCTTAAGTTTCCGTTGCCCTGGCTGATAGACACTGGAACTTTCAAAATGGCGTTAATAAATACAAGGAGAGATAGGAGGCTGAGAGAGCACAGGCTTGGAGAATAAGCAGGAATCAGACTAACTGGGTTCTGCCCCTTCTACACTGCCTGATCTTGGGCAAGTTATATCATCTCCCCAAAACTCAGTTCCTTAACAATGAAAAGAGATAATAATAATGGAACCCATCCCACTGGATTGTTTTAAATGCTCAATAAATCTCCATTTCAAAGGTATTCTTCTTGATGAGCTCTTAACTGCTGACTGTTTTAGCTTAGGTTCCCCAGAAAACAGAATCTGAGTCAAATGCTTATGTGTGAGTTCATGAGAGGGACCAGAAGGGAGGGAGAAGGAGAGTAGTGCAGGGGAGATGGGAGAGCCTACCAAGGTTGTGAGGTGGCATTAGGAAGGGGGCGACTGGTCCCACAGGACCCATGGAGAAACCTTTCAAAATACCCTCCATGTATAGGGAGATGGGAGGAGGAAGGAGGAGGCATGTCAGCTCCTGTCACACACTGGCCACAGGTTAGCCTCAGGGAGGTGTTAGGTGACCTGCACTTCTGGGTTGCACAGGCAACAGCACTGACAGGTGTGGCCCACACCTTGTCATCTCCAGAAGAGCCCTGAGACGGGAGCCGAAAGGCATGGGGTGCTCGCAGGTTGCACCTAATGTCAAGCTGCTCAGAGTCAACTGTTCGCCTTATTTATGTCTGCAATAAGTGACAGGTGAGGCTGAGGTCTGAAGCATACAAAAGAGGCATCCAGCCCACCACCTGTTTAAAATTGCAAACATTGGCTGGGCGTGGTGGCTCATGCCTGTAATCTCAGCATTTTGGGAGGCCAAGGTGGGCAGATCATCTGAGGTCAGGAATTCAAGACCAGCCTGGCCAATGTGGCAAAACCCCGTCTCTACTAAAAATACAAAGAGTCAGCTGGGCATTGTGGTGGGCGTCTGTAATCCCAGCTACTTGAGAGGCTGAGGCAGGAGAATTACTTGAACCTGGGAGGCAGAGGTTTCAGGGAGCTGAGATCACGCCATTGCACTCCAGCCTGGGCAAGAGAATGAGACTCTGTGTCAAAAAAAAAGAAAAGAAAAGAAAAAGAAAAATTGCAAACCCCTCACTCTGGAATTTCTTATCCTCCTACCCTGCTTATTTTCCTGCATTTCCTGCCTCACCATCCAATCTACAATATATTTTCCTTATTTCATGTATTCTTCCTTCCCCTACTAGAATGTAAACCCCTTGAAGGCAAAACATTGTAACATCAAAGTGTGTTTGTTACACAGAGTAATGGAGTGAGACCCTGTCTCAAAAAAAAAAAAAAATTAAAAGTCTGAAAAGGCATTTTAAGCAAAACACTTGGACTACAATTTTTAAAATAAGCAGATATTCAGTGCTCAAGTGTTTAGCGCAATGACTGGCACATACTAGGTCCTCCCTAAATATTATTATTATCATTTTTATATTTGAGAGAGTGTCTTGCTATGTTGCCCAGGCTGGAGTGCCGTGGTGTAATCACGGCTCACTGCAACCTCCACCTCCCAGGTTCAAGTGATTCTTCTGGCTCACCCTCCCAAGTAGCTGGGTTTACAAGTATGTTCCACCACACCCGGCTAATTTTTGTATTTGTAATAGAGACGGGGTTTCGCCATGTTGGCCAGACTGGTCTCGAACTCCTGGCCTCAAGCGATCCACCTGCCTCGGTCCCAAAGTGCTGGGATAACAGGAACGAGCCATCGTGCCCTGCCAATATTATTTTTTTAACCTTTTATTTTGATATAATTTCAAACTTAGAGAAAATCTGCAGAAAAAAGTACAAAGAACTCCTACGTACATTTTACCCAGATTCACCATTGTTAATGTTTCAGCATGTTACCTTTATCATTCTCCCTCTCTCTCTCTCTGAACCAGTTGACAGTAATCTGTAAATATCACGTTCCTTTTCTCTCAAATACATGAACGTAAGTACATGCTTGAACATAACCATGAGATGATTACAAAAATCAAGAAACAAATTCAAATTTTGTCAGTTGTCCCAATAATGCCTTTTATGGCAAAATTTTCCTTAACTGATGACTCAATCCATAATCACACAATGCATTTAGTGGTTCTGTCCCTTTGGTCTTTTTCATCTGGAATCGTTGCTGAGCCTTTCTTTATCTTTTATGACACTGACATTTTTGAAGAGTACAGGCTTGTTATTTTGTAGAAAGTTCCCTTAATTTAGATTCGTTTGAGGTTCTGTCACGGTTAGATTCAGCTGGTAAAGAATATATAAACAGATTGTTATTATCAAATGTGGTTGTTATCTAAGTACAGAGCTCGGAGCCTTGTTGTAAGTAGCTACGCTCAGGACCCTAGTCCCCCTCTTCTCTTGCCACACCTAAACTCTAACCCCAAGGGATTGACGTATGCCTGGCAGCACCCAGGGTCTTTCCTTCCCAATTCCTGATCTAGCTCCGATGAAGGACCACATTTACCACTCCCCACCCGCTAGGAGCTCCTGCTCGTTCAGCTTCACACTATGGAAAGAAAGCAATTGCCCCCTTGTCTTCCAACTCCTCTCCCCTGCCCCCTCCACTTATCTCATTATTATTATTATTATTATTATTATTATTTTTGAGATGGAATTTCACTCTTGTTGCCCAGGCTGGAGTGCAATGGCGTGATCTCGGCTCACTGCAACCTCTGCCTCCCGGGTTCAAGCGATTCTCCTGCCTCAGCCTCCCGAGTAGCTGGAATTACAGGCATGAGCCACCACGCCCAGCTAATTTTGTATTTTTAGTAGAGATGGGGTTTCTCCATGTTGGTCAGTCTGGTCTTGAACTCCTGACCTCAGGTGATCTGCCCACCTCAGCCTCCCAAAGTGCTAGGATTACAGGCCTAAGCCACTGTGCCTGGCTTTTTTTTTTTTTTTTTTTTTTTTTTGAGACAGAGTCTCTCTCTGTTGCCCAGGCTGGAGTGCAGTAGAGCAATCTCAGCTCACTGCAGCCTCTGCCTCCCGGGTTCAAGTGACCCTCCCACCTCAGCCTCCTGAGTAGCTGGGACTACAGGCATGTGTCACCACACCCGGCCATTTTTTGTTGTATTTTCAATAGAGACAGGGTTTCACCATGTTGGCCAGGCTGGTCTCGAACTCCTGACCTCAGGTGATCTGCCTGCCTCAGCCTCTAAAGTGCTGGGATTATAGGTGTGAGCCATAGCGCCCGGCCTCATTATTCTTCTTTTCCTCCTTCTACTCATTTTTCTTCCCTTCCTCTTCCTCCATCTCTTTCTCCTTTTTCTTCTCTTTGCTTTTCCTGATATGTTGACTTCACTTTTTTATGCTAGCTTTCTCCAGTAAACTATACCCTTAAGTCCAGACTCTTCTCTTTCCAGATTCACAACCCAAGAAGAAGACCTCCTTTCTCTATATAGTCCCAATTTTGAAAAAAAAAAGCTTCAGAAAAGACTTTGATAGGCTCTACTTAGTTAACATTCTCACATCAGTGGTCAGAATTTGGGTTCTGTGATTTGCAGCTTCCCTAGAGCCACAACATTTAGAATGAAGATGCAAATAAAAGCCACAACCAAAACAAAATTTTAAAAAAACAGAAAATAATAAGTGTTAGCTTAAACACTTAAAACTGGAATCTTTGTGCATTGCTGGTAGAAACATAAAACGGTGCAGCCACTTTGGAAAACAGGTTGGTGGTTTCTAAAAAGTTAAGCATAGAGTTACCACGTGACCCAGCAATTTCACCCCTTAGGTATATGCCCAAAAGAAATAAAAGCAAATATCCACACGACAACTTGTATGTGAATGTTCATAGCAGCATTGTTCATAATAGCCAGATGGTGGAAACGATGCAAATGTCCATCAGCTGAAGAATCGATAAACAAAATGTGATCTATTCATACAATGGAATATTATTTGGCCACAAAGAGGACTGAACATGATGCTAATTGAAAAACACCAAATGCTAAAGAGCACGTATTGTGTGGTCCCATTTATGTGATATATCCAGAATAGGCAAATCCATAGAGACAGAAAGTGAGTGATTCCAGGGCCTGTGGGGGGAGGGATGGAGAGTGACTGCTAATTTTATGGGGTTTCCTTTAAAAATGATGAAAGTGTTCTAGAATGACACAGTGGTGATGGTCGCACCAACTTGTGAATATACTATAAACCACTTCCAAAAAGTGGATTTTATATTTTGTGATTCATATCTCAAAAACATTAAAAGGAAAAATATAAAAGGAAATAGCTTCCCAGAAATATTAACTTCCCAAAGCAATACTGTGGAAGTTAGAGTATGTGCTAAATCTCAAGTTGACTAAATGTAACCAATCCAAACGAAGTTACCATTTAATAGACAAAGAGTCCTCAAAATATACCGGAAGTAGTCTCCATCAAGTCTTGAAGAAGAGTCAAATGACAAGAATTTGTCATTATCCAACCCTTTTCATCAAAAGGAAACGCTGCACCTAGTAGACATGAGAATTTCTACAAGCAAAAGGTATGCTTCATTGCCTTACAGAGATGATTCTCCAAATTCTATCATGGCCTGAATGAACCCCCACTAGAATTCTTAAACTCGGCCAGGCACAGTGGCTCATGCATGTAATCCCAGCACTTTGGGAGGCCAAGGCCGGTGAATCATGAGGTCAGGAATTCGAGACCAGCCTGGCCAACATGGTGAAACCCTGTTATCTACTAAAAATACAAAAAATTAGCTGGGCATAGTGGAGGACACCTATAATCCCAGCTACTCAGGAGGCTGAGGCAGGAGAATCACTTGAACCCAGGAGGCAGAGGTTGCAGTGAGCCGAGATTGCGCCACTGCACTCCAGCCTGGACAACAGAGTGAGACGCCGTCTCAAAACAAGAAAAAAAAAAAAAAGAAATTCTTAAACTCCCTATACTCCGACTCCACATTCTCCAATTTCCTGGTTGCTATTAATTAGGCTTCTGAGGGAAATTCTCACCAAAAGAAGTACTTTGAATGGAAGACAAAACATTTTAAATCATTAAAGACTTTCTATTTGCATTTTAAGCTAATAAAAATACATGTTCATGGATACAAAGGTGTCGGTTATTCACCATTTTTCTACTCATAAGCCCTCAGTCACTCCTGGGTGAACTGAAAAAATTGAGTATAGGAGGGCAAATCCCAATACCCAAAGGGAATTTGATTAGGTGAGGCAGCTCTGTATCCGTTACGAAAGCTTTTGACTCTCCCATTAACAGTGACAAATAAAAAGAGTAGCTTTTTATTTATAAAATTACCATAAGATCCAGCAATATCGCATCTCCATATATATTCAAAAGAATTGAAAGTAGGGTGTCGAACAGATATCTGTACAGCCAACTTCATAGCATTATTATTATTATTATTATTATTATTATTATTATTGAGATGGAGTCTCGCTCTATCACCGAGGCTGGAGTGCAGTGGCGCTATCTGGGCTTACTGCAACCTCTGCCTCCCTGGTTCAAGTGATCCCCCTGCCTCAGCCACCGGGGTAGACGGTTGCTGCTCGTGATTAAGTTGCTTACAATTCCATTACTAGGTCTATGCCGCCTTTTTGCTTAAAAATATTTCCAGAGCTCATTTCCTCCGTTCAGATATAATTATTTAAACTTGAGTTTAGTGTTTTGACATATACTTCTAAACTGTAACATATTTATTAGCATTTTAGTAACATTTAAGATCTATTAGTAAAGGTTCAAGATATATAAATTATTTAGTAACTTTGTAAACTGCCTTTATGGTAGCATATGTTAGCTAAGGATGGGCCCTTTGACTTTCCAAAACTGGAAAACAACCATTTTAAAGCTGTAAGATTTCTGCTTTTTAAGGGATGGAGGCTTGAATTTAGATAGTAATGTAGATTAACCATTTATTGTAACAGAATCATGTGTCTGTTTTCTTTTTTAAAATTCCTACCAGCCTGGGCAATGAAGTGGCACCCCATCACTACAAAAAATTCTTCTAAAAATTATCTAGGTGTGGTGGCGCACCTGTGGTCCCAGCAACTCGGAAGACAGGCAGGAGGGTCACTGGAGTCCAGGAATTTGAGGCTGCAGTGAGCTCTGACCACATCACCGCACTGCAGCCTCGGAGACAAAGCAAGACCCTGTCTCTAACAAATTAAAAATTAAAAATTAAAATAATTAAAATTTCTAATTCTGATAAAAAGATACATAACATGAAATTTACCATCATAACTATTTTAAGTGTACAATTCAATGGTGTTAAGTCATTGTGCCACAAATTGCCCTGGCTTTTTCATAAAGTAAAAATGAAACTTTGTACCCATTAAACAACAACTCTGGTTTCCTCTCATCCAGCTGCTGGCAACCACCATTCTACTTTCTGTTTCTATGCGTTTGACTACTCTTAACAGCCTCATGTAAGTAAAATCACAGTATGCGATTTGTGGCTGACACCTTACTTAATGTTCTCAAAGCTCACCCACGTTGTAGTATGTATACGAATTTTCCTCCTTTTTGAAGCTGAATAATATTTCATTGTATGGATAGACCACATTTTGTTTTATCTGTTCATCTGTCAATGGCCATTTGGGTTTTATTCACCTTTTGGCTATTGTGAATAATGCTGCTATGGGCTGGGCGCAGTGGCTCACGCCTGTAATCCCAACACTTTGGGAGGCTGAGGCAGGCAGATCACTTGAAGTCAGGAGTTCGAGGCCAGACTGGCCAACATGGTGAAACCCTGTCTCTACTAAAAATACAAAAATTAGCTGGGTGTGGTCGTGCATGCCTGTAGTGCCAGCTACTTGGGAGGCTGAGGCAGGGGGATCACTCGAACCTGGGAGGCAGAAGTTGCAGTGAGCCCAGATCGCGCCACTGCACTCCAGCCTCAGTGATAGAGCGAGACTCCATCTCAATAATAATAATAATAATGCTATGAAGTTGGCTGTACAAATCTCTGTTCAACACCCTACTCTCAATTCTTTTGAATATATATGGACATGCGATATTGCTGGTTCTTATGGTAATTGTATTTTTAATTGTGCGAGGACCCACCATAGTAGCTGCACCATTTTACATTTCCACCAACAATGCACAATATTCCAGTTTCTCCACATCCTTGCCAACACTTATTTTCTGTTCTTTTGATAGTGTCCTTCCTCATGGGTACGAGGTGGTATCTCACTGTGGTTTTCATTTGTATTTCCATAATTATTAGTGGTGTTGAGTATCTTTTCATTTACTTGGTGACCACTTGTATATCTTCTTTGGAGAAATATCTACTCAAATACTTTGCCTAGTTTTTAATCGTGTTACTGGGTTTCTCATTGTTGAGTTGTAGGAATTCTTTATATATTCTGGATATTAAAGCCTACTTAGATAGATAATTTGCAAATATTTTCTCCCATTCTGTAGGTTGACTTTTCAATCTGTTGATTGTGTCCTTTGATACACAGGTTTTTTTTTATTTTGATGGATCTAATTCATCTATTTTTTCTTTTGTTGCCTGTGATGTTGATGTCACAGCCAAGAAATCATTGTCAAATCTGATGTCATGGATGTTTTTTCCTATGCTTTCTCCAGAGAGTTTTATAATTTTAGCTCTTATAGTAACGTCTTTGATCCATTTTGAGTTAATTTTTGTGTATGGTGTATGGTAAGGGTCCAACTTCATTATTTTGCATTATTTTGCATACAGATACCCAGTTTCCATACCCAGTTGAAAAAGTTGTCCTTTCCCTGTTGAATGGTCTTTGCACTCTTCTCAAAAGTCATTTGGCTATATATGCAAGGATTTATTTCTGGTCTCTCTATTCTATTGGTCTATGTGTCTGTCTTTATGCCAGTATCACATTGTTTTAATTACTGTTGTTTTGTAATAAAATTTGAACTCAGGAATCGTGAGGCCAACAACTATTCTTTTTTCAAGATTGTTTTGGCTATTTGGGGTCCCTTGACATTCCATATTAATTGTACAATGGACTTTTCTATTTCTGAAAAAAAATATTTGGGATTTTGATAGGGATTACATTAAATCTGTAGATCTTTTTGAGTAGTATTGACATCTAAATGCTATTAAGTCTTCCAGTCCAGAACATCAGACATCTTTCCTTTTGTGTTTTTTTTAATTTATTTCAGCAACACTTTGTAGTTTTCAGTGTGCAAGTCATTCATTTGCCGCTTTGCAGAAGTTTATTCCTGCGTATTTTATTATTTTTGATATGACTGTTTCTAGAACCATTTTCTTAATTTTCTTTTCAGATTGTTCATTGTTCCTGCATAGAAATACAATGGAATTATACATGCTGATTTTGTATCTTGCTACTTTTTAAAATTTGTTTATTAGTTCTAGAAGTTTGGGTGTTGTTGTTGTTGTTGTTTTGTTTTTATTTTTTTTTAATGGAGTCTTGCTCTGTTGCCAGGCTGGAGTGCGGTGGCGCAATCTTGGCTCACTCTCACTGCAAACTCTGCCTTCCGGCTTCAAGCGATTCTCCTGCCTCAGCCTCCTGAGTAGCTGGGACTATAGGTATGCGCCACCGTGCCCAGCTAATTTTTGTATTTTCAGTAGAGACGGGGTTTCACCATGTTGGCCAGGCTGGTCTGGAACCCCTGACTTCAAATGATCCACCCGCCTTGGCCTCCCAACGTGCTGGGATTATAGGCATGAGCTATCACACCTGGCATCTTCCTCTTCTTATGAAGACATCAGTCCTAAACCAGGCACAGTGGCTCATGCCTATAATCCCAGCACTTTGGGAGGCCGAGGTGGATGAATTGCTTGAGCCCAAGAGTTTGAGACCAGCCTGAGCAATATGGTGAAACCCCACCACTACTAAAGATACAAAAATTTGCTGGGTGTGGTGGTGCATACCTGTAGTCGCAGTTACTTGGGAAGCTGAGGTGGGAGGATCACTTGAGCCCAGGAGATGGAGGTTACAGTGAGCCGAGATCATGCCACTGCACTCCAGCCTGGGCAACAGAGCAAGACCCCGTCTCCAAAAAAAAAAAAAGGGGGACAACAGTCTTATCAGATTCGGACCTCACTCTTCTGATCTCATTTAACCTCACTTACCTCCTTAAAGGCCCTATCTCCGAAAACAGTCATAGTGAGGGCTAGAGCTTCAACATATGAATTTAAGAGGACACAATTTAGTTCATAACAGTGGTCATGCTATTCTTGTTCCTGATTTTAGAAGAAAAGATTTCAGTCTTTCACCACTGAGTATGATGTTGGCTGTGGGCTCTTCAGCTATGGCCTTTATCACGTTGAGGACATTTTCTTCTATCCCTAGTTTGTTGAGTGTTTTCATCATGAGTGTTAATTTTTCCAAATATTAATACTTTTTCTGCATCAATTGAGATGATTATGTGTTTTTTCTTTTAATCTGTTAATGTGGTTTATTACATTGATGGATTTTCGTATGTTGAAACCTCCTTGCATTCCAGGAATAAACTTTGCTTGGTCATGGGGTATAATTCTTTTAATATGTTGTTAAGTTCTGTTTGCTAGTATTTTGTTTAGGATGTTTGCATCAATATTTAGCCATGATCTTAGTTTATAGCTTTCTTTTTTTTTTTTTTTCTTTTTTATTGATCATTCTTGGGTGTTTCTCGCAGAGGGGGATTTGGCAGGGTCACAGGACAATAGTGGAGGGAAGGTCAGCAGATAAACAAGTGAACAAAGTTCTCTGGTTTTCCTAGGCAGAGGACCCTGCGGCCTTCCGCAGTGTTTGTGTCCCTGGGTACTTGAGATTAGGGAGTGGTGATGACTCTTAACGAACATGCTGCCTTCAAGCATCTGTTTAACAAAGCACATCTTGCACCGCCCTTAATCCATTCAACCCTGAGTGGATACAGCACATGTTTCAGAGAGCACAGGGTTGGGGGTAAGGTCACAGATCAACAGGATCCCAAGGCAGAAGAATTTTTCTTAGTACAGAACAAAATGAAAAGTCTCCCATGTCTACCTCTTTCTACACAGACACGGCAACCATCCGATTTCTCAATCTTTTCCCCACCTTTCCCCCCTTTCTATTCCACAAAGCCGCCATTGTCATCCTGGCCCGTTCTCAATGAGCTGTTGGGCACACCTCCCAGATGGGGTGGTGGCCGGGCAGAGGAGCTCCTCACTTCCCAGTAGGGGCGGCCGGGCAGAAGCGCCCCTCACCTCCCGGATGGGGCGGCTGGCCGGGCGGGTGGCTGACCCCCCCCACCTCCCTCCCGGACAGGGCGGCTGGCCGGGCGGGGGGCTGACCCCCCACCTCCCTCCCGGACAGGGCGGCTGGCCGGGCAGAGGGGCTCCTCACTTCCCAGTAGGGGCGGCCGGGCAGAGGCGCCCCTCACTTCCCCGACGGGGCGGCTGGCCCGGCGGGGGGCTGACCCCCCCACCTCCCTCCCGGAGGGGGCGGCTGGTGGGGCAGAGGGGCTCCTCACTTCCCAGTAGGGGCGGCCGGGCAGAGGCGCCCCTCACCTCCCGGACAGGGCGGCTGGCCGGGCGGGGGGCTGACACCCCCACCTCCCTCCCGGACGGGGCGGCTGGCCGGGCGGGGGGCTGACCCCCCCCCACCTCCCTCCCGGACAGAGCGGCTGGCCGGGCAGAGGGGCTCCTCACTTCCCAGTAGGGGTGGCCGGGCAGAGGCGCCCCCCCACCTCCTGGACAGGGCGGCTGGCCGGGCGGGGGGCTGATCCCCCCACCTCCCTCCCGGACGGGGCGGCTGGCCGGACGGGGCGGCTGGCCAGGCGGGGGGCTGATCCCCCCACCTCCCTCCCGGACGGGGCGGCTGGCTGGGCGGGGGGCTGACCCCCCCACCTCCCTCCCGGACGAGGAGGGAGGACGCTCCTCACTTCTCAGACGGGGTGGCTGCCGGGCAGAGGGTCTCCTCACTTCTCAGACAGGGCGGCCGGGCAGAGACGCTCCTCACATCCCGGACGGGGCGGCAGGGCAGAGGTGCTCCCCACATCTCAGACGATGGGCGGCCAGGCAGAGACGCTCCTCACTTCCCAGATGTGATGGCGGCCGGGAAGAGGCGCTCCTCACTTCCTAGATGGGATGGCGGCCGGGCAGAGACGCTCCTCACTTTCCAGACTGGGCAGCCAGGCAGAGGGGCTCCTCACATCCCAGACGATAGGCGGCCAGGCGGAGACGCTCCTCACTTCCCAGACGGGGTGGCTGCCAGGCAGAGGCTGCAATCTCGGCACTTAGGGAGGCCAAGGCAGGCGGCTGGGAGGTGGTTGTAGCGAGCCGAGATCACGCCACTGCACTCCAGCCTGGGTGCCATTGAGCACTGAATTAACGAGACTCCGTCTGCAATCCCGGCACCTCAGGAGGCCGAGGCTGGCGGATCACTCGCGGTTAGGAGCTGGAGACCAGCCCAGCCGACACATCGAAACCCCGTCTCCACCAAAAAAATACGAAAACCAGTCAGGCGTGGCGGCGCGCGCCTGCAATCGCAGGCACTCGGCAGGCTGAGGCAGGAGAATCGGGCAGGGAGGTTGCAGTGAGTTGAGATGGCAGCAGTACCGTCCAGCTTCGGCTCGGCATCAGAGGGAGACCGTGGAAAGAGGGGAGAGGGGAGAGGGGAGAGGGGAGAGGGGGGAGGGGGGAGGGGAGAGGGGGGAGGGGGGAGGGGAGAGGGGGGAGGGGGGAGGGGAGAGGGGAGAGGGGAGAGGGGAGAGGGAGCTCTATCTACCACACAGTCTAGCAAATGTTTCCTATAGCTTTCTTTTCTTGTAGTGTCTTTGTTTGCCCTTGGTATCAGGGTATTGAGGCCCTCGTGGAATAAGTGTGGAAGGTTTCCTTCCCGTTCAATTTTTCTTTGCAGAGTTTGAGGAGAGTTGGTGTTAATTCTTCTTTAATTGTTTGGTTGAATTCACCAGGGAAGGCATTTGGTCCTGGGCTTTTCTTTTTTGGAAGCTTTTTTGATACTGATTCAATCTCTTTATTAAGGTCTGTTCAGATTTTCTATATGTTCATTATTCAGTCTTGATAGTTTGTGTGTTTCTAGAATTTATCCATTTCATTCAGGTTATTGAAATTTTTGGCACACAGCTGATCACAGTATTCTCTTAAAAGACTGTCTATTTCTGTGAAATTGGTTGTAATGTCCCTCTTTCGTTTCTGATTCATTTGAGTCTTCTCTTTTTTTCTTTTTTTTCCTAAGTTATTGTAGATAAAGGTTGGTCAATTTTGTTGATTTTTTCAGAGAAACGACTCTTGGTTTCATTCGTTTTCTCTACTGTTTTTCTAGTCTCTACTTTGTTTATCTCTGTCCTTTTCTCATTATTTCCTTCCTTCTGCTAGCTTTGAGGTTAGTTTGTTCTTCTTTTTCTAGATCCATAAGGTGTAAAGTGAACTTGTTGATTTCAGGTCTTTCTCCCTTTCTGGTGTAAGCATTTACAGCTCTAAATTGCCCTCTTAGCACTGCCTTTACTGCATCCCATAAGTTTTGTTATGTTGTGTTCTCTTTTTCATTTATCTCAAGATATCTTCTAATTTCTTTTATGATTTCTTCTTTAACCTATTGGTTGTTTGAGAGTGTATTGTTTAATTTCCACATATTTGTGGATTTTCCAGCTTTCCTTCTGTTATTAATTTCTAGTTCCAGTTCACTGTGATTAGAAAAGATATGATGTATAATTTCAGTTTTTCAAATGTATTAACACTTGTTTCATGGCCTAGCAGAATTTCTTAATTCTTTGGGAAGATTGCTACTTTTCTCTGTGATTTTGAAATGACTTATGATTGTACAGTGTTACTTGCTTTGGAAATGTTGGGATTTGTTTTTCATTTGAACAAAATCCAGAGCTAAAATTGGAAGGACTGCTAAAATTGGAAGAATCCAGAGGCTCCTCAGCTTGTGGCTTCTCCGCTTTCTACGCAGGGGTTCCAAAGTTGTCATGCTCTTCTGTATCAGGCCTGATGCAAAAGGAAAGAGGATGAAGAATTGTCTATGGGAGGTTTTTGTGGGCCAGGCCTGGAAGTGGTTCTCACCACATTTCGTTGGCAGGAATTCAGTCACACAGCTGTACCTAACTCTTCAGGAGGCTAGGAATGTAGTCTAACTGTGAGCCTAGGAAGAGAAGAAAATGGGTTTCATGAATAGCTGCCACATTCTAGAATTCTATCTACAGTCAAACCATCAATCAAATGGACATTTAGAAGAAAGACTTTTTATTTCCATGTAGTCTCTCTTAGGAAGCTAATTAAAGATGAAATTCAATCAAGCAAAGAAGGAAACCAAGAAAGAAAGAAATGCAGGATCTAGAAATAGTGAATCCAAATCAGGGGACAGTGAATGGGAGGTGCAGGCTCAGAGCTGTTCCGCAGACCTGGGGAGCAAGCAGCCCGTGGGGCAGGAACAAGCCAAGTTCCCACAGGGCAAGTCCTTGACAGTAGAAGGGAGAGGATGGAATAGATGGGAGACTTCAAGTTTGGATATACTTGAGGATATGCATTTGTGTTGTTGTTGTTGTGTTGTTGAGACAGGGTAACGCTCTGTCACTCAGGCTGGAGTGCAGTGGCATGATCACAGCTCACTGCAGCCTTGACCTCCCAGGCTCAAGTCATCTTCCCACCTCAGCTTCCCAAATAGCTGGCATCACAGGTGCATGCCACCATACCTAATTTTTTATTTTTAGTAAAGATGCGATCTCCCTATGTTGCCCAGACTGGTCTCGAATTCTTGGGCTCAAGTGATTGTCCCGCCTCAGCCTCCCAAAGTGCTGGGACTATAGGTGTGAGCCACTGTGCCCAGCCAGAAAATGCATTTGAACTTCATGACTGGAACTTTCTCTAAAGAATGACATAGATATGTAATATTAAATCCATAGACAAAGAAATGAACATAAATTGACAGTGAATAACATTTTTTTTTTTTTTTTGAGACAGAGTCTCACTCTGTCGCCCAGGCTGGAGTGCAGTGGCGCGATCTCGGCTCACTGGAAGCTCCACCTCCCGGGTTCACACCATTCTCCTGCCTCAGCCTCCCGAGTAGCTGGGACTATAGGCGTCCACCACCACGCCTGGCTAATTTTTTTGTATTTTTAGTAGAGACAGGGTTTCACCATGTTAGCCAGGATGGTCTCAATATCCTGACCTTGTGATCCGCCCACCTCGGCCTCCCAAAGTGCTGGGATTACAGGCGTGAGCCACCGCGCCCGGCCTACACTTTCACAACCATAAGAAGATAGTTCTTCAATTGTTCATTAATCAAGACTCATAATCAGAAACTGTGAAAATCAACCCTAACTGATCTGAACAGAAAAAGAATTTCTTGAAAGGTATCAGTGACTCTGGGAACTACTGGAGGCTCAGAAGTTAGCGAGTGGGGCCCACGGCCATAATGAGGCTGTCCAGGGAGAACCCCACTATTGCCACCATTGCTAAGCAACAGATGACATAGTTGATGCCGTCCAACCAATCACATTGGACAGTGGGTGTTGTACTGCACCACTGAGTCCCTTCCTCGCCTTTCTCCCATCCCTGAACCTGGTTGTCGTTGCCACCACCACCACTGCCCCAGAAATTCTCAGCATCCATGACTCTTTTCATGAGCTGCTCCCAATTTAAAACATACGGATGCATAAAATTGGCTCTGCCTAGGTTAAATACCTACCCAATACCAGCAAGGGAAGCTGGGAGGCTTAAGTATTTGCATTTTCTATTTTCTGTATAGTAGAAGAGCTCTGCCTCCCCCAGGACTCATTAGGTGGAAAATGCCTCAAATACATGAAAAATTTCAAATTCTAGATAGCAAAAAAGAAATATTGATTGCACATTGATTATCAACTTTTATAATCAATCTATCGACAAATCAAAGGAAAGTTAACTACAGCTAACTTGATCAGAGTTTAAATATTAGCATTCACAATAAAATGATAAAGATGCAGCTGATAGAGATGGGAAGAACAAAAGGATTATAATGATGAGTAGTAACAAAAAAAGAACAAGAGGCAAGATGTTCATCTGCCTAAGTGAGGAATTGAAAGATACCATCTATAAAATAAAAAATAGAGGGTTGGGTATCATTTTTTAGCTTGGAAATAGAAATTAAGAGAGAGAAATGGAAGATTTTTTTCTAACTGTACTGGAAAGAAAATGGGAGAGGATGCTAATCTTAAGTTACATACTTCACTATGATATAAGGAAGTCAAAATACAGTGCCTAACATTTATAAATCAAGAAATCACTGTACATGCATATTATTTAGAGCTATGGGAAAAAATACCAGAAATGGTAGAAGATGGGGGCCAGTAAGGTGTGGAGAAATGGATTCCAGAGCTTGCTTTTCATTTCAAGGTCTTATGTATAAGTTGATTTTTTTTTAAAGCTCATACAGGCATTATCTTGATTTTTTCATGTAGCCTGGGAGATTCTTCAATGGACAGATTCTGTCTCTCCCTCTCATATTCATAGGTTAAAACCTTATACATTTAGATCACTTATTAATATTTTTCATAAATAGAAAAGCATTTCCTGCAAGAAAACCTCACATCTTGATCATATTCTTATTCTAATTCAAGTTTCTGTTTATCTGTTTACTCTAAGTATTGTTATCTGGCTTAATCTGAGATGAAATCTTGATGACATTCCAGAATTCTGTTCCGGCTTCGGTAATACAGAAGAAAAAAAGCATCCAGAATAGCATTCTGCTGCCTCCCCTTTTAAAGTCCTGTATGTATAAATGTGTGTGTGCAGATGTGCATACTAGGATATGTGCAACCCATATCTCCACAAGCCACGTCACTTGGAATTACAGAAACTCCAGCCCTCCCCAAATGGCACCACTCCCCCATGTCTTATCCTCTTTCATCTACAGCCTGGTACCCACAATATTCCTCCCAGGGTCCAGCTGCCCTGGAATATCCCTCCCCTGAAATGTCACCTGGGCCCCCTAATGAGCCAAGGAAATTTTGTAAAACACTCCTTTTATTGTGCTTTTTTATTAGAGTCCCTTCTTCTTAGGGCCCATGCAAGAACCTCTGAGAGCCAAGCCAGAGGCAAGGTGACGGAATGAGCACTGGAGTCACGCCCACTAGCCCATCGTGTTAGTCAGCATGGGCGGCTCTAACAGAGTATCATAGACTGGGTCTACGATAAACAGCAGAAACTTCTTCCTCACAGTTCTGGAGTCTGGAAATCCCAGATCAGGGCAGCAGCATCATTGGGTTCTAGTGAGGGCTCTCTTCTGGGTTGCACATGGCCGCCTTCTTGCTCTGTCCTCATGTGGCAAAAAGTGCAGAGAGAGCTCTCTGGGTTCCCTTTTATAAGGGCACTACTCCTGTTCATGAGAGCTCTGTCTTCATGACCTAATTGTCTCCCAAAGGCCCCATCTCCTAAGACCATCAATTAGGGGTAAGGACTTCAACATATGAATTTGTGAGGCACACAAACATTCAATTCCTAGAGCCCATTGTCTTTGACCACCATGTGCCCTTTGTCTCTCCCTTCCATTAAGATAACTTTCCTTGTGGATTTCCGGCTCTCTTGTGGGCTTGCTAAATACCAGGGTAAACACAATTTGTGTGTGTTGCTCAAACGTTGCATAATTCTACACTCTCGTTATAGAGAGATTAAGCTCATTTGAAGGTTGAGGTCAGTCCCTGGTCTGCTAATTACCCAAGATAGAACTGGGTCACTCAGGAACTAAAAGTACAGGAGAGGGAACTGGGGGTTGGGTCCTGCTGTGGTGTCTGTAGATAGGCTGTCAAAAGAGTAACTTGGAGGAACACAAGGAGGCTTGAAGCACCGGGTAGGTCTAGCTATGGTACAGGCTCAGTGGCCAAAGCAAAAAACATAGTCCAGATTGGAACTATCACAAATACACATCCACATACAAACACACACCAAGGCCCAGGGCCAAGAAACACATTCCAAAACCCAGGGCATCAGAGGCAGTCCAAACTGACTAAGCAAGATGGCACATCAGTAAGTCAAGCTGATACAACACTGAGATGAAGAGTCAGATATCCAAGTCTAGAAGAGTGTCTCAAGCCAGGGACAAATCCAACTGTCCACATTAAGAAGTCCTGCAAGTCACTAGGGACAGCACTTAAAAAGGAGACAAGCTGGGGGCAGTGGCTCACGCCTGTAATCCCAGCACTTTCGGAGGCTAAGGCGGGTGGATCACCTGAGGTCAGGAGTTCAAGAGCAGCCTGGCCAACGTGGTGAAACCTGTCTGTACTAAAAATACAAAAAAAACATAGCTGGATATGGTGGTGTGTGCGTGTAATCCCACCTGCTCAGGAGGCTGTGGCAGGAGAATCACTTGAACCCAGCAGGCGAAGGCTGCAGTGAGCCGAGGTCATGTCACTGCACTCCAGCCTGGGTGACAGACTGAGACTCCATCTCAAAAAAAAAAAAAGAGAGACAGTAGACAGACAGTGAGTAATTTTTTTTTGTTTTTATGAGACAGAGTCTTGATCTGTTGCCCAGGCTGGAGTGCAGTGGCGCGATCTCAGCTCACTGCAACCTCCGCCTCCCGGGTTCAAGTGATTTTTCTGCCTCAGCCTCCCAAGTAGCTGGGTCTATAGGCATGCGCCACCACGCCCAGCTAATTTTTGTATTTTTGTAGAGACGAGGTTTCACCATGTTGGCTTGGCCAGGATGGCCTCAATCTCTTGACCTTGTCATCTGCCCGCCTCAGCCTCCCAAAGTACTGGGATTACAGGTGTGAGCCATCACGCCCTGCCAGTTTTTTTGTATTTTTAGTAGAAACGGGGTTTCACCACGTTGACCAAGCTGGTCTGGAACTCCTGACCTCAGGTGATCCGCCTGCCTCGACCTCCCAAAGTGCTGGGATTACAGGTGTGAGCCACCGCACCTGGCCAACAGTGAGCAATTCTACGGCTGTGTGTGACTAGAGTCCTCTGGCTTACATATAATACCTCTTAATTTTTCATCTGTCCTCCCTTAGAACTTACTAAGTCTTTTTGAAAACGCCATCCTGCACAGATGTGGGAGGGACACTTTGTTTACATTGGGGGTACATGGTTACTGGAGAAAGTCCCTGGAGCCAATGGTCATCACAGTGGAGAACCCCAAAGGAAAACCCAAAACAAGAAGTGTTTTGGGGAGACTGGTCCTATTGCCTGCCATACCCCCAACCCCGTAAACTCTCCCCTCTGATCCTTCCCAAGCTAAGAATTTAGGGGTTTTGTGACTTGTGTCATAAACAGGGATGTTTCCCTTACAGTTTCTACAAGAAGTCCAGACTTGAATATATCAAGCAGGAAACAGCTTAGAACAGGTATCTGAGCAGTAACATCGTCAAGATACCATCTAAACTGAGGGTAGGATCTCGAGGCTAAGATACAAGCTAATTGGGTCATAGTAATGAGTGGGTAGAATGATGTGGCAAAGACTAGCTATGCATCCATCAGATTTACCTCCTGTCCTGACCGGGTGCACAGCTACGTCTCATTTCCAGATCCTTTTCAGGCAGGTGTGGTCATGGGACTGAGTTCTGCTCAAAGTGGGTAGAAGTGATGTGCACCACTTCCAGTCCACAACCAGGTAAACCTCCCAAAGGCCATCCTCTGTGCTCTTTCCCCTTTCCAGAGCAACTTTGGGAGCCACGTGTGGAAGATGGCATGGATGGGATTAGCTTGGGTCTTTGTATCTCTGCTGCTGAACGTGATCAGTGAGCAGGATCAACCACTTGGACTTTATCTTCATGAGAAATAAAACTCTCTCGCGTGGCAGGCAGCTGCTGAGATTTGGGGGATCAGCTATTGCAACGGCTTGCCTGACTTTACAATTACCTTTATAAATACCAAGAAAACAACCAAAAGATGCCCAGACAGGTTGGTCTCTGGTCCAGCCTTGCACATCACAAGATTGCTGTCAGCAGCCCCGGCTGAAACTTCCACTCCGTATCTGCCCTTCATCTCACCTTCTATTCATAGCCAAGCTTCTTGAAATAGGAGTCTGTGTGTATTGCTCCACTTCCTCTTCTCCCACTCATTCCTTGTTTCATAGAATCTAGATCATACCCCACACCCTACTGAAACTGCGCCTGTGACCTCCCGGCTATCAAATCCAACCTAACACTTTTCAGTCCTTATGGCGTGGCTTTTAATATGCAACAACAGACTTCAAAAAATATTACATGTCTACGTTTCCTAAAACATTCATCTGCTTCCGAGCTTCCTGTCCCCCTGGGTAAGGAGGAAATCCCATCTCAGCCATTACAGAGGCTTCCGTCCCAGGCCCAGGGCCATGCAAGGTTCAGGAAGGCTTTAGACGGCATGGAACATCGGAGGCCGCTGGGTCTTTGGTGCATGAAAGGCTGGAGTGATATGCTTCTTGTCCAGCCATTTGCTTCCCTTGGAAGTGAGTGGCTCTCCTTCATCTGTTCTAAGCCAGGCACTATGTAGGCTGGAAAGCCTGGTGCCTCCCTGGATAGACACAGCACTGCCACCTACCCAGGGGGTTATCAGGAGAATCCACAGGCCTCCATTCATTTCCACATTCTTTTTCCTTTTTTTGAGACGGAGTCATGCTTTGTCACCCAGGCTGGAGTACAGTGGTGTGATCTCGGCTCACTGCAACCTCTGCCTCTCGGGTTTAAGCAATTCTTCTGCCTCAACCTCCCCAGTAGCTGGGATTACAAGCATCTACCACCATGCCCAGCTAATTTTTGTATTTTTGGTAGAGACTGGGTTTCACCATGTTGGCCAGGCTGTTCTCCAACTCCTGACCTCAAGTGATCCACCCGCCTCGGCCTCCCAAAGTGCTGGGATTACAGGTGCGAGCCACCGCACCCGGCCATTTCCCCATTCTCTAAAACACTCTTCTCTCACTATCTCACTCCCAAATTTGCAATCTCCTTGGATGTCTTTTTTGCCTTTGAGCAATTCAGCATTTTTTTTTTGAGGTCCTGGAGGCCAAGGGAATCTTTCTTCTCCAAACTCAAATCTCTTCTTGGTCTGCGGAAAGGTGAGACTATCTCTCCCAACACATTCACTCATAAATTAAAGCCTCAGTGGGTTATCTTGGGGCTCTTACCTTGATCTCTCTGAGGCTTGAAACAATGTACCTTCATTGCGCGGCTCCTCTTCTTAGAATTACATGAACATTCTCTCTGAGTTCGTTTTCTTTCTTTCTTTCTGGTTATTTTATTTTATTTTATTTATTTATTTTTTTTTTTTGAGACAGAGTCTCACTCCGTCGTCCAGGCTGGAGTACAGTGGCGCTATCTTGGCTCACTGCAACCTCCGCCTCCCGGGTTCAAGTGATTCTCCTGCCCCAGCCTCCTGAGCAGCTGGGATTACAGGTGCCCGCCACCATGCCCAGCTAATTTTTGTATTTTTATTAGAGACGGGGTTTCACTATGTTGGCCAGGATGTTCTCGAACTCCTGACCTTGTGACCCCCCAGCCTCGGCCTCCCAAAGTGCTGGGATTACAGGTGTGAGCCACCATGCCCGGCCTCTTTCTGGTTATTCTTTCTTAGACCTCTTGTTTTTTTATTCCCAAAGTTATTTTGAACAAATATGTATTCTCCTTGTACATTTTTTAAGTTGATATAAAAAGTAAGCTATGTCTAAATAGCTGCAAAGAATAAATTTTATAGTATATTATAAGTATCAACATTCTATTTTATTTTATTTCATTTTAGAGACAGGGTCTTGCTGTGTTGCCCAGGCTGGTGTGCAGTGGTGTGACCATAGCTCACTACGGCCTCGAACTCTTGAGCTCAAGTGCTCCTCAGCCTCCCAAATAGATGGAACTACAGATATGTACCACCATGCCCAGCTTTTTGTTGTTGAGTATGGTCTCAAACTCTTGGGCCCAAGAGATCCTCCTGCCTCAGCCTCCCCAAGTGTTGGAATGACAAGCATGAGCCGCTGCGCCTGGCCAGTACCAATATTTAAAATAAAACAATCAGTTGGGCACGGTGGCTCATGCCTGTAATCCCAGCACTTTGGGAGGCCGAGGCGGGAGGATCACGAGGTCAGGAGATCGAGACCATCCTGACTAACATGGTGAAACCCCGTCTCTACTAAAAATACAAAAATTAGCCGGTCATGGTAGCACACACCTGTAATCCCAGCTACTCAGGAGGTTGAGGCAGGAGAATCGCTTGAACCCGGGAGGTGGCGGTTGCAGCGAGCTGAGATCGCACCACTGCACCCCGGCCAGGGTGACAGAGCAAGACTCTGTCACAAAAAAAAAAAAAAAACTATCATATCTTTCTTCAAAATAGATGTAATTAAGTCTAAAATACATGGTGGTTTGTTAGTTATAGCCTACTGCATATTTTAAAAATGTTTTTAATAGTTGGCATTTTATTAATATATAGTTTATTTTTCTCTTTGATATCCTATTTATTTTCCCACAGAATTAAACCCCTATGTAATATGTTTTATGCTTTATAGTCTTTTATTAATCACTACCTTTACTTCTCTGAAAATAGGTATAAATTAAAATTGTCTGCGCTTCCCATAGCTACAGGCCTCTAAGTGTTAAAGATTTCCTCAGGATTGTGTTGTTATTACAATGATTATTGGTACACAATTGATTAAATATAAATTTAGTACATAATTATTAAACAAGGCTTCGCCTCAGCTTTATTGAAGTGTAATTTACATCACCCCCAAATTCACCCATTTTAAGTGTACGTTTTGATGAGTTTGGGCAACTGTGTTCAGTTATGTAACCAAAACCACAATCAAAATCAAGATGTTTGCTGGGCACAGTGGCTCATGCCTGTAATCCCAGCCCTTTGAGAAGCCAAGGCAGGCAGATCACTTGAGGCCAGGAGTTTGAGACCAGCCTGGCCAACATGGCGAAACCCTGTTTCTAGAAAAAGTACAAAAATGAGCCAGGCATGTTGGCACGCGATTGTAATCCCCACCACTTGGGAGGCTGAGGCAGGAGAATCGCTTGAACCCGGGAGACGGGGTTTGCAGCGGGCTGAGATCACCCACTGCACTCCAGCCTGGGCTACAGAGTGAGACTCTGTCTCAAAGAAAGAAAAAAAAAAGCAAGATATAAAACATTTCCTCAACCCCAAATTTTCCTCTTGCCTCTTTGCAAGCAATCCCCTAATACCTAGTTCCAAGCAATCACTGATCTGGTTTCTGTCACTTTAGTTTTGCCATAAAAAATTTTTATTGGAAATGTATCATTTAATAGATGAGGCTGGAAATACATATGTCTTTTCCCTTATAGTTTAGTTATCTGTTGGTAAATATGACCTTTTGCTAGAGTGAAGCAGGATTCAGCATCAATTTTATTCCTATTTTTCATTTTTATAGATGTAAGCTCTGAGACACTTTATTCACATAGTGGAAGGGAAAGGAAGATTTTTTTTATAGCAATTTCTTTCGATTCTTTGAATTCCTTTTGCGTTTAAGCCAAAATCACAGAGTGATCTATAAGCACAAGCAATCTATAGGGATTTAACAGCTGACAATTTAATAAGGTCCTACTTCAGCTTTGTTGAATGCAGAGCTGGAGGCCACTTGGCTGACAGAGGGTCTGTCACCTGGCACTGGAGTCATTTGCTGTCTCAGAACCAATATCAATGTTCCTAATTGCTGCTTTGTTTGGGGCCCCAGAGGTTTTCCACAGTCCAGCATAATGCAATATGGTGCTACGAAGAGTATTGCCTTTCTCTTGGAAAGTGGAAGAAAGGCAATATTGAACGGATAAGAACGGAGATACCACCCCACTCCCCACCTCCCCAGCACAGGCGTGCTCCCAGGCAGAGCAAGTGGAGGGAAGTTACAAACGGAAGTGAGAATCTCGAAATGGATTCTTGAAACCTGCACGCTCGCCTATGCCTTGCAGTCTTCGGACGTGCCTAAAAGTGCTTGACCCCAGTTTCAAGGCCTCTGCCTTAAACAGCTAGTATGTGTTTGGATTCAGCTCCAGGTCATCTTCATCACTTCTGCTTCTCCACACTATCCTTATGTGACCTGATCCACACCTTTGGCTTCAACTCCATAGATGGGCTGATAACTCCCAAATCTCTTTTCTCCAGTTCAGACCTCTATCCTGAGTCTAACAACCACACAACCAATTGGCCATTCAACATCTTCACTTTCCACTTTTCTGAGTTAGAATGGATATGCTTGCTTTCTTTCCTTTTTTTTTTTTCTTTTTTTTTTAAACAGAGAGTCTTGTTCTGTCTCCCAGGCTGGAGTGCAGCGGCACGATCTCAGCTCACTGCAACATCCGCCTCCCGGGTTCAAGCAATTCTGCTGCCTCAGCCTCCCAAGTAACTGGGATTACAGGTGTGCGCCACCACACCCGGCTAACTTTTGTATTTTTAGTAGAGATGGGGTTTCACCATGTTGGCCAGGCTGTTCTCAGGCTCCTGACTTCAGGTGATCCACCCACCTCCCAAAGTGCTGGGATTACAGGCATGAGCCACCGTGCCTGGCTGCATATGCTTTCTTATATGTACACACTTATCCTAACCTATATTTTGAAAAAAAAATTCAACCCCTTATATTGAATTGGGAACAAAGTAGCTAACATTTTTCTGGCACTTTATAGACAAAGTGTTTTCATCTCTCTATGGGTGTGTTTATAGGATAATGTATATAATGTATACATGTGACTCTTAACAGCAAATGCTTGTATCTTACAGATGAAGAAACTAAGACTCAGTAAAATGAAAATTCTACTACATTCCAAAAAACATGAAGGAAACAAAAGATTCATTCTGTGCCGTGACTTGGTTGGACAGAAATGTCTTAAATAAAAATCAACATACGCCTATGTATAGCAGGAAGTACACTGATGATCAGGTAGATAATAAAAAAGAATATTTATTCACAATTTTTAATAAAAAGTAGAATACATTTATAATCTATATAAAAGCACTTTATCTCATTGCCTTATGGAAATATGAAAAAATTAAAATGGGTTGGCTGGAAAATAAAGAAATCAATCCATAACATCTAAGGTCCAAAACAACCTGATTACCAAATACCAACAAATTAAGGGCTGTTCTGCCAGAAACAGGAGGTTAGATGTGTAACTTCCTTGGCTTCCTTCCAGCGATTTAATTCTACACAAAAGAAAAAAAAGTAAAGTGTGCCTATTCTTTTATGCATTGTATTTTCAACATATCATTCATTGAATGTACATTTCCTGCCCTAAGCAACACGTTTGTGGATTGAGAGGAAAAAGCAATCTCTTAGGCTAAATCTTGAACAAATGTTGTTTGTAACAAACCCCAAAACAAAAGGGCATCTTGGTAGTAGCTTGAGTTTCATACAACACAAATATAAAATGTGATATTTTACAAATATGACAGGCAAGTGATCAACCAAGTCTTTTTTTTTTTTTTTAAGACAGAGTCTCAGTCTGTCATCCGGGCCAGAGTGCAGTGGCGCGATCTCGGCTCACTACAACCTCTGCCACTTGGGTTCAAGCAATTCTCCTGCCTCAGCCTCCCAAGTAGCTGGGATTACAGGTGCCTGCTACCACGCCCGGCTAATTTTTTTGTATTTTTAGTAGACGGGGTTTCACCATCTTAGCCAGGTTGGTCTTGAACTCCTGACTTCGTGATCCACCTGCCTCGGCCTCCCAAAGTGCTGGGATTACAGGCGTGAGCCACCACGCCCGGCCGTGATCAACCAAGTCTTTAAAAATCTGCTTCTTTCCTCTCCCTCTCTTTCTCTCTTTTTGCTTTTTGCTTTAGTTCCTTTTTTTTTTTTTTTTTTTTTTAGACAGTCTCTCTCTGTCGCCAGGCTGGAGTGCAGTGGCACGATCTCGGCTCACTGCAACCTCCACCTCACGGGTTCAAGTGATTCTCCTGCCTCAGCCTCCTGAGTAGCTGGGACTACAGGTGCCTGCCACCATGCCCAGCTAATTTTTTTATTTTTAGTAGAGACGTTGTTGGCCAGGATGGTCTCGATCTCTTGACTCGTGATCTGCCTGCCTCGACCTCCTAAAATGCTAGGATGACAGGCGTGAGCCACCACACCCAGCCTGTTTTTCTATTTCTAGTCTTTGCATCTTATTATTTCTGTACAGTTTATTATATATCTGTACAGTTTATTGTTTTATGCACACATCAAACTTTCCATTTCCTTCATTATGTGTGTTACTCTCATTTTCATCTCCATTGTTTGTACATTTTTGAGATGTGGATGCAGAACTCTAAGCCTTTGCTGGATGATGGTGAATGAAGCCTACTCTGTTACATGTTTTATCTGACAGAGGCCTACCAAGGTAAAAGTGCAGCCAGTCAATGAATGAGGGGAGGTGGGCTTTGAATAAGGGGATGGACACATTCCAGTTGAACCAATTTAAAGCTGTATTTCTGTCCGGGCACAGTGGTTCATGCCGGTAATCCCGGCACTTTAGGAGGCCGAGGTGGTGGATCACTTGAGGTCAGGAGTTCAAGAACAGCCTGGCTAACATGGTGAAACCCCGTCTCTACCAAAAATACTAAAACCGGGCATGGTGGCGCACACCTGTAATCCCAGTTACTTGGGAGGCTGAGGCAGGAGGATCCCTTGAATCCAGGAGGCGGAGGTTGCAGTGAACCAAGATCACGCCGTTGTACTCCAGCCTGGTAACAAGAGCGAAACTCCGTCTCAAAAAGAAAAAAGTTGTATTTCATACTTGAAGCCTTTGACTCCACTTTCATTTGGAAATGATGGCAGGGTGGGGTGCAGAAGAATAGCTTCTATCTTAAGAACAGCTTCTCTTCTATCTTCCCTCTTAAAGGAAAGAGGAAGCTGAGGGTCTCCAGGACCTCCCAGGTCCAAGTGTCCCCAACTCCATCTCTGGACTGAGAGTTACTTCTCTAGTTCTCAGGTCAGCAGGTGGTGGGCCCTTTTTTGAAGTGTGAGCTCACAGGGCTGTTGGGCCTGGGGCCCAGATGAGAAACACGTTTCTCACCCATTTCCTCACTTCTGCCCGCTGTCCTCTGCCACCACCATGCCCTGGTCTCACGTCCTAACTCCATCTTATCAAACCAGAGACATAAGCCATAGGTTATTTATCCCCACCGTGAGAGTTAAATAAGACACAGCAACAGTGGCATCAAAAGGACACAGGATGTTACCAACATCACCAGATGTAATAATTTAGAATATGCTTATTGTCATACAATACAGTGGTATGGAGAATGAAACATTAAGGTGCCACTTTAGTTCCAAGCTGAAAGAGCACAGCTCCCTTCTCCCATAGGAATTTACTGTGAAGAGTTTGAGGTGAATCATTCCATTGTTATTTCCTTTTTTTTTTTTTTTGAGATGCAGTCTCGCTCTGTCGCTCAGGCTGGAGTGCAGTGGTGCAATCTCGGCTCACTACAACCTCCACCTCTCAGGTTCAAGTGATTCTCCTGCCTCAGCCTCCCGAGTAGCTGGGATTACAGGTGCCCGCCACCACGCCTGGCTAATTTTTTTGTATTTTTAGTAGAGACAGGGTTTCACCATGTCGGCCAGGCTGGTCTTGAACATCTGACCTCAGGGTGATCCAGCTGCCTTGGCCTCCCAAAGTGTTGGGATTACAGGCGTGAGCCACTGTGCCCAGCTTGAAAATTTCAAACAGAAAAGTGCGAAGTGTGGTGGCTCGTGCCTGTAATTCCAGCTACTCAGGAGGCTGAGGCAGGAGAATAGAGCGAACTGGGAGGCAGAGGTTGCAGTGAGCCAAGATCTCACCACCACACTCCAGCTTGGGTGATAGAGCAAGACACCATCACAAAAAAAAAAAAAAAAAGATGTGAATACTTAAAAATGGAAGAAATAGGCCAGGCTCAGTGGCTCACACCTGTAATCCCAGCACTTTGGGAGGCTTAGGTGGGCGGATCACCTGAGGTCGAGAGTTTGAGACCAGTCTGACCAACATGGAGAAACCTCATCTCTACTAAAAAAATACAAAATTAGCCGGGCATGGTGGCACATGCCTGTAATCCCAGCTACTCGAGAGACTGAGGCAGGAGAATCGCTTGAACCCCAGAGGCGGAGGTTGTGGGGAGCCGATATAGTCCAGCCTGGGCAACAAGAGCAAAACTCCGTCTCAAAAAAAAAAAGGAAGAAATCATCATTTGCATCCCCAGGAATTGACTGTGTACCAAAGACTTTCCCCAAATTGATGATGAAAGATGCGATTATGAATAATGCTGGATTTTGGGGGGATGGTTGCGGCATTATCTTGATACAAATGCAGTGAAACATCACACTGGGTGTCAACCATCCAGAGCCAGCAGTAACCTGGCTGCATAAAATCTGAGTGACCCCAAATGCCAACTCCCTTTGTTTGGTTGGTCTGACTCCATACAACACTCCCTACGTTCACACCCACGAGGTCTGCGAACCCTCTCTTACTCATCTACTAGGATATTGAGTTCCATATTTATTCTAGTCCTCCTAAGTTTCTACAACTGATAATAACTATTATTAATGATAACCAACTGTGCCCCAGGCCTACCTTTGGGCATTTTAGCTTCATGATCTCATTTCACCACCGTAGCCTTTCTCTACAGATGAGGAAAATAAGTGATTACATAACTTTCGAATGTCCAAGTTAGTAAGAGTGTCAACCAATTCAGAGCCATCTGACTCCAAAACCTGTTACTCTCTGTACCACATCACACTGCATCCCAAAAAAGTTTGATGTGAAGTTTGGAGAGCACATTCTTTAGACAGTATTGACACTTTATTTTGAGCAATGGTGAATTAGTCTCTCTCTGCTTTCTCCAGCCTCCCACAACCCAATTTTAGTTGGTTACATATTTTTAGTTCTTTACACTTCTAAGAATTTGTAGGTCATTTGAAATTGCAGCATAGAAATAAAGCTCTTGCGGGACTCTGATTGGAGAAAAAAGGTGGGAAACTGAGTTATCAAAATACACAGGGTGGGCTGGGCACTGTGGCTCACGCCTGTAATCCCAGCACTTTGGGAGGCCGAGGCCGGAGGATCACGAGGTCAGGAGATCGAGATTGTCCTAGCTAACACGGTGAAACCCCGTCTCTACTAAAAACACAAAAAATTAGCCGGGCATGGTTGCAGGTGCCTGTAATCCCAGCTACTTGGGAGGCTGAGGCAGGAGAATGGCCTGAACCCCGGAGGCAGAGCCTGCAGTGAGCCGAGATCGCGCCACTGCACTCCAGCCTGGGCGACAGAGAGAGCCTCCGTCTCAAAAGAAAAAAAAAAATACACAGGGTGGTATAAGCATACAAAACTCAAAAGACTGTGTTCCACCCTTCAAATCCATACTCACATGGTGAGTGAGTGTAGTGTAAGAATCCCAGGGTGGGAACACGCAGCAGCTTACAACAGATCATGAATGGGCACAACCAACAATCAATTCAATTAATAAACTCTGTTAAATTAATTAATTAATTATTTTTTGGAGACAGAGTCTCACTCTGTCACCCAGGCTGGAGTGCAGTGACATAATCTCGGCTCACTGCTCACTGCAACCTCTGCCTCCCAGGTTCAAGTGATTCTGCTGCCTCAGCCTCCCAAGTAGCTGGGACTACAGGCGTGCACCACCATGCCTGGCTAATTTTTGTGTTTTTAGTAGAGACAGAGTTTCACCATGTTGGCCAGGATGGTCTCGAACTCCCGACCTCAAGTGAACCACCTACCTCGGCATCCCAAAGTGCTGGGATTACAGGCATGAGCCACTGTACCCCACCAAATGATATTTTAAAAGTTTTTTGCCATCATATTTGGAATGTACTATTAGACGGTCTCTTCTAAATAATAAATAGATGATATAAAATCATCTTTGCTAAAAAGGAAAATTATCAACAGAGATAATGACAAACATTATGGCGGACATGATACTCAAAATCAAAATCACCAAACCAACAAGTGAAGTCTCAACCATAGAAATAATTTTTCTACTACAAATGCCAATAGAAGTGATTTTATTCCAGCAAAACAGTAGCATCTGTCATACTAAATGCTAATTTGCTTTATGAGTTTTGCTATTATGCTGGTACTTAATATGTTTTGATTTTACGGTTGTCCAAGAGCCACAAGCCTAAGCTTACATTTGGTTTTGAATATTTAAATACAGGTATTATCATAATTCTTTCAGTTTTAAGTGACAAAAATCTCAAACCAACCTGGTTGTGGTCATTCCTCACACCCCACCTTTATATCCTTGCTCTAATCAGTTTCTTGACCCAAAACTTTGTAGCCATCTCCTTACCTACACCCCATAACTAAATATAACCCAAGATTCTGTTCTCAGTCCTCTTTTCTTTTCTTTTTCTGTTCTTTTTTTTTTTTTGAGACTCAAGCTGGAGTGCAGTGGTGCAGTCATGGCTCACTGAAGCCTCCACCTCCTTAGGCTCAGGCGATCCTCCCACCTAAGCCTCCCAAGCCTCCCAGGTAGCTAGGACTATAGGTCACACCACCATGCCCAGCTAAATTTTTTGTAGAGATGGGGTTTCGCCATAATGCCCAGGCTGGTCTCAAACTCCTGGGCTCAAGTGATCCGCCCACCTCAGCCTCCCCAAGTGCTGGAATTGCAGGAGGGAGCCACCGTGCCCCGCCCTCTTTTCTTCTTCCTTTTGCGCTTTCCTTTGGGGGAACTCATCTGCTCACACAGCTGTACTTATTGTGGAATGACTCCCTAAACTCTACACCAGCACCCACCATTTCTTCAAACCCACACTTCTGATTGCCCAGTGGTCATCTCTACCTCCGGTATAACATATCCAGAAGCAGATTTCTCATGATGCTAACGGAACCTAAGCTTCAGCCCCCAGCCCTCCGCCCTTGAACTTGCTCCTAAAAAGCCCTAGAATCCCTTCCCTCTTTCCCTCCCAACTTCCTTCTTTTTTTCCCCTCTTGTTTTGCAAAAGTGGATATTTTAATTACAGACTGCTATCTCTTTCCTCTCGGATTTTCTCTCCATCATACTTCCCCTGGAACAGGTACCATTGGAATGACTGTGTCATTTTGGATTCCAGCTAAGGGGAAGTTAAGTTAGGGATGCATCTTACTGTGTTTGGCCACATGTATCCACGTGGTTCGCAATCCCTCTGTCTATGATTATTACCAGCCATCTTGGTGTAAGAATGTCTTCCAGAAATGTCCCTACTGTGCATGAGGGTGATGCACCCTGCTTTGTGACACAAGGGTGCAGGACCAGAAGGCATGCCATGCCATCACGTGACCTATTGCACCGAGGACCAAAGATATTCAGGTAGTAGAAGAAAAGCAAGTTTGAAATGTGCAATGAGGAAGGTGCGGTGGCTTCCAAAGTGGTGGTAATCCCAGCACTTTGGGAGGCTGAGTGGGGAGGATTGCTTGAAGCCAGGAGTTGGAGACCAGCTTGGGTAACACAGTAAGATCCCATCTCTAACAGAAGAAGAAGAAAAAGGAGGAGGAGGAGAGAGAGGAAGGAAGGAAGGAAGGAAGGAAGGAAGGGAGGGAAGGCAGGAGAGAGGGAGGGAGGGAAGGGAGGAAGGGAGATGTGCAATCCGTTTTCACTGAAGCCCAATAAGAAAGAAGTCCTCTCGTGTCAGGAGTAGTCAGTAACACAGCAGAGACCATTTCAGATGCACTGCTTTTTTCTCTCTCTCTTTTGACAGGAATAATAAGAAACAGAATCATTCTAAATTCTGGGTTTCTAGGACACAAACTAGTAGACCTACCAACAGCAAGTACATCTGTAACAGCCCATATGTGAAAAAACCTATCTCTATTTTCAGAATATTACTCCATAAAATATAATGAGATCATCTACAAAATAGACATATCTACAAAATAAAGATATTGTCTCATATAATATTTGACCTATATTGCATAAATAAAGCTAGGTATATTTTCCCCCGTTTTCAAATAAGACCCACAGAAGTTGTCCAAGCCTGAACTGACACCAAACTCCCTGCCTTCTCTCAGCACAGAGGAAACCTCAGCGCCTGGCTAGCTGGTCCATGAATGCCGGCCTCGGCTCTTCTCATTATGGCGCACCAGGACAGGCGCCAATCTCACACTGCGGTGCCTGCTGGCTGCTGTGCTCACCATGATGGCTTGTGCGGTACACACAGACAGGGACATGGAGCTAATGATGTTGAAGTGCTAGGTGGCGTCTCTGCTGCTCTGGGGGGACCTGCCAATCAGCCCGAGAGGCTTGTCTGCTTTCATGTGCCACTGCATGCCTCCTTGACATGTGACTTTAGCTAGGAAAACTTTTTTCCCCCTCTAACTTTTTATTTTTAAAAAATGGCTTTCTAGAGAGAAGCTAAAGAATAGTACAAGGGGCCAGGTGTAGTGGCTCATGCTTGTAATCCCAGCACTTTAGGAGGCCGAGGTGGGCAGATCACCTGAGGACAGGAGTTTGAGACCAGCCTGGCCAACATGGTGAAACCTCGTCTCTACTAAAATACAGAAATTAGCTGGGCTTGGTGGTGTGCGCCTGTAATCCCAGCTACTTGGGAGGCTGAGGCAGGAGAATCTTGAACTTGGGAGTCTGAGAAATGAGAATCACTTAAACCCGGGAGGCAGAGGTTGCAGTGAGCCGGGGAGATCGCACCATTGCACTGCAGCCTGGGATAGGGAAACTCCGTCTCAAAAAAAAAATAAAGTACAAGGATAGCTTTATACCCCTCATCCAGGTTGAAATAATTGTTACCATTGTGTATCATTTGTTCCCTCCCTTTCCCCCTGGCTCTGTCTCCACCCCCACATTTGAAACTAAGTTGCAAGACACCAGAGCATTTCACCCCGTAACCTTCTGCCTGTATCTTCTGAAAACAAAGACGTTCAGCTACAAAACCCTGGCCAAAACCATCACCAGCACCATCACATCCGAGACACAGAACATGGTACAGTAACACTCCCTAACATGCAGTCCACATTCCAGCTTCCTTCCCTGTCCACTAAATGCTTCTCATGGTCTTTTTCAGTCTAAGACCAATCAAGGCTCTTACAGCTCACTTGGTTCTCATGTTTCTTTAGCTTTCTTTTATCTAGAACATTCTCCCTTTTTCGTTTTCGTTTTTTAAATGACATTTTTGAAGAGTTTAGGCCAGCTGCCTTGTAGAATGCCCCCAGAATCCATATTTGTTTAATTGTTTCCTCATGTCTAGATTTGAGTTAAACATTTTTGGCAAAATATGACACAGTGTACTTCCCACTCCACCACAGCAGGGAGCAAAGAATAACAGACTGTCTCACTCTTGGTCATGCCAAGATCACTTGAGTGATAAAGTGAGACTTTATAAATCATGTGACTGTCCTATTTCCCAGCAATCTTCCCTACTGACACCTTGATTTTAGTCCAGTGAGACTCATTTGCACTTGTTTTGTTAAATATTGCCAGTGGTTTTATCATTATTACTAAATGGCTGCAAAATGTAATTTTTCTAATTCTACCACTCTGTCTACATTCATTATCTAGCACTCTTCATAAAGAAGTTTTCCCTCCCCTGCATAACTACCTTTACAAAGTATTACTATCAAGTTCTTTCTGTGGGAAAAGGGGGAAAAAGTAATTAAATATACACATATATATATAAACAGGAGGCTGAGGCAGGAGAATCGCTTGAACCTGGGAAGCAGAGGTTGCTGTGAGCTGAGATCGTGCCACTTGCACTCCAGCCTGGGTGACAGAGTGAGACTGTCTCAAAAAAAAAAGAAGTTTTTTTTTTTTTAATTAACTTTTTTTCTTTAAGTATTACTGCATAGTATCTATAGCAGTGTAGTATCACTGTATAAAGTATCCCTAGAAACTCATGGATCCCTGTTTTATTCAGTGTGTTATAAACCACTGTCATTTATTCTTTTTTGGTAATCAAATTGTCCCGAAATTAGCCAGCAGAGTCCCCACAAGCAGGCTCCTCTGAACTTTTGTTGTTGTTGTTGTCATTGAGACAAAGTCTCGCTCTGTCACCCAGGCTGGAGTGCAGCGGCGTGATCTCGGCTCACTGCAACCTCTGCCTCCTGGGTTCAAGTGATTCTCATGCCTCAGACTCCCGAGTAGCTGGGATTATAGGTGTGCGCCATCACACCCAGATAATTTTTTATATTTTTAGTAGAGACAGGGTTTCTCTGTGTTGGCCAGGTTCGTCTTGAACTCATGGCCACGAGTGATCTGCCTGCCTCGGCCTCCCAAAGTGCTGGTTTACAGGCGTGAGCCACTGTGCCCAACCTGGCTCCTCTGAACTTTTAACACATCTCCTATCGTCAGGCCTAGCTTCATGGGCTTGTGACCCCGTGCAAAGGCACAACATCCTGCACTTAGGAAAACTTTCTGCTTGGCTTCATGCTCTCCTGTCTCGAAAAAAAAAAGAAAAAACCACCAAATCAATCACTTTTTGAGATGTTGTTTTGCATTTTAGAGGGCATTTCTTTATAATAAATTCACTGAGGCCAGGCACGGTGGCTCACGGCTGTAATCCCAGCACTTTGGGAGGCCGAGGCAGGTGGATCATCTGAGGTCAGGAGTTCAAGACCAGCCTGGCCAACATGCTGAAACCCCATCTCTTCTAAAAATACAAAAATTAGCTGGGCGTGGTGGCAGGCACCTGTAATCCCAGCTACTCAGGAAGCTGAGGCAGGAGAATCGCTTGAATTCAGGAGGCAGAGGTTGCAGGGAGTCAAGATGGTGCCGCTGCACTCCAGCCTGGGTGACAAGAATGAAACTCCATCTCAAAATAATAATAATAATAATTGACATTGGATTGCAGAATCAAAAGGAATACAACCCTACTGACACCTTGATTTTAGTCCAGGGAGACTCATTTGCATTTGTTTTGTTAAATATTGCCAAATTCTCCTCCATAGAAGCTGTACCATTTTGCACTCTTGTCAGAAATGCCTGACAGTGTTCTTTCAGCTGTGAATACATTCACACAGAGAAACACCTGTTACAAGTGCCCGAGACTGGAGGGTCTGTGTCTGTGGGTATTGTCTATTGCCAGAAGGCCGGTCTTTTAACCCTCACCACCATGAGTTTGCTGTGTACGTGTGTCCAATAAGACTCAATGAGAATCTACGCCAGCAAAAAAGAGGCCAGCCACAAAGAACAGCAGAACCTTTGTCTGGTGGAGGCTGGGCATGGTGGCTCACACCTGTAATCCCAACACATTGGGAGGCCTAGGCAGGTGGATCATCTGAGGTCAGGAGTTCGAGACCAGCCTGGCCAAAATGGCAAAGCCCCATCTCTACTAAAAATACGAAAATTAGCCAGGCATAGTGGTGCACACCTATAGTCCCAGCTACTCGGGAGGCTGAGGCAGGAGAATCGCTTGAACCCAGGAGGTGGAAGTTGCAGTGAGCTGAGATCATGCCACTGCATCCAGCCTGGGTAACAGAGCAAGACTCTGTCTCAAAAAAAAAAAAAAAGACTAAGATGGTGAATTTTAGTATATTTACATTTTACATAATATATTTACCACAATAAAAAAGAAAAAAAGGCCAGGCTTGGTGCCTCACGTCTGTAATCCCAGCACTTTGGGGAGCTAAGGAAGGTAGATTGAGCCCAGAGTTCAAGAACAGCCCGGGCAATATGGCGAAACCCTGTCTCTACAAAAAATAGGAAAATTAGCTGGGTGTGGTGGTGCATGCCTGGGGGCCCAGCTACTCTGGAGGCTGGGGTGGGGGATCGTTTGAGCCTGAGAGGTGGAGGCTGCGGTGAGCTGAGATCTTGCCACTGCACTCCAGCCTGGGTGACAGAGCAGGACCCTGTCTCAAGGTAAAGAAAGACGAAAAAGAAAAAGGTTTTGAAATTCCTGTCACACAATGAAGGGATCTCAGCTTGAGTTCAGACTATGACCATGTCCTATGACAGGGCATATTTGGGCAGGTCTGGAAAAATGGTGTGGTGGCCTGAAAGAGGTTTACTTGCAAAAGGGCTGAGAACTCATTTTAAAAGAAGAAAGACGCGGGTGCCATGAGCCTGATCAAGGAACAAAGTCTTGCTCAGAGGATGAGAGCAATTTTCCAATTCACCTAGGGTCTCCTGTGATACACCCTCAAACACCTTTAAAATCTTCACAGCATTTCTGCAATCACAAATAAATACATGTGATACCTGTTCACCCATAGACTGAAAACTCCATGAGCAGGATCATGACTATTGGATGCATGGCTTTGTCGCCAGGACCCGGCTTCATCACCCGGTCAGTCATACCTGCTCGTCCAGTATTTGAATGAATGGAGTTCAGCATGGTATGTTTCTATCCAGCACCGTGGAAGTGTGTCTGGATCTTAGGGTTATAGAAGATTGTAAATAAAATAACTGCTGCTGTGAATTCTGTAAAACTCTAGGGCGTAGGCAACACCACTTTACAGCCCTTAGAGAACATACCAGGGAGATGACAGCTATTCAGGTTTCGCTTTTGAGTCTCAGAACTTCAGAATTCACAGCAGCAAATCCCCTTGGTTGTAGGTCATGGCAAAGCATTCCCTGGCTTTTCTTGTCCTTTCAACCACCTCAGCCTATCCTAATGTCAGCCATTTTGAAGCTCTGCAACGGCTTTTCTCCATTTTCCTATATTCATATTTTGGAGCTGCATTCATCAAATTCACTATATTTAACTTTAATCGATTTTGTAACTGTTAATCTAATTGTTGAGATATCTTTGCAAGAGGAGAACTTTGCATTCCACTCATGTATTCCTTTCTTAGCTCATGGTTCATATTGATGCCAGTGGTTTATAATTCTTGACTTCAAACATGGTCAGCTGTTTCTGTTGTAATATCATTACCTGGTTTGCAAAATGAGTGGTATCTGGTAGGCACTCAGGAAGGTTTCTGACCTCTGTCGGGGTAATGAAGGCAAACTTAGAGACCCTAATTATGATACCTCACCACACACACCTTACCCAAATGCACTCCGGATGTCTGTGCTTGCTGGTTCTCCTTTGATTTTGTTACAGCATCAGGCTTCAATGTCAAGTAGTCTCAAAGCTCTCTCTTATCAATGACTTGGACCTCTTTTCATCTCCTGCTGACTTGATAATATCTTTTTTTTTTTATTTTAAAAAGCCAACTCCATCTACCTCTTGCCTCTTACTTTCTCACTTGGGCTGTTTTAAATTTCCAGTAATGAAATTATTTCCCTCCTCGCTGACCAACACTCACACTGAAATACTCATGCCTGGGCTCAACTTAATGGGCATGGTACCCAAGCACACCATTTCACACAGGATGGAGCTGCTCTTCCCACAGAGCGACTAGAGTGATGGAAGGGGACTGGGACAAGCGGACGGTGTTTGGGGTCATTGAGATTTGCATGGAAGGAACTTTCTGGACGGGGATCCTCCTGCATTCTGGATTTGCCGTGTCTCCTCCAAGGTATAGCTGATGTTCTTCAATATGATTGCAGTGCTATTGTGGCAAAAACACCACATTGCATTTCAATAACATATCACTTTGCATCCTTCTCTATGTGCCACATGTTCCTGTTCATCACATCTGACTCTTGCCCCAACCCAGATCTGTGCTTCTGAACACACAAAATCTCCAGGTTTTGTTACTAAAAAGGACTGGCATACTGGCATACGCTGCAACACGGTGACTCTTGCAAACATTAGGCTATGTGAAAGAAGGCAGACACAAAAGACTGAATATTATATGATTACACTGATATGAAATGTCCAGAATGGGCAAATCCATAGAGACAGAAAACAGATTGGTAGTTGCCAGGGGCTGGGGGAGGGGAGGAATGGGAAGGTGACTGCTAATGGGGACAGGATGCCTTTTTGGGGTGATAAAAATGTTCTAAAATTGATTGTGATGATGGTTGCACAATCTTGTGAATACAGTAAAAACCGTTTAATTGTGGACTTTATCTTTTTTTTTTTTTTTTTGAGATGGAGTCTCACTCTGACGCCCGGGGTTGGAGTGCAGTGGCGTGATCTCAGCTCACTGCAACCTCTGCCTCCCAAGTTCAAGTGATTCTCCTGTCTCAGCCTCCTGAGTAGCTGGGATTACAGGTGCCCACCACCATGCCCAGCTAATTTTTTTGTATTTTTAGTAGAGATGGGGTTTCGCCATGTCAGTCAGGCTGGTCTCAAACTCCTGACCTCAAGTGATCTGCCCGCCTTGGCCTCCCAAAGTGCTGGGATCACAGGTGTGAGCCACTGCACCAGTCAAATTGTGCACTTTAAATGGTGAATATAAGGTATGTGACTTTTATCTCAAAAAAGCTGTTACACACAAAAATACCTCTGGCTGAGGGGAAAGAGGGAAAGGAAGAAGTCGGTGGGAAGAGGAAATGAACTGTGAGACTTAGAGAAAGCAGAGAAAGGGAAAAAACGTTCTTGCGAAAATGAGGCTTCTCACCCAGTTCCTAAGAAGAGAGCTGCGTCTAAAGTATGTTCTGGAAATTGCAGGCACCAGCAGGAGCAGGGGGGAGAAAAGGAAAGCCTAGCTCAATGCTCAATGCTGCAAAAGTAGAAAATGGACAAAGGGAAGAGCCAACAATGAAATCAAACACACCAGAGTGAGCCGTCAGACACCAGGAAGCAGTGCAGAAGCAGCAGCCAGGGACAGAGTGGCAGGAAAAATCATTTTGAAATAAAAATGAAACTGGATGAGGAAGCCCACTCTCTTTCTCCTGGCCTCTTCTCTTTTTTTCCTTCCCAATACACACAAGCTTCTTCACCCCTCTCCTCTCCTCCATTCTCTCTCCGCCCCTCACTCCCCACTCATTACCCCTATTCTGGCCCTGACCCTTCCTGTCCACCAGGGACCACCCATGCGATCTTCCCAGAGAGCCCACCTCCCTCATTCCGATTGACAAGCTCAGGACATCACAGCCTCGAAAACCCACACAGCGGGTCAGCAGTGGCCCTGGGGACTGGCACAAGCTTCCACCACCACCAACACCCAGCACCTGTCCAAGCACCCCAACACAAGGGCCGGCAGCCCAAAGATGGGGTGATTCATGAATGCAGCCAGCAAGAAAGCACCTTTCAGGGCAAAACCCTGTCTCTACTAAACATTAAAAAAAAAAAAAAATCAGCCAGGCATGGTGATGAGCACCTGTGGTCCCAGCTACTCAAGCGGCTGAGGCAGGAGAATCACTTGAACCTGGGAGGCAGAGATTGCAGTGAGCTGAGATTGCCCCACTGCACTCTGGGCGACAGAGCAAGACTAGGTATCAAAAAAAAAAAAAACAAACAAAAAACATTGCTGGGTGCAGTGGCTCACACCTGTAATCCCAGCACTTTGGGAGGCCGAGGCCTGTGGATCACCTGGGGTCAGGAGTTCAAGAGCAGCCTGGGCAACATGGTGAAACCCCATCTCTGCTAAAAAAAAATAAATAAATACAAAGAGATTGCATGCTGCATTCCAGCCTGGGTGACAGAGATTCAGAAAGAAAAGAAAGAAAGAAAGAGAGAGAGAGAGAGAAAGAAAGAGAGAGAGAGAGAGAAAGAAAGAAAGAAAGAAAGAGAAATAAAGAAAAAGAAAGAAAGGAAGGAAAGAAAGAAAGAAAAGAAAGGAAAGAAAGAAAGAAAGAAAGAAAGAAAGAAAAGCTTCACAGCGCTACTGGGAAAAGCTCCTTGGCACAGGACACTTGGTGACTTGCAAGGACAGACAGTGTCTTGAAGCCGGCTCCTTCCACTTCCTCCCTCCTGCCCCCAACACACAGCTGGCCGGGGCCCGAGACCCTGAGGCAGGAAGTCTGAGCTCTATTTTTCACCTCTGACATGTGGTCTGGGGCAGATCCTCTAAACCCAGGGCCCACTTCCCACCTGTATTCATGCAGCAACTTGTTCTTCTGGGTTGCTCAGCCTGGCAGACCTCATGCTCACTGGTGCAGATTCCCATCTTATGACGCTGAAACTTGAACGGGGAAACCCACGTGTCCTTGTCTCCAGAATCTCCCAGTCACAAAGTGAGTCCCTGGGTCAGGCTGGATGGAGTACCTATGTCTCAGTCAGTCCCCTGACCCAGGCCTTATCAAACAGACACGGGGAATTGTCAGGGTGACACTTTGATAGTGTCTTGTGAAGGGCTTGGAGGAAGAACATCAGGCTACAAAAGGTAACATAATTGTCTACTCAGACTTCTCTCTTTTTTCTTTCTTTCTTTTTTTTTTTTTTTTTTATTATTTTGAGATGGAGTCTGGCTCTGTCACCCAGGCTGGAGTGCAGTGGCACGATCTTGGTTCACTGCAACCTCCACCTCCTGGATTCAGGCAACTCTCCTGCCTCAGCCTCCCTAGTAGCTGGGATCACAGGTGCATGCCAGCACCACCATAACTGGCTAATTCTTTTTTTTTTTTTGGAATTTTTAGTAGAGATGGGGGTTTCCTCATGTTGGCCAGGCTGGTCTCACACTCCTGACCTCAAGTGATCCTCCTGCCTTGGCCTCCCAAAGTGCTGGTATTATAGGCATGAGCCACCGCACCCGGCCCAGACTTTTTTCTTACAAAGGAACTCTAAATGGTGTAAATTCACTCTTTTAAAAGAAAACTCTGACATGAAGCAGGGTGCACTGGCCATATAAAGACTTGAGAGTCCAGGAGGGCCCAGGGATGGGAAAAGACGCTTCACTCTTAATGTTTTATTTGGTTTTGGATGACAAGTCTCCCAAACAGAACTGTGATGACTTGACACCACTAAAGGGGTGACTTCACTCCTATTCATTCAGATATGTGCGATGGCAACTCATTAAGGACTCATAGTGACCTACCTGGCTTTGTAAATAGGATCTGCATTTCCAGCACTATCCATCAACTCAGATCTACTAAGGAATCATGCCCACGAAAAATTAAACGTTCAACCTCTGAAAAGGTTTTAAAAAATACCTTCAATTTAATCTCACCCCTACTCCACCCATCTTTCACCAAGTTCAAGGGATAAGTACAAGAAACACATGAAGGAATGATTTCCTGTAGGATTACACCACCAGGAAGCATTTATTAGGTACCTAATTGCTCATGGTTCTGTGCTAATCACTGTATAAATAGAACTGTGTAGAACTGGTCTCGGTCTCTCTCTCTCTGGCTTTCAAGACTCTCCCTTGTAAGGTAGACAACAGTCACCTGGACAAACAGGTTCAGGACATAACGAGAACATATGGGAACTTAAAGCATCCCAGTGACTAGACACTGAAGCGTTTACCTGATCAATGTCAGAGCATTTTAGGGGTGGGGAGCCAGGGAAGAACACACCAGGCAGGGGTAGCTGTTGGGTTTCCTAGGGCCGCTCGGGCTCAAGCACGATACTCCCCACACCTCTGAGAAGATCCCCAGGCAGAGAAGGCTGCGGTGGGGGGTTAGGCTGCAGAAAGGAGGGAGGAGGTTTAGGGGTAAACAGCTGGACTGGAGTGGGAGGAGGCAGAGAACAGGTGGCAAGGGTGTGGCCAGGAGAGAACAGCAAGCAAAGAGGGCCCCTGCCCAAGAGACAGAAAGGGGACAGCGCGGAGAGCAGCTGTTGTGGGCGCCCCACCCACGCCTCCAACCCAAGGGCTTTCTCAAGCCATCCCACTGTGCTCGGAGACGTAAGTGGGTTCTAGAAGACTTGTGGTTGGTGTGAGTGGGCGAGCAGAGGGTCTAGGTAAGGGTGAAAACATTCCGACTGGAAGGCAAGAGGGCAGGGCATGACGGCCTGTTCTGCTCAGAGGGAGGGCTGGCAAATGACAGCATCAAAGGCACAGGGGAGAACACATCCTTAGATCTGCTCTGGAGGAGGAGAAGACCTCAGGGAAGCCCTTGGCATTTCTACAGGTGAATGAAAACCACACAGAAGGGGACCTGAGTGCTCTAGACTGCTGCTGAGCAGTGCGCTGACTTTCCTTTAGAATCTGGCCTTGTGAAAGGGATTGGGGTGAGTGGTGAAACCTGACTTACCATCATCCCGCCTCAAAGCAAAAGGGAATTCTGTCATTAAAAAACCATCAAAAAAGCAGCAGCTCTTCTTAGATCTGTAAGAAAAGTAAGGTCGCAGGGCAAACCACTGCCCCAAAATTGGAGAGACGGGAGAATACAGAGAATTGCAATTGACCATTGCAGAAGCCCAGGAGCAGAAGGAGGAAAACCGAAACCGTGATTGATGAATTGCTGGAGGCTGGGCATGGACAAGCCTAAGGGTTCAAGCTCTGGGGACCCGGTCCCAGGGAATCCCCACACTTTTGTGAGTTTACTTCCTGGAGCGTGGCGAGGTTGTCACAGTGAATATTAGAGAAAATGTCCTCATGCTTCCAGCAGGGAGAGGGAAAAAGGAGTCATTCTGAAACTCACCAGAACTGCGACTTCTTCTTCCCCTTCTTCTTCATTCTCTTCTTCTTCTTCTTCTTCTTTTTTTTTTTTTGAGACAGAGTCTCTGTCTTTTTGAGACAGAGACAGAGTCGCTCTGTTGCCCAGGCTTGAGTGCAATGGCACGATCTTGGCTCACTGCAATCTCCGCCTTCCGGGTTTAAGCAACTCTCCTGCTTCAGTCTCCTGAGTAGCTGGGATTACAGGCATGTACCACCATGCCTGGCTAATTTTTGTATTTTTAGTAAAGACAGGGTTTCACCATGTTGGCCAGGCTGGTCTCCAACTCCTGACCTCGTGATCCACCCGCCTCAGCCTCCCAAAGTGTTGGGATTACAGGTGTGAGCCACCATGCCCGGCCTCCTCCTTCTCTTCCTCCTCCTCCTCCTCCTTCTTCTTCTCCTTCTGCTTCTTCTTTCTTCTTCTTCCTTCTTCTTTCTTCTTTCTTCCTCTCCTTCTCCTTCTTCTTCTTCTTCCTTTAGACAAGGTCTTGCTCTTCTTCATAGCTCACTGCAGCCTCAACATCCTGGGCTCAAGGAATCCTCCCACCTTAGCCTCCCAGGTAGCTGGGACCATAGCCATGCACCTCCAAACCTAGCTAATTTTTTAACTTTTTTAAAGAAATGGGGTCTGATTATGTTGCCCCAGCTGGTCTCAAATTCCAGGCCTCAAGCGACCCTCCTGCCTGGGCCACCCAAAATGCAAGGATTATAGGTATGAGGCACCACACCCAGCTGCATTCTGTTCTTAACAACATCTGCCCTTAGGAGAAACTAGATAGCCAGAGCCTAACCTACCTAGAGGAAGGGAAATACCCAAGTCCAGCCCCTTCTAGCAACCTGTCCCCTTTAAGGCTGGGGGGACAACCCAAACTGAAAAACACTTGTAAAGTCCAGGGACATAGGCTCACCAAAAGACCAAGACCCCATATAGGACTATACAGACAACTTCCCCTCTTTAACACCTTACCATTGCATTACTAAATGCCCATTTATCCAAGTTCCTTTACATCATGTCCACCTCTCAACCAAAAATCATGAGGCATCCCAAAAGATCAAACTAACAAACACAGCCTGAAGAGACTGAACAAGCAACAGAACCAGAGTCAGATATGGCAGTAATGTTGGAATTATCACACCAGGAATTTAAAACCACTAGGATTAATATGCAAAGGGCTCTAATGGAAAAAAGTAGACAACATGGAAGAACAGATGGTAATGTAAGCAGAGTGATGGAAAAATCTGGAAAACCACCAAAAGGAAATACTAGAGATCAAAGACACCAAAACAGACATGAAGACTGCCTTGGATGGGCTCGTGAGTAGAATGGACACAGCCAAGGGAAGAATCTCTGAACTTGAGGACATGGTGATAGAAACCTCCCAAACTGAAAAACAAAGAGAAAAAGGATAGCAAAAGTCATCCTATTTCGTGGTTAATGACTACAAGCTTTCCAAACCATTTTAGATCAGGGACAGGACCCCCAGTTCCACTGTAGTCTAGAACCCAAAAAAGAGGCATCAGGTCTAAATGAAACATGCCCTCAGCCTGCGGGGCAGGACACTGGTTTTGTGTCTCCTGGCCCCATCAGAATTTACCCTTGGTGAGACACCCAGGTAAAAAGCACCTTTTAGGAGGGGGCTGGTCCTAGAAGCATTTCCGTTTCAACTCCCTCAAACAACACACATATTTCTGTAATTATGCGTGCACACATTTGTTGAAATAAAAAAAACAGGCAATCTTAGTGAGAAATAAAATATAGAGGGGATGTGTGTTTGAAAGTCAACACAGATTTAAGAATATCATGGCAATTCACACGAGAAAATACTAATGGTGAATGCAGTTGTTCAATCCCACTAATTCCCATGGAAATGCCAATTATAGTAAATAATGGGATATGATGTCTGTCCAAAGCAGAGTGGTAAAGATTTCAAGACTGTCCATATCCAAGGTAGAGAAATATGTTCTCTCCTATGCACTGTTGATCTATACTTATACCACTTGTTTTGGATGGCAACTGGGCACTATCCATCTTTATTAAAAGTCCATGCCTTTAACCAGCAATTCACTACCAGGTATCTGTCCTGGTTTCCATCTGTCCTAGAGAGCTACTCAGGTATGTGCACAAACCAGCAAAAAATGTTTATTACAACAATGTTTAAAATACAAACAAAAATAGAAACAATTTACATAGCCATCATTAGGGAGACTGGTTAAATTCCAGCAGTAAAATAAAGAATGAAAATTTGGCCAGCCACGGTGGCTTACGCCTGTAATCCCAGCACTTTGGGAGGCTGAGGCAGGCAGATCATGAGGTCAAGAGATCAAGACCATCCTGGCCAACATGGTGAAACCCTGTCTCTGCTAAAAATACAAAAATTAGCCAGGCGTGGTGGCGGGCACCTGTAGTCCCAGCTACTCGGGAGGCTGAGGCAGGAGAATTGCTTGTACCTGGGAGGCGGAGGTTGCAGGGAGCCAAGATCACGCCACTGCACTCCAGCCTCGTGACAGAGACAGACTCCATGTCAAAAAAAAAAAAAAAAAATGCAGATTTATATGGAAAAGACCACATAAATGGTTTTAGGGAAAGACATATCATTAACTGAAAGCTGTACGTTGTAGAACACCACAGAAAGCATGACATTATTTATGTAAATGTCTGCAGAAAACTATATACATCTGTATATAAATATGGTCATGTAAATGCAGACAAGAAAATCTGGACAGATTAAACCAAACTGAAAATAGAATTAGGAGGAAGTGGGCTGGTGGCTGGGGAAGTGTCTGAGTCCATTTGAGCTGCTACAGCAAAATACCACAGAATGGGTAAATTATAAACAATAGAAATTTATTTCTTACCATTGTGGAGGCTGACAAGTCCAAGATCACAGTGCTAGCCGTTTTAGTATGGCAAGGGCTTGGTCTCTGCTTCCAAGATGGCGCCTTGAACACTGTGTCTCCTGGAGGGGACAAACACTGCGTCCTCACCTGGAAGAAGGGATGGAAAAGGGAATGAATCCACTCCTTCACACCCTTTTATAAGGGCCCTAAATGATCGAATCACCTCCTAAAGGCCCCAACTTTTAATACTATCACATTGGCTAGTAAGTTTCTACATAAGACATGAGCACAGTGGCTCACACCTGTAATCCCAGCACTTTGGGAGGCTGAGGCAGGAGGACTGCTGAGACCAGCCTGGGCAACATAGGGAGACCCTGTCTCTACAGAAAATTTTAAAAATTACCCAGGCACCAGGTGGTGCATGCCCGTGGTCCCAGCTACTTTGGAGGCTAAGGTGGGAGGATCGCTTGAGCCCAGGAGTTCAAGGCTGTACTAAGCCATGATTGAGCCACTGCATTCCAGCCTGGACAACAGAGCAAGACCTTGTCCCCCCCCCCAAAAAAAAAGTTTCTACATAAGAACCTTGGGGGACAGTTTCAGACCACAGCAAGAATCAAGGGAGATTTTTGTCTTTATCTGCAATGAATTTTTTTTTTACGAGAGTGTATTCATGTGTTAAACGTTCAATTAAAAATGAATTTTAAAAGAATGGGAAAAAGGAACAAGAACATCTGTCCTCTCATGAGCCAGACAAATAAATAGATAGAATGACTGAGGGATTGTAAGTGGGGAAGGATGGAACTTCTTCCCAAAGAATGGGCCAGTCCTCTCCCTCACGCACTCCACTTCCAGACCATTTGACCCTTGGGTCTATCAGCTGGAGGCTCCAGCTATCTACTTGGAAACAGCGTAGTATCCACTAACATCATCCAGACCCTCTCAGAATGAGGAATTCACAGGCCCAGGGTCAAGGATTCTGGGAACTAAGTAGCCAGGACCCTCACTGGAACACGACCATCTGTAGTTCAAAAGCTCAATTCCAAGTCCTTTATCTGGGGAGTTTCATTACACAAAGAACACAAAACACTTCACCGCAGCACAGCTCAACCTTAGTGGGTCCATGGCATCTGTGGTTTTCAAAAGGGGACTCTGGAACAGTTTGAATTTACTGAATTGGCTTCTGAACAAGTCATCCAGGAGAGATTTTGCGAACGCAGCTTCTCTCAGGCCTAGAATTGACATAGAAAGTAACACTGGGTCAGGCTGAGAAAACAAACAAACAAACAAACAAACCAGAAGACTAGGGAAAGGAAGAAAGCTGGAAATAAGAAGTAACAACATGTCAGGCTGAGTATCATTTTCCTCAGCAGTTTCGCTTTCACAGTTCACTCTCTCACCTTTTTGCTTTTCCAAATGAGAGGTTAAAATGGTGAAGCATAGAAGGGCCCTTCATCCTCACAGGATGTTTGACATAAAATATTGATCACAGAAGCCTTTGTTTTCTGTAGAGGGGAACAAAACAATATTTTTTCATCTCTCTGCAGCGAACATGAATGTTTAAAAACTATTTTGCTTGGCCGAGCACAGTGGCTATGGCCAGGTTCAGCGTCTCCTGCCTGTAATCCCAGCACTTCGGGAGGCTGAGGTGGGAGGATCGCTTGAGCTCAGGCACTGAAGAACAGCCTAGGCAATACAGCGAGACCTGGTCTCTGCAAAAAATAAACAAAATCAGCCAGCATGGTGGTGCATGCCTGTGTTCCCAGCTATTCAGGAGGCTGCAGTAGAAGGATCCCTTGAGCCTGGGAGGTCGAGGATACAGTGAGCTGAGATTGTGCCATTGCACTCCAGCTTGGGTGACAAGCAGAGACCCCATCTCAAAAAACAGCAACCAACAAAAGCTATTTTGCTGACAAAAATTACAATCACAGGCACACTAAGCCAAACAGCATCCCATTCCCTTCACCAGTAATTTAATGAATGGTGACTTTGCACAGAGGTTCATATTCAAGGACCTAGAATGCTTAAAATGCTATTATAGTCTTGACTCTATTGAAATTATAATAAGAAAATATGATGCGACGTTGAATCCTAGGTCTTGTAACAATTGGAAAAATGTTTTCTGTATTAGAATGTACCTACTGTGACCCACCATTTGTAGGTTCTTGGTAAATGACATAAAATCCAATTAAAATTCAGTTGTTGGAGCTGTTGAATCCACATACAAATATGTATATACACACATATGTATATGTATGGTGATAATTATTAACATATTTTTGTATGCTTGAAACTTTTCATAATAAAAAATTAGAAAAAAATCTGTTTCTTCTTCCAAAATCTGTTTCAGATGATCTTTTATGATCGCCTTGTTCAGACCTTCCCTGGCCACTGGCTAACAACTTCCCAGCAGATGTCTCTGGCTTTCCCTGACTCCGCTTTGCAGTCCAGCCTATATTTGGCAGCCGCGTAGCTCTTCTAAAACAAAGCTTTTATCTTGCCACTCCTAAGTCTCTTCGAGGCTCACCACAAAGAGTCCGCACGCCCCTGCCCAGCTTTCCCGGTTCTCAGCCTCCCGCCCCTCCCTCCCACTTCATCCTAGTTCTCCAGGACCCACGGGCTGGGCTTCTCACCGACGTTTTATTTGCGCCTCTGCCTGTGGGGCACCCCACCGGGGGTATGGATCCCTATGGCCTTCCGTTGTCTAAATTTGACCTGCTCCTGTTTCATCCAGAGTCTCACTTCCTCCATTCATTCCCTGGTTTCGGCATCGAAAGTCCAGACCGCAATCATCCAAACTCCTGCCACTTGAATGCAAATGGCATCTATCACATGCCAGGCACTGTTCTAGGCACTTAAGATACATCAGCGAATAAGACAGATAAACTTTGCAGAGCTTACACTCTAGTGGGGATGGGAGCAAACCTAACTCATATCCGCAATAAATAAGTGTATTATATACAAGCAGACCTCGGAGATATTGCAGTTCTAGGCCACTGCAATAGTGAATTATCACGATAAAGCAAGCCACTCAATTTTTTTGGTTTCCCAGTGCATATAAGAATTATGTTGATGTTTTACCAGAGTCTATTAAGTGTGCAATAGTGTTATGTTTAAAAAACAATGTACCTACTAAGTTAGTTTTTAAAATACCTTATTGCTAAAAAACAAACAAAAAAAGCTAACCATCATCTAAGCCTTCAGCAACTCTTTCAGCTGGTGGAGGGCTGTGGCTCGATGTTGACAGCTACCGACTGATTACCAATTTCTCCATAATCGGCAATAAGGTTGTTTTGCTTTCTGATCATTCATGGGTTCACTGGAGTAGCACTTTTAATTTCCTTCAAGCACTTTTTTTTTTTTTTGAGACGGAGTCTTACTCTGTCGCCCAGACTGGAGTGCAGTGGTACAATCTCGGTTCACTGCAGCCTCTGCCTCCCAGATTCAAGTGATTTTCCTGCCTCAGCCTCCTGAGTAGCTGGGACTATAGGCACGTGCCACCATACCCAGCTAATTTTTGTATTTTCAGTAGAAATGGGGGTTTCACTATGTTGGCCAGGCTGGTCTCAAACTCCTGGCCTCAAGGCCACCTCGGCCTCCCAAAGTGCTGGGGTTACAGGCATGAGCCATCACACCCAGCCCCAAGAACTTTTTTTCATTCATAACTCAGCTAACTGGTTCAAGAGGCCTAGCTTTCAGCCTGTCTTGGCTTTGGACATGCCTTCCTCACTACGCTTCATCATGTCCAGCTTGCGATTTAAAGTGAGACATGTACAACGCTCTTCCTTTCGCTTGAACACTTAGAGGCATCGTAGGGCACTAATTGGCCTGATTCGATATTTCTGTATCTCAGGAATAGGCAGGTGTAAGGAGAGGGAGAGAGACAGGGAGCGGCCATCAGTGGAACAGTCAGAACACACACAACATTTATCGATTAAGTTCCCCATTTTATGAGCACAATTCTTGGTGCCCCGAAACAATTACTATAGTAACAGCGAAGATCACAGACCACCATCAGAGATATAACAATAACGAAAAAGCTTAAAATACCGTGACAATTACCAAAATGGGACACAGGGACACGAAGTGAGCACGTGGGTCTTGGAAAAACAGCACCAACAGGCTTGCCCCATGCAGGACTGCCACAAACCTTCCATTTTGTAAAAAGTACAATATCTGCAAAGCACAATAAAGGGATGCACAATAAAACGAGGTGGGCTTGGCCAGGCACGGTGGCTCACGCCTGTAATCCCAGCACTTTGGGAGGCTGAGGTGGGTGGATTGCCTAATCTCAGGAGTTCGCGACCAGCCTGGGCAACACGGTGAAACCCCATCTCTACTAAAATACAAAAAATTAGCCGGGCGTGGTGGCGTGTGCCTGTAGTACCAGGTACTAGGGAGGCTGAGGCAGGAGAATTGCTTGAACCCGGGAGGCAGAGGTTGCAGTGAGTCAAGATCGCGCCACTGCACTCCAGCCTGGGTGACAGAGCGAGACTCTGTCTCAAAAAAAAAAAAAAAATCAAAACAAAAAAAACAACAACTAGGTGTGCCTGTGGTATGTGGGAAGATGTTAAGTCTATAAAAGAAGAAAGAGTTGGGAAGGTCAAAGAGGATTTGCAAATGCAAAGCAGGAAAGGTTTTGGGGTGGGGATTGCACTTTTTTTTTTTTTTTTTTTTTTTAGATGGAGTCTCGCTCTGTCGTCCAGGGTGGAGTGCAGTGGCACAATCTTGGCTCACTGCAACCTCCGCCTCCCGGGCTCAAGCCATTCTCCTGCCTCAGTCTCCCGAGGAGCTGGGACTACAGGTGCACACCACCAAGCCTGGCTGATTTTTGCATTTTTAGTAGGGACAGTATTTCACCATGTTGGTCAGACTGGTCTTGAACTCCTGGCCTCAAGCGATCTGCCCGCCTCGGCCTCCCTAAGTTTTCGGATCACAGGCGTGAGCCACCACGCCCAGCCGGATTGCAATTTTAAATAGCATAATCAGAGAGGCTTAATGGAAGAGGTAATATTTGAGGAAAGACCTGAAGAAGGTAAGGGAGTAAGCACTGAAGATATTGGGGGAACAGTGCTCCCCGAGACATCTGGGCAGCCAGGCACAGGGACCACAAGCAGAAAAGGGTCCTGTGAGGGTTTCGTGTTTTCTTTACAATTTGTCAATGTGAACACCATGCTCACACCAAAGAACAGCAAGTTTCCTACCTGGCTTCTCTGCCTTCCTCCTTCCTTCCCTCCCTTCCTCCCTCCTTCCTTCCTTTCTTCCTTTCTTCCTTCCGTTCTCCCTTTCTTCCCAATATGCCCCACTTCAATGGATGAGTTTTCCAGCTCCCTCGGCTGTTTTCTGCATTGCACATGACAAGTATCCACTAAATATTCATTCATTAGAAACAGCCAGACGATGCTGAGCCTCTGTAGCTCTCTAGCATCTACCATAGCACAGATCTCAGGAAGACCCACAAGATACATTTGTCAACAAGTCGATGGCCTCCTATGTGGCCCTGTGCTGTGTGCTGAGGCTACAGGAAGGAACAAAGCCTCCTATCTGGGGGCCCACTTCTGCAGTTAAGTTCATCTGGTGTCCTTTGTAATACTGCAAACAGAACTTCTTACGCTGTAGCTGAATGAGAGAAATATCCCATTCCAAACCTCTGATGGAAACTGGCCAAGTCAGCGTGTGAGAGGAAGAAGGAAGGTAAGAGGTGGAGGAGGTGGAAGGAGGGAACTTCAAGGTCTTTTGGAGCAATGGTGTGGTTGGCCTGTGGGAAACTCAGCGGCTGTGAATTCAGCCTCATTTTGCCCAGCGTTTGGGGGGTGCTCAGTGCCAGAGAACAACACGCTTCCTATGAAAGATTGCAAAGTAAAAACAAGGAGACGTGTCAGAGAGCCCCAATTCGCACATATTAACTAAAAAACACAGCTATAAATCATGTTTATCACCATATGGAAGTCATTATGGAAAGTGGGAGACAAACAGACATGAAGAAACAAAAATTAGGATTTTATCTGCCCTGATTCTTAGTCATTTATTACCATCCGGCTGGGCACACACTTTAGGAACCACGATGAGCAAGATTACCCAACCGGAAACACCTTGTCGCCTTAATTAGATTGAATGTTATCTTAGCTGTGATAGAGCAACACTGATTTTTTTTTTTAACTGGAAGGAACAGATGAAAAACATCTTTTTCTTCAGGATTGACATTTCTTAACACAGATTACAGCAGGCAGGCAGTTGACGTCTCTTCTTACCCTGCCGATTTGGTTATCTTCTGCAGAACAGAATCCCTTCAGTGTCATTCCAGCCACAAGCATCGGAATCTAGTCACTCATTTGTTCCCCCGTTTGATAGAAGCAGGAGCCAGCCAAATGGCCAGGCCAATAGGGAAGGGTCCCCAGAGAACCCCCGACCCGCCCAGGTCATTGTGCACAGGGGGCTTATCTAAACAAGCCCACAGTCAAAAATTCCATCCCTTCACACCTGCGCAGTAAGGGAAATAAACCAACGTGGAGTGGCTCAGACTAAGGGCCCACCTGCCTACTGGAAGAATGGGGTGGACCCACGAGGAATTCCCCTTAGGCAGGGGAGGAGCCTGGCCTTTTGGACTCATGGGTGGCAGCCTGGCATTCAATTTGTGAGGCAGAAGCCTGCAGGCAGGACCCTTCCTTTAACTGAGAGCTTTTCTTTTGCTTAATCAATTCGGCCCTCCTCACCCTTCAATGTGTCCGCGTGCCTACTTTTTCCTGGCTGTGAGACAAGAACCCAGATTAAGCTGAACTAAGGAGCAAAAATCCTTGAATCACATTCATGGCCCTTTGCTGTGTGCTGAGGCTACAGGGAGGAAAAAGACAGTCAAGGACCCTGCCCTCAAGAAGTTTAGAGTCTGGAAAGAGACAGGCATTAAAAAAGTAATTTCAGGCCAGGCACGGTAGCTCATGCCTGTAATCCCAGCACTTGGGAGGCTGAGGTGGGTGGATCACATGAGGCCAAGAGTTAAAGACCAGCCTGGCTAACACGGTGAAACCCTGTCTCTACTAAAAATACAAAAAATAACCAGGCATGGTGGCAGGTGCCTGTAATCCTAGCTACTTGGGAGGCTGAGGCAGGAGAATCACTTGAACCCAGGAGGCGGAGGTTGCAATGTGCCGAGATCCCACCACTGCACTCCAGCCTGGGAGACAGAGCAAGACTCTGCCTCAAAAAAAAAAAAAAAAAAAAAAAAAAAAAATTAATCTCATGCAAAAATACCCTTGCAGACACACCAGAAATCATATTTGATCAAATATCCAGGCCCAGTCAAGTTGACACAAAAAATTAACCATCACAGGGGTGGTGAGGAATGAGGTTGGAAAGTGCAATGTAGGCAGATGTACCAGGGCCTTGCAGGCAATGCTAAGAGTGTTTATCTTTATTATAAGAGCAACTGGTAGCCAGTACAGGGCTTCAAGACAAGGCAAGAAATACTCCACTTAGTATTGGGAAAAGATTGCTTTGATTGTTGTTCGGGGAAGAGACAGGTCTGGACAAATTCAAGGAACATTGCATAGAAGTGACATTTAGGTTAGGTCTTGAAGATGGAGAAGGATTCAGTTACTTGGAGAGAGTAAGGGAATTCTAAATAAGAGAAATGCATTAGCTAAGGAAGAAAGATGGCAGCCAAGGATATTCAATGATGAAACTATCTTGAATGATAGGATTAGGGAACGTCAGGGGAGAAGGAATCTAAAATGAGCATAGCAAGGTGGCTGGGGGAGAATCACAGAGGGCCTTGAGTACTAGGATAAGGAAACCATAGCTCCATTCTATCGAATTTGATGGTTTCTTTGAGCAGGTGATTGACATACCAAGTCTCTTTTAGGAAGATGACTGATATGGTTTGGATCTGTGTCCCCCCCTCAAATCTCATGTTGAAATGTAATCCCCAATGCTGGAGGTGGGGCCTGGTGGGAGGTAATTGGATCGTGAGGGCAGATTTCTCATGAATGTCCTAGTGCCACCCTCTTGGGGATTGTCTTGGTGATAGCGAATGAGTTTTCATGAGATCTGCTTGTTTAAAAGCGTGTGGCACCTCCTGCCTCGCTCTCTTCCTCCTGTTCCGGCCATGTGAAGTGCTGGCTCCTCATTTTCCTTCCACCATGATTGGAAGCTTCCTGAGGCCTCACCAGAAGCAGATGCTGCCATGCTTCCTGTACAGCCTGCAGAACCGTGAGCCAATTAAACCTCTCTTCTTATAAACTACCCAGTCTCAGGTATTTCTTTATAGCAGTGTGAGAACAGACTAATACAATGACTACTGATGATAGTGGATTGGCCACTGGAGAGAAAGCTGATAGAGCAGAGAGCACTTGGGAAGAAACCATTAAACACTGAAAGAGGAAGAGGTGGTGGAGATACAGTGGAGAGAACAAATACAATAGACTTATCTGAGGTCAAATCAACAGAACCCAGCAACGGATCAGACATAGAGAGAAAGCAGAAAGAGTGAAATAAAACTCCATGGTTCTAGCCTGAGTGATTAAGGGCAGAGCAATGTTCTGGACCTTGCTGGGAGATTCAGGAAGAAGAGGGAAATCTGGGTTTATTTCAAGGAGGGGTGGGAAGGAGAGATGAGATGAAGGAGGACCAGGAAAATAAAATATTTCAAGTTAGCTATGCTGCATTGGAAGTGCTTACCGTGTATCCAGGTAAGACGTCCACTGGGTAGTTAAGATCTATGGGTCTGGAACCCAGGAGAGAAGTTAGGGTTGGAAATGCAGACTTGGGAGTCAAAATCATAATGACGTTCTCAGTCTTTTGGATTTCAAAATTTAGTAAAATTATCGAAAGAAAAAAAGCAATTTGCACGAGTAACTTTTTTGTTTGTGAATTACCACCATCTGCTTTCACAAAGAACCAGACACTGTAATTCCCAAAAGGTATAAAAGGCATCATCTTAGAATAAAAGGTCCTCCTTCAAAGACAGTAAATTTAGCCTTATGGAAAACTTCCTCCATCATCCCCATTTATCTCATTTTGCTGCAAACCTGTAAAACTTGTATCCCACAGACAGTTTGGGTTGCATTTGGCCACCATGGGTTTGAGACATGGCGGGAACAAAAGTGTGAGTTCTTTTGTTTGTTTTTTAGAGACAGAATCTCACTCTGTTGCCTAGACTGCAGTGCAGTGGCACAATCATGGCTCACTGCAGCCTCAAACCCCTGGGCTCAAGGGATCTTTCTGCCTCTGCCTCCCAGATAGCTGGGGCCAGAGGTGTGCACCACCACACCTGGCTATTTTTTTTTAATTTTTGTAGAGATGAGGTCTCACTATGTTGCCCAGGCTGGTCTTGAACTCCTGCCTCAAGCAATCCTCCTGCCTTGGCCTCCCAAAGTGCTGGTATTACAGGCCTGAGCCACAAAGCCTGGCCAACCGTGAGGTCTGATGAGACACCTTGTAAGGGCATTTAGAGCTCACAGGGAAGATGGGGAACATAAAAGAAAATGGAACCATCTAGCAGAGGAGATGAGCGCAGAGGCAGAAGCAGTGGAGGAAATCAATGAAGAATAAAAAAATAGGAATGAGAAGGGTCCTTCCCCCTTTTCTATCACACTCAGATAGAAACTAGCCCTCACATCCCTGCGTGAACCCGGGAGGCGGAGGCTGCAGTGAGCAGAGATCGCACCACCCTACTCCAGCCTGGGCTACAGAGCCAGACTCTGGTAGAGACGGGATTTTGATCAGGTGGCAAAGATGAAGCCACGAGAACCCAGTTGCTAGGGGGAAATTCGCACAAAAGCCACAAACTAAGAAGAGTCAGGGCCAGGCGCGGTGGCCCACGCCTGTAATCCCAACACTTTGGGAGGTCGAGACAGGAGGATCACTTGAGGCCAGGAGTTTGACACTAGCCTGGCCAACATGGTGAAACCCTGTTTCTACTAAAAATACAAAAATTAACCAGGTGTGGTGGCGCGCGCCTGTAATCCCAGCTACTCAAGAGGCTGAGACAGGAGAATTGCTTGAACCCAGGAAGCAGGATTGCAGGGAGCTGAGATTGCGCCACTGCACTCCAGGCTGGGCGACAGAGTGAGACTCTGTCTCAAAAAAAAAAAAAAAAAAAAAAAAAATTAGGGTCGGGAAACCACAGCCCATGAGCCAGGTTCATCCTGCCTGCTGCCCGGTTTTGTGCAACACATGGGCTTAGAATGTTTTTACATTTTGAAATGGTTAAAAACAAAAAGCAAAAGAAGAACACTACTTCATGACATGTGAAAATTATTTGAAATTCAAATTTCAACATCCAGAAATAGTTTCACTGGAGTGCAGTCACCCTCAGCTGTTCACATGTTGTCTGTGGCTGCTTTCAGGCTGCAGGACGGAGTTGAGTCAGCGTGAAAGAGACTGTGTGGTCCACAGAGTCTAAAATATTTCCTGGCTGGGCGCCATGGCTCACACCTGTAACCTAAGCACTTTGGGAGACTGAGGAGGGAGGATCATTTGAGCCCAGGAGTTCAAGACCAGCCTAGGCAACACAGCAAGATTTCATCTCTACAAAAAAAAAATTTTCTTTTTTTTGAGACAAAGTCTTGCCCTGTCGCCAGGACGGAGTGCAATGGCGCGATCTCAGCTCACTGCAACCTCTGCCTCCTGGGTTCAAGCGATTCTCCTGCCTCAGCCTCTTGAGTAGCTGGGACTACAGGCATGTGCCACCACACCCAGCTAATTTTTGTATATTTAGTTGAGGTGGGGTTTCACCATGGTGGCCAGGATGGTCTTGATCTCTTGACCTTGTGACCTTGTGATCCGCCCGCCTGGGCCTCCCAAAGTGCTGGGATTACAGGCGTGAGCCACCATGCTTGGCCATTCTTTTTTTTTTTTTTTTTTTTTTTTGAGACAGAGTCTTGCTCTGTCACCCAGGCTGGAGTGCAGTGGTGCGATCTCAGCTCAATGCAGCCTCCACCTCCTGGGTTCAAGTGATTCTCCTGCCTCAGCCTCCCAAGTAGCAGGGACTACAGGTGCACGCCATCATGCCCAGCTAATTCTTGTATTTTTTAATAGAGATGGGGTTTTGCCATGTTGGCCAGGCTGGACCAAAAAAATTTTTTTTAATTAGCTGGGCATGGTGGTGCATTCCTGTAATCCCAGCTACACAGAGGACTGAGGTGAGAGGATGGCTCACGCCCAAAGGTTGAGGCTGCAGTGAGCTACGATTGTGCCACTGCACTCCAGCCTGGGTGACAGAGTGAGACCCTGTCTCAAAATAAAATAAAATAAAATATTTTCTATCTGGCTCCTTTCAGAAAAAGTTTGCCTACCCTTGCACCGGAAGCAGGAGGGAAAGAGATGGGCTTGTTTGAAACCAGGAAAGGAGAAATTGACAGAGCTGCAGGGAGCAATCCCTTTCCACCTTCACCCAGGACTGAGATCATGTCATACAAAAGCCCTGTGTTGTTCAGAGGACCAGAGGGGTAAGACCGACAAACCGCAGTGCATGTTGGCACGTTACTTACAGATGTGCATTTGGATTTTTATTGTGGTTGTTGCTCTATTGTATGTTTGTGTGTTTCCTTATTACATTTATCTATCTATCTATGTATTTATTTATTTATTTATTTTGAGACAAAGTCTCGCTCTGTCACCCAGGCTGGAGTGGAGTGAAGTGGTGTGATCTCGGCTTACTGCAACCTCTGCCTCCCAGGTTCAAGCGATTCTCCTGCCTCAGCCTCCTGAGTAGCTGGGATCACAGATGCCTGCCACCATGCCTGGCTAATTTTTGTATTTTTAGTAGAGTTGGGTTTTCGCCATGTTGGTAAGGCTGGTCTCGAACTCCTGACCTCAAGTGATCCACCTGCCTCGGCCTCCCAAAGTGCTGGAATTACAGGCATGAACCACTGCACCTGGCCTCTATTACCTTTAAAAGTGCTCCTTGAAGAGAAAATCCACTCTGCCGTTTCAAGCTTGACTTCCCTCCCCAGTCTTAGAGACTGATCACTGGGGCAGAGTGACATTTTCCCACAATGCTGGCTCATTATTTTCCTCCTGGAATTGCAAATCCAAGGGACAAGTGGTACAGCCTGCACCCATCCAGAAGGGGAGGGAATCCCACCAGAGGTGCCCTGAAACAAAGAAAACAAGTAACTTCAAAACCACATCCTAAAATCTGGACCTGTGACAGGACAGATGGAACTCTGGATTGTTTGATTCTATCAGCAGAACAGAGGAAGGAAATGTTTTAAAACGAGATTATGTTATTTTCCCCAGTTATTATGAAGCCTTCCTGAAATGAACTTTAAATATCGGCCACCACTTTCATGAGGCTGAATGGGATTCAGCAGTTAGGAGCGTTGCAGGGAAGTGTGGCAGGGCAGAGGTGGGACAAACTGCAGATCCCTGTGGGGTCCCTTGGCTAGGTGACAATTAGTCTATAAAACACAGCTGTGTGTGTTAGGGAGGGAATGGTGTCTTTAAAAAGCTCTGTGCCCAATAGGAACATTAATTAAAGGGTCTTTTTTCAAAGGACATTAATAATAATGAATAAAAAGCCTTTTGCGACTTTTGCCCTCAATGAGAAAATGACTGACAACTACGTATCGTATAGAGAAGAAAAAATATCCTAGAAGTTATGAAAATTTCCCCAAAATGAAATCATGCAATAATCCTTTATAATGCTAGGCTTGCTAGACAGAATTTTCCAAAGGAAGCTGTCTATATCATCCAGCCCCAAGCCCTGCTGAATAATACACGATAGCTGTGTCATTAGTGTCCTCTAGCCAAATAACTGTCCAGGCAGGATGACATGGATGTGGTCGCTTGTCCCCTCTGCGTGGATGTCCTCCCACACATGCCTCTCAATGCCAGGGTTCCTCAAGACCCTCTGAGAGTCAGCTCCTGTATCCAACTGCTTACCTGACATTGCCTCCAAGAAGTCTTAAAACACCTGAAATGTAAAGGTCTTCCCCAGGCTCCTCCCGGTCTTCACATCCCTATAAATGGCGTCAACACCCATCCACTCATCAAGCCAGAACTTAGGATTCATCCCCAATTCTTCCCTCTCCCCCGACATCCAATTCATCAGCAGATTCCGGGGCTTCGCTCTCCCAGTGATCTCTCCCATCTGAGGCTTTCCCTACAGTGGTTTATTGCTTCTATCGTGGTCTAGGTGAGCATCATCTAGACTTGCCCTGGACTAGTGCAAAAGTCTCCTGAGTCTTCTCTCTTCATCTATTCTCAGGGGCCACAGCCAGACCATTCTCTACAGAGCTAAAAAGAATGACTTCTGAAGGAGTGAATAAACCCGCATCATTGCCCTGCTTAAGATCCTTCAGCGACTTCCCATAGCATTTAGAATACAATGCACATTTTTCTGTAGCGTTGCAACTCCTGCTTGAATTGGTCTGGCTATTTCTCTAGCTTCTTCTCAACCCCTCTTTCCTCACCTGGTATTCCAGCAGCTTCAGGGTTTCACAGTCTTCAGACACTCTTGTGCCTTCCCACTTCTAAGCCTCTTGTGTTTTCGGTTCCCTGTGCCAGGAAAGTTCACCCACTGCTCCCCAACTTCAGAGACCACCATTTTGGATACATAGCATTGGCCTGACATTCTTTTTCTTTTAACTGTCAGACATTAGGGCTGACCTAACTGTCACTACTGGAGTTCAATATGGCCCCCAAAAGAGCACCCTGCCGCTGTAAGTTCTGAGCCCATTGAGAAATGAGACAAAGAATCTAGGCAGATGGAGACCAAATGCATCAGCTCTATTTCTTACAAAATTGATATTGGAGAATGTGGCATATAATACCTGCAAACAAGTGGTTTCCTAATACCAACCCCAGATTGGATTTACCCACCCAGTCAGAGGCCATGCAGGGTCTGGGCAGACCCCCGATGTAGGGGGGTCTCAGGGCCTTAGTGCAGCCCTCCTGGCACCCCCAGCTTCCTTGTATGATTGTGCATGTTTGTCCCATCAGTCCGTGAACTTCCCAAAGCAGAAACCAGGCAGAATAAAGAATACCGGGGAAGGCTGGGCATGGTGGCTCATGCCTAGTAATCCCAGCACTTTGGAAGGCCAAGGCGGGTAGATTGCTTGAGCTCAGGAGTCCAAGACCAGCCTGGGCAATATAGCAAGATCCTGTCTCTAGCAAAAATACAAAAAAACTAGATGGATGTGGTGATGTGGGCCTGTGGTCCCAGCTACTCGTGAGGCCCGGGGTGGGAGGGTGGCTTGAGCCTAGCATGGAGAGGTTGCAGTGAGCTGTGATCACATCATTGCACTCCAGCCTGGGCGACAGAGCAAGACTCTGTCTCAAAAAAAAAAAAAAAAAAAAAAAAAAAGAACGGAGGGAAAAACTATCGTGGGAACAGGTGTTATGACTTTGAGGCATTTATTACCACATTAGGGGCGACATACATTGCAAATGAAATCCCAGCTAGGGTGGGACTTTAAACAAAATGTGAGCCAGCACAGAGGACCCTATTCCGGAGAGCTCTGTCTCTTCTGGGCTCAGCTAGAGAGTATAAAGAGGCCAAGGGAAGTTCTTTCCTCCTCGCAAAACAGTCACAGGGCCTTGTGTGATTTTTCTTCTTCTTTCTTCTTCCTCCTCCCCCTCCCCCTCCTCCTCTCCTCCTCTCCCTCCTCCTCCTCTCCTCCTCTCCCTCCTCCTCCTCTCCTCCTCTCCCTCCTCCTCCTCTCCTCCTCTCCCTCCTCCTCCTCTCCCTCCTCCTCCTTCTCCTCCTCTCCCTCCTCCTCCTTCTCCTCCTCTCCCTCCTCTTCCTTCTCCTCCTTCTCCTTTTCCATCATTCTAGAAATAGAAAAAGTGTCTGCCCATGACTTTAGGGTTAAATGGTTCAATCCATGTCACAATAGCACTGACATCCTGGTGATAGAATGGGCCCTTAGACATTAAATTCAGCTTGCTTTAAAACCAGTGCCGCTGCATTTGATGTCTCTCTCTTCCAAAGAGATTTAAGCCACCCCCATACGATATATATGTGGTACTAATCATTGTGCAGGCATTTCTGAGAAGTGGTATAATCACTACTTAAATCCACAATCTGTCTAACTCTGCGCCCTCTCACGCTAGCATTTACATTCTTTGCGAAGGGTGATATTTAAGCCTGAAATACTGCCTAGAACGAGGTAGAAGGCGCTTCCATGTAGGACAGGCAGCCCACGGGGGAAGCCTAACCTACCGGATTGAGGACAGCAGGAAACAGAGTTATTAAAACGTACGTCACAGCCAGATGGAACAAGCTCCGTTCCCAGGACAGAGCTCTGTTCCCTTAGCCCCGGCTCTGGCCCCGCTTCCAGGGGATCCCGGAGGCCCTGGGACTAAACAGGGAGGTGTTGCTATTTATTGCTACTGAGAAAGACTCCTTTAGAGCTCAGTGTACACACAGAAACATGTCCACGGACCTAGGTAGGTAAATTTGTACAATAAATCCTTAAAGAATCCCCAGCGCCCCACTGTGTTCCACATGCGACTTCTAAATATGCTGCGTCCTTCAGGGGCTTCTTCCTTTCCAAAGGCAGCGGTGTCTATGGCGACCTCCAACTTCAACTGTCAGCCAAGGAAGGGATGTGCCCGGGGGACTTACTTGAACCCACACTATTTGTAGGCAGCACTCACTGCCTCTAAAACCAGATTAAAATGGTGCATTTATTGCACACCCCTCCTCTCTCCTCTCTCTCTCTCTTAGACAGATAGACACACACACACACACGCACACATCCAGTGGCGGGGTGTGGACTCCCAGCCACCTGCCCAGGCAGAGTCTGGGCTGTACACACAGTAGTTGTTTAATAGGTGTTTGCTGAGTAAATGCATTCGTGGGTGACAATGCACAGAGAAGCAGAAATGACATCCACCTCTGAACAGGAATGTGAACTTCGGTTCCCCTTTAATTGTCAATTTGCTATGGGAGTGGCCCCTGCCTTTCTCAGTGGGGCCCTGGAAACGTGGAAACGAGAACCTGAATGGTAGAAGATAAACACTGAGGCATGGTGGGCTAGGAAGGTGTGGAAGGTTGGATCCCAGGGCCCCAAATGTCCCCTGGCTCCAGAATGGGGTCCCTGGTAAGCCTTCCTTCATGTTCATCTCCTGCGTGGAAATCCAGAAGCTGCCTCACTTCTAGAACCCTCCGATCAGAGCCCCTCTGCTTGGCGCCTCCCAGAATCACACAAGGAAAAGAATCTGCCTTGGGGTATATACCCAGTAATGGCACTGCTGGGTCAAATGGTATTTCCGGTTCTCAGTCTTTGAGGAATTGCCACAGAGACATGCACACATAGGTTCACTGCAGCACTATTCACGATAGCAAAGACATAGAATCAACCCAAATGTCCGTCAATGATAGACTAGATAAAGAAACTGTAGTACATATACACCACGGTATACTATCCAGCCATAAAAAGGAACGAGATCATGTCCTTTGCAGGGACATGGATGAAGCTAGAAGCCATCATCCTCAGCAAACCAACTCAGGAACAGGAAGCCAAACACCACATGTTCTCTTGTAAGTGGGAGCTGAACAATGAGAACACATGGACACAGGGAGGGGAACATCACACACTGGGGCCTGTTGAGGGAGTGCAAGGACGGGGAGAGCATTAGGGAAAACAGCTAATGCATGGCAGGCTTCATACCTAGGTGATGGGTTGACAGGTGCAGCAAACCACCATGACACACATTTACCTATGTAACAAACCTGCACATCCTGTACATATTACTTTAAAGAAACACCCCCCCACCAAAAAAAAAGAATCTGCCTTTGATATTCCAGGCCTGCCTGATTGCTGGAGAGGCACATCCTTAGTGACCATCAGGACAAGGCTGTGGGGAGGGCTGGGCCCCGAGACCCGGGAGTGGCCCTGCCTGGCCATTTGCTCAAGCAGCACGCAAGCCGGATCTACAGCCGGTGCACCTTGTTCTTCCGGGCACCGGAGGCCCACGTGAAACCTCTCAGAGGAGAGAGAAGAAGGCCACCTTTCATCTCAATGAGCCAACAGCCTCACATCTTTAAGTCCTGCCTAATCTTACGAGTCATGAGTCATCGCTTCTCCCACCAAGTCATTCAGGATTCAGTGACTCCAGCTGCCCTCAGGATCTGATGGAATCTTGAAGGCAGAGTTCCGAGACTGCAGTCCAGGATAGAGAAGCCCCCGGCTCCGTCAGAGCCTCCTCGGCTTCGAGGCAGGACCCACCCCAAAGCCCTCAAGGCGGCAGAGGCCTGTTTTCAGGTCTATTTTTAAAGATCTCTAGGGGAAGTGGTTTCTGAATGCTCTGTAGGATGAGGCTGTGAACAGTGATTGTTTCATTTGCTCGGGGCTGGCAAAAAAGGGATGTACAACCCGTTCTCACCGCACCAGTGAGTTAAAAAGCACTGCAGACTATGAATACCTTTTGCCAGTTGGACTGGTTATGGAAACCGATGGCTTCCCCTACAACTGGGGAGGCTGCCAGCCCGGGTTTCTTGGGACAGTCCCTGAATATCTTGGTCTAGCTTCGAATGCACTTGCTTTATGAGTCACTGTTCAATTAAAATAAAAGTGGCCAAGGAAAAAGAATAGAAGGAAAAGACACGAAAACTGTGCAGAGGATCCAAAGCAAGAACGCATTTATGTAACAGGCATGCCTTACTCTAAAATCACCAACACAAAGTCCCAATTTACAATACAGAAATTGCCTAGAATAGAGGCAATTATACTCATGGCAGAATGTGAATGATTTCATTTTACCAAGAAAACAAAGAAAATTCATCAGAAGTTTCCTTTTAGTGTCTTCTCTAATAAATTTTAAATATTACTAAACTGTCAGAAATCTGATTTACATCTGACTTTTTCCAACCCCCCTGTATGGTATAAAGTAATTCCTTCTTGGATTCTGAAGCTGGCCACCTAAGCTTGGAAAACACCAAATGCTTTTGTAATTCTAGATAATAAGAAGTGCTCGTTTGGCATGAAAGAACATGAACTATAAACACCAGCTCATCAAAGGACTTCAAACGTCTTAAAAAGGAAAGAAAACAATCCAGTCCAGGAGCCAAACATGATAACAAACCCAACTCATAGAAGGCTTCAGTCATTAGGCACGGAGCCAACAGCGGCTGTGCTCCTGGCTTCTTCCTCTTTTGTAGCTCAACAAGTTAGAGAGGCGGGGGTTGGGTTCACCACGTTTACCACTGGGTTGATCTTATTTTTTAAAACAACTTTATGAAGTATGGTTGGCATGTTAAAAAAAAAGCTGTATATATTTAATGTCTACATTTCAACGAGTTTGGGGATAAAGTATACAATGGTGAAACCATTACCACCTCAAATCTATAAACACATCCATCACCTCCCAAAGATTCCTCCTGCCCTGTTTATTATTATTTGTGTGTGCACACATCTCTGTTTGTGTTAAAAACACAGCACAAGGCTGGGCACAGTGGGTCATGCCTGTAATCTCAGTGCTTTGGGAGGCCGAGGTGGGAGGATCACTTGAGCTCAGGAGTTCGAGACCTGCCTAGACAATATCCTATTGCTAAAAAAAAAATATGAAAATTAGCTGGGCTTGGTGGTGCACACATGTAGTCCCTGCTACTCGGGAGGCTGAGATGGGAGGATCGCTTCAGCCCAAGAGTTTGAGACTGCAGTGAGTTATGATTGCACCACTGTACTCCAGCCTGGGCAACCAAGCAAGACCCTGTCTCCAAAAAAGAAAGAACACAGGGCCAGGTGTGGTGGCTGAGGCCTGTAATCCCAGCACTTTGGAAGGCCGAGGCGGATGGATCATGAGGTCAAGAGATCAAGACCACCCTGGCCAACACGGTGAAACCCCATCTCTACTAAAAATACAAAAATTAGCTGGACGTGGTGGTGGGTGCCTGTAGTCCCAGCTACTCAGGAGGCTGAGGCAGGAGAATCGCTTAAACCCGGGAGGCAGAGGTTGCAGTGAGCCAAGATTGTGCCACTGCACTTCAGCCTGGCGACAGAGGGAGACCCCATCTCAAAAAAAAAACGAAAAAAAAAAAAGAACGCAACATAAGATCTACCCTCTGCACATTTACGTATGCAATACAGGAGGGTTAGCTCTAGGAACTATACTGTATAGTAAATCCCTACAACTTGTTTATGTTGCATAACTGAAGCTTTGTATCATTTAACCATTGCCCCACCCTCTGGTGACCACCATTTGACACCCTGCTTCTATGCGTTTGACTATTTTAGACTCCACAGAGAAGTGACGTCTTATTTTGATCTAATATTTAAAGTGAGGTTTAGACTTGGCATATGCAGGGGAAGAGGAGCAGAGGGTCCTTGTGGACCCCTGTTTCTAGTCACCCTCTTTCCCACATCTGGCCCAAAGCAGGATGAAAGTCCAGGGCCAAACTGTAAAGCAGATGAAGCGACCCTTAGCTTCCTCAGCCCTCCCTCCCTGGTCACTGTCTCACTCTTTCCTTCTTCCCACAGGTCCTCCCAGCCCTGTGTCCTCCTAGAAACCAGACACTGAGGAGGAATGTGGCCATGCCTCTCTGAGTAGCAGCTGCGTCTTGCTGGTTGACCAAGCCTTCAGGATGTGGAATGCGCTCTAACTGGAATTTCAGATGTCAGAAGGAAGGGAGGCACTGGGCAAAACCTCACTTTTTGATGGGGAAGAAAGATACAGAATGAAGTCACAATGAGGCCCAATGTGAGCCACATGTGAGACCAGGCCCAGTGCCGCGGGTAGATAAGCTGCTCAGGAGAAACCGCTGTTCAAGGCCGTGGATCCGTCTCCTTAAACCCTTTTGATCAACTACTTATCTAGTGGACAAGAGTGACCCCGACCGCTGCCAGCTCTCCGATGTGGCCTCAGTAGTGCTCTAGGTTGGAAGGGGGAGGGCTCTGACTCACAGAAAAGAAGTCTCCCCTCCAAAAACAATCCAGACATAGGGTCAACGGGAGTATTTGGGGATAGAAAATGGCATCAGAAGGCATCCGACGTGGCCCCGTCTGCAGGTGTTCTGGGCTTGTGCCATGTAAACACACAGGAAGATGTCTCATCACCAGCCTTGCCTGGAGAACCAGTTCCACCTGCCCACTGCCTGCAGCTGCTTGGAGGGCAGGCCAAGGAAAAGTCTCAGTGAGACCCAATTCCTGGGCAGAAATGCCTCCCTGGACAGCCACACCAAGGCCTCTGAAATATTTTATCTTGGGTGGGGAAAGAACGAGAAATAGATGAGCTGTAGGAACAATCTTTTCTATTTCCTCCTCTAGCTTGCTCACAAAGTGGTTCCCCAAGTTGCAGACCCCACAGCTTAGCACTTAGGGCCTGAGCCATGTTATAGGGTCGGTCCCGCCTTCGGGCCAGGGGCCAGCCGTCTGCCCTCAGCCATCCTTGGCTGCAGAATGCCCCTGTGGCAGGGACGCCTCCCAGCCTCCCAGGCAGGTGGGCAGCTGAGTTGTCAGCAGCAATGCTGCCTGTCCAAGGAGATCTGGGGGTCAGCAGCATCTGTTGCAGCGTGACACATCATAGGGCACTGCAAGTGACTTCAGGGTCAGGTTTTCCTCCAGGCGGGTGTCTGCATCTGCCACTAGCACAGGTGTTTCTTTCTTCCTTCCTTCTTCCTTCCCTCCCTCCCTTCCTTCCTTCCTTCCTACCTTCCTTTCAACAGAGTCTCACTCTGTTGCCCAGGCTGAAGTGCAGTGGCACAATCTCGGCTCACTGCACCCTCCGCCTCCTGGGCTCAAGAGATTCTCCTGCCTCAGCCTTCTGAGTAGGTGGGATTACAGGTGCCTGCCACCACATCTGGCTAATATTTGTATTTTTAGTCAAGACAGTTTTGCCATGTTGGCCAGGCTGGTCTCAAACCCCTGGGCTCAAGTGATCCACCGGCCTTGGCCACTCAAAGTGCTGGGATTACAGGCAGGAGCCACGGCACCGGCCCTTTTTCTCATTATTATGCCTGCAGGTCTGCAGTGGGGTCCCAACCTTCTGTTTCTGTCTTAGAGGGAGGTTGGATTCTCCTTGACATACTTCACTCCTTATCTTGTTGCTTTTGTGCTTACCCTTCTGAACGACAGTTTGGGGACAGGGATTTTGAAGTTAGAGCCACTTTCCTGTACCTAGTAACTTGGCAGGAAGAAATCTCAGAGAGAGATTCAGCTGGAGGCTGGCGTTGCCTTTGCTGGAGAAGCTGCGTCCTGCCTTCTCGGCTGAGACTTTGTGAAACGTCTTGTTCCAGATTTCACTCTACTTAATTAGGGCATTCTTCCTGCCATATGGAGGCCTCAAGTCTTCCAGTCACTGCTTTACATTTTGTGGAACTCTGGAAAAGGGCCAGGATCCTGAGAGCCTGGGGGTATGTCGGAGCTTTTATCCTATGATATTTCCTATCTCCTGAGGCTGCTTCATTTGTTCCAGAGAGTTTGTGAGAAATCTCGGGATTTTATGGATTAACCTTCCTTTATTGGAGTGGGGGTTTAACCTTCCTGTATATAGTCCTGCTTTATCGGAGGCAGGTGATGAAAGCGGAGTCCGGAGCTGCTTTGGGTTATGCCAGAGTCGTGTTTCTTTCTTCGACAACACTTTTCAATTTTTTTTTTTTTTTTTTTTTTTTTTTTAGACAGGATCTCGTTTTGTCACCCAGGCTGGAGTGCAGTGGCACAAACATAGCTCACTGCAGCCTCGACCTCCTGGACTCAAGCCCACGAGTAGCTGGAACTACAGGCATGTGCCACCACACCCAGCTAATATTCTGTAAGTTTTGTAGACGGGGTTTCGCCATGTTGCCCACGCTGGTCTCAAACTCCTGGGCTCACGGGATCCTCCCACCTTGGCTTCCCAAAGTGCTGGGATTACAGGCGTGAGCCACCGCGCCAGACCGATTTTCAACATTTTTAACGTGGGCTTGTACTTGTTTCCATGTTTGGCCGCTGACAGTGATTTTCTTTGCTGGACATGACCATGTTTTGCTGAATGATTTCGGCTTTGGGGAGAGAGAGAGCTGTGCTCTGGCGTTATTTACTCTTGAGAAAATACAGGCGCATGGATACAGCAGCCAGCGTTGCCTGGTAGAACGTGGGCAGCAGCAGGCTGTGGGGTTGCCTCGTGTTTCTGGAGGAGCGAGCGGCTCAGCCATCCACACAACTCCTTCACCAGCCTTTCCTCACCCGCCTGGAGATAGCCTTGGACTTCGCCCTCAGCCAGAGCCAGAAGATACAGGCCCAGGTTTCAGTGGAATTTACACTGGAGAATAAGAAGTCCCTCTATTTCTTTTAGAAGCCTCCGCCCTGACCGCTAATCTCTCGCCGCACACTCAACCCACAGGACTGACTTCACTGGCCGTCCCCTCCGTGTGACCTTGTAAGGAACCCACATTCCCTGATTTCTCTGCCATTCCCTTCTCCAGGCACTCAGGAGTCTATCTCCTCTCAGACAGAATCGTTTCCCAAGACAGTAACTCCTGACTTTGGCATCTAGGAGTAGGAATATGAAGAGTACCTTTGGGGGCCAGGTGCAGTGGCTCACACTTGTAATCTTAGTGCTTTGGGAGGCCCAGGTGGGATGATTGCTTGGGGTCGGGAATTCAAAACCAGCCTGGGCAACATAGCAAGACCCTTATCTCTACAAAAAATTTAGAAAGTTAGCTGGGTGTGGCAGTGCACACCTGTAGTCCCAGGTACTCAGAAGGCTGAGGTGGGAAGCTAGTCTGAGAGTTTGAGGCTGCCGTGAGTCGTGACTGCACCACTGCACTCCGGTCTGGGCGACAGAGCAAGACCCTGTGTCTGAACATAAATAAACAAAGAGTGGCTGGACACGGTGGCTCACGCCTGTAATCCCAGCACTTTGGGAGGCCGAGGTGGGCAGATCACTTGAGGTCAGGACTTCCAGGCCAACCTGGCCAAAATGGTGAAACCCTATCTCTACTAAAAATACAAAAATTAGCCAGGCAGGGTGGTGGGTGCCTGTAATCCAAGCTACTTGGGAGGCTGAGGCAGAAGAATCATTTGAACCCAGGAGGCGGACGTTGCAGTGAACTGAGATTGTGCCACTGCACTCCAGCCTGGGCAACGGAGCAAGACTCCATCTCAAAAATCAAAAACAAAAACAAAGAGTGAAAGAGTGCCCTCGAGTCCGTGGAAGAGCATGGTGAGGTGTGAGTGGCCCCTGCATGGGCAAAACGCTTTTCAAGCACCCTGACATCCAAAGTGGCTGACTCGGGGACAGGGGTTCCCTTGCCACCCCAACCAGAGAGCTCCCCTCAGGATGGTCACAGGCTGGGGAGAAGCATGGTAGGGTATTTCTTTGGGAGTCAACTGACAACTATGCACCATCTTTGAAAATCGTTATTTCAAAACTCGGCCCCCTCTACAGTGTGGCGTTACTGTGGCAAAACACAGCCTCCCTGTCCTGATTTGGACTTTCCACTTTCCAAGGAAGGCTCTCAGCCTCCTCCTGTGTGTGGCTGGGTAGGCGCCAGCCTTTCTGGGCACCGGGCCTCCGCTTCTAGAGGCTTATCGCGGATTCCCAAATTGGGAATGGGAGCAGAGACAGCCAAGGAAGAATTTGCTGAACAGACCTGGGGCTGTCACACTTTGGGAGCCGGAGGGAAGGCTGGAAAGAAGGAGAGCTGCTATTTGGCAACCCCACTCCCGTCTGCCAGAGATGGAAGGAATTCCTCAGCTGACTTGCTGCCGCAGGTGCTCCTGTAACAAGCCGTGGCTCCTCCACCTGCCGCCCTGGGAGCCACCCGGCTCTGCACATGTGGCATGTGTGGGGCTCAGGGCTCTCAGGGAGGGCGCGTGCGGTGGGGGCTGCAGGAGGGGACACCACTGTATTCCACCGCTCCATCTCTGGCTTAAATTATAACTGTTTTATTTTAAGCAGCAGAATTTCTGCGTAGGAATAAGGCTTTGTCTGAGAGGTGGTCACAGAAACAGAGATGTACAGAATCTCCACTTTCAGAGGCAGCTGCCAGACACAGACATACCCAGGCAGGTCCGGCCCTGTGCAGCCAGTAGGAGATGCTCCTTCCGACGGGCGCATATGGTCGCATCTCACTTTATTTTTATTTTGTATTTTTTTAGAGACAGGGTCTCACTCTGTCACCCAGGCTGGAGTGCAGTGGCGTGATCTCGGCTCACTGCAACTTCTGCCTCCCTGGTTCAAGTGATTCTCCTGCCTCAGCCTCCCGAGTAGCTGGGATCACAGGCACCTGCCACCATGCCTGGCTAATTTTTGTATTTTTAGTAGAGAAGGGGTTTCACCATGTTGGCCAGGCTGGTCTTGAGCTCCTGACCTCAGGTGATCCACCCGCCTCGGCCTCGCAGAGTGCTGGGATTACAGGCGTGAGCCACTGTACCCGGCCAAAACGACAGAAATTAATTTTCTTGCAGTTCTCAAGGCCAGAGGTGTGGAATCAAGATGTGGGCAGGGCCGGCCCCTTCTGGGGTCTCTGAGGAGGCTCCATCCCTTGCCTCTATCCTGGCTTCTGGTGGCCACTGGCAATCTTCCTCATTCCAGTTTCAGCCTCCCTCTTCACCTGGCCTTCTCTGTTTCTCCTCTTCTCTTCTGTGTCTTATATGGACAGTTGTCATTGAGTTTAGGGCCCACTCAGTTCACCCAGAATGTTCTCATCTTGAGATCCTAAATGTAATTACATCTGCAAAGACACTTGTTCCAAATCAGGGACCATTCACAGGTGCTGGTGGACAGATCTTCTAGGAGGGGGCACCATTCAACCCAGGTGTCCCAGTCTGCTCTGGCTGATGTGACAAAATGCCACAGAATGGGGGGCTTAAATAACAGACATTTATCTTTTCACAGTTCTGGAAGCTAAAAGTCCACGATCAAGGTGTTGGCAGATTTGGTTTCTTCTTTGTCTTGCAGGTCGTCACCTTCTCCCTGTGTCCTCACGTGGCCTTTCCTCTGTGGGCTCTGTGGATGTATACCCCTGCTGTCTCTCTGTCTGCCCCATTTTTTTTCTCTCTCTCTTTTTAAGAGACAGGTTCTCGTTCTGTCACCCGGACTGGAGTACAGTGGCACGATCATGGCTCACTGCAGATTCAATCTCTCCTGGGCACAAGTGATCCTCCCACCTCAGCCTCCTGAATAGCTGGGACTATAGGCTCATGCCACCATGCCCCTGCTAATTTTTTTATTATTTGTAGAGATGGAGTCTTGCCATGTTGCCCAGGCTGGTCTTGAACTTCTGAGCTTAAGTAATCCTCCTGCCTCAGCCTCCCAAAGTGCTGGGACTACAGGTGTGAGCCACCGTACCCAGCAAACATTTCCTCTTCTTACAAGGACACCAGTCATATTGAACAAGGGTCTGGCCTAATGACCTCAGTATAACTTGATTACCTCTGTGAAGACCCTACCTCCAAATAAAGTCACATTCTGAGGTGCTAGGGGGTTAGGACCTCAATCTATGACTTTAGGTGGGACCCAATTCAGGCCATAACAATGAGTGAAGGTTATTTTCAAGCACAGCCTTTGCTAAAGAAGAGAAGAAACACACATTTATCCTCTAGTGATTCATCTCCCACTCAGGGGTTCATTCTCACCTCGAAGGGCCTGGTCACAAAGTGGTACTCTGTATCGAGGGCTACCATGTGCCGGTCACTGTTCAGCACTTCGCATATATTTGCTGACATCAGTCTTTCCTCTTCTCTTACATGTCACCTCTCTTCAGCGTGTTTGAGAAAGGGCGATAGGTTATCCCACAACCATTCCCAAGGTCCCTATCTTACCGCTCCTCCTCACACCAGCTGTTCCTCCTGCTCTGCCAGGGCCACTCTTTGCTTTGCTGTTGACCATGATCCAGAGAAACCCTGGGCTGAAGTCCCCTTAGTACCATATGCCTGCTTTTTTAGAAGGCTTTGCAGAGGGGGAGATGGAAATAGGGCAGACCACACCTGTCTTTGTGGCCCCATCCATGACTCCGCTCTGTAAAATCATCACCTTGTTAAACAAGTTCTGTCTGTTGGGGTAATTTTGATGGCAAGTAAGAGCAAATCGAACTCAAAGTGGCTTCAATAATAAGAGGAATGTATTGGCTGACATAAATGAAAAGCCTGCAGATGGAGTGGGCTTTAGGCAACAGTTGATACAGCCGTTCAGCAATGCCACTAGGAACTCATTTTTTTTTTTTTTTGAGACGGAGTCTCGCTCTGTCACTCAGGCTGGAGTACAGTGGCGTGATCTCGGCTCACTGCAAGCTCTGCCTCCCGGGTTCACGCCGTTCTGCTGCCTCAGCCTCCCAAGTAGCTGGGACTGCAGGCGCGCACCACCACGCCCAGCTAATTTTTTGTATTTTCAGTAGAGACGGGGTTTCACTGTATTAGCCAGGATGGTCTCAATCTCCTGAACTCGTGATCCGCCCACCTTGGCCTCCCAAAGTGCTGGGATTACAGGCGTGAGCGACCAAGCTCGGCCATCTTTTTTGTTTTCTAATGTGAAAATGTCTTTAATCTTCACATTTAAAAAAGTATTATTTATTGATGAAAAACTATTTTTTCATCAACTATAAGTTTTTGCTCCTTTTGCTTTTTAAAAAAATTTTAATTTTGTGGGTACGTTGTAGGTATGTATATTTCTGGAGTACATGAGGTGTTTTTTGGTTTGTTTGTTTGTTTGAGACAGAGTCTCGCACTGTCGCCCAGGCTGGAGTGCAGAGGCGGATCTCCACTCACTGCAACCTCCACCTCCCGGGTTGAAGCCATTCTCCCACCTCAGCCTCCCGAGTAGCTGGGATTACAGGCACCCGCCATCATGCCCGGCTAATTTTTGTATTTTTGTAGAGATGGGGTTTTGCCATGTTGGCCAGGCTGGTCTTAAACTCCTGACCTCACGTGATCGATCCGCCTGGGTTGGCCTCCCAAAGTGCTGGGATTACAGGGGTGAGCCACGGCGCCAGGCCAACATGAGGCACTTTTGATAGGAGGATGCAGTGCATAATAATCACATCATGGAGAGTGGGATAGGAACTCACCATTCTCTCCATCTCTTGTCCCTGTTTACCTGGTATCGGTTTCCTTCAAAGGCTCTCTCCCCTCTTTGGTTACAAGATGGCCACTAGCGTCTTGTAGATTAAGCTAGAAGAATAGCCCTCTCCCATCTGGGTCAGAAGTCCTCAGCATGCCTCTGATTGGACCATCTTTGGTCACATGTTCATCTCTGAACCAATCAGTGTGGCTGTGGATAGAGTGGGACCACCCTGATTGGCTCAGAAAAACAATGACCCCTTTCTGGAGCTGGAGGGTGGTGGTAGAATCTCGGCCCCACCGGGAACCACGTGGTTGCTACAAGACTCGGGCCGCAAAGGCAGCTTGACACAGATGTCGGGGAGCTCAGCTTTGTCATCCACAACACAAGTTACTAGATTTCGCTGGGGAGTGGAGCAAACAAAGCCTAACGACAACATGAAAGGAACATTGTATGTTTGTAAAATATGCCTTGTCCAGTGATCCAGGGGGAGGGTCTTTAAGGAATACCGTTGTTGTAGCCAGGTGTATGGCCCCTGCCAAGGAAATTCCACGCCCTAATTTCTGGGACTGTCAATATGCTGTGGTGCCCCGAACATGTTACTTTAATGGGGCAAAAGGGACTTTGCAGATGTAATCAGTTGAACTTCAAATAGGGAGATTATCCTGGATTATCTGGGTGGGCCCAATATATTATGTTGTTGTGTTATACTGGCCCACCCAGATAAGGCAGAGGCAGAAGAGGAAATCAGAGAAATTCAAAGCGCAAGAAGGCTTGCATGTGCCACTGCTAGCTTGAGAATGGCAGAGTCCACAGGAGAAGGAACACAGTGCACAGAATTGAATTCTGCCAAGAATTGCCATGAGCCTAGAAGTAGCTTCTCCCCAGAGCCTTCAGATCAAAGCCCAGCACAGTCAACACCTTGATTTCAGGCTGGGAGACCCTCAGCCACCTACCCAGCCCAGCTGTCTGGACTTCTAACCTACAGAATTATAAATGAGTGTTGTTTGAAGCCACTAAACCTGTGGTAATTTGTTACAGAGCAAGAGGAAATGAACATGTCCCCCTGGGCTGCAGTTCTGGCTTGTTGCCTACTGGCAGGGACCCTTTCTACAAGAGGATCCACTTCTCACAGATTCCAGCGTATGACCTTTGTCCCTCTCTTGGTAAAATCCTCCCTACTCCACCAACGCACAGTGGTCTTCTCCTGGGCTCAGCATCCCCCAAGCTAGTATACTTCCCTCAAATGGGAGTTACTCCATTTTTAATAATACCCCAGGCTCCAGCAAGACATTCCAAGCCAGAACAGTCCAGAGTGGCCGCAGTCACACTTGGTCCTGTCCCCTTTGGGATCTTTCCATGAGTATGGGCCCCAACACACTTCGTTATTCTTACAATTGTCTCCTACGCTCACTCCAGCCAGGCTCTGCCCTCACCTGCTCTGCGCGTCATTTAAACTACAGCCTCTTGGTTGCAGAACCAATGGTCAACTCTCAGTCTTCATCTCACTTGGCCTATCCGCAGTGTTTCACCCAATAGATCCTTGAAACACTTTCCTTCTTTCTTTCTTTTTTTTTTTTTTTTTTTTTTTTTTTTTTTTTGTCACCCAGGCTGTCGCCCAGGCTGGAGTGCAGTGGCATGATCTCGACTTACTGCAACGTCCGCCTCCCAGGTTCAAGCGATTCTCCTGCCTCAGCCTCCCGAGTAGCTGGGACTACAGGCACATGCCACCATGTCCAGGTAATTTTCATATTTTTAGTAGAGACAGGGTTTCACCATACTGGCCAGGGTGGTCTCCAATTCCTGACCTCAAGTGATCTGCCCTCCTTGGCTTCCCAAAGTGCTGGGATTACAGGCATGATCCACCCCGCCCAGCCTGAAACACTTTCTACAATTGACTCCCAGGCTACTACGCTCTCTGCCTTCACCTTTCTCTCTCTACCCCATCCTTCTGTCCTTGCTAATTTCTCTCCTCCCTGTATCTTAGGTCTGTCCCCAGAGCCTAACGCTTGAGAGTCCTTTTATGCCTTGAACACCATCCACACACAGGTCACTCCCCAAAGAACATCTCCAGCCAGCCAGCCTCTACCCAGGGCTCAGTTGCCACTCCAGCCTGTCCTTGTGGATGGTCAACTTGACATCGCAAGCTTACCACGACCAAGACCAGACTCCTCATCTCCCCACCAATGACACCTGCTGTACTCCCAGCCTTACTTTTCTCAGTGAATGTACCCTTCATCCTTCTGGTTGTTCAGGTCCAAAACCTCGGCCTTGAACTTGACTCCTCTCCCCACACCCTGCCTCCAAACGCATCAGCAAATTCTGTGTGTGCTGCCTGCAAAACATAGCAGCACCCTTACCATATCCACCACCCCCACCACCTCCGGCTTCTTGCCAACATCCTGTTCCAAGCCTCCATAATCTCTCACTTGGGTAGTTACAATAGCCTCTTTTTTTTTTTTTTTTTTTTTTGAGTCTTACTCTGTCTCCTAGGCTGGAGTGCAGTGGATCGATCTGCAACCTCTGCCCCCCGGGTTCAAGCAATTCTCCTGCCTCGACTTCTTGAGTAGCTGGGATTACAGGTGCCTGTCACCACAGCCGGCTCATTTTTTTTTAATTTTTAGTAGAGTCAGGGCTTTGCCATGTTGGCAAGGCTGGTCTCGAACTCCTGACCTCAAGTGATCACTCACGTTGGCCTCCCAAAGTGTTACGATTACAGGCATGAGTCACCATACCCAGTCCTCCTTTTTAAATTTAATTTTTTACTGCAGTAAAATAAATAACATAAGATTTACAATTTTAGCCATTTTGAAGTATACAGTTCAGTGGCATTAAGTCCATTCACAGTGTTGGGCAAACATCACTCCTATTTCTAGTACTTTCTCATCTTTTCAAACAGAAACTCTGTACCCATTAAACATTAACCTCCCATTCTCCCCTCCCCATGCCCTGGTAAGATGCTTCTGCTTTCTGTCTCCATGGATTGGCCTGTTGTGGGTACATACCTCATATAAATGGAATCGTGCAATAGTTGCCCTTTTGCCTCTGGCTAATTTCCCTTAGCAAAATGTGCAACAGCCTCTTGACTGGTCTCCCTGCTTCCTTCCACCTTTTCCCTCCTAAGTTCATTTTCAAGAAAACTGCCAGAGCAATCCTTTGAAAATGCAGGTCAGAACTTCTCACTGCTCTGCCCACATCTGCCAGTGGCTTCTCATCTCCCTCAGAGTAAAATGCAGTCTACAGTATCATGAACTCATCTTCTGCTCTGCTGCCCCTGCTCCCTCGTTTTATCCGCAGTGGCCTCCTTGCATCACTCAAACACACAGGATGCATGCTCACCTCAGGGCCTTTGCATGGGCAGCGCCCTCTGCCTGGGACTCCCTGTCTTCCTCTAGATGGCGACATGACTTAATCTCACCTGCTAGCCTCTGCTCAGTTGGCACCTGGGTGACACCTGCCCCCACCCCACTCCTTATTTCCTTTTCCCACTTAATTTTTTTGTAAGCACTCATCATTTGGAAAGTAAATAACATGCTACGTCATGTACTTGTTTTGTTTATTGAGGATCTCCTCTTAAATTCTAGTAAGTCCTCCATAAAGACAGGGATTTTGCCTGACATCTTCACTGCTGTATCCCAGAGCCCAGAACTGTGCCTGGCACACAGTAGGCACACAATAAGTATTTGTTGGCTGAGTTACTGAATGTATGGGAAGCTGTTGGTATGAACTTAGGATGAACGGTTCTCTAGCCCTAGCTACACGGTGCCATCACCTAGGAAAATTGTTGTTATGTAGAGATGGAGTCTGGATATGTTACCCAGGTTGGTCTCGAACTCCTGGGCTCAATTGATCCTGCCATCTCAGCCTCCCAAAATGCTGGGATTATAGGCATGAGCCTTCATGCCCAGTCAAGGGGATTTTTTTTTTTTAACTGACTTCAGGCCAGGCATGGTGGCTCATGCCTGTAATCTCAACATTTTGGAATGCCAAGGCAGGAGGATTGCTTGAGCCAGGGAGGTCAAGGCTTCAGTGAGCTGTGATCATACCACTGCACTGCAGCCTGTGACAGAGTGTGACCCTGTCTCGAAACAAAACAAAACAAAACAAAACAAAACCCTGACCTCTAGGACAACAATAACAAATAGAATATCTGGTGGTGAGGTCTGAACATCAGTATCTTTTTCTTTACATTTCCTAGGTTATTTTAATGTGCAGCTTGCATTGAAAATCAGGGTTTTACCCAAACACATCTCTAATGACAAATATTAATTCTCAGAAGTAATACGTGGAAACCCACAATGAGGAAGTGACATTTTCCTAACGGCCCCCATAATTTACAGTATTGCCTTTCACAGTGGAGCAGGCCACACATTCTGTTTCCTCCCTACTCCATGTCAGTCAAGCTCCTGTACCTGCTATAAATCAAGAACAGGCCTAGTGACTACTGGATTAGATGCAGCCAGACTAGGATATTCTGCTACAATGTAGAAGTACTTCTTTGTAAGGGTCAGAGTAACTTGAGAGTCAGTGGTCGTCTTCCCTCCAGGCCTCTGTCCAAAAGTGGCATTGAGCAGGGAAGTAGTCTTGTTCTTCTAGTTCCTTAATTTAATTTTTAAAACAACTGTACAAGGTAGCCGATCATCTCAATTTGCTGATGGGAAAAAAAGGCTCAGCAAGATAAACTCACCAGGGTCATACGTGAATAAATGTCAGGATCGGAGACACTAACTCAGATTGTTGGACTCCAGAGCTCGTTCTATTTTAACCACCATGCCATTGGCCTCTGGGGCACGGGGCAGCAGATGATATGTGGTTGGGTTCCCGGGAGCCCACGCTGAAACTGGAGGGACCACATGGCCTAATCACTCACCTTCTAGAAGTCTTTTGTTTGCAGACCAGTTCAAGCTCTAACCCAGAGAGATCAGACAGGAAGAGGATAAAAAGCAAGAGGCGTGCCTGGGCGCAGTGGCTCACACCTGTAATCGCAGCACTTTGGGAGGCTGAGGCGGACTGATCACCTGAAGTCAGGAGTTCGAGACCAGCCTGGGCAACATGGCGAGATCCTGTGTCTACTAACAATACAAATATTAGCCGGGCCTGATGGTGGTGCCTGTAACCCCAGCTACTCGGGAGACTGAGGCAGGAGATTCACTTGAACCCGGGAGGTGGAGGTTGCAGTGAGCCAAGATTGTGCCACTGAACTCCAGCGCCTGGGTGACAGAGTGAGACTGTGTCTCAAAAAAAAAAAAAAAAAAAAAAAGCAAAAGGCTGTTATGGATTGAACTATGTCTCCCCAAAATTCATACGTTAGAGTCCTAAACCCCAGTACATCAGAATGTGGCTGTATTTGGAGCCAGGGCCTTCACAGAGGGGAGAAAGTTAAAATGGGGCAGTTAGGGTGGGCCCTAATCCAGTCTGACTGGTGTCCTGGTAAGAAGAGAAGATTTGGACACACACAGACACCAGGGGCACACACAGAGGAAAGAGCACGTGAGGACACAGTGAGGTGGTGACTATCTTCTTCCACTTATTAAACTCACAGGCCACAAGATGAAATAACACGTTATGAAGAAAACAGGGAGTGTTGGCTTCAGATCTTATCTCCACATGTATTTTCTGGGATAACATTGACTGGGTCACTAAATATTTTGGAAGAGATACAGGAAGAGGCAATGGCTGATGACCGAATGTGAGGATGGTGCAAAGGTTATCTGTCCCCAGAGGAGCTTTGCACACAGGCACAGGTGGCCTGTCTAAGGATGATCCTTGTGCAGTGCCATTCATGGTAGCAGAGTTTGGAGTAACCTATGTGTCCGTCATTAGGGGAATGGGTAAGTAAAATGTAGTATGGGCACGCAATGGAATACTATGTAGGTGACAAAAGGAATGAACTAGAATGATCTATAGCAACATGTTTGAAGGCAAAAACCTAATAGCAGCCAGGTGTGGTGGCTCATGCCTATAATCCCAGCCCTTTGGGAGAGAATGTGGGCAGATGACATGAGGTCAGGAGTTCAAGACCAGCCTGGCCAGTATGGTGAAACCCCATCTCTACTAAAAACACAAAAATTAGCCAGGCGTGGTGGCACATGCCTGTAATCCCAGCTACTCGGGAGGCTGAGGCAGCAGAATCACTTTAACCCGGGAGGCGGAGGTTGCAGTGAACTGAGATAGTGCCACTGCATTCCAGCCTGGGTGACAAAGCGAGACTCCGTCTCAAACAAACACCTAATAGCAATGAATATAAAACTAAAATAAGATTTGTTATAGCATAATGCTTTTTTTTTTTTTTTTGAGACAAGGTCTTGCTCTCTTGCCCAAGCTAGAGTACAGTGGCACAATCACGGCTCACTGCAGTCTCAACCTCCTGGGCTCAAGTGATCCTCCCACCTCAGCCTCTCAAGTAGCCAGGACCACAGGTGCATGCTATCACGCCCAGCTAGCACAATATCTTCTAAAAAAATCTTTTGAAAGCATTCACAAAACAACAAACACTATATATTTACATACGTTAGAGGACAAGTATGGACGTGGATTCAAAGCACAATGGGTGATTTTGAGAAAAAAGGGAATGGAATTGAGGATGAGGCATAAAGGGGAAATGAAATATAATAAAACTATAGCTAATGATAAAGGCTAACACAGACAGTTAACTCTGTGCTGGGCACTTCTCTGGGTTGCATTCATCAAAAAGTCATGTCATTTTCACTGTGAGGTAGGTAGTATTATTTCCCTGTTTTACAAAGAAGAGAACTAAGGCACAGAGAAGTTGAGTGACTTACAAAAGGCAGCACAGCTAGGAGCTGAGGGTGCTGAACTCTCAGAGCCAGGCAGTCTGGTTCCAGACTCTGCCCTGGGAACCATTACACCATCCTGGGGAGAGAAAGAAAAAAAAAAAGCATCGATTCAGCAACACATCCATTTTCTACTCTGGAGACGGAGTGGGCAGGTTTCTTTAAAGCAAGAAGGCAGACATCAGGGTAATGCAACTCGAATCTAGGTTTCCACAGCATGCCTGACAGATCCCACTTGCCCACACGGTGACTGCGGAATTCAAAGGCAAGGCTATCTCTTCATCCTCAGAACAGTCAGACAGCCTCTGCTCCCTTTAGGATCGAGTCTCTCCTTGTTCCTCCTTGGTGCACTGAGGTTGCAGGAGTGCATTAAACCTGGGTTTGCCATCTGACGGGAGTGGAGGATAATAATAGTAATTAATATCTATCCCCCACGCTTTCCTTGTTTTTAAGATAGAGTCTCGCTCTGTCGCCCAGGCTGGAGTGCAGTGGTGCGATCTCGGCTCACTGCAACCTCCACCTCCTGGGTTCAAGCGATTCTCCTGCCTCAGCCTCCCGAGTAGCTGGGATTACATGGGCACACCACCACGCCTGGCTAATTTTTGTATTTTTAGTAGAGATTGTATTTTCACCACGTTGGCCAGGCTAGTCTCCAACTCCTGACCTCAAGTGATCTGCCCACCTTGGCCTCCCAAAGTGCTGGGAGCCAGTGAGTGGCTTGAGCCACCACTCACCCTATCCCTTCTTAGTACCTGGCACTATGTCACACACCTTTGACAAACATCATTTCATTCAGTCCTTATGGCAGCCCTCTGAGACAGACAAGGAAGTCCCATATTGCAAAGGCAAAAAAGCTCAGCCCTGCAGAGGCCAAGTGATCCATCCAAAGTTAATCAGCCATGAAATGGCAGAGCCAGGCCTCAGACTTCAAAAGCTGACCTGTCCTGCTGCCTGCCTGCCACCCACCGAGCCAGTGACCGACAAGCAGTTTGGCCAGGAGGGTCCCCTGGAGGCCTGCAGATGCCACCAGGATCCCTGCAGGGAAATCTGAGCAGGGACTAAGGAAAAGCTAGGCACAAGAGGACCCGTCTTTTCTTTGCAGCAGGAGAGTGTAAGCACAACGTTCGTGTTATAGGCCCTTCTACAGGCCATGTGGTGATTCGCAGCATCAAATGGGGGGTTTGGGGGAAACTGCCTTAGAGCAGTTCGGGTGGGTTGTTCCATCACACTTATCCCAGGGTGCTTTTAAAAATCAGAGTCCTGGCCTCCACCCCAGACCTATTAAATCAGAATCTATGGGAGGGCCACTGGTACCTCTAGTTTTTGTTTTGTTTTGTTTTTCTGAGACAGGGTTCTGCTCTGTTGCCCAGGCTAGAGTGTAGTGGCATCATCTCAGCTCACTGCAGCCTCAGCCTCCACCTCCCGGCTTCAAGTGATTCTCATGCCTCAGTCTCCTGAGTAGCTGGGACTACAGGCGTGTGCCACCACACCCAGCTAATTTTTGTACTTTCAGTAGAGACAGGGTTTCACCATGTTGCCCAGGCTGGTCTCGAACTCCTGACCTCAAGTGATCTGCCTGCTTCAGCTTCCCAAAGTGTTGGGATTACACACGTGAGCCAACACACCGGGCCTTGTTTGGTTTTTGAGACACAGTCTCTCTCTGTTGCCCAGGCTGGAGTTCAGTGGTGCCATCTCGGCTCAGTGCAGCCTCAACCTCCTGGGCTCAAGCAATCCTCCCATCCCTCAGCCGCTCGAGTAGCTGGGTCCATGGCTGTGCACCACAACACCTGGCTGATTTTTGTATTTTTTGTAGAGATGGGGTCTCGCTATGTTGCCCAGGCTGAACTCAAACTCTTGGGCTCAAGTGATTTCCCCACCTTGGTCTCCAAAGTGCTGGGATTAGAGGTGTGAGCCACTGCGCTCGGCCTTGTATCTCTATTTTTGGCAAGCCTCCATGTAAGCCATTGGAACACTGAAGTTTTAAGGTTTTTTTTCTTTTTAAGACGTAGTCTCACCCTGCCACCCAGCCTGGAGTGCAGTGGTGTGATCTTGGCTCCACCTCCACCTCCCGGGTTCAAGCAATTCTCTGCCTCATCCTCCCGAGTAGCTGGGATTACATGCACATGCCACAACACCCAGCTAATTTTTGTGTTTTTAGTAGAGAAGGGGTTTCACCGTCTTGAACTCCTCACCTCATGATCCACCTGCCTCAGCCTCCCAAAGTGCTGTGATTACAGGCGTGAGCCACCGCACCCAGCCAAAGTTGTAAGTCTTACTGGCTGTTACGGATTGAATTGTGTCTTCTCCTCCCCCTAAATCCATATGATGAAGTGCTAACCTCCAGTCCCTCAGAACCTGCGGTTATTTGTGGATAGGGTCTGTAAAGAGATAATCAAGTTAAAATGAGGTCATTAGAGTGGCTTGGATCCAACATGACTGGTGTCCTTATAAAAAAGGGAACATTTGGACACAAAGACATGCACAGAAGGAAGACCATGAGAAGAGACATAGGGAGAAGACGGCCATTTACAAGCCGAGGAGAGAGGCCTAGAGCGGGTCCTCTCCTCCCCGCGCTGCTGACCCCTTGACCTTGGACTTCTGGCCTCCAGAACTGAGAGACAATAAATTTCCATTGTTGAAGCCACTCGGCTTGTGGTATTTTGCTTTACAGCAGCCTGAGCTAAGATACTGGCTCTGCAGAGAGAAGGATCTCGGTGGTCTGTCTGTCTCACTACCACGGGGCTGCAGGGCCGGGGCACCCAGAATCTTCTGAGCTGCAAAGCCCAGATAGGAATTAGGATCCACTTTCCAGCAAACACGGGAAGAAGCAGCTCACACAAAGTTCTTCAAGTGAAGTAATCTGAGAACAGCAGAAAAACCAGCCGGGGTGACACAGTGTCTGTTTTCTGGGGCAGAGAGGAACAAATGGGACAAAAAGGTCTGGCCTGAGGAGCCAAAAAAAAAAAAAGTGGGAGAGAGAGAGAAAGATTAAAAGCTAGAAAAAAAGGAGAAAAGATTAAAAGGCAAAAAAAAAAAAAAAAAAGCAGGGGGAGAACCTGGGATCCCGGGAGATGATAGTTTTCATTCATCATTTGTTCGTAACTTACTGGCTGGCTCTAGTGGGTCTTCTTTTCTCTACTTGCAGGAGTTTCAAAAACAAGACCGTTTGTTGGTATCCTGAGCGAGCGTGTTACTTTATAAAATCAATGCACCTCTGAAGGGTTCCTGTATTCCAGCATGTGTCCTCTTGGTTCTCCAAGATTCCAGGCTGCTGTCCCCGCTCTGTGCCCCTAGAACGGGGCAGGGGTTGCAGGAAAGTGATGCCAGCCACTTAATGAGCCGCCTTCTGGCCTCTCCAGTGACCTCAAGAGCCCTTTGTCCCCTCCACAGAGGCCTTGAGGCTCCAGACCCTGGAAGTCCTGCCTTTGAAAGGAGAGAGCAACTGCAGTGTGGGGTGCTGTCTCCAGGTTTCCCGCCGGGCTCAGGTCAGGAGCCCCGAGTCCCCTGCCCTTAGCACATAGCCCTTAGTCCATAGCAGCTGGTGAGTAACTGTGTATTGATGGGCGGACCCCGTGAATACATGGCTTCTAACAGGGTCACCTAAGGCTTTAGGATGGCAGCCACACTGCATTTTTCTACCCCACCCTCCACGAGCTGTATTATTTCCCTTCTAGACTAAAAATTCCCCTGTTTACAATTAGATCTACTTCCCTCTCTCCCTACCCTAAGAAATGGAAGAGCATTCGCATGAAATCCTAGCCTGCCGCAGCTGGAGGGATTCTTAGCCATCTTACTGTTGTCTATCTACCCCTAATTTTATTGATAAGAAAAACAAGGCTCAAAAAATGCAGCTCCATTGTCACCCAGACAATCAGTGACACTCTCAAGTCCCTGCGGAGGTTTTTCTATGACACCAAAGCCAAATTCTAGTCCCCCAACAGTCTGGAGACTTGGAAGGGGTATGAGGAAAGGGTTTCTTGGTTAGATTAATTTTCAAAACAGAGCAGTGACTCCAAGCACTTTCCTTTTCTGGGCCTTTGCATGCACTGTCCCCCTGCCTGAAATCCTCCAAACCCATGCCTCTTTCACTTAGGAAACATCGTTCTCTTCTTCAGATCTGAACTTGAACATCATTTCCCCAGAAAAGCCATTTCTGATTCCCCAGACTTGAGCAGGACCTAATGATGAATGCTCCCTCAACACCCGCTTTCTCTTTTGGAGCACGTGTAATTGCATCATTAGTGGGTACTTAGTCATTTAGTGTCCATCTGCTGCTAACTTATAAACTCCAGGCAGGAGCCATGTCTTTCCCATGCTTCTGTTCCCAGCACCCCAAGAGTACCATGCATACAGCCGGCAGTCCATCAATGCATGCTGATTTGATGGCTGAACTTGCATATTAAGGACTGAAAGAAGTTCTGCAAGAGGGCTGTGCTGGTGGCCTACGCCTGTGATCCTGGTGCTTTGGGAAGCTGAGACAGGAGGATGGCTTGAGGCCAGGAGTTCAACACTGCAGTAAGCTATGATTGCACCCCTGCAAGACCCTGTCTCAAAAAAAAAAAAATGCAATAAAAAACCTATGTAACTTTGCTTTAATTTCACATATCCCAGACTTACACTTCCCAGACTTACTAATACACTTTTTTGTATTAGTCTGTTCTCATGCTACTAATAAAGACATACCTGAGACTGGGTAATTCATAAAGGAAAGAGGTTTAATGGACTCACAGTTCCACGTTGCTGGGGAGGCCTCACAATCATGGTGGAAGGCAAAGAAGCAGAGGCACATCTTACATGGCAGCAGGCAAGAGAGCATGTGCAGGAGAACTCCCCTTTATAAAACCGGGTGCCAGGCACAGTGGCTCACACCTGTAATCCTAGCACTTTGGGAGGCCAAGGAGGGCAGATCACAAGGTCAAGAGATCGAGACCATCCTGGCCAACATGATGAAACTCCACCTTTACCAAAAATACAAAAATTAGCTGGGTGTGGTGACGTGCGCCTGTAGTCCCAGCTACTTGGGAGGCTGAGGCAGGAGAATCATTTGAACCCAGGAGGTGGAGGTTGCAGTGAGCCGAGATTGTGCCCCTGCACTCCAGCCTGGCAACAGAGCAAGGCTCCGTCTCAAAAAAAAAGAAAAGAAAAACCATCAGATCTCATGAGACTTACTATCAGGAGAACAGCACAGGAAAAACCCACCCCCATGATTCAATTACCTCCCACCAGGCCCCTCCCACAACACATAGGAATTATGGGAGCTACGATTTGAGATTTGGGTGGGGACACAGCCAAATCATATCACTTTTCCTGAGAAACAATGACAGTCTGAGGAGCTAGATCTATTCATATAACAAGGACACACTTTGGAAAACGCTGTGCTGGACTAGTTGCAGAGTGCCAAAAAATAAACAAAAGCAAAACACAAACACTGCTGGCGCTCCCTGTCCCTCATCCCAGAGAGCACTGCACGTGGCTTCTGCATCAGAGATGGAAACAAATTCGAACCACAGTTCCCATGGCCACCCGAGAAAAGAAAGTGCAGGGCCTTCCTTCCCTGATCTGGATTCTCAGATCACTTAGGTCTGCAGAATTTTAGGACTCAACAATCAGGTGGTCACAGAAACAGAGATGCGCAGAATCTCCACTTTCAGAGGCAGCTGCGAGACACGGACATACCCGGGCAGGTCCGGCCCTGTGCGGCCAGTAGGAGGTGCTCCTCCTGATGTGTGCATATGGTCACAGCTCATTTTATTTGTTCATTTATTTTTATTTTTTATTTTTTTACTGACAGGATCTAGCCTTACTCTGTCACCCAGGCTGAAATTCAGTGGTGTGATCATAGCTCACTGCAGCCTCAAATTCCTGGGTTCAAGCCGTCCTCCTGCCTCAGCCTCCCTGGGTTCCTGCAGCTCTTCCAAAGAGGGCAGACAGTGAAATTAGCATTGATCATGAATTCCTTAAGGCCAGGGCAGGGTCAGGCTCTCAATCAGCATGGAGGAGGAAGTGAGATATTTGAAGTAATCATGAGAGTTTGAGGAAACCAAGGGCCCACAAAGAGACAGTATCGGGGCGCCAGACAGTGCCTGAATGATTCGCTTATGCATGGGAGATGAAACAAAGCCAAGGAGTAGGGCTCAGGGTGGGACCAGCCTGCAGCAACATGAAACTGGGAGGAACAAGGCAGAGCAGGGAGGAGAGCCAGAAGGAATACCCATCTCCGGCATCGCCTAGGAAATCAGAACCTGCTGGAGGGCCAGGGGGACCTGGGAAGCACCAGCTGCTTCTTGGCTGGCAGGCGGTTTGTCTGTCCAATATCTTTGCTGGCTCCAGCTGCAGCACCTGGACCAGGGGCAGAGCCTGAAGGAAGCTCATCGAAGAGAGCTGTGCAAGAAGTGGAAAGTGGACCAAGGGTGAACACCCCGCTCACGGGGAGGGGGCGGAGGAAGACGGCTGGCTGGCTCTGTAAATAAAGGAGCCATCTGTGACCTTTGGAAGCAGAAGACTTGCTGCTGCTGAGCGTGGAAACAGGAAGGACATTGAGGAAGGGCACAGAGGTGACAAGCATGGCCAATGCCATTCGCTCCGGCTGCAAAGGAAGAAGAGAAAAGGGCAGACGGCAGAGGGACAGCGGGTTCAAGTTCAGATTGTTTTCATATTAGGGAGATGCTCAAGGTTCTCCAGACAAATTGTATGGACCCACCAGGTTTCTTGCAGGTCCTGCTGTATGACCCAAATGTGGGGTGGGGTGGAGGAGTCTCACACAATGACCTTGCAGTTGATGAGTAACCATTCATAATAATAGCAAAACAATACTTCAGTCATATTTTAAGTTGGTGGTTGCCTAAAAGTGTTATCTCAGTGAAGAGAAAAATTAATGCTAGGAATTGATAACACAGACAGACCTAGGGCTTACCTGGGTATTTCATTCCATTCATTCAACAAATATTTCTTTTTTTCTTTTTTTTTTTTAGACAGAGTCTCACTCTGTCATCCAGCTGGAGTGCAGTGGCACAATCTCGGCTCACTGCAACCTCTGCCTCCCAGGTTCAAGCAATTCTAGTGCTTCAGCCTCCCAAGTAGCTGGGACTACAGGCACCTGCCACCATGCCTGGCTAATTTTTGTATTTTATTTTATTTTATTTTATTTTTAGTAGAGATGGGGTTTCACCATGTTGGCCAGGCTGGTCTCTAACTCCTGACCTCAAGTGATCCACCCGCCTCAGCCTCCCAAAGTGCTGGGATTACAGGTGTGAGCCACTGCGTCCAGCCGCATTCACTCAACAAATATTTCCTGTTGAAATATTTTCTAGGAACTATTCTAAGCACCAGGGATACAGCAGTAAACAAAAATAGACCAACACTGGTGCCCCCGTGGAGTTTACCTTCCAGTGGATTCCAGCAGGAAACAGCTGTACGTGCCCAGTAGGTATGATGAAAGGATTATCTGCCAAGGTGCGAGTGAGGGGGACCTAGAGAAGGGGTACAGTGGTAACCACTGCCTGGGCCACAAGGGAGAAGGCAGGGACTGCTTAGGGACCCCTGGAAGAGGCTCAGAGGAGTGGTGACCTCCAGCTAAGGGACCCAGCTCACCCAGGGATATCCCCTGCTAGGCAGGAAGCCAGCTGGAGGAATAAGCCCACTGACCTCACACTCCTTGGCCTCACCCGGAAGCCAGGAGGCCAGAGAACCTGTTGCTCGTTTCAGAGATCCTGGTGGAGAAGGCAGAGAGGGGTCTGCGGGGGCAGACACAAGCTGTCTGGCACATGGTACTTTCAATCCATCCTCCATACAGCTTAAATTCTGGGGCCCCTGCAAGTTTAGGAAGTGTGGGGAAGAGAGAGGAGGATGGCTGCGTATGGAACGGAGATGGGAGCTGGGGGGAACAGTCTCACAGACTAGCTCTTTTCTCTCCTGCAAACATGATCTTGCAGAAACCCTCGTACCCCAGCCAGAGTTCTCTCCTGACCCACGTTCATAGAAAGAACTCTAGACTAGAAGTCGCAGCATCTGGATTTTAGTCATTTTTTATTCAGCTCACTAGCTGTGCTCTTTACTTTTATTGATTGATTGATTCAGGGTCTTGCTATATTGCCCAGGCCGGTCTCAAACTCCTGGGCTCAAGTGATGCTCCCACCTTGGCCTCCCAAAGTGCTGAGATTATAGGTGCGAGCCTCCGTGCCCGACCTGCTCACTGTATTCTTTTGCTTGGGCCGCCATTGCAAATTCTCACACACTGGGAGGCTTAAAACAACCGAAATGTATGGTCTCATGGTTCTAGAGGGCAGAAGTCTGAAATCAAGGCATCGGCAGGGCCACTCTCCCTCCCCGGGCTCCAGGGGAGGATGTTTCCTGGCGCTTCCAGCTTCAGGTGGACTGTGCTAGTCCTTGGCTTATGGTAGCATAACTTACCTCTATAACCACATGCTCTCCTTCCCTGAAACTTTTTCAATGTATCTCAAATCTCCCCCTCCCTTCTGGTTTTTTTTTTTTTTTTTTTTTTTTTTTTTTGAGATGGAGTTTCGCTCTTTTTTGCCCAGGCTGGAGTGCAATGGCGCGATCTCAGCTCACTGAAACCTCTGCCTGCAGGGTACAAGCAATTCTCCTGCCTCAGCCTCCCGAGTAGCTGGGATTACAGGCGTGCACCACCACACCCAGCTAATTCTGAATTTTTAGTAGAGACAGGGTTTCTCCATGTTGGTCAGGCTGATCTCAAACTCCCGACCTCAGATGATCTGCCCGCCTCGGCCTCCCAAAGTGCTGGGATTACAGGTGTGAGCCACTGTGCCTGGCTTCCCTTTCCCTTCTCTTATGAGGACATCAGTCATACAATTTAGAGTTCACCCCAAATTCAGGAAGATCTCATCTCGAGATCCATAACTTAATTACATCTGCAAAGACCTATTTCCACATAAGGACACGTTCACGGTACCAGGACTTGGGACTTAGGCCTGTCTTTGGAGGTGGGGACCAACCTTCAAAGCTAGTGTCAATCCATGACGCTAGCTATGGACAATTGCTTATTCCTTTTGAGTCTCAATTTTCTCACCTGTAAAATGCGAAATCTAACTTGAAAGGGCTGCTGTGGAGGTTTAAAAACATTAGGATCGCATGGTACCATGGGGATGAACCTTAGACATCATGCTGTGAAAGAAGCTAGTCACAAAAAAACAAGAACTGTATGATTTCCCTTATCTAAGGTTCCCAGAGTAGTCAAATTCACAGAAACAGAAAGGAGAATGGTGGTTACCAGGGGCTAGGGTAACCACAAGAATGGGGAGTTACCACTTAGTGGGTATAAAGTTTCAGTTTTGCAACTTTTTCAGTTTTTTTGAAAAACTTCTAGAGATTGTTTGCAATGTGAATGTGCTTAACACTACTGAACTGTACACTTAAAAATGGTTAAGCCCGGCGAGGCATGGTGGCTCATGCCTGTAATCCCAGCACTTTGGGAGGCTGAGGCAGGCAGATCACCTGAAGTCAGGAGTTCAAGACCAGCCTGGCCAACATGGTGGAGCCCCATTTCTACTAAAAATACAAAAATTAGCTGGGCATGATGGCACGTGCCTGTAATCCCAGCTACCCAGGAGGCTGAGGCAGGAGAACCACTGGAACCTGAGAGGCGGAGGTTACAGTGAGCTGAGATCATGCCACTGCACTCCAGCCTGGGCAACAGAGCAAGACTCTGTCTCTAAATAAATAAATAAATAAATAAATAAATAAAGGTTAAGCTGGCAATGTTTTTTTTTTAAGACAGAATCTTGCTCTGTCGCCCAGGCTGGAGTATGGTGGTGTGGTGCAGTCTCTGCCTCCTGGGTTGCAGCGATCCTCCTACCTCAGCCTCCCAAGTAGCTGGGACTACAGGCGCCCACCACCATGCCCGGCTGATTTTTTGTATTTTTTGTAGAGATGGGGTTTTGCCATGTTGCCGAGGCTGGTCTAGAACTCCTGAGCTCGAGCGATCCTCCTGCCTCGACCTCCGAAAGTGCTGAGATTATAGGTGTGAGCCATCATGCCTGGCCTAAGCTGGCATATTTCATGTGTTTTTTTTTTTTTAACCACAATAAAAAAAATCGCATAAGGAACAACAAAAAAAGATGAGGTGATTGAACTGCAAGTGCTTTGTAAACTGGAAGGCACGCTACACATACAAGGTGACTGCCATGTCCCAGACATGGGCCGGGCCTGGTGCCTAGCAAGTGCTCACTCAATATTCACTGAGTGAGAGAATAATCTCTATTATTGTTATTATTTATGGTGGGAGGAAAGAGAACACAAGAGAGGGGGAACTCCACAGCAGAAGCCTCCCCTGGTGATATGGTTTGGATGTCTGTCTTCTCCAAGTCTTATGTTGAAACGTAATCCCCAGTGTTGAAGGTGGGGTCTGATGGGAGGTGTTTGGGTCATGGGGCCCGATTCCTAATGAATGGCTTGGTGTCCCCACCCTTTTATTCCCCCCCCCCCAGTAATGAGTTACCATGAGATCCAATGAGTCTGGGACCTCCCCCTACCTTGCGCGCTCTCAATCTCTCTTGCTCCCTCTCTCACCATGAAATTCCTGCTTCCCCTTCGCCTTCTACCCTGAGTAAAAGCCTCCTGAGGCCTCCCCAGAAGCAGATGCTGGTGCCATGCTTCTCGTACAGCCTGCAGAACTGTGAGCCAAAAATACACCTCTTTTCTTTCTAAAGTACCCAGTCTCAGGCATTCCTTTACGGCAACACAAAGTAGACTAAGACACCCGAGGATCAGAGGAAAAGTCTCAGGACTGCTGGGACCCCCAGGAAGAACTCCTGATCCCCCAAGCCTGTGCCAGCTGGAAGAAAAGTTGTCCGCTGTGTCATCACGTCTTGGAAGCATGGTGGAGTCCTGAGATTCCTACACAGAGGCCCCTTGGTGTTCCACAGTCACCATCTCCCTGCCCCCACATTTTCTGCAGGGGCGGGAGGTAGAAGCAGATTCTGACACCCCAAGAAAGAAAGGCAGGTGTAGAGCAGAGGCAGGGCGGCTCGTGGATCCACCTATGTCTGGGGAGACCCTTGGGAACGTCTTAGGAGACCTCTGAACATGAACAGCTTCTCTGCATCCCACACCCCGAGCTGCTCCAGCAGAGAGGCCAGCACCGTGGGGTTTGTCCCCTATGAGGGAAGGTCTGCTCCAGTCAGGATCTCTGGGCTCTCCCAGGAGGCTTGTCACTTTCTCACCCACTTTGGTGTAACTCCAAGAACACGTGGAACAAGGTTGTGCCTGTGCATTTTTTTTTTCCATTTGCATGGAGGCTTCTCCGCCACTGAGTCACTATAAACATCAACATATGTTTCCTTTCATCCTGAAAAGACACCTTAAATTCACAGAATCCTTGCTGCATTTGTTGCCTTTGAGAAACATCTCTTATTTGGGGCATCCCCAGGCACCCCGCAGCTCCAGTTCTTTCTCTGTGCTGTACCCCCCTCGGAAGTCTACTATGGTGAAGGTGTGGGTGTTTCCAGAACTCCAGGCACAAAGACCCAGTATGCGCCCTGCTTGTATGAAATCACGAGAAGCAGAAGTGGAATTGGCGTGAAGCCTCAGCCGGGAGGGGATGTGTTTGAACTCTCCCCCACGGAGTGTACATGCACTAGTGAAGGAAACCTGGGTAGCCATGGCAATCTAGATAAAAGGACGCCCACGCATATTCCCACGCACTCCCGTGCACCAGGACCACACGTATGCTTCAAAGAATCTGCCAGACTCCAGCCACGCCTGGGGAGAAGGGAGCCCAGAGAGACAGGGGTGTTTGTCTGGGATAAGGCGTGGGCACCCCAAGCCTGTTCTTAGCCTTCTGGAATTCCCTTATCCTCATTAGGAACTGTTGTAAACGTCACAGGAGACAGCAGGCGTCTATTGTTGGGTGCGGTGGAGAAAGTATGGACATTTTGAAAGACTTGAAGGTATTGGTTGGGAAAAATCCCTGCTGGATTCTGCAGGGGCCAGTTCAGGACGGGGGAGTGTTAGAGAATAAAGACACTGATTCATCAGGGCCCTTATGTCCCAGCCTCTGAATGGCATGGGGCAGATCTTCTCCTCTGACCTGATGGCCGGAAAAGTCTGGAAAGCCTTCTCTGGAATTCCAAACAGAGGGGCTGGTAAGGCTGGCCTCAGCCCAGCACTGAGCGCCCATCCCCAGGAGGAAACCTCAGTCCAAGGACAGAAGCCAAGCAGAACCCCGGGCTCTCGTCCCAGTCCCCCCTGCAAATGTGCTTGAAAATTCACCCACAAATACAGGGGTGATGCCTTTGCACCACAGACATGCTCGAGACTAAAAAGCGCCTCTGAGGATGGGTGGAGTGGAAGCTACATTTGGCCCTGAATAAAGAACTGTCCTTTCATAAACGGAGCTGGCATGGCAGGGAGTGACGGGGGAGAGGGGTCCAAAGGCCCCGCTGGCACTGGGGACAATGAGGGACCTCTATGCTTCAATCCCTGCCGGCCAGCAGGCCCAGGATCTCTGGCTGGACAGAGGGGCCATCTTTGTATCAGCCATCTCCCCCGGGGACCCTGCTTCCCTCCCTTGTGGGACTAGCTGACCAAGGGCCAGAGCCTACGAGCAGCCAAAGGGGAGGCTGCTTGGGACCTCGGCCAGCCAAACTCACAGCAGCAATGCATGCTCTCTGTTGCAGTGCAAAAGATGCATTCAGCCTGCTGGAAGCTACCTATCCCATCTCAGAGACAAACAAAGGGACTGGGAAGGATGGACAGAAAAGGGAAAACATATGGCGAATAACTTGTTTTCTCTCTCCAGCTGGTTCCGGAGAGTGGTTGGAACCACACAGGATGCCTGCAGAGAAAACTCCAGATAGTGAATGGAGCCCAGATTAAGAAAGGGGCTGTTCATTTTGGGAGACCAAGGCTGGAGGATCACTTGAGGTCAGGAGTTCTAGACCAGCTGGGCCAACATGGCGAAATCCTGTCTCTATTAAAAATACAAAAATTATCTGGGCGCGGTGGCACATGCCTGTAATCCCAGCTACCAGGAGGCTGAGGCAAGAGAATCGCTTGAATCCAAGAGGCGGAGATTTCAGTGAGCAGAGATCATACGACTGCACTCCAGCCTGGGCGACAGAGTGAGATTCTGTTTAAAAAAAAAAAAAGCAGGGGACTATTGTTGACACCCATGCCCAGAAAGAACAGGCTGGATGCAAGAGGGGGTGTCAGGTGCAGAGGACGTGGAGGTCCCGTCAGAATGGAGGGAAGGCAGGCAGTGGTTGGGGGGAACCAGTGAGAAGGGCAGGAGAGGGGCAGGTCATAGCTAAGTCTGGACCCTGAGCTGAATTGATCCGGGGAACTGGGGTAGGAGGAGCCAGTCAAGATCAAAGACACAGCAGGGCCCACTTCATGGGGCCAGACAGGGAGCTGCAGCTTCTCTGCAGTGTGCCTGCACCCCACCTCACAAAGACAACAGGAAAGTGCCCACAGGAGGGAAAGAGGGAGGAGGAAGAGCCCCAGTGAGGACTGAACTGTCACTGAGCATCCTGGAGAGACACTGGAATCCTCCCTGCCAGGCACAACTGCCCTCTGCTTAGGGAAAATCACCCTGTGGTGTCAGGTGTGCAAAGTGGGAAGCTCAGTCAACACGGTGGCTCACGCCTGCAATCAGCACTTTGGGAGGTCATGGCGGGAGGATCAGATCACTTGAGGTCAGGAGTTTGAGACCAGCCTGGGCAACAAGGCAAGACCCCACCCCCACCCCCCACCCTGCCGTCTCTGTAAAAAGGAAAACAGTGTAAAGCTAAAACATGCCCCCTTGTTTGGGAGATGCTGTTCACTGAGAAGCTGACTTTGGTGGTTTAAAACTTCAGAGGGTTCTCTAAGGTTCTGAGTCTTCAAGAGTGCCTCCTTTCTCTGCCTGGGTTTGGAGGACACTTGGCAGGAACCGAAGCACAATGTTTTGGTGATGAATGGGGGAGGAGGTCGTTTCTGTTTGTTGTTGTTGTTGTTGTTGTTGAGTTTTGTTGTGTGAGCTGTTGATTCTCCCTGGGGGAAGGAGCCTCACCTCCTGCTACCCCGGAGGCTGTGGAAGCCCCTGGGCTGGCCGTGCCTGCCTGGCAGGTACCACGGTGTGCGCACAATTGAATTACTTGGAATGGGCCAAGTTTGGGCCACAAAATCCTCTTACTGTCTACCTGGTAGGCCTCTGGGCATGAGTAAGGGGTGCCTTCCCCATCTGTCATTCTAGAAGAGACCCATGCTGGGGTTAGGAAGCAAAGGCAGAGAGGGAGGTGGGAGAAAGAGAGAAACAGCAAAACGGCTTCCTTCCTCTGGTCCCCGCCAGGTGAGGAAGTGGAGCTGGACTGCAAGGTCAAAGTCAGGACAGTTCAAGGGTGAGTTTGCTCCTGCCTCACAGAACCCTGATAGACAAAGAGTCATTCACTCTAGGCCTGTGGGCTGACAGCGTAGTTCATTTATTCAGCAAATATTTACCCAGCACTGCTCCGGGCCACTCACTGTGCTGTCATTCTCTGTGGAACAGTCTCTTAAAAATAAAGTCTCACTGAAAGTTACCACTGACTTGAACCGCGCCCACACTTGGGCGAAAGCCCTGGAATTTCTTGTTCCAGAAACTGTGGGAGGCACTCCCGCGGGAAGGGGAGGGAGCTATGGCTGGCGGTGGCCAAGGCACACCTCAGAGTGCTGGAGCAAACAGCAGGGTGAGCAACAACCAGGATAGGGTGTGAGACATGCTGGCATCCTCAGATGGTCCCAGAAACGCTCAGGAGGTGACCCCGGGAAAGGGGCTTACTTACTTTTATAGTAAAGCAAGATAAAAACGTAGCCAGGCAGCAGTGTCAGTATGAACATACATGTGACCCCACTCAGTGATAAGTGGGATACAGCTGCAGTAACAAACGGGATAATTTGTTTCAGAAGGAATAGGAGAGGGGACGAGCAATACAGTCAAATACAGTATTGTTTTTTAGACTTACCTTCTGACCAAATTTCAAAAAATCTCAAACTTTATGTCAGGATCCATCACAGACAAATCTACAACACTTGAACCCTGTAAAATGGAGAAGGGTCTGTACTGGCAGGTGACTCAGAATGTTGTTTGCACTGAGCTCCTTTTTACCAGTTAGCTTTCCTGAGGAAGTCAGTCTGGGTGAGACCAGCTGAAGAAAGGAAGTGACTCTCAAAGTAGTGGCCAGATGGCTGAGCTGCCGCCATCTTGTGAGGAAGCCTGAGCGCTGGGTGCAAATCCAGCCATGGCTCTGTCTTCTTCTGGTGTGTGTTCTGTTTTCTCCTGAAGTGTGGGTTTTATGGTCATCCGTGGTGTAGCACATGGCAGAATTTCCTTCTTTTTTAAGGTTGAATAATAGTCCACTGTATGGATAGACCGCGTTTTGTTTATCCATTCATCTGTCAATGAACATTTGGGTTGCTTCTGCCTTTTGGCTATTGTGAATAATGCTGCTATGAACATCAGGGTACAAATATCTCCTTGACCCTCTAATTTCAATTCTTTCCAGTCTGTACCCAGAAGTGGAGTTGCTGGATCATATAGTAATTCTGTTTAATTGTTTGAGGAAAAGCCATATTGTTTCCAACGTTCTGTGTTCCTCTGCTTTCTCCTGGAGTGTGAGTTGTATGGTCACAAACCTCAAGCATGCAGATGTAGGCTTTCTGTATTTTTCTATGGTAATGTCATTTCTGTCTTGACAGCAGAAATAATCTTGTCACTTCCAGGAAAACCCAAGTCATATTACTGACTTCCCCAGTCATTTTGAATTAGTCAGATCAGGGTTTCCCTGTCCCCACTTCTCTCCCAGAAGGGCAAGCCATTGCTGCAGGGGTGGGGTGAGCAGGGGCCATCTTCTGTCCTCCAGGCATCTGCACAGATGCCACTGGCTCTGGCAGAGGTGACTTCTCCAAGACATGAGCTTTTCCCAGATCCTCCTAATCTATTTTGAACTTTTTTTAAATCGTTTGTGTTGAATTGTTTTTAAATTGTAGTAAAGTGCACATAGTGCATAAAATTTACCATCTCAGCCATTTTGAGGTCTACAGTTCAGTGGCACAAAGCACATTCACACTGTGGTGCCGCCTTCACCATCATCTATCTCCAGAAACTTTTCATCTTGCAAAACTGAAACTCTGTACCCATTAAACTACAACTCTCAGCCGGGCGCAGGGGCTCACGCCTGTAATCCCAGCACTTTGGGAGGACGAGGCGGGCGGATCACCTGAGGTCAGGAGTTTGAGACCAGCCTGGCCAGTATGGTGAAACCCCATCTCTACTAAAAATACAAAAATTAGCCGGGCGTGGTGGCAGGCGCCTGTATTCCCAGCTACTTGGGAGGCTGAGGCAGGAGAATCGCTTGAACCTAGGAGGTGGCAGTTACAGTGAGCCAAGATTGCGCCATCGCACTCTGGCCTGGGCAACAAGAGCGAAACTCTGTCAAAAACAAACTACAACGTTCCATTTCCCCCTCCCACAGCCCCTGGCCACCACCATTCTACTTTCTGTTTCTATGAATTTGACCACTTTCAGTACAGCAACGAGAATGGGAACCAGTAAGGGGAATCGTATAGCATTTGTCTTTTTGTGTTGGCTTATTTCACTTAGAATAATGTCCTCAGTTCATCCATGTTGTAGCACATGGCAGAATTTCTTCCTCTTCTAAGGCTGTATCATATTCCATTGTATGGCTAGACCACAGCTTATTTATTCTTTCATCTGTCAATGAACATTTGGGTTGCTTCCACCTTTTGGCTATTGCAGATAATGCTGCTATGAACATCAGGGCACAAATATCTCTTTGAGTCTCTGCTTTAAGTTCTTTTGGGACCATATCCAGAAGTGGAATTGCTGGATCACGTGGTAATTCCATGTGTAATTTTCTGAGGAAGAGCCATGCTGTTTTCCTCAGCGGCTGCACTATTTTTTTTTTTTTGAGACAGAGTCTGGCTCTTGTCGCCCAGGCTGTAGTGCAGTGGCGCGATCTCGGCTCACTGCAAGCTCAGCCTCCCGGGTTCACGCCATTCTCCTGCCTCAGCCTCCCGAGTAGCTGGGACTACAGGCGCCCGCCACCACACCCGGCTAATTTTTGTATTTTTAGTAGAGACAGGGTTTCACCATGTTAGCCAGGATGGTCTCGATCTCCTGACCTCGTGATCCGCCTGCCTCGGCCTCCCAAAGTGCTAGGATTACAGGCGTGAGCCACTGCGCCCGGCCGTGGCTGCACTATATTACCTTCCCAACCCCACTGCATGAGAGTTCCAGTTTCTCTGCTTCCTCACCAACACTTGTTATCTTCTGCCTTTTTGGTAGTAGCCATCCTCATGCATGTGCATGAGGCTTGCTCATCACGATTCTATCTTGAATTTTTAAAAAGTTTACTTCTAGTCCCTTCCAGGCTCTACCAGAGAAAAAGCCCTTTGTAGGGTATCTACATCACAGTCTCTCTCTGTTCTCTGCAGTCTAAAAGTTTTTTAATTTTATTTATTTATTTTTTATTTTTTGAGACAGTCTCGCTCTGTCACCCAGGCTTAAGTGCAGTGGCACGGTCTCGGCTCACTGAAACCTCCACCTTCCAGGTTCAAGTGATTCTTCTGCCTCAGCCTCCCAAGTAGCTGGGATTATAGGCATGCACCACCACACCTAGCTAATTTTTGTATTTTTAGTAGAGATGGGGTTTCACCATGTTGGCCAGGCTGGTCTCAAACTCCCGACCTCAAGCAATCTGCCCGCCTCTGCCTCCCAAAGTGCTGGGATTATAAGCATGAGCCACCGGGCCCAGCCTAGATGTTATTTTTATCTCTTATTTATGGGAAACACAGGTCTCACATCATGGATTCTTTGCATTTTGTGGTTTACTTGGCAGAACCACACGATGTTGAGTAGCAACAAGGATGTTGACCCCTTCAGCCTCAGGTGGCCAGGTAGGGCACAGTGGACGCTCACCCTGGGCAGTGGCAGGGCGTGACTCGGTGTGCTTGACAAACATGGTGTTGTTATCGCCCCTTGGCTGGGAAGCTTGGCTTTATGGCATAAGCTTTGGGTGGTGAGTTCCTTGGCCTTTCCTTATTAGCATTCAGAGTTAAGACTCTGGAACTTGAAAATCCTTTTCCTTTCCAAAAATTTCAACTCTTGCAAAAGAAAGAAACCTGGGCTATCACGCCATGAACTCTGCTATACGTTTAAATAGTATCTTGAAACTCAACTGCCTGCTCTGTTCTTCCTGGATTACTCTGTAACATTCTTTAAGCCGTTTGCTTCAACATGTGGATGCCCCAAGGCAATAAAGGACTTTAGGCTCGATGAGATGAGGTTCAGGCAACAAGCGTGAACCTTAACAACCACCTCCTCATTTTCCCCAGCCACACAGGACAGGTGTCCCCACCCTCTCACCTGCACTCAGAAGTGGGCTTTGGACTCGGAGGCCCTGCCTTTCCCAGCCCATAGCCTGCCAAATGATAATGCACTGGTTTCCCAGAAAAAGAGAAAGAGAAAGAAGCAGTCTGGGGGCCACCGAGAGATCAGAAAAGAGAACTAAGTCTCTCTGCGGCAGGGCAGCGCTTAGCAGAAGGGAACTGTTTTTAGGAAGCTCAGATCCTGATGCACTGGCTCGGAGAGACAATGTGGGACATTTGAGGTCAGTGGCTCATCCTTTCTGCGCCCCAGTTTCCACTTCTGCGGAACAGGCACTAATCATACTACACCATGTGTCGTGGAAATGGATGAATAATCAGGGCCTCCCACAGAGGACGAATGCCCCAAAATGCAAAGTCAGGAGTGGCGGTGAATACTGATCACTGGGAAGTGGGGGAGACGCGTTCAGACACCAAGCTGCAACCTTGGCTGTGCATATGCGCTTAAAGCTCTCCTTGAAGGATGCATTTCTGACAAAAGAAAGAAGTGACTCAGCGTAGTAAGTTTCTGTCATTCATAAAATCTCTCCCTCCTCCTCATGCGAAGTTCCCCGGGAGAAAAATTAAGCTCTTCGCTTTCTTGAGGCTGACGCAAAATCTTAAAATGTTGTATCTAAAAGTCCCTCCTCCACCTCTGGCACATCTCTTGTTTAATGGCCTTCGAAACTGGTTTGTATTTGATCAGCAGAACTCAGGCTTCAAACACATTTTGGACAGTGTGGTGGTACGTGCCTGGGATTCCAGCTACTTGGGAGGTTGAGTCAGGAGGATTGCTTGAGGCCAGGAGTTTGAAACCAGCTTGAGCAACATAGTGAGACCCCCATCTCAAAAAAAAAAATGGACAGAACCCAATATATCAAACAGGTAAGCGGGGGACTGTTGAGGCCAACTCTGAGGTTGGTACCTGTCCCCTCGGGCCTCTCAGCACCATCTTCTTGCAATTCACAGTCCTAAGCTTTCTCCTTAGAAGCCCGAGGGCTTCCCATCAAACTGTGTGAAAACATCTCAAGGAGCTTAATTCTCCCATTTGACAGGTGAGTAGACAAATCTAGAGACAATTCTAGACAAATCTAGACAGATCTAGATGTCTGGATTCCAGGCTCAGTTCATTTCTCCTTCCTCCATGCTAAGGATGGCAGGGTCATTGGTAGAGACAAGGTCTCACTATATGGTCCAGTGATGGTGGTGGTGATGAGGGAGTCAAGGTGGGCAGGCAGGAAGACAGACACAGTGCAAAAGAGGAATATGAGCAACACTTCTGAAAAAAAAAAAAGGGCAGGTGTTTCTAATTGAAGGAGGTCAGAGGCAGTTTCCTCACAGACAAAGGATAGTGCAAACCAAAGCAAGGAGACCTCTTTCTTCTGACCTGGGAGATGGAAGATGACGCTATGTTCTGCTTTAGTCCCTTGGACAAGAGGAAGATATTTCTGTGTGTATGTGTGTGTGTGTGTGTGTGAGAGAGAGAGAGAGAGAGAGAGATAGGGTCTCACTCTGTCCCCCAGGCTGGAGTACAGTGGCATGATCATAGCTCACTGCAGCCTCTACCTCCTGGACTCAAGTGATCCTCCCACCTCAGACTCCCAAGTAGCTGGGTCACAGGTATGCACCACTACACCAGGCTTTTTTGTTTTTTGTAGAGATGAGGTCTCACTACATTGTCCGGATTGGTCTTGAACTCCTGGGCTCAAGGGATCCTCCTGCCTTGACTTCCCAAAATGCTGGGATTACAGACCACATTTCTTATGTTACAAAGGGACTTAAACGAACTGAGATTGGATAATACTGAAAGAGGCATTTTGTAAGGTGCTATTTCTCAAATCATTGGTGATCTAACCTTAGTGTTGCAATGCATGGGTCTTTCGCTGGAGTTTTTGCAAACCAATCTGTGGAATCCCTGGAAAGATTAACCAGCCCAGCAAAGCTGCAGTGATTGGGAGATTTCCCTGTTCTGTTCCCTCTGCCCATCCTTAGCTCTGCCACATGATGGATAATTTTACGTGTAAGTTTGACTGGGCCTGGGTGCCCAGATTTGACACTATTTCTGGGTGTGTCTGTGAGGATGTTTCTGGAAGAAACCAGCATTTGAGACAGTGGGCTCAGGAAACTAGATCAGTCTCCCCTACGTGGGCGGGCCTCATCCAATCTGTTGAGGACCTAAATAGAACAGAGGAAGAAAAAACGCACCCCTTCTTTCCTGCCTCACTCCTTGAACTGGGCTGTCTTCTATCCTCTCCTCTTGCCCTCCGCCTGGGATTTCCCCCGTTGGGACTTAGGCCACCGGCTCCCTCAGGCCTGCGGACCTGGGCTGAATGATGGCACCGGCTTGCCCAGGTCTCCAGCTCACAGATGGCCGGCCGTGGGATTTCTCAGCTTCCATAATCACATGAACACATTCCCCATAATAAATCTCCTTCTATATATTTGTAACATATTTTAATATTTTTATACAAACATTTCCTATTGGTTGTTTCTCTGAAGAACCCTGACTAATGCAGCCACATTTCCCTTAGTTATTATTGCAAATGCAGAGGAGGTCTTGAAATTGCCTGAAAAGCTGTTCATTCTAAAGGCTGTGTGTGCATGTAGAGTGTAAGGCATCCAGTGGGTACTGTCATCTTCATGGAGCAAATTCAACCACATCAATAGGTTACTTGATTTTATTTTTTGAGACAAGATCTCACTCTGTCACCCAGGCTGGAGTGCAGTGGCATGATCACAGCTCACTGCAGTCTCGACCTCCCTGGTTTCAGGTGATTCTCCCACCTCAGCCTCCTGGGTAGCTGGGACCACAGGTGCATGCACCATACCAGGATAATTTTTGTATTTTTTTATAGAGTCAGGGTTTCGCCATGTTGCCTAGGCTGGTCTCGAACTTCTGGGTTCAAGTGATCCTCCTACCTCAGCCTCCCAGAGTGCTGGGATTACAAGCGTAAGCCACTACACCCAGCCAATAGGTACTTTCTAAGCCAGTCACACCCTTTCTTTTAAAAACACCTAGAAGCTATCAACTGTGTTCCTATCCTTTTACCCAGCAACACCACTTCCAGGAATTCACCCAAGAGAAAGATCAGAGATGTGCAGAGCGATTTATGTAAAAGTTTGTCCACTGAGGTAGGAAATATTTTCCTGCAAATGACCTGAAAAGCATCACTCTATTTTATCATATAGTTTTATCATTTAGTGTCATGGCAGGATTAATAATGTACTGGGGGAAAAGCCGGTTACAAAGCACTACACTATCTTATTCCACGTTTATATTATATGTTATAAAATATATGCATTTAAAAAATGTGTGGAACTTAGATATAAACTAGGGCCTCTCTGTTTTTCAAGTCTAGTTATACTTGGTTCCATCCCTCCTGACCAATTCCATGGATTGTGCAAGTTCAAAGACTTTCTGGGGATCCCCATGATTTGCACGTGTGGGAATTGGAGAGAAGGACATGTTAATATGGCTGTAGTATGTTGACCGAGACATAAAACTCAGCCCTGTCTTTAAGTTATACAAATATATGATTATATACAGACACACACACACACACACACAAGCACGAAGCATCTGGGTGGGTGGACAGGTGGAGAAAAGAAAGTTTATATTTCAACTTTGTAAACCACTTGAAATTGCACCTTACACTTGTTCCCTATGTGCCTTTGAATTTTGCCAACTTCTTCGGTTTATTCAACATGAAGTTCAGTTTGTTCAAATAAATAGACATGGAAATTCTAAAATGTAAAGGTCTTACAGTAGCACAGGAAAGCAAATGGGTGTCAGGAAAGTCATGGCTTGACACGTGTAAATTCAGCCTGTCAAAGTGCCCCAGGTAGCAGCATATGTGGCTACTGTTGTACAGACAGCTTCGTATTAATTATATTTACTGCTTTGCACATTTAGACCAAGAATTTTTAAAACTCCATTTAGCCCAGCTGACGAAGCTGTCACAGCCCATTTCCCACATAATGTCCCATCATTACAAATAGAAAGATGGCTGGGTGTTGTAATCCCAGCACTTTGGGAGGCTGAGATGAGAGTATTGCTTAAGCCCAGAAGTTCAAGACTTGCCTGGGCAACACAGTGAGACCCTCCTCTCTGCAAAAATAATTTAAAAATTAACCAGGCATGGTGGTCAATGCCTATAGTCCCAGCTACTCGGGAGGCTGAGGTGGGAGGATCACCTGAGCCCAGGAGGTCAAGGCTGTAGTGAGCCATGATCATGCCATTGCACTCCAACTTGGCTGACAGAATGAGAACCTGTCTCCAAAAACAAACAATCAAAAAGAAAGAAAGATTACATTCAAAAATAGAAATAAAACTCTAATTCAAGCAAACTAATGAAGGAGATTTGCCACCAACACTTGCGATTGAAAGAGAATGGTAAGAGATTTGTTTTTTTTTTGTTGTTTTGTTTTTGGTTGTTTTTTTTTTTTGAGACAGAGTCTCACTCTGCCGCCCAGGCTGGAGTGCTGCGGCACGATCTCAGCTCACTGCAAGCTCTGCCTCCTGGGTTCACGCCATTCTCCTGCCTCAGCCTCCCAAGTAGCTGGGACTACAGGCACCCGCCACCACACCTGGCTAATTTTTGTATTCTTAGTAGAGACGGGGTTTCACCCTGTTAGCCAGGATGGTCTCCATCTCCTGACCTCATGATCCACCTGCCTGAGCCTCCCAAAGTGCTGGGATTACAGGCGTGAGCCACCGCACCTGGCCGGTGGGAGTTTTTATTACACGTAAGACAGGTCTTCAAAATACCACATGTACTTTAAGAAAAAGAAAAATCAGAGGATCTGATGGGGGAATTGAAATCCTATTGCCTGTTCCCAACATACATTTCAGCATTTTCTCAACTAAATGGCAATTTCTCCGTGAACGGCGGGGCAGGGGGGCGGGGGCAGGGGGGAGCTGGAAAGGCACCCCCTGCAACCCCCAGCCCTTCCTCCCTGGGAGGTCCAGGATTGCAGTATCACATTCACATCTGCGGTCGCAGGGCCCTCACTCAGAGAAAGCATGTGTTGCCTTTTCTCTCTGAACAGAGGCTGTCTCTGCATTTAATGTACTTACTCTCTTATGTGGCCCATTAAATCATCCTTTACATTTCTTTCCTGTGTCATCCACAGCTGGTCAATATGACCAGTGAAACAGAATTCAAAGACGCCCCATCATCTTCAAAACAGCTTAGACACGAATCCAAACGGATAGAGTCCAATACAGCTTTGCTTGTTTAGGTCACCCCCATGTGTCTCTAGAGGGAACTACTATTGCAGGTCTTTGAAACATCACCATCACTTTGAATCCACACTGCATAAGCGATTTTTGTCTACTTACAAAGAAAACCTGATGCATCTGAAGCGCTGCGGTGGCAGACACAAAAGTGACTGGGGCATTGATCCTGCCCTCAAGAAACTTGTGGTTTAACAGGGAAGAAGAGACGTGCAGAAAGAAACTTAAAGACGGCAGAAAGCAACAAATGCCCTTCCTTGCCACAGCGAACATGTTAGGAACGAGGGAAGAAGGCAGAATTAATTCCAGCAGTGAGAGCATCTGAAGAGGCTCCCTGGATGTGGCATTTGATGTGGGCTGAAGACTGGGCCTGATTTAGGGCCATTCATTCACTCATGAAACAGTTTAAGCAGCAGTAAAATCATGTCATCAAGCCAGAAAAGTGCAGGACCTACAGATAAAATATAAGGAGGTTTGTGTTTCTGAAGCATGGAATTGTGAAGGGTGATGATGTGAATTTGGATTTGAAAGAAAGGTCGGGGCCTTGTGTATCAAAGGAAACAAACTGTGCTTCTCCGGGTGACGTAGCAGGAGCCAGAGAGGGTGTTTGAGCACAGAAGTGAGCTCACAGATTCTTTTATGTATTCAACAGTGTCATTCAACACATAGGAGTGTGGCTATCTGTGCCAGGTGCAAGGCGTTGGGTACACAGTGGTGAGAAAAACACACACGGGTCCTGCTGCCACAGAACTTACAGCAGAGTCAGGAGAGAGATGATAAAGAAACATGCACACTTACAAAGCAATACCTGGCCGGGCGCGGTGGCTCACGCCTGTAATCTCAGCACTTTGGGAGGCCGAGATGGGTGGATCACCTGAGGTCAGGAGTTCGAGACCAGCCTAGCCAACATGGTGAAACCCCGTCTCTACTAAAAATACAAAAAATTAGCCTGGCATGGTGGCGGGTGTCTGTAGTTCCAGCTACTCGGGAGGCTGAGGCAGCAGAATGGCTTGAACCCGGGAGGCGGAGGTTGCAGTGAGCCGAGATTGAGCCACTGCACTCCAGCCTGGGCAACAAGAGTGAAACTCCATCTCAAAAAAAAGATAATAATACCTGATTTAAAATGATAATTAGGCAGAGGAAGAAAAAAAAGCAGAATCCTATTAGAGAATAATGAGGGGCTGGGAACTTAATTGAGATTGGGAGTTACAGAAGACCTCTCCAAGAAAATAACATTGGAACTGAGACCTGAAAGGTACATGAGTGATGTGGAGTAAAGTCTTGGGAGATGAACCTTCCATGCTTGTGTGAAGGCCCTGAAGAAGGAAGGAGTTTGCAGGGCTCAGGAGACTGGAAATTTTTGCCAGGAGGTAGGAACGAGGGGTTGGGAGACGTTGGTCAAAGGGTACAAAGTCCCAGTTATGCAGGATGAATAAGTTCTGAAGACCTAACATACAGCCCAGTGACCATAGTGACTAACACTGAATGAACAGTATACTCGAAATTTGCTAAGAGAAGAGATCTTAAGTGTTCTCATAACACACAAAACATAGCAACTGTACGAGGTGATGGGTATGTTAATTAGCCTGACTGTGGTTATACATTTATCAAAATGTCACACTGTGGCTGAGTGCAGAGGCTCATACCTATAATCCCAACATTTTGGGAAGCCGAGGCGGGTGGATTGCTTGAGGCCAGGAGTTTGAGACCAGCCTGGGCAACATAGCAAGACTCCATCTCTACAGAAAATACAAAAATTAGCTGGGTGTGGTGGCACATGCCTGTGGTCCCAGCTACTCTGGAGGCTGAGGTGGGAGGATTGTTTGAGCCCAGGAGGTAGAAGTTGCAGTGAGTTGAGATTGCAATCCCTGCACTCCAGCCTGGGTGACAGAGTGAGACCCTGCCTAAAACAACAACAACAACAAAAAACACTGTACTCCTTGAATCTGTGCCATTTTTGTTTGTCAATTATATCTCAATAAAGCCAAAAAAAAAAAGGGGGGGACTAGAAGAAGGCTGGTGTGAGGGGAGGGTAGGAGCAAGGAAGAAGGTGGCAGGGGATGTTCAGAGACAAATGGGCCCCTGTCACGGTGCATGGCAAGGAGCCTGAGTGTTCAGTGTCGTAGGGGGCTATGAAGCAACGTGATCCCATCTGCAATTTAGAAACAACACTCTGGGCACAGCATGGAGGATGCCCTGGAGGGGACATGGACAGCTCTGGGACATCCGTTAGGAGGCTTCTGCAGCTGCCAGGTGGGACTGTGGTGGCTGCAGCAAGGCAGGCATTAATGGGGTGGAGAGAAATGCTCCCAGAAGGTGAATGTGGTCACGGCAGGGCTTAGAGGAGAGAGCCTGGAGGCAGAGAGGCCAAATTAGGAGGCCACGGCAATTGTCTTAGTGGGATACAGGAGCGAGACACGAGAGGGAAGGAGGGCCAGCATATTGTTTGGAAAACACCCCAGCCAACTCCTGGGGTGGTGAGGCCCCTGTTGAGGGGGAAGGCACAAGTCAGAAAGGCACTCAAGGGGACACAAAAGCTTTGAGCCTGCATGGTTTTAGCTGGCCACAGGATCAAAGTGTGACCAGGTGAGGGCAGAGGGTGGGTTTGCACTGGGACCTCTCAACATTGGGGAGTAAAGACATGACTCAGATGGAGAGATCCAGGAGCAAGATCTCAGTCCAGACGCAGGAGTTCATTAGACTGCGATTCTCCAACTCTTGACCAAGCTGCATTTCACTTGGGGAATGGAAATGTCCTCTCGTGTCCCTGCTGGGGTAGGGCTGCAGAGGAAGGACCGAGGGTATCACTGGGGGTGGGGAGGAGATTGAGGAGGGGAAATGCAACATAAAGTCACCCAGAGCCCAAGGAAGCTCCAACTAAGACACACAGAAATGCACATGGAGATTAACTTCCACCTATTTTGACATTGTATTAAATTATGTTATATAATCATCATAATAACAGCTAAACATTTGCTCAGTTTCTTCGATGTGCCAGCTCATATTATATATCCATGTATGTGCTAGGCTGTTCTTGCACCGCAATAAAGAAATACCCGAGGTAGGGTAATTTATAAAGAAAAGAGGTTTAATTGGCTCACAGTTCTGCAGGCTGTACAGGAAGCACAGTGCTGGCATCTGCTCAGCTTCTAGGGAGGCCTCAGGAAGCTTCCAGTCATGGCAGAAGCTAAAGGGAGAGTAGGCATGTCACCTTGTGAAGCAGAAGCAAGAGAGAGAGACTCGGGGAGGAGATGCCACACACTTTTAAACAACCCGATCTTGTGTGAACTCAGAGTGAGAGCTCACGCATCGCCAAGGGGATGGCCCAAGCCATTCATGAGGGACCCACACCCATGGTCCCACCTCCCACATTGGGTATTACATTTCAACATGAGATTTGGGTGGGGACAAATATCCAAACTATGTCAATGTACATGCATACATTATGTAACATTTAATATAACAATAGCATAACGGTGAAACAGCAAAAGAGCTAACATAACTAACTCCATTTGTTTAAGGGGACTTCACCCCTTCCTGCACATAGTCTAGGATGATTTTGAAGCACTGAGATAATACGTAAAAACAGCAATCATGTTGTTTTCGAAACTAACTCTGAAATTAAAGGGAAAGGTTATAAACAACTAACTACGTTTTATTAAAAATTTATAGGAGCATTGTGACCTGACCAAGGACAAGGAAGTTCCCAACCTCCTGGGACCCTTGCTTGTACCCAGATGTCTGTGGTTGTCAGTCACACCTTGGTACCAACCCATTGCTCTTCCCTCTGCCCTTAACATAAAAAAAGCCTAAAATTTGTGCTGACTTAAGATGGTACTTTAGGATGCTAGTCCACTATCTTCTTGATTTTGCTGGCTCTCTGAATAAACCTGCCTTTCCCTCCACCAACCCTTGTCTCTCGAGTCTGGCTTTTGAGCAGTAAGCAGACCAACCTGGGTTAGGTTACAATAGCAAACATTTCTATCAAGCTCGCCCTGGCACAGTTCTAAGTTACTTACATTTATCAACGCACTCATGAGGTAGGTGGTGTTACTATCACCATCTTACAGGCAAAGGAACTGAGACAGAGAGGTTAGGTAAAATGCTCAAGGTCACACAGCAAGTAAGTGTTGAGGCCAGGATCTGAGCTTGGCTCATCAACACGATTCTATCTCACTGTACACATCATATAATAATCTTAACTCTTGGTGTAAAAATGATGGCAGCAGTGGCCCACCTGGAGCAGCTGCTGCTAAGATGCCAGCTACAGCAGGGGAGTTGCAGCTGGGGATGCATGCTCCACAGAGCCAGTGGGAGCTGGGAACAGGCAGGAGCCATGCCCCCTTCCAAGCTGCCTCCTGGGCACAGCTGCATCTGCCCAGCCACAGCTGTGGACCCAGGCATCCCTGTGCTTTCAGGAGCCTGGGAAGCCCCCCTGCCCCCACAGGCTCAAAAGTGTCTGCTGCTGCCACCTGGCTTTTCCCTGCTCCTGGTGCCCACTTCAATTTTGGAGCAAAGTTGAGACCGAGCCCAGGCAGTGTCATGACCTGGCCGGGTGTGTGCATGCTCAGGGCAGTGCTGACATGCCAGCCTCCTGCCACCTCAGCCTCCTCCAGACTTTGAGCACTGACAGGGTATGGGAGGGAGGCTAAGGAGAGCTGAAGGCAGCTCAGTGTGGGCTGGCAGGTGCCCCTTGGCACAAGCAGTCTGGGTGCTGTGGATGCCATGGATGGCAGGTTGATGGCAGCAGGAGACAGGTAGGTTCCTAGGTGGAAAGGAGTGGGTCCCTGGTGAAACCCCACTTTCAAGCCAGGGACGGCCTGAAGCCTGGGGCCTAGGCTATCAATTCTGTGGATAGGAGCAAGAACTTATGGTGCTTTTCCTGGGCCCACCCATGGCTGCCCATGCACCACTCAGCACACACTTCCTCCCCTCTGAAGTCCATAAAAACCCCAAACTCAGCCAGGCCCCAGCAGATGACAGGACAATCTGCCTGCAGTTAGGAGCTACACACTCCAGGTCTCCTCTCTGCTGAGGGCTTCACAGCCAACGGGTCAACCTGTCTGTGGAAAGGACCTACCCACTATGAGTCTCCTGAGAGCTATATTGATGCTCAATAAAGCACCTCTCTGCCTTGTTCATCCTCTAGTTGTCCATGTACCTCATTCTTCCTGGATGTGGGACAAGAACCCAGGACCCATCAAATGGTAGGACTGAAAGAGCTGTAACACAAACAAGGCTGAAACACACACCCCTGCTGCCTCCCTTACCCCGCTCACCACATTGCAGGCAACAAGAAGGAGAGAAGAAAGAACGAGAGACCATCTGCAGCCCTTCAGGGAGCTCAGACCTAGGAGCTCCCCAGGCCAGGGCTGTGATATCCTCTTTGGGGCTCTGCAGTTCCTGGTATCTCCAAGCTTCCAGATGCCACCATGTTTCCTGGTGCTCACAGTGGAAGCGACCTGTGGTACGCCTGGTCCAGCCACAGCCTCACAGGGAGCTGGCACCTGTGCTTGTTCCTGGAGCTGCCCACCGCACTGCAGTAGCCAGCATGCTTGGCTGTGCACAATGGCTGGACCCTGTGCTTGCTCGTTCATGCACCCCTTGCTGCTTCACACCTGGATTGCCCTTGGCAGGTGCGGGATCCAGGCCAGTAGCATGAGCTGAGCGCAGCCTGCCAGGCTGAGTGGGCAGAAAGAGCCCAGCAGGCCTAAGAAAAACTCAGGCAAAGGTGCCACTGGCCACAGAGGTTTCTGGATGGCAAAGCAACACCCCAAGGATCCTGTGGCAAAAATAAGTAGCTCAGGCCAAAATACTTAGAGTCCATCCTTGACTCCTCTCCTTCCACTCTAGACCCAATCCATCTACAAATCCTGTCCACTCCACCTTCAAAGTATATCTAGAATCAACTGCTCACTTGCACTCCACCAATGCCACTCTGTCCAAGACCATCCACTGTCATGTGGATGAGTGCCACTTCCGTGCAGCTCGTCTCTTGGTTTCAGCTCTTTGCCACCTACAGTTTATTTTTAACATGGCATTCAGGAGAATAATTTGAACACATAAGTTGGGTCATGTCCCACCCGTGCTAAAACTTCCTGTGGTTCTCTCTCTCTCTCTCAGAGTGAACAGGCCAAGCACCCATCCTCACTCCCTCTGCTCACCCACCCTGACCTCTCGCTGTTCCCTGACCTCACTGGGTCCTCCTGCTTCTCAGCATCTGTGCTCGTTCCCGCTGCTTGGGCGGCTGTGGCCCTAGATACTTGTGTGACTCACTCCCTCGCTTCCTCTGGTCTCTGCTCAGACATCAATTTGTCAATATTTCCCCAATTCCCCCACCTTGCAATAGGGTTGCATCCCTCTCCCTCTGCCCCGACCTCCTCCAAGGTTCTTCAGAGCATCCCTCACCATCTGACACATCATCTACTCTGTTTATTTTCTGCTTCCCTACACTAGAACTCAAGCCTTCTGAGAGCAAAGACTTGCTTTTGTTCCCTGTGATAACCCCAGTGCCTAGATCTGTACCTGGCACATAATGGGCTCAACAAATATTCTTTGAAATGAATGATAGTATTATTCTTCTCATTTGACAGACAAGGAAACAGGCTCAGAAGTAACATGCTAAGGTCATCAACATAGTAATATAGCAATTACCAGGAGCTGAGCCTGTCCCATCCCCTTCTCTCACTGACCTAAGTGTGAAGTCATTCCCCTCCTTCCAGTCAGGAAAAATGCCCTCCCATCTCCCCACCCCACCACCACTACAGGAACTCTTCTGCAGAGGCTGTCTGGAATGTTCAAGCAAGTATCACTCTTTATGGTAGAATGTTTCATTTGACTGAAGGTTAACCTGATCAGTGTCAGAATGGCAACTACTTTTCCTTTCTCCTTGAATTATTATTTTTTTTTAGAGACAGGGTCTTGCTCTGTCACCCAGGCTGGAGTGCAGTGGCACAACCACAGCTCACTATAACCTCAAACTCCTGGGCTCAAGCAATCCTCCTCACACAGCCTCCCGAGTAGCTGGTATTACAGGCACAGGCCACCATGCCCAGCTCATTTTTCTTTTTTTTGTATTTTGTAGAGTTGGGGTCTTGCTGGGTTGCCCAGGCTGGTCTCAAACTCCTGGCCTCAAGTGAGCCTCCCGCCTGACACTCCTGAAGCACTGGGATTACAGATGTGAGCCATCATGCGTGGCCTCTTCTTGAATTATTGAAATGTAACTGAACCTTCTCTTTGTGTTGCAGGATTAAAATTATTGTGAGATGCAGGTCATGTAGCTAAGATGCTGTATTAGTCCATTTTCATGCTCTTAATGAAGACAAACCCAAGAATGGGTAATTTATAAATAAAAAGAGGTTTAATGAACTCACAATTCCACATGGCTGGGGAGGCCTTGCAATCATGGCAGAAGGCGAAAGGCACATCTTACATGGTGGCAGACAAGACAGAATGAGAACCAAGCAAAAGGGGTTTCCCCTTATAAAACCATCAGATCTTGTAAGACTTATTCATTACCATGAGAACAGTATGAGGGAACCACCCCCATGATTCAATTGTCTCCCACCAGATCCCTCCCACAACACATGGGAATTATGGGAGCTACAATTCAAGATGAGATTTGAATGGAGACATAGAGCCGAACCATATCAGATGCAGATGCAGGAGGTGTAGAAGATAGGGGTGAGTGGGTACTAGCCCCTGCTGTGGCTTTGGGACTTGGCTTGATCCTTGGTCTCCTGCTCCGTCCTCATTGAGGGACAATGAATGGTGATTAGCAGCCTGGGTTCTGCAGCTGCCCCACAGCTGTCCTTCTTTAACAGCAGTTAATGAATCCAACATTAAACATTCCTCTCCCAAGCGACTTCTTGCCCCCCTAGATGGTGTCTATCACTGTCACTATCATGATCCTTTAACTTTTCAAGCTCATTTGAAGTGTTATCTGTAACCAGGATGCCGTGAAACACAAACCTCTTCATCAGTTTACACAGCTCTTCCAGACCTTACCTGAAGTTACTGAGTCTGTTTTGATATTTTTTTTTTTTTTGAGACAGGGTCTTGCACTGTCACCTAGGCTGGAGTGCAGTGGCGCAATCTCTGCTCACTGCACCCTCTGCCTCCCAGGTTCAAGTAATTCTCCTGCCTCAGCCTTCCAAGTAGCTGAGATTACAGGCACGTGCCCCCATGCCCGGCTAATTTTTGTATTTTTATTACAAAATTAACACAGGGTTTCACCATGTTGGCCAGGCTGGTCTTGAACTCCTGACCTCAGGTGATCCACCCACCTCAGCCTCCCAAAGCACTGGGATTACAGGTGTGAGCCACCACGCCCAGCCGAGTCCGTTTTGTTTAAGGCATGTGAGCAACCTCAAAAATCCATGCCAAGTGGGGAGCAAAGGAAGCTCATTTCACCCCCACACCTCCATTTATCTTCTAAACTAATTTTCACCCAACTCAAGGTCTGGGTCCTTGTGAAGACACTTAAGTTTGCAAGAGGCACGTGGGTAATGACTGGTGGATTATTAATAAAATACAGAATAATAAAACCAGGACATGGCCAAGCATCTGCAGCTGTGTGGACCAATGAAAATCTGAAATCTTTCTGGTTTATGGGCGCTTGATCCTCCTTTGGCTTTGTGGGGCTGGGGGGGAGACAGATGTGGAGTGGAGGATGAGGGTGGGAAACTGGAATCTGATCATGTTACATGCCCAAGGGCTCTCACTGAAAGTAGGCCTCACCATCTTCCCCATTGCACCTCTGAACCATGTCATTACATGTCTACCTTAGAAAGGCCTGAAATTAAAAAATAATAATAAATAAAAAAATAAATAATAAATAAATTCAAAAACCACTCCATAAGAAGCTGAAAATCTGTACTTCACATTTCTTTCCCTGAGCCCTGAGGTGGTCTAAGTCTTCCTTCATTCATTCCCACGGCCTCCCGGGAACCGTGTTTTCATCCTGCGTTATTTCTGCAGTGTTCCATCAGGCATCTGCAGGTCTTTAAAGGAAATGTGAAAAGGTAGCAAAGACACATCTGTGCAGCAGAGACATGTGGCACAGGAAAGAAGTGCAGAAATCAAAGCCAGGGAGAAGCCTGCTAGCCACCTAGAAATCAAATTGTGTCAGGGAGAAGGCCTGCGTGGAAAATAGATTAGAAAGGCACTGAACAAGAGAGAAGAAAGAAAGGCAGCCCCTGCAAAAGTTAATGAGAAGCAGAGGAGGCCAGAAGAAGCAGCCTGAATTTGAAAAGAGTCCTGCACTGCTTGAGGAAGGACTCAAGATTCAGTAAGTTCTATCGACTTCTGCCTGGGTAATGCGGTGGCCATCCACCTGCATGTCCCTCTTTGCTCACCACGCTCAAACTGGGGGCTGCAGGCTCTGAAAGAAAACCAGGGAGGAGGCAGACATGAAAGGAATGGGAACGCAGGCCTAGGACTTCAGATGAGAGGGGACCCTCCATCCACAGCGCCATCCTTCATCTGACCTCCAGCCCCGTCCTGACTGTAACTACTGGGCCTGGTGCCAACAGGGCTGGTGAAATTGGTGGGAACTGCGATAATGATACCTGCCTGGACGACCCCGAACGTTGAAAGAGACGGCATAGGTACAGGAACTGGCAGAGTGGGGCTCCACAAAGAGCGACCTGCTATTATTAAATCAAATGTAGAAGCAGGTGGAAGTGGCCTCTGAGCCTTTCCATTTTCTTCTGAGACAGAGTCTCACTCTGTCGCCCAGGCTGGAGTGCAGTGGCACAATCTCGGTTCACTGCAACCTCCACCTCCCGGGTTCAAGCGATTCTCGTGTCTCAGCCTCTCGAGTAGCTCGGTCTATAGGCGCGCGCCACCACGCCCAGCTAATTTTTTATATTTTTAGTAGAGACGGGGTTTCTCCATGTTGGTCAGGCTGTTCTCGAACTCCTGACCTCAGGTGATCCACCTGCCTCGACCTCCCAAAGTGTTTGGATTACAGGCATGAGCCACCGCGCCCGGCCGCCTTTCCATTTTCATCTGCGCAGTCCAGGCTCGGAGTGCTCTCGTAGCTCCTTTGTCTTCCCGAAACGCCGTGTATCAGTTCCCTCTTGCACCAGCTCCCCTGTGGAGTGGGGCCTCCTCATCTCCTCCCAGCCAGCGAAAGTCATCTTAGTAAGAGACCAGCAGTGACCCTAAGCCCTGGGGGCGGTCACTTTTATCAGGCTCTGCGACCCCCGTGCTCCCCCGTGCTCCCCCGTGCTCGGCCTCGTCGGTGGCACTTGGCATGACTGCGAGGTCAAGCTCAGGTGTTCTAGAAATTTAACTTTATTTTGTTTATGAACTCACTTTCCATTTCCAGATACCTGGAGGCAGAAACTTAAAGTGTGGACCCCCAGCGTCTGGATGAGAGGACACAAAGCATTAAAAAGTCAACGTCCGCGCAGCCAGGCCCTCCACGTGCTCGCCCTCCAGGCTCGGGGCGTTTCCCAGGCAGGTAGGGGAGCGGTTGCTAACAGTGCAGCGCCAATCACCCGTGACGCTCGTTTTCCTAATGCAGGCAAACGCCACATTCCCAGTGTTCGTGCAAAAAGAAATCATTCTACTCCTCCCCTCGCTTAAACTTTCCCACAGGCCTTGTCAAACAACCCCTGGAGCCGGCCTGCAGGTTTTCAATGCGCGCCTTTCACCTTGCGGGGCGCGGCGGGGAGCGGCGAGCGGGGGGAGGGTCTCGTGGGGGCGGGGCGGGGCGTGCCGGGGCGGGGCGGGGCGTGCCGGGGCGGGGCGGGGCGCGCCGGGGCGGGGCGTAGTACGGACTGGGCCTGGCCTGGGGCCTGGGGCCGCGAAGCCTGGGCCTGTCAGGCGGTTCCGTCCGGGTCTCGGCCACCGTCGAGTTCCGTCCCGGCCCTGCTCACAGCAGCGCCCTCGGAGCGCCCAGCACCTGCGGCCGGCCAGGCAGCGCGATCCTGCGGCGTCTGGCCATCCCGAATGCTATGGCCGCCGTCGCCGTCTTGCGGGCCTTCGGGGCAAGGGGGCCCATGTGTCTCCGGCGCGGCCCCTGGGCCCAGCTCCCCGCCCGCTTCTGCAGCCGGGACCCGGCCGGGGCGGGGCGGCGGGAGTCGGAGCCGCGGCCCACCAGCGCGCGGCAGCTGGACGGCATAAGGTCAGCCCCGGGCCGCGCGGGCTCCTCGCGTTGGGGCCGAGTCGGGGTCAGGGCGCCGCCATTGACCCGGGGAGGACCCGGGGAACCGGAGCCCCGTTTACGCCCCTGGGGAGGGAACTCCCCGTGTCCCGGACCCGGGCCTGGCAGCGAGACGCGCAGGTGGGATTGTAGGGCCGTCGGTGGGACTGCCCGGGGCTCCAAAGCCCTCAGGGCAGCCTGCGGGGTCACTGGGCCTCCAGTCGCTGGGCCTGCGGAGAGGCCTGGAGAGGAGGGCTCTGGGCCCCAGACCCTGCTCTAGGGGAAGTGTGGGCTTGGTCGAGCTGCTCCTTGGCCCTCACACAGAGGCGCGGGGCTGGGGGCCAGAACAGTAAATAGGACAAAGTACACAGCTTCCTGAGCGCTGCCCTTGTGGCTACGGGCCCAAAACTCTTAAAAATGTGCTTGTACGCCAACTGGAATCTGGGCGATGGAGTCATGAAGGTGGAGGGCCCTACCCCCTCCAGGCCTGAGCCGGGTGCTTGCCTGGCCGGGGCAAGGGTGCAAAGGGAGGCCTGCGTACCATGTTTCAGCATGTTTCAGTTCTAAATCAAGCTATTAAATAAAACGTCTTCTCCTACCCTGAGATGTTTACCTTCCGAAGAAGACCTAGAAGGCCGCGTGTGAACTGATAATCCTCAGATGACCAGGTGGTTCCCCGCAGGGGTAGAGAGCCAGCCCCTGGCTTCAGCGTTTTCCTTTTCTCCTCACCCTCCTCTCATCCTTTCCTACCTTTGCACCCGTCCTTTCTGCTGCTCTGCAAGAGGCTGGGTGCACAGATCTGCAGACACCGTTCCAGCCCTCATGCCCTACAGACAGCTGCTCTTGGCCACCTTTGGGCTTGGGGTGCCCACAGCAGGGGCAGGGAATTCCAGGGTCTCAGTAATGGCCCCAGGGTTTGGAAAGGGGATGGTTCCCTTCCCTGTGGACCCCTTGCTCATCAACTACAGGAGCACAGGCCAGAGCAGGGCCCAGGCCAGGGCCTTTCTTGCCCATTGCTAAGTTTCTGCTTCTGTAAATCTGGTCACATCCGGTTGGAAGCCTGACTTCTGGGCATGGCGGCCAGATGACAAAAAGGAGGCCAGTCGAGTTCTCCAGAATTAAATATGAATCAGCAAAGGTGGTGACTGAAACACTCTCATATGAATGCTAGGGTTTGTTTAGTAGGAAAGGAAACTTCTTAACCAAGCATTAAAGCAGCATTATGTTGGGCACTAAGCAGGTGAACTTGAGCAAGAACTTGAGCGACCCACCACTCTTCAAGTGTCCCTTTTCCATGCTCCTCCTCCCAGCAGCACTGCTGTCATGGACCTAGGGCCAGCTCTGTGCTGGGCTCCCTGCATCCATGATCCCTAATTCTTAACAGTGGCCTGCAAAATGGATAATTTTATGCCCACTTTACTGTGAGGAAGCAAGTTCAGAGAGGTGACAGCCTGTTCAGGGCCACACGGCCAGTAGGTCTCACCAGGGTTCAGAGAGGTCCCTCTGCCTCAAAGTGGTTTCTACTCTGTTTCTACTCACCACTTGGTTTGAAAAGAGATGGCAAAAAAACGGGATGTGATGTCATTCCACTGCATTTGGTGGAATTGGCTGTATGCTATTTTTTGTCATTAGGTCAACAGATATTGAGTGTCTTCTCTGTGTGAGAACATGACAGTCCCTCACTTCAGGGACCTTCTCGTGGTTTACAGTAATGATCTTCAGACAGCTCATGGGGGCATTTATAGGGACCATCTCTTACCTTGACACTTATCACGTGCTCTGGTGGTGACCTCATTCTTAAAGAGGTTTTCTCTTCGGATAGGTGATATTGGTGGAGCTCTCGGTGCAAGGCATTGCATGTTTTGAACCAAGATGGCCACTGGGAGGGTTCAGTGAAGAGATTTTTTTAGGAGGTATTATTAACAGGCTTTGATGCCAGTTGAATCAGGAAGGGCTAGAAAACTAGAATGACTTTTTCTCTCATTCAGGCAACTGAGTGGCACTGCTCAGATAAGAAAGAGAGGAGAGGGGCAGGTTTGAGAATGGGGGAATGCCCAAAGACACCTAGATGGAGAAGGCCAGTAGACATCGGGATGAACGCGTGCACCTGGAGGTGCAGAGGCAGCTGTTGACATCAAAGTCATCGGTGAAGTTGCCTGGGCAGAGTGTGGAGGACAGAATTCAGGATGGCTGGCATTCAGGGGTTAACAGAGGGCTAGTAGCCCGCGAAAGAAGTCAAGAAGGACCAACCAGAGAAGTACAAAACAACCAGGAGAGAAGAAATCTGTCTCCAGAAGGAGGGAGTGATCGAGATGGCCAGTGGATTTGGATCTGGAAATTAGGAGATGGTTGGTGAGAAGAGCTTGGGTGGGGCGGGAGGAGCTGAGCCTGGTTCCTCTGGGTTGGAGAGTGGACTCTGCAGTTTAGAACACTCACAGTGTGGGAGCCAAACAGCTAACAGGACGCATGAACAGATTCCGCAGCGCACGATGGCCTCGGGGGCTGGAATCTTTTTATACAATTTTGCCTGAGACCTTAGCATTAAGATTAAGCATATTGTCACTGATGGGATGGCAGCTTTTTATATTTGCTACAAGAAGCACCCTCAATATTTGATGGAGAGGTTTATAAGCAGTTCTCCCACCACCCCCACCAAATATTAAGTTTTGAAGTCTATCAGCAAATCAGTGCAAGTAATTTTTGTACTTAGGAGAGAACAATGTTTATAAGAAACAACAAGATGAATAGCACAGCCACCTGAAGACTGCAGCAACCTTGAAATGGTATTCCAAAGAAAGTGGTTATTCTTATTGAAATCAATTCAGTCATCAAACTTGTTTTCCGGAAAACCATGACACAGAATACTATTTTTGGAGGATCCAGGTTGGCTGTACCGCGGAAGGAATATCAGATTCAAAAAAGATTGAGGAAGGTAGGAAACCTGTAGGTGAAAACTGATAGGAAACATATAAAATATATAATAACAATCTGGTGTTTGGCTCTTTGCCCATTTCTTGTAACAGCCAAAAATAAGACATTTCTGTGTATAAGCAGCAAGATGACAATACAGGTTATTTTATTCAGCATGTGGGATGCCTCAAAAGAGCGAACAGGCCCTTTGGACGCCAGCTTTTTGTGAGAGGATATGTCCAGAAGAGCCCTCTTGCTGTGTGGCTTGTATTTTTTCCTTCACGTATCAGCCCACTTGCAGACAGCATGAATTGTTTTGTAAACTTACAGGATGCCACTGTAAGAAAAGACGGGCCTAGGTGCAGTAGCTCACGTCTGTAATCCCAGCACTTTGGGAGGCTGAGGCGGGTGTATCACCTGTGGTCAAGAATTTGAGACCAGCCTGGCCAACATGGTGAAACCTCAGCTCTACTAAAAATACAAAAATTAGCTGGGTGTGGTGGCACACACCTGCAATCCCAACTACTTGGGAGCCTGAGGCAAGAGAATCACTTGAACCCGGGAGGCAGAGGTTGCAGTGAGCTGAGATCATGCCAATGCACTCCAGCCTGGGCAACAAGAGTGAAACTCCATCTCAAAAAAAAAAAAAAAAAAAAAAGATGGAGTGGGTACAGAAAAATAGAATGAATGAATAAGGCCGAGAATTCTATAGCACAACAGGGTGACTATAGTCAATAATAATTTAATTGTACGTTTGAAACTAACTAAAAGAGTATCATTGGATTGTTGATTTATCCTTTGTCATCCACAAAGGATAAATGCTTGAAGGGATGGATACCCCATCTTCCATCATGTGATTATTGTGCATTGCTTGCCTGTGTCAAAACATCCCATATACCCCATAAATATATATACACCTACTATATGTACCCACAAAAATTAAATATAAAAAATTGGGTCGGGCATGGTGGCTCATGCCTATAATCCCAACACTTTGGGAGGCTGAGGCAAGCGGATCACCTGAGATCAGGAGTTCAAGACCAACCTAGCCAACATGGTGAAACCCCGTCTCTACTAAAAATATGAAATTAGCCAAGTGTGGTGGCGGGCGCCTGTAGTCCCAGCTACTCGGGAGGCTGAAGCAGGAGAATCGCTTGAACCCGGGAGGTGGAGGTTGCAGTGAGCCGAGATCTGGGGAGTTATTTTCATTCTGGGCTCGTTTTCTAACTTTTTTCTAAGGAACAATGGAAAGAAAGCAGTGGAAGGTAGCCACTGTTTGTCAGATTTCTCCAGCGCCTGCTGTCTTGCTAAGCTTGCAGCCTCTCTGGGTGGTGTTGATTTTGGAACCGCTGTGCGTTGCCCTCTTCGTGGAGGTGGCAGTCATGTTTCTGACAGCAAACATGGAGAAAAAGAGAAACAAATCAAGGGAAGAAGGAGGAAACCCAGCCTGCATTTCAGGTCTCCTTTTTCTTGTTTTGACTTGGCTGTAACTCCAGAGAGTTGACAGACCCTCTAAATTGGCACTAAGCCCCAGCAGTTCTCCTTTCTTGTCTTTTAAAAAGAGCCCCTAAATTAGACAGGAATCGCAGGGGTCCTCACTTGTTTTGACTGGTGTGTGACCCTGTGATTGTAAAATGTTCTTCACAGGAACATCGTCTTGAGCAATCCCAAGAAGAGGAACGCGTTGTCACTTGCAATGCTGAAGTCTCTCCAAAGTGACATTCTTCATGACGCTGACAGCAACGATCTGAAAGTCATTATCATCTCGGGTATGCATCTGATATCTGCCCTTCGTGTTCTGCAGTGCCCAGAAGAGCTTTCTGAGTCTTTAGTTAACTGGGGCATCCCTTTATTTAACTGGAGAATTGTTTTGAAGCTCCTTTACAAGAACATTAATTATGGAAAACACCTGTGTAGTTGGTGGTTTGGTCCTCACACTATTAACTGCAGAATTTATAACAAAGGTAACCGTTCAGTGAAACTATGTCTTTTCCTTTTTGTTAGATACTAAAACATTTCTGTACTTGGCTATACTGGTCTTTGCCTCAAAATCAGAGAACTGATTTCTTCATGGACCTTATAAAATGGGTTTAACCACTAATCCTTTGGGGCATTTGATTGGTCTGACTTTTCTTTTCTTACCAAGCTTTCGAACTGATATCTGCAGTGCCTTTAATGGTGCTGGAAAAGATGCCATATTCTGCTAATTTGTTTGCTTGCTCCAAAAGGAATTTTTACAGAATTATTTTTTCTTGTGATGATGGGACTGGTATAAATAATAGTAATATTAGCATTTTAAAGCATGCACAAAAAAATGTGATGATGATGCTTTGTGATGCTATGTTTGTTTGGCAAATCAAGCATCAGTGTTTCTGGAGGCAGAAACTCAGAATGTTACCATCTTATCCATGGTTAATCAAAAGTGTTCAACTGTTTTATATGGTGAAGAGAAAAGAAATTAGAACTAGTACAGTCCAGCAGCCATGTGGGATGTTACCTGGATACAGCAAAGGCAGTTAACGTCTTCTTTTTTTTTTTTTTTTTTATTTGATACATAGTCTGGCCCTGTTGCCCAGGCTGGAATGCAGTGGCATGATTATAGCTCATTGCAGCCTCAAACTTCTGGGCTCAAGTGATCTCCCGCCTCAGTCTCCTGAGTAGCTGGGACTATAGGTGTGTGCCACTACACTCAGATAATTTTTTATTTTTTGTGGAGATGGTGTCTTGCTATGTTGCCCAGGCTGGTCTCGAACTCCTAGCCTCAAGCAACATTGCCACCACTGTGCCTGGCTAATTTTTAAGGTTTTATTTTGCAGAGACAGGGTCTCACTATAGCTTCTTAACTACATAATTACCTCACTTACAAAAAGACAATAATATTGCCTATCAATCAAGATAACTACAACAGCCAGGCATGGTTGCTCATGTCTGTAATCCCAGTACTTTGGGAGGCCAAGGTGGGCAGATCACTTGAGGCCAAGAGTTCGAGACCAGCCTGGCCAATGTGGCAAAACCCCATCTCTACTAAAAATACAAAAATTAGCTGGGCATGGGGGCAGACACCTGTAATCCCAGCTACTTAGGAGGCTAAGGCACAAGAATTGCTTGAACCCGGGAGGTAGAGGTTGCAGTGAGCCGAAATCATGCCACTGCACTCCAGCCTGGGCAACAGAGCAAGACTCTGTCTCAAACAACAACAACAGCAACAAAAGGGAAGTATGAGAAAATGTTATCAGCTCATCAGTAGGATGACACTTTCTTGTTGATGACAGCAGTGATAGCAGCCACATCTTATGATCCCTCTTCTGTAAAATGAAGACCAGAAGGCTTCCGAGGTCTCTTCCTACCCTCACCTTCCCAGTTCAGCCATGACAGCTGGCCACTACTCGTAGATGAAATGACATGGACACTGCCTTCGGCATGGGGGATTTTGATGAGCTTGTGTGACTCAATACACTCAGGCCAGAGCGAGTCCCCAAATAAAGGCTCTGTATAAAATACCTTCGCCTTGGTAACTGAATCTTCTCCTTATGTAATTGTGTATTTCTATCATTTTCCATGAAGAAATTTTAGGACACGGAGGCACCTAAAAAATGCCTCGCCTTGCATTTTTCATCACAAAATTCTGGCTGGAACTTTTCAAGCAAACTGGAATTATTCTTCTCAAAATTAGGCCATTAACTTGCTCTAAGTGAAAGTTTGCTGAAGTTATTCAGTAGACAAGGAAGGGAACTAACTGCCCAACTCTGGGTGTTTACATCTTTTTGTTTTCTTTTCTCAATTGGAAACATTTGCAGCTGAGGGGCCTGTGTTTTCTTCTGGGCATGACTTAAAGGAGCTGACAGAGGAGCAAGGCCGTGATTACCATGCCGAAGTATTTCAGACCTGTTCCAAGGTAAGCCAGGACGACAGTCAACAGTGCAAACCTGCAAATGATCATTACGTTAAATGTTGAGTTCGCCTTCGACCTTACAGATAAGATTTTATCCATGAGACCCAAACACCCAGAGCAACTGGAAACTGTTTGGTCATCAGATCCTTTATCTAAGCAATTATTTGGTTTAGACCTTTTTTTTTTTTTTTTTTTTTTTTGAGACAGAGTCTCCCTCTGTCGCCCAGGCTGGAGTGCAATGGTGCAATCTTGGCTCGCTGCAACCTCTGCCTCCCAGGTTCAAGCGATTCTCCTGCCTCAGCCTCTTGAGTAGCTGGGATTACAGGCATGCACCACCACATCTGGCTAATTTTTGTATTTTTAGTAGAGACGGGGTTTCACCATGTTGGCCAGGCTGGTCTCAAACTCCTGACCTCAGGTGATCTTCCTGCCTCGACCTTCCAAAGTGCTGGGATTACAGGCATGAGCCACCATGCACAGCCTAGTTTAGACTTTTAAGAAGCGACCATAATTTGCTATTGATTTTGTTTTATACCAAAGAAAGTAGAATATAGGATGGTACTCATAGTTGCCATGTCTAGCATTGTGGGAGTATGTCTTGGTATAGAAGTTTGGAGTAAGAAGGAAAAGGTGAAAATGTGTGTCTTTAGGGAAGAAGAATCTAAGATTATAATAATTTAAAAAAATTTTAAACTAAAACAACTCTATTAAATGGGAAAGAACATTAATAAATGGAATAACAATAATGGTTTTTAAAATTATTTTTGAATGCTTCTTTCAACCAGCCTTTATAATCACCACCTCCAAGTAGGAAAATTAACCTCTTTGTTGTTGCTTCTTTTCTGCCTCTTTCACCATATTAAGGAGGAAAAATACCGACAGCCACAGAGGAAGAAGAGGCACAAAAGTTTTGGATGATTTATAAAGGCATGAAATCAACCCCTTGGGTAATGAAAAATTGAGTAGAGAATCCAGCTTTAAGTAATACATTGTTCATCTAATGACCATTTATTGAGCACCTATTATAATACCTGCGAGGCATTGAGGGAAACATAAGAAAAAATTGTTTTCTGCCAAACTGAAACTGAAAATCTATTTGGGAAACAACACATATAAAATGGTTTCATAACCTGCCTCTAAGATAGTTTAACCCAATTTTTTATTCATTCATCAGCTTATTCATTTATGTATTTGGTCATTAATGATTTCACAGATGTTTAATGATACAAGACAGAAGTGAGCAACAGGGATGTGAATGGGAAGATGATTAAGACATCCCCATTTGTTTTCCTTTCCCTTCCAGAAACCCATAAAGAGATCAGGTTATATTTTTCTCACTCCATGGAAGGATAAACAGGAAAAGCAATTTACTCAGAGCTTCATGGGGAAGTGGGAGCAAGTTAGAGCCGAGACCTGGGTCTTTCGTTTCCTACATTAATGATGTTTATGTAACATTCCACTCTTGGGTTTGCCAAACCTTGGTGCTTTAAAAGTTTTTTTCTACCAACACCCAGTATGTTTGGCTAAAGTTGAAAAGCATCAAAGAGAACCAGTAAAGCCCTTTTATCCTCCCTAAGGGTCTGCTTTTATCACTCTGCTCTGGTAACTTCGTGAACTGGGATCTAAACAGCATAGCCATGGGCCACAGGGGAGCAGGCCTTCTTCAGAGGATAAAGCCCAGATTTCTTAGAAGCCCCTAACCATTGGAGGCCTCTGACTCCCTGAAAAAGACTCAGTGCATAAACAGGGCCTACCCCAAAGTAGTCAAATAGGACTGAAAGTGTATTGATACCTTTAAACCATTTCTAAGAAAATAACATTGTCTTGGATAAATATGAGTGCCATGAACTTGTGCAAGATTTCCATTTCCAAGTGAAATCAACAGCAGGTTGGAACAGAATGAGCTAGATATTTCATTGTTCAGTTCATGCATGAGAAAATTTGATTTTAGAAAGGAGGATAGAGGTATCTGAATTAGCTAAGCATCTAAAAACTATACCAATTGGTTACAGACGACAAGTACTGCATGATAGTTAATTATATACAAACCAGGAGTAGGGCAAATTAAAAATGAGTAGAATGAGAATGAGAAGAACTTGACTCTGGAAGAGTGAAAATGACCTGCCATGGCGCTCAGGTTAGAGACTTCTTCCTTGTCTCTCTACTTATATCCTGTTGAAGTTTGGAGACGGAAACTCTAGTTCAGGAGAAGATTCTGCACTTAGCTCTCATACCCCGTCAATCAAATGACAATGGGACAAGATTTCTTGCTTTGGGGAAATAACATGAAACCCTTAGCGATGCTGTTAAAGGAGGTTAGGGCAGAGTTCTATTTATGTCACATTTTGGAGTCAGCAGACCCAAAACAGTACCTAATTCAGGAAGGTCAAATAGGTATAATCAGTTCTTGACTATCAAGTGTTTGATTATTCTAGCTTGTTGATTATTTAAATTCCCTTTGTCTTTTTTGAACTTCTCTCTAACTTTATATTTTAAATAGTCTTTTTCTTTTTCTTGAGACAGGGTCTCGCTCTGTCGCCCAGGCTGGATTACAGTGGCATGATCTCGGCTCACTGCAACCTCTGCCTCCCGGGTTCAAGCAATTCTCCTGCCTCAGCCTCCTGAGTAGCTGGGACTACAGGTGTGCACCACCACGCCCGGTTAATTTTTTTTTTTTTTTTTTTTTTTTTTTTTTTTTAGTAGAAATGGGGTTGCACCATGTTGGCCAGGCTGGTCTCAAACTCCTGACCTCAAATGATCTGCCCACCTTGACCTCCCAAAGTGCTGGGATTACAGGTGTGAGCCACAGCACCCGGCCTAAAATAGTCTTAATCATGAAAGTAATGAGTACTTGTAAACAGTTTTGAAAGTCTAGAACAGTAAAAGATTACCGATGTCATACCATAATCATACCACCCAGAGAGAACTGTGATTAATATTTTGCTGTATTTCCTTTTAGATCATTTTTCCATGTGAACCTGTTTTTCTAAATAATCATATATAGATGAGATTACAGTATAGAATTACATAATATGATTATAGCATTGATTGCTTACTGTATGCCAGATAATATTTTAAGTACTTTAGATATGTTAATTTATATAACTGTCATGTTCTATAAGGTTGTGTGCTATTATCATGTCCATTTTACAGATGTGAAAATTGAGGGGTTAAATGACTTGTCCAGGATTAGGCAGAGTAAGTGACAGACTGGGCGTCAAACCCTGGCAGCCTGGTTTCAGACCACTGCATAAGCTCCAGACTGCCATGCTGGTGTTTCTCTTGGAAATTTTCATTTCAGTGAGAATACAGCATCCTAGTCGATGTAGTTTAGTTTCCATTGCCATTTATTTATTTTGTATATTTATATTATTTATAGTTTGTTACTATTATAAAATAATGATTTGGTGAGCATCTTTGGCATAGAGCGTTTTACCTATTTCACATTATTTCTTAGAAGTAGAATTCCTAGATCAAAGGTGAATGTATGCATTTTTAGGCCGGTCACAGTGGCTCACATCTGTAATCCCAGCGCTTTGGGAGGCCGAGGTGAGTGGATCACTTGAGGTCAGGAGTTTGAGACCAACCTGGCCAACATGGTGAAACTCTGTCTCTACTAAAAATACAAAAAAGTTAGCCGGGTATGGTGGTGCACACTTGTAATCCCAGGTACTCGGGAGGCTGAGGCAGGAGAGTCACTTGAACCCGGGAGGCGGAGGTTGCAGTGAGCCAAGATTGTGCCACCACACTCCAGCTTGGGTGACAGAGCAAGTCTGTTTCAAAAAAAAAAATTAATAATTATATGCTTTTTTAATGTTGAATATATACATATTACCTATTTTTCTGCCAAGTTTTATGAAATCCTAGCCATTCACAGATGATGGACAGGACAGGTAGACTGTTCAACTCTAATCCCAGTCAACTGGCTTTTCATTAGTAACTTCAGTTCCTTGGGTGGTGCAACAACACTCAGAACGAAAACAAAATATTTTCTTTCTTTGCAGCAAGACTTTAGAAGTTCTTGGGATTTCTTCCCATTGTTACTCATTCCAGTTCACTGGTAATGAGTGCTCTCACTAGCCCATCCCCAGTCTCGCCTTACAGTGCATGAACCCCCTAAATCCGTGAACAGTGTTGTGTACAGGTGTTTACTTATCTGTGCATTCTTCTTCTTTTTATTTTTGTTTTTATTTTTATTTGAGACAGAGTCTCACTGTGTCACCCAGGCTAGAGTGCAATGGTGCAATCTCAGCTCACCGCAACCTCCACTTCCCAAGTTCAAGCAATTCTCCTGCCTCAGCCTCCCAAGTAGGCTGGGATTACAGGCACGCGCCACCACACCCAGCTAATTTTTGTACTTTTTTTTTAGTAGAGACAGGGTTTCATGATTTTGACCAGGCTGGTCTCAAACTCTTGACCTCAGATGATCCACCCACCTGTGTTCTTCTGAGGAGGATGTATTTCCTCATTTATCCTAGGGAAGAGAAATGTCATTAGCGTTTATCAGGTTCTCAAAAGGAGACCTCCCCCCAAAAAAGTCAAAAAGCACTACTATAGGATATGATACCATAGCCTTAAATATATAATTGGTTATTTTAGAAGAAAGCTAATGAATATCAAATGTTTATGGATACAAAAGATAAGCTTCTTAGACAAAATCTTCAAATCAATGAAGGTCATTTGTCTTTGAATACCTGCCTTGGGGAAAGTAACCCAAATTTCATTCCCATCCTCTCTCCCTGCCAAGGTTCAAAGAGCAGCACTTTAGAAATTGAAGTTACCATAGCAACACACTCTGTGGCATGAAAACATAAGCTGCAAAAATAAGTTAAAGTTCTGGAAATGTATTGGTTGCAGGGGTCACATTAGCATATTTTTGTCTCTCCTCTCTGTGCCAATGGCTCTATTTTAGGAATTTTGTTTACTTTGATGACAGCGGAGTCCCCCCACCCCCATTTTAATAGAATTGGGAGCATCTTCATGGTGGTAATTGGAGAAGTAATTATTAAGAAAACTGCCTTCAAGGCCCTTTTCCACCTCAATTTTTCAAGGAAGCACCAAATACCAGCTTCAGACCTTTAACCCAAGAGCTTCACACAAGCACAGTGAGGACAGAACTGTCTGTGAAGGGTTTGATTTGTTCCCCAGACAGAAAAATCCACACTCTTCTTCAGCACATTTGCCAGGAAGGCAGGCGGGGGTCTGTCACTACTCAAGAGCTGAGCTTGGGGCCACCCCCTGCGGCAGCCCCCACCAAGCTTAGTGTCCTTGTTGTACAATAGGGCTCTGTCCCCATGGGGCTCTCAGAAAGACCAAATTACACTGCCTGGTTCAGAGTAGATATTTAATAGGAGTTAGTGCTTTCTGTGCCTTTTTTCACCCTTCTTCCATAGAATCGGATAAACTCACGCTTATGAAAAGTGCTCTGGAAACAGGAAAGTCATATAAAATGATAGACGTTGGCTGGGCGTGGTGGCTCATGCCTGTAATCTGAGCACTTTGGGAGGCCAAGGTGGGTGGATCATTTGAGGTCAGGAATTCCAGGCCAGCCTGGCCAACATGGTAAAACCCCATCTTTACTAAAAATACCAAAAAAAAATTAGCTGGGCGTGGTAGCCCGTGCCTGTAGTCCCAGCTACTCAGGAGGCTGAGGCAGGAGGATCGCTTGAACCCGGGAGGAAGAGGTTGCAGTGAGCCAGGATCTTGCCACTGCACTCCATCCTGGGCAACAGAGTGAGACTCTGTCAAAAAAAAAAAAAAAAAAAAAAAAAGCAATAGGCATTAATGTCGTGCCTCCCTCTGGGTGGAAATGAAGTAGGTGTGTTTGTCCCGCAGGTCATGATGCACATCCGGAACCACCCCGTCCCCGTCATTGCCATGGTCAATGGCCTGGCCACGGCTGCCGGCTGTCAACTGGTTGCCAGCTGCGACATTGCCGTGGCGAGCGACAAGTCCTCTTTTGCCACTCCTGGGGTGAACGTCGGGCTCTTCTGTTCTACCCCTGGGGTTGCCTTGGCAAGAGCAGTGCCTAGAAAGGTAATTTAACTCCCCCCACCCACCTCTGCCTCCCAGCCTTCTCCAGAGTTCCTCCTCCAGTGCATGCGATGATTCAAGATCTGCTTGTTAAAAGTGCCTTTCATATCAGGACGTTCTGCCCAGAGTGCCTCTGGCTAGATGGGCCAGGATGTTCCCTCTAATGGCAGGGAGGGAAGAGCCGACCGCCTGCCTGTTCCTCTGTAGCTTCTGACGCCAGGCGTCAATTTGTGAAATCACTGCATTTCCATCATGCGTACCCTCAGTACCACTGGGTAGGTTTGCCGATTAGTTTTGTTTGTCTTCCTAATGGCCCATATTTTGTAATCTTATTTGAAATGCAATTGAGACTCAGTTTTGTTGCACTGAATGGTTGCCCATGAGATAGAATAGCGTGCTGACATAATGCCAGTATCAAGAGCCTAGGATAGTAGTGTCGCTGGCTCACTCTTCATCAACAGTCTGTCTTGTTCCAGAACGGATTTAGAATAGGTGATTTTTGGAGTGTGTTGGGTTTACAACGGTTGCATTTCAGGAACATGAATCTCCTGTGCGTGGTATCTTGAATCTGCCCAAGAAGGAGCCGTGTTGCAAAGTGGTTTTGTTAACTACAGTGAAGTCTGTTTCCGCCACAAAGCTTTCTTCCTTCCTATAACATCGTAAAATAATATTTCCTAAACTTCCCTCAAGTGTAAACCAACAGTGTTCTTGTTGCGGAAAAAGTGCATCCTTGTTCTTAATTGGAAATCTATAAAAAAGGGGGCAGAATCTTAGACCACACCAAGTAAAGAAGCTAAATTGCTTTCTAATGTATATGATCTGCTTTAGCATCAGCTGTGAAAATCAGCAATTGCTCACATGCCTAAGACGCAAAAGAAATAAGATCCAAGGGAAATCCAGTAGTAGGACCAAGAAGTTTAGGGAAGTATTCCTTTCTTTTGCAGTGCCCCTTTGTTAGTTTTTGCAGAAATGTGTGTTTGTGGGGAAATTCTGAAGACAGATACCTGCGAACACACACACTTAGGACAGTGGGCTGGAAGTGGGCTTCACACTACAGTAGGTGACGGCTGGCTAAAGTGTCTTCAGACTAAGAGGATGTTTTCGATTCTGTCAAGATAGACACTTACCTTAAACTCATTCAGTAATTTTTTTTTTTTTTTTGAAACAGAGTCTCGCTCTGTCACCCAGGCTGGAGTACAGTGGCGCTATCTCAGCTCACTGCAGTGTTCAAGGGATTCTCCTGCCTCAGCCTCCATAGTAACTGGGATTACAGGCACGTGCCACCATACCCGGCTAATTTTGTATTTTTCGTAGAGATGGGGTTTCACCCTGTTGGCCAGGCTGGCCTCAAACTCCTGACCTCAAGTAGTCCGTCCCCCTCGGCCTCCCAAAATGCTGGGATTACAGGCATGAGCTGCCGCACCTGGCCCATTCAGTAAATATTTCTTAAGACTCTACTTTGTGTATAACAAATTGATTGTCAGAGCTTATTCATAAACTATCTTATAATGGTGCAAATCAACTCACAAGGCCTTTGTCTAATAAAAGACAACTGTGCTGACAGCTGCTTGTCCTCTTCAACACCTGATGTGCTGGAAGGTTCCACAGTAAAGCACTTGAAACCTTGAAGTCAGCCCTACTGTCTGGATAAGAACCCATTCTCTCTTAAACTTTTGAAATCAAGGCTTATTAAATTTGATTCCTAGAAACTTAACGCTAGACCATATTTATCAAATTTTAAATTGATAAAATTTAAAGTTTTTGAGAAGAAAAAGGGGAAAATATGACAAAAACAGGCCTTAAGTTCCAAGGAAGCCCAGTCTTCAGAAACCCCATTTCATAATCACCCAGTTGGATGAACCAAAGTAGCTTTTACCTCCCAAGGACAGAGCTTCTCAGAAAATGGGGCAAAAAATCTCCGGACAGCCCTACTCAGGTTCCTGGTCTCTGTTCTCATGTTCTGACCCCCAGAAGGCCTCTAAATCACTCGACTGGAGACTCGCCAGTTTTTTCTAATCAGCTGCCTGAAAGCAGTTCAGAGTTCTGTCAACAAGTCCTTGCACGCTGGGCTTATTAATGCTGGGCCACTCAGAGCCATGACTCAGGAACATGGCTTGGGGTCAACACTGAAAAGCAGAAATCACAGTACTGATAAAGGGAATTTTGTAGGAAGAAACAGGCTTTTGGAACTTAAGGCCTTTGTTAGGTTTCTGGATTTGCAGATCTAATTGTGTGGGCCTGCTTTAGGAGGAAAAGCTGGGATTCATAACAATCTAATAAACCTGACCCAAACCACCTGCCCGTTGTCTTTGCTGATTGTGCGCATGTGAACCCATCCACGGACATCCATGCACAGGCCCACCGAGTATTTTGGGGGGTGGGTGCGTGTCCCTCATACACCCACAGGGAAGCTAGCAGGTACTTTGCAAACTGGCCTGGGCAGGAAGTTGGGCCTGTCTCACACTGGATAAGACAACATGTATGGGTCACTAGTGCCCTCTCCTGGCCGCCGCAGGGACCTGCTTGGCTGTGCTGGAGACTGGGGCAGAAACCATGCAATCAAGCCTGTCTGTTCAAATCAGACCAAGCCTGGACATGAATAATATTCCCCATTTGTAAAGAGCTTCTCTCCTTGGGCATGATCTAAATAATGCATCTTTCTGGCACCCCATAAAACACCCTGCCTGGCGCAGCTGCTCCGTTCCCAGGCAGAGCTGGCCTTGCTCAGACCCTGAGCCAGTGCCTCAAGCAGCCGGTCTCACTGGAGAGCACGTGGGAAATGAGAAGCCCTTCCTCCCAGAACAGTCATTTTCCTGAGGCAGGCAGACTCTGATTTCCTAATCAGCTAATGAGAACAGAGTGGGGTTTCCAAGCTGGAAAGATGGTTAAAGCCCGCTGCTCAAACTGGTGCAGATGTTAGAGAGCCTGGGAGAAAGGTTGGGTCTCCAGCCTGCCCCAGACAGGCTGCGTTTTAGCAGTGATTTGTGTGGCCGGAGGTTGGGAGTGCAGTTTTAGAGGACGCACAGTTCCACACCCAGTTTGCAAGAGGGTCTGGGAGTTTCAGGGCCTCGTGTCCTGTGTCCGGCCAGTGAGATGGGACCCATGACCCTCACTCCAGTGTGCTTCCCTCAGAGCCTGGCCATGTGGCAGCCCCAGGGACAGACCCTGCTGGTGCCACAGTGCCAGTGCGAATGCATGTGTGTGTGTGCACAAGTATCCCATGGGTTCTGTTCAGGCCTGACTCTTTCCGTAGTGCTCCTTCTGCAGCTCCTCACCCTGCTGCTGGTGATCCCTGGGAGACAGATGCTATGTGCTGTGGTCTCAATGCTGTGTCCTCCCCAAATTCCTGTGTTGAATCCTCACTCCCAAGGTGATGGTGTTGGAAAGTGGGGCCTTTGGGGGTGATGAGATCATGAGTATGGAGCCCTTGTGAATGAGATCAGTGACTTTATGAAAACAGCCCCAGGCTGGGCGTGGTGTCTCATGCCTGTAATCCCAGCACCGTGGGAGGCCGAGGCGGGTGGATCACCTGAGATCAGGAGTTCGAGATCAACCTGGCCAACATGGCGAAACCTCGTCTCTACTAAAAATACAAAAATTAGCTGATTATGGTGGTGCATGCCTGTAATCCCAGCTACTCGGGAGGCTGAGGCAGGAGAATCACTTGAACCCTGGAGGCGGAGGTTGCAGTGAGCCGAGGTCGTGCCATTGCTCTCCAGCCTGGGCAACAACAGCAAAACTCCATCTCTTAAAAAAAAAAAAAAAAAAAAAAACACACGCAGTCCCAGAGAGCTGCCTTACTCCCTTTTTCTCCATGTGAGGACACAGCTAGAAGGCCCCGTTTACAAACCAGGAAGCAGGTCCTCACCAGTCGCTGAGTACCGGCACCCTCACCTTGAACTCTCCAGCCTCCGGAACTGTGAGATATAAATGTCTATTGTTTATAAGCCACCAGGCTGTGGTGCTGTGTTCCAGCAGGCTGAATGGACTAAGACACCACACCCATGCAAAGGGGCATGACGTGGGGAGAGTCCCTTGTGGGCTGTGGCACACGGTTCTTGCCACTTGGGTGGCCTATGAGATCCAGAAGACCCCTCTGCTTTAAATAATCACCCCCGTTCCAAGGCTGGGGTAACCATTTAAAAGCCAGCATTAGAGATCATGGACCATCTGCAGTTGGCCTAGTTGTGTTAAAAAATAGGTGTTGCATTCACTGGGTGCCTACTGAGTGCCCAGGACTGTTATTATACGAGCCTTGCACCTGCTATCTCTAATCCTTGCAATACTGCAGGAGGCGCTCATTTTTGTTTTCCAGATGAAACAAACTCCAAGGTGTTAGTTGAAGGTCTTGTGGTTAGTAAGTGGCAGAGCTGGGGTTGGAACTCAGGTACATCTGGCTCAGCCAGGTCCCTTGAGCTCAAACCAGGTCCCTGAGCTTTTCTTCTGCAAGCAAAATCTTCATAGTGACCTCCCTGATTTATGTCTGGCTCAGATGGACAATTTTTCCCCCAGCCTTTCCATTGTACTTGATGTGACAGTGTGCCCTGCTGTCATTAGTTAGTGGCTTCTTCACTGTGTCCCTTGGTGATGGTCATTTGTACTCAAGCGTGCTGGCTGCGGAAGTGAGAGGTGAGAAATGGCTTGCTCAGAGGTCCCAGGAGGACCAGTGCCCAGCAGGCTTGGGACCAGGCCCCGCCTGTGAAGCTTGGACTCCAAAGGACTCAACCCCAAAACATCTGGGGCATTTGGAATTCCGTGCAGTTCTGCAGCTACATACTGCCGGCCCAGGCTGCAAGCCCCCCACCTGGGATGAATACTTGCCCATCTGCTGAGCCGGCCAGGAAGGAACACTTACTACTTTGGATTTACTCTTTCCTCCTTCCAGCTCTGACTCCATTCTTAACGACTCTGAGAGTCATCTAGGACTTGATCATTGCAAGTGACAAAGGGATCGATAAGGTTGACTTGGGTGGCTTTCGTTATTTTTTCTTGTTGCATCAGTTTTTCAGGCTTGGCCACTTCCTGACATTTGGTCCCTCTGAGTTCCCCAAGAGCCGCCTGTGTCAGTGGAGGGTAAGTGGCTGGGAGGAGCTGTGACACGGTCTCCACCTTGGCTTCTGATCCCAGCTGACACGCAGTTCAGGGGCAGAGATGGAGCAGAGCACTGTCCTGGCCCCGTGCTGTGACCTGCTAGGTGTCTTCAGCAGGGTCCTATTTCACAGCTGTTCACAACAGGATCCGCTTTTTAGCTCCTGGTTCAACCAGGGCTTCAGACACGCTTTGGCATGAAGTGCTCTTCCTGGTCAACTAAAAATGGTCTGCCCTGGAACCCCCATAGCTGTCACGTTCCTGCTCCCTCCAACGTAAAATCGGTACAGTTCCAAAACAGAGGTGGTGATTTAGTCCATGCCTTTAACTTTACAGAGGAGAAAAGGAGGCCCTGCATCACCCGTCCCTGGCTGCCAGCCCAGTGCGTGTGGGCTCCATCTCCACCCACGGTGGCAGGAGGGGCCTTGGGCCAGGCTTCTGGTCTCTCTATCCAAGTTCAATTCTGGGGGATCCAATCTACTCCTGTGGCTTAAAAACCTTCTAGATCCGTGGTTCTAAACTGGGAGCAGTATTGGCCCAGGGATATGTGGCGATACCTGGAGACATTCTTGATTGTCACAGCTTGGTGGGGGGTAGGTACTACTGATAACTAGAGAGTGGAGGTCAAGGATGCTGCAGAACGTCCTGCAATGCACAGGACAGCCCCCACCCTCCCTGCAAAAGTTATCCAAACGTCAGTATCACCAGGGTTGAAAAACCCCACTCTACATGCTGATGCCTCCCCTGTGTGTGTCTCCGGCTAGTCCAGCTATCACCAGGCAACAGGCCACCCACAGTATAGTAGCTCAAGACAACAGAATTTGCAATTTGGACAGGGCTTAGCGAGGAAGGCTTCTCTCTGCTCCAGAAGGTTGGCAGCCTCAGCTGGGGATTCATCTGAAGGCTGCTTGCTCACGTGTCTGGCTGTGAATGCTACCTCTCAGCTGGGCCCCCGCAAGGGTGGTTGGTGGCACACTGCACCCGGCCTCTCCGTGTGGCTTGGGCTTCCTCACAGCATGGAGGCCAGGTCCCAAGAGCAAGAGCCAGAGCCAGCTGCAAGCTGTATCACCTCCTTGCCCTTGTCTCAAAGGAACCAACCTGCCACTTGTGCTGTACTCTATTTTCCTGCCTGCCTGCCTGTCTTCCTCCCTCTCTCCTTCCTTCCCTCATAAATATTTGATAGGTTGCTTGCTATGTGCAGGACAGTCTTCCAGTGCTGGAGATACAGAAATCAACAGAAGACTTTAAAAAATGGCCAGGCATGGTGGCTCACGCCTGTAATCCTAGCACTTTAAGAGGCCAAGGCCGTGGGGTCACTTGTGCCCAGGAGTTCAAGACCAGCCTGCGTAATATAGTGAGACCCCATCTTGGAAAAAAAAAAAAAATCCTGTCCTACTGGAGTTTACGTGCTACAAAGGACATACACTATAAACAAACGTGAAATATATAGGGTGTTAAATGGAGAGAAGTGCAAAAGATTTAAAATGTAGCCAGACGGGGGTCGCATCAGGGTTTGTTTTACACTTGGAGCAGGGCGGCCATGGAAGACCTCAGTGATAGGGGATGCAGGACCAGAGGCCTGCAATGAGGGCGTGTGCCAGGACGACACCCAGGGAAAAGTCACCCCAGGCAGAGGGACCAGCGAGTCCGAGGACCCTGAGGTGATGGTGCATGGGCGTATTTGAGGAACATCAGGGATGCCACCAGGATTGTGAGAGCCTGAGTGAGGGGTGGGGAAGGGAAGGGCCCCTGCCTGTGTGTCCTTGTGCACCTGGGGACCCCTCTTTTCCATTTTAAGTTTGACTTTAGAGGAGCCAGGCTTGGTAGCGTGCGACAGAATTGGTTGGTGCAGCATGCAGTGGTTGTGAAGCAGAGGACACGGTGGGGAGGGAGGGAGCTGGGCTCCCCCGCTCTTCACCAGCCCTGGAACCTCAGGGGAGGGTAGTAGGAGGGGAGAGGGCATCCTTTCCTTGCCACATCTTACCGATTGGTGAGTTAAAACCATGCTGGGCTCTACGTCTGGTCCCCGAAGACAATGTCTGTAAATCCTTGCCTCTCCGGGAGGCTGGGTCTGCTCTTTCCAGTCAGGCCAAGGTGACAGCCCCGTGACTGCTTATTGTGGGAGGTGGCCCCAGTGGGTTCTGAGAGGTACTGGAACCCCCACTCCCCGCCACCCCACCCCCATACTGCAGTGTCTGTGGGGCATCCCATCTGATGTGGCTGCCGTCCTGTGCTTGGCCCTCAAAAGAGGTAGACGAAATCCCCAGCCGTGGCAGGGCTCAGTGACCAGATCTTTGCAGGAGCAAGAGAACACGGGACAGCCACTGCTCCCCTGGGCCTGGTGTGGTTTCTTCGCTCTTGGAAAGATCCGCTCTCCTCCCGGGCAGGAGTTAGGGCACTGAAGACGTCAGGGCTGGCGGATGACGTGGTATTTGAGGAAGCAGGTCATTGAGCAGAGGCGGGACTCAGGTGGCGGGGGCGGGTCACAGGAGAGCACCTCAGTGACCTCCCGTGTCTCCCCGTAGGTGGCCTTGGAGATGCTCTTTACTGGCGAGCCCATTTCTGCCCAGGAGGCCCTGCTCCACGGGCTGCTTAGCAAGGTGGTGCCAGAGGCAGAGCTGCAGGAGGAGACCATGCGGATCGCTAGGAAGATCGCCTCACTGAGCCGTCCGGTGGTATCCCTGGGCAAAGCCACCTTCTACAAGCAGCTGCCCCAGGACCTGGGGACGGCTTACTACCTCACCTCCCAGGCCATGGTGGACAACCTGGCCCTGCGGGACGGGCAGGAGGGCATCACGGCCTTCCTCCAGAAGAGAAAACCTGTCTGGTCACACGAGCTAGCGTGAGTGGAGGCAGAGGAGTGAGGCCCACGGGCAGCGCCCAGGAGCCCACCTTCCCCTCTGGCCCAGCCACCACTGCCTCTCAGCTTCAACAGGTGACAGGCTGCTTTCATGACTTGATATTGGTGTCACAGCATTTGGCCTACATTAAAAGCCACAATTTCATGGGGAAAGGACAAAATGGAGAGTGACTGAGGTGCTGACCTCAGTGCAAGGCTGGTGAACCCCGCAGCGGGCCAGCTATGGTGGGAAGCCTGGCATTTGGGGTGCTCCTTGCAACGTCTTAAGCAAGCGACCCCCCTGACATAGCAAAAGGTGGCAACCCATGGAGGCAGAAAGAAGGACGCCAGCCTGACCCTTATCTGAAACGTCCTAAGCAGAGTTAATCCTGGCTGCTCAGGAGAGGCGACACATTTCAAATCTCCACGAGATATTCTCCACACAGAAAATCTTCTTGATTCTATAGAGACTTAATCATGCCTATGGCTTTGAATAATCTTATGTGATTTAAATAAATTAAATCTTTATAGAGACTGGTATGTTTTATCTCCCCAGCTACACTGCAAGCTGTCTAAGAAAAGAAAAAAAAATCAATTAACTGTTTTTGTATGCTCACGCTGATGGCATAGAGTAGGTGCCTCCTATTTCTATAACAAATGCCCTTGTCATCCACGTTTTTGTGAAACCCGGACTCCAGGCTCAACCTGAGGATGAAAACGCTGGGGAGAGGAGGTGGGATGCACACATCCTACGCATTAAGAGCACCTCCTCCCGGCTGGGCGCTGGCTCCCGCCTATAATCCCAGCACTCTGGGAGGCCAAGGCAGGTGGATTACCTGAGGTCAGGAGTTCAAGACCAGCCTGACCAACATGGTGAAACCCGTCCCTACTAAAAATACAAAAATTAGCCAGGTGCAGTGGCGTGTGCCTGTAATCCCAGCTACTTGGGAGGCTGAGGCAGGAGAATCGCTTGAACTCAGAGGCGGAGGTTGCAGTGAGCCGAGATGGTGCCACTGCACTCTAGCTCTGGGGCGATAGAGCAAGACTCCGCCTCAATAAAAAAAAAAAAAAAAAGGAACACCTCCTCCAGACACACTTCCAAATGATGCTCGGCTTCCAGGAGAGATCACAGACCAGAACCAGGTGCAGTGCATGAGTTTCCCACCTGAGCAAGGGTTTGACTGGGGACCTAAGTCTATGACCTGCTGGCTTCAGGTCAAACGTGGCCCAAGAAATGTCCCAAATCTCTTGTCCTCAAGATTGCCGTAAGGCTGATTGTTTAAAACCAGTTTATTTCACCTGTGAGTAGAACGTGGCCTTTCATGGGATGAGTACCACACTGGGGATGAAGAGCTGTAAGGCTCTAGCCTGTGGTTATTCAAATGGCCGGGGCAAGGGTCTCGTGGTATGGGTGTCCCTGAGTTGTTTTCACAGGTTTCTGTTGAGAAAGACAATTTGTTTCTTTCCTTGATTTTAGAAAACATAGAGTGTGCTCTTGAAAAAAAGGAGTTTGTTACAACTCCTTACGCACAGAAAATTATGAGAGCTGCCACTTCCTGGACAAACACTGTGTGCTGAGCACCCTCTGTACATTCTAATTTCATCCTCATGCCAGCCCAGTGGTGTAGGTACCGCAGCGACCTCCAGCTCATGCGTGAGTAGGTGAGGCCAGCTTTGTCCAAGGTCAAACAGCTGAGATTGTAGAGTGAGGATTGCAGACACCATCTGCCTGATAAAGCCACAGATAATTGTCCCCCTGGCCACACTGCCCCGAAGGGGGCCACTGGGCTGCTGTGAGGTTAACCTGGGGTCAGCAAGCCTGAAGAAATGGCCGTCCTACCCTGTGACAGTTTCCCAAGACAAAGGAATGGCCCCAGCATTGAACCCCTTGCTACCGAACACTGCCAGTGTGCAAGGGAAGGGACACCAGCTTTGCTTATCCACAGAGCACCAGTGGAGTTTTTACTGCCAAGCTCATAAACACCGGGCTGAAGTTTCTAGATGAGGGCGTGATGCACTGGCTGTCGTGGGCAGCTCAAGAATCCTGCAGGTCCGTGGGACCACCTGCTGTCTCTTCCCCTTCAGGGGACCTGCTGTGGAAGTCACCACCTTGTGGTTGCCAGCCCACACCATGTAGGGGAGAGTGTGATGTCAACTCTCAGGGCCTTGGAGAAAGTAACAAACCCTTCTCAAACACTTGACAAAAGAAAATCAAAAGTTGACTTTCCCATTTCCTTATGAGCGCTATGCCCTCAAACCATGGCCTCCAGTCTGGCTTCCCGGCCCCAAGCTGATGCACACTCAGGGGCTAGCTATATATTTTAATGGCCGCCTGTGCAGAAAGTAATCCAGAAAGAAAATCTGCTCCCCACCCTGCAATGTCATGTAATTTATCCCCAGGCAGATATCAATTCTGGGTTTATTTGTATCTCTGCTTCCTTCCCCCGGGATAGTGAATACAAATTTTCTGATAACCACACATGATAATTGCTTTCGGAAAGCCTGGAAGGTTTATCTTTCCCTCTGCGCTGTTTACTTCTTGGTGTAGCTGAGCTGAGCTCTGCCCAGTAGGTCATACTCCATCAGGTTCAGGGGCCATGCAGTAACATGGGTATCCGTTTCTGTCCGCCCTGGCTGAGAGATCCTTGGAGAGCTGGCTTGACCCTGGAAAACAAAAACAAATGAAGTGAATGAGAGAACACCAGCTCCCTGACTGATTCTACACCAGTGACTTTAGGTCTGTTACAATGCAAAAGCACATGGTGATTTAGGCTGAAACTGTGCCAGGCAGCCCTAGGAAGTATGTCGTCGTTGTCTTTTTTTTTTTTTTTTTTTTGTGAGATAGGTTCTTGCTCTGTCACCCAATTTGGAGTGCAATGTCATGATCATAGCTCACTGTAACCTCCACCTCCTAGGCTCAAGTGATCCTCCCACTTCAACCTCCCAAGTAGCTGGGACTACAGGTGCATGCCACCATGCCTGGCTAATGTTTTATCTTTAGTAAAGACGAGGTCTCACTATGTTGCCCAGGCTGGTCTCAAACTCCTGAACTCAAGCGATCCTCCTGCCTCAGCCTCCCACGGTGCTGGGATTACAGGTGTGAGCCACTGTACCCACCCTAGAATCAGTTTGTTGATATCCACACAGTAACTTGCTGGGATTTTGATTGGGATTGCGTTGAATCTATAGACCAAGATACCAGCCCAAGGAGGTGAGTCTGTGTCCACATTTTTATGATCAAAAATGTTAGAAAGGTTGAAAAAAAAATAGTACAACTGTCAACCATAGCCACCATCTAGAGTCAATTAACATTTAATATGTTTCCATATTTGCTTTAATCTGTGTGTGTGTGTGCAAATAGTTTTTGGCTAAACTATTCAAACATAAGTTGTTGAGATCTTGATATCTTAGTCCTAGATACTTCAGTATACATCTTCTAAAATATAAGGATGTTCTGTCACACAGCTGTCATACTTCTGTCTCAACTAAGAAAATTTAAAACAGTTCCTTAATATTAATTATCTAGTCCATGTTCAAATTTCTCCAATTGTTCCTGAAAGAGACTTTATGCTAGATTTTTGAACCAAGATTCAATCAAGGTCCACACATTGCATTTGGTTGTTAGGTACCTTTTAAAAAATGTTTTAGTGTTAAAAAATTCAGAACAGTCCAATTCACTTTTTTAATGACATTGGCTATTTAAAGTGACCAGGCCGGCTGTCTCGTAAATGTACAAGTTTTTGGATTTGCCTATGTGTCACAATAACACTTCACTATTTTCCGTATGTATTTATTTTTAGAAGTAAACCTTGATTAGTTTGTGCCAAATTCGGTAATTCTATTCCCTTTCCCAGTGGCTAGATTAAGAATGACCCATGATATAATTCCAAAAAGATGACTGAGAGGCTTCTTGAAAAAAAGTACTCCCAGCTTGGGCAACACAGCAAAACCTCATCTCTACAAAAACACACACACAAAATTAGCTGGGCATGGTAGCGCACACCTGTGGTCCCTGCTACCCGGGAGGCTGAGGCAGGAGGATCACTTGAGATGAAGGCTGCAGTGAGCAAAGATTGCACCACTGCACTCCAGCCTGGGCAACAGAGCAACACCCCATCTCGAAAAAAAGCACTCAAGGAAGTTCAATTCATTATTACTATGTAACCATATTACCACAAACTTAACAGCTTAAAATAACCCGTTTTTTGGCTTTTGGTTTGCTTTTTGAGACGGAGTCTCGCTCTGTCACCCAGGCTGAAGTGCAATGGCACAATCTTGGCTCACTGCAACCTCCGCCTCCCGGGTTCAAGCGATTCTCCTGCCTCAGCCTCCTGAGTAGCTGGGACTACAGGCGAGTGCCACCAAGCCTGGCTAATTTTTTGTATTTTTAGTAGAGACAGGGTTTCACCGTGTTAGCCAGGATGGTCTTGATCTCCTGACCTCATTATCTGCCGGCCTCGGCCTCTCAAAGTGCTGGGATTACAGGCATGAGCCACCGCGCCCGGCCCCACCAGTTTTTTAATCTTACAATTTCTGGGGGTCAGGAGTCCAGGGACAGCTTAGCTGGATCCTCTGCTTCAGGGTCTCAGAAAGATGGAATCCCAGGGTCAGCCAATGCCGCAGTCTCATCCAAGGCTTGACTGGAGAAGGGTTCACTTCCAGTCTCACATGGCAGTTCCTTGCAGGCTGCCAGACTGAGGGCCTCAGTGTCACACTGGCTGCTGAGCAGAAGCCACACTCAGTTCTCTAACATGTGGCTCTCTCCATGTGGCAGCTCACAACATGGAAGCTGCTTCACCAAAGCCAGCAAGGGAGAGAGAGGGTCTCCTAGTGATGTGGCTGTTACAATTGTATGTAACATGAGCACATGTGTGTAATCACAGAGAGCCCATCACCTTTGCCATATTCCATTGGTGAGAAGCAAGTCACAGGTTCCATATCAAAACAAGGGATGATGCCAACAGCTGGGGCTCATGAAGGCCACCCTAGATGCTGTCCTCTGTAGAAGTAATGGCTTCTCTCTGGAGTTGTGGCTGCAGACACCTGTACTCAAAAGAAGACAAGGCAGAGGGCAAAAGCCTTCCCAATGAAGGTGGCAGGTGGAAAGATGGAAAAAAGCCAAGACTTTGATAATGTGACTGAACCACTGTATCTTTGGACTCCTAATTACGTGAAATAATCCTTATGGCGTAAGCCATTTTGAAGGGCGTTTTCTGTATTTTCAAACCTAAAGCATTCTCTATCGTAGACGCTTTTGGTGGAGGTAATAAAATCATAAATAACTAATGAACCCAAGGTAGAATGTCCTCAGATGCAAAGAAGTACACGGTGCTGTCTGAGTCCAGACGAGGAGTTTCCTTCCAGCTGGAGAGCCAGAAGAAACTTCATGAAGGGCATTTTGAAGAATAGGTAAGTCTGGGCCAGGTGCGATGGCTCATGCCTGTAATCCCAGCACTTTGGGAGGCCGAGGTGGGTGGATCACCTGAGGTCAGGAGTTCAAGACCAGCCTGGCCAACATGGTGAAACCCCGTCTCTACTTAAAATACAAAAAAGTAGCCGGGCATGGTGGTAGCTGGACTACAGTCCCAGCTACTTGGGAGGCTGAGGCAGAAGAATCGCTTAAACCCAGGAGACGGAGGTTGCAGTGAGCCGAGATTGTGCCACTGTACTCCAGCCTAGGCAACAGAGCGAGACTCCATATCAAATATATATATATATATATATCTTAAATATATATATATCTTAAATATATATACATATATCTCAAATGTATATATACATATATATACCTATATCTTATATATATACTATATATATACATATATCTTAAAAATATATATATACATATATATATATTTGATAATCTGAATGAAACAGATGCTTTCCTGGGAGAATAAATTCTAATTTTGGTTGGTACAAGAATTAGAAAATATAAATAGACCAATATCACAGAAGAAAAGTGTGTCACAGTGATGCAAAACACATGAGGCCTCGCTTGTCTTAACAGTAAATTCTAGAAAACCTTTATGGAAACAAACAGGCAAGAGCACATGATGAACTAGAATCTCATGTGAAGACAGATGCAAGGTTTGCCTTATGAATGAAAGGATTGTTTATAAAATCGGATCATGTAATTTACTGCAATGTGTTGGTATTATTTCTGGGTAAGAGAGTGGGGATATGAGTGGAGAAAAGGGTTTTCACTATTATCATTTGGGTGTTAGGATTACTCTGGGTGAAGGAATTACTGGTGCTTTTTTTTCCCCCCCCAAAATAATAGCTTTATTGAGATATAATTCAAATACCATACAATGTACCCACTTAAAGTATACAATTCAGTGGTTTTTAGTTTATTTGCGGAGCTATGTGATTTACCACAATCAATTTTAGAACATTACGGCTGGGCGCAGTGACTCATGCCTATAATCCTAGCACTTCGGGAGGCCGAGGCAGGCAGAACAACTGAGGTCAGGAGTTCAAGACCAGCCTGGCCAACATAGTGAAACCCCATCTCTACTAAAAATACAAAAATTAGCCAGGCATGGTGACGTGTGCCTGTAATCCCAGCTACCTGGGAGGCTGAGGCGAGAGAATTACTTGCACCCGGGAGGCAGAGGTTGCAGTGAGCTGAAATTGCGCCACTGCACTCCAGCCTGGGCGATGGAGGGAGACTCTGTCTCAAAAAAAAAAAAAAAATAGAACATTTCATCACCCCCAAATGAAACTCTGTACCCATGAGCAGTTGCTCCCCATTTCCTCCCAAGCCGCCCAGCCCCAGGCAACTACTCATCTACTCTTCGTCTCTATAAATTTACCTCTTCTGGACATTTCACATAAACAGGATCATGCCGTATATGTCCTTGAGTGTCTGGCTTCTTTCACTTGGCATAATGTTCAAGATTCACCCATGTTGGAGCATGTATCCACACTTCATTCCTTTTTATTGCCAAATCCTATTTGATTATATGGCTATTCCAGATTTCATCAGTAATTGGTTGATGGACATTTGGGTTGTTTCCATGTTTTGGCTCCTATGAGTAAAATGCTGCTGTGAACTCTCGTGCATGGGTTTCCGTGTGGATGTCAGTTCCGCTTTCTCTTGGGTAAACGCCTAGGAGAGGATTCACTATCATGGGTGACTCCACGTTTAACATTTTGAAGAAATGCCAGACTATTTTCCAAAGTGACTGCACTGGTGCTTTTAATTTTCTTTATATGCTCAAATGTTTACATTTTTCTCAAATTAAATCGTTACCATTTCTACACCCAGGCTGGTTTTTTTTGTTTTTGTTTTTGTTTTTGTTGAGACGGAGTCTGGCTCTGTCGCCCAGGCTGGAGTGCAGTGGCGCGATCTCGGCTCACTGCAAGCTCCGCCTCCCGGGTTCCCGCCATTCTCCTGCTTCAGCCTCCGGAATAGCTGGGACTACAGGCACCTCCCACCACGCCCGGCTAATTTTTTGTATTTTTAGTAGAGGTGGGATTTCACCGTGTTAGCCAGGATGGTCTCGATCTCCTGACCTCATGATCTGCCTGCCTCGGCCTCCCAAAGTGCTGGGATTACAGGTGTGAGCTACTGCACCTGGCCACCCAGACTGTTTTTTACAGTATTTTTTGGTGGTATAAAAGCTCCAGAATGCTCAGGGAAGGTAAAGACCAAGAGGAATCGTGGACAAATTGAATAGTTAACAACCAAAAGCCAACAATTTGCAGATTGAAGCTGAAAAATGGGTAGCATCGGATAATATACCCACATCTCTCAGGCCAGTGTTTCCCAGCCTGGGGTCCCAATTCTGAGGCACACAACAACCTTAGGTGGCACAGAGGAGAATCTGTTTATAAAATGTTTTCTAATTATTCTAACACAATCAGAAAAATCAACTAACATGTCAAACTCATGATTATACAGCTCTAATTTCTTGCAAATGAGGCTTTTGTAAGTGGGTCAATTTAAGGAAAAAATATTATAAATAAAAATATAAGCATTACACAGATATGATCAAAATATCATGAAGGTGGCATGCAAAGACCTGAAGTTTGAGAAACACTGTCCCTGGGATAGTATTTTAATAAAGGATTCTTGAATCCCAAGTAGCTGGGACTACAGGCATGCACCATCACACCCTGCTGATTTTTTTAATTTTTAGTAGAGATGGGGTTTTGCCATGTTGCCCTCAAACTCCTGACCTCAAGTGATCCACCTGCCTTGGCCTCCCAAAGTGCTGAGGTTCCAGGTGTGAGCCACTGTGCCCAGCCAGCTCACCAAGTCTTTAAGGCCCAAGGGATGGACAGTTGCCTGGGTCTTTGTGCCCCCCACCCCAGCCCTCACCCCACAGGGACCCTCACTCCCCTCCTCCTGCTGACACCAGTGGGGACCTGTCCTTCACGGGCTATTATGTTCCCATGAAAGCAAATTTAACTTCCTTTACGTTCGTTACATGGATTTTTTTTTCTGGTCTGTTTCCAAAAGAAACAGTCCTGAGATGATTTTTCAAATGTAAAATCACATATTTATTGAGTGTCTACTACATTGCAAAGCCATGTGCTGGGCACTATGGGATGGTTTTTTTGTTTTGCTTTGTTTTTTAAGTATAAGGCAATTCCAACCCTCCAGAACATAGTTGAGTAGGCGAGATAAATCATGCCCACTTTCAAATTCAAAACAGTTGTCCTGAGATGAGAGACAGGATTGCCCTCGAAGCCTGTGCTGAGGACTAGCTGTGTGATGCGGGGTGAGTCGTCTCAGCCTCTTCACAGTTGCACTCTGGATGATGATAATGCCTCCCTCCTAAGCGGGTGTGAGGGCTAAATGAGACAAGATGGAGTGATGTGTGTAGCAGATGTTGGTGACCTGCTGAGAGCCCCTTGGCCACGTCCAGGTTCACCTGCAGCTTCCACAGGTGGCAGCTCTTCCTCCTCTGAGCTTCTGTCTTTCTGCCTCTGGAAGGTGTTTGGTGTTCCTGGCAGGGCTTGCTCAGACCAGGCCCACCCAGAGGAGGGAGGAGGTGAGGCCTCCAGGTGCATCCTCGGGCAGCAGAAGACAGAGTCCATGGGTGGCGCCCCGCCTCCAGTGTGCTGAGGGAGCAACGCTGAGGTGTTGCTTGTGTTTTCTCAGAAGATCCCCAGCAGGACCGAGCCTCATCGCCCACAGCCATGACCTGCTGGTGTATGCTGGCTTGATTGGCTTTCCTCCTTCCCTTCCTTTCCCCGTCCCACTTTCCAAATTAACCACCTTCCCACCAGTCCTCCATCCAATGTCTGCTGTTCAGGGAACCCAAACTAAGTGGAGACGCTGGTTCACATTTGGCACTCAGTAGACATCCCCTCCCTCAGCAAAGAAGTGAAACAACTTTAGCTGCAGAAGATGCTCCCATGAAGTGATGGGATTGGTTGCTAAATGAAGAGCACAGGCCGTAAGTATTGCAGAAATCAAGAGGGAAAAAATCCATTTTGGCTCATTAGCAAGCGAATGGCACCATCCATAGAAAGCTTTGACTTTTCAAGCCGTTGGGGATCTCAGCTCTCAGTTAACTTACAAATTGAGACACTGCACAGTGGAAAATGACTAGAAAGACCTAGACTCAGCCAGTCCTGGTACCAAGCACAGGCTGCCCTGACCAAAGGCTGGAGTGGCCTCTGTTGACATCCCCCGACAACTACCTGTGTGAGCTGCCCCGTATGTGTTCTAGGATTTCTGGAATTGCATTTAGCAGCATTCAGGGAACAGGCAGAGCAGGTGCATTTTCCAAAAACTCCCCTCCAGAGGCGCCTGGAGAAGGGATTTATGAGCCGCTGCATCTCGGGTTCCTTCTTTGGCATTTATTAGCTTTTTGATGAATGTTAGAGCAATTTTTCTGTCAACAGCTTCTCATTAGGGGCCTGGTGATGTTCTTTCTGAGCATTATTTTACTCAATATCATGCCTGGTCACCATGAGGAGAAGAGGTTCCACTTAGAAACCATCCATCTTCACAACAGCAAAGGCCCAGATAATCCCACTCCAATACTCCTGCTCCGACAGCTGCCCCGGGGCACACACTGAGCGTTCAGACAGATGCGGGGCCCTAATGAAGGGCTTGTCGGCAGGCAGCGTGCCCCGCCATTCCTTTAAAGACCTATTTCAAGTTTGATTCTGTTTCTTTTTAAAACAAGTTATAGGGAACTTGTTGGTGAAGTTATCACTAGGACTTTTTAGAGATGACAGATGCTTAAGACAAATGACAAGCCTGCCTTGGAAGAGTCCGGAGCTAGCAGGTGCTGGAAGGAGGTGTCCAGTGCCTTAATGAGCTGTTTACTTCCGCTCTCAGATGCACCGTCTTAAAACAGCTATGGTACAGAAAGCGTATAGAGGGGGTTCCTGAAGTCTCTGCCATTCTTTAGCATCAATGTCAACTCTTCAATATCATCAATTCTTTCTTTTTGTTTTGGAGACAGGGTATTGCTTTGTCACCCAGGCTGAACTGCAGTGGCATAATCACTGTAGCCTTGACCTCCCAAGCTCAAGTGATCCTCCCACCTCAGCCTCCTGAGTAGCTGAGACGGCAGGTGCACACTACCATGCCCCACTCATATTCTTATTTTTTGTAGAGACGGAGTTTCACCATGTTGCCCAAGCTGGTCTCAAACTTCTGGGCTCAGGCGATCCACCTGCCTCAGCCTCCCAAAGTGTTGGCATTACAGGTATCATCAATTCTTTTTTTTTTTTTTGAGACAGAATTTTGCTCTTGTTGCCCAGGCTGGAGTGCAATGACGTGATCTCAGCTCACCACAACCTCCGCCTCCGGGGTTCAAGTGATTCTTCTGCCTCAGCCCCCCAAGTAGCTGGGATTACAGGCATGCACCACCACGCCCAGCTAATTTTGTATTTTTAGTAGAGACGAGGTTTCTCCATGTTGGTCAGGCTGGTCTCAAACTCCCGACCTCAGGTGATCTGCCTGCCTCAGCCTTCCAAAATGTTGGGATTACAGGTATCAGCCCCCGTGCCCGGCCAATTCTTTAGCATCATATCAATTAATATGCCCTCCTCCACCTTGCCATCAGCAGACAAAGGAATATAACCTAGAATGACACTTTTTTTTTTTTGAGACAGAGTGTCACTCTGTCACCCAGACTGCAGTGCAGTGGCACAATCTCAGCTCACTGCAATCTCTGCCTCCTGGGTTCAAGCGATTCTCCTGCCTCAGCTTCCCAAGTAGCTGGGACTACAGGCATGTGCCAGCATGCCCAGCTAATTTTTGTATTTTTAGTAGAGATGGGGTTTCGCCATGTTGGCCAGGCTGGTTTCAAACTCCTGGCCTCAAGTGATCCACCCACCTTGGCCTCCTAAAGTGTTGGGATTACAGGCGTGAGCCACCGCACTCAGCCCAGAATGGCACATTTTCAAAGACGTTTTTATTGTAAACAATTTTAAATGTATGGGAAATTCAAAAGCGTAATAAATCACCACTTACACATTACCCAGCTTGAACAATTATCAATTTATGGCCAATCTTGGTTCATCTGCCCCACCCATCTGCGCCTCCTCACTCTAGACTATTTTGAGGTGAATCCCAGACCACATTTTAATGTTATTTTTATAAGAGATTACTAACTCTTGACCACTCTTCAAGTATAGCTTAACGATAAGTCTCTACCAGAAACAGTTTCTGAAAGGGCTGCCTGTTGAGGCCTTGAGACGTTCAAATTATGCCATTGTTTGGAGAGTAATTTTGGCTAAGGACCTGGAGGACTCCTTCGGCCAGGGACCCAGATAAGTTATGTTTTATAGGTCAGCAAGTGAAAGATGCAGGACCCTAAAAACGTAGGTCAAAGAGTTTTCAGCAAACACAGTTTATTTTCCACTCAAGCACCTTTTAAGTAATAATCCTATTATCTGCCCTGGTTTCTCAGCCCTATGAGGATGAGGTCTATGAACAGACCCAGTCTAATCATGGCTTCTCTCCCAAGTGATGTTGTCTCCTTTTATACCTAAGAAGATTCACATCAATAACATCCAATTAGAACTTTGCCTGTGCCACTCAGAGCCCTGAGAGGTAGGCTTCCTTTTTATCTACCAGATCTGATAACCAGAGTTCTTGCTGGGGGAATACCAATGCTAGGGGCCATTTTGAAACTTTGTGGGAGCATTATTTATGGTGAAAAAGAATTGGAAACACTGCAGGCATTTAGCAGTCAAGGGCCAGGAATGTCAGATGTCTTATAAACCATGAGACAGTTCTGCAAACGCAAGTATCTCACATTCCACAGGACTGCGTACTCAGGTAGGTGAAAACCTGCTTATAATGATGTAAGCCTAGAAAGTCACTCCATTTTGCAAATAAACACAATGTGTATTTGCACAGCTGTGCTGTACAAAGACTGTTTCAGGAATTTAACTCTGTAAGTTGAAACAAAATGGTTCTTCTTGTTGTTCAGAACTTTACCAAGAATTGTTCACCATTTGGAAAACTGTGTCCCCAAAAGCATTTCCTCACTGAGTCAAACCCATTTTTTTTTTCCTCTTCTTTTTTTTTTTTTGGTGAGCGGGGTTGGGGGTGGGGGGTGCAGGCAGAGTCTCACTCTGTCACCCAAGCTGGAGTGCAGTGGTGCGATCACGGCTCACTGCAGCCTCTGCCTTCCAGGCTCAAGCGATCCTCCCACCTTAGCCTCCCAAGTAGCTACAAGCGTGCACCACCACACCTAGCTAATTTTTGTATTTTTGGTAGAGATGGGGTTTTACCATATTGCCCAGGCTGGTCTTGAACCCCTGAGCTCAAGCAATCCACCTGCCTCCATCCCCACAAAGCGCTGGGATTACAGGTGTGAGCCACCTCACCAGGCCCCCTCTTGATTCTTGTAATACTTATTGCCTAGGCTTTTTGTTTAGCAACCAATACTATTGCTTCATTGAAACATGCCTTTCCTGCTAAAGTGTGTTTCACCTAAAACATCCGACCCATCTGTGTTTGTAGTTATGGATTCACGGGGATACTCCATGTAGGTACAGCATCTGACTACATCATTTCTCCTCTAGTCACGTGCAATCAGTTATGTATTGAAACACGCATCACTGTACATTATATTATACATTATACAGTATTATATGATCCTTTCCTTTATTTCTCAAGGACTCAGAGGGTCCCAGTCAACCAAGAATTGCCAGACATTTGAGGAAAGTCTCTAACATGGAAGGTAGGTATCAAAACAAAGTGATCTGGAAGAAACAGAAACTACACAAGGAGAAAAGAACCTTTTCTTTTTAGAGACAGGGCCTCATGCAGTGGCACAATCATAGCTCACTGCACCCTTGAACTTCTAGGCTCAAACAATCCTCCCACCTCAGCCTCACAAGTAGCTGAGACTACAGTTGCGCACCACCACGCCCCGCTAATTTTTTATTTTTTGTAGAGACAGGGTTTCATTATGTTGCCCAGGTTGGTCTTGAACTCCTGAGCTCAAGCGATCTTCCTGCATTGCCTCTCAAAGCACTGGAATTACAGGCATGAGCCACTACACCCAGTCTAAAACAACTATCATTGGCACCTGTAGTCCCAGCTACTTGGGAGGCTGAGGCAGGAGAATTGCTTGAACCCAGGAGGTGGAGGTTGCAGTGAGCTGAGATCGCGCCACTGCACTCCAGCCTGGTGACAGAGCGAGACTCCGTCTCAAAAAAAAAAACAAAAAAACAACTATCATTGGAATAGTCTCAAAGATATAAGAAATGGCATTCATGAAACACGAACAGGTTGACATACACATATGTGTGACCACGAGTATACATATGTATGTATATATAATCGTATATGTTATGTATAATACATTTCATATATTATCTGTTATATACAATATATGTATAAAAACATACAAACAAAAAAAAGAGCGTTTAGGGCATAAACTCAATAAAGGAATTTGTATTAAAATTGAGGAAAATCTCCTAGAAAATAAAGCAGAAACAGACACCATGGAAGAGAAGTATTCTAAAGAACCAGATCAAGAGAACCAATAACTAAATAACAGGAATTCCCAGAAGAAATAACAGAGAAAAGGGAAGGGAAGAAAGCATTAGTGAAATAATTCAAGGAAATGTCTCAGAACAGAAAGACAGGTGTTTCCAGATGAAAGGGGCTCATGGGCCAGACGTGGTGGCTCACGCCTGTAATCCCAGCACTTTGGGGGGCCGAGGTGGGTGGATCCCCTGAGGTCAGGAGTTCGAGACCAGCCTAGCCAGCATGGTGAAGCCCCGTTTCTAATAAAAATACAAAAATTAGCCGGGTGTGGTGGCACATGCCTGTAATCCCAGCTACTCGGGAGGCTGAAGCAGGAGAATTGCTTGAACCTGGGAGGCAGAGGTTGCAGTGAGCTGAGACCCTGCCATTGCACTCCAGCCTGGGCAACAAGAGTGAAACTCTGCCAAAAAAAAAAAAAAAAAAAAAAAAAACTGACTCACAGCAAGGCCACATCATTGTGAAATTTCAGGACACTGTCCAGCAGGCAGTTGGGTGGCTTAAGAAGTTGCCATCACTGTACCCTCTGTCACCATCCCCTCTTTTGAACCAGATGAAACTGCCTGAAAACAGCTCTGCCAGAACAAATGCACAAGCCACGAGGAAGAGAACCCGCATCCATCACAGACAACCTCTCTTCCCAGGCCACCTTCTACTCTCCCCACCACTCTGTCCAGGCACAACCTCACAGTGCCAAGTGCGGGCGTCTGTGAAACCCCACACGTACATGCTCATCACAGAAGTGCAAGGGATGTACGGCCCCTCGAGGCCAGCCTTGGCCATCAGGGAACAGGAGCAGGTGGATACAAGCTCCCCACATGGTCTCTCAGGCATGGAATTCAGGGGACCCTTCTACTAAGCTCCTTGGAAAGCCCCATCAGGATGGAGCCCCAGCTGCCCACTGCCGTGACCCACTCAATAGCCCACACTTGGGTTACATTTCCCTTCTTCTGTCTCCTGGGATCACCTTCTAGAATAAACTACGAGCATGTAGGCCTGGGTCTCAGGCTCTGCTTTCTAGGGGAAACCCAGACTAAGATACCATATTAGTCTGTTATCACTCTGCTAATAAAGACGTACCTGAGACTGAGTAATGTATAAAGAAAAGAGATTTAATGAACTCACAGTTCCACATGGCCAGGGAGGCCTCACAATCATGGCAGAAGGTAAAGGAGAAGCAAAGGCATGTCTTACATGGCGGCAGGCAAGAGAGCTTGTGCAAGGGAACTCCCATTTATAAAACCATCAGATCTCATGAGACTTATTTACTACCACGAGAACAGTATGCTGGAAACAGCCCCCATGATTCAATTATCTCCACCTGTCACCACCCTTGACACATGAGGATTATTTACAATTCAAGGTGAGACTTGGATGGGGACACAGCCAAACCATATCAGATACCAACCTGGGAGAAGGGCAAGGGTGGCCCTGGGGCAGGAGGCTTGGAGAGTGACCAGCCCTGGTAGGAGGAGGAGGGAGGCCAGGAGATGTCTCCAGGAAATAGACACTTGCAGATTTGACATCGGAAATAACTGAGCTTGTGGAGGTTTGTCCTGAGAGGCAGGGGGAAGGGGACTGGAATAGCATAGGACCTATTTAGGCTGAACCAAAGGTCATCCTGCCGACAAGGCGACCCAGGGATATGCTCCTGGTGTGAAGGCACAGCTGTGTAGGAGAGGGATTTGGTAACATAAATCAATAGACTTAAAAGTGGTTATCCTCCGTACTCTTAGGACAGAATCTGAAATTGAGAGAGAACTTCACAAAAAAACTGTGAATCAGGTAATATTTGTAATATCATTTAAAAAAAAAAGCAGGTCAGGTGCAGTGGCTCACGCTTGTAATCCCAGCACTTTGGGAGCCCGAGGTGGGTGGATCATAAGGTCAGGAGTTTGAGACCAGCCTGGCCAATATGGTGAAACCCCGTCTCTACTAAAAAATACAAACATTAGCTGGGCGTGGTGGCACGCACCTGTAGTCCCAGCTTCTTGGGAGGCTGAGGCAGAAGAATCGCTTGAACCCAGGAGGCGGAGGTTGCAGTGAGCTGAGATCGCACCACTGCACTCCATGCTGGGTGACAGAGTGAGACTCTGTCCTAAAAAAAAAAAGACAGTAATTCAGCCTGGGCAACATAATGAGACCCCCATCTCTATAAAATAAACATTAAAAATTAGCCAGTTGTGGTGGCATGCACCTCTCGTCCCTGCTCCTCGGGAGGCTGAGATGGGACAATCACTTGAATCCAGGAGTTCAAGGGTATAGCAAGCTGTGATTGCACCACTGTCCCCCAGCCTGGGCAACACAGTGAGACATTGTCTCTTAAAATTTTTCTTTTATCAATTTTAAAAGCAGTACTGTTTTCACCTGTAATCCCAGCACTTTAGGAGGCCAAGACGGGCAGATCACCTGAGGTCAGGAGCTCGAGGCCAGCCTGGCCAACACGGTGAAACCCTGTCTCTACTGAAAATACAAAAATTAGCTGGGCATGGTGGCAGGTACCTGTAATCCCAGCTATTCGGGAGGCAGAGGCACAAGAATCACTTGAACCTGGGAGTGAAGGTTGCAGTGAGCCAAGATTGTGCCAGTGCATTCCAGCCTGAGCAATAGAGCGAGACTCTGTCTCAAAAGAAAAAGAAAAAAACAGTACTGCTTTGAGTCCAACACAAGTGTAGTAGTGATTCCAGGACATCTACTGGAAGGGGTATCACCACGCAGCCACTATAAGTGATGTGTGAGGCTGGGCGTGGTGGCTCACACCTATCATCCCAGCACTATGGGAGGCCAAAGCGGGTGGATGGCTTGAGCCCAGCAGTCTAAGACCAGCCTGGGCAACATAGCAAGACCTCACCTCTCTAACAAATACCCAAAAAAATGGGATTATGGGGGCAGAGAAATCCCGCAATCTGCCGTCCGCAAACTAGAGACCCAGAAAAGCCAGTGGTGTCATTTACAGGCCTGAGAGCCTACGGTGTAGACTCCAGTCCAGGTCTGAGGGTCTGGGAACCAGAAGCACTGAGGCAGGAGAAGATCCATGTCCTAGCTTCAGCAGCCAGGCAGAGAGCAAGTTCCTCCTTCCTCTGCCTTTTTGTTCCTTTCAGGCCCTCAGTGGATTGCATGACACCCAGCGGCACCAGGGAGGGCCATCTGCTTTAGGAGCCCACCGATTCAAATGCCAAGCGCTTCCAGAAACACCCTCCCAGACACACCTAGAAATCGTGTCTAACCAGCAACAAGCTGGGCATCCTGTGGCCCAGGCAAGTTGTCACATAAAATGAACTGTCACAGTATCTATGCTGGTAGAGGCACAGCCCAGCCCTGGAAAGAGACACAGAAGATAGTGGCGATCACCTCTGGGGAGCAAAACCCCTGAGTTCTGGAGCTGAAATGGCCATTGGAATGCCTCCATATTGGGCTGGAATGATCAGGCCTCCATCTCCAGCCTCCATCAGTCATGGCACAGCTGGCACCCTGGAATGGAGACAATCCCTGAGGGGTGGCAGCGGAGGCAGCAGCTGGGCTCACAAGTCCTCCCCTGGAAAAGGCATCGGTGCACCCCTCAGAGTAACAAAAGAATGCCCATGATAACATGGAGAGATGTTTAGAGAGAAAAAAACGGAACACGTATTTTTTTGGCGGTAGTGGAGGGGACAGAGTCTCCCCCTGTCGCCCAGGCTCGAGTGCAATGGTGTGATCTCCGCTCACTGCAACCTCTGCCTCCTGGGTTCAAGTGATTCTCCTGCCTCAGCCTCTGAAGTAGCTGGGACTACAGGCGCCTGCCACCACACCTGGCGAATTTTTATATTTTTAGTAGAGATGGGGGTTTCACCATGTTGCCCAGGCTGGTCTCAAACTCCTGACCTCAGATGATCCACCCACCTCAGCCTCCCAAAGTGCTGGGATTACAGGCGTGAGCCACGGCGCCTGGCCAGCAGAACACATTTTTATCTATAGTACAATAATGATTATGTGAAACAAATTTTTTAAAATCACAGAAAAAATATTCCATAATTTTATTTATTTATTTATTTATTTTTATTTTAGAGACAGGGTCTCGCTCTGCCACCCGGTCTAGAGTGCAGTGATGCGATCATAGCTCACTGCAGCCTCAAACTCCTGGGCTCAAGCATTCCTCCTGACTCAGCCTCCAGAGTAGCTGGGACTACAGGAGTGAGCCACCACTCCCAGCTAATTTTTTAAAAATTTTTTGTAGAGACAGGGGTCTCACTTTGTATCCTGGGGTGGCCTCAAACAATCCTCCCACCTCAGCCTCCCAAGGGTGCTGGATTACAGGCATGAGCCACTGTCCACTGTGCCTGGTCTATAATTTTCTTTTTTAAGACAGAGTTTTGCTCTGTCACCCAGGCTGGAGTGCAGTGGTGCAATCTCAGCTCACTGAAACCTCTGCCTCCCAGGTTCAAGCGATTCTCCTGCCTCAGCCTCCCGAGTAGCTGGGATTACAGGCTCCCGCCACCACGCCCGGCTAATTTTTGTATTTTTAGTAGAGACGGGGTTTCACCATGTTGGCCAGGCTGGGCTCGAACTCCTGACCACAGGTGATCCGCCTGCCTCGGCCTCCCAAAGTGCTAGGATTACAGGCGTGAGCCACCACACCCACCGTGGCCCATAATTCCTAAGTAATCAAAAATCTAAAAAGCACCCCCTAGGATCTGCTTCTGTTGTTTCTCTCATTTAAGCTTTGCTCTTGTTTCATGACTTCTGTGCTTGCAGAGAAGGAACAGGAATAACTCATCATTATCAAATAACCTCTGAATGTATAGGGTACCACAACAGAAGGAAATTGGTCATATAAGCCAATATACTCCCCACCCTTGTAATCAGTCACATGTTCAAAGGAAAAAGTCAGTGGTCCCAGACACTCTGTTAAGTTAGAATGACCTGAAACAATTATTTCTCAACACTTAATGCAGCAGTTATAAAATTCTCCAGCAGAGGGCAATGGGTATTTATCTCTAGACAAAAAAGTTAGCTGTGTAACCTGCTGCTGGTTCCTTTGACTGGAAAATGATACTGACTTTTCAGCCCTGAAACTAAAAGTAACTCGTTTAGCAACTTACATAGCAAAGTTAGCTAGATGTCAGTTCAGCTGAGGCAGTGGAGAGAAAGAAGTTCATATGTAACTGTTTGCATTTTATTTTTTGAAATAGACCCGGCTGACCTCATAGCCTGCTATGAAATCGCTGATGGTTCTGTCCTGGGCTCCAGGGTAGGGTTTCTCAACCTTGGCCCCGTGGACCTTTTAGGCCAGATGGTTTTTTGTTGTGGGGGCTGTCCCAGGCCTGGTAGGATGCTGAGCAGCGCCCCTGACCTCTCCCCTCACCAGCCGAGACAGCCACAACTGTCACCGGACATTGACAAAAGTCCCGTAGAGAGAAAGGCTCCCCCGCAGGTGAGACCACTGTCCTAGACGATTATCCGGGCAGGTGAGTTTACTGTTACACATTGCATAGACCGTGCAGGTGATGCCGGAGTCCTGCTTTATTCCCGCCTTGGGCTGTTTTGGGGAATTCTCAAGCCCTGAGCTAAGAGCTGCTTACAAAACTCAGACGCAATCAATCACTTGTGTTCTAGACCCAAGGCCACCTCAGGGCAGAATCAGCACCTGGAAGCTTCCCTGACGAAACTCCACTCCCAGGAAACTCGAGGGAGCAATGGGTGTATGACTCAGGATGTCCTGGAACAGGAGAGAGGCCTCTTAGTAAGATTCTCCCTCGGACATTTCTGTTCTCAACGCCCCCAATTCCGCCCAGCCTCTGGCAGGGCGGGGCGGAGGAATTCTAGCACCTTCCTTCAGAACCAGCCCACCCTGCCCCGCCCACAAGGCACCTTCATGTTCCTCCGGCACATCCCATCTTCAGAAGCTTAGTAAAGTCTCCCCCCATTCAAAGAAGTTTCTGGCTAACAAGGAGGCTTTCTCTCGAGTTCGTTTTGCTGCATTTCTGTCGTTTTTATAGCTAAGGATACTAAGTGGTTGTCCGCACATCTCACAGGCAACGCATGATGCCGGATCCTGCTATGATTTCAGGCAGGACTCAGGCCCCAGAAGCAGGGAGCGGACCTCTGCCTGGGCCGACCTCCCCTCAGGCGCTGAGGCACAGTGCCCAGGGCTCCTGAAACTTTCATGGGCTCATGAAGACGTTTTCATGTTTCTTTCTTTTCCAATCAGAAGAATGCAGTCGTCAAAAGATCATTTTTAATTTTTTTAATGGAGGAAGGAGCCCTTGAAGGCAAAGGTTCCCAGGGCCCACTGAAGTCACCCCTCAGCCCTCATCTTTGTGCTGCACTGCCTTTTGGGTGAGGCTTCGTACAGGCCTGGTCTTGGTTGGTTAAATATAGAGTTAACCTCAACACCAGGGGAAAACCGGCAGAGTACAGGTCTTCTCTGTTACAGGGTCCATTGCATCATTTCCATATATTCGTTTATTCACTCATCAAACATTCAAATGGCCAGGTATAAATGAAAAAAAAAAAAGAAAAAATTTAAATATATTGCTAAACTTTAGGTTTAAATAATGCATTAATTCCAAATTATGAAAAACGGAGAATTGTTTTTAATTCTATGTTAAATCCTTAAGCCACCACAGCTACTTTTCCAACACCGGATTTGGAGGGGAGGGAAGAAATCAAGCTCCTTTCTTTCCTCATTTTACTGCAGCCTCTCTGTGACAACTAAGGTGAGGTGACATCTTAGTCAGCTTGGGCTGTCAAAACAAAATACCATAGACTGGGTGACTAGAACAACAGACATTTATTTTCTCACAGTTCTAGAGGCTGGAAGTCCAAGATCAAGGTGCCAACATGGTTGGCTTCTGGTGAGGACTCTCACGTAGGCTTGCGGACGGCCACCTTCTCCTTGTGTCCTCACATGGTAGAGAGTTCATTGATGCTCCTCCTCTTCTTATAGGGATACCAGTTTTATGGGATCAACGTTCCACTCTTTTGACCTCATTTAACCGTAACCATCTCCTGAAAGGCCCCCTTTCCAACACAGCCACATGAGGGGTCACGGCTTCAACTTATGAATTTGGGGCAGGACACAATTCAGTCCATAGAAGGTGAGTTGGCCAAACAATGGCATATTTTTAGCCTTTAATTGCAAGGCTGGTCTAAAAAAACAATCAAGGAGGAAGGGTGGAGTCCTTTGAGTCTTCTTTCCTAAACCTCACCTCCTCACTGATCTTTTGCTCCAGTGACTGCAGAATATAATGACGTGATAGCCTGATGGCCATTGCTCCTCTAATCGCTGGAACTGGTGAGTAACAGTGGTTATTTGTTTGAGGTTGGGTGGATATTTGGAGTTTGGTTCAGTTTCTTGGTTTGAGTTTGATGCGTTTGGTTTTTTTTCTTCTTCTTTCTTACCCTGAGAATAGGAAGAGGAATTATTCCTGCCTAGAAAAGATGGCAAGGTTTTTTTGTTTTGTTTTTTGAGACAGAGTCTTGCTCTGTTGCCCAGGCTGAAGTGCAGTGGTGTGATCTTGGCTCACTGCATCCTCTCCTTCCAGGGTTCAAGTGATTCTCCTGCCTCAGCATCCTGAGTAGCTGGGATTACAGGTGCACAGCACCAAGCCTCGATAACTTTTTGTATTTTCAGTAGAGACGGTGTTTCACCATGTTGGCCAGGCTGGTCTTGAACTCCTGACCTCAGGTGATCTTCCCACCTTGGCCTCCCAAAGTGCTGATTACAGGCGTGAGCCACCACGCCCAGCCTCGATGGCAAATTAATTGCCTAGGAAAGAAATGTCATCTGCGCTGACTCTTCCATTCAGTAGCTTAACATCCGTCAGTCACGTGTGTCACTGCTAAGCTGTATCTCTCCACAGTTGACTCTGACTTTGAATAGTCAGTCCATTGAGTGAAGATATGAATAATAAGGTTTCTTAAAACTGTATTTGGTAGGGCACAAAATTATAGTGCTAATTACATTATGTTTGGTGGGATCTTGAATTTCTATTCCCTGAGCACATCTTCCCTCTTGCCTGAAAACCCTCTGCCTTCTGATGTTCGCATTCATGATTTCTTGACATTCAGAGCTCAGATATTTAATCTGGGACAGCCCTTGCCTAGTGGCCCAGTGTAAAATCATTTGGTCACCCCATCACATTTTTCTTTTTTTCTTCTTTTTCTTTTCTTTTTTTTTTTTTTTTTTTAGATGGAGTCTCACTCTGTTGCCTAGGCTGGAGTGCAATGGCTCAATCTCCGATCTCGGCTCACTGCAATCTCTGTCTCCCGGGTTCAAGGGAAAGTGATTCTCCTGCCTCAGCTTCTTGAGTAGCTGGGACTACAGGCGTGTGCCTCCACGCCCAGCTAATTTTTGTATTTTTAGTAGAGATGGGGTTTCGCCATGCTGGCCAGGCTGGTCTTGAACTCCTGACCTCAGGTGATCCGCCCACCTTGGCCTCCCAAAGTGCTGGGATTACAGGTGTGAGCCACTGCGCCCGGCCCACTCCTATCACAGTTTTCACTCAGTAGGTCCGGGACAGCCAGAATCACAGAACCATGGGACCAGAGTAGGATGGTGGTAGTTTGAATTTCTCAGGTGGAATAGAAGGTGTAGGAGATGGTGGGATCCTGGGTGTGACTGGAAGGTGGTGTGGACATGAAGGTCATTGGGGATAAGGAGTTCAGGGTTATGAACTGGACTGTCTTTACAGATGGGCTCCTAGGACTATGGCAGGAGCAGAAGTGGAAAGAATGATTGGGGTCCCCATGAAAGAGGACAGCTGATAGGCCAGGTGCGGTGGCTCACATCTGTAATCCCAGCAATTTTGGAGGCCGAGGTGGGTGGATCACGAAGTCAGGAGTTCGAGACCAGCCTGACCAACATGGTGAAACCCCATCTCTACTAAAAACACAAAAATTAGCTGGGTGTGGTGGCGCATGCCTGTAATTCCAGTTACTCAGGAGGCTGAGGCAGGAGAATCGCTTGAACCTGGGAGGAGGAGGTTGCAGTGAGCCGAGATTGCGCCACTGCACTCCAGCCTGGGCGACAGAGCAAGACTCTGTCTCAAAAAGAAAAAAAAAAAAGAACAGCTGAGCAGGTGGAAGAATCTTGCGGGGAAGCAGGAAGCATCATGCAGTTAGAAGGCGGAGGAGGAAGACAGAGACATCCTGCATCTCATCATGTGCCGAAGCTACATGTTACAAAGAAAGATGTTCAATTTTTTTTTTGTTAATAGAAGGAATGACAAAGCAAGACTCCAGGATGGCGCCACTGCTCTCCAGCCTGGGTGAGAGTGAGACTCCATCTCAAAACAATAAAAAATAACAAAAAATAAAAGGAATGCTTTGGAAGTGATCATGAAGAAGACGGGAGAACCCCAGTTCCCTTTTCCTGGACCCCAAGGTGGGGAAGAAAACACCTTCTCCTTGCTGAAGGGCTGCACAGGGAGCCCATCCTCAGGGAAGAAGGGAGTTTCTATCCTACCAGGAAGGTGGATCAAGCCCAGAATTAGCATGGGAACTGCCAGAAGGTAAACTGAGGCCCATGAAAATATTAAACAGATTATTTGAGCAAACAGTGATTCATAAATCGGGCAGCCCCAGATGGCAAGTGGTTTGAGGTCTGAGGAAGGAGCGCGCAGGGCAGGCTCCCAGAGGTGAACGCAGAAGCAGAGTACATTGATCAATCACAGCAGAGCAGAGCCTTATACAAGCGTCCCAGCGCCCGGTCCCTAGTTACGGGGCAGCAGGCAGCTTCTGATGGGCCTAAAGTATAGCCCCGAAAGCTGAGTTGGGTTTGGGTTTGCTGACATAGGAACCCAGGGCCCTGCTGCAGCCTCAGTCTCAGCCCCCCGATTAGTTATTCCAACAGAATGTAAGAAAGACTGCGGAGAAAGAGGCTGGGTGCATGGACAGCACTGGGAGGCAGCAAGGCTGGGGCAGTGTGACGTTTGCCCTGCCCAGGTGCACCTGGCTCTGAGAGACAGAGACAGAGGGATACAGAGACACAGAGACAGGTCCCACCTGCCACTCCAGCCGAGCTCGCGCCCTGGCACAGAGCTGTACCTGCTCAGAGGAGGGAATGCCGTGAGCCCAGGGCCTTTGCCCAGAGAGTCAGCTCTGCAACACCAGCCGCTCCCCTCCATGTAGCCCAGCAACATGGAGTCCCCCACAGACCCGGGGGCTGACAGCGAGAGGAACCGGAGAAGGCGCAGAGCAAACAGAGCTTCCAGGCTGGAGAGGGTGAGCAATGGGGACACGGGGTGTAAGCGTGGAGAGACCAAGGCTTAGTACCAGGATGTAAGCCACTTGCTGCAAACTCAGAATGTGTCCCATGCAGCCTGGTGCACCCGTGGCCAAGTCCTGGCAGCCCTGCATAGGGTGGGCAGAGGGAAGGAGCCATGGGAAGGAGCCATGGGAAGAGAGGCTCTGGAATAGTCGAAGGGCAAGCGAAGAAATCCGACTGTTCTCTCAACCTCACCTACGTTGGCATCGGGGAAATATGTGAACCTGTGACTCCTCAAGCAATTTTTATTTTTATTCATTCGTTTTGAAGATAGTCTGGCTCTGTTGCCCAGGCTAGAGTACAGTGGCATGATCACAGCTCCCAGCAGCCTCAACCTCCAAGACCCAAATGATCCCCCTACCTCAGTCTCCTGAGTAGCTAGGACTACAAACACATGCCACCACACCTGGCTAATTTTTTTTTTTTTTTTTTTTACTTTTTGTAGAGACAGGATTTTACTATATTGCCCACGGTGGTCTCAAACTTTTGAATGTAAGCAACCCTCCCACCTCGGCCTCCCAAAGTGTTGGGATTACAGGCATTAGCCATCATGCCCAGCCCTCCTCAAGGAATTGGATATGGGCAGAGAAAACAGAGGGCTTGTTAATTTCAGAAATAAATGATTTAATTGGATTACAATATGTTGAGAGCTAACGCCACATAACACTACACATTAACAATAATTACTTTTGTTGTGATGAGAGAATGATTATGTATTCACCTCATAAAACTTTGTGGAGGGAAGGCATTGCAGAAAATAAAAAGAAGCATTAAGTCCCTGGAATACTCCTGTCTTCACTTTGGCAGCTCAAATACAAGCCTCAGTGCCTGTCAAAATTTCTCTCTGGAACCATTCATATTAGAACCACCTGGAATGTCTCAGGCCCTCTTTGCTGCAGTAGAATCTCTGGGTTTGGAGAAATACAGGAATTTGCATTTTTAACAAGCCCCTCCTTGATGCTTAGTATATCAGCACTAAGGAGAAAAAAAAAAAAAAAAAAAAAAAATATATATATATATATATATATACACACACACACACACGCATATACATATGCTTTCATTTTGCTCTCTGCAATCCTTCATGAAGTGAGCAAGGAAAAAAAAAACCTTCCTGTACAGCACAAATTCACATTTAATAATCCTCCTCCAGTTCTGAGTTTGTTTTGTCTAGTCCTAAAGTTGCTTTTAATAAGGGAGTAGCGATCCTAGCCCATTGAGCTTGTTTTTTTAAATGATGCTTTGATTTCTCAGGCAGGCTGGGTTGATGTTACCCTTGGCATCCTCCCAGATAATTTTAGTGTCAATAAAAAAATCTGGGCATCTGCCGCCCTCCTTATTTTACCCTTGGATGATGTGAGCAGGATGTCTTAGGATGTCCCCAGCTTCAGACATCTGAACTCAGAGCTGTGTAGAGATCCGTGAGTTTGCACCCTGGCTAGACTTCAAGAGCAACAGGAGAAAATCAAAATGAAAAGTCCATGCAAAGAGGACCTTCACCAAGGACACTTTGAGGTCTCAAGGAGGCTATGAAAGTCAATTTCAATAACATCTGGATCTTGCTAGATGTTAAAACCAGCTTGCGGTATTCATGGCTGTTCACTAGAGTCAGGAACGCTAACTTCCTGCTTAAGCTCCCAGAGGCGAAGAGACATGAAATGAAGATCCTGGCAGCAACAGAAATGTCTTGAAGATGAGGTCCATTCCTAGGAGTTGTACAGAACACCCCAAATAAAATGCACCAATAAAGCCTCATTCCTAAGAACAGCAGATTAAATTCTACTCAGTTCCAGTGAACTCTTTTCGGGTCAGAAGGTGCCAACCAATCAAATACGCCGTGCCCGCCTTCCCTCTCAAAAGCGGGCACTTCCCTCTCAAAAAGAAAGTTGGTACCACTAGCCTGGGAACCCAGCCCCGCCTCCGCCAGTGCCGCCCCTGCCTGCTCTGCTGGGCAGTGGATCCCCAGCTTCACCAACGAGCGTCCCCTTTGCTGTTTCACGTTGGACTTCCACAAGTGATTTCAACTGATGAAAGCATCCTGCTGCTTTAAATTTTTTTAAATATTTGAAAGCCAACCAAGTCCAGTGGCTCACTCCTGTAATCCCAGCACTTTGGGAGGCCGAGGTGGGAGGATCACTTGAGCCCAGGACTTCAAGACCAGCCTGGGCAACATAATGAGACCTTGTCTCTACAAAAAATCAAAAAGTGAGGCAAGAGGATGGCTTGAGCCCGGGAATTAGAGGCTGCAGTGAGCTATGATTGTGCTACTGCGCTCCAGCCTGGGCAATGGGGATGAGACCCTGTTTCAAAAGAAGGAAAAATGTGAAAGCCACTGTGTGTGGCACTTTCCAGAATAAAGAGGAGTATCTTAGGCCAAGAAGAATGACCTGCCCGGAGGTCACATAGCTCATCCATGTCAGAGGTAGGACCCATTAGCTTCCCAGGGTTCTTGCAACAAATTACCACACATGCAGTGGCTTCCGACAACTCAGATGCGGCACCTTACAGCTTTGGAGGTCAGAAGCCCAAAATGGGGCCAGGCTCAGTGGCTCATGCCTGCAGTCCCAGCACTTTGGGAGGCCAAGCTGGGCAGATCCCTTGAGGTCGGGAGTTCGAGACCAGCATGACCAACATAGACTCCAGCTTTATAAAAAATTAGGCAGGTATGGTGGTGCACGCCTATGGTCCCAGCTACTTGGGAGGCTGAGATGGGAAGATCACTTGAGCCCAGGAGGTCAAGGATGCAGTGAGCTGTGATTGTACCACTGCACTGTAGCCTGGGCAACAGAACGAGACCTCATCTCAAAAAAAAAAAAAATCCAAAATGGGTCTCCAAATGGGCTAAAATCAAGGTGTTGGCGGGGTTGCATTCCTTCTGGAAGCTCGAGGGGAGAACCTATTTCCTCACCTCTTCCAGCTTCCTGCCGCTTCCCAGGTGGTTTTGACCTGTGGTCCCAGCCAGCACTCTGATCACTCACAGCCTCTTGTTCTCTGGCTCTTCGCCTCCCTCTTGCAAAGGCGCTGGTGATTCCATTGAACTCACCTGGCGAATCCAGGCAGTTCCCCCAGCTAACAAGCCTTCACTTAATCACATGTGCAGAGATCCTTTGCCCACGTGAATCAACCTACCCACAGGTTTTGAGAATTAGGACACCAGCATCTTCAGGGGACCATTACTCTGCTTACCACGTAGAACCAGAATCCAGGTCTGTTAACCCCCAACCCAGGTATCCCTATGGCTCTCAGGTCCTCACTACCCCATTTGTCGTCTTGGGCTCCTCGAAGTTCAAGGTCACCTCTGTGGCTCAGAGACAGTGCAGAGAATTGCCCCTTGAAGTGGTGGTTTGGTATTGTGTGTACCGCATATACCCCTAGAGACTCCATAGCACCCACCCCCCGCCATATTACCTAACTCCTCAGAAGGAAGGGGGTTTGCCCCTTGGGGTCAGGGTGCATCTTGGTGATCCACTGAGAAGGGTTAGGGGGAGGACCCTTCATCCAGGAATAAAGCAAGTGTTGCTCACCTGCTGGTGACTTCTTGGGAACCTGGGGAAGGGGAACGAACCACCCCAGTGTCCACGAGTCCCTGGGTGCCAGCTGTAAATGAAAAAGTGTCTGAGACAGGTCTCAATCCGTTCGCATGTTTGTTTTACTGAGGTTATAGACGCGTGCTCAGGAAGCAGGTCTGTGCCTTTCCCCAAAGATGATTTTGAGGGTTTCAATATTTAAAGGGGGCCGGGCGAGGTGGCTCCCATGTGTAATCCCAGCACTTTGGGAGATCGAGGCAGCCGGATCACTTGAGGTCAGGAGTTCGAGACCAACCTAGCCAACATGGTGAAACCCCGCCTCTACTAAAAATTCAAAAATTAGCTGTGCGTGGTGGCGGGCACCTGTAATCCCAGCTACTTGGGAGGCTAGGGCGGGAGAATAGCTTGAACCCAGGAGGCAGTGAACCGAGATCATGCTACTGCACTCCAGCCTGGGTGACAGACCAAGACTGTCTCAAAATATATATATTTAAAGGAAAACGGGTGTATATTGGGGAAAGAGTAAGAACTTTTAAAAAGTGTTGGGTAGACAAGAGGTAAATGGTTGCATTTTTTTGGGTCTTTGGTCGGCCGTTCACATGTGAGGAGGGATAGAGGAAGAGTGTTAGGCGTTCATCTAACTCAGTGAATCTGCATTTTTACATGAGATATGATCAAAGAAACAGGGCAGAGGAAGCAATCAGATATGCATTTGTCTCAGGTGAGCAGGGGGATGACTTTGAGTTCAGTCCTTTGTCCCACACCTGTGTACATAAGCTATCCATTTACATTAGCAGGGTGAAATGCAACAACTCTTTCAGGGTAAAGACCTAAGGGCCACAGGGAATTTCTAGTGGGCAAATTGTGAGAGAGGTATGTGTGGGCGGCAAGCCACCCAGACGCCAAGGGAAGAGACCGAGGACACGAGCTGTTCCAGTATAATAAAATATAAAACAAGAATAGTTATACCAGATGTAGATCTTAGAGATATATGAATATCATTAATCATTAGTTTGTAGTAATTACTCTTTATCCCAATATTATAATAATCCTCGCTCTACAATCATAACCTAGGAAAAACCAGGCCATACAGGGATAGGAGCTGAGGGGACACAGTGAGAAGTGACCAGAAGACAAGAGTGCGAACCTTCTGTTATGCCCCGACAGGGCCAGCAGAGGGCTCCTTGGTCTAGCGGTAACACCAGCATCTGGGAAGACGCCCGTTGCCAAGCGGATGGTGGTCTAGCGGTAGCGAAAAGTGCCAAGGAACAACACCCGCTACTTAGCAGATCGGGAAAGGGAGTCTCCCTTTCCCCGGGGGAGTTTAGAGAAGACTCTACTCCTCCACCTCTTGTGGAGGGCCTGACATTAGTCAGGCTCGCCTGCAGTTATCCGGAGGCCTAACCGTCTCCCTGTGATGCTGGGCTTCAGTGGTCACGCTCCTAGTCCGCCTTCATGTTCCATCCTGTACACCTGGCTCTGCCTTCTAGATAGCAGTAGTCAATTGGTGAAAGTACTAAAAGTCTCTGATATGCAGAAATAATGGCGTAAGCTGTCTTTCTCTCTGTCTCCTCTCCCTCTCTGCCTCGGCTGCCAGGCAGAGAGGGGCCCCCTGTCCAGTGGACATGTGACCCACGTGACCTTACCTATCATTGGAGATGACTCACACTCTTTACCCTGCCCCTTTTGCTTTGTATCCAATAAATAACAGCGCAGCCAGACATTCGGGGCCACTAGCGGGCTCTGCGCATTGGTAGTAGTGGTCCCCCGGGCCCAGCTGTCTTTTCTTTTATCTCTTTGTCTTGTGTCTTTATTTCTGCACTCTCTCGTCGCTGCACACAGGGAGAGACCCACCAACACTGTGGGGCTGGTCCCTACAGGTGTGTAGCTTTTTTTTCTTTTCTTTTCTTTTGCAGCTACCTTCTTTAGGAATAAAATGAGAGGCAGGTCTGCCTGACTGCAGTTCCCAGCTTGACTTTGCCCTTTGGCTTAGTGATTGTGGGTCCAAGATTTATTTTCCTTTCACAACCCCAAGGCTTGGTACAAATCCCCACCACTTGTGTTGATCAGAAACCAGCAAACACAGGAACCAGGATGAGAAGAGGAAGGCAGGCTGGGCCGATGGTGTTCGTGGGTCTGTCTGATACCAGGATCAGGGAGGCTGCAGGGACAGGCCGGGGCTCCCAGGAGCAGTGAAGGGCTGGCACCCGGCACCACCCAGCTGAGTCACCTCCGTCCACACTCCAGAGCCCACTAGGCCAACAAGGATGAGCTCAAGAGGAAACACAAGGGGCTTCTCACTAAAGATACACGCACCAGGAATTCCTGCATGCTTTGATGGGTGTGCCTGAGAGTCATTCTCCCTCCCGCTGCCGGAATGATAACATTCCAGAGGTGTCACTGACCACTGTCCTACAACCAGCAGGGGCCAAGAAAGCTGTGAGCCTCCGAGAGGAGCCAGGTGGGAGAAGCGGTGCCAGAGCGCATGAACTGTGACCCCTGAGCCAAGCCTCCCCTGTCCCTTCCCAGCACTGGGCAAACTAACAAGAATAATGGCAGCAGCACTTTGGCAGGCTGAGGCAGGTGGAGTTCGAGACTCCTGGCCTGGCCAATATGGTGAAACCCTGTCTTTACTAAAAATACAAAAAAATTAGCTGGGCATAGTGGTGGGCGCCTGTAGTCCCAGCTACTCGGGAGGCTGAGGCAGGAGAATCTGCTTGAACCCCAGAGGCGGAGGTTGTAGTGAGCGGAGATCGCGCCACTGCACTCCAGCCTGGGTGACAAGAGCAAGACTCCAACTCAAAAATAAAAAAAAAAGAATAATGGCAGAGCCTGAAGTCAGAGCTTCCTGAGATCACCAAGGACGTCTCTGGCAAAGCCAGTTGAGAAAAGGCTTCATGATAACTAGAGGTTAATGAAGACTCGTTAGTCATCTAGGAGGGGGGTAATAATTAACCAAGAGAGGTCCTCTTCAGTCTTAGCCCTGCAGGGGCACTAGCAGGTTCTGAGGGCCGGTTTGAGGGGCTTATGACCCATGCAGTCACAGGGCCTCAAGCTTGGTTTAATGGTCTGCTGTTGCCATGTTGAAGTAATCAATTATTTTGTTTGTTTTTAAAGACAGGGTCTTGCTTGATACCCAGGCTGGAGTGCAGTGGCGTGATCACAGCTCACTCCAGCCTCGACCTCCCAGGCTCAAACTATTCTCCTGTCCCAGCCTGTAGCTGGGAATACAGGCATGTACCACCACGCCTGGCTAGTTATTTGGTTTTTGTGGAGATGGGGTCTCAACATGTTGCCCAGGCTGGGCTCGAACTCCTGGCCTCAGGTGATCCTTCTGCCTTGCCCTCCCAAAGTGCTGGGTCTACAGGCATGTGCCACACTGCACCCGGCCAGTAATTAATTTTGAACAAGAGGCTCAGCATTTTCATTTTGCACTGGGCCGCACATATTATGTAGCCGGTTCTACAGGTCTGTCATCATTGTGTTTGTGTAGGACTGAGGGTTAGCAAGGCAGTAAAATGCTCAGTCTCTCAGCTTCCAAGGCAGATCATTCATCTAGTCATGAAATCAGATTAAACTTGGCAGAGAACTCCCTCCCACACACGCACCCCACACACGCACCCACATGTGCACCCACACACACATGCACCCACATGTGCACCCACACACACGTGCACCCACCCACACACACACGCACCACAGACGCACTCACAGATGCACCCACACGCACACCCACACGCGCACCCGCAGACACCCACACACCCACACGCACCCACACACCCCCACGCGCACCCACACGTGCCCTCACAGGTGCACCCACATGCTCACCCACACACGCACACATATGCACCCACACACACACATACGCACCCACACACACACGCACCCACACACGCACACATATGTACACACATAGGCACCCACGTACGTGCCCACATACGCACACACGCATGCACACACATATGTGCGCACACATGCACCCACATACGTGCACACACGCACCCACATACGCGCACACATACGCCCCCACATATGTACACACACAGGCACCCACATAAGCATACACAGACGCACACATATGTACTCAACAGATCACACCAAACTGAAGTTCAGTGATGAATGTAGGTGGGATCAGGCCATGACTGAGAGTTGCTCGAGGGTATTTCAGGGAAATAATTTGGTACTCAGGTGATGGGCTCCTATCCATTTCTACCATGGCTCAGTGAACTGAAGAAAAGAGCTGAGGCCAGGCAAGGTGGCCCACACCTGTAATCTCAATCATTTGGGAGGCTGAGGGGGTAGGATCACTTGAGCCCAGGAGTTTGAGACCAGCCTGGGCAACATAGCAAGAGCCCATCTCTGCAAAAAAATTAGCCGGGTGTGGTGGCATGCCTCTGGTTCCACCTACTGGGGAGGCCAAGGCAGGAGGATTGCTTGAGCCCAGGAGTTGGAGGTTTCAGTGAGCTATGATCTTACCACTGCAATCCAGCCTGGGCAACAGAATGAGACACTGTATCCAAAAAAAAAAAAAAAAAAAAGAGGCTGAACTTCAAAACTAGTTTGAATGTTTGGAATTAAGTTCTTTAACAGCCCCAACCACCACCATTGTGACTGTACCAGCACACAGGGATGGGGGAGAGCCCACCTCAGTCCCCTGGAGGCTCCTTCATCCCAGGAGTTTGTGTTAAATGTATGGCTGGCCCACCACTGACCCCACCAAGAGCACATCCTCAGACTCCCAGAGCTGTGGGTTCCTCCCACTTGTTTCCTACTGAGTCCTCTATTTTACTGTCAACACTGTGCCCCAAATCAATGTGCCCCCTTCAGCAGCAAAGTTGATATTTTTTTCCGGTCAGCCCCTTGCTAATAAAACCATTGCCAGAACTGGGGAAGAGGGAGGGGCTAGGAACAGAGCAGAGCAAAGGCTGCAGACTCCTGCTGCCGCTGTCTGAAGCTCAAGCTTGTTTTCATGAGTAAATGCTTCTCAATTTCTTTTCTGCTTCTGGCCAGTCTCCAAAACTCTGAAATGGTTGTTTTTGACTTTTTTTTTTTTTTCCAATTTGATCCTAGTCTTTTTGGGGAAGGGGGAAGGACTTGCTGACATTTTCATGCCTCCATAGCTGGATATTTGGCTGCTAAAGGAGTTTTTTTTTTTTAATTTTAGGGTGGAGAGGTCTGACGCTGTCACCTGGGCTGGAGTGCAGTGGCATGATCATAGCTCACTGCAGCCTCAACCTCCGGGGCTCAAGTGATCCTCCCACCTCAGCCTCCAGAGTAGCTGGGACTACAGACATGCACTACCATGCCCAGCTAATTTTGTTAAAAAAATTTGTAGACACGGGGTCTCACTATGTTGCCCAAGCTGGTCTGGAACTCCAGGGCTTAAGCGATCCTCCTTCCTTGGCCTCCAAAAGCACTGGGGTCACAGGCGTGAGCCACTGCACCTGGTGGGCTTTCTACATTTTTTAATGTGATGAGTCATGAACTTCCCAGTTTTCCACTGTTTCCACCACCCCTCTGGCCCTACCCTTGTCTTGTGTCTTTAATGTACATTACTTGCCCGGCCCTGGAAGGCTTTTGAGCTTATGAACCGTGGCCCACAGGAGCGGCACCGGGACATTGTCTTAAAACTGTACTGCAATTTGTAATTATCGATAATCCTTCCACGAACATCCACCATTCTTCAAGGCCTTTGTGCTAGATCCCCGCAGAGAGAAAAGCATAGAAGATCCTTGTCTTCAAGGCCTCTGAAATCCTGGGGGAAATGAGGGGCGGGAACACATAGCCATAACTGAGTGCAATGCCTGCAGCATGTGATCGGCACAAATGTGTTCTCTGTGGGTGGGGAAGGATGAGATTCCTCCAGTGAATACATACAGACCCTGCAAATGGTTTGGAAGGTTCTTTTCCAACTACTAAACATGAGTTAGGTACTTAAACACTTGGAATGAAATCGCTTCCGTTAGAGAAAATAAATAGGTGCATCCTACAAAAGAGAATTTGAGGTACGGAATGTTCTGGAGGGCTAGACGGCATCTTGTTGGTTGAAGGTAGAGAGGGAAAGGAATACTGGATGGAGAACCCAAAGACGTGGGGTTTGGTCCTAGCACTGCCACTATGATGCTATGTGACTTTGGGCAGACCATCTACCATCCTGAGAAATCAGTTTTTGCATCTGTACAATAAGGAAGAGGTGAGGCCAAGTGTAGTGGCTCATTCCTGTAATCCCAGCACTTTGGGAGGTCCAGGTGGGAGGACAACTTTGACCCCTATGATTTCATCTCCACCCCAGCCAATCAGCAGCAAGGCCTAGCCACTCCCACCCCTTCCCCCAAACTGCCTGTGCTCTCAAGAGCAAACACAGAAAAAGAGACCACAGGGAGCTTTGGATTGTAGGATTCGGCTCTGCTAGCAGGCTTCTCATTCTTTTTAGAACAGTCGGAGGGAGAAAAGTGAATGTTTGGATTAAAAACTAGACCTAGGGCTGAGCATGGTAGCTCACGCCTGTAATCCCAGCACTTTGGGAGGCCGAAGCAGGAGGATCACTTGACCCTAGGAGTTCGAGACTGGACTGAGCCACATATCAAGAACCTGCCTCTATAAAAAATACAAAATTTAAAAAGTAGTCGGGTGGTGCTGGTGCATGCCTATAGTCCCAGCTACTCGGGAGGGTGATGTAGGGGGATCACTTGAGCTCAGGAGTTCAAGGCTGCAGTAAGCCAAGATTGCGCCACTGCACTCCAGCCTGGGCAACAAAGCAAGACACTGTCTCAAACAAAACAAAACAAAACAAAAAAACTAGACCTACAAGTGTGTTTTAGAAAACAAAAATGAGCTGGGCACAGTGGCTCACACCTGTAATCCCAGCATTTTGGGAGGCCGAGGCGGACGGATCACTTGAGAACAGGAGTTTGAGACCAGCCTAGCCAACATGGTGAAACCCATCTCTACTAAAAATACAAAAAATTAGCTGGGCGTGGTGGTGGGAGCCTGTAATCCCAGCTACTTGGGAGGCTGAGGCAGGAGAATCACTTGAATCTGGGAGACGGAGGTTACAGTGAGCTGAGATCACGCCACTGCACTCCAGCCCGGGTGGCAGAGCAAGACTCTGTCTCAAAAACTAAAAGAAAACAAAATGGTTCCACACTAAGAAAGGCTGACTAGAAAACAAGAAAATGTCACTCCTAACAGAATCCCAGGCCCAAAGAAGGAATGGCAGATTAAAGGCATTCATATTTATCATAGCCAAAGAAGGAAAAACTGCAGGAAATGATTAACAAGGCTGCAAGACCAATTATAACCAAAGACAGGAAGCTGAAGCAGGAGGCTTATCTCATTAGCTAATTTGAATGCAAAACTACAGGGGATGTTTCCTGTGCGCCTCCAGGGAACCCTTAATCCCTGCATAAGAAGGGCCCTCAGAGATCGCGGAGGAGTTATTGAAGCTCTCTTGGGCCCCTTCCTTATGCTCTCTCTCTTGGAAAGTGGAGAAGGAATTCACCCAGGATGAGGGAGCATTTTTATTTGAACTCCTAAAACATTTGTGTTTGGTGTTCATTTTGAAATTAAAGCATTTTACCAAGAAGCAGCCCCAGGGGGCTAAGGTAGCAGGGCCCAGTGGCCAACGGGGCCTTTCAGCCTCGACCTCCTGGGTCAAGTGATCCTCCCACCTCAGCCTCCCTGTAGCTGGGACTACAGGCATGCGCCACCATGCCCAGCTAATTTTTGTATTTTTTGTAGAGACGGGGTTTCTCCGTGTTGCCCAGGCTGGTCGCCAACTCCTGGGCTCAAGCAATCGGCCCGCCCCCACCTCGGCCTCCCAAAGTGCTGGGATCACAGGCATGAGCCACCTCGCCTGGCTGGCCTCGTGCTTAATGTGCTTATGCTGCCTGGAGCAAGAGGATGGAAAGACCTAGGTTACCAGGGTTACCAAGCACCCAGGCTGGCAACTCTCACATTCCACAGTCACAGGCGCGAGACTATCATCATTTCTCCCAATGCTACTGCTGTGTTTATGAGCTCCCAAGTCACTCAGCAGGGACAGTGGCATCAGATGCAGAGGGTGGAATCTATAGCACTAAAAGGACTTTGGAGAAGAAAAACAAAATCCAATGCAACCACCCTGTGTGCCCAGGTCTGTGCTTTTGGCTGTGCACAGGCTCGCCGAAGCCAGCAGCGTGGCAGGTCGGTTTGAGTCTCGCCACACCAGGAGTGCGTCTCAGAGTCTCTATCACATCCATTTTCTCTCCCCCAGTGGCACGGTTTCCTGATCAAATACCAAATGAGTCCACTTGAGGCAGCTGCCTTTGAAGTATTAGAGGCACTGCGTTTTGGGCATTGTAGGAAAGACCCCTGGTAATAAAAGTTTTCATCCGCTTTCCTTATTATTTTTCTTCTTTTCCACCAGTCACTGACAGGATAATCAGTGGTAAAGCTGACCAAAGCTACTCTACACACTGACGGGTGTTCCCTGAAATCTACATTGTACATCCGACTGCCTACAGGAACTTAGTCTTGCTTTTTTTTTTTTTTTTTTTTTTGAGATGGAGACTTGCACTGTCGCCCAGGCTGGAGTGCAGTGGCGTGATTTCGGCTCACTGCAGCCTCCACCTCCCGGGTTCCAGCGATTCTCCTGCCTCAGCCTCCCAAGTAGCTGGGATTACAGTTGCCTGCTACCATGCCCGGCTAATTTTTTGTATTTTTAGTAGAGACAGGGTTTCGCTATGTTGGCCAGACTGGTATCAAACTCCTGACTTCGTGATCTGCCTGCCTCAACCTCCCAAAGTGCTGGGATTACAGATGTGAGCCACCGCGCCTGGCCTTTTCTATTTAGAGACAGGGTCTCACTCTGCCCAGGTTAAACTCGAACTCCTGGGCTCAAGTGATCCTCCCACCTCAGCCTCCTGAGTAGCTGGGACTATAGTCGTGCACACCATGCCCAGCTCTTAGTCTTGCCTATTTTTTGTTTGTTTGTTTTTAAAGACAGAGTCTCGCTCTGTTGCCCAGGCTAGACTGCAGTGGCGCGATCTTGGCTCACTGCAGGCTCTGCCTCCCGGGTTCACGCCATTCTCCTGCCTCAGCCTCCCGAGTAGCTGGCACTACAGGCACCCGCCACCACACCCAGCTAATTTTTTTTACATTTTTAGTAGAGACAGGGTTTCACCATGTTAGCCAGGATGGTCTCGATCTCCTGACCTCATGATCTGCCCACCTCGGCCTCCCAAAGTGCTGAGATTACAGGCGTGAGCCACCGCACCCAGCCAGTCTTGCCTATTTTTGAACTTTCTATAACTGGAATGATATTGTGTTCATTTTTCTCTGACTTATATATACAATCAATTCTTATGTTTTCGAGAATTATGTTATGTTTCACCCATATTGAAGCATGCAGCTGTGGTTCATTTCCACTCCTGTAGTATTCTATTTATGAATATAAGTCAGTTTATTTATCTGTTCCTGTTTCTAGCTTTCCCCCTTATTATTGCAAATAATAGTGCTGTAAACATTGTTTGAATGTGTCCTAGTCCACAAGGCAAGACTTCTGTGGGAATGGAATTGCTAGGGCTCAGTTTTATAGCTAATGCCCAAAAGTCCAAAGTGACAGTACAAATGTATCCTCCTCTTGTGGATGGAATTAGTCTCCCCAAAAGTCGTATGTTGAAGCCCTCACCCCCTCGGACCTCGGGATGTGACCATATTTGGAGATGATAAGTATTTTTTTTTTTTTTTGAGAAGAGTTTCACTCTTGTCAACAGGCTGGCATGCAATGGCACGATCTTGGCTCACTATAACTTCTGCCTCCCAGGTTCAAGCCATTCTCCTGCCTCAGCCTCCCAAGTAGCTGGGTTTACAGGCATGTGCCACCACGCCCGGCTAATTTTGTATTTTTAGTAGAGACGGGTTTCACCATGTTGGTCAGGCTGGTCTCGAGCTCCATACTTCAGGTGATCCACCCACCTCGGCCTCCCAAAGTACTGGGAATACAGGCATGAACCACGACTCCCAGTTGGAGATAAGTCTTTAAAGAGGTAATTGATGCAGAGACATGGAACCAACGGAAGTGCCCATCAGCCGATGAGTGGATAAATAAAATGTGGTATATAAACACCGTGGAATACTACCCAGCCATGAAAAAGAATGAAATTATGTCTTTTGCAGCAACTTGGATGGAGCTGGAGCCCATTATCCTAAGTGAAGTAACTCAGGAATGAAAAGCGAACACTGCACGTTCTCACTTAGAAATGGGAGCTAAGCCATGGGTACACAAAGGCCTGTGGAGTGGGACAGTGGACACTGGAGACTCAGAAGGAGGGAGGGTGCAAGATGGGTGAACAAACTATATATTGGGTACAACGTATGCCCCTCAGGTGATGGGTGCACTAAGATCTCGGACTTCACCACTACACAATTCATCTGTGTAACCAGAAACTACTTGTATTCCAAAAGCTATTGAAATAAAAAATGTATATATTAAATAAATAAATAGAATAACATTTAAAAATAAATACTAAAATATTGGGTTGGTGCAAAATTAATTGCTATTTAAAATGTCAAAAACTGCAATTACTTTTGCACCAACCTAATAAAAAGGTCATTAAGTTAAAGTGAGGTCTTAGGGTGCCTAAGCCAATAGGATGAGTGTCCTTCTAAAAGGACGCAGACACAGAGGGAAGGCCACGGGAAGTCACAGGGCGAAGGCAGCCAACTGCAGAAGGAGAGAGGCCTCAGGAGAAGCCAACGCTGCCAACACCTTCATCTCAGATTTCTTAGCTTCCAGAACTGTGAGGCGACGCATATCTATTGTTTAAGCCATGCAGTCCGAGGTGCTTTGTTGTGGTAGCTAAGCCAGACTGAGCCATCTGCCTCCAGCAATCCACGCGCGTTCCAGCGGCTCCGCACCTTCTCCAAGTGATTCTTCCATTTTTTGCCAACTGGGTGGAGGTGAGAGATATCTCATGGTGGTTTCAAGCTGCGTTTCTCCGATTATTGATGACGCTGATCATAGATGGTATTTTCATTTGTTTATGAGTCACTCGTGTTCCTTCTTAGAAATGCCTGCGCATGTTGTTTGAGACTTTTGCGTTACTTTTTAGGAGTTCATATATCCTAGATACTAACCCACTGACGGGTATGTGTATTGAGAATATCTTCTCCAAGTTCATGCCTAATCCTTTTGCCCTCTTTACACACTTCTTTTTTATTATACTTTAAGTTTTAGGGTACATGTGCACAACATGCAGGTTTGTTACGTATGTATACATGCTCTTTACGCACTTTTTGATGAACAGAAGCTCTGTCGCCTAGGCTGGAGTGCAATGGCACAATCTCGGCTCACTGCAACCTCCGCCTCCCAGGTTCCAGCGATTCTCCTGCCTCACCTTCCCAAGTAACTGGGAATATAGGCACCCGCCACCATGCCTGACTAATTTTTGTATTTTGAGTAGAGACGGGGTTTCGCCATATTGGCCAGGCTGGTCTCGAACTCCTAACCTCAAGTGATCCACCCGCCTTGGCCTCCCAAAGTGCTGGGATTACAGGTGTGAGCCACCACACTGCCCAGCTAATTCCACAGCCTTAATTGACTACGGTTCTGTCATAAGTCTTGTTCTCCAGAGTGTGGCCCTTGCCTGAGTATTTCCTTTGGGGAAGAAGAGGTCTAGACTAGCGGTCCCCAACCTTTTTGGCACCAGGGACCAGTTTCATGGAAGACAATTTTTCTACAGAGGAGGGTGGGGGATGGTTTTGGGGTGGTTCCAGTGCATTACATTTATTGTGCACTTTATTTCTATTATTATTGCATTGTAATATGTGAGGAAATAATTCTACAACTCACCATAGTGTAGAATCAGTGGAAGCCCTGAGCTTGTTTTCCTGCAACTACATGGTCCCATCTCGGGGTGATGGGAGACAGTGACAGATCATCAGGCATTAGATTCTCCTAAGGAGCACGCAACCTAGATCCCTGGCACGCACAGTTCACAATAGGGCTCTTGCTCTTATGAGAATCTGAAGCCACTGCTGATCTGACAGGAGGCGGAGCTCAGGTGGTAATGAGAGTGATGAGGCGTGGCTGTCAGTACAGATGAAGCTTCACCCAGTCACCTGCCACTCACCCCATGCTGTGAGGCCCTGTTCCTAACAGGCCACAGAGCAGTGCCAGGGGTTGGGGACCCTTTGTCTAGATTATTCTTGGCACTTTTCCCTTCTATTTTAAATTTGAGATTCGTCTTGTCCAATTTCAGAAAAAATTCTTATTGAAACTTCAAAAGAAATTACATTAAATCTATAAGTCAGTTAAGAACGGACATCTTTATGACATTAAGTATTTCTTTTTATAAACATGGTATCTGTTTGAGCTTTCTCCATAAAAGTCTTTTATAGATGTATCCTTAGTTCCCTATTTTTTGTCATTGTTACTTTTTTTAAATTTCTTTACATAAAACTGAATTTCTGTTTGTTGCTGGTGTAGAGAAACACAGTTGACATTGTGTATTGATTCTGTCGCCAGAAAACTTGCTAACTATCTTATATATTCTAGTAATTCTTGTATTAGGGTTCTCTAGAGGGACAGAACTAATAAGATAGAAATACATTCAACGGGGAGTATATTAAGGATGCTGACTCACACGATCACAAGGTGAAGTCCCACAACAGGCGTCTGCAAGCTGAGGAGCAAGGAAGCCAGTCCCAGTCCCAAAACCTCAAAAGTAGGGAAGCCAACAGCGCAGCGCAGCCTTCAGTCTGCGGCTGAAGGCCCGAGAGCCCCCGGCAGATCGCTGGTGTGAGCCCGAGTCCAGAGGCTGAAGAACTTGGAGTCCGATGTTGGAGGGCGCAACGGGCTCTGCTGCGCAGCGTGGGGCACCTTGCAAGGCCCCCAGGAGTGACTTCTGGATTTCCTGAGCAACTCCAGACACGGGGAGGAGCCGCCAACCCCTGCAGCCAACTCTCAACGCATCTCAGAATTAAAGGGAAAGAATGACACCCCCACAGCCATCAAAACCGAAGTCCTTGTTTCCTCCCCTGGCTGGATCCCGGGGGTTGGAGAAAGCCCGCCTTGGCAGCCGTGGCGGGATCTGTGATGCAGGCAGAGCCCTCCAGGCCCCGTGCAGGTTTCATCACCTGCGGTGCGCACCTTCCCGAAAGGGTGGCGTGTGGTCAGGGGTCTGTGCGGAGACCTCCTGGCTCTCCCCACACGCGGTAGGTATTCGTGCAGCCGCGTCACGCGGAGGCCCCACTCCGCGCGGCCAACACAGGGTCTTCCAGCCCCTCCTTCCCTGGCTATGTGACTTGTAGCCTCATTCTGGGAACCTTCCCCACCTACGTGACTTATACCTTGATTCTGGGAACCACAGAGTTCAGCCCTCGGTGCTGAAATGGGAGACGTGCCCCCTGCCCCCCGCAACACCCCACCCCGTTCCTCACCCACCACCCTCGACACTGGGCTTTTCTCAGAATCCAGAAAGCCCAGGGTACCCTCTGCACGCGATCACCTGCCCTCAGTGGCCGCAGCAAGCTGAAGTGTCCCTTCCCCCTTTTCCTGCCCGACGCCTGCAGAACCAGGACGGAGCGGCCCTCTTGGACGCCTTCTCCACCTCAGGGCCCTCCCAGAAAACAGTTTCCAGAGTTTCCCAGACGTACCCTTCGCTAACCCATGCTCTCTCCCATTCTCCATGCAAGAAAAGAGTGAGACCGCCTTTTCTGGAAATTTCTAAAAATAGGTGAGAAATGCATCTATTAGAGCTGGAGAACTGGGGACTGCCCAGAGAAACGTCTCCTCCAGCCAGCGCTGTCCGCGGCCCCAGTCAGTCCCCCGCTGAGTGGTCTGAGTGGCGCTGGTCATCTCAACAGGGTGGACCGGCCACCAGCCACGCCCCTAGGTCACGATGGCCCTGGGCACTTTGACATTTTCCCCACCCGGCTAAAATTAAGATTGAACTGCCCTGGGAATAGGGCCCACGTGCTGTGCGTGCAGGGACCCATGGGTTGTGTTCTCTTCTCTGAGACCATAGATGGAACACTCCAGATGCTCTCTAGGCCATCTGGAGTGTTCCTTGAGTTTCCGTGGGCCCGTTGGGGAGCAACATATTGGGCATGGTGGTGCATGCCTGTCATCCCAACTACTTGGGAGGCTGAGGCAGGAAGATAATTTGAGCCCAGGAGTTTGGGGCTGAAATGAGCTATGATCACACCACTGCACTCCAGCCTGGGTGAAAGTGAGACCCTGTCTCATATACATGCATATATACCTACATGCGTACATACATAGATGACCAATACCAGCTGAGTGCAGGGGCGGGCACTTGTCATCCCAGCTACTCAAGAGGCTGAAGAGGTTCACTTGAGCCCAGGAGGTCAAGGCTGCAGTGAGCTATGATTGCACCACTGCACTCCAGCCTGGGCGACAGAACGAGTCCCTGTCTTTAAAACATTTTTTTTAAGAAAGAGAGAAAGAAGGAGACATGGGAAATGGTTGGGGATACTTGAAAACCTTCCTGAAAAAAGTGAAGTCGAAGCTGAGCTTCAAGGACCAGCCAGATTTTTACCAGGGCAGGGGACAGCCCAAGCAAAGACGCAGGACCGGGAAGTACAGAAAGTGCTCAGGAAACAGCAGAACTGCAAATATTAAAGCAAGAGAATCAGCAAGGGACTAGAGGGCAGCGGTCATTTGGGGGCCAGGTAGAAGAATACAGCACTGGAGGGGCTGAATTTGGGAAGCCATTGAGCGTTTTTGAGTAGGACTTGGCTGTGAGGGGTTTCTCAGGCAGCCCAACATCTGGAAACGTGCTCAATTCCTGCTTTCCCACTTACTAGCAACAAAGGAATGGAGTCATTATTACGGCTGCAAGGTGTCCCTGAAATTCACATATGCCAAGCCTCCTGGTCCTTTTCCACTAATGTAGGAAAAAAGAGAGAACTCAACAGCCTTATGAACAGTAATTGACTTCAGAGCCTTAATGTGAGCAGCATCAGAAGTTTCCACGCTGAGCCTCCCGCGAATAAAGCATGACAAACTGCCCTCTTCCCTTCTCAAATGTGCTAACCAACAAATCAAACCTTGGGGTGAAGGACAGGTCACAGCTCTGCCCCTCTCTGAAATTCAGAAGCTGCTCCAGCAGGATTGAAGGAACCTGGGCTTCCCACGTTAACCTCTCAGCTTCTGTTCTCTCCCAGTATGGCTTTTATTGTGAGAACTGGGTCATCACAAAACCATCTGGAAATGCCTGCCAAGAAGGCTCCTTCCCCAGAGTACCTGCAGCAAGCCCAGGTGAAATGGAAGGCCTTCGAGATAGCACACAATGCTGTCTGCGGATAGTGATCAGACCCCAGAGAGGGTGGTCAGGCTAGTGCTGAAATGTCACACTACCCTGGCGCATGCCCATCCTCCTGTTTCAGTTACGAGATACTTTTTCACTTATTTAAAGATATCTGGCCAACGCCACCCTACGACATCTCTTCAATGGGCAAGAAAAGGAAGACTATATGTTTACAAAATATATTTAAATATTTTTCCCCTGATCCAATGTTGATGGCTTTTTTCAAATAATTAACTGAAAACTATTTTGCTAAAAAAAATCATAGTGTGTTATTCCAGCACTGTCTTGTTTTGTTTTGTTTTTTTGAGAAGGAATCTTACTCTGTGGCCCAGGCTGGAGTGCAATGGCATGATCTCAGCTCACTGCACCTTCTACCTCCTGGGTTCAAGCAATTCTCCTGCCTCAGCCTCCCAAGTAGCTGGGATTACAGGCGCCCGCCACCATACCCAGCTAATTTTTGTATTTTTAGTAGAGATGTGGTTTCACTATGTTGGCCAGGCTGGTCTCGAACTCCTGACCTCAAGTGATCCGCCTGCCTCAGCCTCCCAAAGTGCTGGGATTACAGGAGTGAGCCACCATGCCCAGCCATAACCTGAATTTTATTAATGTACCAAAGGAACTTACTATGGAAAGGTACCTTTTAGCAAATGCATTTATGAAATGAAGAATTATTTTGCCCTCTTAGAAACACTTCAAACATTTGTGTTTTCTTAGAACAACTTTTAATGCAATGTAAGCTAGAATGACTTCTTCATTCTGTAATTCCACTTATTAAATTAGATGACTTCTTGCTCATATGTCATATTGCATGCTAGCGTCAGATCTTAATTGCTTAGCCTGTTCAATTGCTGAATCTAACCTGGCCTGTTCCTCTTTGGAGCTCGTAAACACTTCTTCCCGGGAGAGGAAGGACAACAGAAAGTCAATGAAAATTAGAGTTAATTTTGTTATTTTTAGTAGATTTTGGAAACGGACTGATGAAAGATGAAGCTCAAACCAATTATGGAATTATGTCTGTGTATCAATTATCCCTGCTCTCCTGACATAGTTGCTTGAAAATGGGCACATGGAAAAACCCCATTGAGAATAATTATTCCCCCAGCATAACACACGGTTTACAAGGATGGCCCATCTGCTCTGCCTGGGGGTGTCAGAGAGAGGAGCAGCCTGTATCCTGTGGCCAGGTCTGCCTCTCACCTGCACGGCCTCGACTTTCCTCTTTGTCACTTGTGACAGTTCTGGCTAAAGGCTTCCAAAGAAGACTGAAGAATGACGTGACGATATGCAAAATGACGACGTCTGTGTAGTATGCATCCCGTGGCATGATCTCTTTGTGGCTTCTGAGTTTTGCTTGAATGTAGGGCTTTTGTCTGTCTCCAGCAGAGATGATGCTTTAATCTATGTCCGCTGTGCCCATGGCATTCTTCTATTTGGGGTTTTGTTGATACATGGAAGCACCGAATCTTTTCATACACATAAAACAGCACTTTGTAGTTGGCATTTAGTAATTCTTCATGGACACTTGAGAAAGATTTTGATGCTTTCCATCAAAATCTTGATGGATTTTTATGAAGTTTTCAACCTTTTGCTAGGAAACACAGCTTCTATTTTGTTATCATTCTCCCTGTAGCCCTTCCTCTTCGTATCTATCAGTTCTCTCTACTTAGATGAATATTTAATAAGGTGAGATTTCCACATTTCTAATGAGATTTCCACATTGCTCATGTTTATTACAATTCCTTAAACTCTCATAAAGGTTGTGCTTTTCCCCAATACTAATTTAATAACCTTGAAAATGGTCAACAATATGAGCACAAGTCCCTTAATGGGCTTTATAGAGAGCAAACTCATGGAAAAGGTACTGCTACACCAGGCAACCAGAAACTCATGAACAGCAGCCCTGGTGAAAAGCAGACAGCAGTAGACCTAGAGTGATCACTCTGCCACTCACTACATGAGTGAGACAGAGCAAAACATTGAATCCTTTTGAGCCTCAGTTTCCTCATCTGTGCAATGGGAATAACAACACCTTCCAAGGCTGTCGTGAGAATGAAACGTGCGTGAATCAGTTTTGTAGGCTATGAAATGGTATAAAGATACAAGGTGATATTATTTATACACCTGAAATGTGAGAAAGAGGGTGTCTAGGCTTTTTAAAGAGCTTAAGGAAGAGGACGGGGGTGGGGGCCTGAGACAGAAGATGATGAGCCCAAAGGGAAGGTGAGGAGCCAGCACTTAGTAATAGTAAACACATTTACCTCATGAGTTCTCTCACATATGTGGAGACTACGCACCTAATGCCACAGGGCAATGGCACGCACACGAATTTTTTTTTTTTTTGAGACTGAGTCTCGCTCTATCGCCCAGGCTGGAGTACAGTGGCATGATCTTTGATCACTGCAACCTCCACCTCCCGGGTTCAAATGATTCTCATGCCTCAGCCTCCTGAGTAGCTGGGATTACAGGTGCCCACCACCACACCTGGCTAATTTTTGTATTTTTAGTAGAGATGAGTTTCACCATGTTAGCCAGGCTGGTCTCAAACTCCTGACCTCAAGTGATCCACCTGCCTTGGCCTCCCTAAGTGCTGGAGTTAACAGGCGTGAGCCGCTGTGCCCGGCCATGTACATGAATATATAATTCAAGCATCTCCATGATCTCCAACTTCTTTTTTTTTTTTTTTGAGACGGAGTCTCACTCTGTTTCCCAGGCTGGAGTGCAGTGGCGCGATCTCGGCTCACTGTAAGCTCTGCCTCCTGATTCACGCCATTCTCCTGCCTCAGCCTCCTGAGCAGCTGGGACTACAGGCGCCCGCCACCATGCCTGGCTAATTTTTTGTATTTTTAGTAGAGATGGGGTTTCACCATGTTAGCCAGGATGGTCTCGATCTCCTGACCTCATGATCCGCCCGCCTCGGCCTCCCAAAGTGCTGATTCCAGGCGTGAGCCACCGTGCCCAGCCGATCTCCAATTTCTGGAGGTCACTATTTTATTTAACATCAAAATAAAATGCCTTAAGTAGTTATAATAGGAGCATCTAGAACACTTGCTCCCATTTCTTTAACATATTCAGGAGCAAGGGGGTTTGCTTTCGTTGTTGTTGTTGTTGAGAGAGGGTCTCGGTCTGTCGCCCAGGCTGGAGTGCAATGGCACAAACACGTCTCACTGCAGCCTCGACCTCCCAGGCTCAAGCGATCCTTCCATCTCAGCATCCCAAGTAGCTGGGACTACAGGCGCGTGCCACCACTCCCAGCTAATTTTTTAAATTTTTGTTAGAGATGAGGTTTCGCAACATTGCCCAGGCTGGTCCCAAACTCCTGAGCTCATGCAGTCTACCCACCTTGGCCTCTCAATGTGCTGGGATTACAGGAATGAGCCACCGCACCCAGCTGGCTTTGTTTTCTTACTCATAATCACTGACTTCTCTGCATTCCTCCAAACCATCACGCCCAGCTCTATTTCAGCCTCTACTTGCTTTCCTGGAAATGACAGGATGCGACCCCAACAGCTGCTAACACCAGGCTGGCGTCACTGAAGTTCAGGGAGCGCTGAATGTCCACACAATTTGCAAACACTTCAAAGTGAACGCCCGACATCATCGGCCTGTTAACGTCCAGGCCATGTCCCACATAGAGAACGCTTTACTTCCACGTCTGCATACATAGGTCCTGGCCTCGTATCACATTGCCACGTAGCCCTCCCTCCCCTTCCCCCTACAGGCCCTCTTCAGGGCCCCAGTCCCCCTCTGAGACTCCCATGGATCATTCCTGTTTCTGTATCAGGCAGTGATTTAACTCCTTTTTTGTTTATACTCTCCCATCTCAAGCACTCCGAAAAGAGAAACTGGCCTTTCACAATGAAATAGAGGTGATGGATGGATGAATGCATTTAATAAGTGAGATGCCCGGCAGGTGGTTTCAAACACGGTTCCCGAGTGGAACCAGAGTCAGTGCTCAGCTTGTTAAACAAAACAAATAATGCCCAGCGGTGGTGATTTTTCAGGTCATCATCATCGAGGTAATATTTGAGGCCAGGGTGATGAATGCTTTTGCCCAAGGAGAGCTGTCTGAACCCCGGGCTGAAGATTCAACTTTGGGAAAAATACTTACATTTAATGGATGATCCAAACAGCCAGATGCCTGAGAAGTGGATAAGACGTACGAGAATACAGCTTTAGAATCGTGGTGGGAATAGAACCGAGACACCAGGCATTTAGAAAATAAATGGCGGATGAGATAGTGAAGGCAATAAATAGATTTGGCCTGCTACAATCTCACGTGAACCATGTTGAAAGTTAGTAAGCATTTTAAGAAAAGCCAAGAAAGAAAAAAACTCTCTTTTTCTTATTGCTTTATATTCCCATAACTGGTTTATTCAGGACTCTCAACTTAATGGGGTATAAACATGAAATGGTTTTATTGCCGTCAGTATCTGTCCCAATGCCTCTTCGTTGAATTTCCATTTTCCACAGAGTGGCAGTACATCAGTGATCAGATGGGCCAGATTTAATAATTTTTCTAACATCTCACATTTTTTACTTAATAAGCAAATTAAATTAGACTAGCCTAATAACCAGTCTCATTTTTATAGCTAAGATGCAGCCCTATTTTTTTTTTTTTTTTTTTTTTTGAGAGGGAGTCTCACTGTGTCACCCAGGCTGAAGTGTAATGGTGCGATCTCTGCTCACTGCAACCTCCACCTCCTGGGTTCAAGCGATTCTCCTGCCTCAGCCTCCCCAGTAGCTGGGATTACAGGCGCCTGCCACCATGCCTAATTTTGTATTTTTAGTAGAAATGGGGTTTCACCATGTTGGTCAGGCTGGTCTTGTAATCCTGACCTCAAGTGATCCACCTGCCTCAGCCTCCCAAAGTGCTGGGATTACAGGCGTGAGTCACTGTGCCCAGCCCCTACTTTTTTTTTAAAAAAAGGAAAATAACAAATGTTGGCAAAGAAGTGGAGAAGCTGGGACCTTCATACATTGCTGGTGGGAATATCAGATAGTGCAACCACTGTGGAAGACAGTATGGTGGTTTCCCAAAAAGTTCAACATAGAGTTATTATAGAATTAGCATAGAATTCAGCAATTCTTCTTCTGGGTGAATACCCCAAACCACTGAAAGCAGGGACTCAAACAGATATTTGCACACTTCTGTTCATAGCAGCATTATTCACAATACCAAAAGGTGGACACAACTGCAATGTCCGTTGGCAGATGAATGGATAAACAAAATGTGATCTATGCAGACAGTGGAATAGTATCCAGCTTTAAAACATGAGATCCTGCTACATGTTACAGTATGAATGAACCTTGAAAACATTAGGCTAAGTGAAAGAAGCCAGTCACAGGCCAGGTGCAGTGGCTCACGCCTGTAATCCCAGCTCTTTGGGAGGCCAAGGTCGGAGGATCACTTGAGGTCAGGAGTTCAAGGCCAGCTTGGCCAACATGGCAAAACCCCATCTCTACTGAAAATACAAAAATTAGCCAGGCATGGTGGCAGGCACCTGTAATCCCAGCTACTCAGGAGGCTGAGGCAGGGGAATCGCTTGAACCCGGGAGGCAGAGGTTGTAGTGAGCCGAGATTGTGCCACTGCACTCTAGCCTGGGTAACAGAGCAAGACTCCATCTCAAAAAAAAAAAGAAGAAGAAGAAGAAGAAAAAGCAGCCAGTCACAAAAGGATAAATTGCCTAAAATAGGCAAATTCATAGACAAAGTAGAATGGTGGATGTCAGGGGCTGGCAGAGGGGAGAATGGGGAGTTACTGTTTAACTGGTGCAGAGCTTCAGCTGGGGAAGTTGAAAAAGTCCTAGAGATGGGTGGTGACGATGGTCGCACAACATTTTGAATGCACTCAATGCCACTGAATTGTACCCTGAAACACAGTTAAAATAGTACATTCTATGTTATGTATATTTTACCACAATAAAACAAATTTTAAAAATTCAGTCGTAGGCATTTGAGAGCTTCCATTTCAAACTCAACTGCCCGCCCATCAGCCCCTCACCTTCTCGCTCTGCCCCTCGCACCAGAACTTTCTGTGCCCTTCCATGTAGAGACTTGGGAAGTGAAGGGTCCCCTTCCATTGCCTTGGAGGGACTTGGAGAACTGGGGTGGGTAGAGTTGTCCCATCGTCTTCCCAGACTCACTGAGCTTCCAGTGCTTCAAACCTCAAAGGAGCAGATCACTCCGGTGAACTCCACAGCCTGGAGACGGGCACAAGTGTCACAGGTCTACCCCTAACCTCAGTGCGAGAGGGACAGAACCAGATGTGGCACCATCCTCCTGGATCCCAGAGCACTCGCGCTGACGCCTCTTACCAGGCCCAGCTCTGTGTGGCCTGGGAACATCTGTGTCATCTGTATCTTAGCAAGAGTCCAGCTGGAGAGAGATGCTGAGAGCCCCATCTTGCTGAACTCCTTATGAGTGATTGTCTCAGGACACGCCTCCTTACTTAGCTTCAGGGATCAAAGGGACCCCTTCTCCTCTGTGATAGGAAGAATTCTAAGACAGTCTCCACGATCCCCACTCCCCACCCTGGTATAATCATATAATCCTTCCTCTTGAGTATGGATGGAGCCTGTAAATATCCGTAATGGAGCTCGCTTCCGTGATAATATTACATCACCTGGCCAAGGGATAGCGCGGATGTGAAGTCCTAATCAGCTGACTGTGTGACCATCAGAAGGGAGACTGCCCTGGGTAGATGGACAAGGAGGAATACCTCCTTCCCAGCTCCTGTCACCAGGAACACTGACTGTACCTCCACATGGCTTAGGACCCAAAAACCTCCTTAGTTTGGAAATGAGGGTGGGGTTGGGGTGTCATTGGTGGTAGAGTCAGTTCAGGCCTGCCGACCTCAGGAAGCCCTAGGATGTGGTGAGCTCCTGGTGACATCTTGAACTTGGACTGTAAGAGCTAATGAGAACCTTTGGCCCTGAGGTTTGGTCCTATGTTGCAATTTTAGGACAACAGGAAAAATCCCACTTAACATTTTATGACGGGCAGTGGATGGCAGCGTTTGGTGTGTTTCTCCTTTCTTTTCCTGTTGTGGTTCTCTGTAGGAAGAGTTGTTTTTTTTTTTTTAATCCTACTTACCAATTTAGAAATTGAAATAAGATATGTTAAGTGTTTCCAGGAATTGTCAGTAAGGGTCCTCCATCATCCCCTCCACCAATATCGCAACACGGAAATACAACGGAGACTGAGTACCTGAGAGCCTGCTCATAACTAAGGTGCTCTGCCCAGAACCCGGCGTTGGATCTGTAAGGCTCAGGGACACACCTGGGCCTGCTGCCACACTAAGTGGGCAGCTCTCCTGCTGCTGACCCCTCTATCCTGACCCTACAAGTGGGATAAAGAGCTCAACTCAGAATTCAGAATTCAGGAAATGAACACCCTTCAGTTCAGGGGCAGATGGGAAAGGAAGTTATGTCATGAGTCACCACTGAATTCATTGTATGGAAAAATTAGAAATCTGGTATTATGAAATACCCGAACTGAAAAGGCTTGACAACAATGAACTTCCCAGAAGGGTAACACCAGCTCCCAGCGTGCGCCAGGTCCTCTCCGTAGGGTGCCCATCTTCCCTTTCCGATGGGCTGCCTCCTATGTCTGTAACACAAACAGAACTGGGTTTCAGTGGGGACCCCTGCTGTTACCTGGCACTCACCTGAGGCCAATGTCACTCATATTCAAATCTCCTGAAAACAAAGTTCACTCGCAAAGCACTCAGGGAGAATGTAGGTTTTACTGGAGGTTTGGTGGGAAGCTGGAGGTTAAAGGATGCCTTACCTAGGAAACTTCCTGAAGCTCTTCTTTAAAAGAAAGCCTTGGCCAGGCGCGGTGGCTCACACCTGTAATCCCAGCAGTCTGGGAGGCCGAGGTGGGTGGATCACCTGAGGTCAGGAGTTCAAGACCAGCCTGGCCAACATGGTGAAACTTCATCTCTACTAAAAATACAAAAATTAGCCAGGCGTGGTGGTGCGTGGCTGTAATCCCAGCTACTTGGGAAACTGAGGCAGGAGAATTGCTCCAACCCAGGAGGCAGAGGTTGCAGTGAGCCAAGATCGCGCCACTGCACTCCAGCCTGGGGGACAGAGTGAGACTTCATCTCAATCAATCAATCAATAAAAGCGTCGCTTTCTCTCTGCAGCTGCCTTACCTTGATCTCCCCAGATACTGCAGGGTTCCCAAGCCAGTTTCAACATCCTGCCAGAGTGGCCTACTCCATCTGCAAACCGAAAACTAGCCAGAGGTCAGCAGAAGCAAAACACATAGTCCTCAGCAAAATTTTAACTGCAGTCACTTCTCAGGCTTATCTTTAGGGAAATCATCCTACCTGTTGCTTCATTTGCAGAATCACTTATATTCTATCTGTGGATTAATTAATTGTTAGCCATGAATGGCTTCCCATCTGATTCTTGCCTGTAGCCCCCAACCCCTCCTGGACTATAAGTTCCATGCAGGCAAGGGAGTTTATCTCTGCTGTTCATGGTGGCATCTCTCGGACCTTATGCACAAACAGTACAGAACAGACCACAGTTTATTTTTGTTTGTTTTTTTTTTTTAGAAAGAGTCTCACTCTTGTTACCCAGGCTGGGGTGCAGTGGCACGATCTTGGCTCACTGCAACCTCTGATTCCTGGATTCAAGTGATTCTCCTGCCTCAGCCTCCCAAGTGGCTGGGATTACAGGCATGCATCACCACACCCAGCTAATTTTTTTTTTTTTTTTTTTTTTTTTTAGGTAGAGACAGGGTTTCACCATGTTGGCCAGGCTGGTCTCAAACTCCTGGCCTCAAGTGATCCACCCACCTTGGCTTCCCAAAGTGCTGAGATTACAGTCATGAGCCACCATGATTGTCCTCACAAATCATTTTTGAATGAAGAATAAATGGGTGCCATACACCCTCTGGCCCTGTTTGGATCTCAGTCACTTGCAGTTCCTAAAGTTTGCACAAACAACACTTATTTCTTACCAGACACCATTTGGAGACCTGCTTCTCTTTCAGAACCCTTATCATTAACCTTAGACATCACTACTGTTTTCTTCCACAGTCAAACAAAACAAGACATGTGTTTCTCTTTCAAAATATAGGCCTGGAATATGGACAAGGCGGCACATCACTCCTGCTGGGTGTGTGAAACTAGTTTGTTATCTTTTTATAGCTTTTCTCTAAACTTGTCACCAAAAAGTCTCCAGGTCATAATTTCCTCATCTGTAGAAATAGAATAACTTTTAACTTTCTTTCTTTCTTTTTTTTTTTTTTTTTTTTGAGATGGAATCTCGCTCTGTTGCGCAGGCTGGAGTGCAGTAGACAGTGGTACGATCCCGGCTCACTGCCACCTCCACCTCCTAGGTTCAAGTGACTCTCCTGCCTCAGCCTCCAGAGTAGCTGGGATTACAGGCACCCACCACTATACCTGGCTGATTTTTGTATTTTTAATAGGAACGGGGTTTCTCCATGTTGGCCAGGCTGGTCTCGAACTCTTGACCTCAGGTTATCCTCCTGCCTCGGCCTCCTAAGGTGCTAGGATTATAGGCGTGAGCCACCTTACCTGATCTTCTTCTTCTTTTTTTTTTTTTTTTTTTTTTGATCAGGAAACTTCACTAACAAGTTGTCCCTGAGATGCATCAATCTCCTCTTCCTTCCATACACCTATCAAATATTTATTGAAACTTTGTGGACGGGCATGGTGCCACTCGCCTGTAATCCCAGCTATTCAGGAGGCTGAGGTGGGAGGACCACCTAAGCCAAGGGGACAGAGGTTGCAGGGAACCATCATCCCACCACTGCACTCCAGCTTGGGGCACAGAGTGAGACTTTGCCAAAAAAAAAAAAAAAGTTTGATATAAGCCAGATTCTATGTTGTGCACACTGGCATTTATTGTCTCATCTAAACAAATGAAATATATTAGTGTTTGTTCATTATAAAAAGAATATGAGGCCAGAGTGGTGGCTCACGCCTGGAATCCCAGCACTTTGGGAAGCCAAGGTGGGCGGATTACCTGAGGTCAGGAGTTCAAGACCAGCTTGACCAACATGGTGAAACCCTGTCTCTACTAAAAATACAAAATTAGCTGGGTGTGGTGGTGCATGCCTGTAATCCCAGCTACTTGGGAGGCTGAGGCGGGAGAATTGCTGGAACCTGGGGGGCAGAGGTTGCAGTGAGCCGAGATCACACCATTGTATGCCAGCCTGGGCAACAAGAGTGAAACTCTGTGTCAAAAGAAAAAAAAGAAAGAATATGAAGTTACAAAAGAAAGTTTGAAACATATACAATGCTATAAATAAGAATTACACATAATTACATCCAGAAAGAGTAACTGTTATCCTTTTAATATATTTCTGTCTGGGTTTTCTGTATATACATGCATTTTCCATAGCTGAAGTAATAATTTACATACAATTTTGAAATGTTCTTTTTTCTCTCTTAACAATATATTTAGGTATTTTCCTGTAGTTCATAAAAAATTCCTTTTTTTTTTTTTTTGAGACAGAGTTTCACTCTGTCGCCCAGGCTGGAGTGCAGTGGCGCAATCTCAGCTCACTGCAACCTCCTCCTCCCAGGTTCTAGAGATTTTCCTGTCTCAGCCTCGCAAGTAACTGGGACTACAGGCATCTGCCACCACACCTGGCTAAATTTTGTATTTTTACTAGAGATGGGGTTTCACCATGTTGGCCAGGCTGGTCTTGAATTCCTGACCTCAGGTGATCTGCCCGCCTCAGCCTCCCAAAGTGCTGGGATTACAAGTGTGAGTCACCGCACCTGGCCAAAAAAAATTCCTCATTTTTAACAGCTGCATAATATTTATTTAAACTTCTCCCTGATTTGGGGTATTTTGGTTGTTTCTAATTTCCTGACGGTATGGAAAAGGGAGACAGTGTGTACATATCTTTAAGCATAAATCTTTGTGATTATTTTTTATTTTTTCCATAGAAGCCCTAGATATGGAATTATAGGGTCAAAACACATAAACATTTTAAGCTCTTGAAATATTTTACAAAATTGCTTTTCAGTTAAGTTATATCAACTTATGTTCCCACTAATTGTATTTAAAATTGCCCATTGGAGCCGGGTTCAGTGGCTCACGCCTGTAATCCCAGCATTTTGGGAGGCCGAGGCGGGTGGATCACGAGGTCAGGAGATGGAGACCATCCTGGCTAACATGGTGAAACCCCATCTCTACTAAAAATACAAAAAATTAGCCGGGCGTGGCGGCACGTGCCTGTAGTCCCAGCTACTCCGGAGGCTGAGGCAGGAGAATCACTTGAACTTGAGAGGCGGAGGCTGCAGTGAGCCAAGATCGTGCCACTGGACTCCAGCCTGGGAGACAGAGCGAGACTCCATCTAAAAATAAATAAATAAAATTGCCCATTGGCTAGGCATGGTGGCTCATACCTGTAATCCCAGCACTTTGGGAGGTCAAGACGGGTGGATCGGTTGAGGTTAGGAGTTCGAGACCAGCTTAGCCAACATGGTGAAACCCCATCTCTACTAAAAATACAAAAAATTAGCCGGGCGTGGTGGTGCACGCCTGTAGTCCCAGTTACTCAGGAGGCTGAGACAGGAGAATCGCTTGAACCTGGGAGGCTGAGGTTGTAGTGAGCTGAGATGGCACTACTGTGCTCCAGCCTGGGGGACAGAGCAAGACTCCGTCTCTAAATAAATAAATAAATAAAATTGCCCATTTCTTTGCACTCTTGCCAGCATTGAATATTAGAACCTGAAGTATATTTTCTAATTTATAAGGTGAGAATATTGTATATTATTTAACATTTTTATTTTTGAAATTACTAGGTAACCTAAACCCTTTAAAATATAATAACACACACTTACACAGATATACACATGGCTAATTACTAACCACTTTAATTTTCTCGTTAAGGAAATTTTCCCACAGACTTATTAGGGTTTTCTTATTAATCTGTGTGTACTCCTAAAGATGCAATTAAATCTTGGATTTGTTATGCAGAGTTTTGTCATTTCCGATTTTTTTTTGTCTTTTAGAATTCTGTTTGCAATATTTTTAGTTACCAGAATTTTAAAAATTTTATGTAATCTAATCTAATGGTCATTTCCTTCCTGAGTATTCCATTTCTTTTCTTTCCTCACCTTGAGATCACATAAATATTTGCCTATATGTTCCCCTAATTTAAAATTTTTTTTTTGTTTTTTTGAGACAGGATCTCTCTCTGCCTCCAACCTGGAGCGCAGTGGCACAATCTCAGCTCACTGCAGCCTCAACACCCCCAGGCTTAGGTGATCCTCCCATCTCAGCCTTGTGAGCTGCTGGGACTAAAGGCATGCACTGCCACATCTGGGTAATTTTTGTATTTTTTTGTGGAGACGGGGGTCTCATTATGTTGCTCAAGCTGGTCTTGAAATTCTGAGCTCAAGCAATCCTCCTGCCTCAGCCTCCCAAAGTACTGGGATTACAGGTGTGCGACACCACGCTCGATCTTAAAATTATTTAATGTAGCTAGAACATCTTTCAGCATATAATGACAGGTAAGGGCTTAACTTGATTATCTTTTCAAATTACTACGTTTCTTACCTCCATTTACTGAGACTCCATCTCTTTTTCATTTATTTTTGATGACTTTTATCACATATGAAAGTGGACACTACCTTTTCCTGGGTTATATTGTTCTATTATGATACATTTCATCAGTAAAGCCTTAGACTATGTTTCAATAATAAATAGGTCAATTGCCCATATTTTTCTTCATTTTCTTAATTTTGTTAACTTTTCTCACCTATTATTTGTTCAATTTGTTCAGATACACTTTAAAATACTTTCATTTTAGCCTTATAGGGTAGGCGTTAATAGCCTCATTATATAGATGAGGAACTGAGGCTCAAAAAGGATAAACAGCTTGAGGTAATAACAAATCATGTCTTTTACATCTCCCCTGTCAGATCCAAACTGCTGTCGATTTTTTAGTAAAGTTATGAAATTTTCTTACCTTTCTTTCTCCTTTCCTGTCTGCCTCCCTCTAGTGGTCATGATATATATTACAATATAGTACAGTTTCTGAAGTCTATTTATTTATTTATTTATTTTTGAGACGGAGTCTCGCTCTGTCTCCCAGGCTGGAGTGCAGTGGCGCGATCTCTGCTCACTGCAAGCTCCGCCTCCCGGGTTCACGCCATTCTCCTCCCTCAGCCTCTGCTACAGGCGCCCGCCACCACGCCTGGCTAATTTTTTGTATTTTTAGTAGAGATGGGGTTCACCGTGTTAGCCAGGATGGTCTCGATCTCCTGACGTCGTGATCCACCCGCCTCGGCCTCCCAAAGTGCTGGGATTACAGGCATGAGCCACTGCGCCTGGCTCTGAAGTCAATTTTATACAGTAATTAATGTACTCCTTTATAACATGAAAAGACATAGCTTTTCTTTTTAGCTTACTTTAAAATTCTTAACCTATATAAAGTTCATTAATATTTCTTTAATATTTGGGGGTCATGTATTATCAGGATTTTCTTAGCAAAGACCAGCCTCAGAAAACATTTATGAAAAAGTCAAGTGACATTACAGTGAAATTTTAAAAATTTCATAAGTTTTAAAACTGTAACAATACAAAGACCCTCCAGATATTTCTTTGTTCATTTCTTTTCCTATGGACATTATCTAAGTACTTTCATAAATAACTATCTTTATTTACTTATTTTTGAGACAGACCCTGTCACCTAGTCTGGAGTGCAGTGGCGCAATCTCGGCTCACTGCAACCTCCACCTCCTGGGTTCAAGCAACTCTCCTAGCTCAGCCTCCTGAGTAGCTGGTATTACAGGCATGTGCCACCACGCCCAGCTAATTTTTGTATTTTTGGTAGAGATGGGATTTCGCCATGTTGGCCAGGGTAGTCTCGAACTCCTGACCTCGGGTGATCCGCTTACCTTGGCCTCCCAAAGTGATGGGATTACAGGCATGAGCCACCGGGCCCGGCCAAATAACCATCTTTAAATTTCCCCCTGTAAACCATTTCTTTTCCTCTGACCTGGCTTCACTGTCCTTTCTCACTTTTTAGTCCCTTTGTGCGTTCAGTTGTCATAAAGGTGCATAGGCCAGGGGGACATCAGGGCAGTGGGCCAGCCTGAGCTAACTTTCTGGCCAGGTCTGTGCCAGGCCACAGGAGGGCCACCTGATCATAATTCCCATAAAGATTTAGGACATGCTAGCAGGGGCTGGCCTCACATCCCTAACTGCCTGTTGGTTGAAGCCTTCTCAGTCTCATTTTCTTCCTTGTTTATTTTCTGCTTCTATTTTTCTGCCTTTTTCTTTTCCCCTTCTTCCTTGCCAACCCCATCATCCTTCAATCTCATCCCTCTCGTTTCTTTTTCAACTGTAAGAAAAGGCACCATAAAAGTTTAACCAAGCAAAAAGAATAATAATAAAAAGAAAAATAATTCTAGGAAGCATTTATCAACATTTATCAAAATTATCATTTGTCAAAATCAAGGGAAATTTTTTTTTTTCTCTTGATCTGATTTCCTTAAAGGGCCGGGCGTGGTGGCTCATGCCTTTAATCCCAGCACTTTGAGTGGCCCAGGGGAGAGGATCACTTGAGCCCAGAAGTTTGAGACTACCGTGAGAGTTAGACCCTGTCTCTACAAAAAGAAAAAAAAAAAATTAGCCAGGCATAATGGTTCGTGCCTGGAGTCCCAGCTTGGGAGGCTGAGGCAGGAGAATCACTTGAGCCCAGGAGTTGGAGGCTGCAGTAAGCTACAATTTCACCACTGCACTCTAGCCTGGGCAACAGAACCAGGCCCTGTCTCAAAAAATAAAATAAAATGAATTCCTTAAAGACAGCAGCTGCTATATTACCTGTCACCTATAGGTAGATGTTTAATATTACCATTTATTATGTCACTTCATGATAAATGCGTTCATATTTAACACAACATGAGACAAAAATGTAAGAGGGAAAATAAAAGAACATAACCAGAAAGCTTAGGTTTATTATTCACTGAGGATTAAGGATTGTCAGAGTTGATTGTCTCCTGGATTTTGTTCAGAAAGAGAGGATAATAATACTGACCCAATTAAGTAGCATGTTGGGTAGATTAAAGTGCTTTGTAAACATTAATTAAAGATGCAGGGAGTTAGGTGAGGCCAATGTGTTATTAGAGGAAAAGTTTTCTTCCCTTTAATCAGGTATCTCTTTCTGGGGAGGGCAAAGAAATGACCTCAGGACTAAGGCATTGGGGCTCAACCCTGAGTGGGGCCAGTGACTCAGTCATTCTGTGCAACCATTTCCTTCTTAGTTTTCTGTAAAATGGGAAGCAACACAAACATTTTGGGAATCTAGGTTGTTACAACGTTTGTCATTTGAGTATATAACAAACCCTACAATTAATACAACCCCATAACTCTTGCTTTCTCCCTGCCTACTGAGTTAAACCCAGTAACATTAACTTCCACCAACTTACAAAAGCCTTCCGCAACCAGCTATTAACCTTGGGAGATATTTCCACGGTGATAGCCTGAAGAAGAAAATGCAACGAGCCATGGGGTCAAAAATTCTCCCATGAGTTTCTTCAGCTATCTGAACCTCAGCTTTCCTGCTCTGTAAAATGGGGTTAAGAAACCAGAAAACCATTTTAAGGATTAGATGAAATAATGTATGTGGTGTATGCACATTAAATGCTGTGTCTGAGGGTACAGGTATGCAATAAATTGCATCAGCATTATTAAGTATAAAATAGCCTCTCAAAGCTGACCATAATAAAAAACAAAAGAAAAAATTAAAGGCCAGGTGCAGTGGCTCAGGCCTGTAATCCCAGCACTTTGGGAGGCTGAAGTGAGAGGATCGCGTGAGCCCAGGAGTTCGAGACCAGCCTGGGCGATACAATGAGACTGAACCCATCTCTACAAAAAATTTTAAAATTAGCTGGGTGTGGTGGCATGCACCTGTGGTACCAGCTACTCGGGAGGCTGAGATGGGAGTATCACTTGAGCTTGGGAGGTGGAGGTTGCAGTGAGCCAAGATGGTACAAGATGCACTCCAGCCTGGGCGACACAGCAAGACCCTGTCTCAATAAAAATTAGATTAAATTAATGTCCCATCTCTTGCAAGCTTCAGACACACATCCCTATTGCTTTTCTCCGCGTGGGTCGCTCGGCGATGGGGTTGGGGATTTTCACGGTGCTGTCCCCCAACTCGAACTTCACACCTTGACCGAGGGCCCCCGGGAGGCGGCCGCGAGGTCCCCCAGCGCGACGGGGCCCGGCCCTTTAAGCGCCGCGGGCGCGCGCAGTGCGTGCCTAAGGATTGCGAGTCCGGGCGGCGCGAGCGCGCGCGGGTGGGCGCGCACAGGGAGAGCGCGCGGCGGGGCGGCCCGGAACAGTCTGCGACAGACGGGCGGCGGCGTGAGGGCTCCGGGTCGCTGGCGGCGTGGACACCTGAGTCCCGGGGTAGGGGTCTCCCGCGAGGTGAGTGCGGCCCTAGGACTCCGGGCAGGGCTGGAGCGACGGGAGGGCGTCCTGGCGGCGGTGGCGGCGCTGGGCTCTGGCTGGGACGCCGGCGGTCGGGCAGAGAGGGGGCGCCGGACCCTGCCTTGGCGCGCTCCTCGCTCTGACTAGGGGAGCCCGGCGCCGCCGCAGAGGCCACCCGGTGCCCGACCCCCGACCCCGGGGCGTCGCTGCCTCCTCGGGGACCTCGGAGTCGGGGCGCGGCGGGGAGCGCGCTGGGTTCCGAGTCTGGGGCTATCCTGAGGGCTCGGGTGGAGGCGGGTTTCCCAGCCTTGGGCGCAGAGGGTCCCCGCTGTCCCCACCGTCCGTCCCCCAACCCGGGACCCCTGTCCTTTGCGCCGTGGGACCCCATGCGGCCTCGGGGAGAGGGTGCGGGTCCGACACGGCGGGCGGAGCCACCTGTTCCACCCGGGCCCCCAGGTCCTGGAATCACGCGGGGATGTGCAGGGTCTGCCCAGCCCAGCGCGGCGGGAGGGACTAAAATAGAGGAGAAAATGTGGCCCGTGTGATGAAATTGAACAAAAGGCAGTAAAATAAACTCCAGTATTTCTCCAAGGCTTTGAAAGTTTCCCAGTATTGTTTTACGGAGTCTAAATTTAAGCATGTAGTTGTTTGGTGTATTTTTTTTTTTTCCTTAACTGCAGGAACTAACCTCAGAAAACTTTTAACTCTACCAGAACCTAGTGCGTGCAGAGCAGAAAAGTTAAAGTGAGTGAAGGAAAATGAGTGTGTGTGTGTTTTTCCACCCTAAACAGAGTAAAACGTTCAGATCTGTAGGAAGAAGGTTCTTTCTGGCTCCAATTTTAACGGAGAACATTTTTTAAAAATCGGTATTTCTGAAAGGTATCGAAAGACCAAACCAGGCATACGTGGAAACTTGAGGGAAATACTCATAGGAGAAAACTTTATTAAAAATACTTTTTACATTATTTTTTAAAAACACTACATAAAAGTGCCCCAGCATGCACTAAAAAGTTTGCCCTCCAAGTTCCGTGTCTGAATGTTACTGATTGTTTTTCTAGGTGGAGGAGGTATTTTCGTTCATGAAGCCAATGTGGAAATACAAACAAATGCCCTATTGACTTGGGATTGGGTGGGAAGGATGGAAGTTGTCTAAAATCTTTCTTGCCAAAGTTGACAGCGTATGTATGGAATCTTGTGTGTTTTCTTGTCCAGACTAGTAATAGCCATGATAAAGCGACTGGATTATATTCCTTGGTAACAGCACTTCAAATGAGCTTTCTTTGAAAATTTTAGATGCTGATGATTTAAAAGTAACACATTTTCTCCATTACTAGAAATCAGAAATCCAAAATTAGAGTGATAGTGAAGCGAAGGCTGGAAAGAGGAGCGATGCTTTTAAGAAGGTCTGAGCGTGTTTGAATCTGTGGTTGCTGGGGGTGGGGGAGTTGCCCATTAATTCATTCAGGAATATTTGTAGACTGACCACCTACAGCGCGCAGAGCCGTGACTGGTCATCCAGCATACAGTCATTTCTAGATAACAGCCACATGGCCCAAACTGATTAAAACCAGATCAAGCAAGCCTTCATCGGCAGCTGAAGAGATACCTGGCCTTGGTTCCAAAGTTCTTAGACACCCAAGGCGCCCAGAGTTGGCACTGTGTGTTGATTTGGAAGATCATCTCAGATAACTCCAGGAGTGGAGCCTGGAAACCTGAAGGGGGAGAGAGGAAGGGCCTGCGTAGAGCAGAGCTGAGAACAGGGGAGCCTCTAGAACTAGAAGTTCAAGTGCATCTTATCTGCAGTGTTGTGGGGCAGCTGCCGGTGGCACAGAGGCCATTCGGGAGGTGCCAGGGGAATCCTAGGAGCATCCCAGAACCTGAGCTCTTTCCTTTGACGGTGAAGGCCATCGTTGCGTTTCACTTTCCTTTGCACTTGGTGGCTTGCTTCCTAGGTGCCTGTGTGCTCTAAGAGGAGGGCCTTGCAACTCCGCCCCTGATTGACTGCAGCCATCCCCGCTCCACTCTGAGGGGTCTCCTGGCCACCATAGGAAAGCCTGTGTTCATGGAGGCACTGCCCTCTGCACGGGTTGTGTCCAGCCAGTGGCATCAACAGCCTCTGCCTGCGGAACTCACAGTGAAGCTGCCGCTTTCCATAATGCCCTTGTCCCCTTTCTAGACTGGCAGCATTCATCTTGAAACCTAAGAGTATTTTAAGAAAGTTGGTGCTAGGTTTCTAATCTGTGCATTCAGGATTGGCAGGGAAGGACTGTATGGGGAGAGCATTCTGCCTTGTCGGACAGGGATGGGAGAGCTCTTCGTGAACGTGTCTCTTCGGACTAGGTATTGCCAGAGACTGTAGCACTGTGAAGAGTTCATGCTGTTTATCTTTTTTATTATAGTCAAATACATAGAACATAAAATTTACCACTTTAAAGTGCACAAATCAGTGGCATTAAGTACATTCCATTCCCAAAGTTATGCAATCATCACCACTATCAAGTTCCAGAACTTTTTCATCACTCCAAAATGAAACCCATTAAGCAGATGATTCCCATTGCCCTCTCCCAACCTCTGGCAGCCACTGATCTCCTTCTGTCTCGGTAGACTTGCCCCTTCTGGATGTTTATACAGATGGAATCTTAAAATCTGTGGCCTCTTGTGTCTGGCGTCTTTGACTTAGCACAATGTTTTTCAAGGTCCGTCCGTGTCGCGGCGTGTATCGTTGCTTCCCTCCTTTTTATCGCCGAATAATGTTCCATTATGTGGACAGATCGCATTCTATGTACCCATTCATCAGATGAATGACTTTGGGTTGTTTCCACCTTTTGGCTATTGTGAATAGTACTGCTATGAACCGTTGTGTACAAGTTTTTGTTTGAACACCTGTTGTCAATTCTTTTGGGTCCGTACCTGAAAGTAGAATTCCCGGGTCATATGGTAATTCTGTGATTAACTTGCTGAGGAGCTGCCGACTGTTTTCTATAGCAGCTGTACCATTTTGTGTTCCCACTAGCAACGTGTGAGGGTTCTAGTTTCTCGACATCCTTGTCAACCACTTGTTATTTTCCCCCGCCTTTTTATTTACCTATTTATTTATTTATTTATTTATTTGAGACGGAGTCTCGCTCTGTCACCCAGGCTGGAGTGCAGTGGTGTGATCTTGGCTCACTGCAAGCTCCGCCTCCCGTGTTCACACCATTCTCCTGCCTCAGCCTCCTGAGTAGCTGGGACCACAGGCGCCGCCTACCACCACGCCGGGCTAATTTTTTGTATTTTTAGTCGAGTCGGGGTTTCACCATGTTAGCCAGAATGGTCTTGATCTCCTGACCTCGTGATCCGCCCGCTTCGGCCTCCCAAAGTGCTGGGATTACAGGCATGAGCCACCGCACCCGGCCTTTTTTTTTTTTTTTTTTTTCCTCTGACATAGGATTTCACTGTGTTGCCCAGGCTGGAGTGCAGTGGCACGATCTCAGCTCACTGCAGCCTCAACCTTCCAGGCTCAAGTGATCCTCCCACCTCAGCCTCCAGGGTAGCTAGGACCACAGGCACGTGCCACCACATCCAGCTGTGTTTTTGTGTTTTTTGTAGAGACTGGGTTTTGCCATGTTACCCAGGCTGGTCTCAAACTCCTGGGTTCAAGCGATCTTCCCACATCTGCCTTCCAAAGTGCTGGGATTACAGGCATGAGCCACCATGCTTGGCCTTCCTTTACAAAAAAAAAAAAAATTCCGGTCCTCCTAGTGGGTATGAAGTAGTATCTCACGGTGGTTTTGGTGCATTTCTCGAACGACTTCGTTGCTGGACATCTCTTCAGATGCTTGTTGGCCACATCTTCTTTAGAGAAATGTCTGCTGAGAACTCGATTCTCTTTTTGTGTTAGCTTTCGTATCATGAAATTTTGCATGTGACTAAGTACGGTTATTTGTATAGGGCTTGGTTTGTATATTTAGGTTCCTTCCTAAAGCTTCATTCTGTTGTGGGTTTTTTCCTGCTTTCTCTTCTAGGCTGCTGCTGCTTCTCCTTGGAAGCCAGTTGTCTGACTTGTGCTTTGTCATTTTTAATCTTCTGCCTGTTGTAGTTCTTGACCCCAAGCCTGGGGTATTGATCAGTTCATCTGGCAGTACAGTATTTATGGATTGACCACGTACAATGTGCCAAGCTGTTGGGCGGGTCATTGGGCATACAAACATGGAAGTCCTTTTTTTTTTTGAGACATGGTCTCACTCTGTCACCTAAACTGGAATGCAGCGGCACAATCACAGCTCACTGCAGCCTCGACCTCCCAGGCTCAGATGATCCTCCCCCCTCAGCCTCCAGAGTAGCTGGGACTACGGGTGCGTGCCACCATGCCTGGCTGATTTTTGTGTTTTTGATAGAGCTGGGTCTCGCTGTGTTGCACAGGATGGTCTTGAACCCCTGGGTTCAAGCAGTCCCCCCACCTTAGCCCCTGAAAGTGCTGGGATTACAGGCAAGAGCCACCTTCTCTTTTTGATACACGTCTCTTTGTGATGTGCACAGATTACATTTTTTTTAATTAGGCTAATGGGCATATCAGGATAAAGAACGGTACTGCCCTGGAATTTAAGGGATCTGTGTCAGGTTTCAGCCCCCGATAGCTGTGTGGCCTCAGGGTTCACCCTTCACCCTTCTGGAACTTGGTTTCCTGGTCTGTAAAATTTGGGGTAGGGCTGAATGACTTCTCAGACCTTGAAACTGGAGTTTCACTATAGCTTTCCTTTACAAACCAGATTCTGGGGGTATTTCAAACCATGTAGTTTGCACATATTACTTAAAGGAACTCTCTGTGTGAAAAAAAAAAAAGTCTATACTCTTTTGTACTAGACTATAAACAGGTGAGTTGGGTCCATTGCTGCCTCCAAAAATAGTACAATTGATATTTTCTATAAATATTCAGAGCATTTTGGCCGGGCACGGTGGCTCACACCTGTAATCCCAGCACTATGGGAGGCCAAGGCAGGCGGATCACCTGAGGTCAGGAGTTTGAGACCACCCTGGCCAACATGGTGAAACCCCATCTCTACTAAAAATACAAAAAATTAGCTTGGCATGGTGGTGCGTGCCTGTAATCCCAGCTACTCGGGAGGCTGAGGCAGGAGAATCGCTTGAACTCAGGAGGTGAAGGTTGTAGTGAGCTGAGATCACGCCACTACACTCCAACCTGGAAGACAGAGTGAGACTTTATCTCCAAAATAAATAATAAACAAACATGCTGAGAGTTTAAAGAGTTGTAGTGAAGATTCGAGTTCCTAACACGCTGGGAATACGGAGGTGACTAAGGCAGTGTGGGCCCTGCTCCCATGAAGCCTTGCTTGGGTAAAGGAGACATTCAATGTCCGATGTGAATTGATAACAGAGACCCACAGGTGTTTTGGGAGCAGAGGACAGTGTCTTTCTGTCAGGGGTGTCAGAACACCAGCTGGAGAACGTAACATTTGAGCTGGGCCAACAAGGGCAGCATAGGGGACAATTTAGGCCAACATGGTGGAATTGAGGAGTCAGTTATTATGCTGCAAGGGGTTAGCCTTCCAGTCGGGGGCATGGACCAGCGAAGCTTTCTGAGTAGGTTGCAGTGGCAGATCTTGTTTCCCGGCTCTCCTGTGGAGTAGACGTTTACATATGGAGGGATTAACTTGAAGTTGAACAGGATGTTAGGGACTGAGGAAGGCAGCATAGAAAAAGGAGGATATAAGATGGTATGAACAAGGGGAAGACACCTGGGCATGTCAATTGTCGAATTGAATTTTAGGTTCAAAAAAAAGTTTTTTAAAAGTATTACATACCCGGGCATGCTAGATCATGCCTGTAATCCCAACACTTTGGGAGGCCAAGGTGGGAGGATTGCTTGAACCCAGGAGTTTGAGACCAGTCTGGGAAACATAGGGAGACCCCCATCTACAAAAAATTAAAAAATTAGCCAGGTGTGGTAGTGTGTACCTGTAGACCCAGCTACTCAGGACGCTGAGGCAGGAGATGCTTGAGCCCAGGAGGTTGAGGCTACAGTGAGCTGTGATTGTGCCACTGCATTCTAGCCTGTAAGACAGAGCGAGACTCTGTCTCAAAAAAAAAAAAAAAAAAAAGTATTGTGCTACAGTAGAATGCTAGAACCAGCTCTGTCAGACTTGCCAAACTGACTTAGAGGCGCTGTACCGCGGTTTCTTTATGCCACAAATTGCCCTCCATCTACACCAGGTAACCAATGAATTTGTTGCATGAGCTCCTGCTAATGCCAGCAGTATCACTTTAAGAATGAGATGGCACTAAAATGTGCATGAGGTGAGTCTGCTCTGTTAATTTTCTTTTTTTTCTTTACTTCTGATTTTTTTTTTTTTTTTTTTTAGACCAAGTCTTGCTCTGTCACCCAGGCTGGAGTGCAGTGGCATGATCTTGGCTCACTGCAGCCTCCACCTCCTGGGCTCAAGCAATTCTCCCACCTCAGCCTCCGGAGTATCTGGGACTACAGGCGTGTGCCCCCATGCCTGGCTAATTTTTGCATTTTAGTAGAGACGGGGTTTTGCCATGTTGGCCATGCTGGTCTCGAACTCCTAAGCTCAAGTGATTCACCTACCTCAGCCTCCCAAAGTGCCGGGATTACAGGTGTGAGCCACTGTGCCAGCCACAATAGGCAGTTTTTCAGCCCTCCTCTCCCCACTCCATGGACCTTCCCACCTTTTGGAGTCTCCCGTGTCCATTATTTCACTCTGTGCATTTATGTGGACCCATCGTTCAGTTCCCACTTGTGAGAACATGCAGTGTTTGACTTTCAGAGTTAGAGTTTGACTTTCACTTAGGATAATGCCTTCAGTTCCATCCACGTTGCTGCAAAAGACATGATTGCATTCATTTTTATGGCTTAGTAGTCGTCCGTGGTGTTTATATACCACATTTTCTTTATCCTGTTGTCTCTCGATGGACGCCTAGATTGATTCTGTGACGGTTACTGTGAACAGCGCCGCGGTAAAGATGCAAGTGCAGGTGTCTTTTGATGTAATGATTTCTCTCCCTGTAGGTAGATAACCAGTAGTGAGATTGCTGGGTCCTGTGGTAGTTCTAGGTTTAGTCCCTGAGAAATCTCTATTCTGTTTTCCATAGTCGACTCTACCCTTGAGCTACTTAAAGGTGTCCTGATTTCTCTGAGAGAGGTTGATAGCCATTCCTTGGACTTCTGAAAATAGTCACATGGGAACTGTTAGTTGGAATCTTCCAGTTTTTTCAACAAACATTTGGTGGTCCCCATTGCTTAAAAATGTGCTAAAAACCCCTGCTTTCTCTCTGCCCTATTAAAACTGGGTAATGCCTTTGTGCCCACAGGCTTGGATTGACTTGAGGAATTTGCTAGCAGGTTCCCCAGAGGTATAGGAAGAGCGGGAGGAGAAGCAGCCTCTAGCTCCTGCCCAGGGAGGAGGTGGTTACTGGCCTCACCTTACTGACATCATCCATCATCTGGCTCACAAAGGGACTGGTGGAAGACGAGGTTAAAAGTTTCATGCTTTGGATTCCCACCAGGAGGTCTTGTGTGAGCTTGTTCCACCCTGGTGTGGATTTAAATCTGTTCAACTTGAGATAAGATATGTAAATCAGACCACGGCTGCCAGTCTAACCAGGTGTTATAAATACCAGTGCTAAATGAACATGCTCTAAGCCAGCTTTCTTTTCACTGGGAGCGTGGATTAAAAATTCAGCCAAGAATTTTGAGCTTCTTGGGGTGGGGGTGTTGGGGGAGCACTGTAGAACCCTATAAAACAATAAGGTGTAATAATTCCTTCCTAGCAAGAAGTACTACATTTATCTCATTAGTGAAGCACATATTGGGTGCTTGGTAATATTTGCTAAGCAAATAAAGACAAAGCACACAAACTTGTTTCACAAAAGTAGAATGACTTCAACTGGAATTTTCTTCTATCCATAAATAATTTGCTCAGGAATCCAGAAATGTAATAGACATACCAACTGTCCATTTTTCAAAAATGAGCTGAGTAAAAAACGTGCAGTGTCTCTCTTCACAAACATTTCTTTTTTCAATTTTCATTATTTTCCAAAACCTCGGAGATTGATACCAGTTTGCAAACATTGCATCAGCTAGAACTGTTCCCCAGCTAGACTCTGCTCTGGTTGACCTCCCCTCGCCTTCCTTCTGGGTCATTCGTTTTTGTTACTAGGACCCAATCAGATGTCTGGTCAAGATTGTTTTCAGGTGAGATTTTGCTTTAGGAAAATCTGGTTTTGGTATCTTTTTCAGTGATGGCGAACCGACAGTAGGAAACTTCTTCCCTCGGGGCCTGTTAAAACCCAGCCTCTCTAGGTAAGGCGACCCGGTGAACTTGTTTGCTTTAAGTGTGGGCGAATCAATTACTTCCATGTGATGTGTGGCTGGGAGTAAATCACTGCTCCTATTAACACAGCTGAAACTATTCACAACAGAGACAGTTTGAAATCAACCTTGTTTTTGTACATTGTTCAGAAAGTGCTTTTTATTTAAAAAAATTAATTTAAAATTAAAAAAATAAGTGAAAGCATGATCATTCTTCCAGGAAGTAGAATTACTAGCCTTTTAAAATCTGTGTTTAAGGTTCTAAGTTCTTACGTAAGGCATTTCAGAAGTAAGGGAAATCCCAGTTTGGAGGAAAAGCAGAATCATAGGAAAAGGGTGCTAAACCGTGACCGCATCGATGTTTCAAACTCCAGAACAAAACTGCCCACACTCCCAGCAGCCAACTTCCACCTGGATCTTTCTTTGATCTTCAGTGCTGGGATATAGTCCTAGTTTGCTTAGGGAGAATTTTTGGAAGCATTCTTTTCTTTCCAAGGTTTTTTTCTTGAAATTGAGAAATAGCGCAGACTAAAGAGTAGTTGCTTCATATGCTTCATATTTATTTTACTGCAGCCTCTGTATTTCTGTGGAGGCCCATTTTTAAGATTAATTTTGGTCATGGATTACACGTGTAGATGCATACACATTCATATTGACATGGATTACCTGTTAATATTGGGAGGCGTTACTGGGTTAGCGTGTGTAATGTTTATTGGTGTCAGCTTTTTAATACATCGTTATTTATGAAGCTGGGTTAAACATCCTTTCTACTGCTGTGTGTTTAAAGTCACTCCCCTCCACCGCCCCATGTCCCGATTTAAATGTATAAATTGGATGAGATTAATTTCTCCTAAATTGGAAGGACTTGATCTATAAATATGGTGGAGAGGGAGGGATAATAACCACACTGATGTTAACATGTTTGAAACTACTCTTAAGTATTTAAGCTTTTCTTTTAGATCCAAGGTCTGTTTTTAGGGTGCTCTTTTTTTTTTATTTAGATGGTTTTAGAGTTTTGTTTTGTTTTTGAGACAGGGTGTCACTCTGTCACCCAGGCTAGAGTGCAGTGGCTCAGTCTTTGCTTAGGGCATCCTCCACCTCCCAAATTCAAGCAATTATCCCACCTCAGCCTCCCGAGTAGCTGGGATTACAGGCACACGCCACCATGCCCGGCTAATTTTTGTATTTTTTGGTAGAGACAGCATTTCACCTTGTTGGCCAGGCTGGTCTCAAACTCCTGACCTCAAGTGATCCACCCACCTCAGCCTCCCAAAGTGCTGGGATTACAGGCATGAGCCATTGTACCCGGCTGGTTTTAGAGTTTTTAAATATGAATTTTGGTTAAGTAACAAATAGTGATTAAGTCTGTATTTTGTGACAAGTATTATACAAAATGTTGTGGCTTTTTTTTTTTTTTTTTTTTTAGTTCTTTGCTGGGTGCAGTGGCTCACACCTGTAGTCCCAACTCGGGAGGCTGAGGCAGGAGGATTGTTTGAGCCCAGGTGGTCCAGGCCAGCCTGGGTGATGTAATGAGACCCCATCTCCAAAAAAATTTTTTTAATTAAAAAGCTTTGCCGGCTGGGTGTGGTGGCTCACACCTGTAATCCCAGCACTTTGGGAGGCCAAGATGGGTGGATCACCTGAGGTCAGGAGTTCGAGACCAGCCTGGCCAACGTGGTGAAACCCCATCTCTACTCAAAATACAAAAATTAGCTGGGTGTGGTGGCTGGTGCCTGTAGTCCCAGTTACCCTGGGGGCTGGGGCAGGAGAATCTTTTGAACCCAGGAGGCAGAGGTTGCAGTGAGCCGAGATCACGCCATTGCACTCCAGCCTGGGTGGCAAGAGTGAGGCTCCATCTCAAAACACAAAAAAAGAGCTTTGCCTACAAGGAGTTTATCGTCTAATGGAGGAAAACAAGAATTACATGCAGAAACCTTATGGGATCAATTGTATCCAAGTGGGAAAAATGGCACATAGAGTGAGCAAGTGGTGGGTATCAACAGCAGACATGAGAGTCTGGCGGGGAGGCCAGTGATGAAGGAGTCACGAAGGCTTGACCATGTTCGGTAGAGTTTTTGAGCCAAGCTTTGAAGCCTGGGAGGAGGGCAGCAGGGAGGCAGTGGGAAGGGGTTCCCAAGTGAGTAGCTCTTTCTTTTTTTTTTTTTTTTTTTTTGAGATAGAGTCTCGCTCTGTCGCCTAGGCTGGAGTGCAGTGGTGCAATCTCAGCTCACTGCAACCTCTGCTTCTCAGGTTCAAGCGGTTCTCCTGCTTCAGGTTCCCAAATAGCTGGGATTACAGGCACTCACCACCACACCCAGCTAATTTTTGTAATTTTAGTAAAGACAGGGTTTCACCATGTTAGCCAGAATGATCTCGATCTTTTGACCTCGTGACTTACCCACCTCGGCCTCCCAAAGTGCTGGGATTACAGGCGTGAGCCACCGCGCCTGGCCACGAGTAGCACTTTCATAGGAGACCTGGTTCAAATTGTGGAAAGGAAGGTGGAAGAGACAAGGCTAGGCCAGATTCTAGAGAGACACTTTTTAAAGCCTCACATTCTTACAGATCGGCTCCTTGGCAGTACAGATGAGGAAAATGAAAACTCAGCCACCTGGCAGGGCGTGGTGGCTCATGCCTATAATCCCAGCACTTTGGGAGGCCGAGGCTGGTGGATCATCTGAGGTCAGGAGTTCGAGACAAACCTGGCCAACCTGGTGAAACCCCATCTCTACTAAAAATACAAAAATTAGCCGGGTATGGTAGTGCATACCTGTAATCCCAGCTACTCAGGAAGCTGAGGCAGGAGAATCATTTGAACCCAGGTGGTGGAGGTTGCAGTGAGCCAAGATCGCACCATTGCACTCCAGTCTGGGTGACAGAGCAAGACTCCATCTCAAAAAAATAAATACATAAAACTCGGCCACCTTGCCTGGCCTGTGGTATCAAGAGTAAACTGGGATTTTAGAAATGTTAGTTATTGAGGCTGGGCGCAGTGGCTCACGCCTGTAATCAATCCCAGCACTTTGTGAGGCTGAGATGGGTGGATCACCTGAGGTCAGGAGTTCGAAACCAGCCTGGCCAACATGGTGAAACCCTGTGTCTACTAAAAATACAAAAATTAGCCAGGCATGGTGGCAGGTGCCTGTAATCCTAGCTACTTGGGAGGCTGAGGCAGGAGAATTGTTCAAACCCAGGAGGCAGAAGTTGCAGTGAGCTGAGATCGTGCCACTGCACTCCAGCCTGGGCGACAGAGTGAGAATCTGTCTTAAAAAAAAAAAAAAAGAAAAAGAAATGTTAGTTATTGCAATATCTGGTAGTTTACAGGTGGGTGCGATATGAGTGTTGGTTTCTTTTGACCTTGGAGGAAGAAAACGCTCTAGGAGCCCCAGCTCCTCTTACCTCTGCCTGAAGTTGGCTCTGTGCACTTCTGTATGAATGTGCAACTTTGGTGTGGTGGGGACAGGGATGACATGGACATTGGGCTTGGTGTGTGAACGTAGAGAAGGAACCAGGCGTGTGCTCAGAGCTCTCGGGTGTGTCATGATAACGAGGGTAAAATCCTATTTTTACGAAAGTAGTCTATAAATTATTTTTAGAGTAAAAAGGAAATGGTTAATTTAGTCTAAGGGTTTGTTTTTGTTTTTTAAAGCCCTACTTAAGTCGAATAATAGAAAACAAAGAATGTATGGACTCAGTTTCCTTCAATTTATGAATTGAGTTTAAAAAACTCTGCAAGAGTCTTGACATCATTCATTGCTTCCTTTTCCAGTACATTTCTTATTATAAAACTCATTTTTGTTAATACACAATTACATAAAAATAGGAAGTAACACAGAACCAGATAGAAACTATGAAAAAGCAGGACTCTTTTCTTCGTTTGAGTAAAATCAAAGCAAAGTGCCTGTCACATAGAAGACACTGATGCCTGTTCACATGGATGAATGTTGTCAAGAGCCACTAGCCTTAGGGCCAACAATGGCTGTTTTGTATTTACTGATCTTTATTTTCACCCACCGCTTCCCCATATGAAGAAGCCCACTCATGGTAGCGAGTGGGGTGATTCAGAAAGAGTTCCCACCGTGAAACGCTCTCATTCATGATGCTCTTGAAGGTCAAGGAAAACACAGCTTTTTGAAAAGGGCTTGGCTGTTAAGTCACCATATAGGGATTTTGGGGGGATGTGGCTTTATTTATTTATCTAGAGACAGAGTCTCACTCTGTCGCCCAGGCTGCAGTGCAGTGGCACGATCTTGGCTCACTGCAACCTCGGCCTTCTGGGTTCAAGCGATTCTCCTGCCTCAGTCTCCCGAGTAGCTGGGATTACAGGCGTCCACCACTATGCCCGGCTAATTTTTTTTATTTTTTTGAGACAGAGTCTCACTCTGTTGGCCAGGCTGGTGTGCAGTGGTGTGATCTCCACTCACTGCAGCCTCCACCTTCCAGGTTCAAGCGATTCTCCCATCTCAGCTTCCCAAGTAGTTGGGATTACGGGCGCATACCACCACACCCGGCTAATTTTTGCATTTTTGGTAGAGATAGGGTTTCACCATGTTAGCCAGGCTGGTCTCGATCTCCTGACCTCAGGTGATCCTCCCACCTCAGCCTCCCAAAGTGCTGGGATTACAGGCGTGAGCCACCACACCTGGCCAGGATGTAGCTTTAAAGACAATTTCTTTCCTAAGATATGTTTATTCTATATTTTGGAACAAATCTTCACAAAATTCATGGTATGCACGCCGGCCCCTTCCTAGCGTGTAGGTGTGCACTTTGACCCTGCTGTAGTGTGTAAGTATGCTCACTGACCTCTGCCCTACTGTATATCCTGACACAGGAAGGGGGATGTCTTTTAGAAGCTCATTTCTACCTCTTTCCCAGCTCAACTGTGCTTGTCTTGACTGTATCTTAAAAGTGCTGGTTAATGGTGGGTGTCTGGACAAGGTAGGAGAGTCTATAAACCTATACCGAAGTCCTCTCTTATACACGGTTTTGCTTTCCATAGTTTCAGTTACTTGCAGTCAACCATGGTCCAAAAATATGCGATGGAAAATTCCAGAAATAAATCCTTCATAAGCTTTAAATTGTGCACCATTCTGAGTAGTGGGATGAAATGCGTCGTTCTGATCCATTGCCTCCTGCATGCGAATCCTCCTTTGCCCGGAGTCCCCACCTGCCCATCACTTAGTAGCCAACTCAGTTCTCAGATCAGCTGTCTATGTGGCCGTGCTTATGTTCAAGTCACTTTTATTTAATAATGGCCCTGAAGCAGAAGAGGCATGATGCTGGCTGGTAATTTGTATATGCTGAAGAGAAGCTACCAAGTGCTTCCTTTAAGTGAAAAGGTGTGAAAGTTCTCAACTTGGAGAAGAAAAAAAAATCAAATGCTGAGGTCGCTGAGACCTACCGTAAGAACAAATCATCTTCTGTCTGTGAAGGTGTGAAGAAGGAAAAAGAAATTTATATTAGTTTTGCTGTCACACTTCATACGTTCAAGTTATGGCCACTGTGTGACAAGTGCTTAGGGACATTTGTAGGTAGAAGACATGAACACAAGCTCCAATTGCTGGCAGACGGGTTGGGATTGGTGCTGTCTGCAGATTCAAGCATCCACTGAGGGTCTTGGAACATACCCCCTCAGATAAGGGAGAACTGCAGCAATGTAGGTACATGGGGCTGTCTTCAGACCCAGCCTGGACCTGTTTTTGTGAAGTGTTTGCAATGGCAATGAGTTGCGTAACATAGACATACTAAGCAAGATTGGTTCTACATCACTTGGTTAAGGGGAATAATTTTTCCATTCACGTTCAGAACTACCAAAGACAGTAATTACCTTGTGATTTGGTTGAAGCTGTCTGTAGGGAATCCAAGTCTTATAAGACACGATTTCTTTCCCTCACATTTCCTCAGTGCAAAACCTAATAGTAGAATGTGAGAAACTTCATATTATTTGTTCCAGCTTAGATTCTTCAGTAAAGTGCGTTGGGTTAACCGTTCCCTGGTTAGTTGTGAGCTGAACTGTGATGCTAGAAAAGGTTACCTTCGGGGTTTTTCCTCTTCCTGTTCCTACACCCTTGCGGTCTTCGGACTTCCCTCCTGAATTCCCCCGGGGTTTCTAGGTGGTGCCTGTCTTTTCTTCCCTCATTAGATCATAACTTATCTGCCTGTATCATCTCCTGACATACTGGGTCTTTCAAAGGCTCCAAGGTGCTGAAATGACCTGATAAATCATTTCTTTAACCTCCAGGAAACCTTTCCTTTCTGTGTTGGTAGCAGCCAGACTCAGGTGCCCTCCGGTGAGTGAGGCGGGCGGGTGTCTATTTTAGAACAATCAGGTCATGCCCCCGACACACACTCACCCCCCAGACTCACCAGTGGCATTCGAGCCTGGCTATGCATGTAAAATACAGCGCTGGGTTTTAAATGTACATGAATAGAATTGCACTAAGAATCTAACTCTGACTTTTCATTGAGTGCTTTGAAGGTCTGTGCATGGCCTCATCCAGCTGATCTAACTGATATGCAGTATTCCGTAGTAAGCATTTACCACGTTTCTACTTATAGAAAGTTCATGGTAGGCGAAGAACCTGGACTGCCACCAACTCTTCTCAACAGCAGGCAACACTGTAAACCCATCCCGGCACGTGTTTCCATATGTTCCTAGTAGACAGCTCCCCTGGAGTGAAGGCTGAGCAGTGGAATGTGTGGCTCGTAGGACACGCTTAGTTTCTCTAAGTATTGCCCAGTTGCCCTACAGAAGGGTTGTATGAATTAACTCCCAGCAGGTTCACCAAGGTTGACCCACATTCTTGCTGACACTTGTTATTTTTTGTCTAATTTTTGCCACTCCAGTAGGTATTAAATAATGTAGTAGTTTTAGCTTGCACTTTTTTTGTTCACTAGTGAGGTTGAACATCTGTCTTGTACTTCATAATCATCTGGTTTCCTCGTTTGTACACTGTCTAATCATATTCCTTGTTCATTATTTTTTTCTGAGTTTCTTATTAGTTTAGAAGGTTTTGTTATATTCTAGCTATCAATTCCTTATACGTATTAGACATAGTACATATCTTCTATGAGCTGGCAGCTTTTCTCTTAATATTGTCTATGGTGTCCTTAATTTTTATGTAGACAGATGCATTGAAATTTTCACCTTATAACTTGTATTTTTTGAGTCCTAATGAATAGAAAGATTAATAGAGCAAAATAGGAAATTCAGAAATAGAACCAAAAACATATAAACATTTAGTACAAACAACATTAGTATTTCAAAACAGTGGTAAAAGTTGGTTCCTCAGTACTTGGCACTTGAGCTGTCGGATAACCTTCTTGGCTTGAGGGCAGGGAACAGGTCTCTACTCCACACATTACACTGACATAAATCCAAGGCAGATCAGATATTTAAATATGAAAAGTGGAACCATAAAAATGCTAGTAGAAATTCAAGAGGTATATTCTATATTCTTAGAGTAAGAAAGGCCTAAATTTGCAAAAACACAAGCTATAAACAAAAAGATTGATAAATTCAACTACATAAAAATAAATTCTTTAGGTCATATTACAAATTTTAAAAAAATACTTGCGATTTATATCAAGCGATTTCTGTTGGATAGAAATAAAACTTTCCAGTCTGTTTCACTGCTGTCTATCCTAGTACCAGTGCCTTGTGTTTTACTTACTGCTACTTTATAATAACTCCTTGGCCGGGCGCGGTGGCTCACGCCTGTACTCCCAGCATTTTGAGAGGCCAAGGTGGGCGGATCATAAGGTCAGGAGTTCAAGACCAGCCTGGGCAACATGGCGAAATCCCGTCTCTACTAAAAACACAAAAATTAGCTAGATGTGGTGGGGGGCACCTGTAATCCCAGCTACTCGGGAGGCTGAGGCAGGAGAATCACTTGAACCCGGGAGGCAGAGGTTGCAGTGAGCTGAGATCATACCAGTGCACTCCAGCCTGGGCAACAGAGTGAGATTGTCTCAAAAAAAAAAAAAAAAAAAAAGACTTAAAATACAATATGGAATAGCAGTGGTGAAAATAGGAATGATTTTTAATATTTTCCAGTAAGTATGGTGTTTGCTGTCATTTATTTTTATTTTTATTTTCATTTTATTTATTTATTTATTTATTTTTGAGACAAGGTCTAGCTCTGTCACCCAGGCTGGAGTGCAGTGGCCACGATCTCAGCTCACTGCAACCTCAGCCTCCCAGTCTCAAGTGATTCTCCTGCCTCAGCCTCCCAAGTAGCTGGGACTACAGGTACACTCCTCCACCCCTGGCTAATTTTTGTATTTTTAGTAGAAATGGGGTTTCGCCATCTTTGCTGGGCTGGTTTCAAAAGCCTGACCTCAGGTGATCCTCCTGCCTTGGCCTCCCAAAGTGCTGGGATTATAGGTGTGAGCCACCATGCCGTCCTCATTTGTTGTCATTAAAAAAAAAAAAGAAAAACTCTTATTTAGTTAACAAAAAAATTCCTCCTAATTTGTGAAGTTTTAAAAACATTTCTGCATAATTTTAAGTTTCTCAAATGCTTCTTTCATCATCTATTGAGATGATTGAATGGCTTTTCTAATTTAACCTGTTAATGTGCTACATCACGTTGGAAAATTAATGTTAGGCCAACCTTACAATCTTGGGATTAACTCTTCTTTATCATTATTTGGTTTATAGACCCAGTTTACTAATAATTTTATTTGGGACTTTTTGCATCTGCATTCTTAAATGACTGGCTTGTCATTTTTCCTTTCTCATATATTCTTTGGGTTTTGGTGTCAAGGTTTTAGTAGCCTCAAAATTAGATAGTGGGGGCCAGGCGCGGTGGCTCATGCCTGTAATCCCAGCACTTTGGGAGGCCAAGGCAGGTGGATCACCCTGAGGTCAGGGGTTCGAGACCAGCCTGGCCAACATGGCGAAACCCTGTCTCTACTAAAAATACCAAAATTAGCTGGGCGTGGTGGCTCATGCCTGTAATCCCAGCTAATTGGGAGGCTGAGGCAGGAGAATCGCTTGAACCAGGGAGGCGGAGGTTACAGTGAGCGAAGATTGCACCGTTGCACTCCAGCCTGGGCGTCAGAGTGAGACTGTCTAAAAAAAAAAAAAAAATATATATATATATATATATACATATATATATATATATATATATATATATATATATATATGACGGTGGGGGTTGCTTTTCTCTTCTCTGGAAAAGTTTGTGTAAGGTTGGAGTTATTTGTTCCTTGAATGTTTGGTAGAACTCTCCAGCAAAACTTTCTCACCTGCTTTTCACTATTGAAAGATTTTTGTCTGCCGATTCATTTTCATTAGTGGTTATAAGACTTCAGACTTTTTATTTTATTCTTGAATAAGCTTTAACGAGATATTCTTCCAGGAATTTGTCCATTTCATCCATGCTTTCAAATTTACTAGCATAAAATTGTTCATAAAAAACCTTTTCGACACCCATGGCACCTACAGTTATGTCCCCACTTTTTATTCTGATATTGTTCATCCATTTTTCCCCTCAGTTCTGTTGAACGTTTGTCAATTTTATTAATATTTTCAAAAACCAATTTTTTGTTTTATTTTTCTCTACTGTATGTTTTTCTATTTAATTTCATGTTCTTTTTCTTGTTGATTTTGTATTTATTCTTTTGGGTTTTTCCTAACTTAAGTTAGATGCTTGGTTCATTAAATTTCAGCCTTCTTGCCTGATGTCACAGGCATTTCAGTGATGTTTGAGCTGCATCCCACAGGTTTCTGTGATTTACTTATGAGTATTTCTCAATTCCCAATATTGTTTCTGAGAGTTATTTAGAAGTATAAATTCCTAGTGCCTACACACATGGGTTCTTCCAGTTACCTTTAGTCTATTGATTTCTAATTTAATTGCTTTGTAGTAAACAAATATATATTTGATACCAGTCTCTTAAAATTTGCTGAGACTTGCTTTCTGACCCCATGTCATCAGTTCTCCTACGTATTCTGCATGAGTCTGAAAGAATGTGTATTGTGAAGCTGTTGCATATAATGTGTTGTAAATCTTGATGAGATCAAATTTCCCATTATATTGTTTAAGTCTTCTGTATTCTCATGCTTGATACATCAGTTGCCAAGAAAGGTGTGCGAAAGGCCAGGCTTCCTAGCACTTTGGGAGGCCGAGGCAGGCGGATTGCCTGAGCTCAGGAGTTTGAGACCAGCCTGGGCAACATGTGGAACCCCATCTCTACTAAAATACAAAAAATTTGCCGGGTATGGTGACGTGAGCCTGTGGTCCCAGCTATTTGGGAGGCTAAGGCAAGAGAATTGCTTGAATCCGGGAGGTGGAGGTTGCAGTGAGCTGAGATCGCGCCACTGCAATCCAGCCTGGTTACAGAGTAAGACTCAGTCTCAAAAAAAAAAAATCCAGTGTGACAATGTTTTTATTTTAACTGGATCATTTTCCATTAAATGTAATTATGCAAATATTTACATTTTTATCATAATTTGTGCTTTTTATTTGTCCTCTTCTGTTTTGTCTTTTGTCCTTGCCTTCTTTTGGAATGATTTTTTTTTTAATCTTTCATTTATCCCCTCCTCTAATTTAGATGGTAAATGTTCTGGGTTTTTTTTTTAGTGGTTTCTCTAGAAATTTTAACATGAATGCTTATACAATTTTAAAGTTGGTCAACATTTTAACTTCCTCCAAAACTCAAATCCCCTCCCTCCCGTGTGTGTGCTGTCACTGTGGCGTGTTTCAGCTCTGCCTTGTAGTAGAAAACAAGACTGTTTGATATACTGTTTGTTTACATTTACTCGCATTTTTAGTCCAAATCTTTCCTCCCTGAAATAGAGCCTTTTAAAAACTGTGCTCTATTGGTAGCCGACTCGCTCTGTTGTTATTTATATAGAAATTTATAACATTTTCCTTTGGTCTTTTTTTCCACAGACTTTTTTTAATCTGAGGTACAGATTTTCAGCGGTTATAATCTTCAGCAGTTTTTCCCAAATATATGTATGTATACATGGACATATATGTGCGTGAATGTGTGTATTTTTCAGCCTGTCTTGGTTTCAGATGAAACAGAACTCCTCATTTTCTATACTATTTTGCCATTGTTCTTTTTTTTTTTTTTTTTTTTTTTTTTGAGATGGAGTCTTGCTCTGTCGCCCAGGCTGGAGTGTTGTGGCACGATCTCGGCTCACTGCAAGTTCCGCCTCCTGGGTTTACACCATTCTCCTGCCTCAGCCTCCCGAGTAGCTGGGATTACAGGCGCCCGCCACCATGCCCGGCTAATTTTTTGTATTTTTAGTATAGACGGGGTTTCACCATGTTAGCCAGGATGGTCTTGATCTCCTGACCTCGTGATCCGCCCACCTCGGCCTCCCAAAGTGCCGGGATTACAGATGCGAGCCACCGCGCCCAGCCTTGCCATTGTTCTTGAAAGAATATTTTTATAGGCCAGGTGCAGTGGCACACACCTGTAATCCCAGCACTTTGGGAGGCGGAGGCAGGCGGATCACCTGAGGTCAGGAGTTCAAGACCAGCCTGGCCAACATGGTGAAACCCCATCTCTACTGAAAATACAAAAAAAGGCCGGGCGCGGTGGCTCACGCCTGTAATCCCAGCACTTTGGGAGGCCAAGGCGGGCAGATCATGAGGTCAAGAGATCGAGACCATCCTGGCCAACATGGTGAAACCCCGTCCCTACTAAAGATGCAAAAATTATAGGCGCGTGGTAGCACACACCTATAGTCCCAGCTACTCGAGAGGCTGAGGCAGGAGAATTGCTAGAACCTGGGAGGCAGAGGTTGCAGTGAGCCGAGATCGCACCACTGCCTTCCAATCTGGACGACAGAGCGAGACTCTGTCTCAAAAAAAAAAAAAATTAGCCCACCGCGGTGGTGGGCTCCTGCAATCCCAGCTACTTGGGAGGCCGAGGCAGGGGAATCACTTGAACCTGGGAGGCAGAGGTTGCAGCGAGCCAAGATCATGCCACTGCACTCCAACCTGGGTGACAGAGCGAAACTCCATCTCAAAAAAAAGAATGTTTTTATAGTACATATAGGTTTAGGTTGAGGGGTTTTTTTTTTTCTCAATGTGATTGTTTCCATTGTTGCTGTTTCAAGAAGTCAGTCTAATTATCACTTCTTTGAAAATAATCTGTCTTTTCTTTGAGTGCATTTGATTGATTGAGACAGGGTCTTTGCCCTGCCCCCTAGGCTGGAGTCCAGTGGCATGATCACAGCTCACTGCCACCTCCAACTCCTGGGCTCAAGTGATCCTCCCACTGCAGCCTCCCCAGCAGCTAGGACTATAGGCATGTCCTGCCGTGCCTGGCTATTTTTTAAATTTCTTATAGAGATAAGGTCTCACTACGTTGCCCAGGCTGGTCTTGAACTCCCAACCTCAAGAAATGCTCCCACTCAGCCTCCCAAAGCACTGGGATTACAGGTATGAGCCACTGCACCCAGCCACTTTGAATATTTTTACAGTATCTTTAAGTTTTTCAAAAGGTAATACATTCATATGGTTAAAAAAGAAAAGGTAATTATATTTCTAAAAACTCTACATTTAACTCTTGTCCTCAACTCACTTCTACCCCTCACGCCCAACAATTGTTCTTGACTTGTATATCCTTCCAAAGTTTCTTATGCATGTAACAACAAATACAAATATACATTCTTAATCTGTAATCTCTCGGTTTTACACAATGCATAGTATTTTATATATAGTCCTGGACTTTGCATTTTTTTGCTCAGTAATATACCTAGAGATCTTTACTCATCAGTACATGGAGAGCTTCCTCATTCTTTTTTATTTTTGAGATGGAGTCTCGCTCTGTCACCCAGGCTGCAGTGCAGTGGCACGATCTCAGCTCACTGCAACCTCTGCCTCCTGGGTTCAAGCGATTCTCCCACCCTAGTCTCTCGAGTAGCTGGGATTACAGGCATGAGCTACCACGCCTGGCTAATACTTGTGTTTTTACTAGAGACAGGGTTTCACCATGTTGGCCAGGCTGGTCTCAAACTCCTGACCTCAAGTGATCCGCCCGCCTTGGCCTCCCAAAGTGCTGGGATTACAGGCATAAGCCACCACTCCCAGCCTTCCTCATTCTTTATACAGCTGATTAGTATTCAGTTACATGGATGTATTCTATTTAACCAGCCCCTTATGTGAGACACTTAGGTTATTTGGGGGATATTTGTTATTACAGACAATCCTACAGTGAATAACATTATAAGGTTGGTGCAAAAGTAATCACGACTTTTGCCATTGAAAATAATGGAAAAAAACCTGATTACTTTTGCACCAACCTAATACATATGTCCCTGTGTGTGTGTGCAATTTCTCAGTAGGATAAATTTCCCCAAATAGAATTGCTAGGTGCCTGGGAATATATTTTACATTTTGATAGATACCATGCGGTTGCCCCCAGAGGGGTTATGCCAGTTTACACCCCCACCAGCGGAACCTCGGAGCACCTTGTTTCCCCACAGGCTTTTAACTACGGTTTTGAGGCTGCTTTCAAGATTTGTAGCTGCTTTTAACTTTTTCTTGTTTTCGGTGTTCTGTGGTTTCATTGTGATTGTCTAATAGTACATTTAAAATTTGTATTCTGTTTGGGATTCATCAGAATTCCTCTGTCTGTGACTTGATGTCTTTATCAGTAAGCAGGAAATAGAGGATACACACAAAAATGAATAATTGAGGAAAGTTTAATACATAGATTATTTACAAAAAATATAGGCAGGGTTAGGGAAAGCAACAGAGGATGGTTCGGTACCTAGAGGACAGCAACACTCCGTAGCTGTTAGCACCCCTAGGCCCTGGGGGAAAGGGAGGGAGCTGTGGAACCTGGGGAGGGAGCTGAGAGGAAGGGCAGAGGCTGGGGTCCTCGGCAGGACCCACCAGCCTGCAGGGAGCTGGCAGCCTGCCTTTCATGCTGGGGTCTCATTGGCTGGACTCAACCAGCAGCCCCACAGCAAGGGTGCCCATCTGATACATTCCTGCTCCTGAGGCAGGAGAGTGAGGCTAGAGAAAGATGGAGAATGGTTCTGGTGGGGGGACCCTCAGACTGAAGCTATACCACCTAGTATCTTTCATCCATTGTGAAACACGCTCAGCCATTGTCTCCTTAAACATTACTTCATTCATGCATTCATTCATTCATTTTGGAGATGGAGTCTCACTCTGTTGCCCAGGCTGGAGTGCAGCGGTGCGATCTCGGCTCACTGCATCCTCCACCTCCCGGTTTCAAGCAACCCTCCTGCCTCAATCTCTCAAGTAGCTGGGATTATAGGTGTGACCCACCACGCCCGGCTCATTTTTGTATTTTTAGTAGAGACGGGGTTTTACCATGTTGGCCAGGCTGGTCTCGAACTCCTGACCTCAAGTGATTCACCTGCCTCGGCCTCCCAAAGTGCTGGGATTACAGGTGCGAGCCACCATGTCCGGCCTTGAACATTACTTCTGCCACATCAGCTCTCCTCCCCTCTGAGAAACTCCAGTTAAACACAAACCTTAGACATAGACATAAACCTTCTCAACCTGTGTTGGGTCTCTTAACCTCTCATTGGTTTTCACATCTCTCTGTGCTACAATCTGGACAAATGATAGGTTTCTTCAGATCATTTTTCTTTCTGTCATTCTCTCTCTAGCTATATTTGATCTTCTGTTTATGCCATCTGTCGAGTTTTTTCTTTGTTATCAATTTTTTCTTCATAAAAAGTTGTATTTGGTTGTTTTTCACATTACTCTGCTTATTTTTTAGGTCGATAGCATTTCCTCCTGCCTGTCGCTGGATGCAGGGAGTCACAGGTGTTTTATATTTCATCCAGCGCTGAAACAGCTTTGAACAGGCCGGCCAGGCCATGGAGTCTGTCTAACTGCCAGAGTGGAAAGTTTCTGGGATTTGGTTTGGGTTTTGTTTGTTTGTTTGTTTTAGAGATGGCCAGCTCTGTCACGCAGGCCGGAGTGCAGTTGTATAATCATAGCTCACTGCAGCCTCAGATTCCTGGGCTCCAGCCATCCACCCACCTCACGAGACTACAGGCACGCACCACCACGCCTGGCTGATTTTGCTATTTTTGGTAGAGTTGGGGTGGGGTCGGGGGGCATCTCTATGTTGCCCGGGTTGGTCTTGAACTCCTGGCCTGAAGCAATCCTCCCACCTCGGCCTCCCAAAGTGTTGGGGTTACAGGCGTGAGCCACCACTCCCAGCCTGTCCAGGGTTTTACCTTCTCTTTTCTCCAACTTTTTCCCATAGCTCATGACTAGGCTCAAGTGTCTCCTATTCTTAAAGAAAAAAAAGAAAAACATAAATATATGTATATATATGAATCCAAAATGCTTTTCTTCAACCCCATTTTCCTCTACAGCTATTGCCTCATCTCTCTTTTCTGTTACTCTTTTCACCCCAAATTCAAAAACCACTAACCATCTGCTTCCAGGATTGCTGTTCCCAGCGCAGCCCACTGCAGTGTGATTTCTAACCCGCCTTCACAAGGTCACCTTAGTTGATGGAGTCAGTGGCTGGTTTTTAGTCCTTATTCTGTTTTGTTGTTTTGTTTTGTTGCTGTTGTTGTTTTGAGACGGAGTCTTGCTCTGTCACCCAGGCTGGAGTGGAATGGCGCAATCTCTGCTCACTGCAACCTCCACCTCCCATATTCAAACAATTCTCCTGCCTCAGTCTCCCGAGTAGCTGGGATTACAGGTGCCTGCCACCACGCCTGGCTAATTTTTTGTGTTTTCATTAGAGATGGGGTTTCACTATGTTGGCCAGGCTGGTCTCAAACTCCTGACCTCAAGTGATCCACCCACCTCGGCCTCCCAAAGTGCTGGGATTACAGGCGTGAGCCACTGTGCCCAGCCCTTATTCTGTTTTGAATTTCTGTGGCTTCTGTTACTTCTCTCACTGTTGAAATGTTTTCTTCCCTTACGTCAGCCACTAAAACTTCGTGGATTCTTTCTCTTTGATCTCACAGCTTTTCTCTTCTTACCTGACAGCCACCACAGTTTTCACATCTTCATCTCTTTTGTGAACTGATAAAATAACTTGATAACGGTTTTTATTACCTCTTAAATAATCTATTGAATAGTTAAGATGTGCAGCATTCCAAAGATAAGGAGATCATTTGGTAAGAGTGCGTGTCCCTCCATCCTCGTCTTCACCCATTTCTCTTCCCAGAGTCAGCCATGGTCATTTTCCTTGTGTATCTTTTCAGAGGTTGTTTGCGCATAAAACCATTCACAGACATATTTTGTTTCCCTGTCAAAGTGGGAGTGTGCCCCACTCTGGTTTTTGTTTTGTTTTGTTTTTGTTTGTTTGTTTTGTATTTTGAGACAGAGTCTCACTCTGCTGCCCAGGCTGGAGTGCAGTGGCATGATATCAGCTCACTGCAACCTTTGCCTCCTGGGTTCAAGCAATTCTTCTGCCTCAGCCTCCCAAGTAGCTGGAATTACAGGCACCTGCCACCATGCCCAGCTAATTTTTATATTTTTAGTAGAGACGGGGTTTCGCCATGTTGGCCAGGCTGGTCTCAAACTCCTGACCTCAGGTGATCCACCCACCTTGGCCTCCCAAAGTGCAGGGGTTACAGGCATGAGCCACCGTGCCTGGCCCCCCACTCTGTTCTTTCCCTTGCTTTTTAAAGCCAAATGTGTGGTGTTCAGTTAGCCTCACTGCTTTCAGGGCCTTCTCTTGGTTCTGCCCACCCTTCAGACCACGGCCAGAGTCGTCTTTCTAAACTGTAAGTGGGTCCTGTCCCTCTGCAGGGCGTAAACCTCCCTTGGTGCCCCCCTACCTGTCGGCAAAGTTCAGAAATCAAAGCTGCTTGTACTGAGGTCCAGCTGACCTCATCCCCGCAGTTTGCACCTCCCTCTACCTGTTTTGCAACCCGTGTTGTATCTTGTGCTTGAGCTGAGTTCACTGCTTTATCCTGAGCACTCGCCATTTTTCAAACAGGCTTACATTTCCACATCTTTGTTGATTCTTTTTTCTGTTAGGAATGCCCATGGGAGTGGGTGACGTTGAAGTGGTGTTTCGAGAGTTTGTTTAACGAGCTAGGTGTGGTGGCTCACGCCTGTAATCCCAGCACTTTGGGAGGCCGAGGCGGGCGGATCACAAGGTCAAGAGATCAAGACCATCCTGGCCAACATGGTGAAACCCCGTCTATACTAAAAATACAAAAATTAGCTGGGCGTGGTGGCTCATGCCTGTAGTCCCAGCTACTTGGGAGGCTGAGGCAGGAGAATCGCTTCAACCTGGGAGGTGGAGGTTGCAGTGAGCTGAGACCGTGCCACTGCACTCCAGCCTGGGCAACAGAGTGAGACTCCATCTCAAAAAAAAAAAATCCAAAAATTAGCCAGGCATGATGGCGGGCACCTGTAATCCCAGCTACTCGGGAGGCTGAGGCAGGAGAATCACTTGAACCCAGGAGGCGGAGGTTGCGGTAAGCCGAGATTGCAACATTGCACTCCAGCCTGGGCGGCACAGCAAAACTCCATCTCAAAAAAAAAAAACAAAAAAAACAAAGAGTTTAACTAGCTTTCTCCTTAAATCTTAGGGCCATGGTGGGCCCTCCTGGACTCCCTGTAATGGCACTGAACATTGTTACATATCTGTCTTCCCTTACAGTTGGTGCTATGTGGCAGAATCACTTGTGGAACTCCTTAAAAACACGCACACTCCCAGCCTTTACCCCCATAAATACATTCTGTAGGTCTAGGTCTGAGTCCCAAAGAGCTTCTGATCCATTGCCTGGGTTAAGCATCAGTGCATAGATGGGCTCCTCTCTGGAAGGGAAGCCTCTGACTCATCCGCCTTTCTCTAGTACCTGGAATCTCCCCAAGGTGAGGTAGGAAAATAGTAAGCATCAAAGAATATGCTTAGGCTAGAAAGGAAGATGGGGTTCAGATGGAAGCAGGTGATGACTGAATGGCTGAAACTTTTATTCTCAAGCCTGTTGGGAATGGGTTAAAATTGACTGCTTTTGGGAGAGTGGTAACAATTAAGTGATGTTTCAAGATTAATCCAACTAGAGAATCCGGCAGAAGTGTAGAGAAGAGGGAGAAGGCAAGGAGGACAGCAGGTGGCGGCTGTAGTTGGAACATGTATCCCAAAGCTCATGTGTTGGACACTTAATCCCCAGCATGGCCATATTGAGGGGCAGGGACGGGAAGAGGTGGTTAGCATTTTAACATTGTTATTGCAGGAGTGGGTTCACTATAAAAGCGAGTTTGGCCCTTTCTTGTGCTCTCTCTCTCTCTCGCCAGTGATGCCTCCCGTTATGTTACGGTACAGCAGGAAGGCCTTCAGCAGATGTGGCCCTGGATCTTGGATTTCCCAACCTCCCAAACCACAAGCCAAATAAGTTTGTTTCTTGTACAGCAACACAAAACAGATGAAGACAATGGCTGTGGCAATAATGTAGGCACGTGCTAAAATGGTCCTGAACTTGGGTGTGGGACCAGAAGGGAAGTGGATACAACTGACGTCGTAAAGGAAGAGTCTGCAGGGCTCGGCAGCTGGCTGCTTGTGAGTGGCAGGGAGGGGAGGAGTCGGAAACATCTCCATGGCTCATTTGTGTGACGAGGCTGCAAGCCCCTGTGTCTAGGGATGGGCGCTGATTAACACAATGTGGCTCTGGCGTTTGGCAAAACCAGCCCTTTCAGGGGAATGGCGGGAAGACCTGGTTGCTTGAGCTGCTCCATATACCCGAGTGTGGCCATTTGCTCCTGAGATGATGGCGGGATGGGAAAAGGAGGGCTTTGTGCGTAACACCATCTAGGTCATTCTAGGGCCTCCTGGAATGTACAGGGAAGGTGAAGGGAGCTGCCTTTCTCTCCTGGCTCCACAACCCACCAGCTCTTCTAGGACCATTGACTTTGTCTTTATTTTACTATTTGGAATAGTGGCAACTTTATGTATATGCATATCATCTTCTGGTTTCCTAGCCTTGCTCTTAAATCACCATTTGATGTGTACCAATTGAGCAGAAATGTGTTTCTTTTTAAATCTGTTTTACAGAGATGTCTGTAAGGTTTTTCAGAGGAAGTTTTCATGGTAATGCTTGAAGTCTTAAATGACAGGTTCCCCTAAAGGTGTTCAATGCAGATTGCACTTTCTCCACAAATGGTCATGTTTCCATTAATCAGCAAGAGGCTTATTCCTATGAGTCTTCTTTGGTCTTCTAGAAGGCTTTGTTGAACTGTCTAACATGCCGTTCAGGGGCTGGGCTGGATTTCCTGCTAAAAGGGTCAGAGGACCAGACATAGTGGCTCACGCCTGTAATCCCAGCACTTTGGGAGGCCAAGGCAGGCGGATCACTTGAGCTCAGGAGTGACTCCTGAGACCAGCCTGGGCAACATGACGAAACTCTGTCTCTACAAAAAATAAGCTGGGTGTGGTAGTGCAAGCCTGTAGTCCCAGCTACCCAGGAGGCTGAAGTGGGAGGACTGCTTGAGCCCATGAGGTCAAGGCTGCAGGGTATTGTGATTTTGCCACTGCACTCCAGCCTGGATGACAGAGTGAGACCTTATTTCAAAAAAAAGTAGCCAGGGTTGGGGGGGGGGGCAGTCAGAGGACTGTATGAAATTAAGGGGCTTACAGGGGACAGTTTCAGTGTCTTTGCTCCTGGAAGTAAAGATGGCAACTTCCTCATAGTTTTAACCTGGGGTACTTTACTTTTGATGTACACATTGCAATAGCATGAGGCTTCCATAGAGTCTTCAGTTTCGGAGATGTCAGCCAGGCTCCCCATGGTAACATGTTAGCTCTTGTCACCTCCCCTCAAGTCTGAACTGTAACAGAGCTGGAGAAGCAACCACAGTTTATGGTGTCTGAGGCAGAAAAGCCAGGAGGAGCCTGAGTGTGAAAGAGCTTGGAAGTGCAGAGGAAGATACCACATTATTCTGTCATATTTCCAGCAGCAAAGTCATCTTGAATATACCCATCTTTCCTTCAGATTATTCCGGCTGGGCATGGTGACTTGTGCCTATAATCCCAGCTACTCAGGAGGCCGGGGCAGGAGGATCGTTGGAGCCCAAGAGTTCAGTGCCAGCCTGGACAACATAGCAAGACTCTATCTCTGAAAAAAAAAACAACAACAAACTTTTAAAAATTATTCTTATGTGTTCAGAATGGTTAACAATATAAAGGAGACATGGCAGTCAGCATCCTCAAACCGGTTGACTTAGCGTTTCCCAATCGTCTTTACCCTAATGGTCGAGTCTGAGAGTGGAGATGAATCTAAGCCATGTTTTTGAGGGATTGAGGCGTTTTACAGTCTCGGCTTACTGACCATTGTCATTCGTGTTTGGTGTCTCTAGGAGTGAGCTGTTGCCGCAGAATGGGCTGCTGGCTCCTGCCCTGCTTCCTGTGATCGAGCCGGCCCTGAGGACTCTGTGGAGATGCCTGTAACCCACCGGAAATCAGACGCATCTGACATGAACTCGGACACGTCCCCCAGCTGCAGGCTCCGAGCCTTCAGCAGAGGCGGCAGCCTGGAGAGTCGAAGCAGCAGCTGTCGCTCCAGAAGCTTCACTTTGGTGAGTGACAGTTTTTCTTTCATGCTTTCCTGTGCCTGGGTCAGTGGATTTTGCCTCAGTCCCTCTCCCTTGAAGGAATATTTTAGCAGATCTTTTTGGGTCAACTAGCTTGATGTTCTGGAATACTTCTTTGTGAAGTGGTTCTTTATTTTTAATCATCTTAAATTTTGCACAAATACAGAGCATTACCCATAGCTATGGAGCAAATCCCTCGCTGTGGCCAGTAACTCATGGCTGCTTAGACCTAGACAGGACCAGGCCCGGGGCAGAAACCAACCCAGGCAGGAGCGCTGCTGAAGAGCTCACACGATAAACACAGTTGACTCTTTTTTTTTTGAGACAGAGTCTCACTCTGTCCTCCAGTGGCGCGATCTTGGCTCACTGCAACCTCCGCCTCCCAACTTCAAGCAGTTCTCCTGCCTCAGTCTCCCAAGTACTGGGATTACAGGCCCATGCCACCACACCCGGCTAATTTTTTTTTGTATTTTTAGTAGAAACAGGGTTTCACCATGTTGGCCAGGCTGATCTCGAACTCCGCCCACCTCAGCTTCCCAAAGTGCTGGGATTATAGGCGGGAGCCACCGCGCCCGGCCTCCCAAAGTGCTGGGATTATAGGCGTGAGCCACCTCGCCAGGCCTCCCAAAGTGCTGGGATTATAGGCGTGAGCCACCTCGCCAGGCCTCCCAAAGTGCTGGGATTATAGGTTTGAGCCACCGCGCCCGGCCACTCAAGCTGATGTTTCACTCCTGTGCAAGTAAAGATGCTTTTGTATCCTTCTCAGAATCCAGACCCTTGCATAGCTTTGGGAACTTTACAAAAAGAGTTTGTGAAGTTAAGAGGATCTCGTACCTTCCCCGGTGAGGACATTCATCTTTCAGGAGAGGGGAGACCATGACACTCACTCCTAGAGGGAGGAGCACAGGAGAGAAATGGTTCCCTGGGCCTCACTAGGAACCACTGGGGGCACCTCTCAGGTCCTCTCCTTCCAGTGGGAACGCCAGTTTCCCTCAGATACACTGAGCCATAAAATTAGCCTCAGTTACGCTGAAGCTAGATATACATGGTATGGGGTAGTTATTAGTAATGACAGAATTTTCTAGACCCCCACTTGCCTATTTTCTTTTTTAAAACCATTATGGTAATATGCGATAAATATTATTTAATTGGCCGGGCACAGTGGCTCACGCCTGTAATCCCAGCACTTTGGGAGGCCAAGGCAGGTGGATAACCTGAGGTCAGGAGTTTGAGAACAGCCTGGCCAACATGGCGAAACCCTGTCTCTACTAAAAATACAAAAATTAGCCGGGCGTGGTGGCGGGCACCTGTAATCCCAGCTACTTGGGAGGCTGAGGCAGGACAATCACTTGAACCAGGAGGCGGAGGTTGTAGTGAGCTGAGATCGCACCACTGCACTCCAGGCTGGGTGACAGAACGAGACTCCGTCTCAAAAGAAATGCCCAGCACCCAAGCAGCGCTGGTGCCAGCTTCTCCTTCCCTGGTGTCCTGTTAGTGTCCAGGTGGGGCGCCATTCCCCTTCATCCTGCCGCCACCATCTTGTTTGGATTCATGCTCCTCCTTCCATCTCCTTCTCTTCTCCGTAGACGTTTAAATTATTTTTTCTTTGATCGCTAAAGGTGAGGTGGTAAAAGGGAACATTCCTTCCTCCTATTGCACACATTTCTTAATTCTACCAGTTTTATGGGCGTGAGTTTGATTTTAAATTAAAGGATTCCTGTTCAACCCAGTTCTTTCCTATCCGGTAAATCATCCAGTAGCACTCCCGTGGTATATGTGATGTTTCTGTCTGTTCCCTGCCGTGCCTGTCCCTGTATATCATAGGGTAGAATAATGGAAACAGCATTGTAAAGCCCACTCATAGGATGCCCATAATTAAGTTACGTCTACATGGTATCTGTTTGGGATCACAGAATTCTGCTGCATATCCAGCCTTAGACCTGTTCTCCTCCTGATGTTGGAGGAATGTTCTGGTCGCGTTTCCTTGCCTTCCCCTCAGGCCTGTTAACTGTTTTCAGGCATTTTCCTCCAGGGACAGTTATTGAGCTAAGTTTACTTGTCATCTTATTATTTCACAGTTGTGTACTTTCCTTTAGAACTAGCAAAATGAGAAAATATGGCATTTAACTTTAAATGACAACTAAAGTGGTTTTTTGTTGTTTTTGTTTAAGACAAGGTCTTGCTCTGTCACCCAGGCTGGAGGGCAGTGGCACAATCATAGCTTACTGCAGCCGTGACCTCCTAGGCTCAAGTGAGCCTCCTGCCTCAACCTCCCAAGTAGCTGGGATAACGGTCGCAGCAGCACCACACCTGGCTAATTTGTTAAATTTTTTTGTAGAGATGAGGTCTTGCTATGTTGAACAGGCTGGTTTAGAATTCCTGGCCTCAAGCAATCCTCCTGCCTTAGCCTTCCCAAGTGCTGGGATTATAGGCATGAGCCACCATGCCCAGCCTGCTGAAAGTTTTTTTTTTTTTTTGCAACCTCTGCCTCCTGGTTTCAAGCGATTCCCCTGCCTCAGCCTCCCGAGTAGCTGGGATTACAGGCATGTGTCACCATCCCCGACTAATTTTTGTATTTTTCCTACTAAAGTTTTTTAAACAGTCACATGACACTTGATTTTCACAGAGCCGCACTTAGCAGCCAGTCCCTATCACAGCATTACAGCGTCTTTAAACGTCATACTCCACTTTTTTGGAAGTGTAAATTCTGAGTGTAGCTATAAGTTTTATTCTAACTCATCAGGTCTTTTTTTTTTATGTGACTTTTCTCTTTAAAACAAAAATCAACCGTAGCAGTCTCTTCAATTAAGCGGTGTCCTTTAATTCCCAAGGTCATGAAAGATTAGTCAACAGCGTTTTTAGGCCTCTAGGTTGTACGATATGTAAATGCACCTCTTAGAAGGCTCTTTAAGTAAAACATAACCTAGTTAGGCTGTGGGTTTCTTAAGAAAGAAAACCTCGTTCCCATTTATAGAGGTTTTTTTTTTTTTTTTTTTTTTTAAGCAAACGTTATTCTTAAGATAAGGCCAGGTGCGGTGGCTCACGCCTGTAATCCCAGCACTTTGGGAGGCCAAGGCAGGCGGATCACGAGGTCAGGAGATCGAGACCATCCTGGCTAAGACGGTGAAACCCCGTCTCTACTAAAAATACAAAAAATTAGCTGGGCGTGTTGGCGGGCGCCTGTAGTCCCAGCTACTGGGGAGGCTGAGCCAGGAGAATGGTGTGAACCCGGGAGGCAGAGCTTGCAGTGAGCCGAGATCGCGCCACTGCACTCCATCCTGGGTGACAGAGCAAGACCCCGTCTCAAAAAAAAAAAACGAAAAAAGAAGAAGATAAAAGATGAACACCTGATTTTAATTGAGAGTACCCTAAAGTTTTAAGTGCTAGTTGGAGTGTCACCTGGTATATAACAGATCTTTGCTCATTAGAAACTTTTCTCCTGAGCCAGTGCAAGTTAAAAATTTAAAAAGTGTCCAGGTTTGGTGACGCACAACTGTAGTCCAAGCTACTTGGGAGGCCTGAGGCAGGAGGATCACTTCAGCCTAGGAGTTAAAGGCCAGCCTGGGCAACATAGCAAGACCCCTATTTCCACACAAAACAAATACATAAATTCTAGAAGATGATCTCAAATATTTTTTAAAGTTAAAATAGCCACTTAAGTAGGATTGTTGACGCTATCTGTATGGCCACAATTATGACTGAGGCTGTTCTAAGAGGGCAGTGAACATGAAGTTTTTATTTCTCAAGAGGCTAGTTGTGTGTGTGCATTTTTTTGGTAAAGAATCCTGCCTGTGAACATTTTTTAATGAAAGGTATAGGTAGAACTAGAATGAGTTGTCCAAATCCTAGAATATGTGGCTACAAAGGCATCCCTTGAATTATGTCTTTTCATTTGAAACATAAGAGGGCAGCTTTGATGTGTGTGCAAGGCGGTGCTTCCTGACAACGTCGGGAGTGTCCTTGTGGAGCTTACTACCTCGAGAGGTGATGCAGGCACAAAATAAAAGGCCCGAGAAGGGCTTGAGACGTCCATATGTGACAGCTCTCCTCTCCATGGCTGCTGCAGGCGGCTCTGGGTGTTTGGTTACCAACGTCACCCTCTAAGGCCTGTGTCTCCAGGGCTCACCTCGTCTCACAAAACCCCCTGGGTGCACGGCAAGGGCACGGTGCTGCCTCACACCAGTGTTCCCAGGCTCTCGCTCTGAATGAGGTCCTGAAGTCGGGTCTGCCTTCACACATCCCGAAGCTTCCTCTAGAAGAAAATAGGATTTGGCTGCTCGGAAAGGGCGGAGAGCTCTCCACTCGCATGGTTCTCAAGGAGCGGAGCTGGAACAGCATGGCTGCTTTTGTGAGGGTGGCTGGGGACATCCCAAGTCTACCTGTTATTTGTTTTTACCTCTGGCTTGGGCAAAAACAGTGATCCAAATTTATGAATGAGTTTTTAGGATTTAATATTTGATGAACTGTCTCGAATCCCCCTCTCCCTACGCCCGTAAGTGCTGTGGCCCTGAAGTCACACAGCGGTCTGTGACCAGGCAGCCGGCAGCTCCTGAGCCACCCTGTTCCTCCAGAGCACTTGACACCTTTGGCCCCACACATGGCTCATGGACTAAGAAGGCATGGCAAGCACTGGGGGACTTCCCACGTGGCCAGGCCAGAGCAAAGTCTGAGGAGTGTGCTAGAAATCCGATGTGCTATTTGCTCTGTGACTTCAGGAGGGGACACTGAACCGGAGAAGCCTCGAGGGAGGAGCCACCCCATCAGCCATAACCCCGCCCTTTCATGCTGCCTTCTCACCCAGCTGGAATCCAAATGGTCCTGGTCAAACAGCTGCTTTAAAACATAACTCAGCAGCTTTTCTAAAAGGCCAATTCAGTCAACATTTCATAAATGCCTACTGCATATAAGAACTGAGAGGTGATGGGACAAGACTCAGTTTGCCCCCTTTTAGGAACTCACCATATAGTGGCGAGGCAGCCATGGAGGACCCAAGCTCATGAGGGTCTCGGAGCGCCTCAAATGCTGCACACTTGGGGTGTGTCTGTCTCAGTCAAGATCTCTCTGTGAGAGAGAGAGAGAGAAGAAAGCAAGATCTGTATTACCTGTTTAAAGACACTGAAGGCAGCCCAGGAGCCCAGCCGTCATCTTGTGAAGCCATTATTCTTTGGTTTTATAATCAAAACTGTACACGTATCTCATTCTTCATGGGTTTGGGTCTCTTTCCTGCCAGAAGTACAGGTTTAAGTGAGCCATCTTGAAACGTGACAGTAGTATCTAGCTAGAAATAACCATTATTGGCCGGGTGCAGTGGCTCACGCCTGTCTGTCATCCCAGCACTTTGGGAGTCCCAGGTGGGTGGATCATCTGAGGTCAGGATTTGGAGACCAGCCTGGCCAACATGGTGAAACTCTGTCTCTACGAAAAATACAAAAATTAGCCAGGTGTGGTGACGCGTGCCTGTAATCCCAGCTGCTCCGGAGGCTGAGGCAGGAAAATCACTTGAACCCAGGTGGCGGAGGTTGCAGTGAGCCGAGATCGCACCACTGCACTCCAGCCTGGGCAACAGATGGAGACTCCATCTAAACAAAAAAAAAAGAAACCATAATTAAACCTTTGTCCCGAAACTGTGGGACGCTCCACCTGCACTTACAGTCTCTCTTCCGAGGTTGCCGAAGTGGGCGCGGCACTCAAGCTGAGCAGGAAGGGGCTGCCTGCATTTTCTTCTCTCTGCCCCTATTCTGTTTCAGCTCCGAGGGGGTCTCTCATCAGGTTGGATTATTAAATCAATAAAGCATTGCTCGAATGTCAGAGAGCTAACTGTGGTGTTTGTAAGAAGACACCACATCACACTCTGCCTAATACCTCGGTACCAGCTAGCCCAGGCTGCCAACTGAGGACACGGGGGTTCAGAGACACCTGGCTCATCTCCAGACATTTTCTTAGCCATCAGCAGCTTTTTTATGATTTTTTTTTTTTCTTTTTGGTCTAGACTAGAGATGAGTTCTGCTGCTTCACATTTTTTTAATCCCTCACAGGGAGTTGCCACAATTGTCTTAGTCTGCAGTTAAACTAAATTTCTTTTTTTTTTTTCCCCCAAGATGAAGTCTTGCTCTGTTGCCCAGAGCTGGAATGCAATGGCACAATCTCAGCTCAGTGCAACCTCTGCCTCCTGGGTTCCAGCAATTCTCCTACTTTAGCCTCCCAAGTAGCTGGGATTACAGGTGGGTGCCACCACGCCTGGCTAATTTTTTTTTGTATTTTTAGTAGAAACGGGGTTTCACCATGTTGGCCAGGCTGGTCTCAAACTCCTGGCCTCTAGTGATTCGGCCTCTCAGAGTGCTAGGATTACAGGCGTGAGCCACCACGCCTGGCCAATTCAGCTGTTTTTTAGGTAGGGGTTACTTCAGTACACGTATTTTAAGCCTTCTCAGCATTTTTGTTCAACCAACCAAAGATTTGATTCTAATCTGTGCTGGTATAGGAATAGCTAGGACTTCTCGACCTGTTGCAGTTTTTTAAAAAGTTGTCATCTAGCTTTTTATTGGGCTGCTGCCCTCAGAGCTTGAATGGGGCTTGGATAGACCTTTTTTCTGCCATCTCTGTGCAGGAGTCAACAGAGATCGGCTAGACTGGGACTTTGTTCTCTACGTGGGGGCTTGTTCTGGTGCATTATAATTACCTTTGTATGTTCAGCATTTTGAGTTTTCTGGTTTGAATGCCCTAGAAATTCTCTCTTCAAAATCATATCATATATTAGGGTAAAAATACATTGCTCACATTCTTGAAGCAAAGCAATATTTCCTTCAGAGACTTGTCATTTCTTGAAGTCAGCATGGTAGGATAGAATATGTGAGGGATGGGCCCGGCACAGTAGCTCACGCCTATAATCCCAGCACTTTGGGAGGCCGAGGCGGGTAGATCACAAGGTCAGGAGTTCGAGACCAGCCTGGCCAATATGGTGAAACCCCATCTCTACTAAAAATAAACAAGTTAGCTGGGCGTGTTGGCAGGTGCCTATAGTCCCAGCTACTCAGGAAGCTGAGGCAGGAGAATCGCTTGAACCCAGGAGGTGGAGGTTGCAGTGAGCCGAGATTGTATGACTGCACTCCAGCCTGGCAACAAAGCGAGACTCTGTCTCAAAAAAAAAAAAAAAAAAAAAAAGGGAGGGATGGTTTTCTAGCCTGTTCTTTTAACATCTGAAGATGTGTATCCTTAAAGAACTGCCATTTACTCCACAATCCAAACTGGTACATTAAAAAACATCATTTGGGCCAAGCATGGTGGCTCATGCCTGTAATCCCAGCACTTTGGGAGGCTGAGGCGGGTAGATCATTTGAGGTCAGGAGCTTGAGACCAGCTTGGCCAAAACGGTGAAACCCCATATCTCTGCTAAAAATACCAAAAAACAAAAAAGGCCGAGTGTGGTGGTGCAGCCTGTAATCCCAGCGATTCGGGAGGCTGAGGTGGGGGAATTACATGAACCAGGAGGCGGAGGTTGCAGTGAGCCAAGATCACACCACTGCACTCCAAGCTGGGAGACACAGTGAGACTGTGTCTCAAAAAAAAAAAAAAAATTTGTGAGAAGGGAATTTTCTTTTCTGCTGTCCGCCGCCTTCTACCTTTCTAACTAATAGGGACAAACTTAACACTTTCTCCAACTCACCCTTGCCCAAGAAAGTGGCTATTTTTGCTTCTCATTTCCTATCTGCATAGTTCCTAGGGACCTGAATCATTAGCAAACACCTCTTCCAACAGCACCCAGCCCTGCAGGAGCCTCCACTGCGGGCTCCAGCTCTCTCCCGCCTCCACAGACCACCAGGCGATGCCTCGTGCTTTTGGATTTTTTACTATAACAGCTTTATCGGGATACAAGTCACATAGCATACAGTTCACCCGTGTAAAGTATACATTCAATGGCATTTAGTGTACTTACATCCCCACAGTCCATTTTAGAATGTTTTCCTCTCCTGAAAAGAAATCATGGCCCATTTGCAGTCACTGCCCATCCCTGCCCCTGCCCTCACCGCCATGACCTGCTCCCCCAGGCCATCTCTTTCTTTTGGGCATCTCCCGAGGGAGGGGTAGACAGATTCTCCCTGCCGAGGGCCACAAGCCTCTTTTCTGACCCTGAGGCCCTGATCCCTTCCCCACCGGCGCTCTCTGCTTCTGCCTCTCCTCTCCTCCCCTCCCAGGGAAGGCAGATGTGGGTTCACTGTGGAGGGTGGCTTCGTCCCCCAGGGTTAGGCAGCAGACAGCCCACAGCATGGCTGGCCCTGCCTTGGGACTCAGGGCACAAGGCCAGACTGACTACAGAGAAGATGCTTGGGATACACACCAGGCGCCCAGCACTCACTCCAGTCCCACACCCTAGAGGGGCTCGGGTAGGTTGAGGATGTGAGAATCTCAGGCTTCCAGGACCTGGGAAGCTGCTCACCAACTGGCTCAGTGAAAATGGATTTTTGGGCTGGGCACAGTGGCTCACAACTGTAACCCCAGCACTTTGGGAGGCCAAGGTGGGTGGATCACGAGGTCAGGAGTTTGAGACCAGGCTGGCCAGCATGGTGAAACCCCGTCTCTGCTAAAAATACAAAAATCAGCCAGGCGTGGTGGCGGGTGCCTGTAATCCCAGCTACTCTGGATCCTGAGGCAGAAAATTGCTTGAACCCAGGAGGCGGAGATTGCAGTGAGCCAAGATCGTGCCACTGCACTCCAGCCTGGGTGACAGAGCGAGACTCCGTCTCAAAAAAAAAAGAAAATGGATTTTTGTCTCATTTTATACAAATAATAAGTAAGAAGAGGAAGAAAGAACCCTGAGGTGAGACCGTGAGCGGAGGAACTCTGGGATGAAATGTATGAGGCCTGTGTGGGGATCCAAGCAAGGGTCAGTTGATGCTTGTTAGTGTGTGATGGGAAACAACAGAACAAAACCAAAAGCAAGTATGCAGCTGGGTCAAGGCCGGGCATGGTGGCTCATGCTTGTAATCCCAGCACTTTGGGAGGCCAAGGTGGGTGAATCACTTGAGGTCAGGAGTTCGAGACCAGGCTGGCCAACATGGCGAAATCCCATCTCTACTAAAAATACAAAAATTAGCCGGGCATGGTGGCGTGCACCTGTAGTCCCAGCTACCCTGGAGGCTGAGGCAGAATTGCTTGAACCTGGGAGGTGGAGGCTGCAGTGAGCTGAGATTGTGCCACTGCACTCCAGCCTGGGCAACAGAGCAAGACTCCTAAAAAATAATAACAAATTATTTCCCATATTCAGTATTTTCTGTACTATAACCAACATGATCTTTCCAAAATGCTGTGTGGATGACTGTGCCTTGTTCCTTGTTGCTTAACTCTCATCCAGTTCTTTCAGGTTATTGACTGACATGTCATTTCCTCTCTGAAGTTTTTCCTACACAGACCCCTTTCCCTGGAAGCGTGGCTTGGTAACCATGCACGCTGTGTTTCCATCACACCCCAGGCTCACCTTGTCATAGGAGTTCCACACTCTAGGGCAGTTGCTGATCTTATCTGAAGCCCTCGTTGGGTGGTAAGCTCTAGACAGCAGGAGCATGATTTATACTGTGGTACTGGATTGTGTGCTTAGCAGGTGCATGTGTGTGGCTGTGATTCAGGGGATGCTGTGGGGGTGGGCTGAGGTTTGAAATCCGGCCGTGAAAGTAGGTGAGATGCAGCCGTGCACGGATGGGTGTTGCTGCCTTAGAAGCCGACATAGGAAGAGCCAGTGATGGACTTGAGCAGGGAGCAAGAAGCGACAAACCATAGCCTGTGGCCCGTAGCTGCCCCCACTCCGTGCTTTTGTAAATACAATTCAGTGTAACAAAAGTGAGGCTCATTCCTTACCTTGGTAGAGTTGAGAAGCTGCTACCCTAAAGCCTGCATAGCCCAGAATATTTACTACCTGGCCCTTTACCAAAGAGTTGGCCATGCCTCCCGAGGAATATAAAGGAGAGAATGGTGGAAAGTTAACTGTGAAGGGTAGGCGGAGCCATAGCAAATACCTAGGAAGACATAGGGCAGAAAACGTGCAAGATGTCTACACTGGAAACTATGAGAAATCATTGAGAGAAATTAAAGAGCCAGATCTGTGCATCTAAACTGTCAGCGCATCAGACTCCCTGGAGGCTGCGTCCAACACAGACTGACAGGCCCAGCGCCTGAGAGTTTCTAATGCGGCAGGTCTGGGATCGGACCCAAGAATGTTTCTGACAAGTTCACAGATGCTGCTTCTGGTCCAAACACCACACTTTGAGAACCACACATCTAAATAAATGAAGCCATGAGCCATATTCATGGGTCAAGAAAAGATCGCAGAGACATCAGTTCTCTGCAATTTGAGAAACTTTCATGCAAATCCCGCTTAAAGTCACCACAGGGGCATGCGTGTGTTTATGTGAATATGGAAATTGACAAACTGATACTAAAATTTATGTGGAAATAAAAAAGGACTAAGAAAGCTAAACAGACTTAAGGAAGACTTTAAGAACTCCAACAAAACCGGAGGACTCTGCCAGATATCAAGACTTACTATAGAATGGGCACAGTGGCTCATGCCTACAATAACACCACTTTGGGAAGCTGAGGCCAGAGGACTGCCTGAGCCCAGGAGTTCAAGATCAGCCTGGGCAATGTAGCAAGACTTTGTCTCTACAAAAAATATATAAAAATTAGCTGGGTATGGTAGTGTTTGCCTGTAGTTCCAGCCACTGGGGAGGCTGAGGTGGGAGGATCGCTTGAGCTGGGGAGACCTAGGCTGCAGTGAGCTGTGATTGTACCACTGCACTGTAGGCTGGGCAACAGAGTGAGACACGGTCTCCAAAAAATCAACAAAAGGCATATACGAAACATCAGTATTTCATTATGTATATGCAAATATTTCAAAATGTGAAAAAATCCAGAACACTTCTTATCCCAAACATTTCCGATGAGGAGTACTCACCTGTATTATGGAGAAAAAAAAGCTCAACATCATTAGTCTTCGTGGAAATGACACTGAAAATCACAGTGAAATATGACTGCATTCCTCTCCTTCAGGGCGCTAGAGCAACCAGCCCTGCCGAAAGCAAGTGTCAGTCAGTACAACCACTTCGGAAAGCTGTGTCCACCCACCCAAGCAGACACACATCTTCAGACCCGGCGATTGTGCATAGGTTTATATCCAACAGGTACGCATTGCTTATCTTCCCTAGCAATGTTCTGCCTGCCTACCTAACCCGTGCCTAGGTATCTCTCCTTTTCCTGAGACATCCTTCTTTCAGGATTAAGCTAATAAGACCAGGCTAGCTTGAGAAATTTGCATGTGTTCTTGTGTTTTCATCCCCAAAACAACAGTGTACTATGCTTTCAACTATAGTCTCTGAAATTGTGTAGACCACAGGCTCTGTATGGGCCTGGGAGTTAGATGCTTTGGGTAGGTGGGCATTTGAATACCTCTCAGATCACAGTGTGGAAAGCATCAGACTACACCACATGGATCAGCTCTCAATCACTTCTGATAAGACAAAAAAAAATACATTAGCAGGGCACAGACGTGCACCTGTAGTCCCAGCATCTCTGGAGGCTGAGGCAGGAGAACCACTTGAGCCCTGGGGGCAGAGGTTACAGTGAGTCAGGATCGCGCCACTGCACTCAACAGCCTGGCAACGGGAGTGAAACCATCCCCCCCACACACACACAAAAAAAGTACAGCAGAAGCAGAGTCCACACTCATAGTATTATAGAGTCAAATAGTCTATAAGGTTTATAAAAGCATCAGTCCGCATGTACCACCTCCACTTCCTACTCAATGGGAGGCAACAGCTCTTAACTCTACCTATTTGTTATTTACCTCCACTATTGACATATTGCTATATGTCCTTTGTTTTTTTTCATGTGTCTGTATTAAGTATGCACAATTTCAATCTGAGACAACTCTGTTATGGTGTCGGTGTGTATATTGCTGTACACAGATGATAGATAAATGCTTTCTCTCACATTAGTTTTTCTGTGGTTGATCATGGTTTCAGTTTTGCTTGCATGGTTTCCTTTGCCACCGTTGGGCTTGTTGTGAACTAGACTACTTGCTGAGCGCACAGGTGGCTTCCTGGGGAGCCCTCGTTATTCTGGGATTCCCTGCAGCTTTCTCATGTGGACGCTTCTGTTACCTGGCTCCGTGTCTTCTGTCTGGGTTTACTCCGTGTTTAGAGGAACAGCTACCCTTCCTGACTACCCTGCAGTGGCTTCCTCAGACAGGCTGACATGGGAGATCAGATTGAAGACCTTCCATGACTTAAAAACACCTTTATTCTTCCATAGTTCTAATTAATAATCGGATTATGTATAGGATCCTAGTTCACAATTTATCCGGGTTTTGAGCCCCCATTGTCTCCCGGCTTCTGGTGTTGCTGCTGAGAAGTCTGTTGCTGTTTTCTGATTCCTGATCTTTTGTTTGTTTAAATTGTTTGGAAGTTATTTCAAACTTAATGAAGTTGTAAGAATAGTACAGAGAACTCCCAGCTACACTTTAATTAGATTCACCAATTTTTAAATTTTTTCCACATTTTAACATGTGCTCTCTCTATATACACAACACACGCACACTTTATTTTTTCTGAACCATTTGAATGTAGTTGCTACATAATGCTCCCCTCAATACTGAGGTACATTTTAAAAACAAGGATATTATTCTCTTACGTAACTTAGGCAGTTATCAAATTCTGATTTCTGAATTTTTTTCTTTTTTCTTTTTTTTTTTTTTTTTTTTGAGACAGAGTCTTGTTCTGTCACCCAGGCTGGAGTGCAATGGTGCAATCTTGGCTCACTGCAACCTCTGCCTCCCAGGTTCAAGTGATTCTCCTGCCTCGGCCTCCCAAGTAGCTGGGATTACAGGTGCACACCACCATGCCCGGCTAATTTTTGTATCTTTAGTAGAGACAGGGTTTTACCATGTTGGCCAGCCTGGGCTCGAACTCTGGAGCTCGAGTGATCCACCCACCTCAGCCTCCCACAATACTGGGATTACAGGCATGAGCCACCGCACCTGGCCTCTGATTTCCGATCTTTTGTATGTGACCTGCTTTTTCACTCTGGGAAGCTTTCCAGATCTTTTCTTGGCTTTCAATATTCTGAAATGTCACAATGCTGCATACCTTGGCATGGGTCTGTTTGATTTTTATTCATTAGGTTGTACACTAAGGACCCCTTTCAGTTTGGAAACTCACGTGTTCCTGTTTAGGGGCATTTCCCTGAATTATTTTATTTTATAACTTCTTCCTCTCATTTTCTCTGATTTCTCTTTCTGGAACTCTCATTATTCACATAGTGGCCCTCCCAGATCCATCCTTTGATTTTCTTATCCTTTTTTTTCATAGTTTTCTGATTTTACAACTTTATCTTTTAGGCTTTTATTTAGTTTTTCATTTTTTTGTGCTGTTAGTATTTTTTATTTATTTCTAAGTCTTCTTTTGTCCTGTAAAGAAAAAAAATCATGCTGTTTATGGATTCAGTATCCCCTCTTATCTGACAACTGATGATAGCCTTTTTGAAGTTTTCCATCACTCCACATAGTTCATTTCCTGTAAGTTGCTTTTTTATCCTTTGATTTTGATAGCTGTTTCACATTAACAGTTTTCCTCAAATGCTCGGTGGTTATTAGATATCTGTGCATACTCCAGAGTAGGACAGTAAGAAACTGCTGCACAGTTCTACACTGGGATTCGTTGACTGTAATCTTTACCTGTGGATTGATCTTGCTGGGGAACCCTGGGGATCAGCCTTTTTTGGCTCTTGGATTCCTCGGGTTCCCCGGAGATGACGTGCACAGTCCTCCGTCTGGAGGGCGGTCACTTGGCTGCACTGACAGCCCACACTGTTAACACGGCACTCCACCGTCAGCTTTGCTCCGTGGCCCCACTTCAGGGTTCCTCTGTCACCTTTTTTGAGAGTAACTGGCGAGTATTGTGCCGGGATGAGCTCATTGCTTCTGAAAGAGACTTTCAAACAGTTCAGCTCTCTTCACCGTCACCTCGCCCACACTTCCAGAGCCACTCAGCACCTCCAGGGCCTGAGCTTCTGGGCAGTTCTTCGGGACGCAGCAGGTGGGTCACTGGCTTTCCTGGGCCTTCTCAGTCAGTTTCCACCTGTCCTGCTCTCCGGCTGCCCTGCTTTTGGCTGTTGGATTCTTCAAGTTCCCCAAAGATGATGCGTGCTCCACCATCTCTCTTCCTGTTATTTTGTCGTTGTGATTTGTGCCTTAAAAAAAAAATCCCTTCGTTTTAGTAAGGTTTCTGGTGAGAAAGGAGATAAATATGTGAGTTCAATCCACCATCTTTAAGCAGAGGTTTCCCGTGATTATGGAAAAACAAGTGTGTCGGATAGCAGTAGGCTGACTGCAGCTCTCCAGTGTGCTCCCGAAAGGGTGCTTTTTGTCATTGACTTGCTAGGAACCCCAAGGCGAGGGCCCGTTATAACAGCTTTGAGGCTCTGTTATTTGCTCTGCCTTTCGGAACACGTTCTCTTCCGTCTGGGTGATGGAGAGGCACACGCAGGCACTGTGTGGCAGGGTACTCTCGGGATACAGTGAGTTCCGCCCTGGGCTATGGACCAGTCCCAACTTTGCTTCAGCTTTTGTCTCTTTAGTGAAGCCAGTGTTTGTTTTCTCTCTTCTGTTCCCAATCCCTGTACTCTAGGATGATGAGAGCCTGAAGTACCTCACCCATGAGGAAAAGGACGTCCTCCTGTTTTTTGAAGAGACGATTGACTCCCTAGACGAGGACTTTGAGGAGCCAGTGCTGTGCGATGGAGGAGTGCGCTGCCTCTGCTCCCCATCTCTGGAGGAGAGCACCTCCAGTCCCTCCGAGCCTGAAGATGTCATCGACTTAGTGCAGCCAGCACCTGGCGCCGGGGAAGCCGAGGGCCTTCCAGAGGGGACCCAGGCAGCAGGTGAGGGGGAAGACAGGCCATCCCTGGGATGTGGTTTCCTGGTGTCTGTGAGACCCAGAGATACTTCTTTTGTGTTCCCCTGTGTTTGCCAGTAGAAGTTGTTGAGTCTTACCAGATTTTTATAGGGGAAAATAATCCTTGGCAGTTTCATCATCCAGCAAAGGGAAATGCCAGAGGGACTAGAATAAAGAATGGAATGGGCCGGGCGCGGTGGCTCAAGCCTGTAATCCCAGCACTTTGGGAGGCTGAGGCAGGTGGAGGATCATGAGGTCAGGAGATCGAGACCATCCTGGCTAACACAGTGAAACCCCGTCTCTACTAAAAAATACAAAAAATTAGCCAGGCATGGTGGCGGGTGCCTGTAGTCCCAGCTACTCAGGAGGCTGAGGCAGGAGAATGGCATGAACCCGGGAGGCAGAGCTTGCAGTGAGCTGAGATTGTGCCACTGCACTGCCAGCCTGGGGGACAGAGTGAGACTCCGTCTCAAAAAAAAAAAAAAAAAAAAAAAAGAATGAACTGGGCACATAAGCGGAGTTTACATTTTTTTAAATACACAATGCATACATGCACAGAAAGAAAATTGGAAATGGCTTCCAGGTAATTATTCTATTTTACAGGCTGGGCGCCATGGATCACTTGAGGCCAGGAGTTCAAGACCAGCCTGGCCAACAGGGTGAAATCTCATCTCTACTAATAATACAAAAATTAGCTGGCGCACACCTGTAGTCCCAGCTGGTCTGGAGGCTGAGGCACAAGAATCACTTGAACCTAGGAGGTGGAGGTTGCAGTGAGCTGAGATCGTGCTACTGCACTCCAGCCTGGGTGGCAGAGCGAGACCCTGTCTCAAAAAAAGAAAGAGAATCTAATACCACTGCTGACGTGGCAGGAGGTGGAGCTCGGTAATGCGAGCCATGGGTAGAGGCTGTAGATACAAATGAAGCTTCACTCGCTCACCACTCACGTCCTGCTGTGCGCCCCAGTTCCTAACAGGCCAGACTAGTACCAGGGTTGTTGGGGATCCCTGAGCTGGAGGGAAATGGGCGGAGAGAAATATCTTCCAGTTTTTTTCCCCGATTGGAAAGGATACTGGAAACAAATGTGGCCAAGGGGTTAACATTGGAAGGGATGAGGAAACATTACTTTTGCCCTGGTAAGGATAAAATACTGTCATTTGTCTTGAGCCACTAGAAATAAAGTGTGTACACATGTATGTCTTTTAAGCAAGGCTATGTATTACTCAGAACTTCACATACTACGGTTATGGATTCCATGTAAATATGGAGCTTGGTTTGCAGCCATCTCTTCAAAGAGGAGAAGTAATGTACTGTACATTTTTACTGTACTTCTGCTTCGAAATAGAGTTCCAAAAGTAATTTGAACCAGCCGATCCTTTTAAAATGTGAGATCACGTAGTCATGCCAAGGAAAACACTCTTTGAAAAATCAGCTACACCTGTCCATCTGTTCTCTAACATTATATTTTCATAACAATTTTTCATTTTTCTGAGACAGGAACTCGCTCTCTCACCCAGGCTGGAGTGCAATGGCACAGTCCTGGCTCACTGCACCCTCCAACTCCTGGGTTCAGATGATCCTCCCACCTCAGCCTCCCAAGTAGCTGGCACTAAAAGCATGTGCCACCATGCCTGGCTAATTTTTTTTTTGTAGTGATGGGGGTCTCACTATGCAGCCCAGGCTGGTCTCGAACTCTTGGGCTCAAGTGATCCTCCCACCTCAGCTTCCCAGATTGCTGGGACAGGTGTGAGCCACCACACCTGGCATATTCATAACAACTTTAAGTGCCCACAGAGTACAGAGGAACATAAAAAGATACGAATTTCAGGTTTTTTGTTTTGTTTTGTTTTTTCTGAGACAGAGTCTCACTGTGTCACTCAGGCTGGAGTGCAGTGGTGCCATCTCAGCTCACTGCAACCTCCGCCTCCCAGGTTCAAGTGATTCTCCTGCCTCAGCCTCCAGAGTAGCTGGGACTATAGGCACATGCCACCACGCCCAGCTAATTGTTGTATTTTTAGTAGAGACAAGGTTTCACCACGTTGGCCAGGCTGGTCTTGAACTTCTGGCCTCAAGTGATCCACCTGCCTCGACCTCCCAAAGTGCTGGGATTACAGGTGCGAGCCACCGCGCCCGGCCCAGTGTTGTATTGAGAGACAGATGCATAAGTACAGCAGTGCCAGGTGATCTGTGACTGATACATGCTATGTAAGGACTCAGAGGCAGGCCTGTTAAATTCTCTGTCATAGAGGAAAGTGACACAGCTACATGTCCTTCATCCAGAAAGACCTGCTGGTGTCGGTGTGTGCCACACACTTTCTAGCCTCAATTTCCCCTTTGTAAACTCCCCTGATGAGTTGGTCACTACTTGCGTCCTGTCCCAGCCTCAGGGGCTGGAGCCTCAGCAGCCCACATGGACGGAATGTCTCCTAGGTGTGGACTGTCTGACTTGCAGGGCTATCGTGATTTGTCCCTTATCAGCGTGAGGTCATGAGCATGACATACCACCTTCTCCTTCCCTAGTCCCGGGAACAGGGAGAGAGGAGTTGACTCACAGGCAGCACCGGCGAAGTTGGTGTCAGGTCCAGGTTGAGGCTCTTTTCAGTTCAGTGAGAGGGAACTTCATGCATTTACTTTCACGTGGGCCGGTGGCTCACAGGCTCCTCCCTCGTCTTCCAGGGCCTGCACCTGCTGGGAAGGAGCACAGGAAACAAGATGCTGAGACTCCTCCACCTCCGGACCCCCCGGCTCCCGAGACCCTTCCTGCGCCACCACCCCTGCCTAGCACCCCCGATCCCTCCAGGAGGGAGCTGCGCGCCCCCTCCCCGCCGGTGGAGCACCCCAGACTCCTGCGCTCTGTTCCCACGCCCCTCGTTATGGCGCAGAAGATCTCCGAGAGGTTGGCGGGGAACGAAGCCCTCTCGCCCACCTCCCCGTCCAGGGAGGGCCGGCCCGGGGAGTGGAGGACACCTGCCGCCCGGGGGCCCCGCAGTGGAGACTCTGGCCCGGGGCCCAGCCACCCGGCGCAGCCCAAGGCACCCCGCTTCCCCAGCAACATCATCGTCACCAACGGCGCGGCCTGGGAGCCCCGCAGGACCCTGTCCAGGGCGGCCGTCAGCGTACAGGAGCGCAGGGCGCAGGTGTTGGCCACCATCCACGGCCACGCCGGCGCCTTCCCCGCCGCGGGGGACGCGGGTGAGGGGGCCCCAGGGGGCGGCTCCTCCCCGGAGCGGGTGGCACGTGGCCAGGGCCTGCCGGGCCCCGCTGAGAGTCTCCGGGCAGGGGGTCAGGCTCCGCGGGGCCCGGCGCTGGCCAACGGCTTCCCAAGTGCGCACGAGGCCCTGAAGAGCGCACCCAGCTCCTTCGCGCCCGCCGGGAAGTCCCTCTGCTTCCGCCCTGGCCCGGCCCTGCCCAGCACGCGGGCCCGCCAGAGCTTCCCCGGGCCCCGGCAGCCCAACGGCGCCCAGGACTGGCGCCGCGCAGCCTCCCTGCCCCGGCCCCAGGGCATCACCGTGCAGTTCGCGGGCCGCGGCTCCTCGGAGGAGGCGCGCAGGGAGGCCCTGCGGAAGCTGGGGCTGCTCAGGGAGAGTTCGTGAGGGCCGCGCGGGCTCCGGTCCGCCCTGTTTCTCCCCACCCTGAAGAGAAGGTGAAAGAGTCGCTGCACCCAGGAGCTGTTTGGCCTAAAATGGAAGTGACAGCGGGAGCCCCTGCCCTCTGTGGCGCATCAGAGTCTAGAGGTGCCTGGCTGGGGCCTCCTGGCTGAGTCCGCACCGCAGGCTCCAGCCACCGGCACAGAGAACTCTTCCCTAAAGGAATCTGGCCGAGGGCTTGTCTCCCTTTTCCCAAGAACTGAGAGAGAGAATAACCTGTTAGACCCATAGGTTTCCGTGATGTGTAAATGCCATCTTTTGGGGGTTGGGAGGAGCAGGACTGGTCTGATTATCATTCTTGAGTCTCATCTACCCTATTCTCGAAGTACATGACATGAAAGTTCAGATCCCTTCCACTCAGGATTCTCGCCGCCTTTTCTAAGAAAATAATAAAAAAAAAATGCTTGTTTCATTTTTTAATGTCTTACTATACTTTTGTTTTTGAAGGGTGAGGCATCATGGTACTTTGCTTTTGTTTCTTGACGTACTTTAGTTTGCCCAGTTTTGTTTTTTACTGAAAACTGAAATGAAACCTTTAGATATTGAGTTTTGGGAGTGAAATGGAAAGGTAATTTTGAGAAAGCAAGTCTCATCAGACTCTGAGGTCTGGGACGTGTGCGTGAGCCTGTGTTTGTGTGTGTATGTTTTTAGATACGTACGTGTCAACACATACATGCCTAGGTATCCTGTGTGTCCACATGCATCGTTATTACATAAATAGAAACTTCTGAACACCCTCCTAAGTCACTACAGGATGCCAGCGCTTCCTATTCTTGGGTAGACAGAGCCACCTCAGCATCCTGATGGATGATACAAGAAATTGTTACTTCCTAGTATGGAAGTGTCTTAAGGACACGTCTCCATGATATTTTGGTGAACCCAAAGTGCTTTTTCCTCAACAAAATGTTCCTCTGTTCCCAGTTAAAGTAATATTCCCTGCTTCCAAGTAAGCAAGACTGTTCACTAAAGAAGGAACTTTTTAGAAAACTAATCTCCTTTATCATCTAATTTTAGTTCTGCATGTTCCGAGGTAGCCAGTCAACAGAAGGAAGCAAAAGATTCTTAAAGTTCCACCGACTGTCATGTTCCACAAGCAAGATCTCAGAGTAGGGAAAAACCAGTGAACGAGGTTACATAGCAGGAAAAGAACCGGTTTCCTCCCAGACTATGTCTTACACGCTGAGTTATGCCACAAGCGTTATTATCAAAACTATTTAAGGCCGGAGTCTTAGACCTCTAAAAATAGACAGGAAGGGCTGCCCTGAGCAGTCACACCCTTGTGTTTTTATGTCTCCGCCAGCGCCGTAACAGAGCCTGTTTCTTTCCCGTTGAGTATTACTTAAATTCAGACTTAAATGTGCTATGAAGGGCATTTTTCATAGTATCCCATTTGCCTTGTAAGTTATATAAAGTGCATGATTATAATTTTTTCCTTAGAAATGCAATATTTAGTTTCATCCAGCTCTTATTCTCATGAATAATAACCTCATAGATTCTTGATCTTAATTTAAATAGGTGCTTTAATTTTACAGCTTTCAAAAGTAGTTAATGTAAATTTTACTCCTGTTAATGCTGGATTGGTTTAAAGGATTTATAAGGGCTGTGTTTACTCTTTACAAAGCAAGATGCCGTACAGTGTTCAATAATAGAAGGTCTTGATACAACCGACATTGTAAATATTCTTTATACATGAGGACTGCGTCTTTTTCACTGACCCTATGATTTCACTGTGAGTAGGGTGAACTGGACTGCATATTAGTTTATTTGTTGCCATAATCACATATTTGAAAAATAAATTTAAGAGTTTTTTCTTAAGCTTGTTTTTGCATTGCATGCTATATTCTCAGTTACTTTCTTTTAAATGGTTATACCCTTTCCTTCTATTTGTTCATAATTTCTTCTCTTTATTCATAGTTACACTGACTGTCACCCTGGTCATTTCTTGTGTCTAAAACCCTACTAATTATAGCCATATGTTTTGCACAAAGTTCAAATTATAGCTGCTGCTAAACTAACCTTTAAGTGTACTTATGTTAGCAAACCCAGTTTGTGGAGAGGCATTAGTTTCCTTGCCATAATTACGTGATGTGATTTCTTAAAGGTCATCTGGTTCATGGTAATTTGAAAGACCGTGCATATCTCAAAGCAAAACCGTAATGGAAAGGAAAGATGAAGTGTTAAATGCCCCACTTTTTCCCCCAAGTTATGCTTGAAATCATTCTCCACTTTTACAAAACTCTTTATCTTAATGCTTAAATCAGAAAAAAAAAAAAAATTACCCTTTTTTTTTTTGAGATGGTCTTGTCTCCCTCTTCCCAAGAACTGAGTGAGAGAATCACCTTCGCCCAGGCTGGAATGCAGTGGCATGATTTTGGCTCACTGCAACCTCCGGCCTCCCGAGTAGCTGGGATAATAGGAACGTGCCACCATGCCGGGCTAATTTTTGTATTTTTAGTAGAGATGGGGTTTCACTATGTTGGCCAGGCTGGTCTCGAACTCCTGACCTCATGTGATCCCCCTGCCTTGGCCTCCCAAAGTACTGGGATTACAGGCATAAGCCACTGCCCCAGCCATATCCTTTCCTTTTCAAAAGGTGTGTGCAAATGGCCAAACCAGAGTCCCACGGGCAGATGGCAACACCAAACACAGGATCACAGCATCAGCCGCAGTCCTCTCCTTCTCCTCCCCTTTCTGATACTTGGTTCCTAGCATGCATACCCAACTTCGTGAGACTGGCAGAAATGTTGATCTTTGCTTCTCCCCTGCCCGCATTCTCCTGTAAGGCTGGCTGAGGAGAGAAGGGACAGGAAAGACAGACACAGATCCTGGGATGCTTTCATCAAGAATTTGGGGGACAACTTCTCCATGGTGTTTAATGATAGAGCCCTCGGCTTCATGAATTATTGACCAAACTCACAGGCATCTGAGGGCGGCCCCAGGCATGGGGCTCGCAGCCTACACTGCCTGCCTGCTCTTCAGCCCCTCCTGGGCTATACAAGCTGTCTTCTGACTCTAGGATTCCTCACTCAAAATTCCTGGTGCAGAGTTCCACTGTAGGATGCCTATTTGAAACCAGCTGTAAAGAGCTGAGCAGAGGTGATGAGCAAGGCCTTATGGAAACCTTAGGATTGACTGTTTTATTAAAAAACACAAAATCGGAAATACATTCTCTTGGCTGGTGGCTCATGCCAGAAATTTGGGAGGCTGAGGTGGGGGGAATCGATTGAGCCCAGGGGTTCGAGACCAGCCTGGGCAATATAGTGAGTCCCTATCTCTACAAAAAAAAAAAAAAATAGCCCAGCCTGGTGGCATGCACCTATAGTCCCAGTTACTAGGAGGCAGAGGTGGCAGTATCGCTTCAGTCCGGGAGGTCAAGGTTGCAGTTAGCCGAGATCTTGCCACTGCACTCCAACCTGGGCAACAGAGCGAGACCTTGTCTCGAAAAAAGAAAAAAGAAATGGATTCTCCTTAAATTTCCACACCTCTGGCTGTGAGGATTCTGACTTGTCAGAGGATTTGGTGGAGTTTTTTTTTAATATACAATAGGTAATCTAAGGAAATCAGTTATTTAATGGTTAATAAAGAGGAATGAAAGAGAAAGATAAAATATGACAACAATTTACTTTTATCGAGAAACTCCTGCCAGGCGCCGCGGCTCACGCCTGTAATCCCAGCAATTTGGGAGGCCGAAGTGGGCGGATCACAAGGTCAGGAGATCGAGATCAGCCTGGCCAACATAGTGAAACCCCATCTCTACTAAAAATACAAAAAGTAGCCGGGCGTGGTGGCAGGCGCCTGTAGTCCCAGCTACTTGGGAGGCTGAGGCAGGAGAATGGCGTGAACCCGCGAGGCGGAGGTTGCAGTGAGCCGAGATTGTGCCACTGCACTCCAGCCTGGGCGACAGAGCGAGACTCTGTCCCCCCCAAAAAAAAGAAACTCCTAACTGCTGTGCTGTTTTCCCGATGGTGACTCCCCTCAGGAAGGCACTGTTTCTCTGCGTGTATTTATCGCTGTGACGTGGCGAGATTAATAAACTTGTTTTCCCCTAAACTGCTTCCCTGAGTTCTTAAACTTCTGTCATCAAAGAATGGTGAACTCTGAGGGAGCAGTCGCCTTGTTTTCCTGTTTCTTCTCATCTTGCCTGTGGTCCCCGCCAGGGCTGCTGGGGGGAGAAGGAGGGGGAGGAGGAAGGGGAGGAGTTGGGAGTGCTCACCTGGAGAGGTTTGTGTTTTCATTGAAACGACAAGTCACCAAACAGGTTTTGTGTCTTCTCTTCACAAGGCTTTTCTCTCCCCTGCTTTTAAGTAGGGGGAACAAGTTCCATCTCCTTTTCTAATCTGCTAGTTGGACAAGCCCTGCTTTCAAATAGCTGAGGAAAGAAGACAGAGCTGCGAGCCTCCGTTTCCTGGGAAATCACGTGCTCTGTCATTGAATTTGAAGCGGAGGCGTGGCTGGGAACCCAGCTCCACGTGGCCTACCTCCCCCAGGCCTCTGGGGCTTCTCCCTCACCGCCAGAATCACCACTTTCTCTCGGCATGAAAGCCTTGTGGGGGGATCCAGCCAGCCACAGAAGAAAAAGCCCGGGGGCCCTCCCACCCCACGCTTTTCACCATGGCAACAGTCCGCCCTGGCGTTTGACAGATAAAGGCTTTCTGAAAGGCCTCTTCCAAACAAGATAGCAGAACTCAGCCCTCTGCATTCCAAATCCACAAGACTTATGAAATGCCCATCACTCAGCGAAGCAGACTTCATGCTTCCTCCTGCGTATTGTCCTGGGGGAAGACGGGGAGCCAACCCCCAGGAGCCCAAAAGGGTGTCCTCCAGGCTTGCTTTTTATGTAGACTGTAGGAGCTTCCTATGCAACAACCAGCTAAGAAGCCACCGCATGGTGACTCCCAGTAATGACCTAAACAGCCTCAAAACGGCAAACTCCAGCCTAGGGGAGAAGCACCCCAATCACCCTGCAGAGTGCAGCAGGGTCACAGCGCCCCAGCATTGCCTGGATCCCACTGCAATCCCCAGATCTGAGTGCGGGGTCCACAGCCAGACCTCTCCGCCCTGGGCACAGGAGGATGTGGAGCAAGGCGGGGTCGGGCTGGGTCCCCTCTTGCTTCACTGCTTGGGTTTCAGGCAGGTTTTCCTCGCTCCTGAGGCTGCTTTAAAGCCCTGGTCGCCCTGTTCCCCACTGACCCTTGCTTTTGAGGTTCGGGAGCATCTGGAAGTACAACCCGCTCTAGGCATGCTCAAAGCCCCAGGCCTCTCTGCTGCAGGCTGGGTAGACAGCAGGAACCCCAGGCCAGCATGCGACCCCCACCCCCATATCCCCTACTGCAGTCAGAGCTGTGACCAGCCCACCCTAGCCCAAGATCAGAATTCACATTTGCAAGCGGAGGCGGCTGGAACTCAGTGGTTGATAAACAGGTCACCCTTCATAAACTTTAACCTCAGAGTGTTTGTGTATGAAGCAACGCTGCCAACAGTAGTGACCTAAATTCTGGAAATGCCTTTCAGGGGTGGGGCTGAATGAACAAGGGAGCTGCGTGCCGGGCCTGCACAGCCTGCGCGCATGACTAAGGGACAGCTCCCATTCAGGCCCAGGCTCCTTTGACTGCGGGGCTGGCACGTTGCCTTTCACCCCATGAACTGCCTGTGAGTGTGAGGATGGCAGCAAGGGACCTGCCCTTGTTCCTGAAGACACCCTGGCCCTCTGTAGCCCTTATGCAATGGCCCAAGTCCTCATACAACCCATGTCCCTGACAGGTTACGGTGCCGGCAATGCCACCTGGCCACCTTCAGTTTCCAACTGGTTCTCGGACTGTACAAGCTTCCTGGTCCTTGAAATCAGACAGACTGTATCCCTTTTACCTGGCTATTCACTTGGTGTCTGGTGTATTGAATTTGGGGAAAATAATCTCTGCTTGGGAAGATGGTTTTCAAAGAGTAAGAAGGCTTAAGAAGGCCTGGCCATGCCCAGATATCGGAGCAGCTGAGGTGCCCCATCTCCTGCGCCTGCCTTCCCAACTCAGGACTGAGGGGCTCACATGGCCGTGACTTCCCTAATTCATCACCCACGTGACTGTGAAGCTTTCTGTGAGGCTCTTCCATTCTTCAGCCCAGTCTTTGTTTTTGTGTGTGTGTGTGTTTTGTTTTGTTTTTCTGAGATGGAGTTTCTCTCCGTCATGCAGGCTGGAGCGCAGTGGCGCCATCTCACCTCACTGCAACCTCTGCCTCCCGGGTTCAAGCAATTCTGCCTCAGCCTCCCTAGTAGCTGAAATTACAGGCGCCCTCCACCACGCCTGGCTAATTTTTGTATTTTTACTAGAAACAGGGTTTCGCCATGTTGGCCAGGCTTGTCTCGAACTCCTGACCTCAGGTGATCCACCTGCCTCGGCCTCCCGAAGTGCTGGAATTACAGGCGTGAGCCACCGCGCCTGGCCCTTCCGTCCAATCTTAAAAGCCACAGGAACTGAATTTAAAAACATCTATCATGTAAAACAGTTGGTGGCAGTGGGGAGATGCCAGATATGACAGTCTCATTCGTTCATTCATGCATTCAGCCAATCTTTGCGTCCCTTCCATATGCCGACACTGAGCAGTGCTAGATGGTGGCTCCTTTCTCCCTATGGCCACCTGACAGGTGGGGCCGTCCCAGCAGCTTACACATGGAACAGGGAGGCTTCACTTCTCTCCTCGGGTCCTCTGGGGGCTGCTGCGGGTGCCCTGCCCTGGCGGCCGGGCTGCACCCTCCAGTGTGTCCTGCCCTCTTGCTTCCCTTCTTTCCTTGCCACCCACGGAGTCACTTCCTGAACGAAACTGGCCCCCTTCTCCCCATAGCTCCTCCTGATCTTTAGGTAGGCTTCAGGGGCATAGTAATAGGGACGGGGCCACTTAGAGGGGTGACAAGAAAAGGCAGCTGAAGGCTGGGCCATTTGAGGGCAGCCTTGGCAGGAAGAGGGAGTGGGGGCAAAGGGCAGTTTCCAAGAGGAAAAAGGGAGGTGGGGGGTGAGTCTGGGCCTGAGAAGGGCCCCCAAGGCAGTGGGTGGGGAAGGTCCTTGATATCTGGTGCCTGTGACCTCGGCCTTGGGGACCCAGCTCCAGGCAGGTCCTTTGGTGGCCTCTGTCTCCCTTCCCCCACTTAGGAGCTGGTTCTAGAACCTGGAATTGCCTGTAGGAGTTTCCAGCGCCCCAACGTGCAGGACTGCCACGCACAACACGGCTACACAAGCTCCCGGGGTTGCCCGATCAGCTCCTTGGCAGGCCTTTGAAGCCGTGGTTGTTGCTAGAAAGGCAAGGAGGCTTCCTTGGAGAGTCCAGGGGCCTGGCTCCAACCCAGTATCTGGGCAGCACTGCGTTGCCCAGGCCTGCCTCTGCCTCCACCCCGACCCCAGCTCAGGGGGCAGCAGGGACCAGGTGGTATTTCGCCTTACACATTTACAGCTGCAGCTCCATCGTGACACAGGTACCCTACAAACTGTTGGCCCCCTCCTGCCCTGTCACAAATTATCACAATTCTGCCAATATTCCTCAGTGGCACTGCTGACATTTTTGTCTCTGTTTTATTGGGTGTGCCGGCTGTCAAGGAACTGAGGTCTCCTTGCCTTGGGAGGCCCCACACTTTGTCTAGTAACCTTGCTATCATTTCGATTATCTTTTGTAAATTTCTCTAGAAATAACTACTTTCAGTGCCGGTTTAGGCCAGGTTTTTGTTCTTTTTTTTTTTTGTTTTTTTTTTTTTTTTTGAGATGGAGTCTTGCTCTGTCGCCCAGGCTGGAGTGCAGTGGCGCGATCTCTGCTCATTGCAAGCTCCGCCTCCCGGGTTCACGCCATTCTCCTGCCTCAGTCTCCGGAGTAGCTGGGACTACAGGCGCCCGCCACCACGCCCGGCTAATTTTTGTATTTTTAGTAGAGACGGGGTTCACCTTGTTAGCCAGGATGGTCTCAATCTCCTGACCTCGTGATCCTTGGCCTCCCAAAGTGCTGAGATTACAGGGGTGAGCCACCGTGCCCGACTAGGCTGGGTTTTTAAAATCACTCAAGTTTTCCTTTTAAACCAGATTTTTGTTTTTTTGTCAGCTCAATCGTCCACCTCATACAGTTTTGATTCCAAGGGACTGCTTGCTGTTTCTAAAAACCAGATCCTCCTGGTTTCAAAGGTACATTTTGCTGTCAGTGTACCCTGCTGGATTTTCAATTCCACATTGAAGCCTGCAGCTTCCAGAGGAGCCCAGAGCCGGTGGAAAGCACAGAGCACACTGACTCAGGAAGTACAGACAGCTGGGAGGTTCCAAAGGCTGAGGGGCCATTACACTAGATCATTCTGTGTGGCCACAGAGAGGACAGGTAGAGAGATTTCGACTCAGTCCGGGGAACTGTAGAGCACTCAGACTGCCTGGGATGGAAAGAGCCATTCATAAGAACATGGTCTCCCCTCCCCATGACGCGCAGAGGCAGGGCCAGGGCTAGGGAGAGAGACTGTCCTCAAGGACCGGCCTCAGCAATGCAAATGTCAGGTGCTTGGCGTGTGCCTGGCTTACACCTTCCTCATCCCCATCATCACCGCAGGGAATTCCTACATGGCCCTGGGAACTCGGGAGCAAGACCAGACGCAGGAGTGAAAGCCCATGGGCCTGGCAGCCCCAGCCAGGGACAACCAGCCAGTCCTGACTGGCGACAACCAACCAGCTCCAGCCAGGGACAACCAACCAGCCCTGACCAGGGACAACAAACCAGCCCCAACCAGGGACAACCAACCAGCTCCAGCCAGGGACAACCAATCAGCCCCGACCAGGCACAACCAACACGCTCCAGCCAGGGACAACCAACCAGCCCCAGCCAGAGACAACTCACCAGCCCCAGGAAGGACAACCAACCAGCTCCAGCCAGGGACAACCAACCAGCCCTGACCAGGGACAAACAACCAGCCCTGACCAGGGACAACCAACGAGCCCCGACCAGGCACAACCAACCAGCCCCGACCAGGCACAACCAACCAGCCCCAGCCAGGGACAAACAACCAGCCCCAGCCAGGGACAAACAACCAGCCCCGACCAGGGACAAACAACCAGCCCCAGCCAGGGACAAACAACCAGCCCCGACCAGGGACAAACAACCAGCCCCAGCCAGGGACAAACAACCAGCCCCAGCCAGGGACAAACAACCAGCCCCAGCCAGGGACAAACAACCAGCCCCGACCAGGGACAAACAACCAGCCCAGCCAGGGACAGACAACCAGCCCCGACCAGGGACAACCAACCAGCCCCGACCAGGGACAACCAACCAGCCCTGACCAGGGACCGAACAACCAACCAGCTCCGACCAGGCATAACCAACCAGCCCTGACCAGGGACAACCAACCAGCCCCAGCCAGGGACAAACAACCAGCCCCGACCAGGGACAAACAACCAGCCCTGACCAGGGACAACCAACCAGCCCCGACAAGGGACAACCAACCAGCCCCGCCAGGTACAAACAATCAGCCCCAGCCAGGCACAACCAGCCAGCCCCGACCACAGACAACCTATCAGCTCCAACCAGGCACAACCTATCAGCTCCAACCAGGCACAACCAGCCAGCCCCAGCCAGGCACAACCAACCAGCTCCAACCAGGCACAACCAACCAGCCCTGACCAGGAACAACCAACCAGCTCCTACCAGAGACAACCAGCCCCCACCAGGAACAGGCAGCCCCGACCAGGGAGAGGCAGCCCCAGCCACCCTGCATCGTGGGCCCCTCCCTGATAGTCAGTGGGGACTTCAGCAGAGCAGCCAGTTTTACATATACATTTCACCACCCCCTGAGAAACAGGGCTTTCCCACTTTCTACAAATATGTGTCCAGAGTTTATTTTCCTTCCCCGGGGCTGGGCAGGCCTGGCTTCCTGCTCAGAGACAACACGGGAGGAAGCCGCCCACCCCAGCGCAGGTTTTTCCACGTTCCCTTCCTTGCCCGTGGAAATACGGAGCTCTTCTTAGAGCCAGGCCCTCCCTGTGCCTCCCTCCCAGCCTCTTCTGATGAGACAGTACTGAACCCGGACCAGCCCGGCCCAGTCCAGGGACACTGGAAACTATGAGGCCCAGAGTCCCACGGCCACCTGGGCTGGCACAGAGGAGGTGATTGTGTAAACTGCAGGGCCACAGGCCCCAGCCTGGCCATCACGCACAGCACCCTCAGGCCAAGGCTGCCCTGACCTCCCGCTGGGGCCTGCGCAGAGGTGGGATGACCCAGGCCCAAGTCCCAGCCGCCGAGGGAGAGGAGGACCGCCCAGTAGGGAGCGCCACCTGCCCCTCCTCTGCCTTCTAGGTAGGGGCCTGGGGCCCTGCCCACGAGCCGCTCTGCCTCCGCCCATCCTGCCAAGCCAGTGCTCCTTCCAGAACGGAAAGGCAACCCGCCACACTGCCTCCCAGACATGGCCTCCTCTAGCCTTTCTCCGGGAAGCCTCCACCAATTCCCCACAGCTTCCCTTGGCAGGGCCCCACAGCTCTCCTAGAACTCTGATGGCACCGGAAACTGTTCCTGTACCACCCGGTGCCGCTAGGAGAGGGCAGCGTCCAACAGGAAGACCTGGGCCCGAGACACAACGCCGACTCTCCCCTGCTGTGTGCACTGAAGTTACCAAGGAGAGGGAGGCTGAAAGACTAAATGATTAGGTCGTGGATGTGCAGGACTGGTGAAAACTGCCAGCCTAGCACAGTCTAGGGCAGGGCTTCTGACTGCAGGCCCCTGACGGCAGAGCATGCAATGGGGAATCTGAGAGACACACACATGATCAGACTCGCCTCACGCCTGATGGATCAGAAACTCTGGGGTGGGCTCCAGGAAGGTGGGATCTCAATGCACTGGGCTGGCAAACAGAACCCAGCGCGCTCCCCCGAGGTGCACAGGAGGAGATGCACGCTCAGGCGCAGCACAGGCATGGGGCTGTGACCTCCTGGAGGTGGGGCCCCACTGTGCTAATCTCTGCACCCCCAGTACCTAGCATGGCATCTGGCACATAGTAGGTGTTTAATAAGTAGCTCTTAAAGTGAATCACTGTGTGAACACTGATAAACAAGAGTGGCTCAGAAGCGTCACCGTGAGCATATGTCACAATTAGGAAGCAGAGAGTCCAGCTCAGATGAGAGAATAGTAGGCCCAAGCCACTTTCTTAGTCGTGAGCATGACCACCGATGACCGGAGCAGCTTCCACCTCACACGGAGCCAGGCCACACTTCCTGCACCCCCGTACGTGACCTCCGGGTGTCCCTCGAGTAGCTCACAAGGCCACATCTGGATGTGGCCAGCTATTCCTTTGTTTGTCCTTCTAGCATGTGGTGCCTGTTATGTGTGTCCAAGGCCATCCTGAGGATACAGTGGTGAGCAGGACAGACACAGCCCCACACTCCCCAGGCTCGCAGTCCAGGGGAGGGGAGAGGACAGACAAGTGATCAAGCTACTTGCAAGAAGGCGTGGCAGCACCGTGACAGGGGAGACATGGGGCTGGGAGACCAAGTACGGGGCAGTGGTCAGGGAAGGCTGGAAGGACGCCAAGGGGAATATTCTAGGCAGAGAGCACAGCCTGTGCAGAGACCTAGAGCCAGTCAGGAGTCAGAGGCGTGAGGAAGCGGGGGGCTACCCACGTGGCACTGTCAGTCTCTAAAGTCCCTGTATAGAGCACTGTGCCACGAGTGGGGGCACCCTGCCCACACAGGCCTCGCAGTCTAGCAGTCATTCAACAAATACTCGGGCACCATCCTAGATGCCGGAGATACAGTATAACAAAAGCAAAACACGAAGCAAGACTCTTCTCTGGAGGAGCTTGCCTACTCTCGTGGTAAAGACAGAAAGCAAAGCCAAGAATGGTGCTTCAGGGTCAAGCAGAAGTCATGGATGGAATCCCTGCCCAGGAGAGACTGGGTGGGGCCAAGGAAGTTGAAGGCCAGTGTCATCACCAGGTAATCAGGAGTTAGGAATGTGCCAGCTCACCCAAGTCACAGCTCTGATCTGGCCTCTGTGACTCCAACCTGATGGTTTCAGCCTCCCCGTTTGCAATCAAAGGGAAGGTAGCCAGGCTTTCAGGAGAGGAAGGAACAAGGCAGAGAAGACTATGCGAATTAAGCTTATTATACTGTACCACCATATTGTACCATGAATATTATGCATATTGTACTGATCTATGACATGATACTGGACATGTATTAGACTTATACTGTACTATAATTATGCTACACATATTGCCCTATACTAGGCTACACTATATGTACTGTACTACAGTAAACAGCCTAATGCCCAACTCGTAATCCACATTTAAACGTTCATACAACTAAGCTGAGGTTTTTTTCAGCTGAGAATAAGGAGCCGTTTGTCCTGCTTGGCATTTGGGACCCGAGAGAGTGTCATGTCCAAAGCTGGTTTTCCATCCGCCCAAGTACCAGATCTGGTCTAGATAAAGCAAAGGAAGTGGTGAATGACAAGGCCAGGGAGGCTGTTTGTGGGTGAAACCTCACCGAGGCTAAGGCTAATAACACTTAATGGGAGACTGAATCCCAGACGTCAGCCGCCCCGGCTGATCCTCTAATGACAGGCTGTGTGGCGAGTGTGCTTCCTGGGTTGGCTGCCGTTGGAGGCATCACCATGCGTGGGTCCTAACCAGGTATTGTCTGAAATAGGGCTTAGAACAAAACCCACCTCACATTCACACTTGCTTCTGTATTTCCAAAAAAGTGTTTAGGAGGGAGGAAATGGGCAGAGGTAGGAGGTAGAATGACAATGAAGATGGGCTCTGGGTTGGGCCTGCCACTTAACGGAAGGTACAGCCTGGCCCAAGTCACCTCCATTGCTGGGCTTCAGCATCATTGGATTAGTCAGGATGGATGAGGCTATGCAGTGGTAACAAACAGAGCCTGTGATCTCAGCGGCTTAACAAAATAAGCTTATTTTACTCACACTTCGTGGGCCAGGCATCCTTTTTCTACCCTGTAGCTACACTAGCAGGAACACGTGGCCTCTGATGCTCCCAGAGGCTGTAGGGAAGGAGAGGGATTTGGAGGGTCTCATGGATTCACCGGAGGGCAGGCCTGAAGCTGGCTGGCATCACCCTTCCACGTCTCACTCACCACACAGCCACACCCACCGCAGAGGGACCAGGAAATGCAGTAACCTCTCCAGGAAGCAGCAATGCCATGGGGAGAGCATGATCCAGTCCTCACCCCCTCAGCTGTTCAACCCCTTCATTCGCTCAGTTTGGGGAGGGCACCTAGTATGTGCCAGGCATCATGTTAAGTGCTGGAGCCACAAAGGTCACTGTGTCCTCAATAAGTTCAGTAAGTGAGACACACGAAGCAGTGTCACACTAGAGTTCTGGACAGGTTTCTGTGGGAGCAGCAAAGAGAGGCACCAACCCAGCCCAGGCAAAGGAGGTGGGCAGCAGTGTGCTGGTAACTGTTCAGCAGCTGGCTCTCCAAAGAAACATGTTTACTTATAAATTTATAAATTCTAATGATACAAAGGATACAGAGCACACAATTTACAAATAATGTTAAAAATTCAATTTCACATAACAGATTGATGCTCACAGAATTTTTATTGATTTTTTGCCAAACATATTCAGCCATGATTTGACAGAGTTGCATCTTACTCTGCTCTTTCCCCAAGTATCCTTAAATCCAGTAAGTGAACAGCTGGTAAACCATTTCTCACCTTCGTGTTAATTATTTTTATTAAACTGAAGCCTCTTTTTGGCTTTGGCAGCATGTATTTCTGAACTTGTTAATGACATGAACAACTTCTTTGCTGAATCACAGAATAATTTCCAAATGCGAGAAAAATATTTCCTCCACTTTTTGTGTTATTCACAATGGAATGGCTACAGGTACATGCACTGTTGAGTTTAATCTGTATTACTAACATCACTGTGAAGAATAATCAACAGAACCATAAGTCAAGCCTTGATTTACAGCATTTGCCAATTGCAATGGTGTAAATATTCACACCGTGGCCCATTTCCAGCTATCAACCTGACGGTGTCGAGCTCAGAGTCAGGAAGAGACACGCACGAGCAAACCATCACGTGGTGGTCTCCCTCCACACAGACACAGTGGACACACATAACATCCAAAGTATAGAAAATAGTGATATGGGCCAGGCACGGTGGCTCATGCCTATAATCCCAACACTTCGGGAGGCCAGGGCAGGCAGATCACTTGAGGTCAGGAGTTTAAGACCAGCCTGACCAACATGGTGAAACACCCCGTCTCTGCTAAAAATACAGAAAAATTAGCCGGGCATGGTGGTGCACGTCTGTAATCCCAGCTATTCAGGAAGCTGAGGTAGGAGAATCGTTTGAACCCAGGAGGTGGAGGTTGCAGTGAGCCGAGATCATGCCATTGCACTCCATCTGGGAAACAGAGACTCCATCTCAAAAAAAAAAAAAAAAAAAAAAAAAAGTGGTATGATTAGGAAGTCATGAATTTAGAGTACTTATTACCTTTGTCTTATTATTTGATTGTACATTTGCCTAATGTTAAAATGATGGCTGTGTTTAACACCTGGCTTGTAAAATTCCTGAAATTGTACCCATCAGTCTGGCCAGCCTGGACAAGCCAGCTCTAGCAGTCAGAGAAGACAGGGCCCGGCCTATGCTGAGTGACTGGATGCCTTGGAGTTAGTGATTCCAGAAGGAAAAGGCAGGCCAGTGCAGAGCCAGCAGCCAGGGCTAAGACAAAGGGCAAAATGTTCCCGGCTTGAACAGGGTGACCACACAGCCTACCCACAGACTGGCCAGGGCAGTCCTGGTTATGCTTGGTGTCCCCCAGTCCCTTTTAGTTTCAAAGCATCTGTTTAGGATGGACATTACATACTTTCCCTGTGACACTTGCAGAGCTATGGCCCTCTGGGTCCCTAGAACTGGCTGAAGAGGGAGTGGGCCGGGCTGGTGAGCAGAGGCCAGGTTGGGAGGGCAGGGGTGAGTGCAGATGGAGGAGGCCAGGCTGGGAGGGCAGGGGTGAGTGCAGATGGAAGAGGCCGAGCTGGGAGGGGATGGGTGGGTGGAGATAGAAGAGGCTGAGCTGGGAGGAGATGGGTGGGTAGAGATGGAAGAGGCCGAGCTGAGAGGGGATGGGTGGGTAGAGATGGAAGAGGCCGAGCTGAGAGGGGATGGGTGGGTGCAGATGGACGAGGCCAAGCTGAGGGCAGGGGTGGGTGGAGATGGAAGAGGCTGGGCTGAGAGGGCAGGAGTGGGTGGAGATGGAGGAAGCCAAGGGAAGGAAAAGGTGGTGACAAGAGTGGCAGGCACTTTCTGGGAAGCTGGAATAAGGGAAGGCACTGGGAGCCATCCGCTGGTGCCAGGGAGAGTTCCATTACAAGGAGCAACTGAACGCAGCTGTCTCCAGAGCCAGGGGCTAGGTGGGCGGCTTCTCCAGGGGAACAAGGGTGCCCCCCGTCCCTGATCAACTAGGGTGTCTGTCATTCATTGTCGGCCTTACAAAGCTGGTGAGGGAACAAGAAAAAAAATGCACAAGAAGTTCAAGTGCTTCACACCTAGCTTTCCAACACATAGGAGGAGACGGCAGGAGGGGTCAGAATCCCCGACCTGTGGGAGGCCTGGGACTCCTAGGTCTCAGCTGGAGCCCCCCAGATAAAAGCCCCCTCGGAGACTGGCAGGGGCGGGGTGGGGTTGTTCCAGCAGCCAGTTCCCATCACTCTCCCCCTCAGCCAGCAGCCTCCTGAAGGCCCAAATCCCGAATCTTTCCTGGCCTTCTTTTCCCTCCAGTGGGGACAGGGCATAGCTGGCCCGTCTCCTGGAAGACAGAGCCAGGACCAGGCCAGCAGGCCCTTCACTTCCTCTGCTGCCAACGTGCGAACACACCCGTGTGTGGTGTCCAAAGCCAAGCCACTCTCTGGCAAACCAGCGAAAGACAGAAGATCCCCAAACCCAAATGTTCTGAAATCTTTTCCAGGCTTTCAAACCTTGGCTAAACAAGGCAGAGGAGCTAGGGAACAGTCTTTGGCCTTGAAAGATGAGAAGGTCGAGGGCTCTCCAGGACACAGGGCAGATGCCTTTGATGGCAGCATTTTATAAAGAGAGAAACAGAACACAGCTAAGTGCTGCTCTCAAGACCCTCTCTTTGAATATCAGTATTAGGTTATTTCATCTCCACATGGAGCCTGTGGAGTAGGTTCTACTGCAGGAAACTGAGGCACGGAGCAGGTAGATAACGTCCAGATCCCATAGCAGATGAATGCCAGAGCTGCGACATGGACCCAGGCTGCCTCGCTCTCAGCTGCGACGCTGAGCCGACCCCTGCACAGGGGCCTTGTTCTCGGTCCTTTCCTGCCACTGTGGGAACTGGGAGCCTGGGAGTTACATCGTATGTGACATCAGAGCCAGAGCTGGCACAGGGTCACAGGGCCTACAGCTTAGATGCTTTGAGGGACACTTCTTAAGGTCAAGACTATAAAACTGTGACTGTGAAGAGCTCAGGCTTCAAAGCAGCCCAGGCCAGCCAGGGAGGCTGAGCTGGAGGCTTCTCTAGCCTCGTGGGAGATGGGCCCTGCCCCAGGGGACCTCCCCAATGATCTATGCCAGGGCTTCCCGGAGCCCCTTCTCCTCCAGGCAAGAGAAGCCATGTCCCGAAAGCCCCGCAGGAGGGGTCTGAGGGGAAATCCAGAAGCAGCCCAGCCTCTCGTCACGCACCACTGAGGCCGACACCCGGCTGGGGCCCAGATGCCGAGTGATTCAGGGGAGGCCCTGGCAGCCTGCCTGCCCCCAGACACTCGAGTAACCAAGGCAAGATGTGGAAAACCCCCTGACCAGACCCGAAACCAGTGGGAGCGTTCAAGTTTAACCCACCCAGGGTCGGGAACGTGGCCTGAAGCCAAAGTAGAAGCCCTGGAGGAGAAAAGGGCCCATTTCTTTCCTGGGCACCGCCAATGGCTTTTCCTTTTTAAGAGGCACAGACAGGGTCACAGATGACCCCAGGCAGATGCCTTGGTGTGGAGGGACCAGTCCACTACAGGCCCTATCTTGGGTTTCGAAGATTCAAACACCACCAGCACCACTGACTAGAATGTTCTGTGCCATCGAAGGCCCTCATTGGCCACATCCCTCTTGCTTCCTGAACAACGGCTGGGCAAGGCTGGGGTCTGTGGGGCAGGATGGCCTCTGCAGAGGAAGGCATCAGGGCCCAAGTGAGGGAAGCCTGGGTCCTGGGTCCAGAGGCCCGGTGTGGCATGGCAAAGTCCAGGTGGGGTGAGGAGAGCTACTGGGCAGCAGGGGGCCTGGTGCTGAGTCTCAGAGCCGGGGGCAATAGGGGGAAGGCAGCGTCCCCAGGGAGGAGGCAGCATGGGATGAGGCCAGTCACAGACGAAGGGAGGGACCCAGCATGTCCAGAAGAACAAATGAGCTCACCAGGGCGCAGCTGCTCACGCCTGTCATCCCAGCACTTTGGAAGGCTGAGACGGGAGGATTGCTTGAACTCAGAAGTTCCAGACCAGTCTGGCCAAAATGGAGAAACCCTGTCTTCACAAAACAAACAAACAAACAACAAAAAAATGAAAAATTAGCTGGGCATGGTGGCACACACCTGCAGTCCCAGCTACAGGTGGGACACTGATAGATACAGAAGCAAGCATGGATGTAAAGCACGTACATGCGTATGTATCCCCAGCTCAGTCCACTCAGGGCTGAGGGCTGGGATACCCAATATCCACGAGCACAAACGGCACCCAGACACTGACTTCTGAATTTCCAACCCCCACTAAAAAAGAATCAGGGAGGCCAGGCGTGGTGGCTCACACCCGTCCTCCCAGCATTTGGGAGGCCGAGACAGGAGGATCACTTGAACCTAGGAGTTTGAGACCAGCAGGGCAATACAGTGAGACTCCATCTCTATAAAAGATGAAGAAATTAGTTGGGCAGGGTGGTGTACACCTACGGTCCCAGCTACTTGGGAGGCTGAGGTAGAAGGATTGCTTGAGCCCGGGATTGTACCACTGCACTCCGGCCTGAGCAACAGAACAAGACCCTGTATCTGAATAAATATATAATTAAATTAAAAATTAAAATAAAAAGAATCACAGCTCTTCAGAGAGATGGCTGACTCCAGAGCCTGGGCAGGGAAATGACAAGATGAGCCTGGAACATATATTTGGGCCAGAAGGTAAGGAAGTGCTCAAAGAACGATGGAGACAGGTCAAAATAACACAGAAGTCAGCTTGAAGGGACTCCCGCTGACCAAATCTGGCCTAATTTGAGCATAAAGTAAATAATATAATAACAAATAGATCGTAACCCATTACAACCCATTGAATAAAATGGGAAACCACATAAGGCCACACCTGTATTAATTACATCCATTAGTTATATGATTAACTATAATTGAGATATTTATATAGTTCCAGAGTACCTCTTCTTGAAACATTTAATTACAAAGGAAAAATAACATCACCTGGAGAAGCCTGGCCAATTCTACCTTCATCGAGTGATGGAAGTGACACCAGGGAAGGGGCAGATGAAAATGGTGTGCCTGGCTGGGCGTGGTGGCTCACGCCTGTAATCCCAGCACTTTGGGAGGCCAAGGCAGGCGGATCACAAGGTCAGGAGATCGAGACCATCCTGGCTAACATGGTGAAAACCCATCTCTGCTAAAAATATAAAAAATTAGCTGGGTGTGGTGGCAGGTGCCTGTAGTCCCAGCTACTCAGGAGGCTGAGGCAGGAGAATGGCGTGATCCCGGGAGGTAGAGCTTGCAGTGAGCGGAGATCGCACCACTGCACTCCAGCCTGGGCGACAGAGTGAGATTCTGTCTCAAAAAACATACAAAAAAAATGGTGTGCCCGTGGAGAGGACCCCATGACAACACAACACTACTTCCTGCTGTTCCTACCAGAGATGAAACCTGCCTCCAAGCACGAGAAGACCTCAGAAAACCCCACTTGAGGGGCATCCCATAAACACCTGAATCTCAAAGCTTCAGACTAAGATCATGCAAGTTGGCTGGGCGCGGTGGCTCACACCTGTAATCTCAGCACTTTGGGTGGCCAAGGCGGGCATATCACCTGGGGTCAGGAGTTCAAGACCAGCCTGACCAACATGGTAAAACCCCGTCACTACTAAAAAAGAAAAAGTATTAGCTGGGCATGGTGGTGTGCACCTATAATCCCAGCTACTTGGGAGGCTGAGGCAGGTGAATTGCTTGAACCCAGGAGGCAGCAGTTGCAGTGAGCTGAGATTGCGCCACTGCACTCCAGCCTGGGCAACAGAGTGAGACTATTTAAAAAAATAAAATAAAATAAAATAAATAAAGATTGCACAAGTTAATAACAAACTGGGGCCCTCTCCCAGACTGAAGGAGTCTAAGGAGATACATCTACGTGAAACTACAGGTGATGCGTTTCTACGCTGGATTCTGTTGTGAAAAAGGACATCATGGAGAAGACTGGGGAACCTTGAATAGGCTATGAGGAGTGGCTGGTGGTGATCGAGCAACACTAATTTCCTACCAAAGATAAAACCTGCCTCCAAGCACGAGACCCCAGGTTTTGTCTCTGGAGGAACAGCAGGAAGTGCTGTTATGTCCTCATGGTGTCCTCTCCAGGCGCCCACCATTTCTGTCGGTATTTTATACTGGTATTGTAGTTCTACAGAATGTCCTTCTTTGTAGGAAATACACACCAAAATAGTTGGAGATGCTGGGGCACCATTTCAGCAATTATTTCCCAAATGATTCTGGTGGGGGGATGGGGTGCAGAATGTTTACTGTACTTGTAACTTCTCTGTAAAAGTTTGAGGTTGTTTCTAAATCCATCTATCAGTCTTCCATCAAATTCCAGGTCTCAGAGATGGCAGGGAACTCAGGAGAACCTTCAGGCATGGAAGGGTTTTATTATTCCCATTTTACAGGAGAGATTGTTGAGACAGAGTGGGTAATGCAGTAGGCCTTTGGCCACCTATTTAATAAGTGGGCTGAAGGTGGAGATGGCAGGAGCCTGGCATAGAGCGGCCCAAGTTCCCAGCCAGCCTTCTGCAGGTGCACCTCCCACCAGGACCTGGTGCTTCTGCAGTGGAGGCCATTCCCAATTAGGTCATTTCCACCTTAAAAGATCAATGCTGGCCGGGTGCGGTGGCTCACGCCTGTAATCCCAGCATTCTGGGAAGCTGAGGTGGGTAGATCACCTGAGGTCAGGAGATCAAGACCAGGCTGGCCAACATGGCGAAACCCCATCTCTACTAAAAATACAAAAATTAGCCAGGTATGGTGGTGCGTGCCTGTAATCCCAGCTACTCAGGAGGCTGAGGCAGGAGAATCGCTTGAACCCAGGAGGTGGAGGTTGCAGTGAGCTGAGACTGCGCCACTGCACTCCAGCCTGGGCGACGGTGAGACTCCATCTTAAAAAAAAAAAAAATCAATGCCATCCCAAGCAGAAAAGAAAAAGCCATAGAGTATTAGGCATGGACTTGATGATCAGAGCTAAACTGGGATAGCTGGGCCCATCTGTCTATTTATAAAGTCCTCTCAACAACAAAATCGTCCCTCGCAGCCCCTTCAGGTACCCTGAGGGGAGAGGGCAGGGCAGGTGGAGAAGGAATTCATCAAGTAAAACTTTCCCCAGGAGAGAGGCAGGGGCCACTCGTGAAAGGACAATGAGACAAAGATATTTATTTTAAGGGAGCAAGTCCCTTGCTCAAAGATGCGAAGATGCAGAAATGGAAGGTAAGAGCAGGAGTTCTGTGGGAAGCAGAAGCGGCACTTGTTCTTGCCCGTGAAGGTCGTGAGAGATGCTCTCGTCTGTGCCTGGACAAGTAGGCCCCAGGGGACCACCTACCCTCCCCACAGCACAGTCCAGACCCAGCTGGACACCAGAAGGCCAAGCTCATCACTGAGGTGAGAAGTCAGGAAGGGTGCCAAGCTCCCCTGGTGGGTGTGTGGCAGCACCAGGGCCTAAGCGTAGGCAGGCTGGCTCCAGGACTGTGTCAGGCCGTCCCTTGGGACACAGAACTGATGCCATCTGGGTGGTTTTCCACTTAAGTCAAACTACGAGACATCAAATCAAAGATGGTCGCCGTCTCTGAGAAATGCAATCCACCATAGACTTGAATTTTAAAGTTTCCCCAGGTTCCTGGGGTGACAGAGCATTATGGAGGGACAATGACATTTGTTTTTACAAACAGAGAAACTGGTCTACAGCCACTCCATGACTGGTGAACGGAATCTTTTCCCCCTGCCCTCAGTTTGAAGGAAATAACCAGGGTCAGTTCCCCTTTCTAGAAGCACTGGCCAGTCCGCCCACCAAGTGGCCACAGGCCTGCAAGGAAGGAGGCTGCCTGGAATAGCTGTCTTTTCTGTTTTCCTACAAACTGACCCCAATATGTAGTCCCTGTGACCCCAGGCAGATGAGACCCAGCATATGCTGAGCCCTGTAGCGTGGTGTTCCATATGCACGAGGAATTACAAAACCACTGCACCCAGAGCGAGGGCATCGGGAGCCCCGCTGAGCTCTGAGCTGCGGTAGTAGCATCGCAGCTTACCTCTGTAATAAACAGACCCGAACAACACTGGCTTAGACAGAATCGGTGCCACTGCCATGCCGGAGTTCCAGTGGTGGACAGAGCCAGTATGGCAGCTCCACAACCATCAGGGATTCAGAGCCCCTCAACTTACAGTCTTGGGCTGCATAACGATGGCACACTGGCGACAGACTGCATATACAAAGGAAGTCCTGTAACATTAGAATACCGTATTTTTACTGTACCTTTTCTATGTCTAGATACACAAACACCACTGTTACAACTACCTCCAGTATTCAGTGCGGTCACACACCGCCCAGGTTTGCAGCCCAGGAGCAGTACTCTGCCATATAGCCTGGGTGTGTAGCAGGCTCCCCGGTCTAAGTGTGTAAATACATTCTATGACGTCCTCACAGCGAGAAGATCGCCTGGTGACTCATTTCTCAGAACGCATCTTCGTCATTAAGTGAGGTGTGACCTTATTTTCTCTGCCATCCTCAACACGTACTTCCATGTTGGGACCCAAAATAACCGTTCCAGTTCCTGCCATCATATTCAGAGTCAAGCCAAAACGAAGGCAGCCTAGAAAAAAGTGAGGACACACCACTTCCTTTCAAACACACCACCCAGAATTCATACACATCTTGTTCATTCCCACTCCATGAGCCAGGATTTCTGTCACATGGTCACGGTCAGCGGAAGGTGAGGCTGAGAACCTAGCAACTCTAGTACTTCGTGAAAGGGTGAGAATGCACAGTAGGGCATCAGTTAGCAGATTCGAGCACAAGAGTTGTGCATTTTATTATTTATTTATTTATTTATTTATTTATTTTGAGACAGAGTCTCGCTCTGTCGCCCAGGCTGGAGTGCAGTGGCGTGACCTCGGCTCACTGCAAGCTCCGCCTCCTGGGTTCCCGCCATTCTCCTGCCTCCGCCTCCCCAGTGGCTGGGACTACAGGCGCCAGCCACCAGGCCTGGCTAATTTTTTTGTATTTTTAGTAGAGACGGGGTTTCACCATGTTAGCCAGGATGATTTTGATCTCCTGACCTCGTGATCCACCCGCCTTGGCCTCCCAAAGTGCTGGGATTACAGGCGTGAGCCACCGCACCCGGCTGAGTTGTGCATTTTAGCTGCTAGCATCAAGAACTTCCTTTTCTGCCACCCTAGCACAGCCAGGTCTAAACTGGAGCCAATTTTCTTGGCTAAGAAGTGCACACTGGACCTGAGCCAGACTAGACCAGAGTGTCCCCTCAGCCTCTCAGGAATTTTTTTTTTTTTTTTTTTTTTTTAAAGACAGTCTCACTCTGTTTCCTGGGCTGGAGTGCAGTGATGTGATCTCGGCTCACTGCACCCTTCACCTCCCAGGTTCAAGCAATTCTCCTGACTCAACCTCCTGAGCAGCTGGGATTACAGGAGCCCATCACCACACCTGGCTAGCTTTTGTAGTTTTGGTAGACAAGGGTTTTCATCATGTTGCACAGGCTGGTCTGGAACTCCTGATCTCAGATGATTCGCCTGCCTCGGCCTCCCAAAGTGCTGGAATTACAGGCCTGAGCCGCTGCCGCCCCAGCCCAGAATCTACTATTCCACACTCTCTTGCCTGTTGGCTGGGTCTGTCCCTTCTGCTCAGAAGGATCAGGCCTCCCAGCCTCCTGCTCTGTCACTGGGGAGTCAACCTCCTGGGCATCCACCTCTACACAGTGAGCCTCAGTCTGGGCAGCAAAGATGAGACAGGGGGGCAGGAACAGGCAGTGGGTCCCCAAGAGAACCAAGGCTCTCTTGGCCGAGGTGAATTTTCAAGCTCATCAACCAGTACCAGCATTGCCTACAGATGTAGAGGTGAGGGCAGCCCGGGCTGCGGGCCCAGCCTGAGCCAATGCTGCTGGCAGACAAAAGGCAAAAATGCCCCATGCCCACCAGCAGACCCAATGCGGGAGTCCCGAGAGACTGGGATATGGTCCTCCAGTAGCCAGGCTGCACGTGTCGCTGGCAGTGGCATCCCTGGGGCTCCTTTCAACCCAGCCGGCTTAAAGCAGCTCTAGGGCCCACAGGAGGGGCCATCTGGCCTGGGCATTCAGGCAGCTTCAGCAGGCGGCAGGGACGGGAAACTCAGCCCACGCGTCTAACAGCTCTGCAGGCTGGAAGGGGCCACGGAGCCTGGTGATAACATAAAGCTTCAGTGTCGGAGTTACTAGACTGGGTAGCTTGTGGCGGGCGAGTTACCTGATGCCTACACGTCCTGGTTTCCCATCTGTAACACGGAGACGGTCATTCCTGTGTGGTGGATGGCAACACGTGGCGCGGAGGGAGCCCTTGTTATACCCGCCGCTGGCATAGCGCATCTCTGTGCCTCAGTTTCGTCACGCAGACAGGCGAGCAGACTGTCCACCCGGCACGGCAGACGAGGAGGGCACCGGGCCCCGCCTGCCTCCTCCTTGTTTCTCCTCTGCGGTCCCAGGTCTCGGCTTAGCTGTCTCCTGCGGGAAGGCCCGTGCTGGCCCGCCTGCTCCCGGGAGGTCGCACTGGCCTTCGGTGCCGAGGTGGGTGCGCCATCTTCTTTGCGTGTCTTGTCCCTTCTGCTGCGTCCTGGCCGATGTCGTGACCCGCCGTGACGGGCAGGGGAGGCAGAGCAGAAAGGCCCAAGCAGGGTGCCGCACTCCGTGCTAACGGCAAAGTGGAGGGCCGGGTAAGCAGGAGGCCACCAGCCCAGCTGCCGCACGCGGTGCTGTCCTGCATGCGACTGAGGCCCACCGGAAGCAGGGAGCACTTCAGCTTAAGGGGCGGGAGGAGGCCCGCCGGAAGAAGGGGGAGGGGGCCACCGGAAGTGGGGGGAGCTTGTCCTCCGGAAAGCGGGGGAGGAGGCCCGCTGGAAATGGGGGAAGCACGCGTGCTGGAAAGAGGGGGAGGAGGCCTGCCAGAAGTGAGGGGAGCATGCCCACCGGAACGGAAGGAGGCGGCCCAGCAGAAATGGGGGAGCACGCCCACTGGAAAGGAGGGAGGAAGCCCAGCAGAAAGCGGGGCGAGGGGGGGCATACCCACCGGAAAGCGGAGCACGCCAGCCAGAAGGGGGGGGAGGCCCGCCAGAGAGCCGAGAGGACGCCACCAAAACAGGGCAGTGTGGAGGAGCACACCCACCAGAAGTGGGGAGCATGTCCAGAAAGAAGGAGCACTTCAGGAAGCCACGGGACTTACAGGGGAAGAAGAATTCACAAGGATAACACGACAGTCACCCTATATAGCAATGGACCAGTCACTGGTCACCTTCCAGAAACAGGGCCCCCATGACCAGCGAGAGGCGGGATCCCCAGCAAAGCCACAATGCGTCTCGCCCGCTCATTCCCCATCACTGCTCAGCTCACGGGCCAGGGGACAGTTAGGAACTGCGGGTTCTGAGGTCTCAGAGCAAGAGACAACCGCCTAAGAGCAAATAGAAGTCTCAGGAAACAGAAGCAGATTCTGTCAAAAGTCTGTTGACGTGTCTTTGACACCACCAGACATTAAGGACCTTTTGGTTTTTATGTATTTTCTTTTCAGATATTATTTTAGGTTCAGGGGTTAAATGTGTGGGCTTGTTGCATGGGAATTAGGTATACAGATAATTTTGTCACCCAGGTAAGAGCACAGTACCCGTAGTTTCTCTATCTTCTCCCTCCTCCCACCCTCCACCCTCAAGTACTCCCCAGTGTCTGTTGTTCCCTTCTTTGCATCCATCTGTACTCATCATTTAGCTACCACTTATAAGTGAGAACGTGCAGTATTTGGTTTTCCCTTCCTGTGTTATTCACTTAGGATAATGGCCTCCACCTCCATCCACGTTGTTGCAAAAGACAGGATTTCACTCTTTTCATGGCTGCATAGTATTCCATGGTGTATATGTACTGTATGTTCTTTATCCAGTCCACCATCCATGGGCATTTAAGTGGATTCCAAGTCCCTGCTATTGTGAATGGCACTGCGATTAAGGCAAGGGTGCATCTGTCTTTTTTTTTTTTTTTTTTTTGAGACAGTCTCGCTATGTCACCCAGGCTGGAGTGCAGTGGCGCGATCTCGGCTCACTGCAAGCTCCACCTCCTGGGTTCACGCCATTCTCCTGCCTCAGCCTCCCAAGTAGCCGGGACTACAGGTGCCCGCCACCATGCCCGACTAATTTTTTTGTATTTTTAGTGGAGACGGGGTTTCACCGTGTTAGCCAGGGTGGTCTCGATCTCCTGACCTCGTGATCTGCCTGCCTCAGCCTCCCAAAGTGATGGGATTACAGGCGTGAGCCACCGCGCCTGGCTTTTTTTTTTTTTTCTTTTTGGGACGGAATTTCACTCGTTGCCCAGGCTGGAGTGCAATGGCGCAACCTTGGCTCACTGCAACCTCCACTTCCCGGGTTGAAGCCATTCTCCTGCCTCACCCTCCCGAGTAGCTGGGACAACATGTACCCACCACCACGCCCAGCTAATGTTCTGTACTTTTAGTAGAGACGGGGTTTCACCATGTTGGTCAGGCTGGTCTCAAACTCCCGGCCTCAGGTGAGCCATCCACCTCGGCCTCCCAAAGTGCTGGGATTGCAGGTGTGAGCCACTGCCCGCGGCTGCATGTGTCTTTTTGGTAGATGGACTTATATTCCGTTGGGTATATACCCAGTAATGGGATTGCTGGGTCGAATGGTAGCTCTGTTTTAAATTATTTGAGAAATTTCTAATCTGCTTTCCATAGCAAACTGAACAGTTTGCATTCCCACCAGCAGTGTATACGTGTACCCTTTTCTCCATAACCTCCCCAGCAGGTCATTTTTTGGCTTTTTAATAACAGGTCTTCCGACTGGTATAAGATGGTATCTCATTGTGGTTATGATTTGCATTTCTCTGTTGAGCATTTTTTCTTATGTGTGTTGGCCACATGTGTGTCTTCTTTTGAGAAGTGTCTGTTTGTGACCTCTGCCTGTTTATTTCTCCTTCTAAATATGAGAAGTAGTTTGGAGCAGATAAGGGTGCAGAATGAGGCCTCAAGCAAGGGTCAGCACAGGGTCCCTGGTGGTGAAGTGGGTCCCGCAGTATCTGTGACAGCTGCTGTACCCTCCCATCAGCTCCTGGGCATAACCTATCTGATGTGCATTTCTCCTGGCTTCCAGGCACTTTTTTTTTTTTTAAATAAAATATTCTTAGTCCCCCTTCATGGTTCTTGTAGAATTTTGTCCTTGTGGCCTGGGCTCTCCCCCGGTATATTTTGCCGACTTTTTCTTGTGATTTCTCAGAGTTTTATACTTGGTTCAGTCCTGTCTTTACTTCTTAAAACTTTGAATCTTTTAGGTAAAGAGATGCAGAACATTCTGCTGCATGCCCTTTGCTCCGGGTTAGGTTCATAATGAGTAACATGGGGTAACACTGATAGAAATGTTAACATGTGATCTTTGTTTACTGTGAGGTAAGCAAAAAAATGTTTAATTAAAATAATTTTAAAAAGAAATTCTAACCTTAATTTCAAAAATATGATGTTAGTGTTTAGAAAAGCTTATATCTGGTATACCAGCAGTCGCTACCAAACCGTCACCTGTAATTCAAGATTACAAGTGACCAGCCGGGCATGGTGGCTCAGGCCTGTAATCCCACCAGTCTGGGAGGCTGAGGCAGGCGGATCACCTGAGGTTAGGAGTTCGAGACCAGCCTGGCCAAGATGGCGAAACCCTGTCTCTACTAAAAATACAAAAATTAGCTGGGCATGGTGGTGCTTGCCTGTAGTCCCAGCCACTCGGGAGGCTGAGGCAGGAGAATCACCTGAACCTGTGAGGCAGAGGTTATAGTGAGCAGAGGTCATGCCATTGCACTCCAGCCTGGGCAACAAGAGCAAAACTCCGTCTAAAAAAAAAAAAAATTATAAGTGACCTAGAGGGCTGTCATAGGATCACAGGATACTTCTACCCATCAGGGGCTGACGTGGTCTGGAGTGATCGTCAGGGAGCTGTGTTCCTCCCAGCCTGGAGGAAGCAGATTTAACCGGCATATAGAGAGAAGACTTTCTGTTTTGTCTTTACAGTGATAGCAACTTCTCTCTCCTCTATAACCTGTGTTTGTTTTGATAATTGTTGTCTTATCTAATAAAACTGATGTTCAGAAAGGTGCACCATGCTATCCTATGGCTTTGTCTAGCCCCCAGCACATCACTAGGTAAACCTAGAGATTTGCGATCCTTGTTTCAGAAGCCCAAGATGAAGGCCATGTCAAGCTTGTTAAAATAACAGAAGAAAGGAGATGGCAGAGCAGCGAAGTGCTGTCAGTCATTTACACTACAGTCTAAAGTCACCCCCTTTCCTAAGGAAAGGTTTGAGATGAGGGGAGAGGAGAAAGACCAGGATGAGTGAGGGCAGCAGCAGATGAAAGGGAGGGAAAAAGCTGGGGTTAGCAAACTCAGCCTTCACCTCTGTGCGTCTGGCCCAGGGCCAGCCCCGATTCTTCTGACATCACTGAGCAAGCATTTGTAGCACTCATTACACACCTGTTGGTCCCAGAACATTCCATTCTGAGTCCCGTTGCCTTGCCGGGAAAGGACTGCATTCTCTGACCGGGAATGAAGCCCCAGGGAGACAGAGACCCCACTGGGACCTGGCTGGAGTTCGTGCCTCTGTAATCACAGGGCTGGGCAGCTTCCGCTGAGGGCCGCCTTTATCTCTCATCTTTCATCTCCAGGCTTTTCGCGCTCCTCAGTCCGCCCCCACAGCTGCCTGGACTCCACCCTGGGGGAAGAAGAGGCCCTGGGATGGGGTGGCCAGGAGGTGACTTACAGACCAGGCCGGAAATGGCATCATGGCCCCCGGCCTTGTGAATTCGCGGTCTCCCGCTCCCACCCTCACCTTATCCTCAAGGCCCAGACACCAAGGCCCACTAAGGCCTGGAGGAGGGGAAGCCTGAGTGTCTCTCCCGTATCTCTGCGGCAGCATCACCTCTGCCTGCCCCTGGCGCCATTCCGGGGGCTGTCTGCATTGTGTTTGGAGGTGTCTTAGGGAAGTGGGTCAAGCAGGCTCTGCCCAGGGCTTGTCTGAGTTGAGAGCAGCCAAGACCCCAGGGAGTATTCGGCTGAGGGTGTCTTTGAACCTGTGGGAAACTGGTGGGCTTTCTCTAATGCCACATGGCCTCTGTCTGCTTAAGGTGTGGCCATGGAGTCCATAAATTGAAGCCGTGTTTTTCCCTTAGGGAAAATGAAGCTCTCTGTAAGGTAAGATGGTGACTGACAAAGCCACGTCCCCATGACTCAACTTGACAAGGCGTTGTGGCCCCCTCACGTCCAACAGCCCCAATCAATGCACACTCACTGTTTTCATCACCAAGGAAAACAGCGGGCCTCTGGGACTCCAGCCGACTCCACCATGGGATGGGCGAAGGGGGAGGCTCAAGACTAACAGTCAATAGAGGCAAAGTGTGGGCCTCTATGCAACAGTTACCTGGCCAAGGGCCGTGTCTAATTACCAATTCATTCGCATGACAAGTTCATGAAGTAGCTCCCATTGTTATCTCCGCTGCAGGATGGAGAGGCTGAAGGTCAGACACCACAGAGAGAAGGCATAAACCAGTGGCCCCACTCTACCAGCCCCAACCCCATCTAGACCATCTAGATCCAGCCAGGTACAGCGAGCGTGCCCCGGGACCACGCAGTATGCTAAAGCCCACTGTATTGTTGAGCCGCACGGCCACTGCCCAGGCCAGACAGCGGGGTCCCTGGCATCGTCCATATGCCCTGTGCTCATCTGGGTAGGCACTGAAGAGGTGATGAGAAGCCATCCCGCTCTCCACCCTCACAGCCCACGACCCTCAGCCAGCACCCCAACAGGGAGGTGAAGACTCAGGGGCTCACGGAAGCCTGCAAGTCCTAAAGCATCTGCATCGAGCCCACGTCCACATCAACTCGATCCCAAGAACAGGAGCAGATCCTGCCCCGTCAGGAGGCAGATGGGCTGCCTTCTACAAGGCCATTCAGTTCTTTTTTTTTTTTTTTTTTTTTGAGACAGAGTCTTGCTCTGTTGCCAGGCTGGAGTACAGTGGCGCGATCTTGGCTCACTGCAACCTCCACCTCCCGGGTTCAAGCGATTCTCCTGCCTCAGCCTCCTGAGTAGCTAGGACCACAGGTGCACGCCGCCACCATGCCCAGCTAATTTTTATAGTAGAGATGGTTTCACCATGTTGGCCAGGATGGTCTCGATCTCCTGACCTCATGATCCACCCATCTCGGCCTCCCAAAGTGCTGGGATTACAGGCGTGAGCCACCAGGCCCGGCCAGCCATTCAGTTCTTAAAGACTCATTTCCTGAGTGAGCCCAGTGCCTGCAGAACGAGGCCTACTGACCACATCTCCCAACTCAGCCATCTCCAACCAGGAGCTGCCTCCAGGGACAGCAGGAGTAAGTGTCTCAAGTTAGGACCGAACAAAGCCTGGGTCCTGTGGTCCCTGGACATGACACGCTCCTTTCCTATTTCCACTTGCTTCACCCACCCACAAGAGGTGGGCATGGCCACAACGCACAGGAGCCACACTCCTGCCAGCCCCAGCTCTTCCTGGTGCGACACCACCACTGGCTGGCAGGGGCGCAGGAGTGGTGCCTCTTTGCAGGTGTGATTTGAGGTGGAGCCGCAGAGATTCTCACAACCCAAAAAGTCAGAGCCGGCTGGGTGCGGTGGCTCACGCCTGTAATCCCAGCACTCTGGGACGCCGAGGAGGGCAGATCACAAGGTCAGGAGATCGAGACCAGCCTGGCCAACATGGTGAAACCCGTCTCTACTAAAAATATAAAAATTAGCCAGGTGTGGTGGCGGGCACCTGTAGTCCCAGCTACTCGGGAGGTTGAGGCAGGAGAATCGCTTGAACCCGGAAGGCGGAGGCTGCAGTGAGCCGAGATCGCGCCAATACACTCCAGCCTGGGTGACAGAGCGAGACTGTCTCAAAAGAAAAAGAAAAAAAGAAAGAAAAAGCCAAAGCCCAGGAACCGATTTGTGTTTTGTAAAATGCCTTCTGGAATCTCTAATGAGACCATGCTGTTCACTGTGGCAGGCGTGGCGCTGGGGGTGTGACCACAGTAGCAGGGAGCCGCCCAGTGACAGCCTTCTTGACTTTCCCTTTCTTTCCTAGCGTTCTGAAGGGGGGCAATGGCCTTATTATACTGAGCCAGAAAATACCCAGCAAAGGTCACAATAAGGCTATGTCGAGAACAAACCAGCTTTATTGTTACGTGTTGATGTGGCTTCTCCAAAGACCATGTTCTGTTGCCATATGGGCGCGGCCGCACCCAGAAAGACAATAGCTACTATTACACTGCCAAGACAGGTCTCAGAAGTTCCATTTTCCTAAAAATGGCATTTCTGGCTCTGAAAGGGATTGCCCAAAATTTGTTTTTTGATAAAAACATGTTTTAATAAGAACATTTTTCTTGGGGTTCAAAAACATGTCTTTTTGGCCTGAGGCAGCCCAGAAACAGCAGGGGGGCATGCAGTGGGGAGGGAAAGACAAGTTCCATCCAGTAGGCAGAGGGCAGAGGCCCCTGCAGTGGAGATGGGCTCTTGCCCGCCCTCCCCACCCTTTCAAGAACCGTCTCCCAAGGGCGGATCTTGACCAAGGCTGTGGTTCCTGCTGTCTGCTCTGACCTTGCCCACCAAAACTTTGGCCCCGTCTGCAAATACAAACAGAACGGATGACTTATCTGTGTTGCCTAATGAAGGCAGGTTGCCCTTCACATGCCCAGGTTCCTGCCCAGGCTGAGCTGCTGGCCCACACACGTGCCCAGGGAGATTCTTTTTCTGGCGGCTATTTCCTCCTGTCAAGAATTCTCCTGGATTCAGGAAGTTCCGTTTAAGAGTTTCCTCACTGCCATCATAGAAACCTAAGTCTGGAAGGATCTCTAAGCAGTTACGAAGTCTATTCCCAAACATCGCCACACTCCCTGCCGTTTTCAGAGGCAGAACCCCCCCATCCCCCGACAGCTGCCAGCCACGCTGTGACTCACTTCTTCCACCACTTCGTGAGGTCTCAGCTAAGGTCTTCAGGTTTCTGGGGGGCCCTGCTCCCGTCGGCTCGTCTCTCAAGTGAACAGAACTGTTTCTGAAGGGCACACGTAGGGCAGGTGTCCCCACCCACACTGTCCTTCCAGTTCTGGCTGGGCCAGGTTCTCAAAGCCCACCCCAGACCCACTGAGTCAGAATCCACATTTTAACAAGATCCCAGGTGAGTTGCGTCCTCATGAGAGCCCGGGGATCACTGCTGTAAGGGGGCCCAAAAGCGCCTGTCAGGCATCTGCTATCAAAATCCTATACGTCTTTTAGGGCTCAGCTTGACCGTGCCCTGCTCCATGTCACCTCCCACTTGCCCTAATCTCACCATATGTGCGCGCGCGCGCGCGCGCGCACACACACACACACACACACACACACACACACACACACACACATACTGCTGCCTTTCCTGCAGTGACCACATCGCTGGGTCTCTTTTAGCCCAGAGCTCACCCTCTTTCCTGAAGTGCATTTGAGACTCTCCCTCTGCTGTCAATTATAGCCGTGTGCTGAGTGAGGGCCTTGTTAATCTATAGCATCCCGTGCCATGCCTTGAGAGATGCTGTGGACAGAGCCTGAACAGCACAGATGCATGAAGCAAATGAATGGAATAATGGAGGGAGGAACAAACAGAGGTCAGGCTCTCAACACGGGAAGGTCTGCAGGATTCCACTGGCAGCACTGTACTGGACACTCTGGGGTGAGTTTCACAAGCTTTCTTCCCTTGAGCAGTGGGGAGCACCTTAGTTTGCCTGCCCCCATCTTGGAGTGACAGGAAATGAGACGCACCCTGGGGTGCGCCCAGGAGCCTCAGAGGCCATGAGGCTGTCCCTGTAGGTCCAAAGAGGACAGGGGCATCTGCCTTGCCAGAGGATGCACAGCAAAGCCTGCGTTTGCAGCAGGAGCCCGAGCACGCCCTCTTCAGTGGCCAGCTCCAGCACTGGGATATGAGGGCAAACTCACAAACTCCCTGACCTTGGCGAGCTGTCCTCCTATCCGCTCATCTTCCTATCTGCTCATCTTCTAGGAAAGCCTTCCTGGACCGCCTTACCCAATCTCCCCTTTCTCAGGATCCTGGCACTTGGTGGGTATATGGTTTTCTCTGTTGATACTACAGGGTAAAAGTAGAACACTTTCCTTCTAAGACTGGAAATGAGGCAGCCGTATCACCCCCACCACTTTCATTGATTATCGTGCTGGAGAGTCTAGCCAGTGCAGTCAGGTAAGAAAAAGACATAAAAGACATCCACATGGGAAAGCTGGTACCGCTGCCATGATCCCGAATGAAGAATATCCTAAGGAATGTACAAAACAACCACTAGAACTAATGAAAGAGTTCAGCAACGTCACAGGATACAAGATCAGGGTAGAAATATCAATTGCATTTCTACGTATTAGCAATGAACAATCTGAAAATGAAATTAGTGGCTGGGTGTGGTGGCTCACGCCTGCAATCCCAGCACTTTGGTAGGCCAAGGCGGGGGTGAATTCTTTGAGGTCAGGAGTTCGAGACCAGCCTGGCCAACATGGTGAAACCCCGTCTCCACTAAAAATACAAAAATTAGCCAGGTATGGTGGTGGGTACCTGTAATCCCAGCTACTCGGGAGGCTGAGGCAGGAGAATCACTTGAACCCAGGAGGTGGAAGTTGCAGTGAGCTCAGATTGCACCACTGTACTCCAGCCTGGTGACAGGGTAAGACACTGTCTCAAAAAAAAAAAAAAAGAAGAAGAAGAAAATGAAGTCAGTAATTCCATTCATAAAAGCATCAAAGACAACGCTATTCCTATCAAAATCCCAGCAACATATTTTGCAGAAATAGAGAAGCTTATTCTAAAATCTATATGGAAAGGCAAAGGAACTAGATTAGGTGAAAACAACCCTGATGAAGAAAAAAGAGGGAGAAATCACTGTCCTCAGTCTCAAGGCTTACTCCACAGCCACAGCAACCAAGTCAGTGTGGTGTTAGCGGAGGACTAGACAGACCAAAGGAACAGAACCCACACCTAGGCCCACACGAGCATGTTCAACTGATTTTTTGAGACGGAGTCTTGCTCTGTCACCTAGGCTGGAGCACAGTGGTGCAATCTCAGCTCACTGCAACCTCTGCCTCCTGGGTTCAAGCGATTGTCCTGCCTCAGCCTCCAGAGTAGCTGGGATTACAGGCAAGCACCACCACACCCGGCTAATTTTTGTGTTCTTAGTAGACACGGGATTTTGTCATGTTGGCCAGGCTGGTCTCAAACTCCTGACCTCAGGTGATCCGCCTGCCTCAGCCTCCCAAAGTACAGGGATTACAGGCATGAGCCACCGTGCCCAGCCTGTTTTTTTTTTTTTTTTTTAATATACATCCAGCAAAACTCTATTTCAAAATTGAAAACAAAATAAAGACACTTCCAAATGAAAAAAAGCTGAGAGAATTTGCTGCTGGCAAACCTGCCTTATAAAACATACTCGTGTCACCTGATTTTTGCCAAAGGTGCAAAAGCAATTCAACAGAGCAAGGAGAGCTCTTTAACAAATGGGATGAGACTGGACGTCCACAGGTGAAAGTGATCCTCAACCCAAACCTCACACCTGATACAAAAAGTTGGCTCAAAATCAATCATGGACCTAAATGTAAAACATAAAACTGTAATACTTTTAGGAAAGAAAACAGAAAATCTTTGAGACTTAGAGCTAGGTGAAGACTAGAGATTTTTGTTTTTTGTTTTTGAGACAGTCTCGCTGTGTTGCCCAGGCTGGAGTGCAGTGGTGCAATCTCGGCTCACTGCAGCCCCCACCTCCCAGATTCAAACGATTCTCCTGCCTCAGCCTCCGGAGTAGCTGCAATTATAGGCGCGCACCACCCCGCCTGGCTAATTTTTGTATTTTTAGTAGAGACAGGTTTTCACCATGTTGGCCAGGTTGGCCTTGAACTCCTGACCTCACGTGATCCGCCCGCCTCAGCCTCCCAAAGTGCTGGGATTACAGGCACGAGCCACTGCCCCCAGCCAACAGTAGAGTTCTTAGGCATGATACCAAAAGCACAATCCATGAAAAAAAAAAAAAATAGGTTGGACTTCATCGAAATTTAAAACTTGCTGAGTGAAAGAACTGTTAAGAGGATGAAAAGACAAACTACTTACTGGGGAGAAATGTTGAAAAACCACGTAACTCACAAAGGACTTGTATCTAGAGTACATAAAGACTTCTCAAAACCCAATGGTAAAAACACAGATGAAGGTCCTGCTTCTAATTAAATTAGAAAGCGTGGCCGGGCGCAGTGGCTCAAGCCTGGAATCCCAGCACTTTGGGAGGCCGAGGCTGGTGGATCATGAGGTCAGGAGATCGAGACCATCCTGGCTAACACGGTGAAAACCCCATCTCTACCAAAAATTCAAAAAATTATTATCTGGGCGTGTTGGCACGTGCCTGTAGTCCCAGCTACTCGGGAGGCTGAGGCAGGAGAATGGCATGAATCCAGGAGACGGAGGTTGCAGTGAGCCGAGATCGCACCACTGCACTCCAGCCTGGGCAACAAAGCAAAGCTCCATCTCCAAAAAAAAAAAAAAAAGAAAGCGGGCAAAAGACAAACAGACGTTTCACCAAAGAGGAGGTAGGTGTGAACGGCAACCAAGTGCATAAAAGCACATTCAACATCGTAGCCAGCAGGAAAATGCCAAAGAGAACTCCAAGGATAGGCCCCCAAGCACCAGTTAGAGCAGCTACAATAAAAATACTCCTAACAGCAGGTGCCAGCAACATGAGGGAGAAACTGGCTCTCTCAAACACCGCTAGTGGGAATGTAAGACGGTACCTTTACTCTGGAAACCAGCTCAGCAGCTCTTTCTTAGAAGACCAAACAGGCACTTTCTATGTGACCCAGCAATCATCCTCTTGGGTGTTTGTCCCAGAGAAATGAACACTTTTACATTTACACAAAAACCTGCACCAACCCAGAATTGAACACTTAAAAATGGTTACAGGCCAGGCACCGTGGCTCACGCCTGTAATCCCGGCACTTTGGGAGGCTGAGGCAGGAGGATGACTTGAGCTGAGGAGTTGAGCCCAGTCTGGGCAACATAGCGGAACCCCAGCTCTACAAAATAATAAATTAGCCAGATGTGGTAGAACACGCCTGTGGTCACTTGAGCCCAGGAGATCGAGGCTGCAGTGGGTTGTGGTTGCACGACTGCACTCTAGCCTGGACAAGAATGAGACCCCACTGCAAAAATCAAACAAAAAAGGCCAGTTGCGGTGGCTCACACCTGTAATCCCAGCACTTTGGGAGGCCAAGGCGGGCAGAGTGCTTGAGGTCAGGAGTTTGAGACCAGCCTGGCCAACTTGGTGAAACCCCATGTCTACTAAAAATATAAAAATTAGCCAGGCGTGGTGGTGGGTGCCTGTAATCCCAGCTACTCAGGAGGCTGAGGCAGGAGAATTGCTTGAACCTGGAAGGTGGAGGTTGCAATGAACCTAGAACACACCACTGCACTCCAGCCTGGGCAACAGAGCAAGACTCCATCAAAAAGAAAAAAAAAAAACTTACCTTTTCACAAAAACCTATATATGTACTAAATTGTATATTTAAAGGTTACTGGTGCCCGGGCATAGTGGCTCATGCCTGTAATCCCAGCACTTAGGTAGGCCGAGGCAGGTGGATTACCCAAGGTCAGGAGTTTGAGACTAACCTGGCCAACACGGTGAAACCCCATCTCTACCCAAAATACAAAAATTAGCCATGTGTGGTGGTGCCTGCCTGTAATCCCAGCTACATGGGTGACTGAGGAAAAACCAGAACAAAAACCAAAACAAAACAATAAAAGGGTTACTGGTAAATTTTATATTACATATATTTTACCACACAAAATCTGTACATAAATATTCATAGCAGCTTTATTCAGAAGAGCCAAAAACCGGAAGCAACCCAAACATGCTTCCGTGGGTGGATGGTTAAACCAACGCTGGTCCATCCAGCCACAGAATTCTACTCAGCCATAAAAAGAAACACACAACACGCACAGCAGCTGGCAGGGCTCCCAAGGCCATCGCAGAGCCACACTGTACGACCCCATTGACATGAACATTCTCAGAATGACAGAAGAGTAAGGATGGAGACCGGATTGGGAGTTGCCGGGGGACAAGGACAGTGGTGCTGTGACTACAGAGAGTTCCTCTATGTTGGCGGAAGTTCTGTATCTTGACTGCACGGAGTTACAGGAACCCATACACGGGATCACATCTGGTAGAACCACACACGCACACACGTGTATGTGAAAGTGGGTGGAACTGCGTAAGGTTCAATGTCTGATCAACAGCACTGAACCAATATCACTTTCCTGGTTGTGACGTTGGACAGTCATCCTGTAAGATGCCACCATTGCAGGGAGCTGGTTGAAGGGTTTGTGGGACTCTGTGTTATGTTTGCAACTTCAGGTGCATCTGTAAGTCTTCCTAAATCAACAGGTTTTTTTTTATTATTATTATTTTTATTTTGAGAGGGAGTCTCGCTCTGTCGCCCAGGCTGGAGTGCAGTGGCGCAAGCTCCGCCTCCCGGGTTCACACCATTCTCCTGCATCAGCCTCCTGAGTAGCTGGGACTACAGGTGCCCACCACCACGCCTGGCTAATTTTTTTTTTTTTTTTTTTTTTTTTGTATTTTTAGTAGAGAAGGGGTTTTACCATGTTAGCCAGAATGGTCTCAATCTCCTGACCTCGTGATCTGCCCGCCTCGGCCTCCCAAAGTGCTGGGATTACAGGCGTGAGCCACCACGCCCGGCCATAAATCAACAGTTTTAAGTTGTAAATGTGATCAGGAATTTTCATCCTTATTTTGAGTCTCCTCACCCAGTAACAGAGGGTGTTGCTGCCTTCTGTGCATTTGACCCCCACGCTTGGATCCGATCGGAGATGGCAGGGCTGAGTGCTCTTGGAGCCCAGGTGGGGCACACTGGCTGATCGTGGAAGAAGGAAGGACGCCAAAGCCCCACAGGCCTGGCACCAGTGATGTAAACACTCCCCCACCTTCAGCCTCTGTCCCGCTGGGCCCCAAGAGAGGGACCCAGATGGCTTTCTCCTGAGGGGCCGAGTTAGGGTCACTGCCACAGAGCCTCAACAGGCCATTCTCTGCCCCTCCTGCTGTAAGCGGTGAGGCAGGCGGCAGGGCAAGGGTCAGGGCCCGGGCCCAGGTGGGCGCTTCTCGCCTGCTGCTGTGGGAAGGAAGCTTGCTTCCCAAGCCTCGGGTCTCAAAGAAGACACAGCGCAGCAGGCTGTGGCCGGGAGCCCTCTGGCCTCCCCAGGTGTGTGACGTTCTCCATTGTCCAATGCCAGCAGCCCAGGCCACCACGGTCACAGCTCCTGAGGCTCGCTTAGGAACAATGCAAAGCAGATGCCCAGCAAACAAACAAAGTCAAAGCAGAAGGAAAGGAAAACCCGGCCAGGCAGAACGGAGGGAGACGCCAGCTCACAGCCAGCCCCTCTCCCCAGCTCCTGTCCCTGCTGGGGCGCTCCCTGCACTCCTCAGACCCCAGCCCCAGGCCTGAGGATCCCAAGTGGCTCTAGAAGCATCTTCAGTCACCGCGGTTCTGGAGGGGAGCCTCCGTCCCACGCACCCCAATGCCTCCTTTGCCTTTCCCAGAGCAACGCGACCTCCTCAGCTCCCTGGCCAGACCTCTGCCTGCCAGGTGCAGACCGGGGGCCTCCAGAAGCCAGGTCCACCTGGCAGGGGCCATTCTCCCTGGCAGCAGTAAAGCCATGAGGCCATGCCAGGCACGCAGACCAGGAGAGGCACACGGCACTTAGGCAGCTCATCCTCGCCCTCCCCACGAGTGGCACCACCAGGGGCTTCCCACACTTTACCACTCTCCCAGTCGCCAGGCCAGGAGCCCCGAGTCCCCTCACCCCACCTGCTCCTCCATGGAGCCCATTGCCCAGGCCTGGCAGCTCTGCTGGGAACACACGCTCGAGCCTGTCTGCTCTTTTCCTCCCGTCCACCATCCCCCCAGCGTCCCATGTCCAGGGCCTCGCCCTCCTGACTCCACCTCAGCCCCTACCATCTGCTCCCCACCCCACAGCCAGAGTGAACCTTCAAGTCAGATCCAACCAACCCCGTAACACTTAGAAGGAAACGTACATGTCCCACTGGCGACCAAGCCCGCTCCAGCACGGGCCCTGCCCTCACACTGCTTCCACTGCAGCTCTCTCCACCTCCCGCTGCATCCTCCTCGTTCCTCAAAGGGCCACACTTAGTCCTTTCCCTCCATCCTCTTCTCCTGCACTGTGTCCCCCAGTCTGGGGCTGACCCCCTGTCAGCTCTTAATTCTCTCTTGGCCTGGAGGACTCCTCCTCCACACACGCAACCCGGGGTAGCCAACAAGCCACTGAGCTGTCGTGGGCACAATGGCTCAAACCTGTGACCCCAGCACTGTGGGAGGCCAAAGCGGGAGGGTTGCTTGAGGCTAGGAGTTCAAGATCAGCCTGGCCCACAAAGTGAGACCCTGTTACGCAAAAAAAATTTTAAATAGTTAGCTGGGCTGGATTGCATGTGCCTGTAGTCCCAGCTACTTGGGAGGCTGAGGTGGGAGGATCACTTGAGCTTGGTAGGTCCAAGGCTGCAGTGAGCCGTGATCATGCCACTGCACTCCAGCCTGGGCAACAGAGCAAGTGACTTACTCCAAGAAAAAAAAAAAAAGTCACTAAGCCTTGACACGGGCCCAGCAACAGCTCCCAGGAACCCTCCAGTGAGGACGGCCCTTTCAAGTCGCCTTGACTTGGGCAGAGGCATTGGCCCTCGTACTCCCACACTGACCAGCGTTTACATGGGGTGTCCCCAGGCCACCCCCAGCCACGTCTGCAGCCGAGACCATCCCAGGAGCTGACAGCTGGAGGCTGCCTGCCAAGAGCACTCCTGGCAGCTCCCAACATGAGTACTCCAGGGAAGGCAGTCTAGGCAGCAGGCACAGTCTCCATCAGCAGTGACCTCTGTGAGACACTGTCCTTAATCACTGTTTATGTGTCTCACCCTCAGAAAACGTAAGCGCCACAGAAGCAGGACTTTCTCTGCCCTGCACATTACTGTAACCTTGTTTATTACCCGTAACTAGCACGCAGGAGGGCTGAAGGAATTTTAGCTGCCCAGGTCTGGAACCTGTTTTCCATTCTATTTTCACCATCACCCTAGAACTTTCAGAAATTTATTCTCATTATACAAATACTTTAAAGAGGCTTCAGTTACGGAACTTACCTGGTAAGTGGCAGGAGCAGAACTGACATCCAGCCTTGCTTCACCCACAGCCAGTGTTACCGGGCGACACGCCTGCTGCCCCACACGCAGAAAAGCCAGTACTATGGCGCAGGTGGTTGTGAGTGCCCGGCACGGAGACAGGAAGCCACACTCCCACCCGTCTCCCCAAGATGAGGTGAGTCAAGCCCTCCTGGCTGTTCTAACTAGTCTCAGCTGATGGCAATGCAGCCGGTCTGCCAGGCTTGTGGTGTTAACAGTGAGGATGTCAAACCCTTCCTGCTGTGCGTGCCTGGGAATTTTGGCTCTGTCACCTGTAACAACTTAAGAAAAAGTAAATTGGTGTGAGCTGGTCCTGCGGGTACACCCGCATCCCTGCCACTGTACCGGAAGGATGGCAAAGGAGCAGTCGGTGGTCAGTCCTGTGTTGAAGGATGAGGATACACATTCCAGATGGGTAAGGATTTAAGCAAATCCCTACAATTCCTCATACTCTCAGTGTTGAATGCAATGCTCCCGGTATCATAGAAGTCATAGTAAATGTGGGCTCATTGATTTGAGAACTGACCCCCGCATCCCTTTGTTCTAGGCACGCAAGCCAGGGGTCAAAACTAATTATTTCAAATCTTCTTCCTGCTTTGCTTCCTTCATTTATTCTTTGCCAATCCTGTCTCAACGAAGCCCTGTAAAAATCCCACCTTCAGTCTCAAAATGATTCTGGAGTATTATTCTGGCCCCACTCTACTGAAAGAAAAAGTCACCAGCCTGTGGGGTTTAAGAATTCCCATCTTGCTGGATGCGGTGGCTCACGCCTGTAATTCCAGCACTTTGGGAAGCCGAGGTGGGCAGACGACCTGAGGTCAGGAGTTCGAGACCAACCTGGCCAACATAGTGAAATCCTGTCTCCACTAAAAAATACAAAAATTAGCCAGGCGTGGTGGCAGGCACCTTAATCCCAGATACTTGGGAGGCAGAGGCAGGAGAATCATTTAAACCTGGGAGGCAGAGTTGCAGTGAGCCGAGATGGAGCCATTGCACTCAAGCCTGGGGGACAAGAGCGAGACTTCTCTCAAAAAAAAAAAAAAAAAAGAATTCCCAAATTCCCATCTTTTCAGCCAGGCACAGTGGCTCACCCCTGAATCCCAGCACTTTAGGAGGCCAAGGTGGGCGGATCATGAGGTCAGGAGATTGAGACCATCCTGGCCAACATGGTGAAACCCCATCTCTACTAAAAGTACAAAAATTAGCTGGGCATGGTGGCACATGCCTCTAATCCCAGCTACTCAAGAGGCTGAGGCAGGAGAATCGCTTGAACCTGGGAGGCAGAGGTTGCAGTGAGACGAGATCGCGCCACTGCACTCCAGCCTGGTGACAGAACTAGACTCCATCAAAAAAAAAAAAAAAAAAAAAAAAGAATTCCCATCTTTTCCAAAGGGCACCTTGAATTTTGTTGGTCCCGACCACCATCCACGATGTATCTCAGAAGCTAACACCTGGCGTGGTTTGACTGATGCCAGTTCCTGTCTACGCACTTTGCAGGGCTCAGAAGCTGCCATGATACTTTTTGGATGAAGGAATCATATAAACTGGGAATACCATGTATTTCTCCTTGATAGTCAATAGCCTCCCAACATTATTGGGAGGGAAGAGCATACAGAAGAAACATTAATAAGAGAATAAAAGGTTTGTGCCTGAATTTAAGTGGTCAGTGGTCTCTGGGGAGGTGGGGACATTGTTTCTCTACTTGGCAAGGCCGTATTCCCTGAAGGGTGGCATTCCCATGGTTCCCACTACTGTTCAGGTACGTTTCTACGTGCAATAAAGCATAGTTGTTGAAAGTCATGTGTGTGATTTTAGCTGCCCAGTTCTGAACCTGATATTGACCGTGTACACCTGAGGGGTTTCTGAGGTCTTCAAGGACAGAGCCTGCTTGATCCACTGTGCGTTCAACACCGTATCCGACACACAGACACTATGATCATGATAATACTAATAGTTAACCTTCCTTGAGCACTTACTCTATAACAGCCACTGTCCCTGGCTGGGCGCGGTGGCTCACGCCTGTAATCCCAGCACTTTGGGAGGCCGAGGCGGGCAGATCACGAGGTCAGGAAATCGAGACCATCCTGGCTAACACAGTGAAACCCCATCTCTACTAAAAATACAAAAAAAATTAGCCGGGCATGGTGGCGGGCGCCTGTAGTCCCAGATACTCAGGAGGCTGAGGCAGGAGAATGGTGTGAACCCGGGAGACGGAGCTTGCAGTGAGCCGAGATCGTGCCATTGCATTCCAGCCTGGACAACAGAGCGAGACTCCGTCTCAAAAAAAAAAAAAAGCCACCCTCTGATGTCCTTTATCCCATTAACTCCTCATACAACTCTACTAAGTTATCCCCATCTTACAGATAAGAAAACCGAGAGTCAGAGGTCAATAACTACCCAAGGTCATAATGGTAGGAAGTGCCGAAGCTGGGGCTCAGTGTGTATCTAATGAGGGGCCACCACGGCCAGCCTGGAACCTTCACTCTCCTCTGACTGTAGCAGGTATTTCTTGCCTCTGGGCTTCTGCTGCAACAATGTTCCACAGCTGAATGCTCCCTAGTGGCAAGTGTACATGAAGCTTGCCTGTTCATCTGGTAGATTACAAACGCAGCTAACAGTTTGTGGCAGTAGGTCAGTGTTCTCTGCCCATCAGTCCAAGCAAGCTATTTCCTGCCAGCACTGACACCAGCAGGCTCTAAGTGACCGTGCCGCCATCCAGAGTCAGTGTGAAATGGGGACATGGTGACTGGCAAGACCTGCCTTTATTTCCCAAATTCCTGAGCTCCTCTGGTGCAGCCAGACCTGACAAGTGACAGCTCACCAGCAAGCCTGAGGTCAGGCAGCGTTTGGGTGAAGCGCGGAAGCCCTGTTCCAAACCAGGGCAGGGCCATTCCCTCCAAATCTCCGTAGTCTGGGTGGTGGGAGGGAGCATTTGTTGAGCACTTCCCAGGGGGCCCCCATTCCTAACCTTAGACTGCTGTACACAGGTCAAGCTTGTTTCTTTTGCAAGAAAGCAGTCGACTAACCACCCTCCCTTTAAACTCATCCCTCCGCCAGGACTGCAAGCAGGCAGAGAGACACCTCCTACTAAAGCTCAAGGGAAGGAGCCCCTAAATCACGCAGGGGGCCCAGAGGACGGCCGCGCATTTCCATGAAGAGGTGGTGCTTGAACTGAATCTTGAAAGGCTAGGGGCATGAGCCTAGGAAACAGCACACGCAAAGGTGTAATTACAGCAGCGGCCACTAAAGGAATCCTTCCTACGTGCCAAGCCTTGCTCTAAGCACTTCACAGATACCATGGCTTAAGTTCACTGAATTGTTCACATTTCTTGTCTGTTTCCCCTGCTGGAAGGATGTTAGTTCCTCCAGGGCAGTGACTGTCCCTCCACCTCTATCCCCAGGGCTTACAACAGTGCCTTAGCACATAGAGTGAGATCAATAGCTATCTGTCCGGTGAATCTCTGTTTTCCCTGGGTCTCCAAGTATTCATATAAAAGTTTAAATCCGGCCAGGCACAGTGGCTTATGCCTGTATTCCCAGCACTTTGGGAGGCCGAGGCGGATGGAGCACTTGAGGTCAGGAGTTCGAGACCAGCCTGGCCAACATGGAGAAACCACATCTCTACTAAAAATACACAAATTAGCCAGGCGTGGTGATGCATGCCTATAATCCCAGCTACTTGGGAGGCTGAGGCGGAAGAACTGCTTGAGCCTCGGAGGCAGAAGTTGCAGTGAGCACAGATCATGCCACTGCACTGCAGCCTGGGCATCAGAGTGAGACTCTGTCTCAAAACAAAAACAAAAACAAAAAAATCTACAAGACACATTGGGCTCCCAATAGCTGAAAGGTTACCTCTGAATATATAAAAACTTGAAAACAATTTTTTTTTTTTTTTTGAGACAGAGTCTGGCTCTGTCGCCCAGGTTGGAGTGCAGTGGCGCGATCTTGGCTCACTGCAAGCTCCGCCTCCCGGGTTCACGCCATTCTCCTGCCTCAGCCTCCAGCTGGGACTACAGGCGCCCGCCACCATGCCCGGCTAATTTTTTTTTGTATTTTTAGTAGAGACGGGGTTTCACTGTGTTAGCCAGGATGGTCTCGATCTCCTGACCTTGTGATCCGCCGCCTCGGCCTCCCAAAGTGCTGGGATTATAGGCATGAGCCACCACGCCCGGCCAGATGAAAACAATTTTAGAAGGGAACCTGAGACATGTTGCATCTCTGCCTTTTCCAAAGAATATCTTGAGTTTTTCACTCTGAGTATCATGAAGATATTACATGACATGGTTGGAGTCAGGAAATCTGCGGTCTCACCTCTCTACTGTAGGTCTCACTACTCCAGGACTACAGTTGACTCTTGAATAGCACAGGTTTGAACTGCATGGGCCCACTTATACATGGATTTTCTTCCACCTCTACCACCCCTGAGACAGCAAGACCAACTCCTCCTCCTCACCTACTCAACGTGAAGACGACGAGGATGAAGGCTTTTATGACGATCCACTTCCACTTAATAGTAAATATATTTTCCCTTCCTTATGGTTTTCTCATTTATTTATTTATGTATTTATTTAGAGACAGGGTCTCACTCAGTTGCCCAGGCTGGAGTGCAGTGGCACAATCTCTGTTCATTGCAGCCACAAGCTCCATGGCTCAAAGTGATCTTCCCACCGCAGCCTCCAAAATGCTGGGATCATAAGCATAAGCCACCATACCTGGCCCATGATTTTCTTAATAACAGTATCCTTAGCTTACTTTATTGTAAGAATAAAATACATAATACATATAACATACAAAACATGTTAACTGACTACTTATGATATTGCTAAGGCTTCCAGTCAACACCAGGCTATATTTGTAAAGTCTGTGGGGAGTCAAAGGTTACATGCAGGCCGGGCGCGGTGGCTCACGCCTGTGAGCCCAGCACTTTGAGAGGCTGAGGCAGGTAGATCACCTAAGGTCAGGAGTTTGAGACCAGCCTGGCCAACATGGTGAAACCCCATCTCTACTAAAAATACAAAAATTAGCCAGACGAGGTGGCAGGCACCTGTTATCCCAGCTACTTGGGAGGCTGAGGCTGGAAAATCGCTTGAACCTGGGAGGCAGAGGTTGCAGTGAGCTGAGATTGCGCCACTGCACTCCAGCCTGGTGGCAGAACTATACTCCATCTCAAAAAAAAAGAAAGAAAGAAAGAAAGAAAGAATTCCCATCTTTTCCAAACGGCGCCTTGGATTTTATTGGTCCCGACCGCCATCCACGATGTATCTCAGAAACTAACACCTGGGGTGGTTTGTCCCAGGCCAGTTCCTGTCTAGGCACATTGCAGGGCTCAGAAGCTGCCATGATACTTTTTGGATGAAGGAATTATATAAACGGGGAATACTACATATTTCTCCTTGATATTCAAATGGCCTCCCAACTTTGGGAGGGAAGAGCATACAGAAGAAACATTAATGAGAGAATAAAAGGTTTGTGCCTGAATTTAAGTGTTCAGTGGTCTCTGGGGAGGTGGGAACATTCTCTCTCTACTTGGCAAGGCCATATTCCCTGAAGGGTGGCATTCCCATGGTTCCCACTACTGTTCAGGTACGCTTCTATGCGTAATAAAGCATAGTTGTTGAAAGTCGTGTGTGTCGGCCGGGCGCAGTGGTTCATGCCTGTAATCTTAGCACTTTGGGAGGCCGAGGCGGACGGATGACCTGAGGTCAGGAATTCGAGACCAGCCTGACCAACATGGAGAAACCATGCCTCTGCTAAAAATCCAAAATTAGCTGGGCATGGTGGTACATGCCTGTAATCCCAGCTACTCGGGAGGCTGAGGCAGGAGAATCGCTTGAACCCAGGAGGCAGAGGCTGTAGCGAGCCGAGATCGCCCTACTGCACTCCAGCCTGGACGACAGGGCAAGACTCCGTCTCAAAAAAAAAAAAAAAAAAAGGCTAGGGGCATGAGCCTAGGAAACAGCACACACAAAGGTGTAATTAAAGCAGCGGCCACTGAAGGAATCCTTCCTACGTGCCAAACCTTTCTCTGAGCACTTCACAGATACCATGGCTTAAATTCACTGAATTGTTCACATTTCTGTCTGTTTCCCCTGCTGGAAGGATGTTAGTTCCTCCAGGGCAGTGACTGTCCCTCCACCTCTATCCCCAGGGCTTACGACAGTGCCTTAGCACATAGAGTGAGATCAATAGCTATCTGTCCAGTGAATCTCTGTTTTCCCTGGGTCTCAAGTATTCACATAAAAGTTTAAATCCGGCCAGGCACAGTGGCTTATGCCTGTAATCCCAGCACTTTGGGAGGCCGAGGCGGATGGAGCACTTGAGGTCAGGAGTTGGAGACCAGCCTGGCCAACATGGAGAAACCACATCTCTACTAAAAATACACAAATTAGCCAGGCGTGGTGATGCACGCCTATAATCCCAGCTACTTGGGAGGCTGAGGCGGAAGAATTGCTTGAGCCTCGGAGGCAGAAGTTGCAGTGAGCACAGATCATGCCACTGCACTGCAGCCTGGGCATCAGAGTGAGACTGCCTTAAAAACTAAAACAAAAACAAAAAAATCTACAAGACACATTGGGCTCCCAATAGCTGAAAGTTTACCTCTGAATATATAAAAACTTGAAAACAATTTTTTTTTTTTGAGACAGAGTCTCGCTCTGTCACCGAGGTTGGAGTGCAGTGGCGCGATCTCGGCTCACTGCAAGCTCCGCCTCCCGGGTTCACGCCATTCTCCTGCCTCAGCCTCCAGCTGGGACTACAGGCGCCCGCCACCATGCCCGGCTAATTTTTTTTTGTATTTTTAGTAGAGACCGGGTTTCACTGTGTTGGCCAGGATGGTCTCGATCTCCTGACCTTGTGATCCGCCCGCCTCGGCCTCCCAAAGTGCTGGGATTATAGGCATGAGCCACCGCGCCCGGCCAGATGAAAACAATTTTAGAAGGGAACCTGAGACATGTTTCATCTCTGCCTTTTCCAAAGAATATCTTGAGTTTTTCACTCTGAGTATCATGAAGATATTACATGACATGGTTGGAGTCAGGAAATCTGCGGTCTCACCTCTCTACTGTAGGTCTCACTACTCCAGGACTACAGTTGACTCTTGAATAGCACAGGTTTGAACTGCATGGGCCCACTTATACATGGATTTTCTTCCACCTCTACCACCCCTGAGACAGCAAGACCAACTCCTCCTCCTCACCTACTCAATGTGAAGACGACGAGGATGAAGGCTTTTATGACGATCCACTTCCACTTAATAGTAAATATATTTTCCCTTCCTTATGGTTTTCTCATTTATTTATTTATGTATTTATTTAGAGACAGGGTCTCACTCAGTTGCCCAGGCTGGAGTGCAGTGGCACAATCTCTGTTCATTGCAGCCACAAGCTCCATGGCTCAAAGTGATCTTCCCACCGCAGCCTCCAAAATGCTGGGATCATAAGCATAAGCCACCATACCTGGCCCATGATTTTCTTAATAACAGTATCCTTAGCTTACTTTATTGTAAGAATAAAATACATAATACATATAACATACAAAACATGTTAACTGACTACTTATGATATTGCTAAGGCTTCCAGTCAACACCAGGCTATATTTGTAAAGTCTGTGGGGAGTCAAAAGTTACATGCAGGCCGGGCGCGGTGGCTCATGCCTGTGAACCCAGCACTTTGAGAGGCTGAGGCAGGTAGATCACCTAAGGTCAGGAGTTTGAGACCAGCCTGGCCAACATGGTGAAACCCCATCTCTACTAAAAATACAAAAATTAGCCAGACGAGGTGGCAGGCACCTGTTATCCCAGCTACTTGGGAGGCTGAGGCTGGAAAATCGCTTGAACCTGGGAGGCAGAGGTTGCAGTGAGCTGAGATTGCGCCACTGCACTCCAGCCTGGCAGCAGAACTCCATCTCAAAAAAAAAAAAAAAAAAAAAAATAGAATTCCCATCTTTTCCAAAGGGCACCTTGGATTTTGTTTGTCCTGACCGCCATCCACAATGTGTCTCAGAAACTAACACCTGGGGTGGTTTGTCCCAGGCCAGTTCCTGTCTAGGCACATTGCAGGGCTCAGAAGCTGCCATGATACTTTTTGGATGAAAGAATCATATAAACGGGGAATACTACATATTTCTCCTTGATATTCAAATGGCCTCCCAACTTTGGGAGGGAAGAGCATACAGAAGAAACATTAATGAGAGAATAAAAGGTTTGTGCCTGAATTTAAGTGTTCAGTGGTCTCTGGGGAGGTGGGAACATTCTCTCTCTACTTGGCAAGGCCATATTCCCTGAAGAGTGGCATTCCCATGGTTCCCACTACTGTTCAGGTACGCTTCTATGCGTAATAAAGCATAGTTGTTGAAAGTCGTGTGTGTCGGCCGGGCGCAGTGGTTCATGCCTGTAATCTTAGCACTTTGGGAGGCCGAGGCAGATGGAATACCTGAGGTCAGGAATTCGAGACCAGCCTGACCAACATGGAGAAACCCTGCCTCTACTAAAAATACAAAATTACTTGGAAGTGGTGGTGCATGCCTGTAATCCCAGCTACTCGGGAGGCTGAGGCAGGAGAATCACTTGAACCCAGGAGGCAGAGGCTGCAGTGAGCCGAGATCGCACTACTGCACTCCAGCCTGGACGACAGGGCAAGACTCCGTCTCAGAAAAAAAAAAAAAAAAGGCTAGGGGCATGAGCCTAGGAAACAGCACACACAAAGGTGTAATTACAGCAGCGGCCACTGAAGGAATCTTTCCTACGTGCCAAGCCTTGCTCTAAGCACTTCACAGATACCATGGCTTAAATTTACTGAATTGTTCACATTTCTGTCTGTTTCCCCTGCTGGAAGGATGTTAGTTCCTCCAGGGCAGTGACTGTCCCTCCACCTCTATCCCCAGGGCTTACAACAGTGCCTTAGCACATAGAGTGAGATCAATAGGTATCTGTCCAATGAATCTCTGTTTTCCCTGGGTCTCCAAGTATTCATAAACAAGTTTAAATCTGGCCGGGTGCGGTGGCTCACGCCTGCAATCCCAGCACTTTGAGACACCAAGGCGGGTGGATCACTTGAGGTCAGGAGCTCAAGACCAGCCTGGCCAACATGGTGAAACCCCAGCTCTACTAAAAATACAAAAACTAGCCAGGTGTGGTAGTGGGCACCTGTAATCCCAGCTACTCGGGAGAGTGAGGCAGGAGAATCGCTTGAACCCAAGAGGTGGAGGCTGCAGTGAGCCGAGATCAGCCACTGCACTCCAGCCTGGGCGACAGAGTGAGACTCGGTCTCAAAACAAACAAACAAACAAAAAAGAAGTTGCTAATTGGATACCTTCCATTTGCAACTAAGAAACACATTGGGTGGTAGGCGCAGTGGCTCACGCCTGTAATCCCAGCACTTTGGGAAGCCAAGGCAGGCAGAGCACTTGAGGTTAGGAGATCAGCCTGGCCAACATGGAAAAACCCCATCTCTACTAAAAATACAAAAATTAGCCGAGCGTGGTGGTGCACACCTATAATCCTAGCTACTTGGGAGGCTGAGGTGGGAGAATCACTTGAGCCTGGGACGGGGACGTTGCAGTGAGTGGCATCATGCCACTGCACTGCAGCCTGGGCAACAGAGTGAGACTCTTGTCTCAAAAAAAACAAAAACAAAAAAACCTACAAGACACACTGGGCTCCCAATAGCTGAAAGTTTACCTCTGAATATGTAAAAACTTGAAAACAATTTTAGAAAGGAACCTGAGACATGTTGCATCTCTGCCTTTTCCAAAGAATATCTTGAGTTTTTCACTCTGAGTATCATGAAGATATTACATGACACGGTTGGAGTCAGGAAATCTGCGGTCTCACCTCTCTACTGTAGGTCTCACTACTCCAGGACTACAGTTGACTCTTGAATAGCACAGGTTTGAACTGCATGGGCCCACTTATACATGGATTTTCTTCCACCTCTACCACCCCTGAGACAGCAAGACCAACTCCTCCTCCTCACCTACTCAACGTGAAGACGACGAGGATGAAGGCTTTTATGACGATCCACTTCCACTTAATAGTAAATATATTTTCCCTTCCTTATGGTTTTCTCATTTATTTATTTATGTATTTATTTAGAGACAGGGTCTCACTCAGTTGCCCAGGCTGGAGTGCAGTGGCACAATCTCTGTTCATTGCAGCCACAAGCTCCATGGCTCAAGTGATCTTCCCACCGCAGCCTCCAAAATGCTGGGATCATAAGCATAAGCCACCATACCTGGCCCATGATTTTCTTAATAGCATTATCCTTAGCTTACTTTATTGTAAGAATAACATACATAGTACATATAACATACAAAACATGTTAACTGACTACTTATGATATTGCTAAGGCTTCCAGTCAACACCAGGCTATATTTGTAAAGTCTGTGGGGAGTCAAAAGTTACATGCAGGCCGGGCGCGGTGGCTCATGCCTGTGAGCCCAGCACTTTGAGAGGCCGAGGCAGGTGGATCACCTGAGGCCAGGAGTTTGAGACCAGCCTGGCCAACATGGTGAAACCCCATCTCTACTAAAAATACAAAAATTAGCCAGGCGAGGTGGCAGGCACCTGTTATCCCAGCTACTTGGGAGGCTGAGGCTGGAGAATCTCTTGAACCCACCAGGCGGAGGTTGCAGTGAGCCGAGATCGCACCACTGCACTCCATCCTGGGGACAGAGTGAGACTCCATCTCAAAAAAAAAAGTTCTTTGTGAATTTCTGACTGCACGGGGGGTCATAAACCCTAACCACCAGTGTTCAAGCGTCAACTCTATTCCTTCCTATAATGAAGTTACTAATATTTCTGCTCATTATAAAAATCCTGAAAGCATCAATTACTGATTCTACTGTACTGAATGGCATTAACACACCTCTCAGCATGATTCCTTGACTATAAAATGAGTGTGTCTTCCAATCCGAATCTTCTGTATGCTCTAGGGTTAAGACCATACTGAGCTTCTCAGGTTTTTGCTCTTTTGTGTGTTTGTGCCTGGCTTCTGTTTGGGTTTTTGTTTTCTCATCATGATCCTTGCTTTGCGCTCTCCTAGCCACTGTGCACTTTCTGCACCCTCCGTCAGGCTGCTTGGTTTTGCACACCTCAGGTCTGCAGTAGCTGTATGTAAACGCAGAGTGTCCAAGGGCCTGTGAGGCTCCCATAGGGAAGTAAGGGGACTGACCTTGAGACAGATCGTGAGGCTGCCGGGATGCCTTTCCAGCTTATCACTCCCCCAAAAAGAATCAAAGTCTCAAAGGAAGAAGTCTGACAGCCAGATGTGTTAACACCTGCTTACCTCTCCTGATCACAAGGGGGAAAAAGGAGGCCCAAAAGACTGACAGTTATGAGAATCATAAACATTTCCAAAATTCAGGGGGCTTGTCCTTTCAAACTGAAGATGCAATGTTGTGAAGAATCTAATTTGGCCCACTTTCTGGTTCCCCAACATATTACACCTGCTAGTGACTTTATTCTTTCTAGATGAAAGGTGAATAAAGGTAAATCATCACCATGCACCTGATTTTCACATTGTCTGCCTTGTGTATGACATGAAATTTAAAGGGTGAATTTAGAATGATCCTGGCTCCCTGTAATAAATAATCTGACACCTAGAAATAATATAAAAATGATAAACTTGTAAACCCAACAAAAGGACAGTGAGTAACAGTACACAAGTCAGTGATGAAGATGGTGATAAGGGCTGGATGATAAACTTCCGGTAAGTGAAATCTGGAAGGTTCTTTCTTTAATAAATCCTTGTTTTTTTTCAAATGATAATAACTCTCAGCTTGATTTTTGAAATTTTAGCAATGGTGATTACAGTAACTCCGTTTGGAGTGTGTAAATCAGCCTTAAAATTAACACCTGGCAAGAGATGAACAAGAGTGGTTCTTGCTGTTCCTTTGTGAGTTACCTGCTTTGCAGAGAGAGGCTCTGCCCACATAAATCACAAACGCTGCCCCAGGCTGAACCACGCTGTACCATTTCCCATCTTCACCAGTATTCGGCCTCTTCTAAAAATGTGCATTCTATTGGTCTGTGTAGGCTACTTTTTTTTTCATTAGCCCCAAAGGTACATTAACTCCGGCACCTAAGAAAAGTCATGCAGAGTTGGAATCCTTAAGGTGAACACAACACTAGTCATCTGAGAATGTATTTTTTTTTTTTTTGAGATGCAGTCTGGCTCTTTCACCCAGGCCGGAGTGCAGTGGCGTGATCTCGGCTCACTGCAAGCTCCGCCTCCCAGGTTCACGCCATTCTCCTGCCTCAGCCTCCCGAGTAGCTGGGACTACACGTGTCCGCCACCGCGCCCGGCTAATTTTTTGTATTTTTAGTACAGATGGTGTTTCATTGTGTTAGCCAGGATGGTCTCGATCTCCTGACCTCGTGATCCGCCCACCTCGGCCTCCCAAAGTGCTGGGATTACAGGCGTGAGCCACTGCACCTGGCCGAGAATGTATTTTTAAAGCACAAACATGACGCTGGGAGATACCAATTTACCCGTTCAATCGGTTTCCAAAACCCAAACCAAACAAAACAACACCACGCCAAATCTAAATTACAACACTTTATTGCAGCATCGGCAAAGGTCAGATTTCTGAAGCTGGTGAAGATTGGGCAGCATTTCCATGTGAAATGTTACAACTTTACAAGTTTTGTTTTTTATTTAAATCTACATGCAGAAACTGAAACATGGTAAAAGAAAAAATGCAAAATAGCTAGAAAAAAAGATGTAATCAAGTTGTCGCATACAGATGTGCTCTCTGACTAAATGTACTACGCCTGCTGGAAAGCAAACCAAAGACAGCTGTCCTAAGAAATTAACAGATTGTCAGAAACAGACTAAGGACCCTCATTTCTATTTAGTGGGGGAAAACAAAACAAACAAAACAACAACAAAAGCAAAATAAAAGCTCTACTTGTTTCCATACTTTGTTTAGAGACAGAGGCTGTAAACCCATGAAGGTCAACAAAATATTCTCATCCACTTCTTGTTGTCCTTCGTTCGTTTTCTGTGACATGCTGACGGGCATGTTTTGTTTTCAATGATACTTACAATGGGCTCAACTAGATCCCTGTTCTTGGGCTGGTATCACTTTTCTAAGCCATCTGAATTAATGCTCTCTGTATAGTAAAATAGTCTCCACATTTTTCTTTTACCTTAATAGGCAATTTTATATCACTGACTCTGATGGATAAAACGGATTTTTCTCCCTCATCCCTTGTTCCTCTTGAAACAAATTCCTAAACAAAAGCCTCCCTGGTGGATTATCTGGTATTTGGATATCTTTCATCATTTTGTTGTCCTGCATGTAAGTTTTACTAGAAGATTTTCCTGCTTGCTCTATACTTTTCTACTGTAGTCCTGGAGCCCCCAAATGTATCTTCTTCCAACGTGGGATGTTCAATTCAGAGACACTGAAACTCAAATCAAGTTTAAAGCTCAAGTTCATTTCCCCCACACCATTACCATCACAACCCGTTTCTTCTCTGGCTCAATCATCTCCTTCACGCTCTCCTTGGTGTAACTGCTCAGTAGTCAAGTGAACCATCTCATTTCTTGACTGCCATTCTCAAGAGAAGATTAACCCTCGCGAGATTTCCATTACAAAAGGCCTTTTCCGCCTTGTCTGGAAGCGTCGGCTTGTTCCGGTGTTGGCAGAGGCTGGTGTTTCTGCCTCCTGGCCCCAGCCTGTCCCAGGTTTAGATTCGCAACTCTCTAGACCGACCTGCTGAGATGTGTCCACTGCTCTCATTCAATTGCTGGAGGACTCCACTATCCACAACATCAGATACAGGACCTAATGAAATGACACGTGCTGCTGGATCAACGTCTCCTAAAGGAACAAACAGGGTCACATCAGAGAGCTAGCTGCCACAGGACAAAGTCCAGCAAGACGGCGTCTGCAACGCTACCCACCACCACCAAGTCACTACCCCAAGTTACAGTTGGCCCTGGCATCTGCGGGTTCCACATTCATGGACCAAAAATATTCGGGGAAAAAAACCCCAAACAATAAAAAATAACATAAATATTAAAAACAATACAGTATATCAACTATCTCCATAGCATCTACACTTTATTAGGTATTACAAGTAATCTAGAGATGATTTAAAGTACACGGGAGGATGTGCATATGTTATACATAAATGCTACACCATTTTTTACCAGGGACTTGAATGTCTGTGCATTTTGGTGTCTGAGGGGGTCCGGGAAGCAACCCCCTGTGGATACCGAGGACAACTGTAGTGCTTTTTTGAGAGCATTCGTGCTCTCTACTGAACTACAACTTAACCAGAGCCATTGGAGCAATGGCTGGAGGGGTGGCTCTGTTCTCTTCTACAACTTATTCTTAAGATGCTAAGAATTCACAGTTTGTGTTATGGTTCAGTTGTGTATCCCCAAAATTCACATGTTAACACTGACCTGCAGGACCTCAGAATGTGACCGTATTTGGAAACAAGGTTGCTGTAGATGTAATTACTTCAGATAAGGCCATACTGGAGCAGGGTGGAGCCCTAATCCCATATGACTGCATCTCTATAAAAAGGGAAATTTGCACACAGACACACACAGGGGGAAAAGGCCACGTGAAGACAAAGGCGGAGACCAGGGTGAGGTATGACAAGGTATGGAAGCCAAAGACTGCCGGCACCCCCAGCAGCTAGAAGGCAGGCCTGGAGCAGTCTTCCTCCAGGCCTCAGAAGGAACCAGCCCCGCTGACTCCCTGACCTCAGGTTTCCTGCCGGCGGCCTCCAGTGCTGCGAGACAACAGACATCTGTCATTTAAGCTACTAGGGCTGTAATATTTTGTCATGGCAGTCCAAGCAGATGAACAGTTTGTTTTTCACAGAGCAAGCTACCTTAGCAAGAAACTTTCAAAGCGTTAAGATGCAAATATGGAAAAGCATATCCTCAGCTGGATAAGATCCATAACTCTTCCAGAAATGAACTGATGGAAAGAACACAAGTATTCCCTGAGAGAATGAAAGAGAAGATTCAAGCATCTCTCCTGAAGTCAAGAAAAGGCAGCTATCTAACCTAGAATACTTTAAATAAATGCAGTAAATGACAGGAAAAAATGTTCAAAATCTTTGCTAAGTAAGGGATAGTTATATCACTACTTATAGTGTAAGGTGTCATTTGACTGGTTTATAGGCAAACAATCATTCTGAGTGACTCAAAAATCTATCAGCTCAAAAACTGTTTATTAATACAATATACACTTTGGATTAAATGCAATTCTACAATGGACTCTATTTTATAACAAAACTATCACTAATTTAACCTTACATAAAGATATAAAAAAAAAATCTGACGAAAAAATGCAGACTCTACTTAAGATAGGTTTACAAGAGTTCAAGATCAGCCTGGGCAACATAGTGAGACCTCGACTCCACTAAAAATTAAAAAAACTAGCCATTGGTAGTGGTGTGTGCCTGTAGTCCCAGATACGGAGAGGCTGAGGCAGGACTGCTGAGCCCAGGAGGTCAAGGCTGCGGTGACCTGTGATCACGCCACTGCACTCCAGCCTGGGTGACAGAGAAGACCCTGTCTCAAAAACAAAATAAAACAACCACAAAATCATCTTTAAAAAGATGGGTTTAAAAGTCAGACAGTATACTCCTATGCCGCTAAGTGTAGGCCACACACCAGCAGCTTCGACATCACTGGAGATCTTGTTTAAAAGTAACCAGAGCTTGTTGTGCTCACTTCAGCAGCACATATACTAAAAATTGTAGTGATACAGAGAAGACTAGCACGGCCCTGTGCAAGGATGACACGCAGGTGGGGTGCAGTGGCTCACGCCTGTACTCTCAGCACTTTGGGAGGCTAACGCAGGCAGATCAGTTGAGGTCAGGAGTTTTGGAGACCAGCCTGGCCAACATGGTGAGACCTCATCTCTACTAAAAATACAAAAATTTGGCTGGGCGCGGTGGCTCATGCCTGTAATCCCAGCACTTTGGGAAGCCGAGGAGGGTGGATCATGAGGTCAGGAGTTCAAGACCAGCCTGGCCAAGATGGTGAAACCCCGTCTCTACTAAAAATACAAAAATTAGCCAGGCGTGGTGGCAGGTGCCTGTAATCCCAGCTACCCAGGAGGCTGAGGCAGAGAATTGCTTGAACCCGGGAGGCGGAGGTTCCAGTGAGCCGAGATCATGCCACTGCACTCCGATATAGTGAGACTCCATCACAAAAAAAAAAAAAAAAAAAATTAGCTGGGGGTGGTGGCACATGCCTGTAATCACAGCTACTTGGGAGGCTGAGGCACAAGAACTGCTTGAACTCGGGAGGTAGAGGTTGCATTGAGCCGAGATCCCAGCACTGCACTCCAGCCTGGGCAACAGAACAAGACTCCATCTCAAAAAACAACAAAAAAGAATGACACGCAAATTCATGAAGCTTTCCACAATAATAAAAAAAAGTAATAATAATAAAAGAAATGAATCAGAACTTGCTTTTTAGTAAGAGTCTAGAGAGTTAATATGTATTTTAAAGTTTGAGTAGCATTAAAATAACCCATATGAATTAGTACCATCTAAGCCATATAAGTATTAACACTTGCCAAAAATGTTACGCTTCACAGGTTTTCAATACTAGTGTATTAGAAAAACAACCTTGTTCTGCAATACAGAAAACCCTACATAATAGTTTTACTTACAGCACTGTTGCCGTTTCAACTCATTGTAAGCAAATGCCTCTGATTTGTTAAAGGGCTGAAATTTTAATTTATGTCCTTATTTCAAGGATCTCCTGGTTAGAAAATATACAAATACAAATTAAAATCTGGGAGTCCATCAAAAGCTACAGGAGAAAAATAGTTTATGCTGGGCATGGTGGCTGACACCTATAATCCCAGCACTTTGGGAGGTCCAGGCAGGCAGATCACCTGAGGTCAGGAGTTCAAGACCAGCCTGGCCAACATGGCGAAACTATGTCTCTATTAAAAATACAAAAATTAGTCAAGAGTGGTGGACTGCATACCTGTAATCCCAGCCACTCGGGAGGCTAACAGAAGAATCACTTGAACCCAGGAGGTGGAGGCTGCACTGAACTGAGATTGTGCCACTGCACTCCAGCCTGGGTAACAGAGCAACATGTCGTCTCAAAAAAAAAAAAATTTTTTTTTTTAAACTACTTTTTTTTTTGAGACAGGGTCTGGCTCTGTCGCCCAACCTGGAGTGCAGTGGTGTGATCTGGCAGTCTCTGCCTCCTGGGCTCAAGCGATCCTTCCACCTCGACCTCCCAAAGTGCTGAGATTACAGGTGTGAGCCACTGCTCCTAGACCTAAACTACTTTATAATCAGTTTCCAAATAAATTTCCCTTTATCTGCCGTATAACATTACTAATATTAATAACTGATTTTTTAAAATAGAGTTTCGCTCTTGTTGCCCAGGCTGGAGTGCAATGGCGCAATCTTGGCTCACTGCAACCTCACCTCCCAGGTTCGAGTGATTCTCCTGCCTCAGACTCCTGAGTAGCTGGGATTATAGGTGCCCGCCACCATGACCGGCTAATTTTTCTAATTTTAGTAGAGACGGGGTTTCACCATGTTGGTCAGGCTGGTCTCGAACTCCTGACCTCAGGTGATCCGCCTTCCTCGGCCTCCCAAAGTGCTGGGATACAGGTATGAGCCATCACAACCAGCCTTAAAATGTAAATTTTAAAAAAGGCAAAGAACATCTGGTCCTCTAAAGGGTAAAATCTCATGTTTCCATGTTTGTTCGTCTACCATGTTTATCGCACCTATACTTTAGGAGCATTGACTATAAAAATTCCATTTGTGATACTTTACAGAGTGCTATTCTTAAGACTGATGGACAAGTTAGGTTTTCTTTTTTTAAGGTGCTATTTTAAGAAGAGATCTTAAAACAGGTTGAGTGGCTAGCTCAAAAGCTAGGACTCTTACAAAAAAGAAAAACAGAGGGAAGAGCTAGGGAGCAGAACTGGAATGAGAACGTTTATTCAGTGACTGAACACAGACTGTGAAAAGTTCTTTTGTCCACTCACCAAATATTTACTGAGCACCTACTAGGTGCCAGGCACCAAGAGCTGTGAAGGAGACAGAATGGAAACAAATGAGACTTAGTCCCTGCCCTCATCGCCTGTAATCTCATGGGGAATAGAGACAAGCTACGCGGCACTTAAGGAGGACAGGGTCTGCAGAAATACCGTAAGTCATGGCAGCAGATCCGCACTGACCTATGTCAGACTCAGGAACACCAAGGCAGGACCCGAAGGAGCAGGAGTTCTCCAGGGGAACAGCTGGAGACTGTTCCACACAGAGGAGGCAAAAAGAACACAGAACTAAAGGTCAGCTAGGCTGCAGCAGGGGAAAGAACAGCAGGAGATGAAGCCAGTAACGTATGTCCACCTGCACCACGGGGCCTTGGGAACCAAGTTGAGGAGTTTAGACTTTTTATCCTACAAGCCACGAGGAGCCGTTGGATGATTTTGAGCAGAAGGGCACACACAGATATCACATTTGTGTTTTAGAAAGAACACTGGGTCTGTAGGGAGAGAATGAATTGGAAAGGGTTGAAGGTTGAGACGGAGAGGATGATGAGGAGGCTGAGGCAGCAACAGCAATCCAGGCAAGAGGTGATGGTGGCTTGACCCATGGTCTTGGCTATGGGCAGAGAATAGAAAAGGCAAGAATGAGGGCCATTTGGGAGCAGAATGCAGAGGATTTGCTAATGAACTAGATTTAGGGATTGAGGGAGGAGGAGCTGTCAATAACACAACTTCCTTTTCTTTTGTGGACAAGGGGGCAGACAACGCTTCCTCTCCCTGCACTGGAGACCCTGGGGAAGAGGGGTCTGGGGCAGGGGCACAAGTCTTCCATCTCTGAGTCACAGTGGGGTGGAAAGTCAGAAATGAAAATGTAAGATCTGGGCTGAAGACCTGGATGGAAGCCAGGCCACTGGGAGGGATGACACCTCCTTTGAGAGTGCAGAAGGAGAAGAGGGCCCAGGCTGAGCCCAAGGAACACAGACATCCCTAGGCAGGGAAGCGCAGAAAGGAGGCAGTGTCAGCAGCAGGAGCCACAGTGATCGCGGGAAGGGAAAACCCAGAAGCCAGCAGAATCACAGACGCCAAGGAAGGGTCTGTTGGGAGAACAAGGAGGGCCTACAATGCAAAGTGCTGCTGAGATGAGGCCAAGAGATGGCAGGTGGGGATGCCAGTGACGGCAGAAGCTGCCTAGACCTAGGGACTGAGAAGGTGACAGGAGTCAATAATGAACCTCTCTTTTCTAGCATAGCCACTGGGGTGGGCAATGCCTCCCACTGCCAGCTGTGACTTGGCAGGGGTAAGCCACCCAAGTGGGAGCAAGGAAGAAGGGGCAAGTGTAGCCGATTCTTCCAAGGAGGAACTGGAGGAAGGAAGGGAAAACAGAAAGTGAAGGAACTCTGCAAAGTGACTGACACCGGTAACCAGGTTAAGAAAGGCTCACCTCTGTTCACACGCACGTCGCTGACAGCACACACATGCTTACATATCTCCTGCCTGGTCCTTAACAGACTCTCACCCAAGGTTTTTGAAACAGACAAATGAAGAGGGTGGAATTATCTTTCAAGTACCCATACTCGGCTTCCCTACTGGACCACAACCGTGCAGGTAAAGACCCTGTCTTGTACTCCATCTTCCACAGTGCAGTCCTGGATGAGTGTACACGGAGGGAGGCAAATCCTACTGGATGCCCCTTATGTCATCCAACTCCATAGTGAGTCTACACAAATTACTAAGACACTATACTTGCAATACATGAATTGTGAGGAGGCTAGGGATTAATAAAAACGTGCTATTCAGAGACGTTAGGCTGCAATATGAACAGGTGAAGATGATGGAAAACATCAAGATATTATGCTGGTGCAAAAGTAACTGCAGTTTTTCCCATTACTTTTATTGGCAAAAACCGCATTACTTTTTACCAACCGAAATACAAATATTCTAATAGTTTTGGTCTCTGATGATGAGACAGGAGGGAATAGATGTTATCAAGAACACTGTGGCATATATTTAAAGCTACTCTAAGAAAATGCAAAAGCAGGAAATGAACATTTTTCATTGCCTGTTAACCTAGCTAGTGTCTACATTTTAGCAGCAATAAAACAGGCTTAATTAAAGGACTTTAATAAAGTTTGGATAATTAAAAATAACCTAATATCTTATGCCTAATTAGATGGGTTTACAGGTCATTTCCAACTTGGATTTTTTTTTTTTTAATTATACTCAACAGATGCTAAAGAACAGATCTCTAAACTGTCTTGACAAGCCAGTTTTCTACATTACAATTTGATTAGAGTTATCTGAGCAAATAGTTCAAAGAAAGATGCCACCAGAACACATGAATATGTTCAGTGATGTCCAGTGAGTAACAGACACAGGCTCTGATGACTACATTTTCCCCCATGCTACCCTCCTGAATCATGATCTAATTCTGCCATCCCCAGCACACTCCCCATCTACACCTGCTCCCCTGCTCCCAACAACAAAGTGACATCTTGGGCTGTTGTAGAGCCTCGGTTTAAACACTAATCCACTAAGTGAGATCAGTAAGGGCAGCAGAAGCCACTGTCACTTTAATTTAACCGCAAGACAAAATTAATTGAGGTGGGTGGACCACCTGAGGTTAGGAGTTCGAGACCATCCTGGCCAACATGGTGAAACCCCATCTCTACTAAAAACACAAAAATTATCCAGGCGTGGTGGGTGGGCACCTGTAATACCAACTACTTGGGAGGCTGAGGCAGGAGAATCACTTGAACCCGAGAGGTGGAGGTTGCAGAGAGCCAAGATCATGCTGCTGCACTCCAGCCTGGGTGACAGAGTGAGATTCGGTCGCAAAAAAAAGAACAAAATTAGTTGATGATATGGGTCTTTAGATCATGTCCCAGAAACACTTTAAATTACTTACCCTTAAAAAACATAAAAGAGGCAGTGGCTCACGCCTGTAATCCCAACACTTTGGGAGGCCGAGGCGGGCGGATCACGAGGTCAGGAGATCGAGACCATCCTGGCTAACACGGTGAAACCCCGTCTCTACTAAAAATACTAAAAATTAGCTGGGCGTGGTGGCGGCGCCTGTGGTCCCAGCTACTCAGGAGGCTGAGGCAGGAGAATGGTGTGAACCCGGGAGGCAGAGCTTGCAGTGAGCAGAGATCGCGCCACTGCACTCCAGCCTGGGCGACAGAGCGAGACTCCGCCTCAAAAAAAAAAAAAAAAAAAAACAAAGACCATAAAAGAGGTCTTATTAGGGAACATCTTCATTTTCAAATTCTTTATAGAGTTTTAAATTATCTCACATTAAACAATTTAACTTTAAGTGGAACTGGTAGGAATTCCATCAGGAAATTCTATAATTTAAAAAAACAGGCTGGACGTGGTGGCTCACGCCTGTAATCCCAGCACTTTGGGAGGCCAAGGCGGGCAATCACCTGAGGTGAGGAGTTCGAGACCAGCCTGGCCAACATGGTGAAACCCTGTCTCTACTAAAAATACAAAAATTAGCCAGATGCGGTGGCGTGCCCTATTGTCCCAGCTACTCGGGAGGTTGAGGCTGGAGAATCGCTTGAACCAGGAGACAGAGGTTGCAGTGAGCCGAGATCACGCCACTGCACTCCAGCCTGGGCAACAGAGCAAGACTGTGTCTCAAAAAATAAATAAGTAAGAGCTTAGGAACAAACTCTACTTGCATGGTTAAAAGTCTAGAAAATAGATTTTTAGTTTTTGTAAACATCGATATTAATTAACCCTGACCTGAGAAATTCTAACACAAAGCCTATGATGTCTCTCTCTTGTTCATCTATAACAACTCCTTCCTATTAAAGCAAAAGAAGAAAAAAGAAGTCCACTCAGAGAGGGCAAAAGCCAAGATCTAGCTGAAACCAATGTCTTTGTAAGAACAGCCACGTGGGCAGATGGCTTGAGCTCAGGAGTTCGAGACCAGCCTACACAATGTGGCGAGACTCTGTCTCTACAAAAGACATACAAATTAGCCAGGTATGGTGGTGCATGCCTATAGTCCCAGCTACTTGGGAGGCTGATGTGGGAGGATCACTTGAGCCCAGGAGGGTGAGGCTGTAGTGAGTGAGTTGCGATTGTGCCACTGCACTTCAGCCTGGGCGACAGAGCAAGACCTTGTCTCAAAAAATAAAAATAAAAATAAAAAAAACAGAACAGCCATACTATGGTATAAAGCAGTTTTTTTCCCCTCAAATATCTACTTTTCTATTTTGCTAAAATATCAAAGACTTTTCTATTTTGCTAAAAATCGGGCCTTTGCCAAAAACTATAATCCAGAATTCCCTAATTTATTCTTATGGACATCATGGAAACAAACAGCTAAGGAAAGAGTAATGACTGCTTTACCTCCCACCAGTCTTAAAGATTAGATCTGCATTAGGTGCTCCCTTCGGATGTTGGTAGCGAGGCCGCCTCTCACGATTGGTGTTTGCTGGAGCTGGGCGCTGTGCAAGAGACTGCAACATTTCTGTAATTAGGAGCAAAAAAAGAGAATGCTGTTAACTCTTAGAAATGTACTCCTCCTACAGAGTGAATGAAATGTTGGGGAGATTAAGTTTATTAGTCCTGTCAGGGAGCTGACTAAAGAAAAACAGCCATTATACAGACTAAAATGATTAAAAAGTTTTAAAAGAGCATTATCAAGAGAGGAGACTCTTTTAATACCCAATGTTCCCTTTACTATGAATCTGGCCACCACATAGCTATCTTATGAGGCAGTAGAAAAGCCTAAGAGGCAGTGCATTGCAATAGCTAAGAGCATCGTGTGTAGAGCGAGACTACTGGTTAATATCCCAGCTCTGTCACTTTCTAGCTGTGGGACTTTAGGTTCAATTTCCCTCAATGTAAAATGCAGATAACAACAACACTTATCTCAAAGAATTGTTATGAGGATTATATGCTTTGAAAAAGTACATAAACCAGTGTCTGGCCAAAGAGTAAGCACCCAGTGTTAGCTATTATCATTAAGAATGTTGGAGCTGGGTGTGGCGGCTCACGTCTGTAACCCTACCACTTTGGGATGCAGAGGCGGGAGGACTGCTCAAGCCTAGGAGTTCAAGATGAGCTTGGGCAACATAGCAAGATCCCCTCTCTACAAAAAATTAAAAATTAGCCAGGTATGGTGACACATGTCTGTAATCTTAGCTACTTGGGGGGCTGAGGCAGAGGCAGAGGGATCACTTGAGCCCAGGAGTTTGAGGCTGCAGTGATTCTGCCACTGCACTCCATCCAGCCTGGGTGACAGAGGAAGGCTCTTAAAACAAACAAAAACACTGTTGGGTATCGACTGGGAGAGAACATTCTACAAGTGAGATTAAAAGATTAGAAACCACAAATACTGATTTACATACACTCTCCTGCACAGACGGTGGTTTATTCAGTACAGTGCTGTAGAAACAACTGTTATGGCTGTAAAATCTGCATACCACAGGAACACCAAAACGCTAGCCTATGAGGTCTCCATGGACTCGATGTGTAAGGTTCCAATTAACTGAAAAATGCTGGGTATGTATGCATAAAATGAGAATCCTAATTTGAGTATTTCCTCAAATCTGAAGGAACACAGGTTCCTCAAGACCAGGACTCCAAATAGACAAAAGGAGGTAAATACAGTCGTGTGCCGCGTGACCATGTTCCAGTCAATGACAGACACCTACACAATGGTGGTCCCATCAGTTCATAACAGCTACACCATACAGCCTCAGTGTGTAGTAGGCTACACCATCTAGGTTTGTCAAGTACACTCTATGATGTTTGCACAATGATGAAATTGCCTAATGCCACATTTTTTAGAATGCATCCCTGTCATTAAGCAATGCATACTGTTTGTTAAATGAATCTGCACACAACTGGCTGGCAATGTGAAGCAATTAAAAATTGATTATCACCTTGCTTGCAAACGTAGCTTAGCAGTTTATACTCTAATTTAATTAGAGCAAAATATGGTGAAAATTACATTATTGTTATTTTACACATAAGTGAAAGAAAAACAGTGGGATACAAAATGAATTTCTCAGCATAAATGTGGAAAAATATGACATGAGAAGGTGAGACAAAATAACAATTTTGATGCTCAAAAGGCAACAAAAATTTCCACTTCTCTTATAGATGATTTTATACCTTGATAATCTTCCTGTTCTTGCCGTTCATTGATATCTAGTGTGAGCTTTTTCATTCTCATCCTCTCTTCTTGTTCTGCCTGTTGCTGGTTCCAATGATTTGCAGCAAGTTGAGAGGACATGGGTACATTAAGGATCTTAAACTGGGAGAAAATAACAAAGGAGTTACAAATAGTTTGAGAACACTGAGAGAAAGAAAAAACAGACTTCAAATAAAATAGCAAGTACAGGCTGGGCACGGTGGCTCACACCTGTAATCCCAGCACTTTGGGAGGCTGAGGCGGGTGGATCACGAGGTCAAGAGATCAAGACCATCCTGGTCAACACGATGAAACCCCGTCTTTACTAAAAACACAAAAATTAGCTGGGTGTGGTGGCATGCACTTGTAGCCCCAGCTACCCGGGAGGCTGAGGCAGGAGAACTGCTTGAACCCGGGAAGCGGAGGTTGCAGTGAGCCAAGATTGTGCCACTGCACTCCAGCCTGGGCAAAAGAGCAAGACTCCAACTCAATTAAAAAAAAAAAAGGTAGATAGATAATTTCTTAATCATCATGAACTGGAAGTTGCAACTCTAAGATGTTTTTATCTAAACACTCAGAAATAAAACAGGGTGGCCATTTTTCCCCCTTTTTAGGTTCCTGATGATAAAATTTGAAATTTCCTTCATAATCTACTAATAAGCCTAATGATGATGGTACTAATCACAATAATAAAATAGTATAAAACATTATAGAGAAAATTTCATAACGTGATCAAAAAAGGTGAGAAATATAGGCTTTCTTATTCATTTATAAGATTAACAATTTCTTCGTTTAGATCTTCTAAAGGGAAACAATTATAAATAAAAGATGAACAAAAACACATTTTATGAACTCTGAGACAAGTTTTACAAAAGGCAAAGTTCTCAAGTATTATGTACTTAAAAAGAACATAAAAGAGACAGTAATAAATACAGGGAAATGAAGAGACAAATTTACTGATGGCCACCTTTGCCTACTGCCTTTACTGCAGAGCTGCTAAGATACTATTAACAGAGACACACTACTTTATAGCAAATTAGATGATAAAAATATTGAAGCCACTCAAACTAAATTTCCTGAACATAATAGCAATGAAGGTGATTTAGCTGATATTTTGCAGCTACTCCATGACTGTAGCTAAAATTAAAAAACATACAATCTCAAGTTACTATGACATGTAACTATCAATTATTCTAGTCAAAATATAACAAATCATAACTCCTTATATAAATATTAATTGCAAAAATGGTTTGTCTGCCAGTATTAAACTATACTATGTTATGCATTTGTTTGAATAAAAAAGCTTTTTAAAGCATTTTATAACATTTATATTACATTAAAACTTGCTTTAATTGACATTTATTATTCTAATTCAGAAATATTTAAATCTAGAAAAAAATAAATGGCTAAAAGCATTATCTTTTTCTTTCTCTGCAACTACTCACTTCATTGGTGCAATTTTTTTCTAATGACCACAACAGAAAGTTATTTCTGAGTACAAATTTGATGCACAAAGAGGTCTTTCACTTAAAATCCAAAGATTCCTATAAGGCAAGACATTTCACATTTGTAGAAAAACCGTTGCACCAGAAGGGCCAACACCCAAAAGCCAAATAAAGGAATAAAAATCAGAACAAAATCTACTTTCTTTTTCAGACCACAACATACCAGCGATGTTTCTTCAAATAATGTTCCAAAAAACTGAATATTTTCCAAAATTCCAAATAAAGTTTAGAAGCACTGAAAATTTACTTAATAACCAAGTACTCTGAGTTTTCATTTCATGTCTGCTAATATTTTTTAAATTTAGTAATAATATATCCTTAAAAATTAAAAATTAAACTAAATGCCACATTTTAAGAAACAAGGACTTCAAATTCATTTACATAAAATTACATAAGCCACCCGGTTTATAATCTACCTACTTTGAACCAAAAATATTCCTTCTAAAATACACATAATCTTATTTTGACCCACACAATTTAGAATTTCAGACTGCTGGGGTATACTTATTTTCCAAAGTCCACAAGTTTCTTTTAAGTAGGCATTGATTAATTTATTTTCAATTCCTACACGTTCTATAAGGGCCAGATGGGGTGTAGAGTTGACAAAGGTGTTAATGAATATTCATGTACTTCATGAAAGGGAGGAAGAAAAAAAACTCATTATTTACTGTTGTACAATCTGACCTTCAAAAAGAGATATTCCTAAACTCTCTTTTAGTTAACAAAAATCATGGCCTTCCTGTGCCAATGTAACAGCATTATCTAGCAGCTGTGCAGGAATGGAGACCAAGGTATATCTAGCTGAAGCTGCCGTGTACTGCCCTCCACAATTCAACAGACAGATATGTGCATGTGTGCATGCCTTCCAACTTTACAGCCTAATTACCTTTAGAAACTGTGTGCCAAGAAAGCCGGTGATGGGGGGAATGGAGGAGGAAGCTAAGAGTTTTTAAAGAGAAAGAGAATGAAGGAGATCTAAAACGTGATAACTGAAATAGTAAAGTCTGGTTCAGAGAATTAAATAGTCCCTAGAAAAGCAAAAATGCTGGGATTTGTGAATCCTCGTAACAGTGGTGAATTAGCATTTCCAGGTGCTCTGAGGACAGCAGTCTTAGCAAAGATCTCAGGACAATGCCAAATTTAGGGCCTGATTTTTTAAAAAGCTCTCATTTTCCTCACAGATAGAGAATGGGGAGTAAAGGAATGGGGATGTGCCAGAGCCCAACCCTGGTCGAAGGAGGGGAGGGGTGTGGCTCTCCTGAAAGCACCAGGAGGCCTGGCTGGAGCCTGGACTGGAGGCAAGGCCGGACGATGGAAGTGTCTGAGGAAGATTCAGCAATGCTCTGATCCTGTCAAAGTTAACTCTCAATACATGAGTCATGCCGTGAAGTCTTTGCCAGCTCCACACTCCATGATTATTTTATTTATTTATTTCTTTTTTTGAGACGGAGTCTCGTTCTGTTGCCCAGGCTGGAGTACAATGGTGTGATCTTGGCTCACTACAACCTCCACCTCCTGGGTTCAAGTGATTCTCCTGCCTCAGCCTCCTGAGTAGCTGGGATTACAGGCACACGCCACCAAGCCTGGCTAATTTTTGTATTTTTAGTAGAGACGGGGTTTCACTATGTTGGTCAGGCTGGTCTTGAATCCCTGACCTTGTGATCCGCCCGCCTTGGCCTCCCAAAGTGCTGGGATTACAGGTGTGAGCCACTATGCCCGGCCACACACCACAATTCTAATTGGTATATAGGTGGTATCACTGCAGCAACAAGTAGTATACTGCTCAAGTATATCACTTTCATGCTGTACAAGTATATCACTTGTATACTGCACAAGTATAGTGCACAATTTTGATCTCGGTGTACATGAGAAGTTGCCTGACAAATGCAGGGATAAAATTTAGGCATCATCTGTTCGAGGCTGTGCTAGTGGGGAGGACATCTCAGATGCAACTTATTGTAGGGTCTTCCCTGATCATCCTACCTAAGAGGCAGCCTCCCTCTCCTGGCATCTCATCATCCGTGTCTCTTTCTATCCTCTTACCCTGCTTTATCCTCCTTGGTAGCCATCCCAACGTGACTTGGTGTATTTCTCATATGCCTCCCAACACCAGAATGAAAGCTCGCAAGAGAGGAAGGACTCTGGCTAACTGCCTCTATATTCTGCACACAGAAGTGCTTGGTGTGTAGCAGGTAAATAATAAATACTTGTTAAATGACTGTGTAGATGAATGTGGTATTGGACTTGTCTAAGATAACTGTGGCAGCTACCATATGCAACAAAATCTAACATTCTATTAATTCTAAGATACACCATTATTTTACTTATCACTAAAGCAGAAAGAAATGCTGTCAATTATCACAGGATTTCATGGACTCTAAGAAGCAACTTGATCTCAGAAATGTTAAGATGTAAAAAAATTTTACAGAATTGACCTAAATACACCTAAAGGTGTATCTGAGAGCTGGCCTCTATTCTCTTCATACCATGTTTCACTATCTGCAAATATGTGCATTTGTCTCTCTGCTCTCTCAGTAGGAGATAAGTTCCACAAGGGCAGGAACATTGTTCTGTTTATCACTGTAGCCTCAGGACCTGAAATAGAATAGTACCTGGCACGTAGTGATGCTCAATAGTTGACAAATCAACTATGAATCGCTAGAGTAACAGCTTGGTAGAGGGGGAAACAGTTTTGAGGGACCATCTTGTACGAAGGGGGAAAGAGCAAACAAGAAGAATGGAGAGGGATATGGAGAAGGGTTGGTGTGATTTTCAGCTGACGGCAGCCGAGCCTCTTCCTGAGCTGCATCAGTCGCCATCCTCCTTTCCTTCCCCGCCTGGGGCTTGCTTGTGGAAGTTTGTGCTAGAAGTCAAGGTACTTACATATTCTTACAAACATGTATGATTTAAAACACATAAGGGGCCAAGCGCAGTTGCTCACGCCTGTAATCCAAGCACTTTGGGAGGCCGAGATGGGCAGATCACCTGAGGTCAGGAGTTCCAGACCAGCCTGGCCAACATGGTGAAACCTCGTCTCTACTAAAAATACAAAAATTAGCCGGGCGTCATGGTGGACGCCTGTAATCCCAGCTACTCAGGAGGCTGAGGCAGAAGAATCGTTTGAACCTGGGAGGAGGAGGTTGCAGTGAGCCAAGACCCTGCCACTCCAGCCTGGGCGACAAAGTGAGACGCCGTCTCAAAAAAACAAAAACAAAAACAAAAACAAAAAAAACTATATAAGGGAAGAAATTATTCTACCACTGAATGGTTTAAAACTGTCCAACCCTTATCCCCTTGTAGGTCAAAGATAAGTTAAAACCTAACTGGATAACTCACAATCAGCTATAATTACAGGGCGGGCAGTTTCTTACCTGCTGTTTATTGCCTTTTCTTGTTAACATGACAAACGGCATTGTGTCTGCAGACTCAGCCTCTCCTTCCCCACCTCCCAGTGGGGGCCCTTTCCTCAGCTGGCTTTTGAGATGCAAAGGAATGGCAACATCTAGTTGGTGCACTTTAACAGATTCACCACTTCGTTGCTAAAAGAAATTAAAAAGGACATAATAAACACTCCAAGATATATATGGATATATGTCAGTATAAATTGCAAACTCACTCAATGCTGTATTTCTTAAAACACAACAATCATAAGAGCCATAACAGTCAACAATTACAACCACCATAATACTCTTTCTGAAACGTGGATAAATCTAGGGAGTATTTCTCCCTCCACCTAACACCTCTGCCTATGACATGGAAGGAAATGCAGGACTTGGCTGCTGTTGACTGCTCCAGCCTCTCCCAAGCACGCAGTGCTGCGGGTTCTACCGAATCCCCCTGCTCCTCAAATACACTACACCCTTCTATTCATCCTCCTAGATCACATCTTCCTTCATAATCACCAGGCAAGGTGGGCTCATCACTGCATCCCTTTCTCCAGGGCTCCCCAGCAGGGCGTTACCCACAGCAGGAGTTCAGGGAGTACTGAAGAATGAATGGAATCTATGACCATTTGTATTAATTCCTTGGTTGGTAATATCAATTATTTTTAGCATTTACACTGAATTTTCCAACCAATTAATTAAATGAACCTTCACCGAAGACTTGCCATGTGTTACAGGCTTGGAGACAGTAATGTTAAAAATACTTAGCCTCTACACTCAAAGAGCTCATAAGCTTGTTAAGACAGATACAGAAACAATGATGATGATACATCATAGGTGTACCGCACCTGTGGAGGAGATGAAGTGACTACCTGTACCTGGCTGAGAGTGGTTGCGTGCCTTTCACAAAAAGCTGAATAGAAATGGCACATTTGAGAATGTTAAAGACTTCATCAACTTCTTCCAAGCAGATGGTAAAAGAGCAGTTTGGGGAATGCGGAGGGAATCGAGGCAGGGGAAGAACAGGTGCAAAGAAAGGACATGGACCACCAGCATGGTACACTTAGGGAACTGCAAACACATGACTGATGAATGAGCAGCAAAGAGGGACGAGCTGAATGTTCCAGGAAGGTAGGCAGGTCATGCTGAAAGGCCCTCAATGTCTTAGAAACTGCTCTACCACCATTTAAATAGTCTTCTGATATAGGCCCCATATATTCAAGAGACTTGCAAATCAAGCAAAATCCTGTTTTATTGTTTCTTTTTTAAGCTCTAGTTTATCATAATCTGCTTGAAGTCTTCCCAGGTTCGTAAGATTTATAAAGACTTTTTACTTAAAATTCAAAAGGATCACAATAGACAAACCTTGATTTTTCTCCTTGATTATAAAATTAACATATTCTTTTCATAAAATATTTAAATACAAAAATGTATTGGTAAGTATGTCCATACTAACTCCTCCAGCGACTTCCCACTGCCCCAACCCCAAGACGCAACAACTATTAACAATGCAGTATGTTCTTTTGGATTTTTTCAACTATTAACAATGCAGTATGTTCTTTCGGATTTTTTCTTGCATATACTAATAATATAGACACAAGCAACCACAATGCATATTGCTGTATACTCAACATACATATTTTTTATTCTGTTTAATCCTATATCTTGGTTATCTTTCTCTTTGAGTATATACAGAGCTAATTACATTGATATGCCCTTATTATTTAATTATTGACAGACAATATTTTTTTTTAAATGATCCTTCCCACACATGGAAGGACTTTCCTATCACAATGTGACAACTTTGTATATTTAGCTTTATAAAGAGAATTACTAACTAGGGGTAAATTTTTAGATCAACTGGCAAGCCCATTCGACAGGTTTACTGAATTTCCCTCTAAAAAAGCTGGACTGATAGATATTTACAAACCAAATCATTACTCAAACAAAACCACACTGGATATTATCACTTAGTAAATCCCAATATCTGATGGTCTGATAAGTGAAAAGGCTCATACTATTTTATTACTCATGACCTTTGGCATGATTTTGCCATTACCTTTCACACAATAAAAAAAAAAAAAACTAGATCATTCATCATTTCTCATTGATTTGCTATAGTAAAAGTATTAGGCCTTTGTGTAGACCATAAATATTTTCTTCCTGGCCTGTCATTTCTTCAAGTTTCTTATAGCATCCTGTGCTAGAAGGCAACACAGTAAAACAGTTGAGAACAAACTCCACCACGTCCTAGCCATGTGGTCTTAAGCAAGTTTTTTTTTTTTTTTTGGAGACAGAGTCTCACTCTGTCCCCCATGCAGAGAGACTGTGCAGTGGCACAGTCTCAGCTCACTGAAACCTCTGCCTCCTGCGTTCAAGCGATTATCCTGTCTCAGCCTCCCAAGTAGCTGGGACTACAGGCACCCACCACCACAACCAGCTAATTTTTTGTATTTACTGGAGACGGGGTTTCACTGTGTTAGCTAGGAGGGTCTCGATCTCCTGACCTCGTGATCCTCCCACCTCGGCCTCCCAAAGTGATGGGATTACAGGCGTTGAGCCACCGTGCCTGGCCAGCAAGTTTCTTATCTTTCCAAGCCTCTGTTTCTTTAGCCAAAGCAAAGGAATACTAACAGTATCTGACAGCACTATGCAAAGAATAGATGTAAAGCGCTTGATGCAGGGCCCAACAGTCTTCATAATTATTGGAGTGTTTGATAGATTTGCAATTAATTCTGCTGTGGAAATAAAACAGGACGTCAACTTTATTTTTGTTTATTGTCTGTTTTCCCTTAACTGATTTGCAACGTTATCTTCATCATATTACTAAACGGTCATGTTTTGGGTCTATTTTGGATTCTTCTCCATTTCATTAATCTGTTCCTGTATCAAACTATTATTGTCAGTTTAAAATGTTTTATCTTTTTTTTTTTTTTTTTTTTAAGACGAAGTCTCGCTCTTGTCTCCCCCAGCTGGAGTGCAATGGCGTGATCTCGGCTCACTGCAACCTCCACCTCCCAGGTTCAAGTGATTCTCCTGACTCAGCCTCCTGAGTAGCTGGGATTACAGGCGCCTGCCACCATGCCTGGCTAATTTTTTTGTATTTTTAGTAGAGACAGGGTTTTACCATGTTGGCCAGGCTGGTCTTGAACTCCTGACCTCAGGTGATCCACCCGCCTCGGCCTCCCAAAGTGCTGGGATTACAGGTGTGAGCCACAGTGCCCAGCCATGTTTTCATATCTTGTAGAGCATTTCACTCATTTCCTGAAAATCTGTTAGCTATTTTGCTTATTCTTACAGATGTTTTAAGAAATAATTTTAAATTCATTCTGCATTGATCTCCCTGCTCTTCTCTTTCCCTTGGAAAAACAAAACAAAACATCTTCCTGGTGTGATATGATTAGGATTATACTAAGTTTAAGGGCTTGATTTATGGAAAATTAATATCTCTAGGATACTGCATCCTCCTATGACAATCTCATCAAAACAAAGAGACTCTGTACAGTTGTTCAGTACTTTGATAATGCTTAAAAACTAGGGCCTAATATAGAATTAAGTTTTTCTCCAGCACAAAAAGCACATCTGCAAAAATGTGAATTCGAACTTCCCTCCTCGATTACATCTTCCCATCCTTCCAGCTTGCTTCTTCAAGAACTGTCAATAAGCAAAAATTTTTGGACCATATCAAAAACTTCTATTCCTTTGACTTCATCAGCTTTTCTACCTTATTTCTAAATGTTAAGGTTCTTCAGGGCTCAATCCTGACCCTGCTTCTCTTCTCTGTCCACACTTTACACCAGGGATGAATCATTTGTTCCGATGCTTTCAATATACTCTACCCATCACATTTCTGTTTTCACTCCACGTAACCTTCTGATCTCCATACATTTCCACTTGGACACCTCAAAGGCTTCTCAAGTGGAACACGGCCAAAGGGAAACTTTTGCTCATTGGTCCTTTGTTTCCTGTCCCAGAGATTAGCCAGTGGCCCAATCTGGAAAACCAACTATCATCTTTGATGTCTCACCCCCTACACACCCATATCCAATCCAGCGCCAAATCAGCCAGGTCGTTCTACCTCCGAAATAGCTCAAATCCAGACTTCTCTCCATGTGCCTTGCCATATGCTAGACAGCTGACTGTCATCTCTCACCTGAATCACTACCAAAGCCTTCTGTCCAGGCTCCCTGCTTTTAGCCTTGCCCTGGTGGGTACCTCTGCCCTCCCACACAGGATTGTGCCCTGCCCTCTATTAGTGCTGGCCTTCTTTTAGTTTTTTAAATACAGGTTCTTTTCTCCCTCAAGACATTTGACACATTGTTCCCATCTTCCCCTAAATTTTCACCTGGATGGATGGCTCCACTTTACTTTGCCCTGTTTGAAATTCATGACCTCAGAGACTTCTTCCCCACTATCCTATCTAGGAATGCCCTTCCCTTAATCTCTACCAAAGCATTCTGCTCTTAGCATTTATCCCAATTTGAAATGATATATTTGTTTAGTTGTTAAATATCTACCTTCTGTTAGAACAGGAACCACCTCAGTTGTATTTATCACTTTATACTTAGCCCGATGCACACTGTTAAGCACACAATAGGTACCCAATAAACATATCTGCTAAAGAAATGAGTGGCTGAGTAAATGGCTACTGATTTATATAAGATGGGAAGTTTCTCAGAGAAGTAAACTATTCTCTCCTCCAAGGGATTATAATGATTATGTTTTATTTGATTGCTTGCGCTCCTAAATAACATAAATGTAAGATTTATTTCATAAATTAGGAGCTTTCTGGATATATGAAGACATGTTATTTTAATATATAAAGAAAGAAGATCACCTAAGACACCTATAACACTAATTTGTACTTGATCATACCTTTGGCTGTAGCAGCATCAAGGAAAGTAAAATCCAATATTTCAACTCTAAAGGACTGCTCCATGAGCATATAAAGATTCCATAATATCTTCTACCTTTAAAAAAAAAACCCTGTCTTTTAACTCTACGACCTTCTCTAGCTACCTCCCCGTTTCTCTTCCCTTTCTGGCAAAACTCCTCAAGACTTATCTATATGTAGTATCTTCACTCCCTCCCTTCTCATTCTCCACCAAACCCACCCCAGTGGGGCCTGCATCCTGCCATTCGAACAAACCCACTCGTCACGTCACCAAAGGGTTAACAACAAGTACATATAGGGCTGAAGTAAGCAGTCTAAGATTTTGTCTCTAACTCTAGAAAAATATAGTTACTTGAAATTACTGTGGCATTCAAAAAACTGCTAAGTAGTGTTTTTTAGAAAATTCAGTTTATTAATGTTATGAATACATTAAACAACTAGCATTTCTTTAAACATTAAATAACAAACATTTTTCCATTAACATAGAAGCTATTCAACTAATAAATGGAAGAATTTACTGAATTAAATGACCCCAAATGTCTATCTTCTGCACAGTTTGGCTTCCAAACAAACTGCAAGAAAGAAGTCTTAGAAATATGACTTAATAGGCCAGGCATGGTGGCTCACGCTGTAATCCCAGCACTTTGGGAGGCCGTGGCAGGAGGATCACCTGAGGTCAGGAGGTCGAGACCAACCTGGCCAACATGGTAAAACGCTGTCTCTACTAAAATACAAAAATTAGCCAGGCGAGGTGGCAGGCACCTGTTATCCCAGCTACTTGGGAGGCTGAGGCTGGAGAATCTCTTGAACCCACCAGGCGGAGGTTGCAGTGAGCCGAGATCGCACCACTGCACTCCATCCTGGGGACAGAGTGAGACTCCATCTCAAAAAAAAAAGTTCTTTGTGAATTTCTGACTGCACGGGGGGTCATAAACCCTAACCACCAGTGTTCAAGCGTCAACTCTATTCCTTCCTATAATGAAGTTACTAATATTTCTGCTCATTATAAAAATCCTGAAAGCATCAATTACTGATTCTACTGTACTGAATGGCATTAACACACCTCTCAGCATGATTCCTTGACTATAAAATGAGTGTGTCTTCCAATCCGAATCTTCTGTATGCTCTAGGGTTAAGACCATACTGAGCTTCTCAGGTTTTTGCTCTTTTGTGTGTTTGTGCCTGGCTTCTGTTTGGGTTTTTGTTTTCTCATCATGATCCTTGCTTTGCGCTCTCCTAGCCACTGTGCACTTTCTGCACCCTCCGTCAGGCTGCTTGGTTTTGCACACCTCAGGTCTGCAGTAGCTGTATGTAAACGCAGAGTGTCCAAGGGCCTGTGAGGCTCCCATAGGGAAGTAAGGGGACTGACCTTGAGACAGATCGTGAGGCTGCCGGGATGCCTTTCCAGCTTATCACTCCCCCAAAAAGAATCAAAGTCTCAAAGGAAGAAGTCTGACAGCCAGATGTGTTAACACCTGCTTACCTCTCCTGATCACAAGGGGGAAAAAGGAGGCCCAAAAGACTGACAGTTATGAGAATCATAAACATTTCCAAAATTCAGGGGGCTTGTCCTTTCAAACTGAAGATGCAATGTTGTGAAGAATCTAATTTGGCCCACTTTCTGGTTCCCCAACATATTACACCTGCTAGTGACTTTATTCTTTCTAGATGAAAGGTGAATAAAGGTAAATCATCACCATGCACCTGATTTTCACATTGTCTGCCTTGTGTATGACATGAAATTTAAAGGGTGAATTTAGAATGATCCTGGCTCCCTGTAATAAATAATCTGACACCTAGAAATAATATAAAAATGATAAACTTGTAAACCCAACAAAAGGACAGTGAGTAACAGTACACAAGTCAGTGATGAAGATGGTGATAAGGGCTGGATGATAAACTTCCGGTAAGTGAAATCTGGAAGGTTCTTTCTTTAATAAATCCTTGTTTTTTTTCAAATGATAATAACTCTCAGCTTGATTTTTGAAATTTTAGCAATGGTGATTACAGTAACTCCGTTTGGAGTGTGTAAATCAGCCTTAAAATTAACACCTGGCAAGAGATGAACAAGAGTGGTTCTTGCTGTTCCTTTGTGAGTTACCTGCTTTGCAGAGAGAGGCTCTGCCCACATAAATCACAAACGCTGCCCCAGGCTGAACCACGCTGTACCATTTCCCATCTTCACCAGTATTCGGCCTCTTCTAAAAATGTGCATTCTATTGGTCTGTGTAGGCTACTTTTTTTTTCATTAGCCCCAAAGGTACATTAACTCCGGCACCTAAGAAAAGTCATGCAGAGTTGGAATCCTTAAGGTGAACACAACACTAGTCATCTGAGAATGTATTTTTTTTTTTTTTGAGATGCAGTCTGGCTCTTTCACCCAGGCCGGAGTGCAGTGGCGTGATCTCGGCTCACTGCAAGCTCCGCCTCCCAGGTTCACGCCATTCTCCTGCCTCAGCCTCCCGAGTAGCTGGGACTACACGTGTCCGCCACCGCGCCCGGCTAATTTTTTGTATTTTTAGTACAGATGGTGTTTCATTGTGTTAGCCAGGATGGTCTCGATCTCCTGACCTCGTGATCCGCCCACCTCGGCCTCCCAAAGTGCTGGGATTACAGGCGTGAGCCACTGCACCTGGCCGAGAATGTATTTTTAAAGCACAAACATGACGCTGGGAGATACCAATTTACCCGTTCAATCGGTTTCCAAAACCCAAACCAAACAAAACAACACCACGCCAAATCTAAATTACAACACTTTATTGCAGCATCGGCAAAGGTCAGATTTCTGAAGCTGGTGAAGATTGGGCAGCATTTCCATGTGAAATGTTACAACTTTACAAGTTTTGTTTTTTATTTAAATCTACATGCAGAAACTGAAACATGGTAAAAGAAAAAATGCAAAATAGCTAGAAAAAAAGATGTAATCAAGTTGTCGCATACAGATGTGCTCTCTGACTAAATGTACTACGCCTGCTGGAAAGCAAACCAAAGACAGCTGTCCTAAGAAATTAACAGATTGTCAGAAACAGACTAAGGACCCTCATTTCTATTTAGTGGGGGAAAACAAAACAAACAAAACAACAACAAAAGCAAAATAAAAGCTCTACTTGTTTCCATACTTTGTTTAGAGACAGAGGCTGTAAACCCATGAAGGTCAACAAAATATTCTCATCCACTTCTTGTTGTCCTTCGTTCGTTTTCTGTGACATGCTGACGGGCATGTTTTGTTTTCAATGATACTTACAATGGGCTCAACTAGATCCCTGTTCTTGGGCTGGTATCACTTTTCTAAGCCATCTGAATTAATGCTCTCTGTATAGTAAAATAGTCTCCACATTTTTCTTTTACCTTAATAGGCAATTTTATATCACTGACTCTGATGGATAAAACGGATTTTTCTCCCTCATCCCTTGTTCCTCTTGAAACAAATTCCTAAACAAAAGCCTTCCTGGTGGATTATCTGGTATTTGGATATCTTTCATCATTTTGTTGTCCTGCATGTAAGTTTTACTAGAAGATTTTCCTGCTTGCTCTATACTTTTCTACTGTAGTCCTGGAGCCCCCAAATGTATCTTCTTCCAACGTGGGATGTTCAATTCAGAGACACTGAAACTCAAATCAAGTTTAAAGCTCAAGTTCATTTCCCCCACACCATTACCATCACAACCCGTTTCTTCTCTGGCTCAATCATCTCCTTCACGCTCTCCTTGGTGTAACTGCTCAGTAGTCAAGTGAACCATCTCATTTCTTGACTGCCATTCTCAAGAGAAGATTAACCCTCGCGAGATTTCCATTACAAAAGGCCTTTTCCGCCTTGTCTGGAAGCGTCGGCTTGTTCCGGTGTTGGCAGAGGCTGGTGTTTCTGCCTCCTGGCCCCAGCCTGTCCCAGGTTTAGATTCGCAACTCTCTAGACCGACCTGCTGAGATGTGTCCACTGCTCTCATTCAATTGCTGGAGGACTCCACTATCCACAACATCAGATACAGGACCTAATGAAATGACACGTGCTGCTGGATCAACGTCTCCTAAAGGAACAAACAGGGTCACATCAGAGAGCTAGCTGCCACAGGACAAAGTCCAGCAAGACGGCGTCTGCAACGCTACCCACCACCACCAAGTCACTACCCCAAGTTACAGTTGGCCCTGGCATCTGCGGGTTCCACATTCATGGACCAAAAATATTCGGGGAAAAAAACCCCAAACAATAAAAAATAACATAAATATTAAAAACAATACAGTATATCAACTATCTCCATAGCATCTACACTTTATTAGGTATTACAAGTAATCTAGAGATGATTTAAAGTACACGGGAGGATGTGCATATGTTATACATAAATGCTACACCATTTTTTACCAGGGACTTGAATGTCTGTGCATTTTGGTGTCTGAGGGGGTCCGGGAAGCAACCCCCTGTGGATACCGAGGACAACTGTAGTGCTTTTTTGAGAGCATTCGTGCTCTCTACTGAACTACAACTTAACCAGAGCCATTGGAGCAATGGCTGGAGGGGTGGCTCTGTTCTCTTCTACAACTTATTCTTAAGATGCTAAGAATTCACAGTTTGTGTTATGGTTCAGTTGTGTATCCCCAAAATTCACATGTTAACACTGACCTGCAGGATCTCAGAATGTGACCGTATTTGGAAACAAGGTTGCTGTAGATGTAATTACTTCAGATAAGGCCATACTGGAGCAGGGTGGAGCCCTAATCCCATATGACTGCATCTCTATAAAAAGGGAAATTTGCACACAGACACACACAGGGGGAAAAGGCCACGTGAAGACAAAGGCGGAGACCAGGGTGAGGTATGACAAGGTATGGAAGCCAAAGACTGCCGGCACCCCCAGCAGCTAGAAGGCAGGCCTGGAGCAGTCTTCCTCCAGGCCTCAGAAGGAACCAGCCCCGCTGACTCCCTGACCTCAGGTTTCCTGCCGGCGGCCTCCAGTGCTGCGAGACAACAGACATCTGTCATTTAAGCTACTAGGGCTGTAATATTTTGTCATGGCAGTCCAAGCAGATGAACAGTTTGTTTTTCACAGAGCAAGCTACCTTAGCAAGAAACTTTCAAAGCGTTAAGATGCAAATATGGAAAAGCATATCCTCAGCTGGATAAGATCCATAACTCTTCCAGAAATGAACTGATGGAAAGAACACAAGTATTCCCTGAGAGAATGAAAGAGAAGATTCAAGCATCTCTCCTGAAGTCAAGAAAAGGCAGCTATCTAACCTAGAATACTTTAAATAAATGCAGTAAATGACAGGAAAAAATGTTCAAAATCTTTGCTAAGTAAGGGATAGTTATATCACTACTTATAGTGTAAGGTGTCATTTGACTGGTTTATAGGCAAACAATCATTCTGAGTGACTCAAAAATCTATCAGCTCAAAAACTGTTTATTAATACAATATACACTTTGGATTAAATGCAATTCTACAATGGACTCTATTTTATAACAAAACTATCACTAATTTAACCTTACATAAAGATATAAAAAAAAAATCTGACGAAAAAATGCAGACTCTACTTAAGATAGGTTTACAAGAGTTCAAGATCAGCCTGGGCAACATAGTGAGACCTCGACTCCACTAAAAATTAAAAAAACTAGCCATTGGTAGTGGTGTGTGCCTGTAGTCCCAGATACGGAGAGGCTGAGGCAGGACTGCTGAGCCCAGGAGGTCAAGGCTGCGGTGACCTGTGATCACGCCACTGCACTCCAGCCTGGGTGACAGAGAAGACCCTGTCTCAAAAACAAAATAAAACAACCACAAAATCATCTTTAAAAAGATGGGTTTAAAAGTCAGACAGTATACTCCTATGCCGCTAAGTGTAGGCCACACACCAGCAGCTTCGACATCACTGGAGATCTTGTTTAAAAGTAACCAGAGCTTGTTGTGCTCACTTCAGCAGCACATATACTAAAAATTGTAGTGATACAGAGAAGACTAGCACGGCCCTGTGCAAGGATGACACGCAGGTGGGGTGCAGTGGCTCACGCCTGTACTCTCAGCACTTTGGGAGGCTAACGCAGGCAGATCAGTTGAGGTCAGGAGTTTTGGAGACCAGCCTGGCCAACATGGTGAGACCTCATCTCTACTAAAAATACAAAAATTTGGCTGGGCGCGGTGGCTCATGCCTGTAATCCCAGCACTTTGGGAAGCCGAGGAGGGTGGATCATGAGGTCAGGAGTTCAAGACCAGCCTGGCCAAGATGGTGAAACCCCGTCTCTACTAAAAATACAAAAATTAGCCAGGCGTGGTGGCAGGTGCCTGTAATCCCAGCTACCCAGGAGGCTGAGGCAGAGAATTGCTTGAACCCGGGAGGCGGAGGTTCCAGTGAGCCGAGATCATGCCACTGCACTCCGATATAGTGAGACTCCATCACAAAAAAAAAAAAAAAAAAAATTAGCTGGGGGTGGTGGCACATGCCTGTAATCACAGCTACTTGGGAGGCTGAGGCACAAGAACTGCTTGAACTCGGGAGGTAGAGGTTGCATTGAGCCGAGATCCCAGCACTGCACTCCAGCCTGGGCAACAGAACAAGACTCCATCTCAAAAAACAACAAAAAAGAATGACACGCAAATTCATGAAGCTTTCCACAATAATAAAAAAAAGTAATAATAATAAAAGAAATGAATCAGAACTTGCTTTTTAGTAAGAGTCTAGAGAGTTAATATGTATTTTAAAGTTTGAGTAGCATTAAAATAACCCATATGAATTAGTACCATCTAAGCCATATAAGTATTAACACTTGCCAAAAATGTTACGCTTCACAGGTTTTCAATACTAGTGTATTAGAAAAACAACCTTGTTCTGCAATACAGAAAACCCTACATAATAGTTTTACTTACAGCACTGTTGCCGTTTCAACTCATTGTAAGCAAATGCCTCTGATTTGTTAAAGGGCTGAAATTTTAATTTATGTCCTTATTTCAAGGATCTCCTGGTTAGAAAATATACAAATACAAATTAAAATCTGGGAGTCCATCAAAAGCTACAGGAGAAAAATAGTTTATGCTGGGCATGGTGGCTGACACCTATAATCCCAGCACTTTGGGAGGTCCAGGCAGGCAGATCACCTGAGGTCAGGAGTTCAAGACCAGCCTGGCCAACATGGCGAAACTATGTCTCTATTAAAAATACAAAAATTAGTCAAGAGTGGTGGACTGCATACCTGTAATCCCAGCCACTCGGGAGGCTAACAGAAGAATCACTTGAACCCAGGAGGTGGAGGCTGCACTGAACTGAGATTGTGCCACTGCACTCCAGCCTGGGTAACAGAGCAACATGTCGTCTCAAAAAAAAAAAAATTTTTTTTTTTAAACTACTTTTTTTTTTGAGACAGGGTCTGGCTCTGTCGCCCAACCTGGAGTGCAGTGGTGTGATCTGGCAGTCTCTGCCTCCTGGGCTCAAGCGATCCTTCCACCTCGACCTCCCAAAGTGCTGAGATTACAGGTGTGAGCCACTGCTCCTAGACCTAAACTACTTTATAATCAGTTTCCAAATAAATTTCCCTTTATCTGCCGTATAACATTACTAATATTAATAACTGATTTTTTAAAATAGAGTTTCGCTCTTGTTGCCCAGGCTGGAGTGCAATGGCGCAATCTTGGCTCACTGCAACCTCACCTCCCAGGTTCGAGTGATTCTCCTGCCTCAGACTCCTGAGTAGCTGGGATTATAGGTGCCCGCCACCATGACCGGCTAATTTTTCTAATTTTAGTAGAGACGGGGTTTCACCATGTTGGTCAGGCTGGTCTCGAACTCCTGACCTCAGGTGATCCGCCTTCCTCGGCCTCCCAAAGTGCTGGGATACAGGTATGAGCCATCACAACCAGCCTTAAAATGTAAATTTTAAAAAAGGCAAAGAACATCTGGTCCTCTAAAGGGTAAAATCTCATGTTTCCATGTTTGTTCGTCTACCATGTTTATCGCACCTATACTTTAGGAGCATTGACTATAAAAATTCCATTTGTGATACTTTACAGAGTGCTATTCTTAAGACTGATGGACAAGTTAGGTTTTCTTTTTTTAAGGTGCTATTTTAAGAAGAGATCTTAAAACAGGTTGAGTGGCTAGCTCAAAAGCTAGGACTCTTACAAAAAAGAAAAACAGAGGGAAGAGCTAGGGAGCAGAACTGGAATGAGAACGTTTATTCAGTGACTGAACACAGACTGTGAAAAGTTCTTTTGTCCACTCACCAAATATTTACTGAGCACCTACTAGGTGCCAGGCACCAAGAGCTGTGAAGGAGACAGAATGGAAACAAATGAGACTTAGTCCCTGCCCTCATCGCCTGTAATCTCATGGGGAATAGAGACAAGCTACGCGGCACTTAAGGAGGACAGGGTCTGCAGAAATACCGTAAGTCATGGCAGCAGATCCGCACTGACCTATGTCAGACTCAGGAACACCAAGGCAGGACCCGAAGGAGCAGGAGTTCTCCAGGGGAACAGCTGGAGACTGTTCCACACAGAGGAGGCAAAAAGAACACAGAACTAAAGGTCAGCTAGGCTGCAGCAGGGGAAAGAACAGCAGGAGATGAAGCCAGTAACGTATGTCCACCTGCACCACGGGGCCTTGGGAACCAAGTTGAGGAGTTTAGACTTTTTATCCTACAAGCCACGAGGAGCCGTTGGATGATTTTGAGCAGAAGGGCACACACAGATATCACATTTGTGTTTTAGAAAGAACACTGGGTCTGTAGGGAGAGAATGAATTGGAAAGGGTTGAAGGTTGAGACGGAGAGGATGATGAGGAGGCTGAGGCAGCAACAGCAATCCAGGCAAGAGGTGATGGTGGCTTGACCCATGGTCTTGGCTATGGGCAGAGAATAGAAAAGGCAAGAATGAGGGCCATTTGGGAGCAGAATGCAGAGGATTTGCTAATGAACTAGATTTAGGGATTGAGGGAGGAGGAGCTGTCAATAACACAACTTCCTTTTCTTTTGTGGACAAGGGGGCAGACAACGCTTCCTCTCCCTGCACTGGAGACCCTGGGGAAGAGGGGTCTGGGGCAGGGGCACAAGTCTTCCATCTCTGAGTCACAGTGGGGTGGAAAGTCAGAAATGAAAATGTAAGATCTGGGCTGAAGACCTGGATGGAAGCCAGGCCACTGGGAGGGATGACACCTCCTTTGAGAGTGCAGAAGGAGAAGAGGGCCCAGGCTGAGCCCAAGGAACACAGACATCCCTAGGCAGGGAAGCGCAGAAAGGAGGCAGTGTCAGCAGCAGGAGCCACAGTGATCGCGGGAAGGGAAAACCCAGAAGCCAGCAGAATCACAGACGCCAAGGAAGGGTCTGTTGGGAGAACAAGGAGGGCCTACAATGCAAAGTGCTGCTGAGATGAGGCCAAGAGATGGCAGGTGGGGATGCCAGTGACGGCAGAAGCTGCCTAGACCTAGGGACTGAGAAGGTGACAGGAGTCAATAATGAACCTCTCTTTTCTAGCATAGCCACTGGGGTGGGCAATGCCTCCCACTGCCAGCTGTGACTTGGCAGGGGTAAGCCACCCAAGTGGGAGCAAGGAAGAAGGGGCAAGTGTAGCCGATTCTTCCAAGGAGGAACTGGAGGAAGGAAGGGAAAACAGAAAGTGAAGGAACTCTGCAAAGTGACTGACACCGGTAACCAGGTTAAGAAAGGCTCACCTCTGTTCACACGCACGTCGCTGACAGCACACACATGCTTACATATCTCCTGCCTGGTCCTTAACAGACTCTCACCCAAGGTTTTTGAAACAGACAAATGAAGAGGGTGGAATTATCTTTCAAGTACCCATACTCGGCTTCCCTACTGGACCACAACCGTGCAGGTAAAGACCCTGTCTTGTACTCCATCTTCCACAGTGCAGTCCTGGATGAGTGTACACGGAGGGAGGCAAATCCTACTGGATGCCCCTTATGTCATCCAACTCCATAGTGAGTCTACACAAATTACTAAGACACTATACTTGCAATACATGAATTGTGAGGAGGCTAGGGATTAATAAAAACGTGCTATTCAGAGACGTTAGGCTGCAATATGAACAGGTGAAGATGATGGAAAACATCAAGATATTATGCTGGTGCAAAAGTAACTGCAGTTTTTCCCATTACTTTTATTGGCAAAAACCGCATTACTTTTTACCAACCGAAATACAAATATTCTAATAGTTTTGGTCTCTGATGATGAGACAGGAGGGAATAGATGTTATCAAGAACACTGTGGCATATATTTAAAGCTACTCTAAGAAAATGCAAAAGCAGGAAATGAACATTTTTCATTGCCTGTTAACCTAGCTAGTGTCTACATTTTAGCAGCAATAAAACAGGCTTAATTAAAGGACTTTAATAAAGTTTGGATAATTAAAAATAACCTAATATCTTATGCCTAATTAGATGGGTTTACAGGTCATTTCCAACTTGGATTTTTTTTTTTTTAATTATACTCAACAGATGCTAAAGAACAGATCTCTAAACTGTCTTGACAAGCCAGTTTTCTACATTACAATTTGATTAGAGTTATCTGAGCAAATAGTTCAAAGAAAGATGCCACCAGAACACATGAATATGTTCAGTGATGTCCAGTGAGTAACAGACACAGGCTCTGATGACTACATTTTCCCCCATGCTACCCTCCTGAATCATGATCTAATTCTGCCATCCCCAGCACACTCCCCATCTACACCTGCTCCCCTGCTCCCAACAACAAAGTGACATCTTGGGCTGTTGTAGAGCCTCGGTTTAAACACTAATCCACTAAGTGAGATCAGTAAGGGCAGCAGAAGCCACTGTCACTTTAATTTAACCGCAAGACAAAATTAATTGAGGTGGGTGGACCACCTGAGGTTAGGAGTTCGAGACCATCCTGGCCAACATGGTGAAACCCCATCTCTACTAAAAACACAAAAATTATCCAGGCGTGGTGGGTGGGCACCTGTAATACCAACTACTTGGGAGGCTGAGGCAGGAGAATCACTTGAACCCGAGAGGTGGAGGTTGCAGAGAGCCAAGATCATGCTGCTGCACTCCAGCCTGGGTGACAGAGTGAGATTCGGTCGCAAAAAAAAGAACAAAATTAGTTGATGATATGGGTCTTTAGATCATGTCCCAGAAACACTTTAAATTACTTACCCTTAAAAAACATAAAAGAGGCAGTGGCTCACGCCTGTAATCCCAACACTTTGGGAGGCCGAGGCGGGCGGATCACGAGGTCAGGAGATCGAGACCATCCTGGCTAACACGGTGAAACCCCGTCTCTACTAAAAATACTAAAAATTAGCTGGGCGTGGTGGCGGCGCCTGTGGTCCCAGCTACTCAGGAGGCTGAGGCAGGAGAATGGCGTGAACCCGGGAGGCAGAGCTTGCAGTGAGCAGAGATCGCGCCACTGCACTCCAGCCTGGGCGACAGAGCGAGACTCCGCCTCAAAAAAAAAAAAACAAAAACAAAGACCATAAAAGAGGTCTTATTAGGGAACATCTTCATTTTCAAATTCTTTATAGAGTTTTAAATTATCTCACATTAAACAATTTAACTTTAAGTGGAACTGGTAGGAATTCCATCAGGAAATTCTATAATTTAAAAAAACAGGCTGGACGTGGTGGCTCACGCCTGTAATCCCAGCACTTTGGGAGGCCAAGGCGGGCAATCACCTGAGGTGAGGAGTTCGAGACCAGCCTGGCCAACATGGTGAAACCCTGTCTCTACTAAAAATACAAAAATTAGCCAGATGCGGTGGCGTGCCCTATTGTCCCAGCTACTCGGGAGGTTGAGGCTGGAGAATCGCTTGAACCAGGAGACAGAGGTTGCAGTGAGCCGAGATCACGCCACTGCACTCCAGCCTGGGCAACAGAGCAAGACTGTGTCTCAAAAAATAAATAAGTAAGAGCTTAGGAACAAACTCTACTTGCATGGTTAAAAGTCTAGAAAATAGATTTTTAGTTTTTGTAAACATCGATATTAATTAACCCTGACCTGAGAAATTCTAACACAAAGCCTATGATGTCTCTCTCGTTCATCTATAACAACTCCTTCCTATTAAAGCAAAAGAAGAAAAAAGAAGTCCACTCAGAGAGGGCAAAAGCCAAGATCTAGCTGAAACCAATGTCTTTGTAAGAACAGCCACGTGGGCAGATGGCTTGAGCTCAGGAGTTCGAGACCAGCCTACACAATGTGGCGAGACTCTGTCTCTACAAAAGACATACAAATTAGCCAGGTATGGTGGTGCATGCCTATAGTCCCAGCTACTTGGGAGGCTGATGTGGGAGGATCACTTGAGCCCAGGAGGGTGAGGCTGTAGTGAGTGAGTTGCGATTGTGCCACTGCACTTCAGCCTGGGCGACAGAGCAAGACCTTGTCTCAAAAAATAAAAATAAAAATAAAAAAAACAGAACAGCCATACTATGGTATAAAGCAGTTTTTTTCCCCTCAAATATCTACTTTTCTATTTTGCTAAAATATCAAAGACTTTTCTATTTTGCTAAAAATCGGGCCTTTGCCAAAAACTATAATCCAGAATTCCCTAATTTATTCTTATGGACATCATGGAAACAAACAGCTAAGGAAAGAGTAATGACTGCTTTACCTCCCACCAGTCTTAAAGATTAGATCTGCATTAGGTGCTCCCTTCGGATGTTGGTAGCGAGGCCGCCTCTCACGATTGGTGTTTGCTGGAGCTGGGCGCTGTGCAAGAGACTGCAACATTTCTGTAATTAGGAGCAAAAAAAGAGAATGCTGTTAACTCTTAGAAATGTACTCCTCCTACAGAGTGAATGAAATGTTGGGGAGATTAAGTTTATTAGTCCTGTCAGGGAGCTGACTAAAGAAAAACAGCCATTATACAGACTAAAATGATTAAAAAGTTTTAAAAGAGCATTATCAAGAGAGGAGACTCTTTTAATACCCAATGTTCCCTTTACTATGAATCTGGCCACCACATAGCTATCTTATGAGGCAGTAGAAAAGCCTAAGAGGCAGTGCATTGCAATAGCTAAGAGCATCGTGTGTAGAGCGAGACTACTGGTTAATATCCCAGCTCTGTCACTTTCTAGCTGTGGGACTTTAGGTTCAATTTCCCTCAATGTAAAATGCAGATAACAACAACACTTATCTCAAAGAATTGTTATGAGGATTATATGCTTTGAAAAAGTACATAAACCAGTGTCTGGCCAAAGAGTAAGCACCCAGTGTTAGCTATTATCATTAAGAATGTTGGAGCCGGGTGTGGCGGCTCACGTCTGTAACCCTACCACTTTGGGATGCAGAGGCGGGAGGACTGCTCAAGCCTAGGAGTTCAAGATGAGCTTGGGCAACATAGCAAGATCCCCTCTCTACAAAAAATTAAAAATTAGCCAGGTATGGTGACACATGTCTGTAATCTTAGCTACTTGGGGGGCTGAGGCAGAGGCAGAGGGATCACTTGAGCCCAGGAGTTTGAGGCTGCAGTGATTCTGCCACTGCACTCCATCCAGCCTGGGTGACAGAGGAAGGCTCTTAAAACAAACAAAAACACTGTTGGGTATCGACTGGGAGAGAACATTCTACAAGTGAGATTAAAAGATTAGAAACCACAAATACTGATTTACATACACTCTCCTGCACAGACGGTGGTTTATTCAGTACAGTGCTGTAGAAACAACTGTTATGGCTGTAAAATCTGCATACCACAGGAACACCAAAACGCTAGCCTATGAGGTCTCCATGGACTCGATGTGTAAGGTTCCAATTAACTGAAAAATGCTGGGTATGTATGCATAAAATGAGAATCCTAATTTGAGTATTTCCTCAAATCTGAAGGAACACAGGTTCCTCAAGACCAGGACTCCAAATAGACAAAAGGAGGTAAATACAGTCGTGTGCTGCGTGACCATGTTCCAGTCAATGACAGACACCTACACAATGGTGGTCCCATCAGTTCATAACAGCTACACCATACAGCCTCAGTGTGTAGTAGGCTACACCATCTAGGTTTGTCAAGTACACTCTATGATGTTTGCACAATGATGAAATTGCCTAATGCCACATTTTTTAGAATGCATCCCTGTCATTAAGCAATGCATACTGTTTGTTAAATGAATCTGCACACAACTGGCTGGCAATGTGAAGCAATTAAAAATTGATTATCACCTTGCTTGCAAACGTAGCTTAGCAGTTTATACTCTAATTTAATTAGAGCAAAATATGGTGAAAATTACATTATTGTTATTTTACACATAAGTGAAAGAAAAACAGTGGGATACAAAATGAATTTCTCAGCATAAATGTGGAAAAATATGACATGAGAAGGTGAGACAAAATAACAATTTTGATGCTCAAAAGGCAACAAAAATTTCCACTTCTCTTATAGATGATTTTATACCTTGATAATCTTCCTGTTCTTGCCGTTCATTGATATCTAGTGTGAGCTTTTTCATTCTCATCCTCTCTTCTTGTTCTGCCTGTTGCTGGTTCCAATGATTTGCAGCAAGTTGAGAGGACATGGGTACATTAAGGATCTTAAACTGGAAGAAAATAACAAAGGAGTTACAAATAGTTTGAGAACACTGAGAGAAAGAAAAAACAGACTTCAAATAAAATAGCAAGTACAGGCTGGGCACGGTGGCTCACACCTGTAATCCCAGCACTTTGGGAGGCTGAGGCGGGTGGATCACGAGGTCAAGAGATCAAGACCATCCTGGTCAACATGATGAAACCCCGTCTTTACTAAAAACACAAAAATTAGCTGGGTGTGGTGGCATGCACTTGTAGCCCCAGCTACCCGGGAGGCTGAGGCAGGAGAACTGCTTGAACCCGGGAAGCGGAGGTTGCAGTGAGCCAAGATTGTGCCACTGCACTCCAGCCTGGGCAAAAGAGCAAGACTCCAACTCAATTAAAAAAAAAAAAGGTAGATAGATAATTTCTTAATCATCATGAACTGGAAGTTGCAACTCTAAGATGTTTTTATCTAAACACTCAGAAATAAAACAGGGTGGCCATTTTTCCCCCTTTTTAGGTTCCTGATGATAAAATTTGAAATTTCCTTCATAATCTACTAATAAGCCTAATGATGATGGTACTAATCACAATAATAAAATAGTATAAAACATTATAGAGAAAATTTCATAACGTGATCAAAAAAGGTGAGAAATATAGGCTTTCTTATTCATTTATAAGATTAACAATTTCTTCGTTTAGATCTTCTAAAGGGAAACAATTATAAATAAAAGATGAACAAAAACACATTTTATGAACTCTGAGACAAGTTTTACAAAAGGCAAAGTTCTCAAGTATTATGTACTTAAAAAGAACATAAAAGAGACAGTAATAAATACAGGGAAATGAAGAGACAAATTTACTGATGGCCACCTTTGCCTACTGCCTTTACTGCAGAGCTGCTAAGATACTATTAACAGAGACACACTACTTTATAGCAAATTAGATGATAAAAATATTGAAGCCACTCAAACTAAATTTCCCGAACATAATAGCAATGAAGGTGATTTAGCTGATATTTTGCAGCTACTCCATGACTGTAGCTAAAATTAAAAAACATACAATCTCAAGTTACTATGACATGTAACTATCAATTATTCTAGTCAAAATATAACAAATCATAACTCCTTATATAAATATTAATTGCAAAAATGGTTTGTCTGCCAGTATTAAACTATACTATGTTATGCATTTGTTTGAATAAAAAAGCTTTTTAAAGCATTTTATAACATTTATATTACATTAAAACTTGCTTTAATTGACATTTATTATTCTAATTCAGAAATATTTAAATCTAGAAAAAAATAAATGGCTAAAAGCATTATCTTTTTCTTTCTCTGCAACTACTCACTTCATTGGTGCAATTTTTTTCTAATGACCACAACAGAAAGTTATTTCTGAGTACAAATTTGATGCACAAAGAGGTCTTTCACTTAAAATCCAAAGATTCCTATAAGGCAAGACATTTCACATTTGTAGAAAAACCGTTGCACCAGAAGGGCCAACACCCAAAAGCCAAATAAAGGAATAAAAATCAGAACAAAATCTACTTTCTTTTTCAGACCACAACATACCAGCGATGTTTCTTCAAATAATGTTCCAAAAAACTGAATATTTTCCAAAATTCCAAATAAAGTTTAGAAGCACTGAAAATTTACTTAATAACCAAGTACTCTGAGTTTTCATTTCATGTCTGCTAATATTTTTTAAATTTAGTAATAATATATCCTTAAAAATTAAAAATTAAACTAAATGCCACATTTTAAGAAACAAGGACTTCAAATTCATTTACATAAAATTACATAAGCCACCCGGTTTATAATCTACCTACTTTGAACCAAAAATATTCCTTCTAAAATACACATAATCTTATTTTGACCCACACAATTTAGAATTTCAGACTGCTGGGGTATACTTATTTTCCAAAGTCCACAAGTTTCTTTTAAGTAGGCATTGATTAATTTATTTTCAATTCCTACACGTTCTATAAGGGCCAGATGGGGTGTAGAGTTGACAAAGGTGTTAATGAATATTCATGTACTTCATGAAAGGGAGGAAGAAAAAAAACTCATTATTTACTGTTGTACAATCTGACCTTCAAAAAGAGATATTCCTAAACTCTCTTTTAGTTAACAAAAATCATGGCCTTCCTGTGCCAATGTAACAGCATTATCTAGCAGCTGTGCAGGAATGGAGACCAAGGTATATCTAGCTGAAGCTGCCGTGTACTGCCCTCCACAATTCAACAGACAGATATGTGCATGTGTGCATGCCTTCCAACTTTACAGCCTAATTACCTTTAGAAACTGTGTGCCAAGAAAGCCGGTGATGGGGGGAATGGAGGAGGAAGCTAAGAGTTTTTAAAGAGAAAGAGAATGAAGGAGATCTAAAACGTGATAACTGAAATAGTAAAGTCTGGTTCAGAGAATTAAATAGTCCCTAGAAAAGCAAAAATGCTGGGATTTGTGAATCCTCGTAACAGTGGTGAATTAGCATTTCCAGGTGCTCTGAGGACAGCAGTCTTAGCAAAGATCTCAGGACAATGCCAAATTTAGGGCCTGATTTTTTAAAAAGCTCTCATTTTCCTCACAGATAGAGAATGGGGAGTAAAGGAATGGGGATGTGCCAGAGCCCAACCCTGGTCGAAGGAGGGGAGGGGTGTGGCTCTCCTGAAAGCACCAGGAGGCCTGGCTGGAGCCTGGACTGGAGGCAAGGCCGGACGATGGAAGTGTCTGAGGAAGATTCAGCAATGCTCTGATCCTGTCAAAGTTAACTCTCAATACATGAGTCATGCCGTGAAGTCTTTGCCAGCTCCACACTCCATGATTATTTTATTTATTTATTTCTTTTTTTGAGACGGAGTCTCGTTCTGTTGCCCAGGCTGGAGTACAATGGTGTGATCTTGGCTCACTACAACCTCCACCTCCTGGGTTCAAGTGATTCTCCTGCCTCAGCCTCCTGAGTAGCTGGGATTACAGGCACACGCCACCAAGCCTGGCTAATTTTTGTATTTTTAGTAGAGACGGGGTTTCACTATGTTGGTCAGGCTGGTCTTGAATCCCTGACCTTGTGATCCGCCCGCCTTGGCCTCCCAAAGTGCTGGGATTACAGGTGTGAGCCACTATGCCCGGCCACACACCACAATTCTAATTGGTATATAGGTGGTATCACTGCAGCAACAAGTAGTATACTGCTCAAGTATATCACTTTCATGCTGTACAAGTATATCACTTGTATACTGCACAAGTATAGTGCACAATTTTGATCTCGGTGTACATGAGAAGTTGCCTGACAAATGCAGGGATAAAATTTAGGCATCATCTGTTTGAGGCTGTGCTAGTGGGGAGGACATCTCAGATGCAACTTATTGTAGGGTCTTCCCTGATCATCCTACCTAAGAGGCAGCCTCCCTCTCCTGGCATCTCATCATCCGTGTCTCTTTCTATCCTCTTACCCTGCTTTATCCTCCTTGGTAGCCATCCCAACGTGACTTGGTGTATTTCTCATATGCCTCCCAACACCAGAATGAAAGCTCGCAAGAGAGGAAGGACTCTGGCTAACTGCCTCTATATTCTGCACACAGAAGTGCTTGGTGTGTAGCAGGTAAATAATAAATACTTGTTAAATGACTGTGTAGATGAATGTGGTATTGGACTTGTCTAAGATAACTGTGGCAGCTACCATATGCAACAAAATCTAACATTCTATTAATTCTAAGATACACCATTATTTTACTTATCACTAAAGCAGAAAGAAATGCTGTCAATTATCACAGGATTTCATGGACTCTAAGAAGCAACTTGATCTCAGAAATGTTAAGATGTAAAAAAATTTTACAGAATTGACCTAAATACACCTAAAGGTGTATCTGAGAGCTGGCCTCTATTCTCTTCATACCATGTTTCACTATCTGCAAATATGTGCATTTGTCTCTCTGCTCTCTCAGTAGGAGATAAGTTCCACAAGGGCAGGAACATTGTTCTGTTTATCACTGTAGCCTCAGGACCTGAAATAGAATAGTACCTGGCACGTAGTGATGCTCAATAGTTGACAAATCAACTATGAATCGCTAGAGTAACAGCTTGGTAGAGGGGGAAACGGTTTTGAGGGACCATCTTGTACGAAGGGGGAAAGAGCAAACAAGAAGAATGGAGAGGGATATGGAGAAGGGTTGGTGTGATTTTCAGCTGACGGCAGCCGAGCCTCTTCCTGAGCTGCATCAGTCGCCATCCTCCTTTCCTTCCCCGCCTGGGGCTTGCTTGTGGAAGTTTGTGCTAGAAGTCAAGGTACTTACATATTCTTACAAACATGTATGATTTAAAACACATAAGGGGCCAAGCGCAGTTGCTCACGCCTGTAATCCAAGCACTTTGGGAGGCCGAGATGGGCAGATCACCTGAGGTCAGGAGTTCCAGACCAACCTGGCCAACATGGTGAAACCTCGTCTCTACTAAAAATACAAAAATTAGCCGGGCGTCATGGTGGACGCCTGTAATCCCAGCTACTCAGGAGGCTGAGGCAGAAGAATCGTTTGAACCTGGGAGGAGGAGGTTGCAGTGAGCCAAGACCCTGCCACTCCAGCCTGGGCGACAAAGTGAGACGCCGTCTCAAAAAAACAAAAACAAAAACAAAAAAAACTATATAAGGGAAGAAATTATTCTACCACTGAATGGTTTAAAACTGTCCAACCCTTATCCCCTTGTAGGTCAAAGATAAGTTAAAACCTAACTGGATAACTCACAATCAGCTATAATTACAGGGCGGGCAGTTTCTTACCTGCTGTTTATTGCCTTTTCTTGTTAACATGACAAACGGCATTGTGTCTGCAGACTCAGCCTCTCCTTCCCCACCTCCCAGTGGGGGCCCTTTCCTCAGCTGGCTTTTGAGATGCAAAGGAATGGCAACATCTAGTTGGTGCACTTTAACAGATTCACCACTTCGTTGCTAAAAGAAATTAAAAAGGACGTAATAAACACTCCAAGATATATATGGATATATGTCAGTATAAATTGTAAACTCATTCAATGCTGTATTTCTTAAAACACAACAATCATAAGAGCCATAACAGTCAACAATTACAACCACCATAATACTCTTTCTGAAACGTGGATAAATCTAGGGAGTATTTCTCCCTCCACCTAACACCTCTGCCTATGACATGGAAGGAAATGCAGGACTTGGCTGCTGTTGACTGCTCCAGCCTCTCCCAAGCACGCAGTGCTGCGGGTTCTACCGAATCCCCCTGCTCCTCAAATACACTACACCCTTCTATTCATCCTCCTAGATCACATCTTCCTTCATAATCACCAGGCAAGGTGGGCTCATCACTGCATCCCTTTCTCCAGGGCTCCCCAGCAGGGCGTTACCCACAGCAGGAGTTCAGGGAGTACTGAAGAATGAATGGAATCTATGACCATTTGTATTAATTCCTTGGTTGGTAATATCAATTATTTTTAGCATTTACACTGAATTTTCCAACCAATTAATTAAATGAACCTTCACCGAAGACTTGCCATGTGTTACAGGCTTGGAGACAGTAATGTTAAAAATACTTAGCCTCTACACTCAAAGAGCTCATAAGCTTGTTAAGACAGATACAGAAACAATGATGATGATACATCATAGGTGTACTGCACCTGTGGAGGAGATGAAGTGACTACCTGTACCTGGCTGAGAGTGGTTGCGTGCCTTTCACAAAAAGCTGAATAGAAATGGCACATTTGAGAATGTTAAAGACTTCATCAACTTCTTCCAAGCAGATGGTAAAAGAGCAGTTTGGGGAATGCGGAGGGAATCGAGGCAGGGGAAGAACAGGTGCAAAGAAAGGACATGGACCACCAGCATGGTACACTTAGGGAACTGCAAACACATGACTGATGAATGAGCAGCAAAGAGGGACGAGCTGAATGTTCCAGGAAGGTAGGCAGGTCATGCTGAAAGGCCCTCAATGTCTTAGAAACTGCTCTACCACCATTTAAATAGTCTTCTGATATAGGCCCCATATATTCAAGAGACTTGCAAATCAAGCAAAATCCTGTTTTATTGTTTCTTTTTTAAGCTCTAGTTTATCATAATCTGCTTGAAGTCTTCCCAGGTTCGTAAGATTTATAAAGACTTTTTACTTAAAATTCAAAAGGATCACAATAGACAAACCTTGATTTTTCTCCTTGATTATAAAATTAACATATTCTTTTCATAAAATATTTAAATACAAAAATGTATTGGTAAGTATGTCCATACTAACTCCTCCAGCGACTTCCCACTGCCCCAACCCCAAGACGCAACAACTATTAACAATGCAGTATGTTCTTTTGGATTTTTTCAACTATTAACAATGCAGTATGTTCTTTCGGATTTTTTCTTGCATATACTAATAATATAGACACAAGCAACCACAATGCATATTGCTGTATACTCAACATACATATTTTTTATTCTGTTTAATCCTATATCTTGGTTATCTTTCTCTTTGAGTATATACAGAGCTAATTACATTGATATGCCCTTATTATTTAATTATTGACAGACAATATTTTTTTTTAAATGATCCTTCCCACACATGGAAGGACTTTCCTATCACAATGTGACAACTTTGTATATTTAGCTTTATAAAGAGAATTACTAACTAGGGGTAAATTTTTAGATCAACTGGCAAGCCCATTCGACAGGTTTACTGAATTTCCCTCTAAAAAAGCTGGACTGATAGATATTTACAAACCAAATCATTACTCAAACAAAACCACACTGGATATTATCACTTAGTAAATCCCAATATCTGATGGTCTGATAAGTGAAAAGGCTCATACTATTTTATTACTCATGACCTTTGGCATGATTTTGCCATTACCTTTCACACAATAAAAAAAAAAAAAAAACTAGATCATTCATCATTTCTCATTGATTTGCTATAGTAAAAGTATTAGGCCTTTGTGTAGACCATAAATATTTTCTTCCTGGCCTGTCATTTCTTCAAGTTTCTTATAGCATCCTGTGCTAGAAGGCAACACAGTAAAACAGTTGAGAACAAACTCCACCACGTCCTAGCCATGTGGTCTTAAGCAAGTTTTTTTTTTTTTTTTTTTTTTTTTTTTTTTTTGGAGACAGAGTCTCACTCTGTCCCCCATGCAGAGAGACTGTGCAGTGGCACAGTCTCAGCTCACTGAAACCTCTGCCTCCTGCGTTCAAGCGATTATCCTGTCTCAGCCTCCCAAGTAGCTGGGACTACAGGCACCCACCACCACAACCAGCTAATTTTTTGTATTTACTGGAGACGGGGTTTCACTGTGTTAGCTAGGAGGGTCTCGATCTCCTGACCTCGTGATCCTCCCACCTCGGCCTCCCAAAGTGATGGGATTACAGGCGTTGAGCCACCGTGCCTGGCCAGCAAGTTTCTTGTCTTTCCAAGCCTCTGTTTCTTTAGCCAAAGCAAAGGAATACTAACAGTATCTGACAGCACTATGCAAAGAATAGATGTAAAGCGCTTGATGCAGGGCCCAACAGTCTTCATAATTATTGGAGTGTTTGATAGATTTGCAATTAATTCTGCTGTGGAAATAAAACAGGACGTCAACTTTATTTTTGTTTATTGTCTGTTTTCCCTTAACTGATTTGCAACGTTATCTTCATCATATTACTAAACGGTCATGTTTTGGGTCTATTTTGGATTCTTCTCCATTTCATTAATCTGTTCCTGTATCAAACTATTATTGTCAGTTTAAAATGTTTTATCTTTTTTTTTTTTTTTTTTTTAAGACGAAGTCTCGCTCTTGTCTCCCCCAGCTGGAGTGCAATGGCGTGATCTCGGCTCACTGCAACCTCCACCTCCCAGGTTCAAGTGATTCTCCTGACTCAGCCTCCTGAGTAGCTGGGATTACAGGCGCCTGCCACCATGCCTGGCTAATTTTTTTGTATTTTTAGTAGAGACAGGGTTTTACCATGTTGGCCAGGCTGGTCTTGAACTCCTGACCTCAGGTGATCCACCCGCCTCGGCCTCCCAAAGTGCTGGGATTACAGGTGTGAGCCACAGTGCCCAGCCATGTTTTCATATCTTGTAGAGCATTTCACTCATTTCCTGAAAATCTGTTAGCTATTTTGCTTATTCTTACAGATGTTTTAAGAAATAATTTTAAATTCATTCTGCATTGATCTCCCTGCTCTTCTCTTTCCCTTGGAAAAACAAAACAAAACATCTTCCTGGTGTGATATGATTAGGATTATACTAAGTTTAAGGGCTTGATTTATGGAAAATTAATATCTCTAGGATACTGCATCCTCCTATGACAATCTCATCAAAACAAAGAGACTCTGTACAGTTGTTCAGTACTTTGATAATGCTTAAAAACTAGGGCCTAATATAGAATTAAGTTTTTCTCCAGCACAAAAAGCACATCTGCAAAAATGTGAATTCGAACTTCCCTCCTCGATTACATCTTCCCATCCTTCCAGCTTGCTTCTTCAAGAACTGTCAATAAGCAAAAATTTTTGGACCATATCAAAAACTTCTATTCCTTTGACTTCATCAGCTTTTCTACCTTATTTCTAAATGTTAAGGTTCTTCAGGGCTCAATCCTGACCCTGCTTCTCTTCTCTGTCCACACTTTACACCAGGGATGAATCATTTGTTCCGATGCTTTCAATATACTCTACCCATCACATTTCTGTTTTCACTCCACGTAACCTTCTGATCTCCATACATTTCCACTTGGACACCTCAAAGGCTTCTCAAGTGGAACACGGCCAAAGGGAAACTTTTGCTCATTGGTCCTTTGTTTCCTGTCCCAGAGATTAGCCAGTGGCCCAATCTGGAAAACCAACTATCATCTTTGATGTCTCACCCCCTACACACCCATATCCAATCCAGCGCCAAATAAGCCAGGTCGTTCTACCTCCGAAATAGCTCAAATCCAGACTTCTCTCCATGTGCCTTGCCATATGCTAGACAGCTGACTGTCATCTCTCACCTGAATCACTACCAAAGCCTTCTGTCCAGGCTCCCTGCTTTTAGCCTTGCCCTGGTGGGTACCTCTGCCCTCCCACACAGGATTGTGCCCTGCCCTCTATTAGTGCTGGCCTTCTTTTAGTTTTTTAAATACAGGTTCTTTTCTCCCTCAAGACATTTGACACATTGTTCCCATCTTCCCCTAAATTTTCACCTGGATGGATGGCTCCACTTTACTTTGCCCTGTTTGAAATTCATGACCTCAGAGACTTCTTCCCCACTATCCTATCTAGGAATGCCCTTCCCTTAATCTCTACCAAAGCATTCTGCTCTTAGCATTTATCCCAATTTGAAATGATATATTTGTTTAGTTGTTAAATATCTACCTTCTGTTAGAACAGGAACCACCTCAGTTGTATTTATCACTTTATACTTAGCCCGATGCACACTGTTAAGCACACAATAGGTACCCAATAAACATATCTGCTAAAGAAATGAGTGGCTGAGTAAATGGCTACTGATTTATATAAGATGGGAAGTTTCTCAGAGAAGTAAACTATTCTCTCCTCCAAGGGATTATAATGATTATGTTTTATTTGATTGCTTGCGCTCCTAAATAACATAAATGTAAGATTTATTTCATAAATTAGGAGCTTTCTGGATATATGAAGACATGTTATTTTAATATATAAAGAAAGAAGATCACCTAAGACACCTATAACACTAATTTGTACTTGATCATACCTTTGGCTGTAGCAGCATCAAGGAAAGTAAAATCCAATATTTCAACTCTAAAGGACTGCTCCATGAGCATATAAAGATTCCATAATATCTTCTACCTTTAAAAAAAAAACCCTGTCTTTTAACTCTACGACCTTCTCTAGCTACCTCCCCGTTTCTCTTCCCTTTCTGGCAAAACTCCTCAAGACTTATCTATATGTAGTATCTTCACTCCCTCCCTTCTCATTCTCCACCAAACCCACCCCAGTGGGGCCTGCATCCTGCCATTCGAACAAACCCACTCGTCACGTCACCAAAGGGTTAACAACAAGTACATATAGGGCTGAAGTAAGCAGTCTAAGATTTTGTCTCTAACTCTAGAAAAATATAGTTACTTGAAATTACTGTGGCATTCAAAAAACTGCTAAGTAGTGTTTTTTAGAAAATTCAGTTTATTAATGTTATGAATACATTAAACAACTAGCATTTCTTTAAACATTAAATAACAAACATTTTTCCATTAACATAGAAGCTATTCAACTAATAAATGGAAGAATTTACTGAATTAAATGACCCCAAATGTCTATCTTCTGCACAGTTTGGCTTCCAAACAAACTGCAAGAAAGAAGTCTTAGAAATATGACTTAATAGGCCAGGCATGGTGGCTCACGCTGTAATCCCAGCACTTTGGGAGGCCGTGGCAGGAGGATCACCTGAGGTCAGGAGGTCGAGACCAACCTGGCCAACATGGTAAAACGCTGTCTCTACTAAAATACAAAAATTAGCCCGGGGTGGTGGCACATGCCTGTAATCCCAGCTACTAGGGAGGCTGAGGCACAAGAACTGCTTGAACCCAGGAGGCAGAGGTAGCAGTGAGCTGAGATCGTGCCACTGCACTCCAGCCTGGGCAACAGAGTGAGACTCTGTCTCAAGAAAAAAAAAAGAAAAGAAATACGACTTAAGAAATAAAAGGCAAAGATTGGCACAATGAAATTATTCTGTTCCAAATCTTGTATGTGTTGCATTTTCACCGACTCTACCTCATGCAAATCAGGATGTGGGATGCAAGAAGGACAAGAAGCTGGCTGCAAGCTGTCTACACATGATCTAGCAAAAGCTGCTGCAGAAGAGACACTTAGATAGGAGAGGCCTTCACATGAACCAGAATGTAATGGGCTGCAATGTTTTGTATCGAGAAGAGTCTTTGAAACAAATGACATTTAATACCTGTAGATTTTCTAGCATCATTTTATCCAGAGCTTGAATGAAGTCCTCATCTTCTACACAAGGTACATGCTTAAGTCCACCGCCTTTAATCATTACCTCCTTATTAAAACAAAACAACAAAATCAGACCAGAAATTTTAACTGTAATGTTTTCTAGGGCAAAGCCTTTTAGTATTGACAACTTGTTTAACATAACTCAAGGAGTAAAATGAGTACAATATCTAACATTATTCAATGTTAAAAGAATTTAAAGAAAATGGTTAGGAAAACAAATTGAAAATGAATTTCTAAAGAAATATTTTTCATAATCAAAAGAAACAAATTCAGTTTCATGACTAAAATTCAAATACTATAAAAATGCTGCACAATTTCAAAAAGTAAAATTTTCAGCCATACGTACAGTATTCTCTTCATCGGTTTCATTTTCCTTATTGGAATCTGTAAGGTAATCTGTATTCTCTTCCTCCTCTTCTTCTCCCTCATCATCATCATTATCAGAACCCTCCTGAAATTATTGAACATTAGAAGATTAAATAACTTTTCGAAGTGTAACCATATTTTACATGCCTTAAAAAGATTTCAAAACTTCTGTATAATTGTTTATTATTCTCAAGTTTTAGCTCTTTAGGTAGTTGGTTTCCAATGGGAGGGCAAAGTCAGCTAGCAACATTTAAGACAAATCAGTAGTTGAAAACCCATCTCACTACCTTCCACTGATCTAACAATACAGAGATCTATTGTAGAAGCTCTTTCTTGAATTCCACAGTGAAGAAGTTTCCTGAGCCTTTTGTGTTCTCCTCCTCCTGAAACAAATCTGGAGAGGCTGAATGTCTCACAGTAGTTCTTTAATACCCATCTAACTGCAATGGAAACCAACAAAAGTTCAAATGTAACAGCATTACCAGCTGAAAGCAATGATACAGCATTACCTGTTACAAAGCACTTCGATTTGGAAGGTGTTCTCATACACTTCATTTTGTTTGCTCTACCCAAGTCTGAGGATGGAAGGACAAGCTTTATTGTTCCTATTTTACACATGAAAAAACTGAGGCTCAGAAAAGTTAAGTGATCTGCCCAAGGGCACACTGCTGTTAAGCAGAAGACCTGGCCGTTCAGCTCCCCTAACTGGTGGTTTTCAAGGACTACTTCACCCCATCCTCACAGTCAGTCCCTGCCTCCCTCCACTTCGATCAGCTGAAATTTCTTGTCAAACAGAAGATGGGGCAGAGCACCGAGAGATTTTCAAAGGGCACAAAGCACAGAGTGGAGCTTCATTTACCCCTCCACCCCAGTATCCCAAGTCACCCCCGCATGGTTCCTTAAGAGTAAAGAAAACAAAAAACAAACAAACAAAAAAACCAAAAACCCACTAAATCCAGCTGCCTCTCACTGTGCCATGATGGCTGAGAAATAATTCCTGAAACAAATACTTAAATGTGTTACATTATCTTTAGTGTATGTAGCAATTAATTCCAAAACCCCAACAGTGTATAGACAGCTGAAGATTCTGAGTTCTTAAAATGAAAACGTTTCAAAAATGTATACCAATGGTCGGCGCCACGGCTCACACCTGTAATCCCAACACTTTGGAAGGCTGAGGTCAGGGGATCACTTGTCAGGAGTTCAAGACCAGCCTGGCCAACATGGCGAAACCCCGTCTCTACTAAAAATACAAAAATTGGCCAGACGTGGTAGCAGGCACCTGTAATCCCAGCTACTCAGGAGTCTGAGGCAGGAGAATCACTGGAATCTGGGAGGCAGAGGTTGCAGTGAGCCGAGGTTGTACCACTGCACTCCAGCCTGGGCGACAGAGCGAGACTCCATCCCCCACCAAAAAGAAAAATGTACACCAATACATTACCTTTTTCCCCCCAAATGCATTAATGTTTTCTGAATTAATTTTATAATTCAAAATTAAATTTGCAATAGAGGTACTCTTAAATTTGCTCTTGAAAAAATGAATCCTTTCTCAACACTTAAAAGACACTTCCCATTCATAAACTAAGCTAAAATACATTAACTTTTCCCCTCTCTCCATCCTTTACATTTCATATTACTCAGGGAATGTAGCATGCATTAATTTTTCAAATTAAGATTTTGAACAAGAATTTCATTTGTCCTATCCCAGTGTACACTGATATAATAATGGGTGGAATTAAGAAGTGCTCGTCAATGGACCACAAAACCTAAGCAGGCTAGGGAAAGCAAGAGGAACAGCGTCGCAAAAGGCAAACTGCCTGAGTTCAAATACCGGCTCTGCCATCACCTGCTCTATGATCTTGGGCAAATTATTCAACCTATCTGTGCCTTTGTTTCCCACCTACTGCAAGGGTAGTATGAGAAATGGTAATACAAATACAGCCCTTAGGGCAGTAACCATGAACAATAAATGCTCAGTAAATAACTATTATTGCTATTATAAGAATGAATCTTGCACTTTCTGTTGATAAATTACATAATGCTAGAGAATATTGGAGTTATCACAGAAGAACATTTAATTTAAAGTTATCTTTAACTTATAGAGCTGACATTTAAGAGAAAATGTTCAGGTTGTTAGGTGCTCAAAGTCACCCCCACTCTTCAAAATGTCAAATAGAACTTTAAACAGCTGAAGACCAAGATAAAAATAGAACACAGCATTTGTTTTTAAGAGCTGAATTCTAACCCTTCTGTCTCAAAGTAAATAACTGTAGAATATCCATTGCTCTTATTACTTCATAATCAATACATCTTTCTTTAATAAATTTCTCCTCCTTATGTTTGGAGGGCGGTCATAGGAAACTGGTCTTGGGGTGAAAGGAGAAGTGAACTATTCCAACCTAATTTATCACAAAGTGAACCAGAGTCCCAGTTCACTTCTCCCACACACAAGCACTTGGAACCTCCCTCTGCACATTTTGCTTGCATTTTTATGTAGCAAACACACATGTATCCTGTGCAATATGCATTCTCCAACTGGAAAAGTAAGTAATAGTTACAAATGATATAACTATCAAAATTATAAAGTTCATGTTTAAAAAGTAGAAAATGCACTTAGAGGAGGAAACATATCAGAACTCTTCAAATGAGAAATTAATAAGAAAATGAGCCCTCCTCAATATCATATTTACCAACAATGCTGGATTTATTAGATACTGCTCATGTAATTAGTACAGTAGCCAAATCCAAGACAACCATAAGATTAGTCTGAAAATATGAAATGGAAATACTTTCTCATTTCCCTTTGTTGTTATAAAATACTTAATGAGTCAACTTGAATTCTATTACTGAATGTTTCTATTACAACCTCATTTTGAAAACAAAGCAATATAATGTTCATCTAGTATACTAAAGCCAATTAAAGAAACATATTCCAGTTCTAAATTTTTACTAACTTATTTATATCTAAGGAAGTTCTAAGGTTGTCAAGAAAAAGTGGTAGCAAACAACATAAATACTTAATGGTGCATTTCCACTGCCTATAAATACTTGCCAATTAGGAAAACCATACATTATTGCCCATACTGTCTCTTCACAACCGATCCTTTTTAACTGATAGCAAAGCAATTTGTTATGCAGTTAAACCATTCCAAATTTCCAATAAGTTACAAAGCTTTAGGGCTAAAGGAAACACAGCCTTATGGATTTTTACATCTGACCGTAGAAAACTTTAATCACCTTAAATTATGAGTCCTTTCTCTTTAATTCTAAATAAAGCTTTTTAAAAATCCAGTTTGCAAATCTATCTTATGAATGTCATAAACAATTAACATTCCTTTAAATATTAAACCAACATTCTCAAAATATTTACATCCCATTTACTCAAATAAAAACTTTAAAAGTGAAATTAAATTTCCCCAAAACACTTAAGTATTGACTGCAAATTTAAACTTCTTTCAATATTTAATTAAAATCATACTTCCAGTGAAAAACTGCTAATTTCATGACTTAAATTTTAATTTCATCAGTATTCTATTCGTATCTTTACTCACTCTAACTTTTTAAACTCTCGTTTTGTTTCTTCTATACCCCTAACCCATTCCCCAATCTACCTCGAGATTATAAAGCAAATCTCAGACATCCTTTTATTTTGATCGACTTTTTTTTTTCAATTTAAAGAAACAGGGTCTCACTATGTTGTCCAGGCTGGACATGAATTCCTGGGCTCAAGCAATCCTCCCACCTCGGCCTCCCGAGTAGCTGGTACTATAGATGTGCACAGCTTCATGGAACATATAAACGTAAGTGAGTTTGGAAGAAAAAACTGAAGAATCATGGGCCAAACGTGGTGGCTCACGCCTGTACTCCCAGCATTTTGGAAGGCCAAGGTGGGGGATCACTTGAGGCTAGGAGTTCGAGATTAGGTTGGCCAACATGGTGAAACCCCATCTCTACTAAAAATACAAAAATTAGCTGGGGATGGTGGCACACACCTAAAATCCTAGCTACTTGGGAAGCTGAGGCACAAGAATCACTTGAACTACGGAGGTGGAGACTACGGTGAGCCGAGATCATGCCACTGCACTCCAGCATGGGCGACAGTGAAGGCTGTCTCAAACAACATCAACAAAACCCAAAGAATTAAAACTGCTAGTTTTAATCACACAGAAATGACATTTTGCTAAGTCAGAAACAGTACAAGAACAATTTCATATGGTTTAACTTAATAGTCATAGATACAAAAAGGGTGTATCAATTACTATCGTATATGTTGAATTTCGGATTTCATATAACCATGAGATCTGGGAAAAATAAAGCAAACCTCATTAATATCTAGCCAGTAATTTTGTTTTGAAGAGTATAAAATCCACTGACTAAAAAGTCCATATTCAACAGCGAGATTAAGATACACAAGAAGTGGGGTGCAATGGCTCACACCCGTAATCCCAGCTCTTTGAAAGGCTGAGGGAGGAGGACTGCTTGAACCCAGGAGTTTGAGACCAGCCTGGGCAATATAGCAAGATCCCCATCTCTACAAAAAAACCCAAAATAATTAGCTGGGCATGGTAGCACGTCCACACAGTCTCAGCTACTGAGGAGGCTGAGGTGGGAGGATTGCTTGAGCCCAAGAGGTTGAGGCTGCAGTGAACTATGATCACACCACTCCACTCCAGCCTTGGCAACAGAGAGAAACCTTGTCTCAAAAAAAAAAAAAAAAAGACGTGGAAATCAATTTTTTCTTTAAATTGCTTATTAAATAAAAATGCTATAATCAGTATTTTATTACTTTCTTTAAAAACTTTTAATTAAACAAGGGGTTTTATGATAAAAACATACTACTCGTTACATTTACTATAATAAAACTAAGGAGGAGGCCAGGTGCGGTGGCTCACGCCTGCAATTCCAGCACTTTGGGAGGCTGAGAGGGGCAGATCACCTGAAGTCAGGGGTTCAGGACCAGCCTGGCCAACATGGTGAAACCCCATCTCTACTAAAAATACAAAAATTAGCTGGGTGTGGTGGCGAGCGCTTGTTATCTCAGCTACTCGGGAGGCTGAGGCAGGAGAATCACTTGAACCCAGGAGGCAGAGGTTGCAGTGAGCCGAGATTGTGCCACAGCACTCCAACTTGGGCGACAGAGCAAGACTCTGTCTCAAAAAAAAAAAACAAACAAAAAACCAGGAGGAGGTCTTATGTATTAAAAAGATTTTGGCTCATACAATCAAAATACTCTTACACAAATGTACTCTATGTCGCTACATATAAAAGTCATCACCTCTTCTTCTGGCTCATTTACTTCACTTTCATTTCCAGATTGTTCTTCCGTTTCAGCCCCACCTTCTTCTTCTTCTTCATCCTCTTCAAGATTTTCTCCTTCTGTCATAGAATCTTTTGAGTCTTTGTCATTTACTAGGCCTTGAAATGAGAAGGTGGAAATGGAAAAATACATTAAAAATAGACACAGGCTAGTTTTCTACACTATACCAATTCATGTAAAAGTATGCATTAAGAATTCAACAGCCATTTTCTCAGAACAAAGGTAAAAGAATTAAAAACTACGGTGAGAAACATTTAAAAAACTAAATGTGTAGGCCTACATTTCAACAAATAAACACAACTAACAAAAAGCGAGAAAAAATAAGTGTATGTGTGTGTATACTTTTCCCTCTTTTCTTACAGCTTTAAATACTTGGATAATCTTGTATATCTCAGTCTTGGACAAAGGTAGAAAACAGTAACAGATGAGGTACAGTCTCAGCCATATGTAAGATACAGCGTTGGCCACACTCTTTACCAAATGAGATTTAAAGAGTCTCCAAAAACTCAAAAGACATGAAAAAAATCGTGCCACTTTAATGGAGAAATCATATGTGGCTATCAATTTGAATGTATGCAAATTAAGACGGGGGAATGGGGCAAAACGCCATAAGCAGCTTTGTCACCATACAGACTAATTTTTTTTCTTCAATAACAGCATTCTCCTCCTAAGCCTAATGGAACTCACTGGCCTGAATTTGCTTTCACCTCCTGCGTCCATCCCACATTTCACTGCCCAGTCAATTCTTCCTCCTGTTGGAATTCCAATCCACCCTCTCTACTTTTGATATGCACACAATGTGGTCTCATCTGATCCCACTGATCTGCTACCCACTCCTCTCTCCTAAGCCCTCCCCTGAAGTTGCCTTAGACGTCTCCTGTCACAGAACACACTGCTTTGAGATCTTGCTTGCCCAATATCCTTCTCAATAGAGAATACCCTTCAATATGCACTTTCAAATCCCATCCACTCTTCAAGGTCAGTTTCAGTTTTACTTCCTGCATGAACTGTCAATGAGTACTTCAATCTGTTACTTTTTCTCCTATTTGCTCCTAAAGCATGTGGAGAACTTACAGCATCTTACATTTGATGATATAGCATGTTGTTATTTTTTCCTAACGATCTCATAAATATTACATCAGATTATAAGACCCCTGAGGACAAAGAACTTGTCTTAAATGTTCAAAACTTAAGACAGCCCATATATTAATAAATACACAGTAGGTGTTAAATAAATACCTGTTCATGCATAGAATCTTAGAGGATTCAAGCAGGAAGAAACTTTAGCGATGATGTGATTTAACCCTCTCATTTCATGAATACTGCTCTGAACACTTCCAAACCAGAATTAAATAACATTGCCAATTACCATTTTAGTTTTGTTCTTAAATTAAAATAAAAATCTGAGCCAGTAATCCTATCTATCCTGAGAAAATCACAGGTACACTAAAAATATTATTTACAGTGGTATAAAACTAGAATCAACCTAAGAGTGAAACAGCTGTATTAAGTAAATTATGGCACATAGATACAAATGAATACAGCCAATTACAAAACAAAAAATAAAGCTTTAAGAGAATATGTGTAATGTCAAGAAAAAATTTCATAATGTATTAAGTAGAACCAATTGGTTAGAAAATCACAAACACAAAAAAAATTTAAAAAGAGTAGAAAAATATGTATTAAAATATTAACACATGATTATCTTTCTGTATGGAATATTGGTATTGTTTTCTTGGTTTTTTAAAAATTACTGTCATGAACACATTACTTTTAATACTATTAAAAGTTATTTTTAAAATATGATAAAATGGTTTTAGTGTTTTCCAATTAACTATTATGTTAATATTGGGATACTATAAAACTAACATGAGACAACGAATTTTCAGGTGTCTGAAAACAAAAAACTACCAAAGGCACAACACTGTATTATCTTTTGGTTTCTCAGTAGGAAACGGATTTAATATCGATTTTTCTGCATGCGTCTTCTTCCTCAACCAGGAAGCAAATGGAGACTTGGGAGTGCACTGATTGCGGCCGCTACCATCTTCAGAGTTTCATTCACAAACAGCGATCTATTTTTACCTCCATATTCTAAACAAGGACAAAGTCCTCACAAGAAGCCTGCAGTCCTTTAATTTAGCCTTTTGATCTACAAAGGACAAAGCACAACTGTTCTCTTTTCTGTCACTAAACTAGGTGTCACACTAATATTTACTCATGTCCACTATACAGAGAATACCATTCATGCAGGTTTTTGGGAAACAAGGCTAAGACTTAACAATTTTCCAAGGATCCAAAGCAAGTGAAATAAGTTCATAAATACTCTGCTCAATATGAGATCATGTATTCAATTAGAAATTTCAAAAGGAAAAGAAAGTAGGTAACTTGGAAAAAGGTTCAAAGAACAAAAAGAATCATATATGCCTTTACGGGTTAAGTTGTAGGAAAAGTTAATACTTGCACAATCAGTAGCAGCACTTGTAAAACCTTTACCATGAAAAGTGGTTCTTCAGATGTGCGATGTCGTAAATTTATATAATTTGCATAACTGGTGAAAGTAAAGATCCCTTAATGACAGACATGAATGTACCAAGTTCTAGTGGGAAATCAAATACTAGCTTAATAGTCTGAAAACGGGTCACTTTTTATTTATTTACTTTATTTTATTTTTTTGAGATGGAGTTTCACTCTTGTTACCCAGGCTGTAGTGCAATGGCGTGATCTTGGCTCACTCCAACCTCCGTCTCCCGGGTTCAAGCGATTCTCCTGCCTCAGCCTCCTGAGTAGCTGGGATTACAGGTGTGCGCCAACATTCCTGGATAATTTTTGTATTTTTAGTAGAGATGGGGTTTTGCCATGTTGGCCAGGCTGGTCTCAAACTCCTGACCTCAGGTGATCTGCCTGCCTCGGCCTCCCAAAGTGCTGGGATTACAAGTGTGAACCACCACACCTGGCCAAAACGTGTCACTTTAAAATGACTACAATAAAACATGCTAAGAACTATCAGCATATAAACCAGATTGGTATGGCTATACCTTGTACTGGTTATTTCTAAAGACATATAGGTTCCTGCAGCTCTGGTGGAAGCTGTTCAAGAGTTAACTCTTCTCCCCAAAACAACCTCAGGATACTAAAGTATATAGAGAACCTTCTAATTATCTCTAGATTTTCTCTAGTCCTTAGAGACAGAAGCAACTCTGCCAGTGGGTAAGCTCTGAAATCCTGTAGGGTAGAGTTCCAAACTTCTGACAGGTACTCCCTTCTACAGTTTCTTTGCTTGCACTTTCTAGGAAATAATGCCTGTTGAAAATATATACGCAAAAATAAGAAATGCTTTAATAAAAAATAGATTTTATATTAGCAACCAAAAATTCTAAAAGTAAGAGAGGTAGACAGGATTGTGGGTTTTTTTTTCCCCCATCACTGTCACTTGCTTCAAGTCCTGTCCTGCAAGTCCTGCGTAACTGCTGTCCTCCGGTTTGAAATTACTTAGTGAAATCAAGCACACCACACAGGCATTACCTAACACTACTACGTAACACTCAACACCGAAAATAGAAAAGATACAATGTAAACTCTGACTGGTAACATTACAAAGCAAATTCCAGAAATAATCTGCCAAATATCACCTTCATTTTCTGTCTGCAATCAATTGCTTACCTAGTTTTATTAAGAATTCTCGTTCCAAGTCTTGTACCTGCCTGATGGATTCTTCCAGAGAATTACAGAGTTTGATCTTTGGTCTTAGCAGTTCTAGTGTATCACTGATCATGTAATCTATATCAATAGGAAATGGATGGTCTTTTGTCCAAACCTCCAAACTTTTCTTCCACCAAACATAACGCTGATAACAAATGAAAAATAAATTTAGCTATAAGAAATTAATAACAAAATATTTTAAAATAATAAACTATATTGTGCTGTTTCCCAGTTATAACTACTAAGCTAAAAGGTTATAAAAGACACTTACCATTTCTATTAATGGTCAACAGCAATGATCCTATTCCAATCATTTCCCTCTGTCTATACAGGTCTTGAGCTATTTGGTGAATTTATTAAATATCTTTTTTTTTTTTTTTTTTTTTGAGATGGAGTCTCGCTCTGTCACCCAGTCTGGAGTGCAGTGGCGCCATCTCAGCTCACTGCAAGCTCCGCCTCCCAGGTTCACGCCATTCTCCTGCCTCAGCCTCCCGAGCAGCTGGGACTACAGGTGCATGCCACCACGCCCGGCTACTTTTTAATATTTTTAGTGGAGACGGGGTTTCACCGTGTTAGCCAGGATGTTCTCAATCTCCTGACCTCGTGATCTGCCCGCCTTGGCCTCCCAAAGTGCTGGGATTACAGGCGTGAGCCACTGCGCCCGGCCCTAAATATCTTTTTATTATAACTGTCACAGTTTTTTTAAGGCAAGGAAATATTATAAATAAAATACCAAATAAATTTTTAGGTACTCCAAAACAAGGCACTGATTTCCTATATTTAATTTTACAAATTTAACTAAATTCAAAGCCATCGTTGTGATAAATGTTCATTATTTTCTTTGTGCTACTTGCTTTGATTTTTGAAGAGTTAAAGTACCTGAAAATAAGGTTTTTGAAATATATAAAAATCACTAATCATCAACAAGCATTTATTGAATATCTACTGTGTATATGGCATGGTGTGGATATTTTCCCTCTCTACTCCAAGCCTGGTTCCCACATTCTATTTTATACTTGTTTTAATTCCTAAATTTACATTAACTGAAAGCACAACCCAAGAATTTACTAGTATATGAACAGGTATTCCTCTGGGAGTTTTACTCTTCCTCTCCAGTTTGTTCCAGGTCCTTGCTACTCCAAGTGTGGACCTCATCTGGGAGCTTCTTAGAAATGTAGAATCTCAGGCCTCCCCCTAGGTCAACTGAATCAGAATCTGCATCTTTACAATGTCCCCAGGGGACATGGATGCACAGGAAAGTTTAAAAGCACTGCTCCAGGGGATCCTTTCTTCCTGACCTTCTAATACTAAACTGTACACTCCATGTTCTGGGTGGAACACACAGACCTCATCACCCAGGCCTCACTCACTTCTGACTCCAATTCCTAGGTATGGCTCTGTTACACATTTTTGTCTGTTAATCAGTTTGGAAAATATTTTTGTCTCTTTTGGCTCCTGAATATTTCTGAGTGTTTCTTTTCTCTCAGCCTAAGATGTCAGAGGGAATCCAAAGAAGGATTCTCTTCTGAGAGAGATTCTACTTTGGATGCTGTTATAGCTGCCATTTTGCAGCAAAACTCTGGCTTTTAATACAGTATCCAACTTAAGATGGTCCTTACATACAACAGGGACTGCAACCCTCAAATCTGCAAGTCCTTTTCCCCACTTTTTGCTCATCAATTCAGAAAGTAAGGGAGTAATAAGTTTCCCTCTACTGCAAAAGAATAGCGGTAGGAGCAAGCTAACAGACCGCAATTCCCCAAGAATATTTACCCCAAACTTAACACACGCCACCATGTGGATGTATTTTTGATACTTCAAGTTACATTAAACTTATTTTCTTCATAATGGGTAAATGAAAATACTAACAATTGTGATTATATAGAATCGAATGGTACTATCACCACTTAGTAAAACTTAAAGCACTTGATAGTGAGTTGTTCACCCTAATTGGCACTTAGAAAATTGTATTTTATGGGAAATAGTAATTGGGCTCCAACTAATCAACCTATAAGTTAACTTCTGAAATACAAACTTTGTAGAGGTTGTAGTACTGTCCCTGTATTTGTATATGAATTTAATTTATATTGTGCTTGGTCTAAATCACAAGTTTATATAATAACCCAACATTAAGATATGGAAAACACAACCCAAGAATTTACGAATAAATGAACAAATATTCTTACTGTATTAAAAATAACACATTTTCCTCAAAAATGATAGGTTTTCTTTTTTTTAAAAAAAATTAGGCTGGGCACAGTGACTCACGCCTGTTAATCCCAGAACGTTGGGAGGCCGAGGTGGGCAGATCACCTGAGGTCAGGAGTTCAAGACCAGCCTAACCAATATGGTGAAACCCCCTCTCTACCAAAAATACAAAAATTAGCCGGGTGTGGTGGAGTACACCTGTAATCCCAGGTACTCTGGAGGCTGAGGCAGGAGAATTGCTTGAACCTGAGAGGTGGAGGCTGCAGTGAGCTGAGATTGCACCACTGCACTCCAGCCTGGGTGACACAGCAAGACTTACTCTCAAAAAAAAAAAAAAAATACATATATATATACACATATATATATCTTTTAGAAACAAGAATTTGGGCTGGGCGCAATGGTTCATGCCTGTAATCCTAACACTTTGGGAGGCTGACACGGGAGGTTTACTTGAGGCTAGGAGTGCAAGACCAACCTGGCCAACATAGCAAGACCCCATTTCTATTTTAAAAAAAAAAAGAAAGAAACAAGAATTTGAGATGTAAACCAGAATATACATGAGTGAGAAGAGAACATTAACAAATGTATTACAAATCACAAGTAATTTAATCAATAAATTACTGTATTAAATATCACGGTCCATAAATTACTGAACCAAATTTATAAACTGTATGAAAACAGCTCCCAAAATTAATGACCAATCATTATCAATCATAAAAGTTATATGCAATGAGAATGTTCATATAATAGAATCCATCATACATCTTTAAATTTCCAAAAGCATTCTTATATGAAGAATATAATCTAATTATGAACATATATATAATATATGAATACCATAACGTTTCTTCTCTCATAGTATTCTTTTAAAACACATGCAATATGTTAAATGATGCCAAACTGAATATTTCAGCTTATATACCTGAAAATATACAAGGAAACAATCAAGTTTTCGTTTACTGGAACCTCTGTCAAAGTACTGGCCACATGTGTCCAGAATAGTGCATACGAGTCTAATTCTGAAAAGATGCTCAGGTGGGTCCAGGGAACTTGGAGAGCCATCAGGATTAACACCAAATGAGGTAAAAGAATACAGAGTTCTGAAAATAACAGCTGATTCCACCATTCGGTAATTGTAAAGTTCTCCTAAGAACTTGGCACTGCTGATGCGCCTCTGATTAAATTTAGGTTGATTAACCTAAAAGGCAACAAAAACACAGATTTTCATTAAAGAGGAGTAGTGTATATGAAAACAGGTTAAACTTGTCTCTGTAACTTGAAAATATCTATTACTGAAAGAACACTGAACAGAGAAATGACAGATCTTTTCTAATAAACTGGTTACTTCTAGGTGTCCTTTTCTCTCTCTAGGAAATGGCTATCTTTAAAGTGTTTTCATAAAAAGAACATGTTAGGTATTAAATTTAGCTATCATTACATGAATTGTTTCTAAAACAGTTAAAATGTAATTCTACCCTTAACCTATTTTCTCTGCCATCAGTGAATTAAGGAAACAATAAATCTGGGTTTTACAGTAAGAGGAAACTGTTAGGCCGGGCGCAGTAGCTCATGCCTGTAATCCCAGCACTTTGGGAGGCCAAGACAGGTGATCACCTACGGTCAGGAGTTCGAGACCAGCCTGGCCGACATGGCAAAACCCCGTCTCTACTAAAAATACAAAAAAAATTAGCTAGGCGTGGTGGCATGCACCTGTAGTAGTCCCAGCTACTCGGGAAGTTGAGACAGGAGAATTGCTTGAACCCAGGAGGCAGAGGTTGCAGCGAGCGGAGATCGTGCCAGTGCACTCCAGCCTGGGTGACAGAGCGAGACTCAGTCTCAAAAAAAAAAAAAGAGGAAAGTGTTTACAGGAAATTCTTATAAAATGATTATCAGCTTTTTCTAACTAATAAATTTATAGATTCCTATAACTTGAGTCTCAATAGTAACCTAGAAATAATAAATTCTCCACGAATTCCAGTTGTGTGACATTAAAGGAAGTCTTGTTTACCTCCATTCCTAATCGAATATCTTCTAACACTCCATCCACAACGTGGATCCCAACATCCTCTTGGTAGAGCACTAGTCCTGCTAAGAGGTTGGCTACACAATGAATACTATTATATTTCACATTCCAGATGTTTATCATACAACAAATAACATAGTCTTTCACTTCTTGGTCCTGCCAGGGCAGCTTTCGCATCTGTCTCAAAACCTAAAGAGAATTTTGTTCAAATTATTAAGATAAGTACACAGTAGTCTGACCAAATAATACAGAAATTTTGCTATGATTGTGCAGAGAACTTTTGAAATAGAAAATACATTAGAAATCCCCTATCGGCCTCTTCAGAAATAGAAAAAATGAGACTTTCTAATTACGATAAAATGTATTATCATCTTTCCTGAATCCTTCCATAGTGCTCTCAAATTTTCTAGAGTTTTCAGGTCTTCAATCTAGGTGACTGTTCTCAGGTCATTAAAATAAATATCCAATCAGGAGTTTGGAGTAGGTTTTTTTTTTTTTCCCCCAGACAGTCTCATTCTGTCACCCAGGCTGGAGTGCAGTAGCGCAATCTTGACTCACTGCAACCTCCTCCTCCATGGCTCAAGCAATCCTCCCACCTCAGTCCCCCAAATAGACTGGACTACAGGCATGCAATAGCATGCCTGGCTAATTTTTGTATTTTTTGTAGAGGCGAGATCTTCCTATGTTGCCCAGGCTGGCCTCCAACGCCGACGTCAAGTAATCCCTGTGCCTTGGCCTCCCAAAGTGCTGGGATTACAGGCATGAGCCACCATGCCCAGCATGGAGTAGGTCTTTAAAAACAAAAATGGGCCAGGTGCAGTGGCTCATGCTTGTAATCCCAGCACTTTGTGAGGCCAAGGTGGGTGGATAATCTGAGGTCAGGAGTTCGAGACTAGCCTGGCCAACATGGCAAAACCCCATCTCTACTGAAAATACAAAAATTAGCCAAGCACAGTGGTGGGCAACTGCAATCCCAGCTACTAGGGTTGCTGAGGCAAGAGAATCACTTGAACCCGGGAGGCAGAGGTTGCCGTGAGCCGAGACTCCACCACTGCACTCCAGCCTGGGTGACAGAGCGAGACTCCATCTCAAACAAAAACAAAAACAAAAACCCAAGGTTTATGAAAAATAACATGCTCTCTTTGGTGCATAATTTGACATAAATAATCTCACTTTCTTTCTTTCTTTCTTTCTTTTTTTCTTGAGATGGAGTCTCGCTCTGTCATCCAGGCTGGAGTGCAGTGGCATGATCTCAGCTCACTACAACCCTCCGCCTCCAGGGTTCAAGCAATTCTCATACCTCAGCCTCCCGAGCAGCTGGGATTACAGGCATGCGCCAACACACTCGGCTAATTTTTGTATTTTTGGTAGAAATGAGGGTTTCGCCATGTTGGCCAGGCTAGTCTCGAATTCCCGGCCTCAAGTGATCTGCCCACCTCGGCCTCCCAAAGTGTTGGCTCATAGGCATGAGCCACTATGCCAGCTAATAATCTCACTTAAAAAATAAAATCATTAATTTCCAACAAATAAATAAACCCAAAGTCAACTGGCTAAAAGATCCCTTAAGGTGGAGGACACTGTATCAAGACTGAGGCTGTACGACAACCTCAATTTCCTCATGTGTAAAACGGGGGATAACAAAAAAAGTACTTACTTCCTAGTTTATGGTAAAGACTAGACAAGTTAAAAATATGTGAAGTACATAGGAAAGTGTCTGGCACATTATAAAAATGTTAGTGGCCAGGTGCAGTGGCTCACACCTGTAATCCCAACACTTTGGGAGGCTGAGGCAGGAGGAGGATTGCTTGAGCCCAGGAGTTCGAGACCAGCCTGTGGAACATAGCAAGACCCCATCTCTATTACATTAAAATTTTTTAAAAAGTTAGCAATTACTATTTCAAAGCCTCTACTATAGCAAGATGATCAGCAGAGCTCTAAACCATAATCAAAGTCTTTCCATTTTTCTCCTTATATAAAATGGATACTATTAGCCAATTGCAAAGTAAGCCTTTCATCTCTACTCTCTATTATCATCCACAATTCATCTTTCAAACACTAAACATGATTCTGACATTTCCAACGAAGCTGGTATGAGAACTCGTTTAGCCATTCTATACTTTTCAAACTTTTAGCCAATTCCAAAACTATTTGAAACAACTACTGCCTCTGACTGAGGAAGCTGGTTTCAATTTTCAAACCTGCAACATCATTCCTTATCACCTTCCATCCTAAAAGGAAAAAAATTCTACCCTGTATTATATGTCAAGTGTAGAGTTCACCAAGAAATGTTTTGTTCAACGTATCTTACTTAAAAGCAAAGTTTCTAACATGGTAACTACAATTATTAAGATAATAGGTCAGTGATTCTTTACCTTCACTGGAAATTAACCCCTGTTGAGAATCTAAAGAAAGCTGCAGACCCTGTTTCCAGAAAAATACAAATAGCCAGAGACGTTCAAAATTACGAGATTTCAGAGGGATCATGGGCCTCTTAGAACGTCTACTAAAGGTTAGGATCCTGTGTACTGATGCAAAATAATATTTAAGTACAAATTTATTATGGAATACCAGAGAGAAAGTAATAATTTCAAATATATACATAAAATCAAAATTTACTAGAGTTACTATTTCAATTAAAACAAAAATTATCATAAAAGGAAAACAAAACCTATGTCCCAAATATTATATATCATCATAAGAATTCCTTCTTAGGGTGACTTACACAGAGCTGATTATAAAGGAACTTGAGCTCTACCCCCACTTCTCCTAGACTCTACATAAGCTTAGCACTACCACAAATCTCATGTTAACTATTAACTGCATGATTTCATAAGATTTACCTTCTCGGTGGTAACCTTAGAGAGATCCTTGTACAAAAGTTTCCGGACATATTCCTGGAGAGGAGGACGTTTCTTTTTCACGGTTTTTTCAGCTGGAGGTGGGTTGCAGTAGTAATATGCATTCTCTACCATTGTGACGTATCTCGCATCAAGATGCATTGCTTGCTTCTTTCTCATCATTTGCTCCTGAAATAAAAAGTCCAAATTAATCAAAACACTTTCCTTCTAAGATTCCTTTACTCCTAACTAAACTTCTATTCTCAGTGATTTGCTATTTCAAAGTAATGGGTTAGAAAGGCAAAGAAAGGACTGGGCACTGTGGCTCACACCTATAATCCCAGCACTTTGGGAGACTGAGATTTCAGGATCACTTGAATCCAGGAGTTCAAGACCAGCTTGGGCAACATTATGAAACCCCATCTCTACAAAAGATACAAAAATTAGCCAGGTGTGGTGGCGCACACCTGTAGTCCCAGCTACTTGGGAGGTTGAGGTGGGTGGACAGCTTGAGCCCAGGAGGTGGAGGCTGCAGTAAGCCATGATTGGCACTGCACTCCAGCCTGGGCAACAGCAAGACCCTGTCTCTTAAAAAAACAAAACAAAAACACACAGAGAGGTGGGGGTGGTGAGACAAAAACAATCAACGGGCATATCAAAGAGCATGTAAGCATACTAACTGTTATACTACTTATCATTTTTAGAACATACTAGCCCATGCCTACTTAGCCTTACGTTTCATCCAATAAAATACTAGAGAACTTTACTACCAAGGTAACTTCTTTCATAACTTTGTGTCTAGGGTTGCTCAGTATCAGCTCAGAAGAGGTAACTAACAAATACAGATCTAGTCACTCACCGTCTACTTCATGGTTTCTCAGCCTCAGCACTACTGACATTTCGAATTGGATAATTTGTTGTGGGGGATTATTCTGTGCCTTGTGGAATGTTTTACAGCCACTCTGGCCTCTACCCACTAGATGCCAGTGGAGAACCACTGACAAGTTGAAGATCTTTAAACAGCACTCCTAATTCTTAAAACAGCATCATACCAAGCATTAAGATTACTGAATAATTAAGTCATTTTAAAAACATCTGCTGGGCGCAGGGGCTCAAGCCTAAAATCCCAGCAACTCGGGAAGCTGAGGTGAGAGAGTCCCTTGAGATCAGGAGTTTGAGACTAGCCTGGGCAACAAAGTGAGACCCCATCTCTACATTAAAATAAAATAAAGTAAAATAAAATAAAATAAATAGCTGGACACAGTGGTAGGTACCTGTAGTCCCAGCTACTCGGGAAGCTGAAGCAGGAGGATCACGTGAGCCCAGAAGCTCGAGGCTACAGTAAGCTATGATCATGTCACTGCACTCCAGCCTGGGTGATGGAGTGAGACCCCACCTCTAAAATAAAAAGTAACAGAATAAAAGAAAAATAAAGTAAAAAATTACCCAGGCACGGTAGTGTGCACTGTCATCCCAGCTACTCAGGAAGCTGAGGTGAAAGGACTGCTTGAGGACTGCCTGAACCCAGGAGTTCAAGGCCGCAGTGAGCTATGATCATGCCACTGCACTCCAGCCTGGAAGACAAGCTTAAGACCTTATCTCTTAATTTAAAAAAAAAAAATAAGAAAGAAAGAAAGAAAGGAAAGTAGCCAGGTGCACTGGCTCATGCCTGTAATCCCAACACTTTGGGAGGCCAAGACAAGAGGATCACTTGAGGCCGGGAGTTCAAGAGCAGTCCTAGCAATGTAGTGAGACCCTGTCTCTATAAAATAAAAAAATTAGCCAGGCATAGTGGTGTGCATCCATAGTCCCGGCTATTCGGGAGGCTGACGTGGAAGGATCACTTGAGCCCAGGAGTTGGAGGCTGCAGTGAGCTATAATCACACCACTGCACTCCAGCCTGGGCAACAGCGGGAGACCCTGTCTCAAAAAAAAAAAAAAAAATTACTTGGTACTTATTAGTGTTATGCACTATGGCAGGTGCGGGAAACTCATCAGTGAACAGGACAGACATGATTCCTACTTACAAGAAACTTAACAGTCTGGTGTCAGAAGACAGAATAAAATCAACAAATAAATCAACTACTATTCTTTTCAATAATAATTGCAACAGTAGTATGAACAATAAGTACTGAGATCCGAAACAACAGAGAACCTACTTCAGTTTGGAGTGGGTTAGGGAAGGTTTTTCTGAGAAAGTGACATTTAAACTAGGATCTGAAGGATAACAAAGGCTGAAGAACCACAGGAAGAGCACGCATGCAGAGGCCCAAGGAGAAAGAAAGGCATATGTGGCACGAACAGAAGGCCAGTGTGTTCCTAGTAGGGAGCAGCAGAAGAGGGAAGAGGAGGGAGGGGCCGGGTAATAGAGAGCACTGCACACCAAGGTGAGAAGGCTGGGTTTAAGTGTGCAGAGGGAGATCACTGACGAGCTTCAAGCGGTGTTGTGGACTGGGGTGCTGGGTGGTGGTGGATTTCAAGTTCTGTGTGTATGTGAGCTCAAGGAGGGCGGGGGCTGTATCTTTTTCACTGTCACATACGTAGCACCTAAAACAGTGCCTGACAGACATGCAATTCGTATTTAACGCATGAATAAATGAATGAATTTTTAAAAACATATTCACTCTTTCCTATGGACTGCTTTTCTATCTGTGCGAAATCATCATATACTAGGAGAAAGTTTTGCTATTTATAAGTTCAACTGTGGGTATACCAAGTTTCATAACTGTTTCTCTTGTCTCCTAGGATTTCTATAGTACACTGACTATAGCTAAGCCCCTATACTGACGCATCTCTGTACTATAATTAGTGAATGCCTGTTACATATTCAGTCTTCCAAACAGGCAAGAAAAGACTCCCATGTTTAAAAGAGGTAGAGATTTAATGACAACACCCTATAAGTTCTTTGGACAAAATAGAATGCATCATTTAACTTATCACTCGTACACAGATAATCCAGCTTTTAATCTCAATTAGTCTCAACCTGTTAGCTGGCCTGCTTTAGAACCTTCTCCCCCACACACGCACACTCACACATACCCCAAACTAATTTTAACATTAGCCAAGACTAATTTTGAAGGCAAACCAGTTAAAAGGTTATATGTCTTCTCAAATAAATGTGAATACATTTTAGATGATCCCATAAGCACTGATGTGCTTCAAACCAAACTCATCATCTGTTCCCTCCCCTTTATTCCCTCATATCTGTGACTGGCACCATCATCTGCTCAGATGCCCAAGGCAGAATTTTAGTCTTCCTGCTTCCTCATCCCTTATATCTCACCACCAAGTCTCCTCAGTTCTACCTCCTAAAAATTTTCATATAGCTACTCAGAATTCTCCAGCCTCTCCCCAACCATCCATACCCCGATTCATTTCTGCATTGTTGTCCCCCTGGGTTTCTAAACAGCCTTTTGACTGTTCTCTCTACCTTGGGTCTCAGCAGTTATCGCCTCCATACTAATCTTTCTAAAAACGTGAATCTGATCATATCCACCCTACCTGCTTAATTAAAATCCTTCAACAATTATTCACTGCCACCAGGAAAAAAACTCAAGCTCCTTAGCATGGCACTCTGGGCTCCTTATAAGCTAGTGTGTGCCTATCCTCCTCTCCAGTCTTACCTGCAGCTGTTTTATTCAACTGGTTTCTCTTCTCTGCCTTTAAGACTCAGCTTAGGTCTCTAAAATAAAAACTGCTTTTTTCAAGAACGCTTTCCTGATATAGTAAATTAGGTGCCTCTTCTACCTACACCCAAAATACCTTAGGCTTATACATTAAATCATAATGTATTTTTTTTAATTTCCCATAATGTATTTCAATTCTCTATTTATTTGTCTGACTGTCCTATTAGGCTATAAACTACGTAAGGGCAGAAACTCTTCCAATTTTATATTCCAAGGGTCTAGCACAGAGTTCACACCCCATAAATACTATCAAGCCATTAGGGGAGACCTTTGCTACTCTCAGTCTGGTTTAAGTACCTCCTCCGTGAGCCCACAGTATCCTCTGCAGCCCTCCATTACAGCACCTACGACACTGTATTAGAATTATGTAGTTAACTCTCACCCATTACAGGTGAACCACTTTGAAGATGGTAATTATATTTCATTTCTTTTTATCATCCCTCCTATCCAGCTGTGTGAGTATTCATTCATTCATTCATTCATTCATTCATTCATTCGAGACAGGGTCTCATTCTGCCGCCCAGGCTGGAGTGCAGTGGCGAGATCATGATTCCTGCAGCCTTGATCTCCCAAGTTCCAGAGATCCTCCCACCTCAGCCTTCTGAGTAGCTGGGACTACAGGAAAGCATCACCACGCCTGGCTAGTTCTAAAATGTGTTTGTAGAGAGGAGGTCTCACTATGTTGCCGAGGCTGGTATTTTGTAAGTGCTGGGAATACAGGCGTGAGCCACTGCGCCTGGCCTTAATTTTAAAATTTAATATATTTAAGCTTACATTTTATGTGCTTACATGACACATGAATAATGGTTTGAGATGCACCAAAACATTCATAACATAACAAAAACATTCATAAACATGGTTCTAACAAAACAGTATTGGGTGCCTGCTCATCTGCATCATTTGTTAAAAGTGTTACAGGTTGAACTTAATTACCCCTTGCAATACTGTGAACTCGCTGGTAGCCAAGTGAGAAAAATGTCTACAGCTCTCCAGGGATTGCAACTCATATGTATGGGATGTTCCAGTTTAGGTAGAAATGTTTGTATTCATATGAAAGAATAAGATAACCAGCACTGGTCAATATTTTCAACCTCTGAAGCACAGGTAAATCAAGAACCTCTAGCTCTTACCAGCATCCTCAAGCCCTTACCAAAAGTACACTGGTCCTCAGGTGAGATTCTGGAGATCTGAAAAGAAACCGTCCACATGTCTCCAGCAGGGTGCATGCCATTTCAATATGGTGATGAGAGAAGTCTGACAGAAGCATCTGCAACAGGAAGAATGATGAAAACTACAAAGGCAACTCTTCAATCCTAGTAGAGAAGAAATTATCATACATCTAATGTGTGTAACAACTTGGAAAACGTAAAAAACAGAAGTGAGTCTACTTGGGTTCACTGCTGAGCATCTTTTGTGTTCTGCCATTAATTTTTATTGAAAAACTTCAATATATTTGACGTCTTTCACAGAAAGATATGTGGAAACGAATGTCAAACCCCTTTCTATATTTATTGTTAGATGTTTTGTATTTAAACACATGCCACATACACAGCAGACATTTTCTCAATGCCTTTTGTCTTGGTCTATATATTTATTTTCCAAAATTCTCACTACAAAAGTATTATTTGCTCATTATATGAATTACAGACACAACCTATCACTAGGACATTTTAGTATTTACCCTCCTAATCATTTACGCGTATTTCTAAACTAAAACAGATTGAGACATTTGAGAACTTAGTTTCTATTGTATCATTTAATCACTTGGTTCTTCTGGCTTACTAAGAAAATTTTTTTGTGTCCTTTTTTGTCCTTCTATGGCATGATTTGCAAAGTATATAGTGCTACATAATATGAACTAGATTAAAACTTACTTGATTCTTATCCATCAACCCAATTGCCTCCCATTTCTTGCTACAGGTGAAGTATCCCTTATCTGAAATGCCTGGGACCAGAAATGTTTCGGATTTCCAATTTTCTGAGATTGTGGAATACAGTATTTGCACATATATAATGAGACAGCCTGAGGATGGGACCCAAATCTATACACAAAATTCATTTATGTCTCATATAACCTTATAAACACAGCCTGAAAGTAATTTATACAATATATATTTTATATGAAATAAAGTTGTGACTGTGTTTTCACTGTGACTTGTCACATGAAGTCAGGTGACATGTGTCACAATGGTACTCAAAAAGTTTTGAATTTTGGAGGATTTCAAACTTTACATTTTCAGATTAGGAATGCTCATCAACCTGTATTATAAAAATGGTGGGACATACATCATTGTAGAGAAATCTGTGGACATATTTATGATTATTTCCTTAAAATGAATTCCTGGGAAAGAAATTTCTGTGTCAAAAAAAATGTATATTCTTCCTATATATTTTTAAGAATTAGTACAAAGAAATACACCAATACATTTAAACAATTCACAGCATATTCCTTTCAATTTCGGCACTCAGAACATTTTCATAATCCCTTCTATAATGCTATCTGGAATTTACCTAAATATACTTATCAGTATACTAGTTTCCAGAGATGCTCTAAGAAGGATTAGGAAACTTATCCCTTCAATATTTACAATACTTATTAGTATTTTATTTATTTATTTTTGAGATGGAGGCTGGCTCTGTCACCCAGTCTGGAGTGCAGTGGCGCAATCTCGACTCACTGCGAGCTCCACCTCTCAGGTTCACGCCATTCTCCTGCCTCAGCCTCCCAAGTAGCTGGGACTACAGGTGCCTGCCACCACTCCCGGCTAATTTTTTGTATTTTTAGTAGAAACGGCGTTTCACCGTGTTAGCCAGGATGGTCTCGATCTCCTGACCTCATGATCTGCCCGCCTCGGCCTCCCAAAGTGCTGGGATTACAGGCGTGAGCCACCAGGTCCGGCCTCTATTAGTATTTTAAAAACTCTAAGAAGTCATGCATTAAAAAAAAAAACTGTTTAATTTTGTTTACCTCAGGATGTTCCAAATGTATTTGAATCCATGAGACCTGTTTTGTGTGATATATCTATTAAGATCTCAAGGAAATCAAGTTGATGAAAAATTTGTTATAGAAAAAAACAACCTTAGTAACGGAATGATCAATTTCAAATGCAGAAGAATTATTCCATCTATTCTCCACCAGCTTTACCACATATAATTAATTACTGTTACTAATTAATTTCTACTTTAATTCTATTTGGACAAAAAACAATCTGAGTAATTTCAATCTTCCAAATTTTCTAAGACTTTATGACTGATTATGGTAAATAATCCATAGGCATTTGAAAAGATTGTAAATTCTGCTGCTGTTGGATATAGTATAAATTAGATCACCATTGGTAACTGTGTTGTTCCAATTCTGTATATACTTACTTATTCTGTCTGCCTGTTGTTTCAGCTACTGAGAGGTGTTTTCAAGTCTCTGACTATGATTGTAAGATATTTACTCCGTTACTTGACAATTTTTGCTTTATATATTTTGAAGCCATGTTATTGGTTGCATACTGATTCAGAAAGGTAATCTTTTCCTGTTAAAATAACCTCTTTATCATTACAAACCAGCCTTCTTTCTTTTTTTTTTTTTTTTTGAGATGGACTTTCACTATTGTTACCCAGACTGGAGTGCAATGGTGTGATCTTGGCTCACCACAACCTCCGCCTCCTGGGTTCAAGTGATTCTCCTCCCTCAGCCTCCCGAGTAGCTGGGATTACAGGTGCATACCACCACACCTGGCTAATTTTGTATTTTTAGTAGAGACGGGGTTTCTCCATGTTGGTCAGGCTGGTCTCGAACTCCCGATCTCAGGTGATCCGCCTGCCTCAGCCTCCCAAAGTGCTGGGATTAAAGGCGTGAGCCACCACGCCCAGCCCTTCATTTCTAATAATACTCATGGCTTTGTCAAAAGTGTTACAGGTTGAACTTAATTACCCCTTGAAAGACTGTGAACTCACTGGTAGCCAACTGAGAAAAAATTTCTACAGCTCTCCAGGGATGGCAACTCATATGTATGGGATGTTCCAGTTTAGGTAGAAATGTTTGTATTCACATGACAGAGTAAGATAACTACCACCAGTCAATATTTTTAACCTCTATGATAATACAGAGAAACCAGCTTTCATTTTATTAGTATTTGTATAGCATATTTTCCCCATCTTTTTATTTACTTTTTCTCATCTTCATATTTAAGGGTAACTCTGTTGTAGATGGCTCCTAGTAGTTGTTTTAATCAAGTTTTATATTTTTAAGGCTTTTACTTGACATATTTCACCCTTTTTAGATTTCATGTAATTACTCGTAGAACTGCATAAGTATCTAAGATCTTACCATTTGTTTTGTATTTTGCACACTTAACGTTACTTTTTCTTCCTTTCTTGGTCTTCTTTTGGATTAATCAAATATTAAATTATTTCACTTTATCCACCATTTATAATTAAAACTTTAAACTTTTCAATTAAAAACAATCAACTAATTCAGCACTAACCTTTAAACAATGCAGTGTGTCATTTTTGGTGAACATCTTAAACTTAGTTAGTTCTCCTATAAAACGAACAGTTTTATTCTTTGTTTCAATATTGATCTGGTCCTTTTTCCGTACCTAAAAATTAAGAGAGAAAAGATAATGCTTAATCAACATTTTGAATCTCTGTGATAAAAACTATTATTTTAATGCATTCGAATTCACTCCAGTTTTTTTTTTTTTTTTTTTTTTTGAGACGGAGTTTCCCTTGTTACCCAGGCTGGAGTGCAATGGTGCAATCTCGGCTCACTGCAACCTCCGCCTCCTGGGTTCAAGCAATTCTCCTGCTTCACCCTCCCGAGTAGCTGGGATTACAGGCGCCCACCACCACACCCAGCTGGGTAATTTTTTGTATTTTTAGTAGAGAAGGGGTTTCATCATGTTGGCCAGGCTGGTCCCCAACTTCTGACCTCAGGTAATCCACCCACCACGGCCTCTCAAAGTGCTGGGATTAGAGGCGTGAGCCACCGTGCCCAGCCCACTCCAGATATTTTTAATACATATGGGTAAAATTTCTTGCTATAGGCCGGGTGCGGTGGCTCACACCTGTAATCCCAGCACTTCAGGAGGCTGAGGTTGGCAGATCACGAGGTCAGGAGTTCGAGACTGCCTGGCCAAGATGGCGAAACCCTGTCTCTACTAAAAACACAAAAATTAGCCAGGCGTAGTGGCAGGCGCCTGTAATCCCAGCTACTTGGGAAGCTGAGGCAGGAGAATTGCTTGAACCCCGGAGGCAGAGGTTGCAGTGAGCCACGATCATGCCACTGCACTCCAGCCTGGGTGACAAGAGCAAGACTCCATCTCAAAAGAAAAAAAAAATTCTTGTTATATTCAAACTATTGTAAGTTAAAGAAAAAATTGCTCTGTATAACACCAGTCCCAAGATGCGCTCTGCAAAACAGTTCCATGGTCAAGTAATTTGGAGAATAAAATGAATTTTACCCGGCCTAAGGAGGCTCTTAAATAAGGAAAACTTTAAGTCAATGTTTTTCAAATTTATTTGGCAACACCAACCTTCTTTTTGAAATGTTAACTATTAGTTAACATCCCATTAAATTAATACTATAAGGAACACACTTTAGGAAATGCTGCTTTAAAAATAAGAATGCCAAGTGCTCACCTAAGCAAAACTGGTATTCAGGCTGGCTAGTGCATTGTAATTATAAACTATGCTACATTTTTATTATAAATACATTACAAGGAAAGAGCCAATATAATCACTGTTCTTTCTTATCACCAGTCATGGTTGTATGTCAAAGTTTAAGTCCTTTGCACATGTAAGTCCTCTAATTAGGCACAAATTTCAAGAATTATCAGATGCAACAAAATCCTGCTGCAACAGTACAATGCAAACAGACACATCAAGATAAATGTAATTGAATTTAACCTCAGAATTCCATTTTCAATGGAAAACCAAACCTACAGTCTAGAAAACTTTCATTTTAACACCAGTGACCATAATGTGGTGCCCTGAATTAGTTTAGCACTTTCTTTTCTTGTTTTCTGAGACAGTCTCACTCTGTCGCCCAGGCTGGAGTGCAGTGGCACAATCTCGGCTCACTGCGATCTCCACCTCCTGGGTTAAAGAGATTTTTGTGCCTCAGCCTCCCGAGTAGCTACGATTACAGGTGTGTGCCATCATGCCTGGCTAAATTTTTGTATTTTTAGTAGAGATGGGGTTTCACAGTGTTGCCCAGGCTGGTCTCAAACTCCTGGCCTCAAGTGATCCATCCACCTAGGCTTCCCAAAATGCTGGGATTACAGGCATGAGCCACCACAATCGGCCTAGAACTTTTTTTTTTCTTTTTTTGAGACAGAGTCTCACACTGTTGCTCAGGCTGGAGTGCAATGGCGCGATCTCAGATCACTGCAACCTCTCTGCCTCTTGGGTTCAAGTGATTCTCCTGCCTCAGCCTCCCGAGTACCTGGGATTACAGGCGCCCGCCACCATGCCCGGCTAATTTTTTGTATTTTTAGTAGAGACGGGGTTTCACTATGTTGGTCAGGCTGGTCTCGAACTCCTGACCTCGTGATCCACCCGCCTCGGCCTCCAAAAGTGCTGGGATTATAGGTGTGAGACACTGCTCCCAGCCAGAACTTTTTTTTTAATGACATCATTTAAGCATACAAAATAGTTTTGCAATTAGAGACAAATATAAAATACAATGTCTCATTTTTAATATTAAACAAAATGATACTCAATAAACTTGACTGCTTATTATTAGCCTTGTAATTTAGAAAGAAGTACAGCCTTCATAAAGAAAGAAACTTTCACAAATAAATGTTTCATATACATGCACATAAAAAACTTCTCTTATTAATTTACCTTATTTTCTGAGCTTCGAGGATTGATTGAGTGTGCACTGTGGACCAGTTTTGCTGGATTTCAATCCCAGCACTATTACTTACACTTACTGCCTGTTACTTAACCTGTGTCTCAATGTCCTTATCTGTAAATTGGACCTAATAGGGTTGTGAGTCTTAAATAAGATAATACTTGTAAAGCACATAAAACAGTGCTTTGGACCAGTAAGGGTTCAATAAATATTAGCTATCACTAATTTTATCCTTCCTTGTATATCTGTATCTCTAATACATGGGCACTAAATAAATGTTTGCTGAAAAATAACTGAAAAGCTAAAGCTTAATATACATATTGCAGTGACGTGAAAGAGCAAAAGTTCTAGAGTTAGAATGTCTGTGCTCTTGAGATCACTTTATGGGATACATTATCTTGAGCAAGTCATATAAACTCCCTGAGCCTGTCTGCCCACTTGGTAAAGTAAGGATAATGATGATGATGGTAGTGACTACACTTCACTTGGTACTAAGCAATTAATGTACAGGACAAAAGAAGATTATACAACTTTTAAAATGATGTTTAAGGAGTATTTTAATGACAGGGTAAAATGCTTCCGAGAAATAACAGAAAATTATACATAAAATACAATTCAGTCATGAAAAACTATAGAGAAAAAAAGGTAAAAATAAAACTAAAAAACAACCACCAAAATGTTAAGAGTCTGCTATTAAGTAATGAAACTGGGATTTTTCTTTCCTTTTTTTTTTACTTTAAATGTTTTCTAAATTACACTGACCTTGTGTCTTTGTTTGAGAAAACACGTAAGAAAGCACATCAAAAACTACACACTAAAACTGGCTGGGCATGGTGGCTCACACTTGTGATCACAGCACTTTGGAAGGCCAAGGCAGGTGGATCACTTGAGGTCAGGAGTTTGAGACCAGCCTGGCCAACACGGTGAAACCCTGTCTCTACTAAAAATACAAAAATTAGCTGGGCATGGTGGCACGTGCCTGTAATCCCAGGTACTCGGGAGGCTGAGGCACAAGAATTGCTTGAACCTGGGAGGGGGAGGTTGCAGCGAGCTGAGATCATGCCACTTCATTCCAGCCCGGGCGACAGAGTGAGACTCTAACTCAAAAAATAAATAAATAAATAAATAACAAAAAACTATATACTAAAACTAAGTCTTTAGGGTCAGTAGGGTTGGGAAATATATATATATATATTTTAAATCTCCTTGGATGACGTTGGATGCATATCCTCTTCATCATCTGCTATGGAGTATCACACCATTTTAAGCATTACTAAGCATTCTAGTTTTCAAAACATGTTAACATCCTGTATCATCCACATCATATATTTACATTAATTCTAATTATTCTGAAATATTATAAAGGTTAAGGAGGTTAGATCTAATAAAAATGATAAAATTATACAACATTTAAATGAAGTGTTATAAATCAATGATCTCACTCCCTCATTTTCAGATGAGAAAACTGAAGGCGTTTTAAAAGGTTGTAACTTATAAAAATGGCTAACATTTTCACTCCTCATTCAACATTTTTCACTCTCATTTCTTTCTTTTTTTTTTTTTTTTTCAGACAGTTTTGCTCTTGTTGCCCAGGCTGGAGTGCAACGGCGCAATCTCGGCTCACCGCAACCTCCGCCTCCCGGGTTCAACTGATTCTCCTGCCTCAGCCTCCCAAGTAGCTGGGATTAAAGGCATACGCCACCATGCCTGGCTAATTTTGTATTTTTAGTAGAGATGCGGTTTCTCCATGTTGGTCAGGCTGGCCGAACTGCTGACCTCAGGTGATCCGCCCACCTCGGCCACCCAAAGTGCTGGGATTACAGGCGTGAGCCACCGCGCCCGGTCTTTACTCTCATTTCTTAAAACCTTATGATCAAAAATATGTCAAAACACTTCTGGATGAATTCACAATGTAACATTTTCTATATATTTATAGCTCAATAATGCCTCTTGTAAGATTTTACTTATATAATCAATCATCCATAGCAAAAATGTGGCTTGCAACTCTGCTAAAGACAACTAAAATTTAGATTAATTGAATAACAAAGTTTGTATATACTAATTAAAACTCTTCAGGCCGGGCACAGTGGCTCATGCCTATAATCCCAGCGCTTTGGGAGTCCAAGGCAGGCGGATCACTTAAGGTCAGGAGTTTGAGATCAGCCTGGCCAACATGGTAAAACCCTGTCTCTGCTAAAAGTACAAAAATTGGCCAGGTATGGTGGCCTGTGCCTGTAGTCCCAGCTACTTGGAAGGTTGAGGCAGGAGAATCACTTGAACCCAGAAGGCTAAGGTTACAGTGAGCCAAGATCGCACCACTGTACTCTGGCCCGGATAAAAGAGCAAGACTCCGTCTCAAAAAAAAGAAAACACTCTTCAGATATGTCAACACACATGAACTGTAAGGATTTCCTAAGACCTATCATTTATCACTTTCCTACAGAAACAACCCTCTGTTCTAGTCAAGCTGGCCCCTCTAGAAGGGCCAAACAGTTATTCACCCAAATAGAGATTTTCTATCTTCCATAATTTGCTCACTTTGTTTTACATGAAGTTTATTCACTCATCAAACTTTTCTGAAAACCTACTGTAGGCTAAACATAAAATCAGTACTGACTCTATAAATAAGTAAATTTGCCTTGACATAGAAAACTCTTTTTTATTATTATTATTATACTTTAAGTTCTAGGGTGCATGTGCACAATGTGCAGGTCTGTTACATAGGTATACATGTGCCATGTTGGTGTGCTGCACCCGTTAACTCGTCATTTACATTAGGTATATCTCCTGATGCTATCCCTCCCCCCTCCCTCCACTCCACGACAGGCCCCGGTGTGTGATGTGCCCCTCCCTGTGTCCAAGTGTTCTGATTGTTTAATTCCCACCTATGAGTGAGAACATGCAGCGTTTGGTTTTCTGTCCTTGCAATAGTTTGCTCAGAATGATGGTTTCCAGCTTCATCCATGTCCCTACAAAGGACATGAACTCATCCTTTTTTATGGCTGCATAGTATTCCATGGTGTATAATGTGCCACATTTTCTTAATCCAGTCTATCACTGATGGGCATTTGGGTTGGTTCCAAGTCTTTGCTTTTGTGAATAGTGCCACAATAAGCATATGTGTGCATGTGTCTTTATAGTAGCATGATTTATAGTCCTTTGGGTATATATCCAGTAATGGGATGGTGCGGTCAAATGGTATTTCCAGTTCTAGATCCCTGAGGAATCGCCACACTATCTTCCACAATGGTTGAACTACTTTACAGTCCCACCAACAGTGGAAAAGTGTTCCTATTTCTCCACGTCCTCTCCAGCACCTGTTGTTTCCTGACTTTTTAATGATCGCCATTCTAACTGGTGTGAGATGGTATCTCATTGTGGTTTTGATTTGCATTTCTCTGACGGCCAGTGATGATGAGCATTTTTTCATGTGTCTGTTGGCTGCATAAATGTCTTCTTTTGAGAAGTGTCTGTTCATATCCTTTGCCCACTTTTTGATGGGGCTGTTTAATTTTTTCTTGTAAATTTGTTTGTTCTTTGTAGATTCTGGATATTAGCCCTTTGTTAGATGGGTAGATTGTAAAAATTTTCTCCCATTCTGTAGGTTGCCTATTCACTCTGATGGTAGTTTCTTTTGCTGTGCAGAAGCTCTTTAGTTTAATTAGATCCCACTTGTCAATTCTGGCTTTTGTTGCCATTGCTTTTGGTGTTTTAGACATGAAGTCCGTGTCCATGCCTATGTCTTGAAAGGTACTGTCTAGGTTTTCTTCTAGGGTTTTTATGGTTTTAGGTCTAATATTTAAGTCTTTAATCCATCTTGAATTAATTTTTGTATAAGGTGTAAGGAAGGGATCCAGTTTCAGCTTTCTACATATGGCTAGCCAGTTTTCCCAACACTATTTATTAAATAGGGAATCCTTTCCCCATTTCTTGTTTTTGTCAGGTTTGTCAAAGATCAGATGGTTGTAGATGTGTGGTATTATTTCTGAGGGCTCTGTTCTGTTCCATTGGTCTATATCTCTATTTTGGTACCAGTACCATGCTGTTTTGGTTACTGTAGCCTTGTAGTATAGCTTGAAGTCAGGTTGCACGATGCCTCCAACTTTGTTCTTTTTGCTTAGGATTGTCTTGGCAATGTGGGCTCTTTTTTGGTTCCCTATGAACTTTCAAGTAGTTTTTTCCAATTCTGTGAAGAAAGTCTTTGGTAGTTTGATGGGGATGGCACTGAATCTATCAATTACCTTGGGCAGTATGGCCATTTTCATGATATTGATTCTTCCTATCCGTGAGCATGGAATGTTCTTCCATTTGTGTCCTCTTTTATTTCGTTGAGCAGTGGTTTGTACTTCTCCTTGAAGAGGTCCTTTACATCCCTTGTAAGTTGGATTCCTAGGTATTTTATTCTCTTTGAAGCAATTATGAATGGGAGTTCACTAATGATTTGCCTCTGTTTGTTATTGGTGTATAGGAATGCTTGTGATTTCTGCACATTGATTTTGTATCCTGAGGCTTTGCTGAAGTTGCTTATCAGCTTAAGGAGATTTTGGGCTGAGACGATGGGGTTTTCTAAATATACGATCATGTCATCTGCAAACAGGGACAATTTGACTTCCTCTTTTTCTAATTGAATACCCTTTATTTCTTTCTCCTGCCTGATTGCCGTGGCCAGAACTTCCAACACTATGCTGAATAGGAGTGGTAAGAGAGGGCATCCCTGTCTTGTGCCAGTTTTCAAAGGGAATGCTTCCAGTTTTTGCCCATTCAGTATGATATTGGCTGTGGGTTTGTCATAAATAGCTCTTATTATTTTGAGATATGTCCCATTGATACCTAATTTATTGAGAGTTTTGAGCATGAAGGGCTGTTGAATTTTGTCAAAGGCCTTTTCTGCATCTATTGAGATAAGCATGTGGTTTTTGGCTTTGGTTCTGTTTCTACGATGGATTACGTTTACTGATTTGCATATGCTGAACCAGCCTTGCATCCCAGGGATGAAGCCCACTTGATCATGGCAGATAAGCTTTTTGATGTGCTGCTGGAATTAAAGAGTTTTTAAACTCTTTAAAAACTTTTGTGAACCAGTGATCTCCAAAGTAGAGTGCATAAGACTATTTATCTACTTGGAGTAGGGAGGGGAAACTGAAAATTCTATTTATATGTTTTATCTCACACATATCTATTTGTTTTTGTACGGTTTATAATGCACAAAAATATGTGGTACAACTACCAAGGTATATAATTTTGAAATAAATATACCTATAGTGGGGGTATATAGTCAACTTATTTTAACAAATAAAGAAACTTAATCAAAAAGTTGGAAGATGATTAATTTTTAAAATGTCAATGACTGTAATTTGCTTATGTTAAATAAAAGTTGTCTCCCCAGTCAGGCGTGTTGGCATGCGCCTGTAGTCCTAGTTACTTGGGAGGCTAAAACAGGAGGATTGCGTGAGTCCCGAAGTTTGAGGTTGCAGTGAGCTATCATCATGCCACTGCACTCCACCTTGGGTGACAGAGTAAGATATCATCTCTTAAAACAAAACAAAAAGCTGTCCCCCTCATCACTAAAGAAGTAGGCCGCAATGAAACTTTAGAGAACACAGAAAATTAGAATGGAAAAGAATTCCTCATGTTCCCACCATCCAAAGACTGCTACGTTAACATACTGATATGTAATTGTTTTCTCTTTTCTACTTTCTAAGCATTTTAAGTGTCCGTTTATTATATGTAAGATTTTATATCTCGCTTTTGAAAAAAGCACTTTCTGATATAAAAACTTTGTTGTTGTTGTTGTTGTTGTTGTTTTTTGAGATGGAGTTTCACTCTTGTTGCCCAGGCTGGAGTGCAGTGGCGCAATCTCAGCTCACCGCAACCTCTGCCTCCCGGGTTCAAGTGATTCTCCTGCCTCAGCCTCCTGAGTAGCTGGGATTACAGGCATGTGCCACCACGCCCGGCTAATTTTGTTTTTTTTTTTTTTTTTAGGGAGACGGAGTTTCTCCATGTTGGTCAGGCTGGTCTCGAACTCCCAACCTCAGGTAATCCACCCTCCTTGGCCTCCCAAAATGCTGGGATTACAGGTGTGGGCCACCGCGCCCGGCCCTAAAAACGTTTTTGTAAACATCAATTCAAATGGCTGTCCATCATTTCAGCATTGTGATTAGATGACCATTTTATTAATCCACTGTTGGGCTTTCAGATGATCAGTTTTCCCTATTAGAGTCATACTGTGAATCACAGTTTTTTGGTACATAGATTTGTTTACTTAGGACATGTCCTCATAGCTGTCCAATGTGTGAATGCCTCTAGGGCTCTTGAAATCTAGTGCCAAACAGCTTCACCAGATTCCCACCTGAAGTATCTGAGAATGTTGGTTTCTCATTTCTATTACCTTTTCTAATCGTCAGTGAAATTAGCAAACCCATTGTTTCAACTAGAATTTCCTTAACTGCCAGTGACATTTCATACAGCTTTGTTAACCTGCTTTATTTCTCAGCTGAGGTTCTTAGGGGGAAAAACATACCAGACTGCAGAAATATACTGGATCTAGGTAGAAGACAGAGACGGGAAAAGCTCGTTAAAAATCTACTATCATAACTCCAGGTATGGAAAATGAAAGACAGTGGCAGGAGGTATGAAGAGGAGATGCTAGATTTTAGTTGTTTTAGAAGACAGCATCAAATGAATTTAGTAAACAATGGCTCCTAAATGTCTAGGTGCAAAAGTAGAGGTATTTATCTCAGTAACTGGACAAAATACATTGTAAATTTACATGGGAAATACAGAAGCAGATTCAAGGAAGTAAAAGACATTTTTAAGAAGAAAATAATGAATTTGGTTTGGGGACTAATTTAGCTCAAAGTACATGAAAACTTTCTAAGTATCATAAGAGCGATTATGGCAAGATATGTATATTTGGGGTTGTTGAGAAATAGATGTGAATTAAAGGCCAGGTAAATGCATCCCATTAAAAAGGAGGCTGAAGGAAGAAAGCTGAGCCAATCCCAACAAAGAAACTCAGCTAGGAAAAAAGGTGGAGGAGATTAAGAATAGTAACACAAGTAAGAACCAGGAGAGAATGGTGGTATAGAAGGTATAATTATTATTAAAATAATATTTATGTACAGATGCTATGTGAGGAGCCGCATGTGCATTATTTCATTTAATCCTTAAGAACAATCCTATTTTAAAAGATGCAATTATGAACCCCACCTGGTAGACATGGAAACCAAGGCTTAGAACAGTTGCGTAAGTTGGCCAAAGTTACGATGCTAGCATGTGGTGGAGCCAGAGGCAGGCTTCCGAAAACACCAGAGAGTGGGGCAGTTTCGAGTTTGCAGAGACACCAACTAACAGGAAACTGGAAAAACACTGGTGGTCTCTGCCAGGGTGCTGCTATGATGGTGAATCAGAGTAAATGTCAGGAGAAACAGAGACAAGTATACTGTAAAACACTTCAATAAGAAGGAAATGTAATAGTTGCGGCGGGGGGAGGGCGGGGGATGCTGAGAAAAGGTGTTTGTTGCTGTCACTTTGATTTAAGGATGTGAGTGGTGAACGTGTTTCTGCCTAATAGAAAATTGTTGGCAAAGTCTATAGATCCTGGAGGAAGTAGAAGGTGATCAAGTTTGTAGAGTGCTCTTTCTTCTCTCCTTCGAGAGCACTGGTTCCCAAAGTATGCTCCTGGAGTTCTGATATTCTTCCCTTGTAATGAAGCATTGCAACAGTACAATAAAAATGCTAATTCCCCAACTCTCACCCCCATTTTCAAATGAGAGAGTACATATAGACAGAATTTTCTTAATTTAAGTTTTTCACCAAAAGCACTAATTATGCTTGGTCCAGCAACTTGTGTTTTAATTTGGGGATTGGCTGAGGGGTATAGGCATATAACCAATATAATAACTCATACTGTCCACTAGTAAAACAGTTCCTTCTTTGTACAATGGGATTAAACATATCAACAAGAATATCACGGCTTCTGCTATATCTGTCTCTGAACTAGCAGCATTTATCAAAGTGTGTTCTTTGAGGGGTTCCATATTCATGCCCCTCCAGGAGATTCACAGAGCACATTACCATATTAATGCTTTGAGAATTCTTACAACAAAACAAAACAAAACCATTTAACTTTACTGAGTTCAGTGTTTCCAACCTCTCTAAACATAGAAACCTTCCCTTACGTACTACTACCTATGAAAATCTGAAAAACACTTTAGCAAAAGTTGGCCCAGAAAAATCTTAACCACAAATCTCATAATAACAAGAAGTGCTTACAGACCATTTTCCTCTGCAAGAGACTCTCTCCTTCCTTCGCACTCAAAGCACCCACTCTCCAATAATTCACTTGGCAATTCAGCATGCAATTCCTTACAGCTATTATATTTAAGGATTAATTTTTATTTAAACCTTGTGTCCTCAACTACATCGTGAGTTCCTGACCTCAGAACTGTGTCTGTTCTTGCGAGAGCTTGGCAATACTACTGACTGGTGCACAGTGAGTGAGAGGAAGCATGTGCGGACATTTCCCGTTTTCATTTGCATTCTGAGCAACTTATGATAAAGCGAAGTTTTGTAAACATCACTTTTCCATTGGCTAACTACAATTGAATTTCATGTTTTTTCACAGTCTAACAATGTCCACTTTTAGTCACCTCTGGCAGTATCATTTCCCCACTATCAAGCCTGTATTTGAAGCAGAAGCACCTCCGTGAAATAACTGGGTAACATGGGTTGGGAGAACCACTAACACATAGTTTGTTCATACTTCTAGGGTTAGAGACGAAGGGAAGCCATCTGGTAACAGGCCCCTGTTATTTCCCAGGGTGATCTTTAAAAAACTCACCATGGTCCAAGGTAAAATTTCTTAAGGCAAAATCAAAGAAACACAGGCTATGGCAGCACTTGCTAGTATCAGAGTATTGATGGAAACTTGCAGACGCCACACATTTGGACCCAAGCACCTAAAGAAGCATAACCTATGCGGCACCACACCCGGACTCATGGCAGCCAATGATGTTTCTTTTGGAAACACCAGTGAAGGCTCTGGCTGTCTTGACCCTGGAGAATGATTTCTACCTTAGAAAAGCAAAAAGTGCTGTTCCTGCAATGGGGGAACAAGGTAGCAGGAACAGCTCACCTCCCAACCGGAATATCACTGATCAATTTCAAGCTTTGTTAAGTAAATCACATTTCAAAAACTTAGAATGCCGTAAATTCTAAACTGTTATACCACTATCAAATTTCAAGAATATGCTTACCAACAATTACATTCTTAAAGAATCCTCACTCAACGTATAAGAATATAAATATTTCAAAATAAATGCTTAAATACATACATGAAATCTGAAATCCCCCCTCAGCATGGAACAAAGATCCTCTGCTACATCAGACATGCAGGGATGCAATGTAGCAACCAATCTTGCATAAAATGGTAGCAAATCCAACCTGCAAAAGTTATATGTGATATGTGTCAAAGGAAAGACATATCAAAAATAATTCATTTTAAAATTTAAACTTTTCAGATGTATTCACACATTAAATGATCTTAAAACTCATAATCATAGACATGCCTATTTATTGCCATCATAAAGAAGTGTTTGAAAATTCAATGAGCCTTCTACAATTTTATTAATATTCTGGCATTTTCCATTCCGTGAATTTACTGCACATCTGTAGTTTTATTATGTAATTTTGATGAAATATGAAACACCACGCACAAAAAAACAGTACGTTTTGACACGACTTAAATTTTTAATCACATAATTACTGAGTAACTGCATATTTACAAATCTCAAGGTAACTTCTCTAGTGCAAGACAAAATCCTTTAAAGCCATTTCCTTCATTTATCTCAGGGTAAGTTATTTGGAAACCTCAAAGTCTAAAGTAAAAAGGTAATCAATAGGCTGGGCGTGGTAGCTCACGCCTGTAATCCCAGCACTTTGGGAGGCCGAGGCAGGCAGATCATGAGGTAAAGAGATCAAGACTATCCTGGCTAACATGGTGAAACCCCATCTCTACTAAAAATAAAAAAATTAGACAGGTATGGTGGCATGCGCCCGTAGTCACAGCTACTCGGGAGGCTAAGGCAGGAGAATTGCTTGAACCCAGGAGGTAGAAGTTGCAGTGAGCCCAGATCACACCACTGCACTCCAGCCTGGGTGACAAAGCAAGACTCCATCGAATGAATGAATGAATGGTACTCAATAACTGAAAAAACCTCTACGAAGGCAAAATAATATTACAAAATCTAAATACTAATTTATGTATTTCAACTCATTACAGAACCCACTCAGATCTTCATTCAGGATCTTAATTTGGACAGTAAATGGCAAATATGTGGCACTCACACTGCCACCCTCTTCCATTGTCAAAGCACTCTTTCCCATTACACAGGAATGATGCTCCAGAATCCTGCTTAGCACAGCACTCCAGGTGGCCACTACTAGTTGGAATCAACACACAAGCTAAAATTTATTTTCCATTCCTGCCATAGATGTTATTTTGTAAAACCTGATTAATCAATGATTCAACACTCAGCAGATCAGACTCTGAAGATGAGAAGTAATGAGCAACTGATAAAAGCAGCTTAACTGACAGCAGCAAATAATGGAGCTGACAGTGAGAGAGGAAGCTAAAAACTATAAAATTACAAGAGCTTAAAAATTATGACAGCTTGAAGCCAATTAGAACAGACACAAATAATCATACGAGTCTTAATTATCGCTGAGTGGAGGCCGGGCACGGTGGCTCACATCTGTAATCCCAGCACTTTGGGAGGCTGAGGCAGGCAGATCACCTGGAGACCAGCCTGGCCAATATGGTGAAACCCCATCTCTACCAAAAATATAAAAATTAGCTGGGCGTGGTGACAGATGCCTGTAATCCCAGCTACTCGGGAGACTGAGGCAGGAGAATCACTTGAACCCAGGAGGCAGAGGTTGCAGTGAGCTGAGATCACACCATTGCAATCCAGCCTGGGCAACAAGAGCGAAACTCCATCTCAAAAAAAGATTATTGCTGAGTACATCACTGTACCATACAATAATATATGAAAATGTTTGATCGTCAGGGAAAAAAACACATAATTCGATCTGGAAAGCTCCTCAGATGGATACATTAACCCTTAGCTAAAGGGACACTGAAAAAAGGAGGATGGAAATAAATTTGAAAGGTATGGTTAGGCTGGGCATCGTGGTCAATAATCCCAGCACTTTGGCAGGCTGAGACAGGTGGATCACCTGAGGTGAGGAGTTCAAGACCAGCCTGGCCAACATGGTGAAACCCCCATCTTTACTAAAAATACAAAATTTAGCTGGGTGCGGTGGCACCTGCCTGTAATCCCAGCTACTCGGGCCTGGGAGGTGGAGGTTGCAGTGAGCCAAGTCCATGCCACCGCACTCCAGTCTGGGCCACAGAGCAAGACTTTGTCTCAAAAAGATTTTTAAAAAAATTGAAATAAAGAAGAAAGGTAAGGTTAAATGGAGGAAACTGGCTAAATTCATACCTAAAAGCCTCAAAAACATGGTACTCCTCAAAAACTTGGGCTATTATAATTTCTAAGCAAATTAGTTTTTACTAATGTGCTGGGCCCTGTCCTAGGCCTCTTACATATATAACTCAACTTGTTAAACCTAATAACCACTCTATAAGGTGGATATTACACTCACCATTGCAGAAATAAGGGAACAGATGCTGAGAGAAGTCAGCAATATGATAGCTTTGTAGTATTACCGCAATAATTTTTAAAAATAAACCATATCTTTCTTTAAAGAAACAGTGAAAACTACAATCCATTATATAAAAACATTTAATGATAAAATTTAAATGTTGATTTAAAATATTTTTAAGGTTTTATCAATTAAAGTCTAAGCTGCTGTCACATGGAAAATGCACATAAGTAGGTCCCACCACTCTCTAAAGATATTACAAAAATAAGGTGTTCTTGTAAGGTACTCTTTTTTTTTCTGAGATGGAGTCTCGCTCTGTCGCCCAGGCTGGAGTGGAGTGCAGTGGTACAATCTCGGCTCACTGCAACCTCCGCCTCCCGGGTTCAAGCGATACTTCTGCCTCAGCCTCCCAAGTAGCTGGGATTACAGGCAAGCACCACCGTGCCCGGCTAATTTTTGTATTTTTAGCAGAGACAGGGTTTCCCCATATTGGCCAGGCTGGTCTTGAACTCCTGACCTTGTGATCCATCCGCCTTGACCTCCAAAAGTGCTGGGATTACAGGTGTGCGCCACTGCGCCCAGCCCCTATAAGTTACGCTTTATAAACATGTAATAATTTCCCTACTGTTCCTACTATTAAAAAAAAAAAAGCCTGGAGCAAATGAACATTTAATGTTCTTACATAACAGATTAATTTACACTAAGATTAAATTTACAAATTTTAGTTAGAATATTAGGTTATTCATTCATTTTCCACATCCATTTTAACAAATAAAGTATTCTGTTTCAGCTCATGATCAATTATCAAATTCAAATATAGGATTTAAATCTATGCGGAGGTTCTTTTGCTGCCATTGCCACAATTTCACGTCAGAAAAGTACAGGTACAACAGCAAAGGTAACAAGGTGGCAAAGCAACGCACTGGGAGTGAGGAGACCCAGGTATAAACTCTACAGCAGCAAACAGCGTCTCCATGACCTCAGGGACTGATCCACCCTCTTCTCCCATACCTCCCAGCTTGCCTGCACCAGGCCCACTGGCTCCTCACTGATGCTCTGACTCAGGGCCTATGCAATGGTCCTTGCCTTGGGCTGGAATATGCTTTCCCTAAACATCCATACTGTTTACTCCCTCCCTAAAGGGAGTCCCAGTCTCCCTGTTTTGACCCGTTCCGAATACTCCAAGGAAACTGCACCTAATCCATCATATCCCTCCCAATCCCCTTACAAAGCATTTTGTTTTTTTTTTCAGACAGAGTTTCACTCTTGTTGCCCAGGCTGGAGTGCAATGGCGCCATCTTGGATCACCATGACCTCCGCCTCCAAAGCGATTCTCCTGCCTCAGCCTCCCAAGTACCTGGGATTATAGGCATGCACCACCACACCCATTTAATTTTGTGTCTTTAGTAGAGATGGAGTTTCTCCATGTTGGTCAGGCTGGTCTTGAACTCCCGACCTTAGGCGATCCACCCGCCTCAGCCTCCTAAAATGCTGAAATTACAGGCATGAGCCACTGTGCCCAGGCCTACCTGCACTACTTTTAAAAATGGAATTTACCACTTAACATAGTAAATAATTGATTTGTTATGGTTAACTCATTTGTTACCCCTACCCACCAAAATTGTTCAGTTCCGTGGCAGACAGTTCACCAGCACTCAAACAGTGCCTGGAACATAGGCAGGTGCTCAATATATACATTTGTTAGATAAATGAATTATCTCTGGTAACTCACTCTTAAGTATACTGTTAGCATTTAGTCTAAGACATTCTTCCCCATATTAAGGAAGTAGCATCTTATTGTTGTAATAACATTACATTTTATCAAGCAAAAGCTAATTTATCAAATATCTTTTAGCAGTTAATGGGACATTCACATAGTTACTTACTCTCCTACTGATGTTATATATATTAATAGATTTCCTATGTTAGAGTATCCTTCCATTCCTAAGATCAATCTTTGGTCATGCTGGATTCTTATTTACTTATTTTTTTTTAGATGGAGTCTCGCTCTGCCGCCCAGGCTGGAGTGCAGTGGCATGATCTCGGCTCACTGCAAGTTCCGCCTCCTGGGTTCACGCCATTCTCCTGTCTCAGCCTCCTGAGTAGCTGGGACTACCAGCGCGTGCTATCATGCCCAGCTAATTTTTTGTATTTTTAGTAGAGACGGGGTTTCACTCTATTAGCCAGGATGGTTTCGATCTCCTGAACTCGTGATCCCCCTGCTTCAGCCTCCCAAAGTGCTGGGATTACAGGCATGAGCCACCGCGCCCGGCCTTGGATTCTTATTTTTAATATACTATGTATTAAATATGATTTGCTAGTGTTTTACTTGGAATTTTTTTATTGACACTCAAAAGTGAGATTGGTCAATGCTTGTGATTTTCTTGTTCCTTCTTCTTAGAATTTTTAATATATGAAATAACAAGTTTTCTATGCTCTGGAACAAGCGATATTATTTTTTCCTTAAAAGGCTAAAAATACTCAGTTAAGCTTCCTAGTTTTATTCTATTTAAGATGAAATTAATTGATAACTTTTTTTTTTGAGACGGAGTTTCGTTCTCGTTGCCCAGGCTGGAGTGCAATGGCGCGATCTCGGCTCACCACAACCTCCACCTCCCGGGTTCAAGCAATTCTCCTGCCTCAGCCTCCTGAGTAGCTGGGATTACAAGTATGCACCACCACACCCAGCTAAGTGTGTATTTTTAGTAGAGACGGGGTTTCTCCATGTTGGTCAGGGTGGTCTCGAATCCTGACTTCAGGTGACCCGCCGCCTTTGCCTCCCAAAGTGCTGGGATTACAGGCGTAAGCCAGCATGCCCGATCAATTAATAACTTTTAACGCTTTCTTCCATGATTACCGTTCTATGTGGGTATTTTATCTTGAATGAATTTTGAAAATGTGTATATTTTTCAAAAAATTATGTTTCACTGAGGTTTTCAAGTGGTTTTAAAATATTTTAAGCGTATCATCTGCTCATTTCTTAAACTTTTTAATGTTCTTTTTCTTTAAAATATATTTTCTACACACTTCTCTATTTTGATTTTTCCAGGAACCAGATCTTGAATTTCTAAAACTTTTATCTTAGTTGTCTTTTTCAATGTATTTTTCAACAAAGTTTGTGATAAAACAGCATCAAATATTCTTAAACTATGTCATTTCACTTTTCTTCTTTTTTTCCTTCCTCGTGCTATCTAGTCTAAGATCGTTTCACTTTTCTTCCACTTGTTGGTCTGTCCCTTGCACTTCACTTCATTTTCTTCTAAGTAGCCCAATCTACTTTGAGACTTTTTCTGAGTCCCCCACAAAGAGGCAGATATAGCCATCTTTTTTTTTTTTTTTTTTTTTTTTAAGAGACAGAGTCTCACTCTGTTGCCCAGGCTGGAGAACACTGACAGGATCTCAGCTCACTGCAACCTCCGCCTCCCAGGTTCGAGTGATTCTCCTGCCTCAGCCTCCTGAGCAGCTGGAACTACAGGTGCCTGCCACCATGCCCGGCTAATTTTTGTATTTTTAGTAGAGACAGGGTTTCAACATGGTGGCCAGGCTGATCTCGAACTCCTGACCTCAAGTGATCCACCCGCCTCGGCCTCCCACAGTGCTGGGATTACAGGCGTGAGCCACCGCGCCTGGTCCAGCTATGCATTTTAAAGCAAGGCAGTTTTGTGCTACCTGTTCAGGCACAGATCAATGAAGTAACAACACGGGAAAATGCTTTCAGCTTTAATAGGGATTTTTAAAATGAGTTAAGGAAGTTATGAGTTAAGGAGTTATGGAAGTAAAGTTAGATACTCCATTTTCTCGGAATCCTCTACCCCTATAAAAAGGATAGTTGATACAAAATACCACCCTGCTCTATTTAAATCTTGAAGTCCTGTGTCTGTTCATCCATTACTTCACAAAATAAAATCCTTTATGTTGTAAATAATCAATTATATAGTTGTTCAATGCTAGTCCTGCTTAAGAATGCTTTCTGCTGGCCGGGTGCAGTGGCTCACGCCTGTAATCCTAGCACTTTGGGAGGCAGAGGCTGGCGGATCACGAGGTCAGGAGATGGAGACCATCCTGGCTAATACGGTGAAACCCCGTCTCTACTAAAAATACAAAAAATTAGCTGGGCGTGGTGGAGGGCGCCCGTAGTCCCAGCTACTCGGGAGGCTGAGGCAGGAGAATGGCGTGAACCCGGGAGGCGGAGCTTGCGCCACTGCACTCCAGCCTGGGCGACACAGCAAGAGTCCGTCTCCAAAAAAAAAAAAAAAAAAAAAAAAAAAAAAGAATGCTTTCTTCGTGTTCTGTCTTCCAAAGGGCACACAAGCTCAAAAATGGGATGGAGTGCAAAATGTCACATCAGTCACATTAAAGTCACATCAGTCACATTAAAGTTATTAATAACACAAAATAAAATATTTTCATCAACTGCAAACTTGTGCTAAAATTTAAGCCAGATGGGTATTTCATCTAATTTGAGTGTTGAAAAGCAACCGAAAAATAATTAGATCCTTCCTTTTTTTTTTTTTTTTGTAAGACGGAGTCTCGCTGTGTCGCCCAGGCTGGAGCGCAGTGGCACGATCCCCACTCACTGTAAGCTCCGCCTCCCGGGTTCACGCCATTCTCCTGCCTCAGCCTCCCGAGTAGCTGGGACTACAGGCTAATTTTTTGTATTTATAGTAGAGACGGGGTTTCACCGTGATAGCCAGGATGGTCTCGATCTCCTGACCTTGTGATCCGCCCGCCTCAGCCTCCCAAAGTGCTGGGATTACAGGCGTGAACCACCGCGCCCGGCCTAGATCCTTCCTTTGAAAACGGAATTCTATAATCTTATAAGATGGTGACAATTACGTTTACCAACAATGAACAATGAATCACTTTAAAAGAATGCTATTTTCCCTTAAATAATAAAATCTTGTTTATGTTTTTAAGGTCTCCTGAATCACACATTTAAGTATCCTACTAGCAGTTAATGATTATCAAGTCAGTAAACAGTCACTAACTACAAGCAAGCAGAAACAACAAGAGCAGAAACATAGAAACACTTTTGTTATTGAGAGGGAAAGAAGAAATTCTTATGGGTTTTCATCTCCTAATCAATTGGCTTTCTAAAAGAAATGTCTAGCTCTCTTTTTCTCTTTAAAATCTGAAGAATTTGACTGTTGAAAGCTATTTAATTTTATCTCTGTGCTCAAAAATGCCTGGAAAAAAATGAATGTGAAAGAACGCTGTTACGGTGCAATTAAAGAATATAAAGGATTTCATAGGAAACACTAAAGCAGAAGATGATTCCTAAAAAATGAAATATAATAAGCAAAAGACTGGGGTCATTTACTCTGAAATCGACAACCAAATGCCCTGTTGACTTTTCCACAATGCTGCTGTTTCCAACACAACAGCGCCACCAGGTGGTGCAACATACTAACAGATTTCACGAAAACATTCTCTCTCAGTTCCAAATTGAGTGAAGGAGGAGGTCCAATCAGAAAATCTCTTACAAAAAGTCCAGCCAACTCTCCTAAAAGCTAGATAGGGAAAAGCTGTTCAAGAATCAAGGGCAGCACTTCACCTCTGAAGAGTATTCTGTTTACATGAATCCGAAGAGCCAACACTTGGCTAAAACAATACCAAGTGCATCTATACTTTAAACATAAGGAAAGAAGAGATTCTTACGTACTTTCCCTGATATTGATTGACTTTAAACTTAAATATTGGCTTAGGTGAGGGGCCTTCTGAGGTGCTGGGAATGTCATATATCTTGATCTGAGTGATGGACACATATGTATACTTTAGATATAAACACCTCAGGAAGAAGAGTTAGTGGAGGCTGGGTTTAACACCTAGGTGATGAGATGATCTGCGCAGCAAACCACCACGGTACATGTTTACCTATGCAACAAACCTGCACAACCTGCACATGGACCCTTGAACTTAAACTTTAAAAGTTGAAGACAAAAAAAGATATAAACACTTAATGTGAAATCTCAATCAGTTGTGTGTATAGCTATGTTATAATTACCTATAAAATAAAATGCAAATATCTAAGGGGATTTCTACATCTCAGTGGAGTCCAAATTAATAGGCTAAGAGAGGCTGGGCACGGAGGCTCCTGCCTGTAATCCCAGCACTTTGGGAGGCCTAGGCGGGTGGATCATTTGAGGTCAGGAGTTCATGACCAGCCTGGCCAACATCATGAAACCCCGTCTCTACTAAAAAAATATATAAAAATTAGCCAGGAGTGGTGGTGCATGCCTGTAGTCCCAGCTACTTGGGAGGCTGAGGCGGGAGAATCACTTAAGCCCGGGAGACAGAGGTTGCAGTGAGCTGAGATCACACCACTGCACTCCAGCCTGGGCGATAGAGCAAGACTCTGCCTCAAAAAAAAAAAAAAAAAAAAAAAAAAAAAAAAAAAAAAGGCTGAAGGATATAATGATAGTGTTTTGAGATTTTTTTCATCATTATTTATTTAATGAAGGAAGAATGCAACCGAAAGTTAAAACACTGCTTCAGATCAAACCTTTAAGAACTGTAAAGATGAACTACATCAAACTTTAAAAACTGTGCTGCAAATTATACTACCAAGCAAGTGAAAAGACAACTCAGAGGATGGGAGAAAATACTTCCAAATTATGTATCTGATAAGAGATGTGTGCCTAGAATATATAAATAACTCTTAGAACTCATTCATAAAAAGACAAATACAATTTTACAGGGGCAAAGGGTGTGAATAGATACTTCTCCAAAGAAGATAATGCAAATGGCCACTAAGCACATGAAAAGATGCTCAACGTCATATGTCATTAGGGACGTTGTCCCTAGGTATCCATGAGGGACTGGTTCCAGGAACTACTACCCCCACCCAAAAGATACCAAATTACTTATAATGCCTAACACAATGTAAATGCTATATAAATAGTTGTTATGCTGTGTTTATTTTTGTAATTTTTGTAATTTTCTTAGAGACAGAGTCTCACTGTCACCCAGGCTGGAGTGCAGTGGTGAGACCAGAGTGCACGAACTTCAAATTCCTGGGCTCAACTGATCCTCCCACCTTAGCCTCCCAAGTAGATGGAACTACAGGCACATGCCACTATGCCTGGCTTATTTTTTGTAGAGGATGGGGTCTCACTATGTTGTCTAGGCCAGTCTCAGACTCCTGGCTTTAGGCCATCCTCCTGCCTTGGTCTCCAAAAGTGTTGGGATTACAGGAGGGAGGAAGGAGCATGCCAGAGAGGAAGACGAGAATCTGACTGAAGGAGTCTCAAACAGGCTGGGTGAGTATGGGTGCAGGACAAGGCCAGGATGCCAAAAGGTGATAGTATTTCCTTGCCCCCTCTCCCAAAGTGTTCCAGCCTGCCCCAAGTGTTCCAAAGACTCAAAGTAACTTGCTACCTCCAATACCACTTCACTGCCTGCTTACTCTACACTCAACTCTCTTTACTCCCCTTATCTCCCCGCTTGAGGGCTATCAGTCATCACTGTCACTCAAAGGATAGAGAAAGCTGTGTGAATATATGGGGTCTGGAAGAATCAGAAATGGGATGACAGAGAATTGACTGGCACTTGATTACTATCTTTCTACTCCAGGCTCCCTAGGGATCAAGCCGTCCCCCTCAGGGATAAGCCAAATCCTGCAGGTAGGGTAGAAATGCACCTGGAAGTGAAGGACAAAATAATACCTTCAAAATGAAAGGCTTTTCTGATCAATAAAAATATACAGCCAACCAGGAAATGTCAACCTGGTCCAAGTCCCTCCCTATTACCTCATTTTACAGATCTGTAAACAGAGGCCTTGGCTTTCCAAATCCCACAGTAATGAACTTTAAAAAGATTGAGAAAGTTTAATTTAAACCTGAAAAGACTACACAGAGTACTATTAACATGAGAAATGTATAAAAATTAGAAATCTACTTGAACAAATTATAGCTCAATTGATTAAAATCTATATAAAATATGAAAATGTGCCAGGCATGGTGGCACATGCCTGTAATCCTAGCTACTCAGGAGACAGAAGCAGGAGGATTGCTTGAGGCCAGGAGTTCAAGAGCAGCCTGGGCAACATAGCAAGACCTTGTCTCTTAAAAAATAAATGAATAGAAATGTAAAGAGTAACAGTCAAAGCTATGTATAAATTACATCCTTCAAAAGACTGTCCTCTACCAGCCAAACCATGAGTATTTCTTTTATTGTTTTCAACAAGGTAACTTACTAGAGAAATATTAACACAAGTCTACTGACTGAAAACAAATCCCTGTGAGTATTTCCGTAGCAAGGGACACAATGTTACCCCAATGCTTCACATGCTTCCCTACATTTTCTAAATGCTCTTGTTGTCCTAGACAATGAGCTAAGAATAAAAATGACATGGCACTTCTTGTCCAAAGTATCTAGGACTAAGCTGAGTTCACACGCTTGTCTCCCATGCCACGGCCACCTAGAAGCCATGCTAGTGACGTAGATGAAAGTGGTCTGGATCCTTGAGTCACCTCCTGAAAGGGTAGTCTAGGGAGCCCACCAAACCCAGAGGACTTCGAGAACCTCAGATTTCAGAGGTTTGTTGTTCCTCCAACATCCCTAACCTATCCTGGCTTATCCATTTTCTCAGGAAAAGTAATGGCCCACACCAATAAAGCTGAAAATAGTTTTTCAGTTATAGGAAGCTAGAATGATATTAATGTAAGAAAACATGAACTTCGAAAAAAAAGTCTGGCTGAAGCCACCCAATCTGTCCAGATTTGCTTCAAGGTAAATTACAGCAGGATACGCAAATGAAAAGAAAAGGGAAAGCTGGCCCAAACAGGGCAGATCTTCAAATATGCAATCAACATGCTTCTTTCAATGATAAACACATATTGTTTCTCTATAGTTTGACCACTTATCCTCAAGTTTTACCTTTCAATGATAAACCCATATTCCTGACATACAACAAATGCTTAGCATCTGGAAAGGCAGGGCAAAGACTAAGCAAAAGCTCCATGAGGAAATGCAATGCCCATGCAGAACAGGGAAATAGCCCCCAAAGCAACCAACATCAGAAACGATAGCAAAAATATGTCCTTAAAAAGGGTTAGGAGGCCGGGTGGATCACGAGGTCAGGCGATCGAGACCATCCTAGCTAACACGGTGAAACCCCATCTAAACCAAAAATACAAAAAATTAGCCGGGCGTGGTGGCAGGTGCCTGTAGTCCCAGCTACTCAGGAGGCTGAGGCAGGAGAATAGCGTGAACCTGGGAAGCGGAGCTTGCAGTGAGCCGAGATCATGCCACTGCACTCCAGCCTGGGTGACAGAGCAAGACTCTGTCTCAAAAAAAAAAAAAAAAAAAAAGGAAACCTGTTGACCAGGCCCAGTGGCTCACGCCTGTAATCTCAGCACTTCGGGAGGCCGAGGCTGGCAGATCACTAGGTCAGGAGATCGAGACCATCCTGGCTAACATGGTGGAAACCCTGTCTCTACTAAAAATACAAAATATTAGCTGGGCGTGGTGGCGGGCACCTGTAGTGTCAGCTACTTGGTAGGCTGAGGCAGGAGAATGGTGTGAACCCAGGAGGCGGAGCTTGCAGTGAGCCAAGATCAGGCCACTGCACTCTAGCGCTTGGGCGACAGAGCAAGACTCCATCTCAAAAAAAAAAAAAAAGGAAACCTGTTAATAACAAAGCTGAGCAAATCTAACTCATGATACGTAATAAAAAGAGGGTAAGTACAGCATCAATGCAAAGGTACTGTCAATTTTTTTAAATTAAAAAAATAAGAATGAAAAGAATAAATTCCTCAAAACCTACCAAACAAAATTCTCCAGAAACATACTGCCATGAAATATATGAAAATTCTGGCCAGTTTTCCATGCATTTTTTAAAGAACTGAATGAACTAAAAGAAGAAATGAGAAAAAGAGTAGTAGAGGGAAAAGACTTTGCAGAATGCTGAGTAAGAAAAAGACAACACTGAAAACAGTGATTGGTAAGAATAAAATCTCCAGAAAACAACCACAGCACAGTCAACATATGCATCATTGGGGTACCTAAAAAAGAAAGCCAAAACAAGATAACAGAACTAGTATTTAAATATATTTGAGGAAATAAATAAATTTTAAAAATTCCCTGAATTTTTCAATATGAAAATGGAAAGGGCATGAAGAAGGACCCAGAATGATCAACACCAAGAACTATTTATCCTAGGAAAGTTATTGGATTTACTTGATTAATTAGAGAAAAAATTATTTGGGCAGCCATTTAAATGACCAAGTTGATTTTAAGAGAGGAAAAAAAAAAGGCCAGCTCGCCTAGATTTCAACACAGTAATGGCAAATGCCAAATGACTATTGAGTGACACCTACATGATATTTAGGGTTAAAAGGTATGAGCTGTGGATTCTCCACTATAACCAGTCAAGCAGCCATTCAAGTAACATAGCCCCAATTCTGAACATAGAGAAATTCAAGGCACATTTTTCCCCAAGAACACTTTTTGAGAAAACTATTAGAAAATGAACTTCAGGCCAGGCGCGGTGGCTCACACCCACAATCCCAGCACCTTGGGAGGCTAAGGTGGGCGGATCACCTGAGGTCCAGGGTTCAAGACCAGCCTGGCCAACATGATGAAACCCTGTCTCTACTAAAAATACAAAAATTAGCTGGGCGTGGTGGCGGGCGCCTGTAATCCCAGCTACTCAGGAGCCTGAGGCAGAAGAATCGCTTGAACTGGAGGCAGAGGTTGCAGTGAGCCAAGATCGCGCCACTGCACTCCAGCATGGGCAATAGAGCAAAACTCAGTCTCAAAAAAAAGAAATGAAAATGAACTTCAGCAAATAAGGACATTAGAGCAAGAAATTTTAATATAAATGTTTTATTCCCTACCAGGATATGTCATCAATATAAAAATAAGTGAGGGGGGATGGAAAAGCAGACAGGAAGTCAGGTGTGCTGCTTGCCTACTTGTAATGCTGAAAGTTAAATATCACTCAAATACAAGAATAAGTACATTTAAGAGTAAAAAGGAAAATATTAAGGAAGAAAACATTATTAGCTAATATCAGATGAGTGACTAAAGACAGTAAGAAAAGAAGACACCACAAACTAATCTTACCACTGCTCATGGTAGAAAACAACAGAGACTGTCTAAATAAATAATCGCTAAGCAAACTTACAATCATAAAGTACTAAAATAATAATGCAAACCTTCCTAAAACCAAGAAACATACACTCATGCGTGCACACTAAATTAAAAAATATAAAAGACCACATAATGAAAGACTTTTAGGAATTAAACCAAAAAGGAAAATATTACAGAACTCAAGCCAATCATAAATAGCCTAAATTACTTTCATTAAAAGAAACATACTTTCAGAATATGTCTGAGAGTAAAATTCAATTCAATTGTACATAAAAGAGACTCAACTAAAATAAAATGATTCTGAAAGATGGAATATAAAATAAAGGGCACAGGTATACCAAATAAAAGGCACATGTATACCAAACGCAAATAAAAAGAAAGCAGCAGTCAGGCGCAGGTGGCTCACACTTGTAATCCCAGCACTTTGGGAGGCCAAGGCGAGTGAATCACTTGCGGTCAGGAGTTCAAGACCAGCCTGGTTAATATGGTGAAACCCCGTTTCTACTAAAACTACAAAAAATTACCCGCGCGTGGTGGTACACGCGTGAAATCCCAGTTATATGTGAGGCTTAGATGGGAGAATCGCTTGGACCCAGGAGGTGGAGGTTGCAGTGAGCAGAGATCACACCACTGCACTCCAGCTTGGGTGACAGAGTGAGACTCCACCTCAAAAAAAAAAAAAAAAAAAAAAAAGGCAGCAATCATAATCATTAATATCAGATGAGTTGGAATTCAGGCCAAAAGGCATTAAATAAGACCAAGAAGAACACTTTATAATGATAAAAGATGTATGTAATTCACAATTAAGTTTTATCTATACAACAAATAACACAACAGTAATATACAGAAAGCTGGAATCATAGTAGCTATTAGGAGAAATGCAACACATCGGGAGTCACACCTTTAATCCACCTCTCAGGCCATGACCTCTGGGCAAGAGGCCAAAAATGTAAGAAAATAGATCTGAATCATTATTTAATCATGTAAACCTGATCAATACATTTACTGACTATATAATTAGAGACAAAGTAAACTTCAAAAATTCCAAAAAAAAACCAGACAGTATTTTCTCTAATCAAAATGCAATAAAAATATAAATTATTGACAAAGCTACAAAACAAAAAAAAAGCCCCTCTACCTGGAAATTTTGAAATTCCTTGGGTCACAAAGGAAATAAAACTAAAATTACCACATGTCAGAACTAACAGATGGCTGGGCACAGCGGCTCATGCCTGTAATCCCTGCACTTTCGGAAGCCAAAGCAGGAGGAGCTGCTTGAGCCCAGGAGTTCAAGACTAGCCTGGTCAATATAACAAGACCTCGACCCTACCAAAAAAAAAAAATTAATTAATGTAAAAATTAGCCAGACATGGTGGTTCATGCCTGTGGTCCCGGCTACTTGCGAGGCTAATGTGAAAGGATTGCTAGAGGCTGGGAGGTTGAGGCCGGCATACTTGCGAGGCTAACGTGAAAGGATTGCTAGAGCCTGGGAGGTTGAGGCTGCAGTGAGCTGTAATCTCACCACTGCACTCAAGCCTAGGCAACAGAGCAGGACCCTGTCTCTAAAAAAAAAGAACCAAGAGACATGGCTTAAACTATGCTCAATGGACAACTCATATATGAAGTGCCAGAAAAGAAACAAAATAAATGGAAGAAACCCAAAAGAAGAAATTAATAAAGAACAAAGCCAAAAATAACAGTAAGAAAATCATTAAAGAGAATAAATAATAAATCTAAAAGCTGAGTTTTTTTAGTAGAAAAAAACTAGGTAAACCACTAGCTAACATAATCACGAGGAGAAAAGAGGAAGTACAGATTCAAATATGGCACTGTCTGTAACAGTTAAATATAGTACATTCATCAAAAGAAACACTGCAGCTTTAAAATAACGAACAAAGGAAATCTTTATGTCCTGAGATGAAAAGATATGTATCAGCTGCCCACTGTTAAAAACAGGAAATAAGAATCTATAATTCTATTTTCTTGTATACGCAAAAGAATCTTTGGGAGAATACACAAGCATCAAGATACTGATTTCCTACTGAAAGGAGTGGAAATTGGGTAGATGGGAAGGCAAGGATAAGAAGGATACTTTTCATCATATAATGTTTTCTACTTCTGGATTTTGAGCTATAGAGCCTTATAATTTATTATTTAAAACTGCATATGACCAAGATTAATTCATCAAATATTTTAAGCTTGGACTATATGCCAAACACTATACTTGGTGTTGGAGATGCACAAAATGAAAAGATCGAGTCCTCTTTCCTAAAGAGTGATAGTTTCCGCCTGTAATCCCAGCACTTTGGGAGGCCGAGGCGGGCGGATCACGAAGTCAGGAGATCGAAACCATCCTGGCTAACACAATAAAACCCCATCTCTACTAAAAATACAAAAAATTAGCCGGGCGTGGTGGCAGGCGCCTGTAGTCCCAGCTACTTGGAAGGCTGAGGCAGGAGAATGGCGTGATCCTGGGAGGCAGAGCTTGCAGTGAGCCGAGATCGTGCCACTGCACTCCAGCCTGGGCAACAGAGTGAGACTCCATCTCAAAAAAAAAAAAAAAAAAAAAGAGTGATAGTTTCAAGTCTGGCAGAGAGACAGGAAGCAAACCAACAATCGGAATATGATGTGCCTAATTCTTCGTAAGAAGACATGAAGTGCTATAAAGAAAACCTCTATCTACACAAGGGAAAAAAGGAAGGCTGTTCATAGAGGATAGCTCTTGTTAAACACTTAAAGGTGAGTCAAAGATTTCCAGTGGAAAAATAAAGGACATCCCAGATAAAAGCAGAAAGCAGTGGCAAAGGTATGGGAGTAGAGAGAGCAAACAGTATTCGAGAAACCATTACGGATCAAGATTCTGCAGGAGGAAGAATGGCTAGAATTGAGACTGAAGAAGTTGAAAACCAGCTAGCTAAGAAAGGGCATTACATATCTTGTTACCTAATTTTATCACCTTTCACATGACAGGCATTGTGCTATGTGCTGGGTATAAAGCAGTAAACATGGCCTCCTTCCTGCAGTTTACAGTCTAGAGGACAATGTCAAAGAATTTAAAAAAGAGTTTTGGCTGGCGCGGTGGCTCACACATCTAATCCCAGCACTTTGGGAGGCTGAGGCAGGCGGATCACGAAGTCAGGAGCTCAAGATCAGCCTGGCCAACAGGGTGAAACCCCATCTCTACTAAAAATATAAAAATTAGCCGGGCATGGTGGCGGGAGCCCATAGTCCCAGCTACTCGGGAGGCTGAGGGAGGGGAATCGCTTGAATCCTGGAGTCGGAAGTTGCAGTGAGCTGAGATCGCACCACTGCACTCCAGCCTGGGCGACAAGTGAGACTCTGTATCAAAAAAAAAGAGGTTTTACCAGGAGTTTGATGCCATGAACTTTCCTGTCTCTGACTCCCTGCACATACTGTTGCCTCTGTCAGCAATGCTCTCCCTACATTCCCAATCCCCACCCATCCCTTAGCTAGTCCATTCTTCTCAGGCCTCAGATTAAATGACCCTTGTTCCAGGCAGTCTTCTCTGACTCCTCAGACTCAGTCAGTTCCACTTGGCTCTATGCTTCAAAGCATGCTGCGCTTCTTCTTGACAATGGCACTTAGAATTACTCCTCTGTCTTCCTCTCCAAAGTGTAAGCTGTATGAATGCAAGAACTAAGATGATCTTGTTCACCCCTGTACTGTATCTCCAGCATGGATCACAGTACACAGCAGACCCGTAACGAATTATTTAATGAATGAGTACATTTTAGAATAATATAACAATCTTTCCTGATTATCAGGCTGATTATAATATACTTAATTGTATTTATATACTGCAAGTATATAAGACTATGAGATCTATTTCTCATGGCTCTAGAATACTTGCATCTTTTTTTAATACTTATGATAAACTGTCACTTCATTCAACCTTTTTTTTTGAGATGGAATCTCGCTCTGTTGCCCAGGCTGGAGTGCAATAGCATGATCTTGGCTCACTGCAACCTCCGCCTCCTGAGTTCAACCGGTTCTCCTGCCATGGCCTCATGAGAAGCTGAGTACGGGCATGCGCCACCACACCCAGCTAATTTTGTATTTTAGTAGAGACGGAGTTTCACCATGTTGGTCAGGCTGGTCTCAAACTCCTGACCTCAGGTGATCCACCTGCCTCAGCCTCCCAAGGTGCTGGGATTACAGGCCTGAGCCACCGCGCCTGGCCTGAAGTATGTAATTTTACGTTATAAAAATATTCATCCATATGACTTCTTCAATTACATAATTCTTAATTACCTACTCACCACATTAACACATTCCCTCTCCCTTGTCCCACTAAAATGAATAATGCTAGCAGGAGATTAAAAAACTAACATGAAAGAAAAAAGGCAAGTAGTGATTTGGTTTCACTGAGAAATCTTACCATTTTCAAGAGATCATGGGCCTCCATCAATGAATGAACCACATTAAAATTCTGCTCAAGAAACCTTCATTGAAATCCCTCAGAATCCTTATCTTTTGGGGAGAGTATCTGTCTGAGCTATGTCATATGCAATCATCTTAATAGTTAACAAAATTATTTAATTATTTATTGTTGAATAAACAGAAACAGATCTCCTCCAGGATTCTAAGGTCAACAGTCTATGAGTGGTCCTGAAATGTTCAGGTGAAGTAGAAATTTTAATTTAATGTAATATAATGCATCAGAATTCTCTAAAAGCATTATGCAACTGAATGTGTGTCTTCAATTACTAGCAACATAATCATTAATATGATTTCCAGTTCTATCCAATGAGTCTCTAGGCAGGCTATCATACCTCTTAACTATCATAATTACCTAAATAACTTGAAATTTTTCATTTAAACATAAATCTGAGAACTAAATATATTACATTACCCTCATCTTTGCACAAAATAAAAACTCTCCAAAAAAATTATGTTCCATTTATTACTTTTTCCTCAGAGGCAAAAATGCAAAACAATTGCTTCTAGCAATTCTTCTTCTTCTTAAGCTACTCTTAAACATTTTATTTTAAAATAATTAGATATCAGAAGAAATATTCCCATTAGAGCTAACAAGCAATGAACAAAAATTAATGGGAAACAAGTTCTAAAAAATATGCTAATAATGCTAATGACCTACAGAGTGAATAAAATCAAAAGCAATATTTTTCAAGAGGTAAGAATTTTGATCTTACAGCCAGCACTACAGAGTAAAAACACTAATAAATTTCTCTTTCATAACACTTACCTTTGTCTAGGAACTATGAAGAGTGCCCGTACCAACTTCTTCCTGTTTGCTTTTGTGTTCATGTTCATGCAAAAATCCATTGCTGCCTATTGGGAAAAAGTAAACTTTTTCTTTAAAAACCTCTAATTAGTTACGGAGAACAGAAATCCTGCCTACTATGATATTTTTATTTGTTCTTAAACATTTCAAAATGGTTTTAAGAAACTAGTATTGTTAGTATCAGGAAACTTTTCTGATAGAGCTCAAAAGTAGCAAGAATAGTTACCAAGAGCCAAGAAAATTACCAATGCTAATAAGGATAACCAAAAAGCAGTAAAGGTGAATGAGCAAAGAGAAAGAGACAGGCACAAATTACACCCAAGAAGATGGAAGAAGAAGAATTGTGCCCCCACATTCACTAAAAAAGTTTAGTGTCGACAGTCAGATTTGGTAATGTTAGGGTTTAGAAAGCAATACCCCAAAATATGGCTCTTTGGATGCTGACTACTTCATTTGAACTAAGAAAACTGGAAAGCCTGATAAGCGGCCTCAGTGAAGGTCTCTCTGACCATCCCTTGTTTCTCTTCACAAGTGCAGGAAATGGCGCTCTCTCTCTCTCTCCAAGATGCCTTAACTGACAGAGGAGAATTCTTCCAAAAGAAACTCAACTGTCTTCAATCCCCTGCCTAAAATTTCATAAAACAGGGAATTTATCTAGATGACCATTACCACCTGGACAGACTTTTTTCTGAGACAAGGTCTCACTCTGTCACCCAGGCTGGGGTGCAGTGGCACAATCATGGCTCACTGCAGACTTGCTCTGCCAGGCTCCAGGGATCCTCCTGCCTCAGCTCCCGGCCAAGCAGCTGAGACTATAGGCATGTATAGTTAAGGTTGAAACATAATAAAAATTGCTCCTTGGCTGGGCACGGTGGCTCACACCTATAATTCTAGCACTCTGGGAGGCCGAGGTGGGTGGATCACGTGAGGTCAGGAGTTCAAGACCAGCCTGGCCAACACAGTGAAACCCCATCTCTACTAAAAATATAAAAAATTAGCCGGGCATGGTGGCGGGCACCTGTAGTCCCAGCTACTCGGGAGGCTGAGGCAGGAGAATGGCGTGAACCCGGGAGGCGGAGCTTGCAGTGAGCCGAGAACATGCCACTGCACTCCAGCCTGGGCAACAGAGCAAGACTCCGTCTCAAAAAAATAAAAAATAAAAAAATTAGCTGGGCGTGGTGGTGCACGCCTGTAGTCCCAGCTACTCAGGAGGCTGAGGCAGGAGAATCGCTTGAATCTGGGAGACAAAGGTTGCAGTGAGCCAAGACCGTGCCACTGCACTCCAGACTGGGCTACAGAGCAAGACTCCACTCAAAAAAAAAAAAAAAAACTCATTTGTATGGACTCAACAAGGAGACTCTTAAGTGACAGTGGCACTGTTTTTTTAATTGCAAATGCATGGTGAAAATATAATGCTAGTATAATTTGGTACCACTACCTTGAATCATGATAAAATGCTAGTAGCTCTACCCACCATCACTTTTGCAAATGTCAAAACAATAAAAAAGAAAAAAAAACATCGGCCGGGTATGGTGGCTCATGCCTGTAATCCGAGCACTTCGGGAGGCCAAGGCAGGCGGATCACAAGGTCAGGAGTTCGAGACCAGCCCAGCCAATATGATGAAACCATGTCTCTACTAAAAATACAAAAAAATTAGCCGGCATGATGGCGCGTGCCTGTAATCCCAGCTACTCGAGAGGCTGAGGCAGGAGAATTGCTTGAACCTGGGAGGTGGAGGTTGCAGTGAGCCAGGATCACACCACTGCACTCTAGGCGAAAGAGTGAGACTCCATCTCAAAAAAAAAAAAAAAAAAAAACACACACAAGAAAAAAAAACTTAGTATTATCATCAAAAGAATTTTTGACCTCACAGAACCCCAGGAAGTGCCTCAAAGCCATTAAAAATCCAGAAACCATACTTTTAGCACCTTTGATCTAAAACAATATTTTCCAAACTATGGGATCCATGTATGAACAGGACAGGATGCTACAGCCAATTCTATACCCAAACAGAGCATCTATGAATTACATCCAATTTTGTCTGCTTACGCTGAATTTCCTTCTAAGACTTTATTTGAAGAAATGGTGGACTTTTTAGCTCAAATAGTCTAAAAACCATAGACATTCCTTATCAGAGGACTCCTACAAGGTCCATGTGCTTGAATAAAGTTACACAGAGATACCAATACCTTGTCTATCAGATCTCGGTTGACACAGTTGGGTAACTGCTGTAGGAAAGCATCTACTATGAGCTTGAGATGAGATCCAGTGCTGGCTTCCTCATCTTCTTGTTCTAATGTAAAATTAGTTTTTAAATAGGTTAAAAAAAAAAGAGAACACAGAATAAAAACATCCAATGATGAATTATTTGGAAAATAGATAATCTAGACCAATTTTTGTGCCCAGGAAAACATTAGTCATTTTTTAGAATATTATCCTAGAAAGTTTAGGTAACTCTAGAATCATAACATCAATTCACTACAGTCCTTCAGGTATCAACTATAAAAGTCAAACTTTTTGCATTAGGCACAAAAACTTGGTCAGAAAAAGCATGCAGTGTTATGGTAAATGTTATTTGTGTCTGCCCAGCATCCCTTCCCCCATGTTCTTCCATTAACAGCACTCCCAATTCTTGCCTTTGAAGAACTAAGCCTCCCTATTTCATGTAATTCTAAGGAGGGTGGCTGGTTTACATAGAGAAAGAATCTGCAGTAAGATAGGGTAAAGCCAACAGAGAGAAAAGCAATATTGACAGAAGGCATCCTTCTAATAAAGAATCTTGGCCAGGTGTGATGGCTCATGCCTATAATGCCAGGGCCTTGGGAGGCTGAGGCAGGGGGATCACTTGAGGCCAGGAGTCCAAGACCAGTCTGGGTAACATAGCAAGACCCTGTCTCTAAAAAATATAAAATAAAATAAAACAAAATAAAATAAAGTAAAATAAGCTGGGTGTGGTGGTGCACGTCTACAGTCCCAGCTACTTGGAGGTTGATGCAGGAGGATGACTTGAGCTCGGGAGTTTGAGGCTGCAGTCAATTATGATCATGCCATGGCACTCCAGCCTGGGCAAGAGTGAAACCCTGTCTCAAAAAAGTAAATAAATAAAGGAATCCTAGCTAATCAACTCAAAACTCGATAGGAAGCATTTAGGGAATAAATGTAATATTTGTATTACTGAATACAAAACACAACTCAATTATAAAGACAGACAAAATTAACAGATGAACTGATAAGCTAGTCATATTCCCACCTAGTAATCATTTCAGAATAACCTTCAAATACATTTATGTTGTTTGTAAAGATTATGTCATAGAATTAAATCAATCAGGAGAATGCTATCAAGTTCTCAGAAAAGTGTAAGTATCTTTATTCTATCATAGAAGGGGTAGCGAGAAAAGTATATTTTAAGATATTTAGGGCCGGGTGCGGTGGCTCATGCCTGTAATCCCAGCAGTTTGGGAGCCAAGGCGGGCGGATCACCTGAGGTCAGGAGTTCGAGACAAGTCTGGCCAACATGGTGAAACCCCATCTCTACTAAAAATACAAAAATTAGCTGGGCATGGTGGCAGGCAGCTGTAATCCCAGCTACTTGGGAGGCTGAGGCAGGAGAATTGCTTGAACCCAGGAGGCAGAAGTTGCAGTGAGCCAAGATCGTACCATTGCATTCCAGCCTGGAGGACAAGAGTGAGACTTAGTCTCAAAAAAAAAAAAAAAAAAAAAAAAAAATTATTTAGAACTAAGGTATTTAAAATTTAGATGATCATTAAAGTTTGTAGACACACAATACTGGGTATGTAGTGTCCTGTTATAAATCAAATTCTGAAAACAGTGATGGACTGAAAACAACAGAAAAACAAGGAATTAAAAAACACAGAATTAAGGAGAAAAGATCTATATTCTTAGGCAAGAGCTCTGTGTGTAAAAACCAATTAAAAATGAAAGTTGGTAAATTAGTTCTTTACCTTGTTCATCAAGAAGTTTCTTTGTAAGATCTTCAGCTTCATCTCCACCCTCTAATTCTAAGGTGTCATCATTAATTTCTAGATTCTCCAACTCAAGTTCCAAATCATCGGGACTTGATACCTCCTTATTCTCCTTAGATTCTTTTGCCTCTGTTGAAAAACAAACAAGTATACCTAAATTCAAAGTCATATGAAAATCCTGCTGCACAAAAGTAGATTAAGACTCACAAAATCTGCAGGTTCTTTTAGAAGCTGCATGTATACCTGGCAACTGAAGTTAATATATTTAGATTTTATAAAACACATTATGCTCGGCTGGGCATGATGGCTCACCCCTGTAATCCCAGCACTTTGGGAGGCCGAGGAGGGAGGATCACCTGAGGTCAGGAGTTTGAGACCAGCCTGACCAACATGGTGAAACCCCATCTCTACTAAAAATACAAAAATTAACTGGGCATGGTGGCACATGTCTGTAATCCCAGCTACTCAGGAGGCTAAGGCAGGAGAATTGCTTGAACCCAGGAGGTGGAGAATGCAGTGAGCCGAGAGAGCACCACTGCACTTGAGCCTGAGCAAAAAGGGTGAAACTAAGTCTCAAAAAAATATATACATTATGCTCATTGAGAACGAAGGCTATATCTTCTCTGATTATGTATACCATTTGTTAACTGAAGAGATGGATGGATGACTGGATGGAGAGAGATTGTGTGGATGAGGACTTACATGGCGTGAGGATCTATCTATGCTAAAGATGAGGGGGAAAAAAGGCTGATTACAGTGGACTCACATTAAAAAGGGTCTCAAACTCCCAGATGAGGAGTTGAGACTTTCTCCTTTATGCAAGGGATAACATTTAAAAGGTATCTGATGTGAAAATTAACTTAGCAGCAATATATAAAATCAATTAGAAAGTCAGAAAAGGGTAGATGTAGAAAGACCAATTAGGAAAATATCCTTATCATTTCAATGTGAAGGGTTAGAGAAAACCAAAAAATGAAACACAACAAAGGAAAATGGCCAGTAACTGGTAAAAGGCAAAATTGGAAGAATAAAAAAGAAAGAGAAACCAAACCTTAGCTGAATAAAACTGACAAAATATTAATAACTGAAGTTGAGTGATAGGTAAATCCAAGTTCACTATACCAGCCTTCTTTTGTGTTTTCGCAAATCAAATAAAATTCTCGTAAATAAAAAACAAAAGCCAATAAAACCTGAGTTCAGGAATGTATACTTAAATTGAAAGTATGGTATTTCTCAGCTTCATCTCTTATAGTCTCTAATCTCCTAATTTCTGCATTGAACACAGAAATGTCTTACTGATACTTGATGTCATATCTTATTTGGGAGGATGAAAACTCTAACTAGTATGAATCAGTTTTGCTACCTCTAGATGAAAACAGACTACTACTTTCTCATTCATTCATCTTTTCATTCTACTTTTATTGAATTCCTACTATGTGCTAGGTATTGTTCTAAGCACCAGGAATATACCTGTGAGTACAGCAGAGAAAAACTCCTGCCCACATGGAGCATGCATTCACTCCCCAATGTCCCCTGATGTCTGGCTACTAAAACATCTACTAATCAGCTACATGTTCAGAATGACGCTAAGCTGTCAAACATTCTGAAAAAATCTTAAAATGTGACCCTTGCTCTCAAAAAACATACAATTTATCTGAGGAAATTAAACTAATATGCATAAGGTAGTCAAATAGGGTATGGTGGGAGAGGGTTCCAACCAGAAAACAGAACAATGCAGGAAGGCAGGAAGGCAAGAAGATGGGCCCATTTCAGAGACTGAGAAGGATGGCAAATTAAGGGTAATAGAGTTGTAATGGCAAACCTGAGAGAAACTATGCAGGGTCCTAGAGACAATGTTAACAATTTTAAATTATATTCCAAGTACATGTAAAGTTATTCAAGGACATTAGGTAGGCAGGAGAGTAAAATTAACGTTTAGGAATGCATAGGCTGAGCGCAGTGGCTCACGCCTGTAATCCCAGCACTTTGGGAAGCTGAGGCAGGTGGATCACTTGAAGTCAGGAGTTCAAGACCAGCCTGACCAACATGGTGAAACCCCGTCTCTACTAAAAATACAAATTTTTAGTGGCAGCACACTTCTGTAATCCCAGTTACTTGGGAGGCTAAAGCAGGAGAAACACTTGCACCTGGGAAGCGTAGGTTGCAGTGAGCTGAGACCACATGACTGCACTCCAGCCTGGACAAGAGCAAAAACTCCGCCTCAAAAAAAAAAAAAAAGAATGCATAGAAGGAAACAGCAAATACAGGGCAACCAAGTAGGAGGTATTACAGTAACCCGGGTGAGAGAGGATGGGAGTTAGATTAGAATAGCAGCGGCAAATGTAAGACAAACCTGAGAAACACAATGTAACCGGCATTCAGAAACTCCCACTCTATTAACGACCTAAAAGCTCTGACTTCTCTAAAGTCACTCTTCTTCACAAAGAGTTGGTTCTATCTAGCCTAGAAAGGGCAGTACAGGTAACGAGCATCATAGAGCTAACACCTGCCCTAACAATCTGATACCTGGGGGAAATGTGCGTCTTACCAAGACCTCACTTGAATTCACTACAAGACATTATAAACAAACACTTTCCAATTAATTCACATTAACTTAAATGTATCAGCACTGTTAAAAGTATGTCAATTATCATCCTTTAATGCTCCATCATTCCATATAATTCTGTCACTCATTTACTCTAATGACTCAATGTTCATATTACAAAACTAGTAACTACAATTTTTTTTTTTTTTTACAAATACTATTTTGAAGCTAATTCTTATAGCACTTAATGTAAATATTTTCTCTCTAGAATTTACCTTTGGTATCATCTTTGTTGGACTCTTTATTCTGACAACTTTTTTCATTGTCTTTAAACAAGATGGCTGGGACAAAAGCCTTCAAATCAATGAGGTTCTCATAAAAATTCCGAGCATCTTCATCTTCCCATATACCACCTTCCAAGTCATATTCTCCAGGTTTACCAGGTGTGAATATATCAATTCCAGGCCCATGTTCTACAATAAAATAAATCACAAGTAATTAACATAACTTGAGGTTATAGCATGATAAACATGACATAAGTTATTTTTTCAGTTTTACATCTATTGAATCTTGAGTGTTTCAACTGACAGGAACTTCTTCAATTAACAAGCACATGTGACCGTTTTCAACACCAAATCACAAACTGTGTTTTAAATAAAGCCCTAAAATAAAACAGACTAGAGAACAACATAAAGATTTTTTTCTCTTACATTTGTTTTAAGCAATTAATATGAGATTAAGTAGCCATTTGATAAATTAGGTCTACTTTCATGAAACTTAAAATCAAAAAATAAAATATATAAGCCTGGCCACTCCTAAGACATCCGTTTAAAGTCCCACCTCCCCCATGAGTATTTTTTTTTTTTGGCAACTCATAATCCTCTATACTATTTACATCATACTTATATACCATTTATATCTCCAAAAACAGACCATAAACCTTTACTTAAGAAGCATCCCTCCTTTTGGCATAATCCTTGGCACATGGTAGATTGCCACTGTCAACCTAAAATAATCAAAAAGGTCAGAATCTAGTTTTAAAGAGAGTTTATTCAATTGCAAAGTTTGAGGACAGCCTCCCAGGAAGCAGAGATTCCAAAGAACAGAAGTCAGTGTTCCAAAGGGTAGAAGTTTGAGATTGTTTATACAGAGAAAGTTTAGGTAATTTCAACATCTTTCCACATAAGGTTTAATGCACAGTTACAAGAATCTGATTAGTAGAAGTCGTCTTTTTTGGGAAAGATACATACTGGTTATGTAATTCAGTCTCCAAGGCTTAATTTCCCCCTTGCTATAATAAATTTAGAGGGTCCTGAAATTTTATTTTTTTTAAACAGAGTTTTACTCTGTCACCCAGGCTGGAGTACAATGGCGCGACATCAGCTCACTGCAACCTCCACCTCCCAGCTTCAAGTAATTCTCCTGCCTCAGCCTCCCAAGTAGCTGGGATTACAGGCGTCCGCCACCACATTTGGCTAATTTTTTGTTATTTTTAGTAGAGATGGGGTTTCGCCATGTTGGCCAGGTTGGTCTCAAACTCCTGACCTCAGGTGATCCACCTGCCTCAGCCTCCCAAAGTGCTGGGATTACAGGCGTGAGCCACCACGCCCAGCGTTTATTTATTATTTATTTTTTTGAATTGAGACAGGGTCTCACTCTGCTGCCAAGGCTGGCGTGCAGTGACATGATCATAGCTTACTATAGCCTCGAAACCCTGGGCTCATGCAATCCTCCTGCCTCAACCTCCTGAGTAGCTGGGACTACAGGCATGCGTCATCAAGCCCAGCTAATTTTTCTATTTTTAGTAGAGATGGGGTTTCATTATGTTGCCTAGGCTGGTCTCAAACTCCTAAGTTCAGGGGATCCACCTGCCTCAGCCTCTCAAAGTGCTGGGATCACAGGCATGTGTGACCACGCTCAGCCTTTATTTTCTTTTATGCCATAAATGTCAGTCAATTGATAACTGGAAAAGAAAGGAAGAAAGATGAAGCATACAGATCTCTTATTAGAGAATGGAAAGTATGTACCTATTTACACACATGCAGTACATACAACTATAGATCATCAACTCAGAACACTGAAAGTAATTAACTTCCTACTTTATGATTATGAGCCCATTCATGAACTTATCTACTCTCACATACTTCTCTCCAAATGAGAATTATAAATAGATTATGTAAATTAAAATTAACCCTAAGTTAGATTATTCATTAAATGTGATTTATGAAAATAAGAACACCAAAAACAAAAAAAACACTGGCTCCTTGAAACTCCTTACTTTCCTTACAGAAAATATATTTAAACACAGACTTATTAGGACACTAAACCCATACACCAAAAAGAAAAACACTGACATATTTACAACTTCTGTTTAATGAAAAGTACAAACAAAAGCAAAAAACAAACTAGAAGACAATATTGACAATATTTAAAGAATACATCCATAATATATAGAGCATAGTATAATAAATATATTTGGTGTTTGTCCTTGGTTCCTGGCAGACCTCCTAAAACCCTTGGAATTTCCTGAGTGAAAGGAATGTATTTTGTTATTCATAACAAGCTTTTTGATCCTACCTCAGCTGATGCTAATGAGGTGACTTAGGGTGGAGTCTCTGGATGGTCTCTACGATGGAGCCAGTCACCAGAAAGACCGAGTGATTACAGGCTTAGAACTTTCAGCCCCACTCACCCACCCATCTATGAAGCAGAGTCCTCGCCAGACACCAACTTGGCTGGCACCTTGATCTTAGACTTCCCAGACTCCAGACAGAGGAACAAGTTTCTGTTGTTCATAAGTTGCCCGGTCTAGGGTATTTTGTTACAGCAGCCTGAAAAGACTAAGACAACTATGTAATATTAATCAGGTGTTAAAAGGAATGAGATGTATCTACAAGAACTGACTCAGAAAGCTCTCAAAAATAATAATTGAAACAATAAAGGAAATCATGCAAAATATCTCACCTAAGTTAATGAAGCTAGAGATATCTGATTATATATATTTTCTGGAAAAAAGTAAAGTCTGGACACATTACTATCAAGCTGTTAAGAGTGGTTACCTTGGAGAATGTAATGCATCTGACAGTAAACTTTCACTTTTTAATCTATAATATGCATAAATATTTTGTGTATCTAAAAAATAATGTAAATCATAAAAAAGAAATTCAACTTTTGAGAGGTAAAAATACTACCAAATCAAAAGTAATAAAAAATAGGAATATCACAGGCACAGGACAAGAGAAAAACAGAGGAGTGATAGTTGCAACGCATATAAAAAATATAATTTCCGTCGGCCGGGCACAGTGGCTCACGCCTGTAATCCCAACACTTTGGGAGGCTGAGGCAGGTGGATAACGAGGTCAGGAGATCGAGACCATCCTAGCCAACACAGTGAAACCCCGTCTCTACTAAAAATACAAAAAATTAGCCGGCCGTGGTGGCAGGCACCTGTAGTCCCAGCTACTCAGGAGACTGAGGCAGGAAAATGGTGTGAACCTGGGGAGCAGAACTTGCAGTGAGCTGTGAACGCGTCACTGCACTCCAGCCTGGGCAACAGAGCAAGGCTCCGTCTCAAAGTAATAATAATAATAATAATAATTTCCTTAATATACAAAGTGCTTTTTTTTTTCTCTCTGATATGGAGTCTCGCTCTGTCACCCAGGCTGGAGTGCAATCTCAGCTCACTGCAACCTCTGCCTCCTGGGTTCAAGCAATTGTCTCACTTCAGTCTCCCAAGTAGCTGGGATTACAGGCGCACTCCACAATACCCAGCTAACTTTTGTATTTTTTGTAGGGATGGGGTTTCACCATGTTGGCCAGGCTGGTCTAGAACTCCTGACCTCAAGTGCTCCACTCACCTCAGCCTCCCAAGTGCTTTTATAAATCAATTTTTTAAAAAGATACAAGGGGAAAAAGGACAGGGGGTGGGGGTATAAAAGATTCAAATAGGAATTTCACAGGGAAAATAATACATTTATAAAACAGCCAATAAACTTAAAGATGCTAAAACCTGACTTCAAATTTAAAAATTAAGAACTGCAATGTGGTAAGAGTGTAAAGAAACAGTCATTCTCGGGCCAGGCGCAGTGGCTCATACCTGTAATCCTAGCACCTGGGGAGGCCGAGGTGGGCAGATCACGAGGTCAGGAGATTGAGACCATCCTGGCTAACATAGTGAAACCCTATCTCTACTAAAAATACAAAAAATTAGCCAGGCATGGTGACACATGCCTATAGTCCCAGCTGCTCAGGAGGCTGAGGCAGGAGAATCGCTTGAACCCGGGAGGCGGAGCTTGCAGTGAGCTTAGATCGCACCACTGTACTCCAGCCTGGGTGACAGAGCAAGACACCATCTCAAAAAAAAAAAAAAGAAAAGAAACATTCATTCTCATACACTTAGTGGCATGTAAATTTTTTTTTTTTAAGTTCCAAGATACATGTGCAGAATGTGCAGGTGTGTTACATAGGTATACATGTTCCATGGTGGTTTGCTGCACTTACCAACCCGTCACCTAGGTTTTAAGTCCCGCATGCATTAGGTATTTGTCCTAATGCTCTCCCTCCCCTTACCCGCAACCTCCCAACAGGCCCCAGTGTGTGTTGTTCCCCTCCCTGTGTCCATGTGTTCTCACTGTTCAACTCCCACTTATGAGTGAGAACATGTGGTATTTGGTTTTTTTCCTATGTTAGTTTGCTGAGAATGATGGCTTCCAGCTTCATCCATGTCCCTGCAAAGGACATGAACTCACTCTTTTTTATGGCTGCATAGTATTCCATGGTGTATATGTACCACATTTTCTCTATCTAGTCTATTATTGATGGGCATTTGGGTTGCTGTAAATTTCTTTAATAGAAAATATGGCATCATATATTGAAACTTAAAATGCATATATCCTTTTAACCCAAGAATTCTACTTCTAGAAATGTATCCTGTAAATACTAGCATATATACAGAAAGAAGCAGGTTCAGAGATTTTGTTACAGCACTGACAATAATAGCTAAAAGCCAGAAATATTAAGTGTTAATCAACAGAGGACAAGTAAATTACAGAACAACCATACAAAAGGATATTACTATGTAGCAATTAAAAATAATAAGATGGCACTAATGTATTAAAATGAAAAAAATCTAAGACATGATTAACTGGAAAAAGTGGCTATAGAATAAAGGATATTCTGATCACTGGACAATGTAAGCCTCTTCTGCACAAGGTGAAGTACTGTATCAGTGACCCAAAATAACTAAAGATTCAAGCAAACAATATTAAAACAATGATTTTCAAACACTGGACATCAGGCGGTATAGGAAAATAATCCCTGATAGGGAGCAGACAAAAAACTCAGCTCTACAATTGCCCCAGCTTACTTCATAAAGAGATTTTTCCAGGCTGTGGCCAAGTAAGTGAGAAGCCAGGCAGTCTCCCTGAGTTGAGGATGAGAGCTGAGGGTCTGGTAATACTCTACCCAAGGTAGGCAGAGTTCCCAGGACACAGTACCAGAGAGGAGAAACCAGCACAAAGATAGACTTCAAAACATTTGCAGAGTCTCCTTGAACATTCAGCTGAGTACTGATCAGCTCCTATGTATAAGGAAACAAAATGTTCACCTGAGTACTGATCAGCCTCTATGTGTGAGGAAACTAGGTGAGACTGGGAAAATAACTACTGAAAAGAATTAAGACTCACAGAGAGGCTCATGGGACCAGGAATAGTCTGTATACCCACAAGGCTGACTGGAAGAATCTTCTATGACTCTACTTCATCAGAAAAAGTCCAGAAAGATACTGCCTCAGTATTAGGAAAAACTAGCTTTAGATTAAAGGCTGCTCTGGTACCTCCTAACAAAGCATCCTTTCAAAGATGAAACTATTTCCAAGTAACTTAACTGCACCCCAGGATGACGCTTAATGATATTTATAAGAATACAAAAATATCCAGGATACATCCAATAAAACATAAGCGGGCAGCCAAAGAAGTAGAAAAATGACCAGACATGCAAAGGAGGTCAAGCAACTGCAATCAATTGAAACCAACTCGGAAATCACACAGATGACAAGATTTGTAGACAAGGACTTTAAAACAGTTATTGTAACTGTATTTCATATGTTCAACAAGCTACAAGATTGAACATGTCAGATACAAAGAAAATATGACAAGACAAAGATATAAAAAACGACTTCTCTAAATGGAATTAAGTTATTAGACACTGTAGAAGAAAAGATTAGTGAACTTGAAGACATAACAACAGAAACTATCCAAAAGGAAAGGCAGGAAAAAATAATGAAGAACAAAAAGGAAAGGACATCAATGTACTGTGGGACAACTGAACAACCTAAAATACTTGTAATTGAGTCCCTATAGGAGAGGTGACGAAGGAGGAAAGAGAAAACACAATTGAAAAATAAAGGTCAAGATTTTCCTAATTTGATGATAACTATACACCCACAGATCCAAGAAGTTCAAGGAACCCGAAGTACAAGAAACAAAGAAAACCACACCAAGCTACACCATAACTAACGCTTGAAAAATCAGCGATAATGAAAAAATTTTAAAACAATGAGAGAAAAAAATATAGATTATATAAATAAGAACAAAGGTCAGAAAGGTAGGAGCATTCTTGATGGAACAATGCAAGCTAGAAGACAGAGGAGTAACATCTTTAAAGTACTGAAAGAAAAAAAAACTCTTGCCCTTAAGTTCTATGTCCAAAAAAAAAATTTTTTTTAAGAGATAGAGTCTCACTCTATCACCCAGGCTGGAGTGCCTGGTGTGATCATTATCTAACTGTAACCTTGAACATCTGGGCTCATGCAATCTTCCCACCTCAGCCTCCCAAGTAGCTAGGACTACAGGCTTGTGCCACATGACTGGCTAAATTTGTTTTATTTTTTAAAATTTTTTGTAGAGACAGGGTCTCGCTATGTTACCCAGGCTAGTCTCAAACTCACCTCAAGCAATCCTCCTGCCTTGGCCTCCCAAAGCCCTGGTATTACAGGCATAAGCCATCATGCCGGGCCAAAAAGATTTTTTAAAAACAATGACAGGGCTGGGCACAGTGGCTCATGCCTGTAATCCCAGCACTTGGGGAGGGTGAGGCAGGCAGATCACTTGAGCTCAAAGTTCGAGACCAGCCTGACCAACATGGTGAAACCCCATCTCTACTAAAAATGCAAAAATTAGCTGGGCTTGGTGGCGCATATCTGTAGTCCCAGTTATTGCTTGGGAGGCTGAGGCACAAGAATTGCTTAAACCTGGGATGCAGAGGTTGCAGTGAGCCGAGACTGCACCATCGCATTCCAGCCTGTCTCCAAAAATAAAAATAAAAACAATGACAGAATTTTTTCAAGGTCTATTAATTCTGGAAAATGTCTAAAAATACATTTAAAGTCATGACAGGGGGCAGTGGCTCACACCTGTAATCCCAGCACTTTGGGAGGCTGAGACGGACAGATCACCTGAGGTTGGGAGTTCGAGACCAGCGTGACCAACATGGAGAGACCCTGTCTCTACTAAAAATACAAAATTAGCCAGGTGTAGTGGCACATGCCTGTAATCCCAGCTACTCAGGAGGCTGAGGCAGGAGAATTGCTTGAACCTGGGAGGCAGAAGTTGCAGTGAGCCGAGATCGCACCTTTGCACTCCAGCCTGGGCAACAAGAGCGAAACTCTGTCTCAAAAATAATAATAATAATAATAAATTTAAAGTCATTTAAAATGAAAAGAAAAATTAGCTTAAATTTCAGTATGACAATTAGAGAAAAGGGGTAAAGAAACCAACTGAATCAATACCCAAGTATGCTAAATTTTTTTTTTTTTGAGATGGAGTCTCGCCCAGGCTGGAGTGCAATGGCGCGATCTTGGTTCTCTGTAACCTCTGCCTCCCAGGTTCAAGCGATTCTCCTGCCTCAGCCTCCTGAGTAGCTGGGATTACAGGCACACACCACCATGCCCAGCTAGCTTTTGTATCTTTAGTAGAGACACGGTTTCACCATGTTGGCCAAGCTGGTCTCGAACTCCTGACCTCATGATCCACCTGCCCTGGCCTCCCAAAGTGCTGGGATTAGAGGCGTGAGCCACCGCACCCAGCCATATGCTAAATATTATAAAGAGATTTTGGTTCTAAAATATCTTAACAAATACACTGAGAAAGTTCTGAGAAACAAGCCAGGGTCAACCAAAACACAAATTCTATGATGAAACTTTTTTAAAACATTTAAAAACTTTGGCCAGGCACAGTGGCTCACGCCTGTAATCTCAGCACATTGGGAGGCCGAGGTGTACCTCGGCCCACAGCCAATTCTCAATCATGAGGTCAGGAGATCGAGATCATCCTGGCTAACATGGTGAAACCCCGTCTCTACTAAAAACACAAAAACTTAGGTGGGCGTGGTCGTGGGTGCCTGTAGTCCCAGCTATTCGGGAGGCTGAGGCAGAAGAATGGCCTGAACCTGGGAGGCGGAGCTTGCAGTGAGCAGAGACCGCGCCACTGCACTCCAGCCTGGGCAACAGAGCAAGACTCCGTCAAAAAAAAAAAAAAAAAAAAGTTTGAGAATGAGCTTTGAGATATTGAATAGGAGCCTGGGTGCAGTGGCTCACACCTATAATCTCAGCACTTTGGGAGGCCAAGGCAGGAGGACTGCTTGAGCTAAGGAGTTTGAGACCAGCCTGAGAAACATGGTAAAACCTTGCCTCTAATTAGCCAGACATGGTGGTGCACACCTGCAGTCCCAGCTACTTGGGAGACTGACGCAGGAGAATCATTTGAGCCCAAGAGGCAGAGGCTGCAGTGAGCCGAGATTGTGCCACTGCACTCCAGCCTGAGCGACAGAGCAAGACTCTGTCTCAAAAAAAAAAGTGTAAGAATTATGTACACTATATATAAATACAATAAATGCATTCACAGTATACAATAGGTATTTCTTACTGAGGATATTAAATATAAATTTTTCTTTAATTATAGAAGGATATTTTACAAATACTTCACCCTTAACATTTTTTTTTTTTTTGAGACAGGGTCTCACTCTGTCATCCAGGCTGGAGTGCAGTGGCACAATCTCGGCTCACTGCAACCTCTGCCTGCCAGGTTCACGCAATTCTCCTGCCTCAGCCTCCTAAGTAGCTGGGACTACAGGCACGTGCCACCACACCCAGCTAATTTTTGTATTTTTAGTAGAGACGGCGTTTCAATGTTGGTCAGGCTGGTCTTGAACTCCTGACCTTGTGATCCTCCCGCCTCGGCCTCCCAAAGTGCTGGGATTACAGGCATGAGCCACTGCACCCAGCCACCCTTAAGATTTCTAAGTAAACAGAATTGCCAGGAAATTCAAAGATATCTATCTATTACACAAGAACCTGAATGAACTCATCATATTATCATGAGTTAATTATTATTTTCTATGTCCAGAGACTCTTCCATTCAGGGATCATTTCAAATAGCTTTTCAAGATTATCAATAGGTTTTAATACCATTTCTTTATTTAAGAAAAAATTTTTTTAATAGAGATGGGGTCTCACTATGTTGCCCAGGCTGCTATCAAACTCCTGGTCTCAAGCGATCCTCTTACCTTGGATTCCCAAAGTGTTGAGGTTACAGGCATGAGCCACCATGCTTGGCCCATTTTGAAAATGTTGAAGCCATTTTAAAAACTTAAATTCTCAATACTGCACATCTGACAAGCCTAAAGGTAAGTGACAGTGCTTACAGAAAACACAATGTTTGTTTTTAAGGATATCTCTTACCTTCTGGTGTTGGTTTGTCTTGAGGAAGATCTGGCATATTTTCATCCAAAAGGTCTGCTAAGGATTGAGAATTTGCCAGCAGCTTCTGGTAAGACATAGCAAATTCCTCATACTGTTTATGTCTATCTTCACTGAGCTCCCCTTTAGAATGTAGAATGCGCCTATAAACAAATGAAATCATCTGACAGTCTTATCAAAATAGATGTGATCACAAATTGTTATATATGGGAAACATTCCATAATTTGATTTTCTCATACAAATTTAGTATAATCTTCATTTTTATTTAACATTTGAATCTAATATTTTCAAAATGTATCTGAAATGTATAATCAAATTCACCTGAACATTTAAATTTTAACACTGGTTCCTCAAAGAATATGCAGCATGCTTGCTGAAATACAATATTTAACAATATACATCTAAATAATTTTAAATTATTCAGTATTTTATTACAGTCACACTCTTCTCAGATATATAGTTAACCAAAACTAGCACAACTACACAAGCCAATTTTCAAAAGCAACAGGTTATACAAAGAATCAATTATTCTTAAACCTCCATGATTTGAATCAGAAATATCATATTTAACAATATATCACAAAATAATCAAAAATTATTTGGTTTTTTATTACTGTCATACTCCCCTCAGACATACAGAGCTAACCAAAAATATTTAACACAACTACACAACTCAGTTTTCAAAACCAACAGATTTTGAATAGGTTCAAAAGAAACAGAATCAGTTATCCTTAAACTTCCATAATGATTTGAATCAAGATTATCTTTTGAAAAAGCCCACAATCTTCCGCACAGCCAATTCTCAATCTACTGTGCAAGTACTGGTTATTTATCCAGGTAACAAATACTGAGAAGTCCACTTACTCAGGCCAGCCCTTATCAAGGAACTAAGGACATAACCACTCTTCCACTTTGCAAGAATACACCAATAAGCCCCTAACTACAAATGCAAAACTACTGAAAACACCAAAATGTATAGAGTAAAAGTCTTATTATATTCGTATAAATCACTGAGACTTATACAGCTGGATCCAATTTTTTACATACAAAATATCCATGTGGTACTATAATATTTGAAATTTATAAACCATAATGCAAATACATTGTTTCAAAAAGTCAATTATAAATTATAAAAGTTATTTTTACAAGTAATACTTAGAAGTTTTTTATTTCTTGTTATTTGCGTTTTCTTATGAACAGTGAAGAAAACGAGGTTTTCTGTAATGCCATCTTCCATCTTCTAAAAGTTACAGAGAAAAAGGCAGAAAAATAATGCCTATACTTATTCTTCCCAGATTATTTGAAACAATGTCAAAACTTTCCCATTTTACCCTATTTCTACTCACATAAGCTTTTGTTTAAGTACTATAACAATTCGGCCAGGCATGGTGACTCACGCCTATAATCCCAGCACTCTGGGAGGACGAGGCAGGCCGATCACCTGAGGTCAGGAGTTTGAGACCAGCCTGGTCAACATGGCAAAACCTCGTCTCTACTAAAAATACAAAAATTAGCCAGGTGCAATGGCGGGCACCTGTAATCCCAGTTACTCAGGAGGCCGAGGCAGAAGAATCGCTTGAACCTGGGAGGCGGAGGTTGCAGTGAGCTGAGATCGTGCCACTGCACTCCAGCCTGGGTGACAGAGTCAGACTCTTGTCTCATAAATAAATAAATCAATAAATACTATAACAATTCAAGTAACAATATTTTCAATTTTCCGAATATTAGTTCCCATTACGAGTGCATCAGTGCATAGATTCATGAAATCCAGTTATTTCCTCTTTTCAAATCTGGTCTATTAGGGTCTAAAATGAGAAATTTCATTTTCTTATTATTTAAATATATATTAGATATCATTCTACCAACACATTAGTAAAATGTTGAAATAGTTTAACCATAATAAGCCAGGCTAAAAAGTGCTTCTCTAAAAATATTGTCATTAGAGAGCATGTTTCCCCCTCTTCAAACATGTGTTTCAGACTACTGTTACAAACACAAACAAAATTTTTTCAGTAATTTTGTGAATGAATTTTAAAAAACTAAAACAAAAACCCACAGCATTTTAACATATTCATACCTATGAAAGACACAACATTAGCACTCTGAATGAGCTTGTTAAAACTTTTAATCAGAAGTTCTAATAGAACTCATTTTGGAAGTGAAAAGTCATTAAAAAAATTTTTTTTAAATTTACTTTTATTTTTTGTAGAGACGGGAGTCTGGCTATGTTGGCCAAGCTGGTCTCAAACTCCTGGCCTCAAGCAATCCTCCCACCTCAAACTCCCAAAATGTTGGGATTACAGATGTGAGCCACCACACTCGGCCAAAATTAAATAAAATACTCGAATAAGTAATGCTCAGAAGTAGGTTACTTAGGCTGGGCGCGGTGGCTCACGCCTGTAATCCCAGAACTTTGGAAGGCCGAGGTGGGAGGGTCACAAGGTCAGGAGTTTGAGACCAGCCTGGCCAATATGGTGAAACTCTGTCTCTACTAAAAATACAAAAATTAGCCGGGTGTGGTGGCAAGTGCCTGTAATCCCAGCTACTTGGGAGGCTAAGCCAGGAGAATCACTTGAACCCGGGAGGCAGAGGTTGCAGTGAGCCAAGATTGCACCACTGTACTCCAGCCTGGGCGACAGAGCGAGACTGTCTAAAAAAAAAAAGAAAAAGAAGTAAGTTACTCAAAAATATCTGCAATGTAGGGCCGGGCACGGTGGTTCACGCCTATAATCCCAGCACTTTGGGAGGCCAAGGCAGGCAGATCACCTGAGGTGAGGAGTTCAAGATCAGCCTGGCCCATGGTGAAAACTCGTCTCTACAAAAACATAAAAATTAGCCGGGCATGATGGTGGGTGCCTGTAATCCTAGCTCCTTGGGAGGCTGAGGCAGGAGAATCATTTGAACTCGGAAGGCAGAGGTTGCAGTGAGCTGAGATTGCACCATTGCACTCCAGCCTGGGCAACAGAGCGAGACTCCATCTCGGGGGAAAAAAAAAATCTTCAATGTATTAAGAAAAATGTTAACAGGTAAAAATTGAAGAGTTTATTCCATGGCACTTTAGTCTGAAAAAAAATTAAAGAACAAAAACCGAAGAGTTTATTCTGAAGCAAATTATATTAAAGGGATAATACTGGTTCTAAGAGATTTCAAAACCCCTAATGACAATTACTATGCAACATTATTTCATACTTGAAAAGAAATCGGAAAATATATCTCAGAATAACATAACCCAAAACTTTAATTCTCTTAACAAGTTCTGACATTTTGGTCATCCAAAGAACAAACATCCAGTCCATTGAGATACATAATAATCACACTAAGGATTTCTAACATATAAGCAGTAGCAAAGTGATGACTACCTTATGAAAACAAAAATGAACAGTCCTTTTCCTCAGTTTCACGTGTGGATTTGCCTGTGACTTTGCGCTGAGTCCATTAAAAGTGATTTCATTCTATGATGGTTCCCTGAGTCTGCTTTCCAGTTCCTCTCCAGTACTGCTGGAACCAACCAAAACTTTAAAGCTTCACTGATACTCCTTACCCTCCCCTTAATTCCATGATCAAATGCATTAACAGCACTAACTTACCTAACTAATGAGTGTGTACTTAAGTTACTATTCAGTGAGAACAGTCCTCAAGAAAAGTTTAGATTTTGGGTTTTGTTTGTTCGTTTTATAGCTCCATAAGCCTTTTACTCCCATTTTTTTATTATTATTATACTTTAAGTTCTGGGATACATGTGCAAAATGTGCAGGTTTGTTACATAGGTATACACGTGCCATGGTGGTTTGCTGCACCCATCAACCTGTCATCTACGTTAGGTATTTCTCCTAATGTTATCCCTCCCCTGGCCCTCCAACCCCCAGATTTTTTCTTTTGTTTTGTTTTGTTTTTAATGATGTCTTACACCGAGCACTTGGTTAGCAGGACAGAATGCCAATTAATACAATATGACTTCTGTTATATATAAAACTGACATATGTAGCCATATATCCTTTCTTTGACATCTAAGTAATACACATTTACTGAACTGACTAAATCCATAGCATGCAGTAAGACAATATACAGACAAAGCAGAGCAATAACTCATTATAGTGCCTGAACATTTAAAAACCTAAGGATCGGCCAGGCACAGCGGCTAACGCCTGTAATCCTAGCACTTTGGGAGGCCAAGGAGGGCCGATTGCTTGAGCCAACAAGTCCGAGACCAACCTGGGCAGCATGGTGAAATTCCATCTTTACAAAAAATACAAAAATTGGCCAGGTGCTATGGCTCACACCTGTTATCCCAACACTTTGGGAGGCTGAGGCGGGTGGACCACAAAGTCAGGAGTTCAAGATCACCCTGACCAACATGGTGAAACTCCATCTCTGCTAAAAATACAAAAATTAGCCAGGCATGGTGGCATGCACCTGTAATCCCAGCTACTCAGGAGGCTGAGGCAGGAGAATCACTTGAAGCCGGGAGGCAAAGGTTGCAGTGAGCCAAGACCACACCACTGCACTCTAGCCTGGGGGACAGAGCAAGACTCCGTCTCAAAAACAAAAAAAAACAAAAATTAGTTGGATGCGGTGGTGGGCACCTACATTCCTAGCTACTCAGGAGGTTGAGGTGGGAGGATTACCTGAACCCAGGAGGTCGAGGCTGCAGTAAGCTGTGACCGTGCCACTGTGCTGCAGCCTGGGTGACAGAGTGAGACCCTGCCTCAAAAAATAAATGAATAAATAAATAAACCCAAGGATCCTTTAGAAATTCTAATGAAATTAAACACGTTTAAATGTAGGTACTAAAAATGTCAGGGTATTTTTTGTAACTTTATGCAACTCACAGGAAAAGGTTTTCAGTTTAATTGTTTTTGAAAACCCACTTGAGGGAACTAAATATTACACAACACATCTGACCAACAAGTATCTCTGCTTTACATCAATGTTATCAAAAAATATGACCAAAATTTCTCATGTGAATTCCATGGGAATGTATCACTGAAAATATAACCAAAATCAAGCTGAAAATATGATTTCATCACATATTTTAATTATTGCCTTTTTAGAAATACATCAATTACATAAAGCTGAATTTAAGCCATTCTTTTGAGAATGTCATAAAGTAGAGGTCAGCAAACTTTTTCTGTAAAGGGCCAAACAATACATATTTCAGTCTCTGCAGACCATTTGGTCTTTGCTGAAACTAATCAACTCTGCTAACATAACACAAAAGCCGCCACAGACAATATGTAAACAAATGAGGGTGACTATAATAAAATGTTATTTATGAACACTGAAATTTGAACTTCAAATCATTTTCATGCTTCCCAAAACATTCTACTTTTGACTATTTTTCAACCATTTAAAAAAGTAAAAACCATTCTTAGGTGACAGGCTGTAGAAAAACTAGTCATAGGCTTAATCTGGCCCACAAGCCATAGTTCGCCAATGCCTGTCACACTACTACATGTCTTATAAATTAGTACATTCCCTCCTGCAATATCATTGCACACTAGAGAGGTACTTGTCCCCTTTTACAGATATAAACAGTAAGTAATGAGAACAAAATCTATGCCAACTCTTATGCTTTGTTATAAAAATAAAAAAAAAATTGCCCTCCTTTCGGCAACATACGTGAGACATCACTGTCCAGAAGAATCTCTAAAGTACGTCAGTCCTTGATTTTATGGAGTGTTTTTTTTTTGTTTTGTTTTTGAGATGGATTCTCGCTCTGCTGCCCAGGCTGGAGTGTAGTGGTGCAATCTGAGCTCACTGCAACCTCCGCCTCCTAGGTTCAAGCAATTCTCCCTGCCTCAGCCTCCCACATAGCTGGGATTATAGGAGCCTGCCACCATACCCGGCTAATTTTTGTATTTTTAGTAGAGACGGGGTTTTGCCACGTTGGCCAGGCTGGCCTCAAGCTCCTGATGTCAGGTGATCTGCCCACCTCAGCCTCCCAAACCGCTGGGATTACAGGCATGAGCCACCATGCCCAGTTGAATGTTTTTTATATTACTAATTTAATATTATAAAACCAACCAAAAAAGCCAGTCAATTTTTGAGTCAAGCATTATACATCATAAATAAAATTCATTAATGCCTAAAAAATTCTATTAAGAGAACTTTTTTCTTCTTTTCCATTTTTTCATTTTTATTGACTTTTTTATATTTCCTTCATTTTATTAATTTTTGCTTTGTATTATCCTAAAAAATAAATTTTATTTTATTTTTTTAAATTTTTTTGAGACGGAGTTTCGCTCTGTCACCCAGGCTGGAGTGCAATGGTGCAATCTCAGCTCACCGCAACCTCTGCCTCCCGGGTTCAAGCCATTCTCCTGCCTCAGCCTCCTGAGTAGCTGGGATTACAGGCATGCGCCACTACGCCGGGTTAATTTTGTATTTTTAGTAGAGACAGCATTTCTCCATATTGGTCAGGCTGGTCTCGAATTCCCAACCTCAGGTGATCCGCCAGCCTCAGCCAAGCTACTAAAGTTTAAGAAGTTTAACATAAAAATTTATAAAATCATAAAAAGACAGAAAGAGAAATTCTCATTCAAACGTCTTTCAGAAAGGTCAGGCAGGCAATCTATTAATAAAAGCTAACTAACATTTACTAAATACTTACAATGTGCCAGACACTGTTAAGTGCTTTTACACATATGAATTCACTATATGATTCACATTTACCTCAGAGTTACAGAACTATTGTTATGCCCATTTTACAGATGGGAAAACTGAAGCACAGAGATGCTAGGTAACTTGCCCAAGACTGCAGAATGTGCAAATGACAGTGCTCTAGCTCCAGAGTCCACGCTCTGAAATATTGGACTATGCTGCCTTTCAAATTATAATTATCCACTTTGTATGTTATAGTGAAGTTAAAATGTCTCTCAAACACGTCCATGAAGGCAAGCCTTCACCACAGAACTGCTTATTTTATTTCCTCTTTTGGGTCCCTCTCTCGTTTGGATTTGACTTGGTAAATATTGAGCGGCTAACATGTATACTATACACTGCAAAAACAAGTGCTAAATGTAAATATGGGTGGATATTACATAATTGTGAAAAGTACAGTATGAAGAAGAAGAAAAGAACCTGACTCTATCACTCACTTTCCATGTTATATGGGGCAAGCCCTTTAATCCCTTTGTTTTACCATCTTCAAAATATAGGCATTTATATAATATAGGTACTGTTAGGATCAATTAAGATCATATAGGCCAGGTGTGGTGGCTCATCCCTGTAATCTCAGCACTTTGGGAGGCCAAAGTGGGAGGATCACTTGAGCCCAAGATATCAAGACCAGCCTGGCCAACATAATGAAACCAAGTCTCTACAAAAAAAAAAAATTTTTTTTTAATTAGCCAGGTGTGGTGGTGCATACCTGTGGTCTCAGCGACTTGGGAGGCTGAGGTGGGAGATAGCGAGGCTGCAGTGAGCTATGACTGCACCAAGACACTCCAGCCTGGGTGACAGGGAAAGACCCTGTCTCAAAAAAAAGGATCATATGTGTGATTTATTATGTTAATGTAAAATGGTATTTTCATGAGAAAAAAAGTGCCAAAGCCTAACATAGGAAAGGCAAGAACTTCAATGCCAAATTCTATTAATCATTAGACAAATTAAAAAGGAAAATAGTCTTGACAAACATACAGAACATTCATTTTAACTTTGCCCTTGTGCAGTCATACAAAATTATATATAACACATGGACAAAATCTTTAAAAGAATGATCATGAAGAAGACCCCAGAAAAACCGCTGGGTTTTATATCTCCTCCAGCATTCTGTCCAATTTTAATAAAAATTGGCCTTAGAATTATCTTAGATTTTCTTGGCTGGATGCAGTGGCTCACGTCTGTAATCCCAGCACTTTGGGAGGGCAAGGCGGGCGGATCACTTGAGGTCAGGAAACCGGCCTGGCCAACATGGTGAAACCCTGTCTCTGCTAAAAATACAAAAATTAGTCGAGTGTGGTGGCAGGTGCGTGTAGTCCCAGCTACTCAGGAGGCTGAGGCAGGAGAATCGCTTGAACCTAGGAGGTGGAAGTTGCAGTGAGCCAGGATCGCGCCACTGCACTCCAGCCTGGGTGACAGAGCGAGACTCCAGCACAGTGGCTCACTCCTGTAATCCTACCACTTTGGGAGGCCGAGGAGGGCAGATTGTGTGAGCTCAGGAGTTCGAGACCAGCCTGGGCAACATGGTGAAACCCTGTCTCTTCTAAAACACAAAAAATTAGCCAGGCGTGGTGGCATGTGCCTGTGGTCCCAGCTACTTGGGAGGCTGAGGCAGGAGAATTGCTTGAACCTGGGAGGTGGAGGTTGCAGTGAGCTGAGATCATGCCACTGCACTCCAGCCTGGAAACAGAGGGAGACTCCGTCTCAAAAAAAAAAAAAATTATCTTAGATTTTCTTTTGGTTTCATTTTAGAATTATTTATGGATATCTCATAATCTTGTAAAAAGACTCTAGAACATAGCAAAGCAAAACTGTACCCATTAAAATGGGTACTACTACTACAGCAAAGTCATTTAAACACAATTAGAATATCTAGGACATAATTTTAGAGCTCTTAGAACATTACAGCTATAACACTAAATCTAAAGTACAGAGAAGTAACATCTTAATTGTGCTTAAATACTACCAATTAATTAATTGGTATTAACTACCAATTAAACAACCTACCTGTGAAGCAAGGTACAACTCACCTGGAAGGAAAGTGAAAGTAAAAGCAGTACCATTTCATTATTGGCTGATGTGTTTTTAAGTTTCAATATCAGTCAATAATGCCTCAAGAATTAGCATTCATAAAAGAAACCTCTGACTTTTTTTTTTAACAATGGGCAGACGAAAAAGTCTGCATTCTACTTAAATTTTTTTTCCTGAACTTTGTCAACTCACTGCTGTTAGACTAAGCCTGCAATCATGAGGGTACTAAGTCAGGGGTGCTGAAGAGAAACTTGTTACCACTTCCACCAATTAGGGAGAAAAAAAGGAATAAAGATATTTTGAGATTACTCAAACAAGAATTCTGGCCTACGACCTGAATTCATGATTTCACTATACTGAAAGAAACAAATTCTGTAACATAATTGAGTTACAGCCATGAAAATGAAATCATTTGTTCATCCAATTAAATGCCCAAAATATACTAATAGGACCTCTATAATATTTCAAAGTACAAAGCATTTCAAAGCATATAAAGAGCACTTAACATTATAAAAGGCAAAACTCACCGAGAAAGTAAGGCTATTAATTCCAAATAGGCAAATACTACTGGATGACATTTTTAAATTTATAATAATTATAACTCACCAGGTCAATCACTTAACCAAAATGTATAACAAAAAATAATATTCGGCTGGGCATGGTGGATCACACCTGTAATCCTAGCACTTTGGGAGGCCGAGGCGGGAAGATCATGAGGTCAAGAGATCGAGACCATCCTGGCCAACATGGTGAAACCCCGTCTCTACTAAAAAAAAAAAAAAAAAAAAATAGAGAATTAAAATTAGCCGGGCGTGGTGGTGCATGCCTGTAATCCCAGTTACTCGGGAGGCTGAGGCAAGGGAATCGGTTGAACCCAGGAGGTGGAGGTTGTGATAAGCTGAGACCAGGCCACTGCACTCCAGCCTGGGAGGCAGAGCGAGACTCCATCTAAAAAAAAAAAAAAAGATATTGGCCAAGCACAGAGGCTCATGCCTGTAATCCCAGCACTGTGGGAGGCCCAGGCAGGCGGGTGGCTTGAGCTCAGGAGTTTGGGACCATCCTGGGCAACATGGAGAAATCCTGTCTCCACCAAAAATACAAAAAATTAGACAAGTGTGGTGGCACGTGCCTATGGTCCCAGCTACTCAGGAGGTTGATGGAGGATTGCTTGAGCTGGGAGGTGGAGGCTGCAGTGAGCACTTCAGCCTGCCACTGCACTCCAGCCTGGGTGACAGAGTGAGACCTTGTCTCAAAAAAACAAAATAAAATAATAAAAGATATTGAATAAAAGGCTTAAAGAAATTTAACTAGGTAGGAATCTTAAATATCAGCTAGCTTAGTTTTCTTGCTTTATCACACCTCAGGGAAACCTTACTGGAAGAACTATTGCCCATTATTTAGTCCTATGATGTAGAAAAACCTCAAAACACCTACTAGATGAGAGGTGCAGTGGCTCACACTTGTAAACCCAGAAGTTTGGGAGGCCATGGCAGGAGGATTGCTTGAACCCAGGAGTTCGAGGCCAGCCTGGACAACAGTGTGAGACCATATCTCTGTTTACAAAATTATTTTAAAGGTTGGGATGGGGGGCGGGCACAGTGGCTGACGCCTATAATCCCAGCACTTTGGGAGGCCAAGGCAGGCAGATCATCTGAGGTCAGGAGTTCGAGACCAGCCTGGGCAACACGGCGAAACCCCGTCTCTACTAAAAATACAAAAATTAGCTGGGTGTGGTGGCATGTGCCTATAGTCCCAGCTACTCAGGAGGCTGAGGTAGGAGAATTGCTTGAACCCAGGAGGCGGAGGTTGCAGCGAGCCAAGATCACGCCACTGTACTCCAGCCTGGGCAACACAGGGAAACCCCGTCTCGAAAAATTAATTAATTTATTTATTAATTAAAGGTGGGGTGGCACCGAGCACAGTGGCTCACACCTATAATCCCAACACTTTGGGAGGCCAAGGCAGGAGGATCGCTTGACCCCAGAAGTTTGAGATCAGCCTGAGCAACATAGGGAGCTCCCTCTCTATAAAAAATTTTAAAAAATAACCAGGCATGGTAGCACGTGCCTGTAGTCTCAGCTACTTGAGAGCCTGAGGTGGGAGGATCCCTTAAGCCCCAGGAGGTCAAGGCTACACTGAGCCATGATCACACGACTGCACTCTAGCCCAGGTAAGAGGGAGACCCTGTTACAAAAAAAAAAAAACAACACAGCTACTGGATAATGACTGGGAGGGACAAAATGATCATTTTAGCAGAACACCATAATGTACCCTTGCAGAAGGTAGGAAACTATCATTAGGCCAATAGGGACTGTGCACTAATCCATTCCTCATGTCTTTTTTGCTCAGTCACGTATCTGCATCTTCTCTATAGTGGCTGCTCAAGTTGAAGCTATCCTAAGGCATGAGTGATTTATTAAGCCATATGCCAATTATTTTCTACATGGTGATTAAGATTCTCACATCCTCAAATCATTACATCTAAATAAGCAAAGTCTCCCATCATAAAAAGGCTATGATGGCCAGGCACGGTGGCTGACGCCTGTAATCCCAGCACTCTGGGAGGCCGAGGTGTGCAGATCACCTGAGGTCAGGAGTTTGAGACCAGCATGGCCAACATGGTGAAACCCCATCTCTACTAAAAATACAAAAATTAGCTGGGTGTAGTGGCACAGGCCTGTAATCCTAGCTACTTGGGAAGCTGAGGTAGGAGAATTGCTTTAACCCGGGAGGCAAAGGTTGCAGTGAGACAAGATCATGACACTGCATTCCAGCCTGGGAGACAGTAAGACTCCATCTCTAAATAAATAAATAAATAAATAGGCTGTGACAATACTAAGGTCAGTTTACACTATGTAAGTAAACTTCTCAAATAACTGTGGATTAATAGTTCTGTAACAAATGGATAAAAGTTTCTAAGGAAAGGCCACAAAGCTGTATTCTTAACTACATTCTTTTCAAATTTTTATCAATGACTTGAATAATAAAATAGAAGAGCTGCTTATCAAAGCTGAATGTGACCAGAAGATAAGCACTATTCAGTTTTTGTTTCGAGACAGGGTCTCTCTCTGTCGCCCAGGCTAGAGTGCAGTGCTGCGATCATGGCTTACTGCAGTCTCGACTTTCCAGGCTCAACTGATCCTCCCACCTCTGCCCCCAAGTAGCTGAGACTACAAGCGCATGACACCACACCCAGCTAATTTTTATATTTTTTGTAGCAATGGGGTTTCAGCATGTTGCCCAGGCTAGTCTCAAACTCCTGGGCTCAAGCGATCCTTCTGCCTCAGCCTCCCAAAGTGCTGACATTACAGGCGTGAGCCACCACACCCAGCCAGTACTATTAATAATACACATGTAATCAATATCCAAAGCTTTCATAAAGCTAAAATAATATACAAAAAGCATCTAAATAAAGTTTAACAGAGATATGCAAGTACACATTTAGGCTTTAAAAATTGTATTTCACTAGTTTAAGGTGAAGAAGAAGTGGCTTGTCAGCAGTTCATATGAGAAATAAAGCTTTAGTGCAAATAAGTTTAACAAAAACCAAAAGAACAACAAGGTAGCTATAAAAACTAAGGCAATTTTAGGTCACAGATAGAAAAGAATGCATCCAAAACAAGTATCCTAAGAGTAGTGAAGTGTCTGGAAATCATGGAGCAAACTGAAAGAACTGGAGGTATTTAACATGGAGACGAGAAAAGGGAAACATCACGGCAGTCTGAATATCTGAGATACTGTCATGGGAATAAAAGTGGACACATATGTCCTCTACTGGTATTCCTCAAACCATCTGTGGTAAAGGGCCACCTTTCCTTCCCCAACCACTGGACACTTCTGTAAAAATATAGTAAGAATACCATGACCACTGAAAATTCCTATAAACTTTTTTTTTTTTTTTAGGACGAAGTCTCGCTCTTGTCCTCCAGGCTGGAGTGCAATGGCACAATCTCGGCTCACTGCAACCTCCACCTCCCGGGGTCAAGTGATTCTCCTGCCTCAGTCCCCCACAAGTAGCTGGAATTACCAGGGCCTGCCACCATGCCCGGCTAATTTTTGCATTTTTAGTAGAGATGGGGTTTCACCATGTTGGCCAGGCTGGTCTCAAACTCCTGACCTCAGATGATCCACCCACCTTGGCCTCCCAAAGTGCTGGGATTACAGGTGTGAGCCACCATTTCCAGCCTGAAAATTCCTATAATAATTTCTAAATGCTCACTCTCACTTTCTGTGTTTCATTAAATTGTGAACAGGTTACAAGTTCATAGATTTCCTACTTCAAGTACCTGTATTCCATCCATACCAGAAAAAAGAACCAAATCAAAGGGAACCATTTTGTGGGAAGTTAAATTTCCACCTGATGTAACAAAGAATTCCTAGCCCATAAGTGTTTCCAACAGTGCAATGGCACCGAGAGAACTGAGCTCCTTTGGGAAGTATTCAGAGGAAAAATAATTTTATCTGTTAGATAATCTAAAAAATGTATTCCTACTTTGGAAAGGTGAATGGATTGGATTAAAACATCGTAGAAGCTCTCCACTCTCCAAGATTCTGAGTCCAATCAAAAGCAAATACACACATATACACCCTCAAAGTAGCCAAGAACTAATCAATCATTAGCATACTATTAGCATACTCACAAATCAGTTATGATGTATTAGGTAGGATGTACAAGCAAAGGACTATGAAATTGACAAAGCATATGGAAATCATAATTAAGCCCTAAGTAAGTGAGAAGTATGAATAAAGCACCACCATAATCCTTTTTAGTCCATTACTAATGGTACAAGTACACTCTCAGGTTGCCTCTTCAAAGTTTAAACCAGTCCTCGCAAGTCAAAACACAAAACAAGGATAAGCCTTTTCCTTTTTCCTAAAAGAACTATTGATAACACCATTGCCGTCTTAAATTCTCACCTCTGAGTGACCTTCAGCCACAAAGATTTAACCACAGTCTCTACCTTGACCCTGCCCTAACTGTACTACTGGCATACACTACTCCTGTTCAATCTTCTGGTCAATCATCTTCTAGTGGTAAGTACTTAAACCACTCCTCCCCTACCACAGACTTATGAAACTAGAAAAGGATCTCCTCCTATACAAATTTCTGATCAACAGTAATTTCAGATTCTCAACCATGCAATATAAATAGTTGTAGAAATATTAAAATAGTTTAATACTCAGCCACGTGCTATGGCTATTACCTCTTTGCTACACTCCCTCAGCCCCCCTCCAAATCCATCCTCCATAGAAATTGACCTAATGCCTAGCAACTCCATCAACTTCTAGCTTCTCGTTGCTCCTCAGGTACAAATACTACACAGTAGTCTACCATACCTTTTAACAACCAAAATTGGCCCCAAAGTCAGGTCTTTTCACCAATTACCACAGGCACAGTACATTCCTCCTTTAGAATTTTAAATGAATGCCCCCAGGAAGAAGACTCCTACAAATGAGTTTTGTAGTTGCATTTAAGAAATTTTTTCACAGCTAATTTTGTGCATTATTTCCCAAAACTCTAATCTGAAATACCACTGGTAATTAATGACTCATTTTCTTAAGAAGAGCAACAGTGACATAAAGAACTTAAAATACTAAACAATGAAAGCAAACCTGTTATAGAGAGAACGTTAAAGCACACAGAAAAATATTAGCAGGTAAGTTTAAGTGACAGAAAAGGAAATTTTACCCCTTGATTATTAAGGAGTATTTAAAATCACAGGAAGAATACACATCCACAAAGCAAAAATCACCATCTACTTGGCAGATTTTTTTTAAATCAGAAACAAAATCTATTGTAGACTCACATTAAAACATGAGTACTCAGACTGTTCTACTTTGAAATTTTCCTGGAATGTTAAGAAATCACCTGTAAGGAGCCCTTTTCCATAAGTTCTTTCAGTGGCATGAAGACTTTAAACATTTTTAAGTATGAGCTCCAAAATAAATTCTCAACTCTGAGAAACATTTGAAAATCACCTGTTTTGTCTCTCAGTATTCTGGAGCTCCCTGTGGTCCCTTTTCAGGTGTTTGGTCAAAGACGTAAAGTACTCTTTTAAAAGATTCTGGAAGGGCTGTTGTTTCTCTGGACTAATTATCTCACTAGGAGGAAAACTCAAATTAAACTTCTCTGCAGCACTCTTTACTTTCCTTGGTACAAGTCCAGCAATATCATCTCCACAATGTCGACAGAAACTAATCACTACAGAGACATGAGTGTGGGACTCCCGATCAGCATTAATAATATTTTTTAGCTGTTCATAGATTAAGGAAAGACCTTCCTTGTCAGTGAAAATCCCAACTATTGTCAATTCTGCAATAAAACGCAAATCAGTTCTTAACTTGGTGATGTTAGGTGTTTTCTCCTCTTTCCTTGCTTCAAAATGTTTTTTCCAGACCTGAAGAAGTGATGGGGCAAAGTCAGCATAACGCTGGTGAAAGAGAGAGCAGAGGTGCACAGCACAGTTCACATCAGAGATTTTTAGTTTTGCTTCCACGATGGAAGCTACAGCTTCTGCAATGTATTTGCTTAAATTTAGGCCATTAAAATCGTGGGACAAGGAGTCTCTCTGTTGTTCTGTAATAGTTTTTAGTTTCTTGACAAAAGCAGTATTTTTCTTCAAACTTGAGTCAAGGCGGCTGAAGAAGTTTTCCTCTGGTCGGCTGTCCGGAGCATTTTGGTTTTTGCTACGAAGTTCCTTTCTTAAATGATGTCGTTCCCAAGCTTCCTGATGAAGCTGAACCGATTCTTCTTTTTCTCTATATAAAAACAAACAAATAAATAAAATACTCTCTACATTTTGAAGCGTTATACACAAATCCCCTAAGAGTAAAAAGCCAATGAAAAAAATTATCTAAGTATAACAATCCACAAGATTCAAAAGGCCTTTCACTACTTTTAAAGACATTTTACTGGCCAGGCATGGTGGCTCATGCCTGTAATCCCAGCACTTTGGAAGGCCAAAGCAGACAGATCACCTGAGGTCAGGAGTTCAAGGCCAGCCTGGCCAATATGGTGAAACCCCACCTCTACTAAAAATACAAAAATTAGCTGGGCGTGATGGCGCTCACCTGTAGTCCCAGCTATTCAGGAGGCTGAGGCACAACGCTTAAACCCAAGAGGCAGAGGTTGCAATGAGCCAAGAACGTGCCACTGCACTCTAGTCTGGGCGACAGAGCAAGACTCCGTCTCAAAAAAAAAAAAAAAAAAAAAACACACAAAGACATTTTACTAACGACTAACGATAACAAGTATTATCTTAATGAGAAGCTCAGTACTGGAGGTCGATAACAAATGTCATAGAGCAGAGGATACTGACACTAGATTAAAATTAAAAATCATTCTGCCAACTGGCAAGCTAACTAGGTAAGACATATAATGCTACTATGAAAAATATAGTATGTTTGGGAAGGATGTAAAATGTGAAACAAATAAAAGCAATGGGCAAAGAGAAAAAAAAAACAATTATACACAAAGAATTATTTAAAGAATTAGCACTACAAAACCAGGTGTGGTGGCTCCCAGCACTTTGGGAGTCGGGTGGATCACCTAAGGTCAGGGGTTCGAGACCAGCTTGGCCAACATGGTGAAACCCCGTCTCTACTAAAAATACAAAAATCAGCCAGTCGTGGTGGTGGGCACCTGTAATCTCAGCTACTTGGGAAGCTGAGGCAGGAGAATTGCTTAAACCTGGGAGTCGGAGACTGATGCTGCAGTAAGCCAAGATCTCCCAACTGCACTCCAACCTGGGCAACAGAGCGAGACTCTGCCTCAAAAAAAATAATAATAATAATAATAATAATTAGCACTATAAAAGAATGCATTAAAAATGTTTTGAGGCCTGGGCAGTGGCTCACGCCTGTAATCCCAGCACTTTGGGAGGCCGAGGCAGGCAGATCACGAGGTCAGGAGATCGACACCATCCTGACTAACATGGTGAAACGCCATCTCTACTAAAAATAACAAAAAATTAGCAGGGCATGGTTGCACGCGCCTGTAGTCCCAGCTACTCGGGAGGCTGAGGCAGCAGAATCGCTTGAACCCGGGAGGCGCAGGTTGCCGTGAGCCAAGATCATGCCACTGCACTCCAACCTGTGTGACAGAGCAAGACTCTGTCTCAAAAAAAAAGGCCAGGCACGGTGGCTCACGCCTGTAATCCCAGCACTTTGGGAGGCCGAGGCGGGCAGATCACGAGGTTAGGAGATCGAGACCATCTTGGCTAACACAGTGAAACCCCATCTCTACTAAAAATACAAAAAATTAGCCGGGCGCAGTGGCAGGCACCTGTAATCCCAGCTACTCAGGAGGCTGAGGCAGGAGAATGGCATGAACCTGGGAGGCGGAGCTTGCAGTGAGCCGATATAGTGCCACTGCAGTCCGGCCTGGGCAAAAGAGCAAGACTCCGTCTCAAAAAAAAAAAAAAAAAAAAAAAAAGTTTTGCAATGTTAGATATTGTTTTTCCATCCTCAGCACATTAGCCAAACCTTTAACAAAGTACCTTGCTATGTTTGGGCTCTTAAAAATTCAAGTGATTTAGAAAATTTGGAAAGGAACCAGAAGACAACTATCAAATAAGAAACTTAATAAAAACCTAGTAGACTCAGTTTATACTGAAAAGAATAACCAAAACCAAATATACCTATTTTTCCACTAAAAAGACAGAACAAGTTTAAATTGCAGAAGTAATAAAATAGGCACGAGTGAGGGGCAACAATCTGATTTTGAAGTTTATTGAAGTTTTTGAGATAACAAAACACATAACTTAAATCTCCACTTTGTGAAGCTGAGGTGGGAAGAGCCCAGGAGTTAAGACCAGAATGGGCAACACAGTAAGACCCAATCTCTACAAAAAAATTTTAAAAATTAGCTGGACATGGTGGCACATGCCTGTAGTCCCAGTTACTTGGGAGGCTGAGATGGGGGGATCGCTTGAGCCCAGGAGGTCGAAGCTGCAGTGAGTCATGATCACACCATAGCTCTCCAGCCTGGGTGACAGAGTGAGCCCTGTCTCAAAAAATTATACGCATATCTATAAATCTCTAAAAAAGTACATTTTCGTCTTTCTGAGATAATCACCCCTGAGTTATAAGATAATTATTTGATTTTTCCATTAAAAGCTACAATATATTAACAGAAAGGTGGCCTCTATCACTGAGAACATGGACAGTTGAGTATCTCTTTGAAGTCTCCCAGCAACACACAAATACAAAATGAGCAGTGAAAGTACATTTTAAGAAAGTATGTACAAGGCTGGGTGCCGTGGCTCACGCCTGTAATCCCAGCACTTTGGGAGGCCAAAACGGGTGGATCACCTGAGGTCAGGAGTTCGAGATCAGCCTGACCAACATGGAGAAACACTGTCTCTACTAAAAATACAAAAATTAGCCAGGCATGGTGGCACATGCCTGTAATCCCAGCTACTCGGGAGGCTGAGCCAGGAGAATGGCTTGAACCTGGGAGGTGGAGGTTACGGTGAGCCGAGATCGCGCCATTGCATTCCAGCCTGGACAACAAGAGTGAAACAACTCTGTCTCAAAAAAAAAAAAAGAAAGAAAAGAAAAGAATGTACATACATTAAATAACTCAATTTTCAGCTGCATTGAAAACACTTATATATCGAAGTTTTTATGGGTAAATGCTATGATGCTCTACAATACTCCAGGGGGAAAAAGTGTGTAATTATTGATGCTAGGTAGATGGGGGACTAGTTCACTATACTATTCTATTTTTGCATATATCTGAAATTTTCCCAGGAGCTCAGGAGTTCAAGACCAGCCTGGGCAACACAGAAAACCCCGTCTCTACAAAAAATACAAAAATTAGCCAAGTATGGTGGTATGCATCTGTAGTCCCAGCTACTCAAGAGGCTGAGGCGGGAGGATCGCTTGAGCCCAGAAGGCAGAGATCGCAGTGAGCCAAGACCAGGCCACTGCACTCCAGCCTGGGTGACAGAGTAAGACCCTGTCTCAAAAAAAAAAAAAAAAAAAAGAATCTCTTAAGAATCATGGTTCTGAATATTCCAAAACTAGGCACTACTATAGCTTTGCAGACCTAAGGGTTCTGTTCCTTATTAAAAGAGGTCCTGGCCAGGGGTGGTGGCACGAGCCTGTAATGACAGCTACTCAGGAGGCAGGAGGAATCACTTGAGCCCAGGAGTTGGAGACTGCAGTACGTTATGATGGAACCTGAGAATAGCCACTGCACTCCAGCCTGAGTAACAACAGCAATGCCACCATCACCCCCCCAAAAATGGGAAGAAAGTAGAAGCCCTAAAGAACAACTCTGAGAAGAAAGGTGGCTGTTCTAGAGATCTATACAAAATCGTGCTTGCAAAAAGCTTTTTAAATTATGTATTTGGCCACGCAAAGTAGTGTACATCTGTAGTCCCAGCTACTAGGGAGGCTGTAGTGGGAGGATCGCTTGAGCTCAGCAATTACAGACTAACTTAGAAAAAAAAGAAAGACACCGTTTCCAAAAAACGACTTTTTAGGCCAGGCATGGTGGCTCATGCCCGTAATCTCAACACTTTGGGAGGCTGAGGCAGGAGGACTTCTTGAGTCCAAGAGTTCAAGACTAGCCTGGGCAACATGGTGAAACTCTATCTACAAAAAGTACAAAAATACCCAGGTGTGGTGGCATGCACCTGTAGTTCCCGCTACCAAGGAGGATGTGGTGGGAGGATGGCTTGAGCCTGGGAGGTCAAGGCTGCCGTGAGCTGGCATTGTACCACTACACTCCAGCCTGGCTGGAGTTTGTTGAGCTCTTGTTATGTTACCAGGCACTGTACAAAATATATTAGCAAATATCCTTAAGACAGTACCAATGAAGTTAAATTCTACAAGCCTCATTTTAGAGATCAATAAAATGAAGCTTAAAAAGGGTAAGTTGCCCTCTTAAATTAAAAAAAACTTTTTTAGTTAAAAAATAAATAAGTTATATATTTATGCTTTCCCTTATTTTTCTTCATAGAGACAGGGTCTCACTATATTGCCCAGGCTGGTCTTGAACTCCTGAGCTCAACCAATCCTCCTGCCTCAGCCTCCCAAAGGGCTGGGTTTACAGGCGTGAACCACCATGCCCGGCCTAATAAGTTTTATATTTAGAGAAGAGCTTATGCTATTCAACAGTAGTCACTGCTGATGCATCTCTGGTGTTTCTCCTATAAGAACTACATTTTTCACTAGTTTATTATTTACTTGCACAGATTTACAAGCTTAAAAACAGATTTAAATAAAGATAAGAATGGAAGGCATTGTGGAATTGTGCTTAATGAATAGTCGAAAGTTTTAAAGTCAGACCAACCTAGCTTTAAATCCCAACAGTTCTACTATTTGCTGTGACCTTAAGCAACTTACCCTCCTTAAGCTTCATTTTGTTAATCTGTAAAATGAGGATCATAAAACTTACTTCACTGGGATTGTCCTAAGGATAGATGCTAATATATTCTGTACAATGCCTGATAGATAAGAACTCAACAAACATCAGCCAACTGAAGGTTTTCAATTTTTTAAAAAAATGGAGTACTATCATACCATGAAAAAAAGTTTTTATTTTATTTTATTTTATTTTTGAGATGCAGTCTTGCTCTGTTGCCCAGGCAGGAGTGCAGTGGCACAGTCTTGGCTCACTGCAACCTCCACCTGCTAGGTTCAAGCGATTCTCCTACTTCAGCCTCCTGAGTAACTGGGACTACAGGCATGCGCCACCATGCCTGACTAATTTTGTATGAAAAAAAGTCTTTAAAAAATAAACAGCCAGGCGCGGTGGCTCACACCTGTAATCCCAGCACTTTGGGGAGGCTGAGGCGGGCGGATCACCTGAGGTCAGGAGCTCAAGACCAGCCTGGCCAACATGGTGAAACGCCATCTCTACAAAAATACAAAAATTAGCTGGGCATGATGGCAGGTGCCTGTAATCCCAGCTACTCGGGAGGCTGAGGCAGGAGAATCACTTGAACCCAGGAGGTGGAGGTTGGAGTGAGCCGAGATGGTGCCACTGCACTCCAGTCTGGGCGACTGAGCAAAATTCCGTCTCAAAATAAATAAATAAATAAATAAATAAAAGATTACCCAGGACCTCAAAACAGTACTCATTAAAGATTATTACTATTATTTAATTTGAATAATTAACACACCTTAAGCATGCCTCTAGTCAGTGAAACTAACAGAACAAGTAAATTAAGATACTCCCAATTCTTAAAGAGCTGCACCCAGGACACTATATTTCAAATAATGTTTTTTTCCCAAAATATTCCAATCTTCCCATTCCCTCACATCAATAAATACAATCAACTGCCTTACTTCATCTGAGCAGCTGCTTCTTCTTCTTGCTGACGTTTGGCCTGCTCTTCTTGCTTCTTTCTCTCTTCCTCTTGATGTTTCTTTTTTTCTTCCTCTTCTTTTTTCTTTGATTCTTCCTCTGCCTTCACCTTTTCTTCATCTTTTTTCTTGCGTTCCTTGTCTTCCTTTTTTCTCTTATCATCTTCCAGTCTCTTCTTCTTGTCTTCAGGGGCCTTGCTGACCTCCTTCTTGGCAGTGAGCTTGATATCGTCTTTTGGCCTCTCCTTGCTGCTCACTGTCCGCCTTTCACTGCAGTCTTTTTCCTTGTTGTTTGGTAAAGAGTCTTTTTCTTCCATACTTGCTGGCTTTTTACGCTCAGCTGGCATTATGTGACCCAGGACAATCTGTAAGAGGGAAAGAATGTCAGTACCATAGATGCAGCGACTTTTTAAAATGATATCACACTATTTTTTTAAACAGAACATATTAATGCAACTTGGCAATTGTAAAAGAGTAAATAAAGGCATGTAAAATGAATACTATTTCTGTTACAAAATAAGTTATTCATCACATTCCACATCCTATCATTATTAGTTAGGCCTATGTCTAAGTACTTGTTTTTTACTTTTTATAAGGAAAAATCCAAGCCCAGACAAAAGTAGAGAGCATAATATAAGGAACCTCCACATACCCATCACTCAGATTCAGCCACTATCAACTCCAAAACAATATGTCATTTAATTGTAAATACTTCAGAATATATCTGTGAACATTTTGAGTCAGCTTTAACCCTAGCATTTGACAACCATGAAAGATGGCGGTTCACTATTTCATATAATATTCAATGTCAGTATTTCAGCTGAAAAAGGAAACAAAAACAAGCCCTTGCCTCCTATATGTCAACGGACAAAACAGAACAGCGGACTCATGAATCTCACTTCATTGCTCTAACCTTATCATCAAACTTTCAGATACAAAAACTGTTAACTATCTCAAATTAAACTAGACTTTTAACTTCTTCATCTGTATTAGTTGAAGTTAATTTATAAATAAACATGAACCTAAAATCCATATGTTCTGTGCTATATCTGTCAATACAGAGTAGCTATTAGCCCAGGGTTTCTAAAGTTCAGCACCATTGACAGTTTGGGCAAAATACTCCTTTGGTTTTAGAGGGAAGGGGTCACCATGTGCTCTGTAGGAGGTTTAGCAGTGTCCCTGCCTGCTATGCAGTGCATACAAGTAGCTCCTCCCTCATTTTGACAACCAAATATAACTCCAGACATTGCTAAATATCCGTCGGAGAAAAAATTATCACCCAAAAACTGCTGCACTAGTCATATGTGGTTACTTAAATGTAAATTAATTAAAATTAAATAAAATTTGAAATTCAGTTCTTCAGTCAGTATCTGTATTTCAAGTGCTCAATTCCACATGTGACTAATGGCTTCCATACACAGCAGGGCAGATACAGAACATTTCTACAGAAAGTTCTATTGGATAGCATTGGCCTATAGTACAGGCTTATAGTTAACTGAAAGTAACTGTGGAACAAAAAACTATACTTTGCAGGAAAATTCTGAATTTTTCTTTTCTAAAAATATATTTCTCTACTCAGAACTAGTTGTCTAATTTCTTTTAGGCATGGTGTTTCACGTTTTAACTCCTAAATTATCTAAGAGTTGTATATAAGAAAATCAAAATTCGGCCAAGCACAGTGGCTCATGCCTATAATCTCAGCACTTTGGAAGGCCGAGGCAGGCGGATTACCTGAAGTCGAGAGTTCGAGACCAACCTGACTAACATGGAGAAATCTCATCTCTACTAAAAATATAAAATTAGACGGGTGTGGTGGCGCATGCCTGTAATCCCAGCTACTCGGGAGGCTGAGGCAGGAGAATGGCTTGAATCCGGGAGGCGGAGGTTGTAGTGAGCCAAGATCACGCCATTGGACTCCAGCCTGGGCAACAAGGACAAAATTCCGCCTCAAGAAAAAAAAGAAAATCAAAATTCTATTTTAGAAGTAGAAAATTACCTAAATTTCTTAGTTTTATGTTTTCTTTTTGAAACAGGGTCTCACTTTGTCGCCCAGGCTGGAGTGCAGTGGCACAATCACAGCTCACTGAAGTCTCGACCTCGCGGGCTCAAGTGACCCACCTGCCTCAGCCCCCCAAGTAGCTGGAACAGTAGGTGCTCAACACCACATCCAGGTAATTGTATTTTTAGTAGAGATGGGATTTCCCCATGTTGACTAGGCTGGTCTCGAAATCCTGAGTTTAAGTGATCCATCCACCTGGGCCTCCCAAAGTGCTGGGATTACAGGTATGAGCCAATGTGTTTTTGAGCCTTAGTGTTTTTGTTTTTCTTTTTTTTTTTTTTTTTTTTGAGTCTCGCTCTGTTGCCTAGGCTGGAGTGCAGTGGTGCGATCTCGGCTCACTGCAACCTCCACCTTCCGGGTTTAAGTGATCCTCCCACCTCAGCCTCCCAAGTACCTGAGATTATAAGTGTGTGCCATCACACTCAGCTAATTTTTGTATTGTTAGTAAAGATGGGTTTCACCATATTGGCCAGGCTGCTTGAATTCTTGACCTCAAGTGATCCATCTGACTTGGCCTCCCAAAGTGCAGGATTACAAGCATGAGCCACAGTGCCCGGCCAGCCCTTCGTTTTTTTTTATTAAAAGCAATAGTATCCTTAAATATTTTCAAATATAGGTTTTAAATTACAGCACTTAAAACTAGGTTACCAAAAAAAAGCATTTGTAATATTGATATTTTTTAAATACAAAAATACTTTACTTCAGTACTCTATTAAAATGTTAATTTCACAGAAAGCAACCTAGACCAATAGAAACACTTTAATTTTTGCAGGTACATGCCACAGCCTGTACCTTCTCATAACTACCTTTTTCCTTCTACTTTTTCTTTTACTCCCTCATTGCTCTCCACTCCCTTGTTCTATGCATTTATTTTGACAGTGACACCTAATAGCTGTAGTTAACCCCACTGGTAAAACTCAGAACAACAACAAAAAAGCTATTGGTCCTATTTTTAAAATCGTCATTAGGGGCTGGGTGCGGTGGCTCACGCCTGTAATCCCAGCAATTTGGGAGGCCAAGGTGGGCGGATCACCTGAAGTCAGGAGTTTGAGACCAGCCTGGCCAACATGGTGAAACCCTATCTCTACTGAAAATACAAAAATTAGCTGGGCGTGGTAGCAGGCGCCTGTAATCCCAGCTACTGGGGAGGCTGAGGCAGAACTGCTTGAACCCAGAAAGCAGAGGTTGCAGTGAGCCGAGATCATGCCGCTGCACTCCAGAATGGGCGACAGAGTGAGACTCCATCACACACACACACACACACACACACACACACACACACACACAAATGACCTTTAATATATGAAAAAGCAGGCTGGGCACCATGGCTCACTCCTGTAATCCCAGCACTTTGGGAAGCCAAGGCAGGCAGATCACTTGAGGTCAGGAGTTCAAGACCAGGCTGGCCAACATGTGGAAGCCCCGTCTCTACTAAATATACAAAAATTAACCAGGCATGGTGGAGGGTGCCTGTAATCCCAGCTACTCGGGAGGCTGAAGCAAGAGAATCGCTTGAACCCGGGAGGCGGAGGCTGCAGTAAGCCAAGATAGCGCCACTGCACTCCAGTCTGGGCAAAAGACGGAGACTCCGTCTCAAAAATACAAAAAACAACAACAACAACAAAAAAAGAAAAAGCATTTCTATGCCAAGACAACATTAGCATTTATATTATCTATTTTTTTAATTAAAAAAAAAACTGTTTTAATAAAATAGAGACAAGGTCTCAGTACGTTGCCCTGGCTGGTCTCACACTCCCGGGCTCAAGGGATCCTCCCGCCTCGGCCTTCCAAAGTGCTAGGATTACAGATATAAGTCACTATACCCGGGCAGCATTTCTATTATCTAGAAGTGTAGTTATTGATTCTTATACATTTTCAATTAAATATCCAACTTTAATGTGAAAACATCACGCCCTTAAAGAAAGCAAACTTTCAAAAAGACTATAATACTAATACACTACTCATGGTACCATACTAAACATTTTACGTATATTATCTCATTTAATACTAAAATCTTTATGAGGTGGGTATTATTTTCCCTATTTTATAAATGAGTAAACTGAGACTTGACCAAGTAACTTGACCAAGGCCTGCACAGCTGGTGACAGAATGGGAATCTGAACCCATTCTCTGAACCAAAGAATCCTAAGAGTACCAAATTGTGAGATGGGAGACATGCTGGTAAATACTGACTATAGCAACCCACAGAATTATGAATCTCAAGAGTAGAAAGAATCCTTCATAACGGTTAAGGAGTTCTCATGTAATGTTTTTAACTTTTAGCAGACTCTGGCTGAAACATATGGGGACAATTTAATATCTAAGGTAATAACATGATCTTATTGAAGGATATTAATCATTAAGTGAAAAAAGTTTATATAGATTTCACATTTTCTGATGTGATGCATCAACAAGTAACATTTCAGGACCACAGGACACTACAAAGAATGGCATCAGAACTTACAATTATGTCTCTCTCTCTTTTTTTTTTTTTTTTTTTTTTTTTTTTTGAGATGGAGTCTCACTCTGTCGCCAGGCTGGAGTGCAGTGGCACGATCTTGGCTCACCACAACCTCTGCCACCCGGGTTCAAGTCATTCTCCTGCCTCAGCCTCCCGAGTAGCTGGGATTACAGGCATGTGCCACCATGCCCGGCTAATTTTGTATTTTTAGTAGAGATGGGGTTTCTCCATGTTGGTCAGGCTGGTCTCAAACTCCCGACCTCAGGTGATCTGCCCGCCTTGGCCTCCCAAAGTTCTGGGATTTACAGGCATGAGCCACTGTGGCTGGCATCATGTCTCATTCTGAAGATAAAATAACATCTTAAATTCTTCAAAGAAAAGATTAAGAAATTCATGTAGTATCTGACAAATTCACAAAGATCATCATTTATTAGTTCAACAAAGTCCCAAACTTTTATGACTCTTTAATAAGATTCATTTCTTCATTAAATTTTAAGTACTTAGTATAAGAAATAAAGCTGCAGTAGGCATGCAAGAATTAGACTCGGGGCTGGGCATGGTGGCTCATGCCTGTAATCCCAGCACTTTGGGAGGCCGAGGCAGGTAGATCACGAGGTCAAGAGTTCGAAACCAGCCTGGCCAATAACATGGTGAAACCCCATCTCTACTAAAAACACCAAAATTAGCTGGGCGTGGCGGCACACGCCTGTAGTCCCAGCTACTCAGGAGGCTGAGGCAGGAGAATCACTTGAACCCGGGAGGCGGAGGTTGCAGTGAGCCAAGATGGCGCCACTGCACTCCAGCCTGGCGACAGAGCCAGACTCCGTCTCAAGAAAAACAAAAAACAAAAAAAAAAGGATTAGATTGTACCCTAGAACATAATAAAACAGATTCTCCGTAAAACCCTTAAGTCCTGATACTGGTATCTCCTTTCAACCACTTCGTCCTTACATTACAAGCATACACCCAAAGTATACTTGGAACTAAATTTCCGTAAACAAAAAAAATAAGACAAAAATCTAGAAGTTCATGAAGAGGCAGCAATGCAACTTGTGAAAACAACATACATGGGCTTGGAAGTCGGACTGATTTTAAATCTGCATCCCAACTCTGCAGCCTGATAGCTACAGAAATCAGGCAACAACTTCTCTGAGTACACTTATTTATCAATAAGATGGATATACTGCTATCTATCTTGTAGAGTTCTTAAAATTCTAGCATTGTAACTAGCATGAGGGAGGCATTAATAAATGTTCTGTCACAAAGAACACTGAGAAGTTCAGCATACAATGAAAGATTTGTAAAGTCAGATAAAGACTATTAGATTTTATCTACTTCTATCCTCAATTTTTACATTCCAAGGATAGCAGCAGAGTCACCTACCCAAGATTATATATACAGCTAGTTTCCGTGGCTGGACCAACACTCACTACCCAGTGCTTTTTCACTACCTACACTAAAACGAATAAAATATACAAACACCATGATTCACCTCAATACACGTTTGTTTTATGTCGACTTAAAAAACTGAGCACTAAGTGATATTTAATAAAATGCTAAAATTCTTATTTCAATAACTTCAAGCTTTAACAGCCAAACTTTTCATCTAAAGTGTTTCCAAAAGTTTTTCAAGTCCAAATACAATTTTAAATAGGTCCTTTCTCAAGATAATGAGGAGAAAAAGTCGTGATCTTTTCACTGGAATCCGATTAGCTGTTACAAATCAGTTTGCTGAATACAATTATATTCAGACTACCCTTAAAAGGAAACCATGCTTTAAAACCACCTTCCTAGCTCCCAAAATAGTGTCCTGTCACTTGAACTGTATATTTTATTTGGTATTCTAAATACATTCTGAACTTCCAAAAGAAAGTAAAACTAATATACTAGAAGTACCAATGGAGTGTATTGGGGGGAAGAGGGCACAAAAGGGGGTGTTTCCCTTTTAAAGACATTCCCTTGCAAAGTACCATATGGATTATGTACGAAATCCCAATCAGAGTGCTCCGAAAACACTCCAGAGTGAGAGAATGCGGTTTTACCTTTCAATTCTCTTATTCAAAATGCTGTCAGGACAGAACAGCACAGGAACACTATCTCCCAGTTTCTGACTTTATTTTTTAAAGAACATCCTTAGTATAAAGGACGTATTAAGAACTGTTAGAAATTGTACCAGCTCACAAATGAGGAGACTGACGATGTTAAGGAACACCTAAGAACTATGGAAATGAGATAAAGCGTCAGCGAGGGTTTCACTTTGATCTGATGCATCGTTTCGTGTCGTGTAAGTCCTCTAAGAAGAGCAAGAGAGCTGAAGGTCCGATCACCCCAGCGTGGACCCAGCTGGCTCTGCTCTGCCAACCTGGGGACCAAATATCCTGTGATCACTTCCTCAGTCCAACAGTCCTAGCAAGAAGAGAGTGCTTGGCGCCTTGAAGAGGTGAAGGTAAAGTGAAGAATCAACCAGCCTATGTGATTAAAAGGAAGTCAACCAAACAGCCCATGCCCACCATCCCCAGATACACCCCAAGCCCCTTCCCCTACACACACCTCTCCTACAAACCCCTGCTCTGGTGGTGTAGGAACCTCTACACCCACCACACTTCCCCGACACAACTCCCCTTCCCACAGGTATCCACGGTCACCTTCGCGGACCATCGCTGCCCCAACCCCAACTTCTCGCCCCACACTCCCTCGCCACAGAAGCCTTCCCGGCCGGTCTCCCCACTCCGCAGCCTCCCACACACGCGCCCTCCCCACTTTCTCGCCCTCGCTTCCCTCCCGGCTCTCGAGGAGCTTCCCCCGACCTCCCCTCGCTCTCCTCCACGCCCCCGAACACCTTCGCCCCTCCACCGCGGGCTCCCCGCCTCCAGCCCCGAGGCCCGGCCCAGGCATGTGGGTAGGCACCTCCTCCACCGCCCCCCAAGCATGGCCCGGCCCGGGGGCTCCCGCGTTGATGGGAGCCTCGGAGACAGGGGGTCTGAGGAGAACGACGCCGGACCCGCGGTCCCTCCACTGCTCGCCGACCCCGGAGAGCTGGAGTGTGGAGTCGCCTCTGGGGTCCCCTAGGGAGTAGGAGTCTAGGCCGGTGCCCCCCAGCCCCATTTCCTCCCGATCGTTGGAGCGGAGGGGAAGGAGGATCCCCGGGACTCACCTCGAGCCTGTTGTCAACATTAGCCCCGGGTTTCCCAGCACCAACTCCAGCGCTCGGGCTCTCCCCTCCCCTCCCCCCACCTATCTCGCAGCCGAGGGCCCGCCTTCCCTCAGCTCCCCCTCCTCCCTCCGCCCGCCAGCCCTCCCGCCCGCCACTCACCAGCGCGGCCGGGCTGAGAGTGGGGGCGGGGCGGAAGGAGGCGAGAGGGAAAAGGCCATCCGCGCGACTGCCCGATTAAAAACAGTCCTGATCGTCTTCCCTGCGGCATGCCGATGCCCTCAGCTTGACTCTGGGGTGGCGGGTCCGGGGCAAAGGCTCATATGAGTGCCACTCACTTAACGGCTCTTTCAAATTCCCCAGTCGATGAGAAGAGCGAATTTTTCAGACAGGCAATGCGTAAGGTAGCCACTACCAGCACCTCAAACCAGGGCCCCAGCGGAGGGGTGGAGTGTTCCGAGGACCCGAGGCAGGAAGTGGATTGGTCGCCAGGAAAGGGAAAGCGCCTGAATTGGAGCTGCGCAGGCGCAGGCGCTTCGCGGGGGATGGGGGTGGGAAGCGCGAATGGGGCGGGGCGGAGCTCACGGGAGGCGAGGAAGTGTGGTGGAATAGTGGGAGGGTTACGGAGCGCCATTAAGGACAAGCCCGGCCACGTGATTCTCCTGGGCGTTTCCTGGTGCGAACCTAAGGAAGAGGTCTAAGAAGAGAAAGTTTGATTGGACTAATTCGAGGGGAGACGTTGAAGATTTTGAAAATTGGAAACTGGAGAAACTAAACCATATGGCTGGTTTGGGAGGTGGGAGTCGCTTAGGAATGGGTCTAGTCTTAAGAATGCCCTAAAAGACATCGAAAGTCCTGCGGGGGGATTTCCAGAAGCACTTCTAGGTGTTCGACGTAAAAACCACCCAGGGCGAAGAAGAATCAAGGCTTTTTCCATACACTTCTTAGAAAGTACCTGGTTCTAGCAAGCAAACTTTTAAAAATTACAGTGGCAAGACTTCCCTGAGTTATCAAATCACCCATTTAAAAAAAAAATGGCTAGCGTCGACATTTCTTCTGAATGCGAACCCAGGCCGACTTTCAAAAATGGGTATCAGTTTATCCACACTGCTTATATCCTCCTGAATTGCTGAAATGGTGCATCTGGCCTCGAAACAGTACTGGGTTCTGCCAACATGATCCGAGTAGGTGGCTCTGGCTGGTCCGGAGCTAGAGGAGCAAGGGTGCGAAACTGGTCTTGACGTTTGCTTGACTTGAGGGGGCCCCACCTGGTGTCCAAGCCCACGTAATGAACTACTACCAACCACAAATACTTGAGGCAAGTCCAGGTTCCCTATGACTCAACCTTTGCCCATTTGCCTCTATTTACTGTTTGCTTCCCCATTTACTTTTAGCACGCAAATTATCCTCTCATACTGAGTGTTGCTGCTTCCTGTATTTAAAAATATATATATTTTTATACACTACACATAGGTCAGTCATTTAAAGGATAGTGAAAGAGAAAGATGAAGGCCGGGCACGGTGGCTCACGCCTGTAATCCCAGCACTTTGGGAAGCCGAGGCGGGCGGATCACAAGGTCAGGAGTTCGAGACCATCCTGCCTAACACGGTGAAACCCCGTCTCTACTAAAAATACAAAAAAAATTAGCCGGGCGTGGTGGCACGTGCCTGTAGTTCCAGCTACTCGGGAGGCTGAAGCAGGAGAATGGCGTGAACCGGGAAGGCAGAGCTTGCAGTGAGCCAAGTTTGCGCCACTGCACTCCAGCCTGGGCGACAGAGCGAGACTCCGTCTCAAAAAAAAAAAAAGAGAAAGATGAATACTGCTATTCTGCAGCATTGATAAACAATTATGAGAACTGCCCCAAATACCATATTGGTGATAGCCACCCACGCTTCTCTTCAAGGTTTCCTTTTCCCATTTCATGGGATTACCTTAAGAAGCTTTACTTCTGGCTGGTGCGGTGCCTCATGCCCGTAATCTCAGTACTTTGGGAGGCCGAGGCTGGTGGATCACCTGAGGTCAGGAGTTCCAGACCAGCCTGGCGCCAATATGGTGAAACCCAGTCTCCACTAAAAATACAAAATTAGCCAGATGTGGTGGCGAGCACCTGTAATCCCAGCTACTCGGGAGGCTGAGGCAGAAGAATCACTTAGAACCCGGGAAGCAGAGGTTGCAGTGAGCCGAGATAGCGCCACTGCACTCTGGACTGGACAACAGAGTGAGACTCTGTCTCAAAAAAAAAAAAAAAAAAAGAAAGAAAGAAAGAAAAAAGCTTTACCTCTTTGTTAATAAATATAATAAATCCTTCTCATCCTAAATCAAGTCAACCTTTGTCTTTAATCAGGTGTTAAAAGGAAATCACCTAAAATCAAAAAACAGGAGGGCCTTTTTGTTGAGCATTTGCTATTTCACATTTGTGATTTTAGTTAATTGCAATCACCATTTTATAAAAATAGAGTCAGATGAATTTACTATCACAAAACTAATAAGTATGCTATCTAGTATTCTCAAATCTAACTCCAAAAACCCAAGTTCTTTCTGCTATGTCTCTACGCAAACTTTTACGTAAATTGAGAATGCTGCCAATCATTTTACTTCCAAAGACAGATGTCAAGCTAGCCACCAAAAGCCTGATGTGGGAATATCATTGTAATCTCTTAACTAGAAAAAACACCCCGCTCTGAAGAGGCCATCATTTTTTTATTCAGATAATAATTCAAACTTCATGATTTTCTGAAAATACATTCTCAAGATGAATTTTTGAGAAAAGTCTCAAAAATGTTCATTGTTATTTTTGCCTGCTCCAATTGACAGAACTGTTCTATATGGGGAAAAAAGAGAATGAAACTATTTAGTTTTTATTTAGACCTACACGATACTACTCCCTACTTAAAACCTACCTAGTGGCAGCTTCACAGACGAAAGCAAAGGCCAGGCAAAGAGATTACAATTACAGAGCAGGACAAATCCTGAGTTTAAGGAAAAGAAAAATGCATCAGATGAAGCCAACCAGCTATAACTACAGCCTCTGCCCACTGACCTCAGAGAACTGGGAGTGTTCTGTTCCATGAGGAAATCCAGCTTTGATCTTTTAGAAGCTGATGTTTAACTAACCTAGTTTAAGCTGCTTTTTAAAAAATACCCACCTCTTGGTATATCTCTGGTAGAAATTTTTTCAGCGTTCCCTCTATCTGCTTAACAGTTTCCAAAAGTAAATGTGTTGAGGTGTGTCCCTTCAATATGAAATATAAGCATCGGCCGGGCGTGATGGCTCACGCTTGTAATCCCAACACTGGGAGGCCAAGGCGGGCGGATCACCTGAGGGCGGGAGTTCGAGACCAGCCTGGCCAACATGGTGAAACCCTGTCCCTACTAAAAATATAAAATTAGCCAGGCTTGGTGGTGTGTGCCTGTAATCCCAGCTACTCGGGAGGCTGAGGCAGGAGAATCGTTGAACCCAGAAGGCGGAGGTTGCAGGCAGCCGAGATCACTCCATTGTACTCCAGCCTGGGCAACAAGAGCGAAACTCTGTCTCAAAAAATAAAAAAAGAAAAGAAATGTAAGTATTGAGGGTGCATTTAAACAAATATAAACATACGAAACGTATTAGTACTTATTACCAAATCATGTTGGAATTTCTTGTGGAACTGTAAGATGAAAATCAGTTCACTAACACTGGCTTCTCTGAATTCCACCAAAACAGAACACAAGCAATGTGAGATTAACCTGTTTTATTTTTCAAGCTTTTAATGTGGCTAGTCAAAAAAGTAAATTAATATTGGCTTGGCCGGGCGCCATGGCTGACACCTGTAATCCCAGCATTTTGGGAGGCCAAGGCGGGCGGATCACCTGAGGTCAGGAGCTCGAGACTAGCCTGGCCAACATGGTGAAACCCTGCCTCTACTAAAATACAAAAATTGGCCGGTCATGGTGGCGGGCGCCTGTAATCTCCACTACTCGGGAGACTGAGGTAGGAGAATTGCTTGAACCCAGCAGGCGGAGGTTGTAGTGAGCCAAAATTACGCCACTGCACTCCAGCCTGGGCAACAAAGCGAGACTCCCTCTCAAAAAATAAATAAATAAATAAATAAATAAATAAATAAATAAATAAAATGATAAGACTTATAAAGTACTTAGAACAGCACTTGGCAAGCAGTGAAAGTCCGATGAATGAGATTACAATCTAATGCAGGAGGTAGATCGTAAATAAACAGATAAAAACTGTGATGGTTAGAATAAATGCTCAAAGGGAAAAGGGGTAGCGTCATGCAGAGTAACAGGAGAGAGGGAAGAGGGAGGCTGCTTTATAGTCAGGAAAAGGCTCTTGAATGATTTAAAATTTTAGCTAAAACCTGGAGAATTGGAAGTTCCTCGTTATGCAGCTAGAAATGTCAAATGGGCACTTGGAACACAGGGGAGAGCTCCAGCCTAGAGATGAAATTTTGAAAGTCATCCGAACAGATAGTATTTAAAGCCATAAGAATGGATGGGTTCAGGCCAGGCACAGTGGCTCACGCCTGTAACCCCAGCACTTTGGGAGGCCGAGTAAGGCAGATCACTTGAGGTCAGGAGTTTGAGACCAGCTTGGCCAACATGACAAAACCCCATCTCTACTAAAAATACAAAAATTAACCAGGCATAGTGGCGCACGCCTGTAGTCCCCGCTACTCCAGAGGCTGAGGCAGGAGAATGGCGTGAACCCGGAAGGCAGAGGTTGCAGTGAGCCGAGATGGTGCCACTGCACTCCAGCCTGGGCAACAAGAGCAAGACTCTGTCTCAAAAAAAAAAAAAAAAAAAGAATCGATGGGATCACCCAAGAAACTGCAGCAAAAGAAAAAGGTCCAGGACTAAGCCCTGAGAAACTTCCATATACAGAGGTTAAATATCTAAAAAGGAGACTGAATAAAGAAAGGGAAAACCAGGAGAGTGTGGCGTCATGAAAGCCAAGAAAAGAGGTGCTTCAAGAAGGGAAAAGTGGGAAGCTGTCTTCTGTGTTACTAGGACAGCGAAGAACATGAGGACAGAGAAGTGCTTGTTGCATTAACAATGCGGGAACGAATGCTTACCTTGCAGATGCAGGTCAGTGACGTGGTGGGGACAGATTGGAATGGTTGAACACTAAGTTGGAGATGGAAACAGTGGAGTAATATTTGAGAAATTGTGTTGAGAAGAGCAGCAGAAAAATGTAGCCATAGGAAAATGTGAGAAAAGGGAGGAATCTGTTTGGTTTTGCACCTTTTACTTTTGTATATTTTTGGTATTTTTACATGACAGATAAAGAGGATATGTGGGGTTTTTTTTTGTTTGATTGTTGATTTGTTTGAGACAGAATCTCGCTCTGTCGCCCAGGCTGGAGTGCATTGGCACGATCTTGCCTTACTGCAACCTCCACCTCCCAGGTTCAAGTGATTCTCCTGCCTCAGCCTCCCGAGTAGCTGGGACTACAGGGATGTGCCACCACACCCAGTTAATTTTTTTTTTTTTTTTTGAGATAGAGTCTCACTCTGTCATCGGGCTGGAGTTCAGTGGCACGATCTTAGCTCACTGCAACCTCTGCCTCCCGGGTTCAAGCAATTCTCCTGCCTCAGCCTCCCCAGTAGCTGGGGCTACAGATGCACACCGCCATGCCTGGCTAATTTTTTGTATTTTAGTAGAGATGGGGTGTCACTGTGTTGCCCAGGCTGGTCTCGAAATCCTGAGCTCAGGCAATCCACCCACCTCAGCCTCCCAAAGTGCTAGGATTACAGGCGCCCGCCCCCATACCCGGCTAATTTTGTATTTTTAGTAGAGACTGGGTTTCTCCATGTTGGCCAGTCTGGTCTCGATCTCCTGACCTCAAGTGATCCACCCGCCTGGGCCTCCCAAAGTGCTGGTATTACACAAGTAAGCCACCACACCTGGCCCTGGATTTCGTTCTTAATCATTACAATTTTTCAGTGAAATTTGAGGCACGGTCATCAGCTAAGAGTGAGATGAGGGAGACAGTTGGGCAGGTTTGAAAAGAGAAGAGAAAATGTGAGAGAGACTGAAGAGTTTGAAAGCCAGTGAGCTGCCCCTTAGGGATTTCCAGGTTATGCTGAGCAGCTCCTTCAGCTCTGAGGTCATGAGTTGAAAGTAAAACCAGGGCCAGGCACGGTGGCTCACGCCTATAATCCCAGCAATTTGGGAAGCCGAGGCGGGTGGGTGCATCACCTGAGGTCAGGAGTTTGAGACCAGCCTGGCCAATATGGTGAAACCCCATTTCTACTAAAAATACAAAAATTAGCCCGGCATGGTGGTGAGCACCTGTAGTGTCAGCTAACCAGGAGGCTGAGGCAGGAGAATCACTTGAACCTGGGAGGTGGAGGTTGCACTGAGTGAGATCATGCCACTGCATTCCACCCTGGGCAGCAAGATGGAAACTCCATATCAAAAAAAAAGGAAACTAAAACTATCCAGCCTCACATGCCAGTTTCTTTGTTTTTTTCTTTTCTTTTCTTTTTTTTTTTTTTTGAGACAGAGTCTCAATCTTGTCACCCAGGGTGGAGTGGGATCTCAGCTCACTGCAATCTCTGCCTCCTGGGTTCAAGCAATTCTCCTGCCTCAGCCTCCTGATAGCTGGGATTACAGGTGCCCAACACCACGCCTGGCTAATTTTTTTGTATTTTTAGTGGAGACAGGGTTTCACCATGTTGGCCAGGCTGGTCTCGAACTCCTGATCTCAGGTGATCCACCCACCTCGGCCTCCCAAAGTGCTGGGATTACAGGCGTGAGCCACCGCACCCCGCTGGCACATGCCAGTTTCTCCAGAAGATATGGAAAGTTAGGTTTAATCACAGTTGGGCTTTTTTTTTTTCATGATGGTAATGACAGACAAAGAGTAAGGGAATCAAGGGTGTTTGCAAGAGAATGATTAGAATGGAGGATCATGGAACCTAAGCTGGGCAAGGAGGGAGGTGAAGGGAAAGGAGGAATGCATGAGTGTGGATGGGGAAGATGGACAGACTGGAGTAAATAAAAGCTGCAAAGAGGCCGGGTGTGGTGGGTCATGCCTGTAATCCCAGCATGTTGGGAGCCCAAGGCGGGCGGATCACTTGAGATCAGGAGTTTGAGACCAGCCTGGCCAACATGGTGAAACCCTGCCTCTACTAAAAATACAAAAATTAGGCAGGTGTGGTAGCTCAAGCCTGTAATCCCAGCACTTCAGGAGGCCGACACGGGCAGATCATTTGAGGCCAGGAGTTCGAGACCAGCCTGGCCAACATGGTGAAACCCCATCTCTACTAAAAATACAAAAAAGTAGCCAGACGTGGTGGCACAGGCCTGTAGTCCAAGCTACTTGGGAGGCTGAGGCAGGAGACTAACTTGAACCTGGGAAGCAGAGGTTGCACTGAGCCAAGATCATGCCACTGCACTCTAACCTGGGCGACAGTAAGACTCCGTCTCAAAAAAAAAAAAAAAAAAAAAAAATTCTACAAAGAAGACAGTAAGATCCCAGCTACTCGGGAGGCTGAGGCAGGAGAATCGCTTGAACCTGGGAGGCGGAGGTTGCAGTAAGCCAAGACCGCGCCACTGCACTCCAGCCTGGGCAACAGAGCAAACCTCTGTCTCAAAAAAAAAAAAAAAAAAAAAAAAGAGACAGGAAGGAGCCAAAACCTTTAGTGAATGAAAGGGGACAGAATTGGACACCAGCGGTGATTCTGAAGAGCTGTGGGAGTGTAGGGAGAAAGAACGAGTCCAAAGGACCCAAGGTTTTTGAAAGAGGACAGAAATGACCAGGTCAGGAAGCAAGGAACAGGCAGCTGTGCACTCAGACTGCATGAGTTCAAACTCTGATTCCAACATTTACTCACTATTTGAACTTGGGCTCATTATTCAACCAGTTTAAATAACAGCTTTTTATTCTTAACAATCATGATAATAATAGTACTCTTTCATGGGGTATTATGAAGAGTAAAGGAGGTAATTGAAATAAAAGCACTTAGCACCATGCTCTAGAATGTGCTCTGTAAGTGTTGGCTGTTACTAAATCATGTTGGAAACCACAAACTTGATCTAAATAGCTTTGCAGTTTGAATAAATACTACTTCAACAGCCCTTTCTTTGCCTTAACACTGTTGAGAAACCAGTGCATCTGAAACCTTTTACTTCAAGCATTAGGAATCTGTGCCAAGACATTGAAGATTAAATGAAGCTTAAAAAGAAGGACTTACAGCCAGGTGCAGTGGCTCAATGCCTGTAATCCCAGCAATTTGGGAGGTCGAGGTAGGTGGATCACCTGAGGTCAGGAGTTCAAGACTAGCTTGGCCAACATGGTGAAACCTCGTCTCTACTAAAAGTACAAAATTAGCTGGGCATATTGGCACACTCCTGTAATCCCAGCTCCTCGAGGGGCTGAGGCAGGAGAATCACTTGAACCTGGGAGGTGGAGGTTGCAGTAAGCCGAGATGGTGCCATTTTACTCCATCCTGGAAAACAAGAGCAAAATTCCATCTCAAAAACAAACAAACAAACAAACAAAAGAAGTGGTTACAAATGAAGATGAAAAAGGGGAGAAAAAAGGAAGAGTTTTCTTAGCTAAGCAACTGTTAATGACAGAGGTTTGTAAACTCTTTCTGCCAAGCCACTTTGGAAGCCATTTGGCTTACAGGGTACAATTCAGAGTCCTTAGCAGGAGCTCTTAATCATGGCCTCTTGTCTATGCATCTGGTCTCATTTCTTGCTACTTCCCCACATGTCTAAGTTCCGGCCATAACAAATAACCTGCATACACAGGACTTCCTCTTCCCTTAGTGCACATTATGCCTTTGCCTAGAATGTCCTTTCTCCCATGAATATTTCCAGACTAGTTAAGTCAAGCATTATTTCCTCAGGGAAGTCGTGGTTTATCACTACCACCTTACAAATACTGAGGTCCCAGCCCCCATCCGGGTTCCTGCAGCAGCCTCTGATCACCCATCTTACAACATTCATTATCTTATATTGGAATACCTTTAAAATATCTGTTTTCGGCCCGGTGCAGTGGCTCATGCCTGTAATCCCAGAACTTTGGGAGGCCAAGGATCACAAGGTCAGGAGTTCGAGACCAGCCTGGCCAACATGGTGAAACCCGGTCTCTACTAAAAATACAAAAATTAGCCGGGTGTGGTGGGCACCTGTAATCCCAGCTGCTCAGGAGGCTAAGGCAGGAGAATCACTTGAACCTGGGAGGTGGAGGTTGCAGTGAGCCGAGATCACCTCACTGCACTCTAGCCTGGGCAACAGAGCAAGACTCCATCTCAAAAAAAAAATCTGTTTTTCTCATGAGACTGTAAGCTACTTGGGGCTATAATTTGTATCTCACTAATATACAAAGTGTCTTGTGGAAAGCACTTTGTAACATTTTGGTAGAAGGATTAATGTAAATGAATGTTTTCTTTGGAGAGGATGAGAAACTTGTGTACTGAAGCAGGAATGTGTAGGATTTTTTTTTTTTTTTAAAGACAGGGTCTCACTGGCCTGGCACAGTGACTCACGCCTGTAATCCCAGCACTTTGGGAGGCCGAGGTGGACAGATCACGAGGTCAGGAGATCGAGACCATCCTGGCTAACATGGTGAAACCCCATCTCTACTAAAAAATAGAAAAAATTAGCTGGGCATGGTGGCGGGTGCCTGTAGTCCCACTACTCGGGAGGCTGAGGCAGAAGAATGGCATGAACCCGGGAGGCGAAGCTTGCAGTGAGCCGAGATCGCGCCACTGCACTCCAGCCTGGGCAACAGAGCGAGACTCCGTCTCAAAAAAAAAAAAAAAAAAAAAAACCACAAAGACAGGGTCTCACTTTGTCACCCAGACTGGAGTGCAATGGCACCATCCCAGCTCACTGCAGCCTCAACCTGCCAAAGTTCAAGCAATCCTCCTGCCTTAGACCCCCGCCCCCACAAGTACCTGGGACTACAAGCTTATACCACCATGCCAGGCTAATTTTTATGTATTTTTTGTAGAGATAGAGTTTTACCGTGTTGCCCAGGCTGGTCTCGAACTCCTGAGCTCAAGCAATCTGCCTGCCTTGGCCTCCCAAAGTGCTGAGATTACAGGCATGAGCCACCGTGCCTGGCCAAGAAAGGATATTTTGGAGGAAACCATTACATTATAGCCTGGAGTTTCATTTTTATTTACCAAGTGATATACTAACTCTTAACAGACTAAACACACCCCTTTTGGTGATTTGCATGAAAGCTATTCAAGTTTTTATCAGTGAGAGGTTGAATGGACACCTCTAAGTATGTGTCAGGCATTAATCCATCTAATGCTTCTATTTGATAGGTCCTATTTTCCCTATTTTTATAGATGGGGGGAACGCGCTTAGCATAGTTAAATAATGTGCCCAGGATTACACAGCTACTCAACTCAGGGCTGTCTGATGACAAAGTTCACACTCTTATATAAGATTTCCTTCCATTCTAAGATGTTTCCCCCACCTTATACAACTGACTACCACATAGAGTGGTAATACAGATATCCCCATTAACATAATCAGAATATGGAATAAGAAAAGACATGATTTTACAGCACTCTGGGAGGCCGAGACGGGTAGATCACGAGGTCAAGAGATCGAGACCATCCTGGCCAATATGGTGAAACCCCATCTCTACTAAAAATAGAAAACATTAGCCGGGTGTGGTGGCGGGTGCCTGTAGTCCCAGGTACTCGGGAGGCTGAGGCAGGAGAATGGCGTGAACCCGGGAGGTGGAGCTTGCAGTGAGCCAAGATCACGCCACTGCACTCCAGCCTGGGCGACAGAGCGAGACTCCATTTCAAAAAACAAAAAAAAAAAAGAAAAAGAAAAGACATGATTTTATAATCTAGTTCAAACAAGACAGACCAATATATATAATAACACAAGAATGTCTGCCTGGGTCACACCAGTGTGTTGCTAAATCTATAACCATGATAATACAAAGGAAAGAAGGCTGAACTGGAAGTGAAAGACGTTTGTCTAGGCTTAGAGCCCAGCCAGGGCACGTGCAACCCAGCGAAACTAGGGCAAGTCATTTGTAACTGTTCCGTGACTCAGAGCCCTCGTTTTACAAATCAATGGATTAGACTTCACCGTCCCTAACCTTATTACTTTAATTTAATGTTGGGATGGAGTCTCACTCTGTCCCCCAGGCAGGAGTGCAGCGGCACGATCTTGGCTCACTGCCGAGGCTGGAGTGCAGTGGAACGATCTCAGCTCATTACAACCTCCGCCTTCTGGGTTCAGGCAATTCCCCTGCCTCAGCCTTCCGAGTAGCTGGGATTACAGGTGCCTGCCACCACGCCTGGCTAATTTTTGTATGTTTAGTAGAGATGGGGTTTCACCATGTTGGCCAGGCTGGTCTCTAACTCCTGATCTCAGGTCATCTGCCCCATTGGCCTCCCAAAATGCTGGGATTACAGGCGTGAGCCACCATGCCCAGCTGCTTCCAAACATTTCAGAGTCCAAGTGAAAAGTGGTTGCATGGGTAGGGCGTGGCTCATGCCGCTACTTCCCCACATGCCTAAGTTCCGGCCATAACAAATAACCTGCATACACAGGACTTCCTCTTCCCTTAGTGCACATTCACTTCTTGTGTCAGTTGCTAAGAGTAATCATGTAAAGAAATAGGTGTCATTTCTGATAGCTGATTCTGGAAGTTTCTAGTTTCTTCTGGAAGGTATACTGCAGACATAATAATATATGCATAATATATCCCTAAAGTTTCTCCGTGGAAGCTTGAACCCGGGAGGCACAGGTTGCAGCAAGCCAAGATCGCGCCATTACACTCCTGCCTGGGCGGCAGAGTGATCTCTTGGTTCGCTGCAACCTCTCCTCCCAGGCTCAAGCGATTCTCCTGTCTCAGCCTCCCAAGTACCTGGGATTACAGGCATGTGCCATCACGCCCGGCTAATTTTTGTATTTTTAGTAGAGACAGGTTTCACCATGTTAATTAACCAGGCTGGTCTCGAACTCCTGACCTCATGATCTAACCGCCTCGGCCTCCCAAAGTGCTGGGATTACAGGCGTGAGCCACCGCGCCCTGCTGGCAGTTCTATTTTTTTTTTTTTTTTTTTTGAGACAGAGTCTCGCTCAGTCGCCCAGGCTGGAGTGCAGTGGCGCGATCTCGGCTCACTGCAAGCTCCGCCTCCCGGGTTCACGCCATTCTCCCGCCTCAGCCTGCCGAGTAGCTGGGACTACAGGCACCTGCCACCGTGCTCGGCTAAGTTTTTGTATTTTTAGTAGAGACGGGGTTTCACCATGTTAGCCGGGATGGTCTCGATCTCCTGACCTCATGATCCACCCGCCTCGGCCTCCGAAAGTGCTGGGATTACAGGCGTGAGCCACCGAGCCCAGCCATTCAGTTCTATATTTTTAAGTGACTTAATTATGTAATCCTCACAATAAGTTATGTGGTAGATACTATTTTTTTGAGCCTGAATTTCATTGTCACCCAGGCTGGAGTGCAGTGGCTCAACTCGACTCACTGCAACATCTGCCTCCCGTGTTCAAGTGATTCTCCTGCCTCAGCCTCCAGAGTAGCTCTGACTACAAGTGCGCACCACCACACCCAGCTAATTTTTGTATTTTTAGTAGAGACAGGGTTTCACCGTGTTGGCCAGGCTGGTCTCGAACTCCTGACCTCAAGAGATCCGTCTGCCTCGGCCTCCCAAAGTGTTGGGATTACAGGCGTAAACCACCTCGCCCTGCTGTAGATACGATTATTAAGCCCATTTTACTGATGTGAAAAATGAGGGTTAAAGAAGTCAGGTAACCTGCCTAAGCTCACACCTAAGTGCCAGAGCTAGGATTAGGAATCAGGTTCTTTAGATTAAAAGTGATTTAGCCAGGCAGGGCACGGTGGCTGACGCCTGTAATCCCAGCACTTAGGGAGGCCGAGGCAGGAGGATCACCTGAGGTCAGGAGTTTGAGGCCAGCCTGACCAACATGGAGAAACCCCATCTCTACTAAAAGCACAGAATTAGCTGGGCCTGGTGGTACATGCCTGTAATCCCAGCTACTCGGGAGGCTGAGGTAGGACAATCACCTGAACCCAGGAGGTGGAGGTTGCAATGAGCCGAGATCACACCATTGCACTTCAGCCTGGGCAACAAAGAAAGACTCTGTCTCAAAAAAAAAAAAAACAAGTGTGACTTAGTCACAACCTTATGCTAGCTTTCTCTAAGATAGGCTTCTTTATCTCCATTTTACAGCTGGAGACCAAGATATGATCCCAGGTCAAATAGCTAAGAACTCACAAAACACATTCAAACCCTCATATTTCTCTCCCAAGCCCTGTTTCCTAAAAATTATGTTGCTACTTCTCATTCTCCTTTGCCGGAACTCCTCATCCCAACCTTTAAACTTCTGAGTTCTTCGGCATTACAAGTCTAGGCTCTCTCTTTCATACTGAGGACCTCAAAAATATCTTTATTTTACTTTTTTGAGATGGAGTCTCACTCTGTTGCCTAGGCTGGAGTACAGTGGCGCGATCTCAGCTCATTGCAGCCTCCACCTCCCAGGTTCAAGAGATTCTCCTGCCTCAGCCTCCCAAGTAGCTGGGATTACAGGCAGTCGCCATCATGCCCTGCTAATTTTTGTATTTTTAGTAGAGATGGGGTTTCTCCATGTTGGCCAGTCTGGTCTCTCGAACTCCTGCCCTCAGGTGATCCGCCCGCTTCGGCCTCCCAGATTCTTGGATTATAGGCATGAGCCACCGCATCCGGTCAGATTTTTTTTTTTTTTTTTTGAGACGGAGTCTCACTCTGTCACTCAGGCTGCAGTACAGTGGCATGATCTTGGCTCACTGCAACCTCCCTTTCCCAAGTTCAAGTGATTCTCCTGCCTCAGCCTCCTGAGTAGCTGGAATTACAGGCACATGCCACCGCACTGCTAATTTTTGTATTTTTAGTAGGGATGGGTTTTCACCTTGTTGGTCAGGCTGGTCTCAAACTCCTGGCCTCGTGATCCGCCCACCTTGGCCTCCCAAAGTGCTGGGATTACAGGCATGAGCCACCGTGCCCAGTCTCTCTCTCTCTCCCCTTGCTTGCTCTCTCTCTCTCTCTCTCTCCTTACTTTCCTCTCTCTCTCTGTCATCTCTCTCTATCTTTCTCCCTGCTCCCTCCCCCCTCCTTTCTCTGTTCTCTGAGGAAAGCAAGCTTCCATGTTGGGAGCTGTCCTTCGGAGAAGCCCACATGGCAAAGAACTGAGGGTGGCTTCTGGCCAACAACCAGTAAGGAACTCATGCCTGCCAACAGCCACGTGACTGAACTTGGAGGCCAGTTCTCTCCCAGCTGAGCCTTCAGATGGAATCACAATCTCACCGGAAGTGCAACTGCCTTCTGAGAGGCCTTGAGCCGGAGCCCCTAAGCTAAGCTCTCTGGCGTACTGACCTGAAACTGTGTGATAACATATGGCTGTTGTATCAAGGCACTAAGTTGTGGGTAATTTGTCACACACCAATAGATTACTAGTACGATGATAATCATTATTTTCATATTACCTATCAGCTGGGCATAGTGACTCATGCCTGTAATCCCAACATTTTGAGAGGCTGAGGCAGGAGGATTGCTTGAGTCCAGGCGTTTGAGACCAGCCTGGGAAACATAGTAAGACCCCATCTCTACAAAAAAATACAAAAATTAGCTAGGCGTGATGGTGCACGCCTGTGGACCCAGCTTCTTGGGAGGCTGAAGTGAGAAGATTGCTTGAGCCCCGGAGGTCAAGACTGCAGTGAGCCATGATCGCGCCACTGCCCTCTGGCCTGGGCAACAGAGCAAAATCCCATCTCAAAAAAAAAAAGAAATTACTGTCATATACATGTACTTACATTCATATATTTTTGTAAGTATGATACATTTCACAATGAGGGTGTTTAAACGAGGAAAAAGAGATGATCATGGGTATAAGTCAGAAGAAAGAAAAGAAAAGAAGTCATCATTTAAAAAATGTTATACATGTATTTTAATTTTATTTTATGAAATAGAGACAGGATCTTACTATGTTGCCCAGGCTGGTCTCGAACTCTTGGCCTCAAGCAGTCTTCCTGCCTTGACTTCCCAAAGTGTTGGAATTATGAACAGGAGCCATCACTCTTGGCTGAAAATAAGTAGTTTTTTGTTTTGTTTTTTTGTTTGTTTGTTTTTTGAGACAGAGTCTCACTCTGTCGCTCAGGCTGAAGTGCAGTGGCTCTCTCTTGGCTCACTGCAACCTCCCCCTCCCCGGTTCAAGCGATTCTCCTGCCTCAGCCTCCTGAATAGTTGAGATTACAGGCAACTGCCACTAGGCCCAACTAATTTTTTTGTATTTTTAGTGGAGCCGAGGTTTCACCATGTTGGCCAAGCTGGTTTCCAACTCCTGACCTCAAATGAGCCGCCCGCCTCAGCCTCCCAAAGTGCTGGGATTTCAGGCATGAGCCATCATTTTTTAAGGAATTTCTATCAACCAAGGAAGAAATGAGAATAAGTAATAGCAATAGCAAAAGGATGTTTTTGTCTACCCTAAAGAGTTGATTTGAATAAATCCCATCTTCTCGCCCTTCTGGGTCTGAATAGTTGGTCATGTATACCCTACTCTTAAAACTCTAGTAAGCCGGGTGCGGTGGCTCATGCCTGTAATCCCAGCACTTTGGGAGGCTGAGGCGGGCGGATCATGAGGTCAGGAGATCGAGACCATCCCGGCTAACACAGTGAAACCCCGTCTCTACTAAAAATACAAAAAATCAGCCGGGCATGGTGGCAGGTGCCTGTAGTCCCAGCTACTCGGGAGGCTGAGGCAGGAGAATGGCGTGAAGCCAGGAGGCGGAGCTTGCAGTGAGCCGAGACCGTGCCACTGCACTCCAGCCTGGGCAATACAGCGACTGAGACTCCGTCTCAAAAAAACAAACAAACAAACAAAAACTCTAATTAAAGTGGGCAGGGGTAAGGAAAGCAAGTGAAATTAGTCCTCTGTTGTGATAAATAAATTCTGAGTTACATATCAAATTCAATAATACATGTACATGCCCCATCATCAAGATCATTTGAGAATTTCTGTTAACAAAAAGTTGTTGGTAGAAAATACGGTATGTGGCTGGGCACGGTGGCTCACACCTGTAATCCCAGTACTTTGGGAGGCCTAGGTGGGTGGATCACCTGAGATCAGAAGTTCGAGACCAGCCTGGCCAACACAGTGAAACCCCGTCTCTACTAAAAATACAAACATCAGCTGGATGTGGTGGCGCACACCTGTAATTCCAGCTACTCTGGAGGCTGAGGGAGGAGAATCGCTTAAACCTGGGAGGCGGAGGTTGCAGTTAGATGAGATTGCACCAGTGCACTCCAGCCTGAGCAACAGAGCGAGACTCTGTCTCAAAAAATTTTTTAAAATAAAATAAAAGTATAAATTCTAGATGGGTGTGGTGGCTGGCAGGTGCCTGTAGTCCCAGCTACTCAGGAGGCTGAGGTGGAAGAATCACTTGAGCTCAGGAGGTCAAGGCTACAGTGAGCCATGATCACACCACTGCACTCCAACCTGGGTGACGGAGTGAGACCTGTCTCATAAATAAATAAATAAATGTGTTATTTTATTTTATTTATTTATTTATTTATTGAGACAGAGTTTCACTCTTGTAGTCCAGGCTGGAGTTCAGTGGTGCCATCTCAGCTCACTGCAATCTTCACCTCTCTGGTCCAAGCGATTCTCCTGCCTCAGCCTCCCAAGGAACTGGGACTACAGGCGCACGCCACCACACCCGGCTAATTTTTGTATTTTTAGTAGAGACGGGGTTTCACCATGTTGGCCAGTCTGTCTTGAACTCCTGACTTCAGGTGATCCACCCACCTTGGCCTCCCAAAGTGCTGGGATTACAGGCGTGAGCCACCACACCCAGCCGTTAATTTAAAAAAGTGTAAATTCTAGCATGCTCAGTGCTTTAAAAAATAAACCAAAGAGTCCAAGCAAGCACCCTTCTTCAAAAATAAAATAGTCCTGTGTCTAGCCTAGTGAACTGACCATTCGCATATTTGAACACTCTATTAATGAGAAAAAATAAGCCAATACCTAGAATATTCCAGCCCAGGCTGGAGTGCAGTGGTGTGATCATGGCTCACTGCAACCTGGGCTCAAGCGATCCTCTGACCTCAGCCTATGGAGTAGCTGGGACTGCAGGTGCACACAACCATGCCCAGCTAATTTTTTTTCTTTCTTTGCTTTTCTTTCTTGCTTTTTTTTTTTTTTTTTTTTTTGAGATGGAGTTTCGCTCTTGTTGCCCAGGCTGGAGTCCAATGGCGCGATTTCGGCTCACTGCAACCTCCGCCCCCCCGGGTTCAAGTGATTCTTATGTCTCGGCCTACCAAGTAGCTGGGATTACAGGCACATGCCAGCATGACCAGCTAATTTTTGTTTTTTGTTTTTGTTTTTGTTTTTTTTGAGACGGAGTCTCACTCTGTCACCCAGACTGGACTGCAGAGGTGCTATCTCGGCTCACTGCAAGCTTTGCCTCCTGGGTTCACACCGTTCTCCTGCCTCAGCCTCCCGAGTAGCTGGGACTACAGGCGCCCACCACCACGCCCGGCTAATTTTTTGTATTTTTAGTAGAGATGGGGTTTCATCATATTGGTCAGGCTGGTCTCGAACTCCTGACCTCATGTGATCCACCTGGCTTGGTCTCCCAAAGTCCTGGGATTACAGGCATGAGCCACCGCGCCTGGCCTTAATTTTTGTATTTTTTGTAGACACAAGGTTTCTCCATGTTGCTTAGGCTGGTCTGGAACTCCTGAGTTCAAGCGGTCCACCTGCCTTGGCCTCCCAAAGTGTTGAGATTACAGGCGTGAACCATCATGCGTAGCCTCATATTCCTATTCTTACATCCAGTCATTGCTAATTGTCTTGCACCCTGACATACACATTTGCTCACCAGGCCTCATCCATGTTCAAGATCATTAAATCCCAGGAATCATGCCAAGGGCCACTATGGTGAATAAGACCTTGTTATAATAATAGTTAATATGCCTTAAGTACTTACAATATGCCAGGGACTGTTGTAAAGTGTTTTACATATAGCTACACCAAACCTGTCAAGTAGGTACTATTACAACCCCATTTTACTTACTTACTTATTTATTTATTTTTATTTGCTTATTTTTGAGACGGAGTTTCGCTCTTGTTGCCCAGGCTGGAGTGCAGTGGCGTGATCTCAGCTCATTGCAACCTCCACCTCCCGGGTTCAAGAAATTCTCCTGCCTCAGCCTCCCAAACAGCTGGGATTACAGGTGCACAACACCACACCTGGCTAATTTTTTGTATTTTTAGTAGAGACAGGGTTTCACCATATTGGCCAGGGTAGTATGGAACTCCTGACCTCAGGTGATCTGCCCACCTCGGCCTCTTAAAGTGCTGGGATTACAGGCATGAGCCACCGTGCCTGGCCACAATCCCATTTTTGTGGCTTAGAGAGTTTAAATAACTTCCCAAGACCCCACAGCCGTAAGTGCTAGCATCAGTACTTGAATACAGGCAGTCGGGCACTGACACCCATACGTTCATTGGACAAATATTTACAATGCACCTATTTTGTGGCAATCGCTATTCTAGGCACTTGGTTTTTCAGTGATCATCTATGCACAGTGCTCAGTTCATCCAGGCACTAGGCTCATAAGCTCATCAGTGAGCAAGACCTACAGAGATCTTTACTCTCATGGAGTTTACTTGTTAGTCAGGGGAGATAGACAAACAATGATAAGCAGATTATGTAGTATATTAGGAAATAAGTGTGATAATAAAAATAAGAAGTACAGCAGAGGCTGAGTACAGTGGCTCATGCCTGTAATCCTAGCACTTTGGGAGGCCGAGGTAGGTGGATTGACTGAGCTCAGGAGTTCAAGACCAGCCTGGGCAACATGGCAAAACCTTGTCTCTACCAAAAATATCACAAAAAAAAAAAAAAAAAAAAAAGGGCTGGGCATGGTGGCACACACCTGTGGTCCCAGCTAGTTGGGAGGCTGAGGTGGGAGTATCGCTTGATCCTGGTAGACTGAGGTTGCAGTGAGCCAAGATTGCATCCCTGCACTCCAGCCTGGGTGACAGAGTGAGACCCTGTCTCAAAAAATAAAATAAAAAAAATTTAAATTAAAAATTTAAAAAAGTACAGCAGAATCAGGGGGCCAGGAGTATAAGGGGTGAGGCAGCTAGTTGCAATTTTAGGAACAGCAGGTAGACCTGGCTGAGAAGATAACATTTATTTCTTTTTTCTAATTTTGGTTATAATTTTAAAAATAATTTTAAAATGCTGAAAAGCACAGTAAATAAAATAAATACCTATGTTCTCTCTACCTACAATGTGAAAAATGCTAACATTTTGCTATATTTGGTTCAAAATATTCTAAAGAAACTAAAGCAGGAGTGTCCAATCTTTTGGCTTCCCTGGGCCACAATGGAAGAATTGTCTTGGGCCACAGATAAAATATACTAACACTATTGATAACTGATGAAATATACACATATACATATTTATGGAGTTTTTTTGTGATTTTTTTTTCTCAAATATATTTATTTGAGATGGAGTCTCCCTCTGTCACCCAGGCTGGAGTGCAATGGCTCAATCTGGGCTCACTGCAACCTCCGCCTCTCGGGTTCAAGCAATTCTCTTGCCTCAGCCTCGTGAGGAGCTGGGACTACAGGTGTGCACCATGATGCCTGGCTAATTTTCATATTTTCAGTAGAGACGAGGTTTTGCCATGTTGGCCGGGGTGCTCTTGAACTCCTGGACTCAGGTGATCCTCCCGCCTTGGCCTCCCGAAGTGTTGGAATTACAGGTGTGAGCCATAGCGCTCTTTTCTCTCTCTCTTTTTATTTTTATCCCTAGTCCTGCAGTCCTTCTCTTGTCTGACCACTTGACTTCCCAACTGTTACCAGTGCATTCATCAGACAGAGATGTATTAATGGCTTATTATGTGCTTAGACTGCAATGCCAGAGTCATTTCCTAGAAGGAAGAAATGGTTTTAACATCTGTGCTTCATCACATTCAATCATGAAATACTTAATTTTGTGTAGTAGAAGATTAAAAGAAACTATTTGTAATAGCACTAATATAAGACCTTAACTTCGGTTATGGTAAGTAATAGAGAAAGACCATTTCGATGGATTTTGAAATCTTTACATTCTTTTCTGAATCCCAGACCCAAAAACCCATCTCTGTTGAATGGAGCAAGCAAATTAAATGGAGTGTAAAATGAAACTGTGATACTGTGTATGTCAGCGGAAACTGATGGGTCTTATGAGTTCAAGATTTGCAAGTCTAAACACTTGAAAAGTATGGCCACCTTAATTGTTTTGTGATTTAGCTCCTAATCCTCCTCAGGCAGTATTTATGCAAAAGCATTGCCAGCAGCAGTCGGGAGTTCTTAATTTTCATCCTGTTTTGCTTTATCCTAAAGTACGAGTGAACTCATGTAAGAAAGAGGTTTCTCATCCAGGCGCGGTGGCTCATGCCTGTAATCCCAGCATTTTGGGAGGCCGAGGCAGGCATATGACTTGAGCCCAGGAGTTCAAGACCAGCTGTGAGCAACATAGTGAAACCCCGTCTCTACAAAAAGTACAAAAATGAGCCTGGTGTGGTGGCATGCACCTGTATTACCAGCTACTCGGTGTAAGGTTAGCTGAAAGACAGGACGAGAGAGACCCAAGGTCAGGCGAGTAATTTTATTAACCTGCCAGGCTGCTCCATCACAGTCAGAGGATGCAGCCCTGAGCTTACAAAATGAGGGGTGTGTATGGGGGAGACAGACCCTGGGGTTGTTTGTTGGTTAACTTTACCAATATCATCTCATGAATGGCTTACAATACATTATCTTGTGAAAATAGGAATTTACAAGAGGGTGTAATTTAGGTTTATCTATGTTTCTTGCGACCTCCCCCATGCTGCCCACAGGGCTGTAATAGCAAGTCTGGTGACCTTGCTGTGGTGCCTAGATAAGGGTTCAGGAATGCAGCTGCAGAGTATTCAGGGTAAGGGCCAGCTGCATTGAGGTGGGGAGTTCCTGGGGCAGCTTGTCCCTAACACTCAGAAGGCTGAGGTGGGAGGATCACTTTAGCCCGGGAGGTCGAGGCTGCAGTGATCATGCCACTGCACTCCAGCCTGGGTGAAAGAGCAAGACCCTATCTCAAAAAAAAAAAAAAAAAAAAAAAAGGAAGCAGCTCATTATTTATTGAATTGGAACAATTCCTAAGATATATATATATGTGTGTGTGTTTGTGTGTATGGCAGTAATATATATATGTTTTTTTTTTTTTTTTTTTTTTTTTTGAGACAAGGTCTTGCTCTGTCTCCCAGGCTGGAGTTCAATAGTGTGATCATGGCTCATTGCAGCCTGGACCTCCCCGGCTCAACCGATCCTCCCACCTCAGCCTCTTGAATAGCTGAGACTACAGGTGTGTGCCACCACACCCTGCTAATTTATTTTTATTTTCTATAGAGATGAGGTCTCCCTATGTTGCCCAGGCTGATCTCGAACTCCTGGCCTCAAGTGATCCTCCCAGCTCAGCCTCCCAAAGTGTTGGGATTATAGATGTGACCCGTTGTACCCAGCCATGCTTTGTTCTGTTTTACAACTATATAGTATTCCATTGTATAGGACTTTTACGTAATCCCCTATTTTTGGATATTTAGGTGCTCACAATCTTTTCTTTTCTTTTCTTTTCTTTTGAGCGGAGTCTAGCACTGTCGCCCAGGCTGGAGTGCAGCGGCACGATCTCGGCTCACTGCAAGCTCCACCTCCCGGGTTTACGCCATTCTCCTGCCTCAGCTTCCTGAGTAGCTGGGACTACAGGTGCCCACCACCACGCCCGGCTAATTTTTTTGTATTTTTTTAGTAGAGACGTGGTTTCACCATGTTAGCCAAGATGGTCTCAATCTCCTGACCTCGTGATCCGCCCGCCTCGGCCTCCCAAAGTGCTGAGATTACAGGCATGAGCCACCGCGCCGGGCCTCACAATCTTTTCTTTCAATTATAGACAACGCTACAATGAATATGTACAAAATTGTGTGTGAATGTGTACATGAAAGTCTGTTCTTTGTATGAATTCCCAAAGGTGGAACTGCTGGGTCAAACAATGTATTTTATTAATTTTGTAAGATATTGACAGTCTGCCCTCTGTATAGTTCGTACCACTTTACATTTTTACCAACAATGTATGAGAGTACCTATTGCCCATACCTTTACCAACACAGCATGCTATCAAACTTTTAGAAACATTTTGAACTCTGCCAATCTACATCAAGTATTCTCACCTGAGGTCCACAGGCCTCAAGAAGGGGTTTCTCTCCCTGTAGTACCAAAGTCCACCTTCCATACAAAATCTCAGTTTCAAGCATCCCACTATCTGACCACCAGTTCACTCATTCTAGTGTCTGCACTTCAACTCTTTGCCTCTTGTTACCCTCAATCCACTGGTCCTATCAATTTTTCAGTGTCAACCTCCCTTTTGCTTGTCCTGTTACCCAGCCTAGTTTCTATGGCTCAATGCTGTGAACACTCCCTTGCCTAATGTCTTCATCAAACCTGCTAAGCAAAACTCCATACTTGGGTAAATTCATCTCCATTCTGCCCTGTACCTGCAAAGGGAGCTGAATATATCTGGAGAAAAACTCGCAACCATTCTGACTGGTCTTGAAGCCTCAGTGGGCTGTTGGCAACCCCCAAATCATGACTGTTCCCAATAAGTCCTCTTTCTCAGCCCATTTTCTCAAAATTTTTTCTTCCCTTTCAAACCTCCTCCCATATCTCCTCACTCCCTCTTTCAGCTGCTGATCTTGCTTTTTCGCCAAAATTTGAAGCAGAAAAGAATTCCCATATCCTTCCATGATCAAGTCTATCAATGCACATGAGTATGTATCTGATTCTTTGCTTTTCCTTCTTTTTTTTTTGAGATGGAGTTTCATTCTTGTTCCCCAGGCTAGAGTGCAATGGCAGGATCTCGGCTCACTGCAACCTCCACCTCCCGAGTTCAAGCGATTCTCCTGCCTCAACCTCCCGAGTAGCTGGGATTACAGGCGCCTGCCATAATGCCTGGCTAACTTTTTTGTATTTTTAGTAGAGGTGGGTTTTCACCATGTTGGCCAGGCTGGTCTCGAACTCCTGACCTCAGGTGATCCACCTGCCTCAGCCTCCCAAAGTGCTAGGATTACAGGCATGAGCCATCGCGCCTGGCCTCCTCTTCTTATATAAAATGTCCATGCCCCTGACTAAGATTATCTTTTCGTTCGTGGATCAACTTGAGGGACATTGATCCTGTAATTACCCCCTCCTTTCTACTCAAAGCTCTTTAGATTATCCAGTTATCCCATATCTACTCTTCATTGCCATCTCCTTGGTGCGCTCTTTGTGCATTTGCCTAACTCCTCATGCCTCAAGATTCTGTTCTAATTTCCCTTCCACTTGCAGGTTCCCCTAACACACTCAGATCTCAGAAATTTTCTTTTCCCACAGCCCCACCCGTCCAAAGAGCTAGGTTCCCACAGGTTCACAACCAAGGAATAAAAAAGACAAGTCCGGCCAGGCGCGGTGGCTCACACCTGTAATCCTAGCACTTTGGAAGCCTGAGGCAGGGTGATCGCTTGAGGTCAGAAGCTCAAGACCAGCCTGGCCACCATGGTGAAAACCCTTATCTACTAAAAATACAAAAAAATTAGCCAGGGCTGGGCACGATGGCTCACGCCTGTAATCCCAGTACTTTGGGAGGCCGAGGTGGGTGGATCACCCGAGGTCGGGAGTTTGAGACCGTCCTGACCAACATGGAGAAACCCTGTCTCTACTAAAAATACAAAAATTAGCTGGGCATGGATGGCCGGGTGCAGTGGCTCACGTCTGTAATCCCAGCACTTTGGGAGGCCGAGGTGGGCAGATCACGAGGTCAGGAGATCGAGACCATCCTGGCTAACATGGTGAAACCTCATCTCTACTAAAAATACAAAAAATTAGCTGGGTGTGGTGGTGGGCGCCTGTAGTCCCAGCTACTCGGGAGGCTGAGGCAGGAGAATGGCTGGAACCCGGAAGGCGGAACTTGCAGTGAGAAGATCGTGCCATTGCACTCCAGCCTGGGCAACAGAGCGAGACTCTGTCTCAAAAGAAAAAAAAAAAAAAGATTAGCTGGGCGTGGTGGCGCATGCCTGTAATCACAGCTACTTGGGAGGCTAAGGCAGGAGAATCACTTGAACCTGGGAGGCGGAGGTTGCAGTGAGTGGAGATCTCGCCATTGCTCTCCAGCCTGGGCAACAAGAGAGAAACTCTGTCTCAAACAAACAAACAAACAAAAACAACAGCAACAAAAATTAGCTGGGCGTGGTGGCAGGCGCCTGAAATCCCAGCTACTCGGGAGGCTGAGGCAGGGGAATTGCTTGAACCCGGGAGATGGAGGTTGCAGTGAGCCGAGATTGCGCTACTGCATTCCAGCCTGGGCGACAGAGCGAGACTCCGTCTCAAAAAGAAAAAAAAAAAAGAAAAAAAAAAGACAAGCCCTTGCAAAACCAGGTCCAAACTAGCAAGATGGGGAGGCTGTGCTGGATGACGCTCCTGTGCTTGCAGGGGGCACTTACATGTGCCTACATTATATAATCTATCATCCTGTGTGCTGAGTTCTATCTACAGCTAGACTGGGAACTAAGGGCAGAAACTGTGCCTTATTAATCTTTGTAACCCAGCAGAGTGCTTTATGAGTGTACTGGTTGAATGAGTAAGAAGGAGGATGTCTTGGGCTTGTATGTATAATATTCCTAGGAGTTTGGGGTATAGCTGCACAGCTTACGGGAACGAAGGATGACTAACCAGGTAAGGATGCAGACTCTCTCCCCTACCATACTGGCAAAGTTAAAAGTAAGCCACAGAAAAAAAATCATTTGGGAAACTCACTCAGAGACAGACCAACTAATCGTTCATGTCCTGTTTCTTTTGACTCTTATCCCTTTCTTCCCTGCTCCCTTTACCCTATTTCCTTCTTTCTCTCTTAATGTTTTTTGTTTGTTTGTGAGACAGAGTCTCGCTCTGTCGCCCAGGCTGGAGTGCAGTGGGCACGATCTTGGCTCACTGCAGCCTCTGCCTCCAGGCAGAGCGATTCTTCTGCCTCAGCCTCCCGAGTAGCTGGGACTACAGGCACCTGCCACCACACTCGGCTAATTTTTGTATTTTTAGTAGAGACGGGGTTTCACCATAGTAGCCATGATGGTCTCGAACTCCTGACTTCGTGATCCGCCCTCCTTGGCCTCCCAGAGTGTTGGGATTACAGGCAGGAGCCACTGCAGCCTGTTTTTGTTGTTGTTGTTGTTCGTTCGTTTGTTTGTTTTTGTTCTGTTTTTTTTGAGACGGAGTTTCGCTCTTGTTGCCCAGGCTGGAGTGCAATGGCGCCATCTCAACTCACCGCAACCTCCACCTCCCGGGTTCCAGCGATTTTCCTGTCTCAGCCTCCCGAGTAGCTGGGACCACAGGCACCCACCACTACGCCCGGCTAATTTTGTATTTTTAGTAGAGACGAGGTTTCTCCACGTTGGTAAGACTGGTCTCGAACCCCCGACCTCAGGTGATCCGCCCGCCTCGGCCTCCCAAAGTGCTGGGATTACAGGCGTGAGCCACCGCACCCGACCTAATTTTTGTATTTTTAGTAGAGATGGGGTTTCGCCATGTTGGACAGGTTGGTCTCAAACTCCTGACCTCAGATGATCCTCCCGCCGTGGCCCCCCAAAGTGTTAGGATTACAGGCGTGAGCCACCGCGCCCGGCCTCTGTTAATGTTTCTTAAGAAAACAAAAAAATTAGGGGTATTGATTTTGTAGCTGCGCTAAGTAACCTTTGCTTTTTGCGTCCCTTGGTCTCAGTCCTAGCCATTTCCTATCCACCCTGTGGCTAATTTGTCCTTTCTGTAACAGACACCCTAGGCTGTGTCTTTGCGGTTGGGCAGAGGCGTGATGGGTGAACACTCCTGGCGGGAGACTACAGGCGCTGCAGCTACATCCAGTTTCGTACTGGGAGCAGGTGCCGCCCCGCGGAACACTTACTTGCCCCGCCCTGCGGTGGAGCAGGGCTGTCTCAGCCGCCGGAACCGCCCTGGAAGCCCGCCCCAATCCTGGGCGTCGCTTTGCTGTGAGTGCCGCTGCCACGGATTGGCTTCCAGGGTCCGGCCCCTCGGCCAATCAGGCGCGGGGGCGTTGTCTGGGGGCGGGGCTCCGGCCTCCTCTGAAGAGTCCCGGATTTACCAGGGCTGGTGGGACCCCCTCGGGCTCCCGCCTTAGCATGCTGGCCGGGAGATCTGGTGAACATGGCCTCTGCTACTGCGGCAGCAGCACGACGGGGCCTCGGCGGGGCTCCCCCTCTCCTCTGGCGTGGCTACCAGACCGAGCGGGGCGTTTACGGCTACCGGCCGAGGAAGCCCGAGAGCCGCGAGCCCCAGGGCGCCCTGGAGCGCCCCCCAGGTCGGGGATGAGGCCCGGGCGGTGGGAGCGGGGGCTGGGACGCAGAAGCCTCCCCTGGCCGATTTGCGGTGGGGTGTCGGGGTCGGGGAACCGGCCGCCGGCCTGAACGCGCGGCCGGTGGGGAGGAGGGGGAGGTGAGGGGAGCAGAGGGTAGGTGTGGGTGCTCAGTGTTGGGGTCATCCCCCGTCCATCCTCTGTAACTGAGGATCCTTGAGGTCCACGCTTGGGTGGTCTTCCCATCTTGCTGGTCCGGACCTGTTTTCGGAAGGGCTTTTCTTTCCTTTGTTGGAAACGTGTGAGAAACTCTTTTTTTCTTTCTCTTTTTGTTTCCTTTTTTTTTTTTGAGACGGAGTCTCTCTCTGTGGCCCAGGCTGGAGTGCAGTGCTGCGACCACAGCTCCCTGCAGCCTCGAACTCCTGGGCTCAGGCTATCCTTCCACCTCAGCGTCCCGAGTAGCTGGGGACACAGAGGGATGACCACGCCCAGCTTTTTTTTTTTTTTTTTTTTTTCATTTTTAGTAGAGATGGGGTCCCACCATGTTGCCCAGGCTGGTCTTGAACTCTTGAGCTCAAGCTGATCCTGCAGCCTCGGCCTCCCAATGTGTTGGGATTACAGGCTGAGCCACTGCACCCAGCCTAGAAAACCAGCTCTTTAATGAGGCAGAGCTGTGGGAGAAGTAAAAGTTTTAAGGTCTCCCAAGGATACATTTCCAGGACCATCTCTGAGGCTTCTTTTATGTGAGCAGGTGGGGGGTCCAAGACTGCATTGCTTGGGAGAAGTGGGCAGTTAGTTCCAGTCTTGGAAGACAGCATGATATTTATTATGTATTTGTCTCCTTGTAGCTAGTCTGTTACTTTAATTTCAGAGTTTAACTCTTAACTCTGCTGAATTTGGAACTATGTGCTGGTGGGGTTTCTTTCTTTTCCTTTTAGCCACTCTATTGACACCTCGATATGTGCTGGTGGTTTTAATGAATTAACAGTCATGAATATCAGCTTTTGGAACTTCTGTTGCATGCTCATTTGCGAGACTAATTTTGAGTATTTGGTTTACGCTCCAAAATTATTGTATCATTATTTATCCTCACGGAGTAGAAGATAAGTACAGATTGCTTATTAGAGGAAAATCATTTGGCATCTTTGATCTGATCATTAGATTAATGTTGAAGATCCCCTTCGGCATCTGGGCACCTGACCTTGGAATGTTCCATCAATCACACACTAGAACTTCAATATTTTGCTCTTCACTTCGGAGGGCATTTAAAATAAACCTCATATCTCTGTCTCTCTCTCTTTTTTTAATCCTAAAATGGAGTCTGGCTTTGTCGCCCAGGCTGGAGTGCAGTGGCACGATCTTGGCTCACTGCAACCTCTGTCTCCTGGGTTCAAGCGATTGTCCTGCCCCAGTGTTCCGAGTAGCTGGGATTACAGGCACCTGCCACCATGCCCAGCTAATTTTTGTATTTTTAGTAGAGATGGGGTTTCACCATGTTGGCCAGGCTGGTCTTGAACTCCCGACCTGAAGTGATCCACTGGCCTTGGCCTCCTAAAGTGCTGGGGTTACAGGCATGAGCCACTGTGCCTGGCCAAGAGGGAACCTCCTTTTTGCAGAGCCGAATTCCCCTTCCTGTCTACTTGCTCATTAGGGAGCTCCAACTTGACCTCATCTTTCTTCTTGGGCCTTCCTGAAAGTGACAAGATACAATGAACATACGCTCCTGAGCTACAGGCTTCAAGGGCATGTAGTCTGCCTCAGTCCTGTCCTACAGGACAAAAACCAAATGTTTTGTCCTGTAGCATAACACTGCCCATCAGCTTTCTAGGTGGAAATACCTGTGTCCTTGGTACCCATTGCCTGGCTGCTAATCCAATGCCATATATATTTTTAGGCTCTGTTAGGGCAGCAACCCACCTCTGGTACCAAATTCTGTATTAGATTGGAAGAGTTCAGGTGTTGTGATATACAAAGAGAAGGGATATCTTCTTTCCTTCCCCTTAACGGTCATGACCCAGAAGTTGCATACATTGCTGCTACGTTCTCATTGTCCAAAACTTAGTCACATGGCCACCAGGTTATGGGGAAGGCTGGGAGGTGGCTCTTTGTTCTCGGTGGCCATATACTGGGCTCTCTATTACTATCAAAGAGAGGGTTCAGAATGGAAGTTAGGAATCGTAGCAGTCTCTGCCACAGAGGTATAGTAATCTGAGATGAGCAATCCACCTTTATCTTTTTCACCTCATATTTCACATCAAATCTTTTTAGTTTTTATTTTTTAAATTTTATTTATTAGGCCGGGCACGGTGGCTCATGCCTGTAATCCCTGCACTTTGAGAGGCCGAGGTGGGCGGATCACCAGGTCAGGAGTTCAAAACTAGCCTGGCCAACATGGTGAAACCTCGTCTCTAGCAAAAATACAAAAATTAGCTGGGTGTGGTGCAGACGTGGGGCCAGGCGCAGTGACTCACGCCTGTAATCCCTGCACTTTGGGAGGCCGAGACAGACAGATCACTTGAGACAGGGTCTTGCCATGTTGCCCAGGCTGGTCTCGAACTCCTGTCCTCAGGTGAAATGCTTGCCTCGGCCCCCTAAAGTGTTGGGATTATAGGCACGAGCCACCGTGTCCAGCCCCAAATAATTTATACTTCCTAAGGAATGAAAAGAGGGTTCTATATACGCAATTTATTTGTGACATATAGTACGTTTGCATTTTGTATGTGCAAACGTAACATTAATTATCAAGTATCTTTATATGTTAGGCAACATATTAAACTATTACCGTGTTTTATTTTTATTTTTTGAGATGAGATCTTGCTATGTCACCTAGTCTGGAGTGCAGTGGTGCAGTCACAGCTCACTTCAGCGTGCGCCTGGTTCACTGGTCTTCTTTCTTCATATGTTTATCACCGCGCCCGGTTCACTGGCCTTCTTTCTTCATATGTTTATCTTGGCTAAAATAAATGTCTACATAGGATGACCACATCATTCACTAAGACTTCCCTTGTATTAAGGCTTTAAAGAGATATTGAGCCTGGGTGTGGTGGCTCATGCCTGTAATCCCAGCACTTTGGGAGGCCGAGCTGGGAAGATCACTTGAGGCCAGAAGTTCCAGGCCAGCCTGGCTGACATGGTGAAACCCCATCTCTACTAAAAATACAAAAATTGACCTGGTGGTGTGTGCTTATAATACCGGTTACTCGGGAGGCTGAGTCAGGAGAATCACTTGAACCTGGGAGGCTGAGGTTGCAATGAGCTGAGATAAAGCCACTGCACTCCAGCCTGGGTGATAGAGCAAGACTCTGTCTCAATAAATAAATAAATAAATACAAATAAATAATTAAATAGATATTGAATTTGCCTCTAGTAACCTTTTGGATGGCAGTGGTTTCACTAGTTACAATTTGACCCATGATGAGTGTTCTTTGTAACTAGGTATTTGTAACAGCTTGTACTTTCACCTCTGTAAACCTTGATTTCCAAGGAAACTTGAATTTATTTATCAACAATGCCAATTTAAAATGGAGGTGGGTTTAGGAGTAGTGATTCATGGGTGTTCTTCCTTTTTTTTTTTTTTTTGAGATGGAGTTTCGCTCTTGTTGCCGAGGCTGGAGTGCAATGGCACGATCTCAGCTCACCACAACCTCTGCCTCCTGGGTTCAAGTGATTCTCCTGCCTCAGCCTCCTGAGTAGCTAGGACTACAGGCATGCACCACCACACCTGGCTAATTTTGTATTTTTGGTAGAGACAGGGTTTCTCTGTGTTGGTCAGGCTGGTCTCGAACTCCCGACCTCAGGTGATCCACCCACCTCGGCCTCCCAAAGTGCTGGGATTACAGGCATGAGCCACCGTGCCTGACCTGTTTATTTGTTTTTTTGAGACACAGTCACTCCGTGGCCCAGGCTGGAGTGCAGTGGGGTGATTTTGGCTCACTGCAACCTATGCCTCCTGGGTTCAAGTGATTCTCCTGCCTCAGCCTCCTGATTAGCTGAGATTACAGGCATATGCCACCCCGCCCAGCTAATTTTTATATTTTTAGTAGAGACGTGGTTTCACCATATTGGCCAGGGTGGTATTGAACTCCTGACCTCAAGTGACCCAACAACCTCTGCCTCCCAAAGTTCTGGGATTATAGGCATGAGCCACTGCACCCAGTCCATGAAAATATTAGCTCTTTTACTTTTTTTTTTGGACAGGGTCTCACTCTGTCACCCAGGCAGGAGTGCAGTGGCATGATCTCAGCTCACTGCAACCTCTACCTCCCGGGTTTAAGAGATTCTCCTGCCTCAGCCTCTTGAGTAGCTGGGACTACAGGTGCTCACCACCATGCCTGGCTAATTTTTGTATTTTTAGTAGAAACAGGGTTTCACATGTTGGCCAGGCTAGTCTTGAACTCCGGAGCTCAAGCCATCTGCCCTCAACCAGGCTTTTCTGAAGGCTGCAGTCTCTGGCTAGCTTTTTTCTCATAAGCTATCTCTCAATTCCGAGTTTCAAAATCTGGAAAAGCTCAGTCTGGCCCAGGTTGACTCAGCCTCTCCAGCGGCAAGGCAGACTGGAGTAATGCGTGCATCCCCACCAGGCCCCACGGCTTGGCATGGGAGGGTGCAAAGTGAGGGAGAAGAAGCTGCTTCAGCTCTTGTACTCTAAGTTTGAGGGCTCTGAAAAGCTTTTATCATGAAGCATGACTCTTGATCTCAGGACTTCATTCAAATAATAACAAATATTTCTTGAGCGTCTACCATGTGTTAGTCTTCTGAGCCAGAAGCATGCCTCTGATATTCTCCTTTATTTTTAAGAGGAGTGCAGGCGTGTATCTGCTGTTGTTTTCTCTATTCTCTCTGGCTTCGTTACGGACTTAAACATCAAATCTAATTCCTGTGACCTTTTGCAGATATTATGAATAGTAAACTGTTTGGGCGGTATTACGCCTAACATAAAGGTATTCATTTTTCTCTTACAGTAATTCTTTCATTTCTGCAGTAATAGAAAGTTTTGCTTTTTGTTTTGTTTTGTTTTGTTTTCTTTGAGACACTCTGTGTCGCCCAGACTGAGTGCAGTGGCACAATTACAGCTTACCATAGCCTCAAACTCCTGGGCTCAAGTGATCCTGCCACCTCAGTCTCCTCAGTAGCGAGATCACAGGCACGTGCCACCACATCCAGCTAATTTTTGTATTTTTTTGTTTTGTTTTTGAGACAGAGTCTCGCTCTGTCGCCCAGGCTGGAGTGCAGTGGCATGATCTCTGCTCACTGCAAACTCCACCTCCTGGGTTCACACCATTCTCCTGCTTCAGCCTCCCATGTAGCCAAGACTACAGGCGCCCGCCACCATGCCCGGCTAATTTTTTGTATTTTTTTTTTAGTAGAGATGGGGTTTCACCGTGTTAGCCAGGATGGTTTCAATCTCTTGACCTCATGATCCACCCTCCTCGGCCTCCCAAAGTGCTGGGATTAGAGGCGTGAGCTACCACGGGTCTTGCTATATTGCCCAGGCTGGAGTGCAGTGGCCAAAATTTCCACTGCACTCCAGCCTGGGCCACGGAGTGACTGTGTCTCAAAAAAACAAATAAACAGGTTGGGCCTGGTGGCTTATGCCTGTCATCCCAGCACTTTGGGAGGCAGAGGTGGTATAAGAACAATAGCAAACATACAGGGCAATCCCCATTCCCATTGCAAACCAGCGGCCATATTGAAAACGTCCCCTTAGAGGCCGAAGCCAGTGGGTTACTTGAGGTGAGGAGTTCAAGACCAGTCTGGCCAACATGGTGAAATCCCATCTCTACTAAAAATACAAAAATTAGCCGGGTGTGGTCGCATGTGCCTGTGGAGGCTGAGGCAGGAGAATCGCTGGAACCTGGGAAGTAGACGTTGCAGTGAGCCGAGATGGTGCCACTGCACTCCGGCCTGTGTGACACAGCAAGACTTTGTCTCAAAAAAAGAAAAAAGAAAACATCCCCTTAGAGAAGAACCCATGTCAATGCCTAGAGATCACCGCTTCCATTTCTTTTTCTTTTTTTTGAGACGGAGTCTCGCTCTGTCACCCAGGCTGGAGTGCAGTGACACAATCTCAGCTCACTGCAGCCTCCGCCTTCTGGGTGCAAGTGATTATCCTGCCTCGGCCTCCAAGTAGCTGGGGTTGCAGGTGCGTGTCGCCATGCCCGGCTAATTTCTGTGGGGTTTTTTTTGGTTTTGGTTTTGTTTTTCTGAGATGGAGTCTTGCTTATGATTTTTTTTGTATTTTTAGTAGAGATGGGGTTTCAGCGTGTTAGCCAGGATGGTCTCGATCTCCTGACCTTGTGATCCGTCCGCCTTGGTCTACCAAAGTGCTGGGATTACAGGCGTGAGCCACTGCGCCCATCCAATTTTTGTATTTTTTGTAGAGACAGGGTCTCACTCTGTTGCCCAGGCTGGTCTCAAACCCTTGACCTCAAGAGGTCCTCCTGCCCCAGCCTCCCAAAGTGATTACAGGTGTGAGCCACAATGGCCATCCAGTAATAGGAAGTTTTTTATGAATAATTCTATTGCTGTGCTCTCATTCTTTTAAATTTTATTTTTATTTATTTATTTTTCTATCCTTCCAGGCAAAAAGAATTAAATCTTTTAATTTCATTCTTTATTATAAAGGTAATACAGTTGAAGTACGTTTTATCTAGAGCATTTGAAATTGGAACTTGATCAGTTAATTCCATTGATTTTTATTTTACTTCTTTTTTTTACTTCTTTTGTTTTTTCTTTTAAAACAATTTTGACAGAGCGAGACTGTCTCAAAAAAAAAGAAAAGGAAAAAGAAAATAAAGCAATCTGAATGCAAAATTTCTAGATTTTTCTGATTTCTTCCCCTAATTTTACTTTTTCCCACAGCAACAGTCTTAGGGACAAATAGAACTGATTCTTATAAGCACAAAGTCAACTGATGAGAGCAGTGCTGCATATGCTAGAGAGAAGCCACAAACCAAAGCTTTTAGAGTGAGTGCATCAGGCAGCAAGTCCGCTAAATGGCTGCATTCGAAAGAGCTTTATTGCCGAGTGCGGTGGCTCACGCCTGTAATCCCAGCACTTTGGGAGGCCGCGGTGGGCGGATCACGAGGTCAGGAGATACAGACTATCCTGGCTAACACGGTGAAACCCCGTCTCTACTAGAATACAAAAAATTAGCTGGATGTGGTGGCACAGGCCTGTAGTCCCAGCTACTTGGGAGGCTGAGGCAGGAGAATCGCTTGAACCCAGGAGGCAGAGGTTGCAGTGAGCCGAGATGGTGCCACTGCACTCCAGCCTTGGCAACAGAGCGAGACTCTGTCTCAAAAAAAAAAAAAAAGATCTTTATTGTACATGTTCACTATGGAAAACTGTGAGAATACAGTAAGCAAAAAATAACAAATCTGCCTGGGTGTGATGACGTGCACCTGTAATCCCAGCTACTTGGGAGGCTGAGGCAGGAGGATCTCTTGAGCCCAGGAGTATGAGTCCAGCCTGGGTAATATAGCCAGACCCTGTTTCTTTTTTTTTCGGGACGGAGTTTTGCTGTGTCGCCCAGGCTGGAGCGCGGTGACGCGATCTCAGCTCACTGCAAGCTCCGCCGCCCGGGTTTACGCCATTCTCCTGCCTCAGCCTCCCGAGTAGCTGGGACTACAGGTGCCCGCCACCACGCCCGGCTAATTTTTTGTATTTTTAGTAGAGACGGTTTCACCGTGTTAGCCAAGATAGTCTCGATCTCCTGACCTCGTGATCCTCCTGCCTCCACCTCCCAAAGTGCTAGGATTACAGACGTGAGCCACCAAGCCCAGCCAGCCAGACCCTGTTTCTGATTAAAAAAAAAAAAAAGGAAGAAAAAAGAAAAAGTCGGCAATTTCTACATAGGATTATCACTTAAATTTTTGATCAGTTTCTTTTGTTTATGAAATATATATGTGTGCATATATATAAGTATATATAATTACATATACTAATACATATACTATAAGATAAAATATATATTATAAACTACTCATATGTACATACACAGTGTAACAACGTAGGTGCATGCTTTATATATTGTGGTCATTCATTAGGTGTTTTTTGTTTTTTTTTTTGAGACGGAGTTTCATGCTTGTCACCCAGGCTGGAGTGCAATGGCACAACCTCGGATCACTGCAACCTCTGCCTCCTGGGTTCAAGCGATTCTCCTACTTCATCCTCCTGAGTAGCTGGGATTACCGGTGTCTGCCACCAGGCCTGGCTAATTTCTTGTTCTTAGTAGAGACAGGGTTTCACCATGTGGGCCAGGCTGATCTCAAACTCCTGACCTCAGGTGATGAGGTCACCTTGGCCCGCCTTGGCCTCCCAAAGTGCTGGGATTACAGGCATGAGCCACTGTGCCCGGCCATTCATTAAGTCTGGATACTTTTTCATCAATCATTCTTCTACAATATTATTTTTTAATGGCTGTCGGCAATTTGAGATGAGTTAATGCCATTGCTTGTCCCTCAGAGGATGGGTTTATAAAGAGAGAACTAATGATAGGGAGATGTCAGTGAAGAATGAGGAGGGCCGACCTTTGTCTTCAAGATTGGAGGGTGCGGGTGAGGGCCACTGAGTACCTTCACGTTGTACTCATGCTCTCTAGGGACAGCCAAGTTCTGATTAAGCCCAGGAGTGTGAGGAACGTTCAGAGAGGTTTGTTTTTCATGAAACAGAGTGCCAGAGGTCTCGGTGGAAGGAGGTGGAGACAGAGAGGGAAGGGGTCGGAGATAGGGTTGGTGGAAGAAGAAACCTGCCTGAAGAAATGGTAGTCTGAGGGAGCATGGGTTGCCAGGGTGAATGGAGGATGTGCCTGACATGAGAGAGGATTTCCTCTCTCTGCTGGTGCCAAACTGCTACATGCCTCATGTTCTTTGTGGCAAGGAGGGTTATTTTGTGCCAACTTCTGTGTCAGTATTCTAGTCTATCATTAGCAGCCTGGCTAGTGAGTACTTAGAAATAGAAGCAGTGGGCCAGTCACAGTGGCTCATGCCTGTAATCTCAGCACTTTGGGAGGCCGAGGCGGGTGGATCACCTGAGGTCAGGAGTTGGAGACCAGCCTGGCCAACATGGTGAAACCTCTTCTCTACTAAAAATACAAAAATTAGCCAGGTGTGGTGGCACGTGCCTGTAATCCCAGCTACTCGGGAGACTGAGATGGGAGAATTGCCTGAACTTGGGAAACAGAGGTTGCAATGAGCCATGATCGTGCTGCTGCACTCCAGCCTGGGCAACAGAGCAAGACTCCACCTCAGAAAAAAAAAACAAAACCAAAAAAAAAACCCCACAAAAATTAGCCGGGCATGGCGGCACGCGCCTGCAACCCCAGCTACTTGGAGACTGAGGCAGGACAATTGCTTGCACCCAAAAGGCGGAGGCTGCAGTGAGCTGAGATTGTGTCACTGCACTCCAGCCTGGGTGACAGAGTGAGACTCCATCTCAAAAAAAAGAAAAAGAAATAGAAGCAGTGATGTCTAGGCCTTGGCATGGGTTCTTCTCTAAGGGGATGTTTTCTTTTTTCTTTTTTTGAGACAAAGTCTTGCTGTGTCACACAGGCCGGAGTGCAGTGGCACCATCTCGGCTCACTGCAACGTCTACTTCCCAGGTTCCAGTGATTCTCCTGCCTCAGCCTCCACAGGCACGTGCGACCACACCCGGCTAATTTTTGTATTTTTAGTAGAGATGGGATTTCACCATGTTGGCCAGACTGGTCTTGAACTCCTGACCTCAAGTGACCCACTGGCCTCGGCCTCTAAGGGGACGTTTTCAATATGGCTGCTGGTTTGCAATGGGAATGGAGATTGCCCTGTATGTTTGCTATTGTTCTTATACCACTAATCATGAGTTGGGGGGAGATCGCTCAGAGAGAAAATAGACTGAGAAGGCGGCCTTGGGCAGAGCTGGGGAGTACCAATATTTTATGTATTTTATTTTTTAGATATGGGATCTTGCTCTCTCACCCAGGCTAGAGTGCAATGGTGAGATTCCAGCTCACTGCAGCCTCGAACTCCTGGGTTCAAGCTCCTCCCTCAGCCTCTTGGGTAGTTGGGATTATAGGTGTGCACCACCATGCCTGGCTACCAGTATTTAGAGATGGGCAAAGAGAAGTCCCTCAAAAGTGACTGAGGTTGAGTAGCTCCGGAGTTAGAAAGAAAACCAGGTTCCTGCAATGCTGTAGAGCCGAGGGAAGAATATGTTCTTAAAAGAAGAGAGTGGGAGCTGGGCGCGGTGGCTCACGCCTGTAATCCCAGCACTTTGGGAGGCCGAGGCAGGTGGATCACAAGGTCAGGAGATCGAGACCATCCTGGCCAACATAGTGAAACCCCATCTCTACTAAAATACAAAAAATAAGCCGGGTATGGTGGCATGCACCTGTAGTCCCAGCTACTTGGGAGGCTGAGGCAGGGGAATCACTTGAACCCGGGAGGCAGAGATTGCAGTGAGCCGAGATTGCACCACTGCACTCCAGCCTGGCGATAGAGTGAGACTCCATCTCAAGAAAAAAAATAAAAAAATAAAAGGTGAGAGTGGCCCACAGGGACGTGCTTTAGACATAGTCTGTCTGGATTTTAGCCACAAATATAAAGGTTTCCTACTTGATATGACACTGATGGAGAACTTGAATAAGGTTCAAAATAGAACCCTTAGCAATTTATAGGACTAACCCCCAGGCTGAAATCAGTTCGTTTCCTGGGATGGTTTGATTCATTTATTTGAGCTATTATGGCTCCACCTAACTGCTGTATGAGTGCAAACACATCCTGTGTGTGTTCAATACCTCTCTGTTCTTTCCTCACTAAACCTGCTACAAGTAAAGAGGTGTGCTTTGGCTGGGCGAGGTGGCTCACGCCTGTAATCCCAGCACTTTGGGAGGCCGAGGTGGGTGGATCATGGCATCAGGAGATCGAGACCATCCTGGCTAACATGGTGAAACCCTGTGTCTACTAAAAATAGAAAAAATTAGCTGGGCGTGGTGGCGGGTGCCTGTGGGCGCCTGTAGGTGCCTGTAGTCCCAGCTACTCAGGAGGCTGAAGAAGGAGAATGGCGTGAACCCAGGAGGTGGAGCTTGCAGTGAGCCAGGATCACGCCACTGCACTCCAGGCTGGGCAACAGAGCAAGACTCCGTCTCAAAAAAAAAAAAAAAAAAGGTGTGCTTTGGCAGTGCATAGAATACAAACCCAAGCGCATGGGTGGCTCTGAAATCATTCCACAGCAACACTTGTTCATAAAATGGACCTTATAAGTTTTAAAATATGTGGGCCAGGTACATTGGTTCATGCCTGTAATCCCAGCACTTCAGGAGGCATGGCAGGCAGATCACGAGGTCAGGAGATCAAGACCATCCTGGCTAACACAGTGAAACCCCATCTCTGCTAAAAATACTAAACATTAGCTGGGCGTGGTGGCGGGAACCTGTAGTCCCAGTTACTCGGAAGGTTGAGGCAGGAGAATGACTTGAACCCGGGAGGCGCAGGTTGCAGTGAGCCAAGATTGAACCCCTGCACTCCAGCCTGGGCGACATAGCAAGACAATGTCTGAAAAAAAAAAAAAAAAAGAAAAGAAAAAAAAGAAGAAGTTTGAAAATATGCTAACAATTGTCTCTGGGTTCTGAAAATAAAAACACAAATTGTAAAAATGTGTTTCTTGGCCTTCTTTGAGAGGCCAAGGTGAGTGAATCGCTTGAGCTCAGGGGTTTAAGACCAACCTGGGCAACATGGTTAAACTCCATCTCAACCAAAAAAAAAAAAAATTAGCCAGATGTGGTGGTGCACGCCTGTAGTCTCAGCTACTTGGGAGACTGAGGCAGGAGGATCACTTGAGCCCAGGTTGCAGTGAGCTGTGATGGTTCTTGGCCGGGTGCGGTGGCTCACGCCTGTAATCCCAGCACTTTGGGAGGCCGAGGCGGGCAGATCATGAGGTCAGGAGATTGAGGCCATCCTGCCTAACATGGTGAAACCCCGTCTCTACTAAAAATACAAAAAAATTAGCCAGGCTACTTGGGAGGCTGAGGCAGGAGAATGGCGTGAACCTGGGAGGCAGAGCTTGGAGTGAGCCGAGATTGTGCCACTGCACTCCAGCCTGGGCGACAGAGCAAGACTCCATCTCAAAAAAAAAAAAAAAAAAAAAAATAGTGATGGTTCTACTGCACTCCAGCCTGGGCAATAGAGCAAGACCCTGTCTCTAAAATAAATAAATAAATAAAAAGTAAGGTGTCTAGGGCTGTAAGAGCTTCTTTGAAAATCTGATTTTTGTGGTTTGTAGTCATCTCCTAAACTGTTTGCATTTTTAAATTTTCCCCTGATTTAGTTGATCATGGCCTTGCCAGGTTGGTGACAGTATATCGTGAGCATGGTCATAAAGCTGCCAAAATCAACCCCCTCTTCACCGGACAAGCCCTGCTGGAGAATGTGCCTGAAATCCAAGCCCTGGTGCAGACACTGCAGGGACCCTTCCACACGGCAGGTATGGCTTCTGCACAGCAGGCGGGAGCTCGGAGCTGCACACCAGGCCAGGCTCCTGCCTCTGTTCTTGAAGAAGCGGCATCCCCACTGGAGCTGAGGCTCCCGCAGGTGTGAGGAGACCCGAGGGGCACGTTGAAGTACGGTCAGGGAGGAGCATTCTTGGGATTCTAGAAGTTCTGAGGAGGCCTGTTTTCTCAAGGTTCAAAAACATTTAATTGGCTGGGCACAATGGCTGACACCCATAATCCCAGCACTTTGGGAGCCCGAGGTGGGAGGGTCATTTGAGCCCAGGAGTTTGAGACCAACCTGGGCAACATAGTGAGACTGTCTCTACAAAAAAAAAAAAAAAAAAAAATGGCTGGGCATGGTGGTGCACGCCTATAGTTCCAGGCACTCTGGAGGTAGAGATGGGAGGATTGCTTGAGCCTCGGAGGTCAAGGCTGCAGTGAGCCTTGATCGTGCCACTGCACTCCAGCCTGAGCAACAGAGTGAGACCCTGTCTGATAAAACAAACAAACAAAAAACCTTGAACTCTAAAGTGCCATATGCTTAGCATATGTCAATTTATTCTCAAAATCACTCCCAAAAGTAGTTATTGTCCTCTTTATTTTGTAGATGGAGAAACAAAGAGGACTTATATGACTCATAGCTGCTCAGTGGCAGAGGTGGGGTGAAATCCAGGGCTACTTCCATTCCAAAGCTGATACCCCCTCATTCTGTTTTCTTTCCCAGCCTGGGAACTTAGAAAAAGTTGGGCCTGCATCATCAGTCATGATTTCAGGGTCCTACCTCATGTTACTTTTTGAAGTTAATCTTGCAAATATCAAATTCTGATTGTGTGCATCAGTGAGTCATGTTTCAGTCATCTAATGCCGTGTAATAAACTACCCCAAGACGTAATGGCATTTAAACCCTCAATGATCATTTTAGTGTCTCTTAGGGTTCGGGGGGTTACCTGGGCTTTGCAAGGTGGTAGTTTTCTCTCTTTTCTTTTTTTTTTTTTTGAGACGGGCCTCCAAAGGCCCTTTTCTTGAGCCTCTGCAGAAAGAATTGATTTCTCAGCACCTCATAAAAGCAAACACGTTAATGTGGAAAACATTAAGCGACATGATTAATGGCTCATTTGGAATATAGTGGTGATGCATCTTAACTTCCTCAGAAGACCAATACTTTAAATCTTTTTATACAAAAAAGAAATACAATGAACTTTGTTGTAAGAAACCATAAGTTGGCCGGGTGCGGTGGCTCATGCTGGTAATCCCAGCACTTTGGGAGGCCGAGGCGGGCAGATCACGAGGTCAGGAGATCGAGACCATCCTGGCTAATACAGTGAAACCCCGTCTCTACTAAAAAAAAAACAAAAAAATTAGCTGAGTGTGGTAGCAGGCACCTGTAGTCCCAGCTACTCGGGAGGCTGAGGCAAAAAAAGGAGCATCTAATAGCAAGGCGTGAAGCCGGGAAGCGGAGCTTGCAGTGAGCCAAGATCGTGCCACTGCACTCCAGCCTGGGCGACAGAGCGAGACTCCGTCTCAAAAAAAAAAAAAAGAAACCATAGGCCAGAGGTGTCCAATCTTTTGGCTTCCCTGGGCCACATTGGAATTAGAATTGTCTTGGGCCATACATAAAATACACTAACACTAATCATAGCTAATGAGCTGCAAAAAAAAATCACAAAGAAAATCTCACAATGTTTTAAGAAAGTTTATTCATTTGTGTTGGGCCACATTCAAAGCTGCCCTGGGCCACATTCAAAGCTGTCCTGGGCCACATGCAGCCTGTGGGCTGTGGGTTGGACAAGCTTGCTAAGCAATATAAAGTAAAGGTTGGGGCCGGGTGTGGTGGCTTATGCCTGTAATCTCAGCACTTTGAGAGGCCGAGGCAAGAGGATCACCTGAGGACAGGAGTTCGAGACCAGCCTGGCCAAGATGGTGAAACCCCATCTATACTAAAAATAAAAAATTAGCCAGACGTGGTGGTGTGCACGTGTAGTCCCAGCTACTCGGGAGGCTGAGGCAGGAGAATCACTTGAATCTGGGAGGCAGAGGTTGCAGTGAGCCAAGATCGTGCCACTGCACTCCAGCCTGGGCAACAAGAGCAAAAACTCCATCACACACACACATACAAAAGAAATTACTGTAGAAACAAAACTTGGCATAAAGCAGCAGTAGGCTCTGTCCTTGTGAAGGAAGTGGGGGCTTTCCCCCTTCTAGTTTTACTACTTCATGACCTTTGACCATATTTTTAGTTTTTTCTTTAGAAAAAAATCGAGATAAGCATTAATAATGACCCAAGTTATTTATTTATTTATTTATTTTGGGACAGAGCCTTGCTCTGTCGCCCAGGCTGGAGTGCAGTGGTGTGATCTCGGCTCACTGCAACCTCTGCCTCCCAGGTTCAAGCAATTGTCCTGCCTCAGCCTCTCGAGTAGCTGGGACTACAGGCGCACGCTACCATGCCCGGCTAATTTTTGTAATTTTAGTAGAGACGGAGTTTTACCATATTGGTCAGGCTGGACTCGAACTCCTGACCTCAGGAGATCCACCCGCCTTGCCTCCCAAAGTGTTGGGATTACAGGCGTGAGCCACGGCACCCGGCCAATAATGACCCAAGTTATTAAGAACAAAGCACTCTGCGTTGAAGTAATTATTTTGGTATGTTCCAGAATTAACTTGCCACATGATTATTATTATTATTTTAAATATGAAAATTTATTTTGCATAGGAAACAATAATCTCTGGTAAAAATCATTACTGCATATAACAAAACAATGCCTTCAATTAAAGGGGGAAAGTGAGTTTTTAAACATTAGGGTTAATTTAGAAGAAAATACAGTATATAATAATCTCAACATCATGTTTAGGAACATGATTATTTTTTAAGATGACCCCTTTGATTGTGTTTCACAGGATTATTGAACATGGGGAAGGAAGAGGCCTCACTTGAGGAAGTGTTAGTCTATCTCAATCAAATCTACTGTGGGCAGATTTCTATTGAAACCTCCCAACTTCAGAGCCAGGAGGAGAAAGACTGGTTTGCCAAGCGGTTTGAGGAACTGCAAAAGGAGACGTTTACCACAGAAGAGCGAAAACATCTGTCGAAACTAATGCTGGAATCTCAGGTAAAAAGGAGCATCTAGGCCGGGCACGGTGGCTCATGCCTGTAATCCCAGCACTTTGGGAGGCCGAGGCGGGCGGATCACCTGAGGTCAGGAGTTCAAGACCAGCCTGACCAACATGGAGAAACCCCATCTCTACTAAAAATACGAAAATTAGCCAGGCATGCTGGTGCATGCCTGTAATCCTAGCTACTCATGAGGCTGAGGCAGGAGAATTGCTTGAACCCAGGAGGCAGAGGTTGCAGTGAGCCAAGATTGCACCATTGCACTCCAGCCTGGGTAACAAGAGCGAAACACCTTCTCAAAAAAAAAGGAGCATTTAATAGCAAGGACATAGGTCAGCCTCACTGCCTATAAAGATATATAGCCTGGCTGACATAGAGAAACCCTGTCTCTACTAAAAATACAAAAATTAGCCAGGGGTGATGGTGCACACCTGTAATCCCAGCTAATCAGGAGGCTGAGGCATGGGAATCCTTGGAACCTGGGAGGTGGAGGCTGCAGTGAGCTGAGATCACGCCACTGCACTCCAGCCTGGGTGACAGAGCGAGACTCTGTCTCAAAAGAAAAAGATATATAACTACTGAAGAGAGGGAATTGAGCCATTAACTCTGAACTTAAATCCCTCATTACTTCAACACAACAGATCATATAACACACACCATTTTATTATTTTATTTTTCCTCAGAGATCCTTGTTCTGAGCATATCACTTTATTCTAAGTAGCAAAATGTTGGTTGCCAAAATATTGACCTATTGGCTCTCCTCAGACTCAAAATACTTCTCGTGTATGTGTCTAGTCACTCTATAAAAGACCTTACTTAAGACTTACTTAAGACCTTACTTCTGACTGGGCACAGTGGCTCGCGCCTGTCATCCCAGCCCTTTGGGAGGCTTAGGTGGGCGTATTGCTTGAGGTCAGGAGTTTGATACCAGCCAGGCCAACATGGTGAAACCCCGTGTCTACTAAAAAAACAAAATACAAAAAATTAGCCTGATGTGGTGGAGCATACCTGTGGTCCCAACTACTTGGGAAGCTGAGGCAGGAGAATCGCTTGAACTCAGGAGGCGGAGGTTGCAGCGAGCCGAGATCGCACCACTGCAGTGAGCTGAGATTGCACCACTGTACTCCAGTCTGGGCAACAGAGCAAGACTCTGTCCAAAAAAATAAAAAAACATAGTTCTTAAGGTTTTATTTATTTATTTTATTTTTGTTTTTTTGAGACGGAGTCTTGCCCTGTCGCTCAAGTAGCTGGGATTACAGGCACGTGCCACCACACCCAGCTAATTTTTGTATTTTTAGTAGAGACGGGGTTTCATCATGTTGGCCAAGATGGTCTCGATCTCCTGACTTCATGATCCACCCGCCTCGGCCTCCCAAAGTGCTAGGATTACAGGCATGAGCCACCACACCTGGCCTTTTAAACAAAATTTTTAAAAATTTTATTTAAAATTTATTCTTCTTTTGTTTTCTTTTTTTTTTTTTTTTGAGATGGATTCTCCCTGTCGCCCAGGCTGGAGTGCAGTGGTATGATCTCAGCTCACTGTAACCTCTGCCTCCCAGGTTCAAGTGATTCTTAAGCCTCAGCCTCCCAAGTAGCTGGGACTACAGGCGCATGCCATGATGCCTGGCTAATTTTTTGTATTTTTAGTAGAACGGGGTTTCACTGTGTTAGTCAGGATGGTCTCGATCTCCTGACCTCGTGATTCACCCCCATCAACCTTCCAAAGTGCTGGGATTACAGGCATGAGCCACCGCGCCCAGCCTAAAATGTGTTAGCCATGATGGTCTCGATCTCCTGACCTCATGATCTGCCCACCTCGGCCTCCCAAAGTGCTGGGATTAAGGCGTCAGCCACCGTGACTGGCCTAAAATTTCTTTTAATATGTGAGAAAAAAAAGTCTTTTGGTAACAGGACATACTGTCACCATTCAGGGCTATGTATAGTTGCAGTTCTTGAGACAGTCTTGCTCTGTCACCCAGGCTGGAGTGCAGTGGCACGATCTCAGCTCACTGCAACCTCCGCCTCCTGGACTCAAGCAATTCTCCTGCCTCAGCGTCCTGAGTAGCTGGGATTACAGGTGCACACCACCACACCCGGCTAATTTTTAGATTTTCAGTAGAGACGGGGTTTCACCATGTTGGCCAAGTCTCAAACTCCTGGCCTCAAGTGATCCACCTGCCTTGGCCTCCCGAAGTGCTGGGATTACAGACGTGAACCACCATGCCTGGCCTGGTCTTACTTCTTAAGAACTAAAGATACTTAAGTTCAGAACTTAATCTGAGATGATCAAAAGATGACATGTGGAAGACAGGCTCAGTACAAATGAATGGAACTGAACCTCTGCTGGGGCTGTGACCAGGACTCTGGAATGTCAAGATGGCAAGAAGCCCCTTCCTAATAGTTTGGGTAGTTGGATAGTTTGCAGCCTTGATTCATACCATAGAGCCCCGTGTGAAAACTGGGGTACTGGGAAGAGGCAGTAGAAATCTAAGGCCTGGATTCCAGTCCAGAAGAACACACATTCTAAGGGGGTTTCCTTGGGGCGAGTTATTCTGCCGCTCAGGTTATTCTCCTCAGCCCCTCCTACTGTCCAGGATCCTAGGAAAACCATCCCGCTGTGTCCGTGTTATGTCTCTCTCCGGGATATGTAGTAAAGTGGCATTGCTGTGGCCACTTGGGGAGTGTGGGGCCATCTCACAACACACACAGACTTATCTGCCTTCCACTGGAGAAGCTGGCTGTCTCCTGGCAGCTCACGTCTGACATGATGTTCTGCAGGAGTTTGACCACTTTCTGGCCACCAAGTTCTCGACAGTGAAGCGATATGGAGGCGAAGGGGCTGAAAGCATGATGGGCTTTTTCTACGAGCTGCTGAAAATGTCGGCCTACAGCGGGATCACTGATGTCATTATTGGGATGCCCCATAGAGGGAGGCTGAATTTATTGACAGGCCTTCTGCAGTTCCCTCCAGAGGTAAGGTTACTCGCTGTGTTTCTCAGTAGCACTATATGATTGATTGTAACAGAATAAAACTGCTGGTTTCATTCTGGTGATAAATGATGGTGATGGTGATGGCCGGGCACTGTGGCTCACACCTGCAATCCCAGCCCGTTGGGAGGATGAGGCAGGAGGATGGCTTGAATCTAGGAGTTTGAGACCACCCTGTGGAACAAAGTGAGACTTTGTCTCTACCAAAAATAAAATAAGTTAGCCAAGCATGGTGGCACGCACCCGTGTTCCCAGCTACTCAGGAGACTGAGGCCAGAGGATCACTTGAGCCCAGGAGTCTGAGGCTGCAGTGAGCTATGATCTCACCACTGCACTCCAGGCTGGGCAACAAAGCAAGATGCTGCCTGAATATAAATAAATTTTTAAAAAGTAAAACTCATGGTGATCATTCATTTTAGGAAGTCAACTAAGGCTGGGCAAGGTGGCTCATACCTGCAATCCCAGCACTTTGGGAGGCTAAGGCAAGAGGAGTGCTTGAGCCCAGGAGTTCAAGACCATGGGTAACCTCGCAAAACTCTGTCCCTACAAAAATAAAAATTAGGTGGCATGGTCTCTACAAACATGAAAATTAGGTGGTGCACCTATGGTTCCAGCTACTTGGGAGGCTGGGATGGGAAGATCTCTTGAGTCCAGGAGATGGAGGCTGCAGTGAGCTGAAACTGTGCCACTGCCCTCCAGCCTGGAAGACAGAGCCAGATCCTGTCGCAAAAAAAAAAAAAAAGAGGAAAGGCAACTAAGCATACGAGCAGTTGGTCCAGGAGGTAGCTTAGACAGTTTAGTTAATTGACAGAGTTGGTATTTGGATTGGTTTTCCATGTATTCTTACTTATTTATTTATTGAGACCTAATCTCGCTCTGTCACCCAGGCTGGAGTGCAGTGGCGTGATCTCGGCTCACTGCAACCTCCGCCTCCCAGGTTCAAGTGATTCTTAAGCCTCAGCCTCTCTACTAGCTGGGATTACAGGTACCTGCCACCACACCCAACTAATTTTTTGTATTTTTAATAGAGACGGGGTTTCACCATGTTGGCCAGGCTGGTCCCGAACTCCTGACCTCAAGTGATCTTCCCGTCTCAGCCTCCCAAAGTGCTGGAATTACAGGCATAAGCCACCACTCCTGGCTTTAAATTTTCTTTTTTGTTGTATGATTTCAACTCAGCGCTTCTTCCCTAGACTCCATTGTGATGAATGCCATTTTTTTCCTTTTGAATGTATCCACAATAGCTGATGTTCCGTAAAATGCGAGGCTTAAGTGAATTTCCAGAGAATTTCTCAGCCACTGGAGACGTCCTGTCTCACCTGACCTCCTCTGTGGACCTGGACTTTGGGGCGCACCATCCCCTCCACGTGACAATGTTGCCCAATCCCTCGCACCTGGAGGCCGTCAACCCCGTGGCCGTGGGCAAAACTCGCGGCAGGCAACAGTCTCGCCAAGACGGCGATTACTCTCCAGACAACTCAGCCCAGCCGGGGGACAGGGTCATTTGCTTACAGGTACTTGGAGCTTCTGAAATTGAGGCCAGAGGTGGGGAAAACTGGGAAGAATGTGTGGGTTGGGAGGGCTGAAAGCACATGGCAGACATTCATGATGAAACTGAGATGACCTTTTGGAAAAAGATTCTGGGATTGTTTTAAAAACTAACAGGAGATTCATGAGGTTTAGTCTTCAGGCAACGGGCTTTAGCCTGGGGCTTCCACTTCTGTTTTCCTTGCATGGCTTATGAATTAACTTGGGGTTTGGGCTGGCAAACCTGCTCCTTCTGAGAGCACAGATGTCATTATTTCTCTGGAAGTATGGCCTTCTTGGAAGCTTTGTGGTTCCCATACATACAACAAGACAAGCGTGAAAAAAAAAAGACTTTAAGTGTGGTTTTACTTCGTTTCTTGTTTACTTTATTATCTTTTCTTTTTTATGGCTTTTTTTTTGAGACCGAATCTTGCTCTGTCACTCAGGCTGGAGTGCAGTGGCGAAATCTCAGCTCACTGCAACCTCTGCCTCCTGGGTTCAAGTGATTCTCCTGCCTCAGCCTCCCGAGTAGCTGGGACTACAGGCACGTGCCACCACGCCCAGCTAATTTTTGTATTTTTAGTAGACACAGGGTTTCACCATGTTGGCCAGCCTGGTCTCAAACTCCTGACCTCAAGTGATCCTCCCACCTCAGCCTCCCAAAGTGCTGAGATTACAGGCATGAGCCACTATACCTAGCCTATTTTTTTTTTGCTTGTTTATTTGAAAATGAAAGTCTTTGGCATTAAGGCACATAACACAAATTATCAGTGTGGTTCGTTCTTTTTCTACCCTGTCTCCCAGTTTTTGGTAACACAACAAGTATCTTTTAGAGGTTTGGGCTGTGGTCATGTTTCTTCTGTGAGTATTCATTTAAATATGAACCTTTAACTACAGGAGATCATGAACCCTGGATTTCAGAATCAGTCTTCAAATTCCACAGAAATAGATAAATATATAAGGCAATCAAATATTCTATGTTTGTAAATGCCACGTTATCCTATGCATTTTAATTTTTCACAGGCCAGAAACTTGTAGTGAATAAATTGGGAGTAGGCAGAATTGGATTTCATTATGATATGGCCGGCCCTCCCTCCCTTCCTTCCTTCCTTCCTTTTTTCCTTCCTTCCTTCCTTCCTTCCTTTTTCCTTCCTTCCTTCCTTCCCTCCTTCCTTCCTTCCTTCTTCTTTCTCTCTCTTTCTTTCAAGATGGGTTCTCAATCTTTTGTCCAGGCGGGAGTGCAATGGCGCTATCATAGCTCACTGTAGGCTCAAATGCCTAGGCTCAAGCAATCTTCCTGTCTCAGCCTCCCAAGTAGCTGGGCCTACAGGTGCGTGCCATCATACCTGGCTGATTTATTTTATTTTATTTTGTGGAGACATGATCTTGCTGGGTTGGCCAAGCTGGTTTCAAATTCCTAGCTTCAAGCAACCCTCCTGCCTTGGCCTCCCAAAGTGTAGATATTACAGGTGTGAACCACTGCACCTGGCCTGATAGGGTGTTTCTAAATAGAAATCTTGAAATCATTAGCCAGACATTCTGTTTACCTTTCACATAATTTATAATACTCTATTTTAATCCTTCATTTTTACCCAGTATATTGAGCTGATCTTAAGATTGTGGTGGCGGGCGCCTGTAGTCCCAGCTACTCGGGAGGCTGAGGCAGGAGAATGGCATGAACCCGGGAGGCGGAGCTTGCAGTGAGCCGAGATTGCGCCACCGCACTCCCTCCTGGGCAACAGAGCGAGACTCCGTCTCAAAAAAAAACAAAAAACGATTGACTTCTGAAATAAAAGGTGAAAAGGCCATTTTCTTTAAAATGATGATAAATGAGGCGGGTTGCTGTGGCTCATGCCTGTAATCCCAGCACTTTGGGAGGCCAAGGAGGGTGGATCACCTGAGGTCAGAAGTTTGAGACCAGCCTGACCAACATGGTGAAACCCCGCCTCTACTAAAAATACAAAAAATTAGCCGGGTGTGGTGGTGCATGCCTATAATCCCAGCTACTAGGGAAGCTGAGGCAGGAGAATCGCTTGAACCCGGGAGGCAGAGGATGCAGTGAACTGAGATCGTGCCATTTCACTCCAGCCTGGGCGAAAGAGCAAGACTCTGTCTCAAAAAAAAAAAAAAAAAAAAAGTTATTCCAACCTGAAAACCTAAATTTCTTAATCCCTTATGTTTCTTTTCTCCCCACCCCCTCCCCTTGCCTCATGATTTAGGTCCATGGTGATGCTTCTTTCTGTGGTCAAGGGATTGTTCCTGAAACATTCACGCTGTCCAATCTCCCGCATTTCAGAATTGGTGGGAGTGTGCATTTGATTGTTAATAACCAGCTGGGTTACACCACTCCAGCCGAAAGAGGAAGGTCTTCTTTATACTGCAGTGATATTGGTACGTAACACAGGGAGGAACTGATATTGCTGAAGCCGACATGGAATTCCTAGGGAAACCTCTGGTGCACACAGAACCATGAGCCTCACTGGTTATCCCTCCTTTCATTTAATTAATTAATTAATTAATTAATTTTTTGAGATAGAGTCTTGCTCTGTCACCCAGCCTGTAGTGCAGCAGCACGATCTCGGCTCACTGCAACTTCTGCCTCCCGAGTTCAAGTGATTCTCTTGCCTCAGCCTCCTGATTAGCTGGGACCACATGCGTGCACCACCATGTCTGGCTAATTTTTTTTTTTTTTTTTTTTTTTTAGATGGAGTCTCGCTCTGTTGCCCTTTCCAGCATGTACTGCATGCTGGAGTACATGATCTCGGCTTACTGCAACCTCCGTCTTTCGTGTTCAAGTGATTCTCATGCCTCAGCCTCCCAAGTAGTTGGGACTACAGGTGTACACCGCCACACCTGTCTAATTTTTGTATTTTTAGTAGAGACGGGGTTTCACCGTGTTGGCAGGCTGGTCTCGAACTCCTGACCTCTGGTGATCTGCCTGCTTAGGCCTCCCAAAGTGCTGGGATTATAAGCATGAGCCACCATGCCCAGCCTATCAGTGTGATTTTTAAATCCAAAGAAATAAGACAAGGATGGAGCCACAGTGTGCCATCTCAAATTTCTTATAACTGGATGGGTGATCTGGTACAAGTCAGAGATCGAAACAATGAGTACAACACCAGAGTTGTTATCTCTAGGATATTCAAACTTGGAGTGCACAGGGGCTTAGTGAAAAGGGATGTGTTCAACCACTAAACTTGGTGAAATAGTATAGTTAGAAATAAGATGTGAAGGCTGGGCACAGTGGCTCACGTCTGTAATCCCAGCATTTTGGGAGGCCGAGGCAGGTGGATCATCTGAGCTTGGGAGTTCAAGACCAGCCTGACCAACATGGAGAAACCCCATCTCTAATAAAAACACAAAATTAGCCAGGCATGGTGGTGCATGCCTGTAATCCCAGCTACTCAGGAGGCTGAGACAGGAGAATCACTTGAACCCGGGAGGCGGAGGTTGCAGTGAGCCAAGATCAGGCCATTGCACTCCAGCGTGGGCAACAAGAGCGAAACTCCGTCTCAAAGGAAAAAAAAAAGAAATAAGATGTGAAGAATCAAAGTCAGCTTCTTTTTTACCTGTGGAAATTGGTAGGTTTTTTTTTGTTGTTGTTGTTTTGAGAGTCTTGCTCTGTTACTCAGACTGGAGTGCAGTGGTACAATCATGGCTCACTGCAGCCTTGACATCCCTGGCTCAAGAGATCCTCCCTCCTCAGCCTCCTTAGTAGCTGTGATTTACAGACACATGCCACCATGCACAGCTAATTTTTTTTTTTTTTTTTTTGAGATGGAGTTTCGCTCTTGTTGCCCAGGCTGGAGTGCAATGGCGCCATCTCGGTTCACCACAACTTCCGCCTCCCGGGTTCAAGCAATTCTCCTGCCTCAGCCTCCTGAGTAGCTGGGACTACAGGTGTCCACGACCACACCCAGCTAAATTTTGTGTTTTTAGTAGAGACGGGGTTTCACCATGTTGGTCAGGCTGGTCTCAAACTGCTGACCTCAGGTAATTCACCTGCCTCAGCCTCCCAAAGTGCTGGGATTATAGGCGTGAGCCACTGCACCTGGCCACAGCTAATTTTTAAAATAATGTTTGTAGAGATTGAGTCACTGTGTTGCCCAGGCTGGTCTTGAACCTCTGGTCTTGTGTGATCCCTCTTCAGCCTTCCAGACTGCTGAGATTACAGGCGTGAACCACTGTGCCAGGCTGAAATTGGTCATCTTAAGATAAAGACAGGGCTGTTATTACCCATTTCCAGTTTCACAGATTACAAGGCTGTTTGATGGTAGCAACTATTCTCCTTTTATACAAACAGCCTGGACTGGATGCCTCTTAGGCTTGTCTATGTGAATCCTTTATGATTAGTCTGATGAAGATACTGAAGATCCATTCTTGAGCTTCTTTGGAGAAAATTTATCTTTTTCTAAGGTACATCCTTTAACGACCCTTTTATCTCAGGGAGAAAGAGAGTAATGATAATAACAGTAACAAAATAAATATTAACTACTATGTACCAGGCACTGTTAGGCATTACAATTGTTTGTGCATTCACTCATCGAACCTTTGCAACATCACTAAGAGGTAGGAGCCCCATTCCCGATTTATAGATAAGTAGGTTGAGATTTGTAGCTTTACCAAGGTCACACAATAAGTCCCAGAGTTGGAACTTGCCAGCTGGTCTCCAAAGCTGGGGTTGTTAACCAAACCAATATCTACCTGTGAGGATTGGGCTGTCTTTTGAAACAGGAAGTAGGGCTTAGAGAGGGCCAGTGTCATTCTGGGTTAACTGTCCTGTTTCGGCTTGGTCTTCTGTCCTTCAGGGAAGCTTGTGGGCTGTGCCATCATCCATGTCAATGGAGACAGCCCAGAGGAAGTGGTCCGTGCCACACGACTGGCTTTTGAATACCAACGCCAGTTCCGCAAGGATGTGATTATTGATCTGTTGTGCTACAGGCAGTGGGGCCACAATGAGCTGGATGAGCCATTCTTCACCAACCCCATCATGTACAAAATCATCAGGTACAATTATAAACCCTTGTGTGATATGCCCCCTAAAAATTAAAATTACTATTATTATTTTTTTGAGATGGAGTCTTGCTTTGTCACCCAGCCTGGAATGCAGTAGCACGATCTTGGCTCACTGCAATCTCCACCTCCCGGGTTCAAATGATCCTCCTGCCTCAAGTGATCCTCTTGCCTCAAACTCCCGAGTAGCTGGGATTACAGGCGTGTGCCACCGTGCCTGGCTAGTTTTCATACTTTTTAGTAGAGACGGAGTTTTGCCATGTTGGCCAGGCTGATGTCAAACTCCTGACCTCAGGTGATCTGCCTGCCTCGCCCTCCCAAAGTGCTGGGATTACAGGCATGAGCCACCATGCCCAGGCAGGACATGAAACTTTAAAAGCTAAAGCTGACACAGTTCTGGGCTGGAGTGCAGGTGGCACAGTCTTGGCTCACTGCAACCTCTGCCTCCTGGGTTCAAGCAATTGCAATTCTTGTGCCTCAGCTTCCTGAGTAGCTGGGATTACAGGTATGCATCACCACACCTGGCTAATCTTTGTATTTTTAGTACAGACAGGGGTTTCGCCATGTTGGCTAGGCTGGTCTCGAACTCCTGGTCTCAAGTGATCCACCCGCCTTAGCCTCCCAAAGTGCTAGGATTACAGGCATGAGCCACCGTGCCTGGCCTCCCATACTTTTACACTTGACATGGTTCCTCATTGAATAGAAAAAGGGCAATTTAGCAGCTCAGCAGATGGGAAGATTGAAGCAGGGGGAATTAAGCAAACCTCACCCAAATCTATTTACTGCAGTGTCTGCAGGACCAGAAATAGAACCTCAGTGATTCATTTCTATAAACCATAGCTGCAGACCTGCCGGGCACCTTGGTGAGAGGTAACTCAGAAGATTCTAATGAATGTTCAGAACCATGCTGTCCAAGATGGAAGCCACTAGCCATCAGTGGCTATTGAGTACTTGAAAAGTGGCTAGTCCTGATTAATGTGCTGTAAGGATAATACACACACCATATTTCAAAGACTTAGCATGTAAAATATAAACCCAAAATAATATTTTTAAAATTTATTAGATATGGAAATGACAATATAATGAGTATATTGACTTAAATAAAATATGTTATTGAAATGCTGGGCGTGGTGGCTTATGCCTGTAATCCCAGCACTTTGGGAGGCCAAAGTGGGTGGATCACTTGAGGTCAGGAGTTTGAGACCAGCCTGGCCAACATGGTGAAACCCCGTCTCTACTAAAAATAAAAAAATTTGGCCAGGCGCAGTGGCTCACGCCTGTAATCCCAGCACTTTGGGAGGCCGAGGCGGGCGGATCACGAGGTCAGGAGATCGAGACCATCCTGACTAACACGGTGAAACCGCGTCTCTACTAAAAATACAAAAAATTAGCTGGGCGTGGTGGCAGGCGCCTGTAGTCCCAGCTACTCGGGAGGCTGAGGCAGGAGAATGGCGTGAACCCGGGAGGCGGAGCTTGCAGTGAGCCGAGATCGCACCACTGCACTCCAACCTGGGTGGCATAGCGAGACTCCGTCTCAAAAAAAAAAAAAAAAGAAAAGAAAAGAAAAGAAAAGAAAAAGAAAAATTAGCTGGCGTTGTGGCGCGTGCCTGTAGTCCCAGCTACTCGGGAGGCTGAGGCAACAGAACCACTTGAACTGGGGAGGCGGAGGTTGCAGTCAGCTGAGATTGTGCCACTGCATTCCAGCCTGGGCGACAGAGCGAGACTCGGTCTCAAAGAAAAAACAAAAAGAAAAGAAATTAATTTCACCTGTTTCTTTTTATCTTTTCTAACGTGACTGCCAGAAAATTTTAAATTACGCATGGCTTGCATTTCATTTCTGTCCCATGGTGCTGATTCAGATGGTTAATGGGACGGAGGGGGAATTTGTTACTTTGGAACTTCCTTTTCTAGATACTAGAAAATAAAATAGATTCCCCTCCTCCAAGTTTATTTCCTTATAGATATAAATTAAAGCAGAGGAATACACGTTTTATGAGCATTTCTGATCCTTGGTACCAGAAAGAGGACTGCTCTCAGAAGAACTAATTGTGTTCTGTTTAGCTCTGAATGACTCAGTGAACCTCAGGGCCCTATTTTATTGTATTTGTTTTTTTGAGACACGGTCTTGCTCTGTCGCCCAGGCTGTAGTGCAGTGGTATGATCACGGCTCACTGTAGCCTCGACTTCCTGGGCTCAAGCGATCCTCCTGCCTCCACCTCCTGAGAACCTGGGACTACAGGCGCTTGCCACTACGCCTGACTAGATGGGGTCTCACAGCGTTACCCAAGCTGGTCTCGCCATCTGCCCGTCTCGGCCTCCCAAAGTTCTGGGATTGCAGGCATGAGCCTCCTCACCTGGCCCCAGGGCGTTAGCTTTAAAATCTATCCTGCTTTCTTCTCTCTTTTATCAGGATTAAATATGATAATATATGTGAAGAGACTTTATAGTTGAAAGTATGACATGAATGTAGAGTGACATTTATTGTAACACCCAGGTGTTGATGACTGTAGTTAAAGGATGATAGATGCAACCTGAAAGATTGCAACTTTCAGACTGGAGCAACTTTGGGTTCCATACCTTTTTAGATAAAGGGGGGTGCTGATTGGATAGACAGTGTGGGTCAGTCTTGGAAATAATTGTCAGAATTTACCAAATCATAGAAAAACTCTGTTAATTATTTCTATTTGGATGCAGACAAAAACTTATAAATTTGTTTTCTCTCACTTGCCTGGAAAAGAGGTTGTTACTATGAGTGCCTTCATTTATTAAATTAATTTATTATATTTAACATTGTTTATTTATTTTGTTTCTGTTTTATAAACTTATTGAGATGAACGTGACATAATATAAAATTGGCTGTCTTAATGCGAACAACTCAGTGGCATTTATTTACCTTCACAAAGTGGTGCAACCATCACTTCTGTCTAGTTCCAAAACATTTTTCCTGAATGCCTTTTTATTTTATTTTTATTTATTTTTAATTTTATTTATTTGTTTTTTGAGACAGAGTTTCACTTTTGTTGCCTAGGCTGGAGTGCAGTGGTGCCATCTTGGCTCACTGCAACCTCTACCACTTAGGTTCAAGCAATTCTCCTGCCTCAGCCTCCTGAGTAGCTGGGATTACAGGCGCCCGCCACCATGCCAAGCTAATTTTTTGTATTTTTAGTAGAGACAGGGTTTCACCACGTTGGCCAGGCTGGTCCTGAACTCCTGACCTCAGGTGATCCACCCACTTTGGCCTCCCAAAATGCTGAGATTGCAGGTGTGAGCCACTGCACCTGTCGAATGCCTTTTTAGAGTGCTGACACTCCACCGCCCTTGACAGCGACTCTCCTTGTCTCTATTAGATTGTTACAGGTCAGACTGATTTTTGTTTCTTCTCTTTCTTGGGCAGAGCTCGAAAGAGCATTCCAGACACATATGCAGAGCACCTCATTGCTGGCGGACTCATGACGCAGGAGGAGGTGTCTGAAATAAAATCCTCCTACTATGCCAAGTTGAATGATCACTTAAATAACATGGCCCACTACAGGCCCCCTGCCCTGAACCTGCAGGCCCACTGGCAGGGCCTGGCTCAGCCAGAAGCGCAAATCACCACCTGGAGTACAGGTGTGCCCCTCGACCTCCTGCGGTTTGTTGGCATGAAGTCTGTAGAGGTGCCAAGAGAGCTGCAGATGCATAGTCACCTGCTGAAGACACATGTTCAGGTGGGCAGCCTCCAAATGGCTGGTTATTCCTTCTCCTTCCTGCTCAGCAAAGGAGCTGATGTTGGTCTGGTGTTTTCAGTTGTCTGATTCATTTGACAAATATTTATTGTGTGTCGTTAGGTTCTAGAAACTGATCCTAGTGTTGTTTTGGTACTGATAGTCAGTTACCTCAGATTTTCTCTTCTTTTCTTTTTCCTCCATGTATTTATTTATTTATGCATGTTCATACATTACATGTACCTGGAATACATGCACACTATAAAAAATACAGAGATACAAGAATGTCTGTTTTTATTTTTCCAACCAGTGAGTAGAAAACACTTTGTTTCAGGTGGCTTAAATAAAAGAAACAAAAGTCAACACACATACCCCAAGGTAGCCCCCTAAACATGCTCATGTTTTACGTATTGTCTTAGGATCACTATAGGATGACAAACCACCCTGGTGGGCCTGAGACTTAGGGGTTTTCTGGAATGTGGGACTTTAAGTGCTAAAACAAGGAGAGCAAAGAGTTAAATGTCTTTTTATTTCTTAAGCTTGGATGAAGGAACTTTGCCCTCTAAATTATTTTATTTTATGTTATTTTTGGATGGACTCTCACTCTGTCACCCAGGCTGGTGTGCAGTGGCGTGATCTCGGCTCACTGCAACCTCCGCCTCCCAGGTTCAAACGATTCTCCTGCCTCAGCCTCCTGAGTAGCTGGGATTACAGGCATGTGCCACCACGCCCAGCTAATTTTTGTATTTTTAGTAGAGATGGGTTTTCACCATGTTGGCCAGGTTGGTCTTGAACTCCTGACCTCAATTGATCCATCCACTTTGGCCTCCCAAAGTGCTGGGTTTACAGGTGTGAGCCACCGTGCCCAACATGAATTATTTTCAAACACTAACTTGGCCAGGCACGGTGGCTCCTATCTAATACCAGTGCTTTGGAAGGCCAAGGTGGAAGGATTGCTTGAGCCTAGAAGTTCAAGAACAGCCTGGGCAACATAGTGAGACCTTATTGCTAGTAAAGATTAAAAAATTTGCCTGGCATGGTGGCACATGCCTGTAGTCTCAGCTCCTCAGGAGGCTGAGGTGGGAGGATTGCTTGAGCCCAGAAGGTCGAGCCTGCAGTGAGCTGAGATTGCACCACTGTACTTCAACCTGGGTGACAGAATAAGACCCTGTTTCTCCAAAAAAAGGAAATTAAAAAAAAAAAACCAACCCACTAACTTTAAGTTTTTATTATAGGTACAGAGACTATTACAACAAACTATTAACATGTACTCATCACTCAGCTTAGGAAATAGGATGTTATAAATACAGTTCCCCACATACCCCTCCTTGATCCATCTCCTCCCACCTCCGCAGAGGTAACCACTAACCTAAGCATGTGTTTGTTTTGCCTGTTTTAAAATTGTATATAGGCCGGGTGTGGTGGCTCACTCCTGTAATCCGAGCACTTTGGGAGGCCAAGCCGGGCAGATGATTTGAGTTCAGGGGTTCAAGACCAGTCTGACCAACATGGCGAAACCCCTTCTCCACTAAAAAGTACAAAAATTAGCTGGGCGTGGTGGTGCGCACCCATAGTCCCAGCTACTTAGGAGGCTGAGGCAGGAGAATCACTTGAACCAGGGAGGCCGAGGTTGCAATCAGCCAAGATCGCGCCACTGCACTCTAGCCTGGGTGACAGAGTGAGACTGCCTCAGAAAAAAATAAATAAATAAAAACTGTATATAATTGCTCTCCTTCTCTAATGTATCCTTTTGTACTCTGTTTTTATTCAGCATTGTTTTTGATGCTTAATTTCGTTGCTTTTTTTTTTTTTTTTTTTTTGAGATCGAGTCTTGCTCTGTCGCCCAGGCTGTAGTGTAGTGGAGCCATCTCAGCTCACTGCAACCTCCGCCTCTCAGGTTCCAGTGACTCCCTGCCTCAGCTTCCTGAGTAGCTGGGATCATAGAGACACGCCACCAGGCCTAGCTAATTTTTGTATTTTTAGTAGAGATGGAGTTTCACCATGTTGTCCAGGCTGGTCTTGAACTCCTTACCTCAAGTGATCCACCCACCTGGGCCTCCCAAAGTGCTGGGATTACAGGCATGAGCCACCATGCCCGGCCTGCATTAAATTTTTTGTACTCACTTTGAAAAAGGAAATGGACTCTTAGACGTTCCTTTTTTTTCTTCCTCTGAATTTTACAGTCCAGAATGGAGAAGGTGATGGACGGAACCAAGCTAGACTGGGCCACCGCGGAAGCTCTTGCCTTGGGTTCTTTACTTGCTCAAGGTAAGAATTTTCTTTTTCTGTTTTTTTTTTTTTTTTTTTTTTGAGTCTTGCCCTGTCGCCCAGGCTGGAATGCAGTGGTGCGATCTCAGCTCACTGCAACCTCCGCCTCCCAGGTTCAAGCGATTCTCCTACCCCAGCCTCCCAAGTAGGGCGCACCACCACACCCAGCTAATTTTTGTATTTTTAGTAGAGACGGGGTTTCACTATGTTGGTCAGGCTGGTCTCGAACTCTTGACCTCGTGATCCACCTGCCTCGGCCTCCCAAAGTGCTAGGATTACGGGTGTGAGCCACCATGCCCAGCCAAGGTAAGAATTTTTTGTCTAGCTAGTAGAGAGTACTTTTAATCACGTTTGCTACCTGTTACCTTTGCAGTTTATTTGAGTTATAACTACCTCCCATTGTGTTCATTGACCACAGAGGTTCTAAAGCATGTTAATTTTTCTTTCCTGACAATATTACTTATTTGTAGTATAAGTCATGCTGACAACCTTCATCAGAGTATAGACATAGGACAGTTATGCCTGGGAAACAAAGGGCTAGTGCTGGATGTACTGGAAAGATAGTTTTCTCTAAAAATTGCAGGGCACATGATACCTCTCCATTCTTAAGCAATCTCATCTTAACTATAGACTTTTGAATATTGGACAGCATATATTAATAACTATCTGTTATCCTAAGGAAAATTCTCAGGATTAAGCCAGTATATAAGAATTTACAGTCACCACACCTTATTATTAGGTTATTTATGGGAATCTGACTTTTTTTTTCTTGCTTGCTTAAGGTTTTAATGTTCGTCTAAGTGGCCAAGATGTTGGTCGTGGAACTTTCAGTCAGAGGCATGCAATGGTGGTTTGCCAGGAGACGGATGACACCTATATCCCCCTGAACCATATGGACCCAAATCAGAAGGGGTTTCTAGAGGTGAGATGTTTCTATAGCTGTTGTAAAATCCAGGTGCCAACGATTACACTTCCAGGATTCTTAGAACAAGTAGGAAGGAGTGCTGGCAACTTTGGGTTCAGTACTTTTGGAAGTAAAGGGGTGCTAAATGGGTGGATGAGGTGGGTCTGTCAATTTGGAATGCAAGTAACCCCTAGAGAGTAGGCTGGAGCTTTCTTCTTCTGGTGACATATCTGTAATCATGTAAATGTCAAATCAATGTGTGTTTTGTCAACTCAAAGTTGACATTATCATCTGCATATTGCTGTAATTCATTAAAGTTAGTCAAAGATATGGATAAGTCAGTATTCCTTGCCTACTTAAGGATAGCAAAATCGCGCATCCTCAAGGTTACCTGTTCCCTAAGGTATGATTGGCTTGACGAATGTACACATAACCGTGTATTTCTTTCTTTTTTTTCGGAGACTTAATCTTGCTCTGTTGCCCAGGCTGGAGTGCAGTGGTGCCATCTTGGCTCACTGCAACCTCCACCTCCCAGGCTCAGGAGATCCTCATGCTTCAGCCTCCCGAGTAGCTGGGACCACGGGAATGAGGTGCCATTCCTGGCTAATTTTTTTATTTTTAGTAGATGGAATTTCACCATGTTGCCCAGGCTGGTCTTGAACTCCTGGCCTCAAGCAGTCCACCTGCCTTGGCCTCCCAAAGCACTGGAAGTATAGGTGTGAGCCACTGCACCCGGCCAGATATAACCATGTATTTCTGTGTGGCAGCCTCTGTGCCCTCTGTAGTGCCTTAAGGATAGTAGTGGAGTCTTTTCATTTATTTATCTCAAACAATTATTCAAGTGTCTAGCACATGATGTTTATGAAAATAACTTATTCCTTAAGGTAAGTTGAGTGGCATGTCATCTTCTTTCCTACTCTAGCCATTGGTTTGAGAACATCATCTTGAGTTACTGACACCTTATAAAAAATTCACTTGGCGGCCGGGTGTGGTGGTTCACGCCTGTAATCCCAGCACTTTGGGAGGCTGAGGTGGGCAGATCACAAGGTCAAGAGATCAAGACCATCCTGGCCAAAATGGTGAAACCCCATCTCTACTAAAAATACAAAAATTAGCTGGGTGTGGTGGCACGCATCTGTAGTCCCAGCTACTCAGGAGGTTGAGGCAGAAGAATCACTTGAACCCAGGAGGCGGAGGTTGCAGTGAGCCGAGATCGCACCACTGCACTGCAGCCTGGTGACAGAGCGAGACTCTGTCTCAAAAAAAAAAAAAAAAAAAAGAAAATTCACTTGGCAAAAGCCACATTTTAGGAAGATAACTGAAGGGATATGGAGCTCATCTTTTCTTTAAGTTAGTCCAAAATCTACCCTTGGATCAAGTCAGATTGCTGAACTAGATACTGAAATGTTTAGCATTCCCCTACCTCAGATGAGGCTTTCATTGAATTGTGCTTTGATATTTATTATCAGTTTTGAATTTTGCTATTGAAAAAGTCCCAATTAAATGCCTTGTGTCTGTTTTGTGGATACTGTTGAAGATTTAATTTAGTTTCATTCATTCATTCATTCGTTCATTTATTTATTTGAGACGGAGCTTCACTCTGTCACCCAGGCTGGAGTGCAGTGGCGTGATCTAGGCTCACTGCAACCTCTGCCTCCTGGGTTGGAGCAGTTCTCCTGCTTCAGCCTCCCAAGTAGCTGGGATTATTTGGCCTCCCAGAGTGCTGGGATTACAGGCGTGAACCACCACGCCTGGCCGAAGATTTAATTTATTATTTAGACCTGGCACGGTGGCTCACACCTGTAATCCCAGCACTTTGGGAGGCCAAGGCAGGCAGATCACTTGAGGCCAGGAGTTCAACACTGGCCTGGCCAACATGGCGAAACCCTGTCTCTACTAAAAATACAAAAATTAGTCGGGCATGGTGGCACATGCCTGTAATCCCAGCTACTCAGGAGGTTGAGGCAGGAGAATTGCTTGAACCCAGGAGGCAGAGGTAGTGAGCGGAGATCATACCACTGCCCTCCAGCTTGGGCAACAGAGCAAGACTCTGTCTCAAATAATAATAAGAGTAATTTATTATTTAATACCATGTCCTCTATGTGAAGACCCTGGGAGAAACTCCTGCTTGATCTTGGTAGTGAGAGTAGCTGTATTTTCCTGAGTAGTGATCTGCCTTCATTGTCTAATAGTACTGAATTTTGTAACTGACCAGCGTTCCCTTATCAATAATGGCTTCTAGGAAGGGACAGAGGTCAGGCAGCCTTCATGATAAGTGAATAGGTCCTTGGGGTTTGTTTTTCCCCCAACTTCGTTGTACATCTCAATCTGTGTGTGTGTGTGTGTGTGTGTGTGTGTGTGTGTGTGTGTGTGTGTGTGACAGGTCCTCCTCTGTTGCCCGGGCTGGAGTCCCACGGTGCAATTATAGCTCACTGTAGCCTCCAGCTCTTAGGCATAAGCAATCGTCCCGCCTCAGCCTCTCAAGTAGCTGGGACTACAGGCAAGCACCACCACGCCTGGCTACTTTTAAATATTTTGTAGAGATAGGAGTCTCACTGTGATGGCCAGTGTCATCTTGAATTCCTGGCCTCAAGCAATCCTCCTGCCTTGGCCTCCCAAAGTGCTGGGATTATAGATGTGAGCTGCCGTGCCCAGCCTAGAGGGTTTTTATTTTTTTAAGTAAAAGCTTTATTGAGCTATAACTCATACAATTCAACCTCTCAGTGTGTACACTTGAGCAGTTTGTAGTCTATTCACAGAGTTGTGTAATCATCACCACTATCTAATTTTAGAACATTTTCATTACCCTAGAAAGCAAGCCCATGCCCGTTAGCAGTCACTGCCCACTCCTTCCTCCCTCCAGCCCCTGGACACCACTCATCGACTGTTTGTTTCTATTGATCTGCCTATTTTGGATGTTTCATGTGACTAGAACGGTATAACATGTGGCCTTTTGGGACTGGCTTCTTTGACTTGGCATCATGCTTTCAAGGTCCATCCATGCATGTAGCATGTATCAGTACATCCTTCTTTTTTTTGAGACCAAGTCTTGCTCTGTTGCCCAGGCTGGAGTGCAGTGGCGCAACCTCGGCTCACTGCAACCTCAGATTCCTAGGTTAAAGTGGTTCTCCCACCTCAGCCTCCCAAGTAGCTGGGACTGCAGGTGTGCGCCACCAGGCCCTGCTAATTTTTGAATTTGTAGCAGAGACAGGGTCTCGCCACATTGGCCAGGCTGATCTCAAACTTTTGACCTCAAGTGATCATCTCAGCCTCCCAAAGTGCTGAGATTACAGGCGTGAGCCACCACACTCTGCCCGTCCTTCCTTTTTATTCCAAAATAATATTCTATAAAGGTGTAACTTAAACATATATTTTTTTAAAATTTGAAAGAAACAAAATTACCAAAATGTTGTGTACAGTAAGGAACTTTTTCTCATCTTTATTTTTTCTTTTGAGACAGGGTCTCACTCTGTCACGCAGGCTGGAGTGTAGTGACGCAATCACTGCTCACTGCAGCCCCGACCTCCTATGTCCAAGTGATCCTCCTAGCTCCCTTTTTTCATCTTGAACCATCTGAGAGCTAGTTGCCATCCTAGTGCCCCCTACTGTGTATTTCCACAAACGGGGGGACATCCTTCTCCATCATAACACACCAAAATCAGGAAATGAACACAGACATGACTACCATGTATTTCTCAAACCAAGATCAACAATTTTTTTTTCTTTTTTTTTTTTTAGGCAGAGTCTCACTCTGTTGCCCAGGCTGGAGTGCAGTGGCACAATCTCGGCTCAATGCAACCTCCACCTCCCAGGTTCAAGCAATCCTCCCACCTCAGCCTCTTGAGGCCTGCATCACCATGCTCGGATAATTTTTGTATTTTTTGTAGAGACTGGGTTTCACCATGTTGGCCAGGCTGGTCTCGAACTCCTGACCTCAGGTGATCCTCCTGCCTTGGCCTCCCAAAGTGCTGGGATTATGTATTGCATTTAATTGTCATGTCTTTTTAACCTTCTCAGAGATAAAATTTGTATTCTGCTTTTTTTAATGTTAACATATCATGATGGTTCTTTTGATTTACCATGCAAATACGATGTTAGAATAATGATTTTAACCAAAGGTAGGCCTTTATTTTTTAACTTTCCTCACTTTGTTTCATGACAATTTTTTTTCTTTTCTTTTTTTTTTTTGAGACAGGATCTCACTGTGTCACGCAGGCTGGAGTGCAGTGGTGCGATTATAGCTCACTGTAGCTTCAACCTCCTGGGCTCAAGTGATCCTCCCACCTCAGCCTCCCAAGTAGTTGGGACTACAGGCATGTGCCAACATGCCCAGCTAATTTTTGTCTGCTTTTTTTAGAGATGGGGTTTTGCCATGTTGCCCATTTTGATCTCAAACTCCTGTGCTCAAGCGATCCTCCCATCTCGGCCTATTTGGGAGGCCACCACGCCCGGCCACAGGTTTTTGAAAAGCTTATAAGACGCAGTTGTATACCTAGCTCTAGAAGAGGGTCATCTGAGAAGTATATGTGCTTATCCTTGAAGAAACTCTGTAATACCCATATTCCGGCCTCTTTTATCTTTTCCTCTCTTTGTCCCAACTTTTCTCATCTGCATCACTGACACCAAGCAGCAAATCTCTTCTCAAAAGAATGTGGTGATGAGGCTGGGCGTGGTGGCTCATGCCTGTAACCCCAGCACTTTGGGGGGCCAAGGTGGGTGGATCACCTGAGCTCAGGAGTTTGAGACCAGCTTGGCCAACATGCTGAAACCCTGTTTCTACTAAAAGTACAAAAATTAGCTGGGCGTGGTGGCGGGTGCCTGTAATCCCAGCTACTCAGGAGGCTGAGGCAAGAGAATCACTTGAACCTGGGAGGTGGAGGTTGTAGTGAGCCGAGATGGAGCCATTGCACTCCAGCCTTGGCAACAAAAGCGAAACTCCATCTCAAAAAGCAGAAACAAACAAACAAAAAGAATGTGGTGATGAATGAGAGCAAGGCTCCCTCTCCGCACCACCTCCCTTCGATAAGTTCCCAGGAGCCCAGTGCTCTGCCGTGGCCCTCACATGCAGCGTTTCCTTCTCTTCTCTGGGATTAGGTCAGCAATAGCCCCCTGTCAGAAGAGGCCGTCCTGGGATTTGAATATGGGATGAGCATTGAGAGCCCAAAGTTACTGCCCCTGTGGGAGGCACAGTTTGGCGATTTCTTCAATGGTGCCCAGATCATCTTTGACACATTCATCTCTGGAGGTTGGTGTCAGCATATAGGGTGGGTACAGGTGGGGGTCCTTGCGTGGCCCCAGCCTCGCGGGGACAAATGAATGAAAAGGGGCCACTGCTGCCTTGAGACTCCGGTGTGCGGCGGCGCCTCCAGGGAGTTGGGGTCACCCTGTTATGACGGGAGTGTGGCCACTGTCAGGTTAATGTGTTACTGGGACAAAAGCCCAAGCTCTCTCTCAGCAGGAGCACTGGTGCCACCCAGCACCTGTGCCCAGGAGTCAGTAGGGCCATGAAAACCCACTCCAGTGTCTGAAAGCTTCTGAAGCAGTACCTGCTCACTGTAAAAATTAGAAGTAATTGAAGTAAACGTCTAAGTCTTCTCCCCAGACCCTGAATCCCATTTTCCAGGGATGCCCACTCTTGGGTTTTTTATACCTGCCTTAAATCTTTCCTATAGTTATGCTTCTCTGTAACATTTTCACTGGGAGGAAGAAAAGTGCCTGAGGGCCTGGACTTCTGACTTGTCCAGAGACTGTTCTGTCGTGCCCACCACCCCCTGTTTCAAGACAGTGGCCTGTGTTGTCAGCTGGGCTGTGAGAGCTGCCCATTCTTTTTCTTTTTTTTTTTTTTTTTTTGAGATGGAGTCTCGCTCTGTCGCCCAGGCTGGAGTGCAGTGGTGCGATCTCGGCTCACTGCAAGCTCCGCCTACTGGGTTTGCACAATTCTCCTGCCTCAGCCTCCCGAGTAGCTGGGACTACATAGGCGCCGGTCACCACGCCCGGCTAATTTTTTGTATTTTTAGTAGAGATGGGGTTTCACCGTGTCAGCCAGGATGGTCTCGATCTCCTGACCTCATGATCCACCCACGTCGGCCTCCCAAAGTGGTGGGATTACAGGTGTGAGCCACTGTGCCCGGCCGGGAGCTGCCCATTCTTGTAAGAGTGGTGCCTGCGGTGGTATTGGAGCGGCATGTGCTGTCCAGAAAGCTGGGAACGTTCCCCTTTGAGTTTGTCTTCCACTCGTAAAAGCCCACGGCCTGTGCCGTGATAGGTTATGGTTTTCTTTTTTGAGACGGTATCTCACTCTGTCCCTCAGGCTGGTGTGCAGTGGCATGATCTCAGGACACTGCAACCTCTACCTCCCGCGGTCAAGTGATTCTCCCGCCTCAGCCTCCCGAGTAGCTGGGACTACAGACATGTGCCACTACAGCTGGCTAATTTTTGTATTTTTAGTAGAGACGGGGTTTCACCATGTTGGCCAGGCTGGTTTCGAACACCTGACCTCAAGTGATCTATCCGCCTCAGCCTCCCAAAGTGCTGGGATTACAGGTGTGAGCCACCGTGCCTAGCCCATGATAGGTTTTCATTCAATGAAATGGACATTTCCCTAAGTATAGCATAACAGTTCTAGAAGGTGCGTGTAATGAAAGCAGTTTTGGGGGGTCAGGCAGAAAACTAACATTGATTTCCCCAGCTGAGTCGCGTCAGGCCACTTTGTCCCCGCTTCGTAGAGCTCTTACTCCCCACATGGTACTTTTCCAGGAGAGGCCAAGTGGCTGCTACAAAGCGGCATCGTCATCCTCCTTCCACATGGCTACGATGGGGCTGGGCCAGACCACTCATCCTGTCGAATAGAGCGTTTCCTGCAGGTAAGGGTAACGTCTTCTGGAGTCAATGAATCATTTTCCTGCTTCCTAGAGCTTTTCTACCTCCTGCGGATAGCTTAACGCCCACCTAACTGTAACATAGCTTAGTATTTGAGTGAAACAGATTTGATGCAATGTCAATTTTCTTTGGAAACATAATGCCTCAGGTATAATTGTATCACGGTTTTATGGCAATTAAAGTTCTCTTGTGCCAGGATCAGCAGTTCTTATACCAGGCTGATCATCAGAATCCCCCAGAGAGCTTTTTTATTTTATTTTATTTTTTGAGATGGGGTTTCGCTCTGTTGCCCAGGCTGGAGAGCAGTGGTGCAATCTTGGCTCACTGCAACCTCTGCCTCTTGGGTTCAAGCGATTCTCCTGGCTCAGCCTCCAAGTAGCTGGGACCACAGGCGTATGCCACCATGCCCAGCTAATTTTTGTGTTTTTAGTAGAGATTGGTGTTCTTCCATGTTGGCCAGGCTAGTCTGAAACTCCTGGCCTCAAGTGATCTACCCGCCTCAGCTTCCCAAAGTGCTGGGATTACAGGCGTGAGCCACCAACCTTGGCTGGTTATTAAAACATTTGAAATATCCTGCCAGAAATAGCCATTGTCCTCATTTGGTGTGAATCATTACAAATGTCTCTTTTTGCTTGTTATTTCCTTATAGTTTATTATGAAGACTTTCAGATATACAGAAAAGTTGGAAAGAATTTACTGTGAATACTCATGCCCACTCCCTAGAATTCACCATTATTTTATATTATACTTGTTTTTTCACATATCTATTCATCTGTCATTCTGGTATCCTTCAATCCATCTTATGTTTTGATTCATTTCAAAATAAATGGAGACATTAGCCGGGCACAGTGGCTCACACCTGTAATCCTGGCATTTTGGGAGACCAAGGCAGGTGGATCACTTGAGATCAGGAGTTCAAGACCAGCCTGGCTAACACAGTGAAACCCCATCTTTACTAAAAATACAAAAATTAGCCATGTGTAGTGGCTCATCCCTGTAATCCAAGCTACTTGGGAGCCTGAGGCAGGAGAATCGCTGGAACCCAGGAGGCAGAGGTTGCAGTGAGATCACGCCACTGCACTCCAGCCTGGACAACAAAGACTCTGTCTCAAAAAATTAAATAAATAAGTAATTAATTAATAAATAGAGATATCAATACATGTCACCCCAAGTACTTCAGCATGCATATCGTTAATGATTTTGGCATGTGTGCAGCTAAAATGTATAAATAGATGATAGCTTAATAGATAGGTAGACAGAACAACAGATAGATGGATAGTTACATTAATGATGACATCGAGAATTTTATTTAAAAAGAGATTAGAGTAATGGTAGATAAACTAAAGCATGACATGTGAAATGCAAAACTACTAGTTGTTGAAGAAACAGAGGAAATGAGTACGTGGGGGATACAGTTTTGGAGTCATCGGCCACTAGATGACATTGACAGTCATGAGTCTGGAAGAAGTCATCGAAGCAGCGAGCACAGTGGAGGAGAGAAGGTGCCTGAGCTCTGGGCCCTGGGATAGTCCAACCTCAGAGGATGCAGAGAAGAAGAAGTGAGATGAAGAAGGAGCAACCAGTGAGGTGGGAGGAAGATCTTAGAAAGCAAGCGAAGGAAACATATCAGGGAAGAGGGAGTGTCAGTGTCAATTAAGATGAGGAGTGAAGTAATCCCAGCACTTTGAGAGGCCGAGGTGGGAGGATCGCTTGAGCCCAGGAGTTTGAGACCAGCTTGGGCAACATAGTGAGAGCCTGTCTCTACTAAAAATAAATAAATAAATAAATAGATGAGGCATAAGAATGAACCACTGGATTTAGAAATCGAGAGTCCATTTGTTGGTTGATGACTGCGGTTTTGATGGAGTGGTAGGGACAAAAGTCTGTCTGGGACATATTAAGGACTATCTAGAGCAACTTGTCCAACCTGTGTCCATGGACCGCATGCGGCTCAGAACAGCTTTGAATGTAGCCCAATACAGGCCGGGCGTGGTGGCTCACTCCTGTAATCCCAGCACTTTGGGAGGCTGAGGTGGGCGGATCATGAGGTCAGGAGATCAAGACCATCCTGGCTAACACGGTGAAACCCTGTCTCTACTAAAAATACAAAAAATTAGCCGGGCACGGTGGCAGGCACCTGTAGTCCCAGCTACTTGGGAGGCTGAGGCAGGGGAATGGTGTGAACCCGGGAGGCGGAGCTTGCAGTGAGCTGAGATTGCGCCACTGCACTCCAGCCTGGGCGACAGAGCGAGACTCTGTCTCCAGAAAAAAGAATGTGGTCCAATACAAATTCATAAACTTTCTTAAAACATTATTTGTGATTTTTTTTTTTTTTTACCTTATTAGCCATTGTTAGTGTTAGTGTATTTTATGTGTGGCACAAGAAAATTCTTCTTCCGGTGTGGCTCAGGTAAGCCAAAAGATCGGACAGCCCTGGTTCCTGATTCTAGAGAAAGGAAAGTGTATTTATTTAAACATTTTTAATTGACAAATGTACGATTGTATATATGAATAGTATAAAATGTGATGTTTTGATACAGCTATACATTGTGAAATGATTGAATCAAGCTAATTTACAGACCCGTCACCTCACATACTCACCATTTTTTGTGAAGAGAACATTTAAAATCTATCCTCTTAGTAATTTTCAGGTATATAATACGTTAACTACAGTTACCATCCTGTACAATAGATCTCCAGAACTTATTCAAGGGAGGAAAGTTGGCCTAGCATGGTGGCTCACACCTGTAATCCCAGCACTTTGGGAGGCCAAGGTGGGTGGATATCTTGCTCAGGAGTTTGAGACCAGCCTGGGCAACATGGTGAGACCCCATTTCTGCTAAAAATAAAACTAAAAAAATTAGCTGGGTGGGTGGTGGTGCATGCCCATAATCCTCACTACTTGGGAGGCTGAGGTGGGAGGATCACTTGAGCCTGGGAGGCGGAGGTTGTAGTGAGCTGAGGTTGCACCACTGCATTCCAGCCTGGGCAAGAGAGCCAGACCCTGTCTCAAAAAAAAAAAAAAAAAAAAAAAAAAGGGAGGAACGTCAACTTAACTCTTTTGAGGAGTATTGCTGTAAATAGAACAAGAAAATGAGACAGTAGCTGGTGGGAAAATTTGTGTCAAGAGTTCTTTTTGTGTTTTGTTTTCTTTTTGTGATGGCGTCTAGCTCTGTCACCCAGGCTGTAGTGCAATGCTGCAGTCTTGGCTCTCTGCAACGTCTGCCTCCCAGGTTCAAGCAATTCTCCTGCCTCAGCCTCCCAGGTAGCTGGGATTACAGGCTTGTGCCACGATGCCCGGCTAATTTTTGTATTTTTAGTAGAGATGGGGTTTCACCATGTTGACCAGGCTGCTCTTGAACCCCTGACCTCATGTGATCCTCCCACCTTGGCCTCCCAAAGTGCTAGGATTTCAGGCATGGGCCACCGCGCCAGGCCTTTGTTTTGTGTTAAAGGTAGGAAATAAGGCCTGTTTGGTGATAGGCATGATCCAGTAGACAAGAAGAGAATGGTGATGTAGGGGTGCTGATAGAATAACTGAGTGATTTCCTTGCATGGGTAAAATGGGGTGGGCTCCAGTACATGATGGATTAAATTAGCTTTAGACAGCAGCATGGTTGGTGGCAATAAATGGAAAGCAGAGAAGATGGGTGCAAGTGAGAATGTGTGTGTAGATGGTCTGAGGACATGCTGTTAGGTCATTAGCTGAGAGTGGTGATGCAGGAGGAGGTCCTGAGTTTAAAGGTGTGAATTAGTCACCTGGGAAAGAAGGAGAATGAGTGAGTTAGGGAAATAGAGTTTAAGAGTCTAAGGTCACTAAGGGCCCACCTCAGACTGTTGGTCAGGATTCTAAAGTAAGACCATTGGTGTGATTTTGTGTTGTCTCCAGCTACTTTCTCTGCAGACATGGAACAGGCAGAAAGTGGGGATTAACTAGGTTTATGGGTTGGAGTGAAGAGTCATGGGAATCAAGGGTGTATGCAAAAAGAAGATGACCATGATTGAGGCCAGGCACGGTGGCTCATGCCTGTAATCCCAGCACTTTGGGTGGCTGAGGCGGGAGGATCGCTTGAACCCAGGAGTTTGAGACCAGCCTGGGCATCATAACAAGACCCCATCTCTACAAAAATATTAAAATTAGTCACGTGTGGTAGCAGGCACCTGTAGTCCCAGCTACTTGGGAGGCTCTGGTGGGAGGATTGCTTTTGAGTCCAGAGTTTGGGGTTACAGTATGCTATGATCATGCCACTGAACTCCAGCCTGGGTGAGAGAACGAGACTCTGTAACAACAACAAAAATAATTGTCCAGATTTTGTCAACTCTCTTTCTTTCCTTTCACTGCCTTTGGGGTAGGGTTAGGAGTTATGCCTCAGCTTTCTGTCCCACCGGGATCTTCTGAGATTTAACTTCCTTGCCCTCAATTTTTCAACCTTTCTATTAGCTGCTTTTGATTTTTTGTCTTAAAGCACGCGTGCGCGCGCACACACACACACACACACACTCACAATCGTTTTGTTTATTACATTAGGAAAATGAGATTCTGATAGTGCTTCCTTCCCCTATCTTAACCCTGTAGTAATCAGAATATGTATTTTTTTTAAAAAAGTCCTTTCCAGATGATTTTTGCTATCAGCCATGTTTGGGAACAATTGTGTTAGATGACACAGAATTGGGCCAGTGGAGAAAGCCATCAGAGCTCTCCTTTGGTTAATACCGCACCGTTCATAAATTCACCTGCTGGTATTTTTCTGTAATGTTGGGCAATAGCTTTTCTGCTATAATCAAGAACACCTGTGTTTCCCTTTGGCCAGCCCATTGTCACTACGACTGAAATAGATGATCTGAACATTCTTCTCCTTTCTTGCCACTTCTCTCCCAGATGTGTGACAGTGCGGAAGAGGGGGTGGACGGAGACACTGTGAACATGTTTGTGGTTCACCCAACAACTCCTGCGCAGTATTTCCACCTGCTTAGGAGACAGATGGTCCGGAACTTCAGAAAACCACTCATTGTTGCTTCCCCTAAGATGTTACTCAGGCTCCCAGTAAGTAGAAGGTGGTGAATAAGCCTTCCTCCTTCTGTCATTTTTTGCACTCCATTTTTCTCTATTTTCCATATCTAATTATATTTAAATTACAGAAATACCTTTTTAGTTTCAACTGACTTTGCTACTTTCATTTTTTTTGTTGTTTTTTGAGACGCAGTCTCGCTCTGTCGCCCAGGCTGGAGTGCAATGGTGCAATCTCGGCCCGTTGCAACCTCTGACTCCTGGGTTTAAGCGATTCTCCCGCCTCAGCCTCCCAAGTAGCTGAGATTACAGGCATGTGCCACCACACCCAGCTAATTTTTGTATTTTTAATAGAGATGGGGTTTCGCCATCTTGGCCAGACTAGTCTCTAACTCTTGACCTCAGGTGATTCGCCCGCCTCGGCCTCCCAAAGTGCTGGGATTGCAGGCGTGAGCCACCACACCCAGCCTGCTTTCATTTTTTAAACAGCCTTTTAAGACTACCTGGAAAGATAGGTAGGTTTTCTGTCATTGTAATGAAGGACAGGGATAGCAGATGTTATACTAGTGCCCTCCTGAGCAGAAATACTATTTAGAAAAGCTTTTAGGCTATTAGGCTGGGCATGGTGGCTCATGCCTATAATTCCAGGACTTTGGGAGGCCTAGGCAAGAGGATTGCTTGAGCCCAGGAGTTTGAGAGCAACCTGGGCAACATTGCAAGACCCCATCTCTGAAAAAAAAAATTGGCTGGTGTGGTGGCTCACACCTGTGCTGTCAGCTGCTCAGGAGGCTGAGATGGGAGCATCTTTTGAGCCCTGGAGTTCAAGGCTGCAGTGACGTATGACCATGCCACTACACTCCAGCCTGGGCAACACAGCAAGACCTTGTCTGAAAAAGAAAAGAAAAAGTTTTAAAGCCCATATGGTCTAAGCACTATTTTTTTTTGATAGCAGCAATTTGGGAATTCAAAGTATTTTGTTGAAAATGAGTGGCATTATTTGTCATTCTTTTTTTTTTTTTTTTCTTTTTGAGATGGAGTCTTGTGCTGTTGCCCAGGCTAGAGTGCAGTGGCGTGAAATTTATCATTTTATCATTTAACACATACGTAGGTTTACCTATTTATCTGTTAAGTGTACATTGTTTTTCAAATCGCAAAAATATGCTAGTTTTCAAATAGAAATGTTCAAAATAATAAATACTACTAAGCATATATTTTTCCCATCTGCTATACTTTTTTCAGGTTCATATGAGTTTTAATTAGAATTAGTATTAAATTTTTTTTTTTTTTTTGAGACGGAGTCTCACTCTATCACCCAGGCTGGATTGCAGTGGTGCTGTCTCAGCTCACTGCAACCTCCAACTCCCGGGTTCAAGCGATTCTCCTGCCTCAGCCTCCTGAGTAGCTGGGATTATAGGCACTCGCCATCATACCTGGCTAATTTTGTATTTTTAGTAGAGATGGGGTTTCACTGTGTTGGACAGGTGGTCTCGAACTCCTGGCCTCATGTGATCCACCTGCCTTGGCCTCCCGAAGTGCTGGGATTACAGGCATGAGCCACCGTGCCCGGCCGGGAGTTTTACAGTTTTTACATTTATTTGGATATGACTGCTGAGGTGAAATAAGACGTTTAGAATTTGGCCATTCAAGAATATCTTGTGCTGCTCACAAAGGTTCGAGAGTGTATATTTGGAATTGAGGGGTACTGAAGAAAAGCTGCGAGTGATTTGCTTCCACCCCTTGGTTGGTTGGTTGGTTGGTTGGTTTTTTGAGACGGAGTCTCGCTCTGTCGCCCAGGCTGGAGTGCAGTGCTGCGATCTCGGCTCACTGCAAGCTCCGCCTCCCGGGTTCAGGCCATTCTCCTGCCTCAACCTCCTGAGTAGCTGGGACTACAGGCGCCTGCCACCACAACCTGCTAATTTTTTGTATTTTTAGTGGAGACAGGGTTTCACTGTGTTAGCCAGGATGGTCTCGATCTCCTGACCTCGTGATCCGCCCGCCTCGGCCTCCCAAAGTGCTGGGATTACAGGCATGAGCCACCGCTCCCGGCCTGTTTGTTTGTTTCTTGAGATGGAGTGTCGCTCTGTTGCCCAGGCTGGAGTGGAGAGCGCGATCTTGGCTCACTCACTGCAAACTCCGCCTCCCAGGCTCAAGCAATTCTCCAGCCTCAGCCTCCCCAGTAGCTGGGATTACAGGCTTGTACCACCATGCTCAGCTAATTTTTGTACTTTTAGTAGAGACAGAGTTTCATCATGTTGGCCAGGCTGGTCTCGAACTCCTGGCCTCAAGTGATCGGGCTGACTCGGCCTCCCAAAATGCTGGGATTATAGGTGTGAGCCACTATGCCTGGCCTCGTTGTTTTAAGCAGTTTTTAGCGTTCAGAGGGGAGTAGGGAGGTACTCATTCTCAGGGGCGATATTTTCATGGCCCTAAAATCAGTGCCTCCTTAAACTTTTTGCACTAGGTACCTTACTTGACTCACCCTAGCCTGGCCCTGGGAGTCAGTATCTAGTCAATAGCCAGGAAATGGATTTCAGTAGTCTTACCAATAGCAGCCATTCATTTTTAGTTCACTTATAGTGGTCTACCGGTTCTTTCTCACCCAGTGTTTCGCAAACAACCTTATATATTTCGAGGTGACCTCATAAGCCTGGAAGCATCACCGAACATTTAGGAAGAGTTAATGCAATGCCTTTAGCACCATTTTTCTGATGGGGCTCTTTTTTTTCTTTTTTTTGTTATTTTGAGAGTCTCGCTTTGTTGCCTAGGCTGGCATGCAGCGGCATAATCTTGGCTCACTGCAACCTTTGCCTACTGAGTTCAAGCAAGGCCTCAGCCTCCGACGTAGCTGGGACTATTAGGTGTGTGCCACCACACCCAGCAATTTTTTTTTTTTTTTTTTTTTTTTTTGAGACAGAGTTTTGCTCTGTCACCCAGGCTGGAGTGCAGTGGCACAATATCAGCTCACTGCAACCTCCATTTCCTGGGTTCAAGCAATTCTCCTGCCTCAGCCTCCCAAGTAGCTGGGATTACAGGCATGCACCACCATGCCTGGCTCATTTTTGTATTTTTAATAGAGACGAGGTTTCGCCATGTGGGCCAGGCTGGTCTCAAACTCCTGGCCTCAAGCAATATGGCTGCCTCGGCCTCCCAAAGTGCTGGGATTACAGGCATGAGCCACCACGTCCGGCCTGATTCTTAAAATTATGTCGTGGCACCAGGCAAAAGGTAATCTTTTTTTAAATTCATTTTTAAATTTTTATTGTCATCCTTGTGCAGGGGCCATGCTAATCTTCTCTGCAGTGTTCTAATTTTAGTATTATGTGCTGCCAAAATGAGCACAAAAGGCAATCTTTTTACTTTTTTTTTTTCTTGAGATGGAGTTTCCTGTTACCCAGGCTATAGTGCAATGGTGTGATCTCAGCCCACTGCAACCTCCGGCTCCCAGGTTCAAGCAATTCTTCTGTCTCACTCTCCCCAGTAGCTGGGATTACAGGCATGCACCACCACGCCCAGCTAACTTTTATAATTTTAGTAGAGACGGGGTTTCACCATGTTGGCCAGGCTGGTCTTGAACTCCTGATATCAGGCAATCTGTCCACCTCTGCCTCCCAAAGTGCTGGGATTATAGGCATGAGCCACCGCGCCCAGTCTTTTTCTTTTCTTTTTTTTTTTTTTTTTTGAGACAAGGTCCAGCTCTGTCACCCAGGCTGGAGTGCAGTGGCATGATCATGGCTCATTGCAACTTCTGCCTCCCAAGCTCAAACTTCTAGCCTCCCACCTCATCCTCCTGAGTAGCTGGGACTACAGGCATGCGCTACCACACCTGGCCAATTTTTGTATTTTTTTGTAGAGATGGGGTTTCACCATCTTGCCTAGGCTGGTCTCAAACTTGTGAGTTCAAGCAATCCACCTGCTTCAGCCTCCCAAAGTTCTAGGATCACAGGCTGGAGCCACTGCAACTGGCCAGTTTTGGTTTGTTTTGTTTTGGATGAGGTCTTGCTCTGTTGGCCAGGCTGGAGTGCAATGGTGCGATTTCAGCTCACTGCACCCTCTGCCTTCTGGGTTCAAGCAATTCTCCCGCCTCAGCCTCCTGAGTAGCTGGGATTACAGACACCCGCCATCATGCCCAGCTAATTTTTGTATTTTTATATTTTTGTAGAGATGGGATTTCACCATGTTGGCCAGGCTGGTCTCAAACTCCTGACCTCAGGTGATCCGCCCACCTTGGCCTCCCAAAGTGCTAGGATTACAGGCATGAGCCACGGCACCTTTTTTTTTTTTTTTTTTTTTAATAGAGGCAGGGCACCAGTGGGGATGGTGGAGTAGGGGGTGCAAAGGGAGTCTCGCTATGTTGCCCAGGCGGGTCTTGAACTGGCCTCCAGCGATCCTCCTGCCTTGGCCTCCCAAAGTGTTAAGATTCCAAAAGGCTATCTTATGTAACCTCAGAAACATAGTTTTACCCTGAAGTATACAGAACTGATATTTTTTGGCAAGGCATTGCGTCTGTTAGGACATGGGTCTCCTTGCAGTGCTAGGCTAGAACTTTGGTGCTCGTGTTTGATAGCGACCCTTGTAAGTGACAGCATCACCTCTTTCTGTTGCTTGCTGGATGTGTGGCCTCTTCTCCCTCGTAGGCAGCCGTGTCAACTCTTCAAGAAATGGCACCAGGAACAACATTTAACCCGGTCATTGGTGATTCATCTGTGGATCCAAAAAAGTAAGATATGTATCTCTGTTTTCATATTCTGTGGCAGAATTTTAATTAATGGGAAAAGTAGTTCACATTAAGAGATCACAGGTGATGCAGATCTCCCCTCTCCTATTTTTATTTATTTATTTATTTATTTTTGACACTGAGTCTGGCTCTATTGCCCAGGCTGGAGGGCAGTGGTGCAATCTCAGCTCTATGCAACCTCCGCCTCCCGGATTCAAGTGATTCTTGTGCTTCAGCCTCCCAAGTAGCTGGGATTACAGGTGCCCGCCACCACACCCTGCTAATTTTTTTATTTTTAATAGAGATGGGGTTTCACCATGTTGGCCAGGCTGGTCTCGAACTCCTGACCTCAGGTTATCCACCCACCTCAGCCTCTGAAAGTGCTGGGATTGCAGGCGTGAGCCACCATGCCTGGCCTCCTCTATCCTAAGTCCTTTAAGTCAGTGGAGTATGAGTTAAGTGTGGGTGGGAAAGTGGACTTTGTAGGCGCATGTTGCTGAAGAAGGATCCCCAGGAATAGCCTGTGACTGAACTCGGCTGCAGAGACCCCCACAACCTTGTTCATGAGGACTGTAAATCTGCACTGTCTCCCGTTTCTTCTGACATAATTCTCTTTTTTTTTTTTTTTTGAGGTTGAGTCTTGCTCTGTCGCCCAGGCTGGAGTGCAGTGGCACGATCTTGGCTCACTGCAAGCTCCGCCTCCCGGGTTCACGCCATTCTCCTGCCTTAGCCTCCCGAGTAGCTGGGACTACAGGTGCCTGCCAGTACGCCCGGCTAATTTTTTGTATTTTTAGTAGAGACGGGGTTTCACCGTGTTAGCTAGGATGGTCTCGATCTCCTGACCTCGTGATCTGCCCGCCTTGGCCTCCCAAAGTGCTGGGATTACAGGCGTGAGCTACCGCACCTGGCCTCTTCTGACGTAATTCTTACTTTAAAAAATTTCTCCCCCACCCTATTGTTCCTTTTCTGTCCAACAGGGTTAAGACCCTCGTGTTCTGCTCCGGCAAACATTTCTACTCCCTGGTGAAACAAAGAGAATCTCTGGGGGCCAAGACGCATGACTTTGCCATCATCCGAGTAGAGGAACTCTGCCCCTTCCCGTTGGATTCTTTACAGCAAGAGATGAGCAAATACAAACATGTTAAAGGTAAGAGGTTGTTCTCATTTGGGTTTTGATGTTCAGTTACCTGAAACCCATTTCAGCTCTTTTAAATGAAAAGACGTGGTGGGGGTTATTAGAAAATTGAATCTTGGGCCGGGCGCGGTGGCTCACACCTGTAATCCCGGCACTTTGGGAGGCTGAGGTGGGTGGATCACAAGGTCAGGAGATTGAGACCATCCTGGCTAACACAGTGAACCCCCGTCTCTACTAAAAATAAAAAAAATTAGCCGGGCGTGGTGGTGGGCGCCTGCAGTCCCAGCTACTGGGGAGGCTTAAGCAGGAGAATGGTGTGAAACTGGGAGGTGGAGTTTGCAGTGAGCCGAGACCGCACCAATGCACTCCAGCCTGGGTGACAGCGTGAGACTCTGTCTCGAAAAAAAAAAAAAAAAGAAGAAGAAAGTTGAATCTCAGCCGGGTGCAGTGGCTCACACCTGTAATCCTATCACTTTGGCAGGCCAAGGCAGGCAGATCACTTGAGGTCAGGAGTTTGGGACCAGCCTGGCCAACATGGCAAAACCCCATTTCTACTAAAAATATAAAAATTAGCTGGGCATGGTGGTGCACGCCTGTAGTCCTGGCTACTTAGGTGGCTGAGGCAGGGGGATCACTTGAGCCTGGGAGGCTGAGGCTTCAGCAAGCCCAGATTGTGCCACCGCACTCCAGCCTGGGCTACAGAGTGAGACCCTGTCTCTAAAAAACAAAAAAAAGGCCCGGCACGGTGGCTCACACCTGTGATCCCAGCACTTTGGGAGGCCAAGGTGGGCAGATCACTTGAGGTCAGGAGTTCAAGACCAGTCTGGCCCACATGGAAAAGCCCTGTCTCTACTAAAAATACATAAAATAGCCAGGCTTGGTGGCGGGCGGGTGCCTGTAATCCTAGCTACTCCAGAGGCTGAGGCAGGAAAGTCACTTGAACCCAGGAGGCGGAGCATGCAGTGAGCCCAGATTGTGCCGCTGCACTCCAGCCTGGGCGACAGAGTGAGACTCCATTTCAAAAAAACAAAACAAACCCAAAGAAAACAAATAATCCAATTTTTCAAAATGTGCAAAAGCTTTGAGTAGGCACTTCTCCAAAGAACTGGATGGCAAATAAGCCCTTGAAAAAATGCTCAATATTATTCATGTTAAAAGAAATGAAAATTAATCCAGAATGAGCTATGGCCACACACCTATTAGAATGGTTAAAACTAAAACAAAACAAAACAACAGACTCACGGTATGAGTGTTGATGAGGAGGGAGCAGAGCCACTGGAACCCTCACTCGCTGCTGGTGGATGCAAACTGGTGCAGCCACCTTGGAAAAAAGTAAGTTTCTTATAAAGTTAAACACCGAGTTACCATATTCCCCTAGCAGTCTCACTCATAGGTATTTACTCAAGAGAAATGAAAACACATTCACAGCCCAGGCATGGTGGCTCATGTTCGTAGTCCCAGCACTTTGGGAGCTCGAGGCAGAAGGATCACTTGAGGCCAGGAGTTGGAGACTAGCCTGAGCAATACAGCAAGACCCTGTCTCTACAAAAAATAAAAGAAATTAGCCAGGCGTGATAGCACATGCCTGTAGTTTTCGCCTACTCGAGAGGTTGAGGTGGGAAGATTGCTTGAGCCCAGCAGTTCAAGGCTGCAGTAAGCCGTGATCGTACCACTGCATTTCCAGCCTTGGTGACAGAGTGAGACCCACTCTCTCAAAAAATTTTATTTAATTACAAAAGAGAAAATAGCCCAGGCACAGTGGCTCATGCCTGTGCCAGCACTTTGGGAGGCCGAGGCGGGTGGATCACTTGAGCTCAGGAGTTCAAGACCAGCCTGGGCAACATGGCAAAACCCCTTTTCTAAAAAACAAATAGAAAAATTAGCCAGGTGTGCTGGCATGTGCCTGTAGTCCCAGCTATTTCGGAGGCTGAGGTGGGAGGATCACGTGAGCCCGGGAAGTTGAGGCTGCAGTGAGCTGTGATTATGCCACTGCACTCCAGACTGGTTGATAAAATGAGACCCTGTCGCAAAAAATAATAATAAACAAGTTTACGGAAAAATCTGTGGGCAAGTGTTTATAGCAGCTTTATTCCTAATTGCCCCAAACTGGAAACAACCAAAATGCCCTTCAACCAGTGAATGAATAAACAGTTAGTGGCACATCCATATAATGTGCTACTCAGCAACGGAAAGGAGTGAACCATTGCCGTGCATAGCAACGTGAATCAATCACAAATGCTTATTACAGTTCCAGGAGCCCCAAGACTGCATAATTTCATTTATATGACATTATGGAAAAGAAAAAAACTGTAGCGATAGAGAAAAGATCCGTGATTTTCAGTGGTGGGGGTGGGAGCTGGAGTCGACTACAAAAGGTCAGGATGAGGAAATGCTGGGGGTTGATAGAACTGTTCTGTATCGTGTTTGAGGTGGTGGATACATGACTGTATTTGCCAGGAAAAAAAGAGACAAGCAACACTATGCCATATTGGAAAAGCATATATTTAATTGAATTTGAATATATAGAGAAAAGTCTCTCTAAACGTATCTCTAGATATTCCCCTTCCTGTTTTGGTGTACGGATGCTCCTCAACTTACGAGGGGGCTATATCCCAATAAATGCATCGTCAGTTGAAAATACCGTTAAGTTGAAAATGCAGGCCATGCGCAGTGGCTCACGCCTGTAATCCCAGCACTTTGGGAGGCTGAGGTGGGTGGATCACCTGAGGTCGGGAGTTTGAGACCAGGGTCACCAACATGGCAAAACCCCGTCTCTACTAAAAATACAAAAATTAGCCAGGTGTGGTGGCACATACCTGTAGTCCCAGCTCCTTGGGAGCCTGAGGCAGAAGAATTGCTTGAACCTGGGAGACGGAGGTTGCAGTGAGCCTAGATTGTGCCACTGCACTCCAGCCTGGGCACAAGACTCTGTGTCAAAAAAAAAAAAAAAAAAAAAAAACATGAAAATTTGGTACAGGCGGGGCGCGGTGGCTCACGCCTGTAATCCCAGCACTTTGGGAGGCCGAGGCGGGCGGATCACGAGGTCAGGAGATCAAGACCATCCTGGCTAACACAGTGAAACCCCGTCTCTACTGAAAATACAAAAAAATTAGCCGGGCGTGGTGGCGGGCGCCTGTAGTCCCAGCTACTCGGGAGGCTGAGGCAGGAGAATGGCGTGAACCTGGGAGGCGGAGCTTGCAGTGAGCCGAGATTGCGCTACTGCACTCCAGCCTGGACGACAGAGCGAGACTCCGTCTCAAAAAAAAAAAAAAGAAAAGAAAATTTGGTACATATACACCAGGGAATACTATGCAGCCATAAAAAGGAATGAGATCATGTCTTTTGCAAGGACAGGGATGGAGTTGGAGTCCATTATCCTCAGCAAACTAACGCAGGATCAAAAAACCAAATACCGCATGTTCTCACTTATAAGTGGGAACTGAATGATGAGAACACGTGGACACAAGGACGGGAACGACACACAGTGGGGCCTGTCCGAGGGTCACGGGGGAGGAGGGAGAGCATCAGGCAGAATAGCTAATGGATGCTGGGTTAATACCTAGGTGATGGATGATCTGAGGAGCAAACCTCCGTGGCACACATTTACCTGCATAACAAACCTGCACATCCTGCATGTGTACCCCAGAACTTAAAAAAGAAAAAAGAAAATGCATTGAATACACCTAAACTACAAAACACAGCTTAGCCTAGCCTGCCTTAAACATGCTCAGAACACTCACATTAGCTTATCGTTGGGCACAATCATTTAACACAAAATCTATTACATTTCATAATGAAGTGTTGAATATCTCAGATAATTTATCGAATACTGTACCAAAAGTGAAAAACAGAACTGTTGTATGGGTACTTGAAGTACAGTTTCTAGTGAATGTGAATCCCTTTCACACCATCGTAAAATTGAAAACTCCATCGTAGGTGGGATCATAGTAAATTGGGGACCGTCTGCATGTGTCTACTTGAGGTGCTGAAAGAATTTCTTCTCTCATAGATCATATTTGGAGTCAGGAGGAACCTCAGAACATGGGTCCGTGGTCATTTGTTTCTCCAAGGTTTGAAAAGCAGCTGGCCTGCAAGGTAATCACACGTTTTCTCTGGTAGTGTTTTGTGTGCATGTTGTTTTTCTTTTCTTTCTTTTTTTTTTTTTTTTTTTTTTTTTTGAGACAGAGTCTCACTCTGTTGCCCAGGCTGAAGTGCAGTGGCGCAATCTCAGCTCACTGCAAGCTCCGCCCCCCGGGTTCACGCCATTCTCCTGCCTCAGCCTCCCAAGTAGTTGGGACTCCAGGCGCCTGCCACCACGGCCGGCTAATTTTTTTTTGTATTTTTAGTAGAGACGGGGTTTCACCATGTTAGCCAGGATGGTCTCAATCTCCTGACCTCGTGATCCGCCCACCTCGGCCTCCCAAAGCGCTGGGATTACAGGCATTGAGGCACGGAGCCCTGTCCCTCTAATCTCTTCTGTGTAACTCATTATTTGAAAGAGGTGATTTATGGTTAAACAAGCTAAGAGAAATACATGCACTGTCTTGTTGGAACTAAGCAGAGCTCTGATCTAGTCAAAATGTCATTATATTTCTTCTCTGCTGCACTTATAGCTCCGTCTGGTGGGCCGGCCCCCTTTGCCAGTACCCGCTGTAGGAATTGGCACAGTTCACTTGCACCAGCATGAAGATATCCTCGCCAAGACCTTCGCTTGAGGATGACTTTTGAAGAAACACTATTTCTCTTTAAGAAAATGGCCATTAAGGCCGGGTGGGGTGGCACATGCCTGTAATCCCAGCACTTTGGGAGGCCAAGGCTGGTGGATCACCTGAGGTCAGGAGTTCGAGACCAGCCTGGCCAACACGGTGAAACCCCGTCTCTACTAAAAATACAAAAAATGCCGGGTGTGGTGGTGGGCACCTGTGATCCCAGCTTCCTGGGAGGCTGAGGCAAGAGAATCACTTGAATCTGGGAGGCGGAGGTTGCAGTGAGCCAGGATCACACCATTGCTGTCCAGCCTGGGTGACAGAGCAAGACTGCGTTTCAAAAAAAAAAAAAAGCCATTAAAAGAGGCCTCCTTCCTCCACTCTCTCAACCCCTCTGTTGGGTAACATGGAAAGACTGTATTCCTCTAAGATGTTGGGATTGATATACATGATTTAATAACCACGGGGAACTGGTTATGAATATGTGAATGCAACCAGCAAATTTATCCTTGAAGGTGTGATGGTAGAAATAGGAAAACAACAAAAGAAAAACAATAACAAAAAAAGAAAGTGTGATGGCTGGGTGCAGTGGCTCACGCCTGTAATCCCAGCACTTTGGGAGGCTTAGGCGGCTGGATCACCTGAGATCAGGAGTTCAAGACCAGCCTGGTCAACGTGGTGAAACCCCGTTTCTACTAAAAATATGAAAATTAGTTGGGTGTGGTGGCATGCGCTTGTAGCCTCAGCTACTCCGGAGGCTGAGGCAGGAGAATTGCTTGAACCTGGGAGGCAGAGGTTGCAGTGAGCCGAAATGGCGCCACTGTACTCCAACCTGGGCGACAGAGCAAGACTCCATCTCAGAAATTAAAAGGAAAGTATGATAGTGTTATGGATTTTAGCTCTGAGTGAGCTGGAAAACTAGGTCATTATCTAGATGATTTCAGACTTGACCCTAATTGACCATATACGACCAGGAAACACTTCTGAGTTTACAGCTCCGTGGCGATGACCTCAACACTGCCTCTTGATTTGTTTGATGCATGTCACTTTCATTAATTTTCCACCTCCTTTTTGAAAGTCCTGTGGCAGTACTAATATTTTCATTTTATGTAATCTCTGGTGCTGCTTTCCAGTCACTGTATGAAGTGTCTCCCCAACACTAGCAAATCTAGGTCCTACTAAATACAAATCTCTGGGTGGATGATCTTCTAGTATTGTATTTTTAAATTAAGGAGTTTTAGTTATAATGAAATTGATTTGTAGTCTGTTTTGCCGTAAACTTGTTTTTCTTTGAATTGTTCTTATAGTGATATCTTACTATTTTTAACTGTCTGGGGTTTCTGATATGGGGATTTCAGCCCCTGGTTAATCAGTCTTGTCCCTACAAGTCCCTGATGCAGTATGTTTATTTGTGATGTTTAAAGAACATTTCTTGGCTGGGCGCTGTGGCTTGCGCCTGTAATCTCAGCACTTTGGGAGGCTGAGGTGGGTGGATCACCTGAGGTTGGGAGTTTGAGACCAGCCTGACAAAACATAGTGAAACCCCGTCTCTACTAAAAATACAAAAATTAGCTGGGCGTGGTGGTGGGTGTCTGTAATCCCAGCTACTCGGGAGGCTAAGGCAGGAGAATCGCTTGAACCCGGGAGGTGGAGGTTGCAGTGGGCTGAGATCCTGCCACTGCACTCCAGTCTGGGTGACAGAGCAAGACTCCATCTCAAAAAATAAATAAATAGAAAGAGAGAGAGAGGAAAAAAAAAGAAAAGAACACTTCTTTATTTGAGGGACTTTCCCAACACCAGGTGCTTGGGGATTTCTTAGAGATCACCAACCGACTCCCTCACTGTGAAATTAAACCAAGTACTGGAAACGTAACTAAATAGCGAACCATGTAGCTTCACCTGACTCAGTGCTGGGGGCCTCTACCATCTACTGTGCTTGTGTCATGATGCTTTTTCTCTGAAGTGGTGTGGGAAGTACCAGGGGACTGGCAGAAGCCCAGGCCCTCTCTACTTTTACCAGCAACTGATCATGTCTTTCAGAATCCATGTACATATAGGCTGTTCTAGCCACAGTGGTAGATTTATGATTCACATCCGAAAGTGTGCCTTAGTTATCAATTTAACATTTCTCTAGTATTCATATCCCTTTTCTTACCATATACCTCAGTGTATCCTTCCTGTGTCAAGCCTTATAAATCATGTAATTTAGTGCCACTCATGTAAATCAGTAAAATCACAAAGGTCTATTTAATGAAAACGATTTACCAATGTTGTTTTTTTTTTAACAAGAAAAAAAATAAAAGCACATTGTCATTTTTTTTCCTCAGGACTCCTGGACTTCTTGAATTAAAAGATTTCAAAAGTCTAAGCACAAAAATGAGATGGAAGATTAGATCTTTGTAAAAGGTTAGTTTAGGCTGGGCGTGGTAGCTCACGCCTGTAATCACAGCACTGTGGGAGGTCAAGATGGGTGCATCACCTGAGGTCAGGCATTTGAGACTAGCCTGGCCAACATGGCTAAACCCCGTCTCTTACTAAAAATATAAAAATTAGCGGGGCATGGTGGTGCATGCCTGTAATCCCAGCTACTTGGGAGGCTGAGGCAGGAGAATCACTTGATCTCAGGAGGTGGAGGTTGCAGTGAGCCGAGATCGCACCACTGTACTCCAGCCTGTGTGACAGAGCGGGACTCTGTCTCAAAAAATAAAAGGTTACTTTAAATCTCTCTCTCCAAATTTCTTTTATTTTGAGACAGAGTCTCGCTTTGTCGCCCAGGCTGGAGTGGTGCGATCTCAGCTCACTGCAACCTCCACCTCCTGGGTTCAAAAGATTTTCCTGCCTCAGCCTCCCGAGTAGCTGGGACTACAGGTACGTGCCACAGCCAGTTTTTTGTATTTTTAGCAGAGATGGGGTTTCACTGTGTTAGCTAGGATGGCCTTGATCTCCTGACCTCATGATCCGCCCACCTTGGCCTCCCAAAGTGCTGGGTTTACAGGCGTGAGCCACTGTGACTGGTGGATCTCTCCAAATTTCTAATTTTACACCTCACAGTCTGTTCATGGTTTCTTTTTATGTCTTCTCTAACTCGAGTCATGAAATGTGTCTTCTGTTGGCTTAACCTTTCTACTCTCAATCACTACTGCAACATGGATCAGCACTTTACATTCCCTTGCGGGGAGGGACCATTTGAGGAATTCCAAATCAAATACTCATTACTTTTTTTTCCCTTAAAAATTTAGTAGGCCAGGCATGGTGGCTCATGCTTGTAATCCCGGCACTTTGGGAGGCTGAGGTGGGCAGATCACCTAAGGTCAGGAGTTTGAGACCAGTGTGGCCAACCTGGTGAAAGCCTGTTTTTACTAAAAAATACAAAGATCAGCCAGGCGTTGTTGTGCATGCTTGTAGTCCCTGCTACTTGAGAGGCTGAGGCAGGAAAATCACTTGAACTACTCCAGCATGGGCAACAGAGCAAGACTCCATCTCAAAAAAAAAAAAAAAGTGTAAAAGGGATACTATTTTTATTGTCAACCAAGGAATTTTTTAAAAATAATAAAATTTCAAAGGTAATATAGTCAGTCTAAAGATGTCTAAGCTTCATAGTATTTTTCCCAAATAGCATGTGTATGCAAGACATAGAAGAGCTAAGCAAAATAGTTATTATTCTCACTAAAAAATTTTTTATTTTACTAAGAATAATTTGTAATTTCAGACAAAACTAAAATTTTTCCATGGTTGCTACTATTTCTACTTCTTGAATACCCAATTTAAGGTTTAGTCCTCATTGAACATTAAAATGGCATAGATAGATATAAATAATAGATATAAATAAGATACAAATATAAAATTACTAAGGTTTTCTTTTTTTCTTTTGAGACCAAATCTCGCTCTGTGGCCCAGGTTGGAGGGCAGTGGCGCGATCCCGGTTCACTGCAACCTCCGCCTTTCTAGTTCAAGTGATTCTGTGTCAGCATTAGGCCGCTTTGGCCTCTTAAAGTGCTGGGATTACAGGCGTGAGCCACCACGCCTGGCCCTTTTACAAAATTGAAGAAATGAAAGGGTTACCTCGCCCAAAAAAAAAAAAAAAAAAAGATTACACTGGAAGGAAATCACAGATTAAGGATCAAGACTGTTGAGTCTTTAGGTTCCAAAAGCTTCACCTACATTTTTCTTATATGTATTTGGATATTAAAGAAAATAAGTTACATATACACAATGGAATATTATTCAGCCATTTAAAAAAAATAAAATCTTGTCATTTGTAGCAACATGGATGGAACTGGAGGTCATCATGTTACGTGAAATAAGTCAAGCACAGAAAGACAAAACTTGGATATTCTCACTCACATGGGAGCTTAAAAAGTGGATTTTGGCCAGGCGCGGTAGCTCATGCCTGTAATCCCAGCCCCTTGGGAGGCCAAGGCGGGTGGATCACCTGAGGTCAGGAGTTTGAGACCAGCCTGGCCAAGAGGGTGAAACCCTGTCTCTACTAAAAATACAAAAAATTAGCCGGGTGTGGTGGTGGATGCCTGTAAATCCCAGCTACTGGGGAGGCTGAGGCAGGAGAATTGCTTGAACCCAGGAAGCAGAGGTTGCAGTGAGCTGAGATCATGCCATTGCACTCCAGCCAAGGTGACAAGAGCAAGACTCCGTCTCAAAAAAAAAAAAAAAAAATGTGGATCTCATGAAGATAGAGAGTAGATCAGTGGTATCAGAGGTTGGGTGGGGAAGGGGTGGGCTGATGAAAAGAAGTAGATTAATGGGTACAAATATATGGTTAGGTAGAAGAAATAAGACCTACTGTTAGATGGATCGGTAGGTGACCATAGTTTAATCAGTAGGTGACCATAGTTTACAATATCTACTATACATTGTGAAATAGCTAGAGGAGAATTCAAATGGTTCTATCATAAAGAAAAGACAAATATTTAAGGTGATGGATATCCCAAATACACCAATTTGATATTTACAAATTATATGAATGTATTAAATTATCACATGCACCTTGAAAGTATGTACATCTAGCATTCATCAATTAAAAAACCCCAAAAGCTCTTACTTTATAGAAATAGTAATTCATTGTCATTTTATTTAAATCTGATAAAGCACAGTCTAAAGCAGACTCCTTTCCTCACTGCCAATTGCAATTTTATTTATTTATTTATTTATTTATTTAGAGACAGAGTCTCACTCTGTCCCCCAGGCTGGAGTGCACTGGCACGATTACGGCTCACTGCAGCCGTGAATTCCTGGGCTCAAGTGATCGTCCCATCTCAGCCTCCCAAGTAGCTAGAACTAACGTGCCTGCCACTATGCCCTGCTAATTAAACAAATTTTTTTTCTTATAGAGACGACGTCTTGCTATATTGCCCAGGCTGGTCACAAACTCCTGGCCTTAAATGATTTTCCCGCCTTGGCCTCCCAAAGTGCTGGGATTACAGGCATGAGCCACCACACCCAGTCTAATTTTTAAAAATTATTTAAGTCAGACCGGTGGCGCGTACCTGTAGTCCCAGCAACTCCAGAGGCTGAGGTGAGAAGATCCTTTGCGCCAAGGACTTTGAGGCTGCAGTGAGCTATGATCTCACCACTGCACTCCAGCTTGGGTGACAGAGTGAGACCCATACTGTGAAAAATAATAATACATAAAAAATTAAACAGGGCGCACAGTGGCCCATGCCTGTAATCCCAGCTCTTTGGGAGGATAAGGAAGGCAGAGTGCTTGAACTGGGGAGGCGTAGGTTGCAATGAGTTGATACAGTGCCACTTCACTTCAGCCTGGGTGACAGAGTGAGACCCTGTCTCAAGAAAAAAAAAAAAAAAGTATTTATATTACTTTAGTGTCGTGTCCCTGTTTTCTTTGACTCATATGGGGATCCAGCTAAAATTGAACTGAACACCAGAAATGACCTTTTAAGAGTAAAATGGTATTTCATCAATAAATACTTTATTGGACATATAGTCCCTATATTACATTTTTATGGACCTTAGAAATACACAGAAGTAAAAGATAAAATGGGTTGCCCACTGTCCTCAATGGGCTAACAATCTATTTGAGAAGACAAAGCATTTAATACATGGAGACATTTTCTTGTTGGATGTGCTAAAACAATGAAAGATCAAGGTAGACTGAGAGTCTGGATGGATGTAGATTAGGTGGCACATTGCAGTTAAACAAGGAAAAGCCCTAGGTGGCATGTAGTGGTAGAACCAATGGTGGAAGGGGCCAGGAGCAGTGGCTCGTGTGTAATCCCAGCACTTTGGGAGGCTAACGCATGCAGATCACTTGAGGTCAGCAGTTCAAGACCAGCCTGGCCAACATGGTGAAACCCCATCTCTACTAAAAATACAAACTTAGCCAGGCAGGGTGGCATGTGCCTGTAATCTGAGCTGCTCAGGAGGCTGAGGCATGAGAATCACTGGAACCTGGGAGGTGGAGGTTGCAGTGAGTTGAGATTGGCCACTGCACTCCAGCCCAGTGACAAAGCGAGACTCTGTCTCAAAGAGAAAAAAAAGAATGGTGGAAGGGTAATTCACAAAGTTTATCCAGAGTGTCAAAGCTCATTCCCAGGCTCTTACTTGAACCATGGAACTATCCCAGAAATAGGCAGTAAAAAGAGGCACAGGATACTCTTCACCTTCTGTGATATTTTCAATTTAGTGCATCTTCCCCCCGCCACCCCCGCCTCCTTGCTGGAGTACAGTGGTGCGATTTGAGCTCACTGCAACCTCTGCCCCACCCCCTACTGCCGGAGTACAGTGGTGCGATTTGAGCTCACTGCAACCTCTACCTCCAGGGCTCAAGCCAGCCTCCTGAGGCCTCCTGACAAGCTGGGACAACAGGCGCAAACCACCATGCCCGGCTGATTTTTGTTTTTTTACCTTTCATAGAGACGTGGTCTCACTGTGTTGCCCAGGCTGGAATTTAGTGCATCTTTATTGAAAGGATATTGCATTCATGAAATTAGCTCATAATTGAGTGTCAAAACTGCACTTAAGTCAATCATTTTGTAGGCTATTGTACATAGTAGAAAAAGTAAGAGCGACCACTCTATCTAGAAGTTTACTGCATATCAGGGGAGATTAGGCAAGTATAAAAATGACTAATACAAAGTAGAGTGAGGTAAGGATGAATTAACAGGATGGGAGATTATTACTGTGGCAGATTGGATTTTCCAAAAATTCCCACAGCGGTATTTTGAATCCCACATGTTCTTCCAGAATCTTGCCACAATCTCCCCTACAGGTGGTGTCCCTACGACTTGTGGCTGCCCCTACAGACACAATGCAGTAAAAGATGCTGGTTCAGTTCTGAGGACATCCCTTGGATCCCAGCTGCCACGCTGTGAGGAAGCCCAGGCCACTTGGAGAAGCCATCTGGAGGTGCTGGAGCTGACACCAGCACCCAATGCCAGACTGGGGAATGAGGGAGCCACGTGATCATTCCAGTCCCCAGCCCTGGGGCTGTCCCAGTTGACCTCAAGTACAGCAGAGACTCATGCAAGCTGGACCTAAATTGCACACCCCCCCGAAATATATAATTTATTTCATGGACATAGATCTGAACATTAGAACAGATTATTGAGGCCGGTTTTGGTGGCCCATGCCTGTAATCCCAGCACTTGGGGAGGCTGAGACAGCTGGATTGCTTGAGCTCAGGAGTTCGAGACTAGCCTGGGCAACATAGCAAGACTCCATCTCTACAAAAAATACAAAAATTGGGTGAGTTTGGTGGCGGAAACCTGCTAGTCCCAGCTACTCGGGAGGCTGAGGTGGGCAAGTCGCTTGAGACTGGGAGTTCGAGGCAGCAGTGAGCTATGATTGTGCCACCGCACTCCATTCCAGCCTGAGCCACAGAGCAAGACCGGCTCTTAAAAAAAAAGAAAAAAGATAACAGTGGCTTCAGGAAAACTGTTCCACGGTAGGAGGCATACGATCCTGATCTCTGTATTTTGGAGAAGACGGAGGGGCCTAGCTTACGTCGAGACAGGGGAGTTCATAACTATTAACTATACACAACGACGTGTCACAAATTTTTACAAACTTCCAAGAGATAACGATAAGAAGCGGCCGGGCGCGGTGGCTCACGCCTGTAATCCCAGCACTTTGGGAGGCCGAGGCGGGCGGATCACGAGGTCAGGAGATCGAGACCATCCTGGCTAACACGGTGAAACCCCGTCTCTACTAAAAATACAAAAAATTAGCCGGGCGTGGTGGCGGGCGCCTGTAGCCCCAGCTACTCGGGAGGCTGAGGCAGGAGAATGGCGTGAACCCGGGAGGCGGAGTTTGCAGTGAGCCGAGATAGCGCCACTGCACTCCAGCCTGGGCGACAGAGCGAGACTGTTTCAAAAAAAAAAAAAAAAAGAAGGAAGCAAAATAAGATTGGTTCGGTCCCGTCCGCTCTCAGCGGCTCAGTCCCAGGCCTCGGGGCCAGAACCGTGTTCCCCGCGCTACTTGGGCGGCGCCGAGATCGCGGCCTCCCCGAAGGGTGCCCAGGAGGCCTGGGTCGGCCGTGGGGCGCAAGGAAACGGCGGGTTCTCCACACTGAGCCGCGAAAGCCTGTAGACGACGAAGAACCCCGCAGCCTTGGCCTCTGCGCGGCTTCTACGCCCCACGGCTGCCCGCCCGAGCCCTGCCCCCAGGCGCGCCGGCCCCGCCTCCCGGGTCCCGGGTCCCGGGCCCGGGCCCGCCCTGCCCCGGCGCCAGTGGTCACCATGGCAACGCAGCGGACGTCGGCCAACGGCCCGCCTGGGGGCGGGGCTGGGCCGGTCGGGCGCGCGGGTCAGGTGGCGAAGGGCGGAGTCTGCGCGGGGTTGGGCGGAGCCTGCGCGGGGCCGGTAGGATCGCGTCGGGAGCCGGTACCGAGGCCCGAGCCGCGGGAGCCGAGCGAAGGCAGCGCCGAGGCCGCGGTTTCCCCCTGGGCCTCCCCAGCAGCAGCCATGGGCAGTGAGTAGCGGCGGCTGGAGCGGGGACTCTGGCTGGGAACGCAGGCCCCGCCTGGGCTGCGGGCGGTGGGGCTGGCGCTCGCTCGGAGTCGCGGGGGCCGGGGATGCGCGGGCCGCTCCGGGCCTCTGCGGAGGGCACGGGCCGGGGGCCTCCGCCGAGGCTCCCCTAGCCGTGCGAGGCCTTGCCCGGCGGGTACCGGGACCCGGAGGCCCGGGGTTTGCGTTTGATAGAGGGCGAGGATGGCGCTGGGAGGCCATTGGTTTTGGGGGCGGGGAGTTAGGGCACCGGGTGAACCTGGACCACTTTTTAATTTTTCAGAAGTTAAAGAAATCCCGTGTTTTTATTCCCTCGTCATCTTTCCTTGGCATGTTGCATTGAATAAAGCTCCCTAACTCGTTTAATTTTAAAAAAAGTGATGCATGGCGTGTGTTTTAGGGAGGAAAGGAGTGTGCATTGGTAACACAGCGTTTTCCTTAAACTGTTCATTCTGTAGCGTTTAGTGAAAACTGTAAGGTTGTATAAGCCTTAGGGACAAGGCCTTATGTTATAGGAATGTTTTTCAGGGCCCTCCCCCTAACACTCAACCCCACATATGTGCACGTAGCTACTTGCATAGCTGTGAAGATGTTCGTTGGATGAATGGGTCGTGCATACCCAAGCAGGGCACCCATTGGCCAACTAGTGGACATTTGGGGGAAATTAGAAAGGAGTAGGAGAGACCCTTGGTAAAATTTTGCATCACAAGGATAGACAGGGGGCAGCCAAAAGCTTTGCTTGAACATGAATACCCCTTACAGATGATCATAAAGTGTCAAGAAATCTGAGAGTGGCTTGGATTGAGGTGGAGAGGAAAAGGGATGGAGAGGTTCTAGGAAGCCTCCTGATGTGATTGATGCTTGTTTCGCGTTAGCGATGAATGCTTTCATAATTCAGATTTACTTTCCAGAAAATCCAAAGTATTAGGTTGCTGCAAAAGTAATTGCGGTTTTCAATTACGTCTCAAAAACCGCAGTTACTTTTGCACCAACCTAATAGTACTTGGGTAACAAACATCTGCCCATGACAATTAGTTAATCCTTCTGTCAAACATCAGTGACTGGTGGGGCGCAGAGGCTCACGCCTGTAATCCCAGCAGTTTGGGAGGCCGAGGAGGGCGGATCACCCGAGGTCAGGTGTTCGAGACCAGCCTGGCCAACATGATGAAACCCCATCTCTACTAAAAATATAAAAATCATCCTGGTGTGGTGGTGGGCGCCAGTCATCCCAGCTCCCCAGGAGGCTGAGGCAGGAGAATCCCTTGAACCCGGGAGGTGGAGGTTGCAGTGAATGGAGATCATGCCACTGCACTTCAGCCTGGGCGATAGAGCGAAACTCCGTCTCGAAATAAACAAACATACATCAGTGACTGCCCATCATTTGTAGAGGCTTTTTTAAAAAAGATAATATAGTCAACTTTAGGCAACTACGGAAACGTAATCACTCACTTCAGCTTTAAGACAATTTTGGGATGTTGGTATATAGAATCCAGTGTCTGTAGGGGAAGAAAAGCCGCAGAGCCTAACTAATACCTAGCTGCGGCTTGTCTTTCTCCACATTGCAGACCCTTTGGCAAAGGACAGAAGCTTGAGAGGTTGTCATTTTCACCCTCCAGTTCTCTGGCAGGACTTGACTTAAGCCGTGCCAGAAGACAGTGTCTATCCTTAAAGAACCTTGATTTATCTTACCTTTATATATTATAAGAGTAGTCTGGGAAAACAATACTTTCTGATGAAATGTAATTGTTAATTCTCTGGGTTGATTATTTTACACAAGCACTTTTATATTACCTGGGAGAGTAACTAGGCAATGAAATGTGGTCTGATGAAATGAAACAGACATTACATACCTTTTTTTTTTTGAGACGGGTCTCGCTCTGTTGCCCAGGCTGGAGTGCAGTGGCTCCATCTGGGCTTACTGCAAGCTCCGCTTCCTGGGTTCACGCCATTCTCCTGCCTCAGCCTCCTGGGCAGGTGGGACTACAGGCGCCCGCCACCACGCCCTGCTAATTTTTTTTTTGTATTTTTAGTAGAGACGGGGTTTCACGTGTTAGCCGAGATGGTCTAGATCTCCTGACCTCGTGATCTGCCCACCTCGGCCTCCCAAAGTGCTGGGATTACAGGCGTGAGCCACCGCGCATGGCCTACATACTTTAAAAAGGTAACTACAGGGGCCGGGTACCGCTCACGCCTGTAATCCCAGCACTTTGGGAGGCCGAGACGGGCGGATCACGAGGTCAGGAGTTCGAGACTAGCCTGACCAACATGGTGAAACCCCAGCTCTACGAAAAATATAAAAATTAGCCAGGCATGGTGCCGTGCGCCTGTAATCCCAGCTATACACGAGGCTGAGGCAGGAGAATCGCTTGAACCCTGGGGGCAGAGGTTGCAGTGAGCCGAGATGGCGCCACTGCACTCCAGCCTGGACCACAGAGGGAGAATCCGTCTCAAAAAACAAAAACAAACCAGTTAACTATAAGGGCCAGGTGCCATGGTTCATGCCTGTAATCCCAGCACTTCGGAAGGCTGAGATGGGAGGATCGCTTGACGTTAGGAGTTTGAGACAAGCTTGGCCACCATGGTGAAATCCTATCTCTAGTAAAAATAAAAAAATTAGCTGGGCTTGGTGGCACTCACCTGTAATGCTAGCTACTCGGGAGGCTGAGGCAGGAGAATCACTTGAACCTGGGAGGTGGAGGTTGCACTGAGCCGAGATCGTGCCACTGAACTGCAGCCTGGGCAACACAGCGAGACTCTGTCTCAAAAAAAAAAAAAAAGTTAACTATAGGAGGTGATTCCATGATTTTTTTGTCACCTATGCATTTCGGCATCTTTCAGTTGTTTAAGGCAGTTCTCTACAGAAGAGCCCATTTCCCGTTGTGCTTCCTGAGTGCAGAAGGCACCCTCCTGTCTTCCTCCTCTGATACCTGCTTTCTTCTGTCATGCATTGTCTCACGGGTACCACGGTAGAGTACATTTGCTCCCTTTTGACGTCGTGATGCCCTTTGAACAGCCCCCTTTCTGTATATGTAAAATGATTGGATACAAGTGTGAGGAAGAAAGTTCTGGAAAAAGGTTGCTTGGATTGCTTCACTTCTACTGACCAGCCATCAAACCATTTGGACTTCTTTGTCCCTGGAATGATATCTCTTCCTTTACGTATCATTTGAAATGGAGAACAGTATGATGATTTAATTTGGGGCTTAGGGGTGGGGTGAATTGCTGGTGAAAGAGAATCTTTGTATTTGATTTTCTAGAAAGATAGATCTTTTTTTAACTTCATAATAATAGGAACATTTATTCTTTTTCTTTTTACAGTCAAATTTTTAGAAGTTATCAAACCATTCTGTGCAGTTCTACCAGAAATTCAGAAACCGGAAAGGAAAGTAAGTATAATATTTTAGTAATATAGAGGGTAGCTCAAGGGCTTGTCCTATGAAACCAGCAAAATTCATTTCCTTTCCTCAGTCCTTCTCTGTTGGTAATTGGAAAACTATTGGTGCTCATCCTCCTTGCAAGAGGCACAAAGTGAATAAAACTAATATAAATCTGTTTAAATCTAGATAGATTAACTCATGCTTTCAAAAATGACTGTTCTTTAAGTTGTGACATTTCCAAACTAAGTGTTTCTTCGGCCTGTGTGTTAGTTAAGACCGGGTATTCTCCTGTCTGTAGTGATCCTTTATAAATCCTGTAGTATTGGGTGTGTATTGTGTTTGCTAATGATGTCACCTACTGGACTAGAAATAACCCAGTCTGCTGGATAGGTTTTGATGAGTACAACTGTTTTATGTAAATGAATTGCATTTGCACAAATATATACCTCCCATTTCTTGATTCATTCATTGGAAAGAAAAATGACAGGAATGCATTCAGAAGATACTGTGACTGGGTCAAATCGTTCTTCCATCATTGCAAACTTTCAGAGTGAAGGTATTTAAATTCTGGAAATATTGTTCATCCTAGATTGGCCAATTTCTAGAAATTCTTCATCAAACTACAAATTTCTCATCAAACTAACAGGAATAGGGACATAGAGATAGGTAAAAGAATTTTAAACTTACCATTTGATTTAGAAGTATTTATTTATTTATTTATTTATTTTTGAGACAGAGTCTCGCTCTGTCCCCCAGGCTGGAGTGAGGTGGCGCCATCAAGGCTGACTGCAAGCTCCGCCTCCGGGTTCCCGCCATTCTCCTGCCTCAGCCTCCCGAGTAGCTGGGACTACAGGCGCCCGCCACCACGCCCGGCTAATTTTTTTGTATTTTTAGTAGAGACGGGGTTTCACCGTGTTAGCCAGGATGGTCTCGTTCTCCTGACCTTGTGATCCATCTGCTTCGGCCTCCCAAAGTGCTGGGATTACGGGCGTGAGCCACCGCGCCCGGCTAGAAGTATTTTTTTATTGCTTTGAGATTGTAAAAATAGTTGTTCCATTAACATTTAAGGCATCCTGAGAAACCCTGGCTTTGCAGTCTATAAAATATTCATATGGCACTGTCACCAGCAGGCCCACCTTCGCACAGTGCAGTGTTCACCGAATCGCGTGCACGTTCGATCCCTGCTTTGCTTTGGCTCCTTTTCAGTTTCATTTAACACTGTACAATGCAGATGAGAACTGCCTGTATTTAAATTACCTTTTTTATGAAAAGTAAAGAAACTTGTATTTAGGAAGTTCAGCTGTTTGTTGTAGCTGCTACTGAGGTGAAAGGGACATTAAAAAACAATCTAGGCCCAGCACAGTGACACACCTGTAATCCCAGCAGTTTGGGAGGCTGAGGCAGGTGCTCAAGAGATGGGGACCATCCTTGCCAACATGGTGAAGCCCTGACTCTAAAAAATACAAAAAAATTAGCTGGGCATGGTGGCGTGCGCCTGTAGGCCCAGCTTCTCGGGAGGCTGAGGCAGGAGAATCGCTTGAACCTGGGGTGGTAGAGGTTGCAGTGAGCCGAGATTGCGCCACTGCACTGCAGCCTGGGCAACAGGGCGAGACTCTGTCTCAAAAAAAAAAAAAAAGAAAAAAAATCTACCTAGGATAGTACTTCAAAAAGGGGCATTTAAGAGTGAATAATAGGATGTCACGATGGGGAACTTTAGTTACGTTTTTGTGTGGATTTGTGCTTTAAATTTGCTGTTTCGAAAACCAAACACCACATGTTCTCACTCATAAATGGGAGCTGAATAGTGAGAACACATGGATACCGGGAGGGGGAACATCACACAGGGGCCTGTGGGGGTAGGGGGAAAGGGGAGGGAGAGCATTAGGACAAATACTAATGCCTGCGGGGCTTAAAACCTAGACGACAAGTTGATAGGTGCAGCAAACCACCATGGCATACGTCTGCCTATGTAACAAACCGGCACGTTCAGCACATGTATCCTAGAACTTAAAGTAAAATTTAAAACAATAATAATAAAATAAAAATATTTAAGGTAAAAATTTTGAAGTAAAAGAGAAACTGAAAAATCTAGATTTGAAAATTCTTTCCTCAGTAAAAGTAGATTTAAAAAAATATAAGCTTAATTTTTTAGAACATATTTCTCTTTTTAAATTTGTATAAATATAAGTAGCACAAATGCAGTTTTGTTACATGAATGTATTATGTAGTGGTGAAGTCTGGGCTTTGAGTGTATCCATCACCCAGATAACGTTCATTGTACCCATTAAGGAATTTCTCATCATCCATCTTTTCCTGCCACCCCTGTACCCTTCGGAGACTCCACTTCTGTCATTCCATACCCTATGTCCATGTGTACACATTGTTTAGCTCCTACTTTTAAGTGAGAGCCCACAGTGTTTGACTTTCCACTTCTGAGTTGTTTCACTTAAGATAACCTCCTCCAGTTCGTTCCATCCAGGTTGCTGCAAGGGACATGGTTTCATTCTTTTCATGGCTCAGAAGTATTTCATTATTTATATACAGCATATCTTCTTTATCCAGTCATCAAGAAGCATCTGTGCATGTGTGTCTGTATATATGTGTGCTTGTGTGTGTATATATGAGAGAGAAAAAAAGTTTGTAAAACTTTGTACCTAATAAACAAAAATGCTTCCTTTATAACACATAACGGACATTCCCAATTTCTGTGAATTAGGCCCCAAAGAATAACCTCAAAACTCTGCTGCCCCCCAAAAATTTGCTGTTTCTTGGTTTTGATTGATGATTCTTTACATTTTGTTGTACAGATCCAGTTTAGAGAGAAGGTTCTATGGACTGCTATAACGCTCTTCATTTTCTTAGTGTGTTGTCAGGTATGTAACTATACTATTAAATAAATGTCTGTACCATTGTTCTAAGGTTTTGATTGGTTAGAATTTGAGAATTTTTTTTGTTAAAATAAAGAATATATTGAGCTCAATATATTGAGCATTATTATCCTTTTTATTTTTTATTATTAATTTTTTTTTTGAGATGGAGTCTCGCTCTGTCGCCCAAGCTGGATGCAGGGGCATGATCTCAGCTCACCGCAACCTCTGCCTCCTGGGTTCAAGTGACTCTTCTTTCTTGGCCTCCCGAGTAGCTGTGGGACTACAGGTGCCTACCACCATGCCCAGCTAATTTTTGTATTTTTCTTTATTTTATTTTTTGAGATGGAGTTTCACATTGTTGCCCAGGCTGGAGTGCAGTGGTATGATCTCGACTCACTGCAACCTCTGCCTCCCCAGTTCAAGTGATTCTCCTGCCTCAGCCTCCCGAGTAGCTGGGATTACAGGTGCATGCCTCCAAGCTCAGCTAATTTTTGTATTTTTAGTAGAGATGGGGTTTCACTATATTGACCAGGCTAGTCTCGAACTCCTGACCTCAAGCTATCCACCTTCCTCAGCCTCCCAAAGTGTTGGTATTATAGGTGTGAGCCACTATGCCCAGCTGAATTTTTGTATTTTTAGTAGAGATGGGGTTTTGCTGTGTTGTTCAGGCTTATCTCGAACTCCTGACCTCGGGTGATCTACCTGCCTCAGCCTCCCAAATTGCTGGGATTACAGGCGTGAGCCACCGCACCCTTTTTTATCTGGCATTTTTTGTTTTTAAATAGAGACGGGGTCTATGTTGCCCAGGCTGGTCTCCAACTCCTAGGCTCAGGTGATCCTCCTGCCTCAGCCTCCCTAGTAGGTAGGACTGCAGGTGTGCCCCACCATGTCTGGCTAATTTTTCAATTCTTTTGCAGGGAAAGGGTCAAACTAAAACCAAATTTTTAGAATCTTGGGTTGTACTGTGTTTAAAAATTACTAAAATTTGATGATAGTGGTTTTTTTGTTTTTGTTTTTTGATTTTTTTTTGAGACAGGGTCTCACTCTGTCACCCAGGCTGGAGTGATCACTTCAGCCTCGACTTCCCCAAGCCCAGGTGATCTTCCCACCTCAGCCTTCTGACTAGCTGGGACTACAGGCACGAGCCACTACACCTAGTTAATTTCTTTTGGTATTGTAGAGATGAGGTTTTGCCATGTTGCCCAGGCTGGTCTCGAATTCCTGGGCTCAAGCCATCCATCTACCTCTGTCTCCCACAGTGCTGGGATTACATGCCTGAGCCACCACAGCCAGCCCAATGATACTTTCAAATAAAATGTTGCAGACATATTAAGTTCACAGTGTGAGTACAAAATGTGGCCTGCCTATGTTTTAGGGTTATTGTAAAGATTAAATAAGATAATTTAGGTCAAGGTGGCTGGGCATGGTGGCTCATGCCTGTAATCCCAGCACTTTGGCAGGCCAAAGCGGGAGGATTACTTGACGTCAGGAGTTGAGACCAGTCTGGTCAACATGGTGAAACTCCATCTCTACTAAAAATACAAAAATTAGCCAGGCATGGTTGCGTGCACATGTAATCCCAGCCACTCGGGAGGCTGAGGCAGGAGAACCACTTGAACCCAGGTGGTGGAGGTTGCAGTGAGCTGAGATCACGCCACTGCACTCAAACGTGGGCAACAGAGCGAGATGCTGTCTCAAAATAACTAAATACATAGATACATACATACATACATACCAGATAATTTAGGTCAAGGTTTTTTGGGGAGTTCGAAAAGCTATCGAAATACTTGTAAGAACTTTTAAAAAATTATATTGGGAAGCAGTAGAACAGATTAGGTACATAATCTGGAGAAAACCTAACTATATTTTCTTTCTGAAGGATGAAATGATCTGATAATTAAAGTACTTTTACTACTGTTCTTGTTTTAAATTTGTTTTAAGTGGTCAGGGAGAGAAGTTTAAAGAAACAAAGAAAAATACAAAGAAAAAAAAGAATAGTCATCCATATTTCTACCATTGACTTTCAGCATCTTAGAAACTCCTCTCCCCACCATTAAAAAAAAAGTCAACCTTGTGGAGGTATAATATATATACAGTAAAGTACACCTGTTTTTAGGCGTACATTTTGAAGAGTTTTGACAAATTTGTACACCCACGTGACTACAACCTCTGTGGATATAGAACATTTCTGTCACCCCCGAAGTTCACTGTAACCTTTCTCAGTGAATCTCCGCAGGCCCAGGCTGCCACTCATCTGCATCCTGTGACTATACTTTGATTTGTTTTTTCTAGAGCTTCATGTAAATGGAATCATACAGTAGTATATTCTTTAGTGTCTAACTTCATAATCTTTTTGAGATTAATTCATATGGTCGTTACATCAGTAACTCATTCCTTTTTATTTCTGAATACTGTTCTGATGTATGAAGTTATCACAGTTTATTCATTCATTCGCTTGTTAGACATTTGGGTTGTACCCAGATTTTGGCTACAACACATCAATTTGCTATGAACATTCATGTATAAGTCTTTCTGTGGATATTTTTCATGGGTGAGTCCTTAGAAGTACAGCTGTTGGGTTTTATAGTAAATATATGCTCAACTTATAAGAAATTGTCAGCTCTTTTCCAAGTGGTTGCCCCATTTTGTTTGTTTGTTTGTTTGTTTGAGACGTAGTCTCGCTCTGTTGCCCAGGCTGGAGTGCAGTGGCACGATTTCGGCTCACCGCAAGCTCCGCCTCCTGGGTTCAAGCGATTCTCCTATCTCAGCCTCCTGAGTAGCTGTGATTTCAGGCACGTGCTACCATGCCCAGCTAATTTTTGTATTTTTCGTAGAGCTGGGGTTTTACGATGTTGGACAGGCTGTTCTTGAACTCCTGACCTCAGGTGATCTGCCTGCCTCAGCCTCCCAAAGTGCTGGGATTACAGGCGTGAGCCACCACGCCCGGCCCTTGGTTGCCCTATTTTGTATTTCCACCAGCCGTGTTCTGGAGTTCCAGTTGATCTGCATCCTGGTCTACTTTTTGTATTTTTGATTATTTTAATAGTAGTCATCTTGCCAGGCACAGTGGCTCACTCCTGTAATCCCAGCACTTTGGGAGGCTGAGGCGGGTGGATCACCTGAGGTTGGGAGTTTGAGACGAGCCTGACCAACATGGAGAAACCCCGTCTCTACTAAAAGTACAAAATTGGGCTGGGCACGGTAGCTCACACCTATAATCCCAGCACTTTGGGAGGCCAACACGGGCGGATTACGAGGTCAGGAGATCGAGACCATCCTGGCTAACACGGTGAAACCTCATCTCTACTAGAAATAGAAAAAATTAGGCGGGCGTGGTGGCGGGCGCCTGTAGTCCCAGCTGCTCGGGAGGCTGAGGCAGGAGAATGGCATGAACCCAGGATGCAGAGCTTGCAGTGAGCTGAGATCGAGCCACTGCAGTCCAGCCTGGGCGACAGAGCGAGACTCCGTCTCAAAAAATAATAAATAAAAATAAATAAAAATACAAAATTGGCTGGGCGTGGTGGCAAATACCTGTAATCCCAGCTACTTGGGAGGCTGAGGCAGGAGAATCACTTGAACCGGGGAGGCAGAGGGTGCGGTGAGCTGAGATTGCACCATTGCACTCCAGCCTGGGCAACAAGAGCGAAACTCCATCTCAAAACAAACAAACGAACAAACAAAAAAATAGTCGTCATCCTAATGCATGTGGTTTTAATTTGCATTTCCCTGATAAATGCTATTGAGCAATATCTTCACGTGCCTATGAGTGCTTGTTTATTTCTCAGAAGAGTAAAGTGTCAGATTTGTAAAGTGTCTTTGCAAATCTTTTGCCTATTTAAAAAAATTGATTATTGTCTCATCATTGAATTATAACCATTTTTACATTTTCTGGATACAAGTCCTTTGTTAGATGTGTGTATTATGAATTATTTCTCCCAGTCTGTGGCTTGCCTTTTTTCTTAATAGTGTCTTTTGAAGAATAGAAGTTAAAACATCTATTTTTCTTTTTATTTTTTTTCAGAGACAGACTCTTGCTATGTGGCCCAGGCTGTCCTCTAACTCCTGGGCTCAAGCAATACTCCTGCCTCAGCTTCCTGAGTAGCTGGGACTACAGGCGCATGCCACTGTGCCCAGCAGGAGTTTTAAATTTTGATGAAGTTTAGTTTATGTTTTTTTTGTTCCTTGGATGGCTTAGAGTTTTTGCTTCCTAAGGAATTTTTGCCTATTCTGATGTCATGAAGATTGTCTCCTGTGTTCTTCCAAACATTTTATGGTTTTAGCTTGTACGTTTTGGTCTGTGATCTGTTCCAAGGTAATTTTTGTGTGTGGCGTGAGGTAAGGGTTGATTTTCATTTCCTTTTACATGAGTATCCAGCACCATTTGCTGAGAAAAATTCCCCATTGAATTACTCAGCCCTCTTTGTTGAAAATCGGTTAACCATATAAGCACAAATCTGTTCTGTGCTCTCTGTTGATCTATGTATGTGTCCATCCTACTGTAAGCCACTTCTTAGTCCTGTAATCAGTTTGTAATCATTACTCCAACTTTGTTCTTCTTTTTCAGAATTGTTGTGGCTATTCTAGGTCCTTCATATTTCCATACAGAATTTAAAATCAGCTTGTCAGTTTCTACAAGAAAGCCTGCTGGGATTATCATTCGTGTTACTTTGAATTTATAGGCCAATTTAAGAGAATTACCATCTTGACAATAGTGAATCTTCTAATCCGGGGCTCAGTGAATTTTCTTCTGTCAGGGTTCAGATAATAAATATTTTAGGCCTTGCTGCTGAAGTTCAAGAATCCAAGAAGAAAACAAAGAATGACATTTCACATGCCTGTTTCTTTTTTTTCGATTCTCCTGCCTCAGCCTTTCCAGTAGCTGGGACAACAGGCACGAGCCATCATGCCCAGCTAATTTTTTTGTATTTTTAGTAGAGATGGGGTTTCACCATGTTGGCCAGACTGGTCTCGAACTCCTGACCTCAAGTGATCTGCCCACCTTGGCCTCCCAAAGTGCTGGGATTACAGGCGTGAGCCACCGCGACTGGCCTTTTTTGTTTGATTTTTGTGATGGGCCCAGCCTCACATGACTGTTTCATGTAATAAATTTATTTATGCATCTTAAGTTACATTATTTCTTCTCTAATACGTTTATATAGTTGCCAAACTGTTTCTTTTCATCTTTCTCATGCTTAGGCAGTTCTGCCTAGTATGGGAGATTTCTTTATTCTCTTTCCTCTGAATCTCAAAGAGATTCTAGCCGGTTTTCTTTAGGGAGTGGTAGGAGGTGAGATAAACTGAGATAAGTACAGTACATGCTTCCTGGACTCTGCTCTCTCTTCGCTTAAAAAATTATTTTATTTAATTGGTGTGTAACTGATTATATATTTTCAGTGTACATGTGATAATTTAATACATTTGTATAATGTATAAAGATTAAATCAAGGTAATGAGGATATCCATCACCTTAAATAACTTGTCTTTTCTTTACACTAGAAACATTTGACATATTCCCTTCTAGCTATTTTTTGTTTTTGTTTTTATTTGAGACGGAGTCTCAGCTCTGTCGCCCAGGCTGGAGCGCAGTGGTGCGATCTCGGCTCAATGGAACCTCCACCTCCCAGGTTCAAGCAGTTCTTGTGCCCCAGCCTTCCAAGTAGCTGGGATTACAGGTGCGTGACACCACACCCGGCTAATTTTATCGTTTTTAGTAGAGATGGGATTTCACCATGTTGGCCAGGTTGGTCTTGAACGCCTGAGCTCAAGTTATCCACCTGCCTCTGTCTCCCAAAGTGCTGGGATTACAGGCGTGAGCCACCATGCCCGGACCCTTCTAGTCATTTTGGAATGTATAGTATTTCTTGTTATTTTGTTAACTGTCTTGAGAAGCTGTCTGCCATATGACTGAGGGGGCGTGTCTTTCATTCTAGGCTCCAGATTGCTGCCCTGTCGTGGGAGAATTTTTCATTCTCAATTCAGTGTAGCCCATCACACTTCACTTCCATCAGAGAGGCTCAGCCGGTTGCTGTCTTCTCTTTCATCCATTTCTTCCCAGCTGCTGTTTCTCTTCCTTCTTATCCAGAGGAGGGAATAAGATAAGAATATCTGCGGTTTACTTCCTCCAGATTTGGAACGTTGGTGGGAGGTCTGAGATCCTGTCGACTTCCCGTTGTGAGGGTCAGGAGCAGCTCCGGTGCTGAGTCTCCTTCCTCCTCAGCTGTCTGGAGTTTTTCCCCCAGGACCACCAGGCTTCAAGTTGACAATCCCTTTTCTTGTTTGGCTGCTTCACAGATTTTTTTCTCTTTCCATAGCTTTTTTTCATTCTTGGTAGCTTTTGCTATTTTACATGTTTTAAAAAATGTATTTTAGGCTGGACGTGGTGGCTCATACCTGTAATCCCCACACTTTGGGAGGCAGAGGCGGGCGGATCAGGAGTTTTAGACCAGCCTGGCCAAAATGGTGAAACCTCATCTCTACTAAATATACAAAAATTAGCTGGGCGTGTTGGCACATGCCTTTAAATCCCAGCTACTTGGGAGGCTGAGACAGGATAATTGCTTGAACCTGGGAGGCGGCAGTTGCAGTGAGCCAAGATCATACCACTGCACTCCATCCTGGGTGACAGTGAGACTCCGTGTCAAAAAAAAAAGTGTTTTATTATGTGTCAGTGGAGGAAAATGCTGTGATTTAATTTCATATTGCCATCTTCCCCCAGAAATACCTTGTTTGGTTTTTGGTTTGGAAATCCCTGGTGTTAATTTTCTGTTTCTGCATCTGATTAGTTCAGGTTTCCATTAGGGCATGGAATGCTTTTTTTTTCTAAGTACTGTACTGTATTTTGTCAAGTTTGTTAAAAGAGAAACTTCAGACAAGATAAACTTAGGGTTTATTTGAGCATTAAAGGATTCATGAACCTGGCAGCACTCAACATGGGTAGAGGGGCCGAGAGCTGCTCCATGGGTGTGGGCAGTGAGCTTTTGTAGCAGAAGTAAAGAATTGCAGAAGTAAAGAAATTACTTGATTGGCTACAGTTAGGCGTTTGCCTCATTTGATTATGTTCCAGTGAGAGGTTTCTGTGTAGCCAATAGGCTGGTTGACTGTGATTGGTTGAAACTCATTCAGAATTAAATATCCTCTAAGGTCATTTTCAGTTTTCTTTTGTGAGACTTCAGGGTACAGAAACAACCACAGGCTAATGGCCACCTGCTTAGAGTGCCTTAACAAGTTGAAACTGATTATTATATTAAATATAGTGCAAAGTTTGGAACTCTGCAACTGTGACAGATTCATAGAAAATAGGCTCCTATTGTTGCCCACCTGTTGTTGTACATGATCCTCTAGCTATGGAATTTACTAAGCGAAATAAAATTAGAAACCAATTTTAATAATCCTACTGGCTGCAGGAAAGGAGGGTATACCATTAATTATGGGAGGTTGGCTTGCTCTGTTTCCCACAGAGCACCTAACTGTGGGGGATTAAGGAAGGTCGTTGGGCAGAGTGACCGCTCTCCACTTGTGGAATATTTTGATATGGACTCTCCTGTAATGTTTCTTTTGTTTGTTTGTTTATTTTTGAGATGGAGTCTCACTCTGTCACCCAGGCTGGAGTGCAGTGGCATGATCTCAGCTCACTGCAACCTCCGCCTCCCGGATTCAAGCGATTCTCCTCCCTCAGCCTCCTGAGTAGCTGGGACTACAGGCACGTGCCACCACGCCCAGCTAATTTTTTTTGTGCATTTTTAGTAGAGATGGGGTTTCACTGTGTTAATCAGGATGATCTCGATTTCCTGACCTCGTGATCCACCCGTCTCAGCCTCCCAAAGTGCTGGGATTACGGGTGTGAGCCACCACTCCCAGCTGTTTTTGTTTTGTTTTTTGAGATGGAGTCTTGTTCTGTTGCCCAGGCTGGAGTTCAGTGGCACGATGTCTGCTCACTGCGACCTCTGCCTCCCAGGTTCAAGCGATTCTCCTACCTCCGCCTCCTGAGTAGCTGGGATTACAGGCACGAGCCGCCGCTCCCTGCTAATTTTTGTATTTTTAGTAGAGATGGGGTTTCACCATGTTGGCCAGGCTGGTCTTGAACTCCTAGCCTCAAGTGATCTGCCCACGTTGGACTCCCAAGATACTGGTGTTACAGGCCTGAGCCATCGTGCCTGGCCCTTACCTCTCACTTTAAATGAAGAGTGTCTATAGCTGCCAGGTGCACATAAAATATCCATGTTTCATGCTTTACCAGTTTTATTACCCAGCTGATAAATTCAGACTTTCAGAGAGGTTTAGGTTGACCAGGTGAGTTGTTTAAAATTGCTGCCAGCATCTTTTGTAACTGTCTTAAAAATCAGTTTCATATAGAGAAGGTTTTTGAAATGTCTTTGTCTAATCCCCACATGGTTAAGGAGGGGTTAAGGCCAAGTGCTGTATCCTTAACATGGGTTATATAATAGGAAGCAATCTGAACTTAAGGTGTTTTTTGTTGTTGTTGTTGTTTTAATGAAAAGTTAATGTCCTCATTATGGAAAATTTGATACATTTGAAAAGAATACAGAAGAAAAAGTCAACCTTAATCCCACCATCTACAGATAATTGCTGTTTAGGATTTAAAAAGATATCTCCTCCTAGTTTGATTTTCTGTGCATCTATTTACAGTGTCATAGTTTATATATACACTTTCGTACTTCGTTTTTATACTAGGGCTTCTTAACAGTCGCACTCCTGAATTTGAGGTAGGATGATTCCTTGTCCCGGGGGTCTGTCCTGTGTATTTTAGGATGTTCAGCAGCATCTCTGGCCTCTACTAGCCATCACCCCCTGTTCTGTGAAGGGCCGTATATGCAAAATGACCCGCAAACACTGAAGGAGCTGCGAAACCAATGAATGAGGGAGACAAATCCAGTTTGTCAGTAGAGGGTGATTTTACAGACAGAAGCATAGTTTGGGGCAGCAGTAAGACAGGGAAAGGCCTGCATTCTTACTCCCAGACCCAGGGCTAATCTATCATAGGGAAAGGGTGTATGTGCTTTGTGCAGGACAATTGAAGGCAGCCTTCCAGAACATGCAAGAATGCTGTGTGTCACAGCCTGTTATTTGTGTAATAGCATCAATGTTGCTTGGATATCAGGGCAGGATTTATGGCGAGTACATGTTCTTACACTAAGGACTGTAAATAAAGCAGGAATCAGGAGGTATCCCTGAGACCAGGGTTGAGCAGAAGTCAACATGGTAGATTAGCATCCAAGATGGAGTCACTTTGGTCTCCACCTTGGCCCCAAGTTGTGACAACCAAAAATGTCTCTAGATATTGCCAAATGTCTTGGGTGGGGGCTAAAATCACCGCTAGTTTAGAACTGCTATTTTATATTTAGTTTTATGACATAAGTACTTCCTCCATGTTATTACAGATTGAGTAAGCATAATTTTTAGTGGCCATGTAATATTCCATTGTGGATATCATCTTCAGTCTTACATTGAGAACAGTGACCTTGGCTGGCTTTAGTACATAGAGCTTTGCAAAATCATTCTATGACCAGGCAGGTATAATATTCCATAATCTACTGGTGGGAGTGTTTTTTAAATTGTGGTAAAAGTATAGAAAATATGCCATCTTCATCATTTTTAGATGTGCAGTTTAGTAACATTAGGAATATTCACATTGTTGTACCACCACACTCCATAAGCGATGTATTTACTAGTGAATGCACCAAGTCATGATTGGTTGTTTTTATTTTTATTTTCACTTTCTGGTTCTTTTAATTTTTTTTTATTAACCCTTATCTATGTGATGGAATGTTTTTCTTTTTATTTTCTTTTTAATAAACAGCTTTACCTTGAAGATATGCTTGTTTTTGTTGAAGAACATAAGAATAGTTTTTAAAAAAGTATTGCAAACAGTAAGTGAATACCTTGTAAATTAAGTGCACACTTTATACTTTTTTTTTTTTTTGAGACAGAGTCTCCTGTCACCCAGGCTGGAGTGCAGTGGCGTGATCTCAGCTCACTGCAGCCTTTGCCTCCTGGGTTCAAGCGATTCTTATGCCTCAGCCTTATATAATACAGTTTCATAAACTATTTTGTATACTATTTTAGATCCCACTGTTTGGAATCATGTCATCAGATTCTGCAGATCCTTTCTACTGGATGAGAGTTATTCTGGCTTCCAATAGAGGTATGCGTGTCTTTTCTGTCTCCACACTCCTACTCACAGCAAACAGATGGAAACATGTGGATTAGCAATGAGTTTTCAATGTCTACAGGGAGGGGGAGGATATCATTGCCTAGAAAAGCCTAGTATGTAGATAATGACAACACCATGTGATTATTGTAATCATAGAGAAATCTGTTCTTGGGTTTTCATGGACTGGAAAACCCTGATCTTCAGTGTCAAAGAAGGTGATGTCCAGATAACATTGGAATTGGAGTCCAGGTGGGGCGCCGTGGCTCACCCCTGTAATCCCAGCACTTTGGGAGGCCAAGGTGGGCAGATCACCTGAGCTCAGGAGTTTGAGACCAGCCTGGCCAACATGGTGAAACCCCGTCTCTACTAAAAATAGAAAAATTAGCCAGGTGTGGGTATGCACCTGTAATCCCAGCTACTCAGGAGGCTGAGGCAAGAGAATCGCTTGAACCTGGGAGATGGAGGTTGCAGTGAACTAAGATCGCATCACTGCAATCCAGCCTGGGTAACAGAGTAAGACTCTGCCTCCAAAAAAAAAAAAAAAAAAAAAGGGAGTCCAGTGTGTGAGCCAATGGGGGAGCTCAGCTGGAGCTGAGCCTGAAGCCTCAAGCAGCATGGTTCATCTGGGAAATTGTGGCTGAGGATGCTGGACAGTGAGACTAGCAAGGGGTACGACCAGTCGTGAGGTTTCTTACATTTAGGAACAGTGGTTGCCTCTTTTTTGGAAACACTTTTTTCAGGTGATCCTCCCACTTCAGCCTCCTGAGTAGCTGGGACTACTGGTGCGTGCCACAATGCCTGGCTAATTTTTGTAGTTTTGTAGAGATGAGGTTTTGCCATGTTGCCTAGGCTGGTCTTGAACTCCTGGGTTCATGCCATCCTCCCTCAAAGTGCTGGGATTACAGGTGTGAGCCACTGCACCCAGCCTGGACACACTTTCAATCAATGGCAGATTTTTTTTTGATGTTTTTAGGTTATAAAGGTAATATTGATTTATTATTTTAAAAATGCACTAGCAATTTATATACAGATTTATATGAAGCTGAAAAGAAAAGTGTCACTTCTGAGGGGAGCTCTGGAGGAGTTGGTAGATTGGTGACTATCCATTGAGGCCTTTTCTTTGCACATACATTCACCTACATATATCTATATACTTCTTATAACTCAAAAGTAAGATGTCCTGTATATACTATTCTGCTACTTTGTTTACTTAATATCTTACATGAGCTATTAATGGCCATGTTATTATTCCATTATAAGGATACGCCGTGATTTATTTGATCATTCATTCAACAAATACTTACTGAATTCATACTGTGTGTCAGGCTTTGTGCAAGGTGCCGAGATTAGAGCAGTGAACAAGACAATGTCCCAGTTGTCATGGAGTTGATATTTGCTGTTTGGGGAGGTACCTGGGGTGGGGAAGGTGCTCTAGGAAGGTGATCTTTGAAGACAGATGCAGGAAGTGAGAGAGGAGGCCACATGAAGACCTGAGGGAGGCACATTCTAGGGAAGAGCCAGTGCAAAGGCCCTGAGGTGAGCCTGTGCTTGGTGTGTTCAAAGATCATTGAGGAGGGGCCGGGCGCAGGGGCTCACGCCTGTGATCCCAACACTTTGGGAGGCTGAAGCGGGCAGATCACTTGAGGTCAGGAGTCCGAGACCAGCCTGGGCAACAAAGTGAGACCCCATCTCTACTAAAATCACAAAAATTAGCCAGGCGTGGTCGTGTGTACTGTGGTCCCAGCTACTTGGGAGGCTGAGGTGGGAGGATGGCTTGAGCCTGGGAGGAAGAGATTGCAGTGAGCCGAGATCACGCCACTGCACTCTAGCCGGGGTGACACAACCAGACCCTGTCTCAAAAAAAAAAGGAACGTTGAGGAGGTGAGTGTGGGGTGGAAGAAACGAAAGAAGAGGGAGGAGTGATGGGACCTGATGTTGCAGATGTATCTAAGTCAGATCATGAAGGGCTTGGAGACCGCTGGATGGAGCACATTTTAAGGAAGATGGGAAACTTCTGCAGGCCACTAGGTTCCTTTCTTGTCATATATTACGTTTTTTCCCCCCAATTTTATATCATTATAAAGAATGCTACAATGAAGGCTATCACACCGTTCTGTAACTTGTTGATAGAATGAATTTCTAGAAGTTCAACTGTTGGGTCACAAGATAGGCACACTGAAATTTTTGATAGAGAAAGCTAAATTATCTTCCAAAACAGTTGTTTGATTTTACACTCTCAGTGACAGTATATGAGAATGACCATTTCTCTTTCAACACTGGATATTATTAGTATTTTAGTCTTTGTTAGTCAGACAGGTAAAAGCTGGCATCAGTTATTTAATTTTGATTTCTTTATAGATTGGTGAGTTTGAACATTGTTTTCCGTTTTTATGGAACATTTGTATTTCTTCTATAAGTGGAGTTTTATTAGTGTGTTAGATTCCTTTTGTTATAAGTAATAGGAAACTAGATGCTTTCGTAGTCCGTAGATGTGATGATTGGATCTTCACGTTCGTGTGTGAGATGTGCCTCTCTCCAGCCTTGTTAGGATGTTGGGACATTACCCATCTGACATGAAAAGAAAAAAGAAAAAACATTGTTTTAAATAAAGGAGAAAAATTAAGGAATAGGAAATCACTGACTAGCTTAAACAGAAACATGATACTTACTGGAAGGATACTGGTTATTTTTTGGAATCTAAAGTGGAGATGAACAGCTAAGCCCCAGGAAGAGGGGGAGCCAGGCCAGCCCTTAGGCCTCAGCAGCAGGGATTGGTGAGCATTTTCCATTCTCTGTGCGATTCAGCTCCACACTCCCAGATTTATTTTATTTTATTTTATTTTATTTTTAAACCAAATTTCGCTCTTGTTGCCCAGGCTGGAGTGCAATGGTGCGATCTTGGCTCACTGCAACCTCCACTTCTCAGGTTCAAGCGATTTTCCTGCCTCAGCCTCCTGAATAGCTGGGATTACAGGCACAAGCCACCATGCCCCGCTAATTTTTTTATTTTTAGTAGAGATGGGGTTTCACCATATTGGCCAGGCTGGTCTTGAATTCCTGACCTCAGGTGATCCACCTGCCTTGGCCTCCCAAAGTGCTGGGATTACAGGTTTGAGTCACTGTGCCTGGCCCCAGGTTATTTGTTTAAAATTCCAGATGCCCAGGGTTCTCACCAGGCAGGATCAGCTTCAGTTAGACTTCCGGGGTTGCACGGTACAGGTTTGGATGCTGGGCGCCTACTCCTGTGCTGCATTTTCCTGAGAAAGCTTCAGCAGGAGCAGACACATCATGTATGTGCTGTTTCCTGTTTAAATTGTTTTTTTCCTTTTTTTTTTTTTTTTTTTTTTTTTTGAGACGGAGTCTCACTCTGTCACCCAGGCTGGAGTGCAGTGGCGCGATGTCAGCTCACTGCAAGCTCCGCCTTCCGGGTTCACGCCATTCTCCTGCCTCAGCCTCCTGAGTAGCTGGGACTACAGGTGCCCGCCACCACGGCCGGATAATTTTTTGTATTTTTTAGCACAGGTGGGGTTTCACCATGTTAGCCAGGATGGTCTTGATCTCCTGACCTTGTGATCCGCCCGCCTCAGCCTCCCAAAGTGCTGGGATTACAGGTGTGAGCCACCGCGCCCAGCCAGTTTGTTCACTTTGTAATTGATTTGTAAGAGCTCTTTGCATATGAGAGATAAGAACTTTTTGTCATTTGTGTTTAATTTTTTTTTATTCTTTTGGGACAGGCTCTTGCTCTGTTGCCCAGGCTGGAGTGCAGTGGTGCAAACAGCTCACTGCAGCCTTGACCTCTTGGGCCAAGTGATACTCCTGCCTTATCCTCCCATGTAGCTGGGACCACAACCGGGCACCACCATGTCTGACTAGTATTTTAATTTTTTGTAGAGACAGCGTCTCACTTTGTTGCCTCGGCTGCTCTCAAACTCCTGGTCTCAAGTGATCTGCCTGCCTCAGCTTCCTAAAGTGTTGGGATGACAGGCGTGAGCCACCGTGTCTGCCTTAATAGTTTTATTTTAACCATTATGCTGCCTTTTGCCACGTGGAAGTTTTGTAGTTGTATCTAATCATATCTTCCATCTTTTCCTTTGTGGCTTCTAGATTTTTTGCCATGCTTAGAAAGACTTTCTTCCCCAAGATGATAAGCTACTGACCCATATTTCCTTCTAGTATTTTTGTCATTTATCCTTTATGTTTAAATTTTCTATACATGGAGGCTGGGCACAGTGGCTCATGCCTGTAATGCCTGCATTTTGGGAGGCCGAGGAGGGCAGATTACTTGAGGTCAGGAATTTGAGACCTGACTGGCCAATGTAGTGAAACCCCGTCTCTACCAAAAATACAGAAATTAGCTGGGCATGGTGGCTCACGCCTGTAATCTCAGGTACTCGGGAGGCTGAGGCAGGAGAATCGCTTGAATCCAGGAGGTGGAGGTTGCAGTGAGCCAAGATCGTGCCATTGTACTCCAGCCTGGGTGACAGTGAGACTCTGTCTAAAAAAAAAAAAAAAACAAAAAATTTCTATACATGTAGCATTTGTTTTGATGTGAGGCATGAGGCATGAGGTAAGGAATCTAGGTTTAATTTCCTAAAAATGGCCAATTTTTTTGCCAAGGTCCATTTTTTTCTCTACTGATTTGAAATGCCATATTTCTTATATCAAATATTCATTAAGGCTTGATTAAGTCTATTTCTGGACTAGAGCTATTTGCAATAATACATTTTGGTGATCTAACTTAAGAAATCTAGCTAATGTCTTTTTTTTTTTTTTTTGAGACAGAGTCTCGCTCTGTCACTCAGGCTGAAGTAAGTGCAGTGGCACGGTCTCGGCTCACTGCAACCTCTGCCTCCCAGGTTCAAGCGAGTCTTCTGCCTCAGCTTCCCGAGTAGCTGGGACTACAGGCGCCCACCACCACGCCCGGCTAATTTTTGTATTTTTAGTAGAGACAGGTGTATTTTTAGTAGAGACGGGGTTTCACCATATTGGCTAGGCTGGTCTCAAACTCCTGACCTCATGATCCGCCCACCTCGTCCTCCCAAAGTGCTGAGATTACAGGCGTGAGCCACCATGCCCGGCCATTTTTTTTTTTTTTTTTTTTGAGACAGAATTTCGCTCTTGTTGCCCAGGCTGGAGTGCAATGGCGGGATCTTAGCTCACCGCAACCTCCACCTCCCGGGTTCAAGCAATTCACCTGTCTCAGCCTCCCAAGTAGCTGGGATTACAGGCATGCACCATCATGCCCGGATACTTTTGTATTTTTATTAGAAATGGGGTTTCTCCATGTTGGTCAGGCTGGTCTCGAACTCCTGACCTTAGGTGATCTACACGCCTTGGCCTCCCAAAGTGCTGGGATTACAGGTGTGAGCCACCACACCCGGCTTTTTTTTTTCTTTGAGATGGAGTCTCACTCTTTCGCCAGGTTGGAGTGCAGTGGTGCGATCTTGGTTCACTGCAACCTCCAACTCCTCGGTTCAAGGGATTCTCCTGCCTCAGCCTCCCGAGTAGCTGGGACTACAGGCGCACGCCACCACACCCGGCCAATATTTGTATTTTCAGTAGAGACGGCCAGGATGGTCTCAATCTCCTGACCTCAGGTGATGTGTTGGCCTTGGCTTCCCAAAGTGCTGGGATTACAGGCGTGAGCCACCACGCCTGGCCAATAAATCTATCTAATGTCTTAAACACTAAAACATGTTTTTATTTTTTACTATTGAGGAAGTATCTGAGACGACATCAAAAATCCCCCTTAGGGTGGACTATTTTCTCACATGAAGGCCACCTTTTCAGGATTTATGAAAACAGGATTGAAGGGAGTGATGTGACAGAGTGGCCCAGGAAAAGTCTTGGCACTGTAGAATTACTTGATTCCATACCTTCCTTATACAGTTAGCATATTTGATTTTCTCATTTCTCCCTATAAATTCTTTTTTTTTTTGGTTTGTTTTTGAGACGGAGTCTCACTCTGTTGCCCGGGCTGGAGTGCAGTGGCGCAATCTCGGCTTACTGCAACCTCTGCCTTCCAGGTTCAAGCGATTCTCCTGCCTCAGACTCCTGAGTAGCTGGGATTACAGGTGCCCGCCACCACACCTGGCTAATTTTTGTATTTTTAGTAGAGACGGGGTTTCTCCATGTTGTCCAGTTGGTCTCGAACTCCTGACCTCAGGTGATCCACACACCTCGGCCTCCCAAAGTGTGGGGACTGCAGGCGTGAGCCACTGTGCCAAGCCTATAGTACTTTTTAGTCAGGGCATTGCTGCAGGATTGTGTTAATAAATGAGAACTTTTCTTAGCAATTAGTGTTTAAGAAATGAAAATTTGCTTGTTAAAATTTACACGTGTGTTTCAGTTGAGGTAATTAGGGAGTGCGACACCTCTAAATCAGTTTGTATCGTGTACAGCAAACATTGCACACTTCTCTCCCCTTCCTTTCCAGGAACTTTAATGGAATTGGGTATCTCCCCAATTGTAACATCTGGTTTGATTATGCAGTTGTTAGCTGGAGCCAAAATCATTGAAGTTGGAGATACGCCGAAAGATAGAGCTTTATTCAATGGAGCCCAGAAACGTGAGCATTAATGCAATTAAAGAGCATTTTCCAAATTTGAGAGTGCTCGTGGTGAAGATGTTTTCTCTAGTCTTTTCTTGTTTTTGGTGGTAAGCGTGCTCTCCTTTCCCCCCAACTTTCATCAGTGTTTGGTATGATCATTACCATTGGGCAAGCCATTGTGTATGTCATGACGGGGATGTACGGGGACCCTGCAGAAATGGGTGCCGGGATCTGTCTCCTAATCATCATTCAGGTAAGAAATCCTATGTTTTCCTATGCAGATAACAAAACAGTTTGATTCCTTTTTCCTTTTCTAACCATTCTTTAGGTGATTGGCTTATTCATTTTCTTACTTTTGAATTATTTAATTCTAGTATTTTGATCACTGAAGTGATACGTGTAAAATTTTTTTAAAACCTTCTGTCACCGTGATGTGTTCAAGTTGTGTTGACGTGAAAAATTCAAATTTATTCTAATAGCTTCATAACTGCACAATACAAAGAATTATGGATCAATTGTATTTTATTGATTCTTGAGATACACATTTGTCACATTTTGATGTCTCTAGAATCAGGATGTTTTTGTACAGTAAACCGTGCCTTCCACTTGCGGTCTGCCAGGAGGCAGTCATGGTGGTGTCACTGCCTGTGCGTGTGTCAGCCTGTTCAGGTCATGCTGACCTTAGTTGGCTGAGTGTGTTCTTCACAGAATGGGTGTTTGAGTTCAATCGCTGTCTAAAGGTGTTCAGAAAATCTGTTGTGATTTGTTATTGAAATGAAAGTTATTGTTTGTGTATAGAAGGGCAAGCTAGATGATAAATATCTACCACTAGGTCTAAAATACGTTTTTGTAAGTAGAAAATTAAAATTCTTTGCAATAAGGTATTGTGTCATAAGTTAATTGGCAGTATTCTTTTCTTAGTAGTACACAAAATAATGATGTTTTAAATGGTAATATCTTGGAGTCAGTGAAACACTGTTTATACACACATAAATATATTCCATGCGTTTTTAAATGGATGCTTAGCAATGGAATTTTTAAAGGTCAACATAATTAGCAGTGTCCTAAGTATCTTTTTTTTTTTTTTGAGACGGAGTCTCACTCTGTTGCCCGGGCTGGAGTGCAGTGGCACGATCTCAGCTCACTGCAGCCTCCGTCTCCCGTGTTCAAGCAATTCTCCTGCCTCAGCCTCCTGAGTAGCTGGGCTTACAGGTGCCTGCCACCACGCCCAGCTAATTTTTTGTATTTTTAATAGAGACGGGGGTTTCACCATGTTGGCCAGGCTGGTGTTGAACTCCTGACCTCGTGATTCGCCCGCCTCGGCCTCCCAAAGTGCTGGGATTACAGGCGTGAGCCACTGCGCCCGGCCCTAAGTATCTTAAAGTATGTTAAGTTTGGAAGCTATTTCTCTATTGTACAATCCTTAAAAACCATTTAGATAAATTACCCAAGAACAGATCATACTTAAGTTATCTTTCTTGTGTTTTGAAAAGAAGTTTGCTGAAGTTAATAAACAATGGGTATCTGGAGTCCTGATTTTCTTGGAAATGCCTCTTCTTCACTTTATGAAATTGGGATTAGTTTAGGAAATTTTTTCTTTTTCTTTTTCTTTTTTTTTTTTGAGACACAGTCTTGCTGTGTCGCCAGGCTGAAGTGCAGTGGCACGATCTCGGCTCACTGCAACCTCCCCTTCCTGGTTTCAAGCGATTTTCCTGCCTCAGCTTCCTGAGTAGCTGGGACTACAGGCATGCGCCACCATGCCTACCTAATTTTTGTATTTTTAGTAGAGACAGGGTTTCACCATGTTGGCCAGGACGGTCTTGATCCCTTGACCTCGTGATCCACCTGCCTTGGCCTCCCAAAGTGCTGGGATTACAGGTGTGAGCCACTGTGCCCAGCCAGGTATTTTTTTCCATCTGTTCAAAAGATCAAGATCAAGCTGAGAAAAATATTTTTTAATAATCTCAAATACCAGTTTATTAATATATACATAGAAGGAAATCTGACTGTCTCAGACTGGCATGGTTGAGCATTCTGGTTTTTTTGTTTTTGTTTTTTATTTTTGAGACGGAGTTTCACTCTTGTTGCCCAGGCTAGAGTGCAATGGCGCAATCTCAGCTCGGCACGATCTTGGCTCAACACAAGCTCTGCCTCCTGGGTTCAAGCGATTCTCCTGCCTCAGCCTCCCAAAGTGCTGGGATTACAGAGCATTCTGTTTTTTAAATTAGAAATGTTATGTAGGAAGCAAAACATGATTATTTAATGAGTGTGACTTATATCCAGGAAAGTTATGCTGTTCAAGTATTTATTTAGCATTGTTAACAATAAACATGACTTTTCTAATGAGATGGAACTGTTTTGTCATTTGACCAGGGCAGGAATTTTTTTTTTCGAGACGGAGTCCTGCTCTGTCTCCCAGACTGAAGTGCAGTGGTGCAATCTTGGCTCACTGCAACCTCCGCCTCCCAGGTTCAAGCAATTCTGCCTCAGCCTCCCCGGTAGCTGGGATTACAGGGTCCTGCCACCACGTCCAGCTAGTTGTGTATTTTTAGTAGAGATGGGATTTTGCCATGTTGGCCAGGCTGGTCTTGAACTTCTGACCTTAGGTGATCCACCCGCCTCAGCCTTCCAAAATGCTGGGATTACAGGCGTGAGCCACCACGCCCGGCCCAGGGCAGGAATTTTTAATGAAAATCAGGTTATTTGGAAGCTTTCTGATCCCCAGTGTGTTCGCATTTGGTAGAAGATACGTTTCCTCAAAGAATAACTGTCAGATGTGGTGGCTCACACCTGTAATTCCAGCACTTTGAGAGGCCGAGATGGGCGGTTCACTTGAGGTCAGGAGTTTGAGACTAGTCTGGGCAACATGGTGAAACCCTGTCTCTACTAAAAACACAAAAATTTGGCCGGGTGCGGTGGCTCATACCTGTAATCCCAGCACTTTGGGAGGCCGAGGCGGGCGGATCACGAGGTCAGGAGATCGAGACCATCCTGGCCAACATGGTGAAACTCTGTCTCTACTAAAAATACAAAAATTAGCAGGGCGTGGTGGCAGGAGCCTGTAGTCCCAGCTATTTGGGAGGCTGAGGCTGAACCCAGGAGGTGGAGGTTGCAGTGAGCTGAGATTGCGCCACTGCACTCCAGCCTGGCGACAGAGCGGGACTCCGTCTCAAAAACTAAAATAAAATAAAACCACAAAAATTAGCCAGGCGTGGCGGTGTGTGCCTGTAATCCCAGCTACTAAGGAGGCTGAGGCAGGAGAATCGCTTGAACTCTGGAGTCGGAGTTTGCAGTGAGCCGAGGTCACACCACTGCACTCCAGCCTGGGCGACAGAGTGAGACTCTGTCTCAAAAAAAAAAAAAGGTTAACTTTGTCTTTGTCTTTATTTGTCCATTTACAAATCACTTGATTGGCAAATTTACAGCCCTTGGGAATTAGGGAAAGAGGCGCATTGGATGGGGAGAGATGATATTCTGGAGTCTGATTTTAGTATCTTTCAGGGCTTAGGGTTTCTCTTCGTATGCTTTAGGCATTGTTGAGGGTATGGACAGGCCAATTGTTGCCTTCAGTTTTGTTTCTTTACAGCATTTTCTTTCTGCAATCCAGAGTTTAGAATAATCTTGATTTTTAGAAGACACTTAGAACTGGCATGTAGCTCGTAGAACATTATACATCAAGAAAAGCTCTCTAGTATCTTACTTAAGGATCTATTCAGATTCCTAAGGAATCTCCACTGAGCGATTCTCAGCCAGCTAGCTACAGGATTGACTTCTTACAGAGTCAGTTATGGATTGAAATTGATATAAAATAGAGTTAAGCTATTTTGCTGTTCATTTTCAGTATTCAGAAATCAGAAATACTTACAGTCCAAGAATGAAACAAGTGAAGTGGATGTACACTGATTCATTTACATGAATTCCGATACACAAATATGCGTGTTATGGCTAATTCTTCTAGTGTTAATGTATAAAGAGGGGTGTCATGTTTGATTGTAGGTGGGCAGTGACCCATTGGTGTCTTTTCAAGGCGTTACTAACATTGAAAATATGTGGATACACTGAAGAGCTATGATTGGATCAGTGTGTTTCACCCAGAAACATAGGTTTTGAAAACTGTTTGCATGCCGTTGTGGAAGGTATTTCTCACCTTATTTGTTCATGTTTCATTCACATGGTTAGTGTTTTTCAGCTAGTGAGTTTAGAAATCTACATAGCAGGTCTTGACTAAAAATTTTAAAAAACTATTAGAGAATATCAGTGTGCATGGCACATAATAAAGGTAAGTATGTTTTGACATACTGAACAAAAGATAGTTTGACAAAACTAAGTTGTGTGTAGGTGTCGTGCAGGGTTAAAATGTTAAGTGCCATGTTTATACCAGCTCATCATACATGTCGTCCATTCCCCGTGAACACGTAGCGGTTAGGGTTCTGGTCCCATCAGTGTAGACGCTGCTGTCACTTCCTGGGTTCTCATCCCTTTTCACAGGCATGCATGATATTTACTGGCTTTTATTCCCTTAATTATAGAAACCGTTTCTCATTTCTGTATAATTTCTTCCTCCTTTTGGAAAAACCCGAGTTTAATTTTCACAGGACATATGTGAACCACTCTGTAGTCCGATGGTCACTGTTCTGAGCAGGGGGTGTGGAGAATTAGAGTTGTTTCAGAGCTGCTGTGGGACTCTGGAGAGGTCATTTCTCAAGGCCCATCACGATGCTTTCTGTGGCTGATGTTCATGGACGGCTGTTGCCTCCTGCATAGGATGGGTTTCTCTGTGATGGGGAGTCTCTGTTCACTAATTACATGATTGTGGTTAAATAGAATCGGTAGTAAGTCCTAACCTCTACATTATTTTGTCAAAATGTCGAACTTGGTTTTCAAGCAGTAAAGGATTAGCATGATCTCTCTTAGAAGTTTGGAGAATCGTACCCTTTCTCCTGCCCATTGAAACTCAGACTAAAAGCCTGTAAATAGACAAGTTAGGCTCTGTCCAACTACTGAAATGGCAGTTAAGGAGAAAAACAACACTGTGTAAGGTAAGCATGCCTAAAATGGTCTCATGTGGTTACTTTGGTCGCTCTTCCAGCAGGTGATATTGGATAAAGTGAGTACAAAATGAGGGTGGGCGGCTTGAGAGCTGGGAGGAATGGAAGTGACTTCCTCACTTCTGCCGGAGGGTGTCTTTAAAGTGGGGACATGTGTGAGGTTGGGGGCATGGAAGCATATTTTCTTCCTGTCTTGATTAGGTTATTTGAGTGCAGGGAAGGGGTCATATGACTGAGGAGGTCACTTGAAGGGCTAGGGACTGTTTTTAATTAATGCATGCTTTTACAGGAATGTCTTCTCCAAGAAGCAAGTTCAGAATTTTCAATATCCCATAAATTAAAGTCAGTATGCTTTCATTTTTAAAAACATTATGAGCTTAACCTTAACCGTCTTCAAATTTACATTCAATCTTTGTCACTATGTGTATAGAATGCATTTTTACATTGCTGCTCGAGTACGTATTTGAGTACATACTTGTGTTCTAGTTTTTTATTCTGTACACATTTTATAGAGTATACATATATATAATATATATAATGCTTTTTTCAAAGGATCAACACAGCCCTTAGACTTATCCTTTGATGGCAGTGTACATTTCCATCTTGCTATTATACCAGAATTCATCTGACTTTTTACTTCCTTGGAGGTATTTGGGATGTTTTCAGTTTCTTGCTGTCATAAATTCTAGAATACTGTGATCATTTTTTGTTTCAGTGTGCTTTTCAAACAGGCTTTATTTAAACATTGCAAAAGAAACTATTCAGATAAGTGTAAATAGACTTTAAAAGTTGAAATGTCTGCTTTATAATGCAACAGTATTTCCAGTCCTCTTACTGTTCTAGATTGGCCTGAGTAAATGAAAGCAGGCCAAAAGATGCAGTTGGTCATCACAGTGAGACTGCAACGATCAGGCCTTAATATTCAAAACGCCCCTAGCTTGGAAATAGCCAATGGTGTTCCTCTCCCCCTTTCTTGAGTTTGTTCTTGCTTCCGCTTACTTGCATTTCTTTCCCCACAGTTGTTTGTTGCTGGTTTGATTGTGCTGCTGTTAGATGAGCTGCTACAGAAGGGTTACGGCTTGGGGTCTGGGATTTCCCTCTTTATTGCCACCAACATCTGTGAGACCATTGTCTGGAAGGCCTTTAGTCCCACTACCATTAACACTGGCAGAGGTACATCGCACAGCGACTGCAACTGCACGCGTTTTGCTGGATGTGTGCTGGGAACAAACCCATCGTGTCGCAATACATGCCTAGAGCCGTTCTGGTTTGCTCTCCTAGGGGATAAGGAATGCGAATTCTTCAAAACTTAATGAGCAGAGATTTGTGGAGTAAGCAGTACTACCTCAGAGAATAGTATCAAAATTTTAGCCTCTGCTTATTTAAAATTTCAGTGGTTGCAAACAGATTTTCAAAATTTCTTTTGTTAACCTTGCTTAAGGCATTGCTGCAGAAGTCATTTATTTGACTGATTTCAGCATCCGTAGGGGGATAAAAAGGTAGTGGATTTTAGATTTTTCAAATGAAAAGACTGTTGTTCATTGAATCCACCTGGAGCACTCCTACTCTGCTGCTCTTCTAATTGGCTTTGTAATAGCACCGAAGTTTTGAAATATTTCATTCTCTCTTTCCCCTTCCTCATCTCCACTTCTAACAGATACTGTCCTAAGTGGTTAATACCTAAACTCTGATCCCAGCCTTAAGAAAACTGTAATGATGATTAATGTTCTTGGTGCGGTAAACTTCGAGGCAGGCTCGATGGAGTGACATCCGTCTCTTATTCTGACATCTCTGCTCTGCTTCGCTGCTGTTTATTTTTCCTAAAAACACTCTCCCCCTTCCCTGAAGTAAAGGAGAGGCAAATCTCTATGAATGAAATTTCGCTTTGGTAAATTTTACGTTGTATGTTTTCTTCAAGAATAGTCTCTTGAGAAAACTTCGGATTTATGCTATAAAAACATAGATTTGCCTCAATGATCTAAATATTTGTAGAACCTGCTCACATGGCTATATCATAAAGCAAACATTGGCGAATTCTTTTGACTCATATTTTCTGCTGTATACTGGACTTTCACGGTTAGTTGTTTGAGCTTTGGGACAGCTTTGGACGATGAGTCCACAGGTCGTGTCTGTCTTGATTTTACAGGTACTGAGTTTGAGGGTGCAGTCATAGCTCTGTTCCATTTGTTGGCCACCAGGACGGACAAAGTCCGAGCTTTACGGGAGGCTTTTTATCGGCAGAACTTACCCAATCTCATGAACCTCATTGCTACAGTTTTTGTGTTTGCTGTTGTTATATATTTCCAAGTAAGTATAACCTTTTCACCAAAGTAAGTGGGATGTAGATTTTTATTTTGCTCTTAAAGAGAATGCCATCTGACATGCTGTTGTTTAACAAGTCAGGGTTTAAGATCAAGGGAAATCAAATTTTGCAATTAGAGTCTCCAGACTCTGATTTTAAGGTGTGAAATATTGGAGTCTCTGTACTTTTTTTGTTTTTTGTTTCGACCCATCAGCAGGAAGCAGACGCTCGACAGTTTAAAAGGCAGAACGTCTTTGTTAGCATTGTCTTTTCTTTTCTTTTTTTTTCCTGAAACAGAGTTTTGCTCTTGTTGCCCAGGCTGGAGTGCAGTGGCGCGATCTCAGCTCACTCTAACCTCCTCTTCCCGAGTTCAGGTGATTCTCCTGCCTCAGCTTCCTGAGTAGCTGAGATTACAGGCACGTGCCACCACGCCCGGCTAATTTTTTTTTTTTTTTTTTTTTTTGAGATGGAGTCTTGCTCTGTTGCCTAGGCTGGAGTGCAATGGCGCAATCTCGGCTCACTGCAACCTCCGCCTCCTGGGTTCAAGCGATTCTGCTGCCTCAGCCTCCTGAGTAGCTGAGACTACAGGTGCATATCACCACACCCGGCTAATTTTTTTGTATTTTAGTAGAGATGGGATTTCACCACGTTGGCCAGGATGGTCTCGATCTCCTGACCTCGTGATCCGCCCGCCTCGGCCTCCCAAAGTGTTGGGATTACAGGCGTGAGCCCCTGCGCCCGGCCAGCATTGTGTTTTCATCCCCCGCACTGTTCTTTGTTTTCCCTCTCTGGTCCCTGTTCTTTTCTTAATGTGTCTGGCTCCCCCACTTACTCTCCGTTTCTTTTTTAGGGATTTCGCGTTGATCTGCCCATTAAGTCGGCCCGCTACCGAGGACAGTACAGCAGCTACCCCATCAAACTCTTCTACACCTCCAACATCCCCATCATCCTCCAGTCGGCCCTGGTGTCCAACCTGTATGTGATTTCCCAGATGCTGTCTGTTCGATTTAGTGGCAACTTTTTAGTAAATTTACTAGGACAGTGGGCCGTGAGTATTATGTTTATTTATATTATTTATAGTTTATTATAATTTGCATTTCATGGTTGTATTTTTAATGGAATGAGGTCGACATTGGAGCATTTGCTGTATTTTCAGATTCACTTACCTATATAGCAGAGTTTAGTACTTATCTGGAAGAACTGGTTAAGTGTTGCAGAAGTAAGATTGCCCAAGCGCTTTTTATTATTTTGCTCTCTAGGAAGCACTTTCACATCTCATTTGAATGACCTTTTAAGCTAAAATTGTGGTTGATTTCATAAAAGTAATTTCCTATTTTGTCATCTTATTCCAGTATTGTCTACAATAATGCTTTCTAAAAAATGCTATTTGCTGGCTGGGTGCGGTGGCTCACTCCTGTAATCCCAGGACTTTGGGAGGCTGAGGTGGGTGGATCACCTGAGGTCAGGAGTTCGAGACCAGCCTGGCCACATGGTGAAACCCCGTCTCCACTAAAAATACAAAAATTAGCCAGGCGTGGTGGCAGGTGCCTGTAGTCCCAACCATTCAGGAGGTCAAGACAGGAGAATTGCTGGAACCCAGGAGATGGAGGTTGCCGTGAGCTGAGATCACGCCACTGCACTCCAGCCTGGGCGACAGAACGAGACTCCGTCTCCAAAAAATAAAAACAAAAAATGCTATTTGCTGCTGCTAACATATGAGATACTGGACTCATCCTAACCTTTCCTATCTCCCACCCCGCCTCCAGGCCTCCTCCATTTTTCATGGTCTGAATGGCAATAAACCAGCTTGTGATGAGCTGGGCTAGAGATAGGCATGCTATTAACTAGATGGTAGAGACAGCGGTGCTGCTAGTAATATAATCCTGTACATTCTCATATACATCCCCCTGTCATAATTTTTTTTTCTTTTTTTTTTTTGAGATGGAGTCTCGCTCTGTCGCCCAGGCTGGAGTGCAATGGTACGATCTCGGCTCACTGCAAGCTCCGCCTCCCGGGTTCATGCCATTCTCCTGCCTCAGCCTCCCAAGTAGCTGGGACTACAGGCGCCCACCACCACGCCCAGATAATTTTTTGTATTTTTAGTAGAGACGGGGTTTAACTGTGTTAGCCAGGATGGTCTCGATCTCCTGACCTTGTGATCTGCCCGACTCAGCCTCCCAAATTGCTGGGATTACAGGCGTGACCCACCACACTCGGCCCATAATTTTTTCTAAAGCCATCTAGCCACGCTGTTATTGAAGCGTGAGTTACTGTGGGACTGAATTTTCATTGGTTTAAATTCTGTCACCTAACAAAGGGGTATTTTCCCTCTTAAAATTATAGATTTTAGCCAGGCGTGTTGGCTCTCATCTGTAATCCCAGCACTTTGGGAGAACAAGGAGAGAGGATAGCTTGAAGGCCAGGAGTTGGAGACCTGTCTGGGCAACATAGCGAGACACCATCTCTACAAAAAAATTTAAAAACTAGCCGGGCACAGTGTTACGTGCCTGTAGTGCTAGCTACTTGGGAGGCTGAGTTGGGAGGATTGCTTGAGCCCAGGAGTTTGAAGCTACAGTGAGCTGTGATCATACCACTGCATGCCAGCCTGGTTGACAGAGTGAGACCGTGTCTCAAAAATAATAGAATTTTAAAAGACTAATGTCCTTTATTCTTTGCCACAGTAGGTAATTCTAGAATTTGCACCCCACCAAAGAATTGTATTTTTCTGTACAGTTATTCTTGAAATATGGTGTTTATTCTGTGCATTTGTCTTAATATGCTTTTTTTTTGCATTATAAGTTATAAAGACTCATACCTTTCTGCTTTTACTGAATGTCATTTAAAAAAAAGATTTTTTTTAAGATAATAAGACAGTAACTCATATATTAGTTGAAGGGAATAGGATTCCCTTTATTCATAATACTTCTTTCCCATTCATTTAAGAGAAATGTGATGATCTCTGTTGTATTCTGGCTAATATTATATCGAGGACAGGAAAGCCAAGACACAGGAATAAGAAGAATGCTGTTTCTGCCCTCCTTAGAATAGTCCAGCAGCAGCTATTACTCTGATCAGAATGTCATAGTGATAGTGCTTTGAGTAGTTGGTCCTGTACAAATTGTGTTATGATTTTGAGTAAGATTCTTCCGAATGAGAGAATGATTGGGAGATAGTGCTTTTGATCTGGGATTAATGATTCTAGGAGCACAGTAAAGAAATCACTGGGCAGTCATCAATTCAAGAACCAGATACTGTAATCATCGCAACTAAAAATTGGTTTCTCACCCCCTATCTGTATACCCCAAAACTTTATTTAATATGAGCAAATAATGCTGTTCCTATTTCTGTAAGACTTAAGTATATAGATAAAAATCCAATTATTATAAATATTTATTAAAAGATTGCTCCTTATAACAGAAACCACATAAAGTCTAGGCAGCAAGTTAAAGTCTTATGTCAGTATTTTAGTTGATTGCATTAATATTTTCATATGGAAGGATCATTCATAGGGATCTTAATGTACTGACTGGATACTCTCATAGCTCAGAAAATTTCAGATTTTAAGTATAATCAGAGGTTGATTGTAAATGTAATCATATTCCTATTTTCAGTAATGGAAGATTTTGTAATATATTACAATTTTTAATAATGACTCAATATTTTCACAGTGTCTTGCATGTAATAGGTGTTCATCGTATAACTTTGAAGGAGTGAAGGTAGTAGACACAAAGGTACATTCTGAAACTACATAGAATGACTAGCTGTAGATGCCTTGAACTTAAAACACTGTCATTTCTGAGAAGTTTGAAGTGTCATGCAAATGTATTCCTAATTAGGTTGACCACTTGTTCTTTGTACTCCTGTTCTGTAGGATGTCAGTGGGGGAGGACCCGCACGTTCTTACCCAGTCGGAGGCCTTTGTTACTATCTTTCTCCTCCCGAGTCCATGGGCGCCATCTTTGAGGATCCTGTCCATGTCGTTGTTTATATCATCTTCATGTTGGGGTCATGTGCATTCTTCTCTAAGACATGGATTGAAGTGTCTGGTTCCTCAGCCAAAGATGTAAGTGTTTGGTTTATTTTAAAATAAAACTCTTGGCAATGCATGGTGGCGCACATCTGTAATCGTAGCACTTTGGGAGGCTGAGGCCGCTGGATCGCTTCACCTCAGGAGTTTTGAGACCAGCCTGGGCAACATAGCGAGACCCCGTCATGACTAAAAAAATACAAACAAAAATTAGCCAGGCATGGTGGTGCGTGCCTGTGGTCCCAGCTACTTGGGAAGTTGAGACGGAGCATTAACGCTTGAGTCTGGGAGGTGGAGGTTGCAGTGAGCCAAGATTGCACCACTGCACTCCAGCCTGGGTGACAGAGCGAGATCCTGTCTCAAAAAAATAAAAAAGGCCAGGCGCAGTGGTTCACGCCTGTAATCCCAGCACTTCGGGAGGCCGAGGTGGGCAGATCACAAGGGTAGGAGATCGAGACTATCCTGGTCAACATGGTAAAACCCCTTCTCTACTAAAAATACAAAAATTAGCTGGACGTGGCAGCGCATGCCTGTAATCCCAGCCACTCAGGAGGCTGAGGCAGGAGAATCGCTTGAACCTGGGAGTCGGAGGTTGCAGTGAGCTGAGATCGTGCCACTGAACTCCAGCCTGGCGACAGAGCTAGACTCCGTCTCCAAAATAAATAAATAAATAGATAAATAAAAAATTTTTTAAAAAGTAAAATAAAACTTTGTTTTTGGAAAATTCATATTTAATTGTCAAAACAGTAGTGGATACACTCCTTTATAACTTAAACTTTAATTTATACATTTTTAATGAGTCAGTGTCACCCCAACAGGCTAAAAATTGGTTCCCAAAAGGTAAAAAATTCTTAGATATTACAGTGGTTTGCAACCCTCCTGCAAAACAAAATCTTGTTTGGTAATTGAAGAAGGGTTGAGAAGCACCGGTTTCATATGGGTAGCATGGAGCGGAGGAGCACTGAAGCTTTGGTTTCCTCAGGCTTAATGCGAATGATATGACAATGCAACTTTCAGGTTATTGTATGTTACTTGTTAGTGTGTGGTGAGCACTTCGCATAGAACGTGGTAGATGTAAGCAGTGAAATGTTCCAGTTGGATTTTGAAAGTCGTTTCTCTCTCGGCAGGTAGCTAAACAGCTGAAAGAACAGCAGATGGTAATGAGGGGCCACCGAGATACCTCTATGGTTCATGAGCTTAATAGGTAAGGCTGCTAGACTGACGCCTTTATAGGCCTGTGTTGGTGTTTCAGTCTTTCAGTGATGGCTAAATGTTTTTCTTTGTTCAAGTTCATATTGAAAACCCTTCTATTCACACAGATGAATCAAAATTTCACACAAAACTTGTTTTCCATGTCAAAACCAACACCTGAATTTTTCATTGAAATTGTGAGCACTGCTCTGCTCATCCCAGTGATAAAATCTTGCAGATCAGTGCTGTTCTCAGCATTGGCTGGCTGCACATATAATCACCAGAGAGCTTTTAAAAAGGATTTCCCAGGAACTGTGGCTTATTTGGTCTGGGGTGAGTTCCAGGCATCAGGGTTTTATTTTTTGGTAACAGCTTTATTGAGATAAAATTCAGATACCATGTAATTCACTCACTTGAAGTATATTGTTCAGTGTTTTTTAGTATATTCAGACTTGTACAGTCATAAGTTTAAACACATTTTCACCACCCAGAAAGAAACCCTGTACCTACTAGCCCACCTTCCCAACCACCAGCCCCAGACAGCCACTTTTAACTTTGTCTCTACAGATTTGCCTATTCTGTACATTTCATATAAATGGAATCATATAAGGTATGTTATTTTGTAAGTGGCTTCTTTCACTAGGCATCATGTTTTCACAGTTCATATGCTTAATTCTTTTCATGAATAATATTCAGTTGTAGGGCTTTACCACACTTTATCAGTTGATAGAAATCTGGGTTGTTTCCACTTTTTATGAATAATGCTGTTGTGAACATATTTGTACAAATTTTGTGCTGCTCAGCTGTCTTCCAGGTTGGCTGCTGTAGCCCACATTCCCACCAGCAGTGTATGAGGTTCCACTGCTGCCTGTCCTCGCCAGCACTAGCTCTGGCTTTTTAATTTCAGCCATCCTGATGGATGTGAAGTGGGGCACAATCACAGCTCACCGCAGCCTCTTGGGCTCAAGCGATCCTCCCCGCCTCAACCTCCAGAGTAGCTTGGGACCACAGGTGTGTGCCACCACGGCCAGCTGGCTTTTTTTTTTTTTTTTTTTAAATCTGAGATGGGGCCTCGCTTTGTCGCCTAGGCTGGAGTGCAGTGGCACCGTCTTGGCTCACTGCAACCTCGACCTCCTGGGTTCAAGCGATTCTCCTGTCTCAGCCTCCCTAGTAGCAGGGATTACAGGCACACACCACCATGCCTGGCTAATTTTTGTATTTTTAGTAGAGATGGGTTTCCCCATGTTGGCCAGGCTCGTCTTGAACTTCTGACCTAATCATCCACCCACCTTGGCCTCCCAAAGTGTTGGGATTACAGGCATGAGCCACCATGCCTGGTGGGATCCAGATTCCTTCTTTTGCTTGGGGGCATCCAGTTGTCCCAGCATGATTTGTTGAAAAGGCACTAGTATTTTTCCTTAAACTTTTTATTTATTTAGAACACAGACTGCAGAGTAGTATGATGGATCTCCAGCTCCAGTTGTCACCATCCTGCTGTTCTTGTTTCACCTATCACTGCCTCTAATCTTTTTTGAGTATTTTAAATCCCATTTTTAAGTTTTCCAGGTGATTCTAATGTGCAGCCAAGGTTGAATTACTGAAATGGATCCTCAAAATCTTATGACATAAATTTGTTCATACTTACTCTTCATTCCACAAGAGGGAACGAAAGGTTACTCATTTAAAAATCTTAAACATTTTAATATTTAAATCTGTCCAGGAATCTCATGTCCTGTAAGATTATATATTGTCTTTCTTGGCTGTTGACTGGTTCCTGGAAATTAGGGTCAGAGTCTTTGCCTGGATCAGAGCTCCCGTTCCCATGCCGTGTCCTGCACACCCCTCCACACTGCAGCCTGTTCCCTCTGGAGTTCAGGGAGGCTTTAGACCCAGCTATGGCTGCTGCGCCTCAACCTGTCTTCGTCTCTAGCTGCCGTGCTGTTCCTGGTCTCTGCTGCCGCCTAACTTGGGGTTCTGTCTCCTAGGTACATCCCCACCGCAGCTGCGTTTGGCGGTTTGTGCATTGGCGCCCTGTCGGTGCTGGCTGACTTCCTGGGGGCCATTGGATCTGGCACTGGAATTCTGCTAGCAGTCACTATTATTTACCAGTATTTTGAAATATTTGTTAAAGAACAGGCCGAAGTTGGTGGGATGGGTGCTTTGTTTTTCTAAATGTTCAAATATTTCATTTTGTGCGTGTGAAAGGGAAAACACTTTGACGGATCGTTTTTGTCAGATGACACTGGTGGCTCCCCTTTTCTCCCCTCACAGTTTCTTGTTTCGAGTGCTGACTGACCCGTTTCTGAAATGGGCACCGAGCTAAGTCTGTGTGCAGCATTAGTACCCGCTGCCTTAAAACTCAAGTTTACATTATTCATTAAAAAAAGTACATCTAGTGTTGCCTGTAATGCTGGAAACCAATGTATCTACCTTGCTGTGTTAAATCATGACAGTGAGACGGTGAGATGGATTCGTGTTGCACACAACACTCAAAACACTTCATATTGCCCCCACTTGTTTAAAAATAAATGTAGTTCAAATTGCCACTTTCCAGTATTTTTGAGCTTATTTAATGAGTTCTGGAACATTTATATCTAATCTATATTTTAGATAATTACTTTTTATACTTTTTTAACTCATGGTATCCCCACTCCCCACCCCCACCTCATTTTTATTTGTCCCTTCTCAAAGCAGCCACTTAGCCCACATGGGCAAAATCAAGTCTCCAGTTATTTCTGCCACAACTGCTTCTAAGGCCTCCTCCTTCTCCTCCTCCTCTTCCTCCTTTTCCTTCTCCTCCTCCTCTCTTCCCAGTGACAGCATCATCGTGCTGTTTGCCTGTATTGGCTATGCCTTCTAACTCCAACTAGTCACTTGAGAATATTCTTTCAAGATTCTAGGCCCCGATTCTTTTCTGTTTGTTTAAATCCCTAAAGCAAAGATCTAATTCTCAGGCAATGTCTGTAGTTCAGTGGGGGTGAACGATGAATATATTCATGCTAGGAATTTGTGTCTGTTGTTGTACTCACAGCAGCAACATGAGTGTAAACAGTAGACAATAAACTTTTATTTAAGAAAACTGATTCAGTTGTGTTGGAAAAAAATAAAGAAATCTGATATTAAACGTTTTCTAAGATCATTTGTATAGGTTCAGTGTATTCATAAGAAGTCCACCCTGAGATGCCTGTAAAAGTCAAATGTAATTACACTTCAAACTTTAATCCTAAATTATTGACAGATAGTGACCAACTTAAGGGTAATCATATATGTGACTAACATTTGGGAGGAAACAGGAAAACAGTGGTCTCAAAACAATATCCCAGTCTCCATTTGAAAGAGCATAGATCTTGGTAAATCATTTTGAAAACTATGTGCTTTATTTCCCAAAAGATCAAACTTAATTTTTAAAAGACACCCTTTTCAGAAGATGGGTTTTCATTGCTGTTTAGTTTCTTAGGTGTAGTATGTCTTACGTAGCTTATGCTTACAAAGCCAAATAATCGCAGGGCAAGGCAGATAAAGGCAGGCAGGATAGTGACAGTGGCTCGGTGAGCATCCGCCAAGGGCCTCAGACCACTGTTACCATAAAAACATCCACCCAGTGTTATGACGTCCGATTTTTTTTTCCCTTAAGAAGGTGGAAATATGGCTTTTAATACATAGGAAACCTTCAGTTTTTAAATGCAGGGCAAATAAACATTTTTAAACAGTGCCAGCCAGACTGCCAGTTCTCAAACAGACTTAATTTCCAAAGCACAACCTTTTCATGTTTATAAAAAATAGAAATGGCATTTAGGGATACATTCTAGGATTTGGCTCTGACTTCTAAGTTGCACTCTTAGGAAGAAGGAGAGGATAAGCTTAGGTCAGCTGCAGAGGTCATTCCCATGGGGAGTGGCTGGGGAGGAACTGGGCTATGTGGAAAGACTGGGCTGCGCCCGTCTACGGATGCCTTCTCTCTTGATTTCAATGATTGATAGCATGTGGCTTTCAGACCTAAGGAAGAGTTAGAGCTTTGGAGAATCACAATGCCTGTGATTGAAATCGGGATTTAAAAAAGGGTTAGAGGCATAGGGGAAGGCTACCATTACAGGAAGTAGTTGGATCTTAATTTTCACATGTATAGGGCTAGACAGCTTCATCTGTAAAGTTCTGTATTTCCATAATTGTTTTATCTTTAGGAAGTCCAGTGTGAAGATCTTACAGTTTCACTCATAAAAATATCCTGGGCTCAGACAGTGAGCCTGTGGACAAACGGAGGCTACTGCAGCATTCTGGCATTAGCACTCTGATTTTATCTGGAGAGCCCTTTCATATGGTTCTCAGGGCCTGGCTTACCCGCTGGAGCCAGGCTAGAAACATGATTTAGGGCTGGATGAGAATCATCCTGAGACTTCCGTGGGGGCCAGACTGGAAAGTCCTGGAAAATCATGGAGCTGCTGGAGGCCCTAAAAGTCAACACAAAAAGAGCTAAACTCACTCAAGAAGCTAAGAAAATGGCCCAGGAACACTGGTAGAACTGCTAGATGACAGGGTTTCAGGCATGGGAACCAGATCAATCTGTACTTCTTGCTGTGAGGTACTCTGTATTGGGTTTCAGGTACTGGCTGATCTTGCTGGTTCTGTTCATGGTTTAACATCAAGATATTACTGCCCCAAACATGTCAGTCTTACGGATTTGTTTTCAGAAACTTCAAGTACTCTTTGAGGTAAGAATAGGAAAAGAGATCCTCAAGCACGTGCAGATGCTTGCGGGATGGACCTGAATTTTCATTAGTCTCCTAGCCTTGGTGAAGTGAATGGAGTCAACCGTTTTCCTTACTTAAAAGCTGGTTCAGCCTCAGTAAATAGGTGAACTGAAAACTAGTAGAGGATTCTATCGAACCCTACCCTAGTTGGATTCAACTACCCTAGATGAATTTTGCATAGTAAAAATTCAATTAGAAGAGGCCAAAAAGCCTTTTTTTTTCTTTTTAACGCTGTTTTAAACACTAACGGGGTACATGGTTATTTGCATACCCAGCTTAGAATTTTATATTGGGGGTTGAGAGTGGAAATGACCTAATTGAGAACTCAGGTCTATTTCTCTATACAAATACCCCTGTCTACCAGACTGGACTAGAAAAGTAACTGAGCTGTAGTTAACTGCTGTTGAGCTTTAAAAAAATTGGAGTAAACATACTTGCATTTATATTCTTTGTTAATTTTAGCTGGAGTTATAACAAATTTAAAGGAAAGTCACAACCTACCTGTAATTACAATTCCATACCACCACCACATCTGTTCTGTGCTTTTATTTTACGAAAAAGCTAATGGCAAATCTACATGAAACTAAGTTGAATACAAAGTCTTAGTGAAGAAGGCCTGGTGGTCTCGTTTACAAAAATGGCCAGTGTCATATTTGGCCTTAAAATTTCAAGAAGGGCACTTCAAATGGCTTTGCATTTGCATGTTTCAGCGCTAGAGCGTAGGAATAGACCCTGGCGTCCACTGTGAGATGTTCTTCAGCTACCAGAGCTGTGGAAAGCAAAGAAAACAACTTAGATCATGCCGTTAAGGAAGGACAAAACATCTTATTCAATCAGTGTTTGCGAAGCAGGTACTACTATATGTCAGTTCCTATGCTAGATGCTGGTGATAACGTTTTTTTTGGCCTATAAGGATCTTAAAGAATAAAGACTATAAAGGCAAGATTACATTCCTAGCACGAGACAAGAACATCAGGGATAATGATTTTTTTTTTTTTTTTTTTGTGAGACAGAGTCTCCCTCTGTTGCCCAAGCTAGAGGGCGATGGCGTGATCTCGGCTCACTGCAACCTCTGCCTCCCGGGTTTAAGCGATTCTCCTGCCTCAGCCTCCCCAGTAGCTGGGACTATAGGCGCACGCCACCACGCCAAGTTAATTTTTGTATTTTTAGTAGAGACGGGGTTTTTGCCATGTTGGCCAGGATGGTTTCGATCTCCTGACCTCGTGATCTACCCGCCTCAGCCTCCCAAAGTGCTGGGATTACAGGCGTGAGCTACCGCACCCAGCCAGGGATGATTTTATGTGTTAAAACAGCAAAGTTGGAAGTGTATAGAGCCAATCACTATACCTCATTTATAGCTGGGGTAGGGCTTTGCTTTTCTGAAACCAGATGGTGATGATTATGTAGGATCTTAGGGATTCCATCTTTTCTGCTGCTAGGGGATACATATGTTCCCCCGGCAAGTTAAACTGTGTGCATGTTAGGACTGGAGATCTACTACCAAGAATGCGGTCTCAGGACCTTATTACCACAGGCTTTCATTAAAATTTGTTTCACTCAGATGGAGGTTGCCAGATGTAAAATCAGCCTCTTGTTTTCCTAGCCGCTTGTTTGGGAACAAGCCTGGGGACATTTGCAGGCAGGAAGCATGTCCTACTCACCTGGGCATAGCAGGTGCTTGGTAACTGGCAGATGCTACTCTTTGTAGCAAACTGATCTTTTTTTAAATTTTTTTTTATTTTTTTGAGATGGAGTCTCACTTTGTCGCCAGGCTGCAGTGCAGTGCCACGATCTTGGCTCACTGCAACCTGCGCCTCCCGGGTTCAAGTGATTCTCCTGCCCCAGCCTCCTGAGTAGCTGGGACTACTGGCATGTACCACCATGCCTGGCTAATTTTTGTATTTTTAGTAGAGATGGGGTTTTACTAAGTTGGCCAGGCTGGTCTGGAGCTCCTGACCTCAAGTGATCAGCCTACCTTGGCCTCCCAAAGTGCTGGGATTACAGGCGTGAGCCACCGCACCCGGCCAGCAAACTGATCTTAAAATGTAATACTTTCCTTCCGAATTCTCAAATGTTGCTTGTTGAATAAACGGTTTGATTACTGTATTTTGATTCTACTAAAGCTAGGCAATTTGGTTCTTTTATCCCTCCTCCTTTATAGCCATAGTAGCCCTCTCTCCACCTCCCCTCACTTATTCTATTTTTTTCTCCCTTTTCTAAGACCAAAAGTGAAGTTAAGAAGGTGGAAGGGAGAAGGAAGACATTTTACAAAAAGGCTACTCTTCTACTAAAAGATAACCCCGCACAGCATTTCACACTTGCCTACGCCACCCTGCTTTCCACACACCTCCTCAGAGGGAGGGGCTGTTATTGTTCCTGTTTTATGAAAAAAGCCGAGAGAGGCTACAGAACCTGTTTGATGTGGTAGCTAATTATGGTCCGCGAAGCCTCAAACCGAGTCGGGCCTGTGCCTCCGAGCTGCGCTGCCTCGTATTGATTGTCATGCCTTTCTCCAAATACGCACCAGATAAACTATTGTATCTATTCAGTATGATTGTTCTAACTCTGGCTTTGAGCTGTCGAGGTGGCTTCTACCTTAGGTCTAGTTTTTGGAAAGGTGAAGCAGGAGTGGAAGCTCTCTAAGGGATATGAAATCTGATTTTATCCAAAGAAATCACAGCAGCCTTTGAAAGACACATTCAGATTTTCAAACAAACAACAGACATTTCAAAACCAGGCGCTCTGCTTATTCACTGAAACTGTAAGCTGCTGAAACTCAGGGAAAAGCTTAAGAAACTGGTCTTAAAGCTTCAGGCCAAACAATGCTTCAAATCACATTTGAAGTAATCACTTAAAAACAGTAGAAAAATCAGTTATCAATTACCTAAAACACTTATACCCAATAAAATATTCCCATGATGACAAGTGTCTGCTTCTTTCTAGATGAGTGAAAGGGATTTGCCAGCCCATACAGAGGTGCTCCTTGAAGGGCCCATGATATGTCTCCATACAGTATCTCCTCGTCTCCATACAGTATCTCCTCTCGTGGTTTTATCAAAGGACTTTTCTCCCCATAAGCTTACTTACTGTTTACAAAGTCCCTAAAAGATGGGTGGCCAAGAATTATACAATGCATCTACATGACCAGTGATTTCTAAGGGCCACACAGCTGGTTTGGTTTATTATGTGAAAAGCATATCACACGGAGTATACAGGAAATACCTCAAGTATTTGTTGAAGGAGCATCATCAATTTCTCCTTGAACATACAGCCTCCACAAAGGACCATCCCTCATACTAGCATACTTGAGGAAAAGCTAGCAGCTTATCTATCCACACCTTTGCATTGCTATGGACTGAAGGTTTAAAGTGTAGAATCGTTTTGGCTACTCAGCAGGAATGTCATCTGGGCCGTTCTGTAGGAGAAAAAGCCTCTACCAAAAGTTTGCACTTGACCCAGAATGCTTTGCTCTTATTTTCAAACTCTGTGCCACCCAGAAAGGAAAATTAGTAGTGGTCACCTGCAGTTTTACAAGTTGCTAGGCATTTGACTTTAGTGATACAAAAAAGATAAAGAAATGGAGTTATATTTAGTACCCAGTTTGCTGGGATGGGGACAGGGAGAACTGGAGAAACTGGGTGGCGGTCTGGAGAATGCTTACCATCGAGTCTCTGCAGCAGGTCATTCTTGGGTAAAGAAATGACTTCCACAAACTCTAAACAGACAAAGTGCAAGTGAAAACAAAGCTAACGTCAAGAGCCTACCAAAACAACCCAAAATGTCTGCAGCCATCACCACTACACTAAGCCATACACGCTCGGCCACCAGGAGTTGCAGAACATACCTCCATCCCCTGGAAATAAACAGAAGGAAAACATTTCAGCAAGGCCTGGAGTGGTAACATCGGAAGACTTTTATTCAAGAGGCGTCAAAAAGGCTTTGAGAATTTCACAGAAACCTGAGTCTCTGCTAACTTAATTTATATACATTGTCAAACTCAAGCAGTATGAAGTTATTGTTCTCCACATAATGTTAAGTAGCAAAATTTAAAGCATATTCGATAGTATGTATATTTTTATAGATACGAATCTGCGTATTATGTAAAATATACAGAACATATAAAAACTTACCATTTTAACCACTATGAAGGTACAATTCAGTAGCATTAAATAACATTCAGAAAGGTGCACAACCACCACCAGTATCCATCTCCAGAACATTTCATGTCACCTAACAGAAACTCGGGATCCACTCAACACTAATTCCCCATCCCTAGTAGCGCTTACTCTACTGTCTTCCTCTATCAGTTTGTCTATTCTGGGCACGCAGATACGTAGAATCAGAGTACTTGCCCATCATGTTATCGCATGTTTCAGCGTGTGCGTGTGTTTGTGTGTATACCACACTTTGTGGATGCATTCATCTGCTGGCTTGTTTCCACAGAGGCGGCCATGAACACAGGCATGCAAGTATCTAAGTCCCTGTTTCACTTCTTCTGGGTGTAGACTTAGGAGATGAAATGCCAGATCGTATAATAATTCTGTATCTAATATGCTGAGGAACTGCCAGACTTTTCCACAGTGTCTCATATGTATATGTGCAGTTCAAAAATTAAGATTTATTTATTTATTTATTTATTTATTTATTTATTTATTTATTTATTTTTTGGAGACAGGGTCTCACTCTGTTGCCCGGGCTGGAGTGCAGTGGAGTGATCTTGACTCACTGCAACCTCCGCCTCCTGGGTTCAAGTGATTCTTGTGTCTCAGCTTCCTGAGTAGCTGGGATTACAGGTGCGCACCACCACGCCTGGCTAATTTTTGTATTTTTAGTAGAGTCAGGGTTTCACCATGTTGGCCAGGCTGATCTCGAGCTCCTGACCTCAAGTGATCCACCCACCTCAACCTTCCAAAGTGCTGGGATTACAGGCATGAACCACCACGCCCGGCAAAAAATAAGACTTAAAATTAGTTGCAGTGGGATACTGAAACATAAATATGAACAACTGAAGAGGGTAAGAAGTTAAAGAATATCACTGATACTGATCTACTGTGGTGCACATATAAATACCCCCTTTAAAAGGAAGGGAGAGACAACACGGAATTGACAGAGACATCACAGCTTTTGAATCCAAAGTTGCTAAGAAATATAGAGCAAAGAGAAATAGTGAATAATCTGCTGCCCGTTAACAATTACTTAGGCCATTTTTTTTTTTTTTAAGAGAGACATGGTCTCATTCTGTCACAGTGGCACCATCATAGCTCCTCCAACTCCTGGGCTTAAGTGATCCTCCTGCCTCACCTTCCAGAGCAGCTGGGACTACAAGGGAACTTAGGCCATTCTTAAAATATACATGAAGACAGAAACCAGGGTGATTTAAGTTTCTCACTGTTTACTACTTAAGCCTGCAGCTCATATTACTAAGTGGGAATACACTTCATACAGAAAACAGGGAAATATGTCATTTAACATTTTTTTACAAAGAAAGCATAAAGATGAATGAAGTGGCAAAAGAAAAATGCTAAAATACATGATTAGGAAGAGAGACAAGAATACTGATGAAGTCTATTTGAAAGACCGATTCTTTCCATGAAAGACTACATTCTTTTAATAAATCAAACTAGCAGCAAGTTCCAAGACACGTAATGCAACCACACCACCTTCATCACAGCCGACACACACATACCTGGCTTTGGCTTCGGCCTTGCGTTTTCGGCATCATCTCCGTTAATGGTGACTGTCACAATGTGTATAGTACAGTTTGACAAGCCTGGGTCCATACAGACCGCTGTGGAGAGAAGGGACAGTCAGATGCGTCAGTCCCTTTGGCATTTGTTTCACTACGGTCTTAGGAAGAAGATGCGTCCCGCAGCTCAGCATTGATGTGGAGGTGATGCGGGAAAACTAGTTCTCACATTTGGTAGGCAGATCTGCAGGCTGCAAAGCATCTGGGCACTCACACTCTCCCCAGAGCTCTCGAGTCAAGCTTGCTAGGTCTGCGGGGTTAGATGGTACTGTCAAGTCGTAAAATCCCTTCACCACATCAAACTCAAAAAAATCTTCCAGTGATGAGGGTAGCACATGCATGAGACGGGTGAGCAATAAAACTCAGGGGGTAGGAAATTCCTAAAGGCAATTGATTTTTTGAGACAGAGTTTCACTTTGCTCTTATTGCCCAGGATGGAGTGCACTGGCGTGATCTTGGCTCACTGCAACCTCTGCCTCCTGGGTTCAATTCTCCTGCCTCAGCCTCCCGAGTAGCTGGGATCACAGGTGTGCGCCACCCGGCTAATTTTTATATTTTTAGTAGAGATGGGTTTCACCATGTTGGTCAGGCTGGTCTCGAACTCCTGACCTCAGGTGATCCACCTGCCTCGGCCTCCCAAAGTGCTGGGATTACAGGCATGAGCCACCACATCCAGCCAAAAGGCAATTTAATTTCATTAATTCTCCCCCAACTTCAGGCCCTTCTGGCTCCAGTTTCCTCCTGGGAGGGGAGATTCCCTTACACTTGGTGACCAGTACTAATCTGTGATTTCTCTTCAGTGAATTCTGAGCGTAAAGAACACCCAAATAATCAATCCCTTCCCAGACGGAGGAATCCATCACTTGGTGAATTTTCAAGCAATACCAACCTGGAGAACATTCGGCAACGTCCCCTTTGTAGCCAGTTTCTTCTTCAAGCTCCCGGAGAGCAGCTGCTTCTGGGGTTTCACCATCATCTATGAGACCTGCAAGTCCAAATCATTGGTGTGATGGGAGCGGGAAATCCGGTTCTTTAAACCCTCCTTTTTTTTTTTTGAGATGGAGTCTCACTCTGTCGCCCAGGCTGGAGTGCAGTGGCGCGATCTCGGCCCACTGCAACCTCCACCCGTCCAGGTTTAAGCAATTCTCTGCTTCAGCCTCCGGAGTAGCTGGGATTACAGGCGCGTGCCACCACACCCAGCTAATTTTTTGTATTTTTAGTAGAGATGGGGTTTCACCATCTTAGCCAGGCTGGTCTTGAATTCTTGACCTCATGATCCACCCACGTCAGCCTCCCAAAGTGCTGGGATTACAGGTGTGAGCCACTGCGCCCAGCTGAACCCCTCATTCTTGTAACACACCTGCTGCTGCGTTACGCTAGAAGAATCGGAGCACTGTGAAAAGTGGTCTTACAGAGAAACCTGAGGATTGGAACTCTTTTTTTTTTTTTTCTTTTTTTTTTGGAAGATGGAGTCTCACACTGTTGCCCAGGCTGGAGTGCAGTGGTGTGATCTTGGCTCACTGCAACCTCTGCCTCCTGGGTTTAAACGATTCTCCTGCCTCAGCCTCCTGAGTAGCTGGGACCACAGGTACACACCACCATGCCCGGCTAATTTTTGTATTTGTAGTAGAGGCTAATTTGTATTTAGTCTCACCATGTTGGCCAGGCTGCTTTCGAACTCCTGGCCTCAAGTGATTCACCCGCCTCAGCCTCCCAAAGTGCTGGGATTACAGGCATGAACCACTGTGCCCAGCTTGGAATTTTTATAGAAACAAAAAGGCGAAAGAATAAAACTCTGAGCAGATGAATCAGGTTCTGAAGGCATCATCCAGTCGTCCTATTCAGACCCAGATCCATCATGAGCCTTCACGACCATCTCCACGCTGCTCTGCACAGCACGGGCAGCATCTGTGAGGAGATGTGACTTGGTGGTGACCAACTGGCTTAGGCTTGGGAGCTTGCTGTGTGGCTGCAGCACAGGAAGCCTGCTCATATTCTGCTTCCTCACACGTAGGATGCTGACAGCATCACCTGTCTTGTCTTCCTCCCTCACAGTAAAACACCGAGGCCCGGGAATGAAAGGCCAGAAAGGAGCAAACTGGTGGCCATTAGGGGACTCCCATGGCCACTGTGAGGAGTGAACAGAGAGGCCAAGGAAGAGGAAGGGAGCAGCAACGCAGACTCTTTTTCCTGAAAGGAATTAAAAAATATAATAAGGCTGGGCGTGGCGGCCCACACCTGTAATCCCAACACTTTGGGAGGCCGAGGTGGGCGGATCACCTGACGTCAGGGGTTCGAGACCAGCCTGGCCAACATGGTGAAACCCTGTCTCCACTAAAAATACAAAAAATTAGCCAGGTGTGGTGGTGCGCACCTGTAATCCAGCTACTCGGGAGGCTGAGGCAGGAGAATCGCTTGACCCTGTTAGGCGGAGGTTGCAGTGAGCTGAAATTGTGCCACTGCACTCTAGCTTGGGCAACAAAAGCGAAACTCCGTCTCAAAAAATAAAAAAATAAAATAAAATAATGAAAAACTCAGGCTGGGTGTGGTGGCTCATGCCTGTAATCCCAACACTTTGGGAGGCTGAGGCAGGAGGATCGCTTGGGGCCAGGAGTTTGGGGCCAGCCTGGGTGACAAAGCAAAACCCCATCTCTACACAAAATTTAAAAATCGAATGCGGTGATGCATGCCTGCAGACCCAGCTACCCAGGAAGCCAAGGCAGGAGGATCACTTGAGCCCAGAAGGTCAAGGCTGCAGTGAGCTGTGATTGTGCCACTGCACTCCAACATGGGCAACAGAGCTAGACATAGTCTCAAAAAAACAGCCCGGGCATGGCGGCTCACACCTGTAATCTTAGCACTTTGGGAAGCTAAGGCGGGCAGATCACTTGAGCCAAGGAGTTAGAGATCAGCCTGGGCAACATGGCAAAACCCCATCTCTACAAAAAATACGAAAAATGAGGTGGAAGGATCACCTCAGCCTGGGGAGGTTGAGGCTGCAATGGGCTGTGATGGTGCCGGAGCACACCAGCCTCAGCAACAGAGACCCCATCTCAGAGAAAAAAGAAAAAGTGAGAGAAGAATTTATTCACGTTAGTATTACAAGTAATTAAATAGCCTGGCCAGGCGTGGTGGCTCACGCCTGTAATCCCAGCACTTTGGGAGGCCGAGGCCAGCCTGACCAACATGGAGAAACCCCGTCTCTACTGAGAATACAAAATTAGCCGGGTGTGGTGGCACATGCCTGTAATCCCAGCTACTCGGGAGGCTGAGGCAGGAGAATCACTTGAACCCGGGAGGCAGAGGTTGCAGTGAGCTGAGATCCTGCCATTGCACTCCAGCCTGGGCAACAAGAGCAAAACTCTATTTCAAAAAATAAAAAAATTTAAAAAAAGGTAATTAAATAGCCTTCAGTAAAATGGTGAGGAAATGAGAAAAATGATAGTTGTTAACCATGTGTTACCAGCAGCTAGCCTTTTAAAATATAAAACTTTGGCTGGGTGTGGGAGTTTAGGCCTGTAATCCCAGCACTTTGAGAGGCCAAGGTGGGTGGATCACCTGAGGTCAGGAGTTCGAGACCAATCTGCTGAACATGGTGAGAGCCCATCTCTACTAAAAATACAAAAATTAGCCGGGTGTGGTGGCTCATGCCTATAATCCCAGCTACTCAGGAAGCTGAGGCGGGAGAAACACTTGAACCCGGGAGGTGGAGGCTGCAGTGAGCTGAGATCGTGCCACTGCACTCCAGCCTGGGCAACAGAGCAGGACTCCGTCTCAAATAATAATAATAAAACGTATACCACTAATAACAAATAGATGAGATTTAATCTCTTTAGATGGGAACAATCCAATAAAGTCCTACAATAATATAGGGCAATAAATTTTGGAGAGCTTTAATTACTGTGCAAGAAAAATATTCTAGTTGAAATGAAGAGTCTCCTTGGCCTGTTTCCGCACAGCAGAGCAAACCGTCTTCTCCATTCACATTTCTTGGAGTTAAGAGCCTGGCCTAGGCTGGGCGTGGTGGCTCACACCTGTAATTCCAACACTTTGGGGGGCCAAGGTGGGTGGATCACCTGAGGTCAGGAGTTTGAGATCAGCCTGGGCAACACAGTGAAACCCTGTCTCTACAAAAAATACAAATATTAGCCAGGTGTGGTGACACACGCCTGTAATCCCAGCTACTCGGGAAGCCGAGGCAGGAGAATCGCTTGAACCCAGGAGGCGGAGTTTGCAGTGAGCCGAGATCATGCCACCGCACTCCAGCCTGGGCGACAGAATGAGACTCCATCTCAAAAAAAAAAAAAAAAAGCCTGGCCTACTTATCATTGGAAATTTCCATTAGCAGATGGCTAATGACAAACAATCAAATAAGCTGAGAAGGGGAAGGGCAATTACTCAAAAGGCTGGAGACGGCAGGGTGCAAGGGCTCACGCCTGTAATCCCAACACTTTGCGAGGCCAAGGCAGGCAGATCACAAGGTCAGGAGATCGAGACCATCCTGGCCAACACGGTGAAACCCTGTCTCTACTAAAAATACAAAAAATTAGCCGGGCGTGGTGGCGGGTGCCTGTAGACCCAGCCACTCGGGAGGCTGAAGCAGGAGAATTGCTTGAACCCAGGAGGCGGAGGTTGCAGTGAGCTGAGATCGTGCCACTGCACTCCAGCCTGGGTGATAGAGCGAGACTCCATCTCACAAAACAAAACAAAAACAAACAAAAAAGGCTGGAGGCAGCATTGCCAAGAGGAGGTTGGGATGGGTGCGAGGTGGCCTTGTGTCGCCTTCACGGGTTCAGAGGGTTGTTGGGGTGTCCTGGGGGCCTGGAGGAGCCTCGCTACGAAATGGTTTAGTTTTACTTAAAACCGCAAGGACAGATTAAAAACTGCAGAGCTGAGCTTTGCAGTTCTCAGGCTTTACCCTGGTTCAGGCCAACATCCCTAAGAAGCAATTCGATGTTGAGTGACTCACCTGCAGGGAACTCTATGCAGTAGCCCCCCATTGGTGGTCGGAACTGTTTCACCAGAACGATACACTCATAGTGAAGTGTTCTCTGCAGCACAGGGATGACCGCGACACCTGTCACCAGGAAATGGAACCAAGGAAATCCCTAATGAGAGGTCAGCAATGCCAGCACATTGTTTAGAGCAAGCTAATGAAAACCCCAGACTTTAAGAAACTCCGTTTTAATCTACAATACTGGCAGTTAATATTGGAAGCTATTTTAAAAATGTAATTAAAAATCATCACTTCCATGTTGTTTACACTTTCTTTTTTAAACAAAAAGGCTGTTTAATTGTCACAGTTTCTTAAAACTAAAATCGGAACTAAAATGAAACATTTCCTACAGGGTCAAGGATGTAAGGTTTCTGACTACACTGACCTTCCACAGAACCACTTTCCAGCGTGTGGCAGCCCTACCACTGGTGAGGCCACAGCCATCCCTGTGCTCCTGGGTCAACTTTGAGCAAGAAATCAAGTAAGTTCCACTGTCTGCAATAAATGCTAGCAAGACTGATTTTCCAGTTTTAGGGTAAAAGACCTTTCCTCTCAAGTTACTTGGGCTTCATTAAAACCTAAGAAAAACAAAAACGACTGGGTTTCAGAAAACACAAAGCACCCAGGAGGGTCCCCTGGCTCCCCACAGCTTCCTATCTGTGAAGCCAGCAGCAGCAGCACGGCTACTGTTTGCTTCCAGCAAAAATGGAAACCAAAACTAAATGGAAAAATAAGAAAAGCCTAGTGCCCAACTTCCCCTCGACCATAGTGATTCTCAGGATTGTTTGTAGGCTCTTTGCAGTCAAGGCATTCGTGTCTGGAGGGGAGGGTGAATGGAATAGGCTTTGCCCAATTAATTCCGTGTCCTCATCAACCTGTAAAGCAAGTGGTCCATAAGCATGAAGGTGTGCCAAGTAACTTTCCAAACTAAAGCCTCTCATCTAGATCCTTCCAACAGGACACAAGGACTTCTAGAAGTCATAACACGTCTAGACACAGGTGTGGCTTCAAACTATATTGATTTACATTTAGTTATAAACATTAGAACAACTTCCCCTCAAAAACACTGTTTTGGGCTTAGATAACAGAAGCCAGAAGTTACTTATAAAGAAAGCTTAATTTCGTTACACAGTATGGCAAAACCTAAGCGGAGATTTAAAGACACAACATCCTAATAGAAGTTAACTTGGTTCCATTGAAAACCCTCTTACGATCACAAGTGCTAACTTCCTTTCTAAAGGGTTGGAATAGGTTTGCACTCCTACCATCCGCAGTCTGCTCTTTCCTGGTTGTACGTTTCACTGATTCCCAAGTTCTGTTCAGGCAGAGAAGAAAAAAAAGTCATTAGTGCTAAAGAAGAGAATTTTCTTAGGTTTTCTCTGTACAACCAGAACTTCTTAAATGCAATGCATGCAAATGTACTCATGATACTGGTCAAGAAGACCACAGCAATAAACGTCTGCATTAAAGAAGCTAATTCTGCTTTCCTATAGCTTCTGAAAATTAACAACAAAAACTCTTGCCACCCTACACCTCACCTTCTGGGTGCCCCCGAAACAGAAAGCCTGCTAAGCATGTGAGCTGCCGCTTTCTCAGAAAACTTTAGTTTGGATCCTATGTCTCTGGGCAAGGAGCACAGCCAGTGACAGATTAATAAGCAGGTAATGCAAATGAAGCCATAGGAAAAGACTCACCCCGTCTCTAGGAACAAAAGCTACTATGGACAACGTGAACTATTGAGATTTTCATATCATTTTGATTTTTAAAACACACAATTTAAGAAGGTAGAACCTTCCCATTTATTAATGGAAGAATTATTAAATGTAGGCAAGTGCCCTACTTTGCATGTGTGAGATCTTATCTAGAAAAAGTGGGCTGAGTAACAGCACAGTCCTGCTCTCTTGTATGGCTTTATTCCTGGTTAGCTATTGGTTTCTGACTGTTACCCAACTCAGCTTTTGGGTAACATCTGTGCTATTCTACTTTCTGGCCTTGGAACATGGGGCACAGTTGTACAGGAAACCCAGTTACTGACACAATTATGCAGTTTAAAGGGGCGAGGCATAAAAGGAACATTCTCCCTTCACTCTCTTCTCCCTACAACAGAAAAAAGCAGTGGTAAGAGACCAGAGTGGAGAAGCAAACAATTTTAGGATCTCTTTTAAAGGAAGTGAAACACGTGGGTGGCTCTGCGGCTTGGGATAAAAAGGAGTTACCACCTGCATCTCGATAGTAAGAGCTGCAAGATATCCTCCTCGGAACCCTCCTGCTCATGCTTCCTATCCGGCTGTCCTTAAAATTTGGACCTTGTCATATTTTCATTAAAACTGTTCAAATATTTAATTTGCTTTTTAAAAAACAAAACAAAAAGACTGTCTGGAAATTGTAGGTCTTTCAGCATTGTACCCAAATTCCGAAGGCCAAATATGTCAAAATGAACACAGGAAAATCAAACAGACTTCTATGACAACTCACAGCAGCCCAACATTCCTGTTAGTAGCAAGGAGCTGACCAACAAGCAATGCTGGTAAGTAAATCATACAGATTGCAAGAGATGAACACCTTTTGGCATAGCTCTCTCTGCTGCCTCCTAAGGTTAGTCCTAAAGACTGAAGAAGACAGTGCTGGGAAAAGCACTGAAGGTCCCATCCCAAACACTAGGAATAAGGGAAACAAAAAGAGGAGCATCATTATCGTGGTTAAGGTGAAGGAAACAAGCAGTAACGAGCCATAAATCACCAGCAATAAAACAGAAACGCATTGATAAGAAATCTTGGAATAAGATTGCCCAGTGAGAGCTCCAACAACTTCAAAGGGCCTGTGAGATGCACAGCTGACTGGAAGTCAGCTCTTCGTCTCTACTTGCCCACCAGCTAAGCCCAGAGCTCCAGCCTCCCTGAGGCTCTTCCCTCCTTTGTAAAAAGCAGGAATGAGTATGTTTTCTCCAAAACCTCTTCTAGCTTTAGGATTCTGCTTCCAGTGAGATCATCCTATTCCTAGTCTCCTTTGTTATGGGAAAGCCTGTTGGCCTTCCTCCCTCTAGTTCACCAACACAAGAGGCGGGAGGGTCAGAGGGTGACTTCGGCACTGTCTTGAATGTCAATAGACACAACACTACTGGAATATTTTTATATTTCTAAAATTAACCCCACATCCCCTTTCATGAATGAGACGGTGGAACATAGGATTCACTAGCTGCTATTTTCTCTTAGACTCGGCCCTCCATATCCGTGGGTTCCGCATTCATGGATTCAACCAACCACCCACTGAAAATATTTAGGAAAAAAATTGCATCTATACTGAACACGTCCACACTTTTTCTTGCCATTATTCCCTAGACAATAGAGTACGACTGTTGACACAGCATTTGCATTGTATTAGGTGCTGTGATTACTCTAGAGATGAAGTGCGTGGGAGGATGTGCATAGGTTAGAGGCAAATACATACTGAGTATCTGCATTTTCATATCAGGGACTTCAGCATCTGTGGATTTTGTTTGGTACCTGCAGGGGGTCCTGGAACCAACCCCGACAGACACCAAGTGACAGCTGTACAGGTTGAGTATTCCTTACCTGAAACGAGGGGCCGGAAGTGTTTCAGAGTTTGGTTTTTCAGATTTTGAAATATTTGCCTTACCCTCTGGGTGTCATGCAGGCCTTTTTGACATTTTGAACAGTATCTTTACCCCACAGAGCAGGAAGTAAGCCAAAGAACCCCACAATGAGTCATGCACATAGGTCTCAGCCCTGTGTAGGGTGTTGTGGGGAACTGCTGCTGGGCATCCGGCCTGCACACATGCCATTTCATGACCCTCTGTGGGAGTGCCTGCGGAGGGAAGTCGCCGTGTGCGTGCAAAGGATATATCGGGCCGGGTGTGGTGGCTCACGCCTGAAACCCCAGCACTTTGGGAGGCCAAGGTAGGAGGACTGCTTGAGTTCAGGGGTTCGAGACCAGCCTGGGCAACATAGTGAGACTCTGTCTCTACTAAAAAAATAAAAATTAAATAAATTTAAAAAAAAAAGGATATGGCCGGATGCGGTGGCTCATGACTGTAGTCCTAGCACTTTGGGAGGCCAAGGTGGGTGGATCACCTGAGGTCAGGAGTTTCAGACCATCCTGGCCAACAACACTGCCTCTACTAAAAATACAAAAATCAGCCAGGCCCAGTGGCATGCACCTCTAGTCCCAGCTACTCGAGTGGCTGAGATAGAATTGCTAGAACCAGGGAGGTAGAGGTTGCAGTGAGCTGAGACCACACCATTGCACTCTAGCCTGGGCAACAGAACAAGACTCTGTCTCGGGGAAAAAAAAAAAAAAAAAAAGAAGGATATAGCTGAGCTGAAGGGGAGGGTTCCTTTTCCCCTGGGGGGACACTGAATGCCTGTGTTGTATGCCTGTGTTCTGACTGCAGCCTGTCACACAGAGTCAGGTGTGGAATTCTCCAGATGGGGCATCATGTTGGCAATGAAAAGGTTTTGGATTTTGCAGCATTTTGAATTTCAGATTTTCAGATTAGGGCTGCTCAACCTGTACACACAGGCTTTTATATCAGGTCAGAGATAACACATCCTATAAATTATACATCGTGGCATACTGGAAAGTACAAAGACTCATTCTTCAAAGGGTGACATTCTGGTATAAAATATTAGTGCTTTACATAAGTCCTCTTCAGAGGCCAGGAAAAAAACCCTATGTATGGAAGAATGGACATGACCATGCTATAAATATGGTAGTTTGGTGGATTTTAGAGCCTACTCCCAATCTACTGAAACAGATATTCTGAAGTGAGATTTCGTCGTATTTTCAGAAAAGTCCCCATATGATTCTGATGTACATCCCTGATTAGGAAATGCAGAAAGGGCAGAAGACCAGTCAGGCGAAGAGATGAGCTGGCGCGAACACATCTTTTTATTTTATTTTTATTTTTTGAGACGGAGTCTCGCTCTGTCGCCCAGGCTGGAGTACAGTGGTGCAGTCTCGGCTCACTGCAACCACCTCCTCCCGGGCTCAAGCAATTATCCTGTCTCAGCCTCCGGGGTAGCTGGGATTACAGGCGCCTGCCACCACGCTGGGCTAATTTTTGTATTTTTAGTAGAGACGGGGTTTCACAATGTTGGCCAGGCTGGTCTCGAACTCTTGACCTCAAGCGATCCACCCACCTTGGCCTCCCAAAGTAATGGGATTACAGGCGTGAGCCACTGCGCTTGGCCTCAAACACATGTTTAGACTCATTAGAATTGAGGGCTACGTTTTGTGTTATAAACTTAATTTGACAGGCAAAAGAGAATCAAACTGTATCACTATACATTGGGTTCCAACCTCTCTATAGTTTCACAAATATAAATACATTTGAACATATGGTGCTCCCTAAGACTTGGGCCTTGCCACATTTCTGTATCGGGTTTGGGCCCTACTTATTTTGTACATTTAGTTTTCCATATCAAACTCACTTGCCATCTTAAGTGAAGAGTTACAGTCTTTCATGGTCGATGGATCATACTGTGCTTAGCTTTCTTACTGCTGGGTTTTAATTCAGCAGTGCTATCTATCTCCTAACATGTTTCCCACAGCTCTCCCACGTTAGGCCTTACTAAGGGCTTTGCTAGTTTAGTAGATATAATCACAGTTGTTCAGATGACTGGCAAGCCCATGTATTTGCATCTTGACGATCTATTTCATCACAAAGAAATCATGTACTCTTATTGGATCACTTTGCAAATGGAGTTTTCATATTGATGAATTTTTATCACATGATCTGGTTACTAAATTTCATCCTCATTCTGTTGTACTCCATTTAAATTTCACTAAGTAAAAAATTAATTTTCATAGTATTTTCTTCTTATAGTTTATAATATCAAAAGATTGCTATGCAAAAATCTGGAAAGGAAAAGAAAAAAGGTTAACCACACAGCTTTTTTCCCATTTTGCTATAATTTTCCTACCGGCTTTTTCTTACACGTTATTTGGCAGAGTTTGAAAAGCATATACATACTTTTCTACTTTGTTATCAACTTAGGAGCTTTTCCCATATTGCTAGGTTGTCTTCAGAGTCTGCTTTTTAGACGGCTGCAGAGATTTTGCCAAGGGAATACACTATAACAATTCATTTCCTATTTTTAAGATATTTAGGTTGCTTTCAGTTTTTCTTTTAAAATTTTGGTGAACATTTTCTATACATAAATTTAATTCTGAATACTAATTTACTTAATACTTTCTTTTTGTTGTTGTTGTTTTTGTTTTTTTGAGACAGAGTCTCACTCTGTCACCCAGGCTGGAGTGCTGTGGTGTGATCTCAGCTCACTGCAACTTCCGCCTCCCGGGTTCAAGCAATTCTCCTGCCTCAGCCTCCCAAGTAGCTGGGATTACAGGGCCACCAGGCCCAGCTATTTTTTGTATTTTTAGCAGAGATGGGGTTTCGCCATGTTGCCTAGGCTGGTCTTGAACTCCTGACCTCAACCGATGCCCCCCGCCCCGGCCCCCACCCTTGGCCTCCCAAAGTGCTGGAATTACAGGCGTGAGCCAACACACCTGGCCCTTAACACTTTGTTAAAACTGGGATTACTCGGTCAAAGGGTACAGTATCTTTAGGGCTACTGACACATACTATGAAATAGGGTGTACAAAATGTTTTTTTCCCAATTTGCATTTCCATGAGGCAGGCAGGTACCTCAAAATTAGCAATGTTGTTGTTTTCTCTTTATTTCTTCTAATTTAGAAATTAAAAACAGATTTTACTAGAAGGAAGCAACATGTACTGTTAATTATTCTGTCACCTTATCAGCTTAAATTAGGTTTGGCCCAAAAGTTTTAGGTCTACACTTGTCTACTTAGGGAGAATGGTATTAAAATAGTTTTCTGATTAGTTATTGTAACACATTTACAACCCAATTTTATTCAGCAACTATAAATGATCCAAACATCCTAACACTGGAAAAACAGCTAAATTAGATTATTTAAAACAGAGTTTACAAAAAAGAAAACATCAAAGTTTATGCAAAACACTCAACAGATAACCTGAGAACCCAAATAACGAACATTTTGTAAGAAAAAAAAAAAGTTTACCTAGTTTTACCAGTAGGATCCATGTACGTTGTTTTTTCAAGCTTGACCCATTTTCCTTCTGAAATTAACTAAAAGGATATCAGATAATAAGTTGGGAAACTTTCAAACCAAGTTGTTTTTATCTAAAAGGGTTTTTCTTTCACATTTCCTCTGTCCTTCCCCAGACTCCCAATAATCATGTTTCCTTCCCAATAATCTGTGGGCACGTTTTTCAGTTCAGAGTAGGTAGGTATTCAGGGTTGTTTTTTTAAAGGGCACTTCTGCTTCTTTTTGAAATTTCTTGGTGGTAGTAGTAACAGGTGAAAAGAAATGACAGTCTAAAAACTCCTGGGGGCTGGGGGAAGGGGTGGGGCATGGAGGTAACTGGAAGGGAGCACATGGGGTGAGGGTGTCCTGGGACGCTCCTGATGGTCTGTCCCCTGACCTGGGTGCATACCACACAGGTGAGTTTCATATGTAGAAATGGCCATTTCTAGACACTGGTATTTTTCCTGTCAGTGATGACACAGGAAGGCGGACTGTGGGGAAACAAGGTCCGGGATTGGATCTCCTATCATGACACGTGGGTTTCCCACCCAACCACAGATGGACACCCCAGGTTCGTTCTGCCTAGACACTGGGGAGTTCTGGTGTTGGAGACTAACTTACCTACGGCACTATACTGAACTGAGAGGAAAGCGTCACTGCGTATAAAGCAGTAGCCTTTCTCCTACTATCCTATCTTTCACTTCTTGCCAGCAGCAACCTAATCATTTTCAGCAGATCTGTTCACAGACAACATGGAAAGATTTTAAACCAAAAGGAATTCCAGAAAGGTGTCAAGATCAGAGTTCCAAGATGAAGGATTTAAAATTTATCCACTGCAATGGTTCCTGCAGGAAGAGACTTTTAAAGCTAAATTGAATAACACAGAGACATACATTGGTTCTAGAATTCACTGGAATTTAGACTACAATTAACAACGTAGGTTTTTATTGTTCTTAAACACTCAGGTTAGGCCATCAACAGCCAAGTTGTGACAACTACATATGAAATATCTGAGTCCGCAAATGCATATATTCTTTCTTCTTCTATCTAGGGAAACATAGGAAGGATTAAGAATTTTTCTGTTAAGAGCCCAAATCTCCTAGAGTCTCAATTTCACTAATACACAGAGAGACACACTACTCCTCCCACACAAGAGCAAAATGTGCCCGAGCCCAAAAAAGGGAGTAGGAAAAATCTTTACAACTGTCTTCAAGAATGAAAGACCACCATTGTAACAACAGTCTATATATTTCTGCTAAACTCAGATTTATGTGGGGGAGGGAAAGGAAAGTGAAAAACAAGTTATACCTCCTCTGAAATGATATACTGTTTGCCATTCTGAGAAGATTCCGTTGGTTCTTGGCTCTCCATTTTCAAACGAGTCTTTACAGCCCTCAGGTGAGAAGTTCACCCTGCAAGATAATGAGATTTGTTCAGGCTAAAATTATTTTTCTGAATTAAACATTCGTCCACAGGACACTAGTCAAAGTACTTAAACGGCCAAAAATTCATCTACCATCAACGCTGCCTGTCTCAGTATGTGAGGGAACTGCCGCAGGTGGAAATGTGAACAGGGAGGCCCGGGGATTAGCCAGGAAGGAAGTGACAGCAGTCCCAGTCACCCTCAGCCACACCAGCCAAGCTCCTGCCATGCCTGTTCTAGGCACTTAGAGGCCACCCTTCTTCATCAGATTTTTCTTTTTTTTGAGAGAGTCTCACTCTGTTGCCCAGGCTGGAGTGCAATGGCGCGATCTCAGCTCACTGCAACCTCTGCCTCCTGGGTTCAAGTGATCCTCGCGCCTCAGCCTCCCGAGTAGCTGGGATTACAGGCGTACGTCACCAGGCCTGGCTAATTTTTATATTTTTAGTAGAGACAGGGTTTCACCACGTTGGCCATGCTGGTCTCAACCTCCTGACATCAAGTGATCTGCCCTCCTTGGCCTCCCAAAGTGCTGGGATTACAGGCGTGAGCTACCGCGCCCAGCCTGATTTTTCTGACTCCGAATCTTAAACTCTTTCCAAGGGAAGACAGAAGAAAGATTATTTACCACTCTCCATGCCCACCTCTCAGTCTTTTATCCATCTGTTACACCTAAACTTACTTATTTTTTGAGATGTAAGATCTCACTCTGTTGCACAGGTTGGAGTGCAGTGGCGAAATCATGGCTCACTGTAGCCTCTACCTCCCAAGCTCACGTGCTCCTCGCATCTCAGCCTCCTGAGTAGCTGGGATTACAGGTGCATGCTACCACAGCCAACTAATGTTTTAAACTTTTGGTAGAGGTGGGGTCTCACTATGTTTCACAGGCTGGTCTCAGACTCCCGGGCTCAAGCGATCCTCCTCCTGCCTCGGTGTCCCAAAGTGCTGGGATTACAGGCATGAGCCACTGGACCCACCTCCCCACTTACTTTTAAGTTTCAGCATGTATCAAAGTCATAGTTGCAGAGAAAGGATCGAGTAGTACTACAAGTTCTGTTATGAAAAGAGTAGGCCCTTATCCCATTTATTGTATATTATTATTTCCTCTTTCTTTATTCCTTCATTTTCGGACCTTGCCTGTCCGAAGGTCAAAGTCTTTTTTTCTTACCCACACATGGTTGTTAATTCAGCTGTATATAGAATTATAGACCCAAAGCCAGTTGTCTATGAAACTTAAGGCATTGCTTAGTTGTCTTGCTTCTGGTGCTGCTGTTGAGAAGTCCAAAGCTATTCTTATTCTTGATCTTTTTGCCATGTGACCTGTCTTCCTCCTCTGGAAGCTTGTAGTTAGTCACTTTCATGTCGATGTTATTGTACCGGGAAGTCAAGTGGGTCCTTTCAATCTGGAAACTTCTTACTATGCTTCTTTACAGGGAATTTTTTTCTTGAACGACTTCACTGATAATTTCCTCCCCTGTGTTTTCTCTGTTGTTTCTTTTAAGAACTGTTACTTGGACCAGGCACAGTGGCTCACACCTGGAATCCTAGCCCTTTGGGAGACCAAGAGTCTGAGACCAGCCTGGGTAACATGGCAAAACCCTGTCTCCACAAAAATAAAAAATAAAAAAATTAGCCGGGCATGGTGGTGGGCACCTGTAGTCCCACTACTCAGGAAGCTGAGGCAGGAGGGTCACTTGGACCCAGGAGTTGGGGGTTGCAGAGAGCCGAGATCACACCACTGCACTCTTATGTTCCATGGTTCTCTAACCTACCCCACCTAACTTCGGCTTCAAAGAAAATACAGCCCACCCAGCATCAACTCTCTTCCCAACTGTCCTAAAGGAAAAAGTGAGTCTGCTCTTTGTTTCTTCTGGGACCCAAAGTGATCATACTACCCATCTGATCTTCAATTTGTCCCCAAGACAGCAAGCTTCCCTATTCTAAAATACAATCAATAACAAAACCAACTGTATGAATATTCATAAAGTGCCTTTACAAATCAAATATCTGATTGACTATCATAGGTAACCCTTGTGGCCAACCTGTGAAAGGTGAGATGATGTTTTAGGAAAGTGGCGGTGAGGCCGGGCGCGGTGGCTCACGCCTCACGCCTACAATCCCAGCACTTTGGGAGGCCAGGGCGGGTGGATCACGAGGTCAAGAGATGGAGACCATCCTGGCCAACATGGTGAAACCCTGTCTCTACTAAAAATACAAAAATTAGCTGGACGTGGTGGGGTGCGCCTGTAGCCCCAACTACAGGGAAGGCTGAGGGAGGAGAATGGCTTGAACCCAGGAGATGGAGGTTGCAGTGAGCTGAGATCGTGCCACTGCACTGCAGCCTGGTGACAGAGCGAGACGCCATCTAAAAAAAAAAAAAAAAAAGTGGTGGTGAGAGGGACAAAGACCCTCACTCCCCTGGACCTCATTTTCCAGTGAGGAGAAAGGAAAAACAGTGAGGAAGAACACAAAATTTATGTCAAGTGACTCAGCGTTTCATGAAGAAAGATTAAAAAGGATGAGAAGTGGGGGGAAGAGGGGAAGAGTAATCTACACGGAGTGATCAGGCAAGGCCTGTTTAATTTGGTGACTTCTGAATGGAGACCTGAAAGCAATAAGGAAGTAAACCACGTAGAAGTTTAAATATTTAGAGACAGACATTAGCATATTGAAACCTGCAGCCCTACTAAGAAAACAGGCACTTATTCCTTTGAAAGTACCATAGATGATAATTTATTAGGTAAACTTTTTTTTTTTGAGATGGAGTTTCGCTCTTGTCGCCCGGCTGGAGTGCAAAGGCATGATCTCGGCTCATTGCAACCTCTGCCTCACGGATTCAAGCGATTCTCCTGCCTCAGCCTCCCGAGTACCTGGGATTACAGGCTCCTACCACTGCGCCCAGCTAATTTTTACATTTTTAGTAGAGATGGGGTTTCGCCATGTTGGGCAGGCTGGCCTCGAACTCCTGACCTCAGGTGATCCACCCGCCTCAGCCTCCCAAAGTGCTGGGATTACAGGCGTGAACCACCGTGCCTGGCAGCTAAAAGAGAGTATTTCTTTGGAATGCAATCAGCCTCAAAGGGAAACAGTATTGTGCAGCAATCCACTGATTCCGTGAATGACAAAAATGAGCTATTTCAAAAGCATATTCTTTACTATGAGATTCCCAAACATTTCAGAAGGACTGTAAAAGTACCTCAGAAATTTTTAGAAACAGAAAAGGAATGTTGTTTTTAGCACCATTTCAAAAGCAGAAGCCAAATAGTGCCATTCGGGGGCCAGTCACTACCAGCAACATGCTGCAGAAAGAACGAGAAATGAGCTTTAAATTCCATGCTTTGTAAGCCAGCGTCTCCACCACTGCAACGGAGTTTGCCTTAACTGACTCAACGCTATTTCAAGATTTAAAAGCAAACTTTGATATAAATTTTATCCACTTCATTAGTTAGAATTTAAGGTAATTTGCATATTGCCAATATGTGTATGGTATGAAAAAGATACATGTACACGCTGTTGAGTATTCTACAATTTTTTTTTTTTTTTTGAGACAGAGTCTTGCTTTGTCGCCCAGGCTGGAGTGCAGTGGCGCGATCTCCGCTCACTGCAAGCTCCGCCTCCCGGGTTCATGCCATTCTCCTGCCTCAGCCTCCCAAGTAGCTGGGATTACAGGTACCTGCCACCATGCCTGGCTACTTTTTTTATTTTTAGGAGAGACGGGGTTTCACTGTGTTAGTCAGGATGGTCTCGATCTCCTGACCTCGTGATCCGCCCGCCTCGGCCTCACAAAGTGCTGGGATTACAGGCGTGAGCCACCGCGCCGGCGAGTGTTCTACAATTTCATTTATGATTTTCCTTAGTCTTTAAAGTCACAAGCTGTTTTAATTCTCATAAATCGTTTTAACTCAGTTCAGTTTGAACACTGAAGGTCTAGGATGTGTTGGATGTGTAATTCTCCAGAGCATAAAACAAACACTAGTGAGGGGAAATGCTGTAAGATTTTTAGACGTCTTGCACAGTGGCAGGCAGAAGTCTCTAACTAGCTTCGAGAGCACCAGCAGTGGAAACGTCTGTGTATATACTCAGTGCACACTGACCACTATGCTTGCCCTTGAGCACGTTACAGTTTAGCAAGCACATCTGGGGCAAAGATCCGCCTCAGAGACACCACCACACCAGGATGTTTTAAAGGAGGGACACACACATCCACTTGGGAGGCAGTGAGGAAAATGATAAAGCCTTTTTTTTTTTTTTTTTTTTTTTGAGACTGAATCTCGCTGCAACACCCAGGCTGGAGTGCAATGGCGTGATCTCGGCTCACTGCAACCTCCACGTCCCAGGTTGAAGCAATTCTCCTGCCTCAGCCTCCTGAACAGCTGGGATTACAGGCCTGTACCACCACACCCGGCTGATTTTTGCATTTTTAGTAGAGACGGGGGTTTCACCATATTGGCCAGGCTGGTTTCGAACTCCTGACCTCAAGTGATCCACCCACCTCGGCCTCCCACAGCACTGGGATTACAGGGGTGAGCCACCACGCCCAGCCAAGATTTTGAAAAGATAGTTTGATGTGAAGACATGGTTTAGAGACCAAGAGTGCAGGGAAAGCATTCCAACTAGAAGACACCACATGAACAAAGGCAGAGACACCGGGGCAAGGGTGAGAAATTCTGAGTGTATGGCGAGCTCTGTGGTTCTCAAGCTCCTCCTCCACTTTCTCCTTTAAAAAACAAAGGAAAGGCCGGGCACAGTGGCTCATGCCTATAATCCCAGCACTTTGGGAGGCCGAGGTGGGTGGATCACGAGGTCAGGAGATCGAGACCATCCTGGTTAACATGGTGAAACCCCATCTCTACTAAAAATACAAAAAAATTAGCCAGGCGTGGTGGCAGGCGCCTGTAGTCCGGGCTACTCAGGAGGCTGAGGCAGGAGAATGGCATGAACCCGGGAGGTGGAGCTTGCAGTGAGCCAAGATTGCGCCACTGCACTCCAGCCTAGGCGACAGAGCAAGACTGCGTCTCAAAAACAAAAACAAAACAAAACAAAAAAAACCACAAAGGAAAAACCACCACCACCACAAAACTCCCAAAACAACTCCACATATAATGATGATTTGCGAACACATTTCTAAGGCCATACACAGATTTGGCTGGATCTCTGCCCCCAAAACTGCAGGCCAACAAAGCACACAAAGCTAACTGGCATGGCACAAATTACTGTTGTGATATGAGGTAGTTTTGGGGGCCAGTGCCATGCACTGCATGTGTCTATAGTCCCGGCTACTTGTGGAGGCTGAGGTGGGAGGATCGCTTGAGCTGAGGAATTCGTGATGACCCTAGGAAACATAGTGAGATCCTATGTAAAAAATGAAAAAACAAACACCAAAATAAACTAATTTTGGGGTTAGGCAGCAAGTACAGCCCTCTACAGAAAGGGAGGAAGTGATTAATTTTTCACCAACTTCAGTATGCCAGTATTAGTAACAACAGCTGCATAAAGAGTTAAGTGGGAGTTTAGATTCCAGAAGTTAAACTATGAACTCAAAAGCCTGGTTCTGCAGTTGGCACTGAGGCTCATTACTCAATCACCGTACCCGAATCCCGGCCATCTGCTGAGGCTGCAAAGTGAAGCAAAAAATCCTAACAAGAAATTGTATGTTGGCTAGGTCTCTCCCTGATAAAAGATGAATATTGTTAATATCAACAATACTCAACCAAATACAAGATGCAGGAGCCCACATCATAAGCAGAGCCTCTGACTGACAAAAGAGGGTCAGGCACTTGGAACAGTTTAATAATTGAATAGGGAAATCAACAAAGCACTTTGAAAGAAATTAAGTGGGGAGCTGAGGCAGGAGAATCGCTTGAACGAGGGAGGTGGAGGTTGCAGTGAGCCGAGATCATGCCACTACACTCCAGCATGGTGACAGAGTGAGACTCTGTCTCCAAAAAAAAAAAAAGAAAAGAAAAGAAATTAAGTGGGAGAGAGGATCAATTTTTTTTGCAGTAATAACTTACTTTATGATTGTCTTGTTAAAGTCAGGCATCAAATTGGGCATGTCTAAAGTGGCAATCTACATTCTGGCAGAATAATTACAAAGAAAAGTCACTTGATTTAGAAGGAACAAAGAATCAAATAATTTGTAGTTATATTTAATAATTTTGGTCATAGTTAAAAAATTTTAAATTCTATTTTTAAAAGATAATATTCTGGCCGGGCTCGGTGGCTCATGCCTGTAATCCCAGCGCTTTCGGAGGCCAAGGCAGGTGGATCACTTGAGGTCAGGAGTTCGAGCCTAACCGACATAGTGAAACCCCCCGTCTCTGCTAAAAATACAAAAAATTAGCTGGGTGAGGTGGCACACGCCAGTAGTCCCAGCTACTCGGGAGACTGAGGCACGAGAAAAGCCTGAACCTAGGAGGCAGCAGTTGCAGTGAGCCAAGATTGCACCACTGCATTCCAGCCTGGGCGACAGAGCGAGACTCTGTCTCAAAAGAAAAAAAAAGGATAATATTCTGATGTATCCTTCTTTTGTGCCATTTATGGTAAAAAACTTGGGTACCCACAATTGAATTCACTTATGGGTTTTTTTTTTTTTCATTCTCTTCAGGTGTGGCAGTTGGGTGGGCAGGGAGGAATTAATGTTTACTGAAATTATGCTACTTGGTGATCTCCAGGAATCATTTAGCAGGTGGTTTATAATCCTCACATTTAATTCTGGTTGAGCAAGAGTGAACTGACTGTAATGACCCTTGGGAAGGTGAATTGGTTACAGACGTATAGTAACGACACTGTAAAGATAGTCCAGGCAGGAGATAACAGGTCTGGAGTAGAGTGGTAGCCGTGGCAAAGTGACATTTAATTTCCACGAAGACGGTTTTAAGGGAGACTGGGACATCGGAAGAAAAAAGGGGTGATGCAGAGCTCAAATCTGTACACACTTGTTTGAGGTGATAGCAGACATCCAGATGAAGAAAACCAGCAGACAGGTGAAAATCTTAATCTAGGATGATTAGTCATGCTATGGATTCAGAGAAAGAAATGTGTTTTTTCATTACTTCATTAGGAATTGCACAATAAATCTCCTCCCCCATAATCACATGACTACTGACTTTTCAGCATGCAGGAGAAAAAGCAACTACTTCCACTGTTGAAAGGTTTTATTGGAGAAACTTGATGAATACAATGACTTCATGGCTTAGTGAAGACAACCACGGTGGTTAAAATACAGTGAACCCTCATTTAGCTGTATCCATTCAAAGTATTTGAGCATCTCCTATGTATAATGTCAATTTATTTGATGCTGGTTAAATGTGTAACAAGTTACTTAAAACCAACTGTAATACCAAAAAGTCACTGAACACACTTCTAAAGTATACTGCCTGAATAAAAGGTATCTATAAAAATTCCTTCCCTGTAGTATCTATATATTTAAGCTTACAAACTTAGCTGCTTTTCTACACACAACTGCAATTCTATATTAAAGCTTTGCAACTGCCTTAATCTCTACACTCTTTTTTTTTTTTTTCCCGAGACGGAAAAAAAAGAGTCTCGCTCTGTTGCCAGGCTGGAGTGCAGTGGCGCGATCTCGGCTCATCGCAACCTCCGCCTCCCGGATTCAAGCGATTCTCCTGCCTCAGCCTCCCGAGTAGCTGGGACTACAGGCATGCGCCACCACGCCCGGCTAATTTTTGATATTTTAGTAGGGACGGGGTTTCGCCATGTTGGACAGGCTGGTCAAACTCCTGACCTCAGGTGATGCGCCCGCCTCGGCCTCCCAGAGCGCTGGGATCACAGGCATGAGGCACCGCGCCCGGCCTATGCTCAAATGTTTCTTGGGCTGTTAAAGTACTGCTCCTCGCAGAAGGGCTATGTTCCCGGGATCTATTCTCTTCCGTACATTCATTCCTATCTTCATTAGAAAACATCTGACCTAAATAAATCCCCCATCGATGCTAACATCTCCTTCCGCTGCAATTTTTTACTTTCTAAGTCAAATCAGAACAATTATTTGAGCGACCGCTCCTGTCTGCCATTAGGTCTTTCTGGCACCACCCTCCAGACATATATACAATATTGCTTCTTTCCCTCAAATCAGAAAGGACTGCATAGTTCCGGATCAAGGCATAAATGAATCATGACTGTCCAACCCCCACCAACATACTCTGCAACATTACAATCTATTTACCTCTGCTTTGAAAATGTATTCTTTAAAGCACTGCTTCCAACTAGCCACTTAGCCAGTAACATTTTTGAGAAAAACAAAACACAACCTAAAACAATGTATATATTCCTGGGGGGAAGAGTTTCTAACTCAAAATACGCAGATAATTGTTTATTATTCTAAGGAATACCCTTCTGAAGAGGCCTGCAGTCGGTGGGGATGTTTCTAATTTAAAACTACTTAGGTGAACCAGGAAGAATGTACATTTAAGGAGATACTTTTAGACATAGATGCCTCGCGCAAGCCTAAAGCTCGTGTGGTAAGCGACACGACTAGGGGTTAAAAGCGGCTGGTTGGTAGGCCCGGGGCGGTGGCTCACGCCTGTAAACCCAGCACTTTGGGAGGCTGAGGCGGGCAGATCACCTAAGGTCAGGAGTTCGAGACCAGCCTGGCAAATATGGTGAAACACCATCTCTACTAAAAATACAAAAATTAGCTGGCGCGCGCTCTCAGCTACTAGAGAAGCTAAGGCAGGAGAATCACTTGAACCCAGGAGGCGGAGGTTGCAGTGAGCCAAGATTGCGCCACTGCACTCCAATCTGGGCACAGAGTGAGACTCCGTCTCAAATAAATAAATAAAAGCAGCTAGTTACTTCTCATTCTGTTAACGAAACAAACAAAACTGAACTTTGCTGGGTGACAGGAGTGAAGCAAAGGAAAAAACGATAGTACAAGTTCGATTCGAATTCTTCCAGTCTTATGATTCGCTCATCGCAGGAATACTGATAAAAATCTGCGTTTTTTCCAGGTTGACAACTTTTGCGAGGCCAGACTAAACGAATTCAGCGCTCCAAGGAGACTCCTCTTTCCTCTGCTTTCTCACATTTACCTCTCGCCTTTTACCTCCCAAAGTCGAACCCTCCAGGATCGTACAGGCGGTATTCCCTCTATCAAGCATTCTACTCCTCTGCAGATGCTGCAATCTTTACACTGGAACTAACTTAGCTGTGGTGTTCCCCGCTTTCTTTACTCGGAGTAGCCCAGGCTCTTCCGCTCCAATCCCCAATTTCCCTCCAATCCCCAGTTTCCCTCTTGGGCGCCTGGACGCGTGCCCAGCCGCAGCCTGCACGCACCATGCTGATGTGCTCCCTTTCCCCTTCTTCGTCTCCTCCCCAAAGAGATTTTGTGCTGTGACTGGCTTGCCCCGGTTACTTACTCCAAGGTGTAGGGGTGAAGAACGGAAGAGGACGAAATAACTAGCTGGAGGCAGCAGTGTCAGCCGATGCCGGTGCCACGGCTCGAAACACCGGCGCCTCTCGCGGTGCTAAAAGGATGGGCGCGCACCCTCCTCCCGGCATCCGTAGAACCCCCGCCTTTGACCTAGCTTCAGGAGATTACTTTCCGGGTCAGCGTGCGTTTAGGGCGAAGACGGAGTTGTAAACTTCTTAAAATTTCTCTCTCGACACTTCGGTAATTCCTCTTTCGAGACTAAAGCTCTTTTTGTATGCGTGTGTGTCAAGCGTATGCCCCGGGATTCTCCTTCTCCGCTTCCTTTTCTCGGTCTTCCTTCTTGCTTTAGGGACCGGAAGAGTCCTTGAACCAAAATAGGTCGGCGGGCACTTCCGGGACCGGAGCCCAGGGTTCCGGGAGGGTGTAGGCAGGAGAGGGAAAGGCAGCAGCGGCGGCAGCTGGAGGATGAAGAAGGAGCATGTGCTGCACTGCCAGTTCTCCGCGTGGTACCCGTTCTTCCGAGGCGTTACCATCAAGAGGTGAGATGGGAGGGGGTTCGCCCGGCCGACCGGCAAAAGGGAACTGCGACTTCTGAGCGAATCTTACTGCTATCCAAAAAAATGCAGGCCTTCTAGCGACTGCATGGGAGGGAGTGTGTCGAGAGGGAAGTAGATCAGCAATTGTCTGCGTCCTGTTGCGAGCCAGCGAGTGTGCTGGCTAGGAGGGTCAGTTGTGGTTTTCAGTGAGGGTCGGAGGCGGGAGGAATAGTGGATTAACCTAGTTTAGGCTTGGGAGTTCACCACCACTACTTTTAGAATGGCCCCAGGCGCAAGGTGATCACTACCTAAGAGCACTCGGAGAATTAATTGCTTTTCGCCATCATCCCAGAGGATGGAGATTGGGAAGGTGAAAGGATACGTAATTACAGTTAGATACGAGAACAAGTTCACAGATATGTTGTACAGCATGGAGGTTATAGTTAATGACGATATACGTATTCTTGAAAAACGGAGAGTGGATGTTAGTGTTCTCACCACAAAAATAACTATGTTAGACAATGCATTTGTTAGCTAAATTTAACTATTCCACAGTGTATATATACTTAAAAACGTCAGGTAGGCGGCAAGTATTAATATATACAATTTCATCTCTCCGTTTTTTTAAAGGTGTTGATAGAAAATCTGGGGTTTGCACTTAACTGATTTTCTGAGCCAACATTTCAGTAATTGCTGATTCATTATATAATGGTTTCATTCAATAAAGATCGGATATGTACTTGAAAATGTGTAACTGGCTTAGAATGGTTAAAATGTATAAGAAAAGTTTCAAGTTCTTAAATAGTATTGGAATGTGTGGCAGAACCTTAGATTCATTGTACTTAACAATTTCGCTTGTTAGCTTTGTAAGAGTAAAATACTTAGGAAGGCTTATTTGTAATCAGCAAATAGACATATTAAAAAAGAAAATTGAGTGGTTTATAAATAGAATTTAAAATTTTAAAGAGACTTTTAAGTTGCAAAGTTTCACTTGAAATTGGTTAAAATTTAGTAGATTTTCAAACATAATAAGATTTGTTAGAAGAAATTAAAAGCCTGAAGAAGAACTAGATTTTTTTTTTTTGAGACAGAGTTTTGTTCTGTCGCCCAAGCTGGAGTGCAGTGGCAGCCATCTTGGCTCACTGCAAGCTTCGCTTCCCGAGTTCACGCCATTCTCCTGCCTCAGCTTCCCGAGTAGCTGGGACTACAGGCGCCCGCCACCACCCCCGGCTAATTTTTTGTATTTTTAGTAGAGACGGGGTTTTCACCGTGTTAGCCAGGATGGTCTCGATTGCCTGACCTCGTGATCCGCCCGCCTCGGCCTCCCAAAGTGCTGGGATTACAGGTGTGAGCCACCGCTCCCGGCCAGAACTAGATTTTTGAATGTGAAATTGTACCTTTGATAAATCAAATGTTTATTTTTAAAACCGAAGTTTTTGCTCTGTCGCCCAAGCTGGAGTGCAGTGGCAGTGATCTTTTATTTATTTAAAAATAAATAAAAATACTTATTTAAAAATAAATAAAAATACTTATTTTTAAAACCGAAGTAGCCCATGAATACTCTTTTTTTCTGCAAAAAACCATTTGTAATGTGCCAAAAAAAACTTCTTCCATAAGTAAATGAGACATGTTATAAGTCATTGATGTTCTGTTAACTTCGGGAAAGCAGGCTGTAATCTTTTCCACTTTTTGAAGATGTATATGCCTCAAAATCAAAATAATACCAGCACTCTTAGGGATCTGTGGTAGGGCTTTTTGATAATTTATTATTTCAAGGTAAAAAACAAATTATCCCATAAGTTTTTAAGAGACTTCAGGTATGGCTTTGCCATCCTTAATTATGATTACCTGAAACAAATTAAGCTAAAGCATGCCTAGTTTAAGCAGCTTTATATCTCTGGTGATCAGTTGAATAGAATGCCAGCAAGACACATCCAAAAGTATCATGAATTCTTAGCGGTAGGTGCTCATTGCCAACCCAAGAATGGTTTCCAGATCTTGACTCTACTTCTGCCCTCTATCTTTAGAAGGTGACCAAATGCTAGTCATCTTCTGGTTGGGTTTGCTGCATTTCCTGTGTTGCAGCAAATATCTGCTGGTCTCTGATTTCTTAAAGACACATAAATGTTGTGCTCACTCAGAATCCTTTTGAGCTTGTTGCTTTCATACTGTGATTTCCATCTGGTGGTTTGGATTTGGCTGGTTTTTGTTTACTACAAAGACCATTGTGGCAATAAGATGAACCGCAGTAATCTTCTTATTCTGATTTCTTGTCTACTGCTACCAAATGTACATCATTAACATTTTCTACTTTATATTAAAAGAAAGACAAATAATTCCAAAATTAATCAAGTGTAGACATTTTTCTCTCTGCTTATAGTTGGTCTTTTAAAGTGATGCCTTTTTTGGTGTTTTTTTTTAGTGTCATTCTTCCACTTCCTCAGAATGTGAAGGATTATTTACTCGATGATGGAACTCTGGTGGTTTCAGGAAGGTAAAGTATTTTAGAAAAAAATGTCTTAAACTTTATCATAAAGAAGCACATAAAATGAATGAATTAGCTTAGGCACCATTCTTTCCCTTTAGCTCTTTTTGTCTCCTAGCCAAAATGATGTGCTGATCTTTGTCTCATGTTCCTTCTCAATGTTCACTTAATATTTTCAACATTAAGTACTTTTCCCTCTAATAATTACAAGTTGTGAAATTGAGCAGTTCCTTTCATCTCTGTCTTTAGAAAACAGTTGTGATGACAACTTTTCCTTCTGACGGTAGCAGGGTGGGGGAAGTACACATTACAATTCTTTGAGATCCTTCAGTTTTGACGATTAAAAATTCACTGTTGCAAACAGGCTTTATCATCTAATTCCTCAACATTTTCTTCCCCACGATTGAACTACCGTGGCCCCCCCTCCACTTTCTAGAAGCTGTTCAGGTAGTTTCCCTATTTATAGAATAAAGGGAAGAAGTTACTGTGTTTCAGTCTTTTGGATGCAAACTTGAAAACGTTGAAGAATCATAGGATTTAGTGAAGTTCTCATTTTTTAATTTGAGTCTGCTCGGAAGTCACGTTATGAGTGTTCAGCCCTCACCAGCCTTTCTAAAATAGCCTGACAGTAACCCTATGCCCTGACCTCCCTTCATTTTTCTGCATAACACTTACTTCCACCTGACAATTGTTAATTGTTCCATTAGAATGCAGTTTCATGAAAACAGGGACTTGGCCCATTTGTTCACCCCAGCTCATGGAACAGTGCCTGATATAGCAGAAGTGCTTGATAAACATTTGTTGGATGAAGGAACTATAGAAATACAGTAAGAATTGTGTGTTTTCAGTAATACTAACTGGACCCCGTATTTTTGCCTGTTGGGTTTTTAGTGTGGTTTTCTGGATTATATTTCTGTTTTTGGTATTCACAGAGCCTCAATAACCTGAAAATTATTAATGTAGCGCCTCATTAACTTTGAATAATTTGAGGCTGAGGAAACAGTAGGAAAGTCAGACAAGTCTCAACTTTAGGATATTTACAGATATAATTTTTTTTGTTTTGTTTTTCTTTTGAGACAGAGTCTCGCTCTGTCACCCAGGCTGGAGTGCAGTGGCGTGATCTCGGCTCACTTCAAGGTCTGCCTCCCGGGTTCACGCTATTCTCCTGCCTCAGCCTCCAAGTAGCTGGGACTACAGGCGCCCACCACCACGCCTGGCTAATTTTTTTTATTTTTAGTAGAGATGGGGTTTTACTGTCTTAGCCAGGATGGTCTTGATCTCCTGACCTCGTGATCTGGCTGCCTCGGCCTCCCAAAGTGCTGGGATTACAGGCCTGAGCCACCGCACCCGGCCTTTTTTTTTTTTTTTTTTTTTTAAGATGGAGTCTTGCTCTGTCAGCCAGGCTGGAGTGCAGTGGCTCAATCTCAGCTCACTGCAACCTCTGCCTCCCAGGTTCAAGTGATTCTCTTGCTGCAGCCTCCCAATTAGCTGGGACAACAGGTGTGCGCCACCACGTCCAGCTAATTTTTGTATTTTTAGTAGAGATGGGGTTTCACCATGTTGGCCGGGCTGTCTTGAACTCCTGACCTCAGGTGATCCACCTGCTTCAGCCTCCCAAAGTGTTGGGATTGCAGGCGTGAGCCACTGTGCCCGGTCAGTTTTATTATTCTCAAATACGTGTACCTATTTGCTCTATAAGTGAGCTTATATATAATAAGCTTATGTAAATGAGACTATAAGTAAAATAGCTTTTAATATTAGAAAATAATTGGTAAATCTCAGTAGTGTAAACATGTTGAAGAGCTCCTATGATGATTCTCACTGGCCAGATGTTTGCATGGCCTCTGGCTTAGGCAAGCACTGATGTTAAATACTGTTAAACAGGGCTGGGCGCGGTGGCTCATGCCTGTAATCCCAGCACTTTGGGAGGCCGAGTTGGGTGGATCACCTGAGGTCGGGAGTTCAAGACCAGCCTGACCAACATGGTGAAACCTCATCTCTACTAAAAACACAAAAATTAGCCGGGCATGGTGGTGGGCACCTCTGATTCCAACTACTCGGGAAGCCGAGGCAGGAGAATTACTTGAACGCAGGAGGTGGAGGTTGCAATGAGCCGAGATCATGCCATTGTGCTCCAGCCTGGACAACAAGAGCTAAACTTCATCTCAAAAAAAAAAAAGTACTGTTAAACAACACGATACGGTGCTTTACAGTAACCCACAAATCACACAGGGACCCTGCCCTTTTGGAGTTGACAGTTCAGCTTCATATTTGTGAAAGCCAGCATGGCATGGTGCTGTTTCTTTAGTCAGATTGCGTAATTTTAAGTAATATCTTTGCTATTTTCTAGCCCTTCCCCCTGTGCCTCAGTTTCCTTGTCTGAATATTGGGCAAATGACAGTATAGAACTTACTTTGTAGGGTCATTGCAAAGATACGAAGTGATAATACGTAAAATGTTCAGTCTAATGCCCACTATATTGTATGCTCTTAAAACATGGAACTACTTTTATTATCATTGATCTAAGATGAACATAGCAAACACACAAGAGAATATATAATGAAAATTGGGATAAGTGCTATGCAGAAAATGGGGTGGTCATTACCCTTAAATTGCTGGGAGAGCTGAGGATCGCGAGGAGGGTCGGGGAATGCTCCGAAGAAGGATCTTTGGAGCCTCTGAGATGTGAAGATTGGAGGAATGTAGTCAGTTGAAGGGTGAAGAAGGGAAGAATCTTCCAGGTGGGGGGAACAGCATTAATGAAGGCTCTAGGCCTGGAAGATCTTGACATACAAGAAGCTTGGGAAAGGTCATGTAGCTAGAGTATGGGGAGTGAGAGAAGGGTAAGTGGCATGAGATTCACAGTTGATGACATGGGGGAGGACAGTTAAGATTAGGGGTGTGTGTGGGAGTCATGTTAAAGATGCTGCAATTTATTCTGAGAATGTCAGGAAGGCATTGAAAGGCTCTGAGCAAGAGAATGACTCGATCAGATTTCAGTTTGCAGCTGTGGCAGGTGACTGTGGAAACGGAAGACGAGTTAGGAGGATATTGCATTGGACTGGGTGAGACCTGCTAGTGGCTTGAACTAAGATGGTGACAGTGGGGTTGAGGGAGGAAGTGGGTGTCAGAAGATTGGGAGCTTGCACCTTCAGAACTTGATGACAGGGATGTGTCAAGAATTCCTCTCAGATTTCTGATAGAACAACTAGATGAATGAAGATGGTCATTTGCTCAGGTTGAGAGAAGCATTGTCTGTGGAGCCTTTTTGAAACCTCACAATCTGTTGAGAATTTTGAAAGGTTAGTGATTTTAGGTTAGGTTACTTCTACAGATAAAAACTTGAAAATTTTAAGTATAATTTAAATGAGGTACATTTACGATAAAATGTATAGGTCTTAAGTGTACAACTTGGCGAATGTTGATAAATGGTTACACCTGTTTCACCGTCACTCCATTCAAAACATGGAACACTTTCATTCCCCAGAAAGGTTTCTCTTGTCCCTTTCTTAGTTCAGTTTTGTCAGTTCTAGAATTTCATATAAGTGGAGTTACATAGTATGTATTCTTTTATGTCTGTGTAAGTGGAAAAAATGCAAACCGTTTTTCCTCTGCTCTCACACCACAACAATCAACACAGAAGACCTCTGTGACCACATGTGTGGGGTTTTCTTCCCACCAAGAAGCAATCAGTTCTGCAGCAGACGCCAGCTAAGGGTCCTCCAGTCCAATTCAGTTGACACTGTCTACCCAGAGGAGCATCAGATCCCACAGGTTGAGGCTCAGTCTCACAAAGACTGCCCCCCACTCTGATGCCAACTGCAAGCCCCAGGTACCTCTACCTGTGCAACTGACCAGGCGGCTAGAAATGAGGGTCCCTCCTTGGGTTTGATTCATTTGCTAGAGCAGCTCGCAGCACTGAGGGAAACATTTACTTCGGTTTACCGGTTTATCATAAAGGATGTTACAGCCCTGGTGTGGTGGCTCACGCCTGTAATCCCAGCACTTTGGGAGCCTGAGGTGGGCGGATCACTTGAGGTTAGGAATTTGAGACCAGCTTGGCCAACATGGCGAAACCACATCTCTACTAAAAATACAGAACTTAGCCAGACGTGGTGGCGCACTTCTGTAATCCCAGCTACTCAGGAAGCTGAGGTAGGAGAATCACTTAAACCCGGGAAGTGGAGGTTGCAGTGAGCTGAGATCGCACCATTGCACCCCAGCCTGGGCGACAGAGCGAGACTCCGTCTCAAAAAACCAAACAAACAAAAATAAAGGATATTAATAATGGATACAGATGAAGAGATGCGTAGGGTGAGGTGTAGGGGAAGGGATGCAGATCTTCCATGCCCTCCCTATACGCGCCACCCTCCAGAAGCTCCATGTGTTCAGCTATCCGGAAGCTCTTTGTACTTCGCAAGAAAGTGGGAGATGGCTGTGGAGGTCTGCCATGGACCCTAATTCTTCATGCCTCATCCTCCATTACTTCCACATATAGTACATGCCTTCCTCTCCAGACTCTATAAGGTATAGTCTTGTTTACAGTTAGAAGTTAGCACATAGTCTGGGTTCAATAAATATTGGTTGAATGAGTGAATGAACATGCTTATCCTACTTTCTCTCCATGGTAACCTCTACTGAGTTCAGTGAATAGAATAGGCCAAGTATGATGACTAGTTTACCTTGTTTGCCGACTCAGATCTAATGGTAATGGTTTCCTGGAGTGATATGTAGAGGATTCTGAGGCTGCATCCAGGGTTCGGTGAGAAAGCATGCTTGGTTTGATTCTCGTTGCCTGCTGTGGGTGTAGGAAAGGAGGCTAGCAACGTGCTTTTCTGGTAGAGACAGTGATTCAATTTCACTGAACAGTTATTGCATGCCTAGTATGAGATGGGCACCAAGCTTGATACTAGCGTAACAAGATGAGCAGGGCATCCTACCGTAGGAGTCTAGGCTTATTAGCAAGTCAAACATAAATAAATAAATAAATGTCTTGAGTTGTGTTGCGAAAAATGTTTTTGAATAAAAGCATCAACCAGCTGTGGTGGCTCATGCCTGTAATCTAGCACTTTAGGAGGCGGAGGTAAGAGGATCACTTGAGGCCAGGAGATGGAGACCAGTCTGGCCAACATAGTGGGGCCCCATCTCTACAAAAAAATAAGAAGTTAGCTGGGCGTGTTGGCACACACCTGTAGTCCCAGCTGCTCAGGAGGCTGACGCACAAGGATGGCTTGAACCCAGGAATTGGAGGCTGCAGTGAGCTATGATCATGCCTCTGCACTCCAGCCTGGGCAACAGAGCAAGACCTTGTCTCAAAAAAAAAAAAAAAAAAAAAAAGTATCAGGTATTCTGATAAGTAATGTATTTGGGGTTTAATTAATCACTGTGAGCTGGGGTCATCCAGAAAGTGTTTACAGTAAGGTGATACTTGAACTGAGCCCACACATTGGGTCTGACGCACGTGGTACCTCCCTTCCAGTCACTAATCCTCATTGTTTCTTTTTGGTCACGAGTTCTTTCCTGACCTTGTCTCCCTTAAGGCTGAATAGTAAAATGAGTTGAGCATCCCTAATTGGAAAATCTGAAATCTGTCCAGATGGGTGCTGAGATAGTGACATTTTTGCTTTCTGAATATTGTATAAAATTACCTTTGAGCCATGTGTATAAGATGTATGTGACACTGACACATAAATGATTTTTAAAAATTTTTTAATTTTTAGTTTTTGTGGGTACATAGTGTACATATTTATGGGGAACAAGAGATGTTTTGATCCAGGAATGCAATGTGACATTAGCACATCGTGGAGAAAGGGGTGTCCATCCCCTCAAGCATTTATTCATTAAGTTGCAAACAATCCAATTACAGTCTTTATTTTTAGATGTACAGTTATTATTGACTATAGTCACTCTATTGTCAAGTAGTAGGTCTGTGGTCGGGTGCTGTGGCTCCGGCCTGTAATCCCAGCACTTTTGGAGGCTCAGGTGGGCAGATCACCTGAGGTCAGGAGTTCAAGACCAGCCTGGCCCAACATGGTGAAACCCCGTCTCAACTAAAACTACAAAAATTAGCTGGGCATGGTGGCGGGCGCCTGTAATCTCAGCTGCTCAGGAGGCTGAGGCAAGAGAATCACCTGAACCTGGAAGATGGAGGCTGCAGTGAGCCAAGATCGTGCCACTGCACTCCAGCCTGGATGACAGAGTGAGACTCCATATCAAAGAAAAAAAAAAAAAGGGTCTTATTCATTCTTTCTACTTTTTTTGGTACTCATTAACCCCCACCTCCTCACAGTCCCCTACTACCCTTCACAGCCTCTGCTAACCATCTTTCTACTGTCTGTATCCATGAGTTCAATTAGTTTTTAGATCCCACAGATAAGTGAAAACATGATGTTTGTCTTCCTGTGCCTGGCTTACTTCACTTAACATAATGATCTCCAGTTTCATCCATTTTGTTGCAAACGACTAGATCTCATTCTTTTTTAATGACTGAATAGTACTCCATTGTGTATACGTACCACATTTTCTTTATCCATCATCAGTTGGTCAACACTTAGGTGGCTTCCAAATCTTAGCTATTGTAAGCAGTGCTGCAACAAACAGGAGTTTACGTTTAGACGTGGGTCCCATCCCTAAGATATCTCATATATATGCAAATACTCCAAAATCCCAAACACTTTTGACCCCAAGCATTTTGGATATAGGATCCTCAACCAGTAGATGCCAATTATAAAATACATTAGACATATTCATATTTTGATTCTTCACAATTCTGTGAAGTAGTTGCTATTTTCCCAGTTTTATAGATGGCATATTGATGCAAAGTTCTTGGCTGACAGTGGCAGAACTGAGATATTTAAACTCTGTCTGCCTGCCTCCAGAGCCACTGCTCTGGTGTGCCAGCTCTGTGTAAGTTGTAATATAGAAAATATAGCATCCTAAATATTAGCACCATACTTTATCCATTTAGTTCTCTGCATGCAGAGGGTTACCTTAGAAAGCCAAGTCTAATAAACTTGCACTTTTTTTTTTTTTTTTTGAGGCAGAGTCTCACTGTGTCACCTAGGCTGGAGTGCAGGGGCACGATCTTGGCCCACTGCAACCTCCGCCTACCGGGTTCAAGCGATTCCCTTGCCTCAGCCTCCTGAGTAGCTGGGACTACAGGTGCCTGCGACCACGCCCAGCTAATTTTTTTTGTATTTTTAGTAGAGATGGGGTTTCACTATTTTGGCCAGGCTAGTCTTGAACTCCTGACCTCGTGATCCACCCGCCTTGGCCTCCCAAAGTGCTGGGATTACAGGCGTGAGCCACCGTGCCTGGCCAAACTTGCATATTTTTATACATTGTCACCTTTTACAGTGAATAAAATGTGTCATACTTTACAGTACGCACTGCAATAATTTCTGAAGAACTATATGAATACCTTGATAACAAGTATGTTTTTTAAAATGTATGTTGTTGTACTAACAAATATGGTAAGTGATTTTTAGAGTGGTAGAATACATTTTCATATTTCATCTTATATTGTAAGATTAGGTAAGCCATGTTAAAGATAATGTTGCATTTGAAAATATTATGTGGCATTTAAAGAGAGACGTAAGAGAGAAAGGCTGGTCCCTTGGGCAGGGATTCACACGCTGACAGTGTGTTAGTATTTCCACTATAGAACAGTTCTTAGCTTTGACTGGTTCTTAGCTTTGTGAATCTGGAAAAGCAAGAATTACAAAGAGTTGATTAAAACTTGGGGAAGGCCGGGTGCGGTGGCTCACGCCTGTAATCCCAGCACTTTGGGAGGCCGAGGCGGTTGGATTATCTGAGGCCAGCAGTTTGAGACCAGACTGACCAACATGGCGAAACCCCATCTCTAGTAAAAATACAAAAATTATCTGGGCATGAGGTCAGACGCGGTGGCTTATGCCTGTAATCCCAGTGCTTTAGGAGGCCAAGGAGGGCAGATCACAAGGTCAGGAGATCGAGACCATCCTGGCCAACACGGTGAAACCCCATCTCTACTAAAAATACAAAAAAATTTGCCGGGTGTGGTGGCGGGCGCCTGGAGTCCCAGCTACTCGGGAGGCTGAGGCAGGAGAATGGCGTGAACCCAGGAGGTAGACCTTGCAGTGAGCTGAAATCACGCCACTGCACTCCAGCGTGGGCGACAGAGCGAGACTCCGTCTCAAAAAAAAAAAAAAAAAAAAAGATTGGAAGCATTATTATATCCATTTTTGCCCATTTAAGGTATTTTTTCTCCATTTATTGTGTTAAGTACTTGGTGAGCCCTTTCATTCTAAAGACTTTAATTTTCCTGTTTCAGGATATTAAAAAAGAATCTTTGATAATTTCCTCTAATTTCTTGCTTCTCTTTCTGCATCTCCTATTATTTTGGTGTTTGATCTTTTGGCTTAATTCTCTGAATTTTATTATTTCTTCTCTATTTTCTCTTTCCGTGTCTTTTTTGTTCTACTTTGTAGGTAATTATTTTTCCATTCTATTGAATTTTAAAATTTCAACTATCATGTTTTCAGTGTCTACAAGTTCCTCTGTTCCTTTTTTATAGCCTCCTGTTCTTCCTTAATGGATGTGACATCTTTTATATTCGAGGATATTAATGATTTTTAAAAATATCTTTCATCTGGTCCCTTTATTGTCTTTTTTTCTTCCATGTCCCTTTTTTCTCTCCTTTTTGAAAACGTTTTTCATCTTGGAGTTTTTTGTCTGTTTTCTAATCATTGTAGGCCTTCCTTCATATTTAAGAGTGAGGAGGACACACACAGATATTTGCAAACTTTGTGTACCTGGGTGGAGCTTGATGCCTGAGAATGCCAGCAGGCAGCAAACATTGATGGAAGATTCCCAGATAATGGTGTGTCCTCTGGGGTTGCTCAGTTTCTGCCCAGAAGAATCCTTTAATCTGTCTGTGTTGTGGGAGCAGGGTGGGAGGAAGGGGACTAGGGGTCGCAGTGTTCAGTTTGACTTTCACATAACTTGTCATCATAGTCCAGGTCCAGCATTTCACCCCCATATTCATCTGGGCCATTATGTACCTCAACCCTCTTGAGTTCATTTTTTCCAGAGAATAAATCTGCTTACCAAAGGGGCTGAGGAGAATTAGTTGCTAGGATGTGCAAGGTGAGGAGATGGATATGTCTCGCTGCTCCCTGGATGGACTTCAGAGCTTCCTTTCCATGTTCCAGGATAACTCTTAAGTTCTAACCTGTTGCTCCTTGGCTTATTCCTCCCCCTGACTTTCTGTTTTCCAAACTTTTGTTGCCCTCTTTCTTCTATGGTTGATTCCTTTTCACTCAGCATTGTCCTTGGGATCTTTTTTTTAGTAGAGTTTCCAGAGGGAACACAGAGATAAAAGCACATGTTTAACCAGAATCTTCCTTTTCCTTTTCTTTCTTTAGTCTTTGCATAGCTGCTATGCTAGTTTTTATGATTATTTTTCTCAATGATATGAGTTATTCCTAGGCTAGTTATTTGTAGTTGTGTGTTGAGGAGGGGCCAGAGTGGTGTTCTGAGTCTTCCCTCTGAGTTCTTTCAGCCTCTGATTCCCTCTAGGCAATGAAGATGGGCTGCTGGGTGGCCCTTTTCAGCCCTTGTGTTGCAGGTGAGCAATGACTATCTGGGGCCAATGGTGTGGGTGGTAAGAAGAATTTACCATGACAGTTGGAGGCAGAGAAAGGCAAATTTATTAGAGAAAGTGTGAAAATATGTTGCAAGGGTACAATGGGCAGGTCAGCAAGAAAGGAGCTGACTGCAGGGAGACAAAGGCTTGCTGGGGATTTTATAAGATGGTACTTGTGCTGTGTCCTGAAGAGGGCTTTGTGCAGCGCTGATAACGCCAAGGTTGCAGTGAGCTCACTTGCATTTTTCTGTCAGTTGAGGGTGCGGTAATAGCTGGGCATGGAAAGATAGTGAGTTACGTGCGCAGGAGGGCTGTGTGTCCTGGACCATGAAGAAAGGCAGACTTATAGCTTATCTGCCTTGTCTTTTTGCTTTCCCCTGCTCCCGCCAGTCCAACTCCTCTTCCCTAATGAGGACTGCGCACCTCGCTTTGCTTCTGTCTTCTTCAAAGACAGCGTGCCTGTTTATTTTCCCCTCTCTCTCTCACCCTTTGCTGTGGTTCAGTCTAGATGCAGAATGAATTTCTGACACCAGCCCGCACACCCTGTTTTCACTGTGCAAAGAAAAGATTCTTGGTTTTGCCCCCACAGTAGTTCCATCATCTGTGTAGACAGCTCTTCAGACATTCGCTTCTGGTGTCTTCCTTTATCCTATTCCATCTTTCCGTTCTTGAGAGAACTTTCTCATATACTGAGGTTCAGAGTCTAGATGATTCTCAGTATTATCAGCAATGGAGTTTTTTTTTCCCCCTTTCCCTTGTTTTTAATGATATCTGAGAACAGGACAGAAAGGTTTTATTCTGTCATCTCTTCACGCAACTGTACTCTCATTTCTTTCTTTCTTCTTTTTTTGAGACGGGGTGTCACTCTCTTGCCCAGGCTGTAGTGCAGCGTGTGATCTTACGTCACTGTAGCCGCAAACTCTTGGGCTCAAGGGATCCTTCCGTGTCAGCTTCCTGAATAGCTGTGACCACAGGTGTTCTCCTTCACACCTGGATAATTTTTAATTTTTTTTGTAAAGACAGAGTCTCTGTGTTACCCAGGCTGGTCTCAAACTCCTGGGCTCAAGCAATCCTCCCATCTCAGCCTCTCAAAGTGCTGAAATTACAGGTGTGAGCCACCATGACTGGCCTTGTTCTCCAATTTTAAGGCTTTTATTTTTATTTATTTATTTTTGAGACAGTGTTTTACGTTGTCACCCAGGCTGGAGTGCAGTGGCACGATCTTAACTCACTGCAGCCTTGACCTCCCATGTTCAAGTGATCAGTCCTCCCACCTCAGCCCCCCAAATAGCTGGGACTACAGGCGCATGCCACCTCGCCCAGCTAATTTCTGTATATTTTGTAGAGACAGGGTTTTGCCATGTAGCCCAAGCTGATCTCTACCTCCTGACCTCAAGCGACCCACTCACCTCAGCCTGCCAAAGTGCTAGGATTATAGGTGTGAGCCACCACACCTAGCCTAATTTTAAGGCTATTTAAAAACATATACTCAGTACCCCTGAAATTAGGAGCACACAGTGCCCAAGTCCTTTTCTTTCTTGATGTTTGTTTGTGTTTTTTTAGGGATGATCCACCAACACATTCTCAGCCAGACAGTGATGATGAAGCAGAAGAAATACAGGTTGGTACCAAATAAAATAATCTGTTCTGTAGACTGTTGTAATTTAAATGATCTCTGAGATGGTTCTGACTTGTAGATCTTATCTTACATCTGATAAAATGAGAAATTACGTGAGAATCTTACTTTGACATATATTTTCACATATGCTGTATTCCGGAAAAGATGTCTCCTGTTTGATTTATAATTTTTAGATGGAGCACTGCTTTTTGAAGCCCAGTGCAGTATTTAAATTTAATGTTTTATTTTTTTCCTCTTTTTCATGCAGTGGTCTGATGATGAGAACACAGCCACGCTTACGGTAAGAGCACAGCAGACTCAGCGTGGGGACAGCCTCACACTGTCACACAAGGGTTAGCATCAAGGTTTAAGTGCATACCTCTCTAAATTCCTAGTTAGTCACCATCTCATGTATTATTTTCCTTGTGGGCTGTCGTTTTTATTTTGAAAAATAACTTGAAGCATCATTTAGCAGGCAAACATGATTTGCCCTTTTTCCCTTTGATTGCAAAGGAAATATTTAGAGTGCGTATTTGATGCCTTGACTTACTTCTGTTAAGCTCTGACTCTCTGCAGGAAGGAATTACGCCTAACATTAAACTCTGAGATTCCTAAATCTCTGGAACATAAAGTGAAAATCTGTATTTCCTTATTCAAGTATATTTATTTAGTTAGTTAGTTGTTTTGTGTATTTATTTTTGAGACAGATTCTTGCTCTGTCGCCCAGGCTGGAGTGCAGTGGTGTGATCTTGGCTCACTGCAACCTCCACCTCCCAGGTTCAAGCTATTCTCCTGCCTCAGCCTCCTGAGTAGCTGGGATTACAGTCACCTGACACCATGCCCGGCTAATTTTTGTATTTTTAGTAGTGACAGGGTTTCACCATGTTAGCCATGGTAGTCTCGAACTCCTGACCTCATGTGATAACGCCCGCCTCGGCCTCCCAAAGTGCTGGGATTACAGTTCTGAGCCACAGCACCTGGCCTCAAGCGTATTTAAATGGCATAAAAATTACTGTTTCTTTCAAGCGAGAGTAGAGAGGTATGTGACTTTTACCAGTGTTTTACATAAAAATGTAGAAGTTATCAGGCATATTACAGTGTTTCCGGATAAGAGTGCTGTTGTGAAAGTTAACCTAAAATTTTTTAAATGAAGGTATTTTTAAAGGAGTGAGTGAAGCAAATGATCTATTTCTAAAAATAGGTGAATGAAACTCCTCATACCTTGAGTTGACAGGGGAAAGTTTTTAGTGAAACTCCTTACAAGTAAATGTAAAGGCAGAAATATAGAAAACTAGTTTTGTGGGAGGGTTTGTTCTAATCCAGCTCTAAATAAGAAGATACTTGTTTATTTTAATGAACGAGATATGATGATTGCCAGGATAGAAGAAAAAAAAAGAAGTGGAGCTGCTCAAAACTGACATATTTCTTTAGGTGTAAAAAGGGAAGCCTGCCAGCAGGTGCCTAAGTGGAAAGTTTGCGTGTTTCATTTACTCCAGATGCCATTCAGATCACTCTCCTTTTATGAAAATTCCATTCAGTGTCATGTAAATGTTACTTATCTGCCATACTCAGGGCACTAAACTAGATTCCGTGAGATGAACAAAGATGAATATGATTTCATTTCCACCATTAGGGGTTTGTAAACCAGGGGGAAAGGTGACACAGGCAGGGGGAGATGACAGTGCTGTCAGATCAGAGACAGCAGTTACAGCTGAGGGCACCAGAATGCCTGACAGGACAAGTGGTATCTGACCTGGATTTTAATAGTGGTGGGGAGTATCAGTATCGACTCATTTTTAAGTATGTATAGATGGGCCTGGCGCGGTGGCCGATGCCTGTAATTCCAGCACTTTGGGAGGCCAAGGTGGGTGGATTACTTGAGGACCAACATGGTGAAACCCCGTCTCTACTAAAAATACAAAAAGCTAGCCAGGCATGGTGGCAGTCAGCTGTAATACCAGCTACTTGGGAGGCTGAGGCAGGAGAATTGCTTGAACCCAGGAGGTGGAGGTTGCAGTGAACCAAGATTGTGCCACTGCACTCCAGCCTGGGTGACAGAGAGAGACTCCATCTCAAAAAATAAAGTAAAATAAAATAAATATGTATAGATGATAGATACAGCAATTAATAATATAAAGGTGTGTGTGTGTATTTACCAAACTCTGCTCACTAAGAAGTTTTAGAATCAATGACATGTAACATCCTGGTAACAGTGAGCACGCCTGATGCCTTGATCTTGGTTTCTAAATACCATTCTCTACTAAACAAAATTGAAGCTTCTTGGAGATATTCCGGACTGGGATTGGGAAAGTAAAAATGAGCCTGCAACAACTTGTGCCAGAAACTATGGAAGTGCTGAAACAATGATGGGACATGACAAAAAGATGCCAGAAGCTAGCTTTGGGCTCTCGCTGTCTAAAAATATGAGCATCATAACAAATACAGTTTGAGTATTCTTAATCCCCAAATTCAAAATTGAAAATGCTCCAAATTCCAAAACTTTTTACAAAGACTGACTATCACTGTGTTGCCCAGGCTGCACTCAAACTTCTGGGCTCAAGTGATCCTTCTGCTTCAGCTTCCTGAGTAGCAGGTACTGCAGGTATGTGCCAGCATGCCTAGCTCCCAAAACTTTACGAGCACTAACATGACACCACAAGTGGAAAATTCCACACCTGACCTCATGTGACAGGTACAGCCACAATGCAGGTGCACAACCCAGCTCATTCAGCCTCCCCAAGGGAAAAATGAAATTACCTTCAGGCCATGTGCATAAGGTGTATATGAAACGTAAATGACTTTTGTGTTTAGATTTGGGTCCCATCCCCATTATGTATATGCAAATATTCTGAAATCCAAAACACTTCTGGTCTTACCCATTTTGGATAAGGGATACTCCATGTGAAGTATAAGAATAGGTTATGACCTATTGACTAAAATAAGAATTGCTGATCCCATAGTGACATACATAAGTGATTAAATAAGTGGGGAAAAAAGGAAGCTTGTCTTTATAGTACTAAAGGCACTAACTAATACATGTAGTAGGAATGATGGAATTAGGAATTACTATTTGGCAACCATTGTAATAATATTTGATTGAATAGATGCTAAAATTAGTGGGTGAATATACAGTGAGAAAGAGGATAGTTCCATCTTTTCTAAGTATCTTCACCCAAATTACTTACTATTTGCGCAAAGAAAAATAGTAATGTTACAGTGCAAAGACCTGGCAGCCAAGTGATCAGTATTAACCTTGTCAGTGATGGGACAGACCTGTCATGTGTGCCTCCTGATACGATGCATGGGAAGGACACGACCTGTCACAGCTGCGCAGCCTGAGTCTGCTTGGGAGGAGACATCCAACAGACTCAACTTTTAGAAATTGTATAGAGTAGTTGCCCTGAACTTTTCAAAAACGTCAAGGTCATAAATGGTAAGAACAACAGAGAGAGGAACTGCCACAGATTGAAGAAGATTAAAGGGACCTGACAACTAGATTTAGTCCATGATTCTGGCTAGACTGGATGCCTGGACCAGAAAAAAAGTTTCAATTTTTTTTTTTTTTCTGTAGAAGACGTTACTAGGACACTTGGCAAATTTTGAATAAGATCTGTATTGTGTCAGTGTTAGTTCCGTGATTTTGATAGATAATTTATAGAAAATGGTAAAATCATGACTCTCATCTAAAACTCTTTAATGCGTGTTGAAGATGTTATTTAACTCATGAGGGAACCAGACAGATGTTAGAACTGGTTCAAAAGAGAATCCAAAGAAAAGATATATTTTTAGATCAGGAATATTGAAATGAGTATGTAAATGAGGCAAAACCTCCCTGCAGTATGGGAGAAAAGACAATTGGACCTCTTCCAGATGAGATAGAAATTGCCTGTCCGTAAGAATTAGTTCATGTCACTATCACTTACCTAGAATTTGCCAAGTTGTAAAGTAGCTCACAGACCTGGCTAAAAACAGATAACCTAGAAGGTTGTGCTGTATGTAAACAGTACATAGTCTTCCACTTAAGACTGTGCATAAACTTTTTATAATTTAAATTTGTTTTAGGATTCTTATGGCAGGTTATCCTAAAGTTGAATAATTTTGAGGATTTGAGGGGACTGATCACATCTTTTAAAAGGCATACATATAAAGTAATCCTTAGATGTCAAGCTTTATGGGATAGGAAAATTAAATTGCTTTGTCTTTGAAAGTTGAATTCTTTCATGTTGTAAAGTTTGTGCAACAATGCCGTTCATAGGAAATACTGCCAGTGCCGATCTCACAGAAGTGGGGTTTATGGCTAGAGCTGTAGGGGAGCCAAGTCAGCCGCTTCAGGCAATTATAAGGAAATGCCCTCACATAAATCATAATTGCTTTGGATGGGGAGAGATGAATGGAAAATAAAGGACTCAGTGCTGCTGTTCATTTTGAAAACCTCTCTAAATTACTCTAGTCTCATTTCTAAGCTGAAGTCGTCTCGTGGAAGATAGATAGTTATTAACCAGTCTAGAGGTCAGATTTATCTGTAACAGAAAGAAAGGCAGCCTAATTGGACCTTAAGCTCTCGTTTCTATTCCCTAGCCTTTTGCTCAAAGCTGTTTCTTGTTTTGGGGGATATATGACCATGTTTTAAAACTCATTTCTTTGGTCTTTTCGCAGACTCTTGTGACAGTTTTTTCTCTCGCGTAGCTGGGTTAGATCTTGGGGATCCACATAACTATTTGATGTCATCTTGGAATGTGTAGTCTAGTTAATTCAAGATGTAGTCTGTCTTTTTTTTTTCCTAGGGAAGAAGTTGATTGCTGGATTTTTTCAGAACTTATAGTTGCCCGATAGGGGGCAGCAATCCTCTTTACAGGGTATAATGAAAATTAATGACTGCGGGGAGAATCTGTTAATGTTTTTGTTTTTTTATGTCTCTTGAGGGCCCCACTTCCCCCTCTCTTACTTAACCTTTTTTTCTTTCTTATGTCCATAAGCTCCTGTGATAGTGACCTAGGCTCAAGGCAGGACATAATGACATCAGGCTTAAGTTCCTGTTTAACAGCAGTATTTCTATTCACTTCCGGGTCGAAACAAACACAGAATGTTTTGGTCACTTGCTTATATAAAATATGCATTTTAAGAATCATCCAAACAGGAAAGAACGTTTTAACTTGACCAAGGTTCACATTTTGAGTTTTGCTTGTTTTAAAACTTGTCTGGAAATAGCACTGTTTAAATACAGTTTGCCACATCATTTATTTTTCATTCTCTCCGTGGCTTTGGGGGATACCATATGGCTAAGACTCTTCCTGCAAGTGGAAGGGCTTCTAGCTCTTCAAGTAGGGATGTTATTTCTGACAACTGGAGTATTGCTACAGGTGATATTCCACCTGTCTCTTTTCTCTTGATGAATGCTGGTTTTATGTCGGTGTACAGAGAACCATTCACTCCTTCCCCACATCCTCAGAAGCCTAGTGACTTGTGTCATTTCAGCTTTGCAGGCTTTGATTGTCTGGAAAATGCCATTTAAGCAGCTGATTATTTTATTTCTCTTTTTGGTAAATGTACTTGATCACTGATTTTATTTAGCTGGGTTCAGAAATTCTGATAGTAATTTGTATTCTAAATTCTGTTTTTAACACCCTAAACTATAACCTTGAGATTTTGATCTTGTTTTCCATATATACTGTGATGATATTGACGTGCCCAATGATTTCTTCTCTCTCTGTAGGCACCGGAATTTCCTGAGTTTGCCACTAAAGTCCAGGAAGCTATCAATTCCCTCGGGGGCAGTGTCTTTCCGAAGCTTAATTGGAGTGCCCCAAGGGTAGGAACACATAAGTAATTCTCTTACTGTTTGAATATTCTTTGTTTTGCTGTTGATTTCATTTCATATCCCTACAGAGGGTCTAATTATATTCCTAATTCTAGGAAAAATACTGTGGAATTTATTATTAATTTCCCTCTACTGTTTTACTTTCCGGATTTTGCTATACACTTGCCTGGGTCTGTGAAATACTGTATATTCTGCCAAAAGGTAGTTTCCACCTCTTGTGTTGCTGATTGTTTTTGAATTCTGAGGAAATTCATACTCTGCCCTTTTCAAAACTTCAGCTGTTCAGTTTAACAGAGAAATTTTTCTTTGTTGAAAAGTAATAAAAATAAAAAAAAGTAATAGTGTCATAGGCTATAGAAATAGAGTGGTTGGAGAAGTCAACTGATCTTTTCTTAACTTGTGTCTTATTATTTTAATACTGCATTGACAAGATTTTTATAAAAGTTAAACCCTGTGGAAAAATCCGTTAGTTGTTTTAATCCAATAGAAAGCAGTTTTGTATCAGCAAAGCTTATTTAAGGAATCAGAGACCTATTTGTAATTTCAAAAGTTATCTCATGCCTTTTTTATTCTAAAATGAATGATAATTTGTACTTAATCTAAGTTTTGTTTTTACTTTTATTATTTTTTCTTTTTTGTTTTTACTTCTACAAATTAATTATACTCTACATGTACAGAATTTAAAATTTCAAATAGATTTGGAAGCTTGCCATGAAAATCAGCAGGTCTTGACACCTGTTTTACTTCACCATTTCCTACTCCCCAGAGGTAGCTGTTTTCAAATATTTTAGTACTTTTCTTCCATGTAGTGTGGATAACTGGATAGTGGTTTGCAACTGTTAGTTTTCTCAAAATTCTGTTATATCCTGTGTCTGATCTGTCTGGGAGAGGTGTATTTTTTAAATGACTTAATTATTCTGTAATTTTTAGGCATGTTCCACTGAGCTTTGTGCCTACTTTGCATTTGCCTTCCCATCTTTTGTTCTTATATATGAGACATTCACCATTTAAAGTTGCAGTGGTTCAGAATAGCTCACCTCCTTCTCTTTCAGATTTGATAGACGTGGGGTGTAACTGCTCCAGCCGCCAAAGTTCAAGTGTTTGGCTGCCACTCCTCAGAAACGGGAAGAGTGGAAATTGATCTCTCTCTTCTTGGAGAGTAGCTGGTCAGGCTATTTCTTTACCACCTTAATCTTGTAGCCAAAATGTCGATGTTTCTGATACCTCATTTTCTTCTCTTCTATTATCAGTAAGAAAAACACTGGGAAGTACTTAGGCCTGGGCTGAAATGTGAGGACCCTGACATCTCAGTGTTCATAACCAAGTGTCTGAAATGCAGTGGTGATGCTTTTTGTTGTTAAGCATAATTTAACATTTGACAGTACTGCTTAAATTTACTTGACTTTCTTCTTTAAACCCTTAAGGTGATATGCATTATTGATTTTGTTATAGGCCTGAGCATTCATAGCAGCCAACATGAAATATGGACTAAATAGCATGTGCTTCATTCTTTAGGATGCGTATTGGATAGCAATGAATAGTTCTCTGAAATGTAAAACCCTCAGCGACATCTTTCTACTTTTCAAGAGTTCTGATTTCATCACTCGTGACTTCACTCAGCCGTAAGTATCTCTTATTCTCTCATGTCAATAGTTTCAGTATTTGTGCAAATTTCTCTGTAGATGAAATTCCATTACTTATGGTACTATTATAAATCATAGCTCCATATAACAAAGCTATTTCATATTGCCAAAATGACCTGTTAAAGCAAATCTTTCTTTTCCCTTTATAGAAAATGGTATATAATGAATATCTGAAAATGTTAAGGACTTTCTGTATCTCTGCCCATTAAACATTTCAGTAATTTTTTTTCTATTATAAAACTGATAAATATTTATCGTAGAAAAGCAAAATTAGGGATTACAGCTAAATAAACACTGGAAATATAAAAGCTCTCATGGCCAGGAGTGGTGGCTCACGCCTATAATTCCAACACTTTGGGAGGCCAAGACAGGTGGATCACCTGAGGTCAGGAGTTCAAGACCAGCCTGGCCAATATAGTGAATCCCCATCTCTACTAAAAAATACAAAAAATTAGCTGGGCGTGGTGGCACATGCCTATAGTCTCAGCTACTCGGGAGGCTGAGGCAGGAGAATTGCTTGAACCCGGGAGGTGGAGTTCGTAGTGAGCCGAGATCGCGTACCACTGCACTGTAGCCTGGGCAACAGAGCAAGACTCCATCTCAAAACAAACAAAAACATAAAAACACTCATGATCTTGCCACAATGGGTTATCATATTTCTAGAATTCTATCTATAGATAAATATAATATAAATATATCTATCTCTACCTATATAAGATTTTTTTAATGGGATCCTATAGTTTGTATTTCTTTTTTTTTTTTTTTTTTTGAGGCAGGGTGTCACTCTGTCTCCCAGGCTGGAGTGCAGTGGCATGATCTCAGCTCAGTGCAACCTCTGGGTTCAAGCGATTCTCCTGCCTCAGCCTCCCAAGTAGCTGGGACTACAGGCATGCACCACCACACCCGGCTAATTTTTTATATTTTTAGTAGAGGCAGGGTTTCACCACATTGGCCAGGCTGGTCTTGAACTCCTGACCTCGTGATCTGCCTGCCTCGGCCTCCCAACGTGTTAGGATTACAGGTGTGAGCCACCACGCCCAGCCTATGGTTTATATTTCTTAGTGGGCTGCTTTTGCACTTACCAGTGTGACATCATTGCATGTCTAAATTCATTATTTTCCATTCCCTTAGTGCTGCGCCTCTGGAGAGCTGTACCATAACATATTTGACCTACCCTCGGTTCTTCCAGAGCTGCAATGAATATCCTTGAGCTAACTCTTTGTGCACTCCCCTAATTTTCTCCTTAGGATAAGTTTCTAGAAGTGGAATTGCTGTATTTCTTTCCTTTTACCAGTCACTCTATAGCTAAAGAATTTGACAGTGCAGTCAGTGTTGTAGGTGGACGGAATACCTGCCCTGCTGAACTGCAGGTGCTCTCTTTATGCTTCTTTTGTTGTCTTCAAATAGCAGCTATTTTTCTAGGTTTCTCTTCCTTTCACATCTTAAACAGACCAGTTATCTCAGGTAAACTCATCTTTAAACTGGTCTTTAAAATAAAGCATATCCCAGAACCTAGAAGCAGGAGCATGAGAGTGAAAATCTTGCATAAGCATGCCACTTCCGTCCTGTCCAGTTGAGTTTGTCCTGCCAGTTCGTTCCATGTCAGACTCAAATCCTTTTTTTGAAGTGGATCGTGGCATGAATAACTAAGTTCACTACGTGACGGTCGTGCATCAACTCTGGCATCTGAGCTCTGCAGCTTGGACATAAGGTTGTAGTATTATATTAATTAAAGGGAAGTTAAGTAATCAGTGAGTGTGGTTGTGTTACATCGTATTACATGTTTATTGTATAAGGATTTTACTTGTATTGGTATTTCTAGTTTTATAGAAAAAAGTGTGTGTGTGTGGTGTGTGTCTGTGTGTCTGTGTCTGTGTGTGTGTGTGTTTAATAGAGATGGGGTCTCACTATGTTGCCCAAGCTGGTCTCAAACTCCTGGTCTCAAGTGATCCTTCTGCCCCTGAGCAAGTATTGTTTTGACATGTAATTGTCAACCCTCTGGTTGTGTTGGCAGAGGTGTTGGTAGCCTGTTTTAGTAACCAGTAGTATTTTCATTCTAGGAGATACCCTCTGAAAAATAGAACAAAGTTGTGCCTCTTTTTTCCATTGTAAAGCTTTTTGACATCTAATGCTTTAAGAGGTCTTAAAATATGTTACACTGAAAGTGCTGTCTACTTGATAATTCAACTGATAATGGTTTTTTTTTTTTTTTTTAGACGGAGTCTCACTCTGTCGCCCAGGCTGGAGTGCAGTGGTGCAATCTTGGCTCACTGCAACCTCCGCCTCCCAGGTTCAAGCAGTTCTTCTGCCTCAGCCTCCCGAGTAGCTGGGATTATAGGTGCATGGCTACCACGCCCAGCTAATTTTTTTTTTGTATTTTTAGTAAAGACGATGTTTCACCACGTTAGCCAGGATGGTCTCCATCTCCTCACCTCGTGATCCGCCTGCCTAGGCCTCCCAAAGTGCTGGAATTACAGGCGTGGGCCACCGCACCTGGCCATGCCCAACTAATTTTTGTATTTTTAGTAGAGAAGTGGATTCACCTTGTTGGTCAAGCTGGTCTTGAACTCCTGATCTCGTGATCCACCCGCCTTGGCTTCCTAAAGTGCTGGGATTACAAGCGTGAGCCACTGTGCCTGGCCCTTATAAGGATTTTTATATGCCTTTAGTGTCAGTTGCAGTGAGTGTGGGAAGACACTTTTGCCTTTCCAGAACTAACTATAAATTGCTTTTAATTCTGAAGCTGATGTTTTTTTAAATCAGCTTTGCAATTTAATGATCAGCTGCCTCCTCTTAAGCTACGTCTTGCTTTTTATCTTCGTTTAACTGATGTTCCAGTGGATGGTATGAATAATAGTCTGTTGTTTTGCATTTTGTACTTTTTGACTTTTGCATGGCAAGGAAGTTAAATCAGCAAGTGAGTTTGAGGTCTTGGATTTAGAGTGTTTACCCACAGAATGCCATCCTTCTGCTATTATAAATAATTGGGAATTGGCAGGAGCAAATGCCAAGCACTGGGCTTTCAGCCTTTTAGGTGGGCGCCACTAACATGTCACTTTGTCTAGAAATAACTGTTGGTAGTTGCTTAGCAATTAATAAATCAGTTGCATAACAGGAAGTGTTGCCATCACATAAAAATTCCTTATTGATAGAACTCAGTAAAGATGAATGTTTGTCACAAAGGCCTTGAAGAGCTCTTAAAAGATTAAATGCTGGGCGTGGTGGCTCACGCCTGTAATCCCAGCACTTTGGGAGGCCGAGGTGGGCAGATCATGAGGTCAGGAGATCCAGATCGTCCTGGCTAACAGGGTGAAACCCCGTCTCTACTGAAAATACAAAAAATTAGCGGGGCGTGGTGGCGGGCGCCTGCAGTCCTAGCTACTCGGGAGGCTGAGGCAGGAGAATGGCGTGAACCTGGGAGGCGGAGCTTGCAGTGAGCCGAGATCGCGCCACTGCACTTCAGCCTGGGCGACAGAGCGAGACTCTGTCTCAAAAAAAAAAAAGTTATAGATTCATTCTTTCCAAAATACTTCCCATTAAAATATTATATGAGAGAACATTTAATATTATAATACATAGTTATATATAATATGTATAAATTTATATAACATAAAAATGAGATTATGTTGTTTATACTATTTTGAGGCTTGACTTGACAAAAAAACAAATATGTTACAGTCAGAATTGCAAGTTAACAGAAGCTGAAAATAGCTTACACACGGGATTTAAAAAATACATTATTTAACTAGGAGCCTGGAGATTGGGTATTTTTAGGAATGCTCAGTGGCTCACCAAGGTCGCCAGGAACCCATGCTCTTTCAGGCCCTTTCCTTCCACCATCCATGACTTAGTGGCTCGGTCTTTGGGTTTCTCACCTAATGGTTAAAAGATTGCTGCTACAGTTCCAAGTATCTGTCATATGAAGACATGACCATATCTCAACCAGAAACAGAAGGGATAGGTTGTTTCCTCTTGTTCTTTTCTGTATGTGAACGAGTAAAGCATTCCTGGAGGCCTCCTGGGAGACTTCCTCTCAGCCCTCATTGGTCACAGTTACCCAGCCTAATCCAGTAGTTGGCAAAGGGAGCAGAATTGCTGTGATTCGTTTAGATCAAGCTTGTCCAAGCTGCAGCAGCCCGTGGGCCGTGGCCCGGGATGGCTTTGAATGTGCCACAACACAAATTCATAAACTTTCAAACATCATAAGACTTCTTTTTGAGATTTTTATTTTTTTAATATGTATTTATTTATTTATTAAAATTTCATTTTTTATTAAATTTATTTTTTAAAATAAATTTTAATAAAATTTATTTATTTATTTTTATTTATTTTTTATTTACTTATTTTTTAGCTCGTCAGCTATCATTAGTGTTAGTGTATTTTATATGTGGCCCAAGACAATTCTTTTCCCAGGGAAGCTAAAAGTTTGGACACCCCTGGTTAGACTAAGGTTCTCGACACGAGCATGCGTCAGGGTTATCCAGAGAGTTAGATGAAACACAGGTTCCTGGGCTCCAGGGTTTCTGGTCCAGCAGGCCTGGAGGGGGCCTAAGCAGATCATTTCTAACCTGTTCCCAGGCAATGTGGATCCGCTGGTCCAGGCCCACGCCTTGGTGGCTGCTTAGATGAGTCAGCACATGCATCTCAGTGATTAGAGAGGGAACCAGGAAGCACAAATGCTCCCAGCATCTGAACAATCCAGATTCCATTGGACAGGCTGAAGATGGGAACCCTGGAGGGTAGACAGCTAGTGCTCTCTCCCTGCCTATAATGTACTCTAGAAAATACTGCTTTTTTCTTTCCTGTTCTTCAAATGGTTACTGTAGACAAAAAGCTTTAAAAAGTGGAGGTTGACATGTGACATGTGGCCGGGCGCGGTGGCTCACGCCTGTAATCCCAGCACTTTGGGAGGCTGAGGTGGGTGGATCACGAGGTCAGGAGTTCAAGACCAGCCTGGCCAACATGGTGAAACCCCGACTCTACTAAAAATACAAAAAAGAAAGAAAGAAAGAAATATGACACGCATAAATTTGCTGTGTTATTTGCCAAGATATAAACATTCTATGTTATTAAACTTGCTGAGTCACAGGCTGCTTTCATTATTTTATTGTCACTTCAGTGGGCTGAGTAGACAAGAAAACATTTTGATACTCAGTTGGCATTTAGAAAAAAGGGCTGAGTGAAAAAATAAATTTGTTAATTGTTTCTCTGAGGGGCTCATGATGAAGGAGAAATACATTTGACTGGAGGTCAGGGAATTTGATTTGTCTTAGTGATTTTTTAAAAAAATTTTTTCAAGATAGAGTCTCACTCTGTCACCCAGGCTGAAATGCAATGATGCGATCTTGGCTCACTGCACCCTCTGCCTCCCACAGTCCCAGACCGACATGCTCATCACTGGATATGTTACATTTGTCCTCTTTTTTTTTTTTTTTTGAGACGGAGTCTCGCTCTGTTGCCCAGGCTGGAGTGCAGTGGCGTGATCGTGGCTCACTGTAAGCTCCGCCTCCCGGGTTCACGCCATTCTCCTGCCTCAGCCTCCCGAGTAGCTGGGACTACAGGCGCCTGCCACCACGCCCGGCTAATTTTTTTTTGTATTTTTAGTAGAGATGGGGTTTCACCGTTATTAGCCAGGATGGTCTCAATCTCCTGACCTCATGATCCTCCCACCTTGGCCTCCCGAAGTGCTGGGATTACAGGCTTGAGCCAGTGGGCCTGGCCCATTTGTCATCTTTCAGTGTGCGAAATATTTGGAACAGCACGAGAGAAACGGTGTGTTGATTATAATTATTATTCGTTTATTTATTTTATTTTATTTTTATTTTTTTCTTGGGACAGAGTCTTGCTCTGTCACCCAGGCTGGAGTCCAATGGCATGATCTTGGCTCACTGCAACCGCTGCCTCCCAGGTTCAAGCAGTTGTCCTGCCTCAGCCTCCCAAGTAGCTGGGACTACTTGGCGCACGCCACCACGCCCGGATAATTTTTGTATTTTTAGTAGAGACAGGGTCTCACCATGTTGGCCAGGCTGGTCTTGAACTCCTGACCTCAAGTGATCCACCTGCCTCGGCCTCCCAGAGTGCTGGGATTATAGGCATGAGCCACTACACCGGGCCTAATTATAATTATGAAGTCCACAAAAAATAGCATGTCAGTCCGAAGGCATGTTTAGGGCATAATAAATATACCTATTTATAGTAAGGCCATTTGGCTGGCAGAAAAACTAAGTCTTCTTTGAGCTGAGGATGATTTGGGTAGTAATAAAATAAAAAAATGTGGCACTCCTTTTATGTTTTTTTTGGTAAAATTATTTCAGTGTTTATTTTGCTTCTGAGTAAAGACAAGGGATGTGTAATTATCTGTCATTGACGTACACTATGTATTTCCCCCTGTATTTTTATTTTTTTATTTCAGTAGGTTTGGGGGAACAGGTGGTGTTTGGTTACATGGGTACATTCTTTAGTGGTGATTTCTGAGCTTTTGGTGCACCCATCACCTGAGCAGTGTACACTGTACCCAACGTGTAGTCTTTTATCCCTCGCCAACCCTCACCCTTTCTCCTGAGTCCCAGAAGTCCAGTGTATCATTTTTATGCCTTTGCGTCTTCATAGCTTAGCTCCCACTTACAAGTGAGAACATACGATGTTTGGTTTTCCGTTCCTGAGTTACTTCACTTGGAATAATAGTCTCCAGTTCCATCCAGGTTGCTGCAAATGCCATTATTTTGTTCCTTAAAAAAAAAAAAAAAAAGACATCTGATTAGTCATCAGTACTAGTTAAGCATATTTCTTTAGTTTGGGGATAGAATATTTTTTCTTTTCCTTTCTTTTTTTTTTTCTTTCCTTTCTAAAAATTTGTGTCTATAACATTGCTTTCCAAAATTCCTGTTAACTGGCAAATATTAAAGTGTAGTAAAAATATGCTGGCATAATTTCATAGTAGCTTTCATCAAAGTCGGCCTTTGGGATTTTGCTTTTTTTTTCTTTGGAATAAAATCTTTGCTATTATTATACCTGAGAATTCTTTTAGTTTGCCACTTACATTGTAAATAATGTAACATTTATTACTTAATCACATTTGTGTTTATTTTAGAATTTTCATAGCTTGCTAGAGGAACTATAATTATTCTGCCAAGAATTTGAACTTTGAATTCAACATAAGAGCCTCCTTTCAGCTTAGACTACAAATTAGTGACTGTAGTTGAATACCACGTTCTTTTGGTACTTTGTTGAAAATTTCAGTTGAAGAAATCTTCCGAATTAATGTTAAATAGTAACCCAGGAAAAAAACTGGGGGAATATTTTGTGGTGGTGGTGGTTTTTTTGTTTTTGTTTTTGTTTTTTCTTGAGATGGAGCCTTTTTGTCGTGGGAAATGTGCTGAGTCCTCCAGTGACCTTGGTGGGATTTAGGGTAGCCAGACTGAGTTTTCTAGCTGAAGCTGCGGCCCTGAAGGCTATGCTTGGGGTCCGAGCTGCTCCAGTTTGATGCTTCCCTTCCTTTTCCCTATTTCTTCCTTTCCCCAAGAATGGTGCAGACTTCCTGCTGAGGCCTGTAGTTGGTGGACAGGCATCTCCTGGCCCTTTTCCCAAGAACCCCTTACAGAGCTTGAACTGCAGCTACTCCTCAGAATAACGATTTCTAAAATATGGGCTGGGTGCGGTGGCTCACATCTGTAATCCCAGCACTTTGGGAGGCCGAGGCAGGTGGATTACCTAAGGTCGGGAATTTGAGACCAGCCTGACCAACTCGATGAAACCCCATCTCTACTAAAAATACAAAAATTAGCTGGGCTTGGTGGCACACGCCTGTAATCCCAGCTACTTGGGAGGCTGAGGCAGGAGAATTGCTTGAGCCCGGGAGACGGAGGTTGCAGTGAGCCAAGATCGTGCCACTGCGCTCCAGCCTGGCCACGGAGTGAGACTGTGTCTCAAAAAAATAAATAAATGAATAAAAGAAAGGAAAATATGTGTCTAGTCCCCATCTTGGACACTTTGGATTGGAATCTCTGGGGAAGTATTTTGAAAAATCATCTCATTCCACTCTCTCATTTTCAAACCTGTGTTCTAGAAGCTCTGACACACCCTGAGGTTCAGCGTGCAGTAAGTAGTTAACTGAATATAAAGACAGGGAAGAAAAAGGGGGCCTGACAAGTTGTCTGCAGATTTGATTGCATAATGAACTTTGGAAATCGCCCAATACCATCTGCCATTTACTGCTGAGGCAACTTCGAGCCAGTCCCAAAAAATAATTGACTTTTCTTTTCTTTTTTTTTTTTTTTCTAGCTTCTCTCTCTTTTTTTTTTTTTTAGTATTTATTGATCATTCTTGGGTGTTTCTCGGAGGGGGGATTTGGCAGGGTCATAGGACAATAGTGGAGAGAAGGTCAGCAGATAAACATGTGAACAAGGGTCTCTGGTTTTCCTAGGCAGAGGACCCTGCGGCCTTCCGCAGTGTTTGTGTCCCTGGGTACTTGAGATTAGGGAGTGGTGATGACTCTTAAGGAGCATGCTGCCTTCAAGCATCTGTTTAACAAAGCACATCTTGCACCGCCCTTAATCCATTTAACCCTGAGTGGACACAGCACATGTTTCAGAGAGCAAGGGGTTGGGGGTAAGGCCATAGATTAACAGCATCCCAAGGCAGAAGAATTTTTCTTAGTACAGAACAAAATGGAGTCTCCCACGTCTACTTCTTTCTACACTGACATAGCAACAATCTGATTTCTCTTTCCTTTCCCCACACTTCCCCCCCTTCCACTCAACAAAACCGCCATCGTCATCATGGCCCGTTCTCAATGAGCTGTTGGGTACACCTCCCAGATGGGGTGGCGGCCGGGCAGAGGCGCCCCCCACCTCCCTCCCGGACGGGGCGGCTGGCCGGGCGGGGGCTGCCCCCCACCTCCTGGAGGGGGCAGCTGCTGGGTGGAGACGCTCCTCACTTCCCAGACGGGGCGGCTGCCAGGCGGAGGGGCTCCTCATTTCTCAGATGGGGCGGCCGGGCAGAGATGCTCTTCACCTCCCAGACGGGGTGGAGGTTGGGCAGAGACACTCCTCAGTTCCCAGACAGGGTCGCGGCTGGGCAGAGGCGCTCCTCACATCCCAGACGGGGCGGTGGGGCAGAGGCGCTCCCCACATCTCAGACGATGGGCGGCCGGGCAGAGACGCTCCTCATTTCCTAGACGGGATGGTGGCCGGGAAGAGGCGCTCCTCACTTCCCAGACTGGGCGGCCAGGCAGAGGGGCTCCTCACATCCCAGACGATGGGTGGCCAGGCAGAGACGCTCCTTGCTTCCCAGACGGGGTGGCGGCTGGGCAGAGGCTGCAATCTCGGCACTTTGGGAGGCCAAGGCAGGCGGCTGGGAGGTGGAGGTTGTAGCGAGCCGAGATCATGCCACTGCACTCTAGCCTGGGCAACGTTGAGCACTGAGTGAGCGTGACTCCGTCTGCAATCCCGGCACCTCGGGAGGCCGAGGCTAGCAGATCACTCGCGGTTAGGAGCTGGAGACCAGCCCTGCCAACACGGCGAAACCCTGTCTCCACCAAAAAAATACGAAAACCAGTCAGGCGTGGCGGCGTGCGCCTGCAGTCCCAGGCACTCAGCAGGCTGAAGCAGGAGAATCAGGCAGGGAGGTTGCAGTGAGCCGAGATGGCGGCACTACAGTCCAGCCTCCGCTCGGCATCAGAGGGAGACTGTGGAGAGAGAGGGAGAGGGAGAGAGAGACCATGGGGAGAGGGAGAGGGGGAGGGGGAGGGGAGGAATAATTGACTTTTCTAAGACCATAAAATACTAGTACGGAGCCCAAGGTCCTGATTGTGATTTTTAACCTCTGGTCTATTGTTCTCTTACATTCATTGGAACGTTTTCCTTTTCTCCTTATGTAGATTATCTAATCTAAAATATTCATTTGGCTCTATACTGGATATGTGTACAAAAGTAATTTTCTGTCTTTTTTTTTTTTCTTTATGAGACAGAGTCTCACTCTATTGCCCAGGCTGGAGTGCAGTGTCACGATCTCAGATCACTGCAGCCTTCAACTCCTGGGTTCAAGGGATTCTCGTGCCTCAGCCTCCCAAGTAGCTGGGCTTACAGGCATGTGCCACCATGCCCAGCTAATTTTTGTATTTTTGGTAGAGATGAGGTTTCATCATGTCGGCCAAGCTGGTCTCAAACTCCTGACCTCGTGATCCGCCCACCTCAGCCTCCCAAAGTGCTGGGATTACAGGCGTGAGTCACCGCACCCGGCCCAAAAATAATTTTCTTAAATAATAGAAAACGTATAGAGGAAAGCTCTAGATATGTAGTACTTATCAATATGCTGATCCTTGGGGGCAAAAGGGCAGTTTTTTAAAGGATAAAAATAATTAGTTAATTTTTATTAACTTGTGAGAGTTCATGACCTTAATTTTTGAGGCAGGATCTCACTCTGGGCTAGAGTGCAATGGTGTGATCATAGCTTACTGCAGCCTCAAACTCTGGAGCTCAAGTGATCTTCCCGCCTCAGCCTCCTGAGTAGCTGGGATTACAGGCGTGAGCCTCCGTGCCGGCTAATTTTTATATATTTTTTAGAGGCGGGACCTAGCTTTGTTGCCCAGGCTGGTCTCAAACTCCTGGCTTTAGGCAGTCTTCCCACCTCAGCCTTCCAAAGTGTTGGGATTACAGGTGTGAGCCCTGTGCCCAGTCCTTAATTTTTATTGACATAAAATAACTGTTAAGCTTAATTATTATTGAAATAATTTTTAATCGAAAGCTAGTTTTCTAGTTTTAGATTATTAGTCCTCAAGATAATGTACTGTTAAGTTAGTTTGATTTGAAATAAGAGATTTTTGCTTTACAGAGAAAAACTAGGTTGTTTTTAGTTTTTTTTTTTTTGAAACGGTGTCTTACTCGGTCACCCAGGCTGGAGTGCAGTGGCGCGATCTCGGCTCCCTGCAACCTCTGCCTCCTGGATTCAAGCAGTTCTCCTATCTCAGCCTCCTGAGTAGCTGGGACTACAGGTGTGCACCACCAGGCCTGGCTAATGTTTGTCTTTTTTTGAGACGGAGTTTTACTCTTGTTGCCCAGGCTGGAGTGCAATGGCACGATCTTGGCTTACCACAACCTCTGCCTCCCAGGTTCAAGTGATTCTCCTGCCTCAGCCTCCCATGTAGCTGGGATTACAGGCATGCGCCACCACACCCAGCTAATTTTGTATTTTTAGTAGAGATGAGTTTTCTCCATGTTGGTTAGGCTGGTCTCGAACTCCTGACCTCAGGTGATCTGCCCGCCTCGGCCTCCCAAAGTGCTGGGATTATAGGCGTGAGCCACTGCGCCTGGCCACGCCTGGCTAATTTTTGTATTTTTTGTAGAGACAGGGTTTTGCCATGTTGCTCAGACTGGTCTCGAGTTCCTGAACTCAAGCAATCGGCCCGCCTCAGCCTCCCAGAGTGCTGGGAGTACAGGCGTGAGCCACTGTGCCGGGTCTGCTCCCTCCCTTTCAGTGAGTCACCAAGTGATCTTGCCTCCGCCTCTACGCTTCTCTTTTCTGTGTCCACTCCCATTCCCTTAGTTAGACCCTCATCTCCCCGAGGCTATTGCAGCAAGCCTTCTACCAGGTTTCTCTGCCTCCCAGGTTGCTGCCCTTCCCCTAAACTGTCCAACACCATTGTGCCATAGTGATATAGATGCGTTTTTTCAACCCCTGCTACCTGTGAACACAGTGATATTCTTAACGCCTAAATGGAATGATCTCCCTTGCATAGTTGGAGACTTTAGGGCTCCCCTTTGTCCTTATAATGAAGTCCAAGTCCCCTGGGTGGGCACACAAGGCCTCTCATGTCCAGAGTTTCTGTCCAGCTCCATCTGTCGCAGTTCCCCCTTGCGTCCTGCACTCCATCAGAGCTGATCTTCTCTAGTTATTTGAATGCTCTGTGAGATCTCTCACTGCCCTCCCTGCCTTAGCACGTTTCTCCGTGCTTTAAATGCGGGCCCCTTCTTCACTACCACTCCCCTCCGACACACAGCAGCCAGCTAATCAGTTCTTCCTTGGTGCTGCAGAGTATTTTTTCTCCAGTGTTTTTAAAATTGTGTCTATTTTTTAGCTTTCTCCACCAGACTAACCTCATCCAGAACAAAGGAGTCTTCATCATTTTAACATTCCCAATGCCTAGCCCAAGCTTTGGCATAGATGGGCATTTAATAAGCGATATGAAACATTGTTGATGAAAGTGAGGATTTTTCGAGGAGGAAGCAGTATACTTAATGGAGGGCTGAATGGATCTATCTGAGTTTTAAAATGGCACGTGGGAGAAGGATTCAATTAACTGTGTGACTTTCGATGGCCAACGTTACGTTGAGAGAGAAGTAGGCTGCTGGCTCCACTGTAAGATGCACACAACAAGAACGTGGACAATGACAGTGCCTTCCTGCCCTCGTTGAGAATCAGGGGTTAGACAGTTTGAGTCTTGGTGTGGCCACTAAATTTGGTCTTTTCTGGGTGTTAGTTTCTTTGCCTTTTGACAGAAAAATGGAGATTATACTATCTCTATGGTTATAATAGCTCATAACATTGTTTATTTTAATTTTTGTGGGCACATAGTAAGTGTATATATTCATGCGGTACATAAGATGGGTTTTTTTTGTTTTTTGGGTTTTTTTTTTTTGAGATGGAGTCTCGCTCTGTCACCCAGGCTGGAGTTCAGTGGCACTGTCTCGGCTTACTGCATCCTCCGCCTCACATTTTTAAGTGATTCCCCTGCCTCAGCCTCTCAAGTAGCTGGGATTTCAGGCGTCCACCACCACAGCCGGCTAATTTTTGTATTTTTACTAGAGACAGGGTTTCACCATGTTGGCCAGGCTGGTGTCAAACTCCTGACCTCAAGTGATCCACCTGCCTTGGCCTCCCAAAGTGGTGGGATTACAGGCATGAGCCACTGCACCCATCCTGGGGTACATGGCATGTTTTGATACAAACAGGCCATGCCTAATTATCACATCATGTAAAATGGGGTATCTGTTCCATTCAAACATGTATCCATCCTTTGTGTTACAAATGATCCAGTTACACTCTAGTTACTTTAAAATGTACAATTAAATCGTTGTTGACTGTAGTCACCCTGTTGTGCTGTGAAATACTAGACCAGCTATCGAAATGATCCTGGAAAGTACAGTCTTGCTCATAACATTGTTTTTCATGATTGAATGAGTTCATATCTCAGGGTGCCTAGGCTAATGCAAAGCATTGAATACGGCTTAGTCAGTGTTCGTCGAATTTGAGTTAGTCTCCTGTTTCTGGATGCTTTTAGTAAAACGTTACTCTCGTGTTAAGTATATGTTATGTGTGTGCATAAACTGGCACCAGTAACAAAAAGATTCAATTGCCTTTTCTTCTTCTTCCAAAGGTTTATTCATTGTACTGATGATTCTCCAGATCCATGTATAGAATATGAGGTAAGAAGCTTATTTTCTTTGATAAGTGTAGATGAAGATGTGTTGAGAATTGCTATTTATTCTTAAGTGAAATGAAATGAATGAAGTTTCTTGGATTAATTTCTTCGGGAACCTAAAGCCACTGAAATTTTAAATTTATGAAATATACACATAAAAGGATATATATTATAAATAGAGTGTATATACCAAATACATGTATGCAGTATACACTTGCTACAGGATATACACAGACACCTTTAATAAAACAAACACCTTTATATGCCTCACAGCTGCACCTAATTGTTTCAGCATTTTACCATTTTTATATTGTTCACTCACCTTACAAATAACTTAAAAGAATAAGAGGATAGGCTGGGCATGGTGGCTCACGCCTGTAGTCCCAGCACTTTGAGAGGCCGAGGTGGGTGGATCATCTGAGATCAGGAGTGCGAGACCAGCCTGGCCATCATGGCGAAACCCCGCATCTCTACTAAAAATACAAAAATTAGCTGGGCGTGGTAGTGGTGGCCTGTAATCCCAGCTACTCTGGAGATTGAGGCTGAAGAATTGCTTGAACCCAGGAGGTGGAGGTTGCAGTGAGCTGAGATGGCGCCATTGCACTCCAGCCTGGGCCACAAAAGTGAAACTCCGTCTCAAAAAAAAAAAAAAAAAAAAAAGAATAAGAGGATAGTGAAAAAACAACTTCATTAGAAATTTTGATGAGTTTAAACATAGTAAGCCTCAATTTTTATTCCAAATTTTCCTAGTTTTGAAAGTATACACACAACACACACACACATACCCTGATCTGGACCAGGTTCTTAGCTACAACTAACTGCTCATCAACTGTCATGAATGGATCTGAAACATAACTTTTTTTTTTTTTTTTTTCTTTTTTGAGACACAGTTTTGCTCTGTTGCCCAGGCTGGAGTGCAGTGGCGCGATCTCAGCTCACTGAAACCTCTGCCTCCTGGACTAAAGCAATTCTCCTGCCTCAGCCTCCCGAGTAGCTGGGGTTACAGGTGTGCACAACCACCACCCAGCTAATGTTTGTATTTTTAGTAGAGACTGGGTTTCACCACGTTGGCCAGGCTGGTCTCGAACTCCTGACCTCAAGTGAAACGCCTGCCTCAGCCTCCCAAAATGCTGGGATTACAGGCGTGAACCACTGCGCCCTGCCTAATTTTTTTAAATGCAGACTCCACATTTCAACTCTGATTCCTGGTCCTTATTGCACTTGCATTGTCAAAATGCAAACTTTTAAAAACTTTGACGGCTCATAGTTTGTTGCAAAGAGGATGGCCATCTTTGCTCCATAATTGCATTTTTACATTTATGTGAAAATTACATTTTCATTTTTGGTCATATAACACCAATTCGAATTAGTGCAGTAATTTTAAAATCTGTCTTTAGTGTCTGTTTGCTTCTAGCTACTTTTGTATATATGTACACATGCTTTCAAAATTTGTCTGTTGACTCACTGCATTGAGTAATTTTTAATGTGTTGACTGTAGATATTGACGTATCTTTTAGGATTATACCATATACATGGAACAGTTAATTTACTAGTTAAGTTACTCCTTACCAAGCCACCAATTACTAGATCTTAGAGTGCTTGTAGGTGAGATTCTTATATACAACTTGTGAGATTTTTTCCCCTCACTTACTAGCATAGTGTGAGCATTTTCCCAGTTTATTCAACACTCCTATAACTTTATATAATATAGTCACAGCTATTGCTTCATGCAACAAACATCTGTCTATTAAGTACCTGGCTGTGGTGCTTTCTGCCAGGTACTAGAAAGAGATCAGCTCCTTACCTTTCCTTTTTTTTTTTTCTGAGACAGAGTCTTGCTCTGTCACCCAGGCTGGAGTGCAGTGGCGCGATCTCGGGTTCACGCCATTCTCCTGCCTCAGCCTCCCAAGGAGCTGGGATTACAGGCACCCGCCACTCTGCCTGGCTAATTTTTTGTATTTTTAGTAGAGACGGGGTTTCACTGTGTTAGCCAGGATGGTCTCGTTCTCCTGACCTCGTGATCCGTCCGCCTCAGCCTCCCAAAGTGCTGGGATTACAGGATTTCCTTAGCCTTTCTCTGAGGCACAGTCTTTCTTAAGAAGTCATATCTACCTCCAAGATTTATTTACCAGCAGTTTGCTCTCTTATTGCCATTTTGAAAGACACCATTATCATGTATATAAGATTTAAAACCTAGTTTTAAAAGTGTAGGAAAGTGATACTCTTCAAGTAATTCAAATGAAAAAAGTTGCAAGTAGAATCCTGTGTATCATTTTCTCCTGTCTGTGTGTATTTAAAATACACACACACACACACACACACACACACACACACACTCTCTCTGTCTCTTTATAGATACTTACATATTCATAGGATAAATCTGGAAAGATGCACAAGAAACCTATAGCACTGGTTGCCTCTCAGGAAAAAGACAGAGGGACAGAGTTCGGGAGAGACACTCCCTATCCCCTTCTGTGTTTTGTGAAAATCAACCACTGTGTATGTATTACATGCACAAAATGGTATTTTGATAAACATTATGCAAATTTTCCAATAAATTGTGTGCTACAATTGCTTATTTATTTGTTGCTAAGTAAAACCACTGTAGCCTATATATATATATAAAATGTATAAAATTATGTATGTATATGCCTGTATGGGCTTTTAATAGATAAGAACTGTGTAGTATTTTAGTTTCAGATTCATTTAATAATTACGTATTTTTTTAAAAAGCAGATAATAAGGCTTGACTAAGAGCTTATAATAAATGAAAAATGAAATCAGTGCATTTAAAATTTCTAAGGCATACTTTAAATGTGTGTTTTTTTAATACATCGAGAATGCCCACCTGAAATTTTCCTGATTTTTAAGATGAGAAACTTATTAGTATATAAGAGTTTATATCTATTAAATAATTATTAATTACAGTAATAAGACCCATTTGTGATTTAGGCCAAGGGTAGAATTGATTGACTAAAATATTGAGAAAATAGTGAGAGAGTTATTTTGGTGATTCATTGTGACAAACCTCAATAATAATTATATCAAAGTAAGGATTACCTCATGGTACTTAAGGTAGACAACTTTAGAATTATTTTATTTTACTTTATTTTATTTTATTTTTTAGATGGAGTTTTGCTCTGTTGCCCAGGCTGGAGTGCAGTGTGGCGCAATCTCGGCTCACTGCAACCTCCGCTTCCTGGGTTCGAGCGATTCTCCTGCCTCAGCCTGGTCACCTGGCTAATTTTTTGTATTTTTAGTAGAGGAGGTTTCACTATGTTGGAGCGCAATGGCGCGATCTGGGCTCACTACAACCTCTGCCTCCTGAGTAGCTGGGATTACAGGCACCCGCCACCATGCCTGGCTCATTTTTTTGTACTTTTAGTAGAGACGGGGTTTTACCATGTTGGCCAGGCTGATCTTGAACTCCTGACCTCAGGTGATCCGCCCGCCTCAGTCTCCGAAAGTGCTGGGATTATAGGCGTGAGCCTGCGCACCTGGCTGGAATTACTTTATTATTTGATATTCCTCAAGGGGTGCAGAACATATGAATGAACGTATGGCACTGTGGTGAAAAGTTGTGACTACATTCTTGGTGGTGTGCTTGTATGTCAGAACTCTCAAAATGGCAGTTATGTGACAAGGATGCATTTTGTCATAGAATTTTAGCACAATTTTCCTGTGGTTATTAGAATAATAGATCACAACTCTATTCCCTACATCTCATGTGAAGAATTTTTTTTTTTTTTTTTTTTTTTTTGAGATGGATTTTTGCTCTTGTTTCCCAGGCTGAAGTGCAATGGCGTGATCTTGGCTCTCTGCAACCTCCACCTCCCGGGTTCAAGTGATTCTCCTGCCTCAGCCTTCTGAGTAGCTGACAGGCATGTGCCATCATGCCCGGCCAAGAATGTCATATGCCTCTTTTTTTAAAACCATTTGATAATGGCAATCATTAAGATACAGTGTTGACCTAAAATTGCCTAGTAGACCTTACCACATAGGTATGTTATATTAAATATTTTTTCTTTTGTTTACAGCTCGTTCTCCGAAAATGGTGTGAATTGATTCCTGGGGCTGAGTTTCGATGTTTTGTCAAGGAAAACAAGCTTATTGGTGAGTTTTTGTTTGTTTGTTTGTTTTATCCTTCAAAGTCATCTTTAAAAGAAAACAAGCTTTTGTTGGAAGTAAATTTCCAGTAATTAGGACAGGGATGTCAATCTGTTTTCATCTCAGATGCCACCTCTAACCAGTTGATACTGACTCTCTGGAATGCTGTGTTGACAGGAATCCTGAGCCCAGAGTCACTTGCCGCAGGAAACGGTATTGTCAGATAATCATGGCTGTCTGGATTCCAGAGATAAAAATGGTGGTTGTCACTGTTCCTGATTTAGGAATCAGGAACTCTGTGTATGGAATTTTCCTAAGCAGTACTTAGCAATAGTCTGCTTATTTCAAGCATCATAAAAAGCCAAGTTTTGGAACCTTTATTTCTATTATTGGGGCACTGTTTATTATTCTAGCAAGAGAAAATATGTGGACAAGTAAGTGTATTCTTCTAAGTCACCCATTTTCTTTCCTCTCAGGTTACTATTTTGTTTGCTATGATTGATTTAAGTTAAATATTGAAGATAATTTGTTCTTTATTTTGTTTATGCATATTTTCCATGAAGTAAAATTTATCTTCAACCTAGAAAAGTGTAATTTGAATACAATCACATCAGCACTATTGATGCATTGAATGTGATGTTGAAATGTATGAACCCACCTGAAAGAAAGTTGGGGTGTTCCCATTTCTCATATTGCTCGATATTCTTGAAGAAGCTGCAGTGTAAGTACTCTAAAGCGGGGGCTCCTGTTGGCACAGGATTCAGGAATAGGAAGCCCGTATTTCAGAGCAGAGAACTTTTCCCTAGGACTGGAGCAAATTCAGGGAGTTTGTGTAATAGTCCCGTTAGTGTGTTTGGAATCTTGTCAGCAAGTCACTCTGAAAAAGGAATGTTTACTTTTCCATGGCTTGAACGAGAGCAGGCTGTGAAGGCCAAGTAGCACGTATGAACAAGAAAAATAGACTGCTTCTATGCAATACAGTATGAATATGGCAGGCATCTCTTGAAGAATATTTGATATTTTCCCAAAGAAAGTGGAAGAGAATACCAATTTGCAGAGACTCTTTGGAAGAAAGCAAAGCAGCAGCAGTTGATTATATGTGCAGGTTTAGAATTGCTGCTTTAATTTTTTACATAATGAGACTTTTTGTGACTTTGAATTCCTTCCACTTTACTAAATGAAAATAACTGTTTCCATGGGCAAGGTGCTGTGGCTCACACCTGTAATCCCAACAGTTTGAGAGGCCAAGGCTGGAGGATTGCTTGAGGCCAGGAGCTCAAGACCAGCCTGCGCAATGTACTGAGACCCCGTCTCTACAAAAAATAAAACGATGAGCCAGGCATGGTGGCACATGCCTGTAGTCCCGGCTACTCGGGAGACTGAGGTGGGAGGGTCACTTGAGCTCAGGAAGTGGAGGTTGTAATAAGCTATGATTGTGCCACTGTACTCCAGCCTGGGCAACAGAATGAGACACTGTCTCTAAAAAAAAAAAAGGCCGGGTGCGGTGGCTTACACCTGTAATCCCAGCATTTTGGGAGGCTGAGGTGGGTGGATCATGAGATCAGGAGTTCAAGACCAGCCTGGCCAAGATGGTGAAACCCCATCTCTGCTAAAAATACAAAAAAAAATTTGCCGGGTGCGGTGGCAGGCGCCCGTAATCCTAGCTACTTGGGAGGCTGAGGCAGGAGAATCGCTTGAACTCTCGGGCAGCAGAGGTTGCAGTGAGCCGAGATCGTGCCACTGCACTCCAGCCTGGGCAATAGAGTGAGACTCTGTCTCAAAACAAAACAAAACAAAACAAAAAGTAAATTCTTCCAGAAGTAAGAAGACATGGCAATGTAGGACTTCAGGATTCACCTGTTCATATGAATCCTTACAGCTGGGTCGTGTGTAATGCTGTACCCATCAGGGTGATCTTCTAATCTACTTTAATGGTTCTTTCCACAAAATGTTTAAATCACGTATTGATATTTTTGAAAAGAATATTGTATAATAACAGGATGTAAAATATTTTCTTGTCAGGTATTTCTCAAAGAGACTACACACAATACTATGATCATATTTCTAAACAAAAGGAAGAAATTTGCAGATGCATACAAGACTTTTTCAAGAAACACATACAGTACAAATTCTTAGATGAAGACTGTGAGTATTTTTTTATTGATCCAGTAAAATGAAATAAATATACATTGTTACTGGACCTTATTTACTATGGTGTGTATCCTAATAACTAGATTTGAAATACTGTATTGTAAGCATTTTACTATATTATTATTTGTTATTTTTGATAGTTTGTATGTTAATTTCTTTTTATTATTATTATTTTTATTTGGAGACAGTCTTACTCTGTCACCCAGGCTGGAGTGCAGTGGTGCGATCGCGGCTCGCGCAGCCTCCACCTCCCAGGTTCAGGTGATTCTCCTGCCTCAGCCTCCCAAGTAGCTGGGGCTACAGGTGCACGTCACCACACCCGGCTAATTTTTTGTATGTTTAGTAGAGATGGAGTTTCGCCATGTTGGCCAGGCTGGTCTTGAACTCCTGGCCTAAGTGATCTGCCCACTTCAGCCTCACAGTGTGCTGGGATTACAGGTGTGAGCCACTGCACCAGCCATGTTAATTTCATCTTATTTAACTAAAATCTATTTTTACTGCTAAGTCAGTTCCCTGTCTTGTTTTAGATGTTTGATTGTGTATTTCAAAGGGGCTATCTACAGAGAACAAAGTCTATCTACCTTTCTAGCTTCTTTGAATGATCAAAGACAGCACCAGTTACAAAGTAAACATTTGTGGGTTGTTTTCAGGAATTGAAAGTATATTGTGTGAGAGTTTTCATACATCTGAAAATTATATCTGCTATGATTTACAATTTCTCTACTTGCAAAGACTGGGCTCTGTGGCAGATTTGACTTAAAATAAGATGAATCATGCTTCAAGGCTCATTAGATTTTATGCTTTCTATTATAAGCTTTACTCATTGCATTCTCCCAGATCAGTGATTGATGCCCCTTTCACTAGTGCTTTGCTCAGTGACTCCCGTGTTTCCCATAGAACCAGTCTATAACGGGGAACTTGTTGAGATGATGTTGGTGTTTGGTTTGAATTTTTAAATATAGGGGATTATGGTTGGGGAACAGAGAACAGTAAAGCAAAGTTATATAAATAAAACATTGCAGGATGCCTTTTTATGTTTGAAGTTTTGAGGTTTAGAAGCATGAAGTCCTCAGGGTCATTTATATTCTGCTGTCTTTGATTAAAACGTACTTTAATTTTCAAAAGGAGATTTACATTGTGAAATATTAGTTCATTAATAACTGACTTTTTTTCTCCTTTACAGTTGTGTTCGATATATACAGAGACAGTAGGGTAAGTAAAAACTCTTTCTGATATGCTTTAATATAAGAGCTGGTTTTATAAGCAGGCAGAGCATGCCTTTGTTATGTGTGTGAAGGATCCATGCTCAAAAAATATTTTGTCTGGGTGCAGCAGCTCATGCCTATATTCCCAGCACTTTGGGAGGCTTAGGCAGGGAGATCATTTGAGCTCAGGAGTTCGAGACTAGCCTGGGCAACATAGTGAGACCTCATCTCTACTAAAAATTAAAAAAAAAATTAGCCCAGGCCAGGCACAGTGGCTCACACCTGTAACCCCAGCACTTTGGGAGGCCGAGGTGGGAGGATCACTTGAGGTCAGGAGTTCAAGATCAGCCTGGCCAACATGGTGAAACTCCATCTCTACTAAAAATACAAAAAAATGAGGCAGGCATGGTGGTGGGTGCCTGTAATCCCAGCTACTCAGGAGGCAGAGATTGCAGTGAGCGGAGATCATGCCATTGCGCTGCAGCCTGGGCAACAGGCAAGACTCTGCCTCAAAAGAGAAAAAAAAAAATATCTGGGCCTGGTGGTGTGTGCCTGTAGTCCCAGTTATGCAAGAGGCTGAGCTGGGAGGATCACTTGAGCCCGGGAATTCAAGGCTGCAGTGAGCCTTGATTGCACCACTGCTCTCCAGCCAGGGTGACAGAGTGAGACCCCATCCCCTCCTCAAATTTTTTTTTTTTCTCACATCAACTAAGGTGATTGAAATTCACCATGGTCAAAAATCTCCCCTTAAAATATACCTAACATTAGAGGACTTAATAGCTGAAATCATTGTGTACCATGGTTTAGGGATTCTTTATTGAACAGGTAGGTAAATGGGCACTTACGTCCTATGTCTCATTTGTGTCAGAGGTCAGGGCCTGCTTAAAATAGTTCAGTTTGCACACTTAAATTTGGCCAGGAGTTTGTCACTTGCTACTTATATAATTATTTTGGCCGGGTGCAGTGGCTCACGCCTGTAATCCCAGCACTTTGGGAGGCTGAGGTGGGCAGATCACCTGAGTTCGGGAGTTCGAAACCCACCTGACCAACATGGAGAAACCCTGTCTCTACTAAAAATACAAAATTAGCTGGGCATGGTGGCGCATGCCTGTAATCCTAGCTACGTGGGAAGCTGAGGCAGAGGAGAATCACTTGAACCGGGAGGTGGAGGTTGCAGTGAGTTGAGATTGTGCTGTTGCATTCCAGCCTGGGCAACAAGAGCGAAACTCTGTTTAAAAAAAAAAAAAAATTATTATTATTATTTTTAGTCAACTAAAAGTGACTCAAAGTTTGAGTTACTTTTATCTTTAGACAGAAGAGGATTAGTTTATTTTTTAAATCTTAAAAGTGATGAAAACTTCTGTAAGGAAAAAGTTAAAGTGACTTATTAGTAAAGTTACTTACTGCTGACTTAATGAAGAATTACTAGAGCAGAGATTTCACTGTCCAAGACATGTCATCTTTATTAAGAAGTTTAGGTCACTAAATGCTGTTTGGTGCTGAGTGCTCTTTGACATTGTGAAGAAGCTAGCAGATGCGTTTTCCCGTGTCACCTACACACAAGCAGAATATTTCTCATTCTCTCTCCGTGCTTAGATCAGCCTCATTGTAAGTGAGACAGTCATTTGAATCTGAATCACCTTTGGACATCTTTGAATCATCTTTGGACAAAAAGATATGGCCCATATGGTCATGTCCCAGAATAACTGTTAACTGTTCATTTAACTCTTACGTCAAAAGACATCACTATATTTTCACCTCTTTGTCTTCAAAGATGATGGTGTCTGTTAAGAGTTACTAGAAAGAGGGGCTTTAGGCCATTGTTGTGGCTCACGCCTGTATTTTCAGCATTTTGGGAGGCTGAGGTGGGAGGATGGCTTGAGCCCAGGAGTATAAGATCAGCCTGGGCTTAACATAATGAGACCTCGTCTCTACATAAAAATGAGCCAGGTGTGGTGGTTTGTGCCTGTAGCCCCAGCTACTCCCGGGAGCTGAGTTGGGAGGATCGCTTGAGACTGGGAGGTTGAGGCTGCAGTGAGCCATGATCATACGTGTCATGCCTAGCAGCGAACACCAGGTTGTGTCTGGTCTTCTGCAGTCTGCCATGGTGAATAATCCCGTACGTGTGTCATTTCACACGGTGCAGGTGAATCTACAGGGCGAATTCCTAGAAGCGGGATTGCTGGCTCAAAAGTGAAATGTATTTTAATGTTGCATTTTACCCTCGGTAGAGGTTACACCTGACCAGATCCCCCCAGGAATGCATCACAGTACCTGCAGGCTTCCTCAGAGCTTGCCTTTACAATACAGGGTTACACTCTTCAGGGTTTTTGGGGTTTCATAGAGAAATGATGTTTCAGTATAATTTCTATTTCTATTTTTCTTAGTAAGTGAGGATGAAGTTTATCTTTTCATATATTTAAGGGTCGTTTCTGTGAACCATTGCTTCGTGTCTTTTTCACTTTTTTCTATTGTCTCATTTTCCTCAAAATAGAGGCACTGTTTATGTATTACAGAGATAGGCCTTTGTCATTAGTCTTTTCCTGTGAATGAGATCACATAGATTATTTGTTTCTTTTCTGGCTTTTGAATTTTAGCCATCATTTTAAAAAATACTTCCCCATGGTTTTTGTCTAGTTCTTTTGTAACTTCTTGTTCTCCGTTTCAATATTGGATGTTTGGCTTTTGTTCTTTGCGTGTTTGGTATGCGATATGGATCCCCCTTAGTCTTTTTGTCTAGCATCAATATATTTATTTCATACTGTCCTTCAGATTGATGATGATTTCCAGAGTTCTTGGGGCTTTAATGTCTGTTGCGTTTACAGACTCTCATCCGGGTTGGTTGTTTCTTTTTTGTTTTGTAAATCAGTTTATTTATTTACTTTGAGTTCATCTTCAGTGAGCTTGTTCTTTTTGTTTGTTCTTTTGTTTGTGAGAATCCCAAAGATCCTAAATTTTGGGTTTTTCATTTGCTTCTACCATGTTCCTCAAAACTCATTCAGAGAAGAACAGTGTCATCGTGTCCTGCCCCGTCATTAGAACTGTCTCCTCACACTCCCTTTCCTGAGGCTGTCGCCTTCTGGAGTTTGTGTCTGAGTTCTGATTCCCTTCCTGTGGCCAGGCTGCTAGGAGACCCTCCCACGGGTTCCCACAGTGCTAGAGTTGATAGGCTTAGCTCTGTTCTTCGGGTTCTTCTTGTTTCTGGCCTCGGGGGATTTCCCGGTCTTTCTCATAATCTCAATTACACTTTTAAACGGCTTGTCGTAGCATGTGTTTCATCCTGTTTGGAACAGCAGGCCTCGAGAGTTACCATAGCTGGCTGTGTTTCTGGAGCCCTCACATATCTCACACTCCAGCCAAAATAACCTATTCCCGCAACGGGCGGTCGTGGCGTGGCCTCTGCACGTGAGAGCCGTCGTTCTTGTTAAGTGGTCCGCTTTTCCTACCAACACCACCCTCCTCCCAGGGCATCTCTGTTATCCCTCAGGTGCCCAGGTCCTTTGGGAAGCATTTCCAGCCTTCCCTCGCACATGTAGGCAGGCTCTCCTGTGTGCCTCTCCGCTCTCACAGTTCCCTGTTCTTGCCTCTCTTGAAGCAAAATACCCTGCACATTGCCATTGTTGGATGGCTTTTGGTTCTGTTTTGGGGAAGTGGAGATGTGTGTTCTGCTCAAGCCTGAGCTCTTGGAAGGAGTCGATTTTGTGTTACGATCTTCATGCCCAGTGCCTAACACAGTGTCTGGTCCCTAGAGCTTGATCGGGGCAGGGAGACAGTCAGCTGGTACAAGGACAGTTAGTCCGACTGCTCTTTGCTTATTGGATTGCCTCAAAGCAGAATTAACTTCTCAGGCTGTTTGTGCTTGAGATGTCACATGAAAACATGTTATGGCTGGGCGTGGTGGCTCACACCTGTAATCTCAGCACTTTAGGAGGCTGAGGCAGGCAGGTCACCTGAGATCAGGAGCTCAAGACCAGCCTGGCCAACATGGTGAAACCCCGTCTCTACTAAAAATACAAAAATTAGTCAGGCACAGTGGCAGGCGCCTGTAATCCCAGCTACTTGGGAGGCTGAGGCAGGAGAACCACTTGAGCCCAGGAGGAGGAGGTTGCAATGAGCTGAGATCACGCGACTGTACTCCAGCCTGGGCAACAGGGCGAGACTCTGTCTCAAAAAAAAAAAAGTTATAAAATCCTGATCCTAATCCTCCTAGTATATAGAAGTTACAGCTGGGTTTTTAAAATTTACTTAAACTCATTTTTTTTGTACTAGAGGATAGCTTCTGAGCTACAGAGTACACTACCAATTAACAGTGGTGGTTTGTTTTCATTTAAAAATGTGTTTTGGGCTGGGTGCAGTGGCTCACACCTGTAATCTCAGCACTTTGGGAGGCCTAGGCGGGCAGATCACCTGAGTTTAAGAATTGGAGACCAGCCTGACCAACATGGTGACACCCCATCTCTACTAAAAATAGAAAATTAGCCAGGCATGGTGGTGCATGCCTGTAGTCCCAGCTACTTAGGAGGTGGAGGCAGGAGAATTGCATGAACCCAGGAAGGGGAAGTTGCAGTGAGCCGAGATCTCACCATTGCACTCCTGCCTGGGCAACAAGAGCGAAACTCCGTCTCAGAAAAAAAAAAAGGAAAAAATGTGTTTTGGTTTTTTGCATTGTGGCATATTCCTATATTAAAGGTGTGATTGTTTAAAAAAAAAAATGAGTTAGTTTTACTGATTATAAAAAGCCAAGTAGAGGCTGGGCACAGAGGGTCACGCCTGTAATCCCAACACTTTGGGAGGCTGAGGCAGGCAGATCACGAGGTCAGGAGATTGAGACCATCCTGACTAACACAGTGAAACCCTGTCTCTACTAAAAATACAAAAAATTAGCTGGGCGTGGTGGCGGACGCCTGTAGTCCCAGCTACTTGGGAGGCTGAGGCAGGAGAATCACTTGAACTCGGGTGGCGGAGGTTGTAGTGAGCAGAGATCGCACCACTGCACTCCAGCCTGGGCAACAGAGCGAGACTCCATCTCAAAAAAAAAAAAAAAAGAAAAGTAGAAAAGGTTTGGAGGTTAGAAAATACCCATTTTGTTATCATGACATATATTGAAGACATCTTAGCAGTATTCTCCAAAATAAAGTTGACATCGTTACCAAGAAGTTGTTTGATGGCTGATACTGTTTCACATAGTTCCAGAAATGAAGAAGTGGGTGCCAAATGGAGGTGAGGAAACAACTCAAGCGGTGAGAGATTTGCAGGGCTTCTCCTGAGGCTTGTATAAAATGAGGAACTTACCTAAATGGAGTGTGCTGAAAACATCCTGCGAAAACATCCTGTGACAGGCCTGTGCCACTTAACTGGAGGTTCTGGTATTTGAAGCAAGTCCTAATTAGATGTTTCATCTTTCTTAACATTTTGCTCTCGCTCAGCTGAGAAACAGTGCCAGATATTAGGCATGCTGGCTCAGCGGTCTTGTTGCTTGGAATTTCACAGACACACACCCGCTCAGGACATGGCGGCAACACATTTATAGAAAAAAACAAATTCATTATTAACCAGATGGCACAAATACATGAATGTTTCAGTGAGAAAAGTGAAAAGGAGCAAAGATAAACCTTTCGAGGAAACATCCATCCACTTCGTGTCAATAGGTGTTCGTGATCAGATGCCGTGGCCGTCATTCCTGGCGGCGCAGCCCCTGTGCCCCCGCTCTGTGCGTGTCAGCACTGGCTGTTTTCTGCTCAGAGGCCCCAGCCCTACCTCAGCACAGTGCCCCCAGCTCAAAGGTGACCTTTCCCTGAGGAGAGTCACCAAATTGCCCACCTGTGGTTTCAGAACAGGACAAGGTAGACATTTCTTTCAGAGGTTGGGGTGCTTTTTTTTTTTCTTTTTTTTTTTTTTTTTACCTCCCCTTCATATGCTGTCAAGCTCTATTGTACAGACGGAACACTTACCACATTCACATAGAAAGAAAACAGCATCTTCAGGCTGGGCACGGTGGCTCACGGGGAGGCCAAGGTGGGAGGACATTTGAGGTTAGGAGTTCGAGACCAGCCTGGCCAACATGGTAAGACCCTGTCTCTAGTAAAAATGCAAAAATTAGCCAAGCATACTGGCACATGCCTGTAATCCCAGCTACTCGGGAGGCTGAGGCAGGAGAATCGCTTGAACCTAGGCGGCAGAGGTTGCAGTGAGCCAAGATCGCACCATTGTACTCCATCCTGGGCAACAGAGTGAGACTCTCACAAAAAACAAAAAACAAACAAAAACCACAAAAAAAAAAAAACCCAGCATCTTCATACTTGCATATGGTAAAAAAATCCACCCTTGGCAGCCCTTCCCGAGTCAGAAGCGCTGCTCTCTGGAGTCGCAGGCACGGCCTGGCTCCGTCCGGCTCCCCCTGAACAGAGCACTGAAGGCTCCGGGAAGACGCTTTGGTCAGACCGCAGACCCTTAGCCTTTGGGTGACAGTTCCCTTTCCTGCTGGAATCTTTTTTTCTTTTTTTTTGGAGACCCGGTCTTGCTTTGTCACCCAGGATAGATGGAGTGTGGTGTTTTGATCACGGCTCACAGTAGCCTTGACCTCCTGGGCTCAAGCAATCCTCCTACCTCAGCCCCCTAAGTAGCTAGGACTACAGGCATGTGCCACCGCTTTCAGCTGATTTTTATATTTTTTTGTAGAGATGGGGTTTCACCATGTTGCCCAGGCTGGTCTTGAACTCCTAAGCTCAAGTGGTCTGTCCGCCTCAGCCTCCCAAAGTGCTGGGATTACAGGTGTGAGCCACCATGCCCGGCCCTGCTGGAATCTTTGACTTAAAGTTCCAATGTGGCTTGAGGCTGGAGTTGGAACGTATCTCTTAGGCAGAGCTTTTCTGGGTCCCTTCTCTCTACATTCACAGGGGGGCTCCCTTTAGATCTCTGTCTATTCAGACAGGCGGCCCTTTCTCAGATGGGATATAGACAGATGATCTTTGGAAATAAGTGAGAAGATTTTTAAGATTAGAATAATATGAAGAATATCTTTCTGGCCGGGCGACGTGGCTTATGTCTGTAATCCCAGCACTTTGGGAGGCTGAGGTGAGGGGATTGCTTGAACCCAAGAGTTCAAGACCAGCCTGGGCAACATGGCAAGACCCTGTCTCAAGGAAAATACAAAAATTAGCTGCATGTGGTGGTGCATGCCTGTAGTCCCAGGTACTGAGGAGGCTGAGGCAGGAGGATCCATTGAGCCCAGGAGGTCGAGGCTGCAGTGAGCCGTAATCACACCAGTGCGCTGCAGCCTGGGCAACAGCATGAGACCCTGTCTCAGAATAAAAAAGCGTTTCTTTCTCAGAAGACAGAGTACAGACGGTGTTTGTTTTTGTTTTTTCTCTCTCTGTGCTACAGGGGAAGGTGTGGCTCATTGACTTTAATCCATTTGGCGAAGTCACAGATTCACTGCTGTTCACCTGGGAAGAACTGGTATCTGAGAACAACTTAAACGGCGATTTTAGTGAAGTTGACGCTCAAGAGCAGGTACGACATTTTTAAACCTTTCCAGTCTACTGACTGACTGCTTGTTCTTCAGACGCATAGGTAGGCGGCAATGGCCAGGACCCTTGGGAAGCGCAGAGTGTAACACAGCTTTACTAATAGCTAACTTGCCCATGGTGGTGGTCAAAGAAGGGGGCCCCACTTAACTTTATATACAGAAGTCAGGATCATCTGATCAGTTTCTTTAGTTCTTTTTCTGAGCTGCTTCTGTCACACCCACCTGGAGGAATCTTGGTCCCAGATCAGCTCATGCATCTGTTCCTTCTGACCCCAGCCCCAGCTGCTGAGGCTGACGGAGAAGTTACACACGTGCAGCCCAGCGGATTCCTGTCAGCTTTCTCCTTCGTTTCCACGGTGACTGGTTCACGCCTTGACGCTTCTCAGTCTCCCATCATTGCTTCCTTCCTCTCAGCAGATGATTTAACTTGCTCTTCCCCGGAAAAGGGAACCCACTGATGAGAATTCCCTCAGTTGATTTCTCATCACACCTACAAGCTTGTCCATCCCTTCCTGAGTCTAATCTCCCCCCTCCGTACACTGTGTCCCCCTCTGTCATCTCCCCACTCTGGACACTGTGTCCTCCTCTCTCACCTCCCCCTCAGGACACTGTCCTCCTCTCTCACCTCCCCCTCAGGACACTGTGTCCTCCTCTCTCTCACCTCCCCCTCAGGACACTGTCCTCTCTCACCTCCCACTGTGGACACTGTGTCCTCCTCTCTCACCTCCCACTCCGGACACTGTGTCCTCCTCTCTCACCTCCCACTCCGGACACTGTGTCCTCCTCTCTCACCTCCCCCTCAGGACACTGTGTCCTCCTCTCTCACCTCCCACTCCGGACACTGTGTCCTCCTCTCTCACCTCCCCCTCAGGACACTGTGTCCTCCTCTCTCACCTCCCACTCCGGACACTGTGTCCTCCTCTCTCACCTCCCCCTCAGGACACTGTGTCCTCCTCTCTCACCTCCCACTCCGGACACTGTGTCCTCCTCTCTCACCTCCCCCTCCGGACACTGTGTCCTCCTCTCTCACCTCCCCCTCAGGACACCGTGTCCCCCTCTCTCACCTCCCCCTCAGGACACTGTGTCCTCCTCTCTCACCTCCCCCTCAGGACACTGTCCTCTTCTCTCACCTCCCACTCTGGACACTGTGTCCTCCTCTCTCACCTCCCCCTCCGGACACTGTGTCCTCCTCTCTCTCACCTCCCCCTCAGGACACTGTGTCCTCTTCTCTCTCACCTCCCCCTCAGGACACTGTGTCCTCCTCTCTCACCTCCCCCTCAGGACACTGTGTCCTCCTCTCTCACCTCCCACTCCGGACACTGTGTCCTCCTCTCTCACCTCCCCCTCCGGACACTGTGTCCTCCTCTCTCACCTCCCCCTCAGGACACCGTGTCCCCCTCTCTCACCTCCCCCTCAGGACACTGTGTCCTCCTCTCTCACCTCCCCCTCCGGACACTGTGTCCTCTTCTCTTACCTCCCACTCTGGACACTGTGTCCTCCTCTCTCACCTCCCCCTCCGGACACTGTGTCCTCCTCTCTCACCTCCCCCTCAGGACACCGTGTCCCCCTCTCTCACCTCCCCCTCAGGACACTGTGTCCTCCTCTCTCACCTCCCCCTCAGGACACTGTCCTCTTCTCTCACCTCCCACTCCGGACACTGTGTCCTCCTCTCTCACCTCCCCCTCAGGACACCGTGTCCCCCTCTCTCACCTCCCCCTCAGGACACTGTGTCCTCCTCTCTCTCACCTCCCCCTCAGGACAGTGTCCTCCTCTCTCACCTCCCACTGTGGACACTGTGTCCTCCTCTCTCACCTCCCACTCCGGACACTGTGTCCTCCTCTCTCACCTCCCCCTCAGGACACTGTGTCCTCCTCTCTCACCTCCCACTCCGGACACTGTGTCCTCCTCTCTCACCTCCCTCTCAGGACACTGTGTCCTCCTCTCTCACCTCCCCCTCAGGACACTGTCCTCCTCTCTCACCTCCCACTCCGGACACTGTGTCCTCCTCTCTCACCTCCCCCTCAGGACACTGTGTCCTCCTCTCTCACCTCCCACTCCGGACACTGTGTCCTCCTCTCTCACCTCCCTCTCAGGACACTGTGTCCTCCTCTCTCTCACCTCCCCCTCAGGACACTGTGTCCTCCTCTCTCACCTCCCACTCTGGACACTGTCCTCCTCTCTCACCTCCCTCTCAGGACACTGTGTCCTCCTCTCTCTCACCTCACCCTCAGGACACTGTGTCCTCCTCTCTCACCTCCCACTCCGGACACTGTGTCCTCCTCTCTCTCACCTCCCCCTCAGGACACTGTGTCCTCCTCTCTCACCTCCCCCTCAGGACACTGTCCTCTTCTCTCACCTCCTACTCTGGACACTGTGTCCCCCTCTCTCACCTCCCCCTCAGGACACTGTGTCCTCCTCTCTCATCTCCCCCTCAGGACACTGTGTCCTCCTCTCTCACCTCCCCCTCAGGACACTGTGTCCTCCTCCTCTTTCTCCAGGTGCCCTCTGCTCTTTTTCCAATTCTTCCTCTCTATCAACTCTGTCCATCCGGATTTAGTCATGTTCAGATACCTCCCATCCGAAAAAAACAAAACGTTGTTCAACCCGGTTTCTTCACCCAGCCACTCTCTCCTTTCCTGCCAGCTTCACAGCCAGACTTTCCTGAAACAACTTTGTAGTGCTGTTTTCTGCCCATAAAAGTAACATGTCCGAGATGGGCGGATCAGGAGGTCAGGAGATCAGGACCATCCTGGCTAACACGGTGAAAACCTGTCTCTACTAAAAATACAAAAAAAAAATTAGCCAGTCGTGGTGGCGGGTGCCTGTAGTCCCAGCTACTTGGGAGGCTGAGGCAGGAGAATGGCGTGAATCCGGGAGGCAGAGCTTGCAGTGAGCCGAGATCGTGCCACTGCACTCCAGCCTGGGCGACAGGGCAAGACTGTCTCAAAAAAAAAAAAAAAAAGTAACGTGCTCATTCTTAAAGAAAATTATAAAATCACCTATGATTTGAGAACCTTGAGAACCAGTGTTTATATTTTGATATATAACATGCATTTAAACACAGGCATAGACCTTTGTAAATAAATGAAGTCATACTACATACTCAATTACATGTCCTGAGATTTTCACAGTGTTCTCTTGTGAGCATTTTATATCTTTTAAAAAATAGTTTTGGGCCAGACGTAGTGGCTCACACCTGTAATCCCAGCACTTTGGGAGGCCGAGGCTGGTGGATCACCTGAGGTCAGGAGTTCGAGACCAGCCTGGCCAACATGGTGAAACCCCATCTCTACTAAAAATACAAAAAATTAGCTGGGCATGGTGGCAGATGCCTGTAATCCCAGCTACTTGGGAGGCTGAGGCAGGAGAATTGCTTGAACCTGGAAGGCAGATGTTGCAGCAGTGAGCCAAGATCACGCCATTGCACTCCAGCCTGGGTGACAGAGCGAGACTCTGTCTCAAAAAAAACAGGCCAGGTGCAGTGGCTCACACCTGTAATCCCAGTACTTTGGGAGGCCGAGGCAGGTGGATCACCTGAGGTTGGGAGTTCGAGACTATCCTGATCAATGTGGAGAAACCCCGTCTCTACTAAAAGTAAAAAAATTAGCCAGGCATGGTGGCGCATGCCTGTAATCCCAGCCACTCGGGAGGCTGAGGCAGGAGAATCGCTTGAACCTGGGAGGCGGAGGTTGCAATGAGCTGAGATTGCTCCATTGCATCCAGCCTGGGCAACGAGTAAAACTTCGTCTAAAAAAAAAAAAATTAGTTTTGGCAGCTGGGCATGGTTCATGCCTGTAATCCCAGCACTTTGGGAGGCCGAGGCAGGCAGATCACCTGAGATCAGGAGTTTGAGACCAGCCTGGCCAACATAGTGAAATCCCCATCTCTACTAAAAATACAAAAATTAGCCAGACGTGGTGACGCGCGCCTGTAGTCCCAGCTACTTGGGAAGCTGAGGTGGGAGAATCGCTTGAACCTGGGAGGCAGAGGTTGTAGTGAGCAACAGAGACCTGGGCAACAGAGATCACGCCCCTGCACTCCAGTCTGAGAACAGAGCGAGACTTTGCCTCAAAAAAAAAAAAAAAAGTGTGGCATGAGTGCAGCAGCCCACCGAGCCTGTAATCTTAACACTTTGGGAAGCCAAGGCAGGAGGATTGCTTCAGCTCAGGAGTTCAAGACCAGCCTGGGCAACATACTGAGATCTTTTCTGTACTAAAATTTAAAAAACTCAGCTGGGCGTGGTGGCGCATGCCTATAGTCCCAGCTACTTGGGAGGCTGAAGTGCAAGGTTCACCTGAGCCCAGGAGGTCGAGGCTGCAGTGAGCCACTGCACTCCAGCTGGAATTACAGACGTGAGCCACCGTGCCCGGCTCATTTTAACTTAAGCATCTTTCTTTCTCCTTATCAAGTACAGAGGAAAACATGGAGTTGAAATTGTTTTGCTAGGTTCTTTTTTAGTTCACAGAATAGGCCTAAAAATAAATGATTGATATTCTTTCTCCTTTTTCTTCTTTGTACAGGATTCCCCAGCTTTCCGTTGCACAAACAGTGAAGTGACAGTCCAGCCCAGCCCCTATTTGAGTTACCGGCTACCCAAGGACTTTGTAGACCTCTCTACTGGGGAGGACGCTCACAAGCTAATAGACTTCCTTAAGCTGGTAAAGTCTATGTGCATTTAGTATGCTGGCCATCTTTTCAAATAGACCTTCAAATTGGCTTTTATATAATATTTCACTGGAATCCTGTATCACCTAGACTTTGATGGTTATGAATGGAACCGAGTTACTGAGTTAGAGCATTTTCTCATTAAATATGAAATAGGAGCTGAAGGCATAATTTATTGATTAGAATGACAGAAAATGTTTTTATGCTGTACATGCCTTTTGAACATTTTTCAAAATACTTGTAACTTTGAAGAAAGTGTGTATATTGTTAGAGGGCTGCAAGGAGAGCAGGTCTCTGCTCTGGTGGTGATTTTACTCAAGAGGGGATGTGAATATTTATATTTTTGTGTGGATTTCTGTGTAGGAGTTTTTGTATGTATGGAAGAAAGAGAAGAAAATACTCAAATACCTGAGGATAATTTGCTCAGGAGTCAAAGTGATAAACTAGTTTAATGAATTAAAGCGTGGTTTTCCATGACAATTTTTAATTACATCCTTTGCCAAGACCTCTAGAAAATTATACCTGCTGAGCAGATATCCCGAGGAGCATGTGCTATTTTAACATCCCCTTGGTTTTCTTTGACAGAAGAGAAATCAGCAGGAGGACGACTGATGAGCGTGCTGGAGCTGGAGAAGAGGAGGCCCCGCCCCGCCGCTCCGGGAGCTGCTCATCAGCCGCAGCTTCCTGCCGACCCTGATGCGGGCGGGCCGAGCAGTGTGGACATCAGCCGCTTTTTATATTCATGTACATTCACCTGGGGAAAAAAACGGAGGGACTTTGCTACTTGTAAAAATAACATAATAAATAGATCTTAAACATAGGAAAACCATACTGTTCTGATAATAAAATGCTTTCTATGAAATATGTTGCTTTTCTACCGAGTCATTATTTTATTTATTTATTTTAATTTTTATTTTTTGAGACAGTCTCGCTGTGTCGCCCATGCTGGAGTGCACTGGTGCAATCTCGGCTCACTGCAACCTCCACCTCCTGGTTCAAGCGATTCTCCTGCCTCAGGCTCCCAAGTAGCTGGGATTACAGGTGCATGCCACCACACCCAGCTGAGTTTTATATTTTTAGTAGAGGTAGGGTCTCACCGTGTTGGCCAGGCTGGTCTGGAACTCCTGATCCTCAAGTGATCTGCCCACCTTGGCCTCCCAAAGTGCTGGGATTATAGGTGTGAGCCACCACGCCCGCCCTGTTTTGTTTAGGGACAGTCTTGTTCTGTTGCCCAGTCTGGGGTGCAGTGGCACAATCACAGCTCACTGCAGCCTCAATCTCCTGGACTCAGGCAGTCCTGCCTCAGCCTCCTGAGTAACTGGGACTACAGGTGCACACCACCACGCCCAGCTGATTTTTGTATTTTTTTGTAGAGATGGGGTTTTGCCATGTGGCCTTTTTAAAAGGCCACCATTTTTAAGTGATGATATCAATTGTGCCTAATTTACCGAGGCTTTATGATGTGCCAGACATTCTACTAAGAGCTCTTTCTGTATTAGTTGACATCACCAAGCAATTTGAAGGATACAGACATCACCATTTCCCAGGGTACCTGCCCGACGTGGTATCCGGTGGTAATCTTCGTCCTCAGTACTTGATCTTTGTATTCAGTACATCAGATGCCCTTTCTTTTTTTCTTTTTTTTAAGTAGTAGAGGTGGGGTTTCCCTGTGTTGCCCATACTGATCTCAAACTCCTGGCCTTAAGCAATCCTCCTGCGTCAGCCTTCCAAACTGCTAGGATTACAGGTGTGAGCCACCGTGTCTGGCCTCAACTGCCATTTGTGGGGCCAGTTGTTTTTTTGTTTGTTTTTGAGACGGAGTTTTGTTCTTGTTGCCAAGGCTGGAGTGCAATAGTGCCATCTTGGCTCACCGCAACCTCTTGTCTCCTGGGTTCAAGCAATTCTCCTGCCTCAGCCTCCTGAGTAGGTGGGATTACAGGCATGTGGCACCATGCCCAGCTAATTTTTTATTTTAAGTAGAGATGGGGTTTTCTCCATGTTGATGGGGCTTGTCTCAAACTGCCCACCTCAGGTAATCTGCTTGCCTTGGCCTCCCAAAGTGCTGGGATTACAGGTGTGAGCCACCGCCCCTGGCCTCAATTGTTTAATGTACAGGTACTTCAGAAATACTTTTGTTTTTTTAAACTGCTTACAGGTGCCTATCCACCTATGATGGATTTAGTATCAAGGGTTGATTTTAAGTTTAGCTCTGGAAGCTGGCTTTGTCAAGATGGCATTTTACCAAGCCAAAAAAAAAGTAAATATATTTGATACCAATTGAAAACATTCAGACTAGGCTGGATGTGGTGGCTCATGCCTGTAATCCCAGCACTTTGGGAGCCCGAGACCGGCAGATCATCTAAGATCAGGAGTTCAAGACCAGCCTGACCAATATGGTGAAATGTCATCTCTACTAAAAATGCAAAAATTAGCTGGGTGTGGTGGTGGGCGCCTGTAGTCCCAGCTACTTGGGAGGCTGAGGCAGAAGAATGACTTGAACCTGGGAGGCAGAGGTTGCAGTGAGCTGAGATCGCACCACTGCACTCCAGCCTGGGTGACAGAGCGAGCCTCCATCCCCCACAAAAAAGAAAACTATATTCAGACTATATAAAATAAAAAGACCCAAGCAAAATTTGGCAGAGAGTTCATAAACTGTACAATTGTCATTACACTTTTGCGCACATTTTCCTGGGGAAACTGGACTTCAACTCCCAGGTCACTTTCTAAAATGTGATTTTTGTGCATTGTTTACTTAGTGTATTTAATTTTAGTTGATTTTCCTGATGTTAATATCAGGAAATATAGGATAATAGGCAGGAAATATTCTCCTAAAGCCCAATATAATTTATGCCTGCCTAAAAATTACTTCTGTTTTAAGACACAGTCTCACTCTGTCTCCCAGGCTGGAATACAGTGGCACGATCTGAGCTCACTGCAACCTCCGCCTCTTGGGTTCAAGCAATTCTCCTGCCTCAGCCTCCTGAGTAGCTGAGATTACAGGTATGCACCACCACATCCAGCTAATTTTTGTGTTTTTAGTAGAGATGGGGTTTCACTATGTTAGTCAGGCTGATCTCAAACTCCTGGCCTCAAGAGATCCGCCCGCCTCGGCCTCCCAAAGTGCTGGGATTACAGGCGTGAGCCACCGCGCCCAGCTCTTAAGTTTTGAATCGTCCTTTTATTTTACTGGCATTTGTTCTTTATTTGAGGTACCTCAGGCTTGTGCTTGAATTCAGAAAATGGAAACCTTTGTGTTCCTCAGCGTGTCCCTGCAGTCCTCCCTTCTGAAGAGAAGACGCTGCTGCAGTTGCCTTTGAACGGTTGGGGTAAATATGTGCTTTGTCCTGCAGGCGGTGTCATGTTGCATGGGCCTCCTGGAGACAGCACGCTTTGCCAGTTTTGTTTTCAAGAGTCTCATTTGATTTGCATTTTCTGAGTTCGTAAGGTTTTCTCATCTCAACCATTTCTCTTTTTGATGATTGAGGATCGTTAAAAAACAAGCAGAAACCTTATGTGACAGTTTTTTTGACTAAGTTTGTTACCTGCAAAGGGTAAGAGGAGTTTTCTGGAGTCCGTTAAGTGAGATAACTCATAAACCTGTAGCGTAGTGCACTGCACATCACAGACCACAGACAAATGGTAGCTATTGTCAATCATTCTGCTTGGCAGACTTCTGTGCAGTATATGAAAGGCACGTTCTTTTTAACAGAGTCAAGAAAAATATATATATATATATTTAGTAGAGACGGGGTTTTGCCATGTTGGCCATGGCTGGTCTCAAACTCCTGACTTCAGGTGATCCATCCACCTCAGCCTCCCAAAGTGCTGGGATTACAGGTGTGAGCCACCACGCCCAGTCCCTTCTTTTCTTTTTTGACAGATGACGAAACTGCTCCCCAAAGATGTTGACTTTCCCAAAACCTTCCCTGTAGCAGGATCTAAACATTGTTTTATTCACATGTTGTCCTTGGCTCATGCTAAGGACAGAATAAATCACGGTAAACTTACCACTCACACACAGTGCAGGTATGTATACACCTTCGAAAGATACAGCCGAGCACGGTGGCTCACGCCTGTAATCCCAGCACTTTGGGAGGCCGAGGCGGGCGGATCACAAGGTCAGGAGATCGAGACCATCCTGGCCAACATGGTGAAACCCTGTCTCTACTAAAATATAAAAAATTAGCCGGGCACGGTGGTGCATTCCTGTAGTCCCAGCTACTCGGGAGGCTGAGGCAGGCGAATTGCTTGAACCCGGGAGGCAGAGGTTGTAGTGAGCTGAGATCACGCCACTGCACTCCAGCCTGGCAGCAGAGTGAGACTCTGTCTCCAGAAAAGAAAAAAAAAGAAAGATGCTTGAGGACTAGGCCGTGCATGGTGGCTCATGCCTGTAATTCCAGCACTTTCGGAGGCCATGTTAGGTAGATTGCTTGAGGTTAGGAGTTCAAGACCAGCCTGGCCGACATGGTGAAACCCCGTCTCTACCAAAAATACAAAAAATTAGCCAGGTGTGGTGGTGCGCACCTGTAATCCCCACGATTTGGGAGGCTGAGGCAGGAGAATCACTTGAACCTGGGAGGCAGAGGTTGCAGTGAGCCAAGATTGTGCCACTGCACTTCAGCCTGAAACAGCAAGATTCCATCTCATAAACAAACAAACAAAAAGATTGAGGAACAGAAATCTAAGACATCGTAACAAAAATGTAGTGAAGAAATAGCTAAAAGTTATAGGGTTAGGCAAAAAGTCTGGCATGAATGACCTAAAGAGAGAATGCATTCAGGTGCGTCTTTTTTTTTTTAATCAAAGAAAACCAAAATAAAATGATACTGGCAACATAGTAAGACCCTGTCTCTAAAAAGTTTTTTTTTTTTTTTTAAAGACAAATTAGCCAGACATGGTGGTGCATGCCTATAGTCCTAACTACATAGGAGGCTGAGGCAGGAGGATCGCTTGAGCCCAGGAGTTCAAGGCTGCAGTGAGCTATGATCTCACCACTGCACCGCCCCCCGCTCCCAACCAAAAAAAAAAAAAATAGATAAAAAGGAAAGAAAGGAAGAGTCCTGGCGCGGTGGTTCACGCCTATAATCCCAGCACTTTTGGAGGCCGAGGTGGGTGGATCACCTGAGGTCAGGAGTTTGAGACTAGCCTGGCCAACATGGTGAAACTCTGCCTCTACTCAAAATACAAAAAATTAGCCAGGCATTTTGGCACGTGCCTGTAATCCCAGCTACTCAGGTGGCTGAGGCAGGAGAATTGCTTGAATTTGCGGGGTGGAGGTTGCAGTGAGCCGAGATTGTGCCGCTGCACTCCAGCCTGGGCAACAGGCACAGAGCCAGGCTGAAGCCCTACTGTTCTCCAAACTGTCACCCCAGACTCATAATATGTACTAGATAAACTGCAGGTCGTCTTCTTTTCTTCCTTCCAACTGAGTTCATTCCCCCACCCTCCCTCTCTTTTCTCCTCCTAAGAAGTCATTTTGTTCAGCCACAGTTTATAAGCAGGGCCCATTGTTTAGGTCTGAGGAACAGGACAGGGTTGTACTAAGTGCTTAGGCAGTGATTCTTATCTGGGAAGGGCTGACAGCTTATTCTTTAATGTCTACAAATTGCTTTGAAGACAAAAAATGCTACGAAAATGTCAAGTAATGTTATTGCTTTTAGGAACATTTGTTTTCCATCTTGTGAAAGGCATATATCTCAGGCCAATGAAAGCTCAAGCTTCCAAAGCCAGACTGAGTTTCTCTCACTTACAAAAGAAGCATAGCCTCCTTTGCATGTATTGGTAATGCTGAGAGCACTGGAGTTCTTAGTTCTTTACAAAAAAAAAAAAAAGTCACCAAAGAAAGAGGACACCAGGGGGCCAGGTACGGTGGCTCATGACTGTAATCCCAGCACTTTGGGAGGCCGAGGCAGGTGGATCATGAGGTCAGGAGGTCAAGACCATCCTGGCCAACATGGTGAAACCTCGTCTCTCCTAAAAATACAAAAATTAGCTGGGCGTGGTGGCACATGCCTGTAATCCCAGCTACCTGGGACCCTGAGGTAGGAGAATCACTTGAAACAGGGAGTCAGAGGTTGCAGTGAGCTGAGATCAGGCCACTGCACTCCAGCCTGGCGACAGAGTGAAACTCCATCTAAAAAAAGAAAGAGGACACCAGGAGCTGGACGCAGTGGCTCAAGCCTGTAATCCCAGCACTTTGGGAGGCTGAGGCGGGAGGATCAGTCGAGGTCAGGAGTTCGAGACCAGCCTGACCAACATGGCGAAACCCCCGTCTCTACTAAAAATACAAAAATTAGCCAGGCGTGGTACTGGGCACCTGTAATCCCAATTACTCGGGAGGCTGACGCGGGAGAATCATTTGAACTCAGGAGGCATAGGTTGCAGTGAGCCGAGATCATGCCATTTCACTCCAGCCTGGGCAACAGAGCGAGACTCTGTCTCAAAAAAAAAAAAAAAAAAAAAAAAGGGGGCGCCAGGTAGGGACATAGGAAAGAGAGAATGGAGAGGAAGGAATACTCTCAAATACTTTTTTTTTTTTTTTTGGAGACTGGGTCATGCTCTATTGCCAAGGCTGGAGTTCAATGGCATGATGATAGCTCACTGCAGCCTCCAATGGCTGCCCTCAAGCGATCTTCCCAACTCAGCCTCAGATGTAGCTGGGACTACAGGCACACACCACCACGCCTGGCTGATTTTACTTTCATTTTTTTTGTTACCCAGGCTGGTTTGGAACCCCTAGACTCAAGTGAACCTCCCGTCTCAGCCTCCCAAAGTGCTGGGATTACAGGCATGAGCCACGATGCCTGGCCACTCTCAGGTCCTCATGGGGAAATAAATGGAGTATAAATGGATACAACATTGTAAACAGACAATTTAAAAGACAGTCCGTGCAGAAAGGGCACTGGTACCTCTCAATGAGTTTATAGGTATGAGGAGTGAAAAGGACATCAGATGGCCACCTCTCATCACCCTTGGTGGCCACAGACTTGTCTTTTTTGAAATCAAAATGAGAATGTCCAAATGAATCTTTTTTTTTTGGCCGGCAGGGGGGAAGGCGGGATGGAGTCTTGCTCTTGTAGCCCAGGCTGGGGTGAAATGGCACAATCTCGGCTCACTGCAATCTCCGCCTCCCAGATTCAAGCAAGTCTCCCATCTCAGCCTCCCTGGTAGCTGAGATTACAGGCACCCGCCACCACGCCCGGCTAATTTTTGTATTTTTAGTAGAAACGGAGTTTCGCCTCCCAAAGTGCTGAGATTATAGGCGTAAACCACCGCGCTAGGCCCAAATGAGTCTTAAGAAAGGAGAGACAAAGATCCCAGGATATGATTTGCTCACTTCTGGATTTTGAATGCAAATTAATGCTCCCCCAAAACTTGAATAATGGGAAGAAGTATGGTCAATCAGTTAAGCAGTTTTGGTTGCAAACAACAGAAACTAACTCTAGTTAATGAGAGCATGTACTGGAAGGATGTGAGGTGCCTCAGGAAATTGGCGCAAAGTGTGTAAGCTCCACAGAGAGAATGGAGACTGGGAAAACTTTGGAGATGCAAAAGACACTATCCCAGGACTTAGATACTAGAGAGATTCTGCCTTCTGTCCTGATGATACTGGGCTCAAGATTCAGTATCCGGCTGGGTGCCATGGCTCACGCTTGTAATTCCAGCACTTTGGGAGGCCAAGGCGGGTGGATCACCTGAGGTCAGGAGTTTGAGACCAGCCTGGCCATCATGGTGAAACCTCATTTCTACTAAAAATACAAAAATTAGCCATGTGTGGCAGCGGGTGCCTGTAATCCCAGCTACTTGGAAGGCTGAGGCAGGAGAATTGCTTGAACCTGGGAGGCAGAGGTTGCAGTGAGCCGAGATTGCACCATTGCACTCTAGCCTGGGCAACAAGAGTGGAACTCCATCTCAAAAAAAAAAAATTAAAATTATTTTTTTGTCTCCCAGGCTAGAGTGCAGTGGCATGATTATGACTCATTGCAGCCTCAATTTCTGAGGCTCAAGCTATCTTCCCACCTCAGCCTCCTGAATAGCTGGGACTATGGGAATACACCACCACGCCTGGCTAATTTATTTTTATTTTTAGCAGAAACAAGGTCTTGCCATGTTGCCCAGGCTGGTCTTGAACTCCTGAGCTCCAGCAGATCCTCCTGCCTCAGCTTCCCAAAGTGCTGGGATTACAAGCATGATCCACAACGCCGGGACCCTTCCCAGTGTTCTCTATGATCCTTTCTGCGTCTCCATCCAGTACCCGCAGGACCTCACATCTGTCTGTCTGTAATAACCAACCAGTTGGGCTTGCAAACCTGCTTCTATCTTCCTCCTGCCTTTCTTGTTCGATGTAGCTTCCATATACCCCATGTAATTTCACTCTGATCTGTGTAAACTTATTTTCCACGACCCTTAAAACATCCTCAGCTCCCAGCAAGTCTGCCTTCTCCATGTTCTTTCAATATCCGCGGCATTCCCGCTGGCTGCCTCCCCTCGAAGCTTCCTGCTCACCTGGAATATGAATGCCCTCCTTAAGCTCATCTGTTCATTTAGGCCAGAGATTCTCAGTCTTAGTCATATATTTTTTTCTTTTCTTTTTTTTTAGACGGAGTCTTGCTCTGTCTCCCAGGCTGGAGTGCAGTAGCGCGATCTTGGCTCACTGCAAGCTCCGCCTCCCAGGTTCACATCATTCTCCTGCCTCAGTCTCCCAAGTAGCTGGGACTACAGGCACCCGCCACCACACCCAGCTAATTTTTTGTATTTTTAGTAGAGACGGGGTTTCACTGTGTTAGCCAGGATGGTCTCGATCTCCTGACCTCGTTATCCACCTGCCTTGGCCTCCCAAAGTGCTGGGATTACAGGCTTGAGCCACAGCACCCGGCCATATACTCTTTTTCTTTTTCTTTCTTTTTTTTTTTTTTTTTTTCACATAGAAACAGGTATGTGCATTGGGCGGGGTGGGGGGGGGGTCTTGCTATGTTGCCCAGGCTGGTCTCAAACTCCTGGCCTAAGGATCCTCCCACCTTGGCCTCTCAAAGTGCTGAGATTACAGGCATGAGCCACTGCACCCGGCCCCTAGTTGTGTATTCTAATTACCTGGAGAGTATTTTTTTCTTAATCAATGGAGAATACTCATCCAGACCAATTAAACTGAAATCTCTGGGGCCCAGTAGTTTGTTCTTGTTTTTGTTTTTGTCTTTTGTTTTTGAGAGGGAGTCTCCCCTCTGTTGCCCAGGCTGGAGCATAGTGGTGTGATCTCTGCTCACTGCAACCTCCGCCTCCCGGGTTCAAGTGATTCTTCTGCCTCAGCCTCCTGAGTATCTGGGATTATGGGTGCCTGCCACCACACCCGGCTAATTTTTGTACTTTTAGTAGAGATGGAGTTTCACCATGTTGGCAGTGGTTGGCCAGGCTGGTCTCAAACTCCTGACCTCAGGTGATCTGCCTGCCTCGGCCTCCCAAATTGCTGGGATTACAGGCATGAGCCACCAGCTGGGCCCAGTAGTTTGTTGTTTATGTTTGTTTGTTTGTTTTGAGACAGAGTTTCACTCTTGTTTCCCAGGCTAGAGTGCAATGATGCAATCTCGGCTCTTCACAACCTCTGCCTCCCAGGTTCAAGCAATTCTCCTGCCTCAGCCTCCCGAGTAGCTGGGATTACAGACATGTGCCACCATGCCCGGCTAAATTTTGTATTTTTCAGTAGAGACGGGGTTTCCCCATGTTGGTCAGACTGGTCTCCAACTCCTGACCTCAGGTGATGCGCCTGCCTTGGCCTCCCAAAGTGCTGGAATTACAGGTGTGAGCCACCGCGTCCGGCCAAGGGCCCAGTAGTTTTAAACATCCCCCAAATAATTATAATGTACTGCTAAGGTTTAGAACCCCCATTTAAATATTAGGCCTTATGTGAGCATCTGTTAACCCCTCCTGCTCCTAAGGCCCTCCCAGATCAATGTAGCCACTATACCTTTGTCCTCCTTCTTTGAGCTTCTAGAGAGCTACAGTCCACATTATCAAACCAGCAGCTCGTTACCTGCTTTATTGTATTAATTGCTAGTTGTCTAGGTGTTTGTTTATATGACAAGCTCCTGAGGCAGGAACAAAATGCTTAGATTAATAAGCTTTTCCAGATAATGAAATATAATACAAAATAGATGGAGACACCCTCAAGAGTATTCCAAGTCACTGCGAGCGGGCAGGAGAGAGGAAATTGTCCCCACAAAGTTCATATGTTGAAATCCTATAACCTTCATACCTGAGAATGTGACTGTGTTTGGAGACAGGCCCTTTACAGAGGTGATGAAGCTAAAATGAGGCCTTTGAAGTGGGTCCTAATCCAATATGAGGGTGTTCTTATCAGAAGAGGAAATCTGGACACAAAGACACCAGGGATGCCCAAGCGCAGAGGAAAGGCCACATCCAGGACACAGCAAGAGGGTGGCCATCTGCACACTGTGGAGAGAGACCTCAGAAATGCACCCTGCCGACACCCTGATCTTGGACTTCCAGCCTCCAGAACTGTGAGACAATAAATCATGTTGTTTAAGCCACCCTTAAAACCCTGTCTGTTGTATTTGGTTGTGACAGCCCCAGCAAACTAACACATGAAGTAAAGGTGTAGGAAAATTAAAATTGTAAGTTTAGGGAAAGTAATCGAAATCATCCTTATGAGCTCTGAGCTAGCAGATGCCATTCGTTAACAGGATCAGAAACCCCTGTAAATTGCCCTCCCAGGCAATACTAGCCTGATGCACTGCTAAATGCCAAATGCATCTTTACAAAGGATATTAGAAACACACAAACACATGCCCATGCATAGAGCACAGCAGAGGAACACCTACACCTGGCAGACTAGGGTTTTTTGTTTTTTTGTTTTATTGTTTTCAGATGGAGTCTTGCTCTGTCGCCAGGCTGAAGTGCAGTGGCACGATCTCGGCTCACTGCAATCTCTGCCTCCTGGGTTCAAGCAATTCTTGTGCCTCAGCCTCCCGAGTAGCTGGGACTACAGGTGTGTACCACCACAGCCAGCTAGTTTTTGTATTTTTAGCAGAGATGGGGTTTCATCATGTTGGCCAAGCTGATCTCGAACCCCTGGCCTCAGGCAACTCTGCCCACCTCAGCCTCCCCAAGTGCTGGGATTACAGGGTGTGAGCCACCGTGCCCAGCCAGACTGTGGTTTTAAGAGGGCATTTCACATTGTGAGAGCTTTAGACACCCCAAAACCTGAATCTGTCCTGCAAGATAAAGGCACAAAATGATCAGGTGGATGGAACTGCTGCTCTTTATAAAGAGATTTTTAAAATTTCAGTCTGAATTGGGATATAGGAGCTTTTCTAGAATGATAGTGTGATAATAAACTTGTGGCAGACACCCTCAAGGTGACTACCAATGAGCCCTTGTATAACCTCTTCCCTGGAGTGCAGGTGAAAACTATGACTTGATTCTAACCAATAGATTATGCTTAGAATCCTTGAAGCCCTGACCTCCTGGGATCAAGCGATCCTCCTGCCTGGGCCTCCCAAAGTGCTGGGATTACAGGTGTGAGCCACCGTACCCGGCCACTACATGGCCTTTGATTTCACTTTTCTCCAGCCCGCCAGCCACATCCTGCCTCCGTCTCTCACCTGATTCATGCTGCTGTCTGAGGCTTCTCTGTCTCATCTTTTTTATTTATTTATTTGTTTGAAACAGAGTCTCGCTCTGTTGCCCAGGCTGCTGGAGTGCAGTGGCACAATCTTGGCTCACTGCAGCCTCCACCTCCTAGGTTCAAGTGATTCTTCCACCTCAGCCTCTTGAGTAGCTGAAACTACAGCTACAAACATCCAAACTATGTTAGAAGGTCATGAGGTGTCACAGTAAACTCTCAGGAAAATAATGGGGGAGACTGAAAGTGACTTTGAGTGTCAGGAAGGTTTCTGACCTCAGCTCTCTGGAAGTCAGGGGTGAGCATAGCTCAAAATATGGGACAGGCTGGGAGCAGTGGCTCACGCCTGTAATCCCAGCACTTTGGGAGGCCGAGGCGGGCAGATCACTTGAGGTCAGGAGTTTGAGACCAGTGTGGCCAACATGGTGAAAACCCATCTCTGCTAAAAATACAAAAATTAGCCGGGCATGGTGGTGTGCACCACCACGCCCAGCTAATTTTTTGTGTGTGTTTTTAATAGAGAAGGGGTTTCCATGTTGTCAGGCTGGTCTCAAACTCCTGACCTCAAGTGATCTACCCGCCTCAGCCTCCTAAAGTGCTGGGATTACAGGCATGAGCCACTGTGCCTGGCCAGTTCATGCAATCTTAATCTGAACAAAAGAACTCAAGAGTCTGAGCGGCCGGGTACGGTGGCTCACGCCTGTAATCCCAGCACTTTGGGAGGCTGAGGTGGGTGGATTGCCTGAGATCAGGAGTTCGAGACCAGCCTGGCTACCATGGTGAACTCCATCTCTACTAAAAAAAAAAAAAAAAAAAAAAAAAAATTAGCTGGGTGTGATGGTGCGCGCCTGTAGTCCCAGCTACTCAGGAGGCTGAGCCAGGAGAATCACTTGAACCCAGGAGGCGGAGGTTGCAGTGAGCCAAGATCACACCACTGCACTCCAGCCTGGGTGACAGAGCAAGACTCTCTCTCTCAAAAAAAAAAAAAAAAAAAAAAGAGTTTGAGCAAAAGGGAATTCTGATTTAATTGAAAAAAAAAATACGATCAAGCAGGTATTTCTTCAAGGGCCGTTATGTCCCAGGCCTTGAGTACTTCTGATGCTGTGATGAGATCAGCCAACCACACAAGACCATTCACTGAGCATCTTCTGTAAACTTGACACTGTGGTATCACCATCAACAAAGAGAAGAGTGAAAAAAACAGAGAAGGGTGTTTGTAGCTTTAGGGGGCTGCAGTGTTTCACAGGTTGTTGGATTTGAGGGTCCATTTGCTGTAAGGTTGTAAAGATAGCCAGTGGCTTGGAACTCCAGTGCCACCCCCCACCACTACCCAGCCACAGACCCCAGCTTTGATTTCATAACCACACAACATACAGACTTCACACCACTCCTAACCAGTGTGGTTTACTCTCTAAATGGAACACTAAGATCTACAGATAAGACTGGGGGACTAAAAACAAGGACACCTTTGTCTCAGCCCTGGTTCTGCAGGTACAGTCAATTGTGTGACCTTTTTCCTAAGTAAATGGGACAGCTGCATCGTTTACATTAAGATTCATGCAGACAGCTCTGGTTAATTCTTTCTCAAAATAAAAACAGTTAGTAGACAAACCCAGACCTCAGGTCCATTTCAGGTTGTCTGTCTGAAACCAACCTATCCATGACTATGTCTGGAAAAATTCTCTTCCCTTTTAAACCATTCAGACATGAGCTGGTACAACATAGTCTTATGGCTTGAACCTCTGGATGAAGGTTTTTTTTCTCAAAGAAAGAAAAGTAATTTTTTTTTTTTGTTTTTTGAGCCAGGGTCTAGCTCTGTCGCCCAGGCTAGAATGGAGTGGCACAATCTTGGCTCATTGCAACCTCCACTTACTGAATTCAAGCAATTCTCCTGCCTTAGCCTCCTGAGTAGCTGGGACCAAAGAGGTACACCATGACATCTGGCTAATTTTTGTATTTTTAGTAGAAATGGGGTTTCACCATATTGGCCAGGCTGGTCTCCAACTCCTGACCTCAAGTGATCAGCCATCTTGGCCTCCCAAAGTGCTGGGATTACAGGCATAAGCCACTGTGCCCGTCCATAATTCTCATTTAAAAAAACTTTTTATTTTTTATTTTTGCAGAACTGTCAAACTCCTTCCTCAAATTTTCTTCCTATTTTATGACTGCTGACTTTGGGATGGGGGAAGTCGCAGTGAATATTTATTAACTCTTAGATCCAATGGAACATGTGTCATGGACTCTTTTTCAACTAAGAAGTGGAAGCTGAAGCTGTCTTTCTTTTTTGATTTTAAAATTTCACCTTTATGTTAGATTGGGAAGTACATGTGCAGGTTTGTGACAAGGGTATATTGCGGGATGCTGAGGTTTAGGGCGTGACTGAAGCCCTCATCCAGGTGGTGAGCACAGTAACCAACAGGCCGTTTTTCACGCCTTCCCCTCCCTCCCTGTCCCCTCTGGGAGTCCCAGTGTCCTGTTCCCCTCCTTCCGCCCATGTGTACCCTATGTTTGGCTGCCACTTAGTAAGTGAGAATATGTGGTATTTGGTTTTCTGTTTCTGCGTTAATTTGTTGAGCATAATGCTGTTTTCTTTTTTTTCTTTTAGACAGAGTTTCGCTTTTGTTGCCCAGGCTGAGTGCAGTGGTGCCATCTCAGTTCACTGCAACCTCCACCTCCCGGGTTCAAGCGATTCTCCTGCCTCAGCCTCCCGAGTAGCTGGGATTACAGGCGTGTGCCACCACGCCTGGCTAATTTTTGTATTTTTAGTTGAGATGGGGTTTCATCATATTGGTCAGGCTGGTCTCGAACTCCTGACCTCAGGTGATCCACCCGCCTCGGCCTCCCAAAGTGCTGGGATTACAGGCGTGAGCCACCGCGCCTGGCCATGCTGTTTTCTTAAACGAATCAAAAATAGTCTAAATACTGTACTTCACAGAATTTGTAAGGCTGGAAGAATCGGCCTGTGGCTGCTTCCAGCCTGGGAAAGGGATGGGCCACAAGATGGCGCCGCGCGTGCGGCGGTGAAGGCCGAGGCCGCCAGTGCCAGGTGGATGCCCGCCCTCCCCCAGGCCCTCAGGCCACGAGCAGGGTCGGGGGCACGGCTCACGATGTCATTTACACCGAGACAAAAGCCTAAATTGCTCCCTGTGCTTTCAGTGACCTAGGCCTTCCTCTCGTATTCTCTTTCTCTCGTATTCTCAAGTCTTTCTAGAAATGTGCTCTGGAGACATCCCCAAGCCGGTAGCTCCTCCCTCATTCTGAGAAGGCGGTTTAGTGCAGCCGGTCTGTGAGGGCATTGGGTGTTTTCCCCTCAGCTCCCGAGGGACAGCGTGGGAGGGTGGTGCTCTGGGCCTTCTCTCTACCATGCTTTGTTGTTGTTGATTTGTTTAAGCGCGAAACACTGAGTTTCCTTAATGTACCTGTGGGAAGATCAGCGGCAGAACTAGCAGAGGCTGTGTCCGGGCGCGGTGGCTCGCGCCTGTAATCCCAGCTACTGGGGAGGCTGAGGCAGGAGAATCGCTTGAGCCTGGGAGGTGGAGGTTGCAGTGAGCCGAGATCACACCACTACACTCCAGCCTGGGTGACAGAGCGAGACTCCATCTCAAAAAAAAAAAAAAAAAAAAAAAGAACTAGCAACAAGCAAAGGCTGTGTTGCTTATGATTCTTATTCCTGACAAGGGAAGGATGAACCTGAACTCTTAAATCTAAGGTGTTACCTGAAAGGGGTCCCGATCTAGACCCCAAGAGACCCTCGCACAAGAAGGAATTCAGGGCGAGTCCATAGAGTAAAGTGAAAGGAAGTTTATTAAGAAAGTAGAGAAATAAAAGAATGGCTACTCCATAGATAGAGTAGCGCAGGGGGCTGCTGGTTGTCCATTTTTATGGTTATTTCTGGATGATATGCTAAACAAGCGGTGGATTATTCATGCCTCCCCTTTTTAGACCATACAGGGTAATTCCTGATGTGGCCTTGGCATTTGTAAACTGTCATAGCGCTGGTGGGAGTGTAGCAGTGAGGACCACCAGAGGACACTCTCGTTGCCATGTTGGTTTTGGCCACTGTTTTACTGCAACCTGTTTTATCAGCAAGGTCTTTATGATCTGTGTTTTGTGCTGATCTCCTATCTTATCCTGTGACTTAGAATGCCTTAACCATCTGGGAATGCAGCCCAGTAGGTCTCAGCCTTATTTTACCCAGCTCCTGTTCAAGATGGAGTTGCTCTGGTTCAAACGCCTCTGACAAAGGGACAGTCATTTCACCTCACACATGAAAGCAAACCTAAAATTTTCTCCATTGGAAGTTCAATCTTGGCTAAGGGCATGATTTAGAAATCAAAGGAGTCTGACCTTCACGTGGTTTTGAATACTTGGAAAGGTAGCCATGGGAAGGGACGTAGCCTTTGTAATGCAAGAGGAGAGAATGGGGTGTGGGGCGTGTGGCCCAGAAATGACACAGAACTCTGACAGCACTGCCCGGTTGCCATGTAGCTAGGTAAATATTTGCAAAGCACCTACTGCTTCTCCGGACTCGGGGCAAGTGTCTACTGGGCATGAAACCATCTCCGTGGGGAAGTGAGCCTTACCCAGTTCTTATCACCCTCTTGAGGCCAAGTTCACAGAATATGACACAACTTCCAGAGGAAAGGGGGGCCTGCCAGTTCTTATCTTCCTCTCTCAGCTGGCATTGGGACATTTTAGTGGCCAGGACCAATGTGTTATCTGTAGGAGCCCTGAAGAGAAGAGGTGGGCCCAGAGGCTTTTTTTTTTTTTTTTTTTTTTTTTTTTTGAGACAGAGTCTCGTTCTGTCGCCAGGCTGGAGTGCAGTGGCGCGATCTCGGCTCACTGCAAGCTCCGACTCCCTAGTTCAAGTGATTCTCCTGCCTCAGCCTCCCAAAGAGCTGGAATTACAGGCACACACCACCACGCCTAGCTAATTTTTGTATTTTTAGTAGAGACAGCGTTTCACCATGTTGGCCAGGGTGGTCTCGCTCTCCTGACCTTGTGATCCGCCTGCCTCGGTCTCCCAAAGTGCTGGGATTACAGGTGTGAGCCACCGCGCCCGGCCAAGACTCATCTTCTGGATATGAATTCCCGGAGCTGTCATTTCCTGAGAGCTCATGATCAAGAGACATTGAGAGGTAGACCAGCTCGCTGTATAATTGTTAGGGGTGCCAATCTGTAAGGCACGCTACAGTGTCATGGAGCTGTAATGAGATGGGAAATCATATTTCTCAGAGCTCTTCTCAGGTAGACTATTCTTTTTTAAAAATTTCAAATAAAATTTAAAAACAAGTGCATGTTTTAAAATGTCATTTACCAAATCAAAAGCCAAACTAATAGAAAAAAAAATTTGTAACAAATATGCCAGATCAAAGCTTAATATAGTTAACATACAAATAAAAGGACTTCAAAATTAAAAAAAATAAGATTGGGTTAAGGATGTTATACAGGCAATTCATAAAGGAAAAAACACAAATATACAATAAATATATAAAAAGATGTTCAAGACAGAATAAAAAATGCATATTACACTGTTGTAAAATAATATTTTTATGTAACCGAGTGAGAAATATTTTTAAATGGCAATATAATTGGTGTAGAAATGTAATTCTATGTAATTCTGCAATATATATGTTCAAAAGGCTTTTTTTTTCTTTTTAGGAAAGGCCTCTATTATAGATTTGATTAATATATATATATATATATATATATAGCCTGGCGCGGTGGTCACGCCTGTAATCCCAGCACTTTGGGAGGCTGAGGCTGGCGGATCACGAGGTCAGGAGATCGAGACCATCCTGGCTATCACAGTGAAACCCCATCTCTACTAAAAATACAAAAAAATTAGCCGGACATGGTGGCGGGTGCCTGTAGTCCCAGGTACTCGGGAGGCTGAGGCAGGAGAATGGCATGAACCCGGGAGATGGAGCTTGCAGTGAGCCGAGATCGCGCCACTGCACTCCAGCCTGGGCGACCGAGAGAGACTTTAAATAAATAAATAAATAAATAAATAAATAAATAAATAAATAAATATAGAACCATTTAGATTTTCTATTTTTGTGTATCTGTTTTGCCTTTTTTTTTTTTTAGACAGGGTCTCACTCTGTCGCCAGGCTGGAGTGCAGTGGCGCAATCTTGGCTCAAGGTAACCTCCGCCTCCCGGGTTCAAGCGATTCTCCTGCCTCAGCCTCCCGAGTAGCTGGGACTACAGGCCCGTGCCACCACGCCCAGCTAATTTTTGTATTTTTAGTAGAGACGGGGTTTCACCCTGTTAGCCAGGATGGCCTCAATCTCTTGACCTTGTGATCTGCCTGCCTCGGCCTCCCAAAGTGCTGGGATTACAGGTATGAGCCACCGCACCCAGCGTTTTTTTTTTTTTTTTTTTTTTGAGACGGAGTCTCGCTCTGTCTCCCAGGCTGGAGTGCAGTGGCGCAATCTCAGCTCACTGCAAGCTCCGCCTCCCAGGTTCACGGCATTCTCCCGCCTCAGCCTCCGGAGTAGCTGGGACTACAGGCGCCCACCACCAGGCCCGGCTAATTTTTTTTAATTTTTTTATTTTTATTTTTTATTTTCAGTAGAGACGGGGTTTTCACCATTCACAGGATGGTCTAAATCTCCTGACCTTGTGATCTGCCCACCTCGGCCTCCCAAAGTGCTGGGATTACAGGGGTGAGCCACCGCACCTGGCCTTTTTTTTTTTTTTTTTTTTTTTTTTTTTTTTTTTTTTAGATTGTGTCTCACTCACTCTGTTGCTCAGGCTGGAGTGGAGTGGTATGATGTCAGTTCACTTGCAACCTGTGCCTCCGAGGTTCAAGCAATTCCCCTGCCTGAGCCTCCCAAGTAGCTGCGATTACAGGCATGCACCACCATGCCTGGCTAATTTTGTATTTTTAGTAGAGATGGGATTTCACCATGTTGGCCAGGGTGGTCTCTAACTCCTGACCTCAGGTGATCTGCCAGCCTCGGCCTCCCAAAGTGCTGGGATTACAGGCGTGAGCCACCGTGCCTGGCCTGTTTTGCAAGTTTTTTAAATTAAATATATATTTTCAAAAACTCAAGTCCAAAAGACTGGTCTCTTGGGTCTCTCCTCCTTTTCCAGCAATTGTGGATATATGAATTACCCTGACCTGATCGCTGTACATTATGTATATTGCAACATCACTATCTACCCTGTAAATATGTACAGTTATTATCTGTCAATTAAAATGTGTGTGTGCGTGTGTGTTTTTAAATCAGTTAGACTAGGCTGGACATGGTGGCTCATGCCTGTAATCCCAACACTTTGGGAGGCCGAGGTGGGAGGCTTGTTTGAGGCCAGGAATTCAAGACCAGCCTGGGCAACGTAGTGAGCCCCTGTCAATACAAAAAAAAAAAAAAAAAAAGAAAAATAATAAAATGAAAAATCAGATAGACTGTTCCAAGGGGTAGGAAGAAATACTTTGATAAGTGACTTAAGATGGAGGTAAGACACTCCACTCCCCACCCACCCTACTTGTGAGGACATACCAGAGCAACAACTCCAAGCTGCTCAACTGCCTTCCATCTGAAGAGCTTGTTCGCTAAGTGGGGCACACAGTGTGGAGTTGGAGCTAAATTGTTAGGGACAAAAAAGGCTGAGTTATCAGACCTGTGCCCCGTCTGTCTCAGGCTCTCATCTGCAGAATCAGCGAAGAAATCCCTAAAGACTATGGGTTTCAGGGAGTGCCCAGTTATGAGCCTGTTACAGCACCGTGTGCCTTCACCCTGCCCAGGTGAGGGGGGCTCACAGGTGGGGGCTTCCACTTTGTTGTCTCTGTCCCTCAGGTCCCTGAGGACAATCAAGGTAGCCATACACCCTGAATTTGCAAGGGCTGTCTGGTTTTAAAGTCTCTCCCTTTGATTCAGGAAAGTCCATTCTTACTTGTCAGTCTCGTCTTGTGTCCTGACTTTGGCTCAGAAAATCAGTCACCACAGTCTCAAAAACTTTGAACTCAGCACTTCTCTCTTCCCTGCAGTAGGAAATCCCCTATAAGATGATCAGAGACAGACCCCTTGGGAAACTGCTAGGCCAGGGGCTGGAAATTGCAGGTGTCAACTCCTAGTAGAAACACCATTGTGGATACTTAGGTGACTCAGTAGCTATGGAAGATAAGACGGATCAGAGACCAGGATCAAGGGAGATAAATATTTTCAAAGAGCTTTGAGTTATTCAAGAAAGGACTCCTCAAATGGACAGGTATGGACCCATAAAAACAGAAATTCAGTCTTCTGGCTTTAGAATTTTGCCGCTTGACAGCTCCAGATTGCGGCCCCCTTCCCTGCCCTCCTTCCCCCGGTCCCTATCTCTCCTGCACCGCCCACCCCCAACATTACATGCCACATCTTCTGGGTGAGACTTGACAATCCTTCTTTTAAAATTTTAATTAATTAATTATTTATATATTTTTTGAGACAGAGTCTCGCTCTGTCACCCAAGCTGGAGTACACTGGTGTGATCTTGGCTCACTGCAACCTCCGCCTCCTGGGTTCAAGCAATTCTTCTGCCTCAGCCTTCTGAGTAGCTGGGACTACAGGCATGCACCACCACACCCGGCTAATTTTTTGTATTTTTAGTAGAGACAGGGTTTCGCCATGTTGTCCAGGCTGGTCTCAAATTCCTGACCTCAGGTGATCCACCCACCTTGGCCTCCCAAAGCGCTGGGATTACAGGAGTGAGCCACTGTGCCCAGCCAGTCCTTTTTTTTTTTTTTTTATCCAATTTCTTTCCCTTTCTTTAATTCCTCTTTTGTTTTGTCAAAGTAGTTCCTGAGCATCTTTTTCATGGTGAGTACTTGGGGAATATATCTTCCAAGTTCTCCTGTGCACATCTTAATAGTGTCTCTTTGATTGCTTCACATTTGATCGATAATCTGAGTGGGTAGGGAATGCTAAATTCAAAATAGTTTCCTAGCTGGGCATGGAGTCTCACAGGTGTAATTCCAGCACTTTGGGAGGCTGAGGCAGGAGGATTGCTTGAGCCCAGGAGTTTGAGAACAGCCTTGGCAACATAGCAAGACCGTGTCTTTACAAAAAAATAAGAAAAAAAAATTAGCCAGATGTGGTGGCACGTGTTTGTAGTCCCAGCTGCTCGGGAGGCTGAGGCAGGAGGATCATTTGAGCCTGGGTTATCAAGGCTGCAGTGAGATGTGATCGCATCAGCCTGGATGACAGAGCGAGAACCTATTTCAAAAAAAAAAAGTTTCCCATAAAAATTTCATATCCATTGTTTGTCTTCTAGCAAAATTATTTTACATTTGAAAACTTTAGGCTGGGCTCACGCCTGTAATCCCAGCACTTTGAGAGGCCGAGGCAGGTGGATCACCTGAGGTCAGGAGTTCAAGACCAGCCTGGCCAACATGGTGAAACCCCATCTCTACCAAAAATACAAAAATTAGCTGGGTGTGGTGGCGGGTGCCTGTAATTCCAGCTACTCGGGAGGCTGAGGCAGGAGAATCACTTGAACCCAGGAAGCGGAGTTTGCAGTGAGCCAAAATAGCGCCACTGTACTCCAACCTGGGCGACAAGAGGGAAACTCCTTCCCAAAAAAAAAAAAACAGAAAAAGAAAAAGAAAACTTCAAGCAAGTGTTTTCTTTCAGCCATCAAGCCTTTCCACCCCCTCTCTACTTCTGCTTCTTAAGCAAAGCATTTCCTCATAATCAGGGTGGAGTAATCTATTTTTGTTAGAACTCCCTATAAAAATGCAACTACCTCAAGAGGATCAAATACTTATGATCATCCTCGGTGCCAGGGGCTGGAAGTTGGGCCTTATATGGAATTCGTGACTCATCATCCAAGAGCCTAAAAGATTTACTTGCTCTGGCCGGGCTCCTAATTGCATGGGCTGAGCATCAGCTAGACGCCTGAAATCGAACACCTCGACACCTTTTAACTAACCTGGGAACATATTTCTGACTTGGTGCCAGGAAACAGAATACCTGTTTGGTAAACTGTCAACTTCTAGGTCTGAAAAAAAATGCCCGCAACTTCTGTTGAGTCACATCATAAGAGACCGTGAGGACACGTGGATGCCAGGACAAGATACAGGAATAATTCCTTTTCTTAGCAAGAGGAGATATAGCTGATTATAGTTCCTTCCACATAAGCAATGATTATGAATTAGGAAATAACCCAAGGGAGGCCGGGTGCGGTGGCTCACACCTGTAATCCCGGCACTTTGGGAGGTCGAGGTGGGTGGATCACCTGAAGTCAGGAGTTTGAGACCAGCCTGGCCAACACAGTGAAACCTTGTCTCTACTAAAAACACAAAAAATTAGCCAGGTGTGGTGCCACGTGCCTGTAGTCCCAGCTTTTCGGGAGGCTGAGGCAGGAGAATTGCTTGAACCCAAGAGGCAGAGATTACAGTGAGCTGAGATCGCGTCATTGCACTCCAGCCTGGGCGACAGAGCGAGACTTGGTCTCAAAAAAAAAAAAAAAAAAAAAAAAAAGGAATTAACCCAAGGGAGCACTTTCTTTTTTCTTTTTCTTTTTTTTTTTTTGAGATGGAGTCTCGCTGTTACCCAGGCTGGAGTGCAGTGGCGCGATCTCGGCTCACTGCAAGCCCCGCCTCCCGAGTTCACGCCATTCTCCTGCCTCAGCCTCCCAAGCAGCTGGGACTACAGGCACCCACCACCACGCCCGGCTAATTTTTTTTGTATTTTTAGTACAGACAGGGTTTCACTGTGTTAGCCAGGATGGTCTCGATCTCCTGACCTCGTGATCCGCCTGCCTCGGCCTCCCAAAGTGCTGGGATTACAGGCATGAGCCACCGCGCCCAGCCCAAGGGAGCACTTTCTTTCTTTTTTTCTTTTCTTTTTTTTTTGAGATGGAGTCTCTCTGTCGTCAGGCTGGAGTGCGGTGGTGCGATTCTGGCTCACTGCAACCTCTGACTCCCAGGTTCAAGTGATTCTCCTGCCTCAGCCTCCAAGGGAGCACTTTCTAACAGTCAGAGCTGAGTAAAAGTAGAATGGACTGCTATGGGAATCTGTGGGTTCCTCTCCATAAGCGTTTTTGTTTGTTTGTTTGTTTTCTTGAGACTGAGTCTCTCTCTGTCACCCAGGCTGGAGTCCAGTTGTGTGATCTTGGCTCACAGCAACCTCCGCCTCCTAGGTTCAAGCAATTACTTGTGCTTCAGCCTTCTGAGTAGGTGGGACCACAGGCATGTGCCACCATGCTCAGCTACTTTTTATATTTTTTGTAGAGATGGGGTTTCACCATGTTGGCCAGGCTGGCCTTGAACTCCTGACCTCAGGTGATCCACCTGCCTTGGCCTCCCAAAGTGGTGGGATTACAGGCATGAGCCGCTGCACCTGGCCCATGAGTTATTCTTGGTGGAGATGTTGTAAATTGGATGCAACAATCTATGGATGGTTGGAATATGTGATCTCTATGTTCTTTTTCAACTATGAAAATGTGTGTTTGCTATACCTGGTATGACACCTGGCACACAGTAGATGGTCAATTTGTACTAAATAACATGTCTGTGGACTTTCTTACATCACAGTCACAGAGACAAACGTCATCACTGTTTCTGCTTGCTATAATTTACACTAAGAAGGTTTTAATCACAACTACCATTAGCTACTCATATTGAGAAATTACCAGAATATTCTCTTCTGCAAACAGTGGCTGAGTTTGGATTGAGGACTCCGTTTTGGCAACAACCTCTTTACTGCTTCAAGTAATTGCACCCTCGCAAACTTGGGATCGCATACACGTAACCAACATGTAGAGGGCAGGAAGCAGTTAAACTGCAAAGCCCCATTGAATCATCTAGATTAGGCACAGGTGGAAGGGCTTTTGAATAATAGGAGAGAGGCTTCCAGGCAACACTCGGCCTGGAAAACACGGCTTTTCTTGTCTGTGAGGGTTGAAGAAGGCATCCCAGAGCACGGCCCATCTCCTATGGCTCCGTCACCTACCTGCTTGTGCAGAGAGAAGCAGAATCTGTAAGGGTGAGAGCAGTAGAGACACAGCTGCTGGTGTCCATTAATGTAGGTAGAAAGCTTAAAAAGATGGGTCAGGAGTGGTGGCTCACGTCTGGAATCCCAGTACTTTGGGAGGCTGAGGCAGGTGGATCACTTGAGGTCAGGTGGTCAAGAACAGCCTGGCCAACATGGTGAAACCCCGTCTTTACTAAAAATATAAAAATTAGCCAGGTGCGGTGGCGTGTGCTTGTAGTCCCACCTACTTGGGAGGCTCAGGTGGGAGAATCACTTGAACCTGGGAGGTGGAGGTTACAGTGAGTCAAGAACTCGCCACCGCACTCCAGCCTGGGTGACAGAGCTAGACTGTCTCCAGAAAAAAAAAAAAAAAAAAGATGGGCTGGGTGTGGTGGTAATTCCAGCATTTTGGGAGGCCAAGGTGGGAGGATTGCTTGAGGCCAGGAGTTTGAGATCAGCCTGACCAACATAGCAAAACCCTGTCTCTATTTTATTTGTAAAATAAAAATAATATAATTAATAAAAATACAAATAAGAACGCTTGGCCGGGTGTGGTGGCTCACACCTGTAATCCCAGCACTTTGGGAGGCTGAGGCAGGTGGATCACAAGGTCAAGAGATCGAGACCATCCTGGCCAACATGGTGAAACCCCATCTCTACTAAAAATACAAAAATTAGCTGGACGTGGTGGCGGGAGCCTGTAGTCCCAGCTACTTGGGAGGCTGAGGCAAGAGAATCGCTTGAACCCTGGAGGCAGAGATTGCAATGAGCCGAGTTCTCACCACTTTACTCCAGCCTGGTGACAGGGCAAGACAGTCTCAAAAAAAAAAAAAAAAAAAAAAAGAAAGAAAAGAGAAAGAAAGCTTGAGGAAAATGGGATCTTTTAGATACGATTCAGAGGTACTCACAATAAGCGTAACAGTTAGTACCAAGAAGTGACTGCTCCTGGCCAGCTGAGCTGCAGCCAAGGACAGCAAACAAGGAAGGGACCTGATGGCCCAGGCAAACTGTTCTAACAACTCTTGATTTCTGAATCAAAAATTGGAACTCATGGTCTTGAATTTATTTATTTATTTATTTTTTTGTTTTTTGTTTTTCTTGAGACAGAGTCTCACTCTGTCGCCCAGGCTGGAGTGCAGTGGTGCGATCTCTGCTCACTACAAGCTCCACCTCCTGGGTTTGCGCCATTCTCCTGCCTCAGCCTCCCGAGTAGCTGGGACTGCAGGTGCCCGCCACCACGCCCGGCTGATTTTTTTGTGTATTTTTTTAGTGGAGACGGGGTTTCACCGTATTAGCCAGGACGATCTCGATCTCCTGACCTTGTGATCTGCTCGCCTCGCCCTCCCAAAGTGCTGGGATTACAGGTGTGAGCCACTGTGCCCGGCCTATGTTATTTTTTGAGGAAGTGTCTCATTCTATCACCCAGGCTGAAGTGCAGTGGCATGATCTTGGCTCACTGCACCCTCCACCTCCCGAGTTCACGCCATTCTCCTGCCTCAGCCTCCGAAGTAGCTGGGATTACAGGCGCCCGCCGCCACGCCCGGCTAATTTTTGTATTGTTAGTAGAGATGGGGTTTCACTCTGTTGCCCAGGCTGGTCTCGAACTCCTGGGTTCAAGTGATCCACCCGCCTCGGCCTCCTAAAGTGCTGGGATTATAGCTGTGAGCCACTGTGCCCGGCCTTGAATTTGTTTTTATGTGTGAAATGACAAGTTTATAGACAATTACAATAGAAAAAAATGTATCTATGATCTTATCACCCTAACACAACTCTGTGGCACTCGTTTGATGACTTCCAAGTTCTCTGTGGTCACATATAGCTATTAGAGATGGACTATTAGAATTATAGTGCAAATATGGCTTGATTTGTGCCAAAAAGACTTTGAAAAGAATTATACCAATTTATAATATGTAAATTATATATAATTATATATCACCTCCATCCATCTGTAATTTGGAATTGGACTTTTTTTCCTACTTAACATATCATAGTGGCTGGGCGAGGTGGCTCAAACCTGTAATCCCAGCACTTTGGGAGGCCAAGGCAGGTGGATCACCTGAGGTCAGGAGTTCAAGAACAGCCTGATCAACATGGTGAAACCCTGTCTCTACTAAAAATACAAAAACTAGCCAGGCGTGGTGGTGCATGCCTGTAATCCCAGCTACTCAGGAGGCTGAGGCAGGAGAATCACTTGAACCCAGGAGGTGGAGGTTGCAGTGAGCTGAGGTCATACCATTGCACTCCAGCCTGGGTGACAGAGTGAAAATTTGTCTCAAAACAAAAACAAAACACATAAAAGCATATCATAGGCACTTTGCTAACTATTTTCTCCCAATTTTTGTTTTATATTGTAGCTAAATGGTATTTAGGTTTTTGTTTTTGTTTTTTGTTTTATGAGACAGGGTCTCACTCTGTCACCCAGGCTGGAATGCAGCATGCAATAGTGTGGTCTTGGCTCACTGCAGCCTTGACCTCCTGGGCTCAAGCGATCCTCCCATCTCCGCCTCCCGAGTAGCTGGGACCACAGGCACCACCCCCAACCATGCCTGGCCAAGTTTTTAATTTTGTAGAGACTGGTTTCATCATGTGGCCCAAGGTGGTCTTGAACTCCTGGGCTCAAGCGGTCCTCATGCCTCGGCCTCCCAAAGTTCTGGGATTACAGGCATAAGCCACTGTGCCCAGGTGATAAATGGTATTTTGTCAAGTGGCAGGGTTAATAATATCTGACATGGGCCAGGTGCAGTGGCTAACTCCTGTAATCCCGGCACTTTGGGAGGCTGAGGCAGGTGGATCACCTGAGGTCAGCCTGACCAACATGGTGAAACCCCGTCTCTACTAAACATACAAAATTAGCCAGGCGTGGTGGCGTGTGCCTGTAGTTCCAGCTACTCGGGAGTCTGAGGCAGGAGAATTGCTTGAACTCAGGAGGCGGAGGTTGTAGTGAGTCGAGATCGTGCCATTGCACTCCAGCCTGGGCAACAAGAGCAAAACTCTGTCTCAAAAACAAAAAAAGTCTGACATGTACTAGGTTCATTGTATGCTACGTTGAATGCCGTGTGAGCCCATGCATTAGCTCATCTAATCCTCACAACTTCAGGATGCAGGTGATAGCATGATCGTTTTTTCAGATGAGGAATTTCCGAGAGCCATTGGTAACACAGCCTGTTAGTGCCAGGGCTGGGCTTCTCACCACGTTTGATTCCCGGTTCTAAACTCGTAACCAAGCTGCCTAATCAGCCTCTGTCTGTTTAGACCTTTAAATTACTGCCTTTTTGTTGTTGTTTTTATTATAATGAACCCTACAAGAAACATCGCATTGTCACGCATAGGCTGTCTGCATTGTAATGTTGTTGACTCTGTAAACAAGTGGGTTCAAGAGTGTGAACGTTTTGATGACTGTTGAGGCCTTGTGCCAAAATAACTTTGAAAAGAATTATGCCAATTTATAATATGTAAATTATATTCTCCATTTATATGCTCTCCATCTATAAGGTCCTTCCTTGCCAGTTATATATATATGTGTGTGTGTGTATATAGATGTATATATGTAGTTTTTTTGTCGTTTTTTTTTTTTTGAGATGGACTCTCACTCTGTCACCCAGGCTGTAGTGCAGTTGCGTAATCTCAACTTACTGCAAACTCCGCCTCCTGGGTTCCAGTGATTCTCCTGCCTCAGCCTCCCGGGTAGCTGGGACTACAGGCACACGCCACCATGCCCAGCTAATTTTGTATTTTTAGTAAAGACAGGGTTTCACCATGTTGGCCAGGCTGGTCTCGAACTCTTTTTTTTTTTTTTTTTTTTTTTGAGACGGAGTCTCACCCTGTCGCCCAGGCTGGAGTGCAGTAGTGCAATTTCGGGTAACTGCAAGCTCCATCTCCCGGGTTCACGCCATTCTCCTGCCTCAGCTTCCCAAGTAGCTGGGACTACAGGCACCCACCACCACGCCTAGCTAATTTTTTGTATTTTTAGTAGAGACAGGGTTTCACCGTGTTAGCCAGGATGGTCTTGATCTCCTGACCTCGTGATCTGCCTGCCTCGGCCTCCCAAAGTGCTGGGATTACAGGCGTGAGCCACCACGCCCAGCTGTAATAGTTATATTAATTTAAAATTTTGTTTGGCTGATTTAATAGCAAAATGAAAATTTAATATTTTAACTTCTTTTTTGATTAGAAAAATGGAGCCTTGACTAGGTACGGTTACTCACGCCTGTAATCCCAGCACTTTGGGAGGCTGAGGTGGGCGGATCACAAGGTCAGGAGTTCGAGAGCAGCCTGGCCAATATGGTGAAACCCCATCTGTACTAAAAATACAAAAATTAGCCGTGTGTGGTGGCGGGTGCCTGTAATCCCAGCTACTCGGGAGGCTGAGGCAGGAGAATCGCTTGAACCCGGGAGGCAGAGGTTGCAGTGAGCTGAGATTGTGCCACTGTACTCTAGCCTAGGTGACAGAGTGAGACTCTGGCTCAAAAAAAAAAAAAAAAAAAAAAAGAAAAAGAAAAAAAAAACTGAGCCTTATTTTATGTATTTGTTTACTGGTTATAGTTCTTTGAATGATAGCTTTATGTCCTTTTCCCATTTTTTCATTAGAGCCTTGTTTTTTCTTTTTCTTTTCTTTTTTTTTTTTGAGACAGGGTCTGGGGCTGTAGCTCAGGCTGGGGTGCAGTGGTGCAATCATGTCTACTGCAGCCTTAACCTCCCAGGCTCAGTGGATCCTTCCACTGCAGCCTTCCCAGTAGCTGGGACCAGAGGCATACGCCATCAGGCCCAGCTAAATTTGCTTTTTTTTTTTTTTTTGAGACAGTCTTACTCTGTTGCCCAGGCTGGAGTGCAGTGGCGCGATCACAGCTCACTGCAACCTCCACTTCCTGCATTCAAATGATTCTCGTGTGTCAGTTTCCCAAGTAGCTGGGATTATAGGCGCACGCCACCACGCCGAGCTCATTTTTTTGTATTTTTAGTAGAGACAGGGTTTTACCATGTTGGCCATGCTGATCTTGAACTCCTGGCCTCAAATGATCCACCCACCTTGGCCTCCAAAAGTGCTGGGATTACAGGTGGGAGCCACCGTGCCTGGCCCACTGGAGACAGAGTTTCGCTCTTGGCATCCAGGCTGGAGTGCAATGGTGCGATCTTGGCTCACTGCAATCTCTGCCTCCCAGGTTCAAGCAATTCTCCTGCGTCAGCCTCCTGAGTAGCTGGGATTACAGGTGTGTGCCACCACACCCAACTAATTTTTGTACTTTTAGTAGAGATGGGTTTTCACCATGTTGGCCAGGCTGGTCTCAAACTTTTGACCTCAGGTGATTGGCCCACCTCGGACTCCCAAAGTGATAGGATTACAGGCATGAGCCACCATGCCCGGCCTGGAGACAGTTTTTAAAAACCAATTAATAAGGATTTTTCTCATGTAATGAAGATATTAATGCTGTGGTCAGATTTGGTACAAATATTTTTCCTGGTCAGTTTGCATTTTAATAGTTTGATTTTTTATTTTTGACATTTTTAAAAGTTCATATAGTCAGATACACCACTTTTTTCTTTTTTTTCTTTTTTCTTTTTTTTTTTTTGAGATGGAGTCTCACTCTGTTGCCCAGGCTGGAGTGCAGTGGCATGATCTTGGCTCACTGCAACCTCCGCCTCCTGAGTTCAAGCGATTCTCCTTCCTCAGCCTTCTGAGTAGCTGGGATTACAGGCATGCACCACCACACCTGGGTAATTTTTGTATTTTTTAGTAGAGATGGGGTTTCGCCATTTGGCCAGGCTGATCTTGAACTCCTGACCTCAAGTGATCTGCCCGCCTCGGCCTCCGAGAATGCTGGGATTACAGACGTGAGCCCCTGCGGCAATCGCAGCTCACCGTAGCCTCAACCTCCCAGGCTCAAGTGATCCTCCCACCTCAGCCTCCTGAGTAGCTGGAACTACAGGTGTGTACCGCCACACCCAGCTGATTTTTCTGTTTTGTGTAGAGATGGGGTTTTGGCATGTTGCCCAGGCTGGTCTGCAATTCCTGGCCTCAAACGATCTGTCTGCCTTGGCCTTCCAAAGTGCTGGGATTACAGGTGTGAGCCTGTAATTACCGGCCCTAATTTTTTATTTTATTTTTTTTCCTGCCTCTGTGTCCCCCTACTGTTTCTAGTTGGTTAAAAAATACTGCTATAAGTGTATATTGATGTTTGCTGTTGCGTCTATGCCGAACATACTTAAGGCTGTTTCGTAACCAGCACAATCCGTGTCTCACACTATCCAGCCTTTCACCATCTCCCCACCACCCACTCACGCCTCCACCGGCTCTAGTGTGGATTCCATCCCAGTTACACCAACAAAACAGCTCTTGCTCTCTCTTGACTCGCTATTGGCCTTTCTCTTCTTTAGTGGATATTTCTCAAATGCATTTTTTTTTTTTTTTTCTGAGATGGAGTTTCACTCTTGTTGCCCAGGCTGGAATGCAGTGGCGTGATCTCGGCTCACTGTAACCTCCACCTTCCAGTTTCAAGTGGTTCTCCTGCCTCAGCCTCCCAAGTAGCTGGAGTACAGGCACCTGCCACAATGTCCAGCTAATTTTTGTATTTTTAGTAGAGACTGGGTTTCACCATGTTGGCCAGCCTGGTCTCGAACTCCTAACCTCGTGATCTGCCTGCCTTGGCCTCCCAAAGTGCTGGGATTACAGTGGTGAGCCATAGCACCTGGCCTAGAATGCATCTTAATTGAAGTATTGGAAGAGTTCAGGCCTTTTGTCAACATCCACCTTCCTATAAATCTCCCCAAGACAGGACTCACAGCTTAATGAGGAGCTTCTTGCAAAATACATACAAAGCTGGCCTTCTAGCTGGTTGAAGGGCTTGGTTAAATTGAGCGCAACACTAAGCCTAGGAGTGAAGAAACGACATAGGCAGGCTGGGTGCAGTGGCTCACACCTGTAATCCCAGCACTTTGGGAGGCCAAGGTGGGCGGATCATGAAGTCAAGAGTTTGAGACCATCCTGGCTAACATGGTGAAACCCTGTCTCTACTAAAAATACAAAAAATTAGCTGGGCGTGGTGGCAGGCACCTGTAGTCCCAGCTACTCAGGAGGCTGAGGCAGGAGAATGGCGTGAACCCAGGAGGTGGAGCCTGCAGCGAGCTCTGATGGCACCACTGCACTCCAGCCTGGGCGACAGAGCGAGACTCCATCTCAAAAAAAAGAAAAAAAAAAAAAAGAAAAGACATAGGCAATTCTTTCTTTGTACTCTTTTCCAGTACTTAAAAAAAAGAGGTATAATTTTTGTACAATAAAATGCACGGATGTCAAGTGTACAGTTGGATGAGTTTTGACGTCTGTGTACACCTGTGTAGTCAACCGCCCAGTCCAGATAAAGAACATTCCCATCAACCCAGAAAGTTTCTTCATACCCATTTCTAGTGAATTTTTCCCAGCAGAGGCAACCACTGTTCTGAAGTCTATCACAATATTTTAGTTTTGCCTGTTTTAGAATATTACAGATGTACAATCATTTAGTATTTACTTTTTTGTGTCTGGCATCTTTTCTCAACATAGTATTTTTGAGATTTATGCATGTTATTGCATGTATCAGTAATTTTTCTTTTTATTGCTAAATAGTATTCTAATATATCAACTTTTTTTTTTTTTTTTTTTTTTTTTTTAGAGACACAGTCTTGCTCTGTCACCCAGTCTGGAGTGCAGTGGCACCATCTTGGCTCATGCATCCTCTGCTTCCCAGGTTCAAGTGATTCTCCTGCCTCAGCCTCCCAAGTAGCTGGGATTACAGGTGTGTACCACCACACTCTGCAAATTTTTGTATTTTTAGTAGAGATGGGGTTTCGCTGTGTTGGCTAGGCTCGTCTTGAACCCCTGACCTCAGGTGATCCACCCTCCTTGGCTCCCAAAGTGTTGGGGTTATAGGTGTGAGCCACTACAGCCGGCCTCAACATTCAGTTAGTCAGGCACAGTGGCACAGGCACCTGTGGTCCCAACTACTTGGGAAGTTAAGGCAGGAGGATCACTTGACCAACCCCAAGAGTTTGAGGTCTGCCTGAGCAATGTAGCGAGACCCTGTTCTCTAAAAATAAAATAAATAAATAAATAAATAAATAAATAAATTTTATCAATAAAAAACAAGAAATCTTGTTCCATGCTAGTAATATAATGAGAGATTACCATATCTTAAAAATTTTATCTCATTATCTGGCAATGGAAACTGGATTATCTCTACTTTTGGAATACGGAGCATAAAGCTGATACCTACATGCTTGTACTTGTCTTTTTCAGGAAATATGCTTTCACTGTTCTTGCGTACATTCCTAGGAATAGAATTGGTGGATCATATAGTCAGTGTATGTTTAACTATAATTATGAAATACCACTAAGCTGCTATCCAAAGTAATTGTACCAACACTAAGAAAAGTCCAGTTGCTCTACTTCCTTGCCAATGTTTAATATTGTCAATCTTTTAAATTTAGCCATTCATGGGTGTAAAGTGGCATGTCACTCTGGTTTTAATTTGCATTTGCCTAATGTCTAATGATTTTTTTTTTTTTTTTTTGAGCTGGAGTCTCACTCTGTCGCCGAGGCTGCAAGTGCAATGGCACAATCTTAGCTCACTGCAACTTCTGCCTTCTGGGTTCAAACAATTCTCCTGCCTCAGCCTCCGGAGTAGCTGGGATTACAGGTGCCCACCACCATGCCTGGCTAATTTTTGTATATTTAGTAGAGATGGGGTTTCACCGTGTTGGCCAGGCTGGTCTTGATCTCCTGACCTCATGATCCGCCCACCTCGGCCTCCCAAAGTGCTGGGATTACAGGCGTGAGCCACCACACCTGGCCATGTCTAATGATTTTAAACACCTTTCCATGTGCTGATTCACTATTTGTTATCTTTTTTTTTTTTTTTTCATTCAGCAGATGTTTAGCTAGTCCTCAAATGAACTCTCTGGCAAAAGTCTTTGTTACTCTGACTTCATATATGAGAAAAGCAGTGCCCAGACAAGTTAGGAAGCTTTCTTTTTTTCTTAAAGCCACACAGCAGACAGCAGAACTTGCACTGGATCTCAGGTCTGTCTGAACCCCCAGCCCCCCAACCCTCACAACATACCCTTAGTCTCATGCCACCCAATCTAACATGCTAACAATGTGCCCAGCCTTCTTGTTCAAAGGGAGGAAATGATGATCTATTCACCTTAAGGCTCTAAACAGGATGACTTTAGTCCTAGCTGTCCAGACATCCTTCTGGAAGTTCTCTGTGCCCTTGCTTTTGCACTGCAACAGCAGTTCCCAGAACACTTTTTATTTTGTAAGAGTTTTTTCTTTATTTTTATTTTCATAGGTTTTAAGGGAACAGGTGGTGTTTGGTTACATGAGTAAGTTCTTTAGTGGTGATTTGTGAGATTTTTGCACCCATCACCCAAGCACCGTACCCTGAACCCAATATGTAATATTTTATTCCTCACCCCCATCCCACCCATTCCCCCTGAGTTCCCAAAGTCCATTGTGTCTTTTTTATGCCGTTGCATTCTCATAGCTTAGCTCCCACTTATGAGTGAGAACATACAATGTGTGGTTTTCCATTTCTGAGTTACTTCGCTTAGAATAATAGTCTCCAATCTCATCCAGGTCACTGCAAATGCCATTAATTCATTCCTTTTTATGGCTCAGTAGATTCCATCATATATCTATATATATATAGATATAGATATAGATATATAGATATAGATATATATATAGATATATAGATATGTATACCATAGTTTGTTTATCCACTCATTGACTGATGGACATTTGGATTGGTTCCACCTTTTTTTTTTTTTTTTTTTTGAGATGGAGTCTCACTCTGTAGCCCAGGCTGGAGTACAGTGGCACGATCTCAGCTCACTGCAACTTCTGCCTCCCAGGTTCAAGTGATTCTCGTACCTTAGCCTCCCGGGTAGCTGGAATTACAGGCACACACCACCGCGCCCAGCTAATTTTTGTATTTTTAGTAGAGATGAGATTTCAAAATGTTGCTGAGGCTGCTCTCGAACTCCTGACCTCGAGTGATCTGCCCACCTTGGCCTCCCAAACTGTTGGGATTACAGATGTAAGCCACCGTGCTCGGCCTAGTTCCAGATTTTTAAAATTGTGAATTGTGCTGCTATAAACATGCATGTGCAAGTATGTTTTTCGTATAATGACTTCTTTTCTTCTGGGTAGGTACCCAGTAGTGGGATTGCTGGATCAAATGGTAGATCTACTTTTAGTTCCTTAAGGAATCTCCAACACTGTTTTCCATAGTGGTTGCACTAGTTTACGTTCCCACCGGCAGTGTAGAAGTGCTCCCTGTTCACCGCATCCACGCCGACATCTATTATTTTTTGATTATGGCCATTCTTGCAGAAGTCAGGTGGTATCGCATTGTGATTTTGGTTTGCATTTCCCTGATTATTAGTAATGTTGGGCATTTTTTCTTTCTTTCTTTTTTTTGGGGGGTATTACTGTGAGCGTTTTTTTTTTTTTATACTTTAAGTTTTAGGGTGCATGTGCACAATGTGCAGGTTAGTTACATATGTATACATGTGCCATGTTGGTGTGCTGAACCCAGTAACTCGTCATTTACATTAGGTATATCTCCAAATGCTATCCCTCCCCCCTCCCCCCACCCCACAACAGGCCCCAGTGTGTGATGTTCCCCTTCCTGTGTCCATGTGTTCTCATTGTTCAATTCCCCCCTATGAGTGAGAACATGCGGTGTTTGGTTTTTTGTCCCTGCGATAGTTTGCTGAGAATGATGGTTTCCAGCTTCATCCATGTCCCTGCAAAGGACATGAACTCATCATTTTTTATGGCTGCATACTATTCCATGGTGTATATGTGCCACATTTTCTTAATGCAGTCTATCATTGTTGGACATTTGGGTTGGTTCCAAGCCTTTGCTATTGTGAATAGTGCCGCTATAAACATACGTGTGCATGTGTCTTTATAGCAGCATGATTTATAATCCTTTAGGTATATACCCAGTAATGGGATGGCTGGGTCAAATGGTATTTCTAGTTCTAGATCCCTGAGGAATCGCCACACTGACTTCCACAATGGCTGAACTAGTTTCCAGTCCCACCAATGGTGTAAAAGTGTTCCTATTTCTCCACATCCTCTCCAGCACCTGTTGTTTCCTGACTTTTTAATGATCGCCATTCTAACTGGTGTGAGATGGTATCTCATTGTGGTTTTGATTTGCATTTCTCTGATGGCCAGTGATGATGAGCATTTTTTTCATGTGTCTTTTGGCTGCATAAATGTCTTCTTTTGAGAAGTGTCTGTTCATATCCTTTGCCCACTTGTTGATGGGGTTGTTTTTTTCTTGTTCATTTGTTGGAGTTCATTGTAGATTGTGGATATTAGCCCTTTGTCAGATGAGTAGATTGCAAAAATTTTCTCCCATTCTGTGGGTTGCCTGATCACTCTGATGGTGGTTTCTTTTGCTGTGCAGAAGCTCTTTAGTTTAATTAGATCCCATTTGTCAATTTTGGCTTTTGTTGCCATTGCTTTTGGTGTTTTAGACATGAAGTCCTTGCCCATGTCTATGTCCTGAATGGTACTGCCTAGGTTTTCTTCTAGGGTTTTTATGGTTTTAGGTCTAACATTTAAGTCTCTAATCCATCTTGAATTAATTTTTGTATAAGGTGTAAGGAAGGGATCCAGTTTCAGCTTTCTACATATGGCTAGCCAGTTTTCCCAGCACCATTTATTAAATAGGGAATCCTTTCCCCATTTCTTGGTTTTGTCAGGTTTGTCAAAGATCAGATGATTGTAGATATGCGGCATTATTTCTGAGGGCCCTGTTCTGTTCCATTGGTCTATATCTCTGTTTTGGTACCAGTACCATGCTGTTTTGGTTACTGTAGCCTTGTAGTATAGTTTGAAGTCAGGTAGCGTGATGCCTCCAGCTTTGTTCTTTTGGCTTAGGATTGACTTGGCAATACGGGCTCTTTTTTGTTTCCATACGAACTTTAAAGCAGTTTTTTCCAATTCTGTGAAGAAGGTCATTGGTAGCTTGATGGGGATGGCATTGAATCTATAAATTACCTTGGGCAGTATGGCCATTTTCACAATATTGATTCTTCCTATCCATGAGCATGGAGTGTTCTTCCATTTGTTTGTATCCTCTTTTATTTCCTTGAGCAGTGGTTTGTAGTTCTCCTTGAAGAGGTCCTTCACATCTCTTGTAAGTTGGATTCCTAGGTATTTTATTCTCTTTGAAGCAATTGTGAATGGGAATTCACTCATGATTTGGCTCTCTGTTTGTCTGTTATTGGTGTATAAGAATGCTTGTGATTTTTGCACACTGATTTTGTATCCTGAGACTTTGCTGAAGTTGCCTATCAGCTTAAGGAGATTTTGGGCTGAGGTGATGGGGTTTTCTAGATATATAATCATGTCATCTGCAAACAGGGACAATTTGACTTCCTCTTTTCCTAATTGAATGCCCTTTATTTCCTTCTCCTGCCTGATTGCCCTGGCCAGAACTTCCAACACTATGTTGACTAGGGGTGGTGAGATATTTCTTTTTTTTCTTTTTTTTTGAGATGGAGTCTCGCTCTGTCGCCCAGGCTGGAGTGCAGTGGCGTGATCTTGGCTCACTGCAAGCTCCGCCTCCGGGGTTCACAACATTCTCCTGCCTGAGCCTTCCGAGTAGGTGGGACTGCAGGCACCCGCCACCACGCGCAGCTAATTTTTTTGTATTTTTAGTAGAGATGGGGTTTCACTGTGTTAGCCAGGATGGTCTCGATCTCCTGACCTCGTGATCCGCCTGCCTCGGCCTCCCAAAGTCTCCCAAAGTGCTGGGATTACAGGTGTGAGCCACCGCACCCGGACAATGTTGGGAATTTTTTCATGTTTGTTGGCCATTTATATATCTTCTCTTGAGAATTATCTATTCATGTCCTTAGCCCATTTTTTGATGGGATTTTTTTTTCTTGCTAGTTTGTTTGTGTTCGTTGTAGATTCTGGATATTAGTCCTTTGTCAGATGTATACTATTTGTATCTTTTTTTTTTTGGACAGAGTCTCACTCTGCTGCCCAGGCTGGAGTGCAGTGGTGTGATCTTGGCTCACTGCAACCTCCGCCTCCTGGGTTCAAGCAATTCTTCTGCCTCAGCCTCCTGAGTAGCTGGGACTACAGGTGCATACCACCACACCTGGCTAATTTTCTGTATTTTCTTTTTTTTTTGATAGAGACGGGGTTTCACCATGTTAGCCAGGGTGGGCTTGATCTCCTGACCTCGTGATCCACCCACCTCGGCCTCCCAAAGTGCTGGGATTACAGGCGTGAGCCACTGCACTCAGCCCTCTTTTTTATTATTAAAATTATTTTTGGCTAGGCATGGTGGCTCACACCTGTAATCCTAGTACTTTGGGAGGTCGAGGCGGGTGGATCACCTGAGGTCAGGAGTCTAAGACTAGCCTGGCCAACATGGTGAAACACTGTCTCTACTAAAAATACCAAAATTAGCTGGGCGTGGTGGTGCACACCTGTAATTCCACCTACTCAGGAGGCGGAGGCACAAGAAATGCTTGAACCCAGGGAGTGGAGGTTGCCATGACCCGAGATCTCACCACTGCACTCCAGCCTGGGTGACGGAGCAAGATTCCGTCTCAAAAATAAATAAATAAATAATAATAATAATAATTTTTTTGTAGAGGTGGGGTCTTGCTTTGTTGCCCAGCCTGGTCTTGAACTCTTGGGCTCAAGTGATCCTCCTGTCTCAGCCTCCCAAAGTGGTGGGATTACAGGAATAAGCCACCATGCCTGACCGTAGGTGGCATTTCTTTGGAGATATTTAGACTGTTCTGAGAAGACAGTTGAGGCAAGAGCCATGTGGTCCAGGGGTCAGGGTGACTTTCTTTAGCCTTTTTCCCTCCAAACCAAGCAGCTCCTTTGTCCTCTCTGGTCAGAAGCACCTCAGGAGGGCTGTCTTACAACCAGTGGCTCCTGTGTGGATGAAGGCTCGGTATTTGGAGTTCCCAGGTAGGAGTTCAGGTTTGTCCCCTTTGTCTCTCATGAAGCCCCTGCCTGAATTCCTACTGGGCTGTGAGGGGTCACCCAACCTACAGGTGGGGCCTGGTAGGTGGTCCTGGGAGCAGTGTGGAAGGCTTGGGTGATGTGGCCTGGAGCACACGCACATATTATGTTTGGGACTACACCGGGTCCTATGGTCTTGTTTCCAAACACAGAGAAAATGAAGGTATTTTTCAAGCTGGAGGGACGATGGAGGATTTTTCCATCCAAAGCCAAATTCAGTGGAGCAATTGCAAACCTATGTGAATTAAGAAAAACAAAAGCAAGGGCTGGGTGCGGTGGCTCACGCCTATAATCCCAGCACATTGGGAGGCCGAGGCAAGTGGATCACCTGAGGTCGGGAGTTCAAGACCAGCCTGACCAATATGGAGAACTGCCATCTCTATTAAAAATACAAAACAAAACAAAAAATTAGCCGGGCATGGTGGTGAATGCCTGTAATCCCAGCTACTTGGGAGGCTGAGGCAGGAGAATCGCTTGAACCCGGGAGGCAGAGGTTGCGGTGAGCTGAGATCGCACCATTGCACTCCAGCCTGGGCAACAAGAGTGAAACTCTGTCTCAAAAAAAAAAAAAAGAAAAACAAAAGCAGGAAAACTGGTTAATGGTTGGAGTAAGAAAGAGTCTTTGTTTTAGACAGTTGAAAACCACAAGAGGTAAAGCAGGGAACGCAGGCTCGCCCAGAACAGGGAGGACATGCGCTCACGTGTTTATTGGTTTCCTAGGAATTACCATCCTTAAAATCTTGTTGAGGAATTGTGCTACCATGTAGAACGTTGCCTTCATCACGTCCCTCTGTTGCCCAAGACCTCACTCCCACCTGCCATGCGAAGGCTGCCTTTTGCTACAGCCTCAGGCCTGGGCTCTTTCCCAGGCTTTTCACCACCTTTCTTAATTTGGTGCAATTCCATCTTTCTAACCTCCTCTTTGAATTCCTACTGAAAAGAACCTAAGTAGGCCAGGAGCGGTGGCTCACGCCTGTAATCCCAGCACTTTGGGAGGCTGAGGTGGGCGGATCACGAGGTCAGATCAAGACAATCCTGGCTAACATGGTGAAACCCTGTCTCTACTAAAAATTCAAAAAATTAGCTGGGCATGGTGGTGGGCGCCTGTAGTCCCAGCTACTCAGGAGGTTGAGGCAGGAGAATGGCGTGAACCCAGGAGGCGGAGCTTGCAGTGAGCCAAGATCACGTCACTGCACTCCGCCTGGGTGACAGAGCGAGACTCTGTCTACAAAAAAAAAAGAACCTAAGCCTCCTCCAAGGCAGCATCCTCACCTCTCTACACACCCCATGTCTCTGCTTGGCCCGTTTGCCAACTTAAAGGGCCTTTCTCTTCCCCAAGAGAAACTTCCCATCTATCATGACCCAGCACCCCTTCTTGATCATGTCAGTCCACACTAGACCCGATTTACCTAACTCACCAGCATTTCCAGGCCCTACCACCAACTCAGTGCCTGAATATGCATTGTCTTGCATTTTTCATTCATTGGTTCTCTGTCTCGCAGGTTAATTCTATAGTAGTAGGAAGCTTGAGATCAACTTCCTTGGGATTCTCCATAAAAGCCCACACAGAGGCCGGGTGTGGTGGCTCACGCCTGTAATCCCAGCACTTTGGGAGGCCGAGGCGGGCGGATCATGAGGTCAGGAGTTCAAGACCAGCCTGGCGAATATGGTGAAACCCTGTCTCTACTAAAAATACAAAAATTAGCTGGGCGTGGTGGCACGCCTACAATCCCAGCTACTCGGGAGGCTGAGGCACGAGAATCGCTTGAACCTGGGAGGTGGAAGTTGCAGTGAGCCAAGGTCGCACCACTGCACTCAGCCTGGGCGACAGAGTGAGACTCTGTCTCAAAAAAAAAAAAAAGCCCACACAGGGCTGGCTTCAGGGAAAATCAAAATCATGCATTCATTGTTTGGTCAAGGAGAGAGTTGGTATGTTAGGTACTGATGAGCTTAATGGAGGGGTTCGCAATGGTATTCCAAAGAACCCTAGTTGGGCATGATGTTCATTGTTCTGTCTGCCATTCAGGATGACTTTTAACATCTTAGACTGTGGGCGCCCCGCCCCAGGGGCAACAGCCTTTTCATGTTAAAGGCGACTGGCCAAAGTTCAAACAGGACAGGAGAATGAAAGTGCAGTGCATGCAGAAGGGGGAATACATTCTGTTCTTAAAATTTCAGTATTTGTCTATTTCGAGGAATATGTAAGGAAATGTGAAGGATAGGCTAATTAAAACCCACTGACTCACATCTGTAATCTCAGCACTTCGGGAGGCCAAGGCGGGCAGATCATGAGGTCAGGAGTTCGAGACCAGTCTGACCAACATGGTGAAACCCCGTCTGTACTAAAAATACAAAAATTAGCTGGGCATGGTGGCATGAGCCTGTAATCCCAGCTACTCAGGAGGCTGAGGCAGGAGAATTGCTTGAACCTGGGAAGTGGAGGTTGCAGTGAGCCGAGATCATGCCACTGTACTCCAGCCTAGGTGACAGAGTGAGACTGTCTCAAAAAAAAAAAAAAAAAAAAAAAGCTGTGGAGAATTTTTCAGTTTTATGAGAAGTAGCACTTGGTATTTCCCCCAATACAAAATGGCTGTAAAATTTTAAAAGGTTCTCAGTGAACATCACGTCTCTTAGACATTAATGAAGTTGGAATGAATAGATCTCACCAATGTCAAGGGGACAGGGGTAGGTGGTCAGACACAAATAGAAACCAGGCCCAGCCCAACATAAAAAAATCTGTGGGCCAGGCGCGGTGGCTCATACTTGTAATCCCAGCACTTTGGGAGGCCAAGGCAGGAGGATCACTTGAGCCCAGGAGTTCAAGACCAGCCTGGGCAGCATAGTTAGACCCCATCTCTACAAAAAAATTTAAAAATTAGCTGGATGTGATGGTGTGTGCCTGTAGTCCCAGCTACTCAGGAGGCTGAGGTGGGAGGATCGTTTGAACCTAGGAGGTTGAGACTGCAGTGAGCTCTGATCGCACCACTGTACTCCTGCCAGGACAACAGAGTGAGACCTTGTATCCAAAAAGAAAAAAATTCTGTGTATCCCAGGAATGACTACTCTTTCTCTACCACTATTTGCGCATCCACACATATCCTTAAATCACCTTTGGTCAGCAGAGACAAAAATGACAGCCACATCCATCCTCTGCGCCCACTTCCTTTTTCATTGGCGATGTTCCTTTTCAAAACTCTATGACTTTTACTACGCAAATATATGATAAATGCATAAATACTAGAAAATACAGGTAACAGAAAGCATTCACTTGAAATCACATCATCCAGACATAACTACTGTTACCATTTTGTCAATTACATTCTCGTCTCTTTTTTCATGAGTGTATATACAGAAATATGTAAATATGTAATAGCAGTATCATAATAAACATATCGTTATAAAGTTTTTCACTCATCGGCATAATTTTGATCATATTTTCTTTTTTTTTTCTTTTTCTTTTTTTTTTGATACAGAGTCTTGTTCTGTCACCCAGGCTGGAGTGCAGTGTTGTGATCTCGGCTCACTCCAACCTCTGCTTCCTGGGTTCAAAAGATTCTCTGCCTCAGCCTCCTGAGTAGCTGGGATTACAGGCATGCGCCACCATGTCCAGCTAATTTTTGTATTTTTAGTAGAGGGTGGGTTTCACCATGTTGGTCAGGCTGATCTCGAACTCCTGACCTTGTGATCTGCCTGCCTCGGCCTCCCAAAGTGCTGAGATTACAGGCGTGAGCCACTGTGCCCAACTTTCTTTCTTTTTTTTTTTTTTTGAGATGGAGTTTCGTTCTTGTTGCCCAGGCTGGAGTGCAATGGGGCCATCTTGGCTTACCGCAACCTCCACCTCCTGGGTTCAAGTGATTCTCCTGCCTCAGCCTCCCAAGTAGCTGGGTTTACAGGCATGCACCACCACACCTGGCTAGTTTTGTATTTTTAGTAGAGATGGGGTTTCTCCATGTTGGTGAGGCTGGTCTCGAACTCCTGACCTCAGGTGATCCGCCAGCGTCAGCCTCCCAAAGTGCTGGGATTACAGGCATGAGCCACCACGCCCAACCCATATTTTCATATCACTAATCATCTACATCATTTTTTTTTTTTTTTGAGATGGAGTCTCTCTCTGTTGCCCAGGCTGGAGTGCAGTAGCACGATCTCAGCTCACTGTAACCTCTGCCTCCCGGGTTCAAGCGATTCTCCTGCCTCAGCCTCCTGAGTAGCTGGGACTACAGGCACGTGACACCATGCCTGGCTAATTTTTGTAATTTTAGTAGAGACGAGGTTTCACCATGTTGGCCAGGATGGTCTCAATATCCTGACCTCATGGTCCGCCCGCCTCAGCCTCCCAAAGTGTTGGGATTACAGGCGTGAGCCACCATGCCCGGCCTCATCTACATCATTTTTAATGGTTAACAATAGTTCTTTTGTGTGGAGGTATCATTTTGTGTGTGTGTGTGTGTGTAGCTGTGGTTGTTGTTTTGTTCTGGTTAGAGACAGTTTTGTTCTGTTGCCCAGGCCGAAGTGCAGTGGCACTATCACAGCTCACTGAAACCTCGAACTTCTGGACTCCATTGATCCTCCCACCTCAGCCTCCCAAGTACTGGGACTACAGGTGTGTGTCTGTACACCTGGCTTTTTCTTTCTTTAAATTTTCTGTAGAGATGGAGGTCTCATTCTGTTGCCCAGGTTGGTTGTGAACTCCTGGCCTCAAGTGTTCCTCCTGCCTTGGCCTCCCAAAGTGCTGGGATTGCAGGTGTGAGCCATCGCGCCCAGCCTACCATAATATTTTATCCATTCCCCATTGATAGATACTTAGGATTTAAAAAATTCTGTAGACATATTTTTTACATACATCTTTGGATACTTATTTGATCCTCTTAGGATAAATGTTTAGAAGAGTTTAGAAGACTTACTGGCTTGGCAAGGTGGCCCATGTCTGTAATCCCAGCACTTTGGGAGGCCAAGGCAAGAGGATCGCATGAGGCCAGGACTTTGAAATTAGCTTGGGCAACACAGCAAGATCCCATCTCTATTTATTTAAAAAAAAAAAGGAAGAGGACTCACAAAGCTCTTTTCTTTTTCTGTTTTTTTGTTGTTGTTGTTGTTTTTGCAGAGTCTTGCTCTGTTGTCCAGGCTGAAGTGTAGTGGCGTGATCTGGGCTCACTGCAACCTCTGCCTCCCAAGTTCAAGCAATTCTCCTGCCTCAGCCTCCCGAATAGCTGGGACTACAGGTACGTGCCACCATGCCTGGCTAATTTTTTTATATCTTTAGTAGAGATGGGTTTCACCATCTTGGCCAGGCTGGTGTCGAACTCCTGGCCTTAAGTGATCCACCCACTTTGGTCTCCCAAAATGTTATGATTACAAGTGTGAGCCACTGTGCCTGGCCCAAAGTATGTGCATTGTTTCAAGACTTCTCCAAATTGCCAAATTCTTTCCTTTAGTGTCTTTTCCTGAAATACTTGCCAACAGTAGGCACTAGTCTAATCTTGCCTTTTATCTGATACGTTTTTCTGGTTTTGACATAAACTGGTGTTTTTACAGCACTGACAACTAGATCAATGTGCACAGAGTAAAGTAGAATTGGTTTTCAGTTCCAGGAGAGAATGTAGCGAGAGCTCCTTCCCCCAGGAGATGCTGGCGTAAAACAGAGAGCTGCGGTGTCTATTCGTGTTGATTTCTCCTTTTGTGCTCTAAAGACAAGCTTCTTGATCAGATAGGGTCTGGGCATAATGAAGCCACCATCAGCCACATTTTATTCACATGCCGGCCTCTCGACTCTGCAGCTGTCTTATTTCTTGCTGCCCACACTTCCTGTGCTTTCTTCAGGCCCCAGCTCTCCTGTTCTTTATCTCCTCCTTCTTCTTCTCCAAACCTGTCCTCAGGAAAAGATCTGGTATCAGCCATTCCCACCTTGACAGAAATTGGAATCAAAGAGTGCATTCTTCTAGTTGTTTGCATTTATTTATTTATTTTTGTTTATTTGTTTGAGATGGAGTCTCACTCTGTTGCCCAGGCTAGAGTGCAGTGGTGCAATCTTGGCTCCTGCAACCCTTACCTCCAGGGTTCAAGTGATTCTCCTGCCTCAGCCTCCCGAGTAAATGAGATTATAGGTGTGCACCACCATGCTTGGCTAGTTTTTTTTTGTATTTTTAGTAGAGATGGGGTTTCGCCGTACTGGCCAGGCTGGTCTCGAACTCCTGACCTCAAGTGACCCACCCGCCTTGGCCTCCCAAAGTGTTGGGATTACAAGCTTGAGCCACCACGGCCGGCCAAAAGCATCGTTCTTAATGAAAAAAATATATCAACTGAAGGTTTGTGTTTTTTTTTGTTTGTTTAAACAACCCTTATGTGTCAACCACATTAAGCCTGGCTTCCTAGCATTAAGATGCTCCTGACTACCTGGGGAAACTCAACTTTCCACATAGACCATTACTGAAGTGGCACTGAGCAGAAGACAGGAGGGGTGTCCACGTGGGAAGGGTGTGTGATTCTCCTTGTCAAGGGTTTCAGCATCGTTCTTCAGTATGCACCCATGGTACTGAAACCAGCCTAAGAGTCCCAGAGACAGTTGTTTCTGGATAAACATAGAAATGAACTCTTCTGCTGTTAAAGCTTGAAACTTGTATTTTTTTAAATTTGAGTTCCTTCCTCGGGAAAAGCCTTTCAGGCCTATAAAAAAAATATCTGCAGGGCCCCTTGGTTCACACTGGTAATCTCAGCACTTTGGGAGGCTGAGGCAGGCCGATCACGAAGTCAGATCGAGAGTATCCTGGCTAACACGGTGAAACCCCATCTCTACTAAAAATAGAAAATATTAGCCAGGTGTGGTGGCATGTGCCTGTAGTCCCAGCTACTTGGGAGGCTGAGGCAGGAGAATTGCTTGAACCTGGGAGGTGGAGGTTGCAGTGAGCCGAGATCACGCCACTGCACTCCAGCCTGGGTGACAAAGCAAGACCCTGTCTCAAAAAAAAAAAAAAAAAAAAAAAAAAAAAAAAATAGTATCGGCTGGGTGCAGTGGCTCACACCTGTAATCCCAGCACTTTGGGAGGCCAAGGTGGGCAGATCACGAGGTCAAGAGTTTGAGACCATCCTGGCCAACATGATGAAACCCCGTCTCTACTAAAAATACAAAAAATAGCTGGGTGTGGTGGCGTGCGCCTGTAGTCCCAGCTACTTGGGAGGCTGAGGCAGGAGAATGGCATGAACCCGGGAGGTGGAGGTTGCAGTGAGCCGAGATCCTACCACTGCACTCCAGCCTGGCAATAGAGCGAGACTCGGTCTGAAAAAAAAAGAAAAGTATCAAAGAACTGAAACTCAGGGATTCAGGGTAGCAGGTGCCTCCTTGGCACTCCCTGGTTCCTGTTTTCTTACACATTGTTACATTTCTTCCCTGCTGTAGTAAAGCCTAGTTTTAGTCAGTCAGGGAGATGGATTTGAGACTGAGCTCCCACCTCCTTGGTTGCAGCACCCAATGAAAGCCTTCTTCCTTGGTAGTAGTTGAAATCTCAGAGAATGGCTCTCTGTGCAGCAAGGAACAGGACCTGGATGGAAATCCGGGGTTTCTCAGTAACAATATGCTGGTCAACCAGTTCTCTGTGGGAAAAGTAAGCCCACATTTTTATCATTTGCTGATATTCATGGTGTAAATACATGTGGCAGATTCAGGCTACCAATAGTATAACAACTGGCTCATGGTATTCCTATTTACCAGCCAGTCACGATGGCTCACACCTGTAATCCCAGCACTTTGGGAGGCCGCAGCAGGAGGATCACTTGAGGTCAGGAGTTTGAGACCAGCCTGGCCAAAATGGCGAAACCCCACTAAAAATACAAAAATTAGCCAGGCGTGGTGGTGGGCACCTGTCATCCCAGCTACTTGGGAGGCTGAGGCAGGAGAATCGCTTGAACCCAGGAGGCGGAGGTTGCTATGAGCCAAGATTGTGCCGCTGCACTCCAGCCTGGGCGACAGAGCGAGACTCCATTTCAAAAAAGAAAAGTATCCCTGTTTACCAATCAGCTCTTTCATTGAGAAAGTGTTAGTGGTTTCTTTTACAATAGAATCTTCTTTAAAGGTGGTATTCAGGGATCACACTCAACTCATCTGTTTATCATAACAGACGTGACTGGAGGCATTGCTTCTCACGTTACATATGTGTTAGGAGCCATATGAAATAATTCTGTGATCATGCTGGCCAGAGGCTAACATGTCTTTGAAATTTAAGCCTATTTTTTTTCTGAGACAGGGTCTTGCTCTGTAGCCCAGGCTGGAATGCAGTGGCGCGATCTAGCTCACAGCAGCCTCGAACTCCTGAGCTTAAGCAATCTTCCTGCCTCAGTCTCCTGAGTAGATTGGACTCCAGACACATGCCCCACGCCTGGTTAATTTTTAAATTTTTCCTTTTTGCAGGGACAGGGTCCCCTTTGTTGCCCCGGCTCTCTAGTATCCTGTATGGTGCATGATATTGGGCTGTAATTAGATGCTCGTTGAGGCAGGCTCATAATTCGTCATCAAGAAAAATTTGAATCCTGCAACTTTGGGAATGGTGGCCTTTCTTTGAAAAAGAGAGTCTGGGCCCAATGCAGTGGCTCATGCCTGTAATCCCAAACATTTTGGGAGGCCGAGGTGGGCAGATCACCTGATGTCAGGAGTTCAAGACCAGCCTGGCCAACGTGGTGAAACCCCGTCTCTACTAAAAATGCAAAAATTAGCTGAGCGTAGTGGTGCAAGCCTGTAATCTCAGCTACTTGGGAGGCTGAGGCGGGAGAATCACCTGAACCCGGAAGGCAGAGGTTGCAGTGAGCCAAGACTGCACCGCTGCACTCCAGCCTGTGTGGCAGAGTGAAACTCTGTCTCAAAAAAAAAAGAGAGTCTGTGTGAGACCCCTTAATTTTATAACTGTCAATTCTGGTAGCTAGTGTCAGATATCTAAAGCATAGGGAACTCTTTCTAACTGGCAGTGCAGACAATAAAAAAGAAAATGCCAGCCGGGCATGGTGGCTCCCACCTGTAGTCCCAGCACTTTGGGAGGCCAAGGCAGATGGATCACTTGAGGTCAGGAGTTCGAGACCAGCCTGGCCACCATGGTAAAACACCATCTCCACTAAAAATATAAAAATTAGACAGGTGTGGCGGCACGTGCCTGTAATCTCAACTACTCAGGAGGCTGAGGTAGGAGAACTGCTTGAACCTGGGAGGTGGAGGTTACAGTGAGCTGGTGTTGCAGTGAGCTGGTATTGCGCCACTGCACTCCAGCCTGGGTGACAAAGGAAGACACCATCTGAAAACAACAACAACCACAACAACCACAACAACAAAGTAAATGCATGTGGGGCCATCACACTTATGCTTCTCTACATCACGATGTCTTAAAGTTTAGTGGGTATCAGAATCACCAAGTTGGGACACGGATGAAGCTGGAAACCGTCATGCTCAGCAAACTATCACAAGAACAGGAAACCAAACACTGCGTGTTCTCAGTCTTAAGTGGGAGTTGAACAATGAGAACACATGGACGCAGAGAGGAGAACATCACACACCGGGGCCCGTTGCGGGGTCGGGGGTTAGAGGAGGGATAACGTTAGGAGAAACACTTAATGTAAGTGATGGGTTGATGGGTGCAGCAAACCACCATGGCTCATGCATACCTATGTAACAAACCTGCACGTTCTGTACATGCACCCCAGAACTTAAAGTATAATTTTTAAAACAAGGAAAAAAATCACCAAGTTTCAAAAATAGAGATTTATGTCCCCTCCTCCCAATATTCTGATTCAAAAGTTCTGGGTTGGCTCTAGAATCTATATTTTATGAGTAATTCAGGTGAATCTGATGCGGAGGCTCAGGGGACGCTTGGAGAGGCTGTGGTCTAGATCTTCTGAGTCCCACCCTTGTATGAAGATTGGTCATCAGACATGAATACATTTGGACCTGTAGAATCACCCTGGCTCGGGCGCAGTGGCTTACACCTGTAATCCCAGCTCTTTGGGAGGCCAAGGCGGGTGGATCACCCGAGGTCGGGAGTTCAAGACCAGCCTGGCCAACATAGTGAAACCCCATCTCTACTAAAAATACAAAATTAGCCAGGTGTGGTGGTGTGTACCTGTAATCCCAGCTACTTGGGAGCCTGAAGCAGGAGAATTGCTTGAACCTGGGAGGCGGAGGTTGTGGTGAGCTGAGATCTCGCCATTGCACTCCAGCCTGGGCAACAAGAGTGAAACTCCATCTCAAAAAAAAAATAAATAAATAATAAAATAAAAATAATCACCCTGGTTCAGCCGCAAGTCCCCTCTTGGCTTTTATCAAAGGCCAAAACAAGAAAGAGCCAGATAAGGAAATGTAGTGTTTTTACTCATTTTGATTTAATAATAAATTCCTTTTAGAATTTAATTTTATTGTGAAAAAGCTATTATCTGAAAAGAGAGTCATCACATTTTTTTTCCGTTAGTCCCTGTGATGCTCAAAATGAGCTAAATTTAGTGTTCAATAAAAATCTTGTCCCACCCCTGGTTCTTGGTGTGATTATGACTGCCTTTTTCTCCATAGTTTCTGATGCCTCAGCTTTTATTTTAAAGTGCCTTAAATCCTTTTTGGAAATGCACAATGTGTAACAAAGCAAAAAATAGATAAAACACAGAGAGCTGTGTTAGATATCATTACATTAACAAGGGACTATCTCTTGGTCCGTCCAAAGTTGTGGACTAGTAGGACTCTTTAGAGCACAGTTTGACTGTACCATTTCGTCTGCCCTTTAACATCAAATTCCCCTTTCTACTACCTTCATTAGCATAGGACTGACCAGACCATCAGTAAACCATAAGCAATTGTTCTTGGCTCACTGCAACCTCTGCCTCCTGGGTTCAAGTGATTCTCCTGCCTCAGCCTCCTGAGTAGCTAGGATTACAGGCACCTGCCACCACGCTTGGCTAATTTTTGTATTTTTAGTAGAGACGGGGTTTCACCATGTTGGCCAGGCTGGTCTTGAACTCCTGACCTCAAGTGATCTGCCCAACTTGGCCTCCCAAAGTGCTGGGATTACAGGCGTGAGCCACTGTGCCCTGGCCTAGTTTTTTTTTTTTTTTTTGAGATGGAGTTTCACTCTTGTTGCCCAGGCTGGCTTGTAATGGCGCGATCTCGGCTCACCACTACCTCCGTCTCCTGGGTTCAAGCAATTCTCCTGCCTCAGCCTCCCGAGTAGCTGGGATTACAGGCATGTGCCACCATGCCCAGCTAATTTTGTATTTTCACTAGAAATGGGGTTTCTCCATGTTGGTCAGGCTGGTTCCAAACTCCCGACCTCAGGTGATCCGCCTGCCTCGGCGTCCCAAAGTGTTGGGATTACAGGCGTGAGCCACTGCGCCTGGCCTAGGTTTTGTTTTTCAACCACACTTAAAAATTTTTTTTTGTTTTAGAGGCAGGATCTTGCTCTAAAGGAGTTGAGGCTGGAATACAGTGGCAAGATCCTAGCTCACTTCAGCCTTGAACTCCTGGGCTCAAGCGATCCTCCTGCTTCAGCCTCCTGAGCAGTTGGGACCACGGGTACCTGCCACCGCAACCGGCTATTTTTATTTTTTGTTGAGAAAGGATGTTGCTATGTTGCTCAGGCTGGTCTCAAACTTCTGGGCTCAAGCGATCCTTTTACGTGGGCCTCCCAAAGTGCTGGGATTACAGGCATGAACCACCATGATCAATCTTTAATCACACTTTTAAGAAAGTCTCCGAAAGGTTAGGGAGGGAAGTCGGGGGGAAGGGAAGACGTATCTCGAAAGTGAAGGCTTAAAAGTAAGTAGGGGTGGGCCGGGTACGGTGGCTCACACCTGTAATCCCAGCACTTTGGGAGGCTGAGGTGGGTGGATCACCTAAGGTCAGGCGTTTGAGACCAGCCTGGCCAACATAGCAAAACCCCGTCTCTATTAAAAATACAAAAATAAATTAGCCGGGTGTGGTGGCAGATGCCTGTAATCCCAGCTACTCAGGAGGCTGAGGCAGGAGAATCACTTGAACCCGGGAGGCGGAGGTTGCAGTGAGCTGACATCACGCCATTGCATTCCAGCCTGGGCGACAAGAGTGAAACTCCGTCTCAAAAAAAAAAAAAAAAAAAAAAGTAAGCAGGGGTGATATAGTCACTTAGGTGCAGTTTATCACTCATAGGGAGAGCACACCCCTCTCTCATTTGTATTGTCTCTCTTGGTCACTTTGTTCTTTCATCATTTTGACCCGTAGAACTGTCTAGAAGATTAGATGAAACTAAGATGGCCAGATTGCCCTGGTTATTTTGGCCACTTCTTTTTTGGGAGACTGAGGGCTCCTGCATTTTCTGCTGCAGTCCTCCAGGCATCTCAAATAGCTTAGAGTCCCAATTCCTCCACTGCTGCAGGCCCAAGGTTAATGGATGAGGGGAGAACTAATTCATTGATTTAGATGTTGGGTCAGAGCCAGGCTTTTGTTTGTGCTCAACTGCACTCAGGACTCAGAAGTTCTGCCAAAAAACCTGTGGCAATGCCATCCAATGTGAGCCTGGGACCAGTAACTGGAAACAAAATAAGCTTTTTTTTTTTTTTGAGACAGAGTCTTGTTCTGCTGCCCAAGCTGGAGTGCAGTGGCGCAGTCTCGGCTCACTGCAACCTCCACCTCTCAGATTCAAGTGATTCTTGTGCCTCAGCGTCCTGAGTAACCGGGACTACAGGCGCATGCCACCACGCCCGGCTAATTTTTGTATTTTTGGTAGAGATGGGTTTCACCATGTTGGCCAGGCCAGTCTTGAACTCCTGACCTCAAGTGATCCACCTGCCTCGACCTCCCAAAGTGCTGGGAGTACAGGTGTGAGCCACTGCGCCCAGCCAAGAAGCTTTTCTAGAACGTTTCTCAGCTCCATCCATGAGCATGACAGCGGGTCTTCCCCGTTATTCAAAACTGTAAACACTGAGTGTCTGATGAAAACTGGGCCTTATGTAATTGTATGAGTCCATTTTTACACTGCTGCTAAAGACATACCCAAGACTGGGTAATTTATAAAGAAAAAGAGGTTTGGCCAGGAGTGGTGGCTTACGCCTCTAATCCCAGAACTCTGGGAGGCCGAGGTGGGCGGATCATGAGGTCGGGAGATCGAGACATGTCCTCCTGGCCAACATGGTGAAACTCTGTCTCTACTAAAAATACAAAAATTAGCCGGGCGTGGTGGCGCGTGCCTGTGATCCCAGCTACTCGGCAGGCTGAGGCAGGAGAATCGCTTGAACCAGGGAGTCAGAGGTTGCAGTGAGCCAAGATCGTGTCACTCCACTCCAGTCTGGCAATGGAGTGAGACTCCGTCTCAAAAAAAAGTCTAATGGACTCACAATTCCATGTGGCTGGGGAGGCCTCACAATCATGGCTAAGGGCAAGAAGCACGCCTTACATGGTGGCAGGCAAGCAGAGAGTGAAAGGAAAGCAAAAGGTGTTTCCCCTTATAAAATCATCACATCTCATGAGACTTACTCACTACCATGAGAACAGTATGGGAGAAACCGCCTCCATGATTCAACCATCTCCCACTGGGTCCCTCCCACAACATGTGGGAATTATGGGAGCTACAATTCAAGGTGAGGTTTGGGTGGGGACATGGCCAAACCATATCAGTAATAATAATCAATATTATAATGGCTATCATTTTGTGTCATGTTTGACATTTTACAAGCCCTTCTATCTAAATCATCTCATGTGGTCCTGACAAAAATCACTGGAGTTGGTCCTAGTATCCCCTTGTGAAGTTCAGAGTAGATGAGTGTTTGCCTAAGAACTCACAGTTAGTCGTTTGTCTAAAGTTACAGAAGCAGTGACAGAGCCAGGATTTGAACACCGTGCTTTCAGCTACCCTGGAGAGGAGGTGGTGTGGTGGTTATGAATCCTGTAAGATGTAAGAACAATTTTTCAGGCTAGGCGCTATGGCTCACGCCCATAATCTCAGCAGTTTGGGAGGTCAAGGCAGGAAGATCACTTGAGGCCAGGAGTTTAAGACTAGCCTGGGCAACATAGCAAGACCCCATCTCTACCAAAAATACAAAAATTAGCTGGGTGTGGTGGTACACGCCTGTAGTCCCACCTACTTGGGAGGCTGAGGCAGATGATCTCTTGAGCTCAGGAGTTTGAGGCTGCAGTCAAACTATAATTGTGCTGCTGCACTCCAGCCTGGGCAACTGAGGAGGACCCTGTCTCTAGGGAAAAAAAAAATTGCTTATGGAAGAGATCTACATATATAACTACTTGAGTTTTGATTTCTTGTTTGACCTCGCGAGTCCATTATGCTGGACTTTTCTCAGGGTTAGGGCCATGTGAACTATAAACCTAACACGGATGTGAATGTGGTCAAGACAGTAAGAACTGTGAGTATTTGTATAATTCTCCAAGCGTCCAGCCATTGTCGCACAATCAGGGCCCAGCACAGAGAGAGTGGTCTTCTTTGGTCCCAGCCTACAAAGTGCCAGCTATCTACTGAGAGGGCCTCGCAGGTTCCACAGTGGAAGGCCAGGGATGAGGATGATGGAGACAAGCTCTGGCCAGTGAAGTGGCTTAGCTAGGGCAAGAAGCAGCGGGGTTTCCAGGCCCTTCTGTGATGGAGCTGGCTCATGTGGGTAAGAACTTCCCAAAGGCAGTTTGAACTCTTAGTCTGCTGGGCAAGGAGCAGGTTGCAGGGACAAGGGCACCAGTCCTGCTGATCACCAGACTTCCAATTTCTTCCTCTTCCAGGCTGTCACCCCTCATTCCTGCCCAGTAGGAAGGAGGAAGGCAGATTTCTTCTCCAAATGCTGCTTTTGTGAGACTGACCTCTGATTGGGTGACACGTGTCATGAGTACGTACCTGTTCTCCTTTTATTTTATTATTATTATTTGTGATGGAGTCTCCCTCTGTCGCCCAGGGGCGCGATCTTGGCTCATTGCAACTTCTGCCTCCCGGGTTCAAACAATTCCCCTACCTCAGCCTCTGGAATAGCTGGGATTACAGGCCTACACCATACCCGGCTAATTTTTGTATCTTTAGTAGAGATGGGGTTTCACCATGTTGGCCAGGCTGGTCTTGATCTCCTGACCTAAAGTGATCTGCCCTCCTCAGCCTCCCAAAGTGCTGGGATTACAGGAGTGAGCCACCGTGCCCGGCCTTGTTTTCCCTTTTTTTTTTTTTTCTTTCTTTTTTTGAGGTGGAGTCTCGCTCTTTCGCCCAGGCTGGAGTGCAGTGGCGCTGGTGCCATCTCGGCTCACTGCAAGCTCCATCTCCCGGGTTTAAGCGATTCTCCTGCCTCAGCCTCCTGAGTAGCTGGGACTACAGGTGCCTGCCACCACGCCTGGCTAATTTTGTTTTTGTATTTTTAGTAGAGAAGGGGTTTCACCACGTTAACTAGGATGTTCTTGATCTTCTGACCTCATGATCTGCCCGCTGCGGCCTCCCAAAGTGCTGGGATTACAGGCGTGAGCCATCGCGCCCGGCCCCCATTTCTAGCAGTTGAGTCATGCGCCCTCAGCACAACATACACGAGAGCCTTCCAATCTACCACCTTCCCTCTTACCCTCATCTCACGACGTGCCCCAGTGTGTGTTATTCCTGGGTACAGCGGGTGTCTGAGGTTCTCCCCAATACCATGCTCTCTCATCTGTTCTTTTTTCCTGGTGTTTCCCCTGCCTGGAATGTTGCAATTCCAACCCTGCAGCTATAGAGTTCTAACATATCTATGAAGCCCCTTGTAGAAGATCATCACGACCAGGCTCAGCTCATGCCTGTAATCTCAGCACCTAGAAAGGCTGAGGTGGGAGGATGGCTTAAGTCCAGGAGCTTAAGACGAGCCCGGGCAACATAGCGAGACCATATGGCTACCAAAAAATGAAAATAAAAAATTAGCTGGGCATGGCCGTGTGCACCTGTGGTCACAGCTATTCAGGAGGCTGAGGTGGGAGGATCGTTTGAGCCCAGGAGGTCGAGGCTGCAGTGAGCTATGATTGTGCCGCTGCACTCCAGCCTTGGTGACAGTGAAACCGTCTCAAAAGAAGTAAAAATAAAAAATAAAGACGGTAATCACTTACTCCCATGCATTCCCAGTGAGCTCGGGGTATACACATGTTATAGAACCTATCAAAATGTCACTTTATTTTGCCATCAGCCTCCCCATTCCTAATCAGGGGCTCTGTATCTTTCAGCTTCCTAGCACGCTTCTTGCATACAGTAGATGCCTCTTATTAGCTGTAAGGAATTGATAATATGCAGCTTACAGCTTCAAATGAAAGCCCCCACAGGAGGAAGTGTAAGAGAGGCAGACTAAGGAATGCACTATGACTTAATTCCAACGTCTCCAAGCAGGACATGTCTTTCACTGCCCATGAAGAATAGTAAATAGTCAGCCGGGCGCAGTGGCTCACGCCTGTAATCCCAGCACTTCGGGAGGTCGAGGTGGGCAGATCACCTGAGGTCAGGAGTTTGAGACCAGCCTGGCCAACGTGGCGAAACCCTGTCTTTACTTAAAGTACAAGAAATTAGCCAGGTGTGTGCCTGTAGTCCCAGCTACTCAGTAGGCTGAGGGTGGAGAATTGCTTGAATCCGGGAGGCGGAGGCTGCAGTGAGCCCAGATAGTGCCACTGCACTCCAGCCTGGGCGACAGAGCGACACTCCGTCTCAAAAAAAAAAAAAAAAAAGTGAATAGTTTCTTTTAGAGAAGTCCTCATAAATAAAACGTGCTCTAGAACGTGCCTGTGCTGACGTACTGAAGGACTGAGAGGACTACAGCTTTAGGCACCAGGAAGAATGTGGACCAGGGTGGCCCACTATCCCCACCCCGATACCTCCTTCCAGACATTTCTGTCCTCCTGAGGGAACAGTGCATATTTCCTATTCGAAAGGCCCCAATCTTCTGTAGCATCTTAAATTTGGTCTGCATCAGACTTCCTTTTTTTTTTTTTTTTTTTTTTTCTTTTTGAGACGGACGCTCGCTCTGTCGCCCAGGCTGGAGTGCGGTGGCGCGATCTCGACTCACTGCAAGCTCCGCCTCCCGGGTTCACGCCATTCTCCTGCCTCAGCCTCCCGAGTAGCTGGGACTACAGGCGCCTGCCACCACGCCCGGCTAATTTTTTGTATTTTTAGTAGAGATGGGTTTTCACCGTGTTAGCCAGGACTGTCTCGATCTCCTGACCTCGTGATCCGCCGGCCTCGGCCTCCCAAAGTGCTGGGATTCCAGGCGTGAGCCACGGCGTCCGGCTCTGCCTCAGACCTCCTTTAATTGGCACTTGGATTTCAGACAGGGTTTGCATTGAGTGGAAACACCAGGAGGACACTAAGAGCTTTGGAAAGGTCGACATGGAACCAGCTCTTTGCAGTATGAAGGGCTTCTTTCTAAGAAGGCTGGGGGAAGCTGGTAAGAAAGGAAACCATCTGACCAGGCACGGCGGCTCACGCCTGTAATCCCAGCACTTTGGGAGGCCAAGGCGGGCAGATCACGAGGTCAAGAGATCGAGACCATCCTGGCCAACATGGTGAAACCCTGTCTCTACTAAAAATGCAAAAAGAAAAATTAGCTGGGTGTGGTGGTTGGCACCTGTAATCCCAGCTATTCGGGAGGCTGAGGCAGGAGAATTGCTTGAACCCAGGAGGCAGAGGCTGCAGTGAGCTGAGATCTCGCCACTGCACTCCAGCCCGGGTGACAGAATGAGACTCTGTCTCAAAAAAAAAAAAAAAAAAAAAAAGGAAACCATCTCACCTCACCTCAGTCTCATCTCAGTCACCTGGGCATCTTTCAGATCCTTAGCTGACTCTCAGGAGCAGAGAAGAGAAGCTATTCCAACACTATTCTAGGCATTTCCGTGATCACCCCCAACCCCATGACAAAGAAGGCTGGCAAAACCCACCCATGGAAACAAGCCATTGGGATGACTTGTTTCCTGTGACATCTCCAACACTCAGCATAGTGCCTACCCCGTCATAGGTGCCCAATAAATGTTAAGTAGATAAATGAATGAATGACAACCAAACAAAATAGCCAAAGGATCCATTTGGTCAAACGGCTTTAAGGATCAAATCAGTTATAATTTTAAGCCAAATAAGCCTCCTGCTTGTTTTATTATGAAGACTAATCCAAGATTTGATTAGGTCATGCACTATTTTACTGTATTCACTGGAATAGTTTGGGTCCCAAGCACAGAATTTAGATCCTTGAGGGCAAGGATTACACCTTATTTTGCCCTCCTCTTCATCCAAATGCCATAGCTGATGATGCTATGAGGTGATTAGATAGAGAAATCTTGAGATGTCAAATATTTAAATCCAATTTTTCTTTAGTAAATGATCTTTCTCCATTAATTATATTTAACTTAGAGTATTCTGCCAATAGAAATAATCCCAAGTGAACTGAGTGCATAGTTGGTGTGACCTTTTCAACTAAAAAAAGGGGCTTCTGTTAGCATTATGCACGGAACTTTCAGAGCACTTAAGCCTGCAAAACCAATTGTAGTTTTTGTAAAATGCATCTAACAATGAGAATTTCTCATTATAAAGGAAAAAAATCGGCCAGCACGGTAGCTCCCACCTGTAATCCCAGCACTTTGGGAGGCCAAGGTGGGTGGATCACCTGAGGTCAGAAGTTTGGGACCAGCCTGACCAACATGGTGAAACCCTGTCTCTACTAAAAATACAAAAATTAGCTGGGCATGGTGGTGCATGCCTGTAATCCCAGCTACAGGAGAGGCTGAGGCTGGAAAATCACTTGAACCTGGGAGGCAAAGGTTGCAGTGAGCTGAGATCGTGCCGTTGCACTCCAGCCAGGGCGACAATAGCGAAATTCCATCTCAAAACAAAACAAAACAAAACAAAACAAAACAAAAAAAAAGAAAAGGGAAAAAAATAATGCAAGGAAGTGGTAGAGGTTTCCTTGTCTAGGACATAGTAATCTGCCTTGAGAAAATTCTCCAGTTTGTGAGGGTGAGTTCTGGTTGGATGCCAGGGGATTCCCCTGACAAATATTCTTATAATATTAAGTAGGAAAAAGTTCCCTGACTTGACTTTAATTTGATTCTCAAGGATTTAAAGATGTTTTCTTTGCAACCATGGCAAAGAACAAAACTGGAAACTATGAAAAGGCAAAATGAAACCATGAGAAGGATAGTCATATATTCATAAAGACCAAAATAATATTTTTGTCAAAATTTGAGTCACTTCTGGTTGGGCGCAGTGGCTCACGCCTGTAATCCCAGCACTTTGGGAGGCTGAGGAGGGAGGATCACTTGAGGTCAGGGGTTCTAGACCAGCCTGGTCAACATGAAGAAACCCCGTCTCTACTAAAGATACAAAAATTGGCTGGGTGTGATGGCTCATGCCTGTAATCCCAGCACTTTGGGAGGCCAAGGCAGGTGGATCATGAGGTCAGGAGATCAAGACCATCCTGGCCAACATGGTGAAACCCCGTCTCTACTAAAAATACAAAATTTAGCTGGGCGTGGTGGCACGTGCCTGTAATCCCTCACCCTGTCACCAGGCTGGAGTGCAGTGGTGCAATCTTGGCTCACTGCAACGTCTGCCTCCTGGGTTCAAGTGATTCTCCTGCCTCAGCCTCCCGAGTAGCTGGGAGTACAGGCACCTGCCACCACACCTGCCTAATTTTTGTATTTTTAGTAGAGATGGGGTTTCACCATGTTGGTCAGGCTGGTCTCGAACTCCTGACCTCGTGATCTACCTGCCTCAGCCTCCCAAAGTGCTGGGGTTACAGGCATGAGCCACCGCACCTGGCCCTACCAGGCTTTTTGGTTGCCTCTTAGGATAGCAATAATTGATGACTAGTCCCCTGAAAATTTCCTGTGAAATGGAAACGCCTTCCTTTCTGAATTGTCTTCATCAGTAGGAGCAGACAGCAATTTTCACAAATGCTAGAAATGCCGGTGTCAGCTTCCCGTCCTAGGGCACCCAGGTTAGCCCACCTATGCCCTCTTTGTAGCTTTCATTGCTTTGGGTATAGAAATGGATCCAGGAACTCATGAGATACAGTGGCAGTATGCAGAGAACGTTCTACTGAAGAAGAGGACAATCAATGCTTCTTCATGGGAGATGTTGCCTAATAGCTCTGAGAGTTGGGATTTCGGCCGGGCGTGGTGGCTCATGTGTATAATCCCAGCACTTTGGGAGGCCGAGGCAGGCGGATCACGAGGTCAGGAGATCGAGACCACCCTGGCCAACATGGTGAAACCCCATCTCTACTAAAAATACAAAAATTAGCTTCGCGTGGTGGTGCGTGCTGGTAGCCCCAGCTACTCAGGAGGCTGAGGCAGGAGAATCACTTGAACTCAGGAGGCGGATGTTGCAGTGAGCCGAGATGGCACCACTGCACTCCAGCCTGGTGACAGGGCGAGTCTCCGTCTCAAAAAACAAAAAAAAAAAAAGAGAGAAGTTGGAATTTCTTGGGGAGTCAAAATGAGAAAAGGATGATCTCACAGGGCTCACATTTTCAGCCTTTCTCTCTTGTGGTGTGTGAAGGCTGTTGGTGGTGGTGTTTTCTTTTTCTTTTTTTTCCTTTTGTTGAGACAAGGTCTTGTTCTATCACCCAAGCTGGATTGCTGTGGTGTAATCATGGCTCACTGCAGCCCCAAACTCCTGGGCTCAATTGATCCTCCCATCTCAGCCTCCCTGGGAGCTGGAACCACAGGTGCGCACCACCACACCCAGCTAATTTTTTTGTTTGTTTGTTTTTGTTTTTGTTTTTTTAGAGATGGGTTTTCACCATGTTGCCCAGGCTGGTCTCAAACTCCTGGACTCAAGCAATCCAGCTGCCTTGGCCTCCCAAAGGGCTGTTCTTAACATGGACATTACTGATAAATATTCTGCTTACAAAGGCCACTCACATCTTCCGGGCCCAGCACCTACGGGGAGGCCATTGAAGGGATGTCATGGTGCAAATGAGTTCCTTTGCCTCTCCAGGCTCCAGTCCTCATTAACAAACTGGAAGTGACAGCAGCCACAAGAACAACTCCCTAAAAGCTTTGCTGGCAGGAGGCAAAAGGGATGACGCACCATGCCTGGAACATCCTAAGTGCTCAATAAACAGCCGCTGTGGGAGGCTGCTTCCCCAGGTCCTCCTCCTTCACCACAGGGTTCTTGTAAATTTCCTAACTGTCCTTGGAGGCCTACGTTCCCTGCTGCAGCCATCCTGAGGCCCCTACCCTGTGACCTCATGGTTTCATAACAAAGATAATGACAGCTGGGCCAGGTGCAGTGGCTCACCCCTGTAATCCCAACACTTTGGGAGGTTGAGGCAGGAGGACTGTTTGATGCCAGGAGTTTGAGATCAGCCTGGGCAACATAGCAAGACCTCATCTCTACAAAAATAAAAAAATTAGCCAGGTGCAATAGCATATGCCTATAGTCCCAGCTACTTGGGAGGCTGAGACAGGAGGACCACTTGAGACCAACAGTCTGAGGCTGCAGTGATCATTCCACTGAACTCCAGTCTGGGCAACAGACTGTTTCTTAAAAAAAAGAGAGAGAGATAATAACAGCTAATTTATTGAGCACCTGCTATGTGCTGGGAAGTACCTAAACACTTTATATGCATTAACTCACTTAATCTTTGCAACAATGCCATGAGATAGGTACACTGTCATTTCCAATTCAAGGTGAGGAAACTGAGGCACAAGAAGGCTTTATTTTGCTGCCCAGTTGCTGCAACTCAGCAGGGCACTGGGCCCCGGGCTCAGGCTCAGTCCCGGGCCTTCCCCCCAGCTTCCCCTTTAACTCTGGAATCTTTGTGGGCTTGATCTGACAAAAATCCAGCAACTGTGTGGAAGATGGTTTGGAGGAAAACGTGCTTTGCATTTCTAAAGTCAACATCTCCATGAACTTTTGGAAAAACGTTCCTTTATCCAATTGGGGCTGTTGGTATTTGAGGGGGGGTTGGGGCTCCTGAGGTGGGGCTGAGCTGTGCTACAAAGTGGTCGCCCCACCCTTACCACAGAACTGCAGCCCACACCTCTGGGGACTCCTTCTGAGACAGCGGGTCTGGTAGGCTTCCAGCAGTTACTTTATGTTTTTGGATCATCTATCTGGACTGGCCCAGTTTCCAGTGGCTTCCTCCATGTAACTCTCCAGAGACAGCCGGGATGTTTCAAGTGCTGGCTCCCTTTGAAGGAGGTCTCCTTCACAGACTGGATCTTCAGGTTATCAAATACTGTTGTGTCCACAGTTGGTTCCTTCCACTGAGTTCTTGATCTCGCTGACTTCAAGAATGAAGCCACGGACCCTCGCGGTGAGTGTTACAGTTCTTAAAGATGGTGTGTCCAAAGTTTCTTCCTTCTGGTGGGTTTGTGGTCTCGCTGACTTCAGGAGTGAAGCCACAGACCTTCACTGTGTGTGTTACAGCTCTTAAAGGTGGCACGTCCAGAGTTGTTTATTCCTCCTGGTGGGTTCGTGGCCTCGCTGACTTCAGGAGTGAAGCTGCACACCTTCACAGTGAGTGTTACAGCTCATAAAGGTAGTGTGGACCCAAAGAGCGAGCAGCAGCAAGATTTATTGTGAAGAGTGAAAGAATAAAGCTTCCACAGTGTGGAAGGAGACCCGAGCGGGTTGCCCCTGCTGGCTTAGGTGGCCAGCTTTTATTCCCTTATTTGGCCCCACCCAGGTCCTGCTGACTGGTCCATTTTACAGAGTGCTGATTGGTGTGTTTACCATCCTTTAGCTAGACACAGAGTGCTGATTGGTGCATTTTTACAGAGTGCTGATTGGTGCATTTACAATCCTTTAGCTAGACACAGAGTGCTGATTGGTGCGTTTACAGTCCTTTAGCTAGACACAGAGCGCTGTTTGGTGCGGTTTTACAGAGTGATGATTGGTGTGTTTACAGTCCTTTAGCTAGACACAGAGTGCTGATTGGTGCATTTTTACAGACTGCTGATTGGTGCATTTACAATCCTCTAGCTAGACAGAAAATTTCTCCAAGTCCCCACCCGACCCAGAAGCCCAGCGGGCTTCACCTCTCACTGTCACTATGACTTGTCACTTGCATGAAAGCATTTTCCATTTTCCATGTCCCTTCACCTCTTAGCTGCAGGGAGATGGAGGATTGATTTCATCTTTTCTGTCCCTTATTTATTTACTTATTAAATTTTTTTTTTTTTTGAGACGGAGTCTTGCTCTGTCACCCAGGCTGGAGTGCAATGGCACGGTCTCAGCTCACTGCAACCTCTGCCTCCCGGGTTCAAGTGATTCTCCTGCCTCAACCTCCCAAGTAGCTGAGACTACAGGTGCCTGTTACCACGCCCAGTTAATTTTTGTATTTTTTAGTAGAGGCGGGGTTTCCCTATGTTGGCCAAACTTGTCTTGAACTGCTGACCTCGTGATCTGCCTACCTCAGCCTCCCAAAGTGCTGGGATTACAGGTGTGAGCCACCGCGCCCTGTAATTTTTTTTTTTTTTTTTTACAGAGTCTTATTCTGTCCCCCAGGCTGGAGTGCAGTGGCATGATCTTGGCTCACTGCAACCTCTGTCTCCCAGGTTCAAGCAGTTCTCCTGTCCCGAGTAGCTGGGACCACAGGAGCACACCACCACACCCAGCTCATTTTTGTGTTTTTAGTAGAGACAGGGTTTCACCATGTTGGCCAGGCTGGTGTCAAACTCCTGGGCTCAAGTGATCCTCCCACCTTGGCCTCCCAAAGTGCTGGGATGACAGGTGTGCCTACCTCTTATTTAATTTTGAATTTTTATTTTTATTTTTTTAATTTAAAATTTTTATTTTTATTTTTATTTAATTAGAGACAGGGTCTCACCAAGTTGCCCAGGCTGGGCTCAAACTCCTGGGCTTAGGTGATCCTCCCACCATGGCCTCCCAAAATGCTGAGATTACAAGCGTGAGCCACTGCACCCTGCCTAGTCCCTTATTTAGAAGTGGGGAGGTTGGTGCCTCCTTAGAAGTAATTCTTTTTTGCCACTGATGGTAACAGCTATGGTTTCTTGTTTCTGTTCTTTGTCCTTAGCAGTGTGCCCAGGTCTTTATGTCCAATCTCGCCAGTTTCACAGATGAGGAAACGGAGGCTCAGAGTACTTATGTGCTAGGTGGAGCTGGGGTTGAAACCCAGTTCTGTCTAGTGCCGAAGCCTGTTTTCCTAACCACCAGACTCTCCTGCCTCCAGCTGCCTGCAGTCCTCCGTGGGGATCAAGAGGGTGCGCGTGGGGCTAGTCCAAATGGCAGGTGACTTTGAAAAATCCCTATTTGAGGCCGGGCGCGGTGGCTCACGCCTGTAATCCCAGCACTTTGGGAGGCCAAGGCGGGCAGATCACGAGGTCAGGAGATTGAGACCATCCTGGCCAACACGGTGAAACCCTGTCTGTACTAAAAATACAAAAGTTAGCTGGGAGTGGTGGCATGCGCCTGTAGTCCCAGCTACTTAGGAGGCTGAGGCAGGAGAATCACTTGAACCGGGGAGGTGGAGGTTGCAGTGAGCCGAGATCGCACCACTGCACTCCAGCCTGGGTGACAAAGCAAGACTCTGCCAAAAAAAAAAAAAATCCCTGTTTGCCTCTGGAATCCATTATTGATGAGACTTACTTGTTCTGTTTAGGCTAATATTGATGTTAATTTGCATTTTGTGAGCTTACAGTAGCTCAAGGTATGGAAGCTGGGAGGGGGAATCAAGGAAGACGTCAGATGGAGGTTGGAAATCAGCCTTATTGCACCAACAAAGTAGTGGCTATAGAAGTGGGTAACCGAGGCTTGGCCATGTGTGCAGGTTTTATGGTAGACGATGAAATGATGAATTTCGGTCTGTGATGCAGGTTCATTGAGTTCAGACACTTATAATTTAAAATTCACAGCGACCAAGCAATGGCTGATTTGAAGGCTTTCTGCATTTAATTAGCAAAAAAAAAAAAAAAAAAAAAAAAAAAAAAAAAATTCTTTTCACTGGGTGTGGTGGCTCACGCCCGTAATTCCAGCACTTTAGGAGGCCGAGGTGGTCAGATCACGAGGTCAGGAGTTCGAGATCAACTGGCCAATATGGTGAAACCCCATCTCTACTAAAAATACAAAAATTAGCCGGGCATGGCGGTGTGCGCCTGTAGTCCGTGCTACTCGGGAGGCTGAGGCAGGAGAATCACTTGAACCCAGGAGGCAGAGGTTTCAGTGAGCTAAGATCGCGCCATTGCACTCCAGCCTGGGCAACAGAGCAAGATTCCGTCCCCTCCTCCACCCCCCGCAAAAAACAAAAACAAAAACAAAAACAAAAAAGATCATACAAATGAATACAATAAACAAAGATGTTGGAGACTTTACTGTTTTGGGGGAGTTTTCAGTGCCTTGGTAACATGCATTTCTTTCCAGACAACAATCCCTATTAAGTATGTGTCTTATTCCCAGTTTATTAATGTGGTCCCCATGGACACCTCTATGAGGCAGCTTTCTGTTAGGCCAGATTGTCATTCTCCTTTTTAAAATGCTGAGATGATGATTTTCTCCAATTATGATCAGTCTTCCTTCTGATTTAATGAGGTTTGATTTGTTTCAGAAAATTTTCATGCCTATACCTGCCACACTTTAGCGGCGGCCGACACCTGGCTTGCCACGGTGGGTGCATGTATTTATTGTGTGTATAGAGAGAAGGGAGGATGTCACTGTGAACCAAAGAAACCCCAACTAATTGCAACACAAAGAGTGTTCCCTTGCTCAGGACCCCCTTTTTTTTTCATGGCCATTTCTGGAAAAGATGAGCTGCTCCAGGCAAGATATTCTTCAGAAACATCAATTTCTGTGAAAACACAGTCCAAAGAAAATGCAGAGGAAATCAGATGGCTGTGTGCCTTCCTGGGCCAGCGCTTGTTTTTGTTTTTGTTTTTGTTTTTAGGTGCAGTCTCGCTCTGTCGTCGGGTTGGAGTGCAGTCTCGCATCCTCGGCTCACTGCAAACTCTGCTTCCTGGGTTCAAGTGATTCTCCTGCCTCAACCTCTCGAGTAGCTGGGATTACAGGTGCCTGCCACCACACCTGTCTAATTTTTGTATTTTTAGTAGAGACGGGGTTTCACCATGTTGGCCAGGATGGTCTCGAACTCCTGACCTCAGGTGATACACCCGCCTCGGCCTCCCAAAGTGCTGGGATTACAGGCGTGAGCCACCACGCCCGGCCACCAGCGCTTGTTTTTAATGGGGGCATCTGATACTTGTTCCCGTCAACAGGCCCCTCTCTCTCCTTCATCTCATTCTTATTTACCCATCTGCAGAAAAACACACAAAGCTGTCTCTCTAGCTCCAAGAAGACTTGGACGTGATGCGGCTTGCTTGGCACATATATCTTTTTTTTTTTTTTCTTTTTTTAACATTCTTTTGAGTTGTTCAAGATAGAGAAAAGAAATTACAGGCTGGGCACAGTGGCTCATGCCTATAATCCTAGAACTTTGGGAGGCTGAGGCAGGCGGATCACCTGAGGTCAGGAGTTTGAGACCAGCCTGGCCAACATGGCAAAACCCCATCTCTACTAAAAATACAAAAATCAGCCAGACATGGTGGTGGGCACCTGTAATCCCAGCTACTCAAGAGGCTGAGGCAGGAGAATCGCTTGAACTGGGGAGGTGGAGGCTGCAGTGAGCTGAGATCATGCCATTGCACTCCAGCCTGGGTGACAAAGCGAGACTCCATCTCAAAAAAAAAAAAAAAAAGAAAAGAAAAAGAAATTACACACATGTTCAGGCCATGTAAAAATTTCCAAATGGCTAAGATCATGACCTGATATTGACTATTATTTAGCCTAGGGCAGTGGTCTAGGCTGTCTTTGACAAGAATGAAGACATGTGAAAGACAGCCTAGACCAGTGTCATTCATTCATGCACGCATTCATTCAACAAGCCGGTGCTGATTGATGGTCATGTGCCATTCACTGATGGTGAGGTGGACCGACTTGCCTCTTCCTAAGAGGATGAACACGTCTAGTTGTTTTCTAGTGATGGCAGTGGGTTTTCTTGACGCACAGCTTGCCTAGAGATTGCTTGTGAACCAGGATACTCATTTCCCAAGGATAACTGAGTAAGGAAAGCAAGGAAGACTGTTAGAGTAGAAGGACAGTCAACCACCCAGGCCTCCTGGCCACCATGTTCTGATCAGTTAGGCTGTTGCACTCAGCTATGATGTGGCTTGTGATGATGGCAAAGGCTCCAAGTCAAGCTGATTTGCAAAGGTTTATACTTGGATGAAGCAGACTTCCCTAAGTCCTTGACAGTTGACCCCATACTGAGGGAGCTGCATTGGTGATAGGTACCTGCCACTACAGACCCTCTTTCTGGGAACATGAGCCCCAGTAGATGACATTCAGTGTGGACTCCATCGTTGATTCATGTGTCACTCCTAAAGAATAGAGTAAGTGGGCTGGGTGCGGTGGCTCATGCCTGTAATCCTAGCACTTTGGGAGGCCGAGCAGGCGGATCATGAGGTTAGGAGTTCGAGAATAGCCTGGCCAACATAGTGAAACTCTGTCTCTGCTAAAAATACAAAAATTAGCTGGGCATGGTGGCATGCACCTGTAGTCCCAGCTACTCGGGAGGCTGAGGCAGGAGAATCGCATGAACCCAGGAGGCGGAGGTTGCAGTGAGCTGAGATTGCGCCACTGCACACCAGCCTGGGGGACAGAGTGAGACTCCATCTCAAAAAAAAAAAAAAAAAGAAATTAACACACCCTTTCTCAATTAAAAAAAAAATAAATGAAACAAGCTTATGCTCAGATTTCACTACTGTTTTGTTTTGGTTTCTTCAATTTAGTAGTGTTTCATTTTAAAAACCAGACCACGCTTTTTATTTTGTTTGTTTGTTTGTTTTGCACCCAAGAAGAGGCCCAGAATTGCAAAATCCTTTTCTTAGATTTAGTCCAGACATATGTTTCTGAGAACATTTGCTTTTACATGAGTAATAAGTGGGACAAAAGAAATGAGAGAAATGAATGATCTATATTTTTACATGGAATAATGTATAAAAGTACATGTAAGTCTGGGCGCAGTGGCTCACGCCTGTAATCCCAGCGCTTTGGGAGGCCGAGGTGGGTAGATCATGAGGTCAAGAGATCGACACCGTCCTGGCCAACATAGTGAAACCCCGTCTCTACTAAAAATACACAAATTAGTCAGGCATGGTGGCATGTGCCTGTAGTCCCAGCTGCTTCGGAGGCTGAGGCAGAATTGCTTGAACCCGGAGGCAGAGGTTGCAGCGAGCCAAGATTGCACTCCAGCCTGGTGACAGAGTGAGGTTCCGTCTCAAAAAAAAAAAAATATATATATATATATAGTGCATGCATGAGGCCAGGTGCTGTGGCTTATGCCTGTAATCCCAGCATTTTGGGAGGCTGAGAGGGGTGGATCACTTGAGGCTAGGAGTTTGAGACCAGCCTGGGCAACATGGGGAAACCCTATCTCTACCAAAAAAAAAAAAAAAAAAAAAAAAAAAAAAAAAAAAATTAGGTGCGGTGGTGCATACTTGTAATCCCAGATACTTGAGAGGCTGAGGCATGAGAATGGCTTGAACCTGGGAGGCTGAGGTTGCAGTGGGCTGAGATCACACTGCTGCATTCCAGCCTGGGCAACAGAGTGAGACTCTGTCTCAAAAAAAAAAAAAAAAAAGGGTACATGCATACATGCATGAAAGATCTTTGAAACAATGAAAAGTTCTATAGGTGTATGTAAGATTACAGTAATTGAAGCAGTGTGTTATTGGTAAAAATAGTAGAATATGGATGAATAGAACACAGAAGACCACCATAAGCAGATCCCAGAACACATAATAAGAGTTTATGATAAAGGCGTTTTACAAACCATTGCTAAAGGGATGAATTATTTAATTAATGATGGTAAGAGAATGAAATATCTGAGAGAGGTCTCAAGTTATGTTTACCTTCACCATCAGAGATCAAACCATGTCAAAATGAATTCAAGATGGATGAAGAGTAAGATGCAGTAACAAAACCATTAAAAAAAATCCAAAAGAAGATCTAAATGATCTCAGAGTCAAACAGGACATTGTAATTTATTATTTATTTATTTATTTTTCGAGATGGTGTCTTGCTCTGTCACCCAGGCTGGAGTGCAGTGGTGTGATCTCGGCCCACTGCAACCTCCACCTCCCAGATTCAAGCGATTCTCCTGCCTCAGCCTCCCCAGTAGCTGGGATTACAGGTGTGTGCCACCACACCCGGCTAATTTTTGTATTTTTAATAGAGACGGGGTTTCGCCAGGTTGGCCAGGCTGGTCTTGAACTCCTAACCTCAGGCGATCCACCCGCCTCGGCCTCCCAAAGTGCTGGGATTACAGGCATGAGCCACCACGCCCGGCCTATTTATTTATTTATTGAGACAGAGTCTCACTCTGTTGCCCAGGCTGGAGTGCAGTGGCCCCATCTCTGCTCACTGCAATCCCCGCCTCCTGGGTTCAAGCAAATTTCATGCTAATTTTGGTATTTTTGGTAGAGACGGGTTTCGAAATGTTGGTCAGGCTGGTCTCGAACTCTTGACCTCAAGTGATCTGTCTGCTTCAGCTTCCCAAAGTGTGAGATTACAGGCATGGGCCACCATGCTCGGCCTGTGTGGACAATGTCATTTTAAAAAATGGAAGTAATTAAAAAGGGAAAGACCCATAGATTACATTATATAAAATGTAAAACATTTTTTGGTCAAAATATCATAAGCAAAATTAAAACACATATTACAACAAACACCAATGAAATATATTAAGAGCTTTAAAAATATAAAACAGCTGGGAGCGGTGGCTCATGCCTGTAATCCCAGCACTTTGGGAGGCTGAGGCAGGCGGATCACGAGGTCAGGAGATCGAGACCATCCTGGCTAACATGGTGAAACCCCGTCTCTACTAAAAGTACAAAAAATTAGCCGGGCGTGGTGGCGGGCACCTGTAGTCCCAACTACTCAGGAGGCTGAGGCAGGAGAATGGCATGAACCCGGGAGGCGGAGCTTGCAGCAAGCTGAGATCGCGCCACTGCACTCCAGCCTGGGGGACAGAGTGAGACTCCGTCTCAAAAAAAAAAAAAAACAAAAACAAACAAACAAACAACAACAACAAAATATATATATATATATATATATATATATATATATATATATATATATATTTGAAACAGGCCGGTGCAGTGGCTCACATTTGTAATCCCAGTGCTTTGGGAGGCCCAGGTAGGAGGATTGCTTGAGCCCAGAAATTTGAGAACAGCCTGGGAAACATAGCAGCATCCTGTCTCTACAAAAAATGAAAAATTCATCAGGTGTGGTGACACATGCTTCTAGCCCTAACTACTTGTGGGAGAATCACTTGAGCCCAGGAGTTCCAGGATGCTATGAGTTATGATTGCAACCCTGTACTCCAGCCTGGGAAACAGGGTAAAACCCTGTCTCTAAAAAAAAAAAATATATATATATATATATACATATATATGTAATGAATGCTTGCACCAAGAGAAAAGTAAGCAAAAAGTAGGCAAAAATATAGATAATTCATTAGAAATACACATTAATGGAAAATATATTTTAAAGAATTCACACATACAAGGAACAAAATGATTATTTAAATGCAATTCTGTGATTCTAGTTTTCCCTCATCAAATTAGTAAAGATAAGAAGAATATTTAACTCTAGGTTACATTTGCAGGAAAACAAGCCCTTTATGTACATTTGATGAAGGTGTAAATTGCTAAAATATTTTTCAAAATCAATTTGTCAATATATATCAACAGTCCTAAAAATATTTATGCCCTTTGCTCCAGTAATTTCATATCACACAGTCATCAGAGAGATGCAGACCAATATTTATATCCTGGGATTTTATTGCAGCATCATTTGTAATAATGAACAATTGGAAGCAACTCAAATATTCAAGAGAGAGCAATTATAAACAACATTATGATATATCAAGAAAATGGAAGATTATATGGCCGGTAAACATCTTGTGCTATGGTTTGGATGTGGTTTGTCCCTGCCAGACTCATGTTGAAATTTGATACCCAATGTAGCTGTTTTGGGAGGTAGGACCTAGTAGGAGGTGTTTGGGAGGGGGACAGTTCCCTCATTAATAGATTAGTGCTCTTCTGCGGCTGGGCGCGGTGGCTCACTCTTGTAATCCCAGCACTTTGGGAGGCTGAGGCGGGCGGATCATGAGGTCAGGAGATCGAGACCATCCTGGCTAACATGGTGAAACCCCGTCTCTACTAAAAATACAAAAAATTAGCCAGGCGTGGTGGTGGGCGCCTGTAGTCCCAGCTACTCGGGAGGCTGAGGCAGGAGAATGGTGTGAACCCGGGAGGCGGAGCTTGCAGTGAGCTCAGATGGCGCCATTGCACTCCAGCCTGGGCGACAGAGCAAGACTTCATCTCAATAAATAAACAAACAAACATTACATTAGTGCTTTTCTGCAAGGGTAAATGAGTTCTCCCTCTGGCAGGAATAGATTAGTTCCTCTGGCAGGAAAAGATTAGTTCCTTCCAGAGCAGACTGAGATTGTTAAAAAGAAAAAAAAAAAGTCTGGCTGGACACAGGGCTCACACCTGCAATCCCAGCACTTTGGAGGCTGAGGCAAGAGGATGGCTTGAGCCCAGGAGTTTGAGACCAGCTTGAGCAACATAGCAAGACCTCATCTCTACAAAAATAAAAATTAAAAAATTAGTCAGGCATGGTGGCATGGGCCCGTAGTTCCAGCTACTCAGGAGGCTAAGGCGTTAAGTATTGCTGAAGCTTAAGGGTTGGAGGCTGCAGTGAGCCGTGATCATGCCACTGCACTCCAACCTGGGTAATAGTGTGAGACCCTGAAAAAAAAAGTCTGGCTTCTCCAGTTTTTCTTTTTTGCTTCCTTTCTTGCCATGTGATCTTTGCACACCTCCACTTCCCTCCTGTTTTCTGCCTGGAGTGGAGGCCCTCACCTGATGCCCCTTCCCAATCTTGGATTTTCCAGCCACCAGAATCATGAGCCAAATACATGTATTTTCTTGATAAATCACCCAGCTTCAGGTCTTCTGTAATAGCAACACAGAACAGACCAAGACATTTTGTTTTCAAAGAATATTCCATGTCACGGGGAAAGTTTCATAATACGGTGTTATGTGAAAATAGATACACTGGTTCTATTTTGAAATAAATACATATTTAAAATGAAACAGGAAGAAAATATGCCAAAATGTTAACTGGTTCCCTTCCCTCTCCTCCCCTCCCCTCTCCTCCCTTCCCCTCCCCTCCCTTCCCCTCCCCTTTCCTTTCCTTTCCTTTTTGAGAAAGGGTCTTGCTCTGTAACCCATGATAGAATGCAATGGTGCAATCATGGCTCACTGTAGCCTCGAACTCCTGGGCTCAAGCAATTCTCTCATCTCAAGATGTTGAGAGTACAGGTGTGTGCCACCACATCTGACTAATTTAAAAATATATATATTTTATATATTGATATTGATAGAGACAGGGTCTCACTATGTTGCCCAGACTGGTCTTGAATTCCTGAACTCAAGTGATCCTCCTGCCTTGGCCTCCCAAATTGTTGGGATTACAGGCATAAGCCACTGCACCCAGCCCAGATTTCTACCATAAGCCTGGATTGTATAATGCAGAGCATAAATAACAATCAAATAGGAAGAGGTAGCAACGTTTATTTTCACTAAACTGAAAAGCACTGCCTAAGTGCAATTTTATTATATTTATTGTTCTCTAATACAGACTCTAAGCCCATTATCAATCAATCCAAAAGCCTGTTATCTAGATAATTCTAGACAATGCAAAGTCCTTCATCTAAAATTGAAGTTCCTTGGAGATCAGGTCCCTGGTTACTTTCCCGTTCCTATTATTTACCATAACAGGCTGGCCTCCTCCCGATTCCCTAAACACTTCTGAGTCTCCTCTGCTCCTTTTTTGTTTTTGTTTTTGAGATGGAGTCTTGCTCTTTTCACCCAGGCTGGGCTCACTGCCACCTATACCTCCCCAGTTCGAGTGATTCTCCTGCCTCAGCCTCCCAAGTAGCTGGGATTACAGGTGTGCACAACCACGCCTGGCTAATTTTTGTATTTTTAGGAGAGATGAGGTTTCGCCATTTTGGGCAGGCTGGTCTCAAACTCCTGACCTCAGGTGACCCGCCTGCCTCAGCCTCCCAAAGTGCTGGGATTACAGGCAGGAACCACCATGCCCTTCCCCTCTGCTCCTTTGCATGTGCTGTTCTCTCCATCTGGAATTTTCTCAGTCCTTCTCCCTGCCCATCCAGGTCCCCAGGGGTTCAAATCAAGTCCTCTCTACTCTGAGAACATCTTCCCAGTCAAGCCTCTGAATTCCTACAAGCCTTTGTTATATTAAATAATTCTCTGTTATCTAACTTTCTCTGAAGGCATCTGTTTCTGCAACTGGATTGCAAGCACCTTGTCTAGTGTGATGCTTATATATAAGAGTAGTGTTAGTACACTGCAGGTGCTCAATAAATACTGCAGATTATCCTTTTTTTTTTTTTTTTTGAGATGGAGTCTCGCTCTGTCGCCCAGTCTGGAGTGCAATGGCGTGATCTTGGCTCACTGCAACCTCCTCCTCCCGGGTTCAAGCAATTCTCTGCCTTAGCCTCCCGAATAGCTGGGATTACAAGCGCCCGCCACCATGCCCATCTAATTTTTTTGTATTTTTAGTAGAGACGGGGTTTCACCATGTTGGCCAGGATGGTCTTGAATTCCTGACCTCGTGATCCACCCACCTTGGCCTCCCAAAGTGCTGGAATTACAGATGTGAGCCACTGCACCTGACCAGATTAGCCCATTTCTAAGCTACTTGTGGCAACATGGTCCTCTATGCGTTTAGGAAACTGTTTTTTTTTCTTTGCATGTTTCCCCTCACCCTCCCCAAACAAAGCCATTTAGAGACCAATGGACCAGACCTTGCGTAATCTCAGTGAGCCTGTGAGCATCCCAGATTGAACAGAAATTCAGCTGTAGACCTAGGAGATGTTTATTATCCTCCCTCCTTCTTTTGTTGCTTTTCACACACCTCTGTGCTCGAAAAGAGTCACCTGGTATATGAACTCTACACAGATGCTTGGAATCTTTTGTCCTTTTAACCTAGCAAGGGAAGGAGTTGTAAAGGATAAAGACTTCTTTTTATTACCTTTTAAAATAAATGAAATCGGCCGGGCATGGTGGCTTACGTCTGTAATCCCAGCACTTTGGGAGGCCGAGGCAGGCGGTTCACTTGAGGTCAGGAGTTCACGACCAGCTGGACCAACATGGTGAAACCCCGTCTCCACTAAAAATACAAAAATTAGCTGGGCGTGGTGGCATGCGCCTGTAGTCCCAGCTACTTGGGAGGCTGAGGCAGGAGAATTGCTTGAACCTGGGAGATGGCAGTTGCAGTGAGCTGAGATTGCACCACTGCACTCCAGCCTGGAAGACAGAGCAAGACTCTGTCTTAAAAAAAAAAAAATTAAAAAAAATAATAAAATGAAATCATCTTTCATTTTAGTTATGGAGTTTGAGGAAGAGTGAGGCCTTCCTTACAGAGCCAGGGCCAGCTGTGTTTATACTGAACATCAGGGCCGGGACCTAAGAATGGTGACAGGTGTGGGTGGCCACAAGGTGTTGGCAAGAGGTCACAGACTCAGATACCTGCATGGCCAGACATGCAGCAAACTGGGCGGGTGTGAAACAGTAGTTGTGGGTGGGACCAGAGGTGGAAGTACATGATATTTAAGCTTCCTGAGCCCTTACTTGCTCAGGCCTCTGGAGGGACCCTAGCAACTCTGTATTTATAATTTCAATTTATTTTACTTAGAGAAGTCACTCCAACTAATAGAAGCTTCAGGCCCGATAAAACCTATCTTTGCCCTTGGTGGAACTCTGGTACCCAACGTGCCCCGGCCTAAGTTAAGTTGGATCATTTGGCCTCAAGTGATGACAGCTAATCAGGAGTGTTTCTAGGGCTTTTGGTTTTTCCAGAGCAGGAGGAGTCCAGATTTTTGTATGAAATCTCTGACATTTTAAATGTTGGTAACTTACAGCCAGGCACGGTGGCTCACACTGTAATCCCAGCACTTTGGGAGACTGAGGCATGTGGATCATTTGAGGTCTGGAGTTCAAGACCAGCCTGGGCAACATAGTGAAACCCCATCTTTACTACAAATACAAAAATTAGCTGGGCATGGTGGCACGTGCCTGCAATCCCAGTTACTTGGGAGGCTGAGGCAGGGGAATCACTTGAACCCAGGAGGTGGAGGTTGCAGTGAGCTGAGATTGTGCCACTGCACCCCAACCTGGGTGACAGAGTGAGACTCTGTCTCAAAAAAAAAAAAAAAAGTCGATAACTTAAAACAAAAAACCACTGTGGCCAAACAAGTTGTGTGTATATATAGCAGGGAGTGAACTCGTGGACTGCCAATCTGTGACTTCTGGTTATTTGAGTTCAGAGGAATTACAGAATTGCCAAATTCTGTCATTTGGCTCCATGGCAGGGTCTACCTGCCCTCTGTCCTCTGCCCGTTAGAACATGTTTGGATAGGTCTCTGCCAGGGAGCTTTGATCTTTTCTGTGGCTGCAGCCAACAGCCAGACATCTTCTAAATGTCAGCCACTAGTCACAAGGACAGAAAGCCGACCGAGGGTGCGGGTGGACAAATTGGTATAAATTCATTTCCACAGTCGGCAAAGCCAACCAAAGCACGTGGTCCACTGACAGTGATGTGGCAGCAAAGTCACTTGAACATGTGAAGACAACGTGGGGTGGCTGTTGTTCTTCCCGGGCACTGATTAATCATGTAGGTGGGTAACTGTGTCGTGCTCCTCCGGAGGGCTGCAGCCAATGAGTTCAGGGGAGATTTATGTAACTGCTCAGACGGAGAGGAAGTCACTTCCCTCTAGCTCCCAAATCCACTTGAGGCCACACACCCAGGCTTTCATAACTGCAGGCTTTCCACCTTGTGAACACTCCTCAGAAACTGCAAAGGGCCCCCAATTAAAGGAGTGACTTCCGTGTGTCATTTCATGTATAGAGCATGATGCTTCTTCTAAAGCTCCCGGGATGACAGGGGACATCAGATGGGGCCACAGGCTGGTATTTGGGGCAGAACGCAACTGTCAAGGATATTGGGGAGAAAGACGAGGCTGATAAGAACAAGGGATTTCGAGTGACAGCCTGTGGGCGTCCTTCCGTTGTCAGCTCAGATCGGCCATAAAGCTGCTTTGAGTGGCTGTGTTTCCATTGCTAATTAGCATGCCGTGGGAGCTGCTTTGCCATAGAGAGGTTTCAGGGCCCGCCGCATGGTTTTTTTTTTTTTTTTTTTTTGAGACGGAGTCTCACTCTGTAGCCCAGGCTGGAATGCAGTGGCCCAATCTCGGCTCACTGCAACCTCCTGGGTTCAAGCAATTCTCCTGCCTCAGCCTCCCAAGTAGCTGGGATTACAGGTGCGCAACACCACGCCTGGCTAATTTTTGTATTTTTAGTAGAGACAGGGTTTCACCATGTTGGCCAGGCTGGTCTCCAACTTCTGAACTCAAATGATCCGCCCGCCTCGGCCTCCCACAGTGCTGGGATTCCAGGCGTGAGCCCTGATGCCCAGCCTGCTGCTTGGCTTCTAAGTAACTAGCAGGATCTGCGGTGGTGGTGAAGCGTGCTTTGCATAAGGCCAGAGCCTAGGGATCTGTTGTATAAACTCCACTTCTGCTTCTGACTGGGGGGGGGGGGGCGCAATTGCAGAACATTTAAGAGAGCATCCCCCCTCCTGCCCCCCCATGCATGGACTGCTTCTGGAAAGGGCCTATCAGAATCCCCCCCCACAAAGGGGGCTATTTATTTATTTATTTATAGACAGACTCTCGCTCTATTGCCCCAGCTGGAGTGCAGTGGCACAATCTCAGCTCACTGCAACCTCTGCCTCCCAGGTTCAAGCAATTCTCCTGCCTCAGCCTCCTTAGTGGCTGGGATTACAGGCGCACACCACCACGCCCGGCCAATTTTTTTTTTTTTTTTTTTTGGTATTTTTAGTAGAGACGGGGTTTCACCATGTTAGCCAGGATGGTCTCTATCTCCTGACCTCATGATCCACCCACCTTGGCCTCCTCCCAAAGTGCTGGGATTACAGGTGTGAGCCACTGTGCCCAGCCAATTTATTTATTTTTTTGAGACTGACTCTCACCCTTGCATCCAGGCTGGAGTGCAGTGGCACCATCTCAGCTCACCACAACCTCCACCTCCTGGATTCAAGCGATTCTCCTGCCTCAGCCTCCCAAGTAGCTGGGACTACAGGCACCCACCATCATGCCCGGCTAATTTTTGTATTTTTTAGTAGAGACTGGGTTTCGCCATGTTGGCCAGGCTGGTCTTGAACTCCTGACCTCAGGTTATCCGCCTGCCTCAGCCTCCCAGTGTTCTGGGATTATAGGTGTGAGCCAGTGCACCTGGCCAAAAAATCTATGTAGTTGCAGAAAAAGCTGCAGGTTGGGCATGGTGGCACACACTTGTAGTCCTGGCTACTTGGGAGGCTGAAGCAGGAGGATTACTTGAGCCTAGGAGTTCAAGTCCAGCCTGGGCAATATAGCTAGACCCCATCTCTTAAAAAAAATACAGAAGTTAGCCAGGCATGGTTGTGGGTGCCTATAGACCCAGCTACTTGGCAGGCTGGAGTGGGAGGATCCTTTGATCTCAGGAGGTTGAGGCTGCAGTGAGCTGTGATCATGCCACTGCACTCCAGCCTGGGTGATAGTGTGAGACCCAGACTCTAAAAAAGAAAAGAAAGAAAGAAACTGCAGTAGATAATGTATAATGGGAGACAATAAAAGAAGGAAGATGAAGCATTTCTCCCCAGGGAGTTAGACTGTCATTCTGTCTGTCTGAAACCTTCCCAGTAAGTCAATATTTCTGGTGTGTGCCTGGTAGAATTGCCTTGCTTTGTCTTCTAATTCATTCACTCACAAAATAATGTATGAATTCCGATTATAATCCAGGCCCTCGTTCCCATGCTAGGCACATGCAATGAGTGAAACATAGTCCCTGCGATTTGGAGCACCCATAATGAACAGTATAAAAACTAAATGTCGGCCGGGCGCGGTGGCTCACGCCTGTAATCCCAGCACTTTGGGAGGCCAAGGTGGGTGGATCACCTGAGGTCAGGAGTTCAAGACCAATCTGACCAACATGGAAAAACCCCATCTCTACTAAAAAAATACAAAATTAGCTGGGCATGGTGGCGCATCCCTGTAATCTCAGCTACTCGGGAGGCTGAGGCAGGAGAATCGCTTGAACCCGGGAGGAGTAGGATGCAGTGAGCCGAGATTGCACCATTGCACTCCAGCCTGGGCAAAAAGAGCAAAACTCCATCTCAAAAAAAGAAAGAAAGAAAAACATTGGCCAGGTAAGGTGGCGTGTACCTGTAATCCCAGCTAGCTACTTGGGAGGCTGAGGCAGGAGAATCGCTGGAACCCAGGAGGCAGAGGTTGCAGTGAGCCGAGATCGTGCCACTGTACTCCAGCCTGGTGACAGAGCAACACTCTGTCTCAAAAAAAAAAAAAAAAGAAAGAAAGAAATGTTCTAGATTCTAAAGAAGAATGATGATATAGTTTGGATTAAGTATCTTGGGCTGGTTTTTTTTGTTTTTTTACTTTATTTACTTTTTTTGAGATGGAGTTTTGCTCTATCACCAGGCTGGAGTGCAGTGGCATGATCTTGGCTCACCGCAACCTCTGCCTCCCGGGTTCAAGCGATTCTCCTGCCTCAGCCTCCCAAGTAGTTGGGACTACAGGTATGCGCCACCACGCCTGGCTAATTTTTGTATTTTCAGTAGAGACGGGGTTTCACCATATTGGCCAGGATGGTCTTGATCTCCTGACCTTGTGATCCGCCCGCCTCGGCCTCCCAAAGTGCTGGGATTACAGGCGTGAGCCACGGCCCCCAGCCTGTCTTCAGTTTTTTGCATCGTACCTAAGTGTGGACTTTTACAAATTTATGTTGCTTGGGATTTGCTGGGCTCTTAAAAACTGTGAGTTGATGTCTGCCGTCAGCTCTGGGGAATTCCTGGCTATTATTTCTCCAAACATTGGCTTTGCTCCAGTATCTCATTCTTCTTTCTTTCTGTATGTCAATTAAATGTATGTTAGATCTTTTTAACACACTCTCCTTTTCATATTTTCCTTCGTTTTTTTTCTTTTCAAGCTGAATTCTGTATAGTTTTTTCTGACCTGTCTTCTGGTTCACTAATTCTCACTTCAGCCGAGTTGATCTGCTATGAAGTCAGCCGTTGGCTTTTTAACTTCAATGACTGTATTTTTCAGTTTGAGAATTTCTAGTTGGCCATTTAAAAAATCTTTTATGTCATTTTCTATAGTTTCCTGTTGCCATAATTGTCAAGCGTAGCTTTTATGTTTCTGAAGGCGGTAAACAGAGTTGTTTTATGGCCTGTGTCTGAGAATTCTCATTTCTAAAGTCTCTGCGAGTTCGTTTGCACTCTTGGCTGTTCCTGCCATCCTAGCTCTTAATGCCTTGTTTTCTTTTTTCTCTCTTTTTTTTTTTTGTGACAGAGTCTTGCTCTGTCATCCAGGCTGGAGTACAGTAGTGTGATCTCTGCTCACTGCAACCTCCACCTCCCTGGCTCAAGCAATCCTCCTACCTCAGCCTCCTGAGTAGTTGGGATTACAGGTGCATGCCACCACACTCAGCTAATTTTGTATTTTTAGTAGAGACGGGGTTTCGCCATGTTGGCCAGGGTGGTCTCGAACTCCTGGCCTCAAGTGATCCACCTGCCTCAGCCTCCCAAAGTGCTGGGATTACAGGCTTGAGCTACCACGCTGGGCTGTGATGTCCTGCTTTCCTGAGTGCCTGAATTCTCTTAGGTGGTATCGGCCATTGCATATGTATGAATATATATATATATATATATATATATGAATAATGGTGGAGTCTTCCAGAGAGGTTTTTAGCTGTGTCTGCCAGGCCTTGAGGCACCACCAGTCTGGAACCACCTTAATCCAAGTTCAAAGTTTGAGACTCCCGGACCGCCCAGACGATCTGAACTTGACTGTGAGCCTGAGGGCTGCATACTTGCCCTTCTCCCCAACCCTGAGGACCTTGCTTGACATGGGGAGTGGTGTATCTGGATCCCCAGCCTTGGCAGGCCCTGGGCTCTGAATTGTGTTCAAAGCCTGTGAGACTATGGAAAGAATAGCTCATTTTCAAAGCTGTTTTTTTTTTTTTTTTCTTTTTTTCCAGATTGACAAATGCCTTAGAATAAAAGCTCTGTGGGCTGGGCAAACCACTTCTGGGTTTGTCCTGGCCCTGATTTTGGCAGATGTTTCTTCACTACCTTATTATCATTTTGATGCTCTTAAGAAAACTAAACAAATCTTTCAGCCAGCTTTTAAGTTGTCTTTCGTAGGAGGGTTGATCTAAATTACTTAACCTGCTATTGGCAAAGGGAAAAGTACCAGGTGACCTAGGTTCAAATCCTAGGTGTGTCTATCACTTCCAGCTGGCTGATGTCAGCCAAGTTTGTTTCCTCATCTGATGCACACAGTAAACCCTACCTACTTGACTGTGTGGCTGTACAATTTAAAAGTGAACATTGTTTTTTGTAAAGGGGTGTACTCACAGGTTTGTTTATTGTTTATGTCCCACACTAGAATGTCAACTCCAAAAGAATGTCACTTCACTGGTACTTCCCCAACAATGCCTGATACATAGTAGATGCTCAATCAACATGGACTATAGGAAGGGTTACTTTGTAAAGATAATCAAGTACTTACCCAGGATACATGTATGTAGGCTGGGTACAGGTGCTCATGCCTGTATTCCAAGCATTCTGGGAGGCTGTTGTAGGATCACTTGAGGCCAGGAGTCTGAGACAAGCCTGGGCAACATAGTGAGACCCCATCTATACAAAAAAAATTTTAAAAAAATTAACTGGGCATGGTGGCATGCACCAGTAGCCCCAGCTACTCAGAAGGCTGAGGCAGGTGGATCCCTTGAGCCCAGGAGTTCAAGGCTACAGTGAGCTGTGATGGCACCACTACACTCCAGCCTGGGTGACAGCAAGATTTTGTCTCTGAAACATTTTTTTTTTTTTTTGAGACTCAGTCTGTCCCCAGGCTGGAGTGCACTGGTGCCATCTCAGCTCACTGCAACCTCCACCTCCCTGCTCCAAGTGATTCTCCTGCCTCAGCCTCCTGAGCAGCTGGGATTACAGGTGAGCGTCACCACACCCAGCTGATTTTTTATATTTTAGTAGAGATGGGGCTTCGCCATGTTGCCCAGGCTGGTCTCAAACTCCTGACCTCAGGTGATCCATCCATCTTGGCCTCCCAAAGTGCTGGGATTACAGGTATGAGCCACTGTGTCCGGTCTGAAACTTTTTTTTTTTGAGACAGAGTCTGCACTGTCACCCAGGCTGGAGTGCAGTGGCGCTATCTCGGTTCTCTGCAAGCTCGGTCTCCCGGGTTCACGCCATTCTCCTGCCTCAGTCTCCTGAGTAGCTGGGACTACAGGCGCCTGCCACCAAGCCCGGCTGTTTTTTGTATTTTTAGTAGAGGTGGGGTTTCACCGTGTTAGCCAGGATGGTCTCCCTCTCCTGACCTCGTGATCCGCCCACCTTGGCCTCCCAAAGTGCTAGGATTACAGGCGTGAGCCACTGTGCACGGCTGAAACTTTTTTTTTTAAACCAAGCTTTGAACTTGGACTAAGGTGGTTCCAGAATGGTGATGCCCCAAGGCTTGGCAGATACAGCTAAAAAAAAAAAAAAAACCCAAAAACAAAAAACAAAACAAAAAAATCCCAACATGTATTTAAAGATAAAACCATATCAGAAAACTGCACTCTTGGGGATCAAGATCAAATCTTCATATCAGCATCTACTGTGCAGAAGATCCTGTTTCCCTTTGTTAGTTTCTAAACCTGGTTGTTAGATTAATACAATCATTCTTACTTCGTTTTAATTTTTTGCTTGATATGATTTTTTTTTTTGAGACAGAGTCTTGCTCTGCCACCCAGGTTGGAATGCAGTGGCACAATTTCGGCTCACTGCAACCTCCACCTCCCAGGTTCAAGCAATTCTCCCGCCTCTGCCTCCTGATTAGCTGGAATTACAGGCATGTGCCACCACACCCGGCTAATTTTTGTATATTTTAGTAGAGACGAGGTTTTGCCATGTTAGCCAGGCTGGTCTTGAACTCCTGACCTCAGGTGATCCGCCTGCCTAGGCCTCCCAAAGTGCTGGGGTTACAGGCGAGAGCCACCGCGTTCGGCCCCTTGATATGATTTTGAACAGGATCTTTATCTTCAGTGAAAGGCTGATATTCCATTTCTTTATGGAAACAGTCTTGACTGGTTGGGCACTTGGGCTGTTTCCAGTTTTGGGCTATTAGAGATAATGCCAGCTTCTTTGTCAGCTGACGTCAGTGAAAATGGTGAAATGTGTCTATTGTCAAACCTTGACACTGTGTTCAGGCCCATTTCAGAAGTATCTTTCGGTGCTTGAAATTTGGCATCCTTATAGTATAAACAAGATTAACAAAAATTGATTCCTTTGCCTCCCAAGGGAAAAACTCAGGCTATTTCCAAAGGAGATCAAAGAAAGATGTTCAAAATGGAATTCAGAGTCACTGTGGAATCTTAATGATAAACTTTGGTATTTCCTTTGACCAAAATTATTTTAATAAATGCTCTAGCAATCATTGCCACTGGTACTTTTTTTTTTTTTTTAACCAAGGAGTGATTTAGAAATGGTAAGTGATTTACCTTAAGCCATAGAAGCTGGGGTGCTGACTGACTCATTCTGTGTTCTTCTGCAGCTTTTTAGATAAAGAATTACCATAATTTTTTTTTCTTTTTGAGATGGGGTCTCACTCTGTCACCCAGGCAGGAGTGCAGTGGCACCATGATGGCTCACTGCAGCCTTGACCTCCCAGGCTCAAGCAATCCTCCCACATCAGCCTCCCCAGTAGCTGGGACCAAGGCACATACCATCATGCTCAGTTATTTTTTTGTATTTTTGGTAGAGATGGGGTTTTGTCATGTTGCCCAGGCTGGTATCACTCCTGGCCTCAAGCAATCCTCCCACCTTGATCTCCCACAGTGCTGGAATTACAGGTGTGAGCCACCATGCCTGGCCAAGAATTACCATAATTTTATAATCAGAACAACTGAGTAACCGAAGTATGCTTTTATTTCATGCTCAAATAAAACTGATCAAGTGATCTTGTTTTTCAAGTGAAAATTCGTGACAACAACAGTAGCTTCTATTTATTGACTACCTTTGGTTTAGGTATTTTACAGTCACTCACTGCCTAATGTTCTTAAAACAACCTGGCAAAGTAAATATAGATGCTCCCTGACTTGTATGATTGGGTTCTGTCCTGACAAACCATTGTAAGTTGAAAATTATGTTAAGTTGAAAATGCCTTTATTTCTTTAATTAATTATTTATTTGAGACAGAGGCTCTCTCTGTCGCCCAGCTGGAGTGCATCTGCTTACTGCAACCTCCACCTCCCGGGTTCAAGTGATTCTCCTGCTTCAACCTCCTGAGTCGCTGGGATTACAGATGTGCGCCATTATGCCTGGCTTTTTTTTTTTTTTTTTTTTTTTTGAGATGGAGTGTCACCCTCTGGCCCAGGCTGGAGTGCAATGGTGCTATCTCAGCTCACTGTAACCTCTGCCTCCTGGCTTCAAGTGATTCTCCTGCCTTAGCCTCCTGAGTAGCTGGGATTACAGGCACATGCCACCACCCCTAGCTAATTTTTGTATTTTTAGTAAAAACGGGGTTTCACCATGTTGGCTAGGCTGGCCTCAAACTCCTGACCTCAGGTGATCTGCCCGCCTCAGCCTCCCAAAATGCTGGGATTACATGCGTGAGCCACCACGCCTGACCAATTCTTTTAGTTTTAGTAGAGACAGGGTTTCACCATGTTGACCAACCTGGTCTCGAACTCCTGACCTCAAATGATCTGCCCACCCTGGCTTCCCAAAATGCTGGGATTACAGGCGTGAGCCACCATGCCTGGCTGAAAATGCATTTAGTATAACTAACCCACCCAACATCACATCTTAGTCCGGCCTACCTTACATGTGCTCAGAACACTTACATTAGCCTATAGTTGGGCAAAATCATCTCACCCAAAGCCTATTTTAAAATAAAGTGTTGATTTGGGAGGCCGAGGTAGGTGGATCACCTGAGGTCAGGAGTTCAAGACCATCCTGGCCAACATGGTGAAACCCCATCTCTACTAAAAATACAAAAAAATTAGCTGAACATGGTGGCACACGCCTGTAATCTCAGCTACTCGGGAGGCTGAGGCAGGAGAATTGCTTAAACCTGGGAGGCAGAGGTTGCAGTGAGCTGAGATTGTGCCATTTCACTCAAGCCTGGGCGACAAAGCAAGAGTCCCTCTCAAAAAATAAATAAATAGGCCCGGCAAGGTGGCTCATGCCTGTAATCCCAGCACTTTGGGAGGCCGAGGTGGGCGGTTCATGAGGTCAAGAATTTGAGACCAGCCTGACCAATATGGTGAAACCCCATCTCTACTAAAAATACAAATACTAGCGGGGCGTGGTGGCGCAGGTCTGTAATCTCGGCTACTCAGGAGGCTGAGGCAGGAGAATCCCTTGAACCCAGGAGGCGGAGATTGCAGTGAGCCGAGATTGCACCACTACATTCCAGCTTGGGCAGAAAGAGCGAAACTCTGTCTCAATAAATAAATAAAAAGTGTTGAGTATTTCATGGAATGTTTTGAACACTGTGCTGAAAATGAAAAGCGAACATTTGTATAGGTACTCGAAGTATAGTTTCTTTTCCTTTTTTCTTTTTTTTTGTTTTTGAGACAGGGTTTCACTCTGTTGCCCAGGCTGGAGTGCAGTGGTGCAATCATGGCTCATTGCAACCTCCGCCTCCCAGGCTCAAATGATTCTCCTGCCTCAGCCTCCTGAGTAGCTGGGACTACAAGCGCTCGCCAACACGTCTAAGTTTTGTATTTTTAGTAGAGACAGTGTTTTGCCATGTTACCCAGGCTGGTCTTGAACTCCTGGGCTCAATCGATCTGACTACCTTGGCCTCTCAAAGTGCTGGGATTACAGGCATGAACCACCACACCCAGCCTCAAAGTAGTTTCTACTAAATGCAAATTGCTTTCACATCATCATAAAGCTGAAAAATTGTAAGTTAGGCCGGGCGTGGTGGCTCATGCCTGTAATCCCAGCACTTTGGGAGGCCAAGGTGGGCGGATCACCTGAGGGCAGGAGTTCAGGACCAGCCTGGCCAAGGTGGTGAAACCCTGTCTACTAAAAATGCAGAAATTAGCTGGGCATGGTGGCATGCATCTGTAATCCCAGCTACTCAGGAGGCTGAGGCAGGAGAAACGCTTGAACCCAGGAGGCAGAGGTTGCGGTGAGCTAAGATCGTGCCACTGCACTCCAGCCTGGGCGACAAGAGCAAAACTCTGTCTCAAAAAAAAAAAGAAAAATTATGTGTTAAATTATTGTAAGTAGAGGACTGTCTGTACTACTATTATTTCCATTTTCCAGATATGGAAACTGAGAGTGAGAGGAGTTATGCAACCTGCCGCCCTTGAAGCCACAAAATTAGAGCATGGTGGAGGCAAACCAGTGGTGCCTAATTTACCACTTGCTTATTACCACTGAAAGAAGAAATGACTTTCCAGGTGTTTTGGGTGCTAATTCAATTCTTTAAGTGCTTATTTAGGACCTGGCAATGTTTGTCCCCCAGGGTAAGGGGTAGGGTATCTTTAAAGGTGACAATTGGTATCCTTACATACAGGGGAGACTTTATCTCAGCTTTTATATCCATACAATAGAGTTTTATGTCTGGGCATGGTGGCTCATGTCTGTAATCCCAGCACTTTGGGAGGCCAAGGTGGGTGGATCACTTGAGTTCAGGAGTTCGAGACTAGCCTACCCAACATGGCAAAACCCCGTCTCTACTAAAAAAATACAAAAATTAGCTGGGCGGAGTCTGCAGTGAGCCAAGATCGCGTCATTGCACTCCAGCCTGAGGGACAGAGTGAGACTTTATCTCAAAAAAAAAAAAAAAAAAAAAAAAAACTGAGATAAAATCTCCCCTGTGTGTAAGGATACCAGTTGAAATTAGCAACCAAAGCCAAAATTGGTGTATTTTGTTTTTCTGAGTGTACAGAAATAGGTGTATTTTTATAGGTGTATTAGCAACCAAGGCCAAAATTGGTGTGTTTTGTTTTTCTGAGTGTACAAAACTTGGGATTAGAGGTTGGAAAATAAAAGATGTGAAACTACCCTTGGCTAGCATCCATCTGCCCCTTCTCTCAACCCTGCGTCATTTGTCACTTGCAGGGAAGGTGGAGGGAAGGACGAGATGGCAGATGGAGGAAGAGAGGACTCAGAAACCCTCGTTTCTTCTGGTTTGCTTCTGACTTGAACTGAAGCTCATGCCTCCTTGAACCTGGGAACAGTTTGATTTCTGGAAGGAGCTGCGTGCAGAAGCTCCTTTAAAACTTTGGGATCAAATTAAAACTTTGGGTTTTAGGTAGGCACAGCCACAAAAAAGTTGAAGCTGGCATGTCTTGTGCAAGGCTACCTATCAAGACAGAAATAGAAGTGGATCTCTGGCCTGGCCGTCTGGGACTGCGATGTCTCATTGTGGGGCCTGCCTGTAACTGAAGGTTCCGCATGAGTCACGGACTTCCCTGGTGCAGGGCAGCAACCCAGGGGCTTGGTAACCGGGTTGAGGGAAAGAGAGAAGTTTTTGTTTATGATCTCATTCCAATCAGAATGTGTCCAGACGCCCAAATATTTGATTTGAGCCTGGTTGCTAAGAGACCTCCCACTGGGACCCAGCTGCCTGCGGGCAGGAAGGCGGTATTGGCATCATTTCAGATTTCTGCCAATTTATTGTGAAACCAGAAAACCTAGAACCTCGGCCTCCTCAAGGCAACCAGGGGGAGAGGAGAGATCTGAGTCAGCCAAACTAGAGAGAGAAAACCCCCGCTAACCTTCTGCCAGGGAGCTGTAGGAAGGTTCAGGATAGAATAGAATGATGACATTGTGCTTGTTTACTTCCTGGGAAATAGGCCGGTAGGGTAATGAAGAAGAAGTTGGAGTTCTGTGCTTAGAAATGCAAGTGTCATCTTGAAGAAACCTCAGGGATTCCAGAACAATGCTGGATTTCTGGGTAATAATTGGGCGTTGTGAAGGCTGCCCTGATTGGATCCACACACCCAGCGTCTTGGGTTTTAATTGCCCGGTGACTTAAACGCCTTAGGGAAATGGCATGAGTAACATTGTCATAGGTAAGCGTGTGCGGGGTCGGTGCACACGGGACAGGTGGGGAAACCTGCTTCTGGCTTCTCTCCTTTCTCAGCAGAAGGCAGACAGCTGAAGGGAAAAGGCTTCGCATCTGTACTGGTATCAAGGAACACTGGGCTTTCCCACGCTAGTAGCAGCAGAACAGAACCTCTGGATGTGATCTCTGTCCTCAGTGCCACTCTCAGGACCAAGTACTGATAAATACAGACCTAGACATTTTTCCAAGGTTTTTTTTGTTGTTACCTAGGCTGGAGTGCAGTGGTGTGATCTCGGCTCACTGCAACCTCCAACTCCCGGATTCAAGTGATTCTCGTGCCTCAGCCTCCTGTGCAGCTGGGACTGCAGGCACGTACCACCGCACCTGGCTAGTTTTTGTATTTTTAGTAGAGACAGGGTTTCACCATGTTGGCCAGGCTGGTCTCGAACTCCTGACCTCAGGGCAGGAGAAATTGGATGTTCCAGCTCAAACAATCAGGCAGGAAGGGGGAAAAGGAGCAAATTCCTCTTTCCTCCAACTGTTTGCTCTATTCAGGCCCTCAGTGGATTGGTCGATGCCCTCCCACACTGGGGAGGGTTTTCTACTTCATCGCGACCCCTTGGTGCCATCAAATTGACACATAAAATGAAGCATTGCAGTCCTCCTCTCAGCGACATTCTCTGGAGCAGGACAGCACAGTGGGTTTTGCTTTCAGATGGAAACTTATTGCAGGCTCCACTCTTTTCTGATGAGCCTTGTGATCTTGGGCAAGTTCTGATGCCTCAATTTCCCCATCTGTCAAAAGCTATCTTGCTATAGATTGTTATACCATACAGACATATGCACTCATATGTTCATCGCAGCACTATTCGCAATAGCAAAGACATGGAATCAACCAGATGCCCATCGATGGTGGATTGGATAAAGAAAATCTGGAACATACACACCATGGAATACTATGCAGCCATAAAAAGAACAAAATCATGTCCTTTGCAGCAACATGAATGGAGCTGGAGGTGATTATCCTAAGTTAATAACACAGGAACAGAAAACCAAATGCTGGCCAGGCACAGGGGCTCACGCCTGTAATCCCAGCATTTTGGGAGGCCAAGGTGAGTGGATCACTTGAGGTCAGCAGTTCAAGACCAGCCTGGTCAACATAGCAAAACCCAATCTCTACTAAAAATATAAAAATTAGCCAGGTATGGTGGTGCACACCTGTAATCCCAGCTACTCAGGAGGCTGAGGCAGGAGAATCGCTTGAACCTGGGAAGCAGAGGTTACAGTGAGCTGAGATGCCATCACTGCACTCTAGCATGGGCCACAGAGCGAGATGCCATCTCAAAATAAAAAGAAAACCAAATACTGTATGTTCTCACTCATAAGTGGGAGCTAAACATTGAGTACAGATGGATAAAAAGGGAACAACAGACAGCGGGGCCCACTGGAGGGTGGAGGGTAGGCAGAGGGTGAAGATTAAAAAACTACCTGTCATGCCAGCATGGTGGTTCACACCTATAATCCCAGCACTTTGGGAGGCCAAGGTGGGCGGATCATTTAAGGCCAGGAGTTCGAGACCAGCCTGGCCAACATGGCAAAACTCTATCTCTACTAAAAAAAATACAAAAATTAGGTTTGTCGCGGTGGCTTATGCTTGTAATCCCAGCACTTTGGGATGCTGAGGTGGGCAGATCACGAGGTCAGGAGTTCAAGACCAGTCTGACCAATATGATAAAACCCTGTCTGTACTAAAAATACAAAAATTAGCCTGGTGTGGTGGCAGACACCTGTATTCCCAGCTACTCAGGAGGCTGAGGCAGGAGAATCGCTTGAACCTGGGAGGCGGAGGTTGCAGTGAGGCGAGATTGCACCACTGCACTCCAGCCTGGGTGACAGGGCGAGACTCCATCTAAAAAAAAAAAAAGTTAGCTGGGCGTGGTGGTGCATGCCTGTAATCCCAGCTACTTGGGAGGCCGAGGCAGGAGAATTGCTTGAACCTGGGAGGCGGAGGTTGCCGTGAGCTGAGATCGTGCCACCGCACTCCAGCCTGGGTGCCAGAATGAGACTCTGTCTCAAACAACAACAACAATAATTTAAAAAACTACCTATCAGTTGTTATGCTGATTACCTGGGTGACAAAATGATCTGTACACCAAACCCCTACAACATGCAACTTAGCCATGTGACAAACCTACACATGTACCACCTGAGCCTAAATTAAAAGTTGGAAAGAAAAAACCCAAGCTATACTGAAAGAAGTATTTGTTGGGTTTGAAAAGGATGAGTAGTAGTTTGGTGTTTGGAAAAAAAAAAAAATCAATGGAGAACAGGAGGGAGCTTTAAATTAAATATGGAAATAGGAGACAGAGGGACAGGGCCTGGGTCCAGCACCATGTGGGCCACACAGGAACCAGCTTGTAAATCCTTTGACTTTGATTTTTTTTTTTTTTTTTTTTGAGAGGGAGTCTTGCTCTGTTGCCCAGGCTGGAGTGCAGTGGCGTGACCTTGGCTCACTGCGGCCAACCTCTGCCTCCTGTTGTTCAAGCAATTCTCCTGTCTCAGCCTCCCAAGTAGCTGGGATTACAGGCACATGTCACCACGCCTGGCTAATTTTTTTGTATTTTTAGTAGAGATGGGGTTTCACCCTATTGTTTAGACTGGTCTCGAACTCCTGACCTCAGGTGATCCACCAGCCTTGGCCTCCCAAAGTGCTGGGATTACAGGCATGAGCCACCATGTCTGGCCTGGATTGACTTTGAAGGGCTCAAATCAAGTTTGCTTGACTGGAAAAGGATGAGAAAGGAGATGCATGCACAATTCCATGAACAGGGAAGTCTGGAGGCCTAGAATGAATAGTTTGAATGTAATACGGAAGGTAATGGAGAGTCACCAATGCAGTGCTCAGCTGGGTCTCATGGTTCCAGAAGGCATGAAATCAGCAGCCTCTATCATTTCCATCTTGCAGACCAGCGAAAGATACCCTCAGCAAGTGAAATATACTTAAATCCAGGGAGAATGCCCTTCAGTAAATAAGCTTTTGTTGGTGAAGTCTGTGTGCCGAGAACATCTGCAAGACATATTTAAATTTGTTCCCCAGTCTTTGGTTAAATAGACTATGTCATCCGAGGTACCAATGACTGCTTCCACCAAGAAAGCTATGATGTCAGTGGTGTTGCATGGTGATGTCATCACAGGATCCCTTAGACTCCAGACCAGACCAAAAGAGAGTTTGTTGTCGTGAATGCAGATATCCTTGCTAATGAGGAACATTGGCAGGGAGGAGAAGGCCACTCTAAATAAGATGAATTGCGGCAGACGGAGGGCCAAATTCTGCATGGAGATCTTGAATATTCCGCAGGCTGTTCAGCCAAAATCTGCCTCTTAGTTTTTCAGTAATGATAGATGACAAAGCCTGGGGTAAAAATAAATCCACTTGCGTGTTAGTTGTTTCTGGCTGGTTCAGCAGGAAACAGCATCGTTAACCTTCAGGGGACTGGGGGATGCTTGAGATCTGGAAGCTGGGGCCTCTTTAGGGGGAATGGTTGGGGAAGGCCGAGGGGCTACAGAGTCACCCTGGGCTAAGTTCCTCCTCACTGTTCTCTTTTCTTAGTTACTGTGTAAATTTAATTAGGAGAAAGGCTTGTGTCCAGGCTGGTAATTGAAACATCTTTCTTAAATGTGTCAGTTTAAGGCCAGCGATTGCATTAGGTTGGGTACCTACATCTCATTCCGAGTGCAGTTGTCATCCAAGCACCCCACAGAAAGGTTTATGTCCATCTGCGGCGTAAATTCCACAGAAACCTCAATTGGTGAGCAGGGGAAAAGCAGCTGGACCTGGAATGCTGAGAGGTACTTAGCTTTTGCCCTGTAACATTTTGGATGGGTACTTTCCCTTTACCCTTCCTCCTTTTTCAGAAACACTTGGAGAAGTAAAAGACCTACAGTGGCCCAGTAGTGGCAATATATTTTAAAAAAATTAAAGAGCTACAAGTAATTCGCCTTTAAAAAATATTGGTCTTTACTTATAGGTCTATAATTTATTTATTATTATTATTTTTTGAGACAGGGTCTCACTCTGTCACCCAGGCTGGAGTGCAGTGGCGCAATATCGGCTCGCTGCAACCTCCGTCTCCCGGGTTCAAGCAATTCTCCTGCCTCAACCTCCTGAGTAGCTGGGACTACAGGTGCCTGCCACCACACCCGGCTAATTTGGTATTTTTAGTAGAGATGGGGTTTTGCCATGTCGGCCAGGCTGGTCTCGAACTCCTGACCTCAGGTGATCCACCCACCTCAGCCTCTCAAAGTGCTGTGATTACAGGTGTGAGCCATTGCGCCCGGCTGGGTCAATAGTTTAAATAAGAAAACTGCTATGTGTTTCTGGTGTTAAAGTCCAAAAGTTTGGGTTTAGAAGAGTTAATGTTTACAGTTCCAAGGCATTCATAGGGAATAACATACTGGCAGCAACTTGCTAATTAATAGATTTTCTTCAGCTGGAAAACCCCTGCCAGAAACAAGAATCTTATGATAGTCCAAGATTATTTACATCTAATATAAAATGCGCCCATCTAGTGGAAGTGTTGTGGGTGGATGTGTTTTTACTAGGATATCTTTTCGTTTGAAACCATTCATTTTGTAATCCAGGCAAAGAACAAAGAGCCAGATGTGACAGCTAGTAAAAAAAAAAAATGCATACTATTAATACCTTATGTTTATCTGCTGTCTTTCTTCTAAGAAGTCCAAAGTGCTTTGCAGATGCTATCTCATCCCTCTCTGTATGTTATCACCATCTGAGGAACGGGCTGGAAAATGCCTGAAGTCAGGGAGTATGTTAGATGTCAGATGAGACTTGGTTCTTTTATTCTGCACAATAACTTCCTCTAGTTTGTACTCTATATACAGTGCACCATAGCATCGTGGGACATAGCAAGATGCCTTTCACCTAAGTCATGCTAAAAAAAAAATAAAAAACAAGAAAACAGAAAACCCCTCTTTTGCACCCACTTAGTTGTTTTGCCATAGCCCTAAGGCAAAAGCCTGAACAAGCCAACAGCTCTCACCAGACTGAACGAGGAAGCCAAATACTTGTTGGTCTGTTTTCTGCGTGAGGCTGTCTGCAAAGTCCTTCTGCATGGTGTACCTGCCCACTCAACAGTAACACGATTCCAGGGGCACAGCTCTACCGAACTGGAGTCAAGATTTGGGAACTGACCCTGACTATCCCTGAGACTAATGCCAGGAGAAATGCCCCCATAGTAGATTGCATTTCAGAATCTTGGCTGATTACACCATCTCTGGCAAATCCTTTGGACTTGAAGATTTCTTAGTGACTAAGAATTGATATCCATTACTAACATCCAAAGTAGGAAGGGAAGCAACTCTGCAATTTCCTCCTGAGCTATTGAGCTGAATTCCTTCACAGGTGTGCAGAGTTCTACTGTGGCTAAGGCTGTGCCCCGTGGGGGCACAAACAGAAGAAAAAGCACAGGCAAAGACATAAAAATCAAAGACAGGTCTATCCTTCGCCATAGTCTAGGTTTGGTTCCAATCACCAAATCTTAGATTTGGGATTAGAAAAGCAATCCACTACAAGCCAACAGGTTTCCTATGGGTGACAGAGCCATTGCTGAAATGGAGGGCAGGGTATTGCTATGTTTTCAACCCTGATTATCACACTCACTGAAGCACTTAACAAAAATTTTGGTCCAAAGGAAGGACCCCCGAGGCCTTTCACCAACAGACCCTTCCCGTTTTCTCCAGCCCTATTGGCTGCTGCCCCTCCATGCTCAATGAACTGTAACCCTGGTACACAAACCACCACTTCCTGAACACAGAGCTTTAGGTGACATATTTGTGGGAGTCATTAGTGCTGGGGTTTGCCAAAGATTTCTGGCTTTCGACCTTCTGGGCACATGATGGGATTGCACTTCTGGGCCCCCTTGAGTGCAGCTGGCCAATAACTTGTGAGAGGACATGATGGGTATCACTTCCGGGACAGGGCAGTTAATTGCCAGTTCAAGACCTGGATTGAGTTCCTGCCATAGCGACTAGCAGAATTCAAGAGGGCGGCTGACCTGTCCGCACCTGCCCAACCCATTTATGATGGCAGTGAGAAACAAATCTTTGGTAGTATAAGCCACTAAAATTTGGTGATTGGAACCAAACCTAGACTATGGTGAAGAATAGACCTGTCTTTGATTTTTATGTCTTTGCACGTGCTTTTTCTTCTGTTTGAAATCCACACCCTCCTTTCCGTGCTTGGTAAATTCTTACTGATCCTTCCAGTTTATAAGTAATTTTTTTTTTTTCTGTGAAGCCTCTTCTGACACCTCCAGGAAGTTGGCCCTCTCTAATCTGTGCTTCCCCACGGCTCTCTGTGCAAACCTCCGTTGTTACCTTAATCGCATTTTATTCTTGCTGTCTACTTACATGTCTGCGTTCCTTTTTTAGATGTTAACATCTGGGGGGCAGGAACTGTGCTTCATTCATTTTTCTGTTCACAGTGTCTATTTCAAGTACAAGTGAAAAAATGCCTGAGAGAGAAATTAAGGCACTCCAGCAGTTTAGGGGATGTAGGTAAGGTCAGCCCACAGAGTTAGAATTCATAGTCTCAATGACCTCAGATATACCAGCTCGGAATTTACCAACTATTTGAAGATATTTGTTAAAAGATTGGTTTCTCTCCTTGCTTCAGCATTATCTGTCTATAGTTCAAATAGTTCAAAATAAACTAAGAACATCTTACAATCAGCCTCCCCTCTCCTGATAATGGCACCTTTTTATAGAAAAAAAAAAAAAAATCTCAAAGTTTGGAGAAAACGTTCCTGGGCAGTTTTCTTGAGGCCACATGGTCGTTTAGGCCTGGCTCTGCTTATATGAGGAAGCATACTTGTTGATTTAATGCCCTAGGTTTTTATAAATGCACTTATGCACATCACCACATGCACCTCCCTCAGCTGTTTGAAATATACTATTAAGATGCAATGTAAAGTGATAAGATTCTGTTTCAATGTCTGCTGTAGAAAAGTAAAATTCAGTTCAGGGTAGAAAATTAGGGGAAATCCCATTTTTGTTTAGGGCTCGTTCCTCATATAAGAGGCAGCATATTTACTGTTGTAGTGTCCTTAATTTTATAAACGCATCTGTGCATATCACGAAATTTGTCAGCCGGGCGCGGTGGCTCAAGCCTGTAATCCCAGCACTTTGGGAGGCTGAGGCGGGTGGATCACGAGGTCAGGAGATTGAGACCATCCTGGCTAACACGGTGAAACCCCGTCTCTACTAAAAAATAGAAAAAAATTAGCTGGGCATGGTGGCGGGCGCCTGTAGTCCCAGCTACTGGGGAGGCTGAGGCAGGAGAATGGCGTGAACCCGGGAGGCGGAGCTTGCAGTGAGCCAAGATCACGCCACTGCACACCAGCCTGGGCGACAGAGCGAGACTATGTCTCAAAAAAAAAAAGAAAATAAATTTGTCTCATTGAGTTGTTAAGAATAGACTCTTAATTCTAATATGAACTGACAAGATTGTGTTTCAATGTGAGTAGTAAAATGTAGGTCTAGGAGAAAGTCTGAACTATTTTCAGGCCTAAGGTAGACAGATACAGGTTAATTCTTCTACTTAAATATCCAATGGGGTGTGTTCATTTAGAAGTTCCGTGAGGTCTGAGAAAATGAAATAAAAAAATGGTTTGGTTAAGAAAAATATATACATTTGGAGATTTTTAAAAGAAGTCATTTGATTCTCTTATTTTGGTTTTGAACAACACTCCTCTTTCTTCATTAAAAATCCCTTTTATGGTCAAGCGTGGTGGCTCATGCCTGTAACCCCAGCACTTTGGGAGCCCCGAGGTGGGCGGATGGCATGAGGTCAGGAGTTCGAGACCAGCCTGGCCAACATGGTGAAACCCCATCTCTACTAAAAATACAAAAAATCAGCTGGGTGTGGTGGCAGGCACCTGTAATCCCAGCTGCTTGGGAGGCTGAGGCAGGGAGAATCACTTGAACCCGGTAGGCGGAGGTTGTGGTGAGCTGAGATCGCGTCATTGCACTCCAGCCTGGGCAACAGAGAAAGACTCCATATCAAAAAACAAAACAAAACAAAACAAAAGAACCCCAAAATTTTTACATCATGGTGGACATCTATTGTGGTTGTCTCCTTGACATCCATTTCTCCTTCTTCTGGTAACAGCTGTTCAGTGTTAATCCGGTGCCTTTTATTTGAGTAACATTTTGACAGAGATTTGTGAACTGACCCTGGCTATCCCTGAGACTAAGCAGACTGGCCCAGCCTGGGTTTCAGTTACTCATGCTGGGTAACCTGGGGTATATTATTGAACTTTTCCAAATCCCACTATAAATGGGACCAATGATATTATCCACCTCACAGGATTAATGTGATGATTAGTAAATAAAAATGGGCTGGGTGAGGTGGCTCACATGTGTAATCGTAGCACTTTGGGAGGCTGAGGCAGGAGGATCACTTGAGGCCAGGAGTTTGAAGTTACAGTGAGCTATGATTATGCCACTGATTTTTTTCACCAATATATGTGACTCGTTGTTTTTTTTTTTTTCCCTGAGAAAATGGAAGGATTATTTATTTGGAGATAAGTAGTTTTACTAGGACATATCTTGATATTAACCACCCATGTATTTTCTGATACATAATGTGCCTCTTCAGTCTGTGGATTTAAGCTTTTATTTCTGGAAGATTTTCTTGAATAATATCTTTAAATACTTTTTATTGCTTCATTTCAGTCTCTTCATAAGGTATCCCATTTGTGGATAAATTGAGCTTCCTATTTGTTTCATATAATTTTCTAGTTAATCTTGCTCATTCCCATCTTATTTTCCCCCCATTTTTGATTGTGTTCTCTATTTCTTTTGAGTCTTTTTTTTTTTTTTTGCAATTTTCCTTTTGCCCTTTTGCCATTTCCAATGTAGTCTTTATATCTATAGTATTTTATTTCTTGCCTCTTTTTTTTTTTTTTTCTGCTCTCTCACTGAGGCTGGAGTGTAGTGGCATGTTCATAGCTCACTGCAGCCTTCACTTTCTGGGCTCAAGCAAGCCTCCCAGCCCAGCCTCCCAAGTAGCTGGGACCACAGGCGTGTGCCACTACACTTGGCTAATTTTAAAAATTGTCTGTAGGGATGGGGTCTTAGTATGTTATCCAGGCTGGTCTTGAACTCTTGGGCTCAAGCAATCCTCCCATCTTGGTCTCTCAAAGTGCTGGGATTACAGGCATGAATGAGCCACTTCACCTGGCCTTTCTTTCTTTTTTTTTTTTTTTGAGATTGTCACTCTGTCTGTCACTGTGTTGCCTAGGCTGGAATGCAGTGGCATGATCTCGGCTCACTGCAACCTCTGCCTCTTGGGATCAAGTGATTCTCCTGCCTCAGCCTCCCTAGTAATTGGGATTACAGGCGTCCGCCACAACACCCAGCTGATTTTTGTATTTTTAGTAGAGATGGGGTTTTGCCACGTTGGCCAGGCTGGTCTCGAACTCCTGACCTCAGTCCATCTGCCCGCCTTGGACTCTCAAAGTGCTGGGAATACTGGCATGAGCCACTGTGCTCGACCCTTGCTTCTTTCTTGAGCAACTCCAGCTGATGTTCGAATTCCTTCTATGGCTTTGCCCCGTCTTCCCTGAGCAACTGCATCTTCGCTTTAAATTCAATATTTTAAGTTAAAATAAATTATGACATGTTTGAACACAAATTTTATCTATTCTCTAGCAAAGTTTTTCTTGTGTTGTTTCTCCACTGCTATTTGTTTCCTATTTCTTTGCTTTTTTTCTTCCTTCCTTCCCTTTTTTTTTTTTTTTTTTTTTTTTTTACTAGGCCTGCATTACCAGAGCTCCCCTCCGGCCTTTTTTTTTTTTTTTTCAATTGGAGGAATTTCATAAAGATGTTGTGCCGGTCCCTCCTTGATTTTTCATCATCTTTGAACTAGATGCATTCCTGCATGAACAGCTACTTTCAAGAGGTTCATGCTAAGGAGCGGGCCCTGGACTTCCAGGCTAGCTGGAATTCTCCTTGGGTCATGCTCAGTTTTCTTATGACCCAGGTTAGAAGATTCCTTTAGTCTTTACCTCTTCCAAAAGAAATCTGAAACTACAGTGCTGAGTTCTTTGTCTTCCTGTTGCCTCAGTGACAGACTGCTTTTTGCAAAGGTGGCAGTTTTGTGTGATTCCTCATTTAGTTACGTGTTTCCTTGGTGTAGATTCTAGTGCACACCATCAACAACTTATGTTAACCAGCAGTGTATAAGAAATGAGCTCCAGTAACTCTCTACTATTTCTAGGAACTGAAGACACAATTTAAGGTGCTAACAGTTTTTACAGCATTTGTGAGAAGAGCCCCACCCACCCCCAACTTAAGAGTGTTGTCAAACAATATATTTAATGGAGAGGATAATGCCCAACTTATTTTATTTTATTTTATTTTATTGAGACGGAGTCTCCCTCTGTGTCCAGGCTGGAGTGCAGTGGCGCGATCTCTGCTCACTGCAACCTCCACCTCCCAGGTTTAGGTGATTCTCGTGCCTCAGCCTCCCAGGTAGCCGGGACTACAGGCGTATGCCACCATGCCCGGCTAATTTATTTTTTTATTTTTTTGAGATGGAGTCTTGCTCTGTCACCAGGCTGGAGTGCAGTGGTGCGATCTCGGCTCACTGCAGTCTCTGCCTCCCGAGTTCAAGCGATTCTTCTGCCTCAGCCTCCCTAGTAGTAGGGACTACAGGCTCGTGCCACCATGCCCAGCTTTTTTTTTTTTGAGACGGAGTCTCGCTCTGTCACCCAGGCTGGAGTGCAGTGGACGCTCTTGGCTCACTGCCAGCTCCGCCTCCCGGGTTCACGCCATTCTCCTGCCTCAGCCTCCTGAGTAGCTGGGACTACAGGCACCTGCCACCACACCCGGCTAATTTTTTTGTATTTTTTTTTTTTTTAGTAGAGACAGGGTTTCACCCTGTTAGCCAGGATGGTCTCGATTTTCTGACCTCATGATCTGCCTACCTTGGCCTCCCAAAATGCTGGGATTACAGGTGTGAGCCACCGTGCCCGGCCAATTTTTGTATTTTTAGTAGAGACGGGGTTTCACCATGTTGGCCAGGCTGGTCTTGAACTCCTGAGTAGCTGGGATTATGTCTCTACTAAAAATACAAAAAGTTAGCCAGGCGTGGTGGCATGCACCCGTAGTCCCAGCTACTCAGGAGGCTGAGGCAGAATAATTGCTTGAACCCGGGAGGTGGAGGTTGCAGTGAGCTGAGATCACGCCACTGCACTGCAGCCTGGGCGACAGAGCGAGACTCTGGAAAAAAAAAAAAAGTTTGTGTCTTGGCCAGGTGCAGTTTCTCACCCCTGTAACCCCAGCACTTTGGGGAGTTGAGGTGGGCAGATCACTTCAGGTCAGGAGTTTGAGACCAGCCTGGCCAAAATGGAGAAACCCCATCTCTACTGAAAGTAGAAAAATTAGTCAGTTATGGTGGTACGTGCCTGTAGTCTCAGCTACTCGGGAGGCTGAGGCAGGAGAATCGCTTGAACCTGGGTGGTGGAGGTTACAGTGAGCTGAGATCACGGCACTCTACCGTGGCGACAGAGCAAGAATTTGTCTTAAAAAAAAAAAAAGAAAAGAAAGAAAAAAAGAAGTATGCTTTTTCTTGAGGACCTCGTCCAGCTTAGAATAGCTTGATAATGCCAAATGAACATCATTACAGAAAGTCTGGAAAAGAAATAAAGCTCCCTACAGCAGTTCCACCAGTACAACAAATACCAAATAGCGGTCTTAACTCAATTTCATTTCTTTCTTTTTTTTTTGAACAGAATATCACTCTGTTGACCAGGCTGGAGTGCAGTGGCATGATCTCGGCTCACTGCAACCTCTGCCTCCTGGGTTCAAGTGATTCTCCTGCCTCAGCCTCCTGAGTAGCTGGGATTACAGGCATGTGCCACCATGCCTGGCTAATTTTTATTTTTAATAGAGTTTCACCATGTTGGCCAGGCTGGTCTTGAACTCCTGACCTCAGGTGATCCACTGGCCTAGGCCTCCCAAAGTGCTGGGATTACAGGCGTTGAGCCACCACGCCTAGCCTTAGCTCTCACTTCTAAGTGAGAACATGTGGTATTTGACTTTCTGTTTCTGAGTTATTTCACCTAAGATAATGGCCTTCAGTTCCAACTGCATTGCTGCAAAAGACATGATTTCATTCTTTTTTATGGCCGGGTAGTAGAGAATCAGCACTTCTTTAGCTGTGGGGATAAAAGCTGAGAATGAGAATTGTTTTCATGAGCTCTGGCGGCTGTTCCTGAGGCCAGGCAGCAAGGGAACATAGGAGAGAACCAAATAGGAAAAGAGGAGAAGGAAACAGTGGGAGGAAGGGAAGGAGAAAGAAAGGACAAGAAGATGCTGATTGCAGGCATGAGAAAGCGACAGTTGGGATCTTAGTTGACTTATGCCCTGGTTCCCACTGTTTGTATTATCTAACCTTTGGCACAAGTAAAATACATGATAGTTTTCCAAACGTTTCTTATTGAAGGGGATGCTGTTTGCCTTGAACTTTGGTAATGTGCCTCAAGTATAAGAGAGGTTCCTTAGTAATTCTTCTCACCCATCCCTCTTGGAAATTGGGTTTGTGGATTTATTCTATATCTAACCGGCAAGTAAATCCTCTATTTGTTCTTCTCAGTTTGGAAAACCTTAAGCTAACCGTCTTTGAAAGATGGAAACTAGCATGGAGGTCCCAGGAATGGGGATGCCAGGGTGTCGTCTGACCTCTTTAGGGTCAGAGTAGGGGCTGAGGGAGAGCAGCTGGGCTGCCTCCACTTCAGCCAGAGTCAGAACTAGGCACAAGGTGCTGGATGAAGTTTCCTATTCAGGGAGCAGATTTTTTTTTTTTTTTTTTTCCTTTTACAGTGAAATTGGAACAGTCCTGGGAAAATGGGACAGGTGTCCCCAGTCAAGAGACAGAGCTGTTTATCCAACTACGAGGAGAGGCCCCGAGGGAGGCGAAGTGTTGATACCAAGAAATCTAAAATTTTCCGATCAAGAGGTCGCCCCTGCAGGTTGGGGACCAGGGAACTGGAGCACGTGGGCTGCCCTCTGACAGGTGGACACCAGGAGTGGGGCGGGCAGGCCGAAGTACAGCTGGGAGATGGGAGTCCGGAGGGAATTCTCTGGGTTAGTTTTGGCAGTCCATAGGAAAGCACGTGCCTGCCCCTCAACCCGGACACCCTACTAAGCCAGCCGCGGGTGGGCTCCTCCTTCGAGGGGACTGCGGGGCAGACGATCACTTCTTTCCACTGAGTCTCTGGGAGGAGACAGGGAGATGCCAGAAGGGGCCAAGCGTGAGCCAGGGCAACCAGGCCGGCCAGGCCCGCCGGCCGCTCCAGCCCAGCACCAGGGCGCCCGCGCGGCTGCCAAACACCCCCGGGAGTTTTGCTCGCAAAGGGACCACGAGGCAGCTGCTGGCGCGTCCTGCGCGTGCCCGCCCAGAGGCTCCCCGGCTTGCTCCTCGCGGGTCTGTCCCGAAACTGATGTGAAACCGATTTGGTGCAATGCGAATGAGCTCCCGCCCGCCTCCGCCTCCATCCCAGCCGCCGCCGCCGCCCGTCGCCATAACAACCGGCCCCCACCCCCCCCCACCCCACGCCGTGCCCCTCGGGTCCCCCGGGCCACAGGCCACAGCGCGGGAAGGCGCCCCGCCCTCGGCGCCCCGCATCCGGCCTCCGCGCACCCCCGCCCGCCCGGCGCTTCCGAGCCACGCAGAGGCGCCCCCTCCCGCCGGAGACGGGAAAGCCCCGGCGCCCCCAGACTGGGCTCCGTTTCCAGCTCCCGGAGGGGCTGGGGCTCTCCCGCGTGCGCCCCGCACCTGCCGGGGGCCCGCACCCGCCCTCGCCGGGGCTCCAGGGGGCACGACGGCCGTGGCCCGGCGCTCTTGGGAGGGGAGCGGGACATCCCCGAAGGCGGCGCGCTGGAGGCGGGGAGCGGCCGGGGCGCACGGGGAGGGCGGGGAGCCCGCGGGAGGGGGAGGAGGGGGAGGAGGGGGAGGAGGCGTGAGGTGGGGGGGAGCGCGGCGGGCAGCAGGGAGGGAGCGGGAGGGAGGCAAGAAAGTAGCAGAAAGTGAGGCTGGCAGGCGGCGGCAAAGGAGCCGGCGCGCGGCGGCGGCAGGAAGTCTGTGCCCGAGAACAGCAGAAATAAGAGCCAGGGAGGGACCGCGGCCGCGGCGGCGGCGGCGAGAGCGAAAGAGGAAACTGCAGAGGAGGAAGCTGCGCCGCAGCCCGAGCCGCCCGGCATCCCCGCCGCCTCTGCGCCCGCGCCGCGCCCCCGGCGCCCCCTCCCCAGCGCGCCCCCGGCCGCTCCTCCGCGCCGCGCTCGTCGGCCATGGCCCGGGAGAACGGCGAGAGCAGCTCCTCCTGGAAAAAGCAAGCTGAAGACATCAAGAAGATCTTCGAGTTCAAGGAGACCCTCGGAACGTAAGTGGGGACCGGGGAGGCGAGGGTGGAGGTGGCCGCGGCAGGGGCTGCACGGGCAGCTCCAGCTGCCGCCGCTGCCACTACCGCGGCAGAAACCCAGCCTGTCACCGCGTCCTCATTGTCCCGTTCTCGGCGCTGCGGAGCCCCCCCGAGCGCGCCCGACGCGTGGGCCTGCGACCCCCGGGTGGGCGCCGTTCCCGGGAGGGGGAGGGGGCAGCGCCGGGCTGTCAGGGAGCAGCCCACGCGGGCGCGCGACTTCCCACTTCTCCTGCCACCGCCGCCCTCTCCGCTGCCTTCTCCCCACGCGTGACTGTGGGCTGAGCATGGTGGGGATGGCTGTTTACCGGCTGTGTGCGTTTACTCGCCGTGTGCATGGGCGCACCGCGTTGGCGAGACGTGGTCACGAGAAGATCAGCCTCCAGTCGTTCCCATTTCTGTCCTTACATCATGTATTTCTATGGAATTGGCATCTGCACGTACGAGGTGTAGGCAAGACTTTGGGTGGCCACGCGAGGATGGAAGGGAAGGGCTTCGCAGTGCTCAGGGTCACACGTGGGCAGAGCCTCACCGGAGGGTCTGTGCATTTCACGCGGGCTCGGCCGCACGCGCCGGGGAGCGCGTCTCCAAGGGAGGGTCTGTGCGCGTCGCTGCGCGGGCGGTGCTCTCCGGGCTGCATCGAGTCCCATGCTGATGGCTGCGTCTCAAGAAAGCAGAAATAATCCGAAGTCGATGGCAGGAACGCTCCAAGCATGTGCTGCTCAGCTCAGCTGCTGTTCCCTTTCTGCCCAGGAGTTGGGTCTTGTTTGTTTTGTTTTGGAGCGGCTCAGAATAGGTGGGGAGGCTGATAGTGAAAGAGAATCAGGACCTGCCGAATGAGTCTGAAGTTCAAGTTATTTCCTTCCCTCACACAATCAGTATTTGCTCTGCATCAGTATCTGTCAGTGTGGATTCACGCACAGGTGTGCAGTCAGAAATGCCTATTTTGCAGGGGTTCATGGAGGTGTTGATTAGGCTGGGAAGAGAAAGGGGAGCTATTTCATGGGATAAATCAGTGCGTTGTTGGGTGCCCTTTCTTTCCTTCCTCCTTTTTTCCCGTGTGCTTGTTTTTGTGCTTGGTTTCTTTTTTCCAGCACCACATTACCCAGCTTGTCTTCACCTCCAGGCTCGGGGTCTGCTGCTGTTCAGTCATTTCCCCTCACCCCCACGCAGATCTGCAGGGGGTCCCCCGGAGAGAAGTTGTGAGGGTGTCTTTCCCAGTCCTGCTTCTGATTCCCGGGAAGGCGCACGCTGAGGACTAGAGTGGGGTCTCCCTGCTGTGGTTGTTGCCTTTCAGGGAGGGCACCTATTTGCTATCTTTGTTGGAATGAAAACAGAAAAAGATGTAGCTTTTTAATAAATAGGGGTTTGGGGTTGCCTCTCAGTGCAGCCAGGTAAGGGGTTAGTTTGGGTCAAAACTTTTGAAAATTGCCACTGAGGTTTATTCGGGTTTGGGGTTGTGATTCTGAGATGCTCAAGTTACTGAGAGACAAGAAAGCATGGCCTTTGCTTGTCATCCAGGACCCGCGCTGTGGCCGCTGATGAGGGGATGGGAGAGCATGGGGACCCACCCTGTGTGAATGCTTTCCTGTGCGTGGCTTGTTCCCACCCGAGCCCCCCACACTGGCTTCCTGCCTGTAGCCTCCGGGTGACTGATGCCCTGTCCCCTAACTGACTCCTGCAGCTGCACCTCTGCAGTGGCGGGGCTGCTGAGGCTCCAAGCTGTGGCTCCTGCTGGAGCATGGTGTTTGGAGATGACTGCGGGTGGTTTCCACCTTGGGGAAAAATGGGGATTTGCCCTCTGGTGCCAGAGCGCATCTCTGGCAGAACAGCCTCTTGGACTCCAGCCATGTTGTTCCCTGTGAGCTTTGGGAATGGGTCTCTCTTAGGGTCCTAAAGCATTGCCTTCTGCCTGGGATGGAATTCTTTGCAAAGGAGCTTCCCACTGTAGCACTGGCATTGGACCTAGAAGAATGATAGAAACAGTGTGATGATCAAGATGTTTTTACTCCACGTAATAATCATGGTAATCATAGGTGGTATTCTGAAATGTATACCCAGGATCAGGTATTATTCTACATGCCTTATGTGTATTAACTCATTTAAATCTCAGAGTAACCTTATGAGGTAGGTATTTACCATTACACCCAATTTGCAGATGAGAAAACTGAGGCAGCAGAGATAATTATGTGAGCTGCCAAACCTTAGCTAACTATTAAGTGGCGGAGCTGGTATTCACAGACAGGCAGAGCAACTTTTGATTATCCATACAGGGTTGACACACTTTGTAGATCCTGTAATGGCCAATGCTTAGTCAATAATTTGACTTAACTTTAGTATTTGGAACGTGAACTTTAATATTAATGTAAAGAAAACATAATGGGCTGGGCATGGTGGCTCACACCTGTAATCCCAACACTTTGGGAGGCTGAGGCGAGCTGATCACTTAAGTCAGGAGTTCGAGACCAGCCTGGCCAACATGGTGAAACCCTGTCGCTACTAACAATAAAAAAATTAGCCTGGTGTGGTGGTGTGTGCCTATAATTCCAGCTACTCGGGAGGCTGAGGCAGGAGAATCGCTTGAACCGGGGAGGCAGAGATTTCAGTGAGTTGAGATTGCGCCACTGCCCTCCAGCCTGGGCTACAGAGTGAGACTCGGTCTCAAAAAAATAAAATAAAATAAATGAGAAAACATAATGATGGCAATAATGATAGCATAATGTTATCTAAACTTGGAAAACTTGGAAGCATTTCAGAGCTTTTGGGTTGTCGTCCTTTTGCCTCTGTGGACTTTCTTTTTTTTTTTTTTTTTTTTTGAGATGGAGTCTTGCTCTGTCGCCCAGGCTGGAGTGCAGTGGCGCAATCTCGGCTCACTGCAAGCTCTGCCTCCTGGGTTCACGCCATTCTCCTGTCTCAGCCTCCCGAGTAACTGGGACTACAGACGCCCGCCGCCATGCCTGGCTAATTTTTTTGTATTTTTAGTAGAGACGGGGTTTCACCGTGTTAGCCAGGATGGTCTCGATCTCCTGACCTCATGATCCGCCTGCCTCGGCCTCCCAAAGTGCTGTGATTACAGGCGTGAGCTACCGTGCCCCGCCGCCTCTGTGTACTTTCTAGAAGTGGTCCCCAGTTCAAGATGCCTGCTCCACCCTGGGCCATGACCGGTGACTCTGGCCCGAGTCTTAATGTGGAGTTGACTTCTGGTCCCTTCAGTGGGGATTTTGAGTCTGGGCCCTTCTCTTGTTTTGAATGAAATCTAACACAAATGAAAGGCATCAACAATTAACCACTGGCATTCATTTCCAAAGTATGCCGCAGTTCCAGTCACTTTGTTTGCCCTACTTTCTCCCTACGTCTTTAAGATACGAAGGCAGGAAAGCCTTGTAAGAAGCAGGGCTGTCAGCTCACAATGTTCACATGTATTTAAAATAAAGCATTGCAAAGGCTAGAGGAGCACTCACTTTGCCAGACTTTGTAATCTGATATCCACTGCCTTATCCAGGTATCTCACCTCATGGAGCCCAGCATTTACTGTTGGAAGCTAAGGGGTCAAGGCGGTTAGGCTGTATGGTTAGAGGGACCTTGCTGGAGAGTGGGGGCCGAATGGGAGTGAAGGTTGGCCCAGGAGGGTGGAAAATGAGATTGAGGAAGCAAAGAGCAGCATAAGAGAAAGGACTGGGCTTTGTGGTCTGGCCTGGGTTGTCTGATGCACCTCTGAGTCAGGTCTCAGGGAGAAACCTTTCAACCTGTGCGCTTCACTGCAGCCTCCTACAAAAGGGAATCCCAGAACATAACCATATCTCTGAATAAGGTGGTGAGACTTAATTATTGTCTATTAATCAACATGTTTTCAGACCCTTGGCACACTATGAGAACAAATAAATGTTATGTAATGGCAAATTAGGAGGGGTACACATTTCTGTTGGTGTATTTGCCAAGGCTGTTCAGGCCGTCCCTATCGTAGCTATCTTTCAGTGACTACTGAAGCAAAAAATAAAAAAACCCCTAAAATACTATTCGGAGAAGTATATGGATGGGAGGAAAGCTTCAATGTGGTGTCTAGGAAGCACCCCAGACTCATAGAAGTCACTTCTGCAATTTCCAGGCTGTGAAATGTATGTGAATGGAAAGGCCTGGGTACTTGGCACGTGGCAGAATGAGTCTCCCAACAAACCTCATTTCCCCTGGAGTACAGAACATGGCATGCCCTAGAAAATGGATCTTCATCTCCACGGGATATGAATGCATGTTTTTCGTGTAGACTGAGCATTTGAAGTTGAAGTTGTTCCTGTCTGTAGATGGCTGGACAAGGCATCGTGGAGGATTTGAGACTGGGTTTTAGGTCTGGTTCAGCCATGAGGGGTTTTGTGGCCTGTGGACTGCTTGGACATTGACCTACATTACCTTCTCCCTGTCTCAGTTTCTTCATCTATAAAATCAAGGCAGGTTGGGGGTGGGGAACAGGGAACATGAGATAATTTTCTTTTCTTTTCTTTTTTTTTTTTTTGAGACAGAGTCTTGCTCTGTCTCCAGGCTGGAGTGCAGTGGCGGGATCTCAGCTCACCGCAACCTCCGCCTCCCAGGTTCAAGCGATTCCCCTGCCTCAGCCTCCCAAGTAGCACCACCACACCCGGCTAATTTTTTGTATTTTTTAGTAGAGACGGGATTTCACCATTTTGGCCAAGACGGTCTCGATCTCCTGACCTCGTGATCCGCCTGCCCCGGCCTCCCAAAGTGCTGGGATTACAGACGTGAGCCACCGCACCCAGCCGATGAGAAAATTTTCAAGTACCCTTGCAACCCTAAGATTCTGTGGCTCCCTGTGTAAGGAGGGCACTTGCTTTTGTTCCCGAGGGGCTTTCCTTGTGTGGCTAGGTGCAGCTCATTTCTGTTTGGAGGAAATTTTTTTTTTTTTTTTTTTTTGAGACAAGAGCCTTGCTCTGTCACCCAGGCTGGAGTGCAGTGGTGCGATCATAGCTCACTGCAGCCTCACACTCCTGGGCTCAAGTGATTCTCCTTCCTGAACCTCCAGAGTAGCCAGGACTACAGGTGTGCACCACCATGCCTGGCTAACTTTTTTATTATTTGTAGAGACAGAGTTTTGCTGTGTTGCCCAGGCTGGTCTCAAACTCCTGGCCTCAAGTGATCCTCCTACTTTGGCCTCCCAAAGTTCTGGGATGACAGGCACGGGCCACTGCACTTAGCTCTGGAGGGACATTTTTGTGACTGTACTAGTAGCACAATAAGAGCTCGGGACCAGCACCCTGATCTCACTTCGTGTCAATAGCAGTGTGTCTCCTTTTTCATTAAATGAGTGCCTGCTGGATGCTGCTTTAGGAAGACTATAAATAGAAACTTCCGTGGGTCAAGCACCGTCTTTTCCCACTCATCTCACACTATGCTACTTATTCTGAAATTGCCCAATAAATACACCTATTAAGGACACAGATGATTGGTTTGTCTGAAAGTCCCGCTGGAAAACAGACTCAACTTTTCTTTTTTGGTGTATATGTGTTTGTGTGTGCGTGTGTGTGTGTGTGCACGCGCGCGTGTGTATGTGTGTGTGGTGGGGGAGAGAATGCACAGACACTCGAGGTGGTTTGTATATTTGGCTGCTGAATTTCATAGTTGTTTTTCTGGGGTTACTTAGAATTTGAGAGTCCGTGAGAAGCATTAGGAAGAACATTACTGAGAAAAAAGGAGGGGTGGGAAGCCCCTAGACTTCTCCCCGAGGGTATCCCCGCTGCAGTCTTCTTTAGATGTTTGGATTCCCCAGTCGTCTTGTTTTGAGGCGTGATATAAATTCAGCCTCTCATACATTTAAAAATATCGGTTGAACACCTGCTATATTCTAGGCACTGAGGAGACGGCAGTGAGCAGATGAGAATGCCTGCTCTCCTGGAGCCACAGAAAATACAAGGGGCAAAGAAGGGAAAGGAACAGCACGTTAGAAGCTGCAGGTTAGGCAGGAACCAAGAGCCAAAGGGGATGTGTGGGGTGGGGTGATGGCAGCTTGAGGTGACGCTTGAATGCAGACCTGGAAAGAGCCATGGGGCTGTCTGAACATAGACTCTTCCGGTCAAAGGCGGCCACAAGGGCAAGTGCCTGATGTGGGAGCCTGCCTGGGATTTTGCAGTGAGCCGAGATTGCACCACTGCACTCCAGCCTGGGCGACAGAGTGAGACTCCGTCTCAAAAAGAAAAAAAAAAAATCTGCCCGCCCCCACCTCCCAAAGTGCTGGGATTACAGGCGTGAGCCACCTCGCCTGGCCGAATTCCGGATGTGTTTTAAAGGTGGAGCTGGTAGGAATTGCTGGTGGACTGGATGTGGGGTGTGAGATTCCCCAAGGACCTGGGCTTGGACGAACAGTTCATTTGGTGGTTTTGTTCAGTTTCCCCAGGAATTCTCGGAGCACCTGCTCTGTCTACACATTATGGGTGCCTGTGTGCTGGGAGGCTCTGGAAACAGGGGCAAGCTCACAGCCTTGGGCTTCTGGGCTCCCCTGGGGAGGGATTTCTGAATTTGAAGGTGAAATTCTCAGAGGGACTTTGAGGTACCTCCTCTTTTGAGGTCAGGAGTTCGAGACCAGCCTGGACAACGTGGTGAAACCTCGTCTCTACTAAAAATACAGAAAATTAGCTGGGTGTGGTGCTGTGCACCTGTAGTCCCAGCTACTCCGGAGGCCGAGGCAGGAGAATCGCTTGAACGCCGGAGGTGGAGATTGCAGTGAGCTGAGATTGTGCCACTGTACTCCAGCCTGGGTGACACAGTGAGACTCCATTTCAAAAAAAAAAAAAGGTAAAGATAACAAACTTCAGTGTCCTTATTGATTAGTAAAATGAGATTTGGGAAATGAGAGTTTGGGTAGAGCTTGTTCCCAGAGAAGCTAATGATGACTGTGTCTCAAGTACAAATTTCTGGTTCGAACTTGGCCACTGAATGGACAGTAATTAGGTTTGCTGGTGACAGGTGGACATTTGTGTGCTCTCAGGGGAGGATTTCAAGGGTTAACTTGTTGAGTTTTCCTTTGGCTGGGTCTCTGTAAATCTCTTTAATCTTTCCTTTCCCCAAATAAATCTCCTTAAATCCCCTTCAATCTCTCTCCTCCTGCTTCTCCTCCTCTCTCCTCTGGGAGGGCTTAGGCATGGGTCCAGCGGAGATTTGTCACATTACTGGTCAACTTGCCCACCGGGGATATGTTTCCTTTTTTTACTTTTTAAGTTTTTATTTTATTTTCTGAGACAGAGTCTTGCTCTGTCGCCCAGGCTGGAGTGCAGTGGTCCAGTCTCAGCTCACTGCAACCTCTGCCACCCGGGTTCAAGCGATTCTCCTGCCTCAGCCTCCTCAGTAGCTGGGATTACAGGTGTTTGCTTTTTTTTTTGAGACGGAGTCTCACTCTGTCACCCAGCCTGGAGTGCAGTGGCATGATCTTGGCTCACTGCAACCTCCGCCTCCCGGGTTCAAGTGATTCTCCTGCCTCAGCCTCCCGAGTAGGTGGGACTACAGGCGCGTACTACCACGCCCGGCTAATTTTTGTATTTTTGGTAGAGATTATGTTTCAACGTGTTGCCCAGGCTGGTCTAGAACTTCTGATGCCAAGTGATCTGCTCACCTCAGCCTCACAAAGTGGTGGGATTACAGGCATGAGCCACTGCGCTCGGCCATTATGTTTCTTTAATTAATGAAGGAACTGCTTATAGGCAGCAACCATGAAGCTGGTGCCCGAGTCAGCGGACCCACGTTATTTTCCTGATGCAAGATGGTCAATTCCGTGCTTATTTAGTTCAGGAGGACACGTGGACTCTGGGAAAGATTCCAGCCTGATCTCGGTTCACGTTGGCTATGCCCCTTTGACTTTCTGTGGTGAGGGAGATTTCTTTTTCTTCGGGGTAGTTTTTTATTAGATCTCACTTGATTTTCTTTTCTTTTCTTTTTTTTGGTTTATTATGCAGTGTATTGATTATTCATGCTCCAGTTAGATCAAAGGTCACCTCCAAATACATGCCGTAGGTCAAGTTCATTCCGCCACAGACCAAGTTCATTTTATATCTTCAGCTATCTGTTCTCTGTGTCTTGTGCTGTTTTTCCAAATCTTTCAGCAGGACTTAGAAATGGAGAGATTCCAGCCTGGAGTGCTGGCTCACAACTGTAATCCCAGCACTTTGGGAGAATGAGGCAGAAGGATCGCTTGAGGCTGGGAGGTTGAGGCTGCAGTGAGCTATGATGGTGCCACTACACCCCAGCCTGGGTGTCAGAGAAAGACCGTGTCCCCATAGAGAAAGAAAAGAAAAAAGAAATGAGGGACCAGGTACAGTGGCTCATGCCTGTAATCATAGCACTTTGGGAGGCTGAGGCGAGTAGATCACCTGAGGTCAGGAGTTCAAGACCTGGCCAACATGGTAAAACCCCGTCTCTACTAAAAACACCAAAATTAGCCGGCATGGTGTTGCATGCCTGTAATCCCAGCTACTCGGGAGGCTGAGGCGTGAGAAACGCTTGAGCCCCGGAGGCGAAAGTTGCAGTGGGCCGAGATTGTGCCACTGCACTCCAACTTGGGCGACAGAGTGAGACTCTGTCTCAAAAAATAAAAGAAAAAAGAAATGGGGGATTCTGTCTCCTGGTGAACACTGAACCTTGGGAGCAAGCCTTTGATAGGGTGTATTTGCTGAGGCCGGGTAAGGGAGGCAACGTAACATAACAGAAAGATCGTTCTGGTGCAGGCATTCATAGCTGAATGCCTCTGGATAGATTCCTTAATCTCTCTGAGTTTAAGAGGGAGATAGGAGTTGCTGCCTTGTGGGATTGTTGTAAGGATTCAGTGACATATGTGAGGTACCTGGCACATAACTGGGATTGAATATACAGTAACTGTCATCAAGCTGTAGTTACCTCCAGCAGCTGAGGTTGGCTTCCCTTGGACATTTGGGGCCGGTTCCATTGGGGAAGAACACGTCAGTATCGTTGGAAATTGATTTTTTGGAAGCTCTTGTTGCAAATAGGCAGGATGGTGCATATTTAACCTCCCCCAAAATTTATGGTTTCAGCAATCATAAACAATTTTTCAGTCAGCCAGAGAAGAACAATCCACAGTTGTTCTTCCCAGTACAGTGAGTAGCTAAGAACATAGGCTCGGAGGTTACACGGATATGGGTGGAAATCCTGGGTCCATAGCTTCCTAGCTGTATGGCTTTGGGCCAATTATTTTACCATTCTGAGCCTCATGTCCTCATCTGTAAAACAGGATGACACTTGGACCTAATGTGAGGCATGTGGTGAAGATGAAATGAGGGTGCACGGGAACCACTGAGAGCCGTGTGCGGCACGTGGGTGTGTGCGCAGTCACTGCCCGCTCTCTATCATTTATCCCTGCCCCTCAGAGGCCATTTCCACAGATTTGGAAGGCCCACTGAGCCATTCAACATTTGCTCCCAACAGGGGTGATTAGTTCATGTAATGCTAGCATTAAGCAAAAGACTCTGCCTGAAACGTCCTCTGGCCCAGCTCCGGTGCTGGAGTGACCTAGTTAGCTGTGTGTCCCAGGCTCAGCCCTCCCCCTGGGTAGCTTCTCGGTTTTTTTTTTTTTTCTCTGCACCTCTCCCTGCACCCTTAGCTGGTTTTAAAAAAATCTGTCCCTCTCTCCATCAGCCTGGGCAAGAGTGGCTTCTCACTGCACGGAGGTCTGCAGGCAGCCTGTGGCTTTTCTTTGATTCAACATGCTTTTCTTTTTGGAAAATTGCTTGTCTTTCTGCTTTGTTTCTTATTGAAACTCATGTTTTGATTTGATGACTCAAGGAACTTACTTACAGTGTCTAACCATCATGGAGTTTTGTAGTTTAAAACCTATAGGTACTGAATTTATTTTAATGCTAGAGTATTTAAAAATGGCAGCATGCTTATGTATATACCCCATAAGCATATGTAACCATTTATTTAAAATACCCTTTTGGGGGATTTTTGCATGGGAGTTGGGAGAAGATCTCAAAAACTTTAAATGTCCCAGGTCACAGGATGTTAGCGTTAACACTTGGGGAGCTAATTTCCAAATCAGCCATGATTTCTCCTCTTGACCTGTCCATTTTAGTCCCTGTGGAAGCCAGACAATGTCCGGGATCTTGATTTACTGGTGCCTCTATCACAGGCTGAGCAGAGGAAGAAAAAGCTCCTCTAGCTGAAAGTAGTCAGTATTTCTAGTTGTTGAGAGGACCTTTCTCTCTCTTTCACGACCACAACACAGATCACTGAAATTGGTTTTACAATAAATTGGATTTGGTGCTGTAAATGGAATCCTAAAGGTATCGTATTAAATAAAACCTCAGACAGTTTCTGATGTTCAAGTGACAGTCTTGCCTGCCTCCCCACACAACCCTGTCCCTTCGTACAAGGCCCAAAGTGTTGTGAAAAAGAAAAACCCTAGACCTTTGTAGCTTTGAAAAATTTGTGGATGGAGAGAAGAGAAGCTGTACCAAGCCAGGAGGTATCGGAGTGACCAGCAGGCCAGCGTCCCCTGCCCCCAAATATCCTCCCATTTATGGGCTAATACTTCCTTAACCTTGAAAGAAGACTGCTTCAAATTTGCCTTAAAACTTGAGAAGATATAAATACCTCAAAATAGGTTGAGAGGCTGCCAGTCATTTACTATGTAAGTGATTTTAAGGAAAGAACTTTTTCTCAATACTTGATTAGCGTTTGAATGGCAGGCAGAAGGAAGAAGAAGTAATTTCCTCCCGGGAGGCTCAAATGGGTCGCAGACTGGGGAGTTGAGGGCTGAGTGAGGCAAGGTGGTAATGATGCATTGAGACTTTGGGGAAAAGAACCTGTAAACCAACCTACATCAACTGTTGCCAAATTGGGCCCTAAACTGTCCTGGGCTCTGGAAAGGGAGGCTGCTGTGTCGCTGCCTCTCCCATCTTTCTTTCTTTCTCCAGGGCCAGGCCGGGACTGCAGATACTGTCACAGCTCTGCCATGGACGCCAGGGCTTCTTTAGGTTGGAATAGTGTCCATGTCACCAGGAAAAATTCCACTTCTGTAAGAAAATATGCCTCAAAACAACCACAACAGCAACAACAAGCTTTCAATGATCTCTTGGAACAGACTTTGCATATAAGTTGGGGACATCCTGTATGTGGCAATAACGTACAAGAATTATGCTCCAAAGAGCATAATTTGGGTGTGTGTTAGCATGGTCAGTAAAAATGGAGTTTGGGGCCCTAGTCGTGATGGACAAACAATGTTGGCTTTCTTTGGTGCTTTCAGCTTCTTGACAAATGGATATAATAACAAGACTTCCTATTTGACTGTTTTTTTGTTTTTTTTTTTTTTTTTTGAGATGGAATCTTGCTCTGTCACCCAGGCAGGAGTGCAGTGGTGTGATCTTGGCTCACTGCAATCTCTGCCTCCCAGGTTCAAGCTACTCTCGTGCCTCAGCCTCCCGAGTATATGAGATAACAGGCACGCACCACCACACCCAGCTAATTTTTGTACTTTTAGTAGAGACGGGGTTTTACCATGTTGGCCAGGATGGTCTCGATCTCCTGACCTTATGATCTGCCTGCCTTGGCCTCCCAAAGTGCTGGGATTACAGGCATGAGCCACTGTGCCTGGCCCTTTTTTTTTTTTTTTTTAATTGAGATGGAGTCTCGCTTTGTCGCCCAGGCTGGAGTGCAGTGGCGTAATCTCTGCTCACGGAAACCTCTGCCTCCTGGGTTCAAGTGATTATCCTGCCTCAGCCTCCCGAGTAGCTGGCATTACAGGCGCCCACCACCACGCCTGGCTAATTTTTGTATTTTTAGTAGAGACGAGGTTTCACCATGTTGGCCAGGCTGGTCTCGATCTCCTGACCTCAAATGACCCACCCGTCTTGGCCTCCCAAAGTGCTCGGATTACAGGCGTGAGCCACCGCTCCTGGCCTATTTGACTGTTTTTAAAAAAATTATAGTTAAACGCCTCCTCCAGCCATTGAATATAGCTGGCTGATATTACCTAAGTGTGGGGTTCCGTCTCCTGGCTTTGGAGCCTCCCCCACCCCCCGCCAGTCTGTGTATAGGGAAGCTGCTTCTTTCTTTCTTCCCCCTTCTTTCTTGCCTATTAAACTCTCTGCTCCTTAAAACAAAAGACAAAAAACAAAAAAGTGTGCTTAAAAAATACATAGTATAAAACTTGCCATCGTAACCATTTTGAAGTGTGCAGTTCTGTGGTGTTAAGTACGTTACAGCATTGTCCAACCATCGCCACCATCCATCTCCAGAACTCTTTCATCTTCCCACATTGAACCTCCACTCCACCTATGAAACACTAACTCCCTACTCCCTCCTCCCTGACCTTCTGATACACACCGTTCCACCATCTGTCTCAATGAATTTGGCTACTTTAGGTACCACATAGAAGTAGAATCATGTGATACAGTCATCCTTTGGTATCTGCTGGGGGCTGGTTCCAGAATCAACCTGCCGCGGATAACAAAATTTTAGGATGCTCTAGTGTCTGATATAAAATGGTGTAGTATTTGCATGTAAATTTTGCACATCCTCCCATGTACTTTTTGTTTTTTGTTTTGTTTGAGATGGAGTCTCGCCCCGTCGCCCAGGCTGGAGTGCAGTGGCGTGATCTCAGCTCACTGCAAGCTCCGCCTCCCGGGTTCACGCCATTCTCCTGCCTCAGCCTCCCGAGTAGCTGGGACTACAGGCGCCTGCCATCATGCGTGGCTAATTTTTATTTTTTATTTTTTTTATTTTTATTAGAGACGAGGTTTCACCGTGTTAGTCAGGATAGTCTCGATCTCCTGACCTCGTGATCTGCCCGCCTCGGCCTCCCAAAGTGCTGGGACTACAGGCGCCTGCCACCACGCTGGGCTGATTTTTTGTATTTTTAGTAGAGACGGGGTTTCACTGTCTTAGCCAGGAGGGTCTCAATCTCCTGACCTTGTGATCCGCCCGCCTTGGCCTCCCAAATTGCTGGGATTACAGGCGTGAGCCACCCCGCCCGGCCTTTTTTTTTTTTTTTTTTTTGAGATAGGGTCTCACTCTGTCATGGAGGCTAGAGTGCAGTGGTGCGATCTTGGCTCACTGCAGCCTCTTCCTCCTGGGTACAAGCAATTCTCCTGTCTCAGCCTCCCAAGTAGCTGTGACTACTGGTGCATGCCAGCACACCCAGCTAATTTTTGTATTTTTAGTGAAGACAGGGTTTCACCATATTGGTCAGGCTGGTCTCGAACACTTGATCTCACGTGATCTGCCCGCCTCGGCCTCCCAAAGTGCTGGGATTACAGGCGTGAACCACCGCACCTGGCCTGTTTTTTTTTTGTTTTGTTTTTGAGATGGAGTCTTGCTCTGTTGCCCTGGCTGGAGTGCAGTGGTACAGTCTCGGCTCACTGCTACCTCCTCCTCCCAGGTTCCAGCAATTCTCCTGCCTCAACCTTCCAAGTAGCCGGGATTACAGGTGCCCACCACCATGCCTAGCTAATTTTTGTATTTTTAGTACAGATGGGGTTTCACCACGTTGGCCAGGCTGGTCTCAAACTCCTGACCTCTGGTGATCTGCCCTCTTGGGCCTCCTCTCTCATGTACTTTAAATCATCTCTAGATTACTTGTAATACCCAATACAATGTAAATATTATGTAAATAGTTGTTATACTGTATTATTTAGAGGATACTGACAAAAAAGGCTGTATATGTTGAGTTCAGACACAGTTTTTGTTTCCTAAGGTTTTTTTTTTTTTTTTTTTTAAACAGAGTTTCGCTTTGTCACCCAGGCTGGAGTGCAGTGGCACGATCTCCGCTCACTGCAGCCTCCACCTCCCAGGTTCAAGTGATTCCCCTGCCTCAGCCTCCCCAGTAGCTGGGATCACAGGTGTGTGCCACCACATCTGGCTAATTTTTATTCATTCGTGTGTTAATGGACACAGGTTGCTTCCACCTCTTGGCTGTTGTGAATTGTACTGCTGTGAACATGGGTGTACAATGTCTGAGCCCGTGCCTCCAGTTCTTTTGGGTGTATAGCCAGAAGTGGAATTGCTGGATCAGATGGTCATTCTGTGTTTTATTTTTTCAGGAACCGCCATACTGTTTTCCACAGCTGCTTGGCGTTTTACGGTTTGCAGTGTGGTTTTTGCATCCATGATTCCTTCTGACTCTTAGTGAGTGAGCCGGGCTGGTCTTGAATTCCTGACCTCAAATGATCCACCCACCTTAGCCTCCCAAAGTTCTGGGATTACAGGTGTGAGCCACCAAGCCGGCCTATCCTCTCTGAGTCCTGATGACCTTGTTTGTCAAATGGGGATAATGACACCTGCTTACGTTATGGACTTTTTATAGGTCCCAAATGAGATAAGAATGTGTGCTGCTTGGTATATATTATAGTAAAGACCTCACATTAATACATACAGGAGCAATTATGATGTTGCAAAGATTATAGCTTTTTTTGTTTTTGTTTTTGTTTTGATACAGTGTCTCGCTCTGTTGCCCAGGCTGGAGTGCAGTGGCGCAATCTCGGCTCACTGCAAGCTCCGCCTCCCAGGTTCACGTCATTCTCCTGCCTCAGCCTCCCGAGTAGCTGAGACTACAGGCGCCCGCCCCCATGCCCGGCTAATTTTTTGTATTTTTAGTAGAGACAGGGTTTCACCGTGTTAGCCAGGATGGTCTCGATCTGCTGACCTTGTGATCTGCCTGCCTCGGCCTCCCAAAGTGCTGGGATTACAGGTGTAAGCCACCACGCCCGGCCTAAAGATTATAGCTTTAAAAATGTTTCCTTCTCTGCTGGCTGGGGTGGCTCACGCCTGTAATCCCAGCACTTTGGGAGGCTGAGGTGGACCAACCAGTTGAAGTCAGGAGTTCGAGACCAGTCTGGCCAACATGGTGAAACCCTGCCTCTACTAAAAAATACAAAAAAATTAGCTGGGCGTGGTGGCACATGCCTGTAATCCCAGCTACTCGGGAGGCTGAGGTGGGAGAATCCCTGGAACCTGGGAGCCGGAGGCTGCAGTGAGCAGAGATCGCACCAATGCACTCCAGTCTGGGTGACAGAATGAGACTCCGTCTCAAAAAAACACGTTTCCTTCTCCTCAGTGTCAGTGTCACATTCACCTCTTGAAACATAACTGTTATCTTTTGGGCAGGCTTCCTGTAGAAGTTGGGTCATACGTTGATCTTGAATCTGAAAGTTACCAACACAAACCCCAAAGTTTCATAGTCTGTTTTCTCTGGCTCTATTTCAGTGTTGTTGTATTGTTTTCATTTTCGGTTTTTAAGTGATGGTACCCTAAGAAGAACTTAAAATTAGAACAGCAACATGCCATCCTTGTAGAGAATTTGAAAAATTTGGAAGAATATAAAGAAGACAGTAAGAATCAGTTGTTGGGCTGGGCTCAGTGGCTCACACCTGTAATCCTAGCACTTTGGCAGGCCAAGGTGGGTGAGTCACTTGAGGACAGGAGTTTGAGACGAGCCTGGCCAACATAGTGAAACCCCATGTCTACTAAAAATAAAAAAAAAATTAGCCAGGCCTGGTAGCGCATGCCTGTAATCATGGCTACTCGGGAGGCTGAGGCAGGAGGATCGCTTGAACCCAGGAGGTGGGGGTTGCAGTGAGCTGAGATTGCGTGACTGCACTCCAGCCCGGGTGACACAGCGAGACTATGTCTTAAAAAAAAAAAAGAAGAGTCAATCATTGGCTGGATGGATCCTGGGCAGTCAGTCATTCTGCGGGGTGGGTGGCAGATCTAGGGAGAGACCCCAGAGATTAGTGGTGGAGCTGGACCTGTGGAGGTGGGGCTGTGGATCTAGACTCACTGGAGGTATTTTAGTATTTTACCAGGTGGTGTGCCTGAGTCACTGTGCATTGGCTGTGGATATAGGGGCGGCTTTATCCCCTATAAGATAGAGTCTTCGTGAGCACAGTGGGTGTCAGACTTGAAGTTTGTCAGTAATTCGTGTAGCTTGGCAGTGATGGTGGTGATGGCCTTGCTTGGCTTATTCTCATGGTCCCCATCTCTATCCTCATGACCACTTCTAAACACATCCCCAGAATCAGCAGCGGGACAGATCCTGTCGCCAAGATGAGACCCGACGCCACAGACTTCCAGAGAGCTAATTATACTTGTGAGAAAAAGGGGATAAAAAATATTCATATCCAAGTGTGGCTGACTCTCCCTGCTTAGAGTAAGACACAGGAAGCCAGCTTCTTAGTTGCTTCATGACATAAAATAAACACTGTTACATGCACAGTCCTGCTTTCTGCTAAGCTGCAGATGCCCCAAACCTTGAAGCCAACCCCTCTTCAGAACACAGTCTTTGGAAATTCTTGAGGTTAGATCAGTGGTCCTCAATCTTTTTGGCACCAGGGATCAGTTTCGTGGAAGACAATTTTTCCATGGACCAGGGGTGGGGGGATGGTTTCGGGATGATTCAAGCATATTACATTTATTGTGCACTTTATTCCTATTATTATTACCTATTATATTTATTCCTATTATTTATTTATTCCTATTATTATATTAAAATATAATGAAATAATTCTACAACTCACCGTAATGTAAAATCAGTGTGAGGCCCTGTGCTTGTTTTCCTGCAAGCCACCTGGGGGTGATGGGAGACAGTGAGGGCTCCTCAGGCATTAGATTCTCATAAGGAGCACACAACCTAGATCCCTGGTGCGCACAGTTCACAACAGGGCTTGTGTTCTGATGAGACTCTAATGCCACCGCTGATTGAACGGGAGGTGGAGCTCAGGCAGTACTGCAAGTGATGGGGGCGTCTGTAAATACTGATGAAGCTTTGCTTGGTTGCCGGCTGCTCACCTCCTGTTTTGTTGCCCAGTTCCTAACAGGCCATGGACTGGTACTGGTCCCATGGCCTGGGGGCTGTGGACCCCTGGCTTAGAAGGTGAAGTCTTTGGCCAGGCGCAGTGACTCACACCTGTAATCCCAGCACTTTGGGAGGCCGAGGCGGGTGGATCACGAGGTCAGGAGATCGAGACCATCCTGGCTAACACAGTGAAACCCTGTCTCTACTAAAAATACAAAAAATTAGCTGGGCGTGGTGGTGGGCGCCTGTAATCCCAGCTACTCGGGAGGTTGAGGCAGGAGAATCGCTTGAACCCAGGAGGCAGAGGTTGCAGTGAGCCGAGATCAAACCACTGCACTCCAGCCTGGACGACAGAGCAAGACTCTGTTTCAAAAAAAAAAAAAAGAAGGTGAGCTCTTTGCAACTTAGATGATGATGAGCTAGACTAGCTCTCTCATTTTACAGGCTATGAAACAGGTGCATTGAGATGACGTGACCTGCCCGGGTCCCACAGTTAATCTCCATCACCCCCAGGCCTTGGGCTTTGGTGAAGTCATCTTCCCGTTGTGTTACCTATAAGGATGTGAACTGTGACCATTAGGAAGCGTCATGACAGGGCACCAGCGTAGTGGTGGTTACCAGAGATGACACAGTCTGTGCTGGAGGTTGGGCGGCCTCGGCCATTATGTCTCCATTGCTTTGTCACTCACTTTGTGGGTGTAAAAGGAGCTCTTGAGGATGTGTCTGGCTCCCGGGGAGTTGGGAGCTGTGGGCAGTTGGTGCCCCTGCCCCTCTGCTTGCCTTCCCCCTGCCTGCTGGGGATCCAGGCCACGTCTCCCTAAGTAGGTGACAGGGAACCAATTCAGGGAGCGGAGAGCAGAGAACAGGCACCTGTGATCCCCACAGGGTCTCGCTGCAAAGACCTGACTTAAGATTATTCTGTGCGTTGGTCGCGTAGAGGCTTTCCCAGGCCCCAGCAGAGCAGGCCTCACACACAGGCAGCACCTCGCTCAGGTGGGCACCTTTGTGTCTAATAAATGTTTGTGTCCGGGAATGGTGGCTCACACTTATAATCCCAGCTACCTGGGAAGCCAAGGCAGGACGATCACTTGAGGTCAGGAGTTCGAGACCAGCCTGGCCAACATGGTGAAACCCTGTCTCTACTGAAAATACAAAAATTAGCTAGGCATAGTCACAGATGCCTGTAATCCCAGCTACTCGGAGGCTGAGGCGGGGTAATTGCTTGAGCCCAGGAGGTAGAGGTTGCAGTGAGCGAGATTGTACCACTGCACTCCAGCCTGGGCTACACAGCAAGACTCTGTCTAAAAAATAGAAATAAAAATAAAAATAAATAAAAAAATAAGTAAAATAAAATAAAATGAAATGTTTGTTGTCCGGGCACAGTGGCTCATGCCTGTACTCCCAGCTACTTGGGAGGCTGAAGCAGGAGGTTCACTTGAGGTCAGGAGTTCCAGGCTCCTGGGAGATGGCACAGTTCCAGGCTATAGTGAGCCATGATGGCACTGCTATACTCTAGCCTGGGTCAAACAGCAAGACCCTATTAAAAAAAAAAAGTTTGTTGGGTAAATGAATGGATAAGTGGAAGGAAAAGAGCATAGGCTTTGATTAGATTCATGAAGTTCAAATCCTAACTGTGTCATTCAGGACCTATGAGGCCTTGGGTGAGTTACATCATCTTTCTGAGTTTCTCGTCTCTCACATTTAAGTGGGGGTAACAGTACCTACCTTTCCAGCTTGTTGTGAGGTTTTGTTGCAATAACAAGAATAATAGTAAGGACTGTAGGCCGGGCACAGTGGTTCACACCTGTAATCCTAGCACTTTGGGAGGCCCAAATCATTCTACTGCACTCCAGCCTGGGTGGCAGAGTAAGACCCTGTCTCAAAAAAAAAAAAAAAAAAAAAAAAAGGAGTATAACACATGCTGCGATTACAGGTGCTAAATGAAAGGACGTTGACTTTATTTATTTATTATTTATCTATTTTGAGATGGAGTCTTGCTCTGTCTCCCAGGCTGGAGTGCAGTGGCGCGATTTCGGCTCACTGCAACCCCTGCCTCCTGAGTTCAAGCGATTCTCCTGCCTCAGGCTCCAGAGTAGCTGGGACTACAGGCATGCGCCACCAAGCCTGGCTAATTTTTTGTATTTTGTAGAGATGGGTTTTCACTATGTTGACCAGAATGATCTCAATCTCCTGACCTCGTGCTCTGCCCACCTTTGTCTCCCAAAGTGCTGGGATTACAGGTGTGAGCCACTGCACCCAGCCAGGATTTTGGACAATTGAGAGACAGATTCCAGCTTTTGTTATTGCAACAAAACCTCACAACAAGCTGGAAAGGTAGGTACTGTTACCCCCACTTAAATATGAGAGATGAGAAACTCAGAAAGATGATGTAACTCGCCCAAGGGCTCATAGGTCCTGAATGACACAGTTAGGATTTGAACTTTAAAACAACAACAAAACCATCAGATAGGATGGATTGAGTCTACTCCATGCCAGGCACTGAGAAAGTGTTGGTAAACAAAACGTGGTTCTTGTCCTGAGGGAACTTTTTGGGGAGACAGAAAAACATGTAATTACAGTTCAGTGTGACTGTGTATCGGTAGGAAGGTGCACATATGAAGCTGAAAAGAGGGTCATCTCATCGGGATGGGGGCTCAGGGACAGTGAGCTGGGCTGTTGCCTAAGAAAGTTCCAGAAGTCAGAAATTACATAGCATTGCTCAGCGAGTACATAATGAGTTGCTTTGTGTCAAAGAGGACGCCGGCTTCTGTAAGATAAAGGAATATATAGTTTTAATAATATATTTAAATAGCATTATGTTGGCCAGGCGTGGCGGCTCACGCCTGTATTCCCAGCACTTTGAGAAGCCCAGGTGGGTGCGTCGCTTGGGGTCAGGAGGTCAAGACCAGCCTGGCCAACATGGTGAAACCCCGTCTCTACAAATACAAAAATTAGCTGAGCGTGGTGGCGCGTGCCTATAATCCCAGCTACTCGGGAGGCTGAGGCAGGGGAATTGCTTGAACCCGGGAGGCGAAGGTTGCAGTGAGCTGAGATCACGTCACTGCACTCCAGTCTGAGTAACAGAGTGAGACTCTGTCTCAAAAAAAAAAAGCATTACGTTATTAATATATTAAATATTAAGTTATTTTATTATTTATTATTTAATAATAATAGCAAATATTTACTGAGCATTTACCAGGTGTTACATACTGTGGCAAGTACAATATAGTGAGCTGCCACCTGTAACATCGTCAGTGATACATGGACTGCATATACGACAGTGGTGCCCTGGGGCAATGATAATGGAGCGGAAGCATTCCTGTTGCCTCGTTGTCGCTGTCATGATGTTGTGGTGCCATGGATTACTCACATGTTTGTGGCGATGCTGGGGTCAACAAACCTGTTACACTGCCAGTCGCACAGAAGTCCGGCACATACAATTATGTGCAGCACCTAATACTTGATAGTGATAATAAACAACGATGTTACTTGTTTATGTATTTGCTATGCTCTGCTTTTTATTGTTATTTTAGAGTATACTCCTTCTACTTATTAAAAAAAAAGTCAACGGTAGAACAGCCTCAGGCAGGTCCTCCAGGAGGTATCCAGAAAGCGTTGTTATCGTAGGAGATGATGACAGCTCCATGCGTGATACTGTGCGTGAAGACCTTCCAGTGGGACAAGATGTGGAGGTGGAAGACGGTGATATTGATGATCCCGATCCTGTGTCGAACTACGCTAATGTGTGTGTTTGTGTTCTTTGTTTTCTTTTTTTGAGGCGGAGTCTCTAACCCAGGTTAGACTGCGGTGGCGTGATCTTGGCTCACTGCAACCTTCGCCTCCCCAGGTTCAAGCGATTCTCCTGCCACAGCCTCCTCAGTAGCTGGGACTACAGGCATGTGCCACCACGCCCGGCTAATTTTTGTACTTTAGTAGAGACGGGGTTTCACCGTGCTGGCCAGGCTGGTCTCGAACTCCTGACGTCAGGTTATCCACCCACCTCGGCCTCCCAAAGTGCTGGGATTACAGGCATGAGCCACTGCACCCGGCCTTGTGTTTTAATTTTTAACAAAATTAAAAAGTTAAAAGAATAGGAAAAAGCTTATAGAATAAGGAAATAAAGAAAATTTATTTTTTTGCAGCTATACAGTGTGTGTGTTTTAAGCTGTTATTACAAGAGTCAAAAAATTAAAAAGTTAAGTTACAGTAAGCTAATATTATCATTGATGAAAGAAAAATTAAAACAATAACTTTAGTATAGCCTAAGTGTACAATATGTATAAAGTCTACAGTAGTGTAGAGTAATGCTCTAGGCCTTCTTATTCACTCACCACTCACTCACTCACTCACTCACTCACCCAGGGTGACTTCTAGACCTGGAAGCTCCATTCATGACTAGTGCCCTATACAGGTTCACCATTTAAAAAATCCTTTTTGAGGCCGGACGTGGTGGCTCACACCTGTAATCCCAGCACTTTGGGAGGCCAAGGTGGGTAGATCACAAGGTCAGGAGATCGAGACCATCCTGGCTAACATGGTGAAACCCCGTCTCTACTAAAAATACAAAAAATTAGCCGGGCGTGGTGGCAGGTGCTTATAGTCCCAGCTACTCAGGAGGCTGAGGCAGGAGAATGGCGTGAACCTAGTAGGCGGAGGTTGCAGTGAGCCGAGATCGCGCCACTGCACTCCAGCCTGGGTGACAGAGCGAGACTGTCCCGAAAAAAAAAAACCAAAAAAAACAAAAAAAACTTTTTTGGCTAGGCACAGTGGCTCACGCCTGTAATCCCAGCACTTTGGGAGGCCAAGGCGGGTGGATCATGAGGTCAGGAGTTCAAGACCAGCCTGGCCAAGATGGTGAAACCCTGTATCTACTAAAAATAGAAAAATTAGCTGGGCGTGGTGGTCAAGTGATTCTCCTGCCTCAGCCTCCTGAGTAGCTGGGATTACATGCATGCACCACCAGGCCCGGCTAATTTTTGTATTTTTAGTAGACATGGGGTTTCACCATGTTAGCCAGACTGGTCTCGAACTCCTGACCTCAGGTGATCTGCCAGCCTTGGCCTCCCAAAGTGTTGGGATTACAGGTGTGAGCCGTGGTGCCCTGGCTTAAAAAATCTTTTACATTGTATTTTCACTGCACCTTTTCCGTATCTTGATATATTTAGATATACAACTACTTACTGTCGTGTTACAGTTGCCTGTTGTATCCAGTGCCATCACATGCTGTACAGGTTGGCAGTCTAGGAGCAGTAGCTGTATCATCTAGCCTAGGTGTGTAGTAGGCCATACCTAGGTTTGTGTAAATGCACACTGTGATGTTTGCACAATGACAAATCTCCTAAAAGATGCATTTCTCAGAACATACCCGAGACTGTTAAGTGATGCATGGCTGTATTTCACGTGAATTTTCATACTAAACCTGCACAGCCATTCAATAAAATAGATACTCTTGTCACCACCATTTTAGAGATGAGGAAACTGAGGCCCAGAGTGGTTAAGTAACTTGGCCAAGGTCACATAGACCTATCTGTCTTGAAGAATTGGGATTTGAACCTCAGTAAAGGTATCTGTCTGGGGCCAAAGCCAGTGCTCCCAGCCATTGGTTTTCCTTGCCCTGGTTGGTCAGTTTTGCCCCTTGAGCTCTTAACAGAGAAAATGTGACAGGGACCCATGTCCCCACCATGTAGAGCAGCAGGTGGTAGGTGACGTTAGCATGGTATGAAGTGTTTCAGGGGTTCCTAGGGAATGGGAGTAATTTTTATTTTATTAATTAATCGAGACAGGGTCTCACTCTGTCATTCAGGCTGGATCATGGCTCACTGCAGCCTCGTGATCACGGCTCACTGCAGCCTCGACTTCCTGGATTCAGGTGATCCTCACACCTCAGCCTCCCGAGTAGCTGAGAATACAGGCACATGCCACCAGGCTCAGCTAATTTTTTTGCATTTTTAATAGATACTGGGTCTCACTGTCTTTCCCAGGCTGGTCTTGAACTCCTGGGCTCAAGCGATTCCCCTGCCTTGGCCTCTCAAAGTGCTGGGATTATGGGCGTGAGCCACTGTGCCTCATGGAAGTAATTTTGAACAGAAGTGATAGATGGAGATGAATCGTAAGAGCTGGTAATGGAATTGTTTTTCTGGTAAAGCTTAAATGACCCACTTCCCGGGTGGCCACCAGGTATTCTTTTAACAGACGTTTGCAAAGCGCTTGCTTAGGGCTGGTGCTGTCCCAGCCGGGGCTTCAGTGGCAAATGAGAGACGTGGTCCGCTTCTTCCTGGAAGTTGGTACCGTGTCCATGCCTAATTAACTGGGTGTGGTGGTGCGTGCTTGTAGTCCCAGCTACGTTGGAGACTGAGGTGGGAGGATCACCTGAGCCCAGGAAGTTGAGGCTGCAGTGAGCCGTGATCACGCCATGGCACTCCAGCCTGGGTGACAGAGGGAGAGCCTGTCTCAAAAAAAAAAAAAAAAAAAAAAAAAGATATTAAAAAAATAAAAACAGTCCAGGTGCTGTGGTGCACGCCTGTAATCCCAGCACTTTGGGAAGCCAACGCGGGTGGGTCACTTGAGGTCGGGAGTTTGAGACCAGCCTGGCCAACATGGTGAAACCCCGTCTCTACTACTAAAGATGCAAGAATTAGCCAGGCGTAGTGGTGGGCGCCTGTAATCCCAGCTACTTAGGAGGCTGAGGCAGGAGAATCGCTTGAACCTGGGAGGTGGAGGTTGCAGTGAGCTGAGATCGTGCCACTGTACTCCCGCCCGGGTGACAGAGGGAGGCTCCATCTCAAACAAACAAACAAAAAAACACCCCAAAATCTCCCATTCCCTATGAACCTCTAAAACACTTCATAGCATGCTTACATCACCTGCTGTCTGCCGCTCTGCATGGTGGGGACATGGGTTTGCGTCACATTTTCTCTGTTAAGAGCTCAGGGGGCAGTCCAGATGCGGTGGCTCACGCCTGTAATCCCAGCCCTTTGGGAGGCCGAGGCAGGCGGATCACCTGAGGTCAGGAGTTCGAGACCAGGGTGGCCAACATGGTGAAACCCCATCTCTACTAAAAATACAAAAATTAGCTGGGCAAGACAGCGACACTCTTTATCAAAAAAAAAAAAAAAAAAAAAAAAGTCCAGGTGCAGTGACTCATGCCTGTAATCCTAGCACTTTGGGAGGCTGAGGTGGGCAGATCACTTGAGATCAGGAGTTCAGGACCAGCCTGACAAACATGGTGAAACCCCGTCTCTACTAAAAATATAGAAATTAGCCAGGTGTCATGGCGGGCATCTGTAATCCCAGCTGCTCGGGAGGCTGAGGCAGGAGAATCAGTTGAACCCGGGAGGCGGAGGTTGCAGTGAGCCAAGATTGCACCACTGCACTCCAGCCTCGTGACAGAGCGAGATTCTGTCTCAAAAAAAAAAAAAAAGAAAAAAAAAAGAAAAAAAGAGCCCAGGTGGCAAAATCGACCAACCAGGGCAAGGAAGCCCCTTTACAGTAATGGTTAGGAGAGCTGGCTTCTAGCCATTCCCTGTGTCCTACCATTCCCCGTGAACTCCTAAAACACGGTACCATGTCCTACAGATCCCAGAGGCTTACCGCAGTCTCTGTGTCCTTGCTCACGTAGTATCTCCTGCTTCCAGAGCCCACCACTGATTCTTCAGGGCCAACTCAAATCTGATCTCTGCCACCCACTGCTCCTAGATGCTTGCAGCCTACTTTGGGCTTCTCTGTCTTTATTCTTTCATTCTTCAACTCATGCTCTTGAGGGTCAGTTGTCCTATATTTTTCTTTTTTTAGAAATATTTCTGTGGGCCGGGCGCATTGGCTCATGCCTGTAATCCCAGCACTTTGGGAGGCTGAGGCGGGTGTGATCACAAGGTCAGGAGTTTGAGACCAGCCTGGCCAACATGGCGAAACCTTGTCTCTACTAAAGATACAAAAAATTAGCCGGGCGTGGTGGCGGGCGCTTGTAATCCCAGCTACTTGGGAGGCTGAGGCAGGAGAATCACTTGAACCTGGGAGGCGGAAGTTGTAGTGAGCCAAGATCACGCCATTGCACTCCAGCCTGGGTGACAGGGTAAGACTCCGTCTCAAAAAAAAAAAAAAAAAGAAATATTTTTGTGGAGATGGGGTCTCACTATGTATTGCCCAGGCTGGTCTCGAACTCCTGGCCTCCAGTGATCCTCCCACCTCGGCCTTCCAAAGTTCTGGGGTTATAGGTGTGAGCCACTCACTGCGCCTGAGCTGTTTTGCTTTCGGGAGAATTTTCTCTGATGCAACCGAAAGCTTCATGAGAGCAGGGGACACTTTCTTACATGTGATCTCTTACACGTGATTTTCCAAAATACCTTGCACGCTGAGTAATGGATGGAGAGTTTATTTGGTTCTGTTTTAAAAATCCCGAGTAATGGAATTGTCTCCACGGTGGTTGAGAGAGCCTGCTTTTCTGAATGTTTTTGTTACTGATAAGTCCTTGAGAACGTTCCCCCACTATTTTCTTCCTCTGGATTTCGTCTCTATAAATCATCCCCGCCTTCCGTGTGAGGATTGCTCACTGCGTGGATTAGCTGCAATGAGTGTTTAATCCACGGGGCTTTGCCCTGCCTCCCCCCTCGCCTGTTTACAGGCCCTTTTCCTTGGCTGCCACATTGCTGTGCTTGGGAAAGGGTGAGTTGTCAGGGAAATGTCATTAGGATGCTGCCTTGGTGCTGCTGGTACTCCAAAAAAAGACTCTTGCCCAGTAATGGCCCAAAGCTGAACATAAATGACATTTGGCTTCTTCTGTCCTTCCATTTGTTGGGTATCCCGATTGCCTGTGTCCTAGGGTATCCTGCTGAATGCCATTACTCTATTATTTCCTCGTTGGGGTTTCCTTCTCTCAAACACGGCTTGTTGTAGTCTTGACATGATTTTTGGGAAGCAGTGTGTATTTGGCGTTTTTCATTTTTTACCCTTACAGATTGTGCTCTTTTGCAGTTTTAGGACTTTTGGTCCATATGCCGATTTCTCTAAAACCAGAGCATGCAGCCGGGCACGGTGGCTCACACCTATAATCCTAGCATTTTGGGAGGCTGAGGTGGGCAGATCACTTGAGGCCAGGAGTTCGAGACCAGCCTGGCCAACATAGCGAAACCCTGTCTCTACTAAAAATACAAAAATCAGCCAGGTGTGGTGGTGCGTGCCTGTAGTCCCAGCTACTCGGGAGGCTGAGGCCGGAGGATCACTTGAACCTGGGAGGTAGAGGTTGCAGTTAGCTGACATCATACCACTGCACTCCAGCCTGGGTGACAGAGGGAGACTCTGTCCCAAAAAAAAAAAAAAAAAAAAAGAATAAAAAGAATAAGATGTCTATGGTGTTTGAATTTCTGCTTGGCATCAGGTACTTCCTTAGACGCTCGACGGGGCCTTTACCCCATCACCAACCCTGTGGCTTAAGTACTGTTTGACAGATGAGGAGAACTAACTGGCCTCCGGTCACATGACTAAAAGAATAAGTCAGAGGGCGGGGATTTGAACCTAGATCTATGTGAAGAAGCTTCCGGAAGGCTGTGCTGACAGAGATGGAACAGACTTTTCCAGAGCCGGCTTTGAGCCTCCTCTAGGGCAGGTCCTGGGAAACTCCACCACCGGCCAGTGGTCCAGGGAGTGCTGCCAGGGGCACCTTCATGTGACGGTGTGAAGGGTCTTTGTTAGTTTATTATGGAGTCATCAAACCTGTACTCCTGTCATGCTTCTCCTGAGGTCCGGTGGAGGCCTTGCCTGGAGCCTGGAACTGGAAATCATATTAGGCTCTGCAGGTGACAATGCAGGGTCTGGATTCCCCCACCTGCTCACACTCCTGAGAAACCTTTGTGCTGACAGAGGAATGGCCTTAGTAACCATTTCTTTTCTTTTCTTTTTTTTGAGACAGAGTCTCGCTCTGTCGCCCAGGCTGGAGTACAATGGCGTGATCTCGGCTCACTGCAATCTCCACCCTCTGCCTCCTAGGTTCAAGCGATTCTCCTGCCTCAGCCTCCCCAGTAGCTGGGATTACAGGCACCCGCCACCATGCCCTGCTAATTTTTGTATTTTTAGTAGAGACGGGGTTTCACCATGTTGACCAGGCTGGTCACAAATTCCTGACCTCAAGTGATCCTCCTGCCTTGGCCTCCCAAAGTGCTGGGATTACAGGTGTGAGCCACCGCACCCGGCCTTATTTTTATAGGTCAAGCACACATTTTGTTATTGCATGGCTCTTTCTCTCCTGGCAAATGAAGATAATAATTTTTGAAACATCCAGAGAACCCTGAGATTTTGAATCAGGCTGTTGGCAAACAAAACAAAACAAACAAATTTAAAAAAAAAAACATAATGTTCTTCCCAGTGTTCTGGCAAACACAATGTAGTATTCTCTGGAACTTTTAAAAAAAGTGTATGGTCTTTATAGCTTAGGTATCCATTGGCAAAAGGTCATGGAAAATTCAGTCAGGTATCCAGAAATTCAGACAAAGTCAGCTTTATTTTCTCAAATGGCTAAAACATGTTTCTGTCCTTGTCTTCTTATATGAGTGGATGTTGTCCTGGTCACTTAAGCAGGTGAGTGAGCAGAACAGATATTCTTTGACTTGAAGCTCAATGTTCTTCCCTAACTTAAGATTTTTTTGTTTTTGTTACTGTGCTTGTTCTGCTGGCACTAAAATAGTGATTTTTCTTTTCTTGTTACAATGTATTACAAATGTTATTCAGGAGTTTATTAGATCACATTTACTTTGTTTCAGGGCTTGTTAATTTTAAGAAGTCATTATAAATAAGCTGTGTAATAAAGGACCCACCATATAGGAATGCACTTCAAGTGGTTTCTTCATATTTTTAATGATTGGAGAACACCAGGAGATCGCACATGGGAAAATTAAAAATCTCAAACACCCAGTCTCTTAAGACAGATGATCTGGCATGATGTGCACAGTTGCTCATTGCTTCTGTTTAGGATATGTTTGGAAATCTCTGTGGCTCTTGTGATTTATATGCAAGATGACCTTTTCATGTTGTCACAGGCAATTTCATAGCAATAAGAAGAAGTTTAAACTGTATCTTGCATTAGGTTAACATCCAAAGGTATTAGGAGCCAAGCTGTTGAACATTCTAGTTTGAGATTCTGATTTTGCACATGGTTAATTCCAGAGAAAGCACCCCAGGCATGCGGCCCAGCTCACAGGCCACTTCACAGGCTGTGAGGCCTCGTTCCTCTGGAGTCCAGTGTGACCTCTGGGGGACTAGACACCAATTATTTCCTGGGCCAGCCTCATGAGCGTTCACCCTGCCTGGCTGCCCAGGGGCCCATGTGCAAAGGGCTCCATACTTCATCAAGCGCACTGCTCTCTCCGTCTAAAGCCCTTACTTTTGTTTTAATAGATATATTTTTTAGATACAGCGTCTCACTCCATTGCCCAGGCTAGGGTGAGGTGGTGCGATCATAGCTCACTGCAGCCTCTAACTCCTGTGCTCAGGTGATCCTCCCTCCACAGCCTCCTGTGTAGCTGCGACCACAGGTGCACACCACCACACTTGGCAAACTTAAATTTTTTTTTTTTTTTGTAGAAATGGGGTCTCGCTCTATTACCCAGACTAGTCTTGAACTCCTGGCCTTGGCTTCCCAAGGTGTTGGGATTATAGGTACGAACCACTGTGACTGGCCCCTTAGTATTTTTTTTTTTTGAACAAGGGTATCCCCATTTTCATTTCACACTGGGTCCCACAAATCAGGTAGCTGATCCCAATCCCTTTCAGTTATAAAACTTTCTTCTCTACTCTTTTTAGCCTAATATCAAAGGCTTTTTAGTGACTAAAATTTTCTTAGGGTTAGTGGTTAAAAAAGTTTATCGAGCACTAGAGTTTACTGGACACTTGGAAAGGTTTTTTTCTCATGAGATCTCTATCCAAGCATGAGCATGCATTTCTTTTTCTTTTTCTTTTTCTTTTTCTTTTTTTTTTTGAGATAGTCTTGCTCTGTCGCCTGGCTGGAGTGCCGTGGTGTGCTCTCAGCTCACTGCAACCTTCGCCTCCCGGGTTCAAGTGATTCTCCTGTCTCAGCCTCCCAGGTAGCTGGGACTACAGGCACATACCAGCATGCCCGGCTAATTTTTGTATTTTTAGTGGAGACAAGGTTTCACCATATTGGTCAGGCGGGTCTCAAACTCCTGATCTCAGGTGATCTGCCCACCTCGGCCTCCCAAAGTGTTGGGATTACAGGCAGGAGCCACTGCACCTGACCAAGCATGCATTTCTTTTAGTAGAGCAAGAAAATCTTTGAGATACTATTTTGAAAAAAATTTGAGGGGTTCCTAAAATATGGTGGCCTGCAGGCTTTCTCCGTCAATGGATCTTATAAGTAGACAGTGGTCTCTGGACGAATATAACGCTGTTTTGGCCTGAATCTCAGCATGACTGCTCACCAGGGATCTGTCTGCATGATGCTGAACCTCTACTTATAGTTCATAAAATGGGAATCATAATTGTTTATATTATTTAGGGTCGTGATGAGGTTTTCATGAGATAAATCATCAGAGTTTCTTGTTTGTTTAATGCCTGGTGTTTAAGTGCTCAAAAATGTTAGCTAAAATCCCTTAATTTGGGGCCAGTCTTGGTGGCTAATGCCTGTAATCCCAGCACTTTGGGAGGCTGAGGCCAGTGGATCAGCTGAGGTCAGGAGTTCCAGACAAGCCTGGACAACATGGTGAAACCCTGTCTCTACTAAAAATACAAAAATTAGCCGGGCATGGTGGTGCACATCTGTAATCCCAGCTACTCGGGAGGCTGAGGTAGGAGAATTGCTTGAACCCTGGAGGCGGAGGTTGCAGTGAGCCGAGATCGTGCCACTGCACTGCAGTCTGGGCGGCAAAGCGAAACCTTGTCTCAATCAATCAATTAATCAATGAAAGAAAATAAAATAACTTAATTTGAGGCCAGTTTTTACCATTCAGATTCATGGCCAGATACGACTCTACTCCTGGCTAAATATCTTTCAAAAATGTGCCAGAAAGTGGATGGATCAGTATAAATCTTTTAGGAGGACTTTTAAAAAAAAGGGTGTTGTTGGCCGGGCGCGGTGGCTTACGCCTGTAATACCAGCACTTTGGGAGGCCGAGGCGGGCGGATCATGATGTCAGGAGATCGAGACCATCCTGCCTAACACGGTGAAACCCTGTCTCTACTAAAAATGCAAAAAAATTAGCCGGGCGTGGTGGCGGGCGACTGTAGTCCCTGCTACTCGGGAGGCTGAGGCAAGAGAATGGTGTGAACCTGGGAGGTGGAGCTTGCAGTGAGCCAAGATTGCACCACTGCACTCCAGCCTGGGTGACAGAGCAAGACTCTATCTCAAAAAAAAAAAAAAAAAAAAAGAGGAGGCATTGTTGATTGATTGAACATCAGGTGAAACCTTTTTTCCTTAGTTCTGAATCTAGCAGAGCAATTATTATGATACTGTCTCACCTTCCAATTAAAAGGATCAATGATTATAAATATGAGAGTAAAGGTTTTTAAGGCTACAAGGAATTCGTCACACTTGGAGCCTATGTTTTGTAATGATTATTGAGTTTGACAACCCAAAGGAGGCCAAACAAATCCTTCCTTTTATGAAGCTGATAACATAATTGCACTTCAGTTTTTCATGTGAGTATTGCCCGGAAAAAAGGGAAGGATTTTTCTTACCATGATGCCACCCAAGTCAATATATGTTTAAGACCATTTCTCAGCTGGGCGCAGTGGCTCATGCCTGTAATCCCAGCACTTTGGGAGGCCAAGGCGGGCGGATCACGAGGTCAGAGATCGAGACCATCCTGGCTAACACGGTGAAACCCCATCTCTACTAAAAACACAAAAAATTAGCCAGGCATGGGGTCACGTGCCTGTAGTCCCAGCTGCTCATGAGGCTGAGGCAGGAGAATCGCTTGAACCCAGGAGGCGGAGATTGCAGTGAGCTGAGATTGCACCACTGCACTTCAGCCTGGGCAACAGAGCAAGACTCTGTCTCAAAAACAAACAAACAAACAAAAAAACAAACCCCACGCATTTCTCAGCTAATTGAAGGCTCACACATTTAGTAGTGATATAATTGGCCTAGTCATTTGTCAGGTTGTTTTTGAGTTAAAATGAATGGTTTGAGGTTGAGATGAAATCAATGAAAAGTATATGCCTGTGTGAAGTAGCTTGTACATTTTTATGACTCTTCCATTTTGATTTAGGTGAAAGCCTGCCTTTTCCCTTTATTGGAAATAAAAAAGGAAGTAGGAATGAAAAGAACTGGTCGTGTCTTGAAAATAATAGCAAAAGGAGGTCAGCTTTGTACATACATTGAGCAGTGACAGCGGGCCCCGCCCCTTATAAAGTTGTAGAATGAATGCCGTTCCCTTCCTGGGGTGGTCACAGCTTGACTTGGGTGATTGCTTCTGAATCCTGCAAGGAGAAATCTTGGGTAGTGGTTCTTAAAAAATGTCGGAAGGACTAGAAAATCATAATGCTTTCTTTTTTTTTTTTTTTTTGAGACGGATTCTCCTTCTGTCACTCAGGCTGGAGTGCACGATCTTGGCTCACTGCAACCTCTGCCTCCCAGGTTCAAGCAATTCTCCTGCCTCAGCCTCCTGAGTAGCTGGGATTACAGGCGCGCGCCACTGCGCCTGGCTAATTTTTGTATTTTTAGTAGAGACGGGTTTCACCTTGTTGGCCAGGCTGGTCTGACCTCAGGTGATCCGCCTGCCTTGGCCTCCCAAAGTGCTGGGATTACAGGTTTGAGCCACTGCACCCAGCCAATTCTCAAGTTTTTTAAAGAAGACAGTGCAAGCTGCTGAGAATTGACGATACAGTCTGAGTTCTCTGACGGTTGTGGCGTGGCATACAGAAGCAGTCCGCGTTCATGTTCGGAGTCTGGTCAGTGTTCATTGTCTTGCTAATTGGATGATCCCAGATGTGCCAATTAGCTGGTACCAGGGGCATGTTTAATTGGTAGAAATGATGAGTTCGACTGTGCTGTTGCCTGATGAGTTTTCATAGCAGAGACATGGCGTTTTAGGTGACTTGGTACTATAAAGCAAGAGTAAAACCTTTTAAAAGAAAAAAAACTGTTTTGCTATATACTCACGACACTTCTGACACTCATTGTGTGGATTTTTCCACACCAGTCCATTTTCCTTGGAAACTGTGACTTTAAGTGAAATGACATAACAAAACCACAATTTTTCATTTATTTATTTATTTATTTTATTTTATTTTATTTTTTCTTTTTTTATTATACTTTAAGTTTTAATTTTTCATTTTTTTAAATCAGTGTTGTAATGAAATGATATTGAACAAAATGATGATATTCAAGTATGTCATTTTGCTTAAAGTCAATTTCCAAGAACTGATTGGACATTAAGTGGGGACTTGCTGTACCACCTTTTAGGGAGAACAGTTGAACAACAATTGTCTGAGCTAATATTTGGAATATATTAATGAAAACCATGTTGTAGAATGTGTGCCCAGCCTCTCACTATATAGTCAGCCCCATGGATACCTTTTATCTGTGTCATATCTTGTAATGATAATGTATGTGAAATCCTTATGGTATGCATCACACTTGTTTATACTGGATGATAAGGTACTTGTGGGTGAGCCTGACGCATGTTTTGATAACTTACATAGGATCTTTCATATGAAATACTCAGAAACAAAGGTGCTATAGTCTGTTTATTATCATACCCAGACATAAAAATGCTAATACTGTTTAGAAAGATTTTAGCTATAAAAGTTTAAAAACCAGGACGGGCATGGTGGCTCACACCTGTAATCTCAGCACTTTGGGAGGCTGAGGTGGGCGGATCACCTGAGGTCAGGAGTTCCAGACCAGTCTGGGCAGCATGGTAAAAATCCCATCTCTACTAAAAATACAAAAATTAGCTGGGCGTGGTGGTGGACCTCTGTAATCTGAGCTACTCGGGAGACTGAGGCAGGAGAATCTTTTGAACTCGGGAGGCGGAGGTTGCAGTGAGCTGAGATCGCGCCACTGCACTCCAGCCTGGGCAACAGAGTGAGACTTCATCTCAAACAAACAAACAAACAAACATGACTTCAAGTAATAATAGCACTTTCTGTGTTCCTTCCTAGCACTTTGATTAAATGTGTCGTTTAATCTGTACAACATCCCTGCAAGTAGCAATTTTTTTTTTTTTTTTTTGTAGTTGGCACATGGAAGAGAAGTAACTCGTCCGAGGAAGCACAGCTAGTAATGGACAGATCTGGGATTTGAAGCCAGTTCTTCCAAAGTGCACACATTTCCCCTGCACTTCTCTCTATGTATTCTAGCTAACCAAGCTGTTGCTCTAATATAATTTGTTTAGAGCATCAAACCACATAATCCAGGTTTCCGGGTGTAGTTTTTTTATCTGAAGTATTTGGTACTAAATAATTAAATTAGCTAAGTGTCAAATCCCTCTTTGTTTTAGGATTTATAGATTTAAATAAAATTAGAATAGATCTTTCCAATTTTTTTTGTTGTTGTTGTTACTGTAAAGAGCTTTTTGTGGTGGAACTAATTTTGGTGAGCAACAGAATAAGAACTCAGGGAATGTTGAAGCAGGAAAATTGGTACAGAATTTCAGAACGTGCTCAGAATAAAGCCTTTCTTTTCAGCAGTAAATTGAGTGACTTGCAACTTGGGGAAATGTCAAATTGCCATGAATGTCCATTGCTTGGACTTTATATTAGCAGGTGTTTATTTCACCACAGACATTGGGTTTTATTAAATACGCCCATTTCAAATCTTCTTGAACTTCAGAATTACTCGAGCATGTTATTTTCTCTTTCTTACCTAGTACAAGCATAAATAATGTTGAAAATCTGTAAGATAACTAAATATTAAGGAAGTTGTGTATTGGGAAATAAGCATACTTAGGTCCTTTTATGAATGGACATAACAGCAAAATAACCTTTTACACAAATAGTTTTAAAAAGTCTACTCACAGAGCTAAAATCACACTTAATGGAGAAAGAATGAACGCTTTACCTTAACTAGCCTCAGGAGCAACACAAGAGTGTCTGCTCTCACCACCCCCATTCAACTTTGTAGTGGAGGTTCTAGCCAGCGTAGTTAGAAAATGAAATGAAAGGTATCCAGATTGTAAAGGAAGAAGTAAAACGATCTCTATTTGCAGATGAGATGATCCTGTAGAGAGAAAATCCTAAGGAATCACCTAGGTAACTATTCCATTTAATAAATGAGTTCATCAAGACTGCAAGATCCAAGATCAGTATACAAAAATGAATTATATATGTATATGCTAGCAAGGAAAAATAAAAAATAAATTAAGAGAACAATCTCGTTTATAATATCGTCAATAAGAATAAGATATTTAGGAGTAAATTTGACTGAAGAAATTCAAGCCTTGCACATTGCAAACTACAAAACATCATTGAAAGAAAGTAATGAAGACTTAAATAAATGGAAAGACGTCCTGTGTCTATGGATTGGAAGACTTAATGTTGTGGAGATAGCAAAACTCCTCAAATTAATCTATAGATTAAACACAATACCTTTCAAAATCCCAGCTTGCCCTTTCTGCAGAAACTGAGATGGTGTTCCTAAAATTCATATGGAAATGCAGGGAACCCAAAATAGCCAAAACAGTCTTGAAAAAGAAGAGCAAAGTTGGATGACTTTAAAAACTTACTACAGAGCTACAGTAATCAAGACAGTGTGGTCCTGGTGTATAGATCAGTGGACTAGAATTGAGAGTCCAGAAATAAACTCTCACATTTATGGTTTATTTTCTTTTGACTATCTTATTGGTTAAGATAATTCAGTGATGGGAAGAATAGTCTTTTGAAAAAATAGTGCTGGAGCAACTAGATATTCGTATATGAAAGAGTGAATTTGGACCATTGTCTCACACTGTATGTAAAAATTAACTCAAAATGGATCAGTGACCTAATATAAGAACTAAAACTATAAAACTCTTAGAAGAAAACATAGGTGTAAATTTTTATGCCTTGAAAGCACAAGCAACAGGAATAGATACATTGTATTTCATCAAAAATTGTGCATCAAAGGATACCATCAAGACAGTGAAAAGACACCTCACAGAATGGGAAATGTGTTTTGAAAATCTGTAAAGGGCTTGAATCTAAAATATGTTAAAAACTTTTATAACTCAATAATTGATAACCCAATTAAAAATGGGCCAAGGATATGAATAGGCATTTCTCCAAAGAAGGTACATGAAAAGATGCCCAACATCTTTAGCCATCAGGGAAATGCAAATCAAAACCACAATTAGATGTCACTTCATACCCGCTAGGATGACTGTAATAAAAAGATAGATAATAACAAGTGTTGGTGAAGATGTAGAGAGGCTAGAACATTCCTAGGCTGCTGGTGTGGATGTAAAATGGTGAAGCTGCTTTGGAAAGCAGTTGTTCCTCAAGAGATTCAACATGACATTACTAAATGAGCCAGCCATTCTGTTCCTAGGTATACATCTAAGAGAAATGGAAATATGTGCCCATATGAAAACCTGTATATGAATGTTCATGGCAGTGTTATTGATGTAGCCAAAGAGCAGAAACAACTTAAATGTTTATCAGTGGTTGAATGGAAAAAGAAAGTGTATGTATCCATACAATGATGTGATATTTGGCTGTAAAAATGAATTAAGCATTGATATATGCTACTACTCATGGCTGAACCTTGAAAACATTTTGCTAAGTGAAAGAAGCCGGTCACAAGAAACTACATACTGTGTGATTCCATTTATATAAAATATCCAGAGTAGACAAATCTACAGATACAGAAAGTAGATTAGTGGTTGCCTAAGGCTGGGGGTTGGAAGATAGTTGAAGAGTAATGGAAAATGACTGATCAAAGGTACAGTGTTTCTTGGGGAGAAAAGATGAAAATGTTCCAAAATTGATTGTGATGGTCATTACACAGTTCTGTAATTATACTGAGAACCATTGAATTGTACTTTTTTTTTTTTTTTTTTTTAAGATGGAGATTCACTCTTGTTGCCCAGGCTGGAGTGCAGTGGTGCAGTCTTGGCTCACTGCAACCTCCACCACCTGGGTTCAAGCGATTCTCTTGCCTCAGCCTCTCAAGTAGCTGGGATCACAGGCGTGCGCCACCGCGCCTGGCTATTTTTGTATTTTTAGTAGAAACTGGGTTTCAGCATGTTGGTCACGCTGGTCTTGAACTCCTGACCTCAGGTGATCCACCTGCCTTGGCCTCCCAAAATGCTGGGATTACAGGCGTGAGCCACTGTGCCCGGCCTGAATTGTACATTTTAAATTGGTGAATTTTGGATTGTATCTCAATGAAGCTTTTACAAAAAAAGCAGTCAATCTATGGAATATTTCCTATGGCAACTGAAAGCTCAAATAGAGCCCAGCGTGGTGGCTCCTGTATGTAATTCCAGCACTTTGGTAGGCCAAGGTGGACCGATTGCTTGAGCTCAGAAGTTCAAGACTAGTCTGGGCAACATAGTGAGACCCTGTCTCTACAAGAAATACAAAAATTAGTTGGGTATGGTGGTGTGTGCCTATGGTCCCAGCTACTCTGGAGACCAATAGGAGGATTGCTTGAAGCCCAGAGGTGGAGGTTGCAGTGAGCTGAGATTGTACCACTCCACTGCACTCCAGCTTGGGCCACAAACTGACAAACTCTGTCTCGAAAAAAAACAAAACAAAAACCCTGTCTCAAAAAAAAAAAAAATGAAACTACTAATTTAATAATGTAAAATAAACTGTGGCACATCAATATTATGGGATACTCTGCAGACTTTAAGTTGCGATGCAGAATGTTATTGAAGGACGTGGGCAGACAATATACTGCTTAATGTAAAAAATAAGTTAACAAATAATATGATCCCAATTTTGTGGAAGAACATTTGTAATTATATTTATAGGGAGAGGGCTGGAAGTGTGTGTGTACATTCACGATATTAACAGCAGTCATCTGAAGGTGGTGAAATGACAGATGAGTTTAATTTTCTCCTTCTTGCCTTGCTGTGTTTCCTAGATTTTCTATAATAATCATGTACTAGTTAGCAGAAAAAGAAGTTTGAAGTAAATTCACATACAATATAATGTTTTGATACTTTAATAAAAAATAATAATCATGTAGAACTACGAAGATAACTTTACTCAGCCGGGCGCAGTAGCTCACGCCTGTAATCCCAGCATTTTGGGAAGCTGAGGCGGGCGGATCACTTGAGGTCAGGTGTTTGAGACCAGCCTGGCCAACATGGTGAAACCCCGTCTCTACTAAAAATACAAAAAAATTAGCCAGGTGTGATGGCGGGCACCTGTAGTCCCAGCTACTCAGGAGGGTGAGGCAGGAGAATTGCTTAAACCCAGGAGGCGGATGTTGCAGTGAGCTGAGATTGCACCACTGCCCTCCAGCCTGGGCGTCCAAGAGAGACTCCATCTCAAAAAAAAAAAAAAAAAGTTACCGTTACATATTTCATTTTACAATTATTGCTATTCATAGAGTAGTGACAGCCTCCACGCTTTGACACACACATTATATGTATAATATATAATGGCTAACTTTCATTGAGTTTGAGATATATATATATATTTTATATATATTATATATATATATATAGACATTGTAAACTCTTAATGAAAGTTATATTATGTGTATCTCGGTTGCTTTTTTTTTTGAGACAGGGTCTGGCTCCGTGGCCCAGGCTGGAGTGCAGTGGTGCAATCTCGGCTCACTGCAACTTCCACCCACAAGGCTCAAGTGACCCTCCCACTTCAGCCTCCTGAGTAGCTGGAACCCTGGCTAATTTTTGTATTTTGTTTGGTAGAGATGGGTTCTCGCTATGTTGCTCAGCCTGGTCTCAAACTCCTGTGCTCAAGCGATCCGCCCACCCCAGCCTCCTAAAATGCTAGCATTACAGGCATGCGCTACCGTACCTGGCCTGTGTGTGTATCTTTATGTCATAATAATTGCTCAATAAATGCTAACTATCCTCTATCGGGATGTAAGTTCTGAACTATTTTATTCATTGTGAAAGATTGGGCTCAAAAATTTCCCTTTCGCCCCTGCTGGCGCCCCACCAATGCTTAGTTGCTGTCATGAGTGAGTGAGCAGATGGAGCCCATTGTGGGAGGGAAGAAGCCTCAGCTCTTTTCTCCCCTGGGAACCTCCCTTTCTGTAGGCATCTTGCCAGCCAGGCATCTTTGCTTGTTCTTTGAGTAGGTTGAGGTGACTCTCAGGAGGCTTCTGGGATCGTCTCCAGAAATGCGCTCACCAAAGAAGACCCTGGCACAGCCTCCCAAGTAGCTGGAAGTACAGGCGTGTGTGTGCTGCCGCGCCTGGCTAATTTTTGCGTTTTTAGTAGAGATGGGGTTTTGTCATGTTGGCCAGGCTGATCTCGAACTCCTGACCTCAGGTGATCCGTTCGCCTTGACCTCCCAAAGTGCTGAGATTACACGTGTGAGCCACCGTTACCGGCCCAAGCCCTTGTTACTGTCGAATTCTCCCCGAATCAACCTTGAAACTTAACCAGTTTTCTTGCTTTCAGCTTTTCCCCCAGACTCCAGCTTCTAGATTCTCTGTCTGTCAATAAGAGTGTCGAGGTTTAGAGCAGAGGCAAAAACTGGTTTACAGCAGAGAAAAAAGCCTTCGTCTATGCTGGTGTGCCTTCTTGGCCCAGGAAACGTTTTTGGCAGTCTGAGTGTTTTGTCTTCTCTGTTGGGGGCTGTTAAGAGGCACAAGAAAACATACCTGTCTGCTAATTGCAGAGGTTAAAAGGCAAGAGCAAAAACACATCGCACTTGACATGCGTTTCAAATTAATAAATTGTTAAAAATGCCTACTTGGGAGACTTCTGCGGGGCTCAAAGACAGCTCCGTCATTACCTGGGGCTAGAGGCTCCAGCAGTTTTTCAGATACTGTGTGGCAATGCGAGGTTTGTCTGCTGTGAAGGGAAAACCATCCCACCGCTTAGGAAGTCATGAGATGCAGCACGAATGTGATTTTGTTACCACGCTCCCCTGGAGGCACGTCGTGCTGTTCTAGAAAGCCTGTCGTTGGAGGAAAACACTTGATGAGCCTGCGGTAAAGGCGTGGCTTGCGATTTCACTTGGGAAGCACATTGTCGTGTCGTCTGTGTGATTTACATCCCGCAGCTGATGGAGACACCACCATACTCCATGGAAGGTCCTTCCTGTCCGAACTGTCCAAGGTCTGGAGGAAGAGGCGAGATGGGTCAACTGTGAGCTTCCATCAGCTTCTGCTTAGAGAGAGGCTAATTATTTGGGTTTCTGGTGATTCCACTAGCTCCAGATTTAAGTGTTCTCTATGCTAGGGTGGCGTGGGGGTGTGTGTGGTCAGTTACTGCTTAAACTCCCTGCAGAGGGGGCTGAGGGGCTTGGGTGGCAGGTGGTTGGCGGTGGCGCGTGCCAGCCCCGGGTCTGTGCCTAGACCAAGGCTCATGTTCTGCCCATTGCTCTTGGGACAGGCTCTTTGGGACATCAAGGATTCTGGGAACATCCCGACACTGCTCTCCTTGGGGTGCGTGGCCAGAGGTGTCTTCAGGCTTCAAGGAGAGGTGCTCAGTGCAGGAGACTCAGCTTCTGCCCAGCACCACAGGGTCGAGGGCTTGGAGCATCCAGGTGGTTTCATCCAGGCCTGAGTGAGAACGTGACCTAGTTACTGTGCCTCTCTGCACGTTGGCAGAATAAACGGACCTTGCTTCCTTCCCTACTCACAGCAAGCAGAATTCTGCTGAGCCTCTCGGAGGCTGGAGGGCCGGTTTTAGTAACGTGCCCTTTCCTGGTTGGCGACCGTCCAGTTATTTTGGGTGAATGTTAATGGCCGTGAGTTTGAAAGTTGTAGTTAGATGAAAACGCCCTCTCTGGACACAGTGTCCTTGTCACCTACTGTCTGAAGGTGCTTCCTTTTTGGGGAATAGGATTGAGAGCAAAATGGTCACAAAATCTGTGGCTTTGGATTGTCATTTGATTTTTTTTTTTTGATGCCTTCTATCTGCATTTAGGTCAGTGGAAGGGATGAATTCATCATAGGCACTTGTAGTAGAACATCTCCTTGAGCCTCAAAGAGAAGGCTATTTTTCCTGTGGGTCATCTTTGTGCTGTGCATGGGAGGTACTGCCCCATGGGGCAAGGTGAGTTTAACTTTTGGAGGTGGCTGGTGATCTTGGGGGGAATTTAATTTGAGGACATGTGCATGACCAATAAACTGTTCTGGAGGAATGAATAGTCCTGTGTCTCCCATATTTTTACCTTTTATAAAGCGCTTGTACTGCACGGTGTCCTTATTCTAGGCTGATGCAAAATTTTCATACTGCATTTGCTAGTGATTTGCACCAGTGGCCGAAGAACTATAAAGTAGTTGTCTCTATTTTTTAAAAATTAAAAAAAAAGATGGGGTCTTGCTCCATTGCCTAGACTGGTCTCAAACTCCTGGCCTCAAGTGATCCTCCTGTCTCAGCTTCCTAATTGCTGGGATTATAGGAACGAGCCACTTTGCTCAACCTTAGTTTCTGTTTTATTCAGAATGGAAGGAATTTCTCATATAAGTAGAATTCTAGAGCTAGAAGAGACATTGTATCTCTAGCTCTGTCTCTGTCTTTATCTCTGTCACTATATCTGTCTCTGCGTCTGTCTCTAAACTATCTTTATCATCAGGCACAGAAAGTTAAGCCCCATTATTCAAGATCCTACAACTAGTTGAGGGTAGAATAGGGTCCATTGTGCCCAGGCAAAACCCAGGTAAGAGTGCAGGGCCAGGGCTAACCATGAGCTCCGGGACTTGTGCAGCCTGCCTGTTTCCAGTCTCTGTGTTCCCCCTTGGGTCATGTCACGTGGGAGCAGAAGCTTCTAGTTGAACGTGTAAAGGACCCAAGAGGAAAGGGGAGCCCAGAAGGGTTGAGGGACTTGCCTGAGATCACACAGCTAGTGAGCGAGTCACCTATCCAAGCCTGGAATACGGGTCCAGCTGTCCCCATGGAGCCATCCTTCTGGCCCACTAGATTCAGAATGAACTCAGGCTCAGCGTGCGTGAATAAGAGGATGCTGTGCATAGTCCTGACTTTATGAATCAACTTGATGAGATTCTGTGTGGGGTCAACTAATGTGCTCAGAGTCCAGCATTGAGTGAGTAGGAGGTGGGAAGGGGTCCAAGCTCAGTTCTGGCAAAAACTCCAGAGCTCAGTGTTGGGCCAACACTGTCTTCTCTCGTGAATGAGGAAAACCCTTTCTCAGGCCATGATATGTTGGTATCTCAGTCTTTTGGCCATGAAGGGTAGAGGGGAAAGATTGAACTTTTAAGATCTTTGCCTGGATTCTTGTTATTCTCAATACAAAATAAAATGCTTTAACTTCAAGCTCGTGTGGGGCCCTGGGAACAAGCTGCAGGTGTGCGCTTTTTTTTCTCTGATTAAATTGGAATCACTATGTAAATTAACTTTCCAGGGGATTGTCTGTGGGAATTCCTAAAGCAGTCTTAGGTCGGTATGACACGTGAAGAAAATACATCAAGCAATCAGTCTTAGAAGCTTACCTTCTATTCAGGGTTTCCACAGGAAGGCAGTTTCACCCCAGCTGGGATCACTGGTTGCTTTTCACATTCTTAATTCTTTTGCCAATTTTCCAGATGCCTTTGGAAATTCATGCTGACCGTTTTTTTTTTTTAAAAATTCCATTTTAAGTACTGAATATTTTCCTGTCACTACTTAAACTGGCATGAATAAAATATTCCCTTTCGGGAGGATGATTTTCAAATGTTTCTTAAAGAAAAACAAAACACCCTAGTCGGTTAAATTTAGGAGGTCTGTTAAAATGTCCTTACAGTACCAGCAGGTGAATTTGAGAATAAGAATTCTATCTTCCTCACAGTGCCATATACAGTGCACTGTAATGGCAAGCATAAGGAAATTAGGAAGACTAGAACCGAATCATCCAGGACTCAAAATAGAGTTTCTCCCTCAGAACAATCTGGGGTATCTATATTAAATTTATGGGATAGTTACTGTCATTAACAGCTCATATAACTGAAAATGGTGAAATGATTTGAAAATCAGATAAATGGTAATTGCACCACTGCACTCCAGCCTGGATAGCAGAGCGAGACTTGTCTTAAAACACACACACACACACACACACACACACACACACACACACACACCAGTCTGGGTATGGTGGCTCACACCTATAATCCTAGCACTTTGGGAGGCCAAGGTGGTGGATCACCTGTGGTCAGGAGTTCGAGACCAGCCTGACCAACATGGTGAAACTCCGTTTCTACTAAACATACAAAATTAGCCCGGCGCAGTGGTGTGCACCTTTAATCCCAGCTACTCGGGAGGCTGAGGCAGGAGAATCACTGGAACCCAGGAGGTGGAGGCTGCAGTGAGCCGAGATGGTGCCATTGCACTCCAGCCTGGGTGATACAGCAAGACTCTGTCTCAAAAAAACAAAACAAAACAAAAAATCAAAAACAAAAAACATAACAAAACCCCCACAACTCCTCCTTCCCTCTCCCCCCAGCCCCTGACACCTACCATTCTACTTTGTTCCTGAATTTATCTACTGTAAGGACTTCCCATAAGTAGCATCATACAGTACTTAGCCTGTTGAGATTACCTTATTCTACTCAGCATAATTTCCTTATGGTTCATCTACATTATAGCATTTGTCAGAATTTTCTTCCTTTTTATTTATTATCATGTACCATATGTTATTTGGAAATACGTATACACTGTGGAACGACTAAATTGATCTAGTTAATATATGTATTACTTAACATACTTGTTTTGTAGTGAGAATGCTTAAAATCGACTGTCTTAGCCATTTTTGAGAGCATGTACATTGTTATTGAGCATAGTCACTATGTTGTACAATAGATCTCTCGAACTTTTTCCGCCCAGCTGAAATTTTGTATCCTTTGACAAAAGTCTCCCCAACCCCCTGACCCCCAGGCCCAGGTAACCACCATATTACATTCTAGTGAAAAAACAACTTCATTAGAAATTTGGATGAGTTTAAACATAGTAAGCCTCAATTTTTATTCCAAATTTTCCTAGTTTTGAAAGTATACACACAACACACACACACACATATCCTGATCTGGACCAGGTTCTTAGCTACAACTGACTGCTCATCGACTGTCATGAATGGATCTGAAACATAACTTTTTTTTTTTTTCTTTTTTGAGACACAGTTTTGCTCTGTTGCCCAGGCTGGAGTGCAGTGGTGCGATGTCTGCTCACTGCAAGCTCCGCCTCCTGGGTTCACGCCATTCTCCTGCCTCAGCCTCCCAAGTAGCTGGGACTACAGGCGCCCACCACCATGCCTGGCTGATTTTTTGTATTTTAAGTAGAGATGGGGTTTCACCATGTTAGTCAGGATGGTCTCGATCTCCTGACCTTGTGATCCGCACGCCTCGGCCTCCCAAAGTGCTGAGATTCCAGGCGTGAGACACTGCGCCCGGCCTTTTCTTCCTTTTTTAAGGAATACATTTTCTTTTAGCTCCTACTGAATGTAACTCATGGTGCTAGGCTCTCTGAGAGAGGCAAAAACATTTCACTCAAGGAACTCATAGTGTTATGGGTGAAAAGAATGGAAAACACGGCAGGTGTTTTAGATGTGTGTTACCACCATCTGTCCTCCTGACCTCAGTGAGATGGGGTCAGACATTTAAATTTTCTCACCCAGGGACATTCAGCGAATTAAGTGGCTGAGTTGAGCTTCAGGCCCAGCTTTGGGAGACACTCCCTGTATCCTGTAAGCAGAGACCAAATCAATGCTGTGTGAGTTTAGAGATGGAGACACCCAGCCCACCTGGGGGAAGACATGATGGACGCGTGAGCATGTGTCCAAACTTGAGGCATGGGGAAGTGTCCTGCTCTGAAGGCAGGGACGGTGGCTGAGCAGACATGCCGGCCAGAACACTACCCTGAAGATGACAGTGTTGACATCAAGGGCGGGAGGTGAAGGAAAATGGCAGCTTACGCTCCACACCTCACACATGTGTGGGTTTTTCCTTCTCATTAAGCAGTTCTCCAATTCTTGGACACCTGTGTGTCCTAGAATTCACCTGTGACACTGACTATGTGCAGGTATTGCAGACCCCACAGGTTGAGGGCAGTTCCACAAGACCGCTCCCGACACCCCCTCCACTTCAGACGCCAGTCACAAGTCCTAGGTTGTGGCTCGTGCTTTTGGCCGACTGGCCATCCTTTGAGGGTTCACACCACCCCAACACACGTTTGATCGTTTGCGATAATGGCTCACAGAATCTAGGGAGACACTTATGTTTACAGTTTTATTATGACAAATACAACTCAGGAACAGCCAAATAGAAGAGTTGCATGGGGCGAGGTGTAGGGTGGGGTGAGGTAGCAGGGGAGCGTGCTGTCCTCTCCGGGTGCCCCACCTCCCTCATATCCAGGTGTTCACCAACCAGAAACTCCCCAGACCTCTCCAATTAGGGTTTTTATGGAGATTCCATGATTGATGTAAATCACTGGTCATTGGTGACTGACTCAACCTCCAGTGCCTCTCCCCTTTCTGGACTGGCAAATTCCAACCCTCTCTCATCACCTGGTTGGTTCCCCTGGTAACCAGCCCCCCTTTTCCAAGAGTCACCGCATTGGCATAAACTTAGGTATGCTTGAAAGGGGCTTATGATGAATAACAAGAGATGTTCCTTTCACCCCATCACTCCAAATTCCAAGGGCTTTTGGAGGTCTGTGCTAGGAGCCAGAGGCAGACACCAAAGATAGATTTCTTACCCTGCCACACCTGGGAGGTGGTAGCGTTGACATCAAGGGTGGGAGGAGATTAGCAAGCTGGGCATGAAGGAACCAGTGGGAAACCAGGTTAGAAAGGGGGGTAAAGGTCAGATCATGATGGGTTTTGAGTTCTAGGCTAAAGTGTTTATAGTGTTAGCTTGTGACACATCCAGGATGTGGAAACATGAGCAGAACTGAGCCTTAGAAAATGACCTCAGAGCCTGTAGCAGGGCTGTGATCTGGGCCTGGACCAGTGTGGTGGCGGGCAGGAAAGAGGCTGTGTGCAGGAGGCCTTGGAGGGCAGGGCTGGGACATGGTGCTGGCCCAGGTGAGCTCACCCATCTCAGCATGGTGTGCCTCCAACTTGGGGTGCACTTTGTAGCTGCTTACTGAGGGTAAACAGTTACACTTATTTTATTTTTTTAAAATTTTAATTTTTTTTTTTTTTTTGCAGAGACAGGGTCTCACTCTATTGCCCAGGCTGGAGTGCAGCGGTGCGATCATAGCTAACTGCAGCCTCCAACTCCTGGGTTCAAGCAGTCCTCCCACCTCAGTCTCCCAGGTAGCCAGGTGCACACCACTACGCCCAAGTAATTTTTTTTAATTAATTTTTTTTTGTAGAGACCAGGTGGGTCCCAAACCCTTGGCCTCAAGTGATCCCCTTGACCTGCAGCCCCCGCCTCCACAGAGGTTTGGGAGTGGGGCTGAAATTCCCAACCCTCTAATCCTGCCTTGGTTTTTGAAGTGCGTAGCTCCCATCCTGAAGCCACCTAGGGAATCTCAGCCACCAGTCACCTCATTAGCCTACAAAAGACATCACTGTGGAGGTTCCAAGGATTGTTGTATGCCAGGAAACTTTAAGACAAAATAAATATTTTTCAGTATCGTAAAGGGCCACCAGGATCAGGCTGGAATTCAGGGCTTCTGACACCTAATGTAGTGAGGAATGTTCTATTAGCTTCTGGGGAAAACTTACTGTAGAAGGGTTGGTTTTTCGGCCAGGCGAAGTGGGTCACGCCTGTAATCCCAGCATTTTGGGAGGCCGAGGTTGGTGAATTACTTGAGGTCAGGAGTTCGAGACCAGCCTAGCCAACGTGGTGAAACCCCATCTCTATGAAAAATACAAAAATTAGCCGGGCATGGTGGTGCGTGCCGGTAGTCCCAGCTACTTAGGAGGCTGAGGCAGGAGAATTGCATGAACCCAGGAGGCGGAGGTTGCCGTGAGCCGTGATTGCACCACTGCACTCCAGCCTGGGCAACAGAGTGAGACTCCGTCTCAAGAAACAAAAAACAAAAGGGTTGTTAACCTCTGCCTCCTGGGTTCAAGCGATTCTCCTGCCTCAGCCTCCCGAGTAGCTGGGATTACAGGTGCCCGCCACCACACCTGGCTAATTTTTGTATTTTTAGTAGAGACAGGGTTTCATCATGTTGACCAGGCTGGCCTCGAACTCCTGACCTCAGGTGATTCACCCACCTCGGCCTCCCAAAGTGCTGGGATTACAGGCATGAGCCACTGTGCCTGGTCAAAAGAGTTGGTTTTTAAGTGTTCAGTAGCCCCCGGTCCAGGGCTCCTTAACTCGGAGCAGCAGTGAATTTGGAAGGTCAGCCCCTCTCCTGCTGGGCGCTGCTGGTGTCCTGTCTTCTTTACTATTGTGTCCGCATCATCGTCCACTGTTCCTCTTGGGGAGGTAAGAACTTGGGGAACGGTTGCCAAAATCGTCATTTTTCTCTTGACTGCTGTTGGGGTTTTCTCCCTCTCAGGGCTTATGCCCAGGGATAATGGGTTCATTCTGGGCCCTCCAACCAGAGTCTTCATGAGTCTCTGGCTTAACCCCCTTTTTGCCATATGCTGTGGGGGAAAAGTAGCCCTCCACTGGAGAACACTTCTTCCAGGCCCTCTGTGATGTAAGGGCTATGTAGAAGGTATTTGATCCCTTTTCTGTTGCTTTGCTATCTCAACTTTCTGTCTAGGCTTCAGCTGAGCAGATCCTTGAAATTGGCTTAAACAAGCACTTACAATCTTCTTTGAGTTAAGATCAAGTGTGTTGGCAGCTCCTGCAGGCTGTGCCTCTGCCCCTCTCCCCGCAGCAGCTGTTGCTGGTTCAGCTTAGCACTTCCAGCCACGTAGGCTCCCCGTGGCCATGTCCACGTCCACTGGGCAGGCTCCTTGCCTGGTGTGTCAGAGCCCTACCTTCTGCTCTTCCTGAGGTTTGGGTTTTTAACTCAGTCGTAAGGAGCTGAATGAGGGGCCCAGGAAGACGCTGATTTTATGCACCATCTCTGTGTTTGGCCCACAGCTGTGTTTGTGTGATTTTAAAACAATTTATCGCTCATCTCAACTGGGCCCGTCGGCTGACCCAGCTCCTCCGCAGCCATTGGTAATCTCCATTTTAATTAATCTTTCAAAGAAGCAGATTAAGTTGATTGCTTCCCAAGCTGAGTTTGGTGTCTGTACCTTTCAGCTGCCTTACAGAAGTGATTAAAATAAGGATTTTTCTATGAGCTTTGGTGCCCAGTTAAGATTATTTTTGGATCTCGTCTCAATGGTTTATTTCCATCATGTGCCTGTTTTTAACATAAGAGCTGAAAATGAGCGGGGCTGGTTTTTGTCTCCTGCAGGTGTTCTGTTCTTTCAAGCGCCCTAGGATGGCCATGACCTTTGGTTCCGTCTGCTTTGTGGGCCCCTTGACCCTTGGAGCCTTCTAAGGTAGCCCTGCTGAGTCACTAACATGGAGTCACACCTTTTTTCTTCCAGTCCTGGCTTCTCTTCCCCCACACGGCTTTGCAGATAAAACCATTTATTCTTGACCTACCCAAGCGGAGGTCCTGTAGGCCACTCTCCCCAGTCCTAACTCTAGCCCTGAATTGAACAGACTGCATTGAAAATGTTGGTTACCTGTCAGTTTCCTCTTCCGCTGTGCCGTCCTTGAGGGGAGGGCTAGTATTTCAGCCATCCCTGTGACCCTGGGGCCTAGGTGAGTGCCTGGTACACCAGGAAGCGCTCAGTGATGGTCTCTTGAATGAGTGAACCTCCTTGAAGTGCACAGAAAAATTGACTGAAGAGGGTGAGTGTTGCTTAGAGCCAAGGTAGTAGGAAAAATGTTGGCCTAAAGATGTGTTTAGTTTGGCTTGCATGCTGTTGAAAAGTTTTTGAATCAACATACCAGAAAAAATCCCAGGTAAACTATACGTTGAAAATCCAGATTTCCAGCTTCTCTTGAAAAATGTAAAGACCTGGCCTAGGCTGGAACTGAGGGGTGAGCTTCTTTTCGAGGGGCCCAACTCGGCTTTTTATTCACCTGATTTCTAAAATAATTTTGTAAAGCCGTCTACCCCCTCCCACACTTTGAGTTGATAGCCAAAATTTTTCATCGTAACTTGAGAGAGGCAAAGGATGTTATTTCCAGAGTATTGTAAATATTGGCATCTTGAAATAAAACAGTTACATCATTATTTTAAGTGTAACCAGTGGAGCTAAATACCACAGAGATTTGATACCCACTGTCATCCATTTAAAAAGAAGCTCATCTTTAACCACTGGAATTTCTACCTCATTCTTTTTTTTTCTTTAGAGTCATATTCTATTCTTATAGAATTTTATCCTAGGATATTATATTTGTTCTTGCCAAAAATATGTATATACATTTAAATTAAGTTTCCTGTGGCTAGAGGGCCTACATATTTTCAAAGCTTCTTGTATTTATTTCTTTATTTTTAGAGATGGAGTTTCACTCTTGTTGCCCAGGCTGGAGTGCAGTGGTGCGGTCTCAGCTCACTGCAACCGCTGCCTTCGGAGTTCAAGCGATTCTCCTGCCTCAGACTCCTGAGTAGCTGGGATTACAGGTGCCTGCCACTATGCCTGGCTAATTTTTATATTTTTAGAAGAGACGGGGTTTCACCATGTTGGCCAGGCTGGTCTTGAACTCCTGACCTCAGGGGATCCGCCCGCCTCGGCCTCCCAAAGTGCTAGGATTACGGGCATGAGCCACCGTGCCCAGCCCAAAAGTTGTTGTATTTAGTTATTGTGATGATGATTCTACATTTGAACAAAACAAAGATATTATAAATTTTGATAAATAAAAGGAGAATATAGAATTTATTTGGAAATATATCTCCTAATAAAAATCCATAGAGTTTTTGGGGTCTTTTTTTTTTCTTTCAGTTGTTTGATATGGATGAAGATTACTCATTGCTGGGATAAGGAGGTCAGAATTAGTCCTTTTCCTATTTTTGTGTTTTTATAGATGTTAGTACAAAGAAACCAGATGTAACTGAGTAGATGGGATAGGAGTTTTTCATAGCAGTCCCTCAGTGAGTTCTTTGGACTCTTGCCGATTTCTGTGTCACATTATTTATTCTGCCTGCATCACAGTTGCTGCTGTTAGCCTTTTCCTTTCTAGCAGGTCTCTCTTGAGTGGAAGGAGTGTGCCCTACTGGGAATGGTATTGGAATATGCATGGAGGTGGGTGAAGGTGGTATGGGAGTGCTCTCAAACCATGGTCTCCTTGAGGCTTACTGGTGTGAGGGAGTGGGAGGTAGTCCCCAAGTATATCCAGGAAGATAAAAGATGAGGGCCGGCTGGGCGTGGTGGCTCACACCTGTAATCCAGCACTTTGGGAGGCCGAGGCGGTGGATCACCTGAGGTCAGGAGTTTGGACCAGCCTGGCCAACATGGTGAAACGCTGTCTCTACTAAAAATACAAAAATTAGCTGGGTGTGGTGGCAGGCGCCTGTAATCCCAGCTACTCAGGAGGCTGAGGCAGGAGAATCACTTGAACTTGGGAGGCGGAGGTTGCAGTGAGCTGAGATCGCACCACTGCACTCTTGCCTGGGTGACAGAGCAAGACTCCGTCTGAAAAAAAAAAAAGAAGTTGAGGGTCATTGCTGGACTGCAGGGTTCCTAAGGATAGGAGCCACACCATGGCTTAGATCTGTTGGGACACCCCCACTGTGACACCTAATGAAGGGGTTTGCACTATATGCCAGTAATGTCATAAGAGTAAAACAAACTATAGTGCTTCCACAGTTTTTGTGGATTCTGTATTTGCAAATTCACCTATTCACTAAAATGTATTTGCATTTTTGTTGGTGATTTTGCTGCTTAAAGTAGCCCCAAGCATAGTTCAGAAGTGTCTAGTGTTCCTAAGTGTGGAAAGGCTGTAATGTACCTTGCAGAGAAAATTTGTAATGTTAGTTTCTTCAAGCATGAGTTGTGGTGCTGATGGCTGTGAGTTCAATATTAATGAATCAACAATATATGTTAAATGACATGTCTTTAAACAGAAACACACATAAAGCAAAGTTCTATATTGATGAGATGATGTGACTAGAGAGGCCTGTAGGAACCTAGTCCTGTTTTTCCCCTAGGAGCAATGGTTCAGTATTGGCTAATACGGCATTCATGGCAACTTTTGAAAACATAACTACTGCAGATGATGTGACGCGATGGGATGTCATTTGCGCCTGGATGTTACGACTTTAGGAATTTAAGAAATAATTTCAGGATAGTGTCTAGGTAGGTAGGTTTTTTACTCGGAATTTCAAGGGAGTGGCAAGCATTTAATTTTTACAAGACAGTCTTTGGAAGCAGTCCCCTAACAGAGTGGCAACCATTGGAAAGTCTTCTGAGTGCATCCAAAGGAGGATTTCTAATGATGGGAAGTGCCTTTGCCGTTTAAACTTCACTGTGAGCTCACTTCTTGCTGCGTACCTAAAGTCTGAGCAGTCAAGCGAAGTGCTGAGTAAGGAGAAGAGCATCTCAGTGACTCTTTTATTATTTGACTATAGCTTATATCACCAGAAGATAAAAGACCTCAGAAGAGGAGTGCAGAGTTTGGAAGCTGCCCAAGACTCCCAATTTACATTCAGAACCGTGATTTATTCTCTGATTTCACGTAGCTTAAACTTTTTTTTTAATAGCCGCTAGCTCTACAAACTTTAATCCCTACTAAATAGTATATAAAATGTAATTGTCACGATGTTGAGAACTTTATCCTCTGAGGGACTGAGTGTATTTTGAGATGTGACCTGATTTCTCTGGAATCCCCACTTGAGGGCTTTATGTTTTCACAGATGGAGACTTACAACTGTACCAGAGTGTGACGTAGGCCTCCAGGAAATGCGTTCTTCTGGTTTAATTCCTCTCCTCCTTCAGGACAGACCTCTGGTCTAGCAGTACCTTTCCTGGGCCAGGCACAGTGGCTCGCACCTGTAAACCCAGAACTTTGGGAGGCCGAGGTGGGCAGATTGCTTGAGCCCAGGAGCTCAAGACCAACCTGTGCAATATAGCGAGGCCCCTGTCTCTACAAAACCAGAAAAACAAACAAAAAAGGAATGCCTTTTCTGTCTTTACCTTTCTCCTTTATAGATTGTTTTATAATATATAAATATATGTATTATATATAATATATAAATATATGTATTATATATAATATATATAAATATATGTATTATATATAATATATATAAATATATGTATTATATATATAATATATATAAATATATGTATTATATATAATACATATAAATATATGTATTATATGTATTATATATATATTTTATATATATAATATATATAATATAATATATAATAGCTCAAATCAGATTCCAGGCCTGATATACCTCCCCAAAGAAATTATAAAACCACCAGTTACCTTTCCTTCCCATGTATGTTGTCTCTCCTAATAGCTACTTAATCAGTCTGAGCCTCTACTTTGTTCTTGGGCCTGCGTTAGGTGCTGGGGGCACAAAAACAGCCAGTGCTGAGCCCTGGGGTCAGGGAGCACATTCCCTAGGGAGAAGGATCTATACAACAGTGTGGAGGGGCTGGCAGATAGGGAGGCTCTCACAAGGAGCCTCAGAAGGGGGCCGTCAGGGTGCCTCAGTTTGTCTGGGAGACTCAGGGAAGGCTTCACAGAGGAGATGAGCTGGGCCTGTGGCTTGAGGGATGGGTAGGAGTTTACCAGGTGAGCAAGAGAGAGAGGGCTTTCAAGCTGGTAGACCAGCTTTGGTCCCGAGACACAGAGGATGGATGAATGAGAAGACGGTCTGTTTTGGCATTCAGGCATGTATAGGGGAGTAGTGAGAGAGAAAGCTGACAAGAGGCTTTGGTTGTCCACGAAGATATATATTCTCAGACTATATATATATATATGGACAGAATCTTGCTCTGTCACCCAGGCTGGAGTACAGTGGCGCGATCTCCGCTCATTGCAACCTCCGCCTGCTGGGTTCAAGCTATTCTCATGCCTCAGCCTCCCTAGTAGCTGGAATTACAGGTGCATGCAACCATGCCCAGCTAATTTTTTTTTTTTTTTTTTTTTTTTTTTGAGATGGAGTCTCGCTCTGTCGCTTTGTATTTTTAATAGAGACAGGGTTTTGCCATGTTGGCCAGGCTGGTCTCGAACTCCTGACCTCAAGTGATCTGCGTGCCTCGGCTTCCCAAAGTGCTGGGATTACAGGCACGAGCCACCGTGCCTGACTGACATTTTTTGAGACAGCATTTCAATCTGTTGCTCAGGCTGGAGTGCAGTGATGTGATCACAGCTCACTGCAGTCTCTACCTCCCAGGCTCAATTGATCCTCCCACCTCAGCCTACTGGGTAGCTGGGACCACAGGCGGGCACCACCATGCCCAGCTAATTTTTGTTTTTTGTAGAGACAGGGTTTTGCCATGTTACTCGGGCTAGTCTCAAACTCCTGCTCTCAAGTGACCCGCCTGCCTCGGCCTCCCAAGTGGGACTTTTTATGCCACACTTAGTCATTTGGTTTTTATCCTGTCAGTGAGGAAATTAAACAGAAACATGATTAGCTTTTTTGTGTGTTTGAAAGACCACTTTGGAGCTGTCGTTAAAAAGTCTTAAGAATGGCGTTAGGGAGACCAGTTAAATTGCTCGTGGAGTCCTGGAACAGGGGAGTCAGGGAGAGGTTAGTGCCCCAAATCAGCAGTGGGGCTGGAGGGGCAGGATAGACAAAAGGATCCCTGAGGCAGTCACTTCATTGGGATCATTTTGGATTTAGGAGCATCAATTGGAAGTGAAGGGCTAACAGGTCTCCTGCTTGGGTAATTGGTGATTAGTGCCTTCTACTGAGGATATACACAGGACCAGGTTTGTGTGGGCGAAAGGTGATGAGTTCCAGATGCGCAGAATTGCGTGGATTGGAGAGACCTCAGCCTGGAGCTCTCCAGGGCTAGAATAAGATACATCATTCTGGCAGAAATACGGCTCCAGGATTATAACCTGCAAGCAGGCTTTTTTTTTCCTTTTTCCCTTTGGTTTTGCTTTCTTGTTTTGCCTGCATTGTCTACTTAAGCAATTTATGTTGATCTGTTTGTTAGCAGAAAAGGAACAAGCAGCAAATGTGTGGAAGTACTCAGGAAGAAGGCAGAAGCCCTAATGATGCGATCTGAGGACCACGTTGGACACGTGAAGCCAGATGCAATGAAAAGTTGTGAGCTGGTGTTTGAAAGTGATTTACAACAAGTTGGCATCCGCTTGCCAGCTTGTGTTCACATGGACATCTGCCCTGCAGAAATGCAGAATGGCTTAGAACACCGGTTCTGGTTTCAGGTGGACGTTGTTCACCCCTTCATGGGTGCGGGACCTTGGGTGAGTCCTCGCTCCGTGCCCACCTGTCTTTCTTGGATAAAGGTGATAATCGATCCCACTTTACTTGTGAGGATTCAGTGAGATGATTGATGATGTTTCTTAGCTCAGTTTCCGGAAGAGTGGGCACTCAAAAAATTGTCTCTTGAAGTATTTACATGAACAGCTATTCTATAAAGACTCAAAATTTACTATTGAATGTAAATCTGGGATTCAGAATTGGTTTTTTAGGTGATTTATTTCTCATTTATGAAGGCGTGCACCATAGAATTCCTGCAGAGAATGGGGATAGAAACCTCCCTGTTAATGCATTTAAAAATATTTGATTTGCAAAAAATTCAGTATACTTTAAAATAATCTTATTAATAACAATTTGTATCGTAACAACTATATTGTATAATGCATTGAACTTCTAAGTGTGTTTTTTCCCCCATCAGCATCTCAACTGTTCTTCCATAATAGGCCTTGAAGTAGGGTCGATGTTTTGGCCCTGATGTTACCATTGCAGACGTGAGACTCATCCATGTCACAGAGCAGGTCCCTGGTTTCCCAGTTCTTGGTATCTTGTGGCAGGTGGTAGTACTGGGGCCAACTGAAAACTTTCCTGTTGCTTTTGGAAAAAAAAAAAGAAAAAAGATAAAAGAGACAAAAATGGGCATGTAGTTATTTGAGCTTTTCTTTTTCTTTTTTTTTTTGAGACTGAGTTTCGCTCTTGTTGCCCCAGCTGGAGTGCAATGGTGTGATCTCACCTCACCGCAACCTCCGCCTCCCAGGTTCAAGTGATTCTCCTATCTCAGCCTTCCCAGTAGTTGGGATTACAGGTGTCCGCCACCGCGCCCAGCTAATTTTGTATTTTTAGTAGAGGTAGGGTTTCTCCATATTGGTTGGGCTGGTCTCGAACTCCTGACTTCAGGTGATCCGCCCACCTTGGCCTCCCAGAGTGCTGGGATTACAGGCGTGAGCCACTGCGCCCGGCCTTATTTGAGCTTTTCTAAAAGCAAGAAGTTGAGGAAGAAACTCCTAACTGGGCAAATCCAGACCTTTTCTTAGTATCTTCAGAGAATATACAGTTGTGTCTAATTCTTTTTGGAAATATGGTATGCCTTATAAATAGGTACACCTTAATTAGTTGCAAAGATTTAAACAAGTGTAGGAAAGCTAGGAGAGAAAGCTGTTTGTTACTGTTCATTATGTATTGTACAGGGCGATGCTGAGATTGAGTTATTCTTGGTATGAATAACTTCCTTTGAAAGTTAGAATGATAGAGTTTTAGAACGTAAGGGACCTTAGATTTTAATCCGTAATGACCAAGAAAACTGTGTTTTAAAAAAAATTTTTTTTTTTTGAGATGGAGTCTCACTCAGTCACCCAGACCGGAGTGCAGTGGCATGATCTCAGCTCACTGCAACCTCTGCCTCGCGGGTGATTCTCGTGCCTCAGTCTCACGAGAAGCTGGGACTACAAGCATGCGCCACCACGCGTGGCTAATTTTTGTATTTTTAGTAGAAATGGGGTTTCTCCATGTTGGTCGGGCTGGTCTTGAACTCCTGACCTCCATCCGCCTGCCTCAGCCTCCCAAAGTGCTGGGATTATAGACATGAGCCACCGCGCCTGGCTGGAAAACTGTATTTTTGAGCATTAAGTAATTTCCTTTAAATTTTTGTTGATAAAGGAGAGACCCAGCTGCCAAAGAGGCTTCTGTTCTGGGGGTAAGACTGGTCACTGCATGTTGAATTGACATCATTCAACCAAATGTGGTTTAGCCTGAGCCATCGTATTGTGGGTAAATGTGTAGTTTCTGTTGTGTCTTTGGAAATTCTAAAAATAGGCACTCCCCATACCTCCTTCTGGGGGCTTCCACAGCTGGCTTCAGCCCAGCCAGCTCATTTTGCAGACCTAAAGCGTTTAAGTTCCATGCCCATGGTCAGAGATGTGGGGACTTTGTAAAGTAATATTTCATCTCTAGTGCAGACATAATGCCCAGGAAACAGTTGCACTCATCAGCGAGCCTCGGAGTCATGTTCTTTATGGGTGACACAGTGATACAGCTGTAATATGCACCATGTTCAGTCCAGAGACAGGCAGTGAACTAACGAGAAAACTCCGCTGTTTGCTTAGACTTTCTGTGTATTGACTCAATGCCCACATTACTAAGCGCCCGTCTTAAAAATTAGCCACAGTCTAGCAGGTATAAACAGATAGGACAATTAACACCTGAAATTGTCTTGTTCTATAAGTGAAACCAGTGAAACGTCATTAATCAAGACCCTCATACATTTGGAATGCCAAGTGACAGTCAACAGGGTTAGACCGAAGTTGGCTGGAGCCAGTATCTATGAGACAGGAGTTTGTTGAGCAAACCCGTGATATCAGCATGACATGGTCATATTGTTTAATCTGCTTTACAAGAACAAACACTTAGCTTTAATATTGGCATGCGTTGTTAAACATTTATTACAAGTACTTCTTATCAGGACCAATGAGACTTCTGCTTAGCAATAATTTGCCAGCCCTTTAAAGTTGTTTATGAATTTCAGAGCACTTAAATGGCGTTTTTATGTGAATGTTTTGAAATCGACGGGAGAAAGGGCAAATGCGAGCATCTGATTTGTTTGTACCAGTGCTGCTTGGAAGAGGACTGGGCTTTGAGGAGACACTCAGCATTTCTTGTCGCGTGTAGGATTGAATGGGTGCATAAATCAAATGGTGCTGGGATTAGCAGTTGGCTCGTTGGGAAAAAAACAACTCATTGTGTTTCTCAGTGGCAGTTCCATTGGCACCACAGCCAAGATGATCTTTCCTTGCTCAGGTTTGTGCTGTGCGCTCCGGACATTCAGCTTCCCTGACTCCCACCCTGTGGAAGTTTGTTTCTGACTTGTTTCCAGATACCCCTGGGGAAACAGCTCCCTCCCTGGTTCAGGACCATCATGTCACGCCAAACACCAAAACAAATTCCAGGTATTAGAAAGTTCAGTGTAAAAACCCATAAAACAAGAAGAAAATACTAGTTAATATCTGGCAAAAGCTTTTTATTGTTATTGTTTTTTTAATTAAGCTGTTGGCCAGATGTGGTGGCTCATGCCTGTAATCCCAGCACTTTGGGAGGCTGAAGTGGATCATTTGAGCTCAGGAGTTCGAGACCAGCCTGGGCAACATAGGAAGACCCTGTCTCAACAAAAAACAAACCCTCCACAAAAATTAGCTGGGCATGGTGGTGCAAGTCTGTAGTCTCAGCTGCTTGGGAGGCTGAGGCACAAGAATTGGTTGAGCCGGGGAGGCGGAGGTTGCAGTGAGCCAAGATCACGCCACTACACTCCAGCCTGGGTGACAAAACGAGACTCTGTCTCCAAAAAAAAAAAAAAAAAAAAAAAAAAAATCAAGGTATTGAACTCTCTGTAAAGTCATGCGTCCAAATCTCCCTGGGCCTCCTCCGTTGCTGCGTAATAAGTCTGTGCCTCCAGTTGTCCTTATGTGGGCTATTCCAGCTCTTTCCCTTACAGTACAACTTGTTCCCTATTTTCTCTGACCTTTTATAGCGGAGATCGAGGCCACCTAGGGTGACGTCACTGCTTCACATCTTGATACCGCAGACTTGCTTTCTTTCTAGGGAAGGCTCCCTCTGCTTCACTTCCAAGAGTCCTGCTCCTTCAGACCCCACCCCCATGCCAATTTCCATTTTGCCTTCTCCTCTTCCTCTGTCCCTGCTGCCTATCACCCTCCTTATACTGTAAAATGCCCCTCTCATCTCCATCTTCCTGCACAGCCACCCTCCAGCCTCTCTCATGCCCTGTGTTCGTGGCCAGACCTGTCCATGACTTCTTTCAGCCCAGGCTTGAGGAACCCGGGGCAGAAGGCCTGGCAGGGCGGGCAGAGCCGCCGTGAGGGACTGGACTCAGTTGCCCATGGGATCCTGTCACCCAGCCCCAGCTTAAAACCCAGAAGCTCCCACTGTCAGGGGAAGGGAACTCCAGGAAATCATACCAGCCTTCCTTTTCATATTTCTTTCCTCACCATCCCCTACCTCAAGCTAGAAGTTTCCTTCTCACTGAAGCGTCTCTGGGAACGCCCCCATGGTTGCCTTCTCCCCCATCCCTGTCTGCTCTGCTGAGCCACAGCGTTGTCTTCTCTGACTCTAGATCCCTTCTCTCCAGCTGCCTCCTCCATTACTTCATGGTAGCCCCTTCTTCTGGAAGCCTCTCTGAGACCCTGAGGGCAGGGAGTAACCAGCTCCTGCAATACAGTCTTCATCCAAGGATGGAGAAAGAGCTGGTTGAGCTGGTTGATTGAATATTACTAGGAGGAGATTTACTTCCCCATTTCCAGCTGTGGTCCAAGTTGACCAGCATCATCCAAATAGGTTATTTGCTTGAGCATTTTACAATGATTCAAGCTCTAGGTACTTCCCCGCCGGGAAACAAATATCCTGGGAAAAATGAAAACAAATTCCTCCTCAAGGATGTGGTTGGCTGACTCTTTTTTTTTTTTTTTTTGAGACAGACTCTCACTCTGTCACCCAGGCTAGAGTGCAGTGGTGCAATCTTGGCTCACTGCAGCCTCCACCTCCTGTGTTCAAGTGATCCTACTGCCTCAGCCTCCTGAGTAGCTGGGATTACAGGTGTGTGCCACCACGCCCAGCTAATTTTTATATTTTTAGTAGAGACGGTGTTTTACCATGTTGGCCAGGCTGGTCTCAAACCCCTCACTCCTCACCTCACGTGATCCGCCCACCTTGGCCTCCCAGAGTGCTGGGATTACAGGCATAAGCCACCACGCCTGGCCTCTTTCATTTTCTTTTTTTTTGAGACGGAGTCTCGGTCTGTTGCCCAGCCTGGAGTGCAGTGGCACGATCTCGGCTCACTGCAAGCTCCGCCTCCCGGGCTCATGCCATTCTCCTGCCTCAGCCTCCCGAGTAGCTGGGACTACAGGTGCGCGCTACCATGCCCGGCTAATTTTTTTGCATTTTTTTAGTAGAGACGGGGTTTCGCCATTTTCACCATGTTAGCCAGGGTGGTCTCAATCTCCTGACCTCGTGATCCACCCGCCTCGGCCTCCCAAAGTGCTGGGATTACAGGCGTGAGCCACCGCACCTGGCCTGACTCTTTCATTTTCAATGTTGTGTTTGAGACACCACAACTATGATTCTGCACGGCACAGTCATGAAAATATTGGAACCAAAGGTGGGTGCATCTCCAGTCTTTTCCTTGAGAATTGTTTCTTTCCAGTGCACGTTGTGTGGGTGGTGGTGGGGGTGGTTCAGGTTCAGGTGGGTGTGGCCAGCGGAGGTGTGGGAAAGTTTGCTGACTCCGCGAGTAGCAACGTGCAAGGCCCGCTTTCTCCTCTCGGATGCTGCAAACAGTACGTGGTCTGTGATGTGCCCACGTGTTGGCATTTTCCCGTATGCCTCCTTGTCAGGTGGTACAGGCGTCTTTTTCCTCTTTTATGGTTTTCGTCCATTTCTTTCTTTCTTTTTTTGTTTTGAGTCGGAGTCTCTTTCTGTCGCCCAGGCTGGAGTGCAGTGGCACGATCTCAGCTCACTGCAACCTCCACCTCCCGGATTCAAGCAATTCTCCTGCCTCAGCCTCCCGAATAGTAATTGGGACTACAGGCGTGCACCACCATGCCTGGCTAATATTTGTACTTTTAGTAGAGACAGAGTTTTGCCATGTTGGCCAGGCTGGTTTTGAACTCCTGACCTCAAATGATCTGCCTGCCTCAACCTCCCAAAGTGCTGGTATTACAGGCGTGAGCCACTGCACCCGGTTTTTGTCCATTTTTTACCTTCTCCATTCCTTATTTACCTACTTTATCCCCTCATTCTGTAATCGTGTATTCAGCACCACCTTTGAGCAGGCACCGAGACCCCTCATGGTCCCTATTACGGTGGACTTGGCGCCTACACTCATGATTGGGAGAGGAAGTGGGCTCTGGGCTCTGAAAATAACTACAGATGAATAAGTTACACATTGTGATAACGGCTGTGATAGAGGATAGAGGGGAAGCAGGTGCATGCTGTTCTAGACAGGGCGGTCAGGAAGCCCCCTGTGCTACTTGAAATCTCTCCTTTTTCTTTTTAGTGGCAGGCTCTTGCTACGTGGCCCAGGGTACTCTTGAACTCCTGGGCTCAAGCCATTCTCCCGCCTTGGCGTCTGGAGTAGCTAGGACTACAAGTTGACACCATCACACCTGGCTGAAAAATTTTCTTAAAAATAGCTTTATTGAGGTATAAATTCAGAGATCATACAGTTCACTTATTTAAAGAGTACCATTCTGTGTTTTTGGTATATTATTAATTCTCCTTAAATTGTGGTAATATATAAAACGCCATGTCTGCCATTTTAGCCATTTTTACTTGTAGAGTTCAGTGACATTAAGTACGTCCACAGCATTATGCAATCATCTCCACTTTCTGTTTTCAAAATTTTTTCATCATCCCAAACAGAAACTCTGTACCCATTAAGCGGTAGCTCCGCAGTACCTCCTGTCTCACCACTGGTAACCTTGAATCTATTTTCTGTCTGTAAATTTGCCTATTCTCGGTACCTCAGAAATGGGATGATGAAATATTTGTTCTTTTGTGCCCGACCTCTTTCACTGGTACCCTGATGTCTTCAGGGCTTCTCTATGTTATAACATGGCTCAGAACTTCATTCCTTTCTATGGTTGAATAATATTCCATTGTATGGATATCACACATTTTGTTTATCTGTATTACTTGAAATCTTGATACATACTTTTTATTTTCTTAGCACTTCCCCATAATTCTCATCCGATTAGTTTGCCTGCCTTATTACTGGCAAATAATTTCTTGATTAATTGAATTTGCTAGCAATTTTGAACAAGATGATGATGGTTACAAGGCAGAAATGCCATTTCCTGTTCTTTCTCTGTCTCTTTCTGTGTGTGTGTGTAACTCTGTGTATTTTCTTGAGTGTGTATCTCTCTGTGTGTCTTCTAAGTGAGGCCATCCAGTTGGTGCACTTGTCTGAAGATAATACAGTGCAGGGGTGAAACTGCAGGGCCTTAGAACGGTTCACCCCCTACCTCCCGAAGCTGTTGACAGGAAAAGCCAGCCCCAGCCCCCCATTACTCTCAGAGTCTGCTCAAGACAGACACAACTCTGTCTCCTTGTAATAAATGTGTCTCACAGAGCTGAAGCAATGCACAGAAAAAAGGACTTCTCTGAAGGCCTGCGCAGTTTATCAACAAAATTGATCAATTTTTGTTGTTTGTTTCACAGATCAATGAAGGACACATCCAGTGTGATGAGGCACTGGGGCATATATAGAATGTATTTGACAACAGATATTAGTTCTTTGTTAGCAGGAATGACACACGTTTAGCAGGAATGACACACGTTTAATGTTGTGACCAGAGGCAGAGTCATTCTAGACCTTAGGTGCGACCTGAGCTTTGTGGAGCCTCAGTTCTGTCTTGAAAGATATTCTTCACTCTGCCCTCTTTTATCTATTATTTTTGGGCAATCTCTGCAGGTATTTCCAGTGCTCTTGGCTTTTCTTGACTTTGTACTAATTGCCAAAGGCGGCAGAGGATGAGGACTTGTTGGGGTGGTCGTGTGTACCAGTGATGTTTCTAGAGAGTGCATGGTTAGCCTACACTCTTCCTGTCTTCACAGATCCCACCTCACATGGAAATAGGTACTCAAAAATCCATTGTGCTTCTGTAATGGATTAAGCTTCGAGCCCACCCCATCGGCTCCCATCACATCAACTCACCAAACATTGGCTCAGGGAGTACCTGGGCCAGCCTGGGTGCCCACTAACCATCCCTGGGACGGGACGACCTCGACTAGCCCTCTATGTCATGTTTTCTTATTCCATGGGCAAAAGGCTTGGCAGAATGCGGAGATTCTGAGCTCAGAAGTTTCTGACTTTTCCTTAAAAAAGAACTGAAACATTAGAGCTTTAGGCTGTGCTTCCACCATGCGGATCCACATTGGTTCCCATCTGTGTGGTCCTGCAGAAGCAGCTCCCTGATCACTGTACAGGTTCCTGTGGCCGAGATGGTCGGCGTTTGGGTCAGGCGGCTCCCAGCACAGGAGTGGGAGCTGGCAGGAGTGCCCTGTGAGTGCCTTAATGAGATGCCACTGCATTCACCCTTCATTTGCCCTGTGCCGATGGAAAAAAAAAAGGGTTTTCCAGTAGAAATGTACTGTAAATGATTATTCTAAGTTATAGCAATGGCCTACCTGGCTTCTTTTTTTTTTTTTGAGATGGAGTTTTGCTCCTGTTGCCTAGGCTGGAGTGCAGTGGCGTGATCTTGGTTCACTGCAACCTCCACCTTCTGGGTTCAAGCGATTCTCCTGCCTCAGCCTCCCGAGTAGCTGGGATTACAGGCACCCACCACCACGCCTGGCTATTTTTTTGTATTTTTAGTAGAAACAGGGTTTCGCCGTGTTGGGCAGGCTGGTCTCAAACTCCTGACCTCAGGTGATCTGCCCGCCTCAGCCTCCCAAAGTGCTGGGATTACAGGCATGAGCCACCGTGCCCAGACAAGCCTACCTGGCTTCATATGCTCCTCTTGTTGATAGTAGCTACAAAGTCAAGAATCAAAATAATGACTTTGAACAAAGGATAGAACATCCGCTGATGTCTTTACACCAGTCTTGCTTGAGGTTTGAGTCTATCAGCGTGGGCTGGTTTCTCAGGTGACAACTGGCCAGAGAGGCAAAGTAGAATATTGAAGACCAGGGCTCTAGTAACACAGATGTGTTCTTTTCCCACCATTTTACAGCAAATGGGGCTTTTCTTTTATCACAGTCCTCATCTCCTGGTGCCTCCTGCAACCCCACCTGTAGTGTGAGCTGGTGGCGTTGATGACTGTTGATGGGATGAATAGAGGGGAAGCTGTCCCCTGTCTCCGCTTCGCCTAGCCTGGCCCAGTGTGCTGGTTGCCCCTCTTTACAGCAACTAGAAAGAGAAAAGTGGGGCTGGGTGCGGTGGCTCATGCCTGTAATCCCAGCACTTTGGGAGGCTGAGGTGGGCAGATCACCTGAGATCAGGAGTTCGAGACCAGCCTGGCCAACATGGCAAAACCCTGTCTTTACTAAAAATACAAAAAAAAAAAAAAAAAAACTTAGCCAGGCGTGGCGGCACATGCCTGTAATCCCAGCTACTCGGGAGGCTGAGGCAGGAGAATCACTTGAACCCTGGAGGCGGAGGTTGCAGTGAGCCAAGATCGTGTCACTGCACTCCAGCCTGGGCAACGAGTGAGACGCCATCTCAAAAAAAAAAAAAAAAAAAAAAAAGTCGAGATCGTGTCACTGCACTCCAGCCTGGGCAACAAGAGCAAGACACCATCTCAAAAAAAAAAAAAAAAAACAAAAAAGAGTGGAACAGGTGTCCATTAAAAAGGAAACCAGTCGTAAGTTGTAGCAGATGCCTGGAGGGAGGCCGTGGTGAAGTGGGGTGTTTGGTACTGAGTTTTCTAGCCCCTTCCCTCTGCTTCTCTCAGATGAATCACTGGAGCATCTGTGCTTGGCCCTCCCGGGTCTTTCTGTCCCTGGAAAGGGTTCATGAACACATTGTACTGCGTTTTGCCACTTGTCTCGTGGTGGAACTAAGATTCTGCCCTCACCCACTCTGGGTTTTATTCATATAGGGAGGTTCTGGGAGCCCCAGTGTGGGTCCAGGCAGAATGGTGTGTATATTAGGCTGTTCTTGCATTGTTGTAAAGAAATACCTGAGACTGGGTAATTGATCAAGAAAAGAGGCTTAATTGGCTCATGGTTCTGCAGGCTGTACAGGAAGCATGGTCTGTCATCAGCTTGGTTTCTAGAGAAACCTCAGAAGCCTCAGAAGCTTACAGTCATGGTGGAGGGGAAAGGGGGAGCAGGCACGTTACATGGTGAAAGCAGGAGCAAGTGAGAGCGAGGTGGGAAGGGGAGTGCCACACACTTGCAAGAACTCACTGTCAGGAAGACAGCACCAAGCTGTGAGGGATCCGCTCCCATGACCCAGACACCTCCCACCAGGCCCCACCTCCAGCACTGGGGAGTACAATTCATCATAACATTTGGGCAGGGACAAATATCCAAACTTTATCAGTGTGTTAGAGAGAAGTCAGGCCCTGTTCTCTTCTCTGGGGTGTATATTTTGTGATGATGGCGATGATGACAGTGATGATGATGATGGTGATAATGGTGATGATGATGATGACATTGGGGATGATGATAGTACTGGTGGTGGTGATGATGGTGACGATGACAATGGTGATGATGATGGTGATAATGGTGATGAGTGTGATGGTGATAGTGGTGATGATGATGACATTGGGGATGATGGTGACGATGACAGTGGTGTTAATGATGGTGATAATGGTGATGATGAGTGTGATGGTGATAATGGTGATGATGATGACATTGGGAATGATGATGATAGTACTGGTGGTGGTGATGATGATGGTGATGGTGATAATGGTGATGATGTTGAGTATGATGGTGATAATGGTGATGATGATGATGACAGTGGTGATGATGATGATGACAATGGTGATGGGGACGATGACAATGGTGATGATGGTGATAATGGTGATGATGAGTATGATGGTGATAATGGTGATGATGATGACATTGGTGATGATGATGATAGTACTGGTGGTGGTGATGATGATGGTGATGATGACAATGGTGATGATGATGGTGATAATGGTGATGATGAGTATGATGATGATAATGGTGATGATGATGACATTGGTGATGATAGTACTGGTGGTGGTGATGACGATGGTGATGATGACAATGGTGATGATGATGGTGATAATGGTGATGATGAGTATGATGGTGATAATGGTGATGATGATGACATTGGTGATGATGATGATAGTACTGGTGGTGGTGATGATGATGGTGATGATGACAATGGTGATGATGATGGTAATGATGGTGATAATGTTGATGAGTATGGTGGTGATAATGGTGATGATGATGATGACATTGGTGGTGATGATGATAGTACTGGTGGTGATGATGATGGTGATGCTAATTATGGAAGGACAGAGAAATGTGGGTTTGAAGGAGAAGTTGCTAATTTGCTGGTGTTTGTGGATATTGAATCTCTGGATTTGAGATAGTTCTGATTTCAAATATTCCATTCCATTGTCATGCCATATATTTCAGACCAAAACTTTGCCATTGTTTGTTTGAAAAAAAGTCTGTTAGCCATATTTTCACAGTTTGGAGATGAGGAGCTTGGGCCTACCTGCCGTGAATTTGTCACTGGTATGCAGTAAAATGAGAAAGATAATGCAGTGGGGTTTTTAGAAATCCAAATGTATTAAATGGAAGGGCTTATCCCTTTTTCACCTTAAAATGAGGGTCTTTCCTGTTTTCTAATGATGAGATATCTTTTCTCTCATGAAATGGTGGTGACAGTATGGTAGTTTGGATGTACTGACCTTACTTGAAAAATTAAGATTTAGCAACTCTCATCCAGTTGCCTGATAGTTGGGAAAATTGTACAGCTCTCTGAAATCCAAAAATCTGAAAACCATAATCTAATAAATGTGTAGTTTAGTTCTTTAATTTGAAATTTCCTCCCTCTAAAGAGGAGATAGAAGGAATGGAGGTGGCAAAATAGGAGGCATGCGTTTATTAGTTTTGCTGAGTCTTGGATGTTTTATAATATTTTCTGATGACAATTGCAGTAAACTTTCTGTGTTGCAAAAACCTGGTATCTTGTAGTAAAGTGAGTTTACAAAGAAGACAGCATTTGTGTACAGTAGCTATATTAGTTGTGACATGTTTCATCTTTGAAATTATCTTTTTCCTCTGTGGTTTTAGGGAAAAATAGCTGGGGAGAGTGGTTGGCTGGGAGGAACCTGGCTCAAGTTTCTGATCTGCCATGTTATCTGTCGTGTCTGAATTTCTCATAGTCAGTGGGAGATGTACGTTTTGTACAAGCAATTTGCATTTTTCAAACTTTTTACAGTTTTCTCGAGCCTCGCTGTTGGAATAAATTTAACACTAATGCCTACTTGTAGGCACCTTTCTGAAAATGTTCTGATGAGCTTTCATCATTGTTTTGGAATATTTTAGGCAAAGTGTTGAAGAAAATGTAGCAACTATTCCCATTAATTTGAATTTGGATCGTTTCCTTGAGACACGCTGTTTCTTAGTCATAGTGTCCTAGCTTTTTGCCTTGATTAGTTGAATGATTGATTGCCTTAATTCTCCATTTGGCTTGGCCTGTGTAGACATAGTTTTATTTGAGGTTTTTCAGATCTTGCTTGATGGCCAAATTCAGTTCAAATTAAGGAAATAAATTATGGAGAATGAGTTTCTTTTCTGTTTTCAAAAGGTTCCATTTAACACTCATTTGGAATTTCTTCGGGAAAAAAAATCTAGTTGACTCTCTTTGATTTTCTTTTATAGATCCGTTATGTTTCCCAGTTGGATTCTGTTACCTTCCCATGTTTATAGATTTTCCTCTTGTTTTCATGTGTCTGATTGTTATAGTCAGGGCCACCTTTCTTAGTTCATTAACTTTCCTTTTCTTGAAGATTGCAGCTGCCTTTTTCCAAAGGGTTTCCAGTCTATTAATATCACTTAAAATGCATGTGATATTTCTTTTTAAAAACAAAGTGACTTAGGACATCCGCTAGCCATTTCCTTGAGTATCTTGGAGTATTTGCTGGTGATATATGTATTCTGTATTTATTTATTTATTTTGAGACAGAGTCTCGCCGTTGTTGCCCAGGCTGGAGTGCAGTAGCACGATCTTGGCTCACTGCAACCTCCGCCTCCCAGGTTCAAGCGATTCTCCTGCCTCAGCCTCCCAAGTAGCTGGCATTACAGGCACCCACCACCACGCCTGGCTAATTTTTTTTTTTTTTTTTTTTTTTTAGTAGAGATGAGGTTTCACCATGTTGGCCAGGCTGGTCTCAAACTCCTGACCTCAGGTGATCCACCTGCCTTGGCCTCCCAAAGTGCTGGGATTACAGGCATGAGCCACCGTGCCTGGCCCCCTGTATTTATATTTTCTGAAACTTGTTTCTTCCATGTTACATGTTCATGACTATTTTTCAAGGTCCTACTTCAAGATATTTTGTGTCATTATTCTAAAGTCAGTGCTAAGAAGTCACTTCCCTACGGAAGTGGATTAAAATTACGGTTTTTTTTTTTGTCTTCTTTTAAAAAAAGATAGACATGGTTGATAATGAGATGGCTTATTTTTTTTTCTTTTTTTCTGAGACAAGGTCTCGCTCTGTTGTCCAGGCTAGAGTGCAGTGGCACAATCACAGCCCATTGGAGCCTCGACCTCCTGGGCTCAAGTGATCCTTCAGCCTCAGTTTGAGCAGTTTGGCATATGTTCTGAATCTGAGGTTGATTATTATTCCTTTAGCGCTAGTATTACACTGAGACCTGGAAAAAAAGAAAAAAGAAAGCGAAAAACCATTCGCATTAGACTGTGGGCAGAAATATTTCTAACTGTATGATTGTGGGTTAGTCTTGTGCTACGACGTGCAGTATTTCAGAATAAAAGGTGGTATATAGAATTCACTTTTTGGATATTATTCTTGTTTTTTTTTTAGCATCTACATTTTTTTTTAGGAGATACAGAATAATCTCTTTAAAAAAACAGCGTTAACTATATTAATGGAGAAGTCGCTGGAAATGTCACTTCAGGTGGAAACATTTAGTGTGGATTTAACTTTTTATGGAATTATGCATGTAATGCCATTTGCATTTGCTGAGATTTTGTATTATTAATAGAATAGACAGATCAGCATTTTGTCGGTGTATGTAAAACTTTGCTTGTTTTTCCTGTCTTGATTGCTTGCTGGTTGCACATAAAATTTAGAGTTGGAAAAAGAGTGTAGCACAGAACAGGGGTTGGATGACTCAAGAGTCTCTGCTCCTGTCTCTGCTCTGCTGCAGCTCCGGCTGGAGGCCTTCATTTATAAACTGTCGGATGGGGCCAGGCCAAGAGTCCGTGCAGAAAAATCCCACAGTTGTGCCCTGGGGAAGCTGCTCACGGTGAAGGGCTTCATTTGCAGAGTGGAATTGCTGTAAGGCCGGGGTCTTGCTGAGCACCGGAGGGAGGGCTCTGACCAGCACTGGGCGGTGGAGAGAAGCAGAACTCACTTGCCATACTCTGTGTCAGTTTCCAGCAAGAGTGAAGTTCTGTTTTTCCGGTGGGTTCTGCCCTTTCCTTATTAGTTCAGCTGAGCTTACTCCAGGGCGTCCCCTTTGCTCCCAGCTTTCCAGGGGATGTTCTGCCAAAAATGAGCTTTGCCTTGGGTGTGTCTGATCGTGTTGTTGGTAGACTCCCTAAAAACCTTCCGGTGCTAGCGATGCTGTAGACGGCTGAGACCCATGGAGGTGGTTGTTAATGTCACTGGGGGCCCGGGGTCACACTGCTTGGGCCTGCATCCCAGTTTAATGGTGGGACTTTGGACAAGGTTCCTCAAGCCCCCGAAGCCTCTGTGTCCTCATCTGTAAAATGGGGACAGTGGCAGTACTTGTCTCTCATAGAACATCCATGGGAGGAACTTAGCTCAGTGCCTGGCATATAGCAAGTTTTCAAAAAATATTAGCTGTTAATATTATTTTTATTACCTAGACGCAGGGTGATGGACCCTATGACCTTCTGAGTCTTCTTCCATCTGTGTGTGTATGTAAGACAGAAAAAGAGACTGACAGAGAGAGAGAGAGACAAAGAACAGGAGAACTACACTGTGGATTTGGGTGATGCTCCAGGGAGGTTTGAACAGACTGTCAATGTCATGTTTTGAAGAGAGCAAGGAATTTTGGGGTACTGCTGTGCCAGAGAAAACAGGTTCCAGAGAAAGAAAACAGAGGCGGGATCCCTTACAGAGCAAGAGGTAACCAGGAGTTGTTTAGGTGGCATCCAGCCAGGGGAATTGCTCAGGGTTCTGCAGAGGGCAGCCTCTGGGGCTCCGGCTGGGGTGGGGAGATGGCTTGGCCCTGGGCTGTTGGCCTGGGAACTGGGGTTCAGCCACAGTTGAGTTCCAAGCCTCCTAGTGTTTCCTCTACCTCCTGGCTCCTTCAGAAATGAGGGCTGGGGGAGGCCTGAGGCTGGCCATCTGGGGAGCTGTGTAAGCAAGGAACACGGAGGTCCTACGATGGAGTGGCTACACTCTTATGTGGAAGGCCAATGGGTAGTGGGCATCTCTATGCTCTTTATAACAGTAATAATTATTTTTTGCCTTTTTTTTTTGAGATGGAGCCTCACTCTGTCACCCAGGCTGGAGTGCAGTGGCATGATCTTGGCTCACTGCAACCTCCGCCTCCTGGGTTCAGGTGATTCTCCTGCCTCAGCCTCCCGAGTAGCTGGGATTACAGGCACCTGCCACCACACCCGGCTAATTTTTGTATTTTTAGTAGAGATGAGGTTTCACTATGTTGGCCAGGCTGGTCTCGAACTCCTGACCTCAAGGCCTCAAGAGGCCCGCCTTGGCCTCCCAAAGTGCTCATAGGAGTGAGCCACCACGCCTGGCCTCGATGCTCTTTAAAAGAAGCCCTCGCCCTGCCAGATGATGCAGTAAGCAAGAATGAATATGGATCCCCAGGGTGTGGGAGGAGAATGAATTACTTGGTAGGCCTCAGTCCAGCAGGTCAGATGAGGCAGAGAACATGCCATCAAAACATATGATTGCAACGCGGCCATGCCTTGTGAAAGAAGAAAGCTTGGCCAGCTGTTGACTGATTAGAGATGGAGATGGGCTGGGCATCTGGCTCATGCATGTAATCCCAGCACTTTGGGAGGCTGAGATGGGAGGGTCACTTGAGGCCAGGAGTTCAAGAGCAGTCTGGGCAACATAGCCACATCCTCATTTCTACAAAAAATTTTAAAGAATTAGCTGGGCACCGTGGCATATGCCTGTAGTCCTAGCTACTGGGGAGGCTGAGGTGGGAGGATTGTTTGAACCTAGGAGTTTGAGGCTGCAGTGAGCTAGGATCATGCACTGCATTCCAGCTTGGGTGACAGAGCAAGACTCTCTCTTATTTTAAAAAAAGTTATGTATTGCACTCCAACTAGCAATGTGTGAGCATGACCTTCTTATCACATCCTTGCCAGTGATCAGCATTAAATTTGTTTTCTGATTTGCTAGTCCAAAATGAAATCTTTTAAAAAGTATTAAAACGAATGAAGGTATTACTAGAAAACACTTGATCAGTCAGTTGAGCAAAGGTCCCAATTGCTGGGTGTGTCTGGGAGTTGCAGACCCCCACGTGGTGGGAGATGGGGAGTGACCGTCCACCCCTGCCGAGGGATGTCCTGCAGAGTGGCCATAGATGGAAGGCCTCAGCCGAGAGTGGCCGTAGGTGGAAGGCCTCAGCCGCGGGCGTGGTGTGTCCGAAGCCGTTGCTCACAGAACACTTAAGAGCAGCTGCCTGTTTCAACATTGGTGCTTGACTTTCCCTATTGAATGAACTTCCCTGTCTCTTTTGGACCTCACATTCGGAAAGGTGTCTGAGAGGTCATCCGTTTCAAACTTCATCATTTCAAATGAATGGCATTCCCTCCTGCCTTTTAAAACCCCAGGGACGGGAGATTTTATAAGCTGTAATGACTTTACCATATATTTTCCTCAAAACTCGACAGCCATGATCTCATGAATACTCACCCCTACTTTCTGCCCCTATGAAAAAAAAAAAATAAGTAAAAGGCAAGAGTGAGAAAACCAAACACAAGGAGGTGAGGTTGGGAGCCTGGGGCCACGGAATTCAAAGTTCCCAGAATAGAACTGGGTTATCCGACACCTGTGAACACTGCGCAGTAACATTTTCCAATGTTGGGTAGCAACATTTTCCAAGTTACTATGAAAAATGGGGAAATCCACGCGATAACCAGAGCCAAGTCCTGTTTCCTGACTTTTCCACAGCCTTTCTTGACAACATGCAGGGCACATATTAGACATGAGTCACCGCTGTGGTTTTCTTAGTGCATAAAACTGCACACCTCACTCCCCACCGGGCCTCAGTGGATTCTGAATGAAGCCAGAAAGTGATTCAGTCTTAGATCAGAAGAGAAAATGCACGCGCGCGTGCACACACACACACACACACACACACACACACAGGCAAAAATAGAGTTCTTGTTAACTTCTAGGTTGCAGAAAATACTGAGATTAGAAAAACTGTTTTTTCAGCTTCTTAGGACTTTGATTGTATATGTTGGGTTTTCTCGTCAGGTTTTCTTTTGTAAATAAGTGGTTACCACAGTAGCTTTTCCACCAGAAACATGACTCTGGGTGGATCCTGTTGTCATAGTGATTTAATAAACTAAGTTGAGTTTTTTAGAATTTTTAGTAAGCAATGAATAATTAGATAGAATACTTTTTTCAGCCTTAGTGAAAAATCACATCTATGTAACTTTTTTTTTTTTTTCTCTTGAGACAGAGTCTCGCTCTGTCGCCCGGGCTGGAGCACAGTGTCGAGCTCTCGGCTCACTGCAAGCTCCGCCTCCCGGGTTCACGCCATTCTCCTGCCTCAGCCTCCCGAGTAGCTGGGACTACAGGTGCCTGCCACCACGCCCAGCTAATTTTTATATTTTTAGTAGAGACGGGGTTTCATCTTGTTGACCAGGTTGGTCTTGAACTCCTGACCTTGTGATCTGTCCGTCTCGGCCTCCCAAAGTGCTGGGATTAGAGGCGTGAGCCACCACGCCTGGCCCATGTCTATGTAACTTGAAAAAATACGGTATTTTAGTGATAGAGCTGGTGGCAGCTGATGTAGTAGTAGTAGTCCTTTTCAAGTAGTCCCTTGATGGTCCACTTCAAATGAATGAACTTTAATGATTTTACTTTAATAGTTCTTACTACTTTATGAATTATTTTGTTTTGTTTTCATAACTCCAACAAGGCATTATTGGCAGTGGATTTTATGGCTTAGTAAGATCTTGAGGTAACTGAGGTTTACTAATTAACCCTTATTGATTTGTTTGGGACTTTTTGGTGGACACCTTAGTCAAATATACTCTTTTTTTTTTTAATTGTCTAGAAAAATGGAATGTGCCCCCAAACTACTTAGGGATTCTGCATATTTCTAACAGCCTCTGTCTTGCTAAGAGCTGTTGGATAATCTAGGAAGGTTTCAGGGGTTTCAGGAGAAAACGAAGTATATTACATCAGGGCCATGAAGACCAGTGCCAAGTTACTAACCTGCCTGAGAATGACTCCACTTCTCTCCTATAAAATGAAATGTTCGATGTGTTTTCTTGCATTTTTAGAGGGCTGTCATCTTTCTCCTGGGCTCACGTTGGTATCTGGGACAACTGAGGGCTCCAGTACTCAGACAAGGGGGAGGTTGGCTGCTGCAGGTGGAGCTCCTGCCACGTCTGTTCTGTGAGCTCGCCTCTTCCTTTTATCTGGGAGAGAGACAGGTGTATTGCTTTCCCTCATGCCAGAGAAGTCCTTCTTGCTGGTTTGAACAGCCCCACTCAGAGTCCTGCAGGCTGTATCATATAATCTCCAGCCTTCTACACTTTAGGAGACGGGACAGGCTGAATGGCGTGGTGTTCAGGTGAAGGCAAGCCCAGAATCCATCAAGAAATCTAAGACTAGGCGGGTGTAAGCTTCAGGTACCTGGGCCTGGTCTCCTTCCCATGTTCACATCCTAGGATAGGAATCCCTTTCTCTCAAGCTCAGATCAGCCTGTGTTTTGCTCTGAGAGCTTTACTGGGCAGAGAAAAATCCTATGAATAAAGCATCTAGTTTCTATGGTGAATACCGGCGGTCACGGTGTGTGTGGGCAGGACAAGCCCAGTGTGCTTTGCCCGATGATGTCCCGGAGCTTCAAACCCAGGTGTTCCCTAGCCACAGTGTAGCTGAGTCCAGCCAGAATGACCAAACCATAGCCGCTGTTTCAGTGTGGCTCTTGCCGTATTCCACTGTCTCCGTTGGTCATGCTGGGCCATTTATCCAGGATTTTTTTTTTTTTTTTTTTTGAGACAAGGTCTTGCTCTGTTGCCCAGGCTGGAGTGCAATGGACTCACTACGACCTCTGCCTCCTGGGTTCAAGCGATTCTTCTGCCTCAGCCTCCCAAGTAGCTGGGTCTACAGGTGTGCATCACCATGCCTGGCTAATTTTTATATTTTTAGTACAGGTGGGGTTTTGCAAGGTTGGCCAGGCTGGTTACCCAGGACTCTTTTTAATAGTTCCTGATCATGCCTTTGTGGTTTTTATTCTATTCGCTTGGGGGCAGGTATTTGGGACTCTTATTTTTTTTGAGACAGAGTCTTGCTCTGTCACCCAGGCTGGAGTGCAATGGCTTGATCTCGACTCACTGCAGCCTTCGCCTCCTGGGTTCAGGCGATTATCCCGCCTCAGCCTCCTGAGTAGCTGGGATTACAGGTGCTCACCACCGTGCCTGGCTAATTTTTAGTAGAGATGGGGTTTCACCATGTTGGTCAGGCTGGTCTTGAACTCCCGATCTCAGGTGATCCGCCCGCCTTGGCCTTCCAAAGTGTTGGGATTACAGGTGTGAGCCACTGTGCCCAGTCTTGGGACACTTTTTGATAGCTCCTGATCATGCCCTTGTGGTTTTTATTCTATTCCCTTGGGGGCAGGTATTCAGGAGCGATTTTTTCATTGCTATTTGGTGGTTATACGGTGTGAAAATCCTCCTTGATTCAACTGCTAGCCGGTGTTGAGGGGCAAACAAGTCTGGTGGTGACGACTATAGTCCAGATTTTAGTCATGTATAACATGAGGAACAAAGAAGGGAGTCTTGCCTTTCTCCGGTTATTCTTGATTTTCAGCGTGTGTTGGTAATGGGATAATTACACAGTGATCAGAAATGAACTCACTAGCTCTGATTGCAGGCGGCCCATGCCTGGGGCATTGCCACCTGAGAACAGGTCTTACGAGGGGATGCGATGCCTGGATACGAATGACTGCTGGATTCCAAGCTGCAGCATGCCCCCTGAACACCTGGCCAAATGCAAGAGGCCTAGAGCTCTCCCCTCCAAAAAAGAGCTTGTAGAGAAATGGAAAGCAGGATTTGGGCTTATGGAAGTGTTTGAGAGTCTGAGCTCTCTTTGGGAAATATGTGGGTTAATATAATTTTTTTTTTTTTTTTTTTTGAGACAGAGTCTCACTCTGTCGCCCAGGCTGGAGTGCAGTGGCATAATCTCGGCTCACTGCAACCTCTGCCTCCTGGGTTCAAGTGATTCTCTTGCCTCAGCCTCCTGAGTAGCTGGGATTACAGGCGCCTGCCACCATGCCTGGCTCATTTTTGTATTTTTAGTAGAGACGGGGTTCCTCCATATTGATCAGGCTGGTTTCGAACTCCTGACCTCAGGTGATTTGCCTGCCTTGGCCTCCCAAATTGTTGGGATTACAGGCGTGAGCCACTGAGCCCGGCTATTGTAATGGGTTTTGCTTGTAATAATTTATACACTATGACTTGTTTCTTTTGGGGAGGGTTTGCTTTTGTACATGAAACTTGGGCTTGTATCTAGAAAGCACGCGATGTTTTTATGATGCAGAATAAAGGAGGGAAGAAGGGATGTTGATGCCGCTTCTGTGTTCTTCTAGGACTTGGGCAATTTCCTTTTGTACTATCCATCTCATCTAATATTATATGGGTGACCACTTAGCTGTATCATAAAGAAAGGCCCCTTCGACCAGGTGCAGTGGCTCATGCCTGTAACTCCAGCACTTTGAGAGGTCAAGGTGGGAGGATCGTTTAAGACCAGGAGTTCGAGGCCAGCCTGGGCAACATAGTGAGACCCCGTCTCTACAAAAAAGAAGAAAACATTTACTGGGCATGGTGGCTTGTGCTGTGGTCCTTGTTGCCTAGGAGGCTGAGGTGGAAGGATCACTTGAGCCCAGGAGGTTGAAGCTGCAGTGAGCTATGATCGTGCGACTATGCTCCAGCCCAGGGGACAGAGTGAGTCTGTTTCTAAAGAAAAAAAAGAAAGAAAGAAAGGCCCCTTCAATTCTACCTCATGATAAATAAATTCTATTACCTCTGGCTCCTGTGTGAGTTGCCTGTGAATATCCAGAACTCCCAGGTACAGGGAACCTCTGTTGGTCTGGAAGCGTCAGCGGCAGAACTTCAGTCTTCCTTTTCCCAATCAGATTCAAGCCAGCTTGAAACGATAGTTTTGAATGTCTCAGAATTGGATACAAGAAGCGTTTCCCCTCAGGTTGTTCAGACAGCCAGGAATGCATTAGCCTGACTAAGTTGGTTATTCTGAGGTTTGGTTTCTGTGGTGCCAAAATCTAGAAAAAGGCCCTGAATGGTGTGTATCTGAAATGAGAAAAGCCTTGTGCTTGAGCCTCAGTGATTGAGTCTCTGCCGCTCTTCAGGGGGGTCCTGTGCCTTCCTGGGCAGGGCCTTGAGCTGCGTTGTTCGGTCCCCCCATCCCTCATCAGGTGATACCCTTCAAGGCCACCCGTCTCGCCGTCTTTGGCCTCTTCATCCATGCCGTGCGGCCTGTTCGTCCTAACTGGCCATGGAAACTTCTCCCTCGCATGTCCCCACCACTGCCCGGTCCCGGGGCCACTCGGTGGGATAATTCCCAAGCCCCCTTTCCCAGCCCAGGCCCTCTTCTTGAACTCTGGCCCCTAAATCCAGCTGCTCCTGGACACCTCTAAGTCAGCAAGCCCAGTGTGAATCTAAGTGAGCTCCATTGTCCCCTCCCTCTCCCCGACAGATGTTCCCACCAAGTCTCTAGCTCCGTGTGGCCTGACATTCTCCTCTTGTCACCCAAGTTGGACGTCCAGTTACAGTTTTGGCTCTTTCCCCCACCTCTCACCTCTCCTCCCAATCCCCCTTTTCTAATCCCTCCTCCAAGTCTGATTGGTGCAGTTTCTCAGATTTCAATTTAAATCTCTTGACCCTACCTATTTTTAAGAACGCCTTCCCTCACCAAACATGCATACTCACCCCTGAGCCCTCACTGCCTCCTCCGTGAATTTCTCCAGCAGCACCTTTGCTGGTCTCGCTTCCTTCTATCTTGGCCCCAGTCCAGCGTATTTTCCACAGTGGGTCCAAAGTGATTCTCAAAGTACAAGTCTGACCATGTTATTCCTCTGTTTAAAACCCATCAGGGCTGGCTGTGGTGGCTCATGCCTGTAGTCCCAGCACTTCGGGAGGCTGAGGCAAGAGGATAACTTGAGCCCAGGAGATCAAGGCTGCAGTGAGCCATAATTGCACCATTGCACTCCAGCCTGGGCAATAGAGCGAGACCCCATCTCACGCAAAAAAACCAAAAACCCATTAGGGACTTCCCATCACCCATGAAGCTTCAACTCCCTCTTGCATCATCTAATAGAGGGTCCGACCATACGACATCTGGTTTGTCTGAGACAGCCCTGGTATATATAATTTTTCCTGGTGTAAATGTGTCACTCTTAAACACTTCCTGGTTCAGGTGATACACCCGGTGGTTTCCCTACTTATAAGGCCTTCCATGATTGATGTGCCACCCGAGTCACATTCTGCTCCAGCCACACTGGATGGTGGGGACTATGCCACATCTTCGTGTTCACCTCCAGCCTTGACCACGTGGTCCATCTGCATGGAGTCTGACCCGTGGTCCCTTCTCCCCAGCTGGCTCCTGGGCACCCTCTAGGCCTCCACTTAAATCCCATCCCATCTGGGAAACCTTCCCATTTTCTCTTCAGCACTAGATAAGGTGCCCCTTTCTTTTCTTTCTTTCTTTCTTTTTTTTTTTTTTTGAGACAGAGTCTTGCTCTGTCCCCCAGGCTGGGGTGCAATGGTGCAGTCTCGGCTCACTGCAACCTCTGGCTTTCAGGTTCCAGTGATTCTCCTGCCTCAGCTTCCTGAGTAGCTGAGACTATACACGTGTGCCACCACGCCCAGCTAATTTTTGTATTTTTAGTAGAGACGGGGTTTCACCACGTTGGCCAGGCTTGTCTTGAACTCCTGACCTCGGGTGAACTGCCTGCCTCGGCCTCCCAACGTGCTGGGATTACTGGCGTGAGCCACCGCCCTCAGCCAAGGTGCCCCTTTGCCTACGCCCTCCAGAACCTCTTCTTAGCCCTGTGCACCACTTACTGCCTGGGATCCGAATTGCTTATTTATCCTGCTCCTCATCTAGAGTCTCTTGAGGACAAGGATGAATGTCTTGGGCACAGCTCGCTGAGGTTAGTTGAGTGCCTGCCACATAATCATTGCTTGATACATATTTGTTGAACAAGCGAATATATGGGCGAGACAGAAGTGGGATTCCTCCCAAATAAGAAAATATAATTTATCAGTTGTCCCACTTTATATATGATGACAGGCAGACTTTAAATCCTGCCCCAGGAACATTTTTGCATGCCCTGGTGGAAGAACTGAGAAAACAGACTAAAAAATTCTCATCCTGCTGTTAAATAATTCAGGCTTACTGGAGAACAGCCCATGCCAGGTATATGTCACCTCCAGCATTAGCTAACTTTAGCTGATCTTGGTATTATTTTACAGTTTCCTCTTTAGTGCACCGTTCATGATAAGCTGTTATTTTGAGCATTGCAACAATTCCTCTTTCATGAGATATCTTTGGGCCATGCAGTATTTAGGCTTGACATGGAGTCAGCCCTGGTAATGGGAAGCTCATCCCGCAGCTCAAGACTTGCCTGTTTAGGCTGTTGTATTTTTGCTGTGAAGGGATATTTTTTTCCTTTTTCTTTTTGAGATGGAGTTTTTCTCTTGTTGACCAGGCTGGAGTGCAGTGGCGTGATCTCGGCTCACTGCAACGTCCACCTCCCAGGTTCAAGAGATTCTCCTGCCTCAGCCTCTTGAGTAGCTGGGATTACAGGCATGCGCCACCATGCCCGGCTAATTTTGTGTTTTAAGTAGACACGGGGTTTCTCCATATTGGTCAGGCTGGTCTTGAACTCCCGACCTCAGCTGATTGCCGGCCTCAGCCTCCCAAAGTGCTGGGATTACAGGTGTGAGCCACCATGCCCAGCTGGGAATTTTTTCTTTTTGAGACAGGATCTTACTCTGTCACCCAGCCCAGGCTGGCGTGCAGTGGTGGGATCAGGGCTCCATGCAGCATTGAACTCCTGGGCTCAAGTGTTCCTCCCACCTCAGCTTCCTAAGTAGCTGGGACCCCAGGTGCGTGCCACCACACCCAGCTAATTTTTTTTGTTGTTGTTGAGACAGAGTCATGCTCTGTCACTCAGGCTGGAGTGCAATGGTGCTATCTTGGCTCACTGCAACCTCCACCTCCTGGGTTCAAGCAATTTTCTAGCCTCTGCCTCTTGAGTAGCTGGGACCACAGGTGCATGCCACCACGCCCAGCTAATTTTTGTAATTTTAGTAGAGATAGGCTGTCACCATGTTGGCCAGGTTGGTCTTGATCTCCTGACTTCAAGTGATCCGCCTGCCTCGGCCTCCCAGAGTGCTGGGATTACAGGCCTGAGCCACTGTGCCCAGCCTTAATTTTCTGTTTTTAAAGAAATGAGGTCTCCCTATATTGCCCAGACTGGTCTCGAACTCCTGGGCTCAAGCGATCCTCCTGCCTTGGCCTCCCAAAGTCCTGGCATGCTGTAGATGTTTCTCAGGACAACTGGGCATCGCTGGCATTTCAGATGGAGCCCCGGCAGGAAAGGGAACAAATTTTAGATGGTGAAGATGAAGAGACTTTGATGGAGGGACTGATTCCAGAGGGTGGGTAGGGTTAGGGACCCAAAGACCAGTTCACCCCTAGGCAAAAGGGGCCAGGGGAGGACCTCGGAGAGTCCTGGAGCCATGGCAGGTGGCTGCCCAGAGGGAAGTGGGGTGCGGGGACAGCAGAGTCCCAAAGCATGGAGAGGCTGGGGAAGAATCCACCGATCTCTCTCCTTTTGCCCTCTGCTCTCCTGACAGTGTCTCCCATCAGCCGGCCCCCAAGCTGGAGGACAAGTGGCCTGGGTGACACCATCTGCCAGTCTTGGCCTCCCAGGACAGGGAGGAGGTGGGGGACAGGTCTGGGAGGGCAGAGAATAACCAGCGCCCCAGCCTGGCCTTCCACTGGCCATCTTGAAACTTGGAACTTGGTTCTCCTTCATTTGGTTTCAAGCATTTATTTCTGGAGGAATTTCATGGGGCTGGAGATACTTTCCTGGCTTCACTGAACTTACTGTTTTTTTTTTTCTTTCTTGAGACGGAGTCTTGCTCTTTTGCCCAGGCTGGAGTGCAGTGGCATGACCTTGGCTCACCGCAACCTCCGCCTCCCGGGTTCAAGCGATTCTCCTGCCTCAGCCTCCTGAGTAGCGGGGATTACAGGTGCATGCCACCACGCCTGGCTGATTTTTCCATTTTTGGTAGAGACGGGGTTTCACCATGTTAGCCAGGATGGTCTCGATCTCCTGACCTCGTGATCCTCCCGCCTCGGCCTGCCAAAGTGCTGGGATTACAGGTATGGGCCACTGTGCCCAGCCGCTCTTTATTTTTAAATTAATTATTATACTTTAAGTTCTGGGATACATGTGCAGAATGTGCAGGTTTGTTACATAGGTATTCACGTGCCATGGTGGTTTGCTGCACCCATCAACCCGTCATCTGCATTAGGTATTTCTCCTAATGCTATCCCTCCCCTATCCCGCCATCCCCTGACAGGCCCAGGTGTGTGATGTTCCCCTCCCTGTGTCCATGTGTTCTCATTTGAACTTACTCTTTCTTACAGGAAAGAGTTGGGTTGTGTCCATCCTGCCCAGAATCCCTGCTGGCTTTTTTGAGCCCTCTTACCTGGGCTTTTTGTGAATTAGATGGGGAGCTTTTAGGCCCTTGAATGTAGATAGCTTGTTAAAGACTGTCTATTCTTTCTCACCAAAATTTCTTTTCTTTCCCCACGTTCGACATTCTATCTCATGGTATTCCTCAAGGTGCCCGTTTCTCTCTCTCTCTCTGCTAATACCACCTTGGTCTGAGACACCACCTTCTCTTTTCTGGGTGGATCTGATAGCTTTCCCGTGGGGTTCTGCCTTTCATCCCGTTCCTCTTCAACTTCGCCTCCCCACTGAGCCAGGGCAGCCCCGGGAAGAGACCAGCGGGATCTGGGCACTGTCCCATGTCAGGCTTCTGCTGGCTCCCACTGCCCTTAGAACACAACCCAGCTTCCTTACTGTTAGGAGCCGAAAGCTTGTGTCCCCACGAAATTTCTCTGTTGAAATTCTCACTCCCAATGCGACGGTGTTAGGAAGTGGGGCCTTTGGGAGGTGATTAGGTCATAAAGGGGGAGCCCTCCTGAATGAGATTAATGTCCTTATCAAAGAGACCCCATAGAGCTGCCTTGCCACTGTGTCAGGATACAGCAAGAAGGTGGCTGTCCACACCCAGAAGAAGGCGCTCACCAGAACCCAACCCTGCTAGCACCTTGATCTTGGACCTCCAGCCTCCAACCGTGGGAAGTCAATGTGTGGTTTATGAGCCACCAGGTTTATGGTACTTTGCTGTAGCAGCCCGAATGCAGGATGACACTCACTTTGGCCAGGAATGGGGGTATGGAGTGGCCTCTGCCCACCCACTGCCATCTCCCGCATAGTGCCTCCCTCACTGCCCACCCCTGCCACTCTGGCTTGCCTTGAGTTCCCCAGCCCCCAAGCCCTCTCTGGTCTCAGGGCCTCACACACGTGCTTTCCTCTTTGCTGACCCCTCCTCCCCCACTCTTCTTTCTCATTCTCCAGCCTGCAGTGTGAATGCCACCTCCTCCAGGCAGTCTCCCCTGACCACCAAATGTCCCATGCTCTCTTCCCCTTCCCCATTCTCTCTCTCTTTTTTTCTTCCTGAGACAGAGTCTCGCTTTGTCACCCAGGCTGGAGTGCAGTGGTGTGATCTCGGCTCATTGCAACCTCTGCCTCCAAGGCTCAAGCAATTCTCCTGCCTCAGCCTCCTGAGTAGCTGGGATTATAGGTGCGCGCTATCGTGCCTGGCTAATTTTTGTATTTTTAGTAGAGATGGGGTTTTACCATATTGGCCAGGCTGGTCTCGAACTCCTGACCTCAGGTGATCCACTCACCTCAGCCTCCCAAAGTGCTGGGATTACAGGCGTGAGCCACCATGCCTGGCCCCCATTCTCTCTTATAACATCCTGTGACCCTGCACGACCTCTTCAGTCATCCACCTCACTGTGCCCAGCCGTTAGCACATGGGCTGACAAACATTGGCACTAAGTTCAGGTTCGAGGTGGGTGTGACTGAGACCACCGGGTGCCTGTGGGAGATGGGCCCAGGGAAGTTGCTGTGTGCAGCTGCACTCCACGTGAGGTTTCATCTCTGGTGAATCCCTCCACCGAGGATGCGTGAATGTTTGCATTAATGTACTTGGTTAGCATCCTTTGGACACATGGGCTGGGTAAATGCAGTTCTTAGAACAACACTGCCCCAGCACTGCCCCTCCCCACCCCGGGGAGTCACTCTCACTTTGTCTCCCACATTCTCTCCTGCTTGCTTGCTTCTCTCACTGTTTTCCAGCCTTCTGATTTCCTCTGCTTCATGTTCTTTGTCATACATAATGACAAAAACACTTACATCCCCCACTGCCTTGCTGTTCTCTCTTGGATGGAAGTCAGTAGCTGGTATAATCCTAGAAAACCCCTGTTCCAATCCTGCTCGTTTGGGATTTGTGAGCATTTGGATGGGACCAAGCCCCTGTTGACCTTTGCATGCTCCGTGAAAAGACGGATTGCTCAGCAAAGCGCTGTGGTCAATAATTCCCAAATGAACACGATCCGCTCTCCCGGAGAACACAGCCCCACAAGGCACTGACCAGCCCTGCTGGTAGGTGGGCTTGCACGGAACGGGTCTGTGGGTCCTTTGGCCTCCTGTAGCTGTGAGTTTTTATATCTGATGAACTTGAAGGGGATCAGTGTGCTTCAGAACATCTAGAGCTTTCACTAAATCAGATTAGTTTTTATCCCAAGTCATTTGAATTAATTACACGACTTTTTCCTTGTCCTGTCTGTGGGTCACACACCAGAGTCTGAGAATGAGGCAGTACATTGCTGATTTTGCAAACACACTGAGACCAGACAGCTGCCCAGGCTGTGAACGACCACACGCTTCCTTAGGGCAGAGCTGGAGATAGAATCCACGTGCCGAGTATTGGATATGTCTCCATTGCAGCTCTCTGGGGCTTTTCAGGCTTGGAGCTTTGGTGCATACATGTGATGATGATGATGATGATGATGATGATTTTTTAAGACGGGGTCTTGCTGTGTGGCCCCGGCTGGAGTGCAGTGGTGCAATCTCAGCTCACTGCAACCTCTGCCTCCTGTGTTTAAGCGATTCTCCTGCTTCACCCTCTTGAGTAGCTGGGATTACAGGTGTGCACCACCACGCCAGGCTAATTTTTGTATTTTTAGTAGAGACGGGATTTCGCCATGCTGGCCAGGCTGGTTTCAAACTCCTGACCTCAAGTGATCCGCCCGCTTTGGCCTCCCAAAGTGCTGGGGTTATAGGCGTGAACCATATGCCCAGCTGATACATGTGATTATTTTTAAATGCTATTGTTTTTATTTTTTATAATAAATTAGGAGATGAGCCTCATTTTCTTATTTTTAAAAAAATTATGCTTTCTCCACCTTGTTCTTACTGCCTTATTCTTGTAGTAGAGAAAGGAAGAAAAATTAAAACATAAACCAAAATGTGAAAGGCACTTTTGTCGGGAAGTTATCAAACACACATCTCACCTCCACTGCTGCCCCTTGGAAGCCTGGGGCTGTTTTTTGCAGCTGCACTGTAATCCCTGGTTATTGAGGGCACAGGTGGAAACGGAGATCAGCTCATGGCTTAGAAAGGAGCCGGGTGCACAGGTGGGTCTGGGTGAGCTGGAGGCTGTGATCACTCAGTGTCTGAGGAGAGAGACTGGGTGGGTGGGGGAGAGAGGCCGATTCTCAGACTCCAAGAGAGTCAGTTATGTGCACTCCCGAGAGGTAGATGCAATCCCCTCACTTTCCCGAGGAATAACTCATTCAAAAGATGCACTCATCCTCAGGGGAATCCAGAGAGATCCTTCAGAGCGCCTGCCTATCGTGGAGCACCCGAGGAACCCAGGGTGGGAGGAGTGTGCTCTGTTACTCCAGGGCCAGAGCTGGGGGCGTCCGTTCCCTGCTTTAATAAAGCCTCTGATCTCACCCACATGACCCGGTCTGACTTTTCTCCTCTTCTTTTCTACTTCCCTGAAGGGATTACTGGGAAAACTAGAAGTGACAGCTATTATCCAGCTTTTCTATATTACATTTTAAGATTTACAACCTTCTCACATCCGCAGAGGATTTGAGGATGTTCTTGGCAACCTCTGATGATTCCTGACTCTTCTCCTGGCGTCACAGTTCCTCCAGCCGTGTTTCCCTTTTGGCCATGCGGCAGGGTCTGGAGAGACCTGTCATCCCTGGGGAGAGGCACTCAAGAAGGGCCGACCATGTCTCCTTGAGCAGAGGTCACTGTGGCCAGTCTTTGGCTCAGGTATTCTACATTTGGAAGAGGGGTTTTGGATACATCAGAGGAGCAGTGATTTCCAGATTCCAAGGGCTGTCTGGAGACACTGGGCCGCATTTCTCTGAGAGCCTGGGAGCTCTAATTTGCCTTTGGAGATGGTGATAGGGAGAGTGGGAATCATATGACCCACAGAGGTGGATTGAAACTTGCCCGTGGTGGTGGGGAGACAGCCCCAAAGAGTTTTTCCTCAGCCCCATGAGGCTGTGATTCTCAAGTTTTCTCCTATCACTCTTACCTTCGTTTGCAGGAAACTCAGTCCAAGGTTTATTTGTCTGTTGTCTTTGTGTGTGTGTTTCTGGCAGATCCAGCTGGGGCTTGGTTGGAAGACTTTTGCTTTCCCACCAAAGTGGGAATGAATAAACAAATGAATGAGTGAGTACACGAATAAATGAATGAATTAATAAATAAATCAATGAATGAGCAAATGGATGAGTTAATGTGTGAATGAATGGGCAAGTGAACAAATGAATGAGTTGAGTAAATGAATGAATGAGTGAATAGATGAGTTAATGTGTGAATGAATGGGCGAATGAACAAATGAGTGAGTTGAATAAATGAATGACTGGATGAGTTGAATAATGAATGAATGAGTGAACGAATGAATGGTGTCAGGGTGCCAGTGCTTGCCTTGCTTGCACCCTGAAGATTCCCCATTGTCCACCCTTACCGTGTCCTTGTCACTGGTGTTCTGCCCTCATTGGGCTGGTCTGTGCTGGACACTCTCGAAGGCCAGATTCCACCCACCTGCTCCCAAGATGGTGCCGTCTCAGCAATGGGAGCTGCTGCACAGCACAGGATGACCCTTTGGGAGAGTCATGTACAAGGTCCCCGGGATTAGAGTAAATGCCAGTGCTATGCAGGGATTTCACTGTCCCTGAGCCAGCTCACACGGATCATGGAAAAGAACCACAGACTGTGCCCAGATGTGTTCCGGGCATGGGAGCAGGTGGGGCGTGAATTACATAAGATCCAGGGAAAGACCCATAAAGCCCACACCAGGTGCTCGGTCAGGTTTCCTCTCACAGCCTCAGAATTGCTCTCTTTATGCTGTTCTCCTTTTAGAGATTAGAGGAGCTTGGAGATCCCCCATCTCCCTGCTGAAAACCTTTCCCAGTCCAGCTGCTTTTTTGCCTACCACGTTCGTGGAGCTTTGCTGATCATTCTCATCCTACCAGCTGCCCTCCCTCCTGCAGACCCCAGGACTTAATTACCAATGCCTGATATCTTTCCCTCTGCTCTCATTTCCTGCTCCAGGTACAGCGTAATTTTTTTCTCAGGTGGAAGGGTTCGATTTTTTTTTTTAATATTTGTTTATTCAAAACAAACAGTCTAGGCTTCCTTAGAGTCTTCTCCCTTAATTTTGCTTGGTTATTTAGTCAACAAAAGAAGCATAAAACTGGGTCGAGGAAAGCAGAATCTGGTGGTCAGAATGCATCGAGTTTTGGAGTGGTTTCTCAGGATTTGCCTCATGTAAGGGGTCTGGAGCCTGTGATTGGCATCTCCCCAGTCAATGCCTTGCATCCAGAAAGCTGGCATGTGGTTTATATTTGCTGAATGGAAAACCATAGAAAAGAAAAAACAAACTCGTGGATTCAGAGCATTTTTGCAGTAACATTGAGGAACCTGCCAGATAGCCACGTGCTTGGGCCCCTGCCCCTGGGCATCACTCAGCTCTGCATCTTCTAGGGGCTGCAGTTTGCCAAACCCTCACTTTGTAAAGGGTTATGTTAAGAGTCCTAACATACACAGACTCCCTGTCGTTGGGTGGGGATTTCAGGTCCCCCAGTGCATCCTTCTGTCTGGATTTAGTTGCATCTACAAGTCCTTCCTCTGAAGTGGTACTGGCCCTTGTGAGTTTTATTATGATTATTGTGGGGAAAGGGTCTTGCTCTATTGCCCAGGCTGGAGTGCAGTGGTGTGATCATAGCTCACTGCAGCCTTGAACTCCTGGGCTCAAGTGATCCTCCTGCCTCAGCCTCCTGAGTTGCTGGGACTGTAGGAGCAATCCCTCATACCTGGCTAAGAGCTCTCTTCCTTTTCTATTGCTTTCTTACCTTGAGTAACTAGTCCTAAGATTTTTCTCTTCCAAATTAAAAAAATAAGTCTGTTGTTATATTTCTAATTGTGACTGGGTACAGGATGATGGCATAGAGTGTTTGGGGTTTGGAGTCAGACACACCCCTGACTTGTGACCCCAGGTAAGCCGTTTGGCCTTTCCAAATCTCCTCTGTAAACGAGTGCCCTTCAGCGCTTGAGATTTCCTGATTCTGTGTACAAGGGGTCTGGCGCTGAGCCTTGATCATGGATGCCCATGAGATGCCCACTACCCTAGTGACCAGGAACGGGGCTGGATCTAGGCAGAATTGTGAGATTGGCTTGGCTCCAGGCTCATAGAGCCCAGCCGTTGTTTGCGCAAGCTGTGAGCTCTCTCATTACTGGCCTAGAATTAGCTGGTGGCTTTAGGGATAATGACATCCAGCAAGTGACTGCTTAAAGATTCCAAGGATTTAAGGACCTAAATTAGCAAATCTCTTTCCCTAATTGTAAAGTGAAAAACGTCTTTGTGCTGTTTTCAAATCTGTTAAATAATACTCTGAACGGTGTGTAAATACACATTTGATGTTCACCGGGTAATGCTTCCCAATGCTGAGTGGTAGCCCGGTCACCTTGATCGCCTTCAGTCTGTGCTGGGTGTTCTGAGACTTGAAGGATGTGGGAATCATCCATCTAGAAAAGGCTGGCCCTTGGGCATGACCCTGACCTCCCTGCAGGAGAGTTATCTTTGAGAAAGCAGCCCAGGAGGAATCAGGAGGGGAGGGAAGGCCGGGCGCAGTGGCTCACACTGGTAATCCCAGCACTTTGGGAGGCTGAGGCGGGTGGATCACCTGAGGTCAGGAGTTCGAGACCATCCTGGCCAACATGGTGAAACACTGTCCCTACTAAAAATACAAAAATTAGCTAGGTGTGGTGGTGGTGTGGGTGCCTGTAATCCCAGCTACTCCGGAGGCTGAGGCAGGAGAATGGCTTGAACTTGGGAGGCAGAGGTTACAGTGAGCTGAGATTGTGCCACTGCACTCCGGCATGGGCGAGGAGTGAAACTCTGTCTCAAAAAAAAAAAAAAAAAAAAGAAAAGGTGATGGGGAGCAGGAGGCCAATTGCAGTCCCTGAACAAGAAGCCCCACTGACACTGATGGATCCGCCCTAGGTTTCCATATTCCAAGCCTAACTCCAGGTTCTCTGCTGCTTCCGTGGTTTTCTTACCTCACCTGCTCAGTACCTCATTTCCATCAATTGCACTTCCCTGCTTGTTTTGGAAGGGCCTCCTGTAGATGCTCACCTTTGTGCAACAGGCTGGAGTTCCTGTTACCTCAAGGTAATACCGGCGGGCATCCTGTGACCTGCTCGTCCCCTCCACTCCCAAGCAGCCTGTCTGTTGGCAGCTCTGAGTCAGAAGGTGAGACCTGCTCTGTGCCCAGCAGGTTGGAGGATGGCTTAGTGGTCATCTCCAGGCTTTTCCGCTGCTTTCCACTCTCCTACCCTTTAATACCTGGCAGGATTCCAACAAGACCTCTTTTGTTTGCATTTTAACAGATGAGGGATGTAGGTCGCCTGTGGCTGGGGGTATTTTCAGAGGTGACAGGGAATGCAGTTTTAGAACTCAGCGGTGAGCTCTTTGAATGCTGGTCCAAACCCTTCTCATTGTCTTGTATTCGTGCTGCCTCCTGGGCACCATAAGTCAGTGCTAAATGCATGAGTGGGTCCTTCCTTGCATGTTCCTTTACAGAGTAGGTTAAGAAGGGATCAGATGCTAGAGTTTGCTGAGGCTCCACCCTTGTCTGTAGATGAGCAGAATGGGGTGGGGGGGGACAGTTGGGAATGAGTCTTAGGCTGTCCAGCTCTGAGCTGTGATTGCATGCAGGTGAACAGCCTGAGAGGACTGTACCTTTGTGCCACACAGCTCGGGAAGGAAGCCTTGCTTCTAGGGGTGGGAGACTGAGTGCCAATGGCTGTCCGGGCCCCGGCTTCATCTGTGACTCAAGCCTGTCCTTGGCCTGAAAGCCACTCTGGTTCCTTGGTCTTCCTCTTCCACGTGCAGGTTTCACATGTGTGCCCAGGGGTGGGTTCTAGTTCCCTGGGCCAGCCTGGGCATCCTGTCGATAGAGTCTAGAGTCTGCTGTGGACCTAAGGGCTTGTGGAGTGCCTCCTCCTCACAGTCACTGGAAGCCACATGCCCCCTCTCAGGGACATCCCTCAGCCTCGCTGGATGAAGGCTTGTCCAAGGAGAGTGAAGAGCAGTGACCGTCGAAGGAAATCTAGGAAGCTGGTCGGAGGCATTATTCTGGATTTTATTGAGGCTTGCTGACTTTGTTTTTTGAAAGAAAGGACAACTTTTGACTTCTGTGGGGTTTATGTTCACTGGTGGCGAGGAGGTGATGGTAAAGTCTTTGGGGGCAGAGGTTCCCCTACCTGGTGGGATGCCTGACATTCTGATCTCATAAGCTCGGGTGCTGTAGTTAGCCCATCTCAGCCCTCATGGAGGAAGCTGTCTCGGCAGCAGAACCCCATGGGGGCATCTGTGTGGGCATGCTGGCATGAGGACTTGATACAGGATCCCTGAGACCAACGGGTGATCTCAGTGTGACAGGATCTATGGTATTTTTAGAGCTTAGGTGATCAGTCACAATACACGTATTAAGTGCCCATGCGTTGGTCCCCAAGACCACCCCCAGGTTTGATGATTCGCTCCACGGACTCACAGTTCTCAGCCTATGGTCATAGTCATGGCTAAGATTTATCACAGCGAAAGGACTTAGAGCAAAATCAGCACAGGGGAGAGGCACCAGGGGCAGGGCGCAGATCAGGTGGGCACAAATTTCCCAGTGTCCTCTTCCTGGGGGGTGGGCACACAGGGCAAGCTTAGTTCAATCAGCAAGGAGTGGTGGTGACATGTGTGAAATGGCATCTACTAGGGAAGCTTGCTAGACTCAGCAGCCAGATTTTTTTTCTTAAACAGACCGACTATCTATGTATCTATGTATCTATCTATCTATCTATCTATCTATCTATCTATCTATCTATCATCTGTCTGTCTGTCTGTCTGTCTGTCTGTCTGTCTATGTAATCTATCTAGAGTCTCACTTTGTCACCCAGGCTGGAGTGCAGTGGCACGATCTCGGCTTACTGCAACCTCCGCCTTCTGGGTTCAAGAGATTTTCCTACCTCAGTTTCCCAAGTAGCTGGGATTACCGGCGTCTGCTACCACGCCTGGCTAATTTTTTGTATTTTCTTAGTGGAGACGGGGTTTCACCATGTTGACCAGGCTGGTCTCAAACTCTCATCCTTAGGTGATCCACCCGCCTTGACCTCCCAAAGTGCTGGGATTACAGGCGTGAGCTACCGCGCCCAGCCCAGATTTTAGTTTTTAAAGCATTTTTAGGTCCATAGCAAAACCAAATGGAAGATACGGAGATTTCCTATATACTCGCTGCCCTACACACATGCACAGGCTCTCCTACTATCAACATCCCCCAGCAGAGCGGGGCATTTGGTTACAGCTGATGAACCCACAATGACACGTCACGATCACCCTGAGTCCATAGTTTACATTAGGGCTCACTCTTGGTGTTGCATATTCTATGGATTTGGACAAATAGCTAATGACATGGATCCACCATGATCGTATCATGCAGAGTAGTTTCACTGTCCTAAAAATTCTCCCTCTTCTGCATATTTTCCCCTCCCTGTCTCCAACCCCTGGCAATCACTGACTATTTTCCTGCCTCTGTATTTTGCCTTTTCTAGAGTGTCATGTACTTGGAATCCTGCAGTATATATTCACATCAGCTTCTTGTTAGGGTTCTTACGGAGAGCTGGTCACATAGGCACCTGCTGCCTAGCACAGACCCAAATTCCAGAATCTCAGAAGGAAAGCAGATGTTCAGCAAAAACCACTTTGCTTGCATAAACTGTTTAGGTGCAGTGAATTGCTCTTTAGTTAGGATGGTGGGAACCCTCCTGGAATCCAGGTTCTCAGGTGCCAGCCAAGGGCCAACCTTGTGAGGGGGCCTTTTGAAGCACGTGCTCTTTTCTGCACACCCCACGATGGACCATGCTTGGCAAAGTGCAATTCAGGTGTCTGAAGTCGTGGGTCCTTCGCCTTGAGCTTGGGACCTTTTCCTTTTGTTTTTGGCTGCTGCATGGCTGACTTCCTTGGAGAAGGACCACATGTTAAGCTGCCCTTGGTCAGTCTTTTTTCCATCTCTGAGACTTTGCTTCCCCTGTCGTGATGGAATTATACATGTGGCTATTGTCCCTGCTGAATTGGGAAGATGAAAAAGGTATAATCCCCCATGACATTCATTCAGTTTCTTTCTTAAGAAGATTCTAAGAAAACCCTGTTTTTGAAGCACTGGGTATTCCATCAGTTGAAATTCCTGGACATATCTTTCTTTAAAAAAATTTTTTTTGAGGTCACATTCTTGTCTTTACTGGGGCCATTTTTACATGTTGTTTCACTGGTTTGGGAATGAAAGATTTTAATGAAGTTTGCAACGACTGCTGACCTCTTACCCAGGAGTGGTGGCTGCACATTTTTGCTGTTGCACTAGGAATGACTTGAGACTTAGAATTCTCACCATGACTTTTGAAGGTTGAGGCATTGCAGTAGAGGTGCAATAAATTATTTCTCCTTAGAGGAAGCCTTTGTTTTTCTTCCCTGCCTTGCTCCATTCTACCACAGAGTTAATGGTCTTGATTTTAGTGAAATAACAATAACAGCAAACCTGCCTTTGGACGTTAAATACAAACTGCATCCTTGGACAGCACCGTGTTACTTTAATTTTTTAAGAAAGACTTAATATTTCTAATTGATTTTTTTGCTTTCTATGGAATTTTCCCCAAACCTCAGCTTTCTGGTGCAGGCTCTTTCCTGTCTCTTCCCCTTCTGTTTATTAAAATAGAGTCATATGCCCGTCACGTGTGGGAGACTGTCGCCAGGGTAGGACAGACATCAGGCACTATTGTCTGTGTCTACCAGGGCCTATTATCCCAAGTTCCATTGCGCAGGCTGTCTGAGGACTTTGCCTTGTGTACCACAGACTAACATTATTTTTCTTTTTCATAACTCATATTCGAAGTCATTCTTGACAGGTGCTTTCTGTGGGTGAAAAGCCTGCATACATCTCAGAGCCCTGAGCAGTTGTTTGTTATGGTTTAATATTTATTGAAAACTCCCATCTATGGGGGCATTTATTGACTGGAGGCCAGACAGGGAGAGCCACATGTTTTTCAAAATTACTCTGTGCATGTGTATATGTCCCTTTATTTTTTTCAGGGAGCATTATCGCTGTTAAATGGGCATGACTGAAAGGATATGCATGTTACTGTTTGCCTGCATTTTAGGGCTTGGCTGTGATAACAGCTGTGGGATTTGCTCTCACCAGTCCTCCTCCCTGCTGTAGGTAGTGTCGTCAATGTGCACATCGGTGAAGGGTCCCGGTTGTAGAGCCACACTGCTGAGTGCTTTGCAGTTGGATTCACTGTCCCGGGAATCCTGAGAGAGGGATTGAGGACTTACTTGTTTGTTCTGCTGTCTTTGATATAAGACGAATCTGAGGAGATTTTGTTTTTCTAAATAAAATGGGAAATACCTTAGTGGCCTAGAGTTTTCATATTAGTCCGTTTTCACGCTGCTGATGAAGACATACCCGAGACTGGGTAATTTATAGAGAAAAAGAGGTTTAATGGACTCACAGTTCCATGTGGCTGGGGAGGCCTCACAATCATGGTGGAAGGCAAAAGGCACATCTTACATGGTGGCAGGCAAGAGAGAGAATGAGAACCAGGTGAAAACGGAAACCCCTTATCAAACCATCAGATCTCGTGAGAGACCTACTCACTACCACGAGAACAGTATGGGGGAAACCACCCCGTGATTCAGTGAACTCCCACTGGGTCCCTCCCATAACATGTGGGAATTATGGGAACTGTAATTCAAGGTGAGATTTGGGTGGGGACACAGCCAAACCATATCACTTGTCTTACTTTCTAGCAGCAGATTGTCTAAGTCAGAGAAAGGCAGATGTGGGTTTGGCCTGGGATTCATTTCCTTGAAACTCTTCATAAAAGTCTTACTTGCATTATGTTGTAATCATGAAACAGTAGGTCTTTTTCCTGCCATTCCAACTATACGTTAGTCTTTTTGGATTTTTTTTTTTTTTTTTTTTTGAGACGGAGTCTCCTTCTGTCACCCAGGCTGGAATGCAGTGGCATGATCTTGGCTCACTACAGCCTCTGCCTTCCGGAGGCAGGAGGTAATTCTTCTGCCTCAGCCTCCTGAGTAGCTGGGACTACAGGTGGACGCCACCACACCTGGCTAATTTTTGTACTTTTAGTAGAGATGGGGTTTCGCCATGTTGGCCAGGCTGGTCTCGAACTCCTGACCTCAGGTGATCCGCCCGCCTTGGCCTCCCAAAGTGCTGGGATTACAGGTGTGAGCCACTGTGCCTGGCCAGATACCTATTTTTTTGTTTAATTTGGTGTGACGGAAGTTGAACTCAGTGGCACACTTTAAATGAATGCAGTTTATTGTGGATAAATTATACCTCAATAAAGTATATGAGATACGGTGTATGCCAGGTGCAGTGCTCAGGCCTTGGGCAACACACAGGTAATAAAACATGGTTCCTGTCCTGTAGGCTTCATAATCAAAAGTGATCTGTATATATGATGGGATGCAGGAAATGCTACCTGAAAATACAGCATCTTGGCATACTGAATATTTCAGGCTGAAGGAAATGGAGGAAACTGCAGAAGCAGGGAGGTCACTCTCTAACCTTCTCTAACCCTTTTCCCCTAAAGTGGGCCAAAAAGAATTCTCTGGCTTGCCTGAAAGTTGGTCATAAGACCCTCATTCCAGTGGGGTTGTGCCCTATTCCCAGAGGCCAAGAAGAATTTGAAAAAGCAGCCCTTGCTAAGTTTCTCCTTGTTTATTACCGTTAAATGATACCCTTTCGTCCTCCAATCATATGTCAGCATGACTGTCCATAAAAATAGACAGTTTTTCCTGGGTTGTTTGGGCTTCATTTCTGAAGGCTCTCATGTCACATATGACTTACATTAATTTTTGTTTTCTTTCGGAGACAGAGTCTCACAATCTCTCACCGGGGCTGGAGTGCAGTGGTGCGACCTCGGCTCACTGCAGCCTCCATCTGCTGGGCTGAAGTGATCCTCCTGCCTCAGCCTCGCAGGTAGCTGGGACTACAGGCATATACAACAGGCCTGGCTAGTTTTTGTATTTTTTTTAGAGATGGGTTTTCACCATCTTGCCCAGGCTGGTCTTGAACTCCTGGGTTCAAGTGATCCACCCACTTTGGCCTTTCAAAGTACTGGGATTATAGGTATGAGCCACTGCGCTTGGCCTTTAAATAAATTTTTAATGTGTTCCTTTTGTTAAAAAAAAAAAAGTCCTCACACCTGTAATCCCAGCACTTTGGGAGGCTGAGGCGGGTGGATCACTGGAGGCCAGGAGTTCGAGACCAGCCTGGCCAACATGGTGAAACCCTGTCTCTACTTAAAAAAAAAATTATCTGGGTGTGGTGGCACATGCCTGTAATCCCAGCTACTCGGGAGGCCAAGGAACAAGAATCGCTTCAACCCAGGAGTGAAGCCGAGATTGTGCCACTGCACTCCAGCCTGGGCAACAGAATGAGACTCTGTCTCAAAAGAAAAAAAAGAAAAAGTAAAAAGTCAAACTCTTCCCCCCACCCACAAGGCTAAACTTACCTTTTCTTTTTATATTCTATTCCATACTCAAAGATGACAACTAAAACCCCCAGATAAACTGAGAAGCGCTTGATTATAGTCAGTTTCAGTCAAATCTCTAGGACACAGAATGGATTGGAAGTTGTATAAAATAAATTTTCTTGCACAAAAATGTGGGGAAAAAAGGAAATGTGTATTTTTCAAGTTATAAAAGACAATCTCTTTGATGGTATAAAATGCAGCAGTAATAATTCTTCAAGTCTTATTAAAGAATTCAAATGGATCAAAACTCAGTAAAATGTTAACTCTAGGCTCAAGGACCTATGAAGGTAGTCTTTCTTAATAACTTGTTTTTCTTAAAACTTTGAGGCCGGGCGCGGTCGCTCATGCCTGTAATCCCAGCACTTTGGGAGGTCAAGGCGGGCGGATCACGAGTTCAGGAGATGGAGACCATCCTGGCTAACATGGGGAAACCTCGTCTCTACTAAAAATACAAAAAATTAGCCAGATGTGGTGGCAGGTGCCTGTAGTCCCACCTACTCAGGAGGCTGAGGCAGGAGAATGGCGTGAACCCGGGAGGCAGAGCTTGCTGTGAGCTGAGATTGCGCCACTGCACTCCAGCCTGGGTGACAGGGAGAGGCTGTGTCTCAAAAACAAGCAAACAAAAAAACTTTGATTTCTCTTAGACGTTATATGGAAATGGAATTTTATTCTGTGAATGTTTTATTTCAGATAGACTTGCAAAGCCCTTCTATACATAGACACTGTTTTTAGTTTTTTTGTCACCCCAAACCTCAAAAATGCATCTCAGCTTAAAAGACTTTCTAGACTTTTCCTGAGTCCAAAGTCATCCTGCTGATATCACGGTTTAGGTTCTGAAAGGTTTTATATCGAGTGTTTTTTTCTTCTTTCCTAAGAAGGAAAGGATCAGAAAGGAACTTGTAACCATTGTTGAGCATTTTAGGAAAAGTGAAAACCGACTTCATCCGTTTCATTTGTAAGGAGAAGCATGTTAGATGTGAGTATATTTGGAAACGTCCAAAATTTAACCATGACAAGAGACAGCAGTGTGATGGCAAATTTCAGGCCAAAGTCTGGTATTTCTTTGCTTTCTTCCCATTTTATCTTGTCTTCTCATTTCTTTTACTTTTCTACTTCTCTTCTCTCACTATTTCTTTGCTTTCTAACGTTTCCCATCAATTTTGAGCCATTTTCTTTATTCCATCTACATATGAACTCACAGCAGTAGCAAAAACACTGAGCTCTCAGAAATATATTTATCCATGTATCCAAGGACTCTGGAAAACAGATTCAAAGACGTGAAGCCTCAGTAGTGAAACTGACTTGAGGAGGAAAGACGTTTATGTGCGGCAGATCTTCTCGGGGTTTGCCTATTTGTAAAATGTATTCAGTATTCATGGAACAGATATGATGGGTGCTCACTCTACACCAGGCACCATGGTCAAACAGAGAGGGCTAACCTATGTTGCCTCCATTCTGAGAATCTCTGCGATGACACAGGAGGGGACAGAAACAAGGATAGAAGCTTATAGTTGCAATATAGTGTTGTGATGACCTTCACGAAGGCACGAACCATGTGTTGTACTCGTATAGTCGTGTTACAGGAAAGGGGTCCTGATCCAGACCCCAAGAGAGGGTTCTTGGATCTCACACAAGAAAGAATTCAGGGTGAGTTTACAGAGTAAAGTGAAAGCAAGTTTCTTCGGAAGGTAAAGGAATAAAAGAATCGCTATTCCACAGAGCAGCCCTGAGGACTGCTGGTTTCCTATTTTATTTTATTTTTTTTTATTTTTGAGACGGAGTCTCGTTCTTTTGCCCAGGCTGGAGTAAAGTGGAGTGATCTTGGCTCACTACAGCCTCCGCTCCCCGGGTTCAAGCGATTCTCCTGCCTCAGCCTCCTGAGTAGCTGGGATTATAGGCGCCTACCACCATGCCTGGCTAATTTTTGTATTTTCAGTAGAGACGGAGTTTCACCATGTTGGCCCGGATGGTCTCGAACTTTTGACCTCAAGTGATCCAGCCACTTTGGCCTCCCAGAGTTCTGGGATTATAGGCATGAGCCACTGTGCCCAGCCTGGTTTCCCATTTTTATGGTTCTTTCTGGATGATATGCTAAACAAGGGACAGATTATTCATGCCCCCCCTTTTTAGACCATATAGGGTAACTTCCTGTCGTTACCATGGCATTTGTAAACTGTCATGGCGCTGGCGGGAGTGTAGCAGTGAGGACAACCAGAGGTCACTGTCATCGCCATCTTGGTTTTGGTGGGTTTTGGCCAGCCAGCTTCTTTACTGCAACCTGGTTTATCAGCAAGGTCTTTATGACCTGTGTTTTGTGCCAATCTCCTATCTTATTCTGTGACTTGGAATGCCTTAACCATCTGGGAATGCAGCCCAGTAGGTCTCAGCCTTATTTTACCCAGCTCCTATTCAAGATGGAGTTGCTCTGGTTCAAACGCCTCTGACAGTCAGGCATAAGAACCATGATGGAAACCTGCGTTTCCTTGGCCTCTGAGGCTTCGAGGAGGTGTACATGCTGATGTCGATGAAAAGAGTCAAACTCTGTAAAATATTTAAGGAGGTTTCTTCTGAGCCAAATATCAATGACCAAGGCCTATGATACAGCCCCAGGATGTCCTGTGAACATGTGCCCAAGGTGGTTGGGGTGCAGCTTGGTTTTATACATTTTAGAGGGACAGAAGTTAGAGGCAGACATCAATCAATATCGTATTTAAGGTGTACATTGGTTTGGTCTAGAAAGCCAGAACAACTTCAAGCAGGGATTTCCAAAATCTTTGAATGCAAGTGCATTCAAAGAAAGGGATTTTGGAATAGATTTTGAATACAGGTGCATTCAAAGATTTTCTGATTAGCAATTGGTTGAAAGAGTTAAGTTATTATCTAAAGATGTGGAATCCATAGAAAGGAATGTCTGGGTTGAGATAAGGGGTTGTGTAGACCAAGGTTTTTATTATGCAGATGAAGCTTCCAGGTAACAGGCTTCAGAGAGATTAGACAGTAAAGGTGCCAGACTCTTAGTTAAATCTCTCTTGGAACAGGAAAAGATGTGGAAAGGGGATGGGATTCGCTACAGAATGTAGATTTTCCCCACAAGAGACAGCTTTGCAGGGTCATTTCAAAATATGTCAAAGAAATGTATGTTGGGGTAAACTACTTTGATTTCTTTCAGGGCCTGCTATCTGTCACATGATGCGATACTAGAGACAGGCTGGAATTTGGTATCTTATTGCTACAAAGCATCTGTTTTCTCAGTCTTAAGATTTCTGTTTGAATGTTAATGCATGCCGGCCAGTCGTGCCCGAATTCCAAAGGGAGGAGGGTAGAATGAGGTGTGTCTGATCCTCCCTTCCCATCATGCCCTGCACTAGTCTTTCAGGTTAACTTTGGAATCCCCTTGGCCAAGAGGAAGGTCCTCCATTCAGTCAGTTGAGGGGGTTTAGAATTTTATTTTTGGTTTACACCAATTAGAGTTCATGTGAGAGTTCTGAAATGAAACCTCACCTTGGAGAATGAGTAGAATTTAGTCAGACTTAGCTTTGGTTCTGCCATTTTGTTTTGGCTTCCTTTCACATGAAGATGGGCCATTGTCCTGTTTGCTCTTGTTCCTTGGCTGGTTTCAATGTTAGCATTGCCCTTACAGACTGGGCAGAAGAGTAGACAGACTTTTCTTTGGGTATTCAAAATATCACCATCAAGTACTGTTAACGTGCTTTTTTAGACTGGAAACTTTCCCAAGGCCGTTTTCCCCACCCACTGACTTGCCTTTAGCCATGATCATCATTGCTTTTGTCCTGTCTGTAAGAATAAAAAGAAAAAGTCCTTTTAATGTAAAAGTCATAAACCATGTCCTGACAACTGCAGAGAATTATATTGCTCCTTTGTTTTTATTGTTAGTATAACTTTTAATTGTCTTCCTTATCTTTGTGCCTGACTGTTGTTTGCTGGCTGAAGTTAACTATGTTTTGAAAGTCAGTTCAGAGGTGAATGAATGGTGAGGTCATCATAGCAGATATAGACATGTTGTTGGCGTTTTTTTTTTGTGAATGTCAAATGCTAATTTTAGCCATAACAAATTTTGAGAAAGAATGAAAAGTTCCCAGCGAGGGAAATAAAGGTATTCTGTGTGAGAGGCACCTGTTATTTGCAGATAGTACTGTTCATTGCTTTTGCAGATACGAAATATAGTCTCTTTGCCTCAATTATTACTTCATCCTTCAGCCTGCTAGTGTTACAGAAAAGGGGTCATGATCCAGGCCCCAAGAGATGCTTCTTGGGTCTCGTGCAAGAAAGAATTCAGGGCAAGTCCACAGAGTAAAGTGCAAGCAAGTTTATTAAGAAAGTAAAGGAATCAAGAATGGCTAATCCATAGACAGAGCAGCCCCGAGGGCTGCTGGTTTCCCACTTTTATGGTTATTTCTTGATGATATGCTAAACAAGGGGTGAATTATTCATGCCTCTCCTTTTTAGACCATGTAGGGTAACTTCCTGACGTGGCCTTGGCATTTGTAAACTGTCATGGTGCTGACAGGAGTGTAGCAGCGAGGACAACAAGAGGTCACTCTCGTCGCCATCTTGGTTTTGGTGGGATTTGGCCGCTTCTTTACCGCAGCCTGTTTTATCAACAAGGTCTTTATGACCTGTATCTTGTGCCGACCTCCTGTCTCATCCTGTGACTTAGCATGCCTTAACTGTCTGGGAATGCAGCCCAGTAGGTCTCAGCCTCATTTTACCCAGTCCCTACTCAAGATGGAGTTGATCTGGTTCCAGTGCCTCTGACACTAGTATTCGAGGAAGCTCAGATGTTTCTAAAGTCTGGATAGTAGCCATGATATAAATCCTTTCTCTTTTTGCAGTTGGAGACTTTACAGCAAGCTCTATGCCGGTGATTCCCAAGCCCTTTGGAGTTAGAACTCTTTGTCCTTGTTGTTCTGGTTTGAGTCTACCCTTCCTTCCCTGCTGTCAGATACTGTGTGCTGTATCTTAGTTGGATGTTGACTTCCTTTGAGAATTCTTTGATCTTTTCTGAGAATTACATGAGATACCTTAAATTGGGCTAAATGTAGGGAAGGGATTTTGGAATAGAACTAGGGAGTGTCCCAACTGGCAGCTTCCCCAATTCATCCTAAGACATTTTGCCATGTCTAGGATGGGTTGTTTAAGACAACGTCCCCTTTTCTGGGATGTTCGAAACTCAGTGTTTGGGTCTAAGTTTTTTCCACTGTGTCTCTCTCTCTCTGTCTTTTTTTACTGAGTATATTCTTCTGCAGAATGGTCTGTATCTCGTGTTAGCTTCAGAAGGCACCACTTTCAAGAAGTAATTAAATTATAAAGATTTGTTCAAAGTCATTATCAATACTGGAGAAGTTAGCAAAGGTATTGGAAGGCCAACAACAATTTATTTCCCATGTCACTCTTTCTGCAGAAACTCACCTAGAGTCCTTAAAGGGAATAACTGGTAACTTTCTGATATATCATGATGAGAGGCCTCTGCTGGCCACTGGGCAGCCTTCAGATAGTTTTTTCCTTTTTTAAAATGTTTAAATTTTTAGGGCTAGGTGTGGTGGCTCATGCCTGTAATCCCAACACTTTGGGAAGCTGAGACAGAAAGATTGCTTGAGGCCAAGAGTTTGAGAACAGCCTGGGCTACATAGCAAGACCCCGTCTCTCCAAAAAATTAAGAAATTAGCTGAGTGTAGTTGTGTGCACCTGGGGTCCCAACTACTCAAAAGAGTGAGGTGGGAGGATTGCCTGAGCCTGAGAGGTTGGGACTGAAGTAAGCCAAGATTGTGCCACAGCATTCCAGCCTTGGTGATAGAGTGAGATCCTATTTCAAAAAAAAATATTGATTTTAAGTTAATTTTGTAGTTCACTGTAGTCTTGAACTCTTGGACTCAAGTGATCCTCCTGCCTCAGCCTCCTGAGTAACGAGGACTACAGGTATGTATCACCATGCTTGGCTGATTTATTTTTTTTACTTATTTTTATTATTATTATTTTTTGAGATGGAGTTTCGCTCTTGTTGCCCAGGCTAGGGTGCAATGGCACAATCTCGGTTCACTGAAACCTCTGCCTTTGGATTCAAGTGATTGTCCTGCCTCAGCCTCCCAAGTATTTGGGATTACAGGTGTGTGCCACTACACCTGGCTAATTTTTTTCTGTTTTTAGTAGAGACAGGGTTTCACCATGTTGGTCAGGCTAGTCTCGAACTCCTGACCTTAAGTGATCCTCCTGCCTTGGCCTCCCAAAGTGTTGGGATTACAGGCATGAGCCATGACTCCTGGACTTTTTTACTTTTACTTTTTGTATTTTTATTTTTACTTATTTATTTTTTGTTTCTCTATATTGCCCAGGCTGATCTTGAACTCCTGGCCTCAAGTGATCCTCCTGCCTCAGCCTCCCAAAGTGCTGAGATTACAGGTATGGGCCACCATGCCTGGCCCACAGAGTTCTCTGGAGGAGAAACTGTAGAGCCGTGTGGATTCTTGCCTAGGTTTGTTTAGAGATACTACGGACTTCTTGCCTAGGTCTGTTTGGAGAAGAGTCAAGCAGTACTTGAGTGATTTGAATTTTTGTTGAGAAAAACAAAGTGAAAAAAATTTTTTCAACATCAGATATGTTGTTTTAGCCTCTGTGGCAGATTTTATTTTTCTCTTTTACTTTTTGTTTTTATCCTTTTGTACTATTTTTAAAGACAGGAATGAGAAGAAATTATCCCCAGACCATTCCTCCCGGTGAAAAACATGAAATGTGACTATCCGGAAATGGAGTGTGATCACAGGGGCACGTATGGCTGAGTCATCCAAAACGCTGACTGTCGTGTAGGGCTCCGTGGTTTTGGTGGGTTTCTTAACTTCTCTGTGCCCTGGTTACTTCATCAATGTGATGGAGATAATAATCTCATCGGATGTTGTGATTTACTGAGATCATTCTTGTAAACACTTAGAATAGTCCCTGGTACACAGCAAGCGGTTTGTGATTGTTATTGTATGATTCTATCCAGATTCTATTACGTCATGTTACTGTGTTATGAAAGATTCTGGTTCCTTGGTGCACTGATGTGGTCTTTGAAACTCAGAACAAATGTTACCTGGTCCGATGTTACATGAGTATTTGGCCATTAAAATCAGATAAAAAGGCCAACCTAGCAAGTTACTCTCATTGAAGTGTGGCTTGTCTGCCATCCTCATTGGGAGCACGTAGAACCTCCCCAAGCTGAGTGGGCAGGGTCCGTGTGGCTGTGTGAAGGGCCCCGTCGTCTTGTGTAGCTGCTCCCGTGTTGAGAGTATAGCACGTTGAAAACAGCCTTGGCAGGAACCACGCTTGCTGTTAACCAGCTCGTCCACTAACCAGCTGTGTATACCCTAGGTCAGGCCAGCTGTTTAAAAAAAAAAAAGTGAAGATATTTGCTAAGAGAGTAGATCTCAAGTGCCATCATCACACGCACACAAGGGGTGATGATGGCAGTTGATAGGTATGTTAGTTAGCTTGATCATGGTGATCATTTTACGACGTATACATATATCAAAACATCATGTTACGATGTATACATATATCAAAACATCATGTTGTATACCCTAAATATATACCATTTTTATTTGTCAGTCATACCTCAGTAAAGCTTAAAAAAGGACACATGTTGGCCGGGCGTGGTGGCCCACGCCTATAATCATTTGGGAGGCCTAGGTGGGTGGATCACTGGAGGTTAGGAATTTGAGATTAGCCTGGCCAACATGGCGAAACCCCAGCTCTACTAAAAATATAAGACTTATCTGGGCATGGTGGCAGTCGCCTGTAATCCCAGCTAATTGGGAGGCTGAGGTGGGAGAATCGCTTGACTTGGGAGGCAGAGGTTGCCGTGAGCCGAGATTACACCACTGTACTCCAGCCTGGGCGACAGAGCGAGACTCCATCTCAAAAAAGATACACACGTATATGAAAAAAGTAAATTGGAGACATCTTGACGTTACACCCATACTAACAGTAGTGTCAATCTCTGTTCCTTCACCCAAGGAAGGAAAGAAGGAAGGAAGGAAGGAAGGGAGGGCGGGGAGAGAGAGAAAGAAGGAAGGAGGGAAGGAAAAAGGGAAAGAAGGAAGGAAGGAAGAAGGAAGTTTCCCTATGTAATTAAAATAGCATTATCACAACTAATACAATTAATACTAATTTCTTAATATCCAGTTTGTATTCCAGTTTCCCCAGTTACAGTTGGGTTGTATACTGAGTTCACAGCTCCACAGTCTCTTCGTGTGGGGAATGAGGAGGTGGAACTAACTCCATGAGCTCTCAGGTTTATATAAGCGTGAAAGTTTTATGTTTAATACCATTAGGAAGCGCCGTTGTGATTTTGTTAATTTCTTGTTCTTAAAGAAGGATCGAAGCTTTAGAGACATAAACGTGGCTCTCTAGCAAGGTGAAATGGAAATCTGGAAGTTATTTGGTTAAGAGAATAAATAGGGATGGGTTAGTGGTGTCTCCGGCTGGGCTTGGCTTGTACATTGGGCAGATCACACATGGACAGTGGTTTGATGACTTGTGTACTGGCCAGAGAGAAGGAGGCCGTGTCCTAGTCTGAGGCCCAGCAGGTTTGAGGTCTTGGATTTTCTAGTCTCCATAAATGTTCCCAATGCCATTTCGAGTTACAGTGAGGACTTGGACAGCCCTTTGCATTTAGTTTTGTTTTGTTATTTGAGACTCTGGTGTTTTCTTCAAGGAGGCTAAATGCTGGGTCTATTGGGTTACCTGTCTAAGGAAACTCCCATTGTTCCAGAATAAAAGAAGAATGAAAAAGTCATGCTTTGACTGCCTGGCGGCTGTCAGGTGCTACTGGCCCCAGAGGTTATGAGCCAAGTGGCACGTCCTGCGCCTCCTGCAGGCTCCCACTGTGAGAACCAGCTGTGAAGGCCTCCCACCCAGACCTGCCCGCCATGTAAGAGGCGCGGTGCTGGGTGTGTCTGCCATGGGGCGGGGAGTGAGGACAACCGTTCTTTCCCACATGAGCTCTGAACCAATTGAGAAGTAGGGCTGAGGGGCCAGGCAGGTGGAGATCAAAATGTTAAATTCATTCCTGATAAAAGTTCCATTGGAGGACTGGGGCATGTTTAATAAAGGGCTTCCTCACTCTCAACCTCAGAAGCAGTCCGCCTAGCCCCCTGCAGGCTCCTCCCCTGGCCCAGAGGAGAGAGGTAGTCTGTGGGCTTCCCGCGGGTTCCCAAGAGAAAGGAGGGAGAAGGAGCTGGGCTGGTGCCCTCCATCCCCTCCTGGCCAGCTAGGTAAGTCCGTTCTCTTGCCTTGGGAGGAGGAAGAGGGAGGAGGGCCTGGAGGAGATTCCTCTGTAGACATTGGGAACCTGCTCCGTCTTCACTCTTGCCCTCTTCTTGGGACCTGGTATCCCCAGGGACCCAGTGCCCTGGCTCCATTTGAGGATTTCCACCCTGGGGCAGCTCTTTTCCTGTCTCAGCTTCACAGACTAATTTATTTAGAGGGGGCGAGAGAAATGAGATAAATTCTGATAATAGTGGCACTTAATAAATATTAATTGTCATTCATATACATGATATGCATTTCTTGAACTGGTAAATCTTTCAAAGAATTTATTTTACAATTTCTCTCAAACTCTGAATATTTGTGGAGTAAATGAATATACCAATCCTTTGTTGCATTGGGAGGCAGAGACTTGAGGATGGTTATGTGTTTGTGTGTGTGTGTTGGAGAGTGGGTCAGAGACGAAGTGGGGCAGGGAGCTAAGGCTTCTGGAAGATTCCCTGGGGGATGTCCATGTTCTCAGTGTCCCAGGGGCTACTCTGGCCGATGGGCCTTCGACCCCCGGGGTCCCAGGAACCAGAGCAACAGAGACATTGGGGATCTGAAGCAGCACATGTGCTGGGGGCCGCCTCCTTTTCCAAGTGGCCAATAGCCCCTTAATTGAGGGAGAGGAACCATCCAGGTTCAGAGGCAAAGCCCACTTGAGAGGGAAGAAGGAGAGTCTCGTGGAGCAGGCGAGTCAGGTGGGCGGTGTTTGCGGATCCCTTTGCAAGCCTGTTTTCACAGTGTTTTCAGGTGTGTTCTGAGAGCAGCGTATGGAACCCGACAATGACCTTTGTTCACATTAATGGAGCAGATGATTGCATTGCATTTTTTGGGTTCTTAAAAAAATGGTAATATGTATTATTGTAAACTGAATTTACAATATTTATACAATTATTTATATTGATTTATATTGTATAAATATAGTGTCCAGTTTTTCTCACATCTAGCCCCTTTCTTCCTTTCATTTACAAGGAAATCATAAGGAAATTTCTCAGAATGTTATGTGGACTGAATAAATACTTATACATTAGAAATAATTGTATAAATATACAATATTGTATACAATACAGTACAATTATTTATAATGTATAAATATACATTTATTTGTATATGTATTTGTATGTATAAATATGCATTATGGTCCATATATCAATACACATTATAGTAATATGTATTAATGTAAGTTTGACCATTTTGACTTTTTTTTTTTTTTTTTTTTTTTTGAGACCGAGTCTCACTCTGTCGCCCAGGCTGGAGTGCAGTGGTGCAGTCTTGACTCACTGCAACCTCCGCCTCCTGGGTTCAAACAATTCTCCTGCCTCAGCCTCCCGAGTAGTTGGGATTACAGGTATGCACCACTATGCCTGGCTAATTTTTTTATTTTTAGTAGAGACGCGGTTTCACCATATCGGTCAGGATGGTCTCGAACTCCCGCCTCGGCCTCTCAAAGTGCTGGGATTACAGGCATGAGCCACCGCGCCTGGCCCATTTTGACTGTTTTTAAGCGTACAGTTCAGTGGCATGAAGTATATTCACATTGTTGTGCAGCCATCGCCACCATCCATCTCCAGAACTTTTTCATCTTCCCAGACAGAAACTCTGCCCTCATTCAACAGCAACCCTCATCTTCTCTCCTCCCAGTCTACGGCCAGCCCCATTCTACTTTCTCCCTCTATGAACTGGACTACTCTAGGGGCCTTGTTGAAGTGGATTCGTCAATATTTGCCTTTTTATGACTGGCTTATTACACTCAGTCCTCAAGACCCATCCAGTTTGAAGCATGGGTCAGACTTTTCTTCTTCTTCTTTTCTTTTTTTTTTTGAGATGGAGTTTCGCTCTGTCGCCTAGGCTGGAGTGCAGTGGTGCAATCTTGTCTCAATGCAAGCTCCGCCTCCTGGGTTCAAGCGATTCTCCTGCCTCAGCCTCCTGAGTAGCTGGGATTACAGGCGCCTGCCACCACGCCCGGCTAATTGTTGTATTTTTAGTAGAGATGGGGTTTCACTGTGTTGGCCAGGCTGGTCTTGAAATCTTGACCTCATGATCCGCCTGCCTTGGCCTCCCAAAGTGCTAGGATTACAGGTATGAGCCACTGTGCCCGGCCAGAATTTTCTTCCTTTTTAAGGCTGAATAATATTCCATTGTATGGCTAGACCATATTTCGCTTACCCATTCATCTGTCCATGGACTGTCTGAGTAACCTTTTGGTTATTGTGAATCATGCTGCTAGGAATATTGGTGTATGAATATGTTGCATTACATTTTTAAAAGGAAACTTTCGTTGAGATATAATACAGGCATTTCATTTTTGGCAACCACAACACACTTCTGACTTACATGGACTTACCTGAACTGCTGGTTATCCAAGACCCCTAAAGTTTTAAATGTAACAGCTAGGATACATTTTATCATGGAGCCTTGCCTGTTTTGTTCTGAGTTGTTAATTTTTGTGCACAGTCTTGTGAGATCCAGCTCATTATATCAGCCTGTCAAGATCTTTTTAGAATTCTGAGTTTAGTTTAATTTTGGGTTGTCCACAAACATGATGATCGTATCCTCTCTCTGTACAAGTCACCAGTAAAAATGCTGAAGAGGAAGGGGCCAGCAGCAGAGCTCTGTGGGGGCTGTTGAAACCCTCCCCCTGGTTGGGTCTTGCTGTGCAGGTGTTTATCGGTCCAGTTTTTCTTGCTTCTAGCTCCTGTCTTCATTTCATTTATAAGGAAATTTCTTACTATATTATGTGGACAGCAGGTTGTCATTCTGTTTTTGAATTTAATATTTTTTGTTTGTTTGCTTTTGTGATGGAGTCTCGCTCTGTCACCCAGGCTGGAGTGCAGTGACGTGATTTCAGCTCACTGCAACCTCCGCCTCCCGGGTTCAAGCAATTCCCCTGCCTCAGCCTCCTGAGTAGCTGGGACTACAGGCGCGTGCCACCACGCCTGGCTAATTTTTTGTACTTTTAGTAGAGACGGGGCTTTACCGTGTTAGCCAAGATGGTCTCAATCTCCTGTTCTTGTGATCCATCTGCCTTGTCCTCCCAAAGTACTGGGATTACAGGTGTGAGCCACCACTCCCGGCCGAATTTTAATTATTTTTAGAGACAAGGTCTTACTTTGTCACCTGGGTTAAGAGTGCCATGGCACAGCATAGCTCAATGCAGCCTCAAATTCCTGGGCTCAAGCGATTCTCCTGCCTCAGCCTCCCGAGTAGCTGTGACTATAGGCGTGCACTGCCATGCCTGGCAAATTTTAAATTTTTTTGTAGAGATGGAGTCTTGCTGTGTTCCCCAGGCTGGTCTTGAAATCCTGGACTCAAGTGATCCTCCTGCCTCAGCCCCTAAAAGTGCTGAGATTACATGTGTGAGCCTCTGTGCCTGCGCTATGTTGCCACTCACCTAATAATCTGCAAACCTCTGGAGAATGGAACTAAGGCAGACTGGCTGTCCGCGCTCAGGTTTTTTAGTAGGTAAAATTTTAGGTGAATGACAGTTAGCTGTTCTACATTCTCATTGCCAGGTTATAATGCAAGCAAGTTTCATACCAAATTCACATAAGATCCCTTATTTAGGAAATGTGTGAGCAGGCCAGCCGGCCGGCCGAGTACAGTCTGGGTGGTGGTTCTGTCATCAGGAGTCCCTGCTCTGTGCCTTACTATGTGCTCTGAGTGCCACTTTGGATGAAAGCTTCCCTCGAGGCAGATTTTCCGGTATTCCAACACCAGGGTTCTCTTACCCTAGGAGGAGCCTCAGGCAGCCAGAAATTTCCCAAACCAATGGCTGGACCTTTTTAGGAATCTCACATAAGGGTAGAGGGTCTTGCTCTGTAGCTCAGGCTGGAGTGCAGTGACATGACCAGGGCTCACTGCAGCCTTGACCTCCCAGGCTTAAGCAATCCTCCTGCCACAGTGTCCGAAGTAGCTGAGACTTCAGGTATGCACCACCACACCCAGCTAATTTTTGTATTTTTTTGTAGAGACAGGGGTTTTGCCATGTGGCCCAGGCTGGTGTCAAACTACTGGGCTCAAGCAGTTCGCCCGCCTTGGCCTTCCAAAGTGTTGGGATTACAGGCATGAGCCACTATGTCCAGCCTGGTAATCACGGTTCTGACTGTTGTCACGTTAGATTAGTTTTGCCTGCTTTTAAATTCCATATAAATGGAATTGCACTTATGTTTTATGACATTGATTCATGTTGTTGCATGTAAAAGTTGTTCATTTTTTCCCCATTGCTCTGTAATTCCATCATATAAAGTTTAGGTTCCTTTCTGTAGTTGATGGACATTTGGTTGTTTCCAGTTTGGGACAATATGAAGCAAACAGCTGAAAACATTCTTGTCCATGTCTTTGGTGGATGGAGTATGAGTTATTGATTAGGGTAACTGATTGTCTTTAGAATTGACATTTACAGCAACTAGCCCATGGAGAATATCATGCTGTCCGTGCCAAATGATTTTAAAGTAAACTGAAGGTGTTATACAAAACCGTATTAAACAAAGGAGTGAATTTAGTCTCATATGACTTGTATTTAGCCAGTTCGTGCCAGTATGAAAGCAGATCATTGCTTTGGTGCACCCCGCCCATAATAAATGTTCTAAGTCAGAAGGTCAATTTCCTGAAATCTGAGATTCTCATGTGAAAGTATATTGTTTCCTCATGCCTTCTCCAGAAGCTTGGGTGGGAAAGAACGCTTTATCGCTTCTGCAGATAGGCACCATTTTCTCATTATAGATTCTCACTGTGAAAAAGTCATGAATTACTAAAAACTCTGGGAATATAAACTAGGTTTGGGGATCCCCTGAATTGGAATGAATAAAGTTTTAAAATATCCATTTATGTTTTATTTCCATGTCATTGTGTGTCTTGTGATGAGAAAAATATTTGCTGCTGATTTAGAATTCCTGAATGCTCTTATAAAAATTTAATTCCACCCATATTAACTAGGCTTTCAAGTCTTTTTGAGAGGGGCTGTTTTCTTCCAATAGGTTGCTAGAGGGGAAACCTGTTAGCCTAAGAGAATTGTTGGATGCAAGTTTAATAGGGAAGGTGAACTCAGACCACCAGTGGGGGATGCCGCATTGATTTAAAATTTAAAAGAGCCTGTGTTTTATGAAAGTAAAGAAATAGGTTAACAGTCCCCGTGACAAGAATGGAAAACATTCTCAGGACCTATACCACACATATACATTTAAAGTATCACTCAGCCTGGACAACATGGTGAGGGCCTGTCTCTACAAAAATTTAAATCTTAGCCAGGCATGGCGGCACGTGCCTGTGGTCCCAGGTTGAGGCGGGAGGATCACTTGAGCCCAGGAGGTCAAGGCTGCAGTGAGCTGTGATTGCGCCACTGCTCTCCAGCCTCGGCGACAGAGTGAGACTCTGTCTCAAAAAAAAAAAAAAAAAAAAAAATCACTACCTCTTTATAGCACCTAACAGTACTTTTAAACAACCCTACAGGAGGGGCATCTGGTGCCATGAACTAACATTACGGATACATTTACCCTTTGACCCAGCAGTCCTGTTTCTGGGAATCTTTACTGCAGATACACCCCCACATGTGATGAAATGACATTTGCTCACAATTATCATTGAAGCTTTGTGACACCAGTGTTAGAAGCCACCAAGTGGCCATCAGTCAATAAGGGACTGGTTAAAGGGGTGATGGTGTGTATCGACAGTGGAACGCTATGCAGCTGTTGAAGAGAATGATAAAAATCTGTGTTTCTGTCCAGGCATGGTGGCTCACGCCTGTAATCCCAGCACTGTAGGAAGCCAAGGTGGGCAGATCACTTGAGGTTGGGAGTTCGAGACCAGCCTGACCAACATGGTGAAAGCCTGTGTATACTAATAACACAAAAATTAGCTGGGAGTGGTGGCACGTGCCTGTAATCCCAGCTACCCGGGAGGCTGAGGCAGGAGAATCGCTTGAACCCAGAGGGTGGACGTTGCAGTGAGCCGAGATCGAGCCACTGCACTCCAGCCTGGGTGACAGAGCGAGACTCTGTCTCAAAAAAAAAAAAAAAGTGTTTTGAAATGGGAAGATTTCTAGGTACATTAACAAGTACAAAACGCAAGGTGAAAAACAGTGCATGGAGTATGCTGCTCTTTGTATAAGAAAGCTGGGCGGCCGGGTGCAGTGGCTCACACCTATAATTCCGTTGGGAGGCCAAGATGGGTGGATCACGAGGTCAAGAGATTGAGACTATCCTGGCCAACATGGTGAAACCTTGTCTCTACTAAAAATACAAAAATTAGCTGGGTGTAGTGGCGCGAGCCTGTAGTTCCAGCTACTTGGGAGGCTGAGGCAGGAGAATTGCTTGAACCCAGGAGGCGGAGGTTGCAGTGAGCTGAGATTATGCCACTGCACTCCAGCCTGGCGACAGAGCAAGACTGTCTCAAAAAAAAAAAAAAAAAAAAAAAAAAGAAAGATGGACATACGAACATATGTATGTGAATTTACTTATATTTGCATCAAGAAACACTAGAAGGATAAACAAGTTATAATAAAATGCTCTTCTGTCTGAGGCACAGGGGAAGGGAGTGATTGGGAATAGGTGTCGGAATGCCTCCTTTGCATGGGTCTTTTGATGGATTGTGTTGACCTTTGAATCATGTAGAAAAGCAAGTCAGCAACCAGCAAAAGCAAATCAGCCAGGGAATGCCTTTGACTTTGAATGAGACCAAGAGCAGGTGGTGGAGAGCGAAGGTGGTTGACTGCATTTCTTAGCTCAGAAGCAAAGTCATTGCATTCATTCATTCATTCAATCCGCAAATGCATACCGAGCCTCTCCCATGCACCGTCTGCTGTTGCACATGCCGAGGATACAGCTGTCAACAGAAGCATTAAGGTCCAAGCTTTCCCAGAGCTGGCATTCTTGAGGGGACAAACACATGACAAAAAGGTGATTAGTGAGGAAGAGAAGGCTCGTGCGGCAGGACCTAGAGAGGAAGGCGAGAGGAGTCCATGCTGAGGCCAGAGGGGACGTTCATTGCTGATACATATTCCTATGTGTTCATCATGCATTTGCAAACAGTATTTTTTTAATTTTATTTTTTAAAGACAGGGTCTTGCACTGTCACCCAGGCTGGAGTGCAGTAGCACGATCATAGCTCACCACAGCCTCTACCTCCTGGCCTCAAGTGATCCTCCCACCTCAGCCTTCCAAGTAGCTGGAACTAAAGGTGTGTGCTGTCATGCCCAACTAATTTTATTGTTATTATTAATATTTTTTGTAGAAATGAGGTCTCACTGTGTTGTTGCCCAGCTGGCCTCTTGAACTCCTGGCCTCAAGCGATCCTCCTGCCTCAGCCTCCTAAAGTGTCAGGATTACAGGTGTGAGTCACTGCGCCTGGCCCTATGAACAATATTTGCACCTAGGATAATAAAGTGGTGTAAAATCTTACATTTAATCTTTTGCTACAGCAGTCAGGATTACATTTTATCATCATATTATCACTTCAGATAAGTTTCTTTCTTCCTTCCTTCCTTCCTTTCTTTCCTTTTTTTTTTTTTGAGATGAAATCTCGCTCTGTTGCCCAGGCCGGAGTGCACTGGTGTGAGCTCGGCTTACTGCAACCTCTGCCTCCCAGGTTCAAGTGATTCTCCTGCTTCAGCCTCCTGAGTAGCTGGGATTACAGGGATGCGCCACCACGTGTGGCTGTTTTTTGTATTTTTAGTAGAGACGGGGTTTTGCCATGTTGGCCAGGCTGGTCTCAAACTCCTGACCTCAGGCGATCCACCTGCCTCGTCCTCCCAAACTGCTGGGATTACAGGCGTGAGCCATGGTGCCGGGCCAGGATTATATTTTATCATAATATAATTATCACTTCAGATAAGTTTCAAATAAAAAAAACCACGTTATGGCAGGTGACTGTGCCCCAGGCCACTACTGTGTTGGTGGAAAACTAGAATTTAGTTGAATAAACAAAAAGTGGATTTGATCATGATAGTTTGCTTTCACAACAGTCAGGTTATTCTGGGGTTAATGTTCTCTGAATGATTTGTGACTATAACCATAGATTATTAGGTGATGAGACATTACTGTGACAAGTCTATTTTTTTCTATTCTGTAGTTTAAAAAAATTCCTCTTTACTGTGATATATTAGCTACAGAAAATTGAAAAAAAAAAACCCACGCATACACTCAGATAAATCACATAGCCCTCATATTCCATATGTCTTCATGACAGTCATTGTCTGAGAATCCCAGGGCGATAGCTCCACGGTAGATAACGTAGATATTTGAAACATATTTCTCTTGTGTTTATTTATTTATATTTTCTCTTCCTTGTCTTTTTAGTGGCAGACTTATCTGTCATAGTTTCTGAATTCGATGAAAGATTAATGTGGTTATTTTTAAAATTTTTACGATGAAATGATTAGTTTGCAAGAGAGATTTTTCTCTGTCTCTTTGGGTTCAATTAAATGTTGGTGAAACTTGAGAAATAATGAGGAACATGGATCAAAGCCGTGGGGAAAGGCGGTGTTATTGCTTCCAGCATCTCTAGGTCTGCAACAGCAAGAGTTAAGTTTTGCTCAGAGAATGAAGGAAAAATAACACAGACTGGGCAGCCAGATTTGCGAGTCTGGGCTTTTCCTGACAACCAGTGCAGACTATAGCTCCATCTGACATGGAACCAGCATATTCACAAGCATTGCTAGATCTGTGATCTAGTTATGAAAACACCAGAAATCGGCTTTGTTTTCAGGGTGAAAAAAATGCAAAGTCATACAGATTCTTATTTCCTAATCATGATAAACTCCACTGTATGGTATATTAAGGAAAAGCTCCAGGAGTCGCAGACATCCTCTGTCATTCTAGGAAATGCACAAAAAGGTGGTAATGAAAGCTTGTTGTTATATTTCCTATTTCTCTATTCTTTTTTTTTTTTTTTTTTTTGAAGAGATGGGGTTCCACTTTCTTGCCCAGTCTGGAGTGCAGTGGTGTGATCATATCTCCCTGCAGCCTTGAACTCCTGGGCTCAAGCGATCCTCCTGCCTCAGTCTCCCGAGTAGTTGGGACTACAGGTCTGCACTGCCATGCCCAGCTTATTTTATTTTATTTATTTATTTTTTTGAAATAGTCTTGCACTGTCACCCTGGCTGGAATGCAGTAGTGCGATCTCAGCTCACCGCATCCTCCTCCTCCTGGGTTCAAGCAATTCTCCTGCCTCAGCCTCCTGAGTAGCTGGGACTACAGGCGCCTGCCACCACACCTGGCTAATTTTTTGTATTTTTAGTAGACATGGGGTCTCACTTTGTTGACTAGGCTGGTCTTGAACTCCTGACCTCATGATCCACCCACCTCGGCCTCCCAAAGTGCTGGGATTACAGGTGTGAGACACTGCGCCCAACCCTATTTTATTTTTAATTTTTGTGGAGATGGAGTTTTGCTGTGTTGCCCAGGCTCATCTTGAACTCCTGACTTCAAGTAATCCTCCCACCTCAGCCTCCCAAAGTGCTGGGATTACAGGTGTGAGCCAGCACTCCTGGCCTCCCAATTCTTAATTGCTTAAAAGGGTTGGACTCTCTTTGAGGACTAGCTGATTCAGAGCTTTGTCAGATCTGTCCTCTTAGAATCTCAGGGTGGACTTGGGAGGATGTGATCTTTGCTTCCTAGTAGATAAAGGAAAAAAGTAGGTAGTGACTGCAGAAGGACCTCCACTCTGCCTCCTCAATTCACCTTACAGGAAGCTTGGACAGCATCTCTGGGGCTGGCCAGGGCAGTTGCTGCAGCCAGCCTGTGAGGACAGGATCGTCCTCATCCACCATTGCTGCCAGTGAGACAACCCTGCCAGAGCAGGTTTGATTTTCCATAAGCAGCTGTACTCAAGGATGTAGAAAGGCACCTGGCCACTCTGAGGATACATGTTCGGTGCTCTGCGTGTTGTGTTATCTTTCTGAATTTACTTTCTAGGCGGCAAATAAGAATAGGGTAGCAAAAGTAAGAAAGGACGAAGGGCAGTTGGGTAGGAGTCGTCTGATTCTTTAATGCTTTTTACTATTTGGGGTAGCAGTTTAAAGAAGAGATGCTTTTGGCTGGGCGCAGTGGCTCATGCCTGTAATCCCAGCACCTTGGGAAGCCGAGGTGGGCGGGTCGCGAGGTTAAGAGATCGAGACTATCTTGGACAACATGGTGAAACCCCGTCCCTACTAAAAATACAAAAATTAGCTGGGTGTGGTGGCATGCACCTGTAGTCCCAGCTACTCGGGAGGCTGAGGCAGGAGAATTGCTTGAACCTGGGAGGTGGAGGTTGCAGTGAGCTGAGATCATGCTATTGCAATCCAGCCTGGTGACAGAGCGAGGCTTCATCTCAAAAAAAAAAAAAAAAAGAAGCTTTCAAAGTAAGAATACCCAAAAGTAACCCAACAGTGGTGGAAATATTTCACAGTTATTTTTAGGTGTTCTTCTATGATGGTAGCCAAGGTATCTCTTAGAGTAGATGCCTTGAGTGGAGACCGTATTGTTTTGCCACTTACCTTTGGAGGAGGAAGTTTGTTGCTCATCACAGAAACCAAACACTGTTTTTCTTGGGAACTGTTCCCTGTTCTCTGAAACAATGAACACGCTTCTCTCGGATCCACTTCACCAGGATATTCCCACCCAGCGCTTCTTACATCTTATACCAAGACCCTTATCTCCCTTGCGACTCAGTGAAAGAATGAGTGCGTGCTCCCAAGAGTTTGTGTTCTATCGAAGTCCAAATTCTGTTAATTTCATGAAAATTCACTTATTTTTCATTCCTAAATGGATAATTTGAATTTCTGGCCTATGAAGAGTTTTTTGTTGTTGTTGTTGTTTTTTTTTTTTTTAAGGCAGAGTCTCCCCCTCTGTTGCCAGGCTGGAGTGCAGTGGTGTGATCTTGGCTCACTGCAACCTTCGCCTCCCAGGTTCAAGCAGTTCTCCTGCCTTAGCCTCCCGAGTAACTGGGACTACGGGCACACGCCACCGTGGCCAGCTAATGTTTGTATTTTTAGTAGAGACAGGGTTTCACCATGTTAGCCAGGATGGTCTCCATCTCTTGACCTTGTGATCCGCCCACCCTGGCCTCCCAAAGTGCTGGGATTATAGGCGTGAGCCACTGCGCCTGGCCAAGAATTTTTTTTTTTTTGAATAAATGGTTATAAGCATTGGACCATATTTGTGAAGGTCTCAAGACCATCTAACAGAATTGTTGTAAAATATGACAGTAACAGGAACAACTACAAAAAAGAGAGCTGATATTTGTATATTGCTGTTAGCATGCATTATTAAACATGAGAAGGGTCAGAGTTCAGATGTGACATGCCTAATGGGCTGATATGAGTTGTGGAGCTCTCATTCTCTTTTTTCTTTAGAGATGGGTTCTTGCTCTGTTTCCCAGGCTGGAGTGCAGTGGCACGGTCATAGCCCACTGCAGCCTTGACCTCCTGGGCTCAAGCAATCCTCCCATCTCAGCTCCTGCCCCGAGTAGTTGGGACTACAGGCATGCACCACCATGCCCAGCTTGAGCTCTTATTTCTAACCTGTTAAGGTAATGGAGTCCTCTGCAGTGAAGTGGTGTTAGTGAGAATAGCTTGCAGGGCAGAGCCTAGCAGCATAGACAGAGAGCACTCTATCTGGGCTGGAAGAAAAAATGAGCATATGCCAGAGAATAAACATCTTTTGTCAAAATTCTGTTGGGCAACCAGCAGCTGGCACTCATATCTAGAGTCCAAGACCGATAACAGCAAACTTATTTCCTATTTGGATTAGAGAATGAAAATAAGCTCTAAGAGTTTTTTTTTTTTTTTTTTTTTCCTCCTGAAATGGAATCTTTCTCTGTCGTTCAGGCAGGAGAGCAATGGCGTGATCTTGGCTCACTGCAACCTCTGCCTCCCGGGTTCAAGTGATTCTCCTGCTTCAGCTTCTTGAGTAGCTGAGATTAGAGGTGCACACCGCCACACCTGGCTAATTTTTGTATTTTTAGTAGAGACAGGGTTTCACCATGTTGGCCAGGCTGGTTTCGAACTCCTGACCTCAAATGATTCACCCACCTCAGCCTCCCAAAGTGTTGGGATTACAGGTGTGAGCCACTGCACTTGGCCAGCTCTAAGAGTTTTTAAAAATTTATACATAAATATATCATAGGTTGGTACTAACCAGTATTTTAGTTGTTAGTAAATTTGGTGGTTTGTTTATAATGCAACAACTTATCTTTTTAAGTAAACATGAATTCATAATCTGCCAGCACATCTGTGTCTCTATCAGCCAGTTTTCTCACCTCTGAGATTACCACTCTTTTGTTTTCACTACGATGTTCTCGGTGCTTTTTTCTCACCTCTCGGTGAGTTGAAGGGGCTGATGTGTATTGCCCCCTGATATGGTTAGGCTTTATTTCCCCACCAGGTCTCATCTTGGATTATAATCCCTATAAATCCCCATAATCCGCAGGTGTCAAGGGAGAGACCAGGTGGAGGTAAATGAATCATGGGGTAGGTTTTCCCCATGTTGTTCTCGTGATAGTGAGTTCTCACTAGATCTGATGGTTGTATAAGTGTGTGGTAGTGTCTCCTGCGTTCCTTCTCCTTCCTGCCGCCTTGTGAAGAAGGTGCCTTGCTTCCCCTTCTGCCTTGCTTCCTTCCTCTTCCACCATGATTGTAAGTTTCCCGAGGCCTCCCCAGCCATGCTGAACTGTGAGTCAGTTAAACCTCTTTCCTTTATAAATCACTCAGACTCAGGCAGTTCTTTATAGCAGTATGAAAACGGACTAATACACCCCTGCTTAGATGGGGTCTGAAAACCTGGTTAAAGTATATCTCAAAACAATAAATAAAAGCTCCTGGCTGTTGGTCCCCTCTTTGTCCCGTGGTTGTTGAATGACTAGGTAAGAAATTAAATGGGACACTCTGCAGATACCTAGCAGAGAGGCCTCGGCAGGTGGGTCTTCCATCAGTTGGTATTTCCCCTCTCCTTCAGTAGCTCTTTTCCGATTGCCACAGAGCACTCCCAGGTGCAGAGAGTAGTCAGTAAATGAACTGGCCATCTCCAGAGCTTTTGCAGACTCACGTTGAGCAAGGGTGATGCTCTCAGAAGGTGTACCATTTGATCTTGTGGCTTTACCTACCCTCCCCCACCACGTGTACTGTAATTTGAGAGTTTAGTGTTAGTGGCTGATGTCAGACAAGGCAGAAAAGAGTGGTCAAGGCCGGGCGCCGTGGCTCATGCCTGTAATCCCAGTACTTTGGGAGGCCGAGGCAGGCGGATCACGAGGTCAGGAGATTGAGACCATCCTGACTAACTCGGTGAAACCCCATCTGTACTAAAAATACAAAAAATTAGCCGGGTGTGGTGGCGGGTACCTGTAGTCCCAGCTACTCAGGAGGCTGAGGCAGGAGAATGGCATGAACCCGGGAGGCGGAGCTTGCATTGAGCCGAGATCTCGCCACTGCACTCCAGCCTGGGTGACAGAGCGAGACTCCGTCTTAAAAAAAAAAAAAAAAGAGTGATCAAATTCATCCCAAATGTATTTTGTTGTATTTCATATTCTTCATATTTGAGCACTTAAGAACCATTCACAAGTCAGTTCTCTGAAGCAGAACATCACATTCAACAGCACACACATTCCTCAGACGTTCTGGATATTGGGCAAGGAATAATCAATCCTAAATTCCATTATGCCTTTACAGTGGTCATGTTGAAATCTGATGAGAATGGTGGGTGAGAGCTTGGGTTTGTCCGTCACCCATAAAGCACGCAGTTTGTGCATTTCAGTTATGTGCAGAGGTTTAATGGTAGATTTCTAATTGAAGGATAAGATAGTGGGGCAGCATTTCTTTACCAACTCTGATAAGCAAAAATAAAAGTCCTATTCATCTGGGTGTTTCTGTCTCAGCCATTAATTATAGATAATCCCCAATTACCCCTGAATTCAGAGAGTTTTGCATATAATTAAAATTCTCTGATAATTCAAAAATTCTACTTTGGTTGTTAATTCTTATTTCTATTGAGCCAATCTTATATTTTTATTTTATTTTATTTGTTGAGATGGAGTCTCACTCTTTCACCCAGGCTGGAGTGCAGTGGTGCGATCTTGGCTCACTGCAAGCTCTGCCTGCCAGGTTCAAACGGTTTTCCTGCCTCAGCCTCCCGAGTAGCTCGGATTACAGGCGCCCACCACCACGCCTATCTAATTTTTGTATTTTTAGTAGAGACTGCGTTTCACCATGTTGGCCAGGCTGGTTTTGAACTCCTGACCTCAAGTGATCCACCCACCTTGGCCTCCCAAAGTGCTGGGATTACAGGTGTGAGCCCCTGTGCCCAGCTGAGCCAATCTTATTTTTAACAAGCATCAAAGAGGTAATGTTTTGAGCAGCCACCTCGTATTGTATCCAGGTTGTTGCATTTAATCATCCCTTTGGTGCTGCAGTGTGGTATTACTCCACGTTACAGATGAAGAGACAGAGGTTCTGGGAGGCTAAATGCAAAGTCATCTCTTGAGTCATGAGCTGGACTGCTACTTCACCTAACTTGAGACCCATACTCTCTCTTTCTCTTTAGATTGCTGCCTGCCCACTGCTAGAAGCAGATAGGAGGAGGCCAGAAAAAGACTGAAATGATCATAAATCATCAATTTCTGAGTAACCAGGAATTGACAAATATTTGAGAGAGTTAGCCTCAGTTTCTTCATTTAAAAAATGAGGTTATGGCCGGATGCCGTGGCTGATGCTTATAATCCCAGCTGCTTGGGAGGTCGAGGCAGGAAGATCTCTTTAGGCCAGGAGTTCGAGACTAGCCTGGGCAACATAGTGAGACACCGTCTCGAAAAAAAATTTTAGGGAGACCGAGGCGGGCAGATCACGAGGTCAGGAGATGGAGCCCATCCTGGCTAACACAGTGAAACCCCATCTCTACTAAAAATACAAAAAAATTAGCTGGATGTGGTGGTGAGCACTTGTATTCCCAGCTGCTTGGGAGGCTGAGGCAGGAGAATGGTGTGAACCCGGGAGGCATAGCTTGCAGTGAGCCGAGATCGCACCACTGCACTCCAGCCTGGGCGACAGAGCGAGATTCTGTCTCAAAACAAACAAAAAAAAATTTTTTTAATTTAGCTGGGAGTGGTAGCACATACCTGTAGTCCTAGCTACTTGAGAGGCTAAGGCAGGAGAATTGCTTGAGACCAGGAATTGGAGGCTGCAGTGAACTATGATCACGCCACTACACTCCAGCCTGGGAGACAGGGCAAGACCCTGTCTCTGAATTTCTTTCTTTTTTTTTTTTTTTAGAAGTCAATAGGTTTTCCTAGGGGGAGGTGTTATTTGTAAGTAACAGATGAGATAATGCATTAAAAATACTTTGGTAAGTGCCATCAGCAATAAATATGCCAAGGAAGATGGTCCCCCTCTCAAGCCTCTGACCTTGGGAGGGATCTGTGCCTGGGAAATGTGTCTTGGGAACGTTTTTTATGGGAAGGTCGTGGCGGCAGCTACACAGGGCTTCTTACACGAGCTGAGAGCGACATCTGGTCCAGACAGATGACAGCTGCAAAATGAAGCAGGATGTTTCAGGGATTGTCGTAGCTGGGGCACATTTGCTTGTTTAAAATCTCTGGAACTTCCTGGCCAAAAGGCGTATAGGGTTTTGATGACTCATTTTGAAGCAAAGCAAGCACCCCAGGATGTTGCCCTCGAACTCAGGTTGAAATTTCACCTCTCTTGGCTGCCTGAGAAACTTGTCGTCAGTACGTGGCCTGCAGAAGGAATGGGTAGATGCTGCCATGTGGAACGTGTAATAAATATTGTGACTCGGCAAAGGGGTGTCCACTCTCATGTTTTCTTTTTTATTGACATGGAGTCTCACTCTGTCACGCTGGCTGGAGTGCAGTGGCGCGATCTCAGTTCACTGCAACCTCTGCCTCCCGGGTTCAAGCGATTGTCCTGCCTCAGCCCCCCGATTAGCTGGGATTACAGGTAGCTGCCACAATGCCTGGCTAATTCTTGTAATTTTAGTAGAGATGGGGTTTTGCCATTTTGTCCAGGCTGGTCTTGAACCACTGGCCTCAAGTGATCCACCCACCTCAGTCTCCCAAAGTACTGGGATTATAAGCATGAGCCACTGCGCCCAGTCACTCTCATGTTTTCCTGACAGCTGGGACCAGGGTAACTTATGAATTGTGACTTGAGCCATGTCCCAACCTAAAGAGAGCAGTTACTTAATGCATTTTCAAATGCACTGAATGTCAAAATATTTTCACCTCTGATTAAAAAAATGAAATTGTCAGTTATGCCAGGTCTACCTAGAATAGATGACTTTTCTCTCATCAACACTCATTTTATGAGAGCGTTAGCAGAGATACACTTCATAATGCTTGGCATAGCCCATTGTAGGGATGGCATATGTATTTGTTGAATAAATGGGCTGCAGAAGCACCTGCAAAACCCAGGCTGGGTTTGTGTAATCATTTGTAGGTAGGATTATCTCTTGATTGGTCTTTGTTCACATGAGGTTTACAACATATGTTCTTTAGGTTTTTTAAATGGAATTTTTTATTGACATAATTGTAGATTTGCATGAAGTTGTCAGGAGTAATAGAGATAGCCTGCATACCCTTTATCCAGTTTCCCCCAATGGTAAATCTTACAAGTTTACAGTACAATATGATAACCAGGATATTGAAATTGATATAGTTCATGTCATTCATACAAGCTACCGATTTTATGCAAATACGCTTTTTAATTTTTATGTTTTGAGACAGGGTCTCACTCTGTCACCCAGGCTAGAGGGCAGTGGTGCCATCATGGTGCACTGCAGCCTTGACCTCCTGGGCTCAAGTGATCCTCCCGCCTCAGCTTCCCGAATAGCCGGGACTACAGGTGCTTAACACTACATCCAGCTATTTTTTTTATATTTTCTGTAAAGACGGGTCTTCATTCTGTTGCCCAGGCTGGCTCATCTCAAACGCCTGGGCTCCAGCAATCTGCCTGCCTTACCTTCCCAAAGTTCTGGCATTACAGCCATGAGCCACTGAGCCCGGCCTCAAATATGGTTTTTGAAAGCAATTTTAAAGTGGTGAAGTATGATTGGAGAAAATAAAAGCCATGTTGTGGGCCTCAGGGGCGGAGGTGGAACTAGAACTTTCTGGGCATTTGTTGGGATGCTGCTGGTTCCCAGGTGCAGAGGAGAGGTGAGTTTGGAATGATTGGGGGTGTCCCTAGTAGGGGAGGAAAGGTTGTCCTGGAGTGGCATGGCATGGACAGTAGTAAAAAGACTCCTTCACAGCCCCACACAGGAGCACTGCCTGTGTTCTCTGGGGAGGGGCCAGCCCTCTGGTGGGGGCCCTTTGTGTCTATAACCCCCCATGACCCTGCCCTCCAGCCCATGTGATGGGCGGATGTGGAGTAGTTTAGGCTTGTCAGGGGCTCTAAGTCTGATCTGCACCCAAATCCCTGACCATACCTTCCCTCTTCGGAACTAGAATTTCCAGAAGGTTTGAGAAGAATTAGCCTCTGTCTTTGTCATCCTTTCCTTTCATGGGGTTGTTTTTCTTATTGGATTCAGGCAAGCAAATAATTAGGTCTTGGAGGGCTGGGGGTGCTTCTTTTTATTCATTATTTAGCTGCCTCTTCCTGGTCCCAAATCTCATCTGCCCTCAGCAGTCCACACAGCGTCCTGCCCGGGCAAGGTGGGGGATTCACATGGATGGAAATCAAGTGAACGGCTCCATAGGGAGAGATTCTGAGGGGATGGAGACCTGTAGCTCCCCGGATAAAGAGGAAATGGGGTGAGGAGAGGAGGGGGGCGGTGCTGTGTAGGGCAAGGAGCCTGTTGTATTCTGGGACCCTTGAAGTCCATGCCTGCTGAGCTTAAAGGGTCTCCTCTGAATGGGAACATGGCCTTGTTTCTATTTAGGGAGAGAAAAGCCACCCAGCATTTCTATAGTCTTGAATTAGACCCAGCATTCTAGGTTAGAAGGTAGAGGTTCCCCCACCCCCCTCCCCTTTTCATATAGAATTAGAAAATATCTGGATTTCAGCCCGTACAAGGTGCTCATGTAATTAACCCTTTCTTCCAAGCGAGGCCTTCCCTCGGAGGTGTGCAGATGGCAATATATTTACGGCTTCCACTGGGGCATAACCAAGAAAGGGGACATCTGCATCGTATTCTCTTTCTGGGTTTGCCGTGCTCTGCTACAGTCATGGCAAATAAACAACCCACCTTCCCCAGGAATGACTAATTCATAAACACATAACTACACAACTACAGCTTATGATGTGGAAACCTGGATAGCTTATTTCTGGGAAAAGCTAATATCATAAAAAGCTTTTGTAAATGTGTTTATTAGTATATTATCTCATAAGCTTTTAAGAATCCAATTTTAAAATGTGCACCTTCTGGAGAAAACAACGTTATATTTTACTTGGAGAACACTTTAGTGGAAATGACCCTTTCAAAGGATTTGGTAAATGCATGTGTTAAATTCATCTTTTCAGTCATTGTATATAATCAGTTCTTTCAGAACCTTTTTTCTTCCTGGCTGATTGTTTTTTTTCCTGTTGTCACTTTTTTAGTGTGTTAGGGTACCGTTCTTCTTAAGTATCAAGCACTTCCTCAGGGCATATTCTGATAGTTATATAAATGGGAGAATACCAGACAGAAGGATAGTGAATATTTGCTTGATTGCTTTAGATTTTTCTTTGGACTTGAAGATAAGTCTAAATGATTTCAAATGTTCATTTGTTAATAAACAACCAGATTGTTAGGTTTTTCAGATTGTCTCAAAAATGTCCATGATTATATAAATATAGCTAGCCTTGAGGTCTGCATTTACCTCCTGGATTTCATAACAATTCTCTATAATGCTTTTGAAAAGTTTGGCTTTCTATATGGTATATTTAGGGCAGCTTTTTTAAATTTAGGAAAGTGTGCCATGCCGTTCCTTTGTACGATATATAAAGACTTGACCAGGAGTATAAAAATCAACTCTAATCCCACCACTCAGAAATAACCACTGTGAGATTTTTTATGTATTTTCCAGACCTTTTCTGTGCATAGTCAACACAATTGCTTTTGTATTGTGTGTTGTTTCTTCCCTTTTCCACAGAGTGACATATCTTGGGCATTTACCCATATTGTAAATTTTTCGCTAAAATCCCTAAAATACTGTGTATGCTTCTTCTTCTTCTTTTTCTTCTTCTTTTTTTTTTTCTTCCAACATGGAGTCTCGCTCTGTCGCCCAGGTGGAGTGCGGTGGCGCGATCTCTTCTCACTGCAACCTCTGCCTCCTGGGTTCAAGCGAGTCTGCTGCCTCAGCCTCCCGAGTGGCTGGAATTACTGGTGCCTGCCACGACACCCGGCTAATTTTTGTGTTTTTGGTAGAGATAGGGTTTCACCATGTTGGCCAGGCTGGTCTTGAACTCCTGGCCTCAAGGGATACACCCACCTCGGGCTCCCAAAGTGCCGGGATTACAGGCGTGAGCCACCTTGCCCGGTCGTGTGTGGTTTTTGAATCCCAAGAAACTGTGGCTTGAGGTGTGCTTATGGCCCAGTGTACTGCCACCACCTCTGTATTAAACCAAGCCACCTTGTGTGTGTGTACGTGCGTGCGTGCGTGCGTGTGTGGTGGGGCTCTGCTCCAGGAGCCCTGGTTGATTTGCCTTCTTTTTGTTAGAGCCGCTTTATGACTTCCCCTCTTTCTTTTTTGCTCCTTTTCCTCCTTCCTGCCTTTGTGTCTTTTTCCCACATTATTTTCCTCCATGCTTTTTTCTAGTTCTACTTTCTTGTGTGCCTGTATCTGTATCGATCTGAAGCTTGAGGCTGAGTGGCCACTACTGGTGACTGATTCCCCCACCCCAGTGCACATGTTCACTGCAGGCTGCAGGAAACAGGCTTTGTCCCACTTTCAAAGTGGGAATCAGCCCTGCTCTGGATCAGCCCCTGGTCTGGATCAATGTGTCTGGGTCCATGTGGGAGTGGCTTCCTCTATGGTTCTCTTTCATGTTTACCTTTGGGCATGAGACCCAAATGCTGTCTGTGTTGACCGCTGACTGTAAACAGCACCTCGTTCAAGGTGGTGAACCTGTTTCTTAGTGGCCAGGGTAGGGCTGGCTGTGTACACATCAGGTGACCATGTGAACCGTGTCCGAGGTCCTTTGACTAGAGCTTAGCAGCCTAAAACCTGAGGAGGAACAGGGCAGGAGCTATCCAGGTTGACAGGGTACTGGCCAAGGGCCTTTCAGCTCATTCCTTCCTGAGAATCAAGAAAGGCAGGGCTAGAATGCCTGCCCCTTCACTCCCACCCCTCCTGGTTCTCCACTGAGCTCCCTGCCTGCAGAATGGATCTGATTTCTTCCTTTCCTGCGAGCACTATTTATTCCTTTCCCGCTAAGGAGAGACATGTTGAAAAAGCTGTCTCTGGCCAGGTGTGGTGGCTCATACCTGTAATCCCAGCACTTTGGGAAGCCGAGATGGGAGGATCGCTTGAGCCCAGGAGTTCAAGACCAGTCTGGGCAACATAGCGAGACTCTCTCTGTACAAAAAAATACAAAAAAATTAGCAGGGCTTGGTGGTGCGCACCTGTTGTCCCAGCTACTCTGGAGGCTGAGGTGGGAGGATCACTTGAGCCCAGGAATTTGAGGCTGCATTCAGCTATGATTGCACCATTGCACTCCTGCCTGGGAGACAGAGTAAGACTCTGTCTCAAAAAAAAAAAAAAAAAAAAAAGAAAAAGAAAAAGAAAAGAAAAAGAAAAAAGGAAAAGCTGTCTCTGAGTTTGACTTGATTCCTGTTTAATCTGAGATGCGTCCACCCTTAACCTTCTCCTTTGTCGAGTTCACAGTCACCTGTAACTCTCTTTACTAAGATGTGGGGACACGCTGAGACACAGCGATGCTCTGCCTTCATTTCCCCCTTGCCTGTCTGTGTTTTCATGTCTAAACTTATCACGAGCATTTATAGGTTAGGCCTGGTGAGCTCTATAGGCTTCAGATGGTCCATGTCCCACGTTCTGCTTGCTCTTCCTCGTGTGCCTTGAGCTTCTTTCCTTCCTGTGATTCAAAACCTTGCTCTGCTTCTTCTCATTCGAACACATCCCTTCTCCCTCTATGCAGGGAGGCCTCGCTTGTTGGGTTGTTTCTTGTTTTTTCCTCTCCCTTCATCCCTAGTTACTGTCTCACTCTTTCAGTTCGGCACTCAATTCATTCAGCTTATTTTATTTTATTTTTTGAGATGGAGTCTTGCTCTGTCACCCAGGCTGGAATGCAGTGACATGATCTCGGCTCACTGTAACCGCCTCCTGGGTACATGCGATTCTCCTTCCTCAGCCTCCTGAGTAGCTGGGATTACAGGCATGCGCCACCCCGCCTACCTAATTTCTGTATTTTTAGTAGAGATGGGATTTCGCCACGTTGGCCAGGCTGGTCTCGAACTCCTGACCTCAGATAATCCACCCGCCTCGGCCTCCCAAAGTGCTGGGATTACAGGCGTGAGCCACCGCGCCTGGCCTCATTCACTCGGCTGTTATTGATCATTTTCTATATGCAGGGCCCTTAACTTGAGGCTGCGAGTACAGGGATGAGTGGCTCAGTTCTTGCCTTGCAGGAACTCGCTGCTCCTTACCCAGGGAGCCAGGGAAGCTGAAATATCCACGTGGGGATTGCTCTAAGGTGGCCAGGATGAGCAGAAACACAGAGGAAAGTGAGCGTATGCCTGACCGGAAGTCAGGAAAGCTGTAGGTGGTAAACAGATGCCTGTTAGAGTTTGCTGGGCCAATGTGGGGCAGGAGGGGAGAGGGTGCGCCAGGTGGAAGCAATGGTGGATGCAGAAGCTGTAGGCACAGACGGGTGTGGCATGCTGGGGCACAGGCCAGCAGCGATGTCATGTGGGAATCCAGGGGGAGAAGTTGCACTTGGAAAAAGTAGGCTGCGGCCACATCGTGAAGACCTTTGCCTATCAAAATCGTAACAATAGTGAACTGAGGCTGGGTGTGGTGATGTAATTCCAGCTACTCGGAAGGCTGAGGCAGGAGAATTGCTTGAACTTGGGAGGTGGAAGTTGCAGTGAGCTGAGATCACACCACTGCACTCCAGCCTGGGTGACAGAGCGAGACTCTGACTCAAAAAGAAAAAAAACTGTAACAATAATGAACCCTTTCATAGTCCTTATTATGTGCAAGGTATTGTCTGGTATTTCGTAGATATTAATTCACTCAATCCTTATAACAACTCTAGGAGGTAGGAACTGCTATTGTCTCCATTTTACAGATGGAAGAACTGAGGCCAGAGAGGCTGAGATTTGTTGAGGTCACCTGGCAGCAGGCTGTAGGGCCAGCTGCAAGCCCGGGGAGTCTACACTGGTGACTAGATGGCGGAGTCGGCTCTCCCAACCGCCCCGCTGCTGCTCTCACACTCTAGAGTTGGACTTGATCCTGCGAGCATTGCAGAGCCATGGAGAGGTGTTAAGTAACAGGGAAAAGGATCTCAAATTTGTCAAGGTAATTCCTTATCTTGAGAGACACATGGAGATTTGAACCAGGGAGACTGCTAGGAAGTCCTCTGCAGTTTTTGTAGGGGATTCTCACGGAACTTTCTTTTAGAACCTCTTTCTTAGAATTATGAGTACTGAAAAGGCAATTCTGGAACCTATTTTTAAACCCAGGATAGTTAATAACAAAACTAATGGCATTTAATATTTGAATTAAGTCATATGTTGACAGGATTTAGAGTCCCATTGGACTTCCTTTTTACTTCTGGGTCCAGTGGGAGGCTGGTGGTTCCACCAACAGTGCCTTTGGGAGTCAGAGGAAGAGGGGAGGGGCAGGAAGCAATAGGCTAGTCTGTGTCACCATGTCCCTAACTGCTACCTCTTCAATGAGGATCGTTCTTTTTTTTTTTTTTTTTTTGAGACAGAGTCTTGCTCTGTCACCCAGGCTGGAGTGCAGTGGTGCAATCTCGGCTCACTGCAAGCTCCGCCTCCTGGGTTCACGCCATTCTCCTGCCTCAACCTCCTGAGTAGCTGAGGAGCCCACCACCACGCCTGCCTAATTTTTTTTTGTATTTTTAGTAGAGATGGGGTTTCACCGTGTTTGCCAGGATGGTCTCGATCTCCTGACCTAAGGATCCGCCTGCCTCGGCTTCCAAAAGTGCTGGGATTACAGGCGTGAGCCACCGCACCTGGCCCGAGGATGGTTCTTTAACCATACTATTTATTGTGTTAAAACATTGCATAACATAAACTTTACCATTTTTAACCATTTATTTGAGGTAGATATTATTATTTTTGTTGTTTTAACTTTTATTTATGTTCAGGGAGTTGTACAGGTTTGTTATATAGGTAAACTCATATCATGGGGGTTTGCTGTACAGATTTTTTTTATCACCCAGGTACTAAGCATAGTACCTGATAGTTATTTGTTCTGAGTCTCTCCCTCCTCCCACCCTCTACCCTCAAGCAGACCCAGTATCCGTTGTTCCCCTCAAGGTGTCCATGTGTTCTCATGATTTAGCTCCCACTTATGAGTAAGAACGTGCAGTATTTGGTTTTGTGTTCCTGCATTTTTTTTGCTAAGGCTAATGGCCTCCGGCTTCATCCATGTTCCTGCAAAGGACATGATCTTGTTCTTTTTTATGGCTGCATAGTATTCCGTGGTGCATATGTAACACATTTTCTTTATCCAGTCTGCCATTGATGGGCATTTAGGTTGATTCCATGTCTTTACTACTGTGAGCAGTGCTGCAGTGAACGTAGCATGCATGTGTCTTTATGGTAGGATGGTGCACATTCCTTTGGGTATATACCTAGTCATGGAATTGCTGGGTCGAATTCATTGTAATCATCTTATAATGTGCAGTTCGGTGGCATTGAGTACATTCACATTATTGCGCAACCATCACCACCATCCATGTTTTGAACTCTTCCTATCTTGCAGAACTGACGCTCTGCACCCATTAAACAACAAGCCCCCCATTCCTCCTCTCCCCAGCACCTGGCAGCCACCATTCTGCTTTCTGTCTCCACGAATTTGGCTACTCTAGGGATCTCATATAAGTGGAGTCATACTGTATGTGTCCTTTGTGTCTGGTCTGTTTCACTTAGCATAATGTCCTCAAGGTTTGTCCATGTTGCAGCATGGGTCAGGATTTCCTTCCCCATTAAGCCTGGGTAATATTCCACTGTCTGGCTGTACCACCTTTTGTTTATCCATTCCTCTATCCATGGGTACCCGGGTTGCTTCTACCTGTTGGCGATTGTGGGTAATGCTGTTGTGAACATGAGTGTACAAATATCTGTTTGAGACCCTTCCTGCAGTTCCTTTAGGTCTTCTGTGAGTTCTTCACCCCTCCGAGGTCTGAGTTTGGGAACTAGGATTAGTTCGTTGATGGACATGGAAGTTGCTTCCTTCTCCCCTTTTTTTGCTGCTGTGTCACATGAATCATATGCATATGATGTTAGAGATGGACTTCAGAGGGACTGTGTTCTAGAACTGGTTCTCCTCGCACTTGTATTCAATAGGAACCACAGTGAACATATTTCATGCTAGAGGCATGGCTCCCTGAGTGATGGCGGTGCTAGAAGAGTTGACAGGAGAGGGAGGGGTGGGGAAAGTGGTGATTTGAGCACAGCGTAGGAAATAGACATTATGGGAATTCATCAGTTTGCACTAAATGGTGGTACATGAGGAAGAGAGAAGTCTAGGCCGGGTGGGGTGGCTCATGCCTGTAATTCCAGCAGTTAGGGAGGCCGAGGGGGGCGGATCACGAGGTCAGGAGTTTGAGACCAGCCTGACCAACATGGTGAAACCCCATCTCTACTAAAAATACAAAAATTAGCTGGGCATGGTGGCACGTGCCTATAATCCCAGCTACTCAGGAGGCTGGGGCAGGAGAATAGCTTGAACCTGGGAGGCGGAGGTTGCAGTGAGCCGAGATCACACCACCGCACTCTAGCCTGGGCAACAGAACGAGACTCTGTTTCAAAAGGAGTCTAGAGTGAATCCCAGATCTCTAGCTTGGGTGACTAGATGACCATGAACTAGGATGTCTGGAAAAGGGGGAGGGTGGGTTGAGAGACCACAGAGCATGCATTTATTTTAGGGCACCCCAGAACAGGGGAGGAAGCCCCTTGGGATCTACAGACGACCTGCAGGGTAAAGATAATTACAATGTGACTATAAAATGAAGCTGGAAAAATGAAATAAAGATACCGTATAATGAGTGTAAATTTAGATCCTTCCTCAGCGAAGATCATTATATTTCCTTACAAAAATTTCCCTTATCATGTCGAGATTTTTTAATTTCGGGAATCTGGAGTGGGGAGGGTCATATTTTCCTGGTTTGTTTCGAAGGTGACAGATGAAACTGGGAGGATAATTTGATATTAAATGTGATAAGTATTTCCACCTCTTTTCTTACCCTACTTTGAACTTGAAGTTGGGATTAGTCATGGCAGCTTTTCTCTTACCAGCCCTTCATCGTCTGGCCCCATAAGTCCCTTCTCAGCAGGCCTGCCCATCTGTACACTGGAGGAAACCCAGCTCTCCGTTCTCTCTGCTCCAGGTCCTGTTATGTGGGATTGGAGTGAAGCCCACAGAGGAGTGGCTGTTACGGGAAAGACAATGAGTTTACTGGCAGGTAACTTGCTCTTGTGCTGCTGTTGGAATATCCAGGCAGAGTTACGTAGGCAGTTGGGTGGAGAGGTCTGATGCCTCGGATGGACCTGAAGCTTGAGGGATTATGGAGTCATCACCAATGCCCGGGGCATGGGATTGTCAGAAAGAACGCAGGTCAGAAGAAGAAGAGAAGTCCAGGCTAGGTGCGGTGGCTCACACCTGTAATCCCAGCACTTTGGGGGACCGAGGCGGGCAGATCACTGGAGGTCAGGAGTTCGAGTCCAGCCTGGCCAACATGGTGAAACCCCGTCTCTACTAAAAATACGAAAATTAACTGGGAGTAGTGGTGGACACCTGTAATGCCAGCTACTTGAGAGGCTGAGGCAGGAGAATGCTTGAACCTGGGAGGCGGAGGTTGTAGTGAGCCAAGATCATGCCATTGCACTCCAACCTGGGTGACAGAGCAAGACTCTGGCTCAAAAAAGCAGAAGATTGTCCTCTTCATTGTTTACTCCTGTGTCCATCTGAGATGACTGGGGAAGACGAAAGGGACACGATTAGGAGGCGGAGTCTCCCCTGGAGTGTGGTCCCATTCTACTCTCTTCATAGGCACCACTGCAGACTCCAGAGCAGGAAGAACGGGATTTAGGTAGACAGGTGAAGGGGCTGGAAGAGACAGGACGACGTGTGGTAGTCACATGGGCCAGGGAAGTGGAGCCCACAGAGGAGACTGTGGAGGGAGGGGCAGGGTGTTCAGATGAGAACCAGGGCAGACAGTGTCTTGGAAGTCAAGGGGGAAGAAGTTGAAGGCGGAGGGAGTGCTCACCTGTGCAATGCCAGAGGGGAAAGGTGATTGACAAACATCCACCGTGTTTGGCTGCAGGGAAGCCTTCGTGACCTCTGCCATCGTTTCAGGCAGTGGTGGTGTTGGATCCCATGGAATCCTGTATGCTTTATTCCAGTCTTGTAGATGGGATTCTTTCAGCACATTCTCTCCTTAGTTCTTGAATTCTAGACGCTGTTCATCTGGCTATTATGCCTCTTTATATCACCTTTTCTTTTTTTCTTTTTTTTTTGGAGACAGAGTCTTGCTCTGTCACCCAGGCTGGAGTGCAGTGGTGTGATCTTGACTCACTGCAAGCTCCGCCTCCCGGGTTCATGCCATTCTCCTGCCTCAGCCTCCTGAGTAGCTGGGACTACAGACATGTACCACCATCCTGTCTAATGTTTTTTTTCTATTTTTTGTAGAGACAGTGTCTCTTTATGTTGCCCAGGCTGGTCTCAAACTCCTGGCCCCAACGAGTCCCAGCATTTATAGGCATGAGCCACTGCCCCTGGCCTGTCCTTATTTTAACAGTAATACGGGGTGCACTTTTATTTCCTGGAATTCCAAATCCAAGGTACTTGAGGAGTCAGAGTTTGTGGAGATCTCTGTGGATCTTGAAACTTGGATCACAGGTAACCTGGACTGGCGACCCCAAATCCTGAGGAACTGTGAGTTTCCTGTCTCTTGGGCACTGTGCAGTAGGATCTTAGCCTCTCTCTCATGCTCTCCTTTAAACTGCTTCCCTGTTACAGATTCCATCCTCCCCGCTGTTTCTGAGTTACTGCTGTTTGGTAAATCTGTTCTGCTGACATGAATGATAATAATAGTCATTGCCACAGCGTCCTGAGCGCCTGCAACGTTTAGGGCCCTCTACCAAGTGTTTGACGTATTTTCTCCTTTAATTCTTACAATAGCCTTATGAGGTGCGTCCAATTAACTCTTTTTTTATGAATGAGGGAACTCTGACTCAGAATCATTTTAGTAACTTTTTTGGGAGCCAATGACTCTCAAACTTGAAGATGCATCGTAGTCTCCTGTGGCTCCTGGCCCTGCCCACAGCGCTGCTGAGCCAGTGGGTCCCCAGTGACGCTGGAGAAGCTGCATTTTTTTTTCTTTTTTTTTTTTTTTGAGACGGAGTTTCACTTTTGTTGCCTAGGCTGGAGTGCAGTGGTGCAATCTTGGCTCACTGCAACCTCTGCCTCCCGGGTTCAAGTGATTCTCCTGCCTCAGCCTCCCGAGTAGCTGGGATTGCAGGTGCGCACCACCACGCCTGGCTAATTTTTTGTATTTAGTAGAGATGGGGTTTCACCATGTTGGTCAGGCTGGTCTCGAACTCCTGACTTCAGGTGATCCATCTGCCTCAGCCTCCCAAATTGCTGGGATTATAGGCGCCAGCACCGAGCCCGGCCGAGAAGCTGCATTTCTAACAAGTTCCCCAGCAGTGCTGCTGCTGCCGCCGCTGCTATGGGAACCATGCTTTGAGCAGCTCTGTGCTGAGTCTCCTACTCAGCCAAGGGGCAGGACAGGGACTCTCACCTGGGCCTGTCTCTTGCCCCACAGGTGTGCTCTGGCCTTTAGAGTATGTACAGCTCAGGAGCCCGCAGCAGAGGGAAGCCTGTCACTGCCCAGGAGGCACGGGTAGGTTCAGGAGAGCGGCTCTTCTTTCTTCTGGCTGGGATCCTGGCATGCATGGGTGTACCAAGGCAAAGGGACAGGGCAGGAGGAGGAGCCAAGGGAGTGCATTGTCTGTGCAGAACTTAAAGCAACAATAAAATCCACTATAATGCAGTCTGCTGTTTATTATCACTGTGTCCACAGTTCTCAACAATGTCCTGGATACATGCTCTGCTTTCTGCCCCCCCCAAATGCCACTTCCTGGCAGCCAAAGACTAAAAAAAGGCCTAAGCACCCCTTCATTGTTGGGGCTCTGGTAAGCTCCAAATTCAGTGACCTTGTCTTCTGCTTCTTGTCTGTTTCCCACACATCCTGGTCACTGGGTAGGGGCTTGGTCCACACCTGCTTGGCAGATCCTTCCTCTTTCCTCTAGTTGTTGATACCAAAATAATCTAATTTAAAATACTTGGCCGGGCTCGGTGGCTCACACCTGTAATCCCAGCACTTTGGGAGGCCCAGATGGGTTGTCAGGAGTTCGAGACCAGCCTGGCCAACTGAAATCCTGTCTCTACTAAAAATACAAAAATTAGCTGGACGTGGTAGCACACGCCTGCAATCTCAGCTACTCGGGAGGCTGAGGCAGGAGAATCACTGGAACCCGGGAGGCGGAGGTTGCAGTGAGCCGAGATCGCGCCACTGCACTCCAGCTTGAGCGACAGAGCAAGACTCCATCTCAAAAACAAAAAACAAAAAACAAAAAAAACCACTCAAGGAATAAACAAAATACTATAGAGCCATTATTTGCTAGGTACCTCTAATAGCAATCCCTTTGATAGCACTTGCTGTGTGTCAGTTAGGGTCTAACCACTTGGGCTCAGATGATCTTGTTGACTTCTCACAATAACCTCGTGGGGTGGGTTCTCTTATCACCCCCATGTTACAGAGGAGGAAAGGGAGGAGCTCAGAGGTTAAGGGACTTGCCCAAGGCCGTGTAGGTGATGAGCAGGCAGAAGCAGGATCCCCACTTAGGCTGCCTAGCCCCAGAGCCCATGCACCCAACTGCTAGGTTCCACTGCCTCTCAGGCATAGAGTTGATGTTTAGTAAGTGCACATTGGATGGCCACATGGAAACGTGTAGATATATGAGATGCAAGCATGAAACTGCCTTTGCAAAAATTTTAACAGTGAGAAAAAATAAGACAGTGAAAGAGATCTGATCTAACCAACTGCCATCTTGCCCTTAACCTCCAACAGCCCTTGGTCATTCCTGGGCTTGGGTCAAGCTAACTTGGGGGGAAATTTAGTTTATAGTTTAAATGATAATAGCCTTTTCCCCAAACTGAGCTGCTTTTATAAAACTAATGAAAGGCCACCAGGTTAGGAGGATGAGAGGGGCCTGAATTCTACTAAGACGTGGGCATAATTAAATGGTTACCAGCCATTATTCCAGAGATCACAAGATTTGCAACTTCCCCAATTACTCATGTAAATAACATCACTATTGTGGTGTTAGAACCTAAGATGGGCCTTTTGAGATGTCTTTTCCACCTATTGCATTTCTGATGACCAGGTGGCCCCACCTGGACCCTCAACTCTTGGCTCAGCCAGTCCTGTGGCCCCACCTAGAAAGGGACTCAGTACACCAGGACCATTTTCCAAACCCCTATGATTGCATTCCCAGCCAATCAGCAGCACCCATTGCCTTAGTCCCTGACCCACCAAACTATCTTTGAAAAACCGTAGCCTCTGAGGTTGATTTGAGTAATAACCTGTCTCCCATGTTGTGTGGCTGGCCTTGTGTCAATTAAACTCTTCTCTTTTTTTTTGAGATGGAGTCTCGCCCTGTTGCCCAGGCTGGAGTGCAGTGGCAGGAACTTGGTTGACTGCAACCTCCGCCTCCCAGGTTCCAGTGATTCTCCTGCCTCAGCCTCCTGAGCAGCCGCGATTACAGGCGTGTACCACCACGCCCGGCTGATTTTTATATTTTTAGTAGAGACGGGGGTTTCACCATGTTGGTCAGGCTGGTCTCGAACTCCTGACCTGGTGATCTGCCCGCCTTGGCCTCCCAAAGTGCTGGGATTACAGGTGTGGGCCACCACGCCTGGCCTAAACTCTTTCTTTATTGCAATGCCATGGTCTCAGTGAATTGCTTTTGTCTGTGGAGTGGGCAGGAAGAACCCATTGGGCAATTACAAGCAGCCCGGGGAGCTCGGGCCTCTAGTCAGAGCTGGACACTGTGTGGATCACTCACGATGCTTAATAATTACTCTCCATCAGTCTGCTTAGAATGGCAGCAAATCCCTTCGTGATCCATCACATCTTTCTTGCAGGCTGGTGCAGTGTTTACCTCCACTGTAATGAAATGTGTTTCCCTTGAGGGGGTGGTTATTGGTATTTATAGAGCATCTTATAGCTGAAGAGCTCCAGAAGCAACAATTACCTCTTTAATCCTCTTAGCTTGTCTCTGAAAAGAGGGATGTGAACCGTAGCATAGTGCTGGCTCCTGCCTCCTCTCCTTTCTTCACCCCACCCCTGCCCACTAGAGTTTGCAGACTGTGCCAAGCAGCACTTTGGGAAGCTGGGATGGTTCTGGAGGGAATGAGGCCCTTCCCGCAGGTCACCTTCGGAGCTGGGTGGAGATGTAGGGCCACTTAGGGGACTTCCAGGTCAGCGCTTTTGCACTCACTTGTTTTATAACACCCGGTAGCTGAAATGAAGTAACTTTCTTCCTGCTAAAGAAATCTCACCGGCCACTTTCACTCTTTATGGTCCAGGAAAGAAAGTTGGAATAATAGAATTTTTTTTTTTTTCTCGAAGCAGTGAATTCTTCTGTCTTGGGAGCCAGATTCAGGGGAATAGCAGAGAAAATGAAAAAGGATGAGGCCTGGGAACCTGGGGAACTTTTCCTGAGTGCCAGTGGGTTTTTGCCCCCATATGCGTGTATACGTGACACACATGTTTGCATTGATACCTACTGGGCCAGCTTGATGAACAGCCTGTGGCTGTGACTATCTTTTGTTATGCACATGTAATTGCATTTAGTGGTAGCACCTGAAGATAGACTGCCAGGTGATAGGGCTCATTTTGGTCTCTGAACTCACCAAAGGGATGTCACGACAGTGCTGGAGAACTTGTTTACAGCCGCGCTTTCTGTTACTAAGGGTGGAAGAGACCTCCATAAATAACATTGCTTTTGCTGCTGTGGTTCAGGATGTTTGCAGATGGTAGGATCTCATATTTCAGGTGGTTAATAACCCTTTCCCTGCCCACATCACGGTGCTAGCTAAGCGTGCAAAAGAGATAATATGGTTAGAAAAACACTCATTTCTAGATCCCTGTTCCCATTTTTCTTTCTAATCTCCCATTCTAATGCCCAGCTTCCTCCCTGCCCTGCATTGCTGTTTGGGTGGACCTGGGTGTAGCCCCTATATTCTACCCTGTGGGAGACTCCATTCTGTGTTTGTGGAGCATCATTCAGTCTCATGCTTTATATTTTAATTTAATTTTTCCTTGAGACAAGGTCTCATTTGGTCACTCAGGCTGGAGTGCAGTGGCATGATCATAGCTCACTGCAGCCTCAACCTCCCGGGCTCAAGCAGTCCTCCACTTCAGCCTCCCAAGTAGCTGAGACTACAGGTGTGCACCACCACGCCTGGCTAACTTTTGCATTTTTTGTAGAGACAGGGTCTTGCTGTGTTGCCCAGGCTGTTCTTGACCTCCTGGGCTCAAGCAATCTGCCCGCCTTTGCGTCCCAAAGTGCTGGGATTACAGCAGTCTCATGTTTAATTTTTCTTTAATTTCTATTTTTAAAAAATTTATTTATAAATTTTATTTTTTGTAGAGTTGTGGTCTTGTTATGTTGCTTAGGGTCATCTCAAACTCCTGGCCTCAAGTGATCCTCTCCCCTGGGCCTCCCAAAGCAGTGGGATTACAGGCTGGAGTCATCACACCTGGCCTCTAAAAAAAGAGATCCAATTTTAATTTTTTTTTCTTTTTTGAGACAGAGTCTCACTCTGTTGCCCAGGCTGGAGTGCAGTGGCGTGATCTCGGCTCACTACAACCGCCGCCTCCCAGGTTCAAGTGATTCTCCTGCCTTAGCCTCCCAAGTAGCTGAGATTACAGGCGTGCACCACCATGAGCAGCTAATTGTTGTATTTTTAGTAGAGATAAGGTTTTGCCATGTTGGCCAGGCTGGTCTCAAACTCCTGACTTCAGGTGATTTACCCACCTTGGCCTCCCAAAGTGCTCCCAAAGGCATGAGCCACTGTGCTTGGCCTCCAGTTTTAATTTTCTTAATGAGCTGATTTTATAGCTGGCGACCCAGTGACTTCATGGGGGTGTGAGGTTGGTGCCCGCAGCCACAATCCTGGACTCGTAGAAGGCAGGCTTGGGTGGCGTTCCAGATGCTTCACTGCACGCATCCAAGTGTCTGTCACCCATGAGCTTTGCAATAAGGAAGACATAAATATGCACCAGCTGGGCTCTGAGCTCCGGCTCAGCCTCCTCCCTGCTTTCAGCTTCCCACCGGGCATTGCAATCCCTGCTTCCGGCCCCGCCTGCTCTGCGGCTGGCAACACCAAGTCACCATCTCTCTTCGTGTTTCACCTCCAGATACAGGAAAACGCGTGAACTCTGTGTTTGGAGGGAGGAGGGCCAATTACAGGAGATCCTGGGCTAAAACAGGAAGAAGAAACATGATTAAGGACTTTAAACAGGGATCACACAATCGTCCTTCTGCCTCCTTCCCTGCAGGAAGGCAGAGATCGGAGATGGAGAGCTGTCATTATCCTCCTTAATTATAGGAGAGAGCAGAAGTTCTTGGAAACACCAGCCAAGTCAGGGAGCCACTGGCAGCTGAGCTTACTTGTTCTTCCAAGATGGTGGAAGCCAGGCAGGGAAATAGCTGCGGGGAGAGTGAGCTCATTCACGGGGACCACTCAGCAGTGGAAGCGATGACGTCCCCTGGCCTCAGATGTGGAAAGTGTCTTCCAGGGGGCAGCTCGTGGAGGAGAGCCTAGCTTGTGGCTCTCTTGAGATGTTCTCCAGGTTTCTAACATGTGGCATGTGACTCCAGTGGAGAGGCCACTCTGCAGCTGCTCCTGTGGGCACAGTGACTCTGGGGGGGAGGGGGTGGGGCTGGGCTGGGCGTGTCGTGGGAGGGCAGGTGTGATGACCAGGAAGCAGGGGTACCTCATGGTGTGCCCCGCAGAAATCTCTGCCCTTACTGGCTTCTTCCCTTCTCCTCCTACCCCAGGCCTTTTCTGTAATGTCACCGATTACCATCTGGTGTGGAAAGATTTGCTTTTCAGATTGGTGTGCTGAGCACAGCCGGACAGAGAGGAGGCTTTCGGGAGGGAAAGTCGCCTTCACGTCTTGCGTGTTTTCACCGCTCCCCATACGGGTATTTCTAAGCAAGAATGCACACAGGCCTGAAATAGAATGCATTAGTAAGTGTAACCGAGAGGCGAAGTGTATTTTTAGCGAACATGGCTAAGGCAGATTATTACAGCGAGTGAGTGAGCCCGAGCTAGGAGAGGAGGAGCTCCTGGGGTAGAGAGACGTGGCTGCCTCTCGGCTGTCCCTGGGGAGCAGAAGGACTGTGGCCAGTGGTGGCTCCTGGGATGGTCAGGGCTTCCTGGGGATTCTTTCTGGTCGTGGAGCTCCTCGTGCCCCCTGTCATGGGGGAGGGAGTAGAAACAGGCAGCACAATGGTGGTGAAGCTTGGGCCCCAGGTTCAGTGGCGAGGTGGCCCCAGCTGCAAATGTGTCTGCCGCCACCTGCCTGTCCCAGGTGGAGGAGAGGGGAGGGCTGGTCACAGGGAGCCGGTGGGTCTGCAGGCTGCAGAGGCACTGCTCGTTGGGCCTGTAGGTGCTTTGGGAGTCCTGGAAGGGAGGGTGGAGCTTAGATTGTGACTACCAGATTGTGGCGTCTCTGCCACACCGCTTGAAACTCTAATTCGGCTTCTTTATCTGCAAATAGGAAATGTTAACGTTTTCTCGAGGAGTCATGAGTTCAAACAGGGTCACCGATAAGGGAGGGTTGGAACTTTCAGAAGAAAATTGCTAAATATGCCAAGATTTCATATTATTTTTTTCCCAGCATATTAACTAGGGCTTAAGACCTGATAGCCCTGTGAGTATGCGTCTGTCTCTTGTAGCAGCGCTGTTCGCAACAGAGCCACATTCAGCCCAGAGTGAGTCCTTGGTGTCCATCCCAGGCTCTGGCTACCATGTCACCCAGACGGCCTGATTTGAAGGCAGTTTCCCTCCCAGGGACCACGGCAGAGTGCCACAAGATTAGCAGAGAGTCTCGTCTCCAGCTTGTTGACGTACGCTACAGGTCTTGGGATTTGCCAGCATCTTACAATTCTGTACAATAAATGAAGCACCCATGCAGTGCACACACACACGTACACATGCTATTAATTCTATGAGTCTTGGAACTTGCCAGTCTCTCTTTTTTTTTTGAGACAGAGTCTCGCTCTGTCACCCAGGCTGGAGTACAGTGGCACGATCCCAGCTCACTGCAAGCTCCGCCTCCCGGGTTCTGGCCATTCTCCTGCCTCAGCCTCCGGAGTAGCTGGGACTACAGGTGCCTGCCACCACACCCGGCTAATTTTTTGTATTTTTAGTAGAGATGGGGTTTCACAGTGTTAGCCAGGATGGTCTTGATCTCCTGACCTCGTGATCTGCCTGCCTCGGTCTCCCAAAGTGCTGGGACTACAGGCATGAGCCACTGCACCTGGTGGGGACTTGTCAGTCTCTTATAATTGCTTATGATAAATCATGCACCATGTACCCACGTGCGCATGTGTGCACATGCACACACACACACACACACACACACATGTACAGACACTATTAGTTCTGTTTCTCTGGAGAACCCTAGTACAACTATCTGCTGAGTAAACTCCTTCTTTGTAGCCCAGCCAAAATGCCAGCTTCTCTGTTACAAGATTTTATAAAAAGGCAGCAATGAAGCAGAGCCGTGGAATTTGGGGTCTCTCTCAGTTTAATCTTTGTGTTACAGGCAGTGAGCCAGAGGCTTACAGCCCCGAGGGGCCCACTTTTAAAACATTTCATGCATTACCAGGCACTGTGGTTCATGCCTGTAGTCTCAGCTACTTGGGAGGCTGAGAAGGGAGGATCACTTGAGCCCAGGAGTTTGAGGCTGCAGTGAGCCATGATCGCACCACTACACCCCAGCGTGGGTGACAGAATGAGATCCTGTCTCTAAAAATGTAAAAATAAAAAAATTCACACCTAAAACTTAAACCTGGGCAAAAGGAGAAATTTAGGAGCTAATTAAAAGAAAAAAACACCTTTTATTTTAGGTTCAGGGGTACATGTGTAAGTTTGTGATATAGGTAAACTCATGTCATGGGGGTTTGTTGTACAGATTATTTCATCACCCAACTACTAAGCCTAGTAACCAATAGTGATTTCTTCTGATCCCCTCCCTCCTCCCATCCTCCACCCTGAAGGAGGCCCCGGTGTCAGCTGTCCCTCTCATTGTGTTCATATGTTCTCATCATTTTAGGAGCTAAATTTTTACATTAAAATAGGCTTCTCCGCAAGGTCTGTTTATCGGGTTTCCTCTTTTATGTGGAAAATTTTGATTAATGTGAGCTCTTCCAGGAATACATGGATTATTTCAAATGAACTACCCCACACTTCTTCCAGCCTCTAATTCATAAAATTGAGTGACCTTATTGATCAATTCACAAGGCTTATAATTTGATGACTTATTTCATGGACTGTCCTCTAACAGCTAACATGGACCTGGGAGTTGGCCTGTGGCAGAGACAGCTTGAGTTGATTTGTACTTTTGTTGATTTGAGTTTGATTTTATTGGGTTGACTCCAAAGTCATCCTTGAATCCTTTTCAAATCAATGCCTGCAGCGAGCTCAGCTCATCATTACAATGCCACAGATCCCAGAAGAAAGGTGTCAAGTAACTGGAATCACTTCTTGTGGATCCTACAAGGGGCTTTTGTCCTCAGAAAGATGCAGTCTGTTCTGAGGAGTCACTGGGACTGTGATTTTTCTGTCTGTTCTAACAGCAGAATGTTGGTTCTCCGTAGACCCTGAGCAGTATTCAGCAAATGTCAGTATTAGCTGAAATGGGAAGTGTGGATTTGGGACAACAAATTACCTATAGCATAAAAATACCTATTTAATACATGCTTGTTAAATAGACATGGGTTCATGGCTCCTCCAGCCATGTTGAAATAAGCTTGGCATTTCAGGATCTCAACAGAGCAACTTCACTTGATGAACACAAGCCTGGGAAATACGAGGGTATTTCCTAAAGTGCCAGGAAACCTCTTTTCCAAGCTCCACTCCCTTCACAGCCATCATTCCCTCTAATTCTATTCACTCTAAGTAGAAGTGACTGCTAACAACTTGCTATTGTACTTCACAGAGTTGGAAGTCTGGGTCAAGTTTCCAGTGTTGACTGTTGAATGGGTGCAGATTTTTTTTTCTGGGGATGGAAGCCTTCCAACCTCCCCGAAATCGCAGAGGTGGGTGCCCAAATCCCAGATGTGATGGTGGTTAACACTCAGTGCTTCCCCTGTGCACCCTGGATGAGTATAGTATGAGGAAATGACTATCTTTAGAGCGTCTTCTGCAGGGCACAAAATGAGGGGTTGACTCCACGGATCAACTCACTATGAACATAAGCAGTGACTCCAGTTAGTGCAGATGGCAGAGGAGATTTTCATGAATACAGACTGTCTCCATCAGTGGTCCCCAACCCTTTTGGCACCAGGGACTGGTTTCATGGAAGACAAATGTTTCCGTGGACTGGGATGGGGGATGGTTTCGGGATGATTCAAGCACATGACATTTATTCTGCACTTTGCTTCTGTTATTATTACATTGTAATATATAATATATAACGAGATAATTCTACAACTCACCATCATGTAGAGCCCGTGGGAGCCCTGAGCTTGTTTTCCTGTAACTAGACAGTCCCATCTGGAGGTGATGGGAGACAGTGACAGATCATCAGGCATTAGATTCTCATAAGGAGTGTGGAACCTAGATCCCTCGTGTGCGCAGTTCACAATAGGATTCATACTCCTGTGAGAATCTAATGGCGCCGCTGATCTGACGGAGGCGGAGCTCAGGCGGTGATGCGAGGGATGGGGAGTGGCTGTAAATACAGATGAGGTTTCGCTCACTTGCTGTCCCCCTCCTGCTGTGCAGCCTTTTATTTATTTATGTATTTATTTTTTGACATGGAGTCTCGCTCTGAGGCCCAGGCTAGAGTGCAGTGGTGCGATCTCGGCTCACTGCAAGCTCCGCCTCCCAGGTTCATGCCATTCTCCTGCCTCAGTCTCCTGAGTAGCTGGGACTACTGGCGCCCACCACCGCGCCTGGCTAATTTTTTAATATTTTTAGTAGAGACAGGGAGTTTCACTGTGTTAGCCAGGATGGTCTCGATCCCCTGACCTTGTGATCCGCTGGCCTCGGCCTCCCAAAGTGCTGAGATTACAGGCGTGAGCCACTGTGCCTGGCCTGTGCAGCCTGGTTTCTAACAGGCCACAGACTGGTATCGGTTTATGGCCCGCAGGCTGAGGACCCCTGGTGATGAGGGCCTGAGAACATGTGCTTAGAAATGAAGAAAAGTCAGCAGTGAGCCCCTGAAGCCAGGCAGGAGAGGAGGCTCAAGAGGGAGGGAAGGATCGGCTCTCAAACATCCTGGAGAGTTGAAGAAAAATAAAGACTAAAAAGTGTCCCTTGGATTTAGTGACAGTGAAGTCATTTGTGCTTCCATAAGGATCATTTTAATCAAGCGGTAGGGAAACAGCCCAGTGGTGTGCTGGTAAATGTTTAACAACAGGCTCTTGGGGTGGCCTTGGGAGGAGGGAGAAATACAGATGAAGCTTCGCTCCTTTTCTCCCTGCTTACTTCTGTGCAGCTCGTTCCTAACCGGAGGTTGGGGATGCCTGGTTTACATGACCTAAATGAATGGGATAACTTCCACCTTTGCCTTCGTGGTAGTTATGCTGGACGAGCCCTTTCTCCCCTCTGTTTAGTCTCTTCCACCATCATTTCTGAGCTGTTATCTGCAACTCTCACAGAAGTTTGCCTGAGATGGACTCTCTGGTGTCAGCGATTGTTTTTAGGTGAAGCTGGTTCTGCAGGGACCTCGGGCTGATGTCCCTGCAGCTGCCAGATGCCCCGACACCTCCGAGTCTGCATTCTGGCATTCAGCCCGAGAGGAATGTGTTGCTGGATGTGGTGTTCCCTGGCTCGAGGGAGCGTGGGGCAGGTGTGAACGGGGCAGGCACACTCACGGGTCTGGGCTCCGGATGTGTTGGTGGCTCCTTGGCTGGAGCAGGGGAGGGCAAGGGTGCCACGTGGGTGTGTCTCCAGCCACTGCTGTGGGGAAGGTTTTCCTGGGTGCAGTCTCCGAGGGCCTCTGAGTGAGAGCAACTCGCCCCCTCTACCCAGCCCTGGCCTCTGCTGTGAAGCCTTACTTGGGCCTGGGAAGTCACTTGTAGGGTCTTCCCGTCCTGCCTGAGGACATTGTTTTGAGTGGGATAAGTGTGAAACAGTGAGACTGTTCTTGGAACTGTCATTAAAGCTGGCTGCTTGCAGGGCGCTGGGACGGGGTTATTCTGCTGCCCAGGGATGTTAGGTCCTGTGGTGTGGAGGGGGAACTGGGGGACTGGCTCCCCAGCTTAATGGCAAGACAGGATAGTGATATGGGAGAAAGAGGTATCCTGACAGAGGGCGGACAGAGGAAGGGCATTGAGAAAAAGTAGCAGAACATTCTTACTTTCTTAATGTGATAGAATTAGGGCAGTCTCACTTATATTCACTCTATAATGAAAAGAAAAACCACAAAGAGGCTGGGTGCGGCGGCTCACGCCTGTAATCCCAGCACTTTGGGGGCCGAGGTGGGCCGATCACCTGAGGTCAGTTCAAGACCAGCCTGGCCAATATGGTGAAACCTGTCTCTACTAAAAATACAAAAATTAGCCAGGTGTGGTGGCACATGCCTGTAATCGCAGCTACTCAGGAGGCTGAGGCAGGAGAATCACTGGAACCCAGGAGGCGGAGGTTGCAATGAGCCAAAAAGAAAAAAGAAAAACCACAGAGAAATGGCAAATGTTTGAGCGTGATAGATATCCTAAATATGCTGATTTGGTGATGACATACTGTATGCACACATCCCCACACATGCCCCATAAATATGTCCAACTATTAGGTATCCATAAAAAGTTATTCTTAAAATGTTAATGGAACAAAACAATTTCCAGAAATAAACTCATGTATAGGTGGGAATTTCTATGAAGGAAAATAAGGAAAATGGTTCTGTGCAGATGCTGGGGATTTGAGAAATGCTGATTTCTGTGTTTTTGCCAGAATCACCTGGCCCCATGCACACTTGGTTGTAACTGCATCACTGGAGGGTATGAGAGTGTGTGTGTGTGTGTGTGTGTGTCTGTGTGCATGTGTGTGCAGGTGTTTGAAGACAGAACCTCAGGCTTTGCTAGGAAATCCCTGGGAACATTTGGCTGTGCTGTTCTGGTGTGTAACTGATGGTGATTACTTGAGTTCATCGGGCTGGATGTGGTGGTCTTCACACCAGTGACAGAGGTTGAACCAGGTGATAGTGCTTTTGCCAGAAGCACCTGTATTTATTTTATTAACCCCTTTTTATTATTAGAAAATGACTGCTGCCTCATAGTCCAGGGTCATTCAAAAAATATTTTTGGAGGTGATACAAAAATAAGGAAATGTATATATATTTTTTTGTTGTGAGGGGGTGGGTGGATGGGAATTTCCTTGTATGAAAGAAAATTCTACCAGAATAGAAGATCCTGTAAGTCAGCCCTAGGTGTCCTGTTGAGCTGCAGGCAGTGGGCAGGTTGTGCCTGCCTTTCCTCACCTATGAAGCGGTGAAACACCTCCCAGTATCGCCGAGAGGATGAACTGAAATCATGAGCATTTCCCGCAGAGTCTGGCACAGGAAGGCCGGCCGCCGATTGCTAATTGTTGATAAAGTCATTAAAAGCCCTGGAGCCACGATTCTCAGTCTCCTTCTGTTTAATGAATTTCTTTTTTTTCTTTGTTTTTGAGACAGAGTCTCACACCATCACCCAGGCTGGAGTTCAGTGGTGCCATCTCGGTCACTGCAGCCTCCATCTCCCGGGTTCAAGTGATTCTCCTGCCTCAGCCTCCCAAGTAACTGGGATTACAGGCATCACCACCACGCCTGGCTAATTTTTTATTTTTAGTAGAGATGGGGTTTCACCATGTTGGCCAGGCTGGTCTCGAACTCCTGACCTCAAGTGATCTGCCCACCTCAGCCTCCCAAACTGCTGAGATCACAGGTGTGAGCCATCGTGCCTGGCCTGTTTAATGCATTTCTGACTGGAGGCTTAATTTTTTTCTTTTTTTCACGGGGTCTCTTTGAGAGGATGACAGTGGGAAGCCCCTACTGTGGCTGTTGCGGCTGCAGGCCTGGCTCCTTCCACTCTCGGGCTGCCCTTCACGGTGCCAGGTTTGTGGCAGAGCCTGAGCCGCCATCATGGTGAAATTCTGCTGTTGCCGCCATGGACAGAGAAATCAAACCGTGGGGTTCTGCTTGCTAGGAAACTGGAGTAACACCTCATCTCAAAAAAAAAAAAAAAAAAAAAAAAAAAAGAAAAGGCTGGGTGCAGTGGCTCATACCTGCCATCCACTCGCATGCTTTTGGGAAGCTGATGTGGGAGGATCGCTTGAGCCCAGGAGTTTGAGACTAGCCTGGGCAATATAGTGAGACCCTGTCTCTACAAAAAATACAAAAAATTAGCTAGATGCAGTGGCACACACCTGTAATCCCAGCTACTTGGGAGGTGGAGGTGGGAGGATTGTTTGAGGCCAAGAGTTTAAGACCAGCCTGGGCAACACAGTGAGACCTCGTCTCAAATGAAATAAAATGAAACTGTAGTAACAAAAATGCACACACAGCCACTGTTTGACAGTCACGGTATCACATGGTGACACTCACCATTTAAGGGCCACAGGACCCGAGGGCAGATCCTCACCACCCCAAGGAGTCAGTTGTGGGCTCCCCGCCACACCTGTATCTGTGAGCCTCCAGACTGGTAGCTTGAGGTCCCCCGAGCTGTACACAAGAACGGCTGCTCCTTTGCTGTAGGTGACTGTCCGTCGTTACTTTCTTGGTATAGGATTGTTCATCTTTGGGACTGATTTTAAAGTCCCACTCCCTCTGTCTCTGGCTGATGGTGGATGCCCGGCTTCCCTGGCTCTGCTCCTGTGCTTCACAGACTGTCAACCCTGGCAGGTGCAGGGTACTTTTATTCATGGATGAAACTCTTGCACACTTGCTTTCTGTACTCTTGTTGATAACAGGGCATTGTGGCATGTTTACTGAGCCAAGTAGGCAAATCTTTTCATGACACAGTTTCTAGAAACAACCCTCTGCGGTCACCAGTCTGTCCCTCAGGCTACCCCAGGACAGGTCTTGCTGGTGTGTCCTATAAGAAGTGGTGTTGTGGCTAGCGAATGATTTCTATAACGGTTGAGGAGCGCAGACTGAAGTGTGAGACTGGGCAGGATTACCTTTGGGGTGCTCACAGGGCTCCTGGGGAGATGTGGCCAGCATCAACAGCCTCCCACCTTTCAGCGTGCTGGGGCAGGAAGGAAACTTCCATGATCGCTGAGTCCATGTTCTTAACCTTTTAATGTTGTCTGAAACGTCAGATGGAAGCTGTGCATCTTCTCACAAGAAAATGCATGTATACACACATGCTTGCAATTTTCTTTTCTTTTTCTTCTTCTTTTTTATTTGAGACAGAGTCTCGCTCTGTCACCCGGGCTGGAGTGCAGTGGCGCAATCTCAGCTTACTGCGACCTCCACCTCCTGGGTTCAAGCGATTCTGCTCCCTCAGCCTCTCGAGTAGCTGGGATTACAGGTGTGTGCCACCACGCCTGGCTAATTTTTGTATTTTTAGTAGGGATGGGGTTTCACTATGTTGGCCAGGCTGGTCTCGAACTCCTGACCTCTGGTGATCTGCCTGCCTCAACCTCCCAAAGTGCTGGGATTACAGGCGTGAGCCACTGTGCCCTGCCTGCATATCTGTTTTTAGTTATCTAGGTTATGTGGGGTGGGATCAAGTGGATTGCAGCTGAGCAGCCACAGGGAGGTCACAGTGGATTTCTGTTGGAAGCCTCTCCTCCCACCCAAGATTTAGAAGGACAAATGGAAAGTGCTTGTTGCTTTAAAATGTGGGGATTGCCATTGGACGGAGGTGAGGGGAAATACGCTGGTGGATGGAAGAAGATCATAGGACATTTCTGCTGGGACTTGAGACCTGGGTTAATGTAGTGAACATCTCTTGAGTGCAGTGCTGATGGAGGGGGAAATTCTGAGCCTGCCGTGGTTCCCAAAGGAGTCATGAAAAGCCCAGCAACACTGGGTGTCTCACGTCTGATGGGTGTTGTGTCATTATTGACAAGAAAAAATCTTAGCCATTTATATTACAGTCCATCAGAGGAAGAGAAATGCTAGAAGAAGCTTAACTTTAGTTATAGAGCCAGATTATCTGTGGTGGATTATCTATGAAAAATGTTGAATCTCAAGCCAGGTTTTCTCTGTATTTTGGTACACAGCTTATTTTTAGCCATTTTTCTTTATCAAATGGTGTGTAATTAGGGAATGCATGCTAATTTTTAATATTAGTGTTACACACACACGTACACACACACACATATATATTTATATTAGAAAATCATAGATAGGAAGATAAATCTGATGTCCCCAACCCTGCATTTCAGTTTAGTGCATCATAAAGCCAGATATTTTTGTGTCCATTTCCTATTTGCTTTTGCCTTGAATTTTCTTTCTTTTTTCAGTTTTTCGAGACAGAGTCTCACTTTGTTGCCCAGGCTGGAGTGCAGTGGTGTGATCTTGGCTCACTGCAACCTCTGCCTCCTGGGTTCAAGCGATTCTCCTGCCTTAGCCTCCTGAGTAGCTGGGACTACAGGCATGCGCCACCACACCTGGCTAATTTTTTTTGGTATTTTTAGTAGAGATGGGGTTTTTCCATGTTGGCCAGGCCAGTCTCAAACTCCTGACCTCAGGTGATCTGCCCACCTCGGCCTGCCAAGGTGCTTGGATTACAGGCGTGAACCACTGTGCCCAGCCTGGCCTTGAATTTTCTTGTGACTTTTCACCATGATTGGTTTGGTTGACTAAGAACTGAGTATCTCATTGTTTTGGATTTGAGATCTAGTGATACAACTGATTCTAAACGAGATCACTGCGGTCAGAGAGGCTCAGACATGGACTTTCTTCTCATGGAAAACCTTCTTATTGAGAATTAAAAACACTGCTATCAAAATCGTTCAATTAAAAAGAAAGGTGGACTGTGAACTTCTGGCCTGTGAACTTGTGGGCTGTAAACTTAGAATCTGGTTATTCCAGGTGAATTCTGAAGCAAGCACATCTTGTCATTGTTGTGAATTTCTCAGAACAAAAATGTGTTGCCTCAGGTAAAGCCCGTACCATTTGTGCAAAAGGAAAATGGCTTCAAGTTACTTTTTTAAAAAAACTTTCAGATTCAGGCGAACATCCATTTCTTCTAATGAGTGTGTGTGCAAATGACCTTGTCATAATGCAGGATATAGTGGTAGCAATTGTAGTGAGTCTTTAGAATGAGCTAAATGTTATCAAGGGATGTTTCCAGTTAGTTATAACCATGATATGCCTTTTCCGATGATCTAAGACACTTCTGTTTTAATAGGTCAGTTTTTTTCCAGTTTTAAAAAATTTTAACTGAATTTTTAAATTCAAAGACTCTTTTCTCATAAATGGCACAAAACATTTAGCTCTCTAAGAAATGCAGAATCCCAGAATGGTTCATGTTTGTGTATTGCTCATTTAGCTTTCGACGTCCTTTGGAAAGCTGAGGAATAAACAGGTGGACAATTTGAAAGGATGAAAATACTCCAACAGGTGACACTAATAGAATCAGGAAGGAAGAATGTCCAACAGGAGTCACTGTTGTCTGTTGAGGATTTAGTGGGTGAAAGATTGAAAAATTGGAAATACATATTCACCTACTATTGGTAAAACTTTTTTTCTCAAATATTCCTTTATATGTATATATTTTTTTCTTCTTGAGACAGGGTCTCACGCTGTCACCCAGGCCGGAGTGCAGTGGCACTATCTCAGCTCACTACGACCTCTACCTCCTGGGTTCAAGCAATCCTCCCACCTCAGCCTCCTGAGTAGCTGGGGCTACTTGTGTGCGCCACCGTGCCCTCTATTTTTTTGGTATTTTTTGTAGAGATGGGGTTTCACCATGTTGTCCAGGCTGGTCTTGAACTCCTGAGCTCAAGCAATCTTCCTGCCTCGGCCTCCCAAAGTGCTGGGATCACAGGCGTTAACCCACTGTGCCCAGCCTATGTGTGTGTTTTCTGAAATGTTCCTGGTTCTCTAAAGGATGTAGGCAAATGCCTTCTTGGTAAATTACCTTGGTTGCCAATGTCTTTATGAAGTTGGTGTTAAGTTTTTAAACCTGAGACACTTAAACTTTAATGACTATATCAGTTAGGGTCAAGATTGCCTGCAAGTCATAGAACTGTGACTGCACATAACTGCGGTCAAACCAAGGTAGGGGCTGTTTCTCTCTAGGGTCGGTGTGGCTCTTCATGGCGTCTGGGACCTGGGCTGTTTCTGTCTTGTTGCTCTGTCTTGTGTAGCTTGATTGCATGGTCCTAAATGGGGGCCTCCACATGTCAGACAGCAGAATGGAGGAGAGGGCACAGAAGAAGGGGCCCAGAGCTGATGTCAGTGAGGAGAGGCTTCATGGGCAGTAATGTCCAAGCAAAGGTGGAACTATGGCCTCCATTCTGAGGGAGGTGGGTCTAGTCCCAAACCAGAGGCCTTATGCCCTAGAAGAGGGAATAGCTGGTGAAGAACAGCTTGGAGTCTCTGTGACAATACCAAATTTTCGTTAGAAGTAAAACAGAACCAATCCATTGCTAATAGCATGTATTTATTCATTTAAATTGTATTTTTATTTTAAGTTCTGAGGTCCATGTGCAGGATGTGCAGGTTTGTTACATAGGGAAACGTGTGCCATGGTGGTTTGCTGCACCTGTCAACCCATCACCTAGGTATGAAGCCTGGCATGCATTAGCTATTTTCCCTAATGCTCTGCTTCCCCCCACCGCCACCTCCGAACAGGCACCAGTGTGTGGTGTTTTCCTCCCTGTGTCCGTGTGTTTGCATAGTTCAGCTCCCACTTATAAGTGAGAACATGCGGTGTTTGGTTTCCTGTTACTGCGTTAGTTTGCTGAAGATAATGGCTTCCAGCTTCATCCATGTCCCTGCAGAGGACATGATCTTGCTCCTTTGTATGGCTTCATTGTATTCCATGGTGTATATGTACCACATTTTCTTTATCCAGTCTATTATTGATGGGCATTTGGGTTGATTCCATGTCTTTCGTTAACAGCATTTAAAAGCAAGTTGAGCCAGGCGTGGTGGCTCATGCCTGTAATCTCAGCACTTTGGGAGGCCGAAGCCGGAGGATCACGAGATCAAGAAATCGAGACCTTCCTGGCCACCATGGTGAAATCCCGTCTCTACTAAAAATACAAAAATTAGCCCAGTGTGGTAGCGCGTGCCTGTAGTGCCAGCTATTCAGGAGGCTGAGGCAGGAGAATCACTTGAACCTGGGAGGAGGAAGTTGCAGTGAGCCGAGATCGTGCCACTGCACCTCAGCCTGGTGACGGAGCAAGACTCCATCTCAAAAAAAAAAAAAAAGTTGAATTTCTTTTTATGGTTGTGATGGGCTTAAATTCTATTAGGTTTAAGATTTGGTGTGTGTTCTCTTATAGCAATACCTGACATAAACTTGTTTAAAATTATGAAATGCAACTACTCCAACTCTAGCATATTTGAATTTTATGTCTGTATCCCAAATGGCTGGGCTTGAAAAGTCCAATTTTACAAAAGCCTGATTCATGAAAATTGACTAAAGCCTTGGAAGCAGCAAGAAAGTGCAAATTAGATGATTAGATTGGAAAGTCCAGAGGCTGAGGACAGTAGATGAAGGATGTTGCAGGAAGATATTTATTTGGGTGGGATAGAGAAATGTATTAGTTCATTTTCATACTGCTATGAAGAAATACCCGAGACTAGAGAATTTATAAAGAAAAAGAGGCTTAATGGACTCACAGTTCCACATAGCTGGGGAGGCCTCACAGTCATGGCGGAAGGTGAATGGGGAGTGAAGGCACATCTTCCATGGTAGCAGGCAAGAGAACGTGTGCACGGAAACTGCCCTGTATAAAACCATCAGATCTCATGAAATTTATTCATTATCATGAGAACAGCATGGGAAAAACCCACGCTTATGATTCAATTACCTCCCATCGGGTCCCTCCCACGACACATGGGGATTATAGGAGCTATAATTCAAGATGAGATTTGGGTGGGGACACAGCCAAACCATATCAGGAAGGGCGAGAGAAAAGAGGGAAACAGATGAAGGAAGAATGTGAGGGTGATTAGAGACAGTGGAGACTTAGTGTTGAGTGGACCTGGGGCTCCAAACTCTCCAAAGCCTGGACCTGGGGCTCCAAACAGAGGGCCTGAGCCAGACGGAAAGAGCTCATTTGTTCTGTGACTGAGATCTTAGAGTGAGCATCTGGCACCAGGAGAACGAGGGAGAAGACTTCTGGGTTATCCAGTAGACAAGGCCTTAGGCCAGGAGTAGGTGGGTGTGGCACAGAGAGAGGTATTCAGGAACTCTCTGGCTAAGATATGGCTGAATCCCATATCCACTGATGTGTTTGATTTTCAGCCTGGATAAAGGCTGGATTCTAAAGAAAAGGAGGAACACTTCAGGAAGCGTTGAGTTAGTTCTCATCACTGGATGTCATCAGGGAAGGGCTAGGCCACAGCTGCTTGAAGAGTGGAGATGAAACTGAAAAGAAACTCTGGCTTCCAGAGGGAGCTGGGTGGTGGGGAGTGACGGGGAAGCAGACCTCCAAGGTGAGAGAGGATGGCAAAGTAGCCGATCTTCAGACCTTGGGGCCCCAAGACATCATCACAGTCATTGTTGCCATGAACTCCCTACGTCTTTACATTCAAACTTGTTGGGAGTTCAATTTAGTACTTTGCAGATGAAGAGGTAATGAAGAGAAGCAATAATAATATTGCCTTGCTTTGTCTATAGAGCTGTTTCTTCCATAGAATGCCATCTAATTAAGGATTTCTGTTCATTTACACAATAGAATTTAGGTAGCAGTTTTAGCAGTGGATAAAACAAGGCGTAGATTGCAAATGCCTTCCCCTGGGTCATACCTGAAATCTACTCTCTTGGCTTGTAAATTACAGCTTTTTTTTTTTTTTGCATCGATATTGAACTTAGTGCTTTAAAATCATATATGCTGTTTGCTGATTAATGAGCTAGAAGCAAGAGGAATGGAAATGAGACCAGGAAAATAAAGGCTTCCTGGGCAGTTCTTTCCTATGTGGTTTTTTTCTTACCAATCTCAGTACTCAGAGGCTAAACTGATGAGGTCACTTAGTAACCTTAGTAAGATGCAAATGGACGGTCCTGGGTCTCATTTCATTGCCAGGAGCAGATCCCTCTTTTCTCATTCTGGTAAGACTCCTGCTTTGTCTCTGCTGCCCACAATCCATATCTGCATGCATATTTCATGATCTTCTTACCTTCCAGTTCCTTCTGAAAAAAAAAATCAAATGAAAAAAGAAAGATGTGTCAGAATCGAAGGCAGAAATAAACACTTTGATGTGGCTGGCCCTGAGGCATTAGGATTGATTTCCCCCCAGATCCGAATCCCTTCCAAGGAGACTCAGTGTCTGGGAGGTGGCACACCCAGGATTTTATGATAGGATTTGGCTGGAAGCACACAAAGGAAGGCTATTTTTCTGCCCTTCTTCAACACAAGGGCTTGAGAGAGAGGGATTTTCACCTTAGAGCAGACCAGGCAGCGAAGAACATAAGGTCGTTGGTTGGTTGTCTGCCCTTAGCTGCTTTGAGGAAAGTCTTTCACAAGAGATTGGTGGGAGTTAGCAGCCCCGTTACATAACAGGGTGTCTCTGCCAAGCAGAGTTCTGGAACCTTACCATAGCTCTGGGGGAGACTGACACTGGCCATGGTCTATTCAAGGAGAGGGAATGACAGGAAGAGGACCCGTCCACGGATCATTTAGGACCATGACAGCACCAGGATGCTCCAAGAAGGCATAGTCTTTGGGTCTGTGGAGTATTTGGAGTTAGAAGAAAGCTGTCTGGACCACATTTGGTGGCTCATGCCTATAATCCCAGCACTTTGGGAGGCCAAGGTGGGCCGATCACTTGAGGTCAGGAGTTCGAGACCAGCCTGGTCAACATGCTGAAACCCTGTCTCTACTAAAAATACAAAAATTAGCTGGGCGTAGTGGAGGGTGCCTGTAATCCCAGCTACTTGGGAGGCTGAGGCAAGAGAATCGCTTGAACCTGGAAGGTGGAGGTTGCAGTGAGCTGAGATTGTGCCACTGTACTCCAGCCTGGGCAATAAGAGCAAGACTCTGTTTCAAAAACACAAAACAAAAACAAAACCCACAAAAAACGCTGTCTGACTTCTTTCTTTGTCTCCTGGGTCAGAATTAGTCACTTTGGGGACCTGTCCAGGGCTTGGCTTACCTCTTCTTAAACCTCACTCAGCCCAGAGGTCAGTGAGACATAGCATTGCCCAGGGTTAATCTGCTCTGGTGGTGTCAGGGAGCCAGCACCAGGAACCTTTCCCTGCGGGCGTGGAGGGGCCTTTGCTGCCATTGCCAGGGCTGGGTGTCGTGCCATTCCAGAGATTGAGAATTCTACTAGAAAAGTAAGAAGTTGAGGTATACAGTAGAAAAGATCAGATTATGAAGCCTGACCCCACCCTTTGCCTTGTGACCTTGGACGAGTCGCTGAACCTTTCTGGGCTTCGGTTTAGATAAGATTATCCAGCTAAAGAGGCTTGGGCATTCTGCCAATTTGTCCTTGAATCAACCTCCTTTTTATTAGACACGAAGTGTGGATTCTTTGCAAGGGACTTAGCAGTGAAGTACACAGGTATGTTGTACACCTCTTACTAGTTGATTAAAAAGGACATGATCAAATTCTCTTATTAGCATGAAGAAGAGGAAACTGTGCTGTTATTAACTGCCTATTGTGTGAACACTTTCACATAGATTGCTTCAGTGCGGCCTCACAATCACCTCCTGTGGTTGGTGTTATATTTCCTCTTACAGATGAGGAAAGTGAAGCTTCCAGAGGCAACGTGCCAAAGACCTCTGGGCTAATCATGGGTCTATCTGGCACCCAGATCCCTGTCCACCGGACTCCAAAATCCATACCCTTTCCCATACGCCACCTCGCCCTCAACTCACTCCATTCTGCTCACAAAGCAATGATGGAAAACACAGGGAAAATGGAACTTGGTAGTCCCAGCCTAAGTGGGTTGTAGCAATTTCCTGTTTATTTTAGTTTTCTTTTTCTTTTTCCTATAAATAGTGCCCTGGGGGCAGAATTTACTTAGTCTTCACATTTTTATTGAGCCCTTGTGTATTCAGAGCACTGTGCACTGGCTGAAACTCACTAAGAGCTGCAGAGATTGAGAAGTTCTGATGCTAGTTTATCATCTGGTAAGGGGCGAGGGGGACTTTAGGTGTGTGGAAGCCTCTGCTTACCTGGGGCATGAGGGCGTGTGCTCAGCGCTGTTCTGCAGGATCGCCATGTCATGGGCCTCACCATGTGCTCATTCCTGTGTTCATTCCTTCCGGGTATTTACATAGTGTCTGTTGTATGCACGGCTCTGTGCTGGGTGCTTGGAGGAAATAAAAAGAAATGAAGAATGTGGACTCTGTTCACCAGGAATTCCTGGCTTATCTGCGGAGATACGCATATTCCAGCAGTTCTCGACTGAGAGTGATTTTTTTCCCGCCAGGGGACATTTGGTGACATCTGGAAACATTGGGGGGTTGTGTGTGCCGCTTCTAGTGTCTGTGGCTGGAGAGCAGGAATGCTGCTAAACATCCCTTAATGCACAGCACAGCCTCCCCACCCTAAAGTATCATACAGCCTGGGTGTCAGGGGTGCTTGGGTTAAGAACCCTGGTATGTCTCAAGGGTGTGGTCCCCAAAAGCCATTTGATGCTCTTGGAGTGGTGTGTGCAGTTGGTGAGCAGTGCTGCTGTGACCTCCATGGAGAGGAGCTGGCGGCAGAGTGGAGTGCTCAGAGCTGCAGGCCCTAGGGAGAGTAGGGGAAGCCTGGACTGTGCTGAGCTGGGATAGAACTGAGGCAGCTGCAGGGAGGGCAGGCAGCCACCAAGGCAGGCACAGGCTCAGGGTCAGGAACGAGTGTGGAGCTGGTGGCACGGTGAGGAGGACCTGTCATAGGGCGGAGGCTCTGTGCCGGGAGCAGCAGGCAGTCTGGACCGAAGGAATGAGGGACATCGCAGACCCTGAGCTGAGTGATGCTGTGATGGATGCAGAGCTTTAGGAAGGTATTCAGTGGTGCTGGGCAAGATGGGGCAGAGAAAGGCCAGTCCAGTGGAAGGAGAACCCAGCCAGGGAATGGAAAATCAGGCGGTGATGTACCATGCAAGCTGGAGGGAACATTGCCAATCCTGGCCTGTTTCTCAGGTTACCAGTGAGAAAATCAGGTGTAGGGCGATGAGGCGTCTTGGCTTGTGGGCAGCACTGGGTTCAAGGCAGGTCCTTGGCCGCAGGACCCGGCCTCTACTGACCAGCATCCCATGGGAAACCTCAGCCTGTCCTCTCAGCAGCCCCGCAAGGCAGACACCATCATTTACCTCCACCATACAGAGGAGGGGACACACACTGTCACACACACTTCACCTGCCCCAGGCCTTGTTCTGGAAGTAGCAGTGCCAGGCTTTAGCCCGGGCCCTCGGACACCAGGACGCTTGCTCTTTAGCCATGGCCACTCTCGTTCCAGGTATAAGGCTGGTCAGCCTGCCCAGGGCTGGCAGTGGGGGCGTGGAGAGAGGGTGAAGGCAGAGCGTTGGGAAGGAGGTGTGTGTAGGACCCGGTGCCTGGCTGGGACTTGAGTCCCATGGTGTGCCTGCGACCCTGGAAGGTGTGTTACTTGCCATGCTCATTTTCTCCTTGGAGCCCATCTTCACTGCAGGGTGCAGTTCACTGCCTTTGCCAGTCCAGTGTTGCCTTCGCAATGGTGGCGTCTCCACGTTCTCCCCATTGGCACAGGCTTCATCAGTTGTGCACTGTTGCACCTTCAGTCTGTTCGCATGCACGCATGTATATATGCATGTGTGTGTGTGCATGTGTGTATACTTGTGTATACGTGTATGTATATGTGCGTACATGTGCTTATGTATGCAAGCATGTACCTACGTGTGTACACATATACATGTGCACACATAGGTGAATATATGCATGTGCATGTGTGTATATGTGTATATATGTACGTGTGTGTGCATATATGTATGTGGGTAGACGTATAAGTCTGTGTGTGTTGTGTGTGTGCACTTGTGCCGCTGGGATTTTGGGAGGAGCATTTGCTCCTCGCCCCGCCTGATGTGGCCAGGTGGCTGCGTGTAGTGTATTTAAATGCGTTCAACGACATGAGTGAACGTAAAACAACTCCTGGGCACCAGGTTTACAGCTGAGAAGCAGGTCCCCTCTTGGCGTGTGTCACAGCTGTCTGGCAGCCTGGGCTACTTTTAACAAGGGAGGAGAGAGCAGGTGAGGCAAAGAGGCCAGAAGAAGGGAGAGCAGAGAGGGGGGCCTGTGAGAGAGAAGGGAGTGGGCAAGAGCGGGCTCCCGGGGAGAGGGGCGGGACGTTTGTGAGTGGAGATCTTATCACAGAAAATTCAGGTTGGGCCAGACCTAGCCAGCTGACTCCACCCTTTATGAATGAATACATTTGATGCGAGGATTAACTGCAGGGATGACTGGCTTGGGGGTTTTTCTTTTGTGATTTCTAACAAAATGATTTTCCCCCTTTTCCATGATGATTGGGCCAACCTTTCAGGGTTAGGTCCATGGGCTCCTGCAGGATAGTGTATAGGATGGAAGATCAGGTTCGAGTATTTTCCCTTGGAGTCCTGCTTTGTGCCAATGTTAAAGTTACAGTGTTAAAAAGTTCGAGTTCTTAGGCAGGGAATATACCGGACTGAGGATAGTGGGTTTTCCTTAAGGAGACTTATTTCCTCTCTGAGGGCCTCAGCTGGATTTCATGTGGAAAACAGTTCCACAGGGCACCTGCTTTCCCGCATCCACTGAGGCATGGATTTCTCTGGTAGAGACCTTGAGCATATTAACCAAAGAGTTGGATGCTTGTATTAGTCAAGCTGCTCCAGTAAACATAAACGGAACCAATAAGATGGGTGTGTGTGTGTGTGTGTGTGTGTGTGTGATGTACGTAATATATTCTCAAAAAGTAGATCAGAGTCTTCTAAATGTCACAAATATGTTCCAGATACACATTTTACACAGGCACACACACACACACACACACACACACACACACACACATCTGGGAGCTGGAGACCCAGGAAAGCCAGCGGTATAATTCAGTCCGACAGTCCAAGTCCGGAGGCCGGAGAACTGGGGGGATTTGGAGGGAGGTGGTGGTCATGGTGTAAGTCCCAGAGTCCAAAGACCCAAGAATCAGGAGCACCAGTGTCCGAGGTCAGGCGGCGATGGGTAGCCCCGCTGAAGAAGAGAAAATGAAGTCGCCCACCCTTCCTCTGCCTTTTCATTCCACCCTGGTCCTCAGTCGATTAGGTGATGCCTTTCCACATCGGTGAGGGTGAACCTTCTTGACTCACTAGCAATTCAAACGGTCATCTCTTCCAGAAACACCCTCATAGACACACCTAGAAACGATGCTTTACCAGCTTTTTGGGAACCTCTTAACCCGGTTAGGTTGACATGAAATTGACCATCATGGTGTTCAACCTAGAAAGGCTGAATTTGAGATTCCCTGGGAATGTGTCCTGTCAAGACCCTCTTTGTACCTTTAGGCCACTTTCTGTTACTACCTCCCGGGACGGTGAGGCCACTTTCTCTTACTACCTCCCGGGATGGGGCTTCTCTCAGGTTTTCCTCTGAGTTCTGCAGTGCACACAGCCTCAGGTTCCATGACCCCTTCCTCTGCTTTCTTGCCCCCTATGATGCTCTCCTGAGGTGTGGGCCCGGATCTCTTGCAGGCAGGGTCTGAAGTGGTGCTGCTTAGAAACTGGAAGAACATTGGTAGCAACAAAGCAACGCTTCGAAGCACAGGCTGCCACTGACTCTCGCTTCTAACTGACAGCAGGGCAGTCAGGTACCATCATCATTTTGTTTTAGTTCTTGGCATTTTCCTCCCTGTATCGCTGTTTATGTTGGAGGTGCTCTGTGAGCATTGTTAACCCCATCCTATCCTGATAGATACAGAAGCCGTCCGTGTGAGCAGTCTAAGAGAAAAGAGGCGTGCGGTTGTAGAGGAGCAAAGTGAAACTTGGAGGCCACGTTGGCCATGTGTGTTAAGAACAGATGGCTCCTGGGAGTCTTCAAGAATTGCACTTGTTTGTAGGTAGAGGAGCTTGTTGACCTCTTTTCTCTCAAGGATGCCAAGGAAGTGAAAATTCCTCTGCAAAACTCAGTGTTGGATAGGAATATAGAGACCATTAGGCCTGCACGATAATTTTAAAGGCAGTAAAACGGGTGTAGAAAGCCTCTCAAAGGAAGATCAAAAGCCTCCTAATGTGACCAGTGTCAGTGCTGCTTCTCACTCAGAGCCCAGGCTCTCCTTTCTGGAGGGTTCTTTCCTGGGCAGTTGGTCCATCCGGCTCCTTGCTTGGTCTACACAATGAGCTTAGATTGTGCTCATCAAAAGCAGTGTCTCTCCTTTATTGCTTGCTTGTCTGGCATATTTTCACAACAAAGAATACATAATATTGAAAGCAAATGGTCCAGCACTCGAATCTGTTTTCTGAGAATTTAATTACGCTTCTCAGAGCAGTCAGATCTCTTCTTTGTGGCTTTATTGCTGTTTGGTCTTTATTAGGGCCAGGACTTGATGCTCTAGCGTGTACCAGATGCTAAAGAAGCCAAGGAGGGCTGATTCAATAAACAAATGATTTCAGACAGCTGCCATCTTCCTCCTCCTCCTCCTCCTCCCTTGTTCCAGTCCTCTGCACATCACATGTCAATGGAAATCTACCATTTAGAATTCATTCTTTTGAATGAGAGTCATAGATAAGACGGAAGGAGAATGTAGGTTGATTCCAGGCTCCATCATGTCCTAGATGTGTGAAGATGGCAAGTCCGTTAACTTCCTGAGCCTTTATTTTCCCGTCCATGTAATGGTGTATGATGCCTGTTCAGCTTGTTTCCTGAGGTTGCTGTGAGGATCAGAGAAGATAATGTATGAGGCTGGGCATAGTGGCTCATGCCTGTAATCCCAGCACTTTGGGAGGCTGAGGTGGGAGGATCACTTGAGGCCAGGAGTTCGAGACCAGCCTGGCCAACATGGCGAAACCCCCGTCTCTACTAAAAACACAAAAACTAGCCGAGTGGGGTGCCATGTGCCTGTAATTCCAGCTACTCAGGAGGCTGAGGCTGGAGAATTGCTTGAACCTGGGAGACGGAGGTTGCAGTGAGCTGAGATTGCCTCATTGCACTCCAGCCTGAGCAACACAGTGAGACTCTGTCTCAAAAAGAGAAGCTAATGAATTAGACCATTGTAGGGAAATGTAAGTTTCTCTACACACCATAAAGGAATAAAGGGAAGATCTGGGCTCTCTCTTTCTCTCTTTCTTTTTTCTTTTCTTTTTTTTTTGAGACGGGGAGTCTCGTTCTGTCGCCCAGACTCTGAAGTGCAGTGACACGATCTCAGCTCACTGCAATCTCCGCCTCCCGGATTCACGCCATTCTCCTGCCTCAGCCTCACGAGTAGCTGGGACTACAGGCATCCGCCACCACGCCCGGCTAGTTTTTTGTATTTGTAGTAGAGATGGGGTTTCACCGTGTTACCCGGGATGGTCTCGGTCTCCTGACCTCGTGATCCGCCCGCCTCAGCCTCCCAAAGTGCTGGGATTACAAGCGTGAGCCACCGCGCCTGGCCTGGGCTCTTTCATGCCCACCTAGCCCTTGGTGCCCCCGAGCCCGAGGGTAGGACCTGCCAACCTTGGGTCACATCATGTCCTTAGTTCCTAGCATGATGCTCCATGAATGTATGTGGAATTAATGAAAAAGGAGCAAGGAGATGGACTCTTAATATTTCCCATATAAATATAGAACTGAGAACAGTTTTCAAATTAACTGGACCAATTAATAGAGGAAATGATGTATTGGGTTGTTCGTTGGAATGCTGAGTGGCTCATTGAAAAATGTAATGTCAGGCAAGGATGAATTTCTGAAAAGTTCTGAGAAGTTTGCAGCTACTGTGTGAACACCACCTGGACTTTTCTTGCAGCCTTGTTTACCTGTGACTCTTCATTCCCAGGGTCATGTGCAAAATGTATCTCACGAGCTAATACACGGAGTGGAGAAACACAAAGAGGCAAAAAGAGCTCTTGAAGTCTGGGACCTAGTGGCAGTAGGTTTCTTATATAAGCTTGGATGGTGCCTGCAGGCTATAGGTTGTTGCTTAAAGGATTCTGTCCTTAGAAACGGAACTGGCCAGCAGCAGGGAAGTGCCCTTTTTGTTTTTAATTTCTGTTAATCAGATGGGGGAGTACGTTGTGTCTAAGGGGAATTTCACCTCCTGGTTTCTTCTGCTAGAATAATTTCCCTGTAATATCAGGAAATCCTATTTTTCCTTTTTCAGGAATGACAGAGGGCGAGTGGGTGATCTAGTAGATTGATTTAGGCCCAGCAACTGTGTGCCTCTTTGTAGGTTTTTGGCTGAGGGCCGCCCGGAAGAAAGGATGCTTGTTCACATTGCACAGAGGCACTGCGGATGGGCTTGTGGTGTCCTGAGGTTTGCGTTTCTTGAAAACCACCAGCCCGGTCCCTCCCCTGTTTCTCAGCTGGGCCCTTCCTGTGGTTCCCAATTCTTTTATTTCTCTCATGTTAATTCCTTGCTGTCTGCCTTGCATAATGCATTTGTCTTTTTCTGTCTCCAGTGGCAGGGAATTTTGATCCTTGCTTCTTTCCTGTGTCTGTGGCTGCTTCTCAGGGTTGTATTCTAGAATTCACCCCCTCTTCTCTCATCCCTCTCTTCCCCAAGCCTCTACACACTTTCCAGGCCACATTGTTCCCAGACCTCAGAATGCCCTGGGAAGCTTGTGAAATGCAGAGTCCTGGGTCCTGTCCCTGGCGCGTTGATTTGACAGGCCTGGGGTAGGACTGAGATGCTGGTGTTTTTAACGAGCATCCCGAGACACTTGGAGAAACAGCTCTAGGAAGACGATTCCCAAATCCAGATGCTGCCTGTTCTCAGGGAGAAATCCTGCTTTCCAGCTCTGTGCTATGTATGTCCTTGGCACCTCAGCTGAATCTTTCTGGAAGTAAATGCATCGCTATTCATGAAGGCCAAAAGGTGGAAACAACCCAAATTTCCGTTGACGGATGAAAGAGCAAACAAAATGTGGTCTCTCCATGCAGTGGAATATTATGCAACCTTACAAAAAAAGGAAATTCTGACCCATGCTGCTGCATGGGTGAAACCTGAGAATGTGCTAAGCGAAACAGGCCAGACACAAAAGGACAAATGTCCTATGATTCCACTTACTCAGGTACCCAGAATAGACAACTTCACAGTAGGGACAATGGTGGTTACCAGGGACTGGGGGGAAGGGAAATGGGGACTTCTTGCTCAGTGGGCACAGTTCCCATTGGGAAGATGGAAAAATTCTGGAGGTGGACGGCGGTGATGGTTGGACAACAATGTGAATGTACCTAGTGCCACTGAACTCTACAGCTGAAAATGGTAAAAATGGTAAATTTTATGTTACATATATTTTATCACAGTTTTTTAAAAAAGCAAACACATGGGTCTCCTCCCTTTCTCCCTCCCCAACTAAACTCCCCATCCTGAGGCCTCTCTGCAGTTCACATAACCCTGATAAAGCCGAGGGGGAGGGCTTGGGGGACCCACTTGACTTATTTTTTGCATTTAAGCTGAAAGTCATGAAAATGCGGTGTCCTTCTTTCCCGGACTCTCTTTAAGAAGATTAAAGGAAACCACATTCATAAGCCACAAGGACACTCCTGGAAAATTCTTTGTCCTGCTCCCCAAATCTTTTCTGCTTCCGTTTGTCCTGTTCATTGACGGAAGCCCGCTGGGAAGGACTGAGGACTGGGCTGGAGTTCTGCTGGTATAAATCACCTTGGAGAGGGGATGTGGGGACAGAGTCTGGACCATTCACAGCTGATTGCATTTTGTCTTGTGCAGAAAGAGCAGTAGGTGCCCAGAGAGAGAGGTCAGGGGGGAACCTTCCTCTGGATAATTGCACGACTTTCCCTTTAGCAGCCGCCAATGGGAAGGGGCCCCAGGCAGAGGCTGTCCCCTGGCTTTGCTGAGGTCTGATCTCTACCCTGCTCCAGGCTTCTAATACAGCCATTCTGTGACATGGAACCCAGCTCTTGTTTGAAAAGCCACTAGAGACCAGGTTTGGCCATACCAGTGTTTCATCATTCCACGAGCTGGTCTGGAATGCCAGCTTCCTCTTAGCTGTGAATTTGCTTGTCTGGACACAGGTGGAGCGATGCCACTCTTTTCTGCCAGAACCTTGAGGTTTTAGAATGTGACTTCTAGGACTTCTAGGCTGGGTTCAGTGGCTCATAGCCTGTAACCCAAGCACTTTGGGAGGCCAAGGCAGTTGGATCACTTGAGCCCAGGAGTTCAAGACCAGCCTGGGAAACATGGTGAAACCCCATTTCTACAAAAACAAAACAAAACGAGTATCTGGGTGTGGTGGTGCATGTCTGTCATCTCAGCTACTCAGGAAGCTGAGGTGGGAGGATGAATTGAGCCTGGGAGGTTGAGGCTGCAGTGAGCCATAAGGGCACCACTGCACTCCAGTCTAGGTGACAGAAGGAGACTCTGTTTCAAAAAGAATGTGACTTCTAAGTGGTTCTTGTCTGAAACCAAGCTCTAGTAAAGTCCTGCCGTTCTACATAATACATGGTAGCAATTTCTCAGTTCACCCAGGACATCATTGGTGATTGTGACTCAAAAGTAGCCACGTGGAACTGGGTGAATTACATGAAGGCCTGAGTTAAACAGCCTCCTAGGCTGGGCGCCTGTTTCCTATGTGGGCTGGGATCACTGAAAATAAGATTCTGAGGTGTTACCTGCTTTCATTACTGTAGGAAGGAAAGTCAGGCTTTCAGACAGAAATCATGTAGGCAGATAAGAACCAAACTCAGCCTTCAGTCAATGAATGTGCCCTGTGAGCCCTTAGCTCAAGATACCCACTGTTCAGTTTAAGAGGGTTTGGGGTTGCTCCCATCTGTAATCCCAGCACTTTGGGAGGCTAAGGCAGGCGGATCATTTGAGACCAGGAGTTCAAGACTAGCCTGGCCAACATAGCAAAAATTCATCTCCACTAAAAAATACAAAAATTAGCTGGGTGTGGTGGCACATACCTGTAATCCGAGTTACTTGGGAGGCTGTGGCAGGAGAATTGCTTGAACCCAGGAGGCGGAGGTTGCAGTGAGCCGAGACTGTGCCACTGCACTCCAGCCTGGGTGACAGAGCAAGACTCCGTCTAAAAAATAATAATAATAATAAAAGAGTGTAGCCATGTGGGCATTTTGAAGCCAGTTCCAAAGTTGTCTAAAGATCTTGTTTAATCATTTCCTTTTACCTACCACACAAACACTCCTTCGAACAAGCACATCTGAGAACTGAATGTATTTTCACTACTGTGGCTGCACGCAAGTCAGGCAGAATCAGACTCTGCCAAGGGAACTTGTGGTCTTGCTGCCAGTGCCACCTCCGGGACCCCCCTACGAATTCAGTGCTTCCCAAGAGTCACCAATGACAGGAGATTTCATTCTGGCCACTCCTGAATGAATCACAGGAGTGGCTTCTGCAGGAAGTGGTGGGGACACAAATGTACAAGCGTGGCATTTTCTGGATTCCTGTGAATTCATTCTGTAGGGAAGACAGTGCCAATGCATGCAAATGAATGCAGATCGACAAGCCTGGAAAAGCCTTAATTCAGCAGAGCACACACAATTGATTTCTCATTTCTTCAAGGCGGTCCCTGCTCTGCTAAGAAACGGAGACTGGAGGAGGGAAAGGACTCGGCTCTGGGAGGCTGTGCAAAAGACTCAGATTCTCAAGCAGGGCGGTTTGACCTCCACTTTTCATTCTTGCCGCACTTACACAGGATGCGGAATTTTAGTTTGCATTCAGTGGCCTGCTTTGTTGTAAATATGCTCACATTTTTCTTCATTGGTATCTGCCTAGCTCCCAATTTAGTATGCTCTGGGTGACGGGGAATCTGGGTTTGGGCAACGGAACGTCTGTCTTCCTCTGCCTTTATGGATTACCATGCAGATGTGGGAGTCAGCTCAGTTATTGCTCACCTGGTAGGGCTGGAGGCCAGAGGTTTTCAACTGTGGCAGCAAATTGGAATCTCCTGGGGAACTTTAAAAATTAATATCCACGGCCAGGCACAGTGGCTTATGCCTGGAATCCCAGCACTTTGGGAGGCTGAGGCTGGACAGTCTCTTGAGCCCAGCGATTTGAGACCAGCCTGGGCAACACAGAGAGACCCTGTCTCTACAAAAAAAAAATAATAAATAAACTAATTGGTCAGGTGTGGTGGTGCATGCTTGTGGTCCCAGCTACCTGGGAGGCTAAGGCAGAAGGATCGCTTGAGCCCAGGTTGTTGAGGCTGTAGTGAGCGGTGATCGCTCCACCACACTCTAGCCTGGGCAACAGAGTGAGACCCTGTCTCAAAAAACAAACAAACAAACAAAAAAACCACATATCTGGGTCCTCCTCCAATCCAGTTGGATCAGAATCTTTGGGTGATGCCCAGACATTATTTATTTGTTTGCTTTAAATCAGTCCCTTGGGTGATTCAAATGTGCTGCAGTATGCAGAACCCACGGGCCGCCCAGAAGGATCGGCTCTCCTGGATAGACACGAGACTTTCTTTCCACTAGTGATCATGACGATGAATGTATACCCTCTCGCCAAGCCAGCGGCATCTCCAGCAGTGGGGAGTATGTACCCGTCCTGTGAGCTTGGAGCTCCCTGGCTCCATGCCGTGAAGAAGCTGAACGAGTTCACCCACAGTGTGTTTGGACTCTGAGTTTCTTCATCTGTGCAGTGGGTGTAAAGATACCTGTCTGGTGTTCCCCATAGAGTTGTTGGAAAGGTGCAAATGAAACCAGATGTGTTTGGAAAAGCAGCTGGAAATTGTAACTGGGCGCTACGCTAAAGGGACCTCTGCTATACCCTAGCATATTAGAGGTGATAAAAAGCCCAGTGCCTGGTGACTTTAGCATGAGAGCACAAATAAGTATCAAAATGTGTCAGCTCATCAAAACATTTATAAAACCCCTTCCAAAAGAGGTACTGGAATAAACGGAGCTGTGCTTACACAGGACGTGCACTTTTAGGAATTCTGATTCGTTGGGGAGAAGTTAAAGCAGTAGAAAACACTACCTTACGTTGTCACTGGTTTCAGACAAACCCGGAGTCTCCATCACCAGCAAAAACCTGCTTTACTGTTTATTATTATTCTTTTTTTGAGATGGAGCCCTGCTCTGTCGCCCAGGCTGGAATGCAGTGATGCAATCTCGGCTCACTGCAACCTTCGCCTCCTGGGTTCAAGCGATTCTTCTGCCTCAGCAGCTGCCCGTTGGGAGACTCGGAGCTCATTACTGAAGCATTACTAAATGTGGCATGTCTTTATTTTCATAGATAAGGCTTCACTTTGGCTTCCAGGAATTAGACTCCGTAGTGGCTACTGGGGCATCGTTTTCTGATTTCCAGGTGCCCCTTTGTAGCTGTCATCAAGCCTGGGAGTGTGGCACAGTGGATGGTCAATCTGTGTGTTTTGTTCAGCTGAGAAGAGAGATTGTGCTCATAAAAGCTCACTAAAGCTGGTACGAGTGTTTGCTTATTTCCGAGGGAAAAAAGGTTCCTGGTCCAGGTGATTTCAGGGTGTTCTGAGACTGCAACAGGGAAAGCAAGCCGACCACGTGGGGCTAATATTGACAGTTCCCATAATAGATGGACCGGAGCGAGCATACTTTGTTTGACTTTGCCTCAGTTGTTTTCTTTTTCCGAGCCGAATTAACAGCACACACCTGGAGGAACACGGTGGGGATGGTGTTGTCTTTCCCTCACGAGCAGGAGAGGTTTGGATTGACTGCCCAGGCCAGCTCAGAAGAGGAAATTCTGAAAGGGGATCCGTCTTTGTCGTATTCCCTGAATCAAGTGTTTCTGGCTGCAGCTGCCTAGCCAGGTGTTTTGCTGGCTTTATGGCCTGGCCTTTTATTTTTCTGCCTCTTGACCAACAAGAGGCCTTCCTGAATGTGCTCCACAAGATGTGTCAGGATGGGGAGTGAGGACACAGCCACCCTGGACGCGGGCAGCCCTGGGGAAGGCATGATGACAGGCTTTTGAGTTCTTTGGACAGGCCATAAATGAATCGTGTGGGTCTTTGGGGAGTAAAGCAACACTGTTGTAAATCTGTGGGCTTTGTCAGCCTTTCAGTGCTGAACCTGTAGTTGGTCAAGTCATACAATGTGCAGTGGGCCTCTAAAGTAAGGCCTGTTATGAATATGTGAGCTTCTTGAGGGCAGAGCCTTTGACTTTATAAAAAGTACTTAATTAGGCCGGGCGTGGTGATTCATGCCTGTAATCCCAGCACTTTGGAGGCCGAGGCAGGCAGATTGCTTGAGTCCAGGAGTTCGAGACCAGCCTGGGCAACATGGTGAAACTACGTCTCTACAAAAATCCAAAAAAAGAAAAATTAAAAAATGAGCCAGGTGTGGTGGCATGCATCTGTAGCCCCAGCTACTCGGGAGGCTGAGGTGGGAGGATCACTTGAGCCCAGGAGGTGGAGGCTGCAGTGGGCCGTGATCATGCCACTATACTCCATTCTGGGTGACAGAGGGAGCCCCTGTCTAAAACAAAAGCGAAATCAAAAACGATGTGATCAGTGTTTGCTGAACTGATGGTGCATTATGCAGTGTTTAGAGTGAATTCAGAACTCAAAAGTAGGGAAAGTGCAAGTGATGGATGTGGCTGTATCTCTACATTCATCTGTGTTCACTTCAAACATTTATGCCTCTCTGTTCGCTTGACTGCAGCGGTGGGCTGTGCTGGATACCACTAGGATTATGAATGATGCCATCTGCACACAGGCATTTGTCACTGCCCCCCTAGAGAGAACAGAGTTTCCCTGACTTGCTATGATGAGGTAATGGCATAATGGATCTGAAAGTGCTTTTCAGCTGGAGTGCGGCGTGGCAGTGGTGAGATTTCATTAATGTGAATGCTCATAGCAACCAGCTGTTTTATCTTGCTGCTTCCACTATGAGGCAAGAGGGTGATGGAACACATGATAGATTGCTAGCACACTGCTAACCCTGCACACACATATATTGCTTATAATATCACACTACTTATTATGCAAATTCGGTAGCAATGTGGATCTCCTTTGGGCCACATTTGGAAGTGTGTGCATCAAGTAAATAAAAATTTCTAAGGTAGCACAGAGCACTTACCACCACAATGATGAAAAGAATAATGTCCCTTCAGTTCTAGCCTAAATGCTACACACTGCCCTGTGGGTTCACACTAGTGAATTTAATTACCAAGATGACATGGTGAGATAGGAGTGTTATTTCCTTTTTACAGATAAGGCCTAAAGTCAAGAAGTATGTGGGGCAGGCAGGATTTCAGCTCGTAGGTTGGCCTTGCCTCAAAGTCTGTATTATTGATAATTATGTTTTAGTAACAACTTAGTTCCATGGGTTCCCTGATGTAGGTTTTACAGAGTACGAAGCTAGCTAGGCTTCAGTCAAAGCTGTCTTGCAGCTTGAAAGAAGAAATGATATTATTCGCTTTCCCCACTCAATAAGAAGTGTCTAATACAATGTGTGGTACATAGCTAGTGCCGTGTATTTACTGGTATATGTTTATAGCCTTTATTTTATTTTATTGTGTTTTTTATTTTATTTTATTTTATTTTTGAGACCAAGTCTCACTCTGTCGCCCAGGCTGGAACGCAGTGGTATAATCTTGGCTCACTGCAGCCTCTGCCTCCTGGGTTCAAGTGATTCTCCTGCTTCAGCCTCCTGACTAGCTGGGACTACAGGTGTGCACCACCACACCTGGCTAATTTTTTTATTTTTTTATTTTTTATTTTTAGGAGAGACGGGGTTTCGCCATGTTGGCCAGGCTGGTCTCGAACTCCTGACCTCAGGTGATCCACCCGCCTTGGCCTCCCAAAGTGCTGGGATTACAGCATGAGCCACCACACCTGGCCTAGCCTTTCTTTTTAAAAAAAGTTTTTAAATTTATATGCGGTAAAAATGACTCTTACGGTGTGCAGTCTGAATTCTGACACAGGCATAGAATCATATTACCACCACCACAATCGGATACAGAACATTCCCATAACTTCTCCAGATTCCCCTGTGTTACTCCTTTGCAGTCCAACTATCTGTCCAGCCCGAAGCCTCGGCAGCCTTTCTCTATAGTTCGCTTTGCCTATAGTTTTCCTTTTCTTTTTCTTTTCTTTTCTTTTTTTTTTTTTTTTTTTGAGACAGCGTCTTGCTTTTTTTCTCAGGCCAGAGTGCAGTGGCGCGATCTTGGCTCACTGCAAGCTTCACCTCCCGGGTTCACGCCATTCTCCTGCCTCAGCCTCCCAAGTAGCTGGGACTATAGGCACCTGCCACAGCGCCCGGCTAATTTTTTTTTTGTATTGTTAGTAGAGATGGGGTTTCACCATGTTAGCCAGGATGGTCTCGCTCTCCTGACCTTGTGATCCCCCTGCCTCGGCCTCCCAAGCGTTGGGATTACAGGCGTGAGCCACCGTGCCGGGCCATAGTTTTCCTTTTCTAGAATGTAATACTCTTACGGTATACAGCTTCTTTCTCTTAGCATAATTTCTTTGGAGATTCATCCATGTCGTTGCGTGTATCAACAGTCTGTTCCTTTTCGTTGCTGAGTGGTAAGCCATTGTATGGTGGTGAAGGGTTTGTTTCACCATTCTCAGTTGAAGGGCTTTGAGGTTCTTTCCAGTTTGTTTGTTTGTTTTTTGAGACAGAATCTTGCTCTGTCATCCAGGCTGGAGTGCAGTGGCGTGATCTTGATTTACTGCAAGCTCTGCCTCCTGGGTTCAAGCAATTCTCTGCCTCAGCCTCCTGAGTAGCTGGGATTACAGTTGTGCAGCACCACGCCTGGCTAATTTTTATATTTTTAGTAGAGACGGGGTTTCGCCATCCTGGCCAGGCTGGTCTTGAACCCCTGACCTCGTGATCTACCCACCTCAACCTCCCAAAGTGCTGGGATTACAGGCGTGAGCCACTGCGCCCGGCCTCCAGTTTTAATGATTTTGAATATAGCTGTTACAAGCATTTGCATATAGGTTTCTATGTGAACATATGTTTTCATTTATCTTGGGTAAATAAATAGCTAGGAGTGGGATTGCTGGGTCATATGTAAGTTTTTATTGAACCTTGTCAGAAATTGCTAAACTGTTTTCCAAAGCATCTATGCCATTTTATATTCGCACCAGCAGCGTATCATGATGCTATTGCTCTATATTCTTGTTAGCTCTTGTTATTGTCAGTTTTTAAAACATTCTAGTCAAATTAATAGTCATGTAGTGATATCTCACTATGGTATGAATTTTCAGTTCCCTAATAACTTATGAGTTTGAGCATCTTTTCATCTGCCTATTTGCCATCTGTATATCTTTAATGGAGTGTTTGTTCAAATCATTTACCCATGTTTAAAAACCATGTTGTTTTTCTTGTTGAATTTTGAGAATTCTTTATAGATGTTGCCTTTCCATATAAATGTTAGGACTATCTTGTCAGTTTCTACAGCAGACTTGCTGGGATTTGAATTGGGATTGCATCGAATCTGTACATCAACTTTGGAGAAACTAATATCTTTGTAGTATTGACCTTCCAGTTCATAGACATGATCTGTCCATTTATTTTGGTTTTGATTTCTTTAATCAATGTTTTATAGTTTTCAGCATATTATCCTGTATGTACTTTGTTATAGTAATGTTTACACCCAAGCATTTTATTTTTGCAGCTGTTGTGAATAGTATTATTTTTAAAATTTTTATTTCCAACTGTTCATTGCTAATATATAGAAACATAGTTGGTTTTTATGTGTATGCTGTGACCTTGCTAAACTCACTTAATAGTTCTAGATGCTTTTTTTGGGTTAGTTCTTTGAGATTTTTAAAAACATAAACAATCATGTTATCTGCAAACAGAGATATATTTTATCCTTTTCAATCTGTATGCCTTGCTTTATTGTCCTCACTAGGACTTTCAGTGTGATGCTGAATAGGACATAGGAATGATGAGAGAGCAGACATCCTTCTTCTTTGCCTTATTCTTGACCTGAACAGAAACCATTCAGGCTTTTACCCTAAAGTATGATGTTAGCTGTAGGAATTTTGTAGATCCTCTTTATCTAGTTAAGGAAGTTTGCTTTCTATTTCTAGTTTGCTGAAGTTGTTTTAAGTCATACGTGGATATTGAATATTATGAAATACTTTTTATGCGTCTGTTGAGATGTCATATGGTTTTTCTTAGTCTGTTAAAATGGTAGATTATATCGGTTGATTTTTGAATGTTGAACCCGCTTTGTATTCTTGAAATGCATATCACATAGTTGTGGTGTATTTTTTTTTATTATATATTGCTGGATCCCATTTGGTAACAGTTTGTTAAGAAGTTTTGTGTCTGTGCTCATGGAGAATACTGGTACTATTTTATATTCCTACCAGCAGTGTATAACTTTTAATGTGTTTGTCTGATTTTGATATCAAAGGAATCCTTGACTTACAAAATAAGTTGCAAAGTATTTCCTTCTCTTCTGTTTTCTAGAAGAAATGGTGTAGAATTGGTATTATTTTTTACTTAAATTCTTGGTGCAATTCATCAGTGAAATTACTTGGACCTTCAGTTTTCTTTTTTGGAAGGACTTTAACTACAAACTCAATTTCTTTACTAGACACAGTAGTATATCCAGATTGCCTGTTTTTTCTCAAGTGGTAGTTTTTATCTACTAAAGAACTGGTCTATTTCATCTAAGCTACGCAAAGCTAAGCATTAGCAAACTGAAGCCCACAGGCCAGCCACCTCTTTTTATGAATAAAGTTTTATTGGAACACAGCCATGCCTGTTCATTTGCTTATTGTCCATGGCTACCTTTGCACTATAATGGCAGAGTGGAATAGTTATGACAGAGACCATATGACCAACAAATTTTAAATATTTGCTGCTTGCCCATTACAAAAATATTTGCTCACATCTGATTGGAGTTGTCTCATACATGGGCTTAGGGTTGTTCATAATGTTCTTTTATTAGCCCTTTAATGTCTATAGGGTCTGTAGTGATATGTCTTTATTCATTCTTAAGATTGGTAATTTGTGTTCTCTTTTTAAAATCAGCTTGGCTAGAGGTTTATCAGTTTTATATGTCTTTTAAAAGAGACAGCTTATAGTTTGATTGATTTGCTCTATTGTTTTTCTGTTTTCAATTTCATTGATTCCTGTTCTTATCCTTATATGTTCTTTCCTTCTGCCAAATTTGGGTTAAATTTGCTCTTCTTTTTCTAGTTTCTTGAAGTGAAATGTTATATGTTTGATTTTAGATCTTTCTTATTTCTCATATAAGCACTTAATGTCATACATTTCTCTCCAAGCTATATTCCACAAATTTTTGGTACTTTGTATTTTTATTTCAGTTAATTCAAGATGTTTTCTAACTTGCCTGTCTTTGACTTTTGGACTATTTAGAAGTGAGTTGTTTGCTTTCCACATATTTGAGAATAATCTACATAATCTGATATTGATTTCTGGCTTAAGTAAATTACAGTCAGATAACATACTTTGTGATTTTTTTAATTTAAAGTTTGTTTTATGATAAAGTTTGATTTATATATGTAGTATATCTTGTTGAATGTTCCATGTGTGCTTAAAAAGACTTTGTGTTCTGCCATTAGTGAGTGGAGTGTAAATTAGGTAAAAATATTTAATAGTATCATGCAGGACTTCTGTATCCCCGCCAATTTTCTGTCTGCTTGTTCTATTTGTTACCAAGAAAGGGGTGTTGAAATAACCATCCAAGTATAATGTTGGATTTGTCCTATTTTTCTTTCAGTTATTGCCTCACATATTTTGAAGCCCTGTTTTTAGATAGGTACACATTTAATATTGTTACTTCTTTGTGGTGAATTTATTCTTTTATCATTATATGACAATCCTCTTTTTCATGGATGTCCTTGTTCTGAAGTTTACTTTGTTTGCTATTTATATTCATTTTTCTTTTGGTTAGTATGCATGATACTTCTTCTCCCATCCTTTTAACTGACCTTATATATATCATTATAGGTGTTTCTTATAGATAGCATATATTTGAACTGTAGCTTTTGGAAATCCAGTCTAATAATCTGTATCTTTTTATTGATGTATTTGAGCCATTTACATTTACTCTAATTATTATTAGAGTAAATAGTGGGCCTACTATTTTATTATTTGCTTTGCGTTGATCTCTTCTGGTTTTTGTTCCTGTCTTCACCCTTTCCTGCCTTCTTTTGTGTTATATGATTTATTTCTTTTGTTTGTTTGTTTGTTTTCTTTTTTTTTTTTTTTATTGATCATTCTTGGGTGTTTCTCGCAGAGGGGGATTTGGCAGGGTCACGGGACAATAGTGGAGGGAAGGTCAGCAGACCAACAAGTGAACAAAGGTCTCTGGTTTTCCTAGGCAGAGGATCCTGCGGCCTTCCGCAGTGTTTGTGTCCCTGGGTACTTGAGATTAGGGAGTGGTGATGACTCTTAACGAGCATGCTGCCTCCAAGCATCTGTTTAACAAAGCACATCTTGCACCACCCTTAATCCATTTAACCCTGAGTGGACACAGCACATGTTTCAGAGAGCACAGGGTTGGGGGCAAGGTCACAGATCAACAGGATCCCAAGGCAGAAGAATCTTTCTTAGTACAGAACAAAATGAAAAGTCTCCCATGTCCACTTCTTTCCACACAGACACAGCAACCATCTGATTGCTCAATCTTTTCCCCACCTTTCCCCCTTTTCTATTCCACAAAACCACCATTGTCATCATGGCCTGTTCTCAATGAGCTGTTGGGTACACCTCCCAGACGGGGTGGTGGCCGGCCAGAGGGGCTCCTCACTTCCCAGAAGGGGCAGCCGGGCAGAGGTGCCCACCACCTCCCAGACAGGGCGGCTGGCCAGGCGGAGGCGCCCCCCACCTCCCTCCCGGACAGGGCGGCTGGCCGGGCGGGGGCTGACCCCCCCACCTCCCTCCCGGACGGGGCGGCTGGCCGGGCGGGGGCTGACCCCCCACCTGCCTCCCAGACGGGGCGGCTGGCCTGGTGGGGGCTGACCCCCATCTCCCTCCCAGACGGGGTGGCTGCCGGGCGGAGACGCTCCTCACTTCCCAGACGGGGTGGCTGCCGGGCGGAGACGCTCCTCACTTCTCAGTCGGGGCGGCTGCTGGGCGCAGGGGCTCCTCACTTCTCAGACGGGGCGGCCGGGCAGAGACGCCCCTCACCTCCCAGATGGGGTCACGGTTGGGCAGAGGCACTCCTCACATCCCAGACGGGGTGGCGGGGCAGAGGTGCTCCCCACATCTCAGACGATGGGCGGCCGGGAAGAGGCGCTCCTCACTTCCCAGACTGGGCGGCCGGGCAGAGGGGCTCCTCACATCCCAGATGATGGGCGGCCAGGCAGAGACGCTCCTCACTTCCCAGACAGGGTGGCGGCCGGGCAGAGGCTGCAATCTCGGCACTTTGGGAGGCCAGGGCAGGCGGCTGGGAGGTGGAGGTTGTAGCCAGCCGAGATCAGGCCACTGCACTCCAGCCTGGGCACCATTGAGCACTGAGTGAATGAGACTCCGTCTGCAATCCCGGCACCTCGGGAGGCCGAGGCTGGCGGATCACTCGCAGTTAGGAGCTGGAGACCAGCCCGGCCAACACAGCGAAACCCCGTCTCCACCAAAAAAATACAAAAACCAGTCAGGCGTGGTGGCGCGCGCCTGCAGTCGCAGGCACTCTGCAGGCTGAGGCAGGAGAGTCAGGCAGGGAGGTTGCAGTGAGCCGAGATGGCGGCACTACAGTCCAGCCTCCACTCAGCATCAGAGGGAGACCGTGGAGAGAGAGGGAGAGGGAGACCGTGGGGAGAGGGAGAGGGAGCGGGAGAGGTATATGATATATTTCATATCCAATTTAAACTTTATCTCTACTGAGTCTTTACTGACTCTTTCTTTCTTGGTGTTTATGTGTGTGTGTTTTGTAGGGATTATTTATTTATTTATTTATTTTTTTGAGATGGAGTCTCGCTCTGTTGCCCAGGCTTGGCGCAATCTCGGCTCACTGCAAGCTCTGCTTCCCGGGTTCACACCATTCTCCTGCCTCAGCCTCCTGAGTAGCTGGGACTACAGGCACCCGCCACCACGCCTGGCTAATTTTTTGTATTTTTTAGTAGAGACAGGGTTTCACGTTGTTAGCCAGGATGGTCTTGATCTCTTGACATCGTAATTTTTTGTATTTTTTAGTAGAGACAGGGTTTTACGTTGTTACCCAGGATGGTCTTGATCTCCTGAGATTGTAATCCACCCATCTCAGCCTCCCAAAGTGCTGGGATTACAGGTGTGAGCCACTGCACCTGGCCAGGATTTATAATATACATACCTACCATTCACAGCCTACTTTAAGGTAGCATTTTATCACTTGAAGAAAATCTAAAAGTCCTATAACCAAATAGACTTGTTTAGTGTTTCCTCTTCATAGTTTTTATATTTATTACATCTACATACATAAAAACATCATTTTGACCAGGCGCGGTGGCGCACGCCTGTAATCCCAGCACGTTGGGAGGCTGAGGCGGGCGGATCACGAGGTCAGGAGACCGAGACCATCCTGGCTAACACGGTGAAAACCCGTCTCTACTAAAAATACAAAAAATTAGCTAAGTGTGATGGCGGGTGCCTGTGGTCCCAGCTACTCAGGAGGCTGAGGCAGGAGAATGGCGTGAATCCGGGAGGCGGAGCTTGCAGTGAGCCAAGATGGCACCACTGCACTCCAGCCTGGGCGACAGAGTGAGACTCCATCTCAAAAAAAAAAAATGATTTTAATTTTTGCTTTCAACAGTCATTCTAATTATGAAGAAGTTAAGCAGAGACAAATCATTTGTCATATTTATCCAGATATTTATCATTTCTTTAGCTCTCTCTTTATTCTTAAAGTTCCAGGTTTTCTTTTGCCATCATTTTCCTTCAACCTGAAGCATTTCCTTTAGCATTTATTTTAGAGAACATTTTCTGCTGATAAAGTATTTTTTTCTGTCTCTTTTTTCCTTCACTGAGAATGTCTTTATTTCCCCTTTATTTCTAAATGGTATTTTATTGGATATAGACTTTCATTGGATAGAATTTAAAATCTTTAAGGATTTTTTTCCATTGTTTTCTGACTTCCATCATTCATGATGAGAAATTGGACTCATTCTCGTCACATTTTCCTGTAGATGGGTCACGTGTTGATTTTCTCTGGCTAGTCTCAAGATTGTTTTTCTTTATTTTTGATTTTTGGCAGTTTGATTGTTGTGTGGGTATTCTTTTCTTTGAGTTTATTTTGCTTGGGATTTGATGAACTTCTGTAATCGGTACCTAATGTCTTTCACCATACATGGGAAGTTTTCAGCCATTCTTTCTTTAAATATTTTTTTTCTGTACCAATCTCTTTCTCTTTCTTCACTCATTGTTTGACTGCAGTGACGTGAATATTAGATCTTTTGATATTGTCCCAGGTATCTTTAAGCTCTTTTCACCTATTCTCAATTTTATTATCTCTACAAGATCATTCTCTCTTCCAGTATGAGTCGTTTTGTTGTCATCTACGTTTTGTTATTTTTACTCATCTAGTGAATTTTTAAAAAAATTTCAATTATTGTGTGTTTCAAGTCTAAAATTCACATTTTTTCCAAAATTTTTACTTCTAAAAATGTCTGTCTTTTCATTCGTTTCAACAGTGTTCCCACTTACTTAGGGAGCTGCTTTAAAGTTGTGTCTGATAATTCCAACATCTGAATTGTCTGGGGGTTGGCATCTATTGATTGTGTTTTAACTATTTGTTTAGTATGATGAATAATTTTGGATTATATCCTGTGTATTTTTTTGTTTTTTTGAGATAAGGTCTTGCTCTGTTGCCCAAACTGGAATGTAGTGGCGTGATCTCCGCTCACTACAACCTCCACCTCTCAGGTTCAGGCAATTCTCTTGCCTCAGCCTCCCAAGTAGCTGGGATTACAGGTGCTTGCCATCATGCCTGATTTTTGTATTTTTAGTAGAGAAGGGGTTTCACCATGTTGGCCAAGCTGGTCTCAAACTCCTTCCTGACCTCCAGTGATCCGCCCGCTGTGGCCTCCCAAAGTGCTGGGATTACAGGTGTGAGCCGCCGCACCCGGCCCTATGTCCTATGTATTTTGAACATTATGTTGTGAGATTCTGAATCCTGTTAAAATCTGCTGGAAAAGGTTGAAATTTCTTTCCTTTTCTTTTCTTTAAAAAGCAGACAGTCAAGCAAATCAGGCTCAGAGGGCAAGTCTGTCCTGCCTTTTGTGAGTAGTGGTAACAGTATCAGTTAAGTTTTCAAAGCCTTTGCTATGCTGTTTGTATCTGCCCCACATACACACTTTTCAGGAGTTAGTATGGGACTTACGTGGTTCTTCAAGTTGTAGTTTAATTCTCGAAGCCATGTTTCTTTGGGTGTGTTTTACGCATGAGCATTTCCTGAGTGAGCCGGGACTTGTGCTGATGCATACACAGATTTATAGGATCTCTTTTTTTCAACTCTCTTCTCTCTGGAATTTCTTTCACACCCTTGATCTCAGGCGTGCTTTTTCCCAGGTGTCTTGTCAGAAGATGGATGTGTCTCAGAGCTTTACCCTCCCACACCACATACGTGATTTTGCTATTTTGCAGTTCTTCATAACTGGGTCTGGCCTCAGAGCAAAATAAGAGAAAAGGAAGATAGAAATAATCAGAGGCTGGGTGTGGTGGCTCAAGCCTGTAATCCCAGCACTTTGGGAGGCTGAGGTAGGTGGATCGCCAGCCCAGGAGTTCAAGACCAGCCTGGGCAATGTGGCGAAACCCCATCTTTACTAAAAATACAAAAATTAGCCGGGTGTGGTGGTGCACGCCTGTAGTCCCAGCTACTTGGCAGGCTGAGGCAGGAGGATCAATTGAGACTGGGAGGTTGAGGCTGCAGTGAGCTGTGATCATATCATTGAGCAAAACCCTATCTCAAAAACAAAACAAAACAAACAAACAAAAAATCAGAACCTTGCCTCTAGTCCCAGCTACTCAGAAGGCCGAGATGGGAGGATCGACTGAACCAGGAGTTTGAGAGCAGCCTAGGCAATGTAGCAAGACCCCATTTCTCAAAAAAATAAAAAATAAATCAAATCTCCCTTACACTCTGTAGACCATAGAACCCTTTTATTCCCACTTTCTTTGGCCAGGGAGAAGGGTTATTTCTTGGGATTTTAGGGGCTTATATTGCCCAGTAGCAGTGTAACCTCATGACTGGGCTGGCCCTAGAGCAGGGCAGGTAGAAAGTAAGAGAGAAAAAAAGAAAAAAAATTCCTGGGCCCTTCCATCTGACTCTTCACTTTTAGGGACTGCTTGTCTCAGTCCTCTGGCCAGAAAAGGGGGATTTTTCTTGGAATTTTTGGTGTCTTCTTCCAGGGTGCGGTTCCTTGACTTGACTTGCTTTTTTTTTTTTTTTTTTGAGAGGGAGTGTCGCTCTGTCGCCCAGGCTGGAGTGCAGTGGTGTGATCTTGGCTCACTGCAACCTCCGCCTCCCAGGTTCAAGTGATTCTCTTGCCACAGCCTCCTGAGTAACTGGGACTATAGGCATGCGCCACCACGCCCGGCTAATTTTTTGTTGTTGTTGTTGTTGTTGTATTTTTAGTAGAGACAGGGTTTCACCATGTTGGTCTGGCTGGTGTTGAGGTCTCCAACTCCTGACCTCAAATGATCCGCCTGCCTCGGCTTCCCCAATTGCTGGGATTACGGGCGTGAGCCACCGCGCCCAGTTTTGACTTGCTTTTGGATCAAAGTCAAGAGATAAAGGAGGAAAAGTTAATCCAGGAAACTTACCAGTGGATACTTCTTCAACTTTCGACTTCGCTGTCAATCTCTCTGATACTGTTTTCTTTGCAGAACCTCAAATAGTTGGTTTTTGTATTCTGTGCAGAAATTTAACCTGTAATTAGTGGGCGGCATGGGTTAGTGGGCTTGCTTCATCTTGGCCAGTCCTGCAAGTTGTATGTCCCCTATATTTAGAACAAATAGTGGCATAATATTTTTTTGGCACTTGATTTTTAAAAACTTTTTTATTTGGCCATTAATAGCAACAACGAGTCAAATAACAGTTATCCAATTCTTACTAAGGGCCAGACACTGTTCTGAGCATTATGTTTATAGTAACCCATTTAATCATTGCAATAACCCTATTAGGTGGGTAGTATTAGTCCCATTTTAGAGATGATGTTACCTCCTTGGAGGAATTAAGTAATTTGCCAAGGTCACATAGCTAGTTAGTCAAGGAATGATCTAGGCTGTGTGGCTCAAAAGTCCACAGACATAACTACAATTATACAATAAGAAGAAGCATGTTAATATCTTAACACTTGACTATCACATATTAGCACATGCTAGCTAGAAAATTGCCATAGGGATAAATGTACAAATCACTTTCAGAATGAAGTGCCTGGTTAGTGCCTCACATTGGTCATCCTAAAGTCAGAATTATATTCATTCTGCATGTAGGAAATCTGAGAAAAGCCAGGTGACTTGCAGAAGAGGTGCCAGGTAGCATTCTATAGTACAGACAAGCGTGATTTCAGTGATTGCGGCTGTCTTTTCTGGAAGGTGTGGTACATTTACAAATGTACCCACATATTCAAATATTGGAATAGTAGAATCATAGGTGCTTAGAGCTGGAAGAGACTCCGGGGGTCTAAGCCCACCTCCTGATTTTAAAAATCACACCCTCATGGGTAGGAAGGCACCTTGTCAAAGGTAAAATGATTTGTGAGTGTCAGATGTTATAGATAAGGAAACAGCTCTAGAGAGGTAAACTGAGGAAATCCTCATTTTTTTTTTTTTTTTCTTTTTGGAGTCAGGGTTCCTTTCTGTCACCCAGGCTAGATTGCAGTGATATGATCATGGCTCATTGCAGCCTCAAACTCCTAGGGTCAAGCAATCCTCCTGCTTCAGCCTCCTGAGTAGCTGGGACTACAGGTGCGTGCCGTTACACCTGGCTAATTTTCTTATTTTTTGTAGAGATAGTGTCTCACCTTGTTGCCCAGGCTGGTCTTGAACTCCTGGACTTGATAGTGTCTCACCTTGTTGCCCAGGCTGGTCTTGAACTCCTGGGCTCAAGCAATCCACCCGTCTTGGCCTCCCAAAGTGCTGAGATTACAGGTATGAGCCACCGTGCTTGCTCTCTCATCTTCACCCTCATCGTCATAGCTGCATTTGTAAGGCACAGATGTCCCAAGCACCCCGCGGGGAACATCCGTGATGTTAAAATCACCCTGCAAAGTAGGTAGCATAATTCTCAGTTTTTTCATAGGAGGGAACAAATACTCAGAGGGGGTGGACCACCTGCCCAACCAGGTTGGCACACTGGGGTCAGGGTTCATGGATTCTTCTTTACTGAGGACGTCTTACCTGTGGGTACCTGCCACGTACGAATGGTATGTGTAATCACCATGGAGTGTCTCGTCCACATTGGTACACTTTTCTGGGTGCAGAGCGGCACTAGGAATAATTATACTGGGATTATTCTGGCAAATTGGGACAAAGGGGCTACCCTCCCTATGAATCTGTATTTCTGGATTGCATGATTTATATTGACCATGAGTTTGCTTGATTTAGATGACATATGTGCTGGTGCTCATGCGCGTTTAGTAGTGGGTCTGTGAGTCTGTTTTCTAAGGTCATAGAGACGAGCCACACAGTGCCGGGTAGTCCCTTACTCCATGTACAGGGGTCACACACAAATTTTGCTCGTGGTGGCTGAGCAAGAAAGTCTCTTTTAAGCAAATGTAATTTAAAAATATGAGTGCTGGGAAAAGTCGTGAAGAAAGCCCTTAAGGCAATATATATTGTAATGATTTTTTTCCAGGGCTGGATACCCATGAGCCTTTCAGGATGAATATGATTAAATCTTGGCAAGAATAGTTAAGAAGCCCTTTTTCCCCATATTACACTGAGATGAATGTGGATCTCTTGTCCTGTGCTTTGTGGAGGTAAGGCTTTGGAAATGGAAACAAATGTGAATTTTCTCTTATAAACTAACGAAAAAGACATTTAGCCAACTGGCAACCCTGTACGAAGCTCGATGATGTGCCTGTGATATACGTAAGCATACAATGTTTATTGTGATTCTGAGGGACGGAATAGTATCCCTGTTCTGTGTAAGGGGAAGCTACAGCTCTGGTGTTGGGATTTGGATCAAGGTCTGGCCGGCTCCCAAGGCCACGCATTCCTCAGCACTGCCCCCATTGAACCCGGAGGCTGTTGGCATCAACACGGGAACACAGTGAGGCTGCTTCCTTTAGGCTGCGAGTAGGGGGCCCTAGGCAGGCTGAACTCTCAGATGGACATGAATATCTTGTTTGGGGAAAGCACAGGACTGAATTATCTCAGTGTTGTAAGCAACTGGGTCTTAGGCAAGCCATTCTTCCTTTCTGGGCCTCAGTTTCCTTTTCTGGGAAATGAGGTGGTTGAACTTGATGATCTCTGCATCATCCAGGTCTGACAGTTGGTGATCTTGCCATTCAACATGGTAGATATTCTGGTGGGAAAAGACAGCTTGGTAATTGACATGCTAATAGTTTTGGTTTGTGCAGTCTAACCAATGGAGAAGTACAAAAATCCTGTTATAGGAATGTTTTGTGGGATCTTGGAGAATTGACGGGGATTCCAGGAAGGTCTTCCCGTGGCCTCGGGGTCTGGGGAGGCAGCGGTTCCCCCTAGTTTCCGCCAAGAACTAGTTTTGCAGATTACTTTTTCAGACCCCTTCCTTTCTGTTCCATCATTAAAATTGGAGACTGAGGTAATCAGAAGTTGAGATTAGGCTGGGTGTGGTGGCTCATGCCTGTAATCCCAGCACTTTGGGAGGCTGACGTTGGAGAATTACTTGAGGTCAGGAGTTCGAGACCAGCCTGGCCAACATGGTGAAACCCTGTCTCTACTAAAAATACAAAAATTAGCCGAGTGTGATGGCGGGCGCCTGTAATCCCAGCTACTCGGGAGGCTGAGGCAGGAGAATTGTTTGAACTCTGGGAGGTGAAGGTTGCAGTGAGCCAAGATTGTGCCACTGCACTGTAGCCTGGAAGACAGGGTGAGACTCTGCTTAAAAAAAAAAAAAAAAAAAAAAAAAGTTGAGATTGTCCAGGATAAGACAATTAATTTGAGCACAGGCTTCAAGGACCCTACATGTGAGGCTTCTCCTGTGGAAAATAAACCAGGCAGCATATGCCTTCACAGAGTTTTTATTCACATCAGTATTCTTGCTTTGAGTTTTCATGGAGAGACCATCGCAGTTTGATGATGATATGCTGATAACTTGTTTGTCTTCAGAAATACGTAGTATATATTAAGGACCTAGTTAGGCACACAGCAAGGCTGGCTCCAAGAGGCTTCCCAGCGTGCATTCATCCCCCTTCTGCCCTGTCCTGAGATGAGATAATGGTTGCCAGAGACACATGGAAATTACCAACGTCAGAAGGTTCTAGTGCCTGGACCTTACTGTGTGCATCATATTTGCTTAAACATACTGTCTGTGAACAAAGTCCAATTATTTGGAACCAAGTTACTGATGATAAACATAATGATTACAGCGTGTACCATCATGAACTGCCACGGAGCAGGAGAGACTCCAGGGAATCATCACAGTGGAACGGATCCAAACCACGCCTCCCATTTTGCACAGAAAGAGCGTGGGATGGTGCTCACTCCTTCGAGGCCTAAGTTGCGTGCTCCAATGAGAAGTACAAAATGCAGACTAATTATAACTGAGGAATAAGACTTAAAACTGCTGTCCCCTGACATCGCCTGGCCTGTCTCTGTTTTCTAAGCAATAATGTTCTCATCATGTTCTCTCTGGGTTGGTCACAAACTGAAAAATTGCTTTTGCTGGTCTTCCTACCTGGGTGGTTGGTACGGCAAATAACTGCTAAATGATGAGGCCAGGGAATTGATAGTAAAGTCAAAGGAGATTTTCTGTCTCTAATTACAAAGATTTATAATCTAGGAATCAGAGAATTCTCTCATAGTAAATTTCTAACAGGTCCCTTACCCGGCTCTTCCCAATAAAGGCTTATTAGAAATACTGCACAGGGGAGAGCTTTGGCCAGCCCAGCCCATCATTTCCAGTTGACAGCTCTCTCCCTGGGCAGGTTATTGAGCAATTAAATCATTCCTATAACAGAAAAATCTTATTTTTTTATTTGTAATTAGAAAAATTTATAATTGGAAACTATAAATTACAACGTATAATTTTCTTAATTTGGTACTTTGTCTCCATTCCTTTATTCAACAGATACATATTGACCACTTGGCCACAAGAGTCCTGTTTATCTTTTTATTTTCAAGATTGACCTTTCTGGAAATCAGTGTATCAAAGAGATATTTGCATTCCTGTGTTAGTTGCAGCACTGTTTGCAGTAGCCAAGATTTGGAAGTAACTTAAGTGTCTATCAGTAGATGGATGGATAACGAAAATGTGGTACCTATACACAATGGAGTACTATTCAGCCATAAAAAGAATACGATCCTGTCATTTTCAACAACATGGATGGAACTGGAGATCATCGTGTTAAGTGAAATAAGCCAGGCACAGAAAGACAAACATCGCATGTTCTCACCTATTTGTGGGATCTAAAAAGCAAAACAGTCGAACTCACGGAGATAGAGAGTAGAAGAATGGCTTCTAGAGACTGCGAAAGGTTGGGGAGGGGGGTGGGTAGGAAGTGGGGATGGTTAATTGGTACAAAAAATAGAAAGAATAAGACTGTTTGATAGCACCACAGGGTGACTATAGTCAATAATAATTGTACATTTTAAAATAAAAGACTATAATTGCGTTGTTTGTAACACAAAGGATAATTGCTTGAGGGGATGGATACCCCATTCTCCATGATGGGATTATTACGCATTGCATGCTGTATCAAAACATCTCATTTACCCCATAAATATATACACCTACTATGTACCCACAAAAATTAAAACAGTGTTAAAAGACTGCCCTTTCTGACGGCACCACTTTGTTTATTGGCAGTGGTTGGTGTTTCTCTGCACTGAATCATCTTTCCCTTGCATTGTTTATCTGGCTGTGAGATTATTTGAATGGAAGGAAGTGGCTCATAAGTCACTCCAAGTACCATCTCCTGGTTATCATTCCATAAAGTGATTCTGTCCTCCTTTGCAGACTGACCCAATCATGAGTTTATCCTTTTAAAGGATAATTTTCCTGCCATAAACTTCCGATCTGTTTGCTTTCCAGTCACAGTGTAGATACTATTTCTGCTTTACGGAAAGTGTTAGGTATTAAGCTTTTGTCCTTTTTGAGTCTTTAGTGCCATTATTATAATGGCTCTGTGTTATCATGATCCACCCTGCCTCCCTCTACTCTTGAAAATGACGCAGGCCCTCCAGTCTACCCAGGTCACTTTATTACTAAAGAGGGAAAATTGGCTGATAGTAACAGAAAAATTGATAGGAACAGTTAGTGTTCTGACATGGCATAAATAGATTGTGGGTTTATTATCATCTCATGTAAAATAATTTTAAAAATAGGGTCTGCAAGGCTAGTATGGTGGCTCTGTAAAGATACAAGAAACCCTAGGTTCTTTCTGTTTATTTCTGTTCCATCACCATTAGAAAGAAACTTCATCCTCAAGGTCACAAGCTGATTGCTGGAGATCCAGCCATCACATTCTTATTCCAGGACGTCTCCTGGGCAAGGGACAAAAGAATCTGCCTGATAGCTGAATCAACCCCTTTGCAAGAGTTCTTCTGCAAGCTTCACGGGATAAGTTGCCTGGAGTGTCATTGGCTACCTCCAGCTGAAAGGGAATTTTGGGGACTGTACTTTTGTAATTTGGTGCAACAGGCCAATGTTAGCTCTTGTAACAAACAAACCCCACATCTATCTATCTATCTGTCTGTCTGTCTGTCTGTCTATCTATCTATCTATCTGTCTATCTATCTATCTATCTGTCTGTCAGTCAATCAATATCAATCATGGAGTCTCGCTCTGTCACCCAGGTTGGAGTGCAGTGGCGCAATCTCGGCTCACTGCAACCTCTGCCTCCCAGGTTCAAGTGATTCTCCTGCCTCAGCCTCCCCAGTAGCTGGGATTATAGGCACCCACCACCAGACCCAGCTAATTTTCTTTTAGATAGAGTCTTGCTCTGTCACCCAGGCTGGAGTGCAGTGGCACGATCTCGGCTCACTGCTACCTCCACCTCCCGGGTTCAAGCAATTCTTCTGTCTCAGCCTCCTAAGTAGCTGGAATTACATGCATGTGCCACCACGCCCAGCTAATTTTTGTATTTTTAGTAGAGATGGGCTTTCACCATGCTGGCCAGACTGGTCTCGAACTCTTGACCTCAGTGATCTGCCCACCTCGGCCTCCCAAAGTGCTGAGATTACAGACATGAGCCACAGCGCCTGGCCAAACCTCCACATTTTAATAGCTTAACAAAATAAGCCATTATTTTTCTCTCGTCAGGGATCAGTGCGAATGTTGCTGGTTGGCAGTAGGTCTTCCATATGGGGACTGAGACCTGAGCTCCTTGTATCTTGTGGACTGTCCTCCTCCAGGACCTTGGAGTCCTCTGCATTTAGCGAGCAGGCGGTGAACTAGAATGGCGAGTCATGTGTGAGAGGTGTTTGTGGGCCAGCCTGGAAGTGCCCATGTCATTCATTTAGGCTCCATTGGCAGAGCCCAGTCTTGTGGCCACAGATAACTGCAAGGTTGGGAACTAGAGTCTAGCTCTGTGCCTGGGAAGAGAAGGAAACAGGTTTGGTGAGCAGCTAGCCGCTGGCCACATTGCTGCCCTGGTGACGTCAGGGTCCTGTTAGCTGGAAAGATGTTAAGATAAGCTGAGACACAGGAAGTGAGGCACAGTCCCTGCTACAGCCCATCGTATGCGCCTGCTTGCTTTTCCCGTGGGGACTCTGCCTGCTCTCAGTTACCCATCCACCGCAGGGTCCTTTGCACATCTGTGCACAGCCAGGCCAGGCCCTGTCTCTCCCAGCTCTGTCTGCTAACGCCAGCTCTGGCTCCACCTTCTTAGGATACCACCAAATTTCGCTCTCTGTTCTGAAGTGACTTGTTTTTATTTGTTCAGTGTTTTCTGGGTCTTGTTCCCCCCCACCCCCACCAAAGTGTATGAGAACAGGGACTTTATTCCCTTCTTCCATTGTCATTAGTGGTTAACTCTACCCCGTTAAGTGTTGTGTCCTTCTCATGAGAATGGCCAATAAGTCCTCCATGAAGTCAGCTCCAAGAAATAATGGAGCCAGGAGTTAAGTAAAGTTATTAAAACTGTCTGGCCAGCATCCAGAAGCCATTCTTAGGACCCCTGGGCCTCTTTAGTTAGGTTCTAACAGTGTTGGTCCTGTACTCTGCAAACATGGACAGGTTTACTCTGGAAAATTCCCATTCCTGAAAGATTACTCAAATGTGGCTACTTCGTGAAGGTTCGCTGCTTGATTTTGGCTGGCAAAGTTGAGTTCTCTTGCCTCTGAGTTCTTGTAATGTTTTGTGAATAGTTTTGTGGTAGGGTCTGTTGCCTCATACACGCAGTTACTGTTTACCCACCACACTAAGTAGCAAGTGTAGAATTTCCATCTTCTCATTGAATCTTTTCATAACCCCATGGAGTTGTGGTGTGTTATCTGTGGTAACACCACAGATGAGGACACAGGCTCAGAGGGGATAAGTACCTTGCCCTGGGCTTAACAGTGTGGCTGCTAACTGCTGTGCTGGGATGCTGTACATAAACCTGGACTTTGCATAGGGAGCTGGGACCTAGGGTCTCCTTCAATATGTGTCCTCCCAACTGTGCAGTTTCCTGAAGGCACCTTTATCTTTTATGCCTTTGGTCAATTTTTTGAAAATCATGAAAGATTTCAAATTTACCCAAAAGTGTAGAAAAATAAGTGAACAGATTACCATGTACCCACCACCCAGACTGAGCAAATGTTAATTAACATTTTGCCATCTTTGCTTCAGATTTCTGAAAAAAAAAAAGTTATGGATCTAGCCATACTTCATGTCTTTATTTTATTTTATTTTATTTTATTTTTGAGACGGAGTCTCACTCTGTCTTCAAGGCTGGAGTGCAGTGGCGTGATCTCGGCTCACTGCAGCCTCCGCCTCCCAGGTTCAAGCCATTCTCCTACCTTAGCCTCCAGAGTAGCTGGGATTACAGGTGCACACCACCACACCTAGATAATTTTTGTAGTTTTAGTAGAGACGGGGTTTCTCCATGTTGGCCAGGCTGGCCTCGCTCTCCTGAGCTCAGGTAATCCACACGTCTCGGCCTCCCACAGTGCTGGGATTACAAGTGTGAGCCACCGCACTGCACCTGGCCTTCAAGCCATTGCACCTCCTCTCTCCTCTCCAGAGGCAACCTTTACTCGAAGAGGGGGGTGTATCCTAATGGTGTGTCTTTGTACTTTCACTACCTATGTATGTGTTATATACCCAAACAATGTAGCGGTTAGTGTTGGTGTGGCTGTTTGTGTTTTACAGATTGATATAAACGGAAGAAATACTGTATCTTTTGGTAACCTTTTTTTCAATTGTAATTATGTTTTCCAGGTTTATCCCTGTTAATGCATGTAGATCTCATCAGTTAGTTAAACTGCTACAGAGTATTCTGCTGAATGACGGACTATCTAAGCTTACTTTTCTCATTTGGGATATTTACATATGGGATATTTACATCCCTCTAGATACATTGGGATATTTATATTCCTCTAGATAAATTCTTTTCTGTAGCCATATGACATTCCATGGTACAGATGTACCATTAAACTTTTACTAGGAATCTCTGTTGTTTTTGTGGGTTTTCACTTTTTCTTCTTCTTCTTTTTTTTTGAGATGGTGTCTCCCTCTGTTGCCCAGGCTGGAGTGCAGTGGTGTGATCTCAGCTCACTGCAACCTCCACCTCCTGGGATCAAGTGATTCTCCTTCCTCAACCTCCCAAGTAGCTGGGATTACACATGTGTACCACTGTGCCCGGCTAATTTTTGTCTTTTTAGTAGAGACAGGGTTTTGCCATGTTGGCAAGGCTGGTCTCGAACTCCTGACCTCAAGTGATCCGCCTGCCTTGACCTCCCAAAGTGGTAGGATTACAGAAGTGAACCACCACACCCAGCCTAATGCTTTTATTTTTATAGAATAGAGTTCTTAAAATGTAATTTAACAGGTATAGCCAGATTAGTTTCCCAAAATGTTGTAGCAATTTATACTTAGCAACTCTCCCACATAACTTTACCTTTTCCCAACCTGCTGAGAAAAAGCCTGCCTTGCTGAGGTTTTGTTTGGCATTTTTGCGACTGCTAGTGAGTGTCGAGCATCAGTTAATATGCTCGTTGGCCATTCTGTGAATTGTATGTCTGTATCCTTCCCCGCATCTGCAGGCCCGGACCGTCTCTGCTGGGCATGATTTCTGTGCACAGTGAGTGCCTCTGGAATTGTGCACATGGCTGTGTTAGTGGGAAGCCCTTGGCATACCAGGGCTATTATCTCTTTATTAATGTCGTATTAGTAGGACTTGAATATTTTCCCCTTTCCGCTGAGACTTTTGGGTTTTGCATTTTGCTTAAGAAGATTAACCTATGTATATCTTCTAATTCTTTTCCCCTAAAATATTCCAACATTTTCATTGTATTTTTTTAATTTAGAAATTTAATCAACCTGAATTCTTCAAGGAACCCAGATTATCTTTCTATGTAATTAAGCACGGCCAAGGCATTGGAACTCACTGACTAAATATCACTTGCTGGATGCCGTATCAAATGCTCGGCCGAAGAACAATGACACGACTTGTGTTCCATCTTTTCCTTTTTAAAATGTACTCTCTGATCTTTCCTGTTCTGCGCACTGTGAGGCCCGTGGAAAGGGGAAGGCACCATCAGCCACTAGCTGGGAACATACAGGGAAAGTAGACCCGCTTAGTTTAGATTATGCTGGACTTGGTATTTTTGTTTCAAAATCCAGTAAAGAAACATGGTCCGTATCATTGCCTGTGACATTTACCCTCAGGAAAGATGCCAGGACTGAAGCGTCCTGGTGGCTGACAGGTGATCTCTTTAGCTCTGTGACCCTCGCGTTTATAAGAGGTGAGACATGTTGATTTGTTCCTGCAGGTGAAGGGAAGGGAACAGTGACTGGAGAAAGGGAGGTCGTTTTGCTGCTGCTTGTGAGATGTATCTGATTGAACGGTGAAAATGATCTGTGTATCCAGTTTTTATGTTTAAGCAGACTTTTCAGAAGCACTGAATTGTATGGCACGTGGGACGGTGTTAAATCATGCTAGTATTACATTTTTGTGTGTATGGTTTAGATACATTTCCAGAACGTATTGCTGACATAGGCATTGTCTTGCCATGATGAGGATGGAGTGCCAGTTCCAGGAAGGGCCCGAGGAGGTGCAGGCCAGTTGCTAGGCATCCAGCAGACTAGTGATTAGATGCAGAAGAGCATTATTATTCTCCATGCAGCCAGCGCTGTGCAGAAAACAAACACACAGACCGTGCATGCTTAAGGCTTTCCCCACTTGGCGGGGTCTCAGGGCAGGTCAGGAGCTCTCCCTCGCAGCTTTTATCTGAAGTGGTGGGGGAGGGGGGCAGTGGAACTCATGTCCATATTGCAGGTGGCAAAACTGAGGCAAAAAAAAAAAAACGAGAAAGGAAGAGTGTAGGCAGCCTCATGGGAGAATCGAGACAAGAGCAACAGGCCTTTTCATAGCTTAGTGAGGAACTATAGCTAAATCGGTATCAATTCCACTTTTTTTTTTTGAAGACGGAGTTTTGCTCTTTTTGCCCAGGCTGGAGAGCAATGGTGTGATCTCAGCTCACTGCAACCTCCGCCTCCCTGGTTCAATGATTCTCCTGCTTCAGTTTCCTGAGTAGCTGGGATTATAGGCATGCGCCACCACACCCGGCTAATTTTGTATTTTTAGTAGAGATGGGGTTTCATCTTGTTGGCCAGGCTGGTCTTGAACTCCTGACCTCAGATGATCCGCCCACCTCAGCCTCCCAAAGTGTTGGGATTACAGGCGTGAGTCCACTTTTTAAGGGTGTTCAAGAAAAAAATGATCCAATGATACTTGCTAAAGTACGGCAAGGAAGACTTCATTCAGGATGATGGAGATAAGGACTGTTGCCGTGGAATCTTGCAGTGTGGGAGAGAGATTGGGCTCAACTCTGAAAACAGGAGATTTATAACGCCCAGGGCAGAGCTGCGTGGGGGTGGTCAGTGGATAAAAATTACTTAGAAGAACATCAGAGGAAAGGGGGATTCTGGCTAAACCCACCTAACAGGACTTTTGCTGAATACAGGCCAAGGTGATCAGATATCACCTTGGGGGGTTTTGGAGGATGACAACCCTCATCAGATCTCAAGGGGGATCAGATGTCCAAGGTGGTGGGGGTTTCTTGCTAAACTGAGTTAGCAGCGTTGTTGTTGAAACTGGATTTTATAAGGAAGAGCACAGATGGGCCTAGGAGAATGTTAGGGAGCCTGATTGACATTTTGTCATTATTAATTTAGCTGGAATTAAGACATTTGTGTTGCCTGTACAGGCTGGCTTTTTTGTGCTTGTTTTTACCTGTCACACATTAGAAATACATGTCCTACGACCCGTGGATTTGCACATCTCTCAGAAGAAAACCGTCAAGTCTTTGCCATGGCCCACAGGCCCTAAAGCTCTGTTGGGATCTTGTGAACCGCATTTTCTCTCTCTTCACACAGTCCCCTGCTCTTCTGTAACCTGAGCCTTGCCAACCCAAAAGTCCTTATGTTTGTGCTTCTGTCTTCCTGATAGAGGCTTCTACACGCACCCGGGGTTCTCTCCTTGTTCCATTCAGTTCTCAGCAAAGAGGCTGGCCCTGGTTATGCGTCTGTAATTGTACAAAAATGCTATCTGTATGTCTATCTATAAATCTATTCATCTGTCTGTTTATCTCTATCATCTATTTGTCTGTTTGTCCATCCATCCATCCATCCATCCATCCACTCCGCCACCTATCATCCATCCATCCATCCATTCATCTCACCCACCCATTCATCCACCCATCTATCCAGTCCATCCATCCATCCATCCATCCATCCATCTCACCCACCCATTCATCCACCCGTTCATCCACCCATCCATCCATCCATCCATCCAATCCATCTCACCTACCCATTCATCCACCCATTCATCCATCCATCCGTCCAATCCATCCATCCATCCATCCATCCATCCATCCATCCATCCATCCATCTATCCATCCATCTCACCTACCCATTCATCCACCCATTCATCCACCCATTCATCCATCCATCCAATCTATCCATCCATCCATCCATCCATCCATCCATCCATCCATCCATTTCATCCACCCATTCATTCATTCATCCACTCAGCCACCCACCTGTCCATCTGCCCACCATCTGGCACCTCACAACAGATTAATTAGTCTGTGTGTACATGATTGAACAGCAATTAAAGCGTTTCACCACAGCACTAAAGCCTAGGAGGGATGAACTTTTCTTTCTGCTGGAATGTTAATGTGATTATGTTGTAGGGAATGGGAGAAACCGTCAACTGTACTTGAAGATTAAGTTGGCCCTGTGACTCAGGAAGTGAATAATGAGATATGGTTGCCATTTTGGAGGAGAAGAAATTAGCAGGTGGGGCAACGTAAGGGTCAGTCTTGCATCTTTGGACTTTGGTCAGTCAGTATTTGCACTTTGGAATACAGAGGAAATTAGGATGTAGAATTTTAAGATGTCAAGGCAATTAGATGAGTGCCTAGTTCTACAAAGAGTGGCTTAGGAACAGAACAGAAAGTCCAACTTAAAAATTCTTCCACTCTCCCCTAGTAGAGAGTCTGGGTTCATGGAAGTAGGAGGGAAGAAAATCTCTGTTTTCAGCCCTGGGGGTTGAAGTGGACAATCATTGTCAGAAACTTAGAAGGAAGAGAATGTCACTGGGGTTTCATTGGAGGGATCTCTGTTAAGAAAATTTCAATGGATTTATCTATCCATTGTAGCCCATTTTGGATGAGAATTTAGACAGTATTTTGGGGGAGGGGCATATGGGAAGAAAACCTGTGTACCCCCCTCACTCTTGTTACTCTTTCTGAATTGTAAAATTATACCCAGTGAGGTGGCATGGTTTAAAAATGAAAGAGCATGACTTTGGCATCAAACTAGGGTTACAATGTCAGTTTAGTGCCATATTAGCAAAATTTTTGACCTTTTTCAACCTCAGTTTTCTCAGTTGTAAAATGGACATAATAATGTTATCATGCAGGGTTATTATTAGAATTGGGAAGTAGTTGGCAAATAGTTTTTTAAAAATAAGCTTATGCTTATTTAGACTTGGGAGGCTGAGGGAGGAGTATGGCTTGAGCCCAGGAATGTGAGGTTATAGGGAGCTGTGACCATGCCACTGTACTCCAGCCTGCTTGACAGAACAAGACCCTGTCTCTTAAAAAAATTATATACAGTTTTTAATGAGCAGTATTGATGATGATGGTGAGGATGATGATGATGATAGTGATCGTGATGATGGCGATGATGATGGTGATGGTGGTGATGATGACTGCGATGATGATGGTGATGATGATGACTGTGATGATGGAGATGATGGTGATGATTGTGATGATGGTGATGACTATGATGATGGTGATGATGGCAATGATAGTGATGGTGATGGTGATGATGGCAATGATAACTGATGATGACTGTGATGAAGATGGTGAAGATGATGGTGATAATGACTGTGGTGATGATGATGATAATGGTGATGATGGCAATGATGATGGTGATGATGGTGGTGATAATGACTGTGGTGATGATGGTGGTGATGATGATGATCATAATGATGATTATTTAGGTTAGGGAAGCTTCATTCTTTGCACAATAACCTGTTTTCTTGGGGAAAGTAATTGTTCTCTGTGCTCCAACTTTACACTTATAAGGAAGCACAAAATAGTTTGCACCTTGACCAAATTCTGTTAACAGCCTTGTTTGTTAAATTGCCCAAGGTGCGGCTCAGTGACCAAAAGTTGTGCAGGGTGTTTCGGGCTAGTGTAGGGAGATCCAGCCAGTTATGAAGCAATCACTTGCTAAGGTAAGAAGAAAGAGGTGGGAAATTTTTAAAGGAAAAATAGAGAAAGTATTTTTTATACCATTCAGTAGCACAAATAAGGAATATGTAGATTATAAATGAATTTTCTGCCTGGCAGAGGCATACCACTTTGTAAGGTAGGATACCTACCTGTTTCTGTTCAAAAGGATGCTAGAGAACACAAAAATTATCTAAAACACATTTGATTGAATTGAGAATACTACATATCAGTTGGCTCTGTTTGTTTCTGTCATTTATTCAAGGCCTCGTACCTTCTCACTGCTGGCTGCACTAAGTGCAGACTGTTCATCTGATGTTCAGAATGTCCACAGTGCGGTCTCAGGGTACCTTGCTAGCAGCAGCATTTCATCAGCCCATCACACCTGAATCAGAATCCTCCCGACACTGGGTTTGAGATGTAGACAACTTCTTGAACCTTGATGAGTTCAATTTTCTTATCTGTAAAATAGAGATAAATAATGGGAATATAATATACACATTGTTCTGCATCTTTATTTTTGCATTTAACAGTGTATCTTGGGAATAATTCTGTATTAGCACACGTAAACCTACTTAATCATTTTGCATGACTGCATAGTACTCCATTGTATTTTTATTTGTCTATTTATTTTATTTTTTTAAGAAAGAGGGTCTCACTGTGTTACCCAGGCTGGAGGGCAGTGGTGCAATCATAGCTCACTGCAGCCTTGAACTTCTGGGCTCAAGTGATCCTTCTGCATCACCCTCTCAAGTAGCTGGGACCACAGGCACACAAGACCATGCCCAGCTAAGTTTTTATTTTATTTTTTGTAGAGACACATTCGCTGCTAATGGTGGTCTCAAACTCCTGCCCTCAAGCAATCCTCCTGCCTTGGTCTCCCAAAGTGCTGGGATTACAGGCAGGAGCCACCACGCCTGGCTTCCGTCGTATCTTTAGATTGTAACTTACTTAACCAGTCCTCCATTAATGGATATTTAGGATTTTTCCAGTGTTCTGCTATTTCAAACTTGTATTGATTGTTTTAAGCCAGAATATTGATTTTTTTTTTTAACACAGACACAGCCAAATGTTCCTTTAATGTAGTAATTATTTTACCTATAAGAACTCTGTTTTTTTATGGAATAGCTTGAAGCATACTTAAAGAGTGTATTGATGTGTGTTTAGTTAGCTGGGAGCTTAACAGAATTTTCCTTTAAGTTACTTGTTGAGACATCTGCCCTGAATGAGAATGAAAATAAGCTCAAAAGAGTGCCTAAAGTCAGAGGATCTGGTGAGTGGGAATGGCCAGATGAGGGATGGCCAGTTGGGATTAATCATGAACATTCTGTCCCGTCGTCGCTTCACCATTCAGGTTTTGCCAACCATGTGACAATGGAGCTATGCGGCTGGCATTGGGAGCATGTTGGATGTTTGTAGCAGTCAGAGAGCAGAACATGAGCATCTGCTAGGTCTGGTTCCCCCACCATCAGGGATGGGAGTGAGAAAGGGGAGTTCCCCTCTGAAGAGCCACCCCTGCAGGGAGAAATCTGTCTCCAACAGGAGATCTGGGAAGACCATAGTGAGAAGTGCTGTCGAAGAGGTCCGCACAGGTGATGAACAAAGGGGGTATCCTGGGGGTTGCAGTTTCATCCACGTCAGTACCTTTGTCATCCAAGGAAAATGCACCCTGGCAACAAATGCATGCATGGCCCACATGGACACTTTATTTGCCCTGGAGTGTTGCCAGCTTTTTAAGCTGTAGCTATGAGGAGATTTTGTAATTTCAAAAAGAGGTGAATTTTTTTAAGAGACAGGGTCTCACTGTGTCACACTGTAGGCTGGAGTGCAATGGTGATCATAGCTCATTGTAACTTTGAACTCCTGGGCTCAAGCAATCCACTCACCTCAGCCTCCCAAGTAGGTAGGACTACAGGCGTGTGCAACTACACCTAGCTGATTTTTTCTTTTTTCTTTTTTTTTTTTGGAGAGTTGGGGGTCTTGCTATGTTGTCCAGGCTGGTCTCCAACTCCTGGCCTCAAGTGATCCTCCTGCCTTGGCCTCTCAAACTGTTGGGTTTACAGGCGTGAGCCACTATGCCTGGCTTGAATATTTTATTCTGCCTCTGCCTTCAAAAACCAGGCTTCCGTGGATGCTCCCTGTTGGTATAAGAAAAAAAATGATTGACTCACTTTGGTTCCATATCAACCTTTAACAAATGGCATGAAAAGAGCAGAGATAAAATGTGGGAGCCTGTCAGAGAAGTGAAGGAGGAAAGGAAGGAGTGCTATTAACCAAAGCGTGTGTTTTAGAGTGTGGCAGTAGGCACTCATGTGGAATTTATTTGTCTTCTGCGTTTGGATCAGTGAGGCTGTTAACAGTAAAGACTTAGTGCCGCAGAAACACCTGCAGAAACCAAAGATGTCACAAGCAATAATTGTGTCAGCATTTTGATGCCTTCTCCCTGTGACAAGTATTGTCATAACCTAGACCTGCCCTGGTGGTTTCAGACATAGGATTGTACTCAGAATGAAAACTGATCTGGACAGAAATTAAGCTAATCGTGTGGGTATTTAAGAATGTCTCATCCTGGTTCTTGAAGCTATTATGCAGGATTGCTTATCACTGTGGAATTCACCAGTTAAAGAGGAAGATGAGAATGTTTCAGTAAGAAAGCGTAACTATTTTGAAGGATGCTGTCTGTTCCTAAGCATCTACCTACTAAAGTTAAGGATATGTTTCTAATTTGAACTGGTTGGTCGGGCACTGGTCCCAGTTAATGAGAACCTGAGTTATAGGTTTTTTTTTTTTTTTTTAAGAAATAGAATTTCGATACTTTTAGTTTAAGCGTTAGCATAAACAAATGTGTGGCTTACTGTGTAATTGTCAGGTGGAGGGCTTTAAAAGACACATTTTAACGAATAGACATTGTATCTAAATTGGATATCCATTTTCTTGGATTCATATTTGTTCTTCAAGCCTGCGAAAGCAAGTCTTTTTTGCTGTGTTTGCTTGGCAGAACTTTATTTTCCAGATTGGGCCTGGCTTTTCTTCGGTCAGTGTGCTGAATTAGCACTACAAAATGTCATTAGTGGTGTGTGATTTAGTGAAGATTTTTAGCTGAAGATTCTATCAGAAGGAGTTAATGTCAGTTCTAAAATTGCCAAGTTTCTGCCTGGAGAGTTGCGTAGACATTGAACATTGAGACCATTGACTTCACTACTGGTTTTTTGTTTTTCTTTCTTTTCTTTTTTTGTTTAAGATGGAGTCTTGCTCTGTGACCCAGGCTGGAGTGCAGTGACGTGATCTCAGCTCACTGCAACCTCCGCTGCCCGGGTTCAAGCAGTTCTCCTGCCTCAGCCTCCTGAGTAGCTGGGATTACAGGCGTGTGCCACCACACCTGGCTAATTTTTCTATTTTTAGAGACAGGGTTTCACCATGTTGGTCAGGCTGGTCTCGAACTCCTGAGCTTGTGATTCACCCGCCTTGGCCCCCCAAAAGTGCTGGGATTACAGGCGTGAGCCACCGCGCCCAGCCGACTTCACTACTGTTATGATCCATTCGGATTCTCTGGGGTCTGTAAGGGTTGGGGTTAGCAAACTGGTTTTTCTGTTTGAAGAATTGATTCTGATCTGGAACAATAGGTCTAAAAGGCACCTGTCTATTTCCTAGACGGTCTCAAGCCAAGTACCACTGACTTCACTTTTTGCTGTGTTTTATCTTCCTTCCTTCCTTCCTTTTTTTTTTTCAGGGTCTCTCTTTGTCACCCTGGCTGGAGTGCAGTGGTGCAATCACAGCTTACTGCAGCCTCAGCCACCCAGCCCAAGTGATCCTCCCACCTCAGCTTCGTGAGTAGCTGGGACAATAGGCATGCACCGCCATGGCCGGATAATTTTTGAATTTTTTTTTGGTAGAGATGGGGTTTTACCTTGTTGGCCAGGCTGGTCTGGAACTCCTGGTCTTAAGTGATCCTCCTGCCTTGGCCTCCCAAAGTGCTGGGATTACAGGCATGAGCCATGGAACCCCAGCTTTTCAGTGTTTTAAAACCAGCCTTTAATATTGTGCTGACGTGACACTGGGGAAAATAATATGCTTAGTAGAAAAGAACATTTTAATTTATGGTGGAGGCTGGGGGTAACGTCTGCAGGCCCAGTTAGACAGTCTGGTAAGGGCAATAGGCTGGAAGCGATGCTGTTAATAAAGTTAATAACACCATCAGTCTGATTTGTATGTAGAATGACTAAAAAGCATAGAAAGGCAAAGAGCCAATAATAGCTACACTAAGCTAATAGGGCAGGTCATTTCAGCACCATCTGATTATTTCTTGGTCTAATTTGGGATGGATATAATTTCACCGAGTGGTTGGTTTAGTGAACTGTCATGAATCAAAAAGACAGCTCCCAAATCCCTGATTCTTGTTAAAAGTCAGAAGAGTCCTCTTGAGGTTTCATCAGTTCCATTCGACTAAGAGTTTTGGAGCACCGAAAATATGCAAGTCACAGCACATTGTTCGGAGGCTACATTTTTGACCATTTTGTGATTAAATTGCTCTTGTATGAGAAAAGAATTTATTTTAAATTGATGTGCACTTATTTATTTATTTATTTTTGAGACCGAGTCTCGCTCTGTCACCCAGGCTGGAGTGCAGCAGCGTGAATTCGGCTCGCTGCAACAACCTCCGCCTGCCGGGTGTGAGCAATTCTCCGGCCTCAGCCTCCCAAGTAGCTGGGATTACAGGCATGCACCACCATGCCCGGCTCATTTTTGTATTTTAGGTAGAGATGGGGTTTCATCATGTTGGCCAGACCGCTCTTGAACTCCTGACCTCAGGTGATTCCCCCCTCCTTGGCCTCCCAAAGTGTTGGGATTACAGGCGTGAGCCACCATTCCTGGCTATTATTATTCTTTCTTTTTGAGATGGAGTCTTGCTCTGTCACCCAGGCTGGAGTGCAGTGGCACGATCTTGGCTCACTGCAACCTCCGCTTCCTGGGTTCAAGTGATTCTCCTGTCTCAGCCTCCCGAGTTGCCGGGATTATAGGCACCCACCACCACGCCCGGCTAATTTTTGTATTTTTTCTATAGAGACGGGTTTATCCATGGTGGCCAGGCTGGTCTCAAACTCCTGACCTCATGTGATCTAACCGCCTTGGCCTCCCAAAGTGCTGGGATTACAGGTGTTAGCCACCACGCCTGGCCATTGCCCAATTATTAACAACTTTAGGTTAAATAGTAAAGGTATTAGAAACTGGAAAAGATTATGAGAAACTGGGATAGAAACAGATTCTCGTTTCCATTTTTTATAATAATAATTGGTAGTGAGGAGGGAGTTAGCCAGTGTATCTCTGGGCTTGGCTTGGCTCTGAGTTCTGGGCCCAGCATAAGCTGAAGGTCTGGAGTTAAGATGCTCAGAATGACTCTATGATAATTTTTTAACTACTGGTAGGTACATGTCTCTCTAAAGCACAGGAGAAGAGTAAAAAACCAGTTCACAAGCCCTTCAATGTCTGTTTTTAGCCAAGGCATCCTTAGGGCACACGCATTTTGTGTTGCTTTTTCAGGGAACTCAGGAAGAAAAGGCATTCCCAGAGCCCAGCCCACTTCTTTTCTTTGCCCTGTCACTCACTGGTCGCTTGGACCTCAGATCGTTTCACTCAGAGAGGACTGAGAGAGGACTGGGTATACATTTAACAGCATGGAGAGCCAACCATCATAACACCACAGCCCATTGAAACTGACTAGATAAAGCAAAGCAAAACAGCTTTTATTTTCCAGAGCCATCATTTATGAAGTTAAAAGCCTAAGTAGTCATTTAGAATTCTTTCATCACTATGGAAAATGGGATGGTTTCCTTTAGTCTTGGAAATTCAGCTCTCAAAAGATTATTTCCTCGCAGGCACCTGGCTTACAATCAGGATGAGCTGCCTGTGGGTGATGATTTGATTTTCTTTGAAATATGGGGAAAAGGAGGAAGGATTCAACTTTTGCAATTTGTACAGCCTATCATCAGGTGAAGAAAACATTTAGCATTTCAAGATTAAATTTTTATTTGAGTTTTCCAGTAATTTATCACAGAGATTCCTTTTTGATGGAAATTTGGTGTTTTTTAAATAGAATAATGGCTTTCTTTATCATTCAAATAAATGTCTTGTCACAACTTGAAAAAAATGCAATTTTTGAAACACTGGAATTTTTATTTCTCCCACGGTTATGCATTTTACAAAGTCCTTTCATCTGTATAAAAATCTGCTATCTCTTTTTACCAAATTTTACTTATTCAACAAGGATGAAGGTTTATAGGGAGAAAATATCATAAATTAACAAATTTAAGACTTTTTCCAGTCAAAACAAACAGTGATCTCAGGATTATTCAACTGTAAAATATTACTTAAGCATTCAGGCACATAAGTGCATGTTTTAAAATAAATCAGGAAGGACTCAAATAATTTTTATGCCTCAAGAGAAACCTTTGAGGTTCTTTCTGCACAGGCTTGCATTGAAACTTAAAGAAACATATTACGGAGGAGAAAAGAGATGGTACTGTTTTCTAGTACTAGTGTTGAGTGGATAGTACTAGTGTTGAGTGGATAGTACTAGTATTGAGTGGATGGTACTAGTGTTGAGTGGATAGTACTAGTGTTGATTGGATAGTACTAGTGTTGAGTGGATAGTACTAGTGTTAAGTGGATAGTACTAGTGTTGAGTGGATAGTACTAATGTTGAGTGGATGGTACTAGTGTTGAGTGGATGGTACTAGTGTTGAGCGGAAGGTCATTAGGATACATTACTTACTTTGCAGATCTGCAGCACAGGAGAAGGGTGAAGAGCCTGATGGGGAATCAGAGGAGAGCCCCCAATAATGGTGATCATCAGAAGTGTCTTGAGCACCAGTTGGTACAAGTATTATTAGGTCTGGAGACACAGAAACAGAATACACGCACCTCCTGTTCTCATATAGGAAGCATGTTAAGGACTGTAATGGGATGTGTACATGGGATAGGTAATGTACGTTTAAGCCACATTTTTTTCAGAATGAGGGCCTCATTCTGTGTAGGTGAGAAGCAATTGAGAAAAACCTCAAAAGAGGAGGAAATAAGAGGCCAAAGTGGGCGGATCACTTGAGGTCAGGTGTTCGAGACCAGCCTGGTCAACATGGTGAAAACTAGTCTCTACTAAAAAAACAAAAAAACAAAAAAACTAGCTGGACATGGTGATGTGCGCCTGTAGTTTTAGCTACTCAGGAGACTGAGGCAGAAGAATCGCTTGAACCCCAGAGGCGGGGGTTGCAGTGAGCTAGATGACGCCACTGCACTCCAGCCTGGGTGACAGAGCGAGACTCCATCTCACAGTTAAAAAAAAAAAAAAAAAAGAAAAAGGAGGAAATATACCATCTGGGCCTTTGAAAAATACATGGAATTAGCCGGGCGCAGTGGCTCACACCTGTAAGCCTAGCACTTTGGGAGGTCAAGGTGGGCGGATCACGAGGTCAGGATATCGAGACCATCCTGGCCAACATGGTGAAACCCTGTCTCTACTAAAAATACAAAAATTAGCTGGGCGTGGTGGCGGGCACCTGTAATCCCAGCTACTTGGGAGGCTGAGGCAGGAGAATCGCTTGAACCAGGGAGTCGGAGGTTGCAGTGAGCCACGATGGTGCCACTGCACTCCAGCCTGGGTGACAGAGCGAGACTCTGTCTCAAAAAAAAAAAAGAAAAGAAAAAGAAAAAGACATGGAATTTTGCCAAGCAGAAAGAAAAAGGAATGAATGACATTCAGGGAAGGAGGGGGTGGGCAGAACTTGAACAAAGGCCAGTGGTGTGAAAGGCCGTTGTGTGTTTGGGAAACTGACTGTTGAGTGGTGTGGTTGGGTTGAGATGACATGTGTACGGCGTGTAGTGTTTGTATTGGGGACAGTGGCTGTAGTGACAGATGAGCCTGCAAAGTTGGGATTAGGTTTAGAAAGGCTTTGAATGCCACGGGTAACTTGCAAAGGGATTTGAACTCGATCCCATAGACATGAAACCTCAAAGATTTAAGTAGGGTAATGACATAATCAAATTTTATTTCCAGAAGAGTAATTTCAGTAACAGATAGGAGATAGCAGGTAGCAGTAGGCTTGCTGGGGGCTACAGGACCAGGAAGGAGTGGTGGATGTATTGCAGAAGTGAGAGAAGGAGGACATGAACCAGAGCCACGATGAAGGGACGGAGGAGTAGGCGGGCATTTGAGAGTCTTGTCAGCGGAAAACCTGAACGTAGTTGGTGATGGAAATGACAGAGACAGAGAGCAGTAAAGTAGACAGGTTTCTAGACTGCATTACTGATTAAATGAAAAAGATAAGTTTTGGGGTGAAGATAACTGTTTCACTTTGGTTATGGTGCTTTTGAGAGGCTGGGAAGGGCCTTTGTGGATAGAGAAGGTGAGGTTTGCACATGAGAGAGATTAAAATATGGATGAAGGTTACCAGCCCAAATGTCCAACAATGATAGACTGGATTAAGAAAATGTGGCACATATACACCATGGAATACTATGCAGCCATAAAAAATGATGAGTTCATGTCCTTTGTAGGGACATGGATGAAGCTGGAAACCATGATTCTCAGCAAACTATCGCAAGGACAAAAAACCAAACACCGCATGTTCTCACTCATAGGTGGGAAGTGAACAATGAGAACACATGGACACAGGAAGGGGAACATCACACACCGGGGACTGTTGTGGGGTGGGGGGAGGGGGGAGGGATAGCATTAGGAGATATACCTAATGCTAACATGACGAGTTAATGGGTGCAGCACACCAACATGGCACATGTATACATATGTAACAAACCTGCACATTGTGCACATGTACCCTAAAACTTAAAGTATAATAATAATTAAAAAAAAATATGGATGAAGGTTAGGAGGCCATCAAAGGACCAGAAGGGGCTCAGACTATGGAAACAGCTGAGATTTCCATGGAGAGGATACAGACTAGAAAGAAGGAAAGGTTGCAGATGAAACCTTGGGGGCCCATTGATGTTTGAAGGGAGGAAGAGGAGATGGAGATGGAGCGGAAATGGACATAAAGGCAGAAGGAGAGAACGATGCTGTAGAACCAAGAAGCAAAGAACTTTAGGAAGGAGGTCAAGGCAAAAACCAGTAGGATGAGCAGTGAGAGGAAGCCATTGGGTTTAGCAACTAGGGGACCCCTGGGGGGGCCCAGCCCACAAGGGTCCAGTCTAGTGGTGGTGGAGGAAGAAGGCGGACTCCAGAGAGAAGAGTGGGGCACGGGCTCCAGGCCAGTGCAAGCTGTGCCCAGACGACAGTTTCAGGTTGCCAGTATGATTCAGTCTGGCTGGAGTGCCCCATCGTTCAGCTTTAAATGCACAGTGCTTGTGTTTTGCGGCCTATAGAGTGCAACCTGATTTGACCTCTTTGTATTTTTAAAACTTTGTCACTCTGTCCCTGCTTTTGTTCTTTTGTCCCTTGGAATTTATGTTCTTGGGTTGGGGGAAGTCTTTATAGGTTTTCAGATCATTTTCCTTGCTTTAGTGTTTCCTGTCACAAGAACACCCCCCCCAACCCTGCACTCTCTCTGTCTCTTTCTCTCTCTCTCTCTCACACACACACACACACACACCACTGTGTTATGTAATTACATAGAAAGTGCTCAGACTGTTCATTCATGAGCTTTGTGTTTGATGTTTCTAATTAAATTTCCTGGAACAGGGGAAGTGTCTTCAAGTGATTTCTATTTATTGTGGGAACAATAACAATTTATGGTCATCTTATATCCTTTAAGAAGACCAGAGAACTTTGTCTTTGGAAAGCTTAAAGCGGGTCAATGCACATTGTTTGGCTAAATGATAAAGCAGGTGGATGTGCGGGCTCGGAGCGACGGCAGCTCATCTGACGACAGGGTCTTCTAACCCCTCCATCCCTGTCACCTGCGGTGCTTGCCACGCACACGTCCTGGTAGCCACCGGTATCAGCCCAGCGTGACACATTGAGAAAGGGCCTCGGAGGCAGTAGGAAACCAAGTTCTATTTTCTGTCCTTTACCGCTTGTGTGATGGGACTCAGTATCCTCATCTCTAAAATGGAGATGACATTAACTTCTTGTCTGCTTCATGGGGTTGCTGTAAGGAGTGGATTCACTGATACATGCCAAAGTCCTTTGTAAATATCAAGTCGCTGACACCAGCTGGCACCCTACAGTTGATATAATTTTTTTCTCCTTTAGGGAGGTATTGAGTGAAAAGGTTTATCTAGTTTTTCCAATATGTCCATCCTCAGGCAACATCATTGATTGGAAGTAAGCAGACTTTTTATGTTTATCTTTTTATTGCAGTGAAATATACATAACATAAACTTTACCATTTTAAGCTTTTTTTTTGCTGGGGGAGGAGGGGACAAGGTCTTGCTCTTTGGCCCAGGCTGAAGTACAGTGCCGTGATCATGGCTCACTGCAGCCTTGACCTCCCGGGCCCAAGTGATCCTCCTACCTTAGCCTCCCAAGTAGCTGGTATGACAGGTGTACACCACCGTACCTGGCTAATTTTTAAATTTTTTCTAGAGACAGCGTTTCGCTGTGTTGCCCAGGCTGGTATCAAACTCCTGGGCTCAAGCGATCTTCTCACCTCAGCCTCCCAAAGTGCTGGGATTATAGGCATGAGCCACCGCGCCCGGCCTATTTTAACCATTTTACAGGGTACAGTTTGGTGGCATCAACTACATTCACATTGTTGTGCAACCATCAACCCCATCCATCTCCAGAACCTTTTTATTTTTTATTTTTTTGAGACAGAGTCTCGCTCTGTCATCAAGGTTGGAGTGCATAGGCGCGATCTCAGCTCACTGCAACCTCCGCCTCCTGGGCTCAAGCGATTCTCCCACCTCAGCCTCCTGAGTAGCTGGGACTACAGACATGTGCCACCACACGCTGCTAATTTTTATATTTTTAGTAGAGATGGGGTTTCACCGTATTGGCCAGGCTGGTCTCAAACTCCTGACCTCAAGTGGTCTGCCCGCCTTGGCCTCCCAAAGTGCTGGGATTACAGGCGTGAGCCTCCGTGCCTGGCTTCCAGATCCTTTTCATCTTCCCAAATGGAAACTCCGTCCCCATTAAACAGAACTCCCCATTGCCTTCTCCCCCTAGTCCCTAGCAACCACAGTTCTACTTTCTTCCTCTATGAATCTGATGACTTTGGACACCTCCTGTAAGTAGAATCATAAGGTATTTGGCTTTTTGTGTCTGATTTATTTCCTTTAGCATAATGTCCTCAGAGTTCATCCATGTTCCAGCATGGGTCAGAATTTCATTGCTATTTATGGCTATTCTGTTATATGTGTGGACCATATTTTATCCATTTGTCCCCCAGTGGATGCACGGATTGTTGCCACCACGTGGCTGTTGTGAATAATGCCACTGTGAATGTGGTTGTCCACGCACCTGTTCAGTCCCTGCTTTCACTTCTGGGTATAGACCTAGCTGTGGAGTTGCATGCTGACTTGCATTCGCAGAGAATGGGACTGGAACCTTGGCTCCATGACTCTGCTCAGGATCTTCTGATGGAGACTCCTTGGTCATGTTGTGTCAAGCCTGGGCTGTTTAGCACGTGACTCTCTTGACATAACTCTGTGCCATTGTCCTGCCTTCCCCTTGGGCCGCCACATAGCCCATCCCCACCTAACCAGGGACAAAGGCAGAAAAATCCTAGCTCCACGGGCACTACTGCCTCTCCATGTTGTCAGCTTCCTGCCGTGGCAGTGCTGGCTCTGAGGAGACCCCTCGGTCCCCTCCCCAGTCTGTTGTCTCTCGGGCCGAGTCCTGCGGCAACCTCGCTTCTCACTCTGTTTCCTCCAAGCAAGGAAATGCTTTTCTCTTACAGGCTTCCAAGGGTCCGATTGAGCAGGTTGTCCCCTCTGCATTGGCCGTGGTCGTTTCTGATCACAGGGATTCTGTAGAGGAAGGAGCACCTGTGGATGGAGAGTGGAGCGAGGGGCAGCCCAGGAGGAGAGGGGCCTGATCGCAGTTCCCAGCCCGAGCCCTTGGCTGTGGTCACTGCTGCCAAAGGGCTTTTCCGCCTTCTGGAAAATGGACTTAGTAAATCCAACAAACTCAGGACCATTTGGGGTGTCATTAGCATTAGGGACTCAAGTGGCCAACAGGGAAACTGAATGAACAAATGAATGAATGAAAGAATGAATGATTTATCTGGTATAAAACCACCCATGGTGCTTGAACCTTGGTCTTTCCCCAGTGATTCTTCTCCTACTCTAACATAGTTCTTGTTCTACCTCCCGGAGGGTAGTGAGGGGGAACACGTACCTCCTCATTCAGGGTCTTGACCCACCTAAGAACTCTGAGGTGCAGCCACCTGTCTCCCCCTGGCTTAGAGATGAGTGAGGAGGGATGGTGCGTGGGCTCAGGGGCCGTCTCTGGAATTGTTATGATTTGGGTTTCCTGGACAAAAGCTGTTGGCCATGGCCGGTGTCACTGGGAATGTGTGACTCCATGTATCCCTCTGTGATAAACCTGTGGTGGGTCTTTATGTGTTTATATTTAGTAATGATTATTCTGGCAGGTTCTAGAAGGTTTGGCTTCTGGCTTGTAGTGTTTTGAGGGGAGAATCCTATGGGTGAATAATTTGTGGATTTGGGCAGAAGATCCTGCTTCTGATGTTTTCCATCTGGGATATTTTGTGGAATGACTATGTTCTGCCCCCTGGGTTTGTATAATTAAAAATAGACCATGAAGCTATAGACAAGCTTCTCTCGTGAGCATCCATGTGCCAGTGGGAACACTGTCCTGAAGTTAATTGCACTGAGTGGAAGTGAATTCCTCTCACTGGAAAGGATTTTTAAAACATGCATTTACCGTCCCTTGGATTGTGACAGATTGTGCATTGCTGTCAGGTGGGCAAGGAGAGGAGGAGGAAGGGTGTTCCCCCTGTTCAGGAATCTCTTTGACAGTGACTAAAGTAGGGGTCCCCAGCCCCTGGGCCATGGGCCAATACCGGTAGGGTATGTGGCCTGTTAGGAACTTTGCCACACAGCAAGAGGTGAGCAGCGGGCAAGCAAGCAAAGCTTCATCTGTACTTACAGCCACTCCCCGTTGTTCACGTTACTGCCTGAGCTCCGCCTCCTGTCAGATCAAGGACTGCATTAGATTCTCATAGGAGCGTGAGCCCTATTGTGAACTGTGCATGCGAGGGATCTAGGTTGCACACTCTTTATGAGAATCTAATGCCTGATGATCTGTCACTGTCTCCCATCACCCCCAGATGGGACCGTCTAGTTGCAGGAAAACAAGCTCAGGGCTTCCAGTGATTCTACATTATGGCAAGTTGTAGAATTATTTCATTATACGTTACTGTGTAATCATAATAGAAATAAAGTGGCTGGGCGTGGTGGTTCACACCTATAATCCCAGCACTTTGGGAGGTCGAGGCGAGTGAATCACTTGAGGTCAGGACTTCGAGACCAGCCTGGGAAACATGGTGAAAAAACAAAAATTAGCCAGATGTGTTGGTGGACACCTGTAATCCCAGCTCCTCAGGAAGCTGAGTCAGGAGAATCGCTTGAACCCGAGAGGCAGAGGTTGCAGTGAGCCGAGATCACACCACTGCACTCCAGCCTGGGCAACAGAGCCAGACTCTGTCTCAAAAACATGAAATAAAGTGCACAAGAAATGTAATGCACTTGAGCCATCCCAAAACCACCCTCCTCTCCCGGGTCCAGGGAAAAACTGTTGTCCATGAAGCTGGTCCCTGATGCCAAAAAGGTTGGGGACCATTGGACTGAAGAAGGTAGGGCCTGAAGACCTGGTATTGCCATAACACTGGGGCTTCCAGTGGTTTCTCTGGACACGGGAACGTTGGTTTCTTGAAGCAGGAGTTGAAATTCTTGGCACAGAGAACGACTCAGTGGGCTGTGGTACTTCCCTGTGCACGGAGCCCAAGTTGCTGGGATCTGGAGGATCCGGAGATGATGGAGGAGGCTGTTCCCATGCCAGGGTTATTAGTGGAGTTCTGCACGCAGGCCTTGCCTGCCGTCAGCAAAGGAGGTGGCCCTGGGGTGCTGGCTCTGGGGCTCCCAGATCACAAGGGGCCCCTCCAGAGAAATGGGCTCTCCAGCCCCAGATGTTCTGGTTTTAGTTTGTTGCTCTGCCGTTGCAGAGTGAAATGTGTATTTTCAGGCAGGACAGTCTTCCCCACTCCATAGCCCTTGCTTGTTAGTTTCTTTGGTTTAAAAAGGATACAAGCTGCTCGGTGAGCACTTGCGCCCCATGAACAATTAATTACCCTGTGTCTGTACCACCTGCAATACCGCTCACACCCAGTCCTATCCTTACCCAGCTGGGAGGAGTCCAGTGTTTGCAGAGCGCTCTGAAATTTCCTCGAGATGAAAAAGCCTGTGAGGACCTGGGGATTTTAGTGTGACTTTCTAGTCTGGAGGTGGGAGAGCTGACACCGGCAGAAGGATCCAGTCCTTTTCTGTAGGAGAAACCTCTTGTGGGAGCATTCTTGTTGGCTCCAAAGTGACACCATTGTGTTGTGTGGCAAGTGGTACCGGGAGGTGGCCCAACCATGTTGACCTCCACATCCGCATGTCCCTTTGCAGGAAGGCCTGCTTGCCCCTGTGTATTTCCTTTTTGAAAAAATTTTATTATCATTATTTTTTGAGACAGAGTCTCGCTCTGTCACCCAGGCTGGAGTGCAGTGGCACGATCTCGGCTCACTGCAACCTCTGCCTTCCAAGTTCAAGGGATTCTCCTGCCTCAGCCTCCCAAGTAGCTGGAATTACAGGTGCGTGCCACCACGTCTGGCTAATTTTTTGTATTTTTAGTAGAGACGGGGTTTCATCATGTTGGCCAAGCTGGTCTTAAACTCCTGACCTCAGGTGGTCTGCCCGCCTTGGCCTCCCAAAGTGTTGGGATTACAGGCGCGAGCCACTGCGCCCGGCTGCCCCTGTGTATTTCTTTGCACAAAGATGTTTAGCAAGGAGCCACGGTGGATAAAAGTAACAGTAATGCTTACAACTGTGCCGTTGTTATTGTTTACTCAAACTTCGGTGGTAGGGTGAATGCAGCTATTGTGAAACTGGACTTCTGCATCTAAGTGTTCTTTTTTCCTTCTTTGTTCACAGCGGGGCCTTTTCCGAAGTGGTTTTAGCTGAAGAGAAGGCAACTGGCAAGCTCTTTGCTGTGAAGTGTATCCCTAAGAAGGCGCTGAAGGGCAAGGAAAGCAGCATAGAGAATGAGATAGCCGTCCTGAGAAAGTAAGTGCTGGAGGGCAACCCTCCTCCCTTCCCTACCTCCTGGCCCGTGTGTCCTGCAGGAGTCCTGCCCCGGAGGCAGACTTTCCCCGGGGGCAGAGGGGCCCCCAGAGGACCCAGGCTGTGCAAATGATAACCAACTTTCAAAGCACTTTTCCCATAGACCTCTCGTGTCTTATAACATTCACGGCCATGGTTGGAAGTAGTTCTCAATTACAAAGAGCACAGCTTTCAGGCAGACTTGCTTGTGAACCGAGACCCTGCCACTCACGATATCCGAGTGACCGTGGGCCGGCTACAGAGCCCTGAGTCTTCTCTGTAAAATGGAGTTACCGGCGTCTCCCTGGCAGGGTGTTGTAAAGATTTGGTGAGATGCTGCTTACTAAGTTTTTGTGAAGTGCTCACTGCAGCACTCGCCCCATAGGAAGTGCTCAGTAAAGGTCTGTGCTGTCGCCACCGCTATGAGTACTGTTGTTGTTATTACTGCTTTATTTATCATAAGGTGATGAAGCTCACAAAATAGAGTCACGTGTCCAAAGCCTTGCAGCTCCTATGTGGCAGAGCCTGGAATACCAACCCGGCCAGTGTTACTTCTACATGTTCCGATGGTTTCTCCCATTCTCTGCCACAGACATGGCGCGTGGCACCCAGCAGGCTGCATGGAGTTCACTGTTTCAGTGCTTACCTCCTCATTGAGTTTTATTTTTGCTCACTGTGTGTAATAGAAATAAAATAGATTTTTCTTTCTTTTTTTTATTTCCTTTCTTTCCCTCCCCACTCCCCTCGCCTCCGCTCCCCTCCCCTCTCCTCTCCTTTCCTTTCCTGACAGAATCTCGCTCTGTTGCCCAGGCTGGAGTACAATGGCGCAATCTCAGCTCACTGCAACTTCCACCTCCTGGGTTCAAGCGATTCTCCCGCCTCAGCCTCCCGAAGCTGGGATTACAGGCATCCGCCATCATGCCCAGCTAATTTTTGTATTTTTGTAGAGATGAGGTTTCTCCATGTTGGCCAGGCTGGTCTTAAACTCCTGACCTCAGGTGATCCGCCCGCCTTGGCCTCCCAAAGTGCTGAGTTTACAGGCATAAGCCACTGCGCCTGGCCAAGATTTTCATTTATTTCTATTACACATGGGGAGCAAAAATATAAGAAAGTCCTCTCTTGTATAATGGCACACATAGAACCATTCATTTTTTCTTTTTTTCTCCAGGCAGGATCTTGCTCTGTTGCCCAGTCTGGAGTGCAGTGGCAGTCTTGTCTCACCACAGCCTCAACTCTTGAGCTCAAGTGATCTTCCCACCTCTGGCTCCTGAGTAGCTGGGACTGTAGGCACACGCTATTATGCCTGGCTAATTAAAAAAAAATTTTTTTTTTTAAGAGATGGAGGGCTCACTGTGTTGCCCAGGCTGGTCTTGAACTCCTGGCCTCAAGCAGTCCTCCCACCGCAGCCTCCCAGATTGCTGGGATTATAGGCATGAGCCATGGCGCCTGGCTCCCAGAACCATTCTGATGTGTCTGGATCCATCCCAGCAATGTTCTTTCATAAGTGTGGTGTCCACACCGTTCCCCACACTGTCATGATTAAGCCATTGCCCCGTAATCTCCAAAGGTTTGGGGGAACAAGCCCTCGTATGGTACCTGATTTTGCATGTTTGGAGTGTGTCTGAGCAGTGTGCTATGGAAATTTTTAAGAGTCGCTATTAATAAAAGATGTTGGAAATATCCTTGAAATTTTTGGGGTTTGGAATCAGCACATAGCAAGAATCTCTGTACAGATAAGCAAAGCAGAATGAGAACAAGCCTTCTAGGGCCTCAACACAAAATGTCACGCTCCTCACATTCTTTCTGAATAAACCGTCTCGCCCACTCCTCTCTTACTGGGACCAGCAGTGTCCACCCAACGATGTTCAGCCATCATTTGTACAAACCCAGCACTGCTGAGAGGGCCAGGACAGTCTGTCCTCTTCTGACCTTTGTGTAACTCACAGAAGAAGCTACAGCATGCGGGATAAGTGTTTGAGAACAAACAGGTCTCTTTAACTTTGTAGCTTAAGGGTTTTGCTTATTTGTTTGGTAGTTTGGTCGTTTCTAGGTTCTCTGGATTGTCTATTAGGAACCCAGTGAGTTTCAGGTTGTCCTGAGGAGGATTGCAGGAAATGATTGTATGGAAGAGAATCTGGGAAAACAAATTAAGTATATTAGCATCTAGCAGGAAAACACGATGTTAATGAGACATTTATTTAAATTGCTCATTTTCCAATGTGAAATCAGTACTTGGAGAAGAAGTTATTTGCTGGTGACATTAAGTTGCAGACACATTACAGATATTTGACATTGTAGATTGAATTCTGGGTGGGCCCAGAGCCTTCCAAAGGTTTTACATTGGGCACAGGGGCTGTCTGTTGATGGATCGAGGGTGATGACTGTATTTTGGTGTGATTCCCTTAGGGCTGAGAAGTACAAAAGGGGAGGAAGTCAGTTTCATTTTTTAGCATTATTTTTCATTTGCATGAGCAGAGGCCATGGATGCAGGCTTTATAAACCAGTCCTGTTGATGCCATGGATGGTCTGCTTTAATTGTCTTCACCCTGCGCCTCACTCAAATAATCACTTCCAGGGAGAGGGCATTTAAAAACCAAGGAGGGCCAGAGGGCTGGAATAACTTGTTTTGATAGTTTTTCAGTATCCGCTGCTGGAGTGCCTGGAAGCGTGACCCCTCTTTCAGGAGTCAAGAACAAAGAAGTGATTTCTCCAGGGATGCGAAGGTGATCTATAGTAACTCCCGCACTGACTTTTTTTTTTGGTCCTCTGCAAATGATTTACATATGGAGTAAGAGGCAGTTCCACATACATCATGAGCAGCTGAAAGCAAAGTCAATGAGCTAGAAAGGAAATAGTTTGAAACCACTCGGAATGTTGTCATGGAGACATTCATTCATTTAACAAATATTTATTAAATTCTCACTGTGCAGCAGGCAGCACTGCTGGGCACTGAGTTTAGATAAGGTGCTCTCCTTGCCCTCTGGGAGCTCATAGTTTTGTCACTAAGTACGTGCAGTGGCATTGCAGATGCTGTGTAGTAGCATGGCCAGGGCCTCGAGGGTAGGAGGTGCTGTCTTCTTCCTTTGGGGTGGGATGGGAGGAGAGGGTTCATGGAGGAGGAGGGCCTGGACAATGAGCATAGTTTGCAGGGTCAGAAACGCAGAGGGACATTCCATCCAGAAGTGGCAGCCCAAACAGAGGTCAGGAGATAGGAGACAGAAAGGCTGGCGTGCTGGGGAACTCTCCAGGGGAAAGGGTTCAGGGGGAGGCCTGGAGACACCTAAGGTTGGAGAGGTGGGATTGTGGAGGGCCTTGTGTACCCACTTTGAACTTCATCCTCTAGACACGGGGGAGCCATCGGAGGGTTTTGATGAAAGGAGCAACACGATCAAGATTAATTTTTGAAGATTATTGCGGCAGAACTGAGAAGAATGGACTGGGGGGCCAGGACTCTATGTATGTAGGGAGAATAGTGAGGAGGCTGTTGGAAGAATCTGGTGGAGAAATGAAGAAGCAGCACATTAACACAGAAGCTCTGGAGTTGGGATGGAAGAAACAGTTATGAGTGTGTGAACACAGTGGAATCTGTAGGACTTAGAGATTCGGAAGGAATGGGGAGAGCAGGGAGGGAGAAGGAGGATTCCAGGAGGGCTGCCGAGTTTCTGACATGGATGCCTGGGTGGATGATGACTCCATTCACTGAGAACAGAAATACCAAAGCAGGAGGGCAGGTGAAGAGTCTGGACATGCTGAACTTGGGGGTTGGGAGGATGCCCTGGTAGAGAGGTCCAGTTGGCTGTCCAGTTCTGGAACTCAGCTGTGATCTGGACTTGCTGATTGGTAAAGTTTTTCAGACACAGCATGTAAGAAAAAAGTCCTGGCTGAGTGCCACGGCTCACGCCTGTAATCCCAGCACTTTGGGAGGCTGAGGCAGGCGGATCACGAGGTCAGGAGATCGAGACAATCCTGGCTAATACGGTGAAATCCCATCTCTACTAAAAATACACAAAAAAATTGGCTGGGTATCGTGGTGGGCGCCTGTAGTCCCAGCTACTCGGGAGACTGAGGCAGGAGAATGGTGTGAACCCGGGAGGCGGAGCTTGAAGTGAGCCCAGATCGCGCTACTGCACTCCAGCCTGGGCGACAGAGCGAGACTCCATCTCAAAAAAAAAAAAAAAAGAAAAAGAAAAAAGTCTTTTGATGATTTTCATGACTAAGTCATTGTAGACAGGATCCCAAATAGACTGCCTTAAATTCCAACGTCTTTGTTGATTTCCACACTATTTTTGCTTATTTCCTGACCGTTTGTTGATTTCCGCACTATTTGTGTTTGTTTCCTGGCCATTGGTTTATTTCCATGCTATTTTCCATGGAAGTAGGCCCATTTGAATCCTAGCTGCTGGACCACCAGGGGACTGCTAAGCCGGCCCATTGGAAAGACTGCCTGCCCCCCTTTATGCTGAGTTTATTGTAGGCTGAGAAGTTTATTTATTTCACTGGACTGAAGTAATGTAGCTAACATGTCCTTAAGGATGTCTTTGTACTTGCTCTGGAAATTGTTTCAAAATGAATTTTCTACTTGATCAGTAGATATTAAATGAAGCTCAGAGGGAAACATTCTGATAAACATGGAGGTAGGCTGTTGCTCTGCAGCTGTGAGGACCGGCAGCCTCGCTCTGGCATCAGCGGCTGGATCTAGAAAATTCAGCGTAAGCTACTCTAGATAGAACAGTTAGTTGTGATCCCACAAGAGAGTATTTTATGCAGTATGGAATAAACATCATCGGTGTTATTCTCTTTGGGTTGGATTACAGAGTTTGTGATTTCTGTGGCATTATTTATTTCGAGGGCAGGCACTGCTGACATCTAATGTCAAAACTTGACCGGCACGGTGGCTCACGCCTGTAAGCCAGCACTTTGGGAGGCTGCTGTGGGTGGGTCACTTGAGGTCAAGAGCTTGAGACCATCCTGGCCAAGGTGGTGAAACCCCATCTCTATTCAAACTACAAAAATTAGCTGAGCGTTGTGGCGCACACCTATATTCACAGCTACTTGGGAGGCTGAGGCAGGAGAATTGTTTGAACCCAGGAGGTGGAGGTTACGGTGAACCGAGATCGTGCCGTTGCACTCCAACCTGGGTAACAAGAGCAAAACTCCATCTCAAAAAAAAAATACAATAATTTCAAGGTAGCACTTAAAGTACTTTTGCAGGAGTAGAAAGGCAAATATATCAACAGTCTACATTTAAATGAGAGGTGAAGAGAGAGGGGGATGCATAGATTGGAAAGTGGGGGCTGAGAGAAGCAAACCAGCTGTGTCTGGAGCAGCCCATTTACTAATAGTTGGAAAAACTGAGGCTCAGTTTGGTGGAAGGGGTGCTGTCTGAATGAAACATGGCACCAGAATTCAACATGCTGTTCTGATGCCTGCTTTATAGGCTGCAGAGATTGTCTTGCCTTGGGGAAGCGACCCTGGCAGGAACTGATTTGAATTGGCATGTTTTCGTCTATCTGGGTACACTGAGGAGTCTCAGATGATGGTCTCTGCCTCTTTCTCTCCAAATCAGTGTTTCTCAGCCCTGGCTGCACCTTAAAATCACCTAGGAAGCTCTTAAAATCATACTGATTAGCCGGGCACGGTGAGTGGCTTATGCTTGTAATTGCAGCACTTTGGGAGGCAGAGGCAGGAGGATTGTCTGAGGCCGGGAGTTCGAGACCAGCCTGGGCATCATAGTGAGACTCAGTCTCTATAAAACAATTAAAAAACTAGTCAGGTGTGGTGGTTGCCAGTAGTCCCATCTACTCTGGAGGCTGAGGTGGGAGGATTGCTTGAGCCGAGGAGTTTGAGGCTGTACTCCAGTTTGGGTGACAGACTGAGACACCATCTCTAAAAAAATAAATAAAAGGAAAAAACAAAAATATTATGCTGATGCCCAGGCCCCATTCACGACCAATCGAGTCAGAATTGGAGGTAATGGCAGGTGCTGGAAAATTGAAAAAGCATCTCCCCCAACCGCCACCCACTGATCCTAACTCATAATCAGTGCGATGTCAGAACAACCACTCTCCAGCCCTTGTCCCCTGATTTCACCTCCCAGGGTGGAGCTGCTCTGTATAATGACTAGGAGTGTGGGCAGATGTGTACAGATGTGTCCGCAGGCAGAAACACAAGCCAGGCAATGTTTCCTTCAGGAGAGGCTTCATTGAGAGGAGCGAACTCAGATGTGCTCCCTCGGAAGAGCTGAGTTTTGTTTTGAGAGTGGTGAATTGACTTGAGTCCATCATCCCATCATTGAGGAGCAGGCACCAGCCACTGACTGGGCTCAGGAGTGAGAACCTCACTTCTCAAGGGTGGCTGAAGAAGTACGGGCAGTAGTGGCAGTGCCCGGCCTGGAGAGGCTGGGGCAGGGTGTGGTCGAGTCAGCACGCTGCAGTGCCAAGTACTTCACAAGAGGGTGAGGACTGCTAAAGGCAGCAGGTGCCAAAGCCCAGGATGCTGGGCTGGAGTCCCTGAAATCCCTGGGGCCAAAGTCAGGATGGATGGCAGGATGTGTGGTGGGAGAGTGAGTTAGCACCTCTGTCATGGGAAGGGCGGAGCCTTATCCTCCAGTTACCTTAAGGCAGACACCTTCCTCTCAATGCGGACCAGAGGGAGGGCAGCTTCTGCAGCCAAAGAAAGCAACTGCTTTGGGATTAAGGAACAGCCCCCAGAGAAAGGCTTTGACATCGATGAACTCTGGAAATCTAGCCTGCCCCTGCTCCTGCGGCTTTGTTCTGAAGGGAGGCTGGCCCTGTTCACTTGTTTAAACCACTGCCAAGTGCCAGTCTTTGTGCGTGTTAGAGAAACTGACACTTCAATAGAAATTCATCGATTGGGATCTGGGCGCGGTGGCTCACGCCTGTAATCACAGCACTTTGGGAAGGCGAGGCGGGCGGATCACCTGAGGTCAGGAGTTAGAGACCAGCCTGGCCAACGTGGTGAAACCCCATCTCTACCAAAAATACAAAAATTAGTCGGGCATGGTGGTGGGCGCCTGTAATCTCAGCTACTCGGGAGCCTGAGACAGGAGAATTGCTTGAACCCAGGAGGCGGAAGTTGCAGGGAGCCAGGATCGCACCACTGCACTTCAAGCCTGGGCAACAAGAGGGAAACTCTTCTTGAAAAAAAAAAAAAAAAAAAAAAGAAGAAGAAAGAAAAAAAGAAATTCATTGATTGGGGCTGAAGATAACCACTTTGCCAATGACTGAAAATGGCTAAGCTGGTAAAGCTAGTACTTGAATTTCTCAGGCATCAATACAGCTTTTTAAGGATCAATGAGCTGCTTAGAAGGGTCTAAAAGACAGAGAGCTCCTCTCTGGAAAGCTCGCACTGGAATGGAGAACACAAGCAGGAAATGTGAAAAGTAACGGTTGAAAGCCTTACTTATGATGACACATGGGGAGGCAGGTGCATATCTTACAATTCTAGACGCTTGGATACCTTGGGAAACCATATTGAAAGTTACCTTGATTTCTTTCTTTCTTTTTTTTTTTTTTTTTTGAGATGGAGTCTCGCTCTGTCACCCAGGCTGGAGTGCAGCAGTGCGATCTCGGCTCACTGCAAGCTCCGCCTCCCAGCTTCACGCCATTCTCCTGCCTCAGCCTCCTGAGTAGCTGGGACTACAGGTGCCTGCCACCATGCCTGGCTAATTGTTTTGTATTTTTTTTAATAGAGACAGGGTTTCACCGTGTTAGCCAGATTGGTCTCGATCTCCTGACCTTGTGATCTGCCTGCCTTGGCCTCCCAAAGTGCTGGGATTACAGGCATGATTTCAAATAAAACCATGCAATCTCCATAAAACAGGCTTTGAGGGATGCAGTCAGTTATTTAGTGATGGTGGTGGTGGTGGTGTGCATGGTTAAAGCCGAAAACTTGCCAAGCTTTGGGCACGTACATGTGAGCCTGTCTGCTGAATGAGCTTAGGCTTTCTGGAATCTTAACACAATACACCCTGGACCTGTGAAAACCGGGCTCTGCGAAAGCCTTTAATCACCGAGAAGAGTTGACATCGACAGGTCTTCCATAATGATGGCCCTTCCTTAGCAGTTCAGAGTCCCACCTTATTTAGTGTACTTCCCCCTTTTTGCTGCATAGCTACACTTTCGTATTCTGGGAGCTGTGCTGAACTTTCCCCTAAGTCCGGAGGCTTCCCCTGCCTGGTTGGCAGTAAACTCAGCTTTGTTTCTGACCATCATTTGGTGATCGTTGTTTATTTCATCCTAACTGTGCATGTCTGTAAGAGGAAATAGAAGTGGTCTAATGCCAGTGCAACTTTCTAGACAAGAGAGAATATATTTGGTGCTTCCAGTGGCTTTCTCATGGTGTTTTGTCCCTTGCAAAAATCAAAAACATTTTAAATTTGGTTTGAGATCCAGAATCAATGCATTTCTGTTAATTTCTTGGACATTGCTTATAGCACTCCCTGAATTGAAGGAAAATAAAGTTAGTTATATCCCATACTATAAAACAAGGAATTGAAACTATCTTGAGTAGGCATGTTGGTTTATCTCTCCAGGGTCCATGTATCTCTGGGGCCTTTTCCTGCCTAGGGTTTCTGCTTCCCAAATAGTGCACCTGGTGTGGTTCTTGTGGAAGTTAGTGTCTTATTCCATTTTCTGTTGCTATAGCATAATACTTTGATCCTAGGTAATTTACAAAGGAAACAGGGTTCTTTAGCTCACATTCTGCAGGCCGGGAAGTCCGAGATCGGGTGGCTGCCTCTGGTGAGGATTTTGTGCTGCTTTATGGCATATGGCAGAAGAGCAGAAGGGCAAGTGAGCGTGTGCAAAGAGAGGGGAGGTGAAGAGACCACCTCCCCTTATAACAACCTGCTCTTGTTAGAGCTAATCTAGTCCCATGAGAACTGCATCCATCCCTACATGATGGCAGATCCCTCATGACCGAAACAATTCCCAGCACTGCTGGATTGAGGATTTACGTTTCCAACACATGAACTGTCGGAGGACACGCTCAAAGCATGGCAGTTTCCCTTTCTTTAGTTCCTTCTCCCACAGCACTGTGCAAATGAGTATTTAAATGCCTGTCTGATAGTCCCCCTCACTACCTTAATTCCAAAAAGTCCCCTGCTTAATAGAATCCAAACTCATTTGCAAACGAGCCCCCGACTTTGTGATCTACCTCTTTGGTTTTCATCTTCCCACCCCTCACCCCATGTTTCAGTTTAGTTCTCCTGAAAGGAGCAGATAATTGCATCTTTCCTGCTGCAGTTTGACACACACCTCCTTCAGGACACCTCTTGATTTCCTGTCTGGATGGGCCCTTCCCTCTGAGATTCCACGGCACCAAGGTTTGCTTCTATCATTCCTGACTGTGCCGTGGGATCTCTGCTGCTCGAAACTGTGGACTTCCTGAATCTAGCCCTGAACTAAAGGCAACATGGTGGGAATGGAGGCAAGGATTAGGGGAACTCAGGTAAAATTAAGGATGTTAGAAACCCTGGGACTGGGTGCTGATTAGGCAAAGAAGGTTTAGTGGAAGGGAGGAATCTATGCTGACTTCCAGTTCTCTCTGGCTTTGGTGACTGTATTAGTTCTCCAAAGAAACAGAAGCAATCGGATATATGTAGATACACAAAAAGATTTATTATGAAGTATTGGCTCATGTAATTCTGGAGGCTGAGAAGCTCCACAATCCACCATCTGCAAACTGGAGACCCGGGAAAGCCAATTGGACTTGGTCCAAGGCCAAAGACCTGGGAACCAGGGGAGCCGACGTCCAAGGGCCGGAGATGGATGTCTTAGCTCCAGGAGAGAGAAAAACCAGGTGTAGCGGCACGCACCTATACCTGCAGCTACTTGGGAGGCTGAGGTGGGAAGATCACTTGAGTCCAGGAGTCGAGGCTGCAGTGAGCTGTGATGACACCACTGCACCCCAGTCTGGGCAACAGAGTGAGACTCTGTCTTTAAAAAAAAAAAAAAAAAAAAAAGGGAAGAAGAACAAATTGATTCTTCCTCTTCCTTTTTGTTCTATTCTGGCTCTCAATGGATTTGAACATACCCGCTTACACGGGTGAGGATAATCTTTTTACTCAGTCTGCTGATTCAGATGCTAATCTCTTCCAGAAATTCCCTCACAGACACACCAGAAATACAGAAATACTGTTTTACCGGCTGTCTGGGCATCCTTTAGGCCAGTCAAGTTGACACATAAAATTATCCGTTACATTGACCAAGTGGATGGCAGGTTCCTCAACCAATATGGGGCATTCCAGAAGAGGCGGAAGGTTTGAGAGAGAGAGAGAGAGAGAGAGAGAGAATGAGGATTCCTTTATGGCAACAGAGTATACTTAAATCTGGTCTGGCCTCTCCTGCCACCTTGTATACTATACATATTACTCTGTAGATATTTAGAGTAGTTGAAGAAACAATGTGTTTTATCACACTTTTAAAACCAGTGTTGCGTCTTTGCATGTTTATTTCCTTGTGCCATCTCTGTCATCTAATGTGGATATTTACATGGGAGTTCAGCTAATATGTGGACTAGTTGGTGGTTTAAATTCCTCTAATAATATATCTTGGCAGATATTTCCCCTTTCTTCTGTAAACTTACTTAGCTAATGATTTATACAGATTCCAGTTAAATGATTTCAAGAGCAGTCTGTCTGTCTATCTATCTAGATTTCTATCTAGATGGATAGATCTGTCTGTCTAGATGTCTCTCTCTCTCTCTCTCTCTGTCTCTCTCTCTCTCTCTGTCTCTCTCTCTCTCTCTCTCTCTCATAGGCTAATATTTTTAAAAAGTCAGAATAGCTTACATTGGAGAACCACACTAATGAAAGATTAAATGCAAGTAGGCCTGAGATAGACTAAGATGGCAGATATAGAAAAAGAAATAGACACCAAAGATTCAATTTTTTTTTTTTCTGTTAAGCTTTATGTTGTGTCCGTTCTGTCTTCTATGTGGTTTTGGCATGATTCATATGGCAAATGAATTATTTTAGTGAAGCTTTATTTATGACTCACTGTGTATTTTAAGTTATATGTAATTTGATTAACAAATTTCATTTCACATGTGTGAAGTCCAGGGCTATCGTTTGAGTAGTTTGAAGAGTTGTTTACTGTTTTTAAGCTATATAACTGTTTTTCTCAAAGCTTAAAGTTGAGGTCAGAGGCTGTGATGATTGGTCTGAAGCCAGGTTTGGGGGAATAAATTTTTTCTAAAGTAATAGTTGGATAGAATTTGGTAAATGGATTAATATCCATTTTTTAGCTATTTGCATTTTTCTGTTATGAATATTTAAAAAATAGTTTTGACTATATGATATGGATAAGTAGGAGGTATCACTTGGGATACAAACACATAAAAGGGTATCTTTTAAGAAATACAGTGCTGTAATAGATGTAGTGTTTTTGGTTCTTGTCAAAAGCTGTAGAACTGATGACCTAAGTATACACACATGTAAATGTACTATATGTAGGTGTGTAAATAAATATGCATATACACACATTGTAAATATGTCTTGGAGGCCAATCACAGTGTCTCATGCCTGTAGTCCCAGAACTTTGGGAGGCTGAGATAGAAGGACCACTTGAGGCAAGGAGTTTAAGACCAGCCTGGACAACATAACAAGACCCTGTCTCTATGGAAAATCAAAGAAAATTAGCCTGGTGTGGTGGCATGTGCCTGTAGTCCCAGCTACTTGGGAGGCTGAGGCAGGAGGATCCTTTGGGTCCAGGAGTTTGAGGCTTTAGGGAGCTATGACTGTGCCACTGCACTTCAGCCTGGGTGACAGAGCAAGACCCTGTCTCTGAAAACGAATAAATACCTACATACATCTCTGTATTTTTAATTTTTATTTTTTATTTTGAGATGGAGTCTCACCCTGTCACCCAGGCTGGAGTGCAGTGGCACGACTCAGCCCACTGCAACCTCCGCCTCCCAGGTTCAAGCGATTCTCCTGCCTCAGCCTCCCAAGTAGCTGGGTTTACAGGTGCCTGCCACCATGCCTGGCTAGTTTTTGTATTTTTAGTAGAGACAGGGTTTCACCATGTTGGCCAGGCTGGTTTCGAACTCCTGACCTCAGGTGATCCGCCCGCCTCGACCTCCCAAAGTGCTGGAATTACAGGTGTGAGCTGCCGCGCCTGGCCACATCTCAGTTTTGTATATCTTTTTATTGAAGAACAAAATGTACTTTTGCTTCATTTAGTAAATGTACCTTCAAGGGTTTTAAAGTTAGCAACAAGTGACTTCTACAAGCATTGTTTCATTTAATCGTCACCATAAACCTGTAAAGTGGATATTATGATCTACATTTCACAGATGAGGAATTTGGACTTATTTAAGACATTTTTAGGGGCCACATAACTGGTAATATGTGGAGAGGAAGTTACCCAGGTCTGTGTGTCTCTTTCCAATATGATTTGACCCGTCTGCTGTCCCTGTGTTGTGAAGAAAGGGGCCGCTTCTCCTTGATATAGGCAATAGCCCACTCTAGGTAGGAGGTGTTCATTAATGGTGAAAGAATAAATCCGTAACTGTGACTTCTCAGCTACTAGAAAGGCAGGATACAGTGTGGTGAAGTCCTGAGAATCAGCTCATCTGAGTTTCATTCAGACTCCTGCTTTAGAAGCTACTTGACCTTGGGCAAGTCATTTCAACTCTGAGCCCCCATTTTCAGGATAATGGGGATGATAATAGTATCTGCCTCCAATAGTTGTTGTAGGGATCAAACAGTCAGTGCATGCCTGGCACATAGTGTGGGCTCTCCAAATGTTTGCTGTGTACATTATTATTATGTGTAAGGGACATCTTGCTAGACAGCGGGAATAGGGGGAAGGTTCCTTCCCAGAAGTCACACCACGCAAGTGTCGCCTCCCTAAGGCTCCCTGTTGAAGCCTAAGGGAGCCCTTCTTGAAATAGGAGACAGAGGCAGCAGCGATGAGGTGGCCGGTCTTCTTCCAGGGGCGAGGCTGCTGCTGTCATAGACCCAACACTGCTGCAGAGTTGCCAAGGATACATCAGTTTCACCATTTTTCTTGCTGACTAAACTCCTGTGAAAACTCTTGCTTTCCTCGGTTATCTGACCGTCTGCTTCTCTTAATGTTAGAGTCACCAGAGCATTAGAACTAGAAAAGGAACTTAGACATCTTGGTCCAGTTCTCTAGACTTTCAGATGAGGAAAGGGGTGCAGAGAGGTAGAGTGATTGCCCGAGGTCATGGAGCTAAGCCGGGCAGACGCGGAGCCAGAAGGATGGTTTCTGGCCTTCGAATTCAGAACTCTTTCCACATAACCATACTTGCAGAGCCTCTTTCAGGAGAATGCAGGAAAGTAACTCTTCCTCATCTTGCAGAGGTCCTTGGTATGTTGCACAGGACTGAAGAAGCTACCCCAGTAGGTTGGCCAGATTCCACAATGGGATATTGAATCTGGTTTCAGAAATTCCCCTGGTGATTTCAATTAGATGCGCTGTTCTTTCTGACTTCCCCTCCCTGGCAGTGATGCAGTGTTTTTTCCAGCTGCTTGGACTGCCATCGTATGCTGCTCCAAGCTGCCTCCAGTGCTCTGCTGTTCACTAGAACAGAGCTCAGAGGCCAGTCTCCGAGCCTGCAGTACAGGTTAAACATTGGAGAGGCTTTGCTCTCATTTGAGGTGTATCTAATGATTGTGGCCCAGTGTGCCAGTTTCTTGTGAATACAATGAAGATACTACTTCTCGGAAGTGCAGTGGGAAGAAACTAGTTACAGATTGTGGAATGATCTAGAAAATACGGCAAATGCTACTCTGGTGTGAGGTCATAATCCAGAAAGACCTTTTCCATCCTCTCCTTCAGCTGCAGGCCTGAGAGCTGTGCTGTTCCTTCTCTGTCCTGTTTGATCCTTTGCTTTCTCTGTAGCTTTCCAAGATGTTCTAGAAACAAAGGGAGGCAGCTTTCCCACGTACCATGATGGACAACAGAGCGAATCTGGGGGACATTGGGTCATCCCGAGGGATGGCATAGAGTGGGGAAGGCAGGGATGGGGCAGCCGATGAGCTGAAAACCATCTAGAGACGTTCACGGTTTGGGGGATAAGCCAACCTGTCCAAGAAGCCATGGTGTCTTCCTCCGTGACTCGTTTCTCTACAGGTGTACGCACATTTTTCTAGGTAGAAAAGTAAACTTGTGGAAAGAAGTTTTCACGCAGGTGTTCAGTGTTCTTTCTAATGAGTTCTTGCTGGGTTTAGAGCCAAGTGATAATGCAGCTATTTACTTTAAAATAGTTCGAATTGTGTATCCACAAATCCACACCAGATTCTCTGCCTGTGAACGTGTGGTTTCTTTTTGTTGATGTCGTTGTTTGTTTAATCCTGGTAGGACCTCTTCCAGGGCAAAGCCACTTGGTACAGCAACGGGGTGGGCAGCCCTAAAGCACGGCAGAGTGCAAATTTCAGAGAGTGCCTCGAATTTCGAGCTTGAATCAGAATGGTCAAGATACCTGGGATTATGTTAAAACTTAGGAGGCAAATCTGTTTGTGGGCTCTGTTTTTGACTGGTTCCATGTTCTGTTGGATTCAGAACATGGCACATTGTAGGTGGGGGCCACTTTTACTGAGCTTTCCTTTAAATATGTCTATAGAGTGGTTAGAAGTTTGATTTGTTCTGGGACCCACTCTCAGTTAGGCCTGCCCGCCCTCCCACCTTGCCTGCCTGTCTGCTTTCCTGCCTTCCTGCCCTCCTTCCCTCCTTCCCTCCCTCTCTCCCTCTTTCCTTCCCTTCCCTTCCTGCCCCTCCCTTCCCTTCCTTCCCCTCCCTTCCCCTCCCCTCCCCTTCCCCGTCCCCTCTTCCTGTCCCGCCCCCCACCCCTCCCCCTCCCCTCCCACTCCTCTCCTCACCCCTTCCCCACCCCTCCCCCTCCCCTCCCCCTCCCCTCCCCACCCCTTCCCCACCCCTCCCCACCCCTTCCCCACCCCTCCCCCTCCCCTCCTCTCCCCCTCCTCTCCCCTCCTCTCCTTCTCCCCTCCCCTTCCCCTCCACCTCCTCCTCCCCTCACCCTCCCCTCCCCTTGCTTTCCTTTCCTTCCTTCCTCTTTTCTCTCTCCTTTTCTTTCATTTTCTCTGTCTCTCTCCTCCTCCCTCTTTCCCTCCCTCCTCCCCTCACCTTTCTTCCTGGTGGCAGAGCAGGGCTAACGCCTAGGCAATGTGCCCAGAGTCAGCCTTTTTCTTTTTCAATGTTCTTTCTTTTTTTTATTCATCTTTTTTTGTTTTGTTTTGAGTGCTTCTTTTCTTAAAACCTTATGGAAGATTGTAGGAACAGATCAGCAAGCTGCTTTTGAATGACAAGCAGTATCTATGAGTATGCTGCTTATTGAAATAATTTCCTGGGGGTATATGTCCAGTAGTGTGGACTTTCTGAAACAGTCAACTAAGTAAGTGATACGGTGTTTCCTTATGCAGATGTGGGTGCTTTGCCTCCTGGAGGGAATTCGTTTTGGGAATAATCACCACTGTTATTATTAAGTCCATTATTATTATTCAGTTAATACAACTTTTTCAAAAAGATAATATGCCTCTTTAAAAGGCGATTTAGAGTGGGAAAGTTTTTTTTTTCTTTGTAAATATCACAGCGACAAGGAGTGTAATATAAACTTCCAAATGGAAACTGTTCTGAAGAAAATACTGACTCAAGAAATCTACCTGAAGATTTCCATGGTATTGTTGCTGAGTCGGATGAACAGATGGTCTACATGGCAATGAAACTTTTCAGGGTGTATGTTTCAGACTCCTGTATTCTCTATACTCAATCATTCAATTAGTGTGGATGTTTAATTTCCTTTTTTGGTAGCAAACAGCATTCACTTACTTGCATAAATTGTAGTTATTTTAAATAAAACAACAATCATATCAACATGTCATTTTAGATTTTTTCATAGTGTCTTTTTTCAAATGGCATCTTGTACATTGATTACAGAAAATCCTGTTATTTCGAACTCTGTTTACTCGGCATACAAGTCCAATTGAAATGTACCTTTTCTACTACTCTTAAAAATTGTGTGGTGCTGGGGTGCGGTGGCTCACGCCTGTAGTCCCAGCACTTCAGGAGGCCGAGGCAGGCAGATCATGAGGTCAGGAGATTGAGACCATCCTGGCTAAGATGGTGAAACCCCATCTCTACTAAAAATACAAAAAAAAAAAAAAAAATTAGCCGGGCTTGGTGGCGGGTGCCTGTAGTCCCAGCTACTCGGGAGGCTGAGGCAGGAGAATGGCGTGAACCCGGGAGGTGGAGCTTGCAGTGAGCCGAGATCGTGCCACTGCACTCTATCTAGCTTGGGTGACAGAACGAGACTCCGTCTCAAAAAAAAAAAAAAAAAAATTGTGTGGTGAACGTATTACAAAACTTACCTAGGAAAAGGAATATTTTTAAGTGCTTGAAACCAGTGTGTCCAATGGCAGTAGTGACCTTGTCACTTAAGTGGATGTGGCAGTGACCCTCCCGTAGGTTCAAGACTCTACAAGTACTTGAGATAACGACTTTTAAAAATATTTTAGGCCGGGCATGGTGGCTCACGCCTGTAATCCCAGCACTTTGGGAGGCCGAGGCAGGAGGATCATGAGGTCAGGAGTTCGCGACCAGCCTGACCAATATGGTGAAACCGCATCTCAACTAAAAATACAAAAATTAGCTGGACGTGGTAGCATGTACCTGTAATCCCAGCTACTCAGAAGGCTGAGGCAGGAGAATTGCTTGAACCCAGGAGGTGGAGGTTGCAATGACCTGAGATCGCGCCACTGCACTCCAGCCTGGGCGACAGAGTGAGACTACGTCTCAAAAAAAGTATATATATATATTTTATAACTCAGACTTGTAAATAATTTAGATTTGTCATCTTCGAATTACTCTGAATCCAAGAGCGCTTAAACCTGTGTAAGAAAGTCACATCACACCTCCAAGATGATTGATATTTTTGTAGATGCTGTTAATTTTTTTTCCTCCTCTTCATTTACCTTTTTAAGATCTATGAGGGGCTGGGCGCAGTGGCTCACACCTGTAATCCCAGCATTTTGGGAGGCCGAGATGGGTGGATCACCTGAGGTCAGGAGTTTGAGACCAGGCTGGCCAACATGGTGAAACCCCCCTGTCCACTAAAAATACAAAAATTAGCTGGGCGTGGTGGTGTGCACCTGTATTCCCAGCTACTCAGGAGGCTGAGGCAGGAGAATCGCTTGAACCCAGGAGGCAGAGGTTGTAGTGAGCTTAGATCGCACTATCGCGCTCCAGCTTGGGCAACAAAAGTGAAACTCCATCTCAAAAAAAAAAAAAAAAAAAAATCCATGAGGACAGCAGCACTTTGGGAGGCTGAGGAGGGCAGGTAACTTGAGGCCAGGAGTTCAACGCCAATCTGGCCAACAAAAAGAAAATAAAAAAAAAATTAGCCAGGCGTGGTAGAGCATGCCTGTGCTTCCCAGCTACTCAGGAGGCTGAGAGAGGAGAATAACTTGAACCCAGAGGCGGAGGTTGCAGTGAGCCGAGATTGCGCCACTGCACTCTAGCCTGGGTGACAGAGTGAGACTTCATGTCAATTAAAAAAAAGATCCATGAGGACAGGAGTGGTCATTGTTGTAGGTCTCACATCTGGCTGTTTTTCCATCATCTCCTCTCCCAAAATGCAGTTGTTCCCCACTGATGTGGCCTCAGTGTTGGGGTCTAGTCTTTTGGGCCCCTTGCTACTCTGAGTGTGGTCCTTAGACCAGCACAGCAGTATCTCCTGGGAGTGGATTAGAAATGCTCACAGGGCCAGGTGCAGTGGCTCATGCCTATAATCTCTGCACTTTGGGAGGCTTAGGTGGGCAGATCATGAGGTTAGGAATTTGAGACCAGCCTGGCCAGCACAGTGAAACCCCCGTCTCTATGAGGAAAATACAAAAAATCAGCCGGGCATGGTGGCGCGTGCCTGTAATCCCAGCTACTTGGGAGGCTGAGGCAGGAGAATTGCTTGAACCTGGGAGGTGGAGGTTGCAGTGAGCTGAGATCGCAACACTGCACTGCACTGCAGTCTGGGTGACAGAGGGAGACTCCGTCACAAAAAAAAAAAAAAGAAATAAAGAAATGCTCCCAGGCCCCGCTGCAAACCCACTGAATCAGAATGTGCATGGAAGCTGGATCCCCCGGTGATGCATTTGTATATTTACCTGTGAAAGGCACTGGTGTAGGAATCCTTGCTTCAGAAACCCAGGGTAACCTCGCTGCCTATTCTGTTCCCCAGTAGCATCAGTGTTGCCTCCATTGTAACACTGTCCTCATATCAGGTAATGGTCCATTTACTTGTCTTTCTTTCGTAGCAAACTTAAAGCTCCATGAAGGTAGGGATGCTACCTGAGCTCCAAATGGGTTTCTAGTGCCTGGCAAAGTCCTTGCTACATTGTAGGCATTTGGTATCTTTTTAGGGGCATCAAATTGTACTATTTTCACAAGAGGAAAGATTAAGGAAAACAACAGGTATTCCCTTCCCTCTAAAACAATAAAAATGCTTTATTTTATAGAAATGCCAAGTATTTTAGATAGTTAATGTAAGCACATGTATCCTAACAAAAAGCTTTTGAGAGTAGTAAATATGTATTCATTTCAAAGATAGAAAGCAGCACCCAAAAACTAAACCCCCCCCCAAAAAAAAAAGTTCTGATAGAATACATGAAATCCCAAGCAGAATTGGTACCAAATTTTCAGTTTTGTTGTCACTTTTTCTCAGATGGGAAGTGGAAGACTCTTGATTTGGTTTGGCTCTACATCCCCACCCAAATTTCATCTCTAATTGTAATTCCCATGTGTCAAGGGAGGGACCTGGTGGGAGGTGATTGGATCATGGAGGTGTTTCCCCCATGCTGTTCTCATGAGAGTGAGGGAGTCCTCACAAGATCTGATGGTTTAGAAGTGGTACTTCCTCCTTAGCTCTCTCTCCTGCCACCATGTAAGACGTGCCTTGCTTCCCTTTGTACTTCATCCTGAAATCATCACAGTCTAGGGGTTTGTATTTCATTTGCTAGGCCAAGGGGTAACCATTGAAAATTTTTGCATAGCAAAGGATTGAGGCGGAATGTTGGGAAGATGAGGGATGATTCCTGTGGTGGTGTGTGGGGTGGGGATGGATTAGGCAGTTTCAGAATAGAGACCAGTTGGCCACCTGGCATCTGACTGTGAAAGTCCTGGCTGGAGGGGAGGAGCCCTAGGCAAGGCAATTTACTTTTTTTTTCTAAAGTTTTAATTTTTAGAGATAGCATCTTGCACTGTCGCCCAGGCTGGAGTGCAGGGGCGAGATCACAGCTCATTGTAGCCTCAAGCTCCTGGGCTTAAGTGATCCTCCTGCCTCAGCCTCTGGAATAGCTGGGACTACAGGCATGCCACCATGCATGACTAATTTTAAAATTTTTTTGTAGAGATGGGAAGTCTCAGTATGTTGCCCAGGCTGGTCTTGAACTCTTGGGCTCAGGCCATCCTCCCATTTTTCTTCCCAAAATGCTGGATTGCAGGTGTGAACCACCATGCCCAACCCAAGCAGGTTGACCCAGCTGGATACCTTGAGAAGGAAGAATCAGCAGAGCTCTGCGAGTCGTAGGAGGTCAACAGGAGGGAGGCGAGTGTTTAAAGTCTCATTTAATCTGGGAGAATGCTGGGACCATTGACAGAAATAGAGAAGCAAAGAAGAAAGGCAAGACATGGTGCTGTTCATTTGGACACTTCTTTCCTTCCAACAGGATATCTGACGACAGAATTAATTAACATGACCCCACAGGCCTGTGAGAATGAGGCCAAGCCTGCAAGCACTCAGGCCACAGGCCTGCAGCCCTGGGATAGAAAGCAGGGCCTGCTGCTCCAATGCTGGGTTTGCTTCTGTTAGTGATGCCTGTGGGTGTCAGATGTGGAGCGGAAAGGAGAGAGGGCATGATGGAGACGATGATGGAGACAATGCTTTTTATCATCATGCAGAGCTGGTTGACTTAGAGATGAGAGGTCGCGTGTTACACTGGTGGGTTACCGCTAGCATTGCCAAGATGCACTGCAGTCATTGGCACGAAAGTCAGCTGCGAGGCAGGACATCATCATTGTCTAGATATTTCAGGTGGACCAAATGGAGCACACACTTACTGGCAGTGTGAGTGGGGGACTCACTTTCTGCAGTTCTGGCTTCTAGAACAATGGTTTTCACTCGATAGACTGTGACAATTTCAGGATGTTACTAGCTTTCCTCTTCTTTCCTTCTTTTTCTTCCTTGCCTTCTTTCTTACGTTTTTCTTTTTCTTTTTTTTGTTTTTTGTTTTTGAGTCAGTTCTGTCACCCAGGCTGGAGTGCAGTGGCCTGATCTGGACTCACTGCAGCCTTGAAACTTCTGAGCTCAAGGGATCCTCCCACCTCAGCCTCGCAAGTAGCTGGGATTACAAGCACGTGCCACCATGCCTGGCTTATTAAAAAAAATTTTTTTTTTTTTTTTTTTTTTTTTTTGTGGAGATGGGGTCTCACTCTGCTACCCAGATTGGTCTCAAAGTCCTGGGCTCAAGTGAGCCTCCTGCCTTGACGTCCCAAGGTGCTGGGATCGCAGGTGTGAGCCACTGCACTTGGCACCTTCTTTCTTTAAATTATGTATATTGTATTTTTACATCTGCAGCTGTACTTCCTCACTTATCCACTCATTCACCAACCCCTTTAGGACTTGTCTTTTGACCAACCATTGTACTGAAACTGTTTCTTTAAAGACTTGACAATGATTCTGGAGTTGCCAAACATCATAGCCTTTGCAGAATGCAGAGTCCCCATGACTGTTCTGAAACATTGGGCCCTGTTGACCACTTCTTGACCACCACCCCCTTCTTAAAACTCAGATTCTTTAATTATGACATTGCTTAAGTACATTTGCCTCCCTCCTTCCCTAGGGGATCTTTCTTTCTGTTTTGTCCTTTTTTTGTTTTTTTTGTTTTTTTTTTAGACGGAGTCTTGTTCTGTCGCCTGGACTGGAGTGCAGTGGTGCAATGTCAGCTCACTGCAACCTCCGCTTCCTAGGTTCAAGCGATTCTCATGCCTCAGCCTCCTGAGTAGCTGGGATTACAGGTGCACACCACCATGCCTGGCTAATTTTTTTTTTTTTTTTTAGTAGAGACGGGGTTTTGCTATGTTGCCCAGGCTGGTCTTGAACTCCTGGCCTCAAGTGATCCACCCACCTTGGCCTCCTAAAGTGCTGGGATTATAGGTGTGAGCCACTGCATCTGGCCTGGGATTCTTTCTTACCTCCTTTGCTGACTTCTTCCTCCTTGTGTTAGTCTGTTCTCACACTGCTATAAAGAACTACCTGAGACTGGGTAACTTATAAGAAAAGGTGTTTAATTGGTTCATGGTTCTGCAGGCTGTACTGCAAACATAGAGGCTTCTGCTTCTGGGGATGCCTCAGAAAGCTTCCAATCATGGCAGAAGGAGGAGCAAAGTGTCTCACATGCTCCTCAGGAGCAGGAGCCGGAGCGTGAGTGAAGGAGGAGATGCTGCACGCTTCTAACAACCAGATCTCACGAGAACTCACTATGAGGAGAACAGCACCAGTGGCATGGTGCAAAACCGTTCATGAGAAACCACCCTCCATGATCCAATCACCTCCCACCAGGCCCCACCTCCAACGCTGGGGACCACAATCCAACATGAGATTTGGTGAGGACACGGATCCAACCCCTATCACTCCTATTTTTTTCTTTTTTCTTTCTTTCTTTTTTTATTTTTATTTTTATTTTTTGAGATGGAGTCTCACTCTGTTGCCCAGGCTGTAGTGTAGTGGCACGATCTTGGCTCACTGCAACCTCTGCTGCCCAGGTTCAAGCGATTCTCCTGCCTCAGCCTCCCAAGTAGCTGAGATTACAGGGGCCTGCCACCGGGCCCGGCTAATTTTTATATTTTTAGTAGAGACGGGGTTTCACCATCTTGGCCAGGCTGATCTTGAACTCCTGATCTTGTGATCCACCCGCCTTGGCCTCCCAAGGTGCTGGGATTACAGGTGTGAGCCACCACACCCAGCCATCACTCCTGTTTCTTAGCTGGGGACATTTAAAACAATTTGATACCCTGTCTCCTTTGCTTTCCAAATGTCCATCTCTGGAATCCCCCTTGGTTTGTCTCTCACTTTAATTTGGAGGACGTCCAGGGCAAAATCTCCAGCCTTCATGTCTCTCTAAAGCAGTGGTCTCCAAAGCGGGTAGACAAGATGGTCCATTGGGATGCAGAAAGAAAATGGTAGCACTTCCACTTATAATTTGATCTTTTAGAATGAGGAGGAAGTTAAGAATCATGAGTATTGTTTTGGATTGACAGTTTGTCAGGCAGACAGTCACAAGCCTGTGACTCATTCCCAGGGACCTGTGGACCCCCCAAGAATTCGCGCTCCTCTGCCTTGAGCTTAAGAAGACAGTGGTGGTTTGCATGTGGCTGGTTAGATGGATTTGTGGGTTATATCCCCTAGTGTTACCTAAACCAACCTTCACAAAATAGACCAAGAATTTAAGAAGATTCCTGGAAGGAAACCATGGCTTGAAGATAATATTAAAAATGCAAGCGCAAGCACACAACAGGATAATGAAAGAGCTCAGGTTTCTGCTCCTGGGAGTTCTTTGTCAGTCATGTTACAAGGATAAAACAATTTAGTAACAATACAAATACAAATGAAATATTCAGTTTCATTGATCTCACTTAAAATACTCTCTTATTCATAACATTTTTCTAGTGAAAGCAAAAATGTGAATTGCATTGTTCCTAAGTAAAATACAGTTTATTTATGTTGTTTCTTTGATCGAATTATTTAAAGTTTTAAGGCTGTGTAAGTTTTAAATTTACATAAGATATGAGTGCAGTGGTATCTCTGTTATAATTTATAAATTAATGTATCTATATTGGGGGTTTTGTACCTGAGTATTTTGTACTGAAGGGGCACGTAGTTAACACAGTTTGGAGACTATTATTCTAGAGCAGTGGTCCCCAACCCTCTTGGAACCAGGGATTGGCTACATGGATGACAGTTTTTCCACTGACTGGAGGAGGAGGAGGGTGATGATATCAGGATGATTCATGTGCATTACATTTATTGTGTACTTTATTTTCATTATTATTAAATTATAATATATAATGAAATAATTCTACAACTCACCATAACGTAGCATCAGTGGGAGCCCTGAGCTTGTTTTCCTGTAACTAGATGGTCCTACTTGGGGGTGATGGGAGATGGTGACAGATCATCAGGCATTAGATTTTCATAAGGAACACACAACCTAGGTTCCTTGCATACACAGTTCACAATAGGGTTCATGCTCCTATGAGAATCTTTTGCCACCAATGATCTGACAAGAGGCAGAGCTCAGGCGGGAATGCTCACTTGCCTACCACTCACCTTCCTGGTGTGCGGCCCGGTTCCACGGCCTGGTACTGCCATTCTGGAGACTTGGCTCTGTATTTCTAGAGCTTTGTAGACAAATCCATGCTGGTGTCTGGCTTGGTCCTGTGCATGTCAGTCAGTGAGCACACCTGCATGCCGTCTATCTCAGAATGGAGAGCTGGAGTGTCTGGCAGAAGAGGAACCACATCTCTGCGAGTGACACAGAGCCCCAAAACCCAGCCTGGGGAAAGGGGCGGAGAGAGGCTGTGGAACCAGTTCCAGAACACTTTCACGTGCATCTTGGTTTCTAGCACGGACTGGGATGCCTTTGTTAATATGTGCCAGGCTGGGGCACTTGCAGGAGGTGACAGCCACCTTGACTCTGTATGCTGAAGCCCTCTGGTCACTCACTCATGTATGCTGCAGTCCCCCCAGCCAATAACACAAGCCAGGACAAGCCCAGGGGAGGTCCCTGGACACACAGCGAAAATTCCTGGCTGGTTCTGTATGTCCCCGTGTTGGGTTCCCAGCCCAGTTCCAGCTCTAGGCTTGCAGGTCTCTCACTAGGAACCATGCCTCCAGCCCTTTGGTGGATTAACACCTGCCGCCTCCAGTTCTGAATCTGACCTCTCCCTCTAGGCCTCCAGCCTGGGTCTACCCAGTTCTGGATTCAGATCGTTAGAGGCCCAAAGCACTGAAACATTGCAGAGCACATTGCTTTTCTTCCTTATTTAAAGAACTAAATTAAGCATTTTAAACCATATAATAAATGTAAAGAGATCCAACAAAGTTCTGTTTCTGCCGTTATTACTATATCATGGCTATTTCGGAATGATCAAATAGGAGATTTTTTTTTTTTTTCAAAAAGTCTCTCTCTCTCTCTTTTGTTGTCCGTATTTTGCTGCTAAGCCACCAGTTCTCAATTGGTTCACTCCCTCTTCCTGCTACAGATTGTCTTAGGGGTTCTATTCATGAGACTTCCGGAGACCTAAACCCCACTCCGGCCAATGCCCCATAACGGGGTATGATGCTTGGCTGACATCGTTAACTCAGCCCCTCCAAGATTATGCCCATTTTCCTCCTTCCCCACCCACGTGGTGTCCTCCTTGTTACCTTTGCTAATGTCATTCCCAGGATCCCAGTTATCTACGTAAAAAATCAAAGATGGAATCTCCACCTATTCATCCAATCATCCATGCAGTCAACAAATTGGTATTCAATGCTAACAGTAATATTGGCTAACATTTATTAGGCAAGCACAGCTGCCAGCGTTTATATTTGCATTATCTTACATCCTCACAGCAACTCTGCATGGAAGGTATTGTGATAGTCTGCTTTTTATTTATTTATTTATTTATTTATTTTTAGACAGGGTCTTGCACTATTGCCCAGGCTGGAGTGTAATGGTACCATCATGGCTCACTGCAGCCTCAACCTCCCGGGCCCAAGCGATCCTCCCACCTCAGCCTTCCAAGTAGCTGGGACTACAGGCATGCACCACCTTGCCTGGCTAATTTTTTAAAAAATGTTTTGTAGGGCTGGGCACAGTGGCTCATGCCTGTAATCCCAGGACTTTGGAAGGCTTAGGCAGCCAGCACTTGGGGAGGCTTAGGCGGATGGATCACCTGAGGTCAGGAGTTCGAGACCAGCCTGAGCAACATGGAGAAACCCCGTCTCTACTAAAAATACAAAATTAGTTGGGCGTGGTGGTGCATCCCTGTAATCCCAGCTACTCGAGAGGCTGAGGCAGGAGAATCGCTTGAACCCGGGAGGCGGAGGTTGCTGTGAGCCGAGATCGTGCCATTGCACTCCAGCCTAGGCAACAAGAGCGAAACTCCATCCCCCCCCAAAAAAAAAAAGTTTTGTAGAGATGAGATGTAGTCTCTCTAGTTTGCCCAGTCTGGTCTTGAACTTCTGGGCTCCAGCAATACTTCTGTCTCAGTTTCCCAAAGTGCTGGGATTACAAGCATGAGCCACTGCACCGAGACCGATGACCCACTTTTAACAGCTGAGAAACCTGACCATTGCAGAGGTGAGGTGACCTCCACAGGGCCACCCAGGGAGTAAGTAGCCAAGTGGAAGTTACTTTACCTCTGTGATGATTTGCACCAGTTCAGTTTGACTTTAGAGACAACAAGCTGAAGCTCTACACTCGATTGACTGTTTTCAGGTGCTACGTGAACACAGTGGGTAGAGACGAATAGCACATGAGCCCTGTGCTGGGGAATGTGCAGTCTAGTGGGTGCCCAGAGGCACGAGCAGAAGACAGCAGCCCTTTAAGAAGTGCCATATGCTTCAAGGGCATAGGGAAGTGTGTCTGCCCCAGGGAAGGGGCTTTCACCGAGAAATTGAACAGAGCCTCAAAGAGCAAGAAACAATTGGCTGGGTGGGTGTGGGAGCATGAGGAGTCCTCGGAAGACGCCTGCGTGAGGCTGTGGGTGTGGAACAGCATGGTATGGGCAGGGAACAGCATCGTGGCTGATGCAGGATGAGGGGAGCATTCCTCTTCTTGTTCCACTTCCTGGGTCTGCAGTTACAGAGTCCTGCATAGCATTCCTTGTATCTTTCCCTTCCTTTCCTTTCCTTCTTCTGAATCCTGTGTTGGGCCCCCTGGCCTTATCTCTGGACAGTTGCAGCAGCCTTTTCTCTCCACTTCTTCTCATCCATCATGTATTACTTAAGCCAATTTAATCATGTAGCTTTCTTTGATCATCTTGTTCTCTCCATTAAAGAGTGGCTCTCCATTGCCTTTGGAATGTGGTCAGACCATTGAGTCTGGTGCTCCAGGCCTTCTGTATTTGGGGGTCAGTCTGTGTTTCCTGCTGGATCTTTCATGACGTGTCTGTCTCTTCCCACTGGAGCAAACAAAAATAACTTTCTCTTCTCTCCATCTACTACTGTTTTTCCCTGTGCCCTTTTCTTTCTCTACCTGTCAAAAATCTTGACCATCTCTCAAGCTCGCTCCAGTGTTACGCAAACATGAAGCCTTCCGGACCAGACCAGTCACAATTGTCTCTCTGTGCTCTTAGATGCCTTCACTGTCATGGGGACCATGGGCTGCACCACCCTTGTCATGGTTCACACTTCTTAAGCGAGAGGTCGGATCTCTTCTCTGGATCTGTCTCCATGAGTTCCCACCAAGATAGGTTGGAGATTCACGGAGTGGCTTTGAGTTTCAAAAGCCACTTTTGAACCTCCTTGTTGCCCTGGCTCAGGTGGAATTCTTTAGAAAAGTGTCCACTCTCAGCCGGGGTGGAATCCTTTAGAAGAGTGTCTGCTCTAAGCTTTTTCCCTTGGCCTCCCCTGGGGCGTTTTTCCTTCAGCAGAAAACCCATGATGCCATCTCCTCTGGGGAGGAAAATATTGCTCTGTGGAACCTCGCAGGGCCTTTTGGCACAGCCAGAATTCCCTGGTAAGAGGTTTCCTAAAGGATTAGTCATTCAGACCTGGCTGTGTGAGCCAGATCTGTCCTGTCTTGAGATAATTCTTAAGGCTACGATTTGCTTGTCAACATCATCTGTAACTAGTTTGACTAACAGATGTTTAGGAATTGGGCATCTAGGCTGTACCAATGTATTTGGACTAAAATATGCCCCTCCCTCCCTCCCTTCCTTCCTTCCTTCCTTTTTTTTTTTTTTTTTTTTTTTTTTTTAATATAGCTTTAATGGGAGACTGGAGCCTGCTGTTTCTGGCCCCTGGTCTCCCAGGTGACAGTATTTGGTGTACAAAGCTAGTGACTCCGCAATTGTTGAATTAGCTACAGATTAACTCCTCTGAGAACCTGGTTTCCGATGAGAGTGAAACATGTACTTTGTATGCAGAAGTCTTACTGTTCAAACAGGACTTATTAACTAGAAGAAACTTCACTTTGTACTTGAAAAATGGAATGTAAATCATAAAAGATTGTACCATTTAAGCCCCACTAGAAAGAGAAAAGCAGAAGTCATGGAGAACCACATCCTGTTCATATGGACACCAGCCTAAGAAGAATGCAGGAGTGTGTGGAGAGGGTCCTATGGGGAACCCCAGGAATGGCCAATGGTGGGAAATTAGGTTCTGGGAAATGTGTGTATTGTTTTGAAAAGTATTATTTTACCTGGAGAAATTGAACGACTGACATCAGCTAATATATATTTATTATTGTGTTGAATGGCCAGCATTCTGTGGGGGCATTGTGCTTTTTTCCTTTATTTTATTTTCATAGGTTTGGGGGAACAGGTGGCATTTGGCTACATGAATAAGTTCTTTAGTGGTGATTTCTGAGATTTTGGTGCACCCATCATCTGAGCAGTGTACACTGTAACCAGTGTGCAGTGTTTTATCCCTTACCCATCCCCACCCTTTCCCCCAAGTCTCCAAAGTCCATTGTGTCATTCTTATGCCTTTGCATCCTCATAGCTTAGCTCCCACTTATGAGTGACAACATACAATGTTTGGTTTTCCATTCCTGAGTTACTTCACTTAGTATTATGGTCTCCAGTTCCATCCAGGTTGCTGCAAATGCCATTATTTCATTCCTTTTTATGGCTGAGTAGTATTCCATGGCATATATATACCACGATTTCCTTATTCACTCATTGATTGATGGGCATTTGAGCTGGTTCCATATTTTTGCAATTGTGAATTGTGCTGCTATAAACATGCATGTGCAAGTATGTGTTTTGTACAATGACTTCTTTTTTTCTGGGTAAATATCCAGTACTGGGATTGCTGGATCAAACAGTAGATCTACTTTTAGTTGTTCAAGGAATCTCCACACTGTTTTCCATAGCGGTTTTACTTGCTTACATTTCCACCAGCAGTGTAGAAGTGTTCCCTTTTCACCGCATCCCCACCAACATCTACTGTTTTTTGATTTTTTGATTATGGCCATTCTTGCAGGAGTGAAGTGGTATCACACTGTGGTTTTGATTTACATTTCCCTGATCATTAATGATATTGAACATTTTTTTCCTATGTTTGTTGGCCATTTGTATACCTTCTTTTGAGAATTGTCTATTCATGTCCTTAGCCCACTTTTTGATGGGATTGTATTTTTTTGTTTCTGATTTGTTTGAGTTCCTTGCAGATTCTGGATTTTAGTCCTTTGTCCGATGTATAGATGGTGAAGCTTTTCTCCCACTCTGAGGGTTGTCTGTTTACTCTGCTGATTATTTCTTTTACTGAGCAGAAGCTTTTTAGTTTAATCAAGTCCCATCTATTTATCTTTGTTTTTGTTGCATTTGCTTTTGGGTTCTTGGTCATGAAGTCTTTGCTTAAGCCAATGTCTAGAAGGGTTTTTTTGATGTTATTTTCTAGAATTTTTATGGTTTCAGGTCTTAGATGTGAGTCCTTGATCCATCTTGAGTTGATTTTTGTATAAAGCGAGAGATGAGGATCTAGTTTCATTCTTCTACATGTGGCTAACCAATTATCCTAGCACATTTGTTGAATAGGCTGTCCTTTCCCCACTTTATGTTTTTGTTAGCTTTGTCGAAGATCAGTGGCTGTAAGTATTTGGCTTTATTTCTGGGTTTTCTATTCTGTTTCATTGGTCTATGTGCCTGTTTTTATACCAGTACCATGCTGTTTGGGTGACTATGGCCTTATAGTATAGTTTGAAGTCAGATAAAATGATGCCTCCAGATTTATTCCTTTTTCTTAGTCTTGCTTTGGCTATGTGGACTCTTTTTTGGTGCCATATGAATTTTTAGGATTGTTTTTCTAGTTCTGTGAATAATGATGGTGGTATTTTGATGGGAATTGCATGCTTTTGGCAGTATGATCATTTTCATAATATTGATTCTACCTATCCATGAGCATGGGGGTGTTTCCATTTGTTTGTGTCATCTACGATTTCTTTTAGCAGTGTCTTGTAGTTTTTCTTGTAGAGGTCTTTTACCTCCTTGGTTAGGTATATTACCAAATATTTTATTTTTTTGCAGCTATTATAAAAGGGGTTGAGTTCTTGATTTGATTCTCAGCTTGGTCACTGTTGGTGTATAGCAGAGCTACTGACTTGTGTACATTAATTTTGTATCCTGAAACTTTGCTGAATTCATTTATCAGAAGTGTGCTTTTTAATTTTAAGTCCTTGAAGAATTAGAACAATAATCCATCTCTTTTACTTTTTAGTGAAGACAGTGAGTCCCAGGAAAATTAAACACCCACTGTTTACCACAAAGTCATTGGCTGAGCTAGGATCAGCACATGGTACTCCAGGACACAGAAGTCCTAGATGAAATTTAAGTTGGATAAAAACAATTTTTTTGCTGGGCACAGTGGCTCACGCCTGTAATCCCAGCACTTTGAGAGGCCAAGCCTGGAGGATCACTTGAGCCCAGGAGTTGAGGACCAGCCTAGGCAACATGCAAGACTCCCATCTGTGAAAGAACGAGACTCTGTCTCAAAAACAAAAACAAAAAAAACAAGCCCAACAATTTTTTATCAGGGGAAGATTATCTCATATTGGAATGAGGAACTATAGTGTCTTGTTTGGAGAACTTGGAAAATACATCTGTACAGGGACAGTTGTAGCTCTATCTAGAGAAGGCAATGGATGGGCTGATTTCCCAAGCTCTTCTGCTGGGATGGTTCCAGTGATATGAGTTTGGTTTTTCCTTAGTGTGTGACGTAAAAGAAATTGTCCTGGCAAACATGTGGTTTGATACTCGTCATTGTTAAAATAGCATATCCCATTTTTAGTCAGCTATGTTTTAGGATAAACAGCAAAGATGATGCTTTTTTCTTAATAGGAAAATCCCTTAAATTTGATCAGACGTTGTCTGTCAAATGAGTGAATAGGGTTGAGTGTCCCTGTGTGTTTCTGCCACACTCTGTGCTTTGACCTTGCTCATTCAGGTAGCATTTCCCCTTTGACGTTTCTTTGGTTTTGTGTGTGTTTTGTTGTTGTTGTTGTTGTTTTATTTTTTATTTTTTGAGATGGAGTCTCTCTGTCACCAGGCTGGAGTGCAGTGGCGCGATCTCAGCTCACTGCAACCTCTGCTTCCCAGGTTCAAGTGATTCTCCTGCCTCAGCCTCCCGAGTAGCTGGGATTACAGGTGTGCACCACCATGTCTGGCTAATTTTGTATTTTTAGTAGAGATGGGATTTCACCATGTTGGCCAGGATGGTCTCGATCTCCTGACCTCGTGATCCACCCGCCTCGGCCTCCCATAGTGCTGGGATTACAGTGTGAACCACTACACCTGGCTGTGTTTTAATCTTTTTGAGGCCTGTGTGAGTGTAATTGTACTAGCCAGATTTAGGATAATCAGGACATGACAATAGCCAAGTTGCCTGTCAGCACTCTGGGATGGTTTTTATGTGTCTTCAGTGTAAACAGTTTCTTCACCCTGGGAGCACCTATATTCCTTTTTATCTTTGCATGCTTAGAGAGCAGGAAGTTGAACTTGATTATCCCAGGTTCTGGTTAATGTCTTGTGAGTGGAGATTCTTAAAGTGATGCTTGAACCCTAAGACTTATGTGAGTACGTAACTGACAAGCTAACAAGAGTATATTGATTTTATTTGGAAAAGTAGCAATACATTTTAAGGGATAATTAAGGATAAGTAAAATGTGATTCTCCAGGAAGAGAAAATTGGATTTCCTCACTAAAGCCATTGAGGTCATCGTCTAAGAAGTAGGCCATAAATGTGTGATGAGTCGGAGGAGGAGAGATAATGACCATGCTGGTGATGATGGTGATAATGGTCATAGCATATTCTACTTGTTGACTACACATATTTCTGTTGCTGTGCATATTTTTTCTCAGACTTTATAACAACACAAAGAGGTGGGTATCGAGGATCCAATTTACTGAAGAGGGATCTGAGACTCAGAAAGGCCCAGTAGGCTGGGCGTGGTGGCTCTCGCCTGTAATCCCAGCACTTTGGGAGGCCAAGGCAGGCAGATGGCTTGAGTCCTGGAGTTTGAGACCAGCCTGGGCAACATGGCAAAACCACAGCTCTACAAAAAATACAGAAATTAACCAGGCATGGTGGCATGCATTTGTGGTTCCAACTATTAGGGAGGCTGAGGTGGGTGGGTAGCTTGAGCCCGGGAGGTCAAAGCTGCAGTGAGCAATGATCATGCTACTGCACTCCAGCCTGGGTGACAGAGCAAGACCTTGTCTCAAAGAAAAAAGAAAAAGAAAGGCCCAGTAGCTTGCCAAAACTGAAATTAAAATCGAGGTTTCTTGAATTGAAGCCTTTTTTTGGAATATCACATTGCTGCCTAATACAAACATGCTTTACAATTCCTGCATTTAAAAAAGCTAACCAACGAAAATAAGCGAGTCACATATAGATTTAAAAGACTACCAGGAACATTTGGACTGCTGGGCAGCTAGGTTTTGTCCTGATCACGTCAGTCATTAGGCTGGGAGCTAATGTTCAGATCAAACATGTTGCCTCCCCTACAAAGAGGTCTGTTGAGGATAAGCCCTCGCTGAGAAATTCTTCCCAGCTCAGCCAGGCTTTCTTGGAATAATTGGAGATTGAAGCTGGTAGTTCCTGAAATTTAAGGTCATCAGAACCACCCAGAGGGCTTGTGAAAATGCAGATTGCTGGGCCCCGTCCCCAGATGCTGGGGCCTGAGACTCTGCATTTCTGGCACTCAGTGATGCCGGGCCTACTGGCCTGGAGGCCACACATTGAAAAATACGGATTTAAGCTGCCTTCGCCTGGGGTCTCCATTCTGACCCTGTAGTTGTTTCTCAAATGCAATGACCAAGTACAGTTCCTAGGAGGGCTCAGTCTGGACCACTGTATTTGTCCGTTTTCACACTGCTGATAAAGATATACCCGAGACTGGATAATTTATAAAGAAAAAGAGATTTAATAGAATCACAGTTCTACATGGCTAGAGAGACCTGACAATCATGGGAGAAGGTGAATGGCACATCTTACATGGTGGCAAACAAGAGAGAATGAGAGCCAAGTGAAAGGGGTTTCCTTTTATAAAACCATTAGATCTCATGAGTCTGATTCACTACCACGAGAACAGTATGGGGGAAACCACCCCATGATTCAATTATCTCCCACTGGGTCCCTCCCACAACACGTGGGAATTATGGGAGCTACAATTCAAGATGAGATTTGGGTGGGGACACAGCCAAACCATGTCAATCACTAAAGCCAGTCTTCAGTGAGCTGCCATCTCGATCCTTCGGACACTCCATGGAGGCTTCTGGACGCAGCATCTGTGCTGCTCAGGGCCGTTCCTCTTCTCATTGGCTGATGTGCTCTGTGGCATCTGTCACAGGTTTTAATTGAAGGTCAGCAGTGGCAGGTAAGCCACCAGCATCATCAGCTTCTTTCAGCCTTTTGGAACAAGAGTGAAATTGGCCAAGGTCACTGCTATGACAAAGGGTTGCTTGGATGGAGCCCTTTCGAGCATAGGTATTTATAGATCCAAACATTTATGGAAGCCCCACCGTGAATTAATGCACGGTGGCGTTCTCCCACCAAACCTGGAGAAAGTCTTCCAAACATTTTTGGAAAACATTGTAAATATTTTAAAAATTGTTTCTATTCTGTTTCTTAGTAATAGCAGTCTAACACAAAACTATAGCATTTCTGTCATGGCTAAAGAAAGTCGATTCCAGTCCACTGAAGCTGAAGACATCTGGCCTCCTCAGCTGTAATCCCAGATACTTGGGCGGCTGAGGCAGGAGAATCACTTGAACCTGGGAGGCAGAGGTTGTAGTTAGCCAAGATCACACCATTGCACTCCAGCCTGGGCGACAGAGCAAGACTTCTTCTCAAAAAAAAAAAAATTGAAGAAGGGAGATGGATGCATACACGAAAAGTTAGTTTTATCTGGTTAGGAAATCTACTCCCTTGCTAAAAACAATACCCATTCTCCAAAACTAGTACTGAGAGAAGATCCAGGATTAGCCTGACCCACAGCCCACCTGCAGCCTTGAGAGTAAGTTGCTGTGTCCCGAGCTGCAGAGAACCGCCACCCTCCTGCTGCCCCCTCACCAGACCTAGGCTGTTGCTCAACTCTTGTCTGTTGTTAAAATCATTTCATGAAAGAAAAAAAACAACAAAAAACTTAACATCATAAAAAATACGGGATGGATGTAATCTCATAAAAAAGAGCAGTCTTTTAAGTAAATAAATGAAAACAAACCTCCAAGTCCCTCATGTTCCCATACTTATTTTTTTGATTTCATCACTGACAGGTGAGAACTTGTCTGGCCTGGGAGCGGCTTTGGAGAAGTACTTTTCTAGGTTGCTTCTCCTGCTGATAAGGACCATGACTCACAGGAAGGCTGCTCTGAAACCCCTTACAGGAGAATGGGAACCATGGTTGTATTTTCTTGGTTACTTCTCACTCGGGGCATCTTCCCATTAGCGGTTTTGACTTAATTCACTCTGGGCTTGAGGCTCCTCCTTGGTAAGTTGGATAGTTGGAAATGATCTCTGAGTCCCATGCTCTGGTTTTATGGGTTCCTTTCCTTTTAAGGGAAAACAAACTTCTCTGCAGTGTTAAGAGAGGTTGTGATGGTAAATAACCGAAAATTAATAAGCAATGACTGAGGAGTAGCCAGCCCACGATCGCTTTCCTAGAATATACTCTGACTCCCAAAATAAGCAGGCACAAACAACAGTGTGGAGCCCCTCTCATCATATCCTGCATGCAAAATTCGGAGAGACTTGGAGCTCAAAACGCATTGACTTCTTAGTTGTCTCCATTTGTTGTGGGTTAGGTGATGGATCCACAGTGACTTAGCAGCTTTGATGACAGCCGGGGCTTCTGGAGGCTTGGCTGCATGTTAAAACCACCTGGGTCTATTCCAGATGGATTAAATCAGGCTCTCTGGGATGGGGGTCCGGACATCATTAAAAAAAAAAAAGTCTCCCCAGGTGGCTTCATATGCAGCCCGAGTTGAGATTTATTGGACCAGACTAACAAACACAGCTGGAAGAAGAGGGCAGGGAGGACTCCTTAGGATGTGCAGATGGAGTGGCTCATGCAGGCTGCAGTGGAATTCCTTTTCTTCTTGTAATAAAACAACTCCTATTTACATATCATTTTAGAAAAATATTTTCCCCCTTCTCTTATCTGATGCTCAAGAGAGAATAATTGAGTTTGCCTTAGCATCTCTGTAGATTTGTTTTTTTTAGATGTATGACCTGTCATCAATAAACCCAGAGACATAAATTAGGGAATGGCTGTGCTATAGAAAGCACTTACTGATGTATTAAAGATTCTGCCTTCAAGCTCTTTTAAATAGTGCCTTTCTTGGTGATTTGCGTTTAAAAATTTAAGGATATATGTACATGCAGCTTTGTGGGAGCACTTGAATATTAAGCAGTGCCTAGTAAGTTGTGTTGAAATGAGTTGGTAGATCGTAGATAATATAAAGTAAGTGAATATTTCCAAGGGAGCGGAGAAACTTGGATGGCTCAGTAATTATGGAAATTGGCAGGGCATTTGGGGACCCCAGCTGCTCTTTGTCCCTTTGTCCCATAAATGGGTGACAGTCTGCAAGGCACGGAGCTCTGCCAGATGTTTGCAATAGTGGTTGGGTGGGGAGAATTTCAGAGCTGGTTTGGCCACAGGAAGATGACGAGCTTGTTAAGAATAATGATCAGACACCCTGCATATTCGCTGACTGCATGCTTAGCAAACTTGCAAACTAGCTTCATGCCTAAGGGCTTTTAGTCACAGAATGTAAATAAGAGGCACACCCATGAGAGTTTGCTGGAAAACAAAGAGAAACCGTGCTCTCAATAAGTGCTCGCTAATTGTTTTGGGATTTGTGACAAATAGGGAGCAAATATTGAGTCGGTACTTGGGTGATTTCTTTTCTTTCTTTTTTCTTTTTGCGAACTGACCTGGAGCCTTGGTCTCCAGGAACTTTCTGTTCCTGGCATGCAGATCTCCTGCCCCACCACCTGCACCTGCTCAACGCTTTCCCACATCCTGCAGAGGAAGGAGTAGAGGGCGGAAGACTCTGTTGTACCCGACATCCAAGAAAACCACAAGCCATGTTGCCATTCTCAACTTCTTTTCAAGAAGTGACAGCATCAAACTCAAGAGAGTTGTGTCAATTTAAAGTGCATATGTATATATATACACACAAACACACACACATACACACATGCACATACACATATATGTGCTTGTATATATACATGTATATGTATATATGTGTGTGTGCATGTGTGTGTGTGTATATATATACATATATATATATATATATAAAAACATGCCCCTATATATACATGTATGCAATACACATATTTATATACAGGTGCATGTTACATACATACATACATATATATAAAGGGACACATTATATACACACATATTTGAGACAGGGTCTTGCCCTGTCTCCCAGGCTGGAGTGCAGTCGTGCTATCTCAGCTCACTGCAACCTCCATCTCCCAGGCTTAAGCCATCCTCCTGTCTCCCATGCTCAATTCATCCAAGTAACTGGGACCACAGGTGCACAGCACAATGCCCCGATAACATTTTGTAATTTTTTTGTAGAGATGGGGTTTCACCATGTTGCCCAGGCTGGGCTCAAACTCCTGAGTTCAAACAATCTTCCCACCTTGGCCTCCCAAAGTGCTGGGATTACAGGCGTGAGCCACTGCGCGCAGCCTGTATAATTTTTAAAATAGGGAACAGATTGTGCAAACATACAAAATGTGACCCAGAATGGTTTGGTGTCTAAAAGAGGCTGACCACCTCGATGTGGCTGGAGGTGGTTTCAAAACGAAGCCCGCAGGCCATGGCTGAGCTTCACTGACTGTGCGTGCTTTGCCTTTTGTGATTTGCATGCATTTCTCTTAAATGAGAGCAAATGGAAGCATTTTTGGATGATACCAGCAGAGCTGCAGAAATGAAAGAGCAGGCTCCCCAGCCTGGAATGAGCAAGTAACAAATGTTCCCTGGCCCTTTTCTTACCAGTGAAAATGTCTCATCTTCAGAAACTGCCTGTCTGAAAAATCAGCTCCTCCAACACGAGGAGTAGCTTCAGATAGGGGTGGGCAGGGGGCAGCAGGAATTAGTAATTTTCAGCATTTACTACTTCCTAGGAACACAGACTTTAAAGAAAGTCAGCTTCCTTGGAACATTTGTCCTCCTTCATTGCAGTTATTTAGTAATTTCTGAGTCTGGGATTTTTCTGATCAGAACATCTTGTAAAATACAGAGTTGCTGATATTCTGACATAAACCCTCCTTTTAAATGCCCTTTGCAGTAGAGACCTGCTAGGGTAACTCTGATGTGCCAAACCTCAGAGCCAAGGGGAAAGAACAGGAGCAAATGACACTGAAAGCAAGCTCAAGTTCTTTGCCAATTATAATATGCTAAAAACACAACCGCAAGCTGATCCTTCTCTAGAGCCTGTAGGGAGGCCGTGCAGCCTGTACAGACTATTTGCCATTTTCTCTAGCACTTTCTGTCTCATTTTAGGTCACTGAATACTTTATTTCTTGCTGCGGAGTTAATTATATGCATATCTTTACTTCTCAACTAGAGTTCTTTGGTGCTGGGTCTCAGTCTTTTATTTTTTATTTTTAGAGATAGCATCTCACTCTGTCTCCCAGGCTGGAGTGCGGTGGCACCATCATCGCCCGCTGCAGCCTCGACCTCCTGGGCTCAAGCGATCCTCCTACCTCAGCCTTCCGAGTAGCTCGGACTGTGGGTGCACATCACCATGCCTGGCTAATTTTTAAGTGTTTGCAGAGATGGATCTACAAAAATCTAGCTATGTTGCCCAGGCTGATCGTGAACTCCTGGCCTCAAGTGATCCTCCCGCCTGGGCCTCACAAAACATTGGCATTACAGGTGTGAGCCACTGTGCCTGGCCCTGGGTCTCAGTCTTTTTGCTTTTCCCCTTAGCACCTAGGAGAGTACTTTATTCATAGTTACTGTTCCATAATTATTGTTGAATGAATGCACTTGAACAAAACACAATGTGATTTGTTTTGTTTTCCAGATCAGCTCATAATGAATTATATGTATCTAACTGGGCAGACGTAAAGCTGCCGCCTGTAGAATAAAAGAGCCATCTATGATTAGAATCACAGAAGCAGAAAATTTTAGAACTATAAAGGACTTGAGATTTTAATTCAGTCTGTTTATTTTGGAGATGAACAATGAGAGTTCGTGGAGATCAAGTGACTTGCCCAAGGTGGAATTGCTGGTGACACATGAACCAGCCACCCACTTACTTAGACAATGACTGGTCACATGAGAGCTGACATTGCTGACAATTGTTTTAGCTACCTATTGTGGTACATTTAAATTGCATCAATCTTTATGCCTCCGATTTTCCTTGGGGAAGATAGCTGACCGATTTTTAATTTTATCTTCTCTGAATTTGTGGCTCATTCATTTCTTTGTTTTTCCTCTGTCTGCTTTCTAAAATTTCTTTATGCCGCTTTCAAGAAAGCTGACTGGAACAGTCTGTTCTCCCCATGTTAGACACAGAGGGGTCAGGGACAGAGATTGATTATTCTAGTGGGCAATGGCCAGATCTTATATAAAAGTGGAGTTCTGACTTCCAGTCTGCAGCAGCCAGTCCAGGAAACCAACCAATAACCCCTGTAGCAATTGGCCCGGCATGCCCAGGACTTGATCAATTACTGGCAGCTGCCCTAATTTTTGTCATGACTTCCAACTTCGGACCAAACAGAGAAGGCCAAATACGCTCCCGTAACCGATCACCCAGATGGGCTGCTTTTGTTATCCCCCTACGGCACCTGCCAACAGCTGCCACCCAGAGCTTTCCCTTCTTCCACTAAAAAGTGTCACACTTCTCTGCCTGCCTTTGAGTCTCTACCAAACACAGGTGACAGTGGCTGACTTCTTATTATAGCAAGCTCTGAATAAATAGCTTCGGCTTTTCTCATTTTGGTGGGCTTCATGTATTTCCACGTAGGGAAAGACCCAGGAAGAAGCCCGGCCCTGCTCACTTGACTGTTCTGTTTCTGTTCATGTAGGCAGCTCTAAATCTACATAATAGGGTTGGTTGGTTGGTTTGTTTTTTGAGACAGAGTCTCGCCCTGTCCCCCAGGCTGGAGTGCAGTGGCGCGATCTCGGCTCACTGCAACCTCCGCCTCCTGGGTTCTAGTGATTCTCCTGCCTCAGCCTCCCAAGTAGCTGGGAATACAGGCACATGCCACCACGCCCAGCTAATTTTTTGTATTTTTAGTAGACAGGGTTTCACTATGTTGGCCAGGATGGTCTTGAACTCCTGACCTTGTGATCCACCCCCTCGGCCTCCCAAAGTGCTAGGATTACAGGCTTGAGCCACCGCGCTCAGCTGTTTTTGTTTTCTGTTTTTTTCCTTAAAAAAGCCAATTTGTCTTTTCTTATTTCAAAAGGAAATATGAAAACGCCCCCGTTGATTGCTTGGCTGAAATTGACATGCACTCTGTTGGTGGCATTCTCCAGACCTGGTCACTTAAGACAGGAGAGGAGGTTGGGCCGGCTTGAAGTCCACACTTTAGTGTTTTCTAAATGCTTGTACAACTTTCATTTCATCATCTCCCTGCAATCTCCCAAGGAGGAAGATGTCAGGCACCCTCTATCTTTCTCCTTTCCGGAATCCATTCTTCTTTCTTATTTTGAAGATGAGGATTCTTCTTGTTTTCCAGTATTTCTCAATATAGATAGAAAGTCTGAAATCACAACTAAGGTTCATTATTTGCCAGCCAAGAGTATTTTTCTTTTAAACATCAATAATGAACTTTAATTAAAGTGATGACATTGTCTTGTTTTAGAGACTGTTTTATGTGTCAGTAAGAAATGACACGGCCAGCGTGGTATTTAGAGGGGTAGGCGACAGGGATTTAGGCATCCCCAAGTGTCTGTCAGCCCACCCAACCCCCGATTCTCTGATGTGTCCAACTGACGTTTTCTCAGTTTTATGTGAAGGCTCTGCAGATGCAGTTTCATGCCCCTTATTTCCAAACATACTGAAATCACAAATCTCTTTGGTATAAAAGAATTAATGTATCTGAAGTGCTCCAAACACAGCCTGGTCCGTAGTAATTGTTCAATGCCAGCCTACTGCTACTATTTCTTCCGTGGCTACTAATACTAATACTACTCATTATTAGGCAGAAATCCTGTAACAGCTACTTTCTCTTAGTCATGTTTGCCTTAGTCCTTAGAATGCTTTAATATGCCAGTCTCCTTTCTAAGAGTCCTCTGCTTAAAATCTCTCTTGTTCTCTCGTTTCTGCCTGGCTCCCTCCTCTTCATCTTTCACATACCTCTTAAATGTCACTTTCTCAGGGAAGTCTTCCTAAACTCTAGTCCAAATTAGGGTTCCTATTTTCCTCTTTCAGACCAGGGGTCAGTGAATGTTTTCTATAAGGGGTCCAATAGTAAATGTTTTAGACTTTGCAGGCCATATAGGCAACTACTCAACTCTGATGTAGTCTAAAAGCAGCCATAGATGATATGTAAATGAATGTGTGGGCTGAGTTCCAGTAAAACTTTATTTACAAAAACAGGTGGTGGGCCAGTTGTAGTTTAACGAACCCGTTTGAGGGCACTCTTTACTTTTTCTGCACAGTATGATTACATGATGATCAATCTCCCTCTGGACTGAAGCTTCTTAAAGGTAAGACCCAAGGCTGTCTGCGCTGACTCATGCCTGTAATCCCAGCACTTCGAGAGGCCAAGGCGGGTGGATCACTTGAGGTCAGGAGTTCAAGACCAGCCTGGTCAACATGGTGAAACCCTGTCTTTACCGAAAATACAAAAATTAGCCAGGCATGGTGGTGGGCACCTGTAATCCCAGCTACTCTGGAGGCTGAGGCAGGAGAATCACTTGAACCCGGGAGGCGGAGGTTGCGATGAGCCACGATTGCGCCATTGCACTCCAGCCTGGGCAACAAGAGCGAAACTCCATCTCAAAAAACAAACAAACAAACACACAAACAAAAATCAGAATTCACCACTATAAACTTCATCCCATTTAACCAAAAACCACTTGTACCCCAAAAGCTATTGGAATTTTTTTTTAATTAATAAATTGTGAATAAACAAAATACCATCCCCCGCGGACTGTGGCCTTTATCCTTCCTCCCCTCTCTCCTAAATCTAGCTCCTTCTGGACTTAACTGTCCTCCCAAGCTTGGGCCACTCAACTTGTAATGTCTGCCCTTGGTCAGGCAGTTTTTGTGCTGGATTGGAAGTTGTGTTGCCTTCTTCTCTCATTAAAACATGGCCAGGCGCGGTGGCTCACGCCTGTAATCTCAGCACTTTGGGAGGCCGAGGTGGGTGGATCACTTGAGGTCAGGAGTTCGAGACCAGCCTGACCAACGTGGTGAAACCCCACCTCTACTAAATACAAAAAATTAGCCTGGCGTGGTGGCACATGCCTGTAATCCCAGCTACTTGGGAGGCTGAGGCAGGAGAATCACTTGAGCCTTGGAGGCTGAGGTTGCAATGAGCCAAGATCGTGCCATTGCACTGTAATAACACAATCATGGGAGTGAAGTTCTGTCATTATAAGAGGTGAGCTCAGCTTAAGAGCATGATAACATCCACATTACAGGGAGGAACAGTGGACATGTCAAATTCTCATTGCTGTGATTTGGGGAAAGAAAAAATAACAGGCACCACCTAGCAACCCTACCCCAGGCATCTCAAGATGTGGTAATTTCTTTTATACAAAACAAGTTTGTTTTGTTCAACCACGTTTAAGCCTATAGGTGTGATCCCTGATTTTATAGGCAGCTAATTTCAAAGTGACATTTTGGGATGGGTTAATTTCACTTGTATTTTTCTTGCTTTTTGAACGCCTTGCAGTTGAGGCTGTCAGCACTCGGCCTCCACCACAGCCAAGAGTCAGACAGAATGTGGAACCACCCACCAAGTGGGCCAATGACAATGGGCTCTGCGTTTCTGTCCCTTCTCATTTCCTGCTGTAAACTTTCAGGGAGTCAGTGAACTCAAGCGTTTCTGTCAGATATAGAAACATTTCCCATGGTTGGAAAGTTAAAGGCTAGTTTAGGTTACAGGCAGTTTGTCTGCTGGAAAATACATAGTTTTCAGACACTTCCTTTTCTGGTAATAAACAAAAACAAAATCAGGAAACTGTTTCCAGGAGGTTGAACGTGTGGTTCTCATCTGGTGGGCCTCATGTGGTGTTCAAGTCCCAGGAAGTGGTTGACGTAGGTGGGGCAGCCACATTGCAGCCAGGCCCAGGCTGCAGGAAGGAATTGATTGTATAGGTCAGGGTCCACTTGCGGAAAGCAGAAATGATTCCAGCTGGTTTAAGCACAGGGTGATGAGAATTTCAAGTGCTGACACTGACAATGAAAGGCAGGGAAGGAGACTCACTCCATGCTGAGGTTCCAGGCATGATCTTCAAGGTGATCTGGGGGAGACCAGGTGTGGTGCCTCACGCCTGTAATCCCAACACTATGGGAAGTTGAAGAGGGCAGATCATCTGAGGTCAGGAGTTCAATAACATCCTGGCCAACATGGTGAAACTCCGTCTCTACTAAAAATACAAAAATTAGCCAGGCATGGTGGCATGTGCCTTCAATCCCAGCTACTCTGGAGGCTGAGGCAGGAGAATTGCTTGCACCTGGGAGGTGGAGGTTGCAATGAGCCGAGATCACACCATTGCACTCTAGCCTGGGCAACAAGAGTGAAACTCCATCTGAAAAAAAAAAAAAGGATGGTTTTAGGAGAGATTCTCCTTTTGCTAAAGCTAGGAACTTGAGGAATTATCAGAATATGGGCAGTCACTAAAATCCTGCTGGCTTGTGGAATACACCTTCCCCCGATTCTAGGCTCGTGAACTCGGGCCTGGTCCCTGGGACCTTTGCATCTGAGGTGGGGTGATTGATCCAGGCCCATCTTGAATGTCTTGATTGTATCTTTGCATTTGCATTTTGTAAGTCAAGTCCAACGTGCATGCTCTGGGCCATGGGTCTTCTGTCCATAGCCCGTTCTGTCCCCTACCCCTTGACCATGTTTCCAGGGTGAGTGTTCAGCTGCCCACTTTCTGGTCCCACCCAGAGACCACTGCCACCTGAGGAAGCATGACATTAGATAGCAAATTTTAAAAATACCATGACAGGTCAATAAAGAGACCACAGAAGAAAGGGGAAAGTATTTCCTCCTGGTTTTTGAACAAGGTGCCTGGCATTTTTGTATTGCACTGGGCTGTGAAAGCTGTGTAGCCAACTCTGAACGCATCTCATCGCTTCCTGCTATGAGTAGCAGCTTCTGCCTTCCCTCCTTTCCAGGGCTAAGTCTCTGCTTGGTGGAGAGTCAGGCCACACATGGAACCCAGCTGCAGGGGAGTCTGGGAAAGGAGTTGTTAGGGTTTTGTCTTCTGGCAAGCAGTAAGACACCCTAAAAGGGGTGGAGATGAGAGAGCTCTTCAGTCCTAAAAAGGGACATAGCCCAGGAAGACCCAAGAAGGGAAAGCAGGAAGTGAGGAGAGTGTGGGCGTTTGGAGGAGGGGTTGAGTTTATCCCCCTTTAAAAGAGAAACTGTCGACAAAATAAATGTAATAGAATTTCTTTGAGCATTAAAGGATTCATGAGTTGGGCAGCACTCACAACCAGAAGAGGTTCAGAGATCTAGGCTTTGGCAGCATGAGCCATGGGCTTCTATAGGCTGAACTTGGAAGCAAAGTAAAGCATTTATTTGATTGGCTCCAGCTAGCGGTTTGCCTTATTTGGGTGTGATCTGGTGGGAGGTCCCCAGTTAGAGGTTAGTTGGCAGTTTCTGATTGGTTAGGCTTACATTTCACTTTACAGTTTACATTGGGCTTCATTTGGCTTACCTAGGAACCCAAGGTGCTGGAGCCATCTCAGCCTAGTGGCCTCCCAGTTAAATATTTTTAACACTCCAAATCTTTTAGTTTGAGCTACTCCTAGGTACTGATTTCTAGGTAGAGTCCATCTGAAACCTGTAGATGAGAGGTATTCAAACTTAGGGAGCAGTAGAGGAGCTTGTCTGAAATCATGGTTTCTGGGTCCCTACCCTCAAAGATTTGGATGCCGAACTCCCATGGTGGGGTCTAGAATTTAAACTGGTAGGTTCCTCTGGAGACACTGTGTTCACTCTGCTTCTGATCACTAGTGTCTACTCCTCCTGGCCTCCAGTCCCCCTTTCCCACCCACATTTTTTTTTAGACCTGGTAATTTTTTTTCTCTTTTCTGCATTTTTCTTGTGGTTTTTTTTAGGTGTCTTTATTAACATTCCCACTGGTTTAGAGATTGAAAGCAAAGTTCCTGTCTTTGCTTTGAACACTCTAGTGAAACAGGATACTCAAGGTAAATGCTAAGATGAGGCTGTTATCTCTGGAGCTCAGGGTCTAATTCATCCAGCGTTTATTGAGCCCCTTCAAAGCACCCATCAGTGGGGATGGAAAATAAAAAATACACAGCTCCTGCCGTGCAGGAGCTTGTAACCTTATGGGGAAGCTTAGCACTTCTTGCCTCCCTAGGTTTAAGCAGTTGGAGGTGCAGTTTCTATTTGGAAAGAAGAAAAATGCTTTTGAAAACTGCACGTGGTCTGTATGGTGGCTGCTCCTTGTCCTGAATGCAAGGTTGCCCTCCATGATTGGGGAAGCATCCATCACCCCCTTGGGAACTGAACTCAGCTATAATGTTTGTGCTTAGGAAACTTGACATTGAACTTCCAGTAACTGAGGCCAGGACCTTCTTGAAGCACTGCCTTGTGGTTCAGTTCTGCCTGCCCACGGTCATTGGCCTTCTGGGCTGACCGTTTCCTCGCTGACTCCCACAGACACGCTGACCATCTGGAGGCTAAAGGATCTTTCTTCCTAGCAGGTCCCTCATGGTAGGGGCTCTGGGGCCCCTACCAGGCAAAGGAATGGTTGGGATTAGACCCTATGCAGAGGCACGTGACTTTTCATAGAGGGGCACTTCCATGGCCCAGTTGTTCCCTCACTGAGGGCGTTGCAGGGAGCCGGTTCCTTCCTGTGGATTATAGCCTTCCTGACTTTAAATCCTTGCTTTATTCAGATCCTTGGCCAGTTCTTCTGTACTGGTCTCCTGGGCCACCCATAGGGCTGTCTTCACTTCCTACCATCAGCTGTTCCCTCTATCCAAAGATGAAGGAGCCCTGTATTTGCTGATGTGAGCTGCTTTCTTTATTTATGCTCTCACCGGATCTCTGGGAGATGTACTCTACCATCAGGACACTCAGAGACAGTTACCTGGACATAAAGTGTTGGTGTTGGCATCGTTATCAAACAATAACAGAAAACACGTCAGCACCAACTGCATCTGTCCCTGTGCTTGATAAGGAAAAAACACATGCACAGTCCTGTCTTTGAAGAGCTGACATTAAGATGGACGATGCCGTGAAACACACGCATTTGTAAGTTGCAGACATCCTCCTATGCAAGCACTCTAGTCACGTTTGTTTGGTAAAAGATAATCACTTATTAGCTTCAGAAAGAACTCATTCATGCCTTGATTTTCAGTGTTGCCACGGGAAAGCAATAGCAGAACCTGGGTCCCTGCTGTGAAAATGAAAATACTTAAGGATGTTCAATTGCTTTTCTGTTATTCATGTGCATCCGTGGTAGGACATCATGGCAGAGCAGCTGCTCAGAGCGTGCGATTACGTGTGGGTTCCCACTTCAGCCTGGGATTGTTTCATTTCCTGCAGCTGTTCTCCAGCATGGTAAAATTCGAACGATGTCGATAATTTTCCCATAAGGGGCTCTCAAGATACATCAGGTTGTGCTCTCTAGAGTAGTTTAAACTACTATTTCTTGAGTACTTACTATGTACTGGGCAACATTTTCCATATCTCAGGAAGCAGTCTCATTTTCAAAGGAAAATGAAATCTGTTTCGGGTCACACCACTTCCTGCAGATTCAGGACACCCCACTGAGAGATTTAAAAACCGTGGATGCTCTTTTCAGTCTGACAAGATGCTTGTCATAGAGCACCACTGTCTGGGCTACAGGGATGCAGAAAGGACCAAAGGTCTGAAGGGAGGAAAAGGGCTCTGTACTGGTGGGTTTCTGGAAAAGCCTTTACTTTGAGGTGGTCCATTGAGCTTGTGTAGCCTGGAGGGGTAGAAGCAAAATTAAACGAATACGGGTCAACCTTTTAACGCGTATCTTGCAAATAACATGCTACTGGCTCTATGTGCAATGCCTGGATATAACAAATCTATTTTTACGAGGCCTACAAAGACCAAAATATCTCGATGTGTGTGATGTGATGTAATCTCTGCATTTGGGGTGGGAGGTGAGTAGGGAAACAACTACTTTGGAATTAGCACGAATGTACACAATTTCTGAGTAATGATGCACGAGAATGCTCAGGTATTCATAGAATTCAGAGAGGGGGTGTGACCTGCCCATGATTTAGGAAAGGCCTTGGGTGTTTCTGGGAATTGTATGTTCATGTGTTCCTACAGCCAATAACTCACATATAATGATCATCATTCTTTGTTGAACAGTTAGGCTGAGTATCTTTTTGGGGGTTACTTGGAGCAGTCACTGTGTTTTCTTGAGTTGTAAAAAATTATGGTGAAGCTTTTGGGTTAAAGAATTGGAAGTGGAAGTGATTCCCTGCTGCATCTTATTTTGAGAGTGGAGGGGAGAAATTCTGTCCATTCAGTGAGGCAGGATGCAGCTGCGTTGTAGGTTCTGGTGGAATAAGGTGTCTCCTGGAGCTGGAGAGGTGGTGTGGGGTGGACGAAGGAAGCATGTGGCTCACTGGATCCTGGGAGGTGTTGTGACCTCATCGTGCCCACCTGGCATCACAGAGTAGGCAGTGCAGTGCCTCCAAGGAGAAACCCTCTGGGATGAGACAGACATAAAGTAAGAAGAAAAGAGCCAGTCTTTGGCTCAGCAATGCATTTGTGTTGGTTTCTTTTTGTCCCCTTTTAGACAAACCTATTCGTGGTAGAAAGAGAGCAACGTGAACACGATCAGGAGAGGGAGAGGAGCAGTCCTACCACTTTGGCCTTTGTGTCCTCCATGAAGAGATGCTGGTGTTTTCTGAGCATTTGTGAGCTCTTGGCATTTGGGTCATAGTGCCCCTGCGCATCGGTATTCACAACTTTTCCACATGGGCCCCAGAGGAGGGCTTGCAGCCTCCCCAGTGCCAGCTTCTGGGGATGAGAAGAATTGCAGAATTGTATAAATCCTTTATCATCAGCTAGAGGATTGTTAAATGCACACATTAAGGCAAACAAACAAACAAACAAACAAAAAACCAACCAACCTTTTATCAACAATTGGCTTTATTTTTTAAGAAAATACAGAGAACAAGCAGGATGTGGTGGCTTGTTCCTGTAGTCCTGGCTGCTCAGGAGGCTGGGGCAGGAGGATCACTTGAGCTCAGGAGTTGGAGGCTGCAGTGAGCTATGATTGTGCCACTGCACTCCAGCCTTGGCAGCAGAGTGGGACCTTGTCTCAAATTACAGAGAGAGAGGGAAGGAGGGTGGGAAGAAGGAAATAGTGGAACAATAGAAGTTTGTAAAAATACCCAAGTTAGAAGAAAGAAAAAAACAGGAGAGATACTCAAGGATATTTGACTCCAGTTCCCCGCTTCTTACATGGGAAGCTGGGTGGGCCCCCCTGTTTCTAGTTCAGCATTCCCTTTGAGACCGCCTCAACTCAAGGGGGACTTCAGAAACAATGGAATGAAACAATGGGCCCTACATTTTCACTCAGAGCTCAAGCTTTATGTTGCCAGGCAAACCTAGAAAGAGTCCCTACTCTGTAACCTACTCACGCTTGGTTTGTTTTAACAGAATATAGAGGGGCCAGTGAACGTGTGTTTTGATTCCAAGGAAATTCCAAGCACCTTAAGAGTTTAGTAAATGTTGATCTGGCGACATTTCACTTTTCCTTTTTAGCAACCAAGAAGTCCGATAATGAAAGAATTTTCTCTTTAATTGACTTAACCCTGCAAGATGTTTGCTCAGAGATTTTTGTTTGTTTGTTTTGTATCAATTTAAGGAGTACAAGTACAGTTTTGTTACATGGATCTATTGCGTAGTGGTGAATTCTGAGCTTTTGGTGTAACCATCACCCAAATCATGTACATTGTACCCGTTAAGTAATTTCTCCTCCCTCATCCCCTCCCATTCTTCTACCCTCCTAAGCCTCTAACATGTGTTACTCCATTCTGTATGTTCACATGTACGCATTATTTAGCTCCCACTTGTGGGTAAGAACATGTGGTATTTAGCTTTCTGTTTCTGAGTTATTTCACTTAACATAATGGCCTCCACTTCCACCCACCCATGTTGCTGCAAACGACATGACTTCATTCTTTTTTATGGCTGAATAGTGTTCCTCGGTATGCATGTACCACATTATCTTTGTCCAATCTTCTAATGATGGATGTTTAGGTGGATTCCCTATCTTTGCAATTGTGGGTGGTGCGGTGGTAGACATGAGTGCAGGTATCTTTTTGATATAATCATTTCTTTCCTTTGGGTAGACACCCAGTAGTGGGATTGCTGGATAAAATGATAGTTTTTTTTTTTGCTCAGAGGTTAAGTCTTTTTGGTGTGAGCTTTTATTTACAAGCATTCCATGTCCTGTAAATAATGTGAGCAAGTTTTCATTGCATGATAAATTTGGTTTCACTCAGTCTTGCCTGTATCTTATGTGAAGATAGACATATGACATGAAAACACGTGACCTGAGCTCTCTAGTTCCTGTGACCTGGCACGTGTGTGGCCTGCCGCAGCACCTCGTATAAGTCTGCCACAGACTTATATGAGAGTCTCAAGTCATTTGTTTTTTTTGTTTTTTGAGACAGAGTCTTGCTCTATTGTCCAGGCTGGAGTGCAATGGCAAAATTTCGGCTCACTGCAACCTCCGCCTCTCAGGTTCAAGTGATTCTCCCGTCTCAGCCTCCTGAGTAGCTGGGATTACAGGCACCCACCACCACGTCCGGCTGGTTTTTGTATTTTTAGTAGAGACAGGGTTTCACCTTGTTGGCCAGGCTGGTCTTGAACTCCTGACTTCGTGATCCGCCCGCCTCGGCCTCCCAAAGTGTTGGGATTACAGACATGAGCCATCGTGCCCAGCCTCAGTTCATTTCTTAAAGAGACAAATTCTAAACACAGTGGCAAGCCATCAGCAGGGCTTTCTTCTCGCCTGCAGAATCGTCTTAGCCTCGGTAGCTCGTTTCAGCTCAGCTGGTGTGCATTAGGTAACTGTGGACAAGGCAGCTGAGCTCTTAGGAGGAAACAGGAAGAAGCCCCCTCTACCTGTGTGTCCTGCCCAGGGCAAGGGATCCTGTGGCAGGGGGCCCATTCTGGAACCACTCATAGTAGATGGGACTTCAGAATCTTCCAGAACAAGGGGAATGCCTGTCTTATGATTTGAAGCATCTCCCCCAGTGGTTCTGTCTGCCTTCCTCATACTCCCTGAAGAACTATGGTCTTATAAAACCACTGCTGAGTCTATCTGAGGCAAAGTTTGATTACAGGAAAGTAATTCAGGAAAGCCCTGTATAAACTCATTTTATATCTCTACTCACAATCTTTTATTTTATCTGTTTATTCATTTTTGTAGAGACAGGGTCTCACTATATTGCCCAGACCTGGTCTCAAACTCCTGGCCTCAAGTGATCCCCCTACTTCAGCCTCCCAAAGTGCTGGGATGACAAGTGTGAGCCACAGCACCTGATCCCCACTCACAGTCTCTCATTTCATGTTCATAGGTGGTCTACAGATAGCAGGAAATCTCTCACCGATGACTTTTCCAACCCTGAAAAGATGCAAACAACCTGATGAAAGAAAGATTCCTGGGTGATAGGAGCTATATTTGTAGGAGCAGGTGCCATTTGGGACAGAGCACAGGGTGTGGGAGCATTCTGAATTAGAGAAGAGAGTGGGCAGCTTCACCCCTCCTGGGCAGCAGGTCCATTTTATCTGCTGTGAATTCCTGGCACACCGGAAGTGCCTCTATTTAAATATGGCAGCATAAAAGGCGATGGCTATTCTTTGAGCACTTAGGAAATGTTTGTTTGGGGAGGACCTGCATCGTTTCAGGTCCGTAATGGCACTGGGCCTGCAGAGACGCATGGAGGCCGCTCTGCTTACACACTCCGCCTCTGTCTGTGTGGGAAGGGGAAGTTGAGGACGTCTGAGCAAAGACCAGTGGTGGATCTGGACCCACAGTGACTCCCATAAGCATCACATGTCTTTCTAACTGCTTGTTATTATTATTATTATTGTTGTTATTTTGAGACAGAGTCTCGCCCTGTTGCTCCCAAGCTGGAGTATAGTGGTGCGATCTTGGCTCACAGCAACCTCTGCCTCCCGAGTTCAAGTGATTCTCCTGCCTCAGCCATCTGAATAGCTGGGATTACAGGCACGCGTCACTGCACCTGGCTAATTTTTATATTTTTGGTAAAGATGGGGTTTCGCCATGTTGGCCAGGCTGGTCTTGAACTTATGACTTCAGATGATCCACCTCCCAAAGTGCTGGGATTACAGGCATGAGGCACCGCGCCCGGCCTCTAACTGCTTGTTGATGTTTCCTAATACATTTCCTGCAGTGACCTCAAGCTCAGCATGTCCGCATTCCGGATTCCTCCTCCCCGCCCAGACTGGCTCTGCCTGCTGCGTCCTGCTGGTACACCAGTTGCGCAGTGCCTGAAGCCAGGAAGCTGGACCTCCTTCCAGGTCAACCCCGCCTCCCACCCTGACCCGTGCACGCCTGTCCTTGATCATTATATCATATGGCTTCAGCCTCTGAAATGTGACTTGTGTGTCATTACCTCTCCAGAACCCATGACCACTGTCACCTTTTACTTCTGCTATTGTAATAGGTCCTTACCTGGCCTTCTCACCTGCCTTCCTCCAGTCCATCCTGTGCTATTCGATGGAGTGGAACCTCGGGTTGAGAACACGGCTCCAGGACAGCCATGAGAGGGGTGCAGAAGGCAGTCAGCCCGCGGCTGGATTAGCACCCGCTGGGGATCATTCTCCCCTCTTTCCCGCTTGACCCATTCCCCCAGTCACACACCTCCCTTAGTACAACTCTTTGCTTCCCTTGCTTTTGCTCCAGGATAAGGAACAAGCTCCTTAACATCACACCTCAAACCAGTCATGAAGGGGCCTGAAGTGATCTTTGCTGTTTCATCTTTCCCCCATCTCCAGCCCTGAAACATACCTGTCACACTCTAGCTGTGACTTATTACATCTTACCATTCCTTAGAAACGCTGTGCACCCAGAGGTCTCTGGGAGTTTGCAGCAACTGCCTAAGCTGAGGATGCCCTTATCTACCTGAAAAATCCATGCCTGCTTCATAGCCAGCCACCGTGCCAGTGGCCATATCCCTAGGCAGGGCTGGCCTGTGCCTTCTCTGGACTCCAATAGTAGTTAAGTTCCTCTGTCATACTGGGATCGCTCCTGTCTCCTCCCATCATAAATACTTATCTGTCTGCATCTCAGACAGAAGTGAGCCTCTGGAGGCCTGGGACCCGTTCTTATGTATCTCTGTAATTCTTAGCACCCAACCAAGCCTGTGCCTGGTACAGAATCATTGTTCATTGTGAACGAATGTCATAGAACACAGGCAATGCAGGGAGATGGGGGTTGCGCAAACAATTCAGGTACAAATTCCAAGGATGGTGGAAGTTGGGAACAGGGAGTGGTACAAGTGCCGGCGTCTTTGAAGCTGACAGGCGTTAATAAGGAATCAGATAAACGGGGAAAAAATACAGTGAATCTGACTTCTTAGCAGAAGTGTTTGGCCGTGCTGGCCCTTGGGAAGCTGAACTTTTGCCTCACCCGAGACGCCATCAGGGTGCTTGGCTTCTCTGGAGAACTTTCCAGAAGTACTTATTTGATGCTATTCAGAGTCTCAGAAACTTGAGGGCCACTTTTAATTATCTCCAATGGACTCATTCCCAAGAATAGTATTAATTTACCACCTGCAAGTGATATTTTGAGCATTTCTAGGGGGTTGCTTCAAATGTTTCAGGTTCCAGTTGACTTTGGAATGTATATCCATCATCTGTCATGTGTCTAAGGTATATGATTCCCTGTAGGTGCCAGGAGCTCCCAAAATAGAAGGAAGGAGTGACTACTTGGGTAGTATGAGGCATCTTTAAACTTAGTTGACCAAAGCACCCTTTTCCTGGAGACTAGTGTGCCATGGAACCCCACTTTGGGAAATGCAGATCCAATGCAATCCTTTCTTTTCTTTTTTTTTTTTTTTGAGATTGAGTCTCACTCTGTCGCCCAGGCTGGAGTGCAGTGGCACAATCTCAACTCACTGCAACCTCTGCCTCCTGGGTTCAAGTGATTCTCCTGCATCAGCCTCCTGAGTAGCTGGTACTACAGGCACCTGCCACCACTCCTGGTTAATTTTTTGTATCTTTAGTAGAGACGGGGTTTCACCATGTTATACAGGATGGTCTTGATCTCCTGACCTCGTGATCCGCCCACCTTGGCCTCCCAAAGTGCTGGGATTAGAGGCATGAGCCACCGTGCCGGGTACCAGTGCAGTACTTTTATTTTACAGAGAAAATAACAGGCCTGGCTCCATGAAGGCCATGAGGCTAGGAAGGTCCGGCTCCTAGGTCAGGGCACCTCCCTGTGAACCATATGGCTTCTAATATATAGTGTGATGGTGGATAGAAGCCATTCAAGTGTGTGTGTGTGTGTGTGTGTGTGTGCCAAAGAGAGAGACACACATATATACACCCCTTGGCCAGAACTTCACTGCTGTGGCAGATAGTATTTGCATCCATGCCATCTTCCAAAAGCATTCGGCCCCGGCCGCCCACGCCTGCCCAGCACCTGGTGATTCCAGGCCACTCAGGGGCCCACTCTGACCCTCGGTGGCTCTTCGCTACCCTCTTCTCTGTGATCCAAGCAGAACTTCTGCAGTACAGTTTGTGCCCACTCACTTCAGAGAGATGATACAAAACACTTCTCAGGAGTGAGCAGGTGACAGTTGGGGAGGAAGGAGGGGAGCCCTGGGGGCTGCGGTGCCACTGGCATCCTCAGATAACACTGCCTGCATTGCCCAGCTCTGCCTCGGCCCTGGGCTGCCCTTGGACAGGGCCATGGGATGCCACTTCCCTCTCTCTCCCTTTGGCAGAGAGCCCTCGGAAACAGGAGTTATTGAGAAACCAAAAGTAAACAGCTCAGCCTCTCCCCGGGGCCTATGGAGCCTGTTGCCCCGGATGGACGGGGTTAGTGCCAGCAGCTGCTCAGATGCTCTGTGGGGCATGTTCTGGGGTGGAGGGGGCTGGGAGCCACGGGGCAGAATTTGGCCATGAGAGAAGCATTGCAAAGGTCATCGTAGGCCTGACTTCTAGGGCGCGTCGTCAGATCGAGGTCGGAGAAAAGGCAAAACTGCAAGCCCCTTCCTCATGCTTGCTTCACAGCCACGCCGCTTGGAGTTGAAAGCAGCCAGAATAACCGTTTCCTTTGAGTTAACAACACAAGTGCCGTCATCCTCCTGTGAGCCGCGGCTGCTCAGGGACCACAGGGGAGGGAGCGCGGGGCCTCTGAATCGGGCATCACTTTCTGCTCTGCCCCATGGGCCCCTCGCACACAGCACCTTCTAGGGACAGACAGTTCAGGAGTCAGAGACAGGGATGCCAGGCGACCCCGGCACGGAGTCGGTCGCGCACGTTTCCTCCACTGTCCTGACCTGCCTACTTCCGCCTAACCCATTTGGCTGAGCTGGTACTGATGTTCTTAAGATGGCAAAAATCAGTCGATGGGGCTTGGGCTCTGAGATCTGCCTGATATTTGTAGGAACCACGGACGGCCCTCCCTGGGCAGGGCTCAGAATGGATGGCTGGATTTTAACTCGTGGTTTCCTGATGGTTTGGGAAGGACATTTGAAACCTCCTCCTCTGTGGAGTCTCCCTTTGCCCCATGCCTAGAACCAGGGGTTGCACGTGCTCATTTCTCTCCTGCCGTATGTATAATCAAGGCTCTCATGCGTTGATCCCTGTGGCGTCTCGGGCACCACGCCCAACTCTGAAGTCTGTATGTGCCCTTTAATCACTCGGAGATTGCTGGGGATTGGATATTATCATTCGCAAAGTGTAGATGAGAAACCTGAGGCTTGTCTTGCCTGTGTTCTCCAGCAAGGAAGTGACAGATAATTTTTTTTTTTTTTTTTTTTTTTTTGGAGATGGAGTCTTGCTCTGTCACCGGGCTGGAGTGCAGTGGCGCAGTCTTGGCTCACCGCAACCTCTGCCTCCTGGGTTCAAGTGATTCTCCTGCCTCAGCCTCCCGAGTAGCTGGGATTACAGGCGTCTACCACCATACCCAGCTAATTTTTGTGTTTTTAGTAGAGACGGGGTTTCACCATGTTGGCCAGGATGGTCTCAATCTCTTGACCTCGTGATCCGCCCACCTCGGCCTCCCAAAGTGCTGGGATTATAGCATGAGCCACCGCGCCTGGCCCAGAAGTAACAGATAATCTAAGCCCAGTTCCATCTCTCTCGTCCACACGTGCAGCCACCTGCCAGTGGAGTGAATGCCCATTTATGCTTCTTTCCCTTCCGGCCTCCCTCCCTTTCTTCTTTCCTGCCTTTCCAACTGGGCTTTAAAGCCAAGTAGAAATTTATCATCTGCATGTCTCATTCTGTGCATTAGTGAGGCTAATCCAGGGTTTACTGTATGAGAACCTCCTAGTAAAGTATCTGACAGCATCGCTGTAAAGGATAAATTTGTCATGAGAGGTGTTGTGGGTTCTAGGGAGAGACATTCAGAAAACCACCTAGGCCGTTTAGTGAGGTGTTCATTTTCCAATAACATCTCCCTGCACTGTTCGCATCCCTGAGCGGGTCCCGTGTCTGTCTGCTGAAGAGGCAGAAGCATAAACCTTCCAGGAGTTCCTGCACCCTTTAATTGCCCTGAGGATCTAAAACAAGTAACAACTTTGAAGATGGTTCAAATGTATCCTGGAACTTTCCTACCCAGATGTGAAGATGCTTTTGATTTTAGAACTAATAGGGCACCTGGTGCAGTGGATCACACTTGTAATCCCAGCGCTCTGGGAGGCCGTGGCGGGAGGATCACTTGAGATTAGGAGTTCCAGACCAGCCTAAGCAACATGGTAAAACCTTATCTCTACAAGACGTACAAAATTTAGCCAAGTGTGGTGGCAAGCACCTGTAGTCCCAGATACTTGGGAGGCTGAGGCAGGAGGCTCACTTGAGCCTGGGAGGGGGAGGCTGCAGTGAGCTGCGATCACATTACTGCGCTCCAGCCTAGGTGACAGAGGGAGACCCTGTCTCTTTAATAATAAATAAGTAAAGAAAGAAAGAAAGACAGAAAGAAAGAAAAGAAAACAGGAGCTCAAATCCAGAGGGTACTTACTATTTTTATATTTTTGGGAAAGTGAGATTTAATAAAAACAGATTCATCAAAGAAAATGTACAGACATGAAGGGAACTATTAACATATTTACATGGTTTAGGCCAGGCATGGTGGCTCGCGCCTGTAATCCCAGCACTTTGGGAGGCCAAGGTGGGTGGATCACTTGAGGTCATGAGTTTGAGACCAGCCTGGCCAACATGGCGGAACCCCATCTCTATTAAAAATACAAAAATTAGCAGGCATGGTAGCGCACACCTGTAATCTCTGCTACTCGGTAGGCTGAGGCAAGAGAATCACTTGAACCTGGGAGGTGGAGGTTACAGTGAGCCGAGATTGTGCCATTTTAATCCAGCCTGGGCAACAAGAGTGAAACTCTGTCTCAAAAAAAGAACAAACATATTTACGTGGTTTAAAGTGTTTAGCTATGTGTGGAGAGATTTCAGACTGTCAGCTTTTAAGTAGCAGCTTTTCTTCTTCCATGATGCATTAATATTTGTCACTCAGGCACTGGCAGGAGGGAACCAGAGGCTGTGTTCTACAACAAATGGCATCTGCAAAGAGCCACCACTACAGATGAGCAAGATGTTTAAAGTCAACTGGAATTAGGAACTATCTTATTTCTTCACTGAATATGATAAACAAGAACTTGTATTGAATCTGCAGAATATCAAGTTTTATAAAATCCTGCGTCTCTTCTATCTTTGCTTTTTACTTCAAACATGTTAGATTGAGTTCTGGAGATACACAAACTAGAAAGGGCATTGTAGAAAATGGTTAAGTACATTGGCCCTTCGGCATTCATGTTGGTCTGTGTAAACGTGGGCAAGTTATTTCAGCCCTACCAGTGTCGGGAGTCTTGTGGGAGAAATCACAGGAGGGGTGTAGGAGTAAATAGAATAATCTATTGAAAGCTCTTGGAATGGTGCCGGGCAGATGATGCATGCCAGTAGCAGCTGTTTGTCACTATTGTTTTGCTTATTGTTGCTGTAATTCCAACTTCTTGCCTTCCAGGTTCTGGTCTTCCTGCCAAGGGGCCATGCATGTGCATAGACACTCAACTGTGATGGAGATAAAGGGTACTGTAAAAACGGGCATTACCCAGACCGTGTGGGTCAGGGAGGGCTTCCTGGAGGAAGTAATGACCCAGCCTTGTCTTAAAGGACACATTCAGTGACCAAAGAGAGCTGTGAGGAACACGAACATTTTAGGGCCTGTTGGGGGAAGGGGACTATGTAGAGCATCGCTCCCCAATCTTTTGGGCACCAGGACCAGTTTTGTGGATGACAGTTTTTCCATGGAGACGGGGTGGGGGAAATGGTTTCGAGATGATTCCAGCACATTATATTTATTGTGCACTTTATTTCTATTATTATTACATTGGAATACATCATAAAATAATTGTACCACTTATCATAATGTAGAGCCAGTGGGAGCCCTGAGCTTGTTTTCCTGCAACTGGACAGTCCCATCTGGGGATGATGGGAGACAGTGACAGATCATCAGGCATTAGATTCTCAAAAGGAACGTGGAACCCAGATCCCTCGCGTGCGCAGTTCACAATAGGGTTCATACTCCCATGAGAATCTAATGCCACCACTGATCTGACAGGAGGCGGAGCTCAGGCGGTGATGCGGGTGATGGGGAGCGGCTATAAATACAGATGAGGCTTTGCTCACTTGCTGCCCCCCTCCTGCTGTGCAGCCTGGTTTCTAACAGGCCACAGACTGGTACCAGCGCATGGCCCGCAGGCTGAGGACCCCTGAGAACATGTGCTTAGAAATGAAGAAAAGTCAGCAGAGACTCCTAAAAGCCAAGCAGGAGAGGAGGCTCAAGAGGGAGGGAAAGATCAGCTCTCAAACATCCTGGAGAGTTGAAGAAAAATAGAGACTAAAAATTGTCCCTTGGATTTAGTGACAGTGAAGTCATTTGTGCTTCCATAAGGATCGTTTCAATCAAGCGGTAGAGAAACAGCCCAGTGGTGTGCTGGTAAACGTTTAACAACGGGCTCTTGGGGCAGCGTTGGGAGGAAGAAGAGGTCCTGATCTGTAGCTTTTACGCATTTCCATGGTGTAAAGACTTTCTATGTGACTAATTTAAAGCCACCAATTGAAGTCATTGAATCCAGATTAGGAAGGGATGTTCATAGACCATGTGGTTCCAGCTGTCTCCAGAGCATGCCTGAAACAGCCTGATCTCCGGAGTCATGGTGATGGCCAGGTGACAAGGCAGAGATGGGCAGGTAGCTTGATGTTTCCAGTTTGTAAGCTTTCTGTATCATTCATTTAAACAGTGTGGTAATATATCTGCTGTCCTCTGCTGCATCTCAACGCTGAGATTCGTCCCTCTCCTCCTTTCTCTGGGCACATTCTGATTCTATGGTGCTGTCTCCTCCCCCTTCTCAGCAGATGTATCTGCTTCCATCTGCCTCTCAGAAAAACCCACCATGTTACCGTGAAGAAGCTTACATCCACCTTGCCCAGCAGTAAGTGTATAATGGGATGTCAAGAACAGAACGGAAGGGTTTGAGCGTAGAGCCTTGTGGGGTTTATCACTACCACAGTTCAAGGCAGAAGATGTGCTCACCAACGAGACAAGTGCTCAGGTCCACTTGTCAGGGACAGTCTTCACAGTGGAAGGTGACTTTTCATCTCTGGGCCACCCAGATGTGTGATCTGACTTTAGGCTCAAAAAGCAACCTTTTGGTCTTAATCTGGCCTCTCAAGTAGACTTCCCTTACTTGAATGAAAATGCATATGCTTTCCAGCCTAACCTGACTCTCCCTGTCTTATTGTTGGTGAAAGGTTTCTATTCAAGATTATGTATGCATTGACTTCCTGGCTAATACATCAGTGTTCTGTGAGTTTAGTTAACAGGATTGGAGACCCGATAACCCCTTAAGGGAACAGGTAATAGCAGCAAACACTTACATAGCCCTCAGTATATACTAGGCACTCTTAGGAGTACTTTATGTATTCAACCAAATAACAAACCCGTGAGCTGTCTGTTTTATTGTTGAAGAAACTGAGGCACAGAGATATTTAGTGGTTTGTCCAAGGTCACATAAGAGAGTGTCAGAACCAGGTTCTGAATGTAGGCCTTTGGGGTTCTGGAGTCTGTTTCCTAATCACCACCTTCTGCTGGTTCCTGCCTGGTGAGTCCCAGAGCTGAGAATGAGACCCTGGACCTGGGGACCCCATCAAAGTGCAGGCAACCCGGAAGACTCCACCTCCACTAAACGCAGGCCCTGTGCCCATCCCTGGAAGGAAGGGACGCAACAGAGGCCATCCTAGAGCCTCGAAGCGCCCCCTTCCGTGCTGAGGTTCTGACGTTCCCGCTCCTGCAGCTCCTCTACACTCGCCTGGCTTCTTTGGTTTCTGGGGACGAATCCAGGCATTTTCCAGCTCCAGGTCTGCTTCCAGGTGAGGAAGCTCCGCCTGGGCCTGAGAAGACATCTCTGGTTGGGAGGAGCTCTGCTGTGTGGTACCTGCCTGCCCACTGAATGAAACCTGTCCTCTCTGTACCCCCACTTCCCTGAATGTTTCAGAATGCCTTTTTTTTTTTTTTTTTTTTTTGAGACAGAGTCTTACTCTGTCTCCCAGGCTGGAGTGCAGTGGCGCAATCTCGACTCACTGCAACCTCCGCCTCCCGGGTTCAAGCAATTCTCCTGCCTCAGCCTCCCGAGTAGCTGAGATTACAGATACGTGCCACCACGCCCAGCTAATTTTTTGTATTTTTAGTAGAGATGGGGTTTCACCGTGTTGGCCAGGCTGGTCTGGAACTCCTGACCTCAGGCGATCTACCCGCCTCGGCCTCCCAAAGTGCTGGGATTACAGGCGTGAGCCACCGCGCCCGGCCCAGAATGTCCTTCGAGTTTTATTTTTGCCCCAGGTTATCCTGCTAATGCCTTATTTCTCCACTTCATGAAGCATTTCATTTCTGAGGCCAGTCCATTAAGGGGCTAATAAAAAGGGAACTTGCTGGACACAGTAGATAAACTAAAAAGCACTCCCTCTTAGGATGCTCCTCCCTGGCTCTCCAGTGCTCTGTGAGAAGAGAAATGAGACATTTGCTTTCTGTCCTCTCTTTCTCTGGGACCTTAAGGGAAAGCTGCTATGGGTTGCTTCATGGAGCTTCCACTTCCAAAACTCCAGCCTGGAACAAAGGTCTACAAGGCACCTTCAAGGGTTGTAGAGAGACTTCGTGGAAGCACAAAAATAACTTCGGAGGGAGAGGGAAGGTTTCATATTCTCAGGCATGTTTACACATCTGTTGTCCCAAATTGGGCTTTAATTAATTAATTACTTTTTTTTTTTTTTTAGAGACAGGGTCCCTATCTCTTGCCCAGGCTGGAGTGCAGTGGCACGATCATAACTCACTGCATCCTCAAACTCCTGGGCTTAAGAAATCTTCCTGCCTCAGCCTCCCAAGTAGTGGGGATTAAGGCATGAACCACCATGCCTAGTGGCCTCAGGTTGGGTTTTAATACTGTGGGTTTAATGGTGTCCTGGATGTACCAGGAAGTTGACAGGATCAGAGCAAGAGTCAGTTGGATTTTCCCCGGTTGTTCCTAGTAGAGGAAGAAGACCTTTGCAAAGAGAGAAAGTGGGTCCTGGGTGGGCGTGGAGGTCGCATATTCCTCTCTGGGTGCAGCTTGGACAGGTCAGTCTTCTTCTTTGAGCAGGTGTGTCATCATCTATATAATGAACAGCTGGAACCATATGTTTTTCAAAACACCTAGAGACCTGAAAGTTCCATGATTTTGGTGACAGCATAAAATTGTACTACCTTTTGTTGTTAGTATTGTTGCATTTTTAAAAATCCCTCAAATTAGTGTAGTCTTGGCACATGGTCTTATAAAGCAAATACATGGTAGGGATCCATTTTTGGACAGTGTATCTTTAAGGAATATGATTGTTAATAGAATGAGTGTCCGCCTCTCTGTCTCAAGACCTGACTAGATGGTGTTTGGGGTGGTGCTTCTGTCCCTCGATCATTGGCAGGAATAAAGGTAGTTGAAGCCAAAGATTGAACCTTCACTTTTCCCTACAGTTGAGGGCTAATTAACTCCAGCCTTGTCCAAGAACTCAATTTATAGCATCCTTAAGCTCTTCTTCTAGCAATCTCAAGGCTCCAGGAAACTTTTAAAAAAAGAAAGCTCTTTTCCACAAACAGAAGTTTAGGAATGCATATCCAGAATTTCCACCTTCTAAATTGGCACCTAAGCGTGATAGATGGCTCCCTATAACGGGCAGCTCTTGCTCACTGCAGCAGCACGCTAGTGGTAATATCACAGCCTGTGGCATTACATGAGACTGTGACAAGCCATTAAGAAAAAAAATAGGCCAGTGTTATTGAAAAGCCTGACTGCATTTCCGTCATCTGAAATATGTGAAGCAGCCTTGTAAACTACAAACTTTTTCTGTTTTAGAACTTTGGAACCCATTTCAACACTTTGTCCATACAGTGGTTGAGAGTCGGTATCTATCTACCAATTTGCAACCTCCACCTCCGGGGGTGCAGGTGATTCTCCTGCCTCAGCCTCCTGAGTAGCTGGGATTACAGGCGTCTGACACCATGCCTGGCTCATTTTTTGTATTTTTAGTAGAGACGGGGTTTCACTATGTTGGCCAGGCTGGTCTCGCACTCCTGACCTCACGATCCGCCTGCCTTGGCCTCCTAAAGGTCTGGGATTACAGGCGTGAGCCGCCGCGCCCGGCCTAGGATTACATTTCCTTTTGTAGGGGCAGAAACATCACAGAGTTCTGGGTATGGTTGAGTTGTGTGTTTTTTCTTCAAGGTAAGCAATAATATCCCGATTGTACAGGGAAGAAAACTGAGAGGTAGAGAAAAGAAAGTGACTTGGCCCGTAAGTGCGGGAGTCTGATGGCAGAGGCTGTGTAATAATACCATGTTCTGGTCATCACCCCCATCACACAATCCGTATTAACTTACAGCTGCCCCATACTCTGCTTTTCTCCTTAATTATTATTTTTTAACCCAAGACAGGTAGGGTAGGGTGATGTTAAAAGAGCCAGACTGCCTTGATTCTCACACCGGATTTTCTGCTTTGTAGCTCTTGTCACCTAGAGCACTGGACCTCTCTGAGTCTCGGTTTCCTTATCTCCAAAATGGGCATGGCAACAGGAGTTCCCTCCTTGAGTTGTGAGGATTGAGTTAATAAATACTTGGAAGCCCTTCACACACACACTACCGTGTAGCAAGTGTTCACTTGGTGTTGTCATTATGCCCTAGCTTTGTTGTTGTTGTGTGCACATGTAATCCAGATTGCTGACAAAAATAGGCAACTGTGGATTGACACTATATACACATTTAAGCAAATGCAACCATATGCATCTCTCTTATGAAGTTAAAATAGTGTACAGTTATATTTTGCATGTGTTCCGCATATTGTAATAGCCATAGTTTTATATATTACAAAGTCCTAAATACGTATTGACTTTATGGGGTTGAATACACAGAAATATGTGCTCCATACTTGAATGGGTAATTGAAATAATTTTCGAGGGAAATTTTGATGACTGTGTAATAATTTTTGCCTTTCTTGCTGACTTTATATTCTAGCTTCTTTTTAAATTTTGACTAAGTCCGTGTTGAGAGGCCTTGATAAGCCCTCGGAAACCTCCACCCCACCTACTCCAGGATATCTGGTTACTAGGGTGCGCCCTCACCCTCCACAAGGCTTATTCACCATGTGCTCTAGAGCTACCAGCTGTTGTTATACAGGGAATCGGATGTGTCTCATATCCTCTGATTCTTTGAGTACCAGCCATACCAGCTATTGTGTTAGAAACTGCCGACATGGAGTAATCAGCCCCAAGTCGCCATCCTTAGAAGTGTGTGTTCAAATTATAACCCAGTGTGGCCCAGCAAGCACATTACCAGCTAATCAACTCAGCAGGTGCCTGGACCTGGGGCTTCTCAGTGAAGATAACGTTGGAGATGGGTTTACAGGGTTGGAAGGGGCTGGGAGCTGGAGGACTGAGAATCCATTCTGAGGAGGAATGGCAGGCAGAACGCCTGAGAGCCCCAAAGGGTTCCTGAGCAGGGAGTCTCTGGGACCGGAGGATGGGCGAGAGGAGGCAGAATTGGTGGAGTTAGGTGAGGGGGCCTCCTGGGCCACCCCTAGGAAGGAAGACCCAGGTCCCTTAGGTGATTGGGAGCCATTGGTAGCTTTCAGCAAGAGGAACTCACTATTTTTGACCCTCGATTAAGATTTGTTGCATTTTATATTCCATTTCCATCTAAATAAGAAAATATATTGGAGTAATTAATTTACTCAAGTATAGGTTCTGGAAGGAAGTTGTTCAAATTCTTTGCCCTTCTTTGGAAATGGAACTTAGGGAGTCTGAGTGTGTGAGTGTGTGCATGTGTGTGTGGTGTGAGTGTGTGCATGTGTGTGTAGGTGTGTGTGCATGTGTACATGTATAGTTATGTGTGTGTATATCAGTGTGTGTGCATGTGTACATGTGTAGTTATGTGTGTGTATATCGTGTGTGTGCGTGTGTGTAGGTGTGTATGTGTGTTTGCAAGTATGTATACGTATGTGTAGTGTGAGCGCACGTGTTTGTACAGGTATGTGTTTATTTGCAAGTGTATTTGTGTATAGGTGTGTGTGGTTTGTAGGTGTCTATAGGTGTGTGTAGGTGTGAGTGTGCATGTGTGTGGGGGTGTGATAGTTGTGAGCGTAGGTGTGTGTAAGTGTGCATGTGTGTAGTGTGTAGGTGTGTGTTGTGTGCGTGTGTATAGGTATATGTGTGCGTTCGTGTGTGTATAGGTGTAGGTGTGTATGCATGTATGTGTGTATAAGTGTATGCATAAGAGAGCATGTGCTGGTGTGTGTATAGGTGTGTGTATGTGTGTTTGCAAGTGTGTTGGTGTGCGCATAGGTGTGTATGTGTGCATGTGTGTTGTGTCTGTATAGGTGTGTGTATGGGTGTGCATGTGTGTTGCTGTGTGTGTGAGTGCACGTGTTGGTTTATGATAGGCGTGTTTGTGCGTGTGTTGGTGTGTATAGGTGTGTGAGCGTGTGTGTATGTGGGTGTGTATATGTAGGTGTGTGTATAAATGTACGTGTGTGAATGTATATGTGTGTAGTTTCATATGAGTGTGCACATGTGTGTTTAAAATATGGCTAACAGTTGGTAAGGAAATAGGAAGAAATGAAATTAGTTTTCCAAGTATGGGCAGCCTTGAATATTTTAGTCTTATATAATGTTTCAAAATTGATTGCATAACAAAGCGGGTTATCTTGGATAGTAATAGGAGTAGCTAACATTTATCGATGCTACAGCGAGACAGACTGTTCTAAACCCTTTACATGAATTAGCGCATTAAATCCTCGAATCAACCTCTTAAGTAGTTACTGTTTTTACCCACCCTTTACGGAAAAATCCAAAGGACAGAGAGGTCAAGTATCTTTTTGTTTGTTTTTTGTTTTTGTTGTTGTTGTTGTTGAGACGGAGCCTCGCTCTGTCTCCCAGGCTGGAGTGCAGTGGTACGATCTTGGCTCACTGCAAGCTCTGCCTCCCGGGTTCACGCCATTCTCCTGCCTCAGCCTCCCGAGTAGCTGGGACTACAGGCACCCGCCAATAAGCCCGGCTAATTTTTTCTGTTTGTAGTAGAGACAGGGTTTCACCATGTTAGCCAGGATGGTCTCTATCTCCTGGCCTCGTGATCCGCCCGCCTCAGCCTCCCAAAGTGCTGAGATTACAGGCCTGAGCCACCGCGCCTGGCCAAGGTCAAGTATCTTCTCATCAGCTAGAGTAGAGGAGGCAGGGCAGGAACCCAGGTGGTCTCTGTCTTGAGTCCATACATTATAACTGTTGAATTACCGGACACCCACTTCAGTGGCATTTATTCGGTGACGTGTTTGGGGTGTAGGGAAGGGGTGGTGGTGACTGGAAGTGTAGCTTGGGGATCGCCTTTTTAATATCCCTGTCTAGTCACAAAAATAAGGCATGTTCTAATCAACTAAGCACTTGACCATGAACTTCTCGTAAGCAAGGTGAGTGGTAGATTTTTTTTCCTCAAGGATGCAAGCAGCTGATAGAATTGGGAAGAAAGTTATTAGTTGCAAAAACATTTAAGCTTTGCAGTAAGATTACTAGTGCACCAAAGGAATTGTGACTGTTAAGCCCTCTAGCTGATTAACTGGTGCTGTTATTTTATTTTAAAATGTTGTAATTTTTTCACAACAAGAAAAGTAATGTGTATTCCTAGAAGACAAATGAGGAAAAATACATAAGCAAAAAGAGGAAGAACACTCATAACTCCACTAGCCAGAAATTCCCCGTGTTAACTCTGGCGTCACTTATGGTAAATATCCCCATTCATCTCTTCTTGCTCCCAGAATAAATTAGCAGCAGCTTTTCCTCAGAGCAGGGGAACAAGCCACTTGTGTGGTAGGCAGATATGCAGGCTATGATGGCCAGAAAATAAGCGCACCCCAGGGCGTGGCAGTTTGTATTTTCTGCTTTCGGGGGAGCCGTTTCTTCTCTTTGAGGAGAGAAGTAATTTTCTGCCCCACCTGCATCTGTTTTCTGGCCTTGGGACCAAATGTCAAGATCCCTAGTGGTGAGCACGCCCTTCCTTCGGTTTTTCTAGTTGCTGAGATACCTGCCGGGTTAGTTTTTTCTCCTCCAGATTGCATGTCTCTGATTCACCAGTGATAAAAATATTGAACAGTCACAAAAGACATAAATGAGGTGGGGAGAAAAAGCATGTCACTGAAATGCTGGTTTCCACTGGTGAGCTCCTTGAAATCCTGATAGAACTTTTTCCAAATGAAACGTGAAGTGGTATGCTCTTCAGACCATTAATTTTATTAAATAGCCAAACAATTGGATTACAGCCGTTTATCTGTACTGATTTTGCATTGTCATTTCAGAATTATCTCTTTAATTGCTACCTCCTCAATAAGGTTCAGGGTAGAATGCTGTCACTATTTACGTAATCATTTACATATTTTGTATTAATTCACATTTGTTTTGGATCTAGGTATTGAGAGGTGACTTAATTAGATCCAACAGTTCATGATTAGCAGCCGATTCAGGGCTCTGTGTCTCTCTCTCCTCTTAAACATTTCCTCATTTCCTATTCCTGCCTCCATAGATATCCACTATAATGGACTTGCTAAATCTCTTTGAATACACAGGCATCCTCCTAATTTTTTTTTTCATTTTGTGGTGTGCATGTATGTGTGAATGTTTGTATTTTTAATTTACATGAATGGCATTCTTCAGTAGATTTCATTCTGTTACTTCGCACTTTCAATGCATGCTCTTTCTAACATCTGTCCATGCTACTTACTCTGTTTTATCTAGTTCATTGTTTATAGCTGCTTTTACCCCATTTTATCTTCATCTCCCTGGTGATGGATGACTGAACCGTCTTGCACTTGTGTGTCCATAAAGAGTATCATGGATGAAAACCCTTGTTCATGCCCCTTCAAAGACTCGTGGGGGAATTTTTTGGGAGCCTCATATTCAGAAGAAAGCATACAGTTACTTTTCATTTAAGTATCAGGTAATACTTAATCTCATTAAGCATTGCCAGAGTATTTTATTTTTTACTAAGTATTAATCGAGTACTTTCTATTTTCATCACATTAGGCTTGGTATTTAGAGGGATTCATGAGAAAAAAAAAGAGACTTCCCAAGAAGTTTAAAATTTGCGTAGGAAGAACGCAACAAAAAGAGAATATATGGGTAGTAGTAATAATCGTTGCAGTTTATTTGTCATATACCAATCAGTGACATATATCATCTTAATACGCATAACCCTGTGAAGGTATATTATTAATTCTGTTTTACTGTTAAAGAAAAGGCAGTTCAGAGTGGCTAAGTAAATTGCCTAAGCATGCACAGCAAAGATGGTGGCAGTGCTGAGGTTTAAACCCAGGTTTCTCTTACTCCAAAGTCTCTCTCTCTCAGTGCTATGCAGTACTACTACCTGAGATGTCTGTTTTTAAAGAAGCCATTGAATCTTTGCATGTAGCAGGAGCTCAATAAATGCTTTTGAATTACTGATTGAAATAATCATGGTAAATGCATTTGAGTGCTGTCTGCTAAGCAGTTTAAGTACTTTATGTCTAGTAAACTGTTCCAATTTCACAGTAATCCCATAAAGCTGGCATTACTGTTATCCCTGTTTTTCTCCTGAGGAAACTAAGGCATAGACAGGGTGAATAATGACCAAATTCACATAGAGCTGGATTTTTTTTTTTTTTTGAGACGGGGTCTTGCTCTGTTGCCCAGGCTGGAGTGCAGTGGTACAATCATGGCTTACTACACCCTCAGCCTGATGGTCTCAAGTAATTCTTCTGCCTCAGCCTGAGTAGCTGGGACTGCAAATGTACACCACCGTGCCTGGCTAATTTTAGAATTTTTGGTAGAGGAAGGGTTTTACTGTGTTGCCTAGACTGGTCTTGAATTGCTGGCCTCAAGTGATCCTCCTGCTTCAGCCTCCCAAAGTGTTGGGATTATAGGTGTACGCTACCATCCCCTACTTGGATTTTTAAAATTATTAAAAATTACATTTTAATTTTAACATTTTAATTTCAAGATAGTTGTAGATTCACATACAATTATAAGAAATAATATACAGTGAGACCTCATGTACCCTTTACCAAGTTTCCCCAAATGGTAACATCTTACAAAACTGTAGTACAGTATTACAACCAGGATATTGATATTGATGGAATCAGGATACAAAAGCTTCTGGAATTCCTCATGGTGCTCTTTTGTAGCAAACCCACTTCCCTCCTGCATGATCTCACCCCCTGCCTAACCTCAGGTAACCTGTAGTCTCTTCCCCATTTCTATGGTTTTGTCATTTCAAGAATGTTATATAAATTGAATCTTACAATATGTAACCTTTTGGGATCTTCGTTTTCACTCAACTTTCACTGGAGATTTATCGAAGTTGTTGTATGTATCAGTAGTTGTTCTATTTGATAACTGAGAAGTATTTCACAGTTTGAGTGTACCACTTTGTTTAACCATTCACCAGTTGAAGGACACCTAGTTTGTGTCCAGCTTTTGACTATTAAAAAATAAAGCTGCTATAAATGTCCATGTACAGGTTTTTGTGTGAACATAACTTTTTATTTCTCTGGGATAAATGCCAGGAGTTCAATTGCTAGGTTGCGTGGTGGTTGCATGTTCCATTTGTAAAGAAACTGTTTGGCACCGTGTGGCTGTGTCACTTTACATTCCCACCAGTAATGTGTGAGTGATCATTTCTCTGCATCCTCGCCAGGATCTGACGTTGCCGTCATTTTGTGATTTTAGCTATTCTCATAGGTGTGTGGTGGTGTCTTATTGGAATATTAATTTGCATTTCCCTAATGACCAATAATGTTGTACATCTTTCTATGGGCCTACTTGCCATGTGTTTATCTTCTTTGGTGAAATGTCTCTTCATGTCTTTTGCTCATGTTCTATCTGGGTTGTTCACTTTTTTTGTTGTTGAGTTTTGACAGTTCTTTATATAGTCTGAATATTCGTCCCCTGTGGGGTATGTGGTTTGCAAATATTTTCTTCCCCTCTGAGTTTGTCCTTTTGTCCTCTTGATGGGATCATTCACAGAGCAAAAGTTTCTAATTTTGATGAAGTCCAATTTTTCTTTTTGGAAAAAATACAGGATGCTTTTGGGTTCAGTTGTAAGAACTCCTTGTCTTGCCTTAGATCCTAAAGGTTTTCTCTTATTTTTTCCTGTAAGTTTTATACTTCAACTTCTACGTTAAACTCCATGACCCATTTTGAGTTAATTTTTGTATAAGGGGTGAGATTTATACAAAAGAAAAGGTTTGCTTTTATTGTCTGTTACTCCAGGTTTGCCTGTTGCCCCAGTTGTTCCAGCACCATGTGTGTATATAAGAGGCTGTCTTTCTCCACTGAATTGCTTTTGCATCTTTATCAAAACTCATTTGGGCTTAGACATATGGGTTTATTTCTGTGTTCTCTATTCTGTTCCATCAGTCTGTGTGTCTATCCCCCTAACAGTACCACACTGTCTGATTACTGTAGCTATATAATGGGTCGAGTAGTCTTATTCCTCCCACTGTTGTTTTTCAGAGTTGTTTAGCTATATTCTAGTTCCTTTGCCTTTCATATACATTTTAGAATAATCTCATTCATGGCTACAAAAATTTTTTGATAGGCATTGTGCTAAACCTGTATGTCAGCTTGGTGAGAATTGGCATCTTTACTATGTTGAGTCTTTGAATCCATGAATATAGTATGTCTCTCCACTTATTTAGATCTTTGGCTTCTTTCATCAGCATTATGTGGTTTTCATTATGCAAGTCCTATAAATGTTTGCTTAGATTTATACCTAAGCATTTTCTTTATTTTCAATGATTGTAAATGGCATTTTAAATATTGGTATAAATGTTTTCTTAGATTTATACCTAAGCATTTTCCTTATTTTCAATGATTGTAAATGGCATTTTAAATATTGGTATAAATGTTTGCTTAGATTTACACCTAAGCATTTTCTTTATTTTGAATGATTGTAAATGGTATTTTAAATATTGGTATAAATGTTTGCTTAGATTTATACCTAAGCATTTTCTTTATTTTGAATGATTGTAAATGGCTTTTTAAATATTGGTGTCCGTATGTTCATTGCTAGCATACAGGACTTCAGTGGACTTTTGCAAATTGTTCTTGTATCCTGCAACCTTGCTGAACTTACTTTTTAGTTCTAGTTGTGTGTGTGTGTATGTGTGTGTGTACATTCCTTGACATTTTTGTATTATCTTGTGAAACCCTGGGTGTTAACCTTCTATGTTAGATGGCTTTTGCTGACACTGCTCCAGGAGAAGAAGGGAGTGGGTATTGCCTTGTTACTGCCAGGTGGAGTGAAACCCAGGTTTCCCACTAGGCTTCCATGGTCACCTGCTCGGGGAGCTCCTTCCCACTGTGCAGTGGGAGTAGAATTCTGGCTTCCTCAGTGTCTCCACAGACACTGCATGTGGCGGGGTTAGGCCTTGTTACTAGCCATTAGGGACAAAAGTCTCAGTTTCCTCTTTGGTGTCTTTGACTCCACCATGGTTGACACCACCAGGCGTGGGGGTCCCCTTGGTACAGCCTTGTGAGGTGGACACCTAGGCCCCTGCTTGGCCTTTGCTGCTGGTGGTGGTGGGCCATATTTTGTTCCTGTAGGATTTGGCTGGAGTTGAGCGGTTGTTGTCTGCAAGTTTGTCTTGCTAGGCTGCCTTCCCCTGGTCACTGGGCTAGAGAGAAAGTAGGCTTTTGTGGGGGGCTGTTTTTGGTCTGAGCCCATTGGTGTTTCTGGATTGTTACCTTTTCCAGCTCTGTATCTTGGATACAGGAGGCAGAAAGTAAACTCAGGGGTCTCAGTGCCAGGTTCTTCTTTGGATCCCAAGATCCCTAATCCCATCTCTCCACCTGGCAGCATCATCTTACATTTGGGATGTGTGTGTACGCATGTGTGTGTACGTGTGTGTGTGTGTGTGTGTAATGTCCAGAGTTTTCAGTTATACTTAGGAAGAATAGAGAAACATACTTCTACTCCTTTTTGCAAGTGGAGGCAGACAGCTGGATTTTGAGCCCCATGGTTTAGCACCCAGGTCCTTGTCCTTAATCCATGTGCTCTTGGTCTCCCTGAAAGGAGACAAACGCTGCCCTGGAGTGGCCTGGGAGGCTTTGGTGGCATCAGTCAGACCTAAGCTCGTCAGAAAACTTCCCAGCTTTTGAAAAGCTGGGGAAGAAGGGGAATTTTTCTTCCCGAAATAGCCTGAGTAGAGGGGAGGATGTAGGAGTGAGTAGCGTGTTTGAAAGAACAGGAGAGAACTCGGCCCACAACAGTCAAGGCTTGTGTGGGGAACAAGCACTGTGGTGTAAAGCGCCTTGCTTCAGAGATGAGGAGCCCAAGGTGGGAGTCACTGCCTTCCCTCCCTCCCATCGTCCGTCCCGTCATCTCATCTCTCCCATCTGCCCTTCCCTTCGCCCTTCCCTCCCTCCCTCCCTTCCTTCCTTCCTCCCTCCCTTCCTTCCTCCATCGCTCCCTCCCTTCCTTCTTTCCTTCTTCCCTCCCTCCCTTCCTTCCTCCCTCCCTTCTTTCCCTCCTTCCTCCATCCCTCTCTCCCTCCCTCCCTTCCTCCCTCCTTTCTTTCCTTCCTTCCTCCATCCCTCTCTCCCTCCCTCCCTTCCTCCCTCCTTTCTTTCCTTCCTTCCTCCCTCCCTCTCTCCCTCCTTCCCTTCCTCCCTCCCTTCTTTCCTTCCTTCCTCCCTCTCTCCCTCCCTCCTTCCTCCCTTCCTTCTTTCCTTCCTCCCTCTCTCCCTCCTTTCCTCTCTTCCTGCCTCCCTTCCTTCTTTCCTTCCTCCCTCCCTCCTTTCCTCTCTTCCTGCCTCCCTTCCTCCCTTCCTTCTTTCCTTTCTCCCTTCCTCCCTCCCTCTCTTCCTTCCTTTTTCCCCCTCAACATTTTCCACATTTATCGGACCACAAAAACTTTTGTCATGGAATAATAAATAACATTCTGAGGAACAAACTTAGGGAAACCGCATCATGAAACAAATGGTTGCCCTGGAGAATTTGGGCCTTTACCGGTAGCTTAGGCTGAGTGACACACATTTTACATACATGCTCCCTTTTTTTTCCCCCCAAAATAGCATTTTACTTTATTTTGCAAAAGCAATAAATGTTATTTAGAAACCCTTTTAAATTGCAATTAAGGGCCGGGTGTGGTGGCTCACACCTGTAATCCCAGCACCTTGGGAGGCAGAGGCAGGTGGATCACTTGAGGTCAGCAGTTCAAGACCAGCCTGGCCAACATGGTGAAACCCCGTCTCTACTAAAAATAGAAAAATTAGCTAGGCATAGTGGCGTGTACCTGTACTCCCAGCTATTCGGGAGGCTGAGGCAGGAGAATTGCTTGAACCCAGGTGGCAGAGGTTGCAGTGAGCTGAGATCTTGCCACTGCACTCCAGTCTGGGTGACAGATTGAGACTCTGTCTCAAAAAGCAAAACAAAACAAAAACTGCAATTAAGGAAAAGACGAAGAATCACCATAATCCAACGTCTTAGAAAAAAATCATTCTTAGCATTTTGATCTGTATCATGAGTATATCCCCATATGAGAGTGTGTGCGTGTGTGTGTGTGTGTAAATTTTCTTATTCTAGTCTATTTCAGTAAGAACCTGTAATAGATCTACCCTATTAAAATTTTAGATGTGCAATACATTATTGTTGACTACAGTACAATGTTGTAAGGCCGATCTCTAGAACTTATTCATCTTGCTCAACTAAAACTTTATGATGTTGATTAAGTAACTGCCTAATTTCCCTCCCGTCAAGTCCCTGAAAACCACCTCTCCACTCTCGGATTCTGTGAACTGGATTATCTTAGATACCCTGCGTAAGTGGAGTCATGCAGTATTTGTCCTTTTGTGACTGGCCCATTTCACTCAGATGATGTCTTCAAGGTTCATCCATGTTGTCACCCTGCAGAATTTCCTTCTCTTTTAAGGGTAAATAGTAGTCCACGGTTTACCACATTTTCTTTCATTCATCTGCCCTCAGACATTTAGCTGTTACACCTCTTGGCTACTGTGAACCTCCTTCCTTTCCTTTTTTTACGGGGGAGGCTGTCTCATTTAGAGAAATACATTTCATTTTGATCCAGGTGAGGCCAATTCAGCTATAGTGATGTTTGCTTCCCATTTCTCTTGAACCCCTTTAAGCCTCCATTTCTTCATTTTACTCCTTTTATGGTTGTTGTGAAAATTAAATGGCACAGCAGGTAGGGTATCCAGGACCATGCCTACACACAATGGGTGGCCCAGGTTTCCTGGCTGACAGAATCTTCTCATACCTATGCCCCATTTCTTTCTTCTCCCTTCTCCTTCTCTTCCTCCTTCTCCTTCCTCCTCTTTCCTCCTCCTCCTCCTCCTCCTCCTTTCTTCTTCTTCTTTCGAAACAGAGTTACCTGGCTGGGCATGGTGGCTCATGCCTGTAATCCCAGCACTTTGGGAGGCCAAGGCAGGCAGATCACCTGAGGTCAAGAGTTCGAGACCAGCCTGGCCAACATGATAAAACCCCGTCTCTATTAAAAATACAAAATGAACTGGGCGTGGTGGTGCATGCCTGTAATCCCAGCTACTTAGGAGGCTGAGGCAGGAGAATCGCTTGGACCTGGGAGGCGGAGGTTGCAGTGAGTGGAGATCACAGCATTGCACTCCAGCCTGGTGACAAGAGCGAAACTCCATGTCCAAAAAAAAAAAAAAAAAAAGTAAAGAAACAGTTATCCAGGCTGGAGTGCAGTGGCATGATTATCGTAACTCACTGTAACCTTGAACTCTTGGGTTCAGGTGATCCTCCTGCCTCAGCCTCCTGAGTAGCTAGGACTACAGGCATGCACCACCACGCCTGACTGATTTTTATTTTTATTTTTGTAGAGACGGGTATGCTGCCCAGGCTGGTCTCGAACTCCTGGGCTCAAACAATCCTCTCGCCTCCGCCTCCCAAAGTGCTGGAATTACAGGCATGAGCCCCCACGCCCCGCCCCTCTGCCCCATTTCTTACTGTGTAATGGTGTGTGGTTTGCCTCAGCTCTCTGGTTCCAGCCACCCTCAGGGAAATCTGTGCAGGGCTTGCTTTTTTAATGTGTGTATTCAGTCAGTCAGATTATAGTAGACTCCTTACACGTCTTCACTTGAAGTTTTAAAAGATTCGTGAAGATTACATTTGGACGTGTCTAGGATAAATGTCACATTACAGTAAATCATGGAAGTCTAGACTTCTGAGGCAAAAGCCATGCACTTGTATAATATTAGACCTGTAGGATCTGTAGAAAACAGCCAGTTTAATCCCTTGGGTTCGATTTTTCTTGTTTTGTTGATTTTATAGGAACATTAATATATATTCATCATAACAAGTCAGATGACACAAATACATATATCAAAAGTTATATCTACTGCACCGTCTCTGTAATCTTTAATTCCTTTTCTCTGAGGTGTCTGATGTTAACATTTTGTTTTTAACCAGTCTTTTTTTATACTCATAATTCATATGCATATGTGATTAGTTTTCTTTTATTTTAAATGAAAGCTATGTCATACTCATGTGACACCAAAACTATCTTTTTGCATTTAACAATACAAATAACAATAACAATTTAATAACATGAACATTCTTGTGAGTCTTTTGCATTAATTTAAATTTTAACTTTATTTTTATCAAATCAATATACATAGTTTTGAAAATCAAATAGTGTCGCTAGACTTACAGTGAAAAAGAGTTCTTTGCTCCATTCCTTCCCAGCTCTTTGATTCTGTCTCCTCAAAGAGATTCACTTTGAATTCTTTACATTGTTTCTTCTAGTATTCACCAATTTTCTTTCTTTCTTTTTTTTTTTTTTGAGATGGAGTCTCATTCTGTCTCCTAGGCTGGAGTGCAGTGGCACGATCTTGGCTCACTGTAATCTCTGCCTCTCAGGTTCAAGCGATTCTTCTGCCTCAGCCTCCTAAGCAGCTGGGATTATAGATGCATGCCACAACATCTGGCTAATTTTTTGTATTTTTAGTAGAGACAGGGTTTCACCATGTTGGCCAGGCTGGCCTCGAAATCCTGACCTCAGGTGATCTGCCTGCCTCGGCCTCCCAAAGTGCTGGGATTACAAGTGTGAGCCACTGCACCCAGCCTATCATTAAATTTCTTAAAAATTTATTTCTACTACTATTTCTTGATTCATCTGTTTTAGAACATCATCTACTGATGTTGTACTAACTAGAGGATTTAGCTCATTTATCCAGTCACACAGACACACGCAAATACGTGTTGGTTAAATCAAAGATCAGCATGTGTATTATTATGACTGTATAAATAATGTTCACAGCAAAATCATAAGATATACTGATTATATTTTCTTACTTGAACCTCTTTTGTTTTCCTTTGTAGTTACTGATTACCTTTGTAACATTGTGATGACCTCTCATGGGTTATAATTTTTTTTTTTTTTCTTTTGAGACAGAGTCTTGCTCAGTCGCCCACGCTGGAGTGCAGTGGCTCGATCTCCGCTCACTGCAAGCTCCGCTTCCCGGGTTCACACCATTCTCCTGCCTCAGCTTCCCGAGTAGCTGGGACTACAGGTGCCTGCCACCACGCCCAGCTAATTTTTTTGTATTTTTTTAGTAGAGTTGGGGTTTCACCATGTTAGCCAGGATGATTGCGATCTCCTGACCTCGTGATCTGCCCGCCTCGGCCTCCCAAAGTGCTGGGATTACAGGCGTGAGCCACTGCGCCTGGCATATGGGTTATAATTTATATATAATAAAATATATCCACTTAAAGTACACAGTTATCTGAATTTTTGGACTGTTATATACTTGCAGATAATCATTACCCCAGTCAAGGTATAGAATTTTTCCATAGCCTCAAAACATTCCTTTATGTCTCTTATTAGTTAATTCTTTCTACCCACTGTCCTGTACAACCACTCATCTGATTTGTATGGCCACAAATTATTTTTGTCTGTTCTAGACTTCATGTAAATGGAATCATAGAGCACATTTTTTTTTGTATCTTTCACTCAGCATAATGTTTTTGAGCTTCATTCATGCTGTTGGAATTGTTCTTTTTCACTGCGTGTATGAAATTCCTTTGCATAAATGTAACACGAGGTGTTTATTCATTTACCTGTTGATGAACACAGAAAAAAACAAGGCCAGGCGCAGTGGCTCACGCCGGTAATCCGAAGTTTTGGGAGGCCCAGGCAGGCAGATCACAAGGTCAGGAGATCAAGACCATCCTGGCTAACATGGTGAAACCCCCTCTCTACTAAAAATACAAAAAAATTTAGCTAGGCGTGGTGGCGCGCACCTGTAATCCTGGCTACTCAGGAGGCTGAGGCAGGGGAATCGCTTGAACCTGGAAGGCAGAGGTTGCAGTGAACCAAGATTGTGCCACTGCACTCCAGCCTGGGCGACAGAGCAAGACTCTGTCTCAAAAAACAAAACAAAACAAAACAAAACAAAACTGAGTTTTTCCCAGTTTCAGGCTATTAAGTTAAAGCTGTTATGAACATTTGTATTCAAGTCTTTGTGTAGACCTATGTTTTCATTTCTTTCAGGTAAATATCTACGAATGGAATTGCTGGGTAATTTGGCACATATGTGTTTAACTGTTTTCCAGTGGGGTTGTACCATTTCATTCCCTCCAGTAATGTAAGATAGTTTTAGTTGCTCATTAATCCTTGGTGTTGTTGCTCTTTTAAATTTTAGCCATTCTAGTATGTACTAGTGTGGTTATGGCTCACTGTGTGTGTGTCTAATTAATAACTTTGTCTTATTTTTACTTTATCATAGTCTAGCAGTTTTCGGTTTTGAGAAAAATTGAGTGGAAAGTACAGGGAGTTCTCATATACCCCCAACCCAATTTGCCCTATTATTAACATCTTGAATTAGGGTGGTACATTTGTTATAATTGATAAGCCAATATTGGTATTGATGAGCGGTACATTTGCTATAATTGATGAGCCAGTATTGGTACATTATTATTAACTAAAGCCCTTAGTTTACATTAGGGTCCACTCTTTATGTTATACATTCTGTGGGTTTTGACAAATATATGACATGTATCCACCATCATAGAGGCCTGCAGAATCGTTTCACTGCTATACAAATCCTGTTTTCCACCTGTTCTTCCCTCCCTTCCCCTTCTCCTTCCAATCTTTGGCTGCCACTGACCTTTTCACTGTCTTCATAGTTTTACCTTTTCTATAAGGTCATATAATGGGAATCATACAATATGTAGTCTTTCAAGATTGGCTTCATTCACTTAGAAATGCACAGTTAAGTGGCTTGATAGCTTATTTCTTTTTAGCACTGGATACTAGTCCATTGTCTAGATGTACCACAGTTTACCTGTTCACCTACTGGGGGACTCTGTTGCTTCCGGGTCTGGGCAGTTGTGAATAAAGCTGCTGTAAATGTCTGTGTGTATTTGTTTGGTGGGGACAGAGGCCAGCTGCCAGCATTCTGGGAGCTGAGCTTGGGTGAGGCGGGAGCTTTTGTTCAATGGCTTATTTTCTCTAAAGTGCTTTAATCTCCCTTCCACTGTATGCAGTAATCTTCTTAGAGAGCAAACCTCTGGGCTTTCTTCAGGACAGGAGGGGAATCTGAGGATCTGAAGAGTCCTTTTAAAGACTGATCCAGTCCTGGTTTTAGCCTTACCTTTTGGTTTCTAAAACTATGACTTTATGCAATCAACTTTGCACTCGAAGTAGTAAAAACGTTTCCTGCCAAGGTGTTGAAAGGCCAAAATGACAATAAACACATTTACATAAAAATATAATGTGCATCCGGTGAAGATGCAGAGCTAAAGGTGAGTCCTTTCTTCCAGATTCTTGTGTGTTGTCTCCGTGTCGAGGTTGTCAGACTATTACAGGGAGCAAAGTTAGAGGCCGCGGTGTGGCTGTGAAGTGAAAAGCTGATTGTGTGGGAGGGTCCTGATTATAGTCATCGCAGACAAGGACGTGTTCTCCACCTGTGATTTTGTTTCAACCTCTACATTATCTCCCAGAAATGTGCCAAACTGTAATTCTCACAATATCCAAGCTGTTGTTTTTTACTAGTAGGTTTCCTGATAGCATTATCACATTCATTTCTCTGGGCTCAAGCCATTGTTTCCTCGTAGCATCCTCAAAAGCAAGGGGTTCTGGGTACAGAAGGAGGAGAACATCCATTGAGACCTTCGAGTGGGTCCTGACCCTGTGATTGTCTTGGATCATGTCTGTTGATGCCTCCCAGGGCGGTGAATGAACAGCAAGAGGGGACAGTGATGAGTTCAGTCCAGTGATGTATACGATAGACTGCAGTGGATGGAGGCAGGGCTGCAGCTCTCTGAGAGATGGTCTGTTCCGGAGAGGCTGAGGTCAGAAGGACAGTGGGACAGGGAGGCACCTGAGCCCCGTAGGGTGGCCTCTTGGCTTGGTTTTGGGTGTGATTGGACGAGATGGCCTCTACAGTTCTTTCTAGCCATAAGGATGTAGGATACTAAAAATGAAGCCCCATCTCTTCACCCTGATATTCGAAGCTGCTTATAACCTGGTTACTTCTTACCTAACTTTCATGCTCCGTCTTCTTCCCAGCATCTTCTCCCTAGTGAGCGCATTGTCCTCAAGACCTTCTCTCTTTTGTTTCCCCTTAAATCCCCCTTCTGCCCACCCCCACCGCGTATATATTGTGACTTGTTTTCTTATCAAAATTCTGCTAAGATTTACTTTCTCTTTCTTTCTTTCTTTTTCTTTCTTTCCTTCTTTCTTTCCTTTCTTTCCTTTCCCTTTCTTTCTTTCTTTCTTTCGTTCTTTCGTTCTTTCGTTCTTTCTTTCAAAAAAGACAGGATCTCACTCAGTAGCCCAGGCTGGAGAACAGTGGTGTGATCATAGCTCACTGCAGCCTTGAACTCTTGTACTTGAGTGATCTCCCTGCTTCTGCCTCCTGAGTAGCTGGGACTATAGGCACTCACCACTCCACCTAGCTAATTTATTTTATTTTATTTTATTTTGCTTTGTTGTTTTATTTTATTTATTTTATTTTATTTTATTTTATTTTATTTTCTAGAAATGAGGTCTCACTATGTTGCCCTGGCTGTTCTTGGATTCCTGGCCTCATGTGATCCTCCCAACTTGGCCTCTCCTCCCAAAGTGCTGGGATTCGAGGCGTGAGCCACTGCCCCTGGCCCTTTGCTCTCTTTATCTTACCAGTGGAGCTTTCCCTGTGACCTCACGTCCTCCGTACCTGCCTTCTTTGAGTTCCTATTGGACCTGCTTCCTGCACTGCACAATGTAGCAACTTGTAAAATGCCATTTTTAGGGTGGGAGGCTGTGGACTTCAGAGGGTGCACCCAGGGATCGGTGAGTGAGGGACAGGAGGACCAGATTGCCTTATGATCCTCAGGATTCCACTTGAGTGCTTGGTGATGCATTATCTTACGACATAAACACACAAACAGAAGGTAGGAGAAGCTGTCTCGAGGGTGCAGCCTTTCCTTGGAAAGTATGCAGTGATTTAAGTGTTCAGAGATTGGCACAGACCCTTTGAATCTATGCACGGCCATTCTCACAGTGATTTTTGTGTGTATAAAATATTGACCATGAAACTGGGTAATGGAGTTGAGAATCGATACTTTAAGGAGGGTGGCGCTGCTTAGGAAAAAAAGGTTTCAGACTATTGAGTGTGACTTTTGTGAGAAATGGGAAAGTTCTTCAAAGATTATAAAAAGTCACTTTCTTACTATAAGATTGCTATCCACTATTAGTACATATATATGTATTCCAAATCAGCTGTCCTAGCTTGCTGCAGCATGCCTGGACAGAACTAGACAAGCTCCGCCCATATATTTGGAGATGCTCCCTTAACTATCCCTGGGCAACTTCCCTTTCTTTCTTTGTTCTGTTCCCCTTACCTAATTAATAAAGTTTTAAACTAATAGCCAATCAGGTAAAGTGTAAAATGTGAGATCCTATTCCAGCCAATGGAAACTGGACACAGCAGTAGGGTAGACGTGTCAGGTTATAAATAACTCTGTCTCCTTTGTTCAGTGTGCTCTCGTGGCTGGACAGCTATTGAGTAGCACCCTTTCTGCAGAAAGTAAAGCTCTCCTTGCTGAGAGATCACTTGTTCCCACGTTAATCCTTTTTTTTTTTTTTTTGGTGACATCAAAAGCTTCATTCCCAACACTTTGAAAAGCCAAGACATGGTCCTTCATCATGTAGGAGCTGTCATTCAGAATTGGGAACAATTCTGATCGTGTAAGTGCTCCAGGAAAATAAAGTGATATGACAGGATAGAGCTTGAGGAAAGCACTTTCCACTACCTGAAAGTTTCTCCAGGAGGCTGCAAACACATGAGAGCAGACCGTGTTTCTGTCTCTCTTCCCAGCCCTGGCACACAGGAGGTGCTCAGTAAATATTTGTTGAATGAGTGAGCGAATGAACCGAGCTCTAACGCACCACACCGTGCGAAGGCTGGTGTTGTCAGTCCAGCTAAACCCATCCCTCTGTGCTGAATGAAGGCCCCGTTGCTTTGGTTGATGGGCAGTGTCTCCACCTAACCAGCGTCTCATTCAGCTCACTACAGGCTTCCTGGTTTGCAGACTTTGTTGCTAAGATTCGTATCCCTTCTTGAAATCTTTCTCCCAAATCTTTCTCTCCCATTTAACAAGTGATTATTTTAGATGAGGGAAGGGGAGTCAGAGACTGTTTATGAGCAGAAACTGGAAATTCAGGGAGCCAGCCATGCAGGATCTAGGGAATGAGACTTCCAGGCAGGGGAATAGGAATGTCACGGCCCTGAAAGGGTAACAACTTTGGACCCAGTTGGAGAACAGCAAGAGGGCCTGTGGCTGGAGCAGAGGGAGGGAGTTGAGTGGCAGAACAGCTGATAGGGTCGGATCAGGGTGGGCCCTTGCAGGCCATTGGAAGAAGCCTGGATTATATTCTGATGGCAGAATATGACCTTTCAGCGTCATTGTCTGATTTAGCTGTTTTCTCATATATATATTTGAACCTTACAGAAGCCTGGGGTAAATAAGTCAGGTGTATTTATTCCTGTTTTAGAGATGAAGAATATGAAACTCCAAGAGTTTGGAGGGCTGGGACCCAGATCTTTGGACCGCTCATGTGTTCAGTGTCTTGTTTTTTTTTTTTTTTTTTTTTCTTTTTTTAGACAGAGTCTCACTCTGTTGCCCAGGCTGGACTGCAGTGGCATGATCTCGGCTCCCTGCAACCTCCAACTCCCTGGTTCAAACGATTCTCTTGCCTCAGCCTCCCGAGTAGCTAGGATTACAGGCACGCACCACCATGCCCAGCTAATCTTTGTATTTTTAATAGAGACGAGGTTTCACCGTTTTGGCCAGGCTGGTCTCGATCTCCTGACCTCATGATCCGCCCACCTCAGCCTCCCAAAGTGCTGGGATTACAGGCCTGAGCCACGGCGCCCGGCTGAGTGTCCTGTCTTATGCTGCCTCATGCTCAGGTTGAAATGTGAGTGTTGCCTGACTTGGTGTCCCCGTGAGGCCCCAGCAGGCTGACCTGCAGTGAGTCAGTTGTTCCTGCTCTGATAGTTACATAGGAGCTGAGCGTAGCGGAGAAGCCATGCGTTTGGATATTGGTTTCATCACTGGAGTGTCATGTTTAGTTGTGGCTGCCACACTTTGGGAGAAGATGGGGAAATTGGAGAGGTACCAGAGAGGAGCAAAAAATAGATGAAAGGATGCATTAGTGGTCCCATGGGAGGAGATTAATGGAATCCAGGCATTTGTATTTCTTTTTCCCTGAGAAGAAGCTCTGAGTGGTGAGGCAACGGTGCTCCTCAAATAACCGAGGTTTCTGGCTGGTTCCGCCTCATCTCCATGGAAGATTGACCTGGAGAAGGTCAACTTCAAGTGCAGTGATAGAGAGCACCTGGGCATGATGCGCTTATTAACAGCGTCCTTATATCCCTGAGCAGACCACTCAGGGTGGCTGTAAATACTTGGTTCCAAGGGCTCTGTGAAAACTGAAGAGTTACTCTTTTCTTAATTTTTTGAGGTAGCATCTCACTCTGTTGCCCAGGCTGGAGTGCAGTAGCACAATCATGGCTCAGGGCAGCCTCAACCTCCTGGGCTCAAGCGATCCACCCACCTCTGCCTCCCCAGTAGCTGGGACCACAGGCACGCACCATCATGCCCAGCTAATTTTTATCTTTTTGGTGGAGATGGGGTCTCTCTATGTTGCCCAGGCTGGTCTCGAACTCCTGGGCTCAAGTCATCCTCCTATCTCTGCCTCCCAAAGTGCTGGGATTACAAGCGTCAGCCAACTTTCCCAGCCAGGAGTTACTCTTTTTAAAAGGTAGGCACAGGCCTTTGTGAGGGATGCCCTGACCCTTTTGCAGTGGTTTGACTCTCTGAGGCTGTGGTCCATGGAGTTTGAAACCTGCACAGAAAGAATATTTCCCGAGTCTGGCACCACCTGGCTTTAGTCAGAGGGATCACCTGAGCTGCTCCAGTCCTCTCTCAGCGGCTCCTGGGGAATTGGGAGGGGGGCTGAGGCATGCTGGTGAGATTCAGGGTGCAATGGCATCAGCTCACAGGAGTTTTTTCTGTCTCTTGAAGAGTGACTTTCAGTCCCATCCTGGGTAAGAACAGCTGTTTTGCATGTTGCTGAGTAATTTCTTTGCAGGTCCTTGTGTCCTAGCATCGTCCTTTCTCACCTGCCTTTATTCTGTTTCACGCTGCACAGTATGGAGTGTGCAGTGATTCATTGGGGAGAGAAGAAAATAAAACCAAAAAGCCCATCTGCTTTGTCAGGAGACACCTCCAAACACAGATGCTCCCTCATCCTCCTACAGCAGCTGTTTTCAGCCACACCTCTGGGCTCAAGCCATCCTCCTGCCTCTGCCCCCAAGTGATCATCCTGTTGTCCCACCCATTGTCCCGTAAGCAGTAGTTCAACAGGGACAGAGCGCGGGGTGGGAGGTGGCTGGAATCATCCCATGGCTTAGTGGTGTGGGGACTAAGGAACTATTGTTCCCTCTCCAGCTGGAGCTGCACATCCATTTTCTGCTGTCAGATGCCATCCATGTAGGAGACGCTCCTTCCAGACAGCCCCCCAGAGCCGCCTGGCTGACCTTCCACTCCCGGGCTGAGTGTCACTACGAGTCTTGACTTTCTCGTCATGCTGGTGTTTCACAACCTTGTAGCTAGAGTCCGGTGCAGCTGTTCTTCCTGCCGGCCCATCGGCTTTCGCTTCTCTCTGCCGCTGGGAGGCAACATCTCGGGGTTCTCCAAGGGGAGGTCTCACCTTGAATGAGTCTGGCATTTTGAGGTCATGATGGTGGCCGGGATTCTGCCCATGTTCAGTGGGACTTGGGTGGCAGCACAAGCAGATGAGGCTTGGTTTTGTTCCATTCTTTGTTTAGTTGCTCACTCATTCCTTCATTTGGCAGATGCCATATACTGTGCTGGAAGAGAGGATGCAGCCGTGACCCAGACAGACAAAGTCTCTGTTTTGATGGGGCGTATGTTGGAGAGTGGAGGGGCAGGGACAGTGGATGATCAACAAGATAATTTTGGAAGCTGATAGGAGCTTTGGGGAACATGAGAGAGGTTGATGTGGGGTGTGGTGGAGGAGGAGAGTTTGGGGGCTCGGGAGGCCTTCCTGTGGGTGGCATAGTGAGAGCCTGGGTATACCGGCCCCGTGGCTGCCCAGGTCTGGCCCGGAATCCGGTTGTGTTGGATGGCACCACTGAGAATTGTCATTTCCTGGGACTTCCCACCCGCTTTTCTTGAGAAACTCACTGCCCTTTTAAGTTGCTTGTTTGTTTTAGTAAACGTAGTCAATGAAGCCGTGAGTCAGTGCAAAACTGTTCAGATGTCACCGATGGGAATAGGTTAGATACAAAGTTGTGTTCATTCACCAATGGCTTGTTGAGTACCCCCTAAGCCCACGGCGCAGTGCAGGAGCTCTTAGATTCAAAGAACTCCGGTCTAGGGGAGGGTGGGGGTGTGAGGATTCCTTTAGAAGAGAGAAGGGACCCATGCCATCTTGCTGGGAGGGGAGAGGCCCTCTGCCTTTCAGATCTATCGGTTCATGGCTTTGCAAATATCAGTATTTGCTAAAAATGAGGCCTACAGATTTTAATGTGGCAAAACGGATTTTATTTCTGAATGTTAACCAAGTTGAGGTTAGGAGTAATGATCTGCAGTGCGAAAAGGGGGTTTTTATCTTATCATGATTAATTCTTTTCTTCCTTCCCTTCTAAAAAAAATGTGATTCCTGATAAAACCTGATGTTTCACTTTATATTTAAATGATACTCCATTGAGCATTTTATTAGTAACAATTCAGTACTTAAACTGCATATTTCAGTTATAAGAGACAATTCACTAGGCTTGCAAGAAAACTATCCTATTTAAAGTAGGAGAAATCTCCCTCTTGATTACTGTGGAGGTTTCTTCATGTAGACATTTTAAACACTTTCCAAACAGTCCTTGCAGTTTTTCTTTTGTATTGTGGCAAAATACACATAACATACAATTGACCATCTTAGGCATTTTTAAGTATCCAGTTCAGTGGCATTAAGTACATTTCACATTGTTATATGATCCTTACCACCATCTGTCTGCAGAGCTCTTTTCATCTTATAAAATACCCTTGGAGGTTTTCCAGTTTCTCTTGCTAGCAGGTATGTTTTAGTTAAGGCAATATACCAGGTTTAGTTAAGGTGCTATACCAGGTATCTTACACATAATCTGATTGAATTCTCACCATAATCCTATAAGGGGCATATTATATATGTGGTTTTTGTTTTGTTTTGTTGAGACGGTATTTTGCTTTGTCACCTGGGCTAGAGTGCGGTGGCACCATCATAGCTCACTGCAGCCCTGACCTCCAGGGCTCAAGCGATCCTCCCACCTCAGCTTCCTGAGGAGCTGAGACTACAGGTGTGTGCCACCACACCAGGCTAATTTTTGTATTTTTTGTAGTGACGCAGTCTCACTCTGTTGCCCAGGCTGGCCTCAAACTCCTGGGATCAAGCGTTTCTCCCACCTCAGCCTCCCAAAGTGCTGGGATTGTAGGCCTGAGCCACTGTGCCTGGCCTTATATGCAGTTTTCGCCAATGAGAAAACAGACTGAGAGGGGTTGAATAACTTGTTTGAAGTTATACAGCCAGCAGATGTCGGAATGGGCATTTGGACCCAGCTTCCTCCAAAGCTGAGGCTTTTTCTGTTGTTCCACAGTGATTTTCAGTTAGAAGTTTTGATTCTGGCATCTTGCCTTCTGTCAGTAACTGTTTTCAGCACAGAACAGAATACTGTTCACATTTTCTCTGAATATTGGACATGCTTCCTGTGTACTTCAGTGTTCTTGCTCAGGAAATCTGAGGAGCCACCGAGCACCAAAAGAACAGGCATCTGTAAAAGCAACAGAATTAAGACCATACTTTTTATTTTTATTTTTTTGATACAGTCTCTCTCTCTCATCCAGGCTGGAGTACAGTGCCTTCATCTCAGCTCACTGCAACCTCCACCTCCCGGGCTCAAGCCATTCTCCTGCCACAGCCTCCCAAGTAGTTGGGATTATAGATGTGCACCACCATGCCTGGCTAATTGTTGTATTTTTAGTAGAGACGGCGTTTCACTATGTTGGCCAGGCTGGTCTTGAACTCCTTGCCTCATGTGATCCACCCGCCTCAGCCTCCCAAAGTGCTGGGATTACAGGTGTGAGCCACTGCGCCACGTCCATACTTTATTTCTGAAGATAATTTGGAAACCTATATTCCTAAAATACGACTACTGTAGATACTTCTAGAACATTCTCCCTCTCTCGAAAGTCATGCGTTTGTTCTCAACTCTCACAGAAGGAAGTAGGTCCCTTCAGTGTTGTGATTACCTTCCTGCCTGTTGAAGACAGCCTCTGCGTCTTTCTTTTATGCAAACGCATGGACGTATAACATCCATTCACTTCTTTATCTCATCTGTGGCCAGCAGGGTGTATAGAGGCAGGTTGCAGAAATGCCAAATGTTTTCCAAGGTCCCAGGCAGAATTCCTGGTGGTAGTGCTACTGGATTTGCTAATGTAAAGATGTCCTGATTTTGGGGGGGCGGGGGTGGGAAGTAAGCATACAATTGTGCAAATATTAGTAATCTCTTTTATTCTTAGAAGATACAGTCTGTTGAAGAACATGGTGAGGAATTGGCAGGAGAGCATCCGTGACTCCTTTAGCCTTTGTGAGGCTGTGGTGCTATATTGAGGCGGCTCACTCAGATGGGAACACCAACCATATGGTGGAGAAGGGAAGGAGACGTGTTCTTTGTCTAGTTTGGCATGCAAATGAGAAAGAAGGCGCTGCAGAGGCACAGGCTGGCTTCTCATCTCAGCAAGCAGAGGCAGGCCACCGATGCCCAGCCTTGTAGCCTCATCCTATCCACAGCCCGGCCCGGTGGCCTCATCCTATCCCCACCCTGACCTGTGCCTCTAGTGACCACAGGCAGCTGAATGGGGGAGGACGGGGGGATTCCGATATCCTTGTATTAGGAGGGGCCTCAGAGAAGGGGAGGCCATCTTCTGGGTTTGCTAGAAGCCCTCTCTCCACCCCAGTAACGACTCACTCTTTGACTGGAAGTACAATGAAAAGGGCTAGGGGGTGGGAGGGGCCAGGCTTCTAGCAGATGTTTCCGTCTGCCTCGTGTGCAGAACCACAGCTTCCACTGCCTGGCCCTCCCAGGTCTCTTTAGCAGCTGGGCGTGGTCTGGATAAAGTCCATACTCTAAGCCTGCTTGCTATTCACGCTAGCTGTTCTTTATCCCTCCACATCTACCCAGCCTCCTCCTCCTCTCCCCATCCTTTTATAATCATACCTCACTAAACCACCTGCCGTTCCCATTGCACTAAGCTCTCTACCACCTCGGGCCTTTTACAGAGGCTCTTCCCTCTGCATGGAGAACTCCGTTCCCGTCACCCCTCACTCTCTTTCCTTGGATAAATCCTGCTTGTTCTTCCTCTCCATCCGGAAGCCTTCCCTTGGCCCCCGACCCTGGCCAGCCTCCCCCTTTGTGAGCTCCTGCAGCACTGCACCCTCAGTTGGATGCCGCCTCAGTCAGAGTAGCCTGCTGGCTGGAGTCTCCTTAGACATCCTGAGGGTTTTGGTCATAGTCATAGCCCCAGAGTGCAATCGTGTCTGCTGCAGGGCTGGGCGATTGCATCCCACGTAGGCTGTGCAGCCCTCCCTGTCTGCCCCTCATTTTGTATCATCAAATCTATAAATGTGGAAGAACAGTGGGAGTGAGCGAGGGGGTGAGGTTCCCCATCTTCCCTCTGGGAGGGTGGGAAGGCGTTCACCTCCGTAGTCCCCGTTGGTGTCCCTCTCATCCCCCCACTTCTCTCCGCATCCTTGTCACAGTCAGCGGTGGCCCTGCCTGGCTTGCTGTCTTCCTTTCTCCACTTCGAATGTCGTCTTCGTGAGTGCGGGAACCTCATTCCTCTGGTTCCTGCTTTGGCTTTAATACATAGCTCATTCCTGGGCCGTGGAAAGTGATCGGTATCCATTTGAATGTGTATGTGAATTCATTCAGTGGGCAGTGATGTACAGGACCTCCCGCCTCAGAAAGAGAAAGTCCCCTTTCTATTTTCCTGCTTTAGCAATATAGAGAAGCTTTTAAAAAGACCTAATCAGGCCGGGTGCAGTGGCTCACGCCTGTAATCCCAGCTCTTTGGGAGGCCAAAGCGGGTGGATCACCGAGGTCAGGCGTTCAAGACCAGCCTGATCAACATGGTGAAACCCTGTGTCTACTAAAAATATAAAAATTAGCCAGGCATGGTGGTGGGCGCCTGTAATCCCAGCTACTCGGGAGGCTGAGGCAGGAGAATCACTTGAACCCGGGAGGCGGAGGTTGCAGGGAGCCAAGATCACGCCATGGCACTCCAGCTTGGGCGACAGAGCAAGACTCTGTCTCAAAACAAGCAAACAAACAAACCTAATCAGAACCAGAAAGGGCTTTAAGCTCATCCTTGCTTAAATTTTTTTTTTTAATTTAATTTTTCCCCCCAAACCCAAGGAAGCCTCAGGAGCATTTTCGTCTGCATTTTCTCTAGCACACAATCACGTGTAACCTTGTTTTCAAGGAGAGCCTAATGTTTATCTACTTTATAATTAACATTTTGTTTTTCGGTGTCTTTTATTTGTTTAGTGATATTGATTTGCATACTGTTGCTTTAATTGCTTGATAATGTAAGCCCTTAGATGCTTCTCATGATAATGCTTCTGGAAACAGATTGTTATTTAACAATCAAATGACTAAGTGGATATATATATATATTTTTTTGTTGTTGTTTGGGAATTCTTTTTGTGTCTCTGGAGTTCAAGGGGAAGCTTCTATGCGCCTGGAATTCTACATGGAAACTCTTGTAGCTCTGCTCGCGCAATTGCTGATTTCTGATAGCACCAGCATCTCACATTCTGTGACTTTAATGAGAAGGAAAAAACTTGTAATGTCATGTTCTACGAAGCTCCCCTTTTGGAAGACAGAAACTGACAGATGTCCTTATTTTTATTCTACAGAATAGCTCCTTCCTCTCGAAGAATCAGCGCTCCTAGCCCCAGCAATTTCTCCTCTTAGAAAACTCTTCATTTGCTTTGCTTGAGACACTCCAGCTTGGGAGTCTGTTTCTCCAAATTTCTGATTTTGTGTGCTGGCAGCTTGCCCCCCACCCCTTCTGGTTCAGCAGAGCTTTGCCCAAGTTGCAGGTTCTATCAGAAGGAGTGGGAAGAAGGAGAAGGAGTTTAGAATCTCGAAATCCTGGCTCTGTGGTATTCAGCAAGTTAATGAACCACGTCTGTGCCTAGGTCGCCTCACTGCAAGAATAGGAATTGTAATATCTTCGTCACAGGTAGGCCCTTGATAAGCTAGCACGGTGCTTTCAACACATTAAGTACTGTGTGTATGTTGTATGGATGGAAACGAGCCTCATTTGGGGATCTTATTTGCAAGCCTATTGAACAAATAACAGCTATGAAATTTCAGAAGCAAATGGTACTTTATTTTCTCTGTGGAAACCTTGAAGGAAACGGGTAAACAGATACTTTTTTTTTCTTATGTGAGCTATAAGTAGACTATTTGCATCTCCCTGTAACTGGTAAAAAGAACACTTTACACATTACACAGTCTCAGAGAATATTCCTGACCGAAGCTGTCATCCGTGCCGTGCTGTGTGACATGTTGTGACCGAATTTGCTGTCGGAGGCCTGCCTCAGCCTTTACCCCAGTGAATTCTGCAAACGTCATTGGTTTTTTTCAGTGTGTGGAAACAGGAAAAAGATTGGGAATCTCTGCTCTCAACTGCATATTCTAAGTACATTCTTTCTTTCAAATCAATTATGAAGAATAATTTATCGGTAATTACAGATGTCTTTTGGCTTAAAATACAGTTTTTTTGTTTGTTTGTTTTGAGACAGAATCCCACCCTGTTGCCCAGGCTGGAGTGCAGTGGGGTGATCTTGGCTCACTGCAACCTCAACCTCCCTTGAACCTCCTGGGTTCAAGCAATTCTCCTGCCTCAGCCTCCCGAGTAGCTGGGATTACAGGAATGTGCCACATGCCCTGCTAATTTTTGTGTCTTTAGTAGAGAAGGGGTTTCATCATGATGGCCAGGATTGTCTCGAACACCTGACGTCAGGTGATCCACCTGCCTTGGTCTCCCACAGTGCTGGGATTACAAGCGTCAGCTACCGCCGCCAGCCTTAAAATACAGTTCTGATAAACTATTTTGACTTTTTAAAAAATTAGTGAATGTTTAAAATAATAGAAATGTGGCTGGGCAGGGTGGCTCATGCCTGTAATCCCAGCACTTTAGGAGACTGAGGCAAGAGGATGGCTCAAGCCCAGGAATTCGAGACCACTCTGGGCAACATAATGGGACCCCATCTCTACTAAAAATACAAAAATTAGCTGAGTGTGGTGGTGTGCACCTGTAGTCCTGTTGGAAAGCTGAGGTGGGAGGATCATCTGAGCCTGGGGAGGTCGAGGCTGCAGTGAGCCATGTTCTCACCACTGCATTCCAGCCTGGGTGGCAGAGTGAGATCCCCATCTCAAAAAAAAAGCAAAGAAAAAAAGAGAAACATTTAAACTGATGACAAAGTTATGATGGTAAGAAATAAGTTGGTCCTTGACAGATACTAAAAATGTGTCACTGAAGAGATGAGTGTTCAACACCTTAAGAAAAGGACGCAGTGGGCAGGTGCAGTGGCTCACGCATGTAATCCCAAAACTTTGGGAGGCCAGGGCGGGCAGATCAGTTGAGGCCAGGGGTTTGAGACCAACCTGGCCAACATAATGGGACCCCATCTCTACTAAAAATACAAAAATTAGCAGGGCGTGGTGGAGGGCGCCTGTAGTCCCAGCTACTCTGGAGGCTGAAGCGGGACAATTGCTTGAACCCAGGAGGCAGAGGTTGCAGTGAGCCAAGATCACGCTACTGCATTCCAGCTAGGGCGACAGAGTGAGACCCTTTCTCAGAATAAAAAAAAAAAAGAAAGAAAAGGCCGCAGGCTTTTGCTTTTTTACCTGCTAATGAGATTGCTAAATCCAGAAAAATAATGGGCATGCAGTTATATTGAATTTCCAGCAAAAGGCGGCCCAGGTGAAATCTCACGGGCTGCGTGATGACGCGTCATGCTGTGTTCATCACATTTCTGTACTAATTGTGTGCTGGCCTGTGGATGGGTTCAGAGGGATTTCCTGGAAGTCAGGGCCAAATGCCATTTGTTCCAGCACTTTCAGGGCCTGGCATGTAAGTGTTCAGTGGATGATTCTTGAATGAATCGTTGACTGTCCTTGTAGATGAGAGAGAAAAATAGGGACTAAATAGTGCTGCAGTTACACGATGGATGATAGCTGAGCAACCACACACCAAGGCTGCTGAGCAGTGGATTGTGTCAGGGTTGGGGGGTAGCGGATAAACCCAAAAGGAAATTTCTTGGGATTTTTCCCAGGACTGGGTCAGAGCATACTCTTTCCAACATTGAAAGAAAATAGCTTGGATCCACCCATGGAAGACCTGCTTATGAAGTTTGCATACAGCCAGAAGGTGGATCCAAAAATTCCTACCAATAATGAGAGATACCATAAATTCATTTTATCTAATACTGATTTCTTTTTTTTTTCACATTTTTATGCTTTTATTTTAATTTTACCACTCACCCTCTTTTTAGTTTATTTTAGGGTTTGTAATTCTGATTGGGTCTTGACAGTGTAGAAGAATGTTCTAGAGTCATTTCCAGCGAGTGTTGGGAAATATTCTGTAAAGAAAACCTAAGAGTTTTTCCCAGTATACTTGAGATAAAATATATGTAAAAATGATGAGTTAAAAGTAGTCCTGGGAGGGTAAGTTACAGACCTTTTATTTTTTTCTTAAATGATTATGAAAATTAGGGGTAACTTCTTTATTCTCCTGACTAAATTACATTTTGGTTTGTTGTTGTTGTTTGTTTGTTTGACACGGACTCTTACTCTGTTTCCTGGGCTGGAGTGCAGTGGCGCGATCTCAGCTCACTGCAACCTCCGCCTCCCGGGTTCTAGTGATTCTCCTGCCTTAGCAGCCTGAGTAGCTGGAATTACAAGCGCCCCCCACCACACCTGGCTAATTTTTTGTATTTTTAGTAGAGATGGGGGGTTCACCATGTTGGACAGGCTGGTCTCGAACTCCTGACCTCATGATTCACCCGCCTCAGCCTCCCAAAATGCTGGAATTACAGGCGTGAGCCATCGTGCCCGGCCACATTTTGTTTTCATGCAGTCTGTGTGAACTTGCCTTATTGGGCCATAGCAGGGGTCCCCAACCCCAGATACCCTATCTGTGGGCTGTTAGGAACAGGGCTGCACAGCAGGAGACGAGCGGCAGGTGAGTGGGCGAAGCTGCGTTTGTATTTACAGCTGCTCCCCATCCATCACTCGCCTGAGCTCCGCCTCCTGTCCTATCAGTGGCGGCCTTAGATTCTCGCAGGAGCACGAGCCCTATGATGAATTGCGCATGCGAGGGATCTAGGGTGTGTGCTCCTGATGAGACTCTAATGTGTGGGGCTAGGTGCGGTGGCTCACGTATGTAATCCCAGCAATCTGGAAGGCTGAGGCGGGTGGATCACTTGAGGTCAGGAGTTCAAGGCCAGCCTGGCCAATACAGCAAAACCCTGTCTCTACTAAAAATATAAAAATTAGCTAGGCATGGTGGGGCAAGCCTGTAATCCCAGCTACTCAGGTGGCTGAGGCATGAGAATTGCTTGAACCTGGGGGGCAGAGGTTGCAGTGAGCTGAGATCATGCTACTACACTCCAGCCCGGGCGACAGAGTGAGACTCTGACTCAAAAAAAAAAAAAAACATCTAATGCGTGATGATCTGTTACTGTCTCCCATCACCCCCAGAGGAGATTGTCTAGTTTCAGGAAAACAAGCTCAGAGCTCCTCCTGATTCTATATGATGGTGAGTTGTAGAATTATTTCATTATACATTACAATGTAATAATCATAGAAATAAAGTGCACGATAAATGTAATGTGCTGAAATCATCCCGAAACCATCTTCCCCTGAGCCCCGTCCTGGTCCATGGAAAAATTATCTTCTGTGAAACCAGTTTCTGATCCCAGAAAAGGTTGAGAACCACTGGGCTGTTGGAGTTCCCTGTAAACTTCCCGCCCTATGGTCCCTCTCACTGTAGCTGTCTGAGTAAAACAAGCAGGGCAGAGTTAGCTCTCTAAGTTTCCCAACAAAAACAAATGTTCCTTTTTCCATTAATGTGAGTCAAAAAATTAAATACAACCCAAACCCAAGGATTATGTTAAGTGACTAAGCCTTTGACACCAAAAGTCAATTCCCTTCATTTTTTGCGACCCATCAAAGAACTCACAGCGTCTTAATGTGCCATCAAAATTAATCTTTCCTTGTCCAAAGCACTTGACCCATACACTAGAAACCTCAATGCCTCTTCTCAGAGGTTGGCTCTTCTTAGTTTTCTCTCCCTGGTCACTGCACCTGGCGATGCTTAGTTCATGCTTAGTGGGGTTCCTGGTGAGCCACAGGATCCCCAGCTCTTAGTCATCTGGGCTTTGGAGCTTCCTCTAGAGCTTCAGTAACCTCCAATACAGAGGCTTCCCTCTGCTTCTAAAGGGGCTTCTAGCCTTTTCTACTGAATTAAACATTTTCCTTACTGGCAGTGCAAGCTGTGATTCCTATCTTAACTCCACAGAGAAAATGACTTTCAACATTATTTTTTCATAAGCCATTACAGGTTAATATTAATATCATGTTAATATTCCTATAAAGCTATGTTAAAAGGATCTCCTCTTTATCTCCAAAGAAAGTAGAAATGTGTGTCCAATGGCTTACCTAGAAATTTCATGTTAGGAATAGATGACTAATATACAGAAATCTAAGTGGGTTTACTTGAAGGTTAGGTAACCTTCACAGTGGTTTGAATTTGTGACTTTTTTTTTGCAAAGCAGTTGCTTTCTTAGCATATCTCATCTTTCCCATTTACTTCAGTTGTCTTAGAATCACTCCAAAATTCATATCCTCCTCTGCCTTCTTTGTTCTTTTCACATTTTTAAGTGGTTGAATGTTTCCATGAAGTATATGAGGCTCAGTGAACATGTTCCCACACTTTGTGCTTGACAGGAGCAATCATTTATCCCCTACTATTTTTGGTCGGGACTAATAATGACATTCATTATTGGGCTATTATTTAAAATTTTTTTCTAAGCCCACATAAGACATACACTTCTATTTTTGTTTATACTTATGGAAGAGTGTAAGAAGTGTGTGAACGTCTTCACTTGCTGTCTGTATTAATTAGGATGTCCTTGATCATAAGCAACAAAGTACAAACGTCAAATCGGCTTAAGTGACATGTGGGATTCACTGGTTGACGTATCTGGTCTCCCAGAGATAGGGTGGGCTTATGTTAGAATTGATTCAGTAAAACAACGAGATGAAGAGCTGGGTCTCAGCCCTGCCGTTTGCCTGCTCTCCACAGCTTCCGTGACATAATCACTTCCTTCTTGGGGTCACAAGATGGCTGCCAGTGACGTCCAGAGCCATTGCTTTCTTGTTTAAGGCTGGCACCAAGTGCTCTAGTCCTATGCAGAGATGGAGCTAGCGTTCCCCAAAACACAAGTTGTGTGGGGGTGATGTGGCTCACCAAATGAAAATCAAGAACGTAACAAAGGAAAGAGAGTTGGACGGCTGATGGGCGCCGCCATCATGTCTGCCATGCCATCTGAGTATTTAAAAAATAGCTTAGCAGCAATGCATCTAAAAATGCTGCCTGTGAGATCAATGTTCCCAAGAAAACGTAAAAGTTAATTTCTCTTCTTTCACCATGAGGCTGTCTGACTTTAAACTATTTTCATACTACTGGAAGAATTTCTGTGATTTCTCATAAATGGCTAGTTGTTTTTTTTTTTAAGTAGCTGAAACATTGTAAATAGTATTTCTGTTTAGAATCTTCCACTGAACAGAAAATAAATTGCTATGGGAAGAATTACTTGCTTAAAAAAATTCTGTCAATCCTTTTTATGCAGAAGCTGGATAAAAACTTGAGTCCTTGGTATAGGAGGTGATTTCTGAAGCAAAATATTCTTGTAATTGATTTTAAAAGATTTTTCCCTAGAAAGTTATGTTAGGATAATAATTTCCTAAAATGTTAGCCAGCATTTGAATATTCTTTCATCTTAGTGTTTCATAGCTTCTGTCTCACTTCTATGGCTCCAAAGAGAACCGTCTCTGACCACAATTACAAACAAATTTTTACAAATCTTGTTATATAGCTTGTATTATTATAATATTACAGAAATAGTAAACGTTTTTTTTTCTGGAAGAAAATTACTCATCTTAAAGAAACGTGGAGAAATATATCCACATTTCATTTCAGAGACAGTTGATGGGGCCAGAAAGAAGTGAGCTTAAGAATGAGACAGTCATAGGTTTTGTTCCAAGATGTGCCACAGAGCTAACAGTGAGACCTTGAGAAAATGACCGAACTTCCTTGCATCTCAGTTTCTCTTTGTAAAATAGGGATAATAGACCCCTCCCCTAGGGTTTCCAGTAGTCCACATAAGATATTGAAATGAAACGTGATTAGCCTGGTATCCTGCACATACTAAGCTCTGAGTAAATGATAATAATTACCAAAAACACAGGACTGAACAAGAAAAGAAATAGCAGAATCCAACTAAATTATAGGACATTACTCGATTACCTAAAAACTCTTTATTGTTCAGTTGTTGTGTTGCAGTCTTTTATTTATTTTTATTTTTAATTTTTAATTTTTTATTTTGTTTGCAGAGTCTCACTCTGTCACCCAGGCTGGAGTGCAGTGGTGCGATTTCGGCTCACTGCAATTTGCTCCTCCCAGGCTCAAGCGATTCTCCTACCTTAGCATCCTGAGTAGCTGGGATTATCGGCATGTGCCACCTCGCCCGGCTAATTTTTGTAGTTTTAGTAGAGACGGGGTTTCACCGTGTTGGCCAGGCTGGTCTCGAACTCCTGACTTTGTGATCTGCCCACCTTAGCCTCCCAAAGTGCTGGGATTATAGATGTGAGCCTCCTTGCCCAGGCTAGCCTTTTTTTTTTTTTTTTTTTTTTTTTTTTTTTTTTTTGAGATGGAGTCTCACTCTTGTTGCCCAGGCTGGGGTGCAGTGACGCGATCTTGGCTCACTGCAACCTCTGTTCCCAGTTGAAGCGATCCTCCTGACTCAGCCTCCCGAGTAGCTAGGATTACAGGCACCTGCTACCACACCTGGCTAATTTTTGTATTTTTAGTAGAGACTAGGTTTCACCATGTTGGCCAGGCTGGTCTCGAACTCTTGACCTCAAGTGACCCACCTGCCTCGGCCTCCCAAAGTGCTAGGATTACAGGCGTGAGCCACCTCACCCGGCCCTCCGCCTAGTTTTTTACTTCAGAAACATATTACAGTTTCCTTAAAATTTTTCTGTATACCAATGCTTTGTAGAAAAGCAGTTGTTGTAAATATATATATACATATTTCCATCTATGAATATATATTGAGAGGGAGAGAGGCTGACTTTCAGTTGGGCGGGAATTGTTCTGTATTCCAGAAGAATGTTCCATTCTTAGACCTGGGTAAGAGGAACCCCTGCTTTAGGAGATTCTGTCCTGGCCATGAGCCAGCCATGCCCTTCCCATGGAGTGAGATGTCTGCAGGGTGAAGGACACAGGGCCAAGGACATCTTTCCACCCAATGCTTGTGGGTGTGTGCTTCCTCAGGAGTTCTTGACCTCAGAAATTCTTCTGAAGCAACTTTGAATGCACTTCTGGGTGCAGAATGGACTGCTTCCTGGGTCCCTCCTCCTGAGAGCCGGCAGCACTGTTGATGGGATGTCCTTAGGCCAAGGCAGGTCTGTGTGCAGGTGTGCAGATGGAGCTTGGATCTGCAGGCCAAAGTTCTGGACAGTCAGAGATAGGATGCGAAGCATCGAGGAGGCCACTCTTGCCATGATGCCATCTTGCGAAGAGTCCAAGAATTCAAAATTCAAACCTGGTAGAGGGTAGAACATTCTTTATTGAATCATTTGCTGTTTTGATTTATAACTTTATAAAAAAGCTATTTTTTATAGACCTTAAAGACATTATATTCCAGGACATACAGCCATTGTGACCAGCTAAGAGTTCGTGGGGCACTCACTTAATTCTCCCATCTGTAAATGGAGGGCTGGCTAGAATATTGGTTTCCAGATTTACCTAATCATTAGAGTTACTAGAGACTTTTAAAAATGTTCCTGATTCCCAGGTTCCCCCTGCCTAGCGATGGCGTTTCAGTAGGACTGGGTAAGAGCTGGTAATGGTTATGTTTTCAGTGCTCCACAGGGATATTGATGATCAGTAATGGCTACTCCGCTAGATGGACTTCAGTGTCTTTCGCTTGCTATTTATTTATTTATTTATTTATTTACTTACTTACTTTTTTGAGACGGAGTTTCGCTCTTTCATCTAGGCTGGAGTGAAGTGGTGTGATCTTGACTCACTGCAACCTCCGCCCCCCAGATTCAAGCGATTCTTCTGCCTCAGCCTCCCAAGTAGCTGGGATTACAGGCATGCGCCACCATGCCTGGCTAATTTTTGTATTTTTAGTAGAGGTGGGGTTTCGCTATCTTGGCCAGGCTGGTCTTGAACTCCTGACCTCAGGTGATCCACCTACCTCAGCCTCCCAAAGTGCTGGGATTACAGGTGTGAGCCACCACACCCGGTTTCTCTTTTTATTTAATCTTCACTTCAAAGATCCTTTTTTAGTATGTGTAGAAATCAGGGGCTAGTGTTCATCTGAAGAGATTTTGTATAATAGGCATCTGTTTGAATTTATTTTTTAATTTTTTGGAGACAAGGTCTTGCTCTGTTGCCTAGACTGGAGAGCAGTGGTGCAGTCATAACCTTGACCTCCTGGGCTCAAGTCATCCACCTGCCTCAGCCTTCTGAGTAGCTGGAACTACAGACACCCACCACCATGCTCAGCTAATTTTTAAAAATGTTTTTACAGACCGGGTTTTACTATGTTACCCAGGCTGGTCTTGACCTCCTGGCTTCAAGCAGGCCTCTCACTTTGTCTCTGGAGTAGCTGGGATGACAGGCGCGTGCTCCCACACCCAGCAACTCAATATCTTTTACAATCTGTGCTTTGCCAAGTTGGCGTACACACTAACACAGAGAGGCAGTTTACACAGAAAGTTCATTACCTTGACTCTGCGCTGTGTTGTCAGGTTCTAAGTGTGAGTGAATGTTAAGATAGGAAGAAAAGAGCTAGCAGATAGATGGATGTGTGTCTGAAAGAAAGGGGAGGTCGGCTGGCAAATGGCCAGGAGCTGTGTGCAGTGGGGAGCCCATGGGAACTCGATATGGGTTAAGGCTGGTCCCCTCTGCGTCCACGGAAATTCCACCAAGTAGCTGGTGCCTTCTGCATTCAAGGTGTTTGTTGTTAAAGAGGAGAAAATCTTTCAGACATGTACAGGGTATTTTCTGAAGACACAGGTATTCAGTCAATGGTATTCTAATTCTGGAGATATAGGAATACGCCAAAGAAAGAAACCCCAGATAATGACAGATCATGTTTTTGTTTTTTGTTTTTCTTTCCTCTGGCAGTCCCCCTTTTCTTTAGAAACAAAAAAAAATGTTGGTGAAAAGAATAATGAAGTTGACATGTTGCAGGATACGTTTTGCCATCATCACCTCTGAAGAGCTCCTAACTCCAACTCATTCTCCAAGGAAATCTCGACATTTACACTCTGGTCAAATGGACTTTCTCCACTTGTTCATGATGAAACAAAAATGTATATCAACTTTTCACTTGGGAAATTAAAAGTGGAGTAAAGTGAAGTTCCAAGTTTCAAGTCACCCCATGAGTGGGAGCGAGAGGGTCAGGACTCCAAGCAGGGTTTCCCAGGAACGATTTCACCGTGTTCAACTTCAGCGTCTCTGCAAGAGAAAACACCGCCTTTAGTTTTTCTGGAGCTGAAGTTTTACACTTGGCATATTACTTTTTAGGTCCTTTAGGATAAAACCCGCACAGGTGACCTTGGTGACAAAGCCCCTCACAGTAGTCCCTCCTCTACCCTTGGAGGGGCTGCCGACCACGTGAGTGTTCTGTTTGGCTGCAGTGCCCTCATGCTTCTCTGCCCTTGCTGATGTGGTTCCCTCTCTCTGACATGCTCTTTTCCTTTGCCTTCCTGCGCAGGGCTCACCAGCCCAGACTGGAGCGCAGATTGATTCTGGGGAGCAGCCCGACCAGCGTGCCCGGGGCAGGGTCAGATGCCAGGGCAGGGCTGTGCCCGCATAGCCCTGTGTCTGGCTCTCTGGCAGGACATTGGTCGTGCTGTGTCATGATGTTTACGTACACCTCTGTCTTCTCACACTGGCCTGGGAGCCACCTGGTTTCAGGGACTGTGTTTTATCTATCTTCAGGGCCCTGCTGCCTAGCCTCATGCCTGGCACTCCTGGGTCCCTTCTCTGTGTTTTATGAAGCCTAGGTTTGTGGGTTTTATGTGAGGTGTCTGCACACAACGTGCCGCGATGCCGTTCCAGGGTCCCTCATGTGCAGTGGACGTGGCAAAAGGGCAGTGGGGACCATAACAGACTGTGCCTCCCTGTCCCTCCCCTGCCCACTCCACCCGCCCCAATCTGCAGCGCAGCTGGAGCATCCTTGTGCCGCGTTCTCTTGTGATGTCCTGACGGCTGTTGTATTAAGCAGAGCTTTCATGTGTTTATTTATTATCAAAAACATTAGCTCTGCAGACACAGTCCACCAGCAGCATCATCCCTCACTCTACAAGGATAAAAAGAGGAAAAAGGATGCATGGGGAAAAAACCCATCAGGGGGTTCATCTCGCCCCACACCCTTACTGCAGGGTTCCACACCCTTACTGCAGGGTTCCACACCTGCCAGTCTTCCTCCCCCAGATTCGAGTTCGCTTCCCCTAAGGCTCCCTGGATTAAGCTTCACACATCCCCACGGGGCTTCATGAGACTGGGAATGAATCTGGAAACAGGCTTTTGCCGGCTTTTTAGGATTTACGGCACTTTGCTCCCACCTCCTCCTTCCTCCCCCTGTTTCTTTACCCCTCCACTGTTTTCAGCGTCCTCCCCCTGAGACAAATCATTCTGCCAGGTTCTCTGCCTGCCTAGTGAACTAAACAGTAACGGCTTTGCCCCCCAAGCCCCACCTCTGATGAAATAGCAACTCAAACACTGTGGGTCCAGCAACTGTGGGACTTTAAACTGGGCTTAAGGAAGGTGGCCAGACATTTATGCCTACATACAGACAGGTGTGTGTATGCGCACATCTCCGCCTTTGGCCCACTGTTGGCTTCTTCCTGATTTTAACACAACTTTTAATTTTATTTTATTCATGTTTTTGAAATGGAGTCTCACTCTGTCACTCAGGCTGGAGTGCAGTGGTGCAGTCATGGTTCATTGCGGCCTCAACTTCCCAATCTCAGGAGATCCTCCCACCTTAGCCTCCTGGGTAGCTGGGACCACAGGCACGTGCCACCACACCCAGCTAATTTTTGTATTTTTTTTTTCTTTTTGGAGAGATGGGATTTCACCATGTTGTCCAGGCTGGTCTCAAACTCCTGGGTTCAAGTGATCCTCCCGCCTTGGCCTCGCAAAGTGCTGGGATTACAGGCGTGAGCCATACTGCCTGGACAACTTCTTTTTTGTTTTTAAAGAAACTGTAAAGAGGCCAAAGATTTAGGACAAAGGAGCTCATTACCATCTTTGGAAATAACTTTTTTTTTTTTTTGAGACGGAGTCCCGTTCTGTCGCCCAGGCTGGAGTGCAGTGGCGCGATCTCGGCTCACTGCAAGCCACCTGCCCTGGGTTCACGCCATTCTCCTGCCTCAGCCTCCCAAGTAGCTGGGACTCCAGGCGCCCGCCACCACGCCCCGCTAATTTTTTTGTATTTTCAGTAGAGATGGGGTTTCACTGTGTTAGCCAGGATGGCCTCCATCTCCTGACCTCATGATCCGCCTGCCTCGGCCTCCCAAAGTGCTGGGATTACAGGCGTGACCACCGCGGCCGGAAATAACTTTTTGAGGGAAGATCTTCTCTTTGTATTTGAAAATGTGTCAGTAATAGTCTTTACTAGTTGGAGTGGGGAAGAAAGCTTTTAATTTCACTTTTGAATTGTTGATTACACTGATTCCCTCCACTCCCTTGCCCCCATCTTTATTCTGTTTTTTGTTTGTTTGTTTATTTTTCTTCACTTTTTAGTGGGAGAGTCTTCTTTAAAAACAAATTCCCTAGGGCTGGGCGCTGTGGCTCACGCCTGCCATCCTAGCACTTTGGGAGGCAGAGATGGGCGGATCACAAGGTCAGGAGATCAAGACCATCCTGGCTAACACGGTGAAACCCCGTCACTACTAAAAATACACACACACAAAAAAATTAGCCGGGCGTGGTGGCAGGCGCCTGTAGTCCCAGCTACTTGGGAGGCTGAGGCAGGGGAATGGTGTGACCCCAGGAGGCGGAGCTTGCAGTGAGCGGAGATTGCACCACTGCACTCCAGCCTGGGCGACAGAGCGAGACTCCATCTCGAAAAAAAAAAAAGAAAGAAAGAAAACTAAGTGAATAGTAACGAGTTTATTAGCCACAACCTATTTGTAATGTCATTCCTGAGAATTTGCAAATAGCCCTGGAGGTTACACTGGGAAGTTTCTTGAGTTGACATCCTTGATCATAGTCTTTTATTAGCAGGATATAATAAAACTATAAGCTCAGACCACCTTAGCATTTAACAATGATCTATCATAAAACTGCAATTTGGAGAGGTGGATGTGTATTACACACCCCTCGTTTAAAAAAAATCAACAAAGCAAAACATGCTGCTCCTTTTAATTGTGACTCATCTCAGTTATGAAGAAATTAATTCTTAAGAAAGAATACGGTGTCTTAGTTCGTTTTCTATAACTTATAACAAAATAGCTGAAACTGGGTAGTTTATAAAGAACCTTTTCTTTATTTCTTACAGTTGTGGAGGCTGGGAAGTCCAAGGTGGAGGGGCTGCGTCTAGTGAGAACCTTCTTGCTGTGGGGAACTCTTTCTGCAGAGTCCTGAGGCATTGTGGGGCATCACATGGCTGGGGGGCTGAGCATGCTCATGTGCTAGCTTACGTCTCCCTTCCTCTTAAAAAACCACCAGCCCACTCCTGTGATGACCCATTAATCCACAAATGGGTTAATCTATTCATAAGGGCAGAACCCTTGTGATTCAGTCACCTCTAAAAGGCCCCACCTCCCAATACTGCCACATTAGAGATTGCATTTCAGTGTGAGTTTTGGAGGAAACAAATATTCAAACCATAGCACAGAGTTGTCCTTATTATGCACACTGATAGAGATGATCAGAAAATAAGAAATTATGTTTAAAAACACACATACAATGAACCACAAACACCCTAATTCATTCCCAACATATGAGTGCTTGAAAGATGTTTTCTTCCATTGGAATGTGCCTGGTTATCTGAAGCCTGAGTGTGACCTGAGCCAACCATGTGACAACGTTAATTACTGATGTGCAAAAATTAAAGAACACTCAATTCTGCACCATCATCTCTGAATGTGGGCACTTTCCCAGAATGATGAGGAACATTATACAGTATGAGTTCAATCCCCCTAAGCCTGACAGTGAACTGATATTAGATGGTTGTTCAAAACAGACTTCCCTCTCTGTTTTTCATCTTACTATTTTCATCTCATCTTTTTCTTTTACAATTGGCTTCCCACTTTCTAAATAAATGTTGCCATACCCCAGTAGCTTTAGTGCAATGCCTAGGATCATTTTGGCCTGTGTTCCTGATGCTTCATTATCTCGTTTGAATGAAAGAGCAGCACTGGGTCCTCCAATTTCAGTAGGTGCTATTCAGGGCACCTGTTGGCTTGACATGGTCATGGGTTTGAGTTGTGAAATATGGACCCTTCCATGTGGGTATCAGCACAGAGAAAGCACAGGACATTAGTGGTAGGAAAGAAAAAAGAAACAATACCTTTCCCCTAGATTCCAGTGCATTATTTTGGTTCCCTTCCACTTACTTATCCTCATATAAATGCAAGTGTTCAGAGCTAGAAGCCTCGAAGATGCTTCCTGAATTCAAGCCCAGCGTCTTCAATCTGGGGCACAGAGTATGTGAAGGAAGCTGCGGGATACACCCCAGCAGTTCTGTGTCATTAACAGTATTTCATACAGGAATAGCTTCTAAATTCACGTTGTAAGCATCCACATGAATCTGAAACAAGCTTTCTGAGATTTCCCTTTCTAAGGTGATTTGGTGTATGTGAATTCTCACATCAGTGAAGCTAGGAAATCCAAGCTACAAGAGTTAATCTCTGTTTCAAGACGGGTAAACACCTTAATGTTTTCCGAGACTCCTGGTGCTTATTTTCATGTTTAAAATGCCCACAGAAATATATATTACCCTTTGACAAAAAGTTACCAAAAGATTCAAAGAAGGAAATGACAGTATTCCTTTAAATGTGTTAGTGTTTCAAAGTCTTGCTAAGAAATAGTAGAAGAAATATTACTAATACTACTTGCTAAGAAATATTAGTTGCTAATACTATTATACTTGCTAAGAAATGTTATTTTTTTCCATATTCTTATCCTGAGAGGAGTAATGGGTTGGCCATGTAGCCTTAAATCTTTATCCTTAGGACACCCTGGATCTTAACCTTTAAAAATCAGACTTATTATCAAATAAATGTATTCAGCCTAGATAAATTTAAAATGGGCACGGAAGCCATGAAGTTATCAACTCTGAAGTATCTAAAGTTGAATCCTTTCCCATGACCTAAGATTCTCAGTAATTTAGTAATAAATGACTTACCAGTGGTTCTCAAACTTGGCTGCACGTTTGAATCACTGGAGAAACTATGAAGAACTTGTTACGCCTAGGCCACGCCGCAGGCCAGTCAAATCATAATCTCCAAAAATGTTCCAGTTATTAGTACATTTGGAACTCCTCAGATAATTCTAGCACGTATCTGAGCTTGAGACCCATTGGATTAGGCCGTTCCTGCATTGCTATACAGAAATACCTGAGCCTGGGTAATTTATAGGAAAAGAGGTTTAATTGGCTCACAGTTCTGCAGGCTGTACAGGAAGCATAGTGCTGGCATCTGCTCGGCTTTTAGGGAGACCTCAGGAAACTTACACTCATGATGGAAGGCAAAGGGGGAGCAGGCATGTCACATGGTGAAAGCAGGATCGAGAGAGAGTGGGAGGGGGAGGTGCCACACAAGAAGCCACTGTCGCAAAGACAGCACCAAGCCATGAGGGATCCACCCCCATGACTTGAACACTGCCCTCTAGACCCCATGTTCAAGCATTGAGGATTGAAATTCAAGATGAGATTTGGGCAAGAAAAACTATCCAAACCGTATCACCCATTCACTGGTAACTTCTCATGGATGGTAACAGAAATAGGAAAGAAATACACAGTCAAATCTTAGAACCTTTTTTCATTCTGGTGTGTAGCTTTGGAATGTCTGGAGTCTGTAAGACTTTTGGAAGGTGAGAATTAATTGTTCATTCATTCATTCATTCTTCCATAAACATTCCTTGAGTGTTGATATGTGCTGGATTTTTTACACTGGATTTTTCACACTGAACTGGACCTAACTTATTTCTCCTTTGGTCGAAAGACCACCAGGCCTCAGCTGGACCTCTAGAGCCATTCTAGACAAGAGCAAATCACTTGGGCGTTTCTGTATTAGTCCAGGCATTGTGGATGCTGATGTGGGAGAAGGAAAAGTGGGTCTTTTCTGTGTAAACAACTTCATGTCTCAAGAAAATTCTGTTCTGTGTCCAGCTGACAAACTTGTCTGTGCAGATAAAGAACCTATTGATGCACAAGTTGTCACCAGGCTTCTGTGTAGCAAGGACTATTCCAGAGAACACTGAATATGGACTTAGAGTCAAAGTTGATGGTTCTCATAGATACCTTAATGCACTTTGCCTCATTATAAGTTTAGATTCATTGATTGTTAGAGTTGGAAAAGACCTTGGGGACTTTCTGGTCTGGCTGGTTGATTTCTAGACAAGGAAACTGAGACCCAGGAAGGGGATGTGACCAGAACGTGGTCATAGTGTCAGAGATAGAACCAGCTCGTTGATGCCCCTCCTGTGGGACCATTACAGGCTCTAGCACTGCATCCCTACACATATGAGTGCTAGCTATGCCCCCACAGTGGGTACCCTGCATTGTACTAAGGAGGCCTGGGGTGCTGTTAAGAAAATACCTTCAGGACCAGCCTGGGTAACATGGTGAAATCCCATCTCTACAAAAATATGCCAAAATTAGCTGGGTGTGGTGGCACATGCCTGTGGTCCTAGCTACTTGGGAGACTGAGGTGGGAGGATCACTTGAGCCTGGGAGGCAGAGGTTGCAGTGAACTGAAACCACACCACTGCGCTCCAGCCTGGGTGACGGAGTGAGAGACCCTGTTTCAAAAAAAAAGAAAAAAGAAAAAACCGCCATTTGTACACAAGGGTTTTTATTGTCATTTGTTTGTTTGTTTATAAGGATTCGAGGAAAAACTCATTTCACAATCAGTATCAACATGTAGTACTTAATCTTTAAAAAACAACAACAAAACTAGCTTACAGACTTAAGAGCTTAGTTGATTTAGGTATCATAGTCTTGGCTCCTTAGTTGCCCATTGAGTATAGCTCCATCTTCTGGCAGCAAAGAGAGGTGATTTGAAGCTTAGGATTTTGAATTCTGCTCATTTCTTGAAGTGGCCTATGATCTACAACACAAGATCTCTAACTATACAGTAATATGTTACATATGTGTGTGTATATATACTTTTTTAACATAAACACATATATATATACACGTGGATAGATAAATAACAAGATGACATATTTTGGTGTTCATTTTACAAATGAGAAATCAAATCAGAAAGTATTTAACGACTTGTTCAAAGTCTTGCAGTTAGATGTATGAGAGCTAAGACGCAAGCTAATCTCTTGATTGCTTGTGCAATTCCACTAATCAGTATGCATTTCTTTTTGTGTGCACCTTTATGGATATATTTTGGTAAACTTGGTGAACTTGGTTAATGATTTTCATCAAGAACTTTTTAAAAGCACCTTTCTGGCCAGGCACGGTGGCTCATGCCTGTAATCCCAGCACTTTGGGAGGCTGAGGCAGGCTGATCACGAGGTCAAGAGATCGAGACCATCCTGGTCAACATGGTGAAACCCCGTCTCTACTAAAAATACAAAAATTAGCTGAGTGTGGTGGCGCGTGCCTGTAGTTCCAGCTACTCGGGAGGCTGAGGCAGGAGAATCGCTTGAACCCGGGAGGCTGAGGTTGCATTGAGCTGAGATTGTGCCACTGCACTCCAGCCTAGTGACGGAGCGAGACTCTGTCTCATAAAAATAAATAAATAAATAAAAACACCTTTCTGTAAAAGTTGGGCAATACAACAGTTTAGCAACTTGACTGTCCTTGGGTTCAGTGAGAGAATGAAGCCCTAAATCTTAAGACATTTATTGTCTACACTAAATTAACTTTCTCCTTTGCAACTAGAATGGTGCTGTCTTGGAGGACTGAGAAAGTAGTCACTTGAATCATTTTCTGTGTTCTGTGGTTCAGATGAAGAGCCCCAGTTGAGGAAAAACTGGAAAGTGAGAATCTTCTACTCTAGTACTTTCTGAAGTGTCTACTCACTGGTTTGATATGTATCCCTCTAGATGTTTTACTCTGCCTGTAAGATCATTTAAATATACACACACACATTTACATACAAACAGATACCTGGATACAATGCAGTACAGACGGCAAGGTGATCCAAGAACTGGGGTGGGCCAGGTGCGGTGGCTCACACCTGTAATCCCAGCACCTTGGGAGGCTGAGGCGGGCGGATCAACTGAGGCCAGGAGTTCGAGACAGCCTGACCAATGTGGTGAAACCCTGTCTCTACTAAAAATACAAAAATTAGCTGGGCATGGTGGCACGTGCCTGTAATCCTAGCTACTCGGGAGGCTGAGAGGAGAATTGCTTGAGCCCAGGAGGTGGAGGTTGCAGTGAGCCGAGATCGTGCCACTGCACTCCAGCCTGGGTGACAGAACGAGACTCTGTCTCAAAAAAAACAAAGAACTGGGGTGACCCAGAGGAAAGGTGATTGGTGCTGCAAGCTGTGAGAAACAGCAAAGGGTTCTCAGTGGAGGTGATAGAGAACTGAGTCTTAAAGGATGAGTATTTTCGTAAGAAGACAGGAGAGTGATGAGCACACTCAGAGATGAAGGTGTGCATGGCTGGGGAGGGCGGGGTGTGCGAGACCTGCCGGGGTTCAGTAAAATGTTGGTGTGGGGCAGGGTGGAAGATGATGTGGGATGGGCAAGTAAAGACCAAGTGATAGGGGAGCGGGGCAGGGAAGTGCTTGGGAAAGGGAAAGTCATGGTCCATGCCTAGTGCTCCACCCCCAGGCCTATGTGCACGAAACTAGGTAAGGATAGGCATTTCTGTTTTTGTGCCCAAATGTTGCCTTCCCCAAGACCACCCTGGCCCACCGTGTCCCCATCCTGTGCCTATAAAAACCCTGAGACCCTAGTGGGCACACACACAAATGGCTGGACATCAAGAGGAATGCACCGGCAGACCCACAGGCAGCAGAAGACACCATCAGGCCATTGACCAGCAGAAGGACGTGGAGTTTGGCTGGGGCAGTTGGAGGAGAGCCCAGCCGCTGGGCAGCATGACTCCAGGGGAAACCACCTTCCCACTCCATTCCCCTTCTGGCCTCCCCTTCCACCTCACCGAGAGCTACCACTCCATAAGAAACTTTGCACTTATTCTCCAAGCCCACGTGTGATCCGATTTTTCCGGTACACCAAGGCAAGAACCCCAGGATACAGAAAGCCCTCTGTCCTTGTGATAAGGCAGAGGGTCTAATAGAGCTGATTAACACAAGCTACTTACAGATGGCAAAACTAAAAGAGCACCCTGTAACACATGCCCACTGGGGCTTCGGGAGCTGTAAGCATTCACCCCAGATGCTGCTGTGGGTTCGGAGGCCCACAGCCTGCCCGTCTGCATGCTCCCCTAGGATTATCAACAGCTGGCACTGAGAACGTGAGCCAGTCCCCCTGTCGCACACCCTGCAAGTGGGATAAGGGAACTTTTCCCATTTCACAAGTAACAAGTGACTTGTAAGCCATGCCAGTTGTTTGAACTTTCTCCTGTACTACAGGGAGCCAGTGCTGGATTTCATGCTAAGAAGTTTTATCAGTTCTATATTTTGGAGAGATCACTCAGGAGACAGCACGGAAAATGCATAGGAAGAGAGTGAGACCAGAGGGAGTTGGGGAGAACAATTAAGTGATTATAAACTGTGAGTGATCATCTGTGAGATAGGAATAATAATGCCTACTTTATAAGGCTGTTGCAGAATGAAATAACACCCGCCAATGTGCCTGTTTATTAAAATGAAAGGTATTACTTTTAATATCATCTGGCCAATATTTCAGTGCTATCACTGTTCTTGTGACTGACAATATCCCAATTTTCTCAGCATTATTTCCCACACTGATTATAATGTGAGAAAACAAGAATTTGACCCTAGTAAGGAGGAAATGATTTTTTTTTCAGTTTCGAAAAAACATAAGCGTTTACTTAGATAAACGGGAGGGTTTGCCAAGACATCACAATATTCTTCAAGTACTTTTGAGGCAATTCCATGCCAGGGAACCACGCCTCTCTTTGTGTGTGAATAAAATTTCAGCTTTATGGGCTGGTTAGAGTGACAATGGTGGGTAGTGAAAGACCTGGTCCTCTATGGCCTTCGCTTGCAGAGAGAGGCCTTTCCCAGACTAGACTGTGAACCCGGAAGTGCCTGAAAAGCGGACCGGAAGCTGATTGCGGCTCGTTGACGTAACTTCCTCCTTGCACATTGCAGGGCAATCTGTGCCTTGCTATCCCCACCTCATCCTCTGTTATAATCAGTTTCACTCGTCTTTCCCTTCTGATTGTATTTTCTTACATCCCTTGTCTTCATCTGGCGTCCATAACCTAAGTAGGTCAATGCCCATTACTAGAGAATGGCAATAGCAAGGAAAGGCATTTTGTGGTCTTTTGCTTCCTCTGAATTACCTCATAATTGCTGCCAGGGATGCCCTGCAGATCAGTAAAGTGATCGAATGGAAAAAGTGAGAAATGCTGAACTTTTTTTCTCCTCTCTTTTGTGCTTTGCTTTTTCTTAAATTTTCCTCATTTGCCATGGAGTTAAAAATTTGTGGATCCTTGAACTGGGGAACATGAGGCTGGAGGGGAAGATGTTACTCTCACTCCACAGAAGCACGTGTAGTCAGTAGCAGGCTGACCCTTTGGGTCCTGATGTTCCCTTACAAAGCTTGGGGGCTTTGTAACGGGGCCTATTTGTACATTTGGTATCAGTTATTTTTTATGCATGAATTAATTTTAAAATGTTTTCTTGGCTTTTTCTGGAGTTTTCTTGCTTGGCTGTCAGTTACTATATGGACAGAAGTCTGCTTCAATGCCCATGTGCTGTTTTCCCATTCAAGTTGACTCTCTCTGCCTGGACCCACTTCCCTCTACCATTTCTGTGCATTATTGGAGATTATGGAGGCTTTCATGTAGGTTGCCATATAAACCATTTTCTCTCTGTATATAGATGTGTCAGCTCATGCTTACTTTGGGCCTGGTAAATGATAAGTGATGAAAATTAAGTTGAGTTTCTTTTTATCACCTGTAGTTGTTTTCAGTGACATTATTATGGCTTTGAATTACGCACATTTCAGGACATTTTGCTGTTTGAGAGTCAACATCCCTTATGGATGAAGATCCTCTTGGCCATACTTTGGAAAGAGTGTTGACCTCTGGGATTTCACTGTGCTAGTTGACAGAATCTCCATTTTCCATTTGCCTATAACTGACGTCTCTGCCTCTTTTCTCTGTTCAGTTGATTCTCTTTTTTGATGACACTAGCAGATATGGGCTAAGGAGAACCTCTTTCTAATTACTCTGGACTTCTCCCTATTCCTTCTGCTTTTCAACATGTCTTTTTCTGATTCTGTCTGACCCACTGGAATTTCATCTGTTAGGATGTTTACAACCGAGTATCTTGAGCACATCCACTAGATTCAAGATAATTCAACAAATCTCTGCACCCACAGAAGTGGATATTATATTGTTAATGATGGCATGAATACTTTGACTTTAGATGTTATAATTTTATAGAAGTAACTGAATTTATATGAGCTCTTGGATAGTCTCATAACTTAGTTAAGTTATAGCGTAATTGCTTTAACATGGGCTAGGGAGTGAGAATAGACATAGATTGAATCTCAGCAATGACAATTATGAGTTCTGTCATCTTGGAATACTTACCTAGCCTCATGGGATCTTAGTCTCCTTCCTTATTTTCTCTTCTTTTAAAAATTGAGAAAATAATACCTACTTCATAGGCTTGTTGTTAATGGTAAATGAAATAATTAAAAATACTTAGTGCAGTCTTAACACATAGTTAACAATAAATGGTATAATAAAACAGCAATGTAAGCAAGGCCTAACAAAAGTTATAAAATTAGCTCATCACTAGGTTTAGATCTGTGACATCCCAGGGGACTGAGGAAATTGCACTTATCCCAGAAGAGTCACAGCTGAAATGTTTGAGAAAACAATGTAAGAGAGGTTGTCAAAATTCCCAAACATATAAAGGGTAGAAGATGAGATCTATAGACTGGAAAGCTTGACTTCAATGCACAGCAAAATTCTGGAACAGAAAATTAAGCAGATGGTTTGTGATCATTTAGTAAAGACTGTAGTGGTTGCTAGGAGCTAACATGGGTTTACTAAGAACAAATCTTCCCGAACATCCCATTTCCCTTTTAAATAGTATTATGTGGTGTGTAGAGCTGAGGAATTCTACTTCTGCAAAGCATCTAATTGTCTCCTTATGGATGGGATGGTAAAACACAGGCTAGATGATAGTACTGCTAGGTTTGCAGCTAGAGAGCAATTGAAGCCAGCTGATTAACGTCATGGTTATCTTGATGCGGGTCTCTGGTGGAATACCATGGAGCTCTGACATGTAACCTTCCATTTAAAATTTTAATTAGGAATTTGAATGAAGACACATGGGATGGATATTTACCAAATACACAGATGGCCCAAAGTTGGGAGGGATAATAAGAGCAATAGATGAGTCAATCAACATTCAGAACACTGCTGATCATCTGAAACGCTGCATGGAATCCAGAATGATTGGATTTAATGAAGCTAAAGGTGAAGACATTAAGCTCTCACAATATCAACCCGAGTAAGAAAGGAGATTGTGGGTTGGGTTCAATGGCTCACGCCTGTAATCCCAGCACTTTGGGAGGCCGAGATGGGCGGATCACGAGGTCAGGGGATGGAGACCATCCTGACTAATGCGGTGAAACCCTGTCTCTACTAAAAATACAAAAAATCAGCCGGGCATGGTGGCGGGTGCCTGTGGTCCCAGCTACTAGGGAGGCTGAGGCAGGGGAATGGCATGAACCTGGGGGGCGGAGCTTGCAGTGAGCCGAGATTGCACCACTGCACTCCAGCCTCGGAGACAGAGCAACACTCTGCCTCAAAAAAAAAAAAAAAAAAAAAAAAAAGGAGATTGTGTTTGGTAGAACCTCAGATTAAAATGATCTGGTGATTTAATTGGCCCTAAACTGGATATTCAGTAATTAACTATGTGCCATGCTCTTTGTTTGGCACTGGGGTGACAGTAGTGAAACAGTCAAAAATCCCTCCCTACCTGGAGTTTATATTTTCTGTGTGCCAGTGGTTATGCATTGGCTCAAAACTACAACAATGAACTTGTTAGCTTTTATTGGTAGAAGTATAATATCCAGTTCATGTTGGTTACTAGTTCTCCTTTCCTTGTTTTTTTTGTTTGTTTGTTTTTGTTTTCGTTTTTGTTTTTGAGACAGAGTTTTGCTCTCGTTGCCCAGGCTGGAGTGCAATGGCACAATCTCAGTTCACTGCAACCTCCGCCTCGCAGGTTCAAATGATTGTCCTGCCTCAGCCTCTGAGTAGCTGGGATTACAGGCACATGCCGCCACGCCCAGCTGATTTTTGTCTTTTTAGTAGGAATGGGGTTTCACCATGTTGGCTAGGCTGGTCTGGAACTCCTGACCTCAAGTGACCTGTCCACCTCGGCCTCCCAAAGTGCTGGGATTACAGGCATGAGCCACCGTGCCCGGCCTCTACTTTACTATTTAATACCGTATTCATGATACTGTATTTTACCCTGGGATCAGTATTTCCAGATCTGAATGCTAGAGTCTGGACAAATGAGTGATGATAGAGCAATGAGAAGAATATAAACCGTATTGTAGGAAGACTGGTCAGCATTGAGAAGACTAAGCAGAGGCATTATATCCCTCAAATCTGTGCAGGATATATGGGAAGAAGGTGGAAGCTAGTTCTCTGGTGGTCCTAGGAGTCATTACTAATGACCAGGAGGCTGATTTCTGGTAAGTGTGAGACAGGCTGTCTGAGAAGCGTTCTAGCTCCAGCCACTGCATGAGTACCAGGAGGGCTGAGACTGCCTTTCTTGTGTCTCGTTCTCCACCAAATTCAGAGTACCTAGGACTGTGCCTGATACATGGCAGGCACCCAACAGATATTTATTGAATGAATAATGAAAAGAGGAAATTGAGCATGAAATGAGCCTTTGCATGGAATAGGCCCTCATTTGGTGCTTGTGCCCTACTCCTAAATGCATGGATAGTCATATGGCATTTTTTGAAAATAACTCATGCACTAAAATAATGTTAAAACTTTACGTTCAGATTTTGCACATTGTAAGGAATGTGAGGGTGGAATAAAGTACCTGAGAACAGATGTGGGAGGCCAGAATAATTTTTTTTAACCATGTTTGAACAGCTCCAAGTTAATTAAACCACTTTTCTTAAGAGACATTAAGAGGCCATTTTAGGATTTATTTGAAATTTCTCAAGTATGCTTATTCAAACATTATTCATTCCAGCTCAACTCCCAGCATCTTCTTGAGACCTTCTCCATAATTCTGACCCATTCAGGGCTCTGCTTTCTCTGAACTTAAAGGCAATTCTACAGAATTTAGCATTTGATTCTTTTCTAATTTCTTCCTGAGTTTCTCTGCCTAGATGATAAGCTTTTTGATAGCAAGACTTTATTTTTTATTTTTCTTTTCTTCCAGACACATAGCAGAAACGCAGCAAATGACAATTGCTTGATTGGTTGATGGAGAGATATTAATAAAGTGTCTTTCCAGTCACTGTGAAACTGCTATTTGGGATTGTCCTTGCTGTGTGCAACACTTCTCTGGAATGCTGCAATGGATTAAAAGCAGTTTCTAGTCAGCACTCATGTAAGACATAGCAGGTTAATAGGCTTTAATTCTCTATCCCGTGTATCAAAGGAGGGGAATGTAGTCCTAATTTATTGGGGTCCGCAATGATAGCTAGGCAAGTGCTTTGTGTTATTGTTGAATCTGAATGAATGACTGGACTCTGGGGCTCAGACAGCCTTCTTGACTCAACCTCCAAGGCAAGCCAGGGCTGCAGGTGCCAATCTCTAAACCCAATTTAGAGATTGAATGATGTAAGCAGAGTGATTAGATTTAGCATGTGAAAATACAGCATGCCCAGTTACCTCTGAATTTCAGATAAACAACCATGCAATACTTGGGACGTACTTAAACTACAAAAGTATTCACCGTTTTGCTACAGTTCAGATGTAATTGTGTGCCATGCATTTTCTCTGGCCACTCTTCATATAATCCCATTCCTCCTATTTCTCCAGAAATCTAGGCTCTTCATTAACTCTCAAATGAGCTGGACTAAAAGAAAATGTTTATGAGCATGTGATTGATTCCAATTGCAAATTAAAACAATTTTTCCAAAAAGGGAAAATCTACGTGATGCCTACTCTTTGTGGGCATATTCTTTTAGGTAGATCCAATAATGATAATGCCGTGATTTGTAGGATCTTGGTAGTCTCAAGTTAAGCTCTCTTGGTTTCCTTGGTGGCATAGTTTATTTGGTTCATATGCTGTATGGCTGGTAGTATCTTGCTCAGACCATGTAGAAACTGTGGCTGACAAATAATTAGACTCTATTCTTTGGAATCAGGTGGAAGGTGAATTTAGTATAATCTATTGTTTTAGCTCCTGCAAAACAACTGCATTAACTACTACAAGCTGTAGAATTCAAAGGAAAGCTTTACCAGTCTTTGTTAATTATCTTGTTCTCTTTCATCTCAAAAAGAAGATAATATTCTTGTTTGTTTTCCACCTTATAAACTTCTTTTGCGGGGAAGACATCACACATTTAGGAAAATGGTTTCCGTTTTTCCTAACTAAATAAGGTTTCTTGCTGTTTAGCGGCAACAGCCTTTCAATATCATTCATTCATTCAGCAAGCATTTATTAAGCAGATCTGTGCTAGGCACCAGGAGCAAACAAAATGAATAATGTAGTTCTAGCTTTCAAGAGGTTCACAAGAATCTGCGTGTTCTCTGCTTGTCTTTAAATGGTTCAGCAGTCATTTCAATGAGAGGCTTATGGTAAGAGCTAATTATCACCTTGAGTAATGAAATAATTTTTTTTCTGTCGCATGCTTTAAGAGCACATGCTTTAAGAGCAGAAACTGCTCTTAATGGATAGTGCCAACGGCTAGAATTCCGCTGTTTCCTTCTGCCCTGGTTCTTGAGTTAGAACTTGGTGTTTGGTTTTTTGTTCTTGCGATAGTTTACTGAGAATGATGATTTCCAATTTCATCCATGTCCCTACAAAGGACACGAACTCATCATTTTTTATGGCTGCATAGTATTGCATGGTGTATATGTGCCACATTTTCTTAATCCAGTCTATCATTGTTGGACATTTGGGTTGGTTCCAAGTCTTTGCTATTGTGAATAATGCCGCAATAAATATACGTGTGCATGTGTCTTTATAGCAGCATGATTTATAGTCCTTTGGGTATATACCCAGTATGAGATCACATGGACACAGGAAGGGGAACATCACACTCTGGGGACTGTTGTGGGGTGGGGGGAGGGGGGAGGGATAGCTTTGGGAGATATACCTAATGCTAGATGACGAGTTAGTGGGTGCAGTGCACCAGCATGGCACATGTGTACATATGTAACTAACCTGCACAATGTGCACATGTACCCTAAAACTTAAAGTATAATAAAAAAAAAAAAAAAGAACTTGGTTATTCAGAGTGCGGTCTGCAGATTGGCAGTACCGATATCTCCTGGGAGCTGGTTGGAAATGCAGCCTTCGAGGCCCCAAGCAAACCTGCTGACGCAGGGCCTGCAGTGGAGCCAGACCCCCAGGCGATTCATCTGCACGTTGAAGCTTGAGCAGCGCTGGTCTAACACAGTATTTCTCAAGCTCTAGTTTACACGTGTAGATTAGCTGAGCATCTTATTACAATACTGATTCCTGGGCTCTGCCCTCAACTTGCGTACTCTGTGCTTGTCGTGGGGCCTGATAATTTGCATTCCTACTAAGCTCTTTGTAGATGCTGGTGCTGCCTGTTTGAGAACCACACTTTGAGTAGCACTGATCTAGTTTGCTTGGGAAGCTGAAGTGACATTTGGTAGTGGGGTGGGGTGGGGGGACATGAACCCCAGTGAGGGAGTCAGGTTGGTTTTTTTTTCCTTACACTGGACCCATGGACATGCCAGAGAAACTGTTCCCTGGAACATATATATTCTCCAGTGTCTCACCAGGTCTCCCTGCTCCCTGACATATGCCTGTCATGGGGGATAGATTTGCATATAATTAAGTGGTCAGGCAAGTCCGTGATGGCCACTGGGAGACAACAGAAGAGGGAATAATTCTGCCCAGCGGCTCAGCCCTCTTGAGTTGGGCTCTACAGGATAATAGGTTTGGTCCATTTCTGGGATTCACATGAAGCAACAATAGTTAATCCACTCTTGCAAAACTGTAGGGTATTGAGCCTTAGGAACGAAGAGGAATGGAGATCGGGGAAGGACTGTTAGGAAATGGGTCTGGAAAAAGTTTGGGGACAACATTGTGAAGTCTGAAATCTTTTTGTTCAGGAGTTTGGATTCTGTTTTGTAACTTTTTGCTACAATGCTGTCTGTTTTGAAACATTTTCCTATCTAATTGTACTTACTATTTTGTGCGTCTATTTTTTTTTTCAGGATTAAGCATGAAAATATTGTTGCCCTGGAAGACATTTATGAAAGCCCAAATCACCTGTACTTGGTCATGCAGCTGTAAGTACCTTGTTTGATTGATGAGTTTTGAACCAACTTGCAAACTCCAATGTCTAAAGGGATCAGGTGGGAAAAGAAGTGATTGAAGTGGGCCAGGTAAGGCAGTAGGGAGCAGGGAGGCCTGTGGGATACTAGAGAGGCCTGTATCCAACTAAAGACGGTGGGCTGCACACAGGCGTCTACAGGCCTCCCTTGCACCAGCCTGCACTGCTGGGCTGGACTGATAACCTAGAGCTCAGCAGTGAATGTGACCTTCCTGTTGCAGGGTGTCTGTACTGCTTTCTAATATGCCAGGGCCAAATGTGGCTGCCTGAAGACACTTCAGTGGGCCCACTGTAAGGTACACTTTGCTCCTGTCTCTAGGAGAAACTCCCACCCTTGTCATCCTTTCCAGGGATGCCGGGGGAGGGAAGCAGATGGTAACTGTGTATACCCGTTTCTTCCCTTGTATTCTTCCTTTGACAGATAAGAGCACATGTGACTGAAAAGGGAATTCGTGCCAGACATAAGAGAAGTATAATTGGTGTCACACCATGACATTATCCCCCTCATTAGGTTATTTTTGCATTCCATTAACACTGGAGATTACCAAAAGAGGGAAGAAATCAGAAAGCCAGATATTCGAATAAAGACTTTACTTGAACATGCATTTTTAAAAATTTAGCTGAAATTAGCCTCCCTGCCTGCATAAATGCTTTACTCTAAGTGATAAGATTCCTAGGAATATCCCAGGGCTACATTTAGTAGAATTAACTGATAGAAACTGTCGGAATATTATGCTTTAACCATTACCTGAATAAATAAATGCTGGAACATCATAAGATTAAGTTTAATGACTGAGGAGATTTTTGTTGAACATTAGAATATAGACTTAATTTCATGATTTATTAATGATTTTGAGACTTTGGATTGTTGAGGGTATGGAGAATTGATGATTAGGCTCACAATTTCTTTTCCATAGATTTTTCTTTTCCTTATGAATGTTTAAACAACACATTAACTTGGGATCATGTTAGGATGCAAATAAGTGTTCATCGGTGCATTTAGTTAACCTTTCATGATCTTCAAAATATTTTTGTAGGTTATGATATTTTTGTATAAATATTTTAAAGCTGTCTATGCCAGAAGCATATGTATGATTTCTCTCTGTCAAATGGCAGTTCCAGGTGGTGACTAGCAGTTTTAGAGATTTGTATGTTATAGTCAGCCATGGTATAAGTCAAAGAAGTTTTTTTACTGCTTGGTTACCATGTTAACTCAAGTTACCTTTTCTAGTTCCTTGTTCTTCTGTTTGCGTTACACTTTGCCATATTTCTGGTTTTTCCTAGAGAGCGCTAGTTCTCCCCAAATTTGGGAGCATGCCCTTAGAAGTTCATGTGACTTTGCTTTATGCAATTTCTGCTCTATAAAGATGCAAGCACATCACTTTCTCATCAAATATTATTGCCTAATTGGAAGATTATGAGATTTCAGTGGCAACCAAATGCCCCGCAAAATGTTAGCTGTGTATTTAAATGTGTGTTTTTTCATTGGTAATGCAAAAACTACTAATCCTCAATCTAAAGCTATATGGATCTACTTGTTTAAGTTTTGTGTTTATGGGACTATAACCAAATGTCAGTTAAAGCACCTCAAATGTGTCAACCTCAGCTCTGCCTCTTTCTAGCCAGGTGAACTAGGGCAAATAACTGGGCTCTGAGTATCAGTTTCCATAATGGGAAAATGGGGATAATAGTATTTTCATTAGAGGATTATAGTGATAGTGAAGGAGAAAAGTGTAGGAAGTAATCTCACAATATTAGGTCTTCAGTACACGTGGTTTCTCTATGGATAGCTGTATCATTTCATCACTATGTCTCTACAGATGGTCTTTAATTTTATGAGATAAAGTTCAAGTCGATTTAGAATTTGCCTTTCTAAGCAACTTGGGGTTGTATACTACCAACAAAAGTTATTGCAAATATGGGTTGACATAAAAACATAAAAATGTCTGGAACAAAACCAACCTCAGAACAAAGCCTGGAAGTCATATGAGGACACTGCTATCCCTGCCCTTCCCTGAGCTTTTTCTGTCAAGGAATTCCTCCTTCTTTTGTGTTAAGAAAAAAAAACAAAAAACAAAAAACAAAAACCTCATTGGCCCGGCATGGTGGCTCACGCCTGCAATCCCAGCACTTTGGGAGTTCAAGGCAGGCAGATCATTTAAAGTCAGGAGTTCGAGACCAGCCTGGCCAACATGGTGAAACCCCATCTCTACTAAAAATGTAAAAATTAGCTGGGCATGGTGGTGGGCACCTGAAGTCACATCTACTCAGGAGGCTGAGGCAGGAAAATCTCTTGAGCCTGGGAGGTGGAGGTTGCAATGAGCTGAGATTGTGCCACTGTACTCCAGCCTGGGCGACAGGGCAAGACTCTGTCTCGAAACAAACAAAAAAAACCACAAAAAACCACGTCGTTAATATGGAGCACACTCATTAAGAATTTTTAGTAATTCAGAGAGGAATTAGGGTGGGATTAACCGTTGGGGGACATTGTATGAGATTTGTCAAGCAAATTAATCACAAAATCCAGTTTAGAGGCAATGAATGTTTGAATTACCAAAGGAAAAAAAATTTGCGCAGTAGTTCAGAAGGTTTATTTATACAAAAAATTAGATATGCTAATTTTAAAAATGTTAAATTGTATCCTTTTTTATTGGTTCTCATTATACCAATCAACTTTATTGGGGTATCATTTACATACGAGTCACTGTATCCATTTAAATGGACACTTCAGTGATGAACGTGAGAGAATCATACCCTTAAAGCCACCACCACTGTCAAGAGACAGAAAATTTCCATGCCACTCAAGACCCCTTTGACCCCTTCAAAGTCTTCTCTTCCTCATTCATGACCCTAGTCAACCAGTGACCTACTTTACTTACGAGAGATTATTTTATATTTTATAAAATATCATATAAATTGACTTATATAGTATGCACCTTTTGTGTCTGGCTTATTTCACTCATCATTATTTTGACATTCATCCATGTAGCATGTCTCAGTGGTTCATTCCTTTTTATCGCTGAGTAGTATTCCATTATTTTATGAATATTCCTCATGTTTTAAACTTTTGTATTTATAGACACTTGGGTGGTGTCCAGTTGGCGGACTCTATTGAGTGAAGTTGCTGTGAATGTTCACGTACAGGTCTTTGTGTGCATGCGTGTTTGAGTAAAGACCTAGGAGTGGAATGAATGGGTCATATGGTAGATGTTGCGTTCAACTTTTTAATAAACCATCTGACAGTTTTCCAAAGTGGTTGTACCGTTTTGCTTTTTTTTTTTTTTTTTGGCCAGCGGTATGTGTCAGTTCCTGTTGCTCTACATTCTTGCTAGCCCTTGAGATTTTCACTTTTAGCCATTCTAATGGGGTGTAGTGATATCACAGGGTGGTTTTAATTTGCATGTCTCGATGATGAATCATGTTGATCATTTTTTTATGCCCCGATTGGCCACTTGTATATCTTCTTTTATGAAGTGTCTGTTCAGATCTTTCGCTCAATCTTTATTGGATTATCATCACATTCTTGGGTTGAAAGTGTTCTTTATATAGTCCATACTTTGTCAGATACATGTAATATGAATATTTTCTTCCATTTTGTAGCTTGCGTTGCTGTTTTTTTAATGGCACCTTTTAAAAAAATTCATTGAAATATGATTTACATACTACACAATTCACCCATAAAGTGTACAATGAATTTTTTTTTTTTTGAGACGGATTCTCACTCTTTTGCCCAGGCGGAGTGCAATGGCGTGATCTTGGCTCCCTGCAACCTCTGCCTCCCGGGTTCAAGCGATTCTCCTAGCTCAGCCTCCAGAGTAGCTGGGATTGTGGGCACCTGCCACCATGCCCAGCTATTTTTTGTATTTTTTAGTAGAGATGGGGTTTCACCTTGTTGGTCAGGCTGGTCTTGAACTCCTGACCTCAGGTGATCCACCCACCTCAGCTTCCCAAAGTGCTGGGATTACAGGTGTGAGCCACTGTGCCCAGCCCGAAATGTTTTTTGTTATAGCCACAAGGTTATGCATCCATCACTAAAACCTAATTTTAGGACATTTTTGTCCCTCTAAAAGAAACCCTATACTCATTAGCAATCACTGTCAATTCCTCCCTCCCTTAGTCTCTTGCAACTACTTATCTTTGGTCCCTATGGATTTGCCTGTTTTAGACTTTTCATATGAATGGAATTATACAACATGTGATCTTTCGTGACTGGATTCTCTCTCTCAGCTTATTGATTACAAGATTAATCCATATTGTATCATGTATCAGTACTTCATTCCTTTTTATTACCAAATAATATTTTATTATCTGGATATATCACATTTTGTTTCTCTATTTTTCAGTTGATGGACATTTAGGTTGTCTCACTTTTTGGCTAATATGAATAATGATGCAGGCATTTTCATGTACAGCTTCTTTTGTGGACTTGCTTTCATTTCCCTTGGGTATATACCTAGGAGTGAAATTGCCGGGTCGAATGATAGCTCTTTTTTTTTTTTAACATTTTGAGAACTCATCAAACTATTTTCCAAAATGACTGTACCATTTTACAATCCCATGAGCAACGTATGGGGATTCCAACTTCTCTACATCCTTATTAACACTTACTCTCTGTCTTTTTGACGATAGCCATCCTGTGGGTGTGAAGTGGCGTCTCAAGATTTCGGTTTGTATTTTCCTGATAACTAACGATTTTGAACATCTTTTCCCATGTTAGCCACTTACATATCTTCTTTGGAGATATATATATATATATACACGTATACACACACACATATATATATATTAAAATCCTTTATCCTTTGTAAAATTAATTTGTCTTTTATTGTTGTAAGACTGCTTTATATATTTTATATACAAATATCTTACCAGACATGATTTGCAAATGTATTCCCCTATTCTGTAGATTGTCTTTCTACTTTCTTGATAGTTTCATTTACAGCACAAAAGTTTTTTAACTTTGAGTTGGTCTGCTTTATTTTTTCTTTTGTTGCTTATGTTTTTGGTGTTATACTAAGAAGTTATCACCTAATTCTTTTTTTTTTTTTTTTTTTTTAAGATGGAGTCTCAGTCTGTCGCCCAGGCTGGAGTGCAGTGGCGTGATCTTGGCTCACTGCAAGCTGTGCCTCCCCGGTTCATGCCATTCTCCTGCCACAGCCTCCCTAGTAGCTGGGACTACAGGCACCCGCCACCACGCCTGGCTAATTTTTTGTATTTTTAGTAGAGATGGGGTTTCACCATGTTGGCCAGGATGGTCTTGATCTCCTGACCTCGTGATCTGCCTGCCTCAGGCTCCCAAAATGCTGGGATTACAAGCGTGAGCCACCTCGCCGGGCCACTGTCACCTAATTCTTAATGGTACCTTTTGAATAAGGAAAGTTTTAGTGGGGATAATGTTCATTTTTTTTAATGGCTTGTGCTTTTTGTGTCCTGTGTTAAAAGTCTTTACCTATGCAAATAATGTTTTCCTCTGGACATTACATAATTTTAGCGCTTGCTTTCTTTTTTTGAGATGGTGTCTCACTCTGTCGCCGAGGCCTGAGTACAGTGGTGCAATCTCGGCTCACTGCAACCTCTGCCTCCCGGGTTCAAGTGAGTCTCCTGCCTCAGCTTCCCAAGTAGCTGGGATTACAGGCATGCACCACCATGCCTAGATAATTTTTTTGTATTTTTCGTAGAGACAGGGTTTCACCATGTTGGCCAGGCTGGTCCTGAACTCCTGACCTCAAGTGATCCACCCACCTCAGCCTCCCAAAGTGCTGGGATTACAGACGTGAGCCACTGTGCCAGGTCAGCTTTTCTACCTAGGTATATTTTATGATCAATTTCAGGTTAATTTATATATATGTAGTATGAAGTAATGACAATATTCTTTTTTGTTATAGGGCTATCCAGTTTTCAGCATCATTTGTTGTAAGTTCTCCAACTTTAGTTTTTTTATTTATTTATTTTTTCCTTAAAATTGCTTTGGCTATTCTAGAGTATTTGTATTTTCATGTAAGTTTTAGAATAGGCTCGCCTTTTTTTTTTTTTTTTTAGTCAGAGTTTCGCTTTATTGTCCAGGCTCTGATGCAGTGGCACGATATTGGCTCACTGCAACTTCCGCCTCCTGAGTTCAAGCAATTCTTGTGCCTCAGCCTCCTGAGTAGCTGGGATTACAGGTGCCCAGGTCATTTTCTATATTTGAGTACAGGTTTGGTTTCACCATCTTGCCCAGGCTGGTCTCGAATGCCTGAGCTCAGGCAATCCTCCTGTCTCGGCCTCCCAAAGTGCTAAGATTATAGGTGTGAGCCACCGTGCCCGGCTGCCTTTTTTAATGCTTGTGGGAATTTTGTTTGAGCTTACGTTGAATCTGTTTACCAATTTGAGGACAATTGACAGCTTAAAACATGTAGTCTTTTGATTAATAAACGTAAGTGTTTTCATTTTATTTAGGTTTTTTATTGCTCTCAGTGACATTTTATAGTTTTCAGGATGTAGGTCTTCATATACTTGTTCAATTTATTCTGAAGTATTTTTTATTCTATTTTCAATGGATCTTTATTTCATTTTTCCAGTTGCTTGCTGCTAGCATATAAAAATATAATTGATTTTTGTGCATTAGCCTCTGATCTTGCTAAACTCACTTACTAGTTCCAGTGTTGTTTTGTGGATTTCTTACCATTTTCTATCTCAATAATCATGTCATCTGAAATTTACATTAATTCTAGTTAGTCCCTGAAGGAATCCTATTTGGTAAAACTTTGATAGTTTAGTTCTAAGTATTAGGTGTATTTTAATGGCATAATAATATGTCTTAAAATATTTTGTGTTAGACATTTTGAAAATTCAAATTAGCCTCTCTTATTCCCTTTTTGCCTCCATTAGTTATCCAAATGAGTATGAAAAGAAAAAAGCAATGACAGAAAGCCCTGGATATATCAGAATTAACACTACTGGGAAAGTCTGTGGTTTGGTTTGAGGATTTTGTAGCCTGTATTATTTTTGGTTGTTGTATTTTTTGTTTTTGTTTGGCAAGGCTCAGTGGTTTACGCTCCTGAGAATCCATCTGTTTTTCTTTTTTTATTAAATTTTTTTTTCAGTAGTTGGGGTCTCTCTCTGTCACCCAGGCTGGAGGGCACTGGCGTGATCATATATCACTGCAGCCTCCAACTCCTGGGCTCAAGCGATTCTTCCACCTTAGCATCCTGAGTAGCTGGGACTGCAGGCATGTGCCACCATGCCTGGCTAATTACTTTTACTTTTGTAGAGATGGGTCTTGCTGTGTTGTCCAGGCTGATCTCAAACCCCTGACCTCAAGCAATCCTCCCAGTCTCCCAAAGTGTTGGGATATGTGAGCCACTGCTCCTGGCCCCCATCTTTTCTGTCTGGGTCAGCGAGAAAGTGGAAGGAGTTTTTGTTTTTATTTTGTTTTTGTTTGACTAAAGAGCTAAGAAAGTCTTTAGCTTCTAAATATATGAGGAGGATCTAAAACACAACATTTTGGAGGACTGTATTTTACAATGTTTGTGCCTCGGAAAGTTTTAGTTTCCTAGGAAACAGCATCGTGGGCACTGAGATACAACAGGGGATGCTCAGCACCTTAATATTATTACCTGTCTAATTGCTATTTCAATTCTGAGTATTGCAGTAGATTTGTTCCTGTACTGCTGCAGCAAGAGTCTTAATTGTTTCCAGGAGTCTATATTTAAATTTTATTTGGGTTTTTGGAAAAATGCTTTTTTTTTTTTTTTTTTTTCCAGAATTCTGTTTTTGGAACATTCTGCTTTAGATAGTAGGAAGTCATTATGACATAGGGAGAAGTGATAGATGGAAAGTCAGTTCGTTTGGAATTTATTTCTCATCTGACTTGACTTGTAGAATATTAATCCAGGGTCAGGCGCGGTGGCTCACGCCTATAATCCCAGCACTTTGGGAGGCTGAGGCGGGTGGATCACGAGGTCAGGAGTTCAAGACTAGCCTGGCCAAGATGGTGAAACCCCGTCTCTACTAAAAATACAAAAATTAGCTCGGTGTGGTGGCAGGTGCCTGTAATCCCAGCTACTCAGGAGGCTGAGGCAGGGAATTGCTTAAACCTGGGAGGTGGAGGTTGCAGTAAGCTGAGATCACACCACTGCACTCCAGCCTGGGCGACAGAGCGAGACTCCATCTCAAAAAAAAAAAAAAGAACATTAGTCCATATATTCGGAGATGAGAAAGGACACTGCCTCAACTCCTCCCCCTTTACAACTGTAACAACTTAGGAAGTAAAATAAACTTCAGGCTGATACAATGCAAAGGATAAATCAGAAATATTTTTAAAAAGAAATAGATTATATTGCTGTGGAATAAGAACATATTTCCAGTAAGACTTCTATTTCCATATGTGGGTAACTCCTCAATTTGTATCTCCAGCCTGGAGCCCTGTCCAGAACTCTAAGCTTGTATATCCAACTGTCTTCTCAGCAGTTCCACTTGGCCAGGTAATAAGCATCACTCACATACCAGATCCAAAATAAACTCTTGAATTTTCCACAAAATCTGCTTCTCCTGCTGTCTATCTCATCTTAGCAAATGGCAACTCCATTCTTCCAGTTGCCCAGGCCAAAAATCTGGAGTCATCCTTGACTTATCCTTTTCTCTTATACCCAACAATCCCATCCCTTGGCAAATCCTGTGGCCACCAGCTTCAGAATTTACAACAAACACAACCACTTTTCCTCGTCTCTATACCTACCACTCTTTTCCAAACCACCATATAAAACATCTTTCTTCCCCCAATCCTACCCCACTGTGCTGTTCTTTTTTAGTGTGTTAGCCAGATCTTATCACGCCTTTGTTGAAAAACTCCCATTGGCTTCTCATCTTTGAGTCAAAGACAAAGTCATTATGGTGGCCTCCAGGGACCTATGTGTCCTGGCTTCTGGAAACCTCTCTGACTTCCTGTCCCACCTTTCTTTCGTTCAGCTGCAGCCTGTCTGGCTTCCTTGCAATTCCTCAAACATACCAGGCCAGTACTGCCACAGGGCCCTTGTTTCTGATATTCTTTCTGCTGGAATCACTTATCTTTTTTTATGTTTTGTTTGTTTGTTTGTTTGTTTGTTTGTTTTGAGAAGGAGTTTTGCTCTTGTTGCCCAGGCTGGAGTGCAATGGCGCGATCTCGGCTCACCGCAACCTCTGCCTCCCGGGTTCAAGCGATTCTCCTGTCTCAGCCTCCTGAGTAGCTGGGATTACAGGCACCTGCCACTACGCCCGGCTAATTTTTGGTGTTTTTAGTAGAGACAGGGTTTCACCGTGTTGGCCTGGCTGGTCTCTAATTCCTGACCTCAGGTGATCCTCTTGCCTCTGCCTCCCAAAGTGCTGGGATTACAGGCGTTAGCCACCACGCCCAGCCAGAATCACTTATCTTAATGCTATCATGGAATAACGGAAATATGAGAATTTCTGCCAAATGTCACCTGTTCACTGACATATACCCCAAGCTCTCCTGTATAAAATAGCAACTCCCGCCACCACCTCGTGACACACATACATTAATTCCTTATCCCCCTCCCCAACTTTCTTTCTCTCTATAGCACTTGTCACCATCAGAAAAGTTGTCTCTGCCTGTTGTCTGCTGGAACAGTGCTTTCACGTTATGCTAGGCGCTTAACAAATGCTTAACTGATATGATCACCTAGGAATGTAATAATGGTTAACATATTTCTTTACTCATTTAGTCCTTACAATAAACTCAGGAGTTACTGTAATCCCAGTTTTCAATGAGGAACCTGAGCAGAGAGGTTGGATCATTTACCCAAATCAGTGAGCAACCCAGTGTATGCCCTTGACCAGCCTAATATGATACACTGATAGCATTTTCTAGGAAAAAAGGAACCTTGTAGGTACCATTAATGTGAATAGTTCAGTTTACCTGGAAAATGTTATTCACTATGATTCAAGAAGTATTTAAAAAGCAGAGCTCACCAGAAAATATCCTATATTTTGTGGTGGTTTGTGAGGGGGAGTAAAGTTTACTCAGCAGTATCACAGGAATTCACTAGAACAATCTTGTTCCATTTACTACAATCATTATGTTTATTTCTTATATAATTTTTTACCAATGTTGTGAGTTTTTTACCAGTGTTGTGATTTTTTACCAGTGTTGTGATTTCCTGCTGAGCTTGAAAAGCTAAGGACAAAACACCCATTCTTTAAAGAATATTAATTTGGTTCCTGGTACCCCCAAGGCATGAAAATAGATCAGCTTCCAAGAGAAAATATGGTCTCTGTACTCTGTTGTCTTGTGCAGTAAGCTGTTTGCACAGTTCCCTGTTTGTGGGGGTCACCGCTGTTAGCTGTCGTGTGGATATTGTATTCATAATTCATAGTCTGTGTTCCCAGAAACAGTTTTAATTAGAACACAAATTATGATTCCCAATAGAAAGCCTTCTGTAAGTAGCCAAGCATAATAACGAAGAAAAAAATGTTTCCGAATATGACACCTTAATATATTTATATATAAATTACTAAAATCTTATCTTTGTTCACAGCAGATACTAATTGAACACCTAACAGGCCTGTGGTTTCTGCTGTTCAGCATTGCGGGGGTGGGAAGGGGCCTGGGGGATACAGACAAGACACAATCGATGCTCCTCAGTAGTGCTCCTTATAGAGAGGAGAGATTATAACCCTCGGAGGTTGCTTTCGTGAGGACAGTGCAGGGCACTCTGGGAGGAGACACCTTAAATGGAGGGTGATTAAGAGTCAGCCAGATGGAGGTGCTGCCACGAGATAGGTAGCTGGGCTCCAGGCAGAAGGGCAGGTACAACTAGAAGGGTCAGGGAGCCTGGGAGGGAAGAAGAGTCTGTGAGGGGCTCAGTCTATGAGGGGCTTTGTCTGAGAGGAGGGCTGAGTCTATGAGGGACTTTGTAAGGAGAGCTCAGTCTGTGAGGGTTTGGTCTGTGAGGGATTTAATCCATGAGTGGTTTTGTCCCGTAGGAGTTCAGTCTGGCTGGGGTCAGTGGTAATGTGACATCTTGGTGGGAGTTATGGCTGGAGATGCCAGCAGAAGCTAACTCAATACCTCTGGTTGCTACTGCTGCTGCTTTGTCCTTCTCCGGACTAACGATTGAATACGCTTTGTTCTTTATTTTTTCTGCCACTGGAAAACCTGCTGATACATAAAAGATTTAGAGAGTTAAGAAGATAAAGAAAAAAAAAGGCATAATCTGGAGCCAGTCTTACTAGGTTCAACTGTATGAAGTTGCCAGTACATAATCATGTTTTTCAAGGTCTTCTTTTTTAATGTAAGCATTTATAGCTATAAATTTTCCTCTTAGCACTGCTTTTGTAGCATTCCGTACATTTTGGTATGTTGTGTTTTTATTTATCTTAAGATATTTTCCCTTGTGATTTCTTCTTTGACCCAGTGGTTGTTTAATAGTATGTTAATTTCTGTCTGTCCCTGAATTGTTTAGTTTTCCTTCTACAGTTGATTTCTAGTTTCCTTTTATTGTGATTGGAAAGATACTTTGTATGATTTCAGTCTTTTAAATTTTATTGACACTATTTTGTGGCCTAACATATGGTCTACCCTGGAGAATATTCCACACGAACTTGAGAACAATGTGTATTTTCCTGTTGTTGGATGAAGTGCTCTGCATATATCTGTTAGGTCCAGTTGTTCTCCAGTGTCATGCAGGTCTTCTGCTTCCTCATTGGTCTTATATTTGGTTGTTCCATCCATTATTGAAAGTGGGGTATTGAAGTCTTGTAGAGCTATTTCTCCCTTCAGTTCTGTTGATGTCTGCTTCATATATTTTGGAGCGCCAGTGTTTGGTGCATGTATGGTTATATTTGTTACGTCTACTTGGTGAATTAACACTTTTATCATTATATAATATCCTTCCTTGTCTCTTATAACAGTTTTTGACTTTTTATAATCATGTTTTTAATCCAATAATTTTTTTTTGAGACGGAGTCTCACACTGTCACCCAGGCTGCATCTTGGCTTGCTGCAACCTCCGCCTCCCAGGTTCGAGTGATTCTCCTGCCTCAGACTCTCGAGTAGCTGAGATTACAAGCATGCACCATCATGCCCAGCTAATTTTTGTATTTTTAGTAGAGACAGGGTTTCACCATGTTGGCCAGGTTAGTCTCGAACTGCTGACCTCGTGATCTGCCTGCCTCAGTCTCCCAAAGTGCTGGGATTACAGATGTGAGCCACCGCACCCGGTCCAATAATTTTTGACTTAAACATTTTCACACTACTTTTCTAAATACCATCTTACGCATTTTAGCCAATATGAGTGACAGTCAACATCTTTCATCAAATATCTAATAAGTTCTTTAAGTATGTACAGTTTAAAAATTCCATACATTATATGAACAATTGTAACCTTTTTGAAAAGTTAGATCTGGTTGCTAATACTCAAATTTAAGAAGTCATAGAAAGTACATTAAGAGTCTGTTCATCCTTAGAATATAAAGCATCAATTTCAGAAACTATCCGTTTATTTACTTATACATTTATTTGATTTAAGGATATATGTAATGTCACAAAGTCAGTAAGATGGGGCTAGTAAAATATATTAAAAAAATACGGATAGTATCACCATGGACTTCATTGCTTCTGACTCCCTAGTAGATGAAAACTTGGGGCTTATAAAAAGAGCACCTACGCACTAATAAATTTCAGGTTATATCAGATTAGGCATTCTAGTTTGAGATGTGCTTGAGTTGCATTTCTGTTTGATGACTTATTAAAGAAACAGCACTCTGCCCCAACCAAACTAATTTCCTCATGCCCTGCAAATGCAGTGTATCCATTCCTGCTTTGGGTTTTCTCTCATGTCTCCCAATTTCCATAATGCTCCTTCTACTCCTTTCAGTCATCTAGAATCTCTCTTTTCTTTTGCAGCACCACAACGGACTAAATCCCTCATAATCCGACCCAGGCTTCTGAATACCCATCTGCCTGGAGCACAGTCCCGCCCAGCACCCGGGCATATCCCCCTGGCTAATTCTTCATCATCCTCTCCTCAAGGGTGTCTGCTCCACCAGGGCTTTCCCTGTGATACCAAAGCATGCTGCATAATCCCCAAGGAAAGCAATCATTGCGAGTTACAGTGGCTCCTCTCTAAAATGTAAGCTACACATCCTCTCTCATCCCAGAAGCCCCAGCCACAGAAATTTTCTCTTTCCTAAAATTCTGTAACATCTTAAATCTGTACTAATCATTATGCATCATCATATTCATTCATTCACTCAACAAGTATTTATGGAGTCCCCACCATGGGAGAGATGAGGCTAGAGGTGTAAACTTCCTAGTGTTCCCGTTTGGAAGATTTTTGCCAGGCACCTGGAAAGAGATTTGGGGGAGATCTTGCAGAGTTTATATAGGAAATTAATTTAGGAATGTTGTTAATTGGTAAGAGCATTGAATGGACTGGAGTAGAGAGCCACAGAGTCTAGGCTTCCATTTGCCTCTCATGAGGTCTATGATAGCTCAGCGCCTGGTCTCTCTGGGTCTACCCAAAAAGTAGAGGGTTTTTAGTTGTTGTTTGTTTGTTTTAAATAGGCCTAAGGTTTCAGGTCTAAAATTCTGTGGTCTCGTGTTGTTGTTGTCCCCATTTTCTGAGTGTTAATCTCCATGAAACAAGCACAGATGTTAGAAATCCAGTTGTGTTTGCTGTTTGCTAGCAAAGTCTGTTTCCTGAGATGATATTTCCAAAACCGGATCTCATCTCTTTGAATCCTTGGAGGTTTATGAATAACGCATGTTGGTGATGATGCTGGCATGGCAGCCCCAATGAATGTATGAAATTTGATGTTTCCCACGAGGAAGAAGGGGAGTGGCTGGGATTATTGAAAGGCTCTCTGGTTCTGGGTTTGAAGGAGGCATTTAGAATTCTGCTAGATCCCCTTTTGCTACATCCGGATGATTAATTTTACATCTTAAATCCTTGCTCGTGATTGCTTGCACCCAGGAATTCAAGGTTACAGTGAGCTATGATGGCACCACTTCATTCCAGCCTGGGTGACAGAGTGAGACCGTGTCTCAAAAAAAAAAAAAAAAAAAAAAAATCTTCACTCCACTGTGGCTCAGGCCTCATGCTCTGTTCCTGGCCTGCCTTCCTTGTTTCTGCCCCTCCTGACCTCTGACCACTTAACTTTCTTACATTGACGGCTTTGGTGGTCGACTCATAGATTTCAGCTCCTTCCCCAGCTCTGCAGCCAGGAGGATCACTATGTCAGTGTCCACAGGACAACCCACATCATAACCTCCTGTGTCCTTGACCATTTTCTCTCCTAAAACTCCGTGGTTAAGCAGCACAGCCCCACGGCCACACTCTAGAGTGGTGTTCCCCAGAGCTGCTACGGCTCTATCATCCTGATCGCCACCACTCCGTGTCTGCCCTCAGCCTTGTTGACAACAACCCCTTAATTTCTTATTTTGATGCTTGTTCTCTGATGCTTTGAGAACTGCTAGTGCCTGCCCCAATCCTGGGCTTCCCTATCTAGCCAAATCCCTTCCAGCCTCCCCATGATCACTCTCCTGCTGGCATGGTTCCTTCTTTGCCTGCTGCATTCACTCTGCAGATGCAACACCTGACCGCAGCGCAGCTGCCTGCAGCCTCTGCTCCTGCAGCAGGGCTGCTGGGTCCCGTGGAGGAAACCACATTGTCAGATGAGTGGCAGCTGCTGAAAACTGAATGAAATGAAATCTCAGCCCATTCCTCAGCACCATTCTGCTCTCTTCTGCTGTAATCCTAGTTAGATGTTCTTTTCTCTTTTATTTCATTTATTCCAAATATTTATTATGCATTCTAAGCTAACTGCCCCATAGTCTTTGAAGAAGTACACTGGAAGTCAGTTTAGGCAGACTAACATGGTATCAAACTTATTTGTAAACAAATACCCCATATTTTGGTATGTTGGTTAAAAAACAGTTGGAAATCTTTAATCAAAGTATTCAGCAAATTAAATGCCCCAAACAGTACATTTTGAAGTTTGTAGCAAATAGTAATTATTGAAAACAAAACTTGAAATATATTCCTACAAAAGAAAGAAAGAAAACAAATTAAATGATGAGAGCTTAAATGATGTATAAGAGTTAGTTGGCTGGGTGCGGTGGCTCACGCCTGTAATCCCAGCACTTTGGGAGGCCCAGGTGGGTGGATCATGAGGTCAGGAGATCGAGACCATCCTGGCTAACACGGTGAAACCCCGTCTCTACTAAAAAATACAAAACATTAGGCAGGCGTGGTGGTGGGTGCCTGTAGTCCCAACTACTCAGGAGGCTGAGGCAGGAGAATGGCGTGAACCCGGGAGGCGGAGCTTGCAGTGAGCCGAGATCGCGTCACTGCACTCCAGCCTGGGCGACAGAGTGAGACTCCACCTCAAAAACAAAACAAAACAAAAAAAAGTTAGTTTTGACATTCTGTGATTGTGTCTTCTGGAAAGTGTCTTTGTGGCGTCCCTATTTTTAATTGGATAATTTTATATCTGTACAGCAATGGAAGGAGATTGAAAAGGCTGATTATTTTGCAGTATCCAAATTTGGGGAAATATTAAATCATTAATTGGAGAAGGTTTATGTTATAAAATTATTTACTTGTCAAAAGGTAACAAAATAATCATACCTATAAAAATATTTTGAAGGCTGAACTGCTTATATACTTGGATTAAAAATTTACAATTCAGAATTTGCTCATTTAGCAAGATTTGCTGTGAATATAGATATTGCAGCAGTTGTAGAGAGAGTATTTTCCAAGTTAAAAATATTATGATCAGTAGAAAAGAATCAATTGAAGAAGGTGTGGACAATTTAAAACTTAGTAATCATCAAATGCAACTTTGAAGAAGACTGAAGACTGTTTTATAAAAAAATAAAAATAATACATGTTAAAAAATGAATTTCCCAGATACGGGTTTAGAAACATATAAATTAAAAATTTGGCCAAAACTAACTATTCTGCTTATGTTATTTTCTGATATTTACTTAGTCAACACAAAGAAGTTAAAATTTTTTTTGCTTTAACAGAAAGTTATTTTAATCTTTGGAAAATTTCTATTTTTAAAAATAGTGATTAAGTAAGATTCTTTTTTTTTTTTGGAGATGGAGTGTCTCTGTCTCCTAGGCTGGAATGCAGTGGTGCAATCTCAGCTCACTGCAACCTCTGCCTCCCAGGTTCAGGCGATTCTCCTGCCTCAGCCTCCCGAGTAGCTGGGATTACAGGTGCATGCCACCTCACCCAGCTAATTTTTTTTTTTTTTTGAGATGGAGTCTCACTTTGTTGCCCAGGCTGGAGTGCGGTGGCGTGATCTCAGCTCACCACAACCTCCGCCTCCCCAGTTGAAGTGTTTCTCTTGCCTCAGCCTCCCGAGTAGCTGGGACTACAGGTGCGCGCCACCACGCCCAGCTGATTTTTGTATTTTTAGTAGAGATGGGTTTTCGCCATATTGGCCAAGCTGGTCTCAAACTCCTGACTTAGGTGATTCGCCCTCCTTGGTCTACCAAAGTGCTAGGATTACAGGCGTAAGCCACTGCACCTGGCCATAAAATTCTTTTTATAAGCCTACCAATATGATAAAAACCAATTTATCAATTCATAAATTAAAATTTTAGATATATGGTGCTAACTTCAGTGGCACTTTTTACTCTCAAGATGGACCGATGGATAATGTTACACTTGTTCTGTGATAGCCCTTCCTGTCTTTTTTCACTGTGCTCCTTATGTGGTTTTTATCATGATTTATTTTGCTCTCATTTAGTCTGTCTCTTCTGACTATGAGCTTCTTGAAAACAGGATCATTGTTTTAGTAATTTCGCATCCTTAAGGCCGAAGATGCACAATGCCTGGTACATAATAGGTTCATAATAAATTATGAAGTAAGTGAATTTAGGAATCCAGGGGTGTGTGTGTGTGTGTGTGTGTGTGTGTGTGTGTGTGTGTGTGTAACATGGACTAATCTATAAGTACAATTTTTAAATTCAACATTATACTTTTATTTTCATCAACCCCTCCAATAACCACTTATTCAGACCCCTAGTGACTAAGCAAATGAGACTGAAAACATTTCAGGGCAACTAGACATGTTATTTTTCACTCATCATAGATGCATGAGTGCACTCTGAAAATGATGAGGTTTCATTGCATACAAATGTGACATTTAATGTCGTTAAAACATACAAATTAGGCCATAAGGAATAGCAAAAATTAAGGACAGGGTATTTCTTGTCTTTGAGAGTAGTGATGTGTACAGACATCACTAGTATACACTTGCTGCAGAGCCCAGCGGCCAGTTTGTGCTGCTTAAGACAAGTCAGAGAGGCCTGTGTGCAGGGACCCGGTTGCAGTGGTGTTTTCTAATAGTTAGCATTTTAAGAAGCTAACATTCTTCCTGGAACAGAGGAGAACTTTGAGTTTTGTGACATTGAGAACTTTGACGTTTTCTGTGGATGGATCAGTGATATCCAACGGCGTCTCTGTAGGGTCAGATGTGCTAAGAAAGGAGAGAAACTGTGTTGGGTCAGAGAAAGGGGTGTCTCGGAAGTAGCCACAACCAGGATATTTTCTGCTGAATTATGCCAAGTCGTTTGGAAGAAAAGGCTCCAGGTATTTTAGGTTATAAGCCCTTGGTTAGGCTCCTCAAAGAAGATAACTAATTTAAAAAAAATGTATTCCTCAATATAGTAGAAGATGGTCAATTCATGGTCTGAATACTAAAAGGCATCCAAATCATGGGACTGTTTTAACATAATTTTTAAGCGATCACTTATTTTTTAAAACATCACAGTATGAATTGAACAAGTTCCTATAGCCGTGGTTGGTAAAGACAATGTGACTGGTCAGCTTCTTGTGTAAATATATATTATACATCCCTATTTGTAATTCTTGTAATGAAAAGAAAAAACTAAGAGAATATATTCAGAAGATGTTGGGAGTTTGACCAATTTTTTTTTTTTTTATCATCGTGCTATTTATTTAGTGTCAAGATCTTTAAACTCTAGAAACAAAGTTTACTGTATAAAACAGGCAAACATTTATCCAGGGTGGTTCATATATAATGCTCCAACTAGAATTGGAGGAGAACAGCTGCCTCCTGAGAGTTCAACAAGGTCTGTAAGTAAATAATGTTTTTCAAAGGTTCCTAAAGAGTTAAGCCTTGTTTTCCAAAGGTCTTTAACAACAGCCATTACTGGCTGGGCGCGGTGGCTCACGCCAACACTTTGGGAGGCCGAGGTGGGTGAATCATTTGAGGTCAAGAGTTCGAGACCAGTATGGCCAACATGGTGAAACCCCGTCTCTACTAAAAATACGAAAATTAGCCAGGCTTGGTGGTGCATGCCTGTAGTCCCAGCTACTCGGGAGGCTGAGGCAGGAGAAACACTTGAACCGGAGAGGCGGAGGTTGCAGTGAGCCGAGATCATGCCACTGCACTCCAGTCTGGGCGACAGAACGAGACTGTGTCTCAAAAACGAACAAACAAAAGCAATAGTCATTACTAACTCTGCTGTACTAGAACCTTTAGTGACCTTTAGTTGTAGATAAGTGTTAGAACCGTTTGGAAACACCAGATATATCTGAGTTTCTGCATCTTTTACAAGGACTCAGTACTGATGACTGTGCTTCTCAGGTTCAGAAGAGCCACCAGGACTCAATAATAGCTACAGTATTAAGTTGGGTCAAAGATATGCCTTCCTAAGAAGTACGACTTGCTTAACCAGTAGGAAATTGACCCCAGCCCTTTATAAAGAGCCTGGGCTGTTCATCATCTGTTTCCAGGAATAGTTCTCCAGCTGCTGAATTATGCATATTTTTATTCAGAAAAGTCACCCTAGGCCTTCTCGCTGGTGATTCACTGTCTCCCTGTTCTCAATCATCCTGGGCTGGAGAGATTGAGAGAGAAAGGATGGCATTTTCGAGTGGAAACAAGTCATGGAAGATGAAGGACTGGCGAGCGCCTAGAGACAGACTCTCACTTTCAGAACAGATGAGTGGGCAGTCATGGGAATTTTCGGCTCTTCGGGAAAGTTGTGCCGGAGATTATGAGGATTAGGTGGGACTTCTCTGCCTTTTCTGCTCTGCCCTTCAAGTACATCTTACTTTGTTCCAGCACTTCCAGACTACAGCTGCCCCCTCTGCTATGGCCCAGAGAGCTGATACATTCACTGTGTAGATAAAGACACACAGTTTTCTGGATTAGAATCACAGTGGCTACAGTGAGAGCCTTGAAATGTACACCTACCAGCTGGAACAGCAGGGGTTCATTTTCTTTCTAAGGCTCTTTGCTGCTCACTTTAGCCTGTTTGGAAGTTAACATTGTTCACACATTGACAGTCGCATCATCTATGCCATATACATATTTAGGAATATGCCCTGGATGAGGTTACTTTGTATGTGTTGATATGGAACGATTGCGAAGATATGATGTTAATGAATAAGTACCATGCATGATGTTGTAGTAGTACATACTTTTTATTTATCTATTTATTTATTTGGAGATGGAGTTTCGCTCCTGTTGCCCAGACTAGAGTGCAATGGTGCGATCTCGGCTCACTGCAGCCTCCGCCTCCCAAGTTCAAGCGATTCTCTTACCTCAGTGTCCCAAGTAGCTGGGATTACAGGCACGCACCACCACGTCCAGCTAATTTTTTGTTATTTTTATTAGAGACAGGGTTTCACCATGTTGGTCGGGCTGGTCTGGAACTCCTGACCTCAAATGATCCACCCACCTCGGCCTCCCAAAGTGCTGGGATTACAGGCATTAGCCACAACACCTGGCCATATATACTTTTATTTATGGCTTAAAACAGAGTTATATAGAAACATATCTGCTTATTTGTACAGGAAGTGTCCGGAGGAATATATAGAAAACTGCTAGGCTTAATTCTCAGAGGGAAGATTGGGTGTTTGGAGTGGGAAGCAAACATTTTTTACCGTATACACTTGTACTATTTGAATTTTTTACCATATTAAAAAAGATTAAACAGGCTCTATTTGTACTTCTTCCCATGGCTTTAAGGCTTAATTATAAAAATCACTTCCCAGATCCATAAAAACCTTTAGTTCCCTCTAGCAGACTGGATCTTTGACTACCAACCTCAAATAGTAATTATTTTCATACCACCAATAATTCTCACAGCAGTGAGAGTCAGTTATCAATATGACAAAAAAATTCATTTTTCTGGTGCAATCAGAGCATAAAATCTTCCTCTGTAGAGAGATATGATTGAGAGAAGGAGGTAGGTACAAGGATGTGTAATATACTTGAAATAGGAAGAGACCTGAAGTGGTCCACTCTCAGAACATATTCATTTTTAATATCAGCCTTCGTACTGAGCCCTTAATGACTTGGGTCTTTAATTATCTCACTGAACAATTTATGTTGATTCAGGACCAGCTATTCTCTTTGATTTATTGATACTATGCTCAGAAAAAAAAAATTACACAGCATGTTTTGACAAAGTGCCTTTTAACACAATGCCTCCTGCGTTGTGCCCCAAAACCATGTGCCAGAAATTTTTTACATCTGTTTTCTCCCTACTGGGTTTTACATTTGTAGTAGCTGAAAAGGTGCAGTTTGATTCCCGTTACGACTTTAATATATGATTGTGGAATCTCTGTGAGCTGACGAGCTCCTAATTTTGTTGTAATGTGAAGTGGCTGATGGATGGGCTTGATTGGCGTCTAAATTCTAACTAAATTATATTCTCACATGATCAAATCTTGAAACCAAAGGCACATGATCAAATCATTAAACCAAAGGCATATGTACAGCTCAGAAGTGTCCAAGACAAAGGGTGGAAGGCATCACACTAGGACAGGAGGCATCATTTGCCCCAGTGCAAACAAGAGAGCCATGACTGAAAGCAAAGCCAGATCTCTCACTTCCGGAGACAAATCAAAAAGAGGGGATGCTGAAGTTCACAGCTGTTGCAGGCTACAGTGTCAGGAATTTTCCTTCCCATTGACGAGCTCTAAGGCTGTAATAGATTGTGCTTTCTTGCCAGTATACCTCCTGTTCCTTCCTCCCAAGGTTCTCAAGGTCTCAGGAACATCTTGACTCATAAGCCCAAGAACAGCGTGTTTCAGTGATCGATAGTCTTTGAGTATAGCCATAAATACAACTGATTAATGATCTGTATGTCTGATGTAGGTGTTAAGGTTAGTTGAAAACAATCGCTGCCTACTAAAAATGGGCATGGCACAAAGCAGGAGGGAATTAAGGTGAATGAAGTATCCATTTAATGCCGGCTCTGCTGACAAAGTATTTCATGTTCTGATTTGTTTAGTAAGGTTAGGCAATATCCTTGTGACATGTGTCATTACCTTTTCCAGTCTACCCTTTAAGGACCTATTTAGTTCTTTCTCGGCCTGAAGTCTCTCCTGGGTACTGGGTGAATACGTGGCTTATGGTTACACCTGTGGGGCTGGGTTGGCAAAACTCTGCTTAGTGTGAATGACTGAATCTTAGTGTCGTAGCATCTGGAACATAGTTCTGCTTTCATCCCCAAAAAACTAAATCATTTATTGAAATATGATTAAATACAAACCAATCTAATTACTAACTTCTATTTAGCCTCTGGAAAAAAGGTACATATAGGAGAGAAAGATTTAAAGAATTACAAACAGATCAATAGAATTTGGGGCCTTAATTTTACCAGTTTTTTTTTCTTGCCATGTTTGCAGAGAAAACTCCTTCTGAACCCTAAGATCCACAAAGGAGGTCGCGACGTTGTGCAGATCCTTCAAGGGCCTAGAATTCCTTTAATTTCCAAAACCCTGGCAGCACTAGTTTAGCCTCAGATGTCTCTAAAATGAGTTACATTCTTTTATTTTTTATTTTTTTTTGTGACAGAGTTTCGCTCTTGTCGCCCAGGCTGGAGTGCAATGGCGCGATCTCAGCTCATCGCAACCTCTGCCTGCTGGTTTCAAGAGATTCTCCTGCCTTAGCCTCCTGAGTAGTTGAGATTACAGGTGCCCTCCACCATGCCCGACTCATTTTTGTATTTTAGTAGAGCCAGGGTTTCACCATGTTGGTCAGGCTGATCTTGAATTCCTGACCTCAGGAGATCCACCTGCCTCGGCCTCCCAAAGTGCCGGGATTACAGGCGTGAGCCACCACGCCCAGCCCATTCTTTCAGATTTTCGAGAAGGTGATTCAGGCTTCTGAGGGAGAAAATATTAAGTTCTCTTCTCTTCAGTCCCATAGAATGCTTAGCAGCGGGAGGATGGTGTTCTACCCATTGCCTTCCTGCTTCATACAACTTGGACTAAACTGAAAGGAAGGACATGATGCTCACTCTGTTGGGGTGACTCTCTGTTGTCTCAGGAGGTTTCCCTAAGCAACCAGCTTGGGGAACCAGCTTTAGTCATTTACTCAGTTCTCTCCTCCTGCCCACCCCTGCTCTTTCAAGCAGAGCTGAAACGATATTAATTGGTTAAGTATACTCATTAACTAAACAAACTATACTCTTTAGTAACCTATTTCGCCTGTTAGTAGTTTGACCGCCTGCTTCATAAAGAAGTCATGTTTCTCTCTCACCCTCATCCCACATTTAAAATGCATTTGAACAGAAAACTCAGGTAAAAGTACCCATGAAGTGGTTTTCTCACAAGAGTAGATATTAAGAATTGGTTTGAACTTGCCGGGCGTGGTGGTGACACCTGTAATCCCAGCACTTTGGGAGGCCGAGGCGGGCGGATCACCTGAGGTCAGGAGTTCGAGACCAGCCTGACCAACGTGGTGAAACCCCATCTCTACTAAAAATACAAAATTAGCCAGGCCTGGTAGTGCATGCCTGTAATCCCAGCTACTCGGGAGGCTAAGGCAGGAGAATCGCTTGAACCCAGGAGGTGGAGGTTGCGTTGAGCCAAGATCGTACCATTGTAGTCCAGCCTGGGCGACAGGGCGAGACTCCACCTCAAAAAAAAGAAAAAAAAAAGAAAAAAAGAAAAAAAAGAAATGGTTTGAACTGAGCCTGCTGTTTATAATTTAAAATGTCTTTATATTCAGCTTATTATTAAGTGGGGGGAAAATGAGGTCTATGTTGGGTGAATTCATTTTTATGGTTCATTCTGGTTTGGAGTTCAACCTTTGATTGAAAGGTTTATACAAAGTAAACAAGACATTAACATACGGAGGGCTGTCACGTACAGAGATCGTCGGTGCTGGCAAATATTTATGTTGTTTTGTGACTTGGTGTTGACAGTAGCACTGTCCTGTGACCTGAGTACCGCCTCGTGCTCTGTGGCTGTGGCTGGTCGTTTCTCTTCCATCTCCGTGTGGACCTGATAGCTTCACTCAGGCCTTGTGTTGAATGCCTGTCTCACATGACTGTAGACCTGCTGACCCAGAGAACTGCCAGAAATATGTGTAGCCACCATTTATGGAGTACTTCCTGTGCCAGCCCTTGTTCCATATACTGTGTCTTGACTCATTTCATATCTCAGTATCTATTATGGAGGTTGTTAATAAAAGACCATGAGATTTGTGGAGGAAGAGTTATTTTCTATAAGAACAGTCTGTAGATTGGAGAGACGCAGCCTCCAGTGTAAAACAGAAGCACAGCCTGTAGAAGGGAGGGCGAAGCTGTTATTTATGCCTTACGAGACCTGTCTTATGTACGTATTTAGTAGATTTGGGAGAAATCTATGAATATTTATGAGGGAGGTCAAGTGCCTGTGTAGTAGATAAACATATATGTAACACACATCTCATGTTCACTTTGAGGCTGTGTTTTAGCCTCACAGTGAGGTAGAATTTAGCTCCTATGTCAAAAGATGAACTGCAGACGCACAGTTTGTGTGCAGTCTCTCTAAGCTGGCTGAAACTGGCCTAAGGTCTGCGACTGTTTATGAGGAAAGATTGTTTATAACGCCATGAGGCCAGTCCTCTGAGTTGTTGCAGGACTGCATGGTGCGGGGGTGAGGGTCATGGGGATTGGGAGAGCTGGTGTCAGGCACTTGGGGGCAGTTGGGAAAGTTTTCACTGTACTTGTTTTGACGATGTTTTTTAGTAGCTGGTTTCTGTTTGATTACAGAAAAGAAAGCCTTGTGGCACTTAGTAACACAGAATATGTGACCAACCCCTCACCCTGTTATGGCCACAGGGTGTTATTTTTCATGTGTCATTTTAGCCACAGGGAGCCCTTTCTCTCTGTTGACTGGGGGCATCGTTTCACAAAGTCAACTCAAGTCAGAGATGACAGGTCAACACCATAGTTCCATAATGCAAACAATCACACCTGCGTGGCTGAACCATGAATCCCTGAAACAGCAAAGAGGGTATCTGGAAACTTGTTCTTTCTTTCCCTCAACTTACTGAAGACTGACTGTAAAGGGATGCTTGCAACTGAAGAAAGGCTGGGGTAGGTGAGCTTTCTAGAAATTGGACTGCTGCATGAAATAGTAGGAAATAGGAAGGCAGCCTCCAATGTCGGTATCAACTGGCACTTGTTCATGGGGAGGGAAACTCTGTGGACAAGAGAGGTTGGATATCTGCTACAGGGCTGAAATTTTATATATATATATATATATATATATTTTTTTTTTTTTTTTTTTTTTTTTTTTTTTGAGTCAGAGTCTCGCTCTGTCGCCCAGGCTGAATTGCAATGGTGCGATCTCAGCTCACTGCAACCTCTGCCTCCGGGATTCAAGGAATTCTCCTGCCTCAGCCTCCCAAGTAGCTGGGATTACAGGTGCCCGCCAGCACGTCCAGCTCATATTTTTTGTATTTTTAGTAGAGACAGGGTTTCACCATATTGGCCAGGCTGGTCTCTTGGCTAGGCTGGTCTTGAACTCCTGGCCTTGTGATCCGCCCGCCTTGGCCTCCCAACGTGCTGGGATTACAAGCATGAGCCACCGCATCTGCTCCTGTATATTTTAATATGCAATATATGTGGTGCATCCCCTCTGTGAATAAAGTGAAGAGGAGGAGGGGGAGAAAGCCTTGAATAACCAGCCAACACTTACATGTAAATTTATGTGTAATTTGCATTACATTTATGTGCATGTTATTACTTGTAAATTACATCCTATGGTATAAATGTTGAGGTGGCCAGCAACAATGAAGGCAAGTGATACTGATTCTTCTGCAGCTGTGGGACCACCTCTGACCTTCCTGTCTAGCCCACTTTGGCTTTTATGACTGACAGAGTTTAATGATGTCAGGTTTGATTCCGAAGAGAGACGGTACAGACCTGGCAGCTTCTGTTTTGCTCATGATTTTTTTTAAAGGTAAAATTATTTAAGCCAAATGGTTGAATTGTTTTTCTGTAGCGCAAAGGGCTGTATTAAGAGCACTTGTTTGATTTCACACAGCAGGCATTGGATGGCGCCTTCATAGTTGATTTCAGCTGCAAAATTAGCCTATTGAATAATCTGGTCATAGAATGTCACCTGCTTCTTCTGTTGTGCTATTGATGCAAGACAAATAAGACAAAGGAAAGAGTTCAGAAATAGATGCTCCTTCTCAATTACACAAGAATACACACATATACACACTTTGGTATATGTTAGGGAAAATATTTCAGGCCAGTAGGAAAGGTAGATTGTTTAATAAATAGTGCAAGTAATTTAGGGAAAACAGATGTTTATCTTGCTTTTTCATACAAAAAGATGTACCTAAGATTTAACTATAAAATAATAAAATATGAAATGTCATAACATTGTTTATTATATGGAGTTGCAAAACCCTTTCTAAGCATGAAGTAAACTGAGAAGCCATAAACAATAATGTTGGTAACCTTGACTTCATACAAATAAAATAAAAAACTTCTTCATAGCCAAAACAATTTAAAAATAAAGGGAAACAAGATATACGTTGCAAAAACATTTAACTGACCAAGTGTTCCTTTTTATTTTCATTAAAGTGTTCTTTACAAATCAGTAAGGAAAGTATAAGGTATTTAAGTAGGAAAGTCAGACAAAGGACATAAACAATTCCCAGGAAAGAAATTCATTGATTCTCTGACCACACAAAGATGGAGCGTCTTCTAATGTTGTAGGTAATAGGAATTAGCAGTGAATAAGGCAGGCAGGGATCCTGTTTGAAGGAGCTGTGATGGCAAATTTTAGGTGAAAATGTGGCTGAGGTATGGTGCCTACTTGTTGGGTCAAACACTAGGCTAGATGCTGCTGTGATGAACATTTCAATCAGTAGACTTTGAGTAAAGCAGATCATCCTCTATAATGTGGGTGGGCCTAATCCTATCAGTTGAGGTCTTAAGAGCAAAGACTAGCTGGGCTTGGTGGCTCACACCTGTAATCCCAGCACTTTGGGAGGCCAAGGCGGGCAGGTCACTTGAGGTCAGGAGTTCAAGACTAGCCTGGCCAACATGGTGAAACCCCGTCTCTATTAAAAATACAAAAGATTAGCCGGGCATGGTGGCGTGCGCCTGTAGTCTAAGCTACTTGGGAGGCTGAGGCAGGAGAATTGCTTGAACACGGTAGGCAGAGGTTGCAGTGAGCTGAGATTGCACCACTGCACTCCAGCCTGGGCAACAGAGCGAGACTCCATCTCTAAAAAAAGAACAAAGACTGAGGTTTTCCCAAAGAAGACAGAATTTGGCCTCCAGCGTGGGCAATGTAGCGAAACCCCACCTCTACAAAAAATACCAAAAAAAAAAAAAAAAAACCCAAGCAAACAAAAAAAAGCCTAGGTGGACATGGTGAGGGGGGCCTCAGGAGGCTGAGGTGGGAGGATCATCTGAGCATGGGTGTCGAGGCTGCAGTGAGCTATAATTGTACCACTGCACTCCAAGCAGTGACAAGGGGTGAGACCCTGGCCCCTGCTAAAAAAGAAACTCTGCCTGAGTTTCCAGCCTACCTGGCCCGCTCTGTTGATTTCATACACAAAACTGTAATATTTCCAGCCTGCTGGCTTATCCTAGAGGTCTTGGACTTGACAGCCCTCACAAATGTGTGAGCCAATTCCTCAAAATAAATCCTCGATTCACTTAGGCTCAGGAATTGGAGGGTACGGTGAACTAAGATTGCACCATGGCACTCCAGCATGGGTGACAGAGCAAGACCCTGTTTCTAAATATATATATTATATATTATATATATAAAATATATATAATATATAATATATATAAAATATATAATATATAATATATTATATATAATATATATAAAATATATAATATATATAAAATATATATAATATATATATAATATATATATTATATATAAAATATATATTATATATAAAATACAAATATATATAAAAATATATAATATATAAAATAAAAAATAAATATATAAAAAAATATATAATATATAAAATATACAATATAACATATAAAATATATATTATATATAACATATAAAATATATATTATATATAACATATAAAATATATAATATATAACATATAAAATATATATGATATATAACATAAAATATATATGATATATAACATAAAATATATATGATATATAGCATATAAAATATGTTATATGTTATATATATTATATAATGTTATATATAAAATATATATTATATGTAAAATATATAATATATCATATATAAAATATGTATAATATATATTAAAATGTAACTGTATAATTTTTCCAGAATTAAAGTTGGAAGATGTAAGATCGAAAGGCTCCTAAACTGCCATAGAGGATGACACGTTTATTTTAATCACCCAAGACAGAGAGAAAATTATGAAAGCATCCAGTCAGGGAGTAAAGGCCTACAAAGGAACAGGCATTAGATTACTGTCAGGTTTCTCAAAAGCAACACTGGATACAGAAAACACAGCGGGCAAATATTGTCAAAGTATTACAAAGAAACAAACTTTAAACCTGTAATTTTGTATTTTGCTAAACTGTCATGGATGTGTAAGTGTACAATAAAGATACACTCAGGTATAAAAAATAAGTAAATAAATAAATAAATCCTCGTTGGAGTGGACCAATTCCTTAAAATAAATCTCTCGATAGATAGATAGATGATAGATAGATAGATACATAGATACATAGATACATAGATAGATAGATAGATATAGGGTAGATTGATCCTATTGGTTCTGTTTTCTGGAGTCTGGAGAACCCTAATATAGGAGCTTGTATTGTAGTACAGATGATAAAGCAGGACATGATACATTAACAAGAAAAGATCCCATTAAAGTACATGGGATGGAAGGACAGACGGAGAATGACTTGCAGTTTCTTTTAGGACTGTGGATCAGAAACGGTTCTCTGAAGAGGTGACCTTCACGTAGAGGGCGAACATAAGTCCCCACCCCTCCAATATGGGCTGCACATTGTGACTTTCCAAAGAGCCATGTCCTGCCTCCACAGCCTCTGTCCCCAAGGCGTGCCCTTCATAGGCCAGCTCCTTGAGCTTCAGCACTACCTACTCCCAGCTCAGCTTCCTCCCTTCTCCTCCCTGGCCCTGTAGCCACCGCATTAGAACAAGCGCATGATGATGGAATAAGGTCTGATGTGGTTAAGCATTTTAAGTAAAAGTTACTATTTCACGTCACGTAAAAGGGTGTGGTGCTGTAGTCACTGTGGGATGCAGTGCCGTGAAAAAGTGCCCACAGATCTCCTGAGTGTCCTTTGGGCTGTCTCCTTTTTGTTACTAATGACCGTGTTTTGGTTACCCTGGATAGAGGTGTTGAAGTCCCACCCAGCTTTTAAATTTAATGGTTCTGTGATACAATCCATGCAGAATGTAGTCAGTTAAAAAATAAAGGAATACTGGCCGGGCATGGGGGCTCACGCCTGTAATCCCAGCACTTTGGCAGGCCGAGGCGGGTGGATCATGAGGTCAGGAGTTTGAGACCAGCCAGGCCAACATAGTGAAACCCCGTCTCTACTAAAAATACAAAAAATTAGCTGGGCCTGGTGGCGGACGCCTGTAGTCCCAGCTACTTGGGAGGCTGAGGCAGGAGAATCGCTTGAACCCGGGAGGTGGAGGTTGCAGTGAGTTGAGATTGCGCCATTGCACTCCAGCCTGGGTCCAGCCTGGGCAACAAGAGTTAAACTCCATCTCAAAAACAAAATAAAATAAAATAAACGAATATTATTTGACCTCTTTGGAAATCTTGCCATACTTTTGTCTTGTAAGTAGACATATGAGCCTATTTACCAGATTTTTCAATAATTGTCCTGGGGTGGGAAAAAACTTAAAAATCACTGCTTTAAAAGTATTTCAATTGGCCAGGCCTGGTGGCTCATGCCCGTAATCCCAGAACTTTGAGAGGCCGAGGTGGGAGGATCACTTGAGGTCAGGAGTTTGAGATCAGCCTTACCAACAAGGCGAAACCCCGTCTCTACTAAAAACACAACAATTATCCGGGCATGGTGGCATGCACCTGTAATCCCAGCTACTCAGGAGGCTGAGGCGGGGGAATTGCTTGAACCCAGCGGGCCGAGGTTGCAGTGAGCCTATATCGCGCCATTGCACTCCAGCCTGGGCAACAGAGCGAGACTCCATCTCAAAAACAAACAAACAAACAAACAAACAAAAATTATCCCAAGACTCGGAATGCTTTCACAAATAGCCATCTCCTTCAGTTGTATATTCATATTCATGTTCAACAGTAATTGTATTAATAGATGAAAATGTCATTCTCTAATAGCTGCCATTACTGGCGGAATTCTACCTGTAATTCTTGATGTTCTTCTTCATTGTATTTGGAAGCCTCAGAATTTTCTACTCAATAGAACAAGTAGTTCTAGTAATAAATTTCAAATTCTTGCTTTCATAGGAAAATGGGACCTTCGAAGAAAATAGCTTATGAAGATGTGTCAGTTTTCTATAAATACACACAGTTCATGCTTAGAAACTTCTCCATCTTTGCAGTCTTCTTTAATATTCTAGGATATTTATCTGCCTGGATCCTTTCAAAGTAGATGAGAGGGTTCCCAGCTAAGCAGTTTGCTGTCACACTTGTACGACTTCTCACTGAACTTAGAAAGGAGAAAAAAATGACACTAAATTTGATATGAGTTGCCTTAAAAAAATAGCCCGGCTTAGGGGCAATCCATGGAAGGTATGGGTCAAAGTAGGGTATATTTATAATTAACAGATTTTCACCCAGAATTTAGAGGGAAATGTGGAGGCAAATTTGAGTTAAATAGTCCTAAAATCTCTCAAAATGATTCAACCTTTCATATGTCCAAGAACCAGAGCTAGAAACAGACTAGAATTTGTCTACGGATTCTCTAGGGACCAGAAAATGTTTCTCTACTTTTAACCTCCTGGCTTGTTACTTCATTGCTAAACGTAAAGCAACAAAGATGGAGAATAGGAGACTAGATTCAACTTCAGCAGCAGCGTCGCTAAGTATTTTGAGAATGCAAATATTTTTTTCCTTTGGTGATGGAGTCTCGCTCCGTCATCCATGCTGGAGTGCAATGGCTCAATCTCAGCTCACTGCCACCTCCACCTTCCCAGTTCAAGCGATTCTCCTGCCTCAGCCTCCGGAGTAGCTGGGATTACAGGTGCCCACCGTCATGCCTGGCTAATTTTTGGATCTTTAGTAGAGACAGGGTTTCACCATGTTGGCCAGGTTGGTCTCAAACTTCTGACCTCAGGTGATCTGCTCGCCTTGGCCTCCCAAAGTGCTGGGATTGCAGGCGTGAGCCACTCCACCCAGCCAAATGCAAAGATGTTTTTTGAAAATCAAGGACAAGTGGAAGAACCTTGACACGGGCACTTTTCCTGCATTTCACCGAAGTTCCCGAACCTCTGCCGTGAGTCTGGATTTTGGCCAGGCGTTGCTGAGGGTCTGGAGTAGAGGCTGTGGTCTGTGTCCATTTCACAGCCATGGGGTGTGAAAGGTCAGTAGGCTTTGCGGGCAGTGGAAGGCGGCCTCCTGCAGGAAATGGCTCTTATAATTTTCAGCAGTTAGTTACTAAATCCTATGAAGTCCATTCAGTTTACTTGGCAGGAATTGTTGGTTTGACAGGAAAGCTGTGTGGCCTTGGAATGGCTGCCATTTACTGAAATAGTGAGACTGGTTGGGCCAAGTTTTCTAAAAGTAGTGACATTATAAATACTACTCCGTTGTCAGGCGTAATACAGTTTTTCAGTGTGCCTAAACTGCAGAAACATAATACTTGCCCAAGAGTTTTACATGGTGTTATTTGATGCATAAACTCATGATGTCACTTGATGCAAAATAGTTGTTCATGAAATTTAAAAATAGCCTCATCCTCTGGAATGTTTAAGACATTTAAAGTTACCATGTGTACTGGATTAGTGAATACCGAACCATTGCTTGTAGGGGAAATACAGGGTTAGTTCCCTTCCAGCCTCTGAGAACACATTTTTATAACCTTGTTTTATATATGTCAATACATAACCTGTTTTATGTGGGTTTCTGTTTAAAGACACCTCATTTAATATATGAGGAGACTTCAAAAAGTTCATGGGAAAATGGAATTAACAGGTAAAAAATTTAAATATGAACTTTATTTCTCAATATAAGCTCCATCAAGGTCAGGAGACTTGTAAGTGCTGATAGCAACCATTTAGTTCATCCCTAAAGAACTGAGGGTCCTGGGAAGTTAACCATGTCAGTGTGGTGTTTTTTACATTATTAGCTGAAGAAAAATGATGCCTTTTAAAGAATTTTTTTTTGTTTTTTTTGTTTTTTTGAGACGGAGTGTCGCTCTGTCACCAGGCTGGAGTGCAGTGGTGTGATCTCGGCTCACTGTATCCTCCGCCTCCTGGATTGAAGCGATTCTCCTGCCTCAGGCTCCCAAGTAGCTGGGACTACAGGTACGTGCCACCACGCCCAGCTAATTTTTGTATTTTTAGTAGAGACGGGGTTTCACCATGTTGTCCAGGATGGTCTCGATCTCTTGACCTCGTGATCCGCCTGCCTCAGCCTCCCAAAATGCTGGGATTACAGGCATGAGCCACTGCACCCGGCCTAGAGATTCTTTTTTTTAAGATAAGGAAGTAAAAAGAAATCAGAAGGAGCCAAATCAGAGCTGTAAGGGGGATGCCTAATGATGTCCTACTGAAATTCTCCCCAAATTGCCCTTGTGTGATGAGAGGAATGAGCAGGAGCCTTGTTATGGTGGCGAAGGACTCTCTGGTGACCCTTTCTCAGGCATTTTTCTGCTAAGGCTTTGGTTAACTTTCTCAAAACACTTTCATAATAGGGAGATGTTATTTTATGGCCTTCCAGAAAGTCAGCAAGCAAAATGCCTTGAGCGTCCAAAAGAACTGTGATCATGTCTTTTGCTGTTGACCGGTCTGCTTTTGCTGTGACTGGACCTCTTGTACTTCTTGGTAGCCATTGCTCTGATGGTGCTTTTTCTGGGAAAAAGCGTTGTACTGGGAAAGCCATATTTTGTTTCCTGTTACAGTTCTTCAAGGAAATGCTTCAGGATCTTGATCCTACTTGTTGAAAATTTCCGTTGAGATCTCTGCTCTTGTCTGAAGCTGAGCTGAGCTCAGTGGTTTTGGCGCCCATAGAGTGGAAAGTTTACTCAGCTTTAATTTTTCAGTCAGAATTGTGTAAGCTGAACCAATTGAGATGTCTGTGGTGTTGGTTGTTGCTTCTGCTGTTAATCATTAGTCCTCTACAGTTAGGGCTGTAACTTGAAAAAAAAAAACAAGATGATTTTTTTTTTCCTTGCTGATTGATGAGGACGGTCTGCCGCCGTGGACTTCATCTCCCACATCAACTTGTTAAAACAAGTTATTCATTTGGAAACTGCTGATTTCTTTGGGGCATTGTCCACATAAACTTTTCATAAGGCATCAGTGATTTCACCATTCCTCCACACAAGTGTCACCATAAACTTGCAGTTTGTTCTTGCTTCAATTTTAGCAGAATTCATGTTGCTCTGATAGGGGCTCTTTTCAAAATGACGTCTTTTCCTTCTTACTGTCTCAAACTAGATCCTGTCTAAACATGTTGTAGCAAGCTAGTACACATTTATTTTGGTGCAAAAAAAAAATGGAAATTCATGCATAGTTTTTTCGTAATACTCATTTTCCACGATCTTTTTGAAGTCCCTTCGTATATTTTTGATTCATTTAGCATCGAGTTCACAGCCAACAGCACAATATAACCCACAGCTGAACAAAGCTTACATAACACACATATTTTCTCTGTAAGGCGTCATAGATTAGTCCATTCTCATGCTGCTAATAAAGACATACCAGAAACTAGGTAATTTATAAAGGCAAGAGGTTTAGTTGACTCCCAGTTCCGCAGGCCTGCGGAGGCCTCAGGAAACTTAGAATCATGGCAAAGGGGGAAGCAAACATGTTCTTCTTCACGTGGTGGGAGGAAGGAGAAGTGCTGCGCAAAAGAGGGAGAAGCTCCTTATAAAAACCATCAGATCTTGTGACAACTCAGTATCATGAGAACAGCAGCATGGGGGTAACCGCCCCCATGATTCAATTACCGCCCACTGGGCCCTCCCACCACATGTGGGAATTAAAGGGAACTACAGTTCAAGATGAGATTTGGGTGGGGACACAGCCAACCGATATTACTCAGCCTTTCTGAGCTTAGGAGCACTAGGTAGCTCTGTAGCACTATGCCTGCGGCCTGTTTCAAACAAAATCTCAAGCAAAAAGCAAACATATATGAAAGACATGGCACGAAATAGCCCAGAGGAAGGACCCTTGTTGACAGTAGGAGAGCTGAAGCAGGAAGGCACAGTGTCATCTTGTTTGACCTCAGCCTGGAATGTGCATGTCTAGTAACTCGAATTTTCTCACCTCTGCTCCCATGTCCAGGAATGACCACAAAATTGCCACAAGTATTGATTTCTAAGTTTCAAAGAAATTTTAGCCAGCAGGTGAATTTGTAAATACAGATCGGTGAATAATGAGGACTGACCGTACTTACATTCTAATGTTCTTTACTAAATATCTTTCTCCACGTATGTATAAAGCATAAAATTTTCTCCTTTCCAGTCTAAAGGTCAGTGTCTAAAGGAGTGAAATGGTGAGAAGGGGCTGGATCCAAGCTGTTATTGGCTATGATTGAAAATTTACTGCTATTTAAAAGTGCATATTTCCACTTTTAAGTTGCCCATAGATTATTCTTTTCTTTTTTTTCTTTTTTTGAGATGGAATTTACTCTTGTCACCCAGGCTGGAGTGCAATGGTGTGATCTCAGCTCACTGCAACCTCCGCCTCCTGGGTTCAAGCGATTCTTCTGCCTCAGTCTCCCGAGTAGCTGGGATCTCATACATTATTCTTTAGTGTCCAAAGGGTTTTTACTTCCAATGGCTTATTTGTGGAATTTATAAACGGAAGTGATTTGCAAACAACCAACAAAAAGCACACCAAAATAACCTGCACAAAGATTACAAAGACTTTAATAAATTAATTACGGTTACTTGTCATCATTTCCCTGTTTTAGGTACACCCCTGAACAGGCCTCAGGCTTCTTCCAGTATGGGCTGGCCTGGGGATGGGGAGGATGAAGGTCTACCCCAGCCCTCTCTGGCCAGAGAGGCTGCATTGCCCCCTCTCTTTCAGCTCAATTTTGTTTAAGGCAGTGTGGCTTCTTAAGTGACATGTCTGTGATGATCACCCCAGGCTTTCTACATCAAAATGTTTAAGTATCTATCTTCCAGTGACCTTCATGTCATTTCCCAGTATTCTTTTTAGGAGACTGACTGCCATAAATTCAGGCAGTTTGAGCATTCTCCAAACATACTCATTTGCTTCTAGAAAGGAAATCTATGGTTCTTTTCTCCGAGAGTGGATACATTCCAGATCTTAGGGGCTGAACGTGACAGAAGTGGATTTCTCATCCATGTACTATTGGAAGCTTGGCTGGGGGCGAGGGGTTCTTCCCCAGCCATGCATTTGGAGCCCCAGGCAGGCAAGATCCTGCCATATTCCACACATAGATATAGATATCTCTAGTCAGCAGAAGGGAAAAGGAAATGAGTAGATCAGGTATGTGGGGCAGAGGGCGCAGTTATGAAGACCCTGGAAGCAATGTACATCACTTCTCCCCACATTCCTTGGCCAGAGCTCATTTGTGTGGCTCCCCATTGGACGCACAGGGCAGGGAGTGGGGGTTCTGGAAATGTATGCCTAGGCTGGGAACCCACTTTCTAGAAGCAGCATTCTGTTCCATCATAGGGGAGCAGGAATCGTGCAGGGACAGCTGGCCATCCCTGGCACACAACGGAAGACGGTGGAGGACGCTGCTCTTGGTGGCGAGGAAGTGAAATTTGTCTAAGCTCTGAGGTCAACCTCGAGGAGGTGAGGTTGTTGGAAACATTTCTGTCAAATCATTCTCATATTCTAGCTAAGCCCCTGTTAAATATGCCACACCTCAGAGGCTTAGAACCCTTTTAAGTTTCAGGCAAACACAGTACAGGGTGTGGGATCTGTTTCTGACACTCTTGAGAGCTACTTGAAGACGGGCTCCATCTGTGCCTCTTGAAACAAAGACACTCGATAAAGGCACATTGAACAAACAAGGATGCAAAAATGCAAGTTCCTAGGAATAACAGTAGCTAACTTTTCCTATGAAAGCAGTGTGGGCCGCACCTGTGCCTAGCACTTTACATGTGTATCTCATTTCATCTCTTAAATCCCCGATACGAGGTAGGTTCAGTTATGATGATCCCAGTTTTACAAGAGAAGGAACCATGTGCACAGAGGCACATATGTTGCTTATAGCCTCGTGGCCATGAGCAGCAGAGCTGGTATTTAAGTCCAGGCCATCTGTGAGCTGGGGAGAGAGAGGTAAAGAAGATGGGTAGCACTGGGGATGAGAGGGGCACATTGTCCCATTTTGGTACTTCCTGAAGATTCCACAGTGTGCTTCCTAGGGGCTGAAGGTCATCAGGAGTGCACATGATCTGAGATTATTGCCAGAGAGCATTGTTCCTCTCAGATTATAATGCCAGTAACTGGGGCCAGTGGGGATTTTATAATCATACAGTCCCCATTACAGAGAAACTGAGGCTTAGTATGTAAAAGGGATGCCCAGTGTTACATTACAGTAGGTCAGAGTTGTTTCCAAAAAAGTTCATCTGATTGTTTTTGTTGTTTTTCCGTCCAAGCAATAGCTGGTTACTATTAAGAAGATAGCTAACTAGTTGTCAAATACACCCGGGATTTTTCTGAAGTTTAACCACTTTAAAAATAAATGTGTCATTTGTCACATATTTGTATAATGAGCAGCTTTGGTCAATACCATAACCTCAGTCTCTCCAGAATTTAACACAACTGTGGTGCCATTCCTATTGGACCTACACACTCAACCACAGAATGGAGTCGGGTGAAAGATGGGGTGACTGGATTTGCCATTTCACCGAGTGCTGTGAATGGGTCTCACTCGCAGGGCTCGGAACAGAAGCCACCAGACCCACAGGCCATGGGAGTCCAGTCCCACAGCTGTCTTGGCTCCTGGTGAGCTAGGTCAACTGCTAATACCTTAGTAATAGACACTGCCATTGCACAGACCAGGCAATGAGGCATAGTTAACGGCTCTGTCAAACAGCAGCAGCACCTTTCATATGTCGCCCAGATACTTTCAAGACAAGTTTGAGTGGGCCGGGCGCGGTGGCTCATGCCTGTAAACCCAGCACTTTGGGAGGCCAAGGCAGGTGGGTCACCTGAGGTCAGGAGTTCGAGACCAGCCTGGCCAATGTGGTGAAACCCCGTCTTTACTGAAAATACAAAAATTAACCAGGTGTGGTGGCATGCGCCTGTAGTCCCAGCTACTCAGGAGGCTGAGACAGGAGAACTGCTTAAACCTGGGAGGCGGAGGTTGCAGTGAGCCGAGATCACGCCACTGCACTCCAGCCAGGACGACAGAGCGAGACTCCATCTCAAAAAAAAAAAAAAAAAAAGGCAAATTTGAGTTCAATAAAGGAGAAATGAAAAGCTGTCACAAAGTAAACTCTCATATTTATTCAAAGGTTTGCATTCCATAGATGAGTCATGCAGGGTTGCATACTTGAGTCACTCTTCTTGGTGAGCCAAAAGTCACCCAATACTGGGAATAATTTCCCAGCTGTTTGAAACGTGTGTGTGTGTATGTAAATGTGCAAAGGGTAAGTTATTCAAAAGACCCAATTAGTGGAGTTTATTAACTCTTACTGCAGGTATGTCCACAGCTGGGCTATATTCATCCCTTTTTTCCAGCCTTTTAAATATAATTTTAAGAAGAAGCCTCATTAGGGCAAGGTTAAAAAGTAGAATATTGTTTATGTAAAACCCTTGGCTGTTATCAGCATTTCATATAAATGTAGCTAATTACAGTCAGCAGGCTGCCATCATTGCTGGAATAGAAATACGACTTCATTGTAACCATGATCATTATTATCTTAGTTTTTAGGAGACATAGAGTGAAAATGGCTAGGGACCAGTATAAATGTGGGCATGTTGAGACATTTATCTGCTATAGCTGGCCTTCCCAGATGATACCCTGTTTTCAGGAGTCTCATGTTTTCCATCTCTAAGGTGATAACATTCAAAAAGAAGAGGTTGTTTGATGTTATTGTGTTATATTTTTTAAAAAGAGGAAAAAAAAAAAAAAGAAAGATTACCCCAAGAATGATTCATCAAGTTTTGAAACTCAAGGGAAGTGGATATTATGGATGACTGACAGTTTATAAAATGACAACTGGGAATGAAATGGGTTCTGTCAAGCTTTGTGAGTGGGGCGTGGGGTGGTGCATTGCAATCTGCGATGGCAAACATTGTGGTTTCTGTCATTCCTTTAAATGTTTGAGAACAACCATTTACTGCATCTCCCATGGAAAGTCTATTTCTTATTGTATGAGTATAATGCAAGTTAAAGATCACTTATTTTTCTTTTTGTTCTATTAAAATGTTCCCTTGCAGTGGTGGTATTGGCAATAATATTGGTTCTAGGAACATGAAATAAAACCTGGTAAATATCATTGGGCAGAATCAAAATATAGAGGCAGTGGCTAGGCTCTCTTTCATAGTCTAGTGTTCCTTCTCTGTAGTGATCAGGGATCAGTTAAGTTAGTTGACATACACACTGCTTATTTAATGGGTTTTAGACTGTAGGTTTCTTCATGCCTGGGTCTTGACCCATCACTGGGTACTGAAATCAATTTGGTGAGTTATGACTGGCTTAAAACAGAAAGAAAATAGAACAGAATAGAAAATAATAGGCTGGGCACGGTGGCTCACCCCTGTAATCCCAGCACGTTGGGAGGCTGAGGCAGGCAGATCACCTGAGGTCAGGAGTTTGAGACCATCCTGGCCAACATGGTGGAACCTCGTCTCTACTAAAAATACAAAAATTAGCTGGGCGTGATGGTGAACCCCTGTAATCCCAGCTACTCAGGAGGCTGAGGGAGGAGAATCACTTGAACCCGGGGGTCAGAGGTTGCAGTGAGCCGAGATTGTACCACTGCACTCCAGCCTAGGTGACAAAGCGAGACTCCAGCTCAAAAAAAAGAAAAGAAAAGAAAAGAATAGAATAATAGTGTACCATGCATCATAACAATAATAAACATCTTGTTTTATGCACCTCTTATTTCACTTCCATGAATGGTGTGTTCGTATAAAGTATGCTGGTTCAGGGAGACCAGCCTGGTCCTCGATTGTGAGTATGGCTCCATGTAGACAATCCTACTCAAGGTAAATGCAACCAGAAACAAAGGACATTGCCCCTAACAAGGACTTGGGCCAGAATTCCATTGTTCGGCCTTCTTGCCAAGGGCTGAGACATGCTTTCTGTCAGTATCATTGAAGTATGGTGGATGGTTCGTGCTAGTCTAAGAGTAGCAATATCTCACGTCGCTGGAGTGTCTAGGGACAAGAATGCTTTTATTAAACAGCTACCTTAACTAAAAGTGATGCTCACTGTTAACCATTGGTTTCATGATGCCAGGCAGTACTTGAACATCTTCATGGGATGTATTATAATAACTTAGCATCCCTATTTAGCACTGAGTTATACTGAATTCATTTAATCCTTATCCATTTAGATAATTACAGTACAGTAGTCCCGCTTTATCTGAGGGGGGTGTGTCCCAAGACCCCAGTGGATGTAGAAATGGCAGATAGTAGGTGTACACTAAGGTTTTTTAATCCAATAACTGAGATGGCTTCTAAGTGACTAACTGGCAGGTAGTGTAGACAACGTGTGGATGGATGGGCTGGACAGAGGGATGATTCATATCCTGGGTGAGACAGAGTGGGATGGCACAGGATTTCATAGCTACTTGGAATGGCTCGCAATTTAAAATTGTTTATTAACTGTATTAATTGTTTATATGTGGAATTTTCCATTTAATATTTTCAGACCGCAGTTGACGGCAGGTAACTGAAACTGAGGCTAAGGGGGCTACCGTGTCGTCCTTCCGAAATTCAGCACCACAGCACAGCAGTGTAGATGGAGATAGAATGTGGAAAGGGCTGGGTGTGGTGGCTCACACCTGCAATCCCAGCACTTTGAGAGGTCAAGGCAGGAAGATCTCTTGAGCCCAGGAGTTCAAGACCAGCCTGGGCAATATAGTGAGACCTCATCTCTATAAAAATTTTTTCAAACCCTTAGCTGAGCATGGTGGGTACACCTGTAGTCCCAGCTACCTGGGAGGCTGAGGTGGGAGGATTATAATCATGTGTTTTTGTTGTAAACAACTTGAGTCTGGGGGGCAGAGATTATAGGGAGCCAAGATTGTGCCACTGCACTCCAGCTTGGGCAACAGAGTAAGACCCTGTCTCCAAAAAAAAAAAAAAAGAATGTAGAAAAGATCTCTGTTTTCCATTCATTCCCTCAATTATTCTTTGAAACAAGCAATCTTTGAGCATCTGCTTTGTGCTGTGCTCTTGGAACACAGAAGTAGGTGATACCTCGGCCCTTGGTCCATAGGAGGAAACAGATATATCAGCATCATGGCCATTTAGGGTGGGACGTGCTAGAATAGAGGGAGATACATATGAAGGTATCTGGGATTTTAAAGGAAGACGGACAAACTGTGCAGTTTGGGAAGACATTACCCATCACAAAGATATTTAAAATACAACTTAACAAAAAACATAAAAGAGTTTTCCAGCTGGAGAGAGATAGGAGTTACGGAAGGAGAGGGGGACAGATCCCAGCCCCAGGACATAGCCTGGAATTTGCTCCTTTCAGCCAGCAGTGGATGTACTTTAGCTGTCTCTTGCTTCTTTTGCTTAAAAATAGAATTCAGAAAAAATTAATTCCAGTTATTCAGCGTGCCAGTTAGTGGAGGCCTGACTAATTAAGGTTTCACTGTAAGCTTGGCATATCAGAAGTAGTATTATAATCATGTGTTTTTGTTTTGAATATGTTAAGTTTTTGTTGTTCTGTTTGTGTTGACTGGGGTAAAATGTGATCTGTGTCATTTTGATTTTGAGTTCTCACTTAGTAATCCAATTTGGCATCCCATATCCTCTTCCCAACAAGAATTTAAAGTGTTTATTAAAAAGGAGAGGAGAGGTAGAGGGTCAAATAAAACATTGGCAGCAAGGCAGGTGGCCAAAGCCTGCGGAGGAAGGACAGGAAATGTCTGCTGGAGCTTGTTATAGAGCAGACGCAGAATGAGCACAGTCAGAAAATAGAGAGCTAGGGAAGGGAAGACTTGCTCAGCTCTGGGGAATTCCAGAACTTAGAGGGCAGAGGCCAATTTATTCTACATGATAGTTTCTTGTCTCTAATCTCTCTTGGATTCTTTGAGTATGAGGAGGACAAGTAAATGTTTTGAGGAAGCATGGCATAGCAAGAACACCAGGGGGCCTCGCATACCTGCCTTTGAAGTTTATTATGTTTGGCAAGACCCTCTCAGAGCCTACGTTCATAGCTGTGAAATTAGCCATAAACATGCTCCCTCCAAGGCCTTCTGTTGGGAGGATTTATAAGGATTTAAATATGCTTAGCACAGAGTGCAGGCCATAGGAGATACTCAGTAAATGGGATCCCCCCTCTGCCCGACCTGTAACCCTACGTGGAATCCTATGATAGACTTTGCCTAAGAGTGACCGAGGCAGCATTGTCATTGCCACGGCTAGAGCCCCCATTGTATTTAGTTTAACCTTCGCTCTCTAAAGGTCAGAATACATTTCTACAACACCACACATTTTATTTAGTGCTGCACACACAGTGGTTTTAGTGAGGGCCTTAATAGTCCCCCCAGAGGTTCCACGTATGCACTCCTTGCACTCTGCCACCTGTGCTGTGGGGCTAGTATCCCGCAATGACAGTGCACCCCCAGCTTATGCCTGGGAGACGTTCTTAAAGTCCCAGTGGCGACTGATACGTTTACATGCTGTTTATGAAAGAGATGGAGTTTGGGTGGTGATGGGAGGGAGGGAAGGAGAAGAAGGAAGCGCCGTAACTCCATCTGATGGGCACAGAAGCAGAGGAAGAGTAACACGTATGCTGTGCACTCCCCCTTCCCTTCTTGCCACCCAATCCCTGATCCCAGCTGGATCTCAATATAGAATAATAAAACTGTGATTAAGATCACGTAAACACAATTTATTTTTTCATTAAGCTCCATAATATACTTTTGCACTTGTTTCTATAAAGCTTCAGATGACCTCAGCAAAAGAGTTGACGCTTTGCCTGTAATATAATTTGCATGTCCCTATCCTCTTTAAAAGTGCCAGTTTCCTTGAATCATTTTACAGATATTAACTCCCAAGACAGTATAAGCATCATGGCCTTTTGGACAGGTGGGCTGTTGTCTTCTATTCATTTTGAGGTTGTTAGGGACTCTTTGGTAATAGGATCTTCCTAATCTACGATATTATTGGTTATTAAATATGGATGACTTGTTTGATGTAGTGGGGCTTGTTTTCAATGATCCCATTAGGCCAGGCGTGGTGGCTCATATCTGTAATCCCAGCACTTTGAGAGGCCGAGGCAGGAGGATCACTTGAAGTCAGTGAGCCACCACGCCCGACCCGGAGTTGCATCTCTTAACGGCATCCCAGTTCGAGTCTCAGCCAAGGGAGCAGGCATCCATGCCCTGGGGCCTGAACTGTGGCATGGGAGTGGGGGGCACAGATGTTTTGGCAGAAGGTGGCTACCCAGGTCCAAGCCTCAGACATCTTTCCTCCTTGTCAGACCTTCCTCCTGGATGAGTCATCTGTGTGGGGGGCGGGTGAGAACCTCTTTGTGGAGGCTCTGGGAAAGCCGACTTGGAGCTTGGAGCCTCCACAGTTATATAAATGGAAAATTAGAAAAAAACAAAAAGGCCTTGTGGGCTTGTAAAGATGGAATACATTGTAGCTGAAAAAATTCTTGGCTGAGAAAATGTGAGGAGTGCTAAGGCGGTGGTTGGAGGATTTTTTTTTTTTTCTTGGTAAAGGGAGACAGTGGCTGCAGAAGGCACCAGCTGTCCCCACCTCTTTGCCGTTGTTGAAACAAACACGCAAATGGAAAGGACTTTGCAATGCAGAGTCTAAGGAGGGAAAATGAAAATATGACAGATACAAAGAACTGAATGCATTCTGAAATCTTAGGGGAATAAAAATATCTAGTATTGAGACAGCCCAAAGCTAAGAGTCTGCAAACTCAGAAACAGCAAGAAGCTTTTTCACAAGAAAAGGAAACTTAGTGCTCTAGGTACATAGAGGTGGAGAGGAGAGCCTGTGTGTTTTAATCTGTCACCCGATATCTTGTATAGCTGTAGGATTATGGAGTGATTCAGTTTCCTCTCTGTAGCAACATCCATGAAAATATCTATTTACTTACTGCCTCGGGAAAACATTCAAATTTATGATTTAATCAGCTTCAAAGTATTTCTGCTGAGTTTTGTTACTTTGTTTAATTTAACTTTTTTATTATGTGGTAGCTGGTGGATTGTAGGCATATTTAGCGGTTGGGAAATGTCTAAGGAAAGATTACCTTTGATAAAAAGCCAGTAGGAAGGGAATTGAAGGACGCAGAGTCGATGCCTGCAGTTTCTTGTTTTTGTTTCCCCAGCTCTGGAGTCAGACTGCATAGGTTTGCATCCTGACTCTTCAAGTTACCGTGTGACTTTGAGCAAACTTCTTAACTTTTCTGTGCCTCAGTTTCCTCTAAAATGTGATCATAGTTGTATTTACCTCAGAGATTGTCGTGAGGATTAAATGAAATACTATATAAATGCTTAGAGCAGTGTATCATCTTTCAAAAGAAAATTAAGTGTTACCATTTGTAACTATCAGCTTCCAAGACACTTAATTTCTTCTTTAATTTTCCCACTTAGAACCTAAAGTATATTTCTGTAAATGGGCACAACAGCTGGATCCCGACGTAATGACATTGATTTACGTTGTAAGTAACATACTACTGCCACCAGAGTATTTCTGGACAGTGTCTTGATAACTTTCGGTAATTTGGCTGTACCCTGTCATTCATTCCGTACATGTTTATTGAGCATCTATTATATGCTAGAAATGACATGAGCTATGGAAAATATGAACATGAAAAATAAAGAGCCCACAGATTAGTGACAAAGACAGAGAAGAAACAAATGCCTTCGATACAGTCTTTTGTACGTCAAAGTTTTTAGCCCTCTTGACAGTGGCTTGAGAGACCAGGTGTACAGACTTCTTTCGGGCTCAGGTCCTGCAAGTTGTAGGATGGGGGCCAGGATAATTTGCCACCAGCAAGCTTGGATTAAGCCACCTGCTGCTGCCCAGAATGCGATCCAACCTTTCCCAGTGAAAATGCAACCTTAGGAGTCAGGACCCAGGCAAGAGGGGGAGTGTGTAAAGACCTACACTGTATTCCACTAAGAACAAATAACTAATCACACAGCAGAACCTCTGGTATATAAACAAAGACATCCAGGCTGAACACAACCCCACCAGCGATATGTACCTCCGAGTGTACACCAGGGTATATAAAAAGTTATCCAAATGTCTGTTGCCTTTGACATTTGATCAATCACTATTGGAGTTTTCATCAACTTGTTCAGACTATACCATGGATCTTTGCTGGGTGGATTAAGGTTTTGAATGTATTGCTTGTGTATTTCATCATGCAGTCAAAATCCACCTCCCACATAAGCCTGTTGTTGGATAGAGCTCCCAGTCATGAAAGTCTGTCCTCTTTTTCTCCCCTTCTATTTCTTGGTATTAATTTCAGCTTAATCAAGTCTTCTGGCCCTGTGATTCCAGGAACAGTTGGGTTCTGGCTAAAAGCAAAAGAGAAAACCGCCTGTTTCAGTCGCATAAGGTGATGTGGCAAGAACTTGTTTCTGGGGAATCCAAGATCTAGCCATTTTCAGCAGTGGTCATAGCGGACTGGAACGGGGGCGCCACCTGCAGGCTAAGGGGGAAAACACAGAGCGAGAAACAACCTTGCTTTACGGGACAGGCATTTAAAGGCAAAGGAAATTCAGTCCCTCTGTGATAGACAGTAATGAACTCAGCAGGCTCTCTTGTAGATAAATATGCATGAGAATGCATCGTTGGAAGAGCTCTCACGTATTCCCTTCATTCCTGCCTTTTGGAGTTTCAGAATGTTTTACATTTTATGTTCATTTATATTTTTCTTTGTCAGAGTATGGAGATCCTAAAATCATCTGCCAGGGTATTTGCTGCTTCTTGGTACTGCTTGCTGCTCTTTTCAGAGAGAGCAGTGCCAGGTAAAATATTCTGCATTCTCATAAGAAGAGGTGAATGTCATTGCGTTCCCTGTTAATATGAGGCAGGGAAGGACGCTCTGGCCCGGAGCCGGAGTCCTCACACCACTTTGGTCTCTGTCCTTTCTAGCAGATCTAAATATCTACTCTGTCTACACCCTGTTTTTACAGAAACACCAGTGCTAGTCTAGAATGAAGGCAACATTGACAGCAGTGATGATCAAACGTTCGTTTTTCAATATGCCATGAAAAATAACTTGGTCCAAAATAAAATTCTGTCCGTATATTTCTATTTAGATATATACCTCCCATAAAGGTAAAATGTTTTTCTCGGACGTAATTTCAGATTTTCTGTGTGCCCTACCAACAGATCAGGTTTCTCCTAAGTTTTTCAGTGGAAAATGTGATCGGCAAATGTATCAGCTGTTCCTCTGTTAGCTTTGTTGATTGATGCTTTTGAGGGGCAGAATAGGTTTATTTGCTGATTTGTGCATTTTATCAGGTACAAAGGACATAGCAGATGTGGAAGATGCTTTTAAGAACTTCACCAAGAAGCTTGAGGGCCACCCTAAGGGAAGCTCCACTCTCCTTCAACTGAAGCTCTCCAGGGACAATAGGAGCTGATGTTTTTGGAAGCGTCGCGCTGCCAGGGTCAGTGTCGCAGGTTCAGGAATGTCAGGATGCAGCCCTGTGTCTAGAGTACTCATGGCTAGGACAGGCGCACACATAACTATAATACCAAGCCAGCCTGCAGCAGCGCCATGGAGGGGCACACAGGGTGAAGAAGGGTGTCTTAGCTGGAGTTGCTACAACAGAACGCTGTAGACTGGGCAGCTTCAATGTGGATGTGTGTTTCTCACAGTTCTGGAGGGTGGAAGTTCAAGAGCAAGGTGGTGGCTGATTCACTTCCTGGTGAGGGCTCTCTTCCTGGTTTGCAGACGGCCTCCTTCTCACTGTGTTCTCACATGGTGGACAAAAAGAGGGCTCTGGCGTCTCTTCTTATAGGGACACTAATTGCATCCTGGGGGCCCCATTTGTTTGACATCATCTAACCTGATCGTCTCCCAAAGGCTCCATCTCCTAATACCATCATACTGGGGGTTAGGGTTTCGTGTGTATTTAGGGGTAGGGGAGACTAACATTCAGTCCATAACGGAGGGGAAGATTCAGCTGTAGGATTATCAGGCTCAGAGAATTAGACTCTATTATCTCCCCCGCCTACACACACACCCCTGTACTGATGAGAAAAGTAAAGCAGCGAAGGGGAGGGTACTGAGCTTAGCAGCAGCCAGCTTCATTGTCAGTTCCATACCTGGGAGAGCCTCAGAGCCCACCCTCTGTGAAAGGAGGGAGGCATGAGCATGTAAAAAATATATACTTCTCCATGGAAAAGATGGTTTTGACATTCCCGGAGGCATGGTACCTATTTCAGATCTCCTTAGAGTTTCTGTTAAGTGGGTGCCTCCCTTTTCTTTTGAGATGGAGTTTTGCTCTTGTTGCCCAAGCTGGAGTGCAGTGGCACCACCTTGGCTCACTGCAACCTCTGCCTTCCAGGTTCAAGCGATTCTCCTGCCTCAGCCTCCTGAGTAGCTGGGATTACAAGCGCACGCCACCAGGCCCGGCTAATTTTTTGTATTTTTAGTAGTAACAGGGTTTCACCAAGTGAGTGCTGCTTTTAAGAAGTCAGATGATAGGCAACTTGTGGACGATGCCTTTAGTTTATCTAAGTCCTGTTTCGGCTTTGGGGTTTCCATGAGTTGCGTTTTACCCTGAGGTTGGTGAAGTGCAGCATTGGGTTAACTTTGCTCCCACGAATTCCAGGGGTGCCCATTGCTAACTGGCTTCTCACAGCAATGATATTTGAGGCTGGAATGGTCTCTCTGTCGGCACAGTACACAGTTATTCACTGGTGGCTTATTGGTTAAAACAAAAACCAAAAAGAAACAGGGAGGGACTGCAGACTAGGATCCATGTTTGTAGAAATCTGAGCAGGGAGAAAGGAAGAAAGGAGGGTTGGGGCACCCCTACATGTCCTCCCTTCAGTTGCAGATGTTTGTTAGGATGTGGTCAGATGTGGGGAAGGGCAGGTGGCCATGGAAGCAGGGCCCCCAACAAGTGGCATTCACCTGGATGGATGCCCCACAGTCCAGCATCTAGACTTCAGCTGGTTTGTCAACACACCAAGTGTGGATCCTTTTGTTGGAACAGAATCCCTCAACAGAGACAGAATGCCAGTATTATTGATTCATAATAAAATGTGTAATTATCCAGTGGGCTCATGTTGGCTAAGTAGCATCGTCTTTCCCCTTTAGGGCAAAAATACTTAGAAAGGCAAACTGTAATCAGAAGATTGCTTGGATGGATGGGATCAGAGCAGGAGGAGGGAATGGGGTTATGTTGACAGCTGATGCCATCAGGCTGTGATAGCTGGTTTGGAACCCTCACCTCCACTGTAAGGACATCCCTGCCACAGCCCATGGTCACGGCATGTAGCCAGGACTCTGCTTTCCCAGTGGTCCTGTGGAGGGGCTGCTGACTGGGAAGGTGGTGGGCTTCTCTAAGTCTCTTATCCATGGTCCCCCTGCTGACCGACCCCACCGTCACCCCCCACCCCCGTAGGCATAGACATGTTATATCTTTAGAATATGAATCCAGACAACCGTCTACCTTCATACATGGCATAGTCCCCAAAACATGCACCCCTGTGCAAAATGGAACAGTGCACTTACATGCTCCCAGCCCAGAGAGGTTTAAAAGTATATTTATATTTTTAATTATAATTTTAAAATAAAAAGTATATTTATGTATTTATAAATAGGTGCATTAAGGCCAGGTGTGGTGGCTCACGCCTGTAATCCCAGCACTTTGGGGGGCCAAGGCAGGCGGATCATGAGGTCAGGAGTTAGAGACCAGCCTGGCCAACATGATGAAACCCTGTCTCACTAAAAATACAAAAAATTAGCTGGGCTTGGTGGCAGGTGCCTGTAATCTCATCTACTCAGGAGGCTGAGGCAGGAGAATTGCTTTAATCCAGGAGGTGGTGGTTCCAGTGAGCCGAGATCACGCCACTGCACTCCAGCCCGGGCAACAGAGCAAGACTCCATCTCAAAAAATAAATAAGTAAATAAATAAAAATAGGTACATTAAATTACGCGCACACACACACACACACACACACACACACACACACAATGTCTGATTATCCCTGGTCTTTTAGTTACCTTTTTTTATTGATACATAATGCTTCTACCTATTTATGGGGTATATGTGATGTTTACTCGCATAGAATGTGTAATGATCAAGTATCATTACTTCAAATATTTGTCTTTTCTGTGTTGGGAATACCTCAAGTCCTCTCTTCTAGCTATTTTGGAATATACAATGCAGTATTGTTAACCAAAGTCCCCCTACTCTGCTATGGAATATTAGAACTATTCCTTCTATCGAACTGTATGTCTGTATCCACTCACCAATCCCCTCAGATGCCCCCTACACCCTTCCAGCCTCTGGTATCTATCATTCTACTCTCTACCTCCATGAGATCCACTTTCTCAGCTACCATATATGAGTCATCACAGTTCTTGATGATATATTTCCCCATGCCTATAGCTTTTTGCTTTTCATTCTTTTATAACTGAATCTGAACATTGGCCTACCTAGATTCCAGTGAGCATCCAATTGGTCACTACTGTTCCGTGTGATCAGTTCCATCTTTGTCTCTTCTCAAATGCATGACTACTGCGATATCTTCATTTCTTATCACTAGCTGCTTCAGGTGCATTTTATCATTTTCCTCTTTTAAAATAAATAATAGGAAAATGCCCCAAATATTCAATAAACTGTTGAACAAATACTGCTCTGTAGATGGATACAGCCATTTTGTGCAAACTTAACTTTTGGCTTGAAGTGATTGGCACAATACAAGGCTCAAATTATTTGTGGGAAAATCTAGCTTTTGCATACAAAACGTGATGTCACCCTTTATGTTATGTGATATAACATAGTATGCTGTGTTTTCAAAAGTTAAATATACAAAAGTTAGGGAAGTTGATAACCACAATCAGATTATACTTGGATCTCGGGGGGAGAAGCGTGGGATGGCATTTGCCTTTTTTTTTTTTTTTTTTTAGATGAAGTCTCTCTCTCGCCCAGGCTGGAGTGCAGTGGTGCGATCTCGGCTCATTGCAGCCTCCGCCTCCCTAGTTCAAGCCTCAGCCTCCCAAGTAGCTGGGATTACAGGTGCGCGCCACGATGCCTAGCTAATTTCTGTATTTTTAGTAGAGACAGGGTTTCACCATGTTGGCCAGGCTGGTCTCAAACTCCTAACCTCAAGTGATCCACCCGCCCCAGCCTCCCACAAGTGCTAGGATTACAGGTGTGAGCCACTGCGCCCGGCCCATTTTGCTTATTTTAATAAATTCAGTAAATAGTTATTGAGTGCTTGCTGTGCGTCAGGCTCAGTGCTAAGCATCTGTCGTCAAGTTCTAGGAAGGGGGAGAATGAGGGGACACCTTCCTGGTGCCTTTATGATACCGCCTCGCACTTTATCTCTCTGAAGTGGTTTTGAAATCCCTTAGACCAGGGACTCTCAGCCTTGGCGCTGTTGACATCTGGGGCTGGAGAATTCTTTGCTGCAGAGGATGTCTTGTGTATTGTAGGATGTTTAGCAGCACCCTTGGCTTCCACCCACTAGATGCCAGTAGCATCCCCGGTCTCCAAACATTGTCATATGTCCCCTGCGGGACAGAATCACCCCAGCTTGAGAACCATTGCATCAGACCCTCCGGCTTTCTTGACTTTGCCAGAAAAATTTGCACTGGGCCTGCCTACTGTTCCGTCTAGTGTTGTACGTGTTGAGCCAATTTGTTCAAAAGCCTCAGAGTGGTGCATGGGAGACAGATGGGCTCTGAGAATGAAAATGCATTTGGTTCATAGCAATAAGTATGTGCCGTGTCATGAGAACTTCTCACACCTAGTGTTTTGCACACCCAGCACCCTGCACCTTCTTTGCCCCATTTCCATCCCCCGAGATGAAGGCTGCGACTGCGTCATGTGAATTGGAACAATTCAACTAAATTAACAGTATGGCATCATGCAGAGAGTGGGCCTGGAACATTGGCTGAATTTTTTTTAACTATATTTCTGGAATTGAACTGGTATCTTGACCCAGTGTGCATACTTAGCGTGGTGTTCACTGCAATTCGTGATGGGAGTAGAGGCCAGGCTGGTACCATCCCCCGCGGCCCGGCTGTCGGGACTCTCTTACTAGAGCAAGGAGGGAAGCAAGGGAAAGCGTGAACTGGCAGCACCAGATCCCGTGAGCAATGCTTCTACCCAGATAAATCAGGGTATATGTATTCACTGAGGATACACTGTGATATTTTCTCATTTTAAATGTATTGGTCGGTGTTGTACATTTCATAGTCTTTTATTACATTTGGTTTAAAGTATTATTCAGCAGACATAATATCTTTTTAAAAAGCAGTCTTTGTATTGGTTTTGTAAGTAATTTTAAAAATTACATTTTGATTTTCAACATCTACTCCAATTTTTTGGTACATGTTTATAGCCAAGTTATGCTTTCACAGTGAACTATAAGGGAAATAATGAGGAACTCTTAACTGCTTGTTCCTCTTGGTTGCCAGTAAAATCAGTATAATTAGGCTTTCATGAAAGCCACCGGATAGTCCTTATAAAAAAATAATCACCACCATTCCCAGTAATATATTCACTGCCAGGCAGCTTGGAGTAATGGAGACATTGGAAGAAAAATTGGCGAAGTTATTGTTAGCAGAACTACCTCTTACTCAAGGCAACTATCTGAAGTTTGGAAGTGGTCTTTTCTCCTTCCTGATGAGAACAATACATGTACATTTTTCTCCATGAAAAAAAGATTTTGACCAGCCCAGGCAACATAGACCTCTTCTCTACAAAGGTAAAAAAAAATTAGCCAGGTTTACTGGTGCATGCCTGTGGTCTTAGCTACTCAGGAGGCTGAGGTGAGAGGATCACTTAAGGCCAGGAGTTCGAGACCAGCCTGGATAACATAGAGAGGCTTTGTTCTCTACAAAAAACTAAAAAAAAAAAAAAAAAAAAAAAAGCTGGATGTGGTGGTGCACACCTGTAGTCCCAGCTACTTGGGAGGCTGAAGTGGGAGGATTGCTTGAGCCCAGGAGTTTGAGGCTACAGTGAGCCACGATTGCATCACTGCACTCCAGCCTGGGCAACAGAGTGAGACCCTGTCAAAAAAAAAAAAAGAAAAAAAAAAAAAGATGCAAAGAAAGAAATTTCAGCATTGAAAGATATAGATACTATACTGAAATCATTAACTAGTGCAGTGTGTCATTATAGACCTGAAAGGGCATATTTCATACTAAATTATTTTTATTCACAATGCTCAGGAGTTGAAATTTTCTTTTTCTAAGTAGGAGCTTCTCTTCTACCATTCTCTTCTGACCCCTTACAAAGTAAGAGCAGGATCCAAAGCTCATCAAACCCGTGTGTCATTTCAGCAAGCCGTTGACTCATGTTTTTTGGATCGATTTCTAGTTTTGTAATGATTGGGTTGTCTCATGTTAAAACATGCAGTCTTGAAATAGGGTTCGAAAGACAACTTTTAATGATTCACAGACACTATTTGGTTTCTTTTAAGCAGGTAGAAAAAATACCAGAATTACCACTCACCTTAAATTTTGGCTTGATTTGTCTAAATTGCAATATTTGATTGTTATACAGCATAAGAAAGTTTCTTGTCAACTCTGGTGTATCTGACGCCATTTGCTTCAGTGACGGTACCCGCAAGGTGGGAATCTTTGCCTAAAAGAAGGATTTTAATTAGTAGACACTCAAGCCACCAGATGGCTCCCTTAGGTTTAAAAATCTCCACCTGGGGGAAATAAATGGACTTTTCCCGAGTAAATTTAGAATAATGCCCTAAACTTGTAATGTGAGCAGGTCTTCAGAGTTTCGAGCTGAAGTTACAGGTTTAGAGTTGTCCGTTGGAGGTTTTTGTTTCTTCGTTTAATGATTCAAAAACAGGTTATGATACAAGATCTTCAAAATGGTTTTACCACGTGCATCATGACTTAGAATCTTCGTTGGCTCTTTTGGTTTTTTTCATTCAAAGTTGAAATGCCTCACCTCTTCTTTCTTTTTCTCTCTACTAACCATTTTCTACTGAGCACACCGTACCTTATCAGTCTCATAACTGGGCCACCTAACTCTCCCTAAGACAGCACTAGGAGTTGACACCCAGAGAATCTGTAAGTCATGTACTGCTCATCTAACGAACAGTCCCTGCTAGCCTTGCCTGCTTCTTTTGCATAGACCCCACTCTTGGGCACTTCCACATCTGCTAAGTCCACTGAAACCCAGTGGGGTGGATTCATCTCATCAAAAAGAAATAGAGACAAGGTACGACAATTACACGATTTTTGACCGAAGGTTCTCATGGGAAGTTCCCCATTAAAATTGTTATAGAGGCCGGGCACAGTGCTCACATCTGTAATCCCAGCACTTTGGGAGGCTGAGGCGGGTGGATCACCTGAGGTCAGGAGTTCGAGACCAGCCTGGCCAACATGATGAAACCCCGTCTCTACTAAAAAGACAAAAAGTAACCAGGCGTGATGGCGCATGCCTGTAATCCCAGCTACTTGGGAGGCTGAGGCAGGAGGATCACTTGAACCTAAGAGGTGGAGGTTGCAGTGAGCCGAGATCACACCAACTGCACTCCAGCCTGGGCGACAGAGTGAGACTGTGCCTCAGGAAAAAAAAAAAGAAAAGAAAACTGTAAAAAGAATTTCCCTCATTTCATGAATGCACCACCCTAGGTCTCTTGTATCAAGAGAAATCTGGGAGGAAACACTTTCCTGGCGCCTGTGGGCAGGGGTGAGGCAGGAAGGAGTGAGTAGGCTGGATTGAGCAATCTTCAACAGAATCCTGTTTCGCTTTTTAGGGTTAGAGCCACTTTGCACTAACCTTTCCACTGACAGAACCACTCACTAGGAAACCGAAGGAACTCAGGAAGAACCCAATGCCAGCACTGAACCACTGCGTCCCTGCCAGTCTTACTCCTCCTCCTTCAGGGAGCACTTTTTACCTGGCAAGGCTGTTTCACAGTTATCCCAGGATGAAACCTATGGATAACACTCTTTTAGCAGGTGTAGAGACTAGAAAATAATTGCTCATCGCATCCCAGCCTTTAGATTCCAGTCCTCTGGGAAGTGTGGCCGAGAAGGGGACAGTTGCGAGCAATCCAGCTCGAGTTTTAGCACACAGAAGAATTACCTGAGGATATCACTAAAGCAAAGGTTGCTGGGCCCTGCCTTCTGAGATGCTGATTCAGTGGGTCTGGGTGGGAAAGGAGGCGTGAATTTGCATCTAGAACAAGCTCCCATGTGATACCAAGGACTGGTCCAAGGACAACCCTTTGAGTAGCAAGACCTTTAAGAACATGCTTCTAATACCCAGCTGTTGTCACCTGGAAGGAGGGATGCCTTTGGAGGTGAACAACAGAGCCACTCAAACCCTTTTCCATCTGAACCACAGAGGACTGGATGTCACTCAGGACTCATGACTTGAATTAGGGTATAAAAGAACCCAGCCTGGTCCGTCTGCAGAATTCCTAGCGAAGAGTCACTCTTGGGGTATCAATGAGAGAAGAGGCTGGGCATCAGAGCATCATGGAGACAATGTGCCTCTTGGTTTTAGGCCTTCATTTACAGATGATTTTAGACAGTCCCATTAAAGACACAGTTCCCTTGAACTTCACAGACATGCTGAGTGATGACAAACCTTGGCAGGTCTGTGACCAGTTTCTTCCAACAAGTTACTTCTAGGCATTCCTACTAATCTTTCAACCCACTCATTGCTTAAGGGTAATAAGATCTAGAGATGACGTGGTAGATAAGACTGTTGACACATTCTCTAATCTTAGCTAAGCAAATAGAGACTCATTGTCCCAAGCCAGTGGCTGGCACAGTGCCCTGAATGTCTTAACAGAGTTTGACAGGGAAATAGGAGCCCTTCAACCCTTTTTTGAGACTGAAACTACAATAGTGAGAAGATTATTTTTCTCTCTCGAATGGCCCCGAAGAATCAATAAGGATTCAAGGGTTTTCCTCTCCACGGTAAGGAGATTGTTCTTGGCAAGTTATGCTGAGAAGCCTGTTGTATGCCTTGTCCTCCCTCAGTCATTTCAGCCTTAGAATTGAATTAACTGCAGGCCCAAGGACATAAATGAACCACGTGAGTCATTTTTCAAAAGTGAACGACAGGGCACCTGTCTTCTGGAATTGGTGAATCCATTCAGCGGAGACTCTTGACAAGGCTTTGTGTGAGATGATATAAATAGGCCCTGACCTGCGGGGCTTTTGTTGTCTTTGGGTGAGATAGAGACATTTGTACACAAATAATCACAAACTGGCTAAACTGTGCCACGTGATTAGCAAACATGCGCATGCCCAATCAGCGAGATCTTCACGGTCAAGGGACTAATGTCTGGAGAAGCTTGGACGTACAGAATAGCATGACCGTTAGTCTTATATCCTGTCGTGGTTCCCCACACATTTCAATTACTTGATAAGTAATTCGAGACCAGTCACAGGCTTTTTTCTCACTTAATGGACAGCCTTGACGAGGGCTAGCAATTTCTTCACTTCTTGTTCCAAATATAGCCAACTTATAAAAACACCTTCTGGAACTCCATACAGGGAAGAATAGGATTTAATCACAGGAAATGTATCGGCAGGCTGTGCATTACTCAATTTAGCACTGTTGGGAGCAGATCAAAATCTGGGATCCATGGTATTAGATGGCTCCAAGCTTCAAAATTTTGTGTTGCTTTCACTGGCTACCATCCATCCATCCATCCATTCATCCATCCATCCATCTATCCATCCATCCATCCATCCATCCATCCATCCATCCATCCATCCATCTATCCATCCATCCATCCATCCATCCATCCATCCATCCACCATCCATCCATCCATCCATCCATCCATCCACCATCCACCATCCATCCATCCATCCATCCATCTATCCATCCATCCATCCATTCATCCATCCATCCACCATCCATCCATCCATCCATCCATTCATCCATCCATCCATCCATCCATTCATCCATCCATCCATCCATCCATCCATCTATCCATCCATCCAAAAAATATTTACTGAGCAGCTACTAGGTGCCAGGGCCTTTGTAGGCATCAGGAATATAGTAGTGAACAAAATAGACAAGGACCCTTTGCTCACAGAGCTTATTACCTAGCAGAGGGTAACCCGTAGTAACAGGTACACACATGCATGAACTAGGTGCCTCCAGATAGTAATCATTAGGCCACATGGCTCGATGGGAAATGACTAGAGGGAGATTAGGGTTGTGTGGACCAGTGCCTTCTTTGATAGACAAGCACTGGTTACGGACATGGCCCTAGACTCCAGGTGTCAGAATTACCACTGTAGACCTAATGTCTATAACAGAGGTTTTTGTAGGAGTTACTGAAACCCCTCACTGCCTTCTAAGTGCAGCAGGCTCTATAACAAGAGGGGGCTCTGTTTCCCTAAGTGAGGTAGCTTTCTGAGGTCTCTTTTGTAAGGGCGTTAATCCCATTCACAATGGCTCCACCCTCATGACCTAATCACCTCCACAGGCCCCCCCATTCCTGACACCATCACCTTGGGTGTTAGGATTTCAGTATATGCATTTTGGGAGACAGTCCATGGTAGACTTTAAGATAACTCCAGGCTGGGCGCGGTGGCTCACGCCTGTAATCCCAGCACTTTGGGAGGCTGAGGTGGGCGGATCACGAGGTCTGGAGATCGAGACCATCCCGGGGATAACACAGTGAAACCCCGTCTCTACTAAAAATACAAAACAATTAGCCGGGCTTGGTGGCGGGTACCTGTAGTCCCAGCTACTAGGGAGGCTGAGGCAGGAGAATGGTGTGAACCCAGGAGGCAGAGCTTGCAATGAGCCAAGATTGTGCCACTGCACCTCCAGCCTGGGCAACAAAGTGAGACTCCGCCTCAAAAAAAAAAAAAAAAAAAAAAAAGATAACTCCAAAGAATTTGTAAAGGAGTGTAAGTTACAAAGTTATCCCCTAGAAGTTATAGGAATTTGCCCTTCAGCATCCTCATCTGTAAGTGGAGAAAATGATACTTCATGGAGAAGTTATGAGGAATTCTTAGCCAAACACTGGGCACACAATAGCCATTTGGCAAATGTTGGTTTCTTCCCCTCCGGCCTACCAAAGGATTTGGACGAGGTCAGTTCAAAGGTCCTTACCATTTAAACTTGAAGCTATAAGATTAAAATCCCTGTCCTAACAGAGTTTCTAGCATTAAGGCGGAAACAGAAATGTAAGGCATGGCCCTGATCACTAAAAAGGATGTGATCTATTGGGAACTACTTGGAACAAGAGTGAGAAGTAGAAAAGAGCAAACAGTCAGGAAATGTGATTTAATAAGTATGTGACAGAATATTGAAAGTGTTCATTAGTATATCTCTAACGGAGGTATAATCGGTGCTCTCGGGGCAGGTAGAAAATGGTGTGGGCTGGAATTTGAGTGTAGATGGGAAAAGGTAGAAAGGAAGGTGTTCCGGAGTCCACATGGGAGGTAGAACTATGTGAACACTGCATGGGGAAAAGAAGAAATGGACGTGAAGAGGCTAAAGTCCCAGGGTGTCAGGCAGTGGGCTTGTGTATTGCAGGCCCACACGTCTCAAAGCAATCTCATTGAGTCACACTTAATTAATTTAGAATTTATCATTATTTGGAAGGAGACAGGCTGCAGTTTGGGAGAATTGAGATTTATTAGGTGTTTGAATGGTCTGAACGGGAGAATTGTAGAATTTTTGCTTTAAAAGGAAAAGAAGTCTGACCTCTTCCATGTAACAGATGAGGCGTCTGCAGCTCACAAGGTTAGAAAGCTTCTCTGACCTCGCACAGATGGTTAATGACAGAACCCAAACTAATTAAATCCTGCATTTCCCTGAATCGTTTTTGGGGCATCTCATCTCAGAAAAGGAGGGGAAGGTTATCTACTTAAGGAAGGTTATCTGCTGAAAATACCGCAGTAGTATTGATTACATTAAGGCATACAGGAATTGCAATATGGTACAGATGAACATGCATCTTTTGCTGCTGTGTAAGCTCATCACTAATCAGCCTACTTATAAATGAAAGCAAGACCTCCAAGAGGCAGAATAGTTACTATGTAAATTGAAAGGCATTTTTTTCTATTAAAATACATCATAAATAATTATGTTTATATCCTTGCAGTAGTTTAAAACTCCATTAGCAGGTTTTGTTGTTGTTGTTGTTGTTTTGACATTCTTTTTTTATATTTTTTATTATACTTTTAAGTTCTAGGGTACATGTGCACAATGTGCAGGTTTGTTACATATGTATACATGTGCCATGTTGGTGTGCTGCACCCATTAACTCGTCATTTACATTAGGTTTATCTCCTAATGGTATCCCTCCCCACTCCCCCCACCCCACAACAGGCCCCGGTGTGTGATGTTCCCCTTCTTGTGTCCAGATGTTCTCATTGTTCAATTCCCACCTATGAGTGAGAACATGCGGTGTTTTGACATTCTGTCGCACAGGCTGGAGTGCAGTGGCATGATCCCAGCTCACTGCGACCTCCACCTCCCAGGTTCAAGCAATTCTCGTGCCTCGGCCTCCCGAGGAGCTGGGATTACAGACGCCAGCCACCATGCCCGGCCAAATTTTTATATTTGTAATAGAGATGAGGTTTCACCATGTTGGCCAGGTTGATCTCAAACTTTGACCTCAAGTGATCCCCCCACCACAGCCTCCCAAAGTGCTGGGCCTCCATTAGCAGGTTTTTAAATGTGTTTCTATCTTTTTGTCTTGGGCTGCCTTCTATTTTAACAGAGTGAGGAAAATGGCATCCGTGTGCATGGAGAAGGGACTCTGGCGGCCAGGGTTTGTGTTCTGGGGCTTTCCGAGTCCTTGAGTGGGTTCTGGAGTCACTTAGGATAGGAGTCACTTCACTTACAGGAGTTTTGCTTGTGCAGAGGTCTCATCTGCTTTGGATTTACTACACCCATCACTCTGCGTCTTCTGGTATAAAAAATGGAATGTGATTGCTGGACAAAAGCAAAACCTTGTAAATCCACTTTAAAGAAAGCAAGTGAATACATCCCGGTTGTCCTAGACACTGAGAAGTCCTCACATTTAAATGGCTGTTTGGGAAAATATTAATACTTTGAGGAGCTTGACACCGGGCAACCGCTGTCTGAGCTTCATAGGAAGGAGATGCTTCTGTGTGAATGAAATAAAGCCCAGCTCAGGGCAGCCTGAGTTCTGTGGGCCTTCACTTGGGTCTAGCCAGGTGACAGAATGTGATCCGTCTGAGTCGGAGGCTGCAGTGAGCTACGGTCACACTGCTGCACTCCAGCCTGGGTGACAGAGCCAGACCCCATCTTTTAAAAAACAACAACAAAAAAGTGATCTCTCTGTGTCCCAGCATCTGCCACCTGAGATGTTTGATGTAACTGTGAAAAGAAAAAAGGCACGTTTCTTTCAACCACATCTCTTTCAACAATCTAAACTTCACAAATGATAACCAGGCACATCCGTCTAGTGTTTTGCAGCAGAAGCAAGGGTCCCACTGTGTTTCTCCTTAGCCGTGTGGACTGGGGGCAGCTGGAGAACCCTCAGATCCGCAGTCCTCTGTGGACTCAGCTTGCAGATCCCTGCCTGGTACCTGCCCACATTGCCACAGGAGCCAGTAAGAAAATAACAGCAGGGGCTCTTTGTCAACCATGGAAATCGGCACCCTTGGAATGCATTAATCTTAGGTTGGTGAAAAAGTAATCGTGCTTTTTGCCATTACTTTTAATGGTAAAAATTAAAAGTAATGGCAAAAACCGCGATTACTTTTGCACCAGCCTAATATATTCTTACGTGTGAAAGTATTTGTAGCTTCTTTCCATTAAACTCAAAAGTAGGGGGTTTTCTTCCTCAACACTAAAGGACATCAAAGTAGTAATTTTCAAGAGAGGGTAAAGTGCAATGTCAGCTCAAATATATGAATCCAAACATGATTTCTAAAAAGATGATTTAGCCAGAAGAGTTAGTAATCTGACAAAGTTTAACAGCTTTCTTAAAAAGTCATAAGTACCCACTGGCAATGTCAATTACTACTTTATTTTCTCAACAGTCTTCTCTCATTTCGACATCTTGCAGGAAAGAGCAACATCATGAGGCATGTCTACACCTGCTTCTGTGGGAGAAGGAATGCACGGGATTCCAAAACTGGTCATGTTCGTCTAGCCAGCTACACACTACTGAATAATATGGTTTTCTTTGTTGTTTTTGAGATGGAGTCTCACTCTGTTGCCCAGGCTGGAGTGCAGTGGCATGATCTCGGCTCACAGCAACCTCCACCTCCCAGGCTCAAGCAATTCTCTTGCCTCAGCCTCCCAAGTAGCTGGCATTACAGGCGCCCACCATCACACCCAGCTAATTTTTGTATTTTTAGTAGAGACGGGGCTTCCTCATGTTGGCCAGGCTGGTTTCAAACTCCTGACCTCAGGTGATCTGCCCCGCCTCGGCCTCCCAAAATATTGGGATTACAGGCATGAGCCACGTCACCTGGCCTGGTTTTCTAGTATATAGACTATTTCTCTTTTTACTTAACCTATAAAATAGAATTGATGACTTGGTAATGTTACAAAGGGAATACTGGGCCAGGTGCAGTGGCTTATGCCTGTAATCCCATTACTTTGGGAGGCCAAGGCGGGCGGATCACAAGGTCAGGAGATCAAGACCATCTTAACCAACATGGTGAAACCCTGTTTCTACTAAAATATAAAAAATTAGCTGGGCATAGTGGCACACGCCTGTAGTCCCAGCTACTTGGGAGGCTGAGGCAGGAGAAGCACTTGAACCTGGGAGGCGGAGGTTGCAGTGAGCCCAGATTGTACCACTGGACTCCAGTCCAGACAGAGCAAGACTCTGTCTCAAAAAATAAAATAAATAAGTAAAAAAATTAAAAAAAGAAGGGAATACTGTAGTTAAGCGGAAAGCTGACTTACATATTGTCAACTTTAATTAGACCTAGTTCCGCAGTAGAATTAAAAGAGACATGTCTCAGAAAATAATTCTACAGAAGCCACGACCAGGACATGCCATCGTTGTTATTAGTAATTATTTTTATACCTGCTGTAGATAGTGCAAGGCTGTGCTCAACGCTTTATATAATTCATTAAATTCTCACACTAGTTCCATGATGATTGAAGAAACTGAGACTTGGAGACACGGTGACTTGCCTCAGTGACGGAGCTTGGATTTGCTCAAATGTCTTCCGGATTCTTGAGCCCACAACCTTACCTACTATGACTGTGGTTTTCAAACATGGGACAGAGTTTTGAGTTCTCACTTTTGTTTCAACGGGATAGCTCATTTAAAAAATGCTTTGCACGTGTTCGTGCATCCAGGTGAGAATTCATTTGAACCCAGCCCCCTCGGGCCCCTGTGCTCCCAGCTGCCCAGGGCCATGGTGAGGAGCGGCTGTATTCAGTCAGGCCTACGGCACGCCATGCCCGTGGCCCCACGCCCAGACTCCCCTTCCGCGTTATCCTCAGCCTGCTCAGCCCAGGGCCTGTGTAGCACGCATGGCACATGGGCTGATGGAGGCTTGTGGCTCATGGGGGCCAAATAGCCAGGAGCTGGGGCTTTATGGTTTTGTAAAAACTCATCACCTGAGCAAGGGAAGCAAAACTAAGCCTCGTTTTGGTGATGCTAGGCTACAACTTACAGGCTTCTGAAGACTTTTTAAAACAATCCCTTTCAAGTCCAGAAATGTTAAGAAGGTTATGACTCAGAAACATCAAAGCAGAATGGATTTGTGGATCTGAGGTTAAATAATCATTTAGGGCAAAGCAGGCATCACTGGTCTGTGCTTATATAACGATATTTCTCACTAGCTTCCTTCAAGAAGCATTTTTACTGATAGCATGTGACTGCCTAAGGAATTTGTGTTTTGACAACGTTTGCACTGTGATTGAGAATAGTGTGCACTGGGCCACAATGTTTTATGGAACAAGCACCATTGTTGGGATGATAAAACATTCAGAGGCATAAGGTACACACAACAGACAACAGTGTCTTCTGGGCACAACCTTTCATATCATGGAGGTTCCTGGAAACACACCACAGCCTGAAACACAACTGCCAGCATCAACGCAGTGAGGTTTTTTTATTTGATTACGTACAGGGGCAGAATCTGGCATATCACAATATATCATAGGATGCACCTAAGAGCCAGGAAATGTTTCACATGTGTCAGGCTTCTAAATTGATTACAGCCTTTTTTTTTTTTTTTTTTTTTTTTTGAGACTGAGTCTCGCTCTGTCACCTAGGCTGGAGTGCAGGGGCGCGATCTCAGTTTGCTGCACCCTCCGCCTCCTGGGTTCAGGCGATTCTCCTGCCTCAGTATCCTGAGTAGCTGGGAGTACAGGCATGTGCCACTATGCCCAGCTGATTTTTGTATTTTTAGTAGAGACGGGATTTCACCATGCTGGCCAGGCTGGTCTCGGACTCCTGACCTCCAATGATCCGCCCGCCTCGGCCTCCTAAAGTGCGGGGATTACAGGCGTGAGTCACAGCTCCCGGCCTTGATCATAGCCGTTTATCCTGACAAATGTGTCAAAGGCTTCCCTGTGAGTAAAACAGAGATGGTGCCTCCATAGCACTGAGTTGCAATTCCAGATTTGTCATGTGTGTTAGAGGGCTTCTGGAGTCACTGCATTGCCCTTCTTAGTAAATGCAGCAGCTTTGCATTTTTGTTCGATTAAAGATATAAGAAGATGCTGCATGTTTTTCTAGCTACCCTCTTGGTGCTAACATCTTGCAGGGACAGCCCAGTTTGCATTTTGAGCCTTCTTGGCTGCATGGACAGATTCTTGGGCAGCGCTAGTTACATCGGTACAAACATTTGAATTGTGTTATAATGTTAGTCCATTAGCAGAGCCCTTAGCTGGGAGTAATTGGCCACTACAGGGCCCAAGTAACCCGTTATTGTGCACTGGCATCGAGAGCAGTGTTTTAAGTGGTCTGACAGGATCTGTGTTTAGAAACTGCAGGTTGTGAGTTACTGTGTGTCGGAAGAGGTGATCCAGTATTGCACTGTTGGTGTGATAATAAGGCTGAGCCCGAGACTTGGCTTCCACATTCATCATAAGGGGATAATGGCTTTGCGCTGTGGACAGCTGCGTTAGGATGAGGCAGATCGGTTTCTCTGGCTGCCCTTTCAATTCCACTCACCACCCTCACCCCATATTTTTCATGCCACAGAGATGCATGCCTTGGCCGCTGAAGTCAGTGTCTCCCTGGAGACTGCTGCTGGTGTCTGGCTTTGGGAGTGTGTGTGTGTGTGTGTGTGTATGTGTGTGCACGCACACGTGCCTCTGCCGTTGCTCCCTCTTCAGGCTTGTGTCTGCCTACAGAAAAGTCTAAAAGACATTCAAGTACTGAATATGATCATTTGCAGATCACTTCTGAAATGAACGATAACTACTACTAACTCTGTAACAGGAGGGAACAGGTTAAAACAGATACTGCAATGCATGAAAAAACTGAAAAGTCACTGAAATAGTTCTTCCTTACTAAAGTTATTAATATTTGGCCTCATGCTGTCCTTTGTGCCTTCATGTCATCGTGGTTGGGCACCATAGAATTCCAAGAATAAAGGAGCTTTGGAGCATGGGACAGGGCAGTCCTGTGCGTGTTTTTCGTTCAGCAAATCTGGCTGAATATGTGCTGAGTGCCCGTGGCTGTTCTAGGTAACAAAATTCAATAAGATCTCCACCTCCATGGAGCAGGGAGAGATAGTACCAATAAACATAATAAATAAGCAAATTCTGTAGCGTGTTAGAAGATGCCGAGTACCTATAGAACAGATTAAAGTGGGACCGAGCTCAGTGGCTCATGCCTGTAATCGCAGCACTTTGGGAGGCCAAGGTGGGAGGATTGCTTGAGGTCGGGGGTTCAAGACCAGCCTGGGTAACATAGCAAGACCTCGTCTCTACAGAATTTTTTTTTTTTTTAATTAGCCAGGTATGGTGGCGTGCACTTGTAGTCCCAGCTACGTGGAAGGGTGAGGCGGGAGGGTCACTTGAGCCCGGGCTGCAGTGAGCTATGATGGTGCCACTGCACTCCAGCCTGGGTAACAGAATGAGACCCTGTCTCAAAAAATAATAATTTGTTTTTAAAAAGGATTAAGTGGTGTAGAGAGATTAAACATTTGAGGAGGAGGGACGGTTAAACTTCAGGGAGCAGGTGACAGCTAAGCAGCCTAAAGGAGCCACATGGGTAGAGGTTGCAGATATTTTCAGGAAGAGCATTGCAGGCAGGGGGAATGGTAAGTGAGGACACCCGAAGTGCGAGGGTGCCTGGTGTGGCCAAGGCCCAGCGGAAGGCTGGTGCAGCTAATGCTGGTGAGGTCGGGGACAAAAGACAGAAATAGGGGTTGAGGTGTAACAGGAGGCCTCGTCCCATAGAGCGTTTTAGGCTCCCCAGGACTCCTGGACTTTGGGCTGACTCTGAGGAGGATGCAGAGCCGCTGGGAGATTTGGACAGAGGCGAATTGTGATCCCACTTGCGTTTGAACAGAACCACTCTGGCTGCTGTGCTATGTTGAGAATGGACAGTAGGGGGCGGTGGTGAAAGCAGGGAGAATGTTGGGAGGCTATGGCAGTGACCCAGTGACCGAGGGACCTAGTTAGGATGTGTTTTAGGCCAGGATGGTTGCCAGGGAGATAGGGAGATGGGGTAGGATTCTGGATGTATCTTCAGGACCATTAGCATTCCCTGGTAGGTTGGAGATGGGCCAGTAAGGGAAACAGAGGGGTCAAAGGTGATGCCAAGATTTTTGCCCAAAGCACCTGAAAGATGGAGTTGCCCTTGACTAAGATGGGGAAGGACGGGGTCAGCACCGATTTGGGGGGAAGATCAGGATTTCATTCTTGGATGTGCTGGGTTTGAAACATCTGAGTCATATCCAAGTGAAGAGTTTGAATAGGCCGTTGGATATATTTAGGATAAAAGCCTGGGCTATAGATACACATTGGGGGTGGAGAGGACCATTGGTGTATTGATTTGAACCTTCATCCACGAGCCAGGATGAGAGCACCAAGGTAGTGAGAGTAGACAGAGGGAAGGGCTACAGACTGAGCTCTGGGGCTGACCAACATTAAGAGCTTGGGAGAAGAGGAAGAACCCGGAAGGGAGACTGAGAAGGGGTGGCTGGTGGAATAGGCAGAAAATCAATAGCAGTACCTTGGAAGGTAAGTCGAGAAGGTGGTTTAGGGAGGAAGGAGTGGTCTCCAGGGTCCAGCCCCACTGGTAGCTCAAGTAGGATGAGGACTGAGAACTGAGTTCTTTGTTCAGCAACATAGAATCATGATACTGGTGATTCTGACAAAAACGCTGTTTGTGAAGTGCTAGGGCCAGAAGCTTGATTGGAGGTGAATGTTCTAGAAAGTCTCCTGGGGAGAGGATTTAAATGTGAGAATGAAAGAGTATGTTTGAGACACTTTGCTGCAAAGGAGAAGAGAGAAATAGGGCAGTCGCTGGCAGGGGAAATGAGATCAAGATAAGGTTTTGGTTTTGGTTTGGTTTGGTTTGGTTTGTTTTAATGAGAAAAAGTACAGTGTATTTGTGTTCCAATTAAAGTGAACCAGCAGAGAGAAGGGAAGGCAGTGCTATCAAAGAAAGTGGAGAGAATTCCTCAAATCAGGTCCTTGAGCAGTGGAGTGGGAATGAGATCTAGTGTACGTGCAAGATTGGCTGTAGAAGGATCATGCGTCCTCTATGAAGGGAGAGAATGTGGAGTAACTTGGTGCAGATGCTTCTGGTGGTGAAAGTCTGTGGGAATTCTCTTCTGATTGTTTCTGTTTTCTCAGTGAAAGTGGAAGCCAAGTCATCTGCTGAGAATCTTGGGAAATAGAGATTGGAGAAGAGGAGAAGTTGTGAAATAGTTGTTGGAGAAAAGTCATGAAAGTGAGCGGACTAGAGAAATAAAAGTATCAGGGGTCAGCATGATCGGGAGTTTAAAGCAAGTCTGTACATGTTTCCACCTCATGTTCAGCTGCACTGGTGCAGGCACAGAGGAGGTAAGAGTTGGGTCTAACCAGAGCCATGGCTTTGCCAAGTAAATAAGACAGAAAGAAGAGGGACGGTGTATGGCAAGGAGCAGCAGTGATCAGCTGTGGAATCTAAGGGAGCAAGAGAGAGCATCGAGTTGGCAGGTAATAGTGAAAAGATGGCAGATGGAAAGATGGATTGGAGGTCTCAATGGGACTGGAGGATTATTGGAATCTGGGTGTTAAAAGGAGTGGGCTGGAAAGATTGAAGGTGGAGATCAGAGAGGAGGCTGCTCGATGGTGAGGTTTAGGATGGGGTTGCAGTTCCTGGTAATGACAAGGTCTAGGGCATGACCACAAACCCGAATGGACGATGGAGTAGGGAGGAGGACTGAATTGGACTCCATTCAAATACCTTAGAGATGCTGGGCACGGTGGCTCACGCATGGAATCCCAGCACTTTGGGAGGCTGAGACAGGTGGGTCACGAGACCAGGAGTTTGAGAACAGCCTGACCAGCATGGTGAAACCCCGTCTTACTAAAAATACAAAAAGTAACTGGGCGTGGTGGCGCGTGCCTGTAATCCCAACTACTCAGGAGGCTGAGGCAGGAGAATTGCTTGAACCTGGGAGGTGGAGGTTGCAGTGAGCCCAGGTTGTGCCATTGCACTCCAGCCTGGGCAACAGAGAAAGACTCTGTCTACAACAAAATAAATAAATAACAAATACCTGAGAGGCTCAGATATGGGCAGGGTCATCTCCATGCATGTTGAGGTTTGTAGGTATCAAGATAGGAATATGTTAGACAGTATGACAGTGAGTGAGGAGCTGAAATCATTGAAAAATAAGGGACATGATCTGTGTATTATTAGTCCATTTTCACGCTGCTGATAAAGACATATCCAAGACTGGGAGGAAAAAGAGGTTTAATTGGACTTACAGTTCCACATGGCTGGGGAGGCCTCAGAATCGTGGCAGGAGGCGAAAGGCACTTCTTACATGGCGGCTGCAAGAGAAAATGAGGAGGAGGCAAAAGTGGAAACCCCTGGTAAACCCATCAGATCTCATGAGACTTATTCACCATCACGAGAATAGCACAGGAAAGATGGGCCCCCATTATTCAATTACCCCCGCCCCCCCGCCCCCTGTCCCTCCCACAACACATGGGAATTCTGGGAAATACAATTCAAGTTGAGATTTGGGTGGGGACACAGCCAAACCCTATCAATCTGGTTCACAGCAACAATGAGGGGCAGTGGTACTAGCGTCCGATAGGATCATCTAGAGCCCATGATTACAGTGCAGGCGATGGAGCCAACAGGGCCCTCATTTGAGATCTTCCCTCTACCACTTACATCTGACAAGCCACTAACCTCCCTCCTTCTCAGTTTCCTCATCTGTTGAATGGAGACAATAGCACATGCCTCAAAGACAGAGCAGTTCTGAGGGTTAAATAAGATAATGTACAAAAAAATGTTAAGCATGCTTCCCAGCATATAGCAATTGCGATACATACGATGTCACTCCCTGGTCCAAATCTTTGTGCGAGACCCTGTGCCTCCAGTCCAGAGCAAAGTGGCAGTTTACCTTTCTATTCTTATATGGCACCAGTTGTTTTCTAAATAAGGTTTATTTGCCACCTTTTCTGAGCCTTTGTTCCAAAGTAGTATGAAGGTAAATTGGAGGAGGATGAGTCATTCAGGGTGAAGCTAGACAGATATTCTAACAGCTGAGAGAGACCAAGAAGACATCTTCCTTAGTAGCAGTGAAGATGGAGTTAGAAGGAGAGAATAGTAATATTTTAAGAGAAAAATTGCAGAATTGAAAACCTGAGTTAAAGTTAGGTGGGGAGTCATAAACAATCTCCCAGGTTTCTGGCTTCATTGACCAGGTGGATGTCATTAAAAGCACAGCAGGAAATTTTCAACACTTCCTGGCATAGAGTGGCTTCTTTAATTAATTGAATTTCCATCAGACTAGGCAATAATCAGATCATGGGCTCATTTCATCAATCCTCAGTGTTATTCAGGATTAACCATTCCACAGCGTGTACAGCCACAGAAGAATTATATCACCAGGTAGTGTTCTAGAAACATCAGAATTAAAATGGCAGCCAGTGGCTCTTCATTCAGTAAATTTCATTTATGTTATGCCATACACCCGAATCCAATTTGTTTTGAATGACCGTGCGTGTTAGCATTTCTTTGAGTTATTTGGCTCAAATGGTTCGATGGTTCCTGAATTGAATTTGCTTTTTTTGGCCAAAGAATTGAAAATGTTCATTGTATTGTAAATTTCAAAACCGTACATATCTATTATATATACAGTCATTGTATGTATACTCATTTTCTAAATTATTTAACCGTTCTTGAAGGACCACAGATTTCAAGGTGAGATGATCACATCGTAAGCGTCTCCAAGACTGTGGATGAAGCCCCCTGTGGTGGGCTAAATCCTAGATCTCTTGTGCTTCCGCTGAGCAGTGGTTTGTGTTAAATTATAGACACAGGCTGGGTGCGGTGGCTCCTGCCTGTAAGCCCAGCACGTGGGGAGTCCAAGGCACGTGGATCACTTGAGGTCAGGAGTTCGAGACCACCCTGGCCAACATGGTGAAACTCTGTCTGTACTAAAACTACAAAAAAAGTAGCCTGGTGCATGCCTGTAGTCCCAGCTACTCAAAAGGCTGAAACAGGAGAATCGCTTGAACCTGGGAGCTGGAGGTTGCAGTGAGGCCGAGATCATGCCACTGCACTCCAGCCTGGGCAACAGAGCGAGACTCCATCTCAAAAAAAAAAAAAATGTATATATATACATATATATATATACACACACACACACATATGTGTGTGTATATATATACACATATATATACACACATATATGTGTGTGTGTATATATATATATATATATATATATATATATATAGACACAAACCTCTTTGACTTGGCTGTATCCCTTTTTGACTCTGATACTAGAAAAATCCCAGAGCTGTGTTTGTGACCTGCTTCCACCAAGTCCAGACAACTTCATGGCCTGGCCTTGGGCACCAACCTCTCCCTACTCCTCATCTTAGATTTAATCCTCTCCTTAGCCCGATTTTTCTTACTTGTATCAAATTTGCTTTCTCTTTCTTTGTTGTCTGCATCCTTTCAAGCTGCCTTTCAGGCCTGCTGTTTGCAACAGAGTTGGGCAGAAAAAGTAGCTCATTATTGGTGGATTTGGGCATTTGGACAGGTCTCTCCTCACACCTCCAAGAGTCGCTGCCACAGAATAAACATTCAGTAAGCATTTGTTAAAATGGTAAATACTTGTTTCACATTTGTGCAGTGGAGGTGTGATTCCAAGCATTTACCTAGCCTGAAGTGCCTTAGAATAATAGGATATTAATAGTAATAATAATGGCTAGCCTTTGTCAAGTGCTTTCTCTGTGTCTGCTTTTCATAGGTCTTCCTCAGTCCCCTGATGATCTCGAGAGATAAGTGGAATAATTATGCCCGTTTTACAGATGTGAGTTTAAGAAAGGAAAGTATCGGCCGGGCACGGTGGCTCAAGCCTGTAATCCCAGCACTTTGGGAGGCCGAGGCGGGCGGATCACGAGGTCAGGAGATCAAGACCATCCTGGGCTAACACGGTGAAACCCCATCTCTACTAAAAATATTAAAAAATTAGCCAGGCGTGGTGGCGGGCGCCTGTAGTCCCAGCTACTTGGGAGGCTGAGGCAGGAGAATGGCGTGAACCCGGGAGGCAGAGCCTGCAGTGAGCCGAGATTGCGCCACTGCACTCCAGCCTGGGCGACAGAGCGAGACTCCATCTCAAAAAAAAAAAGAAAAGAAAGTATCTTTTTTTCAATTCAGGGAGCAAGAAGCGGAGGGGCAAACCTTCGGTCTCTTCGCCACTGCCCTTCGATGCCGTGTCCAAGGGACAGTGATGGCAGAAACCTGGCTCTCCAAAAGGAGCTGGTCACTCTCACCTCTAGAGGTACCAACCGTCTCTCTGTACCAGACCTGATGCTGAATGTCCTGCCATGACCTTGACTGAAAGAACAGCAGGCCGAGATACAGAGCTGGCAGCCTGGCAGGTTCTAATCCCCGAAGAGTTATGGGGTGGCACAGTCAGCATCTTTTTTTTCTTTTTTTTTAAGAAATGAGAAATTAAGAAGCTGTAACCCCACCTTGCCCTCCAGATACTCCATTGCTGTGGGGTTGAGAGATGGCTGGCACCACACTCAGATTGCAAAGGAAAGAGAAGGATAAGCTGATTTTGATTGAAATTCCACTGTAGGCACATGGAGGAATCTGAACGTAGCACTGAGCCAGTAAATACTGTGGCTCCCTCTGGTTGAGACTTGGCACTGGCTGCAAGGCCCTGCTGGCAGAGGGAGCTCATGCAGGGGACAGCCAGATCTGCAGCAGGTTTTGAAATGTGGCCTTTCTTCATCCAGAAATTTCCATGATGGCGCCAAACGGCAGGACTTCCAGAGAGCCTCTGATGGTTGCTCCAGGCAGCCTACGAGTTTCTTCCCCAGTGAGGAAGACCATGCTCACTTTCCTCCTCTCTTGCCTCCCCTCAACTTCTCCTGTTCTCTGTTATGGCATGGCCCTGCCCATGTGTCCTGTCTCCTGCCACCACCTTCCCCTCGGCGTCCCCAAGGAGTGGTATAACAGCAACATGTACCGCCAAGTAGCCTTGCCCCAGAGGCTCAGGTCTCTGACTGTTGACTAGATAAGCATCGTAATTGTGTTCAGCTGGATAATTCTATTCGGCGAGTTCTAGTAACAGTAATACTGAGAATTTATTGATTTTTTTAAAGCAATTTATTTCTAGAAGTGCAAAACAAATCAGAATATCATTGAAAGTTTTCTGGCACTTCTTAAATAAGATTTGTGTTTTACAATTTTGGAAAATATTTTAATACAAAACCCAACAGAGAATACATGAAAAATGAATAAGAAATCTAGTTCATATGCTTAGGTAGAAGTGCCTGCTGTATGCATTTACTGGGATATGTTGACACAATGTGCTTCCAAACTTTTTTTCTTCCTCCTGTATTGCTTCTCTTGATGAATAGCACCACCATCTCCCTGGCTGCTCTCGCCAGAGCCAGCGTGGTGTTTAATTTAGTCAAGACTCCTTTGGTTGCCAGTGAGAGAAACCCATGAGGAACTGGCAGAACTGAGCATCTGTGTCAGGGACAAACAGCCCCTGTGTTTCTCTCTCCCGATCACTCTCTGGCTTTCCCGTCTTCTCCTCTCTGCCTGTTGGTTCCTCTTCTGCTCCCTTGGAGGAGCTGGACACAGCCACGAGTTGCCCCAAGGTTGCTTCATTCTAGCTTAGGGACCCAAGAGAACAGTGAGCATCTGTTGACCAATCTCAATGCGTGCAGCTGCAGGGGAGGGCATGAGGGTGCGTAGCCTGAGTCCCAGGGGCCAGGGGCTGGACAGACACACATCGGCCTCTCTAACACTATCCCTGGGCCTTCCTCCCACCCTCGCCCCCATCCTTCAGCTACTGCGTCTGACCTCTCACCTGTCTCTCCTCAGGGTCTTCACTTTCTTTCCCTCCCTGTTGTTCCTGTCCTGGGCTGGCCTTGACCCTCTTTCTGCTGGCCAGGGGCAGCAGCCTCTTGACAGTTTCCATACCCCCATTATTTCCCCTAACCTGTGCTTCATACCGGAAGGATCATCCTAGACAGAAATTGAACATGGGATATTTCTGCCCAAAGTGCTGTGTCTCTGTCATCATTAGAATGAACTTCCTAGTCAGGCCCCTTCCTGACCACCCCGGGCTGCACTGCCCAGTGACACAGGCTGTCTCGTATTCCCCAGACCCCTGCCCTCTTTCCTCCGAGCTTTGGAGTCTGCTGTCCTCTCAACTTGCAAAGTCCCACCCCACTTTCCCCAGGTCCCGGCTGAAACCTTCCTTGGCCTCGCCTGTTACTTCTGCCTGTGACCTTACCCACTGCTCTGCCATCCCTTCCCTTTAACACTTCTGTTCTTGGCATTGTGTATTGGAAATGTTCATTTGTATCGTTGAAAATTATCAATAATTGTGATATGACCAAATCCTAGATTCTACAGCACTTTACTCACTTTGGGGTAAAGGGGACGTGAGCTACAAGATAAACACAAGTAAATATAAAATACTCTTAAGAATGCCTGTTGTAGCACCTAAAATAAACATGAGTTTATTGAACTCATATTCCAGTTGTATAGTATGAGACTCCTATACCATACATCAAAATAAATTCTAGATGGATTAAAGAATAACTAGTCATAAATTCACAAAATGTATAATAAGTTAATAAAATCTTAAAATAATATACTCATTAGTGTAAAATCAAAAATTAAATCACAAGGTCTTTGGGAAGAAATATTTGTAAGATCTTTGAAACGAAGACTCTTCCTCAAGAAAATAAATAGTGAAGGAATGTGTGGAGAAATCTAATTACCCAATAAAATGAAAAGCATCTGTAGGTGACAATGTGTGGAAAATATAATTAAAAGATAAATGTCAAACTATGAAAAATATTTCAGAAATTATGATAGACCCCAGGATTAATATCCTTATACCATAGTAAGAGCTCATAAGAATTTCTGTCAATGAGGACATTTTAACCTTGTGTAACTAGTGAACAAGAGATGCAAAGAGTCACATAGATTAATCAGAAATGAAGACTAAAATAAAGCGAATGGATTCTCTGTTAGACTGTTGGTGGGAGTGAAGGACACGTGAGCTCTTTCCTGTCGTCGTTTGTCCAGTGCTGGAATTCTTTTTCTAGGAATGGCATCATCCAAAATGTAAACAAAGATATTTATGCCAACTTGATCTGTTCATTTTTATTTATAATAACAGAAATATCCACAGGGAATATATCATTAAAAATAAATTATTCTGGCCAGGTGCGGTGGCTCACACCTGTAATCCCAGCACTTTGGGAGGCTGAGGCGGGCGTATCACGAGGTCGGGAGATCGAGACCATCCTGGCCAACACAGTGAAACCCCATCTCTACTAAAAATGCAAAAAATTAGCCGGGCATGGTGGCTCGCACCTGTAATCCCAGCTACTCAGGAGGCTGAGGCAGGAGGAGCACGTGAAGCCAGGAAGCAGAGGCTGCAGTGAGCTAAGATCGCACCACTGCACTCCAGCCTGGGCAACAGAGCAAGACTCTGTCTCTAAATAAATAAATAAATAAATAAATAAAAATTATTCTATAACCACACGTAAGATTATGCAAACTTCAAAATTACCTTATGAGGTATGTGTGAATGTTGGGAAACATTTGTAATATAACATTAATTGAAAAGTTTGGCTGGGTGCAGTGATTCACACCTGCAATCCCAGCACTTTGGAAGGTGGTGGATCGCTTGAGCCGAGAAGTTTGAGACTAGGTTGGACAACATGGGGAAACCTCGTTTCTGCAAAAAATAGAAATATTAGCCAGGCGTGGTGGTGTGTACTTGTGGTCTCAGCTACTCAGGAGGTTGAGGCAGGAGGATCGCTTAAGCCCAGAAGGCGGAGATTGCAGTGAGCCATGATTGCGCCCCTGCACTCCATCCTGGGCAACAGAGAGAAACCCTGTCTCAGAAAAAGAAAAAAGGTTAATACAAAATGAGATAGATACGTTTCCCCCTTCTCCCCCCGAGACAGAGTCTTGCTCTGTTGCTCAGGCTGTGGAGCACAGTTGCACCATCTTGGCTCACTGTAACCTCCGCCTCTCGGGTTTAAGCAGTTTTCCTGCCTCAGCCTCCGGAGTAGCTGGGATTACAGGTGCATGCCACCACAGCTGGCTAATTTTTTTTTTCATGTATTTACAGTAGAGACGGTGTTTCACCATGTTGGCCAGGCTGGTCTCGAACTCCTGACCTCGTGATCCACCTGCCTCGGCCTCCCAAAATGCTGGGATTACATGAGTGAGCCACCACACCCGGCTGAGATATATACTTTGATCTCAATATAACTTAGAAAAAAAAGATTGAGAGGATAAAGGTAAAATATTAATTCCGGGTGCCCTTTGGTGGTGGAGTTTGGGATGACATTTTAGTTTCGTGTACTTCGTATACATTCCATATTGTCTGTACTGAGCATGTACTATTTGTAATCAGAAATTTCAAAAGACCCCTAATTGTATGGTGCTCTCTCGGTCTCAGTTTGTTACAGCTCAGCTACCCACCCATCGAATCATTTTTCCTTCCTGTAACCTGGTTGTCTTATTCTTAAAATAAGACCAACAATAGCTTTCCTGTGAGAAGAAAGTGGAATTTGTACAGTTGCACAAATATTTTTGAAAAGTCAAAGATTTACTGTAGTAATGCATTGGACGATGGTATTACTTATGCCAAATATATTTCCTAACTTGTAAAAATAGTATCTGAGGTAGGAACCGAGTAGTTCCCGTGTGCTGTTTCATCCCGTCATCTGGGATATTATTTCTCCACCTTCCTTCTGTGAATCTTTCTGTCTGTGCTCAGCTTTTTCCTGGGGCCTCACCTCTGCCCTCCGTTTATGCAGCCCTCCCTGACACCCCTGGTGTAGCTGCATGGAAAGGCACCCAGAGGCCACCCCATGAAGGAAATGCACAGAGCTTGTTTTGTAAATAAATGACTGTTTCGTGGAGGTGCCACATCAAGGGAGAGAGACAAGATCAGAAACCGGGAGATGGGCCAGGCGCAGTGGCTCACGCCTGTAATCCCAGCACTTTGGGAGGTGGAGGCAGGCGAATCACCTGAGGGCAGGAGTTTGAGACCAGCCTGGGCAACATGGTGAAACCTTATCTCTACTAAAAATAAAAAATCAGCCAGACGTGGTGGCAAGTGCCTGTAGTCCCAGCTACTCGGGAGGCTGAGACGGGAGAACTGTTTGAACCTGGGAGGTGGAGATTACAGTGAACTGAGATCATGCCACTGCACTCCAGCCTGGGTAACAGAGGGAGACTCCATCTCAAAAGAAAAAAAAAGAAAGGAAACTAGGAGATGTAGGCAGAAAGGCAGGTAGGATGGACTGATGAGGCTAGAGAAGCTGAGAGTTTGAACAAGACACAAATAGCTGAGCCGAGGCAGTTCAAGATTTTGGGAGGCAGTGCCTCTTTTGGGGAGATCTCTGTTTTGTTTTTGATTTTTTTGCGTAGGACAACACATTCCATAGTACTGGGTACTGAGTTGAACCTAGCATAACAAAAGCGGTCACTCACATCCCTTTGGTTGAGGACTTTTTAGTGCACTACCAATATTCATCTCATGTGCCAGTGGGAGTTAATAATCATGAGCTAACCAGAAGTTTCCAATGAGATTTGGAATTTCCTTAAGCAAGGCAATTTCAGATAATTGGTGGTTCCTGGACTGTCTAAAGGAAGGGGATTTTCCACATCATCCTTTTGATGGAAGAGACTGAAAATGTTGAATGCACTGAAATTCTCCTCTATCTGTGACTTTAAATCATTTAATCACCAAAATCTTATCATCCTCCTGCCTCCAGGCTTTCTAGCAGAGGGTGCAAGTGTATTAAATGAAGGAAATGCATGGATTCTAAATTCAAACGTGGGTACAGACTTTCCTGTCTTCTCATCACCTCTCTGAGAGCCTGAGTACTCTCAGATTTTCCCATATTCCTTTCTTCATGCTTAGCAGAGACCACATGCTCTTGTAACAGTTACGAACCGCCGGGTTAGACCTAAGTTCAGCAAATCCCTCTGCACAGATGGGTAAATGCATCTCGCAGTCCTTACAGGACAGCCAGAAAGGCACTGACCACGCTGAACCAGGCTCCTGACCCTGAGATTCAGGGACAGCGAGGGCCGCCCACTTGGCTTGCCTTGCTCTGTTTCCATGGACAACAAATTTTGTATTGGCTACAGTCTGTGAAACATCAGATATGTTTTCCCTAGAGTTTGTGGTGCTTCTGTTCAGGGAACTTTTTGGTTTTCTTATTTCTTATGAAACATGTTCAGCATTTACAAATGTAGAGAGAATATGTCAGGAGCCTCTGTCTTAGGTCGGTTTCCCTGGAAACAGCCTCTGAAGCAGAGGTTTGGGAGCAGCTGGTTTTCTTCGGAGAGTCCCCAGGATACGCATCTGCCGGGAAGGGAGGGAAGCAGGAGAGGGCCAGGGAAGGAATTGGGCCACAGAGCAGGCTCAGCAAGGCCTCAGCCATCCCAGAACTTTGGAACTGAGACGGCCCTGCAGGGATTTCTCCTGCTTTGGGACGAGGAGGGAGGATGGACATTTACATCCTCTCATTGTCTGGATGTGAGCTGCTCCTAGAGAGGGATCTTTAGCTCTCACGTGCTAAAGGTGAGGGATTCAGCTAAGAGCTGGCCTCAGCCAACAGTGCCAGCATCTGGGGTGTCCTGAGGGGGAGAGCAAGGCCACACCCAGCAGCATCCCCTCCACTGAAGGGACAATGTCCACACGAGGCCCATCTTGCCGTCTCTCTGCCTACGCCCACTGCTTCCCTTTGTTTTTGTGTTTTAACACGTTTTTGAGGTGTATATATATTTTTAGACAGGGTCTCGCTCTGTTGCCCAGGCTGGAGTGCAGTGGTGCAATCATAGTTCACCACAGCCTCAAACTCCTGGGCTCAAACCATCCTTCCACCTCAGCCCTCAAGTAGCTGGGACTACAGGCATGCGCCACCACGCCCAGCTAACTTTTAAATTTTTAGTAGAGACGGGGTCTCACCGTGTTGTCCAGGCTGGTTTCCAACTCCTGGGCTCAGGCAATCCACCTGCCTTGGCCTCCCAAAGTGCTGGGATTACAGGCATGAGCCACCACGCACAGCAGAAGCGTAATTTATGTACCATAAAATTCACTCATTTCGAATGTACAATTGAATGATTTTCAGTAAATTGGCCGAGTTGTGCAACCATCACCTGAATCCAGTTTCAGAACATTTTCATCACCCTAATGGCACACACACTCTCTTTTTAAAATTATGTCTGGTAGATTTTGAAGCAAATCACGTGAGCTGAGGTTTCAGCTCAGTGAAGTTCTTAGCTTGAAGGGCTCTTTAGCTGGGAATAATATGAGCGAGTGAGGTGCCATTGAACAGTTATTTGAGATCACATCATAGAAGATCTTGGGAGATGTAACTAACTAAAAGCTGTTTCCAAAGAGAATGACTCCAGCTCCCTGTGTTAAGTGGTTTATTCCCCGAGGTCGTCTAAGAATACCACATCTGACAAAGAGCTCCATGCTTTAGAGTTCTTCCAGTTTATTCTTCAAGAGGAGAACCCGCGTCAGAGACGGGGACTGTTTAAACACATATGGATATGTGCAAGACAGCAGGTGTTAAAAGAGGAAGGGTGTGTGGGAAAGGAGGCATAGCTCTGATGAGAGGTCATCTTGGTATGTCACCGGAAAAGAGGAAGAGTAAAGACAAAGAAGATTGAACAAGAAACCAAGACAAGGCTGGGCGCCGTGGCTCACGCCTGTAATCCCAGCACTTTGCGAGGCCGAGGCAGGCAGATTGCTTGAGGTCAGGAGTTTGAGACCAGCCTGGCTGGCCAACATGATGAAACCCCATCCCTACTAAAAAATACAAAAATTAGCCGGGCATGGTGGCAGGCACCTGTAATCTTAGCTACTTGGGAGGCTGAGGCAGGAGAATCACTTGAACCCAGGAGGCAGAGGTTGCAGTGAGCCAAGATTGTGCCACCGTCCTCCAGCCTGGGTGACAGGGTAAGACCCTGTCTCAAAAAAAAAAAAGGAAAAGAAAGACAAGGGAAAACTAGGCTATTTCTAAGGTCGTATAAAAATTTGCCTTCATTTGTCACATTTCTGCTCCTGTTGATGAAATAATGGGTCTATTAAAAAAGGGAAGAATGCACTTAAAAAATAGGTATAAATCACATACCATAAAATTCACCCTTTCAAGTTGTACCACTCAGTACAGTACTTTAGTATGTTCACAGAGTTGGATCACCATCACCACTACAGAACTTCAGAACATTCCTATCACCCCCAAAATGACCTCTAAACTCACTAGCAGTCACTCCCTATTTCTCTTTCCTTCCCAGCATCTGGCAGCCATGAATCTACATTCTCTCTAAAGATTTGCCTGTTCCGGGCCAGGTGCAGTGGCTCACGCCTGTAATCTCAGCACTTTGGGAGGCCAAGGCAGGCAGATCACCTGAGGTCAGGAGTTCAAGACCAGACTGGTCAACATGGTGAAACCCTGTCTCTACTAAAAATACAGAAATTAGCTGGATGTGGTAGCACACGCCTGTAATCCCAGCTACTCCGGAGGCTGAAACAGGAGAATGGCTTGAACCTGGGAGGCAGAGGTTGCAGTGAGCTGAGATCCGGCCACTGCACTCCAGCCTGGGTAACAGAGTGAGACTCCGTTTAAAAAAAAAAAAAAATATTTGCCTCTTCTGGACATTTCATATAAATGAGATCATATAATACGTGGCCTTTTGTGTCTGGTTCCTTCCCTTAGCATAATGTTTTCAATGTGTTTCTCATGTTGTTGTTTGTATCAGTACTGTGTTTCTTTTTATGGCTAAAATATTCTGTATATGGATTATGTAAATATATTTTGTTTTTCCATTCATCAGTTGATAGACGTTTGGGTTGCTTCCACTTTTTGGCTATTATGAACAATTCTGCTGTGAACACTGATTTTTGTATGAATGTGTGTTTTCAGATCTCACAGGTGTATACCTAAGGAATGAAATTGCTAGGTCATCCCATAATGCTATAGTTTCACTTTTTGAGAAATTGTTAAACTGTTTTGCATCGTGGCTGCCCCATTTTACATTTCCACCAGCAATGGGTGAGGTTCCACTTTCTCTACATTCTCATTGCCAACACTCGTTATTTTCCTTTTTGCAGTTTTGGTTTTAAAATGTAGCCATCCTAGTGTGTGTGAAGCAGAAAGGCATATTTTAAAAAACACACTGGCAACAAAGAAAGGCGAACCTTAAAAACAAAAGTCAGGGTACAGTGGCTCACACCTGTATCCCAGCACTTTGGGAGGCTGAAGTGGGAGGGTCACTTGAGGCTGGGAATTTGAGAGCAGCCTGGGCAACACTGTGAGAGTTGGTCTCTACAAAAATAAAAATTAAAAAAAAAAAGCCAGGCATGGTGGCTCATGCCTGTAATCCCAGCTACTCACGAGGATAAGGGAGAAGGATTGCTTGAACCCAGGAGTTCAAGGCTGCAGTGAGCTGTGGTCATGCCACTGTACTCCAGCCTGGGCAACACAGCGAGACCCTGTCTCTAAAAACATCAAAACAAGTCAGATTCTTGCTTGAGGTTCTCAGTTCTGTGCCCACGAAACTTCATTCCTTGTGCTCAGGTATAGTGGCCATGGCTGCTGAGAGCCACTGTCATTCATAGAATCATGGGGATGTCCATTCTGGACTCCCTCATTGAACAGTCTCGCTATCGCCCAGGCTGGAGCGCAGTGGCGCAATCTCGGCTCACTGCAAGCTCTGCCTTCCGAGTTCACGCCGTTCTCCTGCCTCAGCCTCCCGAGTAGCTGGGACTACAGGCACCCACCACCACGCCCAGCTAATTTTTTGTATTTTTAGTAGAGACAGGGTTTCACCGTGTTAGCCAGGATGGTCTTGATTTCCTGATCTCGTGATCCGCCCGCCTCAGCCTCTCAAAGTGCTGGGATTACAGGCATGAGCCACCGTGCCCAGCTGCTCTACTGTATTTTTTAAGACCCAGATTGACCAAAGCTTATAGTTATTTTCAAATAACATAAACACATGCGTGCACACATGCACACACACACACATGCTAGAATACTAGAAATAGAATGTGGTGAAGGGAATTGGACGGTTCAACAATTCTGGTAGCACTGAAGAAAGCATCTCTATCTAAGGTCACTTACATGAGTTTTTCAAGTGTTGCTGTATATGGATTTTTGTTTTAGTTTTGTTTTTCCAAATGCAAGAAACTATGCCAATTTTCTTTTTTTCTTTTTTTTTTGAGATGGAGTTTCGCTCTTGTTGCCCAGGCAGGAGTGCAATGGTGTGATCTCAGCTCACCACAACCTCCGCCTCCTGGGTTCAAACGATTCTCCTGTCTCAGCCTCCCGAGTAGCTGGGATTACAGGTGCCCGCCACCACGCCCAGCTAATTTTTGGTATTTTTAGTAGAGATGGGATTTCACCATGTTGGCCAGGCTGGTCTCGAACCCCTGACCTCGGCTGATCCATGCGCTTCGGCCCCCCAAAGTGCTAGGATTACAGGCATGAGCTACTGTCCCTGGCTGACGAAATCTGACAACTTTCTTCCAGAATACCACAACTCAAGAACAGTCACTTAGTTGAAAGTATGTCCCAGGGCCCCTTTGGTACTTAGACAACATCTTAGGCTTCTAGTTGGTTTTGCATCAAAGTGTTTTTGTCATCAAAGATACATTTAATATTTGTCCTGATGCCGACTGTATTTGTCCCGATGCCGGTGATGCCTGTAAAGCTATTAAAAAGTTACTGACGAGGCGGACGGATCCGCAAGGTCAGGAGGTGGAGATCATCCTGGCTAACACGGTGAAACCCCGTCTCTACTAAAAATACAAAAAATTAGCTGGGTGTGGTGGCGGGCGCCTGTAGTCCCAGCTACTCAGGAGGCTGAGGCAGGAGAATGGCGTGAACCCGGGAGGCGGAGCTTGCAGTGAGCCGAGATCGCGCCACTGCACTCCAGCCTGGGCGACAGAGCAAGACTCCGTCTCAAAAAAAAAAAAAAAATGTTACTGAATCTCAAATCTGTCCACTTGAGGCTAACACATTTTAGAAAAGCTTGCCAGAAATTGGGGGGACATTGGAACGTTAGGCTTATTGCTTAGAAATGTGAATTTTCTGTGCCATTCATTTCCATCCACATTACGGGAAAATGTTTTGGGGTTCTCTGAGCAAGCAGACAGCTCCTGGAACACCTTCTCTTTCTTGCTTCCCTGACCTTGCCGTCTCTCCTGTTCTACTTCTCATTCCTGTTCTCTTTCCACATTATTTCTTCTGCCATCTGCTTTCCCTTCTATAATCGTGACCAGAGCTACTGAGGAAAGGAGCGTTTCACAGGAAACAGCATGAGGCCATGCCCTTGTGCCACGCTGAACTGTGTGACGGGGTCGGGAGGTGAGCCACGCCACAGCTGGGGGCATCGCTTTCCTCACCATGAAATGAGGGGTTTAACTAAAAGGGGTCTGAGGTTCCTACATTTTAGAGACCAGATCAGTTTATCCTTCTGATACTACAATAGATGCCTTTAGTTGGGGTTAATGGAACCCTAGAAGCAGAAAGCCCCTGTTTTATGGTTCTCCAAAGTAACAGCCAATAGGAGGTATATAGATAGACAAATAAATGGAGACAGAGTTTTTTTTTTTTTAATTTAATTCTTTTTGTTTGTTTGTTTGTCTTTTGAGATGGAGTCTCCCTCTGTTGCCCAGGCTAGAGTGCAGTGGCACGATCTCGGCTCGCTGCAGCCTCCACCTCCTGGGTTCAAGCGATTCTCCTGCCTCAGCTTCCCGAGTAGCTGGGACTACAGGCGCACACCACCACACCCAGCTAATTTTTGTATTTTTAGTAGAGACGGGGTTTCACCGTGTTGGCCAGAATGGTCTTGATCTCCTGACCTCGTGTTCCACCCGCCTCAGCCTCCCAAAGTGCTGGGATTACCGGCGTTTGTTCTTTTAAGAGACAAGGTCTCACTCTGTCACTCAGGCTGGAGTGGAGTGCTGCAATCATAGCTCATTACAGCCTTGAACTCCTGGGTGCATACAATCCTCTTGTCTCAGCCTCTTGAATAGCTGGGACTACAATTGTGCACCACCACGCCTGGCCAATTATTTTTATTTTTTGAAGAGACAGGAGTGGAGGGGAGCAGGGGCTGGTCGTGCTATGTTGCCCAGGCTGGTCTTGAACTCCTGGCTTCAAGCGATCCTCCTGCCTTGGCTTCCCAGAGTGCTAGGATTATAGGCATGAGCCACTGCACCTCTCCAGAAAGAGATTTATTAATATAAACAATTGACTTACATGGTTAGAGGATGATGAGTCCCAAGATCTGCAGGTGGCAAGCTGGAGACCCCGGAGAGCTGATTGTATGAGTTTCAGTCTGAAAGCCAGCAGGCTCGAGTCCTGGGAAGAGCATTTATATCAGTTCAAAGTCCAAAGGCAGGAAAAAGCCAATGTCCCAGCTTTAAAGCAGTCAAGCAGGAGGGATCCCCTCATATTCGGGGTGGGGGACACCCTTTTATGTTCTGTCCGGATCTTTGAATGAGGCCCACTCTCATTAGGGAAGTCAAATTTGCTATACTTTGTCTACCGGTTTAAATGTTAATCTCATCCAAAAAGCAGACACACTCATCCAGAATAATGTTTGACCAAATATTTGACCACTGTGGCCCATTCAAGTTTCATAAAATTAACCCTCACGGCCCCAGTCAGAGGATGCAGCAAAGGGATGCTAAGAAGCCATTCCAGAATCTGGTCTGGCCAGAACAATGCAATTTTATTCCTCTCTTCACCCTCCACAGCTCATGGTATTTAAACTCTTCCTGTTCTTTTTGTTAAAAGTTGTTCAAAAGCAAGCATGCTTAGTGTCTTTCAGAGTAGTCTCAATAAGAAATAGATTTCTCAAGGATCCCTTGTAAGACCTCAGTAGCAGGGAGCCATCATGTGCTAAGACATTGAGAACAAAGAAGGGGGAAAATGCATGAAACTCATGCGGTTGCAGGCATAAGCCAGGGACTTGGACTCTGGCTGGAGGGATGCCGAGGGTCTGGAGGGGCCCACGGGCAGGGATAGGGGCACTGGTGTGTGACTCAGAGTTTTCCTTTAGAACCGTTGAAAAACTTAAAGAGGAAAAGACAAGAGTTCCTGGAAAAGGCTTGCTTTCTGGAACCTGAAAAAAAACACTGGGAGCTGCTGTAAGCTTTGGGTTTTGGGGTCCTCAGTTGACCAGAGTAACTCATCTGTTGAGAAGGACAGTAGCTAGTCCCACAGCTCACCAGAAGATGCTGTTTACTGTGCCCTGCCTGGAAAGCTCCTGCCGACAGTGTCCATAGCAGGGAGAGCCCCGAAAAGTCCATTAGTCCATCAGTGGGGATTGATAATAAGCAAAGCAAAATTAGCCAGTTGTGGTGGTGCACACCTGTAGTCCCAGCTATTCGAGAGCCTGAGACAGGAGGATTGCTTGAGCCTAGGAGTTCAAGGCTGCAGTGAGCTATAATCGTAGCAGTGCATGGCAGCCTGAGTGACAGAGCGCTTTGATGAAAACAGATGAAGAAATCTTAAGGGGCTGAGGAGGCTGCAGATTTTTCTGTGACTTGTTTCTCTGTTCAATTTGATTGCAACTAATGAGTGTTTCTACAATTACTTTAATTAGTGATTGGTTTTTATAGAGAGACAATTGCAAGTGTAAAAGCGTGAACTTTAGGTCTAACCATGCTCCACATCTTGACTGATAGTCTTTGCTGGAAGACAGCTCCTAAATTTTGGGTGTGATGCCTGGGAGTTATTCAAAATTACAACCTAAATTTCAGGACAGTAACATTCACATGGTCGCTGTTCATTCTTTGAGAGTAGTGGTATCTATCCTTAGTAAACCTTATAAATATTGGGGAAAAAAATCTTTGTCTTTTTTTTAACATTAAGGCTAGTGCATACTATTAATACCAACATAATGTGGTTTTATAGGTTGTTAAAAATGTTGTCTTGTTGCAGTGTTCCCATTCGGTGTCACGTCGTGTCTTATTTTCCTCTATACTAAATGTGGAGGATGAATGTGTAGGTGCTAGAAAGTTAAAAAAAAAAAAAAAAAAAGAAATCCATTGTAAGAATGGCTTTTGTCCAATAAGGGACTGGAACACATGGAAAGTGTGGATTTAGTTTGTTTGTTTGTTTGTTTGTTTGTTTTTTGATGAAGTCTCGCTCTGTCACCCAGGCTGAAGTGCAGTGGCACAGTCTCTGCTCACTGCAACTTCTGCCTCCTGGGCTCAAGCAATTCTCCTGCCTCAGCCTCCCAAGTAGCTGGGATTACACGTGCCCACCACCATGCTAAATTTTATATTACAGGTGCCCACCAACACCTGGCTAATTTTTGTATTTTCAGTAGAGACGGAATTTCCCCGTGTTGGCCAGGCTGGTCTCAAACTCCTGACTGCAAATGATCCGCCTGCTTCGGCCTCCCAAAGTGCTGGGATGACAAGTGTGAGCCACTGTGCCCGGCCAGAAAGTGTGTTTTAAAAGCTGCCTACACCATAGACATGAGTAGAGGTTTTGTTCTATTCCCGGGTTGCAGCCATTTGCGCTGAGTGAGAAGGAGCCAAGGACAGTGGATGCTTACCTGGAACGTCTGGCAGCTGGTCTGTTTCCTCATCTTAATTCTAAAAGAGCACATCAATTGACAAAGCCATTTCAGCACATACTGTACATTTGTGCAATAACAAGGGAAGGCTTTAAAACTATTATCTGTCAAAATTCGCAACTGACAAATTGCCATGATTTAATTGTTTTTTTCCCCAGGCGCTGAGTATGTGTGTTTTGATTACCCTGCCCTGTCCATGTGGCACAGTTTGGGCTGTGACATTGCCAGCCAGTTGTCCCCACCCGGGGGTCACTCCGTGCCCACATGCTGCGCATATCACTCACTCACTCACTTACCCTTTAGCAGATCATTCTAAATGGTTTTCTGGCATGATTTTTGAAATGGATGATTATTAAAATGCGCTGAAAGGTTCTTTTGTTTAGATGTAACCTTCGATTGCAGAAGGAAGTCACCAAGTCTTGTCTGCTCGGGGTCCCTGCACAAAGCCAGGACCAGCCAGGTGGGACAGCCGTTCCCTGGGTGGGCTGGAGGCTCTAGAATATTCTTCTGAGTGTGAGGCACCCACTCCAAGCTAAAAGGCCAAACTCAGAGCAGAAGAGGCCAGGAGGAGAGACTATTGGTGAAACAAGGGTACAACATGCAAACCGCTATCAAGGTTAGGGGGTGGGGAGAGTCAAGAATGAATGAATGAATGAATGAATGATGAATGAATGAATGAAGTAGAAGTTGAGGGAGGATTGTCTCAGCGGCCAGTCAGCTAAAGGAGGTAGGCAGGCCAGATGCCGTGGCTCACGCCTGTAATCCCAGCACTTTGGGAGTCTGAGGTGGGCAAATCACCTGAGGTCGGAAATTTGAGACCAGCCTGGCCAACTTGACAAAACCACGTCTCTACTAAAAATACAAAAGCTAGCTGGGCATGGTGGCACACGCCTGTAATTCCAGCTACTCTGGATGCTGAGGCTGGAGAATTGCCAGAGCCCAGGAAGTGGAGGTTGCAGTGAGCTGAGAGATCACGCCACTGCATTCCAGCCTGGGTGATGGAGTCTGTCTCCCCCAACAAGATAAGATAAGATAAGATAAGATAAGATAAGATAAGATAAGATGGCTTCAGAAGGCTTCTTTCGTGAGCTTCATGCTGCATGCTTTGAGAATTTACATGGCTGCTTAAGGTCACCATACCCAGCCAGACCACACCCCACTCACTATGCAGTTTTGTGCAAAATATTTATTTATTTGTTTATTATTCTAGAGACAGAGTCTTGCTCTGTCACCCATGCTGGAGTGAGTGGCATGATCATAGCTCACTGCAGCCTCCAACTCCTGCCTCAAATGATCCTTCCATCTCAGCCTCCCAAAGTGCTAGGAATATAGGAGCTCCACCCCGCTTGGCCATCATCTTTCTTTAGTCAGCAAATATTTAGTTCATTTTGTCTCTGTGTAAGTACCATGCAAGGCTCTGGGTAAACAGCGGTAAATGAGGCAGGCATTGCCCTGCCTTTGTGGAGTTCACAGTCTGGGATAGGGTGGGACAGGAGGAGGAGCCTGACCCAGCTAACTCTGCTGACACCTAAGTATAACTGGTGTGTGCTGTGCAGAAAGACAGGTGCTAAGAGCGAATGTACTGAGGGGTCTGATCTGGTCTAGGGGTCAGGAAAGGCATCTCTGTAGTAGCGACATTCAAGCTAGGACCTAAGCGATGAGTACGCGTAGAAAGACAAAAATGTGTGAGGGCTCTGCAGGTCCCAGCCTCAGCAGCTGGCACGGAGCAGGGAAGCCATGTGGTGGGCGGCTGGGGCCATGCACCTTTGTCAGGGCTGCTGATAGAAAGTAAACCCAGAAGCCGCTGAGACTTCACCAACAAAGGCAGTGAGTAAAGTTTTGCAAGGCTGAGCAATAGACAGGCAATATTTGTTTTGTCTTTGCTCTTTCAAAGGCATTGTTGGGTGTTTCTTGGATTACCTTTTTTTTTTTTTTTTTTGAGATGGAGTCTTGCTCTGTCACCCAGGCCGGAGTGCAATGGCGCAATCTCGGCTCACCACAGTGGCCGCCTCCCAGGTTTTCAAGCGATTCTCCCACCTCAGCCTCCCGAGTAGCTGGGATTACAGGCGCCCGCCATCATGCCTGGCTAACTTTTGTATTTTTGTAGAGATGGGATTTCACCATGCTGGCCAGTCTGGTCTCAAACTCCTGACTTCAGGTGATCTGTCCACAGATGATCTGGGCGGACAGCACCCAGAGTGCTGGGATTACAGGGGTGAGCCACCGCGCTGACCAGATTATCTAAATGCATGTGCCTACCCACACTTGTGCTAGAAGAGTTTTAGTAGAGATCCCATTGGCTGAGAAACATTAGAACAAATATAAATACTAAATAATGTGTACATATGGACCTAGCATGTGGAATTATAGTCATTTGAGACTCGGGAGGGTAGAAGGGGGATGAAGGATGAGAAATTACCTAATGGGGACAAGGCACACTCTTTGAGTGATTGTTACACTAAAAGCCAGACTTCACCACTACAGTATTTCCATGTAACAAGCTGCACTTGTACCCCTTAAATTTGTCCAAATAAAAAAATATGTATACATACACATAATAAACTCCCATTACAACTGAACAAAGGAATTAAAGGCATCTTTTAGGCTTGTCATTGAATCGGGGTCCTATCAATTTGTCTTCACGTTCTGAGTCTCTCGAGCATATGTAATTGAATAATTGTTCTCTGTAAGTTTTTAGTAGAGTCACTGACCCAAGAGAGACCAGGACGTGCTTACAGCCACTGGCAATTCCCTTCCCAGGAGCCACTGGTCTTATGAACTGTCTGTAACCAAGTCATATTCTGAGGCCTTTGACAGAGCCATCTCCTGTCTCTTCCACTTGTCATGTACTCAAGGAATATCAAATGACTTTAGTATCGGAAAAAGTATAATTGAAAAACAATTGGCCGGGCATGGTGGCTCACGCCTGTAATCCCAGCACTTTGGGAGGCTGAGGCAGGCGGATCACAAGGTCAGGAGATTGAGAGATTGAGACCATCCTGGCCAACATGGTGAAACCCCATCTCTACTAAAAACACAAAAATTAGCTGGGCATGGTGGCGTGTGCCTGTAGTCCCAGATACTCGGGAGACTGAGGCAGGAGAATCACTTGAACCTGGGAGGCAGAGGTTGCAGTGAGCAGAGATCGCACCGCTGCATACCAAGTACAATGTTCCTAACTGGAGCTAATTGTGGAAAGGCCAATATGTGACTATCAAAGAGCTAATTACAAAATATTTTCAAAAATTAATACATTCGAGAACATCTGTTAGTGCAAAGCTCGTGCTGGCTGTGTTCAACCAGAAGGTCACTAGCTGGGGCTATGCCATGTCAGTGACTGGTTCGTTAACCTAGGACACCTCAGGAAATATATTATGCTAGGTTGATAGCACTGAACCTCATATTACAAGTCCTCATTAGACTAAAAGTTTATAGAGAGATATCTAATTAATGCAGAAGTCACAATTCTCAGTTGTGAGATTTTTTTCCCAAATACCATCCACCCCGTGTGGTCCTTGGGATCTTAGAATGGGCTGCCTCACCCTTCTGCCCGGAATGCTTTTCCCCTGACCACACGTGGCTGCCTTGTTCCTGTCCTTCAGAGGGGCCATCGCTGAACGCACTCAACAGTGGCTGTACCAGCCACCCACTAGACTATTTCACCTCTCCACCCAGCATTTCTAACCCTTCTCTCATGGCCTGTATTCTCCGAAAGAGTGAGTTCTGGCTGCTTTCACTGGTTCCCCTTTTTCAGTATAATTCCATTTACTGGGCCTTGGCTGCCCACTGGGCTTCTCTTCACTTAACTAAATACTGCTCCTCCTTTTTAGTTTTATTTCTTATTTTTTTGAGACAGAGTTTCGCTCTTGTTGCCCAGGCTGGAGTGCAGTGGTGTGATCTTGGCTCACTGCATCCTCCACCTCCCGGGCTCAAGCGATTCTCCTGCCTCACCCTCCCGAGTAGCTGGGATTATAGGAGTGTGCCACCACACCTGGCTAATTTTTGTATTTTTAGTAGAGATGGGATTTCACCATGTTGTCCAGGCTGGTCTTGAACTCCTGACCTCAGGTGATTCACCCACCTCAGCTGCCCAAAGTGCTGGGATTACTGGTGTGAGCCACCACGCCCAGCCTGCTCCTCCTTTTAAGACAGCTGAGATCCACCTCCTCCTGCCCCATCCCAGGAGTCCCTTCTGGGTGCCCTTTTGAAGTCTTCCAAAGCACCCTCACCACTGTGCCTCCCTCCACCCTCAAAGCCATTCACACCCTGATTTACTTGGCTGTGTGTGTCAGTCTCCCACACTGGACTACACACCCGTTGGAAACAGAGACAGCATATTGTCTGTCTCCGTACAGGATCATTCCATGATTTGGTGAAGAAACAAAGCACAATAAAGTAGCAAACATGGTGGGTGGGTTTTCCCCAATAAACCTGGGAAAAATATATAAAGAGAATGTATATTCAAAGACACATTGCCTGAGTATGGAAGATCCTTTATGTTGCCCGGTGTATTTGTTTGGGCTAATGTAACAGAATACCACAGACTGGGTGGCTTAAACAATAGGCATTTATTTTCTCACAGTTCTGGAGGCTGGAAGTGCAAGATCAGGGTGTCAGCAGGGTGTCAGTTGATTTCTCTTGAGGCCTCTTTCCTTGGCTTGCAGACGGCCGTCTTCTTGCTGAGTCCTTTCATGGTCTTCCTTGTGTGCATGGAATTCCCAGTGTCTCTTCCTCTTTGTGTAAGGACACCAGTCCTGTTGGATTAGGGCCCATCCATATGACCTCGTTAAACCTTAGTTACCTCTTTAAAGGCCCTATCTCCAAATACAGTCAGATTCTGAGGTGTACTGGGGGGTCAGGACTTTGCCACATGGATTTTAGGGGTACTCAGTTCAGTCCATAACACCCAGATATAAAGAAGGCAAAACGCCCAGAATCAGAGTGTAACCGAATACAGGTGGCTAAATATAGCCAGTCTATTAGATGGAAAGGCGTGTGTTTATATTTTGGAAATTTCTGAACAGATTGAGGCCTGGAAGATACTGTGAAATGGAATTCTAAGAATAAAGATTTTAAAAAATTATTAAAGTAGGATTTGTTGAAGGAGGAAAATATTGAGGGGAGAGGTTGCATGAAATGAAAACTTAATCTCTGAGAAGTGGGTGAGGGGGTCCCTCCAGGAGCAGGGAGTGTGTGTAGGTGGGCACCAAACCTACGGAAGTTATGACGATTATAGGCACCAGTGTGGGATGATGGACAGCTGCGTTTTGTGGGAAGACGGGAATCTCAGGTTCAGCCAAGGTGGATCTTGATTGAGGAAAAGATCGAGAAGATGGAAACTAACTTTCTCCAAGCCAGGTTAAGGATGTAAATATCTATTGTGAATAGTGCTGCAGTAAACATACGTGTGCATGTGTCTTTATAGCAGCATGATTTATAGTCCTTTGGGTATATACCCAGTAATGGGGTTGCTGGGTTAAATGGTATTTCTAGTTCTAGATCCCTGAGGAATCGCCACACTGACTTCCACAATGGTTGAACTAGTTTACAGTCCCACCAACAGTGTAAAAGTGTTCCTATTTCTCCACATCCTCTCCAGCACCTGTTGTTTCCTGACTTTTTAATGATCGCCATTCTAACTGGTGTGAGATAGCACATGTACCCTAAAACTTTAATAATAATAATAATAATAATAATGTAAATATCTGCCTTCTGGACCTTGGGGTTTCTCCATTGAAAATGCTTTGTTTGCAGCCTTTCTTCATCACAGCCTACAGATTTCAAGAGTATCTTCCCCTTAGGACTAAACATAAAGAAGAGAAATGCTGCTTAGAAAACACATTTATAACCAGCCTTGTTCTGGGGCCCATTGAGACCTCACAGCTCTTGCAGCATGCCCCTGTCTCTTCTCCACTCCCCTGGCCTTGTCGTAGGGCAGCCTTTGTGAATTTCAAAGGTATTTCGAAGGTGAATTTCAAATATTTGCTGTGCCACTACTTTTTATTACCCTAGCATCATGGCTGGTATTTCTCAGACTGCTCTCACAGCATTGTACTGTTTGGCCTTCTTCATATCATTTTATTACATCTAGCTTCCATTCTAGAATAGAATGGATTGTTGGAGCCTGCTTCCAGCATTAGCAGAGGTGCTCCCTTTTAATGAATGTGTGGTTGATATTGTTCGAGACATAAAATACTTTAAATTACAATTAGCAGTAAATTGTAAGATAACAGGATATCTACCAAAATCAAGATGGAGAAGTTTTGAATGCATGTAAACAACAGCATGGCTGGCCAAGGACTAACAAGGGATACATTGCATACTGACTCTATTAGACTGCATTGCAGTATACCACTGTGTCGTCAGAGCTGAGTTTACTCGGTCCAGCAACTTCGAAATGATGTTATCTTTTTTGACAATTACTTCTTAATTTGAAAGGAATGGGATCATGTAAAATTTGGCAAACATACTGAAATTTTACTGAGATTATTATGTCAAACGATTTCATGTTTGCATATTTAAAATTTGCACACAATACAATAGCATTATACTGTCTTAGGCATGGAAGATTAGAGACTGAACAAACACAGCTGGGCGCGGTGGCTCACACCTGTAATCCCAGCACTTTGGGAGGCCGAGGTGGGTGGATCACGAGGTCAGAAGATCGACACCATCCTGGCTAACACGGTGAAACCCCGTCTCTACTAAAAATACAAAAAAAATTATCCGGGTGTGGTGGTGGCCACCTGTAGTCCCAGCTACTCAGGAGGCTGAGGCAGGAGAATGACGTGAACCCAGGGAGCTTGCAGTGAGCCGAGATGATGCCACTGCACTCCAGCCTGGGCGACAGAGTGAGACTCCATCTCAAAATAAAACAAAAGAACTGAACAAACCCAAGTTCAGTGCAGAGGCAGGCTGTTGTAAATAAACCTCAAAGTTGGAATTCAGAAGAGTAGAGAATTTTTGACTATCTCTTCTGTCTTCTGCTTCCTTAATCTTTGCCATCCTGTTTACCTTTCCAGATCTGCATCCTACGAAGCTGAGCCTCCCTCCTAATAGCTATTATGCCATTCATTCACTTTATTTTTTTTGAGACAGGGTCTTGGTCCTTCACCCAGACTGGAGTGCAGTGGTGCGATCATAGCTCACTGCAGCCTCAGCCGTCCCGGCCTCCCAAAGTGCTGGGATTACAGGTGTGCGCCACTGTGCCCGGCCTCATTTATTCATTTTAATTTATTGATATATTACTGTGATTGTACTCCTTTTCCCCAATCACTTGACCCCTGTCCCTTCTAACTTCATTCTGATGCTTTGCATGTTTTAATTGGGGAACTTCATTTCTGATGTGGAGCTTTCAAACATGCACACAGGAGGCTTGACATAGAAGTTGTCTGACTCAAAAAAAACCTCTCAGTCAGCTCAATAACCAAACAGCCAACCTAAGCATGGTCTGCAAGCCTGAAAATGAGACATGAAGTTGCCATGATGCCAAACTTATCTCCCCAGCAGTGATTCTGGGATAGTGTCTACCTCACAACTAGCTCTATGAATAAGTCAGTGCTGGCTGCCACAACAAAATACCATATAGATTGGGTTAAACAACAGAAATTGATTTTCTCACAGTTCTGGAGGCTGGACGTCTGAGATCAGGGTGCTAGTGTGGGAAGATTATAGTGAGGGCTCCATTCCTGCCTTGGAGGCAGCTGCCTTCTCCTTGTGTCCTCACATGGTAAAGAGAGAGTTCTGGTCTCCTTCTTCTTACAGGGACACTGATCCCAGCATGGGGGCCCTGCTCTTTTTTTTTTTTTTTTTTTTTTTTTTTGAGATGGAGTCTTGCTCCATTGCTGGAGTGCAATGGCATGATCTCGGCTCCCCGCAATCTCTGCCTCCCCAGTTCAAGCAGTTCTCCTGCTTCAGCCTCCCAAGTAGCTGGGAGTACCGGCACCCACCATCATGCCCAACTAATTTTTGTATTTTTGTAGAGACTGGTTTTCACCATGTTGGCCAGGTTGGTCTTGAGCTCCTGACCTCAGGTGATCCGCCCTCCTTGGCCTCCCAAAGTGCTGGGATTACAGGCGTGAGCCACCACACCCGGCTGCATCCCCTTGACTTCATCTAAACCTAATCACCTCCCAAAGACCCCACCTCCAAACGCCATCATCACATTGGGAATTAAGTCTTCAGCTTATAAATTCTGGGGGACATAAACATTCAGTCCATAACAGTACCATAGGTTTTTGAAATGCAGGCTTAAGGAGAATTTTGAAAAGTACAAAGAGATTTGCAGATTTAAGATATTTTTATTAGTCATAAAAATATATGACAATATCATATTGTCGTATTTCTTTATTGGCAAGATTCTAAACTTTCCCCTTGTGCCTCGGTTTCTAAGGAGACCAGATTCTTTCCAAGCAATGTTCAGAAAAATAGAGCCCTGGTGCAGTTTGAAATGTAAGAAGCAGAATATTAAATGTGCAGAGCATTGAGACTGCAACAGTACATGCTATCCTTTGATGCTTCAGTTTTCACTGCATTGCTGCCCTATGGCACTGCTGTAAGAAAATATTTTATGCAGATTTTTTCATTCAGTAGAATTCGTCCATACCTTATATATCACATAATGAGAAAAAAGAGGACCTTGATAGAATGGGAAGCAGGACAGGTAGGTTTTGAGGGACGCAGGTCAGCCAGGTTTGGATCTTGGGGTCCTAAGTGCAGGAGGTGGTGGGAGCAGTGGAAGGGGTAAGCGTTCTTGCCAGAGGTCATCCAGCAGTTGCAGAGGAGAGGAGGCAGTAGCAGGCAGAACAGTGAGAAGCGAGCCCTGGAGACAGCAGTTAGGGAGGCTGCTACTGGAAGGGGGCCTATGTGGAAGGGCATAATCGTAACAGACGTCCCACCTTCAGAGCGAAAGCTGCCTCGATTGCCTCCCACTGGGCATGCTCACTGGCATGTATTGGGCACCCAGGAAATGTTGAGTGAATAGTTGAATAAATAATTAAGTGAATGCAGGCCGGATGCAGTGGCTCATGCCTGTAATCCCAGCACTTTGGGAGGCCAGTGCGGGAGGATCTCTTGAGCCCAGGAGTTTGAGACCAGCCTGGGCAACATGGTGAAACTCCATCTCTACTAAAAATACAAAAATTAGCCAGGTGTGGTGGCACGTACCTGTGGTCCCAGCTACTCAGGAAGCTGAGGTAGGGTGGGAGGATCGCTTAAGCCCTGTAGGTCAAGGCTGCAGAGAGCGGTGATCATGCCACTGCATTCCAGCTTGGGCTGCAGAATGAGACCCTGTCTCAGAAAAAATAAGAAGTGAATGCCTCCAGGGCACCCAGACTCACCTTGTCCCTAACAGCAGTCTACCTCTTGTGGTACATTCTCGAGCTCTGCAAAGTTTCAGATGTTGAAACTTGTTGGGGGAAGAAGGTTCTTGAAAAATGATGAGAGGAGAGAAGTTGGTGTCAGGAGGAATATCTTGGGCTCTTGGCTTACCTAAGCACGGATCATTGAGACAACACGGTCATCAAAATGTAGTTTCTCCCAGTCGTTTCCATTTCTTTTCACTCTTGGAATTGCTTTTTTATTTCTCCTGAGCACCTTTTCTTTCTTAACCTAGATTGTCAGTGTGCCTTGGAAATGAAACATTATCCAAGCACAATATTGCCTGCTATGACTACAGGTAATGGAAGAGACAAGCACATAGGCCTTTTACAGCTGCAGTGGTTGTTTGATTAGTTTTTTTAAAAGAAGGTTTCAGTGGATCAGTTATTGCACATAAATTGCCGTGCCTTGCGGAAAATGAATCCTATCTTTGTGTGTTTGTGTATGAGTGTGTGTAGGGCTTGTCTTTTGTTATATCTGTGAAAGCTTTAAGGGTTGTTTAAGTTGCTTTTTGATTTTAGCATTTCCAATCTGTCTCATCTTGTTTTTGAAAAATGTTTCTTTCTTTTTTTTCCGAAGTGTTAATAAATCCCTTGAAATTTATTTCCAAGATGGCTTAATGATTTGAGATGATTTGGAGAACACTAGTTGAGTTGTTTGTATTCTGGCTCGTACACTTCCATTATTTTGTTGAACTCAGGGCAGCATAAAATATCAGAGCTGAAAGGTGCCAGAGAGGTTGCCCCCACAAGGCTTCTTGACCCTTGCCAACCTAGTCCCATTTTGAAAAATGTTTAAAAATGTTAAATGCAATCTGAAATGCAAAGCTAATAAAAAGGATACAGCATCACTAAAACCAAAGCAAAGTAATGAAATATAGTCTTGATTTCTTGCCTGCTTTTTCATAAATCACAAGTGGCTTTGAGGTTCTGATCATTCCGAAGGCATGCTCCCACTCACTGTTGAAATGGGTGACTAGATTCATCCCCTAATTTTACACATAAAAACATTAAGGTCCAGGGATTCAGGCGGTGTTCGTATCCCAGTATATTAGGAGCAGAACTTGGTCAAAAACCCAGACATCCCGTTGGCAGGCCAGCGTTTTGCCCACAAGACTCTCGGTCATTTAAGGATACTGTCTCATGCAAAGGAGACATTTTATTCAGGGTCATCTTCCTGTATCCGAGGACGCTGGTATTCAGGAAGGGTTTTTTTAAACTTTACATCATCACAGCAGAACAGAGGCAGAGGCCTGGACAGAACCCAGGTGTGGCTGGTCCGTGGATTGTGTTTTTTTAAATTTCCTTTACTTGGTTCCAGACATTTGCTCTGCTGTGACATGGAAACATTTCCTGGCTATAGCCTCTGAGGAATAGGGGGGCAACATCTCAATCTGAAGATGAATTCATTTTTGCAATAAAGTTTGGGATTTTTTTTCACATTGGAAGCTTTCCCTTCACAATTCAACAGATCCTTTCAAACTTCTAATATGTTCTTTTTTGCCAGGGTGTCCGGTGGAGAGCTGTTTGACCGGATAGTGGAGAAGGGGTTTTATACAGAGAAGGATGCCAGCACTCTGATCCGCCAAGTCTTGGACGCCGTGTACTATCTCCACAGAATGGGCATCGTCCACAGAGACCTCAAGGTGAGACCATCGCTCAGCAGCATCCTGCAGCCACTCTGCAGCCCGCGATGCACGCGTCCAAGAGGGCTGATGCCAGTGGGGGCATGCAGCTGCTCTGATGTAGAGTGGGTGCAGCAGATGGTGGGCATTTGTGTACTTTCAGTTGTCAGGGCCTTTGGGATCCAGACCCAGAAGTATCTTGGAAGAAGATGAAGATTCACATGGCTGGCCACTGTTCATGAGATTTTTACAACCATTATGTAGCCAAAGGGTTACAGGGAGGTGGGTTATATATTGCTTCGAGCCTGTCTAAGAGACGATTTTGCTCAAGACACGTAGGCTGCAGAAACCCTCCTCCCGGTGCAGTTCCGCAGCACCTTTACCAATTCCAGCCCCATTGCAGCACAACACACTGTATAAAAGAAAGAGAGCAGTGGTCAGACATCATGAGAGGAAAGTGAAGGGAAACAGAAGGTAAGCAGATATAGAAGAGGGAGAAGAGAAATAGAAGGGAAAAAGACAGGTTAAAAGAGCTACGACTGGCTGGGCGTGGTGGCTCAGGCCAGTAATCCCAGCACTTTGGGAGGCCGAGGAAGGCAGATCACGAGGTTAAGAAATCAAGACCATCCTGGCCAACACCGTGAAACCCCGTCTCTACAAAAATACAAAAATTAGCTGGGTGTGGTGGCGCGTGCCTGTAGTCCCAGCCACTCAGGAAGCCGAGGCAGGAGAATCGCTTGAACCCGGGAGGCGAAGGTTGCGGTGAGCCGAGATCGCACCACTGCAGTCCAGTCTGGCAACAGAGCGAAACTCCGTCTCAAAAAAAATAAATAAATAAAAATAGTGTCTTGCAGGTTCTTTTCTTACAGTTTCCTAATGAGGTTTTGGTATATTGACCCTTTACCCATTGGCACAGAAGGATCTGGGCCTTATATGGGCATATATGCCCCTCCCCAGCAGGTCTATGTAGACACTGAAGGACAGATGTCAAACATAACAGTACTGAAGGGTGGATGTCACACATATGGTACCAAAGGTAGGTATCAGACATATCAACTTGAGAAACAGTAGAAAGCAGTGCGGTTGACCCAAAGCTGCAATGTGACCTCATTCTAGGATGTTTACAGGTCCAGCCCCTAGAGCTTACTGCACCAGTCAAGACAAAAATTCCACCCCAGCACACATACCCACCACTCATTATGAACACGAGGATCATATCATCTTGAAGCTGTGCTGTACACAACTGTGGGAAATCAAAATCAATTTAAAGAACCAGTCATAAACATTTGTATAAACAGAGTTTCCACACCTGGCTATTATCTGCTACTGGGTATTAAGGAATAAAGTGGTGTAGCTTTTTCTTTCATAAAGACTCACTACCATGGTTTTTCTGCATGTTGTCATGTTCCATTGACCCAGGCAGTGATTCCCAAATGTTCGCCCATATCAGAATTGTCTGGAGGGCTATGAAAATAGAGACGGCTGCCCCATCCCCAGTGGTCTGATTCTGTAGGTCTCCGGTGGGGGCTGAAAACTTGCATTTCTAACAGGTCTGCCCGTGATGAGGATGCTGGTCTGGGAACTGCTCTTGGAAAATCACTGGGCGAGGATATTTGGGAATCTTAGTGGATCCCTTTGAGCCTTCATCCTCTGCAGGCTTCTTGACATCTGAAATGGCTGTGGGCATGGTCAGCTCATGTTCGGGGCCTGGAGATACTTCAGAGGGCTAGGTAGGGGCTAGCTCAGCCGACCTGGCACCTCTGCCAGGCCTCCGGGCCTTCTCTGCTCTCTTGTGCCCCCACAAATGCCAGTTCTGTGCTTCCAGAACACATAGGCAGCTCTCTCTGAACACGTTCGTGTGGTGGCCACAGGGATGCACTGTGATGGGCTAGCTGTCTGTACTTATTAGAAAAATAATTTCTAAGCAAATAAGGCATATCCAGGAGGGGCAGTGTTTATCTCTCCCTTGGAAAGGCTGATTGGCTGTATGGGAGATAATGTTTTTAATTAACCTACGTAATGCTTTTGGAGAAATATTTGCAGCTTCCATCCTGTGGAGCCTTAAGATCACCGGGCCTGTCGTTACGTAAAGAACACTGCCATTTTAGGACCTTTCTGTGATCTCTTTTCAGAGGCACAAAGGAGTTTGATCTATGAGGAGGAAGTTGAAATTGGACTACTAAATTTGCGTAAACAGCTAAGAAAATTAAAGTTAAAACAACCTATATAACCAAGCCCAGAGCAATAGAGAGAGGATGATCGTGTTAATTTAAGCTTAGTGCAGCAATCGGAATACTGCCCCAGCCTACCTGCAAATGTACCTCCTTCTCTTTGTAGAAAGCTATGCAATGTCTTGTTGCCCTGAGAAGCTATTAGAGACAGTTGCTCTTTTTGCAAAATGAAGTGACTGAGACTGGAAGTGCCTGGTCCTGCCTCAGTGGATTAGGATTGGGTTTCTCAGCTCCTGCACCATTGGCATTCAGCCCTGGGCACTGTGGGATTTAGAGCAGCATCCCTGGTTTCTGCCCATGGATACCAGTACTACTTCTGGAATTGTTAACAGTTACAAATGTCCCTAGGCATTGCCAGATATCCATCCCCTGGGGGGCAAAATTGCCCCTAGTTGACAATCACTGGAGTAGGAATGTGATTATGGATAATATTAATGTTACCAGAAGTGTGTTGATTCTGATCTTATTAAAGCTTATTATGTGGATTATTATAAAGTGTTGGGGTTGATATTCCAACTCAGGTATTGGCCACCAGTTGTCTTGCAAAGATGCCATAATATGCCAAAAACTTAATTTTTCCAGTGAGTCCCGGACCTCTTTGGACACCAGGAGGAATTGTGATGCAATGTGGGCCAGACCCTCTCCCTGTGGCCCCCACCCCCACAGCCCTCCTGTTGGGATCGGGGATGGGGCCTCCCACCCAGATGATACCTGAGCCTGCCTCTCCCCCACCGTCTTCCCTCCTCCCCCAGGAAAAGCCCTGCTGTCCTTACAAGTCTTGGGCCAATTAAAAGTATTGATTGGCTGGGCGCGGAGGCTCACGCCTGTAATCCCAGCACTTTGGGAGGTGGAGGCGGGTGGATTGCGTGAGGTCAGGAGTTCGAGACCAGCCTGACCAACATGGTGAAACCCCATCTCTACTAAAAATACAAAAATTAGCCAGGTGTGGTGGCAGGTGCCTGTAATCCCAGCTACTCAGGAGGCTGAGGCAGGAGAATCGCTTTAACTGGGGGGGGCAGAGGTTGCAGTGAGCCGAGATCGCACCATTGCACTCCAGTCTGGGCAACAAGAATGACACTTTGTCTCAAAATAAATAAATAAATAAATTGATCTAAACTGTGAATGACCAGTTGATTTAACCCTCCTTGGGCATAATTGGTCTTCAAAACAGCATTTTATTGACCCAGATGAATCTTTTCTAGGAAGGATGTGCGGATGCTCTGGGCCCTTTGGCCACCCCTTGCCAGGATTATGCCTTGTTTAGCAGTGTGAAATCACTTATTCTCCTCTCCTTATCACCTCCTGGGACAAGGAGGATAAAAAATCAGAAACAACAGCATTGTCCTCTCTCTGCATCCATGATTGGATCCTTATTGTTTAGTGAAGGATAATCCCTAAACTTCCAGAGAAAACATGAACCATGTGGTCTTTATGATTCGAGCATTCCCGCCCCTTTTCTAAGCATGACAGTATTCTTGTTTCAACTGATTGGCCACTTTACTTTCTTTTAAAACTCATTGGGGCCAGCGCGGTGGCTCATGCCTGTAATCCCAGCACATTGGGAGGCCGAGGTAGATGGATCGCCTGAGGTCAGGAGTTTGAGACCAGCCTGGCCAACATGATGAAACCTTGTCTCTACTAAAAATACAAAAGTAGCCGTGTGTGGTGGCACATGCCTGTAATCCCAGCTACTCCGGAGGCTGAGGGAGGAGAATTCCTTGAACCCAAGAGGCGGAGGTTGCAGTGAGCTGAGATTGTGCTACTATACTCTAGCCTGGGTGACAGAGAGAGACTCCATCTCAAAAAAAAAATCTCATTGGAAGCATCCTTCAGTGCACAGTTGATTTTCTTCTAATCTCCTGCTTCATCCACAAAATTAATGTCACAGTGACTGTTAACTGCCATCCCTTTCTGTGTTGTTACTTGAGGTGAAGGATAGTATTTATTCTTTAGTTTCTATTAAAGAACAGAATTATTCTGACACTACTTGAAATGGTAAGGAAGGCTTTATTCAAGACCATTGCAATGCCATTGAGCTCAACTTGGAATACAGCTAGACGAGTAGGGATTTATAGCCAAAGAAGAGAGGGGAGGGGGTAGTGGATGGGAAATTAGGGGGATTTTTGCTAACCTGACCTGGCAGGATTCCTGCTAAAGGCAGGCTAAGGACTTAGACATTGACAAAGGCCCCTTTGGGTCCTCTTTCTGACTAGACCCTGCTCTCTGGCTGTCCAGTAGGTCCAGTTTTTAGCAAGAATCCTGCTGAATCAGTTGAGCTGAAATCTTCCACCCGCGTGATCTCATCAGATCCCTAATGCCTTTGAAGTGGCCTCATTGTCTGGGGTGATACCCGAGATTCATTGTCTCACGCCAAGGAAATCAAGGATGCAGACACACAAGGAGTGAGCTTCAGAGCGGACATTTAGTAGGTGAAAGAAAGAGAAGAGCTCTCTCCTGTAGAGAGAGGGGTCCCAAGCGGGTTTCCGGTCTGTGGTGAAATGCAGGGGAGGTTTATAGCTGAGCTTGAGGAGGTGGTGTCTGACTTACATAAGGCACAAAAGATTGGTTGGACCAGGTGTGCCATTTGTATAGGACACAAAAAACTAGTTAGGGCTAGGTGTGCCATTTCCATAGGGCATGAAAAGCTGGCCGCCCCCATCCTAATCTTTTTTTTTTTTTTGAGACAGAGTTTCGCTCTTGTTGCCCAGACTGGAGTGCAATGGCGCAATCTCAACTCTCTGCAACCTCTGCCTCCCAGGTTCAAGTGATTCTCCTGCCTCAGCCTCCCTAGTAGCTGGGATTAAGGGCATGTGCCACCATGCCTGGCTAATTTTGTATTTTTAGTAGAGACAGGGTTTCTCCATGTTGGTCAGGCTTGTCTCAAACTCCTGACCTCAGGTGATCCGCCTGCCTCAGCCTTCCAAAGTCCAAAGTGCTGGGATTACAGGTGTGAGCTCCCCCAGCCCCGCCCCCCCCCCCCCCCCCCGTGCCCTGCCATCCCCACCCTAATCTTTTATGATGCAGATGGGTTCTCTGCCTGGCCAGCCCCATGTTGCCTGTTTCTTTTTTTTTTTTTTTTTTGAGACGGAGTGTTGCCTCTGTCCCCAGGTTGGAGTGCAGTGGCGTACACGTGGCTGACAAAGAAAAGGGAGATGGAGCCTCCATGTTGGACATGCCTGGCCCCCAGGTGGCCCTTTTCTATTGGCACAGCTGCCGGCATTCACCAGTGAAAGCTTCCAGCTTGCTTATTTATGTTTGCAGCTTGATTTTTCAGGCTGTTCTTTGTTAGAAAAAAAAATAATAATTTATTGGGCTGCTTTTTGTTAGAAGGGAAGCCTTGCCGAGGACTCTTTTACCCTCACTATCTGCAAAATAATTTCTTTCTAGCTCCTGTATCACCCCAATCTCAATGCCGAATTACCCTGGCCTGGCTTCAGCAGGAGTCCTGTCAGTGGGGGTGGGGTGGGTGAAGAACTTGATCAGATACCCGTGGTGGGGGATTCTCCAACGTAGCAGACCGGCTAAGACAGGGCTGCGCAGGCCTGGCAGGGGTGGGATAGACAAGGCCAAGGTCAAGGCCTAGGAGAGCAGGGGAGTCAGAGGAACCTGCCTCAAGTTTGGTCAAGGAGGGAGTCTTGGTGAGTTCTGAAAATTTCTTCACTGCGATGTTGACACATCAGAATGCTGCTTGTGGAGCTCTGAAATCCAGAGCCCTGGGCCCCATCTCAGACCCGCTGAAAAGCAAGATCTCTGGCCAGTGAATACCCTCACAGGTGCCTCTGCTGCACAACAGGCCGAGAACCACTTTTCTAAACAAGTCTGCTCACTCTTGTGAACCCAAAAATATCTGAGACAGGTCTCAGTCAATTTATTTTTATTTTTTTATTTGTTTTTGAGACAGAGTTTCACTCTTTTTGCCCAGGCTGGAGTGCAGTGGCGCACTATCGGCTCACTGCAACCTGCGCCTCCCAGGTTCAAGTGATTCTCCTGCCTCAGCCTCCTGAGTAGCTGGGATTACAGGCGCCCGCCACCATGCCTGGGTAATTTTGTATTTTTAGTAGAGACGGGGTTTCTCCATGTTGGTCAGGCTGGTCTTGAACTCCTAACCTCAGGTGATCCCCTCTCCTCAGTCTCCCAAAGTGCTGGGATTACAGGCATGAGCCACTGCGCCTGACCAGGTCTCAGTCAATTTAGAAAGTTTATTTTGCCAAGGTTAAGAATGTGCCCATGACACAGCCTCAAGAGATCCTGATGACATGTGCCCAAGGTGGTCAGGGCACAGCTTGGTTTTATACGTTGTAGGGAGACATGAGACATCAATCAGTATGTGTAAGATGTACATTGGCTAGGTATGAAAAGGCGGCACAACTCAAAGCAGAGGCTTCCAGGTCTTAGGTAGATAAGAGACAAAGGGTTGCTTTCTTTTGAGTCTCTGATCAGCTCTTCACTGAATACACAATTTACAGGAATAGTCACTCACGCTTTAGTCTGGCTCAGTGAAACAATAAGGCAGAGGAAGCAATCAGGTATGTATTTGTCTCCCGTGAGCAGAGGGAGGACTTTGAGTTAGTTAGTTAGTTAGTTAGTTGGTTATTTTGAGACGGAGTTTCACTCTTGTCATCCAGGCTGGAGTGCAATGGCGCGATCTTGGCTCACTGCAACCTCCGCCTCCTGGGTTCAAGCAATTCTCCTGCCTCAGCCTCCCAAGTAGCTGGGATTACAGGCATGTGCCACCATGCCCGGCTAATTTTTGTATTTTTAGTAGAGACGGGGTTTCGCCATGTTGATCAGGCTGGTCTTGGACTCCTGACCTCAGGTGATCCACCTGCCTCGGCCTCCAAAAGTGCTGGGATTACAGGTGTAAACCACCGTGCCTGGCCAGACTTTGAGTTTGTCTATCTTTTGCCCACAAGGAATTTCCTTACTGGTGAATCATGAGGGAGGAATGTGGCTTTTTTATCTTTGTAGCTATGTTATTTAGGAATAAAATGGGAGGCAGGTTTGCGTAGTTCCCAGCTTGACTTTTCCCTCCGGCTTAGTGATTTTGGGGTCCTGAGATTTATTTTCCTTTCACACTCTACATAAGAATAGTTTCTAAAGTCTGAAACCCAAGGTTCACCACAAACCCCTGAGGAGAGAGAATGTGGCTGTCCCCGCTGGGGCCGGGGAGGAGAGCTGGATGGGAAATGCTGTGGGAAAGTGCCTTTCCCATGTCAGATTCTTCGTGCTACGCTCCCTTTAAGGTTTGGTGTAAATGACAGAAACGATTCCTCATTCATTGGGTGAGGATTATCCTGGAGGGTGGACATTCCTGGACAACAGCAGAGATGACAGTCCTTGACATCGTCTCCCCCCGTGATAAATCGTCACCATGATGATGAATCCAGGAGTCATCAAGTCCAGCAGCTCTTCAGAAAAAAAAAAAAAAAAAAAAAAAAAAATGCAGGCTCCTCTTTGTGTTCAAGGCCCACGCAGCAGTGCAAGGACAAGCTCCAAGGCTGTAGCTTCTCAGCCTCCATAAGACCCACCCCTGCTTCCTTGCTAGGAACAATGAGATTCCCCAATTCTACATAAAACACGATGCAAATGATACTTCACTGGCTCCCATGCCAACCCCAGGACTGCTACTCTCAGCCCCTCCTGTATGTTGCAGAACTGTAGTGAAGACAGGAACACGGGGGCCATAAGAAATGGAAGAAGGCCTTTGCTGTGCATTCCTGCTGCCCACGCACTGTTCAGAGGAACAGACAAAGGATGAAATCAACCCATGCTTCACAGAAAGGCAAACAGAAGTGCGGACCCCTTAAGGGTACATGGCTGGAAGTGCTGCGTCTTCCAATTCCAGATTCATTTATTCCGGGATGGCATCCCTCTGCTTTCCTGGCAGGGGAGCGAGCACGGGTCAGCTGGCCTTCGTGAAGGGCGCAGTGCAGCACATCTCCCAGAACTGCAGGGCGGCGGGGCGTGTTGCCGAGGGCAGAAACAGAGACCCTTGGATTCAAGAAAAATCACTCATAAAAAGGAGCAGAGAAGCACCTGCAAGAGTTATTTCATTTCCTGGAATCTCCCTTCCCTAACCCCAGACGTAAATCCACAAGTCTGCAAGGCAGTCAGCTTTCTAGATTGCCTCAGAATATGGTGACTTTTTTAAAGTAGACAAAATATTAGTAAAGGAAAGAGACTAACGCTGATTGAAAGCCTGTGTGTGCCAGACACACTGTGCTGGGCGCTCTGCACTGTTTCTATTGGCCGCCGCTTTAGTTCATGCATCTCCTATGTCCGAAGGTCAAGGACATCCTGACGTCGTGAATAGGTTTTGCAGTTGAATGAGTCTTCCACAATTAACCCAGCTTTACACGTAGTTTGTAATGTTTTTTTCTTATTTTCTTTCTAGCCCGAAAATCTCTTGTACTACAGTCAAGATGAGGAGTCCAAAATAATGATCAGTGACTTTGGATTGTCAAAAATGGAGGGCAAAGGAGACGTGATGTCCACTGCCTGTGGAACTCCAGGCTATGTCGGTAAGGACAGTGCATGTGCACACATGTGCCCGTGTGTGTGTGATGTCCTCATGTGTAGTGTCACCACGTGTCAACTCATCAGTTGTGTGAAGCATATGAGCTTGGCATGTAATCACAGCTGCCTTCACTTCCCTTGGGGGAAAGAATAAAAAGATTGAGTGACACTGGAATGAATAATTCATAGCAGGGAAGTGATTTCCCCTGAAAACTTTTGCACAGTTGGGTAGAAATCCCATTTGATTTGGTTGTGGGCCTGACTGGAGGCTGGGAGTTAATTTGGATGAATCCCAGGTTCCATTTCCAGAGATACTGCATACATCTGTTTCTGAGGGATTTACAATGAGACACTGAGATAACAGTAAGGTGCACACACAAGAGAACTTTTTATTCCAATTACTGAGATAGGAACATTGATGGAGGAACCTGGTTCAGACCTTGACCAAGTCACTCTCATCAGTCAGTCAACCCTGATCTGTACTGTGATGCTAGGCATTCAAGTTTTTCCTTAAATCACAACCCCCAATTCTTTGTACTAAGCATCCAAAATGCAGAGGAAACTACTGACGGATCTGAACACTTGGATTCTGATGTTCATCTTTTGACTTCCGGGGTCCTGGAGAAACACCATTAGAATACTTGTGACTGTTCTGAGACCTTCATTGACATCAGCGTATTCATTCATTCATTCATTCATTCATTCAGCAAATGTATGTAAAGTTGCTACTATGTACCTGATGCTGTACCAGGCACTGGGATTAAGGCAGTGAATGACACAGACACGGTGCCTGCCCTCATGGAGCTTACATTTTAGTTGGAACAAGTAAGCAAACAGGGTCATTTCAGATCTTAAGTGCTATGAAGAAACTAAACCTGGGGGCCTGCCATGGAGTGACAAGGAATCAGGACTGGGCTGAGAGGACAGGGAGGAGACTTGGGCCTTGGCCTCAGTGGCAAGAAGAAGCCAGCCATGTGGGAGTTACAGGACAGCATCCCAGGAAGAGTAACCAGTTTGTGCGAAAGCCTGAAGGCTGGGAGAGGGTACGAGCTAGGGATGTCTGAGAGCAAGAAAAAAGATGAGGTTGGAAAAGAGTTATGGAAAATGAAGTCTGAGGCTGAATTCTTTTTTTTTTGTGGGGGGTGGGGGGTGTGGTAGGGTACTGAATCTAGCTGTGTTGCAAGGTTGGAGTGCAGTGGTGCAATCCCGACTCACTGCAACCTCCGCTTCCTGGATTCAAGTGGTTCTCCTGCCTCAGCCTCCCGAGTACCTGGTATTACAGGCGCCTGCCACCATGTCAGGCTAATTTTTGTATTTTTAGTAGAGGCAGGGTTTTGTCATGTTGGCCAGGCTGGTCTCAAACTCCTGACCTCAGGTGATCCGCCCACCTCAGCCTCCCAAAGTGCCAGGATTACAGGCGTGAGCCGCCGCGCCCGAGTGAGGCTAAGTTCTTGTCATGCAAAGTGCGGTGACCTTTCTTCATGAGAATAGCCATTGAGCCCACCTGAGAGAGGAGGTATGTTATGTGACCAGCATCACCCTGTGGGTCTTTGGGGACATCTGCAGAACCTTCCCAGGCAGGCTGAGGAGAGCCGGCCTCAAACTAAAGGAGTTACAAGGGGTATTGTGGGAAACTCCAGATGACCTTGGGGCCACTTTGTGGCCTTTCAGGTCCTTGCATATAATTACAGAGCCATGTCAAACTCAAGTGTCGTAGCTGTTCATTTTCAGAGTAACTCAGAGGAGGAAAGACGAGCAGGCTGAGGCGGGCAGAGAACAAAACAAGGGGAAGGGAAAGAAGCAGCAGGGTTTAGAAGCGGGGAGATGCAGGGGTGGAAACGTGGCTGGGGAGGAGCTGTGTGGACACCATCGCAAGGGGGCTCAATTCCCTGGATCGTGTGTATGCAGAAGGCACAGAAGAAGAGGTTGCTCTGCTCATTTTTGAAAGGTCCAGTGCATGGCCGGGTGCAGTGGCTCACGCCTGTAATCCCAGCACTTTGAGAGGCCAAGGTGGTTGGGTCAGTTGAGTCCAGGAATTCAAGATCAGCCTGGCCAACATGGCAAAACCCCATCTCTACTAAAAATACAAAAATTAGCCAGGCATGGTGGCTCACACCTGTAGTCCCAGCTACTTGGGAGGCTGAGGCAGGAGAATCGCTTGAACCTGGGGGGCGGAAGTTGCAGTGGGCTGAGATTGCGCCACTGCACTCCAGCCTGGGTGACAAAGCGAGATGCTATCTCAGAAAAAAAAAAAAAAAAAAGCCAGTATAGGCTTTGATAGAAATTAACAGCATAGTAATCGATCATCTCTTCTAAGATAGCGTGATAACGGTTGCAGGAATAGCATGGTCCCTGGCTGGGGGACGTGTGCCTGGGGTGGTGACGGGAGGAAAGAGTGTGTGTGGTATATTCATGGAATTTCTCCAGCTTGGTCTGAGCCATCTGGGAAGCCGTGAATACATGAGACGAGACAAGCTGAGTGGGGAGAGCCTGTTCCAACTATCGGGAATCCCAGACATTAGAAAATGAAAAGGTCTGTTAGGTCATGATGCTGGTTCTCTTTTCAGCAGTCTCCCCAGGCTGAGAAGGTGCTGATACTGTGGCCTGCCCATCTCTTCCCTTCAGGAACTTGACCCTTGGGCTGTGATTTAAATGCTCTGACAACCAGTGACGGCCCCTAGCTACGTACGCATCACGTGCTTCTCATGTTTGGCTAGAAAGCTCCAGCACTTTCTAAATTGAGTTTTACTGCTCTGTGTTTTGGCAAAGCCCACGGAATGGCAGTTTTTCTGGTTTCTAAGTGGCTGCCATCTGCGGGGTCTGAGTCTGTTGATGGCTGTGTCTGGCACTGACGTGTCGGGAATGGTGTTGAGAAGAGTCCATTGCTCTTGCTACTCTAAATGGCAGCCAGTGGGAGCCATTGGGTAATGGTGTTGTGAGATACCAGGTTGTCCTGGAGGAGGCTGGGGGAGAGAAGGACTGTAGCAGTGGCGTTCTTCTATTGGTTTGTGTTGACTGAGCGCTGAAACTCCACCAAGAGTGCCCCTCCGGAGTGAGTCGTGTGGAGGGGACACAACTTCAGAGTAGGGAAGGGGCTGCTTTGAAGAGCTTGTGTCTAGAGGACATCCCTTAGGCAGTTACCAGCTGAGCTTGGGCTGTTTCCTCCCTTGCAGTCTGCATGGCAAGCTCCTATTGAGCCGTCAAAGCCCAATTTAAATGTTACCTCCTTTGACTGCTTTCCTGTCACCTTGTCCTCTCCTTTGACATCCTGGTTCTTTCTGTGACGCTTTCCTTGTCATGGTGTGATCACATTGCATTAGGGTTCGTATCAATCTGTGTCTCTCACTGCACTGTGAGTCTCATGAAATCTTTGTGCAGACACTTACTGAATTTAGTAAAAACACACAGATCATGAATCTTAGCCATGTTTTCTTTCTCTCTTCCCCTTCCATTCACTCAGCATGCATTTATTGAGTTCCTGCTGTGTACTCTGTGCAGTCGTCCCATGGTATCCACAGGGGCTGGGTTCCAAGATACTTCACCCTCTGCAGATACTAGCATCCTCAGATGGTTGAGTTCCTGATATGAAATGGCATAGTATTTGCATATAACCTAGGCGTGGCCTCTGTGTACTGTCATTGCTAGATTGCTTACAATACCTGATGCAATGTAAATGCTGTGGAAATAGTTGTCATAGGTATTGCTTTTATTTGTATTATTTGTATTGTTTTTTCAAATATTTTTGATCTGTGGATCCGCATATTTTGAATCCATGGATACAAGGGCCAAGTGTACAATGTTTGGTTTGAGAATACAAATATGGGCTGGGGGCGGTGGCTCATGCCTGTAATCCCAGCTCCTTGGGAGGCAGAGGCAGGCAGATCACCTGCGGTCAGGAGTTCCAGACCAGCCTGGCCAATATGGTGAAACCCTGTCTCTACTAAAAATACAAAAAATTAGCCAGGCAAGGTGGCAGGCGCCTATAATCCCAGCCTCCCTACTCAGGAGGCTGAGGCAGGAGAATCACTTAAACCTGGGAGACAGAGGTTGCAGTGAGCTGAGATTGTGCCACTGCACTCCAGCCTGGGCAATAGAGTGAGACTCATCTCAAAAAAAAAAAAAAGAGAGAATACAAATGTGAATAAGGTACTAATTCTGACCTCAGCATTGTGAGAGAGAAAGCAAACAGGTCAGCTTAATGTATGCTAAGGGCTACATCATTCAGCCCTTGAAGAATTATTTATTTATTGCCTACCTTCTGTTCTGGGCACTGGTGGGGGGTGGGGCGGGTACATCAATAGAAATAGAAGAATAAAACATAAAAATCCCCTCCCTAGTGGCACTTACATCTGAGTGAGAGAGACATAGGCTATAAAGCAAATATTGATAGCTAAGTTCATTCGTGTGTTAGGTGGCCTTAAGTACTATGGAGAAAAATGAAGCAGAAAAGATGATAAGAAGTTTGTGTGTTCAGAGGGTGGTGGCAATTTTAACTACAGTGTGCAGGCAGCCCTCACTAAGAGGGTGGCCGTGGTAAAGATTTGATAGGAGCGAGAGAACCGACGATGCAGGTATCTGGAGGGCATTCCAGGCGCAGTGCAGAGGCCTGAAGGCAGGAGAATGTGGGCAAGCAGCAGGGAGCAGGGGAAGCAGGAAGGAGAGGAATAGGAGAGACAGTTGGAGAAGTCCTGAGCAGGGGTATGTGGACCAGGACTTGGAAATCGTTGTATAGACTTTAGCTTTTACTCGGTGATAGGATGCCATGGGATGCTTCTGTGTTAAGGCAGTGACATATTGTTTTTAACAGGCTCCCTCTAGGACAGGGGTTCCTAACCCCTGGGCCTTGGACTGATACTGATTCAGGGCCTGTTAGGAATCGAGTTGCACAGCAGGAAGTGAGAGGCAGGCTGGTGGGCATTCCTGCCTGAGCTCCGCCTCCTGTCAGATCAGCGGCAGTAGATTCTCATAGGAGCTTGAACCCCGTTGCGATCTGTGCCTGCAAGAGATTTAGGTTGCGCGCTCCTTTTGAGAATCTAATAATGCCTGATGATCTGAGGTGGAACAGTTTCATCCTGAAACCATCCCCAATACCATATCCTTGAAACAATTGTCTTCCGTGAAACGGGTTCTTTGTGCCAAAAAGGTTGGGGATCGCTGCTCTAGGACACAAGCTGGGATCAGGATAGATGGTGGGGGTAGGGTGGAGGAAGGAGATGTGAGAAAGCTCTGGCATTGATCAGGTGAGACTGTGAGAAGGCTCAGGCATTGATCAGCAAGGGTTTAGGTCAGATTGGTAGCAGGAAAAGTGATGAGAAGCTATCAGATATCAGGTATATTTCAAAGGCAGTGTCCTCAAGGTTTTCTGAAAGATTGAAAGTAGTGTTTGAGAGAAAGAAAGAAGGCAAGCATAATTCAAAGGTTTTTGGTCCTGATAACCCTGGGAGGGTGCAGTTGTCTTTGCTGGAGGTGGAAGAGCCTGTGGGTTGAATAGATTGCAGATGCCTTGGGAGGAGCTTGGTTTCAATTTGTTAAAGTTGACTAAGCCAAGAGGGCAGCTGGAACGTGACCCTGGAACTATGTGCAGTCGATTCTCGCTGTTCATAGTCATCATGTTCTATTATAGCAAATAGCTGAAAGCACTGAATTAATCAATACTGAACCATTGCTCCTAAGGGAAACACAGGCTGGGTTCCTGTGAGCCTCTGGTCACATTTTCATCATCCTATCAGTACATGACCTTTTCAGAATGTGTGTTTCTGTTTAAAGACACCTTATTGAATATATGTTATCGAATCATTAACATTGATTCACAGCCCACAGCACCGTAACTCCTACCTGAAGGAAGCTTCTCTAACCCACCGATTTTCTCTGAAAGGCATATCACGGCCTCTTTCCTGTTAGGAAAGCTAGACAGACTTCAGCAATATGCTTGGGGCTGCTGTAAACAGGGAGATCTCCAACAAAACACAGAAATGTGAAAAACACGACACCAAATAGAGGGTGAGAAAAGACCCTTGTTTACAGTCTGAGATGAAACATGAAGGAGGAGCACCACCTCATTCCGCCTGAGCTTGAAACTTGCACATCAGGCAACTCAAGTATTTGGTCACTCTATGCATGTCCACAAATGACCACAAAGTATTGATTTGGGGGTTGCAAATAACTTTTAGCCAGTAGGCAGATTTGCAGATACAGAATCCTTGAGTAATGAGGATCAACTAGATTTGGGAGATGTTAATTTATGGCTGCGTTTTAAAGCCATGAACCAGGATAGGCAATGAAGGAGAGGAAAGATCCCAGAGCTGAGTCCTGGGGACATCAGAGTGGAGAGGTCAGGGGGACAAGCTGGAGCCCGCAGAGGATACCAAGACAGAGAAGGGGCAGTGGGTGAAGTAGAAAGAGTGCTGGCAGAGAGTGGCATGCTCCCCATCAAACATGGAGAAAGTGCTTCACATAGAAGTTATCACTTGTCAGTTGCTGCTACTGAGTCAAGTAAGATGAGGATTTGGTTGAACTTTTTTTTTTTTTTTTTGAGACGGAGTTTTGCTCTTGTTGCCCAGCCTGGAGTGCAGTGGCATGATCTCACCTCACTGCAACCTCCGCCTCCTGGGTTCAAGCAATTGTCCTGCCTCAGCCTCCCGAATAGCCAGGATTACAGGCATGCGCCACCATGCCCTAGGCTAATTTTATATTTTTATTAGAGACAGGCTTTCTCCATATTGGTCAGGCTGGTCTCGAACTCCCAACCTCAGGTGATCCACCTGTCTCGGCCTCCCAAAGTGCTGGGATTACAGGCGTGAGCCACCATTCCTGGCCCTGGTTGAACTATTAATTAAGTGTGGTGGCCCTGTGGTCAGAGGAATGGCAGGAAGAAGGTGAAACGGGTCTTGGTAAGTACACCAGCATGATGTCCACCGTGGGGCTCGCCCCAGCCACTCACCTCCTTCCCCAGCCATGGCTTCTCCCTGCAAGGCTCTTGGGACACCATTTTGAATCTTGAGCAAAGAAACTGCTGGAAAGTTTTCCATCTGAACAGGGCAGAGCCCAGCCCCATTTGGCAGCTGCGAGGGAGGAGGGAGAGAGAGCTGCCACTTGTGATTCAGGGACCACACTGTCCCCTGGGCCCAAGCCAGGGGCAGGATGCTGCTGTCTGTTCCCAGCCTAGCATGGTGTCTTTGTATTTAGAAAGAAATGTGTGAATAAAGATGAGGAAAAGCTTCCATTCCCCTCAGGGCAATCTATAGGTTTATAGCTTGAGTTCAGACTTTTGATAGGTCGAAGTGTTGGTTTCAATTTGTGAATCACCATTTGATTATTATCTAAATGACTATTCAGCTGAATAGTTAATTCTGCCAACATGAAGCTATGACTTCAATTTAAATGAGCTCTCTAACAATGAAACCGAAATTGGTGCTTTTTCCCCAAGTATCCCAATGCACAGGGTGCCTTAGGAGGAGGCAAGAGGACTATAAGCACTTGGAACTTCACCCTTTTACATGTGGCGGCTGCCTGGATTGTACACACCCTTTGCAAGGACTGTGGCCTGTGGAGGCGACACATCACTTCACTGATAGCAGGAGATGGTGGGCATCCCCATCCATGTCAATGAGATGTGGGCGGCACATAGGGCTGGCTCTGCTAACACCAACAGGTTCTGCAGTAGATTGTGGTAGATGAGCCGCACAGATTCGTGTGAGGCAGTGTATTTCAGAAGCAACATTAAAATACAGGTGTGAAGGCTGGGCACAGTGGCTCATGCCTATAATCCCAGCACCTTGGGAGGCCAGGGTGAGAGGATCACTTGAGTCCAGGAGTTTGAGACCAGCCTGGGCAACATAGTAAGACCCCTGTCTCTTTAAAAAAATAGTAGGTGGGTGTGGTGGCACACACCTGTAGTCCCAGCTATTCAGGAGGCTGACGCAGGAGGATCGCCTGAGCCCAGGACTTTGAGGCGACGGCGAACTATGAGCACACCACTGCACTCCAGCCTGGGCAACAGAGTGAGACCCCATCTCTAAAAAAATACGGGAATGAGAGGGATCATCAAGGGTTGGAATGACCAGGGGAAAACTCCTGGAGGACATGGATTTGGAGGAAGGGTAGGACTTGAGCAAAAGTAAGGAGAGTCACAGGTGCAGAGCAGGCAGGAGGAGCAGAGGCCCAGAGTCACGGGCTGCTTCTTGGAGGATCTGGGAGAAATGAACAGACTCACTGAGCCTCGAGAGAGGGCTGGTGGAATTGTACTTGGTGATCATTTAGGAGAAACGATGGGCCCATCTGGTGGAAAGTGGCTCCTCAGGATACCATGGTGGCTCTCAATATGGTATTGACCAAGATTGGGAATCCATTTAATTCAGTCAAGTATAACATTCCCCTTGGTCTCGGCAATAAGAGATAAAAGTCAGAGCTAAGGAAGTTAGTAAAATTATGTATATTGCCTGCTCAGCTGCATTAATTAAAATATCTGAATCACTGAACATCAGTAGGAAGTGACAGAAAACATCCGTATCAATCACGTAATTGACAAGACAGATGAGAAACTTCTATTTGGTGGAGGATGGCCTGTTTTCTATCTTTATCTTTTCTTTTTTCAAGAGACAGGGTCTCTGTCCCCCAGGCTGGAGTGCAGTGGCATGATCATAGCTCACTGCAGCCTCAATCCCCTGGGCTCAGGTGATCCTCCCACCTCAGCCTCCTGCAGAACTGGGACTACAGGTGCACACCACCACACCTGGCTAATTTTTAAATTTTTTTGTAGAGACAGGGTCTCACTTTGTTGCTCAGGCTGGTCTCGAACTCCTGGGCTCAAGTGATCCTCCTGCTTCATCCTCCCAAAGTGCTGAGATTACAGATATTAACCACTGTGCCTAGTTGAGAATTTTTTTTTTTGAGCCTTATTCAGTGACAGTTCATCACCTAGCAGTATTTTATGTGGAGTGCACAACCACAGCCACACTATTCCATTACGGATGTCACTCAGAAATAAGAAGGAACATGTACAGCTGGTCCATCGTTCTGTCTAGAAGCAGACCTGCACCTTGATGCTGTAGATGGTGGCTGACTGTTATGTTCCTGAGGCTGTCGGGGAAGGAATCGTTCATTTCCTTCTGGAACTTAGTTGCCGTGTTGGCTGCAAAGCCACGATAGACATCTTTGGTCTAGCTCGGCCTTAACTTGCCTAAAATAGTTTCAACGTGTTTCGTCTTGTTCTTCTCTAAAAGGAGATGGAGAACAGTTGGTCAACATTCTCGGTGTATTTTTTCACTGAGTTAGAGGATTGGTGTTAATTCAGGGATCGCTGCACTTCTAGAAGTTGATGTGGGGCGTGGGATTGTGATGAGCTCTTGGAAACCAGGGGTTCCAGCCAGCACAGTGTTGGGGCGAGGACCTCTATCCTCAAAGCCACCCAGCCTATAGTTGGTGGCAGTCACAGCAGGGGACTTGAATGTAAGCGTCCTCCTCTGTCTGCCATTGATTAGATATGAAGGAGGCCTGTGCCTTTCACTTAAACTTGGGGATTCTCAGTTTCTTGTATATAAAATAAATGCGCTGGGCTAAATATCTCCTGTAAATTTTTTTTCTGGTTTTAACGTTGTGTGTTTCTATAGACTTGTGAGTTGGCATCCTTTAAGTATGTAAATATCTACGTGTCAAGGATACTGGCCATCATTGTTCCCGTCTTCACTCCATACAGCCAAGAAGAAGGATTCAGTCAATGGACCTCCCCAGCGTCTGTCTTCTGAGTGATCTCGATTCTTTTCATCTTTCCCCATAGCGCCTCTGTTCCCAGTCCTTTCGTCTTCACTCCTCTATGTGGTTGCTCCCCAACAGAGCTTGCTTTTTATTTGTTTCTCACTTAAATACCATATTTTGGTCCGTGACTATAAGCATTACATCATTGTTCTCATCCTCTCCGACTGTTAGTGTCAAAACAGGGTTTTATGTAACTGAGAAATTGTCATACAGGGCACAGATGAGTAAGTAGGTGGAACATCCAGATGAGAGTTTTCTCTCTTTCTCAACAGCTACTTGGTGACAGCCCACAGTGAACATTTTATCACACCGTGGGCTGCAGCCAGACCCCCTGTGTTGGAGAGGACAGGGCCCCCTAAGTGGGGAGACTTGTAGGGCTTGCTCCTCTTCGTGGACCTGACTCATTGCACGTGGGCGACGTAAACCCAGCCCGGCTTTGAGGAGCCCCATCCCACACATGGCAGCCCCACAGAGTGGCTCTGGACACAGTGTTTTTAAGGCACTTTTCTTCCTTGTGGAATTGCTTCTTTAGATACTTGATGTGGGAGGGAGGTCACGTTTTGTCGTGGTGGGAAAGAGGGGGAGGGCAGATTGTGGAGCTCCATTTGTTCTGTGTCATGATTAAAAACCAAAACCCTGGAATGACTACGGCAGTCTTCTTAATCAGATTTCACAAGAAAGGCTTGACTTAAGTACAGAGTAGGCATCACGCCGTGATCACACACCAGGTAGGCCCCCATGGGAGACCCCAGAAGGGCCACACAGCAGTGCCGTTTGTGGCCACATTGCTCTGAAATGCCTTCCTTGGCACAGTTGACTTCCTCCATCCCGTGGAGTTCCAAGGCCCTCCCACATTTCAAAAGCCCAGTGGCCCCAGCTTCTACTCCCTCCCCGTTCCTTAGCCTCACTCCTCCATGATTGGCTTTGGGAGCATTTGAACAACACTCCCAGCTCAGATGAGAATGGTAATTACATACCAGTATGGTGCTTTCATGGGGACTTCTCATGCCTGTGGTGAAACTCAAGGCTACTGGAAAAATCAGGGTAAGCTGCTCTTTGGCGATACTTTTTTTTTTTTTTTTTTTGAAACGGAGTCTTGCTGTGTTGCCCAGGCTGGCATGCAGTAGCACGAGCTCAGCTCACTGCAGCCTCTGCCTCCCAGGTTCAAGCGATTCTCCTGCCTCATCCTCCAGAGAAGCTGGGATTACAAGCACGCATCACTGCACCTGGTTTTTATATTTTTAGTAGAGACAGGGTTTTACCATGTTGGCCAGGCTGGTCTCAAACTCCTGACCTCAGGTGACCCACCGGCCTCAGCTTCCCAAAGTGCTGGGATTATAGGCGTAAGCCACCATGCCTGGCCTGGTGATACGTTTTTAATTTAATTTTTTTTTTTTTTTTTTTTGCCATCCTGATCTATTGCTAGAGGCAATTCGTTCCTCATGAATGACAGCTCTAGGTGAAGGATGATAGAGACCAGAGAAGGAGGCTATCCCAACAGAAAAGATCAGAGCTGTCCCAAAAGCCTTCTGCTCTTCTTCTGTGACTTCGGATGGAAGACAGACTTCAGGCAGAGAACGCTCCTGTGTTTCAGCCTGATTTTTACTTGCCAACAGTCTGGATTGCAATACTGGAAACCTGGGTGAAGCAGCAGCTGTTTATTAAGATGCTCCTGGTAAAAGTCCCTCATCGTCTTAATTTTTTCTTTTTTAATATCCCTGCTGCTGCAAATTCTGCTACTGACAGGAAGCTGACCTGACCCAGCACATTCAGTATCACCTCCTTGTCTTGATGTCATTCTTACTGAGGCCAAATTCTCTACTGAAATGTGTGTCTGGGGTTGCAACAACACGAAGCTTAATTTTATTTTTCCTGATCTTTAAGTTCTGTTTAGCATCTCTGAAAAGGCCACTGCTGGGTAGAAATGTCATCTTTCTCTCTCACTGTTTGAGAGAAATCTTCTCGTGTCTTCTCTGATACGCAGTGTCACAAACTGTTAGAAACTTGATTACAGTTTGATTTAGTAGCTGGTGTTCCTTCCCCCACCAGCAGGGGGGCATCGCTTCGTCCCACTTCCTGGTGGAAGTTCCTCAAGGACCGGAAGACCAGCTGTGATCTGACCATCTAGCCCTGGACACAGATACCTACTGGCATTGTTTACAATGAGAGGCCATGTGCAACTCTTCCAAATTGAGCTCCAGTTCTTTTCCTTGCAGGTGTAACTCTAGGACACAGAGTGGCATGTGCCCATCAAGACAGGAAACTGAGGCATAGGCAAGATAATGAATCCTCTAGTTTACTGTGGCACAGAGCCCAGCCTATAATCCTGTCCTCTGATTCCATGCTGGATCTGAGATAACAGACTTGTTTTTTAGAGTAAATTCAGTATTTTCAGTTTTTGTGTTTTTTTTTTTTTTGAGACAGAGTCTTGCTCTGTTGCCCAGGCTAGAGTGCAGTGGTGCAATCTTGGCTCACTGCAACCTCCACCTCCTCGGTCCGAGCAGTTCTCCTGCCTCAGCCTCCAGAGTAGCTGGGACTGCAGGCATGCACCACCGCGCCTGGCTAATTTTTATATTTTTAGTAGAGACAGGGTTTCACCATGTTGGCCAGGATGGTCTCAAACTCCTGACCTCACGTGATCCGCCCACCTCAGCCTCCCAAAGTGCTGGGATTACAGGCGTGAGCCACTATACCCGGCCTGGTTCTGGACTGTTGGCTTTTATCTTCTGGCATCGAGGACTGCCCCGTCCCCCAGGCTGCTCCCTCCTGATGTGTCACCGTCCTCCGCCCACTGGAGGGGTCATGTGTGAAGGACAGAGAGGAGAGGCCACACAGACTTCCATGGAGGTGAGCAAAGCACCCTGAACGTGGGCTTCCTAGGAGGCTAAGGGCTTTGCCGTTTCCTCCACCCTCTCAGCAGAAACTGCTTCTTGGCACGTCCTTGGGGCTCGGGAAAGGGAAAATTCTTTTCTACTTCAGAAGAGCATGAAGATTGATTACCGCGAGCCCCACACCCACAAGACAGCTGCTGTCTTAGTTTTCAGTCCCCTTGGTTACGCCTTGTTCTTCTCTCTTCTTTGGTAAGGAAAATGGGCAATTTAATTGTTTTAAAAACAAGATGAAAGGTTTCTGAAACTCTTTTTTTGTTTTTTTGAAGTCTCTCGAGTCTTTCCGTTCGCCAGGAATACTTGCTCTAAATCAATATAAAGTGGCTTGGTTCCCGCAAAGTGGAATTTTCCATAAGTGGGCTGATGGTGAGTCTCACAGTAGTAAATCCAATTATTTTGAATTTTCAACCTAGTTTTATAAAAAGCATGAGTTAATCGTGGTCTCTGAGAAGGACCACATCTCTCCACAGGGGTCTCTGATGGCTCCTTGGACACTCTGGTGAGGCTGAGTGGTTTACATGGAGCTTAACTTTTATTTACTGGTGTAAACTTAATAAGCCGATGGGATATTGTTTTGTCAGGAATAGCAAAGAAAGCTGAGTTAATAGCACCCAAGATCTGACCAGGAGGAGGTTCTGAGAGATCGTGTAACAAAGTATTTCTTTCTGCCCTTTACCCCTAAACCTGGTAGTCCCGAACTTCCTTGGAGAAAAGGTATTTTTTTTTTTTTTTGAGATGGAGTTTCACTCTTGTTGTCCAGGCTGGAGTGCAATGGCAGTCTTGGCTCACTGCAACCTCCACCTCCCAGGTTCAAGCGATTCTCTTGCCTCAGCCTCCTGAGCAGCTGGAATTACAGGCACCCACCACCGCGTCTGGCTAATTTTTGTATTTTTAGTAGAGACGGAGTTTCACCTTGTTGGTCAGGCTGGTCTCGAACTCCTGACCTCAGGTGATTCATCCTCCTTGGCCTCCCAAAGTGCTGGGATTACAGGCGTGAGCCACCGTGCCGGCCAGAGAAAAGGTATTAAAGGGAGAGTAACATGAGTGACAAGCACATTCACACACGTAGAGTTAGGGTGAATTCTGCCTCTTTTCTCCTCAAAGTTCCTGTCTGAAATCATGTGTTCATGGAAAGGTATTTAGCAAACTGCTCTTGCTTTTACCTAATACAGGTACTTGCCAATTGGCAGTTGCTTCCATTCCCAAATTCATTTGTTCCCTGCCTCCGCCCGTCCTGTGTTATTTTTTCTTGTACCTACTCACCAAAAATATTTCAGGCAGCAAAGTTGACTTGTAGCCCAGTTGTGTGGAATTTGGAAGACATTTTTCCATAGAAATAATGGTGTGTGGCGACTAGGTTGGGTTCAGTTGAATCACCAAGTTCCGACCAATCAGGACATACAGAGATGAGAGCTCTGCCCTGCCCTCCAGCAGCGTGAAATCTGATTTGACAGTGGGATTTATGCAGCAGTAAAGGGACATTGGAGGTACAGAGGGAGTCAGAGGAGGCCCTTGTGTTACAGGATTTTGGTGAATGCACCTGGGAACCCAACCGTTGTGCCCAATGTGTGTCAACTGAGTACAGCCGCCCCCACGCTAACCCCACTCTCTGCAGCTCCAAAACGCTGGCTTTGGGCAAGCCTAAGGGAAATGCTGAAGGCTGGACCTGCCGACTGGCTTGCATAGGTCCCTTGTAATATCTCCGGGTGGGTGGGTTTCCCTACAGCCACTGACAGAGCCCCCAGGGACTTTGCCTTGTCATTTGAGGGGATGTGCCTTCTGTTGTGGCTGGGCCAGGAGATTAGGCCCTTTCCTGCTTTGTCTGGAGGCTGGGGACATCTTACACAAGCCGTGGAGCCTTTCAGTGACTGCCTGTCTTTGTTAGTAGCTCCAAATAAGCAAGAACTCAAAGCATCCCTCTTGCAGGAGGCATGGGAGCAGCAGGGAGTCCTTGTCAGGTTCCCCAGTCACACTTGAATTCTGCTGCATACGATTAGAATACAATTTCTCCTTGACTAGGAAGCTCTCGGGTATCTCCAGGCAGCACTGGCCAGGAGATGGAACTGTGGCTGCGTAGTTCAGAGCCCTCATCACTTTCCGAGGCCCCGGAGGGACTGTGCTCGGCACCTCCTGGGTCTGGAAACTCGTTGGTCTTCTGCAAGTTTGGAAGCTGGACGCTGTGATTTTTTGGAATTACAGCAGAGTTCTTGCCACGCGTCGTAAGACTGGTAACATAACACTGGCCGGTTCGGCTGGTTCTCAGGCAGGAAAACTGGCGTCTGACAAGATCAGAGTGAGAAGTGGACTCTGCCAGGGCTATGTGCCTCACCACAGCTGAAAGAAGAAAATGGATGGGTTGGGGGCTATGCTAGAAAGGCCAGGTGAATTCAGCAGGTTGGTGAAACAGTGCAGCTGACTGCCGATCACAGGAGGCGAGCAGGACAGAGAACATCCTTGTGGATCTCCACGGTTTGGCCTGGTTTGGCCACCATATCAAATTATCAGGAGAGTTTTGAAAATTGCCTGAGAATGTTATATTTTCCACGAATTTCCGTGAGATGAAAAATAGCTATTTGAAGTGATCTTGGTGGGCTTTTTCAAACAATGTTTCAAAGGACCCTTGATTCCAGCAATCACAAGTGAAATTAGAATTTAGGGTATGGGTGTATGTGCCATTATGCAATTTTAAAAATATTTCATGTTGGTGGAAATGTCATTTCCAAATCAATTTGCTTTGTCTTGTTTGCTGGGTGACATGTCACTTCTATATTCACCCTCTGGCTTTGTTTCCAAGCACAGTTAAGACGGTCACCAGAAGACAAATAGTTTGCCCACCTCTAATTGGTTAAAAAATATTTGTATTTTGTTGGTCGATATAACGCAGATAAGACACAACACCAAAAAGTGCAAGAAATGTACATTCTTGTTCATATTCTTGACACAAATATGTAAATTTCCATCGCCAATATTGTCATCCTGATATTTACTTGTTTATAATTTAGAACTTTTCCCCCATAACAACCATGGTGTTATCCAAAGCAGAAATCTTATGTATTTTTTTATTTGTTTGTTTGTTTGTTTGTTTATTTTACAGACAGCGTCTCACTCTGTTGCCCAGGCTGGAGTGCAATGGTGCAGTCATAGCTCACTGCAGCCTCCAACTCTGGGCTCAAGTGATCCTCCTGTCTTAGCCTCCCAAAATGCTGGATTATAGGCATGAGCCACTACATGTAGCCCAGGAACCTTTTCTTAACCATATGCTTGATGTCATAAACTTTACCATTTAAGCAGAGTCTCGTGTTTTAAAAATTATTTAAGTGTAGTTAGTCTGTGGCTGCAAGAATCTAAACATCTCGGCTGGGAATGGTGGCTCACGCCTGTAATCCCAGCACTTTGGGAGGCCAAGGCGGGTGGATCACCTGAGGTCAGGAGTTAGAGACCAGCTTGGCCAACATGACGAAACCCCTTCTCTACTAAAAATACAAAAAGTAGTCAGGCGTGGTGGCGCACATCTGTAATCCCAGCTGCTGGGGAGACTGAGGCGGGAGAATTGCTGGAACCTGGGAGGCAGAGGTTGCAGTGAATTGAGATCGTGCCACTGCACTCCAGCCTGGGCGACAGAATGAGATTCCTTCTCAAAGAAAAAAAAGAAGAAGAAGAATCTAAACATCTCAAGTAACATCCAAGCATAAAAATTAGCCCCTTGCTTTTCCAGCCTGTACATGCCTTGCACCACGGCCCAGTGTGTCAGCAGATTTGCCAGATTGAGGGTGAAATGTGTCATGTGCCAGTGTCCCTTGATGTGTGGATTTCTAGAAAAAACCATGTTCTTTATTCTTTCTTTTTCTGAACAATGGATGGTGGCCAGTATGTTCCTCATTCTAACAGATGATGAAGACAGGGAGGAGGCTGTTCTTTTAAAGAGTCCTCCCTCCCGCCATCCACGATGCTGGAGAACTGTGAGCGTAGAGCGCTCACGAGAACACAGAGTATCCGCGCTTCCTAGGCAGGAAGCCTGCTCTGCGGTGGCTGTGGCCTTGGATTCCTGCTGTCTTCCTTGGCTAGGGCATCCGCCGGGTCTTTGCTCAGAGGCTGTGTAAGCAGCTGTTGGAGGCACCGCAGCTTCCTTGTCTGTGCTCCTTTCTCCTGTATCTGTTGCTTTGGGCTTCTTTCTTTACCCCCGCGTTTGTTTCCAAGCACAATTAAGAAGGTCACCAGAGGCCGGGCGCGGCGGCTCACGCCTGTAATCCTAGCACTTTGGGAGGCTGAGGCGGGTGGATCATGAGGTCAGGAGTTCGAGACCACCCTGCCCAACATGGTGAAACCCCATCTCTACTAAAAATACAAAAATTAGCCGGGCCTGGTGGTGCACACCTGTAATCCCAGCTATTTGGGAGGCTGAGGCAGGAGAATGGCTTGAACCCAGGAGGTGGAGGTTGCAGTGAGCTGAGATTGTGCCGCTGCACTCCATCTCCAAAAAAAAAATTATGTTTTGTTGGTTGATGTGACACAGATAAGACACAACACCAAAAAGAACAAGAAGTGTATATTCTTGTTCAAATTCTTGACACAGATATGTAAATCTCCATCCCCAATATTGCCATCCTGATATTTACTTGTTAATAATTTAAACTTTCCCCCATAACAACCATGCTGTTATCCAAAGCAGAAATCTTTTATTTTATTTTTATTTATGTATTTATTTTAGAGATGGGGCCTCGCTCTGTTGCCCAGGATGGAGTGCAATGGCGTGATCATAGCTCACTGCAGCCTCCAACTCTGGGCACCTGGCACGGGGCAGGAGGTTGTGCCCTGAAGTTTGCCCTGAGCTCCCAGCACCTCTGTGCTGTTTGATATCTGGTTCTGTGGAGTGGCCAGGCCAGGCTGCTGCGCCATCTCGCTGAAGAGCTTTGCAGATTCTTGTGATCTGGAACCTAGCGCCTCCACCCCCTAACTTAGCTCTTCCCTCCCAACACACGCTTTCAGCTCTGCGGGAGGGGAAGCTGGTCAGCCGTTGCTCTAGGAGCCTTCTCTGCCTCAGAGACACTTTCCATCAGGCCACGAGGCTGGCCCCGGATGGTCCTTGCGGATGTCGTTGCTTCTCATGCCATCTGTGCCCGTTTGGCCACTGGGACCAGAGTGGCAGCTCAGGGAGAGCATGCCTCCTAAATCAGAAAGACATTAACTGTGGTAAATGTGGCTCCCTTTTGTCAGTTCCCATAAGACAAGAGTCTTGAGAAATACGCTCTTAGCAGTCGGGGCGGATAAGTCAGCTATCGCCCGGCCAGCCAAGGACGGCCCCTCCCAGGTTGAGTTCCCTCACTTTGTAGTTCTGTCTCTCATTTTGCTGCCGCGTTGAGGGTGAACATGGTGAAGAAAGGATGCGCAGATGTATTTATTTCGCTCTTGTTTAAAAAAAAATAAAAGTCTGATAGAAAGTTTGGGGGCGTTGCAGACTAAAGCCAGTTTCGGGGATTATCTGTGGAGTGCATCCCTCACTGCCATAGGCAGAGGCACTCAGCAGTGGTTTGTCTGCCTTCCTGTTCTTGCTCAGGAATATATTTACTGTCAATAGGATGAAAGAGAGGATTTCCCTTTTCATTTTTCTGCAAAAGAACTTTTCCTTTCCAAGTGTGTCCAACCCCTGGAGGACAGCTTTGAGTGTGACCCAACACAAATTCATAAATTTTCTTAAAACATTATGAGATTTTTTTGGCGATTTTCGTGTTTTAGCTCATCAGCTACTATTAGTGTTAGTGTATTTATGTGAGGCCCAAGACATTTCTTCTTCTTCCATTGTGGCCCAGGGAAACCAAAAGATTGGACACCCACGTAAACCTAAACTGAAGACGCTCTCACCTTAGCAAACAGTATGTTTGAGTGAAAAGAGCTGCAACAAGGATCAGATTGACCTGGTTTCAAATCTCAGCTCTTTCCTATCTAGCTGTGTGATGTGGGACAAGTTACTTAACTTCTCTGAGGCTCATTTTTTCTCACCTATCAGGTGCACTTCATGGTAGTTGTCAGAGTTCAAAGGATTGTAGCAGAAAACATTTATGAATGACTCACTCAGGACCCAGTTCATGGCAGACAATATAAATGAACTCTCTTCTGAAAGGAAGTTCGTGTAGATGCCACATTCCCACTGGGTAATGTTGGCCAACTTACCTGACCTCTCATACCTCTGTGTCCTCCCCTGTAATTTGGGAATAATAGTGACCATGCTACCAGCACTTCCTGTCAAGGATTGTTGGGGTGAGTGAGTGAATACATCATAAAAGAAGACCTAACTCAGCATCTACCAAGTACCTTGTCAGCTCTAGCTATTTGTCTCTATCCTTAAAAATTTTCTGGAAAGTCTGTGCTAAAGACACTGCCGTCAGATGTGTTTGGGGGCAAAGGAGATTTTACTCAGATTCACTGCCTCTTCTTGTATTTTTCTACACTTTGCACTAATATATACTGACTGCCAGCTATGCCAGACGCTGCTTGTCGCCAGAGTGGGTGGGTAGCCAATGCTGGGCGATGGCCACAGGCCAGGAACAGGGAGTCAGGATCAGTATAGAACAAGCCCCAGGGCCAGTAAAAGAGAATCAGTATAGAACAAGCCACAAGGCCAGGAACAGGGAATACAGAGCAAGCCCAAGCCCCCAGCATGGATGACTCTTGATGAAGAGTGCTTTAGAACCAAGAATGCAAGGTTGAATTGCAGTTTTTCTGTTTCACAGATGAGATGGGAAAATGCAATGAGCATGCTGACACCCTGCCCAAACCTTAGAGAAGGAATTAGGGGCAGGCCTGAAGCAGGAATTTCAGAGGGTAGGCCTTAGCTCTGAGCTCCACTGCACTGTCAGCTCCAGGAGGGCCCAGGGAGGGGCTTCACCTTTGTGACCCCACAGCACCCAGAAGGCCCTACACAGAGGCCAGAAATGTTGCCTTGAGCTGACTTGAGGTGACGTCACAGACTCCAGACCTCAAAATGAGTATTTCTTTTTATGTCAGCCTGATTTGAGTTACAGTGCTTAGTACGGCATTGCCATAAAATAGCCATGTATTATGTGTTTGTTGACTGAGTTCCATCAGTAATCTCGCATCTCACACACACCCACACACACACACACACACACTCACCCACACACCCCTTCATTTTTTTTTTAATTTACATTCTTTAGATACTGTAGCGTCTTCGTATTTCTTTCCAGTTAAAAACGCCTGTTGAGTGCAGTGACTCATACCTATAATCCCAGCATTTTGGGAGGCTGATGGGGGAGGATTGCTTGAGGCCAGAAGTTCAAGACCAGGCTGGGCAATATCACGAGACTTCATCTCTTAAAAAAAAGAAAAGAAAAATTAGCCAGGCATGGCGGCATGCACCTGTGGTCCCAATTACTTAGGAGGCTGAGGTGGGAGGTTTGCTTGAGCCCAGGAGGTCAAGACTGCAGTGAGCCATGATTGTGCCACTGTACCCCAGCCTGGGCAACAGAGCAAGACCCTATCTTCCTTCCTTTAAGAAAAAAAGCCAACACATAAAATGGGTTATGTCTCTCTACTCAGTTTTTATACTCACTGAAAGTTCAGGCCAAATAGCAGACCCCAAAAACTGTCTTCAGTCTGAGGCATGTAAATTGTCAGGCTGTGTCTTTTCTTTGTCTTTCTGCAGCTCCTGAAGTCCTCGCCCAGAAACCTTACAGCAAAGCCGTTGACTGCTGGTCCATCGGAGTGATTGCCTATATCTTGTAAGTACTGCCTGCTGCCTTGGGTTCTTCCTCTACTGGCCTTTTTTTGTTTGGTGAAATATACATGAAACAAAATTTACCATTTTTAAGGGTACAGTTTAAGGGTGCAGTTCAGGGCCATGTTTAAGGGTACAGTTCAGTGGCATTAAGTCCATTCACAGTGTTGCACAACCACCATTACTATTCACTTCTAGAACTTTTCCATCACCCCAAACTGAAACTGTACCCCTTACATAAAAACTCCTTTTCCCTTCTCCCCTAGCCCCTGGAAACCTCTGTACTATTTTCTGTCTCTATGAACTTGACTCTTCTGGGGACCTCATATAAGTGGAATTACACAGTATCCATCCTTTGATGTCAGGCATATTTCACTTAGCAAAACATCTTCGAGGCCCATCCATGGTGTAGCATGGGTCAGAATTTCCTTTCATTTTAAAAACTGAGTAATATTCCGTTGTGTGGATAGACCATGTTTTGTTTATCCCCTTGGTCCATCGATAGACATTTGGGTTGTTTCCACCTTTTGAGTAACGCTGCTGTGAACACAAGTGTGGAAATATCTGTTTAAATCCCTGCCTTCACTTCTTGGGGGTTTCTATCTAGAAGTGGAATTGCTGGGCCATGTGGTAGTTCTACATTGAATTTCTGAGCAGCCACCATGCAGTTTTCTGTAGCAGCAGCACCTCCAATTTACATTCCCAGCAGCAAACACAAGGGTTCCAGTTTCTCCACATCTAAACCAACAGTTGCCATTTTCCTTTTTTTCGATAATAGCCCTCTAATGGGTGTGAAGTGGTATCTCATTGGGGTTTTCAATTTGCATTTTTGTAATAGCTAATTAAGCCTCTTTTCATGTGCCACTTTGGCTTTTTAGTGGATACAAACCACTATGGAAATAGTACATCTCCCAAAGAAATCATAATGAGAAAAAAATGCAATGAAAATCTCAATTTCGCCTTTAGAGTTCTCATTTCTTCTGAGACGTCTTATCTCCATAACCCAGGAAATGCAATTCTAGGCCATAGGCTTGTTGCAGTTATTTCAGGATCATCAGTTTTGTTTCTTATTTGTTTTGCTTAAGTCTACTGTAAAGTTATTTTTAAATTACAATTTCTTTTAGAAGTTATACTTTCAAATGCTTATTATGGAACATACTTTTAGGGTAGGCTTAGGCCAACTTGTTTCTGCAATTGCTAGGAAATGAATTTCCCCATTTCATCACCCCCAAGGAGAAACATTTCCTTGCAGAAAGAACCGCCTGCACACAATAAAAGACTGCAGGGGATGGTGACTGGAGAAAGTTCTGGCAGTGTGTGGCATCCTCTTCTCCTCCAGGAATGCTGGAAACATCCCCCCACTACACCACCACCTCATTGGTTTTGGTGCAGTATCTGAGAAGCAGATGGCCTTTCTCCAGCGTTCAGCTGGGCTGCATTTGTAGTTTAGTGTGGATTTAGGTAACAGTGCCTGTAGATTCTTGTCGTTTTCACAGGAGAATTTCATCCATTGCCATATACTTGGCCTGAAGGACTCTCGTTTATGGAAATTGGTAAAGGGCAGATTCATCTGAGCTTTAAAACTAACATATTGCACTTACAGAATACTTTCCCTTTCAAAAGACATTGATCACCTTTTGCAGTTTTATCCTTTTGAGGTGTGTTTCACATCCTTTTGAGAATCTAATGAAAGTCGTGGATCCTATCCCCTAATAAAATCACATGTGTGCGCACACACACACACACGCACGCAATTTTGCATACCATTTTCTCGGGGGGTGTGGTCATTGTCCTGGGTAAGCAGACACTGGACAGGAGCCCTGTGTTATTCACCCTGGCTCTGTAAGTCCTCAATTAGAAATCTTATCAGAGGTCCTGCCTCATCCAGCTTGACTATGGAAGGCTTAAGGAAATAAATGCTAGGCCAGGCCTCTTCCTGCAAAGAACTGAAGCTGGTATCAGTCATCTAGAGAAACCTTCCCTGGGGCTGGGGAAAGTAGCCCTTTTTCTGGTCTTCTGGTTATTTGTTCCTTTATGTCTATCTGGACCTTGAACCATGACTATGGTCTGCACGAATGTCTGTGGACTCCCTTTGGGTTTGTTTGTATAATTATTTCCCTGAAGTTACAGCCTTGGGGTGGGGCATTGGTACAGCTCTGGGTAGGTACTTATTGACAGATGCTGACAGATGTTTCTTAGAATGACTGGGATAAGCAGTTTAAAACTAAGCAATGATGTCTTAGTCAGATCAGGCTGCTACAACAAAATGCCATGTGGTTTAAACAACAGATATTTATTTCTTACGGTCTGGAGGCTGGAAGTCCAAGATCAAGGTATCAACCAATTCATTTCCTGGTGAGGGCTCTTTTCCTGACTTGCAGACAGCCACCTTCTTGCTGTGTCCTCACATGCTGTAGAGAAAGTACAGAAGAGCAAGCTCTCTGGTATCTTTTCTAATCCAGTCACTGGCAAAGCAAACAGGATCATCATGGTTGGCCAAGTGGAGCAGTTGACAGTGGGGAGAAGCCTTGAGTGAAAGCACAGTTCTTCTAGTGAAGAAGGAGGCAGGAAACGTGTTGGCAGTAGGCAACTAACCACGTTTACCGTGGACTATAGGTAGGAAGATGTTGGAAAGAGGGCCAGCATGGCTAGATAGTATCAAGACAATACATCAGAAAGCGACATGCAAGAAGTAACCTAGTGCCAGAACAAAGAGAGACTGAATAGAAAGTTTGGATTTTAACCCAAGAGCAGTAGGAAGGGTTTTGAACAGTGTTGTGATCTGATCTGATTTACATTCGAGTATTATCCCAGCCACTCTGAGGAAAGCACTGGAAGGAAAATGTGGAAGGTGGAGAATGAGTGGGAAGCTCTGGGCAGAGGAACAGTGAGAGGCGCTTCTCCTGGGGAGGCAGTGATTATGGGCAGAGTGGTGAAGAGATCTCAGATATATTTTGGATGTGGAGGATGAAGGAGAGGTAGTCTTCAAGTCTCAATCCAAGGAGTTGGCTTAAATAACTGTGTCGATGGTTAAGAGAAAAGAGAGAGGAATTGTAGAGGAGCCGATTTAGGAGGGTGGGTGAGATCGATAATTTGGTGATTTAGGAGGGGGGGTGAGATCAATAATTTGGTTTTGGATACGTTAAGCTTGAGACCCTTGGAAGATACCCACTGAGTAGTGTATGCACTTGTGGAGTTCAGGAAAGGTCCAGGATAGAGATCCTGGCACGTACTTCTGAGTATGGTTTGACAAGTGGTGCACCCAAACCCTTATGATTTCCGTATGCACTGCAACATTTGCCAGGGTTCAAGTGTAGTATTAAGCAAAGACATGTCGTATTCCTTTGAGTATAAATTTGGTAAGTTTCTACTTGATGGTTTCCTGGTCACACTAGCTTTGCCCCAGAGACTAGTCCCAGATCAATTTCATGACTGTGTCAGACTTCAAGATGGCAGCCTGGGCTTCTGTTTTCCCTAGTGCCTTCCAGAGCTCTGTGAGTCCCAAGCAGAGAATGAATGGACTCTTGGTATCTCAGTTGTATTCTTTAAGATGTTCAGACTCCTGTGGGTGATAGGTCAAATGCTAGGTATGATTGACTATATAACACGGCTGCACTTGGAGTACCACCAGCCTCAACTTTATTATCAGTAGATTAATCTCCTTATGAATTCATCTTTTCTCACCGTACAGATGGTTGGTACTCTGTTGAGAGGCATCGAGTCTGTATCATCTTTCCATGTTTCCCCCTTTGCACGGTGCCTGGAATAGAGAAGGTAATCAATAAATGCTGGTTGTTGACACTAAGAATGATAAGTTTGAGGCTGGGGATCTGATGTACAGGGAGGCCCGTGCACAGCTATAGTAGGTCACAGAATGCAGTGGTCATTGAGGACAGGGAAAAGCACCATCAAGGCAGGTCTAGAAGGTTGGATAAGCAGAGAGATAAGAGCATCAGACAGGACAGGGGAGGGAGGCAAGGACCAGAGCAGGGTGCCGTGGCCTGTGTGAGGGCTCATGAAGCTATCCTCTGACTGTTCTGTAGCCTGGGTTTGTGTCGATGTCAAAGGTGGGCACTGGATTTAAGCAGCGTTAGACATCAGAACTCATTTGTCTCATTCTCAGACTCTTTCTCCTTCCTGTGGGTCCACTGTGCCTGGTCTCCCATTCCCATCTAAAGACTTATGCACAAGGCCACTGAGCGGTCCATGAGCAACAGGCAGCATGCCAGGGAGGCCACCTCCCCACAGGGAAGTCACGGAGCACCTCATTCTTCCCAGCCACTGTAATGGAAAAGAGGTCAGCCCCTGCAGTGTTTTGGAGCATAGCACTCTTATTTTTTATTTTTGTTTGATAAACCTGTCACACTGAGATATCAGACTGCAGCCAAAGTGGCCGTGACAAGCCGTGGCACCGAGTTTTCTCCTCTTGCACGCCATATAAACATTCCTCCTTTTGCTGGTGTGCGCACTTGATAAATTGGCCCTCTTTTGGTCTCCGTTTATCTACTATTCATCATTTGGAAGGAGAAGTATTTTTTCCTACCAAGGACACTCATTTTTAAAAACCCATGTGATGAGTTCTTATCCTGCCAGGAATCTTGCTTTGGGGATTAGGACTTGCAAAAAACATCTTTGCTCGAATAGCTTATGCTGCCAGGAAGGGCTGAGGACGGCGTGGGTTGCGCTTTGTGATAAGCATGTTGGTGTCCAGTGTGATGGGCTTGGCTCAGCCAAGACAGCATAAGGTCCAAGGCACAAATTTTCTCAGTCAAGATGAACCTCAGCATCTCACAGATCAAGCTTGATTCTGTGATAACATGCGGCCCGCCTTTCTTCTCAGAACTTGAAGGATACTCATTTTTTAAATGATTATTTAATGATCATTTGCCTAAATTATGCTCAAGGATGCTGCGTATTGTGAGGAGACACGGTGAATGTGGGCTAACAGCTGAGAAGGATCCTAAAGAGATTCCCGCTCCCAAATTGGAACAGGCACGTCAGAGGCACAAGAGCAGGCTGGACGGGTGGGCTGAACTTGGCCATGGGTGGGGAGACCTCAGACCTCTCTGCCTAGAAGAAACTCTAGGCAAAACGCTGATGGTACTCCGCTTTCTTTAGTGAGCCTCTACATTGCTCACTTTTTAAAATTTACTCACATAAATGTCGATTTGCCTGTGCATGCAGCTGAATTCGCTTTGGAAGAATGGAACAGGGAAGGCCTAATCTGCATGCTTATATCCATGTTCTGAAACAAAAGATGAGCCTCGCCAAGGCAGTTCCCATCCCTTTGAGCAATTGACAGCTGGCTCTTGATGGAATACATATGTTCTAAGGAGAACTTGAGCCCAGGCATCCCCCAAAGAGAATGCAGCGTGGTCACCGAGCCCCAAGCCCTGGGGGGTTGTGATGGCTGTTATTCCTATCAGCATGAGGAGTGCTGACTTTAATAGGGACCGTTCACTGATGTGGCCAGCGGGCAACAGTCGCCTGGTTATATTCATGAGCTTTGTGAGGTGGGGCACGGTGCCTCATTCAGGCCACTGTGGGCCCATGGTCTGGATTTTGGCTTTAGAAATTTGGAAACTCAGTTTGATCTGTTTATTCATCTTGTTCAGACATCTTTGTGAATTGATTCACAGTAACTAGACTCAGAGGAAAAAAAAAGACTGGACTGTCCACTTACTAAATGGTAGTGCAGTTTGTGCCTCACAGGGTAATTGGATATGCGTGTCAACAAACAAACATGTTCTCTCCCCTATAGGAAATGCTCCATGAGAAACCAAATGAAAAGCAGAAGTTTTCTTTCTTTTGGAACAGGGTATCAGAGCAGTGGAGGCGGGTGGCCTTAGATATTTTCACGAAGCCTGTGCTGGTCTCCAGGCCACCTTCTCCATAGAAGGATGATTCCGCTGAGCAGCTCTTTCTATTGGCTGGGTAGCACAGCTGACCAGTTCCTTTTTTTTTTTTTTTTTTTTTTTTTTAGAGACAGGGTCTTGCTTTATCGCCCAGGCTGGAGTGCAGTGGTGCAATCGTAGTTCACTGCAGCCTTGACCTCCTGGGCTCAAGTCATCTTCCCACCTCAGCTTCCAAGTAGCTGGGACCATAGGAGTGTGCCACTATGCCCAGCTAATTAAAAACAAAACAAAACAAAACAAACTTTTTTTTTTTTTAGAGACGGGGTCTCACTATGTTTCCCAGGCTAGTCTTGAACTCCTAATCTCAAGTGATCCTCCCAAAGTGCTGGCATTACAGGTATGAGCCACAGTGCCCAGCCCCTACTGACCAGTTCTTATGACCCCTCCTTTCTTCTGCTTTAAAGACCAGCCACCAGCCACCCACCATTTCCCGTTATCACTCCAGCATCGTTGTCTGATTTCAGCAGGCATCGATTGTTTGTTATGATTTCCAGTTGACTCGTTTTAGTTCATGGATTGCATTTCGGTTTGGCTGCTTTCCAAGGGTTTTCAGAAAGGACCTCGTCTCCCCATCACATTCTCTGCCGAGTCCATCCTGGGGATGCTAAATGCCACCTGTGGGTTGTGAGTCCCTGCAGCTTTAGTTGCAGGCAGAAGTTGGGCCATATTTCAGCTTTGTTAAGCTGAGGCAAGGGACTTGAGTCATTGTCTGTGACAATTGGTTTACTGCCTCTAACCCCTCAAAATACTCTGGTGTCAAAGAGCAGGTGCAGGAGGTACACAACAGTGAGGGGGGAAACTTCACAAGCAGAGCCGTTGAGGGAAATCGGGCTTTTAGATGGTGAGGGGAGCAACTCCCTGCCAGTGACCTCAGGCCGTGTGGAATGCACCAACTTCTGTGGCTTTGCCTTCAAAGGCCATGAGGTAGAGAGGGCACCACAGAGCGAGAGGTCAGAAGGTAGTGGCTCACAGCCGTCACTTTTGTGCCCTGAATGGCATGGCTTCAGGCCAGATGGAGAAACATTTTACTTCCTGTGCTCTTATTTTCGTCTTAACCCCATCTCCTAGAAGCCATAGTTTATATAGCAGCTAAAGGCTTTGGGATATTTAGCCTGAAGAATGGAAGGCAGGGGATTGACATCCATTCACTTAACTCACATTTATCGAGCCTAACGTGTCAGGCAGTGTGATGGGGATGCAGAGATGGATGTATCACCGGCCTGGCCTAGGAGGCACTTACTGTCTGCTGGAGGTGACAGACAGTAAACAGATAAATTACAATCTAGTCTTACCAGCTGCCTGAAATGGGAGGGAGGTGGTGGGGCAGCTCCTAGAACAGAGCTGGGACTCTGCCCTGGCCTGAGGAAGCCTTCCCAGGATAGGTTACAGCGATCTGGGTTTGGAAAGATGGGTGAGAATCTGCCAGGAGAGAGCTAGTCCAGGCTGTGGGAAGAGCTCTGTCTTCAATATCTGCCCAGAGAGATTGATGGTTTATCCTCTCAAGACTCAATTATCTAAAGATAAAATGTGCTGTTTGTGTATGAGAAAAGAGGTGCCATTCAATTAGAAACATAGTGTTTAAAATAGAGTTTGAAGGAGTTGATCGAGCTTTGAACTTTTAATATCTCAAACTTGGGGATGGGGAAAATAGAGTCTCTGAATTATCAGGATTTTTCATTCCCCTAGCAGGACACTGTGCACACAGAAGAATCAGGGGCTCTTTATTATGGTTTTAAATATGTATTGGAGGTGCACAGCAGCAGCACTCAGCAGGAGAGGAGCAGGGCATAGATGGTGAAAAGAACCAAGGAACATGCACAGGGGGAAAATGCCCAGCTCCACGGTGGGTGGCACAATAGCAAGCAGGTGGCTTCAGGCCCCATTTGTGACGAAGAGAGTAGAGATGGAGGCCGGGAGGGGAGGGATTCCATCGTACACCAGCAAGTCAGGGAAACCCTGGAGGACACGGGTGGGAGGATCCTTGGAAGAGTTGATCAGAAGCCCACGACTCAATGCAACACCATGTAATGTGGTGCACGGTGCCACCTTCCCGCTTTTGGTCTCCTTGCCGTCCACGTTCCAAGGGCTTGTTTTCTAGTCTATCTCAGAAGTGCACTGTTAGGAGTCAGCAAAGAGGACACGCTGAAAGTGCAGTGAAAGGCCTCAGCCAATGGGGTGGAGGGAGCACGACATTGCCCTGGGGCCATTGTCAGCCTCTGCAGATGCGTAACTGCTTACCCATCCAAACTAGGAGGGAGGGAGGGAAAGAGGGAGAAAAAGAAGGAGAGAAGGAAGGAAGCTAGGGAGGGAAGGAGGGAGGAAGGAAGAACCTAACCACCAAGTAAGCAAAGTCAAGCTGCAGAAATCTAACTTGGAAATTCTCCATGGGTTCCGCATCATCGGTTAGCGCTTGGTGCTAATCGCCTCCAGGTTGGGTGTCTGCACCCCTCATGCTTTGGCGTAAAATCCACCCCTCGTGAGAACTAACTCATCTGCTTTGTCCCAGGTGTGCGCTCAGTTTCACTGTTAGCCATGAGCTGCTCTGAAAGTGGTTTTTTCCCAACTTCCTGCAGATGTGTTTGGCCCTTTAGGAGGAGGCTTGGTGCTCTGCACACATGCTCCGGGCTTCTCGAGGTGGTGTCCATCTGGCTAATGCAGGAATCAAAATGTGGATTTTGCTGCTCACTAGTCATGCTTGGGGATGTGTTTTGTTCTCCCTCCCCTCCTCCCCGCCAGTGTTCAATTTCAGTCGTGCATCAACTTTCTAAGGAGTGGGTTTCCCTTTTCCTCTCTGGTATTCCCTTTCCTTTTTCCCCTAAATCTTTTCCTAATCTGCTTACTCCTTCTCAGTTTTCAAGGCGTTGTCTAAACCTCAGGGTGTGCAGCAGGCATTTATCCCCCTTGCATTTTCATCACCAGTACTTTGCCGGAGTCACCCTCTGCATGGTTTAATATGTGAACCATTCCTAGTTTCCCTGGCCTGCTCTCTTGTAAGTTTGCAAGGAGAAAGCTCTGGAAATGCACACAATCAAATATACGGTTACTGAAATCATTGGATTACATTTTTATAACGATTCAGGTCTCATTGGCCATTAAATGCTATAAATCCAAATAATATGCTAAAACCTGTTTTGGTTACTAAGTTGGCCTTGCAAATAAGTACAAAAGATTTATCAGCTTTTAAAAGCTTTGCTTTATTTTATTATTTCTTAAAGTCTGTCATATTATACAGAGTAAGATGAATACAATTCAGATTTCTTCCTACAGGATGCAGACATTCATTCAATAAACATTTGTTAAATATTGACCGAGTGCCAAGGCAGAGGACAAACAGTGGCCACCCAGTGGTCGCTACATATGGGCACACTCTGATGTCCTAAGGAGCAGTGCCCAGAGTTGATTGATTTCGCTCGTGTTTTTCAGACCCCGATTGGGCCTGGGTTGGCCTTGAAGCTTGCCTAGTGTGTAATATACATGGAGATTTGTTGCTTCGGTCATTTTTATGGCACCTTGGCCTAACTGCATAAAAAATACTCCTTAACAAATATGCGTTTGAGCAGGCGTTCTCAGGAAAGCTTGAGCTGTTCTTAGAATTGAGCCATCCATCCTTGGCTAAGTGTTCAGAAATACTGGCACACAAAGATCAAACTTCTAAAGCAGGTTGAGTGCATTCTGTCATCATGTTCATAATACAGCGCTCAGAATAATGACCAGAGGCAGCGTCTCCCTCTGTCCCTTCTGCAGCAGCTTAGAAGGTTATGTCAGGGTGTACGGTTGTTAGTGGGTGGTTCTGAGACGTTGCCCAAAATTGTAAAGTATGTTGCATCATTTTCATGGGTAGAGTGTGGGACATTGGGGTGAGTCCTCAGGGCTCATCTGCTCCTCTCTCCACCTCAACATTGCTCTTCCTGATGCTGTGTGGCTGCCCTCGCACTTCAGCATCTTTCAGCTGGAGGAACCTGAGAAGGAGGAGATGGAGTTGGGATGAAAAGGAGAAGAGGGGGATAAGGGTGTGGGAGCAGCATTTAATGATCACTATGTCACTGGAACTTTCAGATGTTACAACTCTAGTATCCATCCATCCATCCATCCATCCATCCATCCATCCATCCATCCATATTTCTGTCTGTGTGTGTGTATCTATCTATCTATCCATCCATCCATCCATCTCATTCATCTACCCATCCATCCATCCATCTAATTCATCTACCCATCCATCCATTCATCCATCCATCCATTCATCCGTCATCTACCCATTCACCCATCCATCCATTCATCCATCTATCCATCTTCTATCTGTTTATCCATTCATCCTTCCATCCACCCATCCATCCATTCACCAATCCATTCATCTTTCTGTTATCTGTCTATCCATTCATCCATCCTTCCATCCATCTATCTATCTATCTACCTATCTATTTATCCATCTCATCTGTCTATCTTCCTATCTATATCTATCTTCATTATCATTATCTGTCATCTATCTCTATCAATCTATCATCTATCTATATCTATCCATCACCTGTCTGTATATCTATGTGTGTTTTATGTGTCATACATATTAGGACATAGAATACATGACATATGTTCCAATATTTATATAAAGTGGATGTCGTTATCCCCATTCACAGAATAAACTGGACTCAGAGTGGGTGACTCATTTCCCCAGTGTCACTCACACAGTTCCTGATGGAGCTAGGCTCTGCACCTGTGTCTCCTTTCCTCTGACTTCCTGGCTGAGGAAGACTTGCCACACAAGGAAAAAGTCACCCTATTGCCTTGAAAAAATCATTTCTATTCTCCTTCATGGCCTTTTCTCCCAGTTGGATTAAAACAGAGAGTTCTGGGTTGCCATTAACTAATGATTATTCAGTTATCAGTGTGAACTGCTACGTTCAAATATTTTTTCATAAAATATTTTAAAATAAGTGTCAGCACTTTCACAGGTGTTTAGAAAATTCACTTATATCTATTATTTTCCAATTTCTCCCCATCAGCAAGGCACTCCTGTCCCCTGGCCAGCCTCACAGAGCCCTGCAAGGTCTCGCCAGAGGGAACTCTTTTGCCTTTGTATCCTCTTGCAGCTTTGCATGGGAGCATAGCGCTGAAAAAGGCTTCTCCATCCTGTTGGGATTTTCTCAGTATAGACGCAGTCTCATTTTTCTCCAGGCCCTTTCTCCACAGACAGGGCCATCACGATCCTGGCCATTCTCCTCCCATCTGTCTTCAGAAATGCAGACTGGGTAGAACATTCCACATTGATTTTGGAACTGCAAGACTTCTGGGCTGTTCTTCATTTCTTTCTTTTTTTTGAGACAGAGTCTTGCTCTGTCGCCCAGGCTGGAGTGCAGTGGCACAATCTCAGCTCACTGTAACCTCCGCCTCCTGGGTTCAAGCAATTCTCCTGCCTCAGCCTCCCGAGTAGCTGGGATTACAGCTGCGTGCCACCACGCCTGGCTAATTTTTTGTATTTTTAGTAGAGATGGGGTTTCACCATGTTGGCCAGGCTGGTCTTGAACTCCTGACCTCATGATCCGTCCACCGTGGCCTCCCAAAGTGCTGGGATTACAGGCGTGAGCCCCCGCCCCCGCCTGTTCTTCATTTCTTTGGCAGGTCACGTGGCCTCGTCTCTGGCTGTGTTTCTAAAAGTATGATACAGAAAAATCATGACCGTCTGACTGCAGAGGCAGGTTCTGAAAGAGAACATGCAGGTGTGGTGTTTCCCCATCTTTGCAGTGGCACATCTGGATGGAGGTCCTAAAGGTTAATATGACCTGGCTCTGGAGTTGGACAAAGAGACTAAAATTCTGTGCTGTCCCTTAGATGTAAGCAAGTAGCCTAATCTTTCATGCATTTAATTCCTCATCTGGAAATTGAAGATTGAAAAACTTAGAACTATGCATTAAATAAGACAATAATATATGTAAATTACATAGCCCAGTGCCTGGCACGGTGACAGCTCCGTACATGGTAGATGTGGTTATTAACGTTTATAGGACACATTCACTAGAAGTGGTTTCTCTATTGTAGAAAAGTAAATGTTCCACTGTCCCATTTAAATAAGGCTGGACTATGGAACCCTGAGGGGCAAGACCTGGGTCTGTCTTACTCACTGCTCCATGATCAGCATTTCACACAACACCAGTGCTCTGTCAGTATCTGTAGAATTGGCCAAGTGTGGGTGTGGCTCACACCTGTAATCCCAGCACTTTGGGAGGCTGAGGCGGGCAGGTCACTTGAGGTCAGGAGTTCGAGACCAGCCTGGCCAACACGGTGAAACCCCATCTCTACTAAAAATACAAAAATTAGCCCAGCTACTCGGGAGGCTGAGGCAGGAAAATCACTTGAACCTAGGAGGCAGAGGTTGCAGTGAGCCGAGATCACGCCATTGCACTCCAGCCTGGGTAACAGAGGGAGACTCCGTCTCAAAAAAAAAAATAATAATAATAACTCTGTGTGTGTGTATAGAATTGGCTTGAAGTAGCCTTTGTTTTTTTCTAGACCAGAGCTCTGGACAGATGCCCAGGACTCTTCTTCAGCTCCCTGGGACTCACTTTCCCTGTCTCTTAAACAAGGGGTTGGACCAGGTGATAGCTTCTGGACCCCAGAATAAAATCTTTGACTGTGTGAATCCCCCTACTGTGAAAAGCACTTCTTCAAACATACTTTTCAGCTTCTGATTTGAGGACTCAGGCTGGGAGCGGGAGGCGCCACCTGTCAACTGTGTCATCTGCTGGGCAGTTGCTGGTGGGAGGAGCTGCGCAGCAAGCAAGTCCCTGGAGGCCGTTGTTGGGGCCCTGGAGGGGGTGGGCCCAGGGCACATTTGTTGAAGTTTCCTTGTGTTCATTCCAGTCTGCCTTGAGGGGTGTCATTTACAGTGGATACCATTGGCCATCAGAAGGCTTTACTGCAAAAATAACTGAAAAAGTACTACACTTGGGAAAATTTGGTTCGATTTTCCTTTTTCAGGGTAAACACCTATTTTGGGATGTTCAGTACAACTTCTTAAGTCAGTACACACACACAAGCATAAATATTTCACACAAAGTATTTCTTGTTCATCAAAGACTAATCAATCGACAAATATTCATTAAATAGTATCGAGGCCAGGCGCAGTGGCTCACACATGTAATCCCAGCACTTTGGGAGGCAGAGGTGGGCGGATTACCTGAGGTCAGGAGTTCAAGACCAGCCTGGTCAACGTGGTGAAACCCCATCTCTACTAAACATACAAAAATTAGCCAGGCGTGGTGGTGGGTACCTGTAATCCCAGGTACTTGGGAAGATGGGGTGGGAGAATCGCTTGAACTCAGGAGGTGGAGATTGCACCATTGTACTCCAGCCTGGGCGACAGAGTGAGACTCCGTCTCAAATAAATAAATAAATAAATACTATTGAGTGCTAATGAGAGATACAGGCTGAGTATGATGGCTCATACCTGCAATCCCAGGATTTGGGGAGGCCAAGGTGGGAGGATCTCTTGAGCCTAGGAGTTTGAGACCAGCCTGGGCAACACAGCAAGACCCTGCCTGTACCAAAAAAAAAAAAAAAATTAGCCCAGTATGGTGGTGCACGCCTGTGGTTCCCACTACTCAGGAAGTTGAGGCAGGAGGATTGTATGAGCCTGGGAGTTCAAGGCTGCAGTGAGCTATGATCATGCCACTGCACTCCAACCTGGATGATAAAGCTAGACCCTGTCTCAAGAAAAAAAAAAAAAAAAGAAAGATACAAAAAAAATACTAGGCCGGGTGCGGTGGCTCACGCCTGTAATCCCAGCACTTTGGGAGGCCGACGTAGGCGGATCACGAGGTCAGAAGATCGAGACCATCCTGGCCAACATGGTGAAACCCCGTCTCTACTAAAAATACAAAAATTAGCTTGGTGTGGTGGCGCACACCTGTAGTCCCAGCTACTCGGGAGGCTGAGGCAGGAGAATTGCTTGAACCCAGGAGGTAGAGGTTGCAGTGAGCCAAGATTGCGCCACTGCACACCAGCCTGGCAACAGAATGAGACTGTCTCAAAAAAAAGAAATACTAGATATAGCACAGTCTTTGTCCTTCAGGGACTTATTACCAAGGTGGGAAGGTAAACATTATAATCATGATAATAAGCCATAATATCTTTACATTTCTTTTTTTTTTTTTTTTTAAACACAGAGTTTTGCTCTTGTCACCCAGGCTAGAGTGCAGTGCACGATCTCAGCTCACTGCAAACTCCACCTCCCAGGTTCAAGTGATTCTCCTTCCTCAGCCTCCCGAGTAGCTGGGATTACAGGCGTGTGCCACCATGCTCGGCTAATTTTATATTTTTAGTGGAGATGGGGTTTTACCATGTTGGTCAGGCCGGTCTCAAACTCCTGACCTCAAGCAATCCACCCACCTCGGCCTCCCAAAGTGCTAGGATTACAGGCATGAGCCACCGCGCCTGGCCAATAGGCCGATATCTTTACATTTCTTAAGAGAACCCAAGAGGGAGGTGGGCTGGACTGTGAAGAATGAGAACTGTTTGGAGAGGGACCGAGTCGGGTTGGGGTGGCAGTCCTTGAAACACAGGCATTTAACGACTCGGGCATCCAGCCACCTTTTGCTGAGCACATGCTGTGTACTGGTATAGGACCAGGGTTGCAAAAAGGAATGAGGCATCACCACCCTTGGAGGGCTCAGACTGTATCAGAGAAGACAATGGGACATAGACAGAAACCAACATGCATGCCACGATGATGGTGCCTAGGAAACTTGGAGAACACCAAGCTGGGGGCCTGCCCTGGCCGGGTGGGATCAAGAAAGACATCACTGAGCATAGACCCGTGCATGGGGCTTTGGGGCAGAGCAGGTCACGTCTGTGCACAGTGGGAGAAGAGCAGCCCTGGGCACAGAGAACGGTGTGTAGAAAGGAATTTTCTCAATTGAGGATGCAAGGCTTCCCCTGACCAGCTCCAAATGACCTTTTCTGGGTATTTTTTACACTTCCTGTTTATTTTGAAGGTTAGTGTTGGGTATCTGTCCCCCTGACCCCCAACTAGAATGTAAATGGCATGAGAATAGGGACTCAGACCGTCTGTCCCATGCCTGGGACCTGGTCAGTGCTCAGTCTTTGGTGACAGCCAGAGGAGTCCCTGACAGGCGGTTTTATTAATGTAAGCTTCCCAGCCTGAATCACTGCTGTAGATGCAGGTCACACCTCCTCCCGGGAGCCTTCCCTGATTACCTGTCAGACTGCTCTCTCTTCCCTGCCTTCCTGCAGCAGCTGTGGAGGAGGAATCCACCTGCTCCATAGCGTCCAGCCTCTGGGCCCTGGCCAGCAGGGCTCGCCCCTTTTGCGTCCCTTTTGCAGCTCTGCAGCCCAGCAGGGCCTAACCGTGTTGAGGCTCCTCCCCCTTTCAAAGTGTCCTTCTCCCGAGCTCCACCCTTGATCCTTGACTCAAAGTCACCAACTGAGCAGGTGGAGGACCAGGGAGATGACCTAATGTGTAATCAGCTAGGTGATTTTTGTCCATGCCAGGGGCTTGCTGGCACACAAAAAGAAGTGGATAAATTAGCTGTTCTTACCCAGCCAGCCAGCCATGCCAGGCTTCCAGGGAATTTGAGTCTGGTCCCCATCCACATACATACATGCTTGAATATGCCAAGACCGTGGGGACTTTGGGGGCTGTGGCGATCTGGCTAGATCAACACCTGTCTCTGGTCACTCAAAGTCACATCTGTTTGAAATCGCTGCTGGCCAAACACATAATGGGCCAGATCAGGTCTGTAGAGGGTCTGTGTGCGACCCCTGAGCTGAGTGATCTTATCTGCTCTGAGTGACCTTATCTGCTGTCCCGGTTTTCATGCATGTGCTGATGGCTGTATTCCAGCACCCCCATGATACACCTGTCCCTGGCATCAGGCCTCTAACTCCAGCTGCCTGCTGGCTACCTTCACCTGAATCTCTCACATGTACCTGGTCCAGCTCTGCCCGGCATGAAAGGAATCACTCGTTGATATCCTTTGTGGGATGTTGGCAGTTCTGGGTGCATGGAACACATTCTCTCCAGTTGCCTTAAGGAAGAGAGATTTGTTGCACAGCTTCGTGTGGAATGAACTGGAAGGCCTAGCACTGACGCGGCCGCAAGCGTGGGTTCCTCTCACAGCCTCACCACTGAGTGGAGATCTCTCCTCCTGGCCCATGCTGTGCCCTCTTCCCTGCTTTCTTTTAGTGTTCAGTTGAAATCTAGGCAAGATCCAGTGTAGTTATCAGAGTTAATTACCAGGGATGGGGCTGCCTCAGGGAGTTGGCTCAGCTGCCCTCTCTCCTACTCACCCCGCCTTCAAAGAACTGCCTGGAGCCCCCTCTCTGAGCAGGCAGCGTCCACTGAAGAGGGAGCTGGAATTACCAGGTGCTGTGGTTGATAACAGCCAGGCCACCCCGGCTACCTGCTCCTTGTCCTGCATTCTTCACACAGTGGGCATCATCTGTAGTCCATGCTGGGGACCTTTGAGGCATCCTGGCCTTCACTGTTTACACCGTCCTACACCAGATCTGCCCGGTTCTGTCTGAACTGTCCGTTCCTCCGTCCAGCTCCACTGCAGGCCCCCCCGTCTCCTCTGGCTGCAGCAAGTTGGCCACTTGTCTTCCTGCCTCAAACCCGCCACATCTCTGCTGCAAAGCCAGTTGTCCCTATCGCCCCTCTGTCTACACCATTCAGGGGCTTCCTTCTACCTGCAAGGTAGACCACCCACCTTAGGGTGGGGAATACAGCCCTGCCGGGCCTCACCTCAGCTCTAGCTGCACACCAGCTCACATGCCGCACCGCAGCAGCAAGCTGCTCTTCCATGCTCGAATAAACTGCTGTTTTACGCCCCATGCTCTTATTCCTGGGCAGCCACTCCTGCCGGCAGCCCACCTGTTTCTCCCGTAAAATTCCTGCTCATCCCCTGAGATAGGGCATAGGCATCCACTTCCTCCACTCCCACAAAGCTGCTTGGCTTGCACGCCCTTGTATACCCAGAATAGCCTCTGCAGATTTCTATTGTTACTGTCACCCATGTCATTATTATCTCTTTATGTGCCTCTGTCACCCACTCTGAGCTCTTGAAGGCAGAAACTGGTTCTTAACTTAGCATTGTATTTCCAGTATCAAACTCAGTATCTGGTATATAGTAGGTGCAACACAAATACTTGACGTGTGAGTGCTTGGTATACCTCCTCCTGGCCTAGGTAGGCCTGCGTAGGCCAGGAGGCACCAAGTAACTATGTGTGTGTCGGCTGATTAAAAATGAAGACAGCGGCTGAGCACAGTGGCTCACAGCAGCACTTTGGGAGGCCGAGTTGGGTGGGTCACCTGAGGTCAGGAGTTTGAGACCAGCCTGGCCAACATGGTGAAACCTCATCTTTACTAAAAATACAAAAAATGCCGGGTGTAGTGGCAAGGTGCCTATAATCCCAGCTACTCTGGATGCTGACGCGGGAGAATCGCTTGAACCCAGGAGGTGGAGGTTTCGGTGAGCCAAGATCGCGCTACTGCACTCCAACCTGGGCAACAAGAGCGAAACTCCTTCTCAAAAAACAAACAAATAAACAAAACGAAAACTGTGAAATACTATAAGATCCATACAGGGCTGGGTGTGGTGGCTCATCCCTGTAATCCCAGCACTTTGGGAGCTTTAGGTGGGTGAATCACTTGAGGCCAGGAGTTTGAGATCAGCCTGGCCAACATGGTGAAACCCCATCTCTACTAAAAATACAAAAATTAGCCAGGTGTGGTGGTGCGCACCTGTAATCCCAGGTACGCAGGAGGCTGAGGCAGGAGAATTACTTGAACCCAGCAGGCAGAGGTTGCAGTGAGCCAAGACTGAGCCACTGCACTCTAGCCTTGGCAACAGAGTGAAACTCTGTCTCAAAAAAAAGAGAAATCCATACAGAAATACTTTTTAAAAATCACTGCCTGATAATAGCCATCCTAACAGGTGGGAAGTGGCATCTCCTTATGGTTTTGATTTGCACTTCCGTGATGATTAGTGATATTGAGCATTTTTTCACATGCCTGTTGACCATTTGTATGTCATTGAGAAATCAAAAAGGCAAGGGCTGGGGAGGATGTGTGGGTGTAGACTCTATGGAAAACAGTGTGGCAATTCCTCAGAAGATTAAAAATAGAGCTACCATATATAATCTAGCAATTCCAAAAAAACAGAAATCAAGATACTGAAGAGAGATTAACACTCCCATGTTCATAGCACAATATGAACAATAGCTGAATAGCTAAGTGTCCATGAACATATGAGTGGTTAAAGAAACTGCGGTAGATGCATATAATGGAATACTATTCAGCCTTTAAAAAGGAGGGAATTCTGCAACATGTGACAACATGGGTGAACCTTGAGGACATTGACACAGTGCTAAGTGAAACAAGCCAGGCATAGAAAGACATATAATGCAGGATCCCACTTATACCAAGTATCTAGAATAGTCAAACTCATAGAATGAAAGAGTGGAAATGGTGGCTGCCAGGGACTGGAGGGAGAGACATGAGGAGTTACTAATCACTGGGTATACAGTTTCAGTGAAGCAAGATAAATGTGTTTGAGAGACCTCCCGTGCTACATTGCACCTATAGTCAACAGTACTGTAGTGTACACTTAAAGATGTGTTAAGATGCCAGGCACAGTGGCTCACACCTGTAATCTCAGCACTTTGGGAGGCAGAGGCAGGTGGATTGAGCCCAGGAGTTCGAGACCAGCCTAGGCCACGTGGCAAAACCCTGTCTCTACAAAAAAAAAAAGTAGCTGGGCATGGTGACATGCACCTGTAGTCCCAGCTACTTGGGAGCCTGAGGCAGGAGGATGGCTTGAGTCTGGGAGATGGGAGGGTGCAGTGGGCCAAGATTGCACCTCTGCATTCCAGTCTGGGTGACAGAGAAAGACCCTGTCTCATTAAAAAAAAAAAAAAAAAAAGGTGTTAGGAGGGTGGATCACATGTTAAGTGTCCTTACCACAAAATAAAATATAACAGTCACTGCCTGGTGTCCCATGTGGCTGTGGCTGGTACTGCCCTAGCACCACTTTTTTTTTTTTTTTTTTTTTTTTTGATGGAGTCTCGCTTTGTTGCCCAGGCTGGAGTGCAGTGGTGTGATCTCAGCTCACTGCAACCTCCGCCTCCTGGGTTCAAGCAATTCTCCTGCCTAAGCCTCCCGTGTAGCTGGGATTACAGGCACCCGCCACCACGCCCAGCTAATTTTGGTATTTCTAGCAGAGACCGGGTTTCACCATGTTGGCCAGGCTGGTCTTGAACTCCTGACCTCAGGTGATCTCCTCGCCTTGGCCTCCCAAAGTGTTGGGATTACAGGCGTGAGCCACCACACCCGGCCCAGGTAGCATCTTATTTGTTAGACCCTGCCTGTGGGAGATGGGGGCGGAGAGGCAGGGTCCCATCAGAGGGTTCCACTTGCAAATGCAGGGGCAGGTAGAGCAAACCAAACGCCCCACAGAGAAAACACAAAGTCAGATTGACTTCAACGCCCGAAGTTCAATTCTTGAGTCCCCTCCCTTTAGTGCATGAGCAAAATAGTTAAGAACACAGGCCTAAAAATCCGACAGAATAGGCTCAAGCCCTGATTTTTCTGCATGTTGGTTTCTTTGCCTTTAAAAAGAGGGATGTGCAAGGACCGTATACGAAAAGGGAGGTGTGGGAACCACAAGGAATAGCACCCGTGACCCTGGGCCTCATTGCAGCTGAGCTGTGAGCACCTCTAGACCCAGGGGGCTGAGGGGAGAGGGGGAAAAGGCAACAGGAAAGACAGTAAGATGTAAGAGTTCTTCCTAGAAGACAGACCCGAGGCTGGGATGGAGGCAGTGAAGAGTGCTTTGAAGGTGAATTGCCTTGATTGGGTGTGACAGTTGCAAATGCCAGTGTTATTCTGAATCAGGAACTTTGAAGCCTAGAAAAATTGGGAAAGGCATTATTGCCTTTGAGGACCCTTGGCGATATAATTTGTAGATTATTTAAAGGGTTGGATATGTAAAAGAAGCCACACTTCTGGAACATTCGTTAATAAGCCTGGGATTACCAGTGTGAATGGGCGGCCCCATGGTCACAGAAGTCCTCTGTATATCAAGTTAAACAGCCCAAGGTTGTTACTTCTGTTAGATCACCTCCACACAAACCTGCTAATGACATAGCTTGGCCAGGGAGCTCTCTGAAATTTCTAGATCTAAGGAAGATTTTGTAACTTCTGTTTGTCCTTCTGTTATTTTACAATCCTTACTTTTAAATCTTTTTTCTTAATTTTGACTTACTTAGGCTCCAAGCTCAATCCATGTCCTTTTCCTGTGTCCTCAGTTCAGCCACATAAACACAATATCCTATAATACAAAAACACGGAAAGAAAAAAGAGCTAAGACCAGAAGAAACTGGAATATACATTTAAAAAACTGGCACCCGGAGAATAAATGTTTCTCGGAATTTTCTTGAAGAATTTTTTCCTTGCAAAGAAAGCCAAACCCTAAAGAAAAACACACGCGGTTGTAAATAAACAAAAACCTCACATATCTAGAATTTAGTTTTTTCTCCAAGATGAACTAACATTTTGCTCTGTCTGCGTTTCCTAATATGCACATTTCATTTTGCCTGCATCCTCATCGTGGGAGAAATGGACAGACCCATCTTGGGGCTCCGGGATTTCCGTGGGCAGTGAACTATGTGCCTGGTGGTTTCGGAAGCCCTGGCTCTTGTTCATTTCACTAAAAGCAGCACATCTTTAAAAATGAAATTTTCCAGGCTCTTAGTCCCTAAGGCAACCTTGTGGGGAGAGATTATTTTGATTCTTATGGGCCCACAGAATGTCTCACAGCCTTTAAAAATGTCATCAGGCACGCCCCTGCGCAGCGGTGGCTGGCGATGTGCGTCCCACGGGAGGAACAGCTGAGGAATGGCGGTACCGAGGTGGTGTTTCTAACCTGTATTGCATTTCTTGTGTGCTGACAGCCTAATCCCTCGCAGTCCTGCGCTCTGTTGATTCTTGTTAATTTGTTCTCATTAGACTGGTCCCTAGGCTGTGGCTGTGTGTTGAACAATGTTGATCTATGTGGTACAATTCAGGGCTTGTTTGGGTCAGAGCTCCCACCATGGGCCGGGCTCAGTGGCTCACGCCTGTAATCCCAGCACTTTGGGAGGCCGAGGAGGGTGGATCACCTGAGGTCAGGAGTTCGAGACCAGCCTGGCCTACATGGCGAAACTCCATCTCTACTAAAAATACAAAAATTAGCCCAGCATGCTGGCAGGCACCTGTAATCCCAGCTACTCGGGAGGCTGAGGCAGAATAATAGCTGGAACCCAGGAGGTAGAGGTTGCAGTGAGCTGTGATCACGCCATTGCCCTCCAGCCTGGGTGACAGAGGGAGACTCTGTCTCAAGAAAGAAAGAAAAAAAAAAGAACTGCCATCGTGGCTGCCACCCTCTGGGCTGTCGCAGCACGAGAAGCAAGTTCTGCACCATGCTGCATTGCTCCTGGCCTTCTGGAATCAAGCTCCGCCTTCCTGCAGCCTTAGGCCCACCTCTTCCTGGCTGTCCATTGTAAACCAAGGCCAGCCCCTGCCTCCACACGGGCCCCAAGCATGTTCTAGGTCTTTTCCTGAGTGTTTTAGCCAGCCAAACTGAATCATAGAGCCACGGTATCTTAAAGCTGGAAAAAATATTAGGGGTTTTCTAGGCCAGCCCCTCGTGTTTTCAGGGAAGGAAATTTTGGTCCAAAAAAATGCATCAGTGGTAAAAGTAGCATTGAAACTGATTTCAGAACTGAAATGAGAATCCATGATTTTACGGAATGAATTGTAGTGGGTCTAGTTAATCAGAATTTCCACTCCCATTATGTGTGTCAGATGCCTGTTGTCCCACCAGAACTCCAAATTATAAGTCCCTTGCACCAGCATCAATATGATCTGTTAAAAATCAACCTTGAAATGGATCCATGGAAAAATGGGTAGTATTATGATATTGTAGGCTTACAACATCTGTCAGCCCTGCTGATACTTACTGCATGTTAATGGGCAAAACCACAACCCTCCGCATACTCAGTCTGGGCATGGTAGTGTGCTGATGTGCAGGTTATGTGCGTGACAATGTGCAGGTTATGGTGTCTTGTGGCAACTTGAAACTCAATGTCATAAAATTTCATTTTCTTCCTCTGGTGATTTCTGAAATAAAATGAACCTGGAAGGGCCCTGAAATGGATATTAAACATATATTTTGTTTGTTTTCTCCATCAGCTCATCCTCTGTTAGGGACAGTATTACATACAGTAAGATCAATAACATTTATGTGAAGAAGGCTGTCTGTTAGGTTTTTAGGGCGTGTGGGATTCTGTGGTTAATTCTGTGCAGAGAGTTAAGGGGGACTTCAATAGTTGTTATTTACCTTTGATCATGACCTGAGTTGACCCTTTTGGCTATTTATTAAATCGCAGTTTTACTCCTGTGTCATCTATCCTTGCGGAATGTGTGCTTTCTTGGTTGAGATTATATTTGCAACACACGCGGTACAGATTTTCTTTTTCTTTTTCTTTCTTCTTTTCTTTTTTCTGAGACAGAGTCTCACTCTGTCACCCAGGCTAGAGCGCAGTGATGCGAGTGAGCGCAGTGGAGGCTCACTGGAACCTCCACCTCCCAGGCTCAAGGATTCTCCCTTGAGGCTCTCCCACCTCAGCCTCCCAAGTAGCTGGGATTACAGGCACCAGCCACCACACTGTGTCAGCTGATTTTTTTTATTTTTTTATTTTTTAGTAGAGACGAGGTTTCGCCATGTTGGCCAGGCTGGTCTGGACCTCCTGGCCTCAAGTGATCTGCCCGCCTTGGCCTCCCAAATTGCTGGGATTACCTGCATGAGCCACTGTGCCTTGCCAGATTTTCTTAACTCAGTTGGTAATGTCTCTTCCTTCCAGGCAAAGTGTACAGTCACCACACTGGTTAGGCAGATGTTCCAGCTTTTACTCCATTTTGTCTCCTAGGCTCTGCGGCTACCCTCCTTTTTATGATGAAAATGACTCCAAGCTCTTTGAGCAGATCCTCAAGGCGGAATATGAGTTTGACTCTCCCTACTGGGATGACATCTCCGACTCTGGTAGGTCTCCCATAGGCAGCTCCCAGTGGGCGGCCCCCGTGACACTTACACCCAGACCACGTGACCCTGACAGGCCCAGGGGACCCTGGGGGGCTCAGAACAGTCCTGAGGGTCCTGTCTTGGTTGGCTGCTGTAACAAGATACCATAGACTGGGTGGCTCAAACAGCAAACATTTATTCCTCGCAGCTCTGGAGGCTGGGAAGTCCAAGATCAATTCGCCAGCACATTGAGTATCTGGTGAGGGCCCACTTTCTGGTTCATAGACTGCTGTCTTCTCACTATGTCCTTCTCACCATGTCCTCACATGGCAAAAGGGTCAAGAGAGCTCTCTCAAGTCTCTTTGATAAGGTCACTAATCTCATTCATGAGGGCTGCACCCTCATGACCTAATTACCCCTAAAAGGTCCCATCTCCAAATACCATCACATTGGTTGGGATTTCAGCATATGAACTGTGGGGGATTAACACACTCACAGCAGACAGTTCATAACAGCTCTCAGAAAGCTTCATGAGCTACATATTTGCGTTTGACTTGCAAACAAAGAGGACAAGCTTGGGACATCCGGCTCGAGCCACGCTGAGAGATGGGGACCCACTCATCCACCTCTTCTAGCCATGCCCTGTTCTGGGAGCTCCAGGAGTAAACCAGTAGTAGCTGACATTTATTGAGTGCTGACTGTATGCTGAGCACAAGATGCTCTGTATGTGTGCTAACTCACTCAGTCCTCAGGACAGCCTGTCAGGCGGGTATTAACTATTAACCCCATTTGACAGACGAGGAAACCGAGGCCCCAGAAGGTGAAATAACTTCACCAAAATCATACAACTAGTAAGGAGCAGAGCCGGCATTTGAAATGCCACTCTGAAACGTTCCTAGGGAAGTTCACTGTTCCCTCATCAGGGATAAAGATCAAAACCAAGGCCTGTGTAAATTAATGAAATCTCTCTAAGCCTCAGTTTTCTCGCTGGTAAGATGAGGCAGGTAATAATATTCCATCTCTACCATAGAGCATAGCAGAAGGATGAAATGAGATCATGAATGGGACAATGTGTTCTAGTCTCCTTGAGCTATTCAAAGAGAGCATGTTATTATTTGTGTTACTTCATCCTAAGTGGAAATGCCTTGGTTTCATCTTCAGCATTTGGAAACCTGGGCCTGGAGTATAGTTGTACAAGGCTCACGGGAAAGAGCCACATGGGAAGTATTTTTCTTCTGAGCTCAGAGGAGCACAGCCTTCCCCCAGAAGCCCAGTCCTGTGGGCATTGAGGGGCCGCACCCTGCAGTGCAGCAGGTTTGGGGCCTGACCCATGATGTCATCAGTTCTGCCACCCAGCCCCTCACTTTCCCAGGGTCTTCTGGGCCATCCCCTCTCCTGGGCTGCCAAGTGCTCCCCCACTTCCCCCAGCAGGGCACAGCTCACTGCATTGCAGTTTCCTGCTCCAGGGTTTGTAATAGCCCAAGTAGGCGACACATGGTGCTTTCTGGGGACTTGGTATCCACAGCACCTGGCCCCAGGACCTGATGGGCTGAGCAGGTGCTCAGTAGGTTTAGTTGAATCAGCCACATTTAACACATGGAGATGATGTCACCAAAACAGTTGTCTAAGGCAGTGATGAACTAATTAGAGGCACATGATAACAAAGATATTTCTTCTCTTCTCTCAACCAAAGGTATCACTAGCTACTAGAGGTAAGGGCCTTGGAGCTGGAAGTCAGGGTCCCAGGCCACCTCCTCACTACTGGGCCACCCTAGAGTGCCAAGTCCTGGCTTTCCTTTTCCCCACACGCTGGTGCCTTTGTGTCCAAGGTACAGTAGTCTCTGTGGAGGGCTGGTCTCATATTTTTCATGCTACACACGCTCCTCCTGAAGATCTGGTGGGATCATATTGTCACATCTCAAGTCGCAAAGTGATTCCTTCCCTTGTGCCTTCTTTTTGAACAGCAAAAGACTTCATTCGGAACCTGATGGAGAAGGACCCGAATAAAAGATACACGTGTGAGCAGGCAGCTCGGCACCCATGGTAAGGAAATGCACCCACTCAGCAGACCGTACCATTTAATGCCACCCGGGGGGGCACAAAACTTCCTGTTGGCCATTGTCGTTTATGAAATCCACACAGGATTATTCAGATTTCATCTCATTCTGGCCAGTGACTTTCCTCCTCTCCCCAAGCCAACATTTGAACTCTTGTGCCCCCAGGACACAGCTGCTGGAAGCACCATGAGAAGTTAGTAAGTGTATTCGTCCATTTTCATGCTGCTGATAAAGACATACCAGAGGCCAGGCATGGTGGCTCACGCCTGTAATCCCAGCACTTTGGGAGGCCAAGGTGGGTGGATCACAAGGTCAGGTGTTCGAGACCAGCCTGGCTAACATGGTGAAACCCCATTTCTACTAAAAATACAAAAAAATTAGCTGGGCATGGTGGCTCACGCCTGTAATCCCAGCACTTTGAGAGGCTGAGGCGGGTGGATCACCTGAGGTCAGGAGATTGAGACCATCCTGGCTAACACGATGAAACCCCGTCTCTACTAAAAATACAAAAAAAAATTAGCTGGGCATAGTGGCATGCGCCTGTAATCCCAGCTACTCATGAGGCTGAGGCAGGAGAATTGCTTGAACTCAGGAGTCGGAGATTGCAGTGAGCTGAGATCGTGCCATTGCACTCCAGTTTGGGCAACAAGAGCAAAACTCTGTCTCAAAAAAAAAAAAAAAAAAAAAAAGACATACCCGAGACTGGGCAATTTACAAAAGGAGGAGGTTTCACTGGACTCACAGTTCCACGTGGCTGGGGAGGCCTCACAATCATGGTGGAAGGCAAGGAGTAGCAAGTCATATCTTACATGGATGGGAGCAGGCAAAAAGAGAGAGCTTGTGCAGGGGAACACTCCTCTATAAAATCATCAGATCTCATGAGAGACTTATTCACTATCACGAGAACAGCATGGGAAAGACTTGCCTCTGTGATTCAATTACCTCCCACCAGGTCCCTCCCACAACACGTGGGAATTCAAGCTGAGATTTGGGTGGGGACAGAGCCAAACCATATCAGTATGCAAAAGATCGCTGCTTTTGCACTTTATAGAAAGTCTTTAGAGACATTGAAGGTAATTGCCCAATGAAGCATTACAATTGGAATTTTATTTCTTGAGTTTATTACTCATTAGTTAAATGAAGTTACATATTTTTTTCCTTTTAAGATGCTTTTCGAATTTGTGTTTCTTCAACTCGAGAGGGACTAATTGAGAGTTGATGGCATTCTACACATTTTCAGCAGTGGGCGTGAGGCTACCTTGCTTTTGTGCCACTAATTTAGAAACCAGCTTCACTATCAGCTAGCTGCGATGCTAGGTTTACACTTGACTTTTGTGAGCCTCTGTTTCCTCGTTGTTAAAATGAGAATAACAATACCTAATTTGCAGGGCTGACATAAGAAATACCGGAGATAATGCATGTAGAGGGTTTAGCACAGAAACCCTCTGGTCCATCAGAAATGCTTAGTTAATTGTAGCGATTGTTTTGTTTTGTTTTGTTTTGTTTGAGGTGGAGTCTCCGTCACCCAGGCTGGAGTGCAGTGGTGCAGTCTCGGCTCACTGCAGCCTCTGCCTCCTGTATTCAAGGGATTCTCCTGCCTCAGCTCCGCAAGTAGCTGTGATTAACAGGCGCCACCATGCCCAGCTAATTTTTTGTATTTTTAGTAGAGACAGGGTTTCGCCATGTTGGCCAGGGTGGTCTCAAACTCCTGACCTCAGGTGATCCACCTGCCTCGGCCTCCCAAAGTGCTGGGATTACAGGTGTGAGCCACCGCGCTGGCCTGTAGTGATTGTTATGTAAGCACCACGAGCATCCATTGTGAAACAAATGCCGAGAGTCGTAAAATACCAAAGATAATGAAAATAAATGGACAGAACCTTGAGATCAGGAGAAAATCCCCCTAAAATTACTCCAGAAAACCATCCCCCTGTGTGCCCCGCCATCCTCTGTAGCATTTCCCCTGGGGTCTTGTGTGCTGGTCAGCCTTCTAAAGGGGACCTGCTCACAGACAATGTCCTGACCCCATTTCACAGTATTTCAATGTATAACACCTATCATTTATTGAGTCTCTATTATATTCCAGCACTGGGCTAATTGCTCTAATGTATTGTCTTCTTTTTTTCCTTTATAATAACCCTGTGAAGTTGTATTTTCATTTCAGAAATAAAGAAATAGAGAGATGGCTGGGAGTGGTGGCTTATGCCTGTAATCCCAGCACTTTGGGAGGCCAAGGTGGGTAGGTCACTTGAGGTTAGGAGTTCGAGACCAGCCTGGCCAACATGGTGAAACCCCGTGTCTACTAAAAATACAAAAATTAGCCGGACATGGTGGTGTGTGCCTGTAATCCCAGCTACTGGGGAGGCTGAGGCCTGGAAATCACTTGAATCCAGGAGGCGGAGCTTGCAGTGAGCCAAGTTGGTGCCACTGCGCTCCAGCCTGGGCCACAGAGCGAGACTCTGTCCCAAAAAAAAAAAAAATAAGGTAAATTAACTTAGCCGAGACTACACAGCTAGCTAATAGCAAAGCCAGGATTCCAGCCAGAACTATCTGATTCCAAAATGAATTCCCTTCACCATCACACTGGAAGGAGAAGAAAAGGGGAAGAAAGGAAAGGCTTGGGGGAGAAGGAAAGAACATTCTGAAGAAGTGGACAGTTGTGATTGTGTATCGTCTTAATTTTGTTTAAGTCACTTTGGGCAGTAGTCAAAGTATGCGACGATAAAGGTAATAAAGGTTTTCTTACTTTATAAACATATTAGGCCTTTAAAGCTGTAAGACTTTTGAGATTTATCTTATAAAGAATAAAAATGACCTCAATAAAAGAGGGAGGGATGTGAGCCTAGGGCTTGTTGATAATCCATACTTGCTCTGTAGAAGGCAGGAAAAAGGCCAGTTAACACCTGCTCTCTCCTTCACCAAACATTTTGGAAAAAACAAAGAAGGGAGAGGTCAGTTTTCCCGAGGAGGCTGGGAGAGGGGCACAGAGGGCCCAGCAGGAGGTGGAGCCCCTGCTGAGTGCCACACCATGAGAAGGCTTCCCCCAGGCCAGCGGGAAGAGGAGGGAATTCCAGGCAGATGAGCGTCTGGGCATACAACACGGGAGCTTAAAACTGCATGTGCGTTCATGGTGCCATGAACACGTGGTATTCCAGAGTAGGAGAGGACGCAGGAGACAGGAAATGAGACTGGGAAGGAGGGCAGGAACTGGCAGGCAGGGCAGGGGCCTGGCCTGGCCTGCTCGGCTCTTAAGTCCTGGCTTCACCACTCACTGCCCATGTGGATGAGCTCCTCAGCCCTTTGGGCTGCCCCTGTAGAATCAGATCATGAATAACAATAATACGGACCCCGCAGGACTTTTCAAGGGGTTACGTGAGATAATACATGTGACAAAGAAGAAGCGTTGCACATCTGTGATACCTACAGGCTGCCATTAATTGATGACTCTACCAAGGAATTTATACCTTTCCCTTTGGGCAGTGGGGTCCCTGACATCTGTTAGGCAGGGTGCTGAGGTTTGATTTTAGAAAACCCAATGTGGTGGGAGACGGAGTGTGGGAGCGTGGCCAGAGGTGCGGCCTAGAGGCGGAAAGGGGGCTGGCCCAGAGGAGGGTGACAGTGGCCTGCGCGGGGCAGCGTGGCAGGGATGGAGCAGGGCAGGAAGGACTGTGAGTGACTGTCAGGGACGGAGAAGCCATGGGCATTGGGCAGAGCAGTGGCAGAGTGAGGTAAGGAAGAGAAGGGTCTAGGATTATTCCCAAGTTTCCAACTTACGGGACTCGGGGGATGATTGTGCTAGGAGGAGGGGCAGGCTTGGAGGAGTGAGTTCAGCCTGGGCCACGCTGCACCGGAGGTGCTGGGACCCTCACTCTGTCGCCAGGCTAGAGTGCAGTGGCGCGATCTCGGCTCACTGCAACCTCCGCTTCCCGGGTTCAAACGATTCTCCTGCCTCAGCCTCCCAAGTAGCTGGGATTACAGGTGCCCACCACCACATCCAGCTAATTTTTGTATTTTTAGTAGAGATGGGGTTTCACCATGTTGGCCAGGATGGTCTCGATCTCCTAACCTTGTGATCCCAAAGTGCTGGGATTACAGGCGTGAGCCACCATGCCCGGCCTACAGGACATTTTAAACCTCCCAATAAGTCAAACCCTGGAAAATGATGAAAACTAATGCACTTGACCCAAGCATTGCTGAAACTCTCGCTTGCCTGCATTTATGATATACTTCTCTCTTTTATGTAACATTGCCTGGGCAAAGTAGAACACAGATTCAGGTGAGAGCTGGCAGAATATGGAGTCATTCCTCCAGGCGGCCCCTCCTCATCAGCGGCAGCATTCTGGAAGCTGTGGTCTCCGTACATCCCTGACACCCCGAGAGCATCATCTCTTATTCCACACTTGCTCTTCTGACTTCAGCAGGGCCACCGAGGGCGAGGGAGGCCTTGGCAATCATGGACACCTTCCTTAGCCCCCAAACAGACCACTTCAGACAGGAGAGGGCTCTTTTCAGAGCTCCCCCTTGGAAGGCAGCCGGCCTCTTAGCAGATGGAGGCAGCCGGCCTCTTAGCAGATGGTTCCCGCCCCTTTCACTGAGCATTGCTGTTCTCTCTGTGGTGTGTGCTCAGGTCCCAACAGGCTGCCGACTGATGGCCACTGTATAGGGAATGGCCAGGGCCAGGATGGGAACCCAGGCCCTGTTACAGGGCAGCCCTGGCCAGAGCTCATTCCTCCAGCTCAGTGGTTCTAAGCATTCATCTCTAGGCTCATTGATAAGCAAACTGAAGTGATAAGAAGAGACGCTGAGAGAGAGAGATTCATTTATTTTAAGGATTTAAGCCTGTTTCCTGCAATTGTGGGGACCGGCAAATCAAAAATTTGCAGGCCAGGGCAGCAGGCTGGAGACCCAGGGAAGAGCTGATGTTGCAGCTCAAGTCCGAAGGCAGACTGGAGACAGCAGTTCCTCTTCCTGTTTTTCATGAGGGCCGTCAACTGATTGAACGAGGCCCACCCATGGCATGGACTCTAGTCGGTTTGACTCAAAGTCTACTGATTGAAATGTTCATCTCATCTAAAAAATACTTTCCCAGCAATATCAGGCTAGTATTTGGCCAAATATCTGGGTACCGTGGCCTAGCCAAGTAGCCAAGTTCACATTCCTGAATGTTCGCCGAACCCCCGCTCCCATCTTCTGGGCTCCAGACACCAGAGCTCCGGTTGGCTGTAGGAATTGGGAGGTGGCCCAGGACTGGCAAGTGCTGTCCCGGGTACACACCAGGCACCACCAGGCCCATCTTGAGCAGGTGGCTAGAAAAGCGCAGACTCAGAGCCAGGAAGGTAGAAGAGACCACACACAAAACACAAAACCACGAAAGGCAGGGGAGACTAGGCTGTGGTCCGTGAGGGGTGGATAGTGAGACAGGCTGTAAAAGGTGTGATTACGTAAATGCTATCTGCATTGTTCTTGTAGGTATTAAAACCAGAAAGCTGGCCGGGTGTGGTGGCTCATGCCTGTAATCTCAGCACTTTGGGAGGCCAAGGCAGGCTGATCACTAGAGGTCAGGAGTTCAAGACCAGCCTGGCCAATATGGTGAAACCCCATCTCTATTAAAAACACAAAAATGAGCCTGGCGTGGTGGTGCATGCCTGTAATCCCAGCTACTCGAGAGGCTGAGGCAGGAGAATCACTTGAACCCAGAGGCGGAGGTTGCAGTGAGTCGAGATCGCACCACTGCCCTCCAGCCTGGGCGACAGAGCAAGACTCTGTCTCAAAAAAAAAAAAGAAAACAGAAAAGCAAGGGACACATGAATGAAATGTGTTCACCCATAGCGTTGCCTAAGTGTGTGTATACGGATTGATAAAGCAATCCTGCTGTATCAGAAGCATTGACCACTAGGATCCCTTCCAATGTTTAGACTCCATGCCTCTGGTTTTGTTGGCGAAGCATGCTGAAGTTAGTGACACTGAGCATCAGCGCTGTCCTGATGTTACTATTGCAAGTTTCCTAGCTTATCATGAGCATGGGTCACCGTTGTCATTGCAGCTTGTACTTGGGGAGGGCCACGGTGCACTATTGTGGCCTGAGGTGGCTGCACTGCTGCAGGAAGACCGTGTAACACAGAGCCTGGGGGCCACCTTCTGCCCAGCTGGACTCCCCACTGCTGCACAGCCCAGGACTGTGGGAAATGAGCATGAAGCATTCCTAAAATAATTAGAAGCTTCTGTTTTCTTACATCTGGGCCCATGTGAACCCACAGATATGGCATGGGACACAGAGTATAGGCAGCAGGCCACAGGCCGTGGGGTCTGAGACCACACTGCGGACAAGCAGGTGGACCCCGAGGCCCAGAGTCTCCCCGACCCCAGCACCAGCCTGTTTGCTTTGGAGCCTGGCTCTGCCCTGCAGCAGTGCTCAGCCCGAGGAATTCCAGACTCCCCACCACTTTGGCCTTGTCATTTCTAAGAAAGAGCTGGCTGCTGCAAGCTTGGACTGGCATCCTTTTCTGAGGATGTAGCTTTTCAACAGGGTCCAGGAGGAATCACTCCCTGGGGCTCTCCGGGAGGAAAAGCTTAATAAAGATGTCTCTCATTCTCTCATCCTCTTTGTCTTGTTACTCTTGTTTCAGATGTAGTTGCCCATTCAAATACTCTATTTCTGTTTCAGGAATATGTGTCTGGGAAGGAAGGCAGTTGACAGTTGTTGGAAATGAAAACCTGGTTTGCTTGAGATATTTCCTGCATGTCCCCCTGGCTGTGTGTTTGCAGCCCTGCTGGGAAAAGGTGGTGGGGGAGAGTTGTTTTGAGCTGGGAACATCAGCCTGGATTCTAAACTTAGGCCAGCCTGGCACCGATTTTATATCGACTCTGTCCACCCTGTTTGCAGTCCTGATGGGAAAGAAAGTCTGGCTGGTATTCTCTCTTGTCTGAATATGCCTGAGCCGTGTTCCTTTCATCTCCTGAAGTAGTTGGAAGTGATGGTTGCCGTGTCTGGGCTGTTTTGTGTCCAGGGCAGTCAGTGTCTCGGGGGTGAGAGGTTTTCTCCCTTACCAGTTACCTTCCAGCCTATAACGTTGGTTTCTGACTCTGATCCCCTTAACTTCTGCAAGATTCATGAAACTCTTTCTTAGCCATCAGATAGTAACCCAGAATTGAATAGTTTGGTGCTAGAGGAAAGGGAAGAGGGAAGGATCAAAGCCCAGGAAAGACTGGGAGCAGATCACAGAGGCCCAGGGGGAAAAGGCCAAGTGGATGCCTGTAGGGAGAGGAGGAGGCTGTGATCGAGAAGGGCATGCATGAGGGAAGGAAGAGCTGGGAGACTGCCAGGTAATTCTCAGCCTGGAGATTGTGAGCCGCGAGAGAGGAGGATGCTGTGATCGAGAAGGGCATGCATGAGGGAAGGAAGAGCTGGGAGACTGCCAGGTAATTCTCAGCCTGGAGATTGTGAGCCGCGAGAGAGGAGGAGGCTGTAAGACCCAAGAAAGAGACAGCAGAGGGAGGAAAGAGTGGGATGGAGGGTACTGTCAGGAGAGAAGGCCAGGAGCAAACCTAAGTTCTTCCCTGCTCGTGGCAGGCTCAGGAATCAGCTAGAGTTAAAGCTTACCCGGGGCTGCCAAGGGCTCAGGTGAATGCAGGGTGGACGCCGTCCTTGAAGTTCTAAGAATTTCAAGGAGATGCAAGGGTGGAGGATGTACCAGGCGGGGTTGAGTGGAGCTGGGAATACTGTCACCCAGCATAGAGTGGGTGGGGGGCATGGGCTCACAGGTGTTGCCAAGCAGAATGTGGCAGGCTCAGCTCTGCTGAGATGAAGCTGAGAGTCCACGGGTGTGAGTGGTGCCCTGGGAGCAGCGCCCCTGGGGAAGACAGAGAGGAGGGACCTCGGGTCTGAGGAAGCTGGGAAGCAAGGCCGGGAAGGGGTCTGGTGCTGAGACCAGTTGGGGAACAAGTGTGAGACCTTGGAGGTGGCGCATGGTGGCTCCAAAGCTTGTGTGGAGGCAGAGGGGATGAGGAGGGAGAAGGATGGGAAACATTGTCACTGTGGATTCTGATGTTGCAGGAATTGGGGTCAAAGAAGGAAAAAATGAGAGCCGGGGAGTAGTCAACCAGGAGGGCGCTGGCGGGTCTGGGGAGGGTGCGGAGTGTAGAAGCTGGAATAAGACTTTGTGGTGAGGGGTTAGAATGGGTGGGTTTAGGGAATGGCCAGGTGATGACATCAGCAGCCTGGAAGGGCAGCGGCCAGCCACCCTGTCCCCGACTGAGCCTCAGCTCTCCTGAGGCTAGGTAAGACTCCCCTTTATGGGACGCAGTGTCAGGGCCCAGAAGAAGCACTTCAGAGAAGCACCTTTGCCTCTGTTTCAGGATCGCTGGTGACACAGCCCTCAACAAAAACATCCACGAGTCCGTCAGCGCCCAGATCCGGAAGAACTTCGCCAAGAGCAAATGGAGAGTAAGTGTGGAGTATATGAAATTCCCGGTGAATTAACCCCCTCGTGACACTGGCCCTCCAATCTGAGCATTTCTGAAATCCCCAGAACCTCACCTGAATAATTTTGCTAATTTTAACTGCAAGTAATAAAGACTTAGAGGGAATATTATGGTGTAAGAGGGATGGAGTGTGCAATTCAACACTTCCCCTCTGTGATCAAAGACAGCAATAGTGCCAGCTCTTCCTCATCTGCTGTTTCTTAACCAACATCACCCTTGTCTTTCTTCACCTTGCTAGAACTTTGAATAGCTGACTTTTATTAAAGCGATATGGAGGGGGAAAAAACAGGAAATCTGAGTTGAACTCATCAATGTTTGCTGATAAAAGTTTGACAGATTTAAACCATGGAGGTTTTGTGATCATCTGTTGATTACCTGACTTCCTAATCTCTTGATTACCTGACCTCCCCTCCGTGTTCCAATCAGCAATGGCAATTCAGAGCTAGCTATTTTGCCATGAGGGCCAATGGTGAAAGATGAGACGGAAACAAAATTAATTTTGCTGGCCTGCTGTATTCATAGGACATGCTATCATTAGGTTGGTGCAAAAGTAATTGTGGTTTCTTCCATTAAAATTGCCATGAGATTTGAAAATAGTTTTTATTTTCCTAGTATTGGTACTTTTGTCTGAAAGATTTAGGTTGGGGCAAAAGTAATTGTGGTTTCTTCCATTAAAATTGCCATTACTTTTGCACCAACCTAAATCTTTCAGACAAAAGTACCAATACTAGGAAAATAAAAACTATTTTCAAATCTCACATTTTTAAGGTATTATAATATGCCTTTTATTCTAAAGGCCACACCTCTTAAATTACAGAGAGAATTGGTTTACATTTATTCTATGCATTTATGACATCAGAAGAAAACTATTTTAAGTCTCTAAAATATTTAGTTGGGGAAAGGGTTTAATAAATCAGTGTACTTTTAGAAGAAGGGACAACATAAGCTTTCCTTCTTGAGTAGCATGAGAATGATGTAAAGAGTTTGAAATGCTTAGGCTAACATGATAAACAAGAGAACACAGAGTCTTTTCCAATTAGCTGAAATATTTGTCTGCTTTTTTCCTTTCTGAAATTTCAGCAAGCATTTAATGCCACGGCTGTCGTGAGACATATGAGAAAACTACACCTTGGCAGCAGCCTGGACAGTTCAAATGCAAGTGTTTCGAGCAGCCTCAGTTTGGCCAGCCAAAAAGACTGTGCGTATGTAGCAAAACCAGAATCCCTCAGCTGACACTGAAGACGAGCCTGGGGTGGAGAGGAGGGAGCCGGCATCTGCCGAGCACCTCCTGTTTGCCAGGCGCTTTCTATACTTAATCCCATGTCGTGCGACCCTAGGACTTTTTTTAACATGTAATCACTGGGCTGGGCGCAGTGGCTCACGCCTGTAATCCCAACACTTTGGGAGGCCGAGGCAGGAGGACTGTTTGAGTTCAGGAGTTTTAAGACCAGCCTGACCAACATGGTGAAACCCCATCTCTACTAAAATATAAAAATTAGCCGGGTGTGGTGGCGGGCACCTGTAATCTCAGCTACTTGGGAGGCTGAGGCAGGAGAATCGCTTGAACCCAGGAAGCGGAGGTTGTAATGAGCTGAGATCACACCACTGCACTCCAGCCTGGGTGACAGATTGAGACTCCCTCTCAAAAAAAAAAAAAATCATTGAGCACTCATGGAACCCTAGGTATTGCTATTTCCATTTACAGTTGAGGAATCCAGGGCTCAAGTCCTCGCAGCCATGTCTGTCTGGATAAAGGCCTGGACTCTTTCTCATCTCCATCCTTCCCTCTGATTTACCTCTCATTGTACAGTCACTCTTGCGGATTGAGGAAGGGAGAGCAGAGCCTCAGGACAGCCTCCTGCCATTGACTTCCATAATGTATATATTTTGGATGCAGACAATGATGATTTGAGCTCATTTATGTGAAGTGCATTGACTTTGCAATAAAAGTAATAGTATTTCATTGTCCTTCGTCTTTGCATGGACTATTCCATCATCGAAGGCACACTTACTCTCTCCTTATTTCTCTCCCCAACTGCTCCTCTCTCTGTGGAAATAATCCCATTTGGCCCTTCCCATGGGTCCTCTCCACATCAGAGCAGTGGCCCTAATCTCCCTAACCATGGAGCAGCCCTGCAGCCTGGTCTCACCCTGGGCATCATGCTCCTTCCCATTTGGCTCAGAAAAGGATTCCCTTCCTCTCTAAGGAACCTTCCCATCTCATTTGGGACCATCCAGCCCTTAAATTTTCCCAAGAAATCTCTGTGAGTGTCCCCGGACATACCATAGCTCCCCTTTCACCCTGAATCTTTTCCACCCTCTGGTCAAAGGGAACCCCACGATGGATCCCTTCTTTACAGATTCATACACTGGCATCGGCAGCAAAGCCCGTCGGGAGCACTCCTTGTATGGCTGTTTGTCCCCATGTCTGAGCACACAGACTCCCTGGGGGCCTGCACCAACAAGCTCAGTGGCGGCTGAGGCCTCTCATGTCAAGGCTTTTGACGCCTGCACATCCTCTGGGGGAGGGCTTCAGCGCAGCCTCTGAGGAACTCCACTAGGCCAGGGACTGCTGAGCTCACACAGGAATAGGCGAACATCTCTATTCTTGCTCTTTTTTCTTTTCTTTTTGCTTTCCTTTCTTTTTCTTTCCCTCCTTTATTTCCCTCCTTCCCTCTCTCTTCTCTCTTTTCTTTTCCCTCCCTCCCTCCTTCCTTTCCTTCCTTCTTTCCTTCCCTCCCTCCCTTCTTTCTTTCTTTTTCTTTCCTTCTCTTTCTTTTCTTTTTTTCTTTCTCTTTTTCTTTTCTTTCTTTTTCTTTCTTTCTCTCTCTTCTCTTTCTTCCTTCCTTCCTTCTTCCTTTCTCTTTCTTTCCCTTCCTTCCTTCCTTTGTTTCTTTCTTTCTTTCTTTCTTGTCTTTCTTCTCTCCTCCACTAACCTGCCCTGCACTGCCCTGCCTTGCCCTGCCTTCCCCTCCCCCTCCCCTCCTCTCTCCTCTCTCCCCTCTCCCCTCTCCTCTCTCCCCTCTCCCCTCTCCTTTCTCCTCTCTCTTCTCTCTTTCTCTCACTCTGTCACCCAGACTGGAGTGCAGTGGCACAGTCATGGCTCACTGCAACCTCAACCTCCTAGGCTCAAGTAATCCTCCTGCCTCAGCCTCCTGAGTAGCTGGGACAACAGGCATGTACCACCGTGCCCGGCTAATTTTTGTATTTTTTGTAGAGCCAGGGTTGCCCCAGCTGGTCTGGAACTCCTGAGACTCAAGCGATCCGCCCACCTTGGCCTCCCAAAGTGTTGAGATTACAGGCGTCAGCCACCATACCCTTATTTCAAAGTGCTCTGCGTCACAAAATGCTTTCTAGCCAAGAGTGCACACAACACACCAACCAAGGGTAGGAAGGTAGTATCATTCTTTATTCCTTCTTAAAATACCTGCTTTACAGAGCTATTGTAAGAAGTGGACAATTCGTATGATGACAGTATGTAGTCAACACTAGCCTGGTGCCTGCTACATATTAAGTGCTCAGTACATGGAACCTGTTGTACCACAGTGGTGAAACCATGTTGTTTTCAAACACAAAGCAGTTAAAATTATACCAAAAAAAAGGAGAGGAGAGGACTAAGAATAAAGCATTTTGAACCCATTGCAAAGGCTTTCCCACAGGTAGGTAAAAATAGTCACATGGGTAAACATTTGGGTCCCTGCAAGGTGGGCACGGTGGCTCACACCTGTAATCCCAGCACTTTGGGAGGCCGAGGTGGGTGGATCACCTGAGGTCAGGAGTTCGAGACCAGCCTGGCCAACATGATGAAACCCCATCTCTACTAAAAATACAAAAATTAGCCCGGCGTGGTAGTGAGCCCCTGTAATCCCAGCTACTCGGGAGGCTGAAGCAGGAGAATCGCTTGAACCTGGCAGGCAGAGGTTGCAGTGACCCGAGATCGTGCCACTGCACTCCAGCCTGGGTGACAAGAGTGAAACTCCATCTCAAGAAAAAAAAAAAATTGGGCCCCCCCGCCCCCCACCATAAACCCAGCTCCTGTGACACCTGGCAGTGGGAAGCGGGGTGAGAATTTACCTCTGAAACTCTGAAGCCCACTTCTGCTGTTCCCTGCAGGTCTGGCACCTTCCACGCTCTGTAGTTTCATTTCTTCTTCGTCGGGGGTCTCAGGAGTTGGAGCCGAGCGGAGACCCAGGCCCACCACTGTGACGGCAGTGCACTCTGGAAGCAAGTGACTGGCCCTGGAGGTGGGGCCCGGGGTCGGGGCTGGGGAAGGGGAGCCCCAGGATCGCCAGTGCCGCGAGCCACTCCAGCGAGACCCCACCTTGCATGGTGCCCCTTCCTGCATAGGACTGGAAGACCGAAGTTTTTTTATGGCCATATTTTCTACTGCAATTCTGAAGTGTTCATTTCTCACAAACTGTACTGACTCGAGGGGCGCTGATTTCATAGGATCTGGTGCTGTATATACGAATCTTGCAAAGCTCTAACTGAACGGACCTTCTTATTCCTCTCCCCTAACACCATCGTTTCCACTCTTCTCAGTGTAGGTAACCGTCTATGGTGTGTTTTTTCATTAATGACAAAAAAAAAGGTTTCAACTGGATTATTTAAATATTGGTAAATACTGTGCATTAGGGTTTGTTTTTCCTTTTAAGAAGTATGTCCTTTGTATCTCTAAGTTACATGACCTATATCTTTTCCTCTTAAATAGTAGTTTTATGTTAACCTTTAAGAGATTTGTTTTTCCTCAAAGGAGAATTTAAAGGTATTTTTAAAAATTCTAATAAGAGGATCAGCCGGGTGCAATGACTCATGCCTGTAATCCCAGCACTTTGGGAGGCCAAGTCGGGCGGATCACGAGGTCAGGAGATCAAGGCCATCCTGGCCAACATGGTGAAACCCCACGTCTACTAAAAATACAAAAAATTAGCCAGGCGTGGTGGCACACACCTGTAGTCCTGGCTACGCGGGAGGCTGAGGCAGGAGAATTGCTTGAACCCGGGAGACGGAGGTTGCAGTAAGCCGAGATCGTGCCACTGCACTCCAGCCTGGGCGACAGAGCAAGACTCTGTCTCATAAAAAAAAAGAAAAATTCTAACAAGAGGATCATGAATCTGTCTCCAAGGCTAAGAGTGCCCTTCACCTCTACTCCTTCTGTTTCTCTCCCCTTCCCCAGGAGGAGGGGCCCCTCAGTTCTGTGAGGCTCTCTTCTCTGCAGGGGACTTTGGTAGAGAATCTGCACAGAGCCTTTGCTGGCAACCCATCCAGCAGAACCCGCACCCACCAGAGACCCTAGAGGCCTCTTGCCATCAGCAACCAGAAATAAAGAAGCCTGCTCCCCCGAGACGCAGGGCTCAGCTTCACAGGCCAGACTTGCTGTGAGATGCCCACACTGCAGAGATGCAGGACCCTCCCTTGCAAAAGGAACCAGCTGCCATGTTGCTGAAAGTGGGCCCACACACAACCCTCATTTCTCACGAGAGCTAACAGATGAAAGCTCAGCTATGCAGTGTTAAAATTCATCTCTTTCTCTGTGGTTTTTAAAAAAATGCATTTCTAATCTTACACTTCACGTGGCCTCCAACACAAAGTTCTTTCTCCACATTTTTACCCTCTTCTCACATGAATGTTTTCTAAGGGAAGGAAGGGAGGGAAGCAGCCTTGGGAAAGGATCCATTTCTGGTGGTAAGGAGAGGGGGCCCTGCCAGGCTAATGGGACTTCAGCCACCACAGAGATGACCAAAGACCACCTCCATCAGGCCCAGCCGGTGCTTGCAGCCCTTCCATTGGTCAGGGGAGTCTAAAATCAAAGACACATGGTGGTAGGGTCACCAAACGTCCCATTTGCCCGAGACTGAAGGATTTCTCAGGCTGTGGACATTTAATGCCAAAACCAGGAATATCCAGGGCAAAGCAGGCTGTGGTGTTTGCCTTTGTGGAGCCAGGCAGTGTGTGGCCCAGGGAAAGCTGCGTTTCATGGAGGCTTCCAGGAGGCTGCCCTGTAAAGCCAGGCAGGTGGCTTCAAGTGCCGGTCCTGCAAGTGCCCCTGCTTCAGCTCTCAGGCCCATCCAATGCCTCAAGCCCACGGGGGTGTCCCGGCAGGTCTGCGTCATCACGACCCAGTAACGCTGCTGGCTGTGTCCTCATGCCCTCTTCCTGTGGCTGGCCAGTCATGGGAAGTCCTGTTGGTTGAGTCATCTTTGTCACTTCTACACCTTTGAGTGTGTACAGGCTGAATGTTGAGTGATGCCCCCCCACCCTCTCAATAAACACACACACACACACACACACACACACACACACACACACACACACACACACAATGTTATTAGGCACAGCAGCTCCATCCTGCTCCCTGAGAATGGCAGTGCAGGCACAGAGAAGAGCAGTTGGGAAGACAGGCAGCTGGTCTACCCTGTCCCCGCACACTTCACAGGCGCTCCACTGCTTGGCAGGAATTCTGCATGGCATCTGCCACGCATGCTCACAGGGTGAAAAATCAAGCTGTCACTCTGCAAAATCTAAAAACCCTGGAAAGGTCTATAAGATGACATTAGACCCAGTTAAGAAGCAAGTGTCACCTGAGTTGGCCATGCAATGAATGAATATTATAAGCAGTATTGGAGAACTAGGCGGTTGCTTACTAAGAAGTGTCTTGGAAACATTCAAGTTCATACAGTGCATGACAAAGTAATAGAAGGCTGCAAGCGCTGAAAATGCACCCGAATCTGGTACCTAGGATGAGTACATGAATAGTGATGAATAGCCCTTTGTGCTGTGTGCTATATACAACCATTTGCATTCAGAAAGCAGCATTTGAAGCTGAGTTCCATTACTGGTGATTGAAGTATTTTCAGGAGCAGATACATGTGGCGCATGTTATATGCACTTAGTTTGAAAGTATCCCTCACCCAAAAAGTGCAGAACCTCTGAAAGGTGAGCCGTGGTGCAGGTGCCCCCCTCGCTGTTCGGGTCAGTTCTTGGCCATGCTTGGCCTGTCACACGCCGGGTCTCAACAACATCGTGCGAGGAGACAGTGACTGGTTTCAGCCCAAGAGTCAACTGTTGAGCATGACATCAGGAAGCCTGTACTGTCCTGATCCCACCAGGCTTGGGTTAATTTCCTATTGCTTCAGAGAAAGAGAGGCGCTCTTGTGCTTTTGAGAGAGCTCTCATGGTAAAAAGAGGTTGTCTTTGCACTGCGCTTGGTATGATTTATTTTCTTAAAAAACAGGAAGAGAACCTAGAATGTGCCTTTCGTGAAGGTCTGACAAATGGGGTCGCAGAGTCCTAGGACCCACACCAAGGTCAGATTCCACCTACAGAGGCTGAGCATTTCTACATGCACCCAGGGTGCTGGGCAGAGGCTAAGGGTGGACACGTGGACCCCATCACAGGCTTCCTTCCTGAGCCCAAGTCCCCCATTTGGTCACTATCCCTTCTCAGAGCAAATGGATTCTCTTTTCCTCACTTGGAATATTCAATGTTGAAGTAGTGGCCTGGAGTGGCCTTTCCCTCAGCTGCCTGTCTGGGCTCCCTGGCTTCCCGGATCTTCATCTCATACGTGAGGCAATAGGAGGAGTTTCTATTCATTGAGACAAACAGTGAGTGGGCACCAACAGGCCAGCAGCTTGGCCCTCTTCACAGAGGTGGCCTTGGAGTCTGGAGTCTGGGCAGCTCTCTGCCTCCCTACGGCTCTGCTTCCCAGCGGGCACACGGGTCCGGAGCCTCAGAATGAAGTGGTGCAGAGGTGCAGGGCACACCTAGGAGAAGCTCAGTGACCACCAAAGCCCTTGAGGAGAGACGGGGTTTGCTGTGTTAGAGAAATGGCAACCCCCAGGACCATGCACGGCTCTGGCAGTGCACAGTGGCTGATTTTCACCAGTTCCTCCTACCCCTGCCTCTGTCGGAGACTAGAAAACATTCTACCCCTTCAGGTCTTCTTTTAAAAGAAAAGAGCTATGGCAAAGCGTGCCATACAAAGTTAAAAAAAGGAAGAGTGGCTTTGTGTTCTTGACCATGGCCACAATTCTGGTCACTTCTAGCATCTGACCTTGAGAACGAGGTAGAGGCTCTGAGCCACCGCTGGCCTTTGAGAGAGTCTCACTCTCCAGCTAGCTCTTTGTGTAGTGTCCAGGGCCCCGGCAGTCAGGATAGAGCGAGCAAAAGAAGATGGACAGGGCGCAGTGGCTCACGCCTGTAATCCCAGCGCTTTGGGAGGCCGAGGCGGGCAGATCACAAGGTCAAGAGATCAAGACCATTCTGGCCAACATGGTGAAACCCTGTCTCTACTAAAAATACAAAAATTAGCTGGGCATGGTGGCACGTGCCTGTAATCCCAGCTACTCGGGAGGCTGAGGCAGGAGAATCGCTTGAACCCGGGAGGCAGAGGTTGCAGTGAGCCAAGATGATGCCACTGCACTCCAGCCTGGTGACAGGGCAAGACTCCGTCTCAAAAAAGATGGCCATGCTGGCCAAGGCTGGGCTCATAGGAAATATCTGTAGTAGGATGAAAGGAATCTGGCCTAGGGAGCCCTGGACTCGGTTTACCTACCCCGTACTCATCCCACTCATCTCTACCCTAGTGTCCATCATGCCCTGGATGAATCGTAGGTGGGAGGGACAGAAGCCAAGAACACCAGGCACACGGGGTGGGGGGAATGGGGGGAGCCCAGGTGATCCCCTTTGGAAAGTGGATTGATCCTCTCCCCTGTGGAATGACAGCTTAACCTGATTAACCCACTGGGGCTTGCTATTTTATTAGCATTTTTAAACAGAAAGGAAAGATGATATCCCAGTGCAGGTAGACTTTATTTTTGAAAGCATCGTGGCCCCTCGCCTCTCCCTCTCCCCCAGAACCTTGGCCAGAATTGAGTCTTCGCGCTGGGGAGGCCACACTGGAACCATTGCTCTAGGGCTGAAGGTGGAAGTAGGGCCACTGCCGCAGCTTCAGCCAGAGCCCTCGCTGCTTCGCAGAATTTAACAAGCGCACGACTGGGATTCCTTTGGATATGAGAAAGGAAGGCAAGTGCGGGCAAAGGGAAGCTCCTCCCGTTTTTCATAAACAGAAGCAAGATGTCCTCTTTCCCAGGTTTGCACAATCACTTCTGGCAAATTAATTGAAGGTCCTTGAATTCAGCCAGTGCACGAAACCTTTGCATGTTCTTCTGAAACTGTACTTCTTCCCTATTCTGTCTACCCACACTCTGCGAACTTTGCCTTTTCCTTAAACACATTCCAGACCAAACACTGTTCAGTTTGTTAAAAAAAAAAAAAGATGTATATACCTGTATGTGATCCACCACCCTTTTGAGGGGCACCTGGTCCTCGGTTGGGGCTGCAGGTGTGCCTGACATTTGCAAAAGATAGTCCAGTCTTTCGATGTTCAGAATTGAAAATGTGGAGATAGAAAAGCTCAAACAGACTCCTAAAAGGAGGGTTTCTTTCCTGAAGACTCCAAGAAAATGAGTGTGCAGATCAGTTAGCTTGACAACCTCAACTCTGGGGAGCAGGCAGGCGGTCTGAGGAAGATAAGGGCCCACGCCCCACTCACCTGGCACCTGTTTGGTGGTCCCGGGGCATCACGGTCTGCAGCTCTGGGCCCCCAGCCCCACTGTGAAGTCAGTCCTGCATGCTGGCCGAGGCCCGGCCACCTCCCGATGCCTCCAGAGTCAGTGGGAAGGAGTCAGCCCTTCCCAGACATCCCCGCCACCTCCAGCAGGAGCAGCTCAGTTTGTGGCTCTGGGAGCTCCGCTTTTGCAAACCCAAAAAGGCTGTGCATTTGGAAGCCAAACGCTCAGCATGCGGCTGCCGAGTCTGGTTTTGTGGACAAAGCAAACTGTGGAATGGCTTCTCGGTGTCTGTATAAAGGGACAAACGGTTGCATTCACCCTTTGTACTATAACACCGCTTCTGCATTCGCCATATCCGTTTTTTAACCTTTTTGTCTCCGGGGAACTTCTCATTCGATTATTATGTCTTCTGATGATTTGCCATGTTATTTTAAAGGTGATTTTATTTTCTTATGGACAGGAAAAAAGAAAATGAGGAGGAGTTGGTTTTACTCTTAGAGATAAGACTTCAGCAGGGGCTCAGAAACCCCAAACTCTAGTTAAATTGCTTCTCGGAGGAAAATCTTAGTCTAGACAGATTCAGATTCCCAGGCTCTCCTGGAAGCCCTGCACTTCGGGGCACAGGGGCCCTGGTACGTGGTTGGCAGCCAGGCTGCGAGAGAGCTAAAAAGGAACAAGAACATCAGCTCGGATGTTTGTCTCTCAGCCCTGACGCCTGCCACTCTCCTTCGCGGGGCACTTGGCCCTATCAGAGGGACATGAAATGCTGTCCAAATGGTGGCAGAAATGCAGCGACATTGCATGCAGCAGAGTCTTTGCTTCGAAAGATGGGGCGCCATGTTTCAGAGAACATTTAGTCCCACGTTCAGGTGAGAAGACCTCAAAGGTACCCTCTGTCCAGAATAAACATTGGAACAACCTCTCAATTGGCTTTTGTCACTACACATAATGTAATCCCCCTTCTTTCAGCTCCCCCAACAGTGAGCATGCTTCCCCAAAAATTACAACATCAAAACCAGGAATGTCCCCGCATCTACTATTACCAGGCTTGCAATTGGTTCAATTTTCCCATAAAAACATGTTTGTCCAAAAGAAGGGAAACTGTGAATTTATTCCATGCATGTAATAAACTCTGCAAGAAGTTTAACCCACATAGGTTTGCGGCACTGCAAAATTGTTCATGGGTCTATGTAGCAAATGATTCTCTGCCTTGACAATCATGTATACATATCAAGATTTCTATCATAATGATAATGAGATTGATGACTTCTTGTTTTCCTCCAATAAAGACAATTAATCACCTTCAGATGCTCATTTCCTCTGTCATGAGAAGGATGTGGAGTTTCAGTGTCTCTATCTTTCCTCTGCTTCCTGAAGTTTGGATTTGAAGGAAGGAGTTTGAATTGAGACCCCCCAAACTCATGGAGTCCCCCTTAAATATTTCAGGTCACTTCCCCCGTGAGCAGGGAGTGGCAGGGATGGGTGAAGGGATGGTACATCGTGCCTTTGGGGTTGGGGACAGGTGCCCAGGTTCCATGATCACTGGATAGGAAAGCTCCCCCTTTTCCCTGCTGCTGCAGAGGGGGACTGGAGGTGAGCCTGGGAACTCAAATCGCACTAACTCAATATTCCTAAGTCATGTGGAGGAAAAGCCAATGCTGATCCCCAGGAAGCGCCTCTGAGTCGTGGGTGGCTTGGCAGCCTCAGGCTTCAGCAATACACACCCACGTTCTTCCATTTCCTCGGCATAGCCTGTATGTTCAGTGCCCAAAGGAAGATTCTTTTCCAGGCAGAAGGCTGGCTGCTGTCTTTTGTGGGGGTTTGGGGGAGATGCAGGAGGAGGAACTACAGTTCATAGCTCATCAAATGTATTGTGGGGCTTGGGTCTGATGGCCAGACAATTCTTCCAATCCAAATAGGGATTGTGTAGGGAGAAAAAAATGAATTGGACATGTGTTATAGAAATGTAGAATTAAAACTGTCCCACACAGCCAGCATCAGATGAAAACAGCATGGGTGGGCCTTACTGAAAAAAGTCTATGAGCCCAAAAGAAAGGCAGTGCCCACTGTCTGATGTCTAGTTCTTTTGTGGTTGATTCTTGCTTCCGTAGCCCAGACCCTAATGATGAGTTGTATCAATACAAAGCTATCATTCAATGGGTGAATATGTGATGTCATTATTGCAGGTTTTATGGAATGTAACATTTTGATGGCAAAAAAGGAGATACAAATCGTGTGCACCCAAATCCCCCTGACTCTCTCTGCCCCCAAGGAGAGTGACTATGCCATCAAAATCCTGTTTCATAGGCCAGGCACAGTGGCTCATGCCTGTAATCCAGCACTTGGGGAGGCCAAGGCGGGCGGATCACGAGGTCAGGAGTTCGAGACTAACCTGGCCAACATGATGAAACCCCATCTGTACTAAAAATACAAAAATTAGCTGGGCATGGTGGTGGGCGCCTGTAATCTCAGCTACTCAGGAGGCTGAGGCAGGAGAATTGCTTGAACCCAGGAGGTGGAGGTTGCAGTGAGCCGAGATCGCACCACTGCACTCCAGCCTGGGTGACAGAGTAAGTAAGACTCTTTCAAAAATAATAATAATAATAATAATTCTGTTTCATAGAGAAAGATTCTGATAACAGATTTCGGTAAGTTCATCTGCATGTTGAGTAATTTGGCTGGGCTGGATGTGGTCTTAGGCATATGTATACACTTGGCTTGGACCAGTGCTCTTTAGCTCAAGAAAGACTGAGCAAGAGGTACTGTGCCCAGCCTCATATTTTACATACTTGGTTGCAACACCTGTGCTGAGCCCCCAGAATGTGTAATTCCCAAAAGAGCACCCCAATTTCACATTCTCTTCCTAACACATAGAGTATGTACGTGTGTATGTACCATGTAAGGGGCTTCAAGCTGAGGGAAGTGGTGAGGTGTGATTTCCAGTCCATATCTTGCATGCCAAGCCATGCACCCTGGCTCAGGGGAAAAGATGTTTTTTTCTTTTTCCCATCCACTTCATACAAAGGCACTGTATGGGGGCCTGCTGGCTTGGTGGGCCCAGCGGACCTTGAGCATTAGGCTGTGAGCTGTGGGCCAACTGCAACTTTTTATCAGGTTTTCAAAGCTGGAGAAAACTTCAGCTAAGAGCTCAGAATGGAGCAGGCTCTGAGGGAGTTCATCTGGCCTCTTGTGTAGGGATGTGCGAGTTGAAGAGTATATTAACCTTCAGGAAACTATCACTAAGGGGCTGGTGCATATAAAATCACTTTACAGAGTTCAGTAGACATCACACTGTAGAAAATGGGTTGGCCTCCCCATCTCACTTCACCAAGAAACCCAGGAAGTCTTGCCTTTCATTCAGGACGATTGGCAGCAATGACATGAGACCTTAGCGCCCTCGGAACCCACAGATCCTCCCTGATCTATTCCCCCTACAGGCTCCCATCAGTGCCCTTCCACCAAACACAGTCATAAGCTTTCATTCATTGATTCATTCCCTCCTTCATTCACTCAACATTTGTGAACACCCCTTATATCCAAGGGTTTTCGTTCATGCTGAAAAACACCAAAGTCAATCTGACATGAATCCTACCCACGAACACTGCATAAAACAGGAAGCACTCGAGTAAGCCTGGGAGGAAGGGGAGAGTTTAGACGGGAAGGATTGAATAGGAGCAATGTGAGGGAGAGCTTGGAGGCTGGGAATGCAGCATTCAGGTGGGCTAGTCCATAGTTCATCGGGCCAGAGCAGAGGGTGTGAGCAAACCCGGGAGGAGAGAGAAAGGTGGGCTGGAGGGGCATGGGAGTCATTGTCATCAACAATAACTTCTGGAGCTAACACCATCACGTATTGACCATTTACTGTGTCCTGGACACTGTGCCATGTACATTCCATTCAATGTCTCATTTCACCAGCAGCCCTCAATAGGGAAGTCGCCCTGATTATCCAAGTGGCTTCAGAAAGATTTGATATTTACCCAGCTGTAGCTGTGAGCAGAGTTGCAAATTCCTCCCTGATTGATTGACATCAAAGGCCATTCTGCTGTCTTGTGTCTCGTGGCTTTGTGCAGGTCACTGAATTCCAAACTATGAAATTTGGACTTTTTATTAAGTGACTGGGAGCCATTGAAGGTTATTGAGCTGAGGAGTGACATGATCACATCAGTTAACGTTTGGAACAGCACCATTATTAGGGACCATTGTATTACCTTCAAGAGAAATTTATCTGCAGTAATAGCTCAGTCTGGTCTTACATGAAGCCCAGTAACCCAGGGTCTGCCGAGAACATACTCATTACCGAGGAACCGGCCCATTTATTTTCTGACGTCTGGTTCCATTTCTCAGGAGAAATATCACAGAAGCTGGATTTGACTTAGAGTCAGAGATGCAGACCAACACTGCTGGGTTTTGGCTTTTTTATTTTACTTGTTTATTTATTTATTTATTTGAGACGGAGTCTCACTCTGTCACCAGGCTGGAGTGCAGTGGCACAATCTCGGCTTACTGCAACCTCCGCCTCCCAGGTTAAAGCAATTCTCCTGCCTCAGCCTCCTGAGTAGCTGGGACTACAGGCACGTGCCACCACTCCCGGCTAATTTTGTTGTATTTTTAGTAGGGACAGGGTTTCACCATGTTGGCCAGGATGGTCTGGATCTCTTGACTTCATGATCTGCCCACCTCGGCCTCCCCAAGTGCTGGGATTGCAAGCGTGAGCAAAGTGCTGGGATTACAGGCATGAGTCACTGCACCTGGCCTGGCTTTTTGATTTTTAAAGTTAGGCTAGCCCCTCATCCTGATGAATAACTCCAGGAAGTCCAGTGCGTGCACACGGAGGTTCATCACCGACTCGCAGCCTGCCTGGCATCTGCTTTTCTCCTCCAGATTACCCTCAGAGCTACTGATTTATTTTTAAGAAAGTGTCTCAGATCTCTTGTGTTCTTCCAGCCTCCCCTGAGAGGAACTTTATTTAGCATGAACTCATCTGCCTGACTCTCTAGAAAGGCTTCGTGGGCCAGGAAAAGGCAGTTGTTGGTCCACCAGTGAACCCCTTTTCTTTTGTCCGCCTGTGGGTTCCCTCTCTCTAACACTTCTTTATCTTCAACATTATGTCTTCTTTCTTGAGCACATCAGATCTAAATCTTTCTAGTGGGGGCTCGCTGGGTCAGGTGGTTTATATCAGCAAGTGGAGAAAAGCTCACGAGATACTGAGCTGCCAATACCTCAACCGTAACCCGACCTGGCTCTCATCACGCATAAGAGTGCAGTGACCGGCTGGGTGCAGTGGCTCACGCCTGTAATCCCAGCACTTTGGGAGGCTGAGGCGGGCGGATCAGGAGTTCAAGGTCAGGAGTTGAAGGCCAGCCTGGCCAACATGGCGAAACCCCATCTCTACTAAAAACACACAAATTAGCCAGGCGTGATGGTGTGCGCCTATAATCCCAGCTACTTGGGAGGCTGAGACAGGAGAATCGCTTGAACTTGGGAGGCGGAGGTTGCAGCGAGCGGATATCTTGCCACTGCACTCCAGCGTGGGCAACATAGCAAGACTCTGTCTCGGGGGGTGGGGGGGAAGAGTGCAGTGACTGACTCCTCTAATGAGGGCCAGCTGGTTCCCAGCACGGACATGGGAAGACAGCTGACTTTTGCACTCACCTAGCCCAAGGGGCTTGTCACCTGGCGCCCCCAGGAAGAAGACAGTGCTTACTCCGGAGCTGATAAAGGCATTAAATAACCCTGCAGGTGGGCAGGACTTAACATCCCTCCAGCTCCCCCTGGGCAGAGCCCCACTTCCTCAGCTGTGCTCCCAGCAGGAGCCCTCCAAGCTGCCCCTGCTTCAAGAGCTGCAGCCCAGGGCTTCTCACACTTCGGTCCCTCAGGGATCTTGCGAGACTGCAGATTTTGATTCAGCAGCTCTGGCCTGGGACCAGAGTATTTCTAAGCAGCTCTCAGGGGGTGCCACAGCTGCTGATCCCTGCACCACAGTTTGAGTAGTGAGGGACTCTTTCTGTGGTTCCCATTCCTGACTGCATATTCCACTCATCTTGGGAGCATTTGACAAATGCTGAGGCCTTGATCAATTGAATAAGGATCTCTGTTATCACATGGCCTTGAGCCGAGAGACAGAGCAGCTGCCTGGAAACCCCGTAACTTCCAGCTAAACAAATCTGAACTGCAACTATAAGTGATAACCAGCCTTCCTCTACGACAGTCCAGAATTAATTCCAGGCCTCCCAGGCTTTGTTTCAGCCAGAATATGGAACATCGTCTTGTCTGAACTAATCTTCTGCCCTTCCCAACCTTCCGGAGCCCTCCCACTGTGCCTGCCTTCCGGAACTCATCGACTCCTCAGCAAAGCCCCCTAAAGTCTATGTAGATGGAAAAGGACAGAGAGAAATGCCCCCCAAAAGCAGGGAAAGACCCACAGACCTAGCTACTGATGGGGATCATCATAGACAAGCCTGCCCCTGGCCCATAATGTATGTCAATTACCACAAGTTAGAAACACTGCTCACAGGTGCATTCTAGAAGACGGATTGATTGATTGGTTGATTGATTAACAGACAGCGCCATGTGCCAGCCACTGTTTTAAACACTCTTGTAATATTAACTCCTTCAATCTTTGTAACAACTCCATCAGATAAGTACAATTAGGCTGGGCGCGGTGGCTCATGCCTGTCATCCCAGCACTTTCGGAGGCCGAGGTGGGAGGATTGCTTGAGCCCGGGAGTTCAAGACCAGCCTGGGCAACATGGCAAAACCCTGTCTCTACAATAATAATAATAATACAAAAAATTCACCAGGTGTGTTGACGTACCCCTGTAGTACCAGCTGCTCAGGAGGTTGAGATGGGAGGATAGCTTGAGTCTGGGAGGTAGGGGCGTCAGTAAGCCAAGATCGTACAACTGCACTCCAGCCTGGGCAACAGAGCAAGACTCTGTCTTTAAAAAAAAAAAAAGAAAAAAGAAAAAATATGTGATTATATCCCAGTTTTATAGATGAAGAAACTGAGGAACACAGAGGTGAAGTGGCTTGTTCCAGGCACCACCACTAAGTGGCTGTTGTGGGTTAAATCGTGTCCTCTGCCACCCTGAAAGTCACATATTGGCGCACTGACCCCAATACCTCAAAATGTGACCTTATTTGGAAAGAGGGTCTTTCGGGTGGGCTTTAATCCAGTATGAATGGTATCCTTATAAAAAATGGGGATGGGGTGGGGAATTTGACCCTGAGACAGAAAACCACCAGGGGCTGGGGACAGGCCTGGACAGGGGCTCCCACAGACATCAGAAAAAGCCACCCTCACCAACACTGGCTCGGACTTCGGTGCTCCACACCTTGAGGCAATGCATTCTGGGGGGTTGTCAGACCCACCTTGTCTGTGGCATCTCATTAGGACAGGCCCTGGCAAACTAACGCAGTAGCAGAGCCAGGACTCAGACCCCGGCTGTCTCAGGCCAGAGCAGGGACCCTTGCCACGCCATGGCAGCAGGCAGTAGCTTTGGGTCCTGCTCACAGGGACCCACTCCATCCTTCTTTCCCTCCCCTCGCTCTTTCTTCACTTCATTTTCTCCAATTTCACCATTTCTCCGTTTCCTCATTTCTTTCCATCACGTTAATTATCTATTGGATGTGTAACAAAATATTTAAAACTAAACGACTTCAAGCTACAAACACGATCTCGCAGCTTCTATGGGTCAAAAATCGGTGCACTTGGCTGGGTGCCTCTGGCTCCGGGACGCTCCGAGGTTAAGGTCAAGCTGCTGTCACTGGGGTTGCCACATCCCAGGACTTGGCCAGGACTGAAGGCTCTGCTTGCAAGCTCACTCTATGTCTGGGGACAGCTTTAGGTCCTCTTGACTGTGGGATCAAGGGCCTTGGTCTTTCGTTCTCACTACTGTGTGGGCCTCTTCATAGGGCTGGTCCCTACAAGGCAGCCTGCCTTCCCCAGCCTGAGTGATGCAAAAGGAAGGGGGTGGGTGGGGGGTGGGGGGAGGGAGAGAGAGAGAACAGGTACCCAGGATGCCAGCCAGTCTTTTTAAAACCTAATCTTGGAAATGATACCCCATTGCTTCTGCCGTACTCTTTGTTAGAACAAAGTCATTATGTTCAGCCCACACTCAAGGGAAGGAGTTACCCAGGGCGGAAATAGCAGGAACATGGGGCCCAGCAGGGGCCTCTAAAAGGCTGCCAACCACACCGTCCTCCCTGTGTCTACGTGCTTGTGGCTGACCCTTGCTGATGGCAGGGGCAGGGGAGCCTGGGCTGTGGATCTGTGGTCTGTGTGTGCATGGTGAGGCCCAAACCACCCTGTGATAAACCAACGTGATGCCAGAGAGAGCCAAGCCGCTCTCAAAGCTACATATATCTCATGCCTTTAAAGTCTTTATTGCTATAAGAATACAGCACAAACACCAAAGCATTAGCAAACTTCCCTGAGGACACTTCAAACGTCAAGAAACATTTCCTATGAATCCTGAGAAGGAGCTTTTAACTCATCAGAGAAAAAATAAGCTTCGGCCAAAGGCCTCCAATCCACAGGCACATCCCACCCACCAAAGGGTGTCAACACATGCTTATTTATTTATTATGAGATGGAGTCTCACTCTGTCTCCCAGAGTGGAGTGCAGTGGCGTGATCTCAGCTCACTGCAACCTCTGTCTCCCGGTTCCAGCAGTTCTCATGCTTCAGCCTCCTGAGTAGCTGGGACTACAGGTGCACACCACCACACCTGGCTAATTATTTTTGTATTTTTAGTAGAGATAGGGTTTCATCTTGTTGGTCAGGCTGGTCTCGAACTCCTGACCTCAGGTGATCCTCCCACCTTGGCCTCCCAAAGTGCTGGGATTATAAGCATGAGTCATGGCACCCAGCCTGAGTGCCTTTTTAAAGAACATGAGGGTTCTGATGCTCCACAGGGAGGTGGGAACTGAGTCCTGCCCCGCAGTGAATGATTCTGAGAACCGTGGATGAAACCCAGGCACAGAGGCTGCTCGGAAAACAGCCAGTTAGGCTGGATTTTCCTGAAGAAGGGCAGGGAAGCTCACAGGCAAAACATGCAGCTGGACCCAATAGAGGTGACCCCATCCTCCCATGCACACGTGCAAAGGGGTTTGCAGTGCCTGAAGCCCCTCCCCAGGAGTCATCATCCAGCCCCATGGCAGCCCGGGAGGTGTGTGGCAATGGCCTGCCCCCTCATCTCTGCCTGTATTTGGGAAGATGGGGCTCAGAGAGAGGAAGCCACTGGTGTAAGGGCGCCTCCGGCCCAAGCCGGTGGCCATGCAACCCAACAAGACAAGAATTGGCAGCAGAAACGGCCAAGCAGAGGGCTGGAAGGAAAACTAGAAGAAAAATATAAAGTGAGTGTTTATTGAGGCCTCCTGGGCCTATCTTGGATATAGCGCAGCCTACAGCAGGTCAGCGCAAAGAGAGACAGGGGCAGACTGGGCTATCTCTTCCTCACTATGCTCATGGCTGGACATCCAGCTCCTAACCCTCTGGCCACCCTCAAACCCAGCCCGAGTAGGTGAAAAACTTAGGCCTCTCCACTCGTCTCTCCCCCACCTTCTCAGGTGAGGCGTTTTTTATTCAACAAAAATTTCTGGGCCAGGCACGGTGGCTCAGGCCTGTAATCCCAGCACTTTGGGAGGCTGAGGCAGGAGGATTGCTTGAGCCCAGGAGTTCAAGACCATCCTGAGCAAACATAGTAAGACCCCGTCTCTACAAAAAAAAATTTAAAAATTAGCCAGATGTGGTAGTGTGTGCCTGTAGTCCCAGCTACTCAGGGATCTGAGGTAGGGGAATCTCTTCAGCCCAGGAGGTCGAGGCTGCAGTGAGCTATGATCATACCACTGCACTCCAGCCTGGGCAACACGACGAGATCCTGTCTCTTAAAAACAAAGCAAAACAAACAAAACAAAAAAACACCTGGCCAGGTGCAGTGGCTCTCGCCTGTAATCCTGGCACTTTGGGAGGCAGAGGTGAGCAGATCACCTGAAGCCAGGAGTTCAAGACTAGCCTGGCCAACATGGTGAAACCCCGACTCTACTAAAAATACAAAAATCATTCAGGTGTGGTGTTTGGTGCCTGTAGTCCCAGCTACTCCAGAGGCTGAGGTAGGGGAATCTCTTGAGCCCAGGAGGTCAAGGGTACAGTGAGCTATAATCACACCACTGCACTCCAGCCTGGGCGAAAGAGCAAGACTCTGTCTCAAAAAAAAAAATCTGAGGACCTCCTACGTGTCAGGCAGGCCCTGTCCTAGGCACTGAGGATGGATACGGCAGTGGGGAACACACACACCCATCCCCCACCTCACTTCAGGTCTTCCAGACCTTTTCTATATGTTGGAGCCGTAGACACCATTAGAAGAGCTGGACTTTTGCGACCACCATCCTGTACAAAGATTGTTTCTAGGTTGAAGAAGCTGTAAGTGAGCTTTCTACTTTCCAGAGGCAGGCAGTACCAAACAGCCTTTCCCAGACGGGGGACCCCATGAATCTCTCACCAGAGACCCCACACAGGCACCTGGGTTAGAGTGCATGGAAGAGTTCTGTGGAAACGCTGTCTGGGATCTAACACCGCCAGACATTGTTCAGCCATGTCTCATCACAAGCCAGAAACTCCCCCTGCTCCTCAAGCTGTCCCTCCCCCACATCAGCCACAGAGGGGGAGACTGGAGAGACTGGGTGATGGTCCCGGATGTGCCACTAGCGTGCTATGTGATCTTGCATAGTTCATTCCAACTTTGTCCTTCTGTGTCCCACTCATATAATGAGGGGTTTGACAACAAGATCCCTGAGGTACCTGCTTGCTCTTTAAAATTCTCTGGCACCCAGACACAGCCCAAGTTCCAGTGAAAACTGCACTGAGGTCCAAACCCCTGCTGCATTTTGCTCTTTGCCTGGAAAAGGGTGTTGCCGTGTCAGCCATACCCTGTTTGCTTCCTGAGAAACATGGAGAAAAGTCTCCCTTGAATCTGTGAATTTCAGGTTTTTTTGGAGTTGGATCCCAGCCCGGAGCAGGGAAGAGCGTGAGGTAAAATTGTTCGAGTCGTCCAGAAATGCACATTTCCTGCAGTTTCTTTCCAAGTCTGGTGCTAAATGAACAAGCTCGAATGTGAACATGAACAAGGATGACTCAGGCTTAGAGAATGTTGGTAGCACGACACTGGCTGTAAATAATGGCAATGAAGGGACTTTCTGACCCATTTGTTGACAAAAGATGGTAAGAGGTATTAATTTAGTTCAGGGATATCTAAACAGTTTTTGTTGTGCATCCTTATGATAAAATATTTTTGAACATTGTGCTCTGAATATATGAATATTTATATTTCTGGAAATTATAGGCATATACCATACCTACTTATGAACATATAAAACATACACAAAGAAAGAAAATTAGAAGGACAAGACCAAGATAAAAGAAACTGTTCAGTAGAACAAAATGTTTATCTTTGTTACATTCATGTCATCTTGGGTTTTGTTATTTTTATGTGTTTTTTTTGTTTGTTTTTTTGAGACAGACTCTTACTCTGTCGCACAGGCTGGAGTACAGCAGCGCAGTCTCGGCTCACTGCAACCTCCGCCTCCCGGGTTCAAGTGATTCTTCCACCTCAGCCTCCTGAGTAGTTGGGATTATAGGCAAGTTTTGTTATTTTTTTAATCGTGATTTAAGACTTTGTAATACAGCAATTTGAAAACCTGATTTCAAGTCTAGTTTACTTAAATTTTTTTTTTTTTTAAGAGACGAGGTTGTTCTGTCACCCAGGCTGGAGTATAGTGGTGCAATTATAGATCACTGTAGCCTCGAACTCCTGGGCTCAAGTGATTCTCCCATCTCAGCCTCCCTCACAACTGAGAATACAGTTGTGCATCGCCACACCAGCTACCTTCTTGGGTTTTGTGCTGTTGTAACGGAAAAAGTCATAATGCAAAAATACATATATCTAAATGAAAGAAGTCTATTTTGGAGGTGCTTTTCATTAGGGACATGAGCATATGCAAACTGGAAACTGACAAGTTTGAAGGTAGGGATTTCACAGGTGCTTCCTTCCTTCTCTCCCATCTCCTCCATCTCCTCCTACCCTTCCTGCCAAGGATCTTTGTACCCCTCTAAATCATGTTACATAAACAAGTAACTGTGACCCATGTTCAAACAGTTCCTCCAAAGACCCTATTTCTCTGTAACACAATGAGTTAATGTTTATATTTAACTCTTAATAAAGACCTAAATGTTTTGAAAACTCATAAATGAATGGAAAATATATACCAGTGTCTTTGTTTTGGTTAGGCAGTCTTAGGAGCTTGGAGCTTCAGACCGCTAGAGCCATGGTTCCCAAATTCTTGATGAATATGGCCCCTTTCCATGGAACACAGCATCTTAGTGATTGGAACTAAGAAAAGACACTGCAAAAAGTTTTCAAAATGAATTATTAAAGTGCATCTGTATCTCTGTAATAATTGAGTAATAGTAATACATGCATGTGATATATTTCTGTGTTTCTTTCAATTTTTTTTTTTAGAGATGGGGTCTTGCTATGTTGCCCAGGCTCGTCTTGAACTTCTGGACTCAAGCTATCTTCCTGCCTCTGTCTCCCAAGAGGCTGGGATTACAGGCACATGCCACTGTGTCTGGCTTGTATGTGATATATTTCATCAATCCTCAGATAAGACTTGGGATACTTAGGGATTAGGCAACCCTGGCAACCACTCCACAACCCTAGACCATAACCAAGATGCCTTGAAGACACTCCCCTAGTGGGAGGGAAAGGACTTAGGAATGAATATCCAGACCTCTTAGTGATTGTTTTGAAAACTCAAACCTATTACTTGGTGACCAACCTTATACTAACCTAAGAGCCATATGCTAAGGCAGGCATGGTGAAATTGTCAATCTTTTTCTAGCTCCAGTCTGCATGACGATCGATGCTTGTGACCTCCTAGGGCAAAAAGTGAAATGAGGAGAGAAAATGAAGAGATGCAGATAAAATGCTTACACAGTAAAAGACCCATCTGCGGGGTAACTGAGGTGCAAGGATGTCCGCTAGTGCAGTGCTTCTAAACTTAAACCTACATGGGAAATACCTGTGTATCTTGATAAAATGCAGATTATGACTCAACAGATCTGGGCTGGGGCCTGACATTCTGCATTTCTAGAAGCTCCCAGGAGACGCAGACGCTGCTAATCCAAGACCATATGCCCTCAGTAAGGAGGCCCTAGCCCGTGTGCATTCTCAACTGGGAGTCCAGTCTTGCTTGAGCCTGTCTCGTTTTGCTGACAGCAGCCAACGGGTGTGAGATCTAAGCAGAGGCTGGCTTTGGCAAGCTACAGGGAGTAGCTAATGATCAGATTAGCTGCCCAGCCAAATAGCAGCACCTCAGTGTCACTTCCAGCCTAATGTCACGGCACCTTTGGGTTAAGTTTCTTTCAGTCCCATCCTCTCTGGGGACGGACGGAGCAGTCAAGCCAAGGAGGAGCAGTTCTCGTGGGTCCCACAGCGCCCCCCGCTGGCAGGAGGACACTCCAACGGGAGACCAGTCTTAGGGTAGAGGCGCAGCTGAGTTTCTGGCTGAAGATGAGGGCTGGAAGCAGGTGAAGCCAGGGAAGCAGCCCCTCGGCATGGGCTGTTGGCACCTAGCACGCCCACTGAGGCTCCTCATGGAACGGAAGTCCCTCTGTGACTGGAGCTACCAGTGTCACAGCTGTAGCAGGGACAAGCGGCTCAGGAGTGCCCGGTAGGGCTGGTTCCAGCAGCATCTGCACCTGGAAGGTAACACCGGGTGGCCATTTCTTTCAGGCCACCATGGCTTCTCCCCATCATCTTGTTTGAGGAAATCTAATTTCTGTGATTCCAAGGTGATCTCCTGTCCCCTACTAACTTCTATTGTCTTAAAAAGACAGGCGGGCGCAGTGGCTCACACCTGTAATCCCAGCCCTTTGGGAGGCTGAGGTGGGCAGATCACTTGAGGTCAGGAGTTCGAGACCAGCCTGGCCAACATGGCGAGACCCCGTTTCTACTAAAAACACAAAAATTAGCTGGGTGTGGTGGCGGGCATCTATAATCCCAGCTACTTGGGAGGCTGAGGCAGGAGGATCGCTTGAACCCAGGAGGTGGAGGTTGCAGTGAGCCGGACCACGCTGCTGCACTCCAGCCTGGGCAACAGAGCAAGACTCTGTCTCACAAAAAAAAAAAAAAAAAAAAAAGAGAGAAAGATGAGTCTATTCTCTGGCAGGGCCTCCCTTTAGTAGTGATCCCCTCCATTGCAGGGTGGAAGACTGTAGATATTAACCTTGGTTAGATCAGAGCAAGACACCCCCACACCCCAGAGACAAAGGGGTGTGAACCAGTCTTTCTTAGGGGAAATGAGATGGTTTTGAAAGTTTCCTAAAATAGCTGTGAATTAGCTTGTGATGCTCTTTAAAGCGTCCTCCCACAGTTTCCCACGTGGAGCGAATGTGCTAGGGAATCAGTTTGGGTTAATTTCCCTGTGCAGGAAGAACAGGTGTTCTCTTGTCTCCTTCTCACCCTGGCTGTTTGGCTACAAATCTAAATAGTGGAGTGGGAATGGGAGGGGCACGGCAGCAGGGACCGTGACAGTTTTGTCCACCATCATCGTGTCCCCCATGTACAGGTCAGCATTGGGTAACTATTTCTTGGATGAATTACTGAGTCAGTGGATGGAATGGTGGCAGCGGCTGTTACCCGGCCGGCCTCTGCCAGTCCCAGATCGTGGATGAAGACAGCTGATCCCCCCCAATGCCGCTCACCTCTGGGCACTTCTTTCCAAAGCCCAGGTGTGTGGGTGCTGGCTGTCCCAGCTGCAGCTCCTGTTCCCTTTGTCTAAGCTCTGCTCCCCTGCTGACCACTCAAGGCCTTAAACTTGAAAAGGTCTTGGTTCTGAGCTGAGCCTCCCATCCTAGCATCGAAGAGCCACAGTGGCTTCTGGGAAATGGCTGGAACCCACTTAGCACCACCGGGGACAGGATTCTGCCAGCCTGTCCTGGACCTTGCCTGAGCATCAGTGAAGCCCACCCCACACCAGGACAGACCAGTCTTCAGGTTTGGCCATGCCTGGCCACTAGCAGTCTTTATAACCGCTTCAAGGGGCAGAGTTCCAAGTCGATTTAATCAGAAAGACTTGCAGATGTTTCCTTTCAGCCGGCTGATTGTGTGCATTCAGGATGCCTAGCAGAACGCCGGGGGCTTTGGGGACCCAATTAAGAACACGCAGGGTTTGGGGGGATCCGGTGTCTTCATCCGGGATCTGGGACTGACAGGGGCTGCTGGTTAAGAGCCGCTGCCCCTGTTCCATTCACTGGCTGAGTAATTCCTCCAAGAGATAGTTAGCAAGTGCTGACCTGCACACCGGGGACATGATGGTGGTGAGCAAGGGGGAGGGCGAGCTGGAACAGAGGCTGTGCGGGCAAAGAGAGGCGTGGGAGAGGAGGCACTTCCTGCCAACCCCTCGAGACTTGTTGGTGATTTTGAGGCCCTGAGGAGAGTCTATTCCTCTGAGAATGAAACGCAGTAATGAAAAGCCGTGAATCAGGACCTGGCTCCGGGAGGGATGTGTTCTGGCAGATCTCTCAGGCCTGAGCGGCGGGCTGGTGAGAGCAGAAAGAGAAGCTGTTCATGGTTATCACAGAAAGCCATCTAGCACACATTCTCCCCACCGTGCCTCGCCCATCCCTCCCTCCCTCCTTCCCCCCATGCTTCCTGGTGGGAATTCATCTTTGCTCTGGAACCCTGTGCTGAGCTGAGCTCAGGCATGAAACTCACATTCAACCTGCCAGATGCTGTGTTTATTCTGGCACCAACCATGAGCTCAGGGAGCCTCCTTGTCTGCTTCTCTGTGGCCCAAACACCTGCCAGCTACACGGCTATGTGAAGGCAAACCTGAAGCTAAGGCCCACAGCCCTGTGGCAGGGTCAGCAAGGTGGCCCAGCAGCCAGCCTACCTGTGCGCTACTTCCCATCTGCTCCCAGTTCGGGAGGGAGGAGAGGTGGTGAGGGGAAGACCCTTCTCATTTCTTGTTTTAACTCCTCCAATTTGGCTGAGTCTTCTCAAGGGCTTAGCTCAGTGGTATCAGCCTTGGCTGCACATTGGAATCGCCTGTGTGGTCCCCTGGTTCTGATTGTATCTGTCTGGGTGTGCCCTGGACATTGGAATGTCTAAGCTTCTGCAGGTGATTCTAATGTACAGCAAAAATGGATACCATTGGTCACTGAAGTCTTTATACATCTGATGAGGACTAAATAGCCTGACCCTAGAGTGCCCACCTTCCTCATCTGGCTTATTCAAAGCAGGAATGACCTGGAGAAGAAAGATTTAATTAGGATGTTTCTGTCTATGGCTCTGCAGAAACTGTCTTTGTTTTTTCTCCATGTTCTTTAAGGGAAAATCCACCTGCTGATTGCTGTCTTCTAAGCAGGGAATTTTATTTTAAATTATAAAACAAAATTTATCTGGCCGGGCGCGGTGGCTCATGCCTGTAATCCCAACACTTTGGGAGGCCAAGGCGGGTGAATCACAAGGTCAGGAGATTGAGACCATCCTGGCTAACACAGTGAAACCCCGTCTCTACTAAAAATACAAAAAAAAATTAGCCAGGCGTGGTGGTGGGCGCCTGTAGTACCAGTTACTTGGGAGGCTGAGGCAGGAGAATGGTGTGAACCTGGGAGGCAGAGCTTGCAGTGAACCGAGATCGCACCACTGCACTCTAGCCTGGGTGACAGAGCGTGACTCCATCTCAAAAAAAAAAAAATTTATTTTAATTAACTTTAAAATATAGAATGATAGAATTGAGAATATGTTGAGAAACTAGCCACTCCTGATTTTCTTTTTTAAATTGTTATTTTTATTTTACATTCAAGGGGGTACATGTATAGGTTTGTTACAAGGGTAAATTGTGTGATACTGAGGTTCTCTTGATCCCATCACCCAGGTGGCAAACACTGTACCCAGTAGGAAATTTTTCAGCCCTGACCTCCCTCCCTCCTTTTGAAGTCCCTAGTATCTGTTGTTCCCATCTTTATGCCCACACGTACCCAAGATTTAGCTCCTACTTAAAAGTGAGAACATGCAGTGTTTGGTTTTCTGTTCGTGTGTTAATTTGTTTAGGATAATGGCCTTCAGCTGCATCCATGTTGCCGCAAAGGGCATGATTTCATTCTTTCTTATGGCTGCGTGGTATTCCATGGTGTATATATACCACACTTCCTTTATCCAGTCTACCACTGATGGACACCTAGGTTGATTCCATGTCTTTGTTGCTATTGTGAATAGTTGAGCAGGGAATTTTAAAACACTGTTGACAGAAATTGTGTATCCCAGATAGGGTTGTCAGATAACTAATACAGGGTGCCAAGTTAAATATGATTTGAAAATAATCAACGAAATTTTTTAGTATATCCCATGCAATATGTGGGATATACTTATACTAAAACATTATTTAAATTTAACTAGGCATTCTGTATTTTTATTTGATAAATCTGGTGACTGTGATATGTTAATCAGAATAATATTATTTTGTTACATGTGACAAAAACCCTACTCAAACTCAAAGTGGAGAAAATAAATTTATTGGTTTACATCACTGAAAAGTCCATGTATTTAGGCTGTATTTAGATGTATCCAGGGATCTCTCTTCATCTCTTAGTTCTTCTTTTCGCCATCCAGGTCTTTCCAAATATACGGCAAGAAGGCCTCTAGTGGCTCAGGCCACAAGGCTCTAAGGGCTTATGACCCCAGTAGAAGAGAGAAAATCTCTCCTCCAAAAACAGGGAAGACTGGTTTTTCTGGCTTGAGTCACATGTCTACTCCTGAACCACTGTGCCCAAGGAAATTGGGTACAGTAGATCTCCCATATCCATGGATTCCGCATCCCTGAATTCAACCAACTGCTGATTGAACATATTTGGGGGAGAGCTGGGTGCAGTGGCTCACGCCTGTAATCTCAGCACTTTGGGAGGCCAAGGCGGGCGGATCACCTCAGGTCAGGAGTTCGAGACCAGCCTGGCTAACATGGTGAAACCCCATTTCTGCTAAAAATACAAAAACTTAGCCAGGCATGGTGGTGTGCGCCTGTAATCCCAGCTACTTGGGAGGCTGAGGCAGGCGAATGGCATGAACCCAGGAGGCGGAGGTTGCAGTGAGCCGTTATCACACCATTGCACTCTAGCTTGGGCAACAAGAGCGAAACTCCATCTCAAAAAAAAAAAAAAAAATTAAAATATTTGGGGGAAAGGAATTCCACAAAGTTCCAAAAAGCAAAACTTGAATTTGTACACACTGAGTACTACATTGAATCCATGTGAATGAAGAGATGTGTAGGCATTGTATTAGGTATTGTAAGTAATCTAGAGATGATTTAAGGCATACAGGAGTATGTGTGTAGGTTATATGCAAATACCATGTCACCTTACATCAGAGACTTGAGTATCCTTGAATTTTGGTGTCTGTGGTGGGGAGGGGGTGGGACCTGGAGCCAATCCCCAGATCACATAGTCAGCATTGTAATAGACCAGGGTGTGGGTAGTTTTCTAAGGGAAAGAATTTTGAGCAACATATGTCTACTACATCCTACAGAAGAAGAGGAGATGCTCTTCTTACTCATCTCAAACATGTGCACAAGTATTGCCTAAGAAAAGGAAAATCTAAATTAGGAACATCTGTGAGATCAGAGTGTGTGGCTCCCCAGGGGAGTCTATAATGGACCTGCGTGGTTTCTCAGTTCTTCTAGCAGGAGAGCACCCAACACCTCACCCAGCTGCTGCCCCAGTGAAGTCGTCTGCATGTAGAAGTCTCTTCTTGAGACAGAGTTTTGCTCTTGTTGCCCTGGCTGGAGTGCAATGGCACCATCTCGGTTCACTGCAACCTCCACCTCCCAGGTTCAAGCAATTCTTTTGCCTCAGCCTCCCAAGTAGCTGGGATCACAGGCACCCGCCACCACACCAGCCTAATCTTGTATTTTTAGTGGAGACAGAGGTGCACCATGTTGGTCTTGAACTCCTGACCTCAGGTGATCTGCCTACCTCGGCCTCCCAAAGTGCTATAATTACAGGCATGAGCCACCGCACCTGGCCACAACTTTTTTTTTTTTGACGGAGTCTCACTCTTTCACCCAGGCTGGAGTGCAGTGGCACTATCTCAGCTCACTGCAAGCTCCGACTCCCGGATTCATGCCATTCTCCTGCCTCACCCTCCCGAGTAGGTGGGACTACAGGTGCCCGCTACCATGCCTGGCTATTTTTTTTTGTATTTTTAGTAGAGACGGGGTTTCACCATGTTAGCCAGGATGGTCTTGATCTCCTGACCTCGTGATCCACCCGCCTCGGCCTCCCAAAGTGCTGGGATTACAGGTGTGAGCCACTGTGCCCAGCCTTTTTTAAATATATATATATATGTATTTTCATGTTTACTTCTTTTATATATATATATTTTTTATTATACTTTAAGTTCTAGGGTACATGTGCACAATGTGCAGGTTTGTTACATATATATACATGTGCCATGTTGGTGTGCTGCACCCATTAACTCGTCATTTACATTAGGTATATCTCCTAATGCTGTCCCTCCCCCATCCCCCAACCCCACAACAGGCCCCAGTGTGTGATGTTCCCCTTCCTGTGTCCAAGTGTTCTCATTGTTCAATTCCAAGCTATGAGTGAGAATATGCGATGTTTGGGTTTTTGTCCTTGCGATAGTTTGCTGAGAATAATGGTTTCCAGCTTCATGCACATATACACCATGGAATACTATGCAGCCTTTTTTTTTTTAAAGAGAGATAGGAAGCTAGGCATGGTGGCACTTGCCTGAAATCCTAGCTACTTGGGAGGCTGAAGCACGAGAATCACTTGAAACCGGGAGGCAGAAGTTGCAGTGAACAAAGATTATGCCACTGCACTCCAGCCTGGGGGACAGAGTGAGACTCTGTCTCAAAAAATAATAATAATAAAAATAAAGACAAACAGGGTCTCACTCTATCCCCCAGGCTGAGTGCAGTGGCACAATCATAGCTCACTGCAGCCTTGAACTCCTGGGCTCAAGTGATCCTCCTGCCTCAGCCTCTTGAGTAGTTGGGACTACAGGTGGGCGCCACCATGCCCAGCTAGTTTTTTTGTATTCTATTGTTGAGATGGGCTCTCCCTGTGTTGCCCAGGCTAGTCTCCAGCTCCTCAAACAATCCTCCCATTTTGGCTTCCCAAAGCACTGGGGTTTCAGGTGTGAGCCACTGCAACTTGCCGCCTTGTTGAATGTTCTAAGTTGCTGAAAGGATGAGGGAGACATCTCCATTATCCTTTAATCTCCGTTAAGTAAGTCAGCATTCCTACTTAACATACATCTCAATCAGGGGTGTATAGCAGACTCAACTTTTTCAGAACAAAGTTGCCTGTCTCATACTTCAAGACATTCTGATTGAGAAGGTAGAGATGGAGGGCTAGATTGGAATATGTATATTTTGGTTTTTAAAGAACCCCACAGATACTTCTGATAAACTGCTATCTACTTCCCACAGTTATTTCAGAAATTAGTTCTGAAATACTTCTCTCCTGTTGCTTAGAATATCAATACGAATTCTGCAGCAACAATGCCTGTGGTTTGATGTCAATGCCTCCTCACACCATGGCATACCACAATTGTATTGCGAATAATTTAGTATAAATATCAGCCAACCTAACGTTGCCTGCTGCTAACCAATTTTAATCTCATATTTAGAAATACCTTTGTGCATGCACAAAAAGACTTGGAAAATGAGGTTTCTTAATTAAAAGAGGTGGTCCCCTTCTTCAGATGGTTTAGGTTTGGTTCTGGCAGAGGTTGGGGATGGAACCCAAGAGAAACACACCGTTCTTTCTCTTCTCACTCCTAGAAACATGTTTTGACAGTCTTCCCTGTGATATCTTGGGGTGGAACTGCCATTGGTGACATGATTATTAAATGTGGTGATGGATGAATGCTTTGCTTATTTTACCCTGTGTTACCACTGATATAAATCAAATCCTGCCTGACATCAAAAAGCGCTGGAATCCTGGAAGCCCACAGCCAAACAAGAACCATAGGGTGGCTTCAATAGGGGGTTGCCAGGCTGGTAGGATAGCAAAATGGGGGTGAGAGTTTGGAGAACAGAGACAGCCACCACCTAAGGCTGCAGTGAGCTGAATGTAGATACATATGCAGGTATGTAGATTCATACCTGTCCACTCTGAACTCATTTCAACGTTCTAATTATTAGCAATTATGAAATAGTTTTCTCATACGTTAGTTTCTTCCAGTCCTCCTCCTCTCTCACTGTCAATTCAAGGTAAACTGCTCCATTTGTATTAATCAGGGTTCACCAGCGAGATAGAATCAACAGAATGTAGAGATATAAACAGAGAGCTACGAGAGGGGGATTATTAGGGGAATTGGCTCACATGATTATGGAGGTTGAGATGTCTCGCAACAGGTCACCTGCAAACTGGAGACCCTGGGATGCTGGTATCACGGCTTAATCCAAGTCCAAAAGTCTCAGCACCAGGGGAGCTGCCATTCAAAAGTTAAAGGGCCTCTCCCACCCCTACCCCTTATCCACCCCCCACTACTAAATGAAAGTGATATTTTCCAGTTAAGTTTCCAAACTGCAAGATTAAACATAAAAATATTAACATCTAGCCAGATCCATCATTTTCAGATTCATATTTTAGCTGAAATGATAATAATTATTTTTTTTTTACATTGGATTCCTTTTCTAGCAGTGGAGACCTCTCCACTGAAATACCACTAAAGACGTAAGGGGCTGGGCATGGTGGCTAACACCTGTAATCCCAACATTTGGGAGGCCGAGGCGGGCAGATCACTTGAGGTCAGGAGTTCAAGACCAGCCTGGCCAACATGGTGAAACCCTGTCTCTACTTAAAATACAAAAATTAGCTGGGCATGGTGGCAGGTGCCTGTAATCCCAGCTACTCAGAGGCTGAAGCAGGAGAATAGCTTGAACCCGGAAGGTGGAAGTTGCAGTGAACTGCAATCATGCCATGCACTCCAGCCTAGGTTACAGAGTGAAACTGCCTCAAAAAAAAAAAAAAAAAAAAAAAAAGACTACGTTCCAAGATGGTCAAATACGAACAGCTCCGGTCTGTAGCTCCCAGTGTGATTTCTGCATTTCCAACTGAGCCTCTGCTGGTGATACCCAGGTAAACAGGTTCTGGAGTGGACCTCCAGCAAACTCCAACACACCTGCAGCTGAGGGACCTGACTGTTAGAAGGAAAACTAACAAACAGGAAGGAATAGCATCAACATCAACAAAAAGGACATCCTCATCAAAACCTCATCTGTAGGTCACCAGCATCAAAGACCAACGTAGATAAAACCACAAAGATGGGGAGAAACCAGAGCAGGAAAGCTGAAAATTCTGAAAACCAGAGCGCCTCTTCTCCTCCAAAGGATTGCAGCTCCTTGCCAGCAATGGAACAAAGCTGGACAGGGAATGACTTTGACGAGCTGACAGAAGTAGGCTTCAGAAGGTCGGTAATAACAAACTTCTCCGAGCTAAAGGAGGATTTTTGAACCCATTGCAAGGAAGCTAAAAACTTTGAAAAAAGATTAGATGAATGGCTCACTAGAATAAACAGTGTAGAGAAGACCTTAAATGACCTGTTGGAGCTGAAAACCGTTGCTCGAGAACGATGTGATACATGCATAAGCTTCAGTAGCTGATTCGATCAAGTGGAAGAAAGGGTATCAGTGATTGAAGATCAAATTAGTGAAATAAAGCAAGAAGAGAAGTTTAGAGATAAAAGAGTAAAAAGAAACAAACAAAGCCTCCAAGAAATATGGGACTATGTGAAAAGACCAAATCTACATTTGATTAGCGTACCTGAAAGTGACGGGGAGAATGGAACCAAGTTGGAAAACACCCTTCAGGATACTATCCAGGAAAACTTCCCCAACCTAGCAAGGCAGGCCAACATTCAACGTCAGGAAATACAGAGAACGCCACAAAGATACTCCTTGAGAAGAGCAACCCCAGATTCACCAAGTTTGAAATGAAGGAAAAAATGTTAAGGGCAGCCAGAGAGAAAAGTCGAGTTACCCACGAAGGGAAGCCCATCAGACTAACAGCGGATCTCTTGGCAGAAACTCTACAAGCCAGAAGAGAGTGGGGGCCAATATTCAACATTCTTAAAAGAATTTTCAATCCAGAATTTAATATCCAGCCAAACTAAGCTTCATAAGTGAAGGAGAAATAAAATCCTTTAGAGACAAGCAAATGCTGAGAGATTTTGTCCCCACCAGGCCTGTCTTACAAGAGCTCCTGAAGGAAGCACTAAACATGGACAGGAACAACTGGTACCAGCCATTGCAAAAACATGCCAAATTGTAAAGACCATCAATGCTAGGAAGAAACTGCATCAACTACGAGCAAAATAACCAGCTAACATCATAATGACAGGATCAAATTCACATACAACAATATTAACCTTAAGTGTAAATGGGCTAAATGCTCCAATTAAAAGACACAGACTGGCAAATTGGATAAAGAGTCAAGACCCTTCAGTGTGCTGTATTCAGGAAACCCATCTCACAGGCAGAGACACACATAGGCTCAAAATAAAGGAGGAAGATCTACCAAGCAAATGGAAAACAAAAAAAGGCAGGGGTTGCAATCCTAGTCTCTGATAAAACGGACTTTAAACCAACAAAGATCAAAAGAGACAAAGAAGGCCATTACATAATGGTAAAGGAATCAATTCAACAAGAAGAGCTAACTATCCTAAATGTATATGCACCCAATACAGGAGCACCCAGATTCATAAAGCAAGTCCTTAGAGACCTACAAAGAGACTTAGACTCCCACACAATAATAATGGGAGACTTTAACACCCCCCTGTCAATATGAGAAAGATCAATGAGACAGAAGGTTAACAAGGATATCCAGGACTTGAACTCAGCTCTGCACCAAGCAGATCTAATAGACATCTACAGAACTCTCCACCCCAAATCAACAGAATATACATTCTTCTCAGTACCACATTTGCACTTATTCCAAAATCGACCACATAGTTTGAAGTAAAGCACTCCTCAGCAAATGTAAAAGAACAGAAATCACAACAAATTGTCTCTCAGACCACAGTGCAATCAAATTAGAACTCAGGATTAAGAAACTCACTCAAAACTGCACAACTGCATGGAAACTGAACAACCTGCTCCTGAATGACTACTGGGTAAATAATGAAATGAAGGCAGAAATAAAGATGTTCTTTGAAATCAATGAGAACAAAGACACAATGTACCAGAATCTCTGGGACACGTTTAAAGCAGTGTGCAGAGGGAAATTTATAGCACTAAATGCCCACAAGAGAAAGCAGGAAAGATCTAAAATCAACACCCTAACATCACAATTAAAAGAATTAGAGAAACAAGAGCAAACAAATTCAAAAGCTAGCAGAAGGCAAGAAATAACTAAGATCAGAGCAGAACTGAAGGAGATAGAGACACAAAAAACCTTCAAAAAATCAATGAATACAGGAGCTGGTTTTTTGAAAAGATCAACAAAATTGATAGACCACTAGTAAGACTAATAAAGAAGAAAAGAGAGAAAAATCAAATAGATGCAATAAAAAAGGATAAAGGGGATATCACCACTGATCCCAGAGAAATAAAAACTACCATCAGATAATACTATAAAGACCTCTATGCAAATAAACTAGAAAATCTAGAAGAAATGGATAAATTCCTGGACACATACACCCTCTCAAGACTAAATCAGGAAGAAGTTGAATCTCTGAATAGACCAATAACAGGCTCTGAAATTGAGGGAATAATTAATAGCCTACCAACCAAAAAAAGTTCAGGACCAGAATTCACAGCCGAATTCTACCAGAGGTACAAAGAGGAGCTGTTACTATTCCTTCTGAAACTATTCCAATCAATAGAAAAAGAGGGAATCTTCCCTAACTCATTTTATGAGGCCAGCATCACCCTGATACGAAAGCCTGACAGAGACACAACAAAAAAAGGGAATTTTAGACCAATATCCCTGATGAATATTGATGCGAAAATCCTCAATAAAATACTGGCAAACCAAATCCAGCAGCTCATCAAAAAGCTTATCCACCGTGATCAAGTCAGCTTCATCCCTGGGATGCAAGCTGGTTCAACATACACAAATCAATAAATGTAATCCATCACATAAACAGAACCAAAGACAAAAGCCACATGATTATCTCAATACATGCAGAAAAGGCCGTCAACAAAACTCAGTAGCCCTCCATGCTAAAAACTCTCAATAAACTAGGTATTGATGGAACGTATCTCAAAATAATAAGAACTATTTTTGGCAAACCCACAGCCAATATCATACTGAATGGGCAAAAACTGGAATCATTCCCTTTGAAAACTGGCACCAGACAGGGATGCCCTCTCTCTCACCGCTCCTATTCAACATAGTGTTGGAAGTTCTGGCCAGGGCGATCAGGCAAGGGAAAGCAATAAAGGGTATTCAATTAGGAAAAGAGGAAGTCAAATTGTCCCTGTTTGCAGATGACATGATTGTATATGTAGAAAACCCCACTGTCTCAGCCCAAAATCTCCTTAAGCTGATAAACAACTTCAGCAAAGTCTCAGGATACAAAATCAATGTGCAAAAATCACAAGCATTCCTATACATCAATAACAAACAGAGTGCCAAATCATGAGTGAACTTCCATTCACAATTGCTACAAAGAGAATAAAATACCTAGGAATCCAACTTACAAGGGATGTGAAGGGCCTCTTCAAGGAGAACTACAAACCACTGCTCAACGAAATAAAAGAGGACACAAAAAAATAGAAGAACATTCCCTGCTCATGTACAGGAAGAATCAATATCATGAAAATGGCCATACTGCCCAAGGTAATTTATAGATTCAATGCCATCCCCATCAAGCTACCAATGACTTTCTTCACAGAATTGGAAAAAACTAAAGTTCATATGGAACCAAAAAAGAGCCTGCATTGCCAAGACAATCCTAAGCCAAAAGAACAAAGCTGGAGGCATCACGATACCTGACTTCAAGCTATACTGCAAGCCTACAGTAACCAAAACAGCATGGTACTGGTACCAAAACAGATATATAGACCAATGAAACAGAACAGAGGTCTCAGAAATAATACCACACATCTACAACCATCTGATCTTTGACAAATCTGACAAAAACAAGCAATGGGGAAAGGATTCCCTATTTAATAAATGGTGCTGGGAAAACTGGCTAGCCGTATGTAGAAAGCTGAAACTGCATCCCTTCCTTACACCTTATACACAAATTAATTCAAGGTGGATTAGAGACTTAAATCCATCTAAAACCATAAAAACCCTAGAAGAAAACCTAGGCAATACCATTCAGGACATAGGCATGGGCAAGGACTTCATGACTAAAACACCAAAAGCAAAGGCAACAAAAGCCAAAATAGACAAATGGGATCTAATTAAACTAAAGAGCTTCTGCATGGCAAAAGAAACCACCATCACAGTGAACAGGCAACCTACAGAATGGAAGAAAATTTTTCTAATCTACCCATCTGACAAAGGGCTAATATCCAGAATCTACAAAGAACTTAAACAAATTTACAAGAAAAAAGCAAACAACCCCATCAAAAAGTGGGCGAAGGATATGAACAGACAGTTCTCAAAAGAAGACATTTGTGCAGCCAACAGACACATGAAAAAATGCTCATCATCACTGGCCATCAGAGAAATGCAAATCAAAACCACAATGAGATGCCATCTCACACCAGTTAGAATGGCGATCATTAAAAAGTCAGGAAACAACAGGTGCTAGAGAGGATGTGGAGAAATAGGAACACTTTTACACTGTTGGTGGGACTGTAAACTAGTTCAACCATTGTGAGAGACAGTGTGGCGATTCTGCAAGGATCTAGAACTAGAAATACCATCTGACCCAGCGATCCCATTACTGGGTATATACCCAAAGGATTATAAATCATGCTGCTATAAAGACACATGCACACGTATGTTTATTGTGGCACTATTCACAATAGCAAAGACTTGGAACCAACCCAAATGTCCATCAATGATAGACTGGATTAAGAAAATGTGGCAGATATATACCATAGAATACTATGCAGCCATAAAAAAGGATGAGTTCATGTCCTTTGTAGGGACATGGGTGAAGCTGGAAACCATCATTCTGAGCAAACTGTCACAAGGACAGAAAACGAAACACCGCATGTTCTCACTCATAGGTGGGAATTGAACAATGAGAACACTTGGACACAGGGTGGGGAGCATCACACACTGGGGCCTGTCGTGGGGTTGGGGGCAGGGGGAGGGAAAGCATTAGGAGAAATACCTAATGTAAATGACGAGTTAATGGGTGCAGCACACCAACATGGCACATGTATACCTACGTAACAAACCTGCATGTTGTACACATGTACCCTAGAACTTAAAGTATAATAAAAAAAATTAAAAATAAATAAATAACCCACCCCCGCCGCCAAAAAAAACCTGCAAGGGAGTGGGCTATGCACTCCCTCAGCGTCTGAAGGCAGGATCTGAAGAAGGCATGTACCAGCCCCACCTTTCCCTACGGGATGATGGTTCACCTTGGAAACTAATTACTTTTTAAAATTTTAATATAAGGTTTTAAATTATTTACCATCAGGAAAGCTGAAATGAACAAAGATTGACATCATATAACCCTGGCTTAAGGTCACCAAATTTTGAGAATGTAGACTCACATAAATAAGTAGATTTATATACATAACAAGTAATTTTTTCACTGCTTCGCAAGTTATTACAGGTAATTACTAAGGAAAGCTGACCAGAATACTTCCAGAGTTGCTACAGAATAACATTTGGAGCCACCTTGGTTGGAAATATACGGAGGCAGTGGAGTTGAACGGTAGACTGAGAAACTTCTCATCCACTGTCTCTTTTATCATCTTGCAAAGTATTCACCAAGAACATTTACTATAAGAAAAGTGACTAGATAGCATCCTTAATTTTACCAACAAGGTAATGATTTTTTATTACACATGGAACAATGAAGAATGTCAGACCCTTCAGATTTCTCACGACCAATTCTCCTTCTCAACTGTCAAGACTTTTTCATTGCAGGGATCTTGTCATGTTTAGTGTTTTTAAGATACAGTTTTCCCTTAAAATTGTTGACAGCATGAAGCTGTGAAAACATATCTGCTTCAATAAGCCAATTTTGTGAGTCATATTTTTTAAAAATATGTTGTTAAATTTAACCAGTGATGTGTTGTTAGACCCACTCTCCAGAAAGAAAAAAGAAAAAGAAAAAACAGAAAGTCCTGATTTGTTGTGTTTGCCAATTTCTGTGGTGTAAATCCTCCCACTGTGGCTGATTTCAAGCGACAAAGTAGTGTCACTAAATGCAGAGGTGGGAAGAGACGTGCATGGTTGATTCTCACAAGTTGGTATGAGCCAGGAAGAGCAGGATTCAGGACACCATGGATTTTAGCCACACATGAAAAGATGCATGCAGTCTATGTGTGAGGTCTAACAAATATGTAAAAGAGAACACCCATGTTACTCCACCAAAGTCAAGAAACAGAGCATCACCTGCACCCCAGCAGTCCACTGCATGCCCCTTATAATCTTCCCGGTTAGTTAGCCACTTTTGTCACTTTTCTGCTATTCTTTTTACACCTTTTTTTCTTTTTTATCACATAAGTGTGCATCCCTAAATGTTCTGATTTAATTTTGCCTGTCTTGAACTTTATATAAATGAAATCGGCCAGGCGTGTTGGCTCACACCTGTAATCCCAGCACTTTGGGAGGCCGAGGCGGGTGGATCACCTGAGGGCAGGAGTTCGAGACCAGCCTGGTCAATATGGTGAAACCCCGTTGCTACTAAAAATAGAAAAATTAGCTGGGTGTGGTGGCGGATGCCTGTAATCTCAGCTACTCAGGAGGCTGAGTCAGGAGAATTGCTTGAATCTGGCAGGCGGAGGTTGCAGTGAGCCGAGATTGTGCCATTGCACTCCAGCCCGAGCAACAAGAGCAAAACTCCATCTCAAAAAAAAAAAAAAAAGAAATCATACTCTAAGTATAAGTATTCTTTTTGGTGATTTTTTTTTTTTTTTTGAGACAAGCTCTCACTGTGTCACCCAGGTTAGAGTACAGTGGCATGACCTTGGCTCACTGCAACCTCTTCCTCCTGGGCTCAAGCCATCCTCCCACCTCAGCCTCCCCAGTAGCTGGGACCACAGGCATGCACCACCACATCTGGCTAATTTTTGTATTTTTAGTGGAGATGGAGTTTCATCATGTTGCCCAGACTGGTTTCAAACTCCTGAGCTCAAGCAATGTACCCACCTTGGCCTTCCAAAGTGCTGAGATTATAGGCATAAGCCACTGCACCCGGCCTCTTTTGTGTTTTATTTTGCTCAACATTATATTTGTAAGATTTATCCATGCTGTTGCATCTAGCTATAGTTCATTCTTTTTTTTTGTTTTGAGACAGGGTCTCACTCTGTTGCCCAGGCTGGAGTTCAGTGACACAATCATGGTTCACTCTGGCCTCGGCCTCCTCAGCTCAAGCAGTCCTCCTGCCTCAGCCTCCCAAATAACTTGAACTACAGGCACATGCCACCACATACAGCTAATGTTTTTGTATCTTTTGTAGAGATGGGATTTTGCCATGTTGCCCAGGTTGGTCTTGAACTCTTGGGCTCAAGCGATCTGCCTGCCTTGATCTCTCAAAGTGCTGGGATTACAGGTATGAGCTGCTGCGCCTGGCCTAGCTCATTCATTTTTATTGCTACACAGTATTACAACATAAAAATATCCTCAGGGATATGCTGGAGGCAGCTTATACAGAGTCATGAGCGTTGATTGTTAAATGTTCACAAATTTTGTAAGCTAGTTAATGTCATGTTGGGAGCTTGAAATTGGCCATGATGAGTTATTTGCACCATGGAAATTAGCAAATGCTACAAATCAGGGCTTTTTCTCCCTGTTGTTAAACATCTGCCAGCATGCCATTGAATATACAATAATGTATTTATCCATCCTACAGTAAATGGGCATTTGGTTTGTTTCCAGTTTTTGACTCTGAATATTCTCTTCCATGTATACTGGTAAACGTGTGCTCACATTTTTAGAGGAGAGAATATAGCACAGAAGTGAAATTGTTAGGTTATATGGTATGCCATGTTCAATTTTAGTTGATAATGTCAAAGAATTTTCCAAAGTGTTGGTACCAATTTACATAGAATCCTGGTTTTGTTTGCGAATTCTTATTACTCCTGTTATTCCTATTAAACCCATGATATTGCTAGAGTTTCAAACTTGTGCCAAACAAATGGTTGTATACTTAGATATGATTATGGCTTTAAGATGCATTTTCCTAATTTTTTTTTTTTTTTTTGAGATGGAGTCTCCCTCTGTCTCCCAGGGCATGATCTTGGCTCACTGCAACCTCCACCTCTCAGGTTCAAGCGATTCTCCTGCCTCAGCCTCCCGAGTAGCTGGGATTACAGGCGTGCGTTACCACACCCAGCTAAGTTTTGTATTTTTAGTAGAGACCGGGGTTTCACCATGTTGGCCAGGCTGGTCTCAAACTCCTGACCTCAGGTGATCTGCCCGCCTCGACCTCCCAAAGTGCTGGGGTTATAGGCATGAGCCACCGTGCCTGGCCGCATTTTCCTAATTTCTAATGAGGTTGAGCACCTTTCCTTATGTTGTTTGGCTCATTTGAATTTTTTCTTGTGTAAAGTACTTGTTCAAGTTTTGCTGAATTTTTTACTGTATTTTTCTTATTGGTTTTTCAGAGTTCTTTTTATATTCCAGATATTCTAGTATAAGTCTGCTGTTATACATTTCCCTCTATTTCTTTTTATCTCTTTCCTGAACAAAAAATATGGTCTATGGTTAATGTGGGTACAATTGTACAGACTCTAGGTTTATTTTGATCTTGTGTGTATGATTTTTTGCTTGGCCCCATTTCACCTTCTCTGGAACCACTTTGTTTCTCTGATCTAGAGTTACAATTTTAAAATGAAGTGTAGAGATTCCTCCATTTCTCTGAGACTCAAAGGGTCACAGAGAAGAGGGGATATTCGGCTTGGATTATGCATGGAGTTCTGTGCTCCACTCTTTGTCCTGGCTCAGATTCATTCATTCATTTATTGAGACAGAGTATTGCTCTGTCACCAAGGCTGGAGTGCAATGGCGCAATCTCAGCTCACTGCAACCTCCGCCTGCTGGGTTCAAGTGAGTCTCCTGCCTCAGCCTCCTGAGTAGCTGGGATTACAGGCACGTGCCACCACGCCTGGCTCATTTTTCTATTTTTAGTAGAGACAGGGTTTCACCATGTTGGTCAGGCTGGTCTCAAACTCCTGACCTCATGATCTGCCCAACTCAGCCTCCCAAAGTGCTGGGATTACAGACATGAGTCACAGTGCCCGGCCGGCTCAGATACTTTTAAATGCCCTAGGCCTACTTTCTCTAGCCAGTCTACTTCGTTCTACTGGATTCTGGAAACTTTCTGAAAACCCAGCACAATGTCCTGGAAGACAGCAATCCTTATTGCACTTTCTGCAGATGGCTCATGGCAGGGTAATGGTAAAAGGAAAGAAGCAAGAGATTGTCATATGATCAAAAGACACACCTCTCCCCTAAAGCTTTCATTTATTAATGAAATGACACCACATAGTACTTATAGGAGAGGTTGCTCTTCGTCTGAGACGCCTGAAAGGTATTCTTGTCTGTAGAAACACATAAAATGAACAAAACAGGAAGACAGTATATATTTAAAGCTTCTATAAAAAGAAAACACAGACCAGGCATGGGGGCTCATGCAGATAATCCCAGCACTTTGGGAGACTGAGGTGGGTGGATCGCCTGAGGTCAGGAGTTCAAGAGCAGCCTGGCCAACATGGTGAAACCCCATCTCTACTAAAAATATGAAAATTAGCCTGGCATGGTGGTGGGTGCCTGTAATCTCAGCTACTTGGGAGGCTGAGGCAGGAGAATCGCTTGAACCCGGGAGGTGGAGGTTGCAGTGAACCGAGTTCGCGCCATTGCACTCCAGCCTGGGCAATAGAACAAGATTCTGTCTCAAAAAAAAAAAGAAAGAAAGAAAAAAGAAAAAGCCACTCTCATTTATTGCTAGTAGAAATCCAAAATGCACAGTTGCTATGGTGTGGAATTTGGCAATATCTAGCAAGAGTACACGTAGACTGCCCTTGACCCAGCAATTCCACCTCCCAAACAAAGTTCATGCCAGGACTTTTGCATAAGGCAGCACTGTTTGTTGAAAGACTGGAAACAACCGCCGGGCATGGTGGCTCACGCCTGTAATCCCAGCACTTTGGGAGGACAAGGCAGGTGGATCACGAGGTCAGGAGATCGAGACCATCCTGGCTAACACAGTGAAACCTCGTCTCTACTAAAAATACAAAAAAAATTAGCCAGGCGTGGTGGCGGGCACCTGTAGTCCCAGCTACTCAGGAGGCTGAGGCAGGAGAATGGCATGAAACCAGGAGGCGGAGCTTGCAATGAGCCGAGATTGCACCACTGCGCTCCAGCCTGGGTGACAGAGTGAGACTCCATCTCAAAAAAAAAAAAAAAAAAAAAGAAGAAGAAAGACTGGAAACAACCCAAATGCCCATCTATATAGAAGATGGTTGAATAAATTTTGGTAGAGTATTTTGCACTGATAATAAAAAAGAACAAGGAATATCTCTGTGTATTTTTGTGGAGTGACCTCCAGGATATATTGTTAAGTAAAAAAAAGTAAGGTGGTTACAAATGTATGTACGTTATAGAGGAAGGGAATACACATAGTTATATATGCTGTCTTGCATTACAAAAAAGCAAAGATAAACCAAAAGCAACAGAAAAATTAACCTACAGAGGAAGGAGGAATGGAGGGGAAAAGTCAGGAATAAAAGCTGGACTTCTCTGAATATATCTAATTTTATAGATTGGACATAATTATAAAAACCAGATTTAAAAATTTTAAAGCCATCTCTAAAAACTTAAAATGAAAACAAAAAGCCTACAAATAAATTGGTGGTATAAAAACACAAAGAGGAATTATTCTCTTCCAAGGTACTGTAAACAGTTGACTGTCGTCCCTATTGGGATATATCATGAAGACAAAAAATACTGCAAAATAAATCTTAAACATTTCTCAACGATCATATTGTTGATGATAGTGTTGATATCAGAGACTGTTACATATGTACTGTGGGGGAAGCAAATTCTTATCTTGTGTCATTGGAAACTGGGATTTTTACTAGCTGAGAAAGAATCAAAGAGGTTAAGTAAAAGATAATTTGAATTTGAACTGGAAATATTAATGCAAATTTAAGATGTGTTTCATTTTTAAAAATTTATTTCCTGTTGTTTCTTCAGACAAAGTCTATAAACGATAATATAGCCAGTAGCAGTGAACACTGCCATTGCTCAGACTATGGTATCTAAATGCTATTTCGGACTATGAAAAAACACAGTGTCTTAGAGAAAATGTTGATTCCAGGAATTGTACTAAATAAGCCCAAATGTCTTCTCATAGAAGTTATCAATAACTACTTGGGTTGTGTCAAAGGGCTTAGAAGCTAAATTACCTCTGGGTAGCTAAATAATTGATGGAGTTGGAGGTGGTTCTTTATAGAACTATTCTAATAGAATTAGCATATTAATATTTGAAGCCCTAATTAAGTAATGGACCTGAGCAGTAATCATGAATGGCTGCTAACATCACAGAAAAGGAGATAAGCAGATATTCTATCTTGCCTGATAAAAAACACAAATACAAGGTAATCATATTTAAACAAATGTCTGAACAAGCCTTTAGCTCCAACTACCAATTTATATGAAATGAAGAGTCAGAGGGCTAGGATAAATTTTAATCTCTCCTAAGTAGTGAGTTGGGATATGGAGCAAGAGCCTATCTGGTCTTTCTGGAGGGAAGGGAAAGAGGAGAGAAGAAATGTAGGAGCTTGGCCCAGGAGCTCTCTTTGCCAGTCTCTCTCTCACCTTCACCTCAGTCTTGTTCGCATCGGAAGAGACATGAAAAGGGAGAAAACGGTAGTTGTGGTCAACTCTGTGGTCAGCAGTGTTTACAGTGGCAGGCTGTTTACAGGAGTGAAGAGGGATGTCTTCCGTTCTCCCTTTGCAGAGGCCAAGATTGAACTCTCAACGAAGAATAGCATTCTTACTGCCAGAACGGGTTTTGCTGGCCCAGCTAGGCCTGACAACCACCTACTCAGCTTATCCCATGACAGGCCTACCTAGTTGCTGGCCGCAGACTTCTCTTAGTCAAATCCTGCCTTCCACAGGCCTATGGATAGCAAAATCCCCTAGAACCAAGGACAAAATATCATTCCCACTGTCAGGATTTCTGGATTTTGTTTTTTGTTTTGTTTTGTTTTGAGATGGAGTTTCACTCTTGTTGCCCAGGCGATAGTGCAATGGCGCAATCTTGGCTCACCGCAACTTGTACCTCCCGGGTTCAAGCTATTCTCCTGCCTTAGCCTCCCAAGTAGCTGGGACTACAGGCATGCACCGCCACACCTGGCTAATTTTGTATTTTTAGTAGAAACAGGGTTTCACCGTGTTGCCCAGGCTGGTCTCAAACTCCTGACCTCAGGTGATCCACCCGCCTTGGCCTCCCAAAGTGCTGGGATTACAGGCATGAGCCACCGCGCCCAGCCCCCACTGTCATGATTTTTAACGTTTCTCAGTGTTTTGCCCTTTCATTTTATTTAATTAATGTATTAGTCCATTCTTGCACTGCTATAAAGAAATATCTGAGACTGGGTAACTTAAAAGAAGTTTCACTGGCTCACGGTTCTGCAGGCTATACCGGAAGCATGGCAGCGTCTGCTTCTGGGGAGGCCTCAGGAAACTTACAATCATGGCGGAAGGCAAAGTGGGAGCAGGCATTTTACATGGCAAGAGCAGGAACAAGAGAGAGAGCAGGCAGGTGCTACAAACTTTTAAACCAGATCTCACGAGCACTCACTATCATGAGAACGGCACCAAGGGGATAGTGCTAAACCATTCATGAGAAACTACCCCCACGATCCAATCACCTCCCACCAGTCCCCATCCCCAGCACTGGGGATTACAATTCGACATGAGATTTGGGTGCAGACACAGATCCAAACCACAGCAATTTATTTATTTGAGACAGGGTCTTGCTCTGTTGCCCAGGCTGGAGTGCAGTGGTGCGATCATAGCTCACCACAGCCTCCAACTCCTTAGCCCGAGCGATCCTCCCACCTTGGCTTCCCAAAGTGCTGGGATTATAAGTGTGAGTCACTGTACTCAGCCCACACAACTGTTTTCAGAGCTGGTGGATGTTAGGGCATTGACTTGGCTGCTTTTTCTTCCTAGAAGTGAAAATAACAGTGTCTTGAATAAGGTAGAAGTTTATTCTTCTTTTATGTGAAAATCCAACTGCTAAGGAGTCCAGAAAGATAGGGCAGCTCCCTTTCAGGAAGTCTTTTGAGGACCTAGGTTTTTCCTATTGTGTTGTTCCGCCATCCCATTAATGATGCTCTGTCTACCTGCATGGTCAAGAAGAGCTCAACACCATCACCTCCAGCCAGTGAGAAGGGAAAATAAGTGATGGACAAACAGCTCCCATTTAAGCATCTAGCCAGAACCACAGGCATCACTTGCACTCATCCCATTGGACAGAACTTAGCATGTGGTCACAACTAGGTACAAGGAAGGCTGGCAATTGTAATCTACAGCTAGAGAGCTGAAACTTAAGGGGTTGTAAAAATACATGAAAGAAGGGGCTGGGTGTAGCGATTCACGCCTGTATTCTCAGCTCTTTTTGAGGCCGAAGTGGGCAGATCACTGGAGGTCAGAAGTTTGAGACCGGCCTGGCCAACATGGTGAAACTCCGTCTCTACTAAAAATACAAAAATTAGCCAGCTGTGGTGGCATGCACCTGCAGTCCCAGCTATTCAGGAGGCTGAGGCAGGAGAATTGCTTGAATCCAGGAGGCTGAGGTTGCAGTGAGCTGAGATCATGCCACAGCACTTCAGCCTGGGCCACAGAGTGAGACTTTGTCTCCAAAATAAATAAATAAATGAATAAATAAATACAATACATGGGAGAAGGGAAGGTCTGTTGGGTGCCAACTAACAGTCTTTTCCGCACCTCATCAGCCGAGTTGCCTGGTGACAACATTTGGAGATAATCAGGGAAGTGGACTGTGACTTCATCCTAACTCTCTCTCTCATCTCATTTTCTCCCCTAAGTTTTCTCTCCTTTTCCTGTATCTCATCTTATCTCCCTCTCAGTTGCTGATGCTCCTTTGGGATAGCAGGTCTTTAGAAGTAGCTAGGGTCACTGTAAACGTATACAATTTTTTTTTTTTTTTTTTTTTTTTTGGGACAGAGTCTCACCCTGTTGCCAGGCTGGAGTGCAGTGGCGCAATCTCGGCTCACTGCAACCTCCACCTCCCGGGTTCATGCAATTCTTCTGCCTCAGCCTCCTGAGTAGCTGGGACTACAGGCACGTGCCACCACGCCCAGCTAATTTTTAATATATACAATTTTTATTTGTCAACTCTACCTTAATTTTAAAAAGAAAGAAGGGAGAGAAGGGAAGGAAGAGAGGAACATATAGCCAAGGTACATTTTATCAGAGCCCCCAGGTGTAGCCTTCACCTTACAAAGTAGGAACCACGGAGAATCCAAGGATGTTCTTGAGGCAAATTCTAGCCCACCGTGTTTTGTGACCTTAGCCCTTTGGTTGCATGGTGAGCATGGAGGACTCTTGTTTTTATTTTCCTGATATTTGGGTTTTGAACTTGGAAAATGAGGAAGGAAGAAGGAAGAGAGATTAGTGAATGAGACTGGCCCATCTTCTCTTAGAATCACCCAGGGAGCTTCAAGGTACTGCCATGGTTGAGAACCACTAGCGGAGCTTGCCAAGGAGACACCGCACATTTTGCAAACCCAGTTGCACGTGGTAGTAGACAAGAAAGGCAAGGGCCACCACAACCCATCAGTGATGGTGTCTCAGCTCAGGCAGCTCAGATGTACCTCACCCAGGCCCAGGAGCCATCTATAAATGCTTACACATGCTAAAGACCATTGAGGATACGAGACAGAAACCAGAATCCGGAGAGATAATTCAGCCACCTGGGAAGAAAATGAGTGCAGCGAATGGGATTCCTATTTCAGTTGCTACGTCTGGCCAGGATGTCTTTGTTCTCTCTTTTGAGCAGTTCTCATGTGCCTAGGGCGATCTCTCATGCCCAGGTATCGTCATCAATGGAAAGAAAAGAGATGCAGAGAGTTGGGGCTGGGTTACTGAGAGACCCGGGACCATCCTGGAGCAGCGCCCATGTCTGCGTCATCTGTCACCTCTCTCGGGTGCCTGGCTCATTGCTAGCAGTGTCTCTCCTCTTACAAAATGAATGGGGGAAGGGCAGAACGTTGCTCTTTTAGGGTTCACTACAGTTTGGGCTGGTTGCTGTGACTGAGCAGCTGAGCTCCTGTGAGGAAGAGGAAGGACTGGTCAGGGGCCCTTAGAGCTCAGAGGACAGCGCAAGGCACTTCATTACGTCCCCACCATAGAGCCTTCCAGAATGTGCAGTGTCCACTTAGATGGGCTCCAGGGAACAATTGCTTCCTTATTTTCTCTCTCCTTCCTTCCTTTACACCCTTAAACCCTCCTGGCTGATCCCAGGTCTAGTCTGCCTTCATTCTTATGTCTGAGTCTGGGCCACCCATGCCTGGCTGTACCCTGGAAGGCCCATGGCTGGGCCTCAGGCAGGAGCCCCCTCAGGACCCAGCCCCTCAGTTTCCAAGGCTTCCTTCATGTTGCATGATGTCAGGGATCACTGTGCCCATGCGATGGACGGGGTAGGACGGAGCAAGGAAGGGACATGGAGGAGACAGAAAGTAAAGAAGTAGAGCATCATTCCACCTCACACCCTCCCTGTGTGAAAAAGGAGAGGGCCTGGTGACAGCAGGGGGTGACATGCACCAGAGAGCCAGAGCCACCTGCGAGAGTGTCACTGAGCTCCCCGGGTGGAGCCACAGGGGAGGGCTGAAGGCAGACCAAAATCCTCTTCTGGGAATTCTTAGGAAAGTGGGTGCAATTCATGGACTTCCACAGCATTTTCCATTCTGGGAGATTCGTGGAAGAGAAGCATATGTTATTTCCATTAAAGAACATCTCCAGGGGACTTCGAGGTATTCAAATTATAGATCCGTTCTTACATAGAATAAAGCCACATTAAAAAAAATGTGCAGCAGGAGACAAACATCTTTAAAGGAACCATTTTATAGAGTGAGCCACCCCATGTGAAGGCAGTCCCCTTTTGGGCAGTGATGGGGGTGTTGAGAAGTACAAACCTCTACAGATCTTACATCCGCCAAACAGCACGCTCCCAGTACAGAGCTTTCTCCCTTTGACATCTGAGCAGTTTACGTTTGTTTGTTTTGAGATGGAGTCTTGCTCTGTTGCCCAGGCTGGAGTGCAGTGGCGCGATCTCAGGTCGCTGCAACCTCTGCCTCCCAGGTTCAAGCGACTCTCATGCCTCAGCCTCTCTAGTAACTGGGATTATAGGTGCCCACCACCGCATCCAACTGATTTTTGTATTTTTAGCAGAGACGGGGGTTTCACCATGTTGACCAGGCTGGTCTCAAACTCCTGGCCTCAAGTGATCCACCTACCTCAGCCTCCCAAAGTGCTGGGATTACAGGCATGAGCCACCACACCTGGCTGGTTTCCATTTGTTACATCCATGCCCCCTGCATATCTCATTTCACTAAACATCGGCTCTGTTTTTGTGTCTGTGACCATTCGTTCTTCTCTTATGATTCTGAAAGTGACCTTCTGTCTCCTTCCAGTTGCTTCCCTCCCAGGAGCCCAGGGCAGATCTCTGCTCGTGTGGCTCTTCTCCCAGTTACAATCTCCGCTAAGCGGAGATTTTGTCTCTCTTTTACATAAAAATCTCCTCAAATCTACAACATGGGCAGCCTTCCACACTGCTCAAAGTGTTGTCTCTGCCAAGAGACAAACACGGAAATCGAAGGTAAACATCTAGAAAGTTTTTAGCAAATTGACACTGCTGTAATGCCCAAGGAGGTGATTCTGAACATGACATGATATTGCCAGACACCAGCCCTACTTCTGTAGTAGGGGGCCTTGGAGCTGCTAAGGCGGCATGGTGGTGACAATGACCCCCATGACATGCAGGTGACCGCACCATAGCTCAAGATGTAGGAGACAGAATGGCCTTATGTCTTGGTTTGCCTGAGACAGTCCTCTTCATCACTATGGTCTCAGCATAATTGGATGATGATGCCCCTTTTCCACTCTTAGAAATGTCCCAGCTTGGCCAGGTGTGGTGGCTCCCAGTACTTTGGGAGGCGGAGGCAGGCAGATCACCTGAGGTCAGGAGTTCAAGACCAGCCTGGCCAACATGGTAAAACCCTGTCTCTGCTGAAAATACAAAAATTAACTGGACTTGGTGGTGCATGCCTGTAATCCCAGCTACTCGGGAGGCTGAGGCAGGAGAATCACTTGAACCCAGGAGGTGGAGGTTGCAGTGAGGTAAGATTGCACCATTGCACTCCAGTATGGACAACAAGAATCAAACTCCGTCTCAAAAAACAAACAAACAAACAAAAAAACCCATAATTCAGCCCACCAGTGGCCTCAGGTTACTGTGTGTACAAGGTGTTTGTGGGATATTCCTGGTCTCCCACAATTTCAGCTGATGTCCAGAGTTAAAGGGCTCTAAGTAAGTACCCCACCTTCTATAAAGTGTTGCTAAGGAAAGCCCTCAATGCTAAGGCTTTGATACAAAATACCATTGCTCCACCTTCCCCTCAATCTTTTTGTTTTGTTTTGTTTTGTTTTTGAGATGGAGTCTCACTCTGTCGCCAGGCTGGAATGCAGTGGCGCGATCTTTGCTCACTGCAACCTCCGCCTCCTGGATTCAAGTGATTCTCCTGCCTCAGTCTCCTGAGTAGCTGGGATTACAGGCATGCCCCACCAAGCCCAGCTAATTTCTGTATATTTAGTAGAGATGGGGTTTCACCATGTTGGCCAGGCTGGTCTCAATCTCCTGACCTCATGATCCGCCCACCTCGGTCTCCCAAAGTACTGGGATTACAGGTGTGAGCCACCATGCCTGGCCCCCCTCCATCTTTTTGCATCAGAAGAGACATGAAAAGGGAGAAAATGGTAGTTGTGGTCAACTCTGTGGTCAGCAGTGTTTACAGTGGCAGACTGTCTACAGAGGTGAAGAGGGGTGCCTTCTCTTCTCCCTTTGCAGAGGCCAAGTGGGGAAGGTTGAGGAGCAAGAAAGGGAGACCAGCATTTCCATTTCCCAGTTGGGTTCCCATTTGGGCACCTGCCTGTCTGGCCATCGGCCCAGTAGGAAGCACTTCCTCAATAACCGTGCAGCAGTGACTGACCCCAATTCATGCGGCTCAACTGTGGATTTCTCTCTTTAGTATGAGGGGTACTTAGCAGAGTTGTGTTTTTTTTTTTTTTTTTTTTTTTTTTTTTTTTTTTCAGATTTGGCCTTTAACTGGCAAATTCTGGGTCAGGAAGAGCGCCCCTCAACATTTTTTGATGCTAATCCTTCCCCGCCAAATCTGCCACTGGTTACAGTAACTCAGCTTTCCCACTTGAGCAGTTTGAGGGATGCAGGGTCTGACAGGAGCCCAGAGGCCGTTCAGAGGATGGGCACCAACAGTACCCTGGCTCCAAACAGGGCAGCCAGGTGCAAGGTGGGCACAGGGCTTAGCAGGGAAGGTGGGCCGGCAAGGCCAGGTGCATGGCAGGAGTGGCAGGGAGCCTGGTGGGCTGTGGGGAGTAGAGGTAGTTCATGGCCAGCCTGGAGCTGAGAACATGGAGAGAGAACCCCAAACTCTTAATTTTTCTGTGGAACTTGGCTGGTGCTCAGGGCTGCTGGCAGCCTCAGCTGGAAATCTGTTTACCCAGAGAACGAAGCATCAGATAAGCTTTGTGGTGGAAGAGAGCCATGATTCTCAGTCTAAATGTTGAAATTAGAGGGAGAGGCAAAGGGAATCCAATGGAACTTGTGGCCGGTGAAGCTCTAGTGAGCCTGAGGCAGTGACTTGGGTCTAAGGTGAAGGTTTATTTATGGAGAAGCGATCCCAGGCGAAAACAGCTGTTGGCCAGAGTTTTGGAGAAACAAGTTGACTCAGAATTAGGCCATGAACTTAGGTTATTATTTGCCTTTTTTCCCCTTGATTTTTTGTTTTGGGATTTATTTAAATTATGTTTGGTAGAAGGAGACTTACAAATAGGCAGATTGTTATTTTTCTTAACTTTATAGTATGAGTTCCATTAGGAGATATATATGACAAAGTGGTATTTATGAACATATTAGGGTTCTCCAGAGAAACAGAACCAATAGTATCTATTTTATACACACACACACACACACATATGTGTGCATATATACGCATACATTTATATTGATTTTTTATTTTTTTGAGAGAGGGTCTCACTCTGTTGCCCAGGCTGGAGGGCAGTGGTACCACCACAGCTCACTGCAGCCTCAACCTCCCAGGCTCAAGTGATCCTTCCACTTCAGCCTCCCGAGTAGCTGGGACCACAGGCGCGTGCCATCATGCCCAGCTAATTTTTTTATTTTTTTGTAGAGACGGAGGTCTCCCTGTGTTGTCCAGGCTGGTCTCAAACTCCTGAGCTCAAGCCATCCTCCTGCCTTGCCCTCCCAACAATTGAGATTACAGGCATGAGCCACCATGCCTGGCCTATTTATATGTATTTATATGTGTATATAGTATGTAGAGCTTTACTGTGAAGTATTGACCCATGCAATTATGAAGGCTAAGAGGTCCCACAATCTGCCTTCTGCAAGTAGAGACCCAGGAAAGTCAGTGGCATAGCTCAAAGGCCTGAGAGCTAGAGACCTAGTGGTGTAGATTCAAGTCCAGGTCTGAAGGTCTGAGAACCAGGAGCACTGAGGGAAGGAGGTGACCCACCCGCCAGCTTCAGCAGCCAGGTAGAGAGCAGATTCCTTCTTCCTCTGCCTTTTAGTTCTATTCAGGCCCTCTGTGGATTGGACGATGCCCAGCCATGCTGGGGAGTGCCATCTGCTTTATGAGTCCACCAAGCCAAAGGCAAGTCTCTTCCAGGAACATCCTCCCAGACACAACTAGAAGTAATGTCTAACCAGCTCTCTGGGTGCCCCGTGGTCAGCTTGACACATACAATTCCCCATCACAGTGAATCATGGATTGGGAGCTGTGCTTTGCTGGTGAAGCAGCTCTCCGTGGGGAACAATAAGCCCCGATTTGTAACACTTGCTGACCTTAGTGGTATAAAAGCTCCCACTTCCACTCATTTCAAGCTCTCCCATGAAGTCACTGAGCAGGGAGTGGGAGGAGATACACACGATCACCTCTCACAAGCCAGTCCAAGCTGGCTCCAACACTCCACAGTGAGGACCAGACGTCTGAGACCAAACAAAACGTTTAGGCTCACAGTTGTCACTACTCCCTTAGAGTCGGGTGAGAGGACAAATTCTGGGATTCTATATTTTCGTGGTAGGTGTTTTATTTTATTTTTATTTATTTTATTTTTTGCTTTTTGGGTTTTTTGTTTTTCGTTTTGTTTTTTGAGATGTAGTCTCACTCTCTTGCCCAGGCTGGAGGGCAGTGATGCAATCTCCGCTCACTGCAACCTCCACCTCCCGAGTTCAAGCAATTCTCCTGCCTCAGCCTCCCAAGCAGCTGGGATTACAAGCGTATGCCACCATGTTCAGCTGATTTTTGTAATTTTTTTAGTAGAGACGGGGTTTCGCCATGTTGGCCAGACTGGTCTCAAAATCCTGACCACAGGTGATCCACCCACCTCGGCCTCCCAAACTGCTGGGATGACAGGTGTGAGCCACCGTGCCTGGCCGTATTTATTTATTTTTTGAGACAAAGTTTTCCTGGTTCACCCAGGCTGGAGTGCAGTGGCCTGATTGTGGCTCATTGTGAGGCAGGAGAAAAAGGCCTGGAGGCAGGGAACTTAAGGCCAGCCAACCCATGCTGACTTACTGAACTAAATCAAACTGAAAGCACTTCAGCAATGACAGGAATATGAATGGCTTTGTAACTTCACTTCATCCTCTCCATTTACATAGACCACACACACCAAGTAATATCCTCTCCGTTTACAGTAGGGTGCCTTCTGAGTAAATGACTCTGTAACTTTACTTCATTCTTGGTTACATGCCAAGTAACCAATGGGAAGCCTCTAAAGTGTTGAAACTCCAACAAGTTCTGTAACCGGGGGTCTTGAGCCCCTATACTTGGGCCACTCCCACTCAGTGGAATGTACTTTTGTTCTCAATAAATCCTTGTGCGTTTTGTCCAATTCTTTGTTAGAGATGCCGGGTACCTGGACACCTTCTGCCGGTTACAACTGCAACCTCCGCCTCCTGGGTTCAAGCGATTCTCCTGCCTCCGCCTTTTGAGTAGCTGGGATTACAGGTGCGCGCTACCACGTCCAGCTAATTTTTGTAATTTTAGTAGAGCCAGGGTTTCACCATGTTGCCCAGGCTGGTCTCGAACTCCTGGCCTCAAGAGATCTACCTGCCTTGGCCTCCCAAAGTGCTGGGATGACAGGTGTGAGTCACTGTGCCCAGCCAGTGTTTTAGAATTTTTTTTTTAACATCTACCTACTATCTCTCTCTGGTTCTAATAGTAATTTCTTTCCCAATCGTCTAGGGCGTTGGAGAATTCAATCCCATCTGTCATGTGGAAATTTACATCAATCTAACATTCCTCAAGCTGGAAAGGATCTTATCGAGTCTTCTACTTCAACCCATTCATTTCAAGATGTGGAAACTAAGGCTCAAAGAGATAAAGTGACTTGTCCAAGATCCCAGGTAAAGTTTCCAAAGAAATCAGAACTAACATCTAGTTCTTCTGATATGTGTGTGTGTGTGTGTGTGTGTGTGTGTGTGTGTTTCTACTGCAATTTGCTGTTCCTCAAAGATGTAGCTGTCAAAGATAGAAACAGGGGCCCTGCCTCTGAACAATACATAAGAGGGAGCCCATGTATTGTTCTGGATGGGTTAGAAGTGGACATCAGCCACCAATGTACAGTACATTATTACCCCTCTTTACTTTGCTACGGTACAAGGAGTAGCAGCCTGGGAGGAAGACCATAAACCTATAGCATTTGCCTCGAAATCAGATTGAAGAAACCCTGACAGAACTCAACTCTGGAGCCCCGGGTATGCGTTCCTTGGATCCAAGGAATATCATGCCTTCCACCAAGCTCTGTAAGAGGCAGAATTGCATGGCACTTTGTAAATTGATTGGGGATTTTTGTTTGTTTGTTTGTTTTTTGGGAGCTAGAGGTGGTAGCAGAGTCAGCTGCAACAAGATGGTGGTGAAAAATAGCAAGTATGTGGGGAAAAAAGGAAGCTGCACATTTCCTTCCAAAATGCAGAGGGTGCCTTGGCCCTAAAGTCACCAGGGGGAGAGAGAACACCTCTCCCTGGCAATTGATTTTGAGTCAAAGTACAAAACAATTGAAAGACAAGAGGCAACAACTGGTCATTGTTTGAATCTACAATCATTCGAGTGAAGTTTTGTCTCCACTGCATTTTTACATAATGCTAAGAAAGGCTAGGATCATCAAAGATGGAAACTAAATGATCTCACTCAGGATAGCCTCCTCACTGTTCTTTACAACACCAGCAGCATTCTTGCCCCTCACTAGTGCTTACCCTGAGAAGCAACCATTTTCCATCCTTGATATTCAGCTCAGTCCAGCCCTGACAACCTCTGAGGGCTGGAATCGATTTTGTTGGACCTTCTTGAGAACTATTGGCTGAGGAGTATGGGAGCCTCTGTGGACTGTGTGGGGTTCATGTTAACTTCTACAGTTGGTTATAATGGAGTCAGTCTAGTTTTTTCATATCTAAATTGATTTCATTATTTTATATTCTCAAGTGAAGAATGAAGTTTAGGTAAAAGCAAGTCCTGGCTACATGTCAAACTCAATCATCAGCCTTTCTTCTCCTCGAGGCTCCTTTATTTCCCATGCATATGGTGAAGATGCATATATTAGTTTCAGTCTTTCCCGAGTGGCCTGTCAGCTGTGCTTCTGGAGTCTGTGGGCTCTCTCATCCCTCTGGGATCCCACTTTACTGCCAGCTGGGTGCTAACACACCCTTTGATAGGATGGCATTCCCTGTCCCTGGTTCCAGTGGGGAGATGAGACTGCATTAGTAATTAAAAACTTAAATTGAATTAAAGTTTCCTTTTTAGTTTAATGTAGTTTGAATTAGGTTTTCTAACATTTGGAACCAAAGAATCCTGACTGAGTTCACTTCACTGCTATATATATTTAGCTTGTTTCTATCAACCTGGCAGGTATCTATTTCTCACATGTGACACACTCAATGTAATTTTTTTCTTTTCATGCCCTAAGTGAGCTCTATGTGGATTTTTCCATGTTTCCACCTGTTCCCTAGTGCCTGCTACTAAAGGGTATGGATAATTAAATGAAATTTTATTGTAGGGGGTGAGATGCATTTTACAGTAATGTGCTATGACTTTGCCCAGTATCCAAGAGAAAATCATTTAAGAAGTGAAGCCTTCCCAGTAGATCCACTCAATGGCATATTCCAGTTCCTACCCATTTTCCAAGGTGCTTCATCCCTACAATCTTCCAATACCATGTGGACTCTCTACCCACCTAAAGTGTATCCTGAAGTGCCTCAGCCCCTAGAGAGAGCTCCCCAAATAGTTGCTCTTATTAATATGCTACTCTGCAATTAGCTCGATGGCTTTGGAAGCAGACAGCTCAAGGTTCACAAACCTAGCTCCATCACTTACTAGTTATATGAATGAGGAGGAAGTTAGCCTTTCTGACCTTTATTTTCCTCATCTGTAAAATGGGGCTCCATTTTTTATTGTAAAATGCTTGCTCCAGGCCAGTTGTGAAGATTCAATAAGACAATAAAGGAAAAAATAAAACAACAAAAAAAACCCCAGAACCTGGTGCAGACTAAATTATAGCCCAGGGCCTCACACTGGTGGGGACCCCTCCACATGGGTCAAAGCCATTAGGTATAGTTCTGTATTCATTTGAATGTTGTCAGCCAGTCAGAGTGCACCTTGTCATGGTGCTGAACATCTTTTTAATAGCATGGGATTTAAACCATGCTGACCTTATTCTAGCCTTCAGTTTCTTCACTCACAGCACCCTTTTAAGGAAAGAACAACTTGGCAGTATCAAATAAGACCAGCTGCCCTAAATTAAGATTTTAAACATTTAGTTTAGTTCTAGTTTGAAAAGAACCAAATGTCTCCCAAAAGCTCTCTGATGTCTGGAGAAGTATTTTTATTTAGAAAGGGCACCATTTTGTTCTTTAAATGCCTTGAGGTTGGCTATTCATAACACATTGCATTTTTAAATTAAATAATTAAAATCTAAGCTCTATTCCAATTGCTCCTGATATGGTTTGGCTCTGTGTCCCCACCCTAATCTTATCTTGAATTGTACTCCCATAATTCCCACATGTTGTGGTAGTGACCTAGTGGGAGATAATTTGAGTCATGGGGGCGGTTTCCCCTATACTGTTTTCGTGGTAGTGAATAAGTCTCACGAGATTTGATGATTTTATCAGGGGGTTTTGCTTTTGCATCTTCCTCATTTTTCTCTTACCACTGCCATGTAAGAAGTGCTTTTCACCTCCCACTATGATTCCGAGGCCTCCCCAGCCATGTGGAACTGTAAGTCCAATTAAACCTCTTTTTCTTCCCAGTCTCGGGTATATCTTTATCAGCAGCAAGAAAAGAGACTAATACAGCTCCCTACAATTCCTCTTTAAGATGTGGTTTTCCCTGGGATGTCAAGCTCAGTTCTACTGAGGAAAACACATCTCCTGGGAGAAGAAATGGGATTTTAGGGATGTGCTCTTTCCACTTCTGCTATATTGTCTGTGCTTTTAGGGATAATTAGATCAATAAAAGACATAGCTAGCGGGGTGTGATGGCTCATGCCTATAACCCCAGCACTTTAGAAGGCCAAGATGGGAGGACTGCTTTGAGCCCAGGAGTTCTAGACCAGTCTGGGCACTATAGTGAGACCCTGTCTCTACCCAAAAAAAAAAAAAGAAAAAAAAAATAGCCAGGTGTGATGTTGCATGCCCATGGTCCCAGCTACTTGGGAGGCTGAGGCAGGAGGATCACTTGAGCCTGGGAGGTCCAGGCTGCAGTGAACTATAATTGTACCACAGCACTCCAGCTTGAACAAAAGAGACCCTGTCTCAAAACAAAACAAACAAAAGAAAAACATATTGTTTTTTGACTCTTGGGTGAAGGCCTATAAGTTAGAAACTTCTGTCCATCTAGGTTCATTGGAATTGTCTTGCAGAAATGATAGCTTGTAGAGAGCATGAAGAGGGGTGAAGGAGATTGATGAGTTTGGAGTCAGCAAATGAGGCTCAAGTGACCTGAAGACCCTTACTGGGAGGGTCCCCATATGAAATCAATGCTAGTCACCATGAGCCGATCTCCCACTAATGGTCAAGCATGTGGGAAGTTCTTACCATTCATGACCTCATGGACCCTGATGCTTTTAGTTCCATTTCACAGATCCATTCCAGGGCTGTCTGACCTGAAAGCCTTGCCCTTGCGATTGCTCTAGCCAACCTTTCTAGGACTGAGATGAGACAACTACAGTGCAGGTCTACTCGGAAAGTCGCCACTTCTGCAAAGAAAGATCTCACATCTTCCCGTATCACTCTGTACATCATCTGATGGCTTCGGTAAACAGGGAGGAAGCTTTGGGTAATGGAATGAGCAAACCCTCAAGGCCCTGGGGGCAAGTCTCAGCTCTGCAATTTACTAGTTGCATGACCTTGTGATGATAATAGCTGAATGAACTGAACTGTGTACTCCCAGAATTTTTATTTTGAAGCCCTACCCACAATGTGATGATACGAGATGGAGACTTTGGCAGGTAATTAGGGTCAAATGAGATATAAAGGTAGGTGCTAATATAATGGCATTGGTGTCATTGTAAGAGGAGGAGAAGATACCAGAGAGTTTGCTCTCTCTGCCCAGGCAGAGGGAAATGCCATGTGGGTGCATAAGGAGAAGGTGGCTGTCTACAAGCCAGAAAGGGAGCCCTCACCAGATCGAATCTTCCAGCATGTTGATCTGGACTTCCAGCCTCCAGGACTGTGAGAAAATGAATTTCTGTTGTTGAAGCCACTCGGTCTGTGGTATTTTGTAATAGCAGCCCAAGTAGACTCATACAATGGTGAATACCATTCTAAGCACTTTAGAGACATCAACTATTCTAATGTATAACTACGAGGAAGATATTATCACCTGTATATTACAAATGAGAAGCCAAAAGCTTAGAGAGGCCATATGCCTTAGGGGTGAAAAGTAGTTCAAGTAATACACAAAAAATATGAGCACCAGCAGAAGGAGATCAGGAGTTGCCCAGTGCCAAGGATGACAGAGATTGAATGCAAAGGGGAACAAGGAAAGTTTTGGGGTGGTGGAAATATTCTGTATCTCATTTTATATCTTGGTGGTGTCACGTGGGTGTATATATTTGTCAAAACTTACTGAGCTAGGCAGTTAAAATGGTTATATTTTATTGTATGTAATTTATGACCCAAAGATGATTGAAAATTAAAAAAAAGTGGTCGCAGCCAAAAAGAAAGATAGGAACTAGAGTTAGAACATTTGTGTCTGAATTGAATTCCAGCTCCACCACGTATTATTTATGTGCTTTTGATCAAGTTACTTAATCTCTCTGGGTCTCTCAGCCTTCAGTTCTTCATCTCTTAAATGGTAGTAATGTTTTCTCAATATATATTTTAAGACTGTTATGAAAGTATTTCATACTGTCTTTTATTCATGTATGCATTCATCCAACAAGCATATAATGAGCACATTCTGTGAGTCAGGCACTGTTGTTGGTAGCCAGGGCAGATGCACCATTCTGGGAAGTAGAGCAGGAAACCAAACAGAAGGGGGACAGGAGGCCAAGGTGGAGGAATTGCTTGAGGCTAGGAGTTCGAGACCAGCCTGGGCAACAAAGTGAGACCCTGTCTCTATTAACACACACACACACACACACACACACGTTTGTATGTATATACATAAAACACACAGGGACTCTGTGCCCATGGAACTAATTTTCTTTTTTCTAAAGAAGGGATTTATTAGCTTTTTTTTTTTCTTTTAAAAAAAACAACTTTTATTTTAGGTTCAGGGGTACATGTGTAGGTTTGTTATATTGGTAAACTCTTGCCACAAGGGTTTGTTGAACATATTATTTCATCACCCAGGTACTAAGCCTTGTACCCAATAGTTATTTTTTCTATTTCTCTCCCTCCTCCTACTTCCACCCTTTGGTAGGCCCCTGTCCCTATTGTTCCCCTCTGTGTATCCATGTGTTTTCATTATTTAGCTTCTACTTATAAGTGAGAATATGCAGTATTGGGTTTTCTGTTTCTGTGTTAGTTTGCTAAAGATAATGGCCTCCAGCTGCACCCATGTTCCTGCAAAGGACATGATATTGTTCTTTTTATGGCTGCATAGTATTCCATGGAGCTAATTTTCTAAAAAAGGAGAGGAAAGGCCATAGACAAGTAAAACAACAAGTGCAGGTAGAAATACATGCTATGAATGAAATTAAACAAAGTAATGTCATTACCTAGGGAATATATTGGAGAGAATGCACAGGGAAAGGCTTCCTGAACCTTCAGGGGTGTCTGAACCAAGTTTTAAAGAAGGAAGAGGAGATCGTGCAAGGATCTGAAGGAATGGGTCTCCAGGCAGAAGGAATAAGAAGTGCAAAGGCTGGAATGAGCTTGGGCAGTCAAGGAATAGAAAGTCCGGTATGACTGGAGAGGAGTGAGCCAGGCTGAGGGTTAAGGAACAGGAAGAATAGCTCAAAGTGGGTTTGTGGCGAGCCTGGATCAAAGGCTATGTTGTGGAAAATTATTCATGGTGGGGACAACGGTGGAAGCCAGCAAACTTGTAGGATGTCATGACACTAGCACAGGCAACGGGGGCTTGGACCAGGCTGGTGGTCTTAGAGAAGGAGCAAAGCACGTGGACTCTGGATACACGCTGGCGATTGGGTCAACAGGGCAGGCTGCTGTATTGAGGGAGGGGAATGAGAAAGTAAAGACTCAAGAATGGCTCTGAGTGATTTTAACTTCTGCAGCTGGGTAGATGTTGGTGCCCTCTGCCGAGGGAAGGAAGTGTGAAGCAGGAAGCCTGGAGCTCTGGTTTTGACTTGCTAAATTAGACATGCCTGTTAGACAACCATGTAGAGATGGCAGGTCTGCAACTGGATATGAATCTGGAGCTCAGAGGCAAGGTCAAGGCTAAAGATGTAAGGAAATGCCCAGAGCAACGTACAGCGTTTTGTTGTTACCTCTCCTTGCATTCACTGCAGGAATGACCACTTCCTCCTGTCACCTTATAAAGTATATTTCATTCTCCCTAGATGCCTACAGGGGTGGGGGCAAGGGAGTTGGGAGCTCAAGTGTGGGGGCAGGAAAGGGAGGCGAGCACAGAGGTGGTCCTCATGGTTCTCAGTAGACATGAGACACGATAGCCAGTCACTGCACTCCAGTGAGTAGTCCGTTTCCTGAGGGATCATATATATTTGCAGGCTCCCTGTAAGGAGACAAGGTCTAGCTCTGTCACCCAGGCTCAAGCACAATGGGGCAATCATGACTCACTGCAGTCTTGACCTTCTGGACTCAAGCTATTCCCCTGCCTCAGCCTCCCAAGTAGCTGGGACCGAGTCACGTGGTGCATGCCACCATGCCTGGCTAATTTTTGTATTTTTTGAATAATCAGGGTCTTGCTATGTTGTCCAGGCTGGTCCTGACCTCCTGGGCTCAAGCAATCTGCCCACCATGGCCTCTCAAAGTGCTGGGATTACAGGTATGAGCCACCACGCCTGGCCAGTCCTTCTCATTTTAAAGACTACCTTCTGGCTGGGCATGCTGGCTCACGCCTGTAATCCCAGCATTTTGGGAGGCCAAGGCAGGCGGATCACTTGAGATCAAGAGATTGAGACCATCCTGACCAACATGGTGAAACCCCGTCTCTACTAAAAATATAAAAAATTGGCCTGGCACGGTGGCTCACACCTGTAATCCCAGCACTTTGGAAGGCCGAGGTGGGCAGATCACAAGGTCAGGAGTTTGAGACCAGCCTGGACAACATGGTGAAACCCCGTCGCTACTAAAAATACAAAAATTAACTGGGCATGGTGGCAGGTGCCTGTAATCCCAGCTACTCAGGAGGCTGAGGCAGGAGAATCACTTGAAATCAGAAGGCAGAGGTTACAGTGAGCTGAGATGGTGCTATTGCACTCCAGCCTGGGCAACAGAGCAAGACTCCATCTCAAAAAAATAAATTAATTTTAAAAACCCAAAAATTAGCCAGGTGTGGTGGGGTGCACCTGTAGTCCCAGCTACTCGGGAGGCTGAGGCAGGAGGATCACTTGAACCTGGGAGGCGGAGGTTGCAGTGAGCCGAGATTGCACCGTCCCGCTCCGGCCTGGCGACAGAGTGAGACTCCATCTCAAAAAGCAAGCAAACGAACAAACAAACAAAACAAAAAGACTACCTTCTAAGAAGCACTTTCTTGACCATCCTATCTAAAATGGGTCTCCTCCCTTAGCTTCCACTCCCATGGCAGCATTTCTTCAGCCAGCACAATGTTGGTTTCACTGAAAGCAGTCGTTTGTAATGATAATGACTAGTACTAGTTCAAGTTCATTGTCTCTCTCCACCATTGGAGAGTTTGACTCTATGTTGGAAGGAAGTGTGCCTGTTGTGGCGATCCTTGTCAGCCAGAGCTAGCACAGTGCCTGGCACACCCTAGGTGCTCAATAAATATCTGTTGAAGAACTTAATGAGCTATCTCTGAGATATCATCGTTCAGAGTGGATTAATTGAAGCTCCAAGCATGGGCTGAGGCAGCCTTATTCCAGATCACCAAGCCCTTAGCCCAAGGCCAGAAATGGGTTTTTAAAGATGGCATAGGGAGCAATTATCAGGGAGTGTGGAGGCAAACAACACGGCAAATTTCCAAGCCCTGCCAGCCACTGGGCACCGTTTGCATTCATCACTGAGCACCATGGCATATGCAAGCTTGTTAGCAGGATCATGGGCCAGAGATGGATGGATCCACTCCAGCCTCCTGCTAAGCTCCTGAAACAAAAGATTTTTGTAAGTGTTTTGAGTTGTTCTCATGAGATGTCATGGCCAGCAAGCTGGAAAACTGTGTGGCTCTTTGCCAGTTGCCTGGTTTTAAATCTGGTCTTCCATGGAAAATGAAATTGAGAAAGAATTTAAGATTTCTAATTGGGATCTGTCCCCTGGAGGGGAGATGGCTATTTTTATGTTCCAACCCAACACACTGGAGAGATCTGGGAATGCAGCCTGTATCCAACTTCTGGTTTTTTTTAAGACTGAGTCTCTGTTGCCCAGGCTGGAGTGCAGTGGCATAATCTCGGCTCACTGCAACCTCCGCCTCCCGGGTTCAAGCGATTCTCATGCCTCAACGTCCCAAGTAGCTGGGATTACAGGCATGCTTTACCACACCCAGCTAGTTTTTGTATTTTTAGTACAGATGGGGTTTCTCCATGTTGGCCAGGCTGGTCTCAAACTCCTGACCTCAAGTGATTCACCAGCCTCGGCCTCCCAAAGTGCTGGAATTACAGGCGTGAGCCACTGCGAGAGAGACTGGAATGAGAAGCTAAGCACTAGCTGTCCTCCAAAGAGGAAGCCAGAAGCATCACCCAGGTCTCAGCTTCTCAGCAAGGTTTATCCTCCAAATCTATTCAGAGATAGGAAGAAGGGAGTCAGTGGGTCCAGATAAGAAAGTAGGGCTGGGCATGGTGGCTCACACCTCTAATCCCAGCACTTTGGGAGGCCAAGGCAGGAGGGCCACTTGAACCCAGGAGTTCAAAATCAGCCGGGGCAACAAAGTGAGACCCCATCTGTACAAAAAAGTAAAAAAATTAGCTGGGCCTGGTGGCCCACTGCTGTGGTCCCAGTCACTCATGTGGAGGAGGTGGGAGAATCACTTGAACCCAGGAGGTCGAGGCTGCAGTGAGCTGAGATTGTGCCACTGCACTCCAGCCTAGGCAACAGAGTGAGATCCTGTCAAAGGGAGGGGAGGATTCAGACATTTGTTATCTTGAAATAAGAGCCTCTTTCTATGCTGAAGAGTATTAATTTACGCATGTGAATTACCCAATAGGGAGGCATGAAGGCAAAGGAAAAACCTACACACGATTTCCATCACTGAAGAAGAGGGCAGAGTTCATGAGTTAAGAGAAATTGTGATGAATGCAGGGAGATGCTAGAATTTGTTTCTCTTTTGAAATATTGTATATGCCTCTTAGTGAGGGAAAAACTGTCTCTCCCTCACTAAATAGTGTGATAAAGGGCTAGAAGGATCTGCATGTATCAATCACAGTATTTTGGGAGAAAAGGAGGAGTTAAATGTTTGTAGCCCAAGGAAACAGAAAAGAGGAACTAGTGACTCCCCCAGCCCCAAACCTCAATGATATTTGATTATTTAAGAGCTGGAAAACGATGTGTATGACACACCACTCAGGCTTGTTGGCATTTGGTGTCTGGCACCAAAATGGTCAGGGTGAGTTGAGGATCGGGCCCCTTCCTCAGAGATGTAGAACGGTTCTTTGTGAAATGCTGTCTGGTTACTTTCTGGGTGCTCTGATTTGTGGGTGATAATGTTCCCTTTTCCTGCCACCATCCAATCCTTGAAAGTCCCACTGTAAAAGGAAAATGAAAAAGAGACCAATGGCATGGGTTGAAAAAGTGCAGCCGCAACCGATGGGATTTGTAAAGCAGAAACAGGTTCTGTGTGATGCAAGTGAGCACTGTAGGAGAATCCTACCATTCTTTCATATGCTTCCTGAGCCGAAAGCTTTCCCACTCTTCACGTTCCCCACCCCAATCTGGGTCCCTGCTCTGTGCTGGGGGGCCATCAGCCACAGTGTGGAGGTGAAGAAGGGCTGCAGGAGCCCTGGCCTTTGCTTGCTGGGGTTCAGGGTGGGATGGAAATTCTACACTGATGCCAGGACAAATATTCTACTCATCATCACTGATGCTCATGGTCAAAACAAGAAAAAATTGTGGAAAAAAAAATCATTTCTCTCAACATGATGTGTTGCTTTCCTCTCTGAAGTCTCCCCTGGTGAATAGTTCTTGGCATCAGGCAGGCTGGGTGGATCTGAAAGGTCTGTGCCTCTGGGACACAGACAGGGCTACCTGGATGGATGCTGGGGAGGCCAGGCCAGCCCCTCCTTTCAGCTGATGCTTAGAAAAACTTTCCACGTGGCCTTGGGTTGGGTAACCCAGAGATCTGCAGCAGCCTGCTTCTTCCAAACTAAACACTCAGGTCTGAGTTGTTAACTCCAACTAAAGTAATGGCCTTGGGGAACCCAAAGCAAAATCAAACTTACAAAGAAAACTGGTTTTAAACACAGGCTACAAACAACAGTGTGGGATTTAAGCAAAGCTACGCCTTGGAAGAGATCCATGCACTTGAGCAATTGTAAAAAATCAATGCCCTCCACCTATTTTCAGGGGCCATACTGGAAAGCAAGATAGATGTGAAGATGATAGTAGGATGGATGGGTGGGTGGGTAGACGGACGGACGGACGGACGGACGGACAGACAGACAGACAGACAGATAGATAGATAGATAGATAGATAGACAGATAGATAGATAGACAGATAGATAGATTTTAAATTTACTCATGGAGAAACCAGTGCAGAGAAGCTAAGTCATCTCTAGGCATCACAGCGAAAGCACTTCCGAGGAAGAAGAATAAAAGTCAGCATTGTCCTTTAGCCTCTCACAGCAATGGCCTTCTCCTTATGAAACATTCTTTGTCACTGTAAATTTCCCCACTGAGCCCGGGTAGCCAGCAGAGAGGGTGCTATGACCTGCCTGTTTGTGTCCCCCTAAAATGCCCATGTTGAAGCTCTACCCTGCAATGTGATGGCATCAGAGGTAATTATGGAGGTAATTGAGTCATGAGATTGGAGCCCCACTTTGGGGTTAGTTCCCTTAGCAGAAGAGACAGGAGGCCAGGCACAGTGGCTCACGCCTGTATTCCCAGCACTTTGGGAGGCCGAGGTGGGCACATCACGAGGTCAAGAGATCGAGACCATCCTGGCCAACATGGTGAAACCCCATCTCTACTAAAAATACAAAAAAATTGGCTGGGCATGGTGGCGGGTGCCTGTAGTCCCAGCTACCCGAAAGGCTGAGGCAGGAGAATTGCTTGAACCCGGGAGGCAGAGGTTGCAGTGAGCCGAGATCGCAGCACTGCACGCCAGCCTGGTGACAGAGCGAGACTGCTCAAAAAAAAAAAAAAAAAAAAAAAAAAAAGAAGAAGAGACAGAAGAGAAACTGGTTCTTCTCTCTCTCTGCTCTCTGTCATGTGAAAACACGAGAAGATGCCGTCTGCAAACCAGATCTTGGACTTCTAGGCTCCAGAACTAAGAGAAATCAGTGTTAGTTATTTAAGCCACCCAGTCCATGGTTATAGCAGCCTGAACTAACTAAAACAGAGGGCTATTTAAAGAAGGGGTTTGAGTTTGGATTAGAGTTGGCCTGCAGAGCCCTTAGAATTCCTTTTTATCCTGGATTTCTCTTTAATTGAGTCTTATACACTCTTTGTTGGATGTTGGACTACATCAGGGAGACCGTGGATGACTTACCAGTGCTTCTGTGATTTCCGATATGGTGGGGGGTTGCCAATTGCCCCTCATAAAAATACCAAGCCCCTAGTGGTGGTGGAATGGAAATAGTGGAGACAGTGATAAAACTGTGTCTGTGGGTATGTACTCGCCTCACCATAGGCCGTTCTTTTATATGGTTAAGTTGAATTATGAAAGCCCAGGTGTGGCAGGCCAACTAAGCTGGCTCCCCTAGGTCCTCAGCTCCTGGTATTCATGTCCCTGTGAATTTCCTGCCCTTTGGGCATGCATGGTACCTGGGACTTGCTTCTAGTCAGCAGAATATTGCAAAAGTGATGGCACGTCACTTCCTTGATGAGGTTACCTAAGATTGTGACTTACATCTTGTTGCAGACTTTCTCTTTTGCCCTCTTAGTCTGCACACTTTGATGAAGCAAGCAGCCATGCTAGGGAGGCCCACTTGGCAAGGAACTGAAGGCAGCCAGCAGCCCGGGTGGAATTGAGGGCTTCAATTCAACAACCTGCAAGAAACCAAATCCTGCCAACCATCATGTGAGCTTAGAAATGGATCCTTCCCAGTCAAGCCTTCAGATAAGACCCTAGCCCTGCCCGATATCTTGACTGCAGGCTTGTGACAGACTGTGATGCAGAGAACCCAGATAGGCCATGCCTAGATTCCTGAACCATAGAAACTGTGAGATAATAAATGTGTGTTGTTTTGAGCCAGTAAGTTTGTAGTAACTTGTTAAACAGAAATAGATAATTAACATATCAGTCTAGAGTGTTTGCATCAGTTTACTGATATTCAGAGCTATTGCAAGGGCCTTAACTTATATCTTCTTATCAAGGGGACTCCCTAAATAATTTCTCCCAGAATAAAGTGTTTATTCCAAAGGGAAAGAACCTCTTTTACCCTTAGAGCAGTGATTTTTCAATCCTGGCTGCATAGTATCTTTATGCAGAAGGCGGTTTTTTTTTGTAGTGCTGTGCTTCATTTTGTTTTTAATGCCTATGCTGGAGGCCCATTCAGGTAGGAAGGGGGAAGCTGGCAGGTACCCTTTCATTTACAGCTCCTAGTTGTTCCTGTTGGGCAGCCAGGGTTGAGAACCATTAGTTTAGAGTCACATTATGTAACTGTCGGGCACTTTTATAGTGGCTGTTTTGTCCCTGTTTCCAGCATCCAAAGGTCGAGAAATATTGAAGTCTACTCCCAGCATACCCAGCTACACAATAAAGACATGTTTTTAATAAAAGGACATTTCTGTGTCTGGTTTAAATATTCTCATTTTATTGGACAGGAAGAAATGAAATGCCAGGCCATTTAGTTCATGCCCAAGCATCTGGCAACTGGAGATTCATCTTGTAGGGGCAGAATAATGCAGCCAACTTGTGATCCTTTCAAGGGAAGCAGGATTAGTTGGAAAAAAACATAACAAAAATGTTTCACTTTAGTTCTCTTTCTCAGCCTCCTTTCTGAGCCCTTAGCAAAAGCGGAAGAAAGCCGCAGACAAGCTAATTAGAGTTTTACCCCTTCACTATGTGCAGCCTGCAGGGCCAAAGCCAATATGATCTGGAGACACCCAGGGAGTGGCAGCAGGAGGGCAAAGGGGGGAGAAAATCAAGGGGCTTTCTAATCCCCTCCCTGGAGAAACATTTACTGGGAAACCAAGAAGTGAGTTTGCCATGTAGCCATCTTATTGTATAGTTGGTCATGCAAGGTGGGGAGCCAATGGTACTATTGGGGGATGTTTCACATGATCTTATAGTCCAGGAGAGTTGGAAGCTAGAAAGAGTTGGAAGCTAGAAAAATCTTTATACATAGAACAAACAGTTTGAATCATAGCAGTTCAGCTGCTAGAGGATTTAGCCATGAAACTATTCTGGTATAGGATTTTTCTTGAGGCCAGCCACTGATGAGACCCTAGAACCCAAGGAATGATTGTCATGGCCCCTGCTTTTGGCCAGGGCTCAGGCTAGATGCGAGGCCAGGATGCAGAGGAAGAGGAGGAAACCTGAGTGATGAAGAGTCCTTCTTTGTCTCCTTCACTTCACACCTCCAGTTCTTATGATGCTGGCAGCCTTGGTACCTGATGCTGCCATCTTCATCCCTTTATTCTTTCCTTGATGAGCATTTAGTTAGTGTCACAATGTGCAGGCCATGAAGATCATAAGTGAATTAGCCACAAGCCCTGTCCTCAAGGAGCTCAAACATTCATGAGAGGAACAGACACAAGAGCTAACTGGAAAGAAATGTGGTCTAGAACAAGAGCATGCCCCAAATGCTATAGAATTACAGAGGGAGGAGTCATTGATTCCAATTAGGGGGTTAGGGAAGACTTCACCAATCAAGATTTCAGTGATACTCAGTTGTTGCACAATGGTATGAATATGTTTAACACTACCGAACTGCACTCTTCAATATGGTTAACAGAGTAGTTTTATATTATGTGTTTTTTTAACCTGCAATTTAACAAATTGATACTTAGCAAAACTTTCCAGTTGGGCTTAGACTGGATAGCCCAGGTCTTTTCAATAGCTATCCACTTCCAAACTACAATATTTTAAAGAATTACAAAAGTTGTTATGAGGAATGAGAATCATGATAGCATTTGGGCAAGATTTTTAAACCTGAGTAGGATTTTATCAGATAGAGGTAGACAAAGAGAGGTCAAGGCAAAAGGTAGAGGAAATGGTACAAGTAAAGACATTGGTGCTGGGTAAGTTGCATCCAGTGAGGTTTTATATTGATGAAGGGAAGGCAGGAGGAACTGAGACAATGATTTTCTTTTATTAAGATAAAATTTGCATACAAAAATTCACTATTTTAACCATTTTTAGGTGTATAATTAAGTGGTTTTTAGTGTATTTACAGTGTTGTAAAATACTACTGCTATCTAATTCTAGAACATTTTGTCACTCCAAAGGAAACCCTATACCCACTCCCCATTCATGTCCAGCACCTGGGAATTCCTACTCTACTCTCTGTCCCTTTCTTTTTCTCCTCTCCTTCTGGGACTCTCAATATGTGTATGTTGGTCCACTTGATAGCATCCTATACATCTCTTAGGCTCTGTTCATTTTTCTTCATTCCTTTTTATTTCTCTTTCTCAGCCTGGATAATCTATAAGTTCACTGATTATTCTGCTTGTTCAAATCTGCTGTTGAGCCCCTCTAGTGAATTTTTCAGTTATTTCTACTTTTCAACTCCAGATTTTCCATTGGATTCCTTTTTATAATTTCTATCTTTTTGCTAATATTCTCCATTTGGTAAAATATTATTCTTCTGGTTTATATTTTATTTACTCTTTATCTGCTTTAGCATTACTAACAAATTGGAGTTCCAGGGTTTCCTCTTGACCTTCCCTGACACAATAACCTTAACCCCATGGTTCAGAGAGCCAATGTGGGCATCTGCCAGATGCCAAGAATGTCTATTCTGACTACTTGCTCAGGAGCTGGGGAAAATAGCCACAGAATGGGTTTACAGACTCATGAGGCTTAATGTGAGGTGGATTTGTGCCTGAGCACCATTTACTCTCTGACCCCCGTAAGCATCCCCTCTAACTGTTGTCTCAGTAAGAGCTCAGCACCAGCATCAATAATCTCTCAAAGGTTTTAGGATTTCCTTTGCTGTGGTGCACATTTACACTGGTGAGCATCTGAAGCTCCCTTTCTAATAGTCTAGGAAGATCCATAGCATCCTGTAACGTTACCACAATGTCTTTCTTCAAGGGTCCCTGACCTTCCTTTGATCAAGGGGCTCTATGACCTGTCTTAGGTCTTGGAATTGGTTGAAGGGCCATGAATTTCCCATACATGTAAGTTCAAGTCAGGCTTCTGTCTGCCAGATCTAGAGTTCTCTTTTTTCGAGAGTCTTGCTTTGTCACCCAGGCAGGAGTGCAGTGGCACAATCTCGGCTCACTGCAACCTCTTCCTCCCAGGTTCAAGTGATTCTCTTTCTTCAGCCTCCCAAGTAGCTGGGATTACAGGCACCCACCACCATGCCTGGCTAATATTTTGTACTTTTTTAGTAGAGATAGGGTTTCACCATGTTGGCCAGGCTGGTCTCGAACTCCTGACCTCAAATGATCTACCTGCTTCAGCCTCCCAAGGTGTTGGGATTACAGGCGTGAGCCACCACGCCTGGCCTAGATCTCCCTCCTTCCCTCCTTTCCCTCCCTCCCTCCTTTCCCTCCCTCCCTCCTTTCCTTCCTTCCTTCCTTCTCTCCCTCCCTCCCTTCCTTCCTTTTTTCTTTTCTTGCCTTTCATGCATTTCTTTTCTTTCTTTCTTCTTTCTTTCCTTCTTTCTCTCTCTTTCTTCTTTCTTTCTCTTTCTTTCTCCTGTCCCTTCCCCTCCCCTCCCCTCTTCTCCCCTCCCCTCCCTTCCCCTTCCCTTCCTTTCCTTTCCTTTCTCTTCCTTCCTTTCCTCTTTATTTCCCTCTCTCACTTGCTCACTCTCTTTTGCTCTCTCTCTCTTCTTTCTTCTGTCTTGCTTTCTGGTATACAAATCAGTCCAGCCTTTCCTAGGAGGTCCATCTACTTTTCAGTCCTAGGAACTCTATGATCCACAATTTGGATGACTTCCTTGGCCCTGCTTCCTATTACAATGACCACATCCACTTTGTGTCTGGAAGTTGAGCATGGCTACACAGTGTTTGTACCCTAGTACCCCATAATCCACACTGAGCTCAGGGACCCAGGTTAATGGCAGCATCTCCCACATTCATCTCTAAGCTTCCAAGTATGGCTGCCTCTGTGCTTTTCAAGGATGCCAACGCGTGATACTTTTTAAAGTGAATGTGTTCTGGGTCTTCTCAGGTGCCAAGTTAGGAACTAGCTGACTGAGTTGCAATTAGAACCTTCCTGTCTCCGTAATCCTTTGGATCATTTTGTCTAAATTATACCTAGCAACTTCTGGCATCTCATCTTCATTCAGCATAGGTTACCATTGAGTCTATAGTTCAAGTAACTGAGCAAGAACCACCTCCAGCTGCCTGAGTTAGCTAGCACATTGAATCCTGACACTATCAAACACACCCATATAAATAAATTCTGCACAATCTAAACTTAGGTTTCCCCTTTGCTAATCTAGGAAAGACACTAAAAATCCATTCCCACCGTGTAACCCTTAGGCTTTAACCACTATAAATTAGCAAAATCTTGAAATTACTTTGGTGTGTAAGCAGTTTTCTGAGTGTGACTTGGTGAATTTCCCTATGCTCAATTAATCTAATTATAGATCTAGAGGTAAAGATGGAAAGGTAGCATGGGCAGGGTCAGTTTCACAGGCCTCTGACCATGCAGTCACACAGAGCCTTGTGCTTCAGAGGGTCTCACACTTGGTTTAATGCTTTGCTGTTGCTGCCTTGAAATTCTCGATTTTTAAAATAACGGGCTCTGAATTGTCATTTTGCACTGGGGTCCTGCAAATCATGCAGCTGGTTCTGAGAGTGGGGCGTGAAGATAACTGGGCTCTTTATACACAGTAACTATCTCAGGAAAGGCCACGTGTGGTCCTTAAGCAAGGTAAGGACAGCTTCATCAGACAGGGAGGGAGCTGCTGTTTCTGCTAGCAGGAAAGCCCAATAGGGTTTATGAGTTGAGGGGAATTGGACTGAATGTATCTATTAAGATTTTTGAGGTCCCCCTCATTCCCAGTGAGTTACTGAGATTTTTCTATGAGTTCTGGTAAGGCTATGACTTCAACCTAAGTTGCCCTACATCTGATTTTTGGCTATGTTGGCTTTGTGGTTAAATAAATGGACTTTCTGGGTTTTTTGGCCATGGCTTAGGCCAAGAATTATTTTTCTTTTGTTTTTGTTTTGAGATGGAGTCTCACTCTGTTGCCCAGGCTGGAGTGCCGTGGTACAATCTCAGCTCACTGCAACCTCTGCCTCCCAGATTTAAGTGATTCTTCTGCCTCGGCCTCCTGAGTAGCTGGGACTACCCACCACCAGGCCCTGCTAATTTTTCTATTTTTAATAGAGATAAGGTTTCACCATGTTGGCCAGGCTGCTCTCAAACTCCTGTTGGTCAAGAATTTAAACCCATGCTAGCTATGGCCCACATGCTGCTATCTTGATTTCTGGAAACTGCAGTTTGAAGATTCTAGACTCTACCTGGCTCTTGTTATGTGAGTTTGGAAGTCTCCTGGGCTCCTTGTACCACAAAGGGAAAGTAAACAATGGCCTGGATCTTGGAGATAGTGCCCGGACAGGCTGGCTACAGTGCATCAAGGTCTGAGTAATTATTAGAGTGTGAAGCATAATATATTCCTACAATTAACAGATGACAAGGGTAGCATAAGATGACAGTGCAGCAGATAACAGGGACCTGGGGATCCTCTGTGTTTTTCTGAAGACATTGATTAATGTTGCTGCTTGTCCCTTGTGAGGAGCCAGGCAGGAGAACACTGCTTTTCTGCAGGTGTGTTGAGAAACGGAAACCCCAGGGCGAGATGGGGTGAGGCCACATCCAGACAGGGCCAGCAGAGCAGGCTTGAATTCAGGCTCCTCAGTGCCCCAGGTGTTACTCACAGGCGTTCCCCCAAGAGGATCTAAATCACTTTTCCAGGCCAAAGCTGGAAATCCTGAAATCTCCCTGACCCAAAAGAAACACTCATCATCTCACTGTTGTGGTTGAAATCGCCGCTCGTATTTATTGGAAAAGCAGAACAGTATGCACCTGTAGGGGTGCAGCTTCCATGGTTCTCCAAGCACGGGTTGTACATTACCCTTAGGCTGACCATTCCCTTGCGGGGGCGCAAAACTGCTTTGAGGAAATGTCCCCAGGAGGAATAAACTAGAAGACGCACCTGCTATTTCACCATACTGTGGAGAATACAGCTAATGAAGTGGTGGCAGAAGCTTGGCCGTGTGAGTGCCCCAGGGTAAAAGTCTCTCTTCTGTCCAGTCCAGAGCAGAGACTTCTCCCCCTTGGACAGCAGCCTGCCACCAAGACTCAAGCAACGTAAGAGTCATCTCCCCAGACTGGCTGTCAGAGCAAGAAGCACCCAGCTTTCCTAAAGGCAGAAGAGTGGAAATCTGACAGTGCCTGCCATTTCCGGTACAGAGGACAGCATCACCAGGCCCTGCAGTGTCTGGGGGGCAGATCCTTTATTGGTGGAAGAGCAGGGAAGGGCCCTTGTTGGGTTGAAAGGCCATGATCAGAAGATAACCCAGAAAAGGCCACTCAGTTGACTTCTTAATCACACAGCTGGGACCCACTCAAATGTGCCTGAGCAATAAGTCTAGTGAATACTCTCATTTTTACTTATAGTAGTGTCTTAAAAGTTTTATTTCCAGAAAGGTGAAGTGCTTTGGTGGTGTAAGGAACTGACGTAAGGACAAGTGCACTGACGTACATGTATTCCTATCGGAACAAACAATGCTTGTTGTGGGGGAAAGTGTTTGCATAAAGAAGAAGAGATTGGAATCGCTGGAATGAGCCCTTTGGGAGCCTGGCTGGGAGTGAGGTCAGGTCACGTGATCCCAATAGGTAAGGAGGTGTCTTTGCAGAAGTTCACAGCGTCTTGGAGCACCTCACTTTGAATTCAGAGACATTAGAAACAATTACTGAGCAAACAAGAAGTTAGACTATAGCAGTGGCTGAGAGATTGCTCAGTTTCTCTCAATTTAGGAAGCAGTCTGATGACCCATGGCAGGCCGATCAAGGCAGTTGCCCCCTGTGTTAAGGCGACCCATAGGTATCATCTTCAACTCTTTGTAGCTGGTGTTGGAAATCAGGTATAATTTATCTTGTTTAATTACCTGCTGCCCTGCTCCTAATTCCCTCCCCTGTGCTGAGCTTATGAAGTCTTCACCTGCCTCAGCTGGAAGGAAAATGCTGGCTGGATAGGGAGGCCCTGCATGTGTTGATTTTCAGGCATCTTGGATGCAAGGCCACCATCCCCTTCCAAAGATGTGGCCAGTGAGGTGCCAGCAGGTTCCAGCACCAGCGTCAGCTCACTCATCAGGACTAATGGTTGTCCTGGACTGGGGAGCGGGGAACCACCCTGATTTTTTTCTGAAATAAAGGCTAAGCACGTTGATGCCTTTTACACTAGAGATTCTAAAATGTTCTCTCCCCAGTCAGGGCTCTTTCTGGGCTGCTCTGCAGGCGAGCATTCAGCACTCAGGGATCCCGCTGCCTCTGGAATGCCAGGCACTGCGTCTGGGGTCAGGCCAGGAAGGGGCAGCGCGTGGGGTCTGACATTGAGGCCAGCACCCAAGGGGAAAGCAAGCCTTGCATTTTATCCATTTAGACTCTACCAAATGCGTGATTAAAAACAAAAACTCCTACAACCCTTGAAATAGCTGCATGTACAAAACCTCACTCATTCTCAATTACCGCCAGGATTGGCCCTGCACACCTGGCAGCCCCCAGGCCCGTTACCCCCGCAGGTAGGGGGCGCGCACGGGCCCCCGGGCGTTGATGTGCGGCAGCGCGCCCGCCGCCAGCTTCTCACTGAGTTTCTGGTTCGCCAGCTCCAGGTGGCGGCCCTTCTTACGCGCCTGCCGCAAGGACCTCTTGACCTTCTTCACTCGCTCCCGGAGCTGCCGGTTGCGCTTCTCCAGGGTGGCCACTTTCTGCTGCAGTTTCTTGACGTGGTCCTCCTCCTCAAACAAGGCCTTCTGCACCGAGGAGCACATGAGCTGGAGGCAGAGACAGCGTGCAAGGAGAGGAGGTGAGTCCCAGAAACTGCGCTGCGGCCAGGGGAGTCCCAGAAGCTTCCCCGAGTGCTGACAGCAACACAGACCCCGATTCCCCACCCCAGCATGGGGATAAACCCCGGGATGTCCTTGACGGTGACATTCCCTGCCCTCCACCCTGTGAATCCTGCCCTGGCCTCAAATACAGAGCCCCCGTTTTGCTTTCCATACTTGGCTTCCTTGGAAGGTGTCGTTTTCAAATGATATTCTGAATATTTGTCATGCCTAGCAAAAAGGAAAGAGCCCCGCTTTGGTAGAAGACCAAAACCAGAAATGCACACAGAAGGTGGACAGTTCCGGGAATGGGGGGAGTCAGGTGGCCTAATTAACAAAGGCTGAGCCACTTACATTCGCGAAGGCTCTGATCAATGCTGGCCTGTCCAACTGAAGGGAGGGGTTCCCTTCAGCAAAAAGGGACTCTCTCTGCTCCCTTTAGCTGGGCTGGCCAGCACACAGAAGGTGGATAGTTCACAGGAAAGAAAATGCCAGTATCTCTTAAACGCATGAAAAGATGCTTAACCCCACTCATAATAACATAAAAAAAACAAATGAAAGCCATGGTGAATTACTATTTTTCACATATTAGATTGGCAAAATTTCAGAGTCAGGATTTGGGAAAACAGGTGCTATCATACTGTCAGTAGAGTGTTGACATCTATAAAGACCAATCTGGCTCTGTCAAAATAACTGCATATACCCTTTGATCTAGTAATTCTGGGACTATCTCAGATAAATACTCTCATATGTGCAAGCTGCCACATGTGCAAACATAATGGCATTATTATATTAAAAGATTGGGAACAAAAAATACCCATCAAGAGAGGTCTGGTTCCATAAATTTTAGTAAATCTACACAATGCAAAGGTTTGCCGTTTTTAAAGGAACAAGACAGCTCCATGTGAATGGTGGTGTAGCAATGTCTACGTGGTGTTCATATTGAAAAGCTGTGCAGAACAGTGTGTATAGTGTGATACCAAGAGTGCGAAATACGGTACCCATCTGTGTCCGTTTAAATATGCATACACTATCTCTGGGAGCATATGCAAGAAACGGGTAAGGGTGGCCATATCCGGGGAGCAGAGAGGACAGGAGGAAGAAGATTCATTTTCACTTTTGTACTTTTTGAATTTTGTATTTCATAGGTTTGGCTGTGTCCCCACCCAAATCTCATCTTGAATTCTAGCTCTTATAATCTCCATGTGTCATGGGAGGGACCCAGTGGGAAGTAATGAAATCATGAAGGTGGGTTTTTCCTGTGCTGTTCTCGTGATAGTGAATAAGTCTCACGAGATCAGATGGTTTTAGAAAGGGCAGTTCCCCTGAACGCTCTATTGCCTGCCATCATGTCAGACATGACTTTGAGCCTATTCACCTCCACCATGATTGTGAGACCTCCCCAGGCATGTGGAATTGTGAGTCCATTAAACCTTTCCTTTATAAGTTACCCAGTTTCAGGTATGTCTTTATTAGCAGTGTGAGAACGGATTAATACAGTAATAAGGCTGGCATTTCCTTTATATGTGTGTGAGCATATATGTAAAAAGAGGTATTCTCCAATCTTTCTCCTTTCTCCCATTTTACCTCATCAGAAGCTACATTCCCAAAGAAAGACTTGGGCCTCAACTTTCCTCTGCTTAGAAATCTCCATCATTGAGCCGGGCTGGGTGTGGTGGCTCACGCCTGTAATCCCAGCACTTTAGGAGGCTGAGGTGGGCGGATCACAAGTTCAGGAGATCGAGACCATCCTGGCTAACAGGGTGAAACCCCATCTCTACTAAAAATACAAAAAAAAAAAAAAAAAAAAAAAAAGCCGGGCGTGGTGGGGGGTGCCTGTAGTCCCAGCTACTCGGGAGGCTGAGGCAGGAGAATGGCGTGAACCCGGGAGGCGGAGCTTGCAGTGAGCCGAGATCGCGCCACTGCACTCCAGCCTGGGTGACAAAGAGACACTCCATCTCAAAAACAAACAAACAAACAAACAAACAAAACCTCCATCTAGCCCCACTATCTACACTGCAATATGATGGTGATGGGTGAAGAGCTCAGACCCTGAGGCCAGGCTGCTTTGGTTTCCAGTCCTGCCTCTTCCACTGACGAGTGACCTGAGACCTTGGGCAAGCTTCCTAGGCTCAGAGTAGTGGACTCTGGTCTGTATTAGCCAGAACCCACTTCAGTACTAAAGGATTGATTTCCCCAGCTTCTTGGAGTGCTGCAGACCGATAGCCCTAAGCTGAGTCTCTCTCCGGAAACTGACCCTGACCTAAGAGAACTGCCCAAGGTCATGCCCCCTTCTTTGGAGCACCTGTGTCCAAGGACTGGCTGACACAAGGGTATGAAGACCAAGGCCCCTCATCCCAATTTGGAAGATCTCTGAAGGGCGGTCCCTTCTGCTAGGTGTCCTGGGGTAGGCTACAGCCTTTGATGAGACTGGATCACAGGCCGATGTCTGCCTCCGCCTGTTCTTGCTCTTTTCCTCCCAAGGTATTAATCCCAGGAGCATTCTTGAAAACACCACCTATACCTCTTTTACATTTTTTTTCCTTTTCTTTTCTTTTTTGAGATGGAGTCTTGCTGTGTCGCCAGGCTGGAGTGCAGTGGCGTGATCTTGGCTCACTGCAATCCTCCACCTCACGGGTTCAAGCGATTCTCCTGCCTCAGCCTCCCGAGTAGTAGCTGGGACTACAGGCATGAGCCACCAAGCCCGGCTCGTTTTTTTGTATTTTTGGTAGAGACGGGGTTTCACCATATTGGCCAGGATGGTCTCGATTTCTTGACCTCGTGTTCTGCCTGCCTCAGCCTCCCAAAGTGCTGGGATTACAGGGGTGAGCCACTGCACCCGGCCCACCTGCACCTCTTATTCCAAAGTCTACGTCTCAGGGAACCTGGCCACTCTCAGTGGGATGATCATGGTTGTTGGGAGGATTTCATGAGCTTTACTTGAAAAATGTTTAGAACCATGCCGTGGTGCACAGTAAACGTTCACTCTAACTGTTAGCCGTGATTATAGGATAGAGTCAAATCTCCTAAAGCCTTTAACTTTTGTGATTGGACCCGGCCAACGTCTCCAGTCTTAGTGTTCTTCCTTCTGTTCCCACATTTTATACCCAAGGCACACTGGGTCCCACCCAGCTCTTCCTCCAACACATCAGCGCTTTCTCATCCCAGAGGCTCTTCCTTCCGCCTGGAGCGCTGTTCTCCCCAGCATTGCCTGGCCATCTTGGAAGCCCTCGGTGGTCCCCTTTCACGATGCTTTCCACCGGGTCTCCCTGTGTATGTAATGTGTCCCCCTCCCCAGTCTCCATGGCACGCCGTAGCTATTCACACCACACGCCAAGTACCTGGTGGCACTAGGAGAATGTGACTCAAGGGCCTTGACATTCACAAGTCACAAGCTCCTGAAGGCCTGGTTCACATTGGTTTTTGCATCCTTGCTGCCCTGGCCTTTTTAGGCCTACAGTTAAGAAAAAGGAGCCAAGTGGAATGTTCCAATAATACCTGTCATTTAATGAGAAACTCTGGGCTCCCGGGGAAGCTGCTGTTACAGGGGAGACCATATGTGCAACACTGCCCTCTTCTGGCCAAAATGAGACCCCCTCAAAAAGATGAGAAGGTGGGCATGAGAAATTCCCGGGAAAACTGACAGTATTTCTATTGTCTTGTGGATAGATATTAGCTATGGAACTTAGGCTTTAATATGGCCAAGTACCAGGCTGAGCACTGTATACTGACACTCCCTCATTAAGTCATGAGTTTTCTACAAGTTATGGTAGATTCTTCAACCAAGAACAAGACAAAAAAGTCCAAAGTCCATGACAACAAGAGGATTGGGGTTTTGGAAGGCTGCTTGCTCAAATTTTCAAAGAACAGAACCCAATAGTGGCTGGAACATAACATCAAAGAAGAGTTGAAGGCAGGCTCGATGGCGGTGTTCAGAAGCTGCGTTTAAAAATCGTGAAAAATAGAGGAGGATGCTGGGACTTGAGTGATCACGGGTTAAGAGTTCTTTCTAAGACACAACACTCTTCACAGTTAGCCCTCGACCATGGACACAGCTGTTCTCCAGGGTAGCAAGAGGATGAATTTCACCTCCAGCAAGACTTAGAGCCCAGACAAAAGGAAGACCTTGACCCAGGCTGTAAAAACCAAGATGGAACAGAGGGACGCCTTGAAGTGCATCTGTGTGTGTATCCGGAGTGGGAGGATCATTGAGATGGGAATGATAAATTCCCAAGCAAAGGTGAATGTGAAAAGAGTGGATGGGATGAGTGGAGTTCCTTGGTGAACATGTCATTCTTTGGTCCTCGTGGCCTCTAATATGGGTAGGGTTTCAGTAGGAGCAAAAGACATCAAAGGACTCTAGTAACGTATCCAAGACAACCAACATAGCACAGCCATGACCCAGGACTGCTTAGCAGGCAGGTCTGTATCTCTGCAGCAAAGTGGGCCATGCCTCTGAGTAGGGGGAGCCTGTGTCATGTGAATTGAGGCTAACGCCATAAAATAACCAAGCCACTGCTGATGGAGCCGATGGAGCCCTCTGGCATCCCAGCTATCACCTCAAAAGAAAATCCTGTGTTTAAGAAAGCAAGAATTTCTAGAGGAGAGCTGTGCTTTCCAAAATGTGTGTTTCTTTAAGAAATGCTTTCTTTGGAATGCTTTCCAAATGAAATCCATCTCCTTTTAAAACTGCTTTAAAAAGAAAAAAAGGTCCAGATACGCTATTTGCTCATTTTGCTTTGTGGTATTTTTTGGTAAACTGAGAAGAGCAGGGAAAGGCCAGGCCAAGCTGAAACAGGTACTGCCATATTTTCTTTGAAGAAGAACCAAAGAGAATGTCCTACAGGGCAGCCCCAAAGCAACAGACTCCTCATAGGCAGGCCCCGCTCAGGCCTGCAGCACTCAGCGCCTCCCAGGTGCTTGGGTACCTCTGGCATTTGCCTGCCCAGAGCTTTTCTCTGGAAGTTTCCATGTGGCCAATAGGATGCCTGCCTAAGGGCAGATGGGAAGATTGCCCTGGGAGCCTGCTCTTTTATTTTCGAAAAGACAAAAGTTGGGCTGGGATATCCATCCATCCTTATCTGTCTAAAATAACACTTTTTAAAACCATCAAAGCACACTGATTGTAGAAAAACATTTAAAAAAATATGGGACCAACAAAAGGAAAATCAAAATCATCAATGATTCTATGGTACAGAGATAATCACTGTGGACATTGTAACATTTCTTCCTCGTATTGTTTCTAGGGGTATAAATAGATAACTATTTCAAAGAAAACTGGAGTCCTGCTGTTATTCAGTTTTCTGTTCTAATTTTTTCCCCTTTTCATTTTATCATGATTCTTTTCCAGTCATCGGTCTGTATACTTCCCGTGAGTATTTCATGGGAGCTGGAGGAGGGAGTATCTGGTGGTTCCACTTGGCCACGAGGACTAACTCACTAGGCAAGACTGGCTCACTAGGCCGGGCATGGTGGCTCTCGCCTGTAATCCCAGCACTTTGCGAGGCTGAGGTGGGAGGACTGCGTGATCCTAGGAGTTTGAGACCAGCCTGGGAAACACAGGGAGACCCCATCTCTAAAAAATAAAAATAGCCCGGCATAGTGGTGCACATCTGTGGTCCCAGCTACTTGGGAGGCTGAAGCTAGAGGATCACTTGAGCCTGGGAGGTGGAGGCTGCTGTGAGCCATGATTGCACCACTACACTCCAGCCTAAGTTACAGAGCAAAAGCCAGTCTTAAAAAAAAAAAAAAAAAAGACTGGCTCAGGCTCACTAGTTATTAATCCTCCTCTATCCTTAGGACCACAGGCCAATGGGGAGGGATGGCAAGATGGGGTGCTCATGCATCCATGAGATTGAGTGGCCTTAATGTGGCCTTTTTGGGTCACCTGTCTCCAGTGACGGGACAAATCCGTGGAGAGCTCTTTACCCGGAGCCTCCACCTGAAGTCTTCCTATAAGTTTCCTGGTTTCTCCGGGAAGCTCAGGTGTGAGAAAGTTTCACCATCAACATCTTGAGCAGTTAAGGAAGTATATCCATGATACCATCTAGAATCACCTCTCATTTCCAAAGCGTTTTGGCTTCCATATGTTCATTCATTCTGGCAAGAAGCATTTATTGTGTGCCTGGCACTGTATGGTGCAGAAAGTCCTCCCCAGTTATTCTGGAATATAGCAAGTTTGTATCAAGCTAAACAAAAAGACAGTATGTTTTTTTAAAAAACTATCTCATGGCACCAGACATGCCAAAGAGTCACGGAGAGGATGCTTGCCTTTCACAGCTGCTTTTAATTTAAATAACCACCTATAAAGACAAGACAAAGCGTACTTTCTGAAATGTAAAAATATAAGGGAAGAACAGTCCAAAAGCAACAACACAGACAAATAGCTTGCTTTTTTAACACTTTGTTCCTGTTCTCGGGATTCAAAAATGAGAAGGAAGAAAAAAGAAAACCCAGAGCAGTGATCAGGAAACGATGGCCTATGGGCCACATCTGGCCCCCTGCCTGTTTTTGTGAATAAAGTTTTATTAGACCACAGCTATACTCATCAGTTTATGTTTTGTTTGTGGCAGCTGTTGTGCTGCAATGGCAGAGGTGAGTAGCTGCAACGGCTGATTCCACAAAACCTAAAATCTGGCCCTTTACAAGGAAAAGATGCTGAATCTTAACCTCAAGAGGGGCTCAAGGCAAACGGAGGTGGGAATAGGATGGGTTTGGAGGGCAGCTGGTCTACAGGCAAAGAATGGATGAAGGGCAAAGGGTTTGAAAAAAACACCTGGTGCCAGAGATGCCCAAGAACCTCACTGTCCACATCTCACCCCTTTCCCACCACTTTCAGACATTGTTTTGTGATGATGGCTTTGGCTGCCAGGTCATGGTTCAGGGTCTCCACGATCCTTGTCAAAGGTCCTATTGACTCCATCTCAATGTACTGCAGCCAATTTCAAACCTCCAGGTGGAAATTAACAAACCAGCTCTTCCCAGCACGACTGACCAACTGTTTCTAAAATGCATCCCTTGACATTGGACAGATGAGCCTAGAGCAAGCCCCTGTGCCCTGCTTGGGAACATCAACTGTCAGTGTGGATAAGGGTCTGCAGGGGGTTGCTCTAGTCCCGCAGTTGGTCGGTTAATTCTGAAAAGTTTACATGGCGCTGTGTTTTCTGGCCCAGTAGAGGGCAGAGGCCAAGATTCCTTCATTATCCACATGATTCAGGGACTCTGGGGAGCTTGATGGGAAGCCTATGGGCCTTTACCCACGTCCTCCGCAGTGCCTTTTGGTGTTTTCCATAAACAGGTTGGAAATGCAGCTTTGTTCTCCCATTCTTTAAAAGCCTTTAGAGATAGAGATCTATGAGGAGGTGGGCAGAGAGCCACGTCCACGCAGAACGGTTTCCTGAATGACTCGACAGGACCACACTGGAGGATGCCCAGAGCTGCTGAAAAAACTCCCAAAGCTGGGAAGTGACAGCAGGGAAGTTCTTCTGAGGACTGTCTGGAGGGACAACCTGAGATGACTGCGTGTGGCTTGGCAGCTCGTTCTCTGCTCCACCCAAAGTCAAAAGAGCTGCTTCCCTGGTGCCAGGAGCCCAAACAAAGGGAACGCTCATGCCCAGGCTGTGGCGGGAGGGGAGGCAAATGAAGAGGAGGGCGGAGATGGAGTCAGGGAAGAGGCTGGGGCAGGAGTTTCCTTTCCATGAGGCAGCACCCGGCCTGGCTGGGCAGGGCCACAGCAGCCTCTCCTGCGTCCGCTTCCTGATGCTGCCGGGGGAGGAGGTAGCCGGGCAGTGTGGGTAGGAAGGGGTTTTGGACTCAGGTAACTCTGGGACTGAATTCTGGCTTAAACGATTCCACACTCCACGTACCCAGATACCTGTTAGAGTCCACAGGTCAGGGAGCCCACTCAGCCCCACCATCGGACAGTGGGGTCTTGCTTAAGTCAATGAACCTGTCTTGGCTCAGTCTCCTCATGTATACAATGGGCCTAATAAAGCCTCTTCCCTAGAACTGCTCTGAAGATGAAATCAGATGATAAGGGTAAAGCATCTGATGTAGCACCTGGTGTAGGGTGAAGGACACACAAAGCTTTTGTGATTGTTGTTCGCCCGAGCTTGACCTTTGCTGCTGGAACTCCTCCTCCCTCAGCATCCTAGGTCCTCTTGAGTGTCTGTGATTTTTTGCATCTAATTCCTTCCACTAAATCTCTGCTCACACCTTAACCAAATGATGACATTCTACTTCTTCTCCAAGTCTTGGTTCAAGAGTCACCTCCTCTGTGATGCCTTCCTGGTTCCTCCTAAAGTCTTCCTATAAGGAAGAGCCCTGTCATCTTTTCCTGGTTCCATTGTCAAGTTTATCGCATGGGGCTGTAACTGTTGGCTAGCCTGACTCTCTCCCAGACTGAGTCCCTTGAACACAAGGGCTCCATCTTTTCATTCTTGCATCCAGCACTTAGCATGCAGTAAGCACTTAATAAATGGATGAAGGGATGCAGGTTGAAATAGAAGCAAGTCATTTTCAATGACTCGAAAATGAAAAACCAGTGAAGAAGCTGGAGCTACCTTTTAATGCTGGAGCTGGATTCACCATCTTCCCTGTGAAGCCCCATTTCCCAGGAATAAAGTTAGTTTTGCCGGGTGCAGTGGCTCACGCCTGTAATCCCAGCACTTTGGGAGGCTGAGGCGGGAGGATCACTTGAGGTCAGGAGTTTGAGACCAGCCTGGCCAACATGGCAAAACCCCATCTCTACTAAAAATACAAAAATTAGCCAGGTGTGGTGGTGCACACCTATACTCCCAGCTACGCGGGAGGCTGAGGCAGGAGAATCGCTTGACCGGAGAGGAGGAGTTGGCAGTGAGCTGAGATCGCACCACTGCACTCCAGCCTGGGCGACAGAGCAAGACTCTGTCTCAAAGAAAAAGAAAAAAGAAGAAGATTAGTTTTGACGATTTGTTCTGATAAGATCTGGGAGCTGGATTTAAGGAGCCCTGAACTTGGTGCCTTTTCCTTACTTTCCTTTTCTCCCTGCCCCCACCTGCCCACCCCCTGCTGACTAGCTTATTTTGTACATCCCCATACCAAATCCCTTAAGAATTGCAGGACATGACGCAGATGAGAAAAAATCCATTCTAGAGGGGAGATGCTAGATGATGGAAAACCTGGGTAAGTGCAGGAGAAGGGATCACATTTCAGAAGCTGGGGCCAGGGCCAGCCCTGCTGAGAGTTGGAGCGCAGTAGCAGCTGGATGTGGGAAGCAGGGGGACAAGATCTTAAATGGCCAGGGGTTAAGTCCTGTTGATGGCCCATGATTAAAATCAGGAAACACTGAGCTGTCTTGGGTGAATTGCCTGCCATCAGAGGAAAGGGGAGTTTATTAGCTAAGTTCTACTACAGAGATCATAAAGCCACGTCTTCAGATAAATCTACTACAAAGGTTTCCCAAAATGGAGTCTCCAGGACACTCGTCTCATGAGATGTTTACGTGGGGACCAAAAGCGTGGTTCTGGTTAAAAAAGTTTCAGAAATGCTGCATATTATGGCTTCCTCTGTGATGTAACACTTAGTATCAGCTGTGCACATTGGTCCTGCATTAAACCTCTCTAACTTTGTTTTACCCCAGATCTCATCGGTCTCTGGTGGAGATCTCCAACACGCAGCAAGAATAGACTACAAGAGTGAGTGTCAAGGCTGCTCAGTTACGAGCGGTCTCCTGTGTTTCTCCCAGGGAGTTTTGCAAACATTTTATCTAGTCTGTGATACAAAGAAGCCTGGGAAACACTAGGTCATGGAATACTGATTTCAACTCTAAATCCTTTTTCTAGAACTACCAAGGGGTAGAATGGTGCTGAAATCACAGATTCTTGGCTAAGAACTGTGATTTTTCTTTCTTTTTTTTTTTTGAGACAGAGTTTCCCTCTGTTGCCTATGCTGGAGTGCAGAGGCGTGATCTCGGCTCCCAGGTTCAAGCAATTCTCCTGCCTCAGCCTCCCAAGTAGCTGGAACTACAAGTGCATGCCACCATGCCCGGCTACTTTTTGTATTTTTAGCAGAGACGGGGTTTCACTGTGTTGGCCAGGCTGGTTTCAAACTCCTGACCTCGTGGTCCATCCGCCTTGGCCTCCCAAAGTGCTTGGGATTACAGGTGTGGACCACGGCGCCTGGCCAGAACTGTGATTTCTTAATGCTGACCACTGTCCATGGTGAGTGCAGAGAAGGTGTCCAGGTGAAGTGGGAAGGAAGATGTTCTACTTTTATTTTCAGGATCCCAGAAAATCCACATCACAGTGGATGGGGCTCTGGTCTAGATGCAAGGCTCCATCTACCTGGTGTCCTTGGACACTCATGGTCCTGTGAGTTACAGCATCTGAAAGACATCTTCCAACCTTGGATGCCTCTGCTTGTTTAGTCAAAGCCTCCTTGGGCACCTCAGTCCTTAGCCAGTCACGGCCAGTTAATTCTCTCCCTTGAAAACAGCAGGAGGGCTATAAGGGCACTACAGCCTGGCTGATGCAGGCATTCCCTTGGGAAGGAAGAGTGACATTCATGGCCACTGACCATCGGCCCTCAGATGTGTGTGTGCTCAGCCTCCGTGGCATCCCAGGCTGCAGGGGAGGAAGGGCAAAAGGACCTGATGATGTTATCTTCTCCCCACCGTGCCCAGCAGTTGACAGGTGGCTGCCAGTGGGGCACCCGGGGGCCATGCTTACTCCTGCCCTGCCCATGGAGTGTGGGTGTGCCAACCCTGGCTGAGTGAGGTGCACTGTGTCCCCCATCAGCTCTTTAAGCTCCATGTCTTGGGTCATTGCTGTTGCCCAAGGGAAGAACAGGTCATTGGCCCAGTCAAAGCTTACCCCTTGCTCTGTGGACCCCTGTGCTTAGTGCCGGAAGGGCTCTGAAGTCAGGCTCTCCCTTCCGGTGTCAGGGCAAAGCAATGAGGCTGTGGAGAGTGGAAGGCTGAACCGTGGACTAACGGTGCAGGGTACCAGGTCTCCCAAGGAGGGGGATCCTAGACAGGCACTGACCCAAAGCCAAAGCTGTCCTGCTCCCTCCCCACTGGTGCTATCCACCTGACCCATCTCTAATCTGATGCTGGTTTCCATGGGGTACTTTTCAGGGTCTAGGGTATTGGGTAATTAGGGGCCAGTCTCCAGCTCTTCAACTGAAAAAGGCAGTGAAAGGCCAGGCTCCACCTTCCTCCCAAGGGCTGGGGTGTGTGCCTGTATCCTCAGTACTGGCTGAAAACCCCAAGGGCTCCTGGCCATCCGCCCTCCCGGGGAATGCGATGGGAATTTATGAGCTGTGGTCATGTTCATGTTTACTTCTCAGAGACTGATGACTTGTCCACACAGCCACATCCAGGGCCTGCTTCAGCTAAGAGTCTGTTTATTTGGGAGAATTTATCAAACCCAGACACAGGCTTTTTTCTGCTACTGAACCAAGACAGGTGGCCCTGGAGTTGAGATAGCCCTAGAGCTGACTCTCCTTGGATTGGAAAGAGCTGTGGGTGCGATTTAGCAAGACCTTGCTTCAAATGTGGTTGTGCCGCTTGCTGGCTACGTAGCTGTTTTCCTTTTTAAGGCAGAGATACTGATAATGAGAAAAAGCATGGTGTATTTGGTGTGCCTTAAAGCCATTCAACGTCGAATGCAGTTGCTGCTACATATTGCCAGACTCAGTCAATAACCATATGTCCCCAAATAAATTCTCAGTTAATATTTTATTTGGTAAAAATATTATTGGAAAACCTATAAATAACAGATGATGAGCACAATGATACGTGTTTCTGCCAATTCAAGGATTGTCCTTCCTGGCTTGGTATCTGGCACAAGTCCTTGAAAACCTGCAAGTTTCAATAACTAGTCAGAACAAAAAAAAAAAAAATTTTTTTTTTTTTTGACACAGAGTCTTGCTGTGTTGCCCAGGCTAGAATATAGTGGCGTGATCTTGGCTCACCGCAACCTCCACCTACCGAGTTCAAGCAATTCTCCTGCCTCAGCCTCCTGAGTAGCTGGGACTACAGGCACCCTAATTTTTGTATTTTTAGTAGAGGCAGGGTTTCACCATGTTGGCCAAGCTGGTCTCAAACTCCTGACCTCCAATGATCCACCCACCTTGGCCTCCCAAAGTGCTGGGATTATGGGTGTGAGCCACAGAGCCCGGCCAAGGGCAAAATTTATATGTGGAAGGCAGTATATTACAGAATCCTCCCCAGTGCATAGTTGCGGCCAGCCCCTGTGAAATGAATATTATCTGTGAGAATTTTAAATATGTCTGAATTACTGTTCCATTCTATAAATGACCACAGTTATTCTTAGCGACCTCTTCAACAGTTTGCTGTTCCATGTTTCTGGAAGGCCATTCCATGACTCTGCAAGGCAGGTTCATTCTCATCCTGGTTCCTGTGTCATCTCTGCAGATGTGTTCCCTTGTCACCCCATAAGTCACCTCTCCTAATGAGGCTGTTGCATCACCCTGCTTCTCTTCAGTGCCTTATAACATTGTTGGATTTCCTTATTAATGGCTAATTTGTTCTTTCTTCCACTAGACTAAAAAAAGGGGACTCTATCTCTCGTTTTTACTGCCATAGCCCTTGTGCCTAATACTGTGCCTGACCACAGTAAGTCCTCAACAGAGTCACTGCTGAATGAAATAACACATTTTAAAGCTAATATATGCTAATGTTTTTTTGAAAATTATAAACTAATGAGAAATGGGAAAAAGTCACCTATAATCTCACCACTCAAAGACAACTTGCATTTCTATTTTAGTGGCATGATTTCTTAAACCTGGTTATAAACACTATATTTACTTTAACATTTTAAAAATATTTAAATTGACAAAATTTATATTGAACATGTACAACATGATCTGAAATATGTGTACACTGACATGGCTAATTAACGATGTATTACCTCACATACCATTTTTTTGTAGTGAGAACACTTAAAATCTATTTTTAACAATGTTCAAACATACATTGTATTGTTATTAACTGTAGCCACCATGATGTCCATTAGATCTCCTGAAGTTTATTCCTTGTAACTGAAATATTGTACCCTTTGACCAGCATCTTCCAATATCTCCTTCCAAGTCTCTGGTAACTGCTATTCTACTTTTTGGTTCTTTTAGCTCATTTTTTTTCGATTCTACATTTAAATATTAATAAGATCATGCAGTACTGGTGCCTGGCTTATTTCACTTAATATCCTCCAGTTTCATCCATTTTGTCACAAATGATGGTATATCCTTTTTTAAGGGTGCATAGTATTCCACTGAGTATATACACATCATGTTCTTTATCGATTCATTCATTGACAGACACTTTAGTTTGATTCCCTATCTCGACTATTGTAAGTAATGCTTCAGTGAACATGGGAGTGTAGATATCTCTTCGACATACTGACTTTGGATGTATACCCAGTAGTGGGATTGCTGGATCATACAGTAGCTCTGTTCTTAATTTTTTGAGAAAACTCCATACAGTTTTCCATAATTACTAATTTACATTCCCACCAAGTGCACAAGGGTTCCCTTTACTCCACATCCTCACCAACACTTATCTTTTGTCTTTTTGATAATAGCCCTTCTAACGGGTGTGAGATGATATCTCATATTCATTTTAATTTGCACATCCCTGAGTAGTGATGTTGAACATTTCTAAATATACCTGTTGACCATTTGTATGTCATCTTTCTAGAGGTCTATTTAGGTCCTCTGCCCATTTTTTAAATCAGGTTGTTGGCTTTCTTGCTGTTGGGTGTTTGGTTTCTTTTGGTTATTAACCCCTTATCAGATGTGTGGTGTGTAAATATTTTCTTCCATTTTGTAGGTGGTTTTTTCACTCTGTTAATCGTTTCCTCTGCTGGACAGGAGCTTTTTACTTTGATGTGTTCCCATTTGCATCTTTTCCCTTTAGTTGCTTATGCTTTTGTGGCCATACCCAAAAAATGATTGCCCAGACCAATGTCATGGAGCTCTGCCCCTGTGTTTGCTTCTGGTAGGTTTACAGTTTCAGGTCTATGCTTAAGTCTTTAAACATTGAGTTGGTTTTTGTATATGGCGTGAGATGAGGGCCTAATTTCATTCTCTGCACGTGGATACTCAATTTTTCCCGCACCGTTTACTGAAGAGACTGTCCTCTCCCCGTTGCGTGTCTTGGCATCTCTGTTGAAAATCCATTGACCATACACATGGATTTATTTCTTGGGGCTCTGTTCTGTTCGATTGGTAGATTTCTATTTTTAGGCCAGTGCCATCCTGCTTTGATTACTATTGCTGTGTAGTATATTTTGAAATCAGGTAGTACAATGCTTCTTTTTTTCCCCTCAAGATTGCTTGGCTATTCAAGGTCTTTTGTGGCTCCATATGAATTTTATGATTCTATTTCTATGAAAAATTCCATTAAGATTTTTGATGGGGATTGCATTGAATCTGTAGATCACTCTGGTAGTATAGACACTTTAACAATATTCTTGTAATCTATGAGCATAGGATATCTTCCCATTTATTTGTATCTTCAGTTTTTTCCATCAATGTCTTATAGTTTTCAGTGTACAGTGGTTTCACCATTTTGGTTAAGTTTATTCCTAAGTATGCTATTATTTTGTAACTATTGTAAATAGGATTGTTTTATTGATTTCTTTTCCAGATAATTCATTGTTAGTGCATAGAAATACTACTGATTTTTGTGTGTTGATTTTGTATCCTCAGACTTTACTGAATTTGTTTATTAGCTCTAATAGTTTTGGGTGGACTCTTTGGGTTCTTTTTGTGTGTAAGATCATGCCATTGCAAACAGGGACAATTTGACTTCTTCCTTTCCAACTTGGATGCCCTTTATTTCTTTCTCTTGTCTAGCTGCTCTGGATAGGACTTCCAGTACTATGTTGAATAGAAGTGGTAAGAGTGAACATCTTTGTCTTATTCCTGATCTTAGAAGAAAAGCTTTCAACTATTCACCACGGAGTATGATGTTAGCTGTGGGTTTGTCTTACATGGCCTTTATTGTGTTGAGACACATTCCTTCTATACCTAATTTGTTGGAAGTTTTTTATCATTAAAGGAAGTTGAATTTTGTCAAATGGTTTTTCTACATCTATTGAAATAATCATAAGGTTTTTGTCCTTCATTCCATTAATGTGATGTATCTCATTTATAGATTAGTGTATGTTGAACCATGCTTATATCCCTGGGATAAATGTCATTTGATCATGGCAAATGATCCTTTTAATGTGCTGTTGGATTCAGTTTACTAGTATTTTCTTGAGAACTTTTGCATCTACGTTCATCAGAGATTTTTGGCTTGTAACAGCTTCTTTTTATAGTGTTTTTGTCTGCTTTTAGTATCAGAGTGATGCCATGTACGGTGAGTTTGGAAGTATTCCCTCCTGTTCAATTTTGTGGAAGAATTTGAGAAGAATCAGTATACTTCTTTAAATGTTTGGTAGAATTTAGTAGCAAAGCCATCAGATCCTGGGATTTTCTTTGATGATAGACTTTTTACTGCCAGTTCAATCTTCTTACTCATTACTGTTCTGTTCAAATTTTCTGTTTATTCATGACTTAATCATGGTAGGTTGTATGTGTCTAGGAATTTATCCATTTCTTGTAAGTTATCTAATTTGTTGGCATATGATTGTCTGTGGTAGTCTTTTTTAGTCATTTGTATTTCTGTGGTATCAGTGTAATTTCTCCCTTTCATTTCTGATTTTATCTTTTTTTTTTTCTTTTGAGACAGAGTCTTGCTCTGTCACGCAGGCTGAAGTGCAGTGGCGTGTCCTTGGCTCACTGCAACCTCCGCCTCCTGGGTCAAGCGATTCGCCTGCCTCAGCCTCCCAAGCAGCTGGGACTATAGGCATACACCACCATGCCTGGCTAATTTTTTGTATTTTGTAGAGCCGGGGTTTTGCCATGTTGACCAGGCTGTTTTCAAACTCCTGGCCTCAAGTGATCCACCCACCTAGCCCTCCCAAAGTGCTGGGATTACAGGTGTGCGTGAGCCACCACGCCTGGCCTGAGTTGTCTTTTTTTACTTAGTCTAGCTAAAGGTTTGTCAGTTTTGTCTTTTCAAAACACCAACTCTTTATGTTGTTGATCTTCTGTATTATTTTTCTACTCTCTCATTTATTATTATTTCTTTCCTTCTAACTTTGGGCTTAGTTTGTTCTTCTTTTTGTAGTTCCTTGAGGTAACACTAGGTGTTTACTTGGCAAGTTCTTTTTTGATGCAGGCATTTATTGTTATAAACTTCTCTCTTAGAACTGCTTTTGCTGCATCCCATAAGTTTTGGTATGTTGTGTTTCCATTTTCATTTGTCTCATGACACTTTAAACATTTAAAAAATTTTTTTTCTTTGACCCATTGGTGTTCAGGAACATGTTGCTTAATTTCCACATATTTGGGAATTTCCCAAAATCCTTATAACAGGAAGAATTTTTCTGAAACCAGAATTGATTTCTGGTTTCAAACGATTGTGGTTAAAAAAGATACTCAGTAGGATTTCAGAATTTTTAAATTTATTATCTATCCTGGAGAATTCTCTGTGTGCACCTGAGAAGAATGTGCATTCTGCTGCTGTTGGATGGAATGTTATATATATGTCTAGTGGTCCATTCATTAAATGTCTTGTTTGGGTCATTCATTTTCCTGATTGGTTCAATTGTTTTTCTGCATTTTGCAGGGTGGGGTGGGATCACTGACCTTCCTTAAAACAATTATTTTGAATTCTTTGTCAGGTAGCTCATAAATCTCTGTATCTTTAGAGTCAGTTACTGGTGCTTTATTTTGTTCCTTTGGTGATGTGATTTTTCCATGATTGTTTTTGTGGCTATAATTTGGTGTTTGCACATTTGAGGAAGTAGAGATTTATTTCAGTCTTTGTTTGAGAAAGCCTTTCACCAGTAGCCTGTCCAGAGATTCTGGGCAGGCTGTCTTGTGTGGTCATGGGTGGGTTTGCTACTGGAGCCTTTGGGTAGGCTGGCCTGGTGCCTGGATCCACTACGGTGAACTTGTTAATTGGTACTGTGGAAGCCAGCCTGAAGCCTAGGTTCACAGAAACTGACAAGGTATTGTGGTGGACCTTGACCCTGGATCTGTAGGTCTTGGCCAGGCACTGGGACAGGCCTGGAGCCTGAGTCCATGAAGGCAACCCTTGGTCTTGAGACCATGGGTGCTGACCTGGCACCAGGGTCTGCAGGGTGGACCTGGGGCAGGTATGGAGCCTGGGTACCTGGAGCCATGGGGGCTGGTCTGGAGCCTGGATTCACAGTGGTTGGTCCTGGAGCCTGGGTTCTCAAGGACAGGCCAAGCACTCGATTGTCCTGGGACAGGCCTAAACCGCTGGTCTGCTGGAGAATAGCAATGCAGGGGCTGCCCTGGCACTGGGCAGGCCTGGAGACTATGTCTTAAGATGCCAACCTGGGCCAGGCGCAGTGGTTCACGCCTGAAGTCCCAGCACTTTGGGAGGCCAAGGTGGGCGGATCACAAGGGCAGGCGATTGAGACCAGCCTGGCCAACATGGTGAAACCCCGTCTCTACTACAAATACAAAAATTAGCTGGGCATGGTGGTGCATGCCTGTAATCCCAGCTACTCAGGAGGCTGAGGCAGGAGAATCTCTTGAACCTGGGAGGCGGAGGTTGAGCTGAGATCGTGCCACTGCACTCCAGCCTGGGGGATAGAGAGGGACTCCATCTCAAAAAAAAAAAAAAAAAAAAAAATTGACAGCCTGGGGCCACGGGTGCCAACCTGATAGTATGGTGGGCTCAAAGCCTGAAGCTATGTGGACCAACCTGAGGCAGGAGAATCCTTTGAACCTGGGAGGCAGAGGTTGCAGTGAGCTGAGATCACGCCACTGCACTCCAGCCTGGGTGACAGAGAGAGACTCCATCTCAGAAAAAAAAAAAATTGCCAGCCTGGGGCCAGGGGTGCCAACCTGGTACTATGGGGGGCTCAAAGCCTGGAGCCAAGTGGACCAACCTGGCTCACATCTGGTCTGGAACCTGAAGTAAGCCTGAAGTCTGGGGCCATGAGGACTGGCCTAGCACAAGGCTGGCCTGGAGGCTGGGTCTGTGGCTGCTGGCTTGCTGAGTAAGGCTGCAGGGGCCTGTCTGGTGCTGGGGTGGATCTGAAGCCTGGAGCTATGAGAGCCATCTAAGTGCTGGAAGCAGTCCAGAGCTTGGGGCTACTGGGTTGGGCCCGGAGACCAAGTCCATTGGGCAGGTCGGGTGCCAGAGCAGGCCTTTATGCCCAGTGCAATGGTACCAGCCTGGAGTCTGGGGCTGTGAGGCCCTTGCATGGCACTGGGTTTTTCTGGGGCAGGCCCAGTGTAGGTCTGAGGTGAAGTCCAGAGCTCACTTCCCTTACCTTCCCCCAAGTGGAGAGGATCTCTCTCCATACTGTGCTGCCCGGGGTTGGGGGAGGTAATGTTGGAAATGTCCTTATTTCTTCTTCTTCTTTTTTTTTTTTTTTTTTTTTGAGACAGTCTTGCTCTGTTGCCCAGGCCGGACTGCAGTGGCGCTATCTCGGCTCACTGCAAGCTCCGCCTCCCGGGTTCACGCCATTCTCCTGCCTCAGCCTACTGAGTAGCTGGGACTACAGGCACCTGTCAGCACGCCCGGCTAATTTTTTTTGTATTTTTTAGTAGTGATGGGGTTTCACCGTGTTAGCCAGGATGGTCTCGATCTCCTGACCTCGTGATCCGCCCGCCTCGGCCTCCCAAAGTGCTGGGATTACAGGCGTGAGCCACCGCGCCCGGCCAGAAATGTCCTTATTTCTATGCCACATTGAGATGCTGTGATCTCTCACCTGGTTTCCCCAGCTCTTGGGAAGGTGTTTTCATGTAGGGATAGTTGTTCAAACTGATTTTCTGCATGGGAGATGAGTGGTGAAGAGTCCTCTTTTGTCATCTTGCTGACATCCTATGTCTTGGAACACAGTGTCTTTTAGTGTGAATTTCGCTTTCTAAAATTTACATGGTATAAAAACATTGCAACCCGAGTTTCATTATTCTGATGGCTGTAATCATTTCAGATGACTCTTTACTTTACCATAGTCCTTTTGTTGAGTCTGTGGGCTGTTACTGAATTTTGTACTTTCCTAAAGATTTTGATGTGCCATGTTTTTCTTTATCAGGATGATTTCTTTAGGATTGACACTCAAAAGTGAAATTACTAGAAGTTATGAACATTTCTTAGAAGTATGGCTTTATGTTGCCAAGTTGTTTTTTAAAAATGTCATACTGACTGAAGGTTTAATTTTTCAAATTTCTGAGTTTACCTAGAATCTAGTTGGGTATATGGTATGAAGGGAGTATATAAAGCGTTTCCAAGTAGCAAATCAATTATTCTCCCATATTTTATTAAATACGGCTCCCTTCCCTACCCATCTGTATTACCTCCTTCTTTAGGATTCTTACATATGCTAAGGTCTGATCGGACCCACTTTGTCCTGTTTAGCTATGTGTTAATAAGTACTCCAGTGCCATATGACTTTTGTTAAATTAGTTTTATAATATATGATGTGATAGGATATTCCTTTTTCAAAAATTTCTTGGCCAACGTTTTTAAAATACAGAAGGATTCTATAAAGATCTTAAAATATAGTATGAAACCTTTGCAGTTCCATACAAGCTTTGAATGGATCAAACACTACAAACTATATTAGACTATTGCAAAGTTATACTTTAGTTCTCTGATCAGTTTCTATGCCCATTATTTTTCCTTAAAGACACTCTTGATTCCTTCTGTAATTCCTAATCAGGGAACCAAAGCCATAAAATGTTATGCTTCATTCTGGATTTAACCTATAAAAGTTGCATTTCCCCTTCTTCTCATTACCTATCTAGAAAAATATGCACAGATGTTGATAACAGGATGATCACTGAAAAAGCAGGAATGACTTTAAGACCCATGCATAGGAGAACAGTTAAATAAACTGCAGCCCATCTACCCTATGTAACACTGTGCGATTAAACAGATGGAAGGGGGAAGGCTTCCAACATACATTATCAAGTAGAAAAAAAAGACACCAAGTTGGCCAGGCACGGTGGCTCATGCCTGTAATCCCAGAACTTTGGGAGGCCGAGGCAGGCGGATCACGAGGTCAGGAGATCGAGACCACCCTGGCTAACACGGTGAAACCCCGTCTCTACTAAAAAATACAAAAAATTAGCTATGCATGGTGGTGGGCGCCTGTAGTCTCAGCTACTTGGGAGGCTGAGGCAGGAGAATGGGCGTGAACCCGGGAGGTGGAGCTTGCAGTGAGCCGAGATCGCGCCACTGCACTCCAGCTTGGGTGACAGAGCAAGACCCCATCTCGAAAAAAAAAAGACACCAAGTTCTAGCACCATTCCTATAGTATGATACCATACAGTTTTTAAAATGCCCACATAATTATTTTTTAAGGGTCTGTGTATTATGTGTGTAAAGACCTAGGCTGGAGGGGTCTTTATTGTTAGAGTGAAAAGGAAGCTGTGTTTTTACTTGCAATGCTTACATTTTTACACAGATCATGTATTTGTACATGCTTTGCTTGTGTAACTAGAAATGAGTACTACTGGCCAGGCAAGGTGGCTCACGCCTGTAATCCCAGCACTTTGGGAGGCTGAGGCCGGCGGATCACTTGAGGTCAGGAGTTTGCCATCAGCCTGGCCAACATGGTGAAACCCTGTCTTTACTAAAAATACAAAAATTAGCTGGGTGTGGTGTTTTGTGCCTGTAGTCCTAGCTACTTGGGAGGCTTAGGCAGGAGAATCACTTGAACCCAGGAGGCAGGGTTTGCAGTGAGCTGAGATCATGCCACTGCACTCCAGCCTGGGCGACAGAGCAAGACTCTGTCTAAAAAAAAAAAAAAAAAGAAATGAGTACTATTTTAAGAGTCACACTCTTTAAAGGGATTATCGGCTCCGGGGCTTTATTCCTCTTGCAGTCGCCTTGATGCCTTTGCACCTTGCAGCTCCTTCCATGCTCAGCACAGACTTGTGGTCCCACAGAGTACCCAGGGTGGGTGGGGGGTGGGTGTGAGCCCGAGATGGCATGCAACTCCCAGGGAGATGTGCTGTGACTAAATCCTTGCCCTGCAGGGATCACAAAACTTGGCAGTTGCCAGTTTATGTAAGAAAAGCTATGCTCAGGAAAGAGAGAGGGAGTTTGACCAGGGATGGGCAGTGACTTGGAGCCTGATCATGAGTGGAATTGAGGCTCCCCAGCCACCAGTCAAAATTCCATCTAGTGGGCCCAGAAGGGTTCTCAGCAGAAGGTTGTGTCCCATAAAAAAGGAGAAGCTGCTAAACATGCTAAGTGCATTAGTCTTTTTTCATGCTGTGGATAAAGACATACCCGAGACTGGGTAATTTATAAAGAAAAAGAGGTTTAATGGACTCTCAGTTCCATGTGGCTGGGGAGGCCTCACAATCATGGTGGAAGGTGAAAGGCACGTCTTACATGGCGGCAGGCACGAGAGAATGAGAGCCAAGTCAAAGGGGAAACACCTTATAAAGCCATCAGATCTCATGAGACTTATTCACTACCGGGAGAACAGTATGGGGGAAACAGTCCCTATGATTCAATTATCTCCCACCGGGTCCTTCCCACAACATGTAGGAATTGTGGCAGTACAATTCAAGATGAGATTTGGGTGGGGACAGAGCCAAACCATATCACTAAGGCTTTGGACATCAAATGTGGACATTTCAGGGCTGGTTCACGGCTGTGGCAGGGAGCAGTTATTTACCCAGGGCAGAAAGTTTCATCGACTGAGGACTTTATCTTCACTTCATTCTGGTGAGGGAGAAACCATTCTTTGAGAATTTACTATGTATTAGGTTGGCGCAAAAGTAATCGTGGTTTTTGCCATGACTTTTAATGGCAAACTTTAGAAGTTTTAAAAACTTTAAAATGTTACTAATACCAGGCACTGTATGAGAAGTTTTGAACACATATCTTATTATATTCTGACATTCCACCCATATGGGAGGTTGTACCATTCTCCCTGTTTTGTGGATTATAAAAGCGAAGCTCAGAGCACTGACGTCACTTGCCTAAGTCCCCGTGACAAGTGAAGGAGCTTGAATTGGGAATCAGAAGGTCTATCTCAAAAGGTAGCGCTCCCATGCTCATAACCTCCATGGTAGACTGACTACCTCTAGGAAAACTTGAGGTCTTCAAATAAGAAGATTTATTTTGCAAACCAGGGGCTCACAGAGGAGGGCAGGCTTTCAGCAGCCTTGGCTTCCCCTAACCCTCGGCAGCATATGAGAACATTCTCTTTGCAGAACAACTGCCTTCCAACTACTCTCAAGAAAAATGCAGGCAAGCTACATATTATGATATTTGCCTGGGACATCGTGGTTTTAGTTACCAAAAAAATAAAACAACCTTTCCAGCTGACTGCCTTCTCATCTTCTTCCATAATCTCTCTTTTGCGAGCAGTCTGGGTATTCAATTTAAAATGAATTAAGGAGGCAATTGAGGAAGGACGTCAGTCCGAGCTTTTAAAAACTCACAGTTAATGAACATCAAATTCCATTCTAGTCTGCAAGAAGGTAACCTTTTGACTTGTAAACTTTATACATCCTCTGTGCTGTCATCTGTCCCCAAGGCTGTCTTTGTACGTCTGTGGGCAAGGTCAGCCTGGGGCCCAGAGCTGGCCTGTGCAACTTCAGCAGCCAACCCCCTCCCCGACTCGTCCCAATGGTGCCCTCTGATGAACTTGAACCTGGAAGCTCTGTCTCTCACTGTCAGACTTCTCTGACCAGTGGAAAAGCCAGGCCTTATCTTTTTCAACTTTTTCAAATGATCTCTTAAAAATTGTAGCAAAATATACATAACATAAAATTTACCATCTTAACCATTTTAAGTGTACACTTCAATAGTGTTAAGTACAATTACATTGTTGTGCAACCAGTCTCTAGCACTATTTATCTTGCACAACTATAATTTTTTTGCATTGTAGTTAACTGCATAGACCATAAAAGTTATCGTAGCCTTTTTTTTTTTTTTTTTTTTTTTAAAGACAGGGTCTAACTCTGTCACCCAGCTGGAGTGCAATGGCCCAATCATGGCTCACTGTAGCCTCGAACCTTCTGGGCTCAAGTGATCCTCCTGCCTCAGCCTTCAGAGTAGATAGGACTACAGGTGCAGGCCACCATGCCTGGCTAATTTTATGTAGAGATGGGTCTTGCCATGTTGCCTGGGCTGGTCTTGAACTCCTGTTCTCAACTCTCCTACTTCAGCCTTCCAAAGTGCTGGGATTACAGTCATGAGCCATTGTGCCTGACCCTATCTTAACTATTCCTAAGTGTACAGTTCAGTAGCATTAAGGACATTCACGTTATGCAAACATTACCACCATGTATAGTCCAGGCTTTATCTCTGACTCTCATTCCTCTTATCATCTGTTCAGCTTCTGCCTTTACAAACCGACTTCCACTTCTCCAGATGGTTCTTTGCTCTCTTACATGAGTGCCGTGTTTGTGAATCCAGTCTACAGCGTGAGCTGCCCACGGAGCACAGGCTCCCAAGTTACCCGCACTCGGACGGGCTTCTGCAGACCTGGGTGGGAGCTCCCATCTGTGCCAGTTCCCAAAAACTCCTCCTAGCCCAGGCCCTGCATCCCACCCTCCCATCTGTGTCAGAAGATGCTTCGGAACCACATGCATGAGTTAGAATTGGCCCAGCACCTCCCTCAGCAGTTGACCCAACCCCCAGAAACCTATTCTCTCCTCCACAAAATGGGGCCACTGCTGTTAGGGTGGCTGTGACAATTTAAGAAGAGGCTTGTAAGGTCCCAGCACCTGGAAGGCCATCTTGGATGTTAGCTGTCACATTCTATTCTAGAAGACAACCTCCCCACCCTTCCTCACTTCCTTCCTTCCCAGCCCTTCTCTCTGAAACATGCTCTTCCCCCTCCCGGACCCCTTCCCGCGCCGCAGGAACCCAGGATGTTTATGTTTTCCCCGGATGTGGTACATTGTAGGAATCTGGCTGTTTTCTGAACCTAAGGAGTGTCAATTTCTCACCTCTTCCCTTTGGCTGAGTCTGGCAGAAAATGCCCACTTAGATGTTGCATCTGATAGTATGGGATGTACAGAAAGAGATGCTTCCCCAAATGCCAATTTATAGCCTAGAAGAGGAGCCCGGAGCCTTCCGGACTCAGGAAAACATACTCTTGTTCTGACATTTGCCAAATGTTCAATATATAAACTTACGACATTCTTTCCTTCCCTCTCCCTTTGTGAGTGAGATAAGACAATCCCTTGATGAATTGGAATACATCACTTATTTTTAAAAGTCATTTGGGGGAAGAAGACCATCTGGTTGCTTAGAAAGTCTCAGAACACAGGAAAGAAACTGAGTAGACAAAACCAGATTGGGATAACCTTCCACAGACTCCCCATGGACCCACCATCTGGAAGTTTAATCTTCTAGAAGGGAAAGTAATCTCTGGGTGCTGTTCATCTGTTTGGGGAACACAGGTCAGTACACTTGCAGCATGTCATGTCTATGCTCAGAAACCTTCTAAGGCAACCAGAGGTCGCCATGAGATAGACGGTCCTCCCTCTGACATCATTACTTTTTCACAAATACCTGAATTACAGCCACTCTGAAATACTCATTATTCCCTGAACATACCCCAAACATTACTTCTGAGTCTTTATTCTGCTGCTTCCTCCTGGCACGCCCTTTCCACCGGCTTAAGTGGCACCGTTTGCATGGCCAATGTGATGCTACCTTCACAAAGCCACTCCTGGGTCCCCTGACTGCCTGAAACCCACCACCTCTGGCCTCCTATGGCTCTTGGAACCTCCCTTTTTGCATTAATCCTGCAGAGGTTAGAATGGAAGCAATGATGTGATATTTTGTGATATGATACCTCGATGGGTTTTCCTTTGGGATATGCGTCACGGTCATTTCTAGCCTTTTTTCACCTCCATGCACCAGAATGAGTTCCGTGAAGGCCGCATCTGTGTTTGACTCCGGTCTGTGTCCCTCCCGACCCGTCTCCATGCCTGGAACTGGGCAGGTACTCGGTAAATTTTAATCACTTACATTTTACAAGTCAATAGTGCTATTCTGAGCATAAAGGTTTCAGACAACGTCTGCTGTCATGTGTATCTTTGCAAATATCGATAAGGACATCTGAACTCGACACTCCAACCCTGCTCCTCTACCCACTCAGGGAATGGCTACACTTTGCAATGAAGCCAGGGGTGAACGGAACTTCACCTTTGATAGGTGAATGAAACACTAGGTTTGGTGTGAATTTGTGAGCCCAGTTTTGTGCCTTAAAGGAGACTGGCTTCAAATGCTATAGAATTGCCATGGCCTCAGTTTCTGCTTTAAGCACCTACTATCATTAAAATAGTTTATGCAACCTTCTAAAGGAAGCTGAGTTATGGGGGACCCTTCCCAATCTCCCTGAAATCTGTAAAGGAGACTAAGAGCTGGATATTCTATAGTCCAACTCTGTCTCTAAACCACTGAGACCTCTTGAGTTGCCTATGTCGAGGCCCTCTAAGTAAGGCCCTTTGCCGTACAGTGTGGTTGAAGACATGGAGGGCATTGCACTGGTAGGTTGCAACTGGTTTTGAGCAGAAATGGGCTCATTATGTTTTAGGAAATTGTGTGCTTGTGGGTTGAAGGAGAAATCCTAGAATGCTTTCTGAAGCGAATATTCGTTGCCAAAACAATTTATAACTGTGTTGCCATGGAAGCCAATATGTCACGTTTCACTCAGCCTAAGAATATCTAAACTCTAATGATTCTGAGAATAGCCGAAGTGGAACAGCCAGGTGTGATCTCTATGAGAGGCCCAGGGTTAACATCCATTTTCCAGTTTCTAATCCACGGTCTATGAATCTCTCAAAATTCCCAACTTCTTACTCTGAATGTCATTTTGGGAACGTGGGCTTTCCAACTGGAGTATCTGTGAGGCAACTCCTCCTCTTCTCTCAACCAGGTAGTCACCAGGCCAGATCCTGCTTAGCTTCCAAGATCTGACGAGATCAGGGGCATTCAGGGTGCTACGGCCGTAAGTGACTCATTTTCTTTTGTCGTGTTCTGTGTGTATATAAATGCTTGTGAGACTCTCCAAATATGTGGTCAATTTGGGTCTCATGAGCTTGAGGGACAGTGAAAAAAGAATGGAAGAAAATAAAGTGCGAGTAGTAAGAGAATTTCTATGGAGACTTGCAGCTGTGTAAAGTGAAATCGATGTGGCAGCGGTGAGCAGCCCGTGGGGACACCAAGCACAGGTGGGGACAGTAGATTTAACCTGAAGTTCCAGAAGCCTCTGTGTGTTGAAGGAGAGGGGGCCACCAATACCCTACAGGGTAAAGGCACATTTCAGAGGCAGAGGTGTTCTGAATGAAGCACATGGTCAGTTCCAGGAGAGCCCAACTGGGGAGTAAAACCCCTGGGCCAGACTGGCTGGCCTCAGGAAGTAGGCAGGTGGGGAGTGGGGTCTGGAGAGAGGAATATGAAGGAGGGGTGCTGAGAAATCCAGCCAGTGGGAGAGCTGTTAAGGTCCCCAAACTGGGTTGTACTCTTGGCCTCTTTGGCTTATATTCAATAGGTAACCAAACTTAGTCAAAAAAAATCAGGATCTCCTTTTCCCTCTTTAAAGTCCTTTGTGGGCCATTAATTTCAAAACTGACACCTCTTGAGTTGCATATTTCAAGGCCCTCTAAGTAAGCTCTCCCCCAGCGAAGGCAAACTCTCCGCAACTCCCCACAAGCGGCCAGTCTGCCTGAATGCCCCTGTGGCGAGGCACTCTGACCCTGCCTAGCATCCAAGCCACTTTTAAAAAATGCACAACTGCCTATCCCAAAGGTAAACCCTCTGTGTATCTTAAAATATAACATACATGGTCTTAACTCTTGCCTCTGGAGTCACACAGAATAAACTCTTCTCTTCTTTTCCAAGGTGGCATGCCAAAGGTGTGCACACAGCCATTGTATCTTCTCTAAGTCCTCTGTCCCCATGTAGTCATCCCTGGATCATTTCTCACATTACATTTTCCCCAAAACATCTAACTCCACATCTCACTAAACTCTCAATTCATCCTATTGTGATACCCAGGGCTGAACCCTGTGCTTAAGGGATGATCTGACCCGGATTGTTATAGCTCAAACTTTATGTATGAGGCAGAAAAGAACAGGCAGAACAAAAGCTGGGGTTTGGCACAGGCCCTGGGAGGCTTTATTGGGCCACAAAGGCAGAATCTGTAGGGGCAGTTGGGTACTTGAGATGCTATGCCCAAGAGCAGAGGCTGGGTAGGAGCAGAGGGACTGCTGGCTGCCTGCTGACCCAGCTGGCAGGAGCGCAGGACAGTGCTCAGTCCTGGGTAGGGACTAGAATACTGCGAAGAGTGAAAACAAGTGGATAGTCAGGAGCAGAAACCAAAGGATCCATGGAGGATGCTGGAGGACACAGGTGGAGTGTGAAGACAGCTGGGATTTAGTGATAAAAGGCTGGTTTGTACTCCATGGACTGAGTTGTGTGTAACTGCTTGTGATCATCAACTCAGCTTAAGAAACTGACATAACCCAATTATATATTCCTCATATAGGCCAAGAACTGGTTGAGCTGAACTTAAGCATGACAGGCAATAGGGGCCTTAGCTATGAGGGCCAAAGACAAATAGTCACGGCTGGCATGGTGCCCACTCTAGGGTGCCTTATTTATGATGTATTAGATTTGTACCCCAGGGAGCACAAAGAATGGCATTTCCTAGATTTCTACATCTGTCCTTATGGAGAGGGCCTGCTTTCCTTGCTGTGTATCCTGTTGTTCTATTGGGCAGGAAAAAAGGTCAATTAAGAGATGGGACAAATACAAAATATTAAGATGGTAGACTAAACAACTAAATATAAATGGACTAAACACTAATAAGCGTACAGAGATTAAAGCAAGACCCAACAACATGCTGTTTACATATACAGGCACAAATAGGTTGAAAGCAAAAGGACAGAAAAAGTTATATAGGTATATCATGCAAACACTAAGCATAAGAAAGCTTGTAGGGCTATATGGATATCAGGCTATTGATATCAGGCAAAGTAGACTTCAGAACAACATTAAGTATTACTAGAGATAACAGGATATTTCATTGGAGGTCAACTCATAAAGACATTATAATCATAAATGTGTATACCCCTAAAAACAAAAAATACATAAACTCAGAGCATTTATTTAGCACTAGAAAGATGAATAAAATATAGCTATTACTCCAAAACAATTTCCATCTTGGAAAAAAAGGGATGTTAACATTTTTAGAGTAGTATATTAGCAACCAAGAAAGAGGCCCCAAGATCCTGATATCAGCCAATGTGATATTTACCAGTTCCTGTTTTCCATCTCCCCTGCCAAAAAGAAATTATTTTTAAAATGGAAATTTCCGAACACACATAAAAGTAGAGAGATGAGTATAGTGAGCCTCCATGTAGCCTCACCACTACTACAAGAATTCTAGCACTTCCGCCTCTCATTTCATCTATCCGCTGGCCCTTCCCCAACTACTTTTTGCTATAGCATTTTTAAGGACATGTCAGATACCACCTGTAAATACTTTAGCACACATCTCTAGCTGATAACATTTGTAAAAGCATAACCATCATACCATTACCACACTTAAAATTAACAGTTGCTCAATACTAGCTAATACTCAGTACAACTGCCTCACAGATTTCTTTTTTATATTTAGTTTGTTTACATCATGATTCATAGAAGGCCCATATATTACACTGATTGCTAAAGCTCTGGAGTCTCTTTTACAATATTTTTTGTTTTTGTAAAGCCACTGATTTCTTAGGAGAAACTGGTTCATTTATGCTACAAATGGCAAAAAAAAAAAAAACCCTTTCTTTTGACTAAACATCTCTTCTAGAAATGATAATGACCAATATGAAAATAAAAAGCAATAATGTAGATACTTAGGAGTGAATTCTCTAATACACACTTTGTCCCAAAACACGCTAAAGGGATTGCATCTCATTTCCCGACAAATACACTGAACCTATTGGGGTTAATTTGAACCATATTAGAAGTCCATGAATCCCATTAGAATCATCTGGAGCAGGAACTTTTTTCAATTCAATTTCAAGTGAAATTCAGTCTACATTTGAAAAGTACTAACAAGATGTATAAATTCTATCAATCTCAAACTACATACACAGTCCAGAAATGGAATTGCAATGGAGAAAGGACTTCAGAAGCCCCCTGGGTAACAGATGAACATTGCCAAGTCTTAAGTAATTATCTAATTTTCTTCTAACCTCAAGGCATGCTGGGGCATCTGGGAGTTGTCAGGGAATGCAGGTGTGCACACCCAGGGCCTCAGCGTGTTACAACACAGCCAAGGAAATGGCAAAGCAATGCTGTTCAAATAAAAATGTAGACAGACCCAGAGTTTAGAGGAGGTGACTATACCAACTGTGGCTCAAGGCATCTGAGGTTAGTCAGCCAGTACTACAGGGAACCATTTCCCTCCAACTCTTGTCCACACCAGATTCAAATTTTATTTTCTGTTAAGCTTGGAAAGCCAGTATCTTGGGAAGAAAAGGTTCAAAAAGCCCCAGGCACAAGAGAGAAGAATACAATAAAAAATACAACAAAAGGAAAGAGAAAGCATGAGATGATTTCTTTTTCCCAGTAGTTTTCTGTTAAATTTCCCTCCAACCGTTTTAGGAATTACAATACTTAACATCCTCAATAGGCTACATCAGCAGTTGAAGAAGTGAACCAATACCAGCTCATGATCAGTGATCCATTTTCTTATTCTCTTGGCAGGGCTGCACTTAGCCTCCAGAGTTGTCTCTTCAACAAGACAGGTCTGATCATCTCAGTAACCTTCTTCTGGGACTCCTGTTAGACGTGTATATTTAATACCATTGGCTAAGTCGTAACAATCATCCAAGTCAACCGAACTCCCAGCCTGCCCACATTGCCTCCCTGTAGGAAGTGATTTTGCACACAGAAGCCCCTGGTGGGGTAGGGTGGAGTGTGAAGTATCTGTTCTTGGACCACAGTTCCATCCCTGGAGCAGCAATTGTGAAGCATCGTTCTCCTGTTCCAGCATCTCTCCAAAGACGCTCAGGTCTCCGTCACAGGATCACCATTGATAAAGGTGTCTGTCTCTCTGACACATACCCAGGGGAGGAAAGAGCAAGCTTTGGAGGCACCTGATTGACTTCAACTGGAGGTAAAGATCTGGGCAACTGGGACCACCAGACTGAAGGATTAATTGAAAGTTCAGCAGATGACTCATGCCTGTAATCCCAGCACTTTGGGAGGCCGAGGTGGGTGGATAATGAGGTCAGGAGTTCAAGACCATCCTGGCCAAGATGGTGAAACCCCTCCTCTACTAAAAATACAAAAATTAGCTGGGCGTGATGGCAGGCCCCTGTAATCCCAGTTACTTGGGAGGCTAAGGCAGGATAATTGCTTGAACCCAGGGGGTGGAGGTCGCAGTGAGCCGAGATCGTGCCACTGCACTCCAGCCTGGGTGACAAAGTGAGATTCCATCTCAAAAAAAAAAAAAAAAAAAAAGAACAGAATAGACCCCATCTTCCTCTGAGTTTTTTTTGTGCCCTGTCATGTTAGAACCTCTGCCTTGTCTTTAAGTCACCAAAACAAGGTGGCAGGGATGCATTCTCTCAGGGGCTGCAGGGACTCTGATGAGGGCCTTTCACAGAAGCAGCTTGTGAGCACTTAGCGAGATGGCTACCTCTGCCTCAGTGGCTCTAACACTCTCCCTGTGAAGGGCAATTCCTCCTTTTGATAGACAACACCCTGCAAACCCAGATATGGGTTAGAGTCCACAGGGAATGGAGCTCACTCTGCCCCCTCTGCCACAGATTTTCTTTCTCACTCTCTACCACATGCCACTGGCCTCTCCAGTGACCCCCTCACCTTCCCTGCCTCCCCTGGCCCTTCCACATGGGTCCAGCAGGTCCAACAGGCCCCAAAGCCGAGCCCATTGAAGACAATTTAACACCATTTGATTCTAAGCTGGTCATTACCTCTTGAGACTGTTTTAAAAGGGAGCTATGATGCTAGTTTAATGCAATGGGGCGGGGGGATGATCAAACACATGTAGATGAGAGGTGTCTGAAAATGGTAAAATGCTGTACCAAAGCAAGCTAAGAAATTGAAGTGGGAGAGGGTAAGGTACTATTAATATAACAGAAGGCACAATCAGAGAAGAGCTAGAACTAGAAAAAAACTTCTGTTTTTGATCTGGCCATTGAAATTTTTTTATGAGTAGATTAATAGTTGTATTTTAAAATAAAATTGCAGTTCATGCATCTATATATGATAATGGGAAATGCTAGTTGGGGATTTCCTCTGTCTTCCATAATTGCAGAGTTGAAGCAGAAGGTCCCAATGTCCTCCAGCTCATGGTCTAGGCACAATTTCAGCCAAATTATTTTCATCAAATAGGTTTCTAATCTTTTTCAAAAGCTGTCCAGGACAATAAGTTGTACAGTTTCTCTAGGAAATGATGTAATATTTTTACATTTCTTTTCTATTTGGTGATAATAGGTCATTGACTTGCATTGTGCCCTCAAAAACGTGTCACAAAAGCATTTGGCAGACATTTAATAGAGTGATGAATATAATCAGATACTATTTTGAGGGAAAGTGTCACCTAATTTCTGTTGACTCATTCTGAACAATGGAAAACATTCTTTTCCCCTGCTTGGAATGAGAGTTCCCCTTGATTTACAAATGTTTCTCCATGTTATTAGTAAGAGGTTTACATGACTTAAGAACACGGGATGTCATTTGGAAACATGGGGCACAATAGTCTTCTTTGTGCAATTGACAACTGTGCTAGCAAATAGTGGCTGCTTCCATTGGGTTAACAGCTGATACCACATTCTAGAGCACTGATTCTCAACCGGTGGCAATGTCATTGCCCTGGGGACAGTTGGCAGTGTTCGGAAATACCTTTCATTGTGATGAGTTGGGGGACTATGCTCCTGGGTCAGTGGGCAGAGACCAAAGATGCTACTAAGCATCCCACAATGGATTGGATAGTCTCCCACAACAAAGAATCACCCACTCCCAAACATAACAGTGCCGAGGTCAAGAAGCCCCATTCTAGGGTACCTGGAGCATAGAGCACAGGAGGGGCTTTGGAGATGTCTGTCCCAGGCTCTGGTCCAAACTTCACTTTTCACAGTGATGGTCGCAAATTTACTTGGCCGGGTGTAGTGGCTCACACCTGTAATCCCAGCACTTTGGGAGGCCGAGACGGGAGGATCACCTGAGGTCAGGACTTCCAGACCAGCCTGGCCAACATGGCGAAACCCCGTGTCTACTAAAAATACAAAAATTAGCTGGACATGGTGGCCTGCGGCTGTAATCCCAGCTACCTGGGAGGCTAAAGCAGGAGAATCACTTGAACCCAGGAGGCGGAGGTTACAGCGAGCTGAGATCATGCCACTGCACTCCAGCCTGGGCCACAGAGCAAGACTCTGTCAAAAAAAAAAAAATTAAAGCTCTGACAAGTCTACCGTATTCATAAGACTTTAGGAATGGTGTCCACTCAACATGCAGCAATACACTGTTTTAATTTCTAATTAACTATTTACAATGTACAGCAGATGGGATGGAATGGGATTCAACCTTCTTCTGGGGTTACTTCCTCTACAACAGAGCCTGGAAAGCTAAAAACTACGTTTCCCAAACTTCCTTGTATTGACCCTTCTGAATGAATTTAGAGTCCATCCATCAGATGCTGAAGATCTGAAAGGTGCAAGTGGAAGCCAGCTTTCTGCTGCACCAGCTACTCCTCCTCTGTTGTAGAAGCATTTGGTTTTTCTATAGCTGCTTTTAGCAGAGGCCGTGGCTACCCTGAAGGGCTGAATCAGTGGTGTTCTGAGAGTCATTCCTGCAGGTCACCTAAAGTTTTCTTCCTGTTGCCCTTCTGACAAGTTTGTCTGACCAAACCTCTCTAATATTTTCTGCTTAAAATATGTAGACTCATTACTGTTTTCTATAACAGAACTGTGGTAGATACAGCCAGGATAGCCAGAGATCCTAAACTGTCCACATTTCAAGAATTAGGTCCTGTGTGTTTCTTCCATGCAGGGGCTCTGAATCTGGGGTCTCCACTACCCAAAGGACCTGTAAGTAAAACTCAGAGGATTTGTGTATTTGGGTGGTAAAATATTACATTTTTTATATATAAAAAACCGTTTTATGTTCACAGCAAAGCTGAATGGAAAATGTAGATTTCTCTTGTACCTCCTGTTCCCACATATGTGCAACCTCCCCTACTATGGATGTCCTGACACTATTGAGTCTTCCTATCCATAAACATAGGCCATATCTCCATTTGTTTAGTTCTTAAATATCTTTCTTCAGAGTTTTGTAGTTTTCCTCATGTAGATCTTGTAAGTATTGTTAGATTATTCTTAAATATTTCATTCTGGGGAGGTGCCTAGTATAAATGATAATGTGTTTTTCATTTCAAATTCAAATTGTTCCTTATTAGTAATGCTTCTTGACCTATGATGGAGTTATAGTTTATGATGGGTTTATCAGGACATAAGTAAAAAATGCATTTAATACATCTAACATATTGAACATCATAGCTTACCTTAAACGTGTTCAGAACACTTACACTGGTCTACAGTTGGACAAAATAATCTAACACAAAGCCTATTTTATTAAAAAGTATAGACTATCTCACATAATTTATTGAATATTGGAGTATGGTTTCTACTGAATGTGTATTGTTTCACACCATCATAAAGTTGAACCATCATAAGTTGGGGACCATCCATAGGAAAGCAATTGACTTCTGTCTGTTACCTGTGTATGCATGTAATCTTGCTACAATTGCTTATTAGTGCCAGGAGTCTTTTGCTATTTGGGGGAATTTTCTACATAACCAACCATGTTATCTACAATGTTTTATGTCGTCCTCCTCGATCTGTATACCTTTGATTTTTTTTTTCTTGTCTTGTATTAGCTACAATAGAACTTCCAATATGATGTTGAAAAGCAGTTCTGACAGAGGACATCCTTGCCTTGTTCCTGATCTTAGCGGGAAAGCTTTGGGCTTCTCACTATTAATTATAATGTTAGCTTTAGTTTTTCTGTAGATGTTCTTTATGAAGTTGAGACAGTTCCCCTCTACTCCGAGTTTGCTGATAGTTTTCTCATTAACAGGTTTTAGATTTTGCTAAATGCTTTTTCTCCATCTATTGATATGATCATGGGATTTTTCTTCTCTAGCTTGTCATGATGAATTGCATTAATTGATTTTTGGATGTTGAACCAGCTTTGCATACCCAGTTTAAATATCCCTTGGCCATGATGCATCACTCTTTTTATATACTGTTGGATTTGATTTGCAAACAGCATCATGTTGATTTTTTTTCATCTTGGTTCATGAGATATGGGTCTATTGTTTTCTTGTAATGTCTCTGTCTGGTTTAGGTAGTAGGGGAGTGCTGGCTTGTAGAATGAGTTAGGAGATATTCCCTCTACTTCTACCTTCTAGGAATTGTAGGGAGCTGGTACAATTTCTTTCTTACATGTTCAGTAGCATTTACCAGTGAATCCATCTGGGCTTGGTGCTTTGAGTCTGGAAGGTTTTAATTACTGATTCAATTTATTTAATAGATTATAGGTCTATTCAGATTCTCTTTCTTTTTACATGAATTTTAACAAATTGTGCCTTTTAAAGAATTGGTCCATTTCGTTGAGGTTATCAGATTGGTGGGCATAGAGTTGTTGATAATATTCCCTTTTTTTTTTTTTTTGAGACAGAGTCTTGCTCTGTTGCCCAGAGCGACCCAGTGCAGTGGCATGATTTTGGCTCACTGCAACCTCTGCCTTCTGGGTTCAAGAGAGTCTTGTGCCTCAGCCACCAAAGCAGCTGGCTTACAGACATGCACAACCACGCCAGGCTAATATTTTGTATTTTTAGTAGAGATGGGGTTTCATCATGTTAGCCAAGCTGGTCTCACAGTCCCAGCCTCAAGTGATCCGCCCGACTCGGCCTCCCAAAGTGCTGGGATTACAGGCGTGAGCCACCGTGCCCGGCCATAATATTCTTTTATTATCCTTTAAATGTCCATGGGATCTGTAGTGATGGCCCCTCTTTCATATTTGATAGTAAATAACATGTCTTTTTTCCTATAATTAACCTGGATAGAGGTTTATTGATTTTATCTTTTCAAAGAATCAGCTTTTTTGATTATTTTCTGTTTTCACTTTCACTGATTTCTGCTCTAATTTTTATTATTACTTTTCTTTTGCTTAATTTGCTCTTTTTGTTGTAGTTTCCAAAAGTGGAAGTTCAGGCCACTGATATTAGATCTTTCTTCTTTCCTAATATATGCATTTCATGCTATAAAATTTTCTGTTAAGCTTTATTTTCACTACATCCCACAAATTGGTAAGTTATATCTTCATTTTCCTTTAACTGAAAATATTTTGAAATTTTTCTTCATTTTTTCCTTGACCTGTGTGTTATTTAGAAATGTCTTGTACAGTCTCCAAGTATCTGGGACTTTTCAGATATATCTGTTATTGATTTCTAGTTTACAGATATATCTGTTATTGATTTCTAGTTTAATTCCATTGTCGTCTTTCCATTGTTGTCTGAGAGCAGGCATTATATGATCTCTACTCTTTTTGATTTTTTAAGGTATGTTTTATGACCCAGAATGTGATCTATCTTGGTAAATGTTACATGTGAGCTTGAGAAGAATATGTGGCCTGCTGTTGGTGGATGAAGGAGTATGTAAGTGGCAATTACATCCAGTTGACTGATGGTGCTTTTGGGTTCAAGTGTGTCTTCCTGATTTTCTGTTTACTGGATCTGTGAATTACTGATAGAGGGGTTTTGATGTCTCCAACTATGATAGTAAACTCATCTATTTTTCCTTGCAGTTCTATCAGTTTTTGCCTCATATTTTGATGATCTGTTGCTAGGCACATAACATTAAGAATCATTATGCCTTCTTGTAGTAACCCCATTATTACATAATGGCCCTCTTTATATCTGATACCTTTTCTTGCTCTGAAGTCTGCTCTAAAATTAATATAGCTACTCCTGTTTTCTTTTGATTAGTGTTGACATGGTATGGCTTTCTGCGTCCCTTTATCTATTTGAGACAGGGCCTTGCTCTGTTGCCCAGGCTGGTATCAAACTCCTAGGCGCAATCTTCCTACCTCGGCCTCCCAGAGTGTTTGGATTACAGGCATGAACCACCATGCCCAGTCTTATTTTATTATGTTACCCACACTGGAGTGCATTGGTGCAATCATGACTCATTGTACCATTAAGTAACAAACTCCTAGGCTCAAGCAGTCCTCCTGAGTAGCTGGGACTATGGATGTGCACTACCAAACCTGGCTTTTTTTTTTTTTTTTAAGAGATAGGATCTTGCTATGTTGCCCTTGCTGGTCTCAAGCAATCCTCCCACATCAGCCTCCCAAAGTGTTGGGATTATAGGTGTGAGCCACCATGCCTGCCTTTGTCTTTATATTAAAGTGAGCTTTTTATAGACAACAGATATTTGGGTCTTGTTTGTTTGAGACAGAGTTTTGCTCTGTCACCCAGGCTGGAGTGCAGTGGCACAATTTCAGCTCACTGCAACCTCCATCTCCTGTCTCAGCCTCCCACGTAGCTGGGACTACAGGCATGAACCACTATGCCAGGCCTTGTTTTTTGATCCATTATGGCAATCTGTCTTTTAATTGGTATATTTAGATGACTGAAATTTCAAAGTGACTATTGGTATAGTTGTATTAGTATTTCATATCCGTTACTGTTTTCTATTCATTACCCTGGTTCTCTATTCCTATTTTTTACTTCCTTCTGTGGTTTTAATTGAGCACTTTATATTATTTCATTTTCTCTTTCTTAGCATATCAATTATAACTTCAACTCTTTTTTATTGGTTGTCCTAGAGTTTACAGTATACACATACAACCAATCCAAGTACATTTTTTTTTGAGATGGAGTCTTGCTCTGTTGCCCAGGCTGGAGTGCAGTGGTGTGATCTCGGCTCATTGCAAGCTCCGCCTCACGGGTTCACGCCATTCTCCTGCCTCAACCTTCAGAGTATCTGGGACTGCAGGCGTGAGCCAGTGAGCCCGGCCAACCCAAGTACACTTTCAAATAACACTACACTGCTTCACAACAGGTAGTATAAGTACCTTATAATAACAAGACGTTCCTAATTCCCCTGCTGTCCCTTATATCATTGCTGTGATTCACTTCCTAAGCATCTACTTTTACAAAATTGAATACATTGTTGCTATTCTTTTGAACAAACTTATCTGTCAGATCAATGAAGATGACAGACATTTTATCTTGACTTACTCATTCTCAGATGCCCATTTTTGTATGCAGATCCAAGTTTCTGACCTATATAAATTTTCCCCTCTCTGAAAAACATCTTTAAACATTTCTTGCAATGCAGGTTTACGGTCCGACGGTAATCTCAGTTTTTGTTTATTTCTCCATCACTTTTGAAGGATAATTTCACAGTGTACAGAATTGTAGGGTTGTTTTTTTGTCTCAGCACTTTAAATATTTTTTTCTCCTCTATTCTTGCTTGCATGGTGTCTGAAAAGTTGGATACACTTCTTATATTTTTGCCTGTATATGTAAGCTGTTTTCTTTCAAGATTTTTTTTCTCTTTTTGAGACAGGATCTCACTCTGTTGCCCAGGCTGGAGTGCAGTGGGTGTGATCATGGCTCACTGCAGCCTTGACCTCCCTGGGCTTGGGTGATCCTCCCACTTCAGCCTCCCAAAGTGCTGGGATTACAGGGTACTGAGCCACTGTGCCCGGCCACTTTCAAGATTTTATCTTTGATTTTCTGAAGTTTGAACATGATATGCCTAGGTATAGGTTTTTGGCATTTCACTCCAGCAGGTTAGATTCTGATTAAACAGTTCCTCCTAAGACCAAGCACAGAGGCTTACGCCTGTAATCCCAGTGCTTTGGGAGATGCCAAGGCAGGAGAATCTTTTAGGCAGAGTTTGAGACTAATCTGGGCAACATACTGAGGCCCCCATCTGTACAAAAAAATTTTAGAAACTATTAGCCAGATATGGTGGCACACACCTATAGTCCCAGCTACTCAAGAGGCTGAGGTAGGAGGATGGCATGAGCCCAGGAGTTCGAGGCTACAGTGAGTTGTGATTACACCTGTCAATAACCACTGCACTCCAGCCTGGGTGACCTAGTGAGATCCTGTCTCAACTAACTAAAGAAAGAAAAAACAGAAGGCTAAGACATATGTCACAATGGTTCCGTTTCCCTCCTCCTGGCAGCACGAGGGGACCTGTATCTGACAGTCACTTGTAGGACCTGGTAGAGCTTCTGGAGGTAAAACTCACAAAAGCCTAAGCCTGCGGGCCGGCCAATGGCTGGGTCCCTGTGGACTTTTTTTTTTTACCCTCAGACTCATTCACTCTGAGCATCCCACAGTTCATCAGTTACAGTTCCACCTTTCCTACCCTGATACTGGTTCCCACAGGTGTTTTTGCCCGGGTAAGTTGTGACCCTGTATCTTCCCGTTTGATTGATCTAAGAGGAGCTTGTGACTTCTAAGCCCCTTACAGGCTGCACTGGAAACTGGTGGTCTCTACCTATTTATTTTCACTCATCTCCTACGTAGAGCATTTCCTTTTAGTATGTGTGCAGTTATCAAGCCACCATAGTACCAGCAGTACCTGAGGAGATGTCACCAGAAGACATCAGATATCATCATGTCACATTCTATCTCAATATATCGTGTTTTTTGCTTTTTTCTAAGACAGGGTCTCAACTCTGTCACCCAATCAACTCTGTCACCCAAGCTGGAGGGCAGGGGCGTGATCATAGCTCACTGCAGCCTCGACCTCCTTGGCTCAATTGATCCTCCCATCTCAGCCTCCCAAAATGTTGGGATTGAAAAATATTCTGAAAAAGAGCCCATAAGCTTCCTCAGATTATGAAAGAGCTCTATGGCACAGAAAAGTTTAAAAACCCTTGTTCCATAGGGACAGTGTGTGTGACTCAGAATAAGCTCACTCATAGCTTGCAGGCATGGCTAAGAGAAAGCTGATGTCTTGTGGAAAACATGTTCATTGTCCTGGCTCAGATGGGAGGCCACTACGGTCCCCTTACAAAAGTACTTTTCCAGTGTCCGCCATCATTAAGCCATTATTTGGCACCGCATGGAAACTCGGAAGCAGTCTCCCTGTGTCTCAGTCATCACCCAAGATTTTGTTCCCTTTGGTCTTCCATCCCGTGGCCCTTATCCAATTTTCTGTGTTCATTCTTACGCCTTCAACCCAGCATCCTCCATATTCCCCTCCCTCCAAAATCCCTGGAACGCTGCAGTATAGAAAAGAAGTCCTCAAACATCCTCAACCCACATGGAATTCTCTCCATCTGCCTGCTTCATTGAAACCTGGCTCCTTCCCAAAGACACAGCTTCCTTGTCCCTCAGCCTTTAGGGTTGGAAGGAGGGGTTAGCATTTTCCTCCCTGAACAATGGTATTTCCAAACTAACTTCCACCCACAGAGAGGAACGCTTCAGCTTTTGAACTCAAGCCATCTAACTGTATCACCATCTATACCTCTTCATTTGGTCACTGCTGGCTTTCTGATCACCAGCCCACACGTTCAATACTTTTAGCCCCCAGTCCTCTTGTCATTGTAGCAATGACATCAGTAACCACATGGATAATGCATCCAGCACTGGCTGCCACACTTGGCTTCAGCTACTTTCTCCTGTGGCTATCCCCACTGCTATGTCATCAGCTGGAACTATTTCCCCTTTGGACCACAACCTTCTAGAGGCAGTGCAGTAGAGTGTGAAAAACTTTGGCTTTGATGCCTGGGTACGAATCCCGGCTTTGCCATGTACTAGCTAGGAGACCATAGATATGTTACTCAATCATTCCATGCTTATAAGATGTGAATAACAGTAGTCCTATCCCAGAGAGTTGAGTTAATGTGCAAAATACAGAACACTGCTTGGCACACAGAGCTATTTATGCACTGGCTTCCATTACTATCCTTTCTGATTGCTCGTGCCTTCACTTCTTTGGTTCCTTGAACTCCTCCTACCCTCTTTTTCCCTCTGCTCGTGCCTTCATTTCTGTGGTTCCTTGAACTCCTCCCACCCTTTTTTTCCCTCCAAAAGTAACTATTTACTCCTGTCTTGTGCCTCCTTCCCTATCCAGCCACACTGTCTCCTATATAATGCCTGCTTAATAGACATTTGTATTATGGGTGAATGAATCAAGGATCCATAACCTCACCTGCATTCTGGTCCATAGCCCCAATCCCCTTGCCTTCTTGTCTTTTAAATAAACACACACAATAAATATGCCAACCCCAGATATAACTCTAGCTCCACTATCTTCTCTCCTCCTATCTCTGAGAGGTTGGCTGCATCCACTACAAATTCAGCATCTCCAGCCTCAATTCTGCCCAGCCTTTACGTGCCTCAAGTCAGCTCTCTTTCCCAGTCCTTACAACAGTGACTTTTAGCCTTTAACGCTTTCCTATCACTTCCGCATTCACCCTTATCAATGACCTTGCTTCCTACCTTATAAATCTAGTGTTTCCAGGACAGTGGACAAGGTGTCCTTCTGAGTAAGGTAAATTCCTACTCCTGTGTTTCAACTTCTGTCCAGTCCATCAGACCTGAAGCTTTTAAGCTGCACGAGAAGAAATCTTTATATTTTATAATAACTGTTAGTAGAGGCTGGGTGCGGTGGCTCATGCCTGTAATCCCGGCACTTTGGGAAGCCAAGGCAGGCAGATCTCATGAGTTTGAGACCATCCTGGGCAACATGGTACAATCCCATCTCTACTGAAAATACAAAAATTAGCTAGGCATAGTGGCATGCACCTGTAGTCCCAGCTACTTGGGAGGCTGAGGGGGGATGATCGTGCCACTGCACTCTGTCCTGGGTGACAGAGCCAGATGCTGTCTCAAGAAAATAAATGTTGGTAGTATTCAACAGATGGTGGGAGCGGATCAATTCTGTCCAGATGAGATACCCTGGGAAGGCCAACCTCACATGGGGATTATGCAGAAAAATTGCTTGACATGACATATTCTGATCAAATAGTAGTAATTACCCAAAAGGGTAATGAAATCAAGGCCTGGCCAATCACTTTAAGAGTCAGAGTAACAACAACAACAACAACAACAACAAAACCCTCTTCTTACAGCCAATGATTTAATAAAAATTTCAACCATTTTGCTAATTCACTTGGCTAATTCTAAGAATTTTCTGAATTTCAAGATTGTTAGGTATGAGAATAGTTCAAAGGTCGGAGGCCTTTAAAAATAGCATTGACCTGGTCAAGATGGATTAAATGCCCATTCTAGGGCCTTAACCCATTCTAATTCCACTTCTGTGTTAATATATCTGACCTAAATGTCTAAAAACATACTGTTTTTTTTCTGAGAAAGTGCAGAACCCCATTGGTGGATGTTTTTACATAGAAAAGAAAACAGCTTAAAATATATCAGACTATTTCAGTTACAGAAGCAACAACCCAAAAAGAAAAAGAAGGCATCTGGAGAAAGAATCATTGAAATTGTTTTTTTTTTTTTTTTTCCTTCCCTGAACCAAACTCCAGTTTACTGTTTTTCCTGGGAATGTGATTTTATAGTTGGGTAGTGAGATGTGGGCATGGTGGCTGCATTTCAAGTATATTATTGGTGCACAAGAGAATACAATGAAAAGATCAGCAAGAACCTCAAAGTCTATGGCCTCTTGAGAGTTATATTAGTAATGGATGAGCTTAGATGTCTAAGCTTAGATGTCTACAGAAGTCACCTTAAGGGTTAGGGTGGTTCCCTAGTCAAAGGAAGAAAATCAGGGAGGCCTGAAGTATAGTAGAAATAAGATAGGATCCGGGGTCAGATACCCAAGTTCGAATCTTAACCACTAATTAGTTCCATGACTGTCCAATCATAACCTTGTAGAGCCTTACCTTACAGAATAATCGTATTTACTTCCTATACTGGTGGTACCGAGCAAGAAGCTAAGTAATAAGTCAATCATACGTAAGAGGTAGGCAATTTACCCCTCTCCCTTGCCTTCTGCACATAAATTTAAATGAGGCAGAATTAAGTGAGAAAGAGCCTATAGGCTAACCCTCCATGTTCCAAGTTCCGCAGAAGAAAACTGATCAACAGGGAAGAACCTGACAAAATGCTGGGAAGGGGATCTGTGGACTTGACAAGGTTTACCCAGCACTGTCCGGGGACAGGAAAGGGAGGCACTGAATTTAGATCCCTGAGTAGGAATTGCTGATCTTTGCACTTGTGATACTCTGTGGGTGTGTCAGACATGTATGAACAAGAGCGACTCCATTTTGTATAGAGGCTGGGTAACATAAGGCTGAGACCTACTGGGCTGCATTCCCAGACAATTCAGGCATTCTAAGTCATAGGATGAGATACGAGGTCAGCCCAAGATAAAGGTCATAAAGACTTTGCTGATAAAACAGGTTGCAGTAAAGAAGCGGCTAAAACCAACGTGGTGATGAGAGTGTCCTCTGGTGGTCCTCACTGCTACACTCCCATCAGTACCATGACAGTTTAGAAATGCCAAGGCCACATCAGGAAGTTACCGTATATTGTCTAAAAAGGGGAGGCATAAGTAATCCACCCCTTGTTTAGCATATTACAAAGAAGTAACCATAAAAATGGGCAACCAGCAGCTCCCAGGGCTGCTCTGTCTATGGAGTAGCCATTCTTTTATTCTTGTACTTTCATTTTACTCCATGGCCTCGCCTTGAATTCTTTCTTGCAGAAGATCCAAGAACCCTCTCTTGGGGTCTGGATCAGGACCCCTTTCTGGTAACAGGTGGGCTTCAGAGGGCTATGTGCACATCTTGGCACTGAATACAAATGTTGCATGTATATTAATGTACTTACCTGGGAGAGGGTTCATCACCAGACTCTCAAAGGAGTCTGTGACCTAGAAAAGATAAAGATGACTGCACCAGATGCTGAAGGGAAGCTAAGACATACTAAATTACAGGAGCCCATGAGTCTGAGGTTGAGTTCCTACATAACTTAGTATAAAAACAAACTGGGTTGGGAAACCACTGATCTAGCCAAGTTAGTCTCCAAAATATGCCTCTTTGGCATAAGGATTATTTCTAGCTGGTTATTTTGAGACCCCTTTGTAATAGAAAATTCCATCTATTAAGGAAGGAGATCTCCATTTGTAAGAGTGCCTCCCTCTCTGCACCAGGAATAGGAGGAGGACTAAGTAACTAAAGAATGGAGACGGCATTGAATCATCTACTTCAAAAGCCTTACCTTTGTTGAAGGCGGCTTTCCTGGCCATCTTCTTAAATGGGCCTTTACCTATACCCTTCTTTCTTTGTTTAGGTAAACGATAGTAATTAAGCCAGAAGTCTATGCTCTATGCCTTTGAGATGTCCATTTTCTCTCTTGTTTTCTCTAGAACCTTATAGCTAGCCCTTTGAAATGGAAATTTTAAGGGAGATGACTCATCAGAAGAAAAATGACATTTGGGCAAATGAAAATTCTTGTCTTTTCCACAAATATTAGTAAAAAGCTTTGCTACCAGAGCAAGTAATCTTAACTTCTTCCATCTGCCAGAAACATAATTAGAATTCAGCTATTCTGTAAAGTAGTAAATTTTGTGGGTTTTGTATCTGGTACTGATACAGGAGCTAAAAAGAAATTTAGGCAGTTGGTGAGGGTAAAAGTCATCAGCAAAGTTTCCCTTTTAATAAAAAGCAGCTCCAAAGTCATTTCTTTTCTAAGAAGGAACAGTCTGCAAAATGAAGCTACAGACATAGAAAAGCAAGCTGGAAGCTTGCACGGGTGAATGCTGGCAGCTGTGCCAATAGGAAGAGGCTACCTGGGGGTGAGTCATGTTCAACATGGACGCCCTATCTTCCCTTTTCTTTGTCAACCACATGTACAGTAATGAAGCAGGCAACGTGGCACCGGCCAGGTAGAGACCCCATCTGCATAATAAAAGATTAGGGTGGGGTGGCCAGCTTCTTCACCTGCTATGCAAGTGGCACACCTGGTCCTACCAATCTTTTGTCCCCTGTGTAAATCAGACACTGCCTCCTCAAGCTCTTCTATAAAACCCCATGCATTTCACCACAGAATCAGATGACCCACTTGGGAGCCCCCCTCTCTCCAAAGGAGAGAGAGCTTTTCTCTTTCTCTCGCCTATTCAACCTTGGCTCTTAAACTCACTCGTGTGTCCTCGTCCTTGATCTCCTTGGTGTGAGGCAACGAACGTGGGGTATTACCGCAGATGAATGATGCCATTTCAGTACATGCCTAAATTTTAAAATGAAACCTACAACAGAGGCCCCTGTCTTCATGTTTATTTCTCTCTGTAGGTACGTATGTGTGATTTTTTTCTATCTTCAGATGGTGTTACCAAAATTAAGTTATAAAAGAGCTTTATTTAATTGGCTTAAGCACTTATATAAATTAAGTACTCCTTAAACTCTTAGGAAAAAAAATGAATCCAAAATACCTTCCAAGTTTATGTGTTCTAGGATAATCTTTGGTTAAAGTTTGTCAGTTTAATGAAAATAGAGTGGTCAGCATTAGATAGTAAACCAAAAAATACAATTCCCCGCTAACGACTACATGGAACCCCCATCTTGGCCAAGGGAACCCCAAAGAAATGTGAAAAACTAGTTTAGGCCATGATGGTGATGAGGAAGCTAAAAAGAAATTATTTAGGCAGTTAGTGAGGGTATGAGAATCCTCGGTAAGGTTTCCCTTTTAACAAAAAGCAGCCTGAAAAATCAAGCTGCAAACACAAGCTTGCATAGGCAAATGCCAGCAGCTATGCCAGTAGAAAAGGGATACTTGGAAGCCAGGTATATTCAACATGGAGGTCCCCTCCTCCCTTTACTTTGTCGCCACATGTGCAGTAGAAAGGCAGGCAACATGGCACTGCCCAGGTAGAAACCCCATCTGCATAACAACAGATTAGGGTGGGATGGCCAGCCTCTTTGTGTACTATGTAAATGGCACACCCGGTCCGACCAATCTTCTGGGCCCTGTGTAAATCAGACACCGCCTCCCCAAGCTTGTCTATAAAACCCTGTGCATTTCGCCACAGATGAGACGACCCACTTGGAAGACCCTCTCTCTCTGCAGGAAGAGAGTTTTTCTTTCTCTCTCTATTAAACCTCTTCTCTTAAGCTCACTTATGTGTCCACATCCTTGATTTCCTTGGCATGAGATGACGAATCTTGGGTATTTACCCCAGACAACGTTGCTGCTACAATGGGAAGGGAGAGGTTCCACTAGCCTCATTTCACCCTCCTCCCTTAAGAGTTGACATACAACTGACCAGTGTTAACATTAAAACAGGGATCTTAAGACTGACAAAGCAGATTCTTTGTAGCAGTAAGATACCAAAGTGACTCCAGTAGAGTACCACATGACAGATAACAGGCCCTGAAGGAAATTATTTTACCCCAAAATATATTTCTTTGACATATTCCAAAATGGCCCTACAAAGCTCTCTCTTATGGGGGAAACTTGTGTTCCATTGAGAATCTCCTTCCCTTACTAGAGTCTGATACCTTTTAGGGTCCGATAAGACATTCACCATCCATTCTCTCTGACGCCTGCTACCTGGAGGCTTCATCTACATGACAAGAACCTTGGCCTCCACAACCCCCTTCTCTAAACACAAGCGTTTTTTAATGCGGAATTCAATTCTTCAGGCAGAGCTTAACACTTTCAACCAACTGCCAATCAGGAAATGTTTGAATCTGCCTCTGACCTGGAAGCCCCTGCTTTGAGATGTCCTGCTTTCCTGGGCCGAATCAATGTATTCATTTCATCTATTGATTTATGTCTTTGCCTGCAATGTCTGTCTCCTTAAAATGTATAAACCAAGCTGTAAACCACCCACTTTGGGCATATGTCCTCAGGACTTCCTGGGGCCATATAATGGGCCATGGTTCTTAACTTTGGCAAAATAAACCTATAAATTGATTGAAACCTGCCTCAGACACTTTCCAGTTTAGAAATATAATACAGACTCATAACTTTTCCTACCTATGTTTACTAGTAAAATAAGCTCATGTTACCTCTGTAGTACAAAATTTGTTAGCAAGAAAAATAACTTAAGGTGATGGATACTTAATGTCTCATTTTCATGAGCAATCCAAGTATAATTGTTAAGAACAATGAATTAGATGTAGGAAAAATATTCCCATGTGAAAGGAGTCTTCCCTATACTAGAAGGTTTTAATATTCTTACCAAGGATGGAAGTTCAGGCTGAGAAAAATGTATACAAACAACAAGTTCATTCTCAGGCCTAGCCAAAAATTCTAATAAGGATAGAGATACAAGTTTCCCTCCCCTATAGCTTGTTATTAGAGACTAAAGATAGCTGAATCTGTTAGTAAACATGTTCTGTGTCACAATGAAAAAAATTATTCTATGAGGAAGCACATGCTTCTAGAAATTATGATTCATAAATTTGTCAATCTACAGACAGCTGGTGTAATAGGGTTCACAACTGCTTGCTTCCTTTCACTGGAAATTAAGATGATTTAGTATATAACTAAAATTACCAGAAATAATACGGGAAACAACTCTATATGCAAGCATACCAAATAAGTAAGATGATTTTTCAGAAAATCTATAAGGTATGAGAATGTGTTTTGTTAAAGGCAAAAAGAGAATAATTTTTGTCCTAAAACAGAATGGCATTGTTCCACAGTGAGAAAAAAAGTATAGGGAAAAAAAACCCCGAATGGATATGAGAAAATTGTAGGATGCTTGTAAAAGTAGAATCATGGGAAACGAATTATATGTGTGACCAAATTCCTAATATTTGCTAATATTTGAAGGGAATTCAGTTGTTTTTAAATTCTAACATTAATATCAAAAGTACGCTGATACAAAACTAGAATGTGGTCCTCTGTGTTAAAACAGCAAGGTTTTCTTGGAGTTCTAGTCTGCTCTCAATAAGATAGGGTAAAAGGTTTTTCTTTACCTTTTAAGTAATTGGTCTAGGAAATAAAGACTGTTTTATCAAGATAACTTCCCGTGCTTCATGATGTCTTTGCTCTTCAATTAAGAAAACGGAATCATTTCTAGTAAAAAGAACTAAGGTTTTTCTATAACTATGTTCAAGTTATTTAAGATAACAAGGTTGCCTTTGACTATCTGTTGGCTGAATGGGGTGCAGTGTGTGTGTGATAGCTAACACCTTCTGCTGCACTTAGATAACAAACAGGCAACTTGGTTAAAACAAGTAGATTCTTCTGCCTAATTCTTTGGTTTAGTTGGTTGTAATTGGTTTGGTTCATGGGTGCGTTGGTTAAGGAGCATATTTCAGTCTGTTAGTACCTATCCTCCTGATAAGTCATCATAGTATTATCTCTAGGGCACTGTATTCTCTCAAGAGTCCTAAATGCAGCCACCCATTCCGCCCCAAATGGCCTCACTCCATTTATAGCAGCAAAACCACGAAGGGAACATAACAAGTCATTCAACAGACTTGATGTCATGGCTTGTGAATTCCATACTGAAACCAAACAAGTCCACTATGATAGTGACAGGCAATAGCATCAGTGTCTAAGGCTGCGTCAATGTCTGAGCATCAGTGTCAATCTTGAGAGGTTGACCAAAAAGGGGAAATTGTTCAACTAGCAGAGGCTGTCTCTGTACTGTGAGTTTCTACATAACAAACTGCACCTTAATTTATTAGTATGTAAACAAACTGAAAACTAACTAACTTAGGAGTATTTTTTTTGGTAACAAATAGCCAGGTCTCAGCAAATCCTAGGCAGCCAACTGATCCGATCGTGCCCAATAAGACAAATGCCCAACTGTGGCTAATCAGGTCATTTCTCTACTTTGCTTCCTGTTCGGCCTAGAGCAGCTCATGGTTCACACGACTAAGCAGAGCTCTCTGAACCTATTCTGGTTCTCAGTGGTGCCCGATTCCTGAACAGTTCTTTGCTCACATTCTGTTAAATTTAATTTATCTACAGTTTTTCACAGGTATTGTATTTCACCATGCCCTAAGACTCAAAAACTCCATTTGCTATTGTAGCAGGAAAAGGTGTTCTTTCTTCATTCTGTCTTCTGCCTTTTCCCTCCTTTAATCAACATGCATTTTCCCCCCTATTTGGGAATTATTACCTTATTTGGTAATCATCTCATCCCGTACTACCTCAAAATTATACTTTCCTAAAGATCCTGTCACTACATTCAGCCCCCTCTGCCACTAGCATAAGGGAGGATGGAAGCCAAGAAGAAAGAGAAAACCAAACGGAAAAGCAAAAGACAGAGGCCAGCTCTCTTATTGCTGGTTTTCCTATTTGTTTCTATCTCCACAGTTTATTTTCGGTCAAAAATTCTGCCACCCACAGCTCTGTCTCCTAAGTTTTTTGGAGTGCCTGATGTAGTTTCAAAGTAATGTAACATTCCCATTCTCATCTTTTGCTCACTTTTTTTTGTTTGTTTTCTGGAGACAGGGTCTTGCTTGGTAGCCCAGGCTGGAGTGCAGTGGCATGATCTTGGCTCACAGCAACCTCTGCCTCCCAGGTTCAAGTGATTCTCCTGCCTCAGCCTCCCAAGTAGCTGAGATTACAGGCGCCCACCACCACACCTGGCTAATTTTTGTATTTTCAGTGGAGACATGGTTTCACCATGTTGGCCAGGCTGGTCTGGAACTCCTGACCTCCAGTGATCTGCCTGCCTTGGCCTCCCAAAGTGCTGAGATGACAGGCGTGGGTCACCACACCTGGCCTGTTCACTTCTATACAACAAATATTTCATGAGCTTCCACCATGTGCCAGAGTGTTGGGTGCTAAAAATACACGAGGCACTGATAAAATGGCCTGCGACTTTATCACCTCAGCTACAGGCCACCCTATATGGTGTTTTATATTTTCAAGTAGATTATACACTCCCTGTGGACGGGAATCTAGATCTTCTAATTATTTTGTGCCAGGCAACAGGAGCTGGACAAACAGGAGATACTCAGTACCTGACTGAGTAGAATACGCTGCTAAGAGTTGGGCTTAGCAGTAACTAATAAATTGATAATTAAGTGCCTCTTGTATGAAGAGATGAGTTAGAGGAGAGCAGTGGATTGACTTCCTTTAAGTCCTTACCAAGGGGTCAGATATTGTACTAAGCACGGCCTCCTGACAATCCTGTGGTGCGCCTGCTCTTATTAGCATTGTCCCTCAGCTCATAGATGGGAGAAACAGAGGCTCAGAAGACAGACCCAAGATGTCTCACCTATTAAGTGAAACTGGAAGACCCAAGCTTTGAACACATGCAGCCTGACTCCAGAGCCCAGCTCTTGGTCCGTGATACAGTTTGACTCTGTGTCCCCACCCAAATCTCACCTTGAATTGTAATAATCCCCATGTGTTGTGGCAGGTAACTGAATCATGGGGTCAGGTTTTTTCCATGCTGTTCTCATTATATAAGTCCCATGAGATCTGATGGTTTTATAAAGGGCAGTTCCCCTGCACACACTCTCCTGCCTGCCACCACATAAGATGTGCCTTTGCTGTTCCTTCGCCTTCCACCATAATTTTGAGGCCTCCCCAGCCACGTGGAACTGTGAGTCCATTAAACCTCTTTCCTTCATAAATTACCCAGTTTTAGGTATGTCTTTATTAGCAGCATGAGAACAGACTAGTACAGCCCATACACTAAACTGACTCAGGATATGGAGGAGACCAGGGCCTCTCTCTCAGGCATGTGTGATATCATGGTGAAGAGTTTGATGTGGCTAAAGGCAGGCAGACAATTGCACACACACACACACACACACACACATGGGAGGGGCCACCTTCAGCTCCAGAACCCCGTATGTTTTCTCTACCTTTGGGACTTTTCCTAGAGTTGAAAAAGTTTATCTCTTTCTTCAACTCTAATGTGAGAGTCACTGTCAAATAGAGTTTGCCCTTCTTTAGACCACTGGTCCAACACCTTAAATTACTAGAAGCACTAAATTTGGTGACCAACTGAAGACGAAAAGGGGTAAAAATGTAAGTCCTCATTTTTAAGGCAAACTTTTTTTTTTTTTTTTTTTGAGACGGAATCTTGCTCTTTTGCCCAGGCTGGACTGCAGTGGCCTATCTCGGCTCACTGCAAGCTCCGCTTCCCGGGTTCACGCCATTCTCCTGCCTCAGCCTCCCGAGTAGCTGGGACTACAGGCGCCCACCACCATGCCCGGCTAATTTTTTGTATTTTTTAGTACAGACAGGGTTTCACCGTGTTAGCCAGGATGGTCTTGATCTCCTGACCTCGTGATCCGCCCGCCTCTGCCTCCCAAAGTGCTGGGAGGCAATTCTTTTATATCTCATGACATTATGGGGATACCTACATAATGTCCTCAGTAGCTGGGCCATGAGTGAACTGCAACATCACAATTTTGGGGGCTCCTGGGAGCAAAGACTGCTGGTTAGCTAAATACCAGAAGAGCCAGACACAACTGCCAGTGTTCCCCTTGTTTCCTCCTTAGTAAAGAGCTGCTAAGAGAACTCTGTAACTGGGCACATGGCTGCTGGGAATAAAGACCACATATCCCAGCCTGCCTTGAACCGGGTGTGGCCACATGAGTAAGTTTTGGCTATGGGATATAAGCAGAAGTGGTGTGCACAGCTTCGGTGAAGTGCTTCATAAAGGGAAAAGGCATGTCCTTCTCTTACTCTGTTTTCCTTCCTGCTGGCTGGAATGCAGACGTGATGGCTGGAGCTGCCATCTTGGACCAGGAGTTGAACTTAGCCACAGAGGCCATGCTCAGTGGAGCCACCCGATGGAGGGATCTGACACTGTGGAGTTCCATTCCAGCCTGGACTTCACACAAGAGAAATAAACATCTACCTGAGCCAGTATTACTAGGGTTTTCCAATACTGAAGCTGAGCTGAATCCTAAAGAATACACACTACTTTCCCCAACAAGATACATAACTGCCTTGCTTGCTCACTGAGAAAAAAATTATAATCACAGGTTCACTTTCCTAAATCAATGTAAGTAATAGCCTGGCCTGGCTCTTTTCAGGAGATCCTATCAGATCCTGAAGCAAAAGACTATTCCAGTCTTAATACCAGTATATCTGGGTTTTCTGCCCAGAGGAAAGTGCAATCATGACTTCTAAGGAAGCAAATGGTAATGGGTGCAGAGACTGTCAAGAAATTAGGTGGTGAAATCAGGCTGAGGTCATGTCATCTAATGTATATTTGGTGACCGTGTAGACCCAGAGATACACACCTCGAAGTAGCAGGGAGAACAGATTCGGAGTCATGTGGTATCCATATCTGTGTGCCTACTTTGGGTTCACACACCTGTGTTCTCTCCTAGTTGGTGCCACCTGTCACATCCAAGCCCATCATCACCTCCTGTGCTCATCTCTGCTGTCTCTTCTCCATGCCTTCACTCTGGCCATGCCCCCAGCCTCCCATTCCCTTTCCTGCATCTACTGTTCTCTTTTCTGATACTTTCTCTAAGACACAGGGGCCAACCCCATCTCCTTGTAAAAGATTTCCTTGCCCAATCCAGACCACATGGGTCCTTTTCTTGTCCCATCTCCTATAGAAGCTGTTAGCAGTGCCCTGACTAACCCAAGGCCTTCCTCTGCCTGCTGGAGCTTAATAATTATTGAATGCATGAATAACTACACATGACAAATAAGGCCTCAGGTATAAGAGTTCAAGCTAACAGGAAATGCTCTCCAAAGCATCCTCCGGAAAGCAGTTTTAAAAGAAAGAGATTCAACCTAAATGGTCACCAGGATGCTCTTCCCAGGGGTTTGTTTCAATTAAAAATACAGGCATCACCCCGCTGGGATTAAAAAGCAACAATCTAAAGAAAAGAATTCATCCACCACCCCATCAGATTCTAGCCATTAAGACTGAGATCAGTTCAGATGCAAAGAGCAGAACGAGGCAAATTGTTCTCTACTGAAACAACATGAAATGCTTTCATAGTTTGGGGTTGGTGACCCTAAAAACCTTGCACTTGGTTATCATTTTTTTCTCCTTATCCTGGACTTTGACTTCATCTCCTGTATACTGTAAGAACAGAGAAGGCAAATGCAAACATTTCTGAAGTTCCTGACTCCTCGCCCATGTCAGAAACCCTTAGAAGCACCCACATACCACACAAGCTCAGAACTGTGGGCTTCTCTAGAGAAAGGGGTCATGACACAGTCACATATTCAGCACTGACAGACTCTGTGAGGAAGATATGGGGGACTTGGGGGTGGCTGCTCCCCCACCACACCTGACTCCATTTAATGCCCAACTGGAGTAATCATGACATGTCAGCCTAGGTCACCTTGAGAGGGGCTGAGTCTGCAGTAGGGTGCGTCTGACTGGCCTTCCTCGATAACACGAAGGTTGAGCTTTCTCTGGCTCACTCTGCACAGTAGCTTGGGTTAGAAAAGGCCAAGCAGGAGCTGAGGCAATCAATCAGAAAGTATTCAGTGAGCACTGTGAGAAATAAAAAGTTTAGGCCAAGCACAGTGGCTCATGCCTGTAATTCAAGCACTTTGGAAGGAATACTTGAGTCCAGGAGTTCAAGACCAACCTGGGAAACATAGTGAGACTCTCATCTCTACAAAAATAATTTTTTTTTTAATTAGCTGGACATGGTGGTGTGCACCTGTAATCCCAGGTACTCGGGAGGCTGAAGCAGTAGGCCAAGCTAGAGAGAGCTGTGATTGCACCACTGCACTCCAGCCTGGGTGACAAAGTGAGACTGTCTCAAAAAAAAGTTTAAAACCCATTTAAGGAATGTTTGACCTAATGCAATGGCTCCTAATCTACAGGGCATGATCCATTAGCAGTGGGCTGTGAAATCCATCCGGGGGTCTCTACCAGCATCTGTAAATAAAGCAGGGTGGACAAGAAGTATCAGGCATCATTTATGCAGTTTTGTGACACTCTGTGGCTCACGCCTGTAATCCCAGCACTTTGGGAGGCTGAGACGGGTGGATCACAAGGTGAGGAGATGGAGACCGTCCTGGCTAACACAGTGAAACCCTGTCTCTAAGTAAAATACAAAAAATTAGCTGGGTGTGATGGCATGCGCCTGTAGTCCCAGTTACTCAGGAGGCTGAGGCAGGAGAATCACTTGAACCTGGGAGGCGGAGGTTGCAGTAAGCTGAGACTGAGCCACAATACTCCAGCCTGGACAACAGAGTGAGACTTCATCTCAAAAAAAAAAAAAAAAAAAGTTGTTCTTTGTGTGGGCTACAGCCCAGAGCACATGGAAGCCACTGATTTCATACACAGTGGAGAGGGATCGCTGGTGTTTTTGTAAGAACTCCTCTTTTTATGTCTCTTGTGCATTCACCTTCCAAGAAACTCAGTCCCTGTCTGTACCATGTCTGGTACAACCTTCTGGTATCTTCACCATAGGCCACGAGTATACCCTTTGGACAGATAAGGAAATAAAGGTACAGAATAGAAATGACTTCTAGCCACTTCTAGCCACCTAGAGAACATAGCCAAACTGATCATGCCCAAATCAGGTGAGACCAAGAAACAGGCTCATGTGGTTCTCCCCAGACCATGAACATATTATCTAGCAGGCACCAGATAGAATGTGAGCTCAGGAGGGAGAAGGTTTTGTTGGTTCACTGCTCCATCCTCAGTTCTTAGGATAGTTCCTGGCACAAAGTAGGCCCTCAATAAATATTAGCTCAGCAAATCATTATGACTTGATGATAGAATGAATTAGGACAATCCCCAAACTCAAAAATAATCTTTTACGGTCAAAAATAATCTTTTATGGTCAAAAATAATCTTTTATGGTCATGGACCATGTATTGAACCCAACAAAGAAATCATGTTTCATTGAGGTGCAAATGAATATACTCAGGTAGACTGAGAGAACAAAACAGAACCCAGAATATATTTCTCTCCAGCTTGAAATGTTTTGATGGCATTCCATCATCTAGAGTAACTCCCAGACTAGCCCATGATGTGTCTTCACAGCCGAGTTCCCCTCTTACTTTCCAGGGGCAACTTCCTCCTCCTTGCCCCATTTTGAACTTCATCCTTTGGCACTGATGAACGAATCTGAATTCTCCAGGTGCATGTGGCTATTTTATGACTTGGTGACACTGCAAATTCAGTGTTCTCTGCCTGAGATTCCAGTCATTTTGGGAGCCCAGCAATTTATCACCATCCTCCTTCAAGCCCCAGGCCAGGTGTGACCTCAAAGCCTTCCCTCACCACATGCCCTTAACCTCAACCTCTGCTGAGTAAATGAAGTTCTCATCCAGGTTACCACTGTACCATGTGCACATCCATGGTTTTATTTCTATCATCCTCTTGCAGTTCATCTAGTTAGATGTTTTACTCTGCTTTCCTTCAGATTTTGAGCTTCTTGAGGGCTACAGTTGATCTTATTCAAAGAATATCAAAGGAAGGAAGGAAGGGAGGGGTAATCCACACAGTCCTGTTGGACCCCGTATTAGGCCATTTTCACACTGCTGATAAAGACATACCCGAGACTGGGTAATTTATACAGGAAAAAAAAAGTTTAATGGACTTACAGTTCCACACAGCTGGGGAGGCCTCCCAATCATGGTAGAAGGCAAGGAGGAGCAAGTCACATCTTACAAGGATGGCAGCAGGCAAAGAGCTTGTGCAGGTAAACTCCTATTTTTAAAACTATCAGATCTCATGAGACTTATTCACTGTCATGAAAACAGCATGGGAAAGACCTGACCCCGTGATTCAATCACCTCCCACCAGGTCCCTCTCACAACACACCGGAATTCAAGATAAGATTTGGGTGGGGACACAGCCAAACCCTATCAGACCCCCTCCCCCTCCACTAGCTCATCTCTTTATATCCCCAATACTACATCTGTAGGGATATACTGAGGAAATTAAACAAGATTAAAATATAGACAGAATACAGGTACGATTAGAAGCAAAAGGAAAACAGAAGATCTGTGGTTGATTGTGTTTGAACAGGCATGCCATGGAGAAGTTATTAGCCTACTGCTCAGACACACACTGTTTAAACATGGGCAGAGTTTTCTCTGCTGTGAGTCTTACTGCTGCCTTGCTGGGGGGCCACCAGCTGGGAGGACAGCTTGCTCAGCTCTACCCTGCGGAGCTGTGACTTCGGAAGAGCCACAGGGGGCCTCGAGGCACTCGGCCCCAGGCAATGCTCAGAAGCCTTGATCGCAGAAGAAGAAAAACCTTTTGAATAGGGAGAAGAAGAGAACAACATAAGTCTTTGGAAGCGTCTAGAACAGGCACTGGCAAACTTTTTCAGTAAAGGCCGGATAATAAATATTTCAGCTTTGTGGGCCATCCCATCTCAGTTGCACCTACTCAACCATGACTCTGTAGCACAAAGGCAGCCATGGACAAGGACAATTAGTAAACAACTGAGCATGGCTGTGATCCAAAAACACCTTATTTACAGCCATCAATTTGAATTTCATACATTTTAATGCACAAAATATTCATTTTAACTACTAAAAAATTTTAAAAAGCACACTTAACTCAGAGGCCACACAAAAACAGGTACCAGGCCAGATTTAACTAGTTGATCAGATGTAGCTACAGGCTATAGTCTACTGGCCTCTGATCTAGTGAGGAGAAATTATGCTATGCAATGTCTACAAGTCACTCAGAAAATAAATACTCTAGTAGTTTACCCAGAATGCCCATTATCTGTCCTATCCCAAATTACTGGCTTGGATATATTGAATCGAAACAAAGTGTTCATAAAAGACATTCAACCCAAATAGTTTTGATTTGGAATGATCCTGAATTTTCTTTCCACGATGTAGATTATCAAATTGCATCTTTGTCCATTTGTGTTGGTATAAAGGAACATCTGATGCTGGGTAACTCATAAAGAAAAGAGGTTTATTTGGCTCACAATTCTGCAGGCTGTACAAGAAGCATGGCGCCAGCATCTACTTCTGGTAGGGGCTCAGGAAGCTTCCACTCATGGTGGAAGGTGAAGGGAAGCTGGCATCACATGGTGAGAGAGGAAGCAAGAGAGAAGGGAGGCACCAGGCTCTTTTTAATAACCAGCTTTCATAGGAACTTACAGAGTGAAAACTCATTCATTCCCACGGAGATGGCACCAAGCCATTGACAAGGGATCCACCCCCATGACCCAAACACCTTCCATTCGGCTGCACCTCCAACATCGGGGATCAAATTTCAACATGGAATTTGGAGGGGACAAACCAAACTATGGCAAATGGGATATAATACATATTTTACAAAATATGAGCCCAGTTATAATCCAATGATTCAAAATGACTTATCCTTGAAAACATAAGGGACTCAGACCGTCATGATAGTTGTGAAACCCATAGGACTGCCATAATAGCCTTGCAAATACCCATCACCATCTGCCTGTCCATTTTTAGAATGTGGACTGTCCCACCTAGACATTACCAGTTGTCATTCACAGCCTAGCACTTCACACGATCATCACACACCACCCACAAGAACAAACTGTTCAAGTTTTTGTCATGAATAATCATTTATTTTTAAAACGCTTAGAACAATCCTATTGTTCAGATGTGTCTAGCATTTAGATTCCTTGGTATACCCAGTGAAGTGATGAATCACACAAAATTGTTTACTTCCATTTCCTTAAAGAAGTAAAGATCCCTTTAAATAGCAAGCTCTCCTAAGGTAAATGAAACATAATGTAATTAACTTTTCAAGGACATATCTAACTTGGGCAACCTGTAGTCTTTTGCTTAAGAAGACTCTACTACTCACTCTCCAATTAGGATTCCACTCCTGATCCTAATCCAACACTTTAGAGTCTCATTCCTGTGTGAAAATACAGCCTTTCTTAGGCAAATTCAAGTCATTTCCAGGCCTGCCCACAGTTATTATGGGGCAAGGTGTTGGGATAGAGGAGAGGGAGGCAAATTCCAACTCAGACCCAGGGATCATCTAGTTTGTAGCCAAACCCAGGTTCAGTAACTTCATATTTTTTTTTCTTTGAGAGACAGGGTCTTGATCTGTCACCCAGGCTGGAGTACACTGGTGAGATCACAGCTCACTGCAGCCTCAACCTCCTGTGCTCAGGTGATCCTCCCACCTCAGCCTCCCAAGTGGCTGGTATTATAGGTGTGTGCCACCATGCCCAGCTAATTTTTGTTTGTGTTTGTTTTTTGTTGTTTATTTATTTTATTTTTTGAGACAGAGTCTCACTCTGTCACCCAGGCTGGAGTGCAGTGGTGCGATCTCAGCTCACTGCAACCTCAGCCTCCCAAGTAACTGGGATTACAAGCATGTGCCACCTGCCTGGCTAATTTTTATATTTTTAGTAGAGATGGGTTTCACCATGTTGGCGAGGCTGGTCTCAAACGCCTGACCTCAAGTGACCTGCCTGCCTCAGCCTCCCAAAGTGCTGGGATTACAGACGTCAGCCACAGTGCCCAGCCCTAAATAATTTTTTTTTTTTTAAGAGATAAGATCTCACTATGTTGCCCAGGCTGGTCTTGAACTCCTGGGCTCAGGTGATCCTCCCACCTCGGCCTCCCAAAATGCTGGGATTACAGGCATGAGCCACAGCGCCCGGCCATTTTATTCTTGTTTCAGTGACTTGTGACCACTGGGTTGCAATCTTGCCAAACCACCAACCCTGCCCCAGCCCAAGAAGAAATGAAAAGTTTCTTATCCCATCATTCTATGTCTTTTCAAAGTAGGCTGGACTGTCCCTGAGGGAGGTAGGCCAATTACACTCTTCAGACCAATCTTCCTCTACCTAGCATTCCTATGGAGCAGGAAAATGGTCTAGATGAAGGTCAGGGTCCTCTTTCTGTCATGGCTGCTGTGTCCCTGTCAGCACAGAGACCAGCCATAAACCTAATGGCTGCCCCCTGCCCCCTTCTTCCTACCCATGGAACCTCGATTTTGTTCACCCTCATGGTATTGTGCCAAGAGAGGCCTTCCCCATCTCCAGGGGATGAAGCTTAATGAGTCTAGACTATATGATAATTAGGGAAATTGCATTTCTTTTGCCTGGAGCTTCTGTTGGCTTGGTTTAATCCCGGGCGGGCAGGTAATGTAATCTGGCCAAAAGAATCACAAAGACTCTCTCCTGGACTAAACTTTAGTCAAGCTCCTCTGAGCCCTCTTCTTAGCTAGGTCTCAGCCTTGGCCTAGAACAGCTACAACTTTTAGCACAAAGGATGCCACCTACTCCCTCCACCCACCACCACAAACTCACACACAAGAGACCTGAACACACTCTCCTAGCAGCCTCAGGTCATGTCCCTGGAATGATCCAATCTCCCTTAAGTTCCAGTCTGAAAAAGCTCAAGGCTGCCAAGAGAATTTACCATTTGTTCTAGCCAACAACCCAATAGGCACCTGACCTCCCTTTTCACAGAGCATTTTTTGAAACAAAGCTAATTATAAATACTTTCTCTGTCCCTTATGAGATGTATATGTACCTTTTGCAATTCAGGAGTGTCTTTTTCAAAGACCTGAAAACTGTTCCTTTGAAATTAATCATCGGAAAGGACAAGGGCTCTGTCTCTGAGTCTCCACAGAAAGGTGGGAGCCTAACTTCCGAAGGGTCAGTTAGCAGGCCCAGATGGCCTAAGCACACTGACCAACCCCCCTGGCCACTTTGTGTAACTTTGTAAATTTCCACTTCCTAACTAACTCAGGCCCCTGCAGGTTTCCCCTCTTCCTCCTTTTAAGACACCCAGTCACCTCTACAGGGGTCGGGGCTGAGCTTAGCTCTATACCCAAGCCTCTCTCCTGCACTGCAGTAATACTGAACGAAATCTATCTTTACCAACCGTAACTCGTGTCTGATTTTGTTTTTCTGTAACAGAAACATAAAAGTCTGCTAAAGGTTGCCAGAATTTTTTCTGATTTAAAGCAAAACGAAACAAAGAAAGCTGACGATATAGTTTGGATCTGTGTTCCTGCCGAAATCTCACATGGAACTGTAATCCCCAATTTTGGAGGTGAGACCTGATGGGAGGTGAATGGATCAAGGGGGTGGATTTTTCACAAATGGTTTAGCACCATCCCCTTGGTGCCGTCCTCATGATAGTGAGAGAGTTCTCTCCAGATCTGATTGTTTATAAGTGTGTGGCACCTCCCTCCTACCTCCCTCGTTGTTCTGGCCATACGATGAGCCTGCTCCCCTTTACTTTCTGCCATGATTGCAGGCTTCCTGAGACTGCCCCAGACGCCAAGCAGGTGCCAGCACCATACTTCCTCAATAGTTTGTTGAACCGTGAGCCAATTAAACCTCTTTTCTTTTTTGTTAATTTTTTTGTAAGAAGGAGCCTCACTTTGTTGCCCAGGCTGGAGCGCAGTGGCGTGATCTTGGCCTCCTGGGTTCAAGTGATTTTCCTGCCTCAGCCTCCCAAATAGGTGGAACTACAGGCTCACACCACGTCTGGCTAATTTTTGTATTTTTAGTAGAGACGGGGTTTCACCATGTTGGCCAGGCTCGTTTCCAACTCCTGACCTCAGGTGATCCACCTGCCTCAGCCTCCCAAAGTGCTGGGATTACAGGCTTGAGCCACCATTCCTGGCCTAAACCTCTTTTATTTATAAATTACCGAGTCTCAGGTATTTCTTTATCACAACACAAGAACAACCTAATACAAAAGTAAACAAACAAACAAAAAAAAAACCCCAACAACCCAAGACCATGAAGTAGTTTAGGGAGAAACTTCCACTTGGGATAAAGCAGTTGTGTGAGGTGGCAATTTCTAGAACTGCAACCTCGCACCATGAGGGGACAGACCTAAGAGCCAAGCCAGCAGCTGCAGGTGCCAAAAACCAGACAACCTGAGCCACAAATGACCAATCCCAGACCCATGCCACCCGGGCTTCCTGTTATGGGAGATGATAGACCCCCTCCTGCTTAAGCTGCTTTGGGTACCATTTCAAAGCCAAACGCATCCTCCCTGATTCACCCCATAGGGTCAAGAGCAGCCCAGACGATGTGGCAAACGGCAGTAGTGCCTGAAGAGCAGGCCTGGTCTTGACTCAATTGTAGGGGCAGAAACTCAGCTCAAAACTTCCATAGAGAAAAAGAGATCTATTGTTCTACATAGCTGACAGGACCAGGCCCAATTCCAGATTCTGCCAGAGCTGGGGGGCAGGGGAGACCATGAGGCCACTGAAGCTCCTCTCCTCTCTGCTGCCCCCAGCTGACATCAGCCTCATCCTCATCCTCGGCAGGTTCATCCTGTACCCCTCCAGCCTGCCAACCCCCCTGGGAACAGCACGCTTCTTTCCCTATGGTTCCAGCAAAGGTCTCACTGCCTGGCTTAGGTCCCCACCTGTTCCTTGACCACTCACCATGGCCAGGGGAGAGACGCAGTTCTAATTGGCCAGTCCTAGATCCTGGGGATGTGATCAACCTAGTGGGAATGGGTAACCAAAGAAAAGTAAGGTCCGCCATTGCCAAAAGCCAGAGGCTGACAAAAATAGCAGGTGTCGCCACATAGGGGGAATGAAGGATTAAATACTGGACCCACATCAGCAGATTCCTACCACTGCCTCAGTCCACTGCAGACCAGCAATGGCCCCCACTCCCAACTCACCCATCTTCATCATTTCACAAGCTACAATCTTTTTTTTTTGAGATGGCACCTCGCTCTGTCCCCCAGGCTGGAGTGTAGTGATGCAATCTCAGCTCACTGCAACCTCTGCCTCCTGGGTTCAAGTGATTCTCCTGCCTCAGCCTCCCAACTAGCTGGGATTATAGGTGCCCGCCAGCATGCCCAGCTAATTTTTGTGTTTTTAGTAGAGATGGGATTTCAACATGTTGACCAGGCTGGTCTCGAACTCCTGGCCTCAGGGGATCCACCTGCCTCGGCCTCCCAAAGTGCTGGGATTACAGGCATGAGGCACCGCGCCCAACCTACAAGCTAAAAAGTTTAGAAATATATTTCATGATTCCTCAGCACAGTGCCTGGCTAACAGATACCCAACAATTACTAATTACCCAAATACTCCTCTATTTGTGTAGTCAGGGGTCAGGGTGAGCTAAGGAGCAGGGTGGGAAACCATAGTTACAGCATCTCCTCTGCCAGGACTGTCAGAGCTGGAAGGGGCCTTACAAATCATTCCCTCCAAACTCCTTGGTTTATAGCCAAATAATCAGAGGCCCAGAGAGGGTAAGCAGTGTGGCCTGGATCTCATGGCTGGTCAAAGCCAGAGCCTCTTCCAAGCCCAGCCCTTACCATTGCGTCCCATGGCACCCAAAACACTCACAAGTGAGGCCCAAGGAAAATAACAATTTTCTCTCCTTTTTAAAGGGTTTCCTGGCCAGACACAGTGGCTCACACCTGTAATCCCAGCACCTTGGGAGGCTGAAGCAAGCGGATAATTTGAGGTCAAGAATTCAAGACCAGCCTGGCCAACATGGTGAAACCCCATCTCTACTAAAAATACAAAAATTAGCCAGGCGTGGTCGCACATGCCTGGAATCCCAGCTACTTGGGAGGCTGAGGCAGAAGAATCACTTGAACCTGGGAGGCAGAGGTTGCAGTGAGCCGAGATCGTGCCACTGCATTCCAGCCTGGGCCACAGACCAAGACTCCATTTCACACACACACACACAACACACACACACACACACACACACACACACACAAAGGTTTTCTCAGCATAACTGTACTGTCCTTGAAAGCAAAAGCAACAAAAAGCATAGACAGACTTTTGAGTATCCTTTGTGTTTTTATCCTGCAGCTTTACAGAACTCTGGAGTCATTTCATTATCTTTGAGTGTGTCGTCTGTGTGTGTTTGGGAGAGATGGGGAGAAAAGCCAGGACAGAGAAAGACGGAGGCGGGAGAGAGACAGTCTGAGTCCTGGTGCCCCTGAGGATGGAAATTCCCCCACCCTGGGTTCAAGGCTTATCTGCCTGTTGGCCACAGAAAGCAGCTGCCAGGCAGGGAGATTTATAAGGTGACATTCCAGCCCTGAGCAGTGTTGGGTAAACAGACCGAAGCCCAAGATGCTGGACGTGCCTCCAGTACTTTCGTACTAGGCTCTAGAAGCTTTCCCACCACAGTGACAAATTACGCAGAAACAAAACACGAGGTGGGGCAGGGTGCAGTCGGGAGAGGCGAGAAATGTGGAAGATGGCCAGAGAGCTCAAGGCTGCGGGACCCTCCCTTAGATCCAAAGGTTGAGACAAGTCAACACAGATAAAGAATCGCTTGGCTGCCTGAGCTCCGCCTGCCAGGTCACGTGCTGGGGCTTCTGCCCTGACACCCAGAATGGGCATTATCCCGACCCAACCAAGCAGGGTAACATGCGGGGAAGTGTCCCGTAGAATAGAAAGCATTCTGCACAAACGTAGGGATGTTGTGGTGACCCTCAGGCTTTCTTCCTCTCTGCAGTCTGGGTTGGTATTCCTAGAATAGGGTCTCTCAGTGGGAGATAAAGTGGGCAAGAGGTAGAAGAGTAGTGCCAACAACAGGGAAGAGGCCAAGACATGCGCCTTTCCCTTCGCAACCTGGATGGCCTCCGAGGTGTCGTCAGGGAGCACCACCTTCCAGAAACATCTCTGTGCGGTGCTGTGTGAGCACCGGCTGGGAATTCCACAGACCTAAGTTCCAGCCCACATTCTGCCAAGTCAGTGGCTTGAGCAAATGGCTTCAGCCCACCAAGTCTGTCTCCTCATCTGAGAGATGAGAATCAGAACAGTATGCACATCGCAGGGTTATTGTGAAAATCTAGCATCCCAAGAGCCTGCCAAGTGGCCACTACCTACTAAATCCACTCTTGCCAAAAATATGTCAGGAAAGAAAAAGGCAGGTGGGTCAACTCATTGCTGAAGAGCAACATCTCCTTTAAAGCCAAATAATAATGGGATCCAAATAACATTCGGGGTGGAGGGAAAAAATCTTCCATCGGTCTAAAGTTGTCCTAGCCACAGTCTATGTCACAAATCTATTTATAGACATGGTCATTGTGAGCCTTTGCAAAGGATTTTGGCATAAACAATTTTCCCCGGAGGCTCTGGGACCACGGCATGAAGCAACCTAGCTCTCTGTGGAAGTGTTTTCTCTTGAGCTTGAAGCAACTCAGGACAGCTGGTGCAGTCTGTTAAATTGACTTTCAAAGGAAGGCTCTGCATGAGGAAGTTAATGGAGCTTAAGTGCATTTCATGGTGGAAACAGAGGGTCTCCCACCCCTAAGTAATTAGATGAAATCAGCACAATTTCCATTTCAGCCCTTTCCTTGGTTCATGCTGATCAACCCCTCATGAAGCTTCCAAGTAGCTAGCTGCAGGCTGAACTTAAAATATTCCATAAATATGGAGAAATACCCCCACTGACCCATTTTTGAAGGGTATGCATAGAAGGAAATGTAAACCTCTGATAAGGAATAAAGGATTACTTGGACCCGTATATGCTAAGTGCCAAGCCAGACAGACGGGCAAACATCACATTTTATGAGATTGATTGTAAATAATGGAACGTTGCTCTCTGAAAAGATTGAAAGTAAGTTTGATAAAAGGCCAAGAAGAATGAAAACAGAAACTGCTATCTTCATGCTGTGTAAGAGCTCCCAAATTTCTCCAGGCCTTCTTCGGCTTCTCTGAAGTGGAAGGATTTGATATGACAAATTCTCCTGTCACATAGACACCCTCCCTGAAAGTAATTGGCTTTGCATTCAAGAAAAACACGTAACGATCAGTAAGCCCCCAAATCTCAAGGTTGCAAGAATAAAACTTGATGCATTAATGAAGTGCCATAATAAAATGGGCTTTTGGCCGCGCACAGTGGCTCACGCCTGCAATCCTAGCACTTTGGGAGGCCGAGGCAGGCGGATCACGAGGTCAAGAGATTGAGACCATCCTGGCCACCATGGTGAAACCCTGTCTCTACTAAATATACAAAAATTAGCCAGGTGTGGTGGTAGGTGCCTGTAGTCCCAGCTACTCAGGAGGCTGAGGCAGGAGAATCGCTTGAACCTGGGAGCTGGAGGTTGCAGTGAGCCAAGATCGCACCACTGCACTCCAGCCTGGTGACAGAGCAGGACTCTGTCTCAAAAAACAAAAATTTAAACAAATAAAATGGGCGGTTACATTTCGAACGGCTTACAACTGTCACTGTTACATTAAAAATGACACATCAAGGGGTCAGAAGGAAAAGCTAAGTCCTAAGTGGTATAAAATGACATCAAATATTACAGGGACTTTTAAGTGTGAAAAACACTCAAAAATCATTCAGAATACACAAGAGTAAAGTTTTTCCCAAGTAATGCATCAAACATAGATCAGGAAGGTTATTTTTATTTATAGCTAAAAGCTTAGGAAGCCAATTTTCTTCTTTCCTTCTTTTTGGCTAGGGTCGACAGAGCTTTTATATGGTTTCTTCCAAGCTTTATGCGTGTGTTTTCATAAAAAGATTTAAACTTACATACTTATATACACTATTTTCCACCTCCATTCTTCCCTCATCAAAAGTAATGGGATCTATGCTTTTTATTTGGTTAAGAGACCTTGGCTGTTTTAAAAATACGTCTGCAGTTAAACACCACTTTCAACTAGTGAAAGAAAATAGCTGTGGGAAAGAAGAGGCAGTTGAGACTGGGTTTCATTAACACATTAAGCGATCATATTTTTTCTTTATTTAGAAGGCTGCTTTACCTCCTCTCAAAATACAGACTATGACCAAACATAGGCCAACTGCTCACTCCATCTCCTCTTTGCTTCTGAGATCTCTTAACCTTGTTGAGCTTTACAATCCATCTCTCTTCCTCTATCTCTAAACAGCGCCATTCACAATGATCCTTTTCACTTGTATGGCATTGAGACTTATCAAATCCACATGCTAATCCCAATAACAGCAGCAAATACACACATAGCACTTCCCACGTCTTAAACACTTTCTGAAGAGTTTCATATATACTAACTCATTAAATCATATGTTCTATCTATTCCTCATAATGATCCTATAGGGGTTATTATGTAGGTTGCCTAATTCCTGCCTTCCTTCCTATTGAACTCCAGTTTTGTTTTCCAGGTTTTTTTTTTTTTCAGACAGGATCTCACTCTAACCCAGGCTGGAGTGCAGTGGCGTGATCTTGGCTCACTGCAACCTCCTTCTCCCGGATTCAAGTGATCCTCCGCCTCAGCCTCCCATGTAACTGGGAATACAGGCGTGCACCACCCATGCCCAGCGAATTTTTTGTATTTTTAGTAGAGATGGGGTTTCACCATGTTGTTCTGGCTGGTCTCAAACTCCTGACCTGAAAGTGATCCACCCAGCTCAGCCTCCCAAAGTGCTGGGATTACAGGCGTGAGTCACCAAGCCTGGCCTGAACTCCAGTTTTCTTAAAGTTGCACTGTCTTTCACGTGGCCATTACTTCAGGGTGGGATGTCCCAGGAGGCGAGTCGTTATTGGTCTAAGCTAATTAAGCAGGCCTACAAGGTACAAGTCAGTGATACAACTCTGGCCAATGACATGTGAGAAAAAGCTTGCTGGTTGTGGAGAGGGAGAAGTTGCTCATGAGCATCACATTTTCCAGCCGGGAGCGGTGGCTTATGCCTGTGATTCCAACACTTTGGGAGGGTGAAGCAAGCGGATCACTTGAGGTCGGGAGTTCGAGACCAGCCTAACCAACATGGAGAAACCCCGGTTCTACTAAAAATGGAAAATTAGCTGGGCATGGTGGTGCATGCCTGTAATCCCAGCTACTCAGGAGGCTGAGGCAGGAGAATCGCTTGAACCTGGGAGGCAGAGGTTGCAGTGAGCTGAGATTACACCATTGCACTCCAGCCTGGGCAACAAGAGCAAAACTCCATCTTGAAGAAAAAAAAAAAAGAGAGAGAATGACATTTTCTGTTCTTTATAAAAGCCACACCAAAATAATCTCTCCCTCTTTCAGATCTTGTTGGGTCTGTAGTTTATGCCTGGAAGTGCTGCAGCCTTTTTGCATCCATGAAGGAATCTAGCCTGAGAACAACAGTACCACGAAGAGAGAATGCCGAGCCAAGAGAATCACCAAGAGGGGACCCAGATCCCTGATTATCCCGTGCCTGGAGCTACCACTACCTTTGCTTTCTTGCCTCATGTGATAATACATTTCCTCACTGTTTGAAATTCATTGAGTCCAGTTTTCTCTTACTTGTAGCCAAAGGCACCCTTAACAATATAATTGACTCCACTTTGCAGATGAAGAAAGAGACAAAGAGGGCAAGTGACACCTACAGTCACACCACTGGTAAATGTATTAAGAACATGCAGGCATTAGGGAGGAAAGTTTATACATAATTTAAAGTAGTATGTAGGAGTTTAGGACAGGCCACCCCAAAATATGCTGCTTTGGCATAAAGACTACTTTGAGCTGGAGGAACTTGAAAAACAGTACATGCAGACAGACAGTGGCTTTCTCTGAATTCCCTTTATCTGCCTAAAGACAAAACCTCCAAAAGGAGCTCAGTTGTCGTCAGTACCCCCACCCCTGGGAGTTTCATCAACCAGGGAAAATTAACTCTTATCACAGGAGAGGAGAATGGAGGTGACATCACACCCAAGGTTTGTCACAAGCTATCACTTCTTCTGAGGGTCTATTCATCTTTCCCCAAAATCATTTTCTCTCCCCTAAATTGCCTACATCCCCCCTCCCTGCTTTCCCCAAAAAGAGGGTATATAACCTTCTAAATCTCACTGTTTTAAGGGGTATTACTTTTTTTCCTATGATGTCCCTGTGCACTTAATAAACTTGTGTATCTTTTATCCTGTTAATCTGCCTGTTGTCAGTTTATTTCATAGACCCAGTTACTAAACCTTGGAAATTAGAGGGAAAATCTTCTCCCTCCTCCCTCCCAAAGGACTTCCAAACATATTTTATAAATTATATGTACATATACTGTCATAGTCACATATACACACCACAACTAAAATTATGGTTCAGTTCACCAACTAGAGTTCAATATAAATTTACGATTCCTACTCCCGATGATTGTTAGATTTTTGAGTGTATGTAAGAGAGATGTCACTCACAGTGTCACAAGACACATAGAAAGGCAAATATATCTTTTCTTAAACACTAATTTTTTGCTGTAACAGTACATCTTTAAAAACCAAGTGATTAGCCATGACATTCAAAGTATAAACAATTTGTCATTCGTTGTTAATGCTTCTTTTCTCATGTAATCATGAGTCATTAACTTTTGGATGCCAGCAGTTTGGAATTTTCTGTCTATAAGGAGACATCATGCAAGACAGAATGCCAAGTTGGCTCAGCCCTAAAGAGAAGGCTTCATGACATACACACGTTGTAAATGGCACATGGAGAAGGTGTCTGCACCAAAGTATGTAGAGAATAGGATTCAGAACACAGTTCACATTGGATGATAAATCATTGAGTATTATGAAAGTGAATAAGGAGTTCATTTTTGATGACCACATATCATTAAGTTTCTCCAGCACAGAGTGAATCCACCATCCCAGGCATTTTCTTAGGTCCCCTTTGCAAGCCTTTCACGAGATGTTCCCAAGGCTGGGCCTCACTCTATCACCGTCTGTGGGCAATAAGCCCCTGGCAGTAGCGTAAATAGGCTGTGCTGAAGTCAAAGCCCACAAACTCAGTTTCTCGTTTCTCAACCTTACTCAGTTACCAGCCTTACTCATATTACTATATGGTACTCAGTTACCAGCCTTACTCATATTACTATATGGTACTCAGTTACCAGCCTTACTCATATTACTATATGAGCAAGGTTGAGAAACTAGAAACTGAGGGGCTGTGGGCTTTGAATTCAGCACAGCCTATTTACACTATTATCTATAGGAGGAATCTCCCTTCCCCAGCCTGCTAGTTTTTGTGCAGTGAGTCTTGCATTACAAGCATGCTCCTGGCTTCTCCCCAGACCCTCACACCCCTCCGGGAACAGGCAGGGACTCTGATTGCTGTATTTGCAAACAGGAACAAAGCATACCTAGCTCTCCCCTTTTCCTCTTGGGAGCCAGCTGGCCACAGGGAGTTCCCAGTCCAGTCTGCTTCTTATCGAAGCAGAAAATTTTAGAGCATCAGACACGCCCCAGACATGGGCTATGGCTTTCCAAAGCGACCTGTGCCTCCTAAGTCCATCTAACCCTGAGGTTGGGAATCATCCCTCTTGCCTACAGATACAAGCCACATTGTATCATCTTCATCAGTTAAGAAAGGAAATCTTTGACTCAGTTAAGTCAGAAAGTGGGTGAGGAAACCAATATTTATTGGGCGCCTTCAAATTCCAACGTGTTCTAAAATGAAGAGGTTTAACCATACCTTACTTTGTATAGCACTTGACAATGTTCAAAACAGTTTCCCGTATCTTATCTCTTTGGGTCTCCTCAACAAACCTGGGAGGAAGGCAGGGTGTGGAAATGGAAACCCAGCTATTTTAAACGAACTGTCCAGGGTAACAGCCTGTATCATCTTCCAGATCTCTTTTGCTGGAGTCCCTTCATCTTCTGGGCTTCCTCCAGCTTTCTAAGGAGTTGAACAAGCTGAGCGATTTACCCAGGGTGAGGCAGCTGTGAAACCATGCCCCTCTCCACCTTCTCCCATAAATCAGTTTTGACTTTTTAAAGGCTGGTTCCATATGCAATGTATTGACTTTTGTGCCATTCCATAAACAGCACAGGTCTTCCTATAGTGAAATGAACCCAGAACAGCTCCAAGAGGTGACTTCTCCACCGAATGAACAGACATCAGCATAAGGTAATGAGGAAACAAATAATATATCATATTCTTTTGGTGGTGTTATAATCTCCCAGTAACTAACCACAAAGAAATTAAGATATGTGAACTGCCTAAGAATTCAAAATAATTATTTTATGTTCAATGAACCTCAAAAAAACAGAGAAATATCCCAATGAGTCAGGAAAATAATAAATAATCAAAATTAGAAATTTAATAGATATTAAAATTATTTTTAAAAAATCAAATTCTGGAGCTGAAAAATACAATTAATAAAAAGTTCAATAGAAAATATCAACAGCAAAATTGATCGAGGAGAAAAAAAGTCTGTGAACTCAAAGACAGGTTATTTGAAAATATGCAGCCAGCAAAGAAAGGAAAAAAGTGAAAAGGGATGAAGAAAGCTTCAGGATTTATGGGACAACATCAAAAGAACAAAAATACTTGAGTTACAGGAATTAAGGAAAAAAAACATAGGGGCAAAGGGGTAGGCAAGCTTAAACAATAGCAGAAAACATGCCAACTCTAGGGAAAGACACAAATATCCAGGTAAAAGAAAGTCAAAGTTCTCTAATCAGATTCAATCCAAACAAGACTATCCCAAGACCTATTATCATCACACTGTCAAGTATAAAGACAGGCCGGGCATGGTGGCTCATGCCTATAATCCCAGCACTTTGGGAGGCCGAGGCAGGCAGATCACAAGGTCAGGAGTTCAAGACCAGCCTGACCAACATGGTGAAACCCCGTCCCTACTAAAAATACAAAAATTAGCCAGGTGTGGTGGCGTGTGCCTGTAATCCCAGCTACTCTGGAGGCTGAGGCAGGAGAATCATTTGAAGCTGGGAGGCAGAGTTTGCAGGCAGCCAATATCACAGCACGTACTCCAGCCTGGGTGAAAGAGCGAGACTTCATCTCAGAAAAAAAAAAAAAAATACACACACACACATACACACACACACACACACACACAGAGTATCCTAAAAGCAACAAGAGAAAACAGGAAAACAATATATAAAGAAGTTCCAATAAGGCTAGTGGCAGATTTCTCAGTAGAAACCTAAGCCGTGAAAAAGTGGGATGATATATTCAAAGTATTGCAGGAAAAAACTTGTCAACCAAGAACACTGTACCTAGCAAGGCTGTACTTCAGAAATGGAGAGACAGACTTTTCCCAACAAACAAAAGCTTAGTAAGTTCATCACCAACAGACCTGTCTTACAAGAAAGGTTAGAGAGTTCTTCAAGCTGAAAGAAGATGCTAATGGGTAACAGGAAAATACATCAAAGTATAAAACTCATTTGTAAAAGTAAGTAGTCAAATTCAGAACAGTCTAATATTATAATGGAGGTATGTAAGTAACATTTATCTTTAGTATGAAGGTTAAAAGACGAAACTATTTAAAATAATAGCTATAATTTTTTAAGGGATATACAAGATGTAAACTGTGACATCAAACACACAAAATGGGGAGGTGGATTAAAAGTATGGAGTATTATCATGCAATCAAGGTTAAGTTATTTACAGCTTAAAATAAATAGCCCATTACAATATCTTTTATGTAAGCCTCAAGGTAATCACAAAGCAAAAATCTATAGTAGATACACAAAAGATAGAAAGTAAGGAATCAAAGCAAACCATGAGAGAAAATCATCTAATCATAAAGAAGACAGCAAGAGAGGAAGAAAGAAACAAAGGAACAAGCAAAAAACAATTAACAAAATGGCAACAGTACATCCTTACCTATCAATAATTATCTTGAGTATAAACAGATTAAAATCTCCTATAAAAGACAAACTATACACCTGATAAGAAGTTAATATTCAAAACATACAGGGAACTGAAACTACTCAATAGCATGAAAACAAGTCAATTAAAAAATGGGCAAAGGACCCAAATAGACATTTCTCTAAAGACGACATACAAATGGCCCAAAGGTAAATAAGAAAATGCTCAACATCAAGACTCATCAGGGAAAAGCAGATTAAAACCATAATGAACTGTCATCTCACACCTGTTAGAATGACTATAATAAAAAAGACAAGCAATAAATGATGATGAGGATGTGGAGAAAAGAGAACCTTTGTAACAGTTGGTGGGAATGTAAATTAGTACACCACTACAGAAAACAGTATGGAGTTTCCTCAAAAAATTAAAAATAGATTGGAAATTATGTTCAATTATGGTAAATATATAACAACACACACCCACAAATTAAAAATAGAATTACCCAAGGTAATTTAGTACATAAGATTTAGAAGCTTACGTACCCAGTAGTAAACCGACTACTGGGTACATATCCAAAGGATATGATAACAGTATGACAAAGAAGCCAACCTAAGTGTTTATTGACAGACGAATGGATAAAAAAAGTTTTTTTATATAATATATATGGTAGGATATTATTCATTCTTAAAAAAATTTTAGAAATTTTTAATATTTTAAAAAATATTTTAATAATTTTAATATTTAATATTTTAATATTTTTAAAAAATATTTTTAAGATATTCATTCTTAAAAAAAAGAGGAAATCCTGTCATTTGTGACAACATGGATGAACCTGGAGGAAATTATGTTAAGTGAACTAAACCAGTCACAGAAAAGCAAAATACCATGTGATCTCAGTTATATGTGGAGTATAAAAAAGTCAAACTCATAGAGGATAAGACAGAAAAATAAAATACTTCAAAGGGACTCAGTGTATGCCTATTTAATGAAGCCATTTTAATTTAAAACAGGATAGCCTGCAATGCCCCATCTCAAGTTAAATTAGCTTCTTGATGTATTTTGGTAGTGTTTTTTCTAATGTATGGGTTTTTAGGGTTTTTTCATCAATGGTGGTCTCCAAGATGGTAATTTAAAAGTTACAGGAAGGGGTGAGTCGCAGCTTTTCCTGGCAAAGGCTGAAGGATGAGGGGTTAGGGGAGATGTTGGTCACAGACGCAAAATTTCAGTTACACCGGAGGAATGAGTTTACAAAATCTACTGCATATCGTGGCAACTACAGTCAATAACGCTATTATGGTGGTTCAATATACAATAGTTCAGCTTTACCGTGGGCTCACTGCGGTATTAAATGCATTTTCAACTTACGGTGGGTTTATTGCTGTACAACCCTATCGTAAGTTGAGGTACATCTGTGGTATGTATTTGAAAATTGCTAAAAGAGTAGATCTTAAGGTTCTCACCCCAAAAAAATAAGTTTGTGAGGTAGTATACATGTTAATTAGCTTGATGTAGCCATTCGACAACGTATACATATATTTAAAATCATACTGTACACAATAAACATATACAACTTTTACTTAATTAAATAAATTAAAAGTCAGTCTGGGCCGGGTACAGTGGCTCACGCCTGTAATCCCAGCACTTTGGGAGGCCGAGGCAGGGCAGGTGGGGATCACCTGAGGCCAAGAGTTCGAGACTAACCTGGCCAGCATGGTGAAACCCTGTCTTTACCAAAAATACAAAACTTAGCTGGGCATGGTGGCAGACACCTGAAATCCCAACTACTCAGGAGGTTGAATGAGGCAGGAGAATCACTTGAACCTGGGAGGTGGAGGTTGCAGTGACCTGAGATCGCATCACTGCATTCTAGCCTGGGCGACAGAGCAAGACTCTGTCTCAAAAAAAAAAAAAAAAATTGTCAGTCTGCAAACTAATAACTAAGCAACTATAAAGCACTTCGCAAAGTTTGGCCTATTATTAAACCCTTCTACCTCTCAACGTTCATTTTTTAAATCTGGAATCTATCTACTTACTGATGTAACGTCAAGGCTTAAATATAAAGGTCTACAGAGTTACAGAATTTTGAAGGGAAGAAAAGCCTTATACTGTTAATATGAATCAGATCCCAAGCTGTCCACTGTCCACAGAGTGCTGCCTCCCTCCCTGTCCCCAGGGACTCATGTGCTATATTTACACCATGGAGTGTAACCCTAAGTAGCTGGCGTGAGCAGGAAAGGGGCCATCGTGGGCAGCTGAACCAATGCCTGGGGCATCGTGCGCAGCTGAAACAATGCCTGGGCAGAACATGCGTGTGGCTTCTATCCTTTCTGAAAGGAATGAGGACATTTGCTTGCCTTAACAGGTCCTGCAGATTGGCCACAAATTGGTCTTTGAGAACCTTAGATCTCTCACTCAGAGCACAGCTTCTCATTGTAGCCCACCGCAGAAGGAGATGCAGAAAAGAAGGAACCCACACTCTAGGTCCTAAATGGCCTCCTTGCCAGATCCAGTGTCCTCCTGGCATCCTGAATGTCAGCTCCTGGCACTGCTGCCCTATTGTCCCCAGCAGCCTCTGTGCCTGGGTCCCGCCATGCCACAACCCCTGCTCTCCCGCCTGTGTTGTAGCAGCTCCTTTGCTGTCTGCTGGACTGAGGTGTGTTCCCTCTTCTGGTCCCACCAGTGCCCAAGCCCCGAAGTTTTTATTTGTTTGTTTTTGAGACAGAGTCTTATACTGTTGCCCAGGCTGGAGTGCAGTGGCACAATCTCAGCTCACTGCAACCTCCGCCTCCCAGGTTCAAGCGATTCTCCTTGCCTCAGACTCCCAAGTCGCTGGAATTACAGGTGACTGCCACCATGCCCGGCTAATTTTTTTGTATTTTTAGTAGAGACACGGTTTCACTATGTTGGCCAGGCTGGTCTCAAACTCCTGACCTCGTGATCTGCCCACCTCAGCCTCCCAAAGTGCTGCGATTACAGGTGTGAGCCACCATGCCCAGCCCGAAGTTTTTGTCTTTACCCTCTGCTCTCTCCTGCCTCTCCTAATGCTGCCTCTTGGCTTCAACTATCACCTCCTGTGCTGGGAGGCTGGACTTCTCTCCACCTAGCACACCGCTGCCTGCAGGACAGTAACTCACTATCAAACCACCACCTCATGCCATACACAATCCAACCAAGCTCACGCACCCACCCATGCCCTTAAACTCAACCCCACTCTCCAACCTCACTGGTTCCTGTGAGTTTCTTCATGTTTTCACCACATTTACAACCAAGCAGCCTCCAGCTTCCTCTTCCCCTCACCCCCAACTTCCAAAGCCATCTGGAGACTCATCCCTGCCATAGCCCCAGGCACACCCTTGGGCTTCTGCCTCAGTTTCCAGCCTGGCACTCTGGGTTTCCTGCTGGATCTGAATCCTGCCCTCAACCACATCCCATTCTGTGCTGGAGCTCTGACACCCTCCTAGTACCTACCAAGTCCCCTTCACCCTGTCCCAAAGTCACCTAGAAACTCCAAGTCATATTCCAGAAGCTTTTAAAATGAGAAATTGGGCCAGGCACGATGGCATATGCCTGTAATACCAGCACTTTGGGAGGCCAAAGGCAGGCAAATCACCTGAGGTTAGGAGTTCAAGACCAGCCTGACCAACATGGTGAAACCCCGTCTCTACTAAAAATTCAAAACTTAGCTCAGCGTGGTGGTGGGTACCTGTAACCCCAGCTACTCAGGAGGCTGAGACAAGAGAATCTCTTGAACCCGGGAGGCAGAGGTTGCAGTGAGCCGAGATCACACTACTGCACTCCAGCCTGGGTAAAAGAATGAGACTCTGTCTCAAAAATAAATAAAATAAAATAAAATAAGGAATGGCATAAACCAGTTTGGTGTGGTTCCTCGTTCAGGAGAACTGCAGTGATGTAGGAGAAAGAACTCCAACTTTGAATCCAGACAGGCAGGGTTTGAATCCCATGGCTGCAGCTCGTGACCAGGCAGCCTTCTTTAAGCCTGTTTCCTCATCTGCAAAATGAGGGAGATGTCCCCTTGCTTTGGAACTGTTGTAAGGAATAGAAAATAAGGACAATGTGGCAGCTACCATTGACTGTGCCCTTACTATGTGCCAGGTGCTCTGCTGGGGACCAGGAAAAGACAGATAAATAAGCCCACGGCTTATTTCATTTAACACCTGAGGGCTCTACTGCCAAAAAGTAGTCTGACGGATTACAGGGGAAGGGAGTCACATTGAGACCTTCTCTAAAGGATGCAAGAACACAATATCATAGCATGGTGCAGGGCCCTGCACCCAGCCACGTGTCCCAGGTCCTGGGCCCGAGGACAGCGGCCCAGCCCACCAGTTAAGTCACAGCTGAATGGAGGGGGAGGAGACTCTTCAGAGAGACTAACCAATGGGGGAAGGCCTGAGCAATGGAAATGGGTCAACAGTCAGGCAACAGACTGGCCTCATCCCTGAATTCCTCAAGGAGCTCCTTTGGGGAATGCCACTGGTCCTTGCCGGTCTGTTCAGGAAAATGTAGGAGGAGCCAACCATGTTCTTCCTACGTGGAAGTCTCCCCTAAAAGGTCATACGCAGTGATTACTGGGTGGGTTCCCAGCACAACCCTGTCCATGATAAGGTGTCAGTTTCCTTTCACTCACTGTACTCGTTACCCAACTTCTACTGGACTTGGGCTTCCAGGTAAACCTGACCCAGGTTTTATATCCCCACGGCCTTACTTGGGCTTCCAGGTAAACCTGACCCAGGTTTTATATCCCCACGGCCTTACTTGGGCTTCCAGGTAAACCTGACCCAGGTTTTATATCCCCACGGCCTTACTTGGGCTTCCACGTAAACCTGACCCAGGTTTTATAACTCCACGGCCTTACTTGGTCTTCCAGGTAAACCTGACCCAGGTTTTATATCCCCACAGCCTCTTGCATGACCCTGGCTTTTCTTGCCACACAAGTAGTGTGATGTGGTTTTTTAAAATAAAGCATTTGAGAAGGCATTAGGAGACCTGGAATTTTTTTTCTAATCACAAACAATCTCTGACTTTGACTGGGTCACTGCCTTCCCTATCCTCACCAATCAAATGGGGAAAATGGCACCTATGGTTGTGAAGATCCAACAGCAAGAGAAGTACAAGCACTCCAAGAACCAGGCAGCATTCCAGAAAGGCCTACAGGTTCCAGAAAGGTCAAAGGTCACAGTCTACAGCCCCTTTCATGGTGGGAAATATGGGGTGATGGACCCAGCATTCTGAAATCTGCAATAACCTAGGCAACATAATGAAATTTGCTGGATAGGAAAAGCCTGCCGGGTACGGCGAGAAAAACTCATCACATGCAGAAGACAGAGCCAGATGTGCGAACTTCCTGCCTGGAGTTTCCATCTGGGAGGGGGCCGCTTTCTGAACCTGGCCAAGTCGTCATCAACAGAGCATAGGCACGGGGCAGCCTGGTGCAGGCCAGAGGTTTCCGCTGTCCTGCTGGCAGGGACTGACCTTATCCCTGTCCTGTTTTGCTCCCACCCTGTTTTCACAGTTGTTATCTCCAGGAGCAGAGGATGGGGCTGACTGCGGGTTGACTGTGATATTTAAGTGATATCAATTATATGGAGTTTAGAAATTGTACGTGTGTCTGTTCTATCCACCTAAACTCAGCCTCCTTTCAGCCTTCTGAAGGCAGGGGATGTGTGGGGTAGGTGCTGGGAAGCAGAGGTGTGGGGCACAGGACTGACTGAATTCAAGTTCTGAGTCACCATGGGGCCGAGGGCTGAGCCCACAGCCAGGAAGACCCAGGCTGGGCTGTATCCTCCCCGGCCAACATGACACCCCCGGATCATTCATTCTTCCTTGGGTCTTCTTAGAGCACATCCACTGCCAAATTCTTGAATCCCAGCCACAGACAAAGGTTTCATCACCAGATTTGGATCGCCTTTGGATTTCATGGCAGCACAGTCTCCCCAGTGATATATTCCTCTGGTTTCATCGTTGAACGTTACTAATATTTTTTGAGAACCCACTATGCATTAGAGACTCACAGTACCTGGTGTTTTCTACATATACACATTCCTAACCCCTGCGAGGTAGGAATTATGCCCACCTCACATGTCACGTGACAAATAAAGACTCAGAAACACTGAGGTTAGGAGATTTCGAGATGCTGAAACAGCTGGCAAAGCCAGGAGTCTCGTCCATGCCTAACTCACGCCGCTCTAGTCACTAGGTAGGGTTTTCTGGCTGGTTCCATTCTAGGTTTAAATTAGTGTTGTGGGCTCAGATCCTCCTTCACAAGCTCTTCCCAAGCCCCTGACCCGGCTCCTTGCTCTAACAAATGTCCTCTGTGTAGGGTCTTTGACGCCTCTGCCCATTTCACAACACTGAGCGAGGAGGTGCTCAGTCCTCCCTCCACCCAGGCACCCCCACTGCCCTCCCATGGAAACAAACCAAGATTCATTTGGAGTTTTGAAGAGGCAGGAACCTTCCAGAGTTCTGCTCAGCCCTAACTCCACCTGCTGGCCATTCATTCCACCTTAGAAAGGAGTAAGAACAAGATCAGTTTCGGCAGCCTCTTAAGAGGAAACAAATCCACTAACTCAACTCACCCCTGGCTGTTTGTCAATGAGAGGAAGGATGGGCAAATCAATGCTGAACCACCCCTGCTCCGGTTCCAGGACTTGCAAGCCTCCCTTTGTGCAGGTGGCCAAGGCTGCAGCAGGGACTCTGGACAGAAAGTGGCCCACCTGCTGAGAATTAGGTGGGCTGGTCCTGCTAACAGTCATTTTTCTGTTGCCAGCACCCTGTGTCACATGAAGAGGTAGCCCTGGCACTTGAAAGAGTGAGGCACAGAGTGTTCATATAACCAGCAACTTTCACAGAAAGGTCTCAAAGCATCTCACTCCTACTGTCCTTGAACCATGTCAGCAAGGGTGACAGAATGAGCCCAATCCCAAATTGCAGGTGTAAAATTTCATCTCCCCTGGTTTCAGTGAGTTGAAATGAGCCAGGCTGCAAATTCAGGACACAGCCCAGCCAAGACCCTGGCTCCAAGACACACTCTTCTACACTGCATTGTACTCTCTTAAAGGCAGGAGATGCAAATCCCTGCGGAGGTGGGATTTCTGCTATTTGCCTGTAAGCCCTATGTCTCTCCTGATCGGACCCACACATTGGAGCGATGCCATCTCTACCAGCTCACACCCTTGCTCACTCATCCCAGAGTGACAAGCCCAGGCTGGGCTGAGACACAACCTCTGTGTGTCTCTAGAGACCCGGCCTTGGCCCTATTTCCCCTAAGATGGGTGGGCAGAGAGCTAGGCATGGGCAGCAGGGAAGGGCAACCTGCAGTCAGGAAATGAGCATGTAGCTGAGTAAACAAAGGCGTTTTAGGACCTGGTGGTTGAGCATTCATTCGTTCATTCATTCATTCACTCACACACAGAGCAGCTACTGAGCAATTACTACTGTGCTTTAGGCCCCAGGCTACAAAGATGAAGATGAAATGGTCCCTAATTTCCAACAGCATCTGGTACAATGGAGAAAGGTGTGTGTATTGGGGGTGGGGGCAGAGGGCTGAGGAGCTGGGTGGCCAGGAATTCTCCAGCAGAGACCTCCATCACACAAAGCTGAATCATCAAGGTGAGAATCCACAGCCACAAGGGAAGGTATCTTAGAGAATTGACTTTTCTCATCTGATCCATGAACCTACTTTCACACACGGTATCGTTACACAAATGGATAAAAACAGATGTGCAGGCCTCTAAATAGGCCCTGTCCAATATGCAGAATAATTTAATTCTTGCTGAAAATCCAGTAAGACTTGGGGAGAGGAATAAATCAGTGAAGCACAGGGGATTCTTGGGGCAGTGAAGTGGCTCTGTCCGATACTACAGTGGTGGGTACCTGTCATTACACATTTGTCTACACCCATAGAATGTACAACACCAAGAGTGAACCCTAAACTATGAAGTCTGGGTGTTTTATGTGTCAGTGTTAATTTAAATCTATTTTTTATAAACCAAACAATAGCACTAGATTATGGTATTGACAGAAGGAGTGGGCTCCCCAGTCCAAAGCTCAGAATGGTGTCCCCCACTCGAAAGTGTCTGTCAGGCTGAGTGCAGTGGCTCACGCCTGTAATCCCAGCACTTTGGGAGGCCAAGGTGGGCAGATCACTTGAGGTCAGGAGTTTGAGACCAACCTCACCAACATGGTGAAACCCCGTCTCTACCAAAAAACAGAAAAATTAGCTGGGCATGGTGGCGAGTGCCTGTAACCCCAGCTACTCGAGAGGCTGAGGCAGGAGAATCGCTTGAACCTGGGAGGCAGAGGTTGCTGTGAGCTGAAGTCGCGCCACTGCATTCCATCCTGGGCAACAGAGCGAGACCTTGTCTCAAAAAAAAGGAAAAGAAAGGAAAGGAAAGGGGAAAGGAAAGGAAAGGAAGAAAAAGAAAAGAAAGAAAAGAAAGTGTCATGTCTTTAAGAGAGTAAGCAGTGCCCTCTAAATTTTCTCTTGGTGTCCTTAAGTGCCCGTGGACACCACTGTCCATAAACTTCTCAAAGGAAGAGAACAAACCCCCGACCCCATAAAAGCTATTAATAGTAGCTGATTGCAAAGTTAACAACTGTAGCATCTAAAGTCAATTTCCTTGGACAGATCTCTCCAGAAGCATAAACCCCAGGCATGAGAGAAACATATTTGCAACATGGAGTGGGGAGGGGCTAAAGAAATAACCCTCACAGAGCCTTTCAATTAATTACTGCTTCTTATAACATAAAATCCAGGCTCACAGGACCTTTCCAACAGACTTTAGAAGCAGTTTTCAAACCATAGGAAAGATTTATTGCCAACTTCATCAACCATGCTAAGATTTCATCATTAACAGATGCATATCAAGTTCCTCTTGTTCATGAAAAGAATTGCATTTAAAAGGTAAGAATCATGTTCATTAGCAGTTTCAGATAAATACTCATAAAAGACATCCCTGGGATCCACATAGGTTGAATCTTCCTCCAGAACAGGACAAAGGACCAGAACTCAGGCCCGGGCTTGTGCGTGGATGGCGTACAGATGGTGTCAATGATGTGGTTTAAGGGACCAAATGTATCGCTTGGGAAAGAAAAGCCATTTTCCACACTCTTTTTTTTTTTTTTTTTCTTGAGATGGAATTTCACTCTGTCATCCAGGCTGGAGTGCAGTGACACAATCTTGGCTCACTGCAACTTCCGCCTCCCAGGTTCAACTGATTCTCCTGCCTTAGCCTCCCAAGTAGCTGGGACTACAGGCATGTGCCACCACACCTGGCTAAGTTTTTTGTATTTAGTAGAGAGGGGGTTTCACCATGTTGGTCAGGCTGGTCTCAAACTCCTGACCTCAGGTGATCCACACGCCTCAGCCTCCCAAAGTGCTGGGACTACAGGCATGTGCCACCGCACCTGGCCATATTTTCCACACTCTTGAAGCGCCTGTTCCAATCACATTTTCAGGTTAAGAGATGAAAACTTTCAAATGTACATGTTCACAGAAATGTGCTACTACCCTCCTTTTACACTTTAACTCGAATTATCCGATGGAATCGGCTTTGACTGTTTAGCAGAACCTTGGGGTTACATGACACGGTCAGGGGAGTATTCAGGAAGCAGAAGAAATCTGCGGGTCCTGGAGAATGGAACCAGAGAGAGAGAGAGAGAGAGAGATAAGGCCAGAGAAAGCAGAAAGGCAGGAGGCCAACCTGGGGTCTGCAGGGAGACCCAGAGAGGACGGCAGTCAGAAAGAAAGTTGGACCACACCCAGGGAGCAAACCTAGTCTGCAGACACGATGACCACCATCTCCCTGAAAACTGGGGAATCCACCCTTCTCTCTAGCCTCAGAATAAGGAAATGGAAAGAGGACCCTTTCCTTAGAGCAGGTAAGTAATTTAGAAAGGACCTAACAAGTGACTATCTGTACCATGTAAGAATGTTCTTCCTTCATTTTTTAATATGCGTGCTGTTTTGTGAAAGTAAATGCAATCTCAGGACCCCACACTCATTATGCCAAAAGGAAAGGTAACCTTGGGAACTGAGTCACGCAACACCGCCTTCCTTTTGTTCCCAAATGAGAGCTGTCATTTCACAACCCTGTGTCATCGCCTCATCCATAAGCCAGGCTCCCATGTTGACAGAAGGTCACATATCTCCCCAGATGGCCTCACAAATTGCTCACAAGGAAATTCCTCGTGAGCCCCTAACTCTTTCAGGATACATATCCCTCTCTATAAACCAGCCTTAAAACTGAGTTCTGTTGAATCTCACCCTGACAATGTCAATTACCAACTTATCTTCACAGGACAAGGGCAAGACCAGACATCAACCTTCTGCCTACACTCAGAAGAATGCATCACTGACTTTTCACATGAAAGATGTAGATTTACTGAGTGTTCATCAGTAAGTGCTCACTGCCTGCCCTCCCTTTCTTTTTTTCCCCTCCTGCTTGTTCTTTCCCTTTCAAATACAGAAGCTCCCCAAACCCTCTGTTTTTGTTTTTCGTTTTGAGACAAGGTGTCACTCCATTGCCCAGGCTGGAGTGCAGTGGCATGATCACAGCTCACTGCAGCCTCGACCTCCTTGGCTTCTCAGCCTCCAAAGTGTCTGGGACCACAGGCACACACCACCATGCCTAATTTTTATATTTTTAGTAGAGACAGGGTCTTGCTGTGTTTCCCATGCTCATCTCAAACTCCCGGACTCAAGTGATCCTCCTACCTTGGCCTCCCAAAGTGCTAAGATTACAAGCACGAGTCACCACACCTGGCCCCCAAAACCCTCTTTGGAAAAGCACAGATCAAACACAGATGCTCTGGTGACTTGTGTTTTCCCTGGTGCATCCTCAAACTTTGGCTAAATAAACCGCTATTGACCGAGACACCTGCCTCAGTTGCTTTTTGGTTAATGATATGGGTTGATTTGTTCACTTCAGCTGACCTTCAGTAGGACAGTTTTGCTTTACTACAAAGCTGTGGCAAAGGGCACAGGCCTGTGCACTTTTGAAGCCCCATGCTAGTTTCTACTGATAGCCTTAATAGTTTAATCATTGAAATGATGATTATTGCATTTAAGGTCAAAAGAGCATCATTAGGCTACGTGCTAATAGTTGTAGCTATGGGTATGTCCTAATTTTCTTAGGAGATTCTTTTATGATGTTACATGAAGGGGTTCGACTAGGCAATCTCCCGGGCCCCTTTCAGTCCTGACATTCTTCATCCTGTGCCCCTGCAAAGCAAACAGACTGGCCTCAAGTACGTCGGGTGATCTCTGGGGCCCCAAGTCCCTGGAAACTGCCAAAAGCATCTGGGTTTGCTTAGACCCCTGGGGGAAGCACGGCTCTGCCAGGTGTCACAGCTGATTTAACTAAAAGAAAGATGAGAACCAGCCAGGGGAACTGAAGCTTGACAGTGTCCCTGAGGGTCTGTCCAGTGAGAGCCAAAACAGCATGGGGAAGACAGGAGGAGATCCTCTCCAGCCCAAGATTCACAGGCTGCGCTTATTCTAACCACAGCCATCAGTCCCCAGAAATGTCCCCACGGGTCTGTGAAACCTCCGTGCCAGCTGAGAAAGGGGAGAGCTGAATCTGCTGGTGTCTGTGATGGATGGGATGAGGCAGAAACGCAGGGCAGACAGGGAGGAGGCGGTGGAGGAAGAAAGGCTTAGGTAAGCAAAGATAATGTCTTCTTCCCCGGAGAAGTTTGCATGAGCTAAGATGTCCTCCCGGAGAGCTCAGATAATAGCAAACTTTCTGCTTCCAACACAGAGGGGAGATAAATGATCATTTCCTATTTAAAACCACAGCTTTATGGCCATAGATCCTATGAGCCTGTCATTCTTCTTTGCCTAGACCCTGGAAAGATAGTCTACATATTCAGATCCCACATCTGCATGGGGGCAAGACACCGAGAGAGGATTCAATGAAGCAAACAGCTGCAGGGGACTTTGGAAACAGAACTCAGAATCTTCTGTCTCCTAGACTGCAAGACTCTCGGCACACTTCTCTCAAGCTCTGCTTCTAGTACTCTGGCACATTGCCATAATAATGACCCTAGCATTGGTTACTTCATGAGGCCAGAGGAAGGTTGGCTTGAGGAGTCTCTCTTTGGGGGAGAGGAGACCCTTTATGGAAGATTAGACTTTTTTTTTTTTTTAAGAGACAGGGTCTTGCTATGTTGCCCAGGCTGGTCTTGAACTCCTGGCTTCAAGCCAGCCTCCTGCTTCAGCCTTCCAAAGTGCCAGGATTACAAGTGTGAGCCACTGCATCTGGCCCAGGATTTTTTTTTTTTTTTTTGAGATGGATTCTCACAGTTGGCCAGACAGGAGTGCGGTGGTGTGATCTTGGGTCATGGCAACTGCCGCCTCCCAGGTTCAAGTGATTCTCCTGCCTCAGCCTCCCGAGTAGGTAGAATTACAGGCAGCTGCCACCACACCCAGCTAATTTTTGTATTGTATTTTCAGTAGAGACAGTGTTTCACCATATTGGCCAGGCTGGTCTCAGAACTCCTGACCTCAGGTGATCTGCCTGCCTCGGCCTCCCAAAGTGCTGGGTTTACAGGCGTGAGCCACTGTGCCCAGCCCAGGATCCTTTTGGATCCACCTAAGCATATCATATACTGAGGCTCTCTGGAAAGGCTTGGGGGATTGAAAAATAAACTTAGTTATACAAGAAAAGTGATAAAAATTCAGGAGGAAATGAGGCCAGTGAAGCCTCTTCAACCAGGCAGGGTGAGAACTTTCTCCTGCTGACTGCTGACTTTTTGGCACAGGTGCTATTACTGAGGGCATCTATGAAGTAGTCCATGGCAAGAGTCCTGTTTATTTACAAAGCTCTGACTTTAGTTACTACCAAATTCCATCCCCTATGAGTTATGATGGAGAAAGTGAGTCATGGTGATACCACATGATTATCCATGAGTTAAAAATAAGAAGTGAGCGGCTGGGCACGGTGGCTCACCCCTGTAATCCCAGCACTTTGGGAGGCCGAGAAAGGCAGATCACAAGGTCAAGAAATCAAGACCATCCTGGCCAACATGGTGAAACCCTGTCTCTACTAAAAATACAAAAATTAGCTTGGCATGGTGGCATGTGCCTGTAGTCCCAGCTACTTGGAGGCTGAGGCAGGAGAATTGCTTGAACTCGGGAGGCAGAGGTTGCAGTGAGCCAAGATCATGTCACTGCACTCTAGCCTGGGAGACAGAGAGAGACTCCGTCTCAAAAAAAAAAAAAAAAAAAAAAAAAAAAAAAAAAGTGAGCTACCACCAATCAAAATCAAAAGCCATGGTCACACGCTGCAACATGGAGGACCCTTGAGGACATTAAGCTAAGTGAAATGAGCCAGTCATAGAAAGACACATACTGCATGATTCCACTTATATAAGGGATCTCAAGCACTGAAACTCACAGAAACAGAAAGAATGGTACTTGCCAGGGGCTGGAGAGGTGAGGACTTAGCTGGGGAAAGGGCAACAAAATAGAGTTTCAGTCATGCAAGATGAAAAAGTTCTAGAAATCTGCTATACAACAGTGTACACACAGTTAACAATACTGTAGATTTTGTTAAGAGTAGATTTCATATTACATGTTTTTTATCATAATTAAAAAAAAAAATTCAGCCGGGTGCAGTGGCTCACACCAGTAATCCCAACACTTTGGGAGGCCGAGGTGGATGGATCATTTGAGGTTAGGAGTTCAAGACCAGCCTGACCAACATGGTGAAATCCCATCTCTACTAAAAATACAAAAATTAGCTGGGTGTGGTGGCATGCGCCTGTAATCCCAGCTACTCAGGAGGCTGAGGCAGGAGAATCACTTGAACCTAGGAGGTGGAGGTTGCAGTGACCAAGATTAAGCCATTGCACTCCAGCCTGGGTGACAGAGTGAGACTCTGTCTCAAAAACAAACAAACAAACAAAAAAAAAAAACAAAACTATACCTCTATGCAGGGCACAATGGCTCACGCCTTTAATAACAGCACTTTGGGTGACCGAGGTGGGCAGATCACTTGAGAGCAGGAGTTTGAGACCAGCCTGGCCAACATCGTGAAACCCATCTCCACCAAAAATACAAAATTTAGCTGGGCATGGTGGCGGGTGCCTGTAATCCCAGCTGCTCAACAGGCTGAGGTACAAGAATGGCTTAAACCCGGAAGGCAGAGGTTTCAGTGAGCCAAGGTCATGCCACTACACTCCACCCTGGGTGATGGCTGTCTCAAAAAATAAATAAATAAATAAAATAGTATATATATATATATAATCTATAGCTCTAAAAGCTTTGGAGTAGAATTAAAAAGAATCTATAGCTATGAGTAGCTTAACAGTTGTGTCTCTAATCCATCTTAACACTGATGCAAAGAAGAATTTGAAAACGGCAGGGAGTGGTGGCTCATGCCTGTAATCCCAGCACTTTGGGAAGCTGAGGCGGGCAGATCACTTCAGGTCAGAAGTTCGAGACCAGCCTGGGCAACATGGCGAAACCTTGTCTCTACTAAAAATACAAAAATTAGCAGGGTGGTGGTGTGCATCTGTAGTCCTAGTTACTCAGGAGGCTGAGGCAGGAGGATAATTTGAGCCTGGGAGGTAGAGGTTGCAGTGAGCCAAGAGTGCACCACTGCACTCCCACCTGGCTTATGTGAGTGAAACCCTGTCTCAAGAAAAAAAAACAAAAGAAAACAAAACAAAAAAAACTTTCAACATACTACAAAGGGAATGTTTACAGTCATAGCTCTAATAAAAAGAAATGGCAAAAAAAAAAAATGGGCAAAAGATATGAATATTTTACCAAAGAGGCCGGACAGATGGTAAATGTACAGATGAAAAGATGATTGACATTATTAGCCATGAGGGAAATGCAAATTAAAACCACACTGAGGCTGGGCGCAATGACTCATGCCTGTAATCTCAGTACTTTGGGAGGCTGAGGTGGGCAGATCACTTGAGGTCAGGAGTTGGAGACCAGCCTGGCCAACATGGTAAAACCCTGTCTCTACTAAAAATACAAAAGTTAGCTGGGCATGGTGGTGCATGCCTGTAATCTCAGCTACTTGGGAGACTGAGGTCGGAGAATCACCTGACCCCAGGAGACAGAGACTGCACTGAGCCAAGATCATGCCACTGCACTCTAGCCTGGGTGACAGAGCAAGACTCTCTCAAAAAACAAACAAACAAACAAACAAACAAAAAACCCACAGTGAAAAGACAGCACACACAATGGGAGAAAATGTGTACAAATCATACATGTGATAAGGGTTTAGTATCCATAATAAACAAGGAACTATTACAACTCAACAATAAAAAGACGACCTAGTTAAAAATTGGACAAAGGACTTGAATAGACATTTCTCCCAAAAGGACACTATACAAATGCCCAATAAGCACCGTAAAGACGCTCAACATCATTAGTCATTAGGGAAATGCCAATCAAAACCACAATGTGATACCACTTGAGTTCCACTAGGACGACTAAAATCATTAAGATAGACAATAACAACTACTAGTGAAGACATAAAGAAATTGCAACCCTCATACACCGCTGGTGGGCACGTAAAATGGTGCAGCTGCTTTGGAAAACAGTCTGGCTGCTCCTGCAAAGGCTAAACATAGTTACCACCTGACCCAGCAATTCCGCTCCTAGTTAGTTATACACCCATGAAAAATGAAAGCTTACATCCGTACAAAAACCTGTTCATAGCAACATTATTTATAACAGGCAAGAGTGGAAACAAATCAAATGCCCAACTGCTGAATGAATAAACAAAATGTGATAGCACCATACCATGAAATATTATTCAGCCATAAAAAAGAACAAAGTACTGATTCATACTACAATATGAACGAAGCTTGAAAACATTATGCTAAGTGAGACTAGCCTGAGACAGACAAATCTTACACAATAGTGTAAGATTTTCTGTATATGAGATGTCCAGAGTAGGCAAAGCCATAGAGACAGAAAGAGACTAGCAATTGCTGGGGCCTGGAAGAAGCAAAGAACTGAGATTGATCAGTAAAATGGATCTGGGGTTTCTTTTGGGGGTTATAAAATGTTCTGAAATTAAAAGTGGTGACGGTTACACATATATGTGGATATACTGAAAACCACTTAATTGTACAGTTAGAGACTCAACTGTTTACGCTATTCATAGCTATAGTTTTTTTTACTCTACCCAAAAACTTATAAAGCTATAGATTTTTTTTTTAAATTATGGTAAAGAACACAAAATATGAAATCTACTCTTATCCAGGGTGAGTTTGTGGCATATAAATCGTATCTTAATTTTTTAAAAAGCAAAACCTTAAAACCATAATGAGATAGCACTACACACCGATCAAAACAGCTAGAATAAGAAATAGTAATTACACCGAATGCTGGCAACGAGGCAGGGAACTGGATGCTTTATCCATTGCTGATAGAAATATAAATGGTACAGGACCTTTGGAAAATTAATTTCAGGGTTTCTTTCAACACTGAAAATGGACTTACCATACAACCCAGCAATGGGACTCTTGGGCATTTATAACAGAGAAGTGAAAACTTATGCCTACACAACACCCTGTACGTGAATGTTCACCGCAACTTTATTCGTATTAGCTAAAAACTGAAAGTTACCGTAATGTCTTTCAGTAGGCGACTCGTTAAGCAATCAGCGGTGCATCTACACCATGGAATACTACTCAGCAATGAAAGGGAATCCAGTAACTTGGATTAACCTCAAGGAAATTATGTTGAATGAAAAAAGACAATCTCCAAAGGCACATATAGTATGATTATATGTACATAACACCTGAAATAAAATTATAGATATGGAGAAAAGATTAAGGGTTGCCAGAGTTTAGGGATAGGTGAGGGGAAGGGTGGCTTAAAAGGGGTAGCAAGAAGAAGCCACTTGGTGATGGGACAGTTCTGTATCTTAATTGTGGTGGGGTTACCAAAAGACACACGTGATAAAATTGCATCGAGTTTTTTGTTTGTTTGTTTTGGGACGGAGTTTTGCTCTGTCGCCCAGGCTGGAGTGCAGTGGCGCGATCTCGGCTCACTGCAAGCTCCGCCTCCCGGGTTCACGCCATTCTCCTGCCTCAGCCTCCCGAGTAGCTGGGACTACAGGCGCCCGCCACCACGCCCGGCTAATTTTTTTTGTATTTTTTAGTAGAGACGGGATTACAGGCGTGAGCCACCGTGCCTGGCCTCGAGTTTTACACATGTACATAAATGACTGCCTGTGTAACTATCAGGTTGGTGCAAAAAGTAATTGCAGTTTTTGCCATTTTTGCCATTAAAAGTAATTACTTTTGTACATTTTACAGTAAGATACATATAATAAACTTGCACAGAGTTTTACACATGTACACAAATGAGTGCCTGTGTAATGATTGAATACTAACATCTGAATAAACTCTGCAGATTTCATCAGTGTCATTGCCTGGTTTTGATATTGCACTACAGTTATACAACATATTAACAGTAGGGGACAAGGGGTGAGGGGTGCCTGGGACCCGTCTGTACATTTCTTTGCAACTGCCTGTGAATCTAAGATTATTCCAAAATAAAATGAATTTTTAAAAAAAGTAATCCCTGTAGGCCGGGCACGGTGGCTCACGCCTGTAATCCCAGCACTTTGGGAGGCCAAGGCGGGCAGATCACAAGGTCAGGAGATCGAAACCATTCTAGCTAACACGGTGAAACCCCATCTCCATTAAAAATACAAAAAATTAGATGGGCGTGGTGGCGGGCGCCTGTAGTCCCAGCTACTTGGGAGGCTGAGGCAGGAGAATGGCGTGAACCCAGGAGGCAGAGCTTGCAGTGAGCCGAGATCGCACCACTGCACTCCAGCCTGGGCGACAGAGCGAGACTCCGTCTCAAAAAAAAAAACACAAAAAAACAAAAACAAAAACAAAAAAGTAATCCCTGTAAAACAGGAAACTAAAAATGTAACAATAATATAGCATTTGTCCCTGTTTAAGAGTAATAACTGTGTTTCAATAAAACTTTCATTTGATGGCAAAACAAAAAAGAAAGAAATGATATACCACACAGAGTATAGTCACAAATCCTGACCCCTCCTTGCTGGAGGGCAATCTTCTTCGAGTGTGAACTGCCTACACTCAAAAACAAGCCAGGAACTCCCAGTGTGGGTCCACTGACCCGTGCACCCTCATCGGCCCTCCATCCCCTGCTATGCAGCCCTGTCCTCTGCTGTGTGCTGGCTCACCCCAGCGCCTGCACACATCCCTCCCCTGTCTAAATTCATCGTCTCTCACCTCCACCAAACCCTCCCATTTCCTGTGGCCCAGCAGGAGTACCCATCTTTCATGTGGGTTAATTGTATCTCATCACTTGACTTCAGAGACCAGGTCTAATTCTTCCACTACATTCTCCATAACCCATGACACAGTGCTAAGCACGTAGGAAGGATTTTCTATGTGGATGGAATAAACGCCCATCTGCCTGGAGATCTTATGGGATATACGGGGCTATGAGAGCTGTAACATAACGCCTCACACATAACCAATACTCTGTCCTTATTAGTATGTTACCTTTTTTTAAATTATCATTACAGTGATATGGATAAACCACAGTAGGTATATTATAACCAATTTTCAGATAAAGCAACTAACCTCAGAATGGTCAAGTGACACCCAGTTAGAACCCAGAACTCTATTTTAAAACCTATCAAGGACCTGTCTATTCTTGCATCTATCGAGATGCAAATTTCTGCCTTAAAACTATTTTCAACTAGGTATGTTATTAATTAATTCAGGTACAAATATTCCCAAAGGAAGTGTAGTATTTTGCAGCACAAAGCATGACATTGGCCAATACCCTGGGGGTGGTCGAGGTGCTGGAGGAAGATGACACAGAGCAAATGTCTTAAAAAGTAGGGACAGCAGTGGTCTGTGATCAAAGACAAATTGGAAGAACACAGGAGAGCGCCCCTTCCAGACATATCCCAGAGCCAGCCATTTCTTCCCAGAGCCACTGCTACCCACTAGTCCAAGCCTCCAGTCTTGCCTAGACAGTTCCAATGGTTTCCCAACTGGTCTCCCTGCTTCCGCTTTTGCCCCTCAGCAATCTGTGGTTCACTCAGCTGCCAGAGTGTTCCTTTTCTGAAAGGCTCATCAGGTCTCACCACGCCGTTCAATGGCTCCCCAAATCACAAAGATCTAATCTTCCCCCATATGCTCAGAAATGTCCACATGATCCAGCCCACGCTCACCTCTCCAAACCCAGCTTGTTCCATTCTCTCCCCACCGCCAATGCTCATTCCTATTTTTCCACCCCTTGAGAAGGCCAAGCTATTTTCACCTTGGGGCCAATTGCAACGGCTTCTTGGTCTGCCTGGCATGCTTTTCTGCCTGATCTTTGTATGGCTGGTTCTGTGTCCTTCAGATTTCAGTTTAAAAGTCATCTCTTCAACCTAAAGTGGCTCCCAGTTTCTATTACCTTTTTTTTTTTTTTTTTTTTTTTTTGAGACAGAGTCTCGTTCTTGTCGCCCAGGCTGGAGTGCAGTAGTGCAATCTCAGCTCACTGCAATCTCAGCCTCCAAGGTCTAAGCAATTCTGCCTCAGCCTCCTGAGTAGCTGGGATTATAGGTATGTGCCACTATGCCTGGCTAATTTTTGTATTTTTAGTAGAGACAGAGTTTCACCATGTTGGCTAAGCTGGTCTTGAACTCCTGACCTCAAGTGATCTGCCCACCTCAGCCTCCCGAAGTGTCAGGATTACAGGCATGAGTCACCGCGCCCCACCTACCCTCTTTTAATTCTTGGCCAAACACCTATCATTATCTGTTATTTTTCCTATGGACTGATACGTTCATTGATGTAGTGACTGTCTCTCCCTCATCCCACTACCACGTAGGTTCAAGGAGGGCCTGGAGCTCTTTTCTCCTGTTCCCTTTTGTATCCCCAGTGACACACTGTAGGTGTTTAGTAAATATATGTAGAATGAAGGTACAAATGAATAAATTAAAAAGACCACCATCCTACCTACTTCCCAGCTTTGGCTCTACTTGGCCAATCAAGTGGCTGAGTAATGACAATCAGAATAAGTTAATAGCCTTCACCTAGAAAGCAGGGAGTAGCACGATTATAAATAGCTCAAAAGCTTTCTGAAAACAGTATATGCTTAGTCACTCTCCAAAGTCCAGATCGAGCCCCCTCAATCCAGAGTCTCCTGAGTCTCAGCCCTGGAATCTTTACAAAGGTTTTCATAGCCCCCTACAATCTGGCCCAACGCTGCCCATGCAGCTGCCCATTATTCAGCAGGGCTAGAAGCCCAGCTCCTGAAATCATTCCAAGCTCAATGTTCACTCAAGGTCTCCTGAAATTCTGGGCCACATACTGAGGTCACAAACCTCCCTGCACTCAGACCATTAAATCCCCCATTCCTTAAGCCCTCGGCTCAGTCAATACCTCCCTTCTACCACGGTCCATCACTGACTTAGTCCAGAGCAGCAGTTCCCAAAGTCTGCAGAATCCTAGGGGGCCCCAGGACTCATTCATTCATTCATTACTCACTCATTCATTCATTTTACTTACTTATTTAGACAAAGTCTCTCTCTGTCGCCCAAGCTGGAGTGTAATGGCACAATCTCAGCTCACTGCAAACTCCACCTCCCGGGTTGAAGCGACTCTCATGCCTCAGCCTCCTGAGTAGCTGGGATTACAGGCATGTGCCACCACACCTGGCTAATTTTTGTATTTTAGGTAGAGACAGGGTTTCACCATGTTGGCCAGGCTGGTCTCTAACTCCTGATCTCAAGTGATCAGCCCACCTCGGTCTCCCAAAGTGTTGGGATTACAGGCGTGAGCCACTGCACCTGGCCCCAGCACCCTTTTAGGCAGTCCATGAGATCAAAACTATTTTCAGAATACTACTAAGATGTTATTTATTTGTCGTTTTCACTGTTCGTCATCTGCGCTGCTGGTGCAACAGCAAGGCAAGTTAAACTGCCAGCCTCATAGCGCAAATCAAGATAGTGGGACCAGATGATTCTAGCAGTCATTGCATTCTTCAGTACCACATGCAAGCCGGAAAAAAAAAAAATGCCAGTTTAATTTAAGAATATCTTCACTGGGCTGGGCACGGTGGCTCACGCCTGTAATACCAACACTTTGGGAGGCTGAGGCGGGCAGATCACGAGGTCAGGAGATCGAGACCATCCTGGCTAACACAGTGAAACCCCGTCTCTACTAAAAATACAAAAAATTAGCCGGGCATGGTGGCGGGCTCCTGTAGTCCCAGCTACAGGCCTCGGGAGGCTGAGGCAGGAGAATGGTGTGGACCCGGGAGGCGGAGCTTGCAGTGAGCCAAGATAGCGCCACTACTGCACTCTGGCCTGGGCGAAAAAGTGAGACTCCATCTCAACAACAACAAAAAAGAATGTCTTCACTGAAGCAGTAAAAATTATTAAATCCTGACTCTTGCATACACATTGTTAATACATGCAAGTGTGAAGAAATGAAGCATACACATAAAGCCCCTCCACATAGCAAAGTATGATGGTTGTCTCGAGTTCTGAGATGAACTATTGGCTTTCTTCATGAAACGCTATTTTTACTTAAAAGAATGAAATGAAGGGCCAAATATATTTATTCAGATTTGGGTATTTGATAGACATTTTCTTGAAGGTGAATAAAGTAAGCTTGTCACTTCAAAGAAAACAACTGACAGTATTGGTTGCCAGTGACTGGGTGTGAGCTCTCAAGCAAAAATCAGAACTTTAAGAAAGTTGCCACTGTGAGACCAATACTTAGTCTTTCCCCCATCAGATCAATAGTGGTATTAACAAATATGATTTTTATATTGTATAATTAAATCTCACCACATTTGGAAGGTCTGCATAACATGGTAAAACTACTATTTTCCAAATGGTCAATGCGTCATGTTATGAAATCATGCATGAGTTAAGAAATCCATTCAAAGTATAAGATAGGCCAATGTATTTTCATGTAGGAATACAGAAAGTTCATTGATAAGGTTTCAGATTCTACATTATAGCACATTTTTAAGACACTACCACTTTTGAGTTTGGGTGCAGTATCAAAGAAGAATAAAGAAACAGAGACACTTAACAGGTGCTCAAATACTTGTTGACCATAAGCTACACTTCTCCATCTCTAAGGAATGAGTATCTTTGTTTTTGACCAAATGATCTGTTAAACTTGAGGATCTCAGCACACTTGCGGGGATACCTTTAAATTGTTCTAGAGCCCTTTCTGAAAAATGTGAATGAAATGAGTTCTATCTGATTTTTAGTCTATTTGGGGTTCAAACCTCGCTTTAGAAACTACAGATCCTGTCCCATTCCTATTTGCTTTTGATCATCAAAAAATAAACACTGTTCATTTTTTCCCTCCGTGCTATATATTCCACCAAAGCTTGAACATGTTTTTTTGTTGTTGTTGTTTTGTTTTTTTTCCTTGAGAGGGAGTCTTGCTCTGTTGCCCAGACTGGAGTGCAGTGGCATGATCTCAGATCACTGCAACCTCTGCCTCCTAGGTTCAAGCGATCCTCCTGCCTCAGCCTCCCAGGTTCAAGCGATCCTCCTGCCTCAGCCTCCCAAGTAGCTGGGATTACAAGCATGTGCCACCATGCCTGGCTAATTTTTGTGTGTTTAGTAGAGACAGGGTTTCACCATGTTGTATCACCATGTTGGCGAGGCTGGTCTCAAACTCCTGACCTCAAGGGATCTGCCCACCTCAGCCCCCCAGATCGCTGGGATTACAGGCTTGAACCACCAATCCTGGCTTTGAACACACGTTCTTAATGGAGCCAGTCAGATAGAAATGTCAACTCCAGCGCCAGTCAAGATGAAGCAAGCCAACCATGGCCTATGATTCCCACTGATTTTAACTGAAATCTCTGCATATAGTTTTAAAAACTCCAAAACCTTACCTACCTGAACTCTGAACACTAAACAGTTAGAAGCAATGGGGGGATCTGACCCAAAAAGGGCTGAATCATGGAGCCGTGCAGCAAAAACTCCAGGAGAAATCCCTTATTATGGACAAAGGCCTTGGTTTCTGTCCCTTTCTTATCTTTTTTTCTCACCCAGTCTAGCCCTCAGGCCATGCATATGGAAAGATCTCCCAGATCTACTCATGAATTAAGCAAGGTGTAGTGAAGTGTACACAGTGTGTTGCCATTTGTGTCAAAGATGGTGGTAATAACACATATTTGGATTAAAAAAAAAAAAGAAAGAAAAAACAAAAACTCCATTGAGGACCAAGTGCAGTGGCTCACACCTATAATCCCAGCATTTTGGGAGGCTGAGGTGGGTAGATCACTTGAGGTCAGGAGATTGAGACCAGCCTGGCCAACACGGTGAAACACCATCTCTATTAAAAATACAAAAATCAGCTGGCCGTGGTGCTGGGCGCCTGTAGTCCCAGCTACTCAGGGGGCTGAGGCATGAGAATCGCTTGAACCTCACTGCGGAGGTTGCAGAGAGCTGAGATTGCGCCGCTGCACTCCAGCCTGGACAGCAGACCAAGACTCCATCTCAAAAGAAACAAAACAAAACAAAACAAACAACTCCATTGAGATAAAGAAAATGTAGTTTATATATGTCATGGAATACTACTCAGCCATAAAAAGGAATGAAATAATGGCATTCGCAGAGATCCGGATGGAATTGGAGACCACTATTCTAAATGAAGTAACTCAGGAATGGAAAATCAAACATTCTATGTTCTCACTCATAAGTGGGATCTAAGCTATGGGGACGCAAAGGCATGAGATTAAGAATGGACTCTGGGGACTCGGTGGAAAGGGTGGCAGAGGGTGAGGGATAAAAGACTACACACTGGGTACAGTATACACTGCTCACGAGATGGGTGCACCAAAATCTCAGAAATTACCACTAAAGAATTTATTCATGCAACCAAACACCACCTGTTCCCTAGAACTGATTGAAATAATGATTTTTAAAACACCACTGACTGTCTATAAAGGAAACTAGTAACAGTGGCTACTTATTTGGAGGATTTGTGGGGACTGGGTGGATGGGTGTCAGAGGTAGTAGAGAACCCACGTGAGTGTGTTATCTGTTGATAATTCAATACACTATATTTTTAAATGTCATCCTTGCACAGAACCCAATCGATTCTGTTGAATGAAAAAAGTGCAGAAGATAGCTTCCCTTCCATCCGTTCCCATCTCCAGCACAAACCCCTGTTACTACTGATGTTGCCACTCCTCCAAGGGATGTTTCAGGACCCCCTGGACGGCAGCAGGCAGCTTTTCAAATTCTTTTTCAATGTGGTTTTTAAAGCAATACTTGAGAATAATCAGCTTCCAGTAATAAGCCCGTGCATCACTCTAGAAAGTGTTTCCAAAAGTATGTTCTAATTAGGTCCTGAGACAATACTCTGAGACAGTTTATCTGTTCTAGGTTCTATTTTATAGAAGGGAAAACTGAAGTTGTGGGAAGTTAGGGGATCTGCCCACGGTCATTCCTCTGGAAATGGCAGAGCTGATCAAGGTCTTCTGATTACAAGTTGAGTTTAGAGAAGGGTAACACCCCTATCATCCTTCCCAACTCCAAAAGAAGAAAGAAGAAAATGATAGCAAGATCTCCACAGATTTTCCTTCCATTCCATGACATTTTATGACAGACTGACATAAGTATGGGTCAGTCTGGGTCTTGGTCCTAGGGGACAGTAACGGCAGAGAGGGAAAAATATCCAAATTCTGTTTTGACTGTTGCACTTGTCCAGCAAGAGAGAAATGAGGAAGGAAAAATGTCCTTGGCTGGTGTGGAAAGAAATCTGCCAGTAAATCTGGTGGATGTTCCAACGTGCCAAAGATATCCCCCCAAGTCCTATTAACACCATGACACCGAACCAGAGAGGCGGTGAACACGTACTAACACTGCTGACATCTTGGCAGCTTTTGAAAGAAAGGTCCCGTTGCTATTTACTAATGCGTGGGTGGGATATTTGAAGATGGAGAGGTGCTGGAAAGGAACCAGAGTGTGGGAGGACTTTGCTCCCAAGGACTGAGTTGAATGTCACCCTGCATATGCTTTGCAAAAGTTTCCCTCCGTAAGATTTCCCCCTCTTCCATCTCCTACCCTCCAAATCGACCCTAGAGTCCCAGATCCTCCAACAGAGAGAAAGTGAGAACTATCAGGGAAGAGAATGAAATGTGCCCTTCATATCTACAGTCCAGATCCACTGTCCAAGCTGAATGGAAACTTAAAGAACAGCAGCATCAACGGCATCTAGAGGTGGGGCATGGTGGCTCACGCCTGTAATCCCAGAACTTTGGGAGGCCAAGGCAGGAGGGTCACTTGAGGCTGGGAGATCGAGACCAGCCTGGCCAACATGGTGAAACCCCATCTCTACAAAAAATACAAAAATTAGCTGGGCATGGTGGTGGGTGCCTGTAATCCCAGCTACTTGGGAGGCTGAGGTAGAAGAATTGCTTGAACCTGGGAGACAGAGGCTGCAGTAAGCCGAGATTGCATCACTGCACTCCAACCTCGGCAACAGAGCAAGACTCCGTCTCAAAAAAAAAAAAAACAAAAGAAAACCCAGCACCCAGCACCCAGCACCTAGAAAGTCCAGGAGCACATGGGACGCCTACAGGGTCTGTAATTGAAGATCGGCACATAATACAAGAAAGTATCCTAAGCAAAGTCCCAGGCCCTTCATAACCGCTCTTAGAATATGCGGAGTGTTAGCGTGTTCTGATTAACAAAAGTCTAACATCTATTCTTACTGGAATAAAAGAGTGATCATAACAGCAATTCTGACCCCTCCTAAGGTTAAGGAACAATGTTGACTGCTTCTGACATAACATGGTGTATTTATCCTGGGTAGGATAATTTGATGCTTGCCTTCCCACAGAAAAAGAAACGCTTAAAGTTTTTGGGTTTTTTTTTAAGAAAAAAGCAGCAAGTAGGCCAGGCACGGTGGCTCACGCCTGTAATCCCAGCACTTTGGGAGGCTGAGGCAGGTGGATCATCTGAGGTCAGGAGTTCAAGACCAGCCAGGCCAACATGGTGAAACCCCCTCTCTACTAAAAATACAAAAATTAGCCAGGTGTGATGGCACATACCTGTAATCCCAACTACTTGGGAAGCTGAGGCAGGAGAATCACTTGAACCCTCGGAGGTGGGGATTGCAGTGAGCCGAGATCATGCCATTGCACTCTAGCCTGGTCTACAGAGTGAGACTCCATCTCAAAAGAAAAAAAAAAAAAAAGAAGCAAGTAGTAGTCAATAATTCACAACTATTTTAATCACTCCAGGGTATGTAAAAATATCTTGGGGAGCATCAGAAAACTTTAAAAAGTCAATGTAATTTTAATTTCAAATTAAGTTTTAAACTAATGGGCTAATTTTTCTTGTTTTGCTTTGTTTTGAGACAGAGTCTTGGTCTGCTGCCCAGACTGGAGTGCAGTGGCGCGATCTCTGCTCATTGCAACCTCTGCCTCCCAAGATCAAATGATTCTCCTGCCTCAACATCCTAAGTAGCTGAGATTACAGGCGCGTACCACCATCCTCAGCTAATTTTTGTATTTTTAGTAGAGATGGAGTTTCACCATGTTGGCCAGGCCGGTCTTAAACTCCTGACCTCAAGTGATCCGCCGACCTCGGCCTCCCAATGTGCTGGGAATACAGGCGTGAGCCACTGCAATCAGCCCACAATGGGCTAATTTTATGTAGCTTTGATGTGGTCCCTTTCAAAGTGGGTAGGGAGTAAAAATGGCACAAGCAGAGGTCTGGAAACGTGCAGAGTCCCTCAGATTGAACTAAATTCTGCTCCACAGCAGCTCAGCAAAGTGAAATAATGATCTTCCTCACCTCAAGTTTCCACTTTTTCTCTGAGCCTGGAATGCTCCCACACTTTGTTATCTAAGAGGCCAGGGTGATTCAAGGGAAAGGGAAAAGGAATTCTCCCCCAAGATCAACATCTGATCAACAGAAATAGATCTGCCTTCAGGCTGAAACAATTCTCCACGGTCCCATTGTTCTTTGTTTTTCCCAAATGATGGAAAAATCTAATTCCAGAAAAATGTTAGTAGCTAGATTGTGACCATAGTGCTAAGAAGTTATGTAGCTTAAGATTTTAAGGGCTAACCTATTAAAGATCAGAATATCTGATCTCTTGACATAAATCTATTATATAGTCATATAAACAAAGCTCCCACAAGATGGGGAACAAAAGGGCCAAGCCTAAAAAGCCTTCGCTTGGAAGAAATTAAGTATGACTTGGGCTTGGGATGCTCAGGCTTAGACTTGCTGGGTCCAACTCAATATGGAGTAGGCAACAGTAATGATTAAGAAGGAGAAAAGGAAGAATAAAAACAGGTGCTTAGAACCACATTGGGAGCAAACTACATGAGAAGCGTTCAGAAAGTTCTAACTTTCTAACCATCAGGGAGGGGTTAGAAAAGTCTAGACTGCTGTCAGTAGGGCAGAGCTGAGGAATGTATGTTTGTTTGTTTCTTTGAGACGGAGTCTTACTCTGTCGCCCAGGCTGGAGTGCAATGGTGTGATCTCGGCTCACTGCAACCTCCGCCTCCTGAGTTCAAGCGATTTTCCTGCCTCAGCCTCCCGAGTAGCTGGAATTAGAAGCAGGCACCACTCTGCCCAGCTAATTTTTGTATTTTTAGTAGAGACAGGGTTTCTCCATGTTGGCCAGGCTGGTCTTGAACTCCTGACCTCAGGTGATCCCCCCACCTCGGCCTCCCAAAGTGCTGGGATTACAGGCATATGTCAAAGAAGAAGAAATCCTTTCCCTTAGTTGGACGTACCAGCCCTTCACAGGAATAGCTTCTGTGCAAGAGCATGAAGAAGGCCTCCAGGGTCCAGGGAGCCTTGGGCGAAGCTCCCTTTGAATCTCCCTTTGAAGCAGGTTTGAATCCTGTCCTTTGCAGACATGGATGCAGCTGGAGGCCATTATCCTAAGCAAATGAACGCAGGAACAGAAACCCAAACACTGCATGTTCTCACTTATAATGGGAGCTAAACATTGAGTACACACGGACCCAAAGATGGCAACAATAGATACGGGGGCCTACTTGAGGGTGGAGGGTGGGAAGAGGGTGAGGATGGAAAAACTACCTCTCAGGTACTGTGCTCACTACCTGGGTGCGAAACGATTGGTATACCAATCCCCAGTGGCACGCAATTTACCCACGTCATAAACCTACACACGTACCCCCTGAACCTAAAATAAAAGTTGGAAGGAAAACAAAATAAAAAAGACAAGGGGATTCGGAAGAACAAGGCAGCTACCCTAGGCCATCCCATCAGACAAGAGAAAGACACTTCCCTCAAACCTTTCTTGATGGGTGGAAAGAAGGGAGTCTCTTAACCTGTGCAAATGGGTTCGTTAATGGAAAAAAAAAAAAAAGTCCTTATTCCATGTGATACCCACATCAGAACTCTCTCTCCAGCAGTGTGTCACATTGCCCTAAAAATGTCTTCAATCGGGGACCGGAAGAGATGGGTCACAGCCCCAGAGGCCTAGACTGGCCTGGCCCCCACTATCATCCCAACTTGGCTGTGGCAAAGCCCATTGCTTTGGAAGAGTGATGATCATCAAAATGTTCCTCCCACTCTGGCATTTGGCCCAGATCGGAAGACTCTTTTATATTTTCATTCCCAACCCTTACGATCCCGACCCTTACATTTTGCAGCCACCTTGGCCATCCTGCACCTCTATGTCTTACCAACTATAGTTAAGAATCACAGAAGTGGTAGCTATGATAGCAATTTCATTTCATTTCCCTCAGCACTTTTCCTTTCCTCTAAGACAATTTCTTAGGGCCCTGTGCTGTCCATGACAATCATACAGAGTCAGGAACAGTCGTAACAGCTCACATGTATTGAGCACTTACTCTTTTAAGCATTACGCTAACGGATTTACATAATTATAGTTTTTACATATTTAAATCATATTGCATTAGCCCTCTGACATAGATCAGGGGTGTCCAATCTTTTGGGCCCCATTGGAAGAAGAATTGTCTTGGGCCACACATAAAATACACTAACACTAACGATAGTTGATGAGCAAAAAAAAATTGCAGAAAAATCTCGTAATGTTCTAAGAAAGTTTACAAATTTGTGTTGGGCCACATTCAAACTGTCCTGGGCTGCAGGTTGGACAAGCCTGATATAGATGCTACTATTGTCCCTGTTCTGTAGAAGAGGAAACTGAGGCTCAGCATGCCAATCTTCTTCTCATCTTGTTCTCATACTTTGGGAAGAACTCCTTATCCAACAGTAAAGCTTCAGGGATCCAAAGTTTATGAATGGTCTTTTTTAACAGCTGGGAGGTAAGGAGGGATAGCAGGAGAGAGAGAGGGCATACGCTAATACTCTCTGATCTGGGCTTTTGGAAGAGTATTCTTGATTCCTTTGGTCACAAAATTCACACAAGGTGTAGCTATACTATTGTTTTGCTGTGGCACAGGATTTAGCCGATTCTTACCCTATTGTCTTCCTGGATTTCCCAGTCACTGGAGAAAGTCGCCAGCTGCTGCCCTTGCGAACAGTTTGAAAACTGGAAAAGGCTAGAAAACATCCTTCTGTTCTCTTGAGTGTCTGGGAAGATGGCATCTTGGAAATTGACTCCGTGAGGCAAGAGGTTATAATTTTCATCCATCCTAATGGAGGAAAAAAAGGCAGACATGTAGACTAGACAGTCAAGGGTGTACCAGCTCCAATCCAGAGTCACAGACAACTGCAACGGGCTTGCCAATTTCACATCGATGTCTGGCATGGCTCTCATTAGAGGAGTTACTACTTCTAATTATTTCTTTGTCTCACACTACATCAGTCTATCCTTAAGGTTTTCAAAAAGATGAGTTTGAGCAAAGTATGGAGAAAACTATGTGTATGGTGCCTGTTTGTCTATTTGTGTTGTCTTCCAATTCCCCCAAGGGGTCTTCCTTCTCAAAGAGTGTTCCTTATTTCCTGGTGAAAAAAAGGCCAGCTGTCATCACCTATGTTTAAGTTCTGTCTTTGCTATTTATCTTCTATATGACATGAAACAAATGTCTTAACTCCTCTAAGCTTCAGTATTCTAATCTGCAAAAAGAATATAGTACTGGCTAGGTGCGGTGGCTCACACCTGTAACCCCAGCACTTTGGGAGGCCAAGGCAGGTGGATCACCTAAGGTCAGGAGTTCGAGACCAGCCTGGCCAACACAGTGAAACCCTGTCTCTACTAAAAATACAAAAATTAGCCGGGCATGGTGGCACACACCTGTAATCCCAGTTACTCAGAAGGCTGAGGCAGGAGAATCACTTGAACCTAGGAGGCGGAGGATGCAGTGAGCAGAGATTGCACCATTGCACTCCAGCCTGGGTGACAAGAGTGAGACGCCATCTCAAAAAAAGAACATACATAAGTAAAAAATAGTACCTACTTTTCTGGTGATGTCATAAACATTGCATCAAAAACCTAAGTAAATGAAGCACTTGGTACAAAGTAAATGCAGTATGCATGTTAGTGAACACATTTAAAGGCCTAGCATTAATCAATTAGAATGAGTCTTTAAAAAGTCACAAAAAGAAAGAGATGAAAGTTACACTCCAGTCTACAAAAAACACGTAGGGCTCACCAGCAAGTCTCCGTTGCCACCCTCACCCCTGACAGTGACCAGAGGTCCAGTTTCATCTCAGTGGGTCCCAGAATAACAGAGAAGGAATGATTTGTGTGTAGTTGTTAACACACTCCAAGGCAAGACAGCCCTGTGAAATGAAAATGTCAGACTACTGTCTTTGTATTTCTGCCCTAACTTTTGTAAACATGGTAGAGCAAAAAAGATGAGAATTGGCTGAGCACCACGGAACTATTGGACAAACTGTATTTCATGATAAAAAATTTCTTTAAAAAGCCTGCTCAAATACTTGGGCTCCTTTTCCTTTGGAGAACAAAGTTCTGGTTTTGAATAGTTTTATAGATGGTTTCTCAGTATTTTTCCTAATTAAAAACATGAAACCCTAAGTTTCTCTGTATCGAGAAGGGCACTCTCTCAGTCTCGCTGGCTGTATTTAGAAACTACACTTCTCTGGAAATACATACATATATATAAAAACTTAATCTAGCTGAACCACTCAAGCCAACACAAAGCAAGACGTGTTTTTTAAACTTAGATATTCTGGCTTCAATATGGAAAACATGTGTTGCCATGCACTTACAAACACCACTTTGTAGAACTGTTTTCTTTCTCAGAGAAATGCGAGCTAAAAGTGAATCTGCAGACCCACGTCAGCCTCATTCCAAATATCCTCAGTGCTACTTCCCAGACTGGGAAAACGAACTACAACCGATCACCCCAACAGTGGATTAATTTACTATCTTGATAGATAGGTTAGATTCCATTTTGATGTTTTTCTCAGTTGTTTTATATCACTCTCCAAATTCCAATTGAAGCCAACCAAAGAATTTAGAGTTCTACCTGGCACTCTCTATTCAAATTTCAGAAGAATTCAGTAGTCAATGAGAATTGACTGAATTCTTAGGCAGATGCATTCCATCTTGATCACAGGCCAAGTTCTGAAGTTCATGGAACTTCAGAAGATTCCAGTGGTCTGTAATCAGAGAGGACCTCCTGGCCTGGTTCACCTCTCCACTCCTCAAAGCATTGCTACCCAGGATTTTACCAGCAGCAGAACCCCAAGCCCTAGTAAACCTTTGCTATTTCAAAGAACCTGGCAGCTGATATGAGACAGTGAAGCAATCCCGGGCTACATTCCACACCATTCACATCTTGGCATTCGAGCAAATGAGGAAGAGGAGAGAGTGGACAGCTGGTCAACTTCTAACCTGCACCAGGTGCTTTGCATGAGTTACGTTCCTCACTCAACCAGCCCTGTCTCTCACTTTACACAGGTGATGCTATGGAAGATCTTAAGAAGGTGACAAGAAATGCGCTCAGAATCACGGTTAGGAAGGGCAGAGCCAAAATGCCAGCCACAGACTGATTTCAAAGATTGTTTTTCTCACCGTCCCAATCTACTCCCACTGAGGCCAGTTTAAAAACCCGAGTCAAAGGGACTGTTGGAGAGCGCTTTGAGCTTCTGTCTGCAATGCTCTTCTGTGTACAAGGCACAGAAACCTTCCCTGTCTTTTAAACCGCCTTAACCAGGGGTAGTCAGGATGTCTGTAGACACGTCAGACGGAGCAAGAAAGATCCAAGAAGGCAAGGGGTAGGCGCCCCAGGGGCATTCTCACTTGACACCGACAGGCTGCCCGGGGAGTTACCGGCCTGGCTCTAGGTAACGGCGACCTCGGGAGGTGGCGCAGAGAGAGAGAGAGGTGGCGGCGCCGCCGGGCTCACCTGAGGAAGAAGAAATAGGAGTAGTCCTGGACCACGGTGTGGGAGTGGCACGAAAAGTAGCCCAGGCCGGTGAGGTTGAGCCTGGAGCCGGCGGGCACCTCCAGCATGCTGCCCCACGCCTGGTCGCACAGCATCTCGACCTCGGCCGAGTAGAAGAGGCTCCCCTGGCCGGCGTGGTACTGCCAGGGCAGGTGGTTGTAGAGGCCGGGCGCCTCGGGGTGCAGCGCCAGCACCCTGGCGTACACGATGGTCTCGGCCAGCTCGGCGCGGCAGCCCTCGCTCAGGGGCCTCCACTCGGAGGGCAGCTGGCAGGCGCGCGCGGGCGCTGGGGGACCCGCCAGGCAGAGCGCGGCGAGCAGCAGCTGGCGCAGCATGCCGGGCCCTCCCGGGGCGCACGGGGCGGCGGCGGGGAGCCCGGGGAGCCCGCCGGCCCGGGAAGGGCAGCCCTGGGCGCTCGGCTGCTCGGGCCGCTCCCGGGAGCTGGGCGCACCGCTGTCTCCGCCACGGGGCTCGGCATGCCCGGCCCTGGCGCGCCACGCTTTAAAAGGGTCTCGGGGACTGGACGCGCCGGGCGCCCGCCTCCCGCCCTGCCCCCTGCGGCTGGGGCGTGGGCGGGGGAGGGGGGGGAGTCGGGCGGGTCCCGGCGCCGGCTGGGGCGGGGACCAGGGACTCGGAGAACGCGGGGACGCCGGGACCCAGCCCTGAACTGGGGACAGTGGCCCAGCAATCTCCTGGCGCCCCACGATGGACGTGGTCCGAGCTTGCCAGGCGTAAAGCCTGTTTGCAAACGCAAGGCATTCATTAAAGAATGACTCTTAATTTGCACGATTACTGCCTAAGTTTTTACATTTTCTCTACATTTCAGAGTAAAAATGCATAGAAACCAAATCTGACTTTATATTCCCAGAGATTAGGAAATTCAGTGTGGGCTGAAAAGCTTTTTTAGATCTCGTGCTCTCTCAGATTTGCTTGTTATTTAATGAAGATCTTAGAAAAGCTTTGATAAAAGATTCCAAAAAGCAATCATTTGGCCCTGATTTTCTTGGTTTCCATAATCCCTGATTCCATTTTCTAAACACTGTACACCTGAGAAATACATTCAGAAGTAAATCCCAAACAGCTTTTCACATCAGTGAGTGAATTTGAGGATACTGACTCCACAGTTCCATCTTTATCTCTAAAGGCAACAGGTTTTTTGTGTTGTTTTGTTTTTTGTTTTTTTCTTGAGACAAGGTCTCTGTCTGTCACCCAGGCTGGAGTACAGTGGCTCCATCAGGGCTCACTGCAGCCTCGACCTCCCCTGGGCTCAGGTGATCCTCCCAGGTCAGTCTCCCAAGTAGCTGGGAATACAGGCACACTACCACCCCGGATAATTTTTTTGTTTTTAGTAGAGACAGGCTATGTTGCTCAGGCTGGTCTCAAACTCCTGGGCTCAATCGATCCTCCCACCTCAGCCTCCCAAAGTGCTGAACTTTCAGGCGTGAGCCCTCACATCCACCCTGAATATTTAAATTATGCAATTTCATAATGCTATTAGTCTCCCAGGGCTGCCATAATAAAATACTCTAGTCTGGTGGCTTAAATAACAGACCTTAATTTCTCAGAGTTTTGGAGGCAGGAAGTCCAAGATTAAAGTGCTAGGGTTGGTTACTGGTGAGGCCTCTCTTCCTGGCTTACAGACGGCCACCTTCTCACTGTGTCCTCACGTGGCCTTCTCTCTGTGTGTGATGGAGAAAGAGTGAGCCCTGGTCTCTTCCTCTTCTAACAAGGTCACTAGTCCTATGGGGTTATCACCCCACCCTTATGTCCTCATTTAATTACCTGCCTGAAGACCCTGTTTCCAAATACAGTCACATTAGGGAGTTAGCACTTCAACATATGAATTTGGAGGTGGGAGGGGAGACATGATTCCGTCTATATGAGCTATTTAGCAGGTGTTCTGCAGGTTTGCTAGAGAAAGAGAGCAGGGATCCCAAATGGTTTATATTCCTGGCAGGCAGACTCACAGCACATATTGCCAAGTTATAATAAGAATTGCTAAACCTTAGTCATTGTTGACCACGGGCCAATCACTGTTGTAAGGACTGTACATATGTCATCTTAATAAATTCTCCAAACAATATTCTGAAGTAGATATAACTATTATCCTCATTTTACAGATAAGAAAACAGGCACAGAGAAGTTAATTGACACCAAAGATCACAAAGCTACAAGTTGACCAAGCTAGGATTCAGCTCCCAGCAATCAGACTCCAGATCCATGTACTTAACTACAACACTAGAATAGGGCCAAATATAGGAAATGCTCTAAAGACACAGGTCGGCCCTTTAACCAGGATATACACAGAGCAAATTAAGAGAAAACCTTAGCAGAGTCACCAATGATGGCTCAAGGAGTGTGCAACTGACCTAACATTAATTTTGTATCACCCAGAATCCCTGCTCTATTTTAGTCCTATACTGTAACTTATTAGATAAGATAGTAAGGAAGTTTTTCTTACTAACTGCATCTTCAAGTGTCTTGAAGGCCTGGAAAAGATTTGTCTACCCCAAAAGACTGTAAGGCCCTCTCTTTTCTTTCCACATAGGTGAGCAAATAAATAAAAATCAGCAAACATGGCTGTTTTTTCTCTTGTTGTATAAACTTGACAGAATCAAAACTCTTCCAATACTTCCCACAGTGTATTTTGCAGAAGTGAGCACCTGCAAGAAATCGTCCTCATGGATTCAGCAGACACATCAGTCATGCTTTTCTCCCCTGTAAGATCTGGCAGAGTGCCTCGCTGATTGGGTTTCTCTTCCTGATTGAGCCATTGCAGTGTACCCTAGTGAGCAGTTCCTCTTTGGGGACTAAGACTTCCAAACAAGCAGAGCTCAAGGTAGCCAGGAGGGGAAACAAAACTTCTGTGAGTGAATTATTGGGTTTAATAGTGACATGAGCCATTTCCATCTCTTGATTCCGAGACCTATATGTCCTGGCTGTGGGGTGGATAGTACCGTATATGTATGTTCTGTTTCAAAGCACACGCAGTAAGTACACTTTAAGATGGACTCCATGATTTCAGTGTGGTGACTCCCAACTGACACTATAATTAAGTCTTCACTAAACTGTTACATCTTTCAAAATTTGTCCAGTTGCTTCCAGGTGATGGGACATGTGGTAAAACCAGTTAATTCTATGGCCTTGAGACCACTGCTGCACTTCATTGCTGTGAAAGAAGCAATGCTGTGGGAATCATTGATCAGAAACATCACTATGGGAAATTCCATGATGGTGGATAAGGTGCCCCATGAGTCCATAGATGGTGCTACTGGCAGAAGCATTATGGCAGGGAAGGCATATCCGTGTCCAGAATGTGTCTATTTCAGTGAGGACAAATCTCTGACCCCCACCCCCCACCCCAAGATGGAAAAGGTCCGATGGAATCAACCTGCCACCAGGTGGCTGACTAGTTCCCCAGGTGAATGGGGCCACATTAGGGGATCCATGTTGGCCTCCATTGTTGACATATCAGGCTCTCAGCAGTAGTAGTAGTGTTAGCTAGGCCAGCTGTGGTAAGAGGAAGTCCACATTGTTGAGGCAATGAATACCCTCTGTTTCTGCCACCATGGCCACTCTGTTTATGGGCTCATTGAGTAAGCAGTAGAGTGGCCAAGAAAAGAGACTGACAGACACCCACTGAGTACATCAATTGCCCACCTAATCACTAAGAACTTCCCCTCCACTGAATGCACTTTGGTCATCATTCACATGGGTCACAAATATCTTCACACTTGGTAACCGTTATAAGATGTCCATTCATTCACCTCTTCCCAAGATGTCCTTGTCATCAATCTTCTGATCCTATTTCTTTCAAGTCCCTAACCATCAACCAAACCACTAGCAACTGCCCACGAATCAGTGTCCATGTGTACTCCCAGCCCTCTCTTAGTCTAGACATAGCATACAACAAAATCTGCTGCTCAAAGTTCTATCGACTGGGAGAATTTTTCTTCACCAGTGTCCTTCAGGATCACCCATGAGTGAAACTGAGTAATATCTGTGTGTAATACAGAAAAATCTGCAAACCAGTCTTGTTATTTCTTCCTCATTCAACTGCAGTATCTTCAAGAGGCCATAAACCATATGAGTGGAAGAGGCAACGTACCTTCAGAGTCAAAGGAATCTAAGCCACTTGCCCATGCAACTTGCTTGCACCATCTGGACCTGCCCGATCCCAGTCTCTTGGATACCATTTCCATTTAATGGTAGATTGCTGCTGCGCACACATGGCCTTATGTCTAGGAGGGTCATACAACACCCAATTCATGATGAGAAGTTCAGATTACATAATCACCCAGCATACCATGGTTAGGCATTCAATCTCTACCACAGCCTAGTAGCAAGGGAGATGCTATTTTTCAAAAGGCAAACAGCCATATCCAGAATAAGGCATAGATGTGCACTAAAACCCCAGAGTTTTGTGCTGTGATTTTCCTTCTGGTGCTTTCTAAAGACTCCATACAACATTCCTGTTTGCCATAAATACTTTATCACTGGACCTTCTAGATAATAAGGCTCAAGTGATACAATGACTTGTACACAGCCTGAACTTGCTGCAGAGACTTCTCAGAACTTGCTCAACACCACTTGAAACTGGCAGCCTTAGAGATAACTCTATAGATGAATTCAAAAAGCATTTTTAAATGTGGCATATGTTCCCTCCTAAATACAAAAAGGCTGAACACACATTTTCCCTCTTTTCCCATTTAGATCATCCAAGGACCAGCAACTTTCCTTTTGCCTTGGAGGAGTGACAATTGAGCCCCCAGAAACCATACTGAGGTGGCAGGTCCCTGAATTTTTGTGGGGCCTATCTCCCACCTTATATCTTACCAAGGCCTCTAAAGTATATGGTGTTTCATGAACATCGGATCCATTCATCATACTGTCATCCATGAGGTAATCCAATGTGATGTTTTGTGGAACGTCAAGACAATCAACATCTCTGCAGAATAAATGTGATAGAGAGCAGGAGAACTGACATAGCCTGAGGCAAAACTGAAAGTATACTGTTAGCCCTGACAGGTAAATGCAAACTGTTGCTGGCAATCCTTGCAAATCAGTGAGGAGAAAAAGGCAGGTCAGTAGCTACGAAGCAAATGCTGGGAGACATATCAATTTGCTCCAGGAAAGATACTACATCTAGGACAGCAGCTGGAATTTTAGCCACCACCTCATTAAGTTCACAGTAGTCTTCAGTCATTCTTCAAGACCCATGCAACTTTTGCACAGCCCAACTGATGAGTTCAGTGGAGATGTGATAACTATCGCCACTTCTTTCAAGTCTTTGATGGCAGCATGGATTTTTGCAATCCCCTCAGGGATGCAATATTGCTTCTGATTTATTCTCTTGGTAGAAATGAAAGTTCTAGGAGCTTCTGCTTAGTCCTTCCAACAATAAAAGCCATCACCCATGGGTCAGAGAGAAAATGTGGGGGTTTGTCAGTTGTCAACTTTGGTCCCTTTGGAGAAGTCTTAGAGGAGGATTTATGGTGTGTGCATGTGGCAATGGTGCAGGGTCCTTCCTCAAGGGCACCTGGCTTACCTTTCAGTCAAAAGGCTCTGTGTCTATAAATTTACTTATGTCTAAAAGCTGGGTAAGGGGCTTCAGTTCCTCTCTGTGGGAATTCAAGTCAGGTTTTCAGCTACCAGAGTTTTTGCTGTTACATAGATCAGGCACTACACTCACAGGCTGCCCACATATTTACTTTCAAGAGACATCATGATCAACTATCCACTGTCAAAGATCTCTGCCAATCAAAACATTCTGATTACTAGTATGCCCCTCCCGACCTTTACGGTAGAGGTACTTACCTTCCCTTTGGCAGTTAAGTGCTGCCGTTTGACCCCTTTTCGATGGCATCATCCTGTACTAGAGTCATAACTTTTCTAGAAAGAGGAGAAACCACAGAGATGTTCAAGGATGCAGTACTTCCTTCATTAATATATTTCTCATTGCTGTCGTGAAGGAAATACCTCTGGGTCATCTTGTGGAATGTAGTTGGCAGGTGGCTGTGCAGGTCACACATCGAGTATTCAGTTCAACCTTCCTAACTCCCTAAGCCTTTGGATTCCCTCCTTTACGTTGTTTCAGGGAAGCTCTGGCATCTCAGCCAGCATGGAATTCCTTCAAATTGTAGTCAACCAATCAAGTGAGCTATTAGAGTCACCTCTAGAAGTATATTAAATTTATACTCTCAAACGCATCAAAACAATAAATTTTGCCAAAACTAGTATTATATTCTGCCCACTTTGGTTCTGCCTGGAGTCTGCTGATATATATAGGCCGTCTTGCAATTTCTTTAGTGTCTGGGCTATTTCCTCCTGGATTATAGTGTGTACCTGTCTCCCGGAACATGCTGAGCTTTTACCTTGGTTATACCACTAGTTGAACTTAATTATGACTACAATTGCCTTATAAAAGACACTTCTGAAGCAATAATGGAGCTACCCTCTCTTAAAGATAGACCAAGTATGGTCAAATATGTCCTTTCTTCCCAAAATAATTTTTTAAAATCCTAATACAAAATAGTGGAAAATATTTTAGTTATGTAAAAAATATTTTAAGTTATTCATGAAAAATAAATGAGTGAGTTCTTCTTCTTTCTTCTTCTCTATCTCTTCCTGAAAAACTCCACTCTAAAAGTCTTTAGCTGGGGCCAAGCAAGTTAGGTCTCCAAGCTGGGGCAGGATAAGAGATGGAAGAGACATGCAAGATAGGAGGAGCTTCTGTCTGGGGCTTCCTACTGCAGGTATGAACCACAAGGGGTGAGGGCATCAATGCAGAGGAGTGGCCCACTATAGGATATGAGAGCCCAAGAAGGGTTAAGGAGAGTCCCTGGAAAAGAGCCTGTCGTATGGTCTCAGGCTCCAAAACCCCATGACAGGGTACCCTGTTATGGGGTTGACCATGTGGGAGGGCAGCATTTGCAGAGACTCAGTGTCTAGGCAAAGAGCGGCCTCCTAGGCATGCAGCCCAACATGGGTTTCAGAAGCCAATAGGGGTAACATCCACAAGGATGCCAGTGCATGAGCAAGAACAGGGGACTTCCATGTGAAAGGGCATGACCCAGTTCAGAGAATCAGAGCATGGTTAGGGTGAGATGAGTGTCCATGCAGAAGGGCAGCCCAAGCCAGGGAGTCAGAGGCCAAGCAGGGTAATGAGGATGTCCATGTTGGGGAAGGCAGCAGCAGTGCGGTGAATGCCAGACTCTAAGTGTGATGTGGAAGGCATGGCATGAGCTATGGGATGGGAGTAGTGATGGGAGAATAGTTACACACAAGAGGTTGATTAAATAAGCAAATCTATTAAGGAGGATGGAAACCAGTTTCTCACTATCAAAAAAGAGAGTTACATATATGGAAAGAAAGAAAACTAGATTGGATCCTGTGGTGGTGAAACATGAATTCATAGATTTTAATAATAGATATAGAAATCAATATAGTTGCATGGGAATTTGTGGATATACACTTTTATCTGTCCCACAAGTCTTAGAAATATATGTTATATGCTTACAAAAAGAGAATTCTTGATAAAACTCGGTAAGTTAGCAATAGAAGGGAACTTTCTCAACCTGATAAAAAGCATCTATGCAGTCTACTGCTAACCTTTCACTTAATGTGAAAGACTGAGTGCTTTCCCTTAAGATCAGAAACAAGACAAGGATGTTCAGTTTCATCACGTCTACTCAACATAGTACTGGAGGTTCTAGTGCAATAATTCCATAAAATAAAATAAAAAGCATCCAGATTGGAAAAAAAGATGTAAAATTCTATTTACCCATGACATGATCATCTGTCTAGAAAATGCAAATGAATCTACAAAAAAGCTACTAGAATTCATAAGCAAGTTTAACAAGTGGAATACAAGATCAATATACAAAAATCAATTGTATTCTCTTTATTAACAACAATTGGAAATTGACATTTTTAAAAATAATACCATTCACAATGGCATCAAAATATATGAAATCTTAGAAATAAATCTCATAAAATATGTAAAAGACTTATACATTGAGAACTATAAAACATTACTGAGAGAAATTGAAGAATATTTTGAAAATGGAGATATATTTTTTTTCATAGGTTGGGAGACTCAATATTGTTAAGATGTTCATTCTAGCCAAACTGATTTACAAATTAAATGCAAACTCAATAAAAATCCCAGTGGACTTTTTGATAAAAATTGATAAGCATAGTCAAAATTCCATATGGAATGTAGAGAACTGAGAATAGCCAAAAACAACTTAGAAAATAAAGACCAAAATCAGAAGGCTAACATTACCTGATTTCAAGACCTACTATAAAGCTATAGTAAGCAATAAAGTGTGATTTGGTGCAAACACAAATACCTATGTCAAAGGAACAAAATGAAGTCCAGAAATAAACCCATAAATATATAGATAACTGATTATTAAAAAGCTGCAGAGATAATTCATTGGAAATTGATTGGAAAAAGAATGACCTTTTGAACAAATGGTGCTAGAACAATTGAGGGAAAAATATTTCAGCCCATACATAGCACTGTACACAAAAATTAACTCAAAATATAAAACCTAAAACTGTAAAACATCTAGGAGGAAACCTCTGCTAACTTGAGTTAGACAAAACTTAGACATCATCAAAATATCTAATAAAAGAATGAAATATCAAGCCATAGACTGGATGAAAATATTTGCAAATCATATATCTGATAAAGGATACATATTCAGAATACACAAAGAACTCTCAAAACTCAATGATATGGCTGGGTGCATTGGCTCATGCCTGTAATCCCAGCACTTTGGGAGGCTGAGGCGGTTGGATCACCTGAGGTCAGGAGTTCGAGACCAGCCTGGCCAACATGGTGAAACCCTATCTCTACTAAAAATACAAAAATTAGCAGGGTGTGGTGGCACATGCCTGTAGTCCCAGCTACTAGGGAGTCCGAAGCAAGAGAATCGCTTGAACCTGGGAGGTAGAGGTTGGAGTGAGCCAAGATCATGCCACTACACTCCAGCCTGGGTGACAGAGCAAGACTCCATTTCAAAAAAACAAAAAACCAAAAAACACTCAATGATGAGAAAACAAACAACCCAATATAAAAAATGGGCAGAAGATTTAAAAAACACTTCACCAAAGAAGATAAGAATGGCAAATAAGTGCATGAAAAAACGCTCAAAGTCATTAGTCACTAGGGAAACTCAAAACCATTATGAGATACTCCTACACATCTACTTGAATAGCCAAAATTAAAGATAATGACCATACCAAGTGTTGTCAAGAACATGAAGGAACTGGAACTCTCATGTACTGCTGGTGGAAATGTAAATGGTAAAAGCACTTTGGAAAACAACTTGACAGCTGCTTAAAAAGTTAAACATATGATTAAGCCATTCCACTCCTAGGGATATACTAGAGAAAATTAAAGCATATCCCATATAAAGACTCATATATGAATGTCCATAGCAGCTTTATTTGTAGTAGCCCCAAACTAGAAACAACCCAAGTGTCCATCCACAGGTACATGAAAAAATAAACTGTGGCCTGCAATTAAATACTACTCATCAATAGTAAGCAATGAACTATTACTACACACCAAAACATGCATGAATCAGGTGACAGAGTAGTCAAGCAAGTGGATTTCCTCTACCAATTCATTTGCTCTCAGAAATTCTCATCTATAAAATGGTCACAAAGGGCCGGGCACAGCGGCTCACGCCTGTAATCCCAGCACTTTGGGAGGCCGAGGTGGGTGGATCATGAGGTCAGGAGCTCGAGATCAGCCTGGCCAACATGGTGAAACCCCGTCTCTACTAAAAATACAAAAATTAGCTGGGCCGCGGTGGTGCACACCTGTCATCCTAGCTACTCAGGAGGCTGAGGCAGGAGAATTGCTTGAACCTGGGAGGCAGAAGTTGCAGTGAGTTGAGATGGCGCCACTGCACTCCAGTCTGAATGACAGAGTGAGACTATCTCAGAAGAAGAAAAAAAAAAAAACCTGTGACAAAGGCAGCATCAAAATAGGAAGAGAAGAAATCAAACTATCCCTGTTTTCAGAAGTCTAGAAAACCTCATAGTCTCTCCCCAAAAACTTCTTGAGCTGATAAGCAACTTCAGCAAAGTTTTAAGGTATAAAATCAGTGTACAAAAATCAGTAGCACTCCTATACACTAATAGCACTCAAGCTGAGAGCCAAATCAGGAACACAATCCCATTCAGAATTGCTACAAAAAGAATACAATACCTAGGAATACAGCTAACCAGGGAGGTGAAAGATCTCTACAATAAGAATTACAAAACGGCTGCTCAAAAAAATCAGAGATGATACAAACAAATGGAAAAATATTCCATGCTCATAGATAGAAAGAATCAATATCATTAAAATGCCTATATAAAATGCTATAATGCCCAAAGCAATTTATAGATTTAGTGCTATTCCTATCAAACTACCCTGACATTGTTCACATAATTAGGAAAAGACTATTCCAAAATGTATATGGAACCAAAAAAGGGCCCAAATAACCAAGGCAATCCTAAGCAAGAAGAACACAGCTGGAGGAATCACATTGCCCAACTTCAAACAGTACTATAAGGCTACAGTAATCAAAACAGCATGGTAGTGGCACAAAAACAGACACATACACCAATGGAACAGAATAGTGAGCCTAGAAATAAAGGCACACACCTACAACCATCTGATCTTTGACAAAGCTGACAAAAACAAGCAATGGGAAAAGGACTCCCTATTCAACAAATGGTGCTGGGATAACTGGCTAGCAATACGCGGAAGATTGAAACTGGACCCCTTCCTTACACCATACACAAAAATCAACTCAAGATGGATTAAAGACCTAAATATAAAGCCTAAAACTATAAAAACCCTGGAAGATAACCTAGGAAATACCATTTTGGACATAGAAACTGGCAAAGATTTCATGACGAACATGCCAAAAGCAATTGCAACAAAAGCAAAAATTGACAAATGAGACCTAACTAAAGAGCTTCTGCAAAGCAAAAGAAACTATCAACAGAGTAAACAAAAAACCTACAGATTGGGAGAAAATATTCACAAACTATACATCTAAGAAAGGTCTAATATCCAGAATCTACAAGGAACTTTAAACCTACAAGCAAACAAGAACCCCAGTAAAAAGTGGGCAAAGGAAATGAACAGATATTTTTCAAAAGAAGACATACTTGCAGCCAATAAGCATTTGCAAAAATGCTCAATATCACTAACCATTAGAGAAATGCAAATCAAAACCGCAACATTATACCATCTCGCACGAGTCTGAATGGCTATTATTTAAAAAGTCAAAATATAACAGATGCTGGCAAGGTTGTAGAGAAAAGAGAATGAATGCTTATTTACTGCCGGTGGGAGGAGGGAGAAGTTCATTAAGAAAAAGAAAAAAGAAAAAAAAAAAAAACTGTTGTAGTCCCAGCTACTTGGGAGGCTGAGGCAGGAGAATCACTTCAACCCGGGAGGCAGACATTGCAGTGAGCTGAGATTGCGCCACTGCACTCCAGCCTGGGGGACAGAGTGAGACTCTGTCTAAAAAAAAACAAAACAAACAAAAAAACTGTTGAGTACTATGCTTAGTACCCTGGTGACAAAATAATCTGTACCTGAGATCCCCAAGTCACAAGTTTACCTATATAACAAACCTGCATGTGTACCCTGAACCTAAAAATTAAAATATTCTAATAATCTGTCACAAAGAAAAATATTTTTCTATTGCTGCCGAAAAAAATAAAGAAAAACTTAAAATTTTTATATTCAAAACTCACAAAACTAAGTGTAAAGGAGTATAAATAATTTCCAAAATTTTTCTGGTAAATTTATCACATTTATTCCTCAGAAGTTATTAAAACGTTCAGAAGTATTAAAACTGCACTAAGTCTTTTGGGACACACACACATATTTCCTAGCTCTGTCCACCAAGAAGGTCCAGGAGCAGTAACACTCCAAAAGCAATGCAAGCACCTAGCAGCCAGATTTTGGTTTCTAAATATCATTCTCCATTAAAAAGAACCAGGACTCTGGAGAAATAGATGATTTCAGAGAGTAGATGATGAGTGGACATGAAAATTCTGATTAGCCACAAACATTTTGTGCCAAAAAGTAAGGGAGTGCTGAAAGAACTGGGAAATATCTCACACAGACACACACAAACCTTTAAAGGGGCTCCCAGTGATGTGTTTAAATTAATAATGAATTATAACCCATAGAATAAAATAGAAAACCATGAATCAACAATAGTAAATACAGGAATGAATAATTAGAACAGTTTAGAGATATTTACATAGTTACAAATAGCTGCCAATAAAATATTTATTTATTACAAAGAGAAAAAGAACATTACAGATGGAGAATCCTGGCAGATACCACGGTAATCCAAGTAAATATCATGGTAATGGAGCAAACTGGAATCTTGCACCAGCTGATAAAACATACCGAGAACACAGCATCACCTTGTGATACTCCTGCCAATGATGCAAAATGTGAATGTAAACATGAGGAAATATCAGATAAACACAAACTGAGGAACATTCTGCAAAATAACTGGCCTATAATCTTCGAAAGTGTCAAGTTCACAAAAATCAATAAAAGACCCTGTAGCTGTTCCAGATTGAAGGAGATGAAAAAGACATGCATGGCTGGGCATGTGGCTCACACCTGTAATCCCAGTGCTTTGGGAGGCCGAGGCAGGGGGATCACTTGAGGTCAGGAGCTTGAGACCAGCCTGGCCAACATGGTGAAACCCCATCTCTACTGAAAATGCAAAAATTAACCAGGTGTGGTGGCACACACCTGTAATCCCAGCTGCTCAGGATGCTGAGGCAGGAGACTCACTTGAACCCGGGAGGTAGAGATTGCAGTGAGCCGAGATCACGCCATAGCACTCCAGCCTGGGTGACAAAGTGGGACTCCATCTCAAAAAAAAGAAAAGGAAAGAAAGCCGGGCGCGGTGGCTCATGCCTATAATCCCAGCACTTTGGGAGGCTGAGGCAGGCAGATCACAAGGTCAGGAGATCGAGACCATCCTGGCTACGGTGAAACCTCATCTCTACTAAAAATACAAAAAATTAGCTGGGCGTGGTGGCAGGCGCCTGTAATCCCAGCTACTTGGGAGGCTGAGGCAGGAGAATGGCGGGAACCCAGGAGTTGGAGCTTGCAGTGAGCCAAGATCGTGCCACTGCACTCCAGCCTGGGTGACAGAGTGAGAATCTGTCTCAAAAAAAAAAAAGAAAAAAGAAAAAAAAAGAAAAGAAAAAGAGAAAGGCATGCAAAAGACTAATGCAACACACAATTCTGAATTAGATCCTTTTGCTATAAGTGACTTCATTGAGACAAGTGGCAAGATGTGAATGGGAACTGAAATGTCAATGGTGGTACTATATCAATGCTATTTCCATTTCTACGCCCTTGATTGTAGGAAATACACACTAAAGTATTTGCAGATGATGAGTATCCTATAGCGATTTGTTGGTACTGGGCTTGCAACTTTTTTTAAGTTTGAGGATATTTCAAAATAAAAGTGAGAAGAAAATTTACTAAATAAGTGAAATAGCTATGAATTTTTTGAAAGAGGACTGGCATAAGTAATTTCTTCTTACAGATATTTAAAAAGTATATTATGCAGCTACAATTCTTGAAACAGTGTGGTAATTGTGCAAGAATCAACAGTCATATCAGGAGAATAAAACAAATCTTCGTTCATAAGAACTTAATATAGTTATGTAGGAACAACTGAAATTGCCAACAAACAGGGAGTGATTTGTAAATTGTAGCACATTCATATATTTGAATATTTTACCACAAACATATTTTTAAACATTCTAAAAGGCATGCATGTGATATAACGTTAAGTGAAAGAAGAGTATGAATGAGCTGTAGGCCCATGATGGGTTCTTGGGGTGCTGGGTTGACTTCAGTGGTAGCTATATGGTCATTCACTTTGTTTCATAAATATGATTTATGTATTTGCCTGATGTAGTTACAGTAAAAGATTTTAAAAGGACCTATAAGACCCTCTATCCTACTAGACTATATTCTTGAGATTGAGCTGATAATTAGATTAAATTCCATCAGCCTGTTATACAGATTAGGAATCAAATTCCGAAAGGGCTAGATCATTGCTCTCTGGGAGCTGATATCTAATGAGGCCAGGATGGGAATTCATCCCTGCTCTTGCCATAGCACTACCCTGGGTCTTCTGGCATTGACGATGGGAGAGCTGCCAGTCATCACAGCGGTTACTGTGATTGTGTGTCAGTGTGCTGAGGATGCCACATGTTTCACTCATGCAGCCCTTACGACTGCCTTGCAAAGGTGGTGTTATGACCCCCAATTTATAGAGAAGGAAAGGGGGTACATAGCTGGCAAAGAATAAAGCTGCAATTCGGACCCATTAACTCATTCATTAAATCAACCCAAACTCATTCGCAGCTGTACATCAGACACTGGAAAGATTCTGGAGATAGAAACAGACGTGACACAATTTCTTCCCTCCAGGAACTGCCCATCCCGATGAACCCCCAACTTGGGCCACTCCATCTGTGCCTATCATTGCTCTTCAATAGGAGAGCCTAGGTTCGGTGAAAGAGGGGATGGTTAACAGGTACAAAAACTAGTTAGAAAGAATAAAAAAGATACAGTATTTTCTAGCAAAACAGGGTGACTGTAGTAAAAAATAATTGAATTGTTCATTTAAGAATAACTAAGAGTATAACTGGATTATTCAAAACACAAAGGATAAATGCTTGAGGGAATGAATACCCTATATATCCTGATGTGAGTATTACACACTGCATGCCTATATCAAAATATCTCATGTAATCCATAAATATATACACCTACTCTGTACCCACAAAAAGTTAAACATTAAAAAAATTTTAATAAAACAATAGTAGAGCTTATCTGCTACTGTTTACATATGGTCCAAAGTCAGATACTTCTCCCAGTGGCAACCGAGTTACCTCCTCTCAAAATTCCCCTCCCATAGAGTTAACAAATGAAAAAACAAATAAAAACCCCAGCACCCGTGATGCAGTTATCGCACCTGAGTTGAGCTCAAGATTTTCTTTTTCCCCTTTGCTGACTTTTTTGGTAAAGCAAAAAGAAAAAAAAAACAACACAACTTTCTTTCACATTTGAATACTGTATACAGGGAATGGGCCCAGAAAACCTAAACGGAGACAAGCAACTCAAAAATAAAAGACATTCTTCCTATGATATCATATTTCCTACTTGTTCAGGGCCTTCCTTGGAGGCTCCTAATGTACAACGTAAATGTTAACTCATTCTTCCTTCTGGTATCCTTGGGAGGCAGGAAGCCAATGTTATTTCATAGATAAAAAAGCTGCAGTCCCGGAGGTTGAATGCCTTCCCCCGGGGTCACATAACTACAGGCAGTGTGAGGGGCTGGGAATGGAACTTGGGGTTAGGACTCCCTGCCTGTGGTCCCCTGGCTCTCAAGTGGGGCCTCCTTCCTAAGAGATAACTTTGTATGTTGAAACTCTGTTGGAATCCGGTTCTATAAAAGGAATGCTATGGAACTGCTGAGACAAAATATGCATTTTTCTTCCCCTGCGCATTAATACAGTGTACATCTTCAAGAGGCGACTTAGCACATGTAAGCACTGTCTATAATACTTCCACATTTATCCAGTGTGGGGACTAATATTTAGCCTGAATGACCCAGTCCATGACAATTCTGTTCTGTTGGGAGAGGACAGAAACAAGGGACCGAACTCTAGACATCATGATCTCTGCCAGTTTAAGCATCTGCATTTCCAAAAGGAATGAGCTAAGTCTGAGGTTGAGGAGCGCCTCGTACAAATGTGTTACTCTTTGGGAGGTATCATAGCACTCTGTTAAGCAATGTGCTGGTGTCCTCGCTCTACGGTCATAAGGATGACACAGCCAAAGCCTTTTTCACAGTAGGCAAAATGGAAACAGGGAGACGAGCTGATTTTTCATGTAAGCCAGATGAAGTTCTAAGAATACCTGTTTTATGACCAGGCACGGTGGCTCACGTCTGTAATCCCAGTACTTTGGGAGGCCGAGGTGGGCGGATCACCTGAGATCAAGAGTTTGCGACTAGCCTGGCCAACATGGTAAAACTTCATCTCTACTAAAAATACAAAAATTAGCCAGGTGTGGTGGCGGGTGCCTGTAGTCTCAGCTACTTGGGAGGCTGAGGCAGGAGAATTGCTTGAACCCGGGAGGTGGAGGTTGCAGTGAGTTGAGACTGCGCCACTGCACTCATGCCTGGATGACAGAGCAAGACTCCATCTCAAAAAAAAAAAAAAAAAAGAAAAGAAAAGAAAAGAAAAGAAAAGAAAAAAGGAATGCCTTTTTTTAAAATTTCAAGTCCATCCGACCAATTTCCCAACATCTTCTTGTGTAGATTTTTAGATACTAATGGAAATACTAGGCACAGCCTGAGCATTTGACAATATTCATCATTCAACATTTACATTTCAACAAATAACTTTCAAGATTTTTCTTTCAACTACCATGTGTTGGGCACTATTCCAGGCACTGGGGCCACAGCAATGAATGAAACAGACTCTATCCCATTGGGGTTGACATCCATCAGGACTCAAATTGGTGTGACTGATAAGGAAGGAAGAAAAATCTAGCCTTTGGAGACATCACCTTTCCTTGGAAAAGAATGGCTTCAAAATCTTATTCCACATCCTCTGAAACACCTTCAATTAAATGTCCATGTAACTAACCGGGCTAAGATTAAGCATGCCAGGGTCTCAGGTGGGTCCCTAAAATGCCAAGTGTCCCTATATAGGTTAGAGCAGAGCAAACCCTAAACTGAGAGCAAGGTGGGTTTTATGGACTTTCCTTTCCCATCTATGTCCTTGGAATGAAATGAAAAAAATAATAATAATAAGCCAAAGCTCCAGAGGGCTGGGAGAGGGAATATGTGTAGATATCATAAACACAAAGCCAGGTTTCCCTGAGATGTTGTCAACAAGTGCCTCTTTCCCATAGGAAGTGAAGTCTCTGGGGATGCGCTGGAAATATGGACAGTGGAAGAGTGGAACAAAGTCCTTGGGGTGGAGGGGAGTCTTCCTGCTGAAGGGAAGACTCACAGCTGGGCCCTCTCAAGAGACTGTAAATTCACAAACTGTGCACACTAGACCAGCTTTCATCCCTGACATACTTGTCTGATATCTCATCAGTATCTGCCCAGGGAATGTGAAAAGCTGGTAGAACGAGATACATGGGAAAGTTTACAAAGACTCCCGGCCTACAGGCCGCTGTGTGTCTTCAATGTGCTGGTTCCACATTTTTGCTAGCTGCACAGGGGACTTAAAATCCTATTGAAAACTTCCTGGAGAAATAGTTTCTCATTCTGGAGGAAGAATCTCACAGGATTTTCGTCTTAGTGGGACATTATGACGGACTATTGAAAAATGAATAGAGGCCGGGCACAGTGGCTCATGCCTGTAATCCCAGCACTTTGGGAGGCCAAGATGGGAAGACCACCTGAGTTCAGGAGTTCGAGACCAGCCTGGCCAATATGGCGAAACCCCGTCTCTACTAAAAATACAAAAAAAATCAGCTGGGCGAGGTGGTGAGTGCTTGCAATCTCAGCTACTCAGGAGGCTGAGACAGGAGAATTTGGCTTGAACCTGGGAGGTGGAGGTTTGCAGTGAGCCGAGATCATGCCATTGCACTCCAGCCTAGATGACAAGAGCGGAACTCTGTCTCAAAAAAGAAAAAAAGGCCGGGCACGGTGGCTCACGCCTGTAATCCCAGCACTTTGGGAGGCCAAGGCGGGCGGATCACAAGGTCAGGAGATCGAGACCGTCCTGGCTAATACGGTGAAACCCCGTCTCTACTAAAAATACAAAAAAATTAGCCGGGCATGGTGGCGGGCGCCTGTAGTCCCAGCTACTCGGGAGGCTGAGGCAGGAGAATGGCGTGAACCTTACAGTGAGGCAGAGCTTACAGTGAGCCTTGATCGTGCCACTGCACTTCAGCCTGGGTGAGAGAGTGAGACTCTGTCTAAAAAAAAAAAAAAAAGAAAGAAAGAAAAATGAATAGAAAGTATAGAAGACGTTTGGCTATTGTTATGTTTACTATGAAAGCACTGCATGAAAAGGGTTAAGATTGCTCTGAACCATAAATAAAATTTCAGCCCTTTTTTGGCATCAGGAAAAAGTCCAACTGGTTCATTCATAGCAAAAGCCCACAGGCATCACAATGAGAGCGTTTCTCCCACCACGTGGTTTTTCACGTGCACACAGCATTTACTGATCTTTCCGTCTGTGTTCTCGTTGTAGAGGTATCACGTGATCAGCATTGCACTAACTTCTACCCCTAAGTAAAGTACTTGGTAGAAGAATATCTGTTTTTTCCTTACATTTTCCATTACTGACTTTGCTCCATTTAAAAATACATTATAACTTAATGCTGGTGACCCCACATGACTCATGATAACGTTTAAAAATATGTTTTTCAAGACTGCATGAATAAATATGAACACTGGGCTAGGCAGGGTGGTGCACGCCTGTAATCCCAGCACTTTGGGAGGCCAGGCTGGGTGGATCACCTGAGGTCAGGAGTTCGAGACCAGCCTGACCAATATGGTGAAACCCCGTCTTTACTAAAAGTACAAAAATTAGCCCGGTGTGGTAGTGCATGCCTGTAATCCCAGCTACTCAGGAGGCTGAGGCAGAAGAATCGCTTGAACCCTAAAGGTGGAAGTTGCAGTGAGCAGAGATTGCACCACTGCACTCCAGCCTGTGCAACAAGAGTGAAACTCCTTCTAAAATAAATAAATAAAAATAAATACATAAATATGAACACTATTAGTAAATTATGAATTTACAAATAAACTTGATACTAGGACCTTGGAAAATACTTTGATTGGAATACAGATCCATTTTTCTTCAAAACAATTTTCACTTCGACTTCAGATAGAAGGGACATAAAACCAAATCCCCACTCTGAAAATTCAAGGGGAACTCTTTTCTAGTAACGTGAGGCATGAGTGGCGATGGTTTACAGGATTCATTTGTTTCACACAAATTCAGGGGTGGGACTCAGCTATTGTTTTTCTAACTCATTCCCATGAATTCTAAATTGTCAACACCTAAGGTTAATGACACCTGTCTTTTTGCTGTCATGAACAGTTAGCGCGGTTTAGCAAGAGATAAATCATCTTCACACAGAGGGTTGTGCTATTATTCTCAGCAAACAAAGGACAAAGCTTATTTCTATATAATGTTAAACATCGTTATAAGCGAATAAGCTTATTTTTTCTTTTATGCTCTAATGAAATTATCAGCCTACAACACATTTCTTTCTTGATTTGGAACATCTATTCTTCAAAAGTTTGTGGAGTAATCACAGAGAGTTTCCATACATAATGGATCATTCTCACCTCAAAATATGCACTGATTTTTAAGGAATGTACAGAAGGAAAAGTCAACCATCCTTTTGATTATTGGATAACCAGATCAGCCTTGATCTGAAAAATACTCCACTCAATTGAGGAAGATACTTTTAGCTACTAAATAAAATACACAGTGATAACGTAGGGAGGAGGCATGGAATAACAACTTTACCAAGAATAGCCAACAGGTTCATCTTACAATGACTATGAGCAAAAAGTTTTCACAAAAAAAACTTATTAAAGAAAATAAAACAAAAAATAAAAAACAATAATGAATAAATAAATGTGAGCACTAGGTATCAGTAATGACTGGTACTGAGCAAGCACTCAAATATTTGCTGAATGAATGAATGAATGAATGAATCAATATGTCCTGTACCTATCAACATACAACTTCAGCTTTTTGGAGGTTTATTTAGCACTAAAAATGCTTATTCAATTTAAATATTCTCTTGTCATGTATTTATTTTGTGTGTTCAAACTCAAAAGTGTAGGCTTTGAGGTATAGACTATAGCAATGTTATATTATAGCTATAAATGTTCTACTTGGCATTTGCAAAAATGCAGTTCTTTGAGGAAATAACTAAGCTTAACATTTAACAATAAAAGAAGATATACTTCTGGGGCAACTTTTAAAAATACACCAATTCAAGGTACCATCGTTCTCTCTCCATCTTTTTACTCCTATCAATCACAGCTTAATCTTGCTGTGATCTCCAGGTCTTCACTCAAAATCTTCTCTCCACTTCAATCCTCTCTTAAAGTCAACTCTCTCCTTGTTTTAGTATCAGACTTTAGGCAAAGCTGGCTTCAAAACATCTTGCAGCTTTTTCCAGCAACAAATTCTGATAACTTGACTCTGACAAGAGCTCTTTCCTGTGGCAGCTTCTCTTAGTCTATTGCTAAATCTATTCTGCCCAGAGGTGTGGCTTCCTTTGTTCAGGTCTCTTTTCTCCTTTCCACAGGACAGAACGAATAGAGAAATTCAGAATGATCTGCCCTCTGAATGTAATACCTATCTCTTTTCTCTATTTTGTGACTTCCAACCTCCCATTATCCAATGGATAGTTTATCTCCAATAAGATGGATATTGTACAGGGATGGGATTCCTCAGGCCTCTTTTCCTACTCCTCTCCTCTATTTTTTGTTTTTCTGTTTGTTTGTTTGTTTGTTTTTTGAGAGTGAGTTTAGCTCTATTGCCCAGGCTGGAGTGCAGTGGCACGGTCTCAGTTCACTGCAACCTCTCCCAGGTTCAAGCAATTCTCATGCCTCAGCCTCCCAAGTAGCTGGGATTACAGGTGCACGCCACCATGCCCAGCTAATTTTTGTATTTTTCGTAGAGATGGGGTTTCACCATGTTGGCCAGGATGGTCTCGAACTCCTGACCTCAGGTGATCTGCCCGCCTTGGCCTCCCAAAGTGCTGAGATTACAGGTGTGAGCCACCACGCCCAGCCTTACTGCTCTATTTTTCTAACCCATTCCTTCCTCCCCCAACCCACCACAAGAGATGAGGAATGACTAAGTTTATCGATGAGAGTCCAGGAAATTCACCAAGTCACATCTGCCAGCGAACAGGCGTCCTCCTCTCTTCAACCTCCTCCTGCAGACTATGCGGAAGCTATCTTCTCAGAGCAATCCTCTCTCTCTCTTTTTCACCCCTTCCACACCTATAAGGGCATGCTCAAGCAGGTCAGGACCCGATCTGAGAATCCAGATTTTTCTCTGTCTTGCTCCCTCCTTAAAGTTATACTAGAGTGTGTTGGTGCCAAAATTTTGATTCAGGGTGAAAAGCAGGAAGTCCGTCTTAGATCAGGAGCCTAAATCACATGCTTTAACTCAGCATTTACCAGAAAGCCCACCATCAGCTGATCCTAGGAAATGCTCAGCAACAAATGCAATGGTATTAGGTTGGTGCAAAAATAATTGCGGTTTTTGCCATTACTTTTAATGGCCAAAAGTAATGGCCATTTTTAATTTAAAGTAATGGCAAAAACTGCAATTTCTTTTGCCCCAACCTAAGGCAAGGGGCCCCTCAATCTGAGCATCCATTATCAGAGTTGTTAACAGAAGCAAAATCATGATGTGAAACTGTTTTTTAAAAACTGACCATTTATCAAATTAATTCCCAACCAAATGTCCCTCCTTTCAAGACATTAGTATCTATGTATCTCACCAATATTATAGCAGATAATAAATTCAAGTAGAGTGGAAGTCTACTGTGAAAGAAATTATAAATATTGCAAGAGATGCAGGATTTTACAAAGTTGATGAAAGTGATATTGCAGAACTGCTTGAAATATAGGCCAAGCCATTAATAAATGAAGATATAGCACAAGTTGACCAGTTTAAAATCAAAGAGAAAGTCAACAAGGAAGATGACATTAAAAATACTTGAAAAGAAAGAGATTCAAATAGAAAAAGATTAACAAACTACTGGGGAAAAATTAAATAAAATCCTTGAGTTGTGGTTTTTTCGCACACTTTTTTTTTTGCACAAAACAGCCCTTTTCATGATCGTACAGCAAAAGTAAAGTGTAAAATAAAAGATATTTAACACTGCTATTGTACAATTTTATCTAAAAATTATTAGCCTCCTGTTTGACTTATCTACTGCTGCATAAAAACCACCTATACATTTCATGATTTAAAACAATAACAATGTAACGTTGCTCACAATTCTGTTGGTTGATTAGGTAGTTTTTTCTGCTTCACTTGTAGTCTGGATGCTGGAATGACAAGAAGGTCCAAAATGGCTTTATTCACATGGCTGAAAGTTGGTGCTGGCCATTGACTGGGGGCTTAGCTGGAAGGTTTTCTGGGGTTTCAGTTCTCCTACCCAAAGTTGCTCAGGCTTCCTCCTAGCTTAGTGGCTAGGTTTCAAGAAGACCTGTTCTAAGAGAAGAAGCCCCAGTGTGCAAGTATTTATCAAGTCTCCAGTCACACCACTCTTGCTAACGTCCCGTTGTCTAAAGCTAGTCACGTGGCCAAGCTGAGAGTCAATGATGGAGGGAACTACACAAAGCTCTGAATCCCAGGAAATAAGATTCATTCAGGGCCACCAGAGCACTCTCTGGTCTCTAATGGACCATGTCCTTAATACATGAAAAATATAATTATCCCCTCCAAAGCATCTGAGGTCTTGTCTCATTATGATATCATGTACAGAATCTCATCATCCAAATCAATCCAGGTGCAGAAGGGGTCTCTTGGGTGCAACGCCTCTTTATCTGAAGATGTGTGAACTAAAGAGGTGTGTTTTCTGGCCTACACACACCCAATATACAACGATAAGGCAAGCATAGGAAACCTGCAATAGACATTCCTACTCAAAAAGGTTGAAAACGGGTGGTACACAGAAGTTACTGGTCCATAGCAATTTTGAAATCCAGTAAGGTACATGTAGCTAGTTTACTGATGATGGCTCAGTTCTACTCCCTGGAACTGATTCTCTGTGCCTCTTACCTCTGCCCTCTGTGCTTTAGGCTCTGTTCTCTGAGATATCCTTCTTTTTCCAAGAGAAATGACCAAAAGAAATGAGTTTCTTTTCTGGCTTACTTCCTCCCCATAGAAGTTTGGCAGTCTTGAGGCATCTTTTCATTTTGAGCTATCTCTTTCCTTAGTTTTTTTTTCAGTCCAGGCTGATAAAATTTTATTAAAATTTGTATAGTTTTATATGCATCAAACTGTAATCTCCATTAGAGAAAAGTGCACTAACAGATCTCTTCAAGGCAGTCCTCTCTCTGAAGAACTGGTGTTTGCAGCCTCTCTCTGGCTGCATGTCAGGATGCTACGGGAAAATACTTTTAAGATTCTTAGTATATTTTGCCTAGCTGAGAGAATCTCTGAGAATTCTTTAAATATGTCTAATGTGTTAATAGAGATCTTGACCCTAAAGCCATATTTCACTCCCAGCACCCTGCATTGCATCTTGAAACCAAGGCCATTTCTTACTTTGAAAATTCTTTCTTGGAAAGACTAGGAATGAAAAACAATTGTGTTATCAAACACAGCAAATTATAGCTCCTTTTTAGTTCTTCTAAATTATACTTGAAATCTGAACAGGTCCTTCTCTAGCTTAACTGGTACCTTCTGTTCTCTGTCATAGGCAACTAAAAAGAAGCCAGATTGCGCATTCCATATTTTCTGCCTGAAAATCTCCTTAGCCAGGTCCACAAGTTTATTAGGTATGTTTTCTATTTCCCATATTACCAAGGCAACCGTTCTGTTACTTGTTCTGCCAATACATAACTTGGGTTCTCTTTCCTCCAGCTTCCCATAGGAATCTCCTCATTGCCCTTCTAGCCCCCACTAACAGTCTCCTTCCCATTCTTCCATATTTCTTCATTCCTTCTGCCAGACTCAAAGCCTGTGTTATTACAGGACCTCACTTTCAGGTAACAATTTATATTTTAGTTATCTATTGCTGCATAACAAACCATCCCCAAATTTGATGGTTTATAATAATTTCTTATTACTTCTTCCAATTCTGTGGGTTGACCAGGGGGTTATTACATTTCACATATTGTTGACTTGAAGTTGGACTGTCTAGAAGGTCTGCCATGGCCTCATTTATATGGCTGTAAATTGGTACTGGATGCTGGTTGGAGGTTCAACTGGAATTGGCGAAGGGGCTTCAGTCCTTCTCCATGTGGTTGCTTAGGGTTTCTCATAACATGGCAGATTGGTTCCAAGAAAAAGCATTCTAAGAAGGCAAGCCTTAAAGTGCAGGGACCTATCAAGCCTTCCCTTGCATCAGTCTTCCTAAAGTTGCATTGGTCAAAGCTCATCATGTAGCCAAACACAGAATTAACATATGAGGGGGCTCATAAGGGAACAAGTACTAAGGAGTAGTTTATTGAGAGCCACCAAATTCTATCACAGCCTTCATTTGGTTGAACAAATGACTTAGGGCGCAATTGTCATTATAAAAGAATCTTGCTAATTATAACGTCAAAAAATCACTTTTATAAATTTTCATTTTATTTTAAGAAACTACCATCGAACCTGTTTTACGTTGTCTATGGTGACATTTTGGTCCTCACTTTCAGTGGATTCCAGTTGAGTGGCCTTTTCCTACTATCAATTATCCTCGGATATAAAGAGGTCTTCTTGTATTTTGTTTTTCACTTAGCTTTTGTAACTTGAGTCTCACTCTCAGATCAAGAACACTTTGCAGAAAAGGAGTAAGACACAAAACAGTCTTTAGACGTTGCTGGTTCCTGGAAATAAGAGCATCATAATAGCACCAAATATCATCCCTCTTCCTGACAAATATCTTTTTTAAAAAACTCACCCGGGCATGGTGGCTCACGCCTGTAATCCCAGCACTTTGGGAGCCTGAGGTCGGAGGATCACTTGAGGCCAGGAGTTCAAGACCAGCCTGGCCAACATAGCAAAACTCCATCTCTACAAAAAATATAAAAATTAGCTGGGCTTGGTGGCATGTGCCTGTAATCCCAGCTACTCAGGAGGCTGAGGCACGAGAATTGCTTGAACCCGAGAGGCAGAGGTTGCAGTGAGCTGAGATCACACACCGTACTCCAGCCTGTGTGACAAAATGAGACTCTGTCTCAAAAATAAATAAAAATAAATAATTTAAAAAATAAAAAACTTCACTGTTTAAGAATAATTAAAGGGTCACTCTCCCACCCACTTTATAACTAGGCACTGATAATTAGGTGTGGCCTGAAATTATATACAATAGTACTTTCCTCAACATACCTTAATAACCTACAGCTTTTACAAACTGCTTTAGTGGGAGGATACTACAGAAATTAATTCTAAAAGGCCTATAGTCTTTACATAGAACATTTTAAACAAAGGTGTAGTTTTTAAATGGGAGTTTAATTTTGTTTCTTGGCTTCATTTTTTTTTCTTAAGCTTTAAGTGAAAGTTTGAAGAATATGAGTGCTTCATGTTTTATAACACTGCACGGTCTGCACTTAGCATTCAATACCTGGGATATATCCTTTTCACATAGCAATAGAAAAGGCTTGAAATGACTGAATTCACTAAAATTTAGGAAATACTCCACATTCTCAACTAATCCTTGATGAAACTACAGGTAATTGTTTTTTAAAGAGATTTAAAATCCAGCCAAAAAGCATACATGCTAACCATTTCGTTTTTCTCCCTAGAGATTCTCAGTTTAATCTCATAATAGTCAACATCATAAGCTTTTCTTTCCCACTCCAGCATGAATATAACAAGTACTGTAAGTAAAACTCTGTCATCAAAATGCTTCCATGGAGCCAGTGATCTTAACAGAGCTGCCTGGGCCGCCCCCGAGGGTGTTGTTACCTCTTCTTCCATTTCCTCCTCCTGAACAGATCCATCATTTTACCAGATCTGAAATTTCCTTTCCTTTCACATATCTTCATAAGCAATTAAGCAAAGGATACCCAACCCTTGTGGTTTTGTCACTGTGCCTTAGTTTCCATGGCAATCTTGGTACTTTGTAAAGGACCTGTCAACCTTGCTTTAGTATCTGTGTCTGTCAAACTTGAAAACAAAACCTCTGAAGAATAGGGAGTTGGTCTATGGGCAAGCTGGAGGGTGGAGCTGTCATCAGGGGTGAGCTTAGGTGAGGGTCAGTGTGTAGGTCCGTAGGGGAATCTTAGCAGCAATTCCTCCACTAACAGACGTTTCTCAGAACCCAAAGCACACCTCAGAGGGCATCCCCTCCACATCCAACTCTTTCAACAAACAGATGCTGTTTTATTTTAAAGAATCTAATGAGAAAGTGATTCAGTAACTCCCTTCAGAAATGGTTCCCATCTGTCATATTTATCAGCAATTTCTACACATCCCATAATAATATGTAGTCTTCCCCTGTCTCTTTCTCTCTGACTTCTCATTGCACTAAGACACTGATTAAGAGGCTAATCATTAACTTATTAATAGCTATCATTCACTGAGCAACCGCCATATGTCATATTATGTATCAACCATCCACGCCCAGGGCACAGTGGCTCATGCCTCTAATCACAGCACTTCTGGAGGCTGAGGCGGGAGGATTGCTTGAGCTTGGGAGTTTGAGGCTGCAGTGAGATGTGATCATACCACTGCACTGTAGCCTGGGTGACAGAGTGAGACTCCAATTCAAAAAAAATTTTAAAAAACACACACACAAAAACTACTCAGTACTTTCCGCACCTGAGCTCATTTAATCAATACGACCTTACAAGGTGACTACTATTAGCACCATTTTATGGATAATGAACTAAAACAATAGTTGAGAGAGGTTATATTAACTTTTCCAAGTTCTCATAGTTACACATGGAAAATGTCTGAGCCAGAATATAGATCCCACATCCTATCTTCTCAATTAATGATGGAAACCAAGATTGATGCTCCTCTTAGTTGACATAATTCTGCAGTAGTGTGTTTGCCACAGTTTGGCCAGGACCCTCCGTTTACAATGACCAGGCTACTACAATATATAGTTTATTAATGTGAAAAAGCCAGAATGATATGGTTTGGCTGTGTCCTCACCCAAATCTCGTCTTGAATTACAGCTCCCATAATCCCCATGTGTCATGAGAGGGACCCAGTGGGAGGTAATTGAATCATGGGGGTGGGCTTTTCCCATGCCGTTCTCATGATAGTGAATACATCTCATGAGACCTGATGGTTTTATAAAGGGCAGTTCCCCTGCACACACACTCTTGCCTGCCACCATGTAAGATGTGCCCTTGCTCCTTCTTCACCTTCTGCCATGATTGTGAGGCCTCCCCCAGCCACGTGGGAACTGTGAGTCCATTAAACCTCTTTTTCTTTATAAATCACCCAGTCTTGGGTATGTATTTATTAGCAGCATGAGAACAGACTAATACACACAACCCAGAACACAATTTAGAAGAGGAGTGAACCAGACCACCCAGACAGCTGAACAACTCATTGGGATTTTGAGTTAATTTTTTTCCTAATGTGAGAACTACTCAATTCTCATCTCATAGAGCACCCACAGATGACAGGGTTGAACAAAATATTTAGGGATTTAAATGGATTGTCCTATTTCATCAGAAAAATGGTATTGGAGTGAATTTGTGGACTCTTTCTAGTCCCTTTGCCCCACACGCTAAACAATTGGTTTGGGGTGGAATCCTAGGAAGATGAATTGATGAGATAGAAATACGCATATTTAGGAAATAGCAGGATTGTAGTGGCACATGCAAAGGGTTCCATCTCTCTCTCTAATAGTCAAATCCACCAAAACCAAGCTTCTGCCTCTTGAGAAGTAAGGAATTATTCTGGACATTGCTAGACTGGAACTGACCTGAGGACAGAAAGCACAGTGCTTCCCTCCCTGCCACACCATAGCACCTGCAAAATGACATCCATAACTCCAGCTGCAAGCAGATACTTACTTGATCAGTGAATGACCTGACAGTGTGGGAAAATTCCCTCTGACTGAGTAGCCTGTTCGGCCACTAAACAGGGTGTGCAGGTGTGTAACTGGGTGCAGGAGAGAGTGACAGGATGCTAGCCTTGGCAATGTGCTCCTGCTGTGTCCTTTCTGATTCCACTGCCTACTGTACGGTTTTCACCTCTAAACCCCAAATCCCCAGTCATAAGGAAAGCTGTTTTGATACTGCCTCAGGAAGCTGTCTCATCTTGTCCTGTTGGCTTAAAAACAGGTCTGGGGCTCTGCAGCTGACGGTCCTGACTGTTAGAAGGAAAACTAACAAATAGAAAGGACATCCACACCAAAACCTCATCTGTACGTCACCATGATCAAAGACCAAAGGTAGATAAAACCACAAAGATGGGGAGAAACCAGAGCAGAAAAGCTGAAAATTCTAAAAACCAGAACGCCTCTTCTCCTCCAAAGGAATGCAGCTCATCGCCAACAATGGAACAAAGCTGGACAGAGAATGACTTTGACAAGTTGAGAGAAGAAGGCTTCAGACGATCAGTAATAACAAACTTCTCCAAGCTAAAGGAGGATGTTCGAACCCATCGCAAAGAAGGTAAAAACCATGAAAAAAGATTAGACGAATGGCTATCTAGAACAAACAGCATAGAGAAGACCCTAAATGACCTGACGGAGCTGAAAACCATGGCACGAGAACTACATGACACATGCACAAGCTTCAGCAGCCGATTTGATCAAGTGGAAGAAAGGGTATCAGTGATTGAAGATCAAATGAATCAAATGAAGTGAGAAGAGAAGTTTAGAGAAAAAAGAGTAAAAAGAAATCAACAAAGCCTCCAAGAAACATGGGACTAGGTGAAAAGACCAAATCTACGTCTGATTGGTGTACCTGAAACTGACAGGGAGAATGGAACCAAGTTGGAAAACACTCTGCAGGATATTATCCAGGAGAACTTCCCCAACCTAGTAAGGCAGGCCAACATTCAAATTCAGGAAATACACAGAAAGCCACAAAGATACTCCTCGAGAAGAGCAACTCCAAGACACATAATTGTCAGATTCACCAAAGCTGAAATGAAGGAAAAAATATTAAGGGCAGCCAGAGAGAAAGGTTGGGTTATCCACAAAGGGAAACCCATCAGACTAACAGCAGATCTCTCAGCAGAAACTCTACAAGCCAGAAGAGAGTGGGGGCTAACATTCAACATTCTTAAAGAAAAGAATTTTCAACCCAGAATTTCATATCCAGCCAAACTAAGCTTCATAAGTGAAGGAGAAATAAAATCCCTTACAGCAAATGCTGAGAGATTTTGTTACCACCAGGCCTGCCTTACAAGAGCTCCTGAAGGAAGCACTAAACATGGAAAGTAACAGCTGGTACCAGCCACTTCAAAAACATGCCAAACTGTAAAGACCATCAATGCTAGGAAGAAACTGCATCAACTAATGAGCAAAATAACCAGCTAACATCATAACGACAGGATAAAATTCACACATAACAATATTAACCTTAAATGTAAATAGGCTAAATGTTCCAATTAAAAGACACAGACTGGCAAACTGGATAAAGAGTCAAGACCCATCAGTGTGCTGGATTCAGGAGACCCATCTCACATGCAGAGACACACATAGGCTCAAAATAAAGGGATGGAGGAAGATCTACCAAGCAAATGGAAAGCAAAAAAAAAAAGCAGAGGTTGCAATCCTAGTCTCTGATAAAAGAGACTTTAAACCAACAAAGATCAAAAGAAACAAAGAAGGCCATTACATAATGGTAAAGGGATCAATTCAACAAGAAGAGCTAACTATCCTAAATATATATGCACCTAATACAGGAGTACCCAGATTCATAAAGCAAGTCCTTAGAGACCTACAAAGAGACTTAGACTCCCACACAATAATAACGGGAGACTTTAACACCCCATTGTCAACATTAGACAGATCAACGAGACAGAAAGTTAACACGGATATCCAGGAATTGAACTCAGCTCTGCACCAAGCAGACCTAATAGACATCTACAGAACTCCCCACCCCAAATCAACAGAATATACATTCTTCTCAGCACCACATCGCACTTATTCCAAAATTGACCACATAGTTGGAAGTAGAGCACTCCTCAGCAAATGTAAAAGAACAGAAATTATAACAAACTGTCTCTCAGACCACAGTGCAATCAAACTAGAACTCAGGATTAAGAAGCTCACTCAAAACCACTCAACTACATGGAAACTGAACAACCTGCTCCTGAGTGACTACTGGGTAAATAACGAAATGAAGGCAGAAATAAAGATGTTCTTTAAAACCAATGAGAACACAGACACAACATACCAGAATCTCTGGGACACATTTAAAGCAGTGTGTAGAGGGAAATTTATAGCACTAAATGCCCACAAAAGAAAGCAGGAAAGATCTGAAATTGACACCCTAACATCACAATTAAAAGAACTAGAGAAGCAAGAGCAAACACATTCAAAAGCTAGCAGTAGGCAAGAAATAACTAAGATCAGAGCAGAACTGAAGGAGACAGAGACAAAAAAAAACCTTCAAAAAATCAATGAATACAGGAGCTGGTTTTTTGAAAAAATCAACAAAATAGACCATTAGCAAGACTAATAAAGAAGAGAGAAGAATCAAATAGACGCAATAAAAAATGATAAAGCGGGTATCACCACCAATCCCACAGAAATACAAACTACCATCAGAGAATACTATAAACACCTCTACACAAATAAACTAGAAAATCTAGAAGAAACAGATAAATTCCTGGACACATACACCCTCCCCAGACTAAACCAGGAAGAAGTTGAATCTCTGAATAGACCAATAACAGGCTCTGAAATTGGGGCAATAATTAATAGCCTACCAATGAAAAAAAGTCCAGGACCAGATGGATTCACAGCCAAATTCTACCAGAGGTACAAAGAGGAGCTGGTACCTTTCCTTCTGAAACTATTCCAATCAATAGAAAAAGAGGGAATCTTCCCTAACTCATTTTATGAGGCCAGCATCATCCTGATACCAAAGCCTGACAGAGACACAACAAAAAAAGAGAATTTTAGACCAATACCCCTGATGAACATTGATGCGAAAATCCTCAATAAAATACTGGCAAACCGAACCCAGCAGCACATCAAACAGCTTATCCACCACAATCAAATTGGCTTCATCCCTGGGATGCAAGGCTGGTTGAACATATGCAAATCAATAAACATAATCCATCACATAAACAGAACCAAAGACAAAAACCACACGATTATCTCAATAGATGCAGAAAAGGCCTTTGACAAAATTCAACAGCGCTTCATGCTAAAAACTCTCAATAAACTAGGTATTGATGGGACGTATCTCAAAATAATAAGAGTTATTTATGACAAACCCACAGCCAGTATCATACTGAATGGGCAAAAACTGGAAGCATTCCTATTGAAAACTGGCATAAGACAGGGATGCCCTCTCTCACTACTCCTATTCAAAATAGTGTTGGAAGTTCTGGCCAGGGCAATCGGGCAGGAGAAAGAAATAAAGGGTATTCAATTAGGAAAAGAGGAAGTCAAATTGTCCCTGTTTGCAGATGACATGGTTGTATATTTAGAAAACCCCATCATCTCAGCCCAAAACCTCCTTAAGCGGATAAGCAACTTCAGCAAAGTCTCAAGATGCAAAATCAATGTGCAAAAATCACAAGCATTCCTATACACCAATAACAGACAAACAGAGAGCCAAATCATGAGTGAACTCCCATTCACAATTGCTTCAAAGAGAATAAAATACCTAGGAATCCAACTTACAAGGGATGTGAAGGACCTCTTCAAGAAGAACTACAAACCACTGCTCAACGAAATAAAAGAGGACACAAACAAAGGGAAGAACATTCCATGCTCGTGGATAGGAAGAATCAATATCATGAAAATGGCCATACTGCCCAAGGTAATTTACAGATTCAGTGCCATCCCCATCAAGCTACCAATGACTTTCTTCACAGAATTGGAAAAAACTACTTTAAAGTTCATATGGAACCAAAAAAGAGCTGCATTGCCAAGTCAATCCTAAGCCAAAAGAACATAGCTGGGGGTATCATGCTACCTGACTTCAAACTATGCTACAAGGCTACAGTAACCAAAATAGCATGGTACTGGTACCAAAACAGAGCTATAGACCAATGGAACAGAACAGAGCCCTCAGAAATAATACCACACATCTACAACCATCTGATCTTTGACAAACCTGACAAAAACAAGCAATGGGGAAAGGATTCCCTATTTAATAAATGGTGCTGGGAAAACTGGCTAGCCATATGTAGAAAGCTGAAACTGGATCCCTTCCTTATACCTTGTACTAAAATTAATTCAAGATGGATTAGAGACTTAAATATTAGGCCTGAAACCATAAAAACCCTAGAAGAAAACCTAGGCAATACCATTCAGGACATAGGCATGGGCAAGGACTTCATGACTAAAACACCAAAAGCAATGGCAACAAAAGCTAAAATTGACAAATGGGATCTAATTAAACTAAAGAGCTTCTGCACAGCAAAAGAGACTACCATCAGGGTGAACAGGCAACCTACAAAATGGGAGAAAATTTTTACAATCTACCCATCTGACAAAGGCCTAATATCCAGAATCTACAACGACCTTAAACAAATTTACAAGAAAAAAGCAAACAACCCCATCAAAAAGTGGGCAAAAGATATGAACAGACACTTCTCAAAAGAAGACATTTATGCAGCCAACACACACATGAAAAAATGCTCACCATCACTGGCCATCAGAGAAATGCAAATCAAAACCACAATGAGATACCATCTCACACCAGTTAGAATGGCAATCATTAAAAAGTCAGGAAACAACAGGTGTTGGAGAGGATGTGGAGAAATAGGAACAGTTTTACACTGTTGGTGGGACTGTAAACTAGTTCAACCATTGTGGAAGACAGTGTGGCAATTCTGCAAGGATCTAGAACTAGAAATACCATTTGACCCAGCCATCCCATTACTGGGTATATACCCAAAGGATTATAAATCATGCTGCTATAAAGACACATGCACACGTATGTTTACTGCGGCACTATTCACAACAGCAAAGACTTGGAACAAACCCAGATGTCCATCAATGATAGACTAGATTAAGAAAATGTGGCACATATACACCATGGAATACTATACAGCCATAAAAAAGGATGAATTCATGTCTTTTGTAGGGACATGGATGAAGCTGGAAACCATCATTCTGAGCAAACTATCGCAAGGACAGAAAAGCAAACACTGCATGTTCTCACTCATAGGTGGGAATTGAACAATGAGAACACTTGGACACAGGGTGGAGAACATCACACACCGGGGCCTGTTGGGGGGCGGGGGGAGGGGCGAGGGATATCATTAGGAGATATACCTAATGTAAGTGACGAGTTAATGGGTGCAGCACACCAACATGGCATATGTATACATATGTAACAAACCTGCACATTGTGCACATGCACCCCAGAACTTAAAGTATAATTAAAAAAAAGAATTCCCCCAAAAGCCTAGATCTTAAAAAAAAAAAACAAAATGTGTACATTTTTCCAAAAGTTTAGAAATAAACCAAAGTCATAGCAATAGTTAGGAATGTATTAACATTATTCCAATGGGACCTTTTTTGTATTAGTTGAGTCCAGATTCCTCTAAACTATTATTCCTGTAATAAATGGAATCCAATGTTCTCACTGTAAAAAACAAACAAACAAACAAACAAACAAACAAAAAACCAGGTCTGGAGCTGGGTGCGGTGGCTCACGCCTGTAATCTCAGCACTTTGGGAGGCCAAAGTGGGTGGATTGCTTGAGGTCAGGAGTTTGAGACCAGCCTGGCCAACATGGCAAAAACCCATATCTACTAAAAATACAAAAATTAGCCAGGCATGTTGGCAGATGCCTGTAATCCCAGCTACTTGGGAGGCTGAGGCAGGAGAATCGCTTGAACCCAGTAGGCAGATGTTGCAGTGAGCCAAGATCACGCCATTACACTCCAGTCTGGGCGACAAAGTGAGACTCTGTCTCAAAAAATAAAAATAAAAAAAATTAAAAAAAAAAAAGAAAAGAAAAACAGGACTGGAGGAAATCCCTACGAAGCCCAGTCCTGGCATCATTTCAGGATACCCAGGTAGAGAACACTGATCTCTCTGCATTTCTGGGTGGCAATCTCACAGCCAGAGGCTTTCCTAGGTGGAAGCTGCCTCTTTTTGGCTTTAGTGCATTTTTCTCCTGTTTTTGCTGTAGCGTGTCTTATGTTATTTTTTCTGCTAACTTCCTGAAAGCCAGATAAAAGAAATTCTCACTTTTGGGCTCGACTGCAGTGATGCTTCTTGCAACTCAGCAGTTACACATTAGACATTAGAGACCAAAAATAAAATAAAATAAAATAAAAAATAAACGCTAGCTGGTAAAGAAGATAAGTCTCAATTTGGTTCTGAAACGAACGGCAACATTTTTCAAAAACACTTTGCCAGAACGGGCCTCCTACTCTATGTGAACCTTTGTAAAAAGTTGTAATTTTTGTTTTTGTGGTTAAACCTGTGAGTTAGTTAAGGGCAAGCTCTGTATCATTTCTGTGTATGTTCCACTGAACCAACCATGTTCTGCTTGTTTAATTCATGTTAAGGGAAGAACTATATCATCCCGAGGCATGTTTTAAAATATCAAGAACATCCAGGTTTTATGATCATCATTCACGTGCAACCCAGGGCTCCTTGACTTAAGCTGTCCTGGAACAGGCACTACCTGGGAAGACATTCAGAAAATAGACTTGAATAGACAAAGCAACAAACGAAACCCTTTCCTCTAGGGAGAGAAGCAAAAAGCAGCTGAAGTGTCTAATACCATTAACAAGTGGCTGCCCGTCCAGGCATGGTGGCTCATGCCTGTAATCCCAGCACTTTGGAAGGCCAAGGCGGGCGGATCATGAGGTCAGGAGATCAAGAGCATCCCGGCTAACACGGTGAAACCCCGTCTGTACTAAAATACAAAAAATTAGCCAGGTGTGGTGGTGTGCACCTGCAGTCCCGGCTACTCAGGAGGCTGAGGCAGGGGAATCGCTTGAACCCAGGAGGTAGAGAACGCAGTGAGCCGAGATTGAGCCACTGCACTCCAGCCTGGTGACAGAGCAAGACTCTGTCTCAAAAAACAAACAAACAAACAAAAACAAGTGGCTGCCCACCAGGATGAAGTAATACAGAAAAGGAGAACATGGAAGAAATATTGTGTTGGGGGATAAGAGATGTTGTCCTGAGTCCTGCCCTATCTCTTTTATACTGTTGACCTCACTGAATTTAACAGGTTTTTCAAAGCCTTTAAAAAAATCCGTGCTATATATTTTTTAAAACTTCAAGTAAACCATACCAAACTTTGCAAATAGAAAACTCTTTCCCAAAGAGCTTAAATCAGACAAACTTCTAGAAAACCATGTTCTCTCTAAGCTAGACAGAAAAGTGAAGGCCTTATGTGTGCTTTTTTTGTTTGTTTGTTTTTGTTTTTCAGATGGAGTCTCACTCTGTGGTCTAGGCTGGAGTGCAGTGGCACAATCTCCACTCACTGCAACCTCTGCCTAATGGGTTCAAGCAATTCTCCTGCCTCAGCCTCCCGAGTAGCTGGGATTACAGGTGCACGCCACCACGCCCAGCTAATTTTTGCATTTTTAGTAGAGATGGGTTTCACCATGTTCGCCAGGCTAGTCTCGAACTCCTGACCTCAGGTGATCCGCCCACCTTGGCCTCCCAAAGTGCTGGGATTACAGGTGTGAGCCACTGTGCCTGGCCCTTATGTACATTTTTTCTTTTTGAGATGGGGTCACCCAGGCTGGAGTCAAATGGTGTGATCACGGCTCATTGCAGCCTCGACTTCCCAGGCTCAAGCAATCCTCTCACCTCAGTATCCAGCTTAGCTAGGACTACAGGCATGCACCACCATGCCCAGCTGATTTTCTTTATTTTTTGTAGAGATAGGGTCTCACTGTGTTGCCTAGGCTGGTCTCGAATTCCTGGTCTCAAGCCATTCTCCTGCCTCAGCCTCCCAAAGTGCCAGGATTATAGGCATGAGTCACTGTGCCTGGCTGCCTCATGTACTTTGAGTACCTTTATCACATAACTAATTCCCATGTTTTTATATAAAATATTTGTCATCCTTGCTACATTTTTAAAAATAAAAATGTCTAAAGTAGCATACAAGCCCTCAGCTTTAATAATTATCAATATTTTATCACACATTTCATCTACACTCACTTTTTAAAAGTCAAAATGTTTTGAAACAAATCCAAGTTTTCAAGTTTTTTTTAAAGTAAATACTTCATTGGGTAATTAAAAAGAAGATAATACCTTATTACGTAACCATAATGCCATTAACACATCCAACAAAATTAATCATCTGACACTTGATCCTACATAAAAATTCCCCAAATGTCTAAAATAATCTTTTTACCATAGGTTTATTGGAAACATTGTAGAAGGTGATCATGTCTCTAAGTCTCTTTTATATTTTTCTCACTAGAATCAGTAAAATTATCATCTCTCTCCTCCCTTTTTCTTTCCACGCCACTGGGTAGTTGAGGAAATTTGGTGCATTGTCTTGAAGAGTTCACCCCCTCTGAATTTGGCTGCAAATTCATCTCTTAAGCTTTGAACCCCCTTGCCAGCCAAGATATCCAGAGGAGGCCAGGCATAGTAGCTCATGTCTATAATCCCGGCACTTTGGGAGGCCAAGGTGGGAGGATTACCTGAGCTCCCCCACCAAGGAGTTTGAGACCAGCCTGGACAACATAGTGAGACCCCATCTCTAAAACAAAGATTTCCAGAGGAGCATCCTTTGATCTTGTAGGCACTCTGCACTGCCTTAGTTGGTGAAACTGGATGGCATATACCCTGAGTCTCTACACTTCCCTTCTCCTCTGCTGGTTCCACAGTGGAGGAGGGAAACTAACAACTTAGACATTAAGAGCCTTTTCCCCAGCCAGGTCTCCAACAGATTTCAAAAGAGAAAATGTGGTACCATGGAATAATATGCAGCCATGAAAAGGAGCGAGATCACTGCAGGGAATGGATGGAGCTGGAAGCTGTTATCCTCAGCAAACTAATGAGGAACAGAAAACCAAATACCACATATTCTCACTTATAAATAGAGCTGAATGATGAGACCACATGGACACATGGCGGGGAAAAACACACACGGGCCTGTCAGAGGGTGGAGGGTGTGAGGAGGGAGAGCATCAGGAAGAGTAGTTAATGGATTCCCGGCTTAATACCTAGATGATGGGATGATCCGTGCAGCAAACCACGGTGACACACATTTACCTATGTAAATGTGCACATCCTGCACATGTACCCTGGAACTTAAAAGTTGGAAAGCAAAAAAAAAAAAAAAAAAAAAAAAAAAAAAGAAAGCTGGAAGACCTGAGTTCTGCTCCCAAGACTCAGCAAAGAGAAAGAGCAGCCTAGGGCTGCGTAGCTCTGTTGGGAAAGAACAAAAGTTGATTGTTTAAGAAAACAGACCAGTATTTATGTTCTAAAAGAGGAAGCTCCTATCACAGACAAATATATAGGACTTGCTGAGGCTTAGCTTAGAGGCTTGGCATCACTGGTTGGCAAAGCACCTAGCAACAAGTAGCCTGGGGTGCTCCAAGCCCTGGCTTCTGTCTACCCAGCCCCACTGCTGTCTTGGTATTTACAGACAGAGAGCTCAGTGTCTGCAGATTAGAAGCAATAATAAGGACAGTGTTTGTGTAGCACCTTGTTCCAGGCAGCTTCAAGTGCTTGGCAGGGAGCATCTTGCTACCGCTGATGTAGCTGTGGGAAGGGAGAGATCTGTGGGCTGGGGAGAGGGCTGTTTTCTCCCACACCATCCTGCAGCACTTATGTCTCCTTGTGGCTACCTCTTGCACACCTGCTCAAGGTGGTTCCTTTAGCTCCCATTGGGTGACTTCTGAAAGTCCAGTTCCCTTCCCGCAATCCAGAAGAACCTAAACAGGGGTCCCTGGAGTAGATAATGTAACTCCAAGAGAAATTCTTTGACAAAATATCTCGGAGAGCTCAAATGCCACCACGCACATGCTTCAGTTCAAATAAGCAAGCACTGGCAGGGTTGTGGTCATCTATCCATCCCTGTTCTAGCTTTCTTTAGGAAAAGTACTTCCAGCTCACACCTGTAATCCCAGCACTTTGGGAGGCCAAGGCGGGCAGATCTCCTGAAGTCAGGGGTTTGAGACCAGCCTAGGCAACATAGTGAAACCCCGTTTCTACTAAACCCGCATATCTCAAAAAATAGCTGGGTGTGGTGGAGCACACCTGTAATCCCAGCTACTCAGGAGGCTGAGGCAGGAGAACCACTTGAACCTGGGAGGCGGCGGTTTCAGTGAACTGAGATCGTGCCACTGCACTCCAGCCTGGGCGACAGAACAAGACTCTGTCTCAAAAAAAAAAAAAAAAAAAAGTACTTCCAGAATGGATTACAATTTAAATTATTATTTGGTTATTTACACTGGAATTGATAGTGCTTTGAGTTGCAAATAAGCAATAAAGAACTAGGAGTAGTTACTTAGTATCTTTTGCCTAGGAGTTTAAAGCATTTCACAGATACTGGTCACAAATAGTAAGTTAATTAGGATGTTTTTCTGCTGCTTTGCAGATGGATAGTATTGGGACAGAGATTAAAGTTGGGAGAGTGCAGAGTAACATTCTGATTTCACTGTAATTTGCATTGTGACCTCAGGCAAGTAATTCTCTTTTCCTGGATCTGATTTCCTCCATGTGCACAGCATCGTCAGCTGAAAATGGTAGGACCATCTGTCTCCCCCAGTACTTGGAAATGCGGGAGAGGTGGGTTCTAGTTGTTACAATAACTGTGACAGACGTACTGACGTACTGGTGACATGCAGTGGGCAGGATCTAGAATGCTGTTTGTCCTGCACAGAAAGGTTTCACAGAAAAGATCTTCCTGCCTGAGCTGCCGATAGCACCTAGGTGACCGCTGACATTGGTAAATGGTTTCTGGCATCCTCCCAGCTTGATAGTCTATGAATATCTGTCTGATTTCACTGTAATTTGAATTATGACTTCAGGCAAGTGATTCTCTGGCACTAAAAGCCCAGTCACAAAGGCATTAAATTCAACATCCAGGTTGTCTGTCCCAGGCAAGATGGGCATGAGAGGGACGTCTCAGAAGCTGGGGCGAACACAGTGAATTGGGATGGAGGGTACCATTTGCAAGTTTTTCACGACACCCAGATTGTGCTTGGGAAAGACCCCACTGTGTCAACCCAGATTTGCAATTAAATTCCATGAAGAATTTAATATTTGTGACACCATCCCCTATGTTAACATGTTTGCCAGCCCAAGATAGGCTGTGACAAAAGGAAGTGAGCCTTATCTATCAGTGGAGGTTGAACAAGCAGCAACGTGAGTCATCCGCAAAAGTAAACAGCTGGGGCTGGATGCGGTGGCTCGCGCCTGTAATCCCAGCACTTTAGGAGGCCAAGGCAGGTGGATTACCTGAGGTCAGCCTGACCAACATGGTAAGACCCCATCTCTACCAAAAACACAAAATTAGCTGGGCGTGGTGGTGCATGCCTGTAATCCCAGCTACTCAGGAAGCTAAGGCAGGAGAATCGCTTGAACCTGGAAGGCAGAGGTTGCAGTGAGCTGAAACTATGCCACTGCACTCTAGCCTGGGCAACAAGAACAAAACTCTGTCACACACACACACACACACACACACACACACACACACACACAAAGTAAATAGCAGGAGCCAACCAATGAGGACAGGTAAGATAAATTCCAGGTTACTAAACTGGCCACCTGCATACCCAAACTTTCAGGTAGCCTTTGAGGGTGACCTTGTATTATGTACGATGCTGGAGTCCTATCTAGTAAATTATTTCCTGTATGCACTAAGTGGATGAAAATTATTTATTGTGTATCTCACCTATAGATTTACTCTTTTAAGACCTTGAGAATCTTTCTTGTTTTTTAGAAATTTCATTTGACTTTTAATGTTCTCAAGGGCTCAGCCTCAAATGATTATACCTCATGCTGAGGAACCAAAAAAATTAAGTCCCAAACACTGAGTAATTATTTTTCCAATATGTATGTCTAGCAGCCTTTTTAGTAAGTGCGCTAAGAAAAAAAATTTCTCCTCTAAAGTTCTCAAAAATAACACCCAAAGCATAGATTCAACTTAGCCAGCCAGAAGTACCTATTCTTCTGGGCCCTTTGAGGTAAGCTGAAACAGATTTAGTATTTCTCTTGGTTTCTAAAAGCCTTTGTCTTCAATTAAAAATAAAAACTAAAGCTAGATGAGTAGTATTTTGACATCCGACCAATTCTTATTTCTGGTATAACTATACAGACTAAAACACCACTCACGGCAAATCTTGCACATTTTTATGTGAATGTTTATTTATACTCGTCTTGGCTCCACACCGTGATATCTTGTTCCACACTAAGTATCTGTATGTGTTGATTTCCCCCTCGCTGTGTGTAAGTTCACTCCAAGTGTCTGGCAGATAATTTTTTTTTTTTTTTTTTTTTTGAGCCAGAGTCTCACTCTGTCGCCCAGGCTGAAGTGCACTGGTGCAATCTCGGCTCACTGCAACCTCCACCTCTCAGTTCAAGCGATTCTCCTACCTCAGTCTCCCGAGTAGCTGGGACTACAGGGGCATGCCACCATGCCCAGCTGGTGGCCAGGCTGGTCTTGAACTCCTGACCTCAAGTGATCCACCTGCCTCAACCTCCCAAAGTGCTGGGATTACAGGTGTGAGCCACCGTGCCCAGCCCTGGCAGAGAATCTTGATGGAGGCTCCCAGAAGAGACCAGGGTTGGCCAGGCTGGTCTCGAACTCCTGACCGCAAGTGATCCACCTGCCTCAACCTACCAAAGTGCTGGGATTACAGGTGTGAGCCACCGTGCCCAGCCCTGGCAGAGAATCTTGATGGAGGCTCCCAGAAGAGACCAGGGACACCCACTCACCACCATCTCCCTAAGAGTGCTGAATGGGCTCCCCAGACTCAGGAGATCCCAGTCGCTTTGGCCTCTGTCTAAAAGAAGACTCTCCACAAACAATGAGATGTCGTGGATGAAACATAGAGTTTGAAGACCAATAGCCTGGATCCAAATATTAACGATGCCGTTTCCTGCTGTGTGATCCCGTGCAAATCACTGAAATCCTCCGAGCTCCAATTTCTTCACCTATCACAGCAGGTAGCGGTGAGGAGACAAAGCAGAGGAAAACACTTTGAAAACTGCAAATCTGCAAATCACTGCTAATTGTTGAGATGGTTGGTGGGTGGACTAGGGCTTGGGAACTAGGACCAACATTTCACCTTCTACTTTCTGAGGCTTTCTGGGATTTGAGGCAAGAATGAGTCAGGGAATGAGGGGCAGGAGACCCCCACAGGACAGTTTCCATAAGGTGGTCCCATGGCCCAGTCGATGAGGTTGGTTATCAGGTATGAAAGCAATGTGGGACTAGGTCAAAGCCTGGTTGAAGCCAAATATTGTCATCATCTCCGAATACCTATTTTTAAATTCTTCTTATGTGCTGTTGGATGCAGAGACCTTCAACTTCCTGCTTGGTTACCTTCTAAAATAATGGTCGAAAACTCCATGGCTTCTCAGCTGGGCGCGGTGGCTCACACCTGTAATCCCAGCACTTTGGGAGGCAGACGCGAGCAGATCAGGAGGTCAGGAGATTGAGACCATCCTGGCTAACACGGTGAAACCCTGTCTCTACTAAAAATACAAAAAATTAGCCGGGTGTGGTGGCGGGTGCCTGTAGTCCCAGCTACCCGGGAGGCTGAGGCAGGAGAATGGCGTGAACCTGGCGGGTGGAGCTTGCAGTGAGCCGAGATGGCGCCACTGCACTCCAGCCTGGGCGACAGAGGGAGACTGTCTCAAAAAAAAAAAAAAAAAAAGAAAAGAAAAAGAAAACTCCATGGCTTCTCACACCTATTTAAGTTAACATCTCAAATGTTCCTTCATAAGTTTACATAGAAAGGATATAACTTCTGGTAATTGCAAATATTGAACATTTAAAAGGAAAACTTTTAAAAAATAATTTCAATTTTTATTTTAGGCTTAGGGGGTACATGTCAGGTTTGTTATATGGGTATATTTGTGTGATGCTGAGGTTTGGGACACAAGTGATCCTGTCATCCAGGTAGTAAGCATAGTACTCAATAGTTTTTCAAGCCTAATCCCTCTCCCTCTCCCTGACCCAGGAGCCCCTAGTGTCTATTATTACCATCCTTATGTCCATGAGACATAAAGATGAAACCAAAGACAAAGACAAAGATAAGCTGGGCATGGTGGCTCACGCTTGTAATCCCAGCTACTTTGGGAGGCTGAGGTAGGTGGGTCATTTGAGGTCAGGAGTTTGAGACCAGCCTGACCAACATGGTGAAAACCTGCTTCTACTAAAAAAACAAAACTTAGCCAGGCGTGGTGATGTGCGCCCGTAGTCGCAGCTACTCGAGAGGCTGAGGGAGGAGAATCGCCTGAACCCAGGAGGTGGAGGTTGCAGTGAGCTGTGATCACACCACTGCATTCCAGCCAGGGGGGACAGAGTGAGACTTTGTCTCAAAAAATAAAATAAAATAAAAATAAAAAAGACACAACAATAAAGACATAAAGATAAAGATCTCCACCCACGTTGCTGCAAAGGACATGATTTCATTCTTTTTCCTGGCTGCGTAGTATTCCCTGGTGCATATGTACCACATTTTCTTTATCCAGTACAGCATTGATGGGTACTTAGGTTGATTCCATGTCTTTGCTATTGTGAATATTGCTTGTGATGAACATATGATTGCAGGTATCTTTTTGGTGGAATGACTTATTTTCCTTTGGATATACACCCAGTAATGGGATTGTTGGGTTGAATAGTAGTTCTATTTTAAGTTATTTGAGAACTCTCCAAACTGCTTTCCACTACAGCTGAACTAATTTACATCCTCATCAACAGTAAATAAGCATTCCCTTTTTTCTGAAGCCTCGCTAGCATCTGTTGTTTTTTGACTTTTTAATAATAGCCATTCTGACTGGTGTGAGATGGTATCTCGTAGTTTTGATTTGCATTTCTCTGATGATTAGTGATGTTGACCATTTTTTCATATGTTTGTTGGCCATTTGTACAGCTTCTTTTGAGAAGTGTCTGCCCATGTCTTTTGCCCGATTTTAATAAGGTTATTGTTTCTTGCTTGTTGAATTGTTTAAGTTCCTTATAGATTCTGGATATTAGGCCTTTGTCAGATGCATAGTTTGTGAATATCCTCCCATTCCGTAGGTTGTCTGTTTATTATGTTAATAGTTTATTTGGCTTTGCAGAAGCCCTTTAAGTGGATCCCATTTGTCAATTTTTGGTCTTGTTGCAATTGCTTTTGAGGACTTTGTCATAAATTCTTTCCTAAGACCAATGTCCAGAATGGTGTTTCCTAGGTTTTCTTCTAGGATTTTTCATTTAAGGTCTTATGTTTAAATCCTTAATCCATCTTGAGTTAATTTTTCTACATGAAGGGTAAGGATCCAGTTTCATTCTTCTGCATGTGGACAGCCAGCTATCCCGGCACAATTTATTGAATAGGGAGTCCTTTCCCCATTGCTTATTTTTGTTGACTTTGTTGAAGATCAGATGGCTGCAGGTGTGTGGCCTTATTTCTGGGTTCTCTATTCGGTTCCATTGGTCTATGTGTTTGTTTTTGTACCAGTACTATGCAGCTTTATATTATAGTTTGAAGTCTAATAATGTGATGTCTCTTTTTTGGTTCCATATAAATTTTAGAATAGTTTTTTTTTCTAATTTTGTGAAAAAAATGACATTGGCAGTTTAATAGAAATAGTGTTGAATCTGTAAATTGCTTTGGGCAGTATGGCCATTTAACATATCGATTCTTCCAATTCATGAGCATTGGAAGTTTTTCCATTTGTTTGTGTCATCTATGATTTAAAAGGAAAGCTCTTACATGACTTCAAACAATGTTTCCCATGGAATCTAAATGCCATAGCAATTTCATATCAAACATAATTCAATTTAAACATACATGAACAAGCTCATCTTTAACAGGCAAAAAATTACTCCATTTACTGCTTAAACTTGTATTTCCATTCTACTTTCCCTACATTATATTATGTTAATGTGATATATTCAATGCCTGAAATTCTTTTATTGACCACTCATAATTATCTACGACAAAAGCATGCATATAAATTGAAATTAATTTTTAAAATTTTCTGTGACCATATGGCTCCAGGTATCAAAGAAATCTCTCTGGACTGAATTACCATTATAGGTAGTGTTAATATGCAATTTATCAAAATAACAAATATATTTTTAAGAAATTATTGGCTGGGCACGGTGGCTCATGCCTGTAATCGCAGCACTTTGTGAGGTCAAGGCAGGCGGATCACAAGGGCACCATCCTGGCTAACAAAGTGAAACCCTGTCTCTACTAAAAATACAAAAAATAAGGCCACGCACCTGTAGACCCAGCTACTCAAGAGGCTGAGGCAGGAGAATCGCTTGAACCTGGGAGACAGCGGTTGCAGTCAGCCAAGATTGCACCACCGTACTCCAGCCTGGGCAACAGAGCAAGACTCCGCCTCAAAACAAACAAACAAACAAACAAAATATATATACATAACATAAAAATTAGAATTTTATTGGGGAAACTATTCTTCATTCCACTTCTTACTAAAATAGGCAGGGTCCTCATCAACATTTTTCTCATTTTACAATTATTGTTGCTACTGCTACCGTAAGCACTATAAAACTTTTTTCATGTAAAGAAGTATATAAGCGGCCAGGAGCAGCAGCTCACGCCTGTAATCCCAGCACTTTGGGAGGCCGAGATGGGGGGATCATGAGGTCAAGAGTTCAAGACCAGCCAGGCCAAGTTGGTGAAACCCCATCTCTACGAGAAATACAAAAATTAGCCGGGTGCGGTGGCATGCACCTGAAATCCCAGCTACTCAGGAAGGCTGAGGCAGGAGAAGCACTTGAACCCCAGGAGGCAGAGGTTGCAGTAAGCTGAGATCGTGCCACTGGACTCCAGCCTGGGTGACAGAGTGAGACTCCATCACCAAAACAAAATAAAAAAAGAAGTACATAAGCTGGGCATGGTTGCTCATTCCTGTAATCCCAGCACCTTGGGAGGCCAAGGCAGGAGGATTGCTTGAGCCCAGGAGTTAGAGACCAGCTTGGGCAACATAGTGAGACCTCATCTCCACAACAAATAAAAACATTAGCTGGGCATGATGACTCACACCTGTAGTCCCAGTTGCTAGGGAGGCTGAGTTGGGAGCATCCCTTGAGCCCAGGAGTATGAGGCTGCAGTGAGCCGTGATCGCGTCACTGCATTCCAGCCTGGGCAACGGAGCAAGACCCTGTCTCAAAAAAAGGAAAAAAAAGGCCAGGTGCGGTGGCTCATGCCTGTAATCCCAGCACTTTGGGAGGCCGAGGTGGATCACCTGACGTCAGGAGTTCAAGACCAGCCTGGCCAACGTGGTGAAACCCCATCTCTACTAAAAATACAAAAAAAATTAGCCAGGTGTGGTGGGGCATGCCTGTAATCCCAGCTACTCAGGAGGCTGAGGCAGGAGAATTGCTTGAACCTGGGAGGCGGAGGTTGCAGTAAGCTGAGACCGGGCCATTGCACTCCCGCCTGGGCAACAAGAGCGAAATTCCGTCTCAAAAAAAAAAAAAAAGAAGAAGAAGTAGACAAGAATGGAAGCAATTTTATCAAGCAGTATCAATTATTACTCAAGCTCCTTCAGATACAGTGATCTATCATTGAAAATATTTAATGATCTAATTCTCTGACAACTCAATTAGGTCTCCTCTCAAATTTCATGAAAGCAAAGAATTAGAAATCATCTGATCTGCAAAAAGATTTATTACTTAGTCAATAGAATCATTCACTTTCTAAAAAAAAAAAAAAAGAAGCCAATCCAGCAATTTGTCTGGCAACCCAGATATCTGTTCACCCTGGGGCAATGCACCCTAGTAAGATGAGAGAGGGTGAGGGATGTTTTGCATTTATGAAGCAGCTGTTATGAAAGAGGAGACAGAACAGAGAGACTCCATTTAGCGGCAATGGCTCATCGCCATTCAGTTCTCACCAGAACAATTATAGGAAAGAACGCATGGAAATTGTGGACCCAGAATTTAAAAAGAACAAAAACCATGTACCTGTGTAGCCTTAGAAAGTCCTCTTGTGACCCTGAAGATGGGCATACCCAAATTTGAAGCCCATGGGTTTGAAAAGTCCCCATTAAACTGGTAGGTGAGTCTCCATGGAGCTGGTGACAGACTGGCAGCTGGAGCTTCCTTGACATCTCCGGGTGGCTCTCTCCAGCCTGGGCTTTGTGGATCACAGTGCCCTTTGAAATGTTAGAGAACCCCAGGAAAAAGGGATTCTCAGGACAAAAAGTTTGGGGAAAGCTTTCTATTCTTTCTGCCTCTTACTGATTCACAATAAAATCTGCATAGCGAAGACTAAAGAAACCTGCTTAATTTTGTGTAATGCAAAATTTCCCAAACTAACCTGGCTCTCCCCTCCCGCCTCCCTCTTTCACACAGAATGCCTGGGTACATATAAAGAGACTTCAGTAATCTGCTCTGGAGCCCGGTGTGGTCCTGGCAACTGCAAGCTGGATGTCCATCCGTGCCCTCCCTATGAGACATGGGTGATTCCTGTTAGCCATGGGCCTCTCTAAAGCTCTCCAGAGGGACTAAGGCCTGAGATCGGTTTGTTTTCTTGTGTGAACCAAAAAGCATCTGAGACAGGTCTCAATCAACTTAGAAGTTTATTTTGCCAAGGTTAGGGACGCGCCCGGAAGAAATAAACATGGAGTCCCAGAAACAGTCTGTGGTCTGTGCCTTTCTCCAAAGACGATTTTGAGGGCTTAAAGGGGGAAAGCAGGCTGGAGGGAAAAGAGGAAGGATACGGTTACGTGACTGAATCCACACCTTGCAAGAGAAAAGGAGCAAGTAGGGGAATAGTCAATTATGTATGTACCTCGCGCGCAATGTAAGGTGAATTGAGTAACTATCTGCGGGGATGTTTTATATTTTATCCGTAGCTATCTTAGGAACAAAAGAAAAGGTAGCTTCTTGCATGACTCTGCTTTAAGCTTAACTTTTTTTCTTTTGGCAGAGTGAATTGAGGTCCCAATTTTTTTTTTTTTTTTTTAGACGGAGTCTCGCTCTGTTGCCAGACTGGAGTGCAGTGGCGCGATCTCAGCTCACTGCAGCCTCTGCCTCCCAGGTTCAAGCAATTCTCCTGCCTCAGCCTCCCTAGTAGCAGGGACTACAGGTGCGCACCACCACACCTGGCTAATTTTTTTGTATTTTTACTAGAGACGGGGTTTCACCATGTTGGCCAGGATAGTCTTGATCTGCTGACCTCGTGATCTGCCCACCTCGGCCTCCCAAAGTGCTGGGATTACAGGTGTGAGCCACTGCACCTGGCCAGGGTCCCAGGTTTTTATTTTCCTTTTACACTTGCACTTTATGGATTGTTACCTATTCAGAAAATTCTACTTTCCTATTGATGCCATTCACTTTTAGATGGAGACTCTCATATAATTGGGAGGTTTCTATGATATTGACTTTGGGCAACACCCACTGCAGACAGGAACTTGAAGGTGTTTCCTCCACAAGCAGATGAGTCAACTTGGCATGTCGCTAGCTGTCCCTGTGGGTCCCCTGGTCATCAATAGTATGGTGCCAGCTGAGAAGGGATTAAAATTAGATGCAGAGTAAAGTAAAAAATCCAAATATTTAAGAGTAAGGAGTGTGTGTAAGAGAGAGGCAGATTGTGTCTGAAAACATATGCCTGTCTTTCATTATACCTAGAGCCACGTGGTCTTTTTTTTTTAATCATCTGGCTTAAATTTTCCATTTTTCATTGCACAACACCAAGAGTTGGCTACATAGTCATGATGAAGATGAGCATACAAATTCCAAGTGTCACAATTGGAGAGGGAGGCCTCCTAAGTTGTTCATGGGAATGAGGATCAGATCACCTGACTCGATACAGGCTTTGGGACATCTTAGGCATCTAATCTCTCTAATCCACTGAAGAGACACAATAACGAGCCCCAGCTGTCCCTTCCCTTTTCATCAAGAAGACTGCACATTAGAGATTAGTCAATATTCTATGCACAGGTCATAAATATTTGGTGAACAAGGAGATCAGTTAGATTCTCCATCCTTGATTGCAGCTCAAAATTCAAACAAATCAATCAGTACCTGCTGGGGGGAAAAAGCCTGTAGAGCACTTTTTTTCTTGAAATACAAGAATCATGAAGGGAATAAATATTAACTTTATTCCCTTATTCAGAACAAGTGAATTGGATGGCGCCAATGGCAAACAACATGGATTCCTGGTTCTGCTTCAGCCAAAATGCATTTTGCTCTTTGGAACCCTCAGTTCCAACCTGTGACGCTGGAAAAGTACTAATGAATTTGTATGAGGCTCCACAAACCAAGGAGGGCAAAGCAGAGAATAGCTGGAAGAAATGAGATCAAGAGCGAAAAGTAGCTTTTTATTTCAAAACAACTAGAGATTTCTTGGAGAATTATATTTTTTAAACGCCCTTTTATGGGAAAACGAAGGCAGCAGAAATCAAATGGCTTACTTACGTTTAAAGGGGAGTTTGGCAGCTGAAATGTGATGGAAATAGACTCTTCGCTCTCCAGGTCACAGAGAAAGCTGCCCAGAAGAGCCCTGGGAGAGACAACACCATCGACACCACAGACCACCCTTTCTGGAGGGCGGGTGTGTTAAGTTCTTATTAAAAATTTATCCAGGTGTGGAGAACAGCTGTAGCTGATTTCTTCAGCATGTCTCTGCCAATTTCCCAAGAAAAAGAAACAATATTTTTCTCTCCACTGCTCTTCCAAGAAGTAGCTGAGGACGGGAAGAAACACAGAATCAAAGTGTTGCTCAAGGGTGCTTTCTGATCCAAACCCACAATGTGACATAAATCTGTCATTTTGATTCCGCTGGGGGGGTACATCTGAAAACCCAAAAAGTGAAAAAATGAAATTAGCCCAGGTATTAACCTGGGTGTGGGGCTGAGGGTATGAGCCCAGGTATTAACCTGGGTGTGAGGGCTGGGGAAGGGGAACACAGCATTCTTTGCTGTGGCCATGGGTGTGGAATTGGGGGCAGGGCTGGTCCATTTGCAGCCTGTGTGTGTGTCTGTGCTGATGGAAGCCTCATTTACACACAGCATAAGGAAGGTAGGCTTTCTCCTTGGTAATTGGTGAATCTGTCAGACTGCAGGGAATTAAACAGCAGGAGGCAGGTGTCGACCTTTAAATGCCTAAATAAGCCATATCAATCCAAGGGCTGAGGCCATGGGCCAAGGCTGGGCCTAGGCTTAGAGAAAACTGGTAATAGTCATCACTGGATTATTTATTCTTTTTTTTTTTTTTTTTTTTTTTTTTTTTTTTGAGACGGAGTCTCGCCCTATAACCCAGGCTGGAATACAGTGGCACGATCTCAGCTCACTGCAACCTCCGCCTCCTGGGTTCAAGCAATCCTCCTGCCTCAGCCTCCTGAGTAGCTGAGATTACAGGAACACGCCACCATGCCCAGCTAATTTTTGTATTTTTAGTAGAGACGGGGTTTCACCATGTTGGCCAGGCTGGTCTTGAACTCCTGACTTTGTGATCCACCCGCCTCGGCCTCCCAAAGTGCTGAGATTACAGGCGTGAACCACCGCGCCCGGCCTGTATTTATTCTTTATCATTACGTTTTAGTTTGTTTTTTATTTTAATATAGATGAAGTCTCACCGTAACCCAGGCTGGAGTGCAGTGGTGAGATCACAGCTCATTGCAGCCTCAACCTCCTGGGCTCAAGTGATCCTCCCACCCCAGCCTCCTGAGTAGCTGAGACTACAGGTGCACTCTACCACATCCAGCTAATTTTTAAAATATTTTTTTTGTAGAGACCAGGTCTCACTATGTTGCCCAGGCTGGCCTCAAACTCCTGGTCTCAAGCCATCTTTCCACCTTAGCCACTCAAAGTGTTGGGATCACAGGTGTGAGCTCTGTGTCTAAATATCATCAGCAGATTAGACAAAGCTCTAATCCTTTGGGATTCCTTTGAGTTATTATTCAGATTCTGCCCCCAAAGGAGCCTCAAGTATTTCCAACCGACTTACTCTCTTCTATCTTATTTATTTTGGTCACAGCCTGCAAATTAGTGGGGAGGAAGAGGGATTACTTCTCACCCAGCAAGGCCACTCCAGCGCTGGTTTAGCATAAGCTAACACCCACCACCCTAGGCCCTGCCGGGGTGGTCAGAAAAGCAATGAGGTATGGCAGGAAGATTTAGGCTTTGGTGGCAGGTGGGTCATTCGTGTGCAAATCCCAGCTTAGATTTTGGGCTTCAACTGTCAGCTTCAATTGTTTCATTTCTAAAGTGTCATTCACCTTAAAGTCACCATGCACACTGAAGATTATCACATCAAGTGCAGGGCACCTAGCAGGTATGATGGCAGCTGTCACTACTATTACTATTGTAACAGAAGAGTATAATTACTCTTCTTTCAAAATCAGAGTAACGCTGTCCCCCGGTGGGACACTGGTATATTAAGGACAGACTTCAGATGTTACCAAGGCTGGGGAATATCTAAAGTCTGGGCAAGGCTGGGGTAGAAGGAGGGGCAGACTGCTAGAGCGTGGGGCAGGAGGGCTGGGGGTGGTATGCCTCAGACAGGTGAGAATCAGCGTCCCAGACCCAGGAGTGAAGGGAAGGGGCATGGAGGGTGGTGGGAGCATTGTGATAAAGGCAACAGATTGGGGGAACAGTTCTGAACCAGAAAGGGAGCTGACTTCCGGACTGAGCACTTCCGCTTGGACAGGACAATGCAGAAATGGCCTGGAGCTCATGACTATGCTATGGCACTAGGGATGACAGAGGACTCCTCTCCTGGGTTCCTTCTGCAGAAGTTGTGTATGCAGCTGCTCATCTAAGCATGAAGATAGGAGGGCCCCTTTTATGGGACTTCAGGAGAAGCCTAGAAGGTGCAAATTACTAGGGCAGTATAATCTCCAAATTTTGGCCGGGCATGGCGGCACACACCTGTGATCCCAGCGCTTTGAGAGGCTGAGAATCAGGGATTGCTTAAAGCCAGCAGTCTAGACCAGCCTGGGCAACATAGTGAGACTCGGTCTCTACAAAAAATTTAAAATTTAGCCAGGTGTGGTGGCACGTGCCTATAGTCCCAGCTACTCAGAGGCTGAGGCGGGAAGATCGCTCAAGCCCAGGAGTTTGAGGCTACAGTGAATTATGCTTGCACCACTGTACTCCAGCTTGGGCAACAGAGCAAGACCCTATCTCAAAATTTAAAAACATCTCCAAGCTTTCTTGATTGCTTACCTGATTTGATCAGGTACGTTGTTTTATTCTATTCCATTTTATTAATTATTACATACATATGTTCAGTTATAACTTATTCATATGTATGGACGATATATTAAGTGCAGCTTAGATTAGAAAGCAAACACAAGGAGATCTGCTGTACAATGCTGCACCTATCGCTAACGATACTGTCTTGCGCCCATAAAATTTTGTTCAGGGTTGATCTCATGTTAACAGTTCTACCAATTAAAAAACCCACAGGCATCCTGGGCATGGTGGCTCATGCCTATAATCCCAGCACTTTGGGAGGCCGAGGCAGGCAGATCACTTGAAGCCAGGAGTTCGAGACCAGCCTGGCCAGCATGGTGAAACCCTGTCTCTACTAAAAATACAAAAATTCACCAGATGTGGTGGTGCATGCCTATAATCCCAGCTCGTGACCTGAGGCTGAGGCAGAAGAATCACTTGAACCCAGGAAGCAGAGGTTGCAGTGAGCTGTGATTGCACCACTGCACTCCAGCCTGGGCAGTAGATTGAGACTCTGTCACACACACACACACACACACACACACACACACACACACACCTAGAAGTTCCAATGTTTTTTTTCTTGCCTTCCAATGGATCTTCTTACACATCCAGTTTTGGATACTTCTGGTCCCAAAAAGCCAGAGGTGGGGTCAGGAAAAAGGATTTTTCCTCTCCAACCTCAGAGGAATAAGAAAAGTCATTTTTCCTTCCTCTAATGCAAACAACTAAAAAGACTGAAGGTAGAATAATCTTTTTTGTTTTTGTTCTTGTAGGCAGGAAGGTTAAAATTAGGAAGATGAAAATATGTGACAACCACTGACTTACGTAATAAAAGTACAAAGGGGTTGGGCTCAGTGGCTCATGCCCGTAATCCTAACACTTTGGAAGGCTGAGGTGGGAAGATCATTTGAGACCAGGAGTTCAAGACCAGCCTGGGCAACATAGTGAGACCCCATCTCCACGAAAAAATTTAAAATTTAGCCAAGTGTGGTGGCATGCACCTATAGTCCCAGCTACTCAGGAGGATTGCTTGAGCCCAGGAGTTTGAGGCTGCAGTGAGCTAGATCACACCACTGCACTCCAACCTGGGCAACAGAGTGAGACTCCATCTCTAAAATAATAAAATAAAATAAAATGTACAAAGAACTCAAATTCAAGCTTCTTATGAAAACCAGAGGTGATACAAAAGACAACCAGTTCTTCAAGTGAGGAATGTTGATGAACCTTGGAGGGCACATTTGTTTCATTTGTCACTTAAAACCTGAGCCTGATGCTCCATTTGTACACTGCTCACCCCAAAATGGATGAGCTGTCTCGTTTGATCCTGATAAGCCATGTGGGCAGGGGTGAAGGTACACAGCTCATGGTGTTATCTGGCAACATGTGGCACAGAGCATCACAAGGCAGTAGTGAGCCACGCACGTTAAGAATGAGGAAACTCTTCTAATCGCAGCACCTTGTCAGGCTGAGGTGGGTGGATCACTTGAGATCAGGAGTTCAAGACCAGCCTGGCCAACATGGCGAAAGCCCATCTCTACTAAAAATACAAAAATTAGCTGGCATGGTGGTGCACGCCTGTAATCCCAGCTACTCGGGAGGCTGAGACAGGGGAATCGCTTAAACCCAGGAGGCGCAGGTTGCAGTGAGCCGAGATAGGGCCGCTGCACTCTGGCCTGGGTGACAGAGAGAGAGAGAGAGAGAGAGACTCTGTCTCAAAAAAAAAAAAAAAAAAAAAAAGAGGAAACTTGGCAAGGGGCACACCTCACCTGGTCTGCCTCCTCTCGGCCCAGCTATTGCAAACAATCTGCATTCCCTCCAATCACCTCATCGGGCCACTCCGGGCTGCCTTTGTACTTGAGCTGCCTCCGCCTGAACTGGTTTTGCTCCTCCTCTGCAATCCCCTCAGCTACTCATCCTATCCTACTCATCTTCCCAACTCAGCTTAAGCTTTTCAAAGTGGATTGCTTCCACTTTTTTTGTCCCCCACTCAGTAGCAATTCCAAAAACTCGCTGTTTGTTTGCATTTCTGTCTCCCTCTGCTTGGCTACAAGCTCCATGATGGCAGGAATTGCATCTCGATGATCTTTGGGTACCCCCTGGCCTAACACACTCAGTCATAGGTGTCAAAAGAAAAAGAAAGTTCAGGACCTTTCAAACTCATTATGCCGAGGGGAAAAGTTAAGCCCTGGAACCCGAGTCAGGTAACATGGCTCTCTCCTCTCCCCTCCTCTCTGCTCCTCTCTTTTTTGAGCCAGAATTTCGCTCTTGTTGCCCAGGCTGGAGGGCAGTGGTGTGATCTCTGCTCACTGCAACCTCTGCCTCCTGGTTCAAATGATTCTCTTGCCTCGGCCTCCTAAGTAGCTGGGATTACAGGCAACCCTCACCACACGTGGCTAATTTCTGTATTTTTAGTAGAGATGGGGTTTCACCATGTTGGCCCGGCTGGTCTCAACCTCCTGACCTCAGGTGATCGACCCGCCTTGGCCTCCTAAAGTGCTGGGATTACAGGCGTGAGCCACTGCGCCCAGCCAAGGAGTTATTATTTCTTATGATTCTGAGGGTGCACTGACCTCAGATCAACAGCTCTGCCCCATGTGGTGTGGATTGTGGTTATGCAGGCAGCTGCAAACAAGTGGAGTTCAGCTGGGGCCCAAATATCATGAAGACTTACTCGATGCCAAGCAGGTGGTGCTGGCCTTTGGCCTCTGGGTTCTCTCCATCAAGGCCTCTCTTCCTCCACAGGGTACACATCAAGGCCTCTCTTCCTCCACAGGGTACAGGGACTTCCTCTCTGCAAGGCAACAGGATTTCAAGAGAGTGGAAGCTGCCTACGCCCAGAACTGGCACAGCACCATTTCAGCTGCATTCTGTTAGCAAAAGCAAGTCACATTCAAGCCGAGATTCAAGGGTGTGGGGAACAGAATCCACTTCTTTTTTTTTTTTTTTTAGACAGGGTCTCACTCTGTCACCCAGGCTGGAGTGCAGAGGTATGATCATAGCTCACTGCAGCTTCAGACTCCTGGGCTCAAAGTGATCTCATCTCAGCCTCCTGAGTAGCTGGGACTACAGGCATGTACCACCATAGCCGGTTAATTAAAAAAAAAAAAATTGTAGAGACAGGGCTATGTTGCCTAGGCTGGTCTCAAATTGCTGGGCAGAAGCAATCCTTCTGCCTCAGCCTCCCAAAGTGCTGAGATTACAGGCAGAATCCACCTCTTGATGTAAGAGAAACGTGTGTACAGGGAGGTGAGAAATTGTTGGTGGCTAGCTTTAAAGACACTCTTCCAACCTGAATAGTTCTTATTACGGTAACTTTATCTTCACTGAAGGATTTAATTCACTCCAAAATGCTTGGCAAATTCCTGGTTACCTGCTTTACTCATAAACAAATTTGACCACATGCTACAGTCTCTCTTTTTCCTAAGCTACTGTGTTTTCTCCTTGCTAGCTGCCTGCCTTTGAGTCTGCAGATCAAGTCCTTTGCCTGCTAAAACAATTGGAGTGGGGAGGTCTTTACAACCCCTTTTGACAGGGAACCTGTTTGGAGTCTCATATGGAGAAAGAAATCCCTGTTGTGCAGAAACATGGATACTTCCTATGATATATTTTCTACAGGAATATCACATAGGACATTAGGGTTTCATCAGTTAATCTGTGTATCAGTTGTGGTAGGGAAATTACTGCAAAAAAATTTCAGTGGCTTCACACATTACAGTTTAATTCTAAACTTGTGTAACAGCCCAACGTAGATCCAAGTCAATGCAGGGACTTGGCTCCATGCAGTCATTCAGGGACCCAAGGTGGTCGCAATTCCACCATCTTCAGCCCATGACCTCCAAGGTCAATTTGGGCACTGACATCAGCTAGTGGAGGGCAAAGAGTGTGTGAGTTCACAGATGGGGCCTAGAAATGGCGCACATCCTCTTGCATTTTATTGGCCACAACTTGGACATACGGCCAAATCTAACTCTGTTGGAAACTGAGAAATGTAGTCCAGCTGTGTGCCCAGGAAGGAGAGGAAGCAAATTCGTGATGGACTAGCAGTCTAAGCCCACTCTTCCGGAACCACATACATTACACACATATTGACAGTGTTACTTGTGCCTGTTAGCACACAGATCACACTCAAGCCTGGGAAGAGGAGGGCGAGTGCCTCAAGAAAATTATAGGAGTGTTTAGCAGGAAGATTGAATGCATTTCCCCCAACTTTCCCTGGAAACAGACAGAATCTTTCCAGACTTGGACACAGTGCCATCTGCTGCTCAGAATAAAAAGCAGGGAGGTGGACTGGGTTATGGTTGGGCTTGGGGTCAGAGTAACCAGGTTAGAAGAATCAGAACTTAGTACTCTAGAATTTTCATCGGTTTGGTAACCATAGGAGATTAGAGGAAATTCATGCAGCAGCCACTTCCATTTAACAGACACCAAACAAAAATTGTGAGGAGGAAGGGAAAGGAGTTGTATGGTTGGTTTTGGCTTTCTGTGGAATTAATTAATTAAGGCAGCTGAGTATCATGGAAGGCAAGACTGGAGTCAAAAGACCTGGGTCCTAGGCCCCACTTTGCCATTATCTGGGCTGCAGTTTCCTTAGTTCTAAAATGAGGGGACAGGCCCGGCACAGTAGCTCTTGCGTGTAATCCCAGCACTTTGGAGAGCCGAGGCGGGAGGATTGCTTGAGCCCAGGAGTTTGAGACCAGCCTGGGCAACAACAGCAAGACCCCATCTCTATCAAACATTTTTTTAAATAGCCAGGTGTGGTGGCATGTACCTGTAATCCCAGCTACTCAAGGGGCTGAGGCAGGAGGATTGCTTGAGCCCAGGAGTTGAGGTTGCAGTGAGCTATGGTGTTGCCACTGCACTCCAGCCTGGGTAACAGAGAGAGACCTTGTCTTAAAAAAATAATAAAAATTTAAAAATAATGAGGGGACAAGAAGACTTTTCACCATTCCTTCCAGCTGGGAGCTCCAATCCAGTTCCATAGTCATATGTGACCATTTTCAAAATGGCAAGTGAAGCCATATAAACACATCGGATCCCTCAGGGACAGTGTTTCTTCTTTTGTTTTCTTAAAAAAAAATCTAAATCCATATGTTATAATTTCCACATCAGAATCATCTATTACTTGCTTTTTTTCTTTTCTGTCAATAAGTTTATTGTCTTTATCTGAAAAATCCTCATAGAAAATTGTTTGGTTTGACCGGGCGCGGGGGCTCACACCTGTAATCCCAGCACTTTGGAAGGCCGAGGCAGACAGACCACAAGGTCAGGAGTTCAAGACCAGCCTGGCCAATATAGTGAAACCCCATCTCTACTAAAAATACAAAAAATTAGCTGAGCGTGGTGGTGGGTGCCTGTAAATCCCAGCTACTCAGGAGGCTGAGGTAGGAGAATCACTTGAACCCAGGGAGGCGGAGGTTGCAGTGAGCTGAGATCCCGCCATTGTACTCCAGCCCAGATGACAGTGTGAGACTCTGTCTCAAAAAAAATGTTAAAACCTTCTTTCTTGGGCTTCTTTTCATAGACTGGATTCTCTCGTATAGCAGCATGAGCTTTCTTGTATATCTCCTCCATCATGTCTGGAGTTACATTGTTCTTTATATATTGAAAGAACTGTTTCTTGTAAGCATCTTCATCTTCCTCCATTAAGTAGCACATGTAATCTGCAACATTCTGGCCCCTGATGTGCTTCTGGTGTACTTCTGCAATAAATTCCTTGTTTTCAGAATTATAACCGGGGAATCACTTGGTATTGTGAGGGATAGACAAGCCTCCATCCACAGCTCCCTTCAGGGTGCCAAAAACTTGATTGCCAGCGGTAGTTCTGGCAAGGCCTGCATCCAAATAGCAGGTAAAGGCACCTGGCTGACCATCAATGCTTTCCACATCGTATTCATCGCCAGTCACCTTCACTTGGCCTTCATAGATCTTGTCCATGCCAAACCTACTGAGAAGCCTGCGGGTCAGCAGCAGTCCAGGACAATACTCAGCAGCGTAATTTGTCAGGCCAACCTTCACACCGTATTTTGGCAGTTCGTGTGCATATGCCACGCAGACTATCATATCCCCCTCAATACGGCCTAAGCAATCTGACAAATGATATCTCTGTTCGTTACACGAACTATCATCCTGTATTTGGGTGTGCTGTATTTATTTTTATCCTGCATCACCAAGCGTTTCTGGGCATAGTAATCCGTTTTACCCTCTCATCGTCTTCTAAATGTCACTTGGTATCTCTTAAAGTAGGCCTTATTTTTAACAACTTTAACAAACCCCACCCTGTGGAACAGAGACCTGCATCTGTGGCTCGACAGAGACCTGCAGGCCTATTACTTGCATTTAAAGAAAAGTAAATATGTATGAATTTTTAAATTAACAAGGAGGACTTGTTGTTTGGAGGTGGATGATGAGGGAAGAGAGTTTCTAGCTTGGCACAGCTGGGTGGCTGAGGAAGTCCCGCAGCTAATTAATAGCCATTATCATTCATACACTACGGCGCATCCATATGACTCAGGCATATTCTAATTGCTTCACATACACTATCTCAATTTTCATAACAACTCCTGTGGAGAGTACTAGTATTGGCCCATTTTACAGAAAAATCAAAACACAGGAAATACTGATGGAAGGACAGATGAGAAACAGGGAGGAAGGGAGTGTGGCAGACAAACTGTCCACCAATGTTTGGTGTTGTGCTCCCTCCCACACCGTAGACTTATTGCTGGCATACGCACACTTCATAAGGGGGATGCTAAAATTTAGATATGCCCTTCTGCATCCTCTTTTCTGTTCCCTTCTCCTGTCCGGGTGACGCCAAGGCAACCTTGGAAGCCACCTATGGAAGATGGCAGAGTCTTCAGTCTGGACCTTTGAACAACTTTGCGGAGCGGACCTCTCATGCCCCAATTTCACCTCCTGCCTCCTGCCCTAGAACACCTACTTTGGATATGAGATGAGAAGTAAGTTTTTATTGGTTAAGCATTAAAATTTGGGAGTATCTTTGTTATAGCAACAATATTGAGTGAACATCTTGCTACATCTAATTAAAACGGGATGGGAGGTAAAGACAATAAATGAAATATTGCACATGTGGAATTTGAAATCTTGCAGGACAACCAAACGGGAAAGGCCTAGAAGGTAGACAGCGAGAGATGGGGCGGAGATGAACAGAGTCATCGTTAACACACAAATTCACAGTGTGGGCTTGCTCCTGAATAAATCATAGAGAGAAAGGAAAAATTACTGAAGTTTTTTTTTCTGCCATTTCACTTCATGGCTATGTGCTCTAAACTGACCACGAAATGGGAGGTGTGAATCTGCTGTTCCTCCAATGGCCTCATTTCTCTTGTGCATTCTCACATTGTGAACTCTCTGAGTAAAATTCCAACCTTTAAAAAAACATTGTTTTGGCCGGGCGCGGTGGCTCACGCTTGTAATCCCAGCACTTTGGGAGGCCGAGGAGGGCGAATCATGAGGTCAGGAGATGAGACCATCCTGGCCAACATGGTGAAACCCCCTCTCTACTAAAAATACGAAACGTAGCCGGGCGTGATGGCGGGCTGTAATCCCAGCTACTTGGGAGGCTGAGGCAGGAGAATCACTTGAACCAGGGAGTCAGAGGTTGCAGTGAGCCAAGACTGCACCACTGCACTCCAGCCTGACAACAGAGTGAGACTCCATCTCAAAAACAAAAACAAAAAACATTGTTTTTCTACATAATGGCTCCAAATCTGAGCCAGCTGTTTCATCAGAAACAAAACAAAACAAAACAAACAAATCTCACAGTGAGAAAATGCTATTTTTACCTCGGCCTCAGACCTTGGAACTCAACCCCATGGAAGACGTGACCTTGCTGTGCGTGTCTGGGAATTCGTGCTTTCAAGATGGCGTCTGAATTCAGGGAAGGGGATTGGCTCTCTTGGTAAAACTGCATAGAGTAAGAAGAGGAGAGGACCAAAGATGCACCCTCAGGGAGCGCCACCATTTGGGATGTGGGCTGGAGAGGAGTTGCGTATAAAGGCCAAGGAGCAGAAGTCATCAGAGAGGTGGGAGGGATATCAAGAGTAACGAGAGTCCCCAAGACCAAAGGAAAACAGAATGCCAAAAAGTATCTTTGTAAACAACAGACAGGGTCTCACTCTGTTGCCCAAGCTGGAGTGCACTGATGCAATCATGCTTCACTGCAGCCTCGAACTCCTGGGCTCAAGCAATCCTCCTGCCTCAGCCTCCCAAGTAGCTGGGACCACAGATGCACATCAGCAAACCAGGCTAATTTTTAAATTTTTTGTAGAGACAGGGGTCTTGCTATGTTGCCCAGGCTGGTTTCTAACTCTTGGCCTCAAGCAGTCCTCCCTCCTCGGCCTCCCAAAGTGCTAGGATTACAGGTGTAAGCCACCACACCTAGGGTTCAAATTTTGTTTTTAAAGGCTGAAAAAAAGGGGTTACTGGGTTTGACAATAAAAATATCATTTGTGAGTTTTATAACAGCAATCTCAACGGAGGTGTTGATATAAAAATCAGATTTTAATGGAGTGAAAAAATTCAAGGAAGAGAGGGCTCTAAGAGGTTTGGTAATAAAGGCATGGCCTAAGACTAGATTGGGAATTAGCAGGATTAAATCCTTGTTCCATAATTTTCCAGCTGTCCAACCACACTTGGATTCAGTTTCTAAATCTGTAAAACAGTTTTAATAATCCCTGTCTCAGAGAGGTTTTTGAGGATGAAATGAGAGGACAGTTGTGATTGTGTTATAAAACCCAAGCAAGTAGGAATGAGTATAAATTATGGATTTTCCAGCCATTCTAAAATCTTCCTGAGGATACAAAGCAGAATCGCAGAGAGCTGGAACACACAGTTCCACCTCCTCACAGAACTGCTGTTACTGGAATGGGCTGCCGGTGATGATCTACCTAACAATATGGGAAGCAGTTCTGTAAAACACTGGTTCATCTGCTGAAAACATATCAGAGATGTTGTTTTTACATGAGTCAGCCTCATCTCAAAGGTGATGGCTGGGAGCATCCCCTCTGGTCTTGTGTGGACGGAAACAGTCAAACTCTTTAGAATATCTGAAGATATTTATTCTGAGCCAAATATGAATGACCATGGCCCATGACACAGCCTTCAGGAGGTGCTGAGAACATATGCCCAGGGTGGTCAGGGTGCAGCTCGGTTTTATACATTCTAGGGAGGCATGAGACATCAATCAAATACATTTGAGAAATACACTGGTTTGGTGGAGAAAGGCGGGACAATTCGAAAGGAATGGGGATGGGGGCTTTCAGGCTACAGATAAACTTAAACATTTTCTGGCTGCCAATTGGTTGAGTTTGTCTAAAGACCTGGGATCAATAGAAAGGAAATATTCAGGTTCAGATAAAAGATTGTGGAGACTGAGGTTCTTTTGAAGTCTCATAGTGGCTGCCCTTAGAGACAACAGATGACAACTGTTTCCTATTCAGACCTTTAGAAGGTGCTAGACTCTCAGTTAATCTCCTCAGGATTGGGAGGGCCTGGAAGAAAAAGATCTAGCTATGTTAACAGAGATTCTTTAGAGATGTAAATTTCCCCCCCACCCCCCAGAAAGGACAGTTTTACAGGGCCATATCAAAATACGCAAAGAACCATGTTTTGGGGTAAAATATTTTGATTTTCTTCTTTGCCACATAATGTTATGCCAGATTCAGAAAGGAAAGTAAGTAGCAATATGTAGGGTTAAATAAAACCCATCTGACGAGAATTTATGGCTTGTAGGGCATGACTCCCCAGACCCCTTAGATAAGAATTGGTGCAAGATAAGAAAAAATCAGAGCTTAGTCCTCAGTCTGAATATAAGGAATAATTGTGCTTCTCCTGAACAATTGGCCTGCTTTTATCTTGTGACTGACTAACTGAGTTTCCCTTTTGCAATGGTTGCTAGAAAGCTTAGAGTCAACCATGTGGCCCACCCATAAGGTGCCATGGGATGCTTTTTTTGTACTGGATTCTTCTCCAGTCCTCCTTAATGTTCCTACTTCTACTATTCTCATATTTTAAACCTGTGCCACACTATTTTATATATGCACTCTTACAAACAGTCTTAAATGTTTTCTGTTATAAGGGATGATATTGAAACCCCCTTTGGAAAATTATGACAGACAGCGAAAGCTTATCTAAAGAGATAAGCAAGACTCCGTCTTGCTTCTAACCTCCAAGCTATCCTTGTTCGTTCCTGGGGGTAGGCTGAACTAACTTTGGGAGAAACTTAGTTTATAGTTTAAGTAAAGATGGTAACAGCCCTTTCCCAAGCAGACCTCCTTTTTGCTTGGGGACTAGATTGCCTTCGTAGGACTAACATTAGCCACAAGATTAGAAATTACGGTTTAGGAGTCATGCAGCTGGAGGCTACAAGATTCTGACCCTCCCTAAACTGCTCCTAAGATCAGTGCTTGAGATATTTTGCATACCCTGCACTTGATGGATCATCTGACACTACCCAGATCAATAAACTGGCTCATCTGCTCTTATGGCCCCCACCCAGTAACTGACTCAGTGCAAGAAGACAGCTGACTCACTGCCGTTTCATCTCTGACCAATCAGCACCCTTGGCTCACTGGCTTACCGATTTCATCTCTGACCAATCAGCACTCCTGGCTCACTGGCTTACCGATTTCATCTCTGACCAATCAGCACTCCTGGCTCACTGGCTTACCAATTTCATCTCTGACCAATCAGCACTCCTGGCTCACTGGCTTACCCCCCATCCACCAAGTTATCTTTAAAAACTCTGCTCCCTGAATGCTCAGGGAGACTGATTTGAGTAATAACAAAACCCTGGTCTCCCACACAGCTGGCTCTGTGTGAATTACTCTTTCTCTATTGCAGTTCCCCTTGATTTATCAGCTCTGTCTAGGCAGTGGGCAAGGTGAACCCCTTGGGTGGTTACAATATAAATAATTGTTCTAGGCATGGTGTCCTGCTAATTTTCCATCCCCTATTTGATTTTTATGTATGTATCAATACATCTCCAGTCTTCCTATACACTCCATGAAACTGAAACTGTCATGCCCTTGGGTACCTTCCTTAACATCAGAGCTCATGACAACAGCTAACACAACCTTCTCTAGGGGCAGATAGGAATGCTTTATGTGTGTAGATGTTTATGGATTCATTGAATCACAACAATCTTTTTATGTCTACTTCACAGATAAGAAAACTAAGGCACATCAAGGTTCAGTACCTTCAAAGCCACGTAAATAGTAAGGAATGGATCTAAGATTAAAAACCCAGTCGCCCAGCGCCAGAGTCTGTGCCACCAGATGTACCACCTCTCTACAAACTCATGGAAACTCTGGGATACAAATGCTTCAGTATTTTGGCTTGCATGCTTTGTAAGATATTAACAAGAAGGGCTGGGAAGCCTTCCTTGTTAATATAATATCTTGCAAGTTCTGGGATGAGGTAGAATTGTATGTTCTAGCTCTCTGCGATCCTGCTTTTTATCCCGAGGAAGATTTTAGAATGGCTGGAAAACTCATAACTTACACTCACTCTTAGTGTGGGTCTTCTTTTTTTTTTTTTTTTTTTTTTTTTTTTGAGACATTGTCTCATTCTGTCGCCACGCTGGAGTGCAATGGTGCGATCTCGGCTCACTGCAACCTCCGCCTCCCTGATTCAAGTGATTCTCCTGCCTCAGCCTCCCAAGTAGCTGGGACTACAGGCACACACCACCATGCCCAGATAATTTTTGTATTTTTAGTAGACAGGGTTTCACCATGTTGGCCAGGTTGGTCTCGATCTCCTGACCTTGTGATCCACCTGCTTCAGCCTCCCAAAGTGCTGGGATTACAGGCGTGAGCCACTGTGCCCGGCCAGCATGGGTTTTAAAACTCAATCACAACTGTCCTCTCAGTTCCTCCTCAAACACCTCTCTGAGTCAGGGGCTATTAAACCTGTTTTACAGATTAAGACATGAAATGTAACAGTAGCTGGACAGCTAGAAATTGGTCTTCGCGAAATAAATTACATAAAATTTCTTTCATGTGTGAACCCTGAAAATCTGAGCCAGGTCTCAGTTAATTTAGAAAGTTTGTTTTGCCAAGCTTGAGGACATGCGCCTGTGACACAGCCTCAGGAGATCCTCACGACATGTGCCCAAGGCGGCCAGGGCACAGCTTGCTTTTATACGTTCTAGGGAGCCATGAGACAGCAATCAATACATGTAAGATGTACACTGGTCCTGGCTAACACGATGAAACCCCATCTCTACTAAAAAAATACAAAAAATTAGCTGGGTGTGGTGGCGGGCGCCTGTAGTCCTAGCTACTGGGGAGGCTGAGGCAGGAGAATGGCATGAACCTGGGAGGCGGAGCTTGCAGTGAGCCGAGATCAGGAGCCACTGCACTCCAGTCTGGGCGACAGAATGAGACTATGTCTAATTAATAAATAAATAAATAAATAAATAAATAAAAGACGTACACTGGTTCTGTCCTGAAAGGCAGGACAACTGAAGTAAGGAGAAGGCTTCTAGGTCACAGGTAGATGAGAGACAAATGGTTACATCCTTTCGAGTTTCTCATCAACTTTTCCCAAGGGAGGCAATCAGATATGCATTTATCTCGGTGAGCAGAGGGATGACTTTGAATAGAGTGGGAGGCAGGTTGTCCCTAAGCAATTCTCAGCTTGACTTTCCTCTTTAGCTTAGTGATTTTGGAGCCCCGAGATTTCCGAGATTTATTTATTTTTCACACATGTAATAGGATTGGCAAAATATAGCTAAAAATAGTATGTCTAAGTAGAAGTCTTAATGAATACAGATCTCTTTGTTAAATACGAAGTCATTTTTAATTAGATTAATCAGCCTCTCTTGGTTTCAAACAGTCCTAATCTTCCTAGAGTGCTAATTGTTTATACCCTACAAGGATCTTATGTTTAGTGTTTTTAACTTTTTGGAAGTAGCTGGATGAAATAGATATGGGCCTAGGAGAAAAGCAATACCATATAAACACGTCACATCAACACATCCTGCTATTGATCAACTTATTAGCATAAAAATGGTCCAATGGGCATCAGAATATTGAAGAAACAAGGAGATGATGTTGCTGATTCAGGAACTTCTCACTTCTTATTCTTTATTTCTCCTTGGAAGGTAGTTAATGAGATTATAGTTTTAATCCTGGGCATGCTTGGCCACTCTATCTTTAGTATAGGCTTATGGATATTAAGAACGTTCTTGCTTAATAATTACGATATGAAGCTAATGCTGTTTCCTTCTCTTCGATATCCTGCTCATTCCTCAACAGTCAGGGCCCAGGCAATGTCCCACCCCCTCCACAGAATAGCTCCTCCATTCCTGCCCACTTGAACCCACGTTGACACAACTTCCTTCTAAATCCCTGCAACATTCTCTTTGGCCTGTATGGACACATTCAATACTTACCAGTTGACGCTGTCAATCATACATCAATGTCATATATATATGTCAGCCATTAGATGTAAGTTCCGTCCAGACAGGAACCGAGTCTCTTTACATTACCAAGTCCACATCACCGTGTACAATGATAGGGCACTATAAATGTCTGTTGAATTAATAAGTTCAGGAAAGAATGAGTGAACGAATGAATGGGAAGTGAGTTGGAAGACCTCTGCAACTGACCAACTCTGCCCTTGCTTAGGGTAATGTTTCTCTAAAAGAGGTCTTTGAATCTTCTGCATCTGAATCATCTGAAATGATTGAGATGCAAAATCCTGGGCTCCATCCCCAGTTCCTTTCATTAGAATGTCTGGAGTTGAGCCTAGGAATTTGCAGCTTAACAAGCACCCTAGGTGATTTTTTTTTTTTTTTAGACAGGGTCTCATTCCCATCGCCCAAACTGGAGTACAATGGTACGATCTTGGCCCACTGCAGCCTCGCCCTCCCGGGCTCAGGTGATTCTCCCACCTCAGCCTCTGAGTAGCTGGGACCACAGGTATGCACCACCACGCTCAGCTAATCAGGTGATTCTTTAGCCCACAAATTTGAGAGCCACTGGTTTACCAGTGTATGTTTTAGCAGATATTTTTTGACTGCTTCATTGGAATAATCTGAATTACACACCACACCTCTCCACAGATTTTATAATTAAGCTCAAACTTGTAACAGTTTGTAATATTCTTTTGTAAGAAATCAATTTTCCTGGAAGAAAGAGATGTTTAGTTCTGGGCACCAGTGTTGTGAGATCACTGGAATTAAGGCAAACAGCAAAACCCATAGTATTTGTATACCATGATGAGACAGCCAAATGCCTAGGCAGATAAAACAGTGTCCCCAGAGAACCTCCGACCCACCCCACAAGTGTTGACATCAGATGCTTTTGTGCAGATGAGGGAACCTGCCCAGGGCCTCGTCTGAGCCTGCCCACACGTGCACTGGGGGAACGGGGTGGAGCCACAGGCAGGGGGAGGAGCCTGGCTCTTCAGTTCCTGTGTGGTGACCTGGGATTCGATCTGTGAGGTGGGGGACTTGTTAGCTGGAAGCCACCTCACTTTGCTGAGTTTTTTTGTTTTTTTCCCTTTTCGCCCAATAAAACCCTCCTCTGCCCACCCTTCAATGTGTCTACATATAATTCTCCTGGTCTTCTGACAAGCTAGAGCCCAGTTTTAGCTGAACTAAGGAGCAAAATTCTGCAACATTTTGGCTCCTAGGTGTGGGGCTTGAAGAGGGGTGGGTAAGATGTGAACCAAAAAATCTTTTTCCCCTTTCGCTTCCAAGCCTTTTTGTCCTTGGATTTCTTCTGAGGGTAGAGGAAACTGCACACCCCCTCACCCCAATGGCTGCAGGCACCTGCGAGATAGACTGGCGAATGGTGGGTTCCCCGCTCCCCTCCCAGCCAGGGTTGGGGTGCATGGCCCACGGCCCAAGGGTGCCCAATGGTGGACAGCAATTAAGTTTCTCTCCCTGTTGGAGGAACCCATTTGTATAAGATTAAGAGGTATTTTCCCCAGGCATCTTTCCAACCCTGCATTTTAAACTATTTTTTCCTTTTCTCTACCCTGTCAGCATTTAACTTTTAAGTGAGAGGTTTTTTTTCCTTTTTGAAGACATTTTACTAGGCCAGGAATAAGGATGGCTGTTTATATTCTCTGTAAAGTTTTAATTATAAAAAAGGATTTGTGAGGTTGGTCTTAAGCTGTAGCCAGTCTGGTGGGCTTTGCATGACTTTCTGTATGGTGAGTAGCAAACCTTGCTGCGGGCCTCCATCTTGTTTTAGGGAGCATGACCTGTAACCACGTGGCAATGTTTTGTCTTAGCCTCCACCATTTTACAATGGCGGCTGGGTTCAATCCTTGCTTAGGGAATAAGTCCTTTCTGGTTTGATATCTGCATGACCTGTTGCTGATTCTCTTCCCCTCTAAGAACCGCCTTTTATCTTCCTTTCTCTGAGCACCTGGGACATCACCTTTAGCAAAGTTTGAAAGCCAGAAATATTGGCCACTTGGCACGGCTAGTTGGGTAATAAGGCAGTTAAAAGGTTTTTCTCAAAGAGCACTCAGCTTAATTAAAAGTGGATATCCAAGTTATAAGTATATTTAAAAGGTCTTTATGTTTTTTGTTTGTTTGTTTTCTTGGATCTCTTTGCTGGAAAAGGGCTTTTTCTCAGTAGACTGAATTATTTTTCTCCATTTTGCCTTGTCACTCTTAATGTATGCATGAGAGGCCCTAAGATAACTTCTGGGGGCATGGGACTCCTTGGGAAAAACAGACAAGGTGCCACTAACCCCGTTTTGGGAAGAAACCTGTTTTTTCTCATGGAACCCCGGGAATTAAATGCAGATGTATCCCTCTCAAAATCTGTTTTTGCCTCCTAGTCATGCCTATTTTATTAGGCCTTAAAAGCTGCATGTTTTTCTGGCCCTGTCTCTTAAAGGGCACCACCCGGAAGCCAATAATCCAATTAGGAGATTGGCAGATGAAAAATTTCACAGCTACTGCATTTTCTTCTGCCTGTGTAGTTAAATATGTGTCATGTATGTGATGTCTATAAAAAAGAGCTCTACTTCATTGACTTAAAAGACGATAAGCACTTGAATCAAATATTTTTTAAAAGGGAAGATAAAAGCTGTGGTACCTTTCAGTTCACATGACTTTAATCCTCGAGAAATAAAAGCAGCCTTAAAGATTATTGGTAAAATGCAGATGTCATCAAAATGTAAATAGGTGATCTAAATTATGCAGGTCAGATATTAGGTTTGCTAAATGTTTTAAGGTTATAAACTGCCTTTTTTGGTTTTTGAGAACAGTTTGACTTGCCTGCTTCACAACTGGTGAGGCCTACAGACATATGGAATAAACCACACCCTTAATTATGCTGGAAGGAGTCAAACCTTGGCTGCGACTTGTACGTAATTATAACAACTTACTAGGTTCTACATAAAAGTTAAAAATTGCTGGGAGTTACCATTATAACATGTAATTGAAACTACTGGAAATAGATTTACATGTGAGGTGTATAAGAACAGTAAGATGTGTTTTTAGCAAAAGATGATAAGAAGGTGTAGAAATGTAAATTCTTTCCTAGGCTTGAAGGATTGTTTTGAATTAGATAAGCTAAAGCTGAAGGTTTAATCAAATGATGAAAGGAGTATAAAAATTAATCTTGGCCGGGTGTGGTGGCTCACGCCTGTAATCCCAGCACTTTGGGAGGCCGAGGCAGGCGGATCACCTGAGGTTGGGAGTTCGAGACCAGCCTGCCAACATGGAGAAACTCCATCTCCACTAAAAATACAAAATTAGCTGGGCGTGGTGGCACATGCCTGTAATCCCAGCTACTCGGGAGGCTGAGGCAGGAGAAGCACTTGAACCCGGGAGGCAGAGGTTGCGGTGAGCCGAGATTGTGCCATTGCACTCCAGCCTGGGCAACAAAGAGTGAAACTCTGCCTCAAAAAAAAAATAATAATAATCTTGCAAAAGAAATTCCATGTGTGAACATATTAACTAAATTCAAATGGTTATTATATGGTCTTCTATAAATTCAGCATTGAAATAAAAGCACAGCAAGGTACTCTTAAGGCACTAATCTGCTCTTTAGCAAAATTTGTAAAAGGTTATAAAAGGTTTTTTGCTTTTTTAAAATTTCTGAGTCATCATTTTGGCAAAATAAATAATTTATGGCAATCTCGAATTGTATTTCATAACATCAAGTGTTTTAAATTTCTAACACATAACAGACTTCCCAAAATCAAACTTCAGTTTCAAAATTGTCTTTCCTGATGCCTGGCTTTTTGGATGCTACAGAGGGCCCCTGGAGTATCCAAAAGAGAGGGGAACAGGATTATTTGACATGTTTAAGCACATCGGATTGCCAAAATGATGTTTAATCTTCAGGTTAGATTTTAGAGAATTATATTAATATATGTTCCAAAATTGTATGGGATGTCTAAAATTCTAATGTCTGAGTATACGCTATCAATCATAATTAAGGTTATTAAGTTATTGTAAACCACGGAGATAACCAAATTTATTTGTCAATCATGTTTCTGACTATAACTACCCTGGACATTTTATTATTTACAGATAATTGTCTTATTTTGATCCTCTTCAAAAGATGGTTTATAACCAGCTATAGAACTTTGACAGGTGCTCTGAAATGCAGGTTTCTGATAACTTTGGAGATTGTGACATTATTCCAAAGGAAAAACATACAGGACTCATGAAAAGATGAAATGTTTATGAATATAAAGCAAAACAAGAGTTAACTGAATGGTCTAAACTAATACAAAACTGAAGTAATCTTTTTGACTTTTGCTTGAAATATTGCTGATCCTTGTTTTGTTTTTCAGAGTCAAGCAAACTTATTTTGAGCTATTTACAGCCTTTAATCATTGAGTAAGGTATACTCCTGTGAACAAAATTTGGAGTATATTTGTCTCTGTCTCTCTGCCTGGCTTCTCCAGAATTTGGAAACTAGTTGTGAGTATTCTTAATTTATGGCCATATAGTTGTTTGCATCAGTGCAATAAGAATCCATTTTCTTTTGCAACAGCACACAATTGGAGAAACTGGTTGCAACAAGACACAATTGGAGAAACTGGTTGCTTTACTGAGGCTTTGACTGGAAGGGTATGCTTCCCTTTAAGGAGTCAAGCTTGACTTGCAGAGTCAATAAAGCCCCATAGGAGAAACTGGCCTCATATCTTCATACACAGTCCCCATACAGGGTTCCTAACCTGCGGTAGGTAAAGAATGTCACTTTCCAACAGACCCAGGGACCATATCCCTTGAAACCTCAAGAAGAGAGGAGTTTGCCCAACTCATCGGTATTTGAGGATACAAACCCATGACTAGGCTCAGCTTTAAAAGGTCTTATTTGAGATTCTCTGTGGAACAAAGTTCCATGAAAGCCGATCTAAAAGGCCTATGTAGAAATAATTGTTCTTGCTGCACTTTATGCAAATAATCGGGCCAAGTATAAGACTAAAGTCTATTTTGCAAACAACTCAGTCCTATCATGATTTGTTTTTAACAAAAATGAAGACTAGAGAAAGAGAAATAATGTTTCAAAACTTGTCATTAGGTTCTAGATTCATTCATTGTTTTTAACTTTTTGCCTACATTTTAGACAAACCCTGCTTGTTCCTGTGAACCAAACAGCAATCTCTGGCTGCAGCTCAGAAAAAAACAAAAGGGATGGGTGATGTAAAAATCTGGATCAGTATTCTCCTTCTGAGCAATTATCCTGCAAATCCTTCCAGGTGATGAAAATAAATAGGATGCCCACCACCCAGAGGTTTCCTTTTTGGGAAAGTAAGACAAAGGGAGCTAACCAAAGCCAAGCCCCATGCGTCCAAATCTTAGCAAGCATAACTATAGCCACCAGTCATCTGGGGGTGTCACAAGACATCCTTTTCTCTCCCTGGTTGGAGAAGAACTCAATTCCACCGCTTCATCTCAGCATTCAGCTTATAATAAGGAGTCCACGCAACCCCCCTCAAGACGTATTTTTGTCCCAAATTCAATTCCAAACTTCAGCTCAAAGCCCTAGGAAAGAAAACTGGATCTGAGGAATCCAGAGACAGATGATAATGGAGGTTAAAAGACATAGCACAGGTGAGCATGACTAATTCCTGCTGCTTAAGCCAAGCTTCCCATTACAGGGATAAAGGTCATGCTAGTATCCACGGCATAAATGAGGTCTAGGGAATTCACAGGCTACTGACAGCAGGGGAGACAGGGCGTATGTGGGTAAGAGTGGATATTCCCACCCCTTAGGCCCTCCTTTTAACATGGGTGAAAGCCACTTTGACACCCATAGGTGGCACCCTGTTGTGGCTGCCAGGACTTGGGGATACAAGGACAGAGGAAAGAAAGAGGAATGCCTCACTTTCCGTCCCTCACGTACTCTGGGTGTTTGCTAGTAAGAGAAAGGAACCAGGGATGCCTGCTCCCTTCTTTCTGGATGGGTAGCCATTCATCTTCAGTCTGTATCTCTTTTGAATGCCTCCTGAACCCCTGGGACTCCTCTAAAAAACACCTTCTTTTTCCTTTTTTTTTCCTCTGTCCTCTCTTCAGTGATATATAATGGTGTCTCTGTACTATGAGACGCTCCCTTCAGATGCATCCTCCAAACTGGGAAGAGTTAATTTCCTAAACCTTAGGCTGGTTGGTTTAGTACTGGGCTCAGGAGAAGGGAACCCAGAAGTCCAAATGCTGGCAAAAGGGTAGTTTCATTTTTTATTTTTTTAACCAGTTGGGCTTTTGGCCTCCCCTCCCACTTTGCAAACCAGTAAAAGGCCTTGGGATTTTTTGAGCTGTCCTTACTGTAACCTCCTTGTTTCATTTTGATATATGTTTCCTAATAACCCAGTTGTCTATTCTCGCCTTCAGGCTATCAAACTCCAAATGATCATGCAACCAGAGCCTCGGACGATGGCCTTTTCTGCTGGGGATACTTAGATAAGCCTCTGAGGGAGATCTGACTGCTGTTTTCCCCCAAAACAGTGCCCCCTGTTAGCAGAAAGCAGTTGACTTCGGTCATCATCCTTATCCTTACCTTATTCTAACCGCCGTTGGATGTACTTCTTTAGAGGGGGGAATGAGACAGCCAAATGCCTAGGCAGATATAAAGGTGTCCCCAGAGAATCTCCGACCCACCCCACAAGTGTTTACATCAGATGCTTCTGTACAGATGAGGGAAAATGCCCAGGGCCTCATCTGAGCCTGCTCACATGTGCACTGGGAGAATGGGGTGGAGCCACAGGCAGGGGGAGGAGCCTGGCTCTTCAGTTCCTGTGTGGTGGCCTGGGATTCAACCTGTGAGGTGGTAGGCCTGTTAATAGGACTCCATCTCACTTTGCTGAGTTTTTTTCTTTTTTTTTCCTTTTGCCCAACAAAATGCTGCTCTGCCCACCCTTCAATGTGTCCACATGTCTAAAGTCTCCTGGTCATGTGACATGAACCCAGTTGTAGCTGAACTAAGGAGCAAAATTCTGCAACAATGATGCCTTAAAGATATTTCTGCCTGCACAATCATTTCTTTTCTTTTCTTTTTTTTGAGACAGAGTCTCACTCTGTCACCCAGGCTGGAGTGCAGTGGCATGACCTCGGTTCACTGCAACCTCCACCTCCTGGGTTCAAGCGATTCTCCTGCCTCAGCCTCCCAAGCAGCTGGGATTACAGGCATATGCCACCACGCCTGGCTAATTTTTATATTTTTAGTAGAGACGAGTTTCACCATGTTGGTCAGGCTGGTCTTGAACTCCTGACCTCTAATGATCCACCTGCCTTGACCTCCCAAAGTGCTGGGATTACAGGCATGAGCCACTATCCCTGGCCACACAATCATTTCACTTAGGAGTTTTATAACTTGCAATAGTTGCTAAGAAAAATAGCATTTTACCGGGGCAAACTATGGTAGATTCTTAGTCTTCTCTTTGGTGGTGGCCTCTGTGATCTCTTTGGAATAGCTCAAGAATGCTGTCTTTTGGTCTTCCTTCTTGGAATGTCTCAGGACAGGTGACATAGGACACTGAGCTGGAAGAACACACATGCACAGACACAGGGAACTGTTTTCTAAACCCAGGTGTCATTCCTGCTCTGAAAGCAGCTTCTAAATGGAGCAGACAAATCCAACTGGAGCAGGAGTAACCGCATCCCCTTCCATCTTTCACCGTATTAGATAAATACTTTTTTTTTTTGAGACAGGATCTCACTCTGTCACCCAGGCTGGAGTGCAGTGGTACGATCATGGCTCACTGAAACCTCCCCCTCCTAGGCTCAAGCAATCTTCCCACCTCAGCCTCCTGAGTAGCTAGGAGGCTACAGCTATAACTACAAGCACCTGCCACCACGTTCGGCTAATTTTTTGTAGAGACAGGGTTTCTCAATGTTGCCTAGGCTGGTCTCCAACTCGTGAGCTCAAGCAGTCCTCCCATGCCAGCTTCCCTAGGTGCTGGGATTACAGGCATGAGCCACCATGGCCTGCCCAAGACATTTTTTTTTAACGAGAGATTTTAAAAGCTTAGCAATGAGGCCAGGCGCGGTGGCTCACGCCTGTAATCCCAGCACTTTGGGAGGCCGAGGCGGGCGGATCACGAGGTCAGGAGATCGAGACCATCCTGGCTAACACGGTGAAACCCCGTCTCTACTAAAAAATACAAAAAATTAGCCGGGCGTGGTAGCGGGCGCCTGTAGTCCCAGCTACTCGGGAGGCTGAGGCAGGAGAATGGCGTGAACCCGGGAGGCGGAGCTTGCAGTGAGCCGAGATCGCGCCACTGCACTCCAGCCTGGGCGACAGAGCGAGACTCCGTCTCAAAAAAAAAAAAAAAAAAAAAAAAAAAAAAAAAAAAAAAGCTTAGCAATGAGAGAATAAACCCAACAGGTCTACCATTCCAACTCACCTTTGCTTTTTTCTTTTCTCCCCTTCCACAGTAGGAGGTATCCTCTCTCAGTACCTAAAGCTTTGATGTCACCTCCTCTAACAGGTACACCATGCAGTGTAGATCATTCCAAGTCTTTGTAAGCACTAAGTTATAGTCTCTTGAAGAATTCCATTGAACTGGTTCCAGAGTTGGTGTCTCTTTTCTAATCCTCCAATTATATGATAATCACTTGAAATTCAAGTCACTTGTTACTAGGATTGCAAGAAACAGAGGAATCAAATATATATATATATATATATATATATTTTGAGACAGAGTTTCATCCCTGTTGCCCAGGCTGGAGTGCGATGGCATGATCTCAGCTCACTGCAACCTCTGCCTCCCGGGTTCAAGCAATTCTCCTGCCTCAGCCTCCCGAGTAGCTGGGATTACAGGCATGCACCACCACATCCCGGCTAATTTTTTGTTTTTTTTTTTTTAGTAGAGACGGGGTTTTTCCATGTTGGTCAGGCTGGTCTCGAACTCCCGACTTCAGGTGATCCGCCCACCTCGACCTCCCAAAGTGCTGGGATTACAGGCGTGAGCCACCACGACCGGTGGAATCAAATCTTTTCTTCTGGAGTTCTTTTAATGCCTTTAATCCAAGGTCCCAGCTCTCATGCTCACTTGAACTAACTCTCCCTCCCCCTCCCCCTCTCCCACTCCCTCAGCTTTTATAGATTTTTCTACAATACTTTCTCCTTACCCTTGTTAAAGCATTTGTTATCACTTCCATCCTTTACTGTTTAATCTTTCTCATAAGCACAAATACGCGTGCACACACATACACACACTCACATGAGTTCCCCGTGCCGGCTGCAAGTCTGGGTGCTGTTTTACTCAGCTATCTACGTTGGACCTGTGTTCCTGTTATTCCACAATATTACCACATTCCAGGAGGAGAAACCATTTTATTGTCTATTTCTTATTTTGATCCACATATCACATTAAAATGGAGCAAAAGAAAGGGTCTCAAACAGACAACATGAGTGCCTTCTTTAAGATGCTGGCCCTATAGAAATAGATTTCATGTTTTCCAAAGAGGACCCGGTACAGCCCAGCCGCGGCCAGTCACTTGGCGCCATCTGCTGGACATGGACAAACAATCGTAGGCGGGGAACATCAGAACTGACGCATAGGTGCCCACTGCAAACCTGGCTCCCTGATGAACCAAAGGTTTCCCACTGAAACGAGACTTTATATCCCTTTATAACAAATCATCTCTCCAACTTCTTATCAATATCTCAGAAGCTAGGGAGTCTTTTCCACTATGGTTTTCCTATTTCCTCTGCTGGTGCATAAAGTGCCTTTGCTTTGTTTAACAAGCAATAAACAATTTTTTGTTTTGCATGTCACTGTATCCCCGGCTTCCTGCATAGTGACTGGCACATGTAGGAGCTCCAAAATCGGTGGGTTTTTTTGTTTCTTTGGCTTTTAAATGAAATAATAAGTGATTGATATCTGAGTTGGGGAAGATGACACACAGATATTCCTATTTTCATCAGATAGGTTTGTTTTTTTGTTTTTTGTTTTTTTTTTCTAGACATCCCAGCCTGGGTAGGTGGGTAATGGTTTAGAAGCTCCTAAGGATGAACCTCTTCCCACCGCTAAAGTATTGAATCTGCTAAAAATAAGGGAGGAAACACTAATAAATAAATAAATAAACCAGGAAAAAACCCTTGTGGGGAGGGGAGACAGGAAGGAATAAAGACTTTGCAGTATAGATTCTCCATGGAACCTGGCCTAGAATTGGATGAGCCTTCAATGCTCAATATACTTTTCAAAAATTGATGATTAACCGATTTACTCAGTGCAATGGTTAATTTTATGTATCGATGTGGGTAGGCGCACGGGCATGGTGGCTCCACGCCTGTAATCCCAGCACTTGCAGTGGCCAAGGTGAGCGGATCACTTGAGGTCAGGAGTTCGAGACCAGCCTGGCCAACATGGCGAAACTCTGTCTCTACTAAAAAAATAAAATAAAATAAAATAAAAATAGCCAGGCATCGTGGCGTGTGCCTGTAATCCCAGATATCCAGAAGGCTGAGGCAGGAGAATTGCTTGAACCTGGGAGGCAGAGGTTGCAATGAGCCAAGATTGTGCCAGTGCACTCCAGCCTGGGTGACAGACCAAGACCCTATCTTAAAACAAACAAACAAACAAACAAAAAAACCTAAAATAATAGGGAAGCAGGTATCAGGGAAATAGGGAAGCAAAGGAGGCAGGTCTCGATGGCTAACTCAGTATGGGCAGAAGAGTCAAAGCTGCCTCCAAATTTCTAACTTAGCAAATGGGCAAATGTTGATGGCTGGAATTAAAACGAAAAATAGAGAGGATAAAGCAATTCAGCCAAAAGTAATACATTTAGGATTGTTGTCAGAGGCATTCAAACCAGAGCAACTCCATCTTGGGTGAGGACTAGGAAAAATGAGGCTGGGACTTGCTGGGCTGCCCTCCCCGAAAGTGAGATATTCCTAGCCTCTGGATGTTTGTGGCTAAGGAAACAGATTGATAACCTTTACTAAACAGACCCAGACGTAGGAGTGTCCTGTGTAGAAAGCAAAAAGTTTCTTCCTCAAAGTTTCCCTTGTTAAAGAATAAATCATAAGTGTTAGAAGTAATAGTTCCTTTTAAAGACTAACTTCCTTCAAGCCTCCTTGCTTTGTGCTAATAACTCTTTGTTAAGCCCTATGCTATGTAGCTGTTAAACGTGCTCACAGGCACATAGTACATTCTATGTCCTTGTACTTTAACCAAGATATCTGTGCGGGAGGTGCTCACAGGCATGTCCCAGCTCGCAGCCTATGCCCCTTCCTTATTTGGGAATGTTATTACTTTTCTAAGTCCTTTCGTGACCAACTTCCTCCTTTCCCTTGTTCTCCATTGCTTTTACCTATTTAGAGAAGTTTTAAATTGTCAGCTAATCGGGTTCAGTTTATATTGTAAGGTCTGGCTCCAGCCAATGGAGACAGGACAGAGTAGCAGGGACAAGCTGCGTAAGGGATAAAAATTGCTTCCCATTCCCTTTGAAAACTGGCACAAGAGAGGGATGCCCTCTCTCACCACTCCTACTCAACATAGTGTTGGAAGTTCTGGCCAGGGCAATCAGGCAGGAGAAAGAAATAAAGGGTATTCAATTAGGAAAAGAGGAAATCAAATTGTCCCTGTTTGCAGATGACATAATTGTATATTTAGAAAACCCCATCGTCTCAGCCCAAAATCTCCTTAAGCTGATAAGCAACTTCAGCAAAGTCTCAGGATACAAAATCAAGTGCAAAAATCACAAGCATTCCTAAACACCAATAACAGACAAACAGAGAGCCAAATCATGAGTCAACTCCCATTCACAATTGCTTCAAAGAGAATAAAATACCTAGGAATCCAACTTACAAGGGATGTGAAGGACCTCTTCAAGGAGAACTACAAACCACTGCTCAGTGAAATAAAAGAGGACACAAACAAACGGAAGAACATTCCATGCTCATGGATAGGAAGAATCAATATTGTGAAAATGGCCATACTGCCCAAGGTAATTTATAGATTCAATGCCATCCCCATCAAGCTACCAATGACTTTCTTCACAGAATTGGAAAAAACTACTTTAAAGTTCATATGGAACCAAAAAAGAGCCGCATTACCAAGACAATCCTAAGCCAAAAGAACAAAGCTGGAGGCATCACGCTACCTGACTTCAAACTATACTACAAGGCTACAGTAACCAAAACAGCATGGTACTGGTACCAAAAGAGAGATATAGACCAATGGAACACAACAGAGTCCTCAGAAATGATACCACACATCTACAATCATCTGATCTTTGACAAACCTGACAAAAACAAGCAATGGGGAAAGGATTCCCTATTTAATAAATGATGCTGGGAAAACTGGCTAGCCGTATGTAGAAAGCTGAAAACTGGATCCCTTCCTTACACCTTGTACAAAAATAAATTCAAAATGGATTAAAGACTTAAATGTTAGACCTAAAACCATAAAAACCCTAGAAGAAAACCTAGGCAATACCATTCAGGACATAGGCATGGGCAAGGACTTCATGTCTAAAACACCAAAAGCAATGGCAACAAAACCCAAAATTGACAAATGGGATCTAAGTAAACTAAAGAGCTTCTCACAGCAAAAGAAATTATCATGAGAGTGAACAGGCAACCTACAGAATGGAAGAAAATTTTTACAATCTACCCATCTGACAAAGGGCTAATATCCAGAATCTACAAAGAACTTAAACAAATTTATAAGAAAAAAGCAAACAGCCCCATCAAAAAGTGGGCAAAGGATATAAACAGACACTTCTCAAAAGAAGACATTTATGCAGCCAACAGACACATGAAAAAATGCTCATCATCACTGGCCATCAGATAAATGCAAATCAAAACCACAATGAGATACCATCTCACACCAGTTAGAATGGCGATCATTAAAAAGTCAGGAAACAACAGGTGCTGGAGGGGATGTGGAGAAATAGGAAAATTTTTATACTGTTGGTGGGACTGTAAACTAGTTCAACCATTGTGGAAGACAGTGTGGCAATTCCTCAAGGATCTAGAACTAGAAATACCATTTAACCAAGCAATCCCATTACTGGGTACATACCCAAAGGATTGTAAATTATACTACTATAAAGACACATGCACACATATGTTTATTGCGGCACTATTCACAATAACAAAGACTTGGAACCAACCCAAATGTCCATCAATGATAGACTGGATTAAGAAAATGTGGCACACATACACCCTGGAATACTATGCAGCCATAAAAACGGATGAGTTCATGTCCTTTGTAGGGACATGGATGAAGCTGGAAACCATCATTCTGAGCAAACTATCGCAAGGACAGAAAACCAAACACCACATGTTCTCACTCATAGGTGGGAACTGAACAATGAGAACACTTGGACATAGGGTGGGGAACATCACACACCGGGGCCTGTCGTGGGGTGGGGGGAGGTGGGGAGGGATAGCATTAGGAGAAATACCTAATGTAAATGGCAAGTTAATGGGTGCAGCACACCAACATGGCACATGTATACATATATAACTAATCTGCACATTGTGCACATGTACCCTAGAACTTAAAGTATAATAATAATTTTAAAAAAATTGCTTCCCTTCTTTATTCAGGTGTGTTGTCACCATTATTCCATCTGTGAGGAGCACCCTTTCTGCAGAAAGTAAAATTACCTTGCTGAGAAAACTTTTTGTCTAAATGCTGATTTTTCCTTATGGTACCAAGGAACAAGCATTCTGTTTTTGAATAAACATTTTACATATAACAAAATGGCACATACAGGGATACATTCCCCTCCGGGGGTGGCCTCTAGTCCTCTCTCATGAGGAGGCGCGCGTTGTGGTGGCCTTAGGGGTAAGGAATCGAGACCCACCTGGTGTGATGAATAAACCCGGACTCTCAGCAACGCAGAAAGAAACTGGCCGCGACCTGGAGTAAAGGATCCTCACATACCACGTGGACCGGGTGACCTCATGCATGAGCCAAGGAAGGAAACACTGGAGGAGCCAGTAAAGCATTCCTTAGTCAGGACTAAAGCGGGGCCATAAAGCATTCCTTGGTTGGGACACATACCAAGGTAAGAGAAACAGCAGGAGCGGTAAAGCATTCCTTAGGTCAGGACTGAGAAAAGAAAAGCCGCGGGGTTGGGGGGAGGATGGGGGTGGCAGTGAAGTATTCCTTAGACAGGATGTCTTAGAGGTTAAAAAGAGGTGAAAAATCCCCATTAGGGGAAGATTAAACATCACACAAACCTCGAGTAGTAAAAAGGATATTCAAAACTTCCCTTTCCCCTCTTCTCAGGGGAAGAAAGAGGCTAAGCTCCACTCCCACTGCCACTCCCTAGGAAAAGGGGGAGGAGAAGAGAGAGCAGCAGCATGGGTGGCTGGCAGAGGCAGGGAAGACCAGCAGAGAGAGAAAAAGGCAGAGACAGAAAGCAAAAATCTTTCGGCAAAGTTCCAAAGTTCTCTAGACGAGGTTAAAAAAAGAAAAAAAAAAAAGAAAGGGAACTCAAGAATGCAAAGAGAAAGAAGGCAAGGTCGGTACTTTAAAGAAGAAGGTCAAAGAAAGTGCTATAAGGGCTGTGGATGTAAAGATAAGGAGGAAAGACAAGGGGGGGCCCTCTGGCCCAGGGTTAACGACTCAAACAACTTGAACCTGGCATCTGCCAAGCCTCTGGGCCGATGGCAGCCCTGGGCCCAGACTGCAGCCGCGCAGATCCCACCCAGCCCAAGAGACTGAGTGTAAGGGAGAGAGGAAACAGAGGATGGCAAAGAGAGAGAGAGAGAGCGAGACCGAGCAAATGAAAGAGAGATAGAGGGAGAGAATAAGTGACAGAGAGACGGAAAGAGACAAAGATCAGAGAAAGACACAGAAGGTAAGACTAGGAAGAGAAATAGTGTAAAAGGAAGTCACAAAGTTAAAGCATGTCAAAGATTGTCTGTGAAAGCCATAAAAAAAGTTATAAAAGAGAATTTATGCAAGAAATATTGTATAATTGAAAAGTAATTAGGCCTCCTGAATGTAAAACTATTAAAGGAACAGTTTATGTGCAAGGTATATAAGGAAAATAAAATATACTTTTAGTAAAAGGATTATAAGGAGGCATAAGAATATCGATTTTTACCTACATTAAAAGGTTAAAAAAAGGTGCTAAAGAAAATTCAAAAGAAAAATAAATATTGCTAAGCCAAAGGGAAATATTATCCAACCCCTTATAAAGAAAATCTTATTCCAACTGCATCAAAGAACCCATTAGGGGCCCTCCAGCACAGAGTTAATACCAACAAGTTTCCACCTCCAGCGGCTCCTAGACAGTCCAGGGTACAAGCCAGCAGGGGGACCTAGCCACGGACAGACACTTCCTGTGTCAGGGAGAGGGCCAGGCGGTCGTTAGACAGCACAGCCCAACCCAAGGCCAGAGGCCAGACAGTGGGGGCTTGGGCAGGAGCAAAGTCTAGGGGTGGCCAGGTGAGTCACAAGGCCCCTCATCCCCAAGGCCGCAACGCACAGGGGCGATGAGGGCCACAGAGAGGCCGAGACCTTGAGAGAGGGGCAGGGCCACCAGGTCCCCTAGGCAACACTAAGTAGGGATGGGGCAGGAGGCATCACCATGGGGCTTAAGCCCCAAGATATGCAAAGTCCTAACAAAATAAGAAGCCCCAAAGGGTCCCTCAGAAACAACATAAGTAAACATTTTTAAAAAAGGAAATTTCTCAGCAAGAAGACACTAGGAACTATAAAGTCAAAAAAAAAAATACCTATAGGTTGCCTTACTTACATTCCACTGCTGATGTCCCCACATTTAAAACAAAAGCTCAGTTTCTCAGAAATTATATACTTGGTTTATCTTCCACTTTCCCTTCCCTCAGAACTAAGTCTTTTAGCACAGGTGCCACCCCTAGAATCTCCAGTACACCAGCACCAGCCTGGAAACCACATCCTCATCAAAGGTCAGAAAGAAGAAAAACTTGAGCCAGCCTGGGAAGGACCCTACCTTGTGCTGCTAACCACTGAGACTGCCGTTCACACAGCAGAAAAGGATGGACACATCATACCTGCGTCAAGAAAGCATCATCACCATCAGAGTCATGGGCCATTGTTCCAGGGTCAAGCCCTACCAAGTTAAAGCTACGAAAACTTAATCTATCTTTTCTTTTTATTTTCTTCCCTTTAACTACTCTCCATCTCATTAAGGTAACTAAATCTAACTCACCTCAAGTTATTACTTTTAATGCCTGTTTAGTTATCACTCCTCCCAGACACAATGACAAGACCAAAGTCTCTATAGTAAAAGTAAAAAACCTAAGGCAAACAAGAACAATTGAGACAAGGTATCAGGATGTAAATGCCTGGCTAAAATGGATTAAATATTCCACCTGCACTCTAAATAAATGCAATCGTTACGCTTGTGTGCGTGGTAGGCCAGAGGTCCAGGTTGTCCCCTTTCCACTCAGATAATCCTCTAATCGACAAGACATGGACTGCATGGTAGCTCTTTTTCAAAATCCTACAGCCTGTGACAGTGAACTGTGCCAAAATCTCTCTGCTATTTCCTAAAATGCAGTACCCTGCGGGTCAGCCCCCGAGGGCCATCCAGCCTTGTAGGGACCAGCCCTACAGGGTCTGTGGGTCTTTCACCCTGTGTGCAGAGACAAGAGATCATAGAAATAAAGACACAAGACAAAGTGATAGAAGAAAAGACAGCTGGGCCCAGGGGACCACTACCACCAAGATGCTGAGACTGATAGTGACCCCAAATGCCAGGCTGTGCTGTTATTTATTGGATACAAGACAAGGGGGCAGGGTAAGGAGTGTGAGCCATCTCCAATGATAGGTAAGGTCACGTGGGTCACATGTCCACTGGACAGGGAGCCCTTCCCTGTTTGGCAGCCAAGGCAGAGAGAGAGGACACAGCTTACACCATTATTTCTGCATATCAGAGACTTTTAGTACTTTCACTAATTCTGCTACTGCTATCTAGAAGGCAGAGCCAGGTATACAGGGTGGAACATGAAAGTGGACCAGGAGCGTGACCGCTGAAGCACAGCATCACAGGGAGACGTTTAGGCCTCTGGATGGCTGCGGGCAGGCCTGTCTGATGTCAGGCCTTCCACAAGAGGTGGTGGAGCAGAGTCTTCTCTAACTCCCCTGGGGAAAGGGAGACTCCCTTTCCCGGTTTGCTAAGTAACGGGTGCCCTCCCTAGGCACTGACATTACTGCTAGACCAAGGTCAGCTAAGTAACGGTTGCCTTCCCAGGCACTGGTGTTACCGCTAGACCAAGGAGCCCTCTAGTGGCCCTATCCAGGCATGACAGAGGGCTCACACTTGTCTTCTGGTCACTTCTCACTGTGCCCCTTCAGCTCCTATCTCTGTATGGCCTGGTTTTTCCTAGGTTATAATTGTAGAACAGAGATTATTATAATAGTGGAATAAAGAGTAATGCTACAAACTAATGATTAATAATGTTCATATATAATCATATCTATATTCTATTTCTAGTACAACTATTCCTCTTCTATGTATTTTCTTTATTATACTGGAACAGCTTGTGCCCTCGGTCTCTTGCCTCGGCACCTGTATGGCTTGCTGCCCACACAGCCTCCATCTTTCAAGACCAATTTTACCTCATGTCTCCAACGACAAGGGGAAAATTTGGCGTTCCTTGGAGACTTAACAAGCAGTGAGTTCAGGCACTTCCAAGAGCTGACCCATCAGTCCACCGTTATTCATCACCAAGCAGATGTATGGTAGTATTGCAGAGGACCTTTACTGGACATTCTGCCAAACAATTAGAGCAGTACTTGCACTCTAGTTCAATTGGCTATCCCTTTTACCCTGGCATTTCATCAACCAGAAAAGCTTTTTCTTTTAAAAACTCAAGCAAAATAGCTAGAACAAGACTTGTTAAGAAAGTTTGCAGAGGAAAAAACTATAAAATCAAGAGGAGGGAACCGTAGAAAGTAAAAAGTTTCCCCTTCACAGTTTCCCTTCTTGTTAAAGAATAAATCATAAGTGTTAGAAATAATAGTTTCTTTTAAAGACTAACTTCCTTCAAGCTTCCTTGATTTGTGCTAATAACTCTTTGTTAAGCCCTATGCTATGTAGCTGTTAAACGTGCTCACAGGCACATAGTACATTCTATGTCCTTGTACTTTAACCAAGATATCTGTGCGGGAGGTGCTCACAGGCATGTCCCAGCTCGCAGCCTATGCCCCTTCCTTATTTGGGAATGTTATTACTTTTCTAAGTCCTTTCGTGACCAACTTCCTCCTTTCCCTTGTTCTCCATTGCTTTTACCTATTTAGAGAAGTTTTAAATTGTCAGCTAATCGGGTTCAGTTTATATTGTAAGGTCTGGCTCCAGCCAATGGAGACAGGACAGAGTAGCAGGGACAAGCTGCGTAAAGGATAAAAATTGCTTCCCTCCTTTATTCAGGTGTGCTCTTGCCATTTTTCCATCTGCGAGGAGCACCCTTTCTGCAGAAAGTAAAATAACCTTGCTGAGAAAACTTTTCGTCTAAATGCTGATTTTTTTTCCTTATGGTACCAAGGAACAAGCATTCTGTTTCTGAATAAACATTTTATATATAACATCCTGATATCCCAATATCTTGAGAACAGAAGCATTCCTAATTTTGCTTTAAAGATAGTAATATCGATTCTTGCAAGATATAGTCATTAAGAAAATTAATCCTTTATCACAAACCCTTGTAGCAGAGCACATCTCCCCATAATCTTCTTTATCCTATGTAAATGAGTATTATACCTAGGGTGGACATGTTTCTTCTCCTGCCTTCGGGAATGCCCTACCCTGTCTATGGAGTAGCCATCTTTCACCACTCTACTTTCTTTTTTTTTTTTTTGAGACAGCATTTCACTCTTGTTGCCCAGGCTGGAATGCAATGGCACAATCTCTGCTCACCACAACCTCCTCCGCCTCTCGGGTTCAAGCAATTCTCATGCCTCAGCCTCTCAAGTAGCTGAGATTACAGGGATGCACCACCACGCCTGGCTAATTTTATATTTTTAATAGAGACGGGGTTTCCCCATGTTGGTCAGTCTGGTCTCGAACTCCTGACCTTAGGTGATCCGCCCGCCTCGGCCTCCCAAAGTGCTGGGATTACAGGCATGAGTCACCGTGCCCGGCCCCACTTTACTTTCTTAATAAACTTGCTTTTGCTTTGCACTGCGGACTCACCCTGAATTCTTTCTTGCACGAGATCCAATAACCCTCTCTTGGGGTCTAGATCGGGACTCCTTTCCAGTAACATTGTGAGATCCTGATTTTGAGATGCCCAAAAAGTTGCCAGCCATCAGTGGATTACAGAGGTCTGAAGATGTGGGGAGGAGGTGAGCAAAGCCATGAGAAGGAGTGAGATTGTCTAGGGAGAGGAAGGAGAGCACAGTATGGGTGCAGGGGCCAGGCTTGTGTGGACACATCTGGAAAATGCTAGAGCACCCCATTAGCAGGTGACGTTCCCCAACAGAAAAGTCACCCCCTCCAACCAAGCCTTTGTCAGTCACATACAAAAAAGTTTTAAATCTCTCATCTGCCTTTCTCTGGTTTCACACTTGTTCAGAACCCAGGCAGGGAAGAAGAGAACTATTTTCTGAGGCCCCCTGAAGATCCTGACAACAAAGAGAATAGTTGAAGTGTCAATATCCTTCCTTCCAGAAAGTGTTCTGGCTTCCAGGCAAACTGCCACCACCACCCCAGCAACCTGAGATCAAGGCACTGGAGTCTGCCTAGCAAGCCCAGGTCCCAGCCCCAGCCAAGGGAATATTGAGTGAGCGTGCTGTTGTGTGCGCACCCCAGAAACTTTACGACTCTGTCACTAAAGGGAGCCACTCCAGTGGTTCTTCCCAAAGAAGTCAGCTTCAAGATGACTCAGTGTCCCCATGCCAGAAATAGAAATGGCTGGCAACTTTCACATGTCAGTTTCTTCTGCTAACAACAATTCCACACCCTGTTACATGCCCATTGAATTTAACAACGGGAGGTCCTTAGCGATTTTGGACACAGCAGATGGATTTTCAGTCCAAAGCATTCAGGAAGCACTGAAATCCGTGCCCCCATCCCCACTCCCGTTCTGGGGCTTTGTAATGCATATCAGCATATTGAAGACCATGGAAAGCAGTCTCCAACATTTTGTTTAACTCAAACTTTTTGATCCATAATCCTCCCTCCTTTCCAGGCAGAAAACTTTCAAATATTCCATAAAACATCAGAAATTCAAGGGACCATGTGGCCAGGCACAGTGGCTCCTACTTATAATCCCAGCACTTTGGGAGGCCAAGGCGGGCAGATCACCTGAGGTCAGGAGTTTGAGACAAGCCTGGCCAACATGGCGAAAACCCATCTCTACTAAAAACACAAAAATTAGCCAGGTGTGGTGGCAGATGCCTGTAATCCCAGCTACTCGGGAGGCTGAGGCAGGAGAATCACTTGAATCCGGGAGCTGGGGGTTGCAGTGAGCCAAGATTGTGCAGCTGCACTCCAGCCTGGGTGACAGAGAGAGACTCCCTCTTAAAAAAAAAAGAAAAGAAAAAAGAAAGAAATTCAAGAAACCAAGTATATATTGAAGAAATTTGGATGAAAAGATAATTAATTAGAAAAAGTGGTCATAAAGGGAAAAGATGAACCAAGAGAGGCCTTGTTATTTAGTGATTATTTTTAGATTGGTAGAAACTTCCATATGTTTTTAGGCCTAGGGAAGCAGGAAAGATGGCGCATATGAGAAACAGAATAATTCATGGAGCAAGGCCCTTAGGGGATTTATAATCAAGTAGCTTTTACTTGGTAAATACTTCTTATATGAATAATAAATGAAAGGAAGTGAAACCCAAAATTTGTAAGTTTCAAATGCAAAGTAGATGAATAATCATTCTTTTGAGATATTTCCAAAGTTAGCATAACAATTCCAAGTCATTGAGTAAATATTCTCATCAATATTTAAGATTTAAGGCAATTGTTTGGAATATTTTGGGAGTTATGAATAAAACTCTGAATCCTCTCTGCAAAAGGTTTCTTTCTTTTTTTTTTTTTTTTTTTTTTGAGATGGAGTCTTGCTCTGTCACCCAGGCTGAAGTGCAGTGGCACAATCTCAGCTCACCGCAACCTCCGCCTCCCGGTTCTCCTGCCTCAGCCTCCCCAGCAGCTGGGACTACAGGCACATGCCACCACGCCCCACTAATTTTTTGTATTTTTAGTAGAGACGGGGTTTCACCGTGTTAGCCAGGATGGTCTCGATCTCCTGACCTCGTGATCCGCCTGCCTCAGCCTCCCAAAGTGCTAGGATTACAGGCATGAGCCCCCACGCCCGGCCTCTGTAAAAGGTTTCTACGATGAGTTTCAGGGAATTCAATCCTAGTTTTCAAATTTGCCACCAAAGCTGTGGTTGGTCCAGGGGGTCAGGAAGTGGCACCTGCCACCCAGAGGTGAGTAAAATGCAGAAAACCACTGCCAATAGTCCCAGATGCCTACAAGCCCTGGGCTAATAACAGTTAAGGAAACATGAAAGGGGCTGCAGATTCATCTGTTGGAAGCCCACACACCTGTTGCAGCCTCAGCTTTTCAAACCTGGCACAGACACATCTTCTCAGTTGTATCCTAAAGCCTGTTGGCAAAGGCATTTCAGAAATATAGTCCCTAGGCTTCTAAGGCCTAAGATACAGAGAAGAGCATAAAAGGTGCTAGGAACAAGGCCGGGCATGGTGGCTCACGCCTGTAATCCCAGCACTTTGGAAGGCCAAGGCGGGTGGATCACCTGAGGTCGGGAATTCGAGACCAGCCTGACCAACATGGAGAAACCCAGTCTCTACTAAAAATACAAAATTAGCCAGGCATGGTGGTGCATGCCTGTAATCCCAGCTACTCGGGAGGCTGAGGCAGGAGAATTGCTTGAACCCAGGAGGTAGAGGTTGCGGTGAGCTGAGATTGCGCCATTGCACTCCAGCCTGGGCAACAAGAGCGAAACTCCATCTCAAAAAAAAAAAAAAAATGGTGCTAGGAACAGTGCTGACGATATCTGGCCCACCCTCTTTGCCCCTCTCCCTTCTCCATGTCCACTCCTCTTAGCAGTGCACCTTATAACAGAAGACCAGATAGAAGGCTAAAAACCAGCACAAGAGAAGTCTGGACCCTGGAAATGGGTGGGTGAGATCGAAGTACAGAAGGGCTATGGAAGTCTGGGGAAAAACAGGAGGTCCTAAGGGGTAGAAGTTTTCCTCCCTACTATAAAAGGATAAGCTATGTTGGGGCAAGAAGTATCATCTAAGGTCAGTGGAGAAACTGGCGCAGAGAGCTAGGAGCATAGAGAAGCCATAGCCGCCGCTTTCCTGTGTACTCTGCAATGGGCTGGAATGCTTTTCTACAGCCTGAAGGTAAGAGATCTACAAGGTTGGTGCACTAGCAATTGTGGTCCTCCAGACTTTGGATGTGCTCACATTAGGAACCTTTTGGCAAGGACTTCACGGATAGCATTGCAAGCTGAGGATCTGTATAAAATGATCAGATCCAGGATTCCACTAGTTGGTAAAAAGTCTTTGTGTGCGTTTGAGAAAGGAGTTACTTCCTTGGGAAGACGCAGCTTCACACCAAAGTGCATGACTTGGCATGCTTCAGCCTGCATTCATCCCCTTGGGGATGCAGTGAACAGCCTGCACAACTGTACACAGCCGCCCCAGTCAAATCCTAGCAAAAGACTAATCTACAGTAAATTTATGTTAGCAAACTTAGATACAAGAATTTTGACTCACCATTGAGTCATTGTAAAAGTAGTGTTGGTTTTAGTTATCATTAAAAAGACTCAACAATTTAGAAATAATGTTGAGAAGGATAAAAAAAATTTACATGCTGCTCTAAAGATAGAAAGAATCTAATTCTATTGGAGAGCTGTAACTCTTAGAATAAATGAAAAGGAAACGTGAATTGAGCAAACCAGTGTTGATAAACACAAGAAAGGGACGTCATAAAATGACATCGCCCCAAATCCAGCAGAGTCAATATCATCAAACTATAATTAGCACAAGTCTCCAAGGAGCATGAATCATATTGAGAAATAGGTTTTTGATCTTGAAAAGTAATATGAGAACTAGAGATGAAAACTAAGCTGTAGATGGCACACTGCAAAAAATTGAGGCTACCGAGGGAATGGAATGAGACAGGCTGCCGCTCACCTGCCTGCCCTGTCTCCAAAAGCACAGGCAAAAGAAGCAAATGAGGCGTTAAGCAGCATTAAGGAGACAAGATGGAAAGGAGGAAAGCATTTTTTAAAAATTAACTGAATATTAGCTGGGCGCAGTGGCTCACGCCTGTAATCCCAGCACTTCGGGAGGCCAAGGCAGGAGGATCACCTGAGGTCAGGAGTTCGAGACCAGCCTGGCCAATATAGTGAAACCTACTAAAAATACCAAAATTAGTCAGGTATGGTGGTGGGCACCTGTAGCTACTCAGGAGGGTGAGGCAGGAGAATCACTTGAACCCGAGAGGCAAAGGTTGTAGTGAGCTAAGATCGTGCCACTGCACTCTAGCCTGGGTAACAGAGTGAGACTGTCTCAAAAAAATGAAAAGAAGAAAGAAATATTAACTGGATATTGAGATATATGTAGAACAGGTCTATGACAAATTCCCTCCTCAAATTCTCCAGGTTCTGATTCAGATCCAAAAACTACACAGCAGACCATATAAAATACATCTTAGAACTTACAGATAGTGGCCGACTCTTTAGAAAGAGTCGTCTTAAAGTAGTAACTTTATTTGTTTAACACTTATTTATGAATATTTATAAATGAACACATGAATATTTGTAAGTGAACACTTATTTATGAATATTTGTAAGTGAACATTTATTTATAAGTTTAACACTTATTACGAATTCTTTATATGAATCATATAAAGAATGCAAGTAAACAACTTAGTACTATTGTTATATTCTTTGAAGTTGCTGGGACTATTGTCCCATCACTTGATTAGAGTCTTCAATTCTCAAACTTGCTTTTCTGTCCCCATTCCTCGGGGTACTCTGGCCCCGGACACCTTCAATGCCCTCTCCTTCCTGATACTTTTCCTCACTTGACTTCGGGGACGTTGCTCTCTCCTAGTTACGCTTTCTCTTATCTGGATGCTCCCTCTTCTCTCCTCTCCAACTTTTTATTTTCTTTCAGCACCCCCCCTTAAATTGGAGGAATTCTCTAGAATTCAGCCATTTTTTTAAAATTTAAATTTTAATTTTTTTATTTCCAAAGGTTATTGGGGAGCAGGTGGTGTTTGGTTACAGGGGTAAGTTTTTTACTGGTGGTTTGTGAGATTTTGGTGCACCCATCACCTGAGCAGTGGACACTGCACCCAATTTGTAGCGTTTTATCCCTCACCCCCCTCCCACCCTTTCTCCGTGAGTTCCCAAAGTCCATTGTGTCATTCTTACGCCATTGCATCCTCACTGCTGTGAGTGAGAACATACGATGTTTGGTTTTCCATGCCTGAGTTACTTCACTTAGAATAATAGTCTCCAATCTCATCCAGGTTGCTGCAAATACCATTAATTCATTCCTTTTTATGGCTGAGTAGTATTCCATTAGATATATAGATATATCACCGTTTCTTTCCTTTTTTGTGTGTCAGAGTCTCGTTCTGTCACCAGGCTGGAGTGCGGTGGTGCGATCTCAGCTCACTGCAATCTCCACCACCTAGGTTCAAGCGAGTCCCCTGCCTCAGCCTCCCAAGCAGCTAGGACTACAGGTGTGTGCCACCATGCCCGGCTAATTTATTTTGTATTTTAGGAGAGACGGGGTTTCACCATGTTGGCCAGATTGTCTTGATCTCCTGACCTCGTTATCCACCTGCCTTGGCCTCCCAAAGTGCTAGGATTACAGGTTTGAGCCACCGCACCCGGCCATACCATTTCTTTATCCACTCATTGATTGATGGGCATTTGGGTTGGTTCCACAATTGCAAATTGTGCTAGAATTCAGCCCTTTTAGAGGAGGTCTCTGAGAAGGACTAAGTCCATATTTCCAAGCTTAATCTCTATCCTGAGGTTCAGGCCCATTTTTCCAAATAGGTGTGGACCTCTTCATTCACCTATCCCACAAGTAATGCAAGTTACTCAGAACTAATCTCCTTCCCCCAGGGCAGCTGCCTGTCCTGGGTTTCTCATCTGCTAGGGTCTAAATGTTTGTGTCCTCCCAAAATCCATAGATTGAAATCCTCACCCGCAGGTGAGGGTATTAGGAGGTGTTATTAGTCAGGGTTCTCTAGAGGGACAGAAGTAAAAGGACAGATGCATATACTGAAGGGAGTTTATTAAGGAGAATTGACTCACACGATCACAGGGTGAAGTCCCACGACAGGCTGTCTGGAAGCTGAGGAGCAAGGAAGCCAGTAGTGGCTCAGTCCAAGTCCCAAAGCCTCAAAAGTAGGGAAGCTGACAGTGCAGCCTTCAGTCTGTGGCCAAAAGCCTGAGAGCCCCCAGCAAACCACTGCAGTAAGTCCTAGAGTTCAAGGGCCGAAGAACTTGGAGTCTGATGTTCAAGGGCAGGAAGCATCCAGCACAGGAGAAAGATGAAGGCTGGAAGACTCAGCAAGTCTGCCCTTCCACCTTCTTCTGCCTGCTTTTTCTAGCCTCACTGGCAACCAGCTGGATGGTGCCCACCCAGACTGAGGGTGGGCCTGCCTCTCCCAGTCCACTGAAGCAAATCTTAATATCCTCTGGCAACCCACTCACAGACATATCCAGAAACAATATTTTGCATCCTTCAATCTGATCAAGTTGACACTCAATATTAGCCATCACAGGAGGTGAAGCCTTTTGGGGGGTGATTAGGTCATGAGAGGAGAGCCCTCACAAATGAGATTAGTGCCCTCATGAAAGAGACCCCAGAGAGCTGCATCACCCCTTCCACCACGTGAGGACACTGCAAGATGATGTCTATGAACCAGGAGGCAGGCCCTCACCAGACACTGCCCGTGCCTTGATCTTGGACTTTCCAGCCTCCAGAACTGTGAGAAATCAATTTCTATTTATAAGCCACTCTGTTTATGGTATTTTGTTATAACAGCCAGGATGGACAAAAACACCATCTCAGCTAATACTGCTACCCTCCATTCAGTCGCCCAACGCAGAAAAGTTCGCCTTCAACAACTCCCTTCATCTCCTCAGCTACATCTCATCATCCTAAAGTTCTCTCCCCTCCATCTGCATAAAAGCTTCCAAGCGTAACCCCTTTTAAATAACAGAGTCAAATACATAACCTTTTTTGTAGCCATGATGGAAGTTCCCTAAGTGTCTGATTTCAAGCTTACTGAGAAAAGCCCAATCCAAAAAAAAAAAAATTCCTCCTTGCTGGCAGATCCCTGAAATCCCTTTGGCAGACAAGGTTTTTATTGCAGAATTAGAAATAATCGTAAATGCCAGAGGCTCTGGAAAGATGCCACCTGAAATTGAAAGGACACCAAAGTGTCAATGTTGTGTCATACAGCCTTGCAGTGAAAAGGGCTGATGGTGGGAGGAGGGGGGAGGGTGGCAGATAAGAGCAAAGAAGAAAGAGTGCAGGGTGCAGATAGCTGCAGCAAAGGTGGTGGAGGGGGGCACACTGTGAACATACAAAGAAAGTTCGCTTGAGCCAACCAAGCCAGAATCAACTAAAATATACTTTTGTGCTGAAGGTGAATTAAACAATTCGTGAGTATGGGAACCAAGGTAGACAGGAAATCATTTTATAAAAAGATTCACAGAGACTCTTCTCTTGTTTCTACAATAAACAGAATGGAGCCACTTCCCAGAATTATAATAAGACACAGTGAATGGGAAAGTTCTAAATTTATGTAAGATCGGCTTTTGAAGTCTCTGAAATCATTGCGATGGGAAGTACTGCCTAAGTGCTTCCAAGTTTACTAACAGATCTTCCTCTAGGAGTTTTCACAGCCAACCCTTCAAAACTTGGCCACCTTTGCCGTAATAGTCCATGAATATCCAATTGTCTCTGCAAGAAGTCTGTTATGACTGGGATTTCTTTCTGCCTCCCTTGGGTCAGATCAAATTACCTTGGTAAAAATTGCTTTCTGTAAAGCTAACCCACATTGGAGTAACCCCCATGTGACCTAAGGCATCTTCTCCCCTGGCTCCCAATAGATTCAGAAAAAGGAATGGATGAGGTCAGGAATAACACAGGGGTGACCAGTTGCAAAATTTAAAGATACAGCAGCTGGAGAAGTGAACCATAGGCCTTAGGAAAGAAAGAAGCAAAATGTTGCTGGCATCCAGCTGTGCAGATCTGATGAGATCAGCCGCCCAGAAATCTGTGTTACTGCTCCAGAAGACAATGCAATGTGCCTAAAAATTTAATGACTGTCTCCTGGCCTATAACAGGGAAGCAGGAACTCTGCCCGCAAAGCCGAAAAGGGTCAAGGCAACCTGGTGAGAGAAATGTTGACTTTTTGTGGGTATAAAAGGCACAGACAATCTAGCTAAGGCAGGTGTATTGTGATCTAGTGGAAAGTCGTGTATGAACCCCTCACCTTTTTTTTTTTTTTTTCAAAAACAAAGGAGTTACTGACTTTTCAAACCGCAAAATCATTTATGACAATTTAACCAGCTGTATTAGTCTGTTTTCATGCTGCTGATAAAGATATACCTGATACTGGGTGATTTATAAAGAAAAAGAGGTTTAATGGACTCACAGTTCCATGTGGCTGGGGAGGCCTCACAATCATAGCGGAAGGCAAAAGGCACATCTTACATGGCAGCAGGCAAGAGAGAGAATGAGAACCAAGTGAAAGGGGTTTCCCCTTATAAAACCATCACATCTCTTGAGACTTATTCACTACCATGAGAACAGTATGGAGGAAAACACCCCCATGATTCAATTATCTCCCACCAGGTCCCTCCCACAACACACGGGAATTATGGAAGCTACAATTCAAGATGAGATTTGGGTGGGGACACAGCCAAACCATATCACCAGCCAAGCATTAAGTCAGCCTCTACAGAAGGAAGAGGCTTAAATTCAAATTAATTTGGCATCTACTGAAATTGGATACCAAATATAAGAAATGAAAAACAAATTCTAATTTTTTTCAAGCCGGAGAGAAGCTAAGAGGTTATCTGTCTTAGCCCCTGACTTCCCTCACTGATGAAGAGGTCAAGGCCTAGGGGTGAGTTCTCAGGTAGGGCCCAGGTAGCCTGATACCCAGGTCTCTGTGTCCTCCCTCACTCCACCATGCACTTTTTCAGAGAAGTGAGACACCTTAGTTTGGAAAAAAAATAAGTGAGATGGAAAAAAGACAAATCACTTGTACTTTCCTACTACTGATCAATTATTTAATCCAAAGAAGTTAAAACTATGTCTAAAATTAGACAGCCAGGCCATTTTTCACTCCTCAGGCATGCAAAGAAGATAATGATAGTATTTTTCAGACCATCACGAGGAACTGTGGTGCATTACAGTGATTATTTTCCCAAATCACCAGCTCTGGCTAATTAATACTTAAACAGAAAATTTTGCTAAAGGAACTCATGACAGTTTTGTAGCAAAACAAGGAAGCAAAGACTTAACATTTCATCTGTGCTGTGCTTTGATTTGGTACAAAAGGCGGCAGGGATTAGACAGGTTCTAATGGGACAGGCATAGGAAGTAATTAATAAGCAGCATTCTTATCTATTATTTACAGAGGGCCAACCATAACCTAAGGGGTAAATACCTGGCTCTTTCCCAGTGAGTTTACTTTTCAAGATGATGATGATGATGATGATGATGATGATGATGATGATACTCACCCAGGCTGGAGTGCAATGGCACGATCTCGGCTCACTGCAACCTCCACATCCCAGGTTCAAGAGATTCTCCTACCTCAGCCTCTAGTAGCTGGGACTATAGGCGTGTGCCACCATGCCCAGCTAATTTTTGTTTTTTTAGTAGAGATGGGGTTTCACCATGTTGACCAGGATGGTCTTGATTTCTTGACCTCATGACCCGCCCACCTCAGCCACCCAAAGTGCTGGAATTACAGGTGTGAGCCACGGCACCCGGCCTATTTCAAGATTTTTAAACATGAGGCAGGCCCGGCACAGAGAGTTATGTCTGTAATTCCAGCACTTTGGGAGGCCGAGGTGGAAGGATCACTTGAGGTCATGAGTTCAAGACCAGCCTGGGCAACATGGTGAAACCCTATGTCTACAAAAAATACAAAAATTAGCCAGGCATGGTGGTGCATGCCTATAGTCCCAGCTACTTGGCAGGCTGAGGTGGGAGAATTGCTTGAGCCCAGGAGTTCGAGGCTGCAGTGAGCCACGACTATGCCACTGCACTCCAGCCTGGGTGACAGAGCAAGATGCTCTGTCAAACAAACAAAAAACATGGGAGGAAGGAGAGGAAGGAGGAGCTTAGCACAGCACACACACCGTGAACAGGCTTGTCTCAAAGCAGAGCCATGGTCCCTGGGACTCTGGGTACTTGGCTGAGGCTGTAGGTTGGACCCTAATCCCAGAGCCTCATTCTGATGGAGGCTTCAACCATACACCTTGCTTCTCATACAGGGAGTTGCTTTCATGCTGGATTTCAGGGAAAGGAAAGCAACCTATTAGAGGCATAGACACACACCTGTTTGAGTCTCTGTTTTCAGTTCTTTGGAGTGTACACCTAGAAGTGGAATTGCTGGGTCATATCATAACTCTCTGTTTAACTTTCCAAGGAACTCATCCTCGGAATATTTGGAACCAGTGATGAACTGAATCAAACTAAAGCTGAGACAAGCCCAGACCAAGGTCAACCACAGGGCAGATGATTCATGCAGCGACCACACCAGTGGCCTCACAGGAGCAGAGGCACACCCTTTGCTGCAGCAGTCCCCGACATTTTTGACACCAGGAACTGGTTTCATGGAAGACAATTTTTCCATGGATGGTGGTGGGTGGGGGGGTGGTTTTGGGATGAAATGGGTCCACCTCAGATCATCAGGCATTAGATTCTCATAAGGAGCACGCAACCTAGATCCCTTGTATGTGCTGTTGACAATAGGGTTCGCGCTCCTATGAAAATCTAATGCAGCTGCTGATCTGACAAGAGGCGGAGCTTAGGCCATAATGCTCACCCACCCGTTGCTCACCTCCTGCTGTTCAGTCTAGTTCCTAAGAGGCCACAGACCAGTACTGGTTCACCACCCGGGGTTTGGGGACCCCTGCTTTATTGGACATAATTATTAGGTCGTGTTCTTTCTGGTGGTGTTTGTACAGCTCTATTGAGGTATAATCCACATGCCATAAAATTCACCCCATTTGTAAATGTATGATTCATGGCTTTCAATTACACTTAAAAAGTTGTAAAACCATCATTACAATTCAGATTTAGTATATTTCCATCATCCCCCCAAAATCCCCTCGAGTTCCTTTGCAGTTCAAAGCCACCCCCAATTTCAGGCAACTACTGGTCTTTTTCTATTTTCCTTTTCTATTTTCCTTTTCTGGACATTTAATGTATATGGAGTCATAGCATATGTAGTCTTTGGCATCTGGGGTAGCAAGTATGAATATTAGTCTACCAGCTCAGATGCACATAAAAATATTACATATCTTTTCTTTTCTTTTCCTTCCTTCCTTCCTTCCCTCCTTCCTCTCTCTCCTTCCTTCCTTCCTTCCTTCCCTCCTTCTTACCTTTCTTCCTTCTCTCTCTCTCTCTCTCTCTCTCTCTTTCTTTTTGGACAGAGTCTCACTCCATGGCCCAGGCTGGAGTGCAGTGGCACCATCTTGGCTCAATGCAACCTCTGACTCCCAGGCTCAAGCAATTCTCCTGCCTCAGCCTCTCAAGTAGCTGAGATTACAGGCACGCACCACTACTGCCTGGCTAATTTTTATATTTTTAGTAGAGATAGGGTTTCACCATGTTAGCCAGGCTGGTCTTGAACTCCTGACCTCAAACGATCCTCCCAAAGTGCTGGGATTACAGGCGTGAGCCACCGCCCTGGGCCTCTTTACTTTCTTTAAACCCAGTTCTGCAGGGGTGTAGGGAAACCTATTTTCGGGCACCACTGGGGTCTGGAGAGGGGAGGTCTCCTTCCCTACGGCCATGCAAAACTCCAGGAGGGCTTTTGGTACCCATTGAAGTAAGGGCCATTTATTTTTCAGCCCAGCAACCTTGCCACTGATACCCTCATTATCAAATGGTTCTTCTAGGGAACAGTCTCTGCTGTTTCCAATGACAAGCCTGGGCAGCAGAATCTGCGGGAGGTTCCTGAAGTCCAGTAGGTGCATCCCAAGAGCTTGCTGTCTGTCTAGGTGCTGCAGGGACTGAGGCTTGAGTCCTTGACGCTCATAAGACCACCATCCCACTCCTCCTCCCAATCTGGGGGCGGGGGAGTCACTCCTCCCTCCAACTGTTGTGAAAGCCTCCACCCCACCCAGCTCTGGGTCCTCTTCCTCCAGGACATCTGGGGTAGATCATGGATGTATTGAGATCAGGCTTTCTCAAAAGACAAGAAGAAAGGCTGTACTTCTAAGAGCTGTTGCCAGGAGTCCAGCCAACGCTCCTGAAGGTAGGAAGCCCAAAGGGACTCGTTGCTAACTCCAAACAGAGGAGACTGGGGTGGAAAGGGAACACAAGGAACATTAAACACAGATTAGGATCTCACTAAAAACCTTCCCACACTGCTCTACATTTACCCACCACAAAACCACATCAACAAATCAGCTAAGAGCATGCTATTATTTCAGTTTTTTCGCTGCATTTAGATTCCATCTACCCATGGAAGTGTGCAGGAGGATGGAGTCACCAAACGGGATGATCCAGGCTAAGAAACAGAACCGGCTCTAACACAAGCAACAGCAACAAACACCATGCGCCAGGCATTCTTCTAGGTGTTGAAGACGTATTTCCTCTTTAATCCTCTCAGCATCCTTAGGTGAGGGTTGTGGGTCCAGAGGCCTTATCTAAAATTTTTGGGTGGCTGGGCACCGTGGCTCACACGTGTAATCCCAGCACTTTGGAAGGCCGAGGCGGGTGGATCACCCGAGGTCAGGAGTTCAATACCAGGCTGGTCAACATGGCGAAACCTCATCAATACTAAAAATGCAAAAATTAGCTTGGTGTGGTGGCACACGCCTGTAATCCCAGCCACTTGGGAGGCTGAGGCAGGAGAATCACTCAAACCCAGGAGGTGGAGGTTGCAGTGAGCTGAGATTATGCCACTGCACTCCAGCCTGGGCAACAGAGTGAGACTCCACCTCAAAAAATAAAATAAACCTTTGGGGCAAGCTCTGCTTTAGAGTCCAGAATTCTGGGGATTTTCAAAAGGCTATTCAATAAATGGGATTTATATCACATAACACCCTGACACTGTCTGACGCAGTTCTCCTATCAACTATTCGATTTTCCTTCACAAAACAAATTTAAAAATCACATCAAGGGATCTAAATAAAGACTGTAAATAGCTTTCCATCAGTTGGGTCTGGTCAGAAAAGAGGTTTGGTCCTTAGAACTTTCTGGATTTGGGAGTGTACTATACTCCCCATTTTACAGATAAAGGGAATGAGGAAGGGTAAGATGAAGTAACTTGGTCAAGGTCCTACAGCTAAGAAGTGGTTGTGGGGGGAGTGTGTGTGCATGTGTGTGTGCAGTGCTTCAGGGCACCCCCCCACCCCGACCCCACCACTGAGAGCAAGGAATCAGGAGAAAACAACTTTGACTGCTTTCTGTACCAGAAACTCACCTCGAGCCTCCCACACCAAAGCCATGGGCAGCTTGTGTGTGACCTTCTTCTCCTGGCTCTGAGCTTCACTGATGCTCATTTTAATTCACTTTCATAGGGTTGTTTTGTTCTCGTTTTTGTTTTTGTTTGAGACAAAGTCTCCCTCTCACCCAAGCTGGAGTGCAGTGGTGCAATCATAGCTCATTGCAGCCTCTCCCTCCTGGGCTCAAGCGATCCTCCTGCCTTGACCTCCCAAAGTGCTGGGATTACAGGTGTGAGCCACCGTGCCCCACCTATAGGGTTTTAAACAGTAAAAGGAGCCTAGTGAAGTACGACTTACCGCAGGCACCCCTTACAGGCCCCGGAGGGACCCTCTTCTGCCGATCCCAGGGTACAGCTGTGACACCGTCTTTTCTGCCTGGATTATCCCAGTAGATAAACAAAAATTAGAGATCGTCATTCCATTTCTCTCTGTATATATTTTTCCAAGCCCTTTTCATGAATGATCAGTTATTTCCTGCACTGATTTTTTTTTTTTTTTTTTTGAGACAGAGTCTCACTCTGTCACCCAGGCTGGAGTGCAGTGGCATGATCTCGGCTCGCTGCAAGCTCTGTCTCCCGGGTTCAAGCGATTCTTCTGCCTTAGCCTCCCGAGTAGCTGGGACTACAGGAGAGTACCATCATGCCCGGCTTATTTTTGTATTTTTAGTAGAGACAGGCTTTCACCATATTGGCCAGGCTGGTCTCGAACTTCTGACCTTGCGATCTGCCTGCCTTGGCCTCCCAAAGTGCTGGGATTACAGGCCTGAGCCACCGCGCCTGGCCCTCCTGCACTGATATAAAAAGAATTTTTTAAAATTCTCTATTTCTCCCCACTCCCATCCCCAGGCTCACTCCTTATAAAGCAGCCTCTAGCCTCATCTGCCCCTCCTACACCACACCAACTCGAGGGCCCGGAATTGGGTCTGGGGCAGTCGCTGACTTGCTTGCTTCTCTGCCCTGCTCTTGGGGTTAGCCTCAGGGGCAGGGTTGAGAGTCAGGCTTGGCCAGGCAGCAGGAGGTCCAGACAGCGAAGCAGAATCCTTCGGAGATACCAGGAGAGGGCGCATCTGCCTTTTTCCTGTTTCAGATTAGGTTTTGTTGTTGTTGTTGTTTTGTTTTGTTTTGTTTTCTCTCCCTCTCTCCCTTCCTCCCTCTCTCCCTCTCTCCGTCCCTCCCTCTCTCTCTCTCCCCCTCCCTCCTTCCCTCCCTCCCATCCCTGCAGCGCTACCCGGGTACTCTGGATGCACACAGGGCGGCTCTCGCTCCTACCTTGTCATCCTGCTGTCTAATCCGGGGGCAGCTTCCCTCCTCCACACCAGCAGAGGCTATTCTTCAGCAACAAGAATAGCCGAGCCTATTCGTCCGCAACAAGAGCCCAAGAAGCATCCTGCAGGCTTTCTGCTTTTTGAGTGTATTTTAAAGCAAAAACGAGTGGAAAGCTATGTATGCTCAGTTAACTATGTCTAGATGTTAACCTTTTTTCAGAAAACACAGATGGAGGCCTCCCTCCGAGGATGCCTGGCATTCTCCTCTTTCTGTGGGCGGCAGCGACCCCCTGCGGCTCCAGCCTCCACTACGGGATCTGCGGGAAGACACGGGGAAGACGAACTCCGCACACTGCATTTGATTAATGATTTATTTTGATTAACGCCGTCACAGTGACGCCTTAGAGCAGTCCCTGTTCACCCGGGTCCCAGCCTCGACCCCGCACGGACCGCGAGGGTGGGTAGCTGGGGGCGGACGCAGGAAAGAGGAGGGGCGGGGCCTTGGTCGGGTGGGGTATGGAATGGGCAGGGTGGGGGGGATGGGCGGGGTATGGGATGGGCGGGGCCTGGGGGCGGGGCCCGGGAAATTCCCCGGCGCGGGCAGGGAGCGGCTGGCTGTCAGCTGAGCTGCGCTGGGCGGGGTCGCGAGGCCGCGCATCAGCCCCAGGCACCCCAGTCCCCGCTGCCCCCTCCGCCGCCGCCGCCGCCCGCCGGCAGGTTCCCTGGTCAGCCTCCCATCCCGGTCGGGAGTTCTCTCCAGGCGGCACGATGCCGAGGAAACAGTGACCCTGAGCGAAGCCAAGCCGGGCGGCAGGTGAGCCAGGGCAGGGGGCTGCAGGGGTGGGCGAGGGGGCGGCGGCTCCTTCCCGGCGGGCGCTTCCGCGGCCTGAAAACGGTTCCCGCCGCCCTGCCCCGCGGCCCGGAGCCTGTCGGGGTGAGGGTGGCGAGGGGTGGGGCGGCCCTCCCGCGAGACGGCTGCCCTGGGAGGATCCCCAAGCCTCGGCGGGTCCTGACCTGGTGGGAAAGGGTGGGTAGTGAACACAGGGTGGGCCCAAGAAGGGTCCAGGGCCGGCCTCGTGGCCGCAGGTAACCCCTCTGCAAGTCACCCGGAGACTTGGAGGTGACGTCCTCCCGCAGGCTGGGAAGGATTCCGCAGCCAGTTCCTCGCCATAAGGAGGTGGTTACAGACACGCCTGTGGGAGACATGGGACCACTACCCGAGCTGAATGAGGTGCCCAGGGTCGGTGGGAATCCACATGGACTGCTGTGTCTAGGAGAGTGTGTACACTCTATATAGAGAGAATATTTGATGAGGCCGAGAACCCCAAAGGAATTGTTTTTGCCATCGAAATGCGTAAGCTACAGGAAGTAAACATCGCTCAAAGAAAATGAAACCCAGGTTCCGACCTGGCCTCCACCAGCAGGAAAACTGTTGTATGGAAATGTACGCCAAGGAACTGTTTGTAAGGATGAAATGGAAAATGAAAGCATAGAAAAGTAAGGCAATGTGAGGACCTCAGAAGCCTTTGGATCTGGTTAGCAAGGTGCAGGCTGTGTGAACAGAAGAACCCACCTTGCTCTTTTGACCCAGAGAGAGAAGAGTTAGTGGGGCCAGGCTGCCTCCCAGGACAGGCCCAGTTTTGGGGCGGGGGCTGGAGAGGTCCCAGGGCAGACCCCAAGGCCAGGGATTGCCCTGGAGTGGACAAGGCGAGTTTAAATGTGACCTGTAGAGAGAGGACGATCATTGATTTAAGTCCTGGCATAAGTCATCTGTTTTTCCACTGGGCCAATTTTAGGCGTTCTTTATATATTACGTACAACACAATAAAAGTAACAGCTTCTTTTTTAATAAACTAACCTTTAGGTTGTATATTATGCTAGGAATATAACTAACCTAACCTCCACCCCCCCACCGCCCCCCCAACCCCCGGAAAACCAAACTTTATTCTCGAGGGCAACTGGACACTGTATTATGTCCTGCCGAACCCCCGCCCTTACTTAGGTACAGGCGCATAAGTATTCTGGCCATGAAATACACCTTCTGTTTTATAGAGATTTGGCATATTTGATATATGTTCTTTGGAATTTATGAAATAGAAAACCCAAAGGAAAAAGAAAAAAACTTTTTAAAAAAAAATATTTCATTTAGAAAGAAAAAATTATTTAATAAGTTTTTGTTATTTCCACTTTGACATGTGTATGAGGAGTATTAGAATCTGTGTTATGAAGTGATACCCAGATGGCTTTGCAGTGACAGAAAACACTTCTAATTTTTCAAATAAGTTAGAAAAGAGGATTTTGAGAATCTGGAAGTGAATGCCGTGGAACTGTGGAGAAACTCCTAACAATACTGGCATGCTGAGTTTGTCACCTACACAGCAGAAAGCATTTTACAGGTATTAGACTTAAAAATACCTCGTTATGCTATATTTTCATTTCATTTCAACCAACATTTACTGCAAGCCTGCTATGTGCCAGTCTCTAGTAAGAATAACATGGAGAGAAAATAGACGGGCAGACGATAGCAGTAATTTCAGAATGGGCGGAGGAGGTGGAAATGCAGAGTGTTCTTGGGTGCTCGGAGTAGGGAACAGTTCATATGACACAGGACATCATATTTAAGCTGGACATTGATCTGTCCAGTGGAAGTTTGCCAGGACACAAGGGGAGCCAGACATTTCGGGCAGAGGGCAGAAGAGAGGCAAGGATGCAGAGACAGAAGAATGCAGGGAACCGTGAGCTCTTTAACGTGCCTTGGGTACGAGTGTTTTGGTGGCAGGAGGTGACTCTGGTGGGTCAGTTGGGCCTGGGCCCTGAAAGGCTACGTTTGTCTTGTTAAGAAACTGAAAGTCTGTCTTGTACGGGAAGGATGGACTCAGGGGAATGAACTCATATTGCAAAAGAAACCATGAGGGCAAGAGGACTGAAATTGACAGGGCTGAAAGCCAGTCATTTAGGAGGCTGTTAAAATGTATTCAACAGATATTTACTGAGTCCTGCCTTCTATGTGGCAAGTAATGTTCTCAGTCCTGGGGATACAGCAGTGGACAAAATAGGCAGAACCCCTGTCCTTTGTGGAGGTCAACGTGGCTGTGGTACAGACAAGATAAGGGCCTGAACTAAGCCTGTGGGGATGGAGAGGAGGCAGTGGATTTTAGAAACACTTAGAAGGGCCAGGTGTGGTGGCTCATGCCTGTAATCCCAGCACTTTGGGAGGCCGAGGTGGGTGGATCACTTGAGATCAGGAGTTCAAGACCAGCCTGGCCAACGTGGCGAAACCCTGTCTCTACTAAAAATACAAAAATTAGCCGGGAATGGTGGCATGCGCCTGTAATCCCAGCTACTTGGGAGGCTGAGGTGGGAGAATTGCTTGAACCTGGGAGGCGGAGGTTGCAGTGAGCCAAGATTTTGCCACGGCACTCTAGCCTGGGCGACAGAGTGAGACTGAGTCTTAATTTAAAAAAAAAAAAGAAAAAATAAGTATTTAGGAGGTAGAGGTGATGGCATTTGGTGACCCATTAGACTTGGGGCAAAGGGGGCTGGGAAGAATCAAGCCTTACTCCCAGGTTCCTGCCTTGGGGAGCTAGGTTAAAGCTGCTGACATTTTCTGTATATTACTAAAATATGAAGTCACAATATCACTTCTAGTGTGTAATGACGAGGCTGCTTTTACCCCATTAGTAGGATGCATACTCTAAGTTCTTTTTCCAAGGTGGGAAGGGTTTAGTCAATGCAATGTTAGAATCTTACCCCCCTTGTGAACCCAAACTCTTCATAGCATTTGCCAGTAGCCAACTCTTGTCTCTGGTCAAAAAGCAAGTTTTCACTGTCTAAAACTCATTTATCCCATGTAGGGATTGAACCTATGAATACTTCATTAGCAAATTTGAAGACTTGGCCATACCAGGGCAAGGGCCTAACCTTATACCGTGTGCAGTGTCCATTGGGGGGAAGTCAGTGTAAGGCAGGTACCATTTGCCACATTACGACTTTCTGACCACTAGAGCCATCCCACAGTGGAACAGACAGTGCCTGCTAAGGTCACTGCACCGTGCTCTGTCATTGAAATACTCAAGCCTGCTCTATAGGATCATGTGCCATCGAAACCAGACAAGACATTCTTGCATTGAATATATTGGTCTGGATCATTTCTAAGGCCAACTCAGCAATCAGATGTATGCTCGTGTTTACAAGGTCAGGTCATTACTAGAATTACTTGATCTCTGGAATTTAAATGTATATACACACACATGCACACACACACACACACACAATCAGGAATTGAGATAGCAGATCTGGGAATAAAATCTAGGGGACTTGCTTTTGGCCATCCACGTACTAGGCAGTCCTCAGTCTTCCTCATTGGTGGAATCTTGACAAATCCTGTGCTCAATTAATTCATCCTTCCATCATTAAATATCACTTTTGCCTAGAAATAACATACTTCACATCTAGGTCAGTTGATTATGGGAAACTCTGTTATTAGATAGAATCTTAGAATAAATGGCTTAGTTCCAATTTCTGTAACCTTCGAAGACATGTGCAAGGATATGTAATGTATCTCTGTCTTTCCTCAGTTGAATGTAGCTCAAGGTGATGTTAAAAACAGAGAATGAAGCTTTCTGTAACTGGCATTCCACCGATAGATATTTCATATGTGCACTGCACAGTGATAGCTCATAGTGATGTCCTAAGATAACCTAAGAATTATGAAGTGCCCTTTGAGTCATCCAAAATCAGTTAAATTAGTTTTTTTTTTTTTTTTGTGAGACAGGGTCTCACTCTGTCACCCAAGCTGGAGTGCAGTAGCATGATCTTAGCTCACTGCAACCTCTGCCTCCCAGGTTCAAGCGATTCTCATGCCTCAGCTCCTGAGTAGCTGGGACTACAGGCATGCACCACTACACCCAGCTACTTTTTTTTTTTTTACTATTACAAAAGTTTAACAAAAAATCTAATATGAAAATGTACATGACCTAACTTTTACATCATAGTAAAACAGGCCCTATGGAGACAGGACATGGGTTTCTCTGCTGAACAGCCATTTTTTATACTCATTCCAAGGCTTCTAACATGGTGATACTATTTCCTCGTATTACCACCATTCCAGTATTGTTCTGTTGCCCACTAGTCGCCATCTCCACACATTCATCTATCACAAGATTCATAAAGGGATCAAGTCCCTGCAATATTCCTTGGACATGTCTGCCACCATTTAATTTCATTGATAACTTCTTGTCCATAAATCCCCTCTAGCCATCTGGTTAGAACATGATGCTATTCGAGATGTTCAACAAAAGGTGGCATTCGAGATCTTCAAGGAACGAAGAAGGGACAGCATGGGGGTGACCAGGGGCCCGACCGCAGGACCGGGAGGCGAGTCGGCCAGAAAGAGGTGCAGTGGCTGCTGGTGGTAACTACGCCGACGTGCGAGCTCTGCTACTAATTTATGTATTTTTAGTAGAGATGGGATTTCACCATGTTGGCTGGGCTGATCTCAAACTCCTGGCCTCAAATGATCTGCCCACCTTGGCTTCCCAAAGTGCTGGGATTACAGGCATAAGCCACTGCACCCGGCATCAATTAAATTACTTTTAGTAAAATTTTGGTATTAAGTATTTACATGCTTATATTTACCATTTATGCTAACTTCTAATGTTTGATGACATTTGAATTACAAAATATTTTTTCTAACAATACACAATATCACAGAATTTGCTGTCATTAGGACAGGTATAGCTATTCATGAGAGTGACTGGCCTGCCCGTGATACTTGGTGTATATGCATTGAAGGGTGGGGTTTAGATTGTGGTCTTTCTAGAAACTAAAGAATATTTTTCACAGAGTTGTTGAGCTGAAAGCAACAACATAAGGATTATCATTTGCTGGATGAGTCAATAAATACCACTAGAGGTCATGTGACTTCCGAAGGCCACACATCTGGCTAATGGTACAAATGTTTTTTTCTGTGGCCTCCCTTAGCACGACCCCACTTTTTTCCTCGTATGCTTATAAAATCCGGGCAATGTGAGAAGTCAGAAACACTGATGTAACAACTGGAACCAGTTTTAACTTTATTATGGTGGTATCTGTAGGCTTGGTGGAGGTATAAGGTCATGGAGGGGCCGGGCACCGTGGCTCAAGCCTGTAATTCCAGCACTTTGGGAGGCCGAGACGGGTGGATCACCTGAGGTCACGAGTTCAAGACCAGACTGGCCAACTTGGCAAAACCCTGTCTCTACTAAAAATACAAAAATTAGCCGGGTATGGTAGCACATGCCTGTGATCCCAGCTACCTGGGAGGCTGAGGCAGGAGAATCACTTGAATCTGAAAGGCAGAGGTTGCAGTGAACTGAGATTGTGCCACTGTACTCCAGCCTGGGCGACAAAGTGAGACTCTGAAAAAAAAAAAGTTCATTGAGGAAAAAAATCTTAACAGTTTTCAAAGAAACGTCTCCCTCTTTTCTTCCCTCTCTTCTCCCCTTCCCTTCCTTTCCTTTCATTTTCAGGAAAAAAGGAGAAATTTGTGCATATAATAAGATGAAACCAAACACATTTCTAAAAATCTGCTTAGATCCTTTCTTTAAAAAAATCTGTTGAATATTTTCGTGGCCTTTGCAAAATATAGTATAATCACTGAATACCTAAGAAAAATTAACTGTTGGCAAGTAAATGATACATATGACAAGGATTTTCTCTTTTAGGTCTATTACCTAGAATTTTAGTATTCCTCTGCAAATTAGGTAGGAACACTGTTACTCAGTAAAACCCTATTTTAATGAGATGATTCTGGGTACAAAAAAATGAATTTTACAGAAAATTAGAAACTGATGGTCTATTCAGATTATTTTTGTGAGAAGAAGAGCAGTCTGTTCTAGTCACCTAATGCTAAGCTATGGAACACTTCTGCATTATACGTGTTTTCTAAGTGAATTTGGGTGTGTGACACATAGATACAAAAGGTTCAAAAATGAATCCTATGGTTTATCAGTGTTTTCCGCTTCATAAGATTGCCATCACCCTCATTACATGACTACATGAGAATGCCCCTCTTGGTACTAGCTCTTGTAGGAAGAAGTGGCACAGGCTGTCCTGTCACAGGGTGTGGTAGGTAGCTCTGTCTCTGATTACCTACAAGTTCCTCACACCAAAAGGAGGTTACCAGGTATTGCTTCCAGAAGATCTACAGAAAGCCCAAGGTATTGCCTCCTGTGGCCAAGGACGCAACACCACAGTGGTGCATTTTGTTTTATTTTAATTGATGGCTATTAAATGCACACATAGATATTATGACACAGTTACATGTCAGAAACAGGCAGTGCTCTTATCTCTATCTTCCAGGGACTGATATCATGTGTAATGGATTCTTCACAACTCAGGGTTCACACAGTCTCCATAGTCATGAGTGGCTGATGGATCTCATTGAGACCAGTGCCTTTCCCCTGTTAGAAATGGGATGCTCGCTTCCAAGTTCTCTCTTCACCCCTTTTGTGCATGCGTGGCTTTCTGCCTGATCACAGTTGTATAGTGTACATTGGTGCTTAATACCTATTTATTGGATAGATGGATTTTACATTATTTTCTAAGGTCCAGGAGCAGTGGCTTATGCCTGTAATCCCAGCACTTTTGGAGGCCGAGGCCAGCAGATCACCTGAAGTCAGGAGTTCGAGACCGGCCTGGCTAACATGATGAAACCCCGTCTCTACTAAAAATACAAAAATTGGCCAGGCATGGTGGCTGATGCCTATAGTCCCAGCTACTTGGGACGCTGAGGCAGGAGAATCACTTGAACCCAGGAGGTGGAGGTTGCAGTGAGCCGAGATCGCTCCACTGCACTCCAGCCTGGGCAACAGAGAGAGACTCTCAAAAAACAAAAACAGTCTTTTTTTTTTTTTTTTTCTGAGACTCTGTCGCCCATGCTGGAGGGCAGTGGCACGATCTCGGCTCACTGCAAGCTCTGCCTCCTGGGTTCATGCCATTCTCCTGCCGCAGCCTCCGGAGTAGCTGGGACTACAGGCGCCTGCCACCATGCTCGGCTAATTTTTTGTATTTTTTTTATTAGAGACAGGGTTTCACCGTGTTACCCAGGATGGTCTCGATCTCCTGACCTCGTAATCCGCCCACCTCAGCCTCCCAAAGTGCTGGGATTAGAGGCGTGAGCCACCGCGCCCGGCTCAAAAACAATCTTCTAACAGTAAACATCCTGGAAGTAATAATATGCTTTTTCAGGCATCTCTCTGGACTTTGGCCACTCTTGACCTTTGTGGAATGCGTGTGTGGGCCATGTGTACACAGCGTCAGCGGGGAGGAGTTGCCTTTGCTATGTATTGCTTTATAATCTATCCCCATCAGCTCTTGAAGAAAATACATCATTTTCACCAAGTGTGAAGGTGGAAATTTGTGCTGAAACATGTTTGCCTGGGTGGTTGGTAACACAGAAGCAGAGTGGGGATTTACTCATTTGTCTTGCATTTCTATGTCCACATGGATGCCTCTACAAAACAAAATGATATGTGTAAAAAAATTTCAGACCATGCAATACCTAAAGATATCTTAGTCTTTTCAGTATGCATTGAAAAATAGACTATTAAAGCCTAAGTACTCAGTAGTATAACTTTGTTGTTTTACAAGATGTGGCTTTGATAGCTGGTGGTGCCACTTCCTGGCCTTGGATGAGCTGTACGCCTCTGTAAACCCAACTTCCTCACCTTTGAAACAGCTGCCTGGTTCAGCGTTAATGAAGATTAGTCAGTGACAGGCCTGGTGTGCTGAGTCCGCACATAGTAAGCATTCAAAGAATGTTAATTCTCCCTTTCTTCTTAACCAAAAACACAATAAACTAAATATAGTTTTTAAAACAGCTTTTTTGAGATAGAATTCACTTATCATGCAATTTACTTGAAATAAGATTTGAATTTGAAGATTTGCATGGGAAATTTTTTTCATGATACTTTGCCCATGTCTACATATATCCTGATCATCATGATGTCATACCCTCGTCTCCTTCCCCCATTTCCCAAATCCTTATTGTACCCTTTTTTTTGTTTGTTTGTTTGAGACGGAGTCTCGCTCTGTTGCCCAGGCTGGAGTGCAGTGGCGCGATCTTGGCTCACTGCAAGCTCTGCCTCCCGGGTTCACGCCATTCTCCTGCCTCAGCCTCCCGAGTAGCTGGGACTACAAGCGCCCAACACCAAGCCCGGCTAATTTTTTGTATTTTTAGTAGAGACGGGGTTTCACTGTGTTAGCCAGGACGGTCTCAATCTCCTGACCTCATGATCTGCCCGCCTCAGCCTCCCAAAGTACTGGGATTACAGGCATGAGCCACCACGCCCGGCCCTCATTGTACCCTTTTATACACCCATACACACACACGCACACACACACATGCACACATGCGCACACACACACACACTTTTCCGAAGCTACATATACCTTTTTTGTTTAAAAGGAAGAATCAAAAATGTCCAAAATGTAACTGGAGAGAAAGTGGGCAACTTTTGGAGTAAGTATTAGCAATCGCCAATGGGTTTGTGGGACTCCCGGGGACCCCTTGTGGGGGGGGGGGACAGCTCTATTTTCAACAGGTGACTTTTCCACAGGAAATTCTGCAATGTCCCATCAACCTCTCAGCTGCCTCACTGAAAAGGAGGACAGCCCCAGTGAAAGCACAGGAAATGGACCCCCCCACCTGGCCCACCCAAACCTGGACACGTTCACCCCGGAGGAGCTGCTGCAGCAGATGAAAGAGCTCCTGACCGAGAACCACCAGCTGAAAGGTGAGCAGGGCTGGCCCCTGCGTGCCCCATTCATCCTGGGCCTGCAAGAAATGCCATCCTTTTGCACTAAGGCTTGGTGGTGAGCTCCCTTCTCCCCGTTTCCATAGGTGGTAGCTGGTGGGGAAGCACAGGATTTAGCATTTGGCAAGGCTAAATCTGTTCTGATTTTTACTTTTGGAAACAGGTAAAAGTAAAAACTGTGTGTATCTCAAGGAAGTAGCATAATGATATTTAGCCCATTCAAAAGGAAAAAGAGGCTGGGCGTGGTGGCTCATGCCTGTCATTCCATCACTTTGGGAGGCCAAGGCAGAAGGATTGCTTGAGTACGGGAGTTCAAGACCAGCCTGGGCAAGATGGCAAGACCTGATCTCTACAAAAAAATTAAAAAAAAAAAAAAAAAGCTGGGCGTGGTGGTGCACGCCTCTGGTCCTAGCTACTGGGGAGGCTGAGGTTGGAGGATTGCTTGAGCCCGGGAAGTTGGAGCTGCAGTGAGCCATGATCGTGCCACTGCACTTTAGCCTGGATGACAGAGAGAGACCCTGACTCAAAAAAAAAAAAAAAAAAAAAAAAAAAGGAAAAAGGAAGAAAGGCTGCTATGGTTCCAGAGTTAGTCCTATATATTACCTTATTAAGAGAAAGCATCCTGGTATCTCAAGCCATGGCTTTGGGCAGGACCAGTATTTGAATCTAGGAGTAGTAAGAACTTCCTTAGCTCCTAGTAACCATAGATATTTAGATATTTGTGCTGTAGTGGCGGTACCCAAATCCACTTTATTTTCTTGGGATTTTTAAGGACTAGAAATGATGTTCATCCCGCTAGTCTTTTCTGTAAGCAAAAACCACTTCGTCTTTTTGCTGCTGACCCTTGGGCCAAGGCTAAGCATGGCATCTTTCGATTCAGAGCCATGTGGTCAAGTGGACTAGAGGGAAATTTGGTTCATCAGATCAAGTCCACTTTCCTGGTGTGTGACTCCATCACTCTGAACCTCCTGCAGAAGCCATGAAGCTAAATAATCAAGCCATGAAAGGGAGATTTGAGGAGCTTTCGGCCTGGACGGAGAAACAGAAGGAAGAACGCCAGTTTTTTGAGATACAGAGCAAAGAAGCGAAAGAGCGTCTAATGGCCTTGAGTCATGAGAATGAGAAATTGAAGGAAGAGCTTGGAAAACTAAAAGGGAAATCAGAAAGGTCCTCTGAGGTGAGCAGACCCATCCATTGTGATGTTGTTTTTTTTTTTCCCTTGACATTTGCAGTGGAATCTTACGTGTCTAGACTCCTAGATCAAAACCTTTCATGGTTCAGTCTGGATTGGTGTTTTGCCTGGTCTTGGAAGAAGTGCTTTTGCTGAAAAGATTTTGCCCTATTAAGGGTCATGGATAATCTCTTTTAGAAGAAAGAAATTTGCAAAGCTTTGACCATACTGATTGTAGGCAAAAGAACAGTAAGGTTATAAATCATTGTATTGTATTCATTATAGATGGTGCAGATGGGCCTCTGCCTAGAACCAACAATTGTTTTTAGTTTCTGTCTTTGATATAAAAAATATGTTTAAAAAACCCATTACTCAGAATTTTTACTTGTTGGCCTTGTCTGTTCTCTCAGTCTAAAATGGAGATTATTCACTTTACATTTTCCTTTTTAAAAATGCTTTGGAAAATGTCATGTTGTGGTAGGAGGCTATCGCATTGCCACAGATGAAAAGAGAAAGAGACACATTTTTCTTAACCCAAAGAACCTGGAAAAATGTGCTCATATCTGGGAGTGGATGTCAAAGATGTTAGTAATGACACAACCCAGAACACGTTTGAAATCCCCACTGGGCGTGGTTTGTTAAGGAGTCCTCTGCTGTCCATGCCAAGTGTGGGGAGAATGGGTGTGGGTGGGCTTTGATGGGAGGAAAAGGGCAGGAGGTTGGGTGGTGGGAACGTTTTTTCCTTCCTTTCTGGAATTTTAGACACAGCTTATGAGTCCACTGTTGCCAAAGTGTGGTTGATTATTTCTATGATATCAGATTATTCCAGCATGGCAAGGAAGGCTTTCTTTCTTGTCATGAAGTTACTTTAAATTTTGATTATTTGAATACAATAAAATAATGTAAAAATTTCCATTTTAAATGTTATGTCAAAATAAATCATGGGCTAGGCATGGTGGCTCACACCTGTAATCCCAGCGCTTTGGGAGGCTAGGGTGGGCAGATCACCTGAGGTGAGGAGTTCGAGACCAGCCTGGCCAACATGGCGAAACCCCATCTCTACTAAAAATACAAAAATTAGCCAGGCATGGTAGTGCGTGCCTGTAGTCCCAGCTACTTGGGAGGCTAAGGCAGGAGAATTGCTTGAACCCGAGAGGTGGAGGATGCAGTGAGCTGAGATCGCGCCATTGCACTCCAATGGGCGACAGAGTGAGACTCTGTCTGGAAAAAAAAAATTGTCAGGTAAAAGCTGAAATTTTCTACATTAAAGCACAAGGCATAAAGGTGTTGAGAAACTTCCTTGTCAGTAGGTGTGGGGGCAATTGAGTCTCATGGCCAGGTCCTTAGTTTGATTTGTATTTGTTTTTTGACTGTTTTTTTGTTTGTTTGTTTGTTTTTGAGATGGAGTCTTGCTCTGTTGCCCAGGCTGGAGTACAGTGGCATAATCTCGGCTCACTGCAAGCTCCGCCTCCCAGGTTCACGCCATTGTCCTGCCTCAGCCTCCCGAGTAGCTGGGACTACAGGCGCCCGCCACCACGCCCAGCTAATCTTTTTGTATTTTTAGTAGAGACGGGGTTTCACTGTGTTAGCCAGGATGGTCTCCATCTCCTGACCTTCATGATCCGCCCACCTCGGCCTCCCAAAGTGCTGGGATTACAGGCATGAGCCACCACGCCTGGCTTGGCTTTTTTTTTTTTTTTTTTTTTGAGACAGGGTCTTGGCAGTCTTAAACTCCTGGGCTCAGGCAGTCTTCCTGCCTCAGCCTCCCAAGTAATGGGGACTACAGGTGTGTGCCACTACACCTGGCTAATTATTAAATTTTTTGTAAAGATGGGGGTCTTGCTATGTTGCCCAGGCTGGTCTCAAAATCCTGGCCTCAAGGGATCCTCCCACTTCAGCCTCCCAGAGCTCTGCGATTAAGGGCATGAGCCCATGGTGCCCAGCCTTAGTTTGATCTGTTCATTCACTTTACTCCTTGTCATCTCCAGGACCCCACTGATGACTCCAGGCTTCCCAGGGCAGAAGCGGAGCAGGAAAAGGACCAGCTCAGGACCCAGGTGGTGAGGCTACAAGCAGAGAAGGCAGACCTGTTGGGCATCGTGTCTGAACTGCAGCTCAAGCTGAACTCCAGCGGCTCCTCAGAAGATTCCTTTGTTGAAATTAGGATGGCTGTGAGTTTTTGGTTTTATTTTTGTTTTGAGCAAACTATAAAGCCTCCCCTGGAAAGATGAAACAAATACCACTTTTTCTTGTCAACACAAGCCAAGGATTGAGGAAATTCCAGTGTAGCAAAGATAAATTGGCTCTCATTTTCTAAGTATAGCATAATGCATGTAAGGGTTATCATAGCTAAAATGGAAAAATATTAATTACCTTTTATGATGAAAGCTGTAGTCTTTTTTTTTTTTCTTCATCATGTCCTGGCAAATTGAACATTTTTGTGACCAGAAAAGGAAAAAACCCACACGAACATGAACTTTCTGTCATTTTTCAAACTAGGTCTCAAAGCTGTATTCCGCAGTTCACTTAAGGAAGACGCAAGCATATTTTCACAACAGAACCCTCTTTTTTGTTTTGAGACAGAATCTCACTCTGTCTTCCCAGCTGGAATGCAGTGATGTGATCTCGGCTCACTGCACCCTCTGCCTCCGGGGTTCAAGAGATTCTCGTGCCTCAACCTCCCAAGTCGCTGGGACTATAAGCGCATGCCATCACACCCGGCTAACTTTTTGTATTTTTAATAAAAAAGACAGGTTTTTGCCATGTTGGCCAGGCTAGTCTCAAACTCCTGGCCTCAAGTGATCCACCCGCCTCGGCCTCCCAAAGTGCTGGGATGACAGGCGTGAGCCACCGCGCCTGGCCAACAGAACCCTCTTTTCAAACAAAGTGGTATGAGGAACCCTGATACATTAAAAAGAAGAAGAGGAGAAAAGAAAGAGCAGAACTGCTCTGGTTGTAGGTTGAGGGAGTGTCCTGGCTTTTCCTTCCCTTTCAAAAGCAGCTACTCAGGAGCCTCTGAGAACTGAGTTTGAAGCCATTGCTATCAAAATCAAATTTCTCTGCAACCCCAAATGAAGTGGGCTAAGCGAGGGGGCCCTAAGCTCTTGAGAAGCATCTGTTACAACTGTGCCTGAGCATAGGGGCAGCCCTGTTGAAGAGCAGAGCACGTCGATGCACCAGCTGGGGGCCTGTCCTTCATTGCTACTAACAAAGATTAGACAGGGAGAAAGATAGACAAGGATAAAATCCTCTGTAGTATAGATGGTCACTTTCGATGAGTCAGAGTACATATCTGATACAGGAAAAGGGACTGGCCGGGTGTAATGGCTCACGCCTATAATCCCAGCATTTTGGGAGGCTGAGGAGGCAGGATCCCTTGAGCCCAGGAGTTCAAGACCAGCCTGGGCAACCTGGCGAAACCCTGTGTGTACATAAAAAAAAAATAACAAAAAGTTAGCTAGGCACATTGGCACACGCCTGTACTCCCAGCTACTCAGGAGGCTGAGGCAGGAGGATCACTTGAACCCGGGAGTTTGAGATGCTGCAGTGTGCCATGATTGTGCCGCTGCACTCCAGCCTGGGTGACAGAGCAAGACTCTGTCTTTAAATTTAAAAAAAAAAAAAAAAAATTGTGTCCTTGGAAGAGAAAAATGTACATTGTAGATAAGTCAGGAGGAGTGGGGAACAACTTGCAAAAAAGCTCACCTACTGGTTATATCTGAAATATGAATGTCTGACTGTCTTTGCTTTCTGATTTATTTGCTGCAATAGAGTTAGGAAACAGCTCTGAATAACCCTGCCATCCATGCCCCCTCATACATTTCAGTGGCCAAAATCAAGATAATTAAAATGTCAATTGAAAAGCGTATTTTGCCAGAGTACCCTTTCTGCAAGTGATCGAAGATTACTGAGACAGAAGTTTAACCAGAGAACCTTACCCTTCTGTCAATAACCGATAAGCTGCAGGAAACCCAACAGCATATGAGAAGTTTCCAGATGAAGCTTCTTCCTTCAGGGTGCACGGTTAGCATCTCATTCTCCCTGTCAGATGAGTGACAGTTATTTTTAGTGTAAACACGTTTTGCATGCGTTTCTTCTATGAACTGGAAAGCACTGCCCAAGATTTAGGAAGAAATATCAAAAATATCTAGAACCCCCATGGCCCCAAGCAGAGAAAAAAATATATGTATCTATGTTTTTTATAATAGATATATCTGTATTTATATTATATAATGAATATATAATATATTCTATAATATATAATGTAGAATATATTATACAATTATATAATTGTATAATATATATACACTTACATATGTATCTGTATTTTTTACAATAGATATATCTATATTTATATATATTTTTATATATAGATATATCTATATTTATATATATTTATATATAGATATATCTATATATGCTTATATATAGATATGTCTATATATGTTTATATAGACATATCTATATATGTTTATATAGATATATCTATATATGTTTATATAGACATATCTATATATATTTATATATAGATATATCTATATATATTTATATATCTATATATAGATATCTATATCTATATATAGATATCTATATATAGATATAGATATAGATATCTATATATTTATAAATACAGATATATCTATATTTATATATATTTATATATAGATATATCTATATTTATATAATGAATACATATAATATATTCTATAATATATAATATAGAATATAACATAGAATATAGAATATATTATACAATTATATAATTGTATAATATATATACACTTATATATGTATCTATGTTTTATAATAGGATATATCTATATTTATATTATATATTATATATAATATATTCTATAATACATAATATAGAATATATTATATATAATATATTATACAATTAATATGTAATTACATATATAACATTATATATTTATATAATATATATATTTCTATATCTAAATATCTAAATATATTATATATATATTTATACATATATACCTAGAACTATCTTTGTGCATTTTTGAAGATTTTCCCTGGGAGCTTATTGGAATATAAATGTCTTTCAAATCCTGTGGGTCTTAGACTATCTTGTTCCCTAAGTGACCTGTGGTGCATACAAATTTCTAATGGGAACCAACTTGGCCAAGATGGTGCTTTGTGAATCTCACTCACAGAAACTGCCTCTTTTTTAACTTTACCTCAGTGAGTTCTAGCATGTTGCATTTTAAAGGAAGGATATGTGGAGTTGTCACCAGCTCTGTATGACCTTAACCTTGAGAAAGAGGGAACTGCCAAGGAAAGGGAGGAGCAGATAAGCTTTCATGTTTACAGAGTCAGGTAGAATGTGTATGGCGAGAGGAAACTGACCTTCACGCCTTAGCTGGGATATTTATAATCCCGACAGGGCGTGCCAGGTGAGGGGAGGGGATGTTTCCATTTCCTCTGAGCCACCCCGTTTAAACAGTGCACATCTGAATGTTTGGAAGCTTCCTTGGGTTGCATGTCACAAAAATTCATCTTTTGTCTTTTTCTTCTCTTGACAAAGAATTTGTCTTGTAGACATATTGTGTTAAATCCCTTGCATTTCTGTTTTTACAGGAAGGAGAAGCAGAAGGGTCAGTAAAAGAAATCAAGCATAGTCCTGGGCCCACGAGAACAGTCTCCACTGGCACGTATGTGAAGGAAGACTCGGGCTGTCAGGCAGACAGGCTGGGCAGGCTCGTCACTGGGTGCTTGTCACCGGAGGTCAAATGTTGTGACCTGAGGAAGTAACTTCTTTATGATTTATACCAGGATCTTTCCAGAATATTTGGTTTGAATGCTATTTAATGTTGCAGCTCAAACTGGCAAAGATTAAAAACTGTTTGGTTCCTGTTTGGCTCACACTGACTGCTCTGTTCTAGTGGTGTCTCACCTCCAGCAGATGAAAAGTGAAAGCAAACTGGTTCTCAATCAAGTCAATGATTTGTTCCTAATCAAAGACATGTTTGCTCATTGGTTCCCCGGTGCCGTTTGACCCAGACCAGCCTGCCCAGCTTCCATAAGTGAAATATTTTCATTTTCTTTTCCCTGCTACTTCCCAGTTATAAGCTGGCATGGCCAATAATGGAACATCTTTTGTAACAATGACTGATAGCACTCTCAGTCATTGTGGGTGTTGCCTGAAAGTGCCCAGATTTCTTATCTGTGGAGTCTCAAGTGTACCTGTCCTATGTAGATGTGAGGAAACAGACATCTTAAATAGTGGCAGGGCCTTGGGGAGGGAGGCAGACCTAGAACTGAGCGCCTGAACCTCTTGACTCTCGCAAGCAGTGCTCACCAAGGAGACTGCTAGCTCGCCTTCTGCAAGCTGCTTACTCCTGTAATCATCTATTCAAGAGACGATTGTCTGAAAAGAACTCTAAGGATCTCTCTTTTTTTTTTTTTTTTTAAGACGGAGTCTTGTTCTGTTGCCCAGGCTGGAGTGCGGTGGCGTGATCTCGGCTCACTGCAAGCTCCGCCTCCCGGGTTCACGCCATTCTCCTGCCTCAGCCTCCCGAGTAGCTGGGACTACAGGCGCCCGCCACCACGCCCCGCTAATTTTTTGTATTTTTAGTAGAGATGGGGTTTCACCGTGTTAGCCAGGATGGTCTCGATCTCCTGACCTCGTGATCTGCCCGCCTTGGCCTCCCAAAGCACTGGGATTACAGGCATGAGCCACTGCGCCCGGCCAGGATCTCTTATCTCATAGATGGATAAGAGATCCATCTTTTTTTTTTTTTTTTTTTGAGATGGAGTTGTTTTTTTTTTTTTTTTTTGAGTTGGAGTTTCACTCTGCCACCGAGGCTGGAGTGAAGTGGTGCAATCTCAGCTCACTGCAACGTCTGCCTCCCGGGTACAAGCAGTTCTCCTGCCTCAGCCTTCCGAGTAGCTGGGAATACAGGTGGCCGCCACCACGCCCAGCTAACTTTTTGTGTTTTTAATAGAGACAGGGTTTCACTGTGTTGACCAGGCTGGTCTCGAACTCCTGACCTCAGGTGATCCTCCTGTCTCAGCCTCCCAAAGTGCTGGGATTACAGGCGTGAGCCACTGTGCCCAGCCATCTCATAGATTTGCAAAACCTTCTTCATATAACTTGATGGATATGCATATAGAATGACTTACAAAACGTGAAAAAAATTGTCTTCCATTATGTTTCTAAGCCCTTGTATAAGGAAGAAAGTAAGTATTAGATAATATTCTTTCGTCAAACAGAGTAATTGGCATAAACGAAAGTAATTCCCTTTTTTGGTTAAAAATTCTTCACGTTTCCCCCAAATTGCTTTTGTCATATTTAAAGACATTCCTGGAAGTAGTGGGAAATAAAAAAGCCCTGGTTGAAATATCAAAGCCACTTCCTCATCATTCATATCCAGATGCAAAGACCGCTTCCTCTTTTAAGCCACATGGCTATTTTTAAAATAACAGCTCTGTACCATTTGTGAGTATCGTAATTAGTCTGAGATTGATTTCCAGGTTTGGAGTTGAAGCTTCAGAGTCCTGGAAACCGGGATTTAATCCTGGCTGTTTATTAGCTATGTGAACCCGAGTCGGTGACTGAAAGAGTAGCTGCCGTTAGCATCATCATAGTCATCCCTCATGTTTTGTAACAGTGATCATGATTCTGTTTGTCACTGATATGTCTCTTGATTTAGTCAGATTTTGAAATCGAGAAAAATACTTGACATATCAACAGAGCCTCCATTTCTCTGCTCTCATTATTTGAAACCACAAGTGAAAAAGGTTTTCTCCCCTTGACTTAAGCTGCGATGGTCTCTGTTAACTTGGAGAAAGGCCAGTGGTCTGTACAATGTGCCTTTATCTGTTGTCTGACTGCAGTCCCCTTTGAGACTAGATCTCTGGAAAGCTTGGCACCTTCAGCCACGGCTGCCTCTGCTGAACTGTTCCGTGGGTTTTGTGGTGTGGTGTGAGGTACACAGTGACTGTTTGGAGGACGTGGGTGTGTGCATTGTAAGCTGGCCTCTCCAGAGCCTCACTGAGTCTCCACACCTTCCCTAGGAAGCATGGAGGAGCTTGGCACTGGGGGTCCCAGGACCAGCTGTGCTTGTTCACTAGTTGAGAATTAGTTGGAGAATGTTCTGGAAAGCAGTTCCTTTAAGCTGGTCCCAGTTATATTGGGTTACTCTCTTCTTAGTCTTTGGAATTTTTCTGATGAAAACCTTTTAACCTTTATACTGAACAGGGCATTGTCTAAATATAGGAGCAGATCTGCAGAGGGGGCCAAGAATTACTTGGAACATGAGGAGTTAACTGTGCGCCAGCTCCTGCTGTGCCTAAGGGAAGGGAATCAGAAGGTGGAGAGACTTGAAGTTGCACTCAAGGAGGCCAAAGAAAGGTATGAAATAGGTTAACTTGAAATATGTGTTTTTTAAAAACAGCTTTCCTGAGATATAATTAAGATACCATACAGTTCACCCATTTAAAGTATACATTTCAGTGTTTTTTAGAATATTCTAGGATTGTGCAACCACTGTTACTACAATATAATTTTAGAACACTTTTTCCCCCAAACAGCACTCACTGTCTGCTCCTCCAAGCAATGTGCTTTCTGTCTCTATAGACTTGGCCATTCTAGACATTTCATATAAATGGAATTATACAGTCTGTGGTTTTTTGTGACTGGCTTCTTTCACGTAGCATAATGTTTTTGAGGTTCATCTACAACGTAGCATGTATCAGTACTTCCTTTTCCTTGCTGAATAACCTTCCATTGTCTATATATACAACATTTTGTTTATTCATTCATCAGTTGATAAACATTAGAGTTGTTGCCACTTTTTACCTATTAGGAATAATGCTGCTATGAACATTGTGTACAAGTTTTTACTGGGATATGTGTTTTTAATTCTCTGGGGTATATCGTTACGGGTGGAATTGCTGGGTCATACGGTATCTCTATTTCATATTCTAAGGAACCAGCAAATCATTTTCCAAAGCAGCTGTGCCATTTTGCATTCCCACCAGCAGTGCATGAGCATTCCACTTTCTCCACGTCCATACCAACACTTGTTTCTTACTGTCTTTCACTTTGACTTCAGCCATCCTAGTGGATGTGAATTGGTATCTCATAGTTCTGATTTGTATTTCCCTAGTGACAGCGATGTTGAGCATCTTTTCATGTTGACCGTTTGTTTGATTTGGAGAAAAGTCTATTCAGAGCCTTTGCCCATTTTTAAAAATTGGGTTATTTGTCTTTTTATGTTGAATTATAAGAGTTCATTTTACATTCTGGATACAAGACCCTTATTAAATATATGATCTGCAACTATTTTCTTTCTTTTTTTTTTTTTTTTTTTTGAGACAGAGTCTCGTTCTGTCACCCAGGCTGGAGTGCAGTGGCGCAATCTCGGCTCACTGCAAGCTCTGCCTCCCGGGTTCACGCCATTCTCCTGCCTCAGTCTCCCGAGTAGCCGGGACTACAGGCACCCGCCACCATGCCCGGCTAATATTTTTGTTTTGTATTTTTAGTAGAGACGGGGTTTCACCATGTTAGCCAGGATGGTCTCGATCTCCTGACCTCGTGATCTGCCCGCCTCAGCCTCCCAAAGCGCTAGGATAACAGGCGTGAGCCACCGCGCCCGGCTGATCTGCAACTATTTTCTCCCATTCTGTGGATCGTCTTTTCCCTTGATGGTATCATTTGCAGCACATTTGTTTTTATTTTGATGTAATACAGTTTATCTCCTTTTTCTTTTGTCACCTGTGCTTTTGATGTCCCATCTGAGAAACCGTTGCCTAACCCAAGGTCACAAAGATTTACTCCTATGTTTTTCTCCTAAGAATTTTGTAGTTTTGGCCTGGCGCGGTGGCCAAAACTACAGTTGGCCACCGCACTCCAGCCTGGGTGACAGAGTGAGACTCTGTCTCAAAAAAAAAAAAAAGAATTTTGTAGTTTCATCTCTGACATTTAAGCCTGTGGTCCATTTTGAGTTTGTTTCTATGTATGTTGTGATATAGGAGTTCAACTTCATTAGACTCTCAGTTCTGTTTCATTGATCTATGTTTGTCCTTACGCCAGTACCACAATGTCTTGAGTACTATAGCTTTGTAGTAAGTTTTGAAATCAGGAAGTGTATTAGCCCGTTTTCATACTTATATGAAGAACCGCCTGAGACTGGGTAATTTATTAAAAGAAAGAGGTTTAACTGACTCACAGTTCAGCATGGCTAGGGAGGCCTTGGGAAACCTGACAAATCCTGGCAGAAAGCGAAGGGGAAGCAAGGCACCTTCTTCACAAGGCGGCAAAAAGGAGAAGGAACGCAGGAGGCACTACCACACACTTAGAAAACCATCAGATCTCATGAGAACTCACTCACTATCACGAGAACAGCATGGGGGAAACTGCCCCTGTGATTCAGTTACCTCCACCTGGTCTCTCCCTTGACACGTGGGGATTATGGGGATTACAATTCAAGATGAGATCTGGGTGGGGACACAAAGCCTAACCATATGAGGAAGGAGTTAACTGTGAGCCAGCTCCTGCTGTGGCTAAGGGAAGGGAATCAGAAGGTGGAGAGACTTGAAATTGCACTCGAGAGATAGTGCCTTCCAACTTTGTTCTTTTTAAAGACTGTTGGCTCTTCTGGGTTCTTTGCTGTTGCATAAGAATTTTAGGATCAGCTTGTTAATTTGTGAAAAAAGCCAGCTGGGATCTTACTAGGGATTGCATTGTATCCCCAAATGATTTGGGGAGAATTGCCATCTCCAGGATTGTGTCATCGCAGAGATAGTCTTGCTGCTTCTTTTCCAGTCTGAATGCCTTTTATTTCTTTTTCTTGCCTGATTATCCTGTAAAAAAAAAAAAAAAAAAAAAAGTGTTACATAGAAATGGAGAGAGCAGGCATCCTTGTCTTGTTCCTAATCTTAGGGGGAAAGCTAAGGCCCCACCTTTGTCATCACTTCAGAGGTTCCTGGTGTCACTCATGCTTGAGTGTCCTGGAGTTCCCACAGTGTGAATCTGGTTGCTTCTTGGCTGTCCCTACTGTTGGCTCAAAGGTCGGCCTTCTTGGGCTGGTAAGGCCCCACTCAGACCTGTACTGCTAAATTTTCCTACTATTATTTCCTCTCCCTTTTTCTTTGTTCCTGTAGGCACATGGCTTTTTGAAGGTCCTTTTAGTAGAGTTTGGGCTGGGAAAAAAATTGCATGCATCTGTTCAACCCATTATCTTTAACCACAGTCTCTTGTTTCATTTGGATTGGGACGGCTTTCCTGTGGTTATGATTTGGTGTTAAGAATGGTGTTACTTTTTTTGTTGTCGTTTATTCGGTGACTTTTAAACTTAGCTGTGTCCTAAAAGGAAAAGTCTTTCCTTCTCTAATGAATTCTTATGAATGAGATACCATGTTCATGGAACACACATGCATCCACATGTGTAAACAGAAACAATTTCAAAAACATTGCTGCATAGGACAGTTGCATGGAAACAAATGGTGTTCAAGATGAGTTTCACTTGCCTTTTACCTCTGTGTGTATTTGTCTGTGAATCAATTCTAGCCAATTTTAGGATGAAAAATAAAACTAATGCTAATATAGTGAATGTGTAGAGATTTTGAAAACCCCTGATCCTTTATCCCAATTGTAAACAATGTTCTTTTTAGTACTTCTGTAATAATTGCTATTTCTCTTAAAGCCAAAGAGAAAGTAACTTTTCTATCTTCTGTGATTTTCCAGAGTTTCAGATTTTGAAAAGAAAACAAGTAATCGTTCTGAGATTGAAACCCAGACAGAGGGGAGCACAGAGAAAGAGAATGATGAAGAGAAAGGCCCGGAGACTGTGAGTCCTAAGATTCCACGGCCACTACCACACCCACACACACGAGAGTAGTCCAGCCACTGAATTCAAATCTTGTGATGGGTTATTTGCTTTAGAAATATAGAAATCATGTTGATATTGAATATTATCTATCTATTCCTTTTATATGTCCTTGTCCTGCTCTGTGTCAATTGTAGCGAGATGTATTTCTTTTTTGTTGTTGTTGTTGGAGATGGAGTCTCACTCTGTCGCCAGGCTGGAGTGCAGTGGCACGATCTCAGCTCACTGCAACCTCCACCTCCCAGGTTCAAGCAGTTCTCCTGCCTCAGCCTCCCAAGTAGCTAGGATTACAGGTGCCCGTCGCCACGCCTGGCTAATTTTTGTATTTTTAATACAGACAGGGTTTCACCATGTTGGCCAGGATGGTCTTGATCTCTTGACCTCGTGATCCTCCCACCTCGGCCTCCCAGAGTGCTGGGATTACAGATATGAGCCACTGCGCCCAGCTGCAAGATGTATTTCTATCAGTATTCTACAAAACGATTTCCTATGTCTCTTCTTGACTGATTTCTTCTCCTCGGTCCTTCAATGAACAAGCCTACTGTAGGAAAAGGAATGTTGTCCACTTTATAATGAGATCATTTGAGGATATGACTTAGAAACTTGAGGGAGAATTGAAAGATTTGGGTTCTATCCCATTACTGGTTTGAATAAAGTAGTTTGAAAGGAAAAGGTTCACTGTTGTCTTGTTCAGTGTTGTCTGGTAATTGAGAGAGGTGCCTTTGAGTCTGCAGAGAGTCTTCAGCTTTCAGAAGTTAATGAAGCCGTGAAGGTTGATAGCCATAGGGGCCCACGTGAAAGGCATTTACATAAAATATTCACTTTAGGTAATTAATTTATTCAACAAATATGTACATTGAATGCCTACTGTATGTCAGGAGACTGAGACCTTACTGTTGAAAGAAGAGAGAACATTTAGAAAACAGATGAAGAGACCACCAGTGAATAATAGTTCCCTGTTGACTAAAACGAATTCAACAGCCAGTAGCAGGGAAGTATGGTCTTTCAAGGCATCAGAAACTCATTTACAAAAATTATAGAGCTGCCAGGAAAAAGGCTGCACAACAAAAATAGTTGAGTAAACTAGAAACATACACTGGGAAGAGAGTATGGGGGCAAGTTGTTAGCTGGATAGATAGGACTGTGCTTTGACACCTCTGTGGTCTATGATCTCTGAACCTGGAATAGGGTTCATTTTAATAGCGATAAAGTCATTATCACAGTGCATCCAAATTGATTAGTTCATGCTTTATTAGGAAACAGAAGTTACCCAAAACTTAGCAAACCTAAGTACCAAGTATCCAAAACATTCTTTTCCTACACGATGTTTGGGGTATTGTCAAAGTTGGATTGATTCACCAGCCAGTCTTAATTGGCTACTAATGGTTCAGCCTGTTTTCTCCCAAAGAGGTTTGTTTAATCTCAGATGATAATTGTACAGATATGTTTGGGATTTCCCGTATGATAGGTTGGAAGCGAAGTGGAAGCACTGAACCTCCAGGTGACATCTCTGTTTAAGGAGCTTCAAGAGGCTCATACAAAACTCAGCGAAGCTGAGCTAATGAAGAAGAGACTTCAAGAAAAGTAAGAATGCGAGAGCAATTTTATCCTCCTTTGAAATATACATTTTTACAAAGTATACTACTATATAAAAACATAGTTTTTAAACTATGTTATGACTAAAAGAAAAATAGACACCTAATTAAAATATGAATTCAGAATATACTAATGTTCCAGTTAATGTGTGAGCATGAAATACTTGTAAGATGGGGGGTTGGGGACTGGAGAACTTTAATTCTGCCATTTAGGGGCATTTGTTAAATGTACGAGCCTGGGTAAGATCTCTACAAAGCTGTGAGCTAGTTTTCCTGTTACTGACTTAAGCTGATGACATTGATGTGAGTAAGCATAAAGAAAGATGAAAAGAGCATAAAGATCTTGAGTGACATTTATTTGGAAAAAGGTCAATTCCAATTTGTTATTTCAATCAGTTAATTATTTCAGGCTAACATGTAGATTGAGCGTTTGGCATTTGCTTGTTTCTCTTGATGTAAGAAGTTACCCAAAACTTAGCAAACCTAAGTTGATGCTGTTCTATTGGATTCATTGGCAAACATGTTTCTAGCACAATACGGAGGTGTGTGTGTTTTCTTGAGGTTATAATTCCCAACACTCTGTAGAATTATGGTAACGTGATACAACATGGCAGCTACAACTAAGGACTTTGGACAAACAGACCTAGATTTAACATATGAGTCTGCAACTTATTTGTGTTGGGCAAGGTATTTATTTCAATTCTCTGAGCCTGTCTTGGCATTTGTAAATTGTGTGTTGTAATTTCTTCTATATACATTGTGTTAAATGATATGTCTAATGGGCTGGGCATTAATGCTTTGTGCATAGCTGTCATTTATTTGTATTATATTGAAATCCTCTTTCTGATCTTTAAAAAGACTTAGGGGAACTTCCTTTTTCCCTTATTGAATCTTTGTCAGAAACTAAAGTCTTTGCAATTGACAGAACCTATAACTTTTTTTTAATATAAAAGATATCCACACATCACTACATGAGAAGCGCCTTAGCTAATTACTACTGTGGTCTGTGTTTAAATACTAAAAATGTATCTGTATGACTAGTTAAAACAATTATTCAAAGAGGACAGTACTGCATGTGAGCTTAGATCTGTACTTTTTTATGTTTAGGCGTAAGGGTTCAGAAATATGGCCAGGTCTAGTGAAGAAGCAAGGAGGATTATGTATTTCATTTTGCATTCATAAACCCTACAGCCCTAAAATTCTTATATTGTACATAACCTTGGGGTTTGTTTAAAAGCCACTGCGACGTAAAGGAGCATTGTTTATCCTCATGAAATCTTGACCTTTCTTAGGTGTCAGGCCCTTGAAAGGAAAAATTCTGCAATTCCATCAGAGTTTAATGAAAAGCAAGAGCTTGTTTATACTAACAAAAAGTTAGAGCTACAAGTGGAAAGCATGCTATCAGAAATCAAAATGGAACAGGCTAAAACAGAGGATGAAAAGTGAGTATGTTGAGTCAGAAGGGCAGCGACGGGGCAGAGGAGGGAGAATCGCCTTTTTATACAGATTGGAATTCGGATTTGAGAATAAATTTTAAAAAATTTCTTTTTCACTTATCTGAAGGAGTCCTAGGAGACCTCTCAGAGAGGGGGATAAAATTTAAAAGTTTTGTCATAATAAAATTATGCTGATTGTTTGCACTCTGTCTTGATTTTTCAGAAAAGATTTTTTTTGAGAGTAAGAAATGCTAGTAGGTCGTGGGGTGATAAAGGTAGGCGAGAAGATTTTTCTACTTGAGTGTTCAGAAGGTTGGGAGGCAAGACTATAAGTTTCTATGATATTTTCCCCAGGATTCCATTTTTTAATATCTTTTTTAATAGGTCCAAATTAACTGTGCTACAGATGACACACAACAAGCTTCTTCAAGAACATAATCATGCATTGAAAACAATTGAGGAACTAACAAGAAAAGAGGTATTCACTGAAAAAAATTACTTCCATAGCCTAGTAATGAACAGAAACTGTTGAACGTTTTGTATATAAAATAATTACATGAATCCTTCACTAAATCTGGTTTCAAAGGTTGTTTTCCAATGTATCATTATTTCTTGCATCTAGGGTTTGTAACTTCTGATGTTCCACATATGTGTAATGTGCTTTATTGCGTACAAAGATGATGTGAATGTCCTATGCTCAGGGATTAAGCACTTCATATTTCTAAGGGTAGGTTTGTAGGAGAGCTAAGAGCATGGGCTTCTATGGGCAGGAAGGGCCATCTGCTCTGGGGAATTGTGCAAGACCAGCGTGCCTGCTGGCAGTGAATTTGGGACCCTGGAATCATCAGCCTGCAGTTTAAATTCATAATAATGGACCAGGTGTGGTAGCTCATGCATGTAATCCCAGCACTTTGGGAGGCCAAGGCTGGAGGATCATTTGAACCCAGGAGTCTGAGACCAGCCTGGGCAACAGGGAGGCCCTATCTCTACAAAAAATAAAGAGTTAACCAAGTGTGATGTTCGTGCCTGTGGTCCCAGCTCCTTGGGAGGCTGAGGCAGGAGGATCACTTGAGCCTAGGAGGTCAAGGCTGCAGTGAGCTGTGATCACGCCACTGTACTCCAGCCTGTGACAGAGTGAGAACCTGTCTCTAAAAAAAGAAAAAAATAAATAAATTAGTAATAATGCCAGCATGGTGTGATAGTTTAGAGACCACAGAAGCTTGTGAATTAGAAGGGATCTTTGAATTTTTAGCCTTGTAAATATACTCTTTGTTTTTCATTTATTTTCTTTTAAAGAGGAGGTTTTGCCATGTTGCCCAGAATGGTTTTGAACTCCTGAGCTTAGGCAATCCACGTGCCTCAGCCTCCCAAAGTGCTGGGATTACAGGTGTGAGCCATCGTGCCCAGCAGTAGTGTTCCTCTCTTGGACCTAATAATTTTAAATTTAAAACATGTTTCTTCTTTTCCACTGACTTCAGGAAGTAACAAGTGGAAAAATAACGGTATCAACGAGTCACAGCCTTATTAAGATTGGAGTTTGTTATTGTATCCCTGATTTTGGTGTTATCACCTTTTTTTTAGGAATTCATTATTTGCAAGCCACAACTTAAATACAACTTTCTGAATAAGTTAGCGTTGCTGATTAATAGACTGGTTAGAGCTGATACATTTTTTAGATCTCGCTATGTTGCCCAGGCTTGTCTCCCACTCCTGGGCTCAAACGATCCTCCCACCTCAGCCTCTCAATTCTAGGCATGAGCCACCACACCCGGCCAGAGCTGATAATTAAAAAAATAAACCTTTTTCTAATATTTTACTAAAATAGGCAGAATTATTTCAAAACCATTTCTAGAATAAATGTTTCTTTTTCAGTCAGAAAAAGTGGACAGGGCAGTGCTGAAGGAACTGAGTGAAAAACTGGAACTGGCAGAGAAGGCTCTGGCTTCCAAACAGCTGCAAATGGATGAAATGAAGCAAACCATTGCCAAGCAGGAGGAGGACCTGGAAACCATGACCATCCTCAGGGCTCAGGTGAGGCACCTTCCAAAACCCCAGCTGAGCGAGGCCAGCCCTGACTGTATTCTCGCATTGGAAAGCAATGGTGTTTAGAATGTTTATAATTTTCTATTTTATATATTTTTTCACCCGTGAGTGTATTAAAACTTTAAAATTGAAACATTTGGAAAGTGCTCAGTGGATCTTATCTGTTCTACATTTAATAGGTAATCGGATTCTTTCCAGTTTGTGGCATTATGATTAACGTTGCTAAGACATTCCTGTGCATGTTGCTCTGTTCACGTGTGGATATTTTATATTTCTGTTGGGTACACACCTAGCAGTGGAGTCGCTGGATCATAGGCTCTGCATGTTACTCACTTTTAACAGGTAATGCCAAACAGTTTTCCAGAGTGGTTGGACCAGTTTTCACTCCCATCAACAGAGAGTTTCCATGGCTCTACATCTTACCAACACTTCTATTATCAGTCATTTTCCTTTAACCACTCTGGAGGGTATATAGTGGTATCTCATTTAATTTGCATTTCCCTGATCACTAATGGGAAAGAGTACTTTTTCAAGTGTTTTTGGCCTTTGAGGTATCCTCTTTTGTGAAGTGCCTGATCAAGCCTGCCTTTTTTTTTTTGGTTTGGTTTGCCTGGCATTTTTTTTGAGACAGAGTCTTGCTCTGTTGCCCAGGCTGGAGTACAGTGGTATGATCTCGGCTCATTGCAACCTCTGCCTCCTGGGTTCAGGCGATTCTCCTGCCTCAGCCTCCCATGTAGCTGGGACTACAGGCATGTGCCAACATGCCTGGCTAATTTTTGTATTTTTAGTAGAGATGGGGTTTCATCATGTTGGCCAGGCTGGTCTCAAACTCCTGACCTCAGGTGATCCACCCACTTCCACCTCCCAGAGTGCTGGGATTACAGGCATGAGCCACTGCGCCTGGCCTGGCTTTTTAAAAAAATGTAATGACTTCTGTATATACTGCACATGTAAGTCTTTGTCAGTTATTTTTGCCTTTTCACTCTCATAAAGGTGTCATTTGAGGAACAAAATTCTTAGTTTTAAGGTAGTCCAGTATATCAGCCTTCTCATTTATGATTAGTACTTTTTGCGTCCTGTTTAAGAAACTTTTACTACCCCAAGGCCAGGAAGATATTCCCTCTGTTGTCTTCTAAAAATTTTGTTGTCTTACCTTTTACATTAAGATGTACAAACCATTTGAAACTGGCTTTTGTCTATAGAAAATGAGGTAAGGGTAAATATTTGTTTTTTTCCTATATGAATATCCAGTTAACTTGGCACCATTTAAGCCATCTTTTCTTAAGTGCTCTGCTGCCCTCTTCATCATAACTTGTGTCCTTATATGCATGGGTCTGTTTCTGGATTTTGTTCTATTTTATTGGTCTACTCATATATCTTTGCTCTGGTACCATGCTGTTTTATTATAAAGCATCAAACTTTTTTTTTTTTGAGACAGAGTCTAGCTCTGTCACCAGGCTGGAGTGCAGTGGCACGATCTTGGCTCACTGCAACCTCCACCTCCCGTGTTCAAGCCATTCTCTTGCCTCAGCCTCCCAAGTAGCTGGGACTACAGGCGCACACCACCACGCTCAGCTAATTTTTGTATTTTTAGTAGAGATGGAGTTTCACCACGTTAGCCATGGTGGTCTCGAACAGTTGACCTCATGATCTGCCCAGCTGGGATAACGGGCGTGAGCCACCGTGCCTGGCCAGCATCCAATTGAATGGTTGGAGCATGAGTTATGTCCATTTCTCAGTTAAATAAATATTACCAAGCTGTCTTCTAAAACTGCCTAACCAAAATTATACTCTCACCAAAAGATAAGCACTCCTATGGCCTCACATTCTTGCATTATTTTAAAAACCTTGGCCAATCTGATGAACATATTATGTTTAATATAATAATGTCAGCCGTTTGTTATTCCCTACATACAGACTCATTATCACCAGCTGCCCAGAGTGGCTGACCCCTGTGAAATGCAGCCAGTTGACTGGTACTTATAGCTTTAGTTTTATTTCTACAGGAATAGAGCCTCAACCTGCATTCTCAGCTCTTCAGAGCATTTCCTTGCTTGGGTAACTCATGTCATTGGGTTCTTCCACTCTGCTGCAGTCATGTATTTTTGCTCATTCTAGACATAGACATTTGTTTTCTCTTGATGGATACTCTTGCTCATTCATTCAATAACTTCTTTTTTCAGCACTTATAATATGTCAGAGACGGCTGGGCGTGGTGGCTCACACCTGTAATCCCAGCACTTTGGGAGGCCGAGGCAGGCAGATTACAAGGTCAGGAGTTCGAGACCAACCTGGCCAATACGGTGAAACCCCGTCTCTACTAAAAATACAAAAATTAGCCGAGCGTGTTGGCGGGCACCTGTAGTCCCAGCTACTCGGGAGGCTGAGGCAGGAGAATTGCTTGAACCTGGAAGGCAGAGGTTGCAGTGAGCCGAGATCATGCCACTGCACCCCAGCCTGGGCGACAGAGCGAGACTCTATCTCAAAAAAAAAAAAAAAAATCAGACACTGTTCTTACTGCCTGGGATATAGGAATAGACAAAACAAAGACTCTGTTCTTACTGGCTCAAAGCTAGTAAGTGATAGAAGTGAGACTAAATCGAATTTAAGTCATACTCCAAAACACCCATGATCCACTGCCAACACTGTGAGATGCTGAACCACTCACAATTGATAGGAAATCCCTTAAAATGATCTCTTTATTACATACTTTTAAGTAACTATAGTTTTGATAGAATATTTAGATTTTTAATTTTACTTTTAAAATAATGGATAATAATTTATATCTCAGAACCAGCAAATTTGAAAAGAAAAAACTAATTTTAAACATAGAAAGTGAAAAATTAGTATTAAATTCCAATACCAATGGAACAGTTCACTCAATTAGCTGACAGCATTAAATATTAAAACACTATTAAGTGTTTTGTTATTTATAATTTTTTAAAAATTACTTAATTTTTAAAATGTTGTGTTGTTTTGTTTTTTGAGGCAGGGTCACACTCCTGTCACTGAGGCTGGAGTGCAGTCGCATGATCGTGGTTCACTGCAGCCTCAATTTCCTGGGCTCAGGTGATCCTCGTGCCTCAGCCTCCCAAGTAGCTGGAACTACAAGTGCATGCCATCATGCCCAGCTCATTTTTTGTATTTTTAGTAGCGATGAGGTTTTGCCATGTTGCCCAGGCTGTCAGCAGGAGGCCTCAGTTCCTCACCATGTGGTCTCCTCCAGAGGGATGCTTGGGTGCCCTCATGTCATGGCAGCTGGCTTCCCCCAAAGCAAGTGATCCAACAGAGAGCAAGGAGTGACAGTGTCTTTTGTGACCTAGTCTCAGAAGCCGTACACCATCACTTCTGCGGCATCCTGGAGGTTACACAGGTTGGCTTTATTCATTGTGGGAGGGAAACATACAAGGTGATGAATACCAAGAGGCAAGGATCACTGGAGCCATCTTAGGAGGCTGGTGACCACACATGGGACATGGATTGAATATGGAAAAGTCCAGGGGAAATGGTCTTCTGTCTGGTTCAAATGCTGATTTGGCCACTTAACAAATTTTCCCAAGATTAAGAGCCGTTAAGTTTGTAAAATGAGGATAGCCATTCTTTATTCTCAGGATATTTCATAAGGTAAAATAAGATAGTAAATGTAAAGCACCCAACATAGGACCTCACACATGTTTGGAATTTAACAAATAGCATCTATTTGTGATGATTATTCTTTTAAATTTAGCTTAAGACCAGCCTTCATAAATACACCTGGCAGAATCAATTTACTATATTAAGTAATCATTTACTATATTAAGTTGATCCTGAATTGTTTATTACCTAAAAGTCCAGATAATTTTGCTGAATTAATGGTACCTACAGTATTTAAACTACCTATATCAGTGCAGTTGCAGGATTTGTGTTGTTTAAAGCACACACACAAACACAGCTTGTATCTGCTATCGGAATGTACCTGGAAAGTCATGGTCATTATACTGTTTTCTAGCAGGATTGTGCATCTGTGATTCACAAGGGCTATTGAAGGATACAGCACTACCTCCTCATCACATAAACACTGTAAGAATCTGCATTCATCTAGGTACTAACTTCTGTATCTTTTTTTCCTCTAACAGATGGAAGTTTACTGTTCTGATTTTCATGCTGAAAGAGCAGCGAGAGAGAAAATTCATGAGGAAAAGGAGCAACTGGCATTGCAGCTGGCAGTTCTGCTGAAAGAGAATGATGCTTTCGAAGACGGAGGCAGGTAAGGAAAAGAGAAAGGAGGACCCAGAGCTCACATCAGCATGGCCGTAGAAGAGGTGCCTGTCCAAAGACGTTCCTGATTTGAACTATAAGAATAGCTGTGTTCGCGCCACTGCACTCCTGCCTAGGTGACAGAGCGAATCCCCTGTCTGAAAAATAAATAATAAGAATAATAATTGCTTCACTTACACTTCATGTGATCATGTTCCCAACACTTAGTTTGTCTTACAGGAAAGCTTGACAGAGACTTGTGGGAGCTTGATCAAGCTCCTTGCTTTTAGATAAGCAAGGATTTTGATTTGATTTTAAAATGTTGTGTTGTTTTGTTTTGTTTTTTGAGGCAGGGTCTCACTCCTGTCACCCAGGCTGGAGTGCAGTGGCATGATCATGGTTCACTGCAGCCTCAACTTCCTGAGCTCAGGTGATCCTCGTGCCTCAGCCTCCCGAGTAGCTGGAACTACAAGTGCATGCCACCATGCACTTGTAACAATAATGTTACGTGTCCCAATGACCTATCTTGCCATTGTCACGGATGAAATATTCGTAGCACTTTAAATTCCTGAATATTCTTTAAAAAATACTACCAAAAATTACTTCTGACTTTTAGAAATTTATTTTGAGAAAGTTTTAAAATACAGCAAAATTCAGAGAATAAAATAACAGACTCTACTATGTACTCCTTCCTGCATTGACAGCTGCTTTTATTTGCTTCAAGTATTTTTTTTTTATTAAAGGAAAAAGGGAGTTGTAGTTAGAGTCGAAGTCTCCTTTGTTCCCCATCCATCATTATATTCCTTTCTTCTTTACCTTGTGCTGTTAGGAATTTGGTGGGTAGCTTCCCCATCTATTTTATACTTTTACATATCACATACACACATACCTATATCACATCTCAAAACCAGATAATATTGATTTCTCTGTGTTTTACAAAATGATCACTGTAGGTATTGTTCTGCAGCTTACTTTACATAATATTATGATTTTGAGCTCTCTTGATATGTGCGGATATAATTTATTATACTTCATTGCTGTATTTTGATTTATAAATATGCCACTTCTTTCTAATCTGTTTCCTACTGATGACAGTTGGGTTATTTCCTGATTTTTTTTAACTGTAATTATTTACTTTCACTAGTCTCCTAGTGCCAATAGTATTTAAAACTAAAATTAGTCTGGTTTTTATGAACCTTGGCAGTGTAGTTTGAGTCTTTTTTCCCCTACTTCTGTGGACTGTCTGCTCAGTGTTGTCATGTTTCGGGGTTGTAGAACATCACACGGCGTGTTGCTTTTCGTCCCAGCAGGCAGTCCTTGATGGAGATGCAGAGTCGTCATGGGGCGAGAACAAGTGACTCTGACCAGCAGGCTTACCTTGTTCAAAGAGGTGAGTCCCGTGTGATCCTGGATTTTCAGGAAATAGCTATCCTATGAAAAAGATGCTTGAAGAAAAATTCCACTTCATTCTCTACAAAGGATTCCAAATCAAGGCACCAAAAATATAGCACCCGTCAGTCTCATTTCCACAGCACTCCCATCTCCATCCATTACCCACCGAATCCAGACCAGACCCCTCACCCTGCCAGAAGGTGCCTGGCACGGCCACACTTTTTCTTTTTTTTCTTTTTTTTTGAGACAGAATCTCGCTGTGTCGTCCAGGCTGGAGTGCAGTGGCGAGATCTCGGCTCACTGCAACCTCCGCTTCCTGTGTTCAAACGGTTCTCCTTCCACAGCCTCCCGAGTGGCTGGAATTACAGGCGTGCGCTGCCACACCCAGCTAATTTTTGTATTTTTAATAGAGATGGGGTTTCACCGTGTTGGCCAGGCTGGTCTCGAACTCCTGACCTCAACTGACCTGCCTGTCTCGGTCTCCCAAAGTACCGGGATTACAGGCGCAAGCCACTGTACCCGGCCTGCAGCCACACTTTTAAACCGTGTCTCCCTCTGTTCTCTGACAGACATTAGCCAGACTGAGTCATCCCCTTGAACTTGTCCTAAGCTTGTATTTGCTTGTATTATGCCCTTCACAGAGACGCCCTTTTCTTATGCATATTCCTGTCTTCCTCCAGTCTCTTTCCAGTGACCTCTTACCCCATCTTTAAAATCTATTTCAAACTCCATCTCCATGAACTGTTTCCATTTTGAATTTCCAAAGTACTTTATTCCTCTATGTTGGTACCTGTCTGCTATTTTATAGGTGTTTGTGTGTTCTAGGTAGATACTTAAGTACTTTATTTTTATTTCTATTTTTATTTTGAGACAGGGTCCCACTCTCTTGCCCAGGCTGGAGTGCAGTGGCATGATCGTGGATCACTGCAACCTCCACCTCCCGGGTTCAAGCAATTCTCCTGGCTCAGCCTCCCAAGTAGCTAGGACTACAGGTGCACGCCACCACGCCTGGCTAATTTATTTTAGTAGAGACAGGGTTTCACCATGTTGGCCAGGCTGGTCTCAAATTCCTGACCCCAGGTGATCTGCCCACGTCGGCCTCCCAAAGTGCTGGGATTACAGGCGTGAGCCACCAGGCCCGGCTAATTTTGTATTTTCAGTAGAGACAGGGTTTCGCCATGTTGGCCAGGCTGGTCTCAAACTCCTGACCTCAGGTGACCCACCCACCCAGGAGAGGTCTCCTAGAACAGAATGTACCTTCTCAGAAGCAGAGGCAATGGTCTCATTTATTCAGCAGATACTTTTGAGTCATCCAGGATGTGCAAGAGGTACTGCTTATGCTGGGAGTCAGAGAGCAAAGGCAGCCCCGGATCCTGACCCCTCTTCTCTGGCAATGGGGTGATTAGAAAGCTCCCTGCTTTGGAAACCATGCTTTATGATGAATACATACGCCTTCAGAAATGCTTCTTAAGGCTGCTGAACACAATCTCAAATATTCATACATGTTACTACGTCCAAGTAATGTACTTAGAAGCAAATAAAGGTTGCTTCCAAAAACAAACATTTTGAGAGCCAAACCAAAGTCTAGGCTGAGACCAAAAAACCAAGATGGTTTGCATTGGTCCAGAAAGGTCAGAACAGAGAGATGCCTGGGAGCCAGAAATAATTTCTTGCATCCATCACAGTTTGTATGGATCCAGGACCTAGCTAGGGTCAGGGCTTATTTCGAACATGCTCTGATTGAGGCTTGAACCTCAGTACTACTCCAAAACTGGGGGAAATGATAGGGTGCATTCTTCCATCATTCCTCCTTGTTAACTTTATGTAGATAACTCCTGTTCATTCTCAAGGCCCCTCTCAAGTTAATTGGTCGCATCTAGGAGGCCTTTCTGCACCAAGATCTAAACTAGGGGCCCTTCCCTTTCTCCCATGGACACCCTTGCACCTAACACTCACCTGGCCTAACACTCGTGCCTAACACCTTTGCCACGCCACTGCTGCCACATCTCTCGCCTGGCTTCTCCACCACGTCTGTCTCCCGGCACACAGCAGTGTCTTTATACATCCCAGAGGACTCAAAAGTGTCTGCTGAACAAATGAGATGATTGCCTCTGCTTCTGGGAAGGTACACTCTGTGCTAGGAGACCTCTCCTGGGCTCTGTGGATTTCTTTCTCCACATTCCCTTCCTCTTTTGCTTATATCCTCATTCATCCTTTTTCTTCTCACAGATATCCTAGTATTTACTAGAACATGCATTGTCCTGTACCTAGAACTGAAACCATGTATTTTCACATACCTTGAAACTGGGATACAGTTTAAATCCTAAAAGAACGCACCAATGCACCTGTAATCCCAGTATATGGGAGGCTGAGATGGAAGGATCAGTTGAGACCAGGAGTTCAGAACCAGCCTGGGCAACCTAGTGAGATCCCATCCCTACAAAAATTTTAAAAACTAACCAGGTGTGGTGGCATGTGCCTATAGTCCCAGCTATTCAGGAGGCCGAGGCAGGAGGGTCACTGGATCCCAGGAGTTAGAGGCTGCAGTGAGCTATGATTGTGCCACTGCACTCTAGCCTGGGAGAAAGAGCGAGACTCCATCTGTCAAGAAAAAAAAGAAAAGAAAAGAAAAAAATCCTAAAACAGGCCAGGCGCAGTGGCTCACGCCAGTAATCCTAGCACTTTGGGAGGTCAAGGTGGGCAGATCATGAGGTCAGGAGTTCGAGACCAGTCTGGCCAACATGGCAAAACCACATCTCTACTAAAAATACAAAAATTAGCTGGGCGTGGTGGCACGCACCTGTGATCCCAGCTACTCAGGAGGCCAAAGCAGGAGGATCACTTGAACCTGGGAGGCGGAGGTTGCAGTGAGCCAAGATCGTGCCACTGCCCTCCAGCCTGGGTGACAGCGAGACTCCGTCTCAAAAAAAAAAAAAAAAAAAAAAAAAAAAAAAATCCTAAAATAATAGGGAAGCAGGTATCACTTGGAGAGATTTTTCTCTATGTGCATCGTGATGACTTCAGTTAAAGACCAAACACCTGTGCTCATGTCCCACTACGTGTTGAATACGAAGTTGAACTGATGTTAAAACTCGCCATCTGTTCTTCAAGTGAAACAAACAAAACTGCCTGCAAAATGGAACTAATGGAATTATCATACTTATTCCCAGGAGCTGAGGACAGGGACTGGCGGCAACAGCGGAATATTCCGATTCATTCCTGCCCCAAGTGTGGAGAGGTTCTGCCTGACATAGACACGTTACAGATTCACGTGATGGATTGCATCATTTAAGTGTTGATGTATCACCTCCCCAAAACTGTTGGTAAATGTCAGATTTTTTCCTCCAAGAGTTGTCCTTTTGTGTTATTTGTTTTCACTCAAATATTTTGCCTCATTATTCTTGTTTTGAAAGAAAGAAAACAGGCCGGGCACAGTGGCTCATGCCTGTAATCCCAGCACTTTGGGAGGTTGAGGTGGGTGGATCACTTGGGGTCAGGGTTTGAGACCAGCCTGGCCAACATGGCGGAACCCTGTCTCTACCAAAATTACAAAAATTAGCCAAGCATGGTGGCGCATGCCTGTAGTCGCAGCTACTCGCAAGGTTGAGGCAGGAGAATTGCTTGAACCCAGGAAGTGGCAGTTGCAGTGAGCCGAGACGACACCACTGCACTCCAGCCTGGGTGACAGAGGGAGACTCTGTCTCGAAAGAAAGAAAGAAAAAAAGGAAGGAAGGAGAAGGAAGGAAGGAGAAGAAAAGGTACCTGTTCTACGCAGAACACCTTTGGTGGAGTTCCATCAACTCGCAGAGTAGAATCCTTACCTACTACTCTTCTGATAATAATTTTAATATTTTTTATGTTTGGTTGATGCGAGCAGCTGCACTGCTCATGCAGTTAGCTAGCATGTGACATCATGTGACAAAGTTCATGTAATTAGATGGAAGAAACCTCACTGATTAATTTTAAGAACCTTTTAGGGATGCAGGAACAATGAAGTGGCCACAGTATGTGCTGTTTTTGAAGCATTTTTAAAAACGAACTATAGTTGTTTTTCTTCATTTAAAATGGATCTGTTGGAGGTTATGTGTGTATGTTGTAGTTTTATTGCAGCCACAATAATTGTACCAAAGTTTTCACATAGGCACAGTTAGCCTTTACTTAATATCAAGACAAGTGAAAAAATATTGGCATCGATGAAACCGATAACATTGGCCTCATTGGATTTCTTTACCCATTCACAGTGTAAAGAAGTTACCTTCATGCTTTCATTGTACCTGCAGGCCTGTGGGCTTGTATAGTAGATAATTAATTTCTAAAAAGAACAGCTGCCTATTTTCTTCCTAGGTTAGGTTATATCTTCATAATCACAAGAATTAGTGATGGCAAAATAAAATTTTGCTTATGAATCTTTTACATTGTTTATATATGATTAATATCATCATATATATTTTCTGTATTAAGCTCATTTGGCTTCATTTAAGCTGTATACTTAGTCATATATCTTTCATTAGTTCTATGAATATGAGCAGATCCCTTTACTGGAGCCCAGTATGTGCTGTTTGAGTTAGAAGTCATTCTTGCTGAGAAGGTGAATAGGTAGGGATTTGCCTTGTTTTGTAAGTCTACAATTTGCCAAGAGTAAATAACACTGGACCAGCTGTAAAAGTAAACAGTGTGTTTATGCATTGAGATACTAAAGCATTTAAGAAAAAATTAAAAGATCTCTTTTGTTTAAATTTGTCTTAAGAATCTCTCCTAGACAAACTTGACTATACACACACACACACACTTCAATAAGAATCAAAATAGTTCATTATATCTTCATGCCAAGAGAACACATGATACAAATTCAACAGTAATTTCAATTAAACGAGTCCCCTACCACACCTCAGGGAGAATATTTGTTAAAGACATTTCTAAAGTAACTCTGACATTTTTACTTTTCTTTGTTATTGTTTCTAATGTAAATTTTTTCCCTTATCATCTTATACTGGAGGAAATATATTTCTATAGTCTCCTAAACAGAGAAGGAAACCAAATGGTTTCACATTTAAAGTTATTGGACATAATCCTTTTACTTTGTTCAAGTCAAAATATTCAGCAAAGCCAGACTGAAATAATAACATGAATGGGCTTATTAAGCTTGTGACCAAATCGTTTGTTTAATAGTTGGAAGAATTACAAATGAAGGCAATTTCATGTAGTCAGTTTAAATTAAGGCTGTTGTTTCCAGCTTGGTAAATAGCTTATAAACTCTGTGCACATCTTACCTCATTTATTTATTCTAATATCCCTTCAAAGGCTCTGTTCCATGTGACCAGTTAACTATACCTCCTAGGAATTTTGTGTCTGTAAAAATACATAGTTGAAGATTGCACTCTTAACAGGTTTACGACTATCCTGGATAGTATTGTTAACTGTGTGCACATTGTTGTAGAGCAGATCTCTAGAACTTTTTCATCCTGCATGAATGAAACTCTACACCCATTGAACTGCAGCCCCCATTCTCCCCTCCCCAATCCCTGGCAACCACCACTCTCCTTTCTGCTTCTGAGTTTCACATGCCTCCTATCAGTGGGATTACATAGTATTTTTCCTTCTGTAACTGGCTTGTTTCATTTAACATACCTCCCTCATTCAAACCATAACTTCCTGGATGAAGGTTTCAGGCAAAAGCACCTGGGAAACCAGGCCTTTGCTACTCATTTACCCCCCATTCCCCACCCCACCCCCCGCCCCAGTCCCATGCCTCCACCTGCTGAGCACCGTTCCATTTGCCGATGCTCTCATGTTATCCTGGGAAACATAAGGTAGAAGAGCCATGGGGACTCTGCTCGAGGGTGGTATAAGGCATTTGAAACTAAGCCTCTTCATTAACCCAATCCATATCACAGAGAGGCAGCATGGGTGCCCCTAGCCCAGTGGCCGGGCTATTTGCTACTGCAATAATAGGTTTCTTATAAACCGTCAGCCTCCTGAGTAGCTGGCACCACAGGGACACCACAGGCTATTTTTTTAAAAAATTTATGTAGAAATGGATTCTCACTGTGTTTCTCAGGCTAGTCTCAAATTTCTAGGCTCAAGCAGTCCTCCCGCCTCAGCCTCCCAAAGTGCTAGGATCATTGGTGTGAGAGGAATCCCTTTCAACCCTTGAAAATAAATCAAGCGGTGATGAACTCCCTGAGCTTATATTTGCCTAGGAAGGTCTTTATTTCTCTTTCATTTTTGAAGGACAGTTTGGCTGGACATAGTATGTCTTATTTGGCAGTTTGTCTCCTTCTGCACTGTGAATATATTATGTCAGTCCCTTCTGGCCATCTGGCAAGGTTTCTGCTATGAAATCCACTGTTTTATGAAGGATCTCTTGTTCATGACAAGTTGCTTTTTGATTTTAAAATGACTCAATGTGGATGTCTTTGGGTTCATTCTAGTTGGAGTCCTTTGGAATTCTCGAATCTGGATGTCTATTTTCTACCCCAGATTTGGGAAATTTTGAGCCATTATTTTTTTTAAAGAAGCTTTCTGTCCCTTTTTGTATTTCTTCTTAAATTCCCATAGTGTTTATATTGGTCCACTTAATGGTGTCCCAGAAGTTCCTTAGACTTTCATCATTTTAAAATTATTTTCCCTTTTTGATCCACTGACTGGATAATTTCAAATAACCTCTCTGAGTTCATTCTTTGTTCTGCTTTATCAAATCTGCTGTTGAACCCCTCTAATAAATTTTTCAATTTATTTTATTCTTCACTGCCAACATTTCTGTTTGGTTCTTTTTTATACTCTCTCTTTGTTGATATTCTCATTTTGTTCATACGTCGTTTTCCTGAGCTCACTGAACATCTTTTGAATTTTTTTTCAGGTAAGTCCTATACCTCTAGTTCTTGGGCTCAGTCTCTAGAGATTTCATTTGCCTCTTTGGGCCATATTTTCACATGTTTCTTCATGTGTCTTGTGATTTTGTGTCGGGATCCATGTATTCGAAAAACAACTCTGTCTTCCAGTCTTTAAGGACTGGCTTCATACAGGGAAAGATCTTTACCAATCATCTTGGCTAGAGATTCTGAGATCTCCCAGACCTCTTCCATAGATACATCCCCCCAGACCTGTGCATGCAAATGTTCAATTAGATTTGCTAGTCTCGTTTTTCAGAATCTGCAGCCTCTTGTTCCTTCTGGTGTCTGCCTGCAGCCCTGCATATTCCCTGGAGCTGCCACAAGCCATCCAGCACTCCTTATCTTATTCTCAGCAGCCTCCAGGTCTCTCTCTAGAGCATTCTGGGTTCTGTCAAAACTCTTTTAAGTTGGGCGAGATAGAACCAGTTCCCTGGGCAGCCCCTTAAAAGCACGAACATTGGAAACACACTCCACTAGTCTCTTTCCCTCCACAAGGGAGAGGCTGGCTGAGCTGTATCAACCTCTGTATGCTGCACCATGAGTCCTGGAGCAGTAGCAGGTCAGGTCACCCAGCTCTCTCTCTTTCCCAGTGTCCTCCAGGTATCTAGAGTATGCTGTGTTCCATCAGCACTCCAAGACAAAGCAGAAATGAGTCCCTCAGACAGCCTCCCAAAAGGGCAGAATGTTGGACACACTTTGCTCTTCTCTTTTTCCCTGTATAGGAGAGGCCGCCAAGATGTATTGGCCTCTGTTGGACTGCAGATCCTCTACAGCAGCAGCAAGCTGCCATGCTTTTGTTCTCAGTAGTCCCCAGGCATCTATGGTATATTAAGCCTTTCAATGCTCAAGACAAGAGAAACAGTCCCCTGGGAAGCCCCCTGAAAAACTGGAAATTGGATTCAGGCTCCAACTCTCTCCCTCCCCAGGGAAAGGCAAGAGCCAGGTGTTTTCTCCCACTTGTTTCACACTGAGCTGGGGCAATGGGTATGGTGACAGAGTACATGCCAATCCCAGTCTCCTCTTTTGTTCTGAGTGGTCCCTAGACTGATACCCTTTTCAGTCAGTTCCTAAATTCAGGCAAGAGAGAAACTAATCCCTCAGGCAGCCCCCTGAAAAGTCTGCACATTGGGCATAGGTATTAGTCTTCTCTTTGCCTCCCCAGGGAGAGCTCAGGAACTGGGAGCTTTCTCCTGATTGTGCCACACTGAGCCACAGGAGGTACTATGGCAAGGGTATGCCACAGGTTCTCCTACATGGCTGGTTTCATGCCCATCTGGAGTGGAGGAGCCTGTTAACTATTTTCTTGATTTCTCACAAAGGGAATTCATCCATGTATTGTTGAACCAGTGCCTTCCCAGCGGGGAAGGAGGGCCTGGGGCTTCCTGTTTTGCCATCTCCCTTTTGTAAATGCTGCCATGCTGTATACTTTTTTTTTTTTAAAGGATAAACATTTTTGTTTAAAGGATAAACATTCAACTTTAACTGGAAATGAAAAGGAGACGATTTTTAGTCTGATACTTATAATGCAATATTATTTGCAATTCTGTATAAATAGATTTCAGAAACTTCGATTTCAAATCCCAATTAAATTAAAGAGAGGAAAATTACTGAGAGTAACTGCAGTTCCAAATTTTTCCTTTCAGAGCAGTCAATAAAATTAGCTTTTTGTTTAACTAAAAGTAAGATTTCAACTATCTAACTATATCAGAAAAACAAAGTACCTGTTTGTGATTTTGGGTAGTCAAGTCAAAATTCCTTGCAAATCATCCACATGCACCTTCATCTCTTTCCATTGCTTTTCTTTTTTGTCTCTTTTGCTACATCTATTGAAACTAGGCCAGGTGCGGTGGCTCACGCCTGTAATCCCAGCACTTTGGGAGGCCGAGATGGGTGGATCACCTGAGGTCAGGGGTTCAAGACCAGCCCAGCCAACATGGTGAAATCCCCGTCTCTACTAAAAATACAAAAATTAGCTGAGCGTGGTGGTGCACGCCTGTAATCCCAGCTATTCGGGAGGCTGAGGCAGCTGAATCGCTTGAACTCAGGAGACGGAGGTGCAGTGAACTGAGATCGTGCCACTGCACTCCAGCCTAGGTGACAGAGCAAAACTCTGTCTCAAAAAAAAGAAAAAGAAACTATAATTACTGAGGCCCACTCTAGTTGTGTCAATTCCTTTTCATTTGGCTTTCTGGATGAAGATAGGCTAGGAGCTGGAAGAGGTCTTATCTAATGTATTTCTGGTTTTGCTTGACCCTAAGACGTTTTTGCAAGGCAAGGAGATGCCACTGGTTCTGGCCTTGGTTCTACTTGCTGGTTGAGGCTTCTGTTCAGCTGTGTGACATATCTGCATTTGAGGAAGCTAAAGTGCTGAAATGTAATCCACTTCTTATTGGCATTCCTAAAAAGATGCATGAACTTGTGAGGGGATTCCTGCATGGCTCTTCTTCTGAGATACCAGACACATCCTCCTACCCAACCTGTCAGGAGGTGTGAGGAGAGCATGTGAATGGATATGGCCATAACACAAGAGACTGGCCACTCCTCAGATCCCCATGTCCCTCTCTCCTCACTGGCTGTTGGGTGCCACCATCTTCCTTCCCTACCCCCTGTCCATGTCGTACATATTCTTGAAGTCTTGTTAAATAGGAGCAATAGAAAGATTGGGAACTGGGAAATATGAATGAGCCAATGAAAATTTACCTGAGTTACAGCCAGGCACAGTGGCTTATGCCTGTAATCCCAGCACTTTGGGAGGCGGAGGCAGGCAGATCACTTGAAGTCAGGTGTTTGAGTCGAGCCTGGCCAACATGGTGAAACCCTGTCTCTACTAAAAATACAAAAATTAGCCAGGTATGGTGGTGCACACTTGTAATCCCAGCTACTTGGGAGGCTGAGGTGGAAGGATCACTTGAACCCAGCTAGTGGAGGTTTCAGTGAGCTGAGAGCCAAGATTGCATCACTGCATTCCAGCCTGGACTGGAATGCAGCAGACTCTGTCTCAAAAAAAAAAAAAAAAGAAAAAAAAAAAGAAAAATTTAACACAATTATTTTAAAATATTATCTTAAACTTTTATATTTGAAAATAACTTTGACTCAGTCCAAGTGAGGAGCTGAGAAGTCATCATTCCTGTTCTCATACCAAGAAAAAAGCTGCACAAATTGCATATCAACAATTCATTTTTAAGTCTGTCAGTGAATTGAGCTTGCAGGGCAAACCACTATCCCCAGAATTGGAAAGACAGGATAATACAGAGAGTTGCAGGATACCAGATCCGAAGCTCAGAAGCAGAAACCACCACTGGAGCCAGTGCCATGGTAGAAAAACTTAAGCTAGCTTAATTGGTGAATGGCTGGAAGTTCCGTGTGGACAAGCTTGAGAGTTAGAAACTCCTGGAGGGCCAAGTCTTAGAAGAACTCTTACACTTTTGTGATTTTTACCTCCAGGAGTCCTGCCAGATTCTTAAGTGAAGACTGGAGAAAAATCCCCTCATGCATCTGGGTGGGAGTAGCCATTTAGAAATATGCCAGAGCATTCTGTTCTCTTAAAAAGGCCTACTATTGTGAGATATTGTTTTATCAAACCCTGTTGACCTGGAGGAAGGGAAATATCCAACCCAGCCCTGCAGAGGCTTCCTCCTGTCACCTGAGAGGGAGTGGGGAGAAACCTAAGATGTACTGTTAAAAGGTCACAGCCTGGAGGCACAGGCTCACTAAAAGACTGAGACCTTACTTATCACAGGATTGTAGAATGTTTCTCCTCCCCTCTACACCCTACCATCACATCAGTAGGGCCCCTGTATAATAATAGGGTTACAAATGAAAAAACTGTGTGTCTCAGATCTTATTTAAGAAGATACCTGTATGGAAACCCAAAACAACAAGGGAAACAAAAACAATAACTTCAGAGGAAATTTTAGCCTCTGATACTTGTGGAAAAAGCAAATAGTAAACACATCCTAACTCCCGGCCAAATAAACGTAAAACCTCACACTGAAGGCCTGTTTACTTACATTCCTTTTAACCAGTGTATCTTGCCAGGCTTTCAACAAATATTGTAAGGCATCACAAAGACAAAAACACTCCACACCATTTGAAAAGATAGACCAAGCATCAGAACCAGACTCAGTTATGACAGCTATGAGACTGGGTATTTAAAATAACTATGATGTATACTCTTAAGGGTTCTAATGGGAAAAGTGTTTAAAATGCAAGGAAAAGATGGGTAACGTAACCAGAGATGGAAATTTTAAGAAAGAATAAAAAAGAAATACTAGAAAACAAAACATTGATGGGAATGAAGAGTGTCTCCAGTGCGCTCATCAATAGACTGGACATGGCCAAGGAAAGAATCGGTGAGCTTGAAGAAATGTCAGTAGAAACTTCTAAAACTGAAATGCACAGAGAAGAATGAATGAAAGGAGCAGAATATTCAGGAACCGTGGGTTAATTATAAAAGTTATGCATATAATGGAAATATCAGAAGGAGAAGAAAGAGAAGAAAACGAAGGAAGTATTTGAAGTAATAATGGCTGAGAATTTTCGAAAATTAATGACAGACAGCAATCCACAGATCCAGGAAGCTCAGAGAATACCAAGCATGATAAATACAAGACAAAATCTATACCTAGGCATATCATATTCAAACTACAGAAAAGCAAAGACAGAAAATCTTGAAAGAAGCCAGAGAGGGAAAAAACCTTACCTGGAGAGAGGAGCAAGGATAAGAACTATCAGACCTATGTTCAGAAACCACGCAAGCAAGAAGAGAATAAAGTGAAATAAGTGTTGAGCGAGAACAACCACCAATTTAGAATTCTCTATATATGGACATAATCCTTCAAAGGTGATGGAGGAATAGACTTTTTCAAACCGTAATTAAGAGGATTTGGTGCCATTAGTTCTTCCCTTCCAAGAAATGTTAAAAGGAGTTATTCAGAGTGAAGGAAACTGATATGTATTAGTATGATTGATATGCTAAGAGAGGAGAGAAAATTATATAAAATGCTCAGTTGAAACCATAAAAGGCAGAAATACAGTGGAAGACAGTAAAAAAGATTAAAGGCAACAAATAGAAAACAATAAACATGGTAGACATTATTCCAGTTATATCAACAGTAACTTTAAATATCAGTAGTCTAAAGATACCAGTTAAAAGAGACTGTTAGAGTGGATTTAAAAAAAATAAATAAATGAAACAAGACTAGGCCAGGCACGGTGGCTCACGCCTGTAATCCCAACACTTTGGGAGGCCAAGGCAGGTGGATCATGAGGTCAGGAATTCAAGACCAGCCTGGCCAACATAGTGAAGCCCTGTCTCTACTAAAAATACAAAAATTAGCCAGGCATGGTGGTGCACACCTGCAGTCCCAGCTACTGGGGAGGCTAAGGCAGGAGAATCACTTGAACTTGGGAGGCAGAGGTTGTGGTTAGCCAAGATCACGCCACTGCACTCCAGCCTGGGCAACAGAGTGAGACTCCATGTCAAAAAAAAAAAAAACAAAAAACAAGACCCAACTATAAGTCGTTGACAAGAAACTCACTTTTAATATAAAGACATATATAGATTAAAAAGATGGAGAAAGATATGTTATACTAACACTAATCAAAACAAACCTGGAGTAGATAACATTAATTTCAGACAAAGACGCCTCAGAGCAAAGAAAATTACCAAGGATAAAGAGGGACATTACATAATGATAAAGGGGTCAGTTCTCCAAGAAGACACAACAATCCTGAGTGTGTTTGCACCTAACAATGGAATGTCAAGACGCATGAGGCAAAAACTGATAGAACTGCAAGGAAAAATAGATGAATTCACTAGTATAGTTGGTATTATGGACTAAAATGTGTCCCCCAGAATTGATATGTTGAAGCCCTAACCCCAGTGTGATGATATTTGGAGATGGGACATTTGAGAGTTAATTATGTTTAGGTAAGGTCACGAGGGTGGGGCCTTGATGATGGAGTGAGTGCCCTTACAGGAAGACACACCAGAGAGCCCTCCCTTCCTCCCTCTCTGTGTGCATGCACCAAGGAAAAGCCATGTGAGGACACAGCAAGAAGCAACCATCTGCAACCCAAGGAAAGAGCCCTCACCCAGGATGTGACCCTGCCCACACCCGGATCTCTGATATCTAGTCTCCAGAGTTGTGAAAAATAAATTCCTGTTGTTTGAGCCACCCAGACTATGGTATTTTGTTATGGCAGCTTGAGGAGACTGACAGTTGGAGGCTTTAAAACCCCTCTGTGAGTAATATCACAGGTACAGGAGGCAGAAAACCAGTAAGGACAGAGTTGAACTGAACAACACTGTCTTAGTTTGTGTTGCTATAAAGGAATGTGTGGGGCTGGGTAATTTACAAAGAAAAGACGTTTATTTGGCTCACATTTCTGCAGACTGTAGAAGCATGGCATCAGCATCTGCTTCTTTTTTTTTTTTTTTTTTTTTTTTTTTGACACAGAGTCTTGCGCTGTCGCCAAGGCAGGAGTACAGTGGTGTGATCTCGACTCACTGAAACCTCCACCTCCTGGGTTCAAGCAATTCTCCTGCCTCAGCCTCCCAAGTAGCTGGGATTACAGGCGCACGCCACCACACCTGGCTAATTTTTATATTTTTAGTAGAGATGGAGTTTTGCCATGGGTGGTCCCAAACTCCTGATCGCAGGTGATCCACCTACCGCAGCCTCCTAAAGTGCTGGGATTATAGATGTGAGCCACTGCGCCCAGCCAGCATCTGCTTCTATGAGGACCTCAGGCTGCTTCCACTCATGGCAGAAGGCAAAGGGGAGCAGGCATTGCATGGTGAGAGGAAGGGAGAGAAGGGAGCTAGGTGCCAGGCTCTTTTTAACAATCAGTTTTCCCAGAAACTATTAGAGTCAGAACTCCTTACCATGAGGATGGCACCAAGCCATTGATGAGGGATCCACCCCCATGACCCAGACACTCCCACTAGGCCCCACCTCCAGCACTGGGGATCAAATTTCAACGTGGAATTTGGAGGGGACAGGTATCCAAACTATATTAAACACCATCAGTCTACTAGATCTAATTGACACCTATAGAATACTTCATACCCTGCATATAGCAGAATTTACATTATTCTCATGCTTGTATAGAATATTCACCAAGATAGGCCACATTCTGGGCCATAAAATGCAGCTTAACAAATTTAAAACAATGGAAATCAAAGTATGCTGTCACATCAAAATGTAATTCAATGAGAAATCAATAACAGAAAGAGAGCTGGGAACTCCAAAAATACATGGAGATTAAACAATACACCTATAGGCTGGGCGTGGTGGCTCACACCTGTAATCCTTAGCACTTTGGGAGGCTGAGCAGGCAGATTGCCTGAGTTCAGGAGTTCGAGACCAGCCTGGACAACACGGTGAAACCCTGTCTACTAAAATACAAAAAAAATTAGCTGGGTGTGGCGGTGTGCACCTGTAGTCCCAGCTACTTGGGAGGCTGAGCAGCAGAATTGCTTGAACCTGGGAGGCAGAGGTTGCAATGAGCCAAGATTGCACCACTGCACTCCAGCCTGGGCAACAGAGCAAGAGTCTGTCTAAAAAAAAAAATATATATATATATATATACATATATATATATATATATATACATATATATACATATATATATATATATATATACATATATATACATATATATATATACATATATATATATGTATATATATATATATATATATATATATACACACCTACAAACAATACATGGTTTAAGGAAGAAGTCTCAAGCAATATTGTAAGCTAAATGAAAATATAACCTATTAAAATTTGTGGGATTCAGAGAAAAGTGTTTTGAGGGAAATTTGTAGTATTGAATATATATATAGAAAAGAAGAAAGACTAAAATCAGTAATATTAGCTTCCACCTAGGAAACTAGGAAAGAATAGCAAAGAACAAAATAAGCAGGAGAAAAGAAATAATAAAAATTAGAGCATAAATTAATGAAACAAACAAGGAAATCAACAGAGAAACCAGAAGCTGGTTATCTGAAATAAATCAATAAAATTGATGAACTTCTAGCCAGGTTAACTAAGAAAAAGAGACAAGGTACAAATCACCAATACCAGTATACCAACAATGAATCATTGCCCCTTGATATATAAAAACATAGTACTACTAGCATTAGCACCAAAAAATGGAACACTTTGGTATTCCAAAGTATTCATTTAAGATCTGTATGAGGAAAACTACAAAACTCTGATGAAATAAATCAAATAGGCTAGGCGTGGTGACTCATGCCTGTAATCCCAGCACTTTCGGAGTCTGAGGCGGGCAGATCACCTGAAGTCAAGAGTTGGAAACCAGCCTGGCCAACATGATGAAACGCCGTCTCTACTAAATATACAAAAATTAGCCGGGCATGGTGGCAGGCGCTTGTAATCCCAGCTACTTGGAAGGCTGAGGCAGGAGAATCGCTTGAATCCAGGAGGTGGAAGTTGCAGTGAGCCGAGATTGCACCACTGCACTCCAGCCTGGGCAACAAGAGCAAAACTCTGTCTCAAAAAAAAAAAGAAAATAAATAAACCAAATAAAATCTATTAAATGGAGAGATATTCCATGTTCATAGATAGGAAGACTCAATATATTCAAGATGTCAGTTCCTCCAGCTTGGTCTATAGATTCAATGTAATTCCAGTCAAAATCTCAGCAAGTTATTTTGTGGGTATCAACAAACTGATTCTAAAGTTTATATGGAAAAGCAAGAGACCTAAAATAGCCAACACAGTATTGAAGGAGAATAAAGTTGGGAAAGTGACACCACTGGCTTAAAGACTTACTATAAAGCTACAGTTATCAAGACAGTGTGGCATTGCCAAAAGGACAGGCAAATAGATCAGTGGACAAGAATTGAGAGCTGAGAAACAGACCCATGTGAATACAGTCAACTAATCTTTGACAAAGGAGCAAATCCAATTCAGTGGAGAAAGGCTTTTCAATAAATGTTTCTGGCATAACTGGACATCCACATGCAAACAAATAAAAAAGAACCTAGACATGGTCCTTACATCTTTTACAAAAACTAGCACAAGCCACAGACTACGTGAAAATCTTTACAGGATACATATCTAATAAAAGACTGGTATCCAAAGTATACAAATAATTCTTAAAACTCAACAGTAAGAAAACTCAATTTTAAAATGTGCAGCCAGGTACAGTGGCTCGCACCTGTAATCCTAGTACTTTGAGAGGTCAAGATGGGAGGAAAACTTCAGGCCAGGAGTTCAAGACCAGCCTGACCAACATAGGGAGACCCCCATCTTTACTAAAAATAAAAAAATTAGCAAGGTGTGGTGGTGCATGCCTGTAGTCCCAGCTACTCTGGACTGAGGTGGGAGAAGCATTTGAGCCCAGGAATTTGAGGTTGCCATGAGCTATAATTGCCACTGCACTCCAGCCTGGGCAACAGAGCAAAACCCTATCTCAAAAAAATAAATAAAAATGGTCAAAAGATCTGAACAGATACCTCACCAAAGAAGATGTACAGTTGGAAAATAAGCATATGACAAAGATGCTCAACATCGTATGTCATTAGGGAATTGCTAATTAAAACAACAATAAGATACCACCACACACCTATTAGAATGGCTAAAGTTCAAAACATCGACAAGACTAAATGATGAAGATGTGGAGCAACTGGAATTCTCATTTATTGCTGGTGGATATGCAAAATGGTACAGCCACCTACTATAGAAGAAAATTTGGCAGTTTCTTTAAAAAAACCAAGCATACTCTTACCATATAATCCATCAATCATTCTCCTTGGTATTCACTGAAATCAGTTGGAAACTATGTCCACACAAAACCTGCACATGAATATTTATAGCAGCTTTATTCATACTGGCCAAAACTTGGAAGCAACTAAGATGTCCTTCAGTAGGTGAATGGATAACCAAACCACAGTGCATCCATAAAAAGGAATATTATTCAGCAATAAAAATAAATTAGTTAGCAGGACATGAGAAAACATGGAGGAGACTTACATGTGTTGGGGTGAAGGGAAAGCTTCCCCTTCGCCCTCGAAAGATTCGCTGAAAAAATCAACTCAGAATAAAGCAGATTAATAAAAGGCAAGCCGGGTGCAGTGGCTCACGCCTGTAATCCCAGCACTTTGGGAGGCTGAGGTGGGCGGATCACCTGATGTCAGGAGTTCGAGACCAGCCTGACCAACATGGAGAAACCCCGTCTCTACTAAAAATTCAAAATTAGTCGGGCATGGTGGCGCATGCCTGTAATCCCAGCTATTCAGGAGGCTGAGGCAGGAGAATTGCTTGAACCTGGGAGGCAGAGGTTGCGGTGAGCCAAGATCGCGCCATTGCACTCCAGCCTGGGCAATAAGAGTGAAACTCCATCTCAAAAAATAAAATAAAATAAATAAATAAATAAAAATAAAGGAAAAGCATACAAATTTATTTAACCATGCATGTGGAGAGAATCACAGAGTGATTACCCAATATCCCAGTGGGGCCCAAAGACTTACATAACCTCATGCCAAAAGGGAGGTGGGGATAGGGAGTATAGGTAATTCTGTTGAGGGGCAGTAAATGATTACTAGAGAGAATGAGTGGATACTTAGGGGGATGAATAGATAGGGGAACAGAGACTGATTTGTAATTGGTTCTCTCTGGAAAATGAATGAGCCTGAGAGACAGACATTATTTTGTAAAAAGGTTGGGCCAAGTCTGGTTACATTCTTGATCATCATTCCTGCAATAGACAATGAAATAACATGGCAGCAAAAAACCATTGTTCTTCTTGGTGGATCTGTCAGGTCTTTGTGTAGCTAGGAGAAAAGTCTCTTCCAAGTCCTATCGATCTGTAAGGACTTTTAATTCAAAATGCTCATTATGCCAAGGAGTCATATTTTGGGGTGGAATTCCTTGCACTTTTTAAAATGCAGATTGCTAAGTGAAAGAAGCTATTCTGAAAAAGTATGATTTCTGTATGATTCCAACCATCTGACAATGCAAAAAGCAAAACTATGGAGATGGTAGTGGTTGCCAAGGATTGCGGGGAGGGAGGCGTGAAGAGTTAGAGTACGGGAGAATTTTAGGGCAGTGAAACTACACTGTAGGATACTGTAATGGTGGACGCCATTGTCAAAACCCATAGAACTGTACAACATAAAGAGTGAACCCTAATGAACTGTGGACTGTCGTTACTAGTAATGTATCAATATTGATGTATCAATTGTAACAAATGTCCCACACGAATGCCAGATGTTAGTAAGAAAGGAAACTGTGTGTGTGGAAGGGGCTATGTGGGGACTCTCTGTTCTTTCCAGCTGATTTCTCTGTAATCCTGAAGCTGCTCTAAAAAAAATAAAGTCTATTATTTTTTTAAATGAAAAAAACTTTGAACTATAAGATTATTTAATATGAACACACCTAAAATTTATGTTTGCATCAGAAAATCAAGGTTGTTGTAAATATTAGTTAACACTTCCATGTGACCCATAAGGAAAGGGCTAACTTGGATTATTTTTAATGAAATATTAAATGTATTATGCCATCATTAATTCAGTGAGGGAAGATGGATATGACACCTAGTTGCAGCTTTTTTTTTTTTTTTTTTTTTTTTTTTGAGACAGAATCTCTCTCTGTTGCCCAGGCTTGAGTGCAATGGCGCGATCTCGGCTCACTGCAACCTCCACCTTCCAGGTTCAAGCGATTCTCCTGCCTCAGCCTCCTCAGTAGTTGGGATTACAGGCAGGCACCACCAAGCCCAGCTAATTTTTTTCTTTTCCTTTTTTTTTTTTTTTTTTTTGTATTTTTAGTAGAGACGCGGTTTCACCATGTTAGCCAGGATGGTGTCGATCTCCTGACCTCGTGATCCACCCACCTCAGCCTCCCAAAGTGCTGGGATTACAGGCGTGAGCCACTGTGTCTGGCCTAGTTGCAGCTTTTAAGTCATAAACCAAAAATAAAATACTAAGCCCCCCAACCAGCTGGATGAAACCTCCTCTTGGCCAAGTGGATTCCAAAGTAAACCTGAAAAACTAGTTTAGGCCATGATGGGAAGCAGAGATCTTATGACCAATGAAACAGACTCTTTGTAGCAATAAGATACGAGATTCCAACCTGAATCTAGTATAGCATCACATGACAGCAGGCCTGGACAGAAACTTAAGTATTTTACCCCAAAATATATTTCTTTGACATATTTTGAAGTGGCCCTGCAAAGCTGTCTCCTGTGGGGTAATTTATATTCTGTAGAGAATCCCCTTCCCTTTCCAGGTCTTTTTCTGATCCTGAACAGATTAACCGAGAGTCTGGCCTTTTAAAAGATCTGAATAGGAAACATGTGCCATCTGTTGCCTCTAAGGGTGACTAGACTCTTTATTGGCTTCCCTTTGCAAAATATCAGTCAAGGTAACTAGATGGAAGTAACCTCCAGGTTGGCTGAAGAGCAATAGACATCTATTTGGGCAAGAAAGACAATATTCTGTTATGAAAATTAAAGAGGTTGGGTTTTCTTCTTTCTCAAGAAGGCCACTTATTTCTAAGCAGAGATATAGGTGTTTGTCCAGTCAGCTGGACAAATTCAAGTTTGGGATAAAACTCTAGAGATTTCTGCACCATCCAGCATGGAAGATGTGAAGTCAGACATAAACAGGGGCCTAGGAGCGATGGTGGCAGTGGGGTGGGTTGCAGAAACCAGGCTATTACTCCCAGTGGGTCTGACTCTGAATAGCATTGCCTCCTGCTGGGCCTAATGATGGAATCATTGTTTTAACGATCTGGTGCATTAGCTAAGGAAACACACTCAAAGATACTCTGCAATGTCTACTTGGAGAATTCAACTACGTTCTCTTTTTTTTTGAGATGGAATTTCGCTTTTATTGCCCAAGCTGGAGTGCAATGGCACGGTCTCAGTTCCCAGGTTCAAGTGATTCTCCTGCCTCAGCCTCCCAAGTAGCTGAGACTACAGGCGCATACCACCACGCCCAGCTAATTTTTTGTATTTTTAGTAGAAACGGGGTTTCACCATGTTAGCCAGGCTGGACTTGAACTCCTGACCTCAAGTGATCTGCCCGCCTCAGCCTCTCAAAGTGCTGGGATTACAGGCGTGAGCCACTGCACCAGCCTCAACTATGTTCTCTAAACCCACACCCCAGACCTACATTTGAAACCCAGATCCCCCTGGCTTCAGTCACAAACCTGAAGGAGGAAATCTCCACACCACAGCCTGGGACTGAACTCATCATCCCCGTCTGATCCACAGTAAGCTGCTCTTTCAGACTCCTCATCTATTTCCATGGTTCTGCCAGTCTCCTGGGCATTGCCAACCTGCCCATTGTCCTCTCCTTTTCCTACCCAAGGTAACTTTCCTTTGGTCAGTTACCAAAGCAGATAGGCTTTCCCCTGATACATTTTCCATTTGTCTCTTCCTTTCTCTGACTCCAGTCTGTTGTGTTTTCAGTTCCTGAGCACCTGCCTTTGTTAGCTTAATCTCCCTAAACAGTGCCCGATGGAGCAATGAGAACATAAATTAACACACATTTAATGCTTACAGGTGCCAGGCACACTATTGCATATTTCCAAATTTTTCTCATCTAATCCTCATGATGGCCTATGAAATAACTATTACTGTCCCCATTAGGCAGATGAATAAGTGGAGCCAAAGACAAAAACCACATGATTATCTCAATACATGCAGAAAAGGCCTTCAACAAAATTCAACAGCCCTTCATGCTAAAAACTCTCAATAAACTAGGTATTGATGGGACGTATCTCAAAATAATAGGAGTTATTTATGACAAACCCACAGCCAGTATCATACTGAATGGGCAAAAACTGGAAGCATTCCCTTTGAAAACTGGCACAAGACAGGGATGCCCTCTCTCACCACTCCTATTCAACATAGTGTTGGAAGTTCTGGCCAGGGCAATCAGGCAGGAGAAAGAAATAAAGGGTATTCGATTAGGAAAAGAGGAAGTCAAATTGTCCCTGTTTGCAGATGACATGATTGTATATCTAGAAAACCCCATCATCTCAGCCCAATATCTCCTTAAGCGGATAAGCAACTTCAGCAAAGTCTCGGGATACTAAATCAATGTACAAAAATCATAAGCATTCTTATACACCAATAACAGACAAACAGAGAGCCAAATCACGAGTGAACTCCCATTCACAATTGCTTCAAAGAGAATAAAATACCTAGGAATCCAACTTACAAGGGATGTGAAGGACCTCTTCAAGGAGAACTACAAACCACTGCTCAATGAAATAAAAGAGGATACAAACAAATGGAAGAATATTCCATGCTCATGGGTACGAAGAATCAATATCGTGAAAATGGCCATACTGCCCAAGGTAATTTATAGATTCAATGCCATCCCCATCAAGCTACCAATGACTTTCTTCACAGAATTGGAAAAAACTACTTTAAAGTTCATATGGAACCAAAAAAGAGCCCACGTTGCCAAGTCAATCCTAAGCCAAAAGAACAAAGCTGGAGGCATCACGCTACCTGATTTCAAACTATACTACAAGGCTACAGTAACCAAAACAGCCTGATACTGGTACCAAAACAGAGATATAGACCAATGGAACAGAACAGAGCCCTCAGAAATAATGCCGCGTATCTACAACTATCTGATCTTTGACAAACCTGACAAAAGCAAGCAATGGGGAAAGGATTCCCTATTTAATAAATGGTGCTGGGAAAACTGGCTAGCCATATGTAGAAAGCTGAAACTGGATCCCTTCCTTACACCTTATACAAAAATTAATTCAAGATGGATTAAAGACTTACATGTTAGACCTAAAACCATAAAAACCCTAGAAGAAAACCTAGGCAGTACCATTCAGGACACAGGCATGGGCAAGGACTTCATGTCTAAAACACCAAAAGCAATGGCAACAAAAGCCAAAATTGACAAATGGGATCTAATTAAACTAAAGAGCTTCTGCACAGCAAAAGAAACTACCATCAGAGTGAACAGGCAACCTACAGAATGGGAGAAAATTTTTGCAACCTACTCATCTGACAAAGGGCTAATATCCAGAATCTACAATGAACTCAAACAAATTTACAAGAAAAAAACAAACAACCCCATCAAAAAGTGGGCGAAGGATATGAACAGACACTTCTCGAAGACATTTATGCAGCCAAAAAACACATGAAAAAATGCTCATCATCACTGGCCATCAGAGAAATGCAAATCAAAACCACAATGAGATACCATCTCACACCAGTTAGAATGGCGATCATTAAAAAGTCAGGAAACAACAGGTGCTGGAGAGGATGTGGAGAAATAGGAACACTTTTACACTGTTGGTGGGACTGTAAACTAGTTCAACCATTGTGGAAGTCAGTGTGGCGATTCCTCAGGGATCTAGAACTAGAAATACCATTTGACCCAGCCATCCCATTACTGGGTATATACCTGAAGGATTATAAATCATGCTGCTATAAAGACACATGTACACGTATGTTTATAGCGGCACTATTCACAATAGCAAAGACTTGGAACCAACCTAAATGTCCAACAACGATAGTCTGGATTAAGAAAATGTGGCACATATACACCACGGAATACTATGCAGCCATAAAAAATGATGAGATCATGTCCTTTGTAGGGACATGGATGAAACTGGAAACCATCATTCTCGGCAAACTATCCCAAGGACAAAAAACCAAACACCACATGTTCTCACTCACAGGTGGGAATTGAACAATGAGAACACATGGACACAGGAAGGGGAGCATCACACACCGGGAATGTTGTGGGGTTGGGGGAGGGGGGAGGGGGGAGGGATAGCATTAGGAGATATACCTAATGCTAAATGACGAGTTAATGGGTGCAGCACACCAACATGGCACATGTGTACATATGTAACAAACCTGCACGTTGTGCACATGTACCCTAAAACTTAAAGTATAATAATAATAAAAAAGATATATAGATATATATCTATATATAGATATATATAAATTTATATATCTATATATAGATAGAGATATATATAGATATATAAAATATTTTATAGTATTGAGTGCTTGATTTTCATAGTAAAGAACCACATTAATACTGATGCTCAATCTGTCTCAGATGTCATAACTGAAGGTTCAAAAAAACTGACCCTGTAACATCCCAAACACTGAAATCATAGACTATGCTAGTTGTATTTTCAGTTTGGAAGATAAATACATAATTCTAGAAATCAAAATTAAAAATCAGAACTTCATACCTTGTGCAAGCATGTTAAATTCCAAGAACGGTGCTGTGTGGTAAAGTTCCATGGCTTTTCCTGCCCTGGTCATGTTTGGCTTCCCTGCGACGAGAGCCTGAACTTCACTGAGACTCCCCACAGAGGGGCTACAGTGCCAAACACAGAGGTCCACCGCGTCGGTATACATACAGTGTAATATCACTTTTGCATATTTTTGTGGTATAATGGACTCATCTAATATAATTCTTGTGGGAGTCCTCAAAGTTCCATCTGTGATTTCTTCAACAGTTTGTATTCTCCTTTGTAATAAATTTTGAAAAAATGGGGACCGTGCAGAAATAACAGCCTTGTGGGCTTTGAGCTCTTCATCTAAACAGTTCTGATTTCCACCAAAAGCTTCAACCAGTTCAGAGTCTGAAGAAAAACTAAGGACGACATCGTAATAACACATGTAATCAAAGAGTCCACGCATATCTACATCAAGGGAATTCTTCACTAAGCTGAACAAGGATAACGACATTTTGAAACCCTGAGTCTTCCATTCCAAACTCTCCTGTATAAAGATAGTGTAACAAAGCAGAAAACATGGGCATATCAATACCAGCTGTATTGATGTCCATTATTATCTCTGCCCCATACTCAGGTGAGGAAGAAAGCATTTAAAAAATGGACACCTTGCTGCCAAAATGGCACGATGAACAGGATAACAAGTTTCTTGAAATATGAAATCTGTATCAGTACGATACTTGTACTCATAAAGATCAGCCATATCTTTCTGCAATGTCCGGGCTTCCGGTCTAGCCAAACTGGCTTGTAGGGAAAGCTTCTATAATGCTGACCTTCCCTCATATTCCTCCACTAATGCACTGACATCTCTAATATCCCACCCAGAGAGGAGTTCTCGCATCTGCTTGGCATGATCGGCAGACCGATCAGATTTTCGACGCTTAATTAAGTTCTTTTTGAAGGTAGCAGGGCCAGAGGTCCTTTTTTTTTTTTTTTTTTTTTTTTTGAGACAGTCTGGCTTTGTCGCCCAGGCTGGAGTGCAGTGGCTCGATCTCGGCTCACTGCAAGCTCTGCCTCCCAGGTTCCCGCCATTCTCCTGCCTCAGCCTCCCGAGTAGCTGGGACTACAGGTGCCCGCCACCACGCCCGGCTAATTTTTTGTATTTTTTAGTAGAGACAGGGTTTCACCATATTAGCCAGGATGGTCTCGATCTCCTGACGTCGTGATCCGCCCGTCTCGGCCTCCCAAAGTGCTGGGATTACAGGCGTGAGCCACCGCGCCCGGCCTCTTTTTTTTTGTCTTGTGGTTTCTCATGGCCATGGTCAAGGCTACACAATTTTGATTCACAACCATAGCCTTGCTGAGAATAGGATGACGTCCCTATGAAAGTCTGTTGGGCCTGTGAATTTCCCCCTACCTTCGCGGAACATGGATGAGGATAATGAGATGCATTAGCACCCATTTTCTTCAGTCATTCAGGCATTCCGTCTGCGGGTTCTCCAGAGTATAATCCCAGAGGCCATTAGGAACCTTCAACCCTGGATCCAGCAGCCTCTTTCCATCTATTTCTATGAGAACAGGGCCATTAGACCTTACTTTAGTGCATACTATTGAAGTATGAAAGGCTGTGGGCAGCCACACACACGGACAGTGCATTCTCTAAGAACCACACAGCAAGCATCCTCAAGTGTTTACTATACAGTCCGCCCTTCGTATTCCGTAGGTTCCGCATCCACAGTTCAATCGACCCGGAGGCTCCTCCCGCCGCCGCTGCTGCTGCCGCAGGGACCTCGGCCGCCGCCCCCGCCGCCTCCGCCACCAGCACCGCGGTAGGCCCCGGCGCCAGCACACCGCCGCCATCCTCCTCCCACCGCCGCCGCCGCCCTCTCCTCTCCTGTCAGTGGCTCAGGCTCCGGGACTGCTCCAGGTTTCCCTCGCCGCCATTTTGATTCCTAGAGGGAGCAGGAAGGGCTCGGCTTGGCCTTTTTGTGTTTTTTTTTGGTTTTTTGTTTTTTTGAGGCGGAGTTTTGCTCTTGTTGCCTAGGCTGGAGTGCAGTGGCCGATCTCGGCCCACTGCAACCTCCGTCTTCCGGGTTCAAGCGATTCTACTGCCTCAGCCTCCCGCGCAGCTGGGATTACAAGCATGCGCCACTACTTCCGGCTCATTTTTGCATTTTTTTTTAGTAGAGATGAGGTTTCACCATGTTGGCCAGACTGGTCTCGAACTCCTGACCTCAGGTGATCTGCCAGCTTCGGCCTCCCAAAGTCCTGGGATTACAGACATGAGCCACCGTGCCCGGCCCACTTTTAATACATTAAAGGGGTCTGTGATAAACATCCTCCTACCGCCCAAAAAAGGTTAAGGACCACTGCAATATGGGCTGTTTGCTTTAGATTTCATTTTAGATAGATGTTGATAACTGTCAGAGCTGTTCTTTTTTGGCCTTCGTTTGTATTCTAAGGAGAGTCCAGGCCTCTCCTTAGAACCCCAGATCTGGAGATCAAGCTGGCTACCGTGCCTTTCCTAATCAGTATCCCTCATACATCTCATTCTGAAATAGAAAACTAAATCTATCTTCTCCCCTAAACCTGTTCCGTTCTTCCTATGTCTCCTACTTCAGTGCACAACCTCAAAAACTACCCTTTGTATAAATCAGAAACCTAACAGTCATCCTAAACCTGTCTCCCCATCCCCTCTCTGCTTCCTTCTCGCTAATATCTCCACATTCAATGGATGTTTTAAAAATATAAACTCAAGATTTTATTGTCTTCATAATAAAAGAAAACATGACACTTAGAACTGGATCACTTGGCCGTTTCTCTTCTTACCTCCTCCCAGTTCAAAATGCTTGCATATTTTAATAGCCAGCACTCTCTTAGAGCTGCAGCTGGGCTCAACGCACTCAAGCCTTGGCACAATCTTCTGTAGTTTTAGCCTTTTCCTGGAAAATCGGCTTAATTTGCCCACGATAGCCACTCCGCTTCCTGTCATAACGCCGCTTTCCCTGGGCATACAGAGAATCCTTCTCCTTCGTGTACAGTGTCACTTTGTGGGGTTGGTGATTGCCACACTTCTTATAGAAAGTCTGGCGGGTTTTAGGAAACTTCGTAATGTTTGTGTGAGCGCTATCGGCACGGAAAAGCCACATTCAATGGATTTTAAAAAATCTATTTGCCTAATTGTTTCTCAAAATCACCACTTCTTTTCTCAAAGTCACCACTATACTAATTCCAATAAAAAGTGCTTGATTCTTCACTTAAGGAAGGTTTGCGGGCTTAGGTTGGTTCTGTTTCTGACTCCTTGCCCGGAACTGGATGCAAAGAGGACCTGGAAAGTGAAGGTGAAGAAAAGAACTTCAGAGTACTGATCAGAATTGGTCAAGGAATTTCTGCATAATGGCTAAGAATAAATCTATGACGAATCTTTTTTTTTTAATAACTAGATGTAGTGATGCTTTTATTTATTTATTTATTTATTTATTTATTTATTTATTTAGACAGAGTCTGGTTCTGTCGCCAGGCTGGAGTGCAGTGGCGAGATCTCGGCTCATCACTGCAATCGCCACCTCCCAGGTTCAAGCGATTCTCCCGCCTCAGCCTCCCGAGTAGCTGGGATTACAGACGCGCACCACTACGCCCAGCTAATTTTTGTGTTGTGTGTGTTTTTAGTAGAGATGGGGTTTCACCATGTTGGCCAGGCTGGTCTCGAACTCCTAACCTCGTAATCCACCCACCTCGGCCTCCCAAAGTGCTGGGATTACAGGGGTGAGCCACCGTGCCCGGCCGTAGTGCCGTATGTTTAAAAGTATGCATTTAAACATACTTTTTCAATTTGATTACTAGAGTTCCTCCATTACTATGAATTTTTAACACTAGCAGCTCTCAGAAATGGTTGTATTCCTATTCCTGAGCCAATATAGGTTTAAGTAATAGGGCTGAGCTCATAAATGGAGCAGTAATATTCCATTAGGACACAGAAAAAAGTCAACGTAGATGGCATCAGGACTGTTTATCTTCAGTCTCCCTAAAGTCGATTTTAATTGTTCTGAAAATGAAAGTACGTAGTGGATAGAGATAGGATCTTATACCAAAGGGATTATTAGTGGGGGAACTGCAGTGCCTGAACAGTGCCTGCAAGGAGGAAAAGGGGGGAAAGACTTAAAGTGGCCATTTGGTCCATCAAAGTCTCTTCTGCTATCAATCCCTTGAAATTATGTAAAAGCTAAATGTTATTCTGCATTTAGAAACTATGTTCTTAGTATTATGTACAAACACTATTTTTTAGAATGTAAATACATAAAGAGGCCTGAATTTTACTGAAAAAAAAAATCTTTGAAAGATATGGTCTGCTGATAAGTTCTCTTCAGCCCTGGCGCCCCTTAGAAGTCCCAAAATCTATGGAACAGAAATTACTCGGGAAATGGTGGCTTCAGTGTAAAAGATGTCATCTACCCTTTCCCTCACTGCACAGATGGTGAAGGGGAAACTCAGAGAGATAAGTCACTTCCCCAAGGTCAGACAGGGTAAAAGTGGACCGGATCTGTTTGGTCCTGAGCCCAAACATTTCGAATGGACATAAGGCTGACAAAGGAACAGTCGGTCCCAGAGCGTCAGGAGTTGAGGTGGGACCGCAGGGAAAATACTGGGTGGGACTACTTAAACTTCCCGGCACCAGGGGGCGCCAGACACTCTATTTTACCTAAAGGAGACTGGCTTCTGCCGACAGGAAGGTCCCTTGCCCCCAACAAAGAGGGCGTCCAATGACGTAAACTAATCCGATTGCTCTGCGCCAGGGCCGGGATTCGCTGTCGTAGCCAGTCAGTGCGGCCCCACAGCCGCGTGCGTCTGACGTCAAGGCAGGGGCGGGATCCGGTTGGAATTTTGGCGGGTTCGGCTGTGAACCAAGAAGGCGTCCCGGCATCGGGTGAGGAGCGCGGGCCCCGGGCGTGCGTGTGACCCTCGGGCGGCGGGGCCGGGGCCGCCTCGCACGTCTCTGCGCAGGTTGCAAGGGGTCCGAGGCTAGAGGCGCGGGGTCCCGGGAGCTCGGGTGGGCGCGATCTGGATTTGGCGGTAGCTTGGGACCGCTCGGGGCTGGCATGGCCGGGCCGGGGGCTGGGAGTTGCCGGCCGTCTACTAAGGAATCGGGTTCTTCCTTTTAAACGCAGCCTTTTAAGTGCTTGCCAAGTGCCTGCCGCCTGGGCTTTCTTTTATTCATTCATTCATTCATTCATTCATTGATTTCACGTATTCATGATTTGCCAATGATTATTGAACGCGGACGGTGTGCAGGGCTCGGATCACATTTCCGCTGCCTTCACGGAGCTTACAGTTTAAAGGCACGAGTAGGTAATAAACAAATGCACGACAGTGGACGACTCAGGGTGGTCCAGAAAGTCTCAGAAAGATGAGTAAGTGGAGACCGAAGGGCGAGAAGGACCTGGGGGGAGCTTTCTTCGACAGAGCCTGAGACCTCAAAGCAGCTTAGTGTGTTCCAGAAGGTGGAAGCGGGCTGGCCTGGCTGGAGCATCGTTTTGGGTGTCGGGGTGGGTAGAATTGGACGTGGTGGATTGTGGAAAATGTGAGGGAGTAGAAAGCTTGGAAAGAGAGAGAGAATATGAATCATTGCCTCGCAGGCTTTGTAGATTTTTTCTAAGGGCAATGGAAAATCATTAAAGAATTTCAATGAAGGGACCCCCATGATCTGATTTATGTTCCTAAAAGGTTACTAAGGAAAGGGAAGATTACCGTGGCTGTTGTATGCAGAACAGATTGCACGGGGACGAAGAGACCAACATAGAAAGCTAACACAGTCATTGGGTTAAAGGTTGACGGTGGCTTGGCCTAGGGTTCTGGCAGTGAAGTTGGAGAGAAGTGGCAGATCTGAGCAGTGTTTTGGAGATGAGACCACAGTACTTGTCAGTGGCCGTGGATTTGAGGGCGAGGGAGGGTGCACAGTTTCATTTTGGGGGAAGGCGAGGCCGGTTACAGACTTGAACAAGACAGTTTGCTCCTAACGCTCAGGAAGCTTACTGTCCAATAGGTTCCCCAGTAGATAGCACAGTGTGTGGCACATGAGGGATCCGCGGAAATGTTTGTTGAATGAATTTTTAAAAAGCGGCCAGGCGCGGTGGCTCACGCCTGGAATCCCAGCGCTTTGGGAGGCCAAGGCGGACGGATCACCAGGTCAGGAGGTCGAGACCATCCTGGCTAATACGGTGAAACCCCATCTCTACTAAAAATACAAAAAATTAGCCGGGCGTTGTGGCGGGCGCCTGTAGTCCCAGCTACTCGGGAGGCTGAGGCAGGAGAATGGCGTGAACCCGGGAGGCGGAGCTTGCAGTGAGCCAAGATCGCCCCATTGCACTCCAGCCTGGGTGACAGAGACTCCGTCTCAAAAAAAAAAAAAAAAAAAAAGCACCTTTGGGAGTCCAAGGCTGATGGATCACTTGATATCAGGAGTTCAAGACCAGCCTGGGCAACATGGCGAAACCCTGTCTCTACAAAAAACACAAAAATTAGCCGGGTGTGGTAGTGCACGTTTGTAATCCCAGCTACTTGGGAGGCTGGGGCAGGAGAATCACTGGAGCCTGGGAGGCGGAGGTTGTAGTGAGCCAATAGCACCAGTGCACTCAAGCCCCAGTGACAGAGCGAGATCCTGTCTAAAAAAAGAAAAGAAAGTACCATAATCACTGTAATTAGTTCCTTGACATTGAACTTGCCAAAGAGCACATGTAAGTTAAATAAGAGCCTAGAAAAATTTCTACTTTCTTACTTGCAGTTTAAAATATAATCTTAAATGAAAAGAGAAGTGCACAGAGTGATACAACTTTGTCTTAATTAGCTACGCTGTTTCTCTGTGCTTTGCTGACTAGTATTGAATCAAAATCGTGATTGTCACTAAGGCTGCAACTAAGTAGAATCATACAGTAAGCTGTCGTGGATAACGCACATGTCAGGTGTATTACCGCGAATAAAATGAAAGAATAGCCTAATTTAGATCAACCCCAATAATTTGTGTGTGTGTGTGTGTGTGTGTGTGTAATTTTTAAAAAAGACAAGGTCTTGCTATGTGACCAGGCTGGTCTCAAACTTCTGGCCTCAAGTGATGCGCCCACCTTAGCTTCCCAAAGTGCTGGTATTACAGGCGTTGAGCCACCGTACCTAGCCAACCCCAATAGTTCTTCCTCATAATTTATCTCATCCACGTAATCTAGTGTGATTTACAAACTGCTCTGCAGCTCAATAACTTTCTGTAACCTTAAAGACAAGTAAAAGTGAGCTGCTACATCCAAGGAAGGAGATGGCATTGGCGGTGTGGAGAGAGGAGGTGAGAAATGGTCAGATTCTGGATGAATTCTGAGGTTAGAACCCATAGGAGTGGTAGGATTCTGGGTTTGTTGGATGTGTGTTGTGAGAGAAAGAGAAGAATTGAAAGTGACATTTCTAATATTGCTTTCACACAGCCAAGATTCTACATTGCTCATCTGGGCATCTGAGCCTCCTTCGAAGTTTCCTGTCACAACTGTCCTCTTGACAGCATGGATGGTAAGACCTGGCAGTTTTCTGTTTCTCTGTTTCAAGGAAAACTAACCTTTTGTCCATGGACTTGTTATTTATTCTACCTGTAAAATGGTGAAAATGCTCCCCAGCCCTCAGGTATTGTCTTAGTGGTTCTGAAGCAATCTCACATCTCACAGAGGTCACTGAATGTTACTTGCTTTTATCAGGGGAGATTTCTTCTGGCAACAGAGATTGTCTTTCATAATTACAATAGCTGGTAGGTGTACAGTGGGCCAGGCACTGCTCCAAGATCCTTGTGGAAATTAACTGATTCAGTCCTCAGGCAAACGTATTTTATAGGCAGGAAAACAGGGATGTTTAGTAACTTGTCACAGTTCAAGCTGGCATAGCAGGGCTTTGAACCAGGCAGTCTGACTTCAGAGTTTACATTTGATAATGAAATCTGTTGAAGCGATATTAGTCTAGCTCTGACTTAAGTTTTTATTAATATCATCCTTTCTAATTTTGTTCATTTTGCAAGGATGTGTACAAAATGTTTACCTAGAAAAGAGATGTTGCACTAATTAGCGATCACCTAAAATGATTGTGCTGGGCCGGACGCAGTGGCTCACGCCTGTGATCTCAACACTTTGGGAGGCCAGGGTGGGAGGATTGCTTGAGCCCAAGAGTTCAAGACCAGCCTGGGCAATAGAGTGAGACCTCATTTCTATTTTTAAAGAATTAAAATGATTGTGCTGGTTGTGAAGAGATCTAGTTGCATAATTGAACTCATAATCTGAAACTGGGTTTTTAAAAAAAATTCAAACATATTACACTTTGCCCTTTAAAACAAAACTTGAAATTCCTCACACTGTGATGCACAGTGAACCCCCATTGTCCCTGAGAGATGTGTTTCCACACTCCCAGCAGATGCCTGAAACCCAGGATGGTACCAAACCCTAGGCATGCTGTGTTTTTTCCTGTACATACATACCTGTGATAAAGTATAATTTATGAATTAGGCACAGTGAGAGATGAACAACAATAATAAAATGGAACAATTATGACAATATACTGTAATAAAAGTTATGTGAATGTGGTCTCTCTCTAAAGTATCTATTGCACTCTCAAAATATCCATTGTACTGTCCTCAACCACAGTGACCATGGAAAATCAAAACCACAGAAAATAAACCCTCAGATAAGGGGTTATTCCTTATGTGAAACTCATTGCCTGATGCTATCATGGTAGTTTCCTGTTTCTTAAAATTGGCAAATTGCCTACAGGGCAGGTTATATAATACAAAGCATCACTTTTTGCTATCAGATTGACATGAAAATAAGAGGTGAATGGATACCTGTTCTCTAAGAAATCATAGTATCTATCTGGAAACAGTATAGGTCAAGAAAAAAGAAATCATAATGTTTAGGCTGGGTGCGGTGGCTCATGCCTGTATAATCCCAGCACTTTGGGAGGCCAAGGTGGGTGGATCACCTGAGGTCAGGAGTTCGAGGCCAGCCTGGCTAACATAGTGAAACCCCATTTCTACTAAAACTACAAAAATTAACCTGGTGTGGTGGCATGTGCCTGTAATCCCAGCTACTCAGGAGGCTGAGGCTGGAGGATCGCTTGAATCTGGGAGGCAGAGGTTGCATTGCATCGAGATCCCACTACTGCACCTCCAGCCTGGGTGACCGAGCAAGACTCCGCCTCGGGAAAAAAAAAAAAAAAGAGGAAAAAGAAATCATAATGTTTAGTAAGAAAATCTCATTTGATTGGCACGGGTTCACAATTTGGCCAGTGTAGAGGAAATCGGAAAGTGTATGGTACTTGGGATATACTGTTGAACAATGTTCCTGCTTATATTTTAGTGGAGGGAGCAAGATAACAAAATAATAAACGGGTAGTTAGTAGATGGGAGACACTGCTATGTCTTTGTATGCTGACAGGAGTGCTTCAGAGGAGAGGGAGAAACTGGGGATGCAGGAGCCAGAGAGGTGGTAATTGTAGAATGAAGTCTTTGAGAAGCTGAGAAGTGGGACCCAATGTAAGAATGTAAGTGGAAGAATTGGCTGTGAATAGCACTAGATACTTAGTCCCAGGAGGGAAAGCAGCGAGATACGTTCAGAGTTGGGAGTGAAGGATGAGGAAGTCTGATTGCATCTATTTTTTCTGTAAAATATAAGCCAAGGGCTGGGCGCTGTGGCTCACGCCTGTAATCCCAGCACGTTGAAAGGCCAAGGCAGGTGGATCACCTGAGGTCAGGAGTTTGAGACCAGCCTGACCAACATGGAGAAACCCCATCTCTACTAAAAATACAAAATTAGCCGGGCGTGGTGGCACATGCCTGTAATCCCAGCTACTCGGCAGGCTGAGGCAGGAGAATCACTTGAACCTGGGAGGTGAAGGTTGCAGTGAGCTGAGATCGTGCCATTGCACTCCAGCCTGGGCAACAAGAGCAAAACTCTGTCTCAAAAAAAAAAAAAATATATATATATATATAATCAGCTAAGAGTAAAGAGTGGGGAGTGGGCATAGGAGGTTTGAGGAGAGACAGTGTGAAGTGGTCAGAGCCTGGGAAAGCGAATGAATTGGGGAAGTGTGGGAATCTTTAAGCAGTGCTGAATGCTTGTTTGTTATGGGTGTGCAAAAATTTAAAGTTAGACTGAGGCAGGGTCTTGTTGATCACGCCTGTAGTCCCAGCACTTTAGGAGGCCAAGGCAGCAGCATCACTTGAGGCCAGGAGTTCAAGACCAGACTGGGCAACATGGCAAGACCCCATCTCTACAAAAAAATTTTTAATAAGCTGGGCGTGGTGGTATGCACCTCTAGTCCCTGCTGCTTGGGAGGCTAAGGCAAGAGGATCGCTTGAGTCCAGGAGTTTGAGGCTACAGTGAGCTAAGATTGCAACACTGCACTCCAGCCTGTGTGACCCTGTCTTGAAAAATAAATAAATAAATAAATAAACAAACAAAAAAGACCAGTCAGCATGGTAGCGAGTCTTTCTCCAGGACCATTCACCAGCCAGGGAGCTGAGTCTTTAGAAGGCAGTGAGTGATGATGGTGTTGAACATGGATCCACAGGGAGGGCATTAGGGGCAGGGGGTGATGGACAGGAAACACATTGTAGGTAGGCTGATGGGTTAGACATGTGGATGAAGCTGAAGAGCTGCTGGATGTGAATACTAGAGTGAGCGGGCTGAAAGGATGGGAGGTTGGATCACAGAGGGACGTTCAGAGGTCAGTTGTGCTTTGCTGTGATGAGTTGGAGTTACTATGGGAGTGGGTAGCTAAGATGGGGAGTGGATGAGAAACCCAGCGACCAAGATGTTGGCTGGATCATCCTTGCAGAGGTTGAAGTGCCCCAGGAGGGTGATAGCAGTAGAGATGGAGGGGAGGACCGGGGGGGCATGCATGATACACACATGATGATCAGCACATGACAGTGCCATGAGGGGTTCTTGATGCCAGCGTCTGGTGTCTTGAACTTCAGAGAGCTGTGATCTGGAAAAAGACTGAATCATTCCAAAGTGACAGTGATAAAGAAGACATCAGGAACCTGAAGTTGATCAAGTATTTATTGCATGCCTAATATGTGCCGAACACTATTCTAGACATTGCCATGTGAGGTGTGAACAATTAAACGCTTTCCATTCAAGAGGGTTCCAGGGGTAGCCAGATTTCTGTTGTAAGAGCCACTGGGGATCCGGGAAATGTGCTGATAGTAGATTTCACATCCCAGGGGTTTGAGAACAAAGAGGCTGGGAGATTGAGTCAGCGTAATACAGAGAAGACATGATTTTTGGTGGTGACTGAGGTAAACAGGGTTGTGAGGCACCATGGGATTAGCCCTGGTTCTCTTGTGAAGGGTTCAAAGTGAATGGTATGGGGTCCCCAGGCAGCATTTTCCACCTGTGGCCCCCAGTGGTGTGAGCCAGAGCCTCTTCCCGGGGTGTGCCCTCTTTGGCAGATGGGGAACAAGAGATGGTGGAGGCCTCTTTGCTTCCTTGCAGGCATGTGACATTCTCAGAGCACAGGGGGCTGCCTGGCCTCTTCTCTCTTGCACTGTGCAGTCTTGGAGTCTTCGTGGACTAAGCAACTCAAGCTAATCCTTATACAACCTCTGACTCTGAGCATTAGGCCCCATCATCAGATTCTAGGCCTGAAGTTTGGCTACTGGCTTTTTCCTTCTGGTAAGGGAGTGTAGAGTGGTGGAAAGGATATTGGTTTGCTGATCTAGAGATTCCTTATTAACCCAGCTCCTGAACTGATCTGTTTCTCCATGTGATCCTGAACAAGCCCCTCACCCTCTCATACTCTAGCCCCTGAATTTCAGACAGGGAGAGTAGGTCAGATATCCTTAATATTTTTCCATTGAATACCTCTGATTTTATAAACAAATAGTGCCCAAATAGGGGGGAAAAAAGAGCAAAGAAAATAGATAAATCAAGAAAGAAGAAATCCGATTGGCAAATAAACAAACAATTCTTAACCTCACCAGTAATCCAAGAAATGCAAATCAAAACAGTGAGATGACTTTTTAAATCGTCCATCAGATTGACAAAAAAAAATTTAAGTGACATATCAGATATTGATGAGGTGGTGGGGAGAAGTGGCCCTTGTGTACAGCTCTAGTGAGAGTGATACGGATGATAGCAATTATTTAGGGAGATAGTAAGGGCAACAGAGTCCTCAGCAGAATTTCCCTTTTAACAAAAAGCAGCCCCCAATAATTTCTAACAAAGGCCAGCCTGAAAAATCAAGCGGCAGACATAGAAAAGCAAGCTAGTAATTTGCACGGATGAATACCTGCAGCTGTGCCAATAGGAAAAGGCTCCCTGGGGGCCAGGCGTGTTCAACATGGCGGCCCCTTTTCTGTGTCAACCACGTGTACAGTAAAGAAACAGACAACATGGCGCTGACCAGGTAGAGAACCACCTATATAATAAAAGATTAGGGTGGGGCAGCCAGGTTTTCCACCCTATGCAAATGGCATACCTAGTCCAGCCAATCTTTTATGTCCTATGTAAATCAGACATTGCGTCTTCAAGCTCGTCTATGAAACCCCATGCATTTTGCCATGGAAGCGGCAACCTGTTTTTCTGGGACCTCTCTGCTGCTGAGAGCTCTTCTCTTTCTTTTGCCTATTAAATCTCTGCACTTAACCTCACTCCTTGTGTGTCAGCGTCCTTGATTTCCTTTGCATGAGACAACGAACCTCAGGTATTACCCCAGACGAACTATGCCATTTCAAGAGTGCATCCACTTTGAGAACAATTTGGCAGCATCTAGCAAAATTGGAAAACGTGGATACCCAGCAATCCAGCAATTCCATTTCTGATAGATATTCCCAAGAAACACATGTGCGAGAAGACGGATACACGATTACAGGGTATTTAGTAGTGGGGAAAAATTAGAAATAGCCCATATTGTCCTTTATTGGAAAATGGATTAATAAGGTGTGATACAGTCTTATTATAGGATACAATATAGCAACGAAGAGAAAGAAACTAGAACTATATGGGGTTTTTTGTTTGTTTTTGAGATGGAGTCTCGCCCTGTCACCCAGGCTGGAGTGCAGTGGTGCAATCTCGGCTCACTGCAACCTCCACCTCCCAGGTTCCATCAATTCTCCTGCCTCAGCCTCCTGAATAGCTGGGATTACAGGCACGGGCCATCACGCCCAGCTAATTTTTGTATTATTAGTAGAGACGGGGTTTCACTTTCTTGGCCAGGCTGGTCTAGAGCTCCTGATGTCAGGTGATCCTCCTGCCTTGGCCTCCCCAAGTGCTGGGATTACAGGCGTGAGCCACCACGCCTGGCTAGAACTATATGTTTTGATTTGGGTTAATCTTAGAAGCAATGTTGAATGAACCTGGAATGCAGAGTAATGCAGTGTGGAATATTTATGTAAATATTTTTAAAACCATCTAATATAGATTGACTATGACTGCCTATATATTTATGTAAAAGCATAAGAATGGACTGGAATGATGCCTCAAAATTATGAAAGTGTTTACAATGGGAAGTGGGGGCAGTGGTCAGGAGTTGGGATAAGATTTGGCATGACAGACTTCATCTGGAAGGTGTTATTTAATGTTAAAGGCAAGAAGCAAACAACAAAATGTTAATGATGGCTAATTCTGGGTGATGGGATCTTAGTATTTTTTATATGGTTTGTATCTTTTAAAAAAAAATCTCAAATAATTTAAAGGTCAGGAATTATATACATCTAAAGCCTAAATCTATGTTTGGTGTTTTAAAATTATTCCCTTGTTGGTTGAATTTCATGGAAGTCGGTATGCGGGAAGCTGTCTCATTGATTGGAGTAGAATGCTTGAGGACATTTGGCCCTGTGGCTGGCCCACTCTACTCACTAAGCAGTATTGGCTCCTTCTTAGCCCAGTGTCCCCTAAGAAGCACCTGGGGACAGGAAAGATGGAGACAAGGAGAACAAAGACCAGGCAAAATGGTGCATCTGTAGGGTTTTGTTTTTGTTTTTGTTTGTTTTTTTTTTTTTAGTTTCAGCTTTCATTTTAGATTCAGGCTTGTTACAAAGATGTATAGTGTGATGCTGAGGTTTGGAGTATGGTTGAACCCATCATCCAGGTAATGAGCATTGTACCCATTAGGTAGTTTCTCTTACCCCCATGGGGTCATTTAAATTGCCTAAAGTTGAATGTTTGGAATTAGCTGTGCTTATTCTCTGTCCTTTCTCTTCTTTTCACCTAGAGGAGGAAGACAATCTGTCTCTGCTGACCGCACTGCTGGAAGAAAATGAGTCAGCCTTGGATTGTAATTCAGAAGAAAGTAACTTCTTGACGCGGGAAAATGGCGAGCCCGACACATTTGATGAGCTCTTTGATGCCGACGGCGACGGTGAATCTTATACAGAAGAGGCTGATGATGGAGAAACAGGAGAGACCAGAGATGAAAAGGAAAATCTGGCCACTCTCTTTGGAGATATGGAGGACTTAACAGATGAAGAAGAAGTTCCCTCATCACAGTCAACTGAAAATAGGGTCCTCCCTGCTACTGCCCCCAGGAGAGAGAAAACGAATGAAGAGTTGCAAGGTGCCCTAACTACTTGCCTTCCTTATTTCTTTCGGATAAGTTGGATGAAGACCACCAATCTGATAGTTGTCATCAAAATAGCTGCTGATTCAAGGGTAGAGATAAATGACTTTGTAAAAAAAGAAAAAAAGAAAGAAAATTATATGAGTTGGTAGATGAAATGTTTGGGCCAGCATTTCAGCACAAACTATAGACTCTATCAGTGTCAGCCAGCTGCACTTGATCCTGTACGGAATGGCTCTGAAACTTTTCATGTTTCTTATGGAATAGTAGCACTTTGGGATGTATGTGGATGCGGAGCCAGAGACAAGGCTGCAAAGCTGCCACATATCTGTTTGAGCAGAGCATTCCTGAACAGAAGCTTTGACACATGTTCTTTTCTCATTCCTGGCATCTCATACATGTTTAAGCTATAGTAAAATTCAATGGTTAGCTGTTTCTTCTAATACAGAAGCCAGCATTTATTATATTAGTTATGATATCCAATTTATAAAGTAAATATAATTTTTTTTTTTTTCCGAGACAGATTCTTGCTGTGTCACCCAGCCTGGAGTACAGTGGTGCAATCTTGGCTCACTGTAGCCTCCACCTCCCAGGCTCAAGTGATCTTCCTGCCACAGCCCCCCTAGTAGCTGGAACCATAGGCATGCCCCACCATGCCCAGCTAATTTTTTTTATTTTTTTTATTTTTTGTAGATACAGGATCTCCCTATGTTGCCCATGCTGGTCTCGAACTCCTGGGCTCATGCATCCTCCTGCCTCAGCCTCCCAAAATGCTGTGATTACAGGCACGAGCCACCATGCCTGGCCTATAATTATTTCTCAACTCCTAAAAACTTGTTAACTGTGGATTTGTATTTGATATCTCTTAATAGTAAAGATTTATAACTAGTTTGACTATTGGGTGCTTCGTTTACTTTAAATAAAATATGTATTTCTCTAAGAGACCTCTTTGAAGTACAAAAGTTAATCATGAGCTTTGGGTATGTGACTATATTGTGGGTCTCAAGGTATTGGGGCAGGGAGTGGACAACAAAAATATTGCCCGCATTTTTGTCATGTAGAACGTTTTCTCCTGCCTGGTTCTTAAATTAACATATTTTCATTTTCTAGAGGAATTAAGGAATTTGCAAGAGCAAATGAAGGCCTTACAAGAGCAGCTAAAAGTAACAACAATTAAACAGACAGCAAGCCCAGCCCGTCTGCAAAAATCCCCTGGTAAGAAGACTTGTCATTCTGGCAATCGTGTGCATTTATTTTATTAGAAATTATCACATCATTTCTGCATCCAACTCCTGTCCAAACAGCCCTTTGAACCTCTTTCTGAATGGGTTTTTACTCACTTATTTTACTTTTGATTAAGTAGAGAAGTCTCCCCGGCCACCTCTTAAGGAGAGGAGAGTTCAGAGAATTCAGGAGTCAACATGCTTTTCTGCGGAGCTTGATGTCCCTGCGCTACCAAGAACCAAGCGGGTGGCCCGAACACCAAAGGCTTCACCTCCAGGTGTGGTACTTGCGGTCTCAGTATCTTGGCACTGTTGTATGTGTTTGTGTGTGGGGGGGTGTTCATGTGTGTGTGGGTGTCTGTGTCTTTTGGTCTGTCTTATGTCCCCATTGAGAAAGAAAGAAAGTTTCTTGGGAATGGAAGCCACATGATATATTTTGTGTTCTTCGTCTACATCTCAAAGTGCCTAGAAAATCCTTAGGGCCAAGGCACGAGGCAGGAAGACTGCTTGATCCTAGGAGTTTGAGACCAGGCTGGGTAGTATAGCAAGACCCTATCTCTACAGTAATAAAAAAATTAGCCAGGTGTGTTGCTTGCCTGTAGTCTCAGCTACCTGAGAGGCTAAGGTGGGAGGATCATTTGAGCTCAGGAGGTTGAGGCTAGAGTGAGCTGTCATCACACCACTGCACTCCATCCTGTTCCACAGAGTAAGACCCTGTCTGAGAAAAGGAAAATCCTTAGGTACAGAGTAGCTATTTACTAAGTACTTAATAGGTTGAATTTTTTTTTTTTTAGCTCTGTAGTCTCATAGTTTTACCCGGACTGTAGTAAGTAAAGCCACTGGTTAGGTTCTCATGCTTTAGACTTGTGAAGTTATTCCCTTAGAAAATGGTCAAGTTTTATTTGAAGCCAGGTCGTATCAAATCAAAAGGGCTGTTTTCTGGAAAAGACTTCTTTGCCACTAGTAGAGGATGGTATTCAAATACAGTCCTAGTTCAGCACACACATGTATATGCACAAAACAGCAGTGAAAAGGCTTTCTGCCCTATGTATTGCTTTTCTTGTATTGCCGGGAGACCTAAGACAAGATGGGCCTGATAAAACATGGGTTGGAGGACACAGCATTTTATTGGCTGCATGTGTTTGGAAAAGCCCCTTTGAATAGCATGGGTCTGTGCCACAGTCGTAGAGAACTACTTCTGCCTGAGTGTTCACATTAATCTGACAGCAAGTTATATATTCAGATATCCATTCAGGAGTAGCATCCATCCCCTCAGGACCTTTGGCATTACTAGGGTGTTGCATTAGGTAATGTCCAAAGTTTGGTTTTAAGGGGTGGGGAATGGGCCTGGCCTCTAGGTTCTAAAGTTCTAGGGTCACCCTGGCCCCCAGTGTGAGAGCAGTGATCCAAAGTCCCTTTGAGGGCAAACAACAATCTTATGAAAGAGAGAGTGATATTTTATTAAGGAAAACACCCAAGCATCTGACTTTCAGGAGAATTATCAAACACTTCTAAAATATGAAAAGTAACTCCATCAGGGATATTTAATGAAGCAATAGTGAATAGAATACCAGACCCCTAACTTTCCTTGGTCCCACAAATAAAATAGAATGGAATGAAATGAAACAAGAAAGAAGAAAAGGGGAGCTAGTTTTGGATTTTTTTTTTTTTTTTTTTTTTTGAGACAGAGTCTCACTCTGTCACCCAGGTTGGAGTGCAGTGGGATGATCTGGGCTCACTGCAACCTCCACCTTCTGGGTTCAAGTGATTCTCCTGCCTCAGCCTCCGGAGTAGCACGCCCCACCATGCCCAGCTAATGTTGTATTTTTAGTAGAGACAGGGTTTCATCATGATGGGCCAGGCTGATCTTGAACTCTTGACCTGTAGTGATCTGCCCACTTCAGCCACCCAAAGTGCTGGGATTACAGGTTCTTAAAGTAGAATTTGAACTGTACATAAATCTCCACTAATTACTCATTCTGAAGGAGGTCTTGTCCTCCCTTTGATAATCTGCGCCAGTGCTCTGTATCTTGATGAATATTCAGTAAACATCATTGCATAGAGAATCAGTATTATAGAGCGGCACTATCTAGTACAGTAGCCACTAGCCACCTGTGGACATTTAAGTTAAAATTAGATTAAATTTAGTTAGAAATGTATTTCCTTAAAAGCACAGGGTCACATTTAAGTGACTGATGATCACATGTGTCTGGTAGCTAGCACCATATTGGACAGCACCAATGTACAACATTATTATCATCAGAGAAAGTTCTATTGGACTGTAAGTCCAAGAAATGGTCTTGTGGGGCATGCTTTGTTCCCAAGATTTGATTATTGCATGTGTTGCTTTAAAAAAGGAACAATCCTGGCTGGGGGCGGTGGTTCATGCCTGTAATCCCACACTTTAGGAGGCTGAGGCAGGCGGATCACCTGAGGTCGGGAGTTCGAGACCAGCCTGACCAACATGGAGAAACCCCATCCCTACTAAAAATACAAAATTAGCCGGACGTGGTGGCGCATGCCTGTAATCTCAGCTACTTGGGAGGCTGAGGCAGGAGAATCGCTTGAACCCTGGAGGCGGAGGTTGTGGTGAGCTGAGACCGCACCACTGCACTCTGGGCAACAAGAGTGAAACTCCATCTCAAAAAAAAAAAGGAACAGTTCAGACTGTGTGTGTGTGCAATGTCTCACACCTGTAATCCCAGCACTTTGGGAGGCCTAGGTGGGTGGATTGCTTGGGCTCAGGGGTTTGAGACCAGCCTGGGCAACATGGCAAAACCCGTCTCTACAAAAAATACAAAAATTAGCCGAGCATGGTGGCACATACCTGTGTTCCCAGCTACTCAGAAATCGCTTAAACCCAGGAGATGGAGGTTGCAGTGATCTCAGATTACGCCACCACTGCACTCCTGCCTGGGTGACACAGTGAGTCCCTATCTCAAAGGAACAAATCTGTAAAAACAAATTTCCAAATTCCGTTTGTGATTATCAGTGTGGTTGCCTTTTCATTAATTGTGTTAATTTTCTAGAGCCCAAAAGCTCATCTTCAAGGATGACAAGTGCACCCTCCCAACCCCTACAGACGATTTCTCGGAACAAACCTAGTGGGATAACTAGAGGTCAAATTGTGGGGACCCCAGGAAGCTCTGGGGAAACGACTCAACCCATCTGTGTGGAAGCCTTCTCCGGCCTGCGGCTCAGGTCAGTAGCTATACCGTCTATTCATGTGTGCCACTGCATAGCTTTTTGTGCCTCTCGGAGTCCTTTAGAAGTAGTGTGTTTATACATCAGGATCCACAAAACACCAGCAGCTCTTGAACTGGACAAAACACCACTGGAAGACTAGCAGTAGCCCTAGGTTTGACTAAGTACAGTTGCATATAAAATGTTTAAGAAAGACTTTTTCTTGTGTATGTAATCAACAAAGAATATGTATCTATAAAAAGAAATGGACAAATGGTAGTATATTTAATCAGAAATTGACAGATGGAAATAGTAGATTTAAAAAATTTTTCTCCATCTCTATTGAGGTATAATTTAGACTTTTTAAATACACAGACAGTTTAACCAGGATAATATTTATGCAATTAAGCAGTTACTGGATTGCTTTGGCTCTTCTGGGTCTTTTGCGGTTCTGTATAAATTTAGGATCATTTTTTCTATTTCTATTGATTCTTGTAGTTGATGTTAAGAAAAATAGCTATGCTGTTTTTCTTTCTAATAGCCTTTTTAAGGCAAATTTATATTCTTTGCATCTGTTATAGGGATACATTTAAGATAGCCTGTTATAATAGGAATATATTCCAAGCTCAATTCAATTAAAAGCTATATTCAAATCTTGGACTTTTTTTTAAACTTTATTTTAATTTTTTTAATTATCTATACTCTGTATCACTACTCCATTGCATCTCCATCATTACATCTGGATAATCCCAGGGCAGAACAGTACTCCTTACTGTGAGACTGGATTGCTTTCAGCACAGTCCATTTGAGGAACCAAGTGAAACCCTCTAAAACTCTGAAACCTTGTCAGTGTAAATATCAGCCAACAACTAAAACTGCTAAGCTTTTAAAGTATATATTATTAGCAGAGGAGAACAAGTGTTGCCAACATACAATAAAAGTGTATTATAAGGCTGGGCGTGGTAGCTCACACTTGCTATCCCAACACTTTGGGAGGCCGAGGCAGGAGGATTGCTTGAAGTCAGGAGCTCGAGACTAGCCAGGGTAACATAGTGAGACCTCATCTCTACAAAAAGTGAATTAGCTGGACACAGTGGTGTGCACCTGTAGTCCTAGCTACTTGGGGGTGCTGAGGCAGGAAGTTCGCTTGAGCCCAGGAGTTCAAGACTGCAGTGAGCTATGATCATACCACTGCACTCCAGCCTGGGCAACAGAACAAGACCGTTTCCACAAACAAAAAAGAAGTGTTTTGTAAAGACTTGGTATTCTCCAAAACTGAAGAATGTATTTATATCTTAATTACATCTGAGACAGACTCTAAGAAAGAGAATACAGCAGTAGAAGCTGTGGTTCTCATTGAGGGGGCTGCAGGCTTCCTTCTCAAGGTAGAGAATTGCCCCCACCTGAGATGCTACTGCCTGCCCCAGCCACGGCCCACTTGAAGCTCCCTATGGGTAATGAACCATGTTGCTGCTGGTGGGCATTTATCGCACATGTGAATCGGAATTGAGATAGAAGAGACAAACTACTCAGCAAAAGCTTCTGAGTGGCTTTTAAATTTAAGGGATCACAGAATTGTTTGGGTCTCTTTGTCATTGTTAAATGTGAACCTCAGGCCCTAAAAATACTCTAAAGGACATAGTCATAGAAATTCCCTGACACAGGTCGAGGGTCCCTTATCCAAAATGCTTGGGACCAGAACTGTTTTGGATTTTGGATTCTGGAATATTTACATTAAATAGACTTGCTGGTTAAGCATCCCAAATCTGAAAATCCCAAATCTGAAATGCTGCAGTATTTCCTTTGAGTGTCATGTTTGTGCTCAGAAAGTTTTAGATTTTGGAGCTTTTTTTTTTTTTTTATCTATTAACTCGTTACGGAAAAAACCCTGGGCTGTATAGAAGAACCTTTCCCTAGCTGGGCATGGTGGCTTACACCTGTAATCCCAGCACTTAGGGAGGCTGAGGGTGGCAGACTGCTTGAGCTCAGGAGTTTGAGACCAGCGTGGGCAACAAGGCAAAACCCCATCTCTACAGAAACAAAATTTAGCCCGGTGTGGTGACATGCGCCTCTAGTTCCAGCTGCTTGGTAGGCTGAGTGGGGAGGTCAAGGCTGCAGTGGGGCAAGATTGTACCACTGCGCTCCATCCTGGACAACAGAGCAAGACCCTATCTCAAAAAAAAAAAAAAGTTTCCTCAGAACTGGGAAGGATCCAAAAGCCAAAGAATGACTCAGACTTATATGTAAGGTACCCCTGGATGGCAGCAAGATTGTTTGGGAGATCTGCTTATTTGTCTATTTTTGCTTTGGTTACCTGTGCTTTCGTGTTACTACTCAACAAATCTTAGCCAAGACCAATGTCCTAGAGAGTTTCCCCAATGTTTTCTTTTAGTAATCTCATAGTTTTGGGTCTTAGATTTAAGTCTTTAATCTTTTTTTTGAGACAGTCTTGCTCTGTTCCCTGGCTGGAGTACAGTATCGTGATCTCAGCTCACTGCAACCTCTGCCTCCCGAGTTCAAGTGATTCTCTTGCCTCAGCCTCCCAAGTAGCTCAGACTACAAGCACGCACCACAGTGCCTGGCTAATTTTTGTATTTTTAGTAGAAACCGCCATGCTGGCCAGGCTGGTCTCAAACTCCTGACCTCAGGTGATCCACCTGCCTCGGCCTTCCAAAGTGCTGGGATTACAGGCGTGAGCCACAGTGCCCAGCCTCTTGAATACATTTTGAGTTGATTTTTGTATATGGTGAGAGATAGGGATCTAGTTTCATTCTCCTGCATATGGATATCCAGTTTTCCCTGCACCATTTGTTGAAGAGACTGTCCTTTCCCCAATGTATGTTCTTTGCACCTTTGTTGAAAATGAGTTCATTGCAGATTTATGGATTCGTTTCTGGTTTCTCTATGCCAGTACCATGCTGTTTTGGTTACTATAGCTTTCGTATAATTTGAAGTCAGGTAATGTGATTCCTCCAGTTTTGTTCTTTTTGCTCGGGATTGCTCTGGCTATTTTGGGTCTTTTGTGATTCCATATACCTTTAGGGTTGTTTTTTCTGTTTCTGTGAAGACTGTCATTGGTACTTTGATGGAGATTGCATTGACGCTCTAGATTGCTTTGGATAGTATGGACAGTTGAACAACATTGATTCTTTCAATCCATCAACATAGGCTATTTTTCCATATTTGGCATCCTCTTTAATTTCTTGCATCAATGTTTTTTAGTTTTTATTGTAGAGATCTTTCACTTCTTTGGTTAAGTGTATTCCTAGGTGTTTTATTTGGAGCAGTTGTAAACGGGATTACTTTCTTGATTTCTTTTTCAGATTGTTCGTTGTTGGCATCTAGAAATGCTACTGATTTTTGAATATTGATTTTGTATCCTGCAACTTTATTGAATTTGTTTATCAGTGCTAATAGTTTTTTGGTGGAGTCTTCAGGTTTTTCCAAATATAAGATCATTATCATCTGCAAACAGGGATAATTTGACTTTTTCTTTTCCAATTTGGATGCCCTTTATTTCTTTCTCATCTGATTGCTGTAGCTAGGACTTCCCTAAGCTGTTTGCCTACTGTGTATGTGTGATGAGGCTGTTTTCTTGGTGTGTTCCCAGATATGCTCCAGAATGGTTGGGTTCTTAGGGACATCTGCTCCTTGGCTGGGCACCATGGCTATGGCCCCCTACCTGGCCTTCAGGGTTCAGGCAGCTGACATACACCCTTAAGTAACTTGGGGTGGGGGGAACCTATCACACTACAATCACAGAAATCAGACAAAGGAAAGAATTTTCCCACTGAAGTCAATGTTTTGCTTCCTGAATATTCTTCATTGTTCAAACTTAGCTCTGGGACTTTCTGTTCCAGAAGATTCATGAAATAGTGAAGAACCATGTTTTTCTCTGAGTGTCTTTTCTTGTCTGCAAATATATAACGCTATCAAAGATGAAACAAATGTTAATAACCCTAAGAGTTTTTTGACTCGGTCATTAGGAATAAGAATATATTAATTGAAGCTACATTCAAAAGCCTTTATTGTATGTCAAAATGTTGTCTTTAAAAAAAATTCAATTACAATAGTAGAACCTGTGAAATTCTTGCATAATCGATGAAATTTAAGTGTCTTATTTATGAATATTAATTCATGGTTTTGTAATAAAGTAAAAAAGGATTGTTTGCAGAAGAATATTAAAATTTGCATAATTTAAGAGCTTAAAGGATTTGCGATCTTTCTTGTATTGTATATAAGCCCTAGATCTATATCCAAAGAAAGGCAAACCTAGCTTTAAAAATTATCTTAGAGGCCAGGCGCAGTGGTTCACACCTGTAATCCCCACACTTTGGGAGGCCGAGGCGAGCAGATCGCTTGAGGCCAGGAGTTTGAGACCAGCCTGGCCAACATGGCAAAACCCCATCTCTACTAAAAATACAAACAGTAGCACATGATGGCACGTGCCTGTAGTCCCAGCTACTCAGGAGGCTGAGGCAGGAGAATCACTTGAACCCGGGAGGCGGAGGCTGCAGTGAGCCGAAATTGCGCCACTGCACTCCAGCCTGGGCAACAGAGTGAGACATCTTTAAAAAAAAAAAAAAGAATTATTTATTTATTTGCTATAAAAATGGATGCCTTGGTCATACTATATAACTAAGCTTCCCAAGAACAGGTACTGTAGAGGTTTCTGACCATCACACTCCCTTACCACCTGCTAAGGTGCCAGGTGATTTTTTTATTAGAATCATAATTACTAATCGCTGGTTTCTTAACCCAGGCGGCCTCGAGTGTCCTCCACAGAAATGAACAAGAAAATGACCGGCCGAAAACTGATCAGACTGTCTCAGATCAAGGAAAAGATGGCCAGAGAGAAGCTGGAAGAAATAGATTGGGTGACATTTGGGGTTATATTGAAGAAGGTTACGCCACAGAGTGTGAATAGTGTGAGCCATTGTATTGGTTTCTTAGCTGTTTTACTACAAACTGACAGTGGGAATTTGATGTCCTGAATTTGTTAACTGGAACCTGTTGGTGTTTCATTTAGAAATAAGTATAGTAAGTTCCAGAATCACCACACATCATTGAGTTGGTATCCAGCGGGTATAAGCAAAGGATGCCCTGTTTAAATAAGACCTGGTGGTACAGGTTTCTTGGGCTTTCCATTGTCCAAATCATCCTTACTGCATTTCACTTGTCATTGTTTTAGGTGACACATGTGGTTGTCCCTGTGACACTGTGATCTCTCCCATGGAGGAGAGGCGCAAGTAACCAAAGAGGCTGAGCTCACAGGTTCTTTGGAGGTCCCTTTAGATGTAAGGTACCAACCACAGAAGTGCTGAAATTGCTGGCCTGTGTCAGTGCCGTGTGATATATTTAATTTGATGGTTATTACCAAAGATCTAACAAGTTTCAAAATCAGTTTTGACTGAGTCATAAATGGGAAAGTTATTCTGTGACCTGGCAAGTCAGATAGCCTGGTTTCTAAGCCTTGTGCCTTTAACTAGCGATGTTACCTTAGGTTGGCCGTTAATCTTTCTTTACCGGCTTCCATTTCCTTATTTATAAAATGAAGGAACTGACTTTGATTAGATTGAAAATCTCTCCTATCTCTAAAATGCTATGATTGATCATGCTCAATCATGATGTTATTCTCTAATTTAGATCTTGGCCCACCTTTGGTTTCTCATTAGAGCTGACATGGGGTTGAATTTTAAGAGTACCCGGTCCTAAGCCATTATCCTCAGCAAACTAATGCAGGAACAGAAAACCAAACACTGCCTGTTCTCACTTATAAGTGGGAGCTAAATAAATGAGATCACATGGACACAAGGAGGGGAACAACACACACTGGGGCCTGTTGGTGGAGGGCAGGGACGGGGAGAGCATTAGGGAAAAGAGCTAATGCATGGCAGGCTTTATACCTATGTGATGGGTTAGTAGGTGCAGCAAACCACCATGACACACGTTTACCTATGTAACAAACCTGCACATCCTGCACATGTACCCCAGAACTTAAAAAAATTTAAAAAAATTAAAGATTACCCGGTCTTACACTAGCCCTGTCACTGCTGAGGTAAATGTGGACAGGTCTGGTTTTCCTTTGATCAAATTCTTAGTTACTTCATAAGTGGCTGTAATGACATAATAATAATAGACACGAGAATTTATCTGAACTCTTCCAAGACAGGCACTGCAGAAATCCCTGGAAGATGGATTCCAGCTCAGAGTCCGGGCAGTAGATTCCATGCTGTAACCCATAACCATCCCCAGCCCGGGATGCCTCTGTGAGATAGTGCAAGTCAAGATTATTCACAGTATTCTGGTTTTAAAAACAACCGTAAAAGTGGAGGTTTTTCACATTATAATCGGTCAGCATTTTGAGCTGTATTTCTTCAGATACTTAATCATACTTCTGAAATGTTAAGGTTAAACTCAACCAGTTTTCTTGAAATGATGCTTTTGTAAGCTAAGCAGAGATTTAATAGCCTAGAAAGGAAAATTCTTTTTTCATATTAATAATAGACTTAGGCTAGGCTTGGTGGCTCACGTCTGTAACCCCAACGCTTTGAGAGGATGGGGTGGGAGGATCACTTGAGCCCAGGAATTCATGACCAGTCTGGGCAACATAGTGAGACCTCATCTCTATGAAAAGAAAAAAAAAATTAGCTGGGGCTGGTAGCACATGCCTGTAGTCCCAGCTGCTTGGGAGGCTGAGGGTGGAGGATTCTTTGAGCCCAGGAGTTGGAGTGAGCAATGGGACGTGATTGCACCATTGCACTCCAACCTGGGTGACAGAGCAAGACTCTGTCTCTAAAAATAATAATCATCATATAGTTAACCAATGATATGGAATAGATTTACTCATTTACGTAATATTGATTCATATCAGTAAGTTATTAAATGGTACTGTCATACCTTCCACTGTCCTTTTAATGATGTGCGTGTGTGTCTCTGTGTCATTAGAAAGGCAGTGCTATCCCACTCCCTCTGCTTAGACCGAGATAATTAGAGACTCTGCTAACAAGTTTGCCACTGGCTTGCTTTATTTCACTTTCATCTCTAAAATGAGAAGGGTAATAGAATGCAAAAGCCTAGAGAATGGGTTAAAGTTATCACACATGCTGATGATACATATTTGAATAACAACAAAAAAACTTGGATTTTATGGATTATAGGCATATAGTTTTCCATAGTAAAACTCTTGAATCATAAATGAGGACGGCATAACCTACAGTTCAAAATTATAAAAAATAAAAATAACTATTTGTTCCAGGGAAAAACCTTCAGCATATGGAAACTGAATGATCTTCGTGACCTGACACAATGTGTGTCCTTGTTCTTATTTGGAGAAGTTCACAAAGCACTCTGGAAGACGGAGCAGGGGACTGTCGTAGGGATCCTCAATGCCAACCCCATGAAGCCCAAGGATGGTTCAGAGGAGGTAAGAGCCTGTTTCTGGGATTTGATTGATGATTGTCTTTACAAGTTAACTGAGTTTTATCAAAGATGTTTGATGCTGCACACAGTGGCTCACACCTGTAATCCTAACACTTTGGGGAGGCCAAAGCGGGAGGATCACTTGAGCCCAGGAGTTCAAGACCAGCCTGGGCAACATAGTGAGAACCCCATCTCTACAAAAAATGTAAAAACTGGCTGTGAGTGGGGGCACACAACTGTTGTTCCATCTATTCAGGAGGCTGCGGTGGGAGGTTGAGGCTGTAGTGAGCCCTGATTGTGCCACTGCACTCCAACCTAGGTAACAAAGTAAGACCCCATCTCAAAAAAAAAGACAAGAAAAGAAAAAAGTTTGTATTAGTCTACCTCCAGAAAATAAGTCATGCTTTTATGTGATTGTGTCTCCGTGGATCTGGCTTTTCATTTTTTGTTCATTCATTACCCATCAGTATTCTGAATTTCCACCTATTCTAAAGTGTTTTGTAACAACTACTTTTATTCCATCTTTTCAAATTAGTTACAAAGTTCCTGGAGTTTTTGAACTATTGTACTCAGGTTTCCTTGGATTCATACCTTCTTTTTTTTTTTTGAAAGTGAGTCTTGCTCTGTTGCCCGGGCTGGAGTACAGTCATGTGTTCTTGACTCATTGCAAACTCCATCTCCTGGGCGTAAGTGATACTTCCACTTCTGCCTCCTGAGTAGCTGGAACTACAGGTGCATGCCACCATGCTCTGCTAATTTTTGTGGTTTTTTTGTGTGTATGTGATGGAGTTTTGCTCTTGTTGCCTAGGCTGGAGTGCAATGGCGTGATCTTGACTCACTTCAACCTATACCTCCCAGGTTCAAGTGGTTCTCCTGCCTCACCCTCAGCAGCTGGGATTACAGGCATGTGCCACCATGCCTAGCTAATTTTTTTTGCATTTTTATTAGAGACGAGTTTTACCATGTTGGCCAGGCTGGTTTTGAACTCCTGACCTCAGGTGATCCACCTGCCTCAGCCTCTTAAAGTGCTGGGATTACAGCCATGAGCCACCACGCCCAGCCTATTTTTGTGTTTTTTGTAGAGACAGGGTTTCACTATGTTGCCCAGGTTTGTCTCGAACCCCTGGGCTCAAGTGATCTACCCGCCTCGGCCTCCCAAAGTACTAGGATTAGAAGTGTGAGCCACCGTGCCCAGCATGATTCCTTATATAAATTTTTATGGTGGCATCAAGAAAGCAGTGTTTTATAGTTGAGGGAATTTTGCTCCGTTGACTGTGACAACCATAGCTGCAATTTAAAATCAAAGTGAATTTTCATCTTCTCAAATACTAGAGTTTTGGCACTACCTACTGCTTCTCTAGGAAATCGCAAATCTAGACACAGTGTGAATAGCAACTGGCAGTTTCTCTACTCTGACCCAGCATGGAGCTTTACTCTGTTGTAGTCAGATCATTATTTTCAAGAGAAGTGAGAAAAATGTTATCTCATTCCTTGCTTTCACCAGAGAATGGCAACAAATCTTCCTCTATTGGTTAGGAATGTGTTTGGCTGCAAGTAACAAACAAACTTAAGTATAGTTTCTTTTCAACAACAAACAGTTGGGCTTATTTTTCTTACATATTAAAAAAATTCAGATTTAAACACTATAGTGATTTAAGAGTGACATCTCTGTGAGTCTCAGCCTTTCTCTCCTGGTCACAAGATGCCTTTGAAACTCCAGCCATCACTGTGAAGTGGCATACCGTGGAAGGGTGCCAGTTTCTTGGAGAGGAATACCATGCACAGTTTACCAGTCCCGTGGGAGGGCTCTAAACACCTTGCCAATTTCTACTATTTCTAGATCTGGTAGGTTCCCAGATCTGGCTGGAAGCTTTGTACAAACCCAGCTGCCAGTGGTTCAGCATAAACCAAGCTACCTGCAGCTTTGCACAAGCCTGCCTACAGGAGTATGCATCCGGGAGACAAAGCACTTACACAAATTGGGCAAAGCACCTTAGGCAGTGAGAGTCCACAGAAGCCTAGGATCTGGGTTGAGCCAGTCCACCAAGACTCAGTCAAGGCACTGCAGGCAGGCAGAGTCCTGTCTGCTCATGGCTCTCTTCACCCTGCAGCGGAGGGATTATGAAAGCACCCTGATCTGGGTTTTATAACCTGGAGGCTACTTGGCTTATTGAGCTCAAGTGTTGTAAGAGATCTTGTCCTAGGAGGGGTGAGGACAAAGCCCGAGCTATTCAGGACAGTCCCTCTTGGTACAGTCTGTCCAAGAAGAGAATTGCAAACAAGAAGGGAGAGAGCTGAGTTCAGCAAGGGCCTTGAGGGACTTGTCTCCCTCCAGTCATCTCCATTCAAGGCAAGAAGTGAAGAGGAAGGAGGAGCCAGCCTCCTAACTCATTTTGTCAGGAAAGCAGAAGCTTCCCTACCAACTCCTGTTTATGTCTGAGCATCTAGAACTCATCACATAACCAATGCTAGCTCTAAGGAGTGCTGGGAAAACAGGGAACAGGATCTATTACCTGAGGCTGAGAACTCAGCCAGCCCAGACAAAATCAGGATTCCAATCGCAAAGATGAAGGAAAGGATGGAAAATGGGAAGAGAACTGAAGGTGCCTTCTGCACCCCTGTTCCTAAAACGGTTATAGAGCACTGGCTTCAAATTCCTTTAGAGCAGTAAAACCTCTCTCCTTTTTGAGACGGCCTCACTCTGTTGCCCAGGCTGGAGTGCAGTGGTGTGATCACAGCTCATTTCAGCCTGGACTTCCCAGGCTCTAGTGATCCTCCCACTTCAGCCCCCCAAGTAACTGGGACTACACGCATGCACTACCATGCCTGGCTAATTTTTGTGGTTTTTTGTAGAGACAGGGTTTTGCCACAGTGCCTAGGCTAGTCTCAAACTCTTGGCCTCAAGCGATCCACCTGCCTCGGCCTCCCAGAGTGCTAGGATTATAGGTGTGAGCCACTGCGCCTGGCAATAACCTTCTTAAATCAGCACCAACCATTCTTTTTTCTATTCCTGCTAATAAAAGGCCATAATTTTGTCCGCCTTTAACTCCTGCCCCACCTTTTCTTACAGGTGTGTTTATCTATCGATCATCCTCAGAAGGTCTTAATTATGGGTGAAGCTCTTGACCTGGGAACCTGTAAAGCCAAGAAGAAGAATGGAGAGCCGTGCACGCAGACTGTGAATTTGGTTGGTTTCAGCCTTGTTAGGATGGTTTCTGCTAAAGAAAAGAACAGTTAGGAATAAACTGTTGGTGCTTTAGCTGTGATGACCAGTTTGGAACTGAGTTTCCCACTTAAAGGAAGAGTCAAAATGAGAAAATTTAATGTGTGGTTAATAATTGCCAGTTTAAAAAAGTGAGGGCAGGGGAAAGGTGAGGGCATTTAACCTCTTAGGAAAGTGATCTTTTATCTGACCAAGAAGTTTAAGACAGAATTTTTGTTTGCCTTTAATTCTTGTAATTCCACAGAGCAAACATGATGAAATACAATGAAAATTGTATTTTAGCCTATATTTTAACTCCATTATACCTTTTCTGAGGGCTTTTTAAAAAATAATAGCTTCATTTAGGTATAATTCACATACCATGCAGTTCACCCTTTTAAAGTAAGCAATTCAGGCCAGGTGCGGTGGCTCACTCTTGTAATCTCAGCACTTTGGGAGGTCAAGGTGGACAGATCATCTGAGGTCAGGAGTTTGAGACTAGCCTGGCCACCACGGTGAAACCCCATCTCTACTAAAAATACAAAAATTAGGCGGGCATGGTGGTGGGCGCCTGTAGTTCCAGCTACTCAGGAGGCTGAGGCCAGAGAATCACTTGAACCTGGAAGGCAGAGGTTTCAGTGAGCCGAGATCACACTATTATACTCCAGCCTGGGCGATAGAGTGAGATTCTGTCTCCAAAAAAGAATATAAATAAATAAAGTCAACAATTCAGTAATTTCTAGTACATTCACAGAGCTGTGCAACCATCACCACTGTGTAATTTCAGAACCCTTTCATTGTCCCAGAAAGAAACCCAGTACCCACTAGCAATCACTCCCCAGTCTCCTCTCCCCCAGCCCCTGGTAAGCACTAACCTACTTTCTGTCTCTATGGATTTGCCTCTTCTAGACATTTCATATAATGGAATCACAATATGTGGCCTTTTCTGTCTGGCTTCTTTTGCTTAGCATAATTTTTCTCACAATTGATCCGTGCTGTAGCATTTATCAACACTTTATTCCTTTTTGTGGGTAAATAATATTCCATTGTATGGATATACCATATGTTGTTTATTCTTTCATCAGTTGATACACGCTTGGGTTGTTGCCACATTTAGCTATTATGAATAATGCTGCTAAAACACTCACATACAAGTTTTTATGTGGATGTATGTTTTCCACTCCCTTGGGCATATACCTGGGAGTGGGATTGCTGGGTCAACATGGTAACTGTCCAGAGTTTGGAGGAACTACCAGACTGGTTTCCCAAGTGGCCCACCAGCAATGGATGAACTTTCCAGTTTCTCCCTGTCCTCATCAGCACCTGTTACTCTATTTCTTTTTTGTTATAGCCATTGTAGTAGGTGTGAAGAGGTACTTCTTAGAGTTCTTTGAAAGGATTAAATGACAGGCTTTGGTTTCATCTTTTTTTATTCCCTTATTCCTTCCTATTAGATTAATTGGTGGACAGGAAAGAATAAGGTGGGAGACGGTTGGAAAATGAGGTTTCAGAGTGAAGTACCCAACAGATCTCCCCGTGAGAATTAGATTCTTAAAAATCCATTGTCTGGATGGGGCAGTGGCTCACACTTGTAATCCCTGCACTTTGGGTGGCCGAAGTGGGCCGATCACTTGAGGCCAGGAGTTCAAGACCAGCCTGGCCAACATGGTAAAACCCCGTCTCTAGTAAAAATTCAAAAATTAGCTGGGCGTGGTTGTGCACGCCTGTAATCCCAGCTACTTGGGAGGCTGAGGCACAAGAATCACTTGAACCTAGGAGTTGGAGGTTGCAGTGAGCCAGGATCACACCACTGCACTCCAGCCTGGGTGACAGAGCGAGACTCTGTCTCCAAAAAAAAATCCATTGTCGCCGTAACTACTGTTCACCCAGCAGAACAATGCGGCACCATCTCTCTTTGTTTCTTTCACTGAAAGGATAGCACTTGTCCGAGGATCAACCAGAGAAACAGCTAGAAAAACCTCGCTGGGAGCTGATTTTGTTTTTAAATTATTTTTTATTGGGGCAAAATTCACAATATACAGTTAATCATTTTAAAATACATATATAATTCAGTGGTATTTAGTTGTGTAACCACCAGCTCCCTGGTTTCAGAATTCCATCACCCTGTAAAAACACTGGCACCATGAAGTCATCACTCCCATCCCCACTCCCTCCATCTCCTGGTGACGTCTAATCTGCTTTCTGTCTCTATGGATTTGCCTCTTCTATAAAAACTTCCTTTTATATTAAATAACATAGGACCTTGTGTGTCTGACTTCTTTCACCTAACTTGTTTTCAAGGTTCATCCTAGAAGCTGATTTCCTTTGTAGAAAGAGGGCAAGGGGTATTTCACCAGAACAGTGCTTTCAGGGGACTCGAAGGGAAGAACTTCTTCCCCTCAGGGACTGAGCAGCCCTACCACATTGGGAACGGTCGTGGAGGGCAGCAGGGAGGACTCTGCATGTGTCATGTTCCGGGAAGTGGGGAGAAAGAACTGTGTCTGCTCACTGCTGTTTCCTGGCCTGTTGCCCTCACCCTGATGCCACTGCTCTGCCTTTTGCAGCGTGACTGTGAGTACTGTCAGTACCATGTCCAGGCTCAGTACAAGAAGCTCAGCGCAAAGCGTGCGGATTTGCAGTCCACCTTCTCTGGAGGACGAATTCCAAAGAAGTTTGCCCGCAGAGGCACCAGCCTCAAAGAACGGCTGTGCCAAGATGGCTTTTACTACGGAGGGGTTTCTTCTGCCTCGTATGCAGCTTCAATGTAAGACGTTCTCGGGCTTCTTTTGGGCAGAGGATTTTGCTTATCAAAGACTAAACCTACTGGTTGTACCTTCCTGTAACCGTCATAGGATACTTGTACAGGTTTTATCTTTCATAACTCACTACCTGAAACAAGTTGGTTAAAGACCGCTTTTATTCCCAGGTAGAGAGAAAAACTTTCAGGAGAGAAAGAGATTGACTTACGTTGTGTTGGACTTTAAGAGAGCCCACTCTTCCTCTTCAACTTTTTTTTTTTTTTTTTTTTTTTTTTTTTTTTTTTTTTTTTTTGAGACGGAGTCTTACTCTATCACCCAGGCTGGAGTGCAGTGGTGCAGTCTCAGCTCACTGCAACCTCCAAGTCCTGGGTTTAGGTGATTCTTCTGCCTCAGCCTCCTGAGTAGCTGGGACTACAGGCGTGTGCCACCACGCCCAGCTAATTTTTGCATTTTTGGTACAGACAGGGTTTCACCATGATGGCCAGGCTGGTCTCGAAATCCTGACCTCAAGTGATCTGCCTGCCTCGGCCTCCCAAAGTGCTGGGATTACAGGCATGAGCCACTGCTCCCAGCCCCTCTCTGACTTCTAATGTGAATAGTGCACCTTCATCAGGGCCATTAAAAATGTGTTAATGACAGTGTTAACACCCTTTTAATTATTTCTCGTACGACTATATGAGTGAGGCTACAGACCTCATGGAACCCAAATTTCATTCAGTGAGTGAATATACTATGAAGCTTCACATGGGGAGTGGGGCGATGCTGGGCAGGCATCCATGGCCCCTTGCCTGGGGGTTCAGAGTCACTACAGCCCCTGACGCTGTAATCCAGGGGTGTCCAATCTTTTGGCTTCCCTGGGCCCCTTTGGAAGAATTGTCTTGGACTACACATAAAATATATTAATGATAGCCTATAAGCTTAAAAAAAGAAAGAAAAGAAAAGAAAAATCTCTTAATGTTTTAAGAAAGTTTATGAATTTGTGTTGGGCCGCATTCAAAGCCATCCTGGGCTGCATGTGGCCCGCAGGCTATGGTTTGGATAAGCTTGTAATCAGTGGCCTCGTCACTACATTATATAAAGCATATCTGAGGACTTGGCATGAGGCAGCTACAGTTGGTCCAAGAATAAAACATAGATTTTTGTTCCCAATCCAGCAGGAATGGGGCAAGAGGACTCATTTCCTTTTTCTTTTTTAACAGGAAGCATGTTTTTGAGATTTAAAATTATTTCTGAATTTTTCCAGTCTGCTAAAAGCAATACATGTATATTAGTCTTTTAAAAGAACATACAATCCAACCAATGGAGAAAATAAAAACCAACTATAATCCTATCACCTGAAAAACTGTTAGTTCTAGGCCAGGCACAGTGGCTTACACCTGTAATCCCAGCACTTTGGGAGGCCAAGGCAGGAGGATTGCTTAAGCCCAGGAATTTGAGACCCACCTGAGCGACATGGCAAAACCCCATCTCTACAAAATGCAAAAAAATTAGCTGGGCATGGTGGCACACGCCTGTAGTCCCAGCTGTTTGGGAGGCTGAGATGGGAGAATTGCTTGAGCCTGGGGAAGTTGAGGCTGCAGTGAGTCAGGATTGCTCCACTGTACTCCAGGCTGGACAACAGAGTGGGATCTTGTCTCAAAAAAAAAACCCCAAACTGTTAGTTCCTTGGTATATATACTCCTAGGTGTTGTGTTTCTTCATATGTGTACATTTTTAGTAATTTAAAATGAGATCATATTGTTCCTATTCTTTGTATCCACTTTTTTTCCAGCGTAAAATAATTAATGTTTTTCTCATGTATTTTCAGTGGCTACATAGTGTTCTTTTGCATACTCTGCCTTAATTCATTGAAACAATTCCCTGTGGGTGAACGTTAATGGTGTTTCCAATGTATGACATTATAAACAAAGCTGCCATTAATATCCTAAATTTTTGCATAATCCTTAATTATTTTAAGATAAATATCCAGACTGCTAGATCAAAGCATTGGCTTTTTTTAAATTTCTTTTGCCAAATTTCCTTCCAGAATGGCCTCAAGTGGATTTGTAGGCTGCCTCTAGCTTTTCCTCTGTGACACAGTGCATAAACCAGTTATGCTATTGGGCCGTAACATTAAGAAAGCCTACTTAGATGGTGTTTTGAGAAACTTTGACGGTGTGTGTAATAAATGATGATATCTATGCCTTCTTTACCTCATCAGAGCATTGAGGCTTTAGTGATTCTCCTTTTGGGGGTGACTTGTCATTTCAGTGCAGCAGCTGTGGCTCCTAAGAAGAAGATTCAAACCACTCTGAGTAATCTGGTTGTTAAGGGCACAAACTTGATCATCCAGGAAACACGGCAAAAACTCGGTAACTTTGTTTTTCCATAAGAAATTTCTTTCTCCAGTTTAATTATGCAGTCTTAGGGATAAAAGACTACACATTGGGTACAGTGTACACTGCTCCGGTGATGGGTACACCAAAATCTCAGAAATCACCACTAAGAACTTATTCATGCACAAAAATAAATAAATAAGCAAGCAAGCAAGCAAGCAAGCAGGCTTTAGGGTTGAAAATGGATACAGCTCATACTCTTAAGTAATAAGAATCCAGTCGTCACCTGTACTTAGTGAGTGGCGCGGTCTAACCTAAAGGAATCAAGCCAGGTTTGCAGGACCTTAAGGAAAAAAACAGCATATTGATTTTAGCTATGTCTTACCTTAGTATGCTTTTTAAAATTTCTTGGTGTATCTGGGTCCAACTCTTTACATCCAGCATTAGAATCAGCAGTATTATCTTCCTGGCCAAGCTTATTGGTTATCTTTTGTTAAAATGGGTCTTGGTCATAAAAACAAAAAATTTTTTAATAAAATAAAAACAAATAAAAACAAGTCTTGATCAGAGAATGCAGCCCCCATCCTGGGCTTGTGGTCAGGGACCCTTATCCTTAGCGGATATTCCAGAAACAGGGTATGGAATGACCCCTAGATTTAAGGGCTTAATATTCTAATCATTACTAGAAATAAAATATAGTCGAGATACCCTGCCATCCTATGAGTCTGATGATAGAGGTTAAGGATTCTTTTCTTTGCTCTTGGTATTCCGTCTTCTTCGTTTACATATGACTAAAATTACAAGTGCAGAGTTTAGAAAGTGGTATGTCACATGACCTCAAACTATCTGAATGTGAATCCTCTAAAGCTGGTGTTGACCTGGCACAGGGATACCCCAGAAGAGCCATTCTTGCTCTGAGGAGTTCAAGGAACTGATGGACCTGCCGACGTGTGGAGCCAGGAACTTAAAACAACATTTAGCCAAAGCCACAGCTTCAGGTACCATCAGCTGCACGGCCACACGTGTGTCCCTGTGTTCCCTCAGCCTCCCGGGGCACCCCCTCAGTCTGGGCTTCTGTTTCAGGGATCATGGGGAGCCCAAAACCGGCCATCCAGTCCATCTCGGCCTCAGCACTCTTGAAGCAACAGAAGCAGCGGATGTTGGAGATGAGGAGAAGGAAATCAGAAGAAATACAGAAGCGGTAAGAGGAGCAGATTTAATATTCCCCGCGTGGGTCATCCATCTCAGGCGTCCTCAGAACGTCTTCATCGATTTCCAGAATGTGACTTCAGGTTTCGGTTGGCTGCGTTTTAACTCTGAAAGTTTAAAATAGTTTTCCCATAACCTGAATAGCATTTAAGGCTGTATTATTTCTTACACTGGTGACTCCCAACACCAAATGGTACAGGTTAGAGTCGTTATCACCATGGAAAAGGGAAAGGAGTGAAGTGTATGTAAAGAGGGTTTTTGTGAAGGGGGAGAGCGTAGGTTCACATGCTGGCTGTCATTTTCTCTCTCTCTTTTTTTTTTCTGAGACGGGTATTCACTCTGTCGCCCCAGCTGAAGTGCAATGCTGCAGTGTCGGCTCACTGCAACCTCCATGTCCCAGGCTCAAATGATCCTCCTGCCTTGGCCTCCCAAGTAGTTGGGACTACAGGCATGTGCCACTATGCCTGGCTAATTTTTGTATTTTTTAAATAGAGACTGGGTTTTGCCATGTTGCCCAAGCTGGTCTCAAACTCCCGGACGCAAGCCTGGATTTGCCTGGCTGCCATTTCTGGGTTTTGCCACAATTCAGTTTTTTATGACAGGCAGAGCCAGTGAGTAGAGTACAGTTCTTTGGATAAAGGATAAAACTGAAGCACTAAAAATGGAGAGTCATTTTAGAGGCAAAAGCAAGTGGAAATGTGTTACTTGGCTTCAGCCAACAAGTAAAAAAAAAATCAAGTGGAAATGCATAGGGTAGGTGGACAAATGAATGATTCCTGAACTCAGGTCACCTGAATACTAATGGGAGCTGCGGTTCACAGGCACTTCATACGTACTCCATAAACACAGCTTCTGAGCCTCTGGAGGCTTCTCAGCCTTGTTTTACTAATAGTGTGCCTGGAGGTCAGAGAGCTAGTTTATGGTGGGGCCGAGTTTTGGGCTCACACATGTTGTGCTCTGGTGCTGAACCTTTTGCCATCCCGAATCTGGGCTGCTGAAAGGCAACCACATCCATGAAAGGGAGTCAATGATAAGACAAGAGGAAATTCTTTGGGAAAGTAAGAGAATGGGTTTGGTCTCAGGCAGATTAGTTTGAAGTGCTGGTGGGATATCTATAGAGCTATTCATCTTGAGCCTACAGATGACATAAATTATACACGTGGACATAGAAATATGTATGGAGTTGGGGGCCTCGTGGGAAATAGAGAATGCCCATCAGCTTGAAGGCATTGCGTAATGAAAATTTTCAGCATTTTGTTGGCCAAGGAAACCTTATCTTTGCGTAGGATTTGACAGGCAGTTTGCAAACACAGCCTAGAGCTTGCAAGAGTGGCTGTGCGGTTGGGAAGAGTACTGCTCTGGGATGGCCTGGCTCTAATCCTGAGTCTGGCCCTTGTGAGTAATGTGATCCTAGGCCTCAGTTTCTTCATTGATCAAATGAGCAGTTTGGACTAGATGATTTCTGGGGTTTGTTATTTGTTTTTAAATATCTCTTATGAGGCTGGCTTGGTGGCTTATGTCTGTAATCCTAGCACTTTGGGAGGCCGAGGCAGGCAGATCGCCTGAGCCCAGGAGTTTGAGACCAACCTGAGCAACATGGCGAAATCCTGTCTCTACAAACAGTACAAAAATTAGCTGGGCATGGTGGTGCACACTGTGGTCCCAGCTACTCGGGAGGCTGAGGTGGGAGGATCACCTGAGCCTGGTAGGCAGAGGTGGCAGCGAGCCGCAATCGTGCCAACGCACTCTAGTCTGGGTGACAAAGCAAGACCCTGTCTCCAAAAACAAAAGTAAAATAGCTCTTAAAATTATTTTTTGCCAGGCGTGATGGCTCACGCCTATAATCCCAACACTTGGGAGGCTGAGCTACGAGAATCACTTGAACCTGGGAGGCAGAGGTTGCAGTGAGCCAAGATCATGCCACTGCACTCCAGCCTGGGTGACACAGCGAGACTCTGTCTCAAAAAAATAAAAAAAAAGAAAGGGGATGTAAAATAATTGCTGCAAGTTACAGTGTTTTTCATTAATGACTTCCAAATGTCTCACATGTATCGTCTCTTCCCAGTAGCATAAACAAAGATGCAGGGAGGTGCAATGAGTTCCTACAGGCCCTAGAGCTGACGGTAGGGGTGGGAATACAGTTCACACCGCGTCTTCAGCTGTGTTCCTTGTGGATGACATCCACTGGACAGCCAATTGATAAAAACAGTTATCAGTTCTAAAGTGTTAGGACAATTACAGCTTATTCAAAGAAAACTCAATTAAGGAGGAGTTAGTAAAGCTAGTATTGTTCTTATCGTGTGCAAATTTGAATTACCAGCCTAGAAGGGGACACTATTTTACTAACAACTAGCTCCCAACTGGTGGCCTGCCTGCCGCCTCCCAGTCCACTTTGAGTTCTAGAGTTTTTATTTTCGTAAACCCTGTTTGCATATTTTGACTGTATGTTCTTTAAAGATTTCTGCAGAGCTCAAGTGAAGTTGAGAGCCCAGCTGTGCCATCTTCATCAAGACAGCCCCCTGCTCAGCCTCCACGGACAGGATCCGAGTTCCCCAGGCTGGAGGGAGCCCCGGCCACAATGACGCCCAAGCTGGGGCGAGGTGTCTTGGAAGGAGATGATGTTCTCTTTTATGATGAGTCACCACCACCAAGACCAAAACTGAGTGCTTTAGCAGAAGCCAAAAAGGTAACTGGCATCTCTTCTCTTTAGCATTTGCATTTGCATTCTGTAGGGCAGAGCTGGAGGAAAGACAGACACCTAATAGCTCTTTGTTGATCGTGATCATTAGAGTCAGTGTAATTTGAAAACATGGTAGTGTCAACATAATACTAAAAGAAAGTTAGATCTGTTATCTCAACACTTTTTCTTGTCAGGCTACAAGAGGTAGCCTAGAGGAAGATAGTGTTTTATAACCAGAGGCATTGACAGTAGGAAAACAATTCTTGGAATTGTTGAGGTGAGACTGTAAAATGGTGGTTTAAGGAATCCTTCTTTTTTTATGTTTTATTTATTTATTTATGTATGTATTTGTTTATTTATTTTTTGAGAAGGAGTCTCACTCTGTCACCCAGACTGGAGTGCAGTGGCGCAATCTCGGCTCACTGCAACCTCCTCCTCCCAGATTCAAGCGATTGTCCTGCTTCAGCCTCCCGAGTACCTGGGACTACAGGCACCTACCACCACGCCCGGCTAATTTTTAGTAGAGACAGGGTTTCACCATGTTGGCCAGGCTGGTCTAGAACTCCTGACCTCAAATGATCTGCCCACCTCGGCCTCCCAAAGTACTAGGATTATAGGTGTGAGCCACCATGCCTGGCGGTTTTATTTTTTACTTGTTGAGACAGACTATCCCCCTGTCACCCATGCTAGAGTGCAGTGGTGCAATTATGGTTCACTGCAGCCTCAACCTCCCAGGATTGATTGATCCACCTGCCTCAGCCTCCCAAGTAGTAGCTGGGACTGCAGGCACATGCCACCACGCCTTGGCTAATTTTTGTATTTTTTGTAGAGATGGGGGCCTCCCTTTGCTGCCCAAGCTGGTCTTGCACTCCTGGACTCAAGCAGTTCCACCTCAGCCTCCCAAAGTGCTGGGACTACAGGCATGAGCCACTGTGCCTAACCAAGAATCCTTTAAAAGAAATCTTACACAAAAGTCCAGTCCCATGACAGGTGAAAGCTGAGTTGCTGCGGCTGAAGTAGGGGTAGGGCACCCAGAGCCCCACCTGCCCACTTCCTGAGTGCCCCGATCGAGCCTCTCTCTTCTCTTAAGTTAGCAGCTGCAGCCAAATGAAGGGCAAAGCTTGCTGTATGCCAAAACCTTACCTATAATAATAACAACAGGAATACCTACAATAACCATGGCACATGTCCATATTACTCCGTACTTGTGATATGTGTGTGCCATGTATTCACTATGTTTATTTATTTATTTATTTATTTATTTTTTGAGATGGAGTCTCACTCTGTCACCCAGGCTGGAATACAGTGGTCCGATCTCGCCTCACTGCATCCTCTGCCTCCTGGGTTCAATCGATTCTCTTGCCTCAGCCTCCCGAATTGCTGGGATTACAGGTGCCCACCACCATGCCTGACTAATTTTTGTATTTTTAGAAGAGACAGGGTTTCACCATGTTGGCCAGGCTGGTTTTGAACTCCTGACCTCAAGTGATCCACCTGCCTCAGCCTCCCAAAGTGCTGGGATTACAGGCATGAGCCACTGCGCCCGGCCAGGAATGTATTTACTATGTAAAGATTCATACTTTGCAGATATTATCTTATTTCATCCATACAACCATGACCTTCAAAGGTAGGTCAATGCTATATCATCATTTCCTTCTCTTTTTTTGTGTGTTTGTTTTGAGACAGGGTCTCACTCTGTCTCCCAGGCTGGTGTACAGTGGTGCAATCACAGCTCACTGAAACCTCCATCTCCCTGGGCTCAGGTGATCCTCCCATCTCAGTCCCCTGAGTAGCTGGGACTATAGGCATGCACTACCATGCCCAGCTAATTTTTGTATTTCTTGTAGAGATGAAGTCTCACTATGTTGCTCAGGCTGGTTTTAAACTCCCGAGCTCAAGAAATCCACCTGCTTCAGCCTCCCAAAGTGCTGGGTTTACAATGAGCTACCATGCCAAGCCCCATTTCCATTTTATACATGAAAAATTAAGTAATTTTCCTTGGGTTACAAGCTAGTCTGTGGCAGAGCTGGATGGAACTGTATCTTAATTCTCTCTGATTCTAAAACTTCCAAAATGGTGATGTGGCTCCTTTATGGATCTGGAAGCCTGCAGTCTTGCTGATGTCAAACTTGTTATATTTAAATAAACTAAGATTTTATTCATCAACATATAGACCTGTCTCCCATGCTATTGTATTCTAGTAATTGTGTAAATAATACTAAGTAAAATTAAGATACGTTCTGCCAATTTCTGTCAGAGAACAGCCAGAATTCACTGGTTACTAATAAAAAAGGGATCCAGGTCTATAAGTGCCTCTGTCATCTTTTAGATCTTTACCTCCCTCTCATTCCCTTTTTTCTAGTTAGCTGCTATCACCAAATTAAGGGCAAAAGGCCAGGTTCTTACAAAAACAAACCCAAACAGCCTTAAGAAGAAACAAAAGGACCCTCAGGACATCCTGGAGGTGAAGGAACGTGTAGAAAAAAACACCATGTTTTCTTCTCAAGGTACTGCAGTTTCACAGTTAACAGTGGGAAAGAGAAACTGTTTCTAAGGGAAATATGTTCTAAACCCAAACCAGCACCCAGATATCAAGCAATTACTTCCATTTCCTCCTATATAGAATACCTAAATAGAATTTCTACGGGTGGAACTGATTTTTTTTTTTTTTTGATGGAGTCTTGCTCTGTTGCCAGGCTACAGTGCAGTGGCGCAGTCTTGGCTCGCTACAGCCTCTGCCTCCTGGGTTCAAGCGATCCTCCTGCCTCAGCCTCACGAGTAAGTGGGACTACAAGCATGCGCCACCACGCCCAGCTAATTTTTTGTATTTTTAGTATAGATGGGGTTTCACCATGTTGGCCAGGATGGTCTCGATCTCTTGACCTCATGATCCGCCCGCCTTGACCTCCCAAAGTGCTGGGATTACAGATGTGAGCTGGAACTGATTTTTTTATAATTACATTAAATTGGAATGAAATTGGGCACAATTTGAATACTTGGGAATAGGATTGCTCATTGGATCTTTGTACATATATATATTAGCATAAAGATTTACTTTGACAGAACTAGAATTCCTCTGTTTTAAATTGCCATATCTTTATTTTTAAAACTCTGAAGTTGGCAATATCATTTTAACATAATTGTCAACATTATTTACACTGTTGTTATCTGTTGCTATCGTCAGCTGCCTATTTGAAGGTGAAAAAGAGATTCTGTTTAGTGGTAAAATCTGCCACCACCCCACATTCTAGGCTCAGCTTCTTGGCTCACCTCTGAGAGCTTTTCCCTGCTGGGACCAGCTGGGGTAGGTCAAGTTTGAAGGGCTGGTAGGCAGAGGAGGAGGGAGTGGGAGGGAGTAGAGTTGATGAGGCGCACTGGCTTTCTGAAATTTCTTGGTCACTGCTGATGTTTGTTCTTTGTGCCCTAGCTGAGGATGAATTGGAGCCTGCCAGGAAAAAAAGGAGAGAACAACTTGCCTATCTGGAATCTGAGGAATTTCAGAAAATCCTAAAAGCAAAATCAAAACACACAGGCATCCTGAAAGAGGTAAGAGCCCAAAAGCTCAAGGATGGTGTTGATGTCCGATGTCCTTCAAAGCCAAGGTGCTAGCTGTAGGACCAAGAATCTGTTGTTCGTTTTATTTTGTTTTTCTGAGACAGAGTCTCAGTCTGTGGCCCAGGCTGAAGTGCAGTGGCGCAATCTCGGCTCAACGCAAGCTCCGCCTCCCAGGTTCAAGCGATTCTCCTGCCTCAGCCTCCCAAGTAGCTGGGATTACAGGTGCCTGCCACCACGCGAAGCAAATTTTTGTGTTTTTAGTAGAGACAGAGTTTCACCGTGTTGACCAGGCTGATCTCTAACTCCTGACCTCAAGTGATCCTCCTGCCTTGGCCTCCCAAAGTGCTGGGATTACAGGCGTGAGCCACCATGCCCGTACCCAGCCAAGAATCTGTTTTTTACATAAATCTAGAAGTAGGTATATGTCAGTTTGTTTGAGTTTGCTTTGAAGAACAGGAGAATTTCTAATAAATTTTAGCTTTGTCCTTGTCTCTTTACTGAAGAATATAATTTGATTTAACATGACTTAAATAGATATCAATATTATAAAAATGTTTGCATTTGGTTATGGCTGTGAAATTATGTTTAAATGGCTCTACACTGCTGCTATTTTTTGCCTTGCAATATGCAAAAAGAGTTTTCCCATTCCAGTATTTTTATATTGGCATTTCAAATGCTCTAAATCAGTAGTTAACCCCATCACACCCAAGGACCCTTTTTAATAACAAGTATTTTGTATCGCTTCCTTATCTTGAAATAAAATTCATAGATAATATGAATTACCTATACTAGTCATTTCGAAAAAATCAATAAATATCCTAATGCAAATAAGAAAAAATGAAAAGATTTGTGATAAAGATACAGATTTCATTATGGATTCATAAATGCAGAGGCAGAACTAGCTTAGGGGAAATAATCAAGTCGTCAGAGGCTTGGACTTATCAGTGTAAATGAGCCAGAAATGGAGGCTCACATAGGTTTGTGTCTTGGTGAATAGCATGGACCTATTTCTTTGATAATGTAGGGGTTTTGTCAGGGGTTGGAGGGGTGTTCAGACAGGGTCTCCGTATGTTCCCCAAGCTGGTCTTGAACTCCGGGGCTCAAGCAATTCTCATACCTCAGCCTCCTGAGTAGCTAGGACTAGATAATGTACTTTTGGTGGGGGTTGGGGAGGTTTTTTTTTTTTTTTTTGAGACAAGGTCTTTTTCTGTCCCCCAGGCTGGAGTGCAGTGGCGCCATCAGGGCTCACTGCAGCCTCAAACTCCTGGGCTCAAGTGATGTTCCCACCTCAGCCTCCCAAGTAGCTGGGACTACAGGCGCATCACCATGACGGGCTAATTTTTTTTTTAATTAATTTTTTTTTTAGAGACAGGGTTTATCTATGTTGCCCAGGCTGGATTGTGTGTGTGTGTGTGTGTGTGTGTTTAAGTAAATAATCCTTAGAAACCAAAGCACCATTGTCCCTCAGTATACACAGGAGTCTAGTTTTACTCTTGGAATAGTCAACATAGGTTAAAACCATGCACAAATATTATAGGGTTGTGTAGAAAGCAGTTAGATTCTAGGGTTTTAATCAGGTTCCCCATCCACACAGATGTCTCACAGAGCACACAGAAGCCAGGCAGGATGAGAAGCAATCCTTGGTTGTGTTGGTGACAGTCGCATGCATTGCAGACAGTGCAGCACCCCTGGTCCCCACCAGCTGCAGAGGTAGCAATCATTGCAATGAAAAGGAAAGTGCTCCCACCAATTTTCAAAATATCTCCATTCAGCATCACTACTCCGAATGATCTGCTCTTCATTTGATTAACAAATAACTAACGAGACAGTTCTGCATCATATCTTTTCACTGGACTTGAAACTCAGGAGAGATGCCAGAGCTGACTCTGCAGGCTGCAGAGCTGAGCTCCTCGCCTCTGTGGCACCCGAGGCCCTGGGCCCTCCTGTCTGTGGAGCAGCACTAACCCCATCGCTGCACCCACCTTCTGCCATAAGCATCTCTGCCCTCAGGCTATTCCCTGATGTTCCGTGCACCCAGGAAACTCACCAGTGGGGGCCTGGAATACCTTGTGTATGTGGAGTCTGTATTAGAACAGTAGAAATAACTGCCTTCGGGCACACACTTGACATACTGATACTGTCATGTTAGGAGTGTTTATTTGTATTTGGTGCTTTAAAAATCACCAAATGGGCCAGGTGCGGTGGGTCATGTAATCCTAGGACTTTGGAGGCCAAGGCAGGCGGATCACCTGAGGTCAGGAGTTTGAGACCAGCCTAGCCAACAGGGTGAAACCCCATCTCTACTGAAAATCCAAAAATTTAGCTGGGCATCGTGGCGGGCACCTGTAGTCCCTACTACTCAGGAGGCTGGTGCAGGAGAATCACTTGAACCCAGGAGGTGGAGGTTGCAGTAAGGTAGAGATTGCACCACTGCACTCTAGCCTAGGTTACAGCGAGACTCCATCTCAAAAATAAAATAAAATAAAAATAAAAATCACCAAATGCTCTCATGTCCCTTTGTTTTTGCATATTAAGAGTTCATTTCTATGCATCATCATCTTTTGCTTTGCAGCTCATGAGATGCTGTCCAGGGCCCTCTCACACTTAGCCTGCCCCTTCCATTCTGTTCTGTTTTGATTATTATCAGCTGAGTCATTTGAATAATCATTGAGTTACTCTTACTGCGCTGCCTGAGTGCATACTGGATTTAGTACCAGGTCTTTCATTATGCCCTGTCATTCCAGGCTGAGGCTGAGATGCAGGAGCGCTACTTTGAGCCACTGGTGAAAAAAGAACAAATGGAAGAAAAGATGAGAAACATCAGAGAAGTGAAGTGCCGTGTCGTGACATGCAAGACGGTGGGTGAAGGCGGGGGCTGCAGCAACCCATGGGCCCTGTGTGGTGCTTTTGTGACTCGGCAGCATGTGGAGAACCTGTGGGATCTGGGGCCCTATCTCGTGATGTGTCAGTTAATTAGGCTGGAAAGCAAAGGGCGCAGGTGGCCCAGGACCCAGCTTCCTGCCTGACCTGGCTGCTGTGCTCTGCTGATGGAGTGTTTGTCGAGGGCATTCTTCTCTCATTTGACCACAGCCCCCAGTTTGGATGGGCCCTAACATCTCTTGCCCTGGACCACTGGGTCCGCGTGGCTCTGACTGCTCTTTCTCAGGTTCTGGCGTATCCTCGCTCAGCGTTCTCAGGCCTTGGGACCGTGGTTGAACCCCTTGGCCTCTCATGTTATGATCCACCACTGCTTTCCTACTCCTGGCTCAATCTGCTCTGTTGAGTCTCAAGCCAGAGTGTGGATTAGATCATCATCTGTGTTCGCAGAATTTTTATCATAAATCTGTTAGAAAATTCTAAGTCCTCTATTCTTCAACACTGATTAAAAATGGGAAGAAAGGGCTGGGTGCGATGGCTCATGCCTGGAATCCCAGCACTTTTGGATGCCAAGGCAGGAGGATCACTTAAGGCCAGGAATTTGAGACCAACCCGGGCAACATCGTGAGACCCCATCTCAACAAAAAATAAAAAATTAGCCGGTGTGGTGGTGCACACCTGTGGCTCCAGCTACTTGGGAGGCTGAGGCAGGAGGATCACTTGAGCCCAGGAATCCAAAGCTGCAGTGAGCTATGATCACGCCACTGCACCCTAGCCTGGGCAACAGAGCGAGATCCTATCTCAAAAAGAAAAAAGACAAGAAAGAAGAAAGCTCTTGCTGAACACTGTTCCTTCCATTACCATTTGTTGCCACTATCCCTGTGTGGCAAATCAGCCTACTTAATAAACGTGCAGAAGAGGTGGAAGTGGCATAGCTTACCAAGTGCACCTTTCTCTGTCTTATTCCTTTTAACATTTTAGCTCTCCTATGCATTTGGGGGTCAGCTCCAAATCAGCTACCACCAAAAGTAGGGCTTCCTTGAGAAAGTTTCTGTCTTGGGGCATAAGTAAAGATGATTCTTTTAAACGTAATCTTTGGAAGATTACGTGTCTTTGGAAGACAGGAAACGCAAACCCACCGTTGCATTTCACCCCAGATGACAGCTCTTACTCCGACACAGCGGTGGACCTGCAGGCGGACTTAGTGGGTTTGTCTCCTGTTGCCACCGTAACAATGATCACAGATGAGGTGGCCTAACACAATGCACATTTATTGTTATTTTATTATGTATTTATTTATTTATTTTTGGAGACAGAGTCTCACTCTGTCGCCCAGGTTGGAGTGCAGTGGCACAATCTTGGCTCACTGCAACCTCTGCCTCCCTGGTTCAAGCGATTCTCGTGTCTCCGCCTCCCGAGTAGCTGGGATTACAGGCACGCACCACACTGCCTGGTGAATTTTTGTATTTTTAATAGAGATGGGGTTTCACTATGTTGGACATGCTGGTCTGGAACTCCTGACTTCAGATGATCTGCCTGCCTTGGCCTCCCAAAGCGCTGGGATTACAGGCATGAGCCACCATGCCTGGCCTCACAGTGTACATTTATTATCTCTTATGTAGGTCAGAAGTCTGTGTGGGTCTTGCTGGGCTAAAATCAGGGTGTAGCCAGGGCCGGGTTTCCTGCAGACAGGGCTGCAGCAGGGGAGAATCATCTCCTGGCCCAGCTTCTGAGTCACAGCATTCTTGCCTGCCCTCACTTCCTCCACGCAGCCAGCGGCAGCAGGTTGAGCTCTCACCTTGCAGCCCTGAGCTCCTCTTCCACGTTTAAGGGTCCTTGTGATTCCACTGGGCCCACCCAGATCATCTAGGACAATCTCCCTATCCATTAGCAACCTGAATTTCACCTGCAGCCTCGATTCCCCTTCCCTCTGGACCATCACACACTCACAGTTTCGGGGAGTAGGGTGTGCACGTTTTTTAGAGGGCCATCGTCATGCCAGCCTTGGGCTCACCACTCTGCTCTGCACTTTCTGAGGTTGTCCAAGTGTCAAGTTATTGAGCAAGCTCAGTGTAATTCCCGGAAGTTACATCGCTCTCTCCCGCACATGTTTTGCTACTCACCCACCCCTTCTCATTCTCCTCGGTCCTTCTGAGGATTGAAATTAAAAGTGAATTCCTCAATCTCTCTGTCTTGGCTTTGCTGCTAATAGGGAGTAAGAATAAGCCTATATCCTTTTTATAGATCATAGAAGAGAATGAAAGAGATGCTGATCAGTCTTTCTAAATAGATCCCAAGCCTCAGCATCCTATATAAGCAAGGGGCCGTAATGACTCTAGCACAGACTGCCCGAAGCTATTTAGGGGTTGACAGTACGTTTCCTCTCCTGCCCTTGCTGTTGTCATCATGGAACGTGTTACACAATAACAGAAAGTTATTGTGTACTTTGTGCCTGATCAGAAATTGGGCCAAACGTGAGAAACGGTGGTATCAGTGTGAGGGAGTCGGGCAATCACACGGGTCACTGTAGCAAGAGGCGAAGGTGGCCCAGTCCCCTAGCAAGGGCCCAGGTAGTGATGAGAGACCAGGTGGTCATGGAGCAGATTGCCTTTACTGCAGCTGAGCATTTGTCCTCAAAGGCTCTTCACCGGCGGTGTGGGTTTTTTGTTGCTCTGTGCAGTGCGCCTATACCCACTTCAAGCTGCTGGAGACCTGCGTCAGTGAGCAGCATGAATACCACTGGCACGATGGTGTGAAGAGGTTTTTCAAATGTCCCTGTGGAAACAGAAGCATCTCCTTGGACAGACTCCCGAACAAGCACTGCAGGTATGAGAATCACCTGGAGCTCTTTGTCCCACGTGGGGATTTTCATCTCTTTTTCCAGAGTCTGTGATTCTGTTCCCTTGGAACGTTGGATGATCATTCCATGCCTTCCTATAGCTCCAGGCTACCCTTGGGACTCAAGCTGTTAACTGAAATCCCTGGAAGAAAGGGACCCTGCCCTTTCACTGCTGTCCCCAACACCTAATATAGTGCCTGGCCCATAAGGGGTCCTCAGAAGTGTTTGTTGAATAAATAAGTGAAGAATCATAGGGTGAGGTGGTGAACATGTGTGTGTTTGTTGGGGGCTAGGATGCACATAATATTTTTTTCCTCTCTCCAAAGAGTTATTTGATCATTTTAAATGTCTTTAGCTTGTGAGGACTCTGCTGTTCTTCAGTATCCAAGGGGCATTGGTCCCAGGACAGCACTCTTCCCCACAGGATACCAAAATCTGTGGATGCTCAAGTCTCTGATATAAAATAGTGTCATATTTGCATATAATGTGCACACATCCTTCCATATACTTTAAATCATCTCTAGATTACTTATAATACCTAATACAATGTAAGTGCTGCAAATAGTTGTTATATTGTTTTTTATTGTATTTTTTTATTGTGCTTCTCATGTGTGTATATATATATATATATATATATTTTAATTTGTATAAATTTAAGGGGCACAAGTGCAATTTTGTTACCTGGATAGTTTGTGTAATAGTAAAGTCGGGGCTTTTAGTGTAGCCATCACCTGAAATAATGTACACTGTACCCATTAAGTAATTTCTCCTCCCTCGCCCCCTCCCACCCTTCGGTGTCTATTATTCCGCCTTCTGTGTCCTCGCATACACATGTTAGCTTCCATTTGTAAGTGGGTACATGCAGTATTTGACTTTCTGTTTCTGAGTTTTTTCACTTAGGATAATGGCCTCCAGTTCCATCCATGTTGCTGTAAAAGACATGACTTCATTCTTTGTTATGGCTGAGCAGTATTCCATTGTGTTTATGTACCACATTTTCTTTATCCAGTCATCTCTTGATGGGCATTTAGGTTGATTCCATGTCTTTGCTATTTTGACTAGTACTGTGATAAACATACATGTGCAGAAATCAGTGTACCGATTTCTTGTTCTTTGGGTAGATACCCAGTAGTGGGATTGCTGGATTGAATGGTAGTTTTATTTTTAGTTCTTTGAGAAATCTTCATATGTTTTCTATATGAGGTTGTGCTAATTTGCATTCCCACCAGTGTGAGCATTCCCTTTTCACCACATCCACGCCAGCATCTGGTTATTTTTTGCCTTTTTAATAATAGCCATTCTTACTGGTATAAGATGATAACTCTGACGATGAGTGTTTTTCCGAATACTTTGGACCCACGGATGGGATGCTTGAACCCACAGGTGTGGTAGGCTGACTGTGTGTGTTGTAAGTGTCTTTTGTTTCTCTTTTTACTTTTGGGGGCAACATCAGATACGGAGGCAGAGCTGCCGTGTTTGACAGTCAAGGAACATCCTTCACATAGAATACGACGATGGCACCTCTGGAGCTGGGTTAAGGAACCCTCCCTGGTGCAGCATGCTGCCATCGCAGGTCCATCCAGTGCCCTCCCTGTCTCATTCACATGCTCTTCTTACCCATTCTCCCTCCATCCTATCCCTTCACACCATCCTCTGCCATTCTCCAATGGTTGCTGTGATCCTCTTGTTAATTTTCTTGTGAACGTGTACTGCTTGCTCTGCAGCCGTTTTTATTTCACATAGGTGGTACAGAATTCTGTCTCGTTTGATTTTGTTTCTCACTCGGCTCTGTGTTTGTAGGATGCGTCTGTGCTCGCTATGTTCATCGGCTTCCTAACTGATGACAGTGCCCAAGGCAGCACCCATCACATTTCACCCGCGGGCACCCTATACCCTCCCCACACATGTCCCCTGGCCTCAGCCCCAGTGCTTTCACCACAATGAGTTCTTATTCTTGTCAAGAGCTCTCACTGGGATAGTATCACTGCCTTTTTGTGTGCTTGCTTATTTTCATTTGTTGTCCACTTCCTAGAGTTCATACTTCACTCTCACTTCAGATTCTCCAGGGTCGATCCAGAGATCCGAGGGAGGGAGCCAGGAAGCTGGGCCGGTTCATCACTTTACCAGGAGCTGGCTTGCCAATTTTTCACAATCTAGGTTATAATTTTTAAGTAGTTATTTATATATTGATACTTGACTTATTTCCAAAATAGATGACTAAAAATGTCATTATAGCAAGAGCTTATGGAAAACGTTAGAAAAATTTTTAAAAATTCTGTTCATTAAGTACAGGGCACAAATGGAAGGGCACGATGCCTTTCAGCCTCCAGATGGCACTGTGATTGTAAGAACCATGCTTTTTCTGGACTTTTTGTCAGTTGCTTTTTTTTTTCCTTCTTTTTTTGAGACAAGGTCTCACTCTGTCATCCAGGCAGGAGTGCAGTGCCATGATCATAGCCCATTGCAGCCTTGAACTCATGGGCTCAAGCGATCCTTCTGCTTCTGCCTCCTGAGTAGCTGGGACTACAGGTGTGCACCACTACACCCAGCTAATTTTTTTAATTTACTTTTTTTTATAGAGACAGGGTCTCACTATGTTGTCCAGGCTGGTTTCAAACTCCTGGGCTCAAGTGGGCTCAGCTGCCCAAAGTGCTGGGATTGCAGGCCTGAGCCACCATGCTTGGCTAGTTCTTGATCTAGAACAGAAGTCAGCACACATTGCCTGTAAAATGTCAGTCGTGAATATATTAGGCTTTGTGGGCCAGATGATCTGTCACAACCACACGGCTCTGCTGGTGCAGCCTGAAAGCAACTGGGCGCGGCTGTGTTCAAATAAAACTTTATTTATAAACTTTATTTAAAACTTTATTTATAAAAACTGGTGATGTGCTGGATTGGGGTTGTAGTTTGCTGACTCCTAACTAGAATAGTGATTTTTTTTTTTCACAATTTTATCACTGATCTACATGTAGGCTACCAGAGTTCTCTTCATTGATACTGAACCAGTCTCTAGAGGTGGAAGGTGATGGTTGGGAGGTGGTAAGGGCTAAGGCCACTGGCGTCCCACCTTTCAGGGCAGAAATTGTGATATGGTTTGGCTGTGTCCCCACCCAGATCTCATCTTGAATGGTAGCTCCCATAATTCCCACAAGTTGAGAGAGGGACTCAGTGGGAGGTAATTGAATCATGGGGCAGGTCTTTCGCGGGCTGTTCTCATGAAAACAGATAAGTCTCATGAGATCTGATGGTTTTATAAAGGAGAGTTCCCTGCACACGCTGTCTTGCCTGCCACCATGTAAGACATGCCTTTGCTCTTCCTTCGTCTTCCGCCATGATTGTGAGGCCTCCCCAGCCATGTGGAACTGAGTCCATTAAACTTCTTTCCTTTATAAATTACCCAGTCTTGGGTATGTCTTTACTAGCAGCATGAGAACAGACTAATGAGAACGAGTAGACTCTAAGCTAGGTAAGGGGAAGGGGAGACAGGCAGCATCCCACCCCACCCCAACCCTCTGAAATCCAAGTGAGCTGGCAGACATACTTCCTTGGCTTTATTATATGTCTTCTCTCTTTCTCTCTCTTTTTCCCAGAGTAAACTTCGTAGGAAATAAGTTTTCACCATAGTGTTCACATCCCTTCTCAGGGTGGAAGTCACCCACCATTTTAAAAACGAGAGCAAGAAGGGCTGGACTTGGTGGCTCATGCCTGTAATTCCAGCACTTTGGGAGGCTGAGGCAGATGGAACACTTGAGCCCAGGAGTTCAAGACCAGCCTGGGCAACATAGTGAGACTCCCCATCTCTACAGAAATTTAAAAATGAGCTGGGCATGGTGGTGTATACCTTTGGTCCCAGCTACTCAAGAGGCTGAGGCAGGAGGATCACTTGATCCCTGAAGATCAAGGCTGCTGCAGTGAGCTGTGATCACACTACTGCACTCCAGCCTGGGCCACAGAGTGAACCCTGTCTCTAAAAAAAAATAAAAACAAAACAAGAGTCCCTGGGCCCTTTGAATAAAAAGAGAGTAAAGAGGCTGGGCACAGTGGCTCACGCCTGTAATCCCAGCACTTTGGGAGGCTGAGGCAGGCAGATCACTTGTGCCCAGGAGTTTGAGGCCAGCGTAGGCAACATAGCAAAATCCCATCTCTCCAAAAAAAAAAAAAAAAAAAAGGAAAAGAAAAGAAAGTGAGTAAAGGCTTTTGGGTTATAAAGAGAAAGGGAGAAGGATGATCCAGACTAGAAAGAAGATTATTCCTTTCTTAGCTCAACCTTTTTGCTCCAAAAAAAAAGAGGAGGAAGGGGCCAAACATAGATTATCCTGTACCAGAGGGCCAGCTCCTTAAATCTGAGTCTCATCCCAACCACCATCATTTGTAAAAACCAAGGGTGCATTAATGAATGCACCTGCAGTGCGTGGATCCCTGTGGTGCCATCATTATCATTTGAAGCTCCATCTCTGAAGCCTCTAGCTTTGTAAGGACCTACAGACCACTTCCCAAGTCATTGCAGGTTTATTTTTGTCGCATTTGAGCATAACCTCAGATTTGGCATACAATACGAATGTCACCTTGAACAGCTTCTCCTTGAATGGGGGCCTACTCTCCCCAGGTGCAGTGGGCACCGTCGTCTTTACATGAGTGAGCCTACACCACCCTGCTGAGTAAATCCATCTGTTCTGTTTCAGTAACTGTGGCCTCTACAAATGGGAACGGGACGGAATGCTAAAGGTATGCCATTTGCGTACTAATTTTTGACTCCTTTTAGTGACCCATGCTAATAATGTTGAACCATCTCCTATTAAAATATTTTCATTTTTCTAGGAAAAGACTGGTCCAAAGATAGGAGGAGAAACTCTGTTACCAAGAGGAGAAGAACATGCTAAATTTCTGAACAGCCTTAAATAACCCGAACTTCAGACATTTTCCCACAGCCTTCCTGGCCTCCTGTGACTCTGGAAAGTAAAGGATTGGCTGCGTATTGTCCATTGATTCCTGATTGACGCCGTCAAAAACAAATGCTTGTTAAGCCCATAAGCTTTGCCTACTTACTTTCTGCCATTGGGTTGGTTTGATACCACATTTAACATTGACATTTAAGTGGAAAACCAAGTTATCATTGTCTTTTCTAAGCTCAGTGTGGATGATTGCATTACTTCATTCACTGAAGTTTTTGCCCAAAAATTGGAAGGTAAACAGAGAGCTATGTTTCTGTATCTTTTGGTTATAGAGTGTTCACTTCTTTATCATAACAAAATTCTAGTGTTTATACGAACACCCAGAGGCAAAAGAATTTGGCTTAATTCTCACTCCAGGTAAGTTGCTTAACTTCTGGGCTTCAGTTTTCTCATCTGTAAAATCAGGAAGATTGGACTAAGTGATCCTGAAATGTATTTTTTAGCACTGGATTTCTACAAATAATAAAACTTTTTCCCATCTAGATAATGATGATCACATAGTCTTGATGTACGGACATTAAAAGCCAGATTTCTTCATTCAATTCTGTTATCTCTGTTTTACTCTTTGAAATTGATCAAGCCACTGAACCACTTTGCATTTCAGTTTATATACAGAGAGAGAAAGAAGGCTGTCTGCTCTTACATTATTGTGGAGCCCTGTGATAGAAATATGTAAAATCTCATTTTATTTTTTTTTAATTTTTTAATTTTTTATGACAGGGTCTCGCTCTGTCACCCCGGCTGGAGTGCAGTAGTGCGATCGCGGCACACTGCAGCCTTGGCTTCCCTGGGCTCAAGCAGTCCTCCCACCTCAGTCTCCCAAATAGCTAGGACTACAGGCGTGTGTGACCAAGCCCAGCTAATTTTTGCATTTTTTGTAGAGATGGAGTTTTGCCATGTTGCTCAGGCTGGTCTCAAACTCCTGAGCACTAGCAATCCACCCACCTCTGTTTCCAAAAAAAAAAAAAAAAAAAAAAATGAAAGGTCAACCCCTATGCAAATTACCACAGCAAAGGTTTCATTCAGGAGATTCTTCCATCTGGGCAACCTGGTTTTCCAAATATCATTTGACCTAAGTGAATGTTGATACCAGCTAAAGATTGGGTAAATTGGTTGAATTATTGTATTGAAGCTTGAGCTGTAGCTAAAAGTAATTTAGGTTTCCCCTAAGATGTTATTATGTTAGGGACATAACACTTTTGGGAGGTTGTTGTGGGAGATGGTTGATTTAGGTTTTCAAAAGCTAGAAATAAAATTTACATGCCTTAGATTTCATAAAATTCTGCTCTAATTGGGTGGAAGGTGCTGTATCTAACTTGTGTTCCTCCTAAGGTTATGTCCTAATAACTATTCTTTTAGGAGTATACTTCTACTTTATAGAAGGTTGCTTTTCTTTTTAATTTTTTCTAACAAAGAAAAGAATAAAGTATTTATTAATAAGAACCAGAAAGTACTTGAAACTGATGTTTTTAATGGCTCATTTAGGGTAGATTTATTTATCTCATTAACTTAAAACAGCTATGTGTATGAAATAGGTCACAACAGAACTTGAACACCAGGTTGGTGTCGGAGCAATCCCTTTCTTATGGGAGAAACAATGTTCTTGTTTGAACAGAGGGTATCATTGCAGTCAGTATTCACGTGTATATTGTTATATAAGTTGTATAATATGCTTGTAAAGGCTGAGGGTGAGCTGTATCTGGATGCCTTTTTACAATTTGATTTTAACTTTTAAAATAAATTTAAAACATAATTGTCACTTCTTAGTTTTGCTCAATCTTGGGGGACTTTGCTTTGAGGTGCTCTGTGCATGTGCTTTCTTAGCATATTTGGGGATGAGATGCGGTCGGTAGGGGTGGGGTAGGGAAACTTGTTATTTTATTTTACTTATTTTTTTGAGACAGAGTCTTGCTCTGTCACCCAGGCTGGAGTGCAGTGGCGCAATCTCGGCTCACTGCAACCTCCACCTCGCGGGCTCAAGCAATCCTCCCACTTCAGCCTCCCGAGCAGCTGGGACTACAGGTGCACGCCACCGTACCTGGCTAATTTTTGTATTTTTAGTAGAGAAGGGGTTTCACCATGTTGCCCAGGCTGGTCTCAAACTCCTGGCCTCAAGTGATCCACCTGCCTCGGCCTCCCAAAGTGCTGGGATTACAGGCATGAGCCACTGTGTCCAGCCTAATCCTACCTTCCTTATCAACCTTTATGAAATGCTTTCATGCAAATCCAACATTATGTGTTTTATTTTTCTTAACCTGTCATTGGTAACATAGGGATTAAATGTGTAATCACAGGCCACTGGAACAGGTAAGTACACAGTGATCTGAACTAGCAAACAAAAACAACCGTGTCCTTCAAGGAGAACCTGGTTGATCTAAAGTTAATAATCTTCACAATAGATTTTTTTTTTCTTTTTACTGTGCCCTTTTCTGTTTAGAGGAAATAAATGGCTTTCTAAAGAAAATCATCTTTGTCTTGAGTTTCGTTAAAATAAATTTTCCCTTTCCAAACATCAAAAGGAAATCTGAAGTATTTTAGATACCAACCATCCTGAATAGCAAATGAGGAACTTCTGAATAATGGGTGCGGAATTTTCCCCAAAGGGGACTTCAACATTCAAAGCTTCAGGCGGACTGATGGATAACAAAGTTGACAGGAAGAGATCGCATGGATTGGGTTTCTGTGTAGAAACTGGTGATGACAGAAGTAAAGCTTGATGTTTGTAGCAGGTGAAATCGTACCTAATGACATTTTAGAAAATCTGGAGCACAAATCTATGTGCGTAAGTATATCTCTAGTAGCAACCCATTAGGTGTAAAATAGACTTCTCTGATCCCATGGCTAGAGATTTGGAAATAATACAGCTTTCAAGAATGATAGGTGAAATCTGGCTGGGCGTGGTGGCTCATGCCTGTAATCCCAGCACTTTGGGAGGCTAAGGCGGGTGGATCACCTGAGGTCAGGAACTGGAGACCAGCCTGGCTAACGTGGTGAAACCCCGTCTCTACTAAACATACAAAAATTAGCTGGGCATGGTAATGCACACCTGTAAGTTGGTTAAGTAATTTGGAAATAAGATCTGAAACAGAATTGGAACCAAATCTGTGGGAACGTTGCTTGACCAAGACTTCTATGGTAGGTTTTTGGTTTTTTCGGAGTCTCACTCTGTTGCCCAGGCTGGAGTGCAGTGGTGTGATCTCGGTTCACTGCAACCTCCTCCTCCCAGGTTCAAGCAATCCTCCTGCCTCATCCCCCCTAGTAGCTGGGATTACAGGCACGTGTATAGTGATATTTTTAAAATCAACTGTGTTAAAGTATAAATTTCTTACAGTAAAAGGCGCATATCTTAGGTGTGCAGTCAGCTGCATTTAGACAAATGTATACATCTGTTTAGCCACACCACAAGCAAGGTACGAGACACTGCCATCATCCCAAAAGGCCTGTGCCTCTTCCCAGCCCCAGCCCCAACCCATCAGGCATCTATTTTCTGTCACTATTGTGTAGATTTGTCTTTCCTAGAATTTCATATACACAGTCATACAGGACACACTTTGGCTTCTTTCACTGGGCATAATATTTGGCAATTCATGTTGCATGGATCCATGGTTTATTGTGTTGTATGAATATGCCCCAGAATTTATTCACCTGTTGGTGGGCATTTGGGTTGGATTTCCAGTTTGGGGGTGTCCTGAATAAAGCTGCTATAAATATTCAGGTATAAGTCTTTCTGTGGCTATGTTTTTGTTTCTCTTGGGTAAATATCTAGGAATGGAATTTCTAGGTTATGTGTTAAGTATATGTTAGCTTTGTAAGAAACTGCCAAACTATTTTCCAACATGGTTGTACCATTTTTCGCACTAACTAGTAATGTACGAGAGTTCCATTTACCCAACTTCCCCACCAATACCTTTTTCATTTTAGCCACTCTGATAGGGTCTGTGGGACAGACCCAGGCTGAGCGATGGATGAAAGGAGTACTCAGACACAGGTATGCAGTATAAGAGCAGCTAGGGGGCTGTGCGGCTCTAGGGGCCAAAGTGCAGCAGCAAGAAGCTGGAGCTGCTTGCTTTTATTCAGTGCAGGCATAATGCAGAAAGCCTGGAGCAAACACAGTCTGCAGGTAATTAGCATTTACTGTTCCCCTTTCAAGGAACGTTTGTGCGCCTGATCAAAGGTGGTCAACATAAGTAAACAAGCCTGTTTAAGATAAATTCTCCATCACTCCCTTATACCTACTCCTTGCCCTCTGCCTTAAGGTTAGAGAACAGCTGCCTTCAGCTATTCTCCCCCGAAGCTTTGCAGAGCCTTCTGACCTTTCCGAAAGCCTGTTTCTTTCCCTGTGGTTTCTCCCACCACTCTGACTGATCTCCTACAGATAGATGTGTAGTAGAATCTCATTGTGATTTTAATTTGCATTTCCCTGATGACCAATAGTATTGAGTATCTTTTCACGTGCTATTGACCATTTGATGTCTTTTTTGGTAAACTGTAACATGTTTTTCTGTATTTTGGGAAAAGGAATACCTCCTTTTTTTGGACTTTGCAGATACTGAGATTTTTAACCCTGCATCAAGCAAGCCTGTTGGCACCATTTTCCCAGCGACATGTGCTCACATTGTGTAGCTGTCACATACTGGTAATTTTCACAATGTTTCAAACTTTTTCATTATTATTATATCTGTTATGGTGACCTGTGATCAATGATCTTTGATGTTACTATTGTAATTGTTTTGGGGTGCCAGGAACTGTGTCCATATAAGTAGCAAACTGAATCCATAAATGTGTGTGCTGACTGTTCCATCAACCAACCATTCCCCCATTTCTCTCCCCTCCTCATATCTCCCTATTGCCTGAGACACAACAATATTGAAATTAGTCCAATTAATAACCCTACAATGGCCTCTAGGTGTTCAAGTGAGAGAGTCCTGCATCTCTCACTTTAAATCAAAATCTGAAAGTGATTAAGTTTGGTCAGGAAGGCACATTGAAAGCTGAGATAGGCTGAAAGCCACGCCTCTTGTACCAGTTAGCCAAGTTGTGAATGCAAAGGAAAAGTTCTTGAAGGAAATTAAAAGTTATTCTAGTCAACACACAAATGATCAGAAAGTCAAACAGTCTTATTGCTCATATGGAGAACGTTTTGATGATTTGAGTGGAAAACAAGGCCCTAACTTTCTTCAATTCTGTGAAGGCTAAGAGAGGTGAGGAAGCTACAGAAGAAAAGTTGGACGCTAGCAGAGGTTGGTTCATGAGATTTGATGAAGATGCTGTCCCCATAATATAAAAGTGCAAGGTGAACAGTAAGTGTAATATAGAAGCTGCAGCAAATTATTCAGAAGATCTATCTAAGATTATTGATCACAGTGGCTACAGCAAACTTTTATTTATTTATTTATTTTGAGACTGAGTCTTGCTCTGTCACCCAGGCTAGAGTGCTGAGTGGTGCAATCTGAGCTGTCTGCAACCCCTGCTGCCCAGGCTCAAGTGATTCTCCTGCCTCAGCCTCCCAAGTGGCTGGGACTACAGGTGCACACCACCACGCCCGGCTAATCTTTTGTATTTTTAGTAGGGATGGGGTTTCACCATGTTGGCCAGGATGGTCTCAAACTCCTGACCTCAGGCGTTCCACCTGCCTCGGCCTCCCAAAGTGCTGGGTGCCTGGCCCACTAAATGGATTTTTAATGTATACAAAACAGCCTTCTGTTGGAAGAAGATGCCATCTAGGACTTTGATAGCTAAAAAGAAGTCAATGCCTGTTTTCAAAGGACAGGCTGACTCTTCTGTTAGAGACTAAGACCACTGGTGACTAAGTTGAAGTCAATACTCATTTATTATTCCCCAAATCCTAGAACCCGTAAGAAGATTTAAGCTAAATCTACTCTGTGCTCTATAAATGGAAAAGTAAAGCCTGGATTGGAGCACATCTCTCTACAGCATGGTTTATGGAATACATTAAGCCCACTGTAGAGACCTCTTGCTCAGAAAAAGATTCCTTTCAAAATATGACTGCTTGTTGACAATACACCTGGTCATCCAAGAGCTCTGACAGAGATGTACAAAGAGATTAATGTTTTCATGCCTGCTAACACAACCTCCATTCTGCAACCCATGGATCGAGAAGTCATTTCGACTTTCAAGTCTTATTTTTATGACTTTTTTTATTTATTCTTTTATTTTTAGATGGAATCTTGCTCTGTCACCCAGGCTGGAGCGCAGTGGCGCGATTTCGGCTCACTACAACCTCTGCCTCCCAGGTTCAAGTGATTCTCTTACCTCAGCCTCCCGAGTAGCTGGGATTACAGACACCCACTGACACTCTCAGCTAATTTTTGTGTTTTTAGTAGAGACTGTGTTTCACAGTGTTAGTCAGACTGGTCTGGAACTCCCGACCTCAGGTGATCCACCTGCCTCGGCCCCCAGAGTGTTGGGATTACAGGTGTGAGCCACCACACCCCGGCCACATCTGCAGTGACTTTCTAAAGGACATGCTACACTATTTTTTCAGTAATGATTTCAGGATACCATTCTAATTGTGTAAATCACTTTAGTTTAAAAGTTCTGTCTCTAGCAGTTGAGGGATTTGTCCATAAGCAAATTTGTTAAATATGAATATTCTAGTCTACAACTGATGGTTTTGATATACGCTGTGATCTTACAATGTACTAACACTTTTAAGAAAGTTTTGGCACTTTCCATATTATCTTGACTTTTGTAATTAAAAATAGTTTGAATACACATGGTTTAAAATGTTTAAAGGACAGAGGAATATAACACAAAACATAAATATAGAATATCTTGCCCCTCAGTGCCCTTCTGTTCCGTACTGAGTACATGAAAAATTACAATTTAGAACATGACCTAATAAAATCGTAAGTTAGTACTCCAGACCTCAGTGCCTCGGAGGAATGGGATCATCATTTTTATTTCTGCAAGTCTTTAACTTGGGGGTTTACACACTAAATGATCCAGACTCACTAGTGTGTTATTTGAGACTCAAAAGTATTATTAGAGTGTCTAAACTAATGAGACATTATCTAGAAAAATGTTCACCTTTGTTTGCATGTGAAATCAGGGTTCTTTTCAAACACATCCCCTTCAAACACTGCCATTCCTGTAGGAAGTTTTTTTTTTTTTTTTTGGAAAGTTTTACAAAAACTGCTTAACTGTGAATTAACTATACAGATTTTTATTCGTGGTAGAAAGTTGGTTTAATAGGTAAACCAACTGGTATTAAACCAAGCATGGCATCCAACCAGGAGGACAGTTTTGTGTGAATACAGCGCAACCTTCCTGGTGTCGCTGGCTGAACAGCCTTCAGGGCTGACTCAGGATCTGAGCTAGCAGCAGGATGAGCTTGCACTCCTGCCCAAAAACATATCACTGGTCAAAAATAAATTCTAAAGTTTTTTTTAAAAAATAAAAATGGTCAGCACAGTGTTCCTGGCAGAAAAATAAATAAATAATAAAAATAGAAAAAAGTTTATATACTTAGATGTATACAGATCACTCAAAGGAAACTCAAGACAATGGTGATAATGGTTTCTTTCAGGAGACCCAGGAGGGACTACCTTTCTGCTGTATTCCTTTCTGTTCTTTAAAAATGTTAAACCATGGGTGTGCATTACCTGTTAGACTATTTTTTTTTTTGAGATGGAGTCTCGTGTACCTGTTAGACTATTTTTAATTTTAAAAAGCCAAGATAATGTGGAAAGTGAATAAAACATTTTTAAACATTTATAATTTTAAACATTATAAGATCACAGAGTATATCAGAGTTCTCAATTGTAGACTAGAACATTTATATTAAACAATTTGTTTTTAGAGAAATCCCTTCAAGGCTAGAGACAACTTTTTTTAGAGACAGGGTCTTACTCTCTTGCCCAGTCTGGAGTGCAGTGGTGTCACATAGTTCACTATACCCTCAACCTCCTGGGCTCAAGCAATCCTCCCACCTCAGTCTCCCGAGTAGCTGGAACTACAGGCATGTGTCACCATGCCCAACTAATTTTTAATTTTTTTTGTAGACATGGGATCTCACTATGTTGCCCAGGTCAGTCTCAAACTCCTGGGCTTAAGCGATGCTCCCACCTCGGCCTCTGAAAGTGCTGAGATTACAGGTGTGGCTCACCACGCCCAGCCTTTTAAATTATGAAAAACTTTTAAATTATGAAAAACTTCCCAAAGAATTAGAACATAATTGGCAGCAAATGAATTAGAAATAAAATAACCCAACTCAATGTAACTGATAAAAACCACAGAAATTAAAAAAATTTTTTAAATCATTCTGCGGCTCACAAAGCTTACCACCTCCTTCTAAAAAATCTAAATAAACAAAGGCACACGATAATAAATTGTAAAATCTCTCCTGGAACACACAAAAACATTGTTTTTTCCTTGTACCTTTAACCTGCACCGGGAAAATGAAATTCCAACATATGCAAAATTGGTGAATAAAAATGAATGACAGATATATCCTTTGACAAATTTGTTTTCAACCACTTAGCTAGAACCCACTAAGAACTACGGGAAAGTAATGAAAGAACAGAAAAATCCAAGCAAAAGAAGCCCCAAAGGCCACACTTTTGACAAGGCCAGTCTCCAAAATACAAACCGCCCTGTTCTAATTTCATGTGAACTGTGGCTGTCCAGATCCCAGATCGCGTTACCTCTGTTATGCTTCTCCCGCCCAAGGAAATGACCGCAGCTGGCATTTGGTGAAGGAATTCTGGACCGAATTTGAAAACCCTGAAGTATAATGGAGCCCTTGTTAAGGATGGGGGTAGAACAAGGTAATGGAATTCTTATTTGGCTCCTTTCTGCCAGAGTTCTGTATCTAGAGCCACCATGCTAAGCATGAGCGGGGAAGAGGCAAGAACAGGCTGTTTTGCTTTTTTAAAGCAAGCCATTCTTGGTTTTCGACGTCTGAAAAGCCTTGCATTCCTTCCTGTGGACACACGACAGGCAGGTGGTGCATGGTGTGGCTGTGAGTCAAGTTATCGGTTGACATCCACCTGATCACTACCATGCAGCAAAGGGGAACTGCCCTCTTGCCAGAAAGCACTGGGGTGTGTTATCCTGACCAATATGAACCAGATTGGGGCTTCTCTTGTTTCCCCATGGAAGTGACAGAGCAACACTTTGCCTTTTTTTCTGTTGCACCTGAGTATTTTTTTTTAGTCATTAATTAAAAAAACAAAAACAAAAACAAAAACAAAAACCTTGTAAGCAGAGGCTACCTACCTCAGGGCCTGACTGGGCATCCAACCAGAAGGTCAGTTATGTGCAAATACAGTGCAACCACCCTGGTATCGCTGGCTGAACAGCCTGCACCCCTGACTCAGGATCTGAGCTAGCAGTGGTTAAGCTTTCACTGCTGCCCAACTACCAACCCCAGTTGGCAGGCTCACCATCCACTCGGTAACTGATCTAGATAGACACATGTTGTTCTCAAATTTCATTTTTTCTTTTTCTTTTTTTTTTTTTTTTAGATAGGGTCTCACTCTGTCTGACAGACGGGAATGTAGTGGCCTGATCATAGCTCACTGCACCCTCAAACTCCTGGCCTCAAACAATCCTCCTGCCTCAGCTTCCCAAAACACTGGGATTACAGGTATGAGCCACCACACCTGGCCTTAAAGTTTTTCTGTTATACCAGTCTCTTCCACTGCTAGAACACTGCTTACTAAAAGCTGTGTGTCACTTTCAAGGAGGTTTGTGGAGAGCTGCGGGTTCCTAAACAGCCTTTCTGTTTAGCCAGGCCCAAAGGCATTGGGGTAGGTGGTAGAAGTACATCGATCACATAGCTAGGGTCTGCACTAGGAACCTGGTTAAGTCTGACTTGGTTAAATTTAATGGAGCTGGAAGTGAGATTTGCCGTCTGAAAAGACACCATGAATAGTATATATTTCAAGCACCCCTGTCCCCTGCCCAGGACTTTTCTGGTCTTAAGTTTACTTGCTTTCAGAAAGGATCAGCAAAGATACCCAGCGATAGGAAGCACGCGACCTCTTCAAAGAGAAATTCGATTTAGCCAGTTTAAAATATGTAGAAGTCGGCTGGGTGCAGTGGCTCACCTGTAATCCAGCACTTTGGAAGGCCAAGGTGAGTGGATTGCTTGAGCTCAGGTGTTCAAGATCGGCCTGGACAACATGGCAAGACCCCGTCTCTCCTGAAAATACAAAAACTAGCTGTGCGTGGTGGTACATGCCTGTAGTCCCAGATACTTGGGAGAATGAAGTGGGAGGATCACCTAAGCCTGGAAGGTCGGGGCTGCAGTGAGCCATGATCTTGCCACTGCACTGCAGCCTGGGTGACAGAGTGAGACCCTGTCTCAAAAAAAAAAAAAACAAAAAGTGTACATATATATATATATATATACACACACACACACACACACACACATACACACGCACATATATATATATATATATATATATATATATATGTTATGACCCAACGTTTCATGTCCAGAAATCGATCACACTGATAGACGACTGGGTGAGTCAACTCTAGCATATTCGGTGGCATATGGGACATATTGAGAAGACTGAGCAATGCTCCTCAAGTTCAAGCTTTCAAACACCCAAGTCAGCAAGAATCACATCATCGCTCAGGGAAGACAGCATGACACCCCTCGGTCGGAGATTTGAGAAGATGATACACATGGTTGATTCAGCGTTTTTATTTGTAAGCCATAAGCAAACATGTGATTCTTGACTGATTCTTTTGCTTGGGAACGAAGCCAGGGGAAGCCACTGTAGGTTTGGTGCTAGGAGGCCCTGCAGGCAGTTGCTCACCTCAGAAGATGGTCTGCAAAGAGGTGAAAGTCAGGACACTTTCATACACTGGAAGGAAAGGCATGCGTCTTTTCCAGGGCTGCTGGCCACTGCAGACCCCAAGCTGAGACCCTCCGAAGGGCCGGTTTGCATGGGAAGGATTGCTGGAACACGGGGATGCCAATGGTGCTACAAGCTTCGTCTTCTTGGCCGGCTTCAGGATGGGATCAGGTGTGGTGGCGGTTGTAGAGATAGGATGGGTGCAGGCCGTCATAGTGCCACTGGCGCCACTGCTCCACAGCCTCCCGGCTCCTCTCTTCCTGCTCTGGGGAGGAAAGACAAAGCCACCTGTTAGGACAGGGGGCCTCTGACCTGCCACTGAGCCCAGCAGCCATCAGCCGAACCCCTGCCCTGTGGTGACCTGCACTGAGAGTGTTTGTGAGCCCTGGTGAGAGAAGGCCAGGACTGGTGAGGATCCAGAGTATGTGAGCTGACAGGCCTTGTGTATAAGTCAGGCCCAGATGGGCGAAGGTCACAGGCAGGTGTAGACCAGGGCCGGGCATCTCAGGCTCTTCTGCCTGCCCAGCCAGTGTAGGAGGGCAGAGGCTTATGCAGCCCTGTTTCAAAGACTTAACAACCAAGACACAAGACGAAAAAGTAACAACACAGTAGCAGGAATGGACTACTGGAAGGACATGCAAGAAAAATAAGGGACTACAAACCATGCCTTGAAAACATGAAGGAAATCATTGTCGACTTGGAGGTTTTTTTCCTCTATACTGTTCTGAATTAATTTTCTTTTTTTTTCTTTCTTTCTTGTTTTGTTTTGTTTTGAGACAGGGTCTCAGTCTGTCACCCAGGCTGGAGTGCAGTGGCGTGATCAGGACTCACCGCAGCTTCAACCTCCCAGGGCTCAGGCAATCCTCCCACTTCAGCCTCCTTTGCCACCACGCCTGGCTAATTTTTTAATTTTTTTATGGAGGTGGAATTTCACTGTATTGTCCAGGCTGGTCTCCAACTCCTAGTCTCAAGCAATCCTCCTGTCTCAGCCTCCCAAAGTGCTGTGATTGGCCGGGCGGGATGGCTCATGCCTATAATCCCAGCACTTTGGGAGGCTGAGGCTGGCTGATCACCCAAGGTCAGGAATTCTAGACTAACTTGGCCAACATGGTGAAACCCTGTCTCTACTAAAAAATACAAAAATTAGCCAGGCATGGTGACACACACCTGTAATCCCAGCTACTCAGGAGGCTGAAGTATGAGAATCACTTGAACCTGGGAGGTGGAGGATGCAGTGAGCTGAGATCATGCCACTGCACTCCAGCCTGGGCGACAGAGTAAGATCCTGTCTCCAAAAAAAAAAAAACACAAAAGAAAGAAAAAAAGAAAATGCCCAAAAGAATTGAAAACAGGGACACACAAACGGATACTTGTACATGAATGTTCGTAGCAGCACTAGTCACAACAGCCAAGAGGTGGAAACAACCCCAGTGTCCATCAACAAAGAAATGGATAAACAAAATGTGGTGTGTATGTGTAAAATTTCGCCATAAAAAGGAATGAAGTTCTGGCACATTCTACAACATGGACAAACCTTAAAAATATTCTGCTAAGTGAAATAAGCCCAGACTCAAAAAGATGAATAGTGTATGATTCCACTTAGATGACATGTCTAGAATGGGCAAGTTTTTGTTTTTGTTTTTGTTGTTTTGACTCTCGCTCTGTCACCCAGGCTGGGGTGCAGTGGCGTGATCTCGGCTCACTGTAACCTCCGCCTCCCAGGATCAAGCGATTCTCCTGCCTCCACCTGGAATAGCTGGGATTACAGGTGCATGCCACCACGCCTGGCTAATTTCTATATTTTTAGTAGAGATGGGGTTTCACCCTGATGGCCAGGCTGGTCTTGAACTCCTGACCTCAAGTGATCGAACCGCCTCGGCCTTCCAAAGCACTAGTATTACAGGCGTGAGCCACTGCACCTAGCCTAGAATGGGCAAATTTACAGAGACAAAAAAAAAAAGAGGTTGCCAGAGGCTTCCGGGAGGGAGGAATGGCGAGTTACTGCTTTATGAATGCAGTTTCTGTATGAGGCTATGCAAGGGTTTGGAAATAGCAGTGACTGTTGCACAGTGAATGTAGTAAATGCTGCTGAATCGTATGCTTAAAAATAGTTTATGCTGGGCATGGTGGCTCACACCTGTAATCCCAGCACTTTGGGAGGCCAAGCTGGTAGGATCGCTTGAAGCCAGGAGTTTGAGACCAGCCTGAGCAGTGTTAGCAAGACATCGTCTCTACAAAAAATAAAAAAATATTAGCCAGGTGTGATAGCACGTGCCTATAGTCCCAACTACTTGGGAGGCTGAGGTGGGAGGATTGCTCGAGCCCAGGAGGTTGAGGCTGCAGTGAGCTATCATCACACCACTGCACTCCAACCTGGGCAACAGAGCAAAACCCATCTAAAAAAGAAAGAAAGGAAGCGGCGGGGAGGGAGGGAGGGAAAGAGAAAGTAAAGAAAGAGAAGAAAGAAAGAGAAAAAAAAAAAGAAAGAGAAAGAAAAAGAAAGGAAAAGAAAGAAGAGTTTAAATGGCAAGTTTTATGTTGTGTGTGTTTTATCACATTTTTAAGATGCATTTGTCAAAGATGTTGGAAGGATGGGAAATCCTAACAGAAAATGATGCCAAGAATTAAAGAACCAAGATGTCTTTCTTACCTCTGTTTTCTCAAATGTGGACCTCACCAAGAAGCCCATGAACCTGATTTTGGTACTAGCGAAAGTGAAACTGGCATCCTCTGTGGCAATGGCCAACAGGACCGCCTGGTGGCTTCAGGGTGTGAGGAATGGAGATGTTGCTTTGGTCCTTAGCACCTGTGAGAGCCGCGTGCTCAGGCCTAGTCTCACCTCGGCCCAGCTGGGTGCAGGGCCCAGTGACCAAGGCACGTTGAGGCACCACGGCTGCCAGAAGTGTTTCCTTCCTATGTGGGCTCAGAGCTGGCCCTCCCCTTGGTGCTGAAAATCCCATTAGGTACTTGATAGCCCAGGGGCAGCCTGGAGCTCACAGAGCCAGGCCCAGGCCGGAGCTTTGTGTGTTCATCTTCAGCTCTTTCGGGCATTTCTCAAGCCCAGTAGACGAGCTACTCTTTGCCAACCCTGAGAGTGTGGTTTTGACTTAGAAGTTGATTCAGCATCCCTTTTTTTGTTGTTTTTGTTTTTGAGACAAGTTCTCATCCTGTTGCCCAAGCAGAAGTGCAGTGGCACAATCATAGCTCACTGCAGCCTCCTGGACTCAAGTGATTCTTCAGCCTCAGCCTCCCAAGTTGCTGGGACTACAGGCATGCACCACCATGCCCGGCTAATTTTTAATAGAGACAAGGTCTCGTTATGTTGCCAGGGCTAAATTCCTTGGCCTCCAAAAGTCCTGGGACTACAGGCTTGTAGTCCCGGTGGGCATTCCTTTTATGAAGTAAGTACTTTGGGGAGATGTCAAATATCCAACTGCTATCAGTAACCCTTAGAATAGGTGACTCGGGGCGGGGGCGGGGGCTCACGCCTGTAATCCCAGCACTGTGGGAGGCCGAGGTGGGCAGATCACCTGAAGTCAGGAGTTCAAGACCAGCCTGGCCAACATGGTGAAACCGTGTCTCTACTAAAAATACAAAAATTAGCAGGGCGTGGTGGCGGGTGCCTATAATCCCAGCTACTCAGGAGGCTGAGGCAGGAGAATCACTTGAACCCTGGAGGAGGTTTCATTGAGCCGAGGTCGCGCCACTGCACTCCAGCCTGGTGACAGAGTGAGATTCCGTATCAAAAAAAAAAAAAAAAAAAAAGAATAGGTGACTCGGTTACATAAGACAGCTAGCTGAAACCAGAGTCCTGACTGACAGGTATGTCAGGGGCCTCAGGGGAGGGCTTGGAAGTCAGACGCCTTGAGCACCGCCCCAGGGATGGTTTCAGGCAACAGAACCCTGTGCAACATTGTGAGCCACAGGCAACGGAGAGGAAAGAAGATTGAAATGATTTCCACCTTTTCCAAAACTCATCCTCAGGAGGCCAGGCCTGCTCCACCTTGTGACCCCTGCCTTGATGGAGCTCTGGGGAGACCCCCTGAGGGCTACTCTGCTTTATCTTTCTCACTCACTCCATCCGGGGGCCAATTCCTGGATCAAAGAAGCTCTCTAAGACCTCCATGCATTTGCTCATCCTTGATTTACAAGAACAGGAGCTTTGCTGGCAAATAAGCCTTGGGGTTCTAATGCTAGGGCTATCTACTAGCCTCGTCTCCTTGGGTATACATGTATCCTTTCTAAGCCTCAGTTTTTTATTTTTGTTGTAGTTTTTTTTTTTTTTTTTTTTTTGAGACAGTGTCTTGCTCTGTTGCCCAGGCTGGAGTGCAGTGGCATGATCATAGTCACTCTAGCCTTGAACTCCCCAGGATCAAGTGATCCTCTCTCAACCACCCAAGTAGCTGGGACTACAGGCACATGCCACCAGCCAAGTTAATTTTCTCATTTTCTATGTTGCTCAGGCTGGTCTCAAACTCCTGGGCTGAAGCCATCCCCCTGCCTCAGCCTCCAGTGTAGCTGGGACTATAGGCACCTGCCACCATGCCCAGCTTATGTTTTTTAATTGAAAAATTTTTTTTCTTTTGTAGAGACAGGGCCTCGCTTAGTTGCCCAAGCTGGTCTTGAACTCCTGGCTTCAAGCAATGCTCCCACTTTGGCCTCCCAAAGTGCTGGGATTACACGTGTGAGCCACGGTGCCCAGCCTGAGCCTCAATTTTTGAAACATGAGCTGGAAATTACAAGACCTGTCTCAGAGGCAGTTCGTGAGGATTAGGTGGCCACTTACAGTGCCTGGCAGAGCAAGGGCTCAAGGACAACAGCTTCTGGAACTGCATTCCCCAAAGGCCTGTGTTTTCTCCATCTGTGTGGGTGAGACCTAGGGTCTCCTGTCTTCCTATCCTGTAAGAGGACCTGCAGGCGCCCAACCCTGCATCCTGAATTCATCAAGAAAGGGAAAACAGTGAATGTTTTTCCATCTACATGCTAGAGCTTTGGACCTAAAACATTTAAAACTGCTCAAAATAAAATGCTATTTTAATAGTATGAGTCAAAATCACACTGAAGGAATTTTGAAGGCCACATTCTCAACTTTTAAATGCTTCTCCCCGAGCTGCCCACCAAGATAAACACATCTCTAGCAGAAGTGTGTGCTTCCAAGCTGTGACGGCCTGAAGTTTTCCCAGTATGTTCCTAAGAAAGTTTGATTTGCCAGGATCCAAGCCCAGCACCTGTTTGCAGGCCTCAGCCAGGTGCACCTGCAGGGCAATGGGCACAGCCTGCAGCACCTGACCCAGGGGTGGTTTCCTTTTCACTAGGAGAAGCCTTCCGAGGGTGCTGCCTCCCCAGTCCATCAGAGCAAACAGCCAGGAGAACTGAAAGAGCTGACTCTCTCCCACAAAGGTGACCTAAACTGGGGCCTCACGTCCAAGTTCACGTGCACCCAGGAGGTACCAGGTGATTTTCCTCAGGAGCATTACAATCTTGAAATTTGGAGAAAGACCAAATAAATAAACAGGGCTAGGTGTGATGGCCCACGCCTATAATCCCAGCACTTTGGGAGACTGACATGGGCAGATTACTTGAGGTCAGGAGTTCGTGACCAGCCTGGCCAACATAGTAAATCCCCATCTCTACCCAAAATACAAAAATTAGCTGGGCATAGTGGTGCACACCTGTAATCCCAGCTACTTGGGAGGCTGAGACAGGAGAATCGCTTGAACTTGTGGCGGGAGGTTGCAGTGAGCTGAGATCATGCCACTGCACTCCAGCCTGGGCAACAGAATGAGACTGTCTCAAAAAAAAAAAAAAAAAAAGGAAAAGAAATACACACACACACACACACACACATTCTCTGGTATGCTGGTGTGATCCCCCTTAAACGGTCCTAAGGATGTTTGCTGTGGGTGACCCTTGAGGGTACTTCACAGCAAAATTAAATCCCACTCCGTGGAAGGCTGTGGCTCAAAGACAGAGCATCCTCTACCCGTGTCCCCAGCCGCACCATCCTCCACTGAGCCCTGGCACAGCCAGCACTTTCTAAGAGCAGACAGGAACCCTGTCTGCCAAGGGGTTGAGGGGTGCGGATTGCCTGGCCAGAGACACTAAGCTCTCTGGTCTGGGCCTTTTCTTTTTTTTTTCTTTCTTTTTTTTTTTTTTTTTTTTTTTGAGACAGAGTCTTGCTCTGTTGCCTAGGCTGGAGTGCGGTGGTGGGATCTTGGCTCACTGCAAGCTCCACCTCCCAGTTTCAAGCAATTCACCTGCCTCAGCCTCCCAAGTAGCTGAGACTACAGGTGTGCACCATCACGCCTGGCTAATTTTTAGTTATTTTTAGTAGAGACGGGGTTTCGCCACATTCGCTAGGCTAGTCTCAAACTCCTGACCTCAAGTGATCCGCCCACCTCAGCCCCTCAAAACTCCTGGCCTCCCTGGGCCTTTCCTACTCTCTATTTTTTGCTAGTAAGGAAAAGACCAAGGCTTACAGAAGAGGATACAAATAGGAGAAGCATAAGGCCACAAGAAAACCATATAAAAATTTCCAGGTGATCTGATGCTTTTGGATGAGTTGGAGCCTGAAGATAGGCTGTAGATGTTGATGCTGCAGGTGGGGTGAGAGGGTAGAAGGCAAGCTGTTTTCTGAGTTCAGTTTTCCTGATTTGCTTCTGCCAGTCAGTAAAGATGCTGAGTACACTGAATAGGTCAATGAAGGCCTTGATTTTCCAGGATAGAGTAGGACCTGGAGCCAGGACATTGACGTGAATATAAGGCACCTGCGAGTGAGTGTGGAATCTGCCCAATATGATCCTGCCAGAGCTAAGCCTAAGTTTTGGTGCTTAGACGGAGAACACAGACCAGTGCGGTGATGCCCAAATAGGAGGAGGGAGGGAAAGGAGTTTTATATCCACACAGTCAGCAAACAGTTCCCACAGCCCCCAAGCCAATGGGAATAAGGGTATTCTGTCCCCTTCCACACCTTCTCAAGTTCTGTGTAGCCATTTTTCTCCCTTCTTTTTATTTTATTTTATTTTATTTTTTTGATATGGAGTTTCACTCTTGTTGCCCAGGCTGGACTGAAGTGGCACAATCTCCACTCACTGCAACTTCTGCCTCCCAAGTTCAAGCGATTCTCCAACCTCAGCCTCCCGAGTAGCTGGGGTTACAGGTGCCCGCCACCACACCCAGCTAATTTTTGTATTTTTAGTAGAGATGGGGTTTCGCCATGTTGGCCAGGTTGGTCTCAAACTCCTGACCTCAGGTGATCTACCCGCCTCAGCCTCCCAAAGTGCTGGGATTACAGGCATGAGCGACTGCGTCCGGCCCTCCCTTCTTTTCGAGGCTCTCCTGGATATGAATTGAAAGTAGACCTTCCCTTTCCTCCCTCCTCCAATTAAAAGTTCAATACCAGCCTGGCCAACATGGCAAAGCCCTGTCTTTACTAAATATACAAAAATTAGCTAGGGGCATCCGTAATCCCAGCTACTCCGGAGGTTGAGGCAGGAGAATCGCTTGAACTTGGGAAGTGGAGGTTGCAGTGAGCCAAGATCATACCACTGCATTCCAGCCTGGGCAACAGAGCAAGACTTCGTCTCAAAAAAAGAAAAAAAAAAAAAAGTTGGGTAGAAGAAGAGAAAGCAAACCATGTGATTTCTCCCCAATGCTCCACCTCCCTGAAGACACTGGCTGAAGAGCTCTTACCATCGTTTTGTTCCTCCACGAAGTTCTCAAATTCATTCCTTTGTTCCTCGTAATATTCTCTCCGCAGCTCATCAACCCGAAGCTTCTGCCTGTTTTCCGCTGTGAAAGGAAAAGAAGCAAGAGTTGCCCCTCAAGAATGAGGACACTTAGGGGCACACACTTAGGGGAGCACAGTTCATCTGAGAAGTCATCTGGTTGGGGGATGAGTGGTTTGTGGGGGATTGTGGTTGGAGACTTCCCTGAAATGATTTACTCCTGACACAGACTTTAAAACTTGAAGGTGATTATCTGATCCAGCTGCCTCATTTGCAAATGAGAAGACAGAGGCCCCAAAGAGTAAAGTGATTTAGCTCTGATTATAAAGTTGGTGGCATATCCAAGTATACCAGGCCACTTGGAAACCAGAAATCCCATAATCAGAAACGAATTCCGTAAAGGAATAATCCAACTTAATCTCACATCCATTCAACATTTTCGAGCTCTTATCACGGCCAGGATGTAGGCTAAGCACTGGAATTAAAAAGCCGAATGAGAAAGATTCCGTCCTTCCAGCCAGATACGGTGGCTCACGCCTGTGAGCTTAGCTACTAGGGAGTCTGAAGCAGGAGGGTTGCTTGAGGCCAGGAGTTCAAGGCTGCAGTAAGCTATGATTGTACTGCTGCACTCCACCTTAGGCAACAGAGTGAGACCCTGTCTCAAAAACAAAATAAAATAAAATCCTTCCCTCTGCTTAAGAGACCTATAGTTCAATAAGGAGAAAGACATAAGACAAGTTTACCAAGCATTACAGCTGTTGGAATAAAAATTCCCGGTTGTCTGGAGGAAACGATGTAAAGCTCTCTACTTTCAAGGTATTTCCCCCAACATGAGCTTCAACTGGAGAAACCCATGAAGCCAGGGAGGCCACGTCTAGGGCAGGAAGAACCAGTCCCTCAGCACGCCTCACGGTCTCACAGTGGGATTCCCCTCACACCAAATGGGGGAGACGGAGGTACCGTTTTTTGCCCCATCAACTCTGATGTGCAAGAGGAGGCTGGGGGGTGCTGAAGGAAGCAGAGAAGCTGGGGAAAGTCATGGTTCCCTACCCCCAACCCACGTTACAGAGGTGCTGGGAGAAACAAGGAAAAGTCTTTGCAAAATGATAATATTGGAAACCATCTCAGGCCGGGTGCGGCGGCTCACGCCTGTAATCCCAGCACTTTGGGAGGCCGAGGCGGGCGGATCGCTTGAGGTCAGGGGTTCAAGCCCAGCCTGGCCAAAATGGCAAAACCCCATCTCTACTAAAAATACAACAATTAGTCAGGCGTGGTGGCAGGTGCCTATAATTCCAGCTACTTGGGAGGGTGAGGCAGAAGAATTGCTTGAACCGGGGAGGTGGAGGTTGAGATCACGCCACTGCACTCCAGCCTGGGCAACAGAGCGAGACTCTGTCTTAAAATAAATAAATAAATAAACAAACAAACCATCTCAAATCCTTCTTGGAAGTAAGACGCTTACATTAATTAATGAATTATATAAATACTAGTTATTTCTGTTACTTTTCTATTACTTAACTCAGATTAAAAATCAAGTTAGCTGTGAACTGGGCTTAGTGCAGATTCCAGACGTCTGGAATGTTTCTTCCCAAACGTCTGCCGTGACCTACTTAGTTGCAGGAAACTTGAGTCTGGCAGAAGGGGTTGGTTATCCCATCCATACCCATGCCCCACCTCTCACTCGGCATCCACACATTTCTCAGAGGGGATTCAGGCTCAGAGATGTGCATGATCTAACAGAGGTCACACAGCAGGTTGGGGGCAGAGCTAGGGTACCAGGTTCCCACACGCCACTGCTGGCTCAGCTTCCCTCTACCCACCCATTGTGGGTCCTGATGTTGCTCCAAGCGCCAGAAAGCCGTTGTGGGAGGTGCGGGGGCTTAGGGTTTAGGAAGCAGGTACTTAGTAAGTCACTGCCTATTCCTAAAGAAGCGTCCTCTGTCCCCTGTGTACTCAGGACAGCAAACAATCTTCCCAAGTGGTCTTTTCAGAGGTGTCACAAATTAGAGTTTTGACGTAATGAATAAGAATAATTTAATCCTCAGTTCAAGATAGTAATTTTATACTATGTGTCATTCTGTGCATTGTGTACGTTTCTTCTCAAGAACATGCATTCATCACACTCTCTTTTCACCCTAAAGTAACTTCACCTTTATCCCAGAGGCTTAGAGATGTCAGATGCCTGTCTCCTGGTTCCAAATTCAAGTTGGCTGAAGTGTCTGTCACCTGCCCTTTATCCAACCTGAGGCATCGCTGGACACTGCCCTCCTGCTATCCACAGGAGTTGACTGGGTGACAGCAGATGCATTCATGCACAATCCTGGGTGTTCACCAGGCTGTCCTGCACCTCCCATGACTAATTGACACACTGAGCTTCTGTCCGAGGTAAGGCACTTCAGGCTAAATGGTGTAGCTCATTGTTTGGAGTCAGCTTAAGAGGACAGAAGAGGCCATGCGCGGTGGCTCATGCCTGTAATCTCAGCACTCTAAGAGGCCGAGGCAGGGGGGTCACCTGAGTTCAGGAGTTCGAAACCAGCCTGGCCATCATGGCAAAATTCTGTCTCTACAAAAATACAAAAATTAGCCAGGCGTGGTGGCAGGCATCTGTAATTCCAGCTACTTGGGAGGCTGAAGCAGGAGTATTACCTGAACCTGGGAGGTGGAGGTTGCAATGAGCCAAGATCCTGCCACTGCACTCCAGCCTGGGCGAGAGAGTGAGACTCCATCTCAAAAAAAAAAAAAAAAAAAAAAAAAAAAAAAAAAGGACAGAAGCTATTTGCCTGGCCTAAAATCATGCCTGTTTCCCCTGGAAGTCTGCCAGAAGATTGCTTCTCCCATTTTAATCAAAAACAGTCCAGCCCCCCTCCCAACCTTTCAGTGCTTCTTGACATTGGCCAACTTTTAAATCTCAAGTTGTATGAGGCCTGGAGGTTTTCCTAGCACGGTTATACTTATTCAATTTTTTTTAAAAAAAGAAATTTCACCTCCAAGCATTTCTATCTCTGTTCTTCCCATCATTTGAAAACAGTCCTGTTATTTTTACCAAGCAAGTCACCTTGCTGAGTGCCCTGAAGAATACAAAGAGTTCATTCACCCACAGGCACGAGGAGGAAAGACTTGAGCCAGAGACTCGGGCGATACGGTCTGAGCTCAGCGTCTTGGAAGAAGCAGGTTCAGGAGTAGAAACTCAAATGCCCTCAGGGGTTGGCAGGTGAAGGGCATGAGGGCTGAAGCCGGGGCTCCACAGGCCCTACAGCAGGCTGTGCAACAGACAGGCTCACCCCAATGTGTTGAAAATGAAAACTTAAAAAAAAAAAAACTCTGCTGGCTGAACAACAGCTCTTTCAGAGGCTTATAAATAAGGAAATTAGGACCAGAGGGAGGAAGTAGCCAAGGCCACTTAGCAGCACAGCTGTCCCCAGACCCACATTTCTCAGCACCCAGTGTCCTGTGCCTTCCCCATGTGCGATGCTGTTGCTCTTATACAGAAGGTGTGCTGGACCAGTACCCGCAAAGCACACACTGATGTGTGGGTCCCCTCCAGACCAGAACATAGATTTCCCTCCCTACACCTTTCTGAAATCCAATGCATCTTATCCCTGTTAGGTGTGTTTAATGTAGCATCATGGCCAAGAAGCAGGACAAGAGGACCTGTCTCCAAGTCATCTTTGCAGAGGTGGGGCCTCCTAACCCTGACAAAGTATTCAATCCAATATATGACCTACAGTCAGGAAATAGGGTGTAATTTCTCATTCAGAGCTGCAGTCCCTGATACCCTGGGGTGAGCCCTTCGTGCCCGGCTGCATCCTGCTGCCCGGCTGACTGTGGGCGAGGAGGAGCCAGGGGGTGTGAGCAGAGGTGGTGATGGACGGTGGGGGTCCCTCCAGCATCCTTACCATTGACCTCATCTCGGGACTTGGGGGACCGCTTGCCGCGCCTCTTGAGGAAATTCGAGGCATCTGATTCCTGCATGAAAATCTTCTGTTTTGCATCTGAAACCCAGGAGAGGCCTGTCACCAGCAGTGTGGGGGTGCCGGGGCTGCTGCTTCGCTGGCTGCTCCTGCCCTGCCCCGTGGGTGGCCCCTGCACTCACCTTCACTCACCTCTTCTCCCGCCATCTGCATGGTGCCCACAGATGCACTGGTTCCCTCTCTCAGCACTGCAGGACAAGGGCACAGAGTGAGGCTGCAGCATCAGAGGGGAGCCCAGACCCTGAGCTGAGCCCCCATCCCACTTTCCAGGCTAAGCGTCCTGCCAGGGCCTGGCAGGGGGCCCGTGGTTTCTCACGTACCAGCTGCAGAGCCAATCTCCCCAGGAACCCACCAAGCAAGCTGGCTTCAGTTTTTTTTTCCATTTTGTTTCTTTCTTTACTGTTTATTATTATTATTATTATTATTATTTTTCTGTATTACATTGTGTCCTACATGCACACACACATAGACACACACACACACACACGTTAACAATAAGCATACCCCTTTCTACCTGCATCACCTGAGCAGCCTTACCTGTGCATGGCAAGTCTCCCTTACCATGTAACTAACACCCTCCGCCTTGACCCTCCTGTACTCACTAGACAGGAGCACCACGGCGGAGAAGCAAGACAGCAGGACGGCCTGTCTCCAAGTCATCTTTGCAGAGGTAGGGGCTCCGTCCAGGACCCACAAGGCAGACCAGGCGTCCTGCACCCTTTGGGTCCCCACTTCTGAGGCAGGCAGCCCAGGCGAGAGGGAGGAAGGCGGGGGAGGGAAGAGAGAGGCAGGAGGCTGGGATACCACTGGGGGAGAGGAGGAGGGGGCTGGGCTGCCCTTTCCATTGGCTGCTCCTGGACGGAGCACCGGAGATGTTTTTGGCTCCTGGCAAATGTCTCCAGAAGCAGAGCTTGTAGTTAGGGCCCTGGGTGGGACGGTCTTGGAGTGGCCTTTCCAATGTCTGTGTCTGGGGATCTGCTGCTGGGAAGGCTTATCCTAACAGTCAGGGTTCCAGGGACCAAGGGCTGTGTCAAGGAGGTCCTGGCACCTGCTCCAGGGACGTTAGGGCCCCGGTCCTCAGGGTTGAAGCATGGGTGGGGGCAAGGAGGAAGAGAGGATCAATGGGGGAGTTTTGATCTAAATGTCAGGCAAAAAGGGCTCATAATGACTGGAATACCCATCAGGGTGACACACAGACGTGTGGGTCACGCTGACAGCGACCAGAGAACACCTTACCTGATGCACTGCTTCCAGCTGATGCTCACTGCCAAGCCAAACACAAACTCCTGGGGCCGCGGGTCCCAGAGCCCTTTAAAGTCAATCGCCTTCCTGCGGTGGCTCATGCCTGGAACCCCTGCACTTTGGGAGGCCGAGGCAGGCAGATCACCTGAGGTTAGGAGTTCGAGACCAGCCTGGCCAACACGGTGAAACCCTGTCTCTATTAAAAATAAAAATAAACAAATTAGCCGGGCATGGTGGCGGGCATCTGTAATCCCAGCAACTCAGGAGGCTGAGGCAGGAGAATCACTTGAACCTGGGAGGCAGAGGTTGCAGTGAGCCGAGACCACGCCACTATACTCCAGCTGGGGTGACAGAGCAAGACTCAGTCCCCCAAAAAAAACACATATAAAATAAAATAAAATAAAAATTTAAAAGTTAAAAACAGCGGCCGGGCACGGTGGCTCACGCTTGTAATCCCAGCACTTTGGGAGGCAGAGGTGGGCGGATCACGAGGTCAGGAGATCGAGACCACGGTGAAATCTCGTCTCTACTAAAAATACAAAAAAAATTAGCCGGGCGTGGTGGCGGGCGCCTGTAGTCCCAGCTACTCAGAGAGGCTGAGGCAGGAGAATGGCGTGAACCTGGAAGGCAGATCTTGCAGTGAGCTGAGATTGCACCACTGCACTACAGCCTGGGTAACAGAGCGAGACTCCATCTCAAAAAAAAAAAAAAATTAAAAACAGCAAGGCCAAATTCAATCACCTTCCACAGCGGAGGGGGAGAAGGGCGGGTATCTGAAAAGCTCCACAGCTAATCCTGCATCTCTAGGAAGACACACATCATACTCCATGTAGGGGAGGAAATGGGTTCCCAGAAATGGGACCACTAATGAAATCAGCACCAACATGGCCATTAGAGCTCAGTCCCCTTGGAGATGTGTTCCTAATGTTGCCTTTGTTAGGAACCATCAACTCTTTGCTGTCAGCCTTCTGGCATTGTTTAATGTTTGTCTAATGGGAACCATCACTAGACCTAGAACCCAGCCCATACCTACCTGAAGCTCCCCTCTTACAAGACTGTTATGTTAGCTAGGCAAAGTGGCTCAAGCCTGGAATCCCAGCCCTCTGGGAGGCCGAGGCAGGAGGATCACTTGAGGCCAGGGGTTGGAGATAAGCCTGGGCAACATAGCGAGACCCCCATGTCTATTTAAAAAAAGAAAGACTTTCAGTCGGGCGCAGTGGCTCATGCCTGTAATCTCAGCACTTTGGGAGGCTGAGGTGGGTGGATCAGTTGAGGCCAGGAGTTCTAGACCAGCTTGGCCAATATGGCAAAACCCCATCTCTACTAAAAATACAAAAATTACCCAGGCATGGTGGCATGAACCTGTAATCCCAGTTACTCAAGAGGCTGAGGCAGGAGAATCGCTTGGACCCAGGAGGCAGAGGTTGCAGTGAGCCGAGATTGCGCAACTGCACTCCGGCCTGGGTGCAGAGCGAGACTTTGTCTCAAAAAAATAAAAAAAGGCTGGGTGCAGTGGCTCATGCCTGTAATCCCAGCAGTTTGGGAGGCCAAGGTAGGTGGATCACCTGAGGTCAGGAGTTTAAGACCAGCCTGGCCAACATGGTGAAACCTTGTCTCTATTGAAAATACAACAATTAGCTGGGCGTGGTGGCGGGCACCAGTAATCCCAGCTATTCAGGAGGCTGAGACATGAGAATTGCTTGAACCCGGGAGGCGGAGGTTGCGGTGAGCTGAGATCGCACCATTGCACTCCAGCCTGGTCAACAAGAGCGAAACTCCATCTAAAAAAAAAAAAAAGAAAGAAAAGAAAAGAAAGACTTTCATGTTTACATCCCTCATGGACTTTACCGTCGTCCAGGAAAAGAATCTTAAGGCAGAAAAATAACTGAGACAGAGTAAACAAAATAAAGGGTTGGTTTCCAGTGGAAGAAAATGGGGTTGATGGCTATGCTGGCTGGCCCTACGTGGGCTCCCCTGGGATACTGGCTGGCCTGCACTGAACATGGGAGCAAGGGCTCTACATGGCTGAACGAATGCATGAGGACAGAGCCACAGGGCTCATCTATCAAATGAACTGGATGTCACTGGGAGAGGGGAGGGACAGACACAGGGCTGAGCGATTTTGATGGGACGTCCAGTGAGAAAGCGGACATGTGACAAACCCGTGACATCCTCCATACCCTAAGTCCACTTGTGCCTTTTTAATTCTATTTGTTTCAGCCACAAACTTGTATTGAACACCTGCTGCCATGCACCAGGCACCTGTGCCCGTCACTGGCGAGTCAGCCTTGGGTAAATCATTTTTAAAATTTTTTCAGCTGGGCATGGTGGCGCATGCCTATAATCTCAGCACTTTGGGAGGCCGAGGCAGGCAGATCACCAGAGCTCAGGAGTTTGAGACCACCCTGGGCGACATGGTGAAACCCCATCTCTACTAAAATACAAAAAATTAGCTGGGCGTGGTAGTGTATCCCTGTAGTCCCAGCTACTTGGGAGGCTGAGGCAGGAGAATTGCTTGGGCCCCGGAGGCAGAAGTTGCAGTGAACCGAGATCGTGCCACTGCACTGCAGCTTGGGCTACAGAGTGAGACTCCATCTAAAAAAAAAAAAAAAAAAAATCGTAGAGACAGGGTTTCACCATGTTGTCCAGGGTAATCTGATGTCTGACCTCGAGCAATCCCCCTCCTTGGCCTCCCAAAGTGCTGGGATTACAGGCGGGAGCCACCGCGCCCAGCCTACCTGAGATTCCTAGTAGCTACACTGATCTGCTCCAAGCAGCGTTCTGACCATAGCTGGTTTCCGCAACCTGTCAGTGCCTTATAACTTTCTCTCTGTCTAGACCATGGGCATTCATTTTCCATATGTTTCCACCTTCAGCTGCCCCTGCCCTCGGGCTGCCCACCAGGGCTGGATGTGCTGCAGAAGTGGCCTCCTCGTGACATTAGACCCCAAAGAACAACATGCCACCTCACCTCATGGCAAAGGCATAATTCTAGTGGCTGTGGGAAGAAGAGAAGAGTGCTGGATTTGATGGCAGAAGACCTGATTTAAACCCCACAAGTGGCCAGGAGCAGTGGCTCATGCCTGTAATCCCAGCACTTTGGGAGGCCGAGGCAGGTGGATCACGAGGTCAGGAGATCGAGACCATCCTGGCCAACATGGTAAAACCCTCTCTCTACTAAAACAAACAAACAAACAAAGAAAAATTAGCTTGCGTGGTGGTGTGTGCCTGTAATCCTAGCTACTTGAGAGGCTGAGGCAGGAGAATCGCTTGAACCCGAGAGGCAGAGGTTGCAGTGAGCCAAGATCGCGCCACTGCACTCCAGCCTGGGTGACAGAGCAAGACTCCGTCTCAAAAACAAACAAGCAAAAAAACACACAAGTACTGTACACTGAATTTGTCCAAAGACATATCCTTTGAGATTTCTCTTTTTTCTGTTTTCTCCATCTCTGTGAATGAGCTCACTGTTCATCCCCAGCTACTCAAACTAGAAGCTCCGGAGTCATTGGAAATGCACAGCCTCGCCCCTCACAGCCCAGCTCCTTAGTCATCAGGCCCTGGTGATTCTATTGCTTACATCTTTTGAAATGCCCTCTGCTCTTGCCGGTCCCCTTGCTCCTGCCTTTCTCAGACATCATTGCTCTCCCGGATGATGGTGACAGCTTTGTCTAAGCCTCACCCTCCATGTCGCTGGGAGGATGGTCTTCCTGAACAACTTTCAGGTCAGTTCCCTGCTTAAAATCACTCCATGGTTCATTATTGTGTCACGTTAGCTAACATGTATGCAATGGTCAGGACATGCCAGGTGACATTCAAGGACTTTGGGTGCATTGACTCTAATCCTCACTTCCATCCTTGTGACAGAGGAGGGGATTAAGTTACAGACAGGTAGAGCGACTTGCTCAAGGCCATGCAGCTGGGCAAGTCCAGGGCTGAGACTGAACCCGGGGTAGCCTGGCCCCGGGTCTGTGTCATAACTGTCATACTGCACCGTCTCACAGAGATGAAGGCCAGCTCCTTCCTACCTCCTCCCCTCCACAGGCTCCTGTGCGCTGGAATACAGAGCTGCCTGCAGTTCTTCAAGAAGGCCTCACTTCTCTAGGCCTTTTGACAATGTTTTCCATTCCAGGAGGGTTTTGGGAACCCTTGTCCTTCAAGTTAATCTCAGCCATCACCTCCTCTTTGAAGTCTACCTGCATACCATGCTCTTGACCCATATAGATGAGTATCATGAAGCTGTTTTTACATTTTGTAACGTATGTATATGTATAAATGTATATTTTTGTGACTTTTTGAGATACAATCAACATACCATGCAATTCACCCATTTAAAGTGTGTACCATTCGGCCAGTCGCGGTGACTCACCCCTGTAATCCCAGCACTGTGGGAGTCCGAGGCAGGTGGATCACCTGAGGTCTGGAGTTCAAAACCAGCCTGGCCAACGTGGTGAAACCCTGTCTCTACAAAAATACAACAATTAGCTGGGCACGGTGGTGTGCACCTATATTCCCAGGATTATTATTTTTTCTCAAAAAATAAATAAAGTGTACCATTCAATGATTTTTAGTATATTCACAAAATTGTGCAACCATTACCACAATCGATTTTAGAACATTTTTGTCACCTGAAAAAGAAACCCCATACAAATTAATAGTCACTCCCCATTTTTCCTAACCTCAAAGCCTTAGACAATCACTCTTCTTTGGTCTGTCTCTGGGGATTGGCCTATTCTAGACATTTCATGTAAATAGAATCCTAAAATCTGTGGCCTTTTGTGACTGGTTTTCTTTCACTCAGCATAATGTTTTCAAGGCACATCCAGTTGCAGCATGCATCCATACCGCATCCTTTTTTTTTTTTTTTTTTTTTTTTGAGATGGAGTTTTGCTCTTGTCACCCAGGCTGGAGTGCAATGGCACAAGCTTGGCTCACTGAAACCTCCGCCTTCTGGATTGAAGCAATTCTCCTGCCTCAGCCTCCTGAGTAGCTGGGACTACAGGCATCCGCCACCAAGCCTGGCTAATTTTTGTATTTTTGGTAGAGACAGTGTTTCACCATGTTGGCCAGGCTGGTCTTGAACTCCTGACCTCAGGTGATCCACCCACTTCAGCCTCCCAAATTGCTGGGATTATAGGCGTGAGCCACTGCGCCCGGCATCCTCATCCCTTTTTATGGCTGAAGAATACTCCATTATACGGATATACCACATGTTTATCCATTCATCAGCTGATGGACTTTGGGTTGTTTCCTTCCTTCAGCGATCATGATAATGCTGATGTGCACATTTGTGTACAAGTCTTTGTGTGGACGTATGTTTTCATTTCTGTTGAGTAGATATCTACAAGTGGAATTCCTGGGTCATGTGTAACTCAGTTTACTATTTTGAGGAACTCTCACATTATATTTATTTATTTATTTTAGACGGAATCTCCCACTGTCGCCCAGGCTGAAGCGCAGTGGCAGGATCGCTGTAACCTCCACCTCCCGGGTTCAAGCGATTCTCCGGCCTCAGCCTCCCGAGTAGCTGGGATTACAGGCATGTGCCACCACACCTGGCTAATTTTTGTATTATTAGTAGAGACGGGGTTTCGCCACGTTGGCCAGGCTGGTCTCGAACTCCTGACCTCAGGTGATGCGCCCACCGTGGCCTCCCAAACTGCTGGGATTACAGGCATAAGCCACTGCACCTGGCCTCACATCATATTTAAAATGTTCATTTATTCACCCATCTCCTTCAGTGCTGTGGTAGCTCTTTGAGGGGATGTTGCCACCTTGTTCATACCTAATATGGTGCTGGTACAGACCAGATGCTGCATAAATGTTTGCTGAATTCATCAATCGAAGTACTCTGGTATGAAAGCATTGAAAGAAAACATTTATGAGCTCATTTCAATGGGCTAGTCATAAGAAAGCACACAACCAGGAGCCTGAAATTTGCAAGTTTGTGTGTCGCTGGGCTTAAGGTCTTTCCCAAGCAGAAGAGTGAAATTTGGGGTGCGTTTATGAAGAACTGACTTAGATAACCAAGAAGACTTACCATTCCCCCCTAGTCTGGCTAAACTTTAGAAGGCTTCTTCCCAATTGCAGGCCCCTGACCTCCCTTTTCTTGTCACAAGCACTTTAGAAAACTTGGAATTGTAGCCAGGCATGGTGGCTCATGTGGGTAGTCTCAGCACTTTGGGAGGCCGAGGTAAGGAGGATTGCTTGAGCGTGGAAGTTTGAGACCAGCTTGGGCAACAGAGCAAGACCTTGTCTCTTATTAAAATAATATATTTTTAGAAATTAGCCGGGCGTGATGGCGTGCGCCTCCAGTCCCAGCTACTCGGGAGGTTGAGGTGGGAGGATCACCTGAGCCCAGAAGTTCGAGGCTGCAATGAGCCGTGATTGCACCACCACACTCCAGCCTGGGGCACAGAGTGAAACCCTGTCTAAAATAAAATAAAATTAAAATAAAGAAAGAAAAATAAAAATGAAAAAGAAAGAAAATTTGCAATTGCAAATTCTTTCTCTGACCCTTTGAAATATACACAACTTCTTTCAGCTTCACAACCCAGTAAATGTCTTTCTCAAGGACCTACCTAAGGATATATATATTTTTTGAGACAGGGTCTCACTCTGTCACCCACGTTGGAGTGCAGTGGTGTGATCACAGCTCACTGCAGCCTCAACCTCCTTGAGGAGGCTCAAGTGATACTCCCACTGCAGCCTCCCGAGGAGCTGGGACTGCAGGCATGTGCCACCATACCCTGCTAATTTTTTGATATTTTGTAGAGACAAGCTCTCCCTATGTTGCCCAGAATGGCCTTGAACTCCTGGGCTCAAGCAATCCTGCTGCCACGGCCTCCCAAAGTGCTAGGATTACAGGCGTGCACCACCACATGTGGCTGGGGTCATTTTTTGAAACGTAAACATTGAAGGAGGTAGCACCCTATATCCTGATCTCTGTGGAAAGGTAGGGGCATAAATTCAGCAGACACCCTACTCTGAGTTGTGAGGACCAATTAGCAAACATAGTGGCTTATGATTACCAACCCCTGAAGCTCTTTAAACCACTCCAGCTCTTTAGTTCAGCAGAATCGAGCCCAGGTTCTCTCCTCTATTGCACAAGTCTTTTATTATTATTATTTTTAAAATAGAGACAGGGGTTCTCACTACGTTGCCCAGGCTGGTCTCGAACTCCTGGGCTCAAGCAATCCTTCTGCCTCGGCCTCCCTAACTGCTGGGATTATAAGCGTGAGCCACCATGCCTGGCTGATTGCACAAGTCTTGAATGAAGTCTTTTTTGCCTGTTTAACTTTGTTGAGTGTTGACAATGGCATTGACTCAATACACCACTTAGTTTACCAGGAACTGAGGGCATAACTCATGTAAAGTCGAAATGACCCTTGGGGAAAGGTGTTCATGTAAATGAGGTCGCAGAGGACGCCATGGCCCACTTATAAATGTTAACCTGAAACGAACATTCAAAAGCCCATTCATATACCTCATATTAAGAATATATAGTTGGCTAGGCATGGTAGCTCAAGCCTGTAATTTCAGCACTGTGAGAGGCTGAGGCAGGAGGACTGCTTGAGCCCAGGAGTTTGAGACCAGCCTGGGCAACGTAGGGAGACCCTGTCTCTACAAAAAAAATTAAAAATTAGCCAGGTGTAGGCGGGGCGCAGTGGCTCATGTCTGGAATCCCAGCACTTTGGGAGGCCAAGGTGGATGGATCACCTGAGGTCGGGAGTTCGAGACCAGCCTGACCAACATGGAGAAACCCCATCTCTACTAAAAATACAAAATTAGCTGGGCATGGTGGCGCATGCCTGTAATCCCAGCTACTCAGGAGGCTGAGGTAGGAGAATTGCTTGAACCTGGGAGATGGAGGTTGCAGGGAGCCGAGATTGTGCCATTGCACTCCAGCCTGGGCAACAAGAGTGAAACTCTGTCTCAAAATAAATAAATAAATAAATATAAAAAATAAATAAATAAATTAGCCAGGTGTGGTGGCACCTGTAGTCCCAGATACTCCTGAGGCTGAGCAGGGAAGCATCACTGGAGGCTGGAGAGGTCAAGGCTGCAGTGAGCTACGATTGCGCCACTGCACTCCAGCCCAGGCAACAGAGTAAGACCCTGTCTCAAAAATAAATAAATAACTAAAAGAATATATTGTTATTTCATTTCACTTCATTCTCAGAGGACTAATGATGTTCCTGAGAGCCCCCCATTTGGTAGGGATGAAATAAGGATTGTACCAAAAGGGGAAATTATGACCTTAGAACCAGGGGACCCTCAGAACTCAGCCTCCAGGAGCCTCATGGAGAATATAGATGAACATCCTTCCTCAGGTCTCAGGAGCAGTAAGAAGGAAATGCTGTAGATACGGTGTGAACGCTTGTGTGTTGGGCAAGAGAGTGACAGTTTTTTTTGTTGTTGTTTTTTGTTTTTTTGAGATAGAGTCTCGTTCTGTTGCCCAGGCTGGAGTGCAGTGGCACGATCTCGGCTCACTGCAACCTCTGCCTCCTAGGTTCAAGCGATTCTTCTGCCTCAGCCTCCTAAGTAGCTGGGACTACAGGCATACACCACTAGGCCCAGCTAATTTTTGTATTTTTAGTAGAGACGGGGTTTCACCATATTGGCCAGGCTGGTCTCGAACTCCTGACCTCGTGATCCCCCCGCCTCGGCCTCCCAAAGCGCTGGGATTACAGGAGTGAGCCACCGCGCCTGGCCGAGAGTGACAGGTTTAACAAATGTTTTAACTCTTTTGACATCCCTCGGAGCTGACTGTGTTGACACAGATGAGTGTGGAAAGGGAGAGTCCCGTGAGTCAGGACCACATTTCTGAATTTTTTTCTGGTTCCTTATTTCCCTGTGAAAGACCCAGTTCTCTAGTGCTGAGCCAGAGCATTCTGGAGCATCCAGATAGTATTTCTCCTCTTGGATGACAGAAATAGGATCCGTCTCCATGACAATGGTGTCTAGAAGTCCCCCCATGAGATTAAGTCTGACAGGAGCTGTCCGCTTAGCAAATACCAGGTTTCCATCCAGAGTGAATCAGCATCACTAGCCGAGTGTCCTGTTCCCAGCTTGACCAATGACTTCCTTGGGTCTATAGGGAAAATTGTAAACTCGCTGGTGTATCACCATTTCCCCACATGCCACACAAGGAGGCCATAAAACATTTGTCCTCCACCATCACAACTAGGATATAGGATGTGCTAGCTGAGAGGAGCTTTGGAAAAGGCTTCTAGAATGGGACATTGTACAACTGCAGGGAGTACTGCCATGAGATCCCCCATATCTGGGTTGAACTTCAGGAGGTGAGTGCTGTTATGGCTATACAGGTTATTAACATATTGAAGGCCAGGTGCGGTGGCTCACACCTACAATCACAGCACTTTGGGGGGCCGAGGCAGGTGGATTGCCTGAGGTCAGGAGATCAAGACCAGCCTGGCCAACATGGTGAAACCCCATCTCTACTAAAAACACAAAAATTAGCTGGGTGTGGTGGTGCGAACCTGTAATCCCAGATACTTGGGAGGCCGAGGCAGAAGAATTGCTTGAACCTGGGTGGCAAAGGTTGCAGTGAGCCAAGATTGCACCACTGCATTCCAACCTGGGTGACACAGTGAGACTCCGTCTCAAAAATAAATAAATAAATAAATACATAAATGTAAGGTAGAGGAGAGTAAGCTAGTTATGAAAGGGGAGTGTAGGTGGCTCCATTGTCCTGGAAGATCATCTGGAATGGATAGGACTTAATTGTCCTGAAAAAGAATCACCGAGGCAGGTCTTGGGGAAAGGGCATAACAATATCATTGGCTCTTTTATTCTTTGAGTGACAAAAAGTAGCCTCACCCTTTTGGGGAGGGAGAGGATAAGGAGGGTTGAAGAGGAGGAGGAGAGGTGGAGGGGTGACTTCAGCCAGGGATGAGGACCTTGGGCAGGTCTCTGCCAGGACTCACTGGGATGCTTGTCCATGGAACCAGAAGAAGCTCATCACTAAGATTGCTGAGAGTGCGACACCTCGGGCTTGAGACTGTGAACTGGGAGTCGCCTGGGGCTTCTCTCTCCCCAAAGAAATGCAGTGAAAGTCTTTGCCCTGCAGCCCACGCTGTGACCACAGCAGAGGACTCAGCCTCCTCTACCCAGCCTTCACCTCTGAGGCCTGCTTTGCCAACATGGCGGCCTGTGCCCTGGTGGCCTCAGTATCTGGCTGCGAACCCCATACTCCCCATTGCTCAGCAGCTTATGGCCTTTTGACCCAAGAACCTGAATCACTGCCGATTTTCTGAGCTGCCCCAGGCCTGAGAATGGTGCTCTGGTGCCCAGCTCTATTGGTCCACCACTGCTCTAATCTCCATTGCTGGGACATAGACCCATCAGGGACCTAAAGAGCATCTGGGCCCGGTGGGCCAGAGCCCCGCTCCTGAAGATGACACTCGAGAGTGAGTGAGTGAGAAGCCCACTGACGGCCCACGGCTCTAGGATATGAGGACCCAGACGCAGCGGTTCACAGGAAGCTGAAGCAGGAGGATCACTTGAGCCCAGGAATTCAAAACCAACCTGGGCATCACAGTGAGACCACTCCTCTCTCCATCCTGGTCTCTACAAAAGAATATAAAAATTAGCTGGGTACAGTGGCTCACACCTGTAATCCCAGCACTTTGGGAGGCCAAGGAGGGCAGATCGATTGCACTCAGGAGTTCAAGACCAGCCTGAGTAACAAAGTGAGACCACGTCTCTACAGAAAATACAAAAATTAGCTGGACGTGGTGGTGTACACCTGTAGTCTCAGCTACTCGGGAGGCAGAGGCAGAGGTACTTGAGCCTGGGGGCAGAGGTTGCTGTGAACTGTGATTTCACCACAGCACTCCAGCCTGGGCTATAGAGCCAGACCCTGTATCAAAAAAAAAAAAAAAAGGCCGGGTGTGGTGGCTCACACCTGTATACAATCCCAGTATTTGGGAGGCCAAGGCAGGTGGATCATGAGGTCAGGAGATCAAGACCATCCTGGCTAACACAATGAAACCCCATCTCTACTGAAAAAAGTACAAAAAATTAGCCGGGCGTGGTGGCAGGCGCCTGTAGTCCCAGCTACTTGGGAGGCTGAGGCAGGAGAATGGCGTGAATCTGGGAGACGGAGCTTGCAGTGAGCCGAGTTCACGCCACTGCACTCCAGCCTGGGCGACAGAGCCAGACTCTGTCTCAAAAAAAAAAAAAAAAAATTAGCTGGGAATGGTCACATGTACCTGTAGTCTCGGCTACTCAGGAGACTGAGGCAGGAAGATCACTTGAGCCCAGGAGGTTGAGGCAACAGGGAGTTGTTTATGCCACTGCACTCCAGCCTGGGCAATGGAGCAAGACCCTGTCTCAAAAAAAAAAAAAAAAATCAGCTGGGAATGGTCACATGTACCTGTAGTCTCAGCTACTCAGGAGGGAGTTGTTTACACCACTGCACTCCAGCCTGGGCAATGGAGCAAGACCCTGTCTCAAGCAAAAACAAACAAAACAAAAAGCAAAAACCACCAATGCCTGGGACCCAACCTGTAAGATTCTTACTCAGATTGTCTGGGATCTGGACGTCAATATTTGTTACAAACATTTGAGGTGATTGGAATGAACATCTAAGCTTGAAAACCACTGGTATGAATGTACACAGATATTCACAGACTCATCTGTTTTTTGATTAAAAAATGCAGCCAGGCATGATGGCTCACGCCTATAATCCCAACACTTTGGGAGGCCAAGGCCAGGGGATTACCTGAGATCACGAATTCAAGACCAGCCTGGCCAATATGGTGAAACCCCATCTTCACTAAAAATACAAAAAATTAGCCAGGTGTGGTGGCACGTGCCTGTAGTCCCAGCTACTGGGGAGGCTGAGGCATGAGAATTGCTTGAACCTGGGAGGCGGAGGTTGCAGTGAGCCAAGATCGCACTACTGCACTCTAGCCTGGGCAACAGAGCGAGACTCCGTCTCAAAACAAAAGAAAAAATGCACATACGTGCATTAAAAAAACACTTGCAGTAGGGATGGTCTTTATTTTCTTCCTTCAATTTTATTATTATTTTTTGAGACGGAGTCTTGCTCTGTCGCCCAGGCTGGAGTGCAGTGGTGTGATCTCAGCTGACTGCAACCTCCACCTCCTGGGCTCAAGTGATTCTCCTGCCTCAGCCTCCCAAGTAACTGGGATTACAGGCATGTGCCACCACTCCAGACTAATTTTTGTGTTTTTAGTAGAGATGGGGTTTCAACATGTTGACCAGGCTGGTTTTGAACACCTGACCTCAAGTGATCACCCGCCTCAGCCTCCCAAAGTGCTGGTATTACAGGCGTAAGCCACCACGCCCGGCCATTTTTTTTTCATATTGTTAAGTTTTGTGCAATTATTGTGCAGTTATTTTACAATTAGGGAAATAGCCAAAACTGCTATTTAAGGAATTATACTGATCCTTCTAGATTCTGCTCAATTCTCTCTGCAGGAAGCTTCCTGAGGGCTCCAATGCCGCTGTCTCTGTCCTCTGAATTCCTCCTGGCCTGTGATCACCCCAGGGAACGCAGCACTTCACGGGGACTAGTAAGTGCTTGTACTTTGTTTTAGGTTGATATCACACCATTTCCCAGCCTGGAAGGCAGGGACTGGCACACCTTTGCAGGAAGCAGGGCCTCCGTACAGATGTATTATTGATAACCCGGGCCTGAGCTGGCGCCTGGAGAGGTGGCCATTTCTCTGATCAAAGGCTCTCTCTCTTTCTCTCTCTCTGCAGAAGAAACACAGAGCTGCTTTTTGGTTTCACGATTAACTTTAGAGGGAAATGAAAAGAAAAAAAAAAAAAACGCATTGGCAAGGCCTGTGGAAGAAGCGATGGCCCAGCTGGCTGGGGTCCCTGGCCGTCCAGGAATCCAGTGAATGTATGGCTGTGTTCTGAGCACCTCACAGCCCTGGCAGCTCCGCCAGCGCTCAGCCAGGGCTGTGTCTGGGTACAGCTTGAGGTGGGCCCATGGAGCACAGGAACTGAGCCACTTCAGGAGGCTAGAGCAGAGGCTGAGCCGTGCCAAAGGAGGCCAGGGACACAGGCCCCAGTCTTGTCCTCCGCGTGGGGATGGCTTTGAAGGAGAGCCTTGTGAAGAGGCTTTGCTATGCTAAGTCCTAAAAGATGGGCTTGGAGAACCAAAAGAGCTGGAGAATGGCAGGTTTGACCCCTTTCCCCACTACCCTCCTACTGAATACCAAAATGTATCTTCCTGGGACGGAGTATTGTCCTATGTGAATTCCCAGTTGCTCCTCAGCCCTGAGGGATACATTAGAATGTCGCTTCCCCAAGGTTTGGAGTGAGTAGTACTACAAGATGCTCCAAGGTGAAAGGGTTCCACAGTCAAAAAAATTTGGGGAATATTACAGACTCTATTCCCCTTTTCCCTACCAGAATCACACTGCACAGTAGTGTATTAAAGGCTCTGATGAGTCCTGCAGTTAGACAATCTGACAAGTCGTGCAATCAGAAAATCTGTTTAATTTTGTTTTGAACTTCCCAAACCTCATTGACTATGCCATCTTTTATACGGAGCCCCTATTAACACCTCCTGGCCTACCTTAGGAAGATCTGAGTTGGTCATTTGATGGCAAGAAATTCTACATTCAGAATGGTCTTTCATTCAATTCAGTTTTCAGGACAAAGCATGTATTAGTCTGTTCTCACAATGCTAATAAAGACGTACCTGAGACTGGGTAATTTATAAAGGAAAGAGGTTTAATGAACTCACAGTTCCACATGGCTGGGGAGGACTCAAAACCACGGCAGAAGACGAACAAAGAGCAAAGGGGCATCTTACATGGTGGCAGGCAAGAGGGCGTGTGCAGGGGAACCGCGCTTTATAAAACCATCGGATCTCATGAGACTTATTCACTACCACGAGAACAGTATGGGGGAAACTGCCCTCATTATTCAATTATCTCCACCTGGCCCTGCTCTTGACACTTGGGGATTCTTAAAATTCAAGGTGAGATTTGGGTGGGAACACAGCCAAACCATATCAAAGCATGATTTAATAAGTATTATAAAATTGGGTCTTTGCCCTCATAATATACAGTCCAATCAGAGAGCTAATTCTCACTGGGAACAGTGCTTTTTGTTTTTTTGTTTTTTTTCTTAAGAAGTTTCACTCTTTTCACCCAGGCTGCAGTGCAGTGGCACGATCTCGGCTCACTGCAACCTCCGCCTCCTGGGTTCAAGCGATTCTCCTGCCTCAGCCTCCCGAGTAGCTGGGATTACAGGCACCTGCCACCACGCCTGGCTAATTTTTCTATTTTTAATAGAGGTGGGGTTTCGCCATGTTGGCCAGGCTGGCCTTGAACTCCTGACCTCAGGTGATCCACCCGCCTTGACCTCCCAAAGTGCTGGGATTACAGGCATAAGCCACTGCACCCGGCCTGGGAACAATGTTTTTTATGACATTATGGCATCCTGTGGGCACCAAAATCATTAATATAGAAAACTGTCTAAGGAAGAGAGAGGCAGGAAAACTGAGTGAGTTCTGGTGTAAATGCTGACTCAAGGATGAACTCACAGTTCAAGGAAGGATGAACACAACGTGCCTCCGGAGTGAGACCAGGGACGCTTCTTAAACTAGGGCTATTGGTCTGATCCTTTTTTTTTTTTTTTTTTTTTTTGAGACAGAGTCTGGCTCTATCGCCCAGGCTGGAGTGCAGTAGTGCGATCTCAGCTCACTGCAATCTCGGCCTCCTGGGTTCAAGCGATTCTCCTGCCTCACCCTCCCAAGTAGTTGGGATTACAGGCATGTGCCACCATACCCGGTTAATTTAGTATTTTTAGTAGAGATGAGGTTTCACCAGGTTGGCCAAGCTGATCTAGAAATCCTGACCTCAAGTGATCTGCTTGCCTTGGCCTCCCAAAGTGCTTGGATTACAGGTGTGAGCCACCACACCCAGCTGGTCTGATCTTTAAAAAATGCAAAAAATCCAAGAAAAGAAGGAAAGATGTGGATATAGATATACAAAAGAAGGAAGGTCATCTCCCTCATGCGTCCGACTTGGGGTCAAATTGGAAAGATTGTAAATTCAAGTCCATTTATTCTGAGCAGAGGAAACTTCAGGGAAAAATGGCTTCTTGTCCCATGACCTAGTTAGGCTTTGATTGGCACCTTCGTGAAAAACAGCCCAACTTACGGCACAACAAAGGCTGGTTGCTTTCTAGCTGAGGAGCTCAGCCTTTGTTTTGTTTTTATTTGTCTTTTGTTTTTGCCGAAGGAAAAAAGGAATTGGCAACTCCAGAATCTTAATGTGTCTTAACAGCATGAGATTCTGGTAAAATTATTGTAAATTTAACAAATGTTTTTACCTGTGTGCAGTGGCTCACACCCGTAATCCTAGCACTTTGAAAGGCCGAGGTAGGCGGATCACTTGAGGTCAGGAGCTCAAGACCAACCTGGCTAACATGGTGGAACCCCATCTCTGCTAAAAATACAAACAAATTAACTGAGTGTGGTGGTGTGCACCTGTAGTCCCAGCTACTTGGGAGGCAGAGGCATGAGAATCGCTGGAACCCAGGAGGTTGCAGTGAGCCGAGATTGCACCATTGCTCCCCACCCTGGGAGTGCAATGTCTCAAAAAAAAAAAACAGAGAAGACTCTGTCTCAAAAGACCAAAAAAAAAAAAATTTTTTTTTTTTTTTTTTTTTTAGAGACAGGGTCTCCCTATGTTGCCCAGGCTCGTCTCAAACTCCTGGTCTCAAGCAATCCTTTTCCCTCAGTCTTGCAAAATACTAGGATTACAGGCAGGAGCCACCGCACCCAGTCTTCTTGTAAGTTTTAAAGAGAAAAGAAAAAGGCCCTGAAATCCTTACTACTTGCACTTTTTGTCAGGGCTAGATAGGGGCAGGGCAGTGACCGATGGACAGGGCAGAGAAACAACCATAGACAGGCTGGGCAGGGGTGACACCGGCCTGTGAGTCTCTGGACCTTCTGGCAATAGCTGGGGAGAGGGAAAGGCAGAGACTGGCCGTTGTGGGGCATGAAGAGTGTGGGGAGAGAACTTTCTAAACCCAGGGTGAGCTGTCTGAGAAAAGTGATGAGAAGGGAGCTCGCGTAGGGATTGGTTGCCTACAAGGTCTCAGGATGCCATTACCACATTTGGTTTCTAGTATAATCCCAAGGGACAATTATAACCATTTCAGAGATGAAAGAATTGTTGGGGGACCTCTTCTTTTCACTGGAATCTTGAACAAATTAAAGAATAAAGCAGAAAGAAGGATGAAGGTTAAGATGCCACCTTTATACTCAAAAGCTGACATGTGGGCCAGGTATGGTGCTCACACCTGTAATCCTAACACTTTGGGATGCCAAGGCAGGTGGATGACTTGAGCCCAGGAGTTCAAGACCAGCATGGGCAACATGGCAAAACCCTGTCTCAATCAATCAATCAATCAATCAATAGCTGGACATGGTGGTACGTGCCTGAAGCAGCTACTCGGGAGGCTAAGGTGGGAAGATCACTTGAGCCTGGGAGGTCAAGGCTACAGTGCTTCGTGATCATGACATTGTGCTCCAGCCTGGGCGACAGAGTGAGACCCTGTCAAAAAAACAAACAAACAAAAAAACCAAAAAAAAAAACAGGCCAGGCACAGTGACTCCTAGCACTTTGGGAGGCCAAGGCAGGCAGATCACTTGAGGCCAGGAGTTCGAGACCACACTGGGCAGGCAGATCACTTGAGGCCAGGAGTTCGAGACCACACTGGGCAACAAAAATTAGCTGGGTGTGGTGGCGCATGCCTATAATCCCAGCTACTTAAGTGGCTGAGGCACTAGAAGTGCTTGAGATCAGGAGGTAGAGGTTGCAATGATCTGAGATCATGCCACTGCACTCCAGCCTGGGCAACAGAGCAAGATTCTGTCTCAAACAAACAAACAAATCAACAAAAAAATGCTGGAGTCTGAGGAGCCGGCAATGTGTTAATGTTATTACATTATGTTTTTTGCATTTCTCTGATGACGAATGATACAAAGAAATAGACCATAAGATTCCTTATGTGTGAAATACCTACCCATTTATTTTGATCTTAATTTCTCTCTGGAATGTTTTGTTCCTTTTTTAGGATGCTTATGGTCCATTTCTTTGTATTTCTTTGTAAAGCTTCTGTTCATCTTTTGTCCATTATTTATTGGGTTGTCTTTTGATTACAGATTTTCCATGTTCCTCATACAACCCTTTGTCAGATGTAGGAATTGCTAAGAATTTTCTCTAGGTCTGTAGCTTGCCTGCTTATTTTCTTAACTGTCTTTTAACAATCAGCAGTTCTGTATGTGTTAGATTAGTGGGTTTTTAAAAAATTATTATCATTATTATTTTTGGAGACAGGGTCTCACTCTGTCACACAGGCTGGAGTGCAGTGGCATGATCTTGGCTCAATGCAACCTCCTACCTCCCAGGCTCAAGTGATCCTCCTACCTTAGCTTCCGAAATAGCTGGGACTCTAGGTGCATGCCACCATGCCCCTACTATTTTTTTTTTTGTATTTTTTGTAGAGAAGGGGCTTTGCCATGTTTTCCAAGCTGATCTTGAACTCCTGGACTCAAGCAATCTGCTTGCCTTGTCCTCCCAAAGTGCTGGGTTACAGGTGTGAGCTACCACACCTGGTCTATAGTCTATTTTCTCATGTAAGTTTTATATTTAGATCTATGAGCCATCTTGAATTGATTTTTATGTATAGTATGAACTAGGGATCAGAGTTTTTTTTTTCTTGTATATATTTAATTATTCCAGCACCAGTTGACAAAAAAAATTTCCTTTTTCCGAAAGACTGCTTTGATGCTTTTGTAAAAAATCAGTTGAGCATACATTTGTGGTCTTTGAGGTTCAACTTTCTAAGGGCTCTATGCTCAGTCAGGATCAGCTTGGAAATCAGACAAGCCCAGAGAAGGCCCACACAACACATCTCCAGGAGCGTAGGACTGGGAAGGTAACTGTTTCTTCCCCAAGTGGTGTGTGCTCTGAGATGGCCAACAAGGCTGCCTCTTGGTCCCTGGAACTACTCCTTTGGTCTCAGTTCCATTGACCTTTTTGTTGCTCCTTATGTCAATATCACACTGTCTTGACTTCTTTAGTTTTATAGTAAGTCTTAAAATCAGGTGGTGTAAGACCTCTAATTTTGTTCTTCCTTTTGCTATTCTAGGTTCCTTCTGCTATTCTAGGTTCTTCTGCACTTCTTTTTTTTTTTTTTTTTTTTTTTTTGGAGGCAGAGTCTCCCTCTGTCCCCCAGGCTGGAGTGCAGTGGTATGATCTCGGCTCACTGACTGCAACCTCCGCCTCCCAGATTCAAGCAATTTTCCTCCTCAGCCTCCTGAGTATCTGGGATTACAGGAGCCTGCCAGCACGCCCAGCTAATTTTTTTGTATTTTTAATAGATACGGAGTTTCGCCATGTTGGGCAGGCTGGTCTCGAACTCCTGACCTCAGGTGATCTGCCTGCCTCGGCCTCCCAAAGTGCTGGGATTACAGGCGAGAGCCACCATGCCTGACCTCTTCTGCACTTCTAAAAATACATATATTTTAGAAACAGATTAGGGAGAATTATCATCTTAACAGTGGTAAGTTTTCCAATCAATGAGCATCAAATACCTACCCATTTATTTTGATCTTAATTTCTCTCTGCAATGTTTTATCCTGTTTTGTGTTGGTCCTGCATATCTTTTGTTGAATTTATTTTTTAAGTATTTCATTTTTTCCTAAGTGAAATATTTAAAAATTATATTTTCCAACCATTTGTGGCTACTATGTAGAAATGCTATTTATTTTTGCATATTGACCTTTTATCCTGTAGTCTTGCTGAATTCTCTTATTAGTTGTAGTAGGTTTTTTGTAGGTGCTTTAGGATTTTCTACATATGTACACAATCGTGTCATTTGTGAATAGAACAGTTTTCCTCCTTTCTTTCTAACCTGTGTGCTTTTTATTTATCTTCCCTTTTGCAACAGCTAAATAATCTAATGCAATGCTGAGTAGTAGTGAGAAGGCACTGTCTTCGGGGAAAGTGTTCATTCTCCCATCACAAAGTATGATGTTAGCTTTTGATATTTTGTAGATGTCCGTTATCAGACAAGATAGTCTTCTCTTCCTAACGTGCTGAGAGACTTGTTTTTGTTGAATTTTGTCAAATGCTTTTACTGAATCTATTGACAAAATCATATGATTTTTCTCTTTTCTTCTGTTAATGTAAAGAAGTACATGGATTGACTTTCAGATGTTAAACCAACCTGGTGTTCCTGGGGGTGGGGGGTAAACCCTACTTAGTTATGCTCAATTACTCTTATTATTTACCTCTGAATTCTATGGCTTATATTTTGTTTAGAATTTTTGTATCTGTATTCAAGAATAATGGCTTGTGGTTTTCTTGTAATATCTTCTATGGATTTTGACATTAGGGTAATTCTAGTCTCATAAAATGAATTGAGGAGTATTCCTCTACTCTGTTGTCTCAAAGAGTTTGTGTAAGATTTATTAGCCTCAAACTCTCAGGCTCAAGCAGTCCTCCCCTTTCATCCTCCTGAGTAGGTGGGACTACAGGCGTGTGCCATCATGTCTGGCTAATTTTTAAAAAAATATTTTGGTAAAGCAGCATCACACTACATTGCCCAAGCCGGTCTTGAACTCCCAGGCTCAAGTGCTCCTTCTGCCTTGGCCTCCCAAAGTGCTGGGATTACAGGCATCAGCCATCACATCCAGCCTTATTTCTTCTTTCAATGTTTGATAATATTTGCCAGTGAAGCCATCTCAATCTGGAGTTTTCTTTGTCCGAAGTTTTAAGTTACAGCTGTAATTTCTTTAACAGATATAGGACTATTTGGATTTTCTACTACAGCTTGTGTAAGTTTCAGTAACTTGTATCTTTCAAAGAATTTCATTTCATCTAAGCTGTCAAATGTATTGGCATAAAGCTGCACACAGTTCTCTGATTAACCTTTTTGTGTTTGCATGATGTATATAAATGGCCACTCTTTCCTTCCTAAGACTGAACATTTGCATTCCTTTTTTTTCTTCATTAGCCTTGCTAGGTGTTTATCAGCTTTATTAATCTTTCCAAAGAACCAACTTTTTCTGTCAGTCTTGTTTTCTGTTTAAATAAAGAACAAACTTTTGGCCAGGTGCAGTGGCTCACATCTGTAATCCCAGCACTTTGGGAGGCTGAGGTGGGTAAATTGCTTGAGGCCAGGAGTTGGAGACCAGCCTGGGGAACATCGTGAAACCCTGTCTCTACTAAAAATACAAAAATTAGTCAGGCATGGTGGTGCATGCTTGTAATCCTAGCTACTCGGGAGGCTGAGGTGGGAGAATTGCTTGAACCTGGGATGTGGAGGTTGCAGTGAGCCAAGATCATGCCACTGTACTCCACCCTGGGCGACAGAGCAAGACTCTGTCTCAAAAAAAAAAAAAAAAAGAAAAAGAAAAAAATTTTTGTTTTTATTGTTTTTCCCGCCCTGTCAATTGTCCATTTTCTATTCAATTGATTTATACACTTTTCTGTATTATTTCTTTTCTTTTACTTATTTTTGGCTTAATTTATTTTATTATTTTCTAGCTTTTTCCCGTGATTTCTTTCACCCATGATTTATTTAAAAGTATGTTGCTTAATTTCCAAATTAAGTATGTTATTAAGCAACATTAAGTGTGTTAAGTATATTAATTATGTTATTAAGCAACATACTTAATTTGGAAATTAAGTATGTAATTTCCATATTAAGTATGTTGCTTACTTTCCAAATTTGGGGACTTTTCAGACATCTTCTCCTGATAAATGTTATGGTCAGAGAACATAGTATGTGTCTTAGTCTGTTTTGTGCTGCTATAACAGAATACTACTGCCTGGGTAATTTACAATAAACAGAAATTAATTTCTCACAGTTCTAGATGCTGGCAAATCCAAGATCAACATGTGGGCATCTGGTGAGGACCTTCTGCTGCTGGATCCCCTGGTGGTACAGCAGTAGAGCACATGTGAGAGAGGGAAGGGGGCCAAACTTATTCTTTTATAAGGGGTTTTCTCCTTCTGCAATAATGAACCCATTTCCTCAATAACAGCATTAATCCATTCATGAGGCAGAGCCCTTGTGACATAATGACCTCTTAAAAGTCCCACCTCTTAACAATGTTGCATTGGGGATTTAGTTTCCAACACATGAAGTTTTGGGGGCACAAATCACATTTATCTTAATTTATCTTACTTTTAATTTATCTTAATCTATCTCACATAGCAGTATGATTTTAGTCCTTTGAAATTTATTGAAGATTTGTTTTATGGTCAGCATGTGGTGTCTCTTGATAAAGGTTTAGGTTCACTTGTTGCTGTTGTTGTTGCTTTTTTTTTTTTTTAAGTGTATTCTGCAGTCGTTGAGCATAATGTTCTGTGTTAATTGAACAGAGTAGCCTCTAAAAGAAAACACAAAATTCCGATTCTTCTCAAACATTTTAAGTTGAGATCTACAGTTTTGTTGTAAGTTTAAACAATTATAAATAATTTTAGGCATATGGTACGCATCAACATTTTTAAGTAAAATTGCTACATTGCTCTTTTGAATGCATCAAATGGAATCCAAATACAACAGTAGGTTTACAGCCACCATCATCCATTTTTTATAAACACATGAATAGGCTCTTCTTTAACAGTTCAAAATTTGACATATTTTTCTCTTTCTCCCTGATCTCTTATTTCCAGTCCACTGGATGAAATATCAAGGGCCTTTCTGTTCCACTTCTTCCCAAAATATTTTCCTAATGTAATCAATGTTTAAGCTTGTAAGTCTGATTTATCACCTTGTCATACTTCTCTGCCAGTACATATTTTTTTTCTGAGGCCATAATTCCTAATGTTAGATGTTTTCTTTTGGAGTGAGTTGTCATTACAATTAATATTAGTGCATAACTAATCAAACAACCTAATGGTTATGTATTAAGTGACAAACAACAAATGAGTATTTATACATGTTAAGTAATCATTAGACAATCTTCATAAAATGAAGGCAGTTGTTTGTGAATTAGATTATGTATCAGTAGACAGCTATTCCTTCTTAATAGATTGAGAGAAGACTCAGCAACAATATTCTTCCAATTTTTTTGTCTTATTTGAATAGAAGAGCTGAGGAAGCTTTTTCTCAGAAATAAGTAGATTGTGAGGCCAAAAAATTTATTATAGCAATGTCACTCAATTCTTTGAAAGCTTTTCAGTTATATTTCAAAAACCATATAGTGATCTATCATCAAATATTTACTTTCAGTAAAATTAAAAGATCTAATAGAACTGTCAAATAATATAATAATAATATTCATTATTTATATTATTTTATAATACCATATGTTATATAATTTTATATTATTATTTAAATATAAATAATAAATATATTAATTTTAATATTATAATTTATATTATTTGATAGGTCTATTAGATCTTCTTTCAATTTTACTGAAAGCAAAGAATGGGAAACAACAAAGTTGGAAAAGGATTTGTTAACTGTTTTTGTTTTTTGAGACAGGGTCTCACCCTGTCACCTAGGCTGGAGTACAGTGGCACAATCACGGCTCACTGAAGTCTTGACTTCCTAGCCTCAAGTAATCCTTTCACCTCTGCCTTCTGAGTAGCTGGGACTACAGGCATGCACCACCACACCCGGGTAATTTTTAAAAAATTTTTATTAGAGGTGAGGTCTCGCTTCATTGTCCAGGCTGATCTTGAACTCTGGCCTCAACTGAACCTCCCACCCTGGCCTCCCAAAGTGCTGGGATTACAGGCATGAGCCACCGTGCCCAGCCCCTGTTAACTGTCATTTGTTTTCCTAGATTCTGGAAAATTAAACAAGGAGGATATCTTCAAGTCTTCTAAAATTACAATCAAACACTTGCTAATAAAATATTCTTTTTTTTTTTTTTTTTTTTGAGACGGAGTCTCGCTCTGTCACCCAGGCTGGAGTGCAGTGGCGCGATCTCGGCTCACTGCAGCCTCCTCCTTCCGAGTTCAAGCAATTCTCGTGCCTCAGCCTCCTGAATAGCTGGGACTACAGACACACACCACCACGCCCTGCTAATTTTTGTATTTTTAGTGGTGATGGGGTTTCACCATTTTGGCCAGGCTGGTCTCGAACTCCTGACCTCAGGTGATCCACCTGCCTCGGCCTCCCAAAGTGCTGGGATTACAGGTGTGAGCCACTGTGCCTGGCTCTTAACAAAAATTTTATCGCAATTATGCTTTAAATATATTTTATCAAACACTGAAGCTGCATGTTTTGCTGACTACTTTAGAGGAAATCTTGTCACCTAACCACATTGCAAAGCCCTTTTTATCTTCTCATCATAAAGTCAAATCAGCCCACACCGACTTTCTGTCCTCAGAAGTCTGCCTTTATTTTTTAGACTAAATAAGTCTGTGAATACATCTCCTGTGACATCCATCTCACTTCTGACTTCTGAGATAAATGGGTAAGGCACAGAGTCCTGCCGTGAGTTTGTCTTTGAAATGAAATCAGATCTCTTGCCTACAACTTTCCCCTGATGCTCTCTTTGCTTTGCTCCCACCAGACTTTATTCTGAAGCAGATACTCCTGGAGGTTTTTACTCCCTTGAGGAATGGACCTCAATAAGGTTCAGAAATTTAGGGGGCAATGCTTGTCTCTTTTTACAATTATTTTTATTGTGGTCAAATACACATAACCTAAAATTTACCATCTTAATCATTTTTTTTTTCTTGACACAGAGTTTCACTTTGTCACCCAGGCTGGAGTGCAGTGGCACGATCATGGCTCACCGCAAACTCTGTCTCCCGGGTTCAAGCAATTCTCCTGCCTCAGCCTCCCGAATAGCTGGGACTACAGGTGCACCCCACCATGCCCGTGTAATTTTTGTATTTTTTTTAAGTAGAGATAGGGTTTCACCATGTTGGCCAGGCTGGTCTTGAACTCCTGACCTCAGGTGATCCGCCTGCCCCAGCCTCCCAAAGTGCTGGGATTACAGGCGTGAGCCATGGCACCTGGCCTTAACCATTTTCAAGTGGACAATTGGGTGGCTTTCAGTATATTCACATTGTGTTGGGCAACCACCACCACCATCCATCTCCAGAACTCTTTCTTCTTGCAAAACTGAAACTCTGCACACATTAAACACTAACTCCTCATTTCTCCATCACCATTCTATTCTCTGTCCCCATTAATTTGACTATTATAGGGACCTCATATAATTGGAATCACACAGTAATTGTCCTTTTGTGTCTGGTTTAGTTTGCTTAGCACAATGTTCTCAAGGATTATCATGTTGTAGCATGTGTCAGAATTTCCTTTCTTGACCAGGCACAGTGGCTCATGTCTGTAAATCCCAGCACTTTGGGAGGCTGAGACGGGAGGATCGCTTGAGCCCAGGAGTTTGAGACCAGCCTGGGCAACATGGCAAAAACTCATCTCTACAAAAAATAAAAAATAATTAACCAGGCATGGTGATGCATGACTGTGGTCCTAGCTACTCAGGAGGCGGATGTGGGAGGATCACTTGAGCCCAGGAGGTTGAGGCTGTGGTGAGCTGTGATTGAGCCACTGCACTCCAGCCTGGGTGTCAGAGCAAGACCTTATCTCAATTTTTTTTTTAAAAGATCACTTTTCTCGCTGCTTCCCTGAATGCATGTGACTGATTGAGGCTATCATTCATCTCCACCCCTGCTACAGCAGTTTTCCTGTGTTGCGTCTCATTCTTCTCTGTCATCATTCTACAAGCTATTGTCATATTCATCTTTCCACAATGCAGCCAGGCACTGTGGCTCACGCCTGTAATCCCAGCACTTTGGGCGGCAGAAGTGGGTAGATCACCTGAGGTCAGGAGTTCGAGACCAGCCTGACCAACATGGTGAAACCCTGTCTCTACTAAAAATACAAAATTAGCCGGGCGTAGCAGTACATGCTTGTAATCCCAGCTACTTGGGAGGCTGAGGCAGGAGAATCGTATGAACCTGGGAGGCAGAGATTGCTATGAGCCAAGGTCGCGCCATTGCACTCCAGCCTGGGCAACAAGAGTTAAAACTCCATCTCAAAAAAAAAAAAAAAAAAAAAATGGAGTCTCAATCTGTCACCCAGGCTGGAGTGGCAATGGTGTGATCTCGGCTCACTGCAACCTCTGCCTCCCAGGTTCAAGCGATTCTCCTGCCTCAGCCTCCTGAGTAGCTGGGATTAGCATGCACCATCATGCCCGGCTATTTTTTTTTTGTATTTTTAATAGAGATGGGGTTTCACCATGTTGGTCAGGCTGGTCTCAAACTCCTGACCTCATGATCCACCTGCCTCAGCCTCCCAAAGTGCTGGGATTACAGGCGAGAGGCACCACACCTGGCCAAAACCATCTTCCCGCAATGCAAATTTGATCATATGACAATACCACCTACAATCCCCCAATGATGCACAGCACCCTACCACCCCCTTCTTTGACAACAGAGCTGAGATTCTGTCCAGTTCTCCGCCATCCATGTGCTTCAGAGACACCTGGACCCATCTCCTCATTGATCTTGATTGGTTAAGCCAGTCAAGGCAATCCCTTGCTAATCATTGACTTAAGAAGGGGTTTACAAACTTGAGGCAGGGAGGAAGACTACAGTAGTGCAGAAGATTCTGGAAAAGGATTCTTAACTTTTAAAAAGAGCACAAGAAAAGGATCCCTAGTCCTTAAAAGGAGACACAAGGAAAGGATAGAATTCTATTTTGCCTCTGGACGGTGTGTAGAGACACAATGCCTGGGGCCACTGCAGTCATTTTGTGATCATGAGAAGAATGACTGATCTGATGAGGACAGAATGTGCCCTACTCTGGGCTTCCAGTTATATGAGGTAATGCATTTTCTTTATTGGTTAAGCCTGTAGAGTTGAATTTTTCTGTTACTCACCACCAAAAGCATCCTGAGTTATTTACCATTGAACATGTTTTTTTCTTTTTTTGAAAAGGAGTCTCGCTCTGTTGCCCAGGCTGAAGTGCAGTGGTGTGATCTCAGCACACTGCAACCTCCACCTTCTGGGTTCAAGCAATTCTCCTGCCTTGGCCTCCCCAGTAGCTGGGATTACAGGTGTGCACCACCACGCCTGGCTATTTTTTTTTATTTTTAGTAGAGACAGGGTTTCACCATGTTGGCCAGGCTGTTCTCAAACTCCTGACCTCAGGTGATCCACCCGCCTTGACCTCCCAAAGTGCTGGGATTACAGATGTGAGCCACTGCACCTGGCCTACCATTGAACATTGAATAAACTCCAAATTACTATGTGTGGTGTAACAGGATGTTCATTATCCATCCCTGTTGACCTCTCCAGTTGTCTCTCCCTCTATCTCACCCTCTGTGCTCTGAACTAACACACTCCTGCCATGCTGTGTGGATTTACCCTTTCTTGACATTCTCTCTCTGGTGAGCAGCCCTCTACTCCCTTGCCTATTGGACAAAGACTTTCTAATTCTTCCAGATTATGACTGAGCACCCTCTTCTCCTCAATGCCTCTCTCCTTTCACCTCTCCTGGTAGAAGTGACCTTCTCTTTCTTGTGTGCCCCACCCCATTCTCTCCCTTTTGCCCTCACTTTTCCTCGTACATGACCCCACTTCTAGGTTCAGCCTTACTCCATGCACATAGATTTGTAGGAGATTGCTCTCCCTCTGCTGCCCACTTCTCCAGTAGACTCTGAGCTCCTTGGGAGCAAAGACTATGTCTTATTCAGTTCTGTTTCTCCCAGGGGTTGTGATAGTGCCCGGAACATCATGGTCACTCAGTAAATATTTACTAAAGGGTATTGATGTGGAGAGCTTGGTTGAGAGCTTGGTTGAAAGCTGGGAGAAGTGGGAAGGGTGGCCAGGCAACTGTGAGGGGACAAGGGCTGGAGTGCCGGTGCGAGGTGTGTGGTGTGAGTGTGTGCACACATGTGTTGGCCGGCGTCTGGGTCTCTCTGTTGAGGGAACGCATGAAAGGGTGTCTGTGTGATGGTACAAGAGCGACCCAGTGGGTGAATGTGGGCTTGTGTGAGGCAAGTCTCCTGTGCAAGGAGGTATGAAAAGGGGGTTTGTTCCAGTGACTGGGGGCATCTGTGAGACTGTTGGGAGTGAAATTCTGAGGACTGGATCAGAAGTGCAGAAGGAACACATGTAAACTTTTCTGATCACTCGAAATTTTGGTCCGCTTAAGATCTTTTCCTAAAGCCATATTTGTCATTTTTGAAGCCCTAGCTTCTAACCCTTTAATTATTTTCATTCCTACTCAACCTGCCCATGTTTTCCACACCTCTTTTTAGTAACCAGAATGGAATGAGGCAGACTGTCCCAATAATAAGCAGATCATCACCTATTATGTATGAAACCCAGGGTTTTTTGGTTTGTTTGTTTGTTTGTTAGAGACAGGGTCTCACTTTGTCATCCAGGGTAGAGTGCTGTGGTGCAGTCACGACTCACTGCAGCCTCAACCTCCTGGGCTCAAGCAATCCTTCTGCCTCAGCCTCCCAAGTAGCTGGGGCTACAAATGCATGCCACCACACCCGGCTAATTTTTAAATTTTTTGTAGAGACAGTGTCTCACCATATTGCCCCGGCTGGTCTCGAACTCCTAGCCTCAAGCAGATCTTCCCACCTCAGCATCCCAAAGCTCTGGGATTACAGCGTAAGCCACTGTGCTCAGCCCAGGTGTTTTTTTAAAAAAACATTTGTTTTATACATTCACTCTTGTAAAATAGGCAGTGTATAGGAATTACCTGAGATCCTCCAGGCCACAGGATGATGGAAGATAACATGTGTGATTTTGTCTTTTTCTTGTTTTGGAGGAAGACACAGGAGCCCATCGGGGTAACGAGGAATCAACACAAGATTATGGGTGGTCTGGAGCTCTCCCCCTCCTGCCAGTTTCCAGCAACATCCGAGGCATAGTCGTGACTGATTTGGGGGTGAGTTTTGTCATATTCATTGATAAATACATCCCTATTTTTTGAGACAGGGTCTCCAGCCCAGGCTGGAGTGCACTGGTGCGATCATTCTCACTGCAGTCTCAACCTCCTGGGCTCAAGTGATCTTCCTGCTTCAGCCTCCTGTGTATCTGGGACCACAGGTGCACACCACTATGTCCAGATAGTTGTATTGTCTTTTGTAGAGATGGGTCTCACTATGTTATCCAGGCTGGTTTTGAACTCCTGAGGCCAAGCGATCCTCCTGCCTCAGCCTCCCAAAGTTCTGGGATTCCAGGTGTGAGCTACTGTGCCCAGCTCTAGACCCAATTTTAAGATCTTTTTTACCAAGTGAAGTCTGAATGGGTTTCTCCACAAATGATAAGAACAAAAGAGAAAAATATCCAGTACTCTTATTTACTTTGCAAAAGCACTCCATGCAGCCCTATTTTATAAATGAAGAAGCTAAGGTCTAGAGATGTTCAGTGACTTGTATAGGAAGGTACATAGAGCAGCCGGGGTTTCTCCTGAGGCCTGGCTGCGGGGAGCATTCGAGGGACTCTCCAAGGAGAGCTGGGGACTGAGTGTGGGGTTTGGTCCTTTTTTTTTTTTTTTTTTTTTTAATTGGCTCTGTCATTGGTCTAGGAAAAGACTGCAGACCAGGAAATGCAGGTTTCAGACCAGGAAGAGATTCTGCAAATCATGTGGTGGAGAGAAAGCTGTGTTTCCTGGGGGGTTAGCTGCAGCTCCAATGACCATACCCCCAGGGTCAAGTCACAAAACCCCCCAGGATCAATGTTGAACTGTGTCCAGGAAGAAGCAAGAAATGAAGAGTGTGGCCGGTTGCAGACGCTCACTCCTGTAATTCCAGCACTTTGGGAGGCTGAGGCGGGTGGATCATGAGTTCAAGAGATTGAGACCATCCTGGCTAACACGGTGAAACCCCGTCTCTACTAAAAATACAAAAAATTAGCGTGGCGTAGTGGTGGGCGCCTGTAGTCCCAGCTACTCGGGAGGCTGAGGCAGGAGAATGGCGTGAACCCGGCAGGCGGAGGTTGTGGTGAGCCGAGATCGTGCCGTTGCACTCCAGCCTGGGCGACAAGAGTGAAACTCCGTCTCAAAAAAAGACTTTATGAGGTGCTCACACAAGGCACAAACAAAACAAACAGGAAAGATTCCCCTTCTGTGAATTTCAGGACTAACAGGAAAACCAGAGACCTTTTTTCCTCGGGCTTAGAGTTCCCGTCATCCTTTTAACAATCTTATGTTCTTTAAAAAAAAAAAAAAAAATTGTGGTTAAATACACATAACATAAAATTTGGCGTCTTAGCCACTTTTAGGTGTACATTTGAGTGGCATCAAGCACAGTCACACTGTTGTGCGATCTTCGCCACCATTCATCTCCAGAACACTTTCCACCCTGCAAATCTGAACCTCTTTCCCCATTAAACAACAACTCCCCATTCTTCCTCCGTCCTGCCCCTGAGAACCACCATCCTACCTTCTGTCTCTATGAATTTGACTACTCTAGGGATGTCCGTTCCACGTAAGTGGAATCAGACCGTAATTATCCTTTTGCATCTGGCTTATTTCACTTAGCATAATGTCCTCAAGGATCTCCATGTTTGAGCATGGATCAAAATTTCCTTTTTTTTTTTGAGACAGAGTCTTACCCTGTCACCCAGGCTGGAGTGCAGTGGCGCTATTTCGGCTCACTGCAACCTCCATCTCCCAGGTTCAAGCGATTCTCCTACCTCAGCCTCCTGAGTTGCTGGGATTATAGGCACGTGCCACTACGCCCAGCTAATTTTTGTATTTTTAGTAGAGACGGGGGATTTCACCATGTTTGCCAGCCTGGTCTCGAACTCCTGACCTCAGGCAATCCTCCTGCCTCAGACTCCCAAAGTGCCGGGATTACAGGCGTGAGCTACCTGCTCTGCTTTTTAAGGAACTGAGGCTAAGATAGACATTTCCTGTCACATGTCTGCTGAAGTTCTACCAAGGAAGATAAACCACAGCTTGTGAATTTCTTTGCAATTATAAGCAAAAAGCATCAGCAAGTGATCTGCCTGTGGTATGATAGAAACACCTGCTCCAGAAATTAGAACTCCTGGATCTACAAACTTCATCTCTTACTCAAAGCAACTAAATTATTCTTCAAAGAATAGGTAACCAGGCCAGGCGCGGTGGCTCATGCCTGTAATCCCAGCACTTTGGGAGGCCAAGGCAGGTGGATCACTTGAAGTCAGTAGTTCAAAACCAACCTGGCCAACATGGTGAAACTCTGTCTCAGCTAAAAATACAAAAAATTAGCTAGACATAGTGACGGGTGCCTGTAATCCCAGCTACTCGGGAGTCTGAGGCAGGAGAATTGCTTGAACCCAGGAGGTGCAGGTTGCAGTAAGCTGAGATCACTCCACTGCACTTTAGCCTGACCGATAGAGTGAGACTCGGCCTCAAAAAAAAAAAAAAAAAAAAAGAAAGTATAACCAAAAATGGAGCAAAACATACTTACCCTGCCTCACATTTGTGAAGATTAACAAGCATTACAACACTTTACAGCACTTACGGAATGCTTGCTCTACCATATGATCTCTTTCGATGTTCTGCCAACAAGCTAGATGTTTTCACTTTTGATTGAAGATAAACCTTGTTTTCCTTCTTTTGTTGCGATCATGGCTCACTGCAACCCCCACCTCCTGGGTTCCGGCAATTCTTGTGCCTCAGCCTCCCAAGTAGCTGGGATTACAGATGCTCGCCACCATGCCCGGCTAATTTTTTGTATTTTTAGTAGAGACAGGGTATCACCATGTTGGCCAGGCTGGTCTTGAACTCCTGGCCTCAACTAACCTGCCCACCTCAGCCTCCCAAAGTGCTAGGATTACAGGCGTAAGCCACTGTGCCCAGCTAAGCCTTGTTACTTCCATTTTTCAAATGAGCACTCTGAGACCCAGAGAAGTCAAGTAATTTACCCAAGAGCGCACAGCTGGTTAGTACGAGAGTCAGAAATTAAGCGCAGGTTTGTCTGACCTCAAACTCGGCATTGCTCCACTGTATTGTTCAGCCTGTCTGATTAGGTAATACAGGGAGGGATGTTCAGCTCCATAAAGCATAGTAAGATGTACCCTGGGAGCTGAAGACACAGCTAACTACATTTTTCCTAAGAAAGCCTGTGTTCTTTGAGGCCTTTTGTTCTGGAGGTGAAGCACAAAAATCAGTGACTCAGGGGGACAAAAATTGGGCTTTTTAATTTCTGTTCTGTCGGCCCGCAATTCCCTGAACCCCCTTTTTCCACTAGAGAGATCTCCAAACTCCATCCTTGCCATAATTGTTTAGATAGAGTTGGGGATGAGAGGGGCTGGCAGGAGGGATTACCCTTGCCGTGATGTTTCAAGTTGTCTCAAGCCCATGACAAAGGCTGGCTCTCTCTTATAAGAGGTATAGATTGTATCAAGGAATAGCAACTTTACCGAGAAAAAGGGATTAGAATGTTGGAACAATGAAGGCATATTAATAAAACTGTAATCATGCTTGGATAGGCATTACCAACCATAGAAGAAGTAAGTCTGAAAATCCCAAACCTTCATCGGCTGCTCAAAAGTTCCAAAGTGTCATTGCAGCACTACTGACAAGAGCAAACACGTAGAACCAATCCAGGAGTTCATCAGCAGTGGATTGGATAAAGAAAATGTGGTATATATACACCATGGAATACTATACAGCCACAAAAAAAGAACTAAATCATGTTCTTTGCAGCAACTTGGATGCAGCTGGAGGCCATTATCCTAAAGGAATTAACCCAAGAACAGAAAAACAAACACCCCCCACAAGTTTTCACTTATAAATAGGAGCTAAGTATTGGGCACACATGGGCATAAAGATGGGAACACTAGACAATGGGGACTCCTAGAGGTGGAGAGGGAGGAAGGGAAGCACGGGCTCAAAAACTACCTCCTGGGTACTATGCTCAGTACCTGGGTGATGGGATTGCAGCGGCATAATTAAGGAATCAGAGAGACCGAGGTGTTGAGGAGGAATTATTTAATTATTTAGGTGCACCGACCCAGTCGGATTAACATCCAAAGGACTGAGCCCCGAACAAAGAGTCAAGTTACCTTTTAAGCATTTTGTGGGGCTGGGGGGAGATCTGTGCAGGGGGAAGCATATTATAGAAGCGAGAAGCAAAGACAGTTATTCAATTGAGACATGATTTACATCGTTTCTTACTTTTTAAGGAACATGTTTTATGACTTGAGATTATCTGCCTAGTGACCTTGCAGCTGCACTGCTAGAGAAGCAGAGTCTTCACAATGCCTGGGAAGGGAGGAGAGATAAGGCTCACCAGCCACAGAAAAACAAGCAGTTAATTTGAAAGGACTCCAGCTGTTTCTCTTCTTCAGGGGGAATTGGGTTTTCTTACATACAGCTGAGTTTTTGCTTACACATTCTTTATTTTCTTTCAATTCCTGTTTCAGGATCCATTGCACCCCAAACATCAGCATCATGGAAATATATCAAAACTGCATATGTACACCGTGAATCTAAAACAAAAGTTGAAATTTAAAAATTTAAAGAAAAGGTCGGGCGTGGTGGCTCACGCCTGGAATCCCAGTGCTTTGGGAGGCCAAGGTAGGCAGATCACGAGGTTAGGAGATCGAGACCATCCTGGCCAACATGGTGAAATCCCATCTCTGCTAAAAATACAAAAATTAGCCAGGCGTGGTGGCACGTGCCTGTAATCCCACCTACTCGGGAGGGTGAGGCAGAAGAATTGCTTGAACCAGGGAGTCAGAAGTTGCAGTGAGCTGAAGTCACACCACTACACTCCAGCCTGGTGAGAGAATGAGACTCCGTCTCAAAAAAAAAAAAATTTAAAGAAAAAAGATCCAACGTGTGTGTTATGAACTGTGTCCCCCCAATTACAAGTCCCTAGTACCTCAGAATGTGATGTATGTGAAGACAGCATCTTTAAAGAGGTAATGAAGGTAAAATAAAGTCATTGGATGTATTCATTCGTTCTCACACTACTATAAAGAAATACCTGAGACTGGGTGAGGTGGCTCCCGCCTCACTTTGGGAGCACTTTGGGAGGCCGAGGCGGGTGAATCGCCTGAGGTCAGGAGTTCGAAACCAGCCTGACCAACATGGTGAAACCCCATCTCTACTAAAGATGTACAAAATTAGCTGGAAATAGTGGCAGGTGGCTGTAATGCCAGCTACTTGGGAGTCTGAGGCAGGAGAATCGCTTGAACCTGGGAGGTGGAGGTTGCAGTGAGCCGAGATTGTGCCACTGCATTCCAGCCTGGGTGACAGAGTGAGATTCCGTCTCAAAAACAACAACAACAAAAAAAAAACAACGACAAGAAATAACTGAGACTGGGTAATTTATAAAGAAAAGAGGTTTAATTGGCTCACAGTTCCACAGGCTATACAGAAATCACTGTGACATCGGCTTTTAGGGAGGCCTTAAGGAGCTTTAACTCATGGTGGAAGGCAAAGTGGGAATAGAAAGTTCACATGGTTGGCCGGGCACAGTGGCTCATGCTTGGAATCCCAGCACTTTGGGAGGCCAAGGCAGGTGGATCACCTGAGGTTGGGAGTTCAAAACCAGCCTGGCCAACATGGTGAAACCCCGTTTCTACTAAAAATACAAAAATCAGCCGGGCTTGATGGCAGACACCTGTAAACCCAGCTACTCAGGAGACTGAGGCAGTATAATCACTTGGGCCCAGGAGGTGGAGGTTGCAGTGAGCTAAGATCACACCACTGCACTCCAGCCTGGGTGACAGAGCGAGACTCCATCTCAAAAAAAAAAAAATAATAAAGTTCACATGGCAAAAGCAGGAACAAGAGGGAGAGTGAGGTGCAACGCACTTTTAAACAACCAGATCTCAGGAGAACTCACTCACTGGTACGAGAACAGCACCAAGGGGATGGTGCTAAACCACTCGTGAACTCGGCCTCCATGATCCAATTGCCTTGCTCCAGGCCCATCTCCGACACTGGGGATTACAATTCAACATGAGATTTGGTGGGGACACAGATCCAAACCATATCACTGGGATAGGCCCTAATCCAATATGACTGATGTCCTATAAGAAAGGAAATTTGGACCCAGACACAGAGGGAAGATGATGTGAAGACACAGACAGGAGACAGCCATCTACAAACCCAGGAGAGAGGCCTCAGAAGGAACCCACTGTGCCAACACCTTGATCTTGGACTTCCAGCCTCCAGAAAGTTGAGAAAATAAATGTCTGTTGTTAAAGCCACTCAGTCTGCGGTATTTTTTATGACAGCCTGAGCCAACTCCTACAGTGTGAGTCATGATCTAGACTAGTGGACTTCATACTTTTTGACTACACCCAACAGTAACAAATTTATTTTGCGTTGTGATCCCAAATGAGCATGCACATTGGAAACCGAAGCATCACTTTCTCTTACGATGTGCAAGTCTCTCTCATCTTTTGCATTTTTTTCATTTTATTCTATTTTGTTCTTTTTTTCAAAACTGACGTTGTGACTCACTAAATTAATATCAATGATGGGTCACCACCGGGTGGGTCCCAGAGTTTGACCTAACACCAGGTGATGAGTCTGTGTCATGTAGGAGCCGAGACAGGGTGACAGGCCAGGACTGGGGAAGTGGACGTTTGCTCAGGGAAGACTCCCTTCTCCTAGTGCAGTGACCTTCATCACAGCCCTTCCCTTCTTTCTTCTCAGAATTGATTTTACCCTCTCCATGCAGCTAAACTATGAAATTCAGGTGTGTGGGTCAATGCTCGGTGCACCTGTGTTGCAGTGGACACAGCATTTGGGGCTATCTTCTTCCTTTTTGTAACCTGATCTTGCTTTGGGGCAATCTCGTTTCCTCTGATGTGTGATTTGGGGGGAGGTGGTGGCATATTCTCACCCATATTCCCTCTCCCCACCTCTGCGGCCACCAGGAGGCAGCATGTGGCTCTCACTGCCTGAAAGAGCCTGTCCCCGGTGCTTTGACTACAAATCAGGAGGCCCAGGGACAGGGGTGGGGGTAGAGGTCATCTCATCCCCAAAGCCACTGGCCTAGCTTGCCCCTTTGTGCTGTGCCCTGCCCCCCAGCACCACTCATAGCACGTCCCCGAGCCCCAGAGAGCCTGCTGACACCATCTGTTTTCTGTTTCTCACGGTCAAGGGCAGTTTCTGTTGCTCGCAACCGAGATTCTGACTGCTGCTGATAGGTACATTTAAATGGAATCCATGAAAATATCAACATCTCCCACCACACCCCAAAGTAGGTCCTTCGTGGGTTGCAAGTTACACTAGAGAGATCTGGTGGGGTGGTGGGGTGGGCTTAACATGTTGCCCTAAACTTAATCCAGATTAAACACTGGCCACATCAAGAAAACAAAACAAACAGCTGCATATCACAGGTAAGCAAGCTCTTCTCCGCACCAAGGAAGGGAGGATAGCAGAAACTTCCTGCCCGTCTGTCAGAAGCTGCGAGGTGTGAGGCCCCCAAAGCATCGCTTCAGTGGTGCAGGGTGCCTCTTGCTAAGAGCCAAGGCACGTGTTGGCTTTACTGAATTTGTGCATTCATCTAGAGCGGAGTGGGCAAACTAGCGCCTCCGAGCCACATCTGGCAGGATGCCTGTTTTTGTAAATAGAGCTTTATTGGGTCCCAGCCACGCATGTTGGATTACATGTTGTCTCTGGACGCCTTCCTGCCCCAGCGGCACAGTTGAGCAGCTGCCTCAGAGATGGCCCAGCTGCAAAGCTGAAAATATTTACTATCTGGCTCTTGACAGGAAAAAGGTTGCATCTTCTGACTGAAGGCAGAAATACCCAAACAGGCTGGGAGACAGTGTGGCCTGTCCTGCTGGGTATCCAGCCCCCAAATCACTCCCAATTTTTTCCTGTCCGTTATTTTATTTTAAAATTTTATTTTAGCTTCTAAACGAGTAGTAAATTTCATGTGCTTCAAATCAAAATTAAATCAATGCAAAAAGTCCTGTTTCTTTGCCTCCCCAACAAACACCATGTTCCAAGAAATGCCAAGCCTGAAGAAGAATGAAGGTAAGTCTGAAATTTTCAGAGGCCCAAGCAAGACTCTGGAATCTCTCGGAGCAAATATAAACCTCCCCAGGCCAGAGCACTATTGTCTCTGAATGACTGTGACTTTCCAGAGATGCTGGGCCAGGGGATCGCCAGTTTTGGAGCGCTTTAAGAATCACTGTACGAGCTTGGTAACAATGCACATTGAGAGTGCATCTCAAGCCCAGATCTTGGTTTCCAACAGTTCCCAACAGGTAGAACCAGGGCTCTTTGGAGAAATGGCTCATTATAGGACAAAGGGCAGGAAGATACAAAATAATCCTGGAGCACCTTGTAGTGCCAGAAAGTAAGGAAATAATAAAAATAAAATAAAACAATAAAAAAGCAAAAACCGTGTGGGTAGCTCATGCCTGTAATCCCAGCACTTTGGGAGGCTGAGGCAGGAGGATCGCTTGAGCCCAGAAGTTTGAGACCAGCCTGGGCAGCATAGGGAGACCCTGTCTCTACAAAAAAATAAGTAAATAAACAAAATTAGCTGAGCATGGTGGTGTGCATCTGTGGTCCCAGCTACTCAGGAGGCTGAGGTGGGAGGATAGCTTGATCCAAAGAGGTCAAGGCTGCAGTGAGCTATGATGACACCAGCCTGGGTGACAGGGTGAGAGCCTGTTTCTAAAAACAATAAAGGGCAGGGAGAGAAAAGAAATATCCGATCATCAATTCCTGTCCCAGAGTGGCAGGGAAGGGGAGGGGAAATTGTCTGGGATTAAAAGATGGTTTAGATGACTCACGCAGTCATTTGCCAACAACTGTTTGAATACGTAGCAGAATCTCTTTTGATTTGTTTTATGATCAATGAGACCACTCTTGGAAGCAGTGATATTAAAATTTAGAATGGGTTGGGCGTGGTGGCTCACGCCTGTAATCCCAGCACTTTGGGAGGCCAAGGCCAGTGGATCACTTGATGTCAGGAGTTCAAGACCAGCCTGGCCAACATGGTAAAACCCCGTCTCTACTAAAAATACAAAAATTAGCCAGGTGTGGTGGCACGCACCAGTAATCCCAGCTACTCGGGAGGCTGAGGCAGGAGAATTGCTTGAACCCGGGAGGCGGAGGTTGCAGTGAGCCAAGATTGCACCATTGCTCTCCAGCCTGGGTGACAGAGCAAGACTCCGTCTCAAAATAAAATAAAACAAAACAAAATAAAATGTAGAATGGCCAGTGAGGCTTAGAGCAAGTGTCTACAACGCCAGGACAGGTCCTGGAGGCTCCTGGCAGCCTGGCATTACCAGTTGGGTTGCTGGACTTGGGGAGGGAGGGGAGGAATCTCAGGAGAGGGGCTGGAGCAGGTGGGAAGGAGGGGCAGCACTTCAGGGACTGAGGAGCTCAAGATGAAGGCTACTTACCAGCCATGACAGCCCTTCTTTTTTTTTTTTTTTTTTTTGAGACGAAGTCTCGCTCTGTCGCCCAGGCTGGAGTGCAGTGACGCGATCTCGGCTCACCGCAACCTCCGCCTCCCGGGTTCACGCCATTCTCCTGCCTCAGCCTCCCGAGTACCTGGGACTACAGGCGCCCGCCACCATGCCTGGCTAATTTTTTGTATTTTTAGTAGAGACGGGGTTTCACCGTGTTAGCCAGGATGGTCTCGATCTCCTGACCTCGTGATCCGCCCTCCTTGGCCTCCCAAAGTGCTGGGATTTTAGGCGTGAGCCACCGCGCCCGGCCTAAGAGTCTATCAATGTGTTGGCAGCGGATGTAGCAGCCATGCTCCCAAGCTCAGCGCCAGCTCTGGGGAAAGCCAACTTCAGCTGAGGATACTTTGCAGCGCTGTCCTACAGCTCCTGTGACCCTCTTCCCTTTTGCTTTTCCGCACCCATTTTTCATCCTTCCCTTGTTCCCAAAGCCTGCTTTATTTCTTCTCTGGATGAAGAAGAAATGTCTTCACGAAGATATTAGGATCCACTGCTGTCATTCCAGAGGTACTTGCATCTTAAAAGACAATGTTGGCTGAGGCAGGAGAATCGCTTGAACCCGGGAGGCGGAGCTTGCAGTGAGTCAAGATCACACCACTGCACTCCAGCCTGGGCAACAGAGCGAGAATGCGTCTCAAAAAAAAAAAAAAAAAAAAAAGAGAATGTCCAGAAAGAGGCTTGGTCCTCAAACTCATGGTGAGTGATGGAATCTCAGACATGGGTGGGAACCTTCTCAACCCTCTTCCAAACATGCTGAGGAGGGGCCACCTGTGGGACCTGCCTTGCTCAGGACAATGCTGTTATCAACTGAAGTGCCACATTCCTGTACTCATGGTATCTGACTGATGGTCCCTCTGTTACATATTTTGAACATCATCAGGTACAAACCCTTGGCTTTTTCTTCCCCTCCCTTACAGGACACCTAACAAAGGCCTTCAGTGGGCTTCACACTTGACATCAGGCGGCTTCAGGCTTGAAATGAATGAGATGGAAAAATAAGCTAAATCTCTCCAGACATTCCAGCTATATACGGCTAGTTGAAATCTGTTCTCTGGCTTTTCTACCACAAGGTATCCTCTTGGGCCTAAGAGACCAGCATTCAGCAAGTCGGCCACAGAACGCCCATAGCGATATGAAAACTCCTCTATCTCATTATGATCAAATAAATGCAAATTACAATAATCATATATACCGCTTTTCTATTAGATAGTAAAAAAATAAGACCAGGCATAGTGGCTTACAGCTGTAATCTCAGCACTTTGGGAGGCAGAGGTGGGAGGATTGCTGGAAGTCAAAAGTTTGAGACTAGCCTACACAAAAAAGTAAGACTCCATCTCTTAAAAAAAAAAAGAAAGTAGGCCGGGTGCAGTGGCTCACGCCTGTAATCGCAGCACTCTGGGAGGCCGAGGCGGGCGGATCATGAGGTCAGGAGATCAAGACCATCCTGGCTAACATCGTGAAACCCCGTCTCTACTAAAAATAAAAAAAATTAGCCGGGCGTGGTGGCGGGCGCCTGTAGTCCCAGCTACTCGGGAGGCTGAGGCAGGAGAATGGCGCCAACCCAGGAGGCAGAGCTTGCCGTGAGCCGAGATCGCATCACTGCACTCCAGCCTGGGTGCAGAGCAAGACTCTGTCTCAAAAACAAAACAAAACAAAACAAACAAACAAACAAACAACTCCCCCCCCCCAAAAAAAAACAAAGAAAAAAGAGTGGGGAAGGCGGAGGTTCCAAGCACACACAAGGAGCAAAGGCCTCCAGTTTTCCCAAGCTATTAGTCTCAAAATTCACAGAAGAGGATCCTTGCAATTTGTTTTGTTTTGTGATTTGTTCGAGCACCTTATAAAGTCCTTTTAGACTAGACTCTGGTGAAATGGACATGAGCCCAGGACAAATCCCTTCCCACCTCCCCTCAGTCTGATGAAATCTGGTGGAATTCCTTCCCTGACTCTTCATTTTCCAGCCAACCCTGACTGCCACCTTTCACAGGACAGGTCCGCGTGGACAGTTTGAGGCACCCTACCTCATCCTGACATCTAGTCCCACTTCATAGAGTAGGTGCTTGGATATTTTAGCCGGGCGCGGTGGCTCACGCCTGTAATCGCAGCACTTTGGGAGGCCTAGGTGGGTGGATCGCTTGAGGCCAGGAGTTTGAGATCAGCCTGGCCAACATGGTGAAACCTCGTCTCTACTAAAACTACAAAAATTAGCTGGGTGTGGTGGCGTGCACCTTTAGTCCCAGCTACTTGGGAGGCTGAGGCGGGAGAATCACTGGAACCTGGGAGGCAGAGTTTGCTGTGAGCTGAGATCACACCACAGCACTCCAGCCTGGGTGACAGAGCAAGACCGTGTCTCCAAAAAAATTAAAAAAAAAAAAAAAAGAGTGGGTGCTTGAATATTTCTTACATGCACTAATGGACAAAAGGGACATGGATCAGATGGGAAATGAATGTTTCCTGATGGCAACCAGTTGGTTTTCACTCACAAAGGCACACAGGAAATAACAAATTGCTCTTCAATATTCCTACTGAAGTTTAGTTTTTCATATTCACTTTAAATTTGAAACAATTTAGAGTTTATTCCATAACAAAGCAGGGCTCCCCACATGTTGTTTACACAGGCATTCCTTTATTACGTTTTATTTCCAATCAGCCCATAATCTAATTCCCTTAGAGCCTGTCAGTGATCTGCCTTCTCCAGTTCCCAGCGGGAGCTGAGCTTCACTTGGCTGTCCTCACAAACAAAACGGCACTCATGGCAACACTAGATTTAGGAAAACTTGTGCTTAGCAGATTGACAAGAAAGGTACTCTGTTATTTCTTTCTTACTAAAGCCCTAACTAAAATTTGTAAAAATAAGGACTATGTCTCCTTGCTGCCCTCAGCTGGTACCGAAAATATGGTGCTGTCTTGAAATAAGTTTGTTCAGTCCATGCTCACTCCAAATCCAGGGAAAAGTATCTAAAAATTTCCCTATAGCTTGAAGGAGGTTAGGCTTCATTCATAAATGTGGAAAGTTTCCAGCAGCCCTACCCAATAAGATACATCAAATGAAGTCACCCTCATCTTCGTTCTTTTTATTTATTTTTCATTCCTTTTTTTTTTTTTTTTGAGACAGGGTCTTGCTCTGTCACCCAAGCTGGAGTGCAGTGGTGTGATCTCAGCTCACTGCAACCTCTGCCTCCCAGGTTCAAGTAATTCTTCTGCCTCAGCCTCCTGAGTAGCTGGGATTACAGGTGCATGCCACCATGCTCGGCTTTTTTTTTTTTTTTTTGTATTTTTGGTAGAGATGGGGTTTTGCCATGTTGGCCAGGCTGGTCTTGAACTCCTGACCTCAGGTGATCCACCCACCTCGGCCTCCCGAAGTGCTAGGATTACAGGCGTGAGCCACTGCACCTGGCCCTTGTCTTCATTCTTCAGGAACAGAGGAAAGGACTGGAAAGAACAAGTCTTCTTGTTAAGGGAATGGTTGGGTTGAAGAAATCACAGGAGAAAGCCCTTGTCCGAGCAGGAATATCCACTTTATTTGGACTCCATGACACCCTTCCTATGCCCTTGACTAAATGTGAATGTATTATACATTGTTCCAGATTTGGGGGGAAAAAAATCTCTTATGACATAAAATTGGTAGGGAATGGGTTTATCAGAAAGGGGATACAAAACATACCCTAAGCTCCAAATCATTCACTTCTTCTTGGGTAAAGAGCTAACTGAATGAAAGAAATTGATTTAACACTTAAATTAGACACCAACCACCTTTATTGGCTGCCACCCTAAATTAGTTTTCCTTAAAACAGTAATATTTCACTTTTACTGTTTTTTTTTTTCCATTAAAGCAACACCATTGTGCTGCAAAACTAACACTATGCAATTAAGTACCTGATACATGTTTTCTGCTTTTAACAAGTGATAGAAAAGGTTACATCATCTCATTAAGAAAACATTTTCCTTAGACATTTTGTTTGGTTTTGGTTTTCTGTTGAAAGAGTTATAGCAGATGGCTATTTCAAAGATTGGTTCTTTCTCCTTTCACAAGTCGAGCTCGAAACATCCAAATATCCTGGAAATAATATCAAACAGAGTGAGTTTATGGAACACTTCAATCTGCCCTCCATTTACCTTCAATTTCACCATAACACAAAATTGATTTCTAGCTTCTATGAAAGGTTACATAGGGAAAATAATCCCTGTAAGTTATATTGATTAGTAAACAAAACAACTCAACTTAAGCTACTTACTCAACTCATTTTTAAAAATTTTTTGGGGACACAGTCTCACCCCATTGCCCAGGCTGGAGTGCAGCGGCTCACTGCAACCTCTGCCTCCCGGGTTCAAGTGACTCTCCTGCCTCAGCCTCCCGAGTAGCTGGGATTACAGGTGTGCACCACCACGCCCAGCTAACTTTTTGTATTTTTAGTAGAGACAGGGTTTCGCTACATTGGCCAGACTGATCTCAAACTCCTGGCCTCAAGTGATCTGTCCGCCTTGGCCTCGCAAAGCCTCCCAAGTGCTGGGATTACAGGTATGAGCCACCACTCCTGGTCTACTTAACCGACTTCTAAAACAGTGTTAACTAAATTAAGTCAGTGGGTCCCCCAGCTGCTGTCAGTTCTGTTTTATTCAGGATATTTGTTGGTGCCAGCTAACATAACTGGGTCAATGTCATGTCAGGTTACAGAACAAACAGTTCACTGCCGTTTTTCTGCATAATTTTTTTTTTTGAGACAGAATTTTGCTCTTGTTGCCCAGGCTGGAGTGCAATGGTACCATCTTGGCTCATTGCAACCTCTGCCTCCTGGGTTCAAATGATTCTCCCGCCTCAGCCTCCCAAGTAGCTAGGATTAAGAGGCATGTGCCACCACACCCGGCTAATTTTATATTTTTAGTAGAGACAGGGTTTCACCATGTTGGTAAGGCTGGTCTCAAACTCCTGACCTCAGGTGATCCACCCGCCTCAAACACCCAAAGTGCTGGGATTACAGGAGTGAGCCACTGCACCTGGCCTGATGACTCTTATGTTACTTGTCTGAGCCTTTTTGAGTGTTCTACTCTTGATGAGATGATAATAGTGAACATGGTATCAAGGATTACTGCTTTGTTTGGTGGGTTTCTTCCCCCTCTGCCCTTAATAAAATAATTTAGATGTTCTTATTTCTTGTTTCTTGTTTATTTTTGAGCAAACAGCAAGGTATGGTGGAAAGAATAATTTTCAGATTTGACCTGACTCTGAAATCAAGCTTTGTCGCTTAGCTAGCTTAGATCAGCCTCTGGGATTTGTTTTCTTGTCATTGACAGCATGGAGTTTATACTGCCCCACCGGGTTTTGGTGAAGAAAATAAGAAAATGAATATGAATGTGCTTTTGTACTTTACAGAGAACTATGTAGCAGAGTTAATATTGTTATTCTAAATATAACTTACAGAGTAATTAAACTAAACGTGGGAGGTATTCATTTAGCACAACCTTGACAAACCTCAAACATAATGTACATATATTTGTTCTCCCTTAAAATTTAGGATGTTAGCTCAAAGCTCCAGTTGACAAAATGTATAGGCATTTTAGGTACTGAACAAAAAGTAAGGAAGGACAAGAATTTCTAGGACCTGCAAATGCAAAATCAGAGCATTTTCAGAGATGCGACACATTTCCAGGTTCTAAAGGGAGAAGCAAAATTCCTTTTGTTGTTGTTGAGACAGAGTCTCGCTCTGTTGCCCAGGCTGGAGTGCAGTGGCTTGATCTCGGCTCACTGCAAGCTCCGCCTCCTGGGTTCACGCCATTCTCCTGCCTCAGCCTCCCGAGTAGCTGGGACTACAGGCATGTGCCACCAGACCCAGCTAATTTTTGTATTTTTAGTAGAGACGGGGTTTCACCATGTTGGCCAGGAAGGTCTCGATCTCCTGACCTTGTGATCTGCCTGCTTTGGCCTCCCAAAGTGCTGGGATTACAGGCGTGAGCCACCTCGCCCAGCCATAAATACTCTATTCTATATTAATAAACATGGCCTATGATTGGATCTCAAACCTATAACTTTCCTTCTATCCCTTCAGAAGGCTTTTTTTTTGACACATGGTCTCACTCTGTCACCCAGGCTGGAGTGCAGTAGTGCAATCAGCTCACTGCAGCCTTGACCTCAAGCTCCAAGTGAGCCTTTCAACTCAGCCTTCGAGTAGCTGGGACTACAGCTATGCTCCACCCAACCTGACTAATTTTTATTTTTATTTCTTTTTTAGTAGAGATGGAGTCTCACTGTGTTTCTCAGGCTGGTCTCCAACTCCTGAGCTCAAGTGATTCTCCTGCTTTGGCTTCCCAAAGTGTTGGGATTACAGGCATGAGCCACCATGCCCAGCCAGAAGGCAAGGTTTTGTCTTTGATTTTCTCTCATCTCAATCTGTAGTTTTGTTTTCCTTTACTGTCCTCTGTGAAACAGGACGGCCTGCACACCTCTGGACAGCCCCAAGACATAAAGAAGAAGCAGGAAGTTCTCAAGCCTCCTGCACGGGGGCACAAGTGTAAATGGAAATTCCATTGTCATTTTTGGTGGGGGCTCAGTGATGTCCCTAAAATGAATCTAAACCCAAGCACTATATACTGTCAAATAAACTAGGTATGAGAATTATGAAGCATCTGAAGAAAAGAAAAACCTGAGATTTTTACCTTGCTATTGTATACAAACATACCTTCAAGTCCACGCTATTTTCAGCTCCAAAGAATTTATGTGCTATTCCTACAACTTCCTTCTCGATGTTTTCTTGACTGGTGCCCTTCACGTCAATGTAGTGGCAATCGGCACTGGCGAAATGGCAGGAAATTGCCTGTGCAAAGTGAACAAATTGATATTGGAGAAAAACATCCCATGAATACCAGCGACCAAGCAGGGAGTCTTTCTTTTAGAAAGTCATTTATTTCACTCAGTATTTGATTTCTAAGTGGAAAGTCAGGTCCATTGCATCCCGTGTCAATCTCTTTGTAACTAAGCCTGTTTTTGTTTCCAGCTAGAAGTTAATTGAGAAATTTCAAAAGATCGTTAACCAGATGTGACATGTATTTTTGAAAGGTATATATGGGAGAGGGAATGGAATTACGTCAGTAAGAGGTATTTAGTTTTTTTTTTTTTTTTAGCATTTTATTTTCCTAATGAATGAATATCCCAAAGTCTTAAGAAGGACTGCATTCCACGGCAGTTTATCTCATAAGTTAGTTACCTGGTCCAATTTGGGATGAATTGTTATTTCAGTGGCAATAGATTATGAAAAGAACTAAAAATACCTTGAGAAAGAAAATAATGCAGACACCTTCTCTCAAATCAAAAGGACATTTAAAAGCCAATACCAGTGACATATATTACCCCTCTTGCTTCCTTCTGAGGGTAAGGATGAAATTACTTGGTTCTCCCTATTTTAGAAAAAGTTATAAACAGATCTAAGCTGCAAGGCAATCGTTAAAACTTACCTTTTTTGTCACAAGTGATCACACTTGTCAGAAAGACTTTCTACTTTGCCCCAAACAACAAATTTCTAGGGAGTGGAGTCACAAACTCCATTGCCTCTGTAAGCCCTGGTGCCATACGGCACTGTAACAGAGCCCAAGGCAAAGGGAAAACACGCACCCCTATATCTGTATCTTTATGAAATTATAGTAATATTTTTCCAGAACATTAAAGTCATTAAGCCTGGGCACGGTGGCTCATGCCTGTAATTCCAGTACTCTGGGAGGCCAAGGCAGGAGGATCACTTGAGGCCAGGAGTTCAAGACTCGCCTGGGCAACATAGCAAGACCATGTCTGTACAAAAAATGAAAAAGTAAAATTAGCCAGGTGTGGTCGTGCATGCCTGTAGTCCCAGCTACTTGAGAGGTTGAGGTGGGAGGATGGCTTGAGCCTCAGTGTTCCAAGACGCAGTGAGCTATGACTGCACCACTGCACTCCAGCCTGGGCAAAAGAGCAAGATGCTGTCTCAAATAAATATATAAACAAATAATAAAATTTTTAAAAATAAAAGCATTAAAAAACATTGGGCCAGGCGAGATGGCTCACATCTGTCATCCTAGCATTTTGGGAGGCCAAGGTGAGACGATCACTCAAGGCCAGGAGTTCGAGACCAGATTGGCCAACCTGGTGAAACCCTATCTCTACTAAAAAATACAAAAATTAGCTGGGCGTAGTGGCGTGTGCCTGTAGTCTCAGCTACTCACGAGGCTGAGGCAGGAGAATTGCTTGAAGCTGGGAGGCCAAGGTTGCAGTCAGCTGAGATCGCATCACTGCAATCCAGCCTGGGCAACAGAGTGAGACTCCACCTCAAAAAAAAAAAAAAAAAAAAGGAAAATTGCCAAGTCTATATATTAAAACCCACAACATGATTTGTGTCGTTGTGCCTGCACCTCGCTACTTGCACAGCTCTGAAGGTTGTGCTAGTGTGGGGTCCAATAGTGTCTTTTATTTAAACTTTTGGCATTGTGCGCAGCCAATACATTGGGTATTTTGCATTAATTTTGATTTTTTTAAATTTCGCATTAAAATGTTACTAAACTCGATTGCAGAGTCTTTTTTTGGCATCCCCTTACATTTTACCCCTGGAGAGAGTGCCCCAACTTGTCCCACCCTAATCCTGACCCTGATGAGGCTGGTGGAAATATGAATGAATGGAAGATGAAATTTGGCCCCTAACCCATGGCCTCAGGAGACAACAGTGATTTTTTTTTTTTTTTTAGTAGAGGTGGGGTCTCGCCATGTTGCCCAGACTGGTCTAGAGCTCTTGGTCCCAAGTGATCCTCCCGCCTCAGCCTCCGGAAGTGCTGGAATTACAGGCATAAGCCACTGCACCTGGCTTTCATAATCAATTTTTTTTTTTTTTTTTTTTTTTTTTTTGAGACGGAGTCTCGCTGTCGCCCAGGCTGGAGTGCAGTGGCGCGATCTCGGCTCACTGCAGACTCCGCCCCCTGGGGTTCACGCCATTCTCCTGCCTCAGCCTCCCGAGTAGCTGGGACTACAGGCGCCCGCCACCTCGCCCAGCTAATTTTTTGTATTTTTAGTAGAGATGGGGTTTCACTGTGTTAGCCAGGATAGTCTCGATCTCCTGACCTCGTGATCCACCCGCCTTGGCCTCCCAAAGTGCTGGGATTACAGGCATGAGCCACCGCGCCCGGCCCATAATCAATATTGACAAGGTTAGGATCCTGAGGTCACCTGGCTTCTTACTGATAAGAGCACAGAAAGCCCAAGGTAAGCAAATATATTTCCTGGTAAATAAACTGGACTAAAGTCCAGGTTGGTTAAAAGCCACAAATCTTTAAAATGTTAATGCAATTAAATTAAAATTTTATTCAATTAATTTGAATTCAATGAATTGAATACAATTTTTGTTTCTAAGCCACACTTCTGCAGCAGGTGCAGCAATGTGAATGCTTACCTTCCGGAATCCCTGGGTTTTGTTCTGACCAGATCCGTGGATGAGCAAAGGATGGAAGAAAACAGTGTCGCCCTTCTCCATCACCAGGTGCACCCGGGCCTTGTTTTCCTCGTAGTCCTGGATCCCGTGGAACATTTTGTTAACTCCCCCCTAGAACAAGAGGCAAGTGAAGTCTACATTTGAGGGAGTACCATAATTAAAAACATTGTCAGTGGTTCATCAGGGAAAGCAAACATCAGGGAAAGAAAGCATTTCTTTCTCCCAAGAGAAATAAGTGTCTAAATTAAATGCTTACATTTTTTTCAGTATACAAAAGCCTCTCAGATATCTGGTTTTTAAGAGTCACATGTTGGCCGGGCATGGTGGTTCATGCCTGTAATCCCATCTCTTTGGGAGGCCAAGTTGGGAGAATTGCTTATGCTCAGGAGTTTGAGATCAGCCTGGGCAACATGGCAAAACCCCATCTCTACAAAAACTGCAAAAATTAGCTGGGCGTGGTGGTGCCAGCCTGTGGTCCCAGCTACTCAGGAGGCTGAGGTGGGAGGATCGATTGAGCCGGGAGGGGGAGGTTCCAGTGAGCCATGATCACACCACTGCCCTCCAGCCTGGACAACAGAGCAAGACTCTGTCTCGAAAAATAATGGTAATAAAAAAAAAGAAGTCACATGTTGATATTAAAATCACTGATTTTTTGGAGCAAATGAACAGTGTGGAATTTCCACCTGCCCTTCATGACTGCATTATACATGAAGATCTAGCTTAGCTTTGCCTTTTGTGGTTAATGCAGGCAACCACCTATCTTTTGGGCATTTCCAGCCTGAAACTGTGAGTGTTCCCAGTGTGTTCTCCTCCTCTCCCAGAACTTTAAATAAATCCTTCATCTCTTACTCAGGAGTGTCTCTGAGAAGCTATTTCCCCAAAATAGGGGGGAGAAAATGCTTAATTTTTCTGAGCTCAAAGGCACTTATGTTACATCCAGAATAATGAAAGAATAGTAAATTAAAACACTGTGTTTGTTTGTAACTATTTCCCAAATTAGTTACTACTTTAGGTAATGCGGTTATGTCTTTATTAAAGAAATTGACATGAGAAGCACCTTAGGAGTCAGGGTAAGGGAAGCAGCCCATTCCTCTTCCTAAGAGCATCCCCAGTTCCTTCTGGGAATGACGACATCCCTCTTAGACAGTGCTGAGACTCTGACCCAGAGCCCTTCTCTCCTGGCCAGGGTGAATGTGCGACCCACACTAAGCTAATCATACCTCCCACTCTGCATCTGAGCAGGGTATCTGAGACTCCACACGCTCTGGAAGCCCTGCAAACTTTTCCCTTTGCCTTCTGTCAGCCACAGCCCACTGCAGTTGCATGCACCAAACTTTAAACCTTGGCTTCACTGATGAGTTTCACATTAAATGGTTTTATATCAGGATCCAGACACTCACATATTTTCATTTGACACTAATCATTGGTGCAAGAAATCTGAGACGTTCTATTATTATTATTATTGTTATTACTGAGATGGAGTCTTGCTCTGTCGCCCAGGCTGGAGTGCAGTGGTGTGATCTCAGCTCACTGCAACCTCCATCTCCCAGGTTCAGGCAATTCTCCTACCTCAGCCTCCCGAATAGCTGGGACTACAGGCACACACCACCATGCCTGGCTAATTTTTGTATTTTTAGTAGAAATAGGGCTTCACTATGTTGGCCATGCTGGTCTCAAACTCCTGACCTCAAGTGATCCACCCGCCACGGCCTCCCAAAGTGCTAAGATTACAGGCGTGAGCCACTGTGTCCAGACGAGTTAGGAGTTCCTAAAACCATGTTCCTCATTTCCTATCGAACTACAACTCATTCTCCCTGCTTTAACAATGGCGGGGGGTGGGGGGGCTCTTTCCATTCGCAGCATCATGGGATTCCAGGATCTTTTCTTTTCTTTTTCTTTTTTTGAGATGGAGTCTTGCTTTGTCGCCCAGGCTGGAATGCAGTGGCGCGATCTCAGCTCACTGCAAACTCCACCTCCCGGGTTCAAGCTATTCTCCTGCCTCAGCCTCCCGAGTAGCTGGGACTACAGGCGCACGCCACCACACCAGGCTGATTTTGTATTTTTAGTAGAGACAGGGTTGCTCCATGTTGGTCAGGCTGGTCTCGAACTCCCGACCTCAGGTGATCTGCCCACCTCGGCCTCCCTAAGTGCTAGGATTACAGGCATGAGCCACTGCGCCCAGCCCAGGATCTTTTCTTTTTCTTTTGATACAAGAACTTGCTCTGTCACCCAGGCTGGAGTGCAGTGGCACCAGCATAGCCCACTGCAGCCTCGAACTCCTGGGCTCAAGTAATCCTCCTGCCTCAGCCTCTGGAATAGCTGGGACTACATGCATGCGCCACCATGCCCAGCTAATTATTATTATTATTATTATTAGAAATGAGACCTCACCGTGTTGCCCAGGCTGGTCCTGAACTCCTGGGCTCAAGCGATCCTCCCACTTTGGCTCCCACAGGGTCTTTTCACCTTAGACCTAACGCGTTAATAGTCATCTCTCTGGTTTCTTTGCTTCTAGACGCCTATACCTCCAACGTGTCCTGCACCAGAACGTGACATTACTGTCCTTGAAGAGCCGATTTGATCCCATCACTCATGAGCTCAAATGCATTTAACATTTCCAAGCATCAGCAGCTGAATGGATGAACAAACCATGGTTCACGGTGCAGCCATGCAATGGAATACCACTCAGCAAGGGAAGGGAAAGAACTACTGATGGCCGGGCGCGGTGAGCCCAGCACTTTGGGAGGCCGAGGCAGGCAGATCACGAAGTCAGGAGATCGAGACCATCCTGGCCAACATAGTGAAAACTCGTCTCTACTAAAAATATAAAAATTAGCTGAGCATGGTGGCTTGTGCCTGTAGTCCCAGCTACTCGGCAGGCTGAGGCAGGAAAATTGCTGGACCAAGGGAGTCGGAGGTTGCAGTGAGCCAAGATCGTGCCACTGCACTCCAGCCTGGTGACAGAGTGAGACTCTGTCTCAAAAAAAAAAAAACAACAACAAAAAACTACTATCATACACAACAGCATCAATGAACCTCAAAATCACTACGCTGAGTGAAGGAAGCCAGAACGGGACAAAAAAATCTATACTATGTGATTACATGTCTATGACATTTTAGAAAATGCAAACTAACCTGCAGTAACAGAAAGCAGCTCAGTGGTTGCCAAGAGCAGGGAGAAGGATGGAGTATCTTGATTGTGGTGATGATTTCACAGGTATGTGTGTGTGGAAAATGATCAAATTATACATGCAAAATATGTACAATTTACATGACAATTATACCTCAATAAAACTGTTTGTTTGTTTTAATTGTTTGTTTTTTAATTAAAAGCTCTTCAGCCAGGTGTGGTGGCTCACGCCTGTAATCCTAGCACTTTGGGAGGCAGAGGTGGGCGGATCACGAGTTCAAGAGATCAGGACCATCCTGGCCAACATAGTGAAATCCCGTCTCTACTAAAAATACAAAAATTAGCTGGGTGTGGTGGTGCGTGCCTATAATCCCAGCTACTCGGGAGTCTGAGGCAGGAGAATCACCTGAACCCAGGAGGCAGAGGTTGCAGTGAGCCGAGAACGTGCCATTGCACTCCAGCCTGGTGACAGTGTGAGACTCCTCAAAAACAAAACAAAACAAAACACAACAAAAAAACAAAAAGGGTCTTCGATCTTCCTAAAAAGTTTGAACTAAAAAGTTCCCATTCTTCCCCCAAATAAACTGCAGACTTGTTAGTATAACAGTCTTTTCTAATCTGGTCCTAATGTACCTTTTTGGGCTCACCTCCTCTGCTGCTCCCCAAAATACACCCCCAGCGCCCAGCCCATCTAGACTGCAAGCTCCCTGGGTCTTTCCTGTTCTTTGGTCAAGTTCAGGCTTGCCCTTGACCTTGTGCCTTCCTATATCGACTCTTCCCTATGGGACATTGTACACTGTCCTGCAAGGCTCAGGTCAGACACCAGCCTCCCCAGATCCTTTGCTGGTCTCTGCAGTTGCAAGGAGACAATCTCTCCTTCCTTACTCTGAGAGCCATCAGTTAGTGAGTAAGACTGACTTGGTGTCTACCACACACATCTGGGGTCGAAGGGTTTATGTCTTACCTCTGCAGCTAGGACTTACAATCTCGGATCCTATACAGTACCTACCCAAGGTCCCCACCTTGGCTGGCTTTCAAACACGTGTTAAGGGCAGGTACAGTGGCTCATGCCTTTAATCCCAGCACTTAAGGAGGCCGAGGTGAACAGATCACCTGAGGTCAGGAGTTCAAGACCACCCTGGCCAACATGGCAAAACCCTGTCTTTACTGAAACCACAAAAATTAGCCGGGCGTGGTGGTGCACACCCGTAGTCCCAGCTACTAGGGCGACTGAGGCGGGAGGATGGCTTGAACCTGGGAGTTGGAGGTTGCAGTGAGTTGAGCAAGACCCTGTCTCAAAAACAAACAACAAAAAAAGTGTTGAAAATAGGTGTGATGAATGTTTTCTCTGACATCCTTGAACTTTCTCTGATCCTCACTGCAAATCTTAGGACAATGTTTTGCTCAGAAAGGAAATGCCATCTCATTTGTAAGCTCTTTATAGGTACTGCTGTGAAATAGAAACTGCGAAGGAGATTCGGATCAAGACTCAGCCGCCGGGCAGACCTACCTCCCACTTGGGGTAATCGTGGGGCTTCAGGGAGCCCTTGTGTGTGCCTGGGAGCACAACGAGACAGCCATTGTTCCGGTTGATGTGCTCCATCGCCGTCCAGGCGCAAACGATGAGATCGCTGGGCCTGAAGGGGAAATAGTGCAGGTCCTGGTGCAGGGGATGACGGGACGTCTTCTTGCCTGAAAAGAAAACCTGCTACTAAAGGATGCTCGAGGCCGAGTGCAGTGGCTCACGCCTGTAACCCCAGCACTTTGGGATATAAAAATATATCCCAAAGTGGGAGGCTGAGGCAGATGGATTGCTTGAGCCTGGGAGTTCAAAACCATCCCGGGAAACACAGTGAGACTCCGTTTCTACAGAAAACAAAACAACAAAACAAAACAAAACAAAACAAAAACAACTAGCCGGGTGTGGTGGCATGCACCTGTAGTCACAGCTACTTGGGAGGCTGAGGTGGGAGGACCACCTGAGCCTGGAGGTCGAGCCTGCAGTGAGCTGTGATTGCACTGCTGCATTACAGCCTGGGTGACAGAGAGCGAGTCCCTGTCCCCCACCCCCACCAAAAAAAAAAAAAAAAAAAAAAAAAAAAGCTGGTCTCAGAATTCTTATCCTTTGCCTGAAAAAACAATGACCTGTCCCCAGAAGAACCAAACAAATGAAATAATGCTAGAGAAAATCAGCCCCGGAGAGATAAACACCAAATTGGAAATCAACACACTGGCTCCACATCTTCAAATCCTGCACTCCCTTCTTCCGGGTTGCTGGTAGCTGAGTACTTATGCACACTATTTTCCAGCAAGCGGTATAACATCATCATCTCTGTTGTGCTTTATTCTTTGTTGTTATTGTTTTTTGAGACGGAGTCTTGTTCTGTTGCCCAGGCTGGAGTGCAGTGGCGTGATCTCGACTCACTGCAGGCTCCGCCTCCCGGGTTCACGCCATTCTCCTGCCTCTGTCTCCCGAGTAGCTGGGACTACAGGCGCCCGCCACCACGCCCGGCTAATTTTTTGTATTTTTAGTAGAGACGGGGTTTCACTGTGTTAGCCAGGATGGTCTTGATCTCCTGACCTCGTGATCCGCCCACCTCGGCCTCCCAAAGTGCTGGGATTCCAGGCGTGAGCCACCGCGCCCGGCCTTGTGCTTTATTCTTTTGTGACCCTGGATTGGGCACAGTACCTAGCGTGCAGTAATGCATGTTCAAAAACCAGTTGCATTAATTACATTGAAGAGAGTGATATGGAGTCAAGTCTGAAATCCCCTTCGAAGTGGCTGATGTCAAAAAAAGTTCTAAGCCACGTGTAGTGGCTCACACCTGTAATCCCAGCACCTTGGGAGGCTGAGGCAGGCAGCTCTCTTGAGGTCAGGAATTTGAGACCAGCCTGGCCAACATGATGAAACCTCGTCTCTACAAAAATACAAAAATTAACTGGGCATGGTGGTGCACGCCAGTACTCCCAGCTACTTGGAAGGCTGAGGGCTGAGGCAGGAGAATCGCTTGAACCCAGGAGGCAGCAGGTTGCAGTGAGTCAAGATCGCGCCACTGCACTCCAGCCTGGGCAACAGAGTGAGACTCCGTCTCAAAAAAAAAAAAAAGAAAAAGAAAAAAAATCACACAAAACAGGACGGGCACGGTGGCTCACGCCGGTAATCCCAGCACTTTGGGAGGCTGAGCCGGGTAGATTGCCTGAGGTCAGGAGTTCGAGACCAGCCTGACCAACATGGTGAAACCCTGTCTCTACTAAAAATACCAAAAAAAAAAAAAATTTAGCTGGGTTTGGTGGTGGGCACCTGTAATCCCAGCTATTCAAGAGGATGAGGCAGGAGAATCACTCAAACCCCAGAGGCAGAGGTTGCAGTAAGCCAAGATTGAGCCACTGCACTCCAGCCTGGGCAACAGAGCAAGACTCCATTTCAAAAAAAATAAAAATAAAAAAAGTTATCTAAGAGGTCCTCACCCCCCACAACTATAGTCATTCCGTGCTGTGTCCACTCGGAGTGCCCATGACCACACTGACATTTTCCCCTGGTTTGCTCCCTGAGTGTGGCTCCCGAACACCTGCTCTCCTCAGGGAGGGAGAGACCTGGTAATGCTAAGCTGCCTTCTATCACATAAACCCCTCCTGCAGATCAGAAGGAAGAAAAGGCAGAAAGGATAGGGGACTCTCTCATGGCTGATTTTTGCTGCAGGCATAGAGGAATTTCTCAGCGTAGTCCAAGTGATCTGCACTACAATCTCTGGACTTGAACTCCTGGGCTCAAGCGATCCTCCCCCCGCAGCCTCCTGAATAGTTGGGACCACAGGTGCACATCCACGCCCAGCTTGAGGAAGGTTATTAAAATACAGAAACCTGGGTTATATTTCTCAATCAGTCTGTCTGCCAATGAGGTCTTAGATTCTACATTTTAGCAAGCACAAGACATTTTAAAGACAACTATAGGCTGGGCGCGGTGGCTCACACCTGTAATCCCAGCACTTTGGGAGGCCAAGGCAGGTGGATCATCTGAAGTCAGGAGTTCGAGACCAGCCTGACCAACATGGCGAAACCCTGTCTCTACTAAGAATACAAAAATTAGCCAGGCTTGGTGGCACATGCCTGTAATCCCAGTTACTTGGGAGACTGAGGCAGGAGAATCAGGAATTGTTTGAACCTGGGAGGTGGGGGTTGCAGTGAGCCAAGATCACGCTATCGCACTCCAGCCTGGGCAACAAGAGCAAAACTCCGTCTCAAAAAAAAAAAAAAAAAAAAAAAGACCACTATAGTTTGTGACTCATAGTAACAATTTTAATTGTGTTAGTAATAATAATGTCTTCCTATCAGGAATGCAAGAATCCACACTATCACAGCTAAAAAGAGCTGATCAAGCTTAGAGACGTCGAATGGCAGGAACCTTTGATATATGAACAGTTATGTCGGTTAAACTGCATTTTTGGGGAGCCAGTCGTCTGAAAATTCAGCAACAGTCCTACAGTTAATATCTGAAATAATTACCACATTTCACTGTTGTTATAGTGTAAGTTATTTTAAGACTTCCTCATCCAAAGTTTGACAGTTGTACACATGATTATAGTTAGACATCAGCTATTTTATTATTTTGTTTTGTTTTATTTTATTTATTATGTAGAGATAGGGTCTCACTGTGTCACGCAGGCTGCAGAGCATGCCATTATAGGTTCACTGCAGCTTCAACTCCTGGGCTCAAGTGATCCTCCCACCTCAGCCTTCCAATAGCAGGGACTACAAGTGCATACCACCATGCCTGGATATTTCTAAATTTTATTTTTAGAGACAGAGCCTCACTATGTTGCCCAGGCCACTCTCAAACTCCTGGCCTCAGAGATCTTCCTCCTTCAGTCTCCTAAAATGCTAGGATTACAGGCATGAGTTACTGCGCCTAGCCAACCTTACACATTTTAATGAAACCATTTTTTTTTCTTCTCCATTACAATTACCAGAATCTGGAGGTTTGTTTATCAACATTGTGTGCATGGCCATAATATTAGGTCCAGTGAAGCACTCCACATATTTCAGAATCTAGGAAAACACAAAAACAAAAACAAACCTTGTGGGAAATCAGAAGTATTGACAACTGGTACAAAGTACAGTAGCTATCCACACAAGAACCAAGAAGGCAATAGTTTAAGAACCAAGCGGTATTTCACAACATGGCAAACAAAGCATGAAAAACCCAGCCATTGGAAATCATTCTAAATCTATAACACGGAATGAAATGGGCTTTTTCTGAGCTAGCTGGGAACGAAACCATTTTTTTTCTACAAGAAACATAGGAGTTTCGATGAGATATTAATATAGCTTTCTTGTCAACCCAAGCTACAGAAGGTTGCTCAGTGGGAGGGCAGTTTCCTCTTCCTCATTGGAGCCTCTGCATATGAAGAGTCCCATACAATTCGCAGCTGTCATGAATAGCCCGGAAGAAAGCAGAACGGTGGCTTGGAGGACATTTGACAATCGGGGACGCTTGGTACTTGACAACTCATTACTGAGATCTGGGAACCAGGAGGTGACGGGAAATGGGGAAGCAAGAGTGAACAAGCAAAGCAGGTCCCAGGCGTTAGATGAAAAATGTTAACCCAGTAATGACATGGGTCAGAGTGGCCGAGGGACACTGCATTATGAAGAAAAGGCTAACATGGGGAACCGTGACAGGGAGAGCTGGTTTAGTCGTGGGGCCTGGGAGCTGGGCTGCTGCTACCTTGTGTGCAGAACCCAGCAACGGAGGGGGGAAAAGCAGAAAGGGCTCAACACTGAGGTCGGGTGCGTTAGGGCACACCTGTAATCCTAGCACTTTGGGCGGCCGAGGCGGGCGGATCACCTGAGGTCAGGAGTTCGAAACCAGCTTGGCCAACATGGCAAAACCATATCTCTACTAAAAATACAAAAATTCGCCGGGCATGGTGGCACGCGTCTGTAATCCCAGCTACTTGGGAAGCTGAGGCAGGAGAATCACTTGAACCCAGGAGGCAGAGGTTGCAGTGAGCCGAGATCATACCACTGCAGTCCAGCCTGGGCAACAAGAGTGAGACTCTGTCTCAAAAAAAAAAAAAAAAAAAGAAGAAGAAGAAAATAAAACAACCCATGATATTCAAATTTTGATTCTGCAAAAAAAAAAAGACTCCAGAAAATAAGCCACCTTCTACTGCTTCCTCACTTTTTGATCTCTTGTGTATAAGGAATATTGGCAATTTGAGTATGAAACCCTGGAAAGGTTATTAAAAGCCTAGCAGTCAGGCACACACTTGCTTTTTATAAAGCCTGGTATTTTTTTGCATTCATCTAGGCTGGGATTTTCTGAATGCCAGCCATTCAAGAGCCATCCTCACAACTTCTGACATAACTTGTACTGTTATTTAGCCAATGATTTCCCTACCCTTAGTTAGCTCACTTGTTTTTTGTTTTTTGTTTTTGTTTTTGTTTTTTTGAGATGGAGTCTCGCTCTGTCGCCCAGGCTAGAGTGCAATGACGTGATCTCGGCTCACTGCAACCTCTGCCTCCCAGGTTTAAGCGATTCTCCTGCCTCAGCCTACTGAGTAGCTGGGATTACAGGCGCCCACCACCACGCCCGGCTAATTTTTGTATTTTTAGTAGAGACAGGGTTTCACCATGTGTCTCAGGCTGGTCTCAAACTTCTGACCTCGTGATCTGCCCACGTTGGCCTCCCAAAGTGCTGGGATTACAGGCATGAGCCACCGCGCCCGGCAGTTAGCTCACTTCTTTTATTCAATCTTTGTTTTTTTTTTTTTTTTTCCAATACAGACAGTGGTCTCACTATGTTGCCAGACTGGTCTTGAACTCCTGGCCTCAAGTGATTCTCCTGTTTCAGCCTCCCAAAGTACCACTTCGCCTGGCCTTTTTATTTAATCTTGTCCTAATTAACAACATTTTTGAAATCATGAGTTTGGTAGACTGTTGAGTTTTTTTCCAATACCTTTAAAAATAAATATCTATTAAAATAATTTATACCTCCTAAAATCATGGCATAGACCACCAGATACTGGTCCCATTCTTCAGAAGTGTAGGACATTGGCCAGGTGCAGTGACTCATGCCTGTAATCCCAGCACTTTGGGAGGCCGAGGTGGGTGGATCACGAGGTCAGAAGTTCGAGACCAGCCTGAGCAATATGGTGAAACCCTTTCTCTACTAAAAATACAAAAATTAGCCAGGTGTGGTGGCAGGCGCCTGTAAACCTAGCTACTCGGGAGGCTGAGGCAGGATAATCACTTGAACCTGGGAGGCAGAGGTTGCAGTGAGCCGAGATCGCACCACTGCACTCCAGCGTGGGCAACAGAGCGAGACTCTGTTTCCAGAAAAGAAAACAAAATAAAACCCACTGATTTTACTCAATTCAACTCCTTTCCATATCCAGCTCTAAGAGCAGTGGTTCCTGGGCTCAAGCGATCCACCTGCCTCAGCCTGCCACAGTGCTCGGATTACAGGAGTGAGCCACTGCGCCCGGCCAAATCAGCGGGTTTTACAGGCAGACATACACACTGGCAATTAAGCCGACGCAAAGCAAGGGTGGTCTCTGACCTCGGGGAGAGTGCAGTATCTGAAGAGCTCCTTATCTTCCTGGAAATCCTGGACCTTCGTGATCATCTTCTCACTGGGAGCATATTCGGATTTCGAAATGGTCACATCTCTCATTACTGTTAATCCTAATGGTTTCACCTCCTTTCTGCAGATTTTTTCAAACTCATTCCTAGAAAATTAAATTTGCAAATGATGTCGTTACCGCTGGCTCCAAGCACCTGCCCTGCCCTCCTCTGTGGAAAGGGTTGCAGACTTGAGGGGTGGTTCCTCTGCACTAAGTTGGCCTCCAGCTTGAGGTAGAATAATTCCAATGAAAGGGAGGAGAAACTGTCCGGCTAGAATCCATTCCCAGAATTAAATTATTCCCTAGTTTAGCATACCAGTAGGGAAGTCTTTTTATAATTTGGTTACATTGTAATAATAATAACAGCAAACATTTCTGTAACACTTACCATGTGCCCAGCTCTCTTCAAAGTGGTTTCCATATATTTCACCATATTTAGTCCTAATAACAACACTAGGACATAAGTGCTATTATTATCCCCATTTTACAGATGAGGAAACAGAGGCATGGGATGTGAAGTAAATTGCCCCAGGACACATGATATTAAGTGGTGGAGCTGAGACTGAAGCCCAGGCATGGTGGCTCCCGACTGTAATCCCAGCAACTCAGGAGGGTGAGGCCAGGAGTTCAAGACCAGCCTGGGCAACATAGTGAGACTCCCTGTCTCTAAAAACAAAGAAATAAAAAATTAGCTGGGTATGGTGGTGCACAACTGTGGTCCCAGCTACTCAGGAGGCTGAGGCAAGAGGATTGCTTGAGCCCAGGAACTTGAGGCCGCAGTAAGCTATGATCGCACCACTGCACTCCAGCCTACACAACAGAGTGAGACCCTTTCTCTACAAAAAATAAAAAGCCAGTCTGGCACCAGAGCCCATGCTTCTAAACACTTCCCAACAAACCAAATCATTAAAAAACATCTGTAAAGCCAGGAGCGAATCCACCTTGTATTCTCATTACATGCACACAATACATACTATTGTAAAATAACAAATAGTGTTACTGTACCGAAAGCGTTGAATATCGGCATCAGGTACAAGATTTTTGATTACTAGAAACCCATTTTCTTCATAAAATTTTCTCTGTTCCAGGGTTAGAACATTATTATCCAGAGTATACCTAAAGGAGAAAAAGAATCCCAAAATAAGTTATATTTTTAAATTACAGGCTAGGCACAATGGCTCACACCTCTAATACTAGCACTTTAGCAGGCCGAGGCAAGTGGATCACTTGAGGTCAGGAGTTTGAGACTAGCCCAGGCAACATGATGAAACCCTGTCTCTACAAAAAATACTGGTTGTGCCACTCCACTCCAGCATGGGTGACAGAGTGAGACCCTGTCTCAAAAAAAAAAAAAAAAAAAAAAAATTTAAATTACATCCTAAAAATATGTATCAAGAACCTGAGGCTAGGCGTGGGGGCTCATGCCTATAATCCCAGCACTTTGGGAGGCTGAGGCAGGTGAATCGCCTGAGGTCAGGAGTCTGAGACGAACCTGACCAACATGGTGAAACCCCATGTTTACTGAAAACACAAAGTTTAGCCAGGCATGGTAGTGGGCACCTGTAATCCCAGCTACCCGGGAGGCTGAGGCAGGAAAATCGCTTGAACTTGGGAGGCGGAGGTTGCAGTGAGCTCTGATCATGGCACTGCACTCCAGCCTGGGCGACAGAGCCCGACTCCGTCTCAAAAAACAAAAACAAAGACAAAAACAAGAACCTAAGAAACGTTCATGCCCTTCAATTCAGCATTTCTAAGACCAAGGAAATAATTTGAAAACTTACGCTTTATGTTCAAAATGTTAACTATGGTCACCAAAACAAGTGCATTAGTGGGCCGGGCACAGTGGCTCATGCCTGTAATCCCAGCTTTTTGGGAGGCTGAGGCAGGTGGATCACCTGAGGTCGGGAGTTCGAGACCAGCCTGACTCACATGATGAAACCCCATCTCTACTAAAAATACAAAAATTAGCGTGCCTGTAATCCCAGCTACTCAGGAGGATGAGGCAGGAGAATCGCTAGAACCTGTAGGGGTGGAGATTGCAGTGAGCCAGGATTGTACCAGTGCACTCCAGCCTGGGTGACACAGCAAGGCTCCGTCTCAGAAAAAAAAAAAAAAAAAGTGCATTAGTGGAAGAAAAATTAGTGACACTATGTTCACTCAGTGGAATATGACTCAGATATTAAAAATTAAGGCCATATAATAGTATGGACGGCGGGCACGGTGGCTCATACCTGTAATCCTAGCTTTGGGAGGCTGAGGTGGGCGGATCACGAGGTCAGGAGATTGGGACCAACCTGGCTAACATGGTGAAACCCGTCTCTACTAAAAATGCAAAAAATTAGCCCGGCGTGGTGTCTGGCGCCTGTAGTCCAGCTACTGGAGAGGCTGAGGCAGGAGAATGGCGTGAACCCGGGAGGCGGAGCTTGCAGTGAAGCAAGATGGCACCACTGCACTCCAGCCTGGGCGACAGAGCCAGACTCGGTCTCAAAATAAAATAAAATATAATAAAATATAATAAAATAAAAAATAGTATGGACAATGCTTATTATAATAAAATATTATTACAATTATGTAAAACCAAGACACTATATGAAAAAAAGAAAAGCCTGCAAAGAAATACACCAAAGCAATTTTTAACAGTGATTGCCTTTAGAAATGGAATTAGGGATGATTTTTAAAAATTCCTTCTATTTCTCTGATGTTTCTGTAATGAATACATATGATTTTTCAGATGGGAAACAAATTCAATAAATTGTATATTTTTAACTGTCCAGTTGATGCATTCCAAGAAGGTAAAGTAACAAAATCCAAATAAATGTACAGCATACCCATAAACTCAAATCACCCAACCTATTCCTTAAGATTGGAATTGTGGTTGTAGGAGAATATTTAGGAAGGTCAAGATCTTCCCCTTTAAAGGTGATTTAAGATAAACTAAAGATGCTAGCTATTATGTCCATATAACCAAATTACAAGCTATTTTTTTTTTTTTTTTTTGAGATGGAGTCTGGCTCTATCACCCAGGCTGGAGTTCAGTGGCGTGATCTCAGCTCACTGCAACCTTGACTTCCAAGGTTCAAGCGATTCTCCCACTTCAGCCTCCTGAGTAGCTGGGATTATAGGTGCACACCACCATGCCCAGCTAATTTTTGTATTTTTTCATTTTGTAGAGGTGGGGTTTGTAGAGATGTTGGCCAGGCTGGTCTTGAACTCCTGACCTCAAGTGATCCACCTGCCTTGGCCTCCCAAAGTGCTGGGATTACAGGCATGAGCCACGGTGCCCGGCCACAAGTTAATTTAAATGTGATGTTTAACTGAATTTTTAAGTCAGATTATAAGCCTGGTGTGATGGCTCAGGCCTGTAATCCCAGCACTTTGGGAGGCCAAGGCAGGAGGATTGCTTTAGCCCAGGAGTTCAACACCAGCCTGGGCAACATAGGAAGGGCCCATCTCTATTAAAAATAAATAAATAAATGTCAGATTATGTATTTTCTGGTATTTTTCCTTCTTTCTGAATCTTAAAATACATACAGAAAATTAATCGGTCTTCAAAATTTTCCACAAGTGCACTAATTAGAATAAGTCCTGGAAACAGCGGATTTGTATAATAAAATTCTAATCAGGTAACATATTATGTGGTATATCTTCATTACCACTCAAGAAACTTTCATATACATAATATATTTCAAAATTAAAACTCAAACTACTTACTGGAATTGTTGAGGATGGAAACTGGCAGAGGAAATAGTCCCTGAAATGGGATGAGCTACCTAGGATGTGAATTAAGGCAAATAAAGTAAAATATAGAAGGCCAGGCGCGGTGGCTCATGCCTGTAATTCCCGCACTTTGGGAGGCTGAGGCAGGCGGATCACTTGAGCTCAGGAGTTCGAGACCAGCCTGGCCAACATGGTGAAACCCCATCTCTACTAAAAATACAAATTAGGCTGGGGGCGGTGGCTCACGTTTGTAATCCTAGCACTTTGGAAGGCCGAGGCGGGTGGATCACCTGAGGTCGAGATTTCGAGACCAGCCTGACCAATATGGTGAAACCCCATCTCTACTAAAAATACAAAAATTAGCCAGGCGTGGTGGCATTCATTTGTAATCCCAGCTACTGGAGAGGCTAAGACAGGAGAATTGCTTGAACCTGGGAGGCGGAGATTGCAGTGAGCTGAGATCAGGCCACTGCACTCCAGGCTGGGCAACAGAGAGAGACTCCATCTCAGAAAAAAAACACTACTACTGCTACTACTACTACTACTACTACTACTACTACTACTACTACTACTACTACAAATTACACTTGGGAGGCTGAGGCAGGGGAATGGCTTGAACCTGGGAGGCGGAGGTTGCAGTGGGCCGACATTGCGGCTCTGCACTCCAGCCTGGCCACAGAGCAAGACTCCGTCTCAAAATAATAATCATCATCATAATAATAGTAATAATAATAATAACAACAATATAAATTCGCCTGGCATCGTGGCGCAACCCTGTAGTCCCAACTACTTAGGAGGCTGAAGTGGGAGGATCTCTTGAGCCCAGGAGTGAGCCGAGATCGTACCACTACTGCACTCCAGCCTGGGTGACAGAGTGAGGCCCTGTTTCAAAAAAAAAAAAAAAAAAAAAAAAAAACCAAAAAAGCAAAACCCTAGAAATTCCTTTTAAAGATCTCTTTTCTATCCGGTAACTGCAGAGAGTTGACATAGAATTGCATTGTTTCTTTAGCTTAATCGGTTACTTTCGGAATGTCACTCTCATCAATTAACATGTTATCCTTTCTTTCTCTCTGTTTCTCTCTTTTGGAACGCACTGGCCATCACGGCTCACTGCAACCCTGGATTCCTGGCCTTGGCCCCCAGAAGAGCTGAGACAACAGGCAAGGCGTGTGCCGCCGCGCCAGTCCTCACCCGCTGTCCTTCCCCAAATAGTGTCTTTATATAACTCAGTGGCAATGCCGTAGTCCAGCAGGGAGGCCGCCCTGGGCAGCGCCTGCCTGGCCAGCTCCTGCCCGGGAGGGCACCGTCCTCTCCCCTCCGGAGAGGGCCCGGTCACTGCCTGCCTGGGCCCGTTCCAGGCAGCCCTGCGCGCCTGTGCACCGTGCGCCTCTGATTGGACATCTCTGGGTCTCTGGACAGCTGCGGGGGTCACGCGCCGCCGGTGAAACGACGTCTCCACAAAGAGAGGAGCAGAGGCCCCCAGGGATCCCGGAGGGCAGGGCAACGCGGCAATTGCCCCGACCCCAGGGCGGCCGCGCGTGTCCTCGGGGGACGCAGCCTCTTCCCCGCTCCCCGGCTCCGGGAAGAGACGCGACCCAGGCGGGGACCCGGCGCTGAGCGAGGAGGCGCTGGGGCTGCGAAGCGTGCGACCCCGAGGCCTCCACCCGGACCGGGGCCACCACTCAGGCGGCGGCGCCGGCGCCGGATCCAGCCCGAGCCCCGCGCAGCCCAAAGGATACGACAGCCCCGGCCGAGGGGCGGCCGAGGTGGCCCAGAACAATCTGCAGACGGGCGGCGGCGCGAGGCTGCTCCATGGCTGCGGCGCGGGGAACCCCCACCCCTCCCGGCCTCTGCCCATTTAGCCCAGCGGGCGGCTCCGCCTCCAGGCGCCGCCCCGGACTGGACGTAAGCGGGATTCCGGGCGGTGCCAGCTCGCGGGCCGGGCTGCTGGGGAGCCCTAGTCTGCTAGAGTCCGCGCGCCGGGCAACCGCGCGGGGCTGAAGTCCTCCCCACACCATGATCCTTCCGTCCTTTATTTTCTTTCTTTTTAAAAAGAAACAAGATCTTGCTCTGTCGCCCAGGCTGGAGTGCAGTGCGCGATCATAGCTCACTGCAGCCTTGAACTCTTGGGCTAATTTTTATTTTTTGTAGAGATGGGGTCTCGCTACGTTGCCCAGGTGGGTCTCAAACTCCTCCCCGCCTCCCGTCTCGACCTCCCAAAGTGCTGGGACTACAGGCGTGAGTCATCACCCCTGCCCCGCACCTTGTTTCTATTCCATCACCAGGACCCTCCCTGCCGCACTGAAGCTCGGGGGCCCAGTGACCAGGCCGAGGTCACACAGTGACAAGTGGCTGGGTTGGGACCTCACTCACTCTCCTAACTTCATGGCTTCCATCTGTTTAACCCCACGTGACTGCTCCTTCCACTGACAGCTGAAAGAATAAAATCTCCGATTTAAACAAAAAGTTTGCCGGGCGCGGTGGCTCACGCCTGTAATCCCAGCACTTTGGGAGGCCAAGGCAGGCGGATCACGGGGTCAGGAGTTCGAGACCAGCCTGGCCAACTTGGTGAAAACCCGTCTCTACTGAAGATACAAAAATTAGCTGGGTGTTGTGGCGCACGCCTGTAATCCCAGCTACTGGGGAGGCTGAGGCAAGAGAATCACTTGCAACCGGGAGGCGGAGGATGCAGTCAGCGAGATGGCGCCACTGCATTCCAGCCTGGGCGACAGGGCAAGACTCCGTCTCTAAACAAACAAACAAACAGGTTTTTAGCCGGGTGCGGTGGCTCACGCCCGTAACTCCAACACTTTGGGAGGCCGAGGCAGGAGGATCGCTTGAGCTCAGGATCGCTATAGATCGAAACCAGCCTGGGTAACATAGTGAGAACACCTGATCTACAAAAAAATTAGCCGGGCGTGGTGGCGGGCGCCTGTAGTCCCAGCTACTCAGGAGGCTGAGGCAGGAGAACAGTGTAAACCCAGGAGGCGGACCTTGCAGTGAGCGAGATGGCGCCACCGCACTCCAGCCTGGGCGACAGAGCAAGACTCCGTCTCAAAAAAAATTTAAAAAAAAAATTAATTAATTAAATAAATAAAAATTCCAGACATTGTATGAGGAAGCATTGCAAAACTTTCTGTTCTGTTAGCTGTTGCATGTAGCCCCCAGTCATGTTCCCCACGCTTGCTCGATCTCTCACTAACCTTTCACGTAGACCCTTAGAGTTGCAAGCCCTTAAAAGGGCCAAGAATTTCTTTTTCAGGGACCTCGGTTGCAAGTCTGCCGAAGTTCCCGGCCTAATAAAGCCCTTCTTTAATCCGGGGTCTGAGTTTTGTCTGCGGCTCGTCCTGCTGCAGGAGGATCACCTGAGCCCGGGAGTTTGAAGTTGCAGTGAGCCCAGATCGTGCCTCTGCACTCCAGCCTGGGCGACAGAGTGAGGCCATGTCCAAAAAACACAAAAACAAAAAACAAACAAAACTCCAAAACATCAATGAAGTTTTGAAAATAAAAATAAAAAAATAAAAATGCTAAGATTCATCCCTAAAAGTCATATGTGCCATTCAAAAGGGGTATTTCATTTAGTGGGACTCCAGCCCAAAATATTAGAAAGTTCGGTTGGTCATAAGAAAAAAAAAAGTGAATAAAATAAATGACCTCCAGAAAAGTCTGATGCACACAGGCCAGTATGGTGTAAATTTCTTAGATAACTCCAGCATCTCTTTGTAAGATTTATTTTCCATTCCATAACTACGGATATTGACATAGCATCTCATTGTTTCTTTAGTTTCATTTTTTCATTGATTTTTTGTTCTTTTTTAGCTTCGAGTTACTTCCAGAACGTCGCAGCACACGTTATCACTTCCTGCATGACGTCTTTATAGAATTTGGTGACAATGTCGCAGTCCAGGAGGGAGGCCTGCAGCCAGCATCACCAGCCCCTTCCTGTTTGCACAGGCAGGGAGGAGAACCGCAGCTCCCGGGCTTCCCCTGGGGAGTCCCTCCGGCTTTCTCCGGGATTCCGCCCGCCCCAGGGTCTCAGACCAACAGAAGGACCCGGGATCCCTCAGCAGCTCCGGACCTCATCTGCCCCACTTCGGCATCCCGCGCGGGAATATGACCATGTAGGAGTAACCCGGGGCTCTCAAGGACTCTACAGTTTGTCACGGTTTGAACGCAAGCGCAGGGCCTGGAGCGGGTGCAGGTGGAGGGTCGGCCTCTTTCTGCCCTTGGGAACGCCCCTTTCTGGATGTGGACCGGCGAGGCGGTCTCTCCTTTCTGCCCTCGCCTGGTGAAATGTGGGCACTGCTGCCAGGAGAAAAAAAAACTGAAGATGTGAATTCAGTTCATCACCCTTCCCTTGTTTATTAAAAAATCGGACCTTGGCCGGGCGCGGTGGCTCACGCCTGTAATCCCAGCACTTTGGGAGGCCGAGGCAGGCAGATTAGGAGGTCAGGAGATCGAGACCATCTTGGTTAACACGGTGAAGCCCGGTCTCTACTAAAAATACAAAAAAGCAGGGTGGTGGCGGTCGCCTGTAGTCCCAGCTGCTCGGGAGGCTGAGGCAGGAGAATGGCGTGAACCCGGGAGGCGGAGCTTGCAGTGAGCCGAGGTCGTGCCACTGCACTCCAGCCTGGGTGAAAAAAAAAAAAAAAAAAAAAGATCAGGACCTTTACCCGCGCTGACGGTGATTGGTTTTCGTGACCAATAAAGAAATTCGAATGAGATGAAGCTACTTACACCTGTGTTTTTACTGTTCCTTTAAAATGCCCTAATTTCACAACCATGTGAAAATTCCTGCCATCTCTCCCCCAAGGCATTTATACAAGGATGTACTTAGATATTTAGATGTATTTAAATTTATGCTTTTCTTTTCTTTCTTTCTTTTTTTTTTTTTGAGACGGAGTCTGACTCTGTTGCCCAGGCTGGAGTGCACAGCGTGATCTCGGCTCACTGCGACCTCTGCCTTCCGGGTTCAAGAGATTCTCCTGACTCAGCCTCCTGAGTAGCTGGGATTACAGGCGCGCCATCAAGCTCAGCTAATTTTTTGTATTTTTAGTAGAGCCAGTTTCACCATTTTGGCCAGGCTGGTCTCGAACTCATGACCTCAAGTGATCCGCCCGCCTCAACCTCCCAAAGTGCTGGGATTACAGGCGTAAACCACCGCACCCGGCCCAAACTGATGCTTTTTACCGACAGATGAAGGAAATTCTTAAATGCTCACAATTGTTATCTGCCTTTTTAAAATTAGAGGGATGCTGGGTTTAACATTTTTCATTTAAGATCCCACGGAGAATTAACATGATAATTTCTCCGTAGGTAAAGAGGTAATTTGATGAATGTTACTAGTTTTCTTTCAAATAGCTATTTGGATTATTGGAAAATTCCCTAAGTAGGCATCTTTAATAATTATGTTATTAAAATAAAACTGTTTTAGAACAATTGAAGCAGAACATTAATGGAATGTAAACATTATCACAAGAATGAAAATTTCTTTCCCCTTTTGTATTAGGCGTTTATTCATTTCTTATTAAAGTTGACCTTTTGAAGATTACTTCAAAATTAGCTTCCCCCCACTTCAAGTAATGTGCTTGGTTACTTATGTATTGAAAGTAACCTTGCAGACAAGTTTTGAAACGCAATTTTCAAAATGATCTAAGGAATAGTTTTCCCCATATATATAAATTAAATGATTTGTTAAATAATAGCCATATTTGAACAGCTAAGTAAAATGTTTGAGTTTTTAAATCTTGGATTAAATTGTTCAAACTGGCTAGGGGAAGTGGGTCACGCCTGTAATCCCAGCACTTTGAGAGGCTGAGGCAGGTGGATCACCTGAGGTCAGGAGCTCCAGACCAGTCTGGCTAACATGTTAAAAACCCGTCTCTACTAAAAATACAAAAATAAAAAATAAAAAAATAAAAAAATTAGCTGGGCGTGGTGGCACATGCCTGTAATCCCAGCTACTCAGGAGGCCGGGGCAGGAGAATCGCTTGAACCCAGGAGGTGGAGGTTGCAGTGAGCCGAGATAGCGTCATTGCACTCCAGCTTGGGCAACACGAGTGAAACTCCATCTCAAACAAAGAAACAAACACAAAAACGATAACCAGAAAACAAACAAACAAACAAAAACCCCAGAAAATTAGCTGAGTGTGGCGCACCTGTAGTACCAGCCACTTGAGAGGCTGATGTGGGAGGATTGCTTGAGCCCAGGAGGTGGAGGTTGAAGTGAGCCAATATTGTGCCACTGCACTCCAGCCTGGGCGACAGAGCAAGACTGTGTTTCAAAAACAAAATAATAAATTAAATAAATAAATAAATAAATAAATAAATAAATAGTTCAAGCCAGGCATGGTGGCTCCCGCCTGTAATGTCAGCACTTTGGCAGGTCGAGGCAGAGGAATGCTTGAAGCAAGAGGCTCGAGACCAGCCTGGGCAACATAGCAAGACTTCGCCTCTACAAAAAATTTTAAAAAGAAATAGCGGGGTGCAGTGGCGCACGTGTAGTCCTAGCTACTCCAGAGTCTGAGGCAGGAGGATTGCTTGAGCTCAGGGTTCTAGGCTGCAGTGAGCCATAATCCCCTACTGTACTCCAGCCTGAGTGATAGAGATCCTATCTCTAAAATTTATTTTAAAAAATTTAAAAAGTTAGCTGGGTGTGGTGGCTTATGCCTGTAATCCAGCATTTTGGGAGGCTGAGGCGGGTGGATCAAAAGGTCAGGAGTTTGAGACCAGCCTGGCCAAAATGGTGAAACCCTGTCTCTACTAAAAAAATAAAAAAATTAGCCAGGCATGGTGGTGGGCGCCTGTGGTCCCAGCTACTCAGGAGGCTGAGGCAGGAGAATCGCTTGAACCCGGGAGGCAAAGGTTGCAGTGAGGTGAGATTGCACCACCGTATTCCAGCCTGGGCAACAGAGAGAGATTCCAAAAATAATAATAATAACAATAATAAGTTGTTCAAGCATTGTACACACTTAAGGAAATGTCATTATATGAATAAAAAAATATCTGCAATCAACGCCAGATTCAAAAACTCTGAGAATAGATATTACTGTAGGTGAGGACATTTGGTTACAAGTTTTAAAGTTCGTTTAGAATATAGTGGCTCACACCTGTAATCCCAGCATTTTCAGAGGCTAAGGCAGAAGGATCACTTCAGGCCAGGAGTTCAAAACCAGCCTGGGCAACATTGCAAGACCCCATCTCTGCAAAAAGTTTAAAAATTAGCCAGGTATGTAGGCTGGGTGCGGTAGCTCACGCCTGTAATCCCAGCACTTTGGGAGGCTGAGGTGGGCGGATCACCTGAAGACAGGAGTCTGAAACCAGCCTGGCCAACACTCTGTCTCTACTAAAAATACAAAAACTAGCTGGGCATGGTGACGCATGCCTGCAGTCCTGGCTACTCAGGAGGCTGAGGCAGGAGAATCGCTTGAACCTGGGAAGGGGAAGTTGCAGTGAGCTGAGATCGCGCCACTGCACTCCAGCTTGGGCAACAGAGCGAGACTTCGTCTCAAAAAAAAATAGCCAGGTGTGGTGGTACGCACCTGTAGTCCCAGCTATTCAGGAGGCTGAAGCGAGAGGATCTGCTTTTCTCGAAGCCCATTTCTGATGTCAGCTATAATGAAAACAAGTCTGAAGAGTGGAGACATCTGTGGTGCAAAGAAATATCTCATCTTCCAACCTAAATTAGAAACTAAAAAATATAGGTGTGTAAATCTGGGAGAAGAGGAAAGAATAAAATTATCACTTATGGAATTATTTGGATTGAGAAATATCTAGAGGCCCGGGGTAAATGATCTACCATGAAATAAACACAAATCAACCAGCAAACCTCTACACAATTATTGGGTACCTAATTTGTACCGAGCTGTCTAAAAGAAACAGGGAAACATAGGAGGGGGTACAGCAATGATCCACGTAAGCAGAGGGAAAGGCAGTGCCATGCCCAGGCTCTAAACGACACAGGCCAGGGGACAAGGCAGCAGGTGCAGGAAGAGTGAGGGCTAAGGTATGTTAGGGTGAAGGAGGGCAGAAAGGAAGGAAATAGGGAAAGAAATCACACACACACACTCATACACACACACATATACACATACATGCACACACACACACATATGCACGCATGCACACACACACCTTCCATTCTGTGTGTCAGTTCCCCATGGATATGAATGGAACACGTGTGTGTGTGCAGGGAGGCTGGAATCAGAGAGGCTGCTTGAGAGCAAAGGGAAGGTGGTGTTTTAATTCTAAATTGTCCAAAATGCAGAAAGAAAGAAACTTCTCATTGGAAACTGTTGTATTTCCATGGCCCTTTATGTATTCTTTTTTTTTTTTTTTCCGACAGAGTTTCGATCTTGTTGCCCAGGCTGGAGTGCAATGGCGCAATCTTGGCTCACCACAACCTCCGCCTCCCGGGTTCAAGTGATTCTCCTGCCTCAGCCTCCCAAGTAGCTGGGATTACAGGCATGCACCACCATGCCCGGCTAATTTTGTATTTTTAGTAGAGATGGGGTTTCTCCATGTTGATCAGGCTGGTCTCGAACTCCCGACCTCAGGTGATCTGCCCGCCTCGGCCTCCCAAAGTGCTGGGATTTATGTATACTTTCATGTTGGCATTAATCATTTCATGTTGGCACTACAGAAAAGTTGATTCTGCCACAGTCTGCCTGGTGGGCGAGGCTTGCTTTGTGCACAAAGCTTGGCAGCCAGCGGTGAACTGACCTTCCCCACTGCTGGCCCCCACTTTGTATGGCTATGTGATCATATTAATTTGGCCAGCCGTGGTGGCTCAGGCCTGTAATCCCAGCACTTTGGGAAGCCAAGAGTTTGAGACCATCTTGGGAAACACAGCAAGACCCCATCTCTATGAAAAAAAGCTAAAAAACTAGCCGGACGTGATCGTGGTGTGCCTGTAGTCCCAGGTACTCAGGAGGCTGAGGCGGGAGGATCACTTGAGCCTGGGAATCAGAGGCTACAGTGAGCCATGATCACACCACTGCACTCCCACCTGGGCAACAGAGTGAGACCTTGTCTCAAAAAAATTTTTAAAAATCATATTAGTTTACATTATATATTACATATATATTTAAATGACCCAATGTTTTGTGATCAATAATAATACACATATATTGTAGAATATTTGAAAAAATATAGGGAAAAAACCCCTAAAATTCACCTATGTGGCTGCTCTTTGCTAGAAAACCATTGTTAAAATTCATTCTATTTTTCCCATTCACATTTAGTTGAAATATATACATTTTATACAGGTATATACATATATATGTATATATTTTTTCAAAGTTAATATCACACTGAATATACTACATTGCATCTTTTTTTGTATAAAACACTTAATTTAGGCCAGGAGCAGTGGCTTATGCCTGTAATCTCAGCACTTTGGGAGGCCGAGGCGGGCGGATCACCTGAGGTCAGGAGTTCAAGACCAGCCTGACCAACGTGGAGAAACCCCATCTCTACTAAAAATACAAAATTAGCCGGGCGTGGTGGTGCATGCCTGTAATCCCAGCTACTTGGGAGGCTGAGGCAGGAGAATTGCTTGAACCCAGAAGGTGGAGGTTGCAGTGAGCCGAGATAGCGCCACTGCACTCCAGCCTGGGCAACAAGAGCAAAACTCCATCTCAAAAAAAAAAAAAAAAAAAGAAAAGAAAGAAAGAAAGAAAAAAGAAAAAATACAGGGAAAAAAACCTCTAAAATTAACTCATGTGGCTGCTCTTCACAAGAAAACCATTGTTACAATTCAATGTATTTTTTCCCATTCACATTTAGTTGAAAAATATACATTTTATACAGGTACATACATACATACGTATATATTTTTTCAAAGTTGGTATCACACTGAATACACTGAATAGACTGCATTGCATCTGTTTTTGGTAGAAAACACTTAATTTATTGGTCTTTGTGGAGAATTAGGTGCATCACCAGTGTGTTACAGCTGAGCCATTAGTTTTGTAGCTTCATCAACATTAACTGGTTTGATCTCATGACGCTGCTGAGGAATCAGCTCTTTCTGCAGAAGATCAAGAGAAAGGCCTTTTGAGAAATGTGGAGGTTCCTCTTGTACACTTCCAAAAGCTTTGTTTACTCTGCTGACTTTTTCATCATTCATAATGTGTATCTTCTTAAGATTAGCGGTAATTGGTTTTACTCTGTTTTTAGCCTTAAAGCTTTTTTGGCTAGCTATGCGAAATACGTTCCTGGACTTCTGCCCTCTAAATTTGTTCTTGGCCGTTGTCAGGAATTCAATACTTGCGTGAAGCTTCTTAAACTCCAGGTGACGCCGCATCTTTTTTTCACCTTAGATTACAGCATAGACATTTTACCATGAATACATGGTCTCCAAAAATGTGACTTTTGAGGTAGAATTACAGATAATTTTTTTTTTTTGAAACAGAATCTCAAAAAGAAACATATAAAAAACTGATGGGTGTGGGCTGGGCGCGGTGGCTCACGCCTGTAATCCCAGCACTTTGGGAGGCCGAGGTGGGTGGATCACTTGAAGTCAGGAGATTGAGACCATCCTGGCTAACACGGTGAGACCCCGTCTCTACTAAAAATACAAAAAATCAGCCGGGCGTGGTGGCGAGTGCCTGTAGTCCCAGCTACTCGGGAGGCTGAGGCAGGAGAATGGCGTGAACCCAGGAGGTGGAGCTTGCAGTAAGCCGAGTTTGCGCCACTGCACTCCCCCCGGGTGACAGAGCAAGACTCCGTCTCAAAAAAAAAAAAAAAAAAAACCAAGAAACAAAAAAATTAGCCGGACATATGGCGTGCACCTGTACTCCCAGTTACTCTGGAGGCTGAGGCAGGAGAATGGCTTGAGCCTGGGAGGCAGAGGTTGCAGTGAGCCGAGATTGCATCACTGCACTCCAGCCTGGGTGATAGAGTGAGACCCTGTCTCAAAACAAAACAAACAAACAACAACAACAAAAAAACTGCTGGGTGCGGTGGCTCACACCTGTAATCGCAACACTTTGGGAGGCCAGAGTGGGACGATCACTTGAGCCCAGGATTTCAAGACTAGCCTGGGAAACAAAGTGAGACCCCCATCTCTACAATAATTTTTTTTTAAATTAGCCCAGGCGTGGTGGTGTGCCTGTAGTCATAGCCACTCAGGAAGCTGAGGTGGGAAGATCTCTTGAGCCTGGAAGGTCAAAGCTGCAGTAAGCCATGATCATGCCACTGCACTCCAGCCTGGGTGACAGAATGAGACTGTCTCAATAAAAACACACTTACTTACATACATAAATACATAAATTGGAATCATACTGCATATAGAGTTGTTTTTCAAAACTCATTATTACATTGTGAATATTTCCTTATTTTAAATGCCATAAGACCTGATTTTTTTTTTTTTTTTTTTTGAGACACAGTTTCATTCTGTCACCCAGGTTGGAGGGCAGTGGCACTGTCTGAGCTCACTGCAACCTCTGCCTCTGGGGTTCAAGAGATTCTTGTGCCTCAGCCTCCTGAGTAGCTGGGATTACAGGTGTGCGCCACTACGCCTGGCCAATTTTTTTATTATTAGTAGAGACGGAGTTTTGCCATGTTGGCCAGGCTAGTCTCGAACTCCTGACCTCAGGTGATCCGCCCGCCTCAGCATCCCAAAGTGCTGGTATTACAGGTGTGAGTCACTGTGCCCGGCCTAAGACCTGATTTTTGATGACTTCATAGCATTCTAGCCTGTGGATTTTTCTATATTCATTGAACCAATGTCCTATTACTATATGTAAGTTTATGTTTTCTTTTCCTTTCTTTCTTTTTTGCTTACAATTGTAAATAATTTGATGAATGTGCTGATTTTCAGTGTTGGGTAGTCCCATGGATATTTCCTTAGGATAAATTATTGACATAGAGTTGCTAGTCAAAGGCTATTAAACATTTCAATATTGCCAAACAAGTCTCAAAATGCTGTTATCAATGAGCATTGAGCATTGACAAAACCTGGGCCTTACCCCCTTTTTTTTTTAATTTTTTTGAGATGGAGTTTTGCTCTTGTTGCCCAGGCTGGAGTGCAATGGCACAATATTGGCTCACTGCAACCTCCGCCTCCCGGGTTCAAGCGATTCTCCTGCCTCAGCCTCCTGAGTAGCTGGGATTAGAAAGAAGCATGCATCACCACGCCCTGCTAATTTTGTATTTTTAGTAGAGACGGGGTTTCTCCATGTTGGTCAGACTGCTCTCCAACTCCCGACCTCAGGTGATCCACCCACCTCGGCCTTCCAAAGTGTTAGGATTATAGGTGTGAGCCACCGTGCCTGGCCACCTTACCCTTTTTAAATTCTTGCCAATTAGGTAGGCAAAAAATAAAAAGACTTCGTATTGTTTAAATTTGCCTGTCTAGTAAGATTGAACAAGTTTTGAGCTCTACATTGGTCATTTGTGTATTTGTGAATTGCCTGTCGATTTCTATGTTAGGGTAGGTTAAGCTATGCTGTGGTAATAAGTAAACCCTGAACTGTTAATGCCTCAACCAAATGAAAGTTTACTTGTCAATGATTCTCCAGCAATGACTGAGAGATCCGCAAGTCCATTTTGTGATGCTGTCACCTTAGACCTGCATCCTCTGAGGGTGTCAACGGAAGGCAGTCACAGTATAGGTGGCCCCAACAGATTTCAAGAGACTACAGCAAGGCAGTGCCCAACCCACTGAAAACTGGGACTCAAGTGAAAGGGTAAAATAATGAGACTCTGGAAGCTGGTGACTCAGAGAGAAATACTACAGAGCAGGGGTCCCCAACTCCCATGCCGGGGACCCTTACCAGTCTGTGCCCTGTTAGGAACCGAGCCACACAGGATGGGGTGAGCAAGCATTCCCACCTGACCTCTGCCTCCTGTCAGATCAGCAGTGGCACTGGATTCTCACAGGAGCGGGAACTGTTGTGAACTGCATGTGAGGGATCTAGGTTGTCTGCTCCTTATGAGAATCTAATGCCTGATAATCCATCACTGTCTCCCATCACCCCCAGATGGGATCGTCTAGTGGCAGGAAAACAAGCTCAGGGCTCCCACTGATTCTACATTATCGTGGGTTGCAGTTGTTTCATTACATATTACAATGTAATAATAGTAGAAATAAAGTACAAAATAAATGTAATTTGCTTGAATCATGCTGAAACCTTCCCCGGGCACTGTGCCCCAGTCTGTGGAAAAATTGCTTCCACAAAACCAGTCCCTTGTGCCAAAAAGGTTGGGGACCACTCCTACAGAGGAAGACACTTAGAAGATGAATCATGTACAGAATTTCTCTGCTGTTGTATAATGCAAGTATTTGGGATAGGATGTTCTCTAAAACATTGGTCAGAAACTGCTAGGTTATCCTTGCACTATAGAAAAGTCAATTCCGCCGGGCACGGTGGCTCACGCCTGTAATCCCAGCACTTTGGGAGGCTGAGGCAGGCAGATCACGAGGTCAGGAGTTTGAGACCAGCCTGACCAACATGGTGAAACCCCATCTCAACTAAAAACACGAAAATTAGCTGGGCCTAGTGGCGCGCACCTGTAATCCCAGCTACTCAGGAGACTGAGGTAGGAGAATCACCTGAACCCGGGAGGCAGAGGTTGCAGTGAGCCAAGATTGCACCACTGCACTCCAGCCTCGGCGACAGAGTGAGACTCTGTCTCAGAAAAAAATAAATAAGTAAAAAGAAAAGAAAAGTCAATTCCAGCTGGGTGCGATGACTCATGCCTGTAATCCCATCACTTTGGGAGGCCAAGGTGGGCAGATCACCTGAGGTTGGGAGTTCGAGACCAGCCTGACCAACATGGAGAAACCCCGTCTCTACTAAAAATACAAAATTAGCCGGGTGTGGTGGCACATGCCTGTAATCCCAGCTACTCCAGAAGCTGAGGCAGGAGAATCGCTTGAACCCAGGAGGCGGAGGTTGCAGTGAGCTGAGATCACGCCATTGCACTCTAGCCTGGTCAACAAGAGCGAAACCACATCTCAAAAAAAAAAAGAAAGAAAAAAGAAAAGTCGATTCCAGCTGGGCACAGTGTCTCATGCCTGTAATCCCAGCACTTGAGGAGGCCGAGGGGGGCAAATCACCTGAGGTCAGAAGTTTGAGACCAGCCTGGCTAACATGGTGAAACCCCATCTCTACTAAAAATACAAAAATTAGCGGGGTGTGGTGGCGGGTACCTGTAATCTCACCTACTGGGGAGGCTGAGGCAGGAGAATCTCTTGAACTCTGGAGGTGGAGGTTGCAGTGAGCCGAGATCATGCCACTGCACTTCAGCTTGGGTGACAAGAGCGAGACTCAGTCTCAAAAAAAAAAAAAAAAGGAAAGTCGATTCTGCCACAGCCTGTCTAGTGGCCCATGTTTTCTTTGTGCACAAAGCTTGGTAGCTAGTGGTGAACAGACCTTCCACCCTGCTGGCCCCCGCTTGGTATGGCTGTGTAAGCAATTCTTGTTCACTGATTTTAAAAATACCATGTTTGAGGCAACAGCTTTGCTTCATGGCTGCAAAAATCTCTCCCCTGGTGAAGAAGCTACCCCGTGGGTATACGGCCTTGTGGTGGGGAGAATAGCGGTCCTCCCCAAAGATGTTCACGCCCTAATCCCTGGAATCTGTGGCTGTTACCTTACCTGGCAAAAGGGATTTTCCAAATGTGATTAACGTTAAGGACTTTGATAGGGGGATTACCCTGTATTATCTGGGTGAGCCCACTGCAATCATGAGTCCTGAAAATGGAGAAACGTTTCCTGGCTGTAGTAAGAAAGAGATATGCCAGCCAGGTGCGGTGGCTCATGCCTGTAATCCCGGCACTTTGGGAGGCTGAGTGACCCCCATCACTTGAGGTCAGGAGTTCGAGATCAGCCTGCACAACATGGTGAAACCCCGTCTCTACTAAAAATACAAAAATTAGCCGGGCATGGTGGGAGGTGCCTGTAATCCCAGCTACTTGGGAGGCTGAGGCGGGAGAATGGCTTGAACCTGGGAGGCGGAGCTTGTAGTGAGCGGAGATCACGCCACTGCACTCCAGCCTGGGTGACAGAGCGAGACTCTGCCTAAAAAAAAAAAAAAAAAAAAAAAAGAATTAAGCAACATATAGGACTGGATACTGGGTAATGATCAACATTAACATTTTATAGGCCGTTTTAATTTTTTTTTTTTGAGATGGAGTCTCGCTCTGTTGCCCAGGCTGGAGTGCAGTGGCACGATCTCGACACACTGCAAGCTCCGCCTCCCAGGTTCAAGCCATTCTCCTGCCTCAGCCTCTCCGAGTAGCTGGGATTACAGGCACCCGCCACCATGCCCGGCTAATTTTTTGTATTTTTAGTAGAGACGGGGTTTCACCGTGGTCTCGATCTCCTGATTTTGTGATCTGCTGCCTCGGCCTCCCAGAGTGCTGGGATTACAAGCGTGAGCTACCGCGCCCGGCCTCGTTTTTTTCTTTTCTGTTTTTTTTTTTTTTTTTGAGACAAAGTCTTGCTCTGTCACCCAGGCTGGAGTGCAATGGCACGATCTTGGCTCACTGCAACCTCTGGCTCCCGGGTTCAAGTGATTCTCCTGCCCCAGCCTCCTGAGTAGCTGGGATTATAGGTGCGCACCACCACACCCGGATAATTTTTGTATTTTTAGTACAGACAGGGTTTCACCATGTTGGTAAGGTTGGTCTCGAACTCCTGACCTCGGGATCTGCCAGCCTCGGCTTCCCAAAGTGCTGGGATGACAGGCGTGAGCCACTGTGCCCGGCCAGGCCCTTACAATTTTCTACGGGCCTATGCTTGTTCTAAAAATATAATAGTAGAAAACACACTGGCTTTTCTGCAATCAGATCACTAATAGAGTGAGTTTTCTGTTGTTTTTTTTTTTGAGACGGAGTTTTGCTCTTGTTGCCCAGGCTGGAGTGCAATGGCGCAATCTCAGCTCGGCACAACCTCCGCCTCCCAGGTTCAAGCAATTCTCCTGCCGCAACCTCCCGAGTAGCTGGGATTACAGGCATGCACCACCATGCCTGGCTAATTTTGTATTTTTTTTTTTTTTAGCAGAGATGGGGTTTCTCCATGTTGAGGCTGGTCTCGAACTTCTGACTTCAGGTGATCCGCCCACCTCGGCCCCCCAAAGTGCTGGGATTACAGGCGTGAGCCACCGCACATGGCCTTTTCTGTTTCTATGAAGCTTTGATAGGCTTCATTACATGCAGTTTCTCCTAAGCATAAAACTCCCTCTGAAAGCAACAGGACTTAGAAAGGACAAAAACCATGGAAAGCATCAACTGTGTGTTCAGTGCTGGATGTCATATTTAAGGACTGTGAAACATAGGGAAACTTACAGCACCTTCCTTACCCTGAATTCACAGACAAATCAAAGCATTTGGCATTGGCAGCAGGCTTGGATTCCAGGCAATTCCAGAACCAGTCTAGATGCCTATGGGAGCACCGTCTCACCTACTGCTTTACCGAATGAAAACCTTGTGTAATCCATCCACTCCCATCCTCATTCAAGACACAGAGATTTAAGCATAGATAACAGGATATTCCCAGGCTTCACTTTTAACAGGACATTGGTGATTTTCACTGTGCCCCTTGGCATATGTAATGACTATAATTCATATGCGGATTCTTAATGAGAAAAATTTACAAATTACTGTTCAAAGTAAATTATGTTGTCTATGCAACCACTGCCTAAGCTAGAGGAAAGGGTGGGCTGGGTGTGGAAGTGAGCAACTCAAGGATATATACACACAAATATACACAAAAACACACACACGGACACGACTGGTATCTGAAGCGTCGATGACTACGCTTGCTCTATTACCTAAAAATAAAGTGCAGCACAGTATAGCTATTCTGGTCTCTATACAATTAAAACTAAGATTGAGAACTCAGATATAACTCTTTTAAAGGGAATGCTAAATTCAGACTGAAAATGCCTGGCTCATTCATCTATAAACAGAACAATTTGAAACACATTTATTCATTATAAAGCATGCAGAACTTGGAAGACTATAATCAACTATTTTTAAAGACTGAGCCAAAAAGTACATATTGCTTATACAATATTTCAATTTTTCTTGGACTGAAACACAATAAATACCTCAACACAGCCTGTGCAAATAAGCAGCTTCAATATTCCTTCAGATTATTCCTAGTGCCTGAATGACTGACTCCACCATGATCCAGCTGCCTCAGGTTGTATTCACTAATTCTATGCATTCTAACAGACTGTATTTTTGGATGCAACTATACTATATGATTTACAGAAAACAAATCAGTATACCAAGATAAATACGCTTCAGTGTGAAGTTTTAAAGTGCTACCAGAAAGTCAAATCGACTACTTACTCTCCACTCACTTTTAAAATTTTATTTTTTGTAGAGACGAGGTCTCACTATGTTGCTTAGGCTGGTCTCGAACTCCTGTGCTCAAGTGATCCTCCTGTCTCAGCTTCCCAAAGTGCTAGGATTATAGACATGAGCCACCATGTCTGGCCTGTCCACTGACTTTTAAAATGTTCTGCATAGATTTTGCCAAGAACTCCAATATTCAGTGACAATCATTTGAGTCTTCGTGGAGCTTTCAAAATACAGGTCTTTCTGCTGCCTTGCTGGGCCGTAGCTCAGATGTGGGAAGTGAACAGAATGGTCAAGATTTGGTCGGAATGGTCGGTAAGAGAATGGTCGAGGAAAAAATTCCTGCAAAATATGTTGCAAAAGGCTGGGCATGGTGGCTCACACCTGTGATCCCAGCACTTTGGGAGGCCAAGGCAGGCGGATCGTTTGAGCTCAGTTCGAGACCAACATGGCAAAACCCTGTCTCTACTAAAAATACAAAAATTAGTCAGGCTTGGTGGCATGCGCCTGTAATCCCAGCTACTCGGGAGGCTGAGGCGGGAGAATCACTGGAACCTGGGAGACAGAGGTTGCAGTGAGCTGAGATCGCACCACTGCACTCCAGCCTGGCTGACAGAGTGAGGCTCCGCCTCAAAAAAAAAAAAAAAAAAAAAAAAGTTGCAAAACCAGGTCCTCTTACTTTCCCTGCCTTCCTCTGCAACATTCCTTTTGAGATCAGTTTTTTTTTTTCTATTATACTTTAAGTTTTAGGGTACATGTGCACAACGTGCAGGTTTGTTACATATGTATATATGTGCCATGTTGGTGTGCTGCACCCATGGTTCTGAAACTTTTTTGGCCATAGCCCCATAGGGTCCTTATTTAAGATATTCCCAAAGTCCCACACCCCAGAAATTCTGATTCTGTGAATCTGGAAAATCAGGGGCAGGAATGTTGCCTTCTAACACCCCGGGTGATTCTAACACAGGTGGATCTGGGCCACTATGCAATACTGGTTTTTGTTTGCTTGTTGAGACTTGAGTCTCAAAAGAGCTTGAGTTTGTTTCTTGAGACTGAGTCTCTGTCGCGCAAGCTGGAGTGCAGTGGTGTGATTGCAGGTTGCTCACTGCAACCTCTGTCTCCCTGCTTCAAGCGATTCTCGTGCCTCAGCCTACCCAGTAGCTGGGAATACAGGTGTGCGCCACCAAACCCAGCTAATTTTTGTATTTTTAGTAAAGACAGGATTTCACCATGTTGGCAAGTCTGGTTTTGAACTCTGGACCTCTGGTCATCTGCCCACCTCGGCCTCCCACAGTGCTGATATTACAGGTGTGAGCCACCATGCCCAGCCAACACTGCTTTAAATACAAATTCTTCCTCTTGGGATCATAAGACTTACACGGACCTCTAAGTACCCAACATTTTCTCTTTATAAATATCAATCTTCACAAATATTATTTCCTTAAGTACATACTCCACTTAGCTCCCTCCTCTCAATAGGCCTGCCACTGAGGAAAACACCAGCTCTCATGGCACAGGCTACACTGAAGTTCAGTCATCGTTATTTAAAAAAATAAAAAAAAAAAAGCTCAACAGTAGGTTTATCTTACTCAGAGGTTTCCAACACACTTTATTTTGCAGACCACTGGTTTGTAGCTTTTGAGGACCAACATCTGTATCAATTCCTATAAAATGTCCAATCAATTTCAGTTCCGTAGCAGGCTCTTCCATACTGCACACCATGCTTATGGCTGGAGGTCCAGTTACACATGCATGAAGGCTGCCCGGCCCGCTGGTTCCTGGAGGAGGGCGCGTCCGAGTTAAAGCCTCTTCCAGGAGCTTGAACTTCCCAGGGGTCATTTCCTTTGGCAAGAAGTCAGTTTACATGTGTGGCTTTGGTGCCTGCGAGCAGAAAGCACCAGAAATGGGCAGGATGTGCTGCTTTTTCTCTCATGAAGATGGGCACTTGAGGATCCAGCGCCCTTGTGCTTAATGACAGGAATCCCTCCTCATTGCTTAGTAGGTTAAAATATAAGGAAGCCTCCACTTTACGAAACACAGAGAACACCCTTTTAGATTGCCTATTTATTCTAGAACTACAAAATTTAATTCAAGAAAATATAGGTCCCATGAAAGACTTAAAAGTTTTATAAAACTAAAATCTAGTTTTTCCCGATAAATTGTACTTTAGGCAAAACCCTCCCAACGCTTCTAAAATAATACTAAAAGGGGCATCTGATTATACAAGAGCAATTTAAAAAATTAAATATTTATTTGAATAACAAGTTTAAGTTCGAGCTGCAATGTTGGCAATGCAGGTTTTTAACACAGATCACAAAAAGCGTGCACAAAAAAGTACTGGCGCAAAGGACAAAATAATGCTAAGAATTAGGCCAAATAGCTCCTGATTTTAAGAAAACAAAAGGCCTGAAATCACTATACAAAATATAAAATGTATTAAACACTACCATCCACAGAACAGTCTTTATTATTGATTATATTTAAAAATTATTTGTGTAATTATATATTGAATTGTAAATGAGTATTATACATGAACCTCCATTCGGAAGGCAATTCCTTGTAGCACTATAGAACATCTAATTACATTGCAAAAAGTATCCTTTTTTGTTATCGATAAAACAGTTAATGGTATTACTGTAAATATCAGGAAGGCTACAAAAAAAGAAATAAGATTTCTTTTTTGTCTTCAAAGTGTTTTCCATGCAATGAAGCACTTGCTGTGTTGAACTGAATGCACTACTGGAGAATGTTCTGGGTCCGAGATGCTCTTGAGAGACAAGACTAGGCTTTTCAAATCAAACACTCAAAGGAATCATGCAACCCTCTTATGACTGGGATACCGTCATGTGCCACTTACCAATGCTGTCTCTCCAGAAAACCATTCAAGACGCTTAAAAAAAAAAATCAGACTTATATGATAAATATACATAAAATGAAGACACCAACTGCTATTTGACACGACTACGGGTAATGCCTGTGCTATGTGAAAGCACCTTTAAAAAGAGCCTATGCGGCAAGAGATAAGTGTCTAAAGATTCAAAATGAATCAACAGTATTGGATAACAATATAATTCTCAACTCAGAAGCTGCCTCAAGATTAGGTGCATCTTCAGTTAATGTAACAGGAAAAAAAGGCAATGGATTTTATTTTATTAATTGTATCCACTTACAAACCAACCTAAGGTCACCCCGATGTGTAGACACAATGAGATTTTTGTTGTTTATAGTCTTTAATTGAAGTGATAAGGGAAATAGATCTATTTAAAAACAAAACCAAACAGCTATTTCTGTCTAGATTAAGAGGTGGCCCCGGGTGTGGGATTCACATTTTGAGTGGCCACTTGTGGTGCGACCTCGATGATCCGGGGTTTGTCTATGATTCTGGCTGTGCGGTTGCCCTTCTCTACAATCCCAATAATCCATGCTTGGTGGCCTTCACCATATTTGGGGGACTTTATCTCTGCACAGAACCGAGCTGCTTGCTCACGTGGTAAACAGATCAGAAGGCCGCCTGGCAAAAGAAAACAAGAATGACTGTTAGTGTTGACATGACAGCAGCTTCTCTGCCTCTGCTGCTTCTGCAGAGATCCAACTTCCATCAACAACTTGCTGCCACCTATATGCAAGTAGCTCTTCCCATTCAACTAAGCAGCTTTTTTTTGAGACAGGGTCTCACTCTGTGGCCCAAGCTGGAGTGCACAGCTCACTGCAGCCTCAATGTCCTGGCTCAGGTGACCCTCCCACTTCAGCTTTCCCAGTAGCTGTGATTACAAGTGTGCACCACCACACCTGGCTAATTTTCTGTAGAGACAAGGTTTCACTGTGTTGTCCAGGCTGGTCTAAAACTCCTGGACTCAAGCAATCCACCTGCCTTGGCCTCCCAAAGTGCTGAGATTACAGGAATGAACCAACACTCCCAGCCTAAGAGGCCTGTTCTATGCTGTAATTAAGCAATTGCTAGTAAACTCCTAACACACACACATATACACTCCAACTTTCAACTGTGAAAATGACCTATTCGTGAACCACATAACACTGTGTAGGGGTAAGGTGTTTGGGGCTTCAATAACCCATGTGGTAGCTATTTTTTCCAAGCTACACTGAAACAAATATTGACAAACAAAAGGGAACTTTTGATTCTCTACATTGACTCTCTCATTTTACCGAGAATGCTTTTTTGTATTTTTAGAAAATTTAAGACTCATGAAACAGTGTATGCCCCAAAGTATCTAGGTTCCAGTCATGACTCTGTCATTATATCCAAAAGACAAACACTATAAAATACATCAAAATAAACCTTTGTTGCTCTTTCCAGTAAATAGGCCAGAATTTTTTTTTTTTTTTTTGAGATGGAGTCTCGCTGTCTCCCAGGTTGGAGTGCAGTGGTGTGATCTCGGCTCACTACAAGCTCCACCTCCCGGGTTCACACCATTCTGCTGCCTCAGCCTCCTGAGTAGCTGGGACTACAGGCGCCCGCCACCACGCCCAGCTAATTTTTTGTATTTTTAGTAGAGACGGGGTTTCACCGTGTTAGCCAGGATGGTCTCGATCTCCTGACCTCGTGATCCACCCACCTTGGCCTCCCTCCACGGCACCTGGCCAAAATTTTTTATTTGTCTAAGTAGAAATAAGATGATGAGGAAAAACTGTAGTCTACTTCTACAAAATGTAAAAACCTTGTGGCTGGGCATGGTGGGTCACAAGTGTAATCCCAGCACTTTGGGAGGCCGAGGTGGGTGGATCACCTGAGGTCAGGAGTTAGTTCAAGACCAGCCTGGCCAACATGGTAAAACCTCGTCTCTAAATTAGCTGGGCATGATGGCACAGCCCTGTAATCCCAGCTACTCGGGCTGAGGCAAGAGAATCGCTTGAACCGGGGAGGGGGAGGTTGCAGTGAGCTGAGATCGCGCCATTGCACTCCAGCCTGGGTGACAAGAGGAAAACTCCATCATAAAATTAAAAACTTCCTATTTCTGAGGAAAGAAAACAAATTTAAATGGCTGGTAACATTCGTCAATTCATTCAATTTCCATTCAGTGCCCAATTATGTGGCAGACACTGTCCTGGCCAGAGCCTGAACCAGCAGGGGAAAAAAACCCTGCCCTGTTGGAGCTTACTTCTAGAAAATGGTTTGTTTTTTTAAACGGGAGGCTGAAGGTCCTCTATAAAGGCGGTGAGAGGCCTGGCAGAGTCCTGAAGCCCCCTCGCCACAGCACAGGTCGACGTGACCAGGGCTTTGTGGTCCCAGCACTGTGGTCCCTTGCCCCGGCCTACTACAGAATCTCCCAGGCAGCCTTCACAGATGCTGAGGCCCAGGCCCACCCGAGATGGATCCCACCATTTTTGGGAGGCTGGGGCTAGGCATGTGTATTTTTCTTTTTTTTTTTGAGACAGAGTCTCACTCTGTCGCCCAGGCTGGAGCGCAGTGGGGCGATCTCGGCTCACTGCAACCTGTGCCTCCCGGGTTCAAGCGATTCTCCTGCCTCAGCCTCTGGAGTAGCTGGGATTACAGGGCACACGCCACCACGCCCCGCTAATTTTTGTATTTTTAGTAGAGACAGGGTTTCACCATGTTGGTCAGGCTGGTCTCGAACTCCTGACCTCGACCTCCCAAAGTGCTGGAATTACAGGCGTGAGCCACCAGGCCTGGCCGGCATGTGTATATTTAAAATCCTAAGGTGATTCCACTCTTTTGCGGGTAGAAAACTAGAGTTCTAGAGGAAAGGAAACAGAAAAAGAGAGAAACCGAAAAAAAGGGAAAAACAGGGAGACTTAAAAGATGAAAACAGTAAAGGTAAAGGGAACAAAGGGGGCAAAAGAAAAATGGTACTTCAGGAGGATGCGCCATCTGGCTCCAGCTGGGGCTGCGGGAGTGGGAGCGAGCGATGGCGAGCCTGTAGGCTGTGGGTGGTGGCCTCGGCGGCCGGCAGGCCATGCTGGAGCATCTGCCATGATGAAGAGGACGACGTCTCACAAGTTCCGGACAGATGTGGCCACCAAATTAATGAGGAAACAAAAGGAGCTTAAGCTTAGAAAAATGATAAGGGATATAAAAGCTCCCTAGGAGTCAAACTACTGGGGCGTATGGTGTGAGACCTGCACTGCTGTCTGACGGCTCTCTCTACCTACGCTTGCTCCATCTCCCGTTTATCCTCCATTTATGTTTCCTCTAATAAATTACTGCACATCTAAGAAAAAAGAAAAATGGCACTTTAAAGACATAATATCCTATTGCATTCTTTTTTATTCTATATCATTCTCTTTTCTTTTCTTTTTTTTTTTTTTAAGGCAGAATCTCGCTCTGTCACCCAGGCTGGAGTGCAGTGGCGCAATCTTGGCTCACTGCAACCTCTGTCTCCCAGGTTCAAGCGATTCTCCTGGCTCAGCCTCCCAAGCAGCTGGGATTAAAGGCATGTACCACCACGCCCAGCTACTTTTTTTTGTATTTTTAGTGAAGATGGGGTTTCACCATGTTGGCCAGGCTGGTCTTCAACTCCTGACCTCACTTGATGTGCCTGCCTCAGCCTCCTGAGGTGCCAGTATTACAGGCAAGAGCCACCACACCTGGCCCCTTTTTTCTCTATCATTCTTAAAACAACGTTAGACAATTTTCAAGGAAAAAAATATCACCTGTTCAAAGTAACCTAGGGGTATTACAGTTAATTTCAAATGCGAAGCTTTCGGTAAAAATTGAATGCTACCTTATTTACCCCATCACCATATTCTTGCATCAAAAAGAGCACAGGCCACTCAACTTCAGCAAGGCTGCTGGATCCGCCCAGGATGGCGGGGACCAGACCCACCGGGAGGAGGAAAGGCACCAGCTGCTGCGGAGGCCGAGGTCAGCAGCACGGAACTCGAACAGAGTGGGGGCCCACTCGGGGTGGGGCTGCTGCTTTCTCGCTGAGCCTTCTGTTAGCCTCACTATTTAGTCCTCAGACGCACCCAGCATCCTGTACCTGAAGTCTCCGGGCAGGTCCCATGCATGAGGCCGAACATGTTTCCGCAGGCCTTGCTCACCGCAGCCATCTTGGCCAGCACCGGGAGGTTGTGAATTACAAACGACACCTCGTTCCTCTGCTGCTTGGCCAGGTTCTGTGCATGGCCCAAAATCCCGAAGCCCGTGATGTCAGTGGCGGCGTGGGCATTGAACGTGTGCATGAGTCCTGCAGCTGGGAGAGAGAGGGGGCGACTCTGAGAAAAAACACCTTTCCTCAACTCAAAAATCTTACGTCCACAATTAATCTGCAACTTCCTTACTTGTCAGGGAGATGACGTATCGGAATAATGAAAACGCAATGTAAAATCAACCAAAGACATAGTGAAATTCCAAAAGTTCTTATTTCAGTTTGAGCCACCTGAAAACTATCAGAAGCTTCAATCAATAGTAGTTTTCCAGTAAACTAAAAAAACTATGCAGAGGGATTATGATCTCAGTGGAAGGTAAACCAGCCAAGACCATCCTAAAACCAAAGACTGGCACTTTTTTCCTTTTTTGAGATGGAGTCTCGCTCTGTCATCCAGGCTGGGGTGCAGTCGTGCGATCTCGGCTCACTGCAACCTCTGCCTCCAGGGCTCAAGTGATTCTCCTGCCTCAGCCTCCTGAATAGCTGGGACTACAGGTGCGCACCACCACGCCCAGCTAATTTCTGTATTTTTAGCAGAGACAGGGTTTCACCATATTGGCCAGGCTGATCTTGAACTCCTGACCTCATGATCCGCCCGCCCTGGCCTCCCAAAGTGCTGGGATTACAGATGTGAGCCACCACACCCGGCCAAGACCAGCACTTTTTAAGAAGGCCTTGCTCAGCATCAAGGTACTCCTGCTAAAGGTGAATTGCGTGCAAGTTTATTTTTAAATTTCCTTTTTTTTTTTTTTTTAAAAGACAGAGTCTTGCTCTATTGACCAGGCTGGAGTGCAGTGGCATGATCATAACTCACTGCACTTGGGCTCAGGCAATCGTCCTGCCTCAGCCTCCCAAAGCGCTGGGATTACAAGTGTGAGCCACTGCTCAATAATATTCCATACTACAGATACATTTTGTTTATCCATTCATCCACTCACCTACTATTATTTAATTATCCATTCACCCGACCTATTATTTAATTTTTTAAAAATTTATAGACTTTATTTTTTGGAGCAGTTTTGCGTTTAGAAAGAAATTAAGTAGGAAGTAACAAATCCTCAGTGCTCTACCTGATCCCCTTCCTCTCCGATAACCTCTGGCCACCACTGATCTTTTCTGCATCTCTACAGTTTTGCAGAATGTCATGCAGTTGGAATCCTTCTGTATGGAGCTTTTTCAGACTGGCTTCTTTCACTTAGTAATATGCACTTAAGATTCCTCCACATCTTTTCATGGCTTGATAGCTCATTTCTTTTTACTGCTCAATAATATACCATCATACAGATACACTACATTTTGTTTATCCATTCATCCACTCACCTACTGAAGAAATGAATGGCTGCTTCCAAGTTTTGGCAATTATGAATGCTGCTGCTATGAACATTCGTCTGCAGGCTTTTGTGTGAATGTAAGTTTTCAACTTTTTTGAGTGAATATCAAGGAGCACAATCGCTGCATCATATAATAACATATTTAGTTTCATAAGAAACTGCCAAACTGACTTTTAAAGTGGCTGTGCCAGTTTTCAGTCCTACCAGTAATAAATGAGAGTTCCTTCCTGTTTCTCTACATCCTTGCCAGCAGTTGGTATTATCAGTGTTTTTGGGTTTTTTTTTGAGACAGGGTCTCACTTTGTCACCCAGGCTGGAGTGAGGTGGTGCGATCACAGCTTACTGCAGCCTCGACCTCCTGGGCTCAAGGGATCCTCCCACCTCAGCTTCCCAAGTAGCTGGGACTAAGGCGCAAGCCACCATGCCCAGCTAATTTTTTGTATTTTTTTGGTAGAGATGGGGTTTCACCATGTTGCCCAGGCTATTCTCAGTGTTTTGGATTTTAGCCATTCTAACAGGTATGTGGTGGCATCTCAATCACTGCTTTAATCTACAGTTCCCTATTGACGTACCACACTGAAGGTTTCCTTTTATGCTTATTTGCCATCTGCGTTATCTTCTTTCATGGTGTCTGTCAAGGTCTTTGGGCCATGTTTAAATTGAGTTGTTTTTCATTATTGAGTTTTAAGAGTCCTTTGTATATTGTGGATACCTGACCTTGAACAGGTATGTGTTTGGCAAAATTTTTCTCCCAGTCTGTGGCTTGTCTTTTCATTTCCTTAACAGTGTTTTTCACCGAGCAGAAGTTTTTTATATTAATAAAGCCAAACTTAGCAATTTTTAAATAGATAGTGCTTTTGGTGTTATAAAGTCATCACCAAACCCAAAGCCACCTAAATTTTCTCTGATGTTACCTTCTTCCAGTTTTATATTGTTGTGTTTTATTTAGGTCTACGAATCATCAATATGGTCTGGCTCTGTGTCCCCACCTAAATCTCATCTCGAATTGTAATCCCCACATGTCAAGAGAGGGACCTGGTGGGAGGTGACTGAATCATGAGGGCGGTTTCCCTCGTGCTGTTCTCGTCAGGGTGAATGAATTCTCATGAGATCTGATGGTTTTGTAAGTGGCAGTTTCCCCTGCTCTTCTCTGTCCTGCTGCCTCATGAAGAACCTAGGTGCCTGTTTCCCCTTCACCATCTGCCACGACTGTAAGTTTCCTGAGGCCTCCCCAGCCATGTGAAACTGTGAGTAAATTAAACCTCTTTCCTTTATAAATTACCCAGTCAGCTGGGCATGGTGGCTCACGCCTGCAATTCCAGCACTTTGGGAGGCCAAGGTCAGGAGTTCAAGACCAGCCTGACCAACATGGTGAAACCCCGTCTCTACTAAAAATACCAAAATTAGTGGGGTGTGGTGGCGTGCGCCCTGTAATCCCAGCTACTCCAGAGGCTGAGGCAGGAGAATCGCTTGAACCTGAGAGGCACAGGTTGCAGTGAGCCGAGATCGCCCCACTGCACTCCAGCCTGGGTGACATAGTGAGACTCTGTCTACAAAAAAATAATAATAGGCCGGGCACAGTGGCTCATGCCTGTAATCCCAGCACTTTGGGAGGCCGAGGCGGGCAGATCACGAGGTCAGGAGATCGAGACCATCCTGGCTAACACGGTGAAACCCTGTTATCTACCAAAAATACAAAAAATTAGCAGGGCGCAGTGGCGGGCGCCTATGGTCCCAGCTACTCGGGAGGCTGAGGCAGGAGAATGGCGAGAACCCAGAAGACAGAGCTTGCAGTGAGCCAAGATAGCACCACTGCACTCCAGCCTGGGCGAAAGAGCGAGACTCAGTCTCAAAAAAAAAATAATAATAATAATAATAAACGAATAAATAAATTATCCAGTCTTGGCTATTTATAGCAGTGTGAAAACACACTAAACATTCATTTTGAGTTAATCTTCATGAAAGGTGTAAGATCTGCATCCAGAATAATTTTCTTCATGTGAATGTCCACTTGTTCCAGCACCATTTGGTGAAAAGACTCTTTTCTCCAATGAATTGCCTTTACTCCTTTGTCAAAAATCAGTTGACTAGGCCAGGTGCAGTGGCTCACGCCTGTAATCCCAGTACTTTGGGAGGCGGAGACAGGCGGATCACAAGGTCAGGGGTTCAAGACTAGCCTGGCCAACATGGTGAAAACCCATCTCTACTAAAAATACAAAAATTAGCCAGGTGTGGTGGCAGGCGCCTATAATCCCAGCTACTTGGGAGGCTGCGGCAGAAGAATCACTTGAAGTCGGAAGGCGGAGGTTGCGGTGAGCCAAGATCCTGCCACTGCACTTCAGCCTGGGCGAAAGAGCAAAACTCCATCTCAAAAAAAAAAAAAAAAAAAAAAATCAGTTGACTATAATATGGACCTACCTCTGGATTCTCTATTCTGTTCCTCTGATCTATAACTTTTTTTTTTTTTTGAGACATGGTCTCACCCTGTCACCCAGGCTGAAGCGTAGGGGTATGATCACCACTCACTGCAGTCTCAACATCCTGGGCTCAAGTAATCCTCCCACCTCAGCCTCTCGAGTAGCTTAGACTACAGGAATGCACCAGGCGCAGCTAAAGAGACGAGATGGGGTCTCACTATGTTGCCTAGGCTGGTCTCCAACTGCTGGACTCAAGTGATCCTCCTGCCTCAACCTCCCAAAGTGCTGGATTATAGGTGTGAGCCACTGTGCCTGGCTATAACTTTCTTACAAGTAACAACAAATTACAGAAAATTTTTATTTCCAAATGAATTGTAAAACAATAGGTAAAAGATAATTGTGGTACATTTCTCTGGTAGAACATTATTTAGTCATTAAAAATTATGTGTACTGTGGCTCACGCCTATAATCCCAGCACCTTGGGAGGCCAAGGAGGGTAGATCACCTGAGGTCAGGAGTTCGAGACCAGCCTGGCCAACATAGTGAAACCCTGTCTCTACCAAAAATACAAAAATCCACCGGGCATGGTGATGCGTGCCTGTAGTCCCAGCTACTGGGAAGGCTGAGGCAACAGAACTGCTTGAACCTGGTAGGTGGCAGTTGCAGCGAGCCGAGATCACACCAATGCACTCCAGCCTGGGCGACAGAGTTAGATTCTATCTCAAAAAAAAAAAAAAAAAAAAAGTTTACTAGGATACATAATATGGGAAACAGTAGTCATGTCAAAACAACAAAAGCAGGCACTCCAAATACATATACTTATACTAACCATTACATAGTGAAAACTTATACTAACCACTACTTTAAAACAACAATAGTAAATCACCAGCCAAACATGAAAAAAAGTCCTGGAAGAATACATAAAAATGCTAGCTGGAGCTGTTTTGGGTGGAGGGACTATGGACAACTTTTTTCTGTACTATTTTCCATTTTCTAAAAACTTTTCTATAATAAGCATGTAATTCTTTTATAGTAGAAAAAATGTATAAAATAAATGGGAAGAGAAGACATATTAAAAAACGCTTTCTAAACATAGTGTGCCATTGTAAACTGTGGTGAACACTTTGGAAGACAGTTTGGCACTATCTATAAAAGCTGAGCCAGTACTGATCTCTTACACGTGCCTCAGAGGGCTGGGCCAAGGAGGTCCCTAGCAGTCGCCCCAGTGTGAAACAGGAGAGCAGAGAAGCCAGTGGAAAAATCAACACAGCCAAAAGGAATCTACTACAGCTACATGTAACAAGGAGACTCTCAGGAACAATGGTGAAAAAAACAAGTAAAAAAAATGCAAAACTAATTTGCTGCTTAAGAACACAAGGCCTGTGCAATAAAAATCTTCTAAAATGCAAGAAAATAAACACAAAATTCAGTGGTTACACCTAAGCAGGAATGCAGGGGATGGGTGGGAGTGGGGGCACTTCTAGACTTCCAAGGTTATGTTCTGGAAATAGCTCCAGTATCTTAAACTTTCTAAATTTCCATTCTGAATGGTTTGCTTCCAAATCTTACACAGGTAACCCACACAAATGCTTTCTAGAAATAGTTCCTCTGGTATGTCAGAAGTTAGGACTTCCTTCTTAATTATAAAGCACTGTAAGTCAGGGACCATCTGCAGTGATCTATGGAATGCCAACCTGGTACCAGGAGAAGACGGTCTGTAGTCACTGGCCAAAAACCTGGCCACCTACCCTGAGACAGTATGTGGCCAGAAAAGCCTAAGACATTTACTGTCTTGGACCCCTGGGACCGAAGCGCCCTTCCCACCTGTCATACCTGTCCTGTTGAGCCTCGCCATGTTCATCATCGCCTCCTGGTAGGCCAGCTCTACATCTTCTTGGGTGACCACTAGTTTAATCTTATTCCATTTCTCAGGCTGATAATAGAAATGTAGGTGAGGGAGAGAAAGAGAGGAAAATGTGATTAATCTTTACTTCTAGCAACTGAGAAAAACAGCAACTTTTTCTTATTTAACTTCTAGGGACTTTAATTCAGAAAACTGAATTTTCCAACTCTGGTTTTTCTGTGGATAGTATTTTAGGTGTCCATTAGACCTGTCAGCATGGCGTCTTTTCTGTTCTCATCCCACATTTCTGTAATCAAATGCTGTGATTTATTGGGTATGTGTAGTCTAGCGGGACACACGGTGGCACTGCTGTACATGCAGTGTAGTGTCCTGCTAGTGGAGAAAGGCTCCCCCATCCCTGACACTCCCTGCCTCACTTGCTTCCAGTTCCCTGCTAGCTCAGGCCTGGGAGGTGGGGCTGGAAGGCACCTCTGCGCAACATCCCCGCAGTGGCCTTCTGCTCTGCTCCCCATCACAGGGGGAGGAGGGAAAAACTGCTAAAGAACGTGGCAGCCTTAGAGAATTTCTCTACCCTGCTACATGAAAAGCTAAGATATACCAGGTTGATGAAAGACGTGCAATTATTGATTATTCTTTCAACTGTTTCTCAGGACTGGTAGTTTCAGATGATAGTTGTAGAAATTAAATGCACCATGATATGTGAGAATATACCCCAATCTTATTAATTTGTGAGTTGTTACGGCAATGAAGAAAACCAATCTTAAAGTATGATTATAGCTCACTGGAAAAATGACTCATGAGACATATCCTCATTATAGATAGATTCATTCTGCACAAGAGAATTATTTATCAAAATGTTCTGAGTTACTAATCAGTTTAAAAAGACAAAACTACCAAACAAAAACAACCAAAAACTGCATAAAACAATTTAAACTGTCAATAACCCTGGTTTTATTTATACCCCAAACACTACGCCTTCCACCAATTCTCCTTCATATTATTTCTTAGTGATGTTTAAGACATGAAAGACGAAGCTATCTCAGGGCCAAGTAAACAAAGCTAACCCCCTGCCGAGCAAATTCTTTACAGAAAAATCTTAAAGCTCCAAGCTGGGGCTTACCTACTGCAATCAAGCATTCAATATGCAAAACTGTTATTTAAAGACTATGAACAATTCCTAGGATTTCTTTAAGGACTTGACTAATATTAACTCCCTGGATATGAAACTAAAAAACCTCATTTCCCAAATCCGCCAACAAAAATTACCTGCAAACGTACCATTCCCCTCCCTCCCATCACAGCAGTGGTTTACTCACGATATCCAGCCACTGGTGCACAGCCACTGCCACCTGTGTCCCCAGGGGTTTTGTCAACACCAGCACGTCCCCTGGCACTGCATTGTCTGGCCTGAAGAAAAGAAAAGGGCATGTTCTAGCCAAACTAACCAAGGAGATGAGCTCATTGTTATTAACACAAGAGAAGGAATAATCTGTCAAAAATATATCTGCCTTTGCATTTACTTAAATTGAAGCCAACTACCAGCATGTATGGGACAGAGCCTTGCAACCTGCTACTGAGGCTATTGCTGGAACAAAACATTCAGCCGTCAGGCTGGACACAGTGGCTCATTTCTGTAACCCCAGCAAGATGGGAGGATCATTTGAGCCCAGGAGTTCAGGACCAGCCTGGGCAACACAACAAGGACCCCATTTCAAAAATAATATACATATTTTTAAAAAGAATGAAACATTTAGCCTTCAAACGTTTCATCAGGCCCAGATTTCCCCTCGACCACATACGAGTGTATGTGTAATTTTCACTACAGACCCACTAGCATTCAAAAGCTTCTGAAACAGAGAGTGCTTCTTTATGATCACTGATATGCTAGAGACTCAGGACGGATTTTTCGGCCCAGGGGTTTGGTGGATTTGCAGGCAATCTGTGGGTCTAATGTCTTGGTGATTTCTGCCTCCAGGTTCTCAAACTCAGACTGACCGATGGTGAGTTTCCTACCTGGCACCCAGATGCCTTGGTGGTCCCTGTCTTAGAGACAGAAGGCAATACTAAAAAGGCACCTCTAAAAGATGACAACTGGTGCCCCGAATGAAACATCTACCAGACTTGCATTCACACTACCAGGAAGCAGGTCTGAGAGTTGTGCCTTTCGCAGCTTCAGCAGCTGAGCTCCTGAATCGTTCCATTCCCCGATGCTGGCCTCCTCAGGTACTCACCCAAGTCGATGAAAACAAAGCCAGGGCCACAGACTTCAATACCAACACCCAGCTCCCCAGCTCAACCTATATCATTTGTATCCACTCTCAGCTTTGAAAAATAGAATTCTGTGACTACGCAAGAAACTTGTTTTCCAAAAACCAGACCTGAAGACATAAATGTCTTCGAATTCAGACTCAGTTGTACCATAAAGTTGATGTTCTTTTTTAATTTTTTAAAATTATACTTTAAGTTCTAGGGTACATGTACACAACATGCAGGTTTGTTACATAGGTATACATGTGCCATGTTGGTTTGCTGCACCCATCAACCCGTCCTTTACATTAGGTATATCTCCTAATGCTATCCCTCCCCCAGCCCCCTACCCCCGACAGGCCCTGGTGTGTGATGTTACCCGCCCTGTGTCCAAGTGTTCTCATTGTTCAACTCCCACCTATGAGTGAGAACATGCGGCGTTTGGTTTTCTGTCCTTTTGATAGTTTGCTTAGAATGATGGTTTCCAGCTTCATCCATCTCCCTGCAAAGTACATGAACTCATCCTTTTTTACGGCTGCATAGTATTCCATGGTGTGTATGTGCCACATTTTCTTAATCCAGTCTATCATTGATGGACATTTGAGTTGGTTCCAAGTCTTAGCTATTGTGAATAGTGCTGCAATAAACATGTGTGCATGCGTCTTTATAGCAGCATGATTTATAATCCTTTGGGTATATACCCAGTAATGGGATTGCTGGGTCAAATGGTATTTCTAGTTCTAGATCTTTTTTTTTTTTGAGACTGAGTTTCACTCTGTCACCCAGGCTGGAGTACAGTGGCACGATCTTGACTCACTGCAACCTCCGCCTCCCGGGTTCAAACGACTCTCCTCAGTCTCCTGAGTAGCTGGATTACAGGCGCCTGCCATCGTGCCCAGCTAATTTTTTGTATTTTTAGTAGAGACAGGGTTTCACCATGTTGGCCAGGGTGGTCTTGAACTCCTGACCTCAGATGATCCACCCGTCTTGGCTTCCCAAAGTGCTGGGATTACAGGCATGAGCCACCATGCCCAGCCAAAAGACTGACTTTTCTTAACAAGACATCAAACGTGGAAAGAAACTTCTCCAAAGAAGATACACAAATGGGTGGTAAGCACATGAAAAGATGCTCGGCCTCATCAGTCATCAGGCAGACACAAATCAAAACCACAAAGACATTCCACTTCACACCCAGTAGTCTGGCTAGAATCCAAAAGAGACAGGAAAACAAGTACTGGAGGGGTCACAGAGAAATTGGAATCCTCATACATTGCTGCTGGGAACGTAAAATGGCGCAGCCATGTTGGAGACCAGTCTGATGATTCCTCAAGTTAAACATAATTACCACATGACCCAGTCAATTCTTAGGTATACACCCAAGAGACTGGAACTTATGTCCACACAAAAACTTAGAATGTTCATGGCAGCATCATTCCTAATAGGTGGAAACAACCCAAAGGTCCGTCACCTGAGGAATGGCTAAATAAAGCAGGGTCCATCCATGCAATGGATTATACAGCCATGGAAAGGAATGCAATACTGATTCATGCCACAACACGGATGGACCCGGAAAACATTCCGCTATGGGAATGAAGCCAGACACAGCATGTCATACTGCACGATTCCATTTCCATACAATGTCCAGAACAGGCAAATCCTTAGAGACAAAAGCACATTCTTGGTTGCCAGAGGATGGGAGCAGGAGGGAAATGGGAGTGAGCTACAGGGCTTCTTTTTGGGGTGATGATAACATTCTGGAATTGGATAGTGGTGATGGGTGCACAACCTTGTCAATACTAAAAACCAACACATTGTGTACTTCAAAATGCTGAATTCTATGTTATGTGAAATTTTGTTATGTGAATTATACTTCAACTAAAAAACCTAAAATGTCAGCCGGGCGTGGTGGCTCACGCCTGTAATCCCAGCACTTTGGGAGGCTGAGGCGGTCGGATCATGAGTCAGGAGATCGAGACCATCCTGCCTAACATGGTGAAACCCCATCTCTACTAAAAATACAAAAAATTAGCCGGGCGTGGTGGCAGGCGCCTGTAGTCCCAGCTACTCGGGAAGCTGAGGCAGGAGAATGGCGTGAACCCGGGAGATGGAGCTTGCAGTGAGCCGAGATCATGCCACTGCACTCCAGCCTGGGCGACAGAGTAAGACTCCGTCTCAAAAACAAAAACAAAAACATCTAAAATGTCTTAAAAATAGGATTAAAATACTGACACATGCTACAAAATAGATGACCCTTAAAAGTATGCTAATACTATGCTAAGTGACAAAATCCAGGATGGAGCAGGAGGAGTGAACAGTGAGAGCAGAGGAGGATGGGGTTTCTTCCTGCAGTGATGAAAACATCCTAACATCAACTCCGGTAATGGCTGTACAACTCTGAGTATACTCCAAACCACTGACTCTTCAAATGGGTGAATGGTATAGTACGCAAATTATATCTTAATACATCTATTTTTTTTTTTTTTGAGATGGAGTTTCGCTCTTGTTGCCCAGGCTGGAGTGCAGTGGCGCGATCTTGGCTCACTGCAGCCTCCGCCTCCTGGGTTCAAGTGATTCTTCTGCCTCAGCCTCCCAAGTAGCTGGGATTACAGGCATGTACCATCATGCCCGGCTAATTGTGTATTTTTAGTAGAGACGGGGTTTCTCCATGTTGGTCAGGCTGGTCTCAAACTCCCGACCTCAGGTGATCCACCCGCCTTGGCCTCCAAAAGCGCTGGGATTACAGGCATGAGCCACCGCGCCCAGCCTTGCGTTCTTGTCTTTTTTTTTTTTTTGGAGACAGAATCTTGTTCTGTTGCCCAGGCTAGAGCGCAGGGACATGATCTCAGCTCACTGCAACCTCCACCCCTGGGGTTCAAGCGATTCTCCTGCCTCAGCCTCCAGAGTAGCTGAAACTACAGGCTTGCGCCACCATGCCTGGCTAATTTTTGTATTTTTAGTAGAGACAGGGTTTCGCCACGTTGGCCAGGCTGGTCTCAAACTCCTGACCTCAGGTGATCTGCCCGCCTCGGCCTACCAAAGTCTGGGATTATATGCGTGAGCCACTGCACCTGACCTTAATACATCAATTTTTAAAAAGAGAGGAGAGAGAAAAACAGGTCAGGTGATATGAAACAAAAATCAACTTACATGATAAATTCATTGGGCTGGCAGACAGTGGTAGCCACTCCTCCCAGGACAATCCAGGGGTTTAGTACTGTTTGGCCGCCTGTTACAGATGTTCCTGCTTCCTCAGCTGCGTCTTTAAAACCTTGGATAATCAGAGGCATCACTTTATCCCTTTCCTAAGGTTGAAAAAGGTACAAATAAAAAGTCAAAGAATTCTGTTCAAAACCCAGAAAATAAGGTTTTTACACTTACCGTTATAAAAAGAACCATAAAATCCTAAAGGAAGTCCTCAAAGTTTACAGACAGGGAAGGTTGTTAGGGGCCAGGCATAATCGCTCAGGCCTGTAATTCCAGCACTTTGGGAGTCCGAGGTGGGCAGAGAGCTTGAGCCCAGGAGTTTAAGACCAGTCTGGGCAACGCAGACAGACCCCTTTCTCTACAAAACATGTAAAAATTGCTGGGTGACCGGGCACAGTGGCTCATGCCTGTATTCCCAGCAGTTTGGGAGGCTGAGGCGGGCAGATCACCTGAGGTCAGGAGTTTGAGACCAGCCTGGCCAACATGGTGAAACCCCGTCTCTACTAAAAATACAAAAATTAGCCGGGTGTGGTAGCATGCGCCTGTAATCCCAGCTACTTGGGAGACTGAGGCAGGAGAATTGCTTGAACCCGGGAGGCAGAGGTTGCAGTTAGCCAAGATCGCACCACTGCACTCCAGCCCTGGGCACAAGAGTGAGACTTCATCTCAAAAAAAAAAAAAAAAAACATTGCTTGGTGTGGTGGCATGTGCCTGTGGTCCCAGCTATTCCAGAGGCTGAAGTGGGAGGATGTCTTGAGCCCGGGAGGCTGAGGCTGCTGCAGTGAGCTCTCATCACACCACTGCACTCCAACCTGGGCAACACAGGGAGATCTTGTCTCAAAAACAAACAAAAACAAAAGCTAGAAAATATTTCACATTGTCATCATTTTATCCAATGCTGGAAGATGTTCTAGACAACAATGTAAATAAAGCCCAGACACCAACATTGTCTGGACTCAGTGCACAGGACCAGCCCTAGGTCTGATGACTGCTGGAAGCCAGCTGTCCAGTGCTCCTCGAGAATCTCAAGACTGGCTTCCTAAGCACAGGTCCCCTGCCCTGCAGTAGGCATCCATCCTACCAAGGCTTGGCTGCAGGCTACGAGTAACCCACACTGACAGAGCCTGCGCCAAGACCACCATGCACCACTGATGACTACAGCCCATGTTCAAGGGCAGGAAAGAGCCTACTGGAAACTCAAGTTTCTCTAAGGCAGGGCAAACTGCTGGGGGCTCTTGGGACAAAAACAAGTACCTGTCTATCTAAATAGGAATTCATCTCTGGTTCAAAGAACAGGTTCAGGCAGCAAGGGCACAGAATGCTAGGCGATGACACAGAGGTGTGAGCCCCTGGTGGCCCTATCCCCTGTCACCATCTACATCCACGACATCCCCAGCCACAGCAGAGGGAGTGCCCTCTAAGTGCCACGTGTCCCACATCTGTAAGGCTGTGCCTGATTCACACTGAGGCACCATTACTATGGCCAAAACTTTATTTTAAAAAATGCACAGGTCGGGCGCGGTGGCTCATGCCTATAATCCCAGCAGTTTGGGAGGCCGAGGTGGGCGGATCACGAGCTCAGGAGTTCGAGACCAGCCTGACCAACATGGTGAAACCCCGTCTCTACTGAAAATATAAAAATTAGCTGGGGGTGCTGGTGTGCCCCTGTAATCCCAGCTACTTGGGAGGCTGAGGCAGGAGAATCGCTTGAACCTGGGAGGTGGAGGTTGCAGTGAGCTGAGCTTGTGCCACTACACTCTAGCCTGGGTGACAGAGTGAGACTCTGTCTCAATAAAACAAAAAAATATATACACAAATGCCTTGGGCCGGGCACGGTGTTTCACGCCTGCAAACCCAGCACTTTGGGATGCTGAGACAGGTGGATTACCTGAGGTCAGGAGTTCGAGAACAGCCTGGCCAACGTGATAAAACCCTGTCTCTAATAAAAATACACAAATTAGCCAGGTGTGGTGGTACATGCCTGTAATCCCAGCTACTTGGGAGGCTGAGGCAGGAGAATTGCTTGAACCCGGGAGGCGGAGGTTGCAGTGGACTGAGATTGCGCCACTACACTCCAGCCTGGGCGACAGAGTGAGACTCCTGTCTCAAAAAAAAAAAAAAAGTCTTGGTTTCAGTCTACTGGGAAGAGAGAAAGGGAGCAGGTGGCAGAAGTGCAGAGATGAATAGGCCAGGCTTCCTCATTTTAATTTACTGGTAACTGCCAAAAAGTGGAGAGCCAGAAGGAGTGCAGGGAGCCATATGGCCTGGGCTCCTCGCTTTCTAGATGGGAAACCAAGTCTAACCAAGGCCAGAGATGCCACCGGGACAACACGGACCAGGCAGCAGCCAGGTAGCTCCTACTTACCCTGTCGGTCATTTTATTACTGACTCCAAGGAGCATCAGCATATTGTCACATTCCGTGACCCCCATTGCATAGAGGTCACTGAGGACATTGGCACACGCTATCCTGCCCTGGGAAGAGAGGGAAACGTGAGAAAGGACGACCGGGGACTTTCCATCTGCAGAAACTGAGTGAGCCATGGAGTGGACTCCACAGAGAACGTGGGGACTTTCCAGGAGTAGCAGCTACTGGGATGGGGTCCTCAGTTTCTATGATTTGCAGACTGGCAACCTTTCCTGCATCACAGAGTCACTAGGCCATTCGTTTTTTCTCAGACATTCCTGTTACCACCTCTTTCTTGTGCAGGACAAAGAATGTACCAGTTTTTCTCCATTCTAAATTTTAGAAGTCTGCAATTTATTTAGATAGGGGAAGGGGTATATGTGCAGCGAATGAGGAGGAGAAGCAAGGTTAGAACCGACAGTCTTGGTGGAAGAGCTATGGAGCGAAAAAGCCTGCAAACAACTCTCCTAAAGAAAAGTTGGAAACAGCCACATATCCCAAACAGATTCTAAAAATGGCTGGCTTTAGTGGTTATAGAGACGGAGATAGTCTTTGTGCACTTGGATTAAGTAATGTCTGCAGCTTAGGCTGGGTGTGATAGCTCACGCCTGTAATCCCAGCAATTTGAGAGGCCGAATCAGGTGGATCACTTGAGGCCAGGAGTTAAAGACCAGCCTGGCCAACATGGCAAAATGCTGTTTCTGCTAAAAATATAAAAATTAGCTGGGCATGGTGGTGTACACCTGTAGTCTCAGCTACTTGGGAGCCTGAGGCATGAGAATTGCTTGAACCTGCGAGGTGGAGGTTGCAGTAAGCTGAGATCGTGCCACTGCACTCTAGCCTGGGCAACAGAGCAAGACTCTGTCAATAAACAACAACAACAAAAAAAAAACAAAAAAAAATTTTGTAGCTTCTTTTCAAGGATGTATGAGATAAACAGAAAAATCATCTTAAGAAACAAATAAAAAAATACCCAGGGCTGAAGTCATATTGTTTTCAAAAGAAAAAGAAGCATTTCCCAGTAAATGATGTCATTTTATTAGGAACTTTAAAATACAATTCAACAGAAATGTGGTAATGAAGATTTTTTTATTGCCACTGGAGATTTTTAAAAGTTAAGTTGCCCTTATCTAAATTTTTATCTTTTGTAGACAATAAAGAGAAAATACAAATTTTCCTTCTGACATAAGGATAATCAAACTCCCAAGTGTTATCATTTCCAATAGCTGTTTAATTGCTTGCTTTATGCTTTCTTATACATTCCTGGAGGTCAGCAATGCAGCTCAACAACCATCTGTGGTGTGGCCGCACTTTCAGTACCATCAAGCCAGTCCACAAGGCCAACAGGTGGTCTACAACTCGCACAAGCCAATCGCTAGTTAGGGGGGTGGTGATTTAGCGCCCCTTCTGTTCTGGGTGTTCTCATTTTAGGAGATGCTGGAAAACAATGGACTGTGGTTTTAGCCATCCCTGCCACCTGGTCATGTGGGACCTGGGCTGTGGCTTACCTGCCCAGTCTCAAGAGTATTGCTCCAGAGGAGAAAACGGACGGATGTGCGGAAGAAATATAGGTTTCCAATAATCTGGTATTTGTCACTGGTACCTGAGGGTGAACACCCCCCACGTGGCTGCCTCATGATAAAGTCCCTACAGTGCAGCCTGATCCCACTGTCCTTGCCACACACGAAGAACACCTGGCATTTTATAGCAAACCGGATTTTCCTAGTCTCTCCACTGGCTCCTCCTGGGTGGTGGCAAATTGGGGTTAAAGGTTGGGTGGATCAAAGGGTGGCTGGCTGCAACTACGCAGTGAACAACTGGGGAACACACCTCAGCAGTGTATCATCAGTAGCCAGGAACTTTAACTCAGTGGTCAGAAACCTACTATGTACAGCGGCACATCACACGGTGGTGGGTGTGCAGGTGGCTGGGTTGAGTGAATTAACCAGATATCTGAATTAATGTTTGAGGCATCTAATTGTGATGAGATACTAGCTCCTTAATCTCTTGAAGGAAACATTTAGGATCAGTCCTATTACAGGACAGTAACATCTCCAGCCTAAAACACAGGGGTGATGGAGGTTACCAATGTCAAAGAAGAGAAGGTGCAAGAAAGAAGAAAATGACAAAAACAGGCCATTGACACGCTACTAAACAAGAGGTGTTCTTACTCACAGCATGTACTCAGGTGCAACAGCAGCAGAGGGCCTTCCCTGCTTCCTCCCTAATTGCTTTATGCCCAGTGCCAAGTGTGGGCAGGGGACAGGCCCGACTTCAGCAACTGCAGGAGTCTGGGTAGGGTGGGGCAGTATAGTCGGGATATAACAGAAATAAAACCAAAACCCCACAGATACATACAAAACCCCAGCCACAACCCAAACCAAACGAATAAGCCCTTCCAGTCACAAAAACACATCGGCTCACGCTTACCATCATGTAAGGGTCGTCTACGATCGGGTAAATGTAATCTGTGGTTTGAACCAAGGAAAGCCCACCATGCCTCAAAGGAATGACACAAGTATCCATTCCAATGCCTGTGGAGATGGAAGTCATTAGCATCCAAAAATAAAACGGGAAAGCCATTTCATTTTATATCACCAGTGCTCTGAACAGGAAGAGCTCATAAGATACTTATGGAAACTGCAGGCTGCCAATGAAGCCATGTGTTTCCTATCAAGAAGCGTAACTGAAATAAACGTGAAACATATCCAGCTTAGGATAGAAAATACCAATGAAAATGTTACTCATCAAGACTCAACTCCAATATGGCATAGTTTTAATCCTTAATGATGCCTTGAATAAAAATCTTTTTCACTGTATGACTTTTATTATTTTACTGTATTACTGTAGCGTGTGACTGGTACCATATACAACTTCTTTGAAGATGAGAATCCTATAAATGGAACTTGGGTTATCTTAACTATAGTTATTTTGCGTACATCTTTATAGACATTATCGTATTGTCCCATCAGAAACTATGTAAAATATTTTTACATTGAAAAATGCTATTATTACTTATACATTTTAGTCAAAAGTGAAAATGACACACACACATGAAATGAAAGGACAAATCCCAATCGACAATTCAACGGAAATTTCCAATCAAGCCTGGATATAAACACTCTGGCATCTATGTCAGAGGGGTCCCAAGACCACCAGTAGTAGTCAAGATAAGCTACTCCTTGTCTTGGAGATAAGGCTGTACTCCTTTCAAAATTACTTGTAATGCAGGCATTTTACAAACTCAGACTAGCATTCCCACCAAGAAAGCTGAACACAGTGAGCAGCCCTACACCCCTCAGAAGGACACTCTTCTGTCCTCTTATGAGGACAGCTGTTCCTTGGTATCTGTGGGGGACTGGTTCCAGGACTCCCACAGACACCAACATCCACAGATGCTCAAATCCCTGATTTGAAATGTCCCAATATTTGCATATAACCTACACACAGCTTCTCACATACCTTAAATCATCTCTAGATCACCTATGACACCCAATATGATGTGAATGCGATGTAAGTATTTGTTATGCTGTACTGTTTAGGGAATAATGACAAGACAAAAAAAAGTCTGTGCATGTTGAGATGCAACCATCCACTTCTTTCCCTGCATATTTTCAGTCTGTGGTTGGTTGAATCCCCTACGAGGATTCCGCAGATACAGAGGGGGATGCTGTACTTCTACTTTGCAGCCCAATAGCCAAAAGCAGGGAAAAAGCCAGAATTAGGACAAAAGGAAGCAAATTATGTGCCTGAATCTACCCTGTAAATTCAGAATTTCAAACAAGTTTAAATCATATCTGAATCGCACTAAAACGACCTTTAATATTCTGCGTAAGTGAAAGGGCCGTGAACCACTGCCTCACTTGGTCTCATGACAGCAGCAGACCTCACAGAGGCCGGTCATGGAGGCACCAGATCTTTCCTGCCGCAAAAATGAAATCGCACTCAATAAAAAGCCATAGTCTGTGAAGACAGGCTGATTTTTATCACACTACATAACAAAGCAGAAACTCTTGCTGGAAGACCTCGCTTAGGGAATGGAGAAGTGAAGTGAAGTTCAGAATGGCAAGTTTCAACAATTTCAGGCACTGGATCAGTTTTCATTTGTCAGAGGAGAACGTGTGAGATAATTCACGTAAACAGCCCATGGGCACAACCTCTCAGAAATTTGTCTCACCACACTCTTTAGCACCTAAATAGAAATACCACTCTTTAACTCAATGGATTCTCCCTAAATGGAGAATCCGACAAATTAAATTCCGACAACTGGTTATTCTGAGTATATTATTATTCACTTTGGAAAACAGTAAGAGGCAGTTTTCTTTCAGGCTTCCATTTAAACTGGAGGACTACTGAAAGAGACACTAAAATTGTTGCTGAATGTTAGCTTTAAATGTTCTTAATTTGAATAATCTTAAATTTGAATTACATACATTTGATTTGTAAAGCGCTTTATTTCTAAACTTAGCAAGTCCTTTGATCAGAGTAACGGGGGACTCTTGAGCACGCCCCTAGGGCTGAAAAGCAGCTCTGTTATCCATGGTTTCTCTTTCACACCTGTGCCACCATAGTCTACTAGAATAGGGTCTGGTGCTGTCCAATGTGGTTGACACTAGACACAGGGGGTGGCTGCGCATCTGACAAACAGGTGCTGTAAGTATAAAACAGACAACTGATTTTAAACACCTAGTACCAAAAACCAACATCTCATTAATAATGTCTTATATATACATACTGAAAAGACATTTTTATATATTGTGCTAAATAAAATAGATTATAATTAACTCCACCTGATTTTTGTTATCGGGTTTTTAAAAATATTACTTTAAATTTGAAAATTACACATGTGGCTTGCATTGTATTTTTGGACAGCATTGGTCTGCAGTGATTGGTTTAGAAATCACCAATCACATTTCAAGGAAGGAAGAGAGAAGGGGTGAGCCTGAGATGCCCATAGGCCTTGAAAAACTAGCGTTTCAAATGGAAAGACAGAGGGACGGTCCAGAGGGATGGTAACTGGGAACAGAGGAAAATGCCACAGGGTCGGGGAAGCCTTAAATACTAGACAGAACAGTTTAGGTTTAATGACCAGGAGGCAATGGGCAAACTTGCTGGAAGGTTTTCAGCAATACTGACATCCTCCATCAGAAAGACAACCTAAGTTATCACACCACTACCCACCCCCAACCCCCGCACCGCACCCCACCCCCAGCAGCAGCAATCATTACTTGATAGCTCCTAGGCACCAGGCAACAAATGTCTCCGGTTCTAAGGCACACTTCTTTCAACATTTCTTTAATTAGGACACATTTAGTAATCGTGTGTACATTTAAAAGCTATTTTGGTTAACCCTTCAATTAACACCATTTTTGAAGCCAGAAAACATGACATTTAATTAGAAAAAAGTTAAAAACATAAACAGGCCGGGTGCGGGGGCTCATGCCTTTAATCCCAGCACTTTGGGAGGCCGAGGTGGGCGGATCACTTAAGAGTCAGGAGTTCCAGACCAGCCTGACCAACATAGTGAAACCCTAACTCTATTAAAAATACAAAAAAATTAGCTGGGTGTGGTGGTGCGCGTCTGTCATTCCAGCTACTTGGAGGGAGGCTGAGGCATGAGAATCAGGCCTGGGAGGGCCTTGAACCCGGGAAGCAGAGGTTGCAGTGAGTTGAGATTGCACCACTGTACTCAAGCCTGGGTGATGGAGTGAGACTCTATCTCAAGAAAAAAAAAGATGGCCGGGTGCGGTGTCTCACGCCTGTAATCCCAGCACTTTGGGAGGCCGAGACAGGTGGATCACGAGGTCAGGAGATCGAGACCACTGTGAAACCCCGTCTCTACTAAAAATACAAAAAATTAGCCAGGCATGGTGGCCGGCGCCTGTAGTCCCAGCTACTTGGGAGGCTGAGGCAGGAGGATGGCGTGAACCTGGGAGGCGGAGCTTGCAATAAGCGGAGATCGCGCCACTGCACTCCAGCCTGGGCGACAGAGCAAGACTCCGTCTCAAAAAAAAAAAAAAAGTTAAAAAAATAAACATACAGCCGGGTGCGGTGGCTCACGCCTGTAATCCCAGCACTTTGGGAGGCTGAGGTGGGTGGATAACCTGAGCTCAGGAGCTTGAGACCAGCCTGGCCAACACCGTGAAACCCCGTCTCTACTAAAAACACAAAAAAATTTAGCTGGGTGTGGTGGCATGCGCCTGTAGTCCCAGCTACTTGGGAGGCAGAGGCAGGAGATCATTGCTTGAACCTGGGAAGCGGAGGTTGCAGTGAGCTGAGATTGTGCCACTGCACTCCGGCCTGGGCGACACAGTGAGACTTCATCTCAACAACAACAACAAAAAAGGTGAAAAACACCCATACATATATACCATATATACTGGTGTACAGAGAGTATACACATACATGTATTATATATGTAAGTACAGACATACATGGCACACCTACACACATTTTTGGTACAACAATGCAAAACAGTAATCTTTTTTTTTTTTTTGAGGCAGGGTCTCACTCTGTCTCCCAGGCCGCAGTACAGTGGTGTGACCTCAGCTCACTGTAGCCTCTGCCTCCCGGGCTCAAGGGATCCTCCCACCTCAGCCTCCCGAGTAGCTGAAACTACAGGTGTACACCAGCAAGTCCAGGTAACTTTTATATTTTCAGTAGAGACGGGTTTCACCATTTTGCCCAGGCTGGTCTTGAACTCCTGACCTTGAGTGATCCGCCCATCTTGACCTCCCAAAGTGCTGGGATTACAGGTGTGAGCCACCGCACCCAACCCCAAACAGCAATTATTATTTTATAGATTAGGAAGCTGAGGCTCAGGAGGGCTGGGTGACATTCATGACATTATATGAGTGACTAGTAAGTAACTGTGCCAGAGGAAGTTATAAATAGTAATTCTTACTTTATCCCGTAATGTTTTAATTTCATTGGTTTTTGAGCATTAAGTATTAATAGCTTTTTTTCTTGACAGTTATCTAACAGCTTCCTCAGTATATTCTCATTTCTCGACAAATAAGCCAACATCAAACCCAGCTCGCTCACGTGGTATTTCTCCACAGCTTGGCCATCAGCTGGACGGCAGGAACTGTTTTCAAACTGAGCTCCTCAAAGTCCTGCAGGTCACCAGAGACTGGGGTGTAACATTTCTTCCTTTCCAACAAAAGCAAGTCTGCTTTTATCTGCTTTCTCTATCTGGGAGTAAAGGAGACCCCAGGCTCATAACCAATGAACCTTACAAAATAATGGGCAAAAACAAATGAAATGAAAACCTTGGCTGGGTGTGGTGGCTTACACCTGTAATCCCAGCACTTTGGGAGGCTGAGGCAGGCAGATCACCTGAGGTCAGGAGTTCGAGAACAGCCTGGCCAACATGGTAAAACTCCATCTCTACTAAAAATACAAAAATTAGCCGGGCATGGTGACAGGGGCCTATAATCCCAGCTACTCAAGAGGCTGAGGCAGAAGAATTGCATGAACCCAGGAGGCAGAGGTTGCAGTGAGCCAAGATCACGCCACTGCACTCCAGCCTGGGTGACAGAGTGAGAATCCATTACAAAAAAAAAGGAAGAAAACTGATTAAGTCACACAGTAATTATCGAACATCCAAACCTCCGAAACTATGCGTCCAACACAAGAAAAGTGATCACAGTCTTGTACTGTGTACTTAATAAACTGCACAAGAAACATGAATAAACAATATCCCAGGAGCCCAGAATTTGTTTCTAAGCTCTGTGTTTGGGAAAAGTGAAATCACTCATGACATCAGGAATGTAGTAAAGAAAAAGACATTGCCCTGGTTCCAGATGACATCCTGGGGTCAAGAACAGATCCATCCAGTCCTGGGTCTGGAGCAGTCCCACCTCCTCACCACAACACGCTTTTCGCCCGATGCACCCTGCAGAGAACCCCAATGCCCTCCTGACACAGTCACTGCCATCCAAGTACGGCACAAGAACCCTAAGGCTGGAACCGCCTTTCCTAGGGCAATGAAGGGAATGTGAGCATTTTAGGAGTCCTTTTAGGAAAAGGGAATAAAGTATTTCTGCTTAATCTTCAGCTAACAGAAAATTCAATTTAATTAAAATTGAAAATAAAAATTAAAAAGTTTTTACTGTAATAACAATCTCAATTGCATACTCCATGATTTAAAAACTGTCAAGAGTACCCCTCTTGATGCGTTTCAAGTACTTTCTCTACATAAGTTACAAGAACATAACATAGCAATCATAACATTGATTGCTCTTCTAATCCTTCCCACAAAAATTAAAAAAAAATAACAGAGGGGTACGATGTACACTATTTGGGTGATGGCTACACTAAGAGCCTAGTCTTCACCATTATGTAATATATTCATGTAACAAAACTGCATGTGTATTACCCAAATCTATAAAAGCAAAAAAATTAATAATAAAAAATAAACAGGCAATATGGGAGGCGAGAAATCCAGTTTTTGACTCACTGATTGGATCACAGACCATCAAAGAAACACTGGGTTACCTACCAAGCCTTGGCATAACGGCTCCCAGAAACTGCTCATCTTCTTGGAAGTGGTTCTCCTGTAAAGATTCCAGCAATTTTTGCAGGACATCTTGGGGCACTTTGCAGCCTGTGCCCTTCAGTTCAGTGAATCTGGTTAGCCGGAAGCTTTTGTCCAATTCGTAACTTTCCGGGTTAAAGGACTCCCGCGTAGACATGGTTCTTGGGCCCCGCTCTCCTCACAGCTCAGCCCCTCCCCTCCCTCTGCGGGTTGGCTGGGTTCTTTATGGATCCACCTGGGTGTCACCAAAACACAAAGATGCCATGAAAAGAATTCCCACTGGAACCTGCCAGCGAATCAAGTGAATACATGACAGCGAAAAGTCAATGTGACAAGGGCTGAAATCATCAAGACCACTTATATTCACCACAGCAGTGCATATGACAAAATAGATCTTTTCATAAAGGGACTGTGTCAGCACAGACATCTATGCAAAATCTGACATCTGGACTGTGGTTTTAACTGTGGCAAGAGGGCCAGCCTGCAGGTTCACATGACACCATGCCACCTTGAACAGCAAACCCCAAAGGTTCTTCTAGGACTCAGCATTAGAACAGCACCTCTGGGCACTTCATGTGTCAACCTGGAAGCACTGTGGTTCAGAAAGCGGCGGTCCTCGCTAAGGTGACTTTTCCGCAAAATCTTTTGCTTCATCACATAGAAGAATGAAACGCCCAATACAAACTTGTCAGAAAAGGGCATTAATGTAAATGCATTGGACAAAATTCTTCACGATGCTAAATCCTAATTTTAGAAAAACACGTTTTCCCTCTGAGCCCAAAGAATATACAACACAAGGTTGGGCGTGGTGGCTCATGCCTACAATCTCGGCACTTTGGGAGGCCAACGCGGGTGGATCACCTGAAGTCAGGACACCAGCCTGGCCAGCATGGCGAAACCCCGTCTCTACTAAAAATATAAAAATTAGCTGGGCGTGGTGGTGCGCACCTGTAATCCCAGCTACTTGGGAGGCTGAGGCAAGAGAATCGCTTGAACCTGGGAGGCGGAGGTTGCAGTGAGCCGAGATCGAGCCACTGCACTCCAGCCTGGGCGAGAGTGAGACTCCGTCTCAAATAAAAAATAAAAAAATATACAACGCAATCCAAAACTAATAGGAGTCCTCTCTAAAGGGCACAACTTAAAAACTACAGTGGCAGTTTAACACAGTAAGGTCTGTGTTCTTCAGGCGAAAGCCTGGAAAGTTCTCTGATGTTTTCACGCAGTGCTATTTCCTAGAAAGCAAACATCCAGCCCAACAAACTAGTAACACATCATTAACAAAATATGCTACTCCTCATTGACATTTCATTGCAGAACCGAAACAATAAATTAAGCCATACTAAATCACCAGCATTTCGGCCCTGTGTACCACCGTTAGGTTTCTGGAACAAGCACTCCTACGTTTTTTAGCCTTTGGGGCTAAAGGAAAAAACAACATGTGTTCCTCGAGTTTACAAACCTCCAGACTGATACTTTATTGGGACTAGAATTACAAACACCCCAAGTTTTAAGGTCGGTTTCTCCTATAAAATTTATGATTAAGAACATAATTCCCATTTATAGAGTTTTCCATCCCTTGGGACGCACATCGCTCATAAATCTCACGAAGCCCGAGTTTGGGCAGTAATCCAAACCGTCTTCACGAAAACACGGTTTGAGATGAGCAATGATTTCGGTGGGAAACGTAACAACTGAACAGGAGTCAGCCTTCGAACACGATTCCAAGAAGTCTCCCTGCCCAAAAAGAGCAGGCGCTGGCCGCAAGTGACAAGAGACGAGAATTTTGAAGCCATCTTAGAGTTATGGGAAAGTTTGAATACCACTTTGACTTGGAAGGCGTTTCAACAAAAACAACAAAGTCCTTTCCTCAAAAAACACCTCGCATTTAACACAGCCTCACCCCTACCAGGAAAAAAAAAAGAAAAAGAAAAAATCCAACTCACGAGGCATCCAGTTATTTTCCTACCTCCTATCTATTCCTCTCCTGGCTCCCAAAAAGGTGGGGAGGGGAATTGTGTGGCTATCACTTCCTTTTAAATTACTATCTTCTCAAGAGTTTTAAGGGTGGAAAAAAGTTTAAAACACCTTGTATCAGGAAGGCGCTCAGATTTAAAATTCCAAATGGTACTAAGGACACAAATCAGCCTCACATCCTAATGAAAAAAGTACTAGATTCTTACATTTTTGGAGAGCATGGGAAGGGAGGGGGGTGCTGGGGGAAATGTGCAGTGATTAGGGAACCAGGGGGATCCATTTGCATTAATAAGGGACGGTGCCCGGCGACCCCGCAGCCACATGTTTACGCCTTTAAAACAATGGCATGAATATTTAAAGCAACGTTTAGCCCTTTCCTTCCCGGGCACATTTCCATGGTTTGGTTTTTTTTTTTTCCTCCAACGAGCGTGGGGAGCCGGGGAGCCGGTCAGCGGGGTGGGCCCGGCGTGCTGCCCCGCCAACCCCGGACCTACCTCCCCGCCGGCCCCGCACAATGGGGCGCGCTCTCCAGGACGCCCGCGTCGGAGGCGGCCGGGGAGGGGAGCAAGGAACCCGGGGACACCTTCAGGCTCAGGCTCAGGCCCTCGCCGCCGCCTCGGAAGGCCCAGCAGGCCCGGGCTGCGGGCCGGCGGCGGGGCGGAGGCGGCAGCTCGGGGCCCCGGCCGGGCCATCCCTGTTCGGGCCGGCGGGAGGCGGCGGGAGCCGGCGGGCACCGCGCGTGCGGCCCAGGAGCCGGGGAGGACGCCGGCACCCACCCGCCCCGGGTCGACAGGGCCCGCGCGGAGAAAAGGGGAGGCGGGGAGGCCCCGGAGGCACGCCGGGACCCCAGGCCGGCCGCTCCCGCCGCGCGCACGGGCCGCCGCCGCCGCCGCGCAAAAATGTCGGCGGGCGAAAAAATTAACCCCTGCGTGGCCGCCGCCGCCCTCCCCTCCGCTCCTCCCCGCCCTCCCTCCCTCCTTCCCCGGCCCCGCGCGGCGGCGGCGGCGGCGGCGCGGGCGGCGCTTCTTTTTTAAAGCGGCCCCACCAAGCCCGGCGCTGCCCCTCTCCAGGCAGGGCTGGCGGGGCCGGCGGCGCGCGGCTCCCCGGCGGTCCCGGGCGGCCCGGAGGGGGATTTGCAACGGCCGCCGCGGGCCTGCGGACCCAGATTCCCCTTTAAGCCTGCGCCTCCCCCCCGCGCCGGGCCCGCCGCTTACCGGCTCGCTTTGCGCCCTCCGCCTCCTCCCGAAAACGGGCCGCGGGCCGCTCCCACAATGCACCGGGCGCGGCCGGGCTCCCTTAAGCGTCGCCTGAATAAAAATGCCGCGCCCGACGGCGGCGGCGGCGGCGGGGGCCCGGGCCCGCGCCTGGGCGCCGCGGGGGCTCGCCTGCCTCGGCGCGGCCCTGCGGGAGCCGGGCCGCCGCGCTCCCGCCGGCTGGGCGCGCGGGGGTCCTTTAAGGCCGGCCACCTCCCTTTAAGAGGCGGCCCGGGCTGCTGGGTGGCGGCGTGCGGCCCGGGAAGGGGGCGGGGGCGCCGTGCAGCCCCGAGCGCGGCAATGATTGGTCTCGGGGGAGGGGTGGGGGGTTGCAAACCCGAGGAGCGGTGGCATCCGTTGCATGATGCAAAAAAGGATTGATTTCAAAAGTTGCGAGTTGCATTGGCAGCCGCCCTTGGCGCCCGGGCCACCTTTTTCCCGGGCCCCGCTGCAAGGGCCGGGAACGTTTCCGCCACCTGGCCGGGCTCGACCGCGCGGCGCTCTGCGGGGCGCTGTCCCTGCTCCCCGAATGCGCAGCGGAGCGTCCTGGAAGACAATGACCATGGGAACAATTTGCACAGGAGGCTAGGAGCCCAGGAAAAGCCGCCTGGGCGCCAGGCAGAGGTTTTTTGAAAACACAAACGGCGCGTTAGATGCTTGGGGACTCCCAGCATCTGTCCTTCCTATTGTTTAGCTCGGCTCCGGAGTTCACGGGAGCCTCGTGAAATGTGGAGACGTCCTGCAAAGTTTCTTGAACACTCCATGTGCGTGGTAGGAAGTCGAGGAAAAAGGTTTACGGTTCCCCCGCTGGTTGCATTGTTTGTCCTGCACATGTTCGAGCGAACATGGCAGCCGCAACCCTGGATGTGTTCGAATTGACATCGAGGGGGGAGCTTCACGTCGTGAAATAACTTTTTTCCGGGCTGTCGAGATTCTAAAGCATTGCTGATGAAAATAAAGCAAATGCTTTCAGATATCGTTTAGGGCTTCCCTCTAAAACAGCAGTGTGCAAGAATGCCGATCGAACTTTTCTAGGCAGTAGGTCAGCATTTTCCAAATGTATTTGGGAGCAGAAATGTTTTGGGTCACTGGACCGTGCTTTACGTGGCACGGCAGGTTGGCACGCTACGCAGATGCCCTTTTCGTTAACATTTCCGCTTGCCAGTTGCTCCGGGTTTTAATCCTGGGCTGGATGCAGAAGTGATGCCACCTCGAAGACAGGCTGCTCCTGTCTTTGTGTCCTTTCTTCATACCCTGTAGTAAGTTTGCAAAGAACGTGTTAGCCTGCATTCTTTTATTTGATTTTATTTTATATTTATTTATTTTGAGACGGAGTCCCACTCTGTCGCCAGGCTGGAGTGCAGTGGCGCGATCTCGGCTCACTGCAACCTCCGCCTCCTGGGTTCAAGTGATTCTCCTGCCTCAGCCTCCCCAGTAGCTGAGATTACAGGCGCCTGCCACTGGAGGATGGCTTCTCCCAGAGGGGAAGACAGGGTCACGGTTCTCATTAAGAGGGTATTGTACTAGTCAAGCCCGGAGATGTACTTGAACTGAAAGCAAGGGGAATGCAGCCCAGGGAAGGGATTTGGTGTGATTTAGCACGTAGGAAGGAGAGGAAGAAGGATAAGATGACCCCCAGGTTTCCAGTTTGCGGGGGTGGGGGGTGGGGGAGGGAATGAGGAGCGATGCTAATAATTTATCTAAGAACTGCTGAAAGGCAAACAAGTTTCGGGGTGAGTTCAGCTTTGGAAATGTTAAATCTGAGGTCTGCCGGATGGTGTGGGGGTGGGGCTCAGAGTTGCAAATCTCAGGTCTGCCGGATATTCCAGACCAAAGTTAATAGGGAAACAGGTCCGGAATTTGGTGTGGGGATGGAGCTCAGAGATGCAAATCTGGGTGCCATCAGCATGTAAATGGTGTTCGAAGCCTCCGTAAGAGGTGAGATTAACCCCGAAGGGAGAGCTCAGGAAAAAAGTGAAAGAGACCTTGGACAGAGCTCTGCAGAACTTGGAAATCAAGCGGCTGGGCGGGACAGAGGCTGATCCCCGCTGCGTCGGTGGGAGGCCACCATCCTCAGAACCGACTCTTCCTCCCCGCCTCCACCCACCACGAGCTCACCGGGAAGCAGTTCTCTGCCGCAGAGGCCGTAAGCCACAGATGCCTTACTTCATCCAGGGCCACACTACAGCCTTGGCCCAGATCATCTGGCAGAGTCATGCATCCTTTTCTTTGCCGCTGATGAGAGCTTCTTCCTTGGGTACTGCTTTGAGCTAGTCCTACGCTCCCCCGCAACTCCCGGCCTCACCAGAACCCCATTCTAGGGAGCCATCCCCGCTGGATTCTCAGGCTCTGCTGGTTCCGTCCGAGAGATGGTTCTCCTGGGTTGCATTGTCTGGTTGGGAAGCCCCAGACAATGCTTATTTTTAATAAGCTTATTTTTAATAAGCTTAAAAATACCAGTTTACCGCTGAGCAGGGTAGCTCAGGGTGCCTGTAACCCCAGGGCTTTGGGAGGCCAAGACAGGAGGATCACTTGAGGCCAGGAGGTTGAGACCAGCCTGGGCAACATAATGAAACCGCGGCTCTACAGAAAATTTAAGAAGTAGTCAGGTGTGATGGCGCATGCCTATAGTCCTAACTACCTCAGAGGCTGAGGTAAATCATTTGAGCCCAGTAGTTCAAGGCTACATTGAGCTGTAATCATGCCACTACACTCTAGCCTGAGTAACATAGCAAGACCCTGTCTCAAACAAAACAGAGCAAAACAAAAAGAACTAATTTACCAGCCTCACTCACTTGAAAGATTACAGCTAGCAGATACAATGGGATGAATTATGTCCACCACAAAAGGTGTGTTGAAATCCTGACTGCCCCCCATACCTGTGAATGTGGCCTTACTTGGAAATAAAATATTTGCAGATTTAATCAAGGTAAGATGAAGTCATACTCAATTGTGATATGCCCTAAATCCTATGGCTCATGTTCCTAGAAAAAAAGGAATATTTGGGCTGGGCGTGGTGGCTCACGCCTGTAATCTCAGCACTTTGGGAGGCCAAGGTGGGCAGATCACTTGAGGCCAGGAGTTTGAGACCAGCCTGGCCAACATGGCGAAACCCCATCTCTACTAAACGTACAAAAATTAGCTGGGCGTGGTGGCATATGCCTGTAATCCCAGCTTCTCGGGAAGCTGAGGCAGAAGAATCGCTTGAACCCAGGAGGCGGAGGTTGCAGTGAGCTGGGATCATGCCACTGCACTCCAGCCTGGGTGACAGAGCAAGATGTCTCAACAAAAAAAGAAAAAAGAAAAAGAAAGAAAGAAAAGAAAAGGAAGATTTGGAGACAGCGGCACAGAGGAGACACAGGGAAGATGGCCATGCATGTGAAGACCGAGACAGAGGTTGGAGCAATGCAGCTACAAGCTACAGCAGAGGTTGCCGTCAGCACCAGAAGCTGGGAGAGGCAAGGAGGAATTCTTCCCTAGAGCTTTCAGAGGGAGCGTAGCACTGCTGACACTTTGGCTTCCCGCTAGCAGCCTCCAGGATTTAAACTACCCAGCTTGCGGTCCTTTGTTATGGCAGCCATGGGAAACGACTCCAGCAGGTCGGAGGTGTATGTGGTGGGGAAGGGATGTGAAGAATCCCCATTTTGCCAGGCTCCCTGGGTGATTCTGATGCTTTTGAAGAACACTGACCTAAGAATTCCACTTCCTCTGAAACCCAGAGGGACGAGAGGCTGCCTGTTCTATACCCCACATCCTGCTCACCCTAAAGCAGCAAAGCAGCTCCAGTGACATCACCTTCCTGTCACCTGCCCTTCTCATTCGGGGCTCATGCCATCCAACACTGCCACCATCTGCTGCCAGAAGTGTCACTCCCCTGCATGGTTTGAGTCATGCCCATTCAAAAGTGGCCCCTGCTCTGTCATCCCAGGGGATGGAGAGGGTCCATTCTCAGGAATAGCACCTGCTAGATGATGGATGTGCAAATCTGATGACCTTGACCTTAACTCCACTTTAGACACCCATTCTCTTGGCCGTGCTGTGAACCTTCTCGGCCCTGGAAATCTTTCATTTTTTATTCGTTTAGAGATGAGCTCTCGTTATGTTGCCCAAGGTGGTCTCAAACTTCTGGGCTCAAGCAATCCTCCCACCTCAGCCTCCTGAGTAGCTGGGACTACTACCATGCTTAGCTAACCCTGGAAATGTTAAACACCAACACCCTCTCCCCCATCCCTGAGTCCTCTCCCTTCTTTACATAGGACACCCACACTCTAACTTCATGGGGGCCACCGGTCTCCTGAAGTGGATCCGTTTCATTCTGTTCAGCTTGGACCCTCTGAGGGTAGTTCTGCAGCCTCATCTCCCCTCAACCCTTTTCATTGACCATGTTCACCCCCACATGTCCAAACTTAAGCCCCTCTACCTGCCTTCTTTGTCCTTCCACTGGGCTGGAGGAAACTCAGAACTTAGAGATCCTGCCATGATGGGCATGTCAGCCCCCAGTGCCAGCAGGGCTTTTCTGACAGCGCAGAAATCATTGAGTATGTTATTCCTGATGTTCATTATTCTCCCCAAGGGCTGGTTCACACTTTGCTGCCTTCAAGAGCAGATGCACCTTACAGAAAAAAATTCATGTCCTCAGAGGAAACCCTGTAATTCCCCCACCCTTCCCTGGCCCCACTATACTCCTCTGACCTCCAGGGTCAGTGTCTCAGAGACAGGACTGCCCTCTGCCTGTCCCAGGCTGGTCCCTGCCTGTACCCTGACTTCCACCCCTCCAACAATAGCTAACCTTTGTTGAGGATTCACTACATACCCCACTGCACAGTGTTTTAAAGCATTGCTTTTAGAATTCTCCCCACAGCCCCCTGCGGTAGGTTTTCCTTTCATGGGGATGGGAACCAGGGTTCCGACTAATTAAGTAATTTATCCAAGGTCACTGTCTTAGTTTGGGCTCCCCCAAAATAGACCTGGAGACAAGGATTGGGGAGAAGGGAGTTAGTTAATTTGGGAGGTGATCCTAGGAAACATAAGTCATGAAGCAGACAGGAGGAAACAGAAAGGAGAAAGCCGGAAGGAATGTTAGAGTGGCCTACCAACCGTGGGCACCTGGGACTCTGCCCTGTTGAGGCTGATCTGAGAAATGGTACGGACCCCCTAGGGCAGGCAGACGAATGACAAACTCCAGTAGGTCTATGTCCCAAGCCCCAGAGCCTGTGACTATGTTATGTTACAAGGCAAAGAAGAATTTCAGTTGCAGGAGTTGAATGTACTGATCAGAGCCAAGTGTTGTCGCTCATGCCTCTAGTCTCAGCTACTTGGGAGGCTGAGGCTGGCAGATTATTGGAGCCTAGGAGTTCAAGGACAAAGTGAGGTATGATTGTACCACTGCACTCCAGCCTGGGTGACAGAGACCCTGTCTCTTAAAATAATTAAAGAAAAATTTGCTCATTATTTGAGCTTAAAATAGGGTGGTTATCTTGGATAATCTAGGTGGATCCAAGGTAATCACAAGCCTCCTGAAAAGTGGAAGAGGGAATAGAGAGCTGGAGAGATGGGAGCCTGAGAAAGAATTAGACTGACATTGCTAGCTTTGAAGATGGAGGAAGCGGCCACAAACTGAGGAAAACAGGTGCCCCCTAGAATATGGAAAAGACAAGCAGGTTCTCCTTTAAAGCCTCTGGAAGAGAATACATCTAGCTGATAGCTTGATCTTAGCTTAATGAGATCCGTGTCAGACTTCTGGTCCACAGAACTGTCAGATCATAATTCAAGCTGTTATAGGAGAGGGGCCGTGATCCAGACCCCAAGAGAGGAATCTTGGATCTCGCACAAGAAATAATTCAGGGCAAGCTGGGTGCGGTGGCTCACGCCTCTAATCCCGTTGCTTTGGGAGGCCGAGGCGGGTGGATCACCTGAGGTCAGGAGTTCGAGACCAGCTTGACCAACATGGTGAATTCCTCTCTCTACTAAAAATACAAAAATTAGCCAGGCATAGTGGCAGGCGCCTGTAATCCCAGCTACTCGGGAGGCTGAGGGAGGAGAATCGTTTGAATCCAGGAGGTGGAGGTTGCAGTGAGCCGAGATTGTGCTATTGCACTCCAGCCTGGGTAACAGAGTGAGACTCTGTCTGAAAAAAAAAGAAAGAAAGAATTCAGGGCAAGTCCACAGTGCAAAGCAAAATAGCAAAAGCAAGTTTATTTTATTTTATTTATGTATTTTTAAAAAACAAGTTTATTAAGAAAGTAAAGGAATAAAAGAATGGCTACTCCATACACAGAACAGCCTTGGGGGCTGCTGGTTGCCCATTTTTATGGTTCTTTCTTGATGATATGCTGAACAAGTGGTGGATTATTCATGCCTCCCCTTTTTAGACCATATAGGGTAACTTCCTGCATTGCCGTGGCATTCGTAAACTGTCATGGTGCTGGTGGGAGTGTAGCAATGAGGGCAACCAGAGGTCACTGTCATCACCATCTTGGTTTTGGTGGATTTGGGCCGGCTTCTCTACTGCAACCTGTTTTATCAGCAAGGGCTTTATGACCTGTATCTCGTGCTGACCTCCTATCTCATCCAGTGACTTAGAATGACTTAACCATCTGGGAATGCAGCCCAGTAGGTCTCAGCCTCATTTTACCCAGCTCCCATTCAAGATGGAGTTGATCTGGTTCAAATGCCTCTGACAAAGCCACAAAGTTTGTGATAATTTGTCTCAACAGCAATAGCAACAAATCTGTCCCCTTAAACTCATGCTACTGGCAGGAAAAGAAGCCACGGCTTTATCCACTGACTCCTGTCCTTTGGTGGTTAAGGGTTGCCCCTGGATGTTAATTCCCCAGAACTCCCCGCACGTCCTCTCAGACTGGACAAGACTGAGAACTTCAGGGCCAGCAGAGCTGCCCTGGAGTGCTGGGCAGGCAGGTGATTGGGGTGGGATGCTCTTAGCGGGCTGGCCCCTGCAGCTTTGGGTAAGATCAGTGAGTCAGATGTCAATGGCGTGGGCAGTGCTACCACAGTGCCCAGCTGTAAGTAGTGAAACCAGGATTTGAGCTTGGGCTACGTCTGGAGCCCATGCACCCAGCCTCCAGCATTTGCTAGTCCCACTCTTTTGTATGAAATTTTCAGGCAGGCCACAGTGGCTCATGCCTGTAATCTCAGCACTTTGGGAGCCTGAGGCGGCTGGATCACCTGAGGTCAGGAGTTCCAAACCAGCCTGGTCAACATGGTGAAACTCCGTCTCTACTAAAAATTCAAAAAAATAAGCCAGGTGTGGTGGCAGGTGCCTGTAATCCCAGCTACTTGGGAGGCTGAGACAAGAGAATCACTTGAACCCAGGAGGTGGAGGTAGCAGTGAGCCGAGATCGTGCCACTGTACTCTAGCCTGGGCGACAGAGTAAGACTCCATCTAAAAAAAAATTGGCCAGGCATGGTGGTGGGTGCCTATAATCCCAGCTACTGGGGAGCCTGAGGCAAGAGAATCACTTGAACCTGGGAGGCGGAGGCTGCAGTGAGCCAAGTTCACACCAATGCACTCCAGCCCGGGCAACAGAAGAAGACTCCATCTCAAACACACACACACACACACACACACACACACACACACACACAATTAAAATTCGTGTCACCTGTTTCTTTTTACTTTTTTTTTTTCTTTTGAGACGGAGTCTCGCTCTGTCGCCCAGGCTGGAGTGCAGTGGGCGATCTCGGCTCACTATAACCTCCACCTACCGGGTTCAAGCAATTCTCTACCTTAGCCTCCCGAGTAGCTGGGATTACAGGTGCCTGCCCCCATGCCTGGATAATTTTTTTTTTAATTTTTGGTAGAGATGGGGTTTCACCATCTTGGCCAGGCTGGTCTTGAACTCCTGACCTTGTGATCCACCCACCTCAGCCTCCCAAAGTGCTGAGATTACAGGCGTGAGCCACCGTGCCCAGCCACACCTGGCTAATTTTTGTATTTTCAGTACAGATGAGGTTTCACTGTGTTGGCGAGGCTGGTCTTGAACTCCTGACCTCGTGATCCACCCACCTCAGCCTCCCAAAGTGCTGGGACTATAGGCGTGAGCCACCATGCCTGGCCACACCTGGCTAATTTTTGTATTTTTAGTAGAGACGAGGTTTCACTGTGTTGGCCAGGCTGGTCTAGAACTCCTGACCTCGTGATCCACCCGCCTCAGCCTCCCAAAGTGCTGGGACTATAGGCGTGAGCCACTGTGCCCCACCACACGTGGCTAATTTTTGTATTTTTAGTAGATATGAGGTTTCACTGTGTTGGCCGGGCTGGTCTAGAACTCCTGACTTCGTGATCCACCTGCCTCGGCCTCCCAGAGTCCTGGGATACAGGTGTGAGCCACCATGCCTGGCCTCTTTTTACTTTTTAAAATGGGGCCACTTGAACACTTAAGATGACACATGTGGTCACATCCACTTTCTAGTGGACAACACTGCCTTAAAGGATTCCTGGTTCCCAGACCCCAGACACAGGCATTTGGGCACCTACATGAGTGTTACACAAACACTTCACATTCAACATGTTCCAGACCAAAATAATCATTTTCCTTCCCACTCTCCCTGTCCCATCACTCCCCACTATGTACTCTCTTGGCTGGTGGACAATCTCCTGTGTTGCACATGGTGGAACCCTGGCCCTTATACTGAACTCCTCCCCTCTCTTTCCAGTCCCTATTCTGAGTCAATTCTACCACCTTGATATTCTCCATCTCTCATCCCCACTGTTGTGGACTTAGCCTTATTTACGGTCTTTTGCTGTTTTGCTCATTTCCATCAGCCCAAAATGATCCATGCGGCTGGAATGACATTTATCAGGGGCAAACCTGATCATGTCCTTTCCTTGCTTAAAACCGCGCAGTAGCTCCCATTGCCTGTGGTTCCATTTCTCAAAAAGTCTGGTCTTCATTCGTGGGTGTGCATGGATAGTGTGTGCATGTTAAGTAGGACATGGAAGAATATTTTATTTTTGTAGTTAGGGGTATTCATTTCAACACCCACTGGAAGGATTTAACTGAAACATAAAACCTGTGATTTCACGGACATTATTGTTCAGAACAAAAGTGAGTCAATTTAAATAAAAGTTTAAAGAAACAATAGCACAGGCTGAAGTAATAGCACTGACCAAGTAAATAATAGCTACAGGATAAATTTCAGACTCCTTAACATGGTAAAAAACTAAGCAAACAAAAAAATAAACGCTTTGTGACCAAGCCTCCTTCTCTCCCTTCCTTCCTTCTTTCCTTCCTTCCTTCCTCTCTCTCTCCTTCCCTCCTTCCCTCCCTTCCTTCCTTCCTTTCTTTCTCTCTTTCCCCCTCCCCTCCCCTCCCCTCCCCTCCCCTCCCCTCCCCTCCCTTCCTTTCCTTTTTAACAGAGTCTCACTGTGTTACCCAGGCTGGAGTGCAGTGGCATGATCTCAGCTCACTGCAACCTCCACCTCCCGGGTCCAAGCAATTCTCCTGCCTCAGCCTCCCGAGTAGCTGGGATTACAGATGCCCGCCACCACGCCTGGCTAATTTTTGTATTTTTAGTAGAGACGGGGTTTCACCATGTTGGCCAGGCTGGTCTCAAACTCCTGACCTCAGGTGATCCGCCTGCCTTGGCCTTCCAAAGTGCTGGGATTACAGGCATGAGCCACAGTGCCTGGCCTACTTTTCTTTCTTTTTTGAGACATGGTCTGGCTCTGTCACCCAGGTCGGAATGCAGTGGTGTCACCATACAGCTCACTACAGCCTTGAACTTCTGGGCTTGAGAGATCCTCCTGCCTTGGCCTCCCAAAGTGCAGAAATTACAGGTGTGAGCCACCGCAGCCAGGCTTCTACTTTTCTTCTCTAATCTAATCTACCCTCTTCAGCCCTACAGCCACACTGAGTGCCTTCCAGATCTCCGGGCTCACTTCTCTTTCTTCACGAAGTGTCTCAGCAAGTACTATTTCTTCACCTGCTCTCCCTCTTCCACCCTCCTCACTTCTGGTGAAAATGGATAATAAGTAAACTTGTGAGATTCAGCTCCAAGAGTTTCCTCTCTGAAGGGCTCTCTAGATACTCTAGGGAGAGTGAATACCCTATTCTTGGTAGACAGAGTAATAATCCCTGAAGATACCCTCATCCTCATCTCCAGAACCTGTGAATGAATATAGTATCTTCCGTGGCAAAAAGGGCTTTGCAGATGTGATTAAACTAACGATCTTGAGATAGGAGACTATCCCAGATTATCCAGGTGAGCTCAATGTCATCACAAGGGACACAGGAGGGTCCATAAGAAACGGATTCTCCCCTGAAGCCTCCAGAAGACACACGGCTCTGCCCACCCATTTTTATTTTTATGTATGTATGTATGTATTTGTTTGTTTGTTTTTTTGAGACGGAATCTCGCTCTGTCACCCAGGCTGGAGTGCAGTGGTGCGATCTTGGCTCACTGCAACCTCTGCCTCCTGGGTTCAAGAGATTCCCCCATCTCAGTCTCCCGAGTAGGGATTACATGCCTGGGATTACAGGCATGCGCCACCATGCCCGGGTAATTTTTGTATTTTTAGTAGAGATGGGGTTTCACCGTGTTGGCCAAGGTGGTCTTGAACTCCTGACCTCAGGTGATCTGCCTGCCTTGGCGTCCCAAAGTGCTGGGATTACAGGTGTGCACCTGGCCTATTTTTATTTTTATATTTTTTACTATTTACTTATTTATTTATTTATTTTGAAACGGAGTTTCGCTCTTGTTCCCCAGGCTGGAGTGCAATGGCGCAATCTTGACTCACTGCAACCTCTGCCTCCAGGGTTCAAGCGATTCTCCTGCCTCAGCCTCCCCAGTAGCTGGGATTACAGGTGCCTGCCACAACGCCTGGCTAATTTTTTGTATTTTTAGTAGAGACAGGGGTTTCTCCATGTTGGCCAGGCTGGGCTCAAACTCCTGACCTCAGGTGATCCACTGGCCTCAGTCTCCAAAAGTGCTGGGATTACAGGTGCGAGCCACCAAGCGTGGCTTGCCCACCCATTTTAGACTTCTGGGCTCCAGAACTATAAAGTAATAGATTTGCATCTTTTCAATAGGTTTAATAAGCCACCACTAAATTTGTGGCTTATTTGTTAGAAAAGTCAAAGGAAACAAATATTCCATTCTCTGCACCACCCTATCCCTTGTACAGTCCTCGTCATGGAACCTATCCAGCTGACTTGCAGTGGTGCTCCCTGTACCTAGCCTGTTCCTCCAAAAACCCCATCAAACCATGAGTGTCTTGCAGAAACTGTCTGGAATGTCTTTGCCCCCCAGTGCCTAGCACACTGCTTGAAATATGCTAGGAATGGCAGGAAAGTGACATTCTGGAATTTGGTGACAAAGAACATTTCAAGAAGGGAAGAATATCGGACATTGCCAAATCTACAGAAAATTAAAGTAAGATAAGGAATTGAAAATAGATCATTGGAGCCGGGTGCCGTGGCTCACGCCTGTAATCCCAGTACTTTGGGAGGCCCAGGCGGGTGGATCATGAGGTCAAGAGATCGAGACCATCCTGGCTAACACGGTGAAACCCCGTCTCTACTACAAATACAAAAAATTAGCCAGGTGTGGTGGCAGGCGCCTGTAGTCCCAGCTACTTGGGAGGCTGAGGCAGGAGAATGGGGTGAACCCGGGAGGCGGAGTTTGCAGGGAGTGGAGATCGCACCACTGCACTCTGGCCTGGGCGACAGAGCAAGACTCCGTCTCAAAAAAAAAAAAAAAAAGAAAAGAAAATAGATCACTAGATTGAAGGGAACCCTAGTGGCCCTGGGGCTGGTTCCTTCCACAGGACCACCTCACTCCCTGTAGACCTGTCTTTGCAGCTCTAGAATTGTCTGTCAGCAGGGATTAGGGCCAGGGGACAAGTGTCAGAAGGTAGGTGTCTAAGGGGAGCAGAAATTCAGATCCAGAACCAGGAGGTTCCGAGGTAATCGATTCAGGGCTAAGGAAAGCCAGAGAACCAGGAAGGCCAGATGGGAGCCCTGGTAGGTCAGGTGGGAAAGTGACACAGCCTGGACTATATCCCGAAGTAGGGCCTGGGACCACCTGCTGTGTATGCCCTGGAAGCCAGCATTTTCCTGTGGGCTGATACTGTAAAAGAGCAAGACCATTAAGGCAAATTTTAGATTGCATTTTCATCTTTTGGAGCCCTCTCTGTTTTCCCCTAGGCCCCTGCCTGGGGTTATTTATTTATTTATTTTATTTTCTTAGAGGCGGAATCTTGCTCTGTCGGCAAGGCTGGAGTGCAGTGGCGTGATCTCGGCTCACTGCAACCTCCGCCTCCCAGGTTCAAGAGATTCTCCTGCCTCAGCCTCCAGAGTAGCTGGGATTACGGGTGTGTGCCACTACACCCAGCTAATTTTTTTTTGTATTTTTAGTAGAGGTGGGGTTTCACCATGTTAGCCAGGATGGTCTCAATCTCATGACCTCATGATCCTCCCGCCTCAGCCTCCTAAAGTGCTGGGATTACAGGCGTGAGCCACGGTGCCTGGACTTGCCTGGGTTTATTCTTGTAACTACATAGCTTTCTAGATCAATTGAACTCTTCCAAGGGCAAGGGTTTTGGATCCCTCTCTGTATAAGACAAACTGGGCCGGATGCAGTGGTTCATGACTGTAATCCCAGCACTTTTTGAGAGGCTAGGGTGGGAGGATCGCTTGAGCCCAAGGTGCAGAGAGCTATGATCTTGCCACTGCACTCCAGCCTGGGCAACAGAATGAGAGCCTATCTCTAAAAATAAAAATAAAAAAAGAGAAACTGGTCCTGTTTTTCCATGCTATGAAATTCCCAAGTGACCTGAATTCCAACAAAAATGGATACCGCTGAAAGACCAATAAAGTTTTTTTCTTGAACAAGAGAAATAAGCTTTCTCCCTACTTCCTTTTTTTTTTTTTTTTTTTTTTTTTTTTGAGACAGAGTTTCATTCTTGTCACCCAGGCTGGAGTGCAATGGCACGATCTCGGCTCATCACAACCTCCACCTCCCGGGTTCAAGTGATTCTCCTGCGTCAGCCTCTTGAGTAGCTGAAATTGCAGGCATGAGCCACCATGCCCGGCTAATTTTTGTATTTTTAATAGAGACGGGGTTGGTTTCTCCATGTTGGTCAGGCTTGTCTCAAACTCCCGACCTCAGGTGATCTGACCACCTCAGCCTCCCAAAGTGCTGGGATTACAGGCGTGAGTCACCGCGCCCAGCCTCTATCTACTTCTATATATCATTTGTCTTTGTCCACCACCCTTGCCTACAAAGTCAGGTTAACAATAAGCCTTAGCACTGAGCAACTACTAGTTTCCAGGCACTGGGCTGGGTACTGGGATCCCGTGAACGTTGGAATCCAAATCAGTGGACGGGAACTGTGGAAATATGAAGTGCTAAGTGGAGATTGCAAGAGATGCATTTTTTTTTTTTTTGAGACGGAGTCTCGCTCTTTCGCCCAGGCTGGAGTGCAGTGGCACGATCTCTGCTCACTGCAAGCTCCGCCTCCTGGGTTCACGCCATTCTCCTGCCTCAGCCTCCCAAGTAGCTGGGACTACAGGTGCCCGCCACCGCGCCCAGCTAATTTTTTGTGTTTTTAGTAGAGACGGGGTTTCACTGTGTTAGCCAGGATGGTCTTGATCTCCTGACCTCGTGATCTGCACGCCTCGGCCTCCGAAAGTGCTGGGATTACAGGCGTGAGCCACCGCACCCGGGCAGGAGATGCATTTTGTTTTATTTTACATTTGAGGGGAGAGGAGGGAATCCATGAACCTTCTGAAATGATGAGCAAAATTGTGTTTCCTCGTCATTTCTGGGAAGAGAGTTCCTCGCTTCCACTAGCTCCTCGGAGGGGTCTGTGACTCCCAGCCTAAGTATGGTGGTAAGTACTGTGAGAACAGCAGTTGCATTTGAGGGAGACCTTTGAAATATAGGGAGGACATTACTATTCCATTAACTCATTAATGCTACAGTAATTTCAGTAATCATCATTCCTCTTCATCAGTGGCCTTACGATCTTTGGTAGAACCATAGCTTTTTTGACAAAAATAAAAAAGGTCACAACAGCTGGGCGCAGTGGCTCACACCTGAAATCCCAGCACTTTGGGAGGCCAAGGCAGGAGGATTGCTTGAGCCCAGGAGTTTGAGACCAGTCTGGGCAACATAGCGAAGCCTCATCTCTAAAAAAGTTTTTAAAAATGGCCAGGTGTGGTAGCTCATGCCTGTAATCTCAGCACTTTGGAAGGCTGAGACAGGCAGATCACGAGGTCAGGAGTTCGAGACCAGCCTGGCCAACATATTGAAACCTTGTCTCTACTAAAAATACAAAAAATTAGCTGGGTGTGGTGGCGAGCACCTGTAATTCCATCTATTCGGGAGGCTGAGGCAGGAGAATCACTTGAACATGGGAGGCAGAGGTTGCAGTGAGCCACGATCGTGCCATTGCACTCCAGCCTGGGAGACAAGAGTAAAACTCTGTCTCAAAAAAAAAAAAAAAAAAAAAAAAAATGCTGGGAAGGTGGCACATGGCTGTGGTCCTAACTACCAGGAGGCTGAAGTGGGAGGATGGCTTGAGCCCTGGGAGGTTGAGGTTGTAGTGAGCTGTGATCATGCCACTGCACTCCAGCCTGGGTGACAGAGTGAGACCCTGTCTCAAAAAAAAAGAAAAAGAAAAAGAAAAGAAAAAAAAGGTCACAAGGAATTCCTGTCACGGTTTTGGCACTTTTGTGTTTGATTTCAGAAGGAGTGAATTAACGATTTCACGCCTTCATTAAATGAAGAACACGCCATAGAGTCCACCATAGTTTAGAACCCCCCTCAGCCTCCAGGCCTCTGAGTGGCGCTGCTGTCCCCTCTCCCAGGGCTGCTACCCATGCGGCTCTGCAGTTAGGCTCAGAAAAGATCTCAAACCGGTCGGGCGCGGTGGCTCACGCCTGTAATCCCCGCACTTTGGGAGGCCGCGGCGGGCGGATCACGAGGTCAGGAGATCGAGACCATCCTGCCTAACACGGTGAAACCCCATCTCTACTAAAAATACAAAAAATTAGCGGGGCGTGGTGGCGGGCGCCTGTAGTCCCAGCTACTCAGGAGGCTGAGGCAGGAGAAGGGCGTGAACCCGGGAGGCGGAGGTTGCGGTGAGCCGAGATCGCGCCACTGCACTCCAGCCTAGCCAACGAAGCAAGACTCCGTCTCAAAAAACAAAAAACAAAAAGATCTCACACCACTGCGCGGTGGCAGAACGGAGGCAGGACACAGGACTTGAACTCAGTCTAGACAGCAACGCAAGGGGGCATCTATGCGATTGACAATGGCCGGAAGCACACCTCCATGCGATGCGGTGAGGGGAGTACGCGCCACTGAAATATAATCAATCAGAAGATGCTTTCCAAGATTCTAGCTCTGCAGCTCCCTGAACGTAGCCACATTCCACCAAAATCCCACCGTGCCTGCCATGGTGTTTGCCCAGTGAATTCCGCGTTTTTAACCCCCCCAAAATGATTCCTTTTGTGTATAAAATGAAGATTTCCTTGCACCCAGAGAATATCAAAGGCTACAAAATTATTGTTTCTTGGCCGGGCGTGGTGGCTCATGCCTATAATCTCAGCACTTTGGGAGGCCGAGGTGGGCGGATCACTTGAGGTCAGGAGTTTGAGACTAGCCTGGCAAACATGGTGAAACCCCTTCTCTCCTAAAAGTACAAAAATTAGCCGGGCACGGTGGTGTGTGCCTGTAATCCCAGCTGCTCAGGAGGCTGACGCTGGAGAGTCGCCTGAACCTGGGAGGCGGAGGTTACAGTGGGCTGAGATCGCGCCACTGCACTCCAGTCTGGGTGAGGGAGCGAGACTCCATCTCAAAAAGGAAAAACAAAATAAAAATTGTTTCCCCTTTTTTGATAGGTGAAAGATAATATTGAAAAACACCTGGTTTATTTTCTTTGATTGCATTTTCATCGACCCCACCCCCGCCCCGTCCTGCCTCCACTAATTAAAATGAGTGAAATCTTGCACATCATTTCAGAAAGTGCAGACTCCCCTCTTCTAAATGAGATCTTGGTAGCCACTCACTTCTGGTTATTATCTAAGTCCAAGTCCTTTCTTTTGAGACAGGGTCTCATTCTGTGGCCCAGGATGGAGTGCAGTAGCACCATCATAGCTCACTGCAGCCTTGAACTCCTGGGATCAAGTGATCCTCTCACCTCAGCCCTCATGAGTAGCTGGGACTACAGTTGCACGCCACCATGCCCAGCTACTTTAAAAAAATTTTCTGGCCGGGCGCGGTGGTTCACGCCTGTAATCCCAGCACTTTGGGAGGCCGAGGCCGGCGGTCACGAGATCAGGAGATTGAGACCATCCTGGCTAACACGGTGAAACCCCGTCTCTACTAAAAATACAAAAAATTAGCGGGGCGTGGTGGCAGGCGCCTGTAGTCCCAGCTACTAGGGAGGCTGAGGCAGGAGAATGGTGTGAACCCGGAAGGCGGAGCTTGCAGTGAGCTGAGATCACGCCACTGCACTCCAGCCTGGGTGACAGAGTGAGACACTGTCTCAAAAAAAAAAAAAAAAAAAAAAAAATTCTGTAGAGATGGAGTCTTGCTTTGTTGCTCAGGCTGATCTCGAATTCCTGGGGTCAAGCAATTCTCCCACCTTGGCCTCCCTAAATGCTGGGATTATAGGCGTGAGCCACCGTGCCCAGCCTAAATGAAGAGTCATGATCACCTCGGTCTAGATGCATCCTCCACATTATTCTTTTTCTTTCTTTTTTTTTTTTTTTGAGACAGAGTCTTGTTCCATCATCCAGGCTGGAGTGCAGTGACACGATTTCGGCTCATTGCAACCTCAGTCTCCTGGTTTCAAGCGATCCTCCTACCTCACCCTCCCGAGTAGCTGGGACTACAGGCACGTGCCACCACACCTGGCTAATTTTTGTATTTTTAGTAGAGATGGGGTTTCACCATGTTGGCCAGGCTGGTCTTGAACTCCTGGTTTCATGTGATCCTCCCGCCTGTGCCTCCCAACGTGCTGGGGTTACAGGCGTGAGCTATGCACCAGCCTCTTCACATTTTTCAGAATGAAATTGTGATAGGCTCTTCTTTGTCCCCCAGTGTTGAAGACTATCTGCATGTGGTCACATTGTATTGAATGATGATTGTTAGCATGCAGCTCCCAGCTCGTGTTTATTGGGTAGGGGAGGGGCAGAAAGAGGGAAAAGGAAGGAGGAGAGAGATGCAGAGAAAATAGATCGAAAAGACAAGTATATGTGGATGTATGTTTCAGGCTGACTTCCTGCTCTAAATTCTTGAATAAAAATGGAATCCAGAACTAAGTCCTCAGTTAACTAGAGTTCATTGTTCTCCAAGGAAGGGAGCAGCTATTTCTCCACATTCTTTGTCTCCAATGTTTAATCCATGGCAGACTTTACCCTTTGCCCCATGATTACCGTCTTCCTTAATTATTTCCTCTGGTTAGAGGCCACTTGGGAAAAGAATTACAACGTGAGTTCATCCCACCCAACTGTGACTGTCCTTGTTGGATACTTTCTCTGTCAGCAGTGTCGCCAGCCCTTATGCTGAACATGGTTCAGGAGTAGACTCGACTTCAGGGACTCCAGACTCAAAGTTGTATACAGACTGGATGCAAGATGAGGATAAGAGGGGCTGGGTGCGGTGGCTCACACCTGTAATCCCAGCACTTTGGGATGCCGAGGAGGGTGGATCACTTGAGGCCATGAGTTTGAGACTAGCCTGGCCAACATGGTGAACCCCCATCTCTACAAAAAATACAAAAATTAGCCGGGCCTGGTGGCGGGTGCCTGTAATCCCAGCTACTCTGGAGGCTGAGGCAGAAGAATTTCTTGAACCCGGGAGGCGGAGGTTGCAGTGAGCCGAGATCTGGCCACTGCTCTTTAACCTGGGTGATAGAGTGAAACGCTGTCCAAAAGAAAAAAAAAAAAAAGAAAAAAGATGAGGATAATAAATAAATAATGGTGGAAGGAAAAAAATAGATTTCAACTCTCTCAGAGCTCCCACATCTGGATTGCAGGGACCATTTCTCATTTTGGATGTTGTTCAGGTTTGACCTCCTTGGCTGGAATTTCTCCGAGCACAGCCAGTCCTCCATCCTATGAGGTGCTCTGTTTTCTTTAAACAGAGCGAGGGGAATGTTTCCATTCCAATGCTTAGCAGAGGGGTCCAAGCAGCAGATGTGTTGTTGTACTTGAGCATGAAGATCCTTTCCACGCTGAAGATTCTGTGATTCATTTGGTGCGGGGTGGGGGGCGCCCCTCACCATTTGTTGGTGGTGATTTCCTCAGCTCAGTCTGGCTTCTTGTTGATTCTGCTTTTCTGAATATTACTCAACTCCATCCACATTTGTCCTTCTCCACGAATTTAACCTTCATTCACATTCCATTTGTCTGAATGACCAGCAGTGGTCTCCTAACTGAAGTCTCTGCTTCCCTACTCTACCTACCCTCTTACACCTCTGCCCCAAGATACCCTTCCGAAGCACAGCTCAGATAAAGCCACACCCAAGTCTGAAAACCTGGAGGTGCCCCGCCCCAACCCTTTTTTATCTTTTCTTTTTTGAAGTGGAGTCTCACTCTGTTGCCCAGGCTGGAGTGCAGTAGCCCAATCTCAGCTCAGTGCAACCTCCGCCTCCCGGGTTCAAGTGATTCCCCTGCCTCAGCCTCCCAAGTAGCTGGGATTATAGGCGCGCACCACCGTGCCTGACTAATTTTTGTATTTTTAGTAGAGATGGGGTTTCACCATGTTGGCCAGGCTTGTCTCAAACTCTTGACCTCAAGTGATCCACCTGCCTGAGCCTCCCGAAGTGTTGGGATTACAGGCATGAGCCACCGTGCTTGGCCTTTTTTTTTTTCTTTTTTGAAGCAGAATCTTGCTCTGTCACCCAGGCTGGAGTGCAGTGGCACAATCTCGGCTCACTGCAACCTCCACCTCCTGGATTCAAGTAATTCTCCTGCCTCAGCCTCCCAAGCAGCTGGGATTATAGGCGCGCACCACCGTGCCTGACTAATTTTTGTATTTTTAGTAGAGATGGGGTTTCACCATGTTGGCCAGGCTTGTCTCAAACTCCTGACCTCAAGTGATCCACCTGCCTGAGCCTCCCGAAGTGTTGGGATTACAGGCATGAGCCACCGTGCTTGGCCTTTTTTTTTTTCTTTTTTGAAGCAGAATCTTGCTCTGTCACCCAGGCTGGAGTGCAGTGGCACAATCTCGGCTCACTGCAACCTCCACCTCCTGGATTCAAGTAATTCTCCTGCCTCAGCCTCCCAAGCAGCTGGGATTACAGGGGCGCACCACCATGCCCAGCTAATGTTTTGTATTTTTATTAGGGTCGGGGTTTCACCATGTTGGTCACGCTGGTCTCAAGCTGCCCCCATTCCTTGAGCCCAAGTAACCAAGCTCGGCCAGTGGTGAAGTACGTGTTAACCGCCTTGTCATTAACCCATTGTCAAGACTCCAAGAACCCTCCCCCTGGCTGGTGAAAGAAAGTCCTGCCTTTTGCAATGCCTCCTGCTCTGAAATTCCTGTAAATGCCAAGGTGCTTCCATGTCCCAAAAATCAAACTTAGTTATGGCTCACCAATACTCTCATTATCACCCTTGAAATGTGAAAGGTGGGCCAGGTGTGGTGGTTTATGCCTGTAATCATAGCACTTTGGGAGGCCGAGGCAGGTGGATCACCTGAGGTCAGGAGTTCGAGACCAGCCTGACCAACATGGTGAAACCATGTGTCTACTAAAAATACAAAAATTAGCTGGGCGTGGTGGCACGCTCCTGTAATTCCAGCTACTCAGAAGGCTGAGGCAGGAGAATCACCTGAACCCTGGAGGTGGAGGTTGCAGTGAGCTGAGATTGCAGCACTGCACTCCAGCCTGGGCGACAGAGTGAGACTCCATCTCAAAAAAGAAAAAAAAAAAAAAAAAAAAAAGAAATGTGAAAGGTGAATGCCAGAGACTCAAAGTCGTCAAGAACAACCAGCATCTCTTCCAGTTTTTTTGAGATTTTGTGCTTTAATTAATCAATTATTTATTTTTAGAGAAAGGGTCTTGTTCTGTTGCACAGGCTGGGTACAGTGGTGCAATCATAACCCATTTTTATCTCAAACTCCTTCCTTCGCTCAAGTGGTCCTGTCTCAGCCTCCTGAGGAGCTGGGACTACAGGTGCACACCACCTTACCTAGCTAAATTATTTTTATTTTTCTTAATAGAGACAGGGTCTCTCTGTGTTGCTTAGGCTGGTCTCAAACTCCTGGCCTCAAGTGGTCCTCCTCTCTTTTTAATTAAAAAAAATTAAAACTGCCAACGATTACAAACATAAGCGGTATAGTTAAAGCGTATATGTCTAATAATTTAATGCTTTTCACACACACACGCAAATCAGTGCAATATAATTATGCTGTTTACAAGACAATTAGGAGCCTTACAATAAAAGTACACCTTTGCATTTCAAAAATATGAGACTTTGACTTCAGAGTGAGAAGAATTTTTTCTTTTCTTTTTTTTTTTTGAGACAGAGTCTCAAAAAGAGTGCAGTGGCAAGATCTCGGCTCACTTGCAAATTCTGCCTCCCAGGTTCAAGCGATTCTCCTGCCTTAGCCTCCTGAGTAGCTAGGATTACAGACATGCACCACTACACCCAGCTAATTTTTGGAAATTTAGTGGAGACGGGGTTTCACCATGTTGGTCAGGCTGGTCTCAAACTCCTGACTTCAGGTGATCTGCCTGCCTCAGCCTCCCAAAGTGCTGGGATTACAGGCTTGAGCCGCCGCACTAGGCCTGTGAAAGATTTCTTAAACAAGATACAAAAAGCACAAATCAGAAGGAAAAATTTTGATAAACTCGACTCTATTAAAGCTTACACTTTTTGTATAATAAAGAGGTACTTAAACCACATTAAAAGACAAGCCAGACCAGGCACCGTGGCTGAAGTCTGTAATCTGAGCACATTAGGAGGCCAATGTGGGCGGATCGTTTGAGCTCAGGAGTTCGAGGTTGGCCTGGCAAACATGGTGAAACCCCATCTCTAGGAAAAATGACAGAAAAGTTACCCAGACATGGTAGTGCACGCCTGTAGTTCCAGCTATTGGGGAGGTTGAAATGGGAGTATTACTGGAGCCTGAAAGCCAAGGCTGCAGTGAGCCAAGATTGTACCACTGCACTCCAGCTTGGGTGACAGAGCAAGGCCCTGTCTCGAAAAAAAAAAAAAAAGCCACAGAATGAGAGTAAATAGTCACACCGCATATAATCAACAAAGGAGGAACACTTTCTAGAATATGTAAAGAACTAAAAATCAATAAAAAATATATCCAATCAAAAAATAACAAAGTTATGAACAGGGAATTCACAAAAGAAACCATCTAAGTTGTGAATAAATACATGAGGCAGACGCGGTGGCTCACGCCTGTAATCCCAGCACACCAGGAGACAGAGCAGGGTGGATCACCTGAGGCTGGGAGTTCAAGACTAGCCTGATCCACATGGAAAAACCCTGTCTCTACTAAAAATACAAAATTAGCCAGGTGTGGTGGCACACGCCTATAATCCCACTTACTTGGGAGGCTGAGGCAGGAGAATAGCTTGAACCCCGGAGGCAGAGGTTGCAGTGAGCCGAGATTGTGCCATTGGACTCCAGCCTGGGCAACAAGAGTGAAACTCTGTCTCTAAATAAATAAATAAATACACGAAAAGATGCTCAACCTCACCAGTAATCAGGAGAATGCAAATTAAAGCTAGATATCACTTTATAGCCACTGCACTGGCAAAAATTAAGTCCAGTGAGTCTTGACCACATATTGTGAGGAACATGGGGAAATCAGAGGTCTCTTATGCTCAGGGCAGGACTGTACATTAGTAAAGCTGTTTTGGAGGGCAATTGGACACTTTCTAGTAGAGGTGAAGATACATATATCCTCTGATTCATTAGTGCCGCTTCTAGGTGGATGTTCGTGCACAGAGTTGCGTACAAGGATGTTTGTAATAGCAAAAAATCGGAAATAAATGTTCATTGAAAAAGGAGTAGAAGGCCAGGCATGGTGGCTCACGCCTGTAATCCCAGCCCTTTGGGAGGCCAAGGCTGGCGGATCACTTGAGATCAGGAGTTCAAGACCAGCCTGACCAACATGGAGAAACCCCGTCTCTACTAAAAATACAAAATTAGCCGGGCGTGGTGGCGGGCACCTGTAATCCCAGCTACTTGGGAAGCTGATGCAGGAGAATTGCTTGAACCTGGGAGGCGGAGGTTGCGGTGAGCCAAGATCATAGCACTGCACTCCAGCCTGGGCAACAAGAACGAAAGTCTGTCTCAAAAACAAAAAAACAAAAAAACAAAAAACAAAAACAAAAAAAGGAGTAGAAAAAATAAATGTTGCACATTCATATCACAGAATACTATATAGCAGTCAAAATTATGAAGCAACTCTAAATGTATCAGCATAAAGGAACCTTAAAACAATGTTAAGGAAGCTGTTGAATGAGTTTGGAGTTTCAATTTAGGATGATGAAAAAGTCCTGGAGATCGGTGGTGGTGATGGTAGCCCAACAGTGTGAATGTACTTAATGCTACTGAACTGTACGCTTAACATGGTTAAAACGGTATGTTTTTTTTTTGAGGCGGAGTTTCACTCTTGTTGCCCAGGCTGGAGTGCAGTGGCGTGATCTCAGCTCACGGCAACCTCTGCCTCCCAGGTTGAAGTGATTCTCCTGCCTCAGCCTCCCAAGTAGCTGGGATTACAGGCATGCACCACCACACCCGGCTAGTTTTGTATTTTTAGTAGAGACGGGGTTTCTCCATGTTGGCCAGGCTGGTCTTGAACTCCCGACCTCAGGTGATCTGCCCTCCTCAGCCTTCCAAAGTGCTGGGATAACAGGCGTGAACTACTGCGCCTGGCCTAAAATGGTAAATTTTATGCTGTGTATATTTTACTATAATTAAAAAGCATAGTGTTAAGTGAACAGAACAAGTGCAAGATAAAATGCATTATATGATGCCGTTCGTGAAATTTGAAAACACTAAATAATAATACTACTACATACTTACTGAATGTGTTTATCTATGACCAGAATGAGAAGGAGTCACATAAAATACATGATATTCTGACTTTTGGGAGGGAGGGAGAAAAACCAGAAGTAGAGGTTATGCTTGAACTTTATAACATTTTATTTATATTTATTTATTTATTTAAGATAGAGTCTCACTCTGTCGCCCAGGCTGGAGTGCAGTGGCGCGATCTCGGCTCACCGCAACCTCTCTCTCCTGGATTCAAGTGATCCTCCTGCCTCAGCCTCCCGAGTAGCTGGGACCACAGACGCCTACCACCATGCCTGGCTAATTTTTGTCTTTTTAGTAGAGACGGGGTTTCGCCATGTTGGCCAGGCTGCTTGAACTCCTGACCTCAGGTGATTTGCCCGTGTCGATCTCCCAAAATGCTGGGGTTACAGGCGTGAACCACTGCGCCCAGCACACATTTTATTTGTTTAAAAAAACTAAGAAAGGCTGGGCACCCATGCCTCTAATCCCAGCAGTTTGGGAGGCTGAGTTGGGAGCATTGCTTGAGCTCAGGAGTTCATGACCAACCTGGGCAACACAGGAAGACCCCATCATTATTAAAAAAAGAAAGAAAGAAAGAAAGAAAGTATTTTAAGACCAGGCCTGATGGCTCATGCCTATCATTCCAACACTTTGGGAGGCTGAGGTGGGGAATCACTTGAGTCCAGGATTTCGAGACCCACCTGGGCAACACAGAAAAACCACATCTCTACAAAAAAATTTAAAAATTAGCTGGACATTGTGGTGTGCACCGATAGTCCCAGCTGTCAGAAGGCTGAGATGGGAGAATCACTTGATCCCAGGAGATCAAGGTTGCAGTGAGGTATGACTGTGCTACTACACTGCAGCCTAGGTGACAGAGCAAGACCCTGTCTCAAAAAAAATACAACAAAAAAAAGAAGTGTAAAGGACAGAGTGTTGAGACACAGCAATCATATCCTCCCCTGTTCTAGATGGGAAAAGACAGAAACTTATATAAGGTGAAGGAGAGAAATAAGTACAGTTTCACAGAACCTGGGGGAAAAGTATGTTTCTGTAAGAATGGAGTTATAAACAGCATCGAAAGCCAAGTAGACAGGTGACTGGCAAAAGGTCACCATGACTGTGAGGTTTATTGTGGAAAATATACACAAAGTGGATAATCCTGAGAACAAAGAAGACACCCGTGCCTTGCAAGGTCTCCCATGAAAAGCACCTCTTAGAATTTGAGGCTTGGTTGATATGTGAACTTTGTCACTTGATTGATTTAGAATGGTGTTTCTCAATCTGGAGACTGCAGACTTATTTAGACGAGATTCCCCTCCCGCCCTTTAAAAGAGTCTGTGTATTAAACCAGATGAGACCTGTGGGTTTTGTGCAGATCCCCACTATGGCCGGTAGGAGGCAGCATAACCTAATGCTCTGAGTCAGGATCCTGTTGCTGGAGTCTGTGCTCTGGCCCAGGGAAGGAGGAGCAGCTCATCAGCTCTGTGCTTATGTTTCTTTCTCTGTATCCTGCAAAAGGCAGGAATTAACAGAGCTAAACACCCTCAAAATATTAAATGCTGCGGGGGCGCCAGGCATCACTGTAGAAACCACAGCTGAATATAACACTATTCTCCCTGCTGCTCTCTGGCCCTAGGATCAGAAAAGCTCAACACTTTTTATTTTTTTAAATAGATAAATAAATTTATTTTGAGACAGAGTCTCAATTCTGTCTCCAACTTTTATTTTCGATTCAGGATGTATATGTTCATGTTTAGTATATTTCCATGATCCTGAGGTTTGGGGAACGATTGATCCTATCACCTAGGTACTAAGCATATCACCCAACAGTGGGTTTTCAGCCCTTGTCTCCTTGCCTCCTCCCTCCTTTCCCCCTTTTGGAGTCCTTAGTGTCTACTGTTCCCATCTTTATGTCCATGTGTACCCAAAGTTCGGCTCCCACTTATAAGTGAGAACATGCAGTATTTGATTTTCTGTTTCTGTGTTAATTCGCTTAGGATAATGGCCTCCAGATGCGACTTTGTTGCTGCAAAGGACGGGAGCTTGTTCTTTTTTATGGCTGTATAGTATTCCACGGTGTATATACACCACATTTTCTTTATTCAATCCACTGTTGATGGGTACCTAGATGATCCCACGTCAAAAATTTTACATTCAGCTGTGGCTCACATTATATTTCTATTGGACAGAGATTATATTTCTATTGGACAAAGCTGCTCTGAGCTATTAATAAGCTGGAAGTGTGTTGTGCATCTCTAAGAGGAGGTCATAGTAGGCAGGCAAGGTTTGGAAACACATTTGACCACAGAAGCATTTTTCACATAATATCTGGTTATCTATTTATTCTCCTTTATGGGGTTGCAAAACAAAATCATGCCCATTAATTTCCTTGATCTGCTTGGAGTCCCATTTAGTGGATGTCTACCCAGAAGTATGCTTCCCAAAGAAGTTAATTTTTTGTGTGTGTGTCAGAGTCTCACTCTGTCACCCAGGCTGGAGTACAATGGCGCGATCTTGGCTCACTACAACCTCTGCCTCCCGGGTTCAAGCAATTCTCCTGCCTCAGCCTCCCAAGCAGCTGGGATTACAGGCACCTGCCGCCACGCCCAGCTGATTTTTGTATTTTTAGTAGAGACGGGATTTCATCATATTGGCCAGGTTGGTCTCTTGGCCAGGCTGGTCTCGAACTCCTGACCTCGTGATCTGCCCTCCTCGGCCTCCCAAAGTGCTGAGATTACAGGCGTGAGCCACTGTGCTTGGCCTAGAAGTTAATTTATTAAAACAAATCAATGGAGGCTCTGCAAAGAAGCTCCTCATTGTTCTGATAGCTGTAACATGATGAAGACCGGCAGAAGCATCCTTCATGTAGGTGTCCACTGTGCAAGCAGTTTTAGCAAAACCAAAATGAAAGTACATTTTATCATTTCATTGTATCCCAGAGAATCATAGAAATTGAGATTTGAGAGGTATCTAAATCCAATACCCTCAAGTCATATTCTTGATTGGGAACCAAACACCCAGCTGCCAATCCTATGTCAAATGTTTATTGAGCATCCACTATGCTCCAGCCACTTGTTTTAAACTCACCAACAAACTTACCAAGCTGATTCTATAATGATCAGTACAATTTTGTAGGTATTAGGAAGATCAGAGAGGTTGGACCACCTCTTTGAGGTCACACAGCTGGAGGGAGGCGCTAGCATGCTTCTCCACTATGTTCTGCTGCCACTGGGAAGTGAAGAGACTTGCAAACATACCAGATAATTAATAATATTCCAGCCACTACAAATAGCAATATACAATGTTTGCACTAGACCAATGACATTTGTAATACAGTGAAAAGAGTAATCATTTTTACCAGTTTCAGAGTACTAAGACAATAATGTGGAAATGAAAAAACTGCCAGGCTTAGTGGCTCATGCCTTTAATCCCAGCATTTCAGGAGGCCAGGGTGGGAGGATCCCTTGAGGCCAGGAGTTCAAGACCAGCCTGGGCAACATAGCAAGACCTCATCTCTACAGAAAAAATTTTAAACTTAGCCAGGCATGCAATGTGTGCCTGGGATCCTAACTGCTCAGGAGGCTGACCTGGGAGGATGGCTTGAGTGCAGGAGGTCGAGGCTGTAGTGAGCTATGGTGGTGCCACTGCACTCCAGCCTGGCAGCCTGGGTGACAGAGCGAGGCCAGTTTCTAAAAGAAAAATATTGAAAAAAATAAAATAAAAAGTCTTGGGCAGGGCATGGTGGCTCATGCCTGTAATCCCAGAGCTTTGGGAGGCCAAGGTGGGTGGATCACTTGAAGCCAGGAGTTCGAGACCAGCCTGGCCAGTATGGCGAAACTGTGTCTCTATTAAAAATACAAAAATTACCCAGTCGTGGTGGCAGGTACCTGTAATCCCAGCTACTCGGGAGGCTGAGGCAGGAGAATTGCTTGAACCTGGGAGGCGGAGGTTGCAGTGAGCTGAGATCGCACCATTGCACTCCAACTTTGGCAACAGATCGAGACTCCATCTCAAAAAAATAAAAAAATAAAAAAGTTGAAATTTAAGAAATACTTACAGTATTAAAATAAAATGTTCTAATAGCCACATTGAAAAAGTAAAAAGAAACAGATGAAATTAGTTTTAATAATATATGTTATTTAACCCAATACACTCCAAATAGTCTCATTTCAATGTGGAACTAACATTTTTTAAATGGTTAAAAATGTCTTATTAGGTCTTTTAAATACGATGCAAATTTTACACCTAAGAGCTCATCTCAAGTGCACAGTACCTATATGTGCCTAATGGCTGCTGTACTGGATGGTGTATGCTCAGAGATTAAATACTGCAAGGAAACCCCAAATAGAACCTGAGAAGTCACCACGAAGTTACAGGGAAAATAATGGAAATGAGTAGAGGATACAATTGGGTTAATATAAAGGCCGAGATGTTAGAAGACAGCCTGTCCAGGAAAAGGCTTAGCTGACAGCACAGTTAGGTTAGATTAAAATGGACTCTGTTGCTGGGCACAGTGGCTCACGCCTGTAATCCCAGCACTTTGGGAGGCCGAGGTGGGCAGATCACAAGGTCAAGAGATCGAGACCATCCTGGCCAACATGGTGAAACCCTGTCTCTACTAAAAATACAAAAATTAGCTGGGCGTGGTGGCGCTCATCTGTAGTCCCAGCTAGTCGGGAGGCTGAGGCAGGAGAATTGCTTGAACCCGGGAGATGGAGGTTGCAGTGAGCCAAGATCGTGCACTCCAGCCTGGGTGACAGAGCAAGACTCCATCTCAAAAAAAAAAAAGTGGGGGGGGCTCTGTTATGCAAAAATGAAAGCTCACTGAGTTAATGACTGTTCCCAGCATTTCTCTTAATACTCCGGGCAGGGATCAGGAGAGACACTTGCGGTCTAGGCCAGGAGGTGGTTTGGTCTTGTGTTTATTTGTTGCTTTGAATTCTAGTTGAGTTGCTGCCGCTGTGTGTTTATAGGATGAGGCTGTGGAGAGTTTAGCCATTTTTTTTTTCAACTGCAAATGATGTGTGTCTATATGTACATGTGTGTATATAGAGTTTTTGTTTTTGCTGTTGTTTTTGTTTTTTGTTTGTTTTTTAAGAGACTGGGTCTTGCTCTGTTTCCCAAGCTGGAGGGCAGTGGTATGATCATAGCTCACTGCAACCTTGACCTCCTGGGCTCAAGTGACCCTCCCACGTCAGCCTTCTGAGTAGCTGGGACTATAGGTGTGAGCCACCACACCTGGCTAATTTTTAACATTTTTTGTAGAGATAGGGTCTTGCTATGTTGTCCAGGCTGATCTCAAACTCCTAGGCTCAAGCAATCCTCCCACCTTGGCCTCCCAAAGTGCTGGCATTACAGGCATGAGCTACTGTGCCAAGCTTGCAAATGATGTATGTTAACAGTAACTACTTCTCAGACTCTTTAGTGAGAGATAATTTTAGCTCCCTGTCCCATTCTAATTCACTGGTTTCCAAACTTGTCACTGTGTCTTCATGCTGACATTCTAGGCACTCCTCGTCTCGGCTCCCCTATCTTTATTTCATCTTTGGGCTAGCTTTCCTCCCCCAGACAGAAGCAGCCTGGATGCTCTGCCTGTAGCTCTTATTAAACAGGCTTGAAATACCTGGTCCCCTCTTAACCTGCTCTGAAATATTTCTTCTTACACACCTCTGTAAAAGCATTTTACGATCCCCCATATTAATCCCTGTTTTTTTTTTTTTTTATCAGCGCTGCATAATTGTACCATGAGCCACGATCCTAAGTCAAGAGACCTTTCTCTCACCAGTGCAGATGATTGCTCCCTCCAGGTGTGTAGGAGGGAGGATGGCATGGCTTTCATCAAACCATGAGCTTTTTCAGAACTTCCAACCCACCATAAAGCTCATCTGAAGAATGTTTGCTTTTCCCTGTCAAATATTTCTCTGATCCAAAGTCTGTTAACAATTTAAACGTCAAATCCCCCTCTAAGGTTACTGAACGGGTATCTCTTTTTGTTATGAAGTGAAGGTGTGTAATTATTCCAGCCAGGTTCGAAGTCACCTGATCTGAGCTGGTCTCTCTCCTGGGGATGCTCTGTGAGTATTAAATTCCCAAGTTCCCTTCCCAAGCTGGCAGTGCGACATAAGCAAACAGCTATCCGATAGCTGCTTTTGGAAGGCAGCAAACTTCTGCCAGGCTTAGAGGAACCTGTTTCACACAAACATGCACAGCTTATGGGGGATCATCTTGGGACTAGTGTGCAGGCCCAGGCAATTGAGTAAGAACTACGTATTTCAATAACTTTTTGACAACTAAGCCTTTCTTCTTGAAGCCAGGATTTCTCTTATCTTTTCCCTTTCTTAGCTGCAAGAAAAGCATGTACATATTTTGTTGTTTGCAACCTTTCAAAAGTCCACTTTCTGGTTTTTGGTGCCTGAAACAACTTTTTTTTTCTTTTCTTTTCTTTTTTTTTTTTTTTTTGTTTGGGATGGAGTCTTGCTCTGTCGCCCAGGCTGGAATGTGGTGGCACGATTTCGGCTCACTGCAACCTCTACCACCTGGGTTCAAGCAATTCTCCTGCCTCAGCCTCCCTGGTAGCTGGGACTACAAGCATGTGCCACCACGCCTGGGTAATTTTTGTATTTTTAGTAGAGATGGGGTTTCACCATGTTGGCCAGGCTGGTCTTGAACTCCTGACCTCAAATGATCCACCCGCCTCAGCCTCCCAAAGTGCTGGGATTACAGGTGTGAGCCACCGTGCCCGGCTTGACTTTTTTTCTTTTCTTTTTTTTTTTTGAGACAGAGTCTTGCTCTGTTGCCCAGGCTTTAGTGCAGTGGCACGATCTTGGCTCACTGCCACCTCTGCCTCCCTCGTTCAAGCGATTCTTGTGCCTCACCCTCCACCGAGTAGCTAGGATTACAGGTGCCCACCACCATGCCTAACTAATTTTTATATTTTTTAGTAGAGACGGGGTTTCACCATGTTGCCCAGGCTGGTCTTGAACTCATGGCCTCAAGTGATCTGCCCACCTTGGGCTCCCAAAGTGCTGGGATTACAGGCATGAACCACCGCGCCTGGCCCTTTCTTTTCTTTTCTTTTCTTTTTTTAAGACAGATACTTGCTCTGTCACCAAGGCTGGAGTGCACTGGCATGATCTTGGCTCACTGCAACCACCGCCTCTCAGGTTCAAGTGATTCTCGTGCCTCAGCCTCCCAAGTAGCTGGGGCTACAGGTGCATGTGCCACCACGTGGCTATTTTTTTTTGTATTTTTAGTAGAGACAGGGTTTCACCATGTTGGCCAGGTTGGCTCCCGGCCTCAAGTGATCCAATGGCCTCTGCCTCCCAAAGTGCTGGGATTACAGGCGTGAGCCACTGCACCTGGCTCATCTCTATTTTCTTTCGCTAAGAATCCTTTGTAGTACCCAAATTTCATGATGTCATGGGAGTGGAGTTAAATTGGAACCACTTACATTATATGACCAGTTAAAGTCCGCTTTAACTACAATGACTAATAGGTCAATACTGTTAGTGTAACATTCTGTTCCTGTCAGGAAGTGGTTATATAATGCACAGCGGGACTGGTAGAAATGTTGGGTTTGTTCGTTTCTGGATAGTAAGTAATTAGCTTTAATTTGACTTTAAAAGTATTAGGAGGTGGCCAGGAGCAGTGGCTCACGCCTGTAATCCCAGCACTTTGGGAGGCCAAGGCAGGTGGATCACCTGAGGTCAGGAGTTTGAGACCAGCCTGGTCAACATGACGAAACCCTGTCTTTACTAAAAAATACAAAAATTAGCTGGGTGTGGTGGCATGCATCTGTAATCCCAGCTACTCAGGAGGCTGAAGTGGGAGAATTGCTTGAACCTGGGAGGCAGAGCTTGCAGCGAGTACAGATTGTGCCACTGCACTCCAGCCTGGGGGACAGAGCAAGACTCCGTCTCAGAAAAAAAAAAAAAAAAAAAAGATACAATGGTCAATAAATGCATGAAAAGATGTTCAACATCATTAGTCATTAGAGAAATGACAATCAAAGCCCCACTGAGATACCACTTCATACCCACTAGGATGACTAGAATCAGAAAGACAGACAAAAGCAAGTGCTGGTGAAGACACAAAGAAATTAGAATCCTCATATGTTGTTGTGGGGGATGTAAATGATGTAACCAGTTTGGAAAATAGTTTGGCAGTTCCTCAAAAGATTAAAAATAGCATTACCATGTGAACCAGAAATTCCACTCCTAAGGATACAACCAGGAGAAATGAAATATATGTCCACACATATATGTACACGAATGTTCCCAGCAGCATTATTCACAACAGCTAAAAGATGGAAATGACACAAATATCCATCAGGTGACAAATGGATAAACAAACGAGTTGTTAGAAATACCATTTGACCCAGCCATCCCATTACTTGGTATATACTCAAAGGATTATAAATCAAGCTGCTATAAAGACACATGCACACATATGTTTATTGCGGCACTATTCACAATAGCAAAGACTTGGAACCAACCCAAATGTCCATCAATGATAGACTGGATTAAGAAAATGTGGCACATATACACCATGGAATACTATGCAGCCATAAAAAAGGATGAGTTCATGTCCTTTGTAGGGTCATGGATGATGCTGGAAACCATCATTCTTAGCAAAGTATTGCAAGGACAAAAAACCAAACACCGCATGTTCTCACTTATAGGTGGGAATTGAACAATGAGAACACTTGGACACAGGAAGGGGAAAGTCACACACCGGGGCCTGTCATGGGTGTGGGGAGGGGGGAGGGATAGCATTAAGAGATATACCTAATGTTAAATGAAGAGTTAATGGGTGCAGCACACCAACATGGCACATGTATATATATGTTGTGCACATGTACCCTAGAACTTAAAGTATAATTTTAAAAAAGTATTTTTAAATAAAAGCCCAATTAAAAAAACAAAAAACAAATGAGTTCTATATAACCACACAATAGAATAATACTCAGCCATAAAAAGGAATCACGTGCTGATCCATGCTACAAAATGGATGAACCTTGAAAACACTATTCTACGTAAAAGAAGCCAGGTGCGAAGGATCATATATTGTGATGCCTTTTCTAGGGCATATCCAGAATAGGCAGATTCCCACAGACAGAAAATATATTGCTGGTTGCCAGGGGCTGGGAAAGAGGGGAATGGGAATGACTACTATTGGGGACAGAGATTCTTTCGGGGGGGTGACAAAAATGTTCTAGAATTATATGGTGGTGATGGTTGCACATCATTGGAATACGCTGAAAACCACTGAATTGTGCCCTTTGAAAGGGTGAATTTTATGATATGTATATTATATCTCAAAAGCAATCATAGGGCATAAATTACCTTGATCAGCTTCTTTTCTGAGAGCAAACATTAACTGGGAGGAGAAAGTAAATTCTTCCGGGCACGGTGGCTCACGCCTGTAATCCCAGCACTTTGGCGAGCGGATCACCTGAGGTCGGGAGTTCGAGACCAGCCTGACCAACATGGAGAAACCTCGTCTCTACTAAAAATGCAAAATTAGCCAGGCGTGGTGGTGCATGCCTGTAATCCCAGCTACTCAGGAGGCTGAGGCAGGAGAATCACTTGAACCCAGGAGGCAGAATTTGCAGTGAGCTGAGATTACACCATTGCACTCCATTATGGGCAACAAGAGCGAAACTCCATCTCAAAAAAAAAAAAAAAAAGAAAGAAAGAAAGAAAGAAAATATAGATGAGTGAAGCCTCTGCATGGTCTGGATTCATGTTTGAGGCATGTCCTACACCACCATCCGTGGACTCTTGTCAAATTGCTGCTATTGTCAATGAAAACATCCACGTGGCCTATGCTCCATCCCAGTGGGAAAAAGATACTCCCTGGCCTAGCGCTATTCCAGCTCTAAACATCTGCGATTCCGCAGGTTCTTAGTTTACTTCTGTAGGGAAGTGCTCACATTTGTTTCTTATTGGAACATTTGGGGAAAAAATGTGTATGAGAAGAGCCAAAAGGAACATCAACTTGGGAACACCCTTTTGGAAATGAGGATGGAGCTGTGGCTTAGACTTCAAGGAAGCTGTTGAAACCTAACACAGGATGAGGCCCCCAAAGAAAGCTTGTGGTTGAACCCCAGGATTCGGCAGTCCAGTCACTGCTTACAAGAGTTGCTATTCCTCAGGGCATCTCCTTGCTTCCATTTCTTTCATTTGTCCTTACGGGGATAGTGGGTGAAATCGAGGAGGAGAAACCAAGGGGTCCCCACTGTGAAGGTAAAGAACAGAATTTTTGGCCAGGTGTGGTAGGGCAGAAGGCAGGAGGATTGATTAAGCCCAGGAGTTTGAGAGCAGCCTGGGCAACATGGCAAAACCCCATCTATACAAAAAATACAAAAATGAGCTGGCCATGGTGGCGTGCACCTGTATTCCCAGCTGTTTGGGAGGTTGAGGTGGGAGAACCACCTGAGCCTGGGAGGTCAAGGCTGCAGTGATCTGTGATTACGCCACTGCACTCCAGTGTGGGCGACAGATCAATACTGTCCAAAAACAAATAAACAAACAAAAAACAGAATTTTTTTTTTTTTTTTTTAGAGAGAGACATTTTCTTGCTCTGTCGCCCTGGCTGGAGTGCAGTGGCATGATCATAGCTCAGTGTAGCCTGGAACCCCTGGCTTCAAGCAATCCTCCCACCTCAGCCTCCCAAGATGCTGGGATTATAGGTGTGAGCCACCGTGCCTGGCCCCAGAATAAATTTTAAACCAGAATGTACAGTGGCAAGTGCGAGAATGAACTGACAAGGGAAGGAGGGTGAGATTATAGAACTGCAAAGTAATTGAGTCATCTGGAGATCAGATTCAAGAAGGAAAAGGAGGCTGGGTGTGGTGGCTCATGCCTGTAATCCCAGCACTTTGGGAGGCTGAAGTGGGCAGATCACCTGAGGTCAGGAGTTCGAGACCAGCCTGACCAACATGGCAAAACCCCGTCCCTATTAAAAAATACAAAAATTAGCCAGGCGTGGTGGTGGGTGCCTACCCTAATCTTATTATGCAAGTGAATTCTCCCTTTGTCTGGTGCCATCTTGTCTGCTCCTTAGTGTACACGTGGCTGGCAGAGAAGGGAAGATGGATCCGCCATGCTGAACATGTCTAGCTCCTAGTTCCTGCTCGCATTCACCTGTGCAAGCTCCCAATTTGCTTGTCTATGTCTGCAGACTTTACACGCTGCTCTTTGTTAGAAAGTGATTTGGGACTGCTTTTCATTAAAAAGAAAAAGCCTTACTGAGGACTTCCATACCCTCACTATCTGCCTAAGTGATTTCTTCCTAACTCCTATATCAATGTCTCTCGTTTTCCGTAAGATAAAAAGGAAACTCCCTAACAAAAAGGGACTTACATAGTTTAGAAAGGACCACCACCATTTAGAAAGGACATTTGGACCAGGTGTGGTGGCTCACGCCTATGATCTCAGTGCTTTGGGAGGCAGGAGGTGAGAAGATCCCTTGAGCCCAGGAGTTTGAGGCTGCAGTAAGCTATGATGGTGCCACTGCGCTCCAGCCTGAGCGACAGAGCAAGACACAGTCTCAAAAAAGCCCGGGCGCAGTGGCTCACGCTTGTAATCTCAGCGCTTTGGGAGGCTGAGGTGGGTGAATCACCTGCGGTCAGGAGTTCAAAACCAGCCTGGCCAACATGGTGAAACTCCGTCTCTACTAAAAGTAGAAAAGTTAGCCAGGCATGGTGGCATGATCCTGTAATCCTAGCTACTCGGGAGGCTGAGAGACGAGAATGGCTTGAACTCAGGAGGAGGAGGCTGCAGTGAGCCAAGGTTGTGCCACTGCACTCCAGCCTGGGCGACAGAGTGAGACCCCGCCTCAAAACTAAATAAATAAATAAATAAATAAATAAATAAATAAATAGACATCTGATCACCTGTAAAATATTCCAAGGCAAAAATTTTGCGAGGAGAATTGAGATGACAAAAATCTCTCCACTGTAATCCTCAAAGACACAATTTTTGAAATTTAGAAAAAGTGTGTTACTAACGGCGAGAATTCATGACACGCCCTAAAAAATATATGGGGATAAAAAATGGGAGCCTCTGATTTAGTCTTGCGGTTGCACCACACCAAGCCGGACAAGAAACAAACACTTCTCCATCTTCAGTGAGACAGGAAGCTGGTATGAAAGACGCCGTTTTAGTATGGCTAAAAAGACACGGCAATGCCAGCCAAGTAAAATACTTAGCGGAACTCGGGTGTGGACAGGAGAATGTAGGCTTGCACATGGGAGGTGGTGGAATGAGCCTTCCACCTTGGGGAGCAGAGCCACGTTCCCGGGTTACTGAGCTGAGCTGGGCGGTTACTCAGCCTACAAACACAGGTTTCCCAGCACTTGAACTTGAGACTCCTGAAACCGACAAGGTGGTTCAGAATTCCTTGGAGGAGCTGGGGAGATGGTATCATCTCTGTCACTTGTGGGACTAAAGACCATTTCATTTTGCCCAGCAATAGCCTAGAATCTGGCACCTGTAGGACTAAAGACCGGGAATAGCCTGGAAGAAGTGGGTGGGGAGCGCCAGGCAGGGCAGACCAGATCGCAAAGGAAAAAACCCTGGCGTGCAAGCACCGATAGGAGAGGAAATGTTTGCTCAGCTGTAAAGGAGGGAGAGAAAAGGGAGAAAGCAAAGGCGGCGTGGCAGGTAAGTGTGATCACGCGTGAGACAGAACCACTGTGAAAAATTCTCCGATTCTCCCACGGCAAAAGCCTCAGCCAAGCCAACGGCAGATAAAGGAATCCGAGGCTGATCGCCAACGACCGGAGGTTAAAGACACAGGAAGAGTTCAGAAGTTCAGGAAAATAAAAGCAGATTACCATTCAAGGGTTCTGTGAAGCAGAGAAAAGGTGAAATGACAGGAGGACCTGAGAGTGGCCGGGGTGGGGGCGGGGAGGAAAGCGATCATTCCAGGTAAATTCCACCCGGAGGTGCGGCTGGAGAGGCAGGGAGCCAGGGCGCGCAGGTAGCGGGGTGCGCCCTCTTCACTCGGAGCACCCTGTCGAGCAGAGCAGCTCTAAGCAAGGCCAGGCTGGAGGGAAAAGTGCAGGACTGTGCTTCTGGGCGGCCTTCACTTTTATACCATGGGGAAAAAAAATGCCCAGCTGATTTTTATTTTCTTCTTCTTCTTCCTTCTTTTTTTTTTTTTTTTTTTTTTTTTTTTTTTTTTTTTTTTTTGAGACGGGGTCTCTGTCTCCCAGGCTGGAGTGCAATGGCGCGATCTCGGCTCACTGCAACCTCCGCCTCCCGGGTTCAAGCGATTCTCCTGCCTCAGCCTCCCGAGTAGCTGGGATTACAGGCGCCCGCCACCACCCCCGGCTAATCTTTCATATTTTTAGTAGAGACGGGGTTTCACCAAGTTGGCCAGGCTGGTCTCAAACTCCTGAGCTCAGGCAATCCGCCCGCCTTGGCCTTCCAAAGTGCTGGGATTACAGGCGTGCGCCACCGCGCCCAGCGGAGTATGGTAAACATTTGCGTTTGTTAGCTCAGTAGCCTCAGAAACCCTGAGAGGTAGAGCTCAACACAGAAGCAGCTCACAGCAGCTCGCAGCCTTTCCAAGTCTGGTGGCTGGGGGAAGACCCAGCTGGGATTCGGCTGACTTCTGAGCCTTTTACCTCTTTACGGCTCTGACACCCTAGAGCACCAACACAGCTGCCTCTGAGTGTATTTTGAGACATTATATTTGTAAACTGCATGTAACTTTCTGAATGAAGTTTTAGAAGCAGATGGCACACCCTCACCAGCTCATTTCTTGCCAGTATTCTCAATTGTTGGCACCAGAGAGTCAGTCAGATACTGCTTTGGAGACAGAAAATATTGCCAGGCAAGGTAAAATCTTTAGCCTTTGACTCTTCAGTAAACACAAACTAATGAGAAACCTAGGTCTTATTTTGCCAATAAGCAGAGACTGGAACACTCAATAATAGTGAGAGAAAGAACAGATCATGCAAATGAGGAGAACTGATGATGTTGCCAAGTGAAGCTAGGTGAAGAGAATTAACAGAAGCGATTCTTCCTCTTCCTGTCTCTCTCTTTTTTCGTGAACTATATGAAGATGCCAGGAGGGTTAAGATAAAGACCATGCTTTTTTTTTTTTTTTTTTTGAGACAGAGTTTCACTCTTGTTCCAAGGCTGGAGTGCAATGGCGCAAGCTCGGCTCACTGCAACCTCCATCTCCCAGGTTCAAGCGATTCTCCTGTCTCAGCCTCCTGAGTAGCTGGGATCACAGGCATGTGCCAGCACGCCCAGCTAATTGTTTTGTATTTTTAGTAGAGACAAGGTTTCTCTATGTTGGTCAGGCTGGTCTCAAACTCCTGACCTCGTGATCTGCCTGCTGCAGCTTCCCAAAGTGCTGGGATTACAGGAGTGAGCCACAGTGTCTGGCCAAATTTTCTTTTAAGTAGCTTAAAGTCACAGGGGAAAACAAAACTATTCACATAGACCTTTTCTTTGTTTGAATTGGCAAATGCCATCAAGAGTCCAGAAGCTACAAGGAAGCGGTGACAATGGTAACCTGTGTGGCTACCCTTTGTACCTTTTGAATTCTCTACTAAGTTTTAAAATTTGTTTAAAAAAGAGAATTTATGTTCCAGACTTAAGGTTGCTTTAAGGAACAGACAGGGAAGGACATAAACACATCATCCTTCTGTTGATCCAGACTGGAGATGCTTTGAAATGGACAATGTCTAAAAGAGGGAGCTATGCTTTCCAAGCTTGGGTCCAAAGATGGAGGCTGTGCTGCTGAAGCTGTAAAGAGAGAGGGACAGGAAGTGAATGGATTTGTTACAATCCTGTTTTTTTCTTTTCTTTTCTTTTCTTTCTTTTTCTTGAGACAGGGTCTCTCTCTGTCACCCAGGCTGGAGTGCAGCGGCACCATCATGACTCACTGCAACCTTGACCTCCCGGGCTCAAGTATTCCCCCCACCTCAGTCTCCCAAGTAGCTGGGACTACAGGCGCATGCCACTGTGCCCCGCTAATTTTTACATTTTTTGTAGACACGGGGTTCTCACTATGTTGCCCAGGCTGGTTTCAAACTCCTGAACTCTAGCGATCCTTCTACCTTGGCTGGACAAGTCATGCCTGTAATCCCAGCACTTTGGGAGGTGGGATTTGCTTGGCCTAATCTTGGCAATTCTTAAAAGAAAATCTTTATAAATAGAAATTACGGGAGCGGTGGTTCACGCCTGTAGTCCCAGCAATTTGGGATGCTGAGACGGGTGGATCACCTGAGGTCAGGAGTTTGAGACCAGCCTGGCCAACATGGTGAAATCTTGTCTCTACTAAAAATACAAAGAATTAGCTGGGTGTGATGGCAGGCGCCTGTAATCCCAGCTACTCTGGAGGCTGAGGCAGGAGAATCGCTTGAACGTGGGAGGTGGAGGTTGCAGTGAGCCGAGATCGCACCATTGCACTCCACACTCCAGCCTGGGCAAAAAGGGTGAAACTTCGTCTAAAAAAAAAAAAAAAAAAAAGATTTCTTTGAATTGTAACATCTTTATCAGTGGAATAGGGGCAGGAACCCACATGACAGGGCTGTTTGAAGGTTGAGATCATGTGGGTAAGGCTTCTTGGACAGCAGTGGGTGAAGCAGTAGCTTCCAGCATCATCCTAAAGCTGTCTCCGCAGGCAGGACGGCCAGGGTTCTGCCCATCTCACAGGTGGGCAGGATCTGCTGGTGCTCCCAGTGGTTCTGGAAAAGAGATGTGAAAAGCACAGGCAACCCACCAATCAGTGAGTAATTCCTGATTGCTTTCTGGCTGAAGTTATTGTTCTCTGCAGCCTTCCGTGGGAAATGAGTAGGACCTAAGTAATGGGAATTGGGGAACCTAAAACCGAAGTAAGTGATGGTCAGTAGAATCAGGACAGTTGGACAGCAAAGGGAGGAAAAAAGGAAGATCTTCAAGAGAAAAGCAGACAAGTTAAAGGGCATGATAGAGGTGCTTACGGATTCAGGGAGGGGAGAGGAAAAGGAAATTTATATGTCCAAGACAGAGAGGAAAAGTACATTCTAGGACTAGGTGGGGAATGACAAAAGCAGAAGAAATACAAAACTATCAAATGCCTGTGATAGTGTTTAGAAGCAATCAGAACAAGGTCTGTGTGAATAAGAGGTCAGAAATGAGAAAATTGGGCCGGGCGCGGTGACTCACGCCTGTAATCCCAGCACTTTGGGAGGCTGAGGTGGGCGGATCATTTGAGGTCAGGAGTTTCAGACCAGCTGGCCAATATGGCAAAACCCTATTTTCACCACAAATACAAAAATTAGCCAGGCATGTTGTTGGTGTGCCTGTAATCCCAGCTACTTGGGAGGCTGAGAGGGGAGAATCGCTTGAACCCAGGAGGTGGAGGTTGCCGTGAGCCGAGATCACGCCATTGCACTCCAGCCTGGGCAACAGAGCAGGACTCCATCTCAAAAAAAAAAAAAAAAAAAAGAAAATCATATGAGCATATTTTTTAAAATGCATACAATAATATAAATACAAAAAAATACTTGTAAGACATTTAGGGAGAATCAAGACATCGTCTTGGTCAGGAATCCATAAGTGCTCCCTTTGTCCTGGTATTCAAGGCCTTCCATGATTTTGACCCAAACGCACCTAACCAGTCTCAGCCCTCATTACAATAAATAAAGTCATTTAGTAAATCTTTCTTTGCCAGGCGTGGTGGCTCACACCTGTAATCCCAGCACTTTGGGAGGCTGAGGCAGGAGGATCATTGGAGGCCAGGAGTTAGAGACCAGCCTGGGCATCATAGTGAGAGCCTGTCTCTACAAAAAAAAAAAAAAAAGTTAAAAATCAACTGGGTGCTGTGGCGCACACCTGTAGTCCAAGCTACTCAGGAGGCTGAGACAGGAGGACTGCTTGAGCCTAGGAATTTGAGGTTATATTGAGTTATGATTATACCACTGCACTCCAACGTGGGTGACAGAGCAAGACCCTGCCTTTAAAAAACAAAGCAAAATAAAACAAAAACCTTTCTTGACCACCTGTCTTGGGCTAGGAACTAAAAGAATGAAGCCTTGACTCTGCTCTTTTTACCTAATGGGAATGCCCTCTACTCCAGGTAGACCATCTCTCTTCAGAAAGCAAAGTTTCTTTCCCTGACACCTTTGCTCATACCCTTAAGAGCTGAAAAAATAACTCTCAGGGATGCACCTGGGATAAAGGCATTTCAGAAATTGCTTCCCCAGTAAAGGACCTGACGTTATTCCTATTGCCTTAGATTGTTTCCTGAGCTTCCCTTGCCCCGTCTACGTCCCACTTTCCCTCTCTGGCCCTTCAACGAATTCATTCAGCAGCGGCCCCCTCAAGGAGCTTGCAACCTAGAAGTGATAAAACAAGTACTAATAAGTGACTCTGATAGTGACCAGCATGTGGCAAAAGTGCTATTGCAGGAAGGGAGATGGTGGAAGAGGAGGGAAAGAATGCACTAGAATGACTATGGAGGAGGCACCATTGGAGATGGAAGGGCATGAGTAGGACTATAGAGATTGGATGGTTGATTGAGTTGATTGAGAGCTGGTTGAGTGAGTATCTTGCATGGCTGCATTTGGTATGTTTGATGGGGGTAGTGGTGGTCGTGGTGTTTAAAATGATGGTAGTGGTATTTTGGTGACGAATCTGGAGAGCTTGATTTGAGCAATGCTGTGAAGAGCTTCTGTTGGCAGGCTGGGGAATTTGTACTTAATATAGTAGCCAGTAGGGATTCATCAAACGTCTTTGAGCAGAAGAGTGACACAGAACCATGTAATCTTAGAGCTCAAAGGGGACTTAAAGGCCTCTAATTCCACCAAAAGTTTGACATCTCTCTCTACCAAGTGTGGGCCGGGAAACTAGTTTCTCACTGTCATGAGGGTTAAATGAGAGGGCACTTGTAAAGCGCTCAGCCCATGGTTTGACACCTAATAAAGCTCAAATAATGTAGTAAAGCTCAATTAATGTTGACTGACACTGTCATCATCATCATCACCATCATCATCACCATCATCACCATCATCACCATCAGCTTGGTTATTATTTAGGAAGGTGTTCCTTAAGCCTTATTCCTCAGTTGTCCTACAAGTATTTGAAGACAACTGTCCATTTCTATGTGAGCTTTTTCCTCTTTAAATATTCCTGGCTTCTTCCAGCACTCCTTACGCATGGGTGTCACATTCCCTTACCTTTCTGACTCCGTCTAGCCCTTGTAAAATGTGGTACACAAAATCCAGTAGTCTGTCTGATCATAGCTGACCACAGCAGTTTCTTCCTTTCTTTCATTCTAGAGATGATGCCTGAATTGAAAAAAAAAAAAAAGCCAAAAAGTTTTTGGCAGCCTCATCACATTGAATCTTGGAATATAATGCTGATTTAAACTCCCAAGACATTCCCACATACACTAGTGCTAAGCTGCAACCTTTCCACTCTCTCCTTGTACTTGGTCCCAGCACAGAGCTTCAGATTGCTTTATGATGATTAAATCTCCTCTTTTTGTCAGGAAAAGGCCTTGAAATGGGCAGAAAGATTACTGAGTTTCCTTTCAGTGGATGGCTGGGTATTATCTAGCAGAGGCTTCAGGGTTGTCTGATTTCACAGGGGTCTGTGTCTTTCATCGTTTTTGACTGAACTATTTTGTAACTGTAAATTATAGAAAACACAAGGTTATGGAAATGATTCTTGTCCATAGAGATACAAACGAGTTTTGTCTGGTAGAAATGCAATTGATTTCTACCCCATAAAGAGGCTGTCAGTCTTGCATCTCTTAGTAAATTTATTTCAGCACTCCTGATTGCTTGTAGATATGTCTGTTCTTTGGATTCTCTTTCAGCCAGTTGTAATATTTTGCTGTCTGCATCATCAATTAATGAGTTAAATTAATTTAAAAATCTTGGACACGTGTTCATTATATATATATATACACATGCGTATATTTATGCATATATATTCATTATATATTATATATGCATATATATACACACATATATTCATTATATATGCATATATATGTGTGTATGTGTATATATATGTGTGTGTGTGTGTGTGTGTGTGTATTTTTTGAGACAGAGTCTCCCTCTGTTGCCCAGGCTGGAGTGCAGTAGCACAATCTTGGCTCACTGCTACCTTCACCTCCCGGGCTCAAGCGATTCCCATGTCACAGCTTCCTGAGTAGCTGGGACTACAGGCGTGTGCTACCATGCCCTGCTAATTTTTGTATTTTTAGTAGAAATGGGGTTTCACCATGTTGGCCAGCTGGTCCTGAACTCCTGGCCTCAAGTTATCCATCTGCTTCAGTCTCTCAAAGTGCTGGGATTACAGGAGCGAGCCACCACACCTGGCTTATTTTATATTTGTATAAGAACCACGATTTTTTACTTCTACACATTTATAACAGTGCAGATACAGCATATTGCTTTCTGATTTTCCTATTCCATGACAAATTGGAGAGTTCTGAACAGGGCAGAAATGAAGACTGACCAAGCCATAGAGACCTCATTTTAGATTAGTTATGAGACTCTCAACCTGTATGTCTTGGTAAAGTTGTTCAACCAGATATTAATTCACTTAACGAAATCTATCTCCTTTTACTTACAAACAGGCTGTTTATAAGTCCATTTGTTCATAAGTTCCGAGTGATTAAGAGGGGGTTAAAGTTAAAACTTGCAATCCCCAGATACATTTCTGTCAATGATGACTGTAGGTCAGACTTCTATAACTTTAAAATCAGGCATATATTTCTCCTTTTTGCTCATTTACATTCTAATGGACACCCTCTGCCAAGATAGACCAGTCTATTATTGAAAATCCGGACCCATCTTCTTGTATAGTATCGAGGAGAAATGTGTGAACCCAGAAAGTGTCACCCTTCAAGATAGATTGTGAGTGGGTAACTGGATCTAAGTCCTGAATGGAGCTGAGAGCCATTTGCCAACTGGAGGTTACACTTGTACCCTATACAAGCTGAACAGTAGTTAAACTTTGGAGCTTTCATAGCCGTCTGGCCCTGTCGATGCCAGCAGAATCAACTGCTGCTGGAAGGTCCCATTCTGCCATCTGGACCTGATCCATGAACTGGGATCTGTGGTCAGTTTTAACATCAACCAATCAGGATTGAGCGAGCTTACATGCCTCATTTGCATAGCAGACTGGAGGGGGATCCCGGGCTGGAACTTTCCCCAGCAAGACAGTCCCCTCTTGATTCTGGTGGAGTGCACTTTTGTTTCGTACAGAAGGCGTCCTCTCCCCAGTTTGAAAACTGCTTGCTGGAATAACGTCTCTTTTTCTTTCTTTTTTTTTTAGCGACAGGATCTCTCCCTGTCGCCCAGGCTGGAGTGCAGTGGCACAATCCTAGCTCTCTGCTGCCTTCAACTCCTGGGCTCAAGGGATCCTCCCACCTCAGCCTCCTGAGGAGCTATAGGCACATAACACCACACTTGACTAATTTTTGAATTTCAATTTTTTGTAGAGGTGGGGTTTGGTCTGTGTCCCCACCGAAATTTCATCTCGAACTGTAATTCCCACATGTCGAAGGAGGCACTGGGTAGGCGGTGATTGGATCACGGGGGCGGACTTCCCCCTTGCTGTTCTCGCGATAGTAAGTGAGTTCTCATGAGATCTGGTTGTTTAAAAGCGTGGCACTTCCCCCTTCGCTGGCTCCTGCTTTGCCATGTTAAGACGTGCTTGCTTCCCTTTCGCCTTCTGCTGTAATTGTAAGTTTCCTGACGCCTCCCGGTCATGCTTCCTGTTAAACTGTGGAACTGTAAGTCAATTAAAACTCTTTCCTTTATAAGTTATCCAGTTTCAGGTAGTTTTTTTTTTTTTTTTTGAGGCGGAGTCTCGCTCTCTCCCCTAGGCTGGAGTGCAGTGGCGTGATCTTGACTCACTGCAAGCTCCACCTCCCGGTTTCACGCCATTCTCCTGCCTCAGCCTCCCGAGTAGCTGGATACAGGCGTCCACCACCACGCCCGGCTAATTTTTTATATTTTTAGTAGAGACGGGGTTTCACTGTATTAGCCAGGATGGTCTCGATCTCCTGACTTCGTGTTCCACCCGCCTCGGCCTCCCAAAGTGCTGGGATTACAGGCGTGAGCCACTGCGCCCGGTCAGTCTCATGTAGTTCTTTAAAGTAACGTGAGAACGGACTAATACAAAGTCCCACTATGTTGCCCCGGCTGGTCTCAAGCTCCCGGGCTCAGGCGATGCAGGTGATCCTCCGGTTTTGGCCTCCCGAAGTGCTGGGATTACAGGCATGAGTCACCATGCCTGTCACTCCTATGGGTCTTAGGGGTGAGAGATGAACAGATCCGTTTGGGGCTTTTTTGTCATGTATACGAACGCGAAGTCCGATCTATAAAAGCCATTTTAGGGAGTGTCAAGAAAACAGGAGTGAACGTGTAAATAGAAGCCAATGCATAAGGTTTATGTTTGGGTCTGACTCAGAAGGAAAAACAACACACCTATGAAGATGAAAAAGGCCATGTCTCTGAAAACCTTTGAGCTCTTCAGAGAAGTGCATCACATATGCAAGCTCTTCTATGACCCTCCTTACCTTTCATCCCCTATTGGCAGTTGTATGACCTTTCTATTCCCAGCACCTGTCATAGCACCCTGTAATGATTGGAACTCATGGTTGTGCTTTGAGTGGGAAGGTGGGCAGAGGGTGAGGACATCCTGTGTAGGAACATAGGACCGACTGTTGGGTTAGCATGGCAGGGGTGGCTGACAGATTATTCTCTGACTGGCAAAGTCAAAGAACCTAGAAAGACAGATGTTTTCCTGTATTCCAAAAGGCTTTCAAACAAATGTGTGAATATTTGACATAGTAACTTCACTTATAGAAACCCGATTAGCCTAAAGAAATAGCCAGCAAGGCTGGGCGTGGTGGCTCACATTTGTAATCCCGGCACTTTGGGAGGCTGAGGTGGGTGGATCGCTTGAGCCCAGAGTTTGAGACCGCCTGGGCAACATGGTGAGACCCTGTGTCTACAAAAAATACAAAAATTAGCTGGGCATGGTGGCACGTGCCTGGAGTCCCAGCTACTCAGGAGGCTGAGGTGGGAGGATCAATTGAACCTAGGAGGTTGAGGCTGCAGTGAGCTTTGATAGTGCCACTGTACTCCAGCCTGGTTGACAGAACAAGACCTTGTCTCAAAAAAAGAGAAATAACCAGAAAGGATATATGACAATAACGTCTGTCAGCATTATTTGTAAATGTTAACCCAATGTCCAGCAATTGGACAATGGTTAGGTAAATAAGATGAAACACCACGCAATATTATCATGCAGACATTCGACATGTAAGTGAATCATGGTTCATGTTGTTGGGAAATGAGCATGAGAGAAAAAAGCAAGATTCTGATTTCAGTATAAAGAAGGTTGTCAACAAAGTAAAATACTGATGGACAGAAAAGAAATCAAGGGAATACCCCAGATGTTCTCATTTGTTATTTCTTGGTGAAATTATCAATGATGAAATTATCAGTGATGTTATTTCAACAAAGATCACAGAGGCTGGATTCTTGTGCTGGTTATGTTAGGTTGGCTACAGATGATAGTAACGCTTTGGGTTGTTTTTTGATCTTTACCTTCCTTTGGGGATAGATTATGCGACTGAAGTTTTAAAAAATTGGGGAGACGGGAGGGGCACGGTGCTCACGCCTGTAATCCCAGCATTTTGGGAGGCCGAGGCAGGCGGTTCATGAGGTCAGGAGTTTGAGACCAGCCTGGCCAACATGATGAAACCCCATCTCTACTAAAGATATAAAAAATTAGCCGGGCATGGTGGTACGTGCCTGTAATCCCAGCTACTTGGGAGGCTGAGGCAGGAGAATCGCTTGAACCTGGGAGGCGGAGGTTGCAGTGAGCTGGGATCTCACCATTGCACTTAGCCTGGGCGACAAGGCAAGACTCCATCTCAAAAACAAAACAAAACAAAAAACACTGGGGAGAAAAACCATAGCTAACAAGTGCTGAGATTTAAACTACCATATATGTTGTTTTTGAATGTTGTTTGAAAGCAGTTGAGAGCAGAAATGAAGATGACGGAACAATGAAGTTTCTTTGCCTCCCTTGGTAAAAATTTATCTATTTTCCAATAAGTTAAACAAATCGTTTTGACTGGAATTATGCTAGTGCTTTATTGGGTGAGGCCTCCTTAGTTATTTATATGCTGTTACAGGACGAACTATGTCTCTTTCAAAATTCATATGTTGAAGCCTTAACCCTCAATATCTCAGAATGTAACACATTTGGAGATAAGGTCTTTAAACTGGTGATTAAGTTAAAATAAGCCCCTTCCCTTTTCCTTAGCAAACTAATGCAGGAACAGAAAACCAAATAGCCCATGTTCTCACTTATAAGTGGGAGCCAAATGATGAGAACACATGGACACAGAGGGGAACAACACACACTGGGGCCCACTTGAGGTTAGAGGGTGGAGGAGGGAGAGGAGCAGAAAAAATAACTATTGGGTACTAGGCTTAGTATCTGGGTGACAAAGTGATCTGTAAAACCAAGCCCTATGACATGAGTTTACCTATATAGCAAAACTGCACATGTACACTTGAACCCAAAATAAAAGTTTAAAACAACAACAAAAAAAATGAGGCCCTTAGGGTGGGCCCTAGTCCAAAATGCCTGGTATCCTTATACAAAGAGGCGATTAGAACACAGACACACCCAGAGGAAAGGCCATGTAAGGACCCTGTGTGTTTCTGAGCTGCAGGTCTGGAGTAGCCACGACTTGGCATTGCTTTTGTCTGAGAGGTTTAATTGATAACACAACAGAGCAGCCCCAAATAGCATAGCAAGCTTCTCCCTCGGCTGCCAAGGAGCTGCACGTCTCATTCCTGGGTCCACCTGCCTTGGAACTGGGGCTCTGGCCTCTTGGCTGAGAGGGTCTGAGTCGGGGCTGAATTCTTCTGAAGGCAAAGGAGGGACAGGTGCTGTGGGCCCCTCTGGCCTCACACACACAACAGGAAGCATCCGATGGGTACTTCCAGGGGGTCATCCCTGGCCATAGAGCAATTTTGCAGAGATTATAAAATGGTCTAACTGTCCTTCCCACTCGAACTCCTCATCCCTTCTGCAGCCCCAGGCCCTGTGCAGGGAGGCGCTGTCTGAATGTGGTAAGAGGCGTTGTAAATTCAGTCTTTCATTTAAATTCTCATAAAACATTCTTCTTTTTTCTTTTTTTTGAGACAGGGTTTCTCCCTGTCACCCAGGCTGGAGTGCAGTGGCATGATCTCAGCTCACTGCAACCTCTATCTCCTGAGTTCAAGTGATTCTCCTGCCTCAGCATCCCAAGTAGCTGGGATTACAGGCACGCACCACCACTCCTGACTAATTTTTATATGTTTGATAGAGACAGAGTTTCACCATGTTGGCCAGGCTAGTCTCAAACTCCTGACCTCAAGTGATCAAGTGCCTTGGCCTCCCAAAGTGCTGGGATTACAGGCGTGAGCCATCGTGGCTGGTCCGTTTTCGTTTTTTTTTTTTTTTTCTTGAGACAGGGTCTCACTCTGTCCAGGCTGGAAGGCAGTGATGCTGTTATAGCTCACTGTTGCCCCAAGCAATCCTCCTGCCTCAGCTTCCCAAGTAGCAGGAACTACAGGTGTGCACCACCACCATGCCTGGCTAATTATTATTTTTTTGAGACAATGTCTTGTTATGTTGCTCAGGCTGGTCTTGAACTCCTGGTCTCAAGTGGTCCTTCTGCCTTGGCCTCCCAAAGTGCTGGGATTACAGCGTGAGCCACCACACCCTGCCTAAAAATTTACTTTTTGATGTAAAACATAAATTCTTGTAGTAGTGAGATAATCTCTCACAGCTCATACAGTTTGTTAAATAAAAAGCTTGGGCACTGGAACCCAACTGTCTAAATCCAATTCCTAGCCTGGCTAGTTAGAAGCCGTGTGAGCTTAGGCCCTTTACTTAACTTCTCTGATCACTGCTTTCCTTGCCTATAAAATGGGGGTGATACTGTACCTACCTTGGAAATAGGAGGATTCAATGAGTTTGAAACACAGGCAGCACTTAAAACATGCTGGGCATACAGGAAGCATTCAGTACGTAATAATGAGTTCTTTTATTGTGGTAAAATATGCATAACAAGGCCATTGCGGTTGCTCACGACTGTAATCTTAGCACTTCGGGAGGCCAAGGTAGGCAGATCACCTGAGGTTGGGAGTTCAAGACTAGCCTGACCAACATGGAGATACTTCATCTCTACTTAAAATACAAAATTAGCCGGGCGTGGTGGTGCATGCCTGTAATCCCAGCTACTTGGGAGGCTGAGGCAGGAGAATCGCTTGAACCCAGGAGGCGGCGGTTGCGGTGAGCCGAGATTGCGCCATTGCACTCCAGCCTGGGCAACAAGAGCAAAACTCCGTCTCAGAAAAAAAAAAACCATATATACGTAACATTTACCATTTTAACCATTTTTATTTTTATATTCATTAATTATTATTATTATTAATTTTTTTTGGAGACAGAGTCTAAAGCTGTTGCCCAGGCTGGAGTTTAGTGATGCAACCTCGACTCACTACAACTTCTGCCTCCTGGGTTCAATCACAATTCTCCTACCTCAGCCTCCCAAGTAGCTGGGACTACAGGTGCCCGCCACCACGCCTGGCTAATTTTTTTTGTATTTTAGTAGAGATGGGGTTTCACCATGTTGCCCAGGCTGGTCTTGAACTCCTGAGCTCAGGCAATCCACTGCCTCAGCCTCCCAAAGTGTTAGGATTACAGGCATGAGCCACTGTGCTTGGCCATTTTAACTGTTTTTAATAGTACAGTCTGTGGCATTAAGTATGTTTACATTGTTGTGCAACCATCATGACCATCTATCTCCAGAGCCTTTTCATCTTCCCAAACAGAAACTCTGTCTCTGTGAAATAACAACTCCCCATTTCCTCCTCCATTAGCCTCTGGCAACCATCATTCTACTTTCTGTTTCTATGAATTTGACTACTGTAGGGATCTCATATAAATGGGATCATACAGTATTTGTTCTTCTGTAATTGGCTTACTTCCTTTAGCATAATGTCCTCAAGGTCTATCCATGTAGCATGGGTTAGAATGTCCTTCCTTTTTAAGGGCGAATAATATTCCATTGTATGGATAGACCACATTTTAAAAATCCATTGATAAACACTTTGGTTGCTTCTACCTTTTGGTATTATGAATAATGCTGCTATAAACATTTGTACATAAATGTCTCTTTGAGACCCTGTTTCCAATTCTTTTGGCTATATACCTAGAAGCGGAATTGCTGGATCCTACGGTCATTCCACGTTTAATCTTTTGAGGAACCGCCATGCTGTTTCCCGCAGCGGCTGCACTATCATTCTCATGGTTTCAGACACCATCTATAAGGCTGATGAATTCCAGCTTTATAGCTACAGCTTTATGCTGCCCCTGAGTTGTATGCAATTTCCTACTTGATCTTGTCAGTTAGATGTCTCACGGATCTTCTTCGAACTGCTCCTCCTTCTTGCCCCTCTCTCACTTTCCCTCATTTTGGTAAATGGCACTAACTGAGCAGAGTTGCCCCAGCTGAAAACCTGCAGAGCCCAGTGCAGAAGGAAGATGTGGAGCCTCAGCCAGGACCAGGGAAGTCAATCCCCCCTTCCCACAAGCCTGTGGCCCCAACCTACAGTGGACAGGCCACCCCAAAGGGATCCAGGGTGGTCAAGAGCCCTGGATCACCAGGGAAAAGATTCCTTGACTCCACTTGGGGAGGAATTTATCTTGATTGAATGTGTACCGTGTGCCAGACATCATCTAGGTGATGGGGATACAACAGAGAACAGAACAGACGAAATCCTGTTGTCATGGAACTTTTATTCTGTGAGGCTGCACTTACTCTATGTCTATTACTAAGCACTTGTCAAGAGCCAGGCCCTGACCTTGCACTAAGATACAGCAGTGAGCAAAATGCACAAACATATAATTACATATGGTGATAAATTAATTCATTCAGCCAGTAGTCCAGATTGCTATATGAACACATAGCAGGTGATTAGATCTGGCTTGGGAACTGGGGAATTCCTAAAAAATGTAAATTAAATAAAAATTATTTATTTATTTTCTGAGCCAGAGTCTCTGTTGCCCAGGCTGGAGTGCAGTAGTGCAATCTCAGCTCACTGCAACCTCCACTTCCCAGGTTCAATCGATTCTCGTGCCTCAGCCTCCCGAGTAGCTGGGACTACAAGTGTGCACCATCATGCCTGGGTAATTTTTTGTATTTTTAGTAGAGATGGGGTTTCACCATGTTAGCCAGGCCAGTCTTGAACTTCTGGACTCAACTGATCCACCTGCCTCAGTCTCCTAAAGTGCTAGAACTGCAGGCATAAGCCACCGCGCCTGGCCAAATGAACTTTATTTATTTATTTATTTTTTTGAGACAGAGTCTCGCTCTGTAGCCCAGGCTGGAGTGCAGTGGCGCGATCTCGGCTTACTGCAAGCTCCTTCTCCTGGGTTCACGCCATTCTCCTGCCTCAGCCTCCAGAGTAGCTGGGACTACAGGCGCCCGCCACCACACTCGGCTAAGTTTTTTGTATTTTTAGTACAGATGGAGTTTCACCGTGTTAGCCAGGATGGTCTTGATCTCCTGACCTTGTGATCCGCCCGTCTCGGCCTCCCAAAGTGCTGGGATTACAGGCGTGAGCCACCACGCCCAGCCCATGAACTTTAGTTTTAGGAATCATTATAGATTTGATTTACAGAGAAATCATGAAGTTTATATAAAGAATAGTTCCCATATATCTTGCACTGTTTCCTCTGTTTCTAACATCTTACATCAGTATGGTACATTTGTTACAATATTGAACCAGTGTTGATACCTTATTATTAACTAAAGTCCACAAGATACTCAGATTTTTCTTTTTCTTTTTTTTCTGGAGATGAAGAATCTCCCTGTTGCCCAGGCTGGAGTGCGGTGGCATGATCTTGGCTCACTGCAAACTCCACCTTCTGGGTTCAAGTGATTTTTCTGCCTCAGTCTCCTGAGTAGCTGAGATTACAGGCACCTGCCACCACGCCTGGATAATTTTTGTCTTTTTAGTGGCAACAGGGTTTCACCATGTTGTCCAGTCTGGTCTTGAACTCCTGGCCTCAAGTGATCCACCTGCCTCAGCCTTCCAAAGTGCTGGGATTGTAGGCATGAGCCATCATGCCCAGCCAGGTATTAGATTTCTGTAGTTTCTATCTGATGTCATTTTTCTGTCTTAGGATCCCATCCGTGTAACCATATTACATTTAGTCATCACGTCTCTTTACGCTACCCTTAGCTGTGACAGTTTCTCAGCCTTTCCTTGCTTTTGATGACCTTGACAGTTTTGAAGAGTATTCATGCAGTAGATTTTGTAGGATGCCCTCTATTAGAATTTGTCTAATGTTCTTCTCATGGTTAAATTGGGGTTATGGGTTTTGGGAGGAAGCTTACAGAGGTAATGTCCATAGTGGTGGCTCAGGCCTGTACTCCTTGCCCTTTGGAAGGCCGAGGTAGCAGGACTGCTTGAGGCCAGGAGTTCAAGACCAGCCTGGGTAATATAGCGAGACCCCATCTCTAAAAAAAAAAAAAAAAATTACCTCAGCATGTTGACACATGCCTGTGGTCCCATCTACTTGGGAGGCGGAGGCAGGAGGATCGTTCGAGCCCTGAATGTTGAGGCTGCAGTGAGCAGAGATTGCGCCACTGCGCCCTCTAGCCTGGATGACAGAGGGAGACCCTGTCTCAAAAAAAATTTTTTTTTTTTTTTTTAGAGAAGAACGGGGGTTATGTTCATGCACCACCTCCTGGACAGTGTGTTTTGTTTTTAACAGTGTTATTGAGGTATAATTTACATGCCACAAAATTCACCTGTTTTAGGTGAACAGTTAGATGAGTTTTAGTAAATGTATACAGTTGTGCCTGAGGGAACTGCTCTGTGAGCTGACAACCAAAGGATAGGAGTAATTTAATGAGACAAAGGAAGGAAAAAACTGCTCCAGGCAGAGATGATGGCGTGAGCCTCTGCAGGGAGCACAGCACATTTAAGGAACTCAGGTGAATCCTGAATTGCCATGAAAGGGCAAAATATGTCACCCCAGTTCATTGACTGTGCTTCCTATTTCATATTTAATATTTCTTTCCAAACATGTGAGAGTCAACAGCATATTAATGCCTAAATGCATAAACTCTAGTTATGCAAAACACTTGTCTAGAACAACTCAGTCCCTGATGGTTTACTCAAGGTTTTACCATAACAAGAAGTAAATATTAGGATTGTAAAATTCAGAATGGTCCCTGAGGGGGAATAAAATTGTAATAAAAAAATTTCCTCCTTTTTCAGGTCTTGTTTCAGTGAGAATGTAAAGTACGTGCGCTATGTGCTTTGTGATGAAGTCGTTGATTTATTTCACTTTGGAACAAGCACACCACAACAAAGTGAGAATGAGAAGGTAATTCAGAGGGAGAAGAAGGAAACGGAACTGTACGTAGAAATATATCCTCATATGAACTTAGATTCTGAAATAAATCCAGGTTGTAAAAACGCCAAAAGGCTGTTTCCATGAGTGAGGCAACCAAGAGGCCCTCTCAGGACTTCTGTGGGACGTTGGAATCCCCTGGCATATATGAAATCCAAATTAGTCAGGATAGGTAAGATTGTGCTGCGGTAACAAAGAAAACCTTTATTTTCAATGGCTTCATGCTGAAACAGCCTCATTGTCGGGGGTGAATACTGGAGGTTCGCCATCTCATGCTAGGGGATGAGGATGTGGGCCCACAAGAACTGAGTTTAAAAGTGGAGGCTTAATAGTGAGAGAGATTTAATAGAGAGAAAGAGAAAAGCTCTCTCTCCTGCAGAGAGAGAGGGGCTCCCGAATGGGTCTTCTGGTCCCATGGGGAAGTGCACAGGGTTTTATAGACTGGCTTGAAGAGGCGGTGTCTGATTTACGTAGGGCCCAAAGATTGGTTGGACCAGGTGTGACATTTACATAGCACAGGAAGAAAGTGGCCACTCCACCCTAATCTTTTATTATGCAAATGGGTTTTCTCCCTGGCTGGCACCATGTTGTCTGCTCCTTACTGTACACATGGTTGATAAAGAAAAGGGAAAAGGGAGCCTCCATGTTGAACATTCCTGGCCCTAGGTAGCCTTTTCCTATTGGCACAGCTGCCGGAATTCACCCGTGCAAGCTTCCAGCTTGCTTATCTATGTCTGCAGCTCGAATTTACAGGCTGCTTTTTGTTAGAAAAGAAATGATTTGGGGGCTGTTTTTCATTAAAAGGGAAACCTTACCGAGGACTTCCTTATCCTCACTATCTGCCTAAATAATTTCTTTTTAACTCTTATATCAATACAACAGGTTATTGTTTGATGTAGGTCAAGTGGCTTTCCTTGGTGGCTTTCCTCCAGTAATTGGTTCAGGAATCTAGGCTCCATCCATCTTGTGATGGTGTCATCTCCATCATGTGCCCTCAAGAATTTGCCACAGACCAAGTGTGGTGGCTCATGATGCTTGTACTCCTAGCACTTTGAGAAGCCAAAGTGGGAGGATTGCTTGAGTCCAGCAGTTTGAGACCAGCCTGGGCAACCTAGTGAGACCCCATCTCTACAAATAAAATTAGCCAGGCATGGTGGTGCACACTTGTGGTCCCAGCTACTTAGAAGTCTGACGTGGGAGGATCGCTGGAGCCCAGGAAATCAAGGCTACATTGAGCCGTGATCACAACACTGCACTCCAGCCTGGGTGACAGAATGAGACCCTCTCTCAAAAAACAATTTGCCACAGAACAGGAAGAGAGAGGGTGGATGATGACATGGGAGATTTTATGGGCAGGCTTGGAAGTGGCATACATCCCTTCTGCCCCTGTCCTTTAGTCAGAATCCAGTTATAGTGGCCCAATCTCAGGGCGAAAAAGGCTGGGAAGCTAGCTGGGCATGGTGGCTCATGCATGTAATCCCAGCACTTTGGGAGGCTGAGGCGGGCGGATCATGAGGTCAGGGGATCGAGACCATCCTGGCTAACACGGTGAAACCCCATCTCTACTAAAAATACAAAAAAAAAATTAGCCAGGCATGGTGGCGGATGCCTGTAGTCCCAGCTACTGGGGAGGCTGAAGCAGGAGAATGGCGTGAACCCAGGAGGCGGAGCTTGCAGTGAGCTGAGATTGTGCCACTGCACTCCTGCCTGGGTGACAGAGCAAGACTCTGTCTCAAAAAAAAAAAAAAACGAGAAAAAAAAAAAAGGCTGGGAATTATAGTCCTGTGTACATAGGAAGAAAACAATAAAATGGGATTTGGTGAACGTACAATATTATCTTTGCCACAAGCTCCTAATTTTGTTATTAGATGCTTTCCAAGTTATAAAAGAATCCAGCTTGTTGTAGCAGATGTAACATAGGTGATAAAGATGAAACTACTGACCTCCCTACTCTCCGTCTCCTGGCTTCTATGCCCTGTGTTGCCTGCCACACCACCCTCCTTGTTGGTGTAATTGTATTCCACATGCATGAATGGTTCAGGAGACATTAACTCTGGAAGGCCCTTCTGAACTGGAAGTTCTCCTGATAAACATTCTAGTTGCTGAAAAATGCCCAAATGAAATGTTTGTCCAAGAAGTCCGGCAGGTTGACAGGGGAGCGATAGCGTTTTGCTGGAATTTAACATCCACTGCTTTCGTTTATGTTTTCCTTGGTTGACTGCAGTGCTTGGCAGGAGCTGTGGCAATGGAAAGACCTGGGTTCAGGACCTGGCTCTGCCTCCTACCCTCTATGTGACTTTGGACAAGTAGTAAACTCTTCTGAAGTTTACTATTTACCTCAGCTTTGAAGCAGAGATCTGGTGTCTATCCCATGTGGTATTTGCAGTGCTACAAGATAAAGTCTAGCCTTAAATCTGCCGGATTGTTGGGTACCTCTGACGTCTCAGCATCCACAGCTAGAGACCAAGCCAGTGGTCTTATTTCAAATGTGTACAGTGGGTCGGGCGCAGTGGCTCACGCCTGTAATCCTAGCACTTTGAGAGGCCGAGGTGGGTGGATCACTTGAGTCCAAGAGTTTGAAACCAGCCTGGGCAACGTGGTGAAACCCTGTCTCTACGAAAAATACAAAAATTAGCCAGGTGTGGTGGTATATACCTGTAATCCCAGCTACTCAGGAGGCTGAGGCAGGAGAATCGCTTGAACCCGGGAGGTGGAGGTTGCAGTGAGCTGAGATCACGCCACTGCACTCCAGCCTGGGTGACAGAGTGAGACCCTATCTAAAAAAAAAAAAAAAAAAAAAAAATCAAGTGTGTCAGTGTGACCGAGAAGCTGGGTTAATCCTCAGCAGAGAAAAGTTCCATATGATGGGGAGGAAAGGAAGAGCAAATATACACTCAAAAATGTCTGGGTTTGACGGTTTAGAGTAATCATTTAGGAAGGAAAGAAGATATATAAGGAAATCTAGACTGGGGAATTTGGAAGTTATTAGAAGCATGTTGAGAAGGATCAGGCCATTTTGCTACTAACTTTCCTGTTCATTAGTTATGCATAGTTCCCTTCAACAGGGGCAGAGCCCCCCTGTGACAGATCTTGTTTTTTTGTTTTTTGTTTTTTAAATGAAGTCTCACTCTGCTGCCCAGGCTGGAGTGCAATGGCACGATCTCGGCTCACTGCAACCTCCGCCTCCTGGGTTCAAGTGATTTTCCTGTCTCAGCCTCCCGAGGAGCTGGGATTACAGGCGTGCGCCACCATGCTCGGCTAATTTTTTTGTATTTTTGTAGAGATGGGGTTTTGCCATGTTGGCCAGGCTGGTCTTGAACTCCTGACCTCAAGTGATATGCTGGCTTCAGCCTCCCAAAGTGCTGGGATTACAGGCATAAGCCACCGCACTTGCCCTGCAGATCCTGTTTCTAATGACTCAGTGGAAGAAAACGTTCAGTGATGCTCCCAGGTGGCAGTGTCCCAGAGAAGGGATTGGGTTGTCCAGTGCTTTAGCTGCTTTGTAGTTTAACGTAACAGGGATCTAAGAGCAGAGGAGCGCAATGAAAGGCAAGCGTCGACTCTCACCTGTCAATGTTGAGTGGGTGATGGGAAGAAATGATGATAACCAACAAATTAAAACCAGAAAGTGCAGGGTGCAGTGGCTCATGCCTGTAATGCCAGCACTTTGGGAGGCCAAGACAGGAGGATCACCTGAGGTCAGGAGTTTGAGACCAGCCTGGTCAACATGGCAAAACCCTGTCTCTACTAAAAATTCAAAAATGTAGGTGGGCGTGGTGGCTAGTGCATGTAGTCCCAGTTACTTGGGAGGCTGAGACACGAGAATCCCTTGAACCCGAGAGGCAGAGGTTGCAGTGAGCCGACATCATGCCACTGCATGCCAGCCTGGGTGACAGAGTGAGACTCCGTCTCAAAAAAAAAAAAAATTAAAATCAGCAAGGTCACATTGAAGAACTCAGCAAAAAGGAGAAAGGACAGGCACCTGAATAATAAAACCTTGGGTATTTACACAAATCTACAAAGGAAAAGAAATGGAAAAAGGGTTTATCAGTAAGTGTTCGGTAGAAAAAAGCAGAAATCACCTTAGATATTTCAAACAGAGACAGCTTGAATGCAGGAAATTAAGTTATAAAGCTGGTGGAAGGACTGGGAGAGCAAAAATGGGAGAGGTGTTTTACCCGGAGATTAGAAACTACAGGAAGCTGGGAACATACTCCATGTAGTTAAATTCTGGGCATTAAAACTGCTTATCATCTGAAGTTTTATGAACAGCTGTGAGTAGAGTGTGGTGACTCATGCCAATAATCCCCCAACTTTGGGAGGATTGCTTGAGGCCAGGAGGTCAAAGCTGCAGGAAGACCAGCCTGGGCAACATAGCTAGGCCCCATTTCTAAAGGAAAAAAAAAATTTAGCTGGGCGTGGTGTGCATGCCTGTAGTCCCAACTACTTGGGAAGCTGAGGTAGGTGGGTTGCTTGAGCCCAGGAGCTCAAGGCTGCATTAAGCTATTGATATAGGAGTTAAAAAGAAATTATGTAGGTAGCTAGTGAGGGTAAGGAAATCCTTGGTAAGGTTTTAAAAGATTTCCTTTTACTGAAAAGCAGCCCCCAAATTATTTCTTTTCTAGCAAAGATCAGCCTGTAATATCGAGCTGCAGACATAGATAAGCAAGCTGGAAGCTTGCACGGGTGAATGCCAGCAGCTGTGCCAATAGGGAAAGGCTACCTGGGGCTAGGCATGTTCAACATGGAGGCTCCACCTTCTCGTTCCTTGCCAACCACGTGTACAGTAAGGAGCAGACAACATGGCACCGGCCAAGTAGAAAATCCATTTGCATAATAAAAAGATTAGGGTGGGGTAGCCAGCTTCTTTGTGCACTACGTAAACGCCACACCTGATCCAACCAATCTTTGGCCTTCACAAGAGAGAGAGCTATTATCCTTTCTCTTTCTTTTGCCTATTAAACCTCTGCTCCTAAACCCACTTCTTGTGTGTCCACGTTCTCAATTCCCTTAGTGTGAAACAACCAAACTTGGGTATTTATCCCAGACGACGACACCGCTTCACTACAATCACACCACTGCATTCCAGCCTGGGTGACAGAGTGAGATCCTGTCTCTAAAAAAAAAAGGAACAAGAACAGTTCTGTAGCTTTTCTGTTCTTCGTGTGGCAGTAGTCACATCTGACAGCAGGATTGGCAAGAGGTTTTTTTTTTTTTTTTGAGACAGAGTCTTACTTTTTGCTCAAGCCAGAGTGTAGTGGCATGATCTCGGCTCACTGCAAGCTCCGCCTCCTGGGTTCACGCCATTCTCCTGCCTCAGCCTCCCGAGTAGCTGGGATTACAGGTGCCCGCCACCGCGCCCGGCTAATTTTTTGTATTTTTAGTAGAGACGGGGTTTCACCGTGTTAACCAGGATGGTCTCGATCTCCTGACCTCGTGATCCGCCTGCCCCGGCCTCCCAAAGTGCTGGGATTAGAGGCGTGTGCCACCGCGCCTGGCCGACAAGAGGTTTTATGGACTCTTTGGGTATGGTGAGTTTTTGAAAGGAGGCAATTAAATTTGGAAGGAGCATAATCGTGGCTTTGTGGAAGGCATGGTGAGGGGCACACTGTAGGTTCTCTCTCAGGGACAGCTTGTTCCTCAGGCTCCTCCATCTTCTGCTGTCCTGGGCTGCTATTTCTCTCCACCTGCTTAGCTCTGCCTTCTCATCACTGTCCCCCAAGCCTTTACTGGGTGAGGTGCCCTCACATACCCAATTATTTCTGTCCACATGTCCATTGTTACATACACACTTGGTGTTAACAGGGAGCCCAGATGTGTCCTCACTGATTTCACCATTGACAGTAACTCGGGCAGGGTCCGTAGTTCTTGTGACAAGTCATCAAATGACAAATTTTTCCATGCTTAAGTCCCTGATCAGTACTCTGGAGTAGGTGGATTGGGCATTTCCAGAGTGATGCATGACATTTATCTCTTCTTTGACATTTATCCTTCACCTAAGTTGGAAGATTCAGTGTTAAAAAAGAAATGCTTTCACTTAACCCTATCCCTAAGAGCTTTCCAATCTCCCTAGAGCAGGGTCAGTTTCCCCTTCCTGAGAAGCTTGTTCCAGACTTAGCAAGGCATCTCATGTATTCCCCAATCTACCCCCATGGGCATTGGGCTGTTCTAAACCAATTTCACTGGTAGGGTTCTTCCCTGCCCCACCCTCTCCATCCTCACCTAGGCCTCCTCCTTCACACTCTGTTACTGCTGAAAGTTCTTTCAGCAGAGAGGTGCTTACCACAGGAGTCTCCCTGACACTCTCCCATCCCCAGCCTGCCCCAAGGAAGGTGAAATCTAGGCAGCTTCTTACAGAATGTTCTCAACAAGCCAACTGCAACTCAGAGTGATGGCTGGGAAAGCCAAGACGCAAGATTTCCTGCCAGGTGAATCAAAGGGACCTGATTTCTCCCAGGCACTGTAATTTACGGTTTACAAACCATCTTACATGTTAATTTTTTTTTTTTTTTTTCTGAGACAGATTGAGACTCTGTCACCCAGGCTAGAGTGCAGTGATGCAATTAGCCCACTGCAGCCTGGAACTCCTGGACTCAAGAGATCCTCCAGCCTCAGCCTCTCAAGTAGCTGGGGCTACAGGTGTGTACCACCACATCTGGCTAATTTTTTTTATTTTTGTAGAGATGGGGATGCGGGGTCTTGCTATGTTTCCCAGGCTGGTCCCAAGCTCCTAGGCTCAAGTGAACCTCCTGCCTCAGCCTCCCAAAGTGCTGGGATTACAGATGTGAGCCACCTTGCTGGCCCCCATCTTGCGTATTAACACACATCATTAATTTGATTCTCATGTAAGTCTGGGGAGGTGGTTGTTTTAAACAGATGGCAAAAGAGAAGCTCAGGGATTAGGGGACTTATAGCTGGTCACACAGTAAATAGCTGGGCCAGAAATCAACTCCAGATCTTCAGACCCTTCTCCTAGTACCAGACAAGGGACTAACCTAATAAGACATAGTGAGTGCAGATATTTGCAGCAACTGCCCTTGCAATTCCAAAAAGATGAACTTACCCTCGAGAACCTAGTGAGAAGGGAAAGGAGGAAGATGCGGGTGGAAGGAAGAGAGGTCTAAATGGAGCTCATTCTCTTGGTTTAGCGTCACTGCCCTGAGAACGTCAGGGAGAATGGTAATGTAGGTGAATTTGGACTGCCGTTGATCTCTTCCTTCATCTGAGCATTTAGCATTACTGCAGTAAAAAGAAACCTGTTTATTTTAATGTGCAGTATATTCTTAATCTCTCAGTAGAGATTGGGGGACAAAGCCATCTCATGGAGCAAAAGTATGGACTTTGGAGGAGGATAACAACAACCTGCCTGTTTATGGAGCTCTGACTAGGTAACAGGGACAGTTCTGAGCACTCATTGAATTCTCATAGTAATCCTATGAGATAGGTACTGTCATTTGTTGTACAGATGGGGAAATGAAGGCACAGAGAAGTCAACTAACTTGTCCGAGGTCATACAGCTAGTAAGTAGGAGAGGTGGATTTGAACTAAGCAGTTGGGCTCCAGAGCCCAAGTTGTCAATGACTCCTCATAGTCAGGGATGTTGCTCAAACTCTGAGCTCCAGGAGCCTCATCTGTAAAATGGGGATAAATATATATCTTGTTGCCAGGCACAGTGGCTGGCTTATGCCTGTAATCCCAGCACTTTGGGAGGCTGAGGCAGGTGGATCACCTGAGGTCGGGAGTTCGAGACTAGCCTGACCAACATGGAGAAACTCTGTCTCTACTAAAAATACAAAACAAATTTCCAGGCATGGTGTTACACGCCTGTGATTCCAGCTAATCGGGACGCTGAGGCAGGAGAATCGCTTGAACCGGTAGGCAAAAGTTGCGGTGAGCCAAGATCACACCATTGCACTCCAGCCTGGGCAACAAGAGCGAAACTCTGTCTCAAACAAAAACAAAAATTAGCTGGGTGTATTGGTGTGCGCCTGTAATCCCAGTTACTCAGGAGGTTGAGACAGGAGAATCTCTTGAACCCAGGAGGCAGAGGTTGCAGTGAGCTGAGATCACGCCACTGCACTCCGGCTTGGGTGACAGAGCAAGACTCCGCCATCTGAAAAAAAGAAAAAGTATATATGTATATACATTTGAGTTGTTAAATGAAAGACTCTATGTATATTGCCTGGCACATGGTAGGTACTCAGATATTGGCTGTTATTATTACAAATCAGCTCACTGTGCCTACATTTGTACATTTGAAGCCTGCTCAGTGGTTCCTTGGAATTCAAGCCCGGGTATAGGAGGATAAACGTCTCGTCTAGATCCTGACAGCATGTGGATAAGGAAGAATCTTAGCCCCACAAACTAGCCTGTGATGTTGGGGAAGTCACTTAACCTTCCTGAACATGCTCTCTGTTTTGCAAAGGAGAGATAATATTTCTCTTACAGGGTTGTTGTAAGAATGAAATGAGATCATGCGACCAAGCCTCAGACAAAGAACTTGTTAAGTAAATGTTAGGTCTTATTGTTAAAGGCACATTTTTGGCAAAGGAAGCTCTCAGGAATGGATAGGGGCTGGGTAAAATGAGGCTGAGTCCTACTGGGTTGCATTCCCAGATGGTTAAGGCATTCTAAGTCACAGGATGAGATAGGAGGTCAGCACAAAATACAGGTCATAAAGACCTTGCTAATAAAACAGGTTGCAGCAGAGAAGCCGGCCAAAACCCACCAAAACCAAGATGGCGACAAGAGTGTTCTCTGGTGGTCCACACTGCTACACTCCCTCCAGCGCTATGACAGTTTACAGATGCCATGGCAACGTCAGGAAGTTACCCTATATGGTCTAAAAAGGGGAGGCATGAATAATCCACCCGTTGTTTAGCATATAATCCAGAAAGAACCATAAAAATGGGCAACCAGCAGCCCCAGGGGCTGCTCTGTCTATGGAGTAGCCATTCTTCATTCCTTTACTTTCTTTCTTTCTTTCTTTTTTTTTTTTTATAGATGGAGTCTCACTCTGTCGCCCGAGCTGGAGTGCAGTGGCATGATCTCTGCTCACTGCAACCGCCGCCTCCAGGTTTAAGCAATTCTTTTGCCTCAGCCTCCCGAGTAGCTGGGACTACAGGCAAGCGCCACCACGCCTGGCTAATATTTGTATTTTTAGTAGAGATGGCGTTTTACCATATTGACCAGGCTGCTCTCCAAGTCCAGACCTTGTGGTCAGGCTGGTCTTGAATTTCTGACCTCATGATCCACCTGCCTCGGCCTTCCAAAGTGCTGGGATTACAGGCATGAGCCACTGTGCCTGATTCTTTACTTTCTTAATAAACTTTCACTTTACTCTATGGAATCACCCTGAGTTCCCTCTTGGGGTCTGGATCAGGGTCCCTTTCCTATAACAGATGGGTGGCAACGTGAAAGCAGAGTGTGGTGGTGAAGGACCCCCGTTAGGGGGCACTATTTCAGCACATTTTCCAAAGGTTAATATCTAACGGTTAAAAAAAAAAATTTGAAAAAGCTGATCTGTTCACTACCGTGTTAAAAGAAGAGTGGTTTGACTCAAAAACCCCAAAAGGCGGTAACTGGAACATTGTGCTGTTTTATGCTCCCGTCTCTCAAGCCAGGCTCGTGCTTGTGATATCGGTAGTCCTAGTGCGTTAGAGGAGAAGGGATTGGGACTGAAGGTGTATTGTGATGTTTTGGCTGCAGCAGCCTGGGCCCTGCACTTCTGGTATGTCAGGAACTGCAGATCAAACTGAAATCTCCAGGATTCAGGCCCCATCCGGATTTGCCTGGAGGGCTGTTGGGGCAGATCCCAGGCCTGGCACCAACCCCGAAAGGCAACTTTTAGCCCAGCAAGGCCACACATCGTCCTCCCAGACCTTCCTCAGGATCTTAGGAGTACCTGAGAACCTACACCATGGCCCCACGCTGGGGCGCTGGGGGTGATTCAGGCTTCTCTCCTCTTTAGGGAGGAAGAGCATAGCACAGGGGCTGGATTGACGTCCTGCTTGGCCACAGGCATGTGCGTAGGAGGCAGGACTGGGGTGAGGCACCTTCCTGGGGCTTCCAGGCTTTCAGAGGTTGAGGCAGCGCCCATCCTTGTGGAAAACCAGTGTTAGAATTGGAGGAAGTATTGCGTACTATGGGGTTGCTGAGAGAATCACAAATACCCATGAAATGTCCCAGAAATGGTGAGAGAAGCTTTTGGGTGGCTGAGGCACTCAAATGGTAGACAGGGTTGGAGCCAGAGAACTGTTTCTTATAACTTTAATGGGGGATGTTTGGTTTGGGATCTGGTCTCTGGCAGCAGGCAGAGTCCCCACCCTCCCGTTGAGTGATCACCCAGAGGTGAAAGAGCTGAAGGCCGCGAGTGAACGTGTATATTTTTGCTGCAAGCAAGAGGTAGCCTCCATGCTCTGGAAGCTCATCTTGAGGTCACTGGTTTGGTTTGGCTTGCCACGAGGGCACTCTTTTTGCTCAGTAAAGCCCAGATCAAGGATTGATCATCAAAGACGCGAGTGGCCAAGGTGGCAAGCAATCTGATTTTTATTAGGTTTCTTGGGACAAAGCTATGCCTTGCCCACCTTTTCATTCCCTTCTCCACCTCTCATTGGTACTAATATATGTTTTTTGTTGTTGTTGTTGTTGTTTGTTTGTTTGTTTTGAGATGGAGTCTCACTCTTGTCGCCCAGGCTGGAGTGCAGTGGCACAGTCTCAGCTCACTGCAACCTCTGCCTTCTGGGTTCAAGCAATTCTCCTGCCTCAGCCTCATGAGTAGCTGGAATTACAGGCGTGCACCACCATGTCTTGCTAATTTTTTAATTTTTAGTAGAGACAGGGTTTCACCATGTTGACCAGGCTGGTATTGAACTCCTGACCTCAAGCGATGCATCTGCCTTGGCCTCCCAAAGTGCTGGGACCACAGGCGTGAGCCACCTGATCATCCTCGTTGATCACTGAGTAGATTCTGGAGTCCAGAAGTAGTGCCCAGTGAGGCACTTTCTTTCACTCTCGGTCTCCAGGAGCTGGAATGACACCTAGATTTGGACTCTGCGTCCTCTCAGCAGGGCTGGCTTCACACAGAGCTCATGCTCAGAAGGACCCTGGACTTGGTTAATGCTATGCTGCTGCCATCTTGGAATTTTTCATTTTTCTTATTTTACAACTTAAAAAAAATTGTGATAAAATATATATAATATAGTGATTTGCCACAATTAACAAGAAAGCATGCACACACACGCAGTTTTATATGTGTGTGTGTGTGTGTGCGCTTTAATTTTTAATTGTGAGACATTTTATTTTAATTGTGAGACTGTCTTTTTTCTGAGACAGGGTCTTACACTGTCACCCAGGCTGGAGTGCAGTGGTGTGATCACGGTTCACTGCAGCCTCAACTTCCCGGGCTCAGGTAATCCTACCACCTCTACCTCCTGGGTAGCTGGGACTACAGGCGTGTGCCACCACACTCAGCTATTTTTTTTTTTTTTGTATTTTTTTGTAGAGATGAGGTTTCGCCATGTTGCCCAGGCTGGTCTCAAACTCCTGGGCTCACGCGATCTGCCTGCCTCAGCCTCCCAAAGTGCCGGGATAACAGGTCACCATACCTGGCTATTTTCACTATGTCTAAGTGTACAATTCAGTGGCATCGATTCCACTCATAATGTTGTGCAACCATCACCACTATCTATTTCAAAAACTTTTTGTTGCTCCAAATAGAAACTCTGTACGCATTAAGCAGTGACTCCCCATTTCCCCTCCCCTCAGTCCCTGGTGTCCTCTATGAATTTGCCTATTCTGGGTATTTAATAGAAGTGGAATCATGCAATATTTGTTCTTTTGTGTTGAGCTTATTTCTCTTGGCATAATGTTTTTGAGGTTCATCCTTATTGCAGCATGTGTCAGAATGTCATTCCTTTTTATGGCTGAAAAAGCTCCCATCATATGGATATACCATTTATCCATTATCTGTTGATAAACACTAGGGTTATTTCCACCTCTTGGCTGTTGTGAATGGTGCTGCTATGAACATTGGCATACAGGTATGTATTTCAGTCCTTGTTTTCAATTCTTTTCTTTTCTTTTCTTTTTTTTTTTTTTTGAGACAGAATTTCCCTCTTGTCGCCCAGGCTGGAGTGCAATGGTGTGATCTTGGCTCACTGCAACCTCTGCCTCCTGGGTTCAAGTGATTCTCCTGTCTCAGCCTCCCGAGTAGCTGGGATCACAGGCGTGTGCTACCACGCCCAGCTAATTTTTTTGTATTGTAAGTAGAGTCGGGGTTTCTCCATGTTGGTCAGGCTGGTCTCGAACTCCCGACCTCAGGTGATCTGCCTGCCTCGGCCTCCCAAAGTGCTGGGATTACAGGTGTGAGCCACTGTGCCCAGCCTCCTGAATTACCTCTCCTTTATATGGCTCAGCCTCGATGACCAGAAATTAACCATCACCTCTGTCTTGGGGCCCACTTAAGGTTTGCTGGTCTTCCTGTGGACAAACGTGGTTTACTTGTCTTTATGTGCCACACTGTGGAAGAACAGTTTACTTAAGACCATTAGCTTGAGGACTGAAACCACCGAAACCCACATAAGCTTGCTTATGTCTGCATTATATGACTACTACCATGTGGTCTTCATAACATGACTTTACTATTCCACTGTCTTTACCAATCTATTTGTCTGTTCTCACATTGCTATAAAGAAATGCCTGAGATGGGGCAACTTATAAAGAAAAGAAGTTTAATTGGTTCACGGTTCCACAGGCTGTACAGGAAGCATAGTGGCTTCTGCTTCTGGGGAGGCCTCAGGAAACTTACAATCATGATGGAAGGTGAAGGAGAAGCAGGCACGTCTTACATGGCTGGACCAGGAGGATGTGGTGGGGGAGCTGCCAAACACTTTCAAACAACCAGATCTCGTGAGAATTCACTCACCATCATGAGAACAGCATGGAGGGGAAGGTGCTAAGCCATTCATGAAGGATCCGCTCCCATGATCCAATCACCTCCCATTGGGACCCACTTCCAACATTGGGGATTATGGTTCGACATGAGATTTGGGCGGGGAGACAGATCCAAACTGTATCAATCAACATGATTTCACTGTGGCAGGAAACACTTGCCCAGAAAGCTAAAGATTGCAAGTAACTTTAGTGTTTGTTTTAGGAATTTCCCCTGAACTTACTTAAAACTGCCTAACTTTGGTAGATTGCATCAAATGACTGTTAACTCACCTTGCTATCTCCATGATCTTGGATTATATCATGATCCTATTCAATCTTAGACTTCCCCACACTGAAAGACCTTCCTTAAACCAGACTCTTAAACATCATAAACACTCTGAATTTATCTGTCCCACTCAGACATTGTTATGACCACCAGGGTAGTGCTTTCTCTTACTGCCATGAGCTTTGCTTTATCAACATGTTGCCTTGGTGGTATTTTATGGGAGCCAGCATTCGATAAGCTGCAATTTTCTTTTCCACACTATGTAGTTGCTCCAATCCTATTTTATCCAATATTCATCCATCCATCCAGCCAGCCAGCCACTGATTTATTTATTCATTCAACATATATTTATTGAGTGCCTACTATATGTTCAGCACCCTTAGACCCTGGTTTAGTGATGATGGATGATGTTACAGCCCTTGTCTTTACAGCGTTCACCCTCTCCTTCATCATTACGTCACTTTCCTGCTGCTAGGTGAAGGGGCCCAGAATATGCCACTTTGGTTTAAGGATTATTTTGAGCTGAAGGCAATTGGGAAAATATAGCCACAAGAAAAGCTCTCTGTCCTTCTTCTTTCTGCCTAAAAGCAGGCCACGTTTCCCTTTGTAAAGGTAACATAAATTTCCACTTGTAAAGGAATTGTGAAGTGGTGCCTCTCTCCAATACCAGAAGAGAATAACTGTTAATCACTGGAGATGACTTATCACTGGAGACAGTACCAAGGTGAGTCTGCCTAACAAATCCAACTATTCATCCCTTATCTACTGTACATTTCTTAGTTATCTTTCCACAATTTACCACTCCTAGAAGCCTAAATGATCTGCTTTCCTTTGTCTAGTCACTTCACAATTTATCACCCTTTGTTAAAATGGTATATAAACCCCTGAGTCTGACTACTTTTTTGGGGTCTTCTTCTTTTTTGTCTTTTGAGATAGAGTCTCACTCTGTTGCCCAGGCTGGAGTGCAGTGGCACAATCTCAGCTCACTGCAACCTCTGCTTCCCAGGTTCAAGTGATTCTCCTACCTTAGCCTCCCAAGTCAAGTAGCTGGGACTTACAGGTGCACATCACCACACCCAGCTAATTTTTGTATTTTTAGTAGAGACAGGGTTTCACCATGTTGGCCAGGCTAGTCTTGAACAACTGCCCTCAAGTGGTCCACCCACCTCAGCCTCCCAAATTGCTGGGATTACAGGCAAGAGCCACCGTGCCCAGCCTGGGGTCTTATTTTCTGTGAGGCCTCCTGTGTAAGAAAAAATATTAGCATCAAATAAAATTCTTATATATTTCTCTTGTTAATCTGGCTTTTATCCATTTAATTTGCAGGCTTCAGTAACTGAACATAGGAGGGTAGACAAAATGTTTTTCTTCCTCTATGTAGGGAACATGGAGACTAAGAAGTACTTTCTCCTTGAATTGATTTGTAAGTGGAACTTTCCAACAGCAAAACAGCTGGATCTTTGTGCTTTTAAAATCTGGACTCTGGACTTGATCTTCAGAAGAACAGGAAGCAAGGTGTTTGCACTGAGTTTGACATGCACAATAGTGATTAATTGACTTGTCAGTGCTGTGCTTTCTTGCCTCTAAGGTCCTGCCTCTTGGTTCTTTTGCCCTGGTGTTAATCCCATGCAGCTGGTGCAGAAACAGAACCAAGAGCTTGGAAGTCACAAGGTGGCCCCACCCCAACTAGGACTGTTCTTTTGAAGCCCAGTGCCCAGTTGGTGAAATGACCCACCAGCATTGCACAGGAGAGCCCCAGAGAGATATGTCCAGGATATACGATCAGTCTGGTAGGTAAGGGGCCCTTATCAGAGGCTTTGCCAAGAGATATGACCTGCCAAGCTGGTTTGTAAACCAGCTCTAGCTGCTTCGGAGTGATCGTGGTATATCTGGATGAACACAAATCTGGACACTCAAACGAATTTCTTGATGTTGGTTTTCTTTCAATTTAAAAAGATATTTTGTCTGGGAATGTGGTTCACGCCTATAATCCCAGCACTTTGGGAGGCTGAGGTGGGCGGATCACTTGAGGCCAGGAGTTCAAGACCAGCCTAGGCAACATGGTGAAACCCCATCTGTACTAGAAATACAAAAATTAGCTGGGCATGGTGGCGCATGCCTGTAATCCCAGCTACTTGGGAGGCTGAAGCAGGAAAATTGCTTGAGCCCAGGAGCTGGAGGTTGCAGTGAGCCAAGATCATCGCACCATTGCACTCCAGCCTGGGCAACAGAGTGAGACTCTGTCTCAAAAAACAAACAAACAAACAAAGATGTTTCACTTTTCTTCCCTTTTTATCTTTTTTTTGCAGCGGGTTCTTAGATATTCTCCAGCCCAGCTTATTTATCTTGTGAGCTTCAGGCAGCTTACTCTTCCCCCAACCTCTCCCATCTCTCCTTTCCCATGTGATTACATCTTTCCTTGGTAATGGAGTTTTGACTGGCCTTTTGTATAACGCTAAGTCACCATGAGACAGAATGTTTCCCTCCGTATTTTTATCAGGCACTTTTGTTTCCTGAGCTGTTTTTCTAAGTGTGTGTGTTTCTGGTTTTGCTTCTGGTTGGCAAATAGGTCCGATATTCAGGGAGAAGATTGGATACTATGATGTGTTAATTGATCTTTAAAAGAAATAAGCAAAAGTTGATCACATGCTGAAGCTCAGGGCCAATGCAGATCTGCCTCCCAAGAGGCCAATCAGTTTCAATTAAGGAGATTAAAAGTCCTGAGTGCACAGAGGCTCGGTCACGTGTTTCTGGATGCCGGTCTCCTCCAGCAGCCTGAGAGCAGGCAGTGGAGTCCAGAGTGCTGGACTGAGCCCTTTGGGCCAATGTCAAGATGATAAACAATAAGGAGAGGATACTAAAGGAAAAGCTAGCTGATGGGACTCAGTGATTCCTCACAGGGCCGTACTAGCAGCGTGGGCAGACCTTCCTTCTACAGGACTGACTTGCTCGGTGCAGGGTGTTTGGCAGGGCTATCCTCAACCCCATCAAATATCCGAGTGGCTCTGGATCCAAGCCATTGTGCCGACCCACCCAAATCCAACCCTAAACAAAAGTGACGCCCCTGCACATTTCCTAGTGGACAGATGCCCCCTTGGTACCCAACAGCCCTGCCTCTGATTTGCTCTCTACGTGGAGAGGAGGTCTTGTGTGACTCCCAGGTAGAGAACTGATTTGCCTTGTCCAGACCCTCCTCTCAGGATTCTAGGGTTCCGTGTTCCCTGACTTCCAGGGGCTTTGTAGAGCCTCAACCACAGAGGGGCAAGGGCAGGGGTGACAGAGGAGGGAGAAGGGTGGACTGGCAAGGCCTGGCTGAAACTGAGGTGGAAGAGAGGGGCTTTGGCATCGTATAGACAGGGCTGGACCTATCTCTGACTCTTACGGGCTCTGCATTGGCCCTGAGCTTCAGCATGTGATCAGCTTCTGCTTATTTCTTTGTAAGACAGTTTGGTATACCAGATGTCAAGTCTGAGCCCAGACTGAAAGTGAGCTTCACTTTTGAAGTTTCTAAAAAAGAAGCCACCACCCACCTCACGGGTGTTATGCCAAGCTCACAGGAGGTGGTGTGTGTACATAAAGTGCACAATAGTCCCTAGCCAGCCCTCTACTGCAGGCAGCTATCCAGTGACACTAGACAGGCGGGTGGGGGCAAAAATCCCACTCAGCTCCCTGGATGTGTGGTCTGAATGTTTGTGTGCCTTCAAAATTTCTGTGTTAAAATCTTAACCCCTGAGGTGATGGTATTAGGAGATCGGCCTTTGGGAAGTGATTAGGTCCCAAGGGTGGAGTCTTCGTGAATGGAATTGGTGCCCTTATAAAAGAAGCCCAAGGGAACCCTCTCACCCCTTCCACCGTGTGAGGACACGGCCTAAAGGCACTGTCTATGAAGCAGAAAGCACACCCTCACCAGACACCAAATCTGCCTTGATCTTGGACTTCTTGGATCTCCAGCCTCCAGAACGATTGGGTTTCTGTGTTGAGAAGCCACCCAGTGTATGGCGTTTTGTTACAGTAGCCCTAAGATAACAGAGCTGGTGATTTGTTTTAGAAGCTGACAGATCAATGTATTTTGAGGGTTCAGTGAACATGCCCTGTCAACCATGAATGCTGTGCAAATGTCAGGTCTGTATAGCACAGGGGCAGGAGTGAAACAGGGCCATAAACAATAAGGAGATAAGGGAGGCAGGGAAGCAGGAGGGACTGAGCTGGGCCTTCAGGCTGGGTCTGGTTGGTCCCCGAGGGCAGGAAGGAGTAGGAGCATTTCAGGCGGGGGAGTAGCATGCGGCTGGTGGAAACCACAGGTATCTCTTGGGCAGGAAAGTTAAGTGGGCTGGGATGAAAGCCAGTCGGACAGAGGCCTGTGGATGGGAGCAACTGCAAAGACACGCTCAGGTTTCCCAGGCAAATGACAGGAGCCCAAAACCACAGTTAGCCCGGTCTCGGGGTGAGATCCTCATGCAGGCCCTCTTCCTTCTCTTTGCTGTCTTTTGGTTACTTTCTTATTACCAGGATGGCCTCGAAAATGGAGTGGGAAGAGGGTGGGGTTCTACATGAGTCTATGTCAGGGCCTGGCTGCTTGTTTGGTTATCTAAAGCAGGGGTCCCCAACACCTGGGCCATGGACTGGTACTGGCCGGTGGCCTGTTAGGAACCAGGCCCACATAGCCAGAGGTGAGTGGCGGGCGAGCAAGCAAAGCTTCATCTGTGTTTACAGCTGCTCCCCATCGTTCACATTACAGCCTGAACTCCGCCTCCTCTCAAATCAGCAGCAGCACAAACCCTATTGTGAACTGCGTAGCCAGGGATCTAGGTTGCACGCTTCTTATGAGAATCTAATGCTTGATGATCTGTCACTGTCTCCCGTCACCCCTGCATGGGACCATCTAGTTGCAGGAAAACAAGCTCAGGGTTCCCACTGATTCTACATTATGGTGAGTTGTAGAATTATTTCTTTTCTGTTTTTTTTTCTTTTTGAGACAGAGTTTCACTCTTGTTGCCCAGGCTGGAGTGTAATGGCTCAATCTCGGCTCACACCAACCTCCGCCTCCCGGGTTCAAGCGATTCTCCTGCCTCAGCCTCCCAAGTAACTGGGATTACAGGCATGGGCCACCATGCCTGGCTAATTTTGTATTTTTAGCAGAGATGGGGTTTCTCCTTGTTGGTTAGGCTGGTCTTGAACGCCTGACCTCAAGTGATCCACCCACCTCAGCCTCCCAAAGTGGTGGGATTACAGGCGTGAGCCACCACACCCGGCCTAGAATTATTTCATTATATATTACAATGTAATGATAATAGAAATAAGGTGAACAATACATGTAGTGTGCTTGAATCATCCTGAAACCTTCCCCCACACCAGGACAACGGAAAAATTGTCTTCCATGATACTGGTCCCTGGTACCAGAAAGGTCGGGGACCACTCATCTAAAGGACAGGAGGGGCTGCTGTCAAAAGCACCTGCCTCAAGATACAGAGGGTGGCAGAGCCCCATACCCTCAGGGGCTGGGAGGTTCATGCACTTGCCCGAGGTCACTGGGTGGTTAATGGCAGGCTGGTTTCCTGCTGTCCAGTCAGGAGGTCCTTCTCCTATACCCCCAGCCTCGTCCCTGTTTCTCCCCAGATAATTGAGAAATGAATGGCCAGAGCTGCAGGCCTAGTTTTGTGGTAAACAGTTGGAACAGCCCGGGCACAGTGGCTCACGCCTGTAATCCCAGCATTTTGGGAGGCCGAGGCAGGTGGATCACTTGAGTTCAGGAGTTTGAGACCATTCTGGCCAACATGGCAAAACCCCATCTCTCCTAAAAATACAAAAATTAGCCGGGTGTGGTGGCGTGCGCTTGTACTCCCAGCTGCTCAGGAGGCTGAGGCAGGAGAATTGCTTGAACCCGGGAGGCAGAGGTTGCTGTGAGCTGAGATCACACCATTGCACTCCAGCCTGTGCACTAGAGCGAGAATGTGTCTCAAAAAAAAAAATTAAATGTAAGTCAGATGCTTATGGAAGTCTTGAAACACCTCCTCCACAAAGGAATATCCCAAAAAAGTAGTTTAAAAACTATTTCAGTAGAATATAGGCTTAAGAAGGAAAAATGACTTCTACCTAATTGTAATAATAGTGAACATGTACATAGCACTCAGGCACTGCTCTGAACGCTCACAAATTAACACGTTTATTCCACAGAATAACCCTATGAGGCAGGCACCAGTATTATGATCTCCAGCTTACAGTTGAGAAAATCAGCGGACAGAGGATTAAATGATTGGCCCAAGGTCACACCACTAAACCAGGGCTATGGGAGGTTGAGGCTGCCGTGAGCCAAGACCGTGCCACTGCACTCCAGCCTGAGTGACACAGCCAGATCCTGTCTCAAAAATAAACAAAAAACCCAAACCTGAGACTAAAAGCCAAATTCTCAACTTCCAGGGCACTATCCATTTGACTATTCCAGAAAGCCCCTTACTAAGGGTGCAGTTGGCAGCTGAGGGGCTCACGTTGGTGGCTGGACATCCCCCGTGTGGCCCTCGCAGCTGGAGAGAATCCCTGCATTTCCCGGGCTCCAGATTTTTCCATGTCATTTTATCCTTAGTCAGTGACTGAGACCGCTGTCTCAGCAGGGCTTCTCAAACTATCAGTGGTAAGGACCCAGGTTTTTTTTTTTTTTTTTTTTTGAGACGGAGATCTCGCTCTGTCGCCCAGGCTGGAGTGCAGTGGGGCAATCTTGGCTCATTGCAACCTCCGCCTCCCGGGTTTAAGCGGTTCTCTGCCTCAGCCTCCTGAGTAGCTGAGATTACAGGCACATGCCACCAGGCCCAGCTAATTTTTGTATTTCTAGTAGAGATGGGGTTTCACCATCTTGGCCAGGCTGGTCTTGAATTCCTGACCTCGTGATCCACCCGGCTCGGCCTCCCAAAGTGCTGGGATTACAGGTGTGAGCCACCGCGCCCGGCAAGGACCCAGGTGTTTATTTGCAGTGGGCTCTAGTATGTGATGAGAAATTGAAATTTTTGTATTAAAAAACCATAGAAAATATAAGCTTGTTTCTTTTTTATTACTAGATTCTTGCAACATAGCATTGGTCTGTTAAATGTGTGTGGGTGCCCCTGAACGCTTACTCTCACTTTCTGTGTTTGCCTCACTGTGGAGCTGGAAGCAATCTTTTGGGTCTCTTTGAGTGGCACAGTACTTTTTTTTTTTCTTTGTAGAGATGGGGTCTTGCTCTGTTGCCCAGGCTGGTCTCAAACTCCTGGCCTCTAGCTATCCTCCCACCTTGGCCTCCCAAAGCACTGGGATTACAGGCATGAGCCACTGTGGCCTGTGAAAAGCACGTCCCTGCCAGCCTCTGCAGTGACAGATTCTGAAACTTCCAGAGACAAAATGTCACAAGCACTAACCCGGCCAGGTCCTGGCTGGACCTTTCCCTGTGGTTACCTTGGAGGGAGAGGAGTTCAAGGCCATTTGGTTACCTCTCTCGCATTGTATACCAGCAAAGCACAGGCCTTAGAAACTCAAGAGCAAATGCATTCCCCTCACTCGTGAGCCGTGTGAGCTTGGGGCAGGTTCCTGACCCGTCTGTACTTCAGTTTCGCCATCTGGCAGATTGAGAGAGGGTGATGCCTTCCGCTCAGGGAGGCAGTAAAGGTGAGATGCGATCGTGCCTGGAAAGTGCTCAGCACAGTGTCTCGTTACTCTCTGTTCCTCTTTGTCCACAAAAGGACTCGAGTTAGGGCTGCTGGGAACAGGTGGAACTTGGGGGAGAGGGCGGCGTGGCTATGAGCCTTATAAGAACAATGTGGCCCTCTTGAACAAAATGTCAGAACAGAGGGTCTGGGTGGGCATAGCCTCCACAAATCCACATGTGAGTGAGGATTTCCCAGGAAAAACTTCCCCCAGCCAGAGATTGTTGAGAGAAAGGTAGGAGCTCAACTCAACCTCAGACCAGTTGGCCAAGAAGCCTCCAATTTCACACCCTCCACTGAGATTTGCTGGGGAGGAAGCCTAATGCTGTGTCTTCAGGGTATCTAGGACAGACGTGGGGTGTGTAAGCACCAAATAACTGGTCAGTCTGTGGTTTCTGGATTTGGCACCGTTAGCTTCAGAAGCACTGTCTTGGGGTGTAGAGCTCAGGATCAGGACACCTCAGGCCTCTGAATCATCATGCGTAGGGCAGCTGAAATGGCCCAGGTATTACTATGCTCAGGCTGCAGCCACTTAAAGCAACAGAAATGTATTTTCTCACCGTTCTGGAGGCTGGAAGTGCAACTGAAGGTGTCTGTAGGGCTGGTCCTTCTGAGGGCTGTGGGGGAAGGGTCTGCTCTAGGCCTCTCTCCTGGGCTTGCAGATGGCTGTCTTTTCTCCACGGCTTCACAATTCTCTTCCCTCTGTGTGTGTCTGTGTCAAAATCTTCTTCTTGTAATTGGAACACCAGGTTTTAGAATTAGCATTAGGGCCCACTCTAATGTCTTCATTTTTAACTTAATGATTTCTGCAAAGACCCTATCTCCAAACCCACTTGCATTCTGAGCCACTGGGGCTTAGGATTTCAACATGTGGATTCTAGGAGATTGAGGGGGGCCCATAATTCAGTCTAACAGCCCCTAACCCTCCTGGCTTCTGCAGAACCAAACAAACCGTCCAAAGGCTGATCAACAACAACAAAAAACAAGCTTTCAGACCAACAGGAGAAGACAAGATTACAATGCCTTCATAACAATGTTGCTTTATTGATGCAATGCAAGGAAAACTACGTTAGAATCTAGTGATTCTCTCTCTCTTTTTTCTTTTTAGATGGAGTCTTGTTCTGTCACCCAGGCTGGAGTGCAGTGGTGTAATCTTGGCTCACTGCAACTTTCACCTCCTGGGTTCAAGTGATTCTTGTGCCTCAGCCTTCGGAGTAGCTGGAATTACAGGCACCTGCCACCACGCCCAGCTAATTTTTGTATTTTTAGTAGAGATGGGGTTTCACCATGTTGGCCAGGCTGGTCTTGGACTCCTGGCCTCAAGTGATCCCCCTGCCTCAGCCTCCCAAAGTGTTGGGATTACAGGTGTGAGCCACTGCGCCGGGCCTCTATTGATTGTCTTTGAGATCGACAGTAAAGTAAGAGATGAGCCTGGGATCCCCCAGATTCTGTCTTCAGTATGTTAAGGCTCTGCCTATAACTGTGCTTAGCCTTCGCAGTGTGGCTGAATGTGGCACTTAGGGCATGTCACGTAATCTTTCCAAGTTGAAATTTATTGATAAAGCCCAGATAACACAATTAACTTCTATTTATCTCCCTAGGTGTTCTGAGCCTTAAGGTATGGTTGCAGCGATGACGCATTGCAGAACCAAAGGAATTTGTCCCTAGGATAGACCATCCAAAGGCCGATCAACAGCAACAGAAAACAAGCTTTCAAACCAACAAGACAAGACATGATTGCAGTGCCTTCATAACGACATTGCTTTATTGATGAAATGTAAGGAAAACTACGTTAGAATCTACTGATTCTCTTTGAGATCTAATAATACGCTTTATTCAAATCTTATTCACAAAGCACTTCCTCCACGGGTCTTTCACAGGAACTGAAATTGGCCAGTTACAAACAGAATTGTTTCTACTGTCCTTTGAAATCACAGACGCAGACGTGTTTTAGAATACAAAAGACACCAAGCTTTCTTTGGGAAACACGTCCTGTTTGGAAAAAAAAAAAAACTCACTTCTTAACAAAAATTGAAAGCACGCCTAACTTCAGATTTATTTGATTACAGAGTCTTTCTCAGGGCTAATCAGTTTTAGAACAGGTTCCTATTGGCACCAGAGAGCCAATAAAAAGTCCAGGAGAGAAGAGGTAACACAACAACTTAGGGAAACAAGGTTGTTCATTTTTTTAAACAGTATTCATATTTATTCCGCGGAACGAAATTATTTATACACACCCTGTAGGTTTTGCATCTTCAGAATTTGTTAGCATTCAGAGGATGATAAACTGTACCTTGACTTATTTGTGAAAAAATATGTAGATGACACCTGGTGGGGTTTATTGAAACTATTATTCAGGTGTAGAGCCAGAGAAACTCAGCAGAAAGGGAGGCCGGGTTTTTAGATGTCACAATGGATGGTTAAAAATTTCAGCTTTGGGGCAACGTTATAATACTCAAATTATTTGCCTCTGGTCCTCATTTTCTCCATCTCTAGCATCGGTTCTGAACTCAGGGTTTTCTGTAAATATTAAATGGCATAACGCATGCCGAGAGATCTGTGTGGGCCCTCCCAGGGTTAAGAATCCAATAAATGTTAGCTCATGTATCATCATTATTACAGAGAATCTTTGCATGTTTATATTTCATCTTTGGAAAAGAATTAAATTCGTTGAAAAAAAAGGAGAGTAAGTCTCAGGCCTCCCTAGCATGTGCTCTTTCTCAGTTGTATGAAGGGACATTGTCTCCCCACGCCCCCAGCATGGAACCGGCAGGATGGAGGGGCTGGTTAGCAGGCAGGGTGAGGACATCCACAGAGGTTTCACTTTTTCTGTCTTCCCTGTGCAGGTTCAGCATTTGGCTTGATAACTTGTGAATTCCAAGATCAGAAGACCCGCCGGAATTGAATTACCAGTGCTCCAATCTTTCCAAATTCCATAATAATTTTTTAAAAAGTTAATTAATTAATTACTTTTTTGAGACAGGGTCTCGCTCTGTTGCTCAGGTCGGAGTACAGTGGCACAGTCTCAGCTCCGCCTCCTGGGTTCAAGGGATTCTCCTGCCTCAGCCTCCCGAGTAGTTGTGATTACAGGTGTGCGCCACCATGCCTTGCTAGTGGAAATGGGGTTTCACCGTGTTGGCCAGGCTGGTCTTGAACTCCTGACCTCAAGTCATTCGCCCGCATTGGCCTCCTGAAGTGCTGAGATTACAGGTGTGAGCCACCGAGCCAGTCTCATAGTAATAATTATAATAATATTATTATCCTCTTTTTCCACATCACTGTGTCATATTGTAGCACAGAAAACTAAAGTTGGACCAATGACCATTGGCTACAAGGAGCCCACTGGGATTCTGATGGTTATTGACTGCATTTGTATGTCCCCCACAGATTCACATGTTGAAATCCTAACCCCCAGGGAGATGATATTAGAAGGTAGGGCCTTTGGGAGGTGATTTGGTCATGAGGGTGGGGCCCTTATGAGGGGATTAGTGCCCTTATAAAAGAGACAGGAAAGGCTGGGTGAGGTGGCTCACACCTGTAATCCCAGCACTTTGGGAGGCCAAAGCGGTGGATCACTTGAGGTCGGGAGTTCAAGACCAGTCTGGCCAACATGGCAAAACCGTGTCTCTACTAAAAACACAAAAGTTAGCCAGGCATGGTGGTGCATGCCTGTAGTCCCAGCTACTTGGGAGGCTGAGGCAGGAGAATTGCTTGAGCGTGGAAGGCAGAGGTTGCAGTGAGCTGAGATTGCACCACTGTGCTCCAGCCTGGGTGACAGAGTGAGTGAGACTCTGGGCCTAAAAAAAAAAAAAAAAAAAAAGGAAAGAGCTTGCTTCCTCTCTCTGCTCTCCACCATGTAAGGTCACAGTGAGAAGGCAGGTGTCTGTGAACCAGGAACAGGGCCTTTGCCTGGAACCCGATCATGTTGGCACCCTGATCTCAGACTTCCAGTCTCCAGAACTATGAGAAATAAATGTTCATTGTTTAAGCCCCCCAGCCTATGGTAATTTGTTACAGCAACCTGGACTGACAAAAACAAAGATCATCCAAAAAATAAGAACTCTTTTTTTGTTTTCCTTCAGATTCCGGCGCTCAGTACCACCACGGGAGGTTATTTGGGCTCTCTAAACAACTGATCTGGGATCAAGAGAGATACAGATTTCCCGTTTGTCTGTTTCCCTCCGGGAACGACAACTCTAGATTTGATCTAATATCTGTGGGAAAAACATTCAGCAAAGGGAGAGGCCAGTCCACCAACATGCAGAGGCAAGAATGGTCAGGAGAATCCGCCTCACATCATGCAGCCCTTACCCTGCCTTGTTGGAAGATGATAATCGTGCTGCCATTTATACAGTGACTCTCTTAGGGGTCAGGTAGTGGTGTTAATTTGACATATTTTATTTCTGAGTCTCACAACACATTTTTAGGCAGTTATGATTGCTCCCATTTCACAGATGAGGTAACTGAGGCCTGAGCATCACAGATAATAAGTAGAATAGCCAGGATTTTGGCTCCAGAGCCTGCATTTAAACAATTATTCTATTTTTATTATATGGTTTTTGGGAAGGCACGTAAACTTTTTGAGGATCAGTACCCTCTTAAGCAAGACAGAGATAAGAATTCTGTTTTGCAATAAGCACAGAGAAAGATGTTCAGGTCAGAGAAATGCAAATGAAGGAATCCTTGCCAGAGCAATCGGGCAAGAGAAAGAAAGGACGTCCAAACTGGAAAAGAAGTCAGACTATCTCTGTGTGCTGATGATATGATTGTATACCTAGAAAACCCCAAAGACTTCTCCAAAATACTTCTAGATTTGATAAATAAATTCAGTAAAGTCTTAGGTTATAAAATTAATGTATACAAATCAGTAGTACTGCTACTCATCAACGGCCAACCTGAGAATCAAATCAAGAACTCAGTCTTTTTCACAATAGCTGCAAAAAACAAAACAAAACAAAACAACCCTAGGGATATACTTAACCAAGAAGATGAACGTTCTCTACAAGGAGAACTACAAAATACTGCTGAAGAAATCGTAGATGACACAAACAAATGGAAACACATCCCATGCTCATGGATTGGAGAATCAATATCATGAAAATGACCATACTGCCCAGTGCAATCTACATATTCAATGCAATTCATATAAAAATACCAACTTTGTTTTTTCACAGAATTAGAAAAAACAATCCTAAAATTCATATGGCACCAAAAAAGAGCCCAAATAGTTCAAAGCAATCTTAAGCAAAAGAACAAATCTGGAAGCATCATATTACTTTATAAATTATACTACAAGTCTGTAGTTACCAAAACAGCATAGTACAGGTATAAAAGTAGATACATAGACCAATGGAACAGAATGGAAAACCCATAAATAAAGCCAAATACTTACAACCAACTGATCTTCAACAAATCATACAAAAACATAAATTGAAGAAAGGACACTCTATTCAATAAATGATGCTGGGAAAACTTGATAGCCACATATAGAAGAATAAAGCCAGATCCCTATCTCTCACCATATAAAAAATCAACTCAAGATGGGTTAAAGACTTGAATCTAAGACCTGAAACTACAAAAATTCTAGGAAAAAACCTAGGAAAAACTATTCTGGACATTGGCCTAGGCAAAGAATTTGTGCCTAAGATCCCAAAAGCAAATGCAATAAAAACAAAAATAAATACATGGGACCTAATTAAACTAAAAACCTTCAGCACAGCAAAAGAAATAATCATCAGAGTAAACAGACAATTCACAGAATGGGAGAAAATATTTGCAAACTATATATCTGACAGAAAACTAGTATCCAGAATCTACAAGGAGCTCAAACAAATCAGCAAGAAAAAAACCAAATCATCCCATCAAAAAGTAGGTAAATGACATGAATAGACATTTCTCAAAAGAAGATATACAAATGGCCAACAATGAAAAAATGCTCAACATCACTAATCATCAGGGAGATGCAAATTGAAACCACAGTGAGATACCTCCTTACCCAACCAGAATATCCATTATTAAAAAGTCAAAAAGCAATAGATGGTGTGGATGTAGTTAAAAGGGAATGGTTATATCCTGCTGGTGGGAATGTAAATTAGTACAACCTCTATGGAAAACGGTATAGAGATTTCTGAAAGAACTACAAGCAGATGAACCATTTGATCCAGCAATCCCACTACTGGGTATCAACCTAAAGGAAAAGAAGTCATTATATCAGGAAGACAACTGTATGCATATGTTTATTGTAGTACAGTTCACAATTGCAAAGATAAGGAATCAACCTAAGTGCCCATCAAGAGATGAGTGGATAAAGAAAATGTAATATACATATACCATAGAATACTACTCAGCAATAAAAAAGAAAGAAAGAATGTCTTTTGCAGCAACTTGGATAGAGCTGAAGGTCATTATTCCAAGTGAAGGAATTTGGGAATGAAAAACCAAATACCACATGTTGTCACTCATAAGTGGAAGCTAAGCTATGGGTATGCAAAGGCATATGCAAAGGTATAATGGACATCGAAGACTCAGAAAGAGGGGGTGGGAGGGGGTGAGGGATTGAAAAACTACATATTGGGTACAGTGTACACTACTTGGGTGATGGGTACTAAAATCTCAGACTTGACCACTGTACAATTCATCTATGTAACCAAAAACTACTTGTACCCCTAAAGCTACTGAAATAAAAAAGAAATGCAAATTAAAACCACAATGAGCTGTCACCTCACACCTGTTAGGATGGCTATCATCAAAAAGATCAAAGATAACAAGTGTAGCCAAGGATGCGGAGAAAAGGCAACCCTTGTCCACTGTTGGTGGGAATGTAAATTGGTACAGCCGCTATGGATAACAGTGAGAGGTGAAGCCAGCTGGACTTCCTGGGTGGAGTGGGGACTTGGGGAACTTTTCTGTCTTACAAGAGGATTGTAAAACGCACCAATCAGGAACTTTTCTGTCTTACAAGAGGATTGTAAAACGCACCAAGCAGCACTCTGTAAAACGCACCAATCAGCACTCTGTAAAATGCACCGATCAGCAGGATTCTAAAAGTAGCCAATTGCGGGGAGGATTGAACAAAGGGCACTCTGATAGGACAGAAAGGGAACATGGGTGGGGACAATAAGGGGAATAAACGCTGGCCACCCCAGCCAGCAGGCAACAACCTTCTGGGGTCCGCTTCCATGCTGTGGAAGCTTTGTCCTTTCACTCTTCACAATAAAACTTGCTACCACTCATTCTTTGGGTCTGTGCCATCTTTAAGAGCTGTAACACTCACCACGAAGGTCCACAGCTCAATTCTTGAAGTCAGCGAGACCACGAACCCACCGACAGGAACCAACTCCAGACACCCCAGTATGGAAGATCCCCCAAAACCTAAAAATAGAACATGATCCAGCAATTCCACTACTGGGTACATATCCAAAGGAATTAAAATCAGTCTGTTGAAGAGATACCTGCACTCTCATATTCATGGCAGCACTATTCACAGCAGCCAAGATGGGAAATCAAGCTAAGTGTCCATCAATGGATAAAGAAAATTTGGTCTATATACACAATGGGGGCATATTCAGCTATTAAAAAGGAAATCCTGTGATTTGTGACAACACAGATGAGTCTGGAGGACACTATGCCAAATAAAATAAGCCAGGTACAGAAAGGCAAATACTCTGTGACCTCACTTTTTTTTTTTTTTTTTTTGAGATGGAGTTTCGCTCATCACCCAGGCTGGAGTGCAATGGCAAGACCTCAGCTCACTGCAACCTCCGCCTCCTGGGTTCAAGCGATTGTCCTGGGTCAGCCTCCTGAGTAGCTGGGATTATAGGCATGTGCCACCATGCCCGGCTAATTTTTGTATTTTTAGTAGAGACAGGGTTTCACCATGTTGGCCAGGCTAATCTCGAACTCCTGACCTCAGGTGATCCACCCGCTTTGGCCTCCCAAAGTGCTGGGATTACAGGTGTGAGCCACCTTGCCCGGCCCTGTGTGACCTCACTTCTATGTGGAACCTAAAAATGTTGAATCCTTAGATGTGGAGTAAAATGGTGGTTACCAGGGGCTGGGAGTGGGGGATGGTGGAGTGGGGAGGGAATCAGGTGTTGGTCGAAAGATACGAAGTTGCAGTTACATAGAAAGAATAAGTTTTTGAGATCTATTGCACAGCATGGTGACTGTAGTTAAAGTATAGTATATTTCAAAATTGTTAAGAGAATGTATTTCAAATGTTCTCATCACAGAAAATGATGTGTGTGAGGTGATGAATAGGTAAATTAGCTAGATTTGATCATTCCGTAATGTACACATATATCAAAGTGTCGCATCATACCCCATAGTTATATACAATTGTTATTTGTCAATTAAATATAAAAAATGTAAAAATATATATTTTAAAAAGATGCTCAGCATTATTAATCACCAGAGAGATGCAAATCACAACCACAGTGAGATACCACTTCACACTCACTAGGATGGCTATAATAAAACAAACAGACAATCACAAGTATTAGCAAGTGTGTGGAGACATCAGATCCCTCATACATTGCTGGTAGGAATGTAAAATGGTTCAGATTCTTTGGGAAACAGGTATTTCCTCAAAAAGTTCAATATAGGCCAGGTGTGGTGGCCCACACCTGTGATCCCAGCACTTTGGGAAGCTAAGCCAGGAGGGTGGTCTGAGCCCAGGGGTTTGAGACTAGCCTGGGCAATATAGTCAGACTCAGCCTCTAAAAAAGAAAAAGTTAGCCAGGTGTGGTGTAGTCCCAGCTACTCTGGAGGTTAAGGTGGGAGGACTGCTTGAACCCAGGTGGTTGAGGCTGCAGTGAGGTATGATGGTGCCACTGCATTCCAGCCTGGGTGACAGAGCAAGACCCTGTCTCAGAAAAAAAAAAAAATTTCAACATAGAGTTACCATATGACCCAGCAATCCCACACCTACCCATATACCCAAGAGAATTGAACATATATGTCTGCACAAAGACTGGTACACAAATGTTTAGAGCAGCATTATTTATAATAGCCCCAAAGTGGAAATAACTCAAAGGTCTATCACTGATAAATGGATAAATAAAATGCAGTCTATCCATGTAATGGAATATTATTTGGCAATAAGAAGCAATGAAGTGCTGATACCTGCTATAACATGGGTGAACCCTGAAAACATGCTGAGTGAAAGAGACCAGTCGCACAAGACCACACATTGTATGATTCCATTTATATGAAATGTCCAGAAGAGACCAATCCAAAGGGAGAGAAAGTAATTTGTGGTTGCTTCTGGCTGGGAACGGAGCAATGTTGGGGAGTGACTGCTCAGGGGAGCTGGGTTTCTTCTTGGGGTTAAGAGAATGTTCTGGAATTAGATGGTGATGATGGTTGTGCAACTTTGTGAATCAATTAAAAACCAGTGAATTGCATGGCTTAAAGTGGTGAATTTTATGGCGTGTGAATTATATCTGAAAAAAGTCAATGAATGCTTAATGCAGAAAATAAGAAAAGAAGGAAACAGAAGTTGCAATTGCAGCATCTGGAGATAATCACTGCAAATGTTTTCATGTAGATTTCCAGACTCTTGTGTAAATCTATACATCTTTGGAAAATAAAGTGGGATCATGTAGCCCATATACTTTAGCAAAAATTTTGTTTTTATATTACTGGTACTTTTCCTTTGCATTAAGAAATAGCCTCTGTAAGTATCAGTGGATTTCTCCTCTATGTCTTGCCTTTCCACATATCTCTGCCAAGCCATGCTCCTCTTCCCTACTCTTTTCTTCAGGAGAACTTACCTAATTCATCTGCTCCACCTCCCCTTGGCACCTCTACCTCCCCTTGGCGCCTCTGTCTCCCCTGAGCACCTGCCAGAGCTGTTAGAGGAACCAAGGGGCACTGAGGCCTCCTGGAGCATCATGTTTGTGGGATTCAAGGTGGTTCTAGAGGGCAGAGTGAGGGTCAAGGCCAGTGGAGTTAGGTGGGCACGTACACTCCAGAGCATGCGTACAAGGGGAGGGGAGAGAGCGAGGTCCAAGGAACACACAACTGGGCCCAAGAAGGAGCTGGGGAAGGGCGCCGACAGGCAGATTATGTGGCCTGAGGGAGCGAGAGGTTCCGGTGTCGGGTCCTGGCTCTGCCTCTTCCTTGCCCTTGCTGGGCCTCCATCCCAACAGCAAAGAGGGGACCGAGTGTTGAACTTTTCCCAACAGCAACACTAACTGTCTGCACTCCCAGGCTTGACCCACCTCCAGAGGTTCACCCGGGGGATTGGCCCTTCCAGATGCTTCTGTCATGCCACCTAGATGTCTCCATCAGAAGGTAAGGGACAGTGATGCTATCACAGGGAAAACGGAATTTGCTCCAATTCGCTGAGGGAGAGTTCCCACCTAATTATTACTACTTCCAAGTTACTCATATCCCACTCAGGGCTCTGAGGTTGGGGCCTCGCCCTATCTTCCACATCTCCTAGGGCTGTAGTTCCCAAACTTGAGTGTGCTCCAGGATCACCTGGAGGGCATCATGAAACACACCAGTCCCACTCCCAGAGCCTCTGAGCTGTTGGTCTGGGCTGGGGCTAGAGATATTGCATTTCTATTACATTTCCAGGTGATGCCGATGTTGTTGGTCTAGGGAATCCCATTTCCAGGAGCACTGTTCAACAGCGTCACCTCTTTCCTGCTCCCCCAGCCACCTGCAGCAAATGTCTCCCCACTAAAGTGGGGGTTCCCAGTGATTTTGGTGGCTTTCACCATTCTGGGGATAGTTTGCCTGCCATTTCAGTCTCCCCTAATTCTTTTGGTGGATGGATGGATGATGGAGAGGGTAGGGGGTCAGGGGGTGGGGAATGAAGGAAAAAAAGGCACCAGAGCTTTATTAATAAATGCTAGATTGAGAGGCTGAGGTGGGAGGATCACTTGAGGTCAGGAGTTTGAGAACAGCCTGGCCAATGTGGTGAAACCCCGTCTCTACTAAAAATACAAAAATTAGCCAGACGTGGTGGCATGTGCCTGTAATTCCAGCTACTCGGGAGGCTGAGGCAGGAGAATCTCTTGAACTGGGGAGGCAGAGGTTGCAGTGAGCCAAGATCGCACCACTGCACTCCAGCCTGGGCGATAGAGCAATACTCTGTCTCAAAAAAAATATATATATATATATATGATATAGCCAGTATTTATTTTCATACTGGTCATTCTGATCAAAAGCTCCCTCTTGGAATCAGTCTGCTGGGTTCCCCTGGAAATTTTTTTTTCTTTTTGAGACAGAGTCTCGCTCTGTCGCCAGGCTGGAGTGCAGTGGATTGATCTCAGCTCACTGCAACCTCCACCTCTTGGGTTCAAGCGATTCTCCTGCCTCAGCCTCCCGAGTAGCTGGGATTACAGGCGCCCAACACCACGTCCAGCTAATTTTTGTATTTTTAGTAGAGATGGGGTTTCACCATGTTGGCCAGGATGGTCTCAATCTCTTGACCTCGTGATCTGCCCACCTTGGCCTCCCGAAGTGCTGAGATTATAGGTGTGAGCCACTGCCCTCGGCCCGGAAACATTTTAATAGAGAACCAGCTGTCAGGTTGAAGACACTACTTCCCAGCCTCTTTCTGGCAGTGTGTTAGTTAGGGACATTTCCAAAGAGATGATTCAAATAGCACACTTTAAACAAGGCCTGACACAGAACCAGTAGGCAACACATTTCTCTGGAAGTACATCCCACAGCATAGAGATCAGCTGTACAGGCTCTAGATCAGAAGGTCTGGGGTTGGATCCTGGCTCTGCTACTTGTTAACTATGTAACTTTGGGCAAGTTACTTAAGCTCTGTGTAACTCAGTCTTCTCACCTGTGAAGTGGGGATGGGGATAATAGTACTTCCAGGCTTATAATGGATAACGGAATTGTTATCTGTAAAATACTTATGACAATGCCTAGCTCATAAGAAGCATTTAATCAACATGTGTTATCATTCCTAGTTCAATGCTTTTGTGCAAATAGAAGTATAAAGATCACTGTAAAGGCAAATCACATGGGCTGGGCCCCCACTGGGGTTATTCTGGATACTTCTCTCCACTAATAAGGCTACTTGACGGGCAAAACAGATGCTAAGGATGCGAGTTGGAGTCATATTCCCTAGGTTCAATCCTGGCTGAAAAAACTCCTTCTTAGTTAGGTGAGCTAGAAGAAGGTGCCTAATTTCTTTCATCTGTTAAGTGGGGACAGGAGTGGTATCTACTTTACAGGATGGTGTGATGGTTAATACTGAGTGTCAACTGGATTGGATTGAAGGATGCAAAGTATTGATCCTGAATGTGTCTGTGAGGGTTACCAAAGGAGATTAACATTTGAGTCCGTGGGCTGGGAAAGGCAGACCCATCCTTAATCTGGGTGGGCACCATCTAATCAGCTGCCAGTGAGGCCAGGATATAAAGCAGGCAGAAAAATGTGAAAAGGCTAGACTGGCCTAGCCTCCCAGCCTCCATCTTTCTCTCATGCTGGATGCTTCCTGCCCTTGAACATCAGGCTCCAGGTTCTTCAGTTTTGGGACTCAAACGGGCTCTCCTTGCTCCTCAGCCTGCAGACGGCCTATTTTGGGACCTTGTGATCATGCGAATTTATACTTAATAAACTCCCCTTTATATATATACATATATATACATACACACACACACACATATATACACACATATATATACATATATACACACACACATATATATACGTGTGTGTATATATATATATCCCTATCTATATATATACTGTCCCTCTAGGGGACATATATATAGTGCATATATATATATATATATATATATATATATATATATACTGTCCCTCTAGGGTTCTGTCCCTCTAGAGAACCCTAATACAGATGGTTTCAAGGATGACCTGAGTTAAACTGTAGGAATGAAGCTTAAGAACAGTGCCCAGTGGCTGGGCGTGGTGGCTCACACCTGTAATCCCAGCACTTTGGGAGGCTGAAGCGGGCGGATCATCTGAGGTGGGGAGTTTGAGACCAGTCTGACCAACATGGAGAAAACCCATCTCTACTAAAAATACAAAATTAGCCAGGCATGGTGGTGCATGCCTGTAATCCCAGCTACTCAGGAGGCTGAAGCAGGAGAATCGCTTGAACCCGGGGGCGGAGGTTGCGGTGAGCCAAGATCGCGCCATTGCACTCCAGCCTGGGCAACAAGAGCAAAACTCAAAAAAAGGAGCAGTGTCCAACTTGCAATGCAAGTCTGATATGTGTTTGACAGTATTCAGAGGGAGTTGACACTATACATGGCTTGAGAGTTGCAAATCTGTTTCTCCAAAGCACATCACCTGCCAGGTCTGTGTAAAACTGCATAGATCAGGAAGAAGCATACGAGAGCACCATCGTGGCCTGAACTCGTTAGGTTCTTGGACTTGTTTACAGCAACCCATCCCACATTTTATTTTTCTTAGTCTTTCTCTCCAAATTCCAAAGGCCTTGGCTGTATTGTTTTTTGAACTGATGTGTCAAATGCACTCACACCTCAGATGGGTTTCTTCTCGGCTTGCAACTAATGCATTTTTTATAAAGCTCTGTCTCCAGTTTCCTTTCAAACTGCAGAGAGGATATCCTTTTGCTGTTAAGCTTCAGAGTGATTTTTTTCCTTCAAAGTAAAGCATTAACCTCCAGAGTTCTGTAAATGAGTTTGATGTACATATTATGGGAGTAACAAAGAGCTGGATGCTGAAGTTTTCATTGGAGTTTATGTGATACATGAGAAGCCTGTTATATTTCAAGATATTTCAGGTTTTCATAACAGTATCCAAGCAGTAAGCATTACATATATACTGATACATATGCCACTGAGTTTTTTCCTTTACCTTTCTTTTTTTTTTTTAGTAAATGATACGTGTTCATTTTAGAATACTTAAAACATATAATTTTTAAAAATCACCTGCAATTCTACCAGCCGGAGGTAACCACTGTTAACAACTTCCTTCTTTTTTCTGTGCATGCTTGTAAATACTGCTCTTAAAAATGTGATCAGGCAGCTGGGCGCAGTGGCTCACGCCTGTAATCCCAGCACTTTGGGAGGCCGAGGCGGGCAGATCACGAGGTCAGGAGTTTGAGACCAGCCTGACTAATATGGTGAAACCCCGTCTCTGCTAAAAATACAAAAATCAGCCAGTCGTGGTGGCACGTGCCTGTCATCCCAGCTACTCAGGAGGCTGAGGCAGGAGAATCGCTTGAACCCGGGAGGCGGAGGTTACAGTGAGCTGAGATCGTGCCACTGCACTCCAGCCTGGGCAACAAAGCAAGACTCTGTCTCAAAAAAAAAAAAAAAAAAAAAAAAGGAAAAAAAAGGGATCAGGCGCTGGTTAATTAACACATTGTCTATACCTTTTTAAAGCTGTAGGCAGCTATTGGTACATAGTTTTTGGATGCTGCAATTAGTCTGTAGTTACAATCACAACTAACTATAAAAATAAGTGTTTTTGAAATTAAAAAAATACGAGCAGGCAGAACATATTATGTAACAGTAAGTGTATCATGAACATTCCTCTATGCCATTCAATATTCTTCTATACTAGTATATATTGAGAAAAAAAAAAAACTTTCCCTTCTCAATGCAAAAGCAGCACATACTATTTAGAGATTTTTTTTTTTTTTTTTTTTTTTTTGGAGACGGGCTCACTGTCAACCAGGCTGGAGTGCAGTGTTACAATCATAGCTCACTGCAGTCTCAACCTCCTGGGCTCAAGGGATCCTTCTGTCTCAGTTTCCCAAGTTGCTGGGACTACGGGCTCACACCACCGCCCAGCAATTTTTTTTTTGAAGAAACGGGGTCTTGGCCGGGGGCAGTGGCTCATGCCTGTAATCCCAGCACTGTGGGAGGCCAAGGCAGGCGGATCACCTGAAGTCAACAGTTCGAGACCAGCCTGGCCAACATGGTGAAACCCTGTTTCTACTAAAAATACAAAAACTAGCCAGGTGTGGTGGCGCATGCCTGTAATCCCAGTTACTTGGGAGGCTGAGGCAGAAGAATTGCTTGAACCTGGGAGGCAGAGGTTGCAGTGAGCTGAGATCATGCCACTGCACTCCAGGTTGGGTGACAGAGCGAGACTCTGTCTTAAAAAAAAAAAAGAAATGGGTATCTCGCTATGCTGCTCAGGCTGGTCTTGAACTCCTGGCCTCAAGCAGTCCTCCTACTTTGGCCTCTCAAGGCACTGGGATTAGAGGATTGAGCCACTGCACTCAACCACTCTCTCACATTTTTTAAAGCATTTTTTTGGAGGGGCTTTTCTCCTGCTGATATGGTTTGGCTCTGTGTCCCCACTCAAATCTCATTTTGAATTGTAATTCCCACGTGTCAAGGGAGGGACCTGATGGGAGGTGGTTGGATCATGGGGTGGTTTCCTCAAACTGTTCTCGTGATAGTGAGTGAGTTCTCACGAGATCTGATGGTTTTCTGTTTGGCAGCTCCTCCTTCGTTTTCTGTTTCCTGCCCCCTTGTGAAGAAGGTGCTTGCTTCTCCTTCACCTTTTGCCATGACTGTACGTTTCCTGAGGCCTCCCCAGCCACGTGGAACTGTGAGTAAATGAAACCGCTTTCCTTTATAAATTACCCAGTCTCGGGTATTTCTTTATAGCAGTGTGAAAATGGATGAACACACCTGCATTCAGTCTTTCCAATGGCTTCGACTAATTTCGCCAGCTTCCGCCACCTCCTCATCCCTACCCCTGAAGTCACTGGATGCTTTCCAATCAAAAGTTGTCTCTTGGTCTTTGGGAGTGTTCACTTTTTTTTTTCTTTTCTTTTTTGAAACGGAGTCTCACTCTGTCGCCCAGGCTGGAGTGCAGTGGCGCCATCTCAGCTCACTGCAACCTCTGCTGCTCAGGTTCAAGCAATTGTCCTGCCTCAGCCTCCTGAGTAGCTGGGATTACAGGCACCTGCCACTGTGCCTGGCTAATTTTTTTTAGTTTTAGTAGAGACGGGGTATCACCATCTTGGCCAGGCTGTTCTTGAACTCCTGATCTTGTGATCCTCCCCCCGCCTCAGTCCCCCAAAGTGCTGGGATTACAGGTGTGAGCCACCATGCCCGGCCAGAGAGTGTTTACTTTCTAAAGCTGTATGCTATCATAACGACAGGGTCATGGTGCACGCAGGCTCCTGGCTAGAAATCAGTGTCCAGCCAGTGTCCGGGAGTCAGTCGAACATTTAAAATAAGTCCACTGTGCCATGACTAGTGAACCGGTCCCACTGGGGCAAGGCACGGGAGGAACGGGCTGTGGTTAAGGTTGCCAGGCAACATTAATGGGGGCAGGTAGGAAGGACAAACGCACTGGAACACCGCATGGTATGATGATAAAAACAAACACGGAATCTTAACAAGAGTCAAAGCTGCCTGTGGCTATCGGTCCATGTTCTAGGAAGCATCAGGGAGAGGCAGGAGGGGGAGAAGGTGGTATAGCTCACACTAGTGAAATATTTCCCAGAAGGACAGAGCACCGTTACCGTGTGCATCACCAGAGGGGGACGGGGTTAGCCTGGGTTTTGCTAATTGAGTCACTTCTGATGTTCTCTGTCTAGTGGTTAGAAGTACATCATTTTTGGAGGGTACTTAATTTGATAATACACAGAGTAAGTGTCCTCTATTTTAATGTATTCTCTTTCTCCCTCCATTGCTAGAGTATAGCAGAAAATAGTTTTTCTAACTGAACCTGCAACTGGGCCACCACTTCAGTGAAACAACTCAGGATGCTTAATTTCCTGTGTAAAGTCATTTTTCACTCCAGTTCACGGGGAGGGCGCTCCATGTTTTGAATGTCTTGGCACCGTGTTGGAGGATACACACAAACGCAAGGCTAGACGGCTGGTTTCCGACTACTCCTCCTTTGATTGCGCTTGTATCAGCTTCGCTTTTGGAAAGCATTTGAAAGGAATCATAAAGTAGCTTAGTTTCAAAGTTTAGGTTTAAAATGTCTTTCCATGTTTCAGTGAACAGTCCAAAATGGCCAAAAATAAAACAATTAAAAAGGCCTTTAACTATCAGGTCTATTTGGAATATCAGTGTGTGTAAAGCATGTGGGGCACTACCCACTCCAAGCTCCATTTCTAGAACGTTCTTTTTTTTTTTTTTGAGATGGAGTCTCCCTCTGTTGTCCAGGCTGGAGTGCAGTGGTGTGATTTCGGCTCACTGCAACCTCCGCCTCCCGGGTTCAAGCGATTCTCCTGCCTCGGCTTCTTGAGTAGCTGGGATTACAGGCACCCACCACCAGGATGGCTAATTTTGTATTTTTAGTAGAGACGGGGTTTCACCATGTTGGTCAGGCTAGTCTCGAACTCCTGACCTCGTGATCTGCCCACCTCAGCCTCCCAAATTACAGGTGTGAGCCGCAGCGCCCGGCCAGAACATTCTTTTTTTTTAAAACTGTGATTCATTTAAACATTCTTTTTAATTTCACCAATAACAAAATAGAAATAAATATTTATATACACACATATCTGTATATATTACTTTCGGGGGGATAATCAATTTCACGCATTTGAGGTTACAAAACATAATAGGAGTTGATCTGTGTAAATTCAAGTTGCTTTGAATCGCTAGCGTTTATTAAATTCTCATGGAGTACAACCTGCATCTCTTTGGTCGATCTATTGACACAATTTCTCCAATTATAGAAGAGCACTGAGGGGGCGGTATTAGGGGAAAAGGCAAGTCCACGTGATCTAAGACAATGGGATACAGCGGAAAGGAGAGCGCTGTAAAAGGCTCCTGATCCATCCCATGATAAGGCCACTGTCCAAGCAGCCTGACCCTCCTCTCAATCTTGGGTTCTGTGATAAAGGCTCTGGGTTTGGGCTGATGGGAGAAGGGGAGTCACTTCTGGGAACTGGCAGCACTGGGAGGCCAGGACTCACTGTCGTCAGAATGACTCGGTTGCATATTCATGGAAACCTCAGGTCCAACTTTAATCAGTCCACTCTTGCTGGGCAAAGGGGAGAGAGGGCATCCTGAACATGTTTTCACCAGGGCCTGAAATCTTAACAGCCTGACATCACAAGGCTCAGATTCCAGTGGAAAGATGGGTGATACACACACACATAAATAAGCAAGATAATTTCAGAGAGAGGCAAGCGATGTGAAGGGTAAGAGACCGTGACTTGGCTGAGCCTGGCGTGGGAAAGTTGCGAATCCCTCTCTGATGATGAAGTGTAGCTGAGACCTGAGTTATGAGGAATGAATGGTGCTTGAAGTCTTGGCTGGTTTGGGACAAAGCTCCTGTTTCAGCTCTCTCTCTGGTAAGGTTGTTCAGGAGCACGAGATGCTGCTCCTCCCAGGGTTCTGCCATCTGTCCCTTTTCTTGTGACATTGTCTGAGGTGAGCTCTGCAAGACTAGGGTCACCGCTGCACTCCCACCCGGCAGAACAGTGCAGGGCCCACCACAAGCACCTGTGGAATGAATGAATGAGTGAATGAATGAATGGAGTAACTCACCTGTCTCCTCCAAATCGTCACACCCTGTGTCCTTATCTTAGTGAGTGCAAGTGACACCCCTCCTGGTTCCCCAGCCAGAAACTTGGTGTCAGCTTTGACACATTCTCCCTCCTCCAGCCTGAGCTGATTCTTTCTCAGGCGTGGCTTTGTGGGTTTTGTGCCCCTTCCAACAGCCTCTTCTTGGGATCCCTTGTCTTCAGCCCGCCCCCTCCTGCGAATGCTCCCTGCTTCAGCCAGGCGGATCGACCTAAGATAGGACTCCGATCAACACCTTTCCCTTCAGATGCTCCGCGGCTGCCCGCGCCGTCCCAGCCCCTCGGCATGGTGCAAGTCTAGCACAGTTTAGTGCCAGGACTTGGCCCCGCCTCCCCTCTCGCCCCTCTTTTCTCTTTTATCCCGAAACCAGTCGCCCTAAACACCCACAGTGTCTGCCCAGTTGGTGTTCAGTAAAATGGTGCAGCTGAACTCGGGTGCTGCTGGGAAATGAGCCAGCTGTGTCCCCAGATCCTTGGGGAGGGGGGTTTGGCGGCTGGAGGATAGGAGAGGTGACGACTGAGGCAGGTGTGCAAGCGTCTTCCAGGGGAGCCGCCTGTGGCGAAATGGGGTCCCCTGGCCATTGGGTTAGAGAGGTCTTCGAGCTGTTCTGCCAGGATACCTCGAAGCACCCATCCCTGCCAGCCCTGTGGGATCAAGGGCATCCCAGAGGCCTTGGGCCAAAAGATATGACGTGGGTCCCTGACACAAGGGACCCCAGGAAGCTGGGGGCATCAGGGCAGAGGCGAGGACTGGAGCCTGACTCCAGCTTCAGAGCAGCGCGGACACCTGCAAGACTCACGGGCTGGAGCCCACATCTGTTTTTGCAACAGCTCGCCCGGTGGCTCCCTGCCCAGGTGCGGGTGCCTTCCCAGGCAGCAGCTCCTGCCCCTACCCGCCCGCCTCTCCTCACAGCTGTCCCAGGCGCCTGTAAAACCAGGGGCCCAGAGTCAGACCCTGAATTGAACCTCCGAAGAAGCTGGATTCCAGCCCGCTGGTGCGGCCCGCTCAGAGCAGGGGACAGAGCACGCCCGCGGGAGGCGGCGGGGGGCAGGTGCCCGGCGAGGAGTGGCGCCCTCCTGTGTTCAAAGAGGGGAAGCGAGCGATTCTGCGGCTGCAGCCGCTCAGCGTCGGAGAAGATTGATTTGTCCGTCTGATGTGTTGTTTCCATAGAAGCAGGGCTTAACCTTTTAAGTGAAGATTATAAAGCTACCTAATTCATTTAAAATTAGGCTTCAAGCATCTCTGTACTTAACGCTCAAGTGTTTCTGTGGGACTTGCTGTAGCCATTGATCTAACAGCCAGACACAGCCTTTCCAGAGTCTGACGCCTTTCACTCTGGCAGCAATCTAGGTGGTCTCTTTATTTTTAAAAATTAACTTCATCAGGAGATATAACTTCTGTGGGAGATCATCAGAGTATTAATGATACCTTTTAATTAATGAACAGCACTGACTTCTCTTCATAAACACAGGAAGACCGGCACACAGGCAAGATCCGCACGCACGTTCAATTAAAGTAATTTATTGTATTCTTCCAGATCAGACATAAAGAGCATCTTGGGAATTGATACCACAACACAATGTTATACACCATCTTCACAACCAGGCTTGCATTGATTTCTTTTTTAAAGAACATAGTAATTTTAAAAAATCTAAATATTTACATATTAATAAAACATATATACAGAAGATTGAGACATTATCCATAGATACGGATTTTTTTTTTTTGCTAAGAAAGCCTATAAAAAGGTTTCTGAATAAAGTCTGAACAGTAGTCACAGTAAGTAAACACAATTTTAATTTACAAAATATGATTTTACTGTTGCAGTTTTGGTACATATTTCCAATGTGTAGATCCATTCATTGCACATATCTTTGGGTTGAACAAGCCCCACCCGTCCTCAAGTGCTGAACACTCCAAGCTGTGGCCCCGCCTTGGAAGGCAGTGCTTCTGAAGGTTCCCAGCAGATCTCTTAACAGACCACAGTTGGAAGTTAGCGTTTCTGCCTTGACCAGCAACATACTCATCCTATTTTAACAGGGCGAAAGGTCACTAATTAATCTTTTCCCTTCCCTTGGGTAGTATTTCCCTGTGGGAGGCAGAGGACGGATTTTAAAACCCATGGTGCAAAAAACACAAGAGCTGCGGTTTGCAGTACTTCATCAGACCACTTGATAAAACAAAGGGACTGTTGTCAGGAAAGGGATTACTTACTGGCCAGAAATGGAAAAAGGCTAACAAAAAGGTATGATGGAAATAATTTCTCCAAACCTTCCTTGTAGCCCCCCAAAAGAAGAAAAAGAAGCCACACATATATGAGATGTAACTTGTCTAGTAGTTAGATTGATTCTACAAGCCACGCCTAAAGCCAGCTTTTTGTTACAGTACAGGGATGCCTTCTCTCATCTTTGATGACTGGCTGGTCTTTGGTGGAACAGGGATTTATCCCAGAGGGCCCCTCCTATCTCTAGGTTTAGCGTTTCAGTGTGATGTGACATGAATACCTTGGACAGGGTAGTCAGGGAATTCGGGTTCTAGGCAGGGCCCCAGCCATGGAGGGGTTAACGGGCTCTGGGCAACCACTTACCCTCATTCATCCTCAGTTTCCCGGGTGGGACTGAGTAGCCTCTCCAATAACTTTTAGCTCTTAACATTCTGTGCTTTGCCAAATCCAGGGCTAGGGGAAGGCATTGGAACTGCTAGTGGACAGGTGTGAACCCCGGGTTTGGTGATGTGTAGTCCAAATTGTTCTCATGCCAATTTTTGGCCTTTGGGTCAAGTGGCGAAGATTCAATGCAATTTGCTTTATACAATAAATGAAGTGTAAATGCAGTGTTTCTAAATAACACAGTGTTTTAAATTCACCATCTTATTAGAGAAAGAAATCTGGAGGTAAATATTTCTATAAAACAAATACCTTCATGGCAAGATATCTTTTTAAAATAAATCCAGATTTTCATAAATTAGTTTTATATAAAGTGGAGGGCAAGTATACTAGGAACCAAATAAATGATATAATATTAAGTACATTTTTAGCTAGTTGCCACATGGTGCCAAAACCCTGTAGCACTCCGTTAAGACCATCTGTTAAAGTGGCTGTCAGGTATCATGTAGATAATTGACTGGTTTTCTCACCTTTTAATTAGTTATTTTGTCATTGTGTTGACGCAACTTAGGTGAAAGGTTTTTCTTTCCTAAGAACTCATAGGTCATTTGCACTTACTCAGTTACAAATGGCTATTTGGGGGGCACTGACGTCATGAATGATTTCATCTTACAGGTCAGAGCTATCCTATCTCCCAAAACAACTTTTCCATCTTCTAAGATGATGAAGGTCTCATTAATCTTGGCCTTCACAACTGCTCTCTCAGCACTGGAAAGAGCCATTCTCCTTTATACTGCATCTAAGCAATTTACATTAAAATAAATATGTTTCAAAGCTCTATATTCACACTGAGGTTTTGAATGAAAACAGGGAAGAGAGAACCACTTCTTTATAATGGACAATGAACTCACTGAATCATATGCTGGACTTTTAAAGGGTAACAAATGAACCCTAAAAATGATTTAAAAAATCTTATACCAGATTGGAGGCTTGGTTATCACACATTACAAAGAAAGTATATGAAACTATTCAATCATGACAGGTAAACTTCACAGAACACCCACACTTTGCAGGAACCTGAAATGCTACGTGGATCTTTGTGGAAATTCAAACGGAAGTTACATATGCCACTGAACAATGTCACTAAAATCAAAGTCTAGGCAATGAAACCTGGTTCTGTGTCCTCCGTGTTTTCTCTCCTGGTGTCAAATATATTACCTACAACAGAGACAAGAAAATGAAGGCGGAGAGCCGCTTCTCTAAGGAAGAGTTGTACACGGTTCTGTGACATGGCTGGAGGTGGGCGTTCTGGACAAGTGAACAATTTACTGGGGAGGTGTCTGTGTTTCACACTTAAGTCGCTAAGTTTTTAGCCAAGGCTTTAGTTGTCCTCCATGAGCAATTGTAGAAATTGGAAATTTGTAATGATTTTTTATGAGAAAGGCCACGAATGTGTGTTACTATTAGAGTATATCCACATATTGTCCAGTCATGGAAAATGGCCTAAAAGATAATTTACCTGCAAAACAGAATATTATGCAGCTATTAAAATAATGCATATGAAGATTTGCCATAGAGTGGAAAAATGCTTGTTAGGTAAAAATCAAAAAAACATGTAGGAAACAAAATTTTACATATTTGATCTCCACCGTATAAATAAATAAAATGGAGAAACATTTGAGAAAAATCATCCAATAATGGTTGTCTGTGGGTGGTAAAAGCAATTGAAATGTTCTTCCTTACACTTTTATTAATTTTTTAAAAGTATGTAAAATGCCAATTTATGACAATTGCTAAGTCTAGATGAACATCCCCATTTCAAATTTTGAAGCCCCATTTTAAATTTTAGAAAGCACTGTTTTGATTTCACTTTCTCTATACTTTTTTTTTAATGCAAATTGTCCCCAGCTCCTGGGTGGCTTTTCTTGAGCCCCAGCCCCTCTCCACACATCTGTGCTGTAGCATTTATGTAATTCCTTCTGCCTCTCACACTAGTCTGAGGGCATTTGTACACCAGCACCCAACACAGGGCTGATTCTTGGTAGTTGCTCAAAAAGGCTTCGTGAATAGGGTTAAGGGAAAATAAAATAGATGCACTACAGAAGGTGAATCCATTTCTGCTAAAGCCTGATGAACAGAAGGTTGCTTAAATGTAATGCATCCAAACAAATGTCATTTGACCTGCCTGCAACCCTACCCTAGTCACTTCTGGTTCATAGAAACACTTAAGCATTTACACCTCTTTCCCTGCCCTTCCCCCAAATACACAACTTTGGAAGGAGGAAAAAAGACCTTAAAAAAGTAATAAAAGCATCGTTGAATCTTTAAAAATAACTAACTGTTGCTAGCTCAGATAAATGGGATAATGAGAGTCTGTATCAGAGCCCTTGGTCAATCCTGTGGTTCTGACCAGTGAGGCTCAGGTTCAAGGATGAAACCACATATGCGAGAAAGGTGGAGTTCTTAAAGGGCACATGTGAGGAGGGGTGTTAGGAGCAGCACTGCATTCAAAGAAGCCAACAAGAATGGGGATTTTACTTTGGAGGCAATCAAGAGACACACTATCAAGGTGAATATCAAGATTACTTAATATTATTACTGCAAAATTTGAGCACCAATCTGAGACTTCTTTTCCTTCTTTTTTTTGAGACGGAGTCTCGCTGTGTCACCCAAGCTGGAGTGTAGTGGCGCGATCTTGGCTCACTGCAAGCTCCACCTCCCGGGTTCACGCCATTCTCCTGCCTCAGCCTCCTGAGTAGCTGGGACTACAGGCGCCCGCCACCATGCCTGGCTAATTTTTTGTATATTTTTTAGTAGAGACTGGGTTTCACCGTGTTAGTCAGGATGGTCTCGATCTCCTGACCTTGTGATCCGCCTGCCTCGGCCTCCCAAAGTGCTGGGATTACAGGTGTGAGCCCCCGCGCCCGGCCTCTTTTCCTCTTTTCTATATGATAAACGTTTTTATTTATCATGCTGCTTAGTGATTTGTATCAAATATCTATCAATAGTTTAATGAAAAGATCTGCAGGTGTGTTATACTATTTTCTTCATTATGACCTCACAGCCTTGGGTAAAGTTTGAGAAAAGACTGGAAGAAATGAGTTTCAGTTGCAGTGAACCGGGCCGACTGACGACGAACATTTTAATTGTGAAGACTGAGACAGTGAAGAGGACTCCTAAAGGGATTAGCACATCCATCATCTCTTAGGATCTTTAAGAAACATGCAGAGAAAAGCTGGCTTTGGCTTAGGTATGAGAAAGCTATACGGTATCATGGCTGGGAGTCGAGGGACCTGGGTTCCGGCCAGGCCGTCAACCAGCTGTGAGGCCGTGGGAAAGCCACTTAATGTTTCTGGGCCTCAGGCTTTTTTTCCTGTAAAATAAAAGGACTGGATAAAAAGAAGGGATTGGACTAGAGGATCTCTCAAGTTCCTTCTCATTCTCAGATTCCTTGACATTTTTTTCAGTTCCATGAGGCTTTTCCAGCACCCTCTGAGCTCACTTTTCTCATTGGAAACGTATCTCCAACTTCAGATAGGAAAATACAAAGGCATTCCGTACTCACCACTTGGGGGTGAATATAAACTTCAAGGGGAGTGGCTTTCAAATAATAAAAGCTCACTGTGTCACATGACACAGGAGGACAGGCAGTGCAGATGCCCAGGGTGGGAGGGCACTTGGGAAGCACAGCTAGAAAGGCATGGTGCTCCCCTGAAGGGCCTTTTCAAGGCGAGGTCTATTATGATTAGGATTTCATGGATCTGCTGGGATTGGGCCCAGGTGATAAGAATGAGGCTGATATGCATGCCCTGATATTCAGAGAATGACAAATTGGGAAGGAACAACAGAGATCACGTATTTCAATTCTCTTAATTCACAAATGTGAAAACACAGCCAAAGAAGAAGAGAAATCTCTTTTATATAATGACTCTGTATGGGAAGAACTTGATGTAGGCAGGTCTTTTTGCACTATGTAGCTCATTTGATTTATCTGTCCATTGATCTGTTGCTTAGCTACTCAGTGGCAGAGAAAGCAATGTGTCTCTTACACGGCTGAATTTTCCTGTTGCTCTGAAGCTCTGAAGTTCACTAGCACAGGCCCATCCTATGCCTGCGAATGTGGCTTTCCTTGCCATTTTGGGATATGTGCTGTCAATGAATACATGGCCTAGTCAAGTTCCTACACAACCTAGAGACTCCACTAATATTTGCTGAATTTAATCAACACAGACCACCCCAAAACTAGAGGAAAAAACATTCGGTTGAACTTTTTCAGTAAGAGGGTTTTTGGGGGTACCTGGGTTTTGTGGGCAGAGAATCTTCAGATATCCTTTGGAGGGAAGTCAGTAGAGTCCTGTGACCAATGGAGGGGATACATTGTTTTCCACAAGGCTCATTGATCAGACACCTGCCCCTCTGGCTCTCAGATATGAACCCATACACAGGTAGGAAGCCAGGGTCAGAAGCATTACTTGAGAGTCAAATAACATGAAGTTGGAATTATGTCTATGGCTTAACACAACAGCGTGCAGCAAATGCTTCCATGGAAGGGTGTCTTCAGCTGATCTGGTCCTGGTATTAGGAATGTGCCACTCACGCCGGATGGCTGGGCTTGTTCAAATCGCTCAGTTAAAACACAGTATTCACTGGGTGTCCACTGATTGACTGCTCAAGGCTCCAAGGCCGTTTGGAGGAGGTGGGAGAGGACAGCCTAGCCATGAATTTGATCACACAAAATTAGTGGTCCCCGTTTTAAGGTGAAATCTCATTTCACGTTAAAAATATTTTGTAATGTCCAAAGGTTTGGGGAGGCAAAATGTTATGATACTTAGTTCTTAGGATTTGCTCTTCTGAGATTTTTATGAAAATAAGAGTGTGGGAAAAACGTTTTTCTATTCAGTATGAAAAACATCTCTGAGTACGGGGCCTTGAGAAGCTCCAATGATGGGGCCTGGTCCACTGCAGAAGCAGTTTGCTCAAGTGTCTGCATGTCTAATGCTAAAATCGTTTTCAATGCAAATAGTTTTGTGGGCTGTATTTTCCAGGGGGTGATGAAAATGTAAATGCGTTTTATTTACCTGTTGGTGGTAGAGAAATGCCATCCAGTCTTTCATCACTGTCCGCGATCTCTGCTGGTTACAAACATAAGACACAAATCTCATTAGTTTCAGGGAGCACATTCATTTTACAGAAAATAGTGATGTAATTTTAAAAACTCCAGTATACGTAACAGTTTTCACCATTCTTTTCCGTTTTCAGCTACCGTTGGTTCATATTACAGATGTTAATATCATTATTTGAATATTTGATGATGGTGATATAAAATCAACTTTCCCATATTAAAATTTTTAAAAATCTTATGAACCTCATTCTATTGATCACTGATGATTTCTGTTTATTTTCACTTATTTACATAGGCTTGAATATCGAACCAGCATGTGGGGTGAATTGTTTAAATAGGGTCATTGAGGGGATGTGTCAATGAATTCCTGCTGTAGAATTGCACTTGGTATCGCCGGAACCACTCCTGGGGGGCAGCTTAGGAAATCTTGAGAGTGAACCTTTCTTTGGAGATGACTGATTCAGATCCTAGAGCTGCCAATCTAACTCTGGCATCAACGTGGTCATGAAGAAGGAATAGGCGTTGCTTCAAAAGATTCCCCATTTCTAAGTTTTAAAATGCAAACCTTCGCTCGTGTCTGATAAATGTATCCATCTCCTTGGGAGTTTTCCAAAGGTAGATCCTTCAGTCACAAAAAACCTTCGTTAAATGTGAAAAAAAAGGTGCGCATGTGTCTCTTGACAAGGGATGGGCTTGTTAGTTTCCCGTAACATGTGGGGATGGGAAAACATCACATTATGGCCCCTGGGATAGTTTCGGTGGTGGCCTCCATGGCTCAGGGCCTGTGGTCCCCACAGGCAGGCCCCTGCTGACTGCATAATGTGCGTGGGCAGCCCTTGTGAGGCTGTTGAATGAGGTCAGCCTTGGCACCATGTTGTAACACTGAGTCAGAAGAAGCCTAAACTAGTACTACGTACTTGTTTTTATTGTTGCTTTAAACATAATCAGGGCTTAGCTATGGCTAGAAATATTGTATGGCTCCCCTGTCTCCTTCATCCTCCAACATCTTGTCCTCAGATGGACACTCACTGGCATTAATGAAAGACCCCTTGTCTGCTGACCTGCTAGATCCACCACAAAGAGAAATCACTGAGAAGGGATGAAATATGCAAGACCAATCTAGGTTGGATGAGATTAGCAACTGCTAAAAATGATGTTGTATTTGGGAGGCCGAGGCGGGTGGATCACGAGGTCAGGAGATCGAGACCATCCTGGCTAACACAGTAAAACCTCGTCTCTACTAAAAATACAGAAAATTAGCCAAGAGAGGTGGCAGGCGCCTGTAGTCCCAGCTACTCGGGAGGCTGAGGCAGGAGAATGGTGTGAACCCGGGAGGCGGAGCTTGGTGAGCTGAGATCGCGCCACTGCACTCCAGCCTGGGCGACAGAGCGAGACTCCATCTCAAAAAAAAAAAAGATGTTGTAGATGAATATTTAACAACATAAAAATATTCAAACCATGGGATAAATGGTGTGATTAAGATTCTGGAAACAGGTTTATAGAAAAAATATGGCACCTACTAAAATGTTAACTGTGTTTCCCTCTGGATGAAAGGCTTTAGGTATTTTAAATTTTGTTCTATGGCTTTTAGAAATTATTTTATATATGAAAAATAATGAACATATGTTATGTTTATATTTAGAAGACATTATTTTCTTCTAATTGGTTTGAGTGAGTTGGAGACAGATGGTCTTCATGGTAGTTCTCTCATTGCCTAGGATTTAAAAAATCCTTCAATAATAATAACAATGATAATCACCATTTATTAAATGCTCACTGGGCACTTGACATGCAATGTGTCGCTGAACCCTTAGGAAACTCTACAAGGTGGGTCTGTTGCTCTGCCCATCTCAACACATGAGGAAAGTGAGACAGAGGTTAGGAAACTCACTCCAGGTAACACAGCTAGTAAGTAACAACACCAAGGACATGAGTCGGGTTAATGTCTGGGCTATTCGTCTCTTTGCTATTAATAGTCCAAACATACCATATGCATCAATATGAGCTAATTTCTTAAATCTTCGAGTTCTAGTTCATTTTATATTTTGGCAACTTTCTTTACATGTATAATTGCTTTTCATTTAGTTATAACAAGATCAGTTTTGGGTATAAACTGACCTTCCTTTTGTAATTCAGCTATCCTCCCTTTGAAAAAACAGGCCTATGCAATTATGTGCTTTAGTAAGAACAGAACATATATAACCAAAAAAATATATAGATGATTATATATAAATCAGAACATGCTAGCTGCATGAATAGGGACCGAGAGTCAAGGAGGAAGGCACTGTTGTGTTACTCAAATTTAATTATAACATCTATCTGCAACAACAAGCTCACAGTCTTTCTTCCCCGGTGACAATCAAGTTGGTAAATTTGGAAAAGATCGAGCAAGTCCAATAAACATTTAACAGCAGTGACATCTTTACTCTGAGATCTAACACGATATATTGTGATTTCAGCTCTGAGAAAATCATCTGATGGCAATGATAAAAATGCACACCAGGAAAGGAATCACTGGAGCTATAGAATAAAAATTATTCCATGTGACGACAGCCCCAAATGAATTTCTATTTGGATTTGCATAACGGCCTTTCAAATCTGTGTAGGGCACTTCTTTTTTTCTAGAGGCAGTGCAGGCTTCCTTAAGTGGTAGCCAATTAGCTTGTGGAGTCAGAATCTCTACCTCATTCCAGGAATGGAGCCAGATATGACAAATAAGGTGGAAATTGTGCAATCTCTATGAGACACTGTTTGTATTATCATTTAGACTGAAAATCATCAAGACAAAAAGCATGAGAGCAGGTAATATTATTGATCCAGACCTCTCGGTTCCTATCGGCATCATGGAAGGAAATACAAGTGGCTCTAGTTTCAATTTGCTGGGGCCCCACTTCTGTGCCCTAGAGGAGAGTGATGTGGAACAGGATTTGACAAAATGGGGAGACAAACTGTATTTGGCAGGTCATTGCTGATGTGCTGTCATTTGGGTCTGCTTGTCAGGGTTGGTTTTGTCTTACAGCCACCTTCTACTTCTCAGTTGCTAATAGAACCTGCTAGGAACGCAGAAGAGAAGGGCCAAGGGAGCCGATCACAAGTATCTGGGCAGATCATCTAAACCAGTGGTCAAAAGTTACAATGTCCAACATCAAATATTCTGATGTCTAAGGGGCAGGAGCGGGCAAGTGAGTGGGGACTCCTCGAGGAGGGGAGGGGTGGGGAGCAGGCTCTGGCTTGGGTCTCATCCTGTAGAAGTGGGCAAACCTGGGGGGAAAATGGGCATTTGTGATGTGAATTATTAATAGAAATGAGACATGGTTAGGGGATGTGTTCCCTGGCCAGTCTGCTTGTGGGAAAGAGAAGAGGGATGTGGCGGCACATCCCTACTGGGTGCGTGCCTGCTTGCTGGTGGGACAGGGGAAGGGAATAGAGACCAGAACTTATAATAATCGGTCTCAGCATCTGACAATAGAAGGAAACTAAGGTGTGTTTATGTCTAAAATGTGCAGCATGGGGAAGGCAGCAGAACAACATTTACACTGTGTTTCTTACTCAGTCACGTGATCCACTGCCAGCAAGGTCTTTCTGGGTCCCTGAGAATAGCCTTCTACAGAATTTCTCCACCTTTTTTTTTTTTTTTTTAAAGAAACAGGGTCTCGCTCTGTCACCCAGACTGTAGTGCAGTGGCCAATCGTCGCTCACTGCAGCCTCAAACTCCTGGGCTCAAGTGATCCTCCCATCTTAGCCTCCCAAGTAGGTGGGACAACAGGTGCGTGCCGTCTTGCCTGGCTAATTTTTAAGGTTTTTTTCTTTTTTTTTGGTGTGTGTGTGTGTGTGTGTGTGTGTGTGTGTGTGTGTGTGTGTAGATAGGGTCTCCACAAAACATCTGGAGATGTTGCCCAGGCTGGTCTCGATCTCCTGGGCTCAAGAAATCCTCCTGCCTCAGCCTCCCAACTATTTTTAATTTTTGAGGAACCTTCATACTGCTTTTCATAATGGCTACACTAATTTATATGAAATTAAAAATATTATCTAGAGATTTGTGGCCTCCTAGAGCTAGTTATTCTTTTTCTTTAATTGTACTTTAAGTTTTAGGATACATGTGCACAACGTGCAGGTTTGTTACATATGTATACATGTGCCATGTTGGTGTGCTGCACCCATTAACTCGTCATTTAACATTAGGTATATCCCCTAATGCTATCCCTCCCCCCTCCCCCCACCCCACAACAGGCCCCGGTGTGTGATGTTCCCCTTTCTGTGTCCATGTCTTCTCATTGTTCAATTCCCACCTATGAGTGAGAACATGTGGTGTTTGAGATAGTTATTCTTATTTGATGGGAGAAAGCTGACTACACAGGGATTCTTCACTAGGAAATTGGCCCCCACTGTCACTTTGGGGAAGCTGAGACTTCAGTGACCAAATCTGAACAGTCACAATGAAACGGGTGCTCACTTTCCCTGGAAGAATAATCCCAGAATCTCCAAGCCCAGAATTTTAAACCCACACACACAACCCGTGCATGGATGTGTGTGCACACACACCCATCCCCCACTTAAAATCCCTTTTACTTGATGTGGTGTTGCTGGTAGAAGAGTTTCTTTCTTCTTTTTTTTCTAACCTTAAGCAACTTGTACTTTTATAAAGTCATGCAGATTCAAACAAATAAAAATCAATAGGCAGACAGAAGCAAACCATAAAAGAGAGACCCGGTTTTCATATATGACAGCATTAGACCACAAATGAGATTAGCAATCTTTTTCACTTGTACTATTCAATGCAAGTGGCCTGACATAATTTTTACTATTTAGTCTGAAGGTGAGTTTCAAAATTCATTTGAATAAGACTTTAAGAGAGCAAATCAGCATATTATACACAGTCTCTCCTTCAAAAGACAAGATGCTGAAATAACCTAGAGCCAAGTATTGTACTTTATAAAGTCTAAGAATTCATAAGTGCTTCTCCAATTATTTTTCTGCACCTCAGTCATACCTGAGCCTCTTTTTAACCTTCTTCTGGCCAGTTTAATTTGATCCTGTAGAATCTGTACCCAATCTCTTGGGCCAGGAAGCTTATCCACATGGTTAGCTGTACAGTACTTTTCTGTGAAGACTGAAAGAAAATGTAAAATATTGTTAAATACCTTAACAAGTAAAATATGCAGATCTGAAACAGAAATATATTCTAAAAAGAAAAAAAAGTAGATTTCTAAAGGAGGTCAGTTCTGCACGATATGTCTTCAGTATCTGTATTATATTTGTTTGGCAAAGATGGAGATTGACAGGTCCTGGGTAGGTCCAATGCATTGTGCTTCAAAATGAAACTGGCGATACTCACTAAGTAGTTTGTATGGAAGCTACTCTTTCTACTGGCTCCACATCCATGTGTATGTGTCTTATAGGCAGAGAAGAAAATGCTTCCTAAGGGTCTACTGACCTTATGACAAGGTTTAGCAAACGTATTAAAAGAGTTCACTTTTTTGTTGTCAATTCAAAATTGAACGCAAAATTAACACGAAAAGATGGTCTTTCTCCTGGTGATTTCTACTAACTCAATCACTACTCAAATAATAATGCAGTTGGTGTCATGATGAAAGTTCCAATTCTACTTCAAGTCAACCCCTTGCACATCACACGAGCTCCCAGGAAAGAACTACCCGATTAAGCACAAAGGGGACTAAGGAGAACCCCATGGCAGGACACAAGGCAGGCGGGACAATGATCGTGGGAGGGCTGTGCACAGTGTGTGGCCGCACACGCGGCGCTGGGGTTGACATTTCTGCCTCACACACACTCCTGAGCACTTTGAAACTCATCTTTTCAACTTGTCCTTCGTAAGGTCAAGATCTGGTAGGCCATCACATCACACTGCCTCCTTGGTATTTAAAATATTGGTAATTTCGATGTTTTAAAAGGTTTCTCTTAAAAAAAAGACAAAAGAAAATATTGACAGATTCAACTAAAGAAAAAGGTAAAATTTCTATTGAATGAAAAATAAGACATTTCATCAGAATGAGAAAAGCTAGTTGTACTAAATGTGACCAAGAAGGTTCACCATCTACCATCAGATGAAGAGCTCATTCAAATAAAAGAGTAACTTCAAAAGTCCCCATAGATAAATGGGCAAAAAATATTAGGAAAAATGTTCAATTAATATGTTAACCAAAGAACTGCAAAACACACTTTATACCTACTAAAATCAGAAAAACAATGTTAGAAAGCTAATACTTGATACTGATAAAATTGGCACATTCACACATTACTATTAGTGCAAACAGGGAAAACCCTTTTGAGAAATAAGAGTAATATTTAATGGGAGACATAAAACTGTTATACCTTTGGACTGGTAATCTTACTCCTGGAAATTTATCCTAAGGAAATAATTTGAAAGAGAAAAGCGGCTATATGTGATCTCTACTGTCAAACACATGGCAACAATCCGATTGTGCAGGAAGAGATCGATGTCAGTAGCATGGCAGACACATTTCAAGGAGCCCAGAGAGCAGCAGGGAGTTCCCCTTCAGGAAGCTACTGCAAAAGCCGGAGCTAGTGACGCATCTAGGGCCTCTCAGAGAACTGGCATTGTTTGGTTAATCACATGATGTGGTAAAAAGAGAAGAAAGGGAAGGTGTGTGAGCTGAAAGGACATCGCAGGCTTGGTTTGGAGCATGCTGTTAGGGGTGTTTGTGGAGCACCCACATGGAGATAGCAGATATAGTCCTGGTTCCAGGACCCCCAGCAGACACCAAAATCTGCAGATGTTCAAGTCCCTGATACAGGCCAGGCATGGTGGGTAATGCCTGTAATTTCAACACTTTATGAGGCTAAGGTGGGGGGCGTTGCTTGAGACCAGGAGTTTGAGACCAGCCTGGGCAACACAGTGAGACCCTGTCTCAATCAATCAATCAATCCATCAATCAATCAGTAATCCGGGAGTGGTGGTGCAAGCCTGTGGTTCCAGCTACTCTGGAGGCTGAGGCAGGAGGATCTCTTGAGCCTAGGAGTTCAAGGCTGCAGTGAGCTATGATTACACCATTACACTCCAGCCTGGGCAATTGAGTGAGACTTTAAGCGACTAGTACAACTGTGCCCTGAGATACCAGAGCATACAACAGCAGTGGAGGGGCACCCAGCCTATTTGCATTATTTTTTATTGTTGCATTGAATTTTTTTTCCTGAATATTTTCAATCTGCAGCTGGTTGAATCTGTGGACATGGAACCTGCAGACAAGGAGGCCAAGTGTCTTTAGACAGAGAAATCTACAGTTCAGAGAAGGGGCCAAGCTGAACACACTGGTTTAAGAGGCACAGACATACAAGTGGTGGTTAAAACAGTAAGAGAGGCCGGGCATGGTAGCTCATGCCTGTAATCCCAGTACTCTGGGAGGCCAAGGCGGTTGGATCACTTGAGGTCAGGAGTTCGAGACCAGCCTGGCCAACACGGTGAAACCCCATCTTTACTAAAAATAAAAACATTAGCCGGGCTTGGTGGCACGTGCCCGCAGTCCCAGCTACTCAGAAGGCAGAGGTAGGAGAATCGCTTGAACCTGAAAGATGGAGGTTGCAGTGAGCCGAGAATGTACCACTGCACTCCAGCCTGGGCGACAGAGCAAGACTCTGACTCAAACAAACAAAAAACAAAACAAAACAAAACAAGTGAGAGAACATTCACCAGAGAGAACACGGAGAGTGGAAAGGGCACAGGCTGGGTTGGGAGCCCTGGGGAACGCCACGCTGCCAAGGAGAAGGTGGAGGCAGAAGAGCACATGAAGGGGCCCAAGCATGGCTGGCCAGGCAGGAGGGGTGGGGAGAGTGGAGGGAAGGCCACTGAGTGGTTCTAATAAAAAGGAGGGACCAGCAGGCTGCATTGCAGAAGAGGGACAGAAGGGGCGGCTTGATGCCCTATGAAGGTCAGTGAGGGCCAGGGAGGGTGGCCACTCTCAGGACACCTGGCCCAGAGGGGGGTGGAAGAAGAGGGGAGACAGGAGGGCTGAGGGACGGGGACTTGGATGTGACGTGCAGGCTGAGGGAGCACTGGTGTGGCTGGAGAGAACAGGATACAGGGAGAAGGAGGAGACGGTCAAAGGCATCACCCTGGGGGGCCAGGGCTGGTGGATCTGGAATAGAAATGGAGGGACTGCCTCCAACAGAAGGAGGGAAATGTCCTTTTCTGAACCCACGGAAAGGGAAGATGGTTGATTCAGAAGTGGTTCTAGGCTGGAGCAAACACTCCTGAGGCCTCAGTGAGCTCAGGGGTGAGGGGCTCTGGAGGATGGAGGGTGTAGGGGAGGTGTGGAATCATCTCTGAGAAGAATTGGAGAGGAAGCAGACCACAGACAACTAATACGGCTGCCACGCCACAGACAGGCTACATGGTAGGGCTATGCAGCATGGCAGGAGTCTACAGGCTTTCCACCTCCGTCTCCTGCAGCTCCTTTAGGACACGGGATGGTAGGGCTGGTCTAGGCTCAGGGTTTTGCTGGACAGTTTTGGCAGAAGAACAGGGATATAAGCCCGTGAAGATGCTGAAGGTGTGACCGGGCATGAATGAACTCACCTCTCTACTCCTCCCCTATCCTTCACCCCCCAAATCTAGGAAGGACGTGAATACAGAAAAAGGCTCATGGGCTTGGAGCTATCTATAGAGATCAGGGAGTGCAGGTGTCAATGGGTTGGCAAGCAGGGGTCATGCAGCTGGAAGAATTGTCCCCTGAGATACCGGAGCATGCAGGAGCAGCTGAGGAGCAACCGCGTGTGAGGATGCTTAGGTGTGGCCAACAGTGCGGGGCTGAAATGCAGCAGAAGTGAATGTCACCGTGGATGAGGTCCAGCCACTACATAGGCTAGGCCGTCTGTCATGTGGACAGAGCAGTGATCCGGATGACAGTGGGACTGGGGAGCGAGAGGAAGACGTAGGGCTGAGAGTCTTAGTGGAAAGGTTCCATCAAAGCCCCACCTGGGGAGAGGGGCAGTGATGCTTAGAAAGGAGAATTAATGACTGGGGAGAAAATCAACCAGGTTGCCCGATGTATGATATGGGGGGGGGGGGGCCGGGAGAGCAAGGTGGGGAGGTGCAGAGGAAAGCCTATCCCTGGGGCTGCGCATGCTTTGAAATCTCTGCCACTAGATTCTAAGCAACTTCAGGGTCTTCATCTCTTTTGTCTCCCTCAAAGCACCTACTATAGTGCGTTTTTCTGAAGAACTCAAGCATTTGATAAATAAGCAAACATATTTTCCACTTTTGTTTCTAATGGAAGGAAATACATTAGCTTACAAATTTAGGCTAATTGGGGGAAAATGGTCTATCTGAATTAGCAGGAAGTCTTTAATTAATAGGATCTATTTAAAGAAGCAAGGTCTTATTGCCTTCAAATACCCACAAGAACATTTACTAATCAGATAATTTCCAAAAGGTTCTTGAAGTCCTGTTTTAATAAATAGAACAAAATATTTCTATTTAGCATCCTATTCGTTTATAGAAAAATGTGTACTACAAAAATGACTGAATCCACTGTCATAGCAGGTACACATCTCCCCCCTTGTAATATTATTTATACAGCTAATTTCCATAGCAACCCCTCTTTTCTTGGGTTGTGAAATGCATGTGTCCAAATTAGCACACATTAGAAAGTCATGGCTCCAAATTAACAAAGTGGATTTGGACTATGCCACATTGAACGATTCCCACGTGTGCGGACAAGCAAGTTTAAGATAAGCCAAAGGAGGCTGTGGACTCTCTGCTCCCATGTCATGAGGGGGTTCAGATCAGACCTTTCTAGTCCAACCTTGAGCTCAAATATTCTCTCAGTCACTAAAAGGGCAGCCGTGTCTGGTTATTTTTTTCTAGTTTCAGTGAAAACTTATTTGGTTTCAATAGAAAGAAGCCAAGAAAATCACTGTCTCCTAGGTCTGTGTCTAAGATCTTTGAAGGGGCAGCAATAGGCTTTTTGAAAAACACCTATACAAATAAGTATTTCCACTGGGCACATTATTGACACTCTAGTTCATGGATTACGTCTAAACTTAAAAGAGACTTTTAACTAGAATTTACTTACTGAAGACGAAATCCTATTCCCTCCATTATGATAGCAGATGAGGCCGCAAGGACAAGGCCAAAAGATTGTCATTGCATTGATCTGCAAACAGTCAATATGCTATGTGAATAGAGGTATTGGGGAGACAGAATGCATTTTTGCTACCTGAATCTATAGCTAAAGGTCAAGCTATTATCCTGGTAACAGTTCCATTAGGAGTAATGATGTGAAAAGAGGTATTGCATTAATGCACTGAGTTTTCTACTATGTTAATAGTGGGTCATTAAGAATCATAGTCGAATCATTTGCATTCATCTTGAGAATGCAATAGGTTCTAAAAAGAAATCTCCCTCCTTTCCTATTTTAATATATGAAGAAGCAGCAAGGGCTACTTTTAAACGAGCCCAGATAATCTGAAAAAAGTGAAATAAGATCAACAATTAAACTAAATAAAAGAGCTAAAGCATCTCTTCTGCTTAGTATAATTTGAGTTCCAAGGCACAGGGCGTATGTTAAGTCACCAGAGAAATGACGAATGCTCAATCTGATCCGTCCATGAATAATGACTTTTCCCAGATGCTAGCATTCATTTGAATCCTGCCCTTTAATTGTATATAAATAATGAATCAGCTGCTGGTGGCTGGGCAAACCCTTCCTTCAGAATGCTGCTCCTCATGTAATCATCATCAAGTGAAGGCGGCAGCGCGTGGCGTGTCTGACATGCTGAACGCGCCACTCTGCGAACAAGGCAGACTGGCCATGTTCCCCAGTGATCTAGCCACACTGTCGTTCTCCTGAGGGACTTTTAATTTGGGTTTTTCTGGCTGGCTGTGCTGGGAAAAGAAGAATGTGGCATGGACTTTGAAAGGAAGTCACTGTGTCTAGCAGACACTTTAAGAAGCAGGGGTAGGTGGGAAGAGCTTTCACATCGCTGTGAAATCCTCTAAGAACTCTGGCTGGCAGTCACAGCCCAGCTTCAGAGTTGATGATTCAGTTTTAACTTGTGATCAAATCAAGGTTTACATCATGCATGGAAATCAAGGTTTACAGCACGCAGAACTGAAAACTGGGTCCTCATTAGATCTGCCAAACTCCTAGAGCTTGCAAAGGGACAAAGGACAATAGTCTCTGCTGCCGGGTCCCAGGGGACAAGCAGAGGGACCCAACTGGGGAGCACTTGCAGCCAGGGATGTGCAGAGGGAGAGGGAGTCGTGGGAGGCAGCCCGCCCACACATCTGAGTGAGCGGACCACAACCAGGGTCCCTGCCACTCTCTTTCCTCTTACTGTCTTAGAGCTATCACTTGAGACTCCCCATGTGCGAGGCAGTTTATACACATCTCATTTAATCTCGCAACAACCAGCGGGGTTAGGTATTGTGATCCTGTTACTGATGACAAAATCCAAGTATGGGCAGCTTAAATGACTGGCCTGAGACTGCACATCTAACAGGAGTTACTTTCCACATAAATGACTTAGGTTTACAGTTGCATTTGAGCACGCAGTGACTGTACAAGAAAAATGGTTGAATGGTAAACAAACAAAGCCATAGCTAAGTGCATCCTCCCATGTTGAACTTGAGGATGCTGGGTGTTACTTTCAGCCTCACAAAACAGAAGCATGGTGGCCAGCTGGGGAGAGGAACAGGGCAGGGGCTGGCGGATTACCTGTCCCCAGGAGGCCAGGTGAATGTGCGGCAGGGGAGCTGTGCCTGGAAACTGGGCCGTGGGTAGGATGGATTTACACATACTTTGAACTCTGAGATCTGATGACTGTGGCTCAAATTTTACCTGGATCTAATAGAGTATATCTTTTCTCCAATAATATTTAGCGCCTCATTCTCCATTTTCAAGGAGAAAGTGGAAACATATAAATTGTAGGCTTGATATCCATCTATTGTATTAAAATAACCATACCTGTGGCATGTAAAACACTACGAGAGGGTGGGAAAGAGCTAGAATCAAGGCTGGTTGTTCAGGCAGGGCCTGATGGTCCTCCACATCTTGGTGCAATTGTTCTAGTCTTGGAATGGGTTCTCCGCATGCAGGCTCAGAAATCTGATTTTAGCAGGCCACTCAGAAAAAATTCAGACCTAAACCCAAACCTACACACAATACTTGGTTGATACATCAACTAGAATGACAACTAAGTAATATGCAATGCAGAGGTGAAGGATTCTCTTTCTGTATCTGGAACATTTGATGTCATGACGCAGTACTTTACTTGTTGGGGTCAAGGGGCTAGAAACGGGGGACCAACCAAACAGAAGGTTGACTGTGAACGTGGAGAAAGATCAGGATGTTCACAGGAAACTGCCCACTTCTCGCCCCTGCTGCCCAAATGGGCAGGACTGCTTTGTCCCAGTGCCCTCTAAGCCACAGCTTGGCTGCAAGATGATGCGCCCTTGACCTAAGGGGAGCCAAGCCGCAGATGTGTCGAGTGATGAGCCGGGCCCTCTCCTGTCCTCCTGAGAATGGCAGGCGATGAGGAAACAAGGGTTTAGCAAGAGCCAGCGATGCTAAAATGTCACAATGCGAGTAGCATGATGCACCTACTGTGTGCAAACAGAACTGTGAGGAGGCAGCAAGCAAAAGGAGGAAGTCAGCCGGCAGGGAGGAGAGGATGAAGCGGGTGTGCAAAGAGGCAGAGACCAGAGACACAGAGACAAGGCTCATGGAGAGGGATGCAGAGTCCAGGCCTTACAGCAGCCCTGTTCCTGCCCAATTCCACCTGCAGCCCCACGAGACATCTTTTTCCTAAGGGAACCGAGTGACATTCCACTCTAGAAACCAAAGAGCCTTCTAGAAGAGAGCATTTTAAACAGGTTGGAGTAAAGCCTTGCTCTCTCTCTCTTTTAAAGATGGGGATCTCACTATGTTGCCCAGGCTGGCCTTGGACTCCTGGCCTCAAGCAATCCTTCCGCCTCAGCCTCCTCAGTAGCTGGGATGCCCAGCAAGCCTGACTCTTCATGCATCCTCAATGGCATATGACCCCCGTGTTTGGATGCCCCTCAGCCTCAGCACACTGAGTGGGCACCACTGGCCTTTGTGCACCCACAAATCTTAGAGGCACATCACGGGACACACAGTCACAAGTGATCTCTTGAGATGTGATCTATTTCAGCATATGGTTTTTCTCACGTTTTTGTTGATTCTTATTAAGTGCAACTATGGTGAAGATGATGTTCTCTGATACAGTACACAAACTGGGGGGAGGGTTACAAATCTGGGACTTAAACCTCATTGTGACCTTATTACAAAAATAAAATGCATTAATTCAAGATATATTTATCCACCACACATAATGTGCCAGGACTATGCTAGGTGTTACTGAACAAATGGTCCCTTGTCCCCAAAAATCCTGCAGTGAAATGGAGGATAAAGGCAGTAAGAAGTCAAGGACAGCCCAGAGCAAACCTGCAATTACACAAGCCGAGCACCAGGTACACAGCCAAGGGGCACCTCACCCATTATTGGGTGGGAGTGGGTAGCGGGGAAAGCTTTCAGATAAAGTGATGGCTGAGCTGAAACCAAAGAAAAAAGTGGAGGTGAGCTGAAGAAAGGAGAAAGAAGGTGGAGAATGCTCCACTCACAAGGAAGGGCATGTGCATTCCAAAGGCACAGCCTGCGACTGTCCTGAGGCAGGTGAGGGAAAGGCAGTCTCACATGAAGCTCAGGTTTCTACACCCACAGGGCAAGGGCAAGGAGGTCTTGGGCCTATGTGACGGGAGAGCTGGAACGAAAGCCTCTGGTGAGGCTGCAAAGGGCAAGGGTCTACCCCCGAGTACAGGGAGGCAACGAGCAAGCTCTGTCCAGACTTTGAGGGAGAAAAAGAAAGGTTCCTTACAAAATTCTAAAGGCAGCCGGGCACAGTGGCTCACACCTGTAATCCCAGCACTTTGGGAGGCCGTGGCGGGCAGATCACTTTCAGTCAGGAGTTTGAGACCATCCTGGCCAACATGGCCAAACTCCGTCTCTACTAAAAATACAAAAATTAGCTGGGCGTGGTGGTGCACACCTGTAATCTCAGCTACTTGGGAGGCTGAGGCAGGAAAATCGCTTGAACCTGGGAGGCAGAGGTTGCAGTGAGCCAAGATGGTACCACTGTACTCCAGCCTGGGAGACAGAGCGAGACTCCATCTTGAAAAAAAAAAAAAATTAAATGCTTGGCCTGCACCTCACAGAGGTTTGGAATCTGAGGTTGCACCATTGCATAAAACTATGAGTGAGCAGAAGCATTGCTGTTGAGACTCCTGGGCTCCAGACAGAGGGAAATGCAGAATGAGTTTGAAAGGATGCCTTGAAACCTGGGCCACAACAGATTCTCACAGAAAAAAGAAAAGAAAAGAAAAACAGGCCGGCTAGAGATGAGCTCATATTTAAAATAATGAAACACATACAATGACCCAGCAAATACCAGAGGCAGCGGACTCAGGAGCTGCAGGGTGAGACACCTCTTGTGGATGGCAATGGACAGCAAAGTAAGTGTGCTTAAAATGAGCAAGGAAAAATTCAGTGCACCAGGAAAATAACAGGCTGATTTCAAAAAGAACCAAATAGAACTTACAGAAATTAAACATATAGTATCTTGTATTAGTCTGTTCTCATGCTGCTAATAAAGACATACCCGAGACTGGGTAATTTATAAAGGAAAGAGGTTTAATGGACTCACAGTTTAACATGGCTGGGGAGGCCTCACAATCATCGTGGAAGGCAAAGGAAGAGCAAAGGCACATTTTACATGGCGGCAAGCAAGAGAGCTTGTGCAGGGGAACTTCCATTTATAAAACCATCAGATCTTGTGAGACTTATTCACTACCACAAGAACAGTATGGGGGAACCACCCCCATGATTCAGTTATTTCCACCTGGCCTGCCCTTGATATGTGGGGATTATTATAATTCAAGGTGAGATTTGGGTGGAGACACAGCCAAACCATATCACAACTGAAACATAAAAACTCAAAGGACAGGTTAATCAATAAATTAATATCACTGAGTGGAACAGGGAGATAGATCTGGAGAATAACCCAGAGTGTAACATAGACATGAGAGGTGGAAATAGAACAGATAAGGGATACAAAGGACAGAATAAAAGGGTCCAGTAAACACTAATAGATGTTTCAGAGGGAGAGAATTGAAAGAACGAAGGAGAGGAAAGAGAGAGTAGATGAAAAGTCTTCACAACTGGTGAGTCATGGATCCTTGGTTCTAAGAAGCACAACAATCAAGTATATTAAGAAAAATAAATACATAACTGTAATAAAGAAACCAAAGAACACCAAAGGCCAAAAGATCCTACAATCAACTAGAGCAAAAAGACAGATGATCTACAGAAGAACAACAGGTTGATCAGACTCCACAACAACTGAATCTAGAGAACACTGGAATATCTTCAAATCATGATGAAAAACCATCCTTGATCTACAACAAATCACCCAACTAAACTCCACATCATTCCTTTGTTCCGAGGAAAATTTCGGAACAAAGACTCGAAGACCCTCAATCAAAGAATTACTAAACACTGTGCTTAATCCATTTATGCTGGAGATTGCAAATGTTTTTGTGAAAAATCAGACCTTGGTGATGACCATAAACAGCAGAATATAAATAACTCCCACAAGCTTAGCGTTCCAATAATGGAACACTAGGCAGAAATGGTTCAGCCCATTTATGGGTTAGAAGAACCCATTTCTTCTTCCCATTTATGGGAAGAAGAAAACAACACAGAGGCAAAGAACTGGAGAGGAGAAAGGGGAGGAGGAGTGCAGAGGGCATGACCTATAAGATCTTAAGAATTATTACAATGCCAGAGTAATGAAAATGATGGCTCAAAGACGAAGGTAGATAAAAGACCAAATGTAAACATGTGTGAGAGGAGCTCAGACTATGGCAGAGATAGAATTACGAAATCCGTCAAAAATGGATGCTGTTAAAAATGACTGATCATCCACAGTGAAAAACAATTGAATTAAATCTCTACCTCACATTTAGGTAAAAGTAAATTCCAGATGGATTAAAGACCTGATTATAAAAAATAAAACTTTGTTGGAAAAAAAATAAGAGGATATAATTATATCATCTGAATAGGGAGGATCTTTTTAAATGGGCACAAAAAGGCAAAAAGCATGAAGAGAATCCATCTGCCTGCCAAATCTCAACTTCGGTAAGATAAAAGACATTGTAGGCAACGTCTTCACAACTGGAAAATAAGGGGTGATACTTGAAATGCATGTCATTGACAAAAAAACTCTGGTAAGTCAGTAAGAGAAGAACCATCTAGTGGAAAAACAGGAAAAGGATGGAAATTCACAGAGGAAAAATAACTAAATAATGACAAATAGGAAAGGATGCAGAACTTCATTAGCGATCAGAGATTCTACCACTGAGTCTCACTTGAGAACCATCAGACTGGTGAAAATTAAAATCTGGTAACAAGAGATCTTGGCAAGAATGCGGGAAAGTTGGATTTCTTCTACCTTGCTGGCAGATGCATCAATTAATCAGTTTTGAGAGCCACTTGATAATGCCCAGTGAAGCTGAAGACGCTGTTCCCTGTTACTCGGCCGTTCCATTGCCTGGTGTGTTCTCTAGAGAAACCCACACATGGGCACCCAGAAACACAGAGATGACGGCTGCCTTGGGTGACAGGGAAAGAGAAAAGCCAGCCTCACTGTCTCTTACGAGAAGCCTGGAGGAAGAAAAGGCTTTGTCACGCAGTGGTTAGCAGATGAAATGGCTAAGCTAGAGTTAGAATGTGCTGAGATGGACAAATCTTTAAAAAGATGAAAAAGGACATGTGAAACACAAGCAAGTTGCAAAAGTACAGTGTGATGCTGTGGCCACAGATCTGTAAGCAGGACACAAAACAATAATGAATAGGATTGACGGGAACACAAGTGGCAAAGTAAGAATGAATGGGAAAGATACACACCAACTCCATTACTCTGGGGCGGGGAAGAGAGAAAATGGAAGGGAGAGGGAACATCTTGATTCTTAGAGAGGGGATATGAAGTAAATTATTAATAATAGCTGTTTTAAATCTTAGGGGAAGGCAGAGAAAACAAATTCTTGGCAAATGTCTTTACCACATTCAAGATGAAGAGGAACACTATTATTTCAACGTTTTAACCTAAAGACTACTGCTAATGGGGACAAATGTCGTTCTTCAGTCTGTGAACAAATCAGAAAATTTCTCCTAGGGCTATGCCACAGAAATGTCAACGCTGACTAGATTTCAATTATACTCCTTACACACACACTCTTTTGGGATAAGCACCAAAAGCTATCTTTAAAAGGGAGCTGGGAGAAGACTCAGTAATTTGCCTTCGGGGAATAACAGAGAAGACAGCAGTGCATCTCATCCTTCAGGTCTCAACTGAGACGTGACCTTCCCCGATAAGGCCTGCCTGAGTTCGTTAACCAGTGATTTTTTAAAATAACAATGTCCAGTGTTCATCAAGACTGCAAGCTCAAAGCAAGGGCAGAGATCACGTCTTCCATTCACTGCTGGCACATAATAGGCAGGTATGAATGTATGGTTCATGAAAGAGTAAATCTGAGAAAGTTTTTTCTCTCGTCTGTTACTTAACTTGAAGGAACTGTAGGAAGCACTTCTTCAGTAAATAGCCAGAGGTCTCATACTGAGCCCTGAAGTTCATTTCAGATTCGGTTTGACAATCAGAATTTAGCACAGTTCATCAACTAATGCACCTAAAAATGATGCCTTTAAATTAAGGAAATAAAGTATTGCAGACAAGGTATTTACTGATGAAATGAGAATATCCTACTGAGTTATAGACATGAGACTTTAGCAGGAGCCGGCATGCGGGGCAGTCAGTCGTACAAGACACAAAAGTCAAGGATTGCAAAAGCTGGCTGTGAGGACCATCTCATCTTAGTGCTGACTGCTACTCTATGGGGCTGTTATTTTCAGCTGGCTGATGTAATGAAAAGGGCCCTAGATATCCATAAAACTGATTCCAAGCCATATTTATCTGGTTCTTTAGGTTTACTTCTGAGAATTTGGACTATAATCTCTGAACCACAGAATCTCTGACCTGGAGGCTTTTATTATTATTATTTTAACTGGAGACTTTAAAAGTTAGTCAAGCCACACTTTTTTTTTTTCCTAGAGAAAGTGATGGTTCAAGAGCTTGAATGACAGTCAGGAGTGAATCTACGTCCCACAGTGCTCCCTTTGTTATCCCCACACTGGTGGGACTCTGAGGCTTGAAGAGTCTTGTTGAATCCCTGTGATTCTCACCGATTTGAGGCCACAGCTATCTCTCTCTCTCGTGTGTGTGTGTGTGTGTGGTGGCAGGGGTGGGGGGACAGACAACAATATCCTTTGTCTTCCTTCATTCAGTTTTGCTACTATGACATTTCTGTCTAAAAGGAAGTGCCAAAAAGTACTGATAGTAGTTTCTCAAATTAAACAAGGTTAATTTTAATTTCTATCAATTTAAGGAAGCACCCATTTATAATACAACTGTTGGGAAACAAGAAGAACTTTCCTTTGGTGAGCTGTGCCATGCCTTTGTTTAACACAGTTGGTATATTTCAATGGTTACGTCATATTTACTAAGTATTAAGATCTGGGTAATAACAAGCTTTAGTGTAATGATGTTTGACTGTTGAATCCATTTTTTTATTTTTTAGCAAAGAAAAATGTTTCAAAATTATGGATTTAATAGGCCGGGCACAGTGGCTCATGCCTGTAATCCCAGCACTTTGGGAGGCTGAGGCAGGCGGATCACCTGGTTAGGAGTTCAAGACCAGCCTGGCCAACATGCCGAAACCCTGTCTCTATTAGAAATTCAAAATTAGCTGGGCGTGGTGGCGCACACCTGTAATCCCAGCTACTAGGGAGGCTGAGACATGAGAATTGCTTGAGCCTGGAAGGCAGAGGTTGCAGTGAGCCAAGATCACACCACTGCAGTCCAGTCTGGGTCACAGGGTGAGAAACTGTCTCAAAAAAAAAAAAAGTATGGATTTATAGAAATTCTACTTGGAAGGTGCATTATGTTTCGTATAACTCATTTATTTATTTTATAGAATCGAATGCTGAGGCTCAAGCAACACAAAATTTAAAAGATTGGGAATCACCAGCTCAGAGGCCTTAGGCAAGTGGCATAAAACACATGCGTTCCCTCCACGTTACTGGGCTTGACTGTTCTTTAGATAAATGAATGAGGAAAAAGTCATGCGTTTTTCTCTTTCTAAAGCGAGGGTTTTTCAGTATATGAATTTTCAAAGTCATTCCATGAGGCGCTGAGTTTACCCCCTCGCCAGGAGGTCTGGAATGAACGCCTCCAGTGCCAGGGTAAATTATAACATGGGCAGGAGGCTCAGGTCAGACCGCAACCCAGAGGTGACAGAGGCTGGGAGAAGGAAGGGTGAAGGGCTGGGAAGGCGGGCGCGGGGCAGGGGTCTCACTCATCAGTGGAGATTTATGCACTGTCCCACCGTGGACACCGGGGGAAGACGCTGGGGCGTCAGGACAGGGCCCATGCCTCAGAGGTAGGATTCAATTTCCTGTTCTTTTTTACACAGTGGCAACTCCCTTCTCATTGGGATCAGCTGTAGGAAAATTTGGGGTTCACATTCTGAGGCTGACAGGAGTTCTCAGACTTTTATCTGATCCTCACTCTTTCAGGCACCAAGTTGCTAGGACAAAGGCTAAAATATACCTGGAGGGGAAGTATACGGATGTGTCAAGAAGTCTTCAGGTAGGAAAACTAGGAAACGGCACATTTAGCCTAACTATGGATTCCGTTATTAGGTTTATTTAAACCAAAACCCCACAATAAAATGATTACACTTCATCTTTTGAGGATGATTCCTCTCTAGCATGAAAGAAAGCATGACATACTACACTTTCCATGTGGCATACCGTGGAGGTTTCTCTTTGATATTTAGCAATGATCGATGCTTTCACAGCCCCCATTAAATACAAACTTGGCTTTTTTATTTTAGATTACCTTAATGTTTTTGATCGACAAGATTACACTACCCTTAATTCCCATATGCCATTTGATCTGTCTGTGGCTGCTGTTCCTTCTAATCTTCAAATTTATATTCTGCCTCCTTGAATTTCAGCTGCCCTTTTCCAACTTGTCACGGAGAAGTTGTGTAGTTATCTTGTTATTCATGCCCTGTACGTATCCAATGTGGGAGTGCTGTTTTGATTTTTAAGAAACCACCTTTTTCAGAGAAGATAAACTGACTGATTTCTTCCTTCCCTCTTTCCTTCCTTCCTGTATTTATGGATCATTAGTTATGTGAGTGGTGCTGTTTCACGGGACAAGGAATATACAAAGCAAACATAAAACATGATCTCTGCCCACAGGAGCTTATAGTCTTGTTGGGAAGACAAGACGCCCTAATATAAACAGCATGACCATGTATCCCGATCTGCCCAGGAAGTTCAAGTATAAAGTGCCTGTTTTCCCAATGAGATAATTAACAGCACCATACTGACCCTCAAGAGTGTCCCAGTGTGCGCAGTATATGACATGCTCATCCTCCATAGAAGTCATCAATAGCAAGGCGGAGAGTTAAGATGCCCTGCTAAGCAGTCTAAAGGCAGTAAGTGCTACTGGCACTCAGAGAAAGGGGCAATCAGTACAGGTTAGGGCATCTGAAAAAGTCTCATGGTACAGGGGATGAGACTTGGGGTAAACCAGGAAGAACAAGTCAGGCTTGTCTATAAAGAGCGGGGAGAGAAGGGCACCACGGCCCTGTGGAGAACAGCATAACACAGAGTCCACAATGAACGAGTGGTGCTTGAGGAACAGTGTTGCTGGCTCACCTGGGAGGAAGCACCGGGAAATATGTTCACAAGGAGAGAGAAATTCAAGTTACGGAGCCTTGGAAAAGGCCAGAGTTCGGACTGAATAGGCCAAGGGGAAGTAAGTAGGAAAACGATGTCACGAGATTTGGTTTTCTGCGTGTTACTAGGCTGTTAGGATACGTTATGAACTGGAAGGAAAGGAGGGTTAGGCAGGACATTTCAAGAGTGTTTTTGCAGAATTTCAAGGACAGAGTGATGCAGAGCTGGACCAGGATGGTGTCAAAGAAGCCAAAGGGCACTGAATGAGAGAGGAGGGACAAAAGGAGTTGATAGGGCCAGGTAATTAAGCAGGGTGAGTTGCAAAGAAAAAAAGGCATTCAAGGTGTTTCTGAGCTTTCAAACTTGAAGAGTTAGTTGATGCCTCTGCTAAAAATAATGTAGTTGCAAGGGGGTATCAGGGTTAGGTGGCCCATGCCATCGCCAAGATGACTGCTGTGTGGGTAAGCAGGGCTACCACTGACTCTTCAGAAAGAGGCCAGCACAGGCCCCATGCCCTGCAGGAGACCTGAATATCCTATATATACATCTTGGTCTCCACTGTCCTGCCTTCATTTCTAATTGGGATTTGCCCTGAGGTAGTTGTACCCGGCTAAGTGGATTCAAAATGGTATGTGCAGTGATCAAGAGGTGTTGAGAGGAAGGTGCTTAAAATAACGAAGATTGGATTTACTCTGTGATCCAAGGGGCAGGGCTGATAGGAGGATGCTAGGGTTGAGTATAAAAGGGTTTCTGAGAAATACTATGAGCTGACCATGGAGAGGTGTCAAAATCTAACCAAGAGCAGGATGCAAGAAACATGACTTGGAAACACGGTCCATACAGCAGAAGACTTGACTGCAGGGAGCAGTCAGTGGGAAGACCTGATTAATTCCAAAAAGGAACGCCTCTCTCTGCTAAGGGTTTTTTACAGATAGGTATAGCCGTGCTTTGCTCTTATACAAAAGTGTCTGACAGGCAGCCAAAATCGATTACAGCTTTCCGTTAATTTTAAATGAAGGTTATGGAATTATTATTATTTTTGAGATGGATTCTTGCTCTGTCACCAGGCTGGAGTGCAGTGGCGTGATCTCGGCTCACTGCAACCTCTACCTCCCAGGTTCAAGCGATTCCCCTGCCTCAGCCTCCCGAGCAGCTGGGACCACAGGCACATGCCACCATGCCCAGCTAATTTTTCTATTTTTAGTAGAGACGGAGTTTCACCATGTTGGCCAGGATGGTCTCAATCTCTCGACCTCATGATCTGCCCACCTCAACCTCCCAAAGTGCTGGGATTACAGGCATGAGCCACCGTGCCCAGCCGAAAGTTATGAATTTTTAAGGGGTTTTCTTATTGGAAGCTTGCATACACTTTTAGTTTTTTTGTGAGTATTCCATGATCATTTGCAATGCACTTTCAGGGCAGAAATACTAGCAAATACCAATTCCTGAGTCGTTCAGATTTTTGATGCATACCTTGCAGGAGATAGTCAATACTTGTTATGGAACTGAATTGGAACACTTGCTAGATTACCGGCACCAATTGTAGGTCCAGAAGAAAAGCTACCAGGAATGCAATCTGACTGACTCTGAACTTATTAAACAATTCTGCTTCCTCACAAAAGGAGAGAAAATAGGAGGATGTGGCATTACCTTAGGATGCTGGTGAGCATCTCTGATGAGCCACACAATTCAGGGAGTTAAATAAAGAAGAGATGGACCACGCAGAAAACATTGCTTTCTATTTTCAGGGCCACAGCTGGCACATATGGAGCCATTGTTCAGATTAGAAAGGTGTCTTTCCTCAAGACACTGTACTTTAGGCCGCAGGGAAACTGTCACAATAAATATACAAATCGACAGTGTCCACAACGGCAACAGTGCCCACAATGGTGTGCAACGCACATTCCACTGTAGTGGCCGTTTATGCTCCAGAAACATATCGCTTTTGACAGGAGGCTGTTTTTGTCAACCCTAGTGGTGGTGTTAAAATGCAGGTTTTGTAAGAATTCAGTAACTGGGAGTTGGAGTGGAATCCTTGCAAGTGAATCCACAACTGGTTCCTGCCCATTATGTGACAGGCTGAAGAAAGATCAATAAAAGCCACACCCTTCTTAACAAGTTTCTCCACATTTCCATTTGCTCCTTATGTAGTAAACATATGAATTCACAGTTTTGAGGAGATGAGATCCCTTTTTTGAGCTTATGGAAGGCTGGTGATGAAGCGGCGGTGAAGCGTAGACTCACTGTGGCCCCAACGGCAGGGATCCGAATTCATCAGGTCTGGGATGGGGCCGAGGTAGCCTTCAGAAGCAACTTTAAGCAGCACAGTTCTGGCTGAAAACGTTTGGAGGTAAACTATACCTGAGTCCATTTCACTGGCATTATATTCATGAAGTCAAATGTGTTAAGGTAAACAGGTTGCTGAGGACTTAAGGTCCACCAATGAGCATGAGCCTTAAGCAGTTCTGGAGGCAAAAGGCTTTCACCCAATGTTTTATTGAATTTAAGCTTCATTAAACATGTTCTGTAGTTAACCTTTTCCATTCTCTCGGCATTTGATATACTTCTCTTCATGCAAGGCCTAGTTCAGATGTCACCTATTCTGTGAGGTCTTCTCCTAGTGAGATTTACATGCTCTGTGCTTCCTCCTCCCCCTGCCAGGTAATAGACATTTGTCATTTATTTTATTCTGTCTTGAAGCATGGCTCTGTTAGGGGTCATCGCTGACATGTCTTACTAGACTGTACATTTCTGAACATCAGGGCCTTAGTCAGTCATTGGCTTGGGGCAATAAATATGTTGTTAGCAGAAATTTCATGCCTGCTGATGATTTCTAGGTTTATAATATCAACGAAAATACTGCAAAGATTCTGGTGTTCTCATGACTTAATCCAGTATCTGAAAAGCAGCAAAGATCATGTCTTCTGTTAACACACTGTTTTGGGGAAATGTCAGCTGAACAGGTGTTTCAAATATGCAATCAAGGGGACTTTAGCCAATGCCAAGAAGAGATTCTACGTTTTCTTCAAGACTGTCATGACAAGGTTGTAAGGAAAATGAAATGGCATTTGTTTAGTGATCCGTAAGTGAGATCTGTGCTAGAGTCTGGAAATGCCTTCTTCCCCCTTGGTGAAGTGGGCAGCTATTCTGTCTAGTCCTGGTGAGGCACTGTAGCCATGTCTGAAACCAGGACCCTTGTGTCACATAACACAAAAAAAGTTTTAAACCCCCAAGGTTCAAAGAATGAGGGCAGCTCAGACAAGGCTACCTTCCTTCTCACTGATTCCAGGACAGAGGTGGAGCCACCTTCAGAAAACCAGGTGCTTGACAGAAACAGCTGAAGGAGCCCAAGCTTCACAGGGGCTGTTGTGTGTACAGTTGATACCCATCATCCCCATCGTCGCTATTAGAATTGGGGTCGATACCCATCATCACTGTTAGACTTGAGGCCAATACCCGTCATCACTGTTAGACTCGGGGCCGATAACCGTCATCACTGTTAGACTCGGGGCCGATAACCGTCATCACTGTTAGACTCGGGGTCGATACCCGTCATCACTGTTAGACTCGGGGTCGATACCCGTCATCACTGTTAGACTCGGGGTCGATACCCGTCATCACTGTTAGACTCGGGGTCGATACCCGTCATCACTGTTAGACTCGGGGTCGATACCCGTCATCACTGTTAGACTCGGGGTCGATACCCGTCATCACTGTTAGACTCGGGGTCGATACCCGTCATCACTGTTAAGACTCGAGGCCGATACCCGTCATCACTGTTAAGACTCGAGGCCGATACCCGTCATCACTGTTAGACTCGGGGTCGATACCCGTCATCGCTGTTAGACTCGGGGTCGATACCCGTCATCGCTGTTAGACTCGGGGTCGATACCCGTCATCGCTGTTAGACTCGGGGTCGATACCCGTCATCGCTGTTAGACTCGAGGCCGATACCCGTCATCGCTGTTAGACTCGAGGCCGATACCCGTCATCACTGTTAGGCTCGAGGCCGATACCCGTCATCACTGTTAGACTCGAGGCCGATACCCGTCATCACTGTTAGACTCGGGGTCGATACCCGTCATCACTGTTAGACTCGGGGTCGATACCCGTCATCACTGTTAGACTCAGGGCTGATATCGTCATCGCTGTGAGACTTGGGGCTGGTATCCATCACCGCTGTTGGACTCGGGGCCGACATCCATCATCACTGTCAGATTTGGGGTCGATACCCATCATCACTGTTAGACTCGGGGTTGATATCTGTCATCGCTGTTAGACTTGGGGTTGATACTCGTCATTGCTGTTACACTCAGGGCCAATACCTGTCATCACTGTTAGACTCAGGGCCAATATTGTCATCGCTGTTAGACTCAGGGCCAATACCTGTCATCGCTGTTAGACTCAGGGCCGATTCGTCATCGCTGTGAGACTTGGGGCTGGTATCCATCATCGCTGTTGGACTCGGGGCCGACATCTGTCATCACTGTTAGATTTGGGGTCGATACCCATCATCACTATTAGACTCGGGGTTGATACCCATCATCGCTCTTAGACTTGGGGGTGATACTCATCATTGTTGTTACACTCAGGGCTGATATCCGTCATCACTGTTAGACTCGGGGTTGATACCCATCATCGCTGTTAGACTTGGGGTTGATACTCGTCATTGCTGTTACACTCAGGGCCGATACCTGTCATCACTGTTAGACTCAGGGCCAATATTGTCATCGCTGTTAGACTCGGGGCCAATACTTGTCATCACTGTTAGACTCAGGGCTGATATCTGTCATTGCTGTTAAACTCGGGGCTGATATCCATTATCGCTGTTAGATTTGGGGTCGATACCCATCATCACTGTTAGACACAGGGCCGATACCTGTCATTGCTGTTAGACTCAGGGCCGATATCCATCATTGCTGTTAGACTTGGGGTTGACACCCATCATCACTGTTTGACTCGGGGCCGATATCCATCATCGCTGTTAGACTTGTGGCCAACATCTGTCATCGCTGTTAGATTTCGGGTCAATATCCATCATCGCTGTTAGACTTGGGGCCGACATCCGTCATCGCTGTTAGACTTGGGGTCGACACCCATCATCGCCGTTGGACTCGGGGCTGATACCCGTCATCGCTGTTAGATGCGGGGTCGATATCCATCATCGCTGTTAAATTTGGGGTCGACATCCGTCATGACTGTTAGATTTGGGGTCGATATTCCTCATGACTGTTAGACTCGGGGCCGATATCTGTCATGACTGTTAGACTCGGGGCCGATATCTGTCATCACTGTTAGACTCGGGTCTATACCCGTCATCGCTGTTACACTCGGGGCCGATACCCGTCACCGCTGTTGGACTCGGGGCGATACCCGTCACCGCTGTTGGACTCGGGGCCAATACCCGTCACCGCTGTTGGACTCGGGTCGATACCCGTCACCGCTGTTGGACTCGGGTCGATACCCGTCACCGCTGTTGGACTCGGGTCGATACCCGTCACCGCTGTTGGACTCGGGTCGATACCCGTCACCGCTGTTGGACTCGGGTCGATACCCGTCACCGCTGTTGGACTCGGGTCGATACCCGTCACCGCTGTTGGACTCGGGTCGATACCCGTCACCGCTGTTGGACTCGGGTCGATACCCGTCACCGCTGTTGGACTCGGGTCGATACCCGTCACCGCTGTTGGACTCGGGTCGATACCCGTCACCGCTGTTGGACTCGGGTCGATACCCGTCATCGCTGTTAGACTCCGGTCGATACCCGTCATCAGTGTTGGACTCGGGTCGATACCCATCATCGCTGTTAGACTTGGGTTGATACCCATCATCAGTATTGGACTCGGGCTGATACCCATCATCGCTTTTGGACTCTGGTCGATACTCATCATTGCTGTTAAACTCAGGTTGAGACCTGTTATTGCTGTTGGACTCAGGAGCTCTGACTGTAGGGCTGCTGCTCCAAGGGGCATCTGAAAGCAATCAGAATCTCCTGTGGTTGTGTGTTCAAAATGCAGATTTCCTAAACCTACTGAATCTATCTCTTAGCATGGGACCCAGAAGTCTGAATTTCGAACCAACACCCAGGAAATTCTGATGCACACTAAAATATGAGAACCATCGTGGAAGGGGCTGGAAGTAGGGAGCTACACACAGAGAACAGCCGAGATTCAACATGACCTCTTTGTCACTGGGCCTTCATAAAACAAGGGATAATACAAACTACAACAACAACTAGGTGAGAGTTACAAATACAGCCGAGAGGCAAGCTATATTTCTGATGTAATTATACTGATGTTATGTATTATGTAATTATATCCTGTTTTAAGCAGATCTGATATGTAAAAATATGAACAGGTAAATTAACAGGTGATTAGTCACCTTCCCAAAGGATTCTTTCAGCATTCATCACTTTGGTTCTGACTGCCAAACATTTAAACTAGAATTTGATTTACATACAACTTTGGAACACAAGCTATATCAAGTGTTTACTCCCAAACTCTTTCCTTGTGGTTCTATGTACTGAAGAGTCTCAGAAGTTATCTCTTTCTTGATGGAAGGGATCAAACTTCTTTTTTCCTCCCAAGCACAGTGGAGCTGATTCTCACTATCTTCAAGAAAAGACCTGCCCTGACACTAGTAAAAAAATTGATGTACAGCTATACTTTAAACAGAAAATCACTTTGAATATGCTTTGCATAAACAACTGACTGGTCATCTGAAATCATCTGTATTTCCTAGTGGAATTTATAAAGAATCCAAAATGCTAGAGTTTAAGATAGAAATTAAAAACTGAGACATCTTTCTTCCTTTTCAAATACTCCTTTTAGAAAGACTGAAGTGTTTAGTGTGCTGCAAAATGGCTTTGGAGTCAGACAGGCCTTGGGTGAAGTCCTGATTCCACCATTTACTGGTGTTTAAATTAAATAGGGTTACTTAATTTCTCATAGCCTCAGTGTCCTCTCCTATAAATGGAAATAAAATAATCAACATTGGAGGGGTACTCAAAACCAAGCTAATGTTTCAACCTTGTTCTTATAAAAAGTTCTGAGAACACAGATAAGTTACTATCAATAAATAAATCGATGCAAATTCCACCCCAACTGTATTAATTTAAATCTACGTGAGATCAAATAGAAAAGAGCTATTCACTTTTTTTTTTATTAAATCCTAATGGAAATAGACATACTATAAGATGACAAATATGGACCCTACAGGTATCTAGAGTCACAAGAATAAAACAAGAGGTTTTGGTGGTCATTTCTGCAGAGCCTGTGAAAGTGTGACAGCAAAAGCGGCCAGGCACCCATTCTAATCTTGTAAGAAGCGCAGTTATTTTTTTGGAGGGCTACCAAACAAGGAGTGTTCCCTCCCAGAGAAGTTCTGATACCTGTGGCTGTCCAGACAGACCATCAAGGCTGGCCTCTCAGGAGAGCGGCAGTTTGTGCTGTGTGGCATGAACTAAGAACCGCCAACAAGGTCTTCACTTGACGTGCCTATGTAATTTCCACTGAATGCAAGAAGATTCAAGACTCCAGGACAGTTTGATAGTAATAAAACTTTCTCAACTCATCACTATGAAGTCGAATTAAAAATCCTACAACGGGGGCTCTAAAAATCGCTTTATTGCAACTGTATTTTCTGAAGAGCATTCAGGGATTCAAAGATTCTATCATATTTAGACAACTCTAACCACGTTAATCTGCATGGTCTACCGAGTATATCACAGCAAGAACTAGATGTGGACCAATTCTAGCCTCAGCAGGTAAGGAAAACATACCTGGGTACTAACCTCCACTCTGGTTATAACATCAATTCTGAATCAAATCCAAGACACTAAGCTTTATCCCCAGCACTAAAGCCTAAGACTCTACTTGGTAAGATCATAAGTTGTTTCTTCTTAAATTCAAAATGCTTAGGTGAATGTTTCTAATTAAAAACTCTTTCATCAGCAATACCTTGAGTCATACTTATCAATATATTTTAAATAAATTATCATTAAGTGTTAGTCACCATAAGACAGATAAGATTATGTAAAAAATACAATCTCTACAAAAGAGGCTTATATTTTATTTTTAAGATACCGTCATGGGGAATATTAATTACCACTACAAAAAGCTTTGTTAATAATCCCCCAAACAAACTTTTTTTCAGTCCATTTCTGTTCCTACTTATAAGCATTTTATAGATTTTCATTCATTTTTTTCCCATTGTTGTTTTAACCACTCTAATAATCACTTTTGTTTGAAACAAAATTGAACTCCTACTGTTATTTTCATTTCTGAGATTTTGTAAAATTAGCCAGTCTTCATATGTTCCTAGATAATAGGACTTTTCAAATTAATACACTATTGGAACATTATCCCACAAGAGATCAAGTAAGAAAGACTGTATATTTAATATTTACAAAATCGTTTCCAAGGGGTGGTAGACAGTAATAATAGCAAGGATAGCCTTGGCACTATTATGTATAAAGAAACCATTTTATCACTTTCTCATAGTACTCAGATTCAAAAGACTCAGGTTAGGGAAATTTCTTTTTTTAAAAAATCTCTACGAATAACAACAACAACAAAAAAAGACCTTCAATTAATAGCTACTTCTGAAAATCGCTTCATATTGTAACGTGTGGGTTAACCCACTTTTAACTAAGGAAAATACAGTAAAGAAAAATGTATTAGGAAGTTAAGAGAGCTGTATTCAAATTTATATTCAATTTTGGTTTCTATGTTTTAGCTTTCATTGGCATTTTATTAACTGTTAAAAATTTACAACAGTGTTTTAATGTCAGTCATTCCAGATTAGTTATTCAAGAAGATGTGAGGATGGATGTTTAGTACTAGACCCATTATGTCAATAAATTAACGTCAAAGTCAAGATGAAAAATAAAAACCTATGCCTCTTCACTCATCCCATGTGCATTTATGGAAATACTGGTCTGTGTGAAGCTCTCAACATGTGTGCAGGGTAGGGAAGACTTTCCTTCTACCCTCTGAGGGTTCAGTCAAGTCTATGAAATAAACTGACGGCAGATAAGTTAACAGGAGAGAAGTACACATTTTTAAGGTACACAGGGGCACCGCAGGAAAGAAAAGTGAGATCTAGAAGCATATATACCCTCTTTATAGGGGAGAGGGGAGGGAGGATGGAGCAGACAAATTAGGGGAGAGTAAATGGTTTTGGGGAATGATGAATGGGCCCTCAGAAGAACAGGTGACAGCCCGTGACAAAATCTCTCTGGGTGTGGTGTCACCTCCAGTGTCCTCTCCTGTGATCAGAGTTAATTCCCCCTGGTTCATGACACTTCCAGGGAGGGAGTTCACAACTGAGTTCCCTTTGGAGGATCAGTCTTTGGGCAGATAAGGGAGTTCAGAGAGAACCCCTCCCTGCATCTGCTATTCCCCAAGTGCCCACAATTTGAAATAACCTGCATACCAAAGCAGCATTTCTTAAGGTAGCATCTCCTGAGCTCTTTCAAGAGCAACAGGTAATAAAAACATATTTAAGACAAAGTGTGTCCTTAAGAAACTTACAAGAAATTATCAGAATAAGTCAGGTAGAAATGTTGACTAGCCAGAATGAATGGAATTTTCTTATAAAAGAGTCAAATCTGATACCACATTCACATTTGAATAAAAATGGTAAGAATGTATACCATAATCTTGGAAGAGTGAGATTAGGGTGGCCTTTTTGTTTTCAATACATTTTAAATCATTTGCATTTTAAAATAAATATTATTTTTGTAATCAGGAAAAAAATCAAAATCAAAATATATGTCTATGAATAAACACTGCAAATAAAAACACTGCAAATAGATAAATATAAACTATTTGTTGATTTAGGTTGTTGGTGGCTTATGGGATTTCCATCTGTTTTAAAGTTACTGGGTCATTATTACAGAATTTTAGTAGATTTAATTCAATAATAAAAGTGTATGGGAATTTTAAGTTCTTCAATTGGAATAATCTACTATATTATATATTGGGAGCAAAGACCTCATTTGCCATTTTTATAGAGTACAGCAGTGAAAGAAATGAAGATGTGTCCTCTATTTGTAATATACTTTTTTTTTTTTTTTTTTTTTTTGAGACCAAGTCTGGCCCTGTTGCCCAGGCTGGAGTACAATGGTGTGATCTCAGCTTACTGCAGCCTCCACCTCCCAGGTTCAAGTGATTCTCCTGCCTCAGCCTCCCAAGTAGCTGGGACTACAGGTGTGCATCATCATGCCCCGCTAATTTTGTTTAATTTTTAGTAGAGACAGGGTTTCACCATGTTGGCCAGGCTGGTCTTGAACTCCTGACCTGCAGTGTTCCACCCACCTCAGCCTCCCAAAGTGCAGGGATTACAGGTTTGAGCCACCGCGCCTGGCCTGTAATATACTTTTTCAAACTCTTGCATGTCTAGTGTAGATGGAAAATGGCAGAAGAAACCTACATCGATCCACTTGTCACAATCTATTTCTTTACTATCTATTATTAGGATGACTCTTCTACTGTCATTAAAATGGACTATGGTCATTTATGGTTCCCTAATTTCCAAATGCTTTCATAATATTAATATACTGCCCTGGGGAAAAAAAAGAAAGTTAAAACAATTCCTCGCTGCATTTCAGAAAAGCAACAGTAGCCTTGACCTTCCTGTTTTGAGAAGGGACCCTTCTTCACTTCAGGAAGTCCTACTTACATCATTGACCATTTTTCAAATTCTGTCATGTTGTTTGCAGTGTCACTTCAGGCTGAATCATTCTTTTCAGAAATGGCACAGTTTGTGATATCTCTGTAGCTTTTCATATTTAATACAACTCAACTGTCACTTTAAGTGAAAAAATTCTGATTGAGCATGAGAAATTCTCTGTTATTGAAGGCTTATGTCCTTCTGGCCATGAACAAAGGGTGCTTGGTACTTGCTAGTTCCATTTAAATACCGTATTATTTTATAAAGTTAATTGTGGACTTTCAAGCATCCTTTAAACACTATTGAATTCATTTACTCATTTTGCCAGATAATGGGGAACAGAAGGGGGCAGAGAAGGCCCTCTGCGTCAGTCCCAGTTCACAACTCAACAATGCAGGAACTGAGCTAGGAAGCACAGCACCCCTATCTGTTATTCCAGTTTTAAGCAGGGCCTGATTCAGAGTCTCATTTTTCATGGAGTTGTGTTTAGATTTGAGACTTGGTTTATGTTCTTTTTGGTAAGAACTAAGTACTTCTATTTCCTAAAGTTACACTCATCGGATTGTTGAATATGGGCATTTTAAAGTTAAGAGAAGTAGGTTTAGGATGTGGCACTGGATATAAATGCAGAGGTGCTCCCACGGGCCCCTGCATGGTCATCGTAGTGCAGTGGCATACAGATGCATGCTCAAAGGAGGGAAGGGGGAGAGACGCATGGTGGTCTCTGCATGGAGCTGGCATGACTCCACGGCACAAAACAAGAGGCAGAAGAGCGGGCCAGGCATGTGTGGGGACGCACAGGGTTTGATGTCACAGTAAGGTCACTTAGATTTAAAATGTCTTTAGAAGCAACAACCTGGTAAAGCAACTCTAAACTTTAGAGAGAACCATTTTACTTTATCTTTTTTTTTTTTTAAGAAGCATCATAGCTTTATTCTCATAACTCAAACTTTAAGTTGAAGTCATATTCTGAGGAAGCTCTTAGTTAGAAATTACAAATTACCTGCATTTTAAAAGTCAAGAAAAAACTTCTTTTTGGTTCTGCAGCAGATCAAACTGGCTCTTAAATTATTATTTTAACAAATTAACATTACCTTGAATAATGAATTCTAGTGGTACTTGGGGTGGTGAATTACAGAGCTCACACCTGAAAGCCATGTGAATGGCTAAATTGGCAATGGCAAATGAAACTGGCCACTAGTCAGTTTACTACAATTTCAGCTGCATCGTTACGGAATGAAGGCAAAGCTCAACGAAGAACCCACAAAATGAAATGATGCAGACCAACCTTTTATTGCACCCACAATATTTTGGTCTAGTCCTTTCCGGTTGTCATTGAGTCCTCTTTTCCTCTTCCCATTGGGTAAGGAGTTAGCCAAAGTCTTGTCATCAAAAAACGCACACACCAGTTTTCTAAACAGAAGGCTTCCTGAGCGAGTGTAGTTTGACAATATAGAGTCCAGCTGAGATTTAGGCATAAACACGTCAAAGCCTTCAGCAAGTTGTACTTCTGGCTACCAAAAGAACACAGATATTTCATTAAAAGCAAGATTTGAAGCATCTGACTTTGGGTACATGAGCAACAAAAAAACATCACTAGCTACTGAAATGTACATATCCTACAAATGAAAACACTCTTGGCTTTCTTTGTGTGCCAGGATCTGCTATTTATAAAACCAAGGACTAGTTATAACTTATGAAACAAGATGCTCTAATTCCAATATTGAGCCTTGTCAAAAGCAATGGAAAGAAAATAGCCAAGAGAAGGCTGGACAACCACAAAATCCTATCATTCTAGAGCTAACAGGGAGTTGAGACTTCTGGATGAAATATCCTCATTTTGTAAACAAAGGAACTAAGGCCCAAAGAGATCATAAAAAAAAAGATTGAGAAATAATTCAAATGTGCTCAGTGCAGTATAGTTACAGATCACTTTCTCATACACTAAATAACTTAATTTCTTTCCCCTAAGGACACAGATACGGGGCTAACCCAGAAGGCCCCTGGCTCCTTCTACTATGCCAGTGGCTTTTAGCTGCAGAGATATTTTTTTTCCCCAATGAAAACTTTTGTAAACTAATACGTAAAATAAGTAAAAATGATGAGCAGGTTTCCCAGGCAGTTTAAATCCACTCCCCATCCCTAATTTTAGGAGGAAAATGTGAAACTATGTCCCAGATCACTCTTGGAAAACCAATGTGCTAGCACACTGCTTCCCTGGCAGGGATATCCTGACTGGGATACGGAATCAGAAGACGTCCAAGGTGCCTTTCAACTTGGACTCTATCGCACACGCTCGGCGCTCAGCACGCCTTCTCCAACAGCATGCCAGGAGGTTTACAACTCAACTTTGAAGCTTTCAACCCAGTTCATACCCTTTCCTTTACAAAGCCTTCCAAATGAACTGATCTCCTAACTCCTTCCTGCCCATGGAGGTGGCTACAACTCTCTGTTCCTGCTGTTCATTTAGCAGACATATGATTCTATTTCTTACACTGTATTAGAATTATTTATTAGATTGCAGCCCTCCCTGATCCTGAAGCTCAGACTTTGTATCTCTAGGATCTGGCATATAGCAGGCACTCCATAACTTCTTGTGGAATAGACGAAAGTTCATTAGTCATAACCTGCACTACTAAGTCATTTAGTTTCTTGTTGGTTATGACATGGTAGCTGTAAAATAATAACTTTAATATGAAGAAATGCAATTGGTAAACTGTTGTTAGGAAAAAAGTCTGAAGAAAACCTCACTGAATTAAGACATGCTATCAAAGCTGATTCTTAGATCTCGTATTCATCACTCTGCAAAACTGGCCCTGCTTTGCAGTTTCTAATCACATCAGAAATGTGAGGATCCGGGATTAATTTTCTCTCCTGGATGGTAAGAATGATTATTTTTGGTTTTGTCCTATCACTTTTCAACATGTCACCCCACCTATGGTCAAAGTAAACAGGGCTCAGAGCATAGCTTAAATTCTTTGGATGACACAGGAAGGAGTTTGGGCCTGGTCCCTCCGAAATAGAACTTTTAACTGGAATATCCAGAAAGTCATCTCATGCTTCTGCTCCACTTTGCCATTCCATGTTTGGTCTCTGAATGTTTGGTGAATATCACCATGCACAGCTATACTGTCAGGTTTTCCCCTTAACTTCTGCATCTTGCTGCTTGCTGGTTCCAGGTCTCCAGAGGAGGTTGTCTGAGCTGGAGGCTGCATCCCTAGTTCCCAGAACAGAGGTGGTACATACCAGGCACTCAATAAGTCTTTGTTGAATGATTCAATGTAGACACTATTAGGATTGAGAGAATTTTACCATCATAATCTAAGATGAAGTTTTATTCATAACCAGAGTTTTATTTTGCACATCCTATGCTGCATTTAGAACTTTTGTTCTAAATGAACTGATCTTGGATTTTGGCTAAGTGCTCCTGTATCATTTGAAAGCCATTTAAAAAAAATCCAAGTTTATCTTAGAAGCAGCTAATCACAGCTATTTGAGGATCTAGGGTGGTTCAGACACTCTTAATGGCAAGAGAGGAAGGGGAAGGACACTAGTTACTCATATAATCTCAGTTTGATTCTGATACCATTAAACAGGTACTTAAAACGCTGACCTCTGAGACTTCCCCTTTGATTCATCCTGTGAACGTGGACCCCAGTTTGAAAAACACTGACCTGAATGAGCTACCAGGCGGAACTGGCCACTCCCTTCTTCATGTGCTCACACTGTTTCTAAGAACTCTGTTTACAGCACTTTTCACACAGCATTTGCTTAGCTGGGAGTTTGCATTTGTCATTGGGATGAGGACTCTTGTATTTGGAGTGTCAAACACCCATTGACTGCCCAATAGATATTTGTTAGAATAAACAAAACAATATGTAAGAATTCATTTAAAATGACTGGTGTTGATTCACAGATCTTTTATCCCTGTATAAAGAAAGTGGGTTTGAAAGTTTGCCACGCTGTGCTCAGCACACCTGTGTCTTCTAACAGTTCATGTGGTACCTCCAGGAGTTGGGTGACCTGGAGAACAGTGACCCAGCTGTTTCAATACCTACTCACTGAGCCCCCTCCATGTGTAGGAATCTGAAGGCTGGTTCTGCAGGCAAGACATATGCACAAATACCTATCCTATAAAGTCGAACGTGATAAAACATGAGAAAGAACGGAGCAAGTGCTGTCTGAGACAGCATCAGGCAGGACTTGGCTGCTGGGGGTGCGGGAGGAAGGGGGCTCTTGGGGCTCAGGAGGGGATAGGACAGTGTTTTAACAGGATCTTGAAGGCAGGATTCAGGAGACAGGTACAGCCGCTGTTTCTGGTATCTGCCACAACTCCTAACAACTAAGTATCTGGAAGTTTCTGCAGAGCTAAGAGACTTCCAATGCAGACGCTGTCACTGCTTTCCATTCCACTTTCTACTGCCAAATACTGTTATTTTGAACTGTTCTTTCCAGATCAAGGAACATGAACTCACCCCCTTGCAAGCACCTTACAAAGAAGGAAGTAGTCTGATTAGTGGAGGCGGTGGTGGCAGCGGCAGCCGGGGCACAGGTGACTGGGCTCTGTCCTTCCTGTTCTTCTCGGCCTGTCTCCTATTCAGATTTCTAAGCCAGGAGTGAACAAGCGCCAGTGCTATCTACGTGTGCCAGATGCCGCAAGGCAACAACGCCTTAAAAGAACAAAAGAGGGCAGCTTTGTTTTCTGAAACATGAAGAAAAGATGACGTTCACTAATCTCACATTTTCACTATGAAATCTTTTTATTTCCTCCATTTGATAAATATAATCACAGTGGATTACTATCACATAATGATCCACATCTTTGTACGTATATTTAAAAACAGGATAAAGCTCTTTCTTTAATTGTATCATTGAAATCTCTTAGTTTACTGACTCTAGTTTAAATGAGATCTCTCTGCTTACTGATAGCTATGACAGAAACCAACACTCTTCCAAATGAATATCATTTTGAAAACTAGACTTCTCTTGACAGATTCACAATTTGATACTCAAGCCAAAATAGAAAGCGAATATGTTAATTTACAGATTTTAGTGATTACTGAATATGATTTTAAAATGATGATGTCTAAACGAACAGTTCAAAATAACAATCTAAAGTTGGGGCAGGATTTAAGACACTTAGAGTCATCATTTTAAGAGTTGGGAGTCTGAATTCCTACTATAAATTTGGATTTTCATCTATGTCCTGCCTATTTTAGGCACCTTGGCCACTTAGTACAACAATGTATCAAATGCTGACTCTTCCTTATTCATCTCACACTGGGTGAAGTTCTGGAGGCAAACATTGCATACACTGCATACACAGTCACCAACACTCTTGAAAATGTCCTGGATCCAGGCCTGTGGACTTTCACAAATTTGTTTCTTTGCATTTCAACTGTGGTCTCCCTTTGCTTAGAAGTAGCTGGGGTTAAGATCTAGTTTGGCTGGGGAATCTCCTAACTAGGTAAATGAAGATGCTCCTTCCCCACCCCTCTGCCCCGTTACGCTCCCAAGTCCCCATAAGCACATCACGCGACTCCCCTGTATAATCGAAAAAATACAAAGTAAGACAATTTTTAGGAGATCATGCTAGTTAACCACCGAGGGACTATTTCTATCATAGGCTATTTTATATAAGGTATTAGTAAGGTATTAATAAGTAAATTACAGTAAGATACATAAAAAGCTACATGTGGTCACTGGTTAAAAGAAGTGCACAAATAATCATACTGGGCATTAACCCCAGATTTTCAATGGCAGATTAATAGTGTACAGATTCTGTGTATTATATAGGGTCACCTTTGCAGGCACGTGCACAGGGCAGTTTGGACGAGGTCATATGCTGGTGGGGATTTGGGGGGCTGGGCTGGCTGGTCAGTCTCAGGCTGGCTCAGGACCAAAAGCTGAAAGAAAACTACAGATGAAGAGGCAGGATCCTGCTGAACAAGACTAACTGATTGGGGGCTGAAAAGCCTATAACAGGATTCATAAGAGTGCTTAAAGGATGTGAATTTAGTCTATGTCCATACCACTATATACAATGATCTTTTGTTCTTGTGTTTATTTCGTAGTATATTAGATGTATTTTGAGGAAAATGTGCTTCAGTTTAAGAAAAGAAATTTTAAAACACAAACTTCCCCCATAATTGATTTAATTTTGTTCATAAATGTGATATGCTTCTGTCTGATAAAAACTAAATGTTCCTGTAACTCAGGTCTGCCCCAGGTGGACATAGCAAGAATCACTATTATCATTTATTTTCTATTTTTAAATTTTATTTTTATTTTTTAGAGACAGGATCTCAACCTGGTGCCCAAACTGGGGTACAGTGGTGGGATCACAGCTCACTGCAGCCTCCAACTCCTGGGTTCAAGTGATCCTCTCACCTCAACCTCCTGAGTAGCTTGGGCTACAAGTGTGTGGCCAGTTAATTTAAATAAAAATTTTTTCGTAGAGACACAGTCTCACTATGTTGTCCAGGCTGGTCTTGAATTCCTGGCCTTCAGTGATCCTCCCTCCTCAGCCTGCCAAAATGCTGAGATTACAGGCATGTGCTACCCTGCCCAGCAAATTTTTAAAATGTATGTATTTATGTATTTTGTAGAGAGGGGGGTCTCGCTTTGTTGCCCAGACTGGTTTCAACTCTTGGCCTCAAGCAATCCTCCTGCCTTGGCCTCCCAAAGTGCTGGGATTATAGGCGGGAGCCAACATGTGCAGCCTGTCATTTATTAAGTGCTATGCTGAGAACATAGCCCATGAGGAGGGTAGCCACAAGAGCATGTGGGACTAGATGCTCACCAGCATGGCTGTTCCTGTTGAGCAGCTCAGAACAGATGTGGCCTGGGGACACAGCGGGCCTGAGCCGCAGTGTGGATGGGGCAGAAGCATGCTCGTGTCCTACGTCAAGGCTCATAGTGGAAGGAGGCTGCCCTCTTTTCATTAAGCAAAAAATGCTCCGCCAAAAGTCCTATCTAAAAGTAGGTGCAGTTTACACGATAGCCTATAGTGAATGTTGAATGGGATAAAAATGAAAAGAAGTCATCCAACAGCCAATTCTTTATAGACATTTTTAGTTGACAATATTTTGGTAGAGCTAAGCATTTAATTTTAGAAGAGGATACAATTTGGTCCCTTGAAATTTTCTCCATGTACTTGCATAATGAGACATTCCCGTCTTTTAGAGATGCTTTTAGCTTTTTCCTTCTTCAGGTAATAAATTAATGACTCTGAAGACTAGGGCTTGATTTATGCTAAAGATATTTGAGCCAAAATGTACAATACGTAAGAGTCTAACCACTGCAATTTAGCTTCTCTCCTAAGGCCACTGAAATGGCTCCTCCAAGATGTCCACTCTGAGAGACTATCCAGGCTCCCAGGTGACCTGACTGCCTGCACCACAGCTGATGTCCTACGCTATTATAATTACTGTGTGTGAATTTTCCTTCATGTGCTCCTTCAAGGGCAGGGACTATTTCACACACTTCAGTATGCCCTGGAAAACAGCAATATAATTAACATTTATTTGCTATTTACTATATTCCATGCCCTAGGCTAACACATATCATACAGATTTTTTCTAATTTGATTTTCACCCTATGAAATGGCTACTATTATTATCCCCAGTTTGCAGATGCAAAAACCATGGCTCAGAGAAGTGAAGTAACTTGTTTAAGATTATCCAGCTAATACACGATGAAGCAAAGATCTGAACTCCTGCAGCCTGTGCTGGAACTTACACTCTCAGGCATACACGGCCTCAATTTCTCTTCTTTTTTTTTTTTTTTTGTTTTTTGAGACGGAGTCTTGCTCTGTTGCCCAGGCTGGAGTACAATGGTGCGATTTTGGCTCACCGCAACCTCTGCCTCCCAGGTTCAAGCGATTCTCCTGTCTCAGCCTCCTGAGTAGCTGGGATTACAGGCATGTGCCACCATGCCCGGCTAATTTTATATTTTTAGTAGAGATGGAGTTTCTCCATGTTGATCATGCTGGTCTCGAACTCCTGATCTCAGCTGATCTACTCGCCTCAGCCTCCCAAAGTGCTAGGATTACAGGCGTGAGCCACCGCGCCTGGCCAATGGCCTCAATTTCAATGTGTCAATGAGTAAATTTAAAAAATCATTTGCTTGGTTTTCTTTACTTGATCCCAGTGGATCACTTTATCTTCTATTGGGCTAAGAAGATGTTAAGAAAACAGATTTCAAGGCTGGGCATGGTGGCTCACACCTGTAATCTCAGCACTTTGCGAGGACGAGGCGGATGGATCACTTGAGGCCAGGAGATCGAGACCAGCCTGGCCAACCTGGTGAAACCCTGTCTCTACTAAAAACACAAAAATTAGTTGGGCATGGTGGCAGGCACCCATAGTCCCAGCTACTCAGGAAGCTGAGGCAGGAGAATTGCTTGAACCCTGGAGGTGAGCCGAGATCATGCCACTGCACTCCAGCCTGGACGACAGAGTGAGACTCTGTCTCAATTACAAAAAAAAAAAAAAAAAAAGCAAGCAAGCAGATTTCCAACACAGATATTCTGATGAATAGCCACAATTTATCTTCTGAAAACTTTTAAACTGGCATAATCTAGTATTACTGGAGACTATTTATAGTAACTACAACAGATAGAAAAACATTTCCTATTATTAAAAATTATTTTAAAATATTGTTAAAAACTAATCTGATTGTTTCACCAAGCTGAAAAACAAGAAACGAAAAGCAACAACAACAAAACAAACTTAGGCCATGTATATCTGCCCTGAAAAACACAAATCAATATATATAATCTTGAAAAACAGCGACCATAAGAAATTAACAACTGTCTTCTCTCAGTATTGGTAGAGTATTGGGTTGTGAACTCATGAAGAAAGAATTAAATACTGTATTTTCTTTTTTTCTTTTTTTTTGAGATGGAGTCTTGCTCTGTCGCCAGGCTGGAGTGCAGCGGTGCAATCTCAGCTCACTGCAATCTTCGACTCCCGGGTTCAAGCGATTCTCCTGCCTCAGCCTCCCAAGTAGCTGGGATTACAGGCATGTGCCACTGCGCCTAGCTATTTTTTTTTATTTTCAGTAGAGACGGGGTTTCACCATGTTGGCCAGGACTGTCTCAATCTCCTGACCTCCTGATCCGCCCGCCTTGGCCTCCCAAAGTGCTGGGATTACAGGCGTGAGCCACCGCGCCTGGCCTAAATACTGTATTTAGATCTGAAATTTAGTTTTGGGTGTCTGCTTCTGTGTATAGTTGAGGTTTGAATTTTATTTAATGTGCTACTTTTAAAAGGGTCAAATAATCCTGCCCAAAAGAGAAATATTCCAGGCTATTCCCTTTCTAAAAACACTATTTGTTCACGTGTATTTTTTTACTGATAGATATAGATAAGTTTTATTTTAAAATATTTATTCCCATAAAGACACTGAGGTAAGAATGCTAAGGTTAAAAAAAGAACTAATATTTATTGAGTGCTTAAAATGGGCCAGGCCTTGTTCTAAGTGCTCCACAGGGATGACTTCATCTAATTCCTCCAATGGGCCAATCCCAGGAGGGAAGCACTTGCTATCCCCATTCTACAGAGAGAAATGGAGTGGGGAGGGGTCAGGTTCATTGCTCAGGGTCACACAGCTGAGAGTCTAACCCAGGCAGCCTGACCTAAGAGCCTGCTCCCTGACCCATGAAGTTCTCCCCAAGAAACTTCCAAGTAAACAGAAACAACTGCCACAGCTGAAACTTTCAGTTCTTTCATATGATAATCATCCCCTCCACAGTGACTGAGTGTTCGTCACGCACAGGCATTGGGCTAGAATGGGCACCCGCAAGTCCTTTGCGCAGTGGACAAGGGCAGATGACAGACCTGGGTTGCAGGACACACTCCACTTTTCTTGGCTGTGTGAACTTGTGCAAGCTGCCCATAGAAAGCGGATAAGAAGAATACCTCAAAGATGGCGCATGAATACTATTACTATTATTATTATTATTATTATTATTATTATTAATCACAGTCTCTGCTCTTGAGAAGCTGGGGTGGAAGGATGCATTAACATGTATCCTGTTTGTATATTTACAAACTATTTACAAAATATACTGTTTGTATATTTACCAAACAGTATAGAAGTTCTATCCAGGAGGATCATTCAAATCACAGTAGAGCCTTGAAGGGGAGTAGGTGGGTACAGAGAGGAGGAACAGGAAAAAACAAGTAAACTGCAGTGAAATTGAGGAGGGGGCTCTCCTTAAAGCTAAGTCCTAAACTTAATGTTTCCTAAGTTTATTTTGTATATTGTGCTTAATGCAAATGCAGATGTTTCCTCCTTCGCAGATTAAACAAATAACATTTACTGAGTACCTTTTATGTGCCAGGCACTGCTACAGGATTTTCCCATATACTCTATCTCATTTGATGCTCACAACACTCTGCCATTTTTGACATTTTGGTTGGTTCTGATTAGAACTTAGTGTTTTTCTGCATCTGAGTAGGGACTATTGTTATCAGTTTGAAGACAGTGGCTGATCTGCCATGATTGACAGCCCCTTGTGGGCCCTTATGTTTGTGTTTGTGCCATGGGTATATACATTGGCATTTGGGTGACACTACGAGTCACAACGCAAAAAGGGAACTCTATACACTGTAAGTTTTTTATATTTACAAAAGCGATAAAGCACGGGTTTCCAGTGTCACTTTTCATCGTTTCCAGTGCTAATCTTTCTCCTGTGCTCGAGGTGTCTAGCAAACGTGTTGAGGATATGAAATTCACTTTTCCTTCCCATCCAGAGCTGAAAGCCTGCACTGCTTTTGCTCTCCGCGTCTCAGTTGAAGTCTCAGCTGCAGCTGTAACCCAGCAAGTTTCCCAGATGGGAATCCAGGGCTCACTTCCCACTCAGTCCCCATGTCCCTCCTGAATGTCTCTCCATGCTCTCCTCTCCAGGGGCTCACTGCTCCTGTCTAGCCCTCCTGATCTCCTGCCTGGCAGGCTGCATGCATCTTCCTCCGGCTATCTCTATCTTTCTGTCAGCCGCATGCTGTTCTAGCTACGGTTCTAAGATTCAGGCACAATTCTTCCTTTACTGGAAACTTGCAATGGCTCCCTCCTGCCCACAGATAAAAGGCTGAAGGCCTCACCTGGACTTTCACTCTCTCACCCCACCCTACTTTTACCAATGCCGGCCAGACAGCTGTTCTAGCAACACTGGGCCACTTGCCCAATCCTATGATTTTGTTTTTTTGTTTTTGTTTTTTTTTTTGAGACGGAATCTCCCTCTGTCACCCAGGTTGGAGTGCAGTGGTGTAATCTCGGCTCACTGCAACCTCTGCCTCCTGGGTTCAAGTGATTCTTATGCCTCAGCCTCCCGAGTAGTTAGGACTATAGGCATGTGCCACCACATCCAGCTAATTTTTGTATTTTTAGTAGAGAACGGGTTTTCCCATGTTGGCCAGGCTGGTCACAAACTCTTGACCTCAGTTGATCTGCCCACCTTGGCCTCCCAAAGTGCTGGGATTACAGGGGTAAGCCACCATGCCTGGCCTCACTTTTCTTTAGAAGCATGTTATTCTTCCAAGACAATCAACAGCTAACTGAGTTTTCATTAGCCGGGGGTGGTGGCAAGTACCTGCAGTCCCAGCTACTCAGGAGGCTGAGGTAGGAGAATTGCTTGAACCCAAGAGGCGGAGGTTGCAGTGAGTGGAGATCATGCCACTACACTCTAGCCTGGGCGACACAGCGAGACTCTGTCTAAAAAAAAAAAAAAAAAAAAAATGCTTAGAAGATTTAAGGACCGAATGTACTTTGTGTTGAGGAATAATTTACCTCTGTTTCCGAATATGTGATCTACCTGGGGTTTGACTCAGGGCCCTAGTTGCAATAGCAATATGATATCATTGCATGAGCTGACTGGTCCAGCATAGAACGTTATCATCATTAATGATGTTTTAAAATTAAATTTTTAGACTAGATGAACTTCTTAACAATTGTAGCAAGTGTTTATAGATTTCAAAAAAAAAAAAAGAACCTTTAACACCGAGAATTAGGTAAAAGTTCCAACAACTTTCCAATCTAAAAAAGTCACAAGATGATGATTTTTGTCCCCTCCCTTTGTTAAAAACCCAATGTGGATATACCCTAGCAAACTGTCTTCCCACAATTTCTTTCAAAATTTTAAAAACTTTTTTAAAAAGCAATTTGTTTCCTACTTAAAGTTTAAAAGGTATGGCCAACCTCCAATCCTATACAGGCCTGCGGGAGTTCGCAGCAGGATTCTCGTCCTATGCAATCTGATAAGAACAGATCCCCCATTCTTGTTTATTTTAAGAACTCTCCCAACAAGTTAAGGTTCACAACACAAACATACTTAGAGAAAGACATTGTAAATAGAAATGCAATTGCAAATATAGTGCACTATTAAACACATTCGTTTATGGTCCTATGAATGTAAAATAGCAAGTCAGATGGTTATCTCAGATGTCATCCAACATTCTGGACTGCGGCAACATTCTGGCTATGATATTAAAATAGAAAAACCTTTGCAGAGCGTTAACCTATCATTACATGGAGTAAATGGCATGGCGCTGCCACCTAATTAGCAGTGTGGCTTGCATCTATAAAATAGAATTAGCATGACTGCTCCTTTTTTATTATTAGTTTGTGTTTCCAGAAAGGTGTGACCTTATCTGTATGGTCCTGTTCATTTATGCCCATCTACAAAGGATTTAATTATATTCTTTTAGGTCTCTACACTAAGGAAATTGAAAATTGTCACTGCAAAATTAAAAATGCAAAAGAAATTAGTGAGCAGATTATTTACGCCATCACCCTCCTCCTTTCGGAGACAAAGACTGGAAACCTGTCTAAATAAATAAGGCATCACATTTTCAGAAAAGAAAACTCCAGACAAGAAAATTATTACCAGTCTTCTTTTCTTCTTTCCCACATATAGTCTGCAAGTTTCTCTAGTTGTCAAAAGGGAAATCTATAAATACTATAAAATTCCCAAAAGTTACATAGCATTAGAGTCAGCAGCCAGAAAATGGCAACTTACATCTGAGGAAGGTGATTCCAGAACAATGCCGAATCCTAGAACGCGGCTCTCCTCCGGGGAGGTGTGCTCGGCTGCCTGGAGAGCAGATAGCTCAGAGGCCACCACCGACTTTTTCTCCATCTCTGACCCACTGGGCTTCTGTTTCACAGTAAGAGGTTCCACAGTCTTTGGGGGCACTTTTTTCTTTTTATTTCTCTTTCGTGAGACAGCAGTTCGCTGGGAGCATATAAGGGAAATTGGGGGTTGTTGTCTGTTTTGAGTTCCAACTGCGAATAATAAACAAAAATATGGTACAGGCACGTGTGTCTGACTTAGGAAAACTTATCTCCGGTCTATCCATGTGATCTACAAACTGAAACCGAAACGAGGAAAACTCCAGGATGAAGCACACTAAATAAATCTCCCACTGGACCTAAAGGTTACCAAACGCAGGCTCTGAAGCACTTTCAAGTCCTAAAGGCAGAAAAATACTCAGGAGAAAGCGTTACTGCAGGTGAATCGTGACAGCATACTGCTGTTGGGTTCAATGCAGGGAAAGGATCATGAGCTGTGAGAAAACACCTGAGCATGGCTTTATAAATCATAGGATGTTTTTAAATAAATGAGAACTTCGGAATTTAAATTTAGATAGAGACGGCTGTGCTTCCTTGTAATCCTGTTTCAGGATTACATTTGGGGTTAGACTGATCCGTTCCTAATAATCTACAGGTGCCAAAACTGATAAAGATGAGACAGTGATGATCATTTGGGCAAGACTGATCAAAAGAAGCCGTCTGGGATGATTCTATATTAGGGACCAGTAAGCATGTGGGAAAAGCCTGTTAGTTACTTAATTAGGACCAGTGAATCCTTCCTCACCAAACAAATATTCTCCACACATCAACCACCTCCAGAGCACCCTGCTACATGGCCTCAGACCAGGCTACTTCTCTAGACCTCGGTTTCACATAACTGGAGGAGCAATATCATTCTGTACAAGTCAAGCAAATCAGTGAAATCTAGAAACAGTTCCAAACATGAAAAGCACAGTACAGGAACCAAGTATTCAACCTGATTCTATACTTAAAGAAATCCAGGATGGTAAATTACAGTTCTCACAGGTGCACTCTGAGAAGTAATGTTTGCTAGCCATTTAAAAATACTCTCTTGGAAAGTGTAATTGGAAAACATGGCATCATTGTTTAAATCCTCAAGTATTAATATAGCTTCCTAAATATGACTATAGGATGTCCCTGCTTTTCAACAGAAATGAACCTATAAGACAAGTGAAAACTAAAGGTCTTTAAAGGCATATAAACATGAATCACCTCCTCTTACCTCTTATCAGTCTGAAAATAAAGAATATTTACACTTTGATCCTGATATTTTTGTCTCCAAATTCAAAAGCAATTCATAAATATTAGAAGCAAACTAATTGCACTACATAAGAGCACAGAAGTTTTTAAACCAGTAATTAGTCTAGCTCAATGGTTCTCGACCTTGGTTGTACATTAGAATCACTTGAGTTTAAAAAAACTGAGATGCCGGGCCAGGCATGGTGGCTCACCCCTGTAATCCCAGCACTTTGGGAGGCCGAGGTGGGCGGATCACGAGGTCAAGAGATCGAGACCATCCTGGCCAACATGGTGAAACCCCGTCTCTACTAAAAATACAAAAATTAGCTGGGCATGGTGGTGGGCACCTGTAGTCCCAGCTACTTGAGAGGCTGAGGCAGGAGAATCACTTGAACCCAGGAGGCGGAGGTTGCAGTGAGCCGAGATTACGCCACTGCACTCCAGCCTGGCGACAGAGTGAGACTATGTCTCAAAACAAAAACAAAAACAAACAAACAAAAAAACTGAAATGCCTCAGCCCCACGCCAGACGAAGTGACCTGACACCTCCAGGCATGCTGCCTGGGAATCAGCATTGTCTGAAAGCTCTTCCAGTGATTCTGCTGTGCAGCCAGAGCTGGGAACTTCTCTTTGCTCTCTCTGCATTCCCCCTCAAGGCTGGGTCTGCACCCTCAGAGTCAAAGGGACCTCGAAAAATGATCACGATGGTCTAGGCCCCAGGCCTTGCTAAGCCTCATGATTCTAAATTAGAAATGAAAATGTTTTGGTTTAAGGAACACGGGGACTATCTGAGTTTTTCTTCTCCTTTTGCAAATCTAGACACAGCCCAAGTCTCTGGCATCCAGATCTTACCTCTAGGTCTTATTCCCTGTCTTCTTAAAAGAAAGGTGAAACTTTCTAAATGTAATTTAAATCTAAGTCTTCAGGCATTAAACCTTAAGTAAATCTACCCACATGACACAAATTTTTAAGTTTAAGAAAATTAAAGGAGAGTAATTTATTCAGTTTATCCTTTGTGCCATCCTACAGCTTTGGAATCGTTTACCTCCCTAATCTGCAAAGGTTCAGAAAAGAAAACATAGCGACAAAGTGGCATTTACTTAATAGATTCTAAAAAGGCTTCCGTCAAGGATTTAAATGGTTGCAATTTGTAGTTTGCCATTTCAGTAGTAAGGAGCTTAAGTGACAAAACAAATCATTACAATTTCATATGCATATTTTCTTAAGTGCTAACAAATTCCTCCTCGGAGAAAAGAATCCGAACATCATAAAGTAACCTTTCTTTCTGAGCTCCTTATTTAGGAGATGTTAACCTCCTCCAGGTTAATAAGAACACAGATTATCGTAGTGGAACAAGGTGAGTCCAATGCTTACTGACCTGAGCAAAATACTTCCTTGGGGTAAAACCAAATTCAGTGCTTAAAAAGATGCTGTTTAGCCCGGCGCGGTGGCTCACGCCTGTAATCCCAGCACTTTGGGAGGCTGAGGCAGGCAGATCACCTGAGGTCGGGAGTTTGAGACCAGCCTGACCAACATGGAGAAACCCCATCTCTACTAAAAATACAAAAATTAGCCAGGCGTGGTGGCACATGCCTGTAATCCCAGCTACTAGGGAGGCTGAGGCAGGAGAATCGCTTGAACCTGGGAGGCAGAGGTTTCGGTGAGCCGAGATCGTGCCATTGCACTCCAGCCTGGGCAACAAGAGTGAAACTCCGTCTCAAATAAAAAGATGCTGTTTTTCAGAAAGTAGCTCACATTACTTTAATGTGATCTTGGGTGACTGATATATCTAAGTATTAATTAAGCTTTTTACATCAAAACCACATCACTGAATATTACAATTATACTAGAATTCACTAAATGGCATCCTGAACAGCTTCTGAGTGACGACCTTCCGGACTACCATCCTGATGAAAGGGCAGGAAAGCCAGTCACGACATGGCTTAGATCAAGTGGTGATGTCCCTTGACAAGAGGGAAAACTTAATACAATGATTTATTTCTTGTACCTGTGACAAAAACAATTCTGTTTTCCCTCAATTGTGAAGATCAGAAAATACAGCTGCTATAATGAAGACGTAGACTTCCAGACTTTTATAGAACGCTTCATGGACTTTAAGACCACACTAATGAAACAGCTTAGGCTTGTACCATGCCTTATAAAGTTCATTGACAGCTACTACATCATTCTATTTTGACAACAGCCCTGTGAGTTAGATATGAATTCTCCATTTACAGACGTGAAATAGGAAGCTCAGATGCGCCACACAGCTCCAAAAGCAGAAATTGGCATCCAATCCCAAATTACAAATCCACTGCTCTTCCGTCCCTCAACTTGCCTGATGGCAGTGAAAACAAAAAGGAGTCACATAAACAAAGACGACAGAACACGGCGGATCTCTGAGCTTCCGCATCCTGAATAGGAGAGAGAAAAGCCACAAAGCATAGCCTGGGGCTCCACATTTCTTATCTGCTTAGTGCTTGAACACTGAAGCCCATGCTTCCTAAAGGACCCCTCCATACACAGTTGTTCCCAAATTTAATTAACTGACATTTGTGAAGTACTAGGAGATCATGGAATGAAGTCTATCGAGTACATACACATAATTATATGAGCTGTATCAGTAGCAAGACAAAATATGTTTGATTCGCTAAAGGAAAAATGGATTGTAGAGAAAGCTGAAAAAACAGATACTTGAAAAGGCACAGCAAGACAGCAAGGTGAGAAGAAGGCTTTAATAAAAGCACAATGAACATTCCAACGGAAGATGTCAGATATGCATTAAAAATCAAAGGACTCATTCCGAGGCCTGATCCTTGTACCTGCTTGAATTTGCATTAATTTCCTCATGGTCTTGAGTTCTTGTAGAATGGCCTGCAACGTTGACTGGCAGTTACAAGTACAGCAGTTTGATCCAGCTGATGAATTCACCACTGGAAGTTCTCCTGAGCATGAAAGAAAAGAATGACATACTCCAAACAAACCAAAAAAAAAAAAAAAAAAATCATAAAGAGGTGGAGAGAAAAAAGAAAGTATCTTGGCAGGATTTTGAAGCATGTGCAATTATGATGAAGCTGTGCCTAAGGAAAACGTACCCACTAATTATCACAACCTAAATCTGGGGGTCTGACTTTATCTAATTATCCAGGCTTCCATACTGTAAGGTGCGTGCTGTGGCGCGGTGCGGGAGCCCGCATGCATACACACACACAATGAGTGGGCACAGCAGGCCTCCCTATTGTCAGAGCTGTTCATCTCAAATAACACCACCTCAAAAACTCACTCGAAACACACTCACGCTAATTCACACAAAAAAGGAGCCCTGAGGACAGCCTTGCAAAAAAAATTTGGTAGCTGTGTTTAAGAGTTCATATTAAAAATTATATGAGTTCTATTGAAAATAGTTTTGATATTAAGCACATTATTTCAAAAACAAAGAACTGTGCGCACATGAAAACTTGTAGAATACTCTCTGGGTGTGGCGTTTGGGGTGGGGAAGCACAGAGGAGCAGGGACGGGAGGATATATTGGAATTGGATGCGTTCGAGGGTATTGGTGGGCTGGCTGGCTTTTCTTCAACTTCACAAAGAAAATCTCTCTACCTCTTTTCTCCATTCCCATGGCTTATCTTTCCCTTGCCACAGCCTCTTTTGCACTGTTTAAATTTAATGCCTTTTCCTTGGTGAACCTATCTTATTCTGTTTCTCTCATAGGTAAGCAAGTATCTTCTATTGTCCTTAGAATAAAATGGGACATTTGGACATTGCTCTTACAGTGGGTTCCCTCCAGCACCTGTTCACCTGACCACCATAAAATGGAGCAGTTGAGAGACTTCCAGCGCTCACATTGGCTCACAGGCCAGCAAGGTAAGTTCCATGGTTTTGTTCCAATTATATGTTTTATTATACTTTATATACCTTAAATCCTGTAATATGCATTATTTGGGAATACTATAGAAAAATTCACCAGAGCAAAACCATGAAATACTTCAGGATAACTTAGTGATTGTAGTGGTACAATTATTTACATTCAAAATTGTAGCAAGATTGTAATGTTACAACTTTAAGATTATAAATAATCCCAATGAAATACCAAAGTAGTCACAGTTATATGTAATATATTTCTTTTTTTTTTTTTTTTTTTTTTTTTTTTGAGACAGGGTCTCGCTCTGCCGCACAGGCTGGAGTGCACTGGTATGATCTTGGTTCACTGCAACCCCTGCCTCCCAGGCTCAAGCGCTTCTCATGCCTCAGCCCCCCAAGTAGCTGGGACTACATGCATGCGCTACCACGCCCGGCTAATTTTTGTATTTTTTAGTAGTGATGGGGTTTCGCCATGTTGGCCAGGCTGGTCTCGAACTCCTGGCCTCAAGCAATCCACTCATCTCGGCCTCCCAAAGCGTTAGGACTACAGGCGTGACCCACCACGCCTAGCCATATTTCTATTGAAAACATAAAATATCTATTTTCAAACTGATATGGGGGAATTTATGTTTGTAACTTTTACTAACTTCATACTTTTCAAAGTAAATCCACTGTCCCTACTGTATACTGGGAAATAGAACACTGTTCACCCAAAACTTACTGATGTGGGGTTTATTAACTTCATACATACCTAAGGGTATTTTATTTCTCTTATTGTCTCTTCCATGGTAGTAGAGTTAGAAAGGTCTTAAAGAATATTTCTAGTCACTATTCTAAGTACCATCTTTTATCATTTTTAGAAGACAAAACCAACCCTTTTCAGCTTGTTATAAATCATTTTCTAATTTTAAAGAGAACTGACTTTTTATTTTTATGGAGGAGTCTTTAAAGAGCTGTGTCCCTCTAACCTGGAGGCATGCCAGCATTGGAACTTTGATACTGGCTTATGTACTACTGAGAGGCAGAGAAGACACCCATACATTTCTGGGGTCCTTCGCTGTCTCATCAATGTCTCAGGATGGCTTTTCATGCCCCTGAACCACAAATTGTGTTTTTAAAAAAAGTCAAAACAGTTCTCTTTTTCTTGAAGGATATTGTGAAATGAAAATGAATGGAAAAAAATCCTTAACTTCTTAAGGAAACTGAAAATGCTTTCTTACCTTTTTCTTGTTCTCTTTGTGAAAACTATAGATCTGCACATCTCTACAGAGTTTACAGAACAAATATTATAGCATCCAGTGTGGCCGGATAGAAAACTAATATGACCACAAAAAGCATCAGGTTTTTCTCCTTAAGCTTTGAAAAAAAACTGTCATTTGATTCTTTTCTTAACAATTAGGAAACTTAAATTAAGAAAATTTTACTTTAAAGGAATACTTTCCATTGCTAATGAAGCATGTTACAAAATATGGATCACTGGGTTCAGTACTGACGTGGGATGCTGGGTTATCAGCCCCCCACCCCTGTCCGCCCCCGCCTTTATCTGGGACTCTTCGGATAATGAGTAAGGTGAAGGAGTAACCAAGAGGATATGTTATTAACACACCATAGGACCAGGAAGCTTCTTTTAAAGACAATGGGGAGCTCTTTCTGCCCTAATGTTCAGGTTTTTTGTGTGACAATAATATCCATACATGGGCACAAAATGATCGCTTTAACTTCTTAAAGGGCTAAAATCTCTACCAGGAAATCTTCACTTATAACATAGAACCCCCTGTCTTTCCTAATTCTCAATTCTGTTTTTTAATAGTCTTCAACTCTTTCCTTTGTGTCTCCCTGTCTTTTAAAGCAACTCAGCAAAGGCAGGTAATTACGGGAGGGCTTAATAAATTGAACTCAACACACTGAATATTTAGAAATAAAACAGAACAGTACAAACCCCCATGAGAGCCTTCTGAATGTTTGTTGACAACCATACCATTGGAGCTCGTGGTAGGGTGGGGCTGGCTTTGGAAGGTTCTAGAACGGGTGCCATACTGCCCTGAGAACTGTCCACTCTGGGGCGGCAGCTCATTCCACACACCACGTGAAGACGGGTGGAGGCTTTGCGGGGCCTCAGCAGAGGAGTTCAAACGTGGAGGCCAGACTAAATCCAGGTCCTGGGGCTCTTCTTTTAGTTTCTCTCCTTCTTTGCCAACTCGCTGATAGATCCGCCCAGTGCTGTCGTTCAGCAATCTTCTCATCCCTGTAATTTGCTTTTTTATTTCCATGCTTTCATCTCCTAATGGAAACAGGGCCAAAGTTAGCACTCTAAATTAGTGAAAGAGAAAACAGTTCACTAACCAAAAAGAAGAGAAAGAAAAACAACCCTTCTTTGGAAATGGGAAAGATGACTGACTCTATGAACTTAATCTGTAAAACGCAAAGGCAGGAAAACTGACTACGGTCTGAAAAAACCCATCCTATTCCTGGTGCCTCTCATTTTAACCTCTTTCTGCAAGTCGCTTATGATGAAAGAGGTTTCTTGAGAGTGTGTCATCAGGAACAAACATGACATTCCCTCTTTGGAAGCATTTTCTGAATGAGTAGGTGATGAGGAAACAGGCTGAGACAGAAGGTCAAGGATAGAACTGGACCGCGGAACCCCTCTGCTCTGATGGGCCACAGCCACCCGTGAGGAATGGGCAGGTCACTAAAGTGCTCTGCTCACTGTCTGTCAGCTTCACCAGGCGGGGCAAGGACAAGGAAGAAAGCCTGGACTGGCAGGGACGCAGGGCTTCACTACTGACACAATGTCCTCCAGGATGACTGGCAGGGATGCGGGGCTTCACTGCTGACACAATGTCCTCCAGGATGACACGCTGCCGCTGGAGACATCACCTTCAGAGAGGACGGCCGAGGAGACAGAGAGGCGCCGAGTGTGGCAGCATGGCAAGCGAGGGGGTTTTGTCTTTCTGGCACCCTGACTCCCATCACATCAGCCTGGTGATGACCGAGGGGTCCCTGCCACTCGAGGTCACTGGCGGTACCAGCACTGGAAGGGCGGAAGTGCAACCTCCCCACCGTGCCCTCCTCCCATGCCAAACGCACTGCCACCTCCCCTGCAGCGTAACTGTGTGCGAAAGGTCACAGGCCACTTTGAAATCCCACCTCACCTACACTGACTTCTTTTTTTAAGATTTTTCTCCCGTCTCAGGACATTTTTTTTTAAATGAAAGAACTTCTATACTGCACTGGGAGTACTTAATAAATATTAAAGATGTCTGTAATATTGTACAGATAGAAAATCTTTTTGGCCGGGCACAGTGGCTCACGCCTGTAATCCCAGCACTTTGGGAGGCCGAGGCGGGTAGATCACCTGAGGTCGGGAGTTCGAGACCAGCCTGACCAACATGGAGAAACCCTGTCTCTACTGAAAATACAAAATTAGCCAGGTGTGGTGGCACATGCCTGTAATCCCAGCTACTCACAAGGCTGAGCCAGGAGAACCCGGCTCACCCAGGAGGTAGAAGTTGTGGTGAGCCAAGATGGCACCATTGCATTCCAGCCTAGGCAACAAGAGTGAAACTCCATCTCAAAAAAAAGAAAAAGAAAAAGAAAATATTTTCTATCAATAATAATATCAGAGGATGCTGATATCTGTTAGGAGCTATTTCAAACACACTATCTTCTTAAACTGTGCATCAGCCAGTATCTTCATAAAGATGAAGAGAAATGAATTTTTTTTTCTCAAACCCAAAAGATAAAATCTTAGGCCACTGTTGGGCATGGTGGCTCACACGTGTAATCCCAGCCCTTCGGGAGGCTGAGATGGGAGGGTCATTTGAGCTCAGGAGTTTGCGACCAGCCTGGGCAATATGGAGAAACCCCATCTCTACAAAAAGTACAAAAGTTAGCCCAGCATGGTGGTGTGTGCCTGTGGTCCCAGCTACTTGGAGGCTGAGGTGGAGGGACTGCTTGAGCCCCGGAGGCAGAGGTTGCAGCGAGCCGAGATTGTGCCACTGCACTTCAGCCTGGGTGATAGTGGCAGACCCTGTCTCAAAAAAAAAAAAAAATCTTAGGCCAGGGTATGTGTGTGTAAACATTCATGCAGTTACTCTAATAAATGCTTGAAATTTAAACTGTAAGATAAAGAAGAGGCTAACAGACAGCATCTGTTAAGAAAAATACAGCTCCTACAAATAAAACACAGCACATTCAATATAATGATTGCACTTAGGATCAATTATAATGATCAATATATGTATATATAAGGATATGTATATATATATATATATGGATCAATATAATGATTGCACTTAGGATAAGCCAGGTTTCTCTGTAGAACTGGTAACTGCACAATAACCTAGCCGTTTTGTGCTTTCCAGTTAGATATTTAGCTTATTAATATATGTGTTATGTTACTAAATAAGGAAGTTTATTTTGAATTTACTGTTCACTATTTTGAAGTAAATATCTTTAGTTTTTAAAAATGATACTAAAAACATTACAGAATATATTAATTCTGTCTAATTGAACATGAGTGAACACGGAAATAACACAGATTTCCAAATTTACAATATTGCTATGTGTTGTTGGCATATGCTTGAGAGGAGAAATATTCTAATTTGAGATAAAACTATTTCTACTTCAAAACCCTGTGAAGATTACAATATATAAACAATAAATCATATTCCAGATTTTATGAGAATGAACGACCAAGCGAGATTTCAATAACGCAGAGTCAGCAAAATTTACTACTTTCTCGAGAGGCTACGGAACAGGGTGTGTCTGGAAGAGGTCCCAGAGGAATCCTGAAAGATAAGCCCACAGGCAAATGCGGTATTAATTTCAGCAACCAGACACATACGTTCCCGGCTAGTTAACACCACAATTCAAGCAAGAGGAGGCATCTTTTCTGTGTGGTTTCCACCCACAGCCCTCCCCATCAGGCCGGGTACGCCTGCACTGAAGTCCATGCAGAGACTAGCCTTCTCTGGCACAGGTTGGTGGCCGCCACCCCTGACCCCAGGCTCCCTGAACAGAGCAGCCATAGCCAGGCCACATGGGGCAGATACCCACCCCGGCTCTCAAGTCCATGCCGGCTTGCTTCTCTACGCTAACTGACACACCACAGGAGAAGGGATGTGTCTCCTGCCAAAGGTCCTGCCTCTGCTCTGTAGATATAATGCTAGGATAGATACAGTGCTACCATTAGGAACAGGAAGGCGTCACAAGGATTCTGGAACCTTCTGAGGGCAAATCTGCTTTGTCATGACCTCAGTTTCAGAGTTCCAGAACTTATGCCTATGAAAAGTACATGGCTGAAAATACAACCTGAGTTTTGCATAACTTTGTATTTTCATTTTGACAACCAGCATCCTAAGCTGCAGGTGGCAATGAGGGAGGAAGGTGGCAGGTGTGAGGGGTTCTGGCGGTGGGCTGCGCCTGCCGTGTGCAGAAACATGTCTCCCAAAGGCAAAACAAAACGAAACAAATACACAAAAAATCAGGACGTCGGGGGACTGAGGAGGAAGAAACAGTGCTGAAAGGAAGAGGGCAGAAGGCCAGAAGCAGGTCCCTCCTCAGAGGAAGTAAGCTCACGGCCTAGCTCACTGTGGCATGTTTTAAAGGATGGAACACATCCTTTAAAGGATGTGTGTGGCTCACACCTGTAATCCCAGCACTTTGGGAGGCTGAGGTGGGTGGATCACCCGAGATCTGGAATTTGAGACCAGCCTGGCCAACATGGTGAAAGCCTGTCTCTACTAAAAACACAAAAGTTAGCTGGGCGTGGCAGCGCGCGCCTGTAGTTCCAGCTACTCGGAGGCTGAGGCAGGAGAATCACTTGAACCCGGGAGGCGGAGGTTGCAGTGAGCCAAGGTTGTGCCACTGCACTCCAGCCTGGGCAACAGGGTGAGACTCCATCTCAAAAAACAAACAAACAAACAAACAAACAACAACTAAAAGGATGGAACACAGAAAACTGCAGTAACTGCAGAAGTCTGTGCTGAGAGGAGAGCTGAGAGGTGAGCTGAGAGTCGGCAGGGAAGGTTGAAGAAGGGCAGAGTGTGGAAAGTTTCTTAGGGGAGATGACGGGACGTTCAGGAATGGTCTCTGGGGTTTACTGAGTCACACTCTCTTCATCCAAAGCAGCAGAAGCAGCTGAGCAGGTCACCCCTGCAGCTGCTGCCTAGGAGGAGGGAGTCCTGGGGCTCTACTCCACAGCAGGGAATGATGAGTGACAGGCTTTGGCAGACAGGAAGAAAGAGGTTTCCTTGCACATTTGGGGCAGATGGGGCAGAGGATCAGAAACGAGGCCTGAAGACTCCAAGTGACAATGACAAAGAAGCTGAGTCAACCTAAATAATCTGGGGACAGTGGGTGCTGGGAGCAGATGAGCAGGCTGAGCCGTAGAAGCTCGTTGAGTGTGGTGCAGTGTTAGTGTGGGACAGGACAGGCTGGGCTATTACACCCACACCTGGTCTCGCCTCCTAACTACGCCCACCTGCTACTGGATACTAGCCAAGCCACTGAATATTCTCTGGTTTCCTAAATCCTAAAGCAAGAGTCTGAACCCTAACCCGGGGAGGGGCACATGGTAGTCCAGGAGGGGCACAGGATTTTCACCATCACCAAGGTGTTAACCAAGCACTTTGTGGCTCTAGAAGTCCTTTTCGGAAGACAGGCTTCTTCTATCATAGTGGAATCCAAGTTCTTTGATAAAAAAAAAAATTGGTGAAAAGTATACAGGAGATTGAGATTGGAAGCATTCACTGACTTCTACTGGTATTTCCAGTTATCATTAGTCAATGACTTCTCCAGGTATAGATACCAGGAAAAGGAAGCTCTTTGGAGCAACGAGCTCTCTAGCGAGACAGGATGCTATAAGGAAACCTGTGCATTTTTCCTGATCTCTTTCCAAGACGCTGAATCCTTTTCAGAAAAACAAACACAAAGAAATCTTACTAAAATGGATCCATGCCACGTGACTACCTTATTGGCAGCCTGAAATCCTTTGGAGTTTAGTAACTATACTCCTTGGACAAGATCTAAAAAGATTGTATGCTGGATTCTCCCCCTCACTAAATTTCAAGACTCTACTAGATCACGTTCCTTTACGCAAAGAATTTATGACACATAGTCTTGCAGGATCTGATACATGTGAGGGCAACACAGAAGTCACCACACAAGGTTGCCCTTAACTTGGCTAGGAGGGAAGGATCCACTACGTGGAACACGATTATTCACAGGTAATCACGATAAAAGATGGTAACAAACAAACAGAGAGAGAGTGCAGCGAATGCTCATCATTTTGTGTTGCCTTGGCATCCATTTTAAATATAAGTGGGAGTTTTTCATTCCAGAAGCAAGGCTCTGTCACCCTTGACAGTTTCCAGTTCTATTCGCTGCACTCCCGGTTCCTCAGTGTGGTCGATCCAGACATCTGCTTTATACAACTGCTGCCTGGTGACCACCTCCCTATAGGACAGCTAGATGCAGCCTGCTGGCCCTCGCACCCCACGTGGACTGTGCAGATATGCCACAGTAACTCCCTCTCAGTCGCTGCGTGACCTCCTGCAACCCCTGCCTGCTTGCTTTCAGCCCATGAATTACAGCTCCCTACAGGAAACCTGTGTGGATAACGCTCTGGACCCAATAAAGGTACTGGCCATGGGTTCCTTTCTCTCCCCTGCCAGGCCACATGGGGCAGACACCCGCTCTGGCCTGCGTGTGTGTGGCCTCCAGGGGTGTGCTACCCTCCCCGGGGTCCGTAAGTACTAAAACTTCTTAAACTCTCACACTGTGCTTGTGTCATTAAAGGCCCACAGTCCGACCCCTGACTGGGAGCCTGCCCCAAAGGGACCTGTGCTTGTGGATCTCTTGCTGGCACTTGTCCGGGCCTCTGGTGGCTGCCGAGGACAATGCTATCAGTTAAGTTAATAATGAAACTCAAAGAGTTCCATCCAAAACAGAGCAGTTGCATGTGTGCCCATCTATATGCCTCCTTATTAGGAAAATTCCTGGTAACAGTCACCCTGTCTGTGCCCTACAAATGTACCAGTGCTAATGTACAGCAGGCGTTCCATAAACCTTTCTTAAGTAATTAAAAAAACCCTGCTTATCAAAAACAGAATGAAGTCCAGAACGCAACACTAAGATAGTAAACAAATAACAGTAAAGAATGAAAACGTATCAGAAATAAATTATTTGACAAATATTTATCAAGCACCTCCTAGGCTCCAGAGATACAAAGATCATCGGGTACAAATTGAAAGGTACCCCAACTCTCTCAACATCTCTTACCTGAATCTCTTTATATTGACCTCTTGCTCCAAACAATGGTCCTGGTTTTCCCAGCCCACTGACCCCTGCCTGTTTTAACCGTGTGCCCTGGAACTCTACTTGTAAACTGCCCCCCGGTTGCAGATGGCGCGCTCTGCTTCCTTGCTAGAGCTAGACCCGCCTCTTCCCTGTGGATCCTGCCTTCCCTGTTGGCCCCGCATGAAAATTATTCATTCTCCCTTCCTTTGAGGCTGCAGAGGAGACTTGGCTTTCCTCTTGCTCCCCGAAACACTGCTCTTTTAACCCCTGGAAGAAGCTCACAGAGGTGTATTACCTTGCATCCCTCTTCCCAAGCAGCAGTTCTGCGAGCCAGGAGTTTAAGATTCATAGGAGATGAGGCAGGCAATGGAGCTGGAGCGCGTAGTGAGGCCACCCTGCTAGGGCACCACATGCAGGGTGAAGGCAGAAGAATTGTACACTGGAGCCAATGGGTTATCACTGGGTAACTTAAGATTCAGGTCTCTTTTCATATAAGGATAGTAAATAATCAGATATATCCTACACAAAAACAATTCTGGCAAAATTATGGTGAAACCGGTATGGCATAGAGGAACCTGGCTAGAATGTTATCACGGAAGGCTCTGTGAATGGCAACGTCAGTCTACCAGGATTTTCAGGATGGAAATGGAGAGAGATGGAGAGAGAGAGAGACACTGAAGAAGTTTAATCAAATGGGCTTGGGATTAGCTGGATTTGCAGGGGGTGGAGGCGGGAAGAATCCATGAATGATAACCCCAAGGTTTCCAGCTTGGGTCACTGAATAGATATAAACACCAGTAGGAGAACTGGAAAAAGATGCGTGCAAGGGAGTGGAGATACGGAGTCTAGTTTCGATGAAGAAAATCTGGATAAAAGCAGGCAATGGGAAACGCAGCTACTGGGTGCATGAGGTTGAGCATGAAGCCATATTTCGGTTTTATCCACGAGTAGGCTGGCCCCTCTGGACTGAGTAAGCCCCTGAGAGTCATGGGTAATTTGGGGGGTGGAGGACATCTTATAGAGAGGTATTAGATCTTCTACTAATCTAGCATGTAAAGAACTCAAAACATTCATTTATTAGTAGATATTTAAAAAGATATGACTTCATATAATTCTAAGCTGGTAAAGTGAGTCAAACCTATCCCTCCGGAATTCCCAACCCGAGGCAACTATCCTCTTGATCAGAACTGACTGACTCTCTCTCCCCGCGCCAGTCTCAAACCCATCACTCAGGGATGTCACGTTCGGTGACTTACCTGAGCAGAATGGACAGAGGGCATCTGAAAGAAATGGGGTCCAATCCTACCGCTACACTCAGTATTACACTATCATGTCCCGTTTTGTCCTATGTTGAAGAGGCCATTGAGAAACTTGAGGAGATAATGAAAAAGCCAATTGAACAGATTAAAGGAACAAGGAAAGATGAAAGGGGGGCTGGGTTCTTTCACTAATAAATGGCCACTGAGTGACTTAATTATCTCTAAATATACTACGCAGTATTATGGGTAGGACATTGTTCTTTATCAAAAAGAAAAACAATCAACTGAAAATGCAGCTTCCAGCCTGAAGGTGAGGCCACAGATGGTCTTAAAGAGCTGGACTTTCCAGTTTGTAAATACCAGAAGCAGTGCAGAAGCATCTGCAGGAGAGGTGACAATGAGAATGCATCTCTGTTTGTGGTGATGAAAAAGCTCTGGAGGTGGTTGCACAACACTGTGAACATATTTGAAAGAAAAATGCTTTAAAACTCCTTGCATTTTTTAGGGGGCAGGTAATGGCATGTTAAAGAGAAAGAGTTTATCAGTGAGAAATAATAAGATAACCAGGATTATACTATATGGTCCAAAATATTTCCTCTTAAGAACTCATAGAGGTTGGCATGGAGCCATGCTGTGGATAGACTGATGGGCGGCCTGTCAAATGGGAGACGGGTGGGAGCACGGAGCCAGGGCCTTCAGGCTTGCGGGCAGCTCTCCGCACAACCTCCACAAGTGAGCTGAAAGAAGAGGAATCTGAAACGGACCCTGTGCTTTGAGGACCTGAGGCTGGCACCTCTTTCCAGACCCCATTAACATGCAGATGCCATCAAGGTCCCAGCTGGCAGCCTGCAGGGACAACAGCCATGTTTATGAGGGACACACAAGACTGGGAGTCGAACTCAGCAAAAAAAGGTGTGAAAAGCATCAGTCTATGGAACAGGGCGGTGGTTTTCCAAACAAGTCCTTTTTTTCCCAAGTGCAATCTAAAGTGGAACCCCAATAAATAAAGAAGAGCAAAGCTCTGCTGAGGAGACTGCGCCAGAACCCGATTCCTGAAGCCGCCCTTGGAAGATGCTCAAGAACTCCAAGGGCTCCACACTGCATAGGCTGAATGCCACGGAAAAGGAAAGACCAAAAAGTGGCCATAGAATCATTTAATTGCATGAATCAAATACCATGAAAAGGAGTATCTAGACACAAATATATCTCCACGTGCTTGAGGGTCCTGTTCAGCTGAGAACTACAGATAGAAAATAATTAAGCAGCCCAATGTATACATGGCATTTACATTTAAAGGATAGCTAAGACCCTTTTAAATCTGTTGAGATACTAGCAGGTTCACTTATCCACTTAATAAATATTTACTGTACTACTACTAAATTATGAGACACAATGTGACCTAAAAAAAAAAAAAGAAATGTAATACACAGTCTCTTCCCTTCAGGAGTTTACAGCCTAGCACAGGAGACAAAAGAGTGTGTACACAGCTCTAAGAGTATAATGGCACTCTTCTGATCGACGGGCAGGCCTAAGCGGCACGGCGGTCAACCCCAGCCAGGGGACAGGACCACTTTGTAATCATGGCTGAAGATGTGAAGCCAGGACAGGTACCAAGAAGGAACGCCAAGGATCCTAGTGGGAAAACAGGTACTGAAAGCCAAAAAGGCACAAAGGGCTTGAGATGGGCAGTTAGGGTCAAAAAGAGCAAAGAAATACCAGGAAATGAAGCAAGAAACAGCTGTGCAAAATGAGCTATCACATGGCTTCTCAAACTTTTCCCTCAAAGAACACAGAAAGCCAAAGGAGAGTAAGTATCTATGAGAAGTTTGGGGACAGAGTCCTAGAAGGGGAATAAGGAACAAACAATTTTCTTAGATGTCCTTATGTTTTCTCTTAAAAACTGAATGCAAGTACTGTCCTATACTCTCTTTGTTTTTGCATTTAATTTTAAAACAATCTTCTATCCACCAAGATGTGCAGCTTCCTACGGACCCTGGGCCCCAGCACTGGGCACCCACAGTTACATGTTTGCCAGCTGAAAAGCAAGGCCGGGGTGGGTGGGCTGGTCCATCCCAGAGGCAAGGGCTGGTGCCTGTGAGTCAGGCTCTTCAGCGTCGCCAGCTACACTTCCCAGGAGCACAGTTACGGTGTCCGTGACTGAACAGACAAAACTAAGGGAACGCATGATCAATGCCTTAGAAATCATGTGACAAGTGTTTCAGGAATTACAGAGAGAAAAAGAGATCACTTCACCCTGGGAGGACTACGCCTCAGAAAGATGGCAAGACTGGAGGTGGTCAATAAACAACACCAGCATTTCCATGCGCACTTTGGGGAGGAGAAAAGAGAACGGCACTGAACAAAGCTTGAGGGCAGAGAGAAGTGAAGTGGGCAATGGCGAATCAGCGAACTTAGCTGGAGTTAAGGCAATGAATGGGGCAAAGTCAAAAACAAAAGGACCCTGACACTTTGACTTCATCCTCAAAGCGACAGGAGATCAATGAAGGTTTTTGTAAGAGCGATAGGACACAGTTAGAACTACTCAGTGAATTCAAAGATTTTTGTCTACTTATTTCTCCTCCAAATGTTCTTACATTGTGGAAAGCAAAGTTTTATTTTATAATCAATATAGCATGGCTGTCCAGTGTTCCCTGATGAGTAACTGCATCTAACATTAAGCAACTAGGTCTGAAACCACCACTTCAAGTAATATTCAAGAATAATCAAGTCAAAGAGTTAAATCTGAAATGCATGGAAAAGGTCTTATAAATCAATAAAGATGATGATGAATACTAATGATGGAAAAATGGGCAAAGGACATGAACATGTAATTCACAAGAAGAAAAAAATGATCAATAAATATTTTAAGTATCTTATCTCCCTAATTATTAATGTAATGAAAATTAACATAAAATTCTTTTCCTTTCTATGTAATTATAGATTCAAAAAGCCCATTTTTGGTGATAGTTGAGGGTCACAGTAACTCTCATAGGCTGTTGGTAGGGATGTAATTTGGCAAAACCTTTTTGGCGCAGAATATGGGAATTCCACTTACCAAAATTTACGCTACAGAAATATTCCAACAACTACCTATGAATATTCACTACAGCATCATTTTACAAGGGAAATATTGGGAACAATGTAAACATTTATCAACAGAACATTAGATAAATGAATTATGGTACAGCAGTAGAACGAAATTATATCATTTCACATCTATAAAGAGTGAAATAGACCCTTCTAGAGTCATTTGGAAGTATGTGAAAGACAAATTATTAGCTTCAAGAAAGGAGATCATGATCATCTCATTCACTACAGGATAACTAGGGGCTAAATCTGCCTGGTTCCAAATAGGCAGTCAATATGGATGAAATAAATAGAGACTAGGTTAAGTGAAAAAAGTTGCAACATGTTATATAGCATAATTCTATTTTCTTTTTCTGTGACACACACACACATTTCACACACACCTCTATTGGTAATAGTGGTTATCACTGGAGAGTGTGATTCGATTAAAAAAAAAAAAAAACTAGTCAAGGGCCGGGCACAGTGGCTCACACCTATAATCCCAGCACTTTGGAAGGCTGAGGTGGACGGATCACTTAAGGTCAGGTGTTCAAGGCCAGCCTGGCCAACATGGTGAAACCCCATCCCTACTTAAAAAATACAAAAATTAGCTGGGTGTGATGGTAGGCACCTGTAATCCCAGCTACTCAGGAAGCTGAGGCAGGAGAATCGCTTGAACCCAGAAGGCGGAGGTTGCTGTGAGCTGAGATCCCGCCACTGCACTCCAGCCTGGGCAACAGAGTGAGACTCCGTCTCAAAAAAAACAACAATCCCAAAACCCCAAATAACTAGTCAAGTGTATTAGTGAGAAGGGGAAACAGTAGAAGGAGTTTGACCTACAACTCACTGTGAACAATCAATTGAGGTAACTCACTAACTTCAGACCAGCTGAGATCTTTTACTTTTTATTTTGTTTTTGGCTTTATAAATTGTTTAAAAAATGGTTTCAAAATGAATATATATGACTGTTTTGAAGGAAAAATGATCTAGAAGAATTATTTACAAACTCTTCTTTGTGGTATTCTCAAGCTGGGTATAAGGCAACTGGTAGATGTAGCTGTGGACCTGAAAACATCACAGTGAAATTGGGCAGGAACGACTGACTCAGCAGCAGCTAGACGGCAGCAAGAAAAGTCAAGCAGGGAGATGCTGGGGTGTGGCATGTTTTGTAATCCCTGGAATACATGCTAAGGCCACTTTCTCTTGAAACTCATTACAAGTCATGTATCCTTAAAAGGAATTTGGATGTATTTAAGGGAAAGAGTGTTAAAGCTATGAATACCACTTACAGAGCACTTAGTACGTACCAGGCCTCTGGTAAGCACCCTGCCTACATTGAATCCTGACACCAAGCTAAGAGGTTCGAGCACTGGCATATACATTTTACCCAGGAGATGCAGAGACTGTGAGGTGAGAGATCTGCATTGGATGCATCAGGCTTCCGGGTCCCTGTGCTACACTGCTCTACTAAGCTGCTCAAGGAACTAGCTGAATGGCAGGAAGGACTCCATTCATGAGACTATCAAGCCGGTGTCCAGGGAGCTGTCACAACAAGACGTGGGTGCCGTGTGAACTAGCTGGTACCTTAACTACCTAGGAATGTTAGCACACAGGGTGGAAACAAGGAAATCACTGGACCAACCATCTTTACAGATTCTGACTTAGTTGCACTGCTCCAAATTAAGAAGAATGAGGCTATTTCCTTTTAAATTGGAAATCTGTACTTGGGAGGCTGAGGCAGGAGGATCACTTGAGCCCAGAAGTTTAAGGCTGCAGTATGCTACAACCATGCCTGTTAACAGCCTCTGCACTCCAGCCTGGACAACATAGCGAGATCCTGTCTCTTAGAAAAAAACAAACTGGAAACTTGGTCCATGTGAAGCCTGTTAGTTCTACAAAAGCCAAAGATGAAAACTTCAGAAAAGCGAAATAAAAGTCTATGTTCACGATTCTATGAAACACACAGCAAAAGTCTCCAAAGGCTGACAATACACCTAGGAAAAATAGAACAAGATTGTAGATTAAGAGCTGCTTCTGAATTCCTACAGTAACACAAGTCTTGCCTTCATTCAACAAGAAAATGTTCACAATTTACTATTTGCAAAGAGACGCCCTTTTCAATATAAGTTGAAATGCTGATCCTCTGCTCTCCTGTACAGAAAACTTCTAAGAGAGTCTTGACACAGAAATGCAAATCTCCCCTCCTTCCTGAGATGTTAATTCCACATCTACCTCATGGATCAGTTAAGTATGAACATCATTAAGTACCGTCTGGATTATATTTCTTCAGTCATTTAAATTTTTTAAATATTCTGAGTTAAACACACATGTTATTGCACAATTTCATTTTCAATGTACATATTATTAATAATGATGACAAACAGATCACATTCACAATGGCTTTTTCTTCCAAGGATCTCAAGGGATTTGGATAACTTGGGCCCCAAGGGACCTGGAGAATGGCAGCCTTCCCTGAGTGAGTCTTGTGGGAAATCTCTGGGGCTAAGGCAACAGTAACTTAAATCAGTGTCTTCCAAGCTTTTCTGACCATGGTTCACAGCAAAAAATACATTTTTCATGATGACCTAGAACGCACATACAGACATGTATACCATGCACACAACTCTTAACAACAGTGTGAGGAATTTGTCTTTCCTGCACACAGTGTACTTTGATGTTTTCTATTCTACTCTATTTCTTTCTTCTTCTTCTTATTGCTATTGTTACTGTTGTAGTGTCAGTGACAATCCACTAAATTGATATCATGACCTACTTACAGGTCACAACCACTGGTGTGCAAAACATTGCCTTCAGTGTCCACAGTTTTAGGACGCTGGCCTAGGCAGTCTTCTCGTCCTCCATGCTCTTCCTGGATTCACCGTCCTCTCTCCTGGCTCCACTGACTACCTGCACAAGAGGACTCCAGCCCAGATTCCACCTCAGGGCTCCAGAGCCAGACATCCAATTGCTTACCAGATAGCCTCACTTGGACATCTCAAAAGCAACCTTAACATCATGTCTAAAAATGTTATTTTATCATGACCATCCCCTAGCCTTAGTACATGGGCCAACTCAGCTGTCTGAGCCAAAAACCTAGGAGTTATTCCTCCTCCCCTCCCTCCCACAGCTGATTCGTCACCAAGTCCTGCTTCTTGTAACTTCTAAATTACTTTAGAATTCGACTGCTTCTCCCCACCACCACCCCATTCTTGGTATCACTCCATGGGGCTACTGCCACAAGCCTTCAGGATTGCTCCCCTCCCATTCTACTCCACCCTGAAGCTAGAGTGATCTTTCAAAAATGCAAATCGAATTACACTGCGGACCTCCATGGAGTGCCAGTATCCCCAGGATGCAGCTGCAGCTCCCCGAGAGGCTGGGCCTCCTTGCTGTTGCTCCAGCCCTGGCTCCTGCCACATTTCTCCTATTCTATGGTGGCGTCTGGCTCTTGGGTCTGGCTGCACATGAGAACCACTGGGGCATCTTTTAAAAAATAAAAGTGCCCGGGACTCTATTCAAGACAATTCAATCGGAATCCAAGAAGCGACTGACTGTCTGTGCAGCCCTGGCCCTGCCAAAGGCCTTTTCCTGTGTCTCAGAAGCTGGTCCCCACATGCCGCCCCTTCTGTGTCCTCAGCCCCAACACCACATTGGCCCTTCAGGTCTCAGTTTCAAGTTCATTTTCTCAAGGGCCGTATTCCTTAATTCCCCAGGCCTGGGAGGGCTCCTGTCCCATGTTCCCACAGAATCCTTAATTTCTCTTATCACAATCTAGTGGGTTCTACAACCTCCCAGCCTGGCCTAGTGGCTTCAATAAATATCTACAATAGGAATATATTAACATCAATTCTAATAACAGATATGACGAGAAGATATGGTTGAGGAAAGCTGACGGAAAAACACCACCACTGATGTGCAAGAGATAAACCCACATCGGAGGCATCCGTGCAGTTCTCCTTCTTTCTGCAGAGCGTGCAGCGGGGTGGCAAGCAGAAGCCATTTGGTGCCTAAATTCGGCCACATCTTCCCATGAAAGCCTTCCCCGAGGGACATGTCTCATCTCCATCTTCTTCCCAGTTCATTGCAGATGACGTGTGGGAAATTCAGTTGCCCCTGCCTCGACAAATGGGAAGACAAAGCTGCCTGTCCAGAATGATCAAGTAAACCAGGGAAGTTGGGTCGGACGTGGGCCACCCTGCTCTACCGTGTGCCGGCACCAGGCTCTCCCTCCCAGCGGAGAGTTAAGAAGAGGAACACTGAACTTGTAGAGAAATGCTAAAGCTAATATTCCTGCAGCAACTCCTCAGGCACATTGCATGCTGTGCATATTAAGGTACCCATTAAAGTCTTGCTAGTAATTGAAAAAATTATCTATGTGCAATGAGAATGAGTTAATGCAACAGAGGAACCTTAACTTTTGCATCTCCTGACTTTTTACTTTTAAGAGGTACCTGAACCTTGCGCTTCTGTGGGGTTCTTTACATTTCCTATGTAGGTGTTAAGTCATACTTGAGATATAATTCCATTCACCATGCAAGCAACTTCATAGTCTATTCTATTGCATCAACTTTTTCTGTAAAAATAAATTGTTAAGGATATTATTCCTGGAACAGAATAAATTCTTGGAATCACTGAGTAACTTATGTAGCGTTCCACTGTTCCAAGAACACATCACTTATTTTATCATGACAATGTAAAGGTATTAATCTTTTGGCTTCCATTTCAACAATGAGAAATGCTGCGAGAGACACAGACACCTGCATTACATTTCAGCTCAAGTTTATATCATCCATAAACATCTCTGTTTTGGACACCTCGGCCAAACAAATGCTCACAGAATACTCTATGTAGCATTCGATTTTATGGAACTATAAAAGTTCCTTGCTGTTAATTACAGAGACAAATGTCTCATCACACATTTGGTTACCAGATAGCAGTATAATTAGTTTTCTCCATTAACCTTTCAGATATAAAATTTGATTTCAAGTAAAAAACATTGTAAACCCCTTGGAATCTGAATAACAGTATATTTCTGCATGTTTGAAAAACATGCAATACTAAGAAAACAATTGTATGGATTCTTATTTACAAGGATATTGGTTGTATGGAATACTGAAAGAAAATGTCTCTCAACTTTGTAATGATTTGAAAACATATTATGAAATATGCGTGCAATAAGCTATCCTTTGTAGAGAAATGAGGCACAGTAACCTGACACCCAGTGGAATGTGCCCTTTGACCTCTCTCTCCTAACTATGGTCATGTGGCCGAAATGTTCAGCACAGCCTCTCATCCGCTCCCCCTTCATCCTGGCATCTGTGAGACAATGGACGAGGGTGGTGTGTTCAGTTGATGGCAATGGAATAGTTTTTTTCCTGTTTAAAGTCAAATTGCCTTCAGGATGACTGATCCCACAACCCTGGCCTGCTAAGGACCATGCTGTAGCTTACATTCATAGAGAGTGCATTTGACGGACACAATGTGTAGATGGGGTGCTGTCAACAATGGTGTACGTTTACGCTGCCAACATGTGGAGAGTGGGATGAAGACCTCATGCGCCGCATGGGACAATCCTGCACAAGGAAACGGCCTCATCTCAATCAATCGTCTCACTCTGATCTACTGATAACTGGAGGCACATTACCTTTTAACACGGTTTAACATGGAACTCATTCATTTATTCAAGAATAGTTATTAAGAGTCTACTCTGCGCCAAGGAATACTACAGTAGGAATACAGCATTGGACACTCAGAGTCTTGCCCTGAAGGAATTCAAACTGAGACTGGAAGGATAAACAAAAGATCACGGAGGCAAAGGTAGTCGAGGTCACTCTAGGCAAAGAGGCCGGCAGAGCACATGCCAGGGCCCTGGTGTTGCAAGATTCCAGGGGTGCTGTCCCTTGTGCCATGTGAGTCCGCGAGGCCCGGGGTGGCGCGGAGGCTGGTGACACACAGGGGCACAGGAGTGCATCCTATTTCAGAGTTAGACTTTAAAGGAGGGAGACTGCTACCTATTAAAATAGAAAACAGGCTGGGCGTGGTGGCTCACGCTGGTAATTCCAGCAGTTTGGGAGGCCAAGGCAGGCAGATCGCTTGAAGTCAGGAGTTCAAGACCTGCCTGGCCAACATGGTGAAACCCCGTCTCCATTAAAAATACAAAAACTAGCCAGGCGTGGTGGCACGTGCCTATAGTCCCAGCTACTCGGGAGGCTGACGCAGGAGAATCGCTTGAACCTGGCGGTGAAGGATGCAGTGAACCAAAATCGCGCCACTGCACTCCAGCTTGGGTGACACAGCGAGACTCTAACTCAAAGGAAAAAAAATTATTTAACAAATACTTATGATATTTCCTAGAATGTGCCAGACACTGTTCTGCAAACAAAAATGCAAAGAGATCAGGCTAGATGATAGCAGGATACATACAGGCTTTGAAGAGTTGATACCAAAGGAGGCTTTTGGATTTCCAGTGCCAAAGACCATTATATGTAAGTGTTTAAGTAAAAGACTGTATTTCTCAGTGTCCATTGAAGATTTTTGTGACCATACAAAAAATAAGTGTTGATTGGAATATCTGGTTATATTCTTTAAGAAGCAAGCAGAACAAATAAATTAAGCAAGCATTTGTTGCCCTATTAGGGTTTTCTGGTGGCTTTTTTTTTTTTTTGAGACAGGATCTCACTTGTTGCCCAGGCTGGAGTGCAATGGTGCTATCTCAGCTCGCTGCAACTCCCACCCACCGGGCTCAACTGATCCTCCCACCTCAGCCTCCTGAGTAGTTGGGACTATGCAGCATGACACCTGGCTAATTTTTGTATTTTTTTGTAGAATTTTTTTTTTTTTTTGCAGAAGAGTGGTAAGCATGTCAATGAGGTGAGGAAGTGCACAGCCTAAAACATAAGGAAGGAGAGCCGCTGCAGGAATGAAAAGTGGTCTGGTATGGCTGCTGCACATGGAGGCAAGAGAGGAGTGTCAGGAATCAGCTCGAAGAAGTAGACGGAGGCAGTTCGTGCAGGGTCTCAGCTGTCATGCTAGGGAGTTTGGGTACACTTAGATGATAAAGAATTTCAAGCATCACACCTATAATCCCAGCACTGTGGGAGGCCAAGGCTGGAGGATTGCTTGAGGCCAGGAGTTCAAGACCAGCTGGGGCAACAGAGGGAGACGCTGTCTCTACAAAAAATAAAAAAATTAGCCGGGCATGGTGGTGCATGCCTGAAGTCCCAGCTACTTGGGAGGCTGAGTACCTTGAGCCCAGGAGTTGGAAGCTTTAGTAAGCTATGATCACACCACTGCACTCGAGCCAGGGCAACAGAGCGAGAGCCTGTCTCTGAAAAATGGAAAAGAATTTCAGGCAGAGGGGCAGCCCCAGTTGCACACGATACTCTCAGGAGCCGAAAGGCACCGTGTGGATCGCAATGGCTGCAGGTTCAGGTTTCTGCCCTTCGCCAGCCCCGCTCCCCTGCTACTGCTGAGGCACTGCTGTCCAGGTCACTTTCTCTCCGATAATCTGCTACTTATAAGGATAACAGACTTCCCACGCCAACATCCCAGGTCTATTTTTAACTTTGAGATGCAAAACACGCTGGTTCAAAATCCTTATTTCACCGTATAGATGGCCATATGATTTTCCTCAGAAAACAAAATCACAGGGAGGCTGAATTGTCAACACGTTTCCTTAGATTCTATCCTTCATGAATTTATTATTTTTTTTCAATGATTTGGTCATGACCAGTGTAAGAAAAGTAAAGACCACAATATATCACACTTTTCATTTATAGGGCAGTTGCTGAACCACAATGAGCCTTCCTGAGAAACAGAAAGAGGTGGCTTTTCCCCAGGACAGCTGCTGCCCCCATGCGGGCCGTGGCGAGCAGGCTGCAGGCTGCATGTCAGCCCCACTGGCCCCTCACAGGGCCCCCTTGGGCAGGTACAACTTCGGTGGCTGTGTGCGGGGGCCCAACTCCCTCAGAAACCCGACAGGCACTAAGGTTTGTTGGTGTGATCTTTAATACATGGCTTTATGTCCTTAAATTAAGGTAGAAAAGCTTGCTTCATGTGAAATCTGAGAAGTCAACAATGTCAACATCAGTTTACAGACGGGCCAGCGCTATCTTAAGCACCTTTCTAAAGCTGTACCTGTGTTAGAGCAGAATAAGGAACAAGCAGAACAAATGTGATTTTCCAATTTTGGTTTCCAACATGTCACTGGCTTTCATATGTGAGTTCTCCTTTTCGGTGTCTTCTGGATTTGAAAAAAGAAGTTGTATCTCACAAATCAACATCAGAAATCCCAAATTTCTACTCTAGTATGTTACAGAAGCTTAAAGTTAAATGAGGCATCTTTTAGTTTGGCTCACTAAATGTCTCTAAAATCTCAATATAGCAGTATACTTTACAATAAATCTTCAGAGTCCTAACGACAGTGTCCAATATATTCATGCATTTAAATCACATATCTGAGGACCTATCAGCAGAGTACCTATTACGGATACAGCATTGTGCTAGGTTCTCAAAGGATCCAGAATGAACTCAGGTCACACTTGCCCTCTAGGATCTGACAATTTACATTAGGAGCGATTAGGAGAGTCCTGAAAATAAACAACCACATTTCAATGTGGCAGCTGTTAAGTTTCGGGGGAGGATCTGCAGGGTGACTTGAGCACAATAAAGCCAAACACAAAAATAAGTAAATATTAGGCATCACATGGTAAGTGCCAGAAAAGAGTAATGTTATTACTTAGTGCCCAAGTGATCGGAAGAATAGATAACTCCTAGGCTGGGCACGGTGGCTCACGCCTGTAATCCCAGCACTTTGGGAGGCCGAGGCAGGTGGATCACGAGGTCAGGAGATCGAGACCATCCTGGCTAACATGGTGAAACCCCGTCTCTACTAAAAAAAATACAAAAAAATTAGCCGGGTGTGGTGGCGGGCGCCTGTAGTCCCAGCTACTCGGGAGGCTGAGGCAGGAGAATGGCGTGAACCTGGGAGGTGGAGCTTGCAGTGAGCCGAGATGGCGCCACTGCACTCCAGCCTGGGCAACAGAGCGAGACTCCGTCTCAAAAAAAAGAAAGAAAAAAAAAAAGAAAAGATAACTCCTAAATCTGGGAGAAGGAGAGAGAATGGGGTAATAAAAACAGAAATACAGTGTTTTCCAGTTTGAAAAAGCGTTTTACCATACAGGATTTCGCATGTGCGTCAGGAGGGCCAACGTTGTTCTTCTATTACAGAAGATGAGGAAAACCCCTCAAGAGTGTTATCCAAGGTGTTAGAACTGGAGCCTGAGATTCAAAGCAAGGTTTTCTGACTCTAAATCCAACTTCTCTCTGCTACGCTATGTAAACTGAGAAGGCTTACAGGCCAAGGTAATATTTGAATTGAGCTTTAAAAACCGATAGGAGAGACAGGATTTTACTAGAAGGAGTTTGGAAATGGGGTAAGGAATGGTAGGAGGCTAGGATGGAGAAGGAGCCGCAGTGAAATGGCAGAGATGAGAATGGGAAGGTGCTTTAGGAGGGAATGATGTGATCAGTTTGACACAGCACATGTTTTCAGTGAGGGTGAAGAGCAAGAGAAGGCTGGAAGGGCGGTTTAGAAACAGACAGCGAACTGAAAGAGAGAGGAGAGCGGGGCCTCGCTCCTCCAAGGCAGCATGGTACAGTGGAAAGATCGTGGTCAGGCCATGTCCAAATTCCAGATCCAGGCTCTTGTCTCCTAGTTCTATGACCTTACGTACATTAACAATTCTAAAGGCCCATTTTTCTCATATAAAAGTAGAAATGACAATACCTTCTCAGAGCTGGTCTTAGTGTTAAATGAGATAAAGTTCGGAAGTGCCCAGCACACACGGGAGGCAGTAAACAAGCCCTAGCTCCTTTCTTCCCAGCAGGAGGGGCTTTCCCAGGCAGTAGCTCCTGCCCACCCCATTCCTCCTCCCTGTGGTGCCTCCTCTGCACCTGGAAGTCCTGGTTTAGGAAGCCGGTTGGCTCAAGGGAAGGCGGTTACATGAAAGCTGTGGACAGGGAGATGCAGACGTGGTCGGGTCAGACCGCGCATACTAAACACTCAGTGAAGGGCTCTGCCTTGATTCTGGAACCCATGACAAGGCAGCTGAAGTCTCTAAGCAGGAGAGAGGGTGAGAAGTTACGTACTGAGATCAGCCCACGTGGGCAGATTGGAGCAAGGAGTTGTGGCAACTCTGACAAGGTGAAGAACTCAGAAGTGGATGTCAGGAGACCCCACTGGAAGGTGTGGTCAGCTACTAATGACCATGTAGCCTTGGGCAAATCACTTTCATCCCTGAGTTGAGGTTCCCATTTGTAAAACATGAGGCCGACCCAACACCAACCTCACAGTGTAGCTGCAATAGAAACTAAATGAGAGATGGAGTGCCCGGATGGCCTAACTACAAATGCCTCCCAGACTTTAGGCAACAAGTCATACGTGAGAACGACCAAGTTCTGCATCCACAGCTACCGAAACATATGTTTATGTGCACATAAATTGAAAGCAGCCATCGGTATTTAAGTTCCCTCAAGAGGCTCTCCAAACTTTGACTTTGCTTGCAATTGTTTTTGAAGCCATTTTTCGGTCCTAGAGTATAATCAGACAAATCAGGTGCTGTATGAAGCCTTGGGAACTGTCCAGACCAGGAGTTTTAAAACAGTGACTGGGGGCGCCCTAACATTCTGCAGAGGCCCACAGAGGAATGTGAAACGCACGTCAGGCTCTCTGGGTCTCCTCGACCTTTTTTCAAGCAGCTCGGCTCCCCTTTGATCTGCTGGACATACTGGGGGTTCCGCTTGGGAGCACGTTTGAACAAAGCCTGCCATGTGGTTAAGGGCTTGCTTTGGAGACAGGCAGACCCTGGCTTGCATCCTGGCTCTGGCACTGAGTAACTCTGTGAACTCCTCAAATTCTTCATCCATAAAGAGGGAAAAACAACACGTTTCTTGGGACAATTAACGGGATAACATTTACAAAGTCCTTTACATAGTGCTGGCACACAGCAAGCTCTGGGTAAATAACACTATTACTGGCCACGTACCTAACCCCAAGAGACACTCCTGGTCATCTGTCCCATTCATTCCACCACCAAAAAAGGAGAGGACTTACAAGAAAGAGCACAGGGACACAAGGACACAGTGGGGCCAGGGTGCTGAAGGTGGAGCTTTTGTGGGAAGGAACAGAGGGGAAGCACTTGCTTCCACATACTGGGATTTTGGGGTTCCACTTTTCCCCCTTGGCCCTTCATTTCCTCTGAGGTTGCAACTCCTGCCCCAGGTATGGTGACACACTAGACCCTTCTTCCTCTTGGAAGCGGGGGCTCAGCTCCCAAGCCTCTTGAAACCAACCAAGAACCAGGGTGGGGCCCAGGCCACCTGACTCCAGGTGAAGACCTCCTCCATTCTACAGACGGACCTGCCGAGCCCTCCAGGGAGGAGAACGATGCCGTGGCTGGGAGACAACTCTGTAACTTGTAAAAGTGCACAGGGATTGTTCCAGTGTGTCCTCTTCAGGGGGATTCTGGGGACTCTAGTGGGTGCAGCTGTCATCAAGAAAGCCACTGAAAAGAGACTTCAGAGTTTCAGAGATGTCGACCCTGCTCAGCTGGCATGGCTGCCACACTGTGTGCTTCATCTACGGAAAGCTGAATAACTGAACTGAATATTAAAAAGAATAACTAGAACAGGGCTTGGCATGGATGTAAATGGAGCGCAATGAATTTCTGTTGAATGAATAAATGAATGAGACTGAACACCTGACAGATAAACATGTTTCCAATGTACATACTATGATAAATCTAACCCAAAATCCAAGGTGTGAAAAGAGACTTCATTTTATATTTGCATTACTGCTATGAATAATAAATTAATTGTCTCATTAAAATCCTTCTAAAAGTGCCCTGCTAGCAGCTAAGGCCTCCTCCATGAGCCTTGGCTTTGCCTGGCTCCACAGGGCAGAGGGGAAAGATCTTTTGAGAGGAGGCCTGGGTTTACTCCGGCCTCTGCTATTCGTGAGGTCAGGTAACTGAGCTTCGGTTCCCATCATTATAGGAATCATTATATCTGCCCTGACTACCCCACAGGTATATGGTAAAAATCCCGAGAAGACAGATGTGAAAGCACTTTCTAAACCATAAGTGCAACACTCATGGTCGAGCTATAATGATGCCTATTGGCGGCTCCCTCACCCTTCCCACCTGGAATCTTCTCCAGGGAGGAGAAATACAGGAGCGAATCTTTCCTGTAGTTCAACATCTCTGCTTTGCAGAGCCCTCCCCTCTACCCCTTCCAACTCTGCATTTGCTGTTGCCCTGATCATTCACATTTGTCATTTAATTACCGTTCACAGACAGGCGGTTAAGTGGAGTGTTCAAAGTTCAGGCAGACCTGCACTGGAACCCCACCTGTGGCACTTCCTACTTGAGAGACCTTGGGCAGGTCACCGCGACATCTCTAGGCTCATCTACAAAATGGGGATGACGGTAACTCGTACAGACATGCGGCAAAGAGCAAATCAGGTCTTTCATGTAAAGTGCTCAGTGTGCCGCCTCGCACACAGTTAAGTGCTCAAACAACTGTAGCTCTTATGATTGCTGAATACTGCTCCGTTTCCTGAATTTGTCCTGTCTCCTCCCCAGCTGGATCTGAATCCAAGAACAAGGTCCCTGTCCTATCCATTTCTGTGACTATCTCTGACCCCACTCCCATTCCAGAAAAGTGCTGAGTTCAGAGTATCTTCTATAAAGACACTGGCTGAACTGATTTAAGAGAACTGTTTCCCTTCAAACAGTGCTTAAATCTTCATTGTAGTCCCATCACAGCCAGCTTGAGAAAGTCAATGTCCACAGGGTAAAGTAACTTCTTCTGACCCTATTATCCAATTAAAAATATGTGAGTAATTCCTAAAGCACGAGGCCAAGCCATTTACACTACTGAGCTACCCTACCATGTGAGATACACTACGTTCGTTAACAGCCTAAAAATGTTCCAGAGAAGTAGACTTGATGTGGGAACCTCTGCCACGTTCTAGAAGACTCTTTTTCACCTAGAACATAAACTTTGATCTTATAGATGCAGATAGTATTAAAGGGAACACATATGTTTGAATGTAGAAAATCCTATAGACCATCCCTGGGACAGTGTGTCAGTACTTTGTTACAGGGGAAAGAGTTCTAGTATTTTGGTACCAAACCCCCTTGGATGTCATAAGCTTCCCATATAATTCTACATCTTTATGGACAGGCTTCAGCAATTTATAAAATAAACATAATTGAAATCTTTATGTTTTGAAAAGTGTAACTATAAAACTATAAACTATAACACTGTCAACAAAAAATTCCTACTCTCAGATGCCATCAGTAACTATTCTCAATTGCTCCAGAAATCATGTTTCTGTGACAATTTCTGTTATTTTTTCTTAACTGACCTAGAGATCACAAAATAAAAATGTTATTTGGGAACCAACTACATGATGACCCAAGAATGAGCAAAAGATTGAAAATAACCCACAGCACACTCCCAGGCTGTTCAATCTTTTGTGTCTTGATGTTGAAGGCCTTCTGGAGGAACCACTTTGAAAGCGTATCTATCTCAAGCCTGGTCTTTCATTGGAATTCTTGCATCTTCCTCAACTTGGACTAGGAAGAAGAAAAGCAACAACGTCTATCATCTCTGGGAGTTTCCAGCTTACTGAATCCTGGGCACTAGCATCCTGTTGCTCTTCAGCTTCCCCTCTCTTATCCTTACAATTCACTTCCTTCGTAGTGACCTTACCACTTTTCTAGTAGTACACAGCAGAAAGTGCGGGAAAGCCTGCCTTGCTGGAGAACTAAATCAAGGACATGATGTTTCATTTGTATGGTGAAAGTAAATTTTCTACTAAAGGGTAAATTCGTTATTTCGAATGGCTATATAGAGTGGTACTTTGATAATACAAAATTCCAGCTGACCAGCCAGGCACGGTGGCTCACGCCTATAATCCCAGCACTTTGGGAGGCTGAGGCAGGTGGATCACCTGAGGTCAGGAGTTCGAGACCAGCCTGGCCAACATGGTAAAACTCTGTCTCTACTAAAAATACAAAAAATTAGCCAAGCGTGGTGGCAGGTGCTTGTAATCCCAGCTACTCCGGAGTCTGAGGCAGGAGAATCGCCTGAACCTGGGAGGCAGGGGTTGCAGTGAGCCGAGATCATGCCATTGCACTCCAGCCTGGATAACAAGAGTGAACCTCCGTCTCAAAAAAAAAAAAAAAAAAAAAAAAAAAAAGAATTCCAACTGACCAAGTTTAGGGGACTGGAAAGACTAGAATCCAAGAATATTCTCTTTCTGGGCCACAGCATTTCACTTGATTATTAACCTTTTGGCTCCTAGCACTCTTAACAGTAAACAGGTACTGGGAGCAGTGCTGGCCCCAGTGATATTCTTTCTCTCAGCAGAAAGATCTATGTGCTATCAATGATCGCTCATGTAAGAAATGCAGACATTTCCCTCCTATTTTTCCTCTTAAAGTATATATTAATATTTGACTTCTTCCCAATGCATCCCGACCCACCCTTTCTATCCCTCAAAGCAAAACCAGAGAGATCCTGGTGAGAGCTTCGTTTGAAGGCTGACCCACACTGGGTCTGAGCAGCAGTCCTGCTACCTGAAGTCCCCCTTGATGGGGTAATTGTGGCTTTGCTTGTAATCGTTCTCGCTCTGACCTCTCTCATGTCTGCTTCCTTGCTGTGCAGTGCTGGGCCCTCACCCTGCTACCTGGGATTGCAGAGGTCCAAGATGGACAAGGTTGAGGCCAAACGCCACCATCTACTCTCCACCCTGACCTTATGGGTACTTCACTCTTAGAGGCAAAATCCTACATGGTTTCATTTTTGGCTGATGGTGTGCAAATAAAAAACTGCACATCCAAAGTCTTTCCTGCACAGTATTTGCACCAACACTGCACATGGAAAAGGTGGCAATGTTTGTGGCTACCTACCCATCCATCATGCAGCTACACTTGCTGGAAAGTCTCAGAAATGCCGTTTTAGCTCTGCTCGTCCCTGACGTGAGCTGGGAACAAGGATGGTAAGAGGAAAGCACGCTGTTCCCCCTGTTCCAAAATGCTGGTGTGAAAGGAGCACAAAGTCAGGAAAATGAGGAGCTGCTTGATGATAACTAGCACTATCAAGAGCTGGTTAGGCAGACAGTCAAACTTTTATTTTCCTTATGCTTTTTGACTGTAGATTTAATTTAATTTTGTCATGGCAGGATTAGCAACTGGGCCACAGAGGTGAAGGGACATTATAATAAGACAGCACATTAATCCTCTATCCCACCCAAGGCAGAAGCAAAACCAAACAAATAGCAGCTTCCTGGAAATTGAATTTCTGTTATCCAGATGTCAAAGATGTAATACCCCAATTACACAAACTATTGCCAGTGAAGCATGCCAGCGAATATGCAATGTAAATGGGGTGAGCGCAGAGCCACAGAACTGCACAGTCAGCATCTGGCTCTGTGAGTGAGTGATAATTAGCACTGTGTGTAGACACTAATAAACATTTATGTCTGAAATTACAACTTTTGGCAATGTTAATAAGGGATATATTGGCAATCTGTAAAATAAAAGGTCTTGAAAAGAATGTCATACATTAAGCAATGGCAGACATTTCCCGTTCCTGAACAATCTCCTTTTTTCCCCCTAATTGCAAATGGTCACGATGTTTTGCTGAGATATTAATTGACATAGGAACCTACCTAAAAAAATGGGCTGTGTCTCTTTGGCCTCCCCATTAACATCGTTGCTGAATTCTGGGATCTTATACACCTCATGGTGATAATCTGGCATGAGAAAACAACCAAAAATTAGAATCCTAAGGACCTCAAGATAGGAATAAGCAGTCAAGTCTAGAATCTCATTCTATTTAGTATGTATACTCTATAATTTATAAATAAACTTTTTGAGAACTGAAATAATCACATAATTAGTAGTCAAGAATAATTCCTAAAACTTTGCTTATTCTGGAGTACGCAAACTTGAAAGATTACTTTGGCTTTAGAAGACAGCTTGATCACACCATTTTCACGGTAAATTGTACCCACAGATGCCAATTTTTAGGCTTTTTTTCTTTGAGGTGGCAAGTATGTTTGCCCAATCATAGAGCAGGGGAGGTTTCCAAATTTCTCTTCACAACCCATTTTCACCAGCATATCAACAGTATGCTTTAAAGTTAGCCAGCACTTTAGTTTTCTCAGTTTACCCAGAAAATCTCAGCCTTTAAGCAGCTTAAAGGCAAGCACACATGAAAAATACTGATTTATTATTTCAAATGTAGTATGATTTGGATAAGAAAGCAAGATTTTCATCTTTCACACAAGTGACTCTTTCGCATTCAGCTACTGCACTTTATTTAATATGCAAGTTTATTTTCTAAAACTGCACCTGCAGAGAAAGAGAAGAATCAGACCTATAATTAAAAGAAAAAGAAAAAAGGAAAAAGGAAAAACTTGCTATGTCAGTCAAAGTTTAAAATACAATATTTTACAAGCTTCTCTATGGAGGCTACTGCATTTTTGTTTCTATTTTTGAAAAGCAGGGTCACTAAGGCATGAAAATAGAGGTTCCTCCTTAACACCTAGTCCCCTTTCTCTGGCCTTAGACCTCACAGGACAAAGTCAACAAAACTACTCTCACTTTTAAGATAAAGCAGTTAAGTTCTCTGAGGTCATCAATAAGAAAGCAGCTTACATTCCTGAATGAATCAGATAGCACCAACAGGGCAATCACCCAGACAGAGACTTTTAAAAGTCCAAATAACTGAGTAATCAACACGGATGTGGAAAAAAAAATTTACTCAGAAAGTGGGAAGAGCCAAGTATTTTGAATGCGTGAAACTATTTCAGGCCTCTTTCATTAAACAGTATCCAAACTAAATTAGGGGAGGCAGATAAGAATGGATCTTCAAAATGCCTGTAATCAAAGCATTTTCAGATGAACCAAATCCACATCTTAGCTAGCTTAGCTCAGTTTGAAAAATTCGATTACTTGCAATTGTCCACGATTTTTTCACTAATTTTCGTCAGTTTACACGTGACTTCTGCAGGTTGTTGGAGTTTCTACCCTGATGCCAATGCTAGAGAAAACGACAGAGGAAAAGTGGACAGGTTGGGGTTTGGCTTTGACCTCAACTTGATTAAAAGACGACATTTAAACAGAGCGGGTCTAAACTCAATATGAGGACTTGTGACATTACAATGAAAAAAGTCACCTGCCCCTAATTAAAGATGACAATGCATTTTGAGATATATTTTCACGATGGCTCTTGAGTTATTTTTTTTTTTTAAAAAGTCAAATCAGGAAGATAAAGACTCTTAACAAGTAACTGAACACAGACAAGACTGTATTCCACTTTCCCCTCCCTGACAAAATACAAACCCTAGAGTGTGGTGTACACCTGTTAATTCGTCAGGAACTAGATGGATTTCTTTTCTCTCTTTTCTTTTTTCTTTTTTTTAAAGGATACTTATCTGACTGCTATATGATCTAGTCTAAAACACCTTTCCAACCCAAATCAGCTAGCTAGAGATGCTGGATGTCAACAATTCCGCCTTGGGCTTGGACACGGCGTGAGCTTCTTTCTCCTTCTTAAAAAGAACAACAACGGTCATCCTTTTTCCTCCTTCTCTTGGCGGGGGGAAGGGGGAAGACCCCAGAAAACAAAAACAGCAAATCTCAGGTCCGAGGGTCCACGCTCGGCCTGATGGCCAGGCAGGTCCGCGGCCGCCCCAGCCCTGCCCCGGAGGCGCCCCGAGGAGGGCTCGGGCCCCCCGGTGTCATTGTTTGCTAATTTCCTGAGCTGCCCTCCGACTTGTTTACGTTAAATAACACCCCGGCTCCCCCCGCACAACTTTCCCCGCCGCCCGGCGTGTGCGGCCGCGGCCCTGCCTGCCAGCCCGGCGGAGGCACCGGGGGAACGGGAAGGACCGGGGGCTCCGGGAGGGCGCGCCCCCCACCGTGGACCCCCGCGGGCGGCCGAGGGCGCGGCGCCCGCTGCCTGCCCCCGCCGCCCCGGCGGCCGCTTACCTCGGCTCACCAGTTTGAAGCTCTGGGATTTCCTGCTTCTTTTCCTCTCGGAGAACTCCATGGTGCGGGGAAGGCGGCGGCGGGGGCTGAGGAGGCGGCGGCAGCGGCGGCAGCGGCGGCAGCGGCAGCGGCGGCGCGGGCTCGTGTCACCGCCGCGGAGCCGCCGGGACCAAGGTCCGCGCCTGGAGTCGGCGGGGGGAGGCCGCGGGACGGGAGGAACCACCGCGAGCCCGCTCGGGGCTGCAGGCGCGGGGCCCGGCGGCGTGGGCTCCCGGGCGAAGTTGCCCCCGCGCGGCGCCGCCTCCCGGTGCCCTAGGCGCCCCCGCGGCCCCCGCTCATGCCGGCCCGCGGGTTCCAGACGCCGCCCGCCGCAGCCCAACTTTCCGTTGGGAGCGGGCCGGGCGGGGGCGCGGCGGCGGCGGCGGCGGCGGGGGGCGGCTCGGGGCGGCCGGCCCGCCTGGGCTCAGCCTGCGGTCGCGGCGGCGGCGGCGGCGGCGGCGGCCCCGAAGACGCGGCGGGCGGGCTGCGGGGAGGGCGGCGGCGGGTGCAGAGCCGGCCGGGGCGCTGACCGCCCCCGCGGGAGGAGGGGCGCCGGCGGAGGGGGCGGTGCCGCTGGGACCCCAGGGCCACCTGCTGGCGGAGCCCGGCCGCCGCCATCCCCGGGGGCCGCCGCCGGCCTGGCCGCGCGGCGCCCCGAGGAGGCGCGGAGGCCGCGGCGCAGCGCCCTGGCCCGGGCCCGGCCGGCCTGCCTGCCCCCGGGGACGACGCCGCCGCCCGGGCCTCCGCTCGCAGACCCCGCTCGCTGGCCTCCCTCCGCCGCTTGCTGGGCCGAGCTCCTCCGTGCACCTCGCCGTGGGGGCGCGGACCGCCCCGACAACCACCTCTCCGCCCTCACATCCCGGGCGCCCCGGGGCCCGACGCGCTGATTTTAAGCAAGTTTTAGGGGGAAAAAACTTACCCATTTGCGCTCTCTCTACAAGGACAGAGAGGAGGTTTTAGAATATTGTGGAGAAGAATATAGTAGAGAGCTCCCATTCCCTAACCCAGGCTGGGCGGATTGTGGAAAGAGCCGAGTCACATTCAAGGAGAGCACTTGGAATGGGGGGCTTGGTGGCCCTGGGGACTCTCAGGAGGCCATGGTCAAGGCGGGTGCAGGGGACTATGCTTCTCCACGTCATGTGTCGGAATCATGGACCCAAACACAAAGCGCTTACTAGTTATGTGTAATATTCTTTTCGGGGGAGCAGAGAGCGCACTTCAGGCACCATTTCTTTCTCACATCTTTCGAGTGGGCCAGGAAAAGAATTTCACACCACCTGGGAATGGTAGGACAGGAACATGATGGGACATGCGTGAAAGTATCTGCCAAACCCAACCAGGAAGAGGGTAAAGAGTCGGGGGATGGGGGGCTACCTCTCCAGCACGGGGCAAAGGCCAGTGGCCCCAAAAGAGTAGAGAGGAAAAAGGGGAGGTTGACAAATGTGATGAGTGTCACGTGGGTCTCACCCAAATGAGGCAGCCGCTGAGGAACCGCTCTTATTTCAGGGACACAGAGTAGGACAACTGCCGAGGAAGGGGGACATTGAGGCAGCTGCAGAAACACACATGGAGAAACAGAACCAAAGAGCAGGGTAACCAGCAAACCAGGCAGTGGAGGCAGGGATGGGTACCCATCCCGAGATCTTGGGTGATACCAAAGGCGGCACATCCGGAAGGCTGGTTATACCTAGCGTGGAGGGGAGAGGGAGAACTGTTTCTTCCGTTCAATAAAGCAAACCCTTCAACAAGAGGTTCTTAACCTTTTTAGTCACTGTTTCCTTTGAGATTATGTTCAAAGCTCAAGGGCCCTTTTTCCCGGAAAATATGTATGGGACATATAAAATTTAGTATAGATTTATTGGAGTTCTTAGACGTGCTTTGCTGCTCTCAGAAAATTAGTGGTAACAGTTGATTAAAGCAACTACCCTATTTGGGTTTCTTCCTTCCCTGCCACCCCTTTCTTTAAAATCAGGCATTAAAATCTGAAGATGTTTTGGATTTTTTTTTTATTTTTTATTTTTTGAGACAGAGTCTCATTCTGTCGCCCAGGATGGAGTGCAGTGGTGCGATCTCAGCTTACTGCAACCTCCACCTCCCGGGTTCAAGCGATTCTCCTGCCTCAGCCTCCCAAGTAGCTAGGATTACAGGCATGGGCCACCACGCCCAGCTAATTTTTTGTATTTTAGTAGAGATGGGGTTTCGCCATGTTGGCCAGGCTGGTTTCAAACTCCTGACCTCAAGTGATCAGCCCGCCTAGGCCTCCCAAAGTGCTGAGATCACAGGCGTGAACCACCACGTCCGGCTGTTTTGGATGTTTTTAAAGAAACAAAGCATGCAATTTTGTTCTCTAGGCTGGGATCCATTCTTTCTTTATGTAATGCCTTTTAAAATGTTATTCTCAAAGCCGTAAGGCTAAGTTCTACATTGACTGAGGAACTTCCCGGATCGTTCATGCTTTGGAGCATATAATGAGATTTTATTATGCTTAAACTATGATGAACTCAGTGAAGGTGTCATCCCAAGAAGTAAATCCCTGGAGAAGGTATTAACAACTTAGCATTTTCAGTTCAAGTGGGAATGCAAATTCCATTTACTGAAGAGAATATTTTTGATATAGTTAAGAATAAAATATTTGAGTAAGAATATTTTTAAATAGTAGTCATTTCTCCTTGACCCTTTTTAACCTGGCTTTCCAAAGATGGTCTATGTGTGAGTTGGCCTGCAGAGGACACAGGCTAGGCTTGTCTTATTAGCTTTTAGAGAAAATAAATGTCTGTTTACTCTGCATTTTGTGCAAATCACTATGCTCTTATCTAACAAAAATGTATATATCACATTTAGTGTTAAGATTAATAATAATGTTTAATTAAAATGAGGTTGCTTGGGGCCAGGTGTGGTGGCTCACACCTGTGATCCCAACATTTTGGGTTACAGAAGGATTGCTTAAGGCCAGAAATTCAAGACCAACCTGGATAAGATCCTGAGACCCGGTCTCTACCAAAAAATTAAAATATAAAATAAAACATAAAGTGAGATTGCTTTAAGTAGCAGTTATCCATATAGTAGCTGCTCCTTATCCTTGGGGAGTGTGTCCAAGACCTTCAGTGGATGTCTGAACCTGAGGATAGTACCGAACCCCGTATATACTATGTTAGTATCAAACCCCATATATACCTTGTTTTTTATTGTTTTATGTTTTCTAATAACCAAGCCAACTACCAAGTGACTAACGAGCAGATACTGCAGACAACGTGAATACGCTAGGCTAAAAGAATGATTCCCGTTCCGGGCCGGAAGGAGCGGGTTGGCTAAAGATTTCGTCATGCCACTCAAAATGGGGCACAATTTTAAATTGATGAATTGTTTATTTCTGGAAGTTTCCATTCAATATTTGCAGGCCATAGGTGACTGCAGGTAACTGAAATCATGGATAAAGGGGGACTACTGTATTAGCCTGTTCCGGCTATCTTAACAAATACCACGTACTGGGCGACTTAACAGCAACTTATTTTCTTACCATTCTAAAGGCTGCAAGTTTCAGATCTAGGTCTGGCAGGGTCAGTTTCTGGTGAGGGCCCTTTTCTTAGCTTGCACACCACTACCCTTACATGGCATAGGAAGAGAGCTGTCATTCTCTCCCTCTTCTTATAAGGCCACCAATCTTATCAAGTTAGGGCTCCACCTTTATGATCTCTTTTAACCTTAATTACCTTCTATTAAAGGTTCAATCTCCAGATACAGTCACGTTAGGAGTCAGGGATTCAACATATGAGTTTGTGGGGGACACAAATCAGTCTGTAGCCATCTTGTTTTCATTCAAATATAGTGTCTGTATTGAGGGGTCCTGGAAAGTTTTCTAGGGGATCTACTGAAGTCATTTCTTTACCCCATTCTTTCCAATTTTAGTATATGTGCTGCCGAAGCTAGCACTCTTTGCCTCATTCTTAAAGGCCCCCTAAAGTTCCAGAACCACAGGTTTATGTGTTACTGGAGATCAGAAATAATTGGTCAAATATTCAATGACATCACGCAGGGCAAACATTTTATTATATGGCCATGCTTAAACCCACTTGATTATAAAGATTACATGTTGGTTTCAATCTTTGACAAAGCCAGATAATTTGGCCAGAAAACGTGAAGTAACCTTACCCCTAATACTTGAAATGCTCTTCCTGAAAACTGTCCTGAGAGGAATAGCATTATGAAAAGTTTCATCTTTATTTAGAGCTCTGCCGTCGAATAGAAATACAATGCAAGCTATGTATGTAATTTAAAATGTCCTATTAGCCACACTGAAAAAAGTAAAAATAAACAGATGAAATTCATTTTAATAATTTATCTTATTTAACTGAATACATTAAAATACTATTTTGACACATAATATGAGAATATTATTATTGAGATAGTTTATATGCTTTTTGTTATACAAAGTTTTGAAATTGGTATGCATCTTACCCTCAGATTACAAATCAATTCAAACTAGCCAAATTTCAAATTGTCCATAGTCACATGTAGTTAGTGGTGACCATATTGGGCAGCTCAGATTTAGAAGGAATGTATGATTTGAACCATGCTATGTACGTAGATGTAGTATGTCCACAACTTGATTACTGTTTAACTGTTTTATTAATACACCTCAGAAAGAAGATGAGCAGAATGGAATTATTGGGCTTCAGGCTTTTTATAATCTTTGATTGGATTTTCTGGAATTGAATATCCTGTCATTAAATAGATTCTGGGAATCCTTCAGGAAGATTTAATATGTATAAATATCCACTTTTCAACATTAGGACAATCACCCATCAGATGGTCATGGAAGGAATAGATGCCCTCCTTTTAGCTGCCGTTTCCCAAGTGTTGCTGGCCTAATGCAGTTTCTACACCCGTTTACTTCACTGGTTTTGGTGATTGCAATTTAAGAGAAAGGAGGCGGTATTTATAAGAGATTTCATAAGTGAAAATGAGAGTTGGAATGTTCCACAAATAATATTACCTTATATTTTATATGGGGCTTCTTTTATAGCTCAAGCATATGTATGCATTATCTAACTCTTAATAGTTCTATGAGATTGGTATATATTAATATTCCAATTTTGCAAATGAGAAAAATCCATTCTGAAGACCATTTTTTAGTGAAACTAGAATGGTCTGCTGTTTCCTGACTCTTAAATATGATGCATGAACCTTATTTTTTTTTACTTGGTTCTTCAAAATACTTTTTTTTTGTTCTTTTCAAGATCTACCTTATATATGATAAGGAACACAAACCTTCAGATATCTCAATTAATTTGTTTTACTTATATATACATCCATGTATCCCCCACCCTGATGAAGATTTAGAACTTTTCCAGCACACCAGTAGGCTTCCCTGAGGCCCCTCAAAGTAAATAGCCCCCCAAGGAAACCACACTTCTAAACTCTATCACAATAGCTTGGGTTTGCCTGCTCTTAAACCTCATATAAGTGGTGTCATACAGTGTGTGCTATTTTTTGTCTGACTTCTTTTGCTTAATATTATGCCTGTGAGATTCATTCATGACGTTGGCTATAGCAGTAGTTCATCACTTTTCATTGCTGTACATTATTTCATTATAAGAATGTAGCACAATTTTTAATTTACTGTCGATGGATATTCTTGTACATTTTTGTTCATGTCTTTTGGTGCATGTAAGCACACTTTATCTCACATATATCCATGAGTAGGATTGCTGTATTATAGTATATACATTGTTTAGATCTAGTAGACTACTATTAAAATAGTTTTTCTAAGTAATTCCTTTTTTCTTCTTTTTTTTTGTTTTAGACTGAATCTTGCTCTGTCACCCAGGCTGGAGTGCAGTGGTGTGATCTTGGCTCACTGCAGCCTTCGCCTCCTGGGTTCAAGCAACTCTCCTGCCTCAGCCTCCCTAGTAGCTGGGATTACAAGTGTGTGCCACAATGCCCAGCTAATTTTTTGTATTTTTAGTAGAGACGGGGTTTCGCTATGTTGGCCAGGCTGGTCTTGAACTCCTGGCCTCAAGTGATCCACCCGCCTTAGCCTCCCAGAGCGCTGGGATTACAGGCATGAGCCACTGCACCCAGCCATTTTTCTAAGTAATTCTATCCGTATATACTCCCACCTACAGTGTGTGAGAGTCCTAGTTATCTCATATCTTCACCAACACTTGATATTATCAGTCCTGTTAATTTTAGCCATAGTGAGAGGGTGTAGTGGTATCTTAGCTCACTGGGATTTTAATTTGCATTCGCCAATTGTCCAATGACATTAAGCACATTTTCTTATGCGTATTGGTCATTTGGACATCTTCTTTTGTGATGAGCACTTTCAATCTTTTGCCCGTTCAAACATTTTTGAGTTGTTGGTCTTTTGAAAATTATTAGGTTGGGCTGGGCATGGTGGCTCATGCCTGTAATCCCAGCACTTTAGGAGGCCGAGGCGGGCAGATCACCTGAGGTCAGGAGTTCGAGACCAGCCTGGCCAGCATGGTGAAGCCCCATCTCTACTAAAAATACAAAAATTAGCCAGGTGTGATGGCAGGCGCTTGTAGTCCCAGCTACTTGGGAGGCCGAGGCAGGAGAATCACTTTAACCCAGGAGGCAGAGGTTGCAGTGAGCTGAGATCGCGACATTAGCACTCCAGCCTGGGGGACAAGAAAGAGGCTTCACCTAAAAAAAAAAAAAATTATTAGGTTGGTGCAAAAGTAGTTGCAGTTTTGCCATTTGAAGTTCTTTTTATATTCTAGGTATGTATTTTGGAGGATATTTGTATTACAAATGTCTTCTCACAATCTGTAGCTCGTGCTTTCATCTTAATGTTCTTAATTTTAATGAAGCTGAGTTTACAAATGTTTTTATGTCATGTTAAGAAATTTTCTTCTATCTGTATAAACTTTTCTCTTAAGCTTGAATTTGTCAGTGTATCAGTTTCCTGAGGCTGCTGTAACAAGTGACTACAAACTTGGTGGCTTCAAACAATAAAAATCTGCTATTTCACCATTCTAGAGGCCAGAAGTGTGACATCAGTAGCACTGGGCTGAAATCAAGGTATCCTCCAGGCTGAGGTCCATCCAGAGGCTCTCGAGGAAAGTTGTGCCTTGCCTCTTCTTGTTCTTTCCTCTTCTCTTCCAGCTTCTGCAGGATGCTGGCATTCCTTGGATTATGGCCGCATCACTCCAATCTCTGCATTGCTCTCTCTGTCTTCACATCACCATCTCCTGTTCCTGTGTGTGCAAGTCTCCTCCTCATCTCTTATAAGGACACTTATAGTGACATTTAGGTGTATGTAATCCGGGATAATCTCCCTTCACAAGATCCTTAACTAATCACACCTGCAAACCACCCCCACCCTCCCCACCCCCTTTTTTTTTTTTCCAAATAAGGCAACATTCACAGTTCCAAGGATTAGGACGTAGAGATATTTCAGAGATTCCCTTTTCCTCCTCCCAGTCAAATTGATTCTGGAGTAACTAAACCCCGAGACAAGACAGTGATATTGCAGATGAAATTCTGGCTGGGTTTAGGGAGACTTGCTTACCACTCACCATGCAAGTTTCTATTATTTGTAAGCTTCAGTTTCTTTTCTATAGAAAGAATAACATGTGCCTTATCGACTCCGCCAAGTTGTTTACAGGTGAAATCCTGCATGTGAAAGTGATTTGAAAAATTCAAATTTAGGGTCATTTGGTATTAGTCCATGCCATACCTGAGAGGAAATTGAGCACCTTACCATGATATTGCAATTCTCATTGTTGCAATTGAATGAAACTCCTAGGTAAGTAAATACCTCCTGCAGCGTTAGAAGTATTCAGACTGCAGGCAGTGTTAACCCGAGTTTTATCCCAAACATTTGTGACAGTGTAGCATAGGAGTTTATGGCATACACTCTGGAGACTTCCTGGGTTTGAAATCCAGGTTTATCACTTCGTGGTGGTACAACCCTGGCCAATTCTGTATCTGATACACTACATTACCCTACTCATACTATACCCAGGGAAAATTTAATGTAAATAATTGTTAAGTCTTAGAAGACGGTTAGTTACTAAAAGAGGTAATAGAGGCGTCTAAGGGGTACAGAAGTAGCAGGTGCACAGAAGCAGCCACTGCCTCTTGCTGAGGGAGAGGGGATGCTAAAGGAAGGAGGGAGGAGGAGGGTCCCCTCACCCCCCACCCCCAGGCAGGGATTCAGTCTTATTTTTTAAGAGCACACAGCCTGCTGCAGGCAAATGACTTTCCAGAAGGCGAGGGCCAGAGCTAGTCTGCAGAAGCAGCTACCTGTAAGAACACTGTGGCCTGAGCATGCAGCTGGAGCTCTGCCAAGGTGGCCCCTGAGCTCCCACACTGAACAGGAACAATGGAGGACCAGATCCTGCACAGGAAGGGGCTTCCCAAGACTGTGGTCCTGCGGCGTCCCTCTGGTGCCCTCTGTTGACAAGACCTAATGTGCCGCCAGCTCCAGGGTCACAAAGCAGGGTGGCTCTGGAGCAGAGAGGCAAGCCATTGAGGACTGGCAGTTCTATATTTTATGCCTTGTTTTCTTCACCTGGAAACTGGGACACTAATTGTACCTCTCACATATTGTGAAGAGTGAATGAATTGATGCACTTAAGTGCTTACCCCAGGGGCTAGTGTGATCTATGTCAGCTCTTCCAGTCGGCTCTTATTCATTCAAGATACCAGGCCTGTGGGATGAGCTAATATAAAAAGACAAGCGAGGCACAGCCTGTGCCCTCATGGAGCCTCATCTCTAGTGCCTTTAAGAAGATTGTCAGATCTGGCCGGACACAGTGGCTCACGTCTGTAATCCCAGCACTTTGGGAGGCCGGGGCGGGTGGATCACTTGAGCTCAGGAGTTGGAAACCAGCCTGGCCAACATGGTGAAACCCCACCTCTGCCAAAATACAAAAATTAGCCTTGTGTGGTGGCTCATGCCTGTAGTCCCAGCTACTCAGGAGGCTGAGTCTGGAGAATCGCTTGAACTCTGGAGGCAGAAGTTGCAGTGAGCCAAAATTGCACCACTGCACTCCAGCCTGGGTGACAGAGGGAGACCCTGTCTCAAAAAAAGAAAAAAAAAAAGATTGTCAGATTTGAGCTGCTTCCTGCTTTATTGATTAGGGATTAATACGATCTCAAAGCTTACCATTAGGAATTTAAAGAACTTCTTTCCAAAGTATAATAAGTTTTTGTTTTCTTTTCTAGCTCTTTCTAGCAGAGAAGTGTATCTTTGTGTATCTTTGATTCCTTAGAGAATCAGTGCCAAGTAAATGAATTCATTCCTTCAACCAATATCTATTGACTACCTAGGATGAGCCAGGCACTCTTCTAGACTTGGGGGGCTCAGAAGTGAACAACACAAAACACATTTTCTGTCCTCGTGGAGTTTAAATTCTAGGTGGGAAGTGGGGGGAGATAAATAATAAATAAACTAAAAATGTAGGATCAGTGATAAATACTGTGAAGAAAAAACTGGGAACAGAGATGGACTTGATTCTTTCCCAAGACTCACTGTCCCAGGCATGTGAACCAGATCGACTCCATCTTGAATGGGAGCTGGGTAAAATGAGGCTGAGACCTGCTGGGCTGCATTCCCAGACGGTTAAGGCATTCTAAGTCACAGGATGAGATAGGAGGTCGGCACAAGATACAGGTCACACAGACCTTGCTGATAAAACAGGTTGCAGTAAAGAAGCTGGCCCAAGATGGCCCCGAGAGTGACCTCTGATCATCTTCACTGCTACATTTCAGCGCCAGGACAGTTAACAAATGCCATGGCAACATCAGGAAGTTGCCTTATACGGTCTAAAAAGGGAAGGCATGGCCGGGCGTAGTGCTCACGCCTGTAATCCCAGCACTTTCGGAGGCCAAGGCGGGCGGATCATGAGGTCAGGAGATCGAGCCTATCCTGGCTAACCCGGTGAAACCCCGTCTCTACTAAAAATACAAAAAAAATTAGCCGGGTGTGGTGGCGGGCGCCTGTCATCCCAGCTACTCGGGAGGCTGAGGCAGGAGAATGGCGTGAACCCGGGAGGCGGAGCTTGCAGCGAGCCGAGATCGCACCACTGCACTCCGGCCTGGGCGACAGAGCAAGACTCCGTCTCAAAAGAAAAAAAAAGAAAAGAAAAAAGAAAAAAGGCGGAGGCACAAATAATCCACCCCTTGTTTAGCGTATAATTGAGAAATAACCATGAAAATAGGCAACCAGCAGCCCTGGGGCTGCTCTATCTATGGAGTAGCCATTTTTTTATTCCTTTACTTTCCTAGTAAACTTTCACTTTATGGACTCGCTCTGAATTCTTCCTCTCTTGGAGTCTGGACGCGGACCCCTTTCTTGTAACATCATTATGGAAAAAGAATGTGGGTGGTGCTGATGGTGGTGGTAGTGGTGGTTGTGGTGTGTGTGTGTGTGTGTGTTTCAGTGCCAGCTCCATGTCTGTAATTCTCTATCAGTGTGGAAGTCAGAAATTCCCGAATCTCAGGAGAGCCTGTGCTGGGAAGTTTTTCCTTTGCACATGGAGATTTTGGTTAAATTTGAGGGAGGTTCTCCTTTTAAAAAATCTTTCCTTCATATTATGAACATGTTCAGTCCTTCAGCACATTCAGATGCATTAGCAAATACCCGGTGGGTCATGAAGTCCTCTCCCAATGGACAGTCTTTATTCTCTCCCGACTGCCCAACTAAGGCAATTATATCTGAAGCGCTGCTAAACCCACCGCAACCTCCGCCTCCCAGTTCAAGCGATTATCCTGCCTCAGCCTCCTGATAAACCCAATCTTTTTCACCTGTGCCGACATCGCCTTCAATCTGAACAGGCCCTCCATGTTACATTCTCTTTTTAACATTCTTCCTTTTTAAAATATGAATATATTTATATCAGGAATGGCCAATCTCCAACCTATGAAGTAAAGCTAGAAGTTTTAGACTAATCACTTTCATTTAATTCCGCCATTCCGAAGACCTTGGAAACAGGTCTGAAAATCAATCAGAGGAACCACAAATTTAAAAAGTGTTAGTTTGATATGTCTGAAATTAATGCCTTAATTTATTCACCACAGAGTGTCTTCACACATCGCTGTTTTCTGTAATTTATACCATATACTGTCTACTCAAGTTAATGTGTGAAGCACAGTTAAATTATACCTAAAAAGGAATATGAAAATTATCTACAAGACAGTGACGGGAAGAGGGTCTAAGTAGGAGTAATGGGGCAAAATTTAAATGAGACACATTGTAATAGAAGTTTTAGAAAAACTGTCAGGTATTTCAGCCTAACTGGAATAAGCTCCTCGGAAAAAGACTTCAAGACATTTAGAGTACTGGGAATGGAATGGACAGAGCTCTAGAAAATATTTCTGTAGGGAATGTGTAATTGTCCATGTGGCCTCAAAACCAGAGTAGATAATCAAATAACCTTTTTATTTTTATTTTTATTTTTTTTTTTGAGATGGAGTCTTGCTCTGTTGCCCACGCTGGAGTGCAGTGGTGTGATCTCGGCTCACTGCAACCTCTGCCTCCTGGGTTCAAGTGATTCTCCTGCCTCAGCCTCCAGAGTAGCTGGGATTACAGGCATGCACCACCACGCCCAGCTAATTTTGTATTTTTAGTAAAGTTGGGGGTTTCTCCATGTTGGTCAGGCTGGTCTCGAACTCCCAACCTCAGGTGATCCACCCGCCTCGGCCTCCCAAAGTGCTGGGATTACAGGTTCAAATAACCTTTTATGTGTCTCATATCTTCAATTTTCAATCTTTGGTTAATCATGTCAAGGAAGGTTTGGGACAAAGATCAAATGAACAATTCTAGAGGAAAGAGAGACGTATTTTGTCAATATGATTTCATTTTGTTCTTTTTCCTGATGTGTATAGCATGCTGGCACTTTCACTCATTTTCTTATGGCTAATTTAACTCTAGTGGAGGTTGCCGAACTGACAACTCAGGAGACTGAAGTCTATTATACACTTGCCCGACTTTGCACTTCAGTCTCATTCTAAAGGAGTCTGCGTTAAGAACTGTCAAGGCAAGAGAATCTCTGTGATTCCATTCTGTTTTATTTTTGAGAGCAATCATATTATACTAATTAGTATTTTTATTTTTATTTTTTGAGACAGGGTCTTGCTACGTTACCCAGGCTGGAGTGCAGTGGTGTGATTTCAGCTTACCACAACCTCTGCCTCCCAGGCTCAGGTGATCCTCCTGTCTCAGCTTCCAGAGTAGCTGGGACTACACACGTGCACCACCATGCCTGGCTAATTTTTGTGTTTTTAGTAGAGATGGGGTTTCACCATGTTGGCCAGGCTGGTCTCCAACTCCTGACCTCAAGCTATCTGCCCAGCTTGGCCTCCCAAAGTGCTGGGATTACAGGTGTGAGCCACCAGGCCCAGCCACTAATTAGTATTTTTAAATGTTAGCAATTTGGAGGTTGCATTCATTAATTCACTCTCAATGCCTGCTTATGTCCACAGCACTTTGTTCTAGGTTCCAGCCCCTGTAGGAAATGAGGGTATCTAAGAGACTGCTTCGGCATTCAGTGAGTGCACAGGTTAGCAGGCTGTTAAGATGAGAAGGACCTGCTGTGTTTCACATCAGACACCACATCAAAAACACTAAAAGCAACACGGAATGGAATTCAGACAGGTTAGTCTTTGCGGATGGGGAGAGGGGACATGCAGGAAGAGGTTGCCAGGTCGGGTGAGTCTAGGTTTATTTTCCTCGATGACATTTAACAGACTTGCTTTAACTCTGCAGTCATATTTCAGTAGAATAGCATTCTTTTCAAACAGAGTAGAAGATGCGAAATAATTTTTGGAATTCTTCAGTGAAAAGAAAAGCAAGCTAGTCCCTCACCTGCTCCTGCCTGAACCTTCACCCTGAAGCCCCACCCTGCCCTACTTCTCTGAACACACCCGAAATGCCTCTTCTTGTTTCTCTGCTCTGATCTCTGAGATGCTCTGAGTTCACTCAGGCTCCATCTCATCATTGACCCAAACTCCCTGTTCGGGATCCCATACTATTCAGGCAATGGGGAGTGGCTGTGTGCTTCCATGCACCATGAGGACTGCTGTTGAGCTGAGCAAGCACACTCCTTAGTCTGGACTGACTGCGGGGACCAAACAGTCTCTCATTCTCACTCTGTTGCCCAAGCTGGAGTTTATTGGTGCCATCTCAGCTCACTGCAACCTCCACCTCCTGGGTTCAAGTGATTCTCCTGCCGCAGCCTCCGGAATAGCTGGGACTACAGACACGCGCCACCACACCCAGCTAATTTTTGTATTTTTAGTAGAGATGGGGTTTCACCATGTTGGCCAGGCTGGTCTTGAACTCCTGACCTCAAGTGATCCACCCGTCTCAGCCTCCCAAAGTGCTGGGATTACAGGTGTGAGCCACCATGCCCGGCGAATGTTTTAAAATTGGAAGGAAATCTACATTGCCAAATTGAGAAAACTTAAAGACCAAAGATGCTACAATAAAACAAACTACACTGACTAGGAAAATTTAAAGAGTGATAGTGGTAGGCATCACAAAAGTGCTCAAAAAGCTCTGATTTTTTTTCCTGAAAAATCTAACACAGACTGAGTAGAAAAGTGAATATTCAAAGTGATAAATACAGTCTAATGTGGCTAACTCACTTTCTTATCTTCAATCCTGATTATTCTTAGAAAAAAAGAAAAAAGTACTTTCACCCCAATTCTTAGCAGATATTGAAACTACAGCAGTGTAACTTCATATGACTAAATAATTATTTAAAATCTAAATGGGGCTGAGCACGGTGGCTCACTCCTTTAATCCCAACACATTCGGATGCCCAGGCGGGCGGATCACCTGAAGTCAGGAGTTTGAGACCAGCCTGGCCAACATGGTGAAATCTCGTCTCTACTAAAAATACAAAAATTAGCCAGGCATGGTGGCACGTGCCTGTAATACCAGCTATTCAGGAGGCTAAGGCAGGAGAATCACTTTAACACGGGAGGTGGAGGTTGCAGCAAGCCGAGACCATGCCACTGTACTCCAGCCTGGGCAACAGAGCGAGACCTCATTTCAAAAAAATAATTAATAAAATAAAACATTCCTGCAAGTATTTTGCTTTGAAATTCCCAACGCCTTTTCCAGGAAATAAGAGGAGACTTTGAACTCATCTATACAAGTAATGCTGACAAGTAAATTTTCGCAGGGTTCCAACCTCATCTACTCTTTAAGGATAAGCTGACTTGATCTCTGTCTGTAGTACACCAATAAAACACTTTCAGCTACCTAAGCATCTTCATGCTTTGGACTGCCTCTGTCTGACCTGCCGTACTTAGAGGCTGACTTTTAAATATTCTGATGTTTTAGGTATATTTTTGTGGGCAACTCAAGAGGCACTATGTACCTGAGAATTCTCATTTTAAGCATTAGGTATTCCTGGTTGATATTCTGTCACCAAATGTCATAAATTAGGGTTACAAGATCTAGGGGGTGAATCAAACAGGAACACCCAGTTAAATTTGAATTCCACACAATGAATACTTTTCTAAAAAGTATAAGTATGTCCCATGCAACATTTGGTTCATGCTTTCTACTAATAAATTATGCATTCGAATTGAACTAGGTGTCTTATATTTTATTTGGCAACCCTATCGTAAATGGGAAGTTCTACTCCTGCAGCTTGCTCACCCTTCATTTCCCAAAACTTCACCCAGGACTCAGAGTTCAGAGTGGAGTGGGGTTGGGGAATAGAAGAGAGGATACTTGACACTCATTGCCAGGTCCTTGGCAATTTCCAGGCCTATGAAATTGGTGCTGAGATGTCAGGTCCAACGAGGGGGACCCCAGGAATAAGGTAGCCTCAGTGATGAGATAGCTCTCAATTGGATGAGATACCCATCCATTTAAATCAATACCAATTTATCCAAATATGCAGCAATATATATCAGTGAATAGCTGGTCCCTGAACTGTTCATCTGGAGTCAGGCCATGGTATATATATATATATTTCTTGCTCTGTGGCCCAGGCTGGAGTGCAGTGGTGCCATTTCGGCTCACTGCAATCTCCACCTCCTGGGTTCAAATGATTATCCTACCTCAGCCTCCTGAGTAACTGGCACTTCAAGTGCACACCACGACGCCCAGCTAATTTTTATATTTTTATATTTTTAGTAGAGGTGGAGGTTCACCATGTTGGCAAGGCTGGTCTTGAACTCCTGATGTCAAGTGATCTGCCTGCCTCAGCCTCGCAAAGTGCTGGAATTACAGGCATGAGCCACCACACTGGGCCTAGACCATGGTATATTTTATGATACCCTAACTATAGAGATATAGATGAGGTTACCCATATTACTACTACTATTTAGGGAAATATAATTCCATGTGTAAGGTGTTGTTATGACAACATATACATATGTATATGTATATGTGCCTAAGGATTCCAGGTTCTCCCACTCATTGCCTTGAAAAAGAGAATTCTGTTGTCACCCATGCTGTGTTCCTGGGCCCAGAATTGTACAGGACTGGGTTAATGAAAGAAGGAGGGAACTAAATGAAGTCAAGGCCAGTTTAGTTGATAGAGAAAAGGCAGCAAGTTAGTCATCCAGGAGAAAGGAACAGATTCAGAAGATGAGATGGGTAGGACAGAAAGAAGGATGCGGTGGGGTGCATGTGGGAAGGGGCATGGGAGGGAGAGGGGTAGAGAGAGGGATTACGGAAGAATAGGAAGAGAAAGAAGGGGATGTCCTGCTGGGCTCTGTGCCACATCAGAGAGAAGGCAAAGGTGAAATCAGCTTTTCAAGAACTTCTGCTGTGGGTTGGAAGATTCATCCCCCTTTTGACATTCTTTTGAGAGACTGTGTTTATATTTATTTCAATAACTTTTTTCTCTTTTTGCTATCACATTGATGTTTCCTCTGAATGTGAATGATGCTGAGCTGCTCTTACATGCAACCCCCTTCAAGCCCTTGACTTAAAGTGAGGAAGGAGGAAAACAGGGCAGCAAGGATTTATTAAAGTTGAACCAAACCAATGTTGGGCAGCAAAACTGTAAAAGTAGTGCCTTACTTATTTCATCATTCAAACATTCCCGAGGAAGAGCTAAAGTAGGTGATATGGTTTGGCTATGTCCCCCACCCAAATCTCATCTTGAATTGTAATATCCCCATGTGTCAAGGGCAAGGCCAGGTGGAGATAATTGAATCATGGGGGAGGTTTCCCCCAGACTGTTCTGATGATAGTGAATAAGTCTCAGGAGATCCAGTGGTTTTATAAATGGGGGTTGCCCTGCACATGCTGTCTTGCCTGCTGCCATGTAAGACATGCCTTTGCTTCTCTTTTGCCTTGCACCGTGACTGTGAAGCCTCCCCAGCCATGTGGAACTGTGAGTCCATTAAACCTCTTGCCTTTATAAATTACCCAGTCTCGGATATGTCTTTATTAGCAGCATGAGAACGGACTCATACCATAGGTATTCCCAACAGGAACATTAACAAAGAAATTGATGTTATCTATTCATGCTTTTATGATGTTATGGACTTTATCTCCTTTCCTCCCTTTCTCTTCATAAAGTTAAATACTTGTGTGATATGATATGTGATCATGAGATGAATAAACTTATATTTTTGTTATGCAACATAGAATTTACACTCCAAATTAGTGGGGTTTTTGTCACTTCTAAAGGTGTCACCATGGATGCTAAAGTCTTTGCATCAGCGCCTCATTGCATTACATGGCATTTGAGCACTGCATTGTTCAAAAACAATGCGATCTCCTGTTTTGGAATCACCTTCAGAGTTTATGTCAAATTATTTTTGTTAGTCTCAGTAATGGAAAAACATTCGTCCTTAATGATGCATTTGATTTTTGGAAACAGCCAAAGATAATTTGGAACATAGTTTGCTAGACAAAATACATGATCATAATAGATAATATTTTAGGATAAAAACAAAATAGGAAAGCTAATGAAATTTTTTATGGTTTATAAACTGAAAATAATTATAAAAATAAGACATTCTAAGTTATTTTTGGGCAATGGACTGGGTTGATTAAAAGCATAGACTCAAATAATTATTTTGAAATAGCCAGTTGTTTGGAACTGTGTTTTTTCTTTGGTTTATTCTTTCATTAGTTCAGCAAACATGCCTTGAGGACCTACTAACTCTTAGACACTGGCTCTGAGAATACCAAGATAAAAAGACTTAGTTCTCGTCTTCAGAGAACTTCTAATTCCACTGAAAAATAGATATACAAATGCATGATTATAGTGTACATGTCTTATCTGAAAACCTTTGGAAGGTTTTGGAATTCAGAATTGTTCACATCTTAATGTAAGATGATGGTATTCTAGTTACTATGACTGCATAACAATTACCCCCAAACTTAGTGGGTTTTAATAAAACAACAAAAACATTCACTTTTCTCATGAATCTGCATTTTGGGCAGGTCTTGGTGGCAGCAGCTTTTCTTTGCTCCATTTGGCCAACAGGTGGGATGCTTGCATGCGCAGGGCAGGGGTCACATTAAGGTTTATTTGCTGGCATGTCCAGTGGTTGGTGTTGGCTGGTGGTTGAAACCTTAGCGGAGACTGTGGGTCAGAACACCTCCATGTGACCTCACCATGTGGCCTGGGACTTGGTGACTGGGTTCCAAGGGCAGGAAGTTCAAGAGAAAAAGGAAGACAGGCAGAAGCCATATGACCTTTGAAGACCTGGCGTTGAAAGTCAAACAGTGTCTATTCCACTGCTTTTTATCCATCAAGGCAGGCATAAAATCCCAGTTCCAAGGGGAAGAAGAAACAGGCCTCACCTCTTGATGAGAAGTGGACGTTTTGGAAGAATTTGTGGGAATGAGAAGTATTGCAGTGGCCATTTTTGGAGTGGGGCCACAGATACACAAACTCTATAAGTACAAGTGTGTGCATCTATAGCCCCAGTCCAAAAATGAGCTATGTAATACCATCTGTGGGGCTCGAGGCTCCACTCTGTAATGGAACCCATTAATATATCTGCCACAAAATTAACCAATATTCACTCAAAGTAGGATCCATTGAGATTATAAATATACATATAAATAGTTCAATTCAGTTTTTGCCAGCAAATGAGTTACTCAAAAAATATTTTAGTATTCCCTGGGAAGAGCTAAAAGAGCAATTCCCAACAGCAACATTAAAAAATAAATTGATGTTATCTATTCATGCCTTGATGACATTATGGATTTTCTCTTTATCTCCTTTCCTCCCCTTCTCTTCATAAAGTTAAATATGTGTGTGATATGATGTGTGGCCATGAGATGAATAAACTTATATTTTTGTCATGCAGAAGATACCCAGAGATTTTCTGGATTTCAGAATTTCTCATAAGTGACTTTTGAACTGTTATATAATCCATGCTGATGAAGGCTGTAGATATCCACAATGTATCTGGAAGAAGAGACTGTAGAAGGACTGGGGAGTAAGAAAACTTCAAAAAAGAGGTAGAAGGGATTAGGAAGGCAGTTCCACCCCAGAGAAACAGTATGTGCAAAGGAATGGAGGTCTGAGAGAGCATGGAGTGTCTAGAGAAAAGCAAGATTTTCAGAATGGCTGGAATAATTCTCAAGAGAATGTCAGGGGTCAAATCAGGAAGGGTCTTGGATGCCATATTAAGAACTTTAGAATTTATCCTATAGAGGTAAAATTAGAGTTCCATTAGGGATTTTAAGCACAATAAGGATGTGATCATATTTGTCCTTCAGAGCGATTATTTTGGTTGCAGATAGATGGTGGACTAAGGGGAATGAGAATGGGATTCACTTAGGAAGCTCTTTAGTAGGCAGCTAGAATGGATGATCACCAGAAATTAGAGCTACCATTTTCTTTTGCACTTCAGGTCAGAGTGAATTAAAAAAAAGCATGATGTGCCGGGTGTGGTGGCTCACGCCTGTAATCTTAGCACTTTGGGAGGCCGAGGCGGGTGGAGTTCAGGAGTTTGAGACCAGCCTGGCCAATATGGTGAAACCCCGTCTCTACTAAAAATACAAAAATTAGCAGGGCATGGTGGCTTGCACCTGTAATCCCAGCTACTTGGAAGGCTGAGCCAGGAGAATGGCATGAACCCAGGAGGCAGAGGTTACAGTGAGCCGAGATCTTGCCACTGCACTCCAGCCTGGGTGACAGAGCAAGACTCCATCTCAAAAAACAAAAAACAAAACAAAACAAAAAGCATGATGTGAAGGCAAGTTGTCGACTTGTCTCTTCTTTAATTTTTGAATCCATGTGGTACATCGTCTCTACAATGTAAAAATAGCAGAAGGCATAGAATAACAAAGTACCCTGTACCACACCTCCTCACTCCTATTCTGGTTTCCTGAAGGCTACCAGTTTCACCCCTTTAAACCATTCCTTCTGGGATTTACCTCCTTGATCAAAATGAGCCATGTCTGTTACATGTAACAGAAAAAACAACTGAAAATGACTTAAATAATATTTATTCTCACACAACAAGAAATCCAGGTTGGATAGGTTTTAGACACTGTGTTTGCCTCCATCTCAGCTAGCTCCTTTCATCATCACAAGATTCATGCTTTTATTCCAAGAGTCATGCAAAAATAAACAACAACAATGAATTCAGTGGAAGAAGAAGAGGGACTGTTCTTGTGAGTCTTTTTGTATTGTTCAGTTTATTAGCAGCTAAGTCTTTTCCAGAATCTCTCCAGCTCCCGTCCCCTCACGTTCCTTTGGCTAATTTGGGTCCCATGCCCTGTGTTGGATCATCTGTTGTCAATTCACTCTCGACACTACCCCTTCTAAGTTCTCCTCCGCTTTGAAGAAGAGAAGCCTGGAACTATGTTTGCCAGAATCCCCTTTGTCGTATGGTTCCAGGGTGTAATGTAACAACGAGAGGCACCCTTGAGCCATAGTGATGAAGAGATCATTCTCTAGAGTCAGTTGTGGTCAGAAGTATGAATAGGTGTGATACTGGTAAAAATGTCAAGGTGAGTTTTAAGAACCACTTTCTTTGAGTGCTTCAGGTTGAGAAAGTCAGTGGCAGTGTATTAGTCCATTCTTGGTCTAAAGAACTACCTGAGACTGGGTAATTTATTTAAAAAAAAAAAAAGAGGTTTAATTGGCTCAGAGTTCCACAGGCTGTATAGGAAGCTTGGCTGGGGAGGCCTCAGGAAACTTACAATCATGGTGGAAGGGGAAACAGGCACATCTTACATGGCTGGGACAGGAGGAAGAGAGCAAGGGGGAAGTGCAGCACACTTTTCAACAACCAGATCTCATGAGAACTCACTATCATGAGAACGGCAAGGGAAATGTCTGCCCCCATGATCCAATTCCCTCCCACCAGGCCCATTCTCCAACACGGGGATTACAATTCGACATGAAATTTTGTTGGGGACGCAAATCCAAACCATATCAGGTAGCTTCTGTTACCAATGCTCCCTTGGGTTTTTTTTTAGGGGGGCCCTGGCGGGTAAACCACAAATTCCCTATAGTAAAACCCTTAATATCTAGGCTACACAGAGTAGCTTCTGGTTTCCTGATTAATATATGAACCTTCCTAAACATGATTGATGCAAGGGCAATAAATTATAACAACTGATAGCCTAATCACGACTTACCCCCAAAGATATGTGGGAAGATTAACATTTGAACAAAAACTGCTGTTCTAACACAAAGAAAAATTGGGTGGGGGTAGGGGACATGATTCCAGTAGGGAACAAAATATAATATCAAGAAATTTGGCTTCTGGTAATAATTATGTAACTTGGTGGGACTAACCTTCTCACAGATGACAATGATAAAGTCTGGGTGAAAATATTAAAAATCACCTATTGGAAGATACCAGACAGAGACTGAAAGCAGGCAAAAACTGGAGAAAAGTCTACCCTTAAAAGGTTGGAACTATACCAATGTGATTTTTGAGTTTGTAGTGTTTGCCCTAAGATGTTCACTAATTGAGTAGGTGGCTCAGGATGAAGAAAATTCCAGCCTTACTGGACTGTGGTGTCAGAGTACAGTGTTCAGGATTGAAAAGCAGCTAGGAAGCTGGGGATAAGTCTAGAAGGGAGGGCTTCACAGAGGCAACAAGCCCCCAAATTTGCATATACATTGCTCAAATTCTTGTCTGAAAACTGAAATATGCACATTAAAATTAATTCTCTACTAGAACAGAAATCAACACTCTTCTTAGCAATGTAACAGAATCCAGAGACTCTACAATGTATCATTCTTTATGTCTGGTATAAGTTAAGAAATGACTAAACACATAAGAAACAAGAAAATATGATACATATGCAAAAGAAGAAAAAAAAAACCCAGTCAATGAGAAGCAAACCTTAGGTGGTACTTAGCAGACAAGAATTTTAAGGCAGCTATTATAAGACTGTTCAAGGACTTACAGGAAAATACATATAATGAATGAACAGATGGAGAATCTTAGCAGCAAAATGGAAACAATTAAAAGATCCATATGAAAATTTTAGATGAAAAATACAGTAAATAAAATGAAAAATTTACTGGATATATTTAATGGCAAATTGGAGGTGGCACAAGAGTCAGTGAATCGGAAAATAATGAACGGAAATTATCCAAATTCAAGAAAAGAGGAGGAAAAGATAGAAGATATATGAATAGCTACTCGGGGAACTGTAATATAATACCGAGCAGTTGAACACTTGAAATTGGACTTCCAGAATTAGAGAAGAGGGAGAGAAGAGGGAAGAAAAAAAAATTTGAAGAAATAATGGCCAAAGCCTCCCAGATTTAGTAAAAACATAAACTTACAGATCCAAAAGGTTAGTTAACCACAGCAGAAGAAATGCAAGGAAAACTACACTAAGGATGTGGCAGACTGCTGAATTCCAAAGATAAAAAGAAAGGAGCCAAGAAAAAAAAAAACACCTCTATACACTACATAAAGAGAAACAATAACACAAACGATGGCAGACTTCTCATCAGAAACAATGGGGCCAGAAGACTATGATGCACACCCAGGAAACCTTCAGTGAAAAACTTGTTGCCCCAGCTGCGAAGAGTGCTGTTAGCAGATAACTTTCATTTGTCCGCTTCTTTAGGAATTGTCTCAGCTGTCGAGAATTGCCTCACTCTAGGTCATAGCCGTTCCTGAGGTGCCTACAGTCAGGGATCAGTCAATTGGGCCTGACCATCTTGGTCCGTGGCAAGACGTATCTGAAGGGCTGTTCTTGCTCCAGATCTTCCCGGGTGGTCAGCTGAGACTGTTATAGGGCATACATCACAGATGAACTTTTCCTTCTGACCACTCTTACTTTCTTCTTTTTCCCACAGGTTTTGATGCCAAGGAAATTCCTTAGTAAACATCTATTGGATAAACTCTATCTTGGAGTCTGTCTCCCAGGGAACCAAACCCATGACAACAATTGTATGACATCTTTAAGTACTAAAACCTAAATGCCAACCGAGAATTCTGTATGCAGCAAGATTATCTTGCAAAAAGGAAAGCAAAATATAGATATTTTCAGATAAAAGCTGAGATCATGTGTCACCAGCAGACTTGTGCTATAGGAAATGCTAAAGGGAATTTTTCAAGCTGGAAGGGAATGACACTAGATGGTAACTTGGATCCAATGAAAATAATAAGGACACAGGAAATGGTAAATATTTGGGTAAATATAAAAGGATATATATTTTGGTTTTCTGAATTTCTTTAAAAAATCATGGGATTGTTTAACGGAAAATAATAACACCGTATTATGGGGTTTGTAACATAAGTAGATGTACTATGACAAAAATCTCACAAAGTCTGAGGGAGTGGTAAATAAAACTAGAGTATTATAAGGTTCCTGTATTTTATGTGAAGTAGTATGATTGTGACAAATTAGAGATGTATATTGAAATCCTTAAAACAACTACTCAAAAATGTAAAAGACATAGCAAAAAAGTCAACAGAAAAATAAAAATGGAATACTACAAAATATTTGAAAAATCCAAAAGAAGGCAAGAAAGGAGGAAGAGAGGAACAAAACCTGGAAAAATAGAAGGCAAATAGCAAAATGTACACCTAAATCCAACCCTATAAAGAATTACATTAAATATACATGGATGAAAAAACTCCAGTTAAAAGGCAGAAATTATCAGACCAGCTGAAAAAGCGTGACTTAACTCTGTCTGCAAGAGGCACACTTTCACACTTTAAGTACAAAGACACCAATAGGTTGAAAGCCAAAGGATAGGCCAGGCACAGTTGCTCACACCTGTAATCCAAGCACTTTGGGAGGCCAAGGCAGGTGGATCACCTGAGGTCAGGGGTTCGAGACCAGCCTGGCCAACATGGAGAAACCCTGTTTCTACTAAAAATACAAAAATTAGCTGGGCGTGGTGGCATGTGCCTGTAGTCTCAGCTACTTGGGAGGCTGAGGCAGGAGAATCGCTTGAACCCAGGAGGCAGAGGTTGCAGTGAGCCGAGATCATGCCACTGTACTCCAGCCTGGGTAACAGGGTGAGATTCCGTCTCAAAAAAAATAAATACATAAATTAATTAATTTTAAAAAAAGAAAGTCAAAGGATGGAAAAAGATATACCATGAAATCAATCAGCACAAAAAATCTGGAGTGGCTGTATTTATATCAAACAAAATAGAATTCAAGAAAAGGAGCGTTAGCAGAGAAGAAAAGAGACATTTCATAATGACAAGAGTGTAAATACATCAGGAGGACCAAACAATTATGAATGACTGTATGCTAAATAACCGAGCTTCAGAATACATGAAATACAAACTGTCAGGATTATAGCAATAAAAAAATAGACAAATCCACAATCATTGCTGGAGATTTTAACATATCTCTCTCAGTAATTGATAGAACTAGGAGACAAAATCCATAAGGCTATAGAAGATCTAAACCATACCATTAATCACTTTGACCTAAATGACAACTTTGGAACACTAAGCCCAAGTGGAAAATTCACATTCCTTCCAAGTGCAAATAGAATGTTCACTTAGATGGACTAAATGCTGGGTCATCAAACAAGTCTCAATAAATTGTTGATAAATATTGGATTCTGAAAGAGTATGTTTTCTGACCACAACAGAATTCAATTAGAAATTGGTAACAGTAAGATGGCTAGGAAATCCCCAAATATTTGAAAATTAAGCAACACACTTTTAAGTAACACATGAGGCAAAAAATAAATCATAAGGGAAATGAGAAAATATTACAAAGTTAGTGAAAATACAACATAAAAAATTTGTGGGTTGTATTTACATCTTTAAATGCTAATATGAGACAGCAAGAAAAGCTTAACATAAATTATCTTAAGATTCCGGTTTAAGAACCTACAAAAAGACAAGTTAAACCCAAAGCAAGAAGGAAAGAGTAAAAAGCAGATATCGATGGGAAAAAAAAATCCAGAAGCAATCTATAGAGAAAATTATAAGCAAGCCAGAAGGAATTATTTGAAAAGGGTAATAAAATAGATAAAATTCTAGCAAGACCTATTAAGAAAAAAAGGGAGAAAATATACATTTTCAGTGTCAGGAATGAAAGAGGGTATGGATATCACTACAGATCCTATTGGCATTGAAGGATAAGAAAATAGTGTGAACTATCTTAGGTTGATATATTAACAACTTACATAAAATGGCCAAGTTCCTTAAAAAGTAAAATCTAAGTTGGCACAATATGAAATATAAAATTGGAACAACCCTTTTTAAATACATTGAATTTATTATGAAAAATATTTTCACAGGCTGAGCATGGTGGCTCATGTCTGAAATCCCAGCACTTTGGGAGGCTGAGGCAGGAAGATCACTTGAAGCCAGGAGTTCAAGACCAGGCTAGGCAATAAAGGGAGACCCTATCTCTAAAATAAAAAAAGCCTGGGCGTGGTTGCTCACACCGGTAATCCCAGCACTTTGGGAGGCCGAGGATCACTTGAGGTCAGGAGTTCAAGACCAGACCAGCCTGGGCAACATGGTGAAACCCCGTCTCTACCAAAAACACAAAAAAGCCCAGCGTGGTGGCAGGTGCCTGTATTGCCAGCTACTCAGGAGGCTGAGGCAGGAGAATCACTTGAACCCAGGAGGAGTTAATAAATAAGTATATTGGCCAGGTGCAGAGGTTGCAGTGAGCTGAGATCATGCCACTGCACTCCAGCCTGGGCAACAGAGTAAGGCTCTGTCTCAAAAAATAAAATAAAGGACAAAGAAAGAATTTCTGATTTTTTCATTTCTATTCAGTTGGAAGTTCATCACAATAATGCAAGACAAAGAAATAAAAGACATAAAAATAGGAGAAGAAGTGATAAAACTTTCTGTTCACAGACAACGTGATTGTTAATGTAAAACTCCTAAGGAATCAATAAATAATAACAGCGAAACTACCAGAATCAGTGAATGAGTGTACAAAGTCTTAGGATACAAAGTCAGTATGAAAAAATCAATTGCATGTCTATGTACTAACAGCAAACAATTAGAAAATAAAAACCAATTTCATAAGCTAAGGGGAAAAGTCAAGCTGGGAAATGCTTAGGGCAAACCTACCTCCCATTCTATTCAAAGTCATCCCTCTGCTCACTGAGATAAATGCATATCTCATTGCCTCCCTTGGAAAGGCTAATCAGAAACTCAAAAGGATGTTAATCATTTATCTCTTATCTACCTATGACCTGGAAGCCCACTCCCAGCTTTGAGTTGTCCCGCCTTTCTGGACTGAACCAATATTCATCTTACATATGTTGATTGATGTCTCATGTCTTCCTAAAATGTATAAAACCAAGCTATGCTTACCACCTTGGATACATGTCCTCAGGACCTTCTGGGGCTGTGTCACATGCACATGACCTTAACTTTGGCAAAATAAACTTCCTAAATTGACTGAGACCAATCTCAGATATTTTGTGTTCACAAAAGCATGCAACAGTATTTACTAATACATTTTTTAAAAGTTGTTCAAGATCTTTACACTGAAAATTATTTAATGTTTTGAGAAATATTTAAGAGACTCAAATCAATGCTACAGTTATGTGGGTAAGGGCCACATGAGAACAGGAGGACATGGAGAGGAGGGTGTGGAGAAGGGCAGCAGCAATGGTGACTGGACATTGGCTACATATATGGAGATAAATAAGTATATTGACCAGGCGTGGTGGCTCATGCCTGTAATCCCAGCACTTCGGGAGGCCAAGGTCACGGGATTGCTTGAACCCAGGAATTTGAGACCTGCCTGGGCCACATTGTGAAACCCTATCTCTACAAAAAAATAAAAAATTAGCCAGCTCTGATGGTGTGCACCTGGAGTCTCAGCTACTAGGGAGACTGAGGTGGGAGGATCGCCGAGCCTGGGAGGTTGAGGCTGCAGTGAGCCATTATCATGTCACTGCACTCCAGCCTGTGCAACAGAGCAAGACCCTGCCTAAATAAATAAAAAAGAATATTAATGATAGTAGAGACCAGCTTTCTCATTGTCAGAGAAGGGAATTACAAATATGGAAAGCAGAAAGCAAGAGTGAACCAATAGCTGGAATTGGTGTGAATTCATGGCTTTATAGAAAGATATATACATACGCATACATGTAATTTCTAGTTCTGCCCACTGACAAGACTTGAACATGTCAACACCCCAATAGTATTGAGCACACCTAAAGACCCAATCTTGATTTCTGAAAACCATGGCATTTTTTCTCCACCAAAAACAAACAAACAAAAAAATCCGAGGCTTTTTGATGAAATTAATAATTTGCAAACCGGGACAGGGGATGCACAAAATGAGCCTGGAAAGTTTTGTGCAAAAAAATAAGGAAGTCCCCCAAATAATGATGGGGCTCTGTTAAAGGGCATAGAATCCAGTTGGAATGGGCTCCCCGCTGGTCAAATCTGAGATAAACGACATCAAAATTAGTAGTAATCATAACAAATTATAGCCAAGCACGGTGGCTCATGCCTGTAATCCCAGCACTTTGAGAGGCCAAGGCAGGCGGATCATTTGAGGCCAGGAGGTCGAGATCAGCTTGGCCAATATGGTGAAACCCTGTCTCTACCAAAAATACAAAAATTAGCCGCTTGTGGTGGCGTGTGCCTGTAGTCCCAGCTACTCAGGAGACTGAGGCAGGAGAATCGCTTCAACCCGGGAGGCGGAGATTGCAGTGAGCTGAGATTGCACCACTGCACTCCAACCTGGGTGACACAGAGCGAGACTCCTTCTCAAAGAAAAAAAAAAAAGTAATCGTAACAGATTATAACTCATCAAATAAAACAGGAACCCATGAGTCCACATTTGGTATAAAGAAATGTATACCAATGTGAATAAATTGTAAGTTAGATGAGGAACAGATATTTACATAGGTTTACCTTACCTCTTCAAAAACTAATATTAGTATTAATTCCAGAGGGAAAAACTGTCACTTACAGTGGAGAATCATGGCCAACACCTTCTTAATCAAATGACCAAACATAATACTAACATAGAACAGGCAAGCCCCAACATTGAGGCTTAGCCCAGAAGGGTTCTTGGCTTTGCCTGGGAAAGAATTCAAGGGTTAGCAGGTGGTGTTAAACAGCAACTTGGCAGCATACAGCAGCAGGAAAGGTACAGCTCCTTGTGACGCAGGGTTACCCCAAAGGCAGTGTGCCAAGAGAAGCAGCTTGGAGGTGGTTCTGCACTAATATTTATGCCTGTTTTAACTATACACAAATTAAGGGGCAGTTTATGCAGAAATGTCTAGGATGAGGGTGGTAACTTCCAGGTCATCAGGCCGTTGCCATGGAAAGACCTTGTAATGTCCAGGTGTTGCCATGGCAATGGTAAACTGATATGGCATACGGGTGGGTGTGTCTTATGGAAAGCTGCTTCCCCTGGGAACCTGTTTTTGCTAGTCCTCAATTTGGTCCGGAATCTGAGCCCTGCCTCTGGAGTCAAGTTTTGCCTCCTACCTCAATATCACTGGTAATGGGACAAATAGACATCAGAATCCCCTGATGGAATGCCATGGGAACACAGTATCACTTCCATGATATTCCTGTCAAAGATTCACAACCCAAATCTAGTCATGAGAAAACACTGGAAAAACCAAAATGGTGGGATATTCCTCAAAATAACTGTTCTATAGTCATCAGACTTGTCAAGGTCATGAAAATCGAGGAAAGAGTCAAGAACAATTTCAGACGGAAGGAGAGTAAAGAGATATGACAGATAAATGCAACGTATAATTGTGGACTAGCTCCTCTTGTATTAAAGAGATTATTGGGACAACTAGAAATTTAAATAGGGTAAAAGGATTAAGTAGTAGTAACATATTAATGTCAACTTCCTGATTTTGATGGCAGTGTTTTGACTGTGCAGGAGAATATCCATCTGCAGGAAATATACACAAAAGAATTTGCTAACAAAGCTGTAGGTTTTTGGCTTTCTCCTGTCTGCTAAGTAAGTTACCACTCCATCATCTGTTTTCCACTTTTCTAAATTTTATTTTATTGATTTATTTTATTTTGTTAATAATCCTTATCTGTTATTTCCCTCCCATTCATTCTTTTTGTGTTTATGTGTTTTTTAATTACTCAATATCATTTTTGTTTGGTTTCAGGAGTGAGCAAATAAAAATGCTTCTGTTTAATCTACCATGAAAAACTGGAAGTCTCTCTGAGCTGTCATAAATCACATCACTGTATGAGTCATAGAAGTAGAAAGTGAAAGGGAAGGTATCATAACTGGAAAAAAAAGCAGCAGGTGGAGAGAGGGGACAAATACAAAAGATATTTATATATCTTTATTTATTTATTGAGATGGAGTTTCGTTCTTTTTTTTTTTTTTTTTTTTTGAGACGGATTCTTGCTCTGTCGCCCAGGCTGGAGTGCAGTGGTGCCATCTCGGCTCACCGCAACCTCCGCCTCCTGGGTTCATGCCATTTTCCTGCCTCAGCCTCCCAAGTAGCTGGGACTACAAGTGCCCGCCACCACACCAGGCTAATTTTTTGTATTTTTAGTAGAGACGGGGTTTCACCGTGTTAGCCAGGATGGTCTCAATCTCCTGACCTCATGATTCGCCCACCTCGGCCTCCCAAAGTGCTGGGATTACAGGTGTGAGCCACCGTGCCCAGCCGGAGTTTCATTCTTGTTGCCCAGGCGTGAGTGCAGTGGCGCCATCTTGGTTCACTGCAACCTCCACCTCCCAGGTTCAAGCAATTCTCCTGCCTCAGCTTCCCGAGCAGCTGGGATTACAGGCATGCCCCATCACGCCTGGCTAATTTTTTTGTAGTTTTAGTAGAGACAGGGTTTCACCATGTTGGCCAGGCTAGTCTTGAACTCTTGACCTCAGGTGATTTGCCTGCTTCGACCTCCCAAAGTGCTGGGATTACAGGCGTGAGCCACTGCACTCAGTCAGATATCATTTAAACAGAACTCTACTATTTTATATCCTTGTATACATAGTCCTAATGAACATGCTTGTCTAATCATTCTGCTATACAGAGAATGCAAAAAATTGTTTTGCACAAACCCATGTGGATTGTTATAAAATAATATGTTTTATTGCTGCTTAAATGTCAGTCCTCCTCAATAAAATATTAGCAAATCAAATTCAACAATGTATAAAAAAGTATATACTAGGACTAAGAGGGATTTGTTTCAGGTTTGCAAGGCTGGTTCAACATTTGAAAACTGATCGCTGGAATCTATCCCATCAGCAGGCTAAAGAAGAAGAATCCCATGATCCTATCAGCAGATGCAGAAAAATAATTTGACAAAATCCAACACTCATTTATGAAAAATCTTTCAATGAACTAGAAATAGAAGGGAACTTCTTCAACTTGATAAAGAATATCTATTTTAAAAATCCCTAGAGCTAGCATCATGCTTAATGGTGAGAAACTAGATGCTTTCCCACTAAGATCAGGAACAAGGCAAGGATGTCTGCTCTCACCACTCCTATTTAACATTGTACTGGAACTCCTAGATAATGCAATAAGACAAGAAAATGACATAAAAGGTGTATAGGCTGGTAAGGGAGAAATAAAACTGTCTTTGTTTGCAGATGACATGACTGTCCACATAGAAATACCAAAGAATCAACAAGAACTGGCTAATAAGTGATTATAGTAAGGTTGCAGGATACAAGGTTAATATGCAAAAGTCAATTGCATTCTTATATACCAGCAATGAACAAATGGAATTTGAAATAAAATACATAAAACCATTTACACTAGTACTCACAAGTTAAATACTTAGGTATACATCTAACAAAATATATGTAAGATCTATAAGAAAAACTACAAACTCTGATGAAAGAAATCAAAGAAGCTCTAAATAAATGGAGAGATATTCCATGCATGAAGATAGGAAAACTCAGTATTGTCAAGCTGTCATTTCTTTCCAATTTGATCTACAGACTCAGTGCATTCCATAGACATAACTGTTCCATAGTGTGTGTGTATGCATGTGTTGCTTAATGATGGGAATACATTCTGAAAAATGCATAATTAGGCCATTTCATGGTTGTGCAAACATCACAGATATACTTACATACCAAGATGGTACAGCCTATTACATACATAGACTAGATGATATAGCCTATTGCTCCTAGGCAATAAACCTGTACAGAATTTTACTGTACTGAATACTGTAGGCAATTGTAACACAACGGTATTTGTGTACTTAAGCATACCTAAACATAAAAACTACAGTAAAAACCTGGTATAAAAGATAAAAAACGATATAACTATATAAGACACCACGAATGGTGCTTGCAGGACTGGAAATTGCTCTGGATGAGTCAGTGAGTGAGTGGTGGGTGAATGTGAAGGCCTAGAATGTTACTGTACACTATCACAGACTTTAAAAGCCCCATAGCCTTAGGCTACACTAAGTTTATTTTTAAAATATAGTAATTGCTCCATGATCTTATGACATCTACAATGTCATCTGGTGATAGAAAATTTTCAGCTCCATTATAATCTTATGGGACCACTGTTGTGTATGTGGTCCACTGTTGACTGAAACACCATGATGTTGCACATGACTCTGTGCGTGTGTGTGTGTGTGTGTGTGTGTGTGTTTCCAGAGAAACCTGACTAATACAATGGCTAGTTGTCTACTACTAGCTCTACTATCCTTCTTGCCTCCTTCTTGTCTTCAACCTGTATCAGCTTTCAGCTAACCTCAATTTACAGAGAAGCAGATAATTAACATTGAGGTATTGTTGTGTGAAGTTGATAGGGTCTATATACCTTTTACTTTTTTTTTGTTTTGTTTTTTGAGACAGAGTCTCGCTCTTGTTGCCCAGCCTGGAGTGCAGTGGAGTGATCTTGGCTCACTGCAACTTCCACCTCCCAGGTTCAAGTAATTCTTCTGCCTCAGCCTCCTGAGTAGCTGGGATTACAGGCACCCACCACCACGCCCAGCTAATTTTTGTATTTTTAGTTGAGATGGGGTTTCACCATGTTGGCCAGGCTGGTCTCGAACTCCTGACCTCAGGTGATTCGCCCACCTCAGCCTCCCAAAGTGCTGGGATTACAGGCATGAGCCACTGCACCTGGACCTCCATATATCTTTTAACAATAATAATGTCTTCAAACCAAAAGAAAGGAATGCTAAAAATGAAAGTTTATTCCACCAGGTTGGTGGACTGTATCATACATACGCATTTGATTCTATATACATAGATAAGTGTTTTTATTTATTTTGGTTTTGGTTGAATGGTCATTGCTCCAACCAAAAAGATATGTGCTTTTATTTATTTTGTTTTTGGTTGGAGGGTCATTCTGGATGTCAGTCTCTGCCTGCTACAGATAGTGGGCACCTACCTCAGCAGGCTGTCTTGCAGACTCTGGGTTTTTCTCAGATTAAGAACCCAGACCCACTAGCTGTAGACCTAGTCTGTGGCTCTAAGACAGACATTTAATATTGATGATTCCCTCCAACCTGACTTTTTATAAGCCTGCTTGCGGCTTCCAGCCTGCAACCTTCCCTAGCTTATACAACCAGGCTTCGGCCCTGGTTCCTTGTTTGCACTTTAGCAATCTGGTAGTTCTGGAGCCATGACACAAGCTTAGGCCCATTTGGCTAGATTGCGATTTTCTGTCTAGCTTTTGCCAGCTTCTGTGCCCCAGTGTGTCTGATACCATTCATTCTACTTCTATTTCAACTTGAATAGACTTCTCTTGGACTCTGATTCTGGCTCTGCATGACTAAGTTGCTGCCACTACTCAGTGACTGTTGAAGTTGTGCCCTCACTTAGCAAGAGAGACCTCCTGGGTGGATCCAACTTGAACTGTGCCCAAGTTTCTCTTGCTCTGGTGGATACTGTGACATGCATCCTGGGACTCAATGTTGTTTCTGGGTTGGTTCCAGACCCCCTGTTTCCAGTTCATTCCCTGGTCCCTGATGGGGAGCTTCTGGGATCCAACATGCTTCACATTTTGGTCTGCAAGGGTTAGGGAAGAGTAATCAAATCACAGTACACAGAAGATTGGGAGATAAGCATAAAGGATATCTTAAGTAAACAAGTGACAAGATGAAAGTGGCATTTTGGGATGATTAATCTCCTAGTGCTGTGTGGGACAAATCAGAAACAGGGCCAGATGCAGTGGCTCACGCCTGTAATCCCAGCACTTTGGGAGGCCGAGGCAGGCAGATCACTAGAAGTTAGGAGTTCAAGACCAGCCTGGCCAACATGGCGAACCCTCATCTCTATTAAAAGTACAAAAAATAAGCCAAATGTGGTGGCGCATGCCTGTAATCCCAGCTACTCGGGAGGCTGAGGCAGGAGAATTTGTTGAAACTGGGAGATGGAGGTTGCAGTGAGCTGAGATCGTGCCACTGCACTCCAGCCTGGGCGACAGAGCAAGACTCCATCTTGAAGAAAAAAAAAGAGAAGACGCAGGGGACACTGTCTCACATGTTAATCCATTAACTGAGGCATTTCGTGCTTAAGACCTGGCCTAGGGTAGTAGTGAACATGAGAAGTAATGAATCTAAAATACTTTATGCAAATTGCAAAAAAGATGCTATTTGCGTGAAGATGTTCACTGCAGAATAACTTATAATAGCAAAAGCTTGCAATGACCTAAATATCCAGCAACACAGGAGTGATTTAAATAAATTCTGGTTATAGTCCACTTAATGAAATATTACATAACTAAAGAAGCCACAATGAAGACTGTGAATCAAAATGGGAAAGTGGATGTGATATGATTAAGTAAAAGAAAAAACAGGATGCAAAATAATAGGTGCACAATTATTACAAAGTCTATACACATGCAAATAAAATATGCGCCCTAATTTTATTAAGTGGTAACTAATTGTGTGATAGAATTATGTATGATTTTATTTTCTCCATTTGCTAAATTCCTATAATATGGTTATATTAGTTTTAAAGGTTCTGTGATTCTAACTTCCTATTTAGAGTATTTTTACCTCTAATTTCAGTGATAATTTTGATAAATTTATTGGTGCCCTGATATATCCTAGGTCCTGGAATGAACCTTGAGGGAGGGTAAACAGCCATTTTGAGAAAGTCATGTTGTTTGTTTTTATTTTTTCATCAAGGGGCAAGCCAAACCTGCCTTTGGCAGTTGAGGCCCTTGATGAAAAAATAAAAACAAATAGCGAAACATTGTTTTCCAGGCAGCCCAAGAAGACCTACTTACTGGAAACTTATGCATTGGATTTATGTCGATTTCTAGCATAGCTGGGCCACAGCTGCCTCCCCGGCCACCAGGTGCCCATACTTTGTACTCATTTTCCCTTTCTCTGGGGGCTACAATAGGAACTAATGTTAAAATCAGCAAGCCCTAAACATTGTTGAAATCAACGAGCCCTAACCACAACTGGCATGTTTTTCCCCCTGAATACTGCTTGTTTTTCATCTCTACCTTGAGGCAGTATTAACTTAGTTGATAAAATCATGGACAGACCTGGTTTGAAGTTCTGGGTCTTCTCCTCATAGCTGTGTGATCGTGGGTAAGTTACTCGACCAAGCCGTGTCTCCATCAGCTCAGGGTGTGATATTGCTACCTTGTAGAATTGCGGAATGATGGTAAGGAGGCCCAGGAAGAGTTATCAGTAGAGCTGTTTTGCCATCATTCAACCTCACCAAGTTGCTGCTGAGGGAGAAGGGTGCTGGCCTCTCAGTGGATCCTGTATCTCCATTTGGGGGAGGTCAGGACAGGACTGTGCACAAAGACCCTTTATGTTACAACTTGACATGTTTTCTGAAATGCCGCCTGCATTCATGACTCTCCTGGGACAGTTCAGATGTCACTATCATCCAGCATCTAGATACTCTTATGCAGCTACAGAATTTATTGAGGTAAATGTGCAACGATTTTCAGATGAGGCTGGAAACATAGCATTCTTTGTATGGCAAAGATGAACATGTCTTAGTCCATTTATGTTCCTATAAAGGAACACCTGACTCTGGATAATTTATACAGAAAAGTTTTTTTGGCTCACAGTTCTCCAGGCTGTATAAGAAGCATGGCGCCAGCATCTGCTTCTGGTGAGGCCTCAGGAAGCTTCCACTTACTGCAGGAGGGGAAGGGGAGCCAGCACCAGCATGTGGTGATCACACGGTGAGAGAGAAAGCAGGAGAGAGAAGGAGGTGCCAGACACTTTTTAACAACCAGCTGTCATGTGAACTAATAGAGCGAGAACTCTGTCATTACTGAGAGGATGCACCAAGCCATTCATGAGGGATCCGCCCCCGTGACTCAACCACCTCCCATTAGGCCCCACCTCCAATGTTGGGAATCAAATTTCAACACGAAGTTTGGGCGACAAACATCTAAACCGTAGCTAACAGGTAAGTGGGAAGTTCAGAAATAACTACCGAATTTATAGATAACAGGTCTCTGAGCCCATCTCCCCCTGAATACTCCCTTTTGGGAGCCTGTGGCCAGGCTGATCTTGAACTCCTGACCTCGTGATCCACCTGCCTCAGCCTCCCAAAGTGCTGGGATTACAGGTGTGAGCCACTGCGCCTGGCCTGGTGCCTGCATTTTTTATTTTTATTTTTATTTTTTTTTGAGACGGAGTCTGACTCTGTCACCCAGGCTGGAGTGCAGTAGCATGATCTCGGCTCACTGCAACCTCTGCCCCCCTGGGTTCAAACGATTCTCCTGCATCAGCGCCCTGAGTAGCTGGGATTACAGGCACCTGCCACCGCGCCTGGCTAATTTTTGTATTTTTAGTAGAGACAGGGTTTCACTGTGTTAGCCAGGATGGTCTCTATTTCCTGACCTTGTGATCTGCCCAACTCGGCCTCCCAAAGTGCTGGGATTACAGGCATGAGCCACTGCGCCTGGCTGGTGCCTGCATTTTTTAACCTATGTTTCCTCTCTCTCTGTCACTGACTCTAACATGTGCCCTGTTGGCTGGATCCATGAACTTGCAGGCTATTCTTCTTGGATTACCTCTTCCACTTGGATTTTTTTTGTTGTTTTTTGAGACAAGGACTCACTTTGCCACGTGGACTAGAGCACAGTGATGCAATCACGGTTCACTGCAGCCTTGACCCCCTGGGCTCAGGTGATCCTCCCTCTCAGCCTTCCAAGTAGCAGACATGCATCACTACACCTGGCTAACTTTTAAGTATTTTGTAAAGAAGCAGTCTCACTCTGTTGCCCAGGCTGGTCTTGAACTCCTGATCGCATGTAGTCCTCTTGCTTCAGTCTCCCAAAGTATTGAGATCACAGGCATGAGTCACTGCACACAGCCTGTTTGGCATTTTGACAATGGCCCAAATACTCTATTGCCTGCCTGTGGCTAACCCTCCTTGTCTGCTAAACCTCCTTCTTCCAGAGGAGGAAAACACGTGTGGGTCTTCCTCCTCACCTGGTCCAGTTCTCACCTGACCGCTTTGCCAAAACTGACAAGAAACTGCTACTCAGCACCCAGCTTCCTCCCACAGGCAATAGAGATCTTTCAACAAGGCTGATACCCACTATGGGAATTCAGAAGAAAGCTGGGCAAGTGATAGGGCAAGGGAATGAAGCCAAGAGGTGGTAGAAAGTGGGAAAGTGGAAATATCAGGGAAAGATCATGGAGGGAGAGGAAGAACCGTAAAGTCGTTCAGGTAACTGTTGGCGGATGATATGGTTTGTGTAAGAGTTGAAGAAGGAAGAAAGAAGCACAAAAAGGGGCTCAACAGTCAAAGACAGGTTTATGTTAAAGAATAAACCTGAGAGGGGCTTCTGGCCGAGTTAGGTCAGGAGCACCCTCTCTTACAGACTAAGAGTTTTTAAGAGGTCAGGTCAAGAGAGCTCATCACAAGCTGGGAATGTTTCTGTGTCTCTTTGTCTTGCTTATCTGGGAGGGAGAGTTTTGTGTCTGTTCCCATACATCTTCCTGCAGGTACAGGCATACCCACTGAGTCTGCTTTTAGCTTTCCTAGCTTAGTGCACCTAAAGGGAAAGGAATGTGCTTATTAGGGCCCACTGTTTTACTGGGGCCCATTGTATGAGTGTGAAGTTTGGTGGTTACCCAAGAGACTTTCCCCCACTCCTTCTGGGCCCGAGCTGTCTTATCTGTGTTTTGCTATCTGCTCTTTCTGGCTTTTTCTTGTTAGAAGAGAAGTGATTTCCTTGAAACTCATGAGGGTAGAAAGGGAGCTAGAACTTAAAATGGCAGTGTTTTTCCAAGAAGACAGTGCTCCTGCTCTGTCAGTTTGGATCTGCATCCCCACCAAATCTCATGTTGAATTGTAATCCCCAGGGTTGGAGGTGGGGCCTGGTAGGAGGTGACTGTACCATAGGGGCAGATTTCTCATGAATGCTTTAGCACCGTCCCCCTTGATACTGTCCTCCTGATAGTCAGTGAGTTCTTGTGAGATCTAGTTGTTTAAAAGTGTGTGGTAACCACCCCCATCCCCTGCTCCTGCTCCGGCCATTTAAGACGCACCTGCTCCCCCTTTGCCTTCCACCCTGATTGGAAGCTTCCCGAGGCCTCCCCAGAAGCTGAGCAGATGCCAGCATCATGCTTCCTGTACAGCCTGCAGAACCATGAGCCAATTAAACCTGTTTTATTCATAAATTACCCAGTCTCAGGTATTTCTTTATAGTGATGCAAGAACAGACAAATACAGGGGATAAAACACTAGAAAGAATGAGGATGAATGGTAAATGGAGATCTGTGACAAAGAAAAATAAAGTGTGTGGTGGTTACAGTTGAAAATAAGAAAAGAAAATGGGTGTAATGTTTGGAGGGGAGGCATACAGTGGAGGCGAAGGTGGAAAGATGGGCTACGGGGCCATTTCAAGGCAGGATTATAAGGTGGGCATCTGAGACAATCAGCCAATGACTGCCATTAGAGGGGCTGTAACAGCTCTTGCCTTCAAGAAAGATGGGATTCAAAAGATGGCTTAAATAAATACAAAAATATATAAAATAAAGTAGACTATTAAACATAATAAGAGAAGTTCAAATAAATCATGGTGGGATCACACAAAAAGGACGTCATGGCATTCAACATTCTGTCCCTTATCTCTGAAGAATTTTGAGACTGAAATTTGGGGGGTTCTTTTCTTTTTCTTTTTTTCTGAGATGGAGTCTTGCTCTGTCGCGCAATGGCGCAATCTTGGTTCACTGCAACCTCTGCCTCCCAGGTTCAAGCAATTCTCCTGCCTCAGCCTTCCAAGTGGCTGGGATTACAGGTGCCTGCCACCACGCCTGGCTAATTTTTGTATTTTTAGTAGAGACGGGGTTTCACCACATTGGCCAGGCTGGTCTTGAACTCCAGACCTTGTGATCCACCCGCCTTGGCCTTCCAAAGTGCTGGCACTATAGGCATGAGCCACTGCCCCCAGCCTTGGGGGTTCTTTAGTAGAAAGTTACCATGTAAATATATTAAATTACTAAACATCTTCAGCAATCAAAAGAAAATCATGTTATGTTTGATAGCAGAAACTTACCCTGATTTAGGGTCTATTTATAATATTAAATTTATACATTTAGAAACACTTTATCTCATTTTTTTTTTGCCTCAAAATCTCTGTTGGTTAAATAAAGTATGATCTTTATTTTGCAAATGACTGGCCTAATATTATACCTCTTTAAGTGACAAAGCCATTTTCTACCTCTCTTTTTTTCAGTCTTGTGTGTTTTTCTAGATCATTGTTGGCACGCTAAAATCGGGTATTTTCTAGGATGAATCAGTAGCTTTTTTTTATTGTAAAGAGTAGAAACTCTGGCCCTATTTTAACTAATCTTTTCAGTGGTAGGAGGATGAAACAGAAATAAAATATATTGAGGAGGGTAAGTAAGAATTATAAGGAATTGGCATTTGGCACTGGTCGTTTCTAAGGAGATTAAAAAGGCATAAACATTAACGAAATGTGATGAACTATTCAGCTCCTAGCATCGTAAATGCTAAATAAATGTTTGTTGAAATAATGAAAGAATGGATGGATGAACTGTAAAAACACAGAAATGAATATAATGATACCTAAAATTATTGAGTATTTACCATATGCCAGGCACTGTTTTAGCCCACTACATGCATCTCATTTTAATCAACACGCTAATTCTCTTACGCAGGTACTGCTGTTATTTCCCATTCTGCAGATGAAGAAACTGAAGTACAGAAAGATTAAGTAATTATAGTACTGAGGCCCTGTCCCATTTATAACACTGCAGCAAGTTCCTGATTTCATAAGAGCCCTGTGGCAAGTTACTCAATTTCATAATGCAACTAGCCAGCCATACTCTTCCTAAGCCAGCCAAGCCCAAGCCCATCAATTGGTTGCTTCTCTTTGTGCTGCCACTTGTGGCTGAGTGGACCTGCTCTTGTTCCCTTACCCTTCCACCATCTCTTTCAGCTCTATTTGTGACTTCTTATTCCAAAGGCTGTTGGCACCACTTGGCAACACACCTCTTCAGCCCTAAATGGAGATAAGAATAGGTGGGAAAGGGGCTATTAATTTCAAACATAACATGGAGATCCAGGACTTGGGTTCCAGGCTTCCAGTTCTGCCTTGACTCTCACCTCTGCTTTCTTACCCTTGAAAGCCAAAGCAAAATTCTCTGCATCTTCTGGCCAGCCATCCTATATTTTATTGACTCTATGACAGCCATTCATTCAGAGATTCTGATGTAATTGCTCTGGTATAAAAAAAGTGCACCCTGTTCACAACAGCAAAGACTTGGAACCAACCCAAATGCCCATCAATGATAGACTGGATAAAGAAAATGTGGCACATATATACCATGCAATACTATGCAGCTGTGAAAAATGATGAGTTCATGTCCTTTGCAGGGACATAGATGAAGTTGGAAACCATTATTCTCAGCAAACTAACACAGGGACAGAAAACCAAACACTGCATGTTCTCACTCATAAGTGGGAGTTGAGCATTGAGAACACATAGATACAAGGAGGGGAACATCACACACCGGGGCCTGTCGGAGGGTGGGGGGCTGGGGGAGGGATAGCATTAGGAGAAATACCTAATGTAGATGACAGGTTGATGGGTGCAGCAAACCGCCATGGCGCGTGTATACCTGTATAACAAACCTGCACATTCTGCATATGTACCCCAGAACTTAAAGTATAATTTTAAAAAAGTGCATCATTAAAAAAATTCACCACTAAGAAGGAAAAATAAACATTCTCAATTATAACTGTGTGATGTCATCAACTGAAAAAATATGTCCCCTTTTCAGAGAAGTTAAAACTGGAAAAGAAAGTCACGTTAAACTGGGTGAAATGTGGTCTTTAACGGTGTCTTGATAGATATTTCTAACACTTGGGGGACATTCATAGCCAGCTTTTCCCATGGCCATTACTACTGCCACTTGCAATGTTCTCAGTGTTCTGTCCCTCCTTTTGGAAAGTGCTGTCAATTGTAGCAGCTATAGTTATATGTAGTTATAAACAGTGCTTTTTTTTTTGAGATGGAGTCTCTGTCACCCAGGCTGGAGTGCAGTGGGACGATCTCAGCTCACTGCAACCTCTGCCTCCTGGGTTCAAGCAATTCTCCCGTCTCAGCCTCCTGAGTAGCTGGGAATACAGCCGCACACCACCATGCCCAGCTAATTTTTGTATTTTTAGTAGAGACGGGGTTTCACCATATTAGTCAGGCTGGTCTCGAACTCCTGACCTCAGGTAATCCACCCACCTCGGCATCCCAAAGTGCTGGGATTACAGGCTTGAGCCACTGTGCCCAGCCAATGGTGCTGTTTTTGATGCAAACCTGTGAAGATTGTATATTTTGGATGTGATGGCTAACACAGAAGGATGCAGTGGCAGAGGATGCTAAAGAGTGGATACAATAGGAAGAGTATGGAATATATCAGAGGATAAGATGTTTGGGGGGGGGGTGCATGTGTCTTTTTAACCACTATGATATAGAATATTTTCATTTCCCTCCTCCTCCAAAAAATGCTCCTTCGTGACCCTCTGCAGTCAATTCCCAGCCCAAGCCCCAGCTCCTGGCAGTCACTAATCTTTCTATCACTATATTTTTAATGCTCCTGAAATTTCATATAAATGGAATCATGTAGTATATAGTATTCTGTGTCTGGAATACTTCACTTAACATACTCTTTTGGGACTTTCCAGGTTGTTGCATGTATCAGCTGTTCATTCCTTCTTTATTTCAGAATACAATTCCTTTGAATGAATGATACTATCGTGCATTTATCCATTCATTAGTTGACATATATATTTGGGTTGTTTCTCCAACCCAATAAGGAAACATTCAGTCTTTCACCATTACATATGATGGTGACTGTAGGTTTTTGGTAAATGCTCTTTCCTACTTTGCTGCAAGTTTTTATCATGAATGAGTGTTGGATTTTGTCAAATGCTTTTTGTGTGTGTGTCAACTAAGATGGTCACATGATTTTTTTTTGTTAGCCAGTTGATACAGTGGATTACATTGACAAATTTTTAATTAATCAATTTTTGTTTGTTGAACCACTCTTGCATATCTGGAACAAGTTCTACTTTATGTCCTTGAATAACCAAAGCAATTCTAAGCAAAAAGAACAAATCTGAAAGCATCACATTACCTGATTTCAAATTATACTACAAGGCTATATTAAACAAAATGGCATGGTACTGGTATGAAAGTAGATACATAGACCAATGGAACAGAGTGGAGAAATCAGAAGTAAAGCCAAATACTTACAACCAACTGGTCTTTAACAAAGCACACAAAAATATAAATTGGGGAAAGGGCAACCTATTCAATAAATGGTGCTGGGAAAACTGGATAGCCATATGTAGAAGAATAAAACTGGATCTCTGTCTCTCACCATATAAAAAAATCAACTCAAGGTGGATCAAAGACTTTAAGACCTGAAACTATAAAAATTCTAGAAGAAAACCTAGGAAAACCCCTTCTGGACATTGGCCTAGGAAAATAATTTGTGACTAAGGCCCCAAAAGCAAATGCAATAAATAAATAAATAGGACTGTATTGAAGAAGCTTTTGCATGCCAAAAGAAATAATCATCAGAGTAAAGAGACAACCCACAGAATGGGAGAAAATATTTGCAAACGATGCATCCAACAAAGGACTAATATCCAGAATCTACACGGACCTCAAACAAACCAGCCAGAAAAATAAATAATCCCATCAAAAAGTAGGCAAATGACATGAATAGACATTTCTCAAAAGAAGATATACAAATGGCCAACAAATATATGAAGAAATGCTCAACATTACTAATCATTAGGGAAATGCAAATTAAAATCACAAAGAGATACCACCTTACCCCAGCCAGACCACCATTATGAAAAAGTCAGAAAACAGGCCAGGTGCAGTGGCTCAAGCCTGTAATCCCAGCACTTTGGGAGGCTGAGGTGGGCAGATCACCTGATGTCAGGAGTTCGAGACCAGCCTGCCCAACATGGTGAAACCCCATCTCTACTAAAAATACAAAAAATTAGCTGGATGTGGTGGCGGGCACCTATAATCCCAGCTACTCGGGAGGTTGAGGCAAGGGAATCACTTGAACCCAGGAGGCGGAGGTTGCAGTAAGCTGAGATTGCGCCACTGCACTCCAGCCTGGGCAACAAGAGCGACACTCTGACTCAAAAAAAAAAAAAAAAAAAAACAAAAAAAACCAAAACAAAGTCAGAAAACAATAGATGTTGGCACAGACAAGCTAAAAAAGGAAGATGGGAATGTAAGTTAGCACAACCTCTATGGAAAGTGGTATGGAGACTTCTTAAGGAACAAAAGTAGATCTACCATTTGATCCAGCAATTTGGCTACTGGGTATCTACCCAAAGGAAAAGAAGTCATTCTATCAAGAAGACACCTGCATATATATATTTATCACAGCACAATTCACAATTGCAAAGATATGGAATCAACCAAAGTGCCAATCAACCGATGAGTGGGTAAAGAAAATGTGGTATATATACACCATAGAATCTACTCAGCTGTAAAAAAGTGAAATAATGTCTTTTCAGCAACTTGGATGAAGCTGAAGGCTATTGTTCCAAGGGAAGTAACTCAGGAATGGAAAATCAAACACAGTATATTCTCACTTGTAAGTGGGAGCTAAGCTATGGGTATGCAAAGTCATGCACACTGGTATAATAGACTTTAGAGATTCAGAAGGAAGGAGGGTGGGAGGGCGGTGGGGGATAAGAAACTACATATTGAGTACAATGTACAGGACTTGGGTGACAGGCACACTAAAATCTTAGACTTCACCACTCTACAATTCATCTGTGTAACCAAAACCACTTGTACTCCAAAAGCTATGGAAAGAAAAAAATCCTACCTTTTCATGGTGTATAATGATTTTTATACATTGTTGGATTCAAGTTGCTAATATTTGGTTGAGGAATTTTGTGTCTAAGTTCATAAGTGATATTGGTCTATAGTTTTATTTTTCTGTAATGTGTTTGTTAGGTTTTGGTTTCTGGGAAACTGGCCTCATAAAAATTAGTTGGGAAGTACTCCCTCTTATATTTTCTGGAAGAACTGCAAAATTGGTGTTACTACTTTAAATATATGATAAGTCTCCAGTGAAACTCTCAGGACTTGGAGATTTCTATTTCCACCCCACAGGGTTTTGTTTGTTTGCTTGTTTGTTTGTTTGAGACAGAATCTCTCTCTGTTGCTCAGGCTGGAGTACAGTGGTGCACTCTCAGCTCACTGAAACCTCCGCCTCGCAGGTTCAAGTGATTCTCCCACCTCTGTCTCCCGAGTAGCTGGGGTAAGTGTGTACTACTGTGCTTAGCTTAGTTCAAAATACTTACTAATTTCCAGCCTGGGCAATGTGACGAAACCCTATCTCTACAAAAAATAAAAACAAAATGAGCTGAGTGTGGTGGCACATGACCATGGCACAAGCTATTTTGGGGCCTAAGGTGTGAGGATCACTTGAGCTGGGGAGGTGGAGGCTGCAGCAAGCCATGATCATGCCACTGCACTCCAGCCTGGGTGACAGCAAGACCCTGTCTAAAAAAATGAAACTTGCTAATTTCCCTTGTGATTACTTTTTTGATCCTATGGATTATTTATAACCATATTGTTTAATTTCCAAATACTGGAGTTTTCTAGATATTTTTCTGTTATTTCTAGTTTAATTCATTGTTGTCAAAGAACATACACCGTATATTTTTAATTATTTGAAATTTATTGAGAATTGTTTAATGCTTCATAATATGATCTTAGTGCGTGTTCCAAATGGACTTTAAAAAGAGTATGTATTCTGATGTTTGGGGCAGAATGTTATATAAATTTCAATTGGGTCATGCTAATTGATAATGTACAAGTCTTATATATCCTTGCTGATTTTCTGTCCACTTGTTCTCTCAATTACTGATAGTGGTGTGTGGAAATCTCCACCTATAAGTGTAGACTTGTTTACTTGTCCTTTGAGATCTAACGTCTTTTGCTTCATGCATTTTGACGCTATGTTAATACTCATTTGAGATTGTTATGCCCTCTTGGTGCAGTGACATTTTTATCATTATGAAATGTTCTTCTTTCTCCCTATTAATGTTCCTTATTCAGAATTTTGCTTTGTCTAATTAACATAGTCACTGCTATGATCTGAATGTTTGTAGTCTCTCAAAATTCATATGTTGAAACTTAACCCCCAAAGTGATGGTATTAATAAGTGGGGGCTTTGGGAGGTGATTTTTTTTTGAAAGAACTCTGCCCTCATGAATAGGATCAGTGCCTTCATAAAAGGCTTGACCCTTATAAAAGAGGCCAGGCTTACCCCTTTTGCCATGTGAGGACACAGCACGAAGCTGTCATCTATGAGGAACAGGCTCTCACCAGACACCAAATCTGCTGGCATCTTGATCTTGGGCTTCCCAGAGTCAGAACTATACACTATTGTTTATAAATCACCCAGCCTAAGATATTTTTTACGGCAACTCAACCAGACTAAGACAGGTAGTTTCATTTCTTTTTATTAATGGTTGCATGGGAATATCATTTCCCATCCTTTACCTCTAACTTTATATTTAAAGTGAGATTCTTGCAGTGAGCCTAGATCGTGCCACTGTACTCCAGCCTGGGCGACAGAGCAAGACTCTGTTTCAAAAAACCAATGAGACAACATACAGTTGATTTGTTCTTTAAAATCCAGTCTAATAATTTCTGCCTTTCAATTGTACTGTTTAGTCAATTTGCACTTAATGCAATTATTATTATTATTATTTTATGTATTTTTTTTGGAGACAGAGTCTCACTCGGTCACTCAGGCTGGAGTGCAGTGGCACAATCTCAGTTTACTGCAATCTCTGCCTCCCAGGCTCAAGCGATTCTCCTGCCTCAGCCTCCCAAGTAGCTGGGATTACAGGCTTGCGCCACTACGCCCAGCTAATTTTTGTATTTTTAGTAGAGACACGGTTTTACCATGTTGACCAGGCTGGTCTTGAATTCCTGACCTCAGGTGATCTGCCTGCCTTGGCCTCCCAAAGTGCTGGGATTACAGGCTTGAGCCACTGTGCCCAGCCTCTTAATGCAATTATTGATTTAAATAGTCAATTACTTTTAAAAAATATATTAAAAATGAGAAGCCTTTCATATTTATCCAGATGTTTAGCAATTCTACATTTTTCTTTCCTTTTTATTTTGCATGATTTTTCTTCAGACTGAAGAACTTTCTTTGATACTCTTTATAGTACAGGTTTACTGGTGATGAATTCTCTCAACCTTTGTCTGAAAAAAACCTTCAGTTTACTTTCATTTTTGATATTTTTGCAGAGTATAGAATCCTAGGTTGACAGTTTTTGTCCCCTAGTACTTAAAAAATGTCACTTCTTTGTCCTCTGGCCTGCGTGGTTTCTGATAGGAAATGTGTAGTCATTCTTTTCTTTGTTTTTCTTTATATAATAATTTTTGTGAGCAGCTTTTAATATATGTTCTTTAGTCGCTGCTTCTCAGAAATTTGACTGTGATCTACCTTGGTGCAGTTTTCTGCCGGGGTCCATGAACTTTTGGGATCTGAGTGTCTTCTAGTTTTCGTCAAACTTGAGAAATATTTGGCCATTAATTCTTGACGTATCTCCAGACCTGTGACCTTTCTGGGCTCCATTACAGACACGTTAAACTGCTTGATACTATCCCATGGGTCACTGATGCTGGCTTAATGTTAAAAAAAATCTCTCTCTCTTTCTTCGAATCATTTTTACTAAGTCTCCAAGTTCACCAGTATTTTCTTCTGCTGTGCCTTATCTGCTGTTAATGCTGTCCAGAGTATTCTTTATTTCAGATATTGTGTTTTTCATCTCTAGAGGTTCCATTTGGGTTTTGTTTTCTTCCATCTCTCTCTTAATTCTGTTTACGTGTATTCACATTAAACATAAAACACTATGTTTATCATTTATTGTCTAGAGAATGCATTCTCTGCATTCTTTTCTTTCCCTTCCTTCCTTCCTTCCTCTCTCTCTCTCATCCCTCCTTCCCTCCTTCCCTCCCTCCCTTCCTTCCTTTCTTTCTTCCTTCCTTTCTGTCTTTCTCTCTTTCTTTCCAGTGCCTCTCTCTCCTTTCCAGTATTCTGCTCCATGGATTTCACCTCTTCAATCTCCCAGAACTGCAATTTCTTTTTCCTCTACTCAGTGAGACAAGTGGGTTCTGTTGGGGTTTCTCCTCCCTGTGCTGTATCCTGGAAACTGCCTCCAGAATTCCAAGAATCCAGGAATCCATGAGGTAGGGCTCACCTTATGTGTTTTCTCTTCTCTCCATGAAGAGAAGAGAAGCCCTTTACTGCTGGTTATCAAATGTGTGAGAAATAGTTATTTATATACTTTGTCTGTTTTTTTTTGTAGTTGTTTATGGTAGGAGAGCAGTTCTTATAGCAGTTAGCCTTCTAGCTCAGAAGCAAAAACTCACTATGCTTTTCCATGATTTTTATGACTATTATTGGAAATTTATACTTCCATATGATCTTGAAGACCAGTTTCTTCCATTACAAAACCCTGTACCATAGGAATTATAAGTGAAACATGGACTCTCTATATTACTTTTTGGAAATTTGACTTTATGTTATTTTGCCTCCTTAGCCAATAGCATATTTTGCTATTCCTTTATTTGGGTGTTGCTTTATATCCTTCAATGACACTTTGTAAATCTTTCCTCATGTAGGCTGTGTGCAGCGGCTTATGCCTGTAATCCCAGCACTTTGAGAGGCCGAGGAGGGTGGATCACTTGAGGTCAGGAGCTCAAGACCAGCCTGGCCAACATAGTGAAACCTCGTCTCTACTAAAAATACAAAAATTAGCTGTGCATGCTGGTGGGTGCCTGTAATTCCAGCTACTCAGGAGGCTGAGGGAGGAGAATCGCTTGAACCTGGGAGGCGAAGGTTGCAGTGGGCCGAGATTATACCACTGTACTCCAGCCTGGGTGACAGTGAAAGTCCATCTTAAAAAAAAAAAAAAAGGAATTATAACTGAAACATGGACTCTCTATATTACTTTTTGGAAAATTGATTTTATGTTATTTTTTCTCCTTACCTAGTAACATATTTTGTCATTCCTTTATCTGGGTGTTGCTTTATATCCTTCAGTAACATTTTATAAACCTTTCCCCATGTAATCTGGACTTTTTTGTTCTTTATTTCTAAGATTTTGTACTTTTTAAATGTAACATTTTCCTATTTCCACTTCTATCTCATTATTGCATACACAGAAAAAACATCAATTTTAAACTTATTTTGAATTTAGCTATATTACATTTCCTTGTTAATTCTAGTTTTTAAAAAGTCAATGGCTTGTAGGGTTTTCTTGGAAAATGATTGAATCATTGGCAGAATGCAATAACGTTATCTCCGTTTTTCCAATATTTATACTTACTCTTAATTTTTTCTTATTTCTCTCATAGAACATCTAAAACAAGATTGAATTATTATGATGACAGTGATGATCCACATCTTAATGTTTTAGTATTTCACCATTTAGAATGGTGTCTACTATTGAATATTATTAAGTAATCTTATCACATTTAAATAATTTCCCTATATTTACTTTACTCAGAGTTTTTATCATTATTATTAATAATGACCCCTACATTGTATTAAATGCCTTCTCAGGATTTTTTAAAAATATAATTCTTTATTTTTCCTCTTGTAATTTGTTGATGTGGTTAATTATTTAGGTACATTTCCTTGGAATAAACCCTACTTAGTCATAGTGTATGCGTATGTGTGTGTGTGTGTGTGTTTCCAGATAGAGTCTCCCTCTGTTGCCCAGGCTGGAGTGCAGTGGCAGGATCTTGGCCCACTGCAACCTCTGCCTCCCGGGTTCAAGTGATTCTCCTGCCTCTGCCTCCTAAGTAACTGGGACCACAGGCGCATGCCACCAAGCCCAGGTAATTTTTTGTATTTTTAGTAGAGACGAGGTTTCACCATGTTAGCCAGGAGGGTCTCGATCTCCTGACCTCATGATTCGCCTGTCTTGGCCTCCCAAAGTGCTGGGATTACAGGCCTGAGCCACTTTGCCCTGCCTATAGTGTGTTTTTTAATGCACTGCTAAATTCTATTTGCTAATATTTTAGGCACAAGTTTTCAATCTATGTTCATAAATGCAATGAGGATGTATATATGCTTTTTCATTGGTCCTTTTTCAGGCTTCAGTGTGAAGTTTATCGTGGCTTCATAAAATGCCCTGGAGAGCTTTCCAAGTTTTTCTGTAGTCTAGAATAATTTTAGAGCGTCAGTTCTCAAAAGTGCGGTCCATTGAGGGGATTGGTGAGGTCAAAGCTATTTTTACAATAACGCTAACATTATTTGCCCTTTTCACTATGTTGACATTTGCACTGGAGGTACAAAAACAACAGTCAGTGTGCTGGTAACATTAGCATGAACCAAAACACCAGCATGAAACCTTACCAGCCATCGTAGTCTTCACTGCCATATACCCATGAAAGAAAATTTAAAAAAAAAGGCCAGTTTCACTTAAACATATTTTCAATAAAGCAGTAGAAATTATTAATTTTATTAAATCTTGACACTTGAATAAGCATCTTTTTAGTATTCTGTGTGATGAAACAGGAAGTACACAGAAAGCAACCTGCTGCATTCAGAAGTATGATGGTTGGCTTTAGAAAAAGCATTGTGCAATTGAATTGCAAACTGAACTAGCTTTTTTTCCTCCTGGAATATTTCTTTTACTAGAAAGAATAAGCAATAGACAAACTATGGTTCTTCAGAGTTGGGTATCTGGTGGACATTTTTTTTCTTTTAATGACATCTCACTTGTGTGTGTGTGTGTGTGTGATTTTTTTCTTTTTTTTTATACTTTAAGTTCTGGGATACATGTGTAGAATGTGCAGGTTTGTGACATAGGTATACACATGCCATGGTGGTTTGCTGCACCCATCAACCCATCACTTACATTAGGTATTTCTCCTCCCCTAGCCCTCCACCCCCTGCAGGCCCCGGTGTGTAATGTTCTCCTCCCTGTGTCCATGTGTTCTCATTGTTCAACTCCCACTCATGAATGAGAACATGTGGTGTTTGGTTTTCTGATCTTGTGATAGCTTGCTGAGAATGAGGGTTTCCAGTTTCATCCATGTCCCTGCAAAGGACGTGAACTCATCCTTTCTTATGGCTGCATAGCATTCCGTGGTGTATATGTGCCACATTTTCTTAATCCAGTCTATCACTGATGGACATTTGGGTTGGTTCCAAGTCTCTGCTATTGTGAATAGTGCTGCAATAAACATACAAGTGCATGTGTCTTTATTGTAGAATGATTTATAATCCTTTGGGTATATATCCAGTAATGGGATTGCCGGGTCAAATGGTATTTCTAGTTCTAGATTCTTGAAGAATCGCTACGCTGTTTTCCACAATGGTTGAACTAATTTATACTCTCTGGTGGACATTTTTTTGCAAATGAACAAAGTGAGCCTGTCATGTGAGGAAAACAGCAGACAATATTTGTTGCCAGTGATAAAAGTGAGCTTTCAGTAAAAATTAGCATTTTGGAAAGTTGCACCTGTCACCATGAGCTTGATGTCTGCCCAGGGATTAAAAGGCTTTTCTGGCCAGGTGTGGTGGCTCACGCCTGTAATCCCAGCACTTTGGGAGGCCGAGGCAGGTGGATCACTTGAGGTCAGGAGTTCGTAACCAGTCTGGCCAACATGGTGAAACCCTGTCTCTACTAAAAATACAAAAATTAGCTGGGCGTGATGGCACACACCTGTAATGCCAGCTACTTGGGAGGCTGAGGGAGGAGAATCGCTTGATCCTGAAGGGCGGAGGTTGCCGTGAGCCAAGATCACTCCAGCCTGACGACAGAGCAAGACTCTGTCTCAAAACAAAACAACAAAAAAGACTTTTTTTCTGATGAGATGGAGGAGGTGGCATTAATGAATGTGATTTTTAAAATACTGTGTAATAAAATGTGTCAATATTTGGAAGATCTGTATACATCACTGAACTTATGCTTTCCAAATGACCAATGGATTCTGCTACAAAATCAAGTATGAGTAAAAGATCCATCCAAAATTCAAGATAGACCAGTGAATTTTAATGTTTCAGATTCCACGTTGCAACTAACTCTTAAAAAACGACTGCTACTCAAGCTTGGAGGTAATATCAAAGAAGAATTTCTATGAGAATTAAGATACTTTTCCCTGTTCCAACTATGTATATCTGTGAGGCTAGATTTTCCTTATACGCTTCAACCAATATAATATACTGCAATAGATCGAATGGAGAAGTAGATAGGAGAATCCTGTGTTCTTCCACTAAGCTAGACATTAAGGAAGTTTGCAACAGTGTAAAATAATGCTACTTTTCTCATTAAATTTTTTGAAACCATAATTGCTTTTGACAAAAACATGTTGTTTGTATTAATATATAAAGTGTTCATTATATGATTTTAAGTGAATTAATTTTTTAAAATTTCTGTTTTTATTTCTAGTATGACAAATATCAAGAGCTATAACCCACACAAAGCTTTTTGGGGGTCCTCAAGAATTTTTAAAAATGGAAAGGGGTTCTGAGACCAAAAAGTTTGAGAATAACGTGCTCAAATCATGTTAGAGTATTTCTTCTTCAAAGGCTGCATAGATCTCAATAGGAAAACATCTGGATCTGGCGCCTTTATAAGTGGGGTCTACAATCACTTTGCTTTCTCTCTGTTCCATTTGCTTATTAAAGTTTTCTACTCTTTCTTGGTTAATTGTGGTAACTTAGATTTTTGCTAAGAAATCATCCATTTCTTCTAGGTTTTCAAGTTTATTGCCATTGAGTTGCAGGCAGTATTTCTCACATTTCCTTCAAGCACTTTTGCATTCTTGGTTACTTCTTCTTCTTCTTCTTTTTTTTTTTTTTGAAACAGAGTCTCACTCTGTCACCCAGGCTGGAGTGTAGTGGCGTGATCTCAGCTCACTGCAACCTCCGCCTCCTGGGTTCAAGTGATTCTCCTGCCTCAGCCTCCCGAGTAGCTGGGATTACAGGTACGTGCCATCACACCAGCTAATTTTTGTATTTTTAGTAGAGATGTGGTTTCACCATGTTGGCCAGGATGGTCTCGATCTTCTGACCTTAAGTGATCTGCCCATCTCGGCCTCCCAAAGTGCTGGGATTAGAGGCGTGAGCCTTGGTGCCTAGCCTCCTTTCTTAATCTAATCTTGAATTTTTTCTCTTTTTCTCTTGACCTCCCTCTTTAATTCATTTTATTTCGAATATACCACTAATAAAACAGTATAAAAGATTTGGGAGAAAGAGAATAGAAGGACGGGTAACAGCAGACAAGAAATGGCATGGAACAAGAAAAGGGCACTGGCTATGGTATATGGGCTGCCCCCCATCCGATTACTGTGAATGTTCAAGAAAAGAAGATGGCACTGGTGGTTGTCAGCGGGTGTCAGTCTCAGCCTGGGCATCACACGGCTGACTGATATTTGCAGATCTACCAGGATCCAAGATCTTCTCAACTTTTAACATTCTTTTTTGTTTTTTTTTTTGAGATGGAGTTTCACTCTTGTCACCCAAGCTGGAGTGCAATGGCGCGATCTCCGCTCACTGCAACCTCCACCTCCTGGGTTCAAGCCATTATCCTGCCTCAGCCTCCCAAGTAGCTGAGATTACAGGTGCCCATCACCGCACCTGGCTAATTTTTGTATTTTTAGTAGAGACTGGGCTTTACCATGTTGGCCAGGCTGGTCTTGAACTCCTGACCTCAGGTGATCCGCCCACCTGGGCCTCCCAAAGTACTGGGATTATGGGCGTGAGCTACTGCGCCCGGTTCAACTTTTAACACTCTTAAATTCAATTCTGTTGGTGTTACCAGACTTGGACCAGGCCAGGGAGCAACTCTCATTAACGATATCCACAAAAATAACTGATGTAAAAACTAGAATACCAATTTAATAATTCCCTACCAAACGGATAAGCATACCCATGAGTCCAGGACAAAACATTTCTTTACTTTGTGAGCAAATGGTTCTGTTTCTTTGGGAATCCTCTTGGAGATGCATCTGTAAGGAAATGAGGAAGGCTGGGTTTGGCAGAGGGAGAAGCTGGACTGCAAAGAAGTTGCAGCTGAGACCTTCTGTCATGCTCTTGGGGCAAGCTCTGGAGCTAGATAGAATGACCCTTTAGAGTTGAGTTGAGGCAATGGAGTTGGGCTTTTGAATCTCTGCATCAGTCATTGGTTTGGGATGCCCCTTGAAGCAGTGGTAACCCTGGCTGAGGTGGGTCCCTGCAGCTGAGACTGGTCCCTGTGGCCTGGGGTCATGCCAGTGCAGGGTGTAGCTGTGTGCCCTCAGCAACCCTTGTTTCCTGCAGATGGGGGACAGGTGCGTTGGCCTGAAGAGAATATCTGGAGAGAACATCATAGTCCTCACTGTGGTGGTTGTAACATATTGGTTGTAAGGTGCATCCTGAATTCAGAAACATTAAAATGTAAAAAAAAAAGAGAGCACCTTAAACATGCCAAAATACGGTAGTAGGCTTCAGTGGTATTTTTTGGGACGGGGATACAAGCCAGACTCTAGGAAGAACCAGAGTAGAGAATTGGAGATCTAGGGGTGGGGGAGCAGGGATTATTCTTCACGGTTTACTCTTCACGTGTCTTCTTGCAACTCTATTTCACTCTTTTTTCTTGATATTCCAAGTTTCTTTGCTAAACAATTTTCTGGTAATCATCCAATATGGGAGGTGGATCATGGTCAGTGCTGTGCTGGAAATATTTAAAATATCGCCTCTTGGGGGAAAAAAAAGGTGTGCACATATATTCATATAATTTTTACTGACATAAAGCATGCAGAGGACACAATTTATAAATAATAATAAACTGCACAATAATCTTTATTGTAAATTCCATATAGCCCATTGATTCTCCCAGAATGCTTTCATTGATTTTTGCAACACTCCAGCATTCCTAGCCAACCTATGGCTATAATTGATGAACATGTCCAGCTCTGTCTGACATGAATGCTGGCTGATATTTTGGCTTCAATCAATGAATAAGACAAAAGTGAACAATGAAGATGTATGTCAGAACTTCACTTGTTTGTCAATGACAGGAGAGACTCAACTGAATCAGATGATAGTTTTCAAATACTAGAAGACTATTTCCTCAATTTTTTTGTCCTATTTACTAAGTAATGGCTACAGACACAACACTTTTACATTTAATTTTTCTTTGGGAGGCCAAGGCCGACAGATCACTTGAGGCAAGGAATTCAACACCAGCCTGGCCAACATGGTGAAAACCCATGTCTACTAAAAATACAAAAATTAGCTGGGTGTGGTGGCGCATGCCTGCAGTCCCATCTACTCGGGAGGCTGAGGCAGGAGAATCGCTTGAGCCCAGGAGGTGGAGGTTGCAGTGAGCCGAGATTGTGCCACTGCACTGTAGCCTGGGTGACAGAGGGAAACTCTGTTTCAATAAATACATAAATAAATTTAATTTTTATCGGTGGTTCTCCACTAGAGAGAGATTTGGTTTCTCAAAGGACATTTGGCGATCCAGAGATTTTTTTTTTTGGTTGTCACAACTAGGGAAGGGATGTGATTGGTGTCTAATGACATGAGGCCAGAAGCATCCCTCAGTAAGGAACTATGGGGCCCAAGGTTGAAAAACCCTGATCTGTATTGTGAACATTTTCTCCATAAACTTTAAAGTTTAGACAGCCAACAAAACAATAGATCAAGAGTTTGCCAATTTCTGTGGTGTAAATACTCCCAGTGTGATGGTTAACTTTTGTGTCAACTTGACGGGCCTAAGGGAAGCCCACCCAGATCCCCGGTAAAACATTATTTCTGGGTGTGTTTGCGAACATGTTTCTGGAAGATATTAGCATTTGAGTTGGTGGACTAATGCGTGGGCATCATCCAATTTGTTGAGGGCCAGGAGAGAAGAAGAAGGGTGGATTCTATCTCTCTTTTATTTATTTATTAATTTTATTTTTTGTAGAGATGGGGTCTTGCTATGTTGCCCAGGCTGGTCTTGAATACCTGGCCTCAACTGAGCCTCGGCCTCCCAAAATGGTGGGATTACAGGCATGAGCCACCATGCCTGGCCTGTCTCTCTCTTCTTGAGCTGGACATCGCCTTTTACTCCCCTTGGACATCAGAATTCCTGGTTCTTGGGCCTTCAGACTCTGGGACTTATGCTAGCCCAGCCAGCTCAACCTCCCACCTTCCTATTCTCAGGCCCCCAGACTCCAACTGAATTATGCCCCTGACTTTCCAGGTTCTTCAGCTTGCAGAAGGCAGGATTGTGGGACTTCACAGCTTCCATAATTGCGTGAGCCAATTCCCATAATAAATGTCTTCTGATAAATACCTATATATCCTAGCGGCTCTGTTTCTCTGGAGAACCCTGACTAATACAGTCACTGTGGTTGATTTCCAGTTGCCAAGGTGGGGTCCTTAAGCCTAGAACTGGTAAGAGGTCTGCAGGAGCCACCATTTTATAGTATTTCCACCACAAAGATACAACAGTCATAAATAACTCCAAGAGCATAAGAGTAAAAATGTAGTAAAATAAGAATTAGGTTCTGTGTATTTATTAACTTCATTTATAATATGATTTATTTGATTACAAGTAAACTCATTTGATTTGTAATAATTGCTAAGTTTGACAACTGACACAAAATTCTCAAAAATGTAACAATTGGCTCTTGTGGGACGGTATGCACCAGCCTGGCTGAAGTGGCTATCACTCTGGAATTCACATTTTATATATCCTGAGTCTTGGAAGGATCCACTCCATTCCAATTTTAGTTTTCTAGGGAAGGGACTCTGATTGTCCCAGATTGGATAAGTCATTCTCTGTGGTCTAACCCTACAAAGCAGTTTTGTAAAGGTGGCTGGATCTGGAGGGAGCCTGCTCCCTTGCCATTAGGAAATTCCCAGAAGCAGCATTACTGGGAGTGGACGGGTGCCCTTTGAGGTGCCTGTGACCGTGCTGCAGACACCACCGACCAGCCTTCCTGCTCTGCACCAATTCTGAAGACTCGTGCAGACTGCATTTCAGACTGCAAATGCACTTTTTCCCCGCAGGAGATGACAAAATAATATATTAGGTTGGCAGTTCTCAAAATGAGGTCCCTGGATCAACAGCATCCATCTCCCTTGGGAGTTTGTTCAAAAAGCAAAATCTTGGGTCCCACCCCAAGCCTATGGAAAGACAATTTCTGGGGTTGAGGACCAGCCGTCTGTGTTTCAAAAAGTCCTCCAGGTTATCCTGAAGCATGTTAAGGATTGAGAGCCACTGTATTGAATCATAGAGCTTTTCTTTGCTGTTTAAGTTACATTCCATCTTTTAGGGCAGCCACAAAACAAATCCAGGTGATCCTGATTCAATTTGGCATTTCCCTCCAGTCTCCAGAAATGACAAATAATTTCCTAGGATGAGTTACCTCTACAGAGGAATATCTCATCAATCCTGTACTGATTTTTACCCTTTTTTCTTTTAGAAGATGACTGATTTTTAATTTCTGAAATTATAGCCACATATACACTATTAAATCTCACATAATTTAACTTTTTAAGATCTATTTCTTGATTCCCCAACTAACTGGCTATCTCTCTGTGGGCAGGGTCTATGTTTTGGTTTAGGTCACAGAAGCTAATGTAGTATAGAGCTCATATATAAGATATTTAAATATTAGATTGAATAACTATGGAAATTTAAAAAATTCTTTATCTAATTCTTTGCTTTCTTTTATACTCTTCAAAATTTATCATATACAATGTCTAAAATAGACATGCTAGAAAATTTATAAATAGTCTAAATAATAATTAAACAGAAAAAGACTGATACCTGAATTTTCCCCCCATATTATGAGATTTGTACCAAATTGTGGTATAAAGCAGAAAATAAGAATCCCCAATTGTTCTACTGTCCAGATAAAAACTTGATATTTTGGTATGTTTCCTTCCAATCAATGTTTTATTACGTCTATATGTTTTTGTTAAGAAGCATATGTCTATGTTTTTGTTAAAAAGCAGAGACTATATGCTATAAAGTTTCATTATGCTACTTTTGGACTGAACATTGTATCATGAGCATTCCCATACCATCGAATTTTTAAAAACATGGTTTTTAATGATGCCATGTTATTTGGTTGTATGTATAAACTATATTTTATTTAACTATTCCTCCATTTAGAACACTTGGGTTGTTTCCAATTTTTCATTTTTATTTCTTATTTATTTATTTTTGTTTTAGAGACAGTGTCTCACTCTGCCACTCAGGCTGGAGTGCAGTGGTGCGATCAATGCTCACTGCAGCCTTGAACTCCTGGGTTCAAGTGATCTTCCTGCCTCGGCTTCCCAAAGTGCTGGGATTACAAGTGTGAGCCCCTGTACCCAGTCCCAATATTTCACTTTTAAAATAATGATTGTGATGAAATGGGATGCATTTTTTTTAAATGAATATGGTCTCTCTTAGGGTCACGGTGATTTGTTCTTTTAAGTGTTTCTTTTCTTTTCTTTTCTTTTCTTTTTTTTTTTTTTGAGACAGAGTCTTGCCCTGTCACCCAGGCTGGAGTGCAGTGGCGCGATCTTGGCTCACTGCAACCTCCACCTCCCAGGTTAAAGCGATTCTCCTGCCTCAGCCTCCTGAATAGCTGGGACTACAGGTGTGTGCCACCAAGCCCGGCTATTTTTGTAGTAGAGACAGGGTTTCACCATGTTGGCCGGGCTGGTCTCAAACTCCTGACCTCAGTTGATCCGCCTGCCTTGGCCTCCCAAAGTGCTCGGATTGTAGGCGTGAGCCACTGTGCCCGGCCTCTTTTAAGTATTTCTAAAAGCTCCTGGATATCTTTTTTCCTTCCTTTTGAATTGAAAAGCTTGCTTGTCAGTTGCTTGTTCAAGTATTTCTCTCTATCACTCTTTGATCTCAGGCCTTAATCAGGATTGAGTGCACATGTTTACATAAACGTAGAAATCAATGAAAGTCTAAAATGTAAGGGGAGGCTGTTAACTGTAGCTAGTAACTTCTCTGGTTTACACTGACAGTTTCCCAGGTAGCCAGCCGTTGTGTTCTCTGTAAACTTCCATTGCTGTTACTGTCATCTGTCTTAACCCTTCAGGTTTTTTTTTTGTGTCTAACAATCCCTAATCCCTAAATCAGGAAAATGCTAATAAATTATTATTTGCTCATTGATTAGTGAGGGAAACCCATATTCATGCAAGAGTGTTGCCATATTTAGTTCAAGGACATTTTCCTGTGTTGGCTTATTTCTGGCAAAAGTCCGGTATATTTTATTTTATTTTGTTTTGTTTTTGAGACAAAGTCTTGCTCTATCACCCAGGCTGGACTGCAGTGGCATGATCCCGGCTCACTGCAACCTCCACCTCCCGGATTCAAGCAATTCTCCTGTCTCAGCCTCCTGAGTAGCTAGGACTATAGGCACCTGCCACCACGCCTGGCTAATTTTTGTATTTTTAGTAGAGACGGGATTTCACCATGTTGGCCAGGCTGGTCTTGAACTCCTGACCTCAGGTGATCTGTCCACCTCGGCCTCCCAAAGTTCTGGGATTACAGGGGTGAGCCACCCCGTCTGGCCTCAGATATCTTTTAGATGAAGTATCACCCCCCACAAAAGACTTTCTAAATTGAAATAATTCGATTGTTCATTTTTTGTTTTGTAAATCATTTTACCCATTATCAGCTGACTCAACAAAATGATATTTCTTACCTTTTTTGAGTAAGAAAAACGAAATGTCAAATATTGTTCAATTATGATTTCACAAAAACAATTTGTAAACGTGCTTCAATGACATGAAAAAAATAAGTCCACTGTAAACAAATGTTAGGGACTTAAAAAATCTCTGACATAATTTTTCTCTTCAATTTAAGTTTTTTTCCCTTGGGTTGGATTTAAAAAAAAAAAAAAGGAATTTCTGATTACATCTCCAATCATGTCACTGAAAAATCTTGATTGCTGAACACATGACCAAAAAAGTGATTAGTTAGCTTGAGGTAAATGTTCAATTATCACCAAGATTGGTAAGCAATCTAAAACAGAGGGAGTGAAGATAAATTGACTTCCAAACTGCCTTAAATGGATGTAGTCGTTTAAGTTCACAGGAAATTTAACAGGCTAGTAATGAACACTGCCCTTTCACTCTATTGTTACAAGTTAGTATTATTATTTAGATTTTTCTCATCCTTTAGTACACTAATTTTGCAAGCAAGTAACTTCAGAAACCCTAATGTAAATTTCCAGTTAATAAAGATCTTGATTTAACTGGCATTACTGAGGTGTTCTTCGAGAGGCTTTTGGAACTGAACTAGCAGGTGCAGAGAGTACTATAAAGACCCGGGTTTCCGTGCACGTTCACGTAAACCTCTCTACAAGGGGAAACTACAGGCGCGCTGCCGGAGGGCGCCGCCAGTGGCCACTCACGCACAGCTGCTTTGGCCACCACAGGCGCCCCGGGCCACTCTCTTCCCTCATCTCTCTCATCCCAGCTTCCGCCGGAAGCGGCCCCTGTCAGTTGTTCTCAGGTGTTTGGGCTTGTTGTTCCGTATACCCAGTGGGTTCGCGGCCGCCGGCCCAGTGAGGCTGGGTTCGAGGAGCTGGAGCGGGAAACTGGAGCTTAAATTCTGGCGGCGAGATGGACATTCTGAAATCAGAGATCCTTCGGAAGCGGCAGCTGGTGGAGGACAGGAACCTGCTGGTGGTGAGGACCCTGCGGTCGTGGGGGTCGGGATGTAAGAGTGAGAGTGTGTGTGTCGGGGTTTTGGGGTGAGGGTGACGATACTCAGAGGATTCGGGGCGGGGAAGGGGCTTAGCGAGTGTCCTGCCACTACCCCTGGTAGGCCCCCTTTAGATCCAACCCTTGGCGTCTCACTCTTGAGGCTGGAGAATAGGGTCTGAGAGCAGGGAGCTTGAGTACAATTCGTGCTGACTTCCCAAAGCTGGATCAAAAGGAAAACACCTGGGTCTGGGGGCGGGAACCTGAGGCCAATTAACGCCCACGTCCAAAAGCCAAACCAAAAGAAAAATCCTCATCTTCCCACCACCGAGTAGCAAAGGCTCCAGGCTGCGGCTCTCCCCGCATCCCTGCCTTTCCACCACCTCTCAGATGGGAAGGGAACGTGCCCTGCATTGGCCGTGGGCCAAACACGGGCCATCCCTTCATCTGCATAGGGTGCCAGTTCACCTCAGTCTTTAGCCACAGACCGAACCCTTCATCCAGATACGGGGTAGCTGATAGGGACCTCAGAAGGAGTACCTAAAACCCAGAAAACTTTGTAACCGGGGCCTCGAGCCGCTTGCTCGGGCCCACTCACACCCTGTGGAGCGCTTTCTCGCGTTCATAAGTCCCTACTTTTGCTGGTTCATTCCTGTGTTTTGTTACTTTTTTTGTGCGTTTTCTCCAATTCTTTGTTCAAAACGCCAAGGACCCGGGCAACTTACACTCACGGCCTTCATTCCGGTAACCACTTGGGAGCCTTAGGGATGCAGGTGTGGGAATTGCAGGAAAACCCGAGGCTTTGGCTATTTTCTCCTGACCCTGTTTCCCTCCAGTTTACCTAACTGCCCCGTATCCCCGCTCCCACCTGTCGGCATTCTGCGGACGTGCCCCAGTGCTCCTGAGAGTTCCCTTCTGTCGCCTTACGAAGGGTTTGTGCCCAATTGAAACATGGAGGAAGGGCCGCCGGGCGCGGTGGCTCACACCTGTAATCCCCGCACTTTGGTGGGCAGATCACCTGAGGTCAGGAGTTCGAGACCAGCCTGGCAAACATGGTGAAACCCCGTCTCTACTAAAAACACAAAAATTAGCTGGGCGTGGTGGTGCGCGCCTGTAATCCCAGCTACTCAGGAGGCTGAGGCCAGAGAATCACTTGAACCCGGGAGGCGGAGGTTGCCGTGAGCCGACATCGCACCACTGCACTCCTGCCTGGGCGACAGAGTGAGACACCGTCTCAAAAAAAAAAAAAAAAAAATTCCTTCTAGCCAGGTGTGGTGGTGCGCGCGTCTAGTCCCGGCTGCTTGGGAGACCAAGGCGGGAGGATCGCTTGAGCCCAGGAGTTCAGGCTGCAGTGAGCTATCATCGTGCCACTGCACTCCAGCCTGGGTGAGAGACCGAGTCCCTGTCTCTAAAAAAAAAAAAAAAAAGTAATAAAATTCCTTTCTAATAGTAAATCCCAATTTTTAAAATTCTATTCCTCCTCCTTCTCTCTTCTTCAACACATGAAAAGTCTGTAGGCCTGCTCTTCACTGATGGGAATGCTAAGACTCTTTTGGAAAGGTACTAAAAAGGGGGAGAAAGAATTACACGATTTAGGAACTTCCTGAAGATGATCTCCCTTACTTTATTGTGTAGCAGTAACTTAGACCGCTGGTTCTCAAAGCTTTTGGTCTCAGGACCCCTTCACACTCTTAAAAGTTACTGAAGATCTTGAAGGACTTTTGTTTATGTGTTATTTCTATCCGTATTTACCATATTAGAAGTTAAAACTGAGAAACGTTAAAAATATTCACTGATCGATCATTTGGAAAATATTGGGTTACTGAATTATGCAGGTCTCCCACCTGTTGACACATTTCATTACACAATATGAAAAGATCACTTTATTTAATATCCACTGATCTGAGAAACATCTGTAAGCATTAGGAAACTGTCAGGCTCCTGATGACAGATCTAAGTTCACCACACTTTTAATTTCCACTTGGAAGCTGGAATTTTATCATAGGCAACAAATATTATCAGTTATTTTCTTGAAGTGATCTGCTCACTTTGTTCAGTTTGGGGAAGTTGTCTGCCAAATACCCAAGTCTGAAGAACCATGGTTTGCCAGGTGTTCTTAAGTGTAAAAATGGTATTCCGTGAAAAAGCCAGTTTAGCTTGCAACTCAATTACTTTCCTCCACACAACCAGCAAACTTTGGTATAAATGAGAATTGTTGTATGCATCTTTTCTGTTTTGTCACATAATATTAAAAAGATATGGCCAAAGATCAAGACTTAATAAAAATAGTAATTTTACTCCTTTATCATAAGGAGTAAATTTGTTTAGAGAAACTGGCTCCCTCTGGCTGCAGTGGCAGTTTAGAGTCACTGCCTTGGTTCTTGCTAAGGCTTTAGCAAATTTACCATTGCTTTTCACCTACAGTGCAGATGTCATCAGAGTGAGCAGGCAGATAATGCCTTGATGTAGAAAACACTTTTGACCTCATGAGTCCTCTCAGAGGGTCTACAGGACCCATGGAAATCCGTGCATCACAGAATATCTGACTTAGATACTTGGATGTTGTGTACGATCGATGTATGTGATGTAGTGTAAGTAAGTTAGAGTTCTTAGCTTGATAAATGGCAAATTTCATGATCATTGAAACTTTAAAAACAATTAGAAAAGTGGAGGTAATAGAATGCTGTTTGGTAGGTATGGGGAAAAGCTTGTTCATATTTGTAAATGTTTTTATGTCTACTGCAGGGACCTTTTGATGAGTGGTTGGGAGTATTTTAAATTTAGGTGTTGGAGTGCATAGTTGATGTTAGGAAGGGCCAGGGTGTTGAAATCTAAGTGCTTTAAAGGGAAAAGTGAATCACAAAATATTCAGCCCACCCTCAGGGTTCGCAACATGAATATTTGCATAATCATGTTCTTCCTCATTGAAATGGACCAATCTACAAAAATGATCATTAAAAAAAAAAACTTTAGATTCTTCAGGGTCATTTATAATTTATAATATATAAACTTTTCCTGGGTCTTTCATTTTTTAATTTGGTAGTTGATTGAATTATCACATAATTCCAGCCAGAAGATAAGATTGATTTTTTCAATCACAGAACAGTTCAGACCAACAAAGGGCATACATGAAATGGGAATTAAAATACTGACATTCAGCCGGGCGCGGTGGCTCACGCCTGTAATCCCAGCACTTTGGGAGCCTGAGGTGGGCAGATCACGAGATTGAGACTATCCTGGCTAACATGGTGAAACCCCATCTCTACTAAAAATACAAAAATATATATATATATTAGCTGGGCATGGTGGCGGGTGCCTGTAGTCCCAGCTACTCAGGAGGCTGAGTCAGGAGAATGGCGTGAACCCGGGAGGCGGGGCTTGCAGTGAGCTGATATTGTGCCACTGCACTGCAGCCTGGGCGACAGAGCGAGACTCCATCTCAAAAAAAAAAAAAATACTGACATTCATAGTTTATATTAGCAGTAATGTTAGGCATCATGCAATATGTGTTTTCTAACTTGTACAACAAGTTACCATTATTCCCATTTACAGATGAGGAAACTGGAAGCTAAGAGAAGTTACATGACTATAGGATTAGGCAGCTAGCAAGAGATAGAGTCTGGATTTGAACGCTGGTCTGTTCCTACTTCAGAGCCTGCTCTGTTAACCTGTACAGATAGAATGGATATTTATTCACCTTACAAACATAGAACTAGTTTTGATAGGGCTCATGTAACGAAGCACTGGAAAATTATTAGACTAATGTGATTTATATTTTTCAAAGTGCTGTATGCTATCTGATTTGAGCTTTACAACGGTTAATTAGTGCACAAGGCAATGCTGTTTTCATGGATGATGAAATTGAGGCTTAGAGGGTTACACGATGTTCTCATATTCCTGTGGCCAGCCGGGATAGATCTCAAGTCTTAGACCAACTTGAGGGTGAGTGCTCTTGCGTGATGTAAGGGAACATACACAACTAGGCGTCTTTTCTGTTGTATCCATGGGAAGACAGTCTTTAGATCTGCAGCTCTATCATTTCATGCAGAACAGTTGCTTTATATCTTATCTTTCTGCATCATAGTGTCTGTCAGTAACTTACAGACTTTTTCACTGCCCCATTCATAGCAATACATTTTTATATATTGATCTGATATGTATGTGAAAAAAGTTTTATGAAATAATTCTTACAACCACAAATGATTTTATCATGTTTTATTCAGTCCCCCTTTTTGGTTATCAGTTATTTAATTAGGTTCTTCTTAAGAAATGTAGAACACCAATTTGTGAGGATAAATTCCATGAGTCAGGGCAAACACAGATCGCAGGTAGCCCTGGAGCTTAGGAATAGCTTTGATTTTTGGTAAAATCTGTGACTCCACAGCTTTCTGATCAATCTTGTGCTGCTCTGTAATCTTGTATTTATCTTTTTCTGTGCTGAAGATCTCACCTTCCTGGTGTCTGGGCTTCTGCAGCTGCTGCTGCTGCTTGAATAAGCATCAGTGGGATGTTTTGGGATTTTTACATCGCTGATAACAATTTTGGTTGAGGTGGCAATGACAGATTTCTGGTGTTCTCTTCATAGAGGAACTTGATTGAGGACCAGAGGTCCAGTCACAAGTAACAAGCCACTAGCCAGGTGCTTCAGGAAGACCGCCCTCTTGCCTCTGTGGAATCCAATGAGGCTGATCAGAACGTTCCCCGGGGTAATGCTGGCTCGCAGTTTTCTCACGTGTGAACTGAGGGTTTGGTTTTTTTTTTGTTTTTTGTTTTTTGTCTTTTTTTTTTTTTTTTGCCGTGGCTCAACAGCTTTTGAGGCACATCTTCAGTAGGAAAATATCTAGGCATTTTATGAAGTTTAACCACCTGGGTACTACCATTCTTGTCACCACCAACTGGTTTTGTAACAGTTGCAAGAACCTTTTTCTTTTCAACCTCGGACTTAGCGGCTGAGTACTTCCTCTTATACACAGCTTTTCTGGAATACATAGCACATCGGGAATACCTGCCAATTCCTCTGACAAGGACAGGGTTGTGCTGCAATGGGGCTTCCCCTTCTTGGGCTTCTTAGCCTTGAGGTGACCCTTTTTCACCTTGTCACCAGCCTCAGCCTTCTTGGCTTCGGGTTTCTTCTCTTTAGTATCCGGCTTCTCAACTTTTTCACCCACCATCTTACAAGATGGGGAAGAGCAAGTCCCTTTGTTTTAATTTTTTAGAAAACACGGGTCAGGGATCAGTAGATTGTTGTCATTACCGCATCTGTAGCTGGAAAACAGTTGTCTGTGTGGTATTGCTCTTCCAGAAAGAAGAGCCACCTCATCTTTGGTCATTTCAAGTGGTGTCCCAGCTTTTTGTGGTTAATCTGTGATAGTTGAAATAATCAGTACTTAGCTGGTGAGTGCCTCTTTCTCAAATTGCAGAGAAGTGACTAAGATATCCTCTTACCACCTGTCCTAAAGTGCCCTGCCTGGTGTAACCACCCTGAGGTAAATGTGGTGTCTGCATTGCTAGAACACCAGTGTTTTGGAGCCTAGAATTGGTGAGTTTTCATTTAATGCAAAACCTCATGTGGAAAACCAGGCTGCTCTAGAAACTCAATGGGGAGTAATTAGTAGTTTTACTAGTTGTAGTTATGAGGATGAGCTATGTGCAGAATTTTAGCTTTTTTTCCTTCCAGTATTTACTGCATCTTTCCTATATGCAAGATACTACGCTGTGCTGCAGTAACAATGCTACAGTAATCAAAACAGCATAGCGCTGGCATAAAGAGCAACAACTAACACCACTAGAGTATAACAGAGCACCCAGAACGGAGCCACCCTTACACAATTATTGATTTTTGACAAAGACACTAAAACCAAATGGAAGGAAAGATATTTTCAGTAAATGATGCTGAACAACTGGATATCCATACGGAAATAATAAGCAACAACCCCTACCCCACATTATACAAAACATTCTGAAATGAAGGACCAATGGAAGGAACGGCAGGAACCAACATGGGAGACATTGGAAAATAAAATTAGTAAGGAAAACTGTATACTAGTTCTAATACACTGGAAAATCTAAGTGAAATAAATGGCTAAAAAGTACAAAAAAATACAAGAAATAGAAAATCTAAGCAAACCAGTAAGTGAGGAAGACATAAGAAGAATCTGTCAGCTAAGAGGAGAAAGTTACTGAAGGAAGGAAGGAATGAGCAGTTAAATCGAAGACTGAATGAGATCAGTCAGAGAAGTCTCTTTGGATTTGTACCTTAGACATTATTTATGACCCCAAGGAGGTTTTTTCAGTGAAACAGAATGGATGTCCATATGCTGTGGGGCTGCAAAGAGAATTGGGGGTAAGGAAGTGGACACGGATCAGATTAAACAGTTTAATGTGGTTCTGCTGTAAATGATACCCGGGGCAGAGTCTTGAGCATACTTAAATGATAATTGTCAAGAGCCAGTAGAGAGGGGAAGGATGAATATGCGAAGGAGAAAACAGCATTGATGGTGAGAAGTCCCTGAGGAATTGAGGTCTGGAGTAATTGGCAAGGGATTTGCCCTAGACAGACAGAGGAGGGTTCTCTGTTTCACTGTGAAATGAAAGGACCAATGCAGATCCAGCTCATGACTGGAGTTGGGAGGAATTAGGAGGAGTTCCTGACTGGTTGCTTCCATAAAATGAGATGGTTTAGTCATCTGCTGAAAATGAGGGGAGAATGAAAGGTTGGGGAGTTCGTGAGAATGGAGACAGTGGAATGGTCAGTGTAGACAATAGGAAAGAAAATGAAATGGGTAAATACCCCAGGACCAATAGGCAATGTTGAGGCCCCAGTGGTTTTTGCCAGCATTGTTTTGCGCATGCTATAGGCATGGAGAATGCCAAGTGGACTTAAACTTACTGGTCTCAGGTCTCATTCTCAATTATTGATAGCCCCAGAGAGCTTTTATTTACATAGGACACATTTATTGATAATTACCATATTAGAAATTAAAGCCAGGAAATTACAAAATGTATATTCCATGTAGAAATGCCATAATAAACCCATAGTATGCTAACAGATATTTTTATGAAAAGACTATATTTGTGAAAACAAACACTTCAGTGAGAAAAGTGACATTGTTTTAGAAACCTCTGGCATATTAGACAGTTGGATTCTATTTCTCTCTCCAATCTGTTGCTGTATGTTGTTTTCAAGTACACGAAGAAAATTCATCCACAGATAAGTAGTTAGAAAAAGGAGTATCTTAATAGCCTTTTCAGATAATTGTGGATATTCTTCTTGATACTACACCAAAACTAGACAGTTGGTTTCTTAAAGATCAGTTACAATGTGGATTCTGAAATCATTTCAATGAACTTTTCTTACATTAAAGCCTGTTGATCTATTTTGCTCCTTGAATGGATCTTTTTACCTACATGTGATTTTGTAACATCTTGATTTTGTAATGTCATGGTTCAGTGAATTATGCAGATCTTCTTAATGTTGACATTTTTCATTAGATAATATTAAAAAATCTCATTAATATCACCACTGATTTCATTGGAAAAGGCTTCAAGTATTGGGAAGCTATTAAGCTCATGGTGGTGGGTACAAGTTTTCCACTTTTCCAGTTCTCACTTGACAGCTGGAATTTTATCATCGGTGGTAAATACTATCATTGTTTTCTTTTAGCTTTAAGCTTGTTTTGTTCAGTTCTGAGAAAATGTCTACCAAACACCCAAATCTGACTAATCAAACAATTGCACAAGTGCTTTTCTTTGAGAAAACCATTCTGCTTTAGTATGTAACAAAAGTGCTTTATACATTTTATTTTTTCATGCTGATTATTAAAAGGCTGTGTACTCAAAGGTTGAGATTTAGGAAAATTATACTAATTATACTTCGTCAAGGACATTCTTTAGAGAAACTAGACTTTTTATTCTTTCGTAAGTGCATGTTGGTGAAGAATACAGTTTGAAGGCCTTGCCTTTATTTTTGCTGATGCCAGTAGTCCCCCTTCCCAAATCCTCCCCCCATGTTGCTTTTGGACTGTCAGTGCAAATCTGAGCACAATGAAAACGGGGCACATAATGTCTTAGTATATCATGAAAATAAATTTGACCTTGCAAAACCTCTGAAAGAGCCTCTGTGGACCACATTTTGAGATGTTCTAGGCTTGAGATTTTGTTAGGTGTGTTCAATGGAATTGAGACATGGTCATCAAAGATAACATAGTTAAAAAGATTGGACCATGGCCTCCGGCCTGGAGAGTGTTTTTTCCTTTCTTTCTACACATCAGCCCTTTCTGAGAGGATACCAATGTGTGTTTGCCAACTTATTTGAAATATGACAATTATATACTACCTAGCCAAAAACAATTTTAGATGCCAAAATAATATTTTGGGAGTGAAGAACTGTAGCTTGGAAGACTAGATCAGAACAAAGGGTTTAAGGACCAGAGTTCTAGCTGCTACTCATCATTCTTCCTGAGTTCTGGGAATGTCACCTAACCTAATTCTCAGCTTTCTCATCTCTAAAAAGGGGTTAATACTATTTGCCCCCACAGTACTCAGGGTAGTTTTGATGTTCAGATGATACCATCGGTTCCTTACCCCAGATAATATCTTCATCTTTATTTCCGTAAAACTGTGCTTGTTGTGTGGTAGATAAGTCTGGAAATGTTTATTGAATTAAGGAATGAACTTTTAGAAAAACCTTATTCTGAAAGTTTTAAACATACAAAAATAGATAAAATTTTATGATGAGCCCCTGTATATCCTTCCCCTGAAACATGCAGCTCTAGAAAATGACATGTTCTTTTAAAATCAAAATATGATCACACCCAACAAAATTAAAATTAGTTTGTTAATTTTATCAAATACTCTCCTCACATTCGTATATTTTCCAATTGAATTAAAATATGTACATACATTTGCTTTTACAGTTGGTTTTTCAAGTCAGGTCAACACGAAGTTCGATCCTTGTATTTGCTTATTATGAATCTTGGTTTCTTTTAATGAAGAACGTTGTCATTTTCTCAACTTGGCTGATTTTTTCCATGCCATTGACTTGCTGGAGAAACTGGGGCTAGTTTTGTAAAATGTCTTTGATTTGTGTGATTGCTTCCTGGCATATTGACACTTAGTTAATTCCTCTCTTCCCTACATTTAACAAGAATAATACTTCGTAGACGATGGCTGGGTAATTCCTGTAGTATAACATAGGTGGTACATAATCTTTTACTGATGTCAAGCTTGATCGTTGGGTTCAAATGGTGGCAGGCTCATCTTTCCATTGTCACCATCGGCCTTTTTCATAAGGTTTTAGCATCCATTGATGATCATTGTCTGAGTGAATGAGCTTTGGAACTATGAGGTGCTAAATACTTGTGTGGAGGTAGTACACAGGTAATATTATTTCATTACTGTTAATACAGTCAGGGACAGTATCTTTATTTGAACAAAGCCATCTTTGGAATAATATCCAAGAGGCAGAGCTGAGATGGCAACAAGCCTCCAAATTACGGACTGTAGATGTAACAATAAGGATAATTTTATGTATAATGTGGAAAGGACTGACATCTTTTTAGCCACAGACAAGACTTAGAGCTTGTCTCTTTACATCAAATCATATCAAAACAAATACCTTGTGAGAGGATCATTTGAACCCAGGGAGTCGAAGTTGTGGCCTTGATTGTGCCACTCCACTCCAGCCCGCGTGACAAGAGAGATACCCTGTCTCCAAAACAAACAGAAAACCAGAAAAACGCACAAAAACCCCCAAATATCCTTAAATCATTTTTTAAATAAAAGGGTTCACCAAGACCACCCTATATGTAGATTATTTTAAGAACTGATTGATGTAATAAGCTTCCAGGTAACAAGAAAGAACTTACACTCCTGGAGTTCCCTTGTTATGTGGGATATCAAATGTAGGCTATGTATGTCATAATTTTGTTTCTGTTGGGAAAAAATAATTGAGGTATACCATTTTATGTGTTTCATAATGAATCCATTTGAAGAAATTATCATTGAACTCAGACATTAAGAAATGAAAACATTTGGAAAATATTCTTGGTCTCCTCTTTGCTGATGGACTTGCCTACTGATTGATACTGCAAGAAAAATACTTGAACTTACCACATATCGGTGCCCATAGTCGTAGTGGAGGGTTGGTGATGTGCTTGGGGAATCAATGTATTCATCTCTGGAACCAAAAAATATTTATTTTATCCAATTCTTGAAAAACTGAAGAGTGTTTCCAAAGTTTTCTAAAGGTATTTGTTGACTATGGGACATGAAATTTTGCTCAAGGATATATTATTGACATAATTTTTTTTCTTTAATAGGAAAATAAAAAATATTTCAAGCGTAGTGAGCTCGCCAAAAAAGAAGAGGAAGCATATTTTGAAAGATGTGGCTACAAGGTATGAATGTCTGCTTTTATGTTAAATTGTACATTTCTGAGTTTAAATTTATACAGCTGTTGTTAAATGACAATCATTGATCTCTGTTCAATTTATCAATATACGTTAGCCTATAAATGAGAAGCCATCTGGAGAGGTATGAGTTTTTGTTTTTGCATTTTTAAAAAAATCTTGAATTCAGGAAAATACATGCATGACTTTTGGCTTGGAATGGTTTGGCTTTTTGTGGACGGCATGAAGTGGCTTGAGATCAAAGCTTGAATTTTTTTTTTTTTTTAATAAAGTCCTGAATCTGAGACTGCGTTAGTTTCAACTCCACCACCACTCCTCTCCCCTACCTCTCCCAATAAAACAGTCTATTTGGAAAGACTTCAAAACATTTATTCATCCAGCCACAGTAATATTAGTGGTGGTAATTTCCCTGCCTTCTCCGGAATATTTTAAGCCATCGATTTTATGTTTGCATTGTGAATACGTCCTTTTGGGTCCTAAGAACCTCTGCCTAAAGTATAAAGCCGTATATATTTATATGCCTTTGTTGTAATAAGGTATCACATTTCAAACACTATTTAGTCTGTTGGATAGAAAATGTCATCTTGAAATATTTCTTAGAAATAAATGAGTTGTCTGGAAGGCTTTGCTTGTATATTTTAGAAGAAATTAGTTGATAATGTATTGTGGTTTTATTGGGAGGGGTTAAAGGGTTTAAGGTGGAGAAGTTACGTTTAAATTATTTTAAAAGAAGACTATATCTAGCTTAATTTTTAACTCAAAGCTCAGAGGTTCTATTGGAATACTTTTGCCAAATCATAAACTTGTAATTAACCTTTTGCTTGTAAAATATCAATATAAGATAATACTTTCGTGCATGTAATGGGGATAGTTCTGGAAATGGATTTATCCTGCATAGCATTTTTAGAAGGAAGCATGAGGAATGCACATGGTATGTATATGCATTTGGTTTGATTTTGTAGTGCTGGGAGAAGACAAGTATTAAAGAAAAATGTAGTTTTCAAAAGATACCCAGAAGTGACTTAAAAAATATTTTAAAATGTAATTATATTTCTGATATGTTTTTAAAACATGGGAAAGTTTATACTTGTATTTTGATTTTTTCCATAAAGATATTTGTTTTATTTGCTTAATTAGAAATGAAAATAAGTTTTATGTTAATAACCATTGAGTAGATAGATATTCAGAAAGGAACTCTCATTTTTGCCTTGCCCAGTGTTGTCTAACACACATTTGGTCTGGAATAAGAATCACTTACATAGGTTTACTCTGCTGGCTTGTGGCATTCCCAGATTCTTAAATTTGAACCTTTTCAACTATTTGATAAGGTAGGAAAGTAACTTAATATAGTGGCAGTTTTTGCTTTTGTTTAGTGTGTTTTTTTGTTTTTATAGAGGAAAGCCCTGAAGGAAAGTAATTACTGTAAAGATAATTGTTTATAACTTCGAGTCCAGCTCATGAAATGACTTAGATTTTTTTCCCCAGAGCTATTAACTGCCATTATATAATTAAATGTGTTTTTAATCCTGAGATTTTTGGAGAAATATGTTTCCATGCTTAAAAAGTAAAGCACAGGTGTTTCTTTCTAAAGATTTTTAAAGATTTCCGTCTTGGTAGTAATGACATGGTATTCATTCCTTTTATTCTTTTGTAGAAATGAGTTAGCATTTTTTAAGACTTGGTGCTGATTTGACCTGTGAAAATAGAAAGGCTTAGTTTGTTACCTTAATTTTACCTCAGTATCAATTAGTTACAGTAAACATAAACTTGAACTGTAAGCTATAGAATCATGAATTATGTAATTTTTACCATATAGCCTTTCTTAATGTGAATTTCTTCCTTATTGTTGATCTTCTTTTATGTTCTTTTGATCTTACTCCTACTTTCAGCATTTTGGATTTATCTTATGGTCAGATGGGAAACCACGTTTCAGTATCTTTTTTATAGACTCCACAAAGGGGCTTGTAAATTGCTGAATTCAGTTTTCTTAAACTGAGACTTGAGCAACAGATTTGAGAAAATATGTGAAGAGATTGTTTTTCCTACAGGTTCATATGAACAAGAATGCCCACTGTTTCCCTGGGTGGCATCAGTAGACACGTGCTTTTTTCCTTGTGTTTCTGCAAGGTTGGTAGCTCAGTTTGGACCAACTCTTTGTAGCATTAGGAATTTTTCTGTATGTCCAACATGATTTTCATACATTTGGAATAATACGTTTTGAAAAGCAGCATAGGAAAAGCTAGAGCTTGAAGTTTCTCAGGTTGCTGTTGGAAAGAAATTCTTTTCTTTTATCTTCATTTTGAAGCTGAGCAAGAATCAAATAACCCTGCAAGACATTTAAAGAGGAAGAGCAAGTTGCTGGTTTTTAAGGAAAAAGTACAGTCTTTAGAATCTGGGGAGAAAGAGAGTGCAAATTTCAGCCCTGTTAAATTTGGATTTTGGAAATCGTGGTAGTCGTGTCACTCTTTTATAGCAAGAATGCTGATTCCTCTGTGCATGCTCTGGACTTGCGATGCCCCTGATGTGAATACGTTTGACTCTCTTTTATAAGCATGTACACTTATTATGAGCTCTTTGCTCAGAGGAATATTAGAAAATCTTCAGTGTTGAAAACATGTTTAATTTCCATAGCTAAGGTAATGGGATGATAAATATCAACTATATTTTTAAAGCTGAATTTCATTTCTTTTGGCTATTAATATAGATACAGCCAAAAGAGGAGGACCAGAAACCATTAACTTCATCGAATCCAGTGTTAGAACTTGAACTGGCAGAGGAAAAATTACCTATGACGCTTTCTAGGCAAGAGGTAAGTTTATTTGTGATGGTTTCATGAGAATAAGATCTCCACGGTGTTTACATTTATCTCCGGCTTTTCCAATAAGTTAAACGTCATTATTTCCTGCGTAAAATGACGATCTAAAAATGCTGTGCAGCTAGTTTTCTTCATGAAGTTCTAAATTACTCACTGCTTCTTTTCTTGATATTATTATCTTTTTTTAGAGCTTATCCTTCTAAACTTTAAAAAATAAACATGAATATTCAAAAATAAGTATAATTAAATGCTCTTATGCTAAATATTTGTACTTAAATTATTTTAATTATTATTTTGTAACATACTTCCATTTCCCTTATTTAATAATACGTCTTTCCAGATTAAAATATGGAGATCTACATAATTTTGAATGAGTGTATAATTTCCCATTGCTTGTTTGCTCCATAATGCTTGTTTATTTATTTATTTATTTATTTATTTATTTTGAGACAGAGTCTCACTGTGTTGGCCAGGCTGGAATACAGTGGTGCAGTCTCGGTTCACTGCAATCTCTGCCTCCCGGGTTCAAGTGATTCTCCTGCCTCAGCCTCCTGAGTGGCTGGGATTACAGGCCTGTGCCACCACACCCAGCTAATTTTTTTTTGTAATTTTTAGTAGAGATAGGGTTTCATCATGTTGGCCAGGCTGGTCTCAAACTCCTGACCTCAAGTGATCCACCTGTCTCGGCCTTCCAAAGTGCTGGGATTACAGGTGTGAGCCACCGTGCCTGGCTGCACCGTAATATTTAAAAAATCATTTATTGATGATCATTTAGATTGCTTATTATAAATAATACTAAGATGAACATCCTTATGTAGACATCATTGCATACATAATAATGTGTGATTATTTCCTTTGGAAACATTTCTAGAAGCATGATTTTTAGGGCAAAGACTACGTATATTTTTAAGACTTGATATATATTACCAGATAGCTCTGGAGGTATTAGCCATGTTGTGCCACTTTATACTCCTAGCTGTTGTGTTTATAGTGTTTGTCTATACCTTGATCAGTACCAACTATTATTTTACTTAAAAAAAAAAATAAAATTTAAAGATAATCAAGTGATATAAAGAAATCAAATCAATACAAAAGGCTGTAAAACAAAAATGTCTTCCCTTTTTCTTATCTTCCGTTTCCTCCCACTCCCCCTGTGCCCCCATCAGTCCTCCTACCCAGTTCTTCACTTGTACAAGCATCAGTGTGTATGTGTATACCTTTTTTCCCTTTCACACAAATGAGATGACATGCATTTGTGCCTTAGTCTTTTCACTTAAAAGTACATTTTGAAGGCCATTTTATGTTGGGGGGTGTGTGTGTATGAACATTTTTCACAGTAAACATGTGCTTTGGGCAGGTTATCTGGTCTGTTTCTCAATTTCCTTATGTCTGAATGAGGGTAACAATTGGGTCTACCTCAGGAGACTTTCATGATAAAATAAGGTAATACATGAAGAGAACAGTCCTTAATAGTGAGCTACTCAACAAACTTAGGTATTGTTTTTAGTAGTAGTTCTGTAATTTATTAAAATTAGCTCTTTACTGATGGATAGATTACTTCCAGTTGTTTGCCCTTACATACAGTGCTAAGGTGAACTTCCTTATACATATGTCTTGATATTTGTATGAGTTTATCAATAGGATAATTTCCTAGGAAAATAATTTCTGGTCAGAGAGTGTGTCTATGTAATTTTCGATTGTGTGGAATTGTCCTACAAAGAAGCTGTGCCAATTTACATTCCAACTGTTAAGTATGTAAGACTTCCTAGCATTTCTGTCAACTCTTTATTTTAAAATGTTTCAGCCTTTGCCAATCTGAAAGCAGATTATTATTTTAAATTTTTGCCAAACTGATGGGTGAAATAGGTATCTTGTGTTAATGTGAAACTTTCTATTAGTGATTATTAGAATTGAACATGTTTTCACGTGTTCAGTGGTCGTTAATGTCTCTTGTTTTGTGGAATTGCCGTTTTTATATTGTGAAATTTGTCTTTATTGATTTGCAGATCAACATATTTATATGTTAAGGGTGTTAACCTGTGTTCATAAGTGTGTATGTATCAGATGTACATAGTGTATATATATATTTGTCAGTGTATCATTTATTTTTTGCCATGCAGAAGTTTTACATTTTTATACGATGGCATCAGTCTTTTTCATTATGTTTTTTTTTTGTCTTGAGCATCGTGCTTAGAAAGGTTTCCTCTGTTCCTAAGAGTTAAACAAAGATATATTAATTTTTTTCCACTACCTTTATGAACTCATTCTTTATATATAGAAAATATAATTTTCTTTATATTTTAATTTTGTATCTCAAATGAGTATATATTAACTTCATAGTCAAAATACTTGAAATTTCACGTCACTTACATATTTTAGAATTCTGTTACTTTTCGATTTTTTGAGACAAAGTCTCACTGTGTCTCCCAGGCTGGAGTGCAGTGGCATGATGTAGGCTCACTGCAACCTCCGCCTCCCGGGTTCAAGAGTTTCTGAAGCCTAAGCCTCCCAAGTAGCTGGGACTGCAGGTATGCACCACCAGGCCTTACTAATTTTTGTATTTTTAGTAGAAACGAGGTTTTGCCATGTTGGCCTGGCTGGTCTTGAATTCCTGATTCAGGTGATCTGCTCGCCTCGACCTCCCAAAGTGCTGGGATTACCAGCGAGGGCCACCGTGCCTGGCCTAGAATTTACTTTATCTTTAAACATTGAAAAGCTTGAGTTAAAAGACGAGGTAGTTTTAAGAAGTTGTTCTTTTTGTGAGATCCATCATTAGTAAACCATTGTTACTGATTAATAGTGGTACATCAGTTAAGTAGTAGACATGATATGGGGAAGAAGTTCCTGCCTTTGCTCAGGGAGCTTCTTTTGAAATAGTAAAAGAGGACTCAGAGGCTTAAGTTCTTTCACTGATGTCCCTTTAGTCTCTGTGTCATTTTTTGGGGGAGGTGGTGGTGGTGGTGGTGGTATATTTCAGCTTCTTTATTTAAAAAATTAGAATAATAGAATTCTTGCACTAAAAGAAAATTTGAAGTCAGGTAGTTTATTACCTTGCCTTCAGACAGAACCACTGTTATATAATTCCAGGTAGATGAGAGTTAGCTATTTAAACTGATAACCAGAAAAATATTATGCACTCCTCACAACTTGGCCTAAGTTATAGCCCCCCAATCTTAAGCAGTGTTTTACAGTAATAACTAGCTCACATTCCCTTTCTTTTTTCTGTCGAGGTTGTTTTTGTCTTTGACTGACTGACTTAGGGTCATCTTTCATCTTTGAGTCCTCAGTAGTCTCTTCCTGTTCGACCTCTGTAGTTGTGGATAGGACTGAATGTAAGTCATAGAAATATAGCGTCTAGATCAAAGGCTTATGTATTCTGTACTTCTCGCAAGTTGACATGTTTGCAGTATTATTATTTAGTTCTACATTATCACATGTTTATGACGGACATTGCATAAAAGGAAATTTTCAGGGGAATGGTGACTGACTCTAGAAACCATCATATGAAGATGAGGTGAAGGAATTTAGAATAGTGAGGCTGGAGAGAAGAATTACTAGAGATATCTTTAAAAATCCAATGAAAGTAGCTCTGATTTTGGAAAATCGGAATAGTCTCTGTAGTTTCATAAAGTGGAACTGGGATAAATGGGTAGAAGTTTGAGGGAAGTAGATTTCAGTTTTGAGAAGCAAAACATCTCTGTCTAAACAATGGGATGGGATGTTTCATGAAGAAATGTGATTCCTGCCGTTTGTCAGCCAGGGATCTGACAAGGGTGTTTGTGAGGTCATTTCTGCATTGATTGGAGATAGCACTAGATGACCTCTTAAATTTCTATTTTAATCTCAAACTTCTGTTAATCCAGCGGGAGCCCTCTCAATGGATTTTAGGTGTGATGCTATTTATGCTCCCAGGTAAAGCTCTTGGTGTTTCTCATTATTGCTTTATTTAAAAAATTTGGACTAGTATTTATTACGTTTTCCGTTTCTTTCTTCCTTTTTAAAATGACATACATAGCATGTATATAAAGTGTATGAAACATGTTAGGGCAATATATGTTACACATATATGAATAATTATAAAATAAATATTCATGTAACCATCACCCAAGTTTGGAAATAGATTTTCAGCATCTTAAAAGCTCTGCATATGCAGATTATAACTCCCTGTTTTCTGAGGGAGAAGTTTTTGGTTTCATGGTGTTATTACAATGCAGACTGTCCATTATGGTAATTATCAGCTGGCTTCAGATTTGATTTTCCTTCTCTCTATAAATGCTGTCATTCCCTCCCATCTTAGTGTTTTTCCTGTGTGTCCTGCCACACAGATTGGTCCTGTTGAAGCAGTGAGCTAAACGACCTAAACTTTATGGTTACTTAAGGTGTGATGGTAACACAGTATATCTGTTCATGGAAAATTAAAAGAATAAACAGATTACTTTTTTCATCTACATTTCAAAACAAGTGTTTGATCACCAAAAATATGCTGACATAAGGGATTACTATTGTCTTTCCATTGTTTTTAAAAGAAGACTAAGAACAGTTATAATTATGTAAAATGAGGGCCACAAACATGCCCCTTTTCTTACAAAAAAGAATTTTTTAAAAATCTCACAGTAAAAGAGGTGGTTTATATTAGGGTCTTTCTTTAGACTTGAATTGTAGAATCATAGGTCAGACCACTTTCTAGGAGCTGTTCAGTAATAAAATTAATAACAGTGACTTTTGAGTCAAAATAGATTTTTAAAGTACTTGATTTTCTCTTTGATTTGGAAACATCTTTGTTTAGCTTAATTGAAATGATCTAAAATATTTGAAGGATTTTATACTTTACACAGAGGCATGCATTTGGATAATTAGCTTTTATTAAACCCAGGCTTGGCTTTTAAGGTACAATATACAAATTGTTTTTGAGATGCTTAGTTTTTTCCTCTCTCAAAAGTTTAATAGCTGGGCACATTAGCTCACGCCTGTAATCCCAGCACTTTGGGAGCCCGAGGCAGGCGGATCACAAGGGCAGGAGACTGAGACCATCTTGGCCAACATGGTGAAACCCCGTCTCTACTAAAAATACAAAAGTTAGCTGGGTGTGGTGGCGGGTGCCTGTAGTCCCAGCTACTCGGGAGGCTGAGGCAGGAGAATCGCTTGAACCTGGGAGGCGGAGCTTGCAGTGAGCCGAGATCGCACCATTGCACTCCAGCCTGGGCAACAGAGTGAGACTGTCTCAAAAAAAAAAAAAAAAAATTTACTTGGTATCTGTTTCACTTTGTAGGTCATCAGAAGATTGAGAGAAAGAGGAGAACCAATCAGACTATTTGGAGAGACTGATTATGATGCTTTTCAACGTTTAAGGAAAATAGAGATCCTCACACCAGAAGTTAACAAGGTAAGAGGACAGAACAAAGCTAGAAAAATACCACTGTACTGCGTTCACTAGAACAGAGTTTGACTAATTGCATTATTGTAGGCAACAATGGAAAAGTAAAGTGAGCAGATTATTGCTGCTGAATGGAAGTTTTCATTAATTTTTTGAAAAGCGCATATCTTAACATTTAATGCATTTTGACAAATACATACAAGCATATAACCACTGCCCTTATAAAGAAATAGAACATTTTCGTCACCAAAGAAATTTCCCCGAGAGCATCAGGAAGAATAGCGAATGGATGCTGGGCTCAATACCTGGGTGATGGGATGATCTGTGAAGTAAACCACCATGACACACGTTTCCCTATGTAACAAACCTGTCATCCTGCACCTGTATCCCTGAACTTAAAAGTTGAAAAAAAAGAGAAAAAGGAAATTTCCCCAGTACCCCTTCTCAGCCTATCCTCATATTTCTCCTCATCCCTTCCTGGGCAGCCACCATTTGAATTTTGTCATCATGGATTAATTTTGCTTGTTCTTGTATTTCATACAGATAGACTCATAGATTGTGTGTCTGGCTTCTTTCGCTCAGCATATCAGTTTTTAAGGTTCATCCATGTTATTGCAGATACCACTGGTTTCCTTTTCATTTTCCAGTGATACTCAGTTGTATGAATATATCAAAATTTGTTTCCAGCTTTGGGCTATTAGGAATAAAACTGCTGGCTGGGCGTGGTGGCACAAGCCTGTAATCCCAGCACTTTGGGAGGCTGAGGCGGGTGGATCACAAGGTGAAGAGATCGAGACCATCCTGGCCAACATGGTGAAACCCCGTCTCTACCAAAAATACAAAAATTAGCTGGGCGTAGTGGCGTGTGCCTGTATTCCCAGCTACTCGGGAGGCCGAGGCAAGAGAATCACTTGAATCCGGGAGGCGGAGGTTGCAGTGAGCTGAGATCGTGCCACTGCACTCCAGCCTGGCGACAGAGCGAGACTCCGTCTCAAAAAAAAAAAAAAAGGGATAAAACTGCTATGACCATTCTTATGCAGATCTTTTTTTGGAACTATGTTATTTTTGGTGGGTAAATAAATATGTCTCTTGGGGAGATACCTAGAAGTAGAATTGCTGGATAATAAGAGTAGATGTATGCTTAACTTCATAAGAAATGCCAGTCATTTCCAAACCCCAGCATGTGGTATTGTTAGTCTTTTTAATTTTAACCATTCTCTTTTGTGTCTGGTAGTAGCTCTTTGCGGCTTTAATCACATTACCTGATGACTAAAGATGAGGAGCATCTTTTCATAAACTTGTGTTCGTTAGTGTAGTGTCTGTTAAAGTCTTTCTTTCCTTATTTATTTTTTTTTGAGACAGAGTCTCACTCTGTCACCTACGCTGGAATGCAGTGGCATAATCATGGCTCATGGCAGCTGCAACTTCCTGGGCTTAAGCAGTCCTCCTACCTCAGCCTGTCAAGTAGCTGGGATTACAGGCGCTTTTTGTTCATTTCAAAAATAAACTTCTCTTTTTGTAAATGGATTATAGGAATTCTTTGTATATTCTGGATAGAAGTTCTTTGTCAGATAAACGAATATTTTTTGTGACTATTTTCTTGTAGTTTAGGGCTTACCTGTTCTCTTAATTGAATCTTTTGCTGAACAGAAGTTTGTGTGTGTGTACACACACGCTTTTTGAGACAGGGTCTCACTCTCACCCAGGCTGGAGTTCAGCATGATCATGCCTAACTGCAACCTCTAGCTCCTGGGCTTAAGCGATCTCCCACCTCAGCCTTCCAAGTAGCTGAGACCACAGGTGAGTGCCACCATGCCTGGCTGATTTTTTAATTTTTGTAGAGATGAGGCCTCCTCATGTTGCCCAGGCTGATCTTGAACTCCTCTACTCAAGGGATCCTCCCGCCTTGGCCTCCCGAAGTGCCCGGGCCAGAAGTTTTATATTTTAATGTAGTCCAATTTATTGTTTTTTCCTTTTATGGTCATTGCTTTTCGTGTCCTGCTTAACAAATCTTTGCTTATCCCAAGATTTCAAATAGATATTCTTAATTTTCTTGTAGAAGCTTAATATTATAGTTTTTGCTTTACATTTAAGGCTCTGATCTTGTTTTATGGCGTAGCATATGGTTTATTCCATGGGCTCTTGAAAAGAGTATTGTTTTGCTTTCATGGTACAGTTCTACAAATGTCAGTGATGATAGTGTTGTTCAGATCTTCTTTGGCCTTGCTAACTTTTTATCTACTTGCTTTCTCGATTATTGAGAGACAGATGTGGTTATCTATGACTATGTAACAGACTACTCCAAAACTTACTAGTGTTTGTTTATTTATTATAAAGGATTTATTATTACCAAATCTGTTTTTGGTGATTAACAAGCCACCCTGAAACTTGATAGCTTAAGATAATTTGTTATTGTCTTAATAATTACCAGTTCTGTGGTTTGATTGGGCTGGATTGAGCAGTATCTTGCTTGGGGTCTTTCTTGTGATTGCAGTCAGATGAAGGCTGCGGCTGAAATCATGTGAGGCTGCCTCTGGACTGGTCTTCTAAGCTGATATCTTGCCCCTTTCCTGGAGTCTCAGTTGGAATGGCAGGAACAGCTGGGGCTGGCCAGGCCCGCTCCCCGACCTGCTCTGTCTGCTAGCCTGGGCTGTCTGACTGCTTTCTTTGTTGCCAAACCACTTTCCTGCTTTACTTCCCAGCATTGCCATTCCAGCCCCACAACACTAGCAGTTGCTTTCAGTCCTCTGTGTCTGTAATGATCATTTTTCCTTTGCTTGCTGTGTTTCTGTCTTGTATGCTCTGGTTGAAATCTTGTTTTTATACTTTCACATGCAATTCAGTGACCACATCTTTTCTCGGAATCTATTTTTGATCCCAGTCAGAATTAATTGCTTCCTTCTCCATGTGCCTATGAGTAAACCTTTGTTAGTGTACTTACTGTTTTTCGCTATTATTAGAGTTATGTGCATATTTATCTCTTCCTGGTGGGCAAAGGCTGTTTTACCTTTGTATGCCAAGTCCCGCGCCGTGCATCTAGAGGTTTTGAGGACAAAGCACAGGAGCACAAGGTCTGGATTCCATTCCTGGATTATAGTAATCAATTATTTGGCCGTTGGCAAGTCTTTTACTCTATTTGAACCTTAGAATCCTCATTGGTAAAACAGAGGCAGTGATATTTGGCTCACTGGGATGCACTGAGAATTCAATGAGGTGACCTCTGGGAATGCCTGGCGTCATACTTTTTACACAGCAGGTGATCAGTCAGTGTTTGAGAAATTATAAGTGTTTTGAGTTGAATGTTTCTCTTCTGTGTTTATGAAGGGACAGGTGACAATGATCAGATGCTTTTTGTGTGAGAACGTTAGGAGTTAACATTGGTTGAATGTGCACCGTGCTCCAGTAACTGTTCAAAGCTCATCGTCCATTTCTTAGCTTACTTACGTGACTTGATGTTTGCGAGGTTCTGGAGCAGCTGCATCACATAGTAACTGTTCATCACTGAAATAAAAAATAGCATCCTCATTACAGCCCTACGTAGTAGATGGTGCCATTACTCCTATTCTGTAGGTGAGTCTACCGAGGCATACAGGGGTTAAGCAAGCTTTCGAAGAGCTATTTAATAGTATGTGGCAAGGATTTGAACCCAGATAGCCTTTACTCTCAACCATTACCCTATAGCCGCCTCACGGCCATGTTTCCTTGGCTCTTAAACCTTGCAGCTGATTCTCATTCATTTTTAGGAAGATGAGGCTTCCATTTTCATTAAAGGGTCATGAACCATACGTGCATAAAATGCGAATTTGCTGGTTTGCTAGAAACATAGTTGAGAACCTGGGATATAGATGAGGCACCAATTTTATTACACTGATGTTTCTGAATGTTTTGGGAGTTCACAGTAGTTGAGGGTAGACATTGTAAATGAGCTGGGCAAACGGGTTGGGGACTCTAATGGAGACCTGCCACTGTCACTAAGCCTTATTAGAAAATTACAGCATTGATGAAGATTCTTACTTGGATTCGTCACTCACGTGTATTTTATTTTTCTGACCAGCAGACTGGCCATTGTGCATTGTTTTAATTTAAATATGTCCATAAGAATTAACTTTAAATGGACAGTAGTGATAGTTGTGTGATAAATTGATGTCATTTGAGTCCCTACTTTTGCTGAACTCTTCTTGTGGGGGAAAAAATATTTGCAGTTATTAATGAAAAATCAAAGGTGAAAAAACAGGTGTTCTTCCTTTCATAACAGGTGTTCTTCCTTTTTTTGCTTTTCTTAGGGATTGAGGAATGATTTGAAAGCAGCCTTGGATAAGATTGATCAGCAGTACCTCAATGAAATCGTCGGCGGTCAGGAGCCTGGAGAGGAAGACACACAGAATGATCTGAAAGTTCATGAGGAAAACACCACAATTGAAGAGTTAGAGGTAATCTCTACACCAAGCCCAGCACAGCCCTGGCACCCTTCTTTCCTCTGGAGCAGATGACTGAGTCGGGCAGATGGTTGAGGGCAGAGCACACTGTTGTCCTTGGTCTTTTGTTTATTTACTCCTCGCTTTTATTTATTTACTCCCCTTTTTCTCATCCTCCACTCACATTCCCCTACTTCCTGCCTTCAAAAGGAACCCATTCTAATATGTTGGATATGCATCCTTCTGTTTGTTGGTGCTCTTGTGACCTGCAGTGTTTTGTGAGCATGTATTTTGATTTACATAAATGATGTTATGCTGTGAAATTCTTTATTCCGTGTTTTACTTTTCTTTTTTTCAGTTAGCACTATGTTTTTAAGAACTATCCTTGATGCTCTGTGTACACTGAATCCTTTGCTTTTAATTGCTACTTAGGATTCCATGTGTTACGCCATTCACTGCATTTGACTTTTTGTTCTCCAGTAATGATGGACAGCTAGATTGTTCCCAGCTCTCTCCTACCACAAACAGCTTCCTGATGAACAGTCTTGTGCATAACCACGATGGCCTAACAAAGTTGGATTGTGGGATTTATATATGTATATTTAACTTGTCTAAGTACTGCCAAGTTACTCTCTGGAATGGCTGTCCTAGTCTACACCCAGCAGTGTGAGGGTCTCCTGTCTTTCCAGCCCTGCCAACACTTGGCAATATCTTGCTGTCTGATTTTTGCTATAGTGCTGCTTGTGGAGTGTTAGTGTATAATCTTAATTAAAAAGCAATTTTGTGTCATGTAAGTAGCATGTAAAATAAATATGGCTTAAAGTTCTTAATGCTTAAGGAAACATAAACTTATTTTTCTGTTTCCTTTAATTCCTGGCTCTTGCATGTGTAGCTGTCCCTCTGAATAAGATCATAGTTGAGGAAGACGTCATTTTAATCCCTTGCCTCCTCCAATACCTGTCTATGGTCCCTAAATTTTACTAAAATAATTGGTATGGGCAACCAGTTGTGGGCTTTTTTTTTTTTTTTTCTATTGGTATATTTATTTGTTTATTTTTAAAAAACAGCTTTATTGAGATATTGACATACCATACAGTTGACTGATTTAACATAAACAAATCAGTGGTTTTTAGTATATTCACATGGTGGTGCAACCATCATCACAATCTAATTTTAGAACATTTTGGTTCCCCCAAAAAGAAATCTCACATTCATTACCCCCTCTTGACTTTTCATAAAAGATAACATGCTCTCCAAATTTAAGTGGCAAATCCATGTTTTTTGTTTTTGGTTTCTTATCTAGAAATTCCATCAGATTTTTAAGTAAAAATTGAACAGCATATGTGACCAAGAGCCATGTTTAGACTGGTGTTGGTAATATATATGTTTAGTTGTTGCTCTGTATTAATGAACAGAAGCATTGTTTCTTTTTCTTCAGGCGCTTGGAGAGTCCTTAGGGAAAGGCGATGATCATAAAGACATGGACATCATCACCAAATTCCTGAAGGTGCGTGTCTTAGGCGAGGGGATGAGGATGCCTTGGATCCTTATGAACTATTCTTATATTTTTGGATTACCAAGGGTTAAAGGCTGGAACGGGAAAGCCTCAATACACATTTCTCGCACATACATGATGTTTATGATATCGCTATGCACTTGATGTAGCAGTTAGTAAGAGAAAATGCATATTTACTTTTCTTGTGGCTTTTTTTGTTTTTTGGAAACAGAGCCTTGCTCTTGTCTCTCAAGCTGGGGTGCAGTGGTGTAATCTCAGCTCACTGCAACCTCCACCTCCCGGGTTCAAGTGATTCTCCTGCCTCAGCCTCCTGAGTAGCTGGGATTACAGGCACCCACCACCATGCTTGGCTAATTTTTGTATTTTTAGTAGAGATCAGGTTTCACCATGTTGGCCACACTGGTCTTGAACTCCTGACCTCAGGTGATCCACCCACCTCAGCCTGCCAAAGTGCTGGGATTACAGGCATGAGCCACTGTGCCTGGTCTACTTTTCTTGTGGCATATTTTTTAAAGCTGGCTCATTAATGTAAACACATAGAAAAGAATCACAACAGCAGAATTAATAAGAAGTTGGTAGAGTTGCTTATTTTTTTCTTGAGGCAGAGTCTTGCTCTGTCGCCCAGGCTGGAATGCAGTGGCACCATCTCGGCTTGCTGCAACCACTGCTTCCTGGATTCAAGCGATTCTCCTGCCTCAGCCTCTCAAGTAGCATGCCACCACACCCGACTAGTTTTTGTATTATTTATTTATTTATTTATTTATTTATTTATTTATTTATTTTTAGTAGAGACAGGGTTTCACCCTGTTGGCCAGGCTGGTCTTGAACTCCTGACCACAAGTGATCCACCTGCCTCGGCCTCCCAAAATCCTGGGATTATAGGCATGAGCCACAGTGTCCCGCTGAATTTCTAGACGACCCAAGGAAGAAGAGGGTTCTAGCTTTTTTTTTTTTTTTTTTTTTTTTTTTTAGCAAAAGTGTCTTTCTCTGTTGCCTAGGCTGGAGTGCAGTGGTGTCATCATAGCTCGCTGTAACCTTGAAATCCTGGGCTCATCAACCTCCCGAGTAGTAGGGCATGTACCACCATGCCCAGCTAATTTTTTAGTTTTTTTTTTGTAACCTTTCAGAGAGTGCTCAATTCTTCAGTTCTACAACTAGCTGCCTATTTTTGCTGACTTCCTGATTCCAACTGTCTTCTCAACATTTCTCTCTTTAGTGGTCTAGATAGAGTATGAACAAATCCCAGATATTTTATTGTTTATTCACAAACTGTTCAGACCAAGAGATTTACATGCAAGGAATGCTTTTTCTTGTGTGTACAGTTTAGATACAACATATTATTCATCAAGATTCTGAATATATTGAGGATACAGCATGGAAGTAGATAGGGCATAGGAATTAGTATGAACTAGAATTTCCTCTTTGAGTGATGGCCTCTTCTTTTTTAGGATATGCATAGATGATGCCCCTAGAGGGAAACATCCTCCTCAGCCTTCTCTGTTTCCTACTTCCAGGAAGGGTGCCCTTTATGCAGTTAAACCCAAGGGGCACTGAGGTAGTTTTCTAGGGGTGGGGGTGGGGTGGGAATGCTGGGTCTTGGCTTCTTTATTTCTGTTTCTCTTTCTCCTTCCTCTCCTTTAGTCAGGTGCTTTCATGGTTTTTAAACTTAATCATGGTCTCTACAGCATATGTAGAAAGTCCAGTTTTCTTGTAACTCGTAACTTGTTGAATTTTATGTATATAATACAAATACAAATACAAGTTTATTTCCTCTCAAATAGTTAACTATGAAACTTGATAGTTGTTTTCTGAGGGAAGCAAATTATCTTGAGCTAGGAATAGATGTAGACTAGGGAAGTTGGTGACTTGCCAAAGGTACTACTTCAAAGCATTATCATGACCAATAAGCAGAACTAGCTTATTCTATATTATTTGGTGGCGTTTTAATCAAGACATTTACTTTAAGGATGATTGTATTCTGTTTTTGTGTGCTAGAGAGCATTTAGATGTACTGAACCACTGGGTGGCATTGTAGTCTAAGTTTACCCATCCTTTCAACAGTTTCTTCTTGGCGTTTGGGCTAAAGAATTGAATGCCAGAGAAGATTATGTGAAACGCAGTGTGCAGGGTAAACTGAACAGTGCGACCCAGAAACAGACCGAGTCCTACCTAAGACCACTTTTCAGAAAGCTACGGAAAAGGGTGAGGTTTCTTGGAAAATACTTTTTTTAACTGACTTTAAAAATAGAGTATAAATTTAGAATAAATGCAGTCTGTTTTTTCCCTATACGTCTATACATAGTAGCTTCCAAAATTTCTTATTATTTTTTTCAGAATCTTCCTGCTGATATTAAAGAATCAATAACGGATATTATTAAATTCATGTTGCAGAGAGAATACGTGAAGGTACATTCCCATGCTGTTCTTTGAAACTGTTAAGAGTATATCTAGGTTATGTATGTAATATAATGTTCATTTGGGATAGGAGGATTTTACATAGTAGATTTAAGAATAAATGTGAGGTGAGTTAGTAGTAAAAAGCATTTTATTTTCTATTGTATTTGCCAGCTTTACTGTTAGGCAGTGAATAACAAACCTGACTAAGAAAATACAGACCTCATCTGTATGCTCTTGGTCATTTTTAAAATAGGCCTAAAGGTTCTTCGGAGCATGAACTTTATATAGGCAATGTTCATTTTATGAATTTCAAAGTTTTGTAAATGGCTGATTATGTCTTGGAACAAATTTTCCCATAGAAACAACGTTGTATAGATGAGTTTCCCAGGATGGTCATAAAAGCCCCTTTAATCTGTAATATAGCTGAACTGTTGCACTGATGGTACAGTGGAATTTAACCAACTCTTTGTAATTGTTTCTATGGGGAAATGGTTCAAGCAAGGCTTCCAGGACTCATCTCTCCCATTTCAGTGTTGCAGACCCGTGCAGGGGAAGTCTCTCCTCCCTTGCCCCAATGTCTATACTCCTGAATGGGCTCTGGGAGGCGGCGGTGAGGGAAAGGGTGCTGGTGTCCAGGGCTCCCTGAGATAGAGTTTAGAAAGGGGTGAGGGGAGGACTGTCAGTTGGTACAGGGGAACAAGAAGGGAAGGGCCCAATGCACCAGTAGTGGCAATGAAGAAAGGACAGAGTTTGAGGGAGGCTTCTTGTGGCCGTGCCTCCCAAGACAGTAGGAGTAGAGCATTTCAGTGCAGCAACCCCAGTGCCAGTGCCAGAGTGGTAGGGAACTCGGAATGACATTGCTTATCCAGTGCTGTATCTGTATACTGACGTAACAAGGGACTGCTGGCATTCCTGAGTGACTGGATGATTTACTTGATTAGAGCCTTAGGCTAAAGAGGTTCCTGCAGTGATTTTACTCCTTTTAAGAGCCAGCCAGTTTTCTCAAAGAAAATATTTTTTGCCTTACAGTTATAAATGTGCTTCTTAGTTTCTGTCAGTTGCATGATTCTTACTAAGGATGGTTGCATTGGCATGGATGGATAAGGTCACCATCACTGCAGGAAGAATGCACATCACTCCCTGCTAGAATGGATGCCTTTCCTCTTACTGCTTTTTCTCGTGATCACATATCAGAACTAAGTGCAAGTGCAAGCTTATTTTGTATAAACTACAGAAAGAACCAAGAAGCTTTAATAACCTGTTTAGACAGTTTCTTTGGAATTTGGGGGAAACTAAATATTGCAGTTTTTATCAGTTAAGATCCAATGTTAAAGTTTATACACATGAAAATTAGTGATAAAAATGTACATAGGCCCTTTTTAAATTAAGCTTTATAAAACCGGTGAGCAGAGCAAGTTCACATTTATCTTTAGGGTAGAAAATGATCTTCCAGCTACCCTATCTGTAGTATCTGATTTAAAAAAAATTGACTCTCCCTATCAATCTCATAGGTGTCTGATTTTTTTAAATTAAAATCTCCTTGAGGCCTGGCTTTATAAGCTTCTCTCTTAACCCTTGAGGTCCTTTAGAATTTATTTGCTTTATGTTTTTCTTGTTCTTCCTCACAGCTAGCCAGGCTTGGTTAGGAAAAAAAGCCATTTGTCTTCATTGGTTTCTGTCTTCATTTTTTGTGGCTGTTCTTTAAAGGTTCTTGGCAGGTAGGGGGTGGGGTGGGGGGCAAAGTGGAGCGATCTCATCCTTCAGCTATTCGACTGGAGGGCCAGTGTTTCCTCTCTGTTTACACATCTGTTAAAGAACCTGTGTGGTCGTCGGCACATACTGAGCCCCCACTTCCTTCAGAGAGCCACAATGCTGTGTAGGGAGTGGATATTGTTTAGGGTTGGACGATGAAAAACTACTTAGCCCCTGTCTTCTACATGACCCCCTGTGGAGAAGACTGGGTCTAAAGGAGACCAAAACTAGAATTTTCATCAGTGCATTGAAGTGCCTACCTGGTAATTCCAGATCTGCAACATATTAATTTCCAGCATACAAAGACTGCAAAGGAATGTTTGCCTTTTTTTTACTCACAACCTAGCTTTGGTTTCTGTTTTTTCCATGGACATTGGTGGTCCTGGGCAGGGCAGTCTGTTACCCTGTATTTTAATCTGTTTTGTTTGAATAACAGTCATGGTAATATTTTCCATGTGCCCAAAAGGTGGACGAAAATTACATCATAAAGGGCTGTGAAATACTTTCAATAAGAATTTGAGCCAGTACAACATTTTCGCCTTTCTGATTTCTTCTTACACTTTCCTTTCAGGCAAATGATGCTTATCTTCAGATGGCCATTGGAAATGCGCCTTGGCCCATCGGTGTCACTATGGTTGGTATCCATGCCAGAACTGGCAGAGAAAAGATTTTTTCCAAGCATGTTGCACATGTTTTAAATGACGAAACTCAGCGGAAATATATTCAGGTAAGCAGTTTGGAGAGCCGGGAATTGCCCTGGAAGTGAATATTCTCTAATTCCCAAAACTCTAAGTCTGGAAAGCAGGCAGAGAATTACAGCAAATAGAACATAGCGTGATAGGATGGAAGTCCCCTCTGGATAAGCACTGACACTGAAGCCACCTTCACTGAATAAAGTAAAAACCTTTCAACTTTCATATATGTTGGAAGACAGGGTGAAGTATTGTGCTTTAATTACCTTAGCACTGAAATAAAATGATTGCAGTTTGCTTTTTTTTTTTAAGACGTGTATTAGCAAGTAAAAGTTGAGCTCATCAGAGAAATGTGGGAGTTTAGTGAAGAGCAACAAACTTAGAGTATTTTACAATAAATCCTGCTTTGTTGCTTTCAAGGTAAATCTAACATCTACTGGGTTCAAGATGTATGGAGAGTAAAGACTTGGCTTTAATGTACGTAGCATGTAACAACACTTCTTTAGTCATGTGAATAGGTCTAAAGTGCTGATGGTTTGTTTTCTTCAAGTTATACATGCTTCACATAAACTTGTTTGTACTGTTGTTGGGCTAAACTTTTCTCCTTAGTGGGAAGAAAATAACTATAATGTAGTGTTTGCCAAATTGTCATAAATCCCAGATTGTGTCTGTAAAATGACTTGCTGGATGATAGTTCTAAAACTTGACAGTGATACTCCGGAAGTTTACTTAAAATTTGAAGTTCACTTAAAATGCATAAAGTGCTTTCAGATTTTGTGCCAGAGAACAGTCATTACCATATTCATGAATTATCTTTTTGTTTTTATTTCACTTCCAAGTGCTGAATGTTAATTCATGTCATGCTTTATGCCTTAGTCACATATAATAGCTTTTTAAAATATGATTTCAATTGGACTCCCTCATGTGAACTGTATACAGAGTTCAAATATACTTCTGCAAATTCAAACACATTTCCATTTTTTAATAACCACCAGTGAGTGTATTAAAGGCAGAAGCTTTTAGCTGAAAAAAAAAAAAAAAAAACAGTTGCTTAGCTTTAACAATAGAAAACAGGTTCCAAAGATTAAATTTGCTAATTGTGTTCATCTATATTGTGGCCAAAGGTATAGTGTATAAAAGTTCATATGATTAAATCAATCGTCTGAAAGACATTTCTTATAAACAGTGATGTGATTTTCACCTCCCCGAGGAGTGATTTTTTTTTAAGTATACCTAGCATTTATTCAAGAATTCTGGTTTATTTTGGAAGCTATGTAATGACCTGTCCTTACTCCATTGTTCTTCCTTTTTAACTGTTCTCTTCCCATTAAAAAAAATTCTTCTTTTGCCCACTAGGTGATTAGAGAAAATTGATGAGCATACTGTATTTGAACTTTAGCTAGGTGTTTGATGCAGACCCAATGGTATTCTTGTGGATAGGGCAAATCAGGCTGGACTCATAGCTCATTGACAGAGGGAAGCCATGGAGCATTAAATAATGGACTCGTGTCTCTTAGGGTAGATGCTAGAGATGTATGTCAGGGGTCTTAGGGACCTCAGTGCTGTCCTGTCGAACCTTTTAATGACTGACTTGGATGACTATACCGAAGGATGGGTTTATCAGGTTTGCAGACAGCAAGAAACTAGATGGGATGGAGTGTATGTTAAGGTGGAAAAGAAACTGCTATTCTAGAAGTTCTTGACAGACGAGAGAGAAGGGCAGAGTCTAAAAATACAATATTTAGGAAGAAAGGATTACCATAAGAAAATTGGATCCATATACCCTTTTGCTTAAGCTTATAATTTGGGCAGTGGATATAAAAAAGAATTAGAGGCTGAGCATGGTGGCTCACACCTGTAATCCCGACACTTCGAGAGGCTGTGGCAGGAAGATTGCCTGAGGCCAGGAGTTTAAGACTAGCCTGGGCAACATAGCGAGACCCCATTTCTACAAAAAATAGAAACTAGCCAGGCATGGTTGTGTGTGCCTGTAGTCCTAGCTACTAGAGAGGTTGAGGCAGAAGGATCTCTTCAGCCTGGGAGTTCAAGGTTGCAGTGATTTGTGATTGCATCACTGCACTTCAGACAGAGCAAGACCCTGTCAAAAAAAAAAAAAAAAAAAAAAGAAAGAATTTAGTGGACTAAATTTAGTGTAATAAAATTTGTAGTATGATATGGCCACCTAATAACTTAGTGTAGGTTCTCCAGGGCAAGAACATAGTTCAGTATTGTACCCCTAGAATCTAGAACAATATCTGAGTCATGGTGGGTGCTTAATAAATATTTGCTAATTGAATGAATTCATGATAGAGCAAGAGAGGTGGTGATAATTGCTCTTTTTCTAGTCCTCGAGAAAGGAGACTCTTGGTGAGAATCTGGGCAAGAGTTCTAGATCAGCGGTCCCTGACATCTTTGGCACCAGGGACTGGTTTCATGGAAGACAATTTTTCCATGGATCGGGGAGGTCAGGGGGATGGTTTCAGGATGAAACTGTTCCACCTCAGATCATCAGGTGTTAGTAAGGAGCATGCAACCTCGATCCCTCACGTGTGCCGTTCACAATAGGGTTTGCGCTCCTGTGAGAATCTAATGCCAGGACAGAGGAGAGCAGAACTTAGGTGCTAATTCTCTTGCCCTCTGCTCACCTCTGCTGTGTGGCCCATTTCCTGACCGGCCACGGACTAGTGCTGGCCTGTGGCCCAGGGACTGGGGACTTCCTCTATAGAAAATGGTAGAATTTTCTGATGGAAAAGGATTAAACTTGTTTTATACAATTGGACAGATTTTTAGTTAGTGTAAGACAAAGCTTTTTCAGAAAACGTTTTTATTTTGAAGTAATTATAGACTCACAAGAAGTTGCAAAAAATAGTAAGAAGCTTTTTAATAGGCAGAATTGTCCCAAGGTGGGAGATGGAGGAAGACACCCACCTCTTGATGTCTGGAGGCATAAAACGTTGCCCTTTTTGGCCCTTCTGGCCAGATTCCTCTCATTCTTTTCTGCCATTTTCCCTAGAGGCCATTGCTTAAACCTCAAGTTTCAACTCATGCGCCCAAGAGTCACTAAGATAACGAGTGAGCTGAGGGTTAAACCTCTGGCCTCTGTCTTCCACTTTCCTGCTCCTTATGTAGGTGCAACTAGAAGCTGCATTTCATTTTCCTCTCACCTGTGCTGTAAGAGAAATGAGCAATGCAGAAGCGATACTGAGTGTCAGTGATGCTTGGCCTCTCTGTTGATGAATTCACTTCAGCTCATTGTTACCTTGTAGGAATATGGTTCCAATGTTGCTGGATCTTCCATTTATTTTTTTAATGAGAAGGAAAATCTTGGTTTTTGAAAAAAAAGTATTCTCCTATTTTTAAATGTTGGCATCAAATAAAAAAATTAACATTGTGTAAGGCTAAACAGAATGCCAGTTTGTGATCTGTGTCTTAAACCCATAGTGTAACTCAAGCAGAAGAATGTGGCCACCCTATGTTAGAGTTTTGTAAAATTCTTGGTTACAATTTACTGATTGATTTACTAAGCTGTCTAAAGAATGTTCCTCTTGTTACTTTGGTATCTGGATGAGATTAATTTGAATTCTCCTAAAAAAAAGACAATTTATTATGTGAAGTGTAAGTCAAGGGTTGGCAAAATTTTTCTTAAAGGATCAGATAGTAAATATCTTGGGCTTTGTACTTCTTGCCATCTCTAACTACTCACCCATGCAGCTAAGGCACAAAAGCAGCCAGTGGCTGTGTTCCAGTAAAACCATGTAGAAAAGAGGCAAGTGGGCTGAGAACCACAGTTTGCTGCCCCGTAGTAAATGTATGAACGAACCCAAAACCTTTTTTACACTAAGATATTGGCCGAGGAGGTAATTATGAAAATCATTTAATAATTATTTCTTTTTAAATTGCGGTATAAAATGCCTCAATGCCTCAACAAACATTGTAGTGCTTGAAGTCTGCTACCTTAATGGTATAGCCCAATGATTCTTGATACGTGTCATGTATATCAAGCTGTAAAACAAGATCTGGAGTTAGAACACTTCTAGCAGGTTCCTTCATGCCTGTTCCCAGCCTGAATCCTCCTCCTCCTATCAGAAGTAACCATTATTCTAACATGTACCATTATTGGTTAGTTTTGCCTGTTCTTGAGCATCATGTAAATGGAAACTTGTAATGTCTGAGATAATTATTTTTTTATTTAGAAATACTGGTGAAAAATATGTTTTATGAAATATGATAGACAATAATTCAAGGGGCAGTTTCACTGGAACATAGATTTCATCTTTTGGTTTTATGCAAACCTCTGTAGAACTTAAACAATGAAAGTTATTTGAAGTGTTCTATTTCTCACAAAAATTAAATATACCACAAGGAGGGTTCTCTCCAGGCAGATCAAAGGAAAGTTCTATAGCTTACTGGCTTGCTTCAAGTCCAGGGTTAGGTAGAAATTGGTGGTAGTAGCTTTAAGGTCTTTGTTCATTCTTCCAAATAGAGATGTAACCACTGGCCCAGACTTTGGGTAAAGCTTCTTTTACATATATTATAGGAAGCTCTGGGTTATTTAGAAACTTTATAATTCAATCATTCCCAGATAGCTCTTGAAAAAGTTCACATCTTGGGCATTCTTTATTTGTCAAAAATAAGGGAAGGAAGGTAGACAGGAGAAAAAGATGAGGTGAAATGCATGTCAAAGAGCTGTTGCCCTACCAGAGCTACTCTTATCCTTCCTCACTGTGTTCCCTCCAAACGTGACTTTACCAGCAACACTGATAGGCACCCTTGCCCTGTGGCTTCTGACTGGAGCAGGCGATGAGAGGGACTGGAAGGCATTTTGTAGGTTGGAGAAGAATGAGTTTAGGGTATTGATTTTCCCAACTTGCTCCCTGGAGGGGCCCCTAGGGTGACTGCATCCCTCTGCCCGAGGCTGTCGCTTCTCTCGAGTGGCTGTCTCCATACAGCTACCCTCCCTAGGTTCCAGTGGCCACTCTCCTCCTTTGCCTTCAGAATTCGGGCTAGCCACAGCTTCCCAGGATTGCCAGCGCTAGGTTGCTCTACTGTGTCTTGTTGGTCCTAAGTCCAGCCCACTCCTTTGTAACATCCTCGAAACTACTACCATCACATTATCCAGTTCGACTGCTGGCATCCTCCTCGATATGTATAGATGAATTGAGCTGTGCACTGTGTTACAGATTCCTTTGGAGGTTAGAAGATTAAGGAATACTAATCTTCTAATGATTTCCATTAAGCTTTTGCTATTACAAAAGGTAAATATCCTATAATATTATTCTCTGGCAAGTTGTTTTCAGTAAGCTTAAGTTTATAAGTTTCCTAGTAAAGACATCATCCCAATATTTTATGTCAATTATTTCAATCCATGTTTCAGGTTTTGGCATATTTCATCTATGCTAGCATTTGCCAAATTTATCTGTCCATGGAACATTTGTGAGTTTGTAATGTGTTCACATGTTACCAAAACTGGTGTAACAGAAACATTCATGACTGCAATAAGTGATCACAGCTTGATCTGTATGTTGCACACACAGTATCATAGCTGTTGGTAAATGCTCCCATGCCTCAGTGCTCTAATGTATGTCACACACTTGTGGGTTGAGTGGCTTCATGCCACAGTCTGGCATTCTGGGCTGTTTCCTAAAGGCAAGTTGTTGCATGATGACAGCTGTCTACCCCCTTAATCTTCCTGGCATATTAAAAGAGTACATTTTTAGAGAAAAATACTGCTAGTATTTATGTTTTACATAGTAATACCTTTTAATGTCATAGAACACTAGCGTGTTTTGGAAACAGATTTGGGGGAATGCTGATCTAAACTGGGCCATGCTGCTTTCTAGCTGGCAGCTTAGTTGATGGTAAAGAGGCATTTTACTGTAGGGTATTACATCTTATATTTCTCAGCCACACGGTTGGAAAAAAAGCCAGACCAGTCTCTATTGTGAAAGCCTGGTACTCACGTAAATGAAATCTTCCCTCAAATTAGTCATTTGGAGTACATTTTTACTTAATTTTTGAGTTGTTGTTTGTAATTTGGTGTAACTTTCTGTGAAATAAACCCTTGCACTGGAAACTTGTTCTCGTATAGAAAACAAAAATACAGAGAAGTAAAAAGAGCAGCAGAGTCTGTTTCTTACCATAAACTATGCAGGCAGTTTGAGTTAGTCTGAAGCTATCTGTTTTCTTTAGTTTTTTGATAAGTCCTCCAGATACTGAAGTTTTTGTATGTTTAATACTTACAGTGGGCTTCTTATTAGAACCAGCCTACAGTTGCCCTTATCTGCTGTCATCCCAAGTGGCTGAACCCAGATCAGTAATTTAAAAGTCTAGAATGGGTTGTTTGGATGAATTCAATTTTAACAATATATTTGTGTGTAAAGAGTTCCCACAGGCCGGGCACGGTGGCTCACGCCTGTAATCCCAGCACTTTGGGAGGCCGAGGCGGGCAGATCACGAGGTCAGGAGATCGAGACCATCCTGGCTAACACAGTGAAACCCCATCTCTACTAAAAAAAAATACAAAAAATTAGCCAGGTGTGGTGGCGGGCACCTGTAGTCCCAGCTACTCGGGAGGCTGAGGCAGGAGAATGGCATGAACCCTGGAGGCGGAGGTTGCAGTGAGCCGAGATTGCGCCACTGCACTCCAGCTTGGGTGACAGCGCGAGACGCCGTTTCAAAAAAAGAAAAAAAAAAAAGTTCCCATAGACGGTGTTTGAAGTATTGGTGTTTTAATGCATGACTACAAATGTTAGTTGAAATGATAGAAATGTACTTACTAAGTACACATTTTTTGAACATCACATTTCAGGTCAAATGAGCATTCCTATAGTATGAAGTTAGGATTCGTTAACTTAAGTATTGCATATTAATGCATTATTATGTTAGAACTTTTGCAGTTTATGACAGAATTTTGAATAGCTGGGTGGAAAACGTCACTCATCTTGTTTCTTTATTCTTCACGTTCTTAGGATGTACCACTAAATGGATTTGTGCTTTCCTCTTTAAGGCTTTGTTTCATAGTGTAGACTAGCAAAAGGTACAGAAATAATTGATTTAACAACATGTCTTTATACTTAAATATAAAGATTACTTATAAACAAAATATCTTCCTCAAGTTCTAATGATATATTAAAGAGGCAAATCAAGGCAAAGAATTGTGATTGTAGTTTGGTTTGGCTTGGTTTGGTTTAGTTTTTGTTTTCTGCAATAATAAAAAAATTGCTAATCTTTTTAGTGGATGCAGGTTGGTTGTTTTAATGGTTTATTGATTTCTCTGGATATAAAGAACTTTCATTATCCAGGATATATCCTATATCATGCTATGATACACCAAACTATATCTGTATCTGATATTTGTATATCATATCTGGAACATTCTGTATTACTTCCATTTAGACTTAAAAATTGTGACATACATAACATAAAATTTACCATCTTAATCATTTTTATGTGTACAGTTCACCAATTAGATATTTATTTATTTATTTCAGACAGGGTCTCATTCCGTCTCCCAGGCTGGAATGCAGTGGCACGATCTTGGCTCACTGCAACTTCCACCCTCCAGGTTCAAAAACTTGTCATGCCTCAGCCTCCTGAGTAGCTGGGTGTGTGCCACCATGCCTGGCTAATTTTTTTGTATTTTCGTAGTGACATGGTATGCCACGTTGGCCAGGCTGGTCTCGAACTCCTGACCTCAAGTGATCTGCCTGCCTTGGCCTCCCAGAGTGCTGGGATTACAGGCGTGAGCCACCGCACCTGGCCTCACCAATTAGACTTTTAAATGCAGAACATTTTCCTCTAAACACATTGATATTTGAAAAATGAATATAGCTAAATATTGTATGGGAGGCAGTCATTACGGAACCAAATGGTTCCCACTGTAGAAACTAGAAAACCTGGGCACATGGGGGATATTAGGCACTTCTCAAAGGCCAGGCCATGGGAGAAGGCTGAAAAGAAGGAGTGGTTGAGAATTAGGATAAGTAGTCCAGAGATTGCCTGCCCAAGTGGGGCTCCCCACCCTCCTTCCACTCTAGCAGAAAATCGGGTTGCTTTTGGATGGATATGTACTGCTCAGGAAGGGTAAGATATACTGAAAACAGGAAAATTGAGTGGAATATACAATATTGACAAATGAGACCTTTAGTTCCTGGATTCCACTGATGCTGGCAGCCAGGCTTTCACCCTCAGTTAGTAAGTTGGAGGATTCTGCTCTGTGAAACTGACCCAAGAGAAAGCATCTGAGTTACTAACACTTAAGTGTTCCTTCAGTGAAAAAACCAGCTTGCTGCCCTGTCGTCTGAAAATGCTGTCCTATGGGCAAGCCCCACCTATTCAGGGAGTTTTTCCATTCAGCTCTATAGTGCGTTACTCATCAGCATGAATGTTCACCTAAGATTCATCAGACATTTGGAGAAAGTCTCCAACATGAAAACAGAGACCAAAACACACAGAAAAAAAGACCTTCAGAGAAACAGAATTATAGAGAACAGAAAAAAATTTCAATGAGAATGATAATTAATATCCTTAGAGGCCAAGCGTGGTGGCTCATGCCTGTAATCCCACCACTTTAGGAGGCTGAGGTGGGAGGGGTGCTTGAGACCAGGAGTTCTAGACCAGCCTGGGCAAAATAGATCCCTTCTCTACAAAAAATAAAAAATTTAGCTGGACGTGGTGGTGCATGCCTATTCAGGAGGCTGAGGTAGGAGGATTGCTTGAGCCCAGGAGTTTGAGGCTGCAGTGAGCTAGGATCGTGCCACTGCACTCCAGCCTGGGTGACAGACCGGTCTGATAACAAAACAAACAAAAAAATTCTTAGGTAACGTTGTAGCCATGAAATAAGAACATTAGGCTATAAAAAAGTTTGGGAATCAAAATGAACTCTTAAAAATTAGCAGAAATTTAAATCAGCAAAAATTTAGTAATTACATTAGTGGGTTAGAAGATGAAATATGAAAAGCAGGAAAGGTAAGAAAATAAGAGTCAATCTATAACGTTTATAGCCATTACAACAGAAAAGGGAAGATAGGAAATAAAGAATTAATGCAAGAAAACGTCCCAGACCTGAAGGACATGAGTTTGTAGAATGAAAAGAATTCACTTAACACAGAGCAAATGAATAGGAAGAGTTCACATCAAGGCACAAAAGAATGCAGTGTTGGAAGGCCAAAGCTAAAGAGAAGATTTCAAAGACTTCAGAGAAAAGGTCACTTACAAAGGTGCAGGAATTAAAATACTGTCATACTTCTCACTAATAGCACTAGAAGGTAGAAGACAGTAGAGCAGTACCTTTGCAATAGCTAGGGAAATAGTGTCCAACTCAGAATTCTCTTCCTTTCTGAACTATCAAGTGAAGGGTAAATATAGGCTAATGACATCTCCCATGCGCACATTCTCTGTAGTCATTATCGTCATAGCTGACACTTATGTAGTGCTTACTGTGCTTCCCTTCAGTACTTTACAGCCACAATATGAGATGGACACTGACATTTCCCTGTTTTGTAAGTGGGGAAGAGGCGTAGAGAAGTGAGTTCTCAAGGTCACATGGCAAGTCAGTGGTAGAATTGGGATTGAAATGAGGGCAGTCTTGACTCTACCTGAGGATGTCCTCCACCCAAACAAAAAGATCCAAGAGCTGAGATCCAGCACAGAGCAAGGCGAGAGGAATCCCCAGGCTGGAGCTGCAGGGTTGTCATGCTCCAGGATGGTAGCAGTACAAGTGGGTCCAGGTTAGAGTAGATGGTTGAAGGACTCCGGGAAGAAATGGAAGAGCTCATATTCCCTGGCATGTCTGATCAGATCCTGAGTGATGTTTGGGCATGCGAGGGTAGTCTCATGTTGGAGAATGGATTAGAAAAACAAAACAAAAAGAGGAAAAAAACTTATGAGAGGTCATCATCATAATACATTATGTGGGTTTGCTTTGAACGATATTTGTATAGCCTTTATAAGGAAAACCCTGAATATTGATTTCACTAAAAATGTGGTTTGGGGAGGATGGGGGAGAAAGTGCTTTTTAGGTGTGTGTGTGCATATGTGGGGCCAGTGGACAGTGGTGTAAGAGTGAGATATCCTCTGCTTCATAGTAGGAAGTCAGGAGATATCACTGATATCTGGTGGAAAAACCAAGCACTGTCAGTATAGTATTTAGAAATGTGGCAATAAATGCCAGAGGAAACACTTAAAACATTTGAAAAGGGTTGCCTGTGGAGAGCTGGAATTAGGATTTGGAAAGAGTGAGGTAGAGGACTGCTATTATTTGGTACAAGAATTGTGTGATTTGTTTTTTTTTTTTCCCCTCAAACAGTGTACACACAAAACCTGGAATTATCCTTGGCTTTTTTCTTCCTGTCACAACCCATATCCTATCCATGTCAAAGCTTGATGGTTCTATATTCAAAGTATGTCTGGAGCCCGATCCCTTCTCACCACCTTCCTTGCTGCCACTGGGTCCAGCCACCACCTCTCCTCTGAATTATTCCAGTGTCTTCTCTCTGGTCCCTGAGCTTCTCTTATTGCTCCTCTCCAGTTTCTTAGCAGCATTCCCCAGACTGATCCAGTTCACATACAGTCAGATCGTGTTGCTCTGTTGTTCAGAACCCTGCAGGGGCTTCCTAGTTCACAGAGTCCAAGCCAAAGTCCTTCAGGTTGCCCCACACATCCACATAACCCACTTGCCTGCTTTATTTTCTCCAAAGCACTTAGCATCGTTGAAAAATTTTTTTTTATGAATTTATTTTGTTTCTTGCCTGTCTTCCCTTATCACAATTCGATCTCAGGAAGGTGGGATTTTTTCTGGCTTCTTCGCTACTGTATTTCCAGAGCCTAGAACAGTATGTATAGTAGGCACTGAATAAACATTTGTTAGATAAGGGTATTGCCTTTATATAAATAAAAAGCCAATTAAAAATACCACAAGTTTTTAAGCCACTTGCCATAAGCTAAGCTAAGCAGCTCATTGTTTTACTGGCTTAAGCATCCATAAGCAGTTTGAAACTGAAATCCTGAGGGGTCTAATTGAAAAGATTTGTTTCCATCTGGAAAATAACGATATTCTGTCCTGAGATTACACACCTATCTCTGCCATGCACTCTCAAATCTTTTTTACAAAAATTTATCATACCGCTCTGTGGTAACTACTTATGACTAAAACGATTGAGTTTCACAACCCTTGGCAGCTAAGATTTCAGGGAGAACACTAGTATATGTTTTTAAATCATAGAATCTGCTTAGTGAGTATAAATAGGCATCACACACGTCTTCTGTAAGGAGCACACACCTAAGATTCCAATTCTTCTGACATGGGGAAAACCACCTCCAAGGCAAACCATCAGTTTGCCTTCCACTTGCGCATAACAATTCTTGCCATGCTCTGCTGCTGAGTGAAGCTATTTGTATTTCATCAGGGTGTTCTCTTGCCTGCCTTTGCCCCTCTTCTCACCTATTCCTTCAGGAACCTTAAGATGCCAAATTAGTGCTATCATCTATATTTCCATGGCTACCGATCAAAGTTCTGCATACACATGATTAGAATTCACAGCAGGAGAAGCTCGATTATGTGATGGAATGGTCTTTATCCCAAAGCAAATACCTGATTACACAGGGAACAACAACAACAAAAAGGAGCCAAGTGAATTACGTGTGCAAAAGCCCTTCTTATGAATCAGTTGAAAGATAACCTCCCTCCACACCCCTAATTCCTAAATCTCATAATATGGGCAATCCTTGAATCCACCAAGGACTTTAAATACTTCACAGTCTTGTTTCTCTGATGTGGAATCTGTTAGATTATGGCTCCATTCATAGAAGTATGTCAGTGGTCCCTTAATATCCTCAGGGATTGGTTCCAGGACCCTGCAGATACCAAAATCTGGATGCTCAAGTCCCTGATAGAAAATGACATAGTATTTGCATATAATCTATGCACATCCTCCTGTATACTTTAAATCATCTCTAGATTACTTACAATACCCAACACAATGTAAATGCTATTTAAATAGTTATTATATGATATTTATTTGTATTATTTTTAATTCTTTTTTTGTTGCCGTTTTTTCCCGAATATTTTTTAACCAGGGTTGGTTGAATCCATGGACACATAACCCATGGATACTGACTGTGATTAATATTTGTGTTGTCTGCTTACTATGGGACCAGTGAGATTTTGCAGGGATTTTTGTGTTGTTTGTTTGTTTTGGTGATTTTATTGAGCTTAACAGGTGTTAAGTTACATAGATTTCAGTAAGACCTTTGGCAGTCTTTCCTTGTAAACAAGGAAATGTGTGCGTTAATGAATTGCACAGTGAATAGGATTCATTGCTGGTTACAGACTCTTCCCAAGATCGTTTTGGAGAGAGCTCGATCGTGGTGTGTCTCAGGTCTCTGCCCTTGCCCTGGCCTGTTTGCGCAGGGTATTGAGTATTTGGATAATGACTTAGAGGACATGTTTACCGAGTGGTGGATGAGAAAGCTAAGAAGAATAACTAAAGCTAAATGTCGACCAAGGATTCTGAAAGATCACAGACTGAAGGATGAGTTGAAAGAGACAGGATGAAATTGAATAGTGATAGTTGTTTTCATCAGCTTAAAAAATCTAACTATAAAGTTATACACTGGAGAACTGGCCAAACTGCTGTAGAGACAAAAGGCACTTGAATTTTGTGAGATCAGTGGGAATTAGGTGTGTGTATTGTAGTTGTCTAAAAACAGCTAAGGGTCTTGGTTACAGTTGCCAAGATACAGAACAAAAGTAGTGCAGTGACTACTTCTAGTGAATTCTGCAAGAATGGCCAGGTCACACTTGGAATGTTGTACTCAGTTTTTACTGACATATTAAAGTGGTTTTATTGTGTAATATTTGGTACATACAAAAGAATACATGTAAAACACAAGTTATAAAGTAAGTAATAAAATGAATGTCTAAAAGCCTTACTCCCAGTTTAAGAACTAGAACATTCTGAAAACCATTGAAACGATATTTTCCTTCCATACTCCAGAAGTAACCATTACCTTGCACTTAAGTTTGTCATTTCCTTTCTTTTTGAAAAACAGTTCCACCATGTTATATGTGCATTTCTACGCAATACATTTTTTACTTGTTTTTGAATTTTATGAAAAGGGTGTCACTGAAGGTAGTAACACTTCATGCCACTTGCTTTTTACTTTCGACATTGCTTCTAAGATTCATATACATCGGCCTTTCCCAACCAGAGCCCCTCATCTTGACCACAGAACACAGAAAATAATTTGAGTGTATTTTCTCAGTCCTCCAAACATGATACATAAATAGTCTCCTAAATTTTAGATGCATAAGGGAGAAGTTATCTCATTACATACAATGGGTGCCTTAGGCTGGGCAGTTAGAGCTTAATTCTCTATTGGAACCTGGTTGAGACGGGCCGAATTGTTACATGTAGCTAGAGTTAATTGATTTTTTACTGCTGTAAGATATCCCATTTGTGAGCACACTAAAGTTTTTTTCATATGTCCTCCTATGGATGGAAATTTGGGTTGTTTCCAGTTTTTCGGTTTTGTTATTGTGAACAGTTCTGTGATGAACATTCTTGTGTGGACCTGCAGGTGCACAGGAAAAATGTCTCTAGGCATACATCTGAGTGAATTAGCTTGGGTCTGCTGCATTTTATGGGGACAGTGACAAACTGATACGGGTTCAGAGGAAGGCAGTTAAGAATAATTTAACCATGTCATAACCAACCTTTGTTTTCCTTATTTTCTTAGGGATTGAAGAGGTTAATGACCATTTGCCAGAAACACTTTCCTACAGACCCATCCAAATGTGTGGAGTACAATGCACTGTGAGATCTGTGTATGGTGTGTTAATAACAATAAGAAACTTATGGAAGCAGGCTGTGGACTTCTGGAATTACCAACAGGAATGAGGAAAGAAGAAAACTGGAGTTTCCAATCTCTGAGTTCTACCTGATGTAACTCTTGACTGGTTTTAAGAACTGTGTTGGCCTTCATTTCATATCTGACTGCAAGCTGATTTTTCTTTCTTGCTTTCATTTTAATTAGTCCAAAATTAAGTTTTAAAGACTTTTCCTCACAATTTAAATCCGTAGACAACAGAAGGGGGTTTAAAATGACCTTTTTTTCAGTTGACCCGAAAGTTGTGGTTAGATGATTGAAAAGAAACATTTGAGGATGGACTTAATTATTTCAGTAAAATATTATAATTTGCCTATTGTCTTTTATGTAATATTTATATAAAATATTTTTATATATTTCAAAAACATGGGACCATTGAATGAAACTTTATAGTCCTTAAATGTTGCTGAACTTTTGCTGTCTTGCAATAGAATTTGAATGTAAATATTATTACTGGTATAACTCAAATGTTATTTTTCTTGCATTTCACAGCTTGCTTTTATCTTCCAAGAAGTGTAAATTTTAGTATTTGTCATCTCTCAGGACAGATACAATTAATAGGAAATAGAAGTTTGAAGAAACAGAGATGGCACATCATAGCAAACTAAGTTCAAAACAGAATAACTCCAGTGCATCAAGGTTAAGGTGGGACAGTGGTTTGTGATGCCAGGGAGAGTGGGGAAATTGTGATGATGCTGGTAGACCTGGGCAGACTGTGTTCCCAGCCACACCCGCCAACAGAGGAGGAAGGTGCTGGTACTGATGTCCCCACCCAACAGTCTGTCCTGGCCTTGGTTTTCCACAGTGAGGGCTCGTTCTAATGTTGTACAATGTCATACTCAGATATCACTGTGACCTGTTACTATGCTTTAGAACCTGAGAGGCCTCTGTTCACATGGCAGCATGTGTGAGCGGATGCTCCCGGAGCAGGTGGAGTGGTGGCACTGGATAGCGGTAAGAGCGGGGGCTCCAAAGGCAGAACTTCCAGCTTCACATCTCAGCTCCGCATCTGCTCGCTGTATGACTTTAGCAAGCAACTGGATCTTTCTAAGCCTCAGCTTCGTTGTCTTAAATGGTAGTTGGTAATAATAGTCCATGCTTCGTAGCATCACTTTTGTGTTCAAGCAGAATGCTGAGCACACTGGCAAATAATAAGAGCTCGTAAATATTAGTTGTTGTGTCACTGTTGTCATTAGAGGGAAGCCAGAGTCCCTTTCAGGAGCCCTGTGTTTAGGGGCAGTGTGTCCTCACAATAACAGTAATAATGATGGTGTTAGCAGCAACAGCAGTAATCATGGAAACGTTGATTAAGCATTTACTGTATCTGAACCCTGCGGCTGTTCCTGCTTTCAGCCAGTTCTGCATTGAGAAGGGCCGGGGATGTGGTGGAAGCTAGGTGCCACCAAGTAGGGGGGTGTAGATTCACAGCGGTCTATTCTGGTCCCTCTTGGGAAGGTTCAAAAGCCAGTTTTGGCCACTTGTGCTCTTCTGCTGTGCCTAGACAGGATCGTTTCTGATGGTTATATGCATGGTAGTGGCTGAGGTCCACTGTCTGGAATTGAATTGGGGTTCCCTGCCTCCCACTCCCTCATTTGGAAACCTTTTCTTGTTATTAAATCAGTTAGAGGGGGCCAGGCGCGGTGGCTCACGCCTGTAATCCCAGCACTTTGGGAGGCCGAGATGGGCAGATCACTAGGTCAGGAGGTAGAGACCATTCTGGCTAACACTGTGAAACCCTGTCTCTACTAAAAATACAAAAAATTAGCTGGGCGTGGTGGCGGGTGCCTGTAGTCCCAGCTACTCGGGAGGCTGAGGCGGGAGAATGGCGTGAACCCGGGAGGCAGAGCTTGCAGTGAGCCGAGATCGTGCCACTGCACTCCAGCCTGGGCAAGAGTGAGACTCTGTCCCCTCCCCCCGACAAAAAAAAAAATCAGTTAGAGCTTAGTGTAACTTACCAGCGCAAGTGAGAGACAGACTTTCGTAAGATATGACAGCAATCTAGATTTTTTATATAGGACCTATTTATAAATATTGTTGAATGAGTACTCTCCGAGTTACTTTTTCTGTATTCACCATCAGGTCACACAGTAGAGTAGTTCATTAATTTCTTGTTGTCTTCTGTTTTGCAGTTAGTTAATGTTCCATATAAAGAAACTGTCATGTGACACCAGTACCTCCTAAAATTGGTCAGTGTGGTAGATGGTTTAGAGAAAAAAGGAACCTGTTCCACAGGGCTGTGACCATTCGAGGGAAGCACATTCAAAGATGTAGATCCCCTCAGAGAAGTTTTCCATTTCCCTGAAATTAAAGATCTTCAAATGACTGCAAATAACATGAGGATATATAGAAAAATGCCCTTCCCCAATTTCCAAATCATGAAAATTTGGCTCAGCAGATACGTATTTCTGTTTGTAGTTGTTTATAAAACAGTGAAGACATACCTTTTAAAATCAATCACAGTCCTTAGATAAATTCCTCCCATTCTTCCTCCCCAGACTCCTATCCATTAAGAGTTGTGTCTCTGAATTCAAATTTCATAAAACACTGAGTTCCCTTCAGAAGTAAATAGTGCATTTCCTAGGAGTGTCATTGCCAACTGCAAAGACAGAGCAGTATTTTTCAGTGTTGCAGCATAGAGCCTGCAGCAATCTGGAGGTTGTGGCTGTGATTTCAGTCTTTGGGGGACAATTAGGAAAGTAAAGCTGAGGCCAAAAATAATTGACACGTGGAAAGAGACAGAGGACAGTCCGAATCTCGTAGGAGGAAGGGAGCGGTCCTGAGAGACCAGAGCTAGGCAGTCACCTGTCGCTAAGAATGGAACTTAGTGATCTGCTGTGGGCCCAGAGCGCTCAGTGAGAACTCAGAGGACTAGGAAACAGGCTTGATAGCAGTATGACACTTAATGCTAAGCTCTGCCTTCTGGTGATTTCCTGACCTACTCCAGCACTTCAGAGCACTCTAGGGTTTGATCTCAGTAAATAACTTGGAAATGCAACCACCTTTTTGTTGGAAAGAAAGTAATAATGTATCCGGAAAGAAAGCAGGTTGGAAAACACCAGTGTTTCCAAATCTTTGATAGATTTGAATTTGGGGATTCATATCATTGGCTGCTTTTCAGCCACATGTGCTCACCTTTGTACCCCCCCTACCCTGCCCCACCCCATGAGGTTAATGCTTCACACAGAAGGATGGTAGAACGAAGTGGGGCAGTTTCAATGAAAGGGAGCATTAAGCTGAGCTCTGCCTCTTTCCTTTGTCTGCATGTCTGGTAGAACACAACTTAATGGATTGTGCCTCCTCCTTCCCCCAGTATACTCCCATGAAGCCCCTAAAGAATAAGTTTATCCCATAGCAATCTATGGTATGGTGTCATATTGGGAGTCTTGAGCCGAAAAGCACTTTCTCACGGTATATTGATGTAAGAGCTTCCAGCTGTCCAGAGCGCAAGAGCCAGCGTCAGTCCCCAGAGGGTTGCTATGGGAACACTGTTATGGCAACTGGTTTTCATCACAGACTCTGCAGTTCCATTGGCTGAACTATAACCACACGCTAGTCCTTTAATGGTTAACAGTAACTTTAAAATCATTTGAAATTTAAAAATAATTTCTGGTGGTGTGGAATAGCTAGGGAGGGCAGTGTGGCCAGCCACGCAGCTATGGTGTGAGCTGACCCCATTCAGAATATTGGAAACATGCTCATTTAAAAAAAGAATTTATTTTTACGTTGATCAGAACAATTTACCATGAGAGCATTGATTATTTATTTTTCCGCCATTGTAAACTTTATACAACTTGCTTAAATGAATCCTTGTGTTGCCTCTGCTGGTCACTCTCACTAGGCCACTTCCGTTGAGTCTCTTCTTCCCTCTCTGTAAGCACCAACTTCCTCAACTTTTTCTCACAGTGTTCAAGCTTAACACATCATTTTACCAATGAGAGCAGCTGAGAAGTTCCGAGTTGCCATTTGGTGATCTCAGACTCTTTCACTGAGCTTCAGGCCGGGACAGTCAAGAGTCACTCCTGCAATCCGCTGTCCTGGCCTTTCTCAACTCACAGTTTTACAACTTGCCAAAACTAAATTGCCTTTGTGGTCAACTGCTTTTCCTTTCAGACTTAGGAGATGTTAGGAACCATGAGCGTTGCAGTCTGTGCAGTCTGTGCCTGCCTTTCTAAGTTTGGCCATCCTGGGAAGTAGAAGTGTAAAAGCTGTAGAATTTGAAACTTTTGGACCACAACTCAAAACAAGTGCATGGAGACCCAGTATTACATGTACACAGGCACGTCTACCTGAAACAAAGTCACTGGCCGTACCGTGTGCAAGGCACATTCTTATGTTTTCTAATCTGTTGTGTTTCTTTTTAAAAATATGCTGGTGGTTATCCTCAAAATTGGTTGACAACTCATTAATGTATGGTGGTCAGCAGTTTGAAAACCACTGATTTTTTTTTTTTTAATTTCAAACTTTTATGTTAATTTCAGGGGTATATGTGCAGGATGTGCAGGTTTGTTGCATAGGTGAACATGTGTCATGGTGGTTTGCTGCACACATCATCCTATCACCCAGATACTAAGCCCGGCATCCACTAGCTATTCTTCCTGATCCTCTCCCTCCTCCCACCTGCCATCCTCCAACAGGCCCCAGTGTGTGTTGTTACCCCTGTGTGTCCATGTGTTCTCATTGTTCAGCTCCTACTTACAAGTGAGAACATGTGATATTTGCTTTGCTGTTTCTGTGTTAGTTTGATAAGGATAATGGCCTCCAGCTCCATCCATGTCCCTGCAGAGGACATGATCTCATTCCTTTGTATGGCTGTGTAGTATTCCATAGTGTATATGTACCACATTTTCTTTATCCAGGCTATCATTGGTGGGCATTTGGGTTGATTCCATGTCTTTGCTATTGTGAATTGTGTCACAGTGAACATACATGTGAGTGTGTCTTTATAATAGAATGATTTATATTCCTTTGGTTATATACCCAGGAATGGGATTGTTGGATTGAATGTTATTACTGTCTCTAGGTCTTTGAAGAATGGCCACACTGTCTTCAACAATGGTTGAACTAATTTACAGTCCCACCAATAGTATAAAAGCGTTCCTTTTTTCTCTACAACCTCACCAGCATCTGTTATTTTTTAATTTTTTGATAATAGCCATTCTGACTGGTGTGGGATGGTAGCTTATTGAGGTTTTGATTTGCATTTCTCTAATGATCAGTGATGTTGAGCTTTTCTTCTTGTGTTTGTTGGCTGCATGTATGTCTTCTTTTGTGAAGTGTCTGTTCGTGTCCTTTGCCCACTTTTTAATGGAGTTGTTTGGAAAACCACCGATGAAAGCAATTATCAGTAGAATTAAAGAAGGAAATGACCCGTTAGATGAATCTAGGACAAAAGGACTATAGTTCTTCTTTGATTTTTTTTAATATGGAGATAACACTTGGCTCTCATTGTTAGTGTGAAATTTAGCAGATTATAGAACCTACAGTACTTCAAAATGCTAAATACTTCTGCCGTAATATGTAATTCTTAAGTTTAAGATGAGGAGACGTCCATAGAAGAACCGAGAAAAGAAACTTGTAAGCCATCTGTTAGAAAATTGGCAGTACGTATAGCTGATCACCTTGGGCTGGTTGCACATTGTTGGATAAAGCAAGATTAAACAAGGTATTACAAAATAAATGGGAGGTCAGTTAAAGTACGAGATAGGTTTGGCTGGGTGTGGTGGCTCACGCCTGTAATGCCAGCACTCTGCGAAGCCAAGGCGGGCAGATCACTTGAGCTCAGGAGTTTGAGGCCAGCCTGGGCAACATGGTGAGACCTCATCTCTACAAAAAATACAAAAAGTAGCCAGGTGTGGTGGCGCGCATGTGTAGTCCCAGCTACTTGGGTTGAGGTGGAAGGATTGTGTGAGCCCAGGAGGTCGAGGCTGTAGTGAGCAGTGATCACACTGCTGCGTTCCAGCCTGGGTGACAGAGTGAGACCCTGTCTCAAAAATAAGTAATAAATTAATTAAGTATGAGATAGGTTTGGGGCAAGAATAGTTGCAAGGAGTCTAGTGTTATGCGTCAAGTGTCTGTTGAGAGGACAGTGGTTTGGCCCTTTGAAAATTATTTCCTAAGACTCAGTGCTAAATTACATTTCTTTTAATGTAAATTTTCTTATTGGCAGTATAACATACATACAGAAAAATTACTAGAGTATCACATCATGATAGGTTTTTCACAAAGTAAACATTTCACAAAGTAAACAAAGTAACTAGCGCCCCAATCAGAAAACGTAATTGTTATTAACCCCCCAGAAATCTCTTCATGTCCTCTTCTAGTCATAGCCATGGTCCTAATTTCTAACATCATAGTTTTAAAAAAATATCGACGTGTAATTCACATACCATCAGTTGTACCCATTTAAAGTGTACAAAGGTTGTCAGTATATTCACAGTTACACAACCATCACCACAGTCTTAGAACACTTTCGTCATTCCAAAAAAGAACCCCGTTTGCCTGTGTTTAACAATTTGCCTGTTTATAAATGGAATCAAACAGTATGTGCTTGACTTCTTTGGCTCAGCTTAGGGGTTCTGATACTTACTCATCCCCAATGTGTGTAGTTGTGGTTTTTCAGTCTTGATGCTGTGTCTCACAATTTATTCTACTGATGATGGACATGTGAGTTGTTTCTGGTTTTTGCATGGATGTTTTATATGTGTTTCTTGGTGAATATACATTTCTCTATTTATATTCACAAGAATATATACCAAGGTATGAAATTTCTGGGACGTAGGGTATGTATGTAACTCTAATAACTTGGCTATTAGAGTTATTGTCAAAGAGTTTTCCAAAGGAAAACCTTATACCAGTTAACACATTCCCACAGCAGGAGTTGAGAGTTCCAGTTACTCTGCCTCCTTGCCACACTTGATATATCCTCTGTCATTTTCATTTTAGCCCTTCTGGTGGTCATAATGGTATCACGTTGTGGCTTTAATTTGCATTTCTCTAATGGCTAATATAGTTGAGTACCTTTTTTCATATGTTTAATGGCCATTTGGATGTTATCTTTTGTGAAGCTCCTGTTCAATGCTTACTTTTGTCCATTTTTCCCCTACTGAATTGCCTGCTTTTTTCTCACTGATTTATAGTACTTTCTGTATTCTGGCTAGATATCTGTATTGCAAATAAGCCTCCCACTTGGTGGCCACCCTTTGTGCCAGGTTACTTTTTATGCATTGGAGAAATAATCTTATGACTGACTCAGATATTGACATAACCTTTGCCAACTATCTTTGCCCGATAGATTTTATAAAAATCATATGTCAAGCTTAAATAACAATTCTTCCTCTTGTTTAATGATGTCATCACAGTGGCATGTTTAAGAGTGTAAGATTTGTGAGAACAGGAAATTATGTGAATGTTTGCACTTTTTTGTTAACTGTTGTATTGGATTATTTCATTTGAGATATGGCTGTTTTTGTTTTGCTTCTTTTGATATGCAAGTTCATGTGCCATATATGTGTGGTGTAGACACTACTAGTTACTTACGCAATGTTCATTCTCTCTCCTTCTCTACTAACAGAGCCCTAATTTGTTTAGAACTGTAATGTGCACAGTTAAAACAACTTGTCCTCCCAGGACCTTTTGCAGTTAGGGTTGGTCGTGTGACATGGTCCTGCGAAGAAGATACGGATAGAAGTCTGTGGGTGAGTGGGACTGCCTGGAAACCTGTTGCTTTACTAAGAGAAAGAGACAGACTTAGCTGATATACATATTTTGTCCTTTGCCTGTGATCATGATGCGTAGATGCTTGGTGGCCATCCTGCAATCTTGACAATGAAGATGTGCTAAAGATGGCAGAGCAGAAGATAAAGCTTGGCTTTTCTTTTTTTTTTTTTTTTTATGGCATCATGAAATCATTTTGTATAAAACATGAACTGCTTTTTTAAGGTTCTACAGAAAAACAGAAGAGATAGGACATAGGGAGAAAGAGAAAGTTGTTGCGGGGGAGGGAGAGAGATTTATTATAAGGAATTGGTTGATATAGTTATGGAGGCTAAGTCCAGTGATCTGTACCCCGCAAGCTGGAGACCCAGGAAAGCTGGTGGTGTAGCTCCCGTCTGAATCCAAAGGCCTGAGAACCAAGAGAGTCAATGGTGTAAATTCTAGTCTAAGTCCAAAGGCCTGAGAACCAGGAGAGCTGATGGTGTAATTCCAGTCTGCAGGTGGACTGGAGCGTAGAGAGAGCTAATTCTCGTTTACCCCATCTTTTTGATCTATTCAGGCCACCAGTGGATTGAATGATGCCCATATGCACTGAGAAGGGCCATGTGTTTACTCGGTCTACCAATTCAAATGTTAATCTCATCCAAAAACACCCTCACAGATACGTTTGGAATGATGTTTAACCAAATATTTGGGTACCGTCTTCCCCAGTGAAGTTGACACAAAATTAACCATCACAGCTGCCTTCCTCTGGGCCTCATGTTATATGAGAACAGTATTGGGTAAGTTGGGTTTCCATTATATTCTGCTCAACTCAGTCTCCAAGCAATACATGCATTACTCAAACTTCTTGACCTTCAAAATCATCAAGTGACTTGTGGCAAGTGTGCCATGTTGCTGAGGTCTTTGTTCATTTCGACTGGAATAAAATCGGACTTTGCCACGTCCTCCTAAGATAAAATAGATATGAGAGCATTTACCTGAAGTGGTTCTGTGGATGTTGGTACATTGTGATTTCAGTTACAGAAAAGCCACAGATGGAACTGATGTTAAAAGCACCTCAAGGACAACCAGGTACTGGAACAGATGCCAAAAGGAGTTCTTCTGCCCTGTCATCAAGATTCTGAATCACTCAATTTATTGGACAAAAGCATTTAGCTCTGATTCCTCTTGTGTTCTCTCCAAATCTCCATCAGAGTAAGAAGAGACTTTGAGAGAATTAAACTCTCTTCTGAGTATCTGTTATAGATGTGAAAGATACTTGAGAAAATACATGATTGTGGTTTCATCATTTTGGGAAAAGCACCTTGATATGCTTTGACTTGTTATTACTACAGTTCTGTCTGAGATGGCAACTCACGTTACACTAACATGGGCCCCAAAAAAAAAGTGCTTGTGTTTTTGTCCTTTATAGAGTTTTTTAAAAATTAAAAAGCTAAAAATTAGTTTGTCTTAAATATTATAGCGTAGATTTTAGAGGTCTCTTTGAGATTTTAGAACCTGTTAGTTCATCCTTTGATTAGGAATTTCTAGCCAGGACTCAGGATAAAGGTCCAATTTCTGGTCAGTAGGGGCGCTGGTTGTGAGGCTGTTGTCTCAGCTCCAGACACATCTTCATACTCTGCTTTGTCATGAGAGACTCTGCAAACCACATCTTTCCTTTGCTGGAGAGCTTTTTGTTAGGGTATACCAGGATTGGACACGAGAGACTGGAACGTGGAGGCGGGAAGAAGGGAGCTCCCCCCTTCTATTTGCTTTCTGTTTCTAACAACGATGGCACAGCCGTGGTTTTCCAGAAGCTGAGCAGTGGCTGTTCACTCCTGAAGGAATAGTGGGTTCCAGGGTGCGGTTTTCCACACTTGTAGAACCAGCTTCATCTCTCCACTCAAAGATCACCGCACCATCAGCCGGTGGCCCCTCTTCAGAGGTTTGAATCCGAGCTCTGTGGAGTCCCCACATTTCTGAAGTACCAGTTACCAGGAGAGTGGTGTCCATGCCTGAGAGGTTTCACTCCCAGCTCCTGGAAAAGCTTCCACATTTTAATGATCCCAGCCTTGCCTCTGGTTCCCAGCCCTAAGTGTGGTGGCTTCCTATTGCAGTTCTCTCTGTGATACCTGAGAGTCCCCTTTTTGCCTATCTCTTCACTATCTGGTTGACAGTTGTTTGTTCAATCATCTCACTTAGAATAATTGCTATGGTCTTGGTCCGAGATATAATAGGCAACCAGGTTTTCAGCTCCTGGAAAAGAGCCATGAGACCCAGGTCCTCTTCTATGCAATCCCAAGCTCAGGTGGATTTTTCACTAGCTTTCCTCAATACAACATAGGGATCCCTCCCTAGATGATGTGATTCACCCCCGTGGGGATAGCTGCGAGATTAGGGGAAACTGATGTTTTACCTACACCCTGGTCATGAAGACCTTGCTTTGCTCCCTCCTTCATTCCTACCCTGCTGTTCCTCAGTCTCCTCAAGACCTATGTCCAATCAGTCTGTTTTCTCCTACTTAATAGCACCTTCTCAGCTTCCCTTTTCTTTTTAGTCAGTCTGGATCCCATTACCATCATTTCAGTCACCTTCCAGTCCCTTTTACTCTCACATGTTTTTGTTGTCCTGCCACACCCGCTGACAACCCCAAGCCAGAGTCATTCCAACCTCTCTCCTCCCATGCTCTGACATGATAGTAGCTGCCCTGGAGGAAATTCACAATCTAAGCATCCAATGTCAGCTGGATCCTCCCTGCCATAGCTCTCCTGATGCCTCTGCTCTATCCTGATCCTACCCTGCTGCCTCCTTTTTATCTCACTTGGAGGGTGGCCTAACCTACCCTTCTCATACAGCTTGAATATGGAGGCAATCTTAAGGCCTCTTTCTACCTCCAAACCTACCAGCATCTTGTCTTACTTGATTTGGAGAAAAAGCTGTTCCTCTTTCTGTCATAGGCTAAATCTTCCACTATCCTGCTTTCTTATCTATTATGTTATCTAATTTACTTTCTATTGGCCCCCTCTACTTCCAGTGTAATTAAGTCTTATAAGGGCAGGGAATTTGCATCTGTTTTGTTTGTGCAGATGTGAGGTGTGAGGAAAGGAAAGCTGATGAAAAAGAAAGCTTGGATGATTCCCATATTTTTGGCCTGAACACTGGAAGGCCTGGAGTTGCCTGTAACTGAGCTGGGGAGGGCCATTCATTGGTGAGGTTTGGAGGGGACAGTCAAGAGTTTAGTTCAGGACATGTTAGCACATTAGACATCCACGTGGGGATATTGTGTAGGCAGTGGAATATACAACTTTTAGAGAGGAGGTCTAGGATATAGGGATAAATATCGGTCTCATCAGCATAAAGATGGCATTTAAAGCCATGAGAGTAGATGGGAACTTTAAGGAATAATTGTCAATAATAAAGGGAAGGAGTCTAAGGACTGAGCCCGGGGACACCAATGCCAAGAAGCCAGGGAAGAAAAACTACCAAGGAGATTGAAAAGGAGAGCCCTGGACTACGATACCAGGTGGAAAACCAGGACAATGTGGCATCCTGACATCCCAGTGAAGAAAGTGTTTCAATGAAGTGTCCCACTTCTTCACACTCCAAAGTGTGGCTGGCAAGTGATATTAGATGAGAACAGAGAATTAACCATTGGATTTGGCATTGCAGGGAGTCATCGTTGACCTTGGCAAGAGTGGGTTTAGTAGAGTGGGGAGGGGTGAAAGCATAATTGGAGTGGGTTTGAGAGAAAATGGATAAATGAAGGAGAAAACAATTAGCTCGTGGGGATAAAAGTTTATGAAGATAGAAATGGGTTTCTGATTTAAAAAATCAATCTTGGTGCCATTATAATCCTATGGGCTCTTGAAATTACTCTCCACACTGTTTTATTCTTGTGAATGCAGTGCAGGTTCTTCAGCTTTGCTGGAGTACGTATCGACTTTGCTGGGAGCATGACTTTGTGCAAGGCATAAAGGTTATACCTCTGCAGCTCTTCTACTTTGTCTCTGCCATCTCTGACAACTCAACTCAGGTAACCAATGAGAGATGCCCTGTTGATCTCTTATCCTTGGGAATAATTTTAATCTCTTCCTCCTGTTTAATGCTAGTGTCCTCCTTTCCCCATAAATGTGGTTGTGTGCCTGTTTGTCTCGTCCATGAGAGTAAGCTTTTAAGAACTGGAACTCTGCACCAAATGTGCAGTGAAATGACTTTGTTGGAGACCCATTGTCTGCCTGCTGGCCCTCATCAGTGGTGACTTCATATTCCTCTTTTTAGAGAGTTTTACATAGAGCCTTTTTGAAATGGTATCCTGGGAAAATAAAGAGCTGGCTGTTTGTAATACTTTCTACCAGGAGTGGGGTGTTCACTTTGTGTTCTCTAATAATTAAAAGTTCGGAATCACCTTTTTTGGCACAATGAAAGGGTAGATAGATAAACAGATTGATAGATGAAGAGGTGAAAAGTAGGAAGCAGTGGGAAAGAAATGGGAAGAGGATCTTCCTATCTACCAGTTGCTTTCATGTGGTAGAGCTTAATGAGAAGATAATACGCTAATTTCCTGAGCTGTGACATATTTACATGTAAAAGACTTACGTGAGGGCCCTTTGTCTTTTTTCAAGTGTAGATGATTTTGAGATGGCCTGGTTGCTTCCCCAGGGAGAGGAGGCTTCAGGCTCTCCCACGGGCAGTTTTTAGGGTGTAGGAAGTAGAGAACACTCTCTCGATGGGCTCACTTCCAGATGTGATTCTCAGTGGATTGTTTTCCTTTTCGGCAGCATCAACTGGCTCTAGTGGCCAAGGCTTCTTCTGTAAGGCTTCCCATCCAGGAGTTTTTTCATCCAGGGATGCTATTGGAGGCCAGACTTCCAGTTTTGCTAGGAGGAGATGCCTATTAAGTTAGGGGGCCAGGGATTCGATTGCAGCAGTCACTACTCAAGTCAGTCAGTCACCATTTCATCCGTAAGTCAGGGACTCTTTGTACTTGCAGTCCCCATAGGCGCTTGGCTCTCGTGATGTGATTTAGAGAGTCAGTGGCAGGGTTTGAGCTGCAGTGTGAGCACAGAGGATTAATGGTAGTCACAGAGAGCCTAAGCAGCCTGTGTGAGTGACCCTCTGCATCCTACATGGAACGAGGGACAACATGGAGAGACTAAAGACGATCCCTCAAAGCCTAGCTTCCTTCATTGCTCCTGCCGTGGACTGTCTTGCAGGGACAGTACACATGCTGGCACATATTACACACAGGGAGCCGTTTGCAGTGAATAGTGATGCAAAGGCTGAGATAGTATCCTCATAAAGATTGACCTCTAATCTCAAGTCCTTTTTTGTAGTAGCAGGAATACATAATTTAGACAATATTATCTTGCACAGTTAACAAAAGGAAACTAGAATAAGAGGGAATTCACCTCAGCTGAACAAACCAAGCTTCTCTGTATCATCTAGCAAGCTCATAAAAATGCCATCTATAGATTGACTTTAATAAAGGAGCCCACTGAGGACACAAGCACCTGAATTACAGATTCCCAGTGCACACGCAAGCATTTATCGCTGACAGACAAAGAAACAAAATCTCCAGGAGGCAGCTGGGATCTTTTCATTTTGAAAATGCTTTAATAAGTGTTGACAACACTGTTTTGCAAAATGTAAAGGTACTATACAAATTCTTAATACAAAAAGAATAAATTAAAAGCAGATTTCTTTTTTTAAGTCTGCAACTTTGTCTACAACGTACATCTTTTTCATTGATTACAGTTGAACAGAATCCAGTAAAATCATTTTACATGCTCTACAGTCAGTTTCAGGAGCAACCTAATCTTTTTTTCCCCCATTATTAAACTAGAGTCCATTTTACACAACTTGTAATAAACTATTGACATTAATGTATATGTAAAACTTTACACCTAGTTAACTAAGCAGTAACTGGTCATCTGATAGCACCTGGATGGGGTTTGCTATATTTAGAACTAAACTAATACTGAATGAAAACAAATTGGAATTTTAACAGTTTCAACACTCACCTGCATATAATGAAATAAAAAATCAACCTGGCTCACAACATAGTCTGATGTATGTGTTTTCACCAGTCTTCTGGCTGAAACAGGCAATTTCTTTTACGCATCCGAAGAATCCAATAGGGGCTTTATATCAGACCAAGGACTTCGTATTTCACCTTATTTTGTTTTAAAGAAATAGGGATAAAGAGTTTGCAAGTGCTTGTGTACAATAACTACATCATTTCCCACCACACTGATCATTAATCATGTCAGTCTCAAAGGACTAACGTTTTATGTACATTTTGTATTAACTGAACTCAGCTAAACAGTAAAACCTGTTTTACTTAATCTCTGTCTTGACTACCAGACTATCATGATGTTTGTTGGAACTGTAATTCCTGCTCTCCATTTCTCTCTGTCCCCCAAGTTGAAAATATAACCCAAATCTTTAGAATTTTTGCCTCTCATTCCTTGCAACTCCAGTGGGCTAGAATCTTGATCCAGTTTTCTCCAGACTAGATTTCAAGCTACTCTGCATGATGTAGAACCTGTAACCATGTAACCTCATCAGCTTCCTTTTCCCTTTTGACTTTTCCTGTTGCACACAGTTCAGTCTGACTATTCATGAATCTTCTTTGGGAGAAAGAAAAATGGCCCAATGTATAATGTTTCTGAATGGGGAAGGGAGGAAAAAAAAAATCACTGTTCTTTGTAGCTCTAACCATGAAAGTAAAAGCAACAAAAATATCCCCCAGTGAATCCCTAGAATCATTTAATAATGTAACCGGTTTCTCTTTATCCTGCAGGTGTACACTTAAAGCGTTCTGGGAATATGAATCCCTTCTGCACCCTGGAATCACCAGTCCAGCCATGCATGGAGCTGGGGAAAGCAGGCCCTGAATTGTCTAGAGAGACTTGGTGGAGGAGGCCACGGCCCGCCTTGTCCCTGCCGGGTCCCAGCCAGGTGTGTGTGCCCCAGCTCGACTCTCGGTGGTCTCCACAGGCTGCAGCAGAAGGAATACCTTGGTATTTGTTTCATTTTAGTGTCCATCCTTACCCTCCTGGTCTGGTAGAGCCTATGGTTATTCTTGGATTCCACATACGTGAAAAGCGAAGATTTTTCTTTGTTTTTATGCTTAAGCTAACTTCAGTTCTGCTTTCCCGCAAAACTACCCCCACCCTGGCTCCTGTCCCTGGCTGTCAATGCTTTTCCAATAGGAACTCATTAGAGTGAGAAAAAAATTCCACCCCCACCCCCATCCCCCCACCACTTGCGCCAAAAGCACAGCATACCACCTCTGCGGAAACCTTTTTGTGCCATCTTGAATAACCCAACTAAAGTTGTGCACTTGTTACTATAAAAGTATTTTTGAGGCCTTTGAAGATTGATGGCTTTCCAGTTGTGTTTGAAGCATAGTTCAAAACATGTAAACGTGCAGCTCCCACACATTAATTTTTTTCTTCTTTCCTCCTCTTTTGGTATCTGCACACAAATGTGGTGCATGACAGTAACTGATGATGTAGACACATGGGCCCTTTGGGAGCTGATATTTTTTTCAACCCTGCTCTGCCTGTTGGCTAGTAGACACATGAGTCAAATCTTTCTACCTAAGGGCATAGTTGGGTTCTTGGAATAAGTGACACATAGGAGAAGTCGGATCTGAGCTCTTTTGTCACACAAGTGCTAACGAACAGAAAATGAGCCACGACAGTTAAACACTGAATGGATCGCAATGTGCTTTTCCCTTGGTTTCCCATAAAAACGAAAATGAAACACCTTGTGCAAAAAAATAGGATACGCTTTTACTGGTCGGTTTAATGAGAGAGAACCACTTTTGGCCATTATCACCTTATGTTACTACAAATCCTGAAAGGAAAGCAGCTTTGAGTCTTGGGCTCGGCTGAACCCCCTGCATGGACCGGGGCTAACAGTACCCTCTACGACTCCCACAGGTCTCTCTTTGTGTCCAGATGGATGGCGACTGTGAGTCAGCAACGCCAGCCAAGACTTCCTCGCCTTTACCGTGGCATTGGGGCAGTTTTTCAGGCTCTCTACGGAGAGAGAAGTGGGCCAGTAAGGGAGAGGGCTAGAGAGAGGACACCAGTTTACATAGGGTTGACTTTCACTTGTGTGTAGTAGCAGTTCACAATTTAAAAGAAATTTCCTTGCAGAAAGAATGTCTTCCTCTTGGCCCCTCTGAATTTTTTATGTTTTTATTTATTTGTAATCTTTGGCAGCATAGAACTGATTGTGGTCCTCCGATGCATTTCTGGTGTCGAGAACTTCCTTTCTCAACCTCCCCTTCCCCCATAGCCATCCCCACAAGCTGTCCCATCAAGGAATATTTCAGGTGTAAACTGAATATGCCACGAGGCCTCCTCTTCATGAAGTGCTTGGTTGGCCTACGTATGGGTGGCAGGCTGGACAGAGCTGAATCGTCTTTCTGGGTCACCCTGTAACTCAAGTCCCCTTTCCCATTCTCTCCCAACGCTACTTATCCGCAGGAATTGGATGCCGGCTGGCCCCCCTGACAGTTCCTGGCCTAGGGGCTGTCATGGCAGAGGGAAGCCACCAAGGTGCCATTGAGGATTGGTGTCTGGCTCTCTATGGGCAAGAGCGCCAGGGGACACACAGTGGGACCGGAACCTTCCAGAATGTCTCCTCAGTCAGGTTTTCAAGGGGGAGGGAATGCGGAGACAGGAGAAAAAAAGTGCTGAGGGCCGAAGCTGGTGCAGGGTGACGGTGCGTCTGGGTAAGGCAAATGAGAGGCAGTGAGGTGATCTCAGAATGGCGTTGAGGCGGTCAGATTAGGCCGGGCTGGCTCACACGAGGGTCCCGGGCTTGGCTTTTTCCTGCCCGTACCACTGGACATCAGCTAGTTCTGGATAGAGGGAGGAATCCAGGAAACAGCTATCATTGTAGCTCCTATGGGAGGCCCAAGAAAGGAGATGAGACAGTTAGTGGAGGAGGATGGGTTCAGCCAGGCCTGCACTGAGAAGGATGTGTTCACCTTGACAGGGCCCTGTGCTAATCACGAGTCTTTCCTGTTCAGAGCAGTGAGGCCTGAGACCCTCAACAGTGCTGTGTGTACAGAAGGCCCCCAGAATCCACACAAAGGGGCCGCCTGAAACCTAGAGCATTTGTGAAGGAGGAAAATGGAAGGTAACTTACTCATCAGTGCGGTGGTTCTTCAGCGTGGCTGCATCCGGGGAGCACCTGGGAACTCTCAGAAATACTCATGCCTGGGCCCAATTGGTTTGGGGTGTGTTTGAGCGCTGAGAACTGTCAAAGCTCCCCACCAGGTGATTCTCAGATGCAGCCAAAGCCAGAACCTCTGGGCTTTCCTCAGGGGACTTTTCCCACACGACAGCTGCCCGGGTTGTCCTCCATTGAGACCCCAGGGCTAACCAGATGTCACTAGGAAATTTTTATTCTGTCCTGGAAGAACATTCAAAATGTGAGTTTTCCCTATAGTGAAACTGTGGTGGTATTTTGAATTGTGTTTTAAAAGTTTAAAAAAAATCAATGGTGACTTTGCTTTATTCTAAATAACATGCATTGTTTTGTGATTATAAAAGTGTGTTCATTTAAAATACACAGTAAAGTCTATAGAAGAAAATAAAAGGCTTTTTTTTTTTTTTTTTTTTTTTTTTTAAGTATTTTAGGTTAGGTATCACCATTTAGGTTGGGTAGAAGTAATTCTTAAATCTTAAGAAGCAATCATAGATATGTGGAAGCCAATAGTCATTACTAGGGATCATGATTCGGAAAAACAGCCTCTCTTCAATGATCCTGAATGAGCCCTTTGAATTCCTCTCCTGCAACTGATCTCCCCATGGGGAGTGGTGAGGGATGGGTGACAGGAAGGGACCCTAACCCAAAGTAGTTCAGAGCGGGTGAGTTTTAGGAGCATTTCGGTACCAAACACAGCTTCACGATTGAGAATCATCAGTCATCCCCAGCTTTCTATTTCATTTGCTAACCTCTCTAGGAACAACTGGATGTTGTAAATGTTTCTCATCTGGCCTTAAAATCCATGAAAGCTGGAAAATCACAAGGCATCTGTGCACATACTGGTGGATTTTAATGAGAGTCCTGTGTTTGGAGCACCAGAAATAAACCAGCTTCAGAAGCAAAGTAAGAAAAGGCCCTTGATTATGACACTGGCCATGGGTATTACTATATGTAGGTGGTATGTGGATGTTTCTGGGACACCTTTCCTGCAAACTTTGTCTCCACCCTAAGCTGACTTTTGAAATTGTGCCTGACTGAAAAACTTCTAATGGGAGAGGTGGTTGGGCCTTGCAGGGGTCCTATGTTTTTCTTAGGGGGACAGTCTCTTCCTAACTCCACGTGGTCCTGGTGGTGCTCTCCACCATGGCGCCGTCCTCACTCCCGTGGGGGCCAGGGGACAAGGAACCCAACGGGGCCGGGCCAATGAGAGTCCCCCGATCAAAATCCCTGGTTCAAAGGTGGCCACGTGCCTGAGCAGCTTTGAAACCACAAGGATGTCATTTCCTCCTGAGAACTAGGAGGAGGAAGCAGAGCTAGAGATGGAAGGAGACCCAGCCAGCCCGGGCTCCAGTGACATCGGCTGGTACACGCTTTTGTTTGCTTACGCTTGTTGAACTGAGTTTTTCATATGTAACTAACGAATAGTGGCACATGTAAGTAGTTTCTTAAACTGTTGATGAAATTTTTGTTTCTAACACAAACATGATCTGGGTCTGTTTGGGATAAAACTTCCCTAAGGGGTTTCATGAGATCTTAGGAACACTTAGCCAGTGTTTCCCAAAGTAGTCCTGTGAGTTGCTCTGAGGGGAAAAAAAGCTTCCATGGATAAATAAATTTGAGGATTCTGCCTTTCAGAGGCCTGAAATGTAAATGTATATGAAACATATATTAAAGGTTCTGAGAAGTCCTGGATTAGTTTGCCACAGAACTTCTGGAACAGTATCACCTATTAACATCCACAGAACACACTTTGAAAAATACTCTTAAATGGGCTAATATTATGAAATGTAGTTGACTCTCTTGTCTGTCTGTTGGATCCTAAACAAACAGTTTCTGGTTGAAACTATTGAAGTTGAGTCATAATTGTGACAATATAATCTGCTTCAGAGGGACTAAAAGTGCACTATGTATTGATCATAAAGGCTCAAGAAAGACCATTGAGTTCAAAGCAGTGATGTTTGGATAAGGCAGTAGATGAGGTTAAGGGTTCCTGTGGTGGTTTATTTGGTATATGAAGAGCCTAACTAACTGTTGACGGGCCCATGTGTTTTCCTGTGGTTCATTATGGAGGCTTCTGGGTCACAGAACCCACATATGAGAGGGCATCGGGAGGATCTGGATGATGGGGTGGGAGATGCTGGATTGGTGGTTTGGTTCTCAGGTGGCTCCTAGAGGAGCCGCAGTATGGAAACCACTGGCCTGCTCCTGCCTCTGAGAAAATGAAGCTGGAGGAAAAGATGTAAAGATGTATTTTTCCAAACTTGCGATGTTTTATACAGACTCTTTCTTAGTGCTTCCCCATAGTTATTGAAGTACGTAAGGTATTTTTAAAGCTATAAATGTTGCTTCAAAATGTTGCTTCATGTATTGGTCTTTTATTCTCAAGTTTGGGGAAGAGACCCTTGTTCTGGCTGCTCAGCTAAGCCTTTGCCTTTCAGTACAAATTCAATTTTACGGTAGTAGTCAAGGAATGCCATGTGCTACGAAAGAGACCCTTAGGAAGCATTTATTCTTCACAAATACTACAAATGGGGCCACTAAATAGTTGCCCTAGTAAAAACCTAAAAACCTAAGTCAGTCATTCACTGGAACATGAGCTGGGGCAGGATGAAGATCTAGGTGTGCTCTCTCAACTGTGACCCAGAAGAGCAGCTTAGCCCTGGGCGGTCTGGGTCACAGAAGTGGTGACTTCAGAATCTGTGGGGGCTTTCCACTGCAAGAATGCCCTTTCCCAGGGCTATGCTCAGAGATGTGTGGCCTGCAAAGGGTACTGGCTAAGCCAGGGCCGTCTGATACCAGACAGATGGCAAATTCACCGACATCTCACAGGATTTTGTGGTTTATAACTGCTCGGCATAGGGAGGTGGGGCTGCTGGGAGGGAGGAATTTCAAACTGAATTATTTTTTTAAACGTATAACTAACTTACAAAACCAACTGGTGGCACACACTGGGGTTGTTGAACAGTCCCGCAGTTGGTAACAAGGCTAGAGGATAGGGGATGAGGCCCTCTAGGGGCATCCTGTCTTACCTGGTCTGGGAAGGTGCTGTTGCTCAGTATAACGTATGTGTGTCCCTGCATGTGCACATGTATGCATGAGCATGTATTCGTGTATGTATGTAGGTATTTCAAGCAGTGCCTACATTCCCACCGCAGCTCTTTCAAACCTGGTTAATTCTACTTCTGGCTGTCAGCCCTACCTCCATCACCTTTAGCAGATGATCACCCTCCCATACTGGGGGAGAAAAAGGCCATTCTTCCTACTTCAAAAATACTGCTCTCATGACATCATCCTGGCACTGGGGCTGGGGGAGGGGGTCTACCTTCCTTCCAAAGCCTAAGTCCCTGTCCCAATTCCCCATCTGTCAACTTTGCAATATTGTCCTAACTTACTTTTCAAAAGTCCAGTTTTTTCTCTACAGGAAACAAGACTCTACTGTTAACCACCCCTCACCCTTATCTGTGCATCCATGTTTTTGCACTTGGGATGGTCTCTGTCTCCACCTGTCTAAGCCCCCTCCTCCCACGGCAGGCTCACATAACATCTCCGTGAACTCGAAAGTGACCCCCTCATTTCTGAATCCTCTCAGCATTTTGTTTCTAAGTCTTAGAGCACTTAATACATAAGTGTAGAAGTTTCTCATGCTCCTTGTATATCTTCTGATAGGCAATTTGATTTCAAGGCCTTGTGTCCCAGTTAGACTGTAAGGGTCCTGGGGCTAGGAACCAGACCAGATGGTACTGTTTTCTGCCCCTGTGCTTTGCAGATTTCGACGTGCATGTTATTCACTCAGGAATCTTGTTAAATGCACATTAGGTTCAGTAGGCCAGGGTGGTGCCCGGGAGACTAGCTTTCTGCTAACGAGCTCCCAGGTGATGGTGGTAGCGATAAAAATGTTGGCTTATGGACCTTATGGACATTTGGAAAAGCAGTGCTCATAGCTTTTGGTACTCAGCACAGCTGTTAAGAATGCTGGGGGTGCTTCTGGATCCACTCAGTTGGCCCTTGGTGCTTTGAAACTTACATTGCAGTGATGCTGTTCTTTTCAGGGACACTGATTACTCACAGTAAAATGTCTACAAATCTTTGAATGTAGATAGAACATGGTGAGTCTAAACATGGTGAGTCTAAAATATACTTTGGGGCCAGGCGCACAGATCACTTAAGTCAGGAGTTCGAGACTATCCTGGCCAACATGGCAAAACCCCGTGTCTACTAAAAATACAAAAATTAGCCATGCATGCACCTGTAGCTACTAGGGAGGCAGGAGAATCGCTTGAACTTGGGAGGCAGAGGTTGCAGTGAGCCGAGATCATGCCACTGCACTCCAGCCTGGGCAACAGAACAAGACTCTGTCTCAAAACAAAACATAGTCTGGGGGGTCTTTTCTGGGAAGCAGTGTTAGGAATATCTAACTTTTGATGTAATTTTGATGTAAGAACCTTCATCTAAAAACATAGTTCCCCATGTATCTAGAAATAAGGCATAAATACAGCATTCAGATGTATCCTTGTGGAAATGGTGACATGGAGAAAAGCAACACATGTGGGACCACAGACTCATGGGCAGTAGGAACAAAACTCCCCTTACGGTACCTCTATTCATCAGTACTTTGGTGAGGTGGAGACTCAGACCCATCCAGAATGGGTGAGTTTTCTGTTGCTTCTCTGAACAAAGGAAAGCAGGAGGAGGAAGAGAAGAGAGGTCATGTTACAGAGAGACACTGACACTGACACAGACACGATTAGTAGCTTATTAATATATCCGAAAGGCTCGCTGATTAGACACCCGAGTTAGCAACAGATCATACAAGTCATGCAGTACTTTCAGTCCCCATAATTGAGTCAAAATACCTAGTTTGGTTTGTTAGGAGGGACGGGCCCTCTTTTACCCATGGCCTCATTTCGTATCACATCATAGCAAACAGTTTATGCCAAGAACCAAAATTGCTGTTTTTCAAATTTGGCTTGAGTCCTCACTAATTGTAGATGGTGAAATAGGCAAGTTTCAGACCATCTTAAGTGCATAGGACTGTGAGGAGGGCTTGTACATTTCGGAGCCTGTTGACAGCCAAATAATACAATCATATATTTGGATCAGGTGAGACTGGGCATGATTCAGAAAAGTTGGAAGATCTAGAGAGGGATCTTGCAATCTGAAGTTTCTTGTTTAGTCACTGGAGGTATGTATTATATATATGAAAGATGTGTCATTCTTTTATGAGTTAATCTTAGACCCCAAACCTTGCAGAGGCTGCCTGGCCAAACAGGTGAGAGCTGGGGTGTGGGTGGGTGAGTGTTAATGATCTAAAGGACAAAGGGGCAGCTACTGTCCAACAGACAGCCCAAGAAGTAGGAGCAGACACAGGAACACCGAGCTGGGGCTCCAGTTTCTCTTATTTTAAAAGGAATCAGAGGCAGCAGGGGATCGTTCAGTGATTGTCAAAACTTGAGTGTGGGTCAGCATCACCTGGAGGGCTTATCGGAATGCAGCCTGCTGGGCTCACCCCCAGAGTTTTGGATTTTTTTTTATGTTACAGGTGAGCCCGAGAATTTGCATTTCTGACAAGATCCCAGGTGAGGCTCACTCGTGCTGCTGGCTTTGGGATCACACTTAACTACCGGTATAGTGGGGAAAGACAGGGTTTGGGGTCACAGAGGGCAGAGCTGCAATTCCAGCTCCCTCCAGCTGTCAGACTTTGGGCCAGGCACTTAGTTCCTCTGAGCCTCATCTATGAAACTAAAACATCTGGGTATTTCCCCCGCAAGGGGATGATGAGGATTGTATGAGCTCATGTGTGTTAGAAGCTGCTCGCAGCCTTTGAGTACACAGCAAGCACGCAGTAAGTGTTAGGACCCTTTCTTGCCAAAAATGAAGGCTCCAGAAAACCTGGTGTAAAAAAAATTACCACAGATAAACCTGCAGGAACAAAAATGCCGGCCAGGTGCCTATAATCCTAGCACTTTGGGAAGCTGAGGTGGGCAGATCACCTGAGGTCAGGAGTTCGAGACCAGCCTGGCCAACGTGGTGAAACCCTGTCTCTACTAGAGATTAGCCAGGTGTAGTGATGCACACTAGTAGTCCCGGCTACTAGGAAGGCTGAGGCAGGAGAATCACTTGAACCGTGGAGGTTGCAGTGAGCTGATATCACACCACTGCAGTCTGGGCAACAGAGTGAGACTCCGTCTCAAAAAAAGGCCAAGTATGAGAGCCTGAAAGGCAGACAATACAGCCAATTCTGGAATTGTGCTTTTCTCATGATTCAACTCACAGCCAGTTGTCAGGTTTTCCCAGACATCCCCCTGATGCTGATGCTCCACCAAACCAGGAACCAGACAAACCGAGGAAGGGGCCTCCTTAACTCCTCTAACCAACAGATGTTGACAGAACCTAACATCTACTTAGAGATGATGTCTCAGGGGCAACAGAAGAGGCAGGTGCTGTAGGGCCAGGCAGGTTATCTGTGTCTGCCAGACCCTCCAGTAGTTCAGAATAGCCTCACTGGCCCTGAGATGATAATGCTGTATGCAAACATGTCAAGCTATCAAAGGAGCTGCCTTTTGGTTTCATTAATTTTGTTGTGTGCAGCTTCCACTGAAGGCTTCAGGGCACCTGATCTCTTGTGTGTGTTGAGAAAGAGCAAGTGCTTGGCCAGGACACAGCCCTTTTTCTTGTACCCTGAGACATCCTAAGACACTGGCTGTTTCACCTGCCCCAGTGTATTTGCTGTCTTCATCAGCTCTCTTTCTCCCCCTGACATTCTTGCCTGGCATTTTGAGTCAGCCTGAGTATAATCTGAACCGAAATGAAATGCTGTCTGGAAATCTTACCAAAGAAGCACAGTCCCACTTCGTGCTTCCATCTCCCCACATCCCAAGGACCACCGCCTACTTTAAGAGAACACAGACAATTCACCTCTATAAAGGCACAGCAAGGAAAAGGAGTAGGCAGAGGTGACAGCAGATCATGGGGCTTCTCTTGAAAGGAAGACACCTCCCAGTGATGAACCCTCATCATCCATTTACTGACTTATCCTTATGTCACTAGGATCTGAACGTCTATGACACTCTTTCGAGCTGACACAGTGAAGAACATGGAAGGAGAACTCACCCAGTCTGCCAGGTTAGGATGTGGTGGGGGCTGCTTGGGGGGGTGGCTCCAATTTCACTTGACGGTGTCGAGCTTCTCTGGCTTTGAGGTAAGGCAGCTACATGCAGGTGGTGCAAGAAAGGCAGAGAGCAGACAGGGATCAGACACAGGTGAAGGAGCTTGCGACTTGTTGGCTGACACCAACCCAGTGGCCAGAGGTCACCATTTCCAGGGATGCTGGGAAGGACCCCAGATCAGGGTCTCAGCATCCCTATGGCATGGTCACGGTGGGCAACCATCTCTACATGCCCCCCAACCTCTGCATCCCACCCATTCCATTTTCTACCCACTACCATGCACCTTCATTCTGAGTCAAGCTGACCTGGGATCCTAGGTCCCCACTTTGCCACCAGGAAGTAGGCATAGGGATGGTGACGGTTTCTACAGCAGCAAAGAACCTGATGTCCCCATAGTCCTTTGAGTGAGACCTAAGCAGGGCTCATACAGGGAGGGCATATTTCTCTGGCCCCAGGGCATTTTCAGTGTGGCCCTGTCATGAAATTGTTTCTCCCCATTGTGAAGAGAGGGCATCCAGAAAGGTTCTCAGAGCCTGCTCTCTCTGCTGTTTCAGGCTTATCATTGCTACTGTAGGGCGCTTTGAAGGGAGCAGGGCTTTTAATAGCTCATCCAAACCTGACCACTACGCATTTACTGATGTAGGCAGCATGGAAGTCCAGTTGGAAAGATTTAGTAGGAAGTCAGTCCTACGTAAATGCATCCTTTGCTTTTTTGGTAAAGGAATCCTTTCAATCAGTAAACCTCAGATACAGCTTAACAATTTTAGTCTAAAATATGTTCCAAAAGATCTACCTCATCGCTTTACATAAAGCAAATCTACTAGACCAGTGCTGCAGTTTCGATAGAACATAAACCCTCCTGTTTGTTGGAGATATTTACAAAACGTTGGTTTTTTATCTAATAGGGTCACAGATGATCACACTCAAGATCTTCCTGGGGAGTCAATGGCAAATTTCACTGGGCTATTTTACAGATGAAGAAGGAACATAAAGAAGGTTCTGGGACCCTGAAGTCCACGGAACACCCACCATTACCTGATCTTTGGAGCTTGTCATTTGGCCAGTGGACCCTAATAAACACGTCCAGGGGGAGGTGGGGATAGAATGCCAGAGCCTGGCTCGCTAGGGCATCCAGGTTCTTCCTCTTTGCCCTGCTGTCTCCAGGCACCAAGAATCTCCTACAGTTCCCCAAAGATGAACCCCCCATTGTCTCGGGTCACTCTGTTTCCCCCGATCTTTACCAAATTCCTGACTCAAGAGTTCCTCCCATTTGCTTCTGACTCTCATTTTATTCTTATGATGTTTACCATTTCTGTTCTCCTCAGTGTCCCTCTCTGAGTGGTAAGAGTATGTTAATAAGCCAGTGCTGAGACCAGAGCACAAGGCAACTGCTCAGTGTTGGTCATTGTCACTGTTATTAAATGTAACTTAAGGGAATGAGTGGTTTCTTCTTTTTTTTTACTTGATTCAATACTGCCCAATGCTCTTGAGGTCGAGAATATAAGGTAAACTTTACAGAAATTTTCAGATATAACATCAAGGATATTGAAGACACTTAAATAGTTTGTGGCTCTGGCATAACATCATCATCGAAATGGGAAAGCCAGGAGCAGCCAGGAATTCTGTCAAACGCACAGCTTTGGCACTGTTTATTAGCCAGTCTGCCCCCATCTGGGGAGACACTGGCCAAATCTCTAGGCTTAACCCAAGCCCATCCCCAACCCAGCTTCCTTTGCAAGCTACAGCTGTGGGCTTTCACTGGGATACTCTCCTCACTAGGATAAAAGACACCTTTGGTTGGATAAACCCAGAGACATTACTTTTACTTTACCTAACTAACTTTCTTAGATTTCTGTCTTTACAAGGAGAAATGGGAGAGCTGGCCCAGTGCACTCTGGAGGGTCAGGTGCACGGTTATGGTGCAAGATTAGGGTAAGAACGGGGCGGGGTCAACAAAGGCCTGGAAGACCTCAAGTCTCCCGCATCTAACAGCAGCGTTCCCAGAATTAATTAATGATTCCCGTTCCTCACTGCACCCAGTCCTAAGGATACCTCCCCGCAGTAGCCCTTGACACCGGCAAGCAGTTCGCCCTCAGGTCTTCCCGCGTGCACCTGGCCGCCCCCTCTCACCTGACGTGGCCTTGCACATCTGGGGCATCCTGGTGACCCTGCTGTGCGCCACGAAGGTGCTCTGGGAGGAGGTGCTGTACTGCGAGCCGCTGTCCGAGGAGGTGGAGCTGGTGTGCGACAGGCGGCTGTGCTCCTTGTGCGAGGCGGTGGAACGCTGGTACCACTGGCGCAGCTCGTCTGAGACGGCGGCACGGCCCGCGCCCTTGTCGTGGGCGCCCTCGCGGCCCAGCGACGGAGTCCGCAGGATCTGCGATCGCGACGGCGTCAGGCGGCTCGTGTCACCCTCGTCGCCGCCGCCGCCGCGCCAGCTCTCCTTGAACAGGCCGCCCGCCGTGTAGGAGTTGGACGTCTTGAACTGAGCCTTGACGCTGTAGTGGCCCTCCTGGTCGCTCTCCAGGCTGCGCACCACCACGGGCGTGGCGCCGCCCTCGATGTACAGCGGGTACTCCTTGATGCGGTACTGCGAGCTGGGCTGGCTCTGGCTGTGCAGGTACACACCGCCCCCCGCGCCCCCTGCGCCCCCCGCACCCCCGCGCGCCGCCAGGTTGGGCATGCTGCCCGAGCTGGCTGAGCCCAGTGCGCCTGCCGCCCGCTGCCTCTGCCTCTGCCTCTGGCGCGCCTTGGACGGCGAGTCCTCGGCCAGCGTGGAGTAGTTGGCGTTCATCTGCGCCGGGTAGTAGTGCTCCGAGCTCGAGTGGCTGGTGCACGACGAGCAGTCGTCCATGGGGTCTGAGCCGTTGCTGCTACGAGTCCGCGGGGTGTAGAAGTCGGGGCTCCCGGTGTCGTTTTCCGAGCCCAGGAGCTTGCCCTGGGACTCCAGGCTGGAGCTCCGGTGCCTAAAGTGCAGTGCGAGGCTGTGCAGTCGGGTGGGGCTGATGTCCACCGACCTGCCGGGAGACGACCCGGGTTGGTCTGGGGGTGGGGAGTGGGCCCAAGGAGGGGTGCTCCGGGGAGGAGGGGGTCCTGAGGAGGGCACTGGGTGTCTCCACGCGGGCTCAGGCCCCAGCCCAGCAAGCCAGAGTCTCACTCAGCAGGGCTGCCCCAGGGATCCGGGAACTGCCTGTGGTTTCCAGGCGAATGGAACTGCCCGTTGCGGGAGGTGAACCTGGGGTCTCCACCATGATTCCCAGTGGGAAGTGGGACTGAAGCTAGGACTCACAGAAAGGTTTCGATTTCTGGGTTTTTTTTTTTTTTTTTTTTTTTTTTTAAATCTATAGACACAAAGAGAATCACAGAATCCTTACTCTAGTATCTATACTAGATACTAGAGTAAGATACTAGCCCTATGTTAAACCAGATAGGGCTGGGCACGGTGGTCCAAGCCTGTAATCCCAGTGCTTCAGGAGGCTGAAGAATTGCTTGAGCCTGGGAATTTGAGACCATCCTGTGCAACACTGTAAGACCTCATCTCTTACAAATAAATTAGAAAATTAGCTGGGTGTAGTGTTGTACACCAGGGGTCCCAGCTAGTCAGGAGGTTGAAGAGGGAGGGTCACTTGAGGATGCAGTAAGCTATGATCAAACCACTGCACTCCAGCCTGGGCGACAGGGCAAGACCCTGTCTCTCTTTAAAAAAAAAAAGAGAAAACACAAACCAGATGAAATGTCCCTATTTACAGATCAGATAAAAGCAGTCCTACAGAGGTCCTTCATATTGTTTAACCAAATACTATTACATGATCCATATAAATAGACTCCCCTTTCCTGTGAAAACTGGGAAATAGAAGGTTGGTGGCAAATGAGATAATTAAACAATGAATGATGCAAATACTCACCATACCATTACTTTATAATTCATTCTGCTCGTTTGAGTCCACTCAGGGCTTAGAGAAGTGCAAAACAGTATCACATGGCAGATGATGTTGCCAGATGCTGGGACTGCACGTGAACTTCACAGCGGCCCCACGGGCCAAGCACAGGAAGAGGCGAGTCCCACTTCCGACTGCCACTCAGAAGGGGGATGAAAGCCCCCATCACGTGGCCCTCCGTGATCTGGTTTGCTTCTTTTTAGAACAAGAAGGTGTGTCTAGGAGCGCTGGCTCACGTCTCTAATCCCAGCACTTTGGGAGGCCAAGGTGGGTGGATCACCTGAGGTCAGGAGTTCCAGACCAGCCTGGCCAACATGGTGAAACCCCGTCTCTACTAAAAAATACAAAAATTAGCCAGGCGTGGTGGTAGGTGCCTGTAATCCCAGCTACTTGGGAGGCTGAGGCAGGAGAATCGCTTGAACCCGGGAGGCAGAGGTTGCAGCGAGCCAAGATCGCGCCACTGTACTCCAGCCTGGGTGACAGAGCAAGACTCCATCTCAAAAAAAAAAAAAAAAAGAAACAGAAGGTGTGATTCACTGAAGCCTCATTTTTGCCTGGCTCTTTTGCTCTTTATGAATTTACATTTTGAGGCACTAAAGGAAGTCCAGTATAAATTTAGGCCTCAGTAGAAAGATAGAAGACCTCTTCCCATGCTAACCCAGCCAGCCTCTGTGGCCTCTGCTTTGCTTAGGAAACTTTCCATGCTCCCTGTCTCCAGGAGCCCGGGGATTCTTTGGCTGACTCCAAGTGCCCTGTGCATGGGTCTCTTGGCTAACGGGGGTTGACTGCTGCCAGCTTGGTTTTTTATTCCGCTTCATTTATCCTCCCAGGTTCAGGTCTGACTGTAGCTCATCCATTATTTGGGCCAGCTTGGGGCTGACAATGCCCAATTTTAAAAAGGAAGGCTTGGTCTGAGCAGGAAGGCCAGGCAGACTCACCTCGTGGAATGGACGTAGTGGGGACTCCGGACCCGCAGGTCTGGCGTGGACGGCATGCTGGACTGGGAGTTCCAGTGCGGGAGGCCGCGGATGGGGCTGTTCTGCAAGGAGTTGCTTCCTCCGCCGGCTTCCGCACAGCTTCCTGTGCTGGGGAAGCGCTTGTGGCTGCTGCAAAGCCAAGGATGCCACGTGGTCACCGCCAGACAGACAGCACCTTTCCTGGGGGCTGGCTAGTTCAGGGCAATGATCCCAGCATGTGGGGAAAGCTCGCCCGTGACTCCCACCTCGCTTGGTCAGACCTCTACTGTGGTTCTCAGCCTTTCCCCAGCAGGGGGTATGCCCTCCCCCCTCCCCACCTCGGCAATATGAGACGAAAACCCTGGTCAGCCTTCTCTGCGTCAGGCAGTGTGACGGTCCTGCCCTTACAGTTTTTGTTTTCCAAGAAACAAATATTTACCTGTCCTGGCACCCCCCTTGGAGCTTGGTAGGGTGATTAAAGGAAATGAGAAAAACAGAGAAGCAGACCGAAAATGCCTTCCCCCCCCACAAAAAACCTCCCTACAAAGTCAGCCCGGTAATGAGCTGATAATACACAGCTTGGATTACGGCTGCTTGGCTGGAGAATTCTGCTGGATGAGGGGGTAGAGTTCTGAACCACTCTGCATTTGCTCCGAGTGGACTTTCACTTGCTATTTCAGAATAGCGCTGCCTGAGATTTCCTAATTAATTCCTCTGGAATTTAACAGCATTCAAACCATCTGCCATCACGTTGATTGTGGGCCAAAGCCCCAATTTCTCTGAGTCACAAAAATGTACCTCAACAGTGTCGGCAGCAGAGGGCGCTGTGGGCACGGCCCCGTGAAAGGCAAACCCCAGGGGGGAGAACTAGGTTGATGTGGATTTTGTCATCGTGGATGCTACTTGGGACGGCCCTTTGATTCTTCCAGAGCAGAGAGGGAGGCCTCATTTGGCCTCATTCACGATGCAGCTCACCTGGAATGGCTGTGAGAGGAGCGCTTCTTGACCTTCTCATAGGGTTCATCTAAAGAGGACTCACTCCACATTTTGGGCTTGATGGGTGACTTGTCATAGTCGTTGCGGTGATAGTGCATCTGTCGGAGTCCCTCCAGGGACTGGGGAGGAGGAGGCCTGTTGTGCGACGGTGGCCGAGGAGGGAGTCCCTTGTGAGGAGAATGTAGGGGGGATATTGTGCTGGTAACCTGAGAGTCTTCTGCACAAAGACAGGAAGAGAGGAACTGAGCCCCGGTCATCCTTCCCACAGGCTGAGACAGAACTCCTCCACCCCTCCACCCGCACCTTGGAGCCACACAGCCAAACCCACACCTTCACCCCTGTGATGAGAAACCCTGAAACTCTTCCCCAGTTGCCAAGACAAGTCAAGACGAGTCAAACCAAACCAGGGCAAGCCAAACCTCCACTGCAGGCGGGATTGCATGGGAAGAGATGCGTCGCTTTTGATTAGACACGAATGGAGTGAAGTCTGAACGTCATTAAATACCACCAACAAATGACTGCTTCACACTAAACAGCAAAATGTAGTTACTGCTGTAGTGTTAAGTTGTCTTTCAACAGATGCTAAGCATCTGATTCACTTTGGGAGGGTCTGAGTTCTGGGAGAGTTTTGTCTGTTTCATCTGCTGCTAGATCCTCAGCCGACACATAGTAGGTGCTTGATAACCATTGGTTGGAGAAGAAAAAATGAATGAGGGTCTATATGTCCATTGTAAATACCTGCTGGGTGGATCGGGTGTCTACTCTGCTTTTTTCCCCCAGAGCTGTGTTTATTCTCTTTTAATCTCTTCCTCTATATTTTAATTTTGAAACTGCCTTAACTTCTTTAAGGAGATGAGCTACAAAGATTATGTATTAATAAATGACTCCCTGCCTCCAGGAAAGAAATGATCTAACACGTCAGTGCGCTAGAGGACTTTCAGAAAAAGCAAATTCAGTGAGTCTAGGAGGTGCTGTGGGAGAGGCTGGTCTTGAAGGGGCTTGAGCAGTGGGCAGGCAAAGAGGAGGAGGAAGGAAGGGCTTGAACCAAAGTGTGGAGGCCCTGAGGGCAGGGTACCAGCTGCAGGCACATCTGGCCAGGCAGGGGCTGGTGAGGAGGGGCAGGGGGAGTAAGGGTGGAGCTCTGGCCAGCACAGCCGCCTTCTGTGTGCACCATGTGAGCCAAGAGCCCGACTGATGGGGGCCTGGAATTCCGAGTTGAGATTTTGAAAAGCCACAGGAAAACTTTGCGATGTCTTAAGCACGGATGCGTCAGAGTGAAAAATCCTGTTTTAGAACTATTCACCTGGTAGCGTTCTAAAACTAGAAAGGAAGGGAGAGAGACTAGAGAGGGGGATGAATGAGGACTTCAGGCTAGGGCAGGTCAGCATTGAGAAGAGAGAGGAGGGAACGATTCAGGCTTCACGGGGAAGGCAGACATGGGAGGTGGAGGGGAAAAAAGCACAGAAGCAAACCTTACAAACAACCAACTACCATTCACTTGCCCCTAAATCCATTTCCAGCGACTTGTTTCACAGCCTAATTCTCAGTCCCCTAGCCGTGGACACCCACTATGCACCCACTCCTCCTTTGCCCTCAAATCAGTAAAGGAAGAGTCCCCAGAAAGAGACCCTGCAGTGGGACCGTGGCAAAAGGATGTGCCGACACCTGTGAGGAAGTCCAGGGGTCTGCATCTGGAACACGGGGAAGAAGCTGGAATCACGGAATGATATCTCAAAATTACCCCGTGACATTACCTATTGCTCCAGGCACCCCTCTACTACCAAGGAATCTCTCAATTTTTCTTCCCTTTCCAGGGGAGACTGGGGTACTCAGAGGCCAACCGCAGGGCTGGGATCTCTGATGCTCAAGCCCCCCATTTCCTTGTAGCCCAATGGCGTCCCCGGCTTGTAATGAAGCAGACAAATATATTCCAATCTGATTTCTAATAGCACAGCCAAGGTGACTGGGTAAATAATCTGCCAGACTTTCCTCACATCAACAGCAATCATTATTATTATTGCAATTATCATTATTACTATGACTAGTGTGGACCTTTCATGCTTTCCATCTGAACAGCCACTTATCACTGCCTGCCTGAGGTTTCCATACAGGGCAAAAAAATTAACTGCCACTTAATATATTTCCATATAATTAATGTACCCGCCTCCCAGTACGATGGTTAAACATCCACAGGAGTATTCTCACATGGTTCTGGGTTTGGAATTCTTTCTTCCCCGACGTATGGTGGTGATGGGGGTTGGGGGAGGGATCAGTTCTGTTTTTTTAAGAATTTCCCAAGAAAATATCCTAACTGCCAGGTTTTAAGAGTTCAGTGGGAAATAATAAGACAGTTTTCCAGCCTGAGTGTGTATCTACTGGGATACCTCCCCTCTTACTTTCACTACTGTCTTGGGGAGCAACAGAGGGTGTGTTCTAGTTCTTCTCATGATCCTTACACTCTCCTAGTGGGTTTCAATCTTTGATTTGTGATCTAAATCAATTTCTACCCTTTTCTTTTAGATACCATGAATACTCAAAAGGAAGCTATGCCTAGTGTGTAGATTCTCTGTCTAGCTAAACATGTGGTTTTGGGCCAGGTATGGCGGCTCCTGCCTGTAATCCTCCCAGCACTTTGGGAGGCCGAGGTGGGTGGGTCGCTTGAACCCAGGAGCAACATGGCAAACCCAGTCTCTACAAAAAAATACAAAAATTAGCCAGGTGTGGTGGCATGCTGTAGTCCCAGCTACTAGGGAGGCTGAGGTGGAGGAATCACTTGAGCCTAGGAGGCAGAGGTTGTAGTGAGCCGAGATCATACCACTGCACTCCAGCCTGGGCAATAGTGTGAGACCCTGTCTCAAAAAAAAAAAAAAAAAGTTTTTGGCTTCTAAAAAAGTAAAGCACCACTCACTGATGAAAAGCTCTAATACACGTGGGTTTATGCAGCACCTACCCACTCCCAACCAAATAGGTGAATACTGGGAAATGAGAGAGCTTGCAGGGAGCCCAGCTGCCTTTTGGCCAGGCTCTTGCCTTTACACAAGGCAATCCCCAGACTACATAGAAATTCATCTCTGTTTACTCTGAGCTGTAGGTTTGTAAGCAGGAAATGCATAAACCTACCATCCTCAAGAACAAGGGCATCTGAGAGGGAGCTGTCTTCACTGGCAATGTTTCCATCTGAGAAGACAAAAAGCAATAGCCTATGAGTTCAGCACATTCCTTCAGCAAAGCCCTATCTGTAAAAATAGCATGTCTACTACCACCTCATACCTTTCTCTTCCTAACCAGAAACAACCCACCAGATACAATAAAAATGCTGTTGGGTGTTTCTTTTGTCAGTCCCTGTGGCGAGTCATTGGCTCAGCCTCCCCACCCCGACACTGCCATGTGCCCATGTGCCCTAGCCTTTGTGTGTTTGTGCCCTGGTTTCATAGAATACTGCAATGCAGAGTGGCTTCATATCGAATATAAAGGCTGCCCCAGCCTGATTAAACCACATCATTGTCCCTGCACAAACCCAGGGCGTGTACCAGCAAAACCAAAGGACGCGAACTGCTTTTGATTCTACAAATGTGAAACCAGGGTAGGCACTTTGCTTTGCTTCTGTGGCAATAAATGGCTTCTCAATAAACTTTGTAAGTCGTTAGTAGAGAAAACAAGCATGCTAAATACAGGCTCCATCTCTCCAAAGCTTATTTTTATAGATGCCATTCAATTAACTGGGAGAACACACCCAAAAGGGTGATGGTAAAATAATCCTCCCTGTTTTACTGCTGGGGAAACTGAGGGGTAGGAAGGGAAGAGTGGTTTGTCTGAGGTGGTTTTGCTCTCCGGCAATGTGAGCAAAGGTCCCAAGTCTTCAGATTCCAAGTTTGGTGTTTTATCTCTAAAATAATATGCTAAGGAACTAGCAAGAACCTTAATTACTCCTCTAGTTCAAGTGGGTCCTTGGATGTTTCTATAGGAAACATGTTTCTGTTGGGAACCCCTAAGTGCCTTGGAGGGGGCAGAGGGTCTCAAATGGAGTGTCAGAAAGAGGCTGGCTGAGGGAGCTTTACTAGGAGGTAGGGGAAAAGTTGTGTGGTCTTGGCCAAGGACAACAGGATGAGATAGGGAAAGATGGTCATTCCAAATTTCCTAGAGCAAAAGAATTTTAAAAAATTCTCTTTTTAACTAGAAATTCACTTTATTTATGTTGCATGATGGACTATGAGCAACCAGGAGCTCTGACTTTGGCATCTTGGAATCTTCAGCACATCACTGCTACGCTAGGATGCTCACGAGTTTAGGCTGCAAATCTGTATCTATCTATATTTATCTATCTATGTAATTGTGGTGAAATATATATAACATCACATTTACCATGTTAACATTTTTTTTTTTTTTTTCAGAGATGAGTCTTGCTATATTGCCCAGGCTGGCACGCATGGTTACTCACAGGTACAATCATAGTGGACTACAGTCTCAAACCTCTGGCTCAAGTAATCCTTCTGCCTCAGCCTCCTGAGTAGCTGGGACTATAGGTGCATGCCAACATGCCCAGCTTAACTATTTTTTTGTTTGTTTGAGATAGTTTTGCTCTTGTTGCCCAGGCTGGAGTGCAATGTCGCAATCTCAGCTCACTGCAACCTCTGCCTCCCAGGTTCAAGCGATTCTCCTGCCTCAGCCTCCTGAATAGCCAGGATTACAGGCATGCGCCACCACGCCTGGCTAATTTTTGTATTTTTAGTAGAAACACTTTGGTCAAGCTGGTCTTGAACTCCCGACCTCAGGTGATCCGCCCACCTCAGCCTCCCAAAGTGCTGGGATTACAGGTGTGAGCCACCGCACCCAGCCCCAGCTTAACTATTTTTAAGTGTACAGTTCATTGGCATCAAGCACATTCCCATTGTTGCGTAACCGTCACCACCATCCATCTTCTGTTTGAATAATATTTTCATGTTTCCAGACTGAAACTCGGTATCTATCAAGCAGTAACTCCTCATTCCCCTGTCCCCTAAGCCCCCCATAGTGACCACTATTCTACTTTCTGTCTTTCTAGAGCAAAGGTATTTTAAACACACATACACTTGGAGGAAAGAATGCTTGATATATATTTTCAAGAATTCACTGACTTAGACAAGAAGGATTCTAACAGTTTAGGGGACTTGATGCTTTGTGGGTGGATTTTGGGGGATTTCCTTCTAGAATTTACCAAAGGTCATCACCCAAATTCCTAACCCCTGACTGGAGCTCAGGGTTCCAGATAATCAGATGGTCCAGTCTCCCCAAGCCTCAGCTCTTGGGATAGGAGGCCCCTGGCAGCATAGGGGTCAGTGGGTTGGCGGGGGCTGCTCGAAGACAGGGATCACTGCTGCTGTGTACCCCAGCCCCACCTGTCCTTCCAGCCTTGAGTAGGGGTGGTCAGGTCCCTGAGAGTGTCAGAGCCTGGTCTAGCCCAGTCAACTCAGCTCAGTTCACAGTGAGGGCTGAGAAGAATGCTAGCTCCTGGCTGCAGGTTCTCCCAGGGAGGAAACCAATAGTGATACCAACAGTTTGATTCGTACAATCCCTTCATCTGTGTCTGAGTCCACTTGGTTTCTCTCATGTGGGATCAGGCCTTACTCGCTTCATTTTATGGATGGACAAATGAAGGCAGCGGACAGTTAGGCAGCTGCTCAGGTCATGCAGGGACCACTCGTGGGACCTGGCGTCTGGTTCCCGGGGCCCGGGCGTGGGAGTGGGGTGGGGGCAGCCCGGTTGGCACTGACCGTCTATGATCAGCGAAGCCCTCTGGGTGGGTTTCTTCCCAGACTTGATGCGGTTCTCATTGATTGCATTTTCAATCTCCTGCAGTTTCTTCAGTGCATTCAGATACGAGGTTTTCCTTTGTTTCTTCAGTTTTTTGCTGACGTTGGGGTCACTGGCTAGGCGGCGGGCGGCCTCCGTAATCTGGGACTGAATGGCAAACTCTCGTTCCAGGCGTTCCAGCTCAGCTTCCTGTGGGAGGGAAAGCACCGGTTTGGGTTACTGGGGATGCTGAGCAGGGAGACCCTCATCCTTCCCTCCCCTGTCCCCTCCAAGAAGGCAAGTCCAGTTCCATGGGAGACATGCTTAAGAGTAGCCCCACTCCTAAAATCTTCACCCACTGAAGTCCCCAGGCACACCCACTGTTGTAACCCTTGCTCCTGTTACTTTCTGGAGACAAGTGTTGGTGTGAACGCTGTCACCATTGCTGAGAACAGAGTTCCCACGCTGCAGGTTTAGGGATCGCTTGGCTGTGTTTCGACTGTGTCCAGCAAGGTTCATCAGGACAAACCAAAGCCTTTGGAGAGATTCAGAGCCCAAGTGACTGCCATTTCCTTTCCATTTTGGATGTAGGATGCAGCAGGATTTTTAGTTTCTTTATGCCATTCTTCTCTGTGGACTTGCTACCAAGGAGCTCACACACATGAAACTAATGCACGGGCCTCTGACTCTCACACTGTGTGCCCCTCACATGCGTCTAACTCACAGGCCTCTGACTCTCATATCTTGTCTTTCCCGTATCCCCACTCACCCGCGTGTCTTTCGGGAGCTTTTTTTTTCTCTCTTTTTTTTTTTTTTGAGATGGATCTTGCTCTGTCACCCAGGCTGGAGTGCACTGGTGCAATCTCTGCTCACTTTAACCACTGCTTCCCAGGTTCAAATGATTCTCCTGCCTCAGCCTCCCGAGTAGATAAGATTACAGGCACCTGCCACCACACCTTGCTAACTTTTGTATTTTTAGTAGAGATGGGGTTTTACCATGTTGGCCAGGCTGGTCTCGAACTCCTGACCTCAGGCTATCCTTCTGCCTTGGCCTCCCAAAGTGCTGGGATTACAGGTGTGAGCCACCATGCCCGGCCATGGGAGCTCATTTTGCAAGCTCTGGCTGTCCCTCCCCCATCTGCCTATTCATGTATACTCTGCTAGGCTACACCCGGGCCCTTCAAGGGGGACAAATGGACAGTGGGTGGTGGTGGAGGCAGTCCCCCTCCCACCCCACCCCCCCAGCTCACTTGATGTCCTTCCCCCCTCTTTTTATTGTAGCTCCCTCCCACCTCTATCCTTCCTTTAGCCAAGAAGTACAGATGGATGAGATTCTCCTCAGAGTTTTGGGACCGGGAAGAATGAAGCTGTGGCTGTCAAAAATGCCTGGTGGACCTAGCGGATGACACCTAGACAGCATGTTTGCTGCTGTCCTCTATGCTGACCAAGCCTCTCCTCTGCAGATGTATGTACACCAGCTGCTGAGGGATGGGGGGAGGCAGCTCGTGCATGTGTGCGTGAGGATTTGGGGATGAATGCAGAATCCCCCGCAAAGCGTCAGATTGTCCATTTTTCTATTTCCTCTCTTCTCTAGTAAAACCCCTCCGGATCAGAGCTAGCTCTAAACAGCACCTTGTCGGTTGAGATTTTGAGCAGTGAGCTGTCTCACTGACAGGGTCCTGCAAGGTGGGCATACTTGGGAGCCTGAAGGAGAGGTAGAATATTTGCCTAACCCCACAGCTAGTAAACCCAGGACAAATGCATCGGCAGCTTCTCAAGGCCAGGGAGAGAGAGCACACATCTTGCCCTAGGAAATTCACGGACACGCTGAAATTTGATGGGAACTGATCTAGCCAAATAGGAGGAGATCAATTGTTTGCTAGAATCAACAGATCTTCCTGTTTAGTGGCTCAGTAAAATATCCTTGCCTCTGGGCACAATGCACCAAGCTGGAGGATGCCATCAAGGAGAAGTTCTTTGCCTGATCTCATTGACTTTTGCGCACTTTAAGCCTAAAGGGAGCAGGAACAAGAAGCGAGAGGAAAAGGTGAAGGTTAAAGAGAACTATTTCGGAGATAATAAACTCCTTCTGAATCCTGCCAAGGCTGGCTGCACTGTTCTCTCAGAGGGAGAAGAATATCAGCATGGACTCCCGCCTGTGGTCTTGAAATAGGCAAGTCACCAAGGGACAAAGACTGTTCTGTGAGTTTGGGCTCCCTGGGGCAGCTGTTCCTGAGCTCTTACAATGGCCCTGGCACCAGACACTGATTCAGAGTTTTGTGGGGAGCCCAGGAAAATTCTCACTATTTAAACTAAGACAAGTCCAAGGCTGAATGCCCTGTCCATGCAAATGTCTGCCTGTTATATGAATAGGGAAGCAAAGTGCGTTTCCAGGAGCCACAGTAGAGACCAGGTGATCATCTCATGCTTCTCAGAGGAACCCCGCAGAATGCCAGCTGCTCCCGTGTTGGTTCCTTTTACGAACTTAGGAAAGATCATGTGTGGGGACAGGTAAGGAAGCACATGGCTAGGGCATTCTCAGGGAGCTAAAGTCCCGCGGTACTGAGAAGTGTGAAAGGTGTGGTGGGACTCTGGGAAGACCAAGGAGGGTGTTGGGGGAACTCCCTAAAAGTGGGGTCCCTTTTTAAAGCTGAAGGGCCAGGTATCTGCCCAGCAACAGGGGCAGTTGAAGTTCCTCCCTAGGGTGGCTCTGATGACCAGCAGGATTTGGAAATACCTGACCTCAATCCCTCCGTCCCCTGCAGTTCCTGCCTACGGTGTGGCACCCCTTCTTTGAGATTGCATCTCCCCTACAAGCAACTGTTTGCTGAGCATCACAAGTGCCAAGTACTGAGTGGCGTGTTTTACATACACTGGCTCATTCAATCCCAGGGACACCCCAAGAAGTAAGGGCTATGAGCTCCATTTTACAGACCAGGAACTGCCTAACTGAGCTTTAGTTTTTTTGTTTTTTGTTTTTTTTTTGAGACAGGGTCTCAGTCTGTCACCCAGGCTGGAGTGCAGTGGCGCAACCTCGGCTCACCGCAACCTCCGACTCCCGGGTTCAAGCGATTCTCGCCTCAGCCTCCTGAGTAGCTGGGATTACAGGCACACATCACCATGCCTGGCTAATGTTTGTATCTTTTTGGTAGAGATGGGGCTTCACCATGCTGGCCAGGCTGGTCTCGAACTCCTGACCTCAATGATCTGTGCACTCTGGCCTCCCAAAGTGCTGGGATTTTGCAGCGAAAGGCGTGGGCCACCACGCCCGGCCACATGAGCTTTAGTTTTAATTGAAGCACATTGGTGTGTCTGCCAGTGTCCCAGGACCTGCCACTGCAGATCTCAGGAGATTCCTCTAACACAGATGGGCCACAAGCACATGGGTCCCCCTCTGAATTCACCCTCACCCTAATCCTACCTACCCCAGGTGTCCGTTTCTCCCAATCACTTTCTTAAAAGACTAAAACTGTACAGCATTCCTTTTTCCCCTGGCTCTAAGTCCTGACCTTTTAAGGCCTCTGTTCAAGAGCTTGTTAATTAGTAACTTCCTTCAGAAGAAATTTGGGAAAGCATTTCCTGGGCAGGAGCCCTGGGCCTGAGGGTATACCTGGCCTTTACTTTCTCTTGGCCTGAGGCTGGATTCTCATTAACCAGCCAGAGAGTCAAGTCTGTTTCGTTTGTTTGTTTGTTTGTTTTCTCCCCAAATCTGAAGTCTCCAGCCCCATCTTCACCCATGTTCAGTCCAAAGGATGGACGTAGCTTCTCCAAACACAGACAAACAAGGCCAGGGCCGCCCAAGCATCCTGCACACATTCTTGGAGGGATGTGAGTAGCCAGGTGAGGCTATGACCACGGGGCGGTGGACCCTACTGGTCTCTCCCCAGCCAATGTACCCTTGCACCTGATGCCATGGCCTAAGTTTTCCTTCTCTCGGCAGCTTTTCTTCCATAGATCACACATCAAGCTTGGCTCTGAGTCACTGAGGGCTGAGAGGCCATTACAAAGCCAAATACACGTGAATGCTACTGGAATGTTCTCCCCAAGCTCAACGTGGCTGCTTGCGCTAGGCCCACAGTGTCAGACAAGCAACTTTGACAGACACCCAAATGCCTGCAAATGCAAGCAAACTACTCCTACCGAGGGGAACCACATACTGACCGGCCAGCTCACTCAAGAAAAGGTATGAGCGAAAATACTGGCATTAGGCAGAAAAGAAGAAATTGGTACAGAAAACCTGGAAGGCCTGACCAATGGGAAAAACAAGGATAACACGAGAGAATCCAACAACAGAAAGGAAGGACGCACCTCTCCTTTGGGCAGGATTTTCTGTTCATCCAGTTTGAAGGCTGTTCCTATTCTTCTCCGAACGATGGGTGGTTCCTCCCCTGGATCCAGGGGATATTCTACTGGCAGCTTGCCCGTGAGCTCCTGCATATGTGAAATGGCATTCGGAGTGAGCACAAATCAGAGTGGGGTGTGTCTGCTTCCTAGAACACACACACACGCACATACATGCACACAAATGCACGCATGCACTTCGATACAGGTCAACGCTTATGCTAGAAATGTTCACATTAAGCACTCTGCCTAAGAGTTCAAGAAATGAAATTTCATTCCTCTAACAATGTCTCTTATGTAGAATAGTTGCACTTCCAAAGTTTTTTCCAAAGTAAATTTCTGTGAGGTAAACATAATTGCCATTTGGCTTTCATTATAAAACTTGAATTTCATTCATTTGTTAATTGAACAGATATTTCCTGCCTGCCTCCTCTGTGCCAGGCAAGGTCACCCAGCCGGTGAGGAGCAGTGTCAACGTGAGTTCTCAGGTCTCTCTAACTCCAAATCCCGTGCTCTTGACACTGCATCAAATATTCCTGCTCAAATATCTAAGTTTAAAGTTTCCTTCAAATGAATTTTCACAAGAGGAGTGGTATCTATATGGCAAATCCCAGAAAAGTGCATAGATAAATAATTTAGAAACCGAGAAAGGGTAGTAACCTACTCTGGCCAGATGCTACAGGAATAGGCTGTGCTTAAAAGACATTAAACTGTTTAATTTAAAAGTTTTAGTAGAATGGCTGGGCATGGTGGCTCATGTCTGTAATCCCAGCACTTTGGGAGGCTGAGGCAGGCGGATCTCTTGAGATCAGGAGTCCGAGACCAGCCTGGCCAACATGGTGAAACCCTGTCTCTACTAAAAATACAAAAATTAGCTGGGCGTGGTGGTAAGCACCTGCAATCCCAGCTACTTGGGAAGCTGAGGCAGGAGAATCGCTTGAACCCGGGAGGCGGAGGTTGCAGTGAGCCAAGATCATGCCACTGCACTCCAGCCTAGGTGACAGATCGAGACTCTGTTTATTAAGGAAAAAAAAAGTTTAGTAGAAACTGAACATATAATTCATGTTATTGACAAGGCTACTAAAAAAACACCTGTTTTGTGTATTTTGGGCCCTGGAAATCTACTTGTTGTGGGTACAAGGACAGTGAATTTAGTTGACAGACTTCCATGGTGACAGTGATCCTGGTTAAAGGCTAAGGATCTGGGGGCGATTCAAGATTAGAATCAGGCTCTCTGTGAGTGAGTTGTATCAGGGCTGAACAATGATCAAATCAGAGTCAGTGGCTGCCCCGCCCTGCGGAGGCCAGGCATCAAATTCAAGAAGTCACTTCCAGAGACCAGAAAAGGCTGGGGGACCAACTGTGCATCTGTCTCTAATGGCAAAGTGGGCACTTCCAGGCCAAGCCCAGCTCTGGCTTTTCTAGCCCAAATCAGCGCAGATGCTGCACAAAGACTCAAGGAGCTGCTCTGACAGGGAAGTTCAGAAGGCTTTTCTCAGGAATATCCATCATCCACACAAAAAGCTTTTGCGCAGGGGAGCCCAGGGCTGAGTGCCCAGCAGGCGGGAAAATCCAAATCATGAGAGAGTGATGCTGGCCCTTCTTCTCCAACTGCTGTGTGCACATGTGTACGCATGTATGCATGTGCAGGCATGGTGTGTGCATGTGTGTACATGTGTACATGTGTACATGTGTACATGTGTACATGTGCACGTGACATGAGCATAAACACATACTCCGTCACTCGCCTGCTTCTCCCTCGCTGTGTTCAGATTGCCGGGAAATGACCCCGTGGACTTTATATTCCTCAATGTAAGCATTTCAGAGCACAATGGCCAACTATCTGAGTATCAGACTCTGCAATTTTCTTCCCTGGTTTTTTCTTTAAAAAAAAAATGTGGTTCAAATGTCTCCAAAGTAGTTAAGTGTTTATTCCGCAACTTTTTAAAAATCTGCTTCCCTAAAAGTCTATCTATAAGTAACACAACTATTGAGGGTTTTATATTGTCAGGACTTGATTTTTTTTTTTACTTAGAAAATTCCAAAAAGGAGGGAAAAGTTGTTAAAATTGCCATGGATCTGTAACTCTAAACTGTTGGTGGTTTTAAAATGTAGTTTAAAAAATGAGGCTACTGATTTTTTTCACCATCCACTTGAAGGTATTTGAGTCGAAGTCTTGATTCTCCAGATATTTAATCTGATTTCATGTGTAACTGGAGCTGCATGCTGAAGATGTAATTTAACACTCTGCAGTGGGGCCTCGGCTTGGTGCCTCCCTATATCCTGCCAAATGCTCTCCCCCTCCCTCATTCTAGTTGCCCCCCTCCCCAGGGGTCAAGCAGCGCGTCTTGATACTCTGCGCTGAGGGGAGAGATACAGGAACAGCACAGATTTAGCAAGACCTCCCCCCAGCCCTTGACTACACATGCGTCAAGAGGCTATGGTGGGACTGACTATAGGGAATGATCACAGGAGAAATCTACCTGCAACTGATTTCTTGTTGGGTTATTTCTTCCACTCAAGTTACATTTTCTGGTGTTAACATTATAAGAAGTGGCAGCTTTGTTTTCCTTTTGTTTTTGTTTTTAAGAGCGATGGTGAGATTTTTTTATAACGCATGCTCATCTTGCCCTGACATGTTCCTTACATTTTTGAAACGTGGATTCCCTGCCGGGTTTAGGGACTTTTTATTAAAAACAAAACAAGGCTTTCCAAATTATTAAAGGCAGACACCCAAACTCCTATTTTTTTCCAATCCTTCAAGCGTATTCTTTATAAAAATGTTGCTAATATTAACAGTATCACATAGCGCATTCCCCAGCCAGGCCAATTGCTTTCCTAAGATTTGCAATGGATTTGTGCTAATGTGGTTCTGCTTTGAGCTGGCTCCGGTTTAAATCAATCCAGACCATAATTAAGCCAAGTTGAAATGTAATGTGATCTCACTCCACGGCCCCTTGTTTCATTCTTCCCGCTGCAAGGCCTTAGTATTTGGGGGAGGGGTATACGTCTCTTTGACTTACTTTGGGAACCTCTTTTGACTTCCCATTCTCAACTGTTTACCGGCAAAGCTCTTTGTAAGGTTAGGTGGTGCACAGTTGCTCCCGTCCTGGAGAGCTCCCACCCCATTGTGCCCATGTGCACAATGCACACATGTGCATGCGTGTGCACACACACAGAGTCATGTGTATTGCATTAAAACATGAAGCCTTCAAACACTTCTAACAAATAGTCATGAAATAAACAGACAAAGGTGGAAATGGATATTTAAATAAATAAAGACAGCAGCTTGCAGCAACCTCTGTGAGACTAGCACATACATAGGGTCGAGAAAGCATTGCTTTTTTTTTTTTTTTTGAGACAGGGTCTTGCTCTGTCACCCAAGCTGGAGTGCAATGGGGTGATCACTGCTCACTGCAGTCTCAAACTTTCAGGCTCAAGTGATCCTCCTGCCTCACTCTCCTGAGTAGCTGGGACTACAGACACACACCACCACCTCTGGCTATTTTTTTTAGAGACAGAGTCTCACTATGTTGCTCAGGCTAGTCTCCAACTCCTGGTCTCCAGTGATCCTCCTGCCTCAGCCTCCCAAAGTGCTAGTATTACAGGCACGAGCAACTGTGCCCAGCCTGCATAAAATTTAAAAATGTCATTAGGCTAAGATTTCATTTTTTAAAATGAAAAAGTTAAACACCAGATCACAGGGTCTAAAGGTGATTATATATCAAGTGAGATCGTGGTTTCCTTGTTGACCACCAGTGTTTCTCAATAGGATGTCCAAAGACAAGTCTGAAATACCCTTAAGAAAGAACAAAAGCCACCACAACAATAAACTCAGGCACAAAATCTTGGGAGGATGGTGGCCAGCCATTATGATCAATGAGGCACTATCACATGAGGAGATGCTTTATGCAAGTATGAGGGATGAGGGATCATCATTAGGACTTGTCGCTTGGACTCCCATGGGGTCCTCTTTGGGATTTTGCCAGCACCAACTTTAACTGGTCATCACAGTGCTTCATCAACCAATTCTTTGATGGGTTTAGGGACTTTTTCTTTTATTGAAAAAAAACACGGCTTTCCAAATAATTAAAGGCACACGCCAAAACCCCTATTTTTTCCAACCCTTTAAGCATATTCTTTTAAAAAAATTCGCTAATATTAACAGTATCACATAGTGCATTCCCTAGCCAGGTCAACTACTTTCCTAAGATTTGCACTAATGCGGTTCTGCTCTTTCTCTGACAAAGCACATTAGAGAGGTTTGGATGTTTCCAACATTTGTGTTTCAGGAGAGCGCTCGCCGCCCATATAGGCCCTCTTTTTATCACTACCCTTGCCTTCTGTCAAAACGATCAAATGACATCAGTCAAATGACATCAAAAAGATCAAATGACATCAGAAAGATCAGTGACATCACAGACAACACCAATTTCAATGGGATGAGCTAGGAAAGGCTTACAGCTTCTCGGAGACACAGCTTCTTCAGTTCCTCCAGCCTCTGACGCAGGGTTTCCTCCAGAGCTTCCTGCCTGGACTTCAAGGCAGCCAGCATGTCCTTCTTGGCCGACTGCGAGCTATCTGATTCCTGAGAACCTGTCGATAAACAGTGGGGTTACTTGGCCAGCTGACAGGGGACACACATCTGGACCACTAATGAATTTAACTGGAGCCCACGCTGTGGAGATGGGATTTACCCCAGGAATCAAGGGAGTGTGAAATGAAACAGGTGCTCAGCACTCTAACTGTGAGAAGCACATTCCAGCACTGCATGGAATTTATAGCCAGTCAGAAGAAATGGCAGGAAGATGGACCCTCCTGAAAAAGAAGTTTATCTTTCTCAATTATCTTAAGAAATGTCACATACCTTTTTAAATTTTACTAGCAAATTCTAATAGACTTTACACAAGAAAGGGGGAAAGAAAAGCTCATGTCAGCAATTTTAATACGTATTGAGTTATTTATCTTTGTTTGAGACAGTCTCACTCTGTCGCCCAGCCTGGAGTACAGTGGCATGATCTCGGCTCACTGCAACCTTCGGAGGCCTCCCAGGTTCAAGTGATTCTCATGCCTCAGCCTCCCGAGTAGCTGGGGTTACAGGCATCCACCACCACACCCGGCTAATTTTGTATTTTTAGTAGAGATGGGGTTTCGCCGTGTTGGCCAGGCTGGTCTCGAACTCCTGACCTCAAATGATCTGCCTGCCTTGGCCTCCCAAAGTGCTGGGATTCCAGGTGTAAGCCACCGTGCCCAGCCCTAAAACGTATTTAAAATGTTATTTTGTTCACTTAAAAATACTTATTATTTTTGCTTAGTGCAAAGATAATGTGTGTTTATGATAAAAACCCTGAAAATGTAGACAGGTATAAGAAATAGTCCATTAACTAATCACCCAGAAATAACCATTGCTATGCATTTTCTTTTGGCCTTTTTTCTAAGTACATATATTTAAAAAATAAAATTAGAATGCTATTGTATTTTTTAACTTCATGTTTTGTATCATGAGCAAATTCCCTAATAAAAGTTATACATATTTTAACATACTTTTCCTGGGTAAAACATGATGATTCAAATAGCAGAGTGCTAGATAGGAAACCCTGTGGAAGGCAAACTTCAAACCAAACAAAAGGAAAATAAGCTGAAATGCCATCTGGAGGAATTTAGGTTAGACCAAAGGAGTAATTTCTGGGCTGCCAGTGTTTGGATTCTGAAATAACTTTCCTAGAGTGAAGCAATTGTACTTTTTCTACCTTGATGGGTTAGAAAAGGAACACTGACTCTCTACAAAGGGAAAAGCTGATTATAACTTTTCTTTTCTTTTCTTTCTTTTTTTTTTCAGACAGTTTCACCCTTGTTGCCCAGGCTGGAGTGCAATGGCACCATCTCGGCTCACTGCAACCTCTGCCTCCTAGGTTCAAGAGATTCTCCTGCCTCAGCCTCCCAAGGTAGCTGGGATTACAGGCACCCGCCACCATGCCCAGCTATTTTTTTTTTTTTTTTTTGTATTTTTAGTTGAGACGGGGTTTCACCATGTTGGCCAGGCTGGTCTTGAACTCCTGACCTCAGGTGATCCACCCGCCTCAGCCTCCCAAAGTGCTGGGATTACAGGCATGAGCCACCACGCCCAGCCGATTATAACTTTTCTTTGCAAGCCCATCGTGAGCAGAAGTGTTAGAAACGGACAGGTGTTAGTGGGTGTGCATTCAAGGGGCTCACACCATGCCATTGACAACTGCATCAAAGAACTTCAAATACCTAGGGAGATTAATCTAATTAAAGATGAGCAAGATCTCTACCACGAAAACTGTCCTAAAGACCTAAATAGAGAGAGAGATACACTGTGGTCAAGGATTAGAAGCTTGATGTTGTAAAGATGTCCATTCTCCATCAATCAATGCAATCCCAGTAAAACCTTGGCAGGACTTTTGGTAGGAAGATGAAAAAATTCTATTTCCATAGGAAACAATGGATTTTTTGGACAATTTTAGTAAACAGATGAGAGAATAATCCAGTCAGAATTCCCAGAATCCACAGTTCTGTTTCTTCCAATGGTAGAAAAGGCAATGCAGCATCATAAAGCTAGAAAGAACTTCTGTCCCGTGGCATCAAACAGCTCTGCTTCACTTAAATTGTCCCCATAAATATACCATTCTTCTATTTAACGTCTCTGAGCAGAAATCCCTGCATTCCATCAATTACCATACATACAGGCTCTTACAACCCTAATCACCAAGAACTCTCAATGTCTAAGAACATTTTAACTCTAACGTGGGTTTTGTTCTTTCCCTTGCCTCAATTTGAGCTTGAAATAGAGAATATATCTGTCACCGCAGAAACATACTATCATTATGCCTCCAAAGCAGCTAACAAATATTAGCTTGAATGAACAACCAAATAAATGTTCACAGTCATATACTTGGATGCTATAATTATCTCCTCTTCGTAACAAAAATCTAATACCTGTAAGTTGTTCCATCGTGGAACCTACCTTCCAAGCTTTGAATTATGTTCGTAGCTGTTTCCTGGATTTTGACATACTTCAGTTGCAGGTCTCCAAATGCAACTGGACACAAGAAAGCTTCATCCGTGATCTCATGGTTCTCATGTACTAAATCCATATAGTGTCATATTCACACAGCACATCGCTGAACATTATTGCAGGTTCCCCTTTTTGAAATGGTTCAGGTTTGCTCTCTCCATAAGCCAATCACCCTGTGCTTACCAATCCTAAATTATCTCCAGTTTATGTCCCTCCAAGGTTACATGGCTAAATCATTGTGACTCTTAATCTGGTTCTCTTAGTAACAGTCACCAATCACATCTGAAGACTCAGGAACATTTACTGAAGTACTCCGTTTCATCATTGAAAGAATTAATAAGAATGTAAAACAATACTGGAAGGAAGTCAGACTTTAGATTTAAAAAACAGGCCTAGAGAAACTTGGGTCCAAGAAGATTAAAGGATTTCTAGCTCAAGTGAAAAATTCATTGTTTTCCCTTTCACCCCTGCCTAACCTCTCAATAGGAAATAATGATTTATTAAGTCCAATCTAAGAATTAACTGTGTTCAGGAATGGCACAAATTACAAATGAAACTCAAGGGAGGTAAAGCACACAGTTTTTGGATGATCATGTTGCTAGTTATGGGATTAGTTAAGATTTGGCCCTGAGTTCCAAGGCTCATTAATGCTACCCAAATTATTATCATTTACAATAATTAGCCTAGATACCAAGCCCACAGAAAACAGGCAAGAGAGTCTTGGCAGACTAGATGGCTCAAGAGCCCCTCTCCGTATCCGCTAATGCTGGTTGGCACCACTAATGCTGGTTGGCTCCGTTTCATGCCATTAGCCTGGGAGTTACTTCAGGGCGAAGATGGTGTCTGGGTACCAAGTCAAATCCCCGCAAAATCACTGAGCCAGCCTGCCTTGGACATGCAGATTTCCAATGTGGCGGTAACTGGATGGTGGATAGAGGGTAAAACAGATCTGAGTTTGATAAAGTCAGAACCACTCACTGAATGTGTGGCCTTGGGTAAGTTACCTGCCCTCCTTAATTCATAAAGGCTGAATGAGAAAACACATCTCCAGCACTTTGCACTGGGCCTGGAATAGGTCAACCCTCAAACTAGGGCAGGTTGAACATGAGCATGTGTGCGCACGCACACGCACACACATCCTAGTAGAATTAGAAAGAGAAATCATTGCAACTGCCTCTTCACTGTTGCTCAATGAAGTATCGGTCAAAGAGCTTCGTACCCAATTCAGTGTAACACTTGAGGTCCAAAGCTCACCTTTAGAAAGGAACAATACAGAACCAGGCAGTGTTTTCTTTAAAATTTTTTTTTTAATTGGCACATAATATGGGGTGCACATTGATGTTTTGGTACATATAATGTATGGTAATCAGATCAGGATAATTAGCATATCCATTATCCAAACATTGATCATTTCTTTGGGTTGGAAATACTCAATATCCTCCCTCTAGCTATTTGAAGCTATACAATACCCTACTGTTAACTATTAACATCCTACAGTGCTATAGGACACTCGAACACATTCCTCCTACCTCACTGTAATTTCTGTCCTACAACAAATCTCCCCCATCACCTACTCTCTCTACCCTTCCCAGCCTCTAGAAACTTCTGTTCTACTTTATACTTCTATGAGATCCACTTTTAAAAAATACATAGTGTTATGGCTGGGCGCGGTGGCTCACGCTTGTAATCCCAGCACTTTGGGAGGCTGAGGCAGGTGGGTCACGAGGTCAGGAGGTCAAGACCAGCTTGATCAAGATGGTGAAACCCCGTCTCTACTAAAAATACGGAAAAAAAAATTAGCTGGGCATGGAGGTGGGCACCTGTAATCCCAGCCAGTTGGGTGGCTGAGGCAGGGAATTGCTTGAACCCGGGAGGCGGAGGTTGCAATGAGCCGAGATTGGTCCACTGCACCACAGCCTGGGTGACAGAGTGAGACTCTGTCTCAAAAAAAAAAAAAAAAAAAATATATATATATATACACACACACACACACACACACACACACACACACACACACACAGTGTTCACAAACGATGTTTCCTGAGTCCCTGGGTTAGCAGCTAGGTCTTTGGGGCAGCTATGGTTGGAGGTGGGGTCAAGGAGGTTCTGTGGCTATTCTTATCCTATTCCACTCCACGTTCCTCAAAACAGAGCAGCTCCCCGTGAACCTGCTGCATGTATTCAGGTTGCCGTATTGTAACGAAAAGAGGTTCCCATTGCCTTTTTTGTCTTTAGGAAATCCACTGTTCTGGGGCAAGGGCTCGGAGCTTTCACCGCTGCTCTACCTCAGGGCTTGTCTGATCTGAGCCTGCGGGCTGCTACCTGCAACTAAGCAAACATGGCCACCAAGGCAAGAGGTGGCCGAGTGCCCAGTGACACGGACACACCAGCAACATTCCACAGAAGCAGCTCAAAGGGCGTCAGGAGAGGGAGCCCAAAATGCCCTCTGATATTGATCTGCTTTCCCACGTCCTCCACAAATGCCCACTAGGCATCCACTGACCCAGCAGGTTGGTTTTAAAAGGGAAGAAGGAAAGAAGCTACAAGACAGGGAGAAATCAGGAGGTGGAGGTTCACTCTCACTGCCTGCCTTGATGCCCTCAAGTGACAGAATGACTCCAGGAAGAAATTGAGGCAGGGCAGAGCCTTAGGGCTCAGGGAAATGGGACTGTCAAAAACTAGAAGCTGGTCACAGTGGCTCACACTGTAATCCTAGCACTTTGGGAGGCCAAGGAGGGAGCATCCCTTGAAGCCAGGAGTATGAGACCAGCCTGGGCAACATGGTGAGACTCTGTCTCTACAAAAACAAAACCAAACCAAAAATTCTAATTTCAAATCAGCACCTAGGCTTATGCTGATTTATCCATTTTCAGTTATTTGAACACATATATGCTTTTGCAAGTGCAAACCTCTTTGAGGTTGTGTTTAGCCCCTTGGAAATTAAAAAAAAGGGCTGGGTGTCGTGGCTCATGCCTATAATCCCAGCACTTAGGGAGGCCGAGGTGGGCGGATCATGAGGTCAGAGTTTGAGAGCAGCCTGGCCAACATGGTGAAACCCTGTCTCTACTAAAAATACAAAAATCAGCTGGGCGTTATGGCATGCGCCTGTAATCCCAGCTACTTGGGGGGCTGAGACAGGAGAATCTCTTGAACCTCGGAGGCGGAGGTCGCGGTGAGCTGAGATGGCGCCACTGCACTCCAGCCGGGGTGACAGAGTGAGACTCCATTAAAAAAAAAAAATTTAAAAAAAAGTTAAAAAAAAGGATATAGGCTGGGCGCAGTGGCTCATACCTGTAATACCAGCACTCTGGGAGGCTGAGGTGGGAGGACTGCTTGAGGCTAGGAGTTCAAGACCAGACTGGCCATAGTGAGACCCCTTCTCTATTAAAAAAAAAATTAAATGATCTACATCTGCTATCATGGAGAGAGGGTGGTGACTGGTGGAGAAGACACTGGATTTTCATCACATATCTGCCATTAAATGGTGTAAGGCCTTGAGTTACTAATCTCATGGTTCCGTCTATAAAATGACCAATTGACCCATCTCTAAGATTCTTCAAACTGAATTCACTATTACTCAATAAACAACTTACTCGGATAGTTCCCTCGTGCCGCTAGCAGTCATTTTTGCAATTTTTACAACAGGCATCTTATACACAGCACAATCTTCCCTCCCCTTTTTCTCTACCTTCCTAACTTCTAGCCTTCTGCCAGTGCTGCTCTCATTTCAGTTACTGCTACAGCCTCTCTCGGGCTGGAAGGGTGTGTCTCATCATGAACCAGTGCCTAAAGGATTTACTGCTTCATCTTATCAACAGACCGAAGCAAATATTTGTAAACTCAAAAGCTAAACAGAGTTTAATCTGAGCTCTCTGGGATTAATGAAGTAGAAGATGGATGGAACCTCTTTATTCTAGGTAGAAGGGCGAGATTTCAAAGGTTATTGATTGAGAAAACAGTAGCTAAGTGCTACCTGGAAAGGGATGTCCAAACATAATGAGTTGGTGTAGGAGTCAAGGGGAAAACAGAGGTGATCTCAATACGGTTTGTGAAAGATACACAAAATGCACATATATATATATATATATATGTATATGTATATATATGTATATATATATATTTTTTTGTAAAGTTTCAGGCAACACTCAGATTTATAAGAGTATTCTGAATATTCTTTAGAAGACACAAACTGTTATGTAGCTTCCTCGAAAGCCAAAGCTCACACCAGTGGTTTTGAGTTAACAGGGCTGGGTGTGTGTTTCAGCACTGCCGTTTACCAGCTGTGGGGACTCGGGAAGGTTGTGTAACCTCTCGAAGTCTGTTTCCTCCCCTATAAAATGGGAATGAAAACAGGACTTCTTCAGAAGTTGGGAGAATTAAAAGAGAACGCTTAGAAGATGCTTGGAAGAGAGGTGAGAATATATTAAGTGTTACATGAATACCAGTTACTCTTTCTATTAAAAAGTGAGGCTGGGGTGGTGTCTCACACCTATAATCCCAGCACTTTTGGGAGGCTGAAATGGGAGGACTGCTTGAGGCCAAGAGTTTGAGACCATCTTGGGCAACATAGCCAGACCTTGTCTCTACAAAAATTAAAAAAAAAAAATTAGTAAGGCGTGGTAGTGCATGCCTGTGGTCTCAGCTACGCTGGAGGCTGAGATGGGAGAATTCCTTCAGCAGAGGGTGTTGAGGCTACTGTGAGCTGTGATTGTGCCACTGCACTCCAGCCTGGGCAACAAAGCAAGACCCCGTCTGAAACCCTCCCCCGCCACTATTCCTAGCCTTTATTAGGAGTCTGCACCCCAATTCAGAGAGCTCCAAAATGTAGATGAGAAAGTCCATTTCGTGGACAAGCAAGGAAACGTAGAATGCTTGCAGATGTACCACCCACCGTGGCCACATCAATTCAGGAAGCTCAGGAGGAGAAGGGTAAGGAAATGAATTTTTAGAGAACTCCTAAACAGGAGCTTCCTACCTGCTGCACTTCATTGAATCCTCACAGAGACATCATTCCCATTTTCTTCCTTTTTTTTTTTTTTTTTTTTTTTTTGAGACAGAGTCTCGCTCTGTCACCAAAGCTGGAGTGCAGTGGCCTGATCTTGGCTCACTGCAACCTCCACCTCCCGGGTTCAAGTGATTCTCCTGCCTCAGCCTCCTGAATAGCTGGGACCACAGGCACACGCCACCACGCCCGGCTAATTTTTATATTTTTAGTAGAGATGGGGTTAGTAGAGATATAGTATGTTGGTCAGGTTGGTCTTGAACTCCTGACCCTGTGATCCACCTGCCTCGGCCTCCCAAAGTGCTGGGATTACAGGCGTGAGCCACTGCGCCTGGCCTCCCATTTTCATAGAAAAGGTCACAGAGTCATAGGGAGGCTGAACTGGGAGTCTAACTCTGCTATTCTGTCTTCTGCCTCTTGCATAAAAACTCAACACGGGTAGGAGCTTTCTGTCTTGATCTCAGCTGGGCTGCCCTGGTAAACCTGTGTAGAAGGCAGTCACATCGACTCCCAAGCGGGGGCTCTTTGCATGACAGTGCAAGCATCAAAACCTAAGAGAAGGAAGCAGGGCAGGGGCTCTTTGGATCACCCAGGCTGGAGTGCAGTGGCGTGATCTCAGCTCACTGCAACCTCCGCCTCCTGGGTTCAAGTGATTCTCCTGCCTCAGCCTCCCAAGTAGCTGGGATTACAGCGCGCCACAACGCCCGACTAATAGAAGCCTCTGGAGCCCCTTCCATGTACACGGTGGTGCGGGAGAGACACGAACAGCAGACATGCGTCCAGCGCTCAGACCTGCCCGCCGAGAGGCAGAAGAGAGCAGGCCACAAGAATAGGCCGGGCATGGTGGCTTTCACCTCTAATGCCAGCACTTTGGGAGGCCCTGGCAGGAGGATTGCTTAACGCCAGGAGTTTGAGACTATCCTGGGCAACACAGCGAGACCCTATCTGTAAAAAAAAATAAAAAATAAAAAAATTAGTTGGGTGTGGTGGCGAACGCCTTAGTCCCAGCTGCCCAAAAGGCTGAGGCAGGAAGATCCCTTGAATCCGGGAGTTTGAGAGTACACTGAGCTATGCTCACACCACTGCGCTCCAGCCTGGGTAACAGAGTGAGACCCTGTCTCTAAACCGACAAAAAAAGAATGAGACAGGTAGTAGTTGCCGTAGAAGGTGGAAGGTGGAACCCACAGCCGGGAGCTAACTGGGTAATTAACCTGAATTGTAGCTGGTCACATACAGTTTTTTTTTTTTTTTTGAGACGGAGTCTCACTCTGTCGCCCAGGCTGGAGTGCAGTGGTGTGATCTCAGTTCACTGCAACCTCTGCCTCCTGGGTTCAAGTGATTCTCCTGCCTCAGCCTCCCGAGTAGCTGGGATTATAGTGCACCACCAAGCCCGACTAATTTTTCTATTTTTAGTAGAGATGGGGTTTCACCATGTTAGCCAGGCTGGTCTCCAACTGCTGACCTCAAGTGATCTGCCCGCCTTGACTCCCAAAGTGCTGGGATTACAGGCGTGAGCCACTGCACCCAGCTGGGTGACTTTTTTATTGCCTCTCTGAGAAGGTTAAGCCTGCCTCTGAATTATTGTCAGGAAAACAGTGTCATCAGGTCAGTTCTCCAGCAAAAAATCTTTCCTCCCAGTTATCGGGAGGAAATGATCTACTTGAATGATACTAAAGATAGAATCTGTTGTTTTTGGCGACGTTATGAGCACATTTCAATCCTAATCCAAAGGATTTTCATTGAACTAGTTCACTAATAATCTGGCCAACGAGGAAGACAAACAGGGCTGACCCTAAAAAGACAATTCCCATCCAAGCAGAGAGAGAGATGGAGTTACTCACGCCAAGTCAGAAAGTCATTTTCAGGGGCATTTGGAAATCTTTGGAGTGAACTTCCCGATGCTATGAACATTGTTTGAGACCCTGGAGACACTGCCTGTGTCACTGTGGGTTTCCCAGCTTCCAGCCGGGGAACTCCAGACTCCAGCCGGGGACAGCTGGGTGTGGAGGAGCGGATGTGGAGGGAACGCCAGCAGCACAAACAGCAGCTCTCCTCCCGGCCGGCAGACACATGGAAGGACAGCCTCGTTCAGCCTCATTCAGCCGCGAGCCAGAAATGCTCCAATTGTTCAGAAGACCCTGGGCGACTCAGCACCGGATATGAGCGCACATTCTGCCAGGAGGACGTTGTCAGGAGCCACGCGTGGCTCATCTGTTTTTGACACAGAGGGGATATTGATGACCAGCCACTGATTTCAGAAGACAGAGAAGGGGTGCTTTCCTCTCTGGAAGGAGGGGAAACTTCGAAGCAAACAGTGCTCCAAAGAAGAAAGGAATCGGTTGTTCTAGAACTAAAGAAGGGAAACGACAATCCGTCTCTTTAGACCTTAGAGAAAAAAAAAAAAATGAAGAAGGCGGTATATTCCCAGCAGATCGGTAAAAGCTGTAAGGAAAAGTTTTGGCAGACATCCCAGGAATAAATATGAGGAAAAGGTTAGAATTCTTCTTTATGATAAAAAGATATTTATTTCCTTGACAAATCCTCAGTGATGAATTCCTTACATAAAAGATGTCCCAGGAGACCACGGGAAATAATGCCACATTGCAGACTGCAGGATAAACGTGTCATCTCTGGGGACTGTTATAGAGAATTGGATGTGATTTTTAACATGAAAAAATGCATGCTTGGAGAACTTTTCATCAGGCTTAGAAATTTTAGAAATAAAATAGTTCATTTCAGAGAGCATTGAAATTGAAGCTCTTTGAAAAGCAAGCACCTTTTGATGGTGGCTGGGAGTCTCTGGAAGAGCTTTGCTTTCTGGCTAGATTCCATGGCTCACTGGCACTTGGTGAAGAGTGCAAATGTAATTTAACAGAGAGAGAGGAGAATGGAAAAAAATAACTGAACGTTCATTTAAAAAAATTAGCAGCATCCAGTAAAATACCCAGCTGAAACTATGGTTTGTAAATCCTACAGTTTCCATTTCTTAGGCTGTGAAATGAGGGAGCTGATCTATCTTCTGGCTCCAAGCTTGTTAGGCTATTGCAATACCAACGTTTGCAGGTTAACTGTGAATTTCAGTCATCCTCATTCTGTGCTCCCAGCAAAGGAGCACTGCAACAGAGGGCTGGCCCTAAATGGGAACAGAGAAACGCTCGTGGGAAGTGATAGTTATATCTCTTTTTAGTATTTAAAATTTCATCACAGTCCTACCCAGTCAGGAGGCTGAGGCAGGAGGATCGCTTAAGCCCAGGAGTTTGAGGCTGGAGTGAGCTAGCACTGCGCCACTGCACTCAGGGCGACAGAGCGAGACCCTGTCTCAAAAAATAGTTATCATTGGAAAGTCATTCATTTAGGTTATACGTTGTCATTTGGTCCTGGTTCCCTTTAGTGGGCAAATACTCCTTTATTAGTAACACCTCAGGGGATAAATATAGCTGTGTAAATGACTTTGTTTTTATTTCCCCCAAAATAAGAACAGAAAGGGATAACGACTCTGTCTCCCTCTCAATTTTGACTCAGGCCAGTCCTGCTCAAACATGTCCAGAACCATCCATTCCCCAGAAAGAGATTTCGCAGCTCTCCCTGGGCACACGGTCCAGCATAAACAAACCCTGGCACAATCCGACTTTGGCTGCGCCCTGGGGCAGAGCAGAGGCTATGACCAAAATTAAGGCCCCTGGAATCCTGTCCATTGTTAGACCTAAAAGGAGAGGCCACAGGCCATGGGTAATGGAGGACTTTAAAAGGCCAGGAACAGAGATACAGGGAGGAGAAGGAGGAAGGACACAAAAGAGAAGGGATGAAGACAAAACCGAAAAACGTCGTGTGATTTATATCAGCGCAAGGCAGTGAATTTTGAGCTGAACACAGCCGCCATCATGACGCTGACAGAGCCTATCAGCTCCCCTCTCTGTTTGGAGAGATGTCAGATAGCTGGCACTCTCATTGTTACATTAGTTATTAATAAACTCCTTAACAATGGGAGGAAGTGCTAGCATTCAGAGAATGGGAGTGTGTCAACAGCTGAGGACTGAATGTGGACGGATCCCAGGCAATGCCAGGCCCATGTTTAGCACAGCCTGTTTTCTCCCAGAAGAGAAAGTGTCAGAGCCAGGGTACAATGACAGACTGCAAGTTTTGTTTCATTTCTCGTTTTTTAAACCCAAGATCCATCACCAGATTCTTTGCAATCTTGCTGATCACACTGCAGATGACTCAATGGCCATCTCAGTAATCACACAGCCAAATTCCTACTTGAAAACACAACACATCCCTTAGTTTTACAGAGAATGGGTCGTTTATGGCCCTAGACTTCTAGTCAAGAAGCCAAGATCAGCCTCATCATCTCATTTAAGAAACGCTGCAGTCCCATTTTTTCATTTCAGTGGTTAATACAACAAGCCACACGTCCCTGCAGCACACTGGGTATTTCCTAAGTGGGTTTGTGCTATTTTCCTTAAAAAGCCTGAGAACAAAAACTAACTCTCCTAACTCCCATTGAAATCGGAACTGTTCTCTGATGGCTTGGCCAGGTGTGGTGGCTCAAGCCTGTAATCCCAGCATGTTGGGAGGCCGAGGCAGGCAGCTCACTGGAGCTCAAGAGTTCGAGACCATCCTGGCCAACATCATGAAACCCCATCTCTACTAAAAATACAAAAATTAGCCAAATGTGGTGGTGGGCAACTGTAGTCCCAGCTGCTCAGGAGGCTGAGGCAGGAGAATCGCAGAGAACCCGGGAGGAAGAGGTTGCAGTGAGCCGAGATCATGCCACTGCACTCCAGCCTGGGCGACAGAGCAAGACTCCATCTCAAAAAACAAAATGAATGAATGAATGAGCTGTTCTCTGATGGCAAATCCCCAAAACAACACTTAGAACAAATCTCAGGCTGTGTCTCTTTCAGACAAGCTATGAATGGGCTGTGTGTCTTCACCTACAACGATACACCCAGTTATTGTTGCTTTGTTGTTGTTATTCCCTTTTTTCTCCCCTCCAACATTTTCTGGAATTTCAAGTAATATGAGATGGGAAGGAAGGAATAAACCCATTCAAATTCTTTCAACATGGATTTTGGATTCTTTTTTAAAAAGACCCTGAACATGTCTTAACCAGATGGTTTGAATTCATAGTTGTTCTCTCAAACTGTACCTGAACTTTCTGGAAATGTGTTACCTGAAGACTTAGGAGCGAAAGCAACAGAGAGACGCAGCTACAAATGTGGAAGCAATCACCGGGCTGTCACAGGGCAGAGTGAATCCAATGCACCCTGCCTGCTCCCCCTCCAGTGGTCAATAACAGAGGCACTGAGCCCCTGCACAAATGGATTCAGGACGCAGGTTCCACGACCTTCCTCCCATCTGAATGCCACTCAGTGCTGCATGGGGAGGTGAGAATTTCATTCCTTTTCTTCCAACACAGGCTTACAGCTCTGATTCAGATGGTTCACCACCTCTAAGGGCCTCCACTTAAATACAGGTCTATGGGGTCTCACAGGGGACAGCTCTGTGTATCACTACTGTGGGATTCAGGGTCCTGGTCTCAAGCCTTAACCAATCACTTTAACTATGTTGAAATCATCTGCCATTGAGTCATCTGCAGTGTGATGAGCAGGACTGTCAAGAATCTGGTGACGGCAATAGCAAAGACTTGGAACCAACCTAAATGTCCAACAACGATAGACTGGATTAAGAAAATGTGGCACATATACACCATGGAATACTATGCAGCCATAAAAAATGATGAGTTCATGTCCTTTGTAGGGACATGGATGAAACTGGAAACCATCATTCTCAGCAAACTATTGCAAGGACAAGAAACCAAACACCACATGTTCTCACTCATAGGTGGGAATTGAACAATGAGAACACTTGGACACAGGAAGGGGAACATCACACACTGGGGACTGTTGTGGGGTGGGGGGCAGGGGGAGGGATAGCATTAGGAGATATACCTAATACTAAATGACGAGTTAATGGGTACAGCACACCAACATGGCACATGTATACGTATATAACAAACCTGCACCTTGTGCACATGTACCCTAAAACTTAAAGTATAATAATAAAAAAATTAAAAAATTTACTATTAAAAAAAAGAATCTGTTGATGGATCTTGGGTTTAAAAAATAAAAATGAAGCAAAATCTACAGTCAACTATGTTGACTTTTTTATTTGAAATGCTAATCCGTGGCTCAGCGCATTGGTAGGTATGGATATTGACTTTTTTATTTATTTACTTATTTTAGAGACAGAGTCTCGCTCTGTCTCGCAGGCTGGAATGCAGTGGTGTAATTTCAGCTCACTGCAACCTCTGCCTCCTAGCTAGGCTCAAGTAACTCTCCTGCCTCAGCCTCCCAAGTATCTGGGATTACAGGTGTGTAATTACACACCTAGCTAATTTTTGTATTTTTGGTAGAGACTGGATTTCATCATGTTGGCCAGGCTAGTCTCGAACTCCTGCCTGCCTTGGCCTCCCAAAGTGCTGGGATTACAGGCCTGGGCCATTGCACCTGGCCTGGCTTCTTTAATAGGTATCAATGACATTCTTCATTTCTTCAGCATCTGAGGCCTCAGATACCAAGTCCTAGACTTCAGTAATTTTAAAGGTAATTATGCGTCCTTCAACAGGCAAACCACCTTCAAAGTTACTAATAGTTTAGAAACATTTTACATCTTTTTTTAAAATCAATGAGCAGTACACAAACTCTTTGCGCGGGGGGTGGTGGGGGGCTATAACTTTGTAAAATGCTGTGTATAGTACCTGGCAGAGTTGGAAGCTAGCAGAAATGTTTATACCACAGAAATCTTACAGTGTTGTGACATGGCTCAGACACACCATGATTTGGGTTTAGATGAGGGTCAGAGAATAATTGAAAGACGACAAGATGGATACTACTGCAGGACACTGACGTGACACAAACTTTAAAGGTCTCATACCAGTGTGACAAAGGTTTACAATATAATTTGGGAAAAAAAATGCTGGAGGCAGATCCTATGGGCGATATCAGCAAGGCCCAAGGTACCATACACTCTAAGAACATAGAAGATTCTTCTTTTTTTTTTTTCTTTTAAGAGACAGGGTCTCACTCTGTCACCTAGGCTGTTAGTATAGTGATACCATCATAGCTCACTACAGCCTTGAACTCCTGGGCTCACGTGATCCTCCAGCCTCAGCCTCCCAAGTAGTGGGAAATACAAGCATGCACCAACCATGTCCAGCTATATTAAGAAGATTTTTTTTTTTTTTTTTGGTACAGATGGTGTCTTGCTATGTTGCCAAGGCTGGTCTGGAACTCCTGGCTTCAAGTGATCCTCCCCACCGCCCCAAACCTCTACCCTCCCGAATAGGCATGAGCCACTGTGCTGGGGTGAATATTCCTAAAGCACAGCACATGCAGGAGTCTTATTAGTATCCTTCACAATTTAATTTAATTTCAATAACTGTGCATCAAACACCTAGTGGGTGTTGGGTACTGGGCAAGCATTAGAAAATTCTGAAATGGAAACTAGTTTCTCAAAATGCTTTTAAGGAACAATTATTAGACACTATCTAACAAGGAGGTGAAAGAGAGATAACAGTTGACCCAACTGGACACTGGGTTATATGTATCACCTTTTCTGAATGAACGTCAGAAAATAAAATCCGGCAAGTGTAATAAGAGTATTAACAATCAGAGCTCTCCTGGAATTGCAAGCAGCGGGGCTTGTCCCCTTTGTGGGAACACATTCTAGGCAAGAGGGCAGAAAGGCAGGAAGAAAGGGATGGAGATGAGCCAGCCGCCTAGATCTTCAGGCCAAGGCTAGATTTCCCCATTGCAAGGGATGTGGAATCAGCCCCTTCCAGATGGCGCTGCTAATGCTTTCATCACGGGAAAGCTTTATCCTCCTGGTGCAAGGAAACACAGGCAGCCGTCAGCCATCCCAGCGGGAGGGAGAACAAGATCTAGGGGTGCTAGAAATTCCCTTTGTTCCCTGATGGAATGTTTCCTGTTTGCAGTGCGTCCCCCCACTGTCTTGGCCCTCCTAAGTCACAGGAGGTGGGTGTGGGGCACCCCAAGGAGCCTCCACCCTGGCACTAAAGGATGTTTTTCAGGCTCAAACTTGCAGGGCTGGTAAGAGTGGGACCTGCCCTCGGGTTGAGTCATGGGGCTTTCTCACCTTCTCACCAGGGTTTCTTCTTGCTCAGCTGTGCAGCTGCAGAAAGGGCTGAGGGCACTGAAGCTGACAATGGGATACGCTCTGCAAGTGGCCCCAGCTGCTACTAGTAACTCCTAATCACCTCAGCCTGGGGCCCCAGCACTGAATGATAAAGCATTTGAAGATCGCTTCATTGTATTGGTATACCGATGCTTATCTATTAGGTGTACAGATGGATTAAGCAGGAAGGTTTTCTTAGGATTTCTCTTCTAGCCCACCAGATTGATTAGCAAAGTCCAGCCTGTGGGGAGTCATAGAGATGTACTGCTTTTAAGTCTTAAAGACGCTTGGATTTCATTTCTGTGTGTGTGTGAGAGAGACACAGTCTCACTCTGCCGCTCAGGCTGGAGTACAGTAGCATCATCTTAGCTCACTGCAACCTCCGCCTCCTGAGTTCAAGTGATTCTCCTGCCTCAGCCTCAAAAATAACTGGGATTACAGGTGTGCACCACCATGCCTGGCTAAGTTTTGTATTTTTAGTAGAGATGGGCTTTCACCATGTTAGCTAGGCTGGTCTCAAACTCCTGGCCTCAAACGATCCGCCTGCCTTGGCCTCCCAAAGTGCTGGGATTACAGGCGTGAGCCACCGCGCCCAGCCAGATTTCATTTCTGATGGTGCATGATGTCAATTTCATCTCAGGAGGTTTGGGGCTCCTGTTCACAGCCTCATCTATAGCTGCTATTAAGGTAAATTGTTGCCTTGGTGCCCCCTGGAGTCTGCCAGATACAAGGGGGCCCGTGCAGATGGACCAGGACACGGGCTTAAAACTGGGCACACCTGGGTTCTATGATCCTGAGCAACCCACCCACCCCAAGCTTGTCTCTTCCTCAGCAACAAGAGAGTCTCTCCAATTAAAGTGACTAGACCAGCAGCATCAGCCTCACTTGGAAACTTGTTAGAGGTGTAAATTCTCAGGCTCTCCCCAGACCTACAGAATCAGGAGCTCTGAGAGGGGTTTTGACAAGCCCTCCAAGTGGTTTCGATGCATGCCGAAGTTTGAGAACCACTGAGCTTCAAGAATCCAAGCTGAAGTCAGCCAGATTCCCTATGCTAAGGGGGAAGGTGGGCTGATAGATGCAGCCTCTCTAATCTGACACTGGGTTTTCACAGGGTTAGGAAAAAACGCGATTGTAGGTTGTGTTTAAAACACAAACAAGGTGTTGGCTCTGACTCTGCTCTAGGTCATTCAGCAGGAGACTGGGAGCGGCTGTAATTCGAGGTAGGGGTCTTGGGCTTTGAATTTCATTCTCTTTGATCCTTGAAGACAACATTCTCTGCAGTCTTCATGGCCAACTCCCAAGCTTCAGAAAGAATGAGCATTGACCCCATTTTTTTGGATGAAATATTTTCGAAGAACTTAAGGCAGGGAGGGGTTGACAATGGACCCCAGGTGATGTGGCAGAGGCAGATCTAGGTTTATGGGGCTTGAAGCTTATAAAATTTTAGCGGCTTTTTTTTTTTTTTTTTTTTTGAGACAGAGTCTTGCTCTGTTGCCCAGGCTGGAGTGCACTGGCACGATCTCTGCTCACTGCAACCTCTGCCTCCTGAGTTCAAGTGATTCTCCTGCCTCAGCCTGCCAAGTAGTGGGATTATAGGTGTGCACCACCACACTCGGCTAATTTTTGTATTTTTAGTAGAGATGCGGTTTCACTGTGTTGGCCAGACTGGTCTCCAACTCCTGACCTCAGGTGATCCACCTGCCTCGGCCTCCCAAAGTGCTGAGATTACAGGCCTGAGCCACCACACTGGCCTTTAGCGGTTCTACTGAAGAAAAATACAAAACGTATTATGTTCACAGATTTTATAAAAACACATGACCATGTGAACACACTGCTAAGGTCCCCGGAGGGCCTCAGCCTGTCCAAGGATGGGCCTTCAACTTAACGCTCCACTCACCAGAACAGTAACCTCGCCTCTCAGTCCAGGAAGGATGTCTGTCCCCTCTCTGGTCCTTTAAATTTTTCCTGGCTATGATTGGATCACACCAGCCCAGAAGCTAACGAGACAATTTTTAGCTCCTCTTCCTCTCCTGTCTTTTCCTTTTCGTTATTGTTTACAGCCACTATATATAGTAATATAAATTACCAGGGAAGATTTCTTGCCTTCTTTGCATGGCTCAGAGACAGCTGCACGGTTCCTACATCAATCAGGTTTTTTTCTCATGTTCCACTTTTCTTTTTTTGTTTTTTGAGACAGGGTCTTGCTCTGTCACCCAGGTTGGAGGGCAGTGCAGTCACTGCTCACTGCAGCCTCAACCTCCAGGGTTCAGTGATCCTCCCTACTCAGCCTCCCAAGTAGCTGGGACTACAGGTGCTGTGCCACCACACCTGGCTAATTTTTTTTTTTTTTTTGGTAGAGACGGGGTCTCATTATATTGCCCAGGCTGGTCTTAAACTCCTTGGCCTCAAGTGATTCTCCAGCCTCGGCCTCCCACAGTGCTGGGATTAGAGGTGTGAGCCACCGTGCCCGGCCACAATGCCCTTTTCTAACATTTCCAAACCACGGCTGCCTCCCTTCCTCTCTGCTTCTTTCAAACCCACTCCTCCTCCTGCCATTTCAGTAAATGACACCCCCCTCTTTAAGTCAGTCAGATCCAGGACCTTGGAACTCCTCTGTCCCTCCCAACATCAAAAGACAAAATGACTTGGCCAAGGCTGGCGGAAGCGGACGACGGCACCAGATCTCTGACTCGCCATTTCAAAAGGCACTGAATGGAGAGATCACGCCCTGTGACACGATGGAGAGAGTATTCCGCATTTTTAAAAGCTGGAGAAACCCACCTGGGAGTAGAATGCAGTGTCTCCTGGCACCAGATCCTGAAATTCACAACACACAAGTGGGCACATGAGCGGATTCCACTTTTCACCCTTGGACCTGACATTCCCGACAGCTTGCCACTGGCATTGTGAAACGCTCTGGGGGGTACCTGAAGACACTTAAGTGTGACCACCAGGCCTTCTTGCACTGCGTGGTTCTACTGATGCTTTTTTTTTTTTTTTTCCCTTCCACTATTTGATTCCTGGGAGCAGTTTTCTCAGATTCGCATTTGGATCCCAACCTTGGTCTGGAAAGCAAAGCCAGCTTTGGGGCAGCTTGCCCTGCAGTCTCCCCAGCTGCAGCTCTCCCCACCTTCCTGGTCCCCTCTGGGGTCCCAGCCATGCTCGGGGGGCATCCCTCCAGCTGGCCTCTGCCTACCTGAAGACAGCAGGCTGCCGCTGCTGCCGCTGATGATCTTCCCCTTGCTGCCCATGTTGGCCAGCTTCGAGGTCTTCAGCGTCCCCGTCTCGGTCAGGTCGATGGCGATCTCACTCAGGCTGCGTGCTGCATGGATTTTGGACTGGAATGGAAAGGGAAGCAGGTCAAAGAAGTGACGCTCACCTTGCGGAAAGGACAGTCATCCCTCGCCTGCCCCTGCTCACCGTCTTGACATTCCGCAAAGGGACTTATCTCCCTGACTAATGTGCAGCATTTTTGTTTGCATCCCTTGGCCTAATCATTAATCACCGACACTCTCTGCGAAGAGCAGAGGCAGCTCAAGAGCTGCATCAATGGAGGATGTTCTAAGCCTCCGATTCTGTAGGCTGCACTGCTTTGTGCTTAAGAGAATGTCCTGATTTAGGAAAAGTGACTTAATCTCATTGAGCTTTATTATTCCCAGCCACAAAACACGGTAGATGCCACTCACCACCCAGGGGTTGGTTCGGGTCAAAGGAGAGAAAGTGTGGGAAGGGTGTTCCTCCCCTCCCAACTCCCCTGTCCTCCCCTCTTCCTCCTTATCTGCCTGGCACACAGCTCTCAACAAACACTGTGGTTATAATTATTTCGTGCTTAAACAAGGAGGAGAAAATGATTTTCAGTGCTGTGAAAGACCTAAGAGATTTAAACCTCTTAAATAGTTTGCCATGTGGTCATGGAAAGTTTAGCTGATGAAGAAGTGACAGTGGTTCTCCAGCTTGGGCATCATAGCAAGATCCCATCTATACAAAAAAATTAGCCAGGTGTGGTAGTGCATGCCTGTAGTCCCAGCTACTGGGGAGGCTGAGACAAGAGGATTGCTTGAGCCCAGGAGTTGGAGGCTGCAGTGAGCTGTGATTGCACCATTGCACCCCAGCCTGGGCAACAAAGTGAGACCTTGTCTCTTAAAAAAAAAAAGAAATGACAATGACAGATCTCTAGACCTGCAATCACAGGGTGCATGATTGTGGAAAAACTGCTCATTTGGATTCTGGGGTCCCACCAATGAACGTCTGACACGGTGCTTTGCTTGTATTTTGATACCTAAGTACATGTTGCCCTAGTCTTCCTATTATGGTTCAAAGGACACTCCCTTTAATCCACGTTGATTGGCTCTATTTGGTTAAAAGTCACAGCAGGTAAGAATAATTAGAAAAAAAGTCTGTGTTCACATTGACATTCCTAAAAGCAGTGGTTTTTCAAAAAAAATTTTTTTTTTTTTTTTTTTTGAGACAGAGTCTCAGTCACCCAGGCTGGAGTGCAGTGGCCCAGTCTTGACTCTCTGCAACCTCTGCCTCCTGGGTTGAAGTGGTTTTCCTGCCTTAGCCTCCTGAGTAGTGGGGATTACAGGTGTCCACCACCACGCCCAGCTAATTTTTGTATTTTTAGTAGAGACGGGGGTTTTGCCATGTTGGCCAGGCTGGTCTCAAACTCCTGACCTCAGGTGATCCGCCTGCTGCAGCCTCCCAAAGTGCTGGGATTACAGGCGTGAGCCACCGCGCCTGGCTAAAGCAGTGGTTTTTATAAGGTATCTGCTCCAGTTTCTACCTTCGGTAGTGACAATGTGTTTGCATTTCCCACACGTGTGTCCAATGTTTGCTTGTTTTCTTCTTCAGGAAATCAACTTTTTGTGAGTGTGCTGAAGGCAACAGTCTTTGCCAGTACACAGAACTTGGTGAAAACAACTAGAAACGGTCACTTGCTCATCTGTCCTTTCTGTGGCCACTGTCTACAGCACACACACGGGCTGGGCGAGGTTCACCATTGTAGCTTCCTGCCTGGCCTGTGGAACCCAAGGTCTTTCCCACACAGGAGAAAGCAGGCATGGGGGTGGTGGCGAAGGCCATGGAGGGGTGTGGACCCACCACTCCTGGATGCCCTGTGTACAGCCTTCCTTCCGTGCCCGGGGGCCCTTACTGTCCAGCCAGGGCTGTCTGAATGCCTGCAGCTCTGCCCTTCCTCTGCCCTCGATGTTGCTGTCCACACTGGCAAGGACAACAACTTCCGACTTCATGTTAACACGATGGAAGTCCGCGGGCCGGAGGAAACACTGAGGCATGGCGCTTGTTTTCTTCACCTGGTGTGAACTGTCTTCCTCCTCCTCCTCCTCCCTACCCCGTGGGCCTTTCCTCGACTTATGCTTCCTTCCTAACCTCAACTTTTTTCCTTGCATTCAGACTGAAGTCGACTTCCTCAGGCGAATTTCCTTGTTCATAAAACAATCCTGGCTGCCAGGCCCTCGAAGGATTTTGGCTTGCCGCAGAAGGAAGGAAAAGGGCCTTTTATTTCATTTTGACACAGCCTATCATTTGCGCCCATCTGGTTGAGTTTTACCCTCTAAGCAAGCATGGCGAGTACAACCCATGACTTCCTTTCTTTCTACATCGCTCTGTTATGGAGACCCAGGTTTTAATAAAAAGTAGCCCACTCCCAAACGGTGATGTAACAATAACTCACGAAGGCCTAGACCAATTCAGTGCTGGGTGAAGGGTCTGGGCTCTGAAGTCAGAATGACCTGAATTAGAGCTGGGCATGGTGGCTCAAGCCTGTCCATCCCAGCACTTTGGGAGGCCGAGGTGGGTGGATCACTTGAGGCCAGGTATTTGAGAACAGCCTGGCTAACATGGCAAAACCCTGTCTCTACTAAAAATACAAAAATTAGACTTGTGTGATGGCACAAGCCTGTAGTCCCAGTTACTCTGGAGGCTGAGGCAGGAGAATTGCTTGAACCCGGGAGGCGGAGGTTGCAGTGAGCTGAGATCACGCCACTGCCTGATCTCATTCCAGGCTGGGTGCTAGAGTGAGACTCTGTCTAAAAAAAAAGACCTGACTTAGAATCTTGGCTCTTCCCAGTGAATCACTATCGGACTTTGACCCTTCACCTTCCTGATTCTCAGATACATGTTTGTAAAATGGAGGTCTTAAAACCCACATCCTAGAGTTGTGATAACTAAAGTAGATAATTTATGTAAAGGCCATCGTAATAAGAATAGGATCTACATTAGGGCCTGGCTGTAATTTGCTAACTGAGGTTAGATTGATGGCCCAACCAGATATTTTGGGGACCTCATTAATCACATGAAAAACTTATCCCCCTTGTCATACCAGAACTCTTGCCACACATCATTCTTAAAACAAAAATATGAGATCAAAAGGCATCTTTCCTAAAGGAGACTAGATTCCTGGAAGCCTTATGGAAGCTTTAGCAAACTACTGGATTTTTTTTTTTTTTTTTTGAGACAGAGTTTCACACTGTTGTCTAGGCTGGGGGAGTGCGGTGGCACGATCTCAGCTCACTGCAACCTCTGCCTCCTGGGTTCAAGCAATTCTCCTGCCTCAGCCTCCTGAGTAGCTGGGACTACACGTGTGGGCCACCACGCCCGGCTATTTTTAGTAGATACGGGGTTTTGTCATGTTGGCCAGGCTGGTGTCAAACCCCTGATCTTAGGTGATCTGCCCGACTCAGCCTCCCAAGTGCTGCGATTACAGGCATGAGCCACTGCGCCCGGCCGGGATTCTTTCCAGAATGGAAATATCACAGCGACCTAACAGACTCGGTGGAGAGAGGACCAGGAGGACCATGGGCATTGTCGGGGAGAGTCTCTCTTTGCAAAGTCAGGTCTCTGGGCTGACCTTAAGGAGTCCCCAGACTCTGGAACATTTTGGTCTGGGAGTCTTGCCTGATACACGTGACTCAGTCTTCTGACTGATATTGTGGGAACAAAGCTTCAATGTCCCTGTCCCCCTTTGACTCTGCCTTTGACCCTAAATGAAATGGAGAACTGCATCAGGGAGAGAAAAAAAAAGATTAGGAAGAAGGAAAGATGTTTGGATTGGGGGCCAATTCAAGAAGTCCCCACTCTGAGTTCAGAGGGAAAAGTGTCTAATGTCGACTCTAAACATTTTGAACTTTCAAATATTTTCCTGCAAAGTCTCTAAGACGTTCCTTGGCTCTGGGCTTCAGAGGCTGCTGGGATCTAGCAGACAACATTTCTGATCTCTGGGGTCAGCATAGAAGTTACCAATTATAATTGGTGCATGTGCAGCTTCTCATTCTGAAGGAGCTACAAATAACCAACCAGCACAGCCTCCCCCCGCCCTGTCTTAGATGGTAGAATGGTTTCTTGATGTATATGCATGGAGAGCTGATGCAGGGAGGGAGAGAGGGAGGGAGGGAGAGACAGGCAGAGAGAAAGAAGGAGAGATTTCCTTAAATGATTTGCACAGTGACCCTGAAAGAAGAAAAAAACCGAGTGTCAGGGGAGCACCTGAACCCTCATGGCTCCCCACCCTTGCTGACTCAAACCACTAGACCTCACTTGTCTCTCTCGGGTTGATAAACATCATTTGGGAGGCCTGGGCTTTGCTGAAGCTCTTCAGAGAAAGGAATGGTTGGCATGTCCCAGTACAGTAGAGTGTGAGCAGTGGCCAGGATGCCAGCCAGAACTGGCTGCCTAGAAATATTATGAAGCTCTCTGTCCCAGCCCTGTCGGCCATCACTCACCCAGAGGTAGTGCTGCCCATCAGAGATGAATCACATCGCTGTTCTATAAAGAACATTCCGGAAACAGAAAGGTGTTGTAATGTAATTCCCAAAGGGTATGTCATCATCTCTGATTTAATTTGCGGGCCTTTTAGAGAATTTAAACTTCATGCAAGTGTTGGCCAGCGATAGTATGCTAGATTAACTATGACATTAGTAAAAGATGGCACGTATTTCCTCAAGCAATTTCACAAACGTGGTGCCATTTGACCAATCACTAATTGAGGTCAGGAATTTCCTTTGCTGACAATTGGGGAAAGCAAAACACCAAGGATGAAAGACCCACCCGGGGTCCCAGAGCTGGAAAACAGAGGCCTCCAATTCCCACATAGAGGGTTGTGATCCTCACCTGTCACTGCAGGCTGGGGAACTGGTTCCTGTGAGAAGTGTGAGGGCTCTAGGACATCTGTGAGCATGCCAGGCTTCCTGGGAAATGTTCTCCTTCTCCTCCTGGGAGCGTGGGCATTTTCTTCAGTCCCCAAGGGTTACTTTTACAAAAGGGACAGCTGAAACATTCCTAATGCTATGGGCATTTGGTTTTACCTCCTAAAAGACATGTCTTGTTACTAAGTTATCTACAATAATCTTTTTTTTTTTTTTTTTTTCTGAGATGGAGTCTCACTCTGTCAACCAGGCTGGAGTGCAGTGGTGTGATCTCAGCTCACTGCAACCTCTGCCTCCTGGGTTCAAGCAATTCTTCTCCCTCAGCCTCCCTAGTAGCTGAGATTACAGATGCCTGCCACGATGCTTGGCTACTGTTTTTTTTTTTTTTTTTTTTTTTTGTATTTTTAGTAAAGACTGGGTTTCCCCATGTTTGCCAGGCTGGTCTCGAACTCCTGACCTCAAGTGATCTGCTCTCCTCGGCTTCCCAAAGTACTGAGATTACAGACGTGAGCCATGGTGGCCGGCCAATAATTTCCTTTTGAGATGTACTTGCTGTGTCAGTGAGTTGACCTGTTAGCCTGTTCAATAACAAGGCTTGCCAACTGCAGAATGAGCCCATCTTCCCAGGTGCAGCGGGAAAGCCATAAGAACAAGCTTCTTGAGATGCTCAAGAGACCGCCTATGCAAAAACCGGCGCAGAGAGGAGGAGCTTGAACAGCCAATGCTGTGCTATCCTCAGGGCGAGATACACCTTTTCCTCTTTCCACACTGTGGTACAGTGCATGGGGGGTCTGCCCTCAAGGGGAATTGGCAGTGGGGTTCAGGAGCATTGCCCAATCCCCTAACCCCCACCATCCATCACCCAACCACAGAGGGTGAAATTAACGTTCTCAGGTGTCGACCTCCAACTGTTGCCCCTGGACAGCAAAACCCTGACACCCACCCACTGTGTCAATATCGAGCATGAGTCAAAAACACTTTGGCCCCATTTCTTTTGATCTAATCGAGCTTCAAATTCCTGCGCTAGGACTAGGACCCATCACTGCCAGGAGAGCTGCGGAGAATACTGTCATTATTCCTAACAACAGAAATTCTCCGTCCTGCACACATTCATCCCAGAAAATGACCAAAAAGGGGGTCAGAAAGTAGAGGACAAAATATTTTACAAAGGAGAAAATGACGGCTGCAGGGGACAGACCCCAATTTAAAACTGAATTATGACTAAAGGGATTGTTTCATTTCTTCCTGTCCTCTTTTCTTCTTTTTTTTTTCTTTTAGTAGAGACGGGGGTCTCACTATGTTGCCCAGGCTGGTCTGGAATTCCTGAGCTCAAGTGATCCTCCTGCCTTGGCCTCCCGAAGCGCTGAGACTACAGATGTGAGCCACTGTGCCCAGCCCTGTCCTCTTTTCTTTCTCTTATCACCTCCCCCTTGACCCCCAATTCGCTCACTCTCCTCTTCCCCAGAAAAAGAGAAACCCCTTAAAATATGGATAAGATGGCAAAAGAGAAAGAACCCTAGAGGGCACCGATTCAGTGACTCTTGTGCCCAGTAAGTGGAGCATCTTGCCACCTTCTCCCAAGAACTCATGCGATGGAGGGAAATCCTCCGTAAGTGCTAGAAACCACTAGCCCAGGGGCCCAGGGTGACCTCAGTCTGTATTCCCCCAGCCCAAGCCAGCAGGATCTTGAGAGAAGCTGCAGGGCCATCTTGGCAGGGCTCTTCCCCTGAGGGAGAATGAATGGGAGTGGCTTGTGGAGGGCTGACAGGGGAGTCTGGGGAGACAGGGCTGGAGGAAGAGGGGGCAGAGTGTTGATATAAGCCCTGTGTGAACCAAGGAGACGTCATCCTCTCACCCACCAGAAAACGCAGCTGCGAGCCCAGAGTCGGGGGTGGTGACACCTCCTTGGAGGAAGTCTGTTTACCAAGGCCCCAGGCTCTAGGTCTACCTTAGGGAAACAGGGTAGTTGCCTTTTTTTTTTTTTTTAACGTTTCCAGTTTTGCATTAAAAAAAAAAATGGACTTGGCAGTTGGAACCGCCTGAGGGTTTTCACAGCAATTACCCTAAACAGTTAGGTGGTGTCTATTCGTTGAGAAAGATTCCTTTTTTCTTTTCAAAAGGAAGATAGTATACCACTGTTTAAACACCAAAAAGGGCTTGCCTTCACGCTGCTAGAGGATTCTCCCGAGGGCCAAAAGCACAGTGGGAATTCCTCAAAAGGGGCCTACCTGGCTGCAGTCAGCGGCTTGAGCGGCTCTGATGGTGGTCGGAGCCCCCTGGACCAAGATGCATGGAATGTGCCCTCTTGAAGAGCTAGTCTCATCCCTCCCATCTGTAGCCCTAAGAGGCAAGCCTGTACCTGTGCAAGCTATGGACCCGGGCAAGGGACATGGCGCCTCCCCCACCCATCCGATCCTCATTCCTAAACTAAGAGAGGCAGACAATGGCCCAGGCTGCTCTTAAGCTGGCTGAGGGCTTGGTGAGAGGTCTGGTCACTCACCTTACTTTGCTTTCTGTCCAGATAGAACTGGTGTTGGCTTATGGCCATAGCCCAGATGGACTTGATCAATGCCGGACATGCATACCACGTGTGCACTGCAATGCCGCTGTGCCCAAACGTCCTCCTTGTCACTGAAGCCCTGGGGAAGCAAGAATCACAAGGTTCAATCCCATTTCTGTTGAGAGAAACCATTTCTCAGTCAACAGCTTCTGTAGAGAACCCACTGCGTCCTAGAAGCCCTGGCGTAAAGATGATAGATGAGCTCTCACACACACCTAGGCGTACACACACACACATGCGCACACACCTTAGAGACATCATTGGCTGGCAAAGGCCACCTTCTGATTTTCTGACTCCCTAGAGTTCAGAATTTGGCCAAGCCTCGGCCTTGTCTGGGATAAGATGGGTCATCCTAGCTCACTGGATGGTCCTTTTTCGATCCTGGACTTGGCACTGGGCCAAGACAAACTTCGCAGACAGGAAAACCTTCAATGATGCTCCCTATGAGACAGGAAATGTGCCTACAGTGGGGATGAGTAAATTATTTTCTAATCACCACAGGCTACAGCGTCCCAGGGAATCGGGACTTCTTACATAACTAACCCAATGTTCCTTGAAGATTTGGTGATCAATTTCCAATCTATTCAGAGGGCAGGGAGGGTATAAAGAATCAGGAGAGGAAAGGCAGAGAGAAATGTGCCCAGCCCCAATTCCCCCAACCTCTGTCTATACATTTTATTTATATTTTTCAGATGGAGTCTTGCCCTGTCACCCAGGCTGGAGCGTGCTGGCAAGATCTCAGCTCACTGCAACCTCCACCTCCCAGGTTCAAGCAATTCTCCTGCTTCAGCCTTCTAAGTAGCTGGGATGACAGATGCCCCCCACCACTCCGGGCTAATTTTTTGTATTTTTAGTACAGACAGGGTTTCATCAGGCTGGTCTCTAACTCCCGGCCTCAGGTGATCCACCTGCCTCGGCCTCCCAAAGTGGTCAGATTACAGGCATGAGCCACCGCACCTGGCCCTGTCTATACATTTTTAAATCTACATGGAGTAATCAGACTTTAAAAGTGAAAATGGGAACTGCTGATCTCCACATTCATGGAGTTAGGGGGAGTTATATGGTCATGCTTTTAGTGAAGTATATTTTATAGGATAGGCAGATTATTTCGCAAATGAAATCTGAGAATGTGTGTTTGCATGTGTGTGTGTGTGTGTGTGTGCATGCATGTGAGACAAGTTGACAGGAAGGTGGGCTGGGATTTGGGGCATTTTACGTGGACATCAGAAACGAAATGTATGTTCTCAAGACTAACATATCTAATTTGGAAGAAACCTGGGGGTAATCAGGACTTGCAAACAATAACACTTTTTTTCATGGCTAATTTTCCCTTAAAGAAAACAAAGCTGCCAGCAATATCTTACTTTGGGCGGGGGTCGGGGGTGCTAAAGATTTAAAGTGGAGTCTTGTTCACCCTCACCTTTAAGGAGAAATTCAGATCTGGTGGTTAATGTTACTGAGTCCACACAGGTTTTTCCTCCCTTCGGTTCCAACAAAAGTGAAGGAAAAAAAAAAAAAAAAGCCAGCACGTGAAAGAGCACACAGTTGAAAATAATTGAAAAAAGGAGCCAGGGAGAGAGTGAGGGGGAGATCCCTCGCCAGTCTCTCTAAATTTAAAAGAAAACAGCGATCTGTGCTCCCAGCTTGGCTTCCATAGCAGTTCTTGCTCTTGGAAATAAATGAATGACTTTTTTTTCCCCCCCAGAAAAGCTGAATTAGACAAGAAAAGTATCTTGAAAGGTGATGCAAGGCTAGGTACCTCCATTTCTCAGGTACCGGGAGGGCAGAAGAGTTCCCCGGAGCATCTAAATCAGATACTCAGAGTTCTTCTCCTGCTCTATTATTACTTTATCTCCTCTCCTCATCTTTCGCTTCAAGCCCTTCCTATTTTACCCAAACCGTAGAAGTGAAATATTGGCCCAGCCTGGAGAAGCTCAGAAATGAAGCTAAGCATTGAGTTAGGATGCCCAGGGGGAGAAAGTGCACAGTGTTGTCCAGTGCCCCACAGGGAATGGTGCAATCACACCTGAGCCCATCGGCCCAGAAAGCAGCCTCTGCCCTGAATCATTCCCATCGATTACATCTTCACTAAATGACCGTATCTGGCGCTGCCCATCCTATTATTGCAGTTCTGACTGCCTTCCTGGCTTGGGGGAGGGGCTGAGCCCGGAACACCAAACTAACGTGAGGCCAATCACATTCCTCTTCCCTACCTCAAATAAGCAAGGCCACAAGCAATAGGATGACACATTCAACTTAAAAAGCACCGCGAGGTTCACTTCAAAGTAACTGGAAGAGAGGACTTGCAATGATACCAACATAAAAATAGTAAACACTGAGGCGGGCGGATCACGAGGTCAAGAGATTGAGACCATCCTGGCCAACATGATGAAATCCCATCTCTACTAAAAATAAAAAAATTAGCTGGGTGTAGTGGCGCACGCCTGTAGTCCCAGCTACTTGGGAGGCTGAGGCAGGAGAATTGCTTGAACCTGGAAGGTGGAGGGTGCAGTGAGCCGAGATGGCGCCACTGCATTCCAGCCTGGGGACAAAGTGAGACTCTGTCTCAAAAAACAAAACAAACAAACAAACAAACAAAAAACCACTCAAGGCCATGGATACCCCACGTACCCTGCCTTGATCATTCCATGTTCTACGCATGTAACGCACTCACACGTGGCTCATGAATACGTGAAATAGTAACTCTCAATACAAGAGAAAAAAGGCACCACTAGGATGTGAAAAAGAGAACTGAGTGCAAGAAAGATCTTACAGCTCATAGCTCTGGCTCTGCCACCATGCTAAATAACTGACCTGAAGCCATTTCCTTTCCTTGTGTGTCTTTAATGCTGAAGTCATCCTGGGTCTCCACCTCTGGCCTCCCTGGGCCTCTCCCCCATTCCTGCCTGTCTGCAGGCTAACTCAGTGTACTCAGAGCGAGTTTGCCTGGGACGAGACAGCTCTGCTTCTTCCTCTGGGCTCCTCCAACTCCCACTTCCCTCCAGCCAGACCCTCCCTCATTTCTTTATCCTAATTGAGAAGCCCCCACCTGACATCTATATCCCCCTGAGGCCCTACCACGTGGCTTTAATCCTAGTTACCCCTCCAGGTCAGACCTCTCCTTCCTGGTAAGCCTCTCCCTTCCTGACCAGCCAGGCCTCTGGTGACCCTGTCCTTCACCCTTCATGGCCCACGACGTCTGGCCCTTCTGTACAGTATAGAGATAAAGGGCATGAGCTCTGGAGCCAGACCTCCTAGGTTCAAATCCTGCCTCTCCTGTATACTAGCTACTTGTCGTCTAGAGCAGGTTTCTTTGTTTCTTGTGACACTCCATGAGTTCCTTCTTCTCAGCCAGGTTCCAGGCAGTGGCTCAAGCCTGTAATCCCAGCACTTTGAGAGGCCAAGATGGGAGGATTGCTTGAGCTTGGGAATTTGAGACCAGCCTGGGCAACACTGTGAGACCCAGTCTCTCCAAAAAAAAAAAAAAAAAAGCTGGGTACGGTGGTGTGTACCTATAGTCCCAGCTACTCGGGAGGCTGAGGCTGAGGTGGGAGAATTGCTTGAGCCTGGAAGGTGGAGGCTGCAGTGAGCTATGATTGCACCACTGCATTCCAGCATGGGTGACAGAATGAGACCGTGTCTCAAAAAAAAAGTTCCTTCTTCTGCCTGTCTTCTCAGTTACACTAGAAGATCTTTAAGGAAGAAGACCCTGCCTCCGACTTCCTTCCTTCCCTGCCACAGCACCCGACAAGGACACAGAAGCTTCGCAAGAAACATGACATTGATCACTGCTGTCTAATAGGCGACGGGCCCACTGAATAGTCACGTGCGAGATCTAGATTCTTTCCTATATCCCTGGGCTTTGGTAAAGACAGTTTAGCAGTACTCACCAATAGGGCGACAGACGCACAGAGAACACGAACACACATGTGCAGATATATGCATGCGTGGTTAAAGGATTTGTCCAAGGTGCCTGGGTGTTCACTGAATTCCCAGCAGAGCACAGGCATGGTGGAGGGTCTATTCCCTGTGCTCAGCCCCTTAGATTGCCAGCCCCTCATTTTTATCCTATGGAGCATCCCCTTTCTGCATCTGACCCATTGTGGCAAAGTTCATTTCACTCTTTCTGTACTTAAATTTCCCCTCTCTTACATGCCTAAGAACCTGGTCCAATTCAGTTCACCTGGAAAATGAACAGTGAGTTTCTTCTTGGCTGGAATATTATTTTTGAAATCTCCCCGCCCACCCCACTTGGCCTGCACAGATGGATCTGTGCTCCATGGAGTGGGGCTTCTGGCCGCGAAACCCCTTGCAGGGCCCTGAGAAACACCGGATAAAATATTTTTCTGTTAAAGGCTACTATTTTCACCTGACTGTGGAGATGCAGAAGCTCTCAGCTGCTCTCCACTAACTATTCCTGTAGTAACCGTGGTGCTGAGATAAGCTCATCCCCTACACAGGAGTGGCTGTTTCAGGCAGATTACCCTGGAGGGCAAGCACGGCTTCATTCCTACCAGGTTATCACGGGCTGCAGGAACAGGGGCTACTGCACAGGTCCAAGCCCTCTCACTGGGCGGGGTAACTCCAAATCTCCCTCCTGTCCAGAGCTCATGGGGAGGGACTGCAGCTTGTTTTGAGCATCAGAAGCCATGTGTGAGCTGGAATTGGTGCCAAGTCCTCCTTCTAAGCCCAGGGCTGGAGTGTCAACAGCGCCTAAAATCCACTTTTGCTCCTCTGTAGAGTCTGATCTTTTTTCTGTCTCCCTGGGGCTACCTTCTTATTGTAAATGTCTCTGGCCTTATGGAAAGTGATTTCTTAGTTGTCAGGCCTGGTTTTAGGGAATTACGCTGCTGTTTTTGGGGATGCATATAACTTTAGGTCCAGCGGCAGACAAAGAGAGGAAAACAGTGGGTATGAGCTGCCCAGACCCCAGCCACTTGGGGCTCCCTGCATTCCAACCTGGGGCCCCACTGTCTCGCATCTGACTTAAGAGTACAGGGACTTTTTACAACCCTGGTGCTCTCTGGGGTACGATTTTGGGTGGAGGGAAAAATAATTTCATTTCTTTCACATCCACCCACAATACTAACATCCTAAAATTACAGCTCCTGGAATAAAACAATGTAGCACAACTGCTTTGGTGACAAATTCATTTTCGCATTGACCGTCCTGCCTGAAATACTTTTAGAAGCTCTAATGAGGGATTCTTCAGACTCTTCTGTAGCAAAGGTTTCCTATGGGGACTTACTGGTGTGTGTTACAAAGTGCTATAAAGCTTCCTTCCAGTGCCCCGGCAGGTAAGACAAACACATACACTGACACACACACACACACACACACACGAGCCAGGGACACATGTGGCCAGATGAGACAGTCAGGGGATTGCTACTTACACACACGTGCGAACCCACTGCATTTATCAACACATGTAATTGAAAAGAAAGTTTCACTGTCTGATTTGAGCTCCATTCCCCAGGAGCCCCCACCCTCGCTCCCTGCTCCAAACTGACCATGAACAACGACAGCCCCAAAATAATATCAATAACACGCCCGGCAGAGAGCCACGCCATCCCGCAAGGAAAGGACTTTTCAAGCTTACCTGCGTGGGTCATGAACTTCCACGGAAAACTTCTTTTCTCTGAAGTACAGGTTTTCCAACTGTCTCCATTGGAATATCTGGACAGAAAACAGTGTAGTTTAAAACTCAGGAGGGGCTGGCTCCTGGGCCATCTTCCCCTCTCTGCTGGTTAACTTTCGACAGCTGGCAGTTTCCTTATCAAAACAGAGACCGTAGTCTGTGCCTCCTCCGCCTCTTGCTTGACACACACACACACATACACACACACGCAGCTCTCCAGTTCAAAACCAGGCAACGTGGGTGTGGATTTTCCTGCAGGTTCCTTAACTGGAACAAAACAAGTTCTTTTCAAGTTCTCTGCCTTCGGTCGGCCTTTGTTGGTTTGGTCGTGGCAGTCCCCAGCTTGGCAGACTTTTCCCTCCCAGGAGAGGGAGGAGAGGTGGGAGAGGGACCCAGCAGGGAAGGCGGCGGGTGAGGGGAGAGGAGCGAGAGGAGCGAGCGCTCAGGAGGGAGCGGTAGCCATCTGCGTGGAGTGCTGAACTGAGCTTCCTCCCCTCCAGTGCTGAAATGGGAAGGCGTTCAAATTCCCAGCCTCCCATCGGGACTCCACTTCCTGCTCACTAATGTGTAAGAGCCTTGCAAAGGGCGGAGGAGGCTGGGACCTTATTTCGGGGGCAGGCAACTCAGGATCACAGTGTGAGCTTGTCAAGCCCATTCTTCTTGCTGCAGCACAAAGAAAACCAAGAGTTCTGTCGCCCGGAAGGACGCTGCGGCCAGAGTCTCTCCCTCGAGCTTGGCCAGGGAGGGTGAGAAGTGGAATGAAGGGGCCCTGGCGGTCATTCCTCCTTCGGACCAGTGAGCTCGTTAACTAAGAAGCCGACTGTAATGTTTGGAAGTAATTAGGGCTGCATCCAATTGCTCCAGGAACGGGGTTCCTTTCATTGGATGAAAAAGAAAGTTACTTTAACCCTCTGGGAAATATCACAGGAGGTTCAACTTGTGTGCACACACATTTGCATTAGTATTTGCTGGTTACTGCATCACCTTCCACATACTGGGAATTTCGGTTTATTTTGCGGAAAGAAGTGGTAAAGTAGGAATCTTGTTCTTGTCTTTCTGCGGGGAACAGCTTCCCTGGGCTCCCCCCTTTCTCTGGCCACTGAGTTAAATGCTTTTCAGGGTCTTACCCCAGAGTCCTCGGACCTCAGCCTCCTGACCCTCTCTGACCTGCTCATGTTCTGCCCACCTTAGAGACGTGATGGCCATTTCCTGTATCTGACCCACCCTGTCTTCCCAGGCTGGGGACACTGCTAGTCAATGGTTGGCTAGTGGACCTAGCACCCCATATAAAACTGGGCTGGAATAAAAACTGCTTCTGGAATGGCCACATTCTTTTATCCTCACAATCTGCTCTCTGGAATTTTACAATTATTTTGTCTGCGTTAAGTACTGGGAAGGAGAATATCTATTATCTCTTATTACAGAGTTGCCCCTTTTGTCCCCGGCTCAGAGTGCATTTCACTCTGAAGCCCAAGGAAATTGTATTTTTCTTTCTTGTTAAGCATCAGCTCCAGGTGGGTGGAGAGACACTGCAAGGAAAGCAAATGGCCCAAAGCTCTATGTTGGCTGACAGCTTTGTGTCAGAGATTCAACAGCGCCTTAGCGGAGTCTATTACTAAAATACACAGACCCAGGTCTCATGGTCCTATCTGATGCTTGGCCACTATAAATCCTTCCATGAAAACACCCAAATTTCCTCTCTGGTCCCCAGGTATTATATATTCAGAGACATTCCACCTGAACTTAGCCAGAGCTACAAAAATACCAGAATGAACAGGTTCCACGACATTGGCCTCATAGCCTGGGGGCAGTACACTGAGCAAAGCGGTCAGGCAGGCAGGCTTTGTGGTCTGACTACATCTGTTTGAATCCAAGCTCCACTACTTTTTTTTTCTGAGACAGACTCTCACTGTGTCCCCCAGGCTGGAGTGCAGTGTCACGATCTCGGCTCACTGCAACCTCTGCCTCTCGGGTTCAAGCGATTATTGTGCCTCAACCTTCCAAGTAGCTGGGATTACAGGACTATGCCACCACACCTGGATAATTTTTGTATTTTTTAGTAGAGATGGGGTTTTGCCATGTTGGGCAGGCTGGTCTCCAACTCCTGGGCTCAAGTGATCTGCCCGCCTCGGCCTCCCAAAATTTTGGGATTACAGGCGTGAGCCACCGCGCCCAACTCAGGCTCTAAGCTGCTGGACCTGACACAAGTTACAGCATTTCCTTTAGCCTCAGTTTTCCCCTCTGTAAAATGGCAAAAATAACCCCTCTAAGGTAGATCTCAGCAGCCACAGATCGTAGCACAGTACCGGCACAAAGTGACCTTAGATCTTACTATGAATCCCAAATGCTCTTACTTCTCCCAAATCCTTGCAGATTAAAAGAGAGTAACTCCAGAACAACCAGAATCATTCTTTTCTTAGATTTCCTAACTCAAGCCCTGAGTTTTGGATTAAAAAAAATATATATATATTATGTGTGTGCTGCAAATCCTTAAATACAGAGAATTTTTCTCCCAGTGCCTCTCCCCTCCTCTCAGGTAAGGGATGTGGATGGTACTTCAATGAAAGGGTCCTGTTGGCTGCATACCACGGCGGTCCCTCAGCCCCTATCCTGCACCCGCCTTGCTCAGGCAAAGTGAAGTCTTGAACAGGATCGGCCTTCTGGGTGTGCGACCTGAGGGCCCTTTGCTCAGAAGGTCCTTGGCTTGATTTCCTGCTCTGCTGTTGATATCTTGAAATTCCTAATAGGTTTTTTTTTCTTTCTTTATATCTTTATTCTTTTTTTTGTCTTGTTGCTATACGCTTTTTAAAAAATTAATTTCCATAGGTTTTTGGGGAACAGGCGGTATTTGGTTAATTAGTAAGTTCCTTAGTGGTGATTTGTGAGATTTTGGTGTGCCCATCCCCTGAGCAGTGTACACTGAACCCACCTAATGGGTTTGATCAAGGGGCCCTGCATTTCCATTTTGCACTGGGCCCTGCTCATTGTGGACTTGATCCTGGCCTTAGGTCCTGGCATGTACTGGTGCTGGCAGGCTCTGTGGGGTAAGGTGCCTGCCAGCCTAATGGGCAGGCCTGAGAGGTGGGACCCTCAAGCCCTCCAAGAGAAGGAAAGAAAGCAGAACCAGGTGTGAGCACGCTTGAGAAAACCCCTGTGCCTTTCATGGGAAGCCCCCTCCCCACCCGATGAAGAACCCCAGAGCAGAATGCTCCGAGGGGTTGTTTCCCTGGCAACTCCTGTCTCCCCCATTCCATGCAAAATAAAACACAAACCAAGCTTTGCTTTAAGTGCTCCCTGATGCAATTCGGCGTGGAGAACTGCGCGTCTGCCAAAGAGCCCGAACAAAACCATCTGGACTCTGCTGCATGGCCCCGTCTGTGGCTGCTGTAGCTGCCCGTGGGAAGGCCCTGCCTCCAGCTTCTGCCCTTGGCTGCGAACCATGGAGTCCCGGCTCCCAGGCCTATCCCCGGGATGATGCACTAGACATTTTTGTGGCAGGGTGCAGAACAATGGATTCCCCCTGATGCTTGCTTTAAGCATGAATTTTTGTTTTGCAAATGCAATCCTGGGAAGGAAGGGTAAGAGTAAGGTGAAGGGATGGGTGGTTTTCAGGATCAGATTGTTGCATTGAGACATTAGAAGGGCCCAGGAACGGGCTGGGTATGGTGGCTCATGCCTGGAATCCCAGCACTTTGGGAGGCTGAGGTGGGCAGATCACTTGAGGTCAGGAGCTTGAGACCAGCCTGGGCCAACATAGCAAAACTCCGTCTCTGCGAAAAATACAAAATTTAGCTGGGTGTAGTGGTGGGCACCTGTAGTCCCAGCTACTTGGGAGGCTGAGACAAGAGAATCACTAGAACCCGGGAGGCAGAGGTTGCAGTGAGCCAGGATCACGCCACTGTACTCCAGCCTGGGCGACACAGCAAGACTCCTTCTTAAAACAAACACAAAAACAAAAGGGTCCCAGGAACAGAAGAGAAGGTGTGCATGTCAGAACAGTAGCCTGATCCTTTTCTCTTCACTTAGGAGGGAGGGGGTGAGCTAGGGAGCAGGAATATGAAGGCAGTAGGGACCAGGAGGGTGGAAGCAGCTGCCCCTTGCCCAGGGCCGGGGTGCAGCTTGCTGGAAAAACATCATGTTCTTCATGGGGTCTGGGGCATTTCTGCCCATGGGCCCTTGAGGCTTAGAAGTCCTGCCTGTTAAATACCTCACTCTGAGGCTGGCAGAGCAAACACAACAATCAAATCAACAAACAGGAGATGCTCCACCTTGCCTCCCCTTTGTAAACAGGGTAAGGTGGGCTCTGACTGAGCTGGTTTCGGGGCAGCCCCGATGGTCTGCGCCACCTCAGGGGAGCCTCCCGAGCTTGCGCTGACTCAGCGCAGCCGTCATAACCCACCACCATGTAAAGCTGCCAACACGCTCTGCCCCTCCGCATAAAAACACAGCAGGCACCCATAATGATCATCAGGATGACTGGGCCGGTTCCCTTAGAGATTTGTGTAACTGCTACGGCCAATTATATCCAAGGAGCTAATTAAAAAGCTAAAATACGTAGTTCTACCAATAATCAAAGAATGTATTAATTCATACCTATTAAATCAAGGGGTTTCTAGTGCATGTCATTTAGGCATCTTTAAAAAGCCCTGCAAACATCGTTCCTTTGATCTTTTGGCATCCCTCAAGAAGATCAAGTGGGAAATTTACTTCTTGGGTGAAACACGGCCCAGAGAAATTAAGGAAAACTGCCTAAGGCCACACAGCAAGTAAGTGAAGGAACCAGAAATAGAAGTCAAGGGCACCTGGTCCATTACTCTAACCTCTAACTATGTTGCTTTCCCCAGGAGTCCACCAATTAGTGGGAACAGCTCTTACTGACTAATGGATGGTTAACTTTACAAGTGGAATGATTTTTACAAATGAGCTACAATATGACTGTAAGTAGAAAGTAAAAAAGCAAATCTTTTTCGTCCTGCACCATGGCCTGGCTTTCCTTTTATACGGTAAATGATAACAAGTATTCTTTCCTTCTATCCTTGGAGTCCTGGCTTCCTCTAGTTTTCTATACAGCAATGCTTCAATACTCAGTAGCTTTCAATACTCAATGCTTTCCATACTCCAAAGACTAAAACACAACGACAACTGTGATGAAGGACAGCCTGGGCCAGGCGTGGTGGCTCACGCTTGTAATCCCAACACTTTGGGAGGCCAAGGTTGGGGGATCACTTGAGGTCAGGAGCTCGAGACCAGCCTTGTCAACATGGTGAAATCCTGTCTCTACTAAAAATTAGCCAGGTGTAGTGGCACGTGCCTGTAATCCTAACTACTCGGGAGGCTGAGGCAGGAGAATCGCTTGTACCCAGGAGACGGAGGTTGCAGTGAGCCGAGATCTTACCACTGCACTCCAGCCTGGGCAACACAGTGAGACTCCGTTTCAAAAAAAAAAAGAGCAACAACAACAAAAAACAGCCTGGATGATCTGGGCTTGCGTGAAACAAAACTTAGAGGAAACCACCAAGTAGTGGCTTCCTTGAGACTATGTCTGTCCCTGTTGTTGGGACTGGCTGATACTGGATGTGGATTCTTAGTTTCTGACCTAGACTTGCCGTGACTCCCAATGCGATCACAGGTCCTCCACTTCCCTGTTCTGGGCCTCAGTATCTTCATGTATGAAAACAGGAGGTGGGAAACACTTATCCACGAAGTGCAAACAAAAGTGGGTAATAAATACTGCCTTTGAGCCCTGAATGCAACAGGGTCCACTCTAAGTACTTAATGAGCAGGGACAAGTTACTGGTTTCTATTAGATGGCCTGCTGGATTCCCACATCCTGTATTTAGCTGAAGGCTGGGGCAGAGGAAGGGGCTTTGGCTCCACTGGACTTCCTCCCCAGCCAGCATTTATGGAGAGCTGGGACTGCATGTGGAGTGGTGGGCAAGCTCCCAGGACGATGCGGAAATAGACGCTTGAGAGGAAGCTCAGTCTAGTGGCTCTGATGCTTGACTAGGACTTTGGAGAACCTCGTCTTCCCCCGCTGTCCCTGAGGCTGAGTCACCAAGCTTCTTAATGATCTCCCTATGAGTAACTTCCTGCTTCATCCAGGGGGGCTATTACACAGAATCACAGCAGCCATCTGGTCCACCTCCTCCTTGCACAGATAAAGTAACCCCAGTAGAGAAAGGTTAAGGGATTGGCAGAGGTTAAATAAGTAATTGATGATGGGACCCACATCTTGTGACTTCTGGTCCTGGGCTCTTTCTAACACACCATGAAGCTCTGACAATGAACGAGAACAAAGTTGTTTCAAGCTTCGTGTTCTGAGTCTGTATATAAGAAGAATTAGACTCATGGACAGGAATAATCTCCAAGCTCAGAAGAAAACATACAAACTGAAAAACTCACTTCCTTATTTCATTTCTGCCCTTTTTACTTTCTAGAGCAGACTGGCACTTGCAAATCTTTAGACGGATTTACATTTTCAGCAAATACAAATGAGTTGTTTCACATCTAGAGGGCTGCAGGGCAAAAGAAAGGAGTCACTGAACCCGAATCAGATGGAATTTAAAATGTGAGAGCACCCAGAAAGCTCCAAACCTGTGTTCTCAGAGGACTGGCTCCCATGTGCCCTGGTAAGGTTTTGCTATTGGAGCACAGCCGGTTCTAAGGTGCAACAGAAGTAGGTATATATACACATTTATATAATATATATACATATATAATATATATACATATATGTAATATATACACATATATAATATATATACATATGTAATATATACACATATATGTTATATATACATATATGTTATATACACATATATGTTATATATACATATATGTAATATACATACATATATAATATATACATATATGTAATATACATAATATATACATATATGATATATACACATATAATATAAATATATAATATAAATATATAATATACATATATATAAAAAATATATATATATATATAAATATTCTTTTTTTTGAGACACAGTCTCACTCCATCCTCCAGGCTGGAGTGCAGTGGCATGTTCTCAGCTCACTGCAACCTCTGCTGCCTCCCGGGTTCAAGTGATTTTCTTGTCTCAGCCTCCCAAGTAGCTGGGATTACAGGCTCCCACCAACATGCCCAGTTAATTTTTGTATTTTTAGTAGAGACGGGGTTTCATCATGTTGGCCAGGCTGGTCTCGAACTCCTGACCTCAGGTGATCCACTCGCCTTGGCTTCCTAAAGTGCTAGGATTATAGGTGTGAGCCACCATCCTGGCCCAGGTATATGTTTTTAGTGGGTTGAAATCATATGTCAGAGGTTTTTTTTTTTCTATCAGTTTTTTAGGCATTCAATATATTTTACTTTTTACAAAAAAAGAAGACAGAGGCAAGGCCCTTGGGTTTCAGGCAGCACTGAATTCCCATTCCCTTTCCAACCATTCATGTAGTAGTCTTCTACTTTGTACTGGACTGTTCTCACAGGCAAGAGGAAACACATGGTGCCTAATACATGTTTATACTTGTAGCGAGCTTACAATCTACTTGGGAAGACAAGACATACATAAAGTAGCTGTATTCATGCTACAGGAACCCATGATTCCTATAGCCAGAGATGGAAACCATCTCTGGTTTCTGTACCAGGCTTTACAAACTCTATAGAAGTGCCGCACTGCAGGCTGGGCATGGTGGCTCACGCCTGTAATCCCAGCACTTTGGGAGGCAGAGGTGGGCCCATCGTGAGGTCAGAAGTTCGAGACCAGCCTGGCCAACATGGTGAACCTCTGTCTCTACTAAAAATACAAAAAATTAGCTGGGCGTGGTGGCGCATGCCTGTAATCCCAGCTATTCGGGAGGCTGAGGCAAGAGAATCACTTGAACCCAGGAGGCAGAGGTTGCAGTGAGTGGAGATCATGCCACTGCACTCCAGCCTGGGTGACAGAGGAAGACTCCGTCTCAAAGATAAAAAATTAAAAAAAAAAAATTAGAAGTGCCGCGCTGCCTCATTCACATATATCTCATGCTTTTGTCTCAAATAATCAGTATTCATGACTGTTGTTTACTCTTGATTGTTCTGGTTTTCATTTTTAGGAGCAAGAACCCTGGGTGGGAGGTCAGGAGCCCTCAGGTCTAGCTCTGACTTTGTAAAGCCCTCTCCATCTTAGCTTCATCCTCTCTAAAACGAGGGGGTGTGTGGGCATTCCTACATTCTGTGCATGGGTTGAAGGTCAGCATTGTAAATCCAGAGAATGTCAAGCTGCAATTCTTTGGAATTTAAAAATAAAGTAGCTTGATTTAAACATTTCCTACCGATGGGAGACAATATAGAATAGCATGGATTAAAAGCATGGTTTTCAACGTCATACTGTCTGCCACTTACCGGCTGTGTATTCTCAGCAATTGAATTTGTGCCTTAGTTTTTTCATCTTTGAAATAATAGGAATAATAGCACTTTTCTCATAGGGCTGATGTACTAATGAATTAATATATGTTAAATGGTTAAAATGGTGCCTGGTACATAGTGCTGAAGAAATAATACGAGACTGGTGCAGTCAGTGGCTCTTGCCTGTAATCCCAGCACTTTGGGAGGCTGACACGGGTGGATCATCTGAGGTCAGGAGTTTGAGACCAGCCTGGCCAACATGGTGAAACCCAGTCTCTACTAAAGATACAAAAATTAGCAAGGCGTGGTGGCATGCATCTGTAATCCCAGCTATTCAGGAGGCTGAGGAAGCAGAATTGCTTGAATTCGGGAGGCGGAGGTTGCAGGGAGCAGAGACGTGTCACTGCCCTCTGGCCTGGGCGACAGAGTGAGACTCCCCCTCAAAAAAAAAAAAAAAAAAAAGAAATACTATGATTGTACGCATTCCCCTCCGTCAATTACATACCAATATTACTGTTAAAGTAAAACATAAAAGTTATGAATACTTTGAACATATATCAGCACAAAGTATGGGTTTGTGTAATTTTTTTTTGAAAGACAACTCATATGGTGTCATGAGCATTGCAAAAACTGTTTTCTGTGAAATTGGATTGTTTACAATGCAAGCAGAAGTGGGACCCAGGGTCCCCATTCATTCGTTTGTGCTGGAGTTTGCTGTATTCTCTTTGGGGTTGTTTATTCCTAGTCTTATTGGCCAATTCCTCCGTCCACTGCAATCTTGACCAGAGTCAGTTTTGACCATTTTCCTGTTACGACTTCTAATCTCAAAACATTCACCCTGCGAAAAAAGTATCCCATTGTAAGATGACTCAGTCTTACACAGAACAGAGTGGGCTATAATGGGAACATATCAGGCCCTCCCAAATACCCAAACAATGACGGCAGATCACTGGCTTCCTAAATGGGTCTGAGGATGTCCTCCATCACTTGCACTGAAAGAGGCATCCATCTTCTTCAGAGATGGCCACACACCCAGCACAGGAGACAATGGCTAATTCTTCTCTGCAGCCAGGCCTAATGGAATCAAGATGTTCTTCCGGCCAATTGCATCTTCCTCATTGTCAGACAACGCGAGCGCTAAATTGATTTGGTTCATTCAGTGACAGATACCCAGAGCACCGGGCCTTGACCCCTTAATGGATGGCCTCTTTTTAACCCATCAAAAACCTCTTAGCTTCCTTTGGCTTAAGAGTCATTACTAGGGGAAAAGGGAGAAAGAGGTTAACAAGTACTTAACAAGCCCATTGAGACGTAGGCCATTTTGTTTTTCTCCATTGGACTTGATTTCCTTGTAATTTTCTCCCTAGAGGCCTCTCTCTGTATTATTTTCTTGTGTGTATTTTGGCTTTTCTTGCAGAAAGACTTTACCATAAAGCTTTGATGAATGTAAATACTTTCAAGAGAAGCTGGAATTGTTTTTCCTTTCCTATCCTCTGCCCCCTGATGTAATTCCTTCCCTCCTCAGAGTGCCCCAAGGGACTGGCTGGGGTCAGTGGGTTGAATGGCTGAAGCTGTCCAGTGATTTGGAATATCTGGGTCTAGCTTTGGTTTTTCTCGCAATGAGCACTGTGACCCAGTGATGTGTGGCTTAACCTCTCTGTGCTCCAGTCTTTCCTTGAAAAAAAGCCAAGGCTAATTCTACCTGCTATGACAGACCTCAGTGGGATGCTTCAAAGGGGAATTAATCAATCTGAGAAATACTTGGTACATCTGGGGAGAAAATGATGGTAGGCCATTTCACCCGCTTTGGCCAAGGCATCTCTTTCCAGATTGGTGTAAAGTTTTTTTTTTTTTTTTAAATTTTTTAATTTTTGAGACGGAGTCTTGCTCTGTTGCCCAGGCTGGAGTGCAGGGGCATAATCTCGGTTCAGAGCAACCTCTACTTCCTGGGTTCAAGCGATTCTCCTGCCTCAGCCTCCCAAATAGCTGAGATTACAGACATGTGCCACCATGCCTGGCTAATTTTTGTATTTTTAGTAGAGATGGGGTTTCGCCATGTTGACCAGGCTGGTCTCGAACTCCTGACTTCAAGTGATCTGCCTGCCTCAGCTTCCTAAAGTGCTAGAATTACAGGCATGAGCCAACGCACCCGGCTAAATTTTTTTTTTTTTTTTTTAAATCAGGTTTTGACTACTTTGGAGGACAGGCTTTAGGGAGAAACCTGTTGTTCTTGTTTTTTTTTTTCCAGGGGTGGCGGGGGGGGTTGGCAGTTGGCATTTCTCTTATGCCTGGTCCAGCTCTATCCAGAGACGTGGCATCATAGAGACATCCCGATCTCCTCTGTAGAGGTCATCGGACTGTATGGAAGATGGGGATGGGATAGAAGAAAATGGACTGGCAACCAGCTCTGCAGGGAAATACAGGCATACACTCACAAGTAACACCGTGCTTTATCACCCATAACAAAAAGAAAACGAAATGTCAATACTCTACCCTAGCGATATCTGTGTGAGGCAAAAAAAGAAAAAAGCAAGCAAGCAAACCAGCAAGGGCTTTGGCGTTTGGGAATAATTATTTAACAGCAACTTGTTTGCACTTTGTAACACCTCGTGCTTCCAGAGCCGGCCCATCCTGCTGGGGAGGGGAGAGGTCCCAGCGCTGCTGTCTGGCAGACCTTGGTTTCGGTGGGCACCAGAAGCGAGGCAGATCGCCTGCTGCTGCGACTTCACGTGTGAGCTCCAGGCTCCCCTGGTTGGAAGGTGCCAGGGAATGAGGCGGGTGAGCAGGCATCAGGCCAGGGGTTTGTGGTTTGCTTTTCAAGTCAGGCTGCTGCTGGGAGAAGGAACGCTTGCGGTCTCGCCAGCTGCTCTGCAATTGTGGCGGCAGCCAGCAGAGATAGGACGCGGTGGGCCTGCCCCGCTCCAGCCTGGACTTTCCACTTGGAGGGCCTGACTTCTCCGCTTGACCCGAGACATGCAGGGGGCTGCGGCTGGGCCACGGTCTCTGCAGCTGGGGCCTTTCTCTCTACGGATCCTCTTGCAGGAGCAATTTGGTATCTGCTCTGCGAGGTTTCCTTCCAGAAGGAAGTGAGGACTTCAGATCTAGACTTTCTGTCTTTCCAGGAGGGCTGGTCCTATTTAGAGCTCTGCTCTTTCCCCCAGAGGACTTCTGCAGTGCGCAGATTGACTTGGGGAAACTGAATTGCGGGGAAGAGGAGGGGCGGAAGCAGAGGAGGAAGCTGAGGCGTCTACTCTGCAGCCTGCCTTAAACAACTTTCTTTTCACCAGGGCTATCCCAAGCCTCCCAAAATTCCCAGCCCTGGTCTGGGCCAGTTCTCCCAGATATTCATACACATACCTCTGCCAAAGCAATGATCATGTGGTGCCGTAATGGCTGTTTTGCTCTAATGTCTTCCTCAACCAGACTCAAATTTCCTTGAGTATGCTTTCCTGGCACCTAGCATGTACCTGGGGGCATATTAGGCACTCAATAGTTGTCTGTTGAGTGAATGAATGAATGAACGAATGAAGAGCTTTTTGAGATATTAGCTATTATGACAACTGAAGCTCAGAGAGGTTAAGTCACTTTCTCAAGGTCACACAGATGACACATGGTGGGAGGTGACACTTGAGCCCTCCTCTGTCTGCTCAACTCCGTGCTATTTCCACCATGTGAGGAACCTCCAGTGGCTGAACCCAGATATCTTGTTAAAAATACATTTCTAAGCTGCAAGGGATGCGATAATAGGGAAATGGCAATTAGAGTCAGCTCAAGGAGGGACGATGGTAGGAGCCACAGCCGAGGAGCCGTAGCCCTTCTTTCTGGCAGCTCTGTTAGAACTGAACTCTACTCTTCCAAGGTGAACTGGGGAAGTCTACAATTCCAGCAGCTCATGGTCTCAAACTGGAAGCCTACTCCCAACCTAGAGGTCAGATCTTTACAAATCATGTTGCCTAGAAATTGCCTCTGTCTGCTTGAGGTGGTCAAGAATGACCCCAGGCAGGTAGGACCCCGACTGTAACACCCTTGAGCCCTACTTGCAGGTGCCGATTCACAGCCCAAGGCGGGCAGGCAGAGTTGGGCACAGCATGTTCTGGCTGTGTAAGGTTTGGTGTTAAACAGGTTTACACTTTCCGGAAGGTCAGTTCAGCCTGGGCTTCCCCTCTGAATCAAACTCATTAAGAAGAAGGAGGGGGAAAAAAAAGCCTTACACAGCTTCCTAAGTATTGGCTGGTTCAGCAGAAACAAGCTGTTAAGACTGGCCAAGACAAAGAGGTTACTAGAAGTCGACAAGCAGGGTTTCCCAACTGAACAGATCCTTAGAAGAAAGCAAAGAAGTCTAGATTAACCAGAATTATTCAAGGGTCTGCAGTACTCCAGCAATTCACTCAAGATATCCTCATTACTCTGTGTTCTTTTGGTGCTATGGACAAAAATAAAATCAAAGGAGAGCCCAGATGGGAGCAATTTTTTATGCTTTTCATTTTTTCATCAGCAAACCTAAGCTGTAAAAAGCCAGTCCCTCTCCTCCATTCTCCTCCCAACTATCTTGCTCGCTACGTGGAGCTCTCTGCAACCCTTCCTTAGATGAGTTATATTCTTTTTTGAGACAGAGTCTTGCTCTGTCGCCCAGGCTGCGGTGCAGTGGGGTGATCTTGGCTCACTGCAACCTCTGCCTCCTGGGTTTAAGCAATTCTCCTGCCTCAGCCTCCCGAGTAGCTCAGACTACAGGTGCGCGCCAGCACGCCCAGCTAATTTTTGTATTTTCAGTAGAGACGGGGTTTCACTATGTTGGCCAGACTGGTCTCGAACTCCTGACTTCAGGCGATCTGCCCACCTCAGCCTCCCAAAGTGTTGGGATTACAGGCATGAGCCACTGCACCTGGCCCCAGTTATGTTCTTAATGCATCAGTCTATGAGGCCACTATCCACAGACATAAGGAGGAGTCTGTGAAATTAGCAGTGGGTGGCAAAAATGATTAGATATTCTGCTCCGGCGACTTTTATCCATTCAACAACCACGTGTTGAGTAGCTACCATGGACCTGGCACTGTCAGGCACTGAGGATACAGCAGTGTATCCTGTACATTCTTATGAAGGGAGAGGTGGGCAAATAAATACGAAATAAATAAGAAAACTACATGGTACATACAGTAAGTTAGAAGATAACAGGTTTGAAGCACAAATGTGAACCAGGGAAGGATAGGACAGGGTTTGCCATTGTTAACAAGGTAGCCAGGGAAGGTGTTGGTGAAGTGACATCGAGTCAATATCAGAAAGAAACCAGGGGCAAAGCTGGGCAGCTATGTGAGGGAAAAGGATGACTGCAGATACAGAAGTCAGGGGCATCATTTGTGTTTTTGTGTTTGCTGTACAAGTGTAGAAAATGCTGAAATAAACATCGAAGGATGATGGAATATTATGCAGCCCTAAAAAAAGGAATGCAGTACTAATGTGTGCTGCAACAGGGATGAACCCTGCAAACGTTCTCTAAGTGAAAGAAGCCAGACACAAATGGCCACATACCATATGGTTCCATTTCTAGGAAATGTCCAGAATAGGCAAATCCATAGGGACACAGAGTTGATGAGTGGGTGCCTTGGGCTTTGGGGGATGGGGAGAAATGGAGAGTGACAAGGTACTCCCCTTGTGGCCCTCTGCTCTTTTGCCTACAGAATCCTAGTCTGGATTAATCACAGATCACAAGACAGTCTTTGATTAAAACTCAGTGAAACTCTGGCTGGGCCCAGTGGCTCATGCCTGTAATCCCAGAAATTTGGGAGGCTGAGGTGGGCAGATCACCTGAGGTCAGGAGTTTGAGACCACCCTGGCCAACATGGTGAAACCCCATCTCTACTAAAAATACAAAAATTAGCCAGGCGTGGTGGCAGGCACCTGTAGTCCCGGCTACTCAGGAGGCTGAGGGAGGAGAATCGCTTGAATCCAGGAGGCAGAGGTTGCAGTGAGCCGAGATTGCGCCACTGCACTCCAGCATGGATGATAAAGTGAAACTCCACCTCAAAAAAAAAAAGAAAAAAAGAACTCGATAAGACTTATTATTTAAAAGGAGCTAGCAGTCCAGGATAAAACAGAGGATCCCTAATTTTTAGTGGCATCCCTTGTCCATAAAAAGCTCCCCCACCCTTGTCAGATGGCACTCCCACTAGGGCCGTCTTCTCACATCTGCTCTGGGGTTCTCTACAGAGGGCAACTCACTTCTTCCAGCCTGTCAGCACCAGGCCAGCTGGGGCAGCGGCACCTCAGGGTGCTGTTCTTCTACCTCGGGGATGGGCAAGCACTCTCTCATAGACACGGCTAGTGAGGAGTCTGGCCAGTGATCCATTTTTTAAATGGGTTTTCAAACCTTAAACATAAACTCAATTATGTCCTTAAAAATACATATGTGCATGCCTAAAAATACACACACACATACAGAGGAAATTCTCTCAGCTGTGACTTCTACTGCTCATTAAAGGTAGGACTGGGGTTGGTTTTCAGTCAAACGTGAGGACGGAGAGAGGCTGCAGGGCAGAGCTCCTCTGGCTCTTGGCCTTCCTGTTCAAAGGCCAGAGAAGAGACACCCATGACAAGGCTGTGCTCGCTCCAGGGGGTACAGGGACCCCACACAGTGCAGCAGATGCCAGGGTACACCTTTCAGAAAGATTATAAGCATTGGCAAAGAGATTTGCAAAATCCCGTGCAGCAGAAACACCTGTTGGAAAAGCTAGAGAGAAAGAATTGGGTGGTTGCATGAACTATTCCACTGGCCAGGGCTCTTTTTTTTTTTTTTTTTTTTTCTGACTCAGGGTCTTGTTCTGTTGCCCAGGCTGGAGTGCAGTGATGCGATCATAGCTCACTGCAGCCTCGAATTCCTGGGCTCAAGTAATTCCCCCACCTCAGCCTCACAGGTAGCTGGGACTACAAGCATGCACCACCATACTCGGCTAATTAAAAAAAAAAAATTTTTTTTTTTGTAGAGTCGAGGGTCTCTCTATGTTGTCCAGGCTGGTCTTGAACTCCTGGCCTCAAGCAATCCTCCCGCCTCAATCTCCCAAAGTGTTGAGATTACAGGCATGAGCCACTGTGGCCGGCCTCATTGGGACTCTCTGGTCTCCCCAATCACTGGTTTGATTCTCACCTACACAGGTTTGTCATGAATTATGCTGCCTGTGAGTAACTTCACCGCTGCCTAACTAGAGCCACAGGATAGTAAACTGGAAGTTCTGGCGGACATTTTATGATGAGCAGTATCGCTAGAGAGGGCCATGAGCAGACCATTCCATAGAAGAGGTGAAAAGCAAGGGCAGGGAGCCGGTTAGCTGGGTCTCCACGCTGGTTAGATAGATCTCCATGCTGGTTAGACAGATCTCCATGCTGGTTAGCTAGGTCACCATGCTGGTTAGGTAGGTCCCTATGTTGGTTAGCTAGGTCACCATGCTGGTTAGCTAGGTCTCCATGCTGGTTAGCTAGGCTTTTATGTTGGTTAGCCAGCTCACCATGCTAGTTAGCTACATCCCTATGCTGGTTAGCTACATCCCTATGCTGGTTAGCTAGGTCACCATGCTGGTTAGGTAGGTCCCTATGTTGGTTAGCTAGGTCACCATGCTGGTTAGCTAGGTCTCCAAGCTGGTTAGCTAGTTTTTATGTTGGTTAGCTAGGTCCCCATGCTAGTTAGCTACATCCCTATGCTGGTTAGCTAGGTCACCATGCTGGTTAGCTAGGTTTTTATGTTGGTTAGCTAGGTCACCAAGCTGGTTAGCTAGGTCAACATGTGTCTTTGCTTGCCAGTAACCCTGGTTTGTTTGATATCATGGAATAATTATTCACTAATGTCCCTTTTCATTTGTAGTGGTATCTTGGTTTGGATATTAAAACCCTATGGTTACTAAAAGACAAATAACTTTGATTCCACTTATATGAGTGTTCAAACTCACAGAAACAGAAAGTAGAATGATGGTTCCCAGCAGATGGGGGGAGAGAAAAGAGGAGTTATTGTTTCATGGGTAAAGTTTCAGCTTTGCAAGATGACAAGAGTTCTGAAGATCTGTTGCACAATGATGGGGATATACCTTACTGAACTGGCCACTGAAAAATGGTTATGATGGTAGATTGTATGTTGTGTGCATTTTATCACAATTTGAAAAATATCTTCTGGTTAGATGACCCCGAAAATCCCTCACCCACAATTGAGGTATAAAGTGTTTAGGAGGGTGGAAACTGAGAGAGCATTTTTAGAAATGTTCTTGAGAGGGAGATGTTCTGTGAACTCTCTGCCACCCACAGGGGGAAGGTAGAAGATGTACTCTTCTCCTTGAACCTGGAAAGAGAGGGTTCATTAGGGTTACCTGGAGAGCTTAATAGGTATCCCCTGACATCAGAAGAACTGAAGCGGGGATGGAGCTCAGATGGGAGAATGGAGAGATTTAACTTTAGAGCAAGTTTGAAGCTTCGATTGTCATAAAGAACTGGACACTCTAATTTCTTAATAAAAGCTTATTTTGCTATTTAAAGTGACTGGGTGACTTTGTAATACCTGGGAGTGATCAGAAAAGTCATGGGACTGCCCGTGTTTTTATTGAGAGATAAAGGAAGAGCATGTTCAAAGGAACAGTGGGAGATAAAAGAGATTTGTCGGCCGGGCGCGGTGGCTCAGGCCTGTAATCCCAGCACTTTGGGAGGACGAGGCAGGCGGATCACGAGGTCAGGAAATCGAGACCATCCTGGCTAACATGGTGAAACCCTGTCTCTACTAAAAATACAAAAAACTAGCTGGGTGTGGTGGCGGGCGCCTGTAGTCCCAGCTACTCGGGAGGCTGAGGCAGGAGAATGGTGTGAACCCGGGAGGCGGACGTTGCAGTGAGCTGAGATAGTGCCACTGCACTCTGGCCTGGGTGAAAGAGCAAGACTCTGTCGCAAAAAAAAAAAGGAGATGTGTCTTTTCAGTCCCAGGTGGTCGATGTTCTTATTATCCTAGCAAAGTCTTCTGTTTTCCAGCCAGAGAAACCAGATCTATTCATAGGTTACTACCGGTTCATGGCTTCTTTTGGAGCGAGCGAGGCTATTGGATGCTCCTCTGCAGTGGTTTGGGATCCAACGATAGCATTTGGTTTTGATTTGCTTCTTCAAATTGCATCCAAGGTCAACGGGGCTCCCAGAGTAATGGGAATCTGCATCTGTAGAGTTATTTAGAAGCCAGCCAGTCTCAGGGCGGCTGCTACGTCATCTGGCTGGGTGTTTATTTGCATGTTATAAATACCAAGTGTTGTGTTTGACCCCTACTGTCCACACAATCAACGTGGCTATTTATATGGCCTTTCTCAGTGCTGGTCCACGTGCCTTTTCAGGGGCAGGGAGAACAGCAGGTCGAGGAGACCAGGCATTGTGTGGGAAGCAGATGAATCCTGGGAGACACATATCCCCAAAGACATATCAGCTGCAGTAGAAAAACTGCTTTTGGTTATTTAATCAGATCTAGCTTGAGCACTGGCTCCACGGGAGTCAAAGACAGACGTGGGGTTACCTACTTAGAAACTGGCATTTTCCCCTCCTACCACTTTCTTCTGGAAAACTGTTGCTTTTCATCCTTTCTTTTATTCATGACTCCCCTCTGGCTTTAAAATGAGCTTGCTTTATTTACCTTGTTTTATTTCTCTTTGTTTCTAGTTTTAAGATTCCTTCAACATCAGGATTCCCGATCATCTCATCAACCGACTTGTTAAGAAAACTGAGGCCCAGGGAAGTGACTCACAATTGTGTAGAATTGTGAGGTGCCTTGACTGCTGGGCCAGGTATCCGGCAAATAATGGCAGGGGGCAGGGGCAGGCGTGCAGCACCCCAAGGGTATGTCAGGCCTGGAGACTGACCTCAGAGACAACTTGGGGAGATTCTTGGAGCTTGAGTGTACCCCTTCCAGGAGGTGCCTCCAAGCATGTCACCCTGGGAGAGATTTAGACCTGCCCCTCTTTAGGGGATAATTACATTCCTCCCCTCCTGTGACTTTCCAGATTAATTACTCTCATGCAATAGCTGCTCTCTAAGAATTATTCACCTGGACAGGGCAATGCTTTTTTTTTTCTGTTCATAGACAGGTCAACCTTCCTCAAAGGTGACAGTCTGACACCAGCATGGGCTTCAACAAGAACACAAGATACAGGCTGGTGCCCTTGGGAGCTTGGCTTACCCAGACCAGTCTCGGGATGGCCTTCCCAGGGCCCTGTGGGAACCGAGGAACCCTGGCTTCCCAGGTCCAATGACCAAGAAAAAAATAACCCTCTTCACAAAGAGATGTTGTTTGCTTTTTGAGGCCATCCCACCTCTTGTTTTCAGTATAAATGACTGTAACAATATTTGCTATGTCAAGGCCAATGCCACTTTTATCCTGGGGAATGAGAAACTCTGTGACAAGTAAACTTATTCAAGATGGAGAAAGTTAGACTACATCTATTCTGTGTCTCTTAGTCCCCACTTCACAGATATAAAAAGAGAGGCACAGAGAGGTTAAATAAATTGCTAATCATGACTTTCTAAAATAAACTGGAAGTGAGTTAGTGCCAAGGAAGTGAGTTAGCGCCAAAATTCTTTGGTCAAGAAAATTCTTCTTTGGGGGCCTGGGCAACATGGCAAAACCCTGTCTCTGCAAAAAATACAAAAATTAGCCGAGTGTGTTGCACACGCCCGTGGCTCCAGCTACTAGGGAGGCTGAGGTGGGAGGATTGCTTGAGCCCGGGAGGTCAAGGCTGCAGTGAGCTATGATGGCACCACTGCATTCCAGCCTGGGAGACAGAGTGAGACCTTGTCTCAAACAAACAAACAAACAAACAAACAAAAAAACAAAAAAGAAACTTCTGTTTTGGGTCTCGGAGTGGATATGGAGGTCATGAAGGTCGTGAATTTACAAAACATCTCTCTCTTTTTGTTTAGAAGTGTAACCGCTCTAGGAAAGAATTTGACTTTAACTCAGACTAAAATGTCTTCATAACAACAGCAAAACAACGAAGTAGGATCTCATAGAAAGGTCCTCGTTAACTGCCTGTATGCAGAGCAGTGGGCCTTAAGCTCCACTGCCTGTGCTCAAGTCACCTTCAGGGCTTGTGGAATTAGACTGCGGAGTCCCATCCTCAGAGTTTCTGAGCTCGTAAGTCTCAGGCGGGGATCCTTAGTTTGCATTTCTTTCTTTCTTTTTTGAGATGGAGTCTTGCTCTGTTGTCCAGGCCGGAGTGTAGTGGTGTGATCTTGGCTCACTGCAGCCTCAACCTCCTCAAGGCTCCAAAGTAGCTGGGACTACTCCTTTGTATTTTTGTATTTTGTGTGTGTAGAGATGAGGTCTTGTTATGTTGCCTAGGCTGGTCTCCAACTGCTACCATCCTCCTGCCTCAGCCTTCCAAAGTGCTGGGATGACAGGTGTGAGCCACCTAGCCTGGCCGTTAGTTTGCTTTTTTTTCTGAGACAGGGTCCCACGATGTCGCTCTGTTGCCCAGGCTGGAGTGCGATGGCACGACCTCGGCCACTGCAACCTCTGCCTCCCAGGTTTAAGTGATTCTCCTGCCTCAGCCTCCCTAGTAGCTGGGATTACAGGCACATGTCACCACACCCAGTTAATTTTGTATTTTTAGTAGAGATGGGGCTTCGCTATGTTGGCCAGGCTGGTCTCATATTCCTAACCTCAAGTGATCCACCTGCCTCAGCCTCCCAAAGTGCTGGGATCAGACGTGTGAGCCACCACACCTGGCCAGAGTTTGCATTTCTAACACATTTCCATGTGATGAGGATGCTGCTGGTCCAAGGACCACACTGAGAACCACTGCTGTAGAAGATACCATGCAGCACCGACCAGCCTCTTTCTCCCTGCAGGACTGAAGGACGTACGCCCTCTCCCGGAATCGTCTCAGCTACAGAGAACCACCTTGCCCAAGGTCGCCACCCTCTTGCCAAGGGGGTCACTTGGATCTAATGATTGGTTAATGCTGGGGGCAGGGGGTAAGGCTTGGCCCCCAGCCTCAACAGTGATGGCGGTGGCTCCGGGGTCATTCTAGCTTCAGAGTTTCGTCTAGGTTGGGGGAGCCATGTTGGGATTGCATCAGCTTCTCTCTCTGCCTGGTTCTGCTTCCTTTACTTTACCATTTGTTGTTAGTCCAGGGCACACCCCAGTAAACTTCCTGCATGCGAGTTCATCTTAGACTGCTTCCCAGGGAATCGTAAGTACAACACTCGGGAGTAGAGAGTCACTGAAACGGCCCTAGCTCTGAGAGACCCCTCCTGACCAGCCATCACCCCTCCCGCTCTTCCTTACTCTGATTTATTGTCTTCGTAGAATTTAACTCTCAGGTCTATGGCCATACCGCCCTGAATGCGCCTGATCTTGTCTGATTTCGGAAGCTAAGCAGGGTCGGGCCTGGTTAGTACTTGGATGGGAGAATTTCGTGCTCGAACACTATTGCTGTAGATTTCTTTAAAAAATAAATTTGACTGCCTTCCTCACTAGACTGTAAGCTCTGTGCATGCAGGGACGTAGTCTCTCTTGTTCTGCAGAGCCAAGAGCAGGGCCTGGTACCCGACAGGCACTCAGACAACACTTACTGAACAAGTGAATGAACTTCCAGGCAGGAAGAGTCACACATCCTCACCAACAACTCCTAGGGTTTCAGAGAACTGGAAAGTCTAGGAATACAGAGGGTGCTTTCAAAAGTGTTGTCTGTTATTGGAAATGCGTTATGTTTGTTTAGTGCTTTAGTTTTATTCATTTTTTTTTAAAGCAGTTCATTCAATATTGATAGCAACCCATATTATCATAAACCCCCATGTGGTGGGCAGGATAGAGGGTTGCTTTGAAGCACTGGGAGAAGAGAAACCGGCCTTGGTGAGTTGAGTCTCTTGCTCAGCCAGGCCCACATGGAAATGCTGGTATCCTGCCTCCTGGACCCATGGTCCCGTCTCTGTATCATCAGCAGAGGCAAACTCAAGTCAGTTGCCACTGAAACTCACCGAGTCTGACTTTCCCCCATGAATACTCATATGGGGGCCATTTTATGGGAGAGGATTTCATATTCACCACCCTGTACGGAATTCTAAGTGCTAGCTCAGCGCTTTCAGGTGATTACCATTCTTTTTTTTTTTTTTTTTTTGAGATGGAGTCTTGCTGTTGCCCAGGCTGGAGTGCAGTGGCATGATCTCGGCTCCCTGCAACTTCTGCCTCCTGGGTTCAAGCAATTCTCCTGTCTCAGCCTCTTGAGTGGCTGGGATTACAGGCGTATATCACCACGCCCAGCTAATTTTTGTATTTTTTAGTAGAGATGGGGTTTTATCACGTTGGCCAGGCTGGCCTCGAACTCCTGACCTCAAGTGATCCGCCCGTCTCAGCCTCCCAAAGTGCTGGGATTACAGGTGTGAGCCACCGTGCCCGGCCGATGACCATTCTTAAGAGTTTGGGATTACTCTTCCAAATGGAGATGATTCAGCCATGTCTGATATTGGTGATTTGAGAAGGAGGATGTCTAGGATTGATGCTTTGAGAAGACGATCTCAATTTTCTTAGAATATGATTCCTTTTTTCCTTGGAGAGTTATTTTTAAGTAGCAGATTCTGGGAACTCCCCATGCCCTCCACCTCCTACTCCCAAATTCCGCCCCCGCCCGCCCCCGCGGCCAAGTAGGCCTGGTCCCTAGACGCCCAAGGCCAGGGCCTGTCACCCACAGGCATGGAAAGCGTTCAGGTCCACTCAGACTGTGCTGCGATCTGAAGGAATGACAAGGTACGAGGAGAAGGCCCTTTGGTCCTACACTGTGAATGAGTAAGGGGCAGCTGCAAAATGCTAAGAATGCTGAGTGCATTAAGTGAAGTGTTTCTCCCAGGTGTGCACAGGGTGTGGCTTCCAAGGGGAATGCAGATGCTGGAATGAGGGAGGCAGCCACCTAGGCCGGTCAAGTCAGAGGCCCAGCAAGGAGAAAGCGAGCCAAGGCAAACGCCGACAGAAGAGAACGATAAATCCGCGGCGCACTCGGCAGAACGTCCACCGCACCGCATAATTTAGCCGGGCAATGCCGCCGGGAGTCCACGCCAAGTTAATGGAATATTTCCTGTAAATATTTTTTTCCCTTCCTGTCTCATCATCTCATTTCATTCAAAAATCTTTACTAATCCGGGGGAGTGAAAGTAATGCATCAATTTCCAGAGCCAATGCCCCTGCTTCCGAAATACCCTTAGGAATCACTGGAAGCCACCGCGGCTGCTTAGGGACAGGGGGGCAGGCCGTTTACTCTGGTTCCTTCTCCTAATGCCTCAGAGGGGACCCCATAGTGCTCCTAATTGTGCATCTAAGTGTACATAAAAGCCCCCCTAATTGCACATCAAATAAATAAGTAAATGCTATCTGCTGAATATGTAACAAGGACTGATGTTGCTATTTCTTCCCAGGGGGGAGATTTCATTAAATCTGGGCTGCATTTCTAAGTGATGATTTACAGATATTGAATATTCTTTACAAGGGAGGGTTTTTTGGAGTTATGTGCTTCACGGTATTTGCTCTAATGCTTAAAGCCTCAGATACAGCCTGCTGGAGGTCTCTTTATTCTAACTCTTAGTGTCCTTTTGGAAAGTCTTTTCTGCTTTAAAGTGTAATGGCTTCCCAAGATCAGATGGCTGGTTTGTCTGCAGGTCTGGGGACTGTGCAACCCCCTGGTCTCCCAATGCCTCAGTTACTGACGCTGCAAACAAGGGCAGATTGTCCCAGAGATTAGAGCTCTCAGGCTTTCTCGGGCTTCAATCAATCAAAGGAATGTAAGGACCCCTCCCCTACAGAGGGAGCCGGACGTGAGCCAGATTTTGTCCAGACTTACTTATATCTGCCCCGTGGGATCCCGATTCTGCAAGATTTAATAAACAGCGCCTCAACAGATAGCATTTAATTTTCATTCAAACGTTTCCAGGGAAGAAAGAGGTAAAACTCTTGCTTGTACCAGCACAACTGCCCGAAACCCGTGGCATACCCAGTCTGAGGCATGTTGCTATCGACGGTCATTTCACACAGCTGGCAGTTTTTTCTTTTTTGATGGCCTAGCTCTCTTTACTCCACCGTAAATGCAAACTAACATGAAACTTGGGATTTACCTCCAGTGCCTAAATGCCAACCTGACACTGTCTCATTGTCTCCTGAGCCCAGTAGGACGGTAATTTGTGAAATACGGAGCCTCTCACCTCAGCAGCGCTTCTTTCTATTCCCACACATATGCACATGCTAAAATGGAATGTGGTAACTAGCATAAAATAGGGTACAACAATTGCTGCAAGATTTGTTTTTTTCGCCGGGCACGGTGGCTCACGTCTGTAATCCCACCACTTTGGGAGGCTGAGGTGGGTGGATCTTTTGAGGTTAGGAGTCCAAGACCAGCCTGACTAACATAGTGAAACCCAGTCTCTACTAAAAATTAAAAAAAACAAAAAACAAAAAACAAAAAACAAAATTAGCCAGGCATGGTGACACACGCCTATAGTCCCAGCTACTCGGGAGGCTGCGCCAGCAGAATTGCTTGAACCCGGGAGGCAGAGGTTGCAGTGAGCCAAGATCGTGCCACTGCACTCCAGCCTGGGAGACAGAGCGAGACTCTGTCTCAAAAAAAAAAAAGATTTTTTTTTCTATTGTGACTTTTCTACTTCTGTCATCACTGCTGAGCCAAGACAGACATGTAAGATCCCGTCAGCACTGTACTTGGATGCTGCATTCACAACTGTGAATTCCAACCGTAGCCATGACAAAGGAGAGAGGAGAGCTACAAAGCACTCAAAGGGATGTCCCCAAGTGTCACATAGCGTTTGAGTATGAACAGGAGCTCAGAAGTGGGGAGGAAGGCAAAGAGGGAGGGGGAAACATCATTGGGTGAAGGACTGAAGTAGATTTACTGAGAGCTGATGAGGGGACATTTAATGTCCTATAAAAAATTCTACATCTTGGCCGGGCGCAGTGGCTCACGCCTGTAATCCCAGCACTTTGGGAGGCCAAGGTGGGGGGATCCCCTGAGGTGAGGAGATCAAGACCAACCTGGCCAACATGGTGAAACCCCGTCTCTACTAAAAATACAAAAATTAGCTGGCTGTGGTGGCATGTGCCTGTAATCCTAGTTACTCGGGAGGCTGAGGCAGAAGAATTGCTTGAACCGGGGAGGTGGAGGTTGCAGTGAGCTGAGATCGCACCATTGCACTCCAGCCTGGGCAACAAGAGCGAGACTTCATCTCAAAAAAAAAAAAAAAAAAAAAAAAAAAAATTCTACATCCTGTCCTCAGATAGTGTTTAGGGTTCTGCCTGACCTCTTAAAAAGAACTTATATATGCAAGCAAGGGCTGATATTCTGGGGGAGGTGCATGCATTGTAGATTCTGATTTTTCTTAGTCTTGTTTGCTGCTTTTTTTAGGGTGTTCTGGGAGCTGTTCTTCATATATGTTGTTCCAAAATACTACCGAAGTTGGCCTTCAGAAGTTCAACATCTCTGAACTGTTCTGAACACGCACAAAAGCCAAAATCCAGTCTGCAGGGTGTCCCCACATGTTCAGCTGTTCCTGACACGTGTACCCTGCAGGCAATGAAGCTGTGATTTTTGATTTTTAGACAAACTCCAGAAGCTTGCATTGAGGGCTGTGCTTCTGAAGGCCAGGAGGCTGTCTCTTTAGAAGGTCCAGGTAGCAGAGTGTGGGGGTTAAATGTTCTCTGTTCTCGGAGCCACCGGTGAGGTCCCTCGCGTTTTACTCCAACCCCCAACAGCCTCTAAGCTCCAGAGTGGTGATTAAGTGACTGAGGGCAGACTCTGAAACTAGGATGGCAAACTGCTTGCAACTGGAGAATGAGGGATGGGCTACTGTTGTGCTCTTTTCCAGACAGTCATCAGCTACTCTTTCTTGGTGCCTTTTTTGTTTGTTTGGGCTTTTTTGTGGGGGATGAGGGGTAGGTCATATGGAAACACTTAAGTGGATTCTCAAGGCGGCTGCTGAGCCCCTGTGAGTGTGCCGACGGGTTGCCAATGCTGTTGGAGCTGTGCAGGCAGTGGACGCCTCTGGGCTCTGAAAAGGAGAGGGAGCAGACTCACCCCTGCCACTGCCTCTACTTAAACGTGGGCTCTTCTTGTGTTGGTGCAACGTGACAGAGCCGCTGTAACTGGGTCAGAGTGTCAGGGAGGGCCTCTGTCTGCCGCCGGGCAGGAGCAGCTGCCTGGGCTGGAGATGCAGCTGTTACTGCAGAAGCCTCCAGGTGCACAGTGCTGGGTGCCACTCCCTTGCCTGAGCATCCCTGGAGGCTCGAGGTGGCAGAGATGTGCCAAGCACCAGAGCCAAGAGGGAGTGGCATCCCCTGGAGTGCCACCCCTCCCAGACGGCTCACCCAGCCATGAGGCCCGTGCATGGGACCTCCCCTGCCCTCGGTGTGCAGGGACACTGCTGGCCACACCAGGGAGCCTGGCTGACCTTCCCCATGTCTGAGTTTTCAAAGCACAGAGGGCTGCCAGTGGTGGTCCTTGTCTCCAGGAATACATCAGAATCCCTGTGGGGCTTCCTCTGGGCTCAGTGGCCTGGTCGGAGGTGTAGGTGAGAAGGCCTGCAGGGGGCTGTGGCATCTAGATGTCCCAGCAGCTTCAGATGAGTTCCTGATGTACAGTGGAGGTTAAGAGCCACTGGCCCGGAGGCACTGAAGACAGACTTTTGGCTTAGGTGCGGACTTGCATCGATATGCATTCACATGTGTGTGCATCTTTTCAGATTCTGAGATCTGGGATCAGGGTGTGGGGCTTTTTGTAGCCTCAGAAACTGACATGTCCCTTAAACATAACACAGATGGCCTTTTTATAATGGTGATGAGGTTGGCAATGCAAGAAAAACAAACAGGCACCCCGTTTAGGTCTTCTTGTAGCTAAGGCTTCTTAACAATGACTCCAGCTGAGTCCACGGCCTTGCCTTTAAGTTCCATCTGACATCTTAGCGGGGTGGGGGAGTACCCCTAGAAGCTAACAAAACTAAGGTTTTGCTTTCCCTCAAGGGCTTTTCAAAGGCCTGCTTTTTTTTTTTTTGGAGATGGAGTCTCGCTCTGGAGTGCAGTGGCGAAATCTCAGCGCACTGCAACCTCCGCCTCCTGGGTTCAAATGATTCTCCTGCCTCAGCTTCCCCAGTAGCTGAGATTATAGGCGCCCTCCCCCAACCCCGCAGCAGGCCTGGCTAACTTTGTATTTTTAGTAGAGATGGGGTTTCACCATGTTGGACAGCTGGTCTTGAATTCCTGACCTCAGGTGATCTGTCCGCCTCGGCCTCCCAAAGTGCTGGGATTACAGGCGTGAGCCACCTCACCTGGCCAAAGGCCTGTTCTTAATTTTATATTCAGATTATACATTCATTTCTTAAGGAGGGCCCCAAATTATGTAAGCTTCAGAGCCCATGCCACGGAAGCTGCCTCTGCATCTCACCGTGATCGTCGTGATTGGGAAATGAACTCTTCACTCCTAGCTACTGGTGTGCCAACTGCCAATCCAACCTCCTCCCTCTGTCCAGTCTCTGGTTCAGTGATGCTTTGGAAATTCTTGCTACTCCTGAGCTCCAGCTGAACGCCCAACTGCCTACTAGTCACAGGCACCTGGATGTCCCATCAAGCCTGCCGCGTTGCATGTCCTAAGCTGCACTCATCCCTCATCTGTCACTCCCAGACCTCCTCTTCTCTCAGCGTCCACACTCTGGTGGATCCTGAAGCCTGGGAGTCATTCTGCATTGCCCTCCTTCTCTCAAGGCCTCCCTCTTCCGCCTACAGGTGATGAGTAACACACGCCTTCTCAACATCTTGGTTCCCCTTCTCCATCCTCAAGCCCCGCCAGGTGTTGCCCGCCCTACCCTCATCATGTCCTGGTTTCTCAGTCTTGTCCTGGGTTTTTCCCATCCAGCCTCCAAGTAGTTTCCAGAGAGTGCTTCTACGACAATGGAAATCTGACACGATACTCCTCAGCTTCAAATAGACCGCGGCTACCACTCCCTATAGAGGAGGAAGTCGCCTTCGCAGAGCCTTCAAGCCTCCAGGAGCCTACAGGCCCCCAGCCCCCTCGCCAATTCCTCTCTTTTCACTTGATGTTCCAGAATGAAGGGCACTGTGTCCCCTACCCCTGTCACTGTGATTTCAGGCACACTGGCCTCTCCCCTGCATGCCTCCCCGCCCCATTCCTCCATCTGCAAAATTCTTTGCACCCTTGAAGACCCCACTCACTCTCTGCTTCCTCTGTGGGGACTTCTCTTCTCCTTACACCCAGTTGACGCCTGCCTTCTTGAATCATCCCCGACTCTCACACAGATTCCTATTACACCACTCAGACACTGGCTGGATTATCACACATCTTGGAGGACAGGATTTATGTCTCATCTCAGTGCCCAGTGATGTGCTTGGCACCTAATAGGTATGCAATAACTTTTTTTTTTTCTTCTTTTTCTTTTTATTTATTTATTTATTTTTGAGACGGAATCTGGCTCTGTCACCCAGGCTGGAGCGCAGTGGTGCGATCTCAGCTTACTGCAACCTCTGCCTTCCAGGTTCAAGTGATTCTCCTGCCTCAGCTTCCCCAGTAGCTGGGATTACGAGCATGTGCCACCATGGCCAGCTAATTTTGTATTTTTAGTAGAGACGGGGTTTCACCATTTTGGCCAGGCTGGTCTCGAACTCCTGACCTCAAGTGATCCACCCGCCTCGGCCTCCCAAAGTGCTGGGATTATAGGCGTGAGCCACTGCGCCCGGCCACAATAACTGTTTTTTTTGAGCGAATGAATGAATGATGGCTGTGACAGATTGGTAGTCTGTCCTTCAAGTAGGAATGGGCTGGAAAATTCTAACTTCTTCCTCCAAGGCCACAGAAACCCAAGTGATTTTCAATAACAACCCAGTTTGGGTTAGAGCCAATGGCCTGGAAAACTATATTGACCTTTTGACATTTTTAATTCATAGATCTGGATAAGTTCCATTCATTATTGTAAATTCTCTTATTTGATGGCTGATTATTCATGCCTTTGGCCTCTTACTTCTCCTTATCTTGAAGCCTGTTTTAGTATCTTATAATAATAGTTATAATTGACTGAGCCCTAGCTATGCATCCTTTCCTGTTTTACATACATCAAGTGCTAGCTCATCACCTCTTCACTCTTCATTAGAACCTCAATTAGAGGAACAAAGAAAGCTTAAACATATTAATAAATTGAACCAAATAAGTATGAATACTTGTTAGCATGTCCTCTAAAAAGCTTAGAGGGAGAAGAGATTTCAACCGCTGGATTTTAATTATCTCTGCTGTAGACCTCAATTATGCACGTCGGCCTTGGTCTTCCACCACTATGGGCAAGAGAGAGCTCAATGTATTGCAGCCAGAATTTTGTTAAAGGCTTTAGGGAGTATTCTTGGCTTTTGCAAGTGCAAAAACAGTCAGGCAGGTTGAAAAGAGAAGAGTCAGGCCAGGTGTGGTGGCTCACACCTGTAATTCCAGCACTTTGGGAGGCTGAGGAGGGCAGATCACTTGAGGTCAGGAGTTTGAGACAGGCCTGGCCCACATGGTGAAACCCCATTTCTACTAAAAATACAACATCAGCCAGGCGTGGTGGCAGGCGCCTGTAATCCAGCTACTGGAAGGGCTGAGGCATGAGAATCGCTTGAACCTGGGAAGCAAAGGTTGCAGTGAGCCAAGAGCGTGCCACTGCACTCCAGCCTGGGAGACAGAGCCAGACTCCGTCTCAAAGAAACAAACAAACAAACAAACAAAAAACAAAAAGAGAAGGGTTGTTCTAAAAAGAAGGAGGGAAGAGAGAACTCAGGAAGAAAAGGCACAGAAAATTAAAAACGCCACGTGGGAAAAAGGCACAGGGAAAACAGGAAGAAAAATACAGGGAGGAAGAGGTATGGATCCCACAATTGAGGAACACAAAGCCAGAAAAGGTAAGAACAGGGGGTCCAATTCATTTCTTGTTGCATATAAATGGATAAGGAAAGGCTTTGGAGATAGCCGCAAAACAACACTCCCTCCACCCGCCAAAGAGCCAGGTTCTTCCTGAATTGTTCTCAGTCAATAATTCCCCCATCATTTGCTCAGCATCTTTTCTTAGAACTTAACCACCTGACTGATCAATGGAGTAAAAATCCTCCCAACATGGGAACATTTTTCTTCTATCAATTTAATAAAGAAGTTTGCCAAGGACAGATGTTAAGTGGAGAGCCTACAATCCACTCAGATATGTAGTGTGGGTTTCAATCCTATTCGAGGATAAAACAGCTTGGAAAGCAATCTGGAATGACATAATGGCCCAATATTGCTTTCTCTCTGCTAAAGCAAGTGTGGTTTTCATAGGTTTTTAATATGTATTTCAGGGTTTGAACTGCATACCATCTCTGTTATTCTCCACCGGGGGATCTGAATGATAGCACTCGCCTCTAAGATATGTTTCCATTATAATTTTTCAATTTGTTCTGGTCTGAAAAGTGTGTGTAAACGAAAACAGAGAAAATTCAAATGCTGTATCCCTTTCAAACATTCCATTTCGGGTTTACAAGGACTTTGCAAATCGTTCTCTGTTTCTCTCCCTCTTCAGCAAATAACCTTATTTTCTGATCACCTTTATTGAGCCAGAAAATATGTGCTGGATTTCCAGGAAACCCTCTCTCTCTTATTTTTCAGCTTTTCTGTTTTGTGTTTTGAGACAAAGTCTTGTTCTGTCACCCAGGCTGGAGTGCAGCAGGGCAATCTTGGCTCACTGCAACCTCCGCCTCCCGGGCTCAAGTGATTCTCATGCCTCAGCCTCCCAAGTAGCTGGGATTACAGGCATGCACCACCATGCCCAGCTAATTTTTGTATTTTTAGTAGAGACAGGGTTCTACGATGTTGGCCGGGCTGGTATCGAACTCCTGGCCTTAAGTGATCCACCCGCCTCGGGCTCCCAAAGTGCTAGGATTACAGGCGTGAGCCAGCGTGCCCAGCCTTTCAGCTCTTTTTGACCTGCAATCTCTTCTTTCAGCTCTCCCACCTCCCCTGATCCTGTCCCAGAAATCTTTGGGAGAACTCAGACTGGCTTCAGGATTCAAGAGAAATGTTACATCATTTTTGCAAAGAATACAGCCCTGCCCAAAATTAAGGAACAGGATAGTCCCTCAAAAGTCTCTTTGCCTATCTGCTCTGGGGAGAACTGAGCCAGTCATCTCACCTTAAGTAATTATAACAGCTTAGGTTTCCTTAAAGACAGGGAGAAAAAAATGAAAAAATATTTACCCAGGGAACTCAGATGGGATTGCTGTGGAGTAATTTGTATACACTAAAATTAGCAGGAGATTGGTGAGCCTTTAGGCTGCATGGCGTTAGCATTTTTAAAGTGACTTCTACGCCTGTTCCTCTCTGGATCTGAGAGGAGTTAAACCCACGCAGGAGACCAGCCTTACCTTTCTTGGCTTCACTTTATCATGGTAGTCATACTGGAAGATCCCTTTGTAGCTCAGGCCCAGCCACCACGGTATGCCCTGCTTGTCCTAGGATATCAAAAAAAGTTTGGGTGAATATGGGACTGGAGGAAGTAAACACGCGCAAAGTGGAGATTTCCTGGCTCGGGGGCAGACGAGGGAAAGTGCCATTTCCTTGGAATGGATGGAGCCCACCTGTCTACTTTGTTCCTTAACAGATGCGTCATTGAAGGATACTCTGTTATGTGAAGAGGGTGACATGGGGAGTGCTGGGGGCTGGGGGCCTGGCTCTGCTCTTAATCAGCCGCACAGTCGAGGTCCTTTCCCTTTATAAATAAGGAATGAATGCCCTCCTTGCGCTCTCTCTTTCTCTTTTTTTCCTTCTAAGAATTTAGGCATTCCATGCTGGGACGCTCACTCACCGCACCTGAAAATCTGTGAGATGTCACACCTAATAAAAGGACCTTCTGGGCAGAGAAACTGTCATCGATGGTCAGAGCCAGAGGAGCTGTGGAGACTATGGAAAGTGACTCCTCTCATTTTAACAACAAATCACAGCGAAGAGTTGGCCCAGCTTTACCCAGGACCTTCCCCAGCTCCGGGGAGCACAGGCCGGAAGGTGTCACCCTGAGGTCCTGCTCACCCAAGATGACAGCTGGGTGCCAGGCAGGGTTTTAGGACTCATGCTGTTGGACAGGGTAGCACAATGGAAGCTGAAACAGTCTCAGGACTGAATTAGAAACACCAAGTCCCTGTTTATTCCTTTTTTTTTGAGATGGAGTCTCACTCTGTCACCCAGGCTGGAGTGCATTGGCACAATCCTGGCTCACTGCAACCTCCGCCTCCCAGGTTCAAGGAATTTGCCCACCTCAGCCTCCCAAGTAGCTGGGATTACAGGCACGTGCCACCACGTCTGGCTAATTTTTGTATTTTTAGTAGAGACAGGATTTCACCATGTTGGCCAGGCTGGTCTCAAACTCCTGACCTCAGCTGATCCACCCGTCTTGGCCTCCCAAAGTGCTGGGATTACAGTCATGAGCCACTGCGCCTGCCCCCACTGTTTATTAATAGAGACCTCTTGTCACCTGAGCGTAAGTTGCAATTCTATATTCAAATAGGATGATTCTGAGTTAATTAGAGCCCCCAGAAGCTAGGATTTTATAGTGAGCATATCAAGCAGCTTTTCCCTAGCTATGCCCTAATTGCCAAGTTTCTAAATAACCTAATACACCCCCATAGTGGGTGTCTGGAAAACTTGAAACTGGCATCATGGTTTTGAAATATTTGTGGGGCGTGAGTTATTTCAAGATGAGCAAAAAGATAAAAGGCAAAAGAGATAAATTTTGAAATTTCTTTTCAAGCTTCTGGGTATATGATTTCTTAAAACTTTAAAGGTGGGATAAAATCCTTGTATTAAACCCCTGCCTCTGGGAAGCAGCTGTGTGCACTGCAACGGTTTCAGAGAACAGAACAAGAGGAAACCCAATGCCACTGCAACAGCAGATTGACCAGAGAAGGGCTGTCATCACACCACAAAACACGGCTTCAGTGAGACCACAAGGCCACCGGACAGGGAGCCTGGTGCAGCTGGGCCAGGTTTCCTGGATTCGTGCTCTTTTCCAAATTAGTAGCAGAGCCATTGCTTATGCTTTGAGGTTCTGAGTGCCAAACACCTATACTCCTTTGGCACTTTGAAAATCACAAGCCCTGCTTCTGATCTTTACCAAACTGAAATAAAGAGCACAGTTTTGAAGTTTTCTTGGAAGGCAGAAAGCATATATAACAGAGGCAGCCTTTCTGTTAAGTTCTAGGGCTGACAAAGAAATGGACCACAGGTTGAAGCAAGTTGAAAGACTGGATGAAGTTTTCTGTATTTGAAATTGTCTCCCCGCAGTGTGCAATCTTCCTGACCAAGTCCTCCGCAACCTCCATTCCCACCAGGAATTATAAAGAAAAAAATAATGAGGGCTAGGCACAGTGGCTCATGCCTATAATCCCAGCACTTTGGGAGGCCGAGGCAGGCAGATCACCTGAGGTCAGGAGTTCGAGACCAGCCTGGCCAACATGGCAAAACCTCGTCTCTACCAAAAATACAAAAATTAGCTGGGTGTGGTGGCGCATGCCTGTAATCCCAGCTACTCGGGAGGCTGAGGTAGGAGAATCGCTTGAACCCAGGAGGTGGAGGTTGCAGTGAGCCAAGATCGCACCCTGCACGCCAGCCTGGGAGACAGAGCAAGACACTATCTCAAAAGAAAAAGAAAAAGAAGAAAACATATAACGAGATGTTTTGATTTGTTTGCTTAGGGGAGGTTTGGCAACCTTCACCAAATGAGTCTACTCACCTTCACTGCATAATAGTGAACCCCGTAGGTTGGGAGAGACTCCACGATGCTCATGTAGCTGGAATGACAACACAAAGATACACAAACACACACACAATGCGCAAAAGGCTAGTTATTCAGCAGATCTGGTATCATATATATATTTGTGTATGTGTACGTGATAAAGTTCTCGGAGTGATTATTTACTTGAAAATTAAATGGAAACATACACCCCCTACTCCCAGATATGTCTTCGGAGAGGAACTGAACAATCCTGACATACGATATATTAACACACACAAACACTGTCCCCACGTGAGCTGGGAAGGGGCCACTTACTTCACGATTGCTTGACCTCTTGTCTGACCGTTCAGTTTCTTGTAGTGCTCAATGACTCTGTCTTCACTGTAATTAGAAGAAAAGAATGCTGTTATTGGAGTCTCTAGGTCAACAGCCCAGCTTCCTGCCAGTAAGATATTTCTCAGCCCCATCTCATAAGAAGCTCCAAGGCACCAACAGCTCCTGGAAAAATGATTTGTCCTGGAGTGGCATTTCCAAACTTGGTCTGAGTGCTATCTATTTGGATGTAGATTTACTTTAAAAAGAGTCTGTTTTCCCTGCAAAGGACTTGCATTCTCTTTGTCTTGGATTTTTTTTTTTTTTTTTGAGACGGAGTCTTGCTCTGTCACCCAGGCTAGAGTGCAATGGTGCGATCTTGGTTCACTGCAACCTCCACCTCCCGAGTTCAAGCAATTCTCGTGCCTAAGCCTCTGGAGTAGCTGGGACTACAGGTGCATGCCACCACACCTGACTGATTTTTGTATTTTTAGTAGAGACAGGGTTTCATCATGTTGGCCAGGCTGGTCTCAAACTCTTAACCTCAAGTGATCCACCCACCTTGGCCTCCCAAAGTGCTGGGATTACAGGCGTGAGCCACCATGGCTGGCTTATCTTGGATTTCTAATCAAGAAATATAAGACTGGAGCCCAGGCTGGGTGCAGTGGCTCACCCCTGTAATCCCAGTGTTTAGGGAGGCTGACATGGGGGGATTGCTTGAGCCCAGGAGTTTGAGACCAGCCTGGGCAACACAGTGAGACCTTGTCTCTACATAAAAATACAAAAATTAGCCAGGCATGGTGGGGTATGCCTGCAGTCCCAGCTACTTGGGAGGCTGAGGTGGGAGGATTGCTTGAGCCCAGGAGGTCAAGGCTGCAGTGAGCTAGGATTGCACCACTGCATTCCAGCCTGGGTGACAGAGTGAGACCCTGGCTCAAAAACAAAAAACAAAAGAACAAAAAGACTGGAGCCCAGGTTTTGGGATCAGCTCCTTGGAAGAAATGGTACCATGGGAACAAGAGGAAGCAGACAGCGGAGATGACGCATGAATGCCCGGGCTGAACTCCCTGGGGCCCTTCTTATCCTCATCTTCCCAGTCCTGTCCACACAGGGCCTCATGGGGGAATGGCAGGCATTGACCTTAACCAAGTGCCCACAGCCTACCTGCTCTGAATGCGTAGTCAGGAATGGAAGGCTTTCCAGGAGGATGGAACGTTCTGGAATTTGGGCTTGGTTAATATGAACCATGAAGCAACAAAAGCCCCATAGGAATGCTTGGAGAACAACAGCAAACCAGCTACCAGAATTAGACAGGCGCTCCCTCCTTTTTTGAAATCTTAGGTGTTTTTGTTTTTGTTTTTGAGACGCAATCTCCCTTGTCACTCAGGCTGGAGTGCTGTGGAGCGATCTTGGCTCACCGCAACCTCTGCCCCCCAGTTTAAAGCAATTCTTGTGCCTCAGCCTCCTGAGTAGCTGGGATTACAGGTGTGTGTCACCACACCTTGCTAATTTTTGTATTTTTAGTAGAGATGGGGTTTTGCATGTTGGCCAGGCTGGTCTCAAACTCCGGGCCTCAGGTCATCTGCCCACCCCTGCCTCCCAAAGTGCCGGGATTACAGGCGTGAGCCACCGCGCCCAGCTGAAATCCTAGTTCTAATATAACAAGAGGTTAGCTGGCTCCTTGGCAGCAGTGGCAAGCCCGCCTCCTGAGAAGTGACTCTGGTGCCCATGAGGTAGGAGATACGGCCGCTCCCACCCCTGCCTTCGGAAGGGCAGAGCCAACCTGGGGAATCCCAGGGAAGCAGGTGCAGGCAGAAAACCCCAACCCCACCTGCTGAGGTGTGGAGTCGACACCTCGGTCTCCCTGGTCTGGCCCCAGAGCCTTGGAACCTCAGTTCTCACTCTCAGGTCTTACTCCTCTTCACCCTCCCTGTCCTCTGTCAAAGCTCTGCGAGGGGAGGTGATTCTAGGGGTGTACCCTCGAGATCTCAATAGAGGATCTTTATTATCTATTATTTTTGAGACAAGGTTTTGCTCTCTTGCCCAGGCTGGAGTGCAGTGGTATGATCCTGACTCACTGCAACCTCCATCTCCCAAGTTCAAGCAATTCTCCTGCCTCAGTCTCCCGAATAGCTGGGATTATAGGTGTGCACCACCACGCCTGGCTAATTTTTGTATTTTTAGTAGAGATGAGGTTTCACCACATTGACCAGCTGGTCTCAAACTCCTGACCTCAAATAATCTGCCCACCTCAGCCTCCTGAAATGCTGGGATTACAGGTGTGAGTCACTATACCCGGCCCTATTATCTATTATCCATCAGCCCAGGATCTACCTAAAGCCTTCTTTTACCCACCTTTTTGTTTTCAGTTTTAGCAAGGCTAGTGTTGCGGGTAACAGGTTCTAAACATTCATCACCTAGTCCTTGGGGGTAATTTATTTCTCTTTCAATGACTACGTTAACCTCCAACTAGTATCTTTTAATTTTAATACTCTGGAATTTGATGCATAGAGGACAGTGAGAGGTCTTGATAAAGAAGGGTCTTTATAAATACCCAGAATGAGGACCAGCCAGCTACAGGGGGCCTTGCCTCAGTTGGAGAGTCACTTGCGTGGGGTCTGGATATCCTCTATTCAGAAAGGGGCAGACCCAGCCATCGCTCTCCTTGGCTCCCACATGCCGAGGAAGTTCTATATCAAGTGTGACAAGGTCGTCTCCTGAAGACGATTCTCGAAAACCATGCTCCCCAAGGGCAGGCCGAGCCTCACTAATCCTGCAGAACTGCGTCAGGAGGTTCTGCGGCTCCACTTCCTTCCATCCCACTCACTAAATCAACAGCTGCCTTGGCGTGTTTCCTACCACGTGATATGGGGTTTTGTGAAGTTGACTCCTAGATCCAGGGTCAAGCAACTCAGTGTAGATAGGGACCTTTTTCCTTTGCAGCACTAGGGAGAGAGGGTCCCTGGGGTGAGTTCAGGAGGTGCAAGTCAACATAGCACTGTAGCCACGAACACACAGAAGGCTCAGGAGAAACACCAGTGAAAGAAAGTCAAAACCACTGTCAGAAAGCTGCGTCGCTGTTTAACCACGACATGTCCTGACCACAGCGTTCTGGGTGGCTGACAGCTGCAGAAATCTTTGCCACCCCGTTTGCCCTGTAACTCCTGCTCTCTCAGGCCATCTGTGAAGCCACAATAGTTGCCTTCTCCATCCTCAGCTTTTCCTGCTTGTTTTGCCCCCTTAAACATGGTGGGCTTATCCTGGGATAACAGGCTCAATCCTGACCGAGAACCTATTCTGCTCCCAGCCTGTCCCCACCTCTGCTCTGGATCTTTCCAGAGGGCTGAAGTGCTCTGAGCTTTGCACACAATTTTCCCATACCCTAGATTTGTAGCAGGGACTCAAGGGGATAACTAGCAGAAATCCGGGAAGCAGAGTAAGCGCTGTCTGGAGGACACAGGGTTACATGGAGGAAAAAGGCAAATGATCAAAGCTGCCTGTGCCCAGGTCGCTGGCTGGGTCATGTTGTTAAGTCAAATGACCTCTCAGCAGACAAGGGGATACAGGAAATGCATGGGTGATGGAAGGGGAAACAGGGATGGTGATATGATATGGTTCCCCGTCTGGGAGCAGCTGCTGGCCTGCTGTGCTCAGTGGTTTCGGGGTAAAAAAAAGATGTCCCTGCATACCTTATTGAGGCGACAGGGGTGGTCAGGTGGTCCAGCATTTATAAACTAGGCCCGCGAGGCAGAATCCAGGTCAGCGTCCTGATCTCTCCTTGTTCTGTGGCCCTGGGCACATCATTCTAACTTTCTGCCTCAGTTGCCTCCTCAACAGGGAAATCGCATGGTGTGAAAAGTCCATGCTTGTTAAATGCAAGGGGAGAATTAGCAGAAAGGCTTCTTGCACCATAACTCAGCATTATTATGCTGCTTTCACTGCTTTTTAATGACATGATGTGACTATGTATTTCCTCTCTTAATTACCGTCTCAAGTAGGTTGGTGTACATCATCCCATTTTGCAGAGGAGAAATTGATGAAAGCTACCTGGCTAGTCACTGCAGAGGCTTCGCTGGGATGCTAAGACCCACTGCCTTGGTTACCAGGCTGCAGCCTGCAGGTTGTGCATCCAATGTGCGAACTCCAGTGGGGGCAAGAAAACCCCCAAAGAATGGTGAGTACAGCTCCTTAGTTCAGGAATGATCAGGGGAACTTGACACTCTGGGTAACTGTGATGAGACGGGTAAAAACGTCTCCCCCACCAGTGAGGGGTCCTGTTTAACCTTGCTGAGTGGTGAATCTGAGGCCCAGAGGGAAAAGCAGTGAACAAGCTGTGTGCACCTGCTCTCTCTTCATTCTGTATCTGTAAGAAGCAGGAACAGCACTTATCCCTCTCCTTGCGGCTTTGCTTTTTAAAAATCTATGTATATATAGGGATATGAAAATAGTTAGATAGAAGGAATATGTTCTAGCATTTGATAGAACAGTAGGGAAATTATAGTTAACAATAATTTGTTGCATATGTCAAAGTAGCCAAAAGTGAAGACTTGTAATGTTCCCAACACAAAGAAAAGATAAATGTTCGAGGTGATGGATATCCCAGTTACCCTCATTTGACCACTGCACATTATGTACAGATATCAGAGTATATATACGTGAAAAATATGTACAACTATTATGTATCAATAAGAATCAAAGTCCATATAAATAAGGTTGAAATATTAGAGCCAACATCAAGTAGCCAACCACAGTGAAATGAGGTGAAAGGGCCTGTTGTGGTTGTGGTTGTTGTTTTTCAGTAGGGTATCGTCAGGAGGGTCCCTGTCATTGACTTTTATACATCGTCTGGGCTGTGATGCTGACTGTGATACACGTGGCTCCCCCGTCCTGCCACCCTCTCAGGGCATTTAACACTGGCTTGGGCACTTATGGGTCTGAAGGAGGCTCAGGGAAAGTGCTGGCCTGGTCGTGATGGTATGGGATGTTCTGCCACGCCAGCTATAGGTGAAGATGTTCATATGCAGAAGAGACAGAGAGAGTGTGTGTGAAGGGCGAGGTGCCTCTGGGTTAGTACTCATGTGTGAGTACAGAGCAGATAATGGAGAGGGTGAAGGAGAAATCCAGAGACACAGGGAGGAGAGAAGAAATTCAAAACTCTCAGATGAGCATAGCAGTGTTCTAAGGTTTGGAAAGGAATGAAGGAAGGGATGACTAAGAGACCCACAACACGACAGGTCTCAGAGGCAAAGAGATTCCCCCCTGGTCCTCTCTAGTTACCTTCTCACATCCCCAGGGCCTTGACCATTGGATTTTTGGAAGTGAACAGCCAGGAGGCTACAGAGGGATGAGGCCCAGTGGCACAAGAAATTAGGGAGGTGGGTAATAGGGTCCATGAACAAGGAAACGGGACCATCATTTTTAGGGGTTCGGATTGCAAGTCTCGACATTTGGAAGCTGATGCATGCAAAATCCCTGCAAGTTAACAGATTTTGCTCTTCGGGGGCAGGTTATAACTAGAGAAAGCCATCATTTATTTACATCTATGTTTCCAAAAGAGGAGTGGCAATAAAACAGCTCAGAGAGATGAAATTAGGGACGCCAGACACGGAAGGGAGCTCCCAGCCTCGGGTCTTGGGGCCAGCTCCCTAGTGATGTGGTCTCTCAGAGAGATGTGATTTATGAGCCAGAGTTGTTTTTCTGTTTGTTTGTTTGTTTGTTTTGAGATGGACTCTCGCTCTGTCGCCAGGCTGGAGTGCAGTGGCACAATCTTTGTTCCCTGCAACCTCCGACTCCCAAGTTCAAGTGATTCTCCTGCCTCAGCCTCTCGAGTAGCTGGGACACCAGGCATGCGACACCATGTCCAGCTAATTTTTTTTTGTATTTTTAGTAGAGACGGGGTTTCATCATGTTGGCCAGGATGGTCTCGATCTCCTGACCTTGTGATCTGCCCGCCATGGCCTCCCAAAGTGCTGGGATTATGAGCCAGAGTTCAGTGCTGCTAATGAGCCCTGCATCAAGACATGCCCTACCCCAGACACACGAATCAGTGAACAACTAGGTCACTGTCTGGATAAGTGTCCAGACAAGACAAAATGCTCATAATCCATACAGTTCAGAAATTGTCATCAAAAGCACTTACACAAGTCACGTGTTGTAGTTTATTAGAATCAACTTGGTCTGTGCTTTTGTTTTGCTTTTAAATAAAAGGAGTTGCAATGATTTCTGTTAGGGGATCAGAAGGAACATCAGAGAAGAGGTATTACAGTTATTAAAGGTCAGTGGCCAGGGCTTAGGAACCCAGTAGAATTTCAAAACATTATCCAGGAATGCAAGCCCTGCCCAACTGTGGCCGAAACCACAACCTGGGAGTCTTTCAAATGGCTTGAATCATTCAGAATCAGCCATTTAGGGCCGACAGATGAGCTATGGCATAATGTTACATAGTGGCTAAATCAGGAGATGTGAAACATCGAGGGAAAATAAAATAATCAATCTCTCTCTTCTGAAAGAAGAAAACCCTGTGGTTCTCCCACGTCTCATAACCTCACACATGCTGTCATCAAATGACAGGTGTTCCAAAATGAAACTCTAGCAGCACATGAAAGGCTCTCGAAGGTGGCGAAGCTTCCAAAGTGAAATTTTAGAAGGTATTCTTTTTGAAAATTAAAAAAAAAAGAAGAAGAAACAAAAAAGGAGAGGTCTCAGGCACAGTGCTTCACTTAAGCAAATGTAGAAAACGGGCCAGGCGTGGTAGCTCACCCCTGTAATCCCAGCACTTTGGGAGGCCGAGGCAGGCGGATCACCTGAGTGAGGTTAGGAGTTTGAGACCAGCCTGGCCAACATGGTGAAACCCCGTCTCTACTAGAAATACAAAAATTAGCCAGGTGTGGTGGTGCGTGCCTGTAATCACAGCTACTCGGGAGGCTGAGGCAGGAGAATCGCTTGAGGCAGAGGTTGCAATGAGCTGAGATCATGCCACTGCACTCCAGCCTGGGTGACAAAGTGAGATCCATCCCCCAAAAAAAATTAATTAATTATTTTCAAAATAAATAAATAAATAAATAAATAAATGCAGAAAATGGTTTCAGGAAGACACAGGGTACTTAATACAGCTGCAAGTCCAGGCTGGCACGTGGGAGCTGGTGAGGGAGGGTATATTCAGTTGTCCTGTGTCCCCTCGCACCCCGGGAGGGACTCGCTCCTGGGGAAGACTCCAGGGGTCTTACCAGTAGGCCAGGGAAGGGTGCTCCTTCAGGGCTTGGGTGGGAAGGGCTGGCAGCTTCTTCAAGTCACTCCTCACAACTTCATTGCTGAAAGAGAGAATGCCCAGAAACGCACTCACCCTCTGAGAAAATAATCGCACTCTCTGATACCACTTGGGCCGCTGTCTTGTCTGAGAGACCCCACATCTGCTTCCCTGTTAATAAAAAGCAGTGGGGGGAAGGGGCGCTCTCTTTTTATTTCCTTAATACAGATGTAAACGAAGGCAGAACACACCAAGCCCAGTAACCGCCTTTCACCGTGCAGAAAGCAGGGCAACACACCTTCAGATGGCCAGCGGTGTCTTCCCAAACCCTGCTCTCACTGAAGGGCACAGAGTGAACGCCCCTGAGCAGCCCTCAGCAGGAATTTGGGGAGAAGAAGGGTCCCCAGGGGTCCCTCAGGGCAGGATCTTAGAAGAAGCTCCCCAGAACCCCGCTGTTAGGCTCACAGAGCTCCGAGAATGGGCAATGGCGCCGCTGTCTCCCTAAGAGCGTTTGCGCTGCTAATACACAAAGCTGGTTTTCATGGCTTACGTTGACCACATGCTGGAAACTGTTTTCTGAAATATGACAAATAAATACTGATGGAGTCTCCTTTATCGGAAATGCTTGGGAGCAAGTGTTTCAGATTCCAGATTTTTTTCAGATGTTTGACTGTTTGCATTTATATACTTACTGGTTGAGCCCCACAAAACCTGAGCATCTGAAATCCAAAGTGCTCAAATGAGCATTTCCTTTGAGCGTCATGTCAACACTCAAAAAGTTTCTGAGTTTGGAGCATGTTGGATTTCGGATTTTCAGATTAGGGAGACTCAGCCTGTAACTTTTGCTTTTGAGGAGGCTCAGAAACTACTTAGAAAGTGTGAACTGCATTGTCTGGGCCAGGCTGAGCATCCCATATCCCAAAATCCCAAATCAGAAACATGCCAGAATCTAAAACTTTTTGAGTGCCAACATGACGCTCAAAGGAAATGCTTATTGGAGCACTTTGGATGTTGGATTTTCAGATTTGAGGATGCTCAACCAGTTGGTATATAACACAAATATTCCAAAGCCTGAAGGAAATCTGAAACACTTCTGCTCCCAAGCATTTGGGATGAGGGAGACTCAACCGGTACCATTAGGCAGTTTTATGCATCCGGTCCTGAAACCAGAAATTCTTTTCCCTGTAGACTCACACATGCTAAGGTTTGGAAGATGCTTTAAACTCCCCTAGCTTAACCAGCCTTCTTCAGGTGCCTGACTCCTCCTTAAACACTCAGCAGGTCTGCATCCCCTCTGGGCCGGCCCATCTGTGGCGTCTGCACCCACTTACTACCTCCAGAGCAACAAACGGCAGCCACTTTGGGACAGTTTTGATACTGAAAGAGCGTTTCCCTATCCTGGTCCACCAAAGAGCCTTGGAAGCCTTAGCCGGGGTTGCAAAGGCACATGTAGGAGCGTTCTGCCTTTGATTCGCAGTTCTGACCTGGGCTATGTTAGCAGCTTCGAGGTTGCTTATATTAACCAAGGCAAATACTGGCCACCAGGACACTGGGCAGTGCCATCTAAAAAGGAATGAAACAGGTATAACTGTTTCATTTTTAGCAATGTTTTTCATTGCTAAAAAGCAATGAAACAAGGTATAACTCTGAAGGAAGGAAGGAATACCGCAGCCATAGAGGGGAGTTCCTCAGGTGCTTGGATGGTGGACACTCCAGCACCCATGCTGCTAACTGGAGGATGCATTGTTCCCTGTGTCCCCGGTGAGAAATACAGCTAAGGGCAATGCAATGATCAGCGTCACCATCGGATGCCCAGTGCCACTGGGCAAAACCACACCAATACACTAATACATTACGTCTGTGTGTGTGGTGATAAAGAAAGACATGGAGGTTTGGTGACATTAGAGCGCTCCCGGAAAAAGCATTTTTCTGTTGCCCTAAGAAAGAATGAGGCCAGGCGTGGTGGCTTATGCCTATAATCCCAGCATCTGGGGAGGCCGAAGTGGGAGGATCACTTCAGTCCAGGAGCTCAAGATCAGCTTGGGCAACATAGTGGGATCCTGTCTCTACAAAAAATACAAAAATTAGCCATGCACAGTGATGCATGCCTGTAGTCCTAGTTACCCAGGATGAGGTTGCAGTAAGCTGTGATTGCAACACCACACTCCAGCCTGGGTGACAGAGGGAGACCCTATCAAGAAAGAAAAGAAAAGGAAAAGAGAAAGAAAGAGAGAGAGAAAAAGAAAGAGAGAGAGAGAAGGAGAGAGAGAAAGAGAGGGAAAGGGAAGGAAGGAAGGAAGGAAGGAAGAAAGAAAGAAAGAAAGAAAGAAAGAAAGGAAAGAAAGAGAGAAGGAAAGACAATGACCATGACCAGTGGTTTTGGTGAATCCTGGCTTCATACGACCAACTAGAGGGAAAAGCTCAAAGTGTAACTGTTTGAATCAATCCATCCAAGTACTTGAACTGTTAGAATCTAAGTGGTAAGGCCAGGACAGATCAACTGATAATCAATAAGCTGAAGGTGTTTATGAAGCCCCTGCCATTACATGGAAAGAATTGTAGAGGATATAAAAAATGATGAGATATGGTCCTTAACCAGAAGGTGCCCACGATTTAGCTGCGAAGGTGAGAGGAGCACCTACAAAGCTCACTGACCACAGGGGTGATGTGTGATCATGTCAATGCAAACAGCAGACACGAAAGCTCAGAGGAAATAAGGGCCCCCTTGGGCTCTGATGTAAGACTGGCTTTGGGGGAGGCCATGCACGAAGAAAAGGATAGGAATATCACTCTTCTCCTGAGGGGAACACAGACAGACATGGAAGCCACATGAACTGAAGAAATCCATCAGAGTAAGAGGAATGTCAGGGGCAATACACTGAAAAGGGCAGGTCAGGCAGAGAACTGTGAAACTTTAATGCCAGGCTAAGAGGGTTCAGCCTCTCCTGGGTTTGATCCAGGAGGCAGACAGCAGGACAGCACCTGGTGATTTTCAAACGGGTAAACTCCTAGTGTTCAGGAAAATTCAATTCCAATCCCAAGTACAGTCGGTAATTTTTAAGCACATGCTATAAAGGCATAGTTTCAGCAAGTATTCAATTCACCAAACACTCGAGGGCCCACACTGATGAATTTCCGGATCTTCTCTCCCTGCTTCATGGTAAGTTCCCTGAGAAAAGGGATTTGATTTATTGGTCCATCAGCACACAGAGGCTGGCTTCAATGTGAAAGGCACTTTTCTCAGATCAACTTTATTGGATGAAACCATGAGAAAGGCAATTAGCGGCTCCCTGAAGGAGCTGAAACTTGAGTTTGGGTTTCACTCACACCCATCACATCTAAAGTATATTTGGGGAAGGAAGGAACTCCAGAAGGAAGGGCTCATTTTACCCACCAAACCCTTGCTTGTTGGCAAACAAGTTGCCCTGATGACAGCCACAGGTTTGATTTCCTCGCTGAAGCCTGCAGTGGGTTCTCTAGCTCTGCTCCAGGGCAAGGTTACACACAAAAAAATCTAACAAGAAATCACCAAGGCGTGAAACCTGTCCAAATCCATTATATTCTGGAAGGGATCCATGGCCCTTCATCCTTCCCCGAGGACAAATCTATAGAAATGTTCTGTTTGCTTTTCTGCTGTTTATAAACATCTGCAATAACTTAGGGGTGTCTAGCCCTGTCAATCTGGCCAAACTCTGTGGCTGAAAATCAGAAAGCTCCCCTAATGGGAAACTTGGTCACTCTACCCCCAGAGCTTGCAAGGCTGTGGCCTAACGAATGTTCTAGAAGTTCACAGCTTCCTCCCTCAATGTCTTCCACTTCGACATTTTCCCCAGAGTTCATGACATATGATAAATGCCAACTTATAAAACACCTTAAGACAGTTCACCGTGGCTGCATTCCATTTTTAGAAAAATGCAAAAAAGAGCTGGATGTGGTGGCTCATGCTTGTAATCCCAGCACTTTGGGAGGCCAAGGTGGGAGGACTGCTTGAGTCCAGGAGTTTGAGACCAGCCTGGGCAACATAGGGAGACTCCATCTCTTTAAAAATAAAAATATAAAAAACAGCCACGTGTAGTGGTTTGCACTTGTAGTCCTAGCTATTTGGGAGGCTAAAGTGGGAGGATTGCTTGAGCCCAGGAGTTTGACATTACAGTGAGCTATGATCATGCCACTGTTCTCCAGCCTGGGCAACAGAGGGAGACCCTGTCTCAAAAACCAAAAGAATAGAAAAGAAAAAGAAAAATGCAAAAAGGTCTCTTGAAAAGCCAGTTGCTAAACTGAGAATAACATTCAAGTCTTCTTATCTTTAATATGAATCAGCTTTTATTAAAAACTCTCCGGCAGTTATTAATGTTGCCAGGATAAAAGTGGTATCAATGCTGTATTGGTCTTCGATTTAGTGGTGTTTTTTTTCTTTGAGATGATGTGCCTGTCTTCTACAGCCTATACTCCTCATAAAACAAGGAAAGTTAGAATGATCTACTGGGGAAAAGCAAAGATTTCTAGCAATATATCAAACAGAGAATTTGCCGCAGTGAACAACAGATTTAACCAAGATGCCACAAAGTGAAGGGAGCAAAAATTAAACCTGAGAGGGAAGGATGAGCAAAATCCACAATGTGTTTGCTTTTCTTTAAAAAACCTGGAAATAACTTTTTCAAGAAAGTCCCCCTGGGTCAAACGAGATGTATGTAATTTGTGGGAGAAACTTGGGATGAATAGAATAGGCTTAGCGTGAAAGAATTCTTCCTAAAACCAGTTGTTTCTGTCTGCACTGGTACAAAAACAGCAGAGCACAAAACCCAGAATGTGATACTATCGTAACAGAAAGGAACAGCCTGCAATTCAGAAACAGCAGTATAATGCCAGCATTGGCCTAACTCCTCCATATTTTATGAGTAGATCATGAAGGTCAGGTTCTCAGGGGTGGGATATTTCATAAGTAGAGTATTGCAGGTCCTTAATCCATTATCACAATTCCAAAATTCAAAAAGCTCTAAGAAACATTTCTTAACCCACCTGGCTGCAAACTTCATCTTTTTGCATGAGGCAATGATGGACCTTTCTATTTGCGCCCACTTGCTGCGCATATCCATGTTTTGGGCTGGAGGTGTTGATGTGTTTAATTCCAGGTGCTGCCCTAGGCCCTGCCCAGGGCGTGGTACAAGCCCTGAATCACCTGCCTAAATCCTGCCAAGTTCTGAATTCGTAAACATTGAGACCCTAAAGTTCTAGATATACATACGTGGCTCTGTGTTCCTTTGTTCGATCATACAATGGACCTAGAAAACTGAGACAGATTAATGAGGGAAGTTATAGATTTTCCTTCTTTGCTGATCTTTAAGAAATCATGCAGGAAACAATCGTTCATTTCCCTTTCCTTCCTTCCTCCTCCTTTTTTTGGTAAACCAAGGTGAAGCTGAGGTTACAACAAAGAAAAGAGAGCACCTGCTTATCTCCGCCCAATCACATGCTTTTTTCCCCAGGTGTGTAGGAAAGAAATGTTGCAGGGGTCTTCCACCATTGGGGTGGGTCCCATCTGTCTGAGAAACTTTTCCTGCCATAGTGTGTGACCATTCACAGACAAAGGGAATCACTTGGAGGCCCCAGGAGGTTTTTCCAGCATGGGATTCTGAATTCTGGGCATGAATCATAGATAAGTCACATGAATTTACCAACTGTTTGTCGGGGGCAACACTGCAAACACATTTATGAAATATGTACCTTTCTATTTTTTTTTTGAGACAGGGTCTCGCTTTGTTGCCCAGGCTAGAGTGCAGTTTTGAGATCGTGGCTCACTGCAGCCTCCACCTCCCAGGCTCAAGTGAACCACCTGCCTTAGCTTCCAAGCAGCTGGGACTACAGGTGCTTATCACTGCACCTGGTTAATTTTTTAAATATTTTGTAGAGATGAGGTCTCACTATGTTGCCTAGGCTCATCTTGAACTCCTGGGCTCAAGCAATCCTCCTGCCTTGGCCTCCCAAAGTGCTGGGATTATAGGCGTGAGCCACTGTGTCTGGCAGTGCCTTTATTTCTGTTGCTAATTGTTAAGTTATATAAGTAAGGATTTCTTCCTTGATTACCGAGTCTGGCTTTCTGGGGTGAAATGAAGTTTTATGAATTTCTAATTTATGTTAGGTGTAAACATGTAAAATTTAAAACAAATTTAAAAATTGTTTCATAAGTCTACAATTTCAGGCAAATAATTTTCTCCAAAAGCCCAAGAAGAAACGATTAATTTTCTATATTTCTCAGTATCACTCTTTAGTTTCAGAATTTCCACTCTGAAAAACTGACACAGTACCATAGCCATGAAACGTTTTGCTGTTCACAGGTATAACTGAAAATATGATATTTTAATATGTTAAATAAATGCTTAACAAAAGAAGTAAGCTGTCATAATACAAAATTTCCTCCTTACTTGGCTTCTAAGCAATTTGCATAGATTTTGAAGAATATCATCCTGCAAAAAAAAAAAAAAAAACTACCCTATCCCTATCCAAATACTTTTTTATGCTTTGAAAATGTGAATTACACACTTGAAAGCTCCATCAAATAGACTTTTGTGCACAAAACAAAGCTTTCTGTAACAATTTATAACTTTTCCACTTGAACATTTTGCTTCAAATTTTCACAGATTCTGTTCCTTTCAAAAGCTCTTGCTGGTGTGAAAGATTCCATCTGCTCTTCAATTACTCATGGCCCTTAAAGTCATTTTTAAATCATGGGAAAATGCCACACACAATTCTTTCGTGTGTGCGTGTGTGTGTGTGTGTGTGTGTAAAACAGTATATAAATAGTATATGAGAATTATATTAACTTCAATTCTTCCCACAAAAACTCTTCTTTGGGCTGTTAGGTGTGTTTCAAGTTTAACAGATTAATTTTTTTTTTCTAGGATGTTTCCAACAGGGAAATTTGCAAGTTTAGGTAGATATTAAAGTTACTGTTAAGTTACATAAGTTATATTCCAAATGTTAACTATTTCAGACATAACTGAGTATTTTTTCAGTAATTATCTAAAAGTCTCAGCAAGTCTATTTCTCGTACCATATGATCATGCCAGCTGTTTATTTTCAAGTGGCCAATTTAAAAATTGTAGGGAAATATGCCCCAAATGATCCAATAATGATTTGAAACTGAGCTTGCTAGAGCTAGAGCTAAAGCTGTGGTAGTAAAACCACTTCTGTAAGTGCAAGGAAATGATATTGGTATACTAGGAATTGTGATTTACAGACTGCTGCTTTAGATTAATCAAGTCTCCATGTTGTAGCTGGCAAGAAAATGACTTTGTCATCTTTTTAAAGATCGCAATCAATATAAATGTTTATATTACTAAAAAAAAGTCTTTTAGAAGAAAATTAGTTCTTCGTGTTCTTTTCCTGTTGACCATCTAAAGCTCTTCCTTTAACCTATGACTTCCCAAAAGGCACCCTCTGGCCTGGCAAAAAAGACTTACAAAGCTGGAATTTTCGGATACCAGTAAGTTGAGTTCAGTTTATATTAATTCACACATGGCTCTTTATAAAGGCAGAACAGAGTTCAAAGAAAGAAACAAAAAACCAAGAAGGCACTCTTTTTGGGTCATACAAATTTCTTTCCACACTAGTTAGCACACCATCCCATGGTTTATAGAAGATAAAATACTAAAAGGTCTTTACATTTTTGCCTCTAACCTCTCCCCTGGGCACCTAATAACATGTGGTTTGTGGAAGTTAATGGGAATTTTTCAGCACAAATAAATACTCCAACTCCTTCTAAAATGGAGGTGAAAATCAATTTTCCTTGTTAATGAGGGACTGCTACTATTTGTTTCCATTGATTGGGTGATGCATTGTTCTATTTCTAAAAGCAAGCTGTTTTTCATTTTTTGTTTTAAGGAAACAGAATTAGTAACTTGCAGACTGACACCGCAGGTATACACTAAGATTTCTTAGCCGACACTCACTAAGCTCTGATAAGCTGATATTCTCTCTCTTGGACTGGCATTTCATCTTGTACAGATGTCATGTAAACTGGCCCCCAAGTATTCAATCAAAACCCGAGTTCTTTTCCTTTGATGGCTATGTCTATTTGGAAGGGTGAGCCTGTAGACACAGGGTCCCTTCCATCGCCTCTTAAGCATGTGATGGGTTCTGCTGAACAGAACCAGGTAGGCAAAACGTGGCCCAAGAATCTTTACACGGAATTTCCTTACTGTCTGTCTTTTCCAGGTGCTGTTTGCTTTCTGGTCTTAATAAATCTCATGCTGGGAGAATCCTGTTTTAGTGATTAGCATCAGTATATCCAGTCCTCAGAAACAAAAATATTTCCAGGTCCCAGAAGAGGGTCCAGAGTAACACAGCTTTACTGATCTGGTTTCAATAAATCTTGTTAACAAAAAATTCTATAGAACAGATGTTTTTTACTTGTCTCTGTTAATGTATGGACGATTCTTTATTTCAAAGGTAGTGTGATTTTGGCATTTGTGATTTGCATTGTTTAGCACAAAGCATTTTAAAAGGACTTCAGTATTGCAAAATGCTAAACGTTATTTTTTATTTTATTTTTTGAGACAGGGTCTCGCTCTATTACTCAGGCTGGAGTGCAGTGGTGCAATCTCGGCTCACTGCAGTGGCAGCCTCTGCCTCCTGGGATCAAGCAATCCTCCCACCTCAGCCTCCCAAGTAGCTGGGACTACAGGCACACGCCACCATGCCTGACTAATTGTTTTTGTATTTTTAGTGGAGACAGGGTTTTGTCACGTTGCCCTGGCTGGTCTCGAACTCCTGGCCTCAAGCAATCCATCCGCTTCGGCCTCCCAAAGTGCTGGGATTAAAGACGTGAGCCACCATGCTTTGCTTAAAGTTATTATTTTAAGAAAATTTGCAGCACATTTTTAGAAAGATCAGAAGAGCTGGCAGAGGTGAAGTGATTCTCAAAATCAGGGTAAGGAGATTGGCTGATAAGGTTTTCAGTTAAGGTCCCTTATAGACAAAAACCAAAAAATCAAGTTTTTGTATGTGATATCTCCCTTAGTACAGTGTTGCAATGAGACTTCTGTTAAATTAAATTAGAATATAACTAGAAAATTGGATGTCCTATCAGTCGATTAAATGAGGTATTCTCTACACTGAACTTTTTAAGGAAGAGAACATTAGTTTTTCTATCATAACCCAAGAGTTTTTAAAAAAGCTTTGAAACAGAAAACATCAGTGCTCCATTCTCAAAACCCTGCAGTGTTTACGATGAATAAAGTATGTAAGAATCATAGATAACGTCTGTTAGTTAGTTGGCCAATGGTCAACAGTGATTATCGAAAGACAATTTTTTTGTTTTTAAACTGCATCGGTTCTTGTCTTCCAAATATTTGGCCCACAGCTGCCTTTGTTAACAGCTTGGAGGCTACTGAATTGTTTTTAAACAGAAATGCCAACTCTCCTGACTTCCTGATTGTCGACAGACATGAGGTTTTTTGTTTTACATGTATATACGTCAGGAAATGAAATGAGATTACTACATGCTGTGCTAAGGAAAACAATAAAAGTGAAAAAATGTTATTTTTAGATAAGACTATTTCCTAAACCTTTAGAAGTATCGTACAAATTTGTCCTCCATTTGGTAGAATATGAACATGTGTGGTCTGTATCTCTTCTATGGCAGGCGATACTAATCATCTATCTAGATTACAGTCATTTTCTCTCAGCACGCTAAACCTGACATTTCAGTGTAAAGTCCAATAAGACAAGGAAGTGAGCTATTTTGTTAGTGGGAAAGAAAAGAGAGTTATGTAAGAATAAGCCTTCAGGCATCTGCTGAGCAAAACAGAGAGCCCAAAAGAAGAAACGGAAGAGCAAGTGAGTTTCATGAGAAAGAGTAGCTACGGTTCACAGTTGTCTTTATATAGTTCTCTTTCCATTAAGGTGTATCAGCACTTTTGACTTCGTCTTTTTTTTATTTGAGAGGGAGTTTTGCTCTTGTCACCCAGGCTGGAGTGTAATGGCACGATCTCAGCTCACTGCAACCTCCGCCTACCAGGTTCAAGCAATTCTCCTGCCTCAGCCTCCCGAGTATCTGGGATTACAGGCGCACACCACCACACCTGGCTAATTTTTGTATTTTTAGTAGAGACAGGGTTTCACCATGTTGGCCAGGCTGGTCTTGAACTCCCGACCTTAGGTGATTCACCTGCCTTGGCCTCCCAAAGTGCTGGGATTACAGGCATGAGCCACCGCACCCAGCCCTTGACTTCTCTTTTGTAAAAGCAATCCCCTTTTCTCTTGTACCTCAAGGAAACTGCTCCCATAATTTATGAATTAATACTCATTCCACATAAATGTAATTTGGATATAGTCCCTGAAATGTAAATATCTAGGATAATAGTATCCTGAAGAAAATAGCCCTTTGGGAAGTTTTAGATTCAGGACCTTTCAGGCTATGAAAGAGTTACTTTATCTTTTGTGTGTGGCCATTCATTTAAAAGGTTATTGGATCCTCTGGATTTTAGAAGATCTTAGAGTTCAGCCCTAGACCCTGTGTTATATCTAGAAAAGGCTTTTCTAGGGTTCTGTGTGTTCTAAGCTGGTATTTTATTAATGTGGTTCAGGAAAACATATCTACAGTATGGAAGTCAAAGCCATTCCTTTAAATAAAACTGAGGTTATATAGTCATGCATTTAATAATAGTGATAGATGCAGGAGGCATGCAGATGCAGATAAGGAAACCTGCACAGGGTCTTGCCCGGGCGTGTCTGCAAGGGACTGGGGCCCACATGTGCACTAGGAGAAGGGGGTGGAGCCACCAAGAATTCATGCCTTATGCAGGGGAGGAGACTGATATTCAATCTGTGAGGTGGGAGCCTGTTGGCAGGACCCTCTCTTTTTTTGCTGAGAGCCTTCTTTTCGCTTAATAATCCACTCTCCTCTCCCTTCAGTGTGTCCATGTGCCTAATTTTTCCTGGTCGTGAGACAAGAAGCTGGATTTTAGTTGAACTAAGGAGCAAAAAGTCCTGCATCAATAGCAAAAACAACTTTCTATAATAAATCATAAATAAATTTATTTATATAAATTACATAAGTTATGAGAATGGGACATCTAAAATACCTAATGTTTAGCCACTGAACCGAATGTGGTCAATTTTGACGTGTTGGGTATCTTCCCAGAAGCAGTTGGGAAGGAATTTGGAATTACTTCTCTTACTCCACAATTTTAGGCCACTCAAGTGTACTAGTTTCTCTGGACCTCTGAAGATGGCTTTACTAGCATGGGCCTGCTACAGAAAAAGGGTGTTTATCAGAGACTCCCATGTAACAAATCACCCCCACCGCCCATGGTGTAGGTTTTAGGCTGTGAGATAAACTGACCTTTTGGATAAGGTGTCTGACCTCTCCCCTCTCCTGACAGTGATTTCTCTTCCCAGACAGCTGCGCTTACAAACAAACTGCTAGGTAGCAGTAGCACTTTGACAAATGGAGCACAACCCGGATCCTTTGTTTCTTTGAATTCAGCCAACAAGCTGGCATTCCAGAAGCTCATTAGGGGGCCATGAATTACTGTGGAGGCCAAGCCTGCACTTCCTTCTCCCTGGCAATCCATGTGGCCACACGTTCCCATGATCCGTGGGGCCAGATCATGCTATTCCCAGTTCACATTCCATCCTGTCAGGGTACTCTCAAAATAAATAATATTTATAGCAGAGTTCAGAGCTGGCGAAAGAAATGTGGAGGGAAAAATGTGAGTAAGTAGACTAGACACTGGAATCCATTGGATTTGTGGTTTTTAAATCATTTTTTCATGGGACTTCAGAAATCTTTGTAAGTGGATATGGACTGGCACTTATCAAAACCCCAAATTCCAAGGCCAAATTAATGTCATAAAAAAGTGACAAATAAAAATTGTAACAAGATTTACTTTCTGTAACCTGAAAACATTATGTTTAGCAAATTCGGTAAATGGTTACTGGCCACCTACAAAGTTCAAGGTCTCCAGCCAAAGCTAGTTACAGTCATAATCTATTTAAAAATTTGACTACCACTGCTTTATACCAAAAACTTGGAAAACTTAAATAAAAGGGGCCTGGAGGTCTCTTTACGCAAACATTCAAACAGAGCTGAAGAGATGGCATTTGAGATCAGAGTCAGCAACTACAACCCCCTGGACAAATCCAGTCCTCTGCTTGTTTATGTATTACCCATGAACTAAGGATGGCTTTTACACTTTTAACTGATTGGAAAAAGAAACCAAAAGAAGAAGAATATTTTGTGATACATGAACATTTATATGAAATTCATATTTCTGTATCCATAAATAAAGTTTTATTGGAACACAATCAAGCTCATCCATTTACTTATCCTATGGGGCTGCTTTTGCACTTAGGAAGAGTTGTGTAATTGCAACAGAGATCGTACTGCGTGCAAAACTCAAGATACTGACAATCTGGCCCTCAACAAAAAAAGCTTGCCGATCCTTGTTTTAGACTGTAAAATAATTTTTTGCTTTTGCTGAGATGTCTGACTGAGAACAGTCAACATAGTGAGAGCTCATCTCTACAAAAAAATAAAATAAAATAATTAGCCTGGTGCAGTGACTCATGCCTGTAGTCCCAGCAACTTGGGAGGCTGAGGCAGGAGGATCACTTGAGCCCAGGAGTTGGAGGTTACAGTGAGACATGACTGCATCACTGCACTCCAGCCTGGGTAACAGAAGGAGAACTTGTCTCTGAAAAAAATTAAAAAATAATAATAGTAAAAAAGCAAGCATGAGAAATGTACATGGAGAGCAAGGAGAAAGCAGTTGAGACCTGAAAAACCAGCGACAAAGACAGCCAACTACAGGTGGCCACCAACAGAAGTAGTTTTTGCTGCATTTACAGATGAAATCCGTCAAAGCATGGGGAAACAGACAGGTTCTTAGATGGAGCAGAGGTACGATCTGTGTTTCTTTTTAATATCAATTTGCTAATTTCCTGTTAATGGGCCAGAACCTTACGCCTTGATGCTTTCCTTTCCTGTTCATGCGGTTCACTCTTTTTGCCTCTAAACCTTGATTCTCCAGAATGGGCTACCCTGGCCTTTTTTTTTTTTTTTTTTTTGCAGAGGAGCTTGATGAAACTGAATCCCAGGAATAACGTCTATCTTTGAGCATATAGTCCCGCTAGTGGCTGGCTACACCCTCTGCTCTGTGCAGGGTCTGGTGATGATCACAAGAGATTTCAGGGCGATTTCAGGGCAATTTCAGCCATACTGATCAACATATGGTGATGAATGAAATAAATGACAAGTTTGCAGTTTTACAGGGTTATTAACAACATTCACAGATTCCCAGTAGTTGTCTGTTTATGTTTTCTCCAACACAATATCCTAAGACAGAAGGAAAGCAGAGGTGGGGTATTTTTATGTTGTAACATTTTCACGAATGAAATTTCCCTGTAAGAAAGTATTTTGTCCCTTGAGGGGCAGGGACTACATTGAGAGAAAAAAAGATGTCCACCTACTTGTCAGGACTGACAGGTTATCTGCAACCATATTTACACCACAGTGGTGATTCCAGCCTCTACGAGACATTTGAGCAGCCTGTCCAACCTCAGGACAATGGGCATGTGTGACGCTGGGCCCTAATGTCAGCTTTCCAGTAATCTCCGGGCTTTGCATGTAGTGGAGAATATCTCCCTTGCTATTACTATATTTTCTCCACCTGATCTATCTGTTTCAGTGGACAAGTTGAGAGTTAGATCTCATCATTAACATATAACATGAATAAATTGTCCACCTAAAAAGGACATCCTGATTAGTTTCTTTTAATAGAGAAGCAAGGGCTTACATTTTAAACAACAACAAAATTGTAAACTTACCTAGAAAAATCTCCCTTTGCCTCCTGTAGAAGAAAAAATTCAACATCAGCGAAATACAGTAAGCCAATGTTAGAGACTCTAAAGTACATTCTATAATCATGAGAGTTTCTCTACTGAATGAGATGAGTTCAGCTTCCTGCAGCTATCATCCTATTTGCTGCAGGAATACAATTAAAACTGAATGCATACCTTTCCCATTTGAATATGAAATATGAAATTAAACTCTAGAAAGTTATATACAAAGACAGTGATTCATAATGACAAAATGCACATCTCCACCTCTAAGCCTGGGTCTGACACGTTCTAGTTTAAAGATTCTAAATATGAACATGTGTCTGGATAGAACTGTCGATTTCTAGGGTCACTTTTTGTTTTGGTTTGTATTTTATGCTAGTTCCCAATTATACTGAAGACTCTGGAGGTAGGGACCAGAGAAACTTTAGTGAATCCAGTATAATGCCCTGAACATAGTAGTTGCTCAATAAATACTTACTGAAGGAATAAAGAAATGATATCATTTTAACTCATCTTGCCACTATTAAGCTAATATTCTATAACATCTTTTTTTATGTTTTATTTTTGCATAACCTAAAGGGCTTTACCTTGTCTTTCTAGGGGGCAGAACATGATTTTTTGGCCACTAACTCTAGCTATTCACTTGGCTTTCTCCAGGGTGGAGGTACCAAACCCAAAGAAAATGGGGTCAGTAAATGATCTCAGTTTCTCCCAGGCTCAGGTTAAACACACAACTTCGCTTTACAGAGATTTGCTGTCTTAACATTTTGAAATACTACAAGCCCCTGTTTATTGCTATGGTTTCCGTCAGTGTCTCTAATAGCTCTATGCAGCTTGTGGCTAAAAAAAGGTAAGACGACAAATAGTGAGTAGATACAGCTACTGGCTATGCCCTGTAAGTCTTACTTCCTTTCTTCTGTGTATGGCCGTGGGACATAAAGAGGAGGAGAAAAACAACTTACCTGTAAAATATAGGAAGCTAATTCAAACACCACTTCGCTGTCAACGTCAATAAGCTCCTGAAAGGAAAAAGCAACAAACGAAGACAAGTTTGGTATTTAACCACCACTTTTTTCTTTTATTTTAAATGACAGCTCTTCTTCGGGAGGATTACTTGAGCCCTGGAGTTTGAGACCAGCCTGGGCAACATAATGAGATGCTGCCTCTACAGAAAATTAAAAAATTAGCTGGGCAGGGTGGTGCACGTCTGTAGACTCAGCTGTTTTGGAGGCTGAGGTGGGAGGTTGAGGTTAGCCTGGGAGGTTGAGGTTGTAGTGAGCTGTGATATACCACTGCACTCCAGCCTGGGTAATGGGGTGAGACCCTGGCTCAAAACAAACAAACAAACAAACAAACAAACAAACAAACAAACAAAACCGCCTTCTTTTCTGAGGAATTGCTCAGAATCCCCAATATTCATAGAACATCTTGAGTCTCTGAGATCACGCCCTGAATTACTCAGTCCTAAACACTCCCAACATCGTTTTTACTGCTCTTAGCTCGGATGGACTAGGGGGCCTGGGCCTACCCGACTATCTCAAGGGCCTCACCTTTAAATCTTTCGAGAAATTAAGAGGCAGACTAGGCCCCAGCATTTTACAAACCTGTTTGTTAATGTTATTAGTTACTGGAATAGGGATGCTTGACGACAAAATGCATTTTCTTTAAAAACTAAACTTCAGAACTTTATTGAAAGAAAGGCTTTATTGAAAGGCTGTTTTTTGAAAGGAATGTTATGGTGGGATTGTGACTCCTTAAAATTAAATAAAATGTAAAAATATAGTTCCTCGGTTGTACTAGCCACATTTCTTTCATGTGCTCAATAGTTCAGTGTCGCTAGTGACTACCGTATTGTCAGCTCAGATACAGAACATTTCTACCATTGTAGAAAGTTCTATTGGTCAGCAACTGTTACACAGTGTAAGTTTAACAATGTTTCTGCCTATTAGTTCTTCCCCCAAATACTTAATTGTGATCTAGGGACATGGTCTTCAAAGCACTTAAACCTCTCCTTGGTTTTTGAAAAAATTCCTTTTCTCTCTCTCTCTTTATATTTATATTTTTGAAATACATATTTCAAAATGTATATAGTTCATATCTTTTAACAGCTTTTTTCTTTCTCTGAGACAGAGTCTTGCTCTGTCACCCAAGCTGGAGTGCAGTGGTGCGATCTTGGCTCACTGCAACCTCCTCCTCCCAGGTACAAGTGATTTTCCTGCCTCAGCCTCCCGAGTAGCTGGGACTACAGGCATGCACCACCACACCGGATAATTTTTTTGTATTTAGTACAGACGGGGTACCAGGTTGGCCAGGCTGGTCTGGAACTCCTAGCCTCAGGTGACCTGCCTGCCTTGGCCTCCCAAAGTGTTGGGATGATTACAGGCATGAGCCACTGCACCCAGCCAAAACAGCTTGATTTAAGTATAACTAAAACACCTCAAAAACTGCATATGTTTAATGTAAACAATTTGATGAGTTTGGACAGATGCATACACCCATGATACCATTACCACAACCGAGGTAATAAACATATCGATCACATCCAAAGATTTCCGTGTGTGTGTGTGTGTGTATGCGTGTATGGTAAAAACACCTAGCTGGGCATGATGGCTCACACACTTTGGGAGGCAGAGGCGGATGGATCACTTGAGCCCAGGAGTTCAAGACCAGCCTGGTCAATGTGGCGAAACCCCATCTCTATTAAAAATACAAAAATTAGCCTGGAGTGGTGGTGCACGCCTGTAGTCCCAGCTACTTGGGAGGCTGAGGTGGGAGGGTCCCCTGAGCCTGCAGAGGTTGAGGCTACAGTGAGCTGTAATCATGCCACTACACTCCAGCCTGGTAACAGAGAGACCCTGCCTCAAATAAAGAAACAAACAAACAAAACCCAACAACAAACTCACTAACCATGAGGACATGACCTACCTTCTTAATAAACTTCTAAGTCTTCTAAGTGCACAACACTCTCTCATTATACATAGCTCACATGTTAAAGACAAAGAGAAGCCTGGAGTTCATCAGCATGCCAGAATAATACACAATTTAATTGATATCCTATGTCTGGTGTCAAGCTTAAGCACAAATATCCATCTTTATTTTTCTTTCCCTAGTATCACGAGATCCCATAGTGGCTGACTGGATGACAGAGAGCTAGAGGTAAAAGAGATTTAGAGACCAGCCAGCCTGACCCTGTGCTTTAACTGAGAATGGAACCCAAAAACATTAAGGGACTTTGCAAAACCACAGGGCCTTAATGGCACTTAAGGGGCCGGGAACAGACCCCCTACTACTTGTCCAGTGTGTGACCTCCCTTAGGACTTACATTTCCACCCAAATCAATAGAGACTCAGTTTCAGCCAATGTATTCTAAGAACAATATCTATAATCCAAGTTTGCTTAGCAAGAGTTTCAATTCACTTGCATTACAAGCCAGACTCTGATTTAAGGATTGTTTTTTTTTTTTTTCTTTGAGATGGAGTCTCACTGTTGTCGTCCAGGCTGGAGTGCAATGGTGCGATCTCGGCCCACTGCAACTTCTGTCTCCCGGGTTCCAGCAATTCTGCTGCCTCAGCCTCCCAAGTAGCTGAGATTACAGGCGCCCACCACCATGCCTGGCTAATTTTTTTTTGCATTTTTAGTAGAGATGGGATTTCACCATGTTGGCCAGGCTGGTCTCGAACTTCTGACCTCAGGTGATCCACCCACCTTGGCCTCCCAAAGTACTGGAATTACAGGCATGAGCCACCATGCCCGGCCGATTCATGGATTTTGTAATTATTTTTTGAGAGGTCCAGAATTGGCTCCTGCAATTTAAAACAATGCATTCAAGCACACCTGGATCTTCTGAAGGAGAGATATCTTTCAGGCTCCTTTGGGCCTGGGAATTTCAAAGTTGGATACTAATATTTGCCCTGGAACCACCTTAGAAGTACGGGTTAAAAGAACTCATGAGAGCCTACTGAAGAATTGGGGACAATAATTCCTTACGTTTAACCAGCTGAAAGAGCTTTACGGCGGTTGGAATTGATAGAGGCTGTCGGTGCTGGGATGCGGAAGAATGTTTGGAATTGCAGTTCTGGGATTAGCAGGTCCCATCAGAATGTAAATCATTTAACAGTGTACAAATGGCTTCACAGAAACACTGTCCAGGATTTCCACAATAGATGGTTTCTACTCTCACTCCGTGCGTTTCCATTCCCACCTGAATGCCTTGGGGTGCACTTGTTAGTGTGCTGCTGTATGTGTGCTTTTCTGTCAAACATTTACACCTTATGTTACAGCCAATGGTCGACTGCGGGCTAATATTTAACATCTGCTGAGAGGCTTATCTGATGCGCAACTCAAAACCAACCATCAGAAAATAACACTTTTAAGTGTGAACACAGCTTTTAGTTTGCTATTTGATTCATCCGCTAAACGAAAATGTCTCTACCTGCGCAGAGGCGGGTAACACGAAGGAAGGTCTTTTATTCTATTTTACACAGCCCATTATGTGGTCCCAGGAGAGTATCATTGGTGAACATTAACTGGAACATAACTGATATCCACAGGAAAGCTACCAAAAATATCCACAGGAAAGCACCATCAAATATCTAACCTGATTGATTCAACTTCTCTCTCACCATAGTTGTTCTCGGGTTAAGTGAGAACTGGCACCTTTAACTGTGGTGACTTTTCGGGTGAAAAGCCTGACCTTGACTATCTATCTCCCAGTGAAGATATCAAAAACAGGAGGAGGTGAAATGTGGCCAGTGGGAGGGAAAATGATTAAAGAATCAAGCGCCCCAGGCATTGCACATGCTTACAAAATCTGATGGAAACAGCTGCATTATTATTTCTGACCTCGCCTATTTAACATGCATTGAATTTAAGGATCATTTCACTGGATGTTCTCATAGGACTCAACACAAAGACCAAAACGGTGTGGATAAGAACCAATCTAGGGTGGTGGGAAGACATCCTGAGAGTCTTTGCCCAATTCCCCAATGTCACTTGTTCATGATACTGTTTCCCCCTTATACACCTCATCCTTCCAGGTGGCTTTATCCTTAAGATTCTACCGCGATGGAGCAGAGCTCTAGACTTCCAGCTTACTCTGAAAATTTCCCATGGTACTTCAAAACCTGAAAGCTGGCCGGGCACAGTGGTTTAAGCTTGTAATCCCAGCACTTTGGGAGACCGAGGAGGGCAGATCATGAGGTCAAAAGATTGACACCATCCTGGCCAACATGGTGAAACCCCGTCTCTACTAAAAACACAAAAATTAGTTGGGTGTGGTGGTGCACGCCTGTAGTCCCAGCTACTCAGGAGGCTGAGGCAGGAGAATCGCTTGAACCCTGGAGATGGAGGTTGCAGTAAGCCGAGATAGTGCCACTGCACTCCAGCCTGGTGACAGAGTGAGACTCCATCTCAAAAAACAAAACGAAACAAAACAAAACACCCCTGAAAGCCAAGTTCCACACAGGGGAGTTATTAGATGTTTTCAGGGGTCTTCCTAGCAGAAATGTGCTCCCATATAACATTAAGAAAATGACTCTCCCTTTTCCTTATCTGACTTCTCCAGTGGTCCAGAGGTGGCTTTTCATTTATTTTTTTTGAGACAGGATCTCACTGTGTCACCCAGGCTGGAATGCAGTGGTGCAACCTGGGCTCACAGCAACCTCCGCCTTCTGGGTTCCAGCAATTCTTGTGCCACAACCTCCCAAATAGCTAGGATTACAGGTGTGCGTCACCATGCCTGGCCAATTTTTTTATTTTTAGTGGAAGCAGGGTTTCACCATGTTGGCCAGGCTGGTCTCAAACTACTGACCTCAAGTGATCCACTCACCTCGGCTTCCCAAAGTGCTGGGATTACAGGCATGAGCCTCCGTGCCCGGCCAGAGGTGGCGTCTTTCATGGGTTTCTGCTCAAGCAGAGGAACTACACTGAAGGAGACCACACAGAGTGTGCAAAAATCCCATTTTTTTCCTGGGATTCTGGGCTTTCCCCATAACTGTAACTAAGGACAAAATGGGATCATAGGAGGAGGAGCAGAAGACACTTCCCGGAGGCTTGAGGGTGGCTTCCATCTGCCTTATGCAGGGGCTGAGGTGTAACATTCCTCTGCGCTTATGCAATCCACAGCTCTGCGGTGAAGCCCCCCGTGCTCTTGCGGCCATTGGAGGGAGGGGTTTCTGCAGGGTCTGAGCTGGAATCTAGCCTGGGAATCTTGGGCTGTCTGGTGGGCATGGAATAACTACTTTGAGACTCTAGAGAAGCCCAGGGCGATGCTGGCAGGAGGAAGTGTAAGGTCCTTTGGTGACTGTGGCCACTGGGTATGTACTTTAGGCATCTGCTTTCCTTACTACTGAATAATGCATGCTGCTTCCTTTGATCTTTTGAGAAATGGTATGGAAAGACAAACTGTGACCATCTGCAGGTATGTGTGTGTGTGTGTGTGCGAACGTGCTCTGAGTAGGGGTGGGAAGGGCTGCCCCACTTCCTCCCACGCCGTGTTGTTTTATCCCAGGTGACTGAACTGCCGAAGGAAGAGGCCTGAGGTCATTTATCAGCAACACCATGCCTAACAATATTCTCAGAAAGATTTCCATCTGAGGGTCTCCAAGTGTTTCTAACAAGTGGGCCCATGGGAACCCCAAATGGCAGGTGTTACGGATGTTCTCCAAGAGTCCTGAGAGCCGGAGGGCCTCTTTGCTCAGAGGGACTTGGTGGTGGTCTTTACATTTAACCAAGAATCTTAATGAAAAGCAGCCCACCATGGTCCGGAACTGCAGGAATTCCAACTCTCATGTAAGACAAATGAGATAATTCCGTGAGAAAATGTAATTGACAACCATATAGTAGGTCGAGAAGATTTTGACAAGGACAGTCTTTGCAAAGTCCACTCGGAACCACTTGAAGGGTTAGGAAAGCCACCAAGCGTTTTCCTAACGAATTCTCACCAGTTATCACCACGTTTATTCTTACCCACAAAACATCTAAAGATAATAGTGGCATGCCATTCTCCTTAAGATTATTTCTACTGTCCCCTGAAAGTCCCATATTCTGGTCTTAACCCCCAATGCCTTGAGGACATGGACTGAACCACCTGACCTTGAGTTTGATTTTCCTTATCAGTAAAATGGGCATAACAATTTCCTTTCCAATTATTTTACTGGGTTTGGTGAGGCATAAATGAAGTGACTTGGAAATATAAAACACACTACAAGTATTAGATCTATATTATTTATTTCTGCTGATGAGTATCTATAGATAATCTGAACTCCACAGTTTTGCCTTTGTTCTTTAGTATGTCTTAGCATTTATAGGAAACTTTACTAGATTTTTTTTTTTTTTTTTTTTTTTTTGAGACGGGAGTCTTGCCTTGTCGCCCAGGCTGGAGTGCAGCGGCGCGATTTCGGCTCACTGCAAGCTCTGTCTCCTGGGTTCAGGCCATTCTCCTGCCTCAGCCTCCCAAGTAGCTGGGACGACAGGCACCCACCACCACGCCTGGCTAATTTTTTGCATTTTTTAGTAGAGATGGAAGATTTTGTTTTAAAAGAGATGGGTTGTGTGTGTGTGTGTGTGTGTGTGCGCGCGCGCGTATGTGTGTGTACTGGTCACCGTGTCTGTGGTGTATTTTATGTGTCAACTTGACAGGCCAAGGGTTACCCAGATTATTTATTTTTGAGACAGGGTCTTGCTCTGTCACCCAGGCTGGAGTGCAGTGACACCATCTCGGCTGACTGCAACCTCTGCCTCCTGGGTTTGAGCGATTCTTGTGCCTCAGTTTCCTGAGTAGCTGGGATTACAAGTGCCCATCACCACAACCAGCTAGCTTTTTGTATTTTTAATAGAGACGAGGTTTCACCATGTTGCCCCGGGTGGTCTAGAACTCCTGGGCTCAAGTGATCCACCCGCCTCGGCCTCCCAAAGTGCTGGGATTACAGGCATGAGCCACTGTGTCCGGCCCCGAGTTGCCCAGATTAAATAGTTTCTGGATGTGTCTACGAGGGTGTTTCTGGATGAGATCAGCATTTGAATCAGTGGATTCAATAGACCACCCTCCCCAGTGTGGGTGGACATCACACAATCCTGGAAGGCTTGAATAGAACAAAAGATGGAGGGTGGAGGAGCTTGCCCCTTTTTTCATTTTTCTTTCTTTCTTTTTGTCCCTTGCTTTTTGAGCTGGGACATCACATTTCATCTTCTCTTGTCCTTGGACTGGGACTTATACCACTGGCTCCCTGGTTCTCAGGTCTTTGGACTCAGCCAGTGGACTGACACCACTGGCTTTCCTGGGTCTCCAGCTTGCAGACAGCAGACTGTGGGATCTCTCAGCCCCCATGATCTTGTGAGCCAACTCCTCATAAGAAGTCTCTTTGTGTATATCTATATATATCCTATCGGTTCTGTCCCTCTGACTAATACACCGTATATCATTAAAGTGGGACACAATGCCCATATTTAGCCCAACTTGCTCTCTTCTTGTGGCTCTATGCCTCATTGCACAACTCATCATAACTACGCAAATTTGCCCCCGGGGCAAACAGGGGCTGTGGTGCAGGATGAGACTGATGCGATCTCGCACAATTCCTCATTCTTAGTCCTCTGCCAGTTTTTCAGCATCAAGTCACTTCATGTTTGTCTAATGATCCACGAGGTGAATGCCACTCATGCTCAGCCGCAACCCTAACTCTGCCGCGTTGGGATTTCTCATGCTGTCCACCCCACCGCAGACAGCCCATGTCAGGATCTCAAGGAATCGCTCTTTTATTAACTTCTGTTTTAAACAATTTTTACTTTTATTTATTTATTTTTGTTGAGACAGGGTCTTGCTCTGTTGCCCAGGATGGAGTGCAGTGGCACCATCATAGTTCACTGCAGCCTTGAACTCCTGAGCTCAAGTGATCCTCCTGCCTCAGCCTCCTGGGTAGCTGGGACCACAGGCACACACCACCGTGCTTAGCTAATTTTAATTTTTTTGTAGAGATGGGGGTCTCACTATGTTTCTCAGGTTGGTCTTGAACTCCTGGGCTCAAGTAATCCTCCTGCCTTGGCCTCCCAAAGTGTTGGGATTACAGCTGTGAGCTACTGATTCCTGGCCTGGAATCATTCTTTTAGAGATCATGGGCACAGCCAAGACGACAGATCCATGTAAGCTTGTTTCTTGAAAGTTGAAAAAGAAGGTACCTGTCTGTCCTTCTCTCATACCCGCTCTGTCCTACAAGGGCATGCTCTAAACCTGCAGATATTTATGTTGTCCTCTAGAATGTGATTCTGGGCTTTTGCTTGGTTCTCCCACCTACAGATGAGATGACGTCATCTGATCATTAGCAAAGCATGTTGAAGGTATTGAATAAAGACCATTTATTTCAATATCAACAAGAGTGATAGCATTTAGACCTAAACTGCAAATGTGGCCCAAGGATGATTACTTAAACTCCGTTTTTTTTTAAGAGATGAGGTCTCTGTCATCCAGGCTGGAATGCCCCAGTGTCATCCTAGCTCACTTCAGCCTCGAACTTGTGGGCTCAAGTGATCCTCCCATCTCAGCTTCCCAAGTAGTTGGGACTACAAATGTGTGCCACCATGCCTGGCTAATTAAATATATTTTTTGTAGGGTTGGGGTCTTGCTATGTTGCCCAGGCTGATCTCAAACTCCTGGCCTCAAGCCAACTGCCTTGGCCTCCCAAAGTGCTGGGATTATAGGTATGAGCCACCATGCCTGGCCAGCAGAGGCTCCCAGACCAATTTGGACAAGATCTGCACCCTCCCAAGAACACCCATAAAGCAGAAATTTTAAGCCTTTTCCTTTATGTCATGATTTGTTCTCAGTGCAGTGTAGGCAACAAAACTCGGTGATTTCTCAGGAAATATGCAAATCCTTGCTCCCTTGGAAAGTAACCAATTAAAAAATAATTTTCTGAGCATCGGCTATGTGCCTAGTACAGTGATAGGCCATGGAAGATGAGCTTAAAAATCCACTCAGAAAAATGCTGGTACCAACTTCTCCTCCAGCCTAAAGAAGCATATTTCGGCCCATCTCCAGATGGCAAGCACAGTCCTGTTTCTTTGGTTATCACTGCTGGGGGAGGTTAGTGCTTTTAGACGAAGCATAATTGAAATGTGATGAATGTCCCTAAAGAGTGCATTGCCAGCTGGGTGCGGTGGCTCACGCCTGTAATCTCAGCACTTTAGGAGGCCAAGGAAGGAGGATCACTGGAGCCCTGGAGTTCAAGACCAGCCTGGGCAACATGGTGAAACCCTGTTTCACTTTGAAACAAAACAAAACAAAACACACAAAAAAACCAAATTAGCTGGGTGTGGTGTCGCATGCCCATAGTAGTCCTAGCTACTCGGGAGGCTGAGGCAAGAGAATTGCATGAACCCAGGAGGCAGAGGTTGCAGTGAGCTGAGATCACGTCACCGCACTCCAGCCTGGGTGACTGAGCAAGACTCTGCCTCAAAAAAATATATATATATTATATAATATGTAATAAAGATATATATTATATAATATATAATAAAGATATATAATATATTATATAATATATAATAAAGATATATAATATAGAATATATTATATATAATAAAGATATATAATATAGAATATATTACATTATATAATAAAGATATATAATATAGAATATATTATATTATATATAATTATTATATAATAATAAATATTTATTATTATTATATAATAATAAATATTTATTATTATTATATAATAATAAATATTTATTATTATATAATAAATAAATAAATAAATAAAGAGTTCATAGCTAATCCCTCTGGGCAAGGGCAAACTTATACAGGTGAAATATTAGATTCCTGATGTGATCTTAGAGACCAGAATAGATGCCCCTTTATCAACTACACCAGACTCTAAGGTTAAGTTACCTACAGGTCGAGGGTTCAGGGCCAGCTGGCCTAGCAAATTTCTCAATTTCTGTGGCTAAACTCTCTACCAATAGGAGCTGTCAGCGCTGGTTTACAATCCAGACCATTACAACTCTGACTGGACAGAGGGCCAGCCTTACAAATATTCTCTTCTGAGGAGCTACTGTAGACTTTAGGCCAGTTTCAGCAGTTCGCAGAGGCTGCACACAAACCGTCTTTGTGTCCTATAGTTCACCTGGTGAGGTAAAGAGCCTCAAATTCCACCTAATTTTAATGCTAAAAGCCATCCCAGGAAGGAACGGGAGGTCATGATGTAAACTGAAATAGGCCAGGCACAGAAAGACAAAGTTCATATTTTCTCACTTATTTGTGGGAGCTAAAAATGAAAACCATTGAACTCATGGAGACAGAATAGAAGGATGGTTACCAGATGCTGGAAAGGGTAGTGAGGGTGGGAGAGGTGGGGATCGTTAATGGGTACACAAAAATAGAAAGAATGAATAAGACCTAGTATTTGATAGCACAACAGGGTAACTGTGGTCAATAATGATTGAATTGTACATTTTAATATAAGTAAAAGAGTAGAAGTGGATTGTTTGTAACACAAAGGATAAATGCTTGAGGGGGTGGATACCCCATTTGACCTGATGTGGTTATTACACATTACATGCCTGTATCAAAATATCTCATGTACCCCATAAATATAGACACCTACTATGTACCCACAACAATTAAAAATTTAAAAAACCAAAGTAAACATGGTAAGTATGTCACCAATATGTCTACCTATGGCACACACACTCGACACTCCTTCGTAACTATGCATAACTTTTCCCCAAACCTGCTGAATGTGTATGACTCTATTATGTAATACGAACACCGTGAGTCATAAAACCCGACCTGCCCTTCTCCTTTTCAAAAAGAGCACCTTCAGTCCACGCTGGAGACTTTCTCTTCTCAGCTTGCAAACCGGTACTGCCAATACAGCCTTTTCTCCTAGTTAGCCACCTCAGTGGCCTTTTGGATGATACTGATGGTGCATCTAGTCATTCTGACAGCCTCTCACGCCACCTAACCTCAATCAAGGAACTATCAAAGTACTTCTCTGAGGAACTGAATGGAAAGGTCTTTTGACATGAGCACCAATTTTCTTTTCTCTCTGAAGGTTTGCATGTGAAGAAGATTGGGAGCTGGTGATTTCTTGATTTCTCTTATAGCTGTAAGATGTATAATTTGTGGAAATCTTTCTGATAAAAAACTAAACAGGCTCTGTCATTTTACGACCTATGTTTGCAAAGTTTCAGACATCACTGTGATGACTAATTTTTGATGGTGGATCATCTTCTTCTGTCAGTGCAGAACCCAGAATAGGCAGGATTCAATCCTGCAGCCAGAAAGTGCAGGAAGAGCTGAGGGTCCACATTCCCTGACTCGCTCCTGTCTCATGGGACAAGTCCGCTGCCTCCTGCAGGGGCTGATGGATGGGCACCTTCAGTTGGCTGTTGGAAGCCACACCGGAAGAGGGAGAGGAGCAGATGGAAAAGGCTTGGCGGGAAAGCTGTGCCGTCTTATTGGTCTCTTTCCAGGGAACACGCAACGTTCCAGGCAGGCTTCCTGTGAGAGTTTCCCATGGGACGGGACTCACATTTCTAAATGAGATGTACCCACGCCCTGGCCAATGTCCTCTCTATCACCCACCTGTCTCCTTAGTGAGTTCAAGCACATCAGAAACACTGTTGGACCATGTGGGAATCCTATTCCACACTTCCTCCTGCTCCACCGGAAGCACACAATGACAGCCCCGCTGTCTCATATCCATATTTTAATTTTCTGCAACTTGGATAGATTATGACTACATTTTCCTGCTCTATTGTATAAAGTAGGGGGGTGGAAGGGAAGAGAAAGTGAGAGGGGCGTCTGCTGTGGCCATGCCTCCTGCCTGCTGGGAAAGAGAGAGGAAGGTAGGAAGGCAGTGTTCACAATTTGGGAAAAATAGCAAAACAAAGCCAAACACCTTTCCTCGCCTTTCTGCTATTAAAGAGATGAGAGGTTCGTTCTCTGAAGAAGAACAGGAAGCAGGGATGAACTGGACCGGAAGTGCAGGAATTACATGGAATTCTATACCCAGTGTGGAGACTGTTCCCTCCCGATCCCTGGATGTGGGAGGACATGTCCCAGGCAGGAAGGGAAGGGTTTTTTTCTGGAGAGAATGGAGAGCCAGAGAGGAAAGATGTCCAGATACCAAGACACTGATATTCGGGGTTCCCCAGGGAAAGAACCAGCTTGCGACGGGATCACGTCACAGGGACACCCACTGGGGGACCATCCCACACTGAAATGGAGCATCTGCTTAGTTTCTAAGTGTGAAGCAACAGACCAGGGCCAGCAGACAACTGAGGAAGCCTCGGACAGGAAAGAGAGACCAACACAAATAAACTGGAAAAAAAGAGCTGGAAGGAAACACAGAGTAATAATGATAACTAATATTATCAGAGTGATAAGAGAGGATATTATGTTCCTGAAACAATAATAGCATAATATTAAAAAATCAGATAATATAAAGAAACTCTTAGAAATTTAAGAAAAAAAAAACAACAAAAAACAAAACCATAATGGCAAAGGTTAGAAAGCCCAGAGAAGAGATTAAAGTAAATACTGACAAAGCCTCCCAGAAAGTAGAATAAAAAGACAGAGATAGACAGCTGGAGAGACAAGTATAAGAGTGGGAGGCCATGCCCAGCATTTGACAAATAGGAATTCTGGAAAGAGAGGACACAGGCAAGAGGGGAGAAGATGTCAAAGAAACAATCCAAAAAGAACCTCACAGCTAAAAAAGAATGCATGTCACGTCTCCAGACTAAAAGTGCCCATCGAACACAGAGTACAATGGATTTACAAAGACCCACATCAGGGCACCCATCCTGAAATTTTAGATCAGAAGGAGCAAAAAGGAGATCCCAAAGGATCCCATTGTTGGGGAGCCTGAGGGGGTGTCACATACGATGCATAGGATGGTGGGCTTTTCCGGAGCAACGCCTTTGGTATTCTGAGAGAAAGTTTTTTTTTGTATATTTCTATATCCAGTCAAACAATTCATTAGATACAAAGCTAGAATAAAGACTTTTTCAGATATGCCAGTATCCAAACATTTTACTTCCCATATGCACTTTCTCTGGACTGATTGCAGGATGTTCTTCAGCGAAACAATGGTGCAAAACAAAAAACAGGAAGACTCCGGATCCGGGAAAGAGAGGACCCAATACAGAACGAGGGAGAAGGAAAGACCCTGATGGGGATGCGGCATCCTGGGTTGAGACTCTGCATGAGACCAAGTCCAGGCTGGAGCAGGAGGTTGGAGGAGTCTAAGAGGGAGGTCCTGGAAAAACAACAGCAGTAGCAGCTGCCACAGCAACCAAAATCAAACCAAAGAGGAACGAGAACTACCCGACGTAGCTGGAAATTAATATTGGTAGACATCTGAGAATCTGTAGGAACTTTTGGGAGAAAAGTGAAGGGTATGTAGTAACTAAATAAGTGAAAGCAAGGCAAGTATTCCCTTTGGGTAAAACAATGGGTTGTCTGAAAAACGAGCTGCAACCACAGGATACTGCTTGGATTAGTCACGATAATGTCATGCTTATGACTACGGCTTTAAGCCAGAATTATGCTATCACCATACTAAGAAAATGGAAAAGGAAATAAAATGTGGGTGGTTATAATCTAAATCTACATCCTTATTTTTTTTTTCTTTGAGACAAAGTCTCACTCTGTCCACCGGGCTGGAGTGCAGTAGTGTGATCTGGACTCTTGGACTCACTGCAACCTCCGCCTTTGGGGCTCAGGCAATCCTCCCACCTCAGCCTCCAGAGAAGCTGGGACTGCAGGCATGTGCCACCACACCCGACTAATTTTTGTGTTTTTTGTAGAGATGGGATCTCACTATGTTGCCCAGGCTGGTCTCAAGCTCCTAAGATCAAGTGACCCTCCCACCTCAGCCTCCCAAAGTGCTGGTATTATAGGTGTGAACCACTGTGCCTGGCTGTCTTCATCCATTTTAACAGGAATTCAACAACCTAAAAATGAATCAATCAAGGAATAATGCCCTGTGTCAATTATTTATCTATATGGAGGCAAATACTAGAAGAAACAGCTAAAACTGTTGCAAGTGGCAGGAGTTGCAGGGGGGAAGCTGTTTGTCATAATCAGCCTTGTGGAACCATTTGACTTTTAAATGATGTCATCTATTACTTTGATAGAAACAAATATTAATACTTTAAAAAGTGAATGAAATTGAACTTTGAAAAAGCAGAAATAAGCGGCTTATTTTACCTTGACAACTTAGATTTTAATATACAGTAGGAACCGTTCCCCAAGAGACAGGGAGGGAGCAGATACTAAACCTACGCTGGGTAAACCCAGGCATCCGGGTATCAGCATCGGGATGGGTTATCTGGGTCTAACACTACCCTCTGGGCTCTTCAAGGTCCCCAAAGCACCAGGGGGCTGTGTGGGTGGCACAAAGAGAATCACAGCCAAGAGAAAAACCTCGGCTCTAAATCCAACTCGCTAATCACATGCCTGGCATGGGACTAAGAACTTTGCACGCTTTATCTCACTGAATCTTCCCAAGAAGGTTGTGGTTAGAGCCTTATAACATCCTTGCTCAATTAGAGAGGAAAGGGAAGCTTGGAGACGTTACAGGAGGGGCCCACATTTATCCCTTTTACCAAGGGGCATGGCTGGGAAAAGAACCTGGGTCTACCCGGCAGCAAAAGCTGAACTGTCAATCACTCAGCAGTGCCTTTCATGATCTTTACACTGACACAGGTTACACAGGCTATCCAGCCATCCCCCAGTCCTTCGTCTCTGAGTCACTCAGCCTCTCTGTACCTACTTCCTCCTCTGGAAAGCCAGCGATTCTCGCTCCATCTCACGCAGAGATGCTGAGGCTCAAATATCATAGTACATATAAAAAATTTAAAAATAAATTTAAATGGCAATTTGTACAAATGAAAATGTTATTCTTGATCACGGGAGGGAGACAGGGGGCCTTGGGATGCGACTTGGTCTCCTATATCAACTTGAAAGATGCTGTCCCTTGGTCATTTGTGGTCATTTATGTGCCCAAGCCCAAGGAAAGATTTTGAGAAGAGAGGGCTGGGTTCTGGGGTGACATTCAGCATGTGGGCTGATGCTGTCGGGACCTTGATCCTAAATGTGGCTGGCTGCAAAGGTGTCGTCACCTCCACTCAGGGCATCTGTAGTATTTAGTTCTGACATTTATTCTTTTTAATTTTCCCTGAATCGCAAAGTCCTAGGCGTGCATGATGTTCAGAGGCCTTCAGTGCCAGCTCAGCATTTGGGACAAGACAGTACTGAACGCAACTCCTCTCCCTTTCCCCAAGCGTCTGCCCAAGTAGGCTTTGGGTCAATTTTTTTTTTTCTTTTTTTTTTTTTTTTTTGAGATGGAGTCTCGCTCTGGCACCCAGGCTGGAGTGCAATGGTGCGATCTCGGCTTACTGCAACCTCAGCCTCCCGGGTTCGCTCAAGCAATTCTCCTGACTGAGCCTCCTGAGTAGCTGGGATTACAGGCGCCTGCCACCACGCCCGGCTAACTTTTGTTTTTTTAGTAGAGATGGTGTCTCACCATGTTGGTCAGGCTGGTCTCGAACTCCTGACCTCTTGATCCACCCGCCTCTGCCTCCCAAAGTGCTGGGATTACAGGCGTGGGCCGGGGACAATTTTTTACTTGCCCTGCTGGAGAGTGATTTCGCGGGTTCAGCCTTGCCATTCATTTACTTCGCTGCCCAAGGCTGCCACCTGGTGGAGACTGCTCACCTTTCATTTCTGAACTTGGTTTCAAAGCGCTTTCACATTCATTTAAAAAAAACACCTGATACTCTTACAATCTGTATGTAAGTTTAGTATTATTATTTCCACTTTATAATGAGAAAATGAGGTCTTAGAGGAAAGAATCTAAAAGTACCTGGAACTGCATTATGGTATCTTTTCCCTCCATTCGGCAAAACCCCAAAATGCTGTCCTCTTAGTGTGCTGGGTTTGAGCCCAGTTTAAGTCCTGGCTCAGCAACTGTCTCTAAATGAGGTCTTTTCACAGAACTGAATTTGATCATTACCAGGCCCTCCGTTATTCTGAACATTTGTAATTGGTGGAGCTATTCTGTGCAGTGAATGTGTTGAGGTAGTTACAGAAGGAAAGTGATGGCTGATACTACCATTCCAGCGTGTGTGTGTGTGTGTGTGTGTGTGTGTGTGTGTGTGTGTGTTAAGGTTTAATGGGTTTTTGCAATCCCTAGGGCCTGAGTTTAATTACATTTTAAAATCCAGGCAGCAGTATCTCCCTAGACTCCTTTGAATCCATCCATCGAACACCTCACAGACAAGCGCACGAGGAGAGCCTCCCTCCAGGGTGCACCATATCCTGGCCATTCATTAGGCATGTGATCTCATCTTCATTCACTGGGAAAACAGGGATAAAAGGCCGCATCTATCTCTCGGGTTGATGGGTGCAGCAAACCATCATGGCACATGTATACCTATGTAACAAACCTGCACATTCTGCACGTGTATCCCAGAACTTAAAGTATAATAATAATAAAACACTTTTTAGAAAATTCAGGACACTCTGGGCCTTACATTTATTTATTTATTTAAAAAAAGAATTGGCTGGGTGTGGTGGCTCATGCCTGTGATCTCAGCCCTTTGGGAGGCCAAGGTGGGTGGATCATGAGGTCAGGAGTTCGAGACCAGCCTGACTAACATTGTGAAACCCCATCTCTACTAAAAATACAAAAATTAGCCAGGTGTGGTGGCTGGTGCCTGTAATTCCACCTGCTCAGGAGGCTGAGGCAGAGAATCGCTTGAACCCAGGAGGCAGAGGTTGCAGTGAGCCGAGATTATGCCATTACACTACAGCCTGGGCTACAGAGTGAGACTCCATCTCCAAGAAAAAAAAAAGACTTATTTAATCTTCCATCAATGTTCTGACAACCAAGAGAAAATTCCTTACTGAGATCACAGGAATGGCTAAACCCATCAAATCTTCACTTGAAAGTTCTCTGGTTTGTCCATCTGGAATTTGCCCTGACTGAATGCTCTACCCTTAAATTCCTTAGTAGAACTTTTATTCTAACTAATCCTCACACTTCAGGATTTCAGACAAGTCCCTGACATTTTACCCAGGTAAGAGGTAGAACTTAAGCTGTGAATTCAGAAAAACATCTGTTAATTTGCTTTCTGTGGCCCTACATTAGTCAGCTGGTGTATACCTCAAACTCTTCCGCTTCTTGTTAATTACATTTTTAGAGTAAGGGGAAATCCTAGGTTTAGTATTATTTGATTTATTTCAAGGTAGAATGCATTTTGGCCTCCAAATTAATTACCATCAATATACTTATGCAAAATTCACTCTCAAAAAAAAAAAAAGCAGTGTTTATCTCAAAAGGCGTTGTGAAGACTCAGTTAAACAATTCACATAAAGCACTCAGCAACAAGCCTACACATCATGTGAACTTTGTAGGAATGAACCGTTCTTGTCTATTACTGTTAATGAGCAGCCCTAAGGGGGTGTGACGGAGGTTGCATTCATGAGACATTCATTGCATTCATTATGTGCATGCCGGGGGTAGCCAGTGGAGTGGGTGTTTCTTTTTTAAAATGTTCTTTTAGGGCCGGGCAAGGTGGCTCACACTTGTAATCCCAACACTTTGGGAGGCCAAGGTGGATGGATCAACTTGAGGTCAGGAGTTTGAGACCAGCCTGGGCAACATGGCAAAACCCCATCTCTATTAAAAATACAAAAACTAGCCAAGCGTGGTGGTGCACACCTGTAATCCCAGTTACTCGGGAGGCTGAGGCGGGAGAATCGCTTGAACCTGGGAGGCGGAGGCTGCAGTGAGCTGAGATTGTGCCATTGTACTCCAGCCTGGGCAACAGAGTGAGACTGTGTCTCAAAAAACAAAATGTTCTTTTAGTCGCAGTTCCTAACCTCAGTGATATTCTGCAAGTCCATCTTCCTCGGGAGGAGGTGTGTGCTGGAAAGGGGTGTAGGCATTTTGGGTCATCCCACAAAAGGAGACACTACAAGCTTATGGAGCAATTGGATACAGGATAAGGGGCTGTCGCTCTCAATTAGGAATCATCTCTTGAACAAACTTGTTTTATAAAGAAGATACACAAATGGCCAATAGCATGCGGACATATGCTCAACATCACTAGTCATCAGGGAAACGCAAATCAAAACCACAATGAGATACACCTCACACCCATTGGGATGGTCATCAATTTAATAAAGCAAAATAGAAAATAACAAATGTTGGAGAGGATGTGGAGAAACTGGAACCCTTGGGCACTGTTGGTAGAAATGTAAAATGGTGCAGCTGCTATGGAAAACAGTAGGGATGGCTCCTCAAAAAATGAAAAATAGAAGTACCTTATGATCTGGCAATACCACCTATAGGTATATACCCTGAACAACTGGGAATAGGGTCTCGAGGAGATATTTAGACATCCATGTTCATAACAGCATTATTCGTGATAGGCAAAAGGTTTTGGAAATAACCCGTGCCTTTTGATGGATGAATGGATCAACAAAAGGTGATCTACACAGACAATAAAATGTTATTTAGCCTTAAAAAGGAAGGCAGCCAAGTGTGGTGGCCCACTTCTGTAATCCCAGCACTTTGGAAGGCCAAGGCAGGCAGATCACCTGAGCCCAGAAGTTTGAGACCAGCCTGGCCAACATGGTGAAATCCTGTCTCTATAAACAAATACAAAAATTAGCTGGGTGTGGTGGCACACACCTATAGTCCCAGCTACTTAGGAGGGTGAAGTAGGAGGATCACTTGAACCCAGAAGGTGGAGGTTGCAGTGAGCCAAGATTGCACCACTGAACTCCAGCCTGGGCGACAGAGAGACCCTGTCTTAAAAATTCAAAAAAAAAAAAAAAAAAAAAAAAAAGAGGAAGGAATTTCTGATACACGCTACAATATAGATGAACCTTTTTTTTTTGAGACAGAGTTTTGCTCTGTTGCCCAGGCTAACTGATCTCGGCTCACTGTAACCTCCACCTCCCAGGTTCAAGAGATTTTCCTGCCTCAGCCTCCCAAATACCTAGAATCACAGGCACGAAACACCACATCTGGCTAATTTTTGTATTTTTAATAGAGATGGGGTTCTGCCATGTTGGCCAGGCTAGTCTCAAACTCCTGACCTCAGGTGATCCGCCTGCCTCGGCCTCCCAAAGTGCTGGGATTACAGGCATGAGCCACCACACACAGCCAACATGGATGAACCTTGAGACCATTATGCTAGGTAAAGTAAGCCAGACACAAAAGGACAAATACTATATGATTCCACTTATATGAAGTACTAGAGTGGTTAAATTCATGTAGACAAAAAGTAGTGGTTGCCAGGGGCTGAGGAAAGCGGGGAAGGGGAGTTGTTTAATGAGTATAGAGTTTCAGTTTAGCAGATGAAAAGAGCTCTTGGGTGAATGACAGTGGGGATGGTTATACAACATTGTGAGTGTACTGAATGCCGCTGAACTGCACACTTAAAAATGGCTGAGACTACAAACTGACTTCCGTGTATGCTGCTCGAGTGATGGGTGTGCCAAATTCTCACAAATCACCACTAAAGAACTTACTCATGTAACTAAATACCACCTGTTCCCCAAAAACCTATGGAAATATAAAAATATTTTCCAAAATGGTTAAGATAGTAAATTTATGTGCATTTTATAATTTTTTAAAAAAGAAACTGTCTCAAAGTGACAATAGCATCCCTTTGAAAGATGCTGCTAAACCATCTAAAAATGGTCAAATATACACGTATTTGGTTATAAGAAGCTCATTCCTATCTGCAAGACCTGTCTAAGTTGACTAGTGCGTTTGTTATACTTGTCTAGGCTTTTCACCTTTGTCTCAGTTGACAAAGAAATCTTTAAAATCAGGAGACCTTTAAAATAAGGTTAGGAAACATGTCCACAGAGCCAGAAACACAGCCATGGATCAAAGGAATCACATTATTATTATTATTATTATTCCTTTTTTTTTTTTGAGATGGAGTCTCCACCTGTCACCAGGCTGGAGTGCAGTGGCGTGATCTTAGCTCACTGCAACCTCCACCTCCCAGGTTCAAGCAATTCTCCTGCCTCACTCTCCCAAGTAGCTGGGACTACAGGCATGTGCCACCATGCCTAGCTAATTTTTATATTTTTAGTAGAGACAGGGTTTCACCACGTTGGCCAGGATAGTCTCAATCTCTTGACCACGTGATCCACCCGCCTCGGCCTCCCAAAGTGTTGGGATTACAGGCGTGAGCCACCGCGCTGGGTCAGGAATCACATTATTAAATGGTGCCGTTAGCTTCATAACATTCCATTTATTTGTAGTAATTAATTTATAAATGACTTCTCCTAATCAATAAAATGGCCTAAGGAGTAACACTTTGGAATTTCCAGCTTCAAATCATACTTTCGGGTTTCAGAGGGAAACTGAGGGAGAGGGAGTTCCTACCTTGTAGATGCAGGACTTCGCGTTCAGAAAGAAAAGCTCAATGGTAGCATTATCCTTCAGGTATGAAATGCTTTCTATATAGAACCTGAAAGAGAAAAATGGTGCATGAACCACAGAAACAGCAGGTGCAGAAAATAAAGTGCTCTCTTGAGCTACATGATTTGAGATGAAAGCTGGCACTCCCCATCCTAAATAAACAAAGGAAAAAGGCACCATCCATGGTTTTTCTATGATTCCCTATGGAGGACAAACTGTTTTTGGAGTTTTGATAGTGGCTTAGGGTCACGCCTAATGGGCCTCACCATAACCAAAGAACTGGGTCTGCCACCAACTTGTAAGAACAAATTCTAAAACTGGGCCTCTGATTTCTTTGTCCTATCTGCTTTCTAATTTTACATAATGTTATTTGTTTTCATCACATTGCTTGTTTGTCCTAAATTGTCATTGAGTTGGATTTTCTTTTCTTCTCCTTTTTTTTTCTTTTTTTAGACAGGGTCTCGCTCTGTTGTCCAGGCTGGAGTGCAGTGGTGCATGGCTTACTGCAGCCTTGACCTCCCAGGCTCAAGCAATCTTCCCGCCTCAGCTTCCTGAGCAGCTGAGACTACAGTTGCATACCACCACGCCTGACTAATTTTTTTTTTTGTAGATACGGAGTCTTCCTTTGTTGCTCCGGCTGGGCTCAAATTATCTGCCCACCTCAGCCTCCCGAAATGCTGGGGTAATAGATGTGAGCCACTGTGCCCAGCCAAGTTGGATTTTTAAAAGATAATTTCTTCTTCTTAATCACAGCTTTCTTTGAAATGGTTACTACTACTCCCGAAGGTGGTGAAGTGTGATTTGATTTCTGCACATTCGGAGAGCTATGCTAAGTGTTCTTAACACTGTGATATTAATGCATATGAAGCCAAATGAGAATCGGATTTCATCTAGATGGAGCTTATAGATATTTTCAAGATGAAACATGCTGACATTATTTAAGTTTACACTAAATGTGCCTTTATAATATTGACTTTGGAGTTTATTAAATTCTTTAATGAGATAATGCGCTTGTACTGTCTAATGACCAGCCGCACTGAAGGACTAGGAGTTGAAAGGAAGAGCGGGGAAAGGTTGAAATGCAACATCTTGGAGGGAAGAAGGTTCTGAGCAGGTGTAGCAACCCTTAGGGTGGACTAGGAGGGTGCTGGGTACCTGGGGCTCTTGGAAACTGGGTTCACCAAGAAGAGGCAGAAGGTGAGGAAGGTGAAATGAGAAGAAACAAGTACTACAGTTTTCTAGAATAGTGTTATAATCTGAGGGCCAGAATCCTCTGGAGGGAGTCAGAGAGCAGTGATGGAGTCCCCAGCTCTGTGTGACTCAGGGCAGTCACATCATCCTGCTGGGCTTCTGTTCTTCAGACCGTAAAAGAAGAAGTGGTTCTCTACCTAAGAAGTCCACTGGTTTTTAAATATTGGAAACTGACTACAACGTAAACAACAACAGCAGCAGCAAAAACAAGAGACCAACATCGTATAAGGCAAACAAACTGATGCCCTTAGCTTCAAGAAGTTCTATTCATTTATAGTAATTAATTTTAAAATGACTTCTTCTAATCAATACAATCACCTGAGGGGCAACAACTTGGAATGTCCAGCTTCAAATGACACTTTTAGATTCCAGTGGGAAATGGAAGAGGAGGAGAGTTCCTACACTGGAGATACAGGACCTCGTGTGTCTTTTTAGAAAGGAAAGCTCAATGGTAGCATTATCCTTCAGGTATGGTAAAAGATAAAAGGATTTATCCAAAATTGGCCAGGCGCGGTGGCTCACACCTGTCATCCCAGCACTTTGGGCTGAGGTGGGGGGAATCACCTGAGGTCAGGAGTTCGAAACCAGCCTGGCCACCACGGTGAAATCCCTGTCTCTACTAAAAATACAAAAATTAGCCAGGGGTGGGTGTGGGTGCCTGTAGTCCCAGCTACTTGGGAGGCTGAGGCAGAAGAATCGCTTGAACCCAGGAGGGGGAGGTTGCAGCGAGCCGAGATGGTGCCACTGCACTCCAGCCTGAACAAAAGAGGGAGACTCTATCTCAAAAAAAAAAAAAAAAAAGTATCTTTTACCATACCTGAAGGATAATAATGCTACTGTTGGATAAACATGAAGATAAAAACCCACATCTGTAGGCTACATCAAGCCCATGGCCCACCAGCTTGCAAACTCTTGTCTACATACTAAATAAATAAATAAAGCTTTCTATCATTTTTCAAATGTGTGCAGAGGCTGCTGTGATGAATACAATCCAAGTTTTTTTGAAATTGGTGAGTGAATTTGGAGTAACTTCAGACATTAAATTTTCTCAATCCACAGATATCATTAGTACAATTCTTATCATCTCAGGTTCTACAAAATTTGGAGGAATTACGCAGTGGTCCTCATACTTGTAAAGCCTGAAAATTAATGGACTGGCTGATCTCTGCCCATAACCCCTGTCCCTGCCAAGCACCTGCCCCCTGCTTCTGGAGCAGGTGTCTTATATCACCAAGGTCTTCATATAGGGCCCACCATGGTCTCAGAGGCACAGTAAAGTTAAACAACTTTTAGTTCTTTAAGAATGGACAGCAAAATTGCAGTAGCAAATTTTACATCTCAAAGCAAAATAAATTTGATATGATTTGATTTTCTTTTTTTAATTTTTTTATTTTTATAATTTCTTTTTACTTTGTTATTGTTTTTTATTATACTTTAAGTTCTAGGGTACACATGCACAACGTGCAGGTTTGTTACGTATGTATACATATGCCATGTTGGTGTGCTGCACCTGTTAACTCGTCATTTACATTAGGTATGTCTCCTAATGCTATCCCTCCCCCTAACCCCCACCGCACGACAGGCCCCAGTATGTGATGTTCCCCACCCTGTGTCCAAGTGTTCTCAGTGTTCAATTGCCACCTATGAGTAAGAACATGCGGTGTTTGGTTTTCTGTCCTTGTGACAGTTTGCTCAGAATGATGGTTTCCAGCTTCATCCATGTCCCTACAAAGTACATGAACTCATCCTTTTTTATGGCTGCATAGTATTCCATGGTGTATATGTGCCACATTTTCTTAATCCAGTCTACCACTGATGGACATTTGGGTTGGTTCCAAGTCTTTGCTGTTGTGAATAGTGCCACAATAAACATACGTGTGCATGTGTCTTTATAGTAGCATGATTTATAATCCTTTGGGTATACACCCAGTAATGGGATGGCTGGGTCAAATGGTATTTCTAATTCTAGATCCTTGAGGAATCGCCACACTGTCTTCCACAATGGTTGAACTAGTTTACAGTCCCACCAACAGTGTAAAAGTGTTCCTATTTCTCCACATCCTCTCCAGCACCTGTTGTTTCCTGACTTTTTAATGATTTGATTTTCAAAAAATAAATCTATATGGTAGCTCATGCCTGTAATCCCAGCACTTTGGAAGGCCAAGATGTGTGGATCAACTGAGGTCAGGAATTCGAGACCAGCCTGGCCAACAAGGTGAAAGCCTGTCTCTACTAAAAATACAAAAAATTAGCCAGGCGTGGTGGCGGACACCTGTAATCCCAGCTACTTGGGAGGCTGAGGCAGGAGAATCGCTTGAACCTGGGAGGCGGAGGTTGCAGTCAGCTGAGATCATGCCATTGCACTCCAGCCTGGGCAACAAAAGCGAAACTCCGTCTCAAAAATAAATAAATAAATCTACATCCTTTGCAAAGGGCCTCTGGCAAAGGGTAGTCAGAATAATAAAAGAAACTCAAGGAAGGAAAAGAAGGAAAAGGGAGGAAAGGGAGAGAAAGGGGAGGGAAGGAAAAGAGAAAGCAATCCTAACACCAGAATATTAACAGAAGCCTCCTGAAGTTGACGGTGGCCTTTGTGCTCTAATAATGATTTTGAGTCTAAATTCGTATAAGGTCTGAAATAACTTAATTTTCAAAGTAATGCCATATGTTTCTTAAAAGAATCTCATTTGCTTTAGTTCTTAAAAAGTAAAGAGTAAAGACATCCTGCCTCCTCCACCCCAATTTTCTCCTGAATAGTATATTAAGAAAATATAACGCTTCCCTTTTCGTTTCCACTCTCATATGATGGAAAACTGAATTGAGGTGGCAAATTCTACATCTCTGCGACCGCCTTCATTTCCACCAAGCTCTCTGTTGTCTAGCCATAAAAGGGGCAGAGAAGGTACAGGAAATAACACGCATATTCTGAGATGAAGAGAAAAAAAATCACCTCCTCTCGACGGAAGTGGAAAGCAGTTTCCTGTTAACTTTTATCACCAAGACGACAGCCTGGAAAACCCTGTGAGTTCTGGGCCTGTCATATCATTGTTCTGTTAGGGGAGGGTATGGAGCTCATCCTGAGCTTTCCCTCCCTGCCAGGGAACTGCTGAGTCAAAAATGCCTGCAGAGAAACAGAGCTCAGACCTCTCCACCCGCACGCCCAGAGAGGCATGGTGCACACCGGGGGCACCAGGGACAAGAGCCTCCTGGGAAGATGGGGAGGGCTGATGGTTTGGATTCAAAGTCAAAATTTTTTTTTCTTTTTTTCTTTTTGAGATGGGGTCTTGCTCTGTCACTCAGGCTGGAGTGCAGTGTGCAACCACAGTTCACCGCAGCCTCGACCTCCTGGGCTCAAGTGACCTGTCTGCCTAAGCCTCCCAAATAGCTGGGACTACAGATATAAGCCACCATGCTGACTAATTTTTTATTTTCTGTCGAGCTGGGGTCTCACTATGTTGCCCAGGCTGGTCTTGAACTCCTGAGCTCAAGTAATTATCCTACCTTGACCTCCCAAAGTACTCAGGTTACAGGCCAGCCTCTTCTTTTTTTTTTTAATCCAGTTTTTGGCTGGGCATAGTTTTTGGCCGGGCATGCCTGTAATCCCAGCACTTTGGGAGGCCGAGGCAGGCAGATCTGTCTCAAAAAAAAAAAAAAAAAAAGGCTTCTTTTTCTGATTTTCAGGAGAGCCTCAGCAGTAGGTGGCAATGTTGCATTTCCTTAACTACCAGCATGGAGCAGGGAGTGCTTCCAGGGTTCACAAAGAACATTCCAGGTCTCTGGGTAACCAGGGAAATAAATGAAGGCTATGTCTTGGATTCAGAGGGTCTGCATGGACAGTTCCAAGTCTGGCTGTGTATTGACCATGGCTTTATGATGCTTGGATGTCTGTGACCTTGCTGGGCCTGGAGGGACTGCTGGTGCCAGGGTTAGCCAATTTCCAGACCCCAAGACTTCCACATGTCACCATGGATCCAGGGTCCACCCCTCCCACCACCTCTCGGCTCTCACACCCAGGGCCACTATTTCCCTGCCCTCACCACCCTAGGGACACGTACCAGACAACTAGGGGGCAGCCCCCATGCTGCAGAGCCCGCTGAAATTATTTAAACTAGCCAATCCCAAGCCTGCTCTCCCAGCCTTGCCCGTTCCTCCCCAAAGAAACCACAAAAAATGCTCTTGCCCAATTGTTTCCCGGCTCCCCTGCCTCCTGACTAACCCCAATGCCTCCCACGTGGCCCTGCGTGGCATGGTGTGGCCCCTCCTCCCAGGAACTGAGTGACAATCTTTTCAATGTCTGTCCTCTCCTCATCTGCTGGCCTCACCACAGCTGAATCATAATCAGACCTACATTTTAAACTGGTTTTGGGGCACATTTAGCAGGACTGAATCTTAGGGCATCTATTTGAGTCTAAAGGAACACTCTAGATGGAGCGCAGACCTTGCTAAGAGGTTTCCTGACTCCACAAGCAACAGCCCACCCAAACTAGCTCAGATGATCCCGACCCGAGAATATTTTATCAGAGAGTCTGAAGGAGAAAGCTCTGTGTTTATGTGTTTGAGCTTATTAAATATTAAACAGCCTCTAAAGCCTCGGGGAGTCCCGTCCCCTTCTTTGACAAGGGAAAGCCTCTGGTTGCAACAGACTGAACACTGCCTAGTCAGATGGCAAGGGCCCAGCCAGATGACATCAGCCAGGTCTCCTCCTCCATTCCCCCTGCTCTCCCTTTCCCTTCCCCATCCAGCCCTGGGCACTTGGGAATCACTGAATATTTACAGCAAGTGTTAATTAAATGGACCAGTGATTTCATTTTGTAATGAACACAAATGTCACATTTAAAATGCCTACTCTTGGTGGCAAATAAGAGCCATGATAATGAAAGCAATAAGCTGTGAGTTTCTGCAGCCAAGCCTCTGATGCTTAGAATCTCAATGCCTCTAAAATCTTAACTGGGACACCTAGCTGAAATATAGCAAGTTCTGGTTAGCAGGAACCTCATTTTAGATCCATGCCATCATTGTTATTGCGAGTGACAGGAAGTAGCAGCTGCTGTCTCCATCAGCCAGGGAAGATACCAAGAATCCGGCCTGTGGACTTGGCTGTAAAATCCTTCCTCCCCGATCAGACTTCTCCTCTCTTATTTTTTTGCTGCTTGCTTCAGTTTATTGTCTGTGAAACTCAAAGTCTGAAGAGGCAAATCTAATCTCTGTTTATTTTCTTACAAGGAGTTGAGATGATCAGAACTACAGGACACTTGGTAGAAGAATATGTAATTAAAGAATAATCCAGACATGTAGGCTTCAATCTGAGCACAAAGTTGTGCCTATGAAAAGACAACACACACACACAGACACACACACACACGATGCAGACTTCCTTGGGTGTGTATATTTTCCTTATATTTTTTTCTTGACCTATTTCTAAAGCTTGCCTGGTGAACAATATCAGAGAGACAGTGTTCCCAGGCCTTATAGCACTAAACAATGGTTTGCAGTTCAAGGTGCTCTTGGTCATATATTGACCGCTGCTGGCTGCTTATAATGTGTGTGTGTGTGTGTGTGTGTGTGTGTGTGTGTGTGTGTGTTGTGTGGTGAGGGGAGTGGGAAGAGGTGAGGCTGGACAGTTAAGCAGAAGTCACGTCATGCAAGTCATGCTAAAGATGTCCTTTTCTGAGGATAATGGGAAGCTGGAAAAAAATTATGAGCAAGGATCAGATGAGAATTCTAGAAAGATGCTCAGTGTCTGCATATAGGGGAGTTTGGAAGGGGTCAAGACCAGACGCAGAGATGAACAAGGAGATCTTGAGTCCAGGAGAGGTTTATGGAAGCCCTAATTACTATTAGGCTGTGTATGGAGAGTAAGAGATGGATAGGGAGCTGTTTAAGATGCAGGAATAACAGCGAGTAGTGACTGAGGGAACAGGAGGAGGCAAGCGGGAGGGAGCGGTGAGGTCAAGGTTGACTCCCAAGTCTCTGGTTTTGGGGGCTGCATGGGTGATGGTGCCCATCACAAAGACAAGGAGGTGACAACGAAAGGGGAGCACATTTGGAGGCAGAAAGATGACGACATCATTAGATTCCAGCAGCATCTGTGAGGAAATGCCGATCAGTGGAGACGGCCTGGAGCTCGGGAGAGAGGTCAGGACTGGGGCAGAGGACGGAGAGTCTCCAGCAAAGAGACTGCAGTGGCAGCTGTGGATGGGGGTGAAATCACACCAGGGGAAGGTGCAGGGAGAGAAGACAAGCAAGACACGACCTCGTGGACACCAGGGCTCGAGGGACAGCAGAGCAGAGCAGGGAACCTGCCCCGAGCCAGGGACAGAGGGGACAAAGAGGAGGTGGCCCAGGAGAGTGTAGTGCCACAGAGCTGGGGGAACTGAAAGGGAGCATGTTCGAATGAGCCCAGAGCCACAGAAGCCACATGGGAGCAGGGCAGAAGCATGCCTGTGGAGCTAGGGGCGAGAGACCTCCAGTGACCAGGGGGTACGATGGCGCCAGAAGCTGGACGGCCACAGAATGAGGAATGAGAGGCCTGTGGGGAGGGGGTGACAGCAAGTGCAGACCCATCTCTCGGCGGTTGCTGTGAGCAGAGCAGAAGGGGTAGCAGAGGGCACTGGCTGGAGGAGGCTGTGCATCACAGAGGGCGTTTTCTTCAGTTAGATTGGGACCTGGTCACAAAGGGGAGGAATCCATGGAGGAGAAGATAGAGAAAAAGAGAGGAAAGGCTCGAGGGAGAAGCTCTGTGAGGTGAAGGAAGGGGCTGGGATTGAGGTACACGTGGATCAGTGTGTGCTGGATGATGGGCTAAGGGTCTTCCTCTGAGACGCTCATGCATTTGTGTGTGTGCAGTGAGTGGACTGAGAAGCCACAAAAACACAATTAAAGATACAATTAAGTTTGTGGATAAAGAAGTAGGACTAGGAGCTCCCTGGTGCTGGCTTTTATTTTCTCTGCAGAAACAGAAGCAGCAACATCTTCTTAGAGCAAAAGCCTTGAGTATCTGGGACCTCAAGCAAGAGGTAAAACCATAGTGGGGAACAGAGACCCTGAGCAGGCACCCCTGGCAGAACTGGCTAGAGATATGATGATCTGTGTGGGGTTCATCACAATAACCATGAACCAACCTGAAGTTGCATGAACATTTTCCTGAACACACTCAGAAGCTCGGGGGTAGAAATAAAAGGTGTGTGTGTGTGTGTGGCAGGACCAGTCCAACCCTGCGGGTGGGTGTGTGTGTGAGAGAGAAAAAGGGAGAGAGAGAGAAAGTGTGAGCAGCAAAGGGAGGTGTGGTCCAGGGTCAGGAAGTAGTTGGAAGGGTGCACAATGGATTTGCACTGAATTGGCAAAAAAAAAATAGGACAGGCAGGACTGATAGGATCTCAGAAGCTGGAGGAAATGGACATGAAATTGCCTGAGAACAGGGTTTATCAGTTTTGTTCACTGCTCTGTCCTTGGCTCCTAGAGCAGTGCTTATGCCAAGGGACATCTCAAGGGACATCTGTGAGCCCATAAATGAAGGCATGGATGATGATGCAGAAACGGCCCAGGAGGAGCAGTGAGCAGGCTGCTGCATGCTACAGCTGGGATGATGGTGGATTTGGGCTTGTAAGTCTCGGGAGTGACACAGCTCAGGGTGATGACCAGGTGCAAGTGGACCCTGAAGTTTTCTTTCTAGGAGACAGAAAAGCACAGTTCAAAGAATACCTTCTGGCGGGTGTCCACAGTGTCAGAAAATGCAGAAAATGGCAAGACCTTCTCAAGTGAGACCAACAGCAGATGTCTCAGGTCCTGAAAATTCTTGCTTTACCATTTGAGATGGCTCTTCCTCCTCCAGTGTGGCATTTCCAAGATATCCAGTGTATCCCTTCAGAGTGGCAGCCTGCCAAGACCTGTGACTGTGATTGTCCCTGTGCAGGGGCACTCTGCCAGGGGAGCTCTGGGTTGGGTAGTGCTGGAACCAGGCTGGCAGGCCTGGCGGTGGCTCTGTAACTCATGGTGGTGTGCACCTGTCCTGAACACCATCTTTGCAGGAGGATGCTGGTTCTGCAAACATGGCCAAGTGTGGGTCACAAAGAGGGCTGGCGTCGCCGCCTTTGACTTCGCTGCTCCTGGCCCTGCCTATACAGGGAGCAGTGGAGACCTCTGGCCACAGGTCTTGGCAGGCTGCCACACTGAAGGGATACACAGGATCTCTTGGAAATGCCACATTGGAGGAGGATGTCACTTTTCCCCTGTGGAGACAGACGGCGTGCAGTAGGGGAGGACAGACACAAGGATTGGAGTCAGACCTGACCGAACAGATGAGACCTCATCTCGCCTTCGTAACTTATTAGCCATGCTGGGGAAGAATTTATGGACCATCCTGGGCCCCCATCTCCTTCTTTTTAATTCGGAATAATCAGACCTGCTTCCAGGGTTGCTGCAAAGATTAACAATCAGCCTTAGCAATGGACAGGTGCTGAATAATGGATAGTTCCCGCCTCTCCAGTCTTTATCCTTTTTGGGTAATTATTAAGACCCTGAAGCCACCTGGCATCATTCCTGGTGATTTGCTGGTTGAAAAACTGGATGGACCAGGCCCCTCTTAGGCTGAATGATGGGTCAATGAAGGCAGGATCTGAGTCCTCCCTTCCACTGTCCCCAAAGCCTCCTGCAGCCTGATACTTGCCTCAGGGCCTCTGCAGAGGAAATGCTTATAGAGGAGATGCTATCTGGCTTAGTGGATGGAGAGGGGTTCTGAGTTCCAATTCATGTTATTTAATATATTTGGGTCTTATATTTTCCTAATCCGTTGAATGGAGGTGATGATTCTGCCTGGTGTTTTGCATATGTATTATATCAGAAGAATATATAAATCCCAAATAATAGCCCAACCTGGGTTACTCAGCCATGCAGTGTTAGTACCTCCATTCTCTGACTTTCTAAAATGTACCTTCAGGTAGTTAGTTATCTTTTCCATGACCCTCTGTTTCTTTTTTTTTTTTTTTTTTTTGTGAGATGGGGTCTTGCTCTGTTGCCTAGGCTGGAGTGCAGTGGCACAATCTCTGCTCACTGCGATCTCTGCCTCCCTGGTTCAAGTGATTCTCCTGCCTCAGCCTCCCAAGTAGCTGGGATTACAGGCATGTACCATCATTCCTAGCTAATTTTTGTATTTTTAGTAGAGGTGGGGTTTCACCATGTTGGCCGGGTTGGTCTCAACCTCCTAACTTCAGGTGATCCACCCACCTTGCCCTCCCAAAGTACAGGCATGAACCACCATGCCCAGCCTACCATGGCCCTCTTTTATCAGGTGGCTCGATTCTGCTTTGCCAACGAAGGCTACCTAGACATGTGGTATGTAGATGTAATATATAGACATTTACACCAAAGGAGAAAGGATTTGAGGAATCTAGGAGTCAGACTGCATCAAGATATGCAGGTGCCATGGCTGGAGTGGGGAGGCTGCTCAGAGCCCAACCGTGCTTCTGTTTAGAAACACACTGGAAAGGTACCCAGCTGGACAGAAGCTCTTTTATGGACCCAAGCCTATTCCAAGTTCTGGGCTTTTGATGAAGATGATTCTCTTACCACTCCTTTGGAGAAAACTGCCCGTGAGCATCCCTAGGCAGATGTCAGGTTATAAATAGAGGATTCTTCCCAGGATGAAAAGCAAGGTAAAGAGACGGAATTCACCTATACAGAGAATCTGCCTCCTCTCTTAGAGAAAACAAATGATTGGTGTTTTGTTACTGCACTTCTTGGCCAGCTAAGAAGTGGGAACTCAGGGTAGTGAGGGTGCTGGGATCCTCTGTGGCTGGGACCCTGGTGACGAGCCCCACCCCACCCTTGGAGGCTGCTTCAATAGGTCGACTGACTGGTGAGGGCCTGAGTTCAGGTAATAAGGAGGAGAGGGCAGTACAGAGGGAGATTTTGGAAGCAGCAGCAGAGAATTAATGCACATAAAAATTCTAGGTTGGGAGGCCGAGGCGGATGGATCACCTGAGGTCAGGAATTCCAGACCAGCCTGACCAACATGGTGAAACACAGTCTCTACTAAAAATACAAAAATTAGCTGGGTATGGTGGTGGGTGCCTATAATCCCAGCTGCTCACGAGGCTGAGGCAGGAGAATCTCTTGAACTTGGGAGGTGGAGGTTGCAGTGAGCCGAGATCATGCCATTACACTCCAGCCTGGGTGCCAGAGCGAGAATCCGTCTCAAAAAAAAAAAAAAAAAAAAAAAAAAATTAAAAAATTCCAGGAAGAAGACAGAAGACTTCAAGATGTGTAGCCTATGTGACTGAGTGGATGACGATGCCACAGACTTGATGGGACCATGGAAGGTCAAGGGAGGAGAGAGAAGATAATAAATTTGGCTTTGGACCTGCTGAGTTTGAAGTACTCAGGTGGGGCTCTGCAGGAAACAAGTGGAATGTGACACTTCCAGAAAGATCTGCTTCCATAGGAGCTGGAGAAGGAGGAGCACGTTCTGCCAGATGGCGTGTATAAAGACATAGTGGAGAATGGCTGTCCCTAAATGCGGATTTGGAAATTTTTCTCTCTAAGGAGTGTTCTTTGAGGTTCCTGCTTTGGTCGACCATCAATGGGGATGGTGGAAGTGTCTATTATGGCTACGGATCAGAAGTGGATGGTACATCTGGGTCTTCAGTCATCCCATTCCCCAATTCTCTCTATTGCTAGCACCTATTTAACCTCTGCAATGCTAGGTTACCTGCTTTTATGCATAGAAGACAGGCTTGCAGTGATTTGGAAAGATCTGTGTATCTTAGAGACTGACACTTCCACCACCAACGTCAAGGTGCCCCAAGCTCTCCTGCAAGGACGTCCACAAATAATTCAGACACTTGGAAAAAACACCTACTAGGCAGCCAAGCCCAGGATTTTCTCCTCTTGGCTAATGTTGGTGAACATCACCAGGGAGGTGGGGAGAGCCTGATATATGGTAAATGCACTCATCCACCTGCGATGACAGGTTAATGACCTGCTTCCACGCAACTGGAGTCCTGCCTGATACCACCTGCCCCTCCCAGAGGAATTGTTACTATTTGCTTTATATGGTTGCTTTGCCATAAATCTGAGAAACTGTATACACCATTAAAGAGAATATGGCATTGAAATCATCCCCATCAGTAATGGAAATAGCTAAGATGAGCTTGGATATGTTCACAGCTGTTAAACAAATCAAAAACGCATTAAGCGCAAGTTGAAATTTACTCTGCCAGCTGAGGAAAAGTCATACACTCGAGCCTGTTAAGTGGACCCTTTAACTCTCGTTTGAAGCCCTTCTAATGCCTTGTGTGGCTTAAGGATGGCTATGTCTGGAAGTGCATTCCTGATCATGCTCTTTAGGAATGACAGAATTGCATATCATTTGTATCTCGCTCCTGAATTTCTGTTAGTATATTTCAAAGAACAGAGTGTATGGCATGGGTGTAAGTGTTAGTGTCCATGTAAAGACTGAGGCATCAGAACTTAATGCTTCTGTAATTGTGTTGTAATCAAGGTTCTGGACAGAAAGAACCTGGTGGCTCCATAGACTGGGTGTTTCGGAGCTGCTGGACTGGGGGCTCAGATTCTGACTTTGCCACCAATTCAGACTTTGCCCCTGAACCCCTGACCTGCCCAGTCTCTGGCTTCTCACAACCTTTTGCAAACGGAAGTGGTAAGTCCTGTTGTCTTCATAAGTGTGCTGCAAATATTAACTATTTAAATCACTATAGCCCACAAATCGTTCCCTTTGCAAACACAAAACAAAATTTCTTAGACTAGATTTCTGAATAGAAAAATGCCCATTGTTTCTGAAATGTTATTAAGCTGTAACCTCCCTTGGCAGGAAATGCAGATGGGCCTGTGGTTTGCTGCTGGGTTTCGACTACTCCTATTTGGGATAAACTACCCAGGTTTCACGAGATTCAAGTGGCATCCCCTCTAAAAGGAAAGAATACAAAGGCTTTTATTATGTAGTTTCAAATTGCCCCCAAAAAAGAATCCCACGGCCTATGCTATAAGATACTCATTGTTTGAGATATGTGACCCTCCCCAAAAGTGCAGAAAAAAGTTTTTCTCGTCATTCCACACAAGCATCCTAGTGCAAATGCATAATACACACGTCCTTGCACACTCACAGGCACACCCTGCACCCTCGCACCCCGCCTTTCCATCTATGAGGCATGTAGCTCTACTACAACCTTTATCCCTGGCAATGAACCAAGACAAACTTGAGCTCTCTTTCCTTGGAATCACTCTGCCCTCCCAGATTTCTCTGATAAAAAACACAAAGAAGCAAAAGTATAGACACCAGGTGTACATACCTGACACAAAAGTATAAAACCACGGGTCCTGACTTTTTAGGGAAGTCATGTTCCAATACTCTTCGATCTAGCTGAAGCCAGTTTAAGTGTCCCCTGAAGAAAATAGAGACAAATTGGTTAGGGGTTTGCATTTTGCAGAAGTTTTTTTGGGGTTGAAGGTATAAATGAAGCAGAACGTGCTGGATCTTAGATAAATTTGAACCTTCACCTTATTTTTCATTTTTTTTTAGTTTTTATTTTTTTGAGACAAAGTCTTGCTCTGTCACCCAGGCTGGAGTGCAGTGGCATGATCTTGGCTCACTGCAACCTCCGCCTCCTGGGTTTAAGCGATTCCCTGCCTCAGCCTCCTGAGTAGCTGGGACTATAAGCATGAGCCACCATGCCCGGCTAATTTTTGTATTTTTGGTAGAGATGGGGTTTCACCATGTTGGTCAGGCTGGTCTCAAACTACTGACCTCAGGTGATCCGCCCACCTCGGCCTCCCAAAGTGCTGGGATTACAGGCGTGAGCCACTGTGCCCGGCCACCTTCACCTTATTACTAGCTTTTCAGTATCGAAGAACCCATTGGGATTAGGTAGGGGATACCGAGTCAGCAGTGGATACTGTGTGGTGTGAGGGGAAGAATAGGAACTGGAAAGCAAAGGGATTGAGACCTGCTGTTTCCCAGGGAAACACTGAAACGAAAATGTAATCAGAACTCTCCTTCTTGTCCTGAACCGCCTTTCTACCACACTCCCAGCTGCCTTTTTTCCTGAAGGACTGAAAGCACACTTGAGAACATGTTAGCAATCCTCACGACATCTTGCTGGAGTGAAAAGCAAATCATACACAGTGTCTGAAAACGTTAAACTTACCGCCAGGGGCAGTGGCTCATGCCTTTACTCCCAGCACTTTGGAAGTCTGAGGCAAGAGATTCTCAGAGGGGAACCACTTTCCAGGCAGAAAGACCAGCCCGTGCAAAGGCTCCGGGGTGAGGGAGGACCCCAGGGTCTTAGTGTCCTGTGAGTGGAAAGCCATGAGGCTAGGGAGAGCCCTGGGGGCCACGTCTCGGAGGCTGGTCTTGGAAGAGTGGGGCAAAGTCAAGGAATAACCAAGCTGAAGAATCCTCTCTTTCCTTTCCCTCCTCTCTGTGTCCAATGTCAGCCCATCATCCTGGAGAAGACAGTCCTATAATCACTTTATGGAGTAAAGTCACATGGAACAGACCCAACTGACCCCACTGCATTTCCCCCGTAGCTAATGCTGTGTGGCATGTGTGCAAAAGACTGTGGATAATGAGAAACAAAATATGTCTGCATCATTGTCTAAAAACGCTTGTTCCTCTCAGCACATGCTTAAACCTCCAACAAAGGAAAGAGAGAAAACACACGAGTGACTTCCAACTCCTTTTTGAGGCTTCACTCAAACTGCACCTTTCACACAAGAAAAAAAAAATCCCCCTCCACAAAGCCCATACCTGTGGCTATACGGAAGACTTTTGGATCTGCCTTAGAATAGTGACCACCTGAAGAACTTTGGCCTGTTTTTCCTCTTTCTAAGAATCTCCAGTTGGATAAAAAAATTCCATTAACTTTATCTTTTTATTACCTTGCTCTGAATATAGGAAAAGTAAAAAAAATTAATGAAAGGGTTGGGCGCAGTGGCTCACGCCTGCAATCCCAGCACTTTGGGAGGCGAAGGCGAGCGGATCACTTGAGGTCTGGAGTTTGGTATCAGCCTGGCCAACATGGTGAAACCCTGTCTCTACTAAAAATACAAAAAATTAGCTGGACGTGGTGGCAGGTGCCTATAATCCCAGCTACTCGGGAGGCTGAGGTAGGAGAATCGCTTGAACCCGGGAGATGGAGGTTGCAGTGAGCTGAGATCGCGCCATTGCACTCTAGCCTAGGCGACAGAGACTCTGTCTCAAGAAAAAATGAATAAATAGGCCGGGCGTGGTGGCTCACGCCTGTAATCCCCGCACTTTGGGAGGCCAATGCAGACAGATCACGAGGTCAGGAGATGGAGACCATCCTGGCTAACACGGCGAAACCCTGTCTCTACTAAAAAATAAGAAAAATTAGCCGGGCATAGTGGCAGGCGCCTGTAGTACCAGCTACTCAGGAGGCTGAAGCAGGAGAATGGCATGAACCTGGGAGGTGGAGCTTGCAGTGAGCCGAGATGGCGCCACTGCACTCCAGCCTGGGTGACAGAGTGAGACTCCGTCTCATAAATAAATAAATAAATAAATGGAAGAGATATTGTAAGTAAAATAACAGGAGCAACTTCTTCCAGAAAGCTGGGATAACTTCTGTTCTGACTAGAACACAAGATCAGGAAACAGAAGGCCTGGGTGCCAATGTCATCTCTGCCCATGCCTGATAATGCCCCACAGGTACCATGATATTTCCAACTTCTGTTCCTTAGCTCATGCTGTTCCTTCGTCCCAGTAGGCCCTTCCCTTCCTTCTTCCCCAGTGAGGTCCGGCCCATCCTGCAGGACTCAGCTCTCATGTCTCCGCTCCAGAAAGTCTTCCCACACCACACACCAGGTGGGATGGGGGGGTCCTCCTCCGACCCTTACAGCACCCACCCTAGGGGCTCACCCATTTCTGCACTTCGCAGTCTACAGAACTTGCTCTCTATGCATTCATTTTCCCCAGCTGACTTTTTAAAATTTATTTTTATTTTTTAGATGGAGTCTTGCTCTGTTGCCCAGGCTGGAGTGCAGTGGTGTGATCTAGTCTCATTGCAACCTCCGCCCTCCGGGTTCAAGTAATTCTCCTGCCTCAGCCTCCTGAGTAGCTGGGACTACAGGCGCAGGCCGCCATGCCCAGCTATTTTTCTGTATTTTAGTAGAGACAGGGTTTCACCATGTTGCCCAGGCTGGTGACAAACTCCTGAACTCAGGCAATCCACCTGCCTCGGCCTCCCAAAGTCCTGGGATGACAGAGGTGAATGACTGTGCCCAGCACCAGTTGACTTTTTATATCTGGAAAATGCCACGAGATCTACCTCATGAGGAGAAAGTGTGCATGTCTGGTCAACTGGAAGGTGTCAGACAAATTATCTCAAGCTGCAACCACTTCCTTCCTGCCTCTGAAAATGCCCCGAACTCTGTGGGTCTTCTCTTGGGGCTCAGCCTCCTGCGAGTACACCATGTGTATGGCATGCGCCTGGCCTTCACTCATGCTGCCTCTCCTCCTTGGAACTGGAGAACTGTCTCTCCATCCCTTTATCTGAATGTTTAGCCATTGTGCAAGGCTGAGTTCAAGTCTTACTTTTAGTGAAGTCTTCCTTGATTGCCTAAGTCTGGGGTTTCTTTCAAACTTCTCCAGGGCTTCTGGTTTGTGTCTTCTTCAAGGCATTTGGCATAATCTTGTACAATTAGTTATTTTTTAAAAATATGACCTGGCCTGGGTGAGGTAGCTCACACCTGAAATCCCAGCACTTTGGGAGGCTGAGGCAGGCGGATCACGAGGTCAGGAGTTCGAGACCAGCCTGACCAACATGGGGAAACCCCATCTCTACTAAAAAAAAGTACAAAAATTAGCCAGGTGTGGTGGCACATGCCTGTAATCCCAGCTACTCAAGAGGCTGAGGCAGAAGAATTGCTTGAAACCAGGAGGCAAAGGTTGCAGTGAGCTGAGATGGCACTACTGCACCCCAGCCTGGGTGACAGAGCGAGACAAACAAAAAACAAAACAAACAAACAAAAAACATGACCTATCTCTCAACGATCAGTTTTCAACATTTATAGAAATTATCCCCCAGAACCTAGCACAGTGTGTAGCAACTGTTAGGTGCTCAAAAGAAGTATTTGCTCATTGATTTGAATGACTGCCTGCAAGAGCAAGCCATCCAATGACAATGTAGGCTTAAATATTCATCTTTTGTCTTACCATATTTTATGATAAACAGTCTGATGGGAATAACCTTTTCATTATTCTCACAAGACAAGGCTTTCAATCACCCACAGACTGGAATGATACAAAAATACAGTGATTTTTCTCTGGCCACCAGCTCAAAGAATAAGGAGGACCTGAGAGAGAGAGAGAGAGAGAATATTCCATTTGTGGAATATTCAAGATTAGTCAATGGTCCAGGCTTGAGATATCCTCATACCACTCCACTGGCATATGAGTGACCACACACACTGCAAGAGATTAGACTTACGTCCCTGGGGGTCACCATTCACATGTGATGAACTTCAAGGTGGGGACATGTCGCATGAAGGGACACAGACAGATGTCATTTGGATTCCAGTCTGTTGGGTTTACGCACTGCCAATTCTTCTTCATCCACAGAGGACAAACAGACAGATGGATTCCCCCTCTAGAAAACTTTATTCCCCACATTAAACTGTCTAAAAGAATGACTTTTTAAGCAATGAATCTGACTGGCAATTCCTTTGTTCCCGGCCATCTATTGGTTTAACATTTATCAAGCAATTAAATAGACTAGAAAGGAAGGTAAGTAAATGGGCCAGGTACAGTGGCTCACGCCTGTAATCCCAGCACTTTGGGAGGCCATGGCGGGTGGATCACGAGGTCAGGAGATCGAGACCATCCTGGCCAACATGCTGAAACCCCATCTCTACCAAAAATACAAAAATTAGCCAGTGGTGGTGGCACGTGCCTGTAGTCCCAGCTACTTGGGAGGCTGAGGCAGGAGAATCGCTTGAACCTGGGAGGCAGAGGTTGCAGTGAGCCGAGATTGCACCACTGCACTTCAGCCTGACAACACAGTGGGGCCCTGTCTCAACTGACAACAGAGTGGGGCCCTGTCTCAAAAAAAAAAAAAAAAATAGTCAGGAAGCAAAGAGAACATGGAAGCTGGAATGACCCCTACATGATCCTACATGGAATAGTTGGCCGCTGAGAACAAATGACTTTCCTTCCTCCACTTCCCCTGCTTGAACTCGTCCACTCCAATCCCATGACGGGATCACGATGCGTGGCCTTGCGTGGCTCCAGTGGCTAATGGAGAGGCAGACTTTCCCAAACCTGGAGTCCTCGGATTCTCTGAAGGAAGGAGGTCAGCTGCCTCCACTTTAAAGGCTCGTAAAAGTCTCTCAATGAAGGCTGCTTATAAAGGCAGACTGAAGGGACATGTGACTTATCCAAGACCCTTATGAAAACTGCCCACTATTTGGGCAAAAACTGAAAGATGGATTAAAAAGCAAACTGGAAACCATAATTCTGGGGCCACCACTTTTGGCTGGAGCACTTGTTACAATGTTGTTTTCTGCTCATCTCGAAGTCACATTTCCTGTACTCTACAGGGTCAAGAATTCCACACTGCTAAAGGCTTTTGCTTTCCTATTTAACCTTTTACAGTCCTGACATCAAGTGCCTCCCTCAAACCTTTTATGTTTCTTTTGCATTAGGATGGAATGGGACACAAAGTCGTAAAGAAGCATTTCCTTAATACAGTTTAACTAAGAGATGCCTGATAGCTTGGTTTTCATGATTCTCATTGATTTTTCATTTGAGAATGCACTTCATTGCCTTTGCCAATAATAATGCAAAAAAAAAAAAAAAAAAGCATCCCAGCAGCCACTCAGAGTATTTTTGTTATTATGTGACTGATAACTATCTTTAAAGCTGAGCAAGATAATGCTCATTTGGTTTATGGTTGCAGTAGGTCAAACTGTCAGGTCAGTAATAAATATGCAATTGCTTCCGGGCAATAGAAATTGGACGCATTCATTTAAGATATTGCTTTTAGCTTCTACATATAAAACAAATAGATTTTTGGTTCAAGTGTTGGCACCTTCAATAGAGATGGCCTCAGGGAGCGCTTTGTTTATAGTTACTGGTGGATGCAGGTGTGTGATAAGTCTATCTGAATCCGTCACTTTCCAGACCCAGGGGGAGAATGACACTGCCCAGCTTCTAGATGTTTTTATTGTAGACAGGCAATTTCATATGGAATGAGTTTCTACAGAAATCCAAAGCAAGAGATGAAGTTCTTATATGTTTATCTATTTAGAGACAGGGTCTCACTCTGTTGCCCAGGCTGGAGTGCAGTGGTGCAATCATAGCTCACTGCAGGCTTGAACTGCTGGGCTCAAGCGATCCTTCTGTCTCAGCCTCTGGAATAGCTGGAACTACTGGCACATACCATTGCACTTGGGTAATTTAAAAAAAAAGTGTTTTTTTGTTTTTGTTTTTTTGGTAGAGACAGTGTCTCGCTTTGTTGTCCGGGCTGGTCTCAAACTCCTGGCTTCAAGCAATCCTCCTACTTCAGCCTTCCAAAGTGCTGGGATTACAGGTGTTAGTCACCACACGTGGCCAAGTGTATGAAATGCTTATAGATGTTGCTGGATGGAGGGGAGGAGAGGAGCTCTTCAAATGGAAGAATGTTGATATATTTAGTATCCTTGTCTTATAGTATGTGTGTTCATCAAGGACAGACCAGGCACTTTGGGAGGTCAAGGTGCGCTGATTACCTGAAGCCAGGAGTTCGAGACCAGCCTGGCTAACATGGTGAAACCCCGTCTCTACTAAAAATACAAAAAATTAGCTGGGTGTGGTGGCGGATGCCTGTAATCCCAGCTACTTAGGAGGCTGAGGCATGAGAATCACTTGAACCTGGGAGACAGAGTTCGCAGTGAGCCGAGATGGCACCACTGCACCCCAGCCTGGGTGACACAACAAGATTCCATCTCAAAAAAAAAAAAAAAAGGGACAGACCAGTGATACTGATTTCACTATAAACCTTTAATAATACAGGAAGGTTAAAGTAGGGTATATACTGGGGAAACCAGATTACTAAATCATGGGCTCTCCAGCCCAGGATAAATTGTTGTCTCCACTATGTTTTAGTAAGCCTATTCCAAATTTTCTTTTTAAAAATGTTTTATTTTTTAGAGACAGAGTCTCTTTCTGTTGCCCAGGCTGGAGTGCAATGGTGCAGTCATAGCTCGCTGCAGCCTTGAACCCCTGGGCTCAAGTGATCTTCCCATCTCAGACTCCTGAATAGCTGGGACTACAGGTGCACACCACCACTCCTGGCTAATTAAACAAATTTTTTTTTGTAAAGTAGGGGTTTTGCCGTGATGCCCAGGTTGGCCTCAAACTTCTGGCCTCAAGCAATCTTCCCACCTCAGCCTCCCAAAGCACTGGGATGGCAGGCATGAGCCACCATACCCAGCCCCCAATTTTCTTTTCTAGCAGCTTCTACACCACGTTTTGTGAATTACTTCCTAATCTACAAACACAAGCTCAACAAGGAGTCAAGGGCCAGTGCTTTCTGGATCTCCAGTGGTTAAGAGCAGATGCTAAATAAATATTTGTTAAGAGAATGAATACAGCAGCTTCACAATATGCCCCACAGATCCATATTCTTGTAGGTTCAGGGACTGCTGTGTAGACACAGCTCCCATCCTAAGCAAACAGTCTCCATATTAAGAATTCACTCTGCTCACCTGTGCCAGGTTCCCAGCTCCCTCCGGTCATTTGCATTGGGAAGGAAAGGAGGGAGAAAGCCGCATCCCTAAGCTTTCCTTGGAGGGCACCGTTCTTTTTGTTTATCTTAGCTGCACACAGAAAGAGATATGCTCAAGCACTTCTCTGGTCACTAAATATAAGGTACTGTTGTATGTTTGCCGTTGTTTCCGACAACACAGCATGGGTTGTCTGAGAGGTGGTAATGAACACCGAATGCCGCGTTCCCAGAAGCAGTTATTACAAGCCAGGCACGGAGGCTGCAGCCACTGATTTTCTCCTCTCTCACCGTCCAGCAGATAATACGTGGAAATCCCAAACCTATTTCCAAATAAATTGCTTTCCCAGAGCTGTGTCTTGTGGTTGTTTCTTCTGCAACTGGAAAATTGCTTTTCTATTTTGTTTATTTTTAAATTGTAGATAAGCTTGTGGCCAGGAATGCTGAATGACTGAACCCTTTTCAGAGGCCCCAGCCGATGCCAGTCACAGTTGAAACAAACGCGAGGACCTGAGGACAGCACAGACCCGAGCTCGCTCCCGTGCACCAGCATTCCTGGCAGTGGTTCTAAAGATGCATCTTCAATGAGTCAGGACTTTTTTCTTTCTTTCTTTCTTCCTTCCTTCCTTCCTTCCTTCCTTCCTTCCTTTCTTTTTTTTTGTTGAGACGGAGTCTCGCTCTGTCGCCAGGCTGGAGTTCAGTGGCATGATCTTGGCTCACTGCAATCTCCCGCCTCCCGGGTTCAAGCAATTCTCCTGCCTCAGCCTCCCAACTAGTTGGGATTACAGGTGCCTGCCACCACACCCAGCTAATTCTTTTTTTTTATTTTTTTATTTTTACTAGAGATGGGGTTTCACCATGTTGGCCAGGATGGTCTTGATCTCTTGACCTTGTGATCTGCCTACCTCGGCCTCCCAAAGTGTTAGGATTACAGGTGTGAGCCACCGTGCCCGGCCAGGCCATTTTAACCTTAATAGTTTGGGTAAATCAGACTCCCCAGACAGCACCAATCAGGCAATTCAATTAATTAGGATACAGTCTGCTGAAAGAAAAGATCCTTAATTGTTTACTGTCTAGGTTCTTAAACTAACATCCTGGCCGCAGGGTGTCTGTGAGTGCTGTAAAATGTAAGCAAAAATTTATTTTGTATGTAAACTTTTATGAAGGAAAGGGAATATAACTTCAAATTTCAAAGGGGGTGTGATGAAACCAGAGGTTAAAAGCTACTCGCTTTCTTTTCTTTCTTTTTTTTTTCTTTAAGAGATGGGGTCTTGCTCTGTTGCCCAGGCAGGAGAGCAGTGGTGCAATCATAGCTTGCTGCAGCCTTGAATACTTGGGCTCAAGCAAGTCTCCCGCCTCAGCCTCCCAACGTGTTGGGATTACAGGTGTGAGTCTCAAGCCCAGCCCATATTATTAATTGGTATGTGAAAATAAATTCTAATTATACCTGTCTTTTAAATTTGGAGTAATGGCTAACCAAGTTTCTTCTCTTTCTTCCTCAAATTTCTAAACACTTTTTAAAGGCTTTTTTTTTCTTAAGAAAAAAAACCCCAAAAAATCAACCATAAAAGATACTTATTTACAGCATTCAACAAGCAATTCTTAAAATTTATGACAGGAGATTCAAATTAAAATTTAAATAGATTATGACAATCATTACTTCAACTTGGGTGTGTTTGACTGTTTCTGCTGAATAGCTTAAAAGTTGGTTAGTTATAGGCTATAGCTTCTGATAACGGGATCTTCCATTCCCACCCCACCCCCTGGCTCACAAGCTACTTCTTGATTTTAATTAGTTTTGTTGTTGAGACGAGGTCTCACTCTGTCATCAGGGCTGGAGTGCAGTGGTGCAATAATAGCTCACTGCAGTCTTGAACTCCTGGGCTCAAGTGATCCTCCTGCCTCAGCCTCCTGAGTAGTTGGGACTACAAGTGTGCACCACCATGCCTGGCTAATTTTTAATTTTTTTTTTTTTTTGAGACAGATTCTCACTCTGTCACCCAGGCTGGAGTGCGTGGCGTGATCTTGGCTCACTGCAACCTCCACCTCCTGGGTTCAAGCAACGCTCGTGTGTCAGCCTCCTAAGTAGCTGGAATTACAAGCATGTACCACCACACCCACTTAATTTCTGTATTTTTAGTGGAGACAGGGTTTTGCCATGTTGCCAGGGTGATCTCGAACTCCTGACCTCAAGTTTTCTGCCCACCTCAGCCTCCCAAAGTGTTGGGATTACAGGTGTGAGCCACAGTTTTTTTTTTTTTGTTTGTTTTGTGGTAGAGATGGGGGGGTCTTGCTATTGCCCAGGCTGGTCTTGAACTCCTCCTGGCTTCAAGGGATCCTCCCACTTTGGACTCCCAAACTGCTGAAATTATAGGCATGAGCCACTGCACTCAGCTCACATTAAAAAAAAATGAAATTTGAGTCTTAAAACAGCGATAGAAATATTTCAAAAAAAAAATGTAAAAATGAGTTTCTCTAAGGGATGGATGCCAGTGTTTGATAAATGAAAATCTCAGTTACCCTATTTGTACACCTGGAAACATTAAACCTGAACTTCCAAGCTGGTTCTCCTACTGTTAGGAATGGAAGCTAGAAGGGAGATGGTCTGTAACTTTATAGGCCCCTGGGATGAGTCGTTGCTAGACCCCAACATTCAACGCTGAAGTAGAATCAGCTTTTCTTCTTTGCTCTGGAGGGAGAGAGCACAGGAAATACTGCAACATGCCCTCTGTCTAGCACAGGGGTTTTCAAATTCGCCTGCACGCTAGAATCAACTGAGAAGCTGAGGTCACACCCAAGCTGATTCAATTGGAATTTCTGGGGGTAGGTCCCAGGCATTGGTATTTTATAAAGTGTCCCAGGTAATTCCAAAGTGTAACTAAGGTTGAGATCCCTAACTCTAGCAAAATATAAATACTTTTTTTTGTTTTTTGAGATGGAGTCTCGCTCTGTTGCCCAGGCTGGAGTGCAGTGGCATGACCTCGGCTCACTGCAATCTCTGCCTCCTGGGTTCAGGTGATTCTCCTGCCACAGCCTCCCAAGTAGCTGGGATTACAGGCGTGTGACACCATACCCGGATGATTTTTTGTATTTTTAGTAGAGGTGGGGTTTCACCGTGTTAGCCAGGATGGTCTCGATCTCCTGACATCATGATCCGCCCACCTCGGCCTCCCAAAGTGCTGGGATTACAGGTGTGAGCCACCGCGCCCGGCCAATAATTATTTTAACATTGGATTTATAACTGGCTCTTGGTTAGTTTCAGGATGTATTAAAGGCTGCCAAAATGTCTTTGTTTGCATGTATCACCACGATTCAGATAATTTATATAGATGACCACCTGTATCTCTTTTTCTGAGGACAGAGTTAGTAAAAATAAAAGGAGGCCAGATGCAAACGAATCCTGTACAGAAGAGAGCACTCCTAAAAAATTGGGGAAATCTGAATCAAGTCTGTAGTTTAGTTAGTAATATAATGCCAATGTTCATTTCTTAGTTTTGATGAAAGTCACGTCGTTTGCAAGATGTTGACATTTGTTGAAGTTGGGTGAAGGGTATAAAGGAACTCTAATATGTTTGCAATTCTTCTTTAAGTCTATTTCAAAACTAAAGTTAAAAGATTAAAAAAAAGAAAGCAGACTTAGCATTAATGCTGCAAAACTGTTGATTGCTAACAATATTAAACATTCTTGGGCATAAGTTCTTACACTGTGACTTAGATGCTTTATTAATGAATACAACTTATGGAGTGAGAGAAGCTTAGAGAAATTTCCAATTTCCTGTCTACATTCTGCTTTATATATATTTTCTCCAGTTTCATCTAGATCCCACAAAATGTCAACAGCAGTTAATTCTGAAAGAGTCTCTGACAATATATGACCTAGAGTCACACATTCTATTATTTAGAAATTCTTTTTTTTTTTTTTTTTTTGGAGACAGTGTTTTACTCTGTTGCTCAGGGTGGAGTGCAGTGGCACCCTCTCGGCTCACTGCAACCTCTGCCTCCCGGGTTCAAGCGATTCTTCTGCCTCAGCCTCCCAAACAGCTAGGATTATGGGCACATGCCACCATGCCTGACTGATTTTTGTATTTTTAGTAGAGACGGGGTTTCACCATGTTGGCCAGGCTGGTCTCGAACTCCTGACCTCAAGTGATCTGTCCACCTCAGCCTCCCAAAGTGCTGGGATTACAGGTGTGAGCCACCATGCTCAGCCTACTAATAGAAATTCTACTCTCAGGAACAATCATGCTGCTGGTAAGAGTATCTTGCACTTGTACGGCACTTCACAGTTTATAAGTGCTTTCCACGTGATAGCCTTGTTTTATTTGCATTAGGAAATAGACAAATACATGTGATACACCACAGGTTGTCATAGAGAATGGAACTACGATTGCATTTTACTGTAAAACACACAGTGTAGCACCTGTATAAAGCACAGACACACACATGCTCACAATACACATGCAGAATTAGAAAACACGGTTATAAAACAATTTTGCTGTAGTGTCCCATGATACAGAGCAAGGCCAGGGGATGTAGTACTGTAAGGCTAGCGCTTACTACCTAGGAATCACCAAGCCAGAGCAGGTGAACACCCAAGGGCACTATTTTGCAGGGGCAGCTTTTGTTCTTCTTTCCTACCAGGAAAAGGAGAAAAGTTCAGATGAACAAAGAGGCACTCCCAATGTCTGTTGGCCCTGGCATTGTACCGCCAGGACCGACAGCCCTTGAGTCATGGCCTCACCACTGCCCAGCCTTGCAGGAGGCAGCTCTTCACCTCCTCTGGGCTCCTGACACCTGCCCTTTCCCCTGGTGCACCAGGCACATCTGCTAGTTCTTTTTCAGAAATCTTTTGCCAGCTCCAGTGGTTTTCTAGTGACCTCCAGCTGGCTGGCCGCCACTCCTTCTGTGGCTGGAGAGACCCTCCCACCTAGACTCCGGGGCAGGTGATGGAAATGGCTGCACTTTCTCTGGATCATGCCAGAAGGATGGCTCACTCCTCTTCATCACTGCCCCCCACAGAGCCTCCACGAAGCCAGCTCCACTACTAGAGGGGGCAAGACACTTTTATCCAGCCTGGCTTCTACGCACGCACACACGCACGCACACACGCATGCACGCACATGCTTTCCTGGTCAGCACAGAGAGCCGGGAGAACTCAGACATGGAGTGTACCAGCTTAGCTGGATGGGGAAGCTGAACTTGGGTGTGTGCACCCCCTGCTGTGACGTGTGGTTTTGGTGCTCTCAACCCCCCTGGGAGAAGAGTGACTTTCTACCTAGGTCCAATTCCTGCCAGTCAGTGCTGTTAGGGCAGTGATCTGAAATGTTCTGCAGACTCACATCATCTTCCCCTTCAGCCCAGGATCACACGTTCGTTTTTCAATTCTTGTTTATTCAACAGGGAAGCCTAATCAGGCCTCCTCTAGAGTTCACGGGATCTTTTAGTAAACTTAAGTGGGAAATGTGAACAATGGGGCTATGATTAATTGAAACTTAGGGTTTCCTTCTGATTAGTGAAAATAGTCTCAACAGCAATTTAAGTGGTTTACAGTGATTCTCAGGAGAAAGGGGAGAGAATAATCTACATTTGTAAAAGTAATTGTTCTACATGTGCATTTGTTTAAAAACTTTTTAAAAAATTGCAGTGCTGGGTCCTTCCCCGCACAGCCCTGAACCTTTCCCAGCTGGGCTTACTTGGCCCTGCCTGCAATTCCTCCTGCCCACCGACGGCCACTCCCACCTGCATTCCAGTTCCCTGCAGGCTCCAGGATGAGGGGCCCACCTTGCTCCTCCCAGCTTTCTTGAGGAAGATGTGGCTTTGCTCCTGCTGCCTGCTCTCTGAACACACCACAGCCTGAAATGTCCCTGATTTACAGGGTGACCAGATGGTCCAGTTTGCCCAAGACAGTCCCAACGACACCCCCTTTTGTTCAGTGTCTCAATTTGGATAATAAGTCATAGGACCACCCCTTCCACTTGCATCTCACCAAGGCCAAGTGTAGCCATGTGCAGGGACATCTGGTTGCCTCTCTCACTGGCCCATGTTGATGCCCACCTGTTCTTGCTTCAGTGGCACCACCTGATTCCCAGGGCCTCGGCTCCCCTGTACTGTCTTGCCTGGCCACTAACCTAACACTGATCTATTAGTAGTTTAGGAAATCATCTCTGCAATTCTGAAGATCTGGAAGACAGAGAGAGAGAGTCTGTGTGTGTGTTTGTGACTGTACGTGTGTGCACAGAGGAAAGAGAATTATGAACTATTTTCTTAGAATAGCTCATTTTTATCTAGAAATCTATACAGGTATTCAGTATACTCTTTTGATAACAGTACCTTAAAAAGAAAATGGAAATTTTAGTAAAGATTTTCCTTACTTCTATTACACAACACCACTTTATAGAGCCAAACTGAAAAGACCCTTGAAAGCAAATATTCTTCTCATCAGATCAGTGATCTGAATTTTTTATTTTCATAGTCGCTTTATTTCAGTTTAGACACTGAAACTGCACAGGTTATTTTCATTTTGAATTTATCATCAAATTCACTTCCTGTTATTGTTATCCCAACAGTAGAGAGAAATGTTTCATTTCCAGAAGTTTTCATTTAACTTAAATAGAAAACAAACTCACATAGATCCACTTAAAAAAAAATAAACATTTCAGTCTGAACACAAACCTGCTTGATTAGAAGAACTAGTTTACCTAATAATTTTATAATATTAGCATCACCCTAATTATATCCTTTGGCTGTACCAGGCATGACCACAAGGCCTTTGAAATTCAGATGATGAACTTGGACTGACCCCAGACCATGGGACCCAAGTGGTCTGCAGCTGATTTCGCTGCTAACAGCTGGAGTGGAGCAGTGTCAGGTTCTGCACTGACCCCCCCTTCGGGCTGTGAGGGCTCAAGGCAGTACTTACGTTTCATCTGTGAATGCTATTCCAAAGTACTCCTTTTCCTTCAGATTGAAGTGAGAAGCCACAAGGTCAAGAAGCTCCTTGGCCAACAGCTTGGGCTGCAAGAAGAATACAATGGAAGAAGGGTAAGTGATGAGAGACTGCTTTTCCTAAAATATGCAATCTCAGGTTTCCATTATTTTTTCAATGAAATGTCACAAAGCTCAAGTATTTTGAAGCAAATGATTTTTATAAACCCAAACAAATAGACAATGACACTGATGAGCACACAGCCAAGTCAAGGGTCATCAACAGATAGAGACCTTCTGTTTTGTTTCCTAGAAGGGTTTTTTTTTTTTTTTTTTTTTTTTTAATTGAGATGGAGTCTCGCTCTGTCATCCAGGCTGGAGTGCAGTGGCATGATCTTCGCTCACTGCAACCTCTGCCTCCCGGGTTCAAGCGATTCTCATGCCTCAGCCTCTGGGATTATAGGCATATGCCACCACGCATGGCTTTTTTTTTTTTTTTTTTTTTGGTTTTAGGAAAGATGGGGTTTCACCATATTGGCCAGGCTGGTCTCTAACTCCTGGCTTCAAGTGATCCACCTGCCTCAGCCTCCCAAAGTGCTGTGATTACAGACGTGCGCCACCACACCTGGCTAATTTTTGTATTTTTAGTAATCCCAGCTACTTGGGAGGCTGAGGAAGGAGAATCGCTTGAAACTGCAAGGCAGAGGTTGCAGTGAGCCAAGATCACGCCACTGCACTCCAGCCTGGGTGACAGAGTGAGACTCTGCCTCAAAAAAAAAAAAAAAAAGATATCTGCCAGTCTAAAGAAGCACACCAGAGCGTTAGGCATAAAGTCATGGTAGATGTTTGTATTGTTAACATGTTATTCACCTTGGTCTGTTACTACTGAAGTGACCACAGAACACCAGGCACTGAAGTGGGGGAGGGAGGGAAAGGCTGTCTGATGGGGATACAGGGTCGGAAGAGAAGAGTTATTTCTAAACTAGCCTCGAGGTCATGCATTTGAAAATACATTGGCTTTATGAAAATTACTCCATTCCAAGCATACTCACCAGATATTAGGAAAGTTATTTCATTATCTGTTGGTTTTTTTTTTTTGAGATGGAGTCTCACTCTGTCACCAGGCTGGTGTGCAGTAGTGCGATCTTGGCTCATTGCAACCTCTGCCTCCTGGGTTCAAGTGATTCTCTTGCCTCAGCCTCCCGAGTAGCTGGGACTACACGTGCGCGCCACCATGCCCAACGAATTTTTGTATTTTTAGTAGAGACAGGGTTTCACCATGTTGTCCAGGATGGTCTCGATCTCTTGACCTCGTGATCTGCCTGCCTCGGCCTCCCAGTGTTGGGATTACAGGCGTGAGCCACTGCACCTGGCCGACAGTTGGTTTCTTATTTCACTTTTTGGGTACTGCCATGGACTGAATTATATCTTCCCAAAATGCATGTGTTAAAGCTCTGACATCCAGTGGTATTTGGAAATGGGACCTTTGGGAGACAATTAGGTTTAAATGAGTTTATGAGGGTGGGGCCCCCAAGATGGGATTCGTGTCCTTATAAGAAGAGACACCAGAGAGCCTGCTTCCTCTCTCTGCCATGTGGGGCCAAAGTGTAAAGGTGGCCCTCACCAGGAGCTAACCATGCTGGCACCCTGATATTGAAATGACTGTTTAATACAACAGACATTTATTTATTGAATGCCTACTATGTACAGGGCACTGCCCACATGCTGTAGGAGACAGAAAAATAAGCAAGGTGCAGCACAGGCCATAGGGACCTTAGACTTTTAACAGGGACACGGAGTAAGAGCTAGCGCTAAGTTTAAAAAGCCAAAGAAGATGCTCCACCCTTTTCTGTCTCACTCCTGGGCTCCTGGGTGGCAGCCTCAGGGCCTAGATGACCATCAATTCACTGATGAAAACCACTGAAACTGAAAGAATGGGTTTGAAGCTTCCTCCCCAGCAGACAGGAATGGACAGGAGAACCCAACGTGATAAATCAATACCACCTCATAGTCTATACTTCCATTCATACTTAATTTTGAAAAAGTGAAAAAGCAATCTCTATAACCAACAGGGAATTCAAGGTGATACGTCAGACCCTCCTTCACTCCTGGTGGAACGTCTACTCTGCGAGAATGCAGTGGAGTAAACGTGGCACATCTCAGAAGGTCGCTGATGAATTACGAAGTAGAATGCAAGATGGGCGCTCTTGAAGCTTCCGGTAAATGCTGTGTTTGCCATGGGCTGTGGCCAGCACTAGCTCCACCCCCAGGAAGTATTCGGCTGCCCAATAACAAAGGCTTTGCTGGATCACTTGTGACTATGAGGTAGTGTGGCTGCTTTTTAAATTGCAAGGTAGTGGCCGGGCGCTATGGCTCACGCCTGTAATCCCAACACTTTGGGAGGCCGAGGTGGGCAGATTGCGTGAGGTCAGGAGTTTGAGACCAGCCTGGCCAACATGGCAAAACCTTGTCTCTACTGAAAATAAAACAATTAGCCAGGCGTGGTGGCGTGTGCCTGTAATTCCAGCTCTCGGGAGGCTGAGGCAGAGCTCTTGAACCTGGGAGGTGGAGGTTGCAGTGAGTAGAGATCACGTCACTGCACTCCAGCCTTGGCAACAGAGCGAGACTGTCTCAAAATAAAAATAAATAAATTGCAATATACATATGCCCCTCGAATTATGATGGGGCTACATCGTGGTAAGCTCATTGGAAGTTGAAAATATTGTAAATCGAAAATACATTTAATACACCTTACCCACCAAACATCACAGCTTAGCCTAGCCTACCTTAAAGGTGCTCTAAACACTGCCACTGGCCTACAGTTGGGCAAAATCATCTAATGTCAAGCCTGTTTTATCATAGAGTGTTGAATGGCTCATGTACTTTATTGAATTCAGTACACTGTAGACTATCAGTTGTTTACTCTTGTGACTGTATGGCTGAGCAGCGCTGCCAGAGCATATTGTACCGCATACTGCTAGCCTGGGAAAAGATCAACATTCAAAATTGGAAGTACAGTTTCTACTAAAAGTGCATTGCTTTTGCACCAGTGTAAAGTAGAAAAATCATAAGTCAGACCATCATAGGTTAGGGACAGTCTGTGATATAATTTACCTGTCCAAATGATTGCTACCGCTTTCAAAGTAGTCACTGTATTTCTCTGATGCTTGCCATTTCTTGAAACATTTTTGATAATCTTTTGGGTTTGCCCTTGAGGCTTGTGTCAGATTTGTCAACGCGTTTTCACTGGTGATAAATCTTCCTGTGCTCGAGAATGGATTTGATTTTTTTTTCAAATGCCAAAAGTCACTTAAAGTCAAGTCTAGTGAACAGAGATGGAGGAGGAGGAATGGGTGATTATGCCTGGTCAACCCAGTTTCATAAAATGAAGTGTGACTACAAAGTAATTATTGTGGGTTCTTGGGGATTATGATGAGAGGTCTGGTCCAAACTTGAAAACAATAAAAATAAGATTTCGTTCTTTTTGAGATTTTAACTTTAAGGCTGGGCACAGCGGCTCTTGCCTATAATCCCAGCACTTTGGGAGGCTGAGGCAGGAGGATCCTTTAAGCCCAGAGGCAATATAGCAAGACCCCATCTCTACAAAAAAAAAATTTAAAAATTAGCCAGGCATGATGGCATGCACTTGGGACTAGCCCTAGCTATTCAGGAAGCTCAGACCGGAGGATTGCTTGAGTCCAGGAAATTGAGGCTGCAGTGAGCTATGATCATGCCACTGCACTCCAGCCTGGGCAATAGAGTGAGACCCTGTTTCAAAAAAAAAAAAAGAAAGGGAAAGAGAGAGAGAAAAAAAAGAAAGAAAGAAAGAGAGAGAGAAACAGAGAGCAAGAGAAAGAAAGAAAGAGAGAGAGAGAAAAAAAAGAGAGCTAAACTTTAAAGCCTACATCTCAACAGATTTGATCAGAGATACATAAGTTTGCCCAGAAAGAGAAAGAATGATTCCCAGTGCTGGCATAGTTTATCTAGAACATATATTCATCACTCCATAGAATGACTGGGCCTGAATGGAAGGGGGTGAGTGGAGGCAGGGTGGGAGGGGCAGTTGGGGAAGGGAGATGAACCCAGGAAGCAAACGTGATCTTAGCCAATAGGTGTTGAATATTTGGGTCCCTTACCGGGTGGTAAGGCCTTTTATGTGGCAGAAATGGAGGCCTGGGGTTACTTTAGCTGATCATGTTATGTTGAACTCTCCTAATTCCATGCCTCCCAAGGAACACCTACATCCTGGATATGTCCCTCATATATGAACTCATTATCATCCAGAATAGAGATTATCATTCTTTTGCCAAAGAAGATTCTGAGACTGAGAGATACCAGGCAGGCTGTCCTGGGTCTCACAGCCAAGCTGGGATTCAAAACAAGGTTGAGATACACAGCATGGAATATTATTTTGCCCTAAAAAGGAATGAAATCCTGACGTGGATGGAACCTGAAGACATTATGCTAAGTGAAAGAAGCCAGACACAAAAAGACAAATATTGTATGATTGCACTTAGATGAGGTAATTAAACAGGTAAATTCATAGAGACAATAGAAAAGAGGTTGTCACGGGCAGAGGTGGTGGCAGATGGGGGGTTATTGCTTAATGGTTACAGCATTTCTGTACTGGATGATGAAAAAGTTTTGGAAATATTAGTGATTGTTACATGACATTGTGTATGCATTTGATGCCACTGAATTGCACATACAAAAATGGTTAAAATGGTAAGTTTGATGTTACATATATTTTGACACAATCAAAAAAAAAGGAAAAAGGGGGAAAGGAGGTCTGATAGTTTCAAAGCCCACAAGTGTAATCCCTCTGCCACTCTACCTCTGTTGACCCTGCTTCCAGGGTGAGAGCCTAAGGATCATGCCTCAAGGGCCCTGGCTGAGTGAAGGCTACATGACTCACTTGAAACCAGTGCACTGACATTATGGATTTATACATCAGTACTTTCAACCTGGTTAATGTGAGTCTTCCCCTGAGAATGAAAAATCAGGTTTCTGAGTCTGCAGAATAAAGAGATGGCTTAACACACTGAAGAATTCACCAGAGTAATGGATACCACCATGGAAGCATTGTGGAGACTGAGTTTTTGCCTTACCATGGTGATATGTCTCTCTGATTTAGCCTGTCACACTACAATAAGAAAACAAGTTTTCTTGGTGACTCATAAACTGAAGTCAAGGAAAAGGCTCTGAGCAGTAGCTGCCTGGCTGGAACAAACTTCATCTTTTCAAATAAACTTTTTCAACAATTGTACCTATCTGGATTTATATCTTTTGTTAAAAAATTTAAAAGGTCAGTCCCATTACTTTACACAACAGTTATTATAGACCATATGTATCAATTTCCAGGAAGAAAAGCCTACATTTATTACTTGCAATTTACAAATGGAGAAATAAAGGCCGTGAAGAGGGAGAAAATGGATCCCAGAAGATGTTGAGGTTACAACTCCTGACTCTTAGCTGCTTTTAAAGCCACACACATTTTTTCTGCTGTCATGGTGACTGGCAACAGCCTAGAAGGTGGCTGCTCTGTCAATGAGAGTGAGAGTTGATGGATGGGCATGTAGTGAGAGTGAGAAATACACATCGTTTCACTGTTTAAGTCACAGAGACATTGGGGGTTGTTTGTCATTGCAGCATAACCTAGCCTATCCTGATTGATTCAGGCACTGAGTCTTTTATTTTCTGTACAGTTGATTTAAAACAATTTGTGGCATCAGCCCCTTGATTTCCTGATCTTGCAAATGAAGACAATATCCCCCGCTGATGTGACAGTGATTAATATACTACATTGTTCTGAAAGTTTCTTAAACTCCTTCAGAGAAAGTTGCTGGGCAAGCAGAAAGCAATCTGCTCTTATGTGCTTTGAAGGGATGTTTACAGAATCCCGCTGAGTATAATTTGCCAATTACTGGTGCTGTAAACATTTGTGGAGCTTTGCAGGGATCGGACTGGGAGCAAGGCCAGAAAGGCAGCTTGTAGCCCAGTCGCATTCTATTGGACAACCTGGGCAGGAGCCCAGAGGCCACGTGAGCAAGGCAGCCCTGTGCTCCCTGGGTTTGTCAGAATTAGCCTCTTGTGGGCCATCAGCCGTCCTGGCCCTAAGAGGTCATTACATCTAAGACTGGCTTTCTCTTAGCCTATAATTAACTTTGTTCACTCAAATAGTTTCTCTCTTTTCTTTTTGTATCTCAAACTCTTTTTCCATTGTCCCTCTTAGCTTTTATTTCTCCTGACACCTGACAAATAAAATCTCCTTGCAAACATCCCTCCTTAACATATACTTCTCAGTGGCACCACTCACAGAGCTAATAGGACAGTCTTTCCAACACCAACTGGGCTTAGAAACCTGGGCTTCAGCCATGTGCTTTAGCAAGGAAAGGAAAGCACTGGTTCTAAATACTTAGGGAAGAAAGGGGAGGAGCTCTCAGTCAGTGCTTTGTGGCTCCAGCACCCAGATCTGAGTTCTTGAGAACACTGGATGATTCCAGTGGGAACTGTTCACATTCCCAGCATATTACAGGGTTACAGATCAGGTCCTGACTACTTCCTGGCCTGCTTCTTCCAGGCAGGACACAACCAACTAGAATGATCAAAACAGCACTTAACGTGTTGCAGGGCTGTAAAGTGCTCTAGGCACACTGATATGGTTTGGCTGTGTCCCCATCCAAATCTCACCTTGAATTGTAATAATCCCCAGGTGTCAAGGGTGAGGCCAGGTGGAGATAACTGAATCATGGGTGTGGTTCCCCCATCTGTTCTGATGGTAATGAATAAGTATCACAAGATCTGATGGTTTTATAAATGGGAGTTCCCCTGCACAAGCTCTCTTGCCTGCCGCCATGTAAGATGTGCCTTTGCTTCTCCTTTGCCTTCCGCCATGATTGTGAGGCCATGTGGAACTGTGAGTTCACTAAACCTCTTTCCTTTATAAATTACCCAGTCTCAGGTATGTCTTTATTAGCAGCATGACAACAGACTAATACACACACCCACATGACAACATCCTTTCAGGTGACTTCCACGAGCCCTTCAGGTAAATTCTGGGGAAAGGAATTCAAGGATGAGGTAGCACCCAGGCACCTCACCAATTCCTCACAGAATACTATATTCCACAGTATACTATACTACATACAGTATCAAGCTGTAAATGCTAGCCTGGTATTTACCATCACTTATATTTTATGCCACCAACTTAAACTTGACATGTGTCTATCCAGATAGATGATCTTAGACAAATTACGCAAGCTCTCTGGGCCTCAGTTTTCTCATCTGTACAATGATGAACTACTGTAGATAAAAAGAATTCCTATACTAAGATATTATTTATGTTATTATTATTATTGTTTTTAGAGACAGGGACTTACTCTGTTGCCCAGGCTGGAGTGCAGTGGTGCCATAATATCTCACTGCAGCCTCCAACTCCTGGGATCAGTGATCCTCCAGCTTCAGTCTCCTGAGTACGGGGGGACTACAGGTATGTACCACCATGGCTGGCTAATTAAAAAACAATTTTTTTTTGTAAAGATGGATTCTTTCTATGTTGCCCAGGCTGGTCTTGAACTCCTGGCCTCAAGTGACCCTTTTTCTTTGGCTTCCCAAAGTGCTGGGATGACAAGTGTGACCCAATGCACCCAGCCTTTATTCCTTATGTTATTATTAAATTTAGCTTCTTCCTTTCCTACAAACGATCCTGACTTCCTAAGAGTGTTATTCACCCATTCGAAAAAACTTGAACGCCATCTGCATCCTTCATGATCTCTTGAATCTAGTCAGTTAATATATCCTGTCTTTCTTATATAATTTCAGGTAAGTTACTAAACCTCTCTGTGCCTCAGTTTCCTCTCAGCTATTAAATGAGGATAATGACTATACCCAGGTCACAAGGCTGTTTTGAGAATTAAATAAATTAGTCTGATCTATATGAAGTACTTAGAATATGCCTGGCATGGAATGTTACTTGTATTCATTATTTCAGATCCTAATCATAAATTATTTAAAAAATTCCATGTGTGGCCAGGCACGGTGGCTCACGCCTATAATCCCAGGACTTTGGGAAGCCGAGGTGGGCAGATCACCTGAGGCCAGGAGTTTGAGACTAACCTGGCCAACATGGTGAAACCCTGTCTCTACTAAAAATACAAAAAAATTAGCTGGGCGTGGTGGCACATGCCTGTAATCCCAGCTACTCGAGAGGCTGAGGCACGAGAATCGCTTGAACCTAGGAGATGGAGGTTGCAGTGAGCCGAGATCGCACCACTACCCTCCAGCTTGGGTGACAGAGTGAGACTCTGTCTCAAACAAAACAAAACAAAACAAAATCCCCACTCCATATAGTATCAAGTTCTAAATGCTAGCCTGGTATTTAAGACCACCCTTTGAACCCAGCCCCAGTTTACCTATCCAACCTCACTTTTGCCCAGTTCCCTACAAAAATATCCATTTCTGTTCAATCTATTTGATTGAACTAAAGAAAACACCGATCTCATTTTTATTTCCAAATCTTTGTACATTCCATTCTCCCCCTCCCCCTTCCCATTTAAATTTTATCCTGCTCAAAGCCCACTTCCTCCATGAAGCCCTCCCTGACCATCCTGCCTACAAATGCTCTCTCCCTCCTCTGGATTTCTACAGCACTCAACACAGGCACCTTAGTCACACTTGGCACATGTGCTCTTGTGTTGTGGTAAACTTTGTGTGACATGATTTGTTACACTCTATAGCGGGCTGAATGGTGGTCCCCAAAAACATATGTACCCATCCCAGTCACTGGAACCTGTGAGTATTACCTTTCATCACAAAAGACGTGATCCTTGGGAGGAGGAACTAATCCTGGTGGGCTCTAAGTGCCATTATATTGTCTCCTTTTTTTTTTTTTTTTTTCCTGAGATGGGGTCTGGAGTGCAGGCTGGAGTACAGTGGCACGATCTCAGGCTGGAGTGCAGTGGCATGATCTCAGCTTACTGCAACCTCCACCTCCCAGGTTCAAGCAATTCTCATGCCTCAGCCACCCAAGTAGCTGGGATTATAGGCATGTGCCACCACACCCAGCTAATTTTTTTGTGTTTTTAGTAGAGATGACGTTTCAACATGTTGGCCAGGCTGGTCTCAAACTCCTGAGCACAAGGGATCCACCTGCCTTGGCCTCCCAAGGTCCTGGGATATATTGCCTCCTTATAAGAGAGATACAGAGGGTTTTTAAAAAACAGACATACAGGAGAGAAGACAGAGGCAGAGACCTGAGTGATGAGTGATGAAGACACAAGCGAGGAACCCCAGTCACTAGAAGCTGGAAGAGGTGGGGAAGCGATTGTCCCCTCCAGCTACCTCCAGAAATTTGGGAGAGTGAGTTTCTGTTATTTTCCAGCCATCAGGTTTGTGGTTATTTGTTATGGCAGACACAGGAAACTCATACACCCTCAGATGGAAACCCCGAAGACCTCGTTTCCCTGTAATTGAAGGGAACTCAGCACTGGTTGGTTGTGACATGAGTGATCTCAGTGTGAAGCCTGCATTGACACTGGTGTTCTCTCTCCACTGTCTCTGTGGCACTCTGGGTGGGGAAGGCAGGCGGGCCTTGGTCTCAGCCGACCTTGGGTCACTCCATGGTGAAGCAGGCCCCTTAAGCTTCTTCTTGTTATCCTATTCCCTTGGGGCATCTCACAGATTCTAAGTCAAAAGAGTTGCCACTTCTGAGTTAATTGTGTCTCAAAAAAAAAAAAAAAATTCAAACAGCAAACAAGCAGTAACCGTCAAGTGACACCCATCTGTGCTTTGGGAGGAACCACGGTCTCCTCTGAAGAGCGACCCTCTCAGCTCCTGCTCTTCGCCAAGGGTGTTTTTGACAATTCCTTTGTCACCGCAGAGCCCCCAGTGACTGCTAAGCTGCCAGGGTTTGGACACGCATGGCCGGATGGCACAGCCACAGCCGCCGCTCTGTGCCCAGCACTACCTGCCCACCCACTCTGCCCGGGACCCCGGGACCTGCTGGATGGGTAGCTCCCTGCCCTTTAGGAGTGGGTGCAGCTGTGGGATGGCAGACAGGGGCTGTCTGGGAGTGCGTGTAAAACGTGGCCCGTCTGCCCCCATCTCTCTGGACACCAGGGGCTGGGGTTAGCTTTTCGGAAAACCCAGAGGGAAAGAGCAGGGGAAGGAGCGCAGCTTTGAATAAATGAGCCTGAGCAAGCTGCCGGGTCTGAAGCCTGGGCTGTCACTGTGTGTCTCTCTCCATCCCCATGGGGGCTCTGAGCCCAGCAATGGCTCAGCGGCTGCTCATTATTCCCGGGGAGGGGAAGCTGCTGCGGGGGGAGCATGAGGTGGCTCTGTGCAGCTCTGTCCACTGTGTGGCCAGCAGGTCTGGGCGGCGACTCCCCTCCTTGTCGCCCTGCTGCTTAGCTGGGAAGGCTGGTTTCCTTCCTGCCTCTCCAGCACAGCCCTGGGTTCTGTGGCAGGGGACACAGGGAGGCTACTTCCTGTAGGCAGACGGGTGTGAAGAATAATGGAGTTGCACTGTCTTGGCTCTCAGGCACCCAGAACAGGTGGGGGAGGCCCCGAAGCCAAGATCAGAGACCCGCCTGCCAGAGGTGGCATCTCTTTACCCAGAGGTCCCTGCCCAGCCTGAACCGGGATCCATTCGTGCACATGAGACAAATCCTTTACCTCTAGTCTAGGAGTGACAGTGGCATCACATCGCTGCAGCAGAACAGCAAAGCTGCCAACAACACTGCCCACCTGTCCCTGCCTGCAGCTGCTACTTCACATGAATTCACGCAGCCAGCCCTAGAAACCAGAAACACCTGAAGTAGACACCAGGATTGCCCCCATGTGATAGAGGGAACTGAGATACAGCCAGAGAAGCAACTTGCCAAATTCACAGAGCGAATCAGTGGGAGAACTGAACCGCGGCACACAGGTGGGCATGGGTCACCCAGGATTATAGGAAGAGCCAGAGAGACCATCTGCCCAGCCCACTTCATGACAGCAGCAGAAAGGAAAGCCTAGAGGAGGCCAGAAACCTGTCCAGGATGAGGGTGGGCACCTTGGTTACCAGCATAGGTGAGGTGGCCCCGAAGTGCCTGCCACACCTCCACCCTTTGCCCCCACTAATGTTACACTTAGGGGACAGAGCAGGTCTCGAAGCTCTGAAGCAGGAAGGAAAGAAACAAAGTACATCAAGGAAAGGGGTAAAAGTGGTCACTGACAGAAATGGAAACGATGCTTGGGTCTAGACTCACAGGGGCCCCTCTCCTAGCACCAGCATCTTCTGCATGGTGCCTGCGCTGTAAGCTTTGCTTACATCATCTCGTTCAATCTTCAAAGCAACCCTGCAATGGTCTGCAGATGGGACACTGAGGTTCTGAAATGTTACGTGGTATGTCCAAGGTTCTAAGACACAATGGGTGTGGGACCTACAAGGGCTTCCGTCCAGGGCTGACTCCAAAGCCTTGCTTTTTACTCAACTAAATTAAATCCATTCTTCAATTTATTTTTATTCTTACATTTAAAAAAAATTGATACATGAAATATATTTCTTGTGCTGATTTTAAATATATAAGTATCTGCCTGGGCACGATGGCTCACGCCTGTAATCCCAGCACCTTGGGAGGCCGAGGCGGGTGCATCACCTGAGGTCAGAAGTTTGAGACAGCCTTGCCAACATGATGAAACCCTGTGTCTACTAAAAAACACAAAGAAATTAGCCAGGTATGGTGGTGTGCACCTGTAGTCCCAGCTACGCGGAAGGCTGAGGCAAGAGAATCGCTTGAACCTGGGAGGCAGAGGTTGCAGTGAGCTGAGATTGCACCACTGCACTCCAGCCTGAGTGATAGAGCAAGACTCCATCTCAAAAAAAAAAAAGATATATATATATATACACACACACACACACACACATACGTACACACATAGATATATATGTATGTATCTATTTGTGATGTACATGATGTTTTCATGTATATGCACATGTGGGCTGACCCATCAAGCTAATAAACATATCCATCACCTATCATACTTACGATTTTTGTAGTGAGAACATTTCAAAACTACTCTCTTAGCAATTTTCAAGCATTGAAGACATTGTTATTAGCTACAATAACCACGATGTGCAATAGATCTCCTAAACAAAGCTTTGCTTGCTTTTAAATGCTGGGGTTCAGATCTAGCAAGTAACAGCCTCTCCTGAAGTCAAAAGCCAAGCCACCTTTTCTAAATGCAATAGAATTTTGCCAGACAGTAAGTTCCTGGAAGGGAGGGATCACATTTGATCGACATTTGTGGACTTACACCCCAATACAGTCCCTGACACACAGTAGGTGCCTAATGAAAGTTTCCTGTTGGTAGAATAGGACAGAATAAAGGGTGGCATATGAATTTGTTCTACCACGAGACAGGATGGAACCTGGACACCCTCTCGAGCTGGTTTGAAGGAGAGATCTGCTAGGCAGAGACTGCGGTGCTGCACAGAGCCAGATGGGACCAGGTGTCGCATGCTCACTGATGCCAGAGAGCCCCTGGGTTTCAATCAGATCACACAGCTCCAGGCAGCCATGAAGGGGCCTGTGACAGATACTTGTGTCCCCAGGAAAGGATATGTCATGTCCCTATTCCCAAACCCTATATCTGTGCCCTCTTCTTCCTCACCCAACTCCTCCCCAAACCAACAAAGTCACAGCTCCCTTTAATAGCTCCTTCTCTCTCCCCTCCTTCTCTCTCTCCTTCCAAGTGACGCTGCCATTTAACCCAGGGGTGAGGTCTCCCTGGGAGCAATGCTTTTAGTCTCCCCATTTGTCCCTCTCCTTCCCCTTTATGCTTTTATTCCCTGGGTGTCATCTTCTTATTTCCACATAGTTTCTTCCATATTTTCCTAAGATGCAGTCTGGTCCCTGTGTTCTCTGAAAAGTTGGGACTGATACCCATGTGGGAGAGAGGCTTTCTCATCCATGCATTTGAATGATGCCCAATGGGAAGGCTTTGACAGGCGTACATAATGATTGCTCCTCTAGAAATGCAAAGTGCTCGCAAGCCAGCCAGCCGGCTGGGGAGCCTGCTCTATTCATGATCCCCGGGGGACTCTGGGAGGCGGGCAGGTGTTCATTAGGGAGGCCTCCTGATGAATAGAGCAACCCCCAGACTCCAGCCTGCTCAGGGCAATGTCACCAGGACTGTGAGTCTAGCGTGGCTCCCCTTGGCAAGCCTCTCTGCATTAATGAAATGATAACTGTTTCGGTAAGGAGAAAACACAAAAAGACAGGCAGTGCTCAACTTGCCTCTGCCAGATAGGACTGCCAAGTCTGCAGCCCAAATTCTGAGATATTTATAGCAAATATGGGGATGATAAACGAAGCAACATCTTGGGATTCCAAGCTCCATCTTCCATGGCCATCTGGTCTGCCACTTCCATTTTTTTGTTGTTGTTGTTAAAAGAAAGCCTGCCCTGCAGACTCTGTAATGACCCCATCTTGTCCTGCAGTGAGTAATAAATTACTATTTCAGATAAAAGCTGCCCGTGCACTCACTGGGAGGTGAGGTATGTTCTATAAGATCAAATGACACATTGGCAGATTGGTACCTTTCCACGGGGCCAAATGACACCAGGACCAACTCAAACTAGATATCTTCATGACACTGCACACTGAATTATTCCATTTGCTCGATGTTCAAGGAAGAGCAGAGAAGAGTGTCTGTTAACCAAGAACACAGGGACCAGCCACTTGCTACTTTTCCAGTGTAATGGACGGAAGGTGTGGCTCGTATGACATCTGCTATCCTCAGCTGTGGCTGGCATTCGAAGACTGTGTCTCTATTGCCATCAGACTGGAAAGGGAAAGCTTGCCTTTTAGCAGGATGGTGGTGAGAGCCAAGTTCAGAGGGGGTTAAAAAATAATAATATATCACTTCCAAGATTAAGTTACAGAAAAAATAATAGTATAGTCAACCCTGCATATCCACAGGTTCTGCATCTGTATATTCAACCAACCATGGATCAAAAATACTTAAAAACAAAAAAACCAGGCCAGGTGCGGTGGCTCCCGCCTGTAATCCCAGCACTAAGGGAGACCAAGGCGGGTGAATCATGAGGTCAGGAGTTCAAGACCAGCCTGGCCAACATGGTGAAACCCGATCTGTACTAAAAATACAAAAAAAAAAAAAAAAAAAAAAAAAAAAATTAGCTGAGCATGGTGGCACGTGCCTATGATCCCAGCTACTCAGGAGGCTGAGGCAGGAGAATTGCTTGAACCCAGCAGGTGGAGGTTGCAGTGAGCTGAGATTGCACCACTACACTCCAGCCCGGGTGACAGAGCAAGACTCTATCTCAAAACAAAAAATAATAAATAAATAAAGATAAAAATAAAAACCAATACACCAATAATAAATAACACAACAATATAGTATAACAACTATAGAGCATTACATCACACTAAGTATTAAGAGTAACAGCTGGGTACGGTGGCTCACACCTGTAATCCCAGCCCTTTGGGAGGCTGAGGTGTGTGGAACACTTGAGGTCATGAATTTGAGACCAGCCTGACCAAAATGGGGAAACCCCGTCTCTACTAAAAATACAAAAAAATTAGCTGGGCCTGGTGGTGCATGCCTGTAATCAAAGCTACTCAGGAGGCTGAGGCAGGAGAATCGCTTGAACCCGGGAGGCAGAGGTTGTAGTGAGCCGAGATTGTGCCATTGCACTCCAGCCTAGGTGACAGGGCAAGACTCTGTCTCAAAAAAAAAAAAAAAAAAAAAAAAAGTAATCAATAGATGATTTCAAGTATACAGGAGGATGTGTTTAGGTTATATGCAAATGATATCACACTTTGCAGTCATTTTCCCCTTATTCCTGGGGGATACTTTCCAAGACTCCCAGTAGATACCTGAAACCATGGGTAACACCAAACCCTATATATACTGTTTTTTGTCCTATATCTATGATAAAGTGTAATTTTTAAAGTAGGCAGAGTAAGAGATTAACAACCATAACCAATAATAAAATACAACAATTCTAACAAATGCCAGCATCACTACACTTGCACTTTGAGGCCATTATGAAATCAAGTTAGGTTGACTTGAACACAAGTGCTGCCATCCTGAGACAGTTGATCAGATCACTGAGATGGCTACTAACTGACTAAAGGTGGGGAGCGTCAACACTAGGGGTCCCCAAACCCCGGGCCGCAGACCAGTACTGGTCCGTGGCCTGTTAGAAACTGGGTTGCACAGCAGTGGGCAAGCGAGCATTACCACCTAAGCAGCAGTATTAGATTCTCCCGGGAACCCGAACCCTACTGTGAACTGCGCATGCGAGGGATCTAGGCTGTATGCTCCTTATGAGAATCTAACTAATGCCTGATGATGTGAGGTGGAACAGTTTCATCCTGAAACCATCCTTGCCCCTCCCCACCCTGGTCCATGGAAAAACTGTTTTCCACGAAACTGGTCCCTTGTGCCAAAAAGCTTGGGGATCACTGGTCTATACAGTGTGGCAATGCCAGACAAAGGGATGATTCTTGTTCTGGGCAGGGTGGAGCAGGACAGCATGAGATCTCCTCATGCTACTCAGAATGGCACCCAATTTAAAACCTACAGATGGTTTATTTCTGGAATCTTGTATTGAATCATTTCAGACTGTGGATAACTGAAACGTGGAAAGTAACACCGCAGATAAGAAGGAACTACTGCATCTAAGGGACCTGAGCATCTGATGATTTTGGTATCTTAGCAGGGTCCTGCAACCAATGCCCTGTGGATGCCAAGGGATAACTGTGCTGTGATTCTCCTAAAACGTGTCTGTTTCATGGAATCTGGGTGGTGAATTTGTAATCGGCCTTCAGGGCTCTGAAAGCCAGTTCTACCCGATGTGTACCTTGATCAGCATCTGCCTCACTTTGAACATTGCAACAATAACCTCTACCTCCCAAAGCTGTCACGAGGACTCAATAAATGATCATTCACAAGGGACCTGGTACATGAGAGGTGCTCAGTAAATGAGGGTTCCCCCTTTCTCCTTAATCAGTAACTGAATCCCTATTAAAATTATCCCCTCCTCACTTTGACAAAGACCTTCTCTGATCAGAATCTAAATACCCTTCAGGGTGAGCTGTCATCCTTCATCTCGGGAACCATGAATAAATCATCACTACACGGTGAGGGGAATAGAATGCAGGCCACTTCCCTTGGAATTAAACTTATTTGAGCAGCCTTGCCCTACACAGCATACTTTCTTATTCCCAGTGTCCGCTCAGAAATACCCGCTGCATTTACTATAGGATTTCTCCTCCTTGCACCTGTCTCTGCCTATCGGTTCTTTGGGGTTAAAATTCCATTTATTGGCCAGAAGAAAAAGAAGTCCCTCTCCGGCCCCAGTGATATGCCCAGAGACATGGCACTGGCTTTTCATTTAAGTTGGAAGTTCCCTAAGTGCTCTCCCCCTGTGAATCCTCTCCCTAAAGCGTTACCTCCCCATGGCTCTTGTGGATGACTGGCAGGTGCATGTTAGAGAGATACATTTTGCTCAGCTGATGATGTCGTTTTCGATACAATTAAAAAGACACCCTTACTGGGCTAGGAGAGTAATGAAAAAGTACAGTACGGATACTGCTCTCCCGGGAGGCTAAAGAGGGAAGATCAACTCTGGGCTGAAAAATATTTATTCCTAAACAGCATTTTCATGAAAGTCAGGCGAGCAAGGATGTAAAAGCCACACAGCCCCTTCCCTTCTGGCATGTAATTAATGGATGAAAACAGACACGTGTCCTCGGGTCCAAAGAAAACTTGAGTCTGTAACACCCTCCATCCTGGACTGAAAATATTAATTTATTCTATATTCTACATACTTCCAAAGGGTTAGAGGAGGTTTACGGAATTCAAAATAGCACAGAATAGGGGGATTAGGAACTTAAGTAAGACAAAGTCCACTGAAGACGGTGAGGCATTTATGAGACAAACGCATTTCTACTGCAGGGCACAGAATTGGACTCTGTAGAGGGAGATCTCGCGAGGTTACACAAGCTTCGTTAGCAGACAAAAGAAACGGGTTAGCCTTTCCCAAGAAGTACACATAAGGGATATCAGGCATCATGGCTTCAACACAGTTTCAGAGAAAACCAGAAATGTGGCTGGCATGAAATGTCTCATGGTCTAGCCCCCAACAAAGCCCAGCACACAAGCACGATCTGCGCCGTTCCCACAGCCTGGGGCAGATTTCAAGCCCATCTCCCGAAACCCGACAGGATATTCTGGGTGAGACCTGATGTTAGACATTTACAGAAGCGAATTTGGCCTGAAATTTTGGAGGCGATGTTTTATTAGGTTTTTAACGCATGCTAATGTCGGCCATTAGGCAGCTTGGCACTGACATTTTGTCTTGATTCTGAAGCCAAACCACATAATAAATATGAAGTCAGTCTCAATTCAGGCAAAGCGAAACAGCCTCCTGCAGACTGATAAGCCAAGAGGCAGGAATGTTCAGAAAATCACGGTCAAGAAAGCAAAAGCAGATGAGCTGAGCCAAGGGCCCTGGGATCTGAGAGAGGGGTTCGGAGGTTCCGGCAGTCTGTAAGTCTGCCAGGAAGCAAGGAATGGGCTAGATCTCCAAGCCTACCCCCAGGAGATTGGAGGGTGAGGCCCGCACGCCAGGAGGAGTGGGAGAGGAGGAGGCAGAAGGGGCCCCTCTGCTCCTGCCTGCTTCGGGGAGCCCTGCTCTTTAATGCTGGGCTCAACTGCTGCCTGGCTGCTCCGAGCCCCTTGGGCTCGAAGCCCCTCCCCTGTCTCTACTGCCCAAATACCATTTATGCAAGACCCCGCTCTGTAGCCCCTCTGCAGAGAGAGCTGCCTTGCTCAGCTGCTCATGGCAGGGCTCTCAGAGTGCTCCAAGCTCCAGCAGGCCTCGTCTAAGGCACTGTCCTACCACATTTCCATCTTTTTTTCTAAATCCATGCCTTTTCAAGGATGGCAACATCTTGAAAGCAGGGATGGTATTATCCACATCTCTTTTTTTCTTATTTCTATACATTGAAGGGGTACAAGTGTAGTTTTGCTACATGGATATACTATGCAGTGGCAAAGTCTGGGCTTTTAGTGTATCCATCACCCAAATAGCATCCGTTGTACCCATTAGGTCATTTCTCATCCCTCACCCCCTCCCACACTTTCATGTCACCAATGTCTATTATTCCACACTCCACGTCCACGTGTGCACTTTAAGTGAGAACATGTGTATTTGACTTTTTGTTTTTGAGCTATTTCACTTAATGACTTCCAGTTCCATCCATGTTGCTGCAAAAAACATGATTTCATTCTTTTCGATGGCTGAATACTATTCCATTGTATATGTATACCATGTTTTCTTCTTTCTTTCTTTCTTTTTTTTTTTTGAGACGGAGTTTCACTCTTGTTGCCCAGGCTGGAGTGCAATGGCACCATCTTGGTTCACTGCAACCTCTGCCTCCTGGGTTCAAGCAATTCTCCTGCCTCATACTCTCGAGTAGCTGGGATTATAGGCATGTGCCACCATGCCTGGCTAATTTTGTATTTTTAGTAGAGACAGGGTTTCTCCATGTTGGTCAGGCTGGTCTTGAACTTCTGACCTCAGGTGATCCACCCTCCTTGGCCTCTCAAAGTGCTGGGATTACAGGCATGAGCCACTGCACCAGGCCACCACGTTTTCTTTATCCAAGTGTCCATTGATGGACACTTAAGTGGATTCCATGTCTTTACTATTGTGAATAGTGCTGTGATAAACATACAAGTGCAGGTATCTTTTTGATATAATGATTTATCTTCCTTTGAGTAGATACCCAGTAGTGGGACTGCTGGGTCAAATGGTTCTTTGGTTTTTAGTTCTCTGAGAAATCTCCATACTGTTTTCCATAGACGTTGCATGAATTTGCATTCCTACCAACAGTGTATAAGCATTCCCCTTTCTCCACATCCAAGCCTGACCCAAATGGTCAGTGTTAAATGATGGCCTGGATGGATCAATGAATGAAGGAGTGAATGGTAAGGTGGAATAGGATTTTAGCAGGAGAAGCTTTCACACTGATAAACAAAACAAAAAACATTGTTCCGGCAGGGCATGGTGGCTCACACCTGTAATCCCAGCATTTTGGGGGTCCGAGGCAGGAAGACTCCTTGAGGCCAGGAATTCGAGACCAGCCTGGGCAACAAAGTGAGACCCCATCTCCACAAAAAATAAAAAAAAAATTAGCTGGGTGTGGTGCCGTGTGCCTGTGATCCCAGCACAGGAGTTTGAGGCTGCTATGAGCCATGATTGTGCCACTGCACTCCAGCCTGGGCAACAGAGTGAGGTCCCATCTAAAAAAAATGCAAAAAGCAAAAACCAGTGTTCCCTTGAGTTCTGTTCCCATGTCCAAGCCCTTCTCAATCTTCATAGGAGCCTTCAGTGACTTCATATGTCCTGCTGGTTCTAACTCCTGCTCAATTCAATGCTTCCTAATGCTAGGGATGCCTTCTCTCTCAGTAGGTTTCAGGGCTGTCTTTCACCACTGGAAACCTCTATTTGTAGATATGGGTGCAGCCTAGGTCCATCACCTTTAGCCCCAACCACCCTTAGTAAGTGGAGCTGAACATGTGCAGGGAAGACCCATCTGTGGGAATTCAGGAGAGCCAGGAGAAAGGCATGGATCCCCGTCTTTGCTTCTATCACCTGCCTGACTCTTCTTGCCATAAGTGTTTCACCAAAATAAATCGGGGGCCTGGCCGGGCCACTGGAAACACTGACCTTGAAGACTTTTCAGGAAATGATTTGCATGCAGTGCAGCAGACCTCTGACCCCTTCCTGTCGCTGGTACCTGATCGGATCCTAGCAGTGACCTCATCTGGGGATTTGACTGTGTGCTTCCCCACATGCCCTAGCTCTCTCTCTCTCTCTTGCTTTCTCTTAGCCTTACATGTTCTCTCTGGAGGAGTTCATGTGCTTTACATTCATAATAGTGTGTCAGTCTGCAGAGAGAGAAATCATCTAAGGCCATGACCTCACTGCCGCAAGTGTCACTGACTGCCAGGCGGAGGGAGCATCCATCGGGCAGGGCGCTGCCCCTCCTCAGCCCTCCTTCCCTCCATTTGCAGGAGGAAGGGTCACTACCGTCCAGGTCACAGGCACAAAAGAGATTTTGTTGTCTGGGCTGCTGCCTTTCCAGCCTCTCTGACAGACTCCAGAAGAAGTCAAGGAATTGGGAAGGCGACAGCATTAGAACAAGAAGGTGAAAAAATAGCAAGCATGCATCTTCCTCCCAGAGCCTCTCCAAAGCCAAACTATAGACTCTGAATGAGCCCTGAGCCAAGATGAGAGGTCAAGGCTCTTGTCCTGACTGTGGGCCGCAGAGTTCTATGGTTTTAACAGAGAAGGTGGGATCCATAGCCCACTTCCAGTGGCTCCCTTTAACCAGTGCTGTCCCCTGCAGAACCAGCACAAGGCGACACGTTAATGTAACCCCAGCACTGCCATTGAAGGCTTTATGGGAGGCCTTGCTCTACTTACCAGAGAAAGCAAAGTGGGAGGTGTAGAGAAATGGGAAGCCTGACCATGTATGTTCATGTTCCATGTCACGCAGCATCCCTGTGTGTGTGTATGTGTGCACAGGAGTACTTGGTATCATAAGTTTTGCTTATTATTATTATTATTATTATTAGGGACAGAGTCTCACTCTGTCACCCAGGCAGGAGTTCAATGGCACATTCTCGGCTCACTGCAACCTCTGCCTCCCAGGTTCAAGTGATTCTCATGCCTCAGCCTCCCAAGTAGCTGGGATTACAGGCACCCACCACCAGGCCTGGCTAATTTTTGTATTTTTGGTAGAGACAGCGTTTTGCCATGTTGGCCAGGCTGGTCTTGAGCTCCTGACCTCAAGTGATCCACTTGCCTTGGCCTCCCAAAGTGCTAGGATTATAGGTGTGAGCCACCATGCCTGGCCAATTTTGCTTTTTAGAAATCACTCCAGACCTGACACTTCTTAGCTAGACAAAGAGGCACACACACACAGAGAGGCAGGACGCTCACTTCTACAGTCCCTGCGGAGTTTTAGACCAAACGCAACGTCTCTGACCTTCTTTGGATGACATCAACTTTACCGGTCTTCATCTGGGGACCTGGGCATCAAATCCCAGCCTGGAGATCCCAGGATTGGCCAGGTATGGTGGTGTATACCTGAGGTCTCAGCACTTTGGGAAGCTGAGGCAGGAGGATCGCTTGAGCCTAGGAGTTTGAGGCCTGCAGTGAGCTATGATTGCACCACTGCACTCTACCCTAGGTGACAGAGCAAGGTCCTGTCTCTAAAACAAATAAAATAAGAACTTAAGATTGCTGTTAGGAAACAAGAAGGCTTTGAAGTCACAGACTTGGACTGGCATTAAGGTTTTCTGAACTGTTGTGGGATCAGGACCCAGTAGCTTCACTTCCCAGAGTTTCAGCTTCTTTTCTGTAAAGTGGACATCATATCTCCAACTTTCTGGACACCATGGAGTTAAATAAGATGGTGTATGGGACATGTAACTCAGTTCTTGACACATAATTATTACTTACTGCTTGTTAATTCCTTCCACACGTCCACTGTGCATTTCCCTTCCCCATGCCAACCTCTTAACAACATCCTCATTACATCCTTATCCTGCTTCCTTTTTGGGTAGGAGATCTCCCAGTTGCCATTGTCTGGGAACACCCGGGCATTCACCGGGGGAGAGGCTGAGCTACTCCAAAATGGAGACTGTGCTGGGTGGACTCCTGCCTCTATCAGAATTCATCCAGGCCAAGAGCTCAGGGCTTTTTTAGCCAAACAACAGCAATCTCCTGCTGGCACGTAATCTTCAAGACTTTCACTTCCTCTGTCAGAGTGGAGGGAAAAATCAAACAGAACAAAAGCAAAATGAAAACCCTGGCCTGGACTTCCATTCTAATGCGCATGAGTGAGGTGGGCTCTGATGATCCATTACACCAGTAGAACCAATGAATTACACCAAGAAAACCGAGTTGCCGGCCCAGCTCACCGGGGGTGAACTCAGACACTGCTTTTCCTGCCTGCTTTCGGCTGCTCCCTCTTGGCCGCTCTTCCAAGCTGCATCCCAAGCTGTCCTTTCTAGCTGCTTGATTGAAGTGCCCTTCCCGTGTGTCCGCAGCAATACCAGCATCAAGGATTGTCCACTGCCCTCTTAGGATTCCTTCCTCCAAACAGACCCTCGTGCTTCGTCCAGAGTGAGAGGTTTCAGAACAGGAAGCAGGAGGTCTGTGCGGAAATGTCACCTGGATCTTCTAAACTAGTGATTTCAGCCTTGCGAGCACATTCGAATCAGCGGGGCAGTTTAAAAAGCCAGAGATGCCTGGGGCACCCTCGGGATTCTGACTTGATTGGTCTCGGGTGGGTCGAGGAATCTGTGGATTCTTTTTTCTTTTTCTTTATTTAGAGAAAGGGTCTCACTCTGTCGCTCAGGCTGAAGTACAGTGGTACAATTATAGCTCACAGCAACCTTGAACTCTTGGGATCCTGCTAGGAAGCTGGGAATGGCCTAGATCTCCAAGCACACCCCTAGGGGACTAGAGGGTGAGGCCTGCAGGCCAGGGGGTAGGTAGGAGTGATCCTCCCACCTCAGCCTCCGAAGTAGCTGGGACTAGAGGTGAATGCCACCACACCTGGCTAATTTTTAAATTTTTTATAGAGACAGGGTCTTGCTATGTTGCCCAGACTGGTCTTGAACTCCTAGCCTCAAGCAATCCTCCTACCTCAGCCTCCCAAAGTGGGAATCGGTTGATTCTAATGAGTGCAACTAGGAATGAGCATCTGGAAAGAATCACTGTGTTGTGGGGAAATGCATATTTGCGATGTAATTAGAATGCTGATGCCTTTCCGTGTACAGTCTGCCTTCACACATATGTCTCCCTGGATTCAGAACAGTATTTATCGAGCACCCACTCATGCTGGGTAGGGTGATGGGTGCCACGGATCTGCCATAGGAAGCCATGGTCCCTGACTGTATTAGACTGTTCTCACATTGCCAATAAAGACATACCTGAGACTGGGTAATTTACAAAGAAAAAGAGGTTTAATGGACTCACAGTTCCATATGGCTGGGGAGACCTCACAATCATGGTGGAAGAGCAAGAGACGTCTTACATGGTGGCAGGCAAGAGAGAGCTTGTGCAGGGGAACTCCCATTTATAAAACCATCAGATCTCGTGAGATTTACTTACTACCATGAGAACAGTATGGGGGAAACCGTCCCCAGGATGCAATTATCTCCACCTGTCCCTGTCCTTGACACATGGGAATTATTACAATTCAAGGTGAGATTTGGGTGGGAACACAGCCAAACCATATCACCAACCTTCAGGAGCTCACAGAGTGGCCACATAACTCCTGACATTCATGGGGCATCTGCCCTGTGCCCGGTGGTTAAGGGCCCAGATTTGGGAGCTCCTTACTGGCTGTGTGGCTTCAGGCAGGTTAAATGAACCTGTCAATACAATATCAGTACCTGCTTCATTGGAGCGTTGTGAGGATCAAAAGCCTTCTAACAGAGAAAGCCCTTAGAACAATGCCTAGCATCTCGTAAGTCTTTACAAGAGCCCACTAATCTATACAGGATTGCAGTTAATCATCTCAACAACCCTATGCGGCAGAAGTTATTGTTATGATCATTCCCACATTAAAGGTCACCCGGCTATGACATAGTGGAGCTGGGCCTCAAAGCCAGGTAGTCTGACCCAGAGGCAGGCTCTGGGCGCTTAAAAGTTAAGTCCAAAGTGGGTGCAGAAGGAGAAATGTCCTCCTCCTTGGGAATGTATAAGCTGATTTGAAAAACACCAAGCAGGCCAGGCGCAGTGGCTCACGCCTGTAATCCCAGGACTTTGGGAGGCCACGGGGGAGGTGGGTGGATCACCTGAGATCAAGAGTTCAAAACCAGCCTGGCCAACATGGCAAAACCCTGTCTCTACTAAAAATATAAAAATTAGCTGGGCACGGTGGTGGGTGACTGTAATTCCAGCTACTTGGGAGGCTGAGGCAGGAGAATCGCTTGAACTTGGGAGGTGGAGGTTGCAGTGGGCTGAGATTGCACCCTTGCACTCCAGCCTGGGCAACAGAGTAAGACTCCATCTCAGAAAACAACAACAACAACAAAACAAAACAAAAACCACCACCAACAACAAAACAAAACAAAACAAAACAAAACAAAAAAAAGCAAGCAGCCAGGCAGCCTAACCAGTTCTCCTAAGAAACCGGTCTCTGGACACAAATTAGTCCCGTCTTCCCTAAAATATAACCCGGCCTGCAGACATGAGCACAGTCCTTTGTGCTCTTCTCCAGGAGGAAGAAAAATGGTGAGGCATCAAGCCCCTTCCCCCGGAGGCTTCTTCGAGTTCCTCTAAGTATTAATCTCTGAATAGTCAAAGGATACCAGAATTTGAAAGCCTGATGTTAGAAAGAAAACTTTCGAAGAACTGACTTCATCCCTCGGGGCAGAGGGAAGACGAAATTGATGCGTCTGAAATTTCTGGTCCAGAGAGTCATCTTCAGCATTGCAAAGCACATCAGGAGAACAAGGCACGGGGCTCCACAGGGGGTGAACAGGGAACTGAGACCAGCCTGTGTTGCCATGGGACACATTTCCAGGAAGGCTATTAACAGTGGGTGATTTAAATGAGCAAGAGACAGAGGCAAATGGCTTTTTAAGCTGACAGGGTTAACATTTCCCCTCTTGACTACACAAGACCTCATTCTTACCTCCGAAATTCTTCTCTGCCCAGTTTTTCCCTTTGTCCCACTTCAGCAAATGGACCTCCAGACAATCAGATAATTCCCCGTGATAGCAGCGTGCACGGAAAACATGTCATGATGATATCATCTATCTAAGACCCAAGAGTGAGGTTGCCAGGGGGTGGCCGGAGATGGAGGTCATTAGGATGCATAGAAAGAAATATGCTTTCTTATCCTTTTCAAAATGCATTCATTCAGCACGGCGGCAAGTGTAATGGTTAAGAGGAGGGCTTTGATAGCGCCGAACTTGGCTTTGAGCCCAGTTACTTCACTCGTGGAGCTGTGTGAACCTCAGCAACCTACTTAACTCTTTGTGCCTCAGTTTCCTCAACAGTAGCATGGAGATAACAACAGTTTATCCTACGGCTGTCCTCAAGAATTAGTGAAAACTTACAAGGGTAATGGTTGTATGCCTGGCATGTAAACAGTCATCATTTTATATGTGGTTATATACCTTTACATATAGTTCTATAGTCCTTATATATTATTACTGGAATCTACAACCCCCAGGGCCACGGACCAGTACAGCAACCGGGCTCCACAGCAGGCGGTGAGTGGCAGGAGAGTGAGTGAAGCGTCATCTGTATTTACAGCCGCTCCCCATCGCGCATTATCGCCTGAGTTCCACCTCCCTTCAGATCAGTGGTGGCATTAGATACTCATAGGAGCGTGAACCCTATTGTGAACTGTGCATGCGAGCTATCTGGGTTGTGTGCTCCATCAGGCGTCTAATGCCTGATGATGTGTCACTGTCTCCCATCACCCCCAGATGGGACAGTCTAGTTGCAAGAAAATAAGTTCAGGGCTCCCACTGATAGGACATTATGGTGAGTTGTAGAATTACTTCATTAGATACTACAATATAATAATAGAAATAAAGTGCACAAGAAATGTAATGTGCTTGAATCATCCCCAAACCACCCCCCTCCCCCTTTCACCAGTCTGGAAAAATTGTCTTCCTTGAAACAGGTCCCTGGTGCCAAAAAGGTTGGGGACCATTGTATTATTATTTTTATTCATTAATTCACTAAGTATTTAGAGAGTGTCTACTATGAGCCTGGCACTAAACACTTCAGCAGAGAATTCAAGATTTTGTTTTCATTTTTGTTTTTGAGATGGAGTCTTACTCTGTTGCCCAGGCTGGAGTGCAGTGGCACGATCTCAGCTCACTGCAGCCTCTGCCTCCTGGGTTCAAGGGATTCTCCTGCTTCAGCCTCCTGAGTAGCTGGGACTACATGTGTGAGCTACCACACCTGGCTAATTTCTGTATTTGTAGTAGAGACGGGGTTTTGCCATGTTGGCCAGGCTGGTCTTGAACTCCTGACCTCAGGTGATCCGCCTGCTTCGGCCTCCCAAAGTGCTGGGATTACAGGTGTGAGCCAAAGCGCCGGGCCAGGATTTTGGTTATTCTTTAAGGGATGGACATCAGTCTGTCTTGGAAGAAACTCTCATAGCACCAAAACTCTCATTTTGGTCACACCACAGCCCAAAGCATTTTTATGTCATTTCCTTGATCTTGGTAGTTTTCCTGGGAAGGAAAAAGAGGTGGTACAGAAATTGACAATTTTTTGGGGGCTGTAGGGGAGGAAACAGAGAAACAGAAACATGAAGTGGCTTGTTTGGAGCCACCCATTACCCCTAGCAGAGCTGGAATAGGTCTCACATGGTCTTGACAGAGCCAGTTATAGCATTTCCCAGAGTGTTAATTACATCGGGTCCTTGTTCCTCCACAACTGAAGAAGTCACATACCCCAAAATGAGTTTGTGGCCCAGGAGGGAGGGTTTTTCATGGCAAGGAGGGCCTGGAAAGACTGACTAACCAGGGGTCTTCACTCCAGGGTTCCTCAGTGGTTCTTTTTTTTTGAGACAGAGTCTCGCTCTGTTGCCCAGGCTGGAGTGCAGTGGCGCAATCTGGGCTCACTGCAAGCTCCTCCTCCTGGGTTCACGCCATTCTCCTGCCTCAGCCTCCCAAGTAACTGGGATTACAGGTCCCCGCCACCACGCCTGGCTAATTTTTTGTATTTTTAGTAGAGACGGGGTTTCACCGTGTTAGCCAGGACGGTCTCGAGCTCCTGACCTCATGATCTGCCTGCCTCAGCCTCTCAAAGTGCTGGGATTACAGGCATGAGCCACCGCACCCGGCCGGTTCCTCAGTGGTTCTTAAGCAAATGTGCCCACATCTCACGTGGGAACACATGGTGAGGATGGTGAGGCATTTCCCAAACTTACTTGACGCAGACCCCTCTCCAGCACATTTTTGGAAATATTGGCTCCAGAAATGCTTTCCTCAAGGGGGTTGCTCTTTGAGAGAACCACCCAAAATTACAAATACCAGTTTAAACCGCCGTAACTGCTGCCTTTCTCCCTCCCTTAATATGGTCAGTGAGCTGCAAAGAAACTTCTCCCAAAGCCTACTGGGCCGAGCCCAGCAAGGTTCAGGGGCCCTGACACTTGGATTCTGGAGTCCTGATTGGGCCTCGAGTGCTGGCCTCTCCCATGACAAGCCCTGAGAAGCCAAGAATTCCAGCCAAGATTCCTGACCTTGTTTAATGAAACTGTTTAGAGCTTTCCGCAGATCAGAAAGCTGGCAGTGGGGAGACTACAGCAGTTACAAAAGATCACAGGGTCACATTTGCAGCCACTGTACTTTTTCTAACAGTTGGCCAGATAAGCAGCTTCTAATTTCTTATCCACTCAGGCAATGTCATTACTCAAGGTCCATCTCATCTCTTTGTGGGCACCAGTATGTTCACAGGTACACTGACTGGCAGTGCAGCCTTGCATTCAACAAGAAGATGTGAATATTGTACCATCATGCACTACGCCCAGCTTTCCTCCATCCAATCCCAATCCCACTCCTCTTCTGCAAGTTGTACCCTTAACACACACATCTCTGGTTGCACAGAACTGTTGGGTTCGATATTTTCTATCTTCCCTTCATTTCCTCACTCTCTTCTTCCTGCTTCCTGTTCTGACGACATGACAGCAATCAGGAATCTGGTGGCTACTATGGTGACCTGCCCAATGAAGACCTCTTAAGGGGATGGAGGAAGAAAGCAGGCTTAGCTCTTCTAGAACCTTCCTTTCCATTGAAAAACAGGGCATACCTTTTCTTCTCTAATCATCTCCCTATTTAACACATCACAGGAAAGATTGCTGAATTACAACGTGCTATCTCTTTATTTAGTTATTTGGAGGTAGGATCTTGCTCTGTTGCCCAGGCCTGAGTGCAGTGGCATGATCATAGCTCACTGAAGCCTCTACCTCCTGGGCTCAAGCCACCCTGCCTTAGGCTTCCCAGTAGCTGGGACTACAGACGTGCACCACCATGCAGAGCTAATTTTTTTTTTTTTTTTTTTTTTTTTTTTTTAGAAATGGGGATCTCCCTGCGTTGCCCAGGCTGTTCACAAACTCATGGGCCCAAATGATCCTCCTGCCTCGCCCTCCCAATGTGTTGGGATTACAGGCATGAACTACCACGCCCAGCCACAATGTGCCATTTATGATCTCCTTTTGTAAACTCGTCTCTTGCTGCTCTGCTTCTCAGTTTGTTGCATTGCTTCCTCTCTGTTCTGTTTTCTTCCCCCTCCCTCCCTTTTTTTTTTGAGACTGAGTCTCGATCTGTTGCCCAGGCTGGAGTGCAGTGGCACGATCTTGCCCCACTGCAACCTCTGCCTCATGGGTTCAAGCAATTCTGGTGCCTCAGCCTCCCAAGGAGCTGGGATTACAGGCATGTGCCACCATGCCCAGCTAATTGTTGTATTTTTAGTAGAGACAGGGTTTCACCATGTTGGCCAGGCTAGCCTCAAACTTCTAACCTCAAGTGATACGCCTGCCTCAGCCTCCCAAAGTGCTGAGATTACAGGCATGAGCCACCGCGCCTGCCTATGTTCTGTTTGCTACATACCTTACAATATGGACCCTAGACTGTAAGTTCCTGGGAGATGGGGACATTGCCCGTTTTCTTTATTATACAGTCTAAAATACTGACCTTAACCAGGACATTGAATAAAAACCATCCAATGATGATTAAGATAAATGCAATGATTAATATGACTTTAGGGCTTGGCTGGAAGAATCATTTCCTTTTTTTTTTTTTTTTTTTTTAGAGATAGGGTCTTGCTCTGTCACTCAGGCTGGAGTACAGTGGTGGATCTTGGCTTACTACAGCCTTGAACTCTTGGGCTCAAGTGATCCTCCCACCTCAGTCTTCTTAGTAGCTGGGACTACAGGTGCATGCCACCACACCTAGCTAATTAAAATTTTTGTTTGTTTGTTTTTTAGAGATGGGGTCTTGCTGTCCTGCCCAGGCTGCTCTTGAACTCTTGGCCTTCAGCAATCCTCCCACCTTGGCCTCTCAAAGTTCTAGAATTATAGGTGTGAGCCACCACATCCAGCCAGGACCACCATTTCTAAAGGCATTTTGGGAAAATCACCATTTATTTAATTATCCACCTGAACAGGAGACTAAAGAAATTATAGTTTTTGAGAAAATGCTTTCTGAGTGATCCTCCTCTGTGGTCATCTCTGCCAACAGGATTCCTGCCATAAAACGTGCACCAGAGTAATGCAGAGGGCATCTGTAGATGTAGTTGTAAAGTCCTAAGGTTTTCGCTGAGACCCCAGTTAAGCTGGCTTTGGGTACCATTGGCGTCCTCCTGTTTTCTTTTTCCTTTCAGCTTGTACGACACTGAGAGCTTAAGACACATGGACTTTTCCAGATTGCCACATGGTCATGTGAAAGATACACCGGCTCCAGGCTCAGCAAACCAGGCCCACATCATAGCTCACGGCATACAGGCTCCTGGTTCAGGAAAGGAAGGGGGCCTTGAGCCACCAGCCATGTCCCGCAGTGCTTGAGATTGGGAGGAGTGGACTCCTAACACCAGAGTGATGACTCAGGTCTGAGCTGGCGTGTGCTGCCCCAGCTGGAGGCCCGACTTTCCCTGGAGAAACACTGAGCCTGCTGTCTTCAGAGCCAGAGCAGAGCAGACCATTCCTGTGAAGCATGGACTTGCCAGGTGCAGAAAGCAGAGGGCCATCCCAGGCAGCACAGTGTGTCCCTATAAAAATGACGGAGTGAGGCCCATGGCTGTCTCAGGATGCTCTGTGGTGGGTGGCTTTGCACACATTGCTGCCTTAATACCTCACGATTGCTTAAAGAGGTCATTTGCTCGAGGTCACTGTTAGGGACTGAACTATGTGCCGTCCTAAAATTCATTCCCAAAGTCCTAACCCCCAGCATACCTCAGAATGTGCTGTATTTGGAGATAGGATCTTTAGGAGGTAATTCAGGTTACATGAGGTCATACGGGTGGGACTGAGTCCTTATAGGACTGGGTCCTTCTGGGAAGGGGAAGAGAACCAGGGATACTCCAGCATACAGGAAAGGTCAAGTGAGGACACAGGGAGAAGGCGGATGTCCACAAGCCAAGGAGAGAGGCCTCAGGAGACACCAAACCTGCCGAGACTCTGATCCTGGACTTCTAGCCTCAAGAACTGTGAGAAATAAACGTTGGTGTTTAAGCCACCCAGTCTATGGGATTTTGTTCTGGCAGTAGGAGCTGCCTAATATGGTGACAGTTAAAAAGTGGTCTAAGGACCATGTGGGTTGGCTCATGTCTGTAATCCCAGCACTTTGGGAGGTGGAGGTGGGTGGATCACTTGAGGTCAGGAGTTCAAAACCAGTCTGGCCAACATGGTGAAACCCCATCTCTACTAAAAATATGAAAATTAGCTGGTGTGGTGGCACATGCCTGTAATCCCAGCTATTAGGGACGCTGAGGCATGAGAATCGCTTGAACCCAGGGGGTGGAGGTTGCAGTGAGCTGAGATTGCACCACTGCACTCCAGCATGGGCAAAAAGAGTGAGACTCTGTCTCAAAAAAAAAAAAAAAAAGTGGTCTAGGCCCAGGTGCAGTGGCTCATGCCTATAATCCCAGCACTTTGGGAGGCAAGGTGGGAGGATCACTTGAGCCAGGAGTTCGATACCAGCCTGAGCAACACAGTGAGACCTCATCTCTACAGAAAATAAAAGAGTTAGCCAGGCATCGTGGTGCATGTCTGCCATCCAAACTACTAGGGAGGCTGAGGTGGGAGGATGGCTTGAGCCCAGGAGGTTGAGCCTGCAGTGAGCCGTGATCATGCCATTGCACTTCAGCCTGGGTGACAGAGTGAGACCCCCATCTAAATAAGTAAATAGATGAAATTAAAAAGTGGTCTAATGTTACAGTTCATGCTTGGGAGTAGTAGAGACTTCATACATTAACTTTTGTCTTGTTTCAACAATCTCAGGCCAAGGTTTAAGACTCTGGATGCCTGCATCATTAGCTACTATTTTAAAATAAAGAATTTGATTGGCTTTTGTCCCTGATTTTGGGGAGGCAGATAGGAAACCCTTGGAATTTCCTGAGTAATAGGATTATCTTTGTTATTCACGAACCCTTTGGATCACCCCTGAGTTTACGCTAATGAGAATGACTTGGAATGGGGACTGATCAGCAGAAAGACCAAACATGTGATTTGAGCCATGTGTGACCAGCTTGACCTCCTAACCTCTAGGGAGGAGAAGGAGACTGAAGATTGGGTCCAATCACATGGCCAAGGATTCAGTCAATCATGCCTACATAATGAAACCCCAATAAAAACTCAGGATGCTGAGGCTCAGTGGAGCCTTCTCGTTGGTGAAAAGAATCAATGTGCCAGGAGAGTGTTGCACTGTAACTCCAGGAGGAGACAGCACAGATATTCTGCATGTGGGACCCTCCCAGGCCTTATCCGATATGTCTCCTCATTTGGTGGGCCCTGGCTAGCCTCCTATAAAATATAACCTTCATCATGAATATGGCACTTTCTGGAGTTCTGGCAAGTCATTCTAACAAATTATTGAGCTGGAGGAGGTCACAGGAACCCTCATATTTGCAGCCAGTTGATCAAAGTAAAGGTAGTATGGGGACCCCCAACCTTGCAGCTGGCATCCAAAGTGAGAGCTATATTGTTGGGGACTCTGCTCTTAAACCTGTGAAATCTGCATTAATTCCAGGTGGTTAGTGCCAGAATTGCACTGCGATATTACAACTACCCTTCCTCTTGCCCACCCACTCAGCATGTAACACTGCAATACCTTGTTCCTCTCACAACAGGGCTTTGTCAGTCACAGAGAGGCTATTTCTGGAATTATTTCTGAAGGATTCCAAACACTTGAAGGCAGAGGGGTTTGGAGTCAACAAACCCCCAAGGTTGGTTGAACTTTAGGAATCCAAACAATTATCCCAAGAATAATTTGGTGATTCTGTGACCCATTTCTATGCTCTCCTTCCTGTCTTCTGAGTGTCGTCTAGTCCATACATGTGGGTTTGCTTAAAAATAGTTCAGCTGTCCCTTTTGTCTCAAATAAATGAGGAAACAGATCATGAACTTTTGTCTCTGCTAGCCATTCATTCGTGCATGAGCCCAGTCAATAACACTGAGCCAGCCTTCTGATGGTCCCAGCCACCACTGATTGGACACCCATCTTCCAGAGATCAGATGGTTGGTTTCCTTATCTCTAAATCTCACCAAAATCCTGCAAGGTACTTATAATTCCCATTTTAGTAACGAGAAAGCTGAGGTTCATAAAGGTAAAAACATTTCCCAAGGCCACAGACCATCTACATGAGATGAGACAGAATTCAAACCGGATCTGACTTTGCACAAAGTGCGAGCTTTTCCCGCATTGGTGGCTCTTAAGTGCTGGTACATTTTCTGTTGGTCAGCGGCAAAATGAGAAAAATAGGATAAATGTTATGTAAACTTTCAATAAAGCTAAATGTGTCTTATTTAAAAGACTGTCCTTATTCAAGGCTGCAGTGAGCTATGATCGTGCCACTGCACTCTAGCCTGGGTGACAAAGCAAAACCCTGCCTCTAAAAAAATAAATAAATAAAAATAAAAGACAGTGCTTTATTCTGATTTCATATCCTTTTTGGTGTGGTGTTTCTTATTATGTAAATGAAGGCTAAAGTAGATGATAATATTTTTCATATACTGACTTGGCAAATACAAAAAAATGACTGCAGCCCCACCTGCCTTTCATCTGTAAATTTTCTGGTCTCTGAAATCAAAAAGTCTGGGAACTGCTGCATCATGCTGCCTCTACCTGTGAGCCTCCGAGGGAAGCTCCAGAAAGGTGTACAATCTGCACTCTTCCCTGTGTTCAACTGCTACAGCCTTAATCCAACATGTAGTACCAAGTATGCAGGCTCCAGACAGCCTGTGCTGCATGGGATTCTGGCTTCATCGCTGGGACCCACTCCCAGCTTCTGACTTAGTATATTGGGGGTGCCGACTGGGAACTTGCATTTCCACATCCCAAGTGACACTGAGGCTGTTTGTCTAGGACCGCGCTTTGAGAACTGCTGATTTCAATCAGTCACCTTGATTCTGCTCCCTGTGTGAGTGTGAGTGACTGCTTCAGACATGGGAATAATATGGACCAGCTGTGGTCTGGGGTGGAGTTCGGAATCGAGGAGTGGGGAGGGACATCTGGGGAATAATTTCCTCTATGATAAAAAAAGTCACCATGGGGAGAAAGTCTCTTTTCTGCTTTTGTTTTGGAGATATAGTCTCACTCTGTCGCCCAGGCTGGAGTTCAGTGGCACCATCTTGGCTCACTGCAACCTCCACCTGCCCGGTTCAAGCAACTCTCCTGCCTCAGCCTCCTGAGTGGCTGGAATTAGAGGCGGCCACCACCATGCCTGGCTAAGTTTGGTATTTTTAGTAGAGATGGGATTTCACCATGTTGGCCAGGCTGGTCTCGAACTCCTGACCTCAGGTGATCCACCTGTCTCAGCCTCCCAAAGTGCTGGGATTACAGGCGTGAGCCACTGCGCCCAGCCCCTTTCCTGCTTTTGAACATTATTGTGCAAGGAGGTGGTGCCTGGGCTGCTGGGGCATCCCAGCAGCAGTGTAACCACTCCCTGCAGAGAGGACACAAGTCAAGGAGCCTCTAGAACTTACCTCGAATTAACTGCATTTAATTCCACCAATTAAAGAGAAACTGTGTGGAAAGATTATCATTTTTTTCTTGCTCATGAATGTAATTTGGTGAGAATACTGTAGTTGAACTAAAGGCTAAGGGTTTAGAAATCTTTCTAAGATTTATGCATTGTATGTAGGAGAGTGTGTGTGTGTTATATGAATGCGTATGTGAGTGTGTATTCAAGTGTGTGCATGTTTGTGTATGTGTGTACATGAGTATATGTATGTGAGTGTGTGTGTGTGCGGTTGACAGACCCACCAAACTTAACACTGAAGGCTTTAGACATCACATAGTCATTGGTTTATATGTTAAACCAATGTTTAATGTTAATCTCCCAAAGGTGAGTGAAAATCGGTGATTTACCCACACTTCTCTAACTCTGTTACTCATCTGTGGTTAAATGAAATGGAGTACTGAGGTCATTATCCTTTTGGAGGATTATTACAGTTCTAAAACACCTTTGTATCAATATGGTCTACTGATATTTTTTGTTATTTATAAGAGATTGACACTATTTTAAGAAGAAGGGCCAAAGTAAAGGAATGCCGATAAAGAATTTTGATAATACCAACATCCGGCCCACTTTATTGTAGTAACATATCTTAAGATCTATCGACAATTTAAAATTTAAGAATCACTGTACTTACTGATCTATTGCTACCCTAAAAGGACTGCATGTGATATTTTAAAATCCTCTTCCCTAAAAGAAAGAAATTCTTGATCAGTTTGAAGTGGCACTTTGGCATTTCCTGGAGAATGTGTTTCTCCAGGGAATGGTCAAAGATCACTGGGATTCTAGCAGGCCCTGCTAGTCGCATGCTCTTCTGAGTCTCGCACAGTTGACGAGAATATGCTGGAATACCTCTAAACATGTGTCCCACCGTGTGCTACAAAATCACACACTGCAGTCTCTAGGAAGGATACAGCCCCTATTGGGAAGCAACAGTTAGTACATGAACTTGTGGCAATTTCGTGTATGAGTAATGGGCTGGAAAGACCAATCACTGTCTGGTTGATAAGGGATACAGTGTGCCTTCAGTACAGACCTTCCCACAGATCAAAACCAATATGATCCATTCGGATATAGTTGTGCTTCAGTATCATTTTAATATAAAGCATTAAGGATGGGGTCATTTACATGATACTGGGACGCAACCATTGAAATCATGTTTTCTATTTTATCCCCAAGAATGATGACTGATTTGACATCACTGGAGCACAAAACCTAGTCCACTTATTTAGATGGTAATCTGAACTCAGTATGAACACATGTGCATATATATTCTGCCTGTCATCCTATGACCTTGACACGTGAGTTATATATGGCGTTGGAGGGATGAGCAGTAATCACCAGTGTTCATGAAAAGATCAGGGGATGATGTGTTGGAGATCTGGAAGGTTGGGCAGTTAAGACATTTTTTGATGGACTGTCAACCCATCACTTTTCAAGCGAACTGATACTGAACTCTACGACTACTCCATGAAGCCTTGCATGAAATCGTATAGAAGACCAGATTATTAGGGATAATAGCACCATAAATTACGTAGCACTTAATAGTCTCCTAAATGCTTTCCTCAAAAGCCAAGGTAGTTAACATTCCCATTTTACACACGAGGTAGCAAAGGCCAGTGACTTGCTTGGGTTACCATAGCTACTAAGCAGTCTGGCCGAGGCCTCTGATCCCAGCCTAAGAGATGCCCATGTTGTGCCAGACAGTCTTGGGGGCGCTTCAGATGTTCTAGTGAATTTAACCCTAATCACAAGTCTATGAGGCAGGTACTAGTTTCAATTTACAGAGAAAATTAGAGCAGCAAGACAGGAGGCAGCCAGTGTTCTCCGTTTACAGATGAAGAAACTGAAGGTTAAGGAGGTTGTGCAAATGGCCAAGGTCACGAAGCTGTCAAGCATCAGAGTCAGGTTTTGAAGCCAACCCAACCGGCCCCAGAGCCTGTGCTCTCAGCGTGCTGGAACCTGCTGGCCCTCTGCATTCAGGTGGCCTGGTTTTGAATCAGTTCTCCCATTTGCTGTACAACTCTGAATAAGTTACTTTACTTCTCTGTGCCCCAATTTCCTCATCTGAAAAAATGGGAATAATAACAGTTACCTACCTCATAGAGTTGTGGGGCTGAAAAGATGACTCAGCACATATTAAACGCTTAGAACAGAGTCTGGTACAAAAATAAGCGTTTAATTAGCTAATATGATGATTAATCACTAAGCTATATAATTTCCCAAAGCATTTGAAATATGGTGTATAAAATTCAGGTTCAATCTGTTAGGTTGGTGCCAAAGTAATTGCGGTTTTTGCCATTACTTTTAATGCAATTACTTTCACACCAACTAATACATTGAACTTTTCAGGAATGTGTTTGCTTATTAGCATAAAGGATGCTTACATTTTCTATCATCTGGTTTCTACCTAAAGCAGAGATTTGCAAACCCACAGGAGTCTGCTGAGATCCCTGCAGAGCCTCCCTGTCAGTGGGCTTGGGGGTGAAGATGATGGGGTTCAGACCCTCTCCATGTGCTGATATTGGACAAAGAATTTTGCAGCAAAAAGAAGTTTGAGAATCGTTGGTCTACAAGACTCTATAGTAGGGTCACATGGTGGCTTCTGTCCATTACTATGGATGCAACTCCCTGCAATTGTAAAGCTCAAGGCCCCAGCTCCGCTGGGCAGAGTGTGGTGACTGTAATGGCATAGGGCCTGCCCAGAGAGTAGGTGGTTTGGGCACAACTGTACTCCTCACCTCTCTGATACACTGTCTCTCGTAAACAGCTCACAGTCATATCATGGAGGAACTCGAGAGTCAAACAGAGCAATCCAATAGTATGGGCTGTTGATGGCTCCTGAGCAGGGGTAAGTCATGAAGGAGCCTGGAAGGATGGATACTCTGGTAGTGTCATATAGGACAAATGGGGATGGCCAGGAACATGGAACTAGGCACGGTGGCAAGGAGCTGCTCTGGTGACAATGGGCACACAGAGGACGCTGAGTCCAGGGTGGCAAATGTCTACACTGGGGCATGTATTGGATAGGAGAAGGAAGGTTGTTCCCTTACCAGTGAAAAAACAGGCAAGACTTAAGGATGTCATTGAGGGGCACAGAAAAAAATTTCCTGGCTTCTAAAGCCTGGCCGATTTGGAGAACTGTGGGCTGGCTTTCAAAGCAGGGGCAAGAACAAGATGACCCGGGTTGGAGGAGGAGTGGGAATGAAGGGGTTTGGTTGCCATGAGGTGCTGGGGCTGCCACCGAGGTGTTCAGTCACAAAGACCTAGTGGGCGGCCGCAGGGGTGGGACAGGGGCTCTGGCAAAATATGGAAATCTTCCACATGGCTTTGACAGCTGAACTCTCAGCTCTGTGCCGGGCAAGCCAGGAAGCCACAAACAGAGATTCAAGGGCGATAGGGAAGGCCCGCTGGGGTAGAAGACTCAGAGAAAAATACAGAGCAGCTGAGATTTCCCCAGACCATTCGCTTCCTCCCTCCACCACCAGGGATACCTGGCCAGGCTGCACTCCTCTCTCAGGGGAGGGGCTCGCTCGCTCCCTCCCTCCTTCCCTCCCTCCCTTCCTCCCTTCCTCCCTTCCTTCCTTCCACTGGATGGGACAAGTTGCAGCAGAGGCTGCCAGATGAGTAAATCTGCCTCCTCATGTCCTCCTGGATCCCCTTACAAGAAAGGACAGGGTCCAGCAGGTGGGATGTATGGACAAGGGAAGCCATTCCAGGCACAGCAGAGCTGAGGAAGAACACTCAGCCCATTTTAGGAAACAGAAGAACCAGCCACTCCTGGACTCGTAAAAAGTTCTGCAACCAAAATAATCATTGACCACCTCGAGACAGGAACTCCTAACCCAAATAAACGGATGCTTAGATCTGCATAGCACGGCGGTAGACAAATAATAAATATTTACCAAACAAGCAAGTACTTGAATTAAGCAATGTGCCCAAAATCAAACTGTGAGTTATGGATTAATAAAAACGATGACAGCCACAGATTTGTTACCCCTTGGGTCCCTGTTACCCCATCCTTATGTTCTACATAGAGGTGTGTGCACACATGTGTGCCTTTCCCCTGTAAATACAGTCGTTTGCATTTTGCAGAACTGCATTGTGAGTTGAGTTTGTTTTAATCTCCCCAATCCCTTCTTATCCCCCCTTAGCAGAAAGACAGAAACTAGGAGCATGTAGTTTAATGTCCTATCCTGAGGCTCCCATCTGCACAGAGTCTCCTATGGGGCACCATAGGGAGGACATGGAAAGGATTTTGTGAAGATATCACGGAAAAAATAACTCAGTAGTAAAAGAAACAACCACCTGCAATGTTCTGGAGGGCTAAGTCTTCTCTCCCTTTTTTTCTCTCTCCCTTTACGTTTGAGCCACATGAAATTGTCCCCTTAGCAGGACAAAGTCTGCCAAATATTGGCAATTTCAAGTGGTTTCAATGAATACATTTTACAACAGGTTAAAATTGGCATCAAAGGGACAAGGGGCACAGACATGGAGGTGGTCCAGGAAGAAGGGGGAGGGGGGCAGGGGCGCAAAGAAGGGGTGTTGCCAGGCAACTGGCAGCGTGGACCCATTAGGCTGGGGAGATGGGGATGGTCTCTTCTCCTCTCCTCAACCAGCACCTGGGTGTGAGTGTGTGTGTGTACGTGTGTGTGTGTGTGTGTGTGTGTGTGTATACGTGGCGGGGGGTTCCCTAGATGATCGCATCAATCTGCTGTATCCTGATGCTCAGCCCTCTCTCACAGCCTCTTGGGGAGACTGGAATTCCCCTTTGTTCTAACCAGGGCAGAAAGAAAGCTTACCGACTTTTCTACAAAGGCCTTGGCTGAAGAAGGAAGATGGATCGTGTCTCCTCCCTCCTTACCAAGGGGGAAACGACTTAGCTGCTTGTGCTCCCCAAGAGTATATTTTATGGACTATTTCTTATTCCTCTCCATCACTCAATGCGTTTTTTATTACAAATAGATTTACCATTGCGTTATCCGTCTGTGCTCTATATCTTAACATGTCTTTCTTCACCATGTGCTTTTCAAATGTTAAATATTATCAGCCACCCCTGGGGGCTGGGAAGACATCTGTTTTGCTCATTTGGTGGAGTGCCCAGCTTTGCAGAGAGGAGCCTAATAAATGATGATGGGATCGCAGTGAGGTGTGAGGTCAGCCCAAAGTGGGGCTGCCTGAACCCCTTTGGCTCTTGTTTCAGGAGGTGGCCTGGTGGCCTGGGAGGTCCCGGACAGAAGGTTCATAACACTGAGTCCCTCTGTCTGCTCCCAGCTTCTGCACACGCCTTCCCAGCCCTTGGCTGTGACAGAAACTCCTGGTGGATTCAGACCAGACAGGAGCAGATGGCAGACCTGGAGCACGCCTCGGTAGATGGCCCAGCAGGCAGACCACAACGAGCCCACCTGCCCACACTACTCAGTTGGGAAGACACGGAATCAACTCCATATTCTCTGCTTGGCAACATGCACTTTGGGGGGGATTCCTGCTTTACTTGGTAGAAAACAATCTCCTGCATTTTTTTTTTTGATACGGAGTTCACTCTTGTTGCCCAGGCTAGAGTGCAATGGTGTGATCTTGGCTCACTGCAACCTCCATCTCCCACGTTCAAGGGATTCTCCTGCCTCAGCCTCCCGAGTAGCTGGGATACAGGCATGCACCACCATGCCCGGCTAATTTTGTATTTTTAGTAGAGACAGGCTTTCACCATGTTGGTCAGGCTGGTCTCAAAGTCCCGACCTCAGGTGACCCACCCACCTCGGCCTCCCAAAGTGTTGGGATTACAGGCGTGAGCCACAGCACCTGGCCATCTCTTGCATTTTTGCAGAATATCATTAACCACAGAAGTTGCTAAGGCTGGGCTGTGAGGGTGAATATAAACATGGGTGTGCACCTGTGCATAGAGAATCCAAGTTTAGGCCGGGCGCAGTGGCTCATACCTGTAATCCCAGCATTTGGGAGGCTCAGGTGGGTGGATCACCTGAGGTCAGGAGTTCGAGACCAGCCTGGCCAACATGGTGAAATCCCACCTCTACTAAAAATAAAAAAATAAGCTGGGGTTGGAGGCAGGTGCCTGTAATCCCAGCTACTTGGGAGGCTGAGGCAGGAGAAGCACTTGAACCCAGGAGGCTGAGGCAGGAGAATTGCTTGAACCCAGGAGGTAGAGGTTGCAATAAGCCAGTAAGCCGAGATTACACCACTGCACCCCAGCCTGGGTGACAGAGTGAGGCTCCATCTCAAAAAAAAAGAGAACCAAGTTTATTCACCTATTTTAGGTAAGATTATTACAGTTCTAGATTTTTAAAAAGTCATACATTTTTTTTTCTAGCCCATAATAGCCCAGACTATTTACTTGCCCTCAGTGCTATTTTACTGACAGCCCATATTAATGTACTCGACCTTTAAGATGGGATATCACCAGCATCGCTGTCAGACAGAGGAAAGTGACAGGAAGGCGACCATTATTTCATCCACTGCTGTGGAAGTGTCTTCCGCACCTGCTAGCCCGAGACTTACGCAGGACGCACAAGTCCTTCATGAGGATGTGTCACATGTTTCAGGCTTTCCCAGATAGGTTAGGAAGTGAGTTCACAGGAATGAAATGACCTGGGTAAGCCCATCTTCCATTGCAGACCTGAGATAAGGTTCGAAGTCTTTGGTTGCCATCGTTTATGGCTCTGGTGTCAGGGGCTGGCAGAGGAGCATATTCCAGGTGAACTATTAATAGATCATATCTTGTGCATCTTGGGTTTTTATTATATATACTGGTTATGGTGCAGTGAAAAGAGAATGGGCTATACTATCAGAGGACCTATGCTCGAGCTACCTATACTTCACTAGCTACGTGACCTTGAGCAAGTTATTTAATCTTTCTGAATTTCTGTTTGCTTGGCACCTACTTTACACAGTTACTGTGAGGATTAAATAAGATATGCTCCATATAAATTCTATAAAGAATTGTAGGCCAGGTGTAGTGGCTCATGCCTGTAATCCCAGCACTTTGGGAGGCCAAGGCGGGTGGATCACCTGAGATCAGGAGTTTCAGAGAAGCCTGGCCAACACAGTGAAATCCCATCTCTACAAACACACAAAAATTAGCCGGGCATGATGGCGGGTGCCTGTAATCCCAGCAACTCTGGAGGCTGAGGTGGGAAAATCACTTGAACCCGGGAGGCAGAGGTTGCCGTGAGCAGAGATCACGTCACTGCACTCCAGCCTGGGCGACAGAGTGAGACTTCGTCTCAAAATAAAACAAAAAAAGAAAAAGAAAAAGAAAAAGAATTGTAAAATGTAGTCATTATTGTGCCAAACATCCAGTATTATATCTGGGTAACCCCAAACAATTCGATTGCCTTCATAATATTTTCTCTAGCTTAAATTGTTTTCTATCTTCTATAGCAGGAATCCCCAACCCCTGGGCCATGGACTGGTATCAGTCTATGGCCTGTTAGGAATGGGGCTGCACAGCAGGAGATGAGCAGCGAGAGAAGCTTCACCTATACTTATAGCCTCTCCCCATTGCTTGCATTACTGCCTGAGCCCCACCTCCTGTCAGATCAGCAGCAGCATTAGATTCTCACAGGAGTCCAAACCCTACTGTGAACTATACACGTGAGGGATCTAGTTTGCACACTCATAAGAATCTAGGCCAGGCGTGGTGGCTCACACCTGTAATCCCAGCACTTTGGGAGGCCGAGGCAGGTGGATCATGAGGTCAGGAGATCGAGACTGTCCTGGCCAACATGGTGAAACCCTGTCTCTACTAAAAATACAAAAATTAGTTGGGTGTGGTGGCGCCTGCCTGTAATCCCAGCCACTCAGGAGGCTGAGGCAGGAGAATCGCTTGAACTCAGGAGGCGAAGGTTACAGTGAGCTGAGATTGCACCACTGCACTCCAGCCTGGTGACAAAGCAAGACTCTGTCTCAAAAATTAAAAAAAAAAAAAGATTCTAATGCCTGATGCCCATCACGCACATGTGGGACCATCTAGTTGCAGGAAAACAAGCTCAGGGCTCCCACTGATTTGACATTATGGTGAGCTGTAGAATTATTTCATTTTATGTTACAATGTAGTAATCATGGAAATAAAGTGCACAATAAATGTAATATGCTTGAATCATCCTGAAACCATACCTCCCACACCCCATCTGTGGAAAAATTGTCTTTCATGAAACCAGTCCCTGGTGCCAAAAGGTTTGGGCCTACTGCTCTAGAAATAGCCATCCAAAAGAAATACAACGTGAGCCACGAAAGTTAGCCCAATGTAAGATTTTAATTTTTTTTTTTTTTTTTTGAGATGGAGTCTTGCTCTGTTGCCGGGCTGGAGTGCAGTGGCGTGACCTCGACTCACTGCAACTTCCACCTCCCGGGTTCAAGTGATTCCCTTGCCTCAGCCTCCCGAGTAGCTGGGACTACAGGCGCACGCCACCATGCCTGGTAGAGACAGGGTTTCAGCATGTTGGCCAGGATGGTCTTGATCTCCTGACCTCATGATCTGCCCACCTCAGCCTCCCAAAGTGCTGGGATTACAGGCGTGAGCCACCACACCTGGGCCAAGATTTTAATTTTTTTAGCCATATTTAAAAAGTTTAAAGGTGAAATTTATTATATATTTATTTTATCTTAATATATCCAAAATATTATCATTTTAACACGGACTCACCAAGGCAAAAATCATTTCCAAGACATTTTACTTAAGTTTCATAGGAAGCCTTCACAAGCTGGCGTGTGATTTATACTTGCTCACAGCTGGCGTGTGATTTATACTTGCTCACAGCTGGCGTGTGATTTATGCTTGCACACAGCTGGCGTGTGATTTATGCTTGCACACAGCTGGCGTGTGATTTATGCTTGCACACAGCTGGCGTGTGATTTATGCTTGCACACAGCTGGCGTGTGATTTATGCTTGCACACAGCTGGCGTGTGATTTATGCTTGCACACAGCTGGCGTGTGATTTATGCTTGCACACAGCTGGCGTGTGATTTATGCTTGCACACAGCTGGCGTGTGATTTATGCTTGCACACAGCTGGCGTGTGATTTATGCTTGCACACAGCTGGCGTGTGATTTATGCTTGCACACAGCTGGCGTGTGATTTATGCTTGCACACAGCTGGCGTGTGATTTATACTTGCATACCTCTCCATTTGCACTGGCCACATTTTGCTCAATGGCCACATGTGGCTGGTGGCTACTGTACCACCAGGTGGAGCTTAGATCTTTCCAAATGCTTCTGTCTTGGTTATGAGGAGATTATGTCTCCTCATAATCTCAGGATTATGAGCCCTGGGTAAGACATGGCAATAATCTAACTGCTATCTTTAATTCCCTTAGAAAACACAGACTAGTCACAGTTTGCTCCACTTCTCGGAATCATAGGGACGCTTTGTTCCTCTATTTGCACACAGTGGACAGTTGTAAATGTCTTGCCAATGGCCACTAAGGGACTGGGTCAGAGGGGAGAGATGTGGAAATCCTAAGGCAGCTTGGAACTTGGAAAGGAGACTTACATCATGGGGCAGCTCCCTGGAGAAAGCAAGGTGCGAGGTTCACTGTGGCAGAATTGAGGGGATGGAGAGCACTCCTATGTGTAAAGCTCTTATCATCAAAGGGAAGAAGGGCCGGGCGTGTTGGCAGTGGCTCACGCCTGCCATCTTAACACTTTGAGAAGGACCAAAGCAGGAGAATCACTTGGGATCTGGAGTTGGAGACCAGCCTGGGCAGCAGAGGGAGACCCTGTCTCTCTAAAAATTTAAAAAATTAGCAGGGCGTGGTAATGCACATCTGTCAGCCCCAGCTACTGGAGAGGCTGAGATGGGAGGATCACTTGATCCCAGAAGGTTGAGGTTGCAGTGAGCTGTAATCGCACCACTGCACCACTGGTTGACAGAGCGAGACCCTACCTGAAAAAAAAGTGGGGGCCAGGTGTGGTGGTTCATGCCTCTAATCCCAGCACTTTGTGGGAGGCTGTGGTGGGTGGGTCACCTGAGGTCAGGAATTCCAGACCAGCCTCGTCAACATGGCGCAACCCCGTCTCTACTAAAAATACAAAAGTAGCTGGGCATGGTGATGCAGGCCTATAGTCCCAGCTACTCGGAAGGCTGAGACAGGAGATCGTTTGAACCTAGGAAGTGGAGGTTGCAGTGAGCCAAGATTGCACCACTGCACTCTAGCCTGGGCGATAGAGCAAGACTCTGTCTCAAAAAAAACCAAAAAACAAAAAAAACCCAAAAAGTGGGGATGGGGAAGAAATTCGGCCAACCACTCATCTAAAGTGATGGGGAGAAGCACTGAAACGAAGCCTGCCTAGCAGTAGAAGGTCAGGTCGGTTTTTCTGGCACTGGGCCGGCTCCCTGTGAGACAGGATATCTACAGTCTCACAAGCCTCAAGAGAACCAAATAAGGAAGGGCCACACCTCAGCCATTCCATTCTAGTGAAAATCCACTCTATTTTTATGAAGGTCAAGAGAAAGAGTCCAGAATCTTTCCTACTAACGGCTTCCTGTACCCCATCTAGCAACTCTCACTGTCCGGAAATTCTTACTTAAATCATTCTCACTATGGCTAAAGCACACTTCCCTTTCTCTGCTCTCAAAATACTCCCCCAAATATACATTCGGGTCAGAGAATAAATTAAGAAAATAATTTTCAAGGAGCAAGGATATGACAACGAGACTTAGGGAGTTTGGCTGACCATAAAACATGCTCCGCCCCCCATATCTGGCTATAGCGTCCTCCAGAAGGTTCCAAGACTGCGATGAGGGTGGCTCCTCTCATTTTGATGAAGGCTTTTGTTCTTTTTTTCAGGTGGGGGACAAAGTCTTGCTCTGTCGCCCAGGCTGGAGTGCAGTGGTGTGATCTTGGCTCACTGCAACCTCCGCCTCCCAGGTTCGAGTGATTCTCCTGTCTCATCTTCCCAAGTAGCTGGGATTACAGGCGTGCACAACCACACCGAGCTTTTTTTTTTTTTTTTTTTTTTTTTGTATGTTTAGTAGAGGCAGGGTTTCACCATGTTGGCCAGGCTGGTCTCGAACTCCTGACCTCAAGTGATCCACTCTTCTTGGCCTCCCAAAGTGCTGGGATTATAGGTGTAAGCCACTGCATCCGGCCTGATAAAGGCTTTTTTTAAAGTACATTTCCAACTGGTGGAAACAATTTTGGAAGACAGAGCAGAAGATGCTGTCTGTGGGCTGAACTGCAGGGCAATCTTTCTATGCAACCTGCATGTGTCCACAACCAAGGCTGCAGGCATGCTCTGGGGCTGAATGTTCACGTCACCTTCCAGCTGCTCTTAAGTGGAATTTCAGGACTTAAGGAGCTACCTGGTAAAGACGTGGGTGTCAGGAAATTGCCTGTGGATTTAGGGATGAGCGTCTCAAATATTAATTCCTAGTATGTCACTCTTGACTGTTTGCCCTCCCCTACTGTGAGTAACGTATGATCTACTCAGAGCAATAGAGGATTTGGAAGCACAGATTTCACTTGGTAATCTCAAAGTGCTATATGGAATAAGCATGAAACATTAGGATGACAGCCATTTTTTCTCTGCAACCCAAAGAAGGGAAATGTTATGCTTGGAGTGGCCGAGTTTACAGTGCTGCATGAAATTATCTGTGTGGTTGTCTGCTTACTGCATCCTCCTGGCAAGAGGCAAATGGGGAGTCAGTTTGGATGCCATCAGCTTTCTTGCCCAACATTGATGCCATAGAAGCTCCTCTGTGTCTGAAGATCTGAGGTATAGCCTTTGATGAGGATCCTATCCTCATAGTGGGTAGAAACTAACCTCCCCAATCTGCCCCATCTTATTAATATCTTTCAGTCAGCCACCCTCATGCACACCCATTTACTTCTCTGGGGGAGAGAAACACTTGCTCTAAACCTGACTTTCCATGTTACAAACCTTGTCAGGTCAATGTAGGTGTCTTTTCCACCCATCCCCATTTCTACAGCTCCAGGTCAAAAGATCAGGAAAGGCATTGCTTTGTCTAAGGCTTATTACAAATGTTCTGAAATTATTCTTAACAATATCAGTCTCAGTGTTTAATATATTTTGATGACTAAAGTATAAATGAACCTGAAGGCTACCACTCTCTGAATGTAAAATATGAAATAGTTTAGGTCAAATGTTTTATTAAAAACCTAGAGGTGGGTCCAGATGAGCTAGAGAATCCAGATTCCCTTTGGAAAGGATACTGCCCAACAGATAGAATCCTGGACAACAGAATTTTGCAGAGGAGAAAAAAAGAGTGATAGATTTAAACTGCCTTTCATTCAGTAGTTTTAATTTTGTTTCTCCAAGTTTTGCTAAAGCCCATTCTGCAATTAATTTAGAATCTTTCCATATATATAAATATAAATATATATATGTATTTAGCTTAACACACACAAACACTATCTATCTATCTATCTATCTATCTATCTATCTATCTATCTATCTATACATAGATACACGCACTATCAATGCCTAGATAAATAGTGCGTGTATCTATCTATGTATAGGTAGTGTGTATATCTCTCAGTGTGTAGATAGATTGTGTGTGTATCTATGTATAGGTAGATAGTGTGTGTATCTATAGATAGATTTTGTGCAAGTGTGTGTGTGTGTGTGTGTGTGTGTGTGTTAAGCTAAATCCTCTGTGAAGCAACTGGTACTCTGGCAAGAAGTCTTTGGGGGAAGTTATGTCAAGACATCTTAGGTTTGTCCATTCTTTCATTCAACAAGTCTTTATTTAGTGACATTATGTGCCTGACCCTGGGCTAGGTACTGGGGATACACCATGATGGAGACACAGATCTAGCCCTCAAACTGTTGGGGGCTCCAGGAAGTGATAACAAGTACACAACCAATCACAGCGAGTTGTGGCCGTGTCATAAGAAAGAAACTCAGTACAGACTAGGCGGAGGGGGTCAGGGAAAGCCTTGGTGGAGGGTGTCTTCCAAGTTGTGATGTAAAGACCTAAGAGAGACCAGCCAGGTCCAGGGCGCGGGGTTGTGGGAAGGAGCATGTTCCAGGAAGACAGAATAACACAGGAAGCCTGTTCTATAAAGCAGTGGAAAGAACATGAACTTCTCTCGTTCGCCTAATTCAACATTTTCTTGATTTTATAGGGTTGAGGACAACTGTTCCCAAACTGCACACATCAGTAATTAAATCTATTTTTTTCTGAAAGCAGGCTGGCCAAGAGATAGTTTCTAAACTGCCATTTGAGGTCTCATTTCCTATTCCAGAAGGTGGCTTCTTTCTAAACCTCCAAGCTTTGATTCAGGAAAAGCATGTAAAATACACCAGACCACTCGCCTATAAACTCTTCGCACTGAGTCTTGGCAATTTGAAGCTTCAAATGTTTCTCAGTTAACGATTCTGCTAATTAACGAGATCTCACTCAATTTGATGGTTTCCCTTTATTGCCTCATTCTTCCAAATTCAAACCACAAATTTGACTTTTAATGACTTTAGGCCATGGAATCTAGCCTAAAACAGCCGTAATCTAAAATGCAGGAGAACCCTATATATAGGGATATGTTAATCACAGCATTTACTTGTAATAGTGGTAAAATTATTTTTTTAAAATCCCTTAAATATACTCAAATGGGGAAATGATTAGATAATAATGGTATATCAATTTCTAGAATTTATGCAGCTGTTCAGGAGAATGACAATTTACAGTATTACCATAACTTAGAAAATGTTAGCGAAAGACAATGGTAAGTGGAAAAGGAAAAATAAGATATGTAGAATTACACATGTACTATGATTACAGCCATGCAAGAAATATAAATATGAAAAATGCTGGAAAGAAATCCACCAAAAAGGGAACAACACTTGAATTAGCGTCATGTGCTTATGAGCCTTTTTCCTATTTTGTTTCCTATATTGCATTTATAAAGCCTTTATCATTTGAATCCTATTAAAAGTATTCACTCAAAGTCAGCAGTTTGAACATTTTCAATTCCAAGCAGCATGTACAAGGCAACGCAAGACGAAAGTGTCTGCATGCGAGCTTCCCCTTCGAAGTAGCATCACTTCCCCCATGAGCAGATGGTATCCTCTCAACTCACTGATGAACTGCAGCTTCCTCACAACAAAATGTGATAGAGAATGAGACACAATGCTCTAGGACTTGGAGATAGACATCTAAGAATAAACAGCAAGCAAATGTAATAAAAATTGGCATTGAACAACAGATCTGGAATGGTAAACTTTTAAAGTCAGAGTTGGAGACACCATTCTTTAGAGCTTTGGGTCAAACAATGGTGTGTTTAAGAACAAGTTGAAAAAGGTGAGGGTCTATGATTCCAATTACTTCTCCAATTTTGCTGACACTGATGTGTTCTTAGTTGGAATTGATTGATTTCCTGCATCTCAGTTTCTCCAGATGCTCACAAGTGATGCCAATGTCAACTCATGAGATGGGGTAAGAAGGGGGTCGCTTAGCACTTAGAAAGAGGACAGAGTACAGAGATTGTTCCTCTTTAATCTCAACTGGAAAAGAAAAGAACAAACCTTTAGGCCAGGCACAGTGGCTCATGTCTATAATCCCAGCACTTTCGGAGGCCGAGGCAGGCAGATCACCTGAGGTCAGGAGTTCGAGACCAGTCTGACCAGCATGCAGAAACCCCGTCTCAACTAAAAATATAAAAAATTAGCCGGGAATGGTGGCACATGCCTGTAATCCCAGCTACTTGGGAGGCTGAGGCAGGAGAATCGCTTGAACCTGGGAGGCAGAGGTTACAGTGAGCTGAGATCGTGCCACTGCACTTCAGTCTGGGCAACAAGAGTGAGACTCTGTCTCAAAACAAAACAAAACACAAAAACAAACAAAAAGAACCAAACCTTTTTCTATCCCCTCTGAGCAAGGAAGACTAAATCAATTTTAGTTACAGCAAGAGTTACTTAGGTTACATTGTAGTTAACTCCTTCCAGGCAGAAAGAATAGCTAAGGGCATTGTGGAATTTCCTTTTCTAGAAATTTGTAACAATAGGGTAGATGTACATCTGGCCTTGGATGTCTTAGGCTGGTGTACAGATACAACCAAAATAGCACACACACAAAACACCCTGGTGGGTCCTAGTCATTCTCTCACAGATATTAACAGAGATTTAAAAACAGTTTACCAAATCCCCCTTCATCCCCAGCTGGATCAAGGTCTGAAACCACATCAGTCACCAAAGAAACTCAGAAAGTTGACCAAAAGCGATTTACCTGTACTAGGAGTTCCAGCTTCCTGTCATCAAGAAGATGTACTTGACATCGGCGGCCCTCCGTCATCTAAGAGGGAAGAGAAATGGTAGTCACTGAGAGTCTAGCAGCCAGACAAAGGGTTAGAGGGTCGCCGACGCTGCACTCTGCCAGGCATATTCCTCTGGGCAAAACTTCCTCTGGGAGTCGGCACTGTATAATGCCAGGAGTTGGAAGGATCAGTTCATTCATTCATTCATTCAAAAATATCTATTGAGGCCGGGCGCGGTGGCTCACGCCTGTAATCCCAGTACTTTAGGAGGCCAAGGTGGGCGGATCACCTGAGGTTAGGAGTTTGAGACCAACCTGGAGCCTGACTAACATGGAGAAACCCCGTTTCTACTAAAAATACAAAATTAGCCGGGTGTGGTGGTGCATACCTGTAATCCCAGCTACTTGGGAGGCTGAGGCAGGAGAATCGCTTGAACCCAGGAGGTGGAGGTTGCAGTGAGCCGAGATCGCGCCACTGCACTCCAGCCTGGGCAACAAGAGCAAAACTCCCTCTCAAAAAAAAAAAAAAAAAAAAAAAAAAAAAGAAAATATCAATTGAGCACTTTCTATATGCCAGGCACTTTTCTGGGAGCTGGGTGTACCACAGCACACGAGACAAAGTTCCCATCCTCATGGAGCTTATATTCTAATAAGGGAGATGTAAAATAAATTAGCAAATACATATATAACATATTCTCAGGGGTGGTGGGTGTTGTTCATTCTTCACTTATTCTTCCACTCAATAATTGTGCCCGCATGCATTAGGGACACAGCTCAGGATCCAATCTCTGCCTCCTCTTCATTTATCCCACTTGCTGGTAACCAGAAAGCAGATGACCACCCACCTGGCAATGAATTTGATTTCTGTGTTAGTTAATCGGCCCCCTCCTTGTGTATGACCTGATTCCCTACAGCGCTGTCACCAATAATAGAAAAGCACTGGCGATATGAACCCACAGGCAAATCCAACCCCGTCCCTTGTGCCTTTCAGGACTGAAATCTCTGAGTGGTATAACAGAAAGCCTGGGAGACCCAAGTCTAGTGTTGGTCCTGCTGCCTACAAGGGGCTGCAGGACTCTGGACAAGTTACCGTTCGTCTCCATGCCCCTGTCTCATATCCAAAAATAAATGGGCCGAGCCCAGTGGGGTGCTGGTGAATATTTAACAACTGGCTCTCTGGAAGGAAAAAGCCTGATTTGTAGCATTTGCTGGAGCCTGGCATCACCCTCAAAGGAAATCCTTTGAAGAACAAGCCTTCTCATGGATGTCAACTGGTGACTGTCCTAACCATAAACTGTCTTGCTGCACTCTAAATACCTTTACTGCGTCCGATTTCAAGCCACTGTCATGACAACACTGCTAGTAATTCCAACATACAGACACGATAGACAAACATAACCTCAAGCTCATAGAAAACAGTTAAGTGCCATAAAAATAATTAGGAAGGGATAGATTTTTATTATCTTTGTTTGTTAACACCATGTGTTTAAGCATGTGTACATAATTTCATTTTAACAATGGCTATGCTTTACAATTGGCACCCCACATTCCTGAAAATGTAGCAATTGGCTCTCCCAGGCTAGTATGAAATAGCTCCAACGCTCCTCTCTGGACCAGATGACACATAAGTTTCCTTCCTTGTATTTCTTTAGAGGAAATCCTTTAGAGAACTCAATGCCTATTTTATATGACTCTATAGTCCCCATTAAATACAGTTCTTTTCCCCTGTATTTAGTGGCTAACCGGCCACTTTAAGCAGATCTAAAGAAAGGATGCGCATCAGTAGATCCTGGCCTTGTCTCCTTGTCCAGCCATGAGGGTCCTTCTCAGAAACCTTTCCTCAAGGAAAGATAAAAAAGACAGTCTCAGATGAGACACAATCTTGCCTTTACACACTTAGCACAGTGCCTGGCCCTAAGGGAGCTCTTGTTTTAATTTAATTTTTATTTACACAGAGTCTTGCTTTGTTGTCCAGGCTGGGGTGCAGTGATACGATCTTAACTCACTGCAACCTCCACTTCCCAGGCTCAAGCGATACTCCCACCTCAGCCTCCTGAGTAGCTGGGACTACAGAGCAGTCTCGTTTCTCTCATGCGCCACGGGACGTACCAACTCTCCAGGCTAAGAATAACGCTGACATTTCTCAAGGCCTGTTAGGTTTGGAACTGCTATCTTGACGAGAATGAGCGTCTCTGCAAATGGAAGCAGGTAGCAGCACAGTCGCGGGCCGAAGGTGCCTACTGCACTCACGGCTCAGTCCCACTCAGTGGCCAGCCATCCTGCGTCCTTCGTGACCCTATCCTCGACCCTGAGCTCCTGGAGACCAGGAGTTATGGACTGGATTGTGTTCCCCTAAAACTCATATGGTGAAGCCCTAACCCCCGATGTATTTGCAGGTACGGCAAGATTAAGCAAATAACGAGAAAAGATAGTCTCTTCTCTTCTGGTTCAACAGGGATTATTCACTTATCACCAACATATCCAAAGCTGTCATGAAATCCTATGAGAAAATTATCTTATTCCTTCCTCAAAAGAAGTCATCCCATATTTCCATCAAGTCAGGTTTTCCTTGTTTTGGGATCTAAAACAACATAGCATGTCCTGCTTACATGGGGGCTAATCTCAATGTCTCTTGATTCTGAGTTATAACAATGACTCAGCAGCCCCCAGCTCTGAGAAAAATCAAGAAAAGTTTCACATACTCCTAAACACTCCAACGAACAGATTAAACACAGAGGAAAAACTTCAATCCAAAGCCTTGCCATTCCGCACATACAAGTCAAAGCAGGCAGCTGTGGACATTTGATGAGTCTATGCAAAGTCCTTATTCACCCATTGAACCCCTAACTTCAGGTGTTAATTGTCTTAGTGGGAAAATGGGCTCAAGTCCTATTAGAATCCATCAACCTTGCACAGAGTAAGCATCTTCACTGATTGACTTAATTTTTAAAAATCCATCAGCTTCCTTTCAATCATTCCCTAAGTTCAATGAAAGCCATTACAATTTTAAATTAGACTAAAATAGCTGCTGCTATACCAACATGTATAAATGATTCCTTCATCAAAAAAGTACACTAGAAATGTTAATTTCAAGTTTCAATAGGGCAGATAATAGCAATTGCACAGGTACTTTAGATAAAAATTTCGAGCTACGCTGATTCAGTTCTCATTGGAAAGAACCTAAGGTCAATAGAGTAAAAGTTTTAAGAAGGAAAATGGTATCACATTCAGAAAGTTATGTTAAATTCTTTTAAAACTTTAATCATAGATTTGAGAAAAGTCTCGACAGAGAATAGGGGAGAGTTTTAAGAAAGAAATGCTGTTTGTTTTCTGCATCTATAAAACAGTTCTGAGCTTCGTTTTATCATAAAAGGTTAAGGGTATAAACATGCTCTTGAGTTACTCAATCACAGCCTAATAAATTTTATGAAAACAAATTGGTATCTGAAAGACATTATTGGATCAAATAAAGTTTTAATCGCAGTAATAAAGAAGATGAAATGTATCATTTTCTCGAAATATTTCCAAGCTCACAAAGTTCACACTCACACTTAAAGGTCTTCCCTGAGGTTCTCATTTTCATCTGAAAAAAATAATCCTCATTACATAAAACAATCTCACCTTATCTGCTCAGCAATTTAAGGAAGTAACTATTTATCATGATGTTAGTATCCACCCTAGGTCTTCCAATTTCTTTCCTCTTCTCAACAGTAATTCCTAGGAAATTTACAAACATGCTCCATATTTTAATGCCTCCCTGTAGAAAGCAAAATGTCTCTGCAAACAGCACAGAGAAGTGTCTAAACAGACTCACCTTTGAATCATCATGTTTTTGAAGGTACAGCTTTCTTTTGATAGCACTGCTGTGGTTTGTTTTTCAAAAGGGAGCACCTGCCTGTTGTTCCGTACTCAAGTAAGATTAGAGTATCCTGTTCTTATCATCAGTTCAGAAAACTTCACCATTCTGGGTGTGTACATAGAAAGAATTGACATCTGTAGCTTTGTCTGGCTTGCCAGGCACTCTGAAATTTTCTTTTCAATACTAACAATTGTGAAATAATACTGCTTTCCCTTGTTTTGTTCTGTTTTGTTTTTTTTTTGTTTCTTTTTTTTTCATTTCCAGCTGTTCAGACACTACGGGAGCCCTGGCATCACCCTCAAAGGAAATCCTTTAGAGAACAAGGCTTCTCATAGATGTCAACTGGCAACCATTCCAATAATCAACTGCCTTGCTACCATACAATTCTAGCCCAAGCAGAGGCCTGCCAAGTGCCCTGTGATTCTAAAGGAAATACGAAAAAGTGTTCTTTTGAAAGTGAAGTGTCTGCCCCAATTTATCCAACTTTGCTGCTAAGGTACACTCTGACATGAAGACTGTGCAGAAACATGTAAACACATTTATGATACTAGCTTCAGTGACCACAGCAGACTATCACTGATATGTATCCTGGCCTGGCGTGGTGGCTCACGCCTGTAATCCTAGCCCTTTGGGAGGCAGGTGGATTGCCTCAGCTCAGGAGTTAGGGACCAACCTGGGCAACATGGCAAAACCCCGTCTCTACTAAAAATACAAAAAAAAAATTAGCCGGGCATGGTGGTGCACGCCTGTAGTCCCAGCTACTTGGGAGGCTGAGGCACTAGAATTGCTTGAACCCAGGAGGTGGTGGTTGCAGTGAGCCAAGATTGCGCCACTGTATTCCAGCCTGGGTGACAGAGTGTGACTCTGTCTCAAAAAATAAAAATAAAAAATAAATGATACGTATCCTAATTGTCATGCACGTGGACAGGGATTAAGAGGCCAAAAAAAAATATATATATAGGAGTAGATGTGCAACGCTTTAGGCTTCTGGGTGGTTTACACCACTCCACCTCACCCAAATATGACTTAACATGTTACTTTTTTTTTCAGTTAAAAAAAGTGTAAAAAAGAAACTTTATCTAGAAAGATGAGTGACCCTATTTGGAGAGGTGCAGAGTACCCAGATCAGAGTTGGAATTTAATTTTTCTGATTTAGGCTTAGATTGGAAACAGTCATAAGACAGCAACTTCAGAACATTCTGCTGCCCACACCACACAGGGACACGGAAAGTAATAGAATTTAACGTTTGGCAAAGTCTTTTCTCTCTCTTTCTTTCTCTCTCTCTCTCTTTGTGAGATGGAGTCTCATTTTGTTGCCCAGGCTGGAGTGCAGTGGCATGATCTCGGCTCACTGCAACCTCCACCTCCAGGGTTCAAGCGATTCTCCTGCCTCAGCTTCCCGAGTAGCTGGGATTACAGGTGCTTGCCAACACGCTCCTGTAATTTTTGTATTTTTAGTAGAGACGGGGTTTCACCATGTTGGCCAGGCTGGTCTCGAACTCCTGGCCTCACGTGATCTTCCCGCCTTGGCCTCCCAAAGTGCTAGGATTATAGGCATGAGCCACCACGCCCCGCCATAGCAAGGCCATTTCTTAAAGACAGTGCAAACATCTTGAGTCAAAAAAAAGAAAAGAAAACCAAATTTGTCTTACTAAGAATAGTTGCTCTTTGAATTAAAAAAAAAGTCAACCCTATTTGCATGTATTGCTTCCTATCACCCTTTTCTCAACATACCACCTTTCTTTCCTCTGTGTCTTTTTGGTTTAGCCACTTGTTGATGTCCTCTGTCTCCCTTTTCTTTCTTGCCCTTTGCAAAATAATTTCTTTTTCCTTCTTTTTTTTTTCTTTTTTTTTTTTTTTGAGCCAGTGTCTCCCTCTGTCACTCAGGCTGGAGTGAAGTGGCACGATCATGGCTCACTGCAACTTCTGCCTCCTGAGTTCATGCGATTCTCCTGCCTCAGCCTCCCGAGTAGCTGGGATTATAGGCACCCGCCACCATGCCAGGCTAAGTTTTTGTATTTTTGGTAGAGATGGGGTTTCACCATGTTGGCCAGGCTGGTCTCGAACTCCTGACCTCAGGTGATCCACCCGCCTTGGCCTCCCAAAATGCTGCAATTACAGGCGTGAGCCACCACACCTGGCCTGCAAAATAATTTCTATGCCATGGTATATGCCTGTGCAGGAGGAGCTGAGAAGAAAGAATCCTAGTTCCACTGTTTAGAAGGTTTTTGTTTCATTTTGGTTTTTATTTATTTTTTTGAGAAAGGGTCTTGCTCTGTTGCCCAGGCTGGTGTGCAATGGTGTGATCTTGGCTCACTGCAGCCTCAACCTCCTGGGCTCAATTGATCCTCCTGCCTTGGCCTCCCAGACAAGCACTGGAATTACAGGAGTGATCCACCATGCCCAGCTTACCTCATCTTTTTAAGCCTTGTTCCTTGTCTGTAGAAGAGGGATAAAATAGCGTCTACCTTTTAGGAATCCTGCAATGATTAAATTAACTAATGTTTGGAAATTTCTTAGTGCTGTACCTGGTAACGAAGTATATACTCATCATAACGTTAGCTGTTATTATCAGTTGTATGGTTTTGGAAATAATATGTGTTGAACCCATAGTCCTTGTAAGACAGGAGGTAGATACTATCAGGCTTACTTTATTTTATTTATTTTATTTTATTCTATTTTATTTATTTTTATAGACAGGGTTTTGCTCTGTCTCCTAGGCTGGAGTGCGTTGGTGCTATCATAGCTCACTGCAGCTTCAACCTCCCAGGCTCAAGCGATCCTCCCACCTCAGCCTCCTGGGTATCTGGGACTACAGGCACACACCACCATGCCCAGCTAACTGTGTTTATTTTTTGTAGAGACACGTCTCATTATGTAAATTCTTGGACTCCAGTGACCCTCCCCACCTTAGCCTCCCAAAGTGCTGGGATTACAAGCATGAGCCACCGTGCCTGGCCTAGAGCATTTTTATAGAAATGTAATGCAGTTGTGCAAATTGATCCTGAACCCAGAAAAAAACATGTGTTTTTTAAAACAAAAAGTAAAAAAGAGTCAATTGACACCTGTATTCTCTTAGTTTCCTGAGGCTAATTTACACTGAAACTATTTCAGGGAAGACACTGTGGGGCGGGGCTGAGGGAAGGTACGGTGAGGGAGGAGAGCTGTTTAGTGAGATGTTCACAGGCCTGCCAAAACATTTTTTTAGTCTAGTTACCAATTGCCTACTCGTTGACATCCCCGTGAAAAGCAAGCCACCAAGTTGTTTCTGATATTCATTTTTGAGACAATAAATTTACAAGACATTAAAATCAGCAATATTAATGACTCACTAGAATTGCACAAAACAAACAACCTTCCAAGACATGCTTCAGTTAGGAAAATTACCAATACTCCCCAAACCACCTGAAATGCTATCCTTTAAAACTTAGTCATCAGACAGAAAATTTAGATTTCAAAAGCCAAGGCCCTACCAGTGACTTACCGCTGACAGCACGTCTTCCCCGAGCACAGTCCCTTAAACCACAGGACACCCTGAGGATGTCGGATGCGGGACAGCAGCCCCTCATGATCTGACCTCTGACCCAGGCTGTTGTGTGGCTCAGAAGGAAATTCCAAGGCCATGACTACAACTTCCCGGCACAAGTCATTGTTGGTGCTCCCGGGTACTGGGTCACCTCAAGAGACACATCCTTCTTTCCACTTCAGTTTCCTTCACAGAAAAATGAAGACTCAAAGTCCAATCTAGGTACCCAAACATTGCAAGACCACAAAATCTCAATCATCATAAAGCACATCACAGCCAGGAGGAGATGAATGAATGTCACGCAGTTACAGCAACCTCAAGAAATTTACGGGAAATACACACATGGAAAGAAAGGACTTCAGGCAATTTAAAATTTGTTAAAACATTAATCCCTGCCCTGTAATCCCAGCGCTTTGGGAGGCCGAGGTGGGCAGATCACTTGAGGTCAAGATCAGCCTGGCCAACATGGTGAAACCTCGTCTCTACTAAAAATACAAAAATTAGCCAGGTGTGTTGGCACCTGTAATCCCAATTACTGGGGAGGATGAGGCAGGAGAATCACTTGAACCTGGGAGGCGGAGGTTGCAGTGAGCTGAGATCCAGCCATTGCACTCCAGCCTGGGCAACAGAGTGAAACTCTGTCTCAAAAAACAAACAATCAAAAAAATTAGATACATACAGATAGTGTAATGGTTACTACAGTGGAGTCGGTTAATATATCTATCATCTCACATGGTTACTTTTTTTGTGGGACTAGAGCAGCTAAAATCTATTTATGTAACAAAAAACCCTAACACAGTACAATTTTAACTTTAGTCCTCATGTTGTACCTTACATCTCTAGACTTGTTCATCCTCCTTATCTACTGTGGTTCTGTATGTATCTACACATCTATGGGTATCCAATAGCATTATGATGTAAACTTCAAATATACACAATCATATTTTTTGTTTGTTTTTTTGTTTTATGTTTTTGAAACAGGGTCTCACTCCGTGGTCCCAGCTGGAGTTCAGTGGCATGATCACAGCTCACTGCAACCTCTGCCTTCCTGGGGCTCAAGAGATTCTCCCACCTCAGCCTCCCAAGTAGCTGGGATTACAGACGCAAATCTCCACACAGGGTTAATTTTTGTATTTTTTGTAGATATGGGGACTCGCCATGTTGTCCAGGCTGCTCTTGAACTCCTGGGCTCAAGTGATCTTCCCACCACAGCCTCCCAAAGTTCTGGGATTACAGATGTGAGCCACCACTTTCAGCCCATATAGATATCATTGTAATATATATAAAATAATATATATTATATATAATTATAATGTATATGATATAAAATTATATGATATATAATACATAATAAATATATACAATATATAATAAATATATAATAAATATATATAATATAATATATAATAAATATATAATATAATATATAATATAATATATAATAAATAATATATAATATAATATGATATATAATAAATATATAATATAATATATAATAAATAATACATAATATAATATATAATATAATATATAATAAATAATACATAATATAATATATAATATAATATATAATAAATAATATATAATATACAATAAATAATATATAATATAATATATAATAAATAATATATATATAATAAATACTATATATGTTTATTAATTCATCTATCTGGGCATGGTGGCTCACCCCTGTAATCCCAGCTACCTAGGAGGCTAAGGCAGAAGGATTGCTTGAGCCCAGGAGTTCGAGACCAGCCTGGGCAACATAGTGAGACCCCATCTCAAAAATAAAATTCATCAATTCCCTGTCCACACTTCACTTATACCAGGGAAATAACACTTATTACAAAAGTGGGCAAGTGGGATCTACCCAAAACCTTTAAAGGCCAAAGGTTGATTGTAATTTTTTAATAAAATATTTAATACAAATTTTTATTTTATAAAAATGTTATATAACCATTTTTATTATCATTGTAATATGATTTTTATGATAACTTTTCCCTCTGGTTTATCTCAAGCTTACTTTTTTTCTGTTCTCAAGTGATACCATATTGAAGTAAGATGACGATGGAAGGAAAGGAGACACAGGCACGAGACACCAGAAGCCTCATTCAGAGAGAATGACCTTGTTTCTATTTTGCTCTATGACCTCTGGCAAACGATTCCACCTGTCTTTATTGTGACTCTCCTGGATTTAAAAAACATACGCAGGTGTGGCCAGGCACGGCGGCTCACTACTGTAATGCCAGCACTTTGGGAAGCAGAGGCAGGAGGATCATTTGAGCTCAGGAGTTTGAGACCTGCCTGGGCAACATGGCAAAACCCAAAAACAACAATATGAAAATTAGCAGGGCATGGTGGTGTGTGCCTGTAGTCCCTGCTACTCGGGAGGCTGAGGTGGGAGGATTGCCTGAGCCCAAGAGGCAGAAGTTGCAGTGAACTGAGATCAGGCCACTGCACTCCTGCCTGGGCAACCGAGTGAGATCCTGTCTCAAAAAACAAAAAACAAAACACATGCAGGTGTGTCCTTCAGGTTCTTGGCTGCTGGATACAGCTGCAGCTTATATACCAGATGGAAGTTATTAAGTGAGTGGCTCTATCAGAAACAAATTAACATGACAATATTGATGTAATAGAAAATGGAAATAGCAGTGCATTCTTCAAAGCTCAACCCTCTGCGGGTTTGCACTTCAAGTCATAACCCGGGCTGGCGTTTTACTTGCGGATCTTTGGAAAGCTCATCCTAGGGACGCTGCTGCTGCTGCTCATGCAGCAAAAGGAAATTCGGTTTTCTCTGATAATGCAAAAGAGAAGTCCGGGTGTGGGGACCCAGCGGTCTATGTGATTCAAGCCACAAGTCCTCCAGGCCGAGCAATGAACCATCTCCACATGAATGCTACAGGGCGGCGTGTCAGAAAACATTAATAATCAGTCTCTGGGCCTAAAGTGTAGACGATGAGGCGTGGACCCAGGCAGGTAAGAGGCTGGTACAACAGGAAGCTCTCCTGAGGGCGTTATGGCATCTTGCTGAAGAGGAACTCCTACCCACAGCTCAGTTGTGTGATGTGGGGAGGTGGGGTGCACTTTCTACCTTCCAACCAAACAAGCTACTGGCGTGAATGATGGACAGGTGCGACAGATGTGGAAGGCCAAGATTCCGCTGGGGCGGGTCCACAATCACCCTCCTCACGCCTGGCAGCCAACGCTCTGACTACAATGACAAGGGCAGATGGATGCTGAAAGACGCAATGGCATGGGCCCCAGAATTAGGTCCTGCACCATGGACACCATACTGGGGAGCACAGGGCAGAAGCCGCTCACAGGTGGCGGGCAGGTGCACAAAGAACTCCAGGCTCCTGGGGGGCAGCAGTGCTTTCTGGGTGACATCCAACTAGCTGGACCCCTAAAATTTGGAGGAACCTGTTTCCTCCTAGGTTCTGCCACTGTTAGAGCGTTTTCTGAAAACGGGATTTTCTTTACCTCCATTTCGAGTACATTATCAGCATTTTAACCCACTATTCTACCGGAAATACACACAATTAGGAAGATTTATTCACAAGCCCTCATTTACAACACAACTGCAGGTTTTACTTTTCATCCAAGCCTGGAAACACGGATATCTTTGGTTCTGCAACTGGAGCAACCGGAGTCTCTGAAGAGCTACAGAGCCTTAATCCTACTGAGCACTGGATTGTATTATTATTATTAATCATTATTATTAGGAGAGGGGCTGGGGAAGGGAATAGAGCCTAATCCTTACAAAGGAAAGGGAGCTGGGAATCTGGATCAGAGAGGGAGTGCTGTGCAGTCTGAACAGAGGCAGAGGCTAATGGGAACAGAGATGGGTGGCAGAGAGCAGCCCTTGGGCAGATCTGGACAGAGGCCTGAAGGCCCCAGAGGCCAGTCCTGCTGTGGGTGCAGAGTGAGATTCTTCCTTCTTTACATATTGCTGCTAGCATCTGTGAAAGACAACTGTCTGAACATGGATAACAGGCTCTCTGACATCGGCCTCACCTCACCAGATCCCTTTTTTTCAAATACTCTCCTTCCCATTGCTCCTCTCAGTTTCAAGACTGGGCCACCTGGGACTTTTAGAGTCTGTTCCTCCAAGGACCACCCTCTCCCTTGCCGTGGGGCCTGGCCCGTGCTGTTACCTTTGCTTGGAGGCACATTTTTCACTCAAAGTCCAAAGCCCATCGCTGTGGTCTCCTCTACGCCATGCATTCAGCCCGGTGCTGGGGACACAGGTGCCCCAAGGAGCCGTGGTCCTGTTTCTTGCTGATTACTGGCTTGAGAGAAAGATGCCACACACCTTCTCCTCCTGAGAGGCAGGTCCACAGCACTATCTGGCAGCTACCCTGGGCTGTCACGCTCCGTCCTCCCCTCCCCTCCTGCTAGGACACCTAACATCAAGACCGTGCTGGGTTGCCACCACTGCCATCATGCCAGCTTCTGGGTCTCAGTGAGGCTGAGGACACTCCAGAACGGGAGGCAAGCCCATGTGGGAGATGACTGGACCCATCTTCATTCAACGTTCAGTTATTGAGTTCTATAACAATAGAACTCAACTCAGCACAATTTACATTGACATATCACGCCTTAGGCGGGAAGGAGAGCAGCTCGAGGGGAAGGCTGCCATTGTAAAGAAGCCATCCAGCCTTCTGTTCCACAAAATCCAGCGTAGCATCATGGTGCAGGACCGTCAGCCCACACCCGCTAACTGCATCCTCAGCATGGTTGTGGGCCAGCCAAATGCCAATGAAGACCCCATTATGGGGCTCCACCAGATGTTCCTATGAAAGGACATAATGGATGCTTGGGTTCGCCCTCATGACAGACATGTTCAGGCCTGCCCTGCACGACTTCACTGACCTCCTCCCAGCCAGGCACTCACGCTGTTTCTTTCTCCCTCCTCTTCCCAATACTATTCATGCTTCTGCAGACACACCAGATACTATACACGAATGCACGGGGCTGTGTGGGGGCGGACACGGTGCACTGTTGCCACCAAGGTGTCCTGCATGATGTCTGGATACCGGACCGGCGGCCGCTGACAGGAAGAGTTTGTGTTGTGACAGTGCATGCCTTGGAATGGTTGTTCTTTTTTAAAAAAAATCTGACAAGTTGCTCTAGTAACCCAAAGAAGTGAAGGAGAAACCAGCTGCCCCACTGGACAGATACTGATTTGTGCAGAATCCGTTTCAATGCCTCATGAAACAATAAAACCACGAACATCTTCCTTAAAAAAATAAAGACCACCTCACCTTCCCCTTCCCCAGGTTTAGCTTTGTACAAAAGACTGAGGAAGCCGCTGACTCTGCCGGGTTCTCCCTGCTCTGCCACTCCAGGCCTTCTCCAGGCCTGGCCTGCAGAGAAGGGCGCGGGGGACAGCCAGGGGGCTCTAAACAGCTGTTAGATCCTCTTGCATCTCGCAGACTCAGTGGCCTGCTGGGGATGCCAAGCGTGGGAAGGAGGCTCCAGGCACACATCCCACTCCTGTCCTCCAGCTACCTGGGGACCCAGAGGTCTGAGCCACACACTGTGCCTCCCTTGCTACCCTCCCTGAGCCACACCGCCGGGGCTTACGGTGGGTCAGAGCCAGGCTCCAGAGCTCGGCCACCCGGGGCTGTGGCTTATCCTGGCTTCACCACTTCCTAGCTGAGTGTGATCCTCCAGAAGTTACTTCACCAACGTGGCCTCCTTCCGTAATCTATAAAACAGAGATGACAGCAATTCCTACCTCGTAGAGTTGTGATGAGGAACGCTGCACATAAAAAGTGCAGAACGCTGAATGCTGAACCACTGACTGCCGCCTACACACAGTGGAGTCAGGCCCTGATCTGATTTGCTGCTCCCTGCTCCTATAGGAAGGCCCGGGGGTGCTGCAGGTCTCTGTCCCCTCATGCCAGGTCTCCTGTGGCTCTGGATGGGTGAGGAGGCTAATTCTGGGCAGGTGGCATTGGGATGGCTGTCTTCAGGGACTGAGCAAGTGCCAGGCCTTCACAAAATGAAGCTCTGGGGGCACTGGTCATTTGTTGAGGAGGGTACTTCGTTCAGACAGGACGCTTAGAAGCCCAGCTCTTTTTCCCAGTAACTGGTTCCCAGGGCCATCCTGTGCCACCCGCACTCATTACGTTGAGAGCAGATGTAAGGAATACAGGAGCTGGCCTAAGAAAGGAGGTTTAGGAATACCCATGTACGATGTGTGGGAAAATGTCCAGGTTCTTACGCATGCACGTAATTCTTATTCACAGCACATGCGTTCACGCAGACGTTCTGCAAGGGCAGCTGGGAGAGGTGTAAACCCCAAAGAAACAGAACATGCAAGAAGTGGCCAGAAAGTACACACCCACCTAACATCCAACTGTTCCCTGGGGGAACAGTGAGGAAAGATGGAAAATAACACCTGATCTTTGCCACATGGAGCTGTGGCTTCGGTATGAGTGACAGAGGTTGTTTATATTTTTGTCTGTTCGTTTGTTTGTTTGGAGTAGAATGAGAGGCTTTTTTCAAAGGGAAAGGCAAGTATCTACCTTTTCTTTTGTTTTGATGACTGTACTTGGAATTTTTAGAGTAGAAAAGTATAGTTAGATGGAGCCTGGGCGCAGTGACTCACAGCACTTTGGGAGGCGGAGGGGGGCAGATCAGCTGAGGTCAGGAGTTCAAGACCAGCCCAGCCAACACGGTGAAATGTCATTTCTACTAAAAATACAAAAATTAGCCGGGCATGGTGGTGAACGCCTATAGTCCTAGCTACTTGGGAGGCTGAGGCAGAAGAATCACTTGAATCCAGGAGGTGGAAGGTGCAGTGAGCCTAGATCACACCACTGCACTCCAGCATGGGTGAAAAGAGAGAGACTCTGTCTCAAAAAAAAAATAAAATAAAAAAATAAAAAAATAGAATAGTTAGTTGGAGACCCCAGACAGACAGTTTTTAAAAGCCTAGAAAAAAAGATAAGGCTGAAAAAAAAAAAAAGATAAGTTTGACTCTCTGGATCTAAAAAAATATAGTTCATATGGGATGGTGACTTTAAACGTAAAATTTTGATCACATGATAAAATTAAATGAGGAAGTGAAGATTGAGACATGAAAAACACAGGGTGTGTGCTGGAGAACTCGCAAAGGAGACTAGATTGTAGTAGAACAAAGTGTGTATGAGGAATATTTCCAGCATTTTTCGTGCACTACAAGTTTACAGGGAGAGAGTTGGAAAGCTGACACTGACATTTATTAATTTAAATTAGTTAATTTATTTTTGAGACGGAGTCTTGCTCTTTCGCCCAGGCTGGAGTGCAATGGTACGATCTCAGCTCACTGCAACCTCTGTCTCCCAGGTTCAAGTGATTCTTGTGCCTCAGCCTCCCGAGCAGCTGGGATTACAGGCACCGGCCACCATGCCCCACTAATTTTTAGTAGAGATGGAGTTTCACCATGTTGGCCAGGCTGGTCTCCAACTCCTGACCTCTGGTAATCTGTCCACCTCGGCCTCCCAAAGTGCTGAGATTACAGGCTGAGCCACCGTGCCTAGTCATGACACTGATATTTAAAACAAGGAAAGTCTAAGGACAATAAAAGAACCTTTAAAGATATGTTCAAAGCAAGAAGAGCAAGGAAGGAAATGGAAATATTGTTTGAAGCAAGTAGATGCTGGTTGGGTGTGGTGGTTCATGCCTGTAATCCCAGCACTTTGGGAGGCCGAGGCAGATGGATCACCAGAGGTCAGGAGTTGAGACCAGCCTGGCCAACATGGTGAAACCTCATCTCTACTAAAAATACAAAAATTAGCTGGGCTTGTTGGCACACGTCTGTAGTCTTGGCTGCTTGGGAGGCTGAGGCAGGAGAATCGCTTGAACCTGCCAGGCGCAGGTTGTGGTGAGCCGAGATTGCACCACTGCACTCCAGCCTGGGCAACAGAGTGAGACACTGTCTCAAAAAAAAAAAAAAAAAAAAAAAAGAGGAATTGCTGAACAATTCAGCTTCTGTTTGTTTCACTCTTCTCAATCAAGAGGGAAATGAAAGGAATATAAATGAACTGCACCCTTTCCCCAAAATAAATCCCAGGTAGTTTATAAAGTTAAATTTTAAAACCACGTAGATGATTATTTACCATGTTTCTCTAAGCCTAAAAGCAATGAATGAGCCAAAAAGGAAAAAATTATAGATTAGACTACCATAAAGATCATTCTAAACAATAAATTATACTCCGCAAGGCCCCATAAGCAAAAGTAAAAAGTTAATGTAAATTTCAGGAAGGTATTGTAACAACTATAATGGGAATTACTATATTAAAGATAAAATCATTTAGTTAGTAGATAATTACAACTTAATTAGAAGACCACTAACACCTTCCAGGAAATAGAATGCAAACAGCTAAAAAGTTCAGATCCTTGGACTCTGTCATTTCTCTTCTAGGAATTTTCCCCATTGAAACAAGAGAAATAGAATAAAGAATTATTCACAGTAATGTTCACCACAATGTGTTCACTCAAGTGCTTATGGCATCTTTATTATGTGCCAGGGATCTTATTAGGTATATAATGATGAATGTGATTTTGCTCCTATACTTAAGGAACTTCTATGTTCTGTAGAGGAAATACCCAAGTTAACAGGCTGTTGCAGAGTGATCAATGTGACTACAGGGGTGAGTATAAGATGCTATGGGATGGGGACGGGGGGACACCCTAACTCACACCTGGTGGATCCGTCAATACCCCAGGGAAGGAGTGATATCTGCAGAACACAGCAACATGAGGTAAGAAGGGATGAAATGGGAGAGAACATAGAATGTTCTGGAAATGTCACCCAGGCAATGAGCTGAAGGACACCGTGGCGGATGAGAAGGAAGCAGTGAGAAATACAGCTGGACACCGTCTTTATGAAAACAAAGAAGGGGGAGCTAATCGTCTGAGTGAGGATGGCTAAATCGCTTGAAATAGGAAATAGCCACTGAGCACTGTTTTCAAGTCAATTTCATCATGAGGCCAAAATGAGGGGAGTCTGGAGACAGGGCTGCAACAGCAAGATCCACAAGCACTTGGAAAACTGCAAAGTGATATTAAAGTAGAACTTGTCTTCCTCAATCCATGTATTTCCCCCCAGTGATTTGTAAAGGGACACAGAAGGCATGCATATCAGATTTACAGAGGGCAAAGAGGTTCGGATGGTAGCTTCAAATGTCAAAGTTGGGGTCATATTGTTTACAGTTTTGTGTCGTACTCTTCATGCACGTGCTAGAAGCCCAGCATCGGAATAAGGGAATTAAGAGGTGCCCTGCATTCTACTGTGGTTAAACTGCTTCTGGAAATCTGTATTCAATTGTGGGTACCATATTTTATACAAGAAAATGAAAGAAATGGGAGAAAGACCAAAGAAGGATAACTAGACCGGGTGAAGGTCCAGAAACCAGTACTTCCCAGGACTGAGGGAAAAGCTGCATCGGTGGCCTACATATCAAAAGCTCTAGTGGTAGCGTGACCATACAACCTACTGGCCATACCAGACACTTGTGAGGCAAAAGGGAGGCTATTATTGATTATATAGAGAGAACAGGTATAAACTAGGACTGTCCTGGGCTTACCCAAATGGGGGTTCGGGGGAACTTGCTAATCTGATGTGTATAAAGTGAAGGTGGGTTAACTTTGCTTTGGTGGGCAAAAAATAGACCCAATGAGGGGAAATTCCAGAAGATACATTCGGATTCAATGGAAGGAAGAACTTTTGAACAAGCATCATTGCTCAAAATGGAATGGGTTGCCCCGTTATCACTGCAAATCATCAGGAAGGGACCAGAGACTTTAGCAAGGGAAGTTGTAGAAAGGATTACAGAACTCAGGGACAGACGGACTCTAAGATCCCTTCCCTTCCTCTCCAATAAGTTGTGATGTATAAGACATGGATATATAGGCACAGCTAGAAACAAAGAGTTCCAAGAAAATATATTCATTCTGATAGCTGATGTATTTACTTGTGATGTTTCCTTGGTACAATATTACATGTGGTTTGGTGAAACAAATTTTTACAACGTTCACTCAGTGCTTCAGAAAGCTTACAAAAATTTTAGTACAGACTGATAGGCACAAACGCATTTTTCTACTTTTTGATGCTACCAATTTTTCTCATATAAATGTGTGGTCGAACATCCCCTATTTAAAATGTAATTCTGTGCAGAAGAGTTACCGGCATCTGTTGCTGGTTTGGTAGAGAATTCACGTGCTCAGTAACCAAGAACCTTAATAACGCTTTCTGGTAACATGAATTTGCCTACTTTGTTTCAGTGTCCAGTTTAATCTGTCGTTTTAAATGAAATTTTAAAAAAATTTTGCTTATGTTGTGATCAATGGAAGGAGACACAGTATTATTTACAACTATGGGTCTTATTATACAATAAGTTTTCACAGTTGTAAACATTTTATTGATACTAAAACAATAATATGTGTGATTAAAATAGAATGATGTGACTGCCATAATAGGCACACAATAAATATTTTATATGAATAATAAATATATATTTAAATAGCATATATCTTTATATATATAATTTCAAGGGCAATTATGTAATACAGGTACTATATAAATTAATTTGCATTCAGTGAAATATGTTTTAATTTGCCTATTCTGTAGAAATATGCCCCAAAAGCCAGTCTCAGGAACACATGCATTATTTGTCATTCACATACCTATGTGACAAGCAGAATCAATGTGGATCTGCCCTCAGTGGTGGGTGAAGCCACATAGATAAGAGTTGGGGAATGGGCTCTCCTTGTCATAAACAATCTTCTTTGTATACTACTATAGTCATAATCTCCATTGCCTCCCAGGGAGGTGTGGAGCAGAAAATAGTATTCTAGACCATCTGCAAGTTTTCCATATTCCACCCTTGGGTGTTTGGTGGCTCTTGACATACAGTAGGAAAATGGCCACCTATGAGGTTAGTATGTCCTGCCAGGCCACCTGCTTTGCTAAACCTGTGTTGGATACAAAGCACTCCTGTACTAAGTGCCTAAATCCAAGGTCCACATGCTCAGATGCCAAGTCCTGCCACGTTTAGCAGGAAGCACTCCACACCGAAAGCTGACTCCAGTGACACCCTTAAATCAGATCAAACCTCTGGTGGCATCACAGCAAGACACATCTGAGAAACAGGGATGCTCGAGAACTAGAGAACCACCAGTCCTACACGGAGGTCCCAGTTCCATGAGGTCAAAAAGAAGTCCCCAACCCTCCCCATTCCAACGCAGAGCTGCAGGGAGAGCTTGGGGACCCGTAGTGCTTCCATAGGGGGAAGTTTCCACAGTGACTTTGACATCCACACAGGGCAGTCCATCTGGGCTAGAGGCTACCGCCTTTCTGTTTACATAACCAAGTACTTTGGAAAGGGTTCTGCCGGAATGTCGCTGGCAGGGACTTCTTGCTCTTGCATGAGCTGTGCTGGCAGATCCCTCCTTCCATTCTTCCTGGGGGAGGTTTTGACACTGGCTGGCTGCCCCATGAACCATCCCAGACACTTCATGGAGATCTGCCCCTGGGCACCTGGTCTGGTGTCAGGAGCTCCCAGGAGGGGATAAGTCCTAGAGCTGCTCCCCATGTAAGCCTGGGCATGGAAGGTCAGGCCTGAGAGGGGTGGAAAGAGTGAGGGAGAGGACTCCCAAACCCAAAAGTCTCCCCACCCCCATCCTCATCAAGCCTCTTGGTGGAAATGCTGTCACAGACAGTAACGTAGCACCTTACAGTGCAATGGCCCCGGCAAACGCGAGTCTAAATATATCCAGGGTGCATATCATTAGTGAGCAGTTACAGAAATAAAGATGTTATGTTGTATCTGTTAGTCAAATCAAAAATTCTAATTGGACACAGAACAATTTCTCAAAGCTTTCAGCAGGAGGTAATTACTGTGTTGACTACTTGTAGCAAAAAAAAAAAAAAAAAAAAAAAGCTGAAATAGAGCCTAGTGTTTGGGCTGTTTCCATGAAAGAAGGAAGGAGAGAGATGTTTTTGCCTGGATCTGCTTAAAAGCTGGCTGGGCTCCTGATCTTTGCACTTTCCTGGTTTAACCAGTGACACTGCTGCAAGCAGCTCACCATGTCACACCAAACCCTTTGATAACCAAAGTGCAGTGTATTTTTAGCAAAACCTTCAGAAAAGACCTGGAAATAAAGCCGGGCATGGTGGCTCACGCCTGTAATCCCAGCACTTTGGGAGGCCGAGGCGGGCAGATCACCTGAGGTTAGGAGTTTGAAACCAGCCTGGCTAACATGGCAAAACATTGTCTCTACTAAAAATACAAAAATTAGCCAGGCATGCTGGTGAGCACCTGTAATCCCAGCTACTCGGGAGGCTGAGGCAGAAGAATCACTTGAACCCGGGAGGCGGAGGTTGCAGTGAGCCGAGATCACGCTACTGCACTCCAGCCTGGGCGACACAGCGAGACTCCATCACAAAACATAGAAAGAAAAGAAAGAGAGAGAGAGAGAGAAAGAGAGAAGGAGATAAAGAGAAAGGGAAGGAAGGAAGGAAGGAAGGAAGGAAGGAAGGAAGGAAGGAAGGAAGGAACCTGGAAATGAGTCTGTGACTAGATAATAGTATTGGAAAGCCAGAATTTTAAATCAGGACAGACAGATGAGGCAGGGACAGTGATGACATTTTATATCCTTCCTCGTGTCTAGTCCTGAGCATCACACAAATGATTGACTAAAAGTATAAAAGTACAGAGTTACAATTCCTGATTGTGGTGATGGTTTCCCAGGTATAGTCACATATCAAGACATATCCAACAGTATATTTTAAATACGCGTAGTTTATTGTATGTCAATGATATATTAATAAATCTATTTAAATATGAGATTTAGCACTTTGTGAGGCCAAGGCTGGAGGATTGCTTGAAGCCAAGAGTTTGAGGCCAGCCTGGGCAACACAGTGAGACCCCATCTCTAAAAAAAAATACAAAAATTAGCCGGGTGTGGTGGTAATCCCAGTGCTTTGGCCTGGAGTTCAAAACCAGCCTAGGCAACACAGAAAGACCCCATCTCTCAAAAACAAACAAAAAAAATCTTTTAAAAAACATAGCCAGGCATGGAGACATGTGCCTGTAGTCCTTAGTACTCAGGAGGCTGAGTTGGGAGAATCACTTGAGCCCAGGAGTTTGAGTCTGCAGTGAGCCATGATGGCACCATTGTACTCCATCCTGGGCAGCAGGGTGATACCCCATCTCCCCACAAATAAATAAAATAAAATAAAAGAGAGACATTTCTTCCACGTTATCAAAAAGACACCATCAGGAGCATGACATTGAGGATTCAATTTGTACAATGGCACATCTCAACAGAACTTTCCACACATTGAGGAATTCTTTTCTTTCCTACCTCTTCCTCCTCCTTCTTCTTTCTCTTCCTTTTCCTGCTCCTCCCCTTCCTCCCTTCTCCCCCCTCCCCCTCCTTCCCCTTCTTCCTCCTCCTCCTCCCTTCCTCCTCCTCCTCCTCCTCCTTCTTCTTGAGATGGGTCTCACTATTTGACCCAGGCTGCTCTCAAACTCCTGGCCTCAAGCGATTCTCCCACCTCAGCCTCCCAAGTTGCTGGGATTACAGGTGTGAGCCACCATGCTTGGCTGTTTTTCATACATTATATTCTTTTTATTTGAAGTCTGGTGCTTATGCATTTTCCCAGATGTCATCATACTCAGTGCTGAACGCTGGCGTTGGCAGTCTTTTGTGCTTTAAGCATCATTTGTACGTGGGTGAGCTTCAACTCTGTGTCTCCACTGTGGTGTCCCCTGACCCAGGTTTGTAGAGAATTATGCACAAAACTGCCCTCTCCACACCTCACTTGGTCCCTTGTTAAACATCCCAAGCTCAGCGAGTCCCAGACGGAATTCCTGATCTCACTTTTCCCCAGATCACAGCTTCCCCTCCCACGTGATGGTAGCTCTGCCTCGTCATCTCCATTTTGTGCTCTTTTGGCCTCAAATTCTGGACTCTTCTCTTTATCACATTTCCCACATTGAACCCTCAGAAAATCCTGTTGGTTCTGTCTTCAGAATATCCAGAACCTGAACACTTTTCATCACCGTCATCATCATCATTGTCATCATTTGTCTGGATTCTTGCAAATGTGCTTCCAACTCTGCCCACCTTGCAATCTCACCCACACGGCACCCAAACCATTTCTGCATGGCCTCCGTGGGACCAGGGGCTCCCCAGCTCCACAATGGGGAGAGCCCCCCAGGGTAGAGCCTTAAAGGCCCATGTGACTCCCACCAGTCCTCACCCTGCACCACACGGCTCTGGGACCTCTCCTGGGTGCAACCTCTCTTGTTCCCTGCCACACTTCTGCCTCAGTGCCTTTGATGAATTCTGCCCTCTGCTTGGAATACTCACCACGTCCAGACACCCACCTGGCTTACCTCCTCACATCCTTTCAGTCTTTGCTCAATGATCACCTTTCCCGAGGTCTACAAGACCCCTGTGTTTAAAAGAGCAACTTAGCACACTTCCCTTCCTCTGCTTTGTTTTTCTTTGTAGTAATTGCCAGCTTCTAGCATCCTCTGTCACTTACTTATGGATCATGTGGACTGTCTGCCCCTTCCTCTTCGAATGCAAGCTCCCCAGGGGCAAGACTTGGTTGGTTTTTCTCACTGCCACATTCCTGGAATGTTCAAGGCATACCAATAGGTATGTGTTGAATGACTGAATGGGTGGGTGCATGAATGAATGAATGAATGAACTTGTGGCACTCAAATACTTCTGCCATTTGCCAGCTGGGGTTTGCCAGGGTAGCATTTTTTATACGAAAAAAAGGAGGGCTGGGTGTGGTGGTTCACACCTGTAATCCCAGAGCTTTGAGAGGCTGAAGTGGGAGGATCGCTTGAGGTCAGAGTTCAAGACCAGCCAAGGCAATCTAGTGAGATCCCCATCTCTAAAAAAAAAAAAAAAAATTAGCTGGGCATGGTGGTGCATGCCTGTAGTTCCAGGTACTGGGGAGGCTGAGGTGGGAGGATCACTTGAGCCCAGGAGTTCAAGGCTACAGTGAGCTATGATTGCACCACTGCACTCCAATCTGAGTGACAGAGCAAGAATGGGCCAGAGAGAGACAGAGAGAGAAAGAGAGTTGTCACACTATCCTTATTCTCTTCCCATTTGACATAGAAACAGGCAGAGAGAGAAAGCAGAGCTGCCTAGCAGAGAGAAGAGCTGACCATAGGTAGGGGCCCTGGGCTGGAGCAGGAAACAGTCCCTAGAGATCTGCGCAGACAAGTCAAAAAAGGAGAAATCACAACGTGACAATGAGTTCCTCAGTTACATTTCTGAGCACCTGCCAAATGCCAGGGATAACGCTGGGTGCTGTGCTGTCAACGACAAAGAAGATACGGTCCTACCCCTAAAAAGCGACGGTGGGAGGCATTTGAACAGGTCGTCACTGTCCATAGGATCGAACTGCGACTGCCTTCCAGCATGCATGCTTCTGGAGAATAGAGGAGAGGAACTCGCTTCTGCTTGGAGGAACAGGAGCAGGGAACACTGGAGGCTCCAAGTAAAGAATGAGTAGGTGCGTCCCAGGCAGGAAAGGGATGGGAGGGGAATGGCAATGTGAAGGGAGCAATTGCAAAGGCTGAAGTCCAGATGAGGTCAAATGTGCTTGGGGAGAGGCAAGGGTGTGTGTGTGTGTGTGTGTGTGTGTGTGTGTGTGTGTGATGGTTAACATAAGAAAAGATGTTTAAGAAATAAGAAGCCTCTAGATTGTGACGGGCTTTTTCTTCCATGCTAAGGACTGTGGTCTACGAAGAATGCAGGGTGCTGAGGTGGGGGTTGTGGATGTGGTCAGGGGTATAGGAAGCTGGCCAAAGGATAAGCTGTGATGATTTTATAATGACTCAGGAAAGAGAGCCCCTAAACTATGACAATGGCAGTCAGCACCTCACCCTAAAAGAATGTGGGAAGACAATGTATGGACCGAGGCATTGGAGAAATTTGATTGGAAAGATTAGCTGAAGAACAGCTGACTCCGAGCAACGCAGAAAGAGGAAGCTCGAGGCAGGCATGGTGAGTCACATCATGGGACAATGAGGTCTGAGCCTTGGAGGAAGAGGAAGAGGAGTAATGAGAAAACCACAGGTGGGACCAGTAATCACAAAGGGAAACAGCAAAGCATTTGTAAGCTCTGGAATCCTACCCAGTGAGGCTGCTTTGGGGAATAGTATTTAGGGAACACTGGTAAGTAGCCAAACCCAGAATCAGCCATTTCAAAACCATAAGGACGGACAGGCTCCTTCAAGAAAGTTCTGCTGGGAAGGCACAGGGCAGATGCTATGTGCCCTCTCCATCCTCACTGCCCAGCCAGCAGGGCAAGCCACGATACTTGAGTTCCTCCACCCCATCTTTCCTACAAATGAACACTGGTGTATTGACTTTTATCTACATCCAATACAAAACCAAAAGCCACAGTATAATTTTTTGGTTTTTTTTTTTTTTTTGAGACACACTCACTCTGTCACCCAGGCTGGAGTGCAGTGGCACTATCACGGCTCACTGCAACCTCTGCCTTCTGGGCTCAAGCAATCCTCCCACCTCAGTCTCCCAAGTAGCCGGGACTACTGGTGCATGCCACCACACCTGGCTAATTTTTGTATTTTTTGTAGAGACGGGGTTTTGCCTTATTGGCCAGGCTGGTCTCGAACTTCTGTCCTCAAGTGATCCTCTCGCCTCGGTCTCCCAAAGTGCTGGGATTACAGGCATAAGCCACTGCACCCAGCCAGTTTATGGAATTTTTTAGTTGAGTTTTGTCAGTTCTCTAGGAGCGTGGTCAGTTTCATTGGCAAGAAGCAAAGGAGGATCTAGCTGCTTAAGAAACAAAGCTCTGCCAGGTGCGTTGGCTCACGGCTGTAATCCTAGCACTTTGGGAGGCTGAGGCGGGTGGATTACCTGAGGTCAGGAGTTCAAGACCAGCCTGGCCAACATGCTGAAACCCCGTCTCTACTAAAAATACAAAAAAATTAGCTGGGTGTAGTGGTGCGTGGCTGTAATCCCAGCTACTCGGGAGGCTAAGGCAGGATAACTTCTTGAACCTGGGAGGCGGAGGTTGCGGTGAGTTGACATTGCACCACTGCACTCCAGCCTGGGTGACAGAGTGAGACTTTGTCTCAAAAAAACAAACAAACAAAAAAAACCAAGAAACAAAGCACTGTGTTTTTGGATAGTATTCTCGTATTCTCTGAGTATTTGGATATCTTTCCCAGTTGGAAGTTGCAGATCTCTGCATGGCACAAAATCTCTATCGACTAATTTACAACTTTAGGAACAGGAAGGCAAATGAACTAAATTGTTGTGGATGACAAAAGCCATATTTTCCACAATAAAGTAAGGAAGGAACCACAAACAAATACCAGCTTATAATTTCTCCATCAAATGACAGACACACTCCGCCCTGTCTAGGCAAAAGATGGCCATACGCTGTCCCTTAGGGCTCACTGAAAATATATCCTAGTCTTGGATGCAGATATAATGTTCTATAAATACTCTCCCTGTTTGCATATTTGCTTAATGTTTTTCTTCTGCTGCCTGTGTGTGCCTGTTTAATCAGTCTCCAGAAGACAGATGATCTCTCATTCTGACTTTATTTAACATTTAGAAGGTTATTAAGTGCTTAAAATTTTTTCGATGAACATTATGCAAATTGACACGTTGACTTCTCGAACTACAAGGAAACTATCCCAATATTTTCACGGTGGTTGAGTGGTTGATGCAATGGAAAAGAAAAACACACACATACGCATACACACACACACACACACACACACACACACACACACACTCCCTAAAAGGCATCCCGTATATTCAGGATCTAGGCTTATTTCTGCCATTAACTTGTTGCATTAATGACTTGGGTGGAATATAATAAATAAATAGGAGTTGAAAATCTTCCTAATTAATGGCAATAAATGGGAAGTAGACAAAGAACATTATGGGGTGATTACAGTGTTGCCTTTTTTGTTCAGAAAAGGATGCAATTGCCATTCATTGAGATAATCTTGGTAATTCTTATATCTTTTCTAGAATTTTCAAGATAAAAGCTTTTTCTGATCTTTTTTGAAAATTAAAGAATTTCAGAAATTCTTAGAAATTGGTGATATAATCCATTGGGTCAAAGGCAAAGTCATCTGTCTTTTCTTCCTTCCCTTCCCCCCACCGACCTTCTACCTTAATGTTCCAGGACTCGCTGGAGACCCAGATGTAGTAGAGCCCTGGGCTGTCTCATCTGCTCCCAGTGATAGACCCTAATTCCTTTTCACAGCTAGAAGACTCTATTACATCCTGCCACCTGCCATCTTCACAAATCTTCCCTGTTCCCAACAAGGTAAGAATGGCTAGGGTCATGACTTTATCTGCAGAACCCTTTCTGGAAGGCTAGGTGACACTTGTGAAATATCAGAGCTAACATTTGTCCACGTGTACTACTTTCTGTCTATAAAATTGATTTCAGTATTATAAGTGAGGATGCACCATTTATTTCAGTAGCACCTCCACTTCTACAGCCAGCTGGCTTCTTCTACCTCGATGGGATCATATCCCCCCAAAGTTAGCATCGTGGAGCCTTCCAGTAATACAAGTAAACAAGGTTGGAGAGGGGGAAATGCAAGGACAAAATCTCTTATTCTAGAGAAGTCTCCTTGCCTAATGCAGCAGCTCATGCCTGTAATCCCAGGGCTTGGGGAGGCCAAGGCAGGAGGATCGTTTGAGGCCAGGAATTCGAGACCAGCCTGGGAAACATAGCAAGATCCCATCTCTCCAGAAAAAAGAGTCTCCCATACTTTTTGAGAGTTAGGCGTTTCACAGATATTAACTAATTTGCTCCTCCGAATGTCACTTATAAATAAAGCAACCAAGGCTCAGAGAGACTCAGTAATTCACCCAAGGCCACATAAGCAGTGGCAGAGCTGGTTAGATGACCAAACCCAGGGCAAGATGGCACCATCCTCCCCTCTCTGTTTGCCATGCCAGGTTGCACCACACAGATCCACATCAGGAGGCAGGGACACCAGCCTTGGCGCAGCAGCTGAGACCAGGGCGAGGTCCCTCAATGCCTGTAAGCTCTTCCTCATTTGCAAAAATGATCTAGATACCCCCTTTCATTCCTAAAGCACCATCTCTCTAAAATGTTTGATTGGCTGGATAACCCCCAGATCACATATGCACGTGGTTTGTAGACTGCACCAGGCATTGACTGTGATGGGCAGCCCTGCAGCCGTGGCTGCAGCCCTTGCTAACAGTAGCCCTTGTTACAACTGCCTTCTGTACATGGTTCTCCCCTCCTGCCAAGACCTGCAGGCTACATCTGTGCTACTGGTCACTCTGCAGTTCTTCTGTTACAAAACACTCAAGCAGCCCAATAAAAGGGGATTGAGAAGGCCGAACACTGCTCCCCATTGTGCTCCATCAGTGTCTGCTTCATGTCCTCATCACCCTCCCATCTCTCCTTCTCTCTCTCTCTCTCTCTGGGCAACAGAGAAATAAATATCAGATACTTAGCAGGGCTGGCCAGTGGGAGTCGGGAGATGGGCAAGCCAGCGCTAGACTCTCCGGCTATTGGTAGGTATGTCGTCTAGCTCTGGAGGACCCACACTGTCTGGCTTCCTAGTTTGGGTTTTATCACATCTATATACTTCTTCCCAGGCATGTGGCGAGAGCGTAATGGTGCATTTTCTGGTTATGAATGGCACAGCCTGGCAACTCGCCGATTATTATTTCCATTCCCCGTGATGCATTATCAATCTAATTCCCCATTACCTGCCGTTTTTGTTTTTTTTCCCATGCGTTCCCCATACAGCAAGGACAAAGAAAGGCGAAAACCCTGCAAAGAAGGCTGCATCACCAATGAACAGGCTAATCTCACAGGAAATTGTGGAGTGGTAGCTTCAAGTGTGCAGGGAGAGGTTTTGGCTAATTTGAAGTGCAAAATATCATTAAAAGGTTTGGGATTCTGCATTAGGACCAGGACTCTGGACTTTAAGGTTGGTAATGCATTACTAACTGAGGAAGAGGGGCCACACCACAGTACAGACTAAGAAAAGTTTTGACACAGGTGGGCCTAACAAGCGACACTGTGCTTTAGACCACCGGGGTTTTCCAGATTTCTTTCTTTTTTTTCCTTTATTTTTATTTTTTTAGAGACAGGTTCTCCCTCTGTTGCCCAGGCTGGAGCGCAATGGTGCAATCATAGCTCACTGTAACCTCCAACTCCTGAACTCAAACAATCCTCCCATTTTAGCCTCCTGGAGTAACTGGGACCACAGGCACAAGCCACCATGCTTGGCTGGTTTTTCAGGTTTCTGAAGTCTAAACAGATCCATGTTGGAGTGTGGTCTGATACACTCACTCAGCGATTTGCTTATACAACCAGGGTCCGGGGAGTGCTCAACATGAGCAGCGAGTTAATGTAGTGAGTGTATGCAAGCAAAACATATGCAGTAGCCACGGATTGGCAAATAATTGCTAAGAAGGCAGGAGCAAAAAGGAACATGTGAATGTAAGTCAGAGTTTGGGGCAAAGGGTATGGATGTACCAATGCTCTTGACCACAGACAACACGTTTCTTCTTGTATTGCATCATTGAATGGCTGGAGCTCTACCTTTAAAACAAAAAGCCAGAAAACATCACACAGCGTAGAGATCGCCCTTCCTAACAAGCTAGAGCCTACAAGGAACTTCTCTGAACTAGAATTAATTATGCTGGTACATCTGTAGAGAGGTTTTGATTTGACTCAAACTGAGACTACCACTCATTTCTTCTTGATTATTTGGTAGTAAGAAGGCCCCTGAACTGAACTGGATCCCCCATAGTCCTCTATTACTTTCCAACAACTGTGACTTTTATTCTTAGCAGTGACTTCCATCTTCAAGTGGAAGATGAACAATGTTTCTCTTTGGGAAGAAAATGCCCAATTTCCACTGATACAGTTAAGAACTGAGGCCGGGGGCGGTGGCTCACGCCTGTAATCCCAGCACTTTGGGAGGCTGAGGTGGGCGGATCACATGGTGAGGAGATCGAGACCATACTGGCCAACATGGTGAAACCCCGTCTCTACTAAAAATACAAAAATTAGCTGGGCGTAGTGGCACGTGCCTCTATTCCCAGCTACTTGGGAGGCTGAGGCAGGGTGGCAGAGGTTGCCGTGAGCCGAGATTGCACCACTGCACTCAAGCCTGGTGACAGAGCAAGACTCCATCTGAAAACAAAACAAAACAAAAACAAAAAACAAACAAAACTGAACGCACACACACACTCATTAGCCCCCCAAATAAGCATTAGTGCAATGTACTAAACAGTAGCACCAGCTCTGATCATCTTCTGTAAATGTAAGAGAGGAACAGTGATAGGGATTTTTAAAATAATGCCACTGGTGGTAGAGCTGGTTACTTCCAATGTAAGGGTGTGTCTAAATTATTCCTTATAAGAGAAGGATGTGCTGATTCCATGAGACAACGGAAAGGGTGGCAGCTGATGGATTTAGGGAACTAAAATGAAACTGCTGTGGAGAGAATTTTTGATAAGCTGGATTTATGCTGATTCAGAAAACTTTTTGCAGAAGAGAGCATTGAAACCGTCTGGCCTTTGTGTGCAATCGTGAGTCCAAAGCCCAAAGTTCCAAGAGCTATTGTACCAACTCTGGAGATGAAATGTTCTCGGAAAAACAACAACTAAACAATGGAAAATACTACTGATGTACTTCAGTCTGATTACGGCTGGAATGAACACCTCAAGATAAAATCCAGCACGCCCTTCCCCACAAGATCAGATTTTTTAGCAGCCACTTTTCCAAGATTCTCTGACTCTGATTTTGCTATTGGAGGAAAAACCCAAATATCTACATACCCTCCACAATTGATGCAATGATCCCTTTTCTTCCTTTTCTTGCATCAATGCCTAACTTTTCAGAGACATCCAACATCTTTTTGTTGTTGTTCCTTTCATGACATTTCCAGAGTGAAATGGACAGCGCAGAATCAGAAATGGGTAAGGTGGGGTGAACCGATAAAAATGCAGTGTCCTGGGGAGGTCACTAGGGCACATGGGCCTGAGTTACTTGCTGATTCTATTAAGGTAAGAGAACTCCTGTTTTAGCTCAAGGGGAATATAGTTTTTAGGGTTTAGACTGAGGAATCATTAGAAGATCATTACCCTATTGCTTTCTTATGAGGTCCCAGAAATTGCTTCTAAGATGCTGAGATTTTGCACAACAAATAAACCAAAAAAGAGAAATTCTGCCACAAATGTTATCATATCAGGTGCTACCCCAAAAATAAGGCATATGAATTGAAGTTACTGCTGACACTGGACTCAGACATTCTAATACTCTGTGGAGAGTAGTTTAAAAGAACTTCATAAGCTGGTTAACTGTTAGCATGTCTATTTCTCATTTTGACATATTGAACTAGGAATTCTTCAAAAGTTATACTGTTCCTTTTCTTAAAATATGCAAAAATATCTAAGAACAAAGCTTTAGATTGTAAATTGCTCCATTATACTTTCATTCAGTATCATGCGTCAGGCTAAACGCAAGTCTTATGAGGGGTAAGTATATGGCTTGCTGGACACGTGAATTGAACTACAAGCATGCTGCACGCACGTGCGGATGCAAACACACACACACCAGCATAAACAATGTAAACACAAGTGGTATATTCATGCAGTAAAGGCAGTAACGATCTTTGATGGTAGTCTCACCCAACACTTACTTAAAGACAAAGGTAGCCTGGCAAGTCCCCTCAATATGAGATCTCCTGAACCTTCCATATCCCTTTCTTTCACATCATAAACCAATCCCACTTTTTGCATCCACTCCTTAAGGTTGACTCAAGAGCTCTTTCCTTGGCAACTCTTGCATATCTGCTATTCCACAGAGCTCTCTCCCCAAGTTCCAGAACCAAGCAAGGAGTCACTGGATGTCTTTCCCTTTGACCTCAGGCTATAACTTCGCTGTGACAATAACATCGAGAGCTGTGCACATCTGGGATGCTGTTCTCATGGATTATGAAATCAGCAACTCACTGAACCTCAAGGGGTCTCAGTTTCCCCAATGACAAGATCATGCTAATGGCACCAGCCACCTGCCAGGTTATCAGGGGACTTGATAACAATGTCTGCGAATTACAAAGAGAACCCGTGCCATAAATAACAAGTCTTATTAATAAAACTAGTTCAAGACGAGTGCCAAAAACAATATAGCAATAGCAGCGGCAGATCACACTTGGTCAGAACAAAAGAGGGTGGAGAGATTTTCTGATCCTTATTCCTACTAAAACAATTCCCCTTTAATGAAAGAATAAGAATTTAATTTTTTCTCCCTAAAACATTACTTCTACCCACACAACTTTATACACCAGTCATTACTTCTTTCTAACTTATCTGGAGGCAACATTGTATTCACTGGCTGGACAATATAGCGTTGATTTCAAAGCATGTCCAAATATTGCCTCCAATTAAATTAATTGCAGCTATTTAACTTCTCAGGACCAAGTGGATTCAAACCTATTTGTCACACGACCCTCATTCCTGCTGTGCCCTAAATAAACCCAAACTTCCTTTGCAACAGAATGGATCTAACAGAAGACAGTGTACAAACTGGATCATCTCCTAACCTTCTAGGTTGCAAGAGACAAGTAACACTTTGAGAACAAAACCAGATTTCTGTTGATTTGAGGCTTTGGTCTTCTGGTCCTGTCCAAGTCCAAGTCCAAGTCACACTCAAACATAAATGGGGCTTAATGCTACGAATGGGCTTGATACAATTTAAAGACCAAAAACAAAGCAATGAAATGTGTCTTCCTCTCCCCGACTGCTGCCCCCAATGCAAAAGCACTTTGCTGCACATTTGAAGGACGGCATACCCAGCTAAGTTTCATGAAGTCTAAGGGACAGGTTACTGTATCCAGTTCCTAAGGTACTTCCCCAGGGTCAGCAGTGGCTTCCCAGGATGAAGTCAGCAGTTTGTCCCGGGCTCTCTGAGCGGTGCTTTCCCACAGATCAGTGATGCTGTTGGAAAAGGACGACTTACGGATGCAGAGGTGGAAGGGGGGGGTACCAGCAGCTGAACCCTCAATCAGGTCAAGGCAGATGTATTCCCGATAGAACAGGCTGTCACCACTGACCAGCTCAGACTTAGAAATGTGCCTGTCTAGGTTTTCAGAGCAACCCCTTTCATCACTATCTGTGAGGAGGATTCGAACTGAAAGAAGCCAGAAACAGCAGTAGCAGCGTCTCCACTGGGATGCTCCATTCATAGGGGAGCCAGAGCCGCATCCATTCATGGTGGGGTCAGGGAGTCCTTTGCGGGCATTGGTTCTCGTTTCTCAGCAAGCTGCACTTCCCGGGGGGCTGGCATGGCTGCATCGTTCCGAATGAGGATGTCTATTAAGAAGCCGCCGCCAGAGCTATTATTAGCACAGCCATCCCTTGGAAATTTCGCAGAATACGCCTGAATCTACGAACAGTTACTCTGCTAACAGGGTACTGGAGAAAAAGGCACCAAGTCGCTCGTTACACACAGGCAGCCCACGCAGCTTTCTCGGTGCAGCACCGGGAATCTTTTCTGAATTCAACGTGCACCAACATTTGAGCAGCTGCCTCCAATATAGAAGCACTGCATTTAGCCAATTTTAAATGAGCACGTACTAAAGGGGGTTCCCTTCTGTTCTCCTCCCCTTCCGAGCGTCCGTTTTCTCTGCATCAAACTTGCTGCAGCCATTTGGAACGTAAAAAGCAGTCCATCTTAGCAGCCCCGGGCACCGGCGATCGGCTGCTGGCCCCCGCCACCCTTGTCTGAAACGCCCTGTCCTGAACCCAAAGGAAAGGGCTCCCCTGTCACTCTCAAAAAATGGTTTTAAAAAAAGCCTACACAGCTCTGCCTAAAGCCATGTCCTTTCCTATCTCCCCGGGTAGATTCAGACAGCGTGGGACTGAGGTGCCCAAGGAAAGTAGGTGTGTGTGTGCCGAGGGGAGAGTTGCAGAAGAAAGCACAGTATGTGCCCCACGTGGGGTTTGCATTTAAAAACTGTAACATACGCGAAATAAACGACTCCAGGCCCCCAGTAAAGAAGCAGCGGCGCGTCCCTTTTCCCCGGCCCAGCGTGAAAACACGGAAGGCGAAGGGCTGCCGTCAGTCGCCTCCCTGCCACCGCGACCGGGAAACAAAGACACATTACCTTTTATTTTTTGCGCTTCCAAGGGATCCGAGGAACTTCAGGCTGCAAGCGGCTGGTACCCCGGAACGGGCGTCCCATTCGCCCGGGCGAAGGCCCTTGGCCTACTAGGCGGCCTTGGCGCCCGCAGCTGGCGCGCCCCCGCCCCGTCCCCGCCGCCGCCCCCGCCGCGGGCCCTCGGCGTCAGCCCATAGCCCGCTCGCGCCTCTCGCGCCTAGCCTGGCCCGGCGCCAGTGAGCCCCGCCGCCGGCCCGCCCCTCGCCCGCGCCCGGCCCGCCGCATGGTGCGCCCAGCGCGCCCCGAGCCAGTCCCCGGCGCGCTGCTAGGTCGGGTGCTAGGCGGCCACCGCGCGCCACCGCCGCCGCCACCGCCCGCCGCCCGATCCTGGACAACAATGCGCGCCCCCGCCCCCCCAGAAACCCAGGGACGCCCCCAGTCGCCGCCACAGCTGGCTCGGCTTCCCAGCCCCTCTCCGTGGCACCCGCAGGCGAGACAAAGTTCGCTCCCGGTGAGGCTGCGCGCGTCCAAAGCGTGCGGGATGCCCAGCACGGAGGTCCCCAAGCGGGGGACCCCTGGCTCCCCCACAAAACCCACCCAAAGCCACCGCTCGAGGCCCTCTCCTACCCTGAGAGCCCGGAGACAGCAGCTCCCTTGGCTGAAGGCACAGCTCTTACCCCTCGATCTAGTCCAATTGTATTGAATTTTAATCTCCCCTCAACTCTTCAATGGAAGTTGCTGCAGGATAACCGAGGCATGTGGCTATTGTCAAGGCTTCGCAACAATGACTGGGAGAGGGAGACTTCCATTGCGAGAGACCCGCGGGAGGAAAACGGGCTGACACGTTCTCTTTCCAAAAAAGAGAAACAAACTCTGGGAAGATTCCCCACCAAGAACAATAACTCAATTCACAGGGTATGTCTAAATGTTTATTGCTTGAGGAGCTCAATTTGCTCTTAGACACATTTTTTTTCATGAATTGTCAAAACACGGTGATAAAATAAAAGGGGATGCTGGCAAGAGCCTCCACTTAGCAAAAGCCGACATGTTTCTGGGTAAAGTCTTTCTCTAGAATTTCCAACCTGCACCCATCCACTCTTCAGGGGAGAGACTGGTTTTCCTCCCACCATGGTTGATCTAGTACTTGGTAGATCTAGAAACATCATTTTCCGGAGACCGGTAGGCTCTGAGGACTTACAAACTTCGTAATAAAAAGAAATCGCTCACATCCTGTCTTCCAACTGACTGAAAATTATACCTTTTTCCAGTCACAGGTCCTGTGTTGTTTTCTAAACAACACTGGTAAAAATTTTCAACAGTTCAAAAGACCTCACCATCAATAGAAAGGGAATTGGGCATACAGTTAGCACTGGAGAAAAAAGTTGAACGCTGGTGTTAAGGACTACCTGTTTTGTGTGTGTTTGTTTGTTTGTTATAGAGACAGAGTTTCACTCTGTCACCCAGGCTGGAGTGTGGTGGTGTGATCACGGCTCACTGTAACCTCCCCGTCCTGGGCTCAAGTGATCTTCCTGCCTCAGCCTCCTAAGTAACTGGGACTACAGGCACACCCCACCACACGCTGCTAATTTTTGTATTTTTTGTAGAGACGGGATCTTGTCATGTTGCCCAGGCTGGTCTTAACTACCTGTGTTATTTCAAGCTGACTGGAGACTTGATGATCTGAAGCCAGGTTTGAATGGGATTCTCAGGTACCCCTCTAAAGTCTGTGAGGCTTATTCCAATGCAAAGCCCCATTTTTTGATAATGCAACTGGAGCCCATCTCCTTGTGTTCTGAGGTCCTCAGAGGGCATATTGTTTCTTTGCACGCAGACTAGTTCTAGTCCTGATTTGTTTTGACTGCAACACCTAGTAATGGACAATGAGGAAATGTTCAGACCTACAACATTTTTTTTTCTTTTTTTGAGACAGAGTCTGTCTCTGTTACTCAGGCTATAGTGCAGTGGCACAATCTCGGCTCACTGCAGCCTCCCCTCCTGGGTTCAAGCGATTCTCCTGCCTTAGCCTCCCGAGTAGCTGGGATTACAGGCACCCACCACCATGCCCGGCTAATTTTTTAGTAGAGGCGGGGTTTTGCCATGTTGGCCAGGCTGGTCTTGAACTCCTGACCTCAGGTGATCCACCCACCTTGGCCACAGTGTTGGGATTACAGGCGTGAGCCACCGCACCCAGCTCAGACATACATTTCTCTTCCAATATTTTGTTTCCATCCTTAGAGGAGTTGTTGAATTTTATCCACATCTACACCTCCTGCTTTCCGCCTTGGCCACTGTCATATTCTGTATGTCCTAAACTGAACTTGCCTCACTGGCCAATCCTGCCTCCAGGCTCCCTCTCCTAGTAAACAGCATGCTCCCTCCTCCTCCCCAAAGCCAGAAACAGGGATAGAGAGCTCATTTCCCTCCCTCCTTTCTCTCATTCCTCACCTGATCACGGAGCCTGTCCTCATAACTACCTCATGAAAGGTCATGAGGGCAGCCCCTTATCCCAACAGTGCCTGAAGCTGAGTGAGCAACTGCTGGGCGCCAGGCATACTCAGGCCACATCATCTTTCACCAGGATGTCTCCAGCAGCCCTGTGAATGGGTGCTGATCTTATCTCTCTCAGATGCATTCTCCACTCCAGCTGGAGCGATTCTCCTAAATCCCAGATCTGATCCCGTAACTTTCGCTAAAAACCTGTCCAGGGCTTCCCTGGCTTTGGGGACAAAAAGTCCATATTCCTTCTGATGGCTATAAGGACCCCCTGGTCATCCAGTCTTATCTTTTGCCACCCAGCCCCACCAGAAATCGTGTCACCCCCTACCCTCCAGCTACAGAACCCTCTTCCAGGGCTCCGTATGTTCCAGGTGGTCACGCATCCGCGGATCACCCAGTAGCCCAGGCTGGAGAAAGAGCTCAGCTCACATCACTGCTCTGCTTAAAGACTGCGGGTGGCTTCTCACTGCTCCTGCCACATCCTCTTTGTCTTCATCACATATTCTTCACATTTCCTGCTTCCCCTCCCTGGAAGGCCAGGCCCTGCTCCCTACCCCACTCTTTGGGTAGCTGGCTCCTGGTCGTCTTTCAGGTTCTCACTCAAATGCTGCCTCTTAGATAACCTTCGGTGACCAGCACATGGGGAATGTTTTCCCCCAGGTACTTAATATATCACCATCCTGTTTATTTTTTTCTTAACACTTAGCCACCATCAGGATTCACAGACCTGTGTGAAGGGCACACACTGAAGCCATTCTGCCTGGGCTTGAATCTTGCCTGGCCACCGACTAGCTGTGCAAGCTTAGGCAAGTTTCTTAACCTCTCTGTGCCTCAGTTGAGAACACTCATCTATGAAATGGGGACAATAATATTGCCTACCTTGTAGGGCTGTTATGAGGATTAAACGAGTTAATATATGTAAAGCACTTAGAACAGGGTCTGGCTGAATAAGCATAAACCTTTTGGGGCTTTTTAAAAAAGTTGTATTTAAGTTCAGGGGTACACGTGCAGGTTTGTTGCATAGGTAAGCTAGCGTCATGGAGGTTTGTTGTACAAATTATTTTGTCACTGAGGTATTAAGCCTATTACCCATTAGTTATTTTTCCATATCCTCTCCCTCCTCTCACCCTCTGTCCTGTGATAAGCCCCATTGTGTGTTGTTCCCCTTTATGTGTCCATGTGTTCTCATCGTTTACCTCCCATTTATAAATGAGAATATGCAGAATTTGGTTTCTTCCTGTGTTAGTTTGCTAAGGATAATGGCCTACAGCTCCATCCATGTCCCTGCAAAGGATATGATCTCATTCTTTTTTTATGGCTGCATAGTATTCCATGGTGTGTATGTGCCATGTTTTCACTGTATCCCCACAACCAGAACTAGTACCTGGCACAAGATCTCTTTACCCCTCCCAAAACCTTTTGTGCTTGGGGGCCTGGACTGGGAACAAATAAGAATTGAAGGAAGAAAAGCTGTATTCGAAGAATTTGAAGTACTAACAGAAATAGGTCGTGATAACTAAAACACCAAAAGCAATTGCAACAAAATTGACAAATGGGATCTAATCAAACTAAAGAGCTTCTGCACAGCAAAAGAAACTATCATCAGAGTGAACAGGCAATCTACAGAATGGGAGAAAATTTTTGCAATCTACCCATCTGACAAAGGTCCAATATCCAGAATCTACAAGGAACTTAAACAAATTTACAAGAAAAAAACAAACAAGCCCATCAGAAAGTGGGCAAAAGATATGAACAGACACTTCTCAAAAGACGACATTTATGCAGCCAACAAACATATGAAAAAAATCTCCTCATCACTGGTCATCAGAGATATGCAAATCAAAACCACAATGAGATATCATCTCATGCCAGTTAGCACGGCGATTATTAAAAAGTCAGGAAACAACAGGTGCTGGCGAGGCTGTGGTGAAACAGGAATGCTTTTACACTGTTGGTGGGAGTGTAAATTAGTTCAACCATTGTGGAAGACAGTGTGGCAATTCCTCAAGGATCTAGAACCAGAAATCCCATTTGACGCAGCAATCCCATTACTTGGTATATACCCAAAGGATTATAAATCATTCTACTATAAAGACACATGCACATATATGTTTATTGCAGCACTATTTACAATAGCAAAGACTTAGAACCAACCCAAATGCTCATCAATGATAGACTGGATAAAGAAAATGTGGCACATATACACCATGGAATACTATGCAGCCATAAAAAAGAATGAGTTCATGTCCTTTGCAGAGACGTGGATGAAGCTGGAAGCCATCATTCTCAGCAAACTAACACAGGAACAGAAAAACAAACACTGCATGTTCTCACTCATAAGTGGGAGTTTAATAATGAGAACACACGGACACAGGGAGGGGAACATCACACACCGGGGCCTGTCAGGGGCTGAGGGGCAAGGGGAGGGAAAGCATTAGGACAAATACGTAATGCATGCAGGGCTTAAAACCTAGATCATGGGTTAATAGGTTCAGCAAATCACCATGGCACAGTATACCTATGTAACAAACCTGCAAGTTCTGCACATGTGTCCCAGAACTTGAAGTTAAAAAAAAAAAGAAAGAAAAGAAATAGGTCATGGTAAAACTTGATGAATAAAATAAAATTGAAACTTAAGTTACCTGGAAATGAAAACATAAAAAGAAATAGATTTCCTGTTTCACCAGTGGTTATCCTTGGAATTGACAGACAAAAAGCTTTGCCAGTCAAAACTCCACAATGGTCTGTTCCCCAAAGAGCAGCCGATTCTACCACAGAGAATCCAGGCAGCTACTTGCAAAGGTTTAACCCGTTTATGCCTGAGGTTGCAAATTTTTGAATTTTTGCATGAAATTCATATATATTACCTAGAAAAATTCAAGGAACAAGAATTTGAAGAGATAAAATTTTTATTATGCCCCATTGTTCAGTTATGTGGCATTCCAAAAATGGAACACTAGGCGTAAGTGGCTATGAATCAAAGAATATTTCGCAAAGTGTTGCTTCGCTGACCAGCCCTAACATGTAGTTGTGATTAAATAATTTAGAGTGCTTCCATTTTCAGCTTGAGTTTAATACTTTTCGAGACTCTTTCTGCAAAGAGAAACATGGCAGCCGGGTTTATGGGCCTTTGCCTTGTGTTTTGCTGTCCTTGCCGGAGAAGAAAGAAGCAGCAGAAATACTTTTCTTTTTGTTATTTCAGTGGGTCAGCAGGATTTGGAGAGCTGAATACCTGGGGTAACCCTTGCTTCTCTTACACAGACTGAAGGAGCTTTACTTTGGAAAGAGCTGAACTCTTAAAGAGAGGAGAGGTGCTCTGAGGTTTGGAAATGGGGGAGGTAGGAAGGGATGGCGAAGGGTGATAGCACCCCCAAAAGAAGGAAGAGAGAACATCTGTACATGATGGGCAGATGACACGAGACCCTATGCCTGCTGAGTGCCTCAAGAGTGGGCAGGCAACCTGATGGGCCAGTGCATGGCCTGTGAGTTGGGAGCTAAATTCTAAGATATGTGTCTTAGAATTAAACATTATAGGCCTTAGATTATAGGTACAGTGGCTCAAGCCTGTAATCCCAGCACTTTGGGATGCCAAGCAGGATGGATCACCTGAGGCCAGGAGTTCAAGACCAGCCTGGTCAACATGGTGAAACCCCCGTCTCTGCTAAAAATACAAAAAATTAGCCGGGTGTGGTTGCAGCTGCCTGTGATCCCAGCTACTCGGAAGGCTGAGGCAGGAGAATTGCTTGAACCTGGGAGGCGGAGGCTGCAGTGAGCTGAGATCCGTCATTGCACTCCAGCCTGGGTGACAGACAGAGACTCCGACTCAAAAAAAAAAAAAAAAAAAAAAAAGCTAAGATATGTGTCTTAGGCACAGCAAAGGATCCTGGAGTTCAGTCAAGACAGCTGGAGCCTGGCCTCAGAATGAACGGCCAGTCCTTTTGCCCCAAGCACCTTAGTAGCAACTCTATTAGATTGATGACAAGAGGCTGGGTGCGGTGGCTCATGCCTGTAATCCCAGCACTTTGGGAGGCCAAGGTGGACAGATCACCTGAGGTCAGGAGTTTGAGACCAGCCTGGATAACACAGTGAAAGCCAGTCTCTATTAAAAATATAACAGTCAGCTGGATGTGGTGGGGCGTGCCTGTAGTCCCAGCTACTCGGGAGGCTGAGACAGAAGAATTACTTGAACCCAGGTGGAGGTTGCAGTGAGCTGAGATTGTGCCACTGTACTCCAGTCTGGGTGACAGAGAGAGACTCCATCTCAAAAAAAAAAAAATTGATAACGAGACCACTTCCCTGTTTAGAGGTCCAAGGTGGCCTGAGAGAGAGGGAAGAGGATGCAAATTCTTGCCACCCCAATGAATGAGGATGTAGTCAAATTTAATTGGGTTTAGAGAAATAAATTAATGTGATTTTGTGTGTATGCCCAAAGTGAGGGAGCAAAAATCCTGTCTTCTCCACTAATAACAAGTGCCAGGTTCTTAACTCTAGGATTTGAGTCACAGCTTCTCTGACCAGCTTGGAGCATACATGGGACAATTAAGAGATGATGGCTTAGCTCTGTTCTTTGCTAGGGTCTCACTATTGGTGGAGAAAGATCTCTCCCACTCAAGCCTTTGTGTACTTGCCGAGCTGAGGACAGGAGACAAGGTAAGGGAGGACCTGAAGCTGGGTTGTGTAATCCTGTCCTTGGAGCTAATACCATTGGGCAGTCTTGGACTCCTTTTCCAGGGCAACCTTGAATAAGCCTCTTATTGAAGCTGTTTCTCACCTTTAAAATGAGCCTGGGAGCTGGGCACAGTGGCTCACACCTGTAATCCCAGCTCTCTGGAGGGCCGAGGTGGGAGGATCACTTGAGGCTAGGAATTTGAGACCAGCCTGGGCTACATAGTGAGACCCCTGTCTCTACAAAAAAAATTTAAAAATTAGCTGAGTTTGCACCTGTAGTCTCAGCTACTTGGGAGGATGCGGTGGGAGGATCACTTGAGCTCAGAAGTTTGTGATCGCACCACTGCACTCCAGCCTGGGTGACAGAGCAAGACCCTGTCTATAAAATAAAATAAAATAAAATAAGCCTGATAATATCTATTGCCAGCCTTATGAAGACTAGGGGTTCAACACATATTGCTTCCAAAACCACACAACTGATAATAATGAACAACTAACATTGTGGTGAGTATGTACTCTGTATTAGGCAGTGCTAGAGCTTTCCAAACTTTAATTTAATCATCATGGGATTCCTATGAGGTGGAAACTGTTCTGTCCCTTGGTGAGTATGTACTCTGTATTAGGCAGTGCTAGAGCTTTCCAAACTTTAATTTAATCATCATGGGATTCCTATGAGGTGGAAACTGTTCTGTCCCTTTTCTACAGACAAGGAACTTGGGATGTAAAAAGGTGAAGTGGGCCAGGTGTGGTGGCTCACACCTGTAATTCCAGCACTTTTTCTGGCAGGCTGAGGTGGGACGATGGCTTCAGTCCAGCAGTTTGAGGCTGCAGTGAGCTATGATCATACCACTGCATTCCAGCCTGGGTGCCAGAGTGAGACCCTGTCTCTATAACAAAAAAGAAAATGAAGCCACATGCCTGAGGGGACTCTGCTGATCAGATTTGAACCCAGAGTCATCTTTTGGAGGCTTGAGCTCTTATTGTCCATGCTTGCCTGCCACAGGCTGTACACGTGAAATACACTGGCGGTCACAGGCAGCATGGCCACAGAATTACTTTGTATTCACTATTAACTGTGGATGGAGTCCCAGTTACAGCGGAAGACACCTGGGAATTGATAGTCTCCTGTGTCGTTCCATCAGTTCCTAACCTGCACCATATGGACATAGCTTTACATTCCATTTTCTGTGTTTATAGTGAATAACACTGGCAAGTTTTCCTTTCATATGTCAAGCAGGTTTTAAAAATGCAGAGAGATCCCTCTGGGGCAGGTTAAAGTGCTTGGCTGGTTTCAAGTGAACCCTATTATATTTTTATACCCAATCCTTTTTGCTTCCTACTCCCAGGTCAATTAGAGGCCAATTCTGAGCCACTTCAATCAAAAAGGGATAATTCTATCTCCTGTCATGTGTGGCCTGCGATCAAGTACTTAAAACCAGGGTCCCCGGGGTGTATGAAGAAATTATCCAATGGCTGTGTTTTATTTTGTTATTTTTTCACCAACAGCTCTGTCATTTGAAATAACCAAGTTTTATAGTTTTGTTGTGTTCTCATTACATTAGATAGTTGGTTATGATTTTTCTTGGCTGGGAATCATGATTTAGACTGCAACTCATGGCAACAAAAACCCAGAGCAAGGCTTTCTGAAACACAGGCAAGAATCAATCAAAACATCACAAGCTAATTAAAGTACCTTGGAGCCCCTGGGAGTACCTGCATTTCAGCAAGTACCACGGTATAAAATTGGTTAACATTCTAAGTATACTCAAGTACCTTCGGCTAGCTCTCTCCCCAAGGCTTTTTTGTTTATTTACTCAGAAATATGTATTAATAAAAATAGGGCCAGGCACGGTGGCTCACGCCTGTAATCCCAGGACTTTGGGAGGTCGAGGTGGGTGGATCAATTGAGGTCAGGAGTTTGAGACCAGCCTGGCACAGGACTCCAGGTCAGTAAAATATTTTCTTGCTCCTTTATCATAATTTAAACCTTACAACAATACAACTCCCACAGGTGCAGACAGAACCATTGGAAACACCATCAGTAAAGAGTTATCCCTTTAAAGAAAACAATGCTATCTTTCTGGAACCTGCTTAAAACATGGTGAAACCCCATCTCCACTAAAAATACAAAAATTAGCCAGGCATGTTGGCAGGTGCCTGTAATCCCAGCTACTCAGGAGGCTGAGGCAGGAGAATTACTTGAGCCTGGGAGGCAGAGGTTGCAGTGAGCCTAGATCACGCCACTACACTCCAGCCTGGGCGACAGAGCGAGACTCCATCTCGAAAATAAAATAAAATAAAATAAAATAAAATAAAATAAAATAAAATAAAATAAAATAAAATAAAATAAAATAAGAAAGGTTAAAACTTAGTTGGCATTTACCAAGTGCCAGGTACTGATTATGTGTTTTACGTATCTTCGCAACAGCCCTCTGAGATGGGCACTATTGTTAACCCCATTTATAGGTGAGGGAATGGAAACACAGGGAGAGGTGTGATAAGCCATCTCAGATCCTACAGACGAGAAGTCGGCCACTGCCAGTTACCAAACTCAGGCAGTCTGATTCCAGAGCCGGTGCTCTCAACCCTAAGGTGTGTTCCTCAACCCTCAGTCATGGTCGAATATTAGGTGGTATTGCGTCCCTTCTCGTGCCCAGCACAAATAATTATAATTTATTTATTGGCCCATTGCTTCACTGCAAAAAGCAGCTAAGGCAGAAATATTTGTAAAATTGAATGGAGGCTGGGTGCGGTGGCTCATGCCTGTAATCCCAGCACTTTGGGAGGCCAGGGCAGGTGGATCTGCCTTGAACCAGAGATCAGGAGTTTGAGACCAGCCTGGCCAACATGGTGAAACCTGTCTCTACAAAAAATACAAAAATTAGCTGGGCATGGTGGCGGGTGCCTATAATCCCAGCTACTCAGGAGGCTGAGGCAGGAGAATCTCTGAGCCCAGGAGGCGGAGGTTGCAGTGAGCTGAGATCATGCCACTGCACTCCAGCATGGGCAACAGAGCGAGACTTCATCTCAAAAAAAAAAAAAAAAAAAGAATGGAAAAGATTTTCAGCAAATATTCCTTTTCCTATTGTAACATCGATTATTGTGAAGGTTTATGTGCAAGTGACATCAATCTACCAATCTCTCAAGTGAGCAATAGGACTATATTGAAAGGATGGGCCAGAGCAGGAAGTAAGAGCCCCGGGACCTCCCAGCCCCAGGGAGAACAGGCGAGTGAGCTTCTCAGAGCTGGGACAGGGCAGGAAGCTGGCCCCCAGTGATGACTTGGGAGGCAATGATTTCTCCTGCCACCCCATAGAAGTCAGACCTACTCCAAATTATAATAGCAAATAATGTGTTAATAAAGAATAATATGGTTCAGGCTATCAAATTTCTAGGATTCTGATTTCACTAAATAAGAAGATAGGCTATTTAATTTTTTGTATATTTGTTTGTTTTAGAGACAGGGTCTCACACTGTCATCCAGGCTGGAGTACAGTGGCGTGATCATAGCTCACTGTAACCTTGAACCCCTGAGCTCAAGTGATCCTCCTGTCTCAGCCTCCTGAGTAGCTGGGGCTACAGGCATGTACCACTATACCTGGCTAATTTTTATTTTTAAATTTTTTTGTAAAGATGGGGTCTTGCTATGTGGCCCAGGCTGGTCTTGAACTCAAGTGATCCTCATGCCTTGGCCTCCCAAAGTGTTGGGATTACAGGCATGAGCCAGTGTGCCAGTCTAGGCTTATTTGTTGAGATGGGATTGGGTACAAAAGGTTAACATTTAGAGAGATCTCTCTGCATGGAAAATAAAAAAGTTGGAGATATCTATACATGGAGGGCATTTAGACTTATGGAAATTGATGGTTAGGCAAAATACTGGAGAGAGAGAAAGAGAGAGAGAGAGAGAGACAGACAGTGACAGAGATGAGCCAACTGAGCCAACATGAGAATCCCCTGGAAGACCAGTCAAAATAGATTCCTGGGCCGGGCACAGTGGCTCACACCTGTAATCCCAGCACCTTGGGAGGCCGAGGCAGGTGGATCACTTGAAGTCAGGAGTTCAAGACCAGCCTGGCCAACATGGTGAAATCCCATCTATACTAAAACACAAAAAAATAGCTGGGTGTGGTGGCACACACTTGTAATCCCAGCTACTTGGGAGGCTGAGGCAGGAGGACTGCTTGAACCCGGGAGGTGGAGATTGCAGTGAGCCAAGATCACGCCACTGCACTCCAGCCTGGATGACAGAGTGAGAGGCAGTCTCAAAACAACAACAACAACAACAACAACAACAACAACAACAACAAACAACAGATTCTTGAGTGTTACCCCCACTCCCATTTCCAACCCAGGTCTCTGATTCTTAGCTTGGGTTAGGGTGTAATAATTTACATTTTTAACAGATTCCAAAGATATTGATCCTGCCGATTGGAGCTTACACTCAGCACAATTTTCCTACCTCTTGGCTTTTACTGTGCTCCGGGCACCCTGTTGTCTTTACGCTTGTGCTAGCCCCAGGGCCTTTGCACTTCCATCTGCTTGGAAGGCCCTCCTCCAGATACCAGTAGGAATCAAGCTCTTACCTTTTCAGGTCCCTGCTCAGATGTACCCTTATTACTGAGATCTTTTCTAACCACCTTTCTTAAAAATAGCAACTCCCACCTGCCCACCTCCTGCTCCCCCGTTCCTAATCCCTTTCCTAGTTTGTCTCCATTCTTTCTTTTGCCTCCTAACAGACTGTACAATTTATTTACTTAGCTGTTTGTTTTATTACCTGTCCTTCCCACGAGAGCAGAGATTTATGTCCATTTGGCTTTTTGCTAAATCTCCTGAGCCTAGAACAGTCTTTGGAACATACTAAACATTCAATAGATATTTGTTGAGGCCGTGCATGGTGGCTTATGCCTGTAATTCCAGCACTTTGGAAGGTGAAGGCAGGAGGATCACTCTAGGCCAGGAGTTTGAGACCAGCCTGGGCAACATAGCAAGACTCCAACTCTACAAAAAAATTTTTAAAATAAAAATTAGCCAGGTGTAGTGATGCACGCCTGTAGTCCCAGCTACTCAGGAGGCTGAGGCATGAGGATCAGTTGAGGCCAAGAGTTTGAGACCAGCCTGGGCAACGTAGCAAGACCCCATTTCTAAAAAAAAAAAAAAAATAGCCAGGGTGTGGTGGTGACATGTGCCTGTGGTCCCAGCTACCCTAGAGGCAGAAGTGGGAAGATGGTGTGAACCCAGGTGTTGGAGGCTGCAGTGAGATAGGACCATGCCACTACACTCCAGCCTGGGTGACAGCGACAGCTTGTCTCTTAAAAAAAAAAAATTGTCTGATGAGTGAATAAAATGAATGAATGGACATTCTTGGATGTAGAATTGCAGTCTTAAGAACTTAATTCTGATGGAAATGCTTCCTAACCGATTGCCTCCCTATCTAAAATGAAATATAATCATGTCGCTCCACTTCTGAAATATCTAAATATCTCTCACACCCCGAGTGAAGCTGAAGCTCCCTGGCATTTGTTCATCACCAGGCACTGGTCGGGGCTGGGACACGACAGTGAACAGATGCGGGTGGCCTTTGTCCCCTTTTGCCTACAGTCCAGTTGAAAATAGGGCCTGCCTGTCTGTCTGGCCTCACCAACCACTATTTCCTGCTGGCGTTTCGCCTCCCAACCAAGGAGAAGCTCCTACAGGCCCCTGTGCTTCTTGCCTTCTCGCTTTCGCACGGCTGTACATCTGCGCGGAAAACCCTCCCGTCCTCCCTGACACCTGGTTGACTCCCACTCACTCTTCCAGCTCCGCTCAGACGCCTCATTCCCTGGGAAGCCTTCCCCGAGGTTCCCCTCTCCCATGCCCTAAATAACCCATGCGCATCTCTACGCTCAGCACGTTTTCATCACCACCTTTGCATATGTCTTTATACTGCTCTCCGTCAAGAATTCTTCAAAGATAGGCATCACGGCAGTGCTTTTTGTTTTAATAATTTTCTTGTATTCCAGATCCTCAAAATGTGTTCGCCTGTACACGGTGTATGGTATTTAATTTCACTTTATCACTTTCTTTTAGCCAAGCATTGTGATCAGAACCCAATAGATTTTTATAGTTAAATCCATCCTGCTAATAAAAAGCAGGGGAGTCAGTGATGGTAGAAAGCAGCATTTGTAATCCCAGCACTTTGGAAAGCCGAGGCAGGAGGATCACCTGAGGTCAGGAGTTTGAGACCAGCCTGGCCAACGTGGCGAAACCCTGTCTCTACTAAAAAATACAAAAATTAGCCAGTGTGGTGGTGGATGCCTGCAATCCCAGCTACGCAGGAGGCTGAGGCAGGAGAATCGCTTGAACCCGGGAGGCAGAGGTTGCAGTGAGCCGAGATTGTGCCACTGCACTCCAGCCTGGGCGACAGAGTGAGACTCTATCTCAAAAAAAAAAAAAAAAAAAAAAAAGAGAAGAAAAGAAAACAGCATTTGACCAGTGTTAATACACAACTCCTTAAAACAGTTTTAAGGAAGGCAGCCTTCCTTAAAGTCTGGAACTGTGACCACTGTTTCTCATAAATGAACAAGGACCAGTCGCAACACTGGCCCCAACAATAAAGCCCACTTTTTTGGGGATACCTGCAATGCATTTTGAAGACTCCTGAAAGCTTTTGAGGGGGCCTAATAAAAGCTCTTAATAATAGAGCAGGTCTAGTTTCTATTAGATCTTGAAATAGACATGCTTCCATCTCTCCCTAGTCTCTCCTTTGTAAACTATGAATTGTTTTCATGTTGGCTCTTAGAGATCTAAGCTTCTTCCTTTGTTTATGTACTTTTAACTTCTTTGTGTGGTTTTGGGAAGGTAGGCACAGATTTTTTCTCAAAAGTGAAATCAAGTTCTCAGTAGAAGAGGAAATACATAGTGAAGAGAAAGGAAAGTACCGTTCAAATCTTCAGAGAATGCCCCTTGTGCTCTTTACAAAGGAAATTCCCTTGGAAATGGTTATAACCTAAACTATTAATATGATCAGCTCATAATAACAGTGATAATAATATCTACTATTTGTTGAGTGCCATGCACATTACACGCATTATCTATAATTTCTGCGGCAACACAACACTGTAGGTCTTGTTAATTTCCATTGTATAGATTCAGAAATGGAGGCTCAGAAACACTAAGTAACTTGCCGAAAGTCTGTACCTAGAAGGAAGCAGATTTGTATCCAAGTCAATTTTTAAGACCTCCAAAGTGCATTCCGTTTTTTCCGTCATGGCTTAATTTTGAGCAAAAGGAGGCATGGGTTGATAAAGGGCTTGCAGTGCGAAGTCCCAGATTGATTTCTGGAGGAGCGGAGGGGAACCTTGAGGAAAGAATTGGAAGTTTAAGCGCCAAAAATCATGTTCAGCCACAGAACATTTCTGCCACCCCTTGAAATCAGAATCATGGCACCCGAGCGGAGCTCTGCAGACACCTGGAAATGTTCTGGGTCAACAGGGCCGAGCCCCATGATGAGGCATAGGCTGAGCCTCTGCAGCCCCCAGTCTGGGACCCTGGCATCCTTCTTGGTGTGTATTAGAATGCAGCTACTTATGGATTCTGTTGATTTTCAACGTAACCCTCATGGCAATCACAGTCACATCTCTGATTCTGCTCCTCCTCGCTGTGTGACTTTGAACAGGTCAGCCTGAATCTTCCAGAAGGGCCTTTTTTAAAATCTGTCTATATAGCAGGCTGAAACTGTTGTTTAATCCACTTTCCTGCCCAAAGACACAGAGTGCAATAACACAGTGGTCAGCAGTACAGGTTATGGTAGCTGACTCCTGAGGTTTGAACCACCAACCAACAGCTTACTAGTGGTGTAACCTTAGGCTAATGAGTTCTAACCTTTTCTGCATCTCAGATTCCTACTCATAGGCATGCTATGAGGGTTGCATTGTGTAATGTATAAAGAGGGAGTTTTTGGCACAGAGTACACGTTAAATAAAATATATGCTATGGTATTATTTCCATTATCAGCATCCACTAAGGGCGTGAAATCTGGCAGCTTTTGTCTGTATACAATACCGTCTTCTCCACTATGTTAGATGTCAATCCTTGGTTTGAGCCTCACAGGTAACTGCTGTGAGCTTTAATGAGACCCCGGGTGAATTACGTCTTGTAAGTTAATCATAGGAAACAGTCTTGTCCTAAATAACTGTGCCCTACATTCCAATTCCATCCCTGTCCTCTGAGTGCACCAAGTGTATCCTCCTTGCCGAGATGTTCGCCCTGCTCGTGTGTGAATAACTTAGGAGTGAATTCAAATGCATTTAAATAGCGCACAACCTTTCAGCAATTGAGGGTGTGCTGTTTGCCTTCCCATGGGAATGCCCGTCAGTCACATCTAAAGGTGCGTGCTCTGAACTTCAGCATTTACCCCTGAGGTGTTGCTGTGTCTCATCCTCAACTGTGTGGCGCAGTATTATCCACGCCCATAGGTCAACTTCTGGTTCCTTCTACCTTCTCAGGCCCTTGCAGCCCTACGTCACTCAGCAAGTCAGTGACAACACTGCCGAAAAATGATGGAGAACCCGTTTCATTCCATTTTTTAGGAGTTAGAACTAAAATTATATTTTACATCAGAAGGTAGTCTGTAGAGAAAAAGAGAAAATGCACCTGAGTTGTCTAAGTGTGTTCTTACAAAGGAAATTCTTTTGGAAATGGTTATAACCTAAACTATGATCAGCTAATAATAACAGTAATAATAATAATATCTATTATCTGTTGGGCGGTGATGTGCATATTATGTGCATTATCTATAATCTGCAGCAAGACTGCACAGCAGGTCTTGTTAATTCCAATTGTATAGATCCAGAAATCGAGGCTCAGGAACATTAAGTAACTTGCCAAAAGTCTATACCTAGAAAGTTGCAATGTTCAGTTCAAAGGGAAACCCACGGCGGGTCCCAGATCAGACAAAATGAAATGCCACAACCCCCAATTCTTACAATACTTACAGGCACCATGTGGCTGTTGTCTTATTTGTTGAGGGTTCAAGGCTTGTGTCAACACCTCCACCTGACAGACGAGGAAGTAGGCAGTAAGTTCCTGGCCTGCCCAATGGCTCCTAGTGACTCTGAGGGACATTCACAATGAGAATAGACAGCCTCTCACTTTAGGTGATGAGCGCTGTTCACTGAGAGCTGTCACCTGCCAGGATCAGTGGAAAGTTGCTGCTAGATCAAATATTTACACACTCATAAGTTGCTTCCTACTATAGTGAGTTCCTCATAATACAAAAGTACCTAAAATTCTGGGTTTTTAAATTTTAAAGTCACTTAAAAAAAAAAAAAAGCACAGATAGGCCGGGTGCAGTGGCTCACACCTGTAATGCCAGCACTTTGGGAGGCCGAGGCAGGCGGATCACCTGAGGTCAGGAGTTCGCGACCAGCCTGGCCAACATGGTAAAACCCCGTCTCTACTAAAAATACAAAATTAGCCAGGCATGGTGGCGGGCACCTGTAATCCCAGCTACTCAGGAGGCTGAGGCAGGAGAATCGCTTGAACCCTGGAGGCAGAGGTTGCAGTGAGCCAAGATCGTGCCACTGCACTCCAGCCTGGACAAGAAGACGGAAACTCCATCTAAAAAAAAAAAAAAAAAAAAAAGGACAGATAATATATTAGACTGCTATGTAACTACCATTAAAGTTAAACACTTTATCTTATTTGCTTATTGAAAGCAAGAGAGAGAGAGCTTGCTAAAGCCATGCCTCTCATCCTTTTTCCTTCCCTCCCCATTCCCTCCCCAGAAGGTGATAGTCTCCTACAGTAGGTCTCTAGCATTCCCTATTTGTTTCTGTCCTTTGCATGTGAATGTAGCATAAGCAGTATACACTGTTTTGTGTGTTTTTCAACTTTACAGAAATGCAGCTAGAACAGAGTTATCTTTTCCCAACTTATTTTCCATTCAACATCACATTTTTGAGATTTATCAATATGAGTGTTTTTGAATTTCATCCATTTATTGGATTCCATGGTGCAAATATACCACAGGATGTGTCTATGTTCTCCAGCTGAGGGACAAGTTACGTCTAAGTGTTCATTATTTACAAACAGCCAGGGCCTTTGCTCCTAGCGGTTCCTCTGCCTGCCAAGCTCCTCTTCCGGGAATTCATTCATTTGATGACCTTCTCAACATGTCCACTTAATTTGCTCCCTCTTCTTCCCATGTTTTTACTCAGTTATCAGTAGCATTGCCAGAGAAAAGACAGGATATCCAGTTAAATTTGAATTTCAGATAAACAACAAGTTCATGTGTAGTATAAGTATACCCCAAGTGCTATATGGGATATACTTACCCTAACAAAAGATTCACTGATTATCTAAAATTTATGTGGGAATCTTATATTTGTATTTGTTAAATCTGCAACTCTAATTGTGACATTCTCAGTGAGGCCATCGCTGTACAGCCTAGTTACAGTTTTAGCCTCCTCCCCAACACTTCCTATTCTTTTTTACTCTCTTATTGTTTTTACGCAGCCCTTATCATCAGTTTTCCTGCAATATATTTCCTTATTTATTTTGCTCATTACATATCTTTTTCCTCTGGAATGTAAGCCCTTTGCAGGCAGGATTTTTGTTTTGTCTTCTGCTATGTGAAACACAGTATGTGCTTAATAAATACTTGCCGAGCAAATGAATAAATGAATGAAAGGGTGCAAGGACTGCCTTTGTACGTGTCTCCTTTGTAGTGTGTGAGATTTTCTCTAGGATAAACATTTGGAAGTAAAATTGCTTTTTGTAGGGTGTGTGTCTTTACTAGGTATTGCCAATTTGCTGTCTGAAGTAATTGAACAAATTTCCGTTCCCATCAGTAACGTATAAAAGTTCCCATTTCTTAACACCCACAGTACCTTTCTTTCTTTACCTTTGCAATTGCAATAATTTTGATTTTTGAGTCAACAGTTGAGACCAGCATGGAAACATAAGATAACCACAAATGAATTCAAAATAAACAGTAATTATGAATCCAAAAGGTGTCAGATGTTCTTAGGTGCTTATTTAAAAGACGAGTTAATTATTATGGATGTACGAACAATTCTAAACCATGGTGTCTCTTGTGTAATAAAATAAACAGAAATTGCCCAAACTTAACACTGTCGCAATGCCATTTAAAAACTCATAATAAAAAACTTTGAAGAAAAACCATTTTATTTATTTTGCAACTAAAAAGGAGGAAGTCTTGCCTAAGAAAACCAAAATGAAAACCCAAATGCAAGTGGTGGAGAGTTCTTTAAGATCTGCTTCAGAATTGCCAGAAACATGCAACTCATGTCGAAAGAGAAAATTTGAAAAAGTCCTTTGTTATAGATATGGCCAATCTCTTTTAAGTCCAAAAGACGAGTTTGAGGTATATAAAGAAGCACTGTAATTAAAGGATACAACAACATGGCCTATTTTAATGTGTTCTTAATACATTCTTGGACAGCCATGAAATATGTTGTGAAACATTGTAAAAAATGGCCGCTATCTCTCACTCCTTCCTGTTTCATGGCTTTGTAATGTGACTGTGAAGTGATGTCTAGAAGTGAAATCTGTTTTTCTTCCACTTGAATCTGGGCTGGTCTTCCTGGTTTGTCTTGGCCAATAAAATGCAGGAGTGATAATATGCTAGTTCAAAATTTAAGTCTCCAAAGGACTTTGATGCTTCAATTTGATCTCTTGGAAGACTGCCTAGCTGCCATGTGAACAAGCCTGGGCTAACCTGCTGGAAGATGAGAGCAGGTGGATCAAAGCTGAGGCAGCCTAGTTATCTCAGCCCAGGCCTCAGAGAGGGGAGAGAACCCAGCTGACATCAGCAGTGTCATCCACTTGACTTGCAACTGACCACAGATGCATGAGGGAGAGGAGAACTGCCTTGCTGAGCCCCGCCTGGATTACCAACATATGCAATCATGCGCTACATAAATACTGGTTATTTTAAGCTATTATATTTTGCGATGGTTTGTTACTTAGCGGTGGTTAACTGGGACACAGGCTAACTTGGCTCTTCACCCTGCAGAAAGCAGATTTGTTAATTTCTTCATTTACTTTTCTTTTGCTAAATGTATGCTGATGAAAATTGTTGAATATGTTTTAATTTGCAAAGGATTTGATGGGAAAATAACTGATGAAGATTTTTTTTCCACAAATATGTGAGTGTTTTATTGAGCACAATATCAACTGGAACCAATAAACAATTACGCACACAGCTGGCACCCAGCAATGACACACAGCTGCATTGGAACATTTTGCCCCATGCATGTACCAGAAACCACGGCATCATTCACCAACACCATCCTGTTAAGCCTCTGGGAGTTTCATGAAAAAAAAAAAAAAAAAAAAAGTCTAGTGGTTTGAAAACTTGTCTTTTAAGGGAAATTATTAAGAAAATGAAAACTGCCTCTGAAATTTGACTTCAAAATTGTATTCTAGGTATATCCTTTTCCTTCTCAGCCAGGGAAAGTGCTATGTGGAGTTTTCAAACTCATAGATGAATTACTAGTTTTCTTCAAGGAGAACAAATACAAACAAACAAAAATCCTGACTACAGCTTTGAAAAATCCAAATAAATAACAGTAATCATGAAGAGTGGCTCACAAATTTTTTTTCAAAGCTGAATTTCCACAGTCTACCAGGGCAAAAGAAAGCTAGGAATGTTTTTTCCTGCACATGATAAGATCATTTCCAAAAAAGTAAAGCTCTGCAAATGAATGCAAATGTTGATGGTGAACAATTAATCTTTTGCAACCCCAAGTTCAGTTCATATTATGAAAATTATAGTGTTGGGGTAAAAATATAGAAAACAGCCTCCATTATCTCACTTCACTAAAACGGTTTTAGATACTCAAGAATTTAAAAGAGATTGACGAGCAAATCAGAGTTCATTCAGTTCACCACCTGCAAGAAAAAGCATTTTTTGACATTTTCACACGCAGAAGCCTAAAAACGGGCCACAGTTTTGTTGTATCTCAAGGAATCTCTTTTTATTTTTATTTTGGAGACAGAGTCTTGCTCTGTTGCCCCAGCTGGAGTGCATGGCACAATCTCAGCTCACTGCAACCTCCGCCTCCCGGGTTCAAGGGATTCTCATGCCTCAGCCTCCTGAGTAGCTGGGACTACAGGCATGTGCCACCTCGCCTGGCTAATTTTTTGTATTTTAGTAGAGACTGGGTTTCACTGTGTTACCCAGGGTGGTCTCGAACTCCTGAGCTCAGGTAATCCACCTGCCTCGGCCTCCCAAACCGCTAGGATTAGAGGTATGAGCCACTGTGCCTGGCCTCAAGGAATCTCTTTAGTGATTCTGCTGGACAAGCATACAAAGCAAAGAGAAAATCCTTTTACTCTGCGCCCACATATTTATGGGGTCTAGGTCCTCAAAATACTGAAGCACCCAAACAGAGAAGAGAAAGTTTCTAGAAACTGAATCTGACAGCTCCAGCTTTCTTCCCTTTTCTTTAATGCAACCCAGTTTCCCAAAATGAATATGCACAATCCAAATGCTTCTCATTTTTGTTTTTCCTTTATTTTTCCTAACAGTAAATATTTTAACTTTGACAATGAACCCTTTATATTATAGAAAAGAATGCAAAGTTTACAAGGAATGTAAGATAAACAATGAGACTAAAAAGCAGCTTCCTACAGTAGCAGCGTTGGGGACAACAGCAGGGATCAGGGCCCTTGTGCACTGCTGGTGGGACTGTGACATGGTGTAGCTACTTTGGAAAACAGCCTGGCAGTTCCTCAAAATGTTAAACACAGAGGGACCATGTGACCCATGCCTGGGTATATAACCAAGAGAAATGAAAACATATATCCACAGAAACTTGCACATGAATGTTCATAGTGACATTACACATAATAGGCAAAAGCTGGAAGAAACTAAATGTCCATCCGCTGATGAACAGATAAGCAAAATGTGATGTATCCACAAAATAGAATTTTTTTTTTTTTTTTTGAGATGGAGTCTCGCTCTGTCGCCCAGGCTAGAGTGCAGTAAGCGCGATCTCGGCTCACTGCAAGCTCCGCCTCCCGGGTTCACGCCGTTTTCCTGCCTCAGCCTCCTGAGTAGCTGGGACTACAGGCACCACCACCACGCCCGGCTAATTTTTTTGTATTTTTAGTAGAGACGGGGTTTCACCATGTTAGCCAGAATGGTCTCGATCTCCTGACCTTGTGATCCGCCTGCCTAGAATATTATTTGGCTGGGCGTGGTGGCTCACACCTGTAATCCCAGCAGTTTGGGAGGCTGAGGCGGGTAGATCACCTGAGGTCAGGAGTTCGAGACCATCCTGACCAACATGGTGAAACCCCATCTCTACTAAAAATACAAAATTAGCTGGGTGTGGTGGTGTGTGCCTGTAATCCTAGCTACTCCGGAGGTTGAGGCAGGAGAACCTCTTGAACTCAGGAGGCAGAGTTTGCAGTGAGCTGAGGTCACACCATTGCACTGTAGCCTGGGTAACAAGAGTAAAACTCCATTTCAAAAAAAAAAAAAAAAGGATATTATTCAGAAAAGAAATGAAGTACTGATACATGCCCCAACATGGATGAACCTTGAACACATTATGCTAACTGAAACAAATCACTTACAAAAGACCACATATTGTCTGAGTCCACTGATATGAAATGTGCAGAATAGACAAATCTATACGTAGAAAAAGTAAATCAGTATTTTCCTAGGGACAAAGGGATGGAGTTAATGTGTGTGGGGATGATAGCTTATGAGTACAGGATCTCTTTTTGGGGTGGTGAAGATGTTGTAAAATTGGGGCAATGGTTGCATGACTGTGAATATACTACAAATCACTGAATTGCGTACTTTAATAGATGAATTGTATGGTATGTGAATTAGATCTCAATAATAACAATAAACATAAGCATCCTGCTTTCATTAGGCCACCATCCCCAGGCTTCAGGCCACGTCTTTTGATCTTCTCTGCCATTAGGGTCTTTGGTGCTAAAGGGATGGGAGACATTCAAATAAGGGTCCAGCCACATCTCCTGAGGCACGTGATCCCCCTTCATTCATATGACAAACATCTACTGAGCTCCTGCAACATGCCAGGACCTCAGTAGATGGGGTATCCTTAGTAACTGTATCCTTAATACTAGTAGATGGGGTATCCTTAGTAAATGGGGTATCCTTAGTCACTTAGTAACTAGGACTAGTACTAAGGATACAGTTAGTGAACAAAATAGACTCCCAAAGTCCCTGTCCCTGTACTGCTGAAGTTGGCATTCTGGTGGGGGAGTTTGACAATGAACAAATAATAAATAAGTACATAGAATATCAGGCGGATATAAGCTGTAGCTCAGGATAGAGGATGGGGAGAGGCAGAGGCCTCTAAGAGACAACCATAGTGACTGGGGGAAGAGCTGGGAGGTGAGCTTGGCTAGCAGGTGAGGCTTGACTGCCTGTGGACCAACACCCCTCCCCCTCCCTGGAAAGGAAGCAGCTGAGGCCAAAGCCCTGGGCAGTCACTCAGCTGTGGCCTCTGCTCAAGAAGAGGAAGGCGCGGGCAGATGCCTTCTGTTGTCTAAAGCCAGGGATGCATGTTGGCCTAATTTCCTCTTTGGGAGGATTACTGGGCAGAGTATGCTGTGGTTTCAGTGAAACATTTTAGAAAGTTTCTCATGAGCTACTCAAGGTCAAGATGAAAACGTATACTCTTATCATAGGCAGACTTCTAACGGGTAAAATAACCATATACAAGGAATGTCAATTTCTGAAATAATATATCAAGTTATGAATAACGTATCCAATATGCTGATGATGAGTACTAGCAGTAATACTACTACCAACACTATGATAAATTAATATTATTAACAAGGTCAATAATCAGTGGCATTCAATATTATTAACAATAATAACAGCCGAATTCTAATAAGAGCTTCATCGATCTCTGTGAACCACAGGCCTTTTATTTTTACGTACTGATAAATACTTTTATTATCCCTTGGTTGCATTTATAAAATCCAATTTTTAAAATGACAAAAACTTAGCTTAAAAGCAAGATTCCAACAGGTCAAAGAGAGACTGATGGATTTAACAATGTGGAATGAAGATTTAAACAAACCAGCTACTTACATGTAGGAGGAGAAAAGCAGCATTAAAAAAACAAAACCCATACAACCTGAATGTTATTGATAGCAACCTGAATAGGAGGCTGAAGTGTGATGTGGTGGACCCCAAAGCTCATGCAATATTAGTATATGAAACAAACCACAAGACTGGGCAACAGAGTGAGACCCCATCTCTACAAAAAATAAAAAAAATTTGCACATGGCAGCGTGTGCCTGTAATCACAGCTACTCACGAGGCTGAGGCAGGAGTATTGCGTGAGCCCATGAGTTGGAGGCTGCAGTGAGCTAGGAATGCACCACTGCACTCCAGCCTGGGCAACAGAGTGGGACGTGGCCTCGAAAACAACAATAACAACAGCAACAACAGCAAACCACAACAAACCACAGTGTTCTCACTGGGAGTTAATGGGACCGACATATTAACAACATTATAGGGAGTACTGTGTTCTGTTTCATGGCTGTATTTTAAGACAGATGTTTGCAAATTTCATCAAATCCAGGCGAGAGCATTTAGGATGAGGAAGTGTTCAGGTTCAGCTTCAATGACTGAAGGGAATGGTGATGTCTAGTCCCCAAAAGAATAGCTCTAGCAGCAGGAAGGCGGGGGCCAGCGAATTGGAGCACGGTTTTCTTCGAGATTAGATGTGTTAAGTGCTGGTGCATGGAAGGAGGACCAACTAGGTGGGAAGGGTCAGGAAGCGGGGCTTAAAAGTGAGGCTGGGCTCGGTGGCTCACGTCTGTAATCCCAGCACTTTGGGAGGCTGAGGCGGGCAGATCACAAGGTCAGGAGATCGAGACCATCCTGGCTAACACGGTGAAACCCCGTCTCTACTAAAAATACAAAAAATTAGCCGGGCATGGTGGCGGGTGCCTGTAGTCCCAGCTACTCGGGAGGGTGAGGCAGGAGAATAGCATGAACCTGGGAGGCGGAGCTTGCAGTGAGCCAAGATCACGCCACTGCACTCCAGACTGGGTGACAGAGTGAGACTCCGTCTCAAAAAAAAAAAAAAAAAAGTGGGCAGATTTTGTGGTGACTGCACAAAGGGCTTTGTGCCACTCAGAGCTGCTACCCAAGGAGGTGGCTTTCTGGAAGCGGTGGGTGACTGTCCTCTCCCTGGAGTGTTCCTGCAGAGGCTGGGCACCACCTGTGCTCCCACTGCAGAGGGAATCCCTCCCTGCTCCCTGTGGGCGGTTGGCCTCCTGACCTCTGAGGTCCTTTCTGGCTCTTGGAGTCAGGGACCAGGCACGGCGAACAAAGAGCTCCAGTTGGGGGGTTGGCTCAGGCACTGTGGTTTCCCAACACTAGTAATTTGTATTCAGAGAACAAACACAACATTGTCTGAATTCACCACTGCTGAAGGCACAGACTTGGAGAAGTCGCGATGATCTGCAATGGCACTGACGGCAGGTCAACTGGAACTGCAAAATCTCTCAGGATGGAAGCCAGTATTTCATCTATGAGCCCTGCCACACCCTATGGCTGCCTGACTGTGGCTCTGGCTGTGAAGTCTTTAGGTTTCATTCCCTCTTCCCCACCAGTGATGGGTCTCAGGGAGCCCCGCTCAGCTCCATCATCTGCCTGGTCACCGCTGTAGGTTTTCCACTTTGGCTTTGCCTCCCATCTTCTTCCTTGGGTCTATGGCTGGTCCTCACACTCCGAGGCTCCTGGATCTCACTTTTCCTTTGCTTCTACATCTACTCTTAAGGCCCAGCCCTGCCCATTCCCCTTCTGGATTTTGGGGATCCCAGCCCAGGTCAAGGCCTTTATTGCCCTTGAGCGAAGGCCCAACTAGTGTGTAGTAATAGTGCCATTTATTGACTAATATATGCCAGATATTGAACAGTCTCTATTTCACCTAGTCCCATAATGACATTTCAGAGCAGGTGTTATACCCATTTTACAGAAGAGGAACCTGAGGCTCCAAGGCTCAGTAACTTGCCTGAGGTTCCCCAGTGTGTGGTAGAGCTAGAATTCAAATCTCTCTTTGTAGATTCAATGTACAATGTAGAATTCAAATCTCTCTGTAAATTCAAATCTACATTTTTCTCTAGTGTCTCATGCCGATCATGCTGATGTCAGCACCTCACTAAAACCATGCCATATTTTCAGTAAATATGTGTTGATTATTTCTTTTGTATTTGTTTGCTTGTTTTTAGGAGAAGAAAAACATTCTACCCATTTCCCCCCAAAAAAGAAAGAAACAGAAGAAAAAGATAATCTCACATGGCTTTGAAATAAACAGTGACCGAGCACATTTAAAACGAAAGCTTTGTGTGAGAGAAATCTGCTTTGAGGTTTTATACTTGGATTGTTCTAAGTAGGAAAAGAATTGTCTCTGTGTGCTCACCAAAGTTTTGGCTCTCAAAACAGTGTTTTAAAAAGTTTCAATATAGCAGGGATAACATACTTCCTGATAAAGATTCTCATCACCAAGAAGTGGCTTTAGTGTTATGAATACCAAGTCAGGTGACAAATTATGCAGCTCCTAGCTAGGGTGTGATTCGGATTGACAAACACAGGAGGGATAAGCATGCGGACATTAATATTGTTGGGAGATTCTTTAATTCTACCCAATTCTTCTATCTGGTTCTATCTTAATACCCATCACAGATTTTTTTTTTTTTTTTTTTTTTGAGACAGAGACTCGCTTTGTCGCCCAGTCTGGAGTACAGTGGCACAATCTTGGCTCACTGCAAACTGCAACCTCCACCTCCTGGATTCAAGTGATTCTCCTGCCTCAGCCTCCTGAGTAACTGGGATTATGGTCATGCACCACCATGACCAGTTAATTTTTATATCTTCAGTAGAGATGGGATTTCACCATGTTGGCCAGGCTGGTCTTGAACTCCTGGCCTCAAGCAATCCACCTGCCTTGGCCTCCCAAAGTGCTGGGATTACAGGCATGAGTCACCATGTCCGGCCCATAGATTTTATTTAATAATATACACACACTGTACTTTCATTCTCTCTAGGAGGTAAACAAACAAATCAAGGACTGTAAATATCAAACTCCAGAAAAGAGTAACCAAGCAGGACACAAACCCAACAGCTCACCCTTTCTCATTCCCCAGTTGGCAGGGCTGGCACCGAAGGTCCCTCTCTTTGCAACACCCGGCAAAGGGGACAGGAAATCTGAGCCACAGTTGGGCACTGGCACTCACAAGGTGCATGGCCTTGGGTGAGCCCTTTGATCAGTTTCTGCTCCTCAGTTTTGTTGCTGATAGCACAGGGAGTATTAGGATCTCAAAGAGCTGCAGGAAAGTTCAGAGGAGGTGGTGTGGGCAAGCGCACTGTCAACTGTAAAGCACTCTACAAAAAGTGATCACTATTACCTTAGTCAACAGGCATTTCCCAATGCGGAGAATTCAGCTGACCTGCTGTTGAAAAGGAGATACTCCACCTAAAACTGCCTCCAACGCTTTCTCTTCCCCGGCACTGATTTATTCTTCTCCTTTGTTTTCATTACTTCCTATATTGCATGTTTATTTATTTGTCCATTGTCTGTTTCCCTGTATTAGAATGTGGGTTTCTTGCAGGCCTGGCTTTGGTCTGTTTAGTTCTCTGTTGTATCCCCAGAGCCTTGAACAGTGCCTGGAACATACTAGGCTCAATACACCATTGTTGAATTAATGAATGCTAAATGACGTCTCCAGTCTAAATGACCCCCATCTTAGCCCCCAGCTCTGATATTATGAACAAGCAGTAAAAATGTCACGTAGAATTTTAGAAACTTGAACTTTCAAAGCAGGATGTTAGAGTGGTTCATTTATTTATTTATTTATTCATTCCCTTAACTAATTTTCAGTCAAGTACTATGTGCAAAGCTCTAGGCTCTGCTACATGTCTGTTACGAATATCAGTCAATACAATTTTCTTTTTTTTGAGAGAGAGTCTCACTCTGTCGCCCAGGCTGGAGTGCAGTGGTGTGATCTCGGCTCACTGCAACCTCCGCCTTCCGGATTCAAGTGATTCTCCTGCCTCAGTCTCCTGAGTAGCTGGGATTACAGGTGTGCACCACCACACCTGGCTAATTTTTATATTTTTAGTAGAGATGGGGTTTTTCCATGTTGGTCAGGCTGGTCTCGAACTCCTGACCTCAGTGATCCGCCTGCCTCGGCCTCCCAAAGTGCTGGGATTACAGGCATGAGCCATTATGGCCCGCCAGTCAATACTGTTATAAAACAAAGCAAAATGGTTTTTTGTAAAAAAAAAAAAAAGTTTTCAAATACATATTTAAATGACAAATGCCCCCCTAATTTCCTATTTATGCCCAAATGATTCTATCTGATGTCTTCACAGCTGATTTACAGGCATCTGTGGTCTGGTGGCTTCTTTCTAGAATTAGGAAGCTCGTCTTAATTTCCAAAGTGACATCTAGTTAGATGCCTAGGGGAAGGTATCGTATGGTCCAATTTCTTCCACACTTGTTTCTAAACTCATTGTAATTACTGGAGATGTGGGTTTCAGAGAGGGCATGAATAAGTACAGTTGATGTGTAGGAAAAAAAAAGTCTCTTAGCAGAAAAGGTTAAAAAGAAAACTCCTGCTCAAGCGCGATAAGTTTTAAACAAGCCAGTTGTCCGTGACTTTGTTTATACTGCAGTTGGGTATTGTTTGACTTAGGAAGCTGTTCAGTCATCAAGGTACTAATGAGTTAATAAGTAAGTAGATGCCTATATTTTCCAATTACGTGCCCCATTTTATTTCTGGGTAGTAACAGTGTGAATAATTTGGCAGGGCGGGTCCAAGAGAGAAAGAAAACTTAGAAAAATCTTCAAACCTTCAGAAACATCACTGGACTTAGAGTGTAGAAAATGCTTCATAGTGAGATCATATATAAATTAAAATGAATTTAATGTATATAAAATTTTAAAAAATTAATTTGTATAGGATTAAATTAATTTTATATAAATTAAAATGTAGCAATTAAGTGGAGGAATACTTATTTCAAAATTCTAAGTAATTCAAAAAATTGGATTGAGGCCAGGCGTGGTGGCTGTAGCCTGTAATCCCAGCCTTTAGGAGGCCGAGGTGGGCGGATCACTTGAGGTTAGGAGTTCGAGACCAACCTGGCTAACATAGTGAAACCCTGTCCTTACTAAAAATACAAAAATTAGCCAGGCGTGGTGCCATGTGCCTGTAATCCCAGCCATTCGGGAGGCTGAGGCAGGAGGATTGCTTGAACCCAGGAGGCAGAGGTTGCAGTGAGCTGAGATTGCACCACTGCACTCCAGCCTGGGTGACAGAGTCAGATCCTGTCTCAAAAAACAAACAAACAAACCAACAAACAAACAAGCACAATTGCATGTGCGTCTGACCTAGCTTACATAACACAATAGGGACCATCAAAGAAGCCAATGAGAACTTCAGAAACTATATCCCCCACCACAGTCCTAAATCTCTCCTGTCTCTTAGAAGGAGAGCAAGATTTTTAAGGTATTAAAGGGTCTACAGCAACTGAGAAAAGTCATCAGGTATAAAACAATCACAGAGCCACTCCAAATCTTTACAAAACCAGTTAGATGGAACAAAAAGATCCAGCATTTAACATTCCTCTGGCATGTAGGCATTTTTTTTGGCAGAAGCAGAACTTTGGAGCTACTGACTCAATGCTATCCTCCCTATCTCCATGTTTTTGTCTCCTTAGGACAATCTTGTTCTCAAAAGCTATGATGAGATTCTTGAACTGAATGCCTTTAAGGTGTCCTTTACATCCTGCCTGTCTTCACCCAGTCCTACCTGGGTATTTTGAGAGTGTGTTAAATACTTTCATCCAGAATGCAGATTTTTAAGGTGATTATAGGAATTCTTTCTAGGTAGTAAGAACCTACATTACAATACAACCTTTGGTTGCATACAAATTTGGGCATTGTGTTTTTGCAACCAAAGTCCACAGCACTTGAATTACACTACACACTTACAGGTGAATAGTGGAAAACCACTTGTGTCGAAAGGGTATTTCCCTGTCATTACTGCGGTGTCGGAAATTCAACACTGTGTTCTCCCATGGGAACGTTCTTTTTAGACATGCGTCCTGCACTTGGCTTATAAAATCATTCACTATTATTCCAAAATTTTGTACACATGTCATGTTTGTTTGGGCTTGAAAGCCAATTTTTGTATTCAAATCTTTGCTTTTATTATTATTTTTTAATCCTTCCACTTAGCATGTGACCAGTTATATGCAGGTGCTTCAATAGTAGTGTGGTAACTAACATTGAATCAATTCTCACTGTGTGCCAGGCACTGCGCCACACATGTTACCTATCATAATTCACTTAATCCTATCATCCCCATTTTACAGATGTCTTAGTCTGTTCAGGCTGCTATAGCAAAATACATAGACTGGGTTCTATTATGAATAATAGCAATTTATTTCCTACAGTTCTGGAAGCCCAAGATCAGGGCACGAGCACCACTGGATTTTGGTGAGGGCTCCTGTTTCCCCTTGCAGACGGCTGCCTTCTGGCTGTGTGCTTACATGGTAGAAAGGACAAGGGACCTCTCTGGGGCTTTTCACTTTTCTCTCTCTTTTTCTTTCTTTCTTTCTCTTTCTTTCTTTCTCTCTCTTTCTTTCTTTCTTTCTTGCTTGCTTGCTTCCTTTTTTGACAGAGTCTCACTCTGTTACCCAGGCTGGAGTGGAGTGTGCAATCATGACTCACTGAAGACTTGACCTCCTGGCCTCAAGTGATCCTCCCACTTCAGCCTCCTAAGTAGCTGGGACCACAGGCATGTGCCACCATGCTTGGCTAATTTTTGTATTTTTGTAGAGATCAGGTCTCAGTATGTTGCCCAGGCTGATCTCAAACTCCTGGGCTAAAGTGATCCTCCTGCCTTGGCCTCCCAAAGTGTTGGAATTATAGGCGTAAGCCACCATGTCTGGCCTGGTGCCTCTTTTATAAAGGTACTAATACCACTCATGAGGGCTCAGCACACCCTCATAACCTAATGGCCTGTCAAAGGCTCCACCTCCTAATATCAGGACCTTGGGGGCTAGGTTTCAACAGATGAATTTTGGGGAACACAAACATTCAGGCCATAGCAGCACATAAGGAATGGAGTCTTGGAGTTAGTGAGAGACGGAACTGCAATTCAAACCCAGACAGTGTGGTTCCAGTGCTCTTACATTATTTTACATTGTTTCTTGTGGCAACATTTCCCTCCGTGTATGTTAAGAATTTAGAAATGTTATATGGTGACTGCTAGGGACTAAATTGTATTCCTCTCCCCTAAATTTATATGTTGAAGTCCTAACCTCCAATGTGATGGTTTTTGGAGATGAGGCCTTTGGTAGGCGATTAGGTGTAGATGAGTTCTAAGGGTGGAGCCTACATGTTGAGACTAGAGCCCTTAGAAGAGGAAGAAGAGAGATCAGAGCTTTCTGTCTCTGCCACCTGAGGACACAGCAAGAAGGTGGCCGTCTGCAAGCCAGGAAGAGAGCCCTCACCAGGAATGGAATCTGCTGGCATCTTGATCTTGGACTTCCAGCCTGCAGCACAGTGAGAAATAAATGTCTGTTGGTTAAGCCACTCAGTCTATGGTATTTTGTTATTGCAGCCCCAGCTCATGATGACAGTGACAATTCATCTGTCTATCCCTTACATTGGTGATAATCAGTGAAGAATTTAAAAAAAAATAGAAGATACTACGTAAATAAAGACAGGCAATGGTCTTTAAGATCAATGTCAGTACATGTATTATGGCAAGTATTAAATGATCTTATAGAGCCGGAAAATATATGTGGTCTAACTCTTTTATTTTATAGAAGAAAGTAAAACACAGAGAGGTTAAATGACTGGTTTAAGGTCATGTAGAAGTACATACAAGTAGTATACAGGTGGTTTATTTTATTAGATTACAGGTGATTATTTTCTAGCTATGAGGTAAGTGCAGTCTGCTCTAAAAATAAAAAGCTCTCCTCCTGCTCAAACCTCTACTTGAACTAGAGGGCAAAATTCCTGCTTTATTATTCTAATGACAAGATCATACTGCTTCTGACTAGAAAATGCCAAAACAGGAGACAAAATTAGCATCGTATGGTGCCAGTTAAAAATTATTTAGAAACCCACAAGTTCTGTGCTTTGTAAATTTTTTTCTCTCTCTCTAGGACATAGTAGAGCTGAATCATTACAATGAGGCATGTGACAGAAATGTTGACTATTTCTGCCATGTCTGTCTATTTATGACTTCTTCAGACTACAGTAATTGTCAGCAATAAATAGACTGTATTCAAATGGCAGGATTGATTTGCCATTCAGGATTATAACCAACTGTGAGCAGTTCATTCTTTGGTTAAATTATGCTTGTAAGAAGTGAGAAAATGGGATGAGAAAAAAATGCGCTCAGTCCGTAATGATAACCTAGGGTAATCATGTATTTTCCTGAAGGAAGTAATAAGGAACACACACCTTGGACACACAATAAACAGCATGGTGGGAAACCCTAGAGTGGATGGTCTGTATCGAGTGAGGTTTTCCAGGGCAATTTTATTCAAAAATCTCTGTCTCTTTGTTTGAATCTTAGAAGCATCAATATATGTTTCCTTGAAGATGGTGTTTAAGGCCATCCCTTTCATCTAAGGAGAATCTACAGTGTATATGTAAATAAACAGCTTTCTTCTTCAGGTGTCCACAAAACCCATGACCGTTATGATGTCAAGGAACTAAAGCACCCAACCTCCATACAAGTGTTCCTGAGTGCGACATTTTCTACTTCCAAACTACTAGTACCACGACTTTAGACTTAGGCTCTGTGGGCAGGTCCCTTATCTGATGAAAGAGGAAACAATGCTTCTGCTCACACATGTGTGCACATACGTACACACACATAAACCGGGTATGTTAGCACAGCATCATGTATATGCTATGATACATTTATTCTAATCGGCAAATGGCCCAAACCTATGTTGACCATAAGGTTTCATCACTTTTTTTAAAAAACAGCTATACCACACTTAATGCCTCACACCGAGATCAAGGTCTGCTAAAAATCAGATTTTTTTTTAAACCTGGACTATTGTAAAGGTAGGCCATGTTTATCTTATACATAAGCAGTTGATCTTTAAGATATTTCATCTTATTGGTGCTAGCTAGTCCTAACAGATGGCTAAAGAATTCACTGACGCAAAGAAGCATGGTTGAGTCTCTGTGATGTGCCAGCCGTGGGGAGGAATGGAGAGGTGAACATGCCACCACCCTGTTTGCAAGGTTGGCACAGTATTGAAGGGGAGATAGACAAAATAAACCTGCAAGTCGCAAAGCAATGTAATGATAGAGGCAGCATGTGCCACATGTCAATGACAAACCATGTGAGAGGGATCAACCATCAGGTTGGGGTGGGCTGCAGCTAGGGGAGAGGCAGTGGAGGCTGCAATTCAGCTGCGCATCTAAAGTTAAGAAGAAGCTTTTTAAGATCTTGAAGCTATTATTCCCCACTTTTATACTATGTGCCCATCTCATGGACATGCTGTCTCTGTTGCCCAATGAGGGAATGGCTAAAAATGACTCAGTCTGTGGAACATGGCCTCCTTCAGTCTATTGTCCATGCCATGGCCCGAGTAATCCTTTAAAATCGTAAGCCAGATCACATTACACTCCAGCTGAAGTTCCTCCAATGACTTCTCATCTAATTAAGAGTAAAAGCCAAAGTGCATGGGCCAGCCTAAAAAATCAACATTATTTGGAAATCTCCTTTCTACCCCATCTTATCTCCACCTACTTTTCTTCTCTTTCCTTTTTTTTTTTTCCCAGTCATCAGAAAAGCCATGCTCCCACCTCTAGGCCACCACACTTACGGTTCCCTCTGCCTGGGACTCTCTTCCCCCAGATAGCATTTCTCGCCGTAAAGGAAGGACTTCTCTCAGGGAGAAGCAGTCCCTGACCACTCAGTCAAAACCACATTCTTTTCACATTACTCTCCATCCTCCTAGACTATTTTATTTTTCTTCATGATGTTACTCGTCATCTGACACAGTACAGATTTTATATTCGTTTATTTCCTGTCTACCCTAAGTCCTCTTAAAACGGAACTTTCCTGAGCATGGGCACGGGCATGTTTTATTCTCGGCGTTATCCCTGATGTCTAGAAGAGTACCTGTCATAGTGTGTTCAGCAGACATCTGTTGAAAGAATGACTTCCAGCACTTTGGGAGGCTGAAGTGGGCGGATCATGAGGTCAGGAGTTCGAGACCAGCCTGGCCAACATGGTGAAACCCCGTCTCTACTAAAAATACAAAAAATTAGCTGGGCGTGGTGGCGGGCGCCTGTAATCCCAGCTGCTCGGGAGGCTGAGGCAGGAGAATCACTTGAACCTGGGAGGCGGAGGTTGCAGTGAGCCGAGATCGCACCACTGCACTCCAGCTCTGGTGACAGTGCGAGACTCCGTGTCAAAAAAAAAAAAAAAAAAAAAGAATGACTTAAGAGAGAATGCAACTGGAGCATTTCTTCATTAATACAGCCTGCAATTGTGGTGGCACAATGGGCAAGATCTGCAGTTACTTCTTTCAAGGAAGAGATATCACAGGGATGGTGGGGTTATCCCACTCCTGATCAGAATTTAGATTCACTGACTGCACCAATGGTGGGACTTGATCTTGACCACTGGGCCAAAACAGATGGAGATATACATTAAACAAAGAATTCTCTCTAATCACCTCTTCTATTATCAATCAAAAGTATTTGTATATTTACTTTTGTGTACAAAAATTTAACCTCCTGAATCTGATCACTTTATCTTCTGTTCTTGATCATTCAAACCACTTTCCCAGAAAAATTTAATTGCACAAAAGGCAGCATGCAACTACTCTTTAATTTTAGTTTCTGTTCCTTCTTTAAAATCCATTTTCAGTGTAACAATATCAGGCCCAGTGAAAGTTTCTATTGTAGTGAAAGGCCTTTTTTTTTTTTTTTTTTTTTTTTTTGAGATGGCGTCTCACTCCGTTGCCCAGGCTGGAGTGCGGTGGCGTGATCTCGGCTCACTGCAACTTCCGCCTCCCAGGTTCAAGCAATTCTCCTGCCTCAGCCTCCTCAGGAGCTGGGACTACAGGCACGCACCACCACGCCTGAATAATTTTTTGTAATTTTAGTAGAGACGGGGTTTCACCGTGTTAGCCAGGATGGTCTAGATCTCCTGACCTCGTGATCTGCCCACCTTGGCCTCCCAGAGTGCTGGGATTACAGGGGTGAGCCACTGCACCTGGCTCTTTTTTTTTTTTTTTTAGTATAAAATTTCCCTTTACCTCATGCAATTTCAAGTTATCAATCAGTACATTTATATGATTGATTGAATTTGGTGTGTGCTAAAAATTTGCTGCTCAAGGAAATCAACTTTTTATTTCTCCTATTAGGCGTCTGTTCATCGTGTGTGGTTCAAGGAGGAAATTCGTGGCTGCAGAGATTTGAAAACCACAGACGAGGGGAATATATTCAACCCAGTTTTGACCTGTTTCTGCTTCTGTATATTGTGCATTAACTAGAAGTGATGTGAAGAAATGGAACAGAAGAGAAAATGAGGCTGTGTATTGGAAAACATTTGTCAGCCTGCCCTGGCCAACTGTGAACACAGATTCCTAGAAGAATCAGTGAAAATCTCATCACTGGGGTTATTTGCAGCCAGACTGGTTCAGATAGTTGAGATTTTACTGTAGGGAGTGATTGTTTCTGGACCCCTTAAGGCCTGGGAGAAGGAGGAGTGATGATGATCTCATTGTCTATTCCCTTTTGTGATGGGTATTGATTAGTGCCAAGCCAATACCCAAGGCAATTCCAGTCCATAATAAAAAGCAACACAACAGCAGTCCCAATGATCAGTCAGCAATTTGGAAGCCAAAGGCAAAGATAAGAAGCCTGCTAGAGATTTACTTGCAGGCTTTATAATGTCATCTCCTTCAAACACTAGCAGAAAGCACAGTATTTCCTTTTGGTCCACCAGCTGCTGTTGAAACAGAGTTTTGATTGTAGTAAGACAGGACATTTGTTTCACTCAGGGCTCACTGACCATGCTGGTCTTCATGTCTTCTACTTAAGACAGTGTCCTTATACAAGCAAATAAGAGAAATGTGCCCGACACGACAATGTACAAGGATACACAGAATGAAAATAACCAAGACACCTAAAAGACCCACATACTTTTAGAGCAGAAAAATAAATTCCACTGAGGATCACTTCTGGAATTTTTATCTTTATTCCTACTGATTGGATTTCCCACCTTTCCAAAGAAGGTAACATGGTCAAGTTCTTCCAAGTCCTAAGAGTCCAACCCAAGCCTTCATTTAAGTTTTCGATTTAGAGACCAGGTGTGGTGGCTCACGTCTATAATCCCAGCCCTTTGGGAGGCTGAGGCGGGCAGATCACTTGAGGTCAAGACTTGAAGACCAGCCTGGCCTACATGGTAAAACCTTATCTCTACTAAAAATACAGAAAAAATTAGCTGGGCGTGGTGGCACACACCTGTAATCCCAGCTACTGGGGAGGTGGAGGCAGGAGAATCGCTTGAACCCGGGAGGCAGAGGTTGGAGCCGAGGTCGTGCCACTGCACTACAGCCTGAGCGATAAAGCAAGACTCCGTCTCAAAAAAAAAAGAAAAAAGAAATTCTGTTGAGAATGAAGCCCAGTGTCATCATTTGCTCCCCTAACATGTAAAACCATCTATGTAGAAAAACTGATTCTACTATAATAGAAATGTTTTCCAGAACCTAGACTCCCCTAAACTCATGGCTGCCCATGAATTAGTGCTTGAAGATTGATTTTTACAGCTTACTGAATCATATATTGGTATCTGATTTTTCTTACAGCACTCAAGAAGTTAAGAATTTTCTATTTCAGTTGGATTCAAGTGGTTTCTGCCTTTTCTCAGGGTACAAGTTCTACAAGGAGCTGGGAGATAATTTTAAAATAGCCAAAAAATACCCTTTGCATGAAGAAACGATCAGAACAAGAGTCTAGTTATTTCCATTAGGCTGTTCTCTTCCACAAGTGATGCTAGCATGATAGTAAATGCCAGAACTATAAATTCTATAAATGTGTAGAGACTGTCCATACAGAAGGGAAGGCCATCATTTCATAACAACATATGGAAAGTAAACACAACTTGATCTTTAGATTTTAAAGTAGTTGGCAGTGTTGGAAATTCAAGAAACTTGAATTCATTTGGAGCATGTAAGTTAAGATGGAGCTCATAAGAAATGTAACAGATTTTTTTCCTTGATATTATTTTTAGAGTCCATTTTCAGAATTCAACTGAATTGTATTTAGAATTTAAAATTATAGCTCAATGATCCATTTTTAAAAAGAGAAATTCAGCTGGGAGGAAAAGGATAGTTATACTTAACATACCTTTTTTTTTTTGTTTTCTGAGACAGGGTCTCGCTCTATTGCCGAGGCTGGAGTGCAGTGGTGCAATCTTGGCTCCTTGCAGTCTTGACCTCCCAGGCTCAAGCAATCCTCCTACCTCAGCCTCCCAAGTAGTTGGGACTATAGGTGCATTTCACCATGCATAGCCAACTTTTTAAATGTTTTGCATAGAAGAAGTCTTGCTACGTTGCCTAGGCTCGTCTCAAACTCCCGGGCTCAAGCAATCCACTCACCTCGGTCTCCCAAAGTGCTGAAAGGCCCAGCCTTACTTAACATATCTTTAGCTGGATTTTTTTTTGTTTTAAGTAGAAGAGAAAAACAAACTCTGAGCAAACCAAGTTTGTTTTTCTCTTCTACTTAAAGAAAAAATCCTAAACTCTGAATTCTAATTAATGAAAATTAAATTATTTACACAAGTACTTGGATTGGCATTTATATCCTGGCAAATGATCTAAATGCACATTTTTTAAAGCCGTGGGATTAAAAAGATAAAGACCCTTACTAGAAGACTAGCAGTTGGTTTTTTATTTTAGCTGCTCCGTTTCATTTCTTTTTACAGTCAGTGATAAATGGAGATCATATATTCTCCTTAATGGCCTGTTTGTGATTTGGCATTGTGCTGAGGCTGGCTGGCAGTGGCTCTGAGGATACGTGGGGGTGTCCCTGGGCAGGAGAGAAGATACTGCTGAAAGTCATGCCCCATCCCCTTTCCCTCCGCCCCAGTGCTAGGGGCTGGCTGGGCCACTCAGCCAGCACAGACGGCCCAGTGGGCACAAGTTACAGGGGACTTCTTCCAGCCTCCTTTTTCCTCTCCCTTCCCGCCTGTTCAGAGACGTGCAACAGAATAATGAGAAGCAGGAGGCCTCCTTGAAATAATGTCACATGGAATTCTCAGTTTAATAAGGCCTCCAGTTTGTTCCAAACATGCTTGAGCATTTGGTGGCGTATTAGAAATTGATCTGAAAGTAACCGGACACGCTTGGCACCCTTTTCTTCTTGCGCCAAACCATTTTGTTATTCTCACGTTTTATTTCCTTATTATTTGTAAGCGTGTTTGGCTGCACAGCAAGCCACACATTATTTGTGGGATGGTAGCCTGCAGGAGTTTTTTATTTTTAAATTAAGCTGCCACTTGACATATAAAATGTAAATTTTCCATAATCATATCATCACAGTGACAATTCCATGTTTCATAATTTGTGCAGGCTCCATTCTCTTTCGGCATGGAATGCTTAGCAGCCAGTCTGGAGAACTTGCCGTGTGTTCTCCAGGCTGAGTCCTTGCTGAAGACCACCCTGAGCTGGAGGTACAGCGTGCTACCTGGACACCTTTTGTGCCCACCTGGCAGGTGCCGAGCTGCCCGCCTAGTACGCCCTGGGTCACCTGCTCACCCGAGTGCTGCACCTTGAAGGTTTGCCATGGTAGAGCCTGGTGGGGGAGCAGTGTTGTCCCTTCCAGAGTGAAAACCAACTTATGAAGATAAGAACCAACATCACCTCTGGAAGGAAAATCCAGAACAACTGGTTTAAAGTCTGGAATTTAGGCTTATTTTGCCACCTGAAAAAATCGGGGGACAGTAGGGAGGGAACAGCACTCCCCAAAGCTGGAGGCCTAGTTTCTATTAGCGGTTCTAAGTCATTCCCGAATATTAACTTAGGCAAAATATTTATAACTTTCAGTATTTCAGTTCTCAGCAGGCAACATGGCAGTAGGCTGTAGTGGTAGAGACGGGATCTGCTGTCAGAGTCTGTTGTGAGTTCGAATCTTGGCTGTGCTACTTACTAGCGCTATGATGGAGGCAAATTAACTTGAACTTTCTTTGTGTCAGTTTGCTCATCTATTAAATGGGCATAAATACTCTCATAAGGTTGCTGTGAAGATTAAATTAGATATTCCATGAAAATCATACAGCAAAGAGCCAGGTACATAATAAACATGCAATAAATATTAACCAAAAGGATTATAATAATTATTATTCAGTGCCAGGACATGGAGTGAGAATTAACAATTTTCTCTCCAAGAAAAAAATACATTTAATTTCCAGACAGAAGGGATATGCAACTATAACACCCTATTTCAAACTTGGTGAGAAGATGGAGATGACTTCACTCATGCAGAGAACTATGTATTTGTGGAGGACTTCCAGCTTGCAATCCCCATAGGCTCAGCCGGGTCTGCACAGGACTGAATGAGGCTCTACCTCCTTCACTCACTACGCCCTGCTTTCATCAAAGGCGTTCACTGCATTTAGTGGCTTGTGTGGTTTTGGCTCAGAATGGTAATAAAGAGGTGACGAGTGACAAGAGAGGGCTCCTGCTACTCTCTGGCTTCTCCGTTAAGCGTCTGATAATGCTGGTCTCTGCCTGATAAGCCGCAGGGGTTACTTGTCCTGCGTGAGCCTTTCAAGGAGTCAGAAAGGAAACCTCAGCTCTGCAGACCCATTGATGGCCGCGGAGGCTCAGGGACATGCCTAGGGATTGTTTTTGAATGAGATATGGTTTGTCCCTGTGGTGTTGCAAATGATTCTCTCTAATCTACTGTAAAACCCAGTCCCATGCAAAGAGTGTCACTGCCAGACATTCCCGAAGGGTCTGGGGGGAAACAGACAGATACAGGGACTGCAGCTTTAGGAGAAAATGTTGTTTGAGGGAAAGAAGGCTTAAACAGGAATATAACAGTGTAGAATTAAGAATAAAAAGGCAAAAGAGCCTTTAATTGCTATAGAATCCCAGAGCAGTGGTTCTTAACCTAAATTATACTGTTATTTAGAAAGATTTATAAAATTTTAGCTTATTTGTTAATTTTTTTTTAAGTCGGTGTCTTGCTCTGTTGCCCAGTTTGGAGTGCAGTGGTGCCATCACAGCTTACTGCAGCCCCAAAATCCTGGACTCAGAAGATCCTCCTCCCTCAGCCTCCTGCGTAGCTGGGACTACAGGTGCACACCACCATACCTAGCTAATGTTTAGAAACTTTCTGTATAGATGAGATATCTCTATGTTGCCCAGGCTGGTCTCAAACTCCTAGCCTCAAGCGATCCTCTCACCTCAGCCTCCCAAAGCCTTTGGCCTAAAATGTTAACTTTTTTGATGTAAGGTGTTGAGCCATAAAGAGGTCAGGGGGAAGAGGAGATTAGAGATGGTTTAACCCACCAATATGTTTCCAGGAAAGGAAGCTGATTCTGAAGAGACTCAGTGAGTTGCCCAAAGTCCCAGAGCTAAGTCAAGGCCAAGGCAGAACCAGAATCCACTGACCTCCAGCTCTAGGGCTGTTATGTATTCCCCCACCTACCCCTTCTGGACTGCATGACTCTAGCTAGCAAGAGCTGCAGTTTTAGCACTGGCCAAATCCATTCTTTTTCTAGGCTTCATCCATTGCTGTGCCCCCCGAGGACCCTTGTACCAATGACCATGGTTTCTGATGAGTTCCTCTGCATCCTCCACGTCTCAGAGTGGAGATTTCACTGTTCATTCCCCAGGAAAGACCTTCCTGACTCCCAGGGCTAGGTTGGCTGCTCCTGCCCTGTGCAGTAAAGCCTTTGCCCTATCCCCTATCCCTGCACATCTCACGTGGGGTGTAACTGCCTTTTCTTGAGGGAGTTAAAAAACATGCAATCAAGGTTGGGTGTGATGGCTCATGCTTGTAATCCCAGCACTTTGGGAGGCCACGGTGGGCAGATCACCTGAAGTCAGGAGTTTGAAACCAGCCTGGCCAACATGGCAAAATCCCATCTTTACTAAAAAAAAAAAAAGAAAACAAAAAAGCTGGGTGTGGCTGTGTGTGCCTATAATCCCAGGTACTTGGGAGGCTGAGGCAGGAGAATCGCTTGAACCCGGGAGGTGAAGGTTGCAATGAGCCACGATTGTGCCACTGCACTCCAGCCTGGGCAATAGAGCAAGACTCTGTCTCAAAAACCAACCAACCAACCAACCAACAAACCAACCAACCAACCCCCTTCTACACAATTAATTAGAAACGTAAAGATGAAGAATTAAGAAAGGATAAGGCAAATGGCCTCTTTCATTCCCACAGAATCGTAGAGATGTATTCCCAACCCAAATTCTATTGCTCCCTGAGAAAACATTTTTGTCCAGACCCATTGACCAAGTCTAAGTTTTGCAGAAGCAATAACCTGGTCCTCTGCTTTGTCCTTGGTTCCTTTAGAATCTAGCACAGTAAGTGGCTCATAGAAGGTGCTCAACAAATGTTTGTTCAATGAAAGTTGAATGAATGCTTTAATGTTAGCTAACTAACATTAACATGGGTCATGTCCTCTCTGTGGCTTTTCTTCTTCCAGCTCAACATCTCCATTTTTTTCTGCTTCTCATAGACAGTGTCTAGAGTCTTCATCTCCTGAAAGCCCCTTCTGGACAAACTCCAGGTTTCCAGGTCTGTTTAGCTGGTGACTTTGCAGATGCCACACCTTGTTCCATGAGGAGAAGGCGGGGCAGTCTCTCTTGCTCCTCCTAGGAGTCTCTGTATTTCTAAGGAAGTGACTTACAATTGTGTTGCCTTCCTTAATCACCAGCCAATACTGTTGGTTCATTTTCAACTTATACCCATTCAAGGCTATGCTGTATGTTTAGAAGGGACTACTCCCTGGGACTTACAGTCTCTTTGAGTAAGTTATAATAGTAACAACACCCATAAAATGATAGTGAATGATGATGTCTTAATATACAGGTGTGTGATTACTCCAAAAAGTAATTGATTTTATTCATTATAATTAAAAAATAGCCCAAGCACAATAACCCAATGTGGGTTATTGTTGAGCCAATCAACACTTTCTTCCCCCTACAACCATGCTTGACTAGCTTAAAAAAATATTTCTAAAAGGCTGGGTGCGGTAGCTCAAGCCTGTTATCCCAGCACTTTGGGAGGCTGAGGCGGGTGGATCACCTGAGCTGAGGATTTCGAGACCATCCTGGCCAACATGGTGAAACTCTGTCTCTACTAAATATATAAAAATCAGTCAGGCGTGGTGGCAGTCACCTGTAATCCCAGCTGCTCGGGAGACTGAGGCAGGAGAATTGCTTGATCCTGTGAGGCAGAGGTTGCAGTGAACTGAGATTGTGCCATTTCACTACAGCCTGGACAAGAGCAAAACTCTGTCTCAAAAAAAAAAAAAAAATTCTTACTAAGGCAGGAAAATAGGGTCTGGAGGCAGGGAACATAAAGTGGATGAACACTTCAGCTATGACAGGAAATGTCTTTTCATAGGGTGTACACTGAGTAAATGACTTTGTAACTTTACTTCATCCTCTTCATTTACATAGGGCATACACCAAGTAACCAATGGAATCGTCTGGAAGGTATTTAAATCCCCACAAATTCTGTAACGAGGCCCTTGAGCCCCTATGCTTGGGCCGCTCCCACACTGTGGAGTATAATTTCATTTTCAATAAATCCCTTCATTCTTTCCTTGCTTGTTTATGCGTTTTGTCCCATTGTTTGTTCAAGATGCCAAGAACCTGGACACCCTCCACCAGTAACATTACTACATTTGAAAGAATGAAGGGCTTCAAAATTTTGTCCGTGACAGGGGTCACTCTATCCCACTGGCATAGTGAGTGTGTGAACAGGGGAACCAGATGTGTTTTACAGTCAGTTTCATCCACATTCAAGCATTTCTTTTCCAGATTTTCAACATAAGAAGTTTTGTTGTTTTTGTTGATATTTTGGGTAGTGGTGGCCAATGTCTGTTGCCTCTCTCCTGTGTCTCTGCCCCTAGAGGCCCCTGAGACACAGATAGAAAGGAAGCAGCTTCCCCAAGGACTTGGACAGCAGACAAGCTGGCTAGGGAGTGGGGGGCAGGTGGTGAAACAGGGGAAAAGCTCATTTCTATGACCCATCAGGGAAGCTGAACAAAATCGAGAAATGTCACCAGGATAACTGCATAGGGAGATACAGCATCCTTGACAGCTCTATAACTATTATGCAGAAAATAGCAACAGCAGAATCAACTAAGGTTGTAAAGGAACATTGAAACCATTATGAATGGAGATCTAAAAGAAGTGATCAGAAAAGCACTACAGGATTTGGCAAGCACCCTGGAAAAAATATAGGAGCTCTATGCCTAAAACACATTGACTATGACAGCATTAAGGGTGGTGAGGAACATAGAAGGAGCCTTGGAAAGGACAAGAAAGTGCTTTGTTTTAGAGACATACTTTTATAATTCTTATCATACCTCACTCAAATGATGCCTAGAACAGGGAGCAGGTTCCAGTGAGGTGTAGGCAATCTAGATTCACAGAGAGAACTATTATTTTTTGCATGAGGACATCAGAATTTAGAGAAAAGTCTGAACTCTTTTCCTCCACAAATGTCTACGGATCCACTTCATTCACTGAATTCCTGGAAGGACAAGCTTAATTTTATAGCTGAAAAAGCAGGGGCTCAAAGTGTCCTAGTCATTCATTTTAAAACTTTTTTTTTTTAAAAAATGGAGATGCTGGCTGTCCTTTCACATTCATTAACCAAAAGAAAAAGAGAAGCAAATTTTGCAGGGCAATCCCACTTATATCCTTGTTGACGAAGACTGAAGGTTCCTTAGGGCCTAAGCTTTTTCATTCCACAATTGCTGCAGTAAAAATGGCTGGTCCTTTTGCTCTCGATCTCTTGCAGGGAGAGCAACATTTTTACATAAATAGCATTACGTTAGAATGCTAAATTATATTTTGGTTTCATTTCAGATAAACTAGAAATGGAACACATGATAATTACCTAGTAAAAAATTCAATATCAGGTTATGAAGAGAACCATGTGTTGTAGTCCCTTTGGGCTTCTATAACAAAATACCTTAGACTGGGTAATTTATAAACATTAGAAATTTATTGCTAACAGTTCTGGGGGCTGGGAAGTCCAAGATCAAGGTGCTGGTAGATTTGGCGTCAGGTGAGGCCTCTGTCTGCTTCATAAATGGCACTTTCTTGTTGTGTTCTTACATGCCAGAAGGGCAAGGCGGCTCTCTAGGGCCTCTTTTATAAGAGCACTCATCTCATTCACGAGGGCAGAATCCCGTTCATGAATTTTGGGGGGACACAAACATTTAGGCCATAAAACCATGAAAATCCAAGATTAGAGCAGCAGTCCTCATTTTAGAACTGATAACAAATGGGCTGGGTGTGGTGGCTCATGCCTGTAATCCCAGCACTTTGGTAGGCTGAGCAGGCGGATCACCTGAGGTCAGGAGTTTGAGACCAGCCTGGCCAACATGATGAAACCCTGTCTCTACTAAAAATACAAAAACTAGCCAGGTGTGGTGGTGCACACCTGCAATCCCAGCTACTCAGGAGGCTGAGGCAGGAGAATTGCTTGAATCTGGGAGGAGGAGGTTGCAGTGAGCCAAGATCATGCTATTGCACTCTAGCCTGTGCGACAAGAGTGAAACTCCATCTCAAAAAAAAAAAAAAAAAAAAAGTGATACCAAATGATCAACGATTTTCCAGAAAATCCCAGGACAATCTGCCAATCTGCCAATATGTTAGGTAAAAATATTGTTGTATATGGTGTGCCCTGTTTTCCAGAAAACTGATAAAGACAAGTTTATCATCTCTGATATTTACTTTTCAGTGGTGACATGAAGCAAGGCCAGAAAGCAGGGAACAGCCTCTAGGAGCCCCTTTTTCAGCACCTGCTATGTGCCAGGGCTGTGTTGTGCTCTTTCCACTTACTCTCATGTTGGACTCTCCTATCAGCCCTGGCAGCTTAGATACTCCTATCCTCCTTCCTACCAAAAAAGAAACTGAGGCTCAAAAAGCTACATGAATTCCCTCAAAACATGCCTTCTGCAAGTAGAAAAAGCAAGACTCAAACCCAAGTCTGTCTAACTCTAGAATCTGTGTGCTTTCCATTGCATCAGGTTGCCCTGACCAGGATGTGTCTCTCTCCTTTGTCCCCCTCCAGCTGCCATGGTAGATTTGTGTAACTAAAGGGAAATGTGTTTGGCACAAGAGGGGTTTCTTTAGATTCTCTTTTGTCCCAGACACTAAATCAGATATGGACTCAGTTACACTGAAAAAGATGTAAGATCTTATACTGAATAAGATAAACAAAAGTGGATATAATTCTTACCCTTTAGGTGCTGGCACACAAGTAACCATAAGACAGATGTGTATAATCCAGGAAAGCTTCCTGGAGGAGTCAGAGTATGATCTTAGGGGAAAGTAAAGAGCTTCAACTGGACTCCTGGTTTCATGCAGCACGGTAGTCATCACTCTAAGTCATCAACAGGTGCTGCAGTGCCAAAAATGGCTAGAGTCTGAGGTCCCAGTTCTGCCACCAAACTCTTCGGACCAGTCTCCTATTCATCTTTGGTGGACTGAAAAGAATGGCTCTTTGCTATAGGCTGAATGTGCTCCTCCAAAATTCCTATATTGGAATCCTCAATCCCAAGGTGATGATATTAGGATGGAGAGACTTTGGGAGGTGATTAGGTCATAAGGGTGAAGCCTCATGAATGAGATTAGTGTCCTCATAAGAGACAGACCCCAGAATCTCCCTCACCCCTTCTGCCATGTGAGGACACAAAGAGAAGACTGCTGTCTATGAACCAAGAAGTGAGCCCCTTTCATACACCAAATCTACCCCCACCTTGATCTTGGACTTCACAGGCCCTAGAATGGTAGGGAATATATTTCTGTTGTTTATGAGGCATCTAGTCTATGGGATTCTATTATACAAGCCTGAATAGATGAAGACTCTCTTCCTTGAGAATGAAGGGGTGAGCCAAGGATGCTTGGGTTGCTTTGTGTCTTAGAGATTTAAGATTCTATATTCTACATTGATTTTTTTAGAAACTCCTCATTTTGTTACACTTTCATCACTTACATGGCACACTTGTGTTAACTAAGCTTTTCCCCTTAAATAAATAGTCTTGACATTTCTTTCTGTTGCTTCTGATCCACTTACTAGAAGCTGCTGAGGTCTCAGCTGCCAGGAACAAGGCAGGCATGCATTGCCCTTCTGGCTGGGCTCACCAAAGGAGCCTTGAGTTCTCAGCAATGTGGAAACACTCCTGACGGCAAATGGAGGGTTGCAAATGTTCTCTGGGGGTGACATTTCTGCAAACCTTTTGTTGGGCAATCCCCTTTCTCCCCAGAAAGCATCAAATGCATGCTATCCCCAGAAGCTACATGTCTTTAGAAAGAGGAAAGAATAACACTCCTTCAATAACAGCAACCCTCAGGTGGGTGGTGAAGGACCTCACCCTCTGATTACAGTGGTGCTTCCTGGAAGACCTGAAATAACTGTCCCCATGGAGAAGTACTCAGAGAAGCAGAAAGGGTCAGCAGATGAACTAAAAAACAACTTTATGAGCAGATACCTAAGAGTTAACATTTCATGTTGTAAAAGTCAAAACTACAACTCCCGTCACCAACCCAATGCCCAGCCTTTAAATGTTCTATCTATACTTACAGCAGTGTTCCTTTAAATATGATCACCGATAAAGAGGGGTGCCTTTTAGGTTTAGACCTGCCTCAAATTGAGTAACAAATCAGCTCTTTCACACTCAGGCTGCGTTTTGGTTAACTGCAGCAGTGATGTTCATTATCCTTCGTGAGTAAGCCCTGAGGCTCTTTGGGCATCAGTGCTCATAAATTAATATTTATGATGAAGATTAATAAAACCGAAATGAAAAAAAGGGACTTAAAATTAAAATTTAAAAAGCTCTTCAATCTCTAAATCCATTTCCAGTGAGAGGGATGGAGGAACAGTTAGTACCACGTGTGTTCGCAAGAATTTTATCAGTAGACAAATCTCTTAATTGTAACCATTATATTGTGAATGATCCACTAATCCTTCAATTTCATTCTTCACTGTTTCTCATTTAAGCATATTCTTGCATTTTTTCTATGCCTAGTTCCTCAGTTAAAGAAGGAAAATAAACTTCTTGTGAAAAAATTTACTTTTCCTTTGTATTCTTATATACCCACATGCTTTTCTGTTTATCCTTTTTGTTAAATACGAAAGAAACTGAATAAAAAGTCTGAAAAAGGAATTTAAGAGAAACCTGTGCTATTTACTTGCCCCTAAACCACCACTACAGATAATCTTCTAATTTTTAAAGACCTTCAAATAATAGAATAACATTGAATGCATTTCATTATTAAGCACTCTCAGTATTAGAAGTTTTCCTTGTGTTCAGAAAGCATTCTTGTTGTGTTTTTTATTGTTGCTGTTTGTTTTTTTTGTTGTTTTGAGACAGAGTCTTGTTCTGTTGCCCAGGCTGGAGTGCAGTGGCATGATCTCGGCTCACTGCAACCTCTGTCCCCCGGGTTCAAGCGATTCTCACGCCTCAGCCTCCCGAATAGCTAGGACTACAAGCGCACACCAACATGCCTGGCTAATTTTTTGTATTTTTAGTAGAGACGGGGTTTCGCCATGTTGCCCAGGGTGGTCTCAAACTCCTGAGCTCAGGCAATCCATCCACCTCAACCTCCCAAAGTGCTAGGATTGTAGGCATGAGCCACTGTGCCCAGACTCTTATTGTGGTTTTAATGAACTACTTTTTGCTCTGTTCTTCTATTGCCTCAATAGAGTATACTATTACATTTTTATCCAGCACAAAATCCTGGCAAAGCTTTATACAGGGCACAGAAGGGTTAACAGTGATTCTCCACGAGGGGTGATTTTGCACCTCTACTCTCCAGCCCATGGAGGACATTTGGCAACATCAGGAGATATGTTTGATTGTCACAACCCGGAAGGTGCTACCAGCATCGGTTGATAGAGGCCAGGGATGCTGTTAAACATCCTAGAATTCCCAGAACAGCACCATCCTCCCCACCCTCCAGCAGAGAATGATCTGGTCTGAAAAGTCAATAGTACCAAGACTGAGAAACCCGAGGGTTAAGAGGAAGTGGCAGCTACACGGTAAGGCAAGACCATTGAAACAGCTGCAGGGAATTCAACGCCAGTACCAACCGTATGGTTCACATTATTCTAAATCGCCTGGGATTAATCAATGTAGGGTAAGATTAGGGAGTGAAACCATCCTGGAGAGCATTTAAGGTTTTGAAAATTGTTAACCACATGATTTTAGTTATATTTTGGATCTACTTTTTATTCTATGGTGAGATTACCAACGCAATTTGCCTCTATTTTTCATAAGGTAAAAGCTGTAATGCATTATTTGGGAATTCTAATTTTTCAGGAAGCATTTTAGCTTGGCCAGCATAACTGCCAATGCTTGACATGCTTCCCTGGCATAATGAGTGGGATTTATTTGTAATATAAACTTCTGATTGGTTAGTTCCTGGCTCTTTAGAAACTGCCACATTTTTGAGGGTTGTACTTTCCCAACATTAATATGAGCGTTTGAATGTTATTTTTTCCTCCAGAAAAATGTCCATATGTCAAAGGTCAATGATATAAAAGTATTCTAATTTAATAGCAGGCATGACTAAATATAGAATGGAACAAAATCCTGGAATTACTTTGCAAAGCCAACAACAACAAGAATAATCAGTACTGCACAGTGACCCCCTCTCAGACAACTTCTGGATGTGCCACATTTCTTTTCAACAGGGCTGCCACAAGGGAAGTCAGTATCTAGTCTTTGTTAAATCAGATTTCCCATTCTGGCAGCAAAAAGGTTTTCCCATCTCATCACCTTAGTTGGAAAACAAAGCTCACTGTCCTGATAGTTGAAGTTGCTTTCTAAAGTGCAAAGGGATACACATTTGTAAGGTGTATTAAGGTATTTGTTTCCAATTATTTGGCCATGCAAACAGCGCAGCTCTTTGATTGAAATAAATGTGAGAAAACAACTTAATACTTGTTGAAGTCCGGTCCACCATGAGCCATTTGGCTTTATGGGTTAGGAAGTGAGAAACATTGCTACAGCCCATGAGTACTTGGGGAAACTGAAGGGCACAAACCCTTTCAGTTTCCCCAAGTACTCATGGAGTGAAGTCATGTTTCTCAGTACGTGCTTCCTTGGGGGTCTGACAATGCTTCACTCAGAGCAGCGTCAACTGAGGCCAAGGTCATGGGTTGACTTCTTCAAGGTCACAGATTGGCTTTTCCCATGGGCAGTCAACTTCTTCAAGGCCTGTGGTCAAATCCAGCCCTCCTCACCTTTCCTCACTCTCCATTTAGGAATATGTCAACTGTTGCAGTGTAAGGGGCTAGAATGTGAGGTCTTTCCTACTGTCTACTTCCATGAGAGGACAGCAGTCAATGTTGTGTTGATTTCATACTCAAAAGACAGGAGTCTACATTTAATTGGATGCCATACATGTTATTTCTTGTCCTATTAAAAATACGGTTTTGTATTAAAATTAGATTCCTGAATAATGCCTATGTATAGGCCTGAGGGTATTTCTCCATCTCAACCTCCATGCTATGAGCCTGCAACAGGAATGGCTCTATCACTGCTTCTTCACACAAGGTTAACTCTCTTACGAAGTGGATTCTGAAAGGATTGAGGAATTGAGGCTGACCCGGGTAGTGATGGGATGAGAATGTCAAGAGAAGATGTCCTTGGGTGGACAACAGCATCTTGATAGAGCTTCCATTTTATCTTTCCAAGCAGCCCAATACTGTTTTCTTATCTATAGACTCATGGAAGGTTACAGCTCAGAAATGTCTTTACGATTTCCTAGTCCAACCCTCCAGTAAACCATGGGCCAGAGTGGTTGTGTCAACCAATGATCACACAGCTGGTCAGTGGCCAGGCTAGGATTCATTCTCTACTCTCTGGTGCTACTGACTATAAAGGAAGAAGCAGGATGGGAAGATTCTAATGAACTCAGAAAGAGGACGGGGAAAGAGAGCAAGGATTGAAATCCTAGTATCCGAGAACCATGGGACTCGAAAGGGTCCAATTTAGTTAAATGCAAATCGTGTGATATGGTTTGGCTGTGTCCCCACCCAAATCTCATCTTGAATTGTAGCTCCCATAATTCCCAGGTGTTGTGGGGGGGACCTAGTGGGAGATAATGGAATCATGGAGGCGGTTTCCCCCATACTGTTCTCGTGGTAGTGAATAAGTCTCACAAGATCTGATGGTTTTATAAGGGGAAACCCCTTTTGCTTGGCTCCCATTCTTTCTTGTCTGCTGCCATGTAAGACATGACTTCTGCCTTCCACCATGATTGTGATGCCTCCTCAGCCACATGGAACTATGATCCATTAAACTTCTTTTTCTTTATAAGTTACCCAGTCTGGGGTATGTCTTTATCAGCAGTGTGTAAACGGACTAATACAGTGTGTATGCAAAGCCAAACATATAACATTACTTTGTCAAAAAATGGCATCCCAAGGAACTATGAAGGCTCAAAAAGCAAAGCAAAACAAAACAGGGTAAGAGAAGAGTCTCAGATCATAGACACCAGGCAGGTTAACTAGAGGAGCTTTGGTGCTACTTGGAGGCTTGAGCTGATAGAATTATACTTATAGTTAGGATTTGTGCTTGCCCTCAGACAGAAGGGCAGGCCAGGCCTGACTGTACACCTATCATTTCAACAGTCTACAGGACACATGGCTGGCATTTTGCTAAACAAGACTCCTAAAAAAGGTGTGAATGGCTTCCCTGACATCACTTTACATGGATCTCTGAATTTTGCACAAAAACAGAAAGTCTTAGAGAGAAGGTGGCCACAGCCTCCTAGCTGGCCCTGGAATGGAGTGAGGCCTTTCTTTTCTACTATATTGGTAAGATCAGTTTTACATTTTACCCTGGTCTGGAACTGCCCTGAGTCTGGGAGGTGCCCGTATGAGGGAAGCACATGGTGGACCGCAGCAGAAAAGCCACAGGGTCTTCCAGAGCGGTCACTCCAGCTACCCTCCTTGGTGTGGGAAGGTGTGGTTTTCTGAAGACACCACGCCCTGTTCCAGGCCCTTAATGGTGTCAAGTTTTCATGGAGGTTTCTTTGTGATGGAGGGACCCTATCCTTTCTCATGTCTGAAAACTGCTCTGCCACAGGGTAAATGATTCAGAAAGTTTCTGATTCAGCCACAAATGAAACTGGGGAAGCCTCATTAAAGGCACTAATGAGCGCTCCCTTTCATCCCAGGCACTGTCTTGACATCTCCATAGATGTCTCTGCAATGATGGGCCCCTCCCTGTGTACTGCCTGGGAGAGCAGCCAGGGCGAACCTGCAATGGGGGCTGAGCTCTGTGAACAAAAGAAGCCTCCCTTCTGAAAGGCAAGCCCAAGTTGAAGTCATCAGACAGAGATAACTGAGCTACGGGCCCTCAAGGCTACACTGGAGCAGGTCTGAGGCCAGCCCAGACTCTTGTCATTAGAACAGTCTGCAAGACATATGGCTGGCATTTTGCTGACCAAGTCCCTAGAAAAGGTACGAATGAATTGTTTTACATCATTTTAAAAGGATCTGTGGTATTGTGCAAAAACAGAAAGTCTTATTTCCAGATAGCAAAGAAAAGTTTTAAAAAAGAGATCTAGCCAGGCGTGGTGGCTCGCACCTGTAATCCCGGCACTTTAGGAGGCTGAGGCTGGCAGATCACGAGGTCAAGAGACTGAGACCATCCTGGCCAACATGGTGAAACCCTGTCTCTACAAAAAATACAAAAATTAGCTGGGCGTGGTGGCACGCGTCTGTAGTCCCAGCTACTTAGGAGGCTGAGGCAGGAGAATTGCTTGAACCCAGGAGGTGGAGGTTGCAGTGAGCCGAGATTGTGCCACTGCACTCCATCCTGGCGATAGAGCGAGACTCCATCTCAACAAAAAGGGAAAAAAAAAAGACCTATGTCTTTTGATTTTATTTTCCTTGAGAGAAGCAAGACGTCTTGTGGTTTGTTTCATGAAATATCTGATCATAGAAAGGGGGAGGTGGTTCATAGATTATAAAATGCTGTCATTCTAAAACTGCGAGTTATACATTTCATATCACACATTACAATTACATTTGGGAGGAACCGTGCTTTCTCACACGGCAAGATGTCCAGGACAAGAACACAAGAGGAAACTTAGGCAAGTCTGCATAAGGTTCTAGGTGGACATCTCCTATTCCAGTGGTCTCCCCTCAGGCCTCTCCACCAGCAACGGTGCAGTGAGAGTAACAGAGAAATAGACCCAGGCCTGGTGGGAGGTTGGAAGGCAGCAAATATAGATAATTGAGCAAAAATAGATAATTTGTTGAAAAGGAGACCCACATCGGCCAGGTGCGGTGATTCACGCCTGTAATCCCAGTACTTTGGGAGGCTGAGGTGGATGGATCACAAGGTCAAGAGATCTAGACCAGCCTGGCCAACATGGTGAAACCCTGTCTCTACTAAAAATACAAAAATTAGCTGGGCATGGTGGCACATGCCTGTAGTCTCAGCTACTTGGGAGGCTGAGACAGGAGAATCACTTGAACCCGGGAGGCGGAGGTTACAGTGAGGTGAGATCACACCACTGCACTCCAGCCTGGCGACAGAGCAAGACTCTGTCTCAAAAAAAAAAAAAAAAAAAAAAAAAAAGAAAAGAAAAGAAAACAAAAAGAAAAAGAAAAGAAAGAAAGAAAGAAAAGTAGACCTACATCAAAGAGTGGTATCTTGCATGTAACTTTAAAGCAAATAATTTTCCTTCTGTTTAGATACACAGAAACCAAATATTGCTTATGTCTTTAAAAATACTTGGTATGGAAATAGGTTGGTGTGGATCGGATAAATTGCTGTGGAAAGTCTGACTCAGATGAACTGGAGCAGAGTGGCCCTGCTCAGTGGGAAGAAAGGCACCTTCAAGGTGACAGCGTAAAAGATGAGACTATAAATAACTCCGGCCATCAGTAAGGGCACTCGATATGTTCCTACCATTCAGAGACAACAGAATTAAAGAGTTGGACAAACCAAAAGAGACCATCTGTCCAGGTCTCTCTTCAGGCAGGTGACTACCTAAACCATCAGAGCTGTCTATTTATTTCTTGGGGATCTTATGTAACAGGGATCCCCAACCCCTGGGCCACAGACTGGCTGCACAACAGGAGGCGAGCCGTGAGAGAGTGAAGCTTCATCTGTATTTACAGCCACTCCCCGTTGCTCACATTACCACCTGGGCTCCACCTCCCATCAGATTAGCAGTGGCATTAGATTCTCATAGGAGCACGAACCCTGTTCGTGAACTGTGCTTGCCAGGGATCTAGGCTGCATGCTCCTTATGAGAATTCAATGCCTGATGATTTGTCACTGTCTCCCATCACCCTCAGGTGGGACCATCTAGTAGCAGGAAAACAAATTCAGGGTTCCCACTGATTCTACATTATGTTGAGTTGTAGAATTATTTCATTATATATTTCAATGTAATAATAATAGAAATAAATGTAATGTGCTTAAATCATCCTGAAACCATCCCCCCACCTCAGTCCTTGGAAAAATTGTCTTCCATGAATCAGGTCCCCGGTGCCAAAAAAGTTGGGAACCACTGGGACCATACACCCTTCAACAGAATATGACAGGTCTGCATAAGATTCAAGGTGTTTTCCCTGACATTAGACAGAAAACTCTTCTGTTTATATATTTGTAGCTATTTCTGCATACTAATGCTGCCTCATTTGCTGACTCATCCTTCTGAAAGTTCCTTCCGTAAAAAAGAAAGGCTTAAAAAATACATTCTAATGATACGTGCCTTCTCTGTCTGTGCACACAGTGTCGGATAGAAAGCAACTTCTTATCCTTCCAATGAAGAACACGGAATAGCTGAGTCTTTGCCAGACATAGCCTGATGGGAACCCTGTGGTGTGGCCCTCCTCATGGGGAGTTCAGTGTGATCAGGTTGAGCCATGTTTATGTGATGTCACCTAGGCAGGGATTAACACTGGCTTTACGTGGACATCTCCTATTCCAGTGATCGCCCCTCCGGTCTCTCCACCAGCAACAGTACAATGGGAGTAACAGAGAAATAGACCCAGGCCTGGTGGGAGGTTGGAAGGCAATGAGCCAGCCGGACTAGTGCCAAACTTAGAAACAAAAGGGAAGAAGTTGAGTGAATGAACAGGGGCATAAAAAGGAAGGGATTTCTTTGGTAGGTATGACAAAAACAGCCGAGTCCATATCTTAAATATTTTCTCTCCAGTAAAATTTTAATGTCACTTTGGGATAGGGTCTGTATGGTTAGTCTTCTTCTAAACCTGGGTCCAGCTGCTTGGTTTTGTCATGTGATTTTTTTAAAGTAATAGTGAATTTTAAATAGGTTTCTTTCTTCTCTTTCTCTCCTACGACAGACCTGGGAAAGAGGCTTACAACCAGAATGCTATCAAATCCTTTATGAAACATTTGGGGCTAATTACCCTTGCTGGAAGTCTCAGGATTTTTTCCTTGCAGTTTTTTTTTTCCATTTTAATGGAACACAGTTCAAGTCTCATAAATGCTTAAATATGTAGTTGTAAAGTTTCAGATGTCTCATGGGCACCACTGTCTGCAAATCTACCAGGCAGGGCTCTGCAGAGGTTCAAATTCGAACCGGTTGCCACCTCTCACAAAGTGTGTTATATAAGCTGGGCTGGGAGAATTTACATGCTCCATGCGGCCATTTAATAAAGCTCGCTTGATTATAGAGCCAGGGTCACCCCAGGATATCTTGCCACCTCCCCATTTAAACAGTGAGAGGGAACTATGCATTTGGCTGTTGTTGCTTTCTCCTGATCCAGTTATCCCCAGGAAGTGATCCTTCATTTCCTTGCTCATGACTGCAGACTTCAAGGAAGAAGCCAGACCAGGCCAGGGTCAGAGGCCCCAGTTTCACCTTCCTCTGGCTGCAAACAAAGCCATCAATCAGAGCCCAGGCATTATTTACACATTCCCTAGGAGTTGCCTTCTCGTGTCTCAGAGCAATGCACCAGCATGTAGTTAGGGAAGTAAAAAACAGGACTGCCCCTCTGTGGAATAATTATGGACTTCACAACTATGAGTTGGGATCAAAAGGGGGACAATCAAGGGATGCCACTGTTTATGTCCCTTTCCTGACCCAGATGCCTGGGGAGAGCCAGTGAAATCAGAGGCACATGCAAGTTCTTCCTGCACCTCAGAGCTAGGAGAATGAACTCTGCTGGACTCTTTAGGCAGATGCTTCCCTGAACCCAAGAATCTTTCTGATGCACTGAGGGCTAAGGCTAGAACCAGGGAGTTGAAAGAGGTGGTCGTTACTCAGAATCCCTGTCCCTACCTCAGCCATCTTGTCAACCAAGTCAGCGAATGCTAGAGACTTCAGGAGGAGAAGGGAGTGTTTTCTCACCATAAGAAATATTCTAGGTGCTCCTATGTCATCGTTACTTGTTTATTTACCTAATGCAACTTTCCCAAGTCACGTACATGTGTCTTTTAGACACTGAACACATCCCACTCCCTTGGGTCAGTCTGGAAACTCTGGTGTAGACTCGGCCACCAACTCACATTTTAGTGGTCCTTTACCTTGGGAAAATTGCCCAAATCTTTTCTTTTTTTCTCATCTTTGCTTTCACATCTTCCAAATTCCACTTCTGTTCTTTTACTCGCCTTCTCCTTGCCAAGTGATTGATCCACTAAAGACCAGCATGGCCAGCTTATAAAGGTTGTAAAGAAAGAACTGGCAAGGTAAGGTGTGTGTCAAATTGGTGGTGTGTTCTGTCTGTGTGTCTGTCTGTCTGTCTCCATGTGTCTATCTCTCGATGCCTGTCCTATACCTGGCTCAGTGCTGTGAGCTGGCGATGCTGCAGTAAACAGCAGACCTGACCTCAGGGAGCTTATGGCACAAAGAAGAGGAAGACAGACATGGACAAATGATTACAGACAAGAGGAGTGCTCATATGGGGAAGCTTGGGAGGCTTCAGGAAGGTACCTGAGCTGTAGGACTTCAGAGAGGAGATTGTTATGGGTTATGTAAGGTCATCACAGAAACCTTCCATCAAGGCATGTCTGAAAGGCTGGGTAGGAATCTAACCACCTGAAAGAAAGAATTGCATTAGCCTCCAGCCTTCCAGGCTACGGACACTTCAGGCAGGAAAGCAGAGACCTGAGTGTCCCAGGGGTTTTGGGGACAAGGAATAGAGGAGTTGACTACGTGGATGCTATGGATGCGCTAGAAGAAAGAGGCAAGTTTGGAGATATTAGCACTCTCTATATACACTTAATCTTCACCAGACTGCTATCATCCCCAATTAAACAGACAACGAAACTGAGACACAGAGGCTGAATTGCCCAAAATCTCACAAAGAGTAAATAATTGAGTGGGATTTTAAACAAGGGGAGCTTGTTGCAGAGTCCACTGACTTAAAACCAGGGCACTCAGTTACCCCTCTTTGTGGTAAGATGGAGTGGAGTTGGGAAGGTCTTGGATGACCAAACCAAGATCTGTGGTCATAGGGGATGCCTAGGGGAGTCTGTCAAAACTGGATTTAGTTATCATTTATAAAAGAGACACACATGCAACATGCATACACACACACGTGCGCACAAACACACACACACATACACATATATATATATATACCATGTCTACCATTTTCACTCAAATACATGCCATAGTACAGCAGAGGCCTCCAGTGTTTAATCTGTGCTTCTCCTGCATGTCTTGGTAAAGAACATAGATCCTTCTGCCATCACTTTGGATCTGTTTGAAACTTTCCCAAATGCCTCATTGGTTGGTTATTCTCCATGTCATCCAGAGTCAAGAAGAGTAACTCTGTCCTGTCCTTTTCAAATATTCTGGCCTGTGCATGTCCACTCAAAAAAAAAATTAGCAAAAAAAATAGAACAAACTTATCAGGTGGGGCATAGTGGCTCATGCCTGTAATCCCAGCACTGAGAGGCCAAGGTGGGAAGATCGCTTGAGGCCAGGGATTCAAGACCAGCCTGGGCAAAAATAGGGAGATCTTGCCTCTATAAAAAATAAAAAGTAAATTGAAAAAAAAAAAAAAAACCTTATCAGTGTGTTCCAGGATTTTCTTGTTATTGTGCAAGCAAATATGGTTCTCATTAAATGGACTTGTAATAAATAAATGTTATTCACTTATGCTACGAAAATGTCATGTTGAAATATATATATATATTTTTAAGATACAGGATTCTCACTGTTGCCCAGGCTGGAGTGCAGTGGCACAATCATAGCTTAGTGCAATGATAAACACCTGGGCTCAAGCGATCCTCCCTCCTTAGCCTCCCAAAGTGCTGGGATTACTGGTGTGAGCCACTGTGCCCAGCCTGAAATCTATTTTACATATTCAGAGTTCAGTATAGGATTCTGCCAAAGGTCTTTGCTGCTGAAATCTTTGGTCCTAATATAGGCAATCAAGAGCCACTAAAGGTACTGATATCTTAGCAGACAAGTGACTTATACAATGATGGATAAATGCAATGAAGGTGAAGATGACTGGGTGAAGATGGGGAGGGGTTAGGAGCATTTTGCAGGCAGCTCTAAGGTACAGGATGGGCAAAAAGGGTCTGAGCAGAGAGCAGGTGGTGGGGATGAGGAGAATTGATAAGCCCATGGAAAAGAGGAATTTTTTTTTTTTTTGAGACAGAGTCTCACTCTGTCACTCAGGCTGGAGTGCAGTGGCACAATCTCGGCTCACTGCAACCTCTGCCTCCCAGGTTCAAGCGATTCTCCTGCCTCAGCCTCCCTAGTGGCTGGGACTACAGGTGTGCACCATCACACCCAGCTAATTTTTGTATTTTTAGTAGAGACAGGGTTTCACTATGTTGGCCAGGATGGTCTTGATCTCTTGATGTTGTGATTTGCCCGCCTCAGCCTCCCAAAGTGTTGGGATTACAGGTGTGAGCCACCGCGCCCAGCTGAGAGGATTTTTAATAAGTTAAAATGCAAACAATTTATTTGATCATTCAAATATTATGGCATTTGCAATCATGTTCAAACTACGTAAAGTATGCGCAGTTGTGAGTGCTTAGGAACTGGAGTTTGTTTATTTTCATTGTTGATTAAATCTTTTATGGAATAAATACAATTCAACACATGCCATTGGATGGTCTTCAGTGACTGTGTAACCACTTTTAAAGGCCTTTCACTTTCAAGATCGATAAACTCAGTAAAGGCAGGTTCTGCTATTGACAATCAGGGTGAAATACGTTGTTGGCCCTGGTATGGGTGAATTTGTGAGACGAGCTCCCAAGTTCTAGGTTCTAGTGATCAAAAAAAAAAAAAAAAAAAAAAAAAAAAAGAAAGAAAGAAAGAAAGAATAGGATGGGGTAATGAGAAGTTTTCTACTTGCATTTTCTAAAGGTTAACTTTTCAAGTACAGCTTTGATTACTTACACGAAGTTTAGTTCACACAGGAATTTATACATGACTTCAAGTTGAGTTTGCTTTTAGTATTCATCTTCCAGATTTGGGAAATACATCATGGGTCCTAAAAACTCACATCTAGGCCCATACTTAATCAAAAAGAACTCTGGGAATATTTTGTTCTTGTAGCTCCACATATGGAAGACCAGAATTGATATTGCCAAGACTTTTCAAAAGCCTGAGATTACTTGTATTTTTAAGACCCTTTATGACTTACAAAGCAATTCCACAAACTTTTAGTCTTCACATCAGTACTATTAGATAGATTTTATAAATCCTTATTTTATAGACGAGGGCACTAAGAGCCAGAGTGTGTAAGGGACATCCCAAGTCACACAGTTAATAAATGCTACCAAGTTGATACTGGAGCCTAGGTTTTCTGACAAGGCTCAAGCTGCACCCTAAACCATGGAGATTTCTCAGCATCTTGTTTCAGAAGCACTGGGGTATGGAAAGCAGCACTCACATCTGTGGGTTTTTCTCTTTGGAATGCATGAAATAAGATGTTAGTCATTTTCCATGTCATCAAGAATCAACACTTCTTATGACAGATCACAACATCTCAGAAAATATTTCTTTCATTAGCCACGTTACTGACTTACTTCACAACTCTTTGCTGGGGAAGGAGTCTTTGGGGTTAATTTGGTCTGACCTTAGCCCATGTTAGGAATTCTCCTCCACCCACAGCTGGTCCTGTGGAGATGAAAAACATGTACACACCCTAAAATCCTGTCCCAGATGAGTGGCTTTAGGGGATGCTAAATTCCCAGGCAGGCGGAGGCAAAAAAAGAAAGGGACATTTGGCCTTTGCCATGATGACTACATTTTACTGATGTTTCAGTGTGATGTTATTTCTGGCATCATCTTGATCTGTAACTCAAGACTGGTTTTAACTTGGGAAAGTCTGAATCTTCACAGATTTCATTTCTGTCTTATCTCCTCCACTGAAATTCAACTAATTTAACACTGTGTTGATCTGGCGCTGGAAGGGATAGAAAAATAAGTAAGACCTGATCTTCCCACTAGAGGTACCTATGGTAGGGTAGGAGATAGAAGACATGATGTAAATAATTGTTAAAAAATGCCATGACAAGGCAGAATGGACCAGGTAGGATAACAGAAGGAGCAAGTGAGGTGGGGACTTAAGATTTCCTGGAGGAATCTGCCTTTCCAGCCTCTCTCTCTTCCACCCCCGCCTTTACTCACTATACTCTAGCCACACTGTCTTCCCTCTCTTCCCACCATGTGCCACATTCGTTTCTGCCTCAGGACATTTGCACGCTCTCTTCCCTTTTCCCTGTGTCCTTTCCTGAGAATTTTGCTTGGCTCATTCTTTTTCCTCATTTGGGTTTCAGCTCAGATGTCATCATGTCAGGAAGTCCTTCCCGATGACCTTATCCTGCTTATTTGTTTACTTATCTTCTCTCTTGCCATGGAGAATGGAAGCTTCCCTTATATTTGAGAGTCACAGATAAGCTAAGACAAGAACATAATGCTGCTCAAAAAATACTGAGATTCGAAGGGAGTAGAGAGAGAGAAAAGGACAAGACTGAGAATTCCTCTTTGGGTTTATTCATTTAGGTGGGATGAGGAGCAAGAGAAACTAGCAATGAGAAGGCTCAGAGAAGGAGGAAGAAGGGCAGGCTAGGGCTGGGAGAGAGAAGCCAAGGGTGCTGGGTGCTTCCACAGAAGGAGCTACAGAAACATTGAGGCAGGTGGGGAAATGGCACTGGGTGTGACAACCGAATGGCCATTGGTGATCCTTCTGGGAAGGAGGGACAGCAGGAGCAGAGGTCAAGGTTATGAGGGCATATGGAGTGGGTGGTGAGGATGCGGGGCCCCAGGAAGAGTGAGTTGCACCTGATGGCTAGTAGGGAAGGAAGGAGAGAGGTAGTGCGCCATCTTGGGATCGTAGCAGGCTTGAGAGAACGTATTTTCTAAGATTGATGGGAAGATCTAAGTTTGAATGCAGACTCAAAGGAAAACTACAGAGGGAGATATTGAAGATGAAAGAAGTGGGGAAAGTTGAAAGAGAAAGCTGCTGAAAGAGGTGGAGTAGAAGGGCTGGAGAGTACAGATGAAGGGATCCAACCAGCCACATTTCGGGGAGTTGTGCTGATCGACAGGACAAATGTTAAGGTGATCAGGTATCACAATCTAAAATTTTGGCTGGGCGTGGTGGCTCATGCCTGTAATCCCTGCCCTTTGGGAGGCTGAGGTGGGTGAATCACCTGAGGTCAGTAGTTCAAGACGAGCCTGGCCAACATGGTGAAACCCCGTCTCTACTAAAAATACAAAAATTAGCCAGGCGTGGTGGCGGGCGCCTGGAATCCCAGCTACTTGGGCGGCTGAGGCAGGAGAATCCCTTGAACCCAGGAGTCAGAGTTTGCAGTGAGCTGAGACTGCATCACTGCACTGCAGCCTGGGCTACAGAGTGAGACTCCATCTCAAATAATAATAATAATAATAATAATAAACAATCTAAAATTTTACAGAGAAGTGGTTGGGGCAAATATCTGTTCTCTTTGCTTTTTCAAGTTTTGGAGTTCTTAAGAAGTTCTTTAAGATATTCATCTTACATTGGGAAGGGGCTTGTTTTAGAGCCAATTAAATCCAGTTTAATTTAAAATCTCCAAGATGAAGGAAGTATGACTTTCCCCATGATGTATGTTTTTTTTCTTTTTATACTCTTTTTTCTGATTTTTCAAGTAATATATGCTTTTTATTTTTATTATTATTATTTTTTAAATGGAGTGGCTGCCTGGGTGTGGTGGCTCATGTCTGTAATCTCAGCACTTGGGGAGGCTGAGGCAGGACAATTGTTTGAGGCCAGGAGTTCAAGATTAGCTTGGGATACACAGCAAGACCCTATCTCTACAAAAGAATTTTTAAAAAGGAGCCAGGTGTGGTGGCACACACCTGTGGTCCCAGTTGCTTGGGAGGCTGAGGATGGAGGATCACTTGAGCCCAGGAGTTGGAGGCTTCAGTGAGCTAAGATGGCACCACTACATTCCAGCCCAGGTGACAGAGCGAGACCCTGTCTCTAAAAAAGAAAACAACAACAAAAAAAGAAGACACCAAAAAGTGAAAGGAATTTAAAATGTACCTGTAATTCCTACCCCAAAATAACTGCTATATGTCAAAGAGCAGAAATTCTAGAAGCATGATGGTTCAAATCTGGCTCTGTCTCTTCTTACTGAGGGGTAGTTGCAAATTATGTAAACTTTATTTTTTAATTTTAATTTTTTATTTTTTGAGATGGAGTCTCACTCTGTCACCCAGGCTGGAGTGCAGTAGCATGATCTCAGCTCACTGCAGCCTCTGCCTTCCAGGTTCAAGTGATTCTCCTGCCTCAGCCTCCCAAGTAGCTGGGACCACGGTGCCCACCACCATGTCGGCTAATTTTTTTTTCATATTTTTAGTAGAGAAGGGGTTTCGCCATGTTGTCCAGGCTGCTCTATGAACTCCTGACCTCAGGTGATCCACCCGCCTCAGCCTCCTAACATGCTGGGATTACAGGTGTGAGCCACCCTGCCCTGCCCAAATTATGTAAACTTTAACGCTCAGTAGTTCTCTTCTGTAGGATGAGGATGGTGGTCATAGCTATTACCTTACACCAGCTGAAGTGAGGACTAAATTATCTCCAGAACCTGTAGCCCATATGGGAAGTACTCAAAGGCCCCTGCTTTTATGATAATGCCGTTTTCCTCCCAGGCTCTTCCATATAGATGCTCTTCCCCTTGTGAAACTCAGGTTGCTTTGCAGGAACAATTTTGTGTCCTGTTTTTGTTCTCATCTACCCTTAGCTTGTGAACATTTTCCCATAACATCTACATTTCCCTTTTTATTCTAAAGGGAGCTATGGCACGATGCCCCCAAGAAAGTGATAACTACATACTATAGTCCCCCATTATCTAGAGTTTTGCTTTCCAAGGCTTTAGTTAACCATGGGTCAACCGAAGTCCAAAGATGGTCAATGGGAAATTCCAGAAATAAGAATTCATAAGTTTTAAATTGCATGTCATTCTGAATAGTGTGAAGATATCTCACACCTTCCCACTCCATCCCGCCTGGGACATGGACCCTCCTTTTGTCTAGCTCCTGCTGTCCACATTACTCACCCACTAGTCACCTAGTAGCCATCTTGGTTCCCAGATTGACTGTCTTGAGGTCATAGTACTTATATTCAAGTCACTCTTATTTTACTTAATAGCCTCAAGCACAAGAGCAACGAATCTGGCATATTGTTAGAATTATTGAATTTATTAGTTATAGTGGTTAATCTCTTACTATGCCTAATTTATAAATGAGACTTTATCCAAAGTAATGTATATATAGTGTATATAGGGTTTGGTACTATTCGAGGTTTCAGGCACCCACTGAGGCTCTTGGAAGGGATCCCCTCAAGGATAAGGGTGGACAACTGCATATTGTCAAAACTCTTGCAGTATCAATTATTTTTACCTTTTTTAAAGTTTAAGAACTCAGCATCATCATCATCATACTGGAAGCTCACTTTACAAAGAATCACCGTAGGGCAGCAGCCGGTACTTATCCCTTCTCTACAAAAACAAATCACAAGCAAAAACCAGGATCCAGCCCTGTGCTAGGACTTCAGGGCAGAAACAGACCAAAGCATGCACAGTGTTCACTGCTCCATTTAGCCTTTGCTGCTTCTCCACAGGTTGGGTTGTGTTGGTAAAGAAATAAACAAAAGGAGAGTCCCTCTTTCTAATCAGTTTCCTATTGCACTCGGTGGCTATATTAGTCTGTTCTCACACTGCTGATAAAGACATACCTGAGACTGAGTAATTTATAAAGAAAAAGTGGTTTAATGGACTCACGGTTTCACGTGGCTGGGGAGGCCTCACAATCATGGTGGAAGGCAAAAGGCATGTCTTACATGGCAGCAGGCAAGAGAGAGCGTGTGCTGGGGAACTCACGTTTATAAAACCATCAGATCTCCTGAAACTTATCCACTATCATGAGAACAGCATGGGAAAGATCCGCCCCCATGATTCAATAACCTCCCACCGGGTCTGTCTCATGACACATGGGAATTGTGGGAGCTACAGTTCAAGATGAGATTTGGGTGGGGACACAGCCAAATCCAATCAGTGGCTCCAGTGGCTCAAGTCATGGGAAGGGGAATTGAGAGGAGAAATTCCCCTTCCAGCACCATCAGAGCCCTGCAGACCCTGGTGTCACCATCCATGCATGGCAGCAGTGCCCCATGCTCTGTGGCTGGCAGCCTGTGTGAGTTATTGGGGTCATCATCACAGCCCTGCCAAGGCAGCACCTGCAGTTCATCTCAGATCCACTGGCTTGGGTTCAAAACCCCGTACCAAACCCTTTCAGAGTGCTGGTGTTTGGTGCAGGGTCTTCTCTCAAACCCCTCTCTCATGTTACACTTTTAACTTGCGATGCATTGGATTGTAAGTGGGCTAGAAATTATCGGCACATTATCTTTAAAAGCAATTTGGATTTCCTTCTAATAAAAGACATTCACTTCAATTCTTTTAGCCATGGACACAATTTTCTCTCTTAGGGCCAGTTTTTCAAATGTCACAGACTACTAACAAAGCATACCTCATATTCAATTGTCTATGGTAAGGTAGTCTTCCAACTCTTCCAACCCTATGTTAATAATTCTGCCTTTTTTTTTTTTTTTTTTTTTTTTTTTTTTTGAGACGGAGTATCACTCTGTCACCCAGGCTGGAGTGCAGTGGCTCAGTCTCAGCTCACTGTAGCCTCTGCCTTCCAGGTTCAAGCGATTCTTGCACCTCAGCCTCCAGAGTAGCTGGGACTACAGGCGCTCACCACCACGTCCAGCTAATTTTTGTATTTTTAGTGGAGATGGGGTTTCGCCATGTTGGCCAGGCTGGTCTCGAACTCCTGACCTAAAGTGATCTCCCTGCCTCAGCCTTCCAAAGTGTTGGGATTACAGGTGTTAGCCACTATGCTTGGCCTAATTCTGCTCTTAAATGCCATTTGATGATGGGTGATCCATCGTACTCCTAATCCAAGTCACTGAAGTATCTGGTGGCTACATGGACTACCAATACAGCAGGGTGGAGAAGATTCCCTCTGGCCCTGGGCATTTCTTTTCTGCAGATGAGCTGCAGTACTAGTCCTCAGGCCTTTGCATATGGCTAGAAACCAACCCTTGAAGTCTGGGGCTACAGTTCCCTCCTTAATGAAAAACACATTGTAATACCAGAAGTGGCGCCTGATGGCAAGCTTATTTGCCAGCGTGGAGCCAGTGCCCTGCTGGGGTCTACTTTGTTTTGGAATTTCTAGCGTATTAAAGGCCCTAAAGAGAAACTGTGTTCCATATGTGGAGATAACCAGCCTTCCAGAAAAGCACAATGAAAAGGAAGGTGGGGCTGTGAGTAGTCGATGCTGAGAGAAAGAGAAAGACATTATTAGAATACATAAAGCAGTATGTATGAGGAATATTCCGGTATTTTCCAGTTTCTCCCATTCTTGGCTTGAAATCGGTTATGCATGTGAAAAACACCCAGGTGGCTTTTATTTTACACCCTTTCAAATTCATCTCTAAAGTTGTTGCAAAGGGATCTTCCTAGAAAGGCAGATTCCCAGGAGGACTTCAATACTGAGTAAAATACTAATAATGAAATACTACCATTTACGGAGCACCTTGTTTGTGCTATACAGTGTGCTAAGTGATTTAGGTAGAATTCTTTTTTTTTCTTGTTTTCTTTTGTTTTTTTTTAGACAGAGTCTCACTCTGTCACCCAGGCTGGAGTGCAGTGGCACAATCTTGGCTCACTGCAAACTCTGCCTCCCAGGTTCAAGTGATTCTTGTGCCTCCGCCTCCTGGGTAGCTGGGACTACAGGCATGAGCCACCACACCCGGCTAATTTTGTACTTTTAGTAGAGATGGGGTTTTGCCATGTGGGCCAGGCTGGTCTTGAACTCCTGACCTCAAGTGATCAGCCTGCCTTGGCCTCCCAAAGTGCTGGGATTACAGGCATGAGCCACCATGTCCAGCCTTATGTAGGTTCTTTATCTCTAGAAGAAACCGATTTTGACCCCGTTTAACAGAAGACAAAACTGAGGCTCAGGACAACAAAGTTGTTTGCCAAGTCCATGCACGGGTAAATGGTGGAGTTGGAGTATGGACCTGTGTCAGTCTGACACTGAAGTCACCAAGGCTCATCTTGCGTATGCCATGATGCTAATCTAAAATTTCTAGCAAAGGGAAAATAAAATAATCGTGGATGTATGGCTGTGTATTTTTCTGAGCGGCAGAGAAAACCGTTAGTTTACTAGACAATAAAGCAGTGAGTACTAAGATTCAAATGAATCGACTTGAATTTTCCAGCAGCATTAAGGTTTCATAAATCAGCAAGAGGTTGGATGAGAAAACAAAACAAATGGGCTACTCCCTGGTGCTGGCCCTTGGCAAAATCCTGGGAAGGGGGAAAGTGTAGACATTGAGCATTTTTGAAAACTGAGATTCACAATAAGTTCCACATTTGTTCTGATCCTCCCTCCAGCCCCCACACTGGGCACTTCCTCAAGGCCTGAGAACTGGGTGTCTGCTCGTCCAGAACATTCTTGCTAAATAATTGGCTTAGAAAGTCGTGAAAGGCGTCAGTGGCTCTGAACCACAGGGAAACCCAAACAGTTTATGAAGAACAAGATCAGCCCGCCTTCTAGTGGATGGCTCCGACTCCGCAGAGCTGTGTGTGGAAAGGCAAAGCCGGCCTTGAAGCTGAAATTTTCAACAAACAGGCAGAGACCTTAGGGAGGTTACAGTGTCCCAGTGTTTATGTTTCTGCATCTAACCCCTCCTTTTTGTTTTTTTTTGAGACAGAGTTTCGCTCTTGCTGCCCAGACTGGAGTGCAGTGGTGCAATCTGGGCTTACTGCAATCTCTGCCTCCCGGGTTCAAACAAGTCTCTTGCCTCAGCCTCCCGTCTAGCTGGTACTACAGGCATGCACCACCATGCCCGGCTAATTTTTTGTATTTTTAGTAGAGACAGGGTTTCACCATGTTGACCAGGCTGGTCTCAAACTTCTGACCTCAGGTTATCCACCCGCCTCAGCCTCCCAAAGTGCTGGGATTATAGACGTGAGCCACCACGCTCGGCCATACCCCTCCTTTTTGATTAGCACTTTATCATAAACAGAGTCCAGAGAAAAAGGAGGAAGAGTAAAAATCCTCCCTCGCTAGGGAAAGCACAGTGTCTCAAGATTTAGAATCTGGCTGGCAACTGGGAATCTTTGGTGTTATTTCTGCGAGCAATGTGAATTCATTGGGTTGAACAAATGGCTAGCCCTTTTTGCATTTTCAGTTTTCCATTCCATTTATTCTTTATTGTGTCCTTGTATCTTTCTGGCCCCTAAAACTTGCTCACTCACTCCTTTTCTTTCTCTCTGTACTGTAAGCCACTTACAAAGTTGATTACATATGGCGACTAGGAATCCACCATTCTTTTCCCCACACCTTTCCCTTTGCTTGCCTTTTTTCTTTTTTTGAAAACCCTCCCCTCTCTAAGAGCCTATGTAAACCCTGCCTGTTCTTCAACTTCCTCCCTAGATCCTGCTCTCGGCACAGCTTGCTTCTTCCTCTGAAATCCAGTGGTATTTCTTGTCGGGATTTCTCACCTGGCCCCATACGCTACTGCAGTACATTGCTAGTTATCTCTTTCCTACTTAGGCGACTGATTTACCTAGCTATTCTGAAAGGTGCAGCAAAGACTGTCTCCTATCCTTTTGTGTTTCTTTCTCGATATCAGCACACCAACTGGCTTCTAACTCATTAAAGGTTGCGTGATTGGAATGTAAAACAGTCGCGTGAACAACAGCCATGACCATCCATTTTTTTTTTTTTTGGAGACGGAGTCTCGCTCATCGCCCAGGCTGGAGTGCAGTGGCACGATCTCAGCTCACTGCAAGCTCTGCCTCCCGGGTTCACGCCATTCTCCTGTCTCAGCCTCCTGAGTAGCTGGGACTACAGGCGCCCACCACCATGCCTGGCTAATTTTTTGTATTTTTAGTAGAGACGGGGTTTCACCGTGTTAGCCAGGATGGTCTTGGTCTCTTGACCTTGTGATCCGCCCGCCTCGGCCTCCCAAAGTGCTGGGATTACAGGCGTGAGCCACCGTGCCCAGGCTATTCTGCTTTTTACAATTATAACCAGTCTAGACAATTATAACCAGTCTAGTTTCTTTGGATGGTTGAGATGTAGTCTTGATGGAAGAGAAGGGATTACATTGGACTAAGTTAACAATTTTCCCCAGCACTCCGAGTATTTTATTCTATGAAATGGCTTAAATATGGGAATTTTATTGGACAGCCTTGGCTGGGATTCTCAGCAATGGGCACTTGCAAATATGAGAATCCCTTCTCAGTAAAAGTCCCCTCTCCCTGCAACAATGATCATCAGAGAATGTCTATCCATATTCAAAAGCTGTGAGTGGGCTAGGTGTGGAGGGTCACACCTTGTAATCTCAGCACTTTGGGAGGCCAAGGCAGGTGGATCACGAGGTCAGGAGTTCGAGACCAGCCTGACCAATATGGTGAAACCCCATCTCTACTAAAAATATAAAAATTAGCCAGGCGTGGTGGTGCGTGCCTTTGGTCCCAGCTACTTGGGAGGCTGAGGGAGAAGAATTGTTTGAACCCGGGAGGCAGAGGTTGCAGTGAGCCGAGATTGTGCCACTGCACTCCCCTCCGGGTGACAGAGCAAGACTGTTCCATTAAAAAAAAAAAAAAAAAAAGCTGTGAGTGATTTTTTTTTTTTAAGATTTGTAATCATCAGGTGACAGGTTCACTATTCTTCAAAGACCTTTTAGAGGAGGGTATTTTAGACAACGGCCAGGTTGTGTCATGACGGCTGAGCTCGTTGTTTCATGGGTTTACCCGCTTCATGAGCTTGGGAGGCAAACCAGATACAACACAGTCGTGAAAATGAGGCCACTCCAAGCTCATGCATGTGCTCAGTTTCTACCCGGGAGCACTGTGAGAGCTGGCACTTGCTGCCCTTCTACTGCCATTCCTGGATCAGAGCCCTGCAACACGGGGTCAGCTGCAATTTGCCCCCCAGGGCTGAGTATCAACAGGCACTTCCCCTAGCTCTGAAAATGTCTGGGGGCATCCTCGTGCTCTCTATTTGGCCAAGAGAGAACACGAACCGCAGGTTATTTGGCCCAGACCAGTAGATGCCGTGGAAAAGGCACCGTGGCTGCCCCAGAACAGGCAAATCACAAAATGCTTGCCTTGGGAAGCATAAACAAAGCCGCATGGTGTAGGAGGGGCAGCCCCCGCCTTTGGATCCGGGATCGGAGGGAAGAGAGAATACAGGGCTTTTTAGATTTCTAGGAACCACTAACTCTGTGAACTTCACTCTGCTGTGAGCCCCAGGAGGTACCTGCTACCCAAGACACCAACATTGCCTGCCTGGAATCTTTGGCGGCAGCTTGTTTCCTGACAAAATTGTTTGTCAAAAGCCTTCATTGAATTTCCCCTGGAAACTGAAAGGAAACTCACCACAGTTATGATAATAATAACAATCGTACACTTATTTTGGAAACAGACGCTTTAATTTTTTGAGACGTTAAGGAATATTGTTCTCTACTCATCATTTCTCAGGTGACACAGAAAGCTCAGGCATCTCGAGATTTGCTTTGATTTTGTAGCCAGGGAGTAAATTGATAACTGTGACTGAACACTGATTGGACATGTACTATTTCTCAGGTTTGGTCTAAGTACTTTATATGTATAGTCTCATTCATTCCTGAGGATAACACTATGTGGCAAATAAGGCTATTGACATTTTATAGATGAGAGGATTTGGACTCCGAAGGGGAAGCGATCTGTCCTCAGACTTACCCTCTTGGAGTAAGGACTTATATATAATTCATGGACTTCAGGGCACATGCTCCTAACGCCATGCTAAGCTGACTGTCTGGGATGGGTTGACCGGCAGCCCACCTACCTGCACATCCCAGTCTGTGTGGTAGTTGGGTGTGTGGTCATGTGACCAAGTTCTGGCCAATGAGAAGAAGAGGAGCCCCACTTCTTGGTCTGACCCATAAAAATCTCTCACCAGAGCTCTTCCATTCTCTGCCCTCCTTTTTTTTAAGTGAAGGGGACACTGAACCCAGAGGAGGGCAGGGCAGAGTCACAAGATGACATCGAATGATCCTATGGAAGGCTGTCCACCTACCAGAGCATGTTTAACTTTTTATGAGTTAGAAATAGATTTCTGTTGTGTAAAATCACTGAAATTTCCAAGTTATCCACTGCAGAAGCTAAAGTTACCTTAATTGATGACCCCTATAATAAAAATGGATTGAGCACAGTTAAAACATGACTGTAAGTGGACCCTTAGCCAGAATTTATGTCTCCTTCCAAACGGTATGCTCTCTCTCAATCTGTAGAGGATGTGGCCACAACTAGGAAATTCTCCACCAACTTACAAAGATGAGAAAGACAACCCCATATCCTCTTTCCATTTTTCAAAGGGAGTTAACACGACATGAAAATAATCAGACTGCAGGACAATCATTCACTGGAAACCCATCTGGTGTGGTGATGAGCTCATACCCTTGAGAATGAAGAAAATTTCCATCTGAGGCTGGGTGGTGAGGCTTCCAAAATAGGCCAGCTGGTTTTCAAAAGGGCCAGTGGTGGGTATGACAGTGCTTAGAAGAGAGGGCCAGTGGCCAAGCTGTATAGGCAACATCATTGTAAATGATTTTAAACACACGATGCTTATTAAATAAGGCCACCTGATGGTTCAGAGCTCTTGTCCTCCCATCTGCCATAGCAACTTTGGTTTGATACCAAATGTGACTTCTGCCCATCCACCTCCCACCACCTCAGCCTAGTTAATTCCTACTTATCTTTAAGACCTCTGACCAAATAGTGCCTCCTCAAGTAGCTTTCTTCAACATCACAGAAAAGGCAAGGTCCCTCTTAGGCTACCAGGTGCCTTGTCCTCAAAGCACTGACCTCCAATTTTAATTTGACTTGAATTTGTCTAATCATTATATTAATGCTGCTGAGTAAATGACGTTAGATTTCCACCTTTATAAGAATATGGAATCATATTTTTTTTGTTTACCATTTTATCTCCAGGACTTAGCTCAATGTCTAGCACATAGAGGGTGTTCATTAATTATTTGTTAGATGAATGAACAAAGACATGAATGAATGAATGAATGAATGAATTTACCATTCTACCTCCAGAACTTTGCTCAATGTCTGGTACATAGAGGGTGTTCATTAGTTATTTGTTAGATGAATGAACAAACACACGAATGAATGAGTGAATGAATGAATGAATGAATGAATCTTCATTTAATTAATGGAGAAGCGGAGGAATTTAGCCACTTGGCTTCCACAGCTGCTACTAGCCATCTTCTTCCAAATGACTTTATTGAAAGAGACTACTCCGAATACACCACTTCTTCTGTAGCTGATCATTGCCCCAGAACAAATGTCTACAGTGTGGCTGTTGAGATCTCTCCCCAGAGGAGACCAGCCACTAACTTCTCTGAGCCTCGTTATGATACCATTATTTATAAAAATGAAGATGACAGTACTTGCCCCCCAGGGGTATTGAGAATCAAAAATAATAAAATGCATTTGGACATATACTCTGAACATTTCAAAAAGATATGCATATATATAGTTTTTTTAGTGTCAAAACTTGTCTCTTACATGATGAAATTTTGAAAAGGCAAGCGTTTGTGAAGACTAGAACCTTTTGAGAATGGTAAGCAAATAGACTCTCTATTTAGTGAAATATGCATTTTTTCAAGGGAATAGCAGAGCAATCCGATTCCTGATCATCTCCACCAGCTCCACCACAAGAGACTCCAAAACAAATACAAATTAAGTAAAACCCTGGCTGTTCTCCTTCCAGTGGGATTACTATTCCTGAGCTCCACCTAAGTAGACCTTTAGAAGCCCTCAGTGTTCAAAGGTAGTTGGCTCTTGAACAAAAGCTCAAATTCTCAGTTGATTCCCACAGTGCTTTGGTGGTAGATTAGCATATGGCGGGAGAGACAGAACCCAAATTACTGGTGGCTGATGCAAAAACTGGCAGCTAATTGTAAACCTCCAAACAAAGTATTATTTACTCACTGAAACAAAGAAAAGTGCTTTCAAGGAGAATGAAAATATCCCTTATGTCATGTCAGATTCAAGAATATTTCATGAACAAAGTAAAAATTGAGCTGTTAGGTTGTTTGCAAATACTGTCCACATCAAGGAAGAACAATTTGAAAATGTAAGAAGTGAGAGTTTTGCTTTCCATCCTACTGCAAAAATATGTTTCCGTGTCAATTTAAGAAAGTACTGTTGCAAACGACAGGGTGAGTGAAATGGAAGCACACCAGTAGAAATGCAAACACATCTTCCTTTACTGACAGGCACCTACAGCCTTAATGAATGCCTGAAAAAAACTAAAACAAACAAATGTGCAGACTTGACAGAGAAATTTAATGAATTTACTAGTTGTTCTTCCTTGGTGCAAGCCTCTTTTTTTTTTTTTTTAAGCACACATGTTGTAGATAATCAGAGAAAAGGCCAAGCCCACACCATATGTAGGCACTAAATAATATGCAGGGCATCGCTCTTTAAAACATACATTGCCATAACGAAATGATGAAAGGGGAACAGCAAAAATAGCAAATTGAGAATCAAAGCCCAACTTTCCACAAGTGGAAACGTTTGGTTGGGTCATGGTAGAATCCATCAGTCCAAGATTGGTTGTATGAGCTGTTTGTGAAGATAAAAACGAATCATTGAAAACCCAATCTCATTTTAGAGGAACTGTCCTTTATTAGAAGAATGGATCATTGATGTCACTATAACTAATCATGTGGACAGCCGATAGAGATGCATTTTCAAAATGATTATTCTAGAAGTTCTGTTTCAAAAGCATATTTTCTATAAAGAAGAAAACACACAAAGCGTTCTACGTAATTACAAACCCTATTCTAGGTTGGTAGGTGTTCTTATATATTAGCTCACATGTTTTCTTATAGAGTGTGTGAGAAATTCAGTATCTATAGGTCATTGCAGGTCTGGCTCTGTGGTCTCCAGACAGCCAGTGTTAGAGCATTAGGTTAGGACTGCTTTGCAGGTTAGGAAAAGGACTCTCCTCAAATTCCTAACACATGGATGTTCATTCTAGCCACTGGTCCATATTTCCTTTCTAGAAGCAGCAGTGATGGGTGAACCACTGATAATTATAAAACCATGAAACATTCAAGGGCATTCATGCTTGGAGGAAGGTGGGATGTGCCCTGTGACCCTCAACACAGCCATCCCAGAACCAGAGAGGAGAGGACCAGGTGTGTTAGCTTGTTGGTGCTTTGTCAACAGGCATTAGAAAAAAAAAAACAGAAACAAAGTCCACAACTCTGATGACTCTGATGACGGACGCGGTTTCTACAAATAGACCAAAAAAAACCAAAACAAAAAACATCAAAAAAAAAACAAACAAAAAAAAACAAAACCAAACACAATCCCCCTCCCCACTAACAAACGAACAACATCTAACTTAAAAAGAAAAATTTAAAACAGGTTTACATATGCCATACATATGTGTTTTACAACTTTGGGGCCAGAAGCAATTTATGGTAAGCCAATAATTCAGATTGTTGGTCTTATTTATTTTATTTTTCCTATAGTTTTACTGCACAGCCAGGAGTGGCGTGGAGCTGGAGGCAGGGTGGGGGTGGGTGGGGAGGCAATAGAGAGGACAGAGGTCGATTTGTCATGAAACCAATGAAGCTTAAACTTCAGGGTTCCTCATTTCATGGGATCTTCCAAGTCTCTGGGATGATTCCTAGCAAGATATTCATGCATTCATTGCTTACAAAAGTGAGATATTTTAATTGTCATCAGTTACAACTAATGCCTCTTCTTTTGTTTTTTTTTTGAGACAGAGTTTCGCTCTGTCACCAGGCTGGAGAGCAATGGCGCGATCTCAGCTCACTGCAACCTCTGCCTCCCTGCAACCTCCACCTCCTGGGTTCAAGCGATTCTCCTGCCTCAGCCTCCTGGGTAGCTGGGCCTACAGGTGCCCACCACAGCCAGCTGATTTTTGTATTTTTAGTAGAGATGGGGTTTCACCATGTTGGCCAGGATGGTCTCGATCTCTTGACCTCATGACCTGCCCGCCTCTGCCTCCCAAAGTGCTGGGATTACAGGCGTGAGCCACTGCGCCTGGCCAACTAATGCCTCTTCCTATGTTGATTTCCCCTCTGTTAAATTTCCTCTTTTGCTCAGGTAACATTGGAATGACCACTGGGCATTTTTTTTTTTTTTGAATTCAGCTAAGGAGAAGAATGGTCAGGATACATTCAGTTTGGGAGAGAGGAATATATTTGAGGTCCACAGACATTGCCATCTGTAATCAAGTTACGGTGAGCTGCACCAGCCTAGAAATGGCTTCCAGCAAGAACCCTAACCCTTAAATGCCGACTCACCCACCTTGTTCATGAAGGACTAGAGATCTTATCAAGATATGGCTGCATCTTATGGCACCAGGCTGTGAAGGTATGTGGCTAGCAGAAGAGAATGAAGGTTTAAAATGCCAAGAGCCAGAAACCCATCTGTGGAGGAATCTCCCAATCCTCAGACTGATAAGATAATAAGTAGAGAGTTCCATTCTCATACCTCCTGGACACAGGTGGCAGCGTTCCGACTGTCAGGAGTATATTTCATATATAGGACACACAATTACAAAAGCACCATATAATGTTTTCTTTATTGAAGGAACTAGAATATAATTGGATTTTCCTGCAATCCCTGTGTTTAGAAGGCACATACCTGTAATCTTACTCTCAACAGCATGTTCTGCAATAGATCATATAAAAAAGAAACCTGTAAGAAGTCTTCCCAAATTCTTCAATAATTCTAAAAATCTGCACAGTATTTCCAATGACAAGTTATGAATTGGAAATAAACCTTTCTTTCTTTCAGTAATGAAAGGACAAGTTTTGATCAGCCATACCATGCGAAAGACAGACTGAGCTTTCTCTTCTCTCTCTGTAGAAAATGTTATAAAATCATTATCTTGTGAAGAAGAGATCAAAGACCAGGCAACCAAAATAGGTAGGAAGAAGAGGATAATAGGGATGTTGGCAGGTTAACTAATAAACACACATTCCTTTTCTGAATTTTGTGATGTTTCTAATAGTTGTCAGCTTTCCTACATTTGTAACTTGTGATTTTTCCTTTCACATGTAAGTTTGTATAACTTTTTTTTTTGAGACAGAGTTTCACTCTTGTTGCCCAGATTGGAGTGCAGTGGTGCCATCTTGGCTCACTGCAACCTCTCGAACTCCCGACCTCCCGGGTTCAAGCGATTCTCCTGCCTCAGCCTCCTCAGTAGCTGGGATTACAGGTGCCCGCCATCACGCCTGGCTAATTTTTTTTTTATTTTTAGTAGAGACAGGGTTTCACCATGTTGGCCAAGCTGGTCTCGAACTCCTGACCTCAGGTGGTCTGCCCGTCTTGGCCTCCCAAAGTGTAAGTTTGTATAATTTTTAATGATTTTCCTTTTAAGTCTCCCCCACCCCCAATTATATTAAGTTGGTGCAAAAGCAATTGCGGTTTTTGCTGTAATTAAAAGTAATGGCAAACCCGCAATTACTTTTGCACTAACCTAATAGAAGCCGCAGGCCCTACCATTAACCCTGGTTTGGGAGGGTAACGTGATAAAGAAGTCATATGTAAAAGGTACTTGGAAAAACAGAAGTCCCTGTTGAGAAGAGACTGGAGATGTGCAGGGGGCTGCCACTCACACACAGCCATGGTTCTGGGAGTGAGATGGAAACCCGGGTGGGACAGAAGTTTCCCTCCAGGGCTGGGGCTGAGTGCTGTTTAGAGAAGGGGACTGCTGTGCTGAGTGGCACATCACAGCCACATCCTGCCTCTGGGTGTGACCTGGAGTGATCACATTCTTTCTCGTGATAATAAAAGCAGAAGTCATTATATGAAAAATACACTTGCACACGCATGTTTATAGCAGCACAATTTGCAATTGCAAAAATGCGGAACCAACCCAAATGCCCATCAATCAATGAGTGGATAAAGAGATTGTGGTATATACATAGGATGGAATATTGCTTAGCCATAAAAAGGAATGAATTAATGGCATTCTCAGCGATCTGGATGAGATTGGAGACTATTATTCTAAGTGAAGTAACTCGGGAATGGAAAACCAAACACTGTATATTCTCACTCACAAGTGGGAGCTAAGCTATGAGGATGCATAGGCGTAAGAATGACACAATGTGCCGGGCGCAGTGGCTCACGCCTGTAATCCCAGCGCTTCGGAGGCTGAGGCGGGCAGATCACGAGGTCAGGAAATGGAGACCATCCTGGCTAACACGGTGAAACCCTGTCTCTACTAAAAATACAAAAAAATTAGCCAGGCTTGGTGGCGCGCGCCTGTAGTCCCAGCTGCTGGGGAGGCTGAGGCAGGGGAATGGCGTGAACCCGGGAGGCGGAGCTTGCGGTGAGCCGAGATCGCGCCACTGCACTCCAGCCTGGGCGACAGAGCGAGACTCCGTCTCAAAAGAAAAAAAAAAAAAAAAAAAGAATGACACAATGGACTTTGGGGACTCGGGGAAAGGGTGGGAAGTAGGTGAAGGATAAAAGACTACAAATTGGGTGCAGTGTATACTGCTTGGGTGATAGGTGCAACAAAATCTCACAAACCACCAGTGAAGAACTTACTCATGTAACTAACACCACCTGTTCCCCAACAACCTATGGAAATAAGAAATTTTAAAAAAACAACAACAAAAACAAAAAGCAGCTAACATGGATTGGTTGCCTCGGATGTGCCAAGCCATGGGCTTAATTTGAATGATCTGAGTCAGTCCTCATGGTCGTCTTGTCAAGTCATTGCCACACCCTCATTTGTCAGGTGCCACATACAACTTTTTGTCCTCTGTCATTAGTTCCTGCTAATATCAGGAATCACGTGTTAAGAATACAGATTGTGTAGGCTGAGCGCAGTGGTTCACAGCTATAATGCCAGCACTCTGGGAGGATGGGGCAGGCAGATGGCGTGAGCCCAGGAGTTTGAGACCAGTCTGGACAACATGGCGAAACCCCATCTCTACGAAAAATACAAAAATTAGCTGGGCGTGGTGGCGCATGCCTGTGGTCCCAACTACTTGGGAGGCTGAGGTGGAGGATCCCCAGAGCCCAGGAGGTCGGGGCTGCAGTGAGCCATGATTACACCACTGCACTTCAGCGGGGGCGCTTAAGACATTTTATACATATTTAAAGTGGCTCCCCAGTGATCCTGATGCTGCCTTTTGCTATGTGCAGAATGAGGCCCCTTCAGCTCAGTGGCTCCAGGTGGACTGCACATTAGTATCAAAAACCTTTAGACCATCCCAACACCTAAGCCCCAGATCAACTAAATCAGAACCGCTGGGAGTCAGGACTGAGTATGGGTGTGTTTAAAAAGTTCCCTAGGTGAACTCATCCAGAGCCATCAGCCATCGCCTTAGCCAATGAAGACACCGCAAACTACAAAAAAGTACTGCTTAAGAAAATCATTAAAATGGCCATTAATCACCGTATCACTAATAAATAAATACACTCAAGATGAGTCTTTCCCAAGATCAAAAACAGCTAAAATACAATATTTCAACAAAAACAACATTTCACATTTGTATCTTTTTTAGTCTTTGTGACACACTTTCACATCCATCGCTTATTTTATTTTTTTGAGACGTAGTCTCGCTCTTCTCGCCCAGGCTGGAGCGCAATGGTGCGATCTCAGCTCACCGCAACCTCCACCTCCCGGGTTCAAGCGATTCTCCCGCCTCAGCCTCCCGAGTACCTGGGATTACAAGCATGTGCCACCATGCCCGGCTAATTTTTTGTATTTTTAGTAGAGATGGGGTTTCTCCATGTTGGTCAGGCTGGTCTTGAACTCACGACCTCAGGTGATCCACCCACCTTGGCCTCCCAAAGTGCTAGGATTATAGGCGTGAGCCACTGCACCTGGCTCCATCACTTATTTAATCCCTACAATGCATGAAGCTATCATTCCCATTCTGTAATGGAGAAAGCAAAGGCTAGGAGTGACTAACAGATTTTTTTTTGAGGGGGCAGTGAAGTTTTTCTTGAGCAAAGGTAGCTGCTCTCTGCACTTTTCTCAAATCCTCTATTTGTTGAAATGCAGTTCTTGCGTTCTTGGCTCTTTCCTGTGAGACTATGAAGAATGGAAAATGGCCCATGTATTATTACAGATATGTCTTTAAAACGGCCCTGCTTGGCAGTAGAAAGGAGGGCTGGGGAAGGTAAATGCTGACCATGGGTTGGTAATCTTGGACCTCCTGCAGACCACCCCAGCCTGGTCTTGCTCTGGGCCGCCTCTTCTTCTCCCAGGCCCCTCGGCCTGGCTCTGCAGGCTGCTAACCAGTCCTTGTTCACTGAGCCTCCCAGGTTGGTGAATTGGTTTAGACTTGCCATCCTGGCTGCCTTCCAGACCCACCCATGGGGATCACCTCCCAGCTGCCTGGGTTGGACATATCTGCCCCCAAGGGCCTGGCTTGGCCAGAGACCACAGACAAGCACGAGGTGTGGTTAGCCTTTGAGCCCCAAACGCCTGTGATGGGGCCAGGCACCTATCTGCTGCTCAGGACCTGTCTGCAGAGTTGAACTGAGTCATGCTTGAGCAGGAATGTATTCTTTTTCCAGGCCCGGTGGCCAATCATTCAGCACTCTCTACAGTATACTTACGACATTAATGGAAATCCTAAAAAAGGGCCCCTGAGGCGGGGCTAGCCCACCCTGCTTAGTTGATTTAAAAGACAAAGAGTGCCAGGTGTGGTGGCTGACACCTGTTATCCCAGCGCTTTGGGAGGCCGAGGCAGGAGGATCACTTGAGGACAGGAGTTCAAGACTAGCCTGGCCAACGTAGTGAGACCCCCATCTCTACAAAAAAATTTTAAAAAATAGCTGAGCATGGTGACATGGTCCCAGCTATTTGGGAGGCTGAGGTGGGAGGATCATCTGAGCCCAGGGAGGTTGAGGCTGCAATGAGTCGTGATTGCAACACTGCACTCCAGCCTGGGTGACAGAGCAATAACCTGTTCCCTCCCCCACCAAAAAAAGAAAGAGACGAAATGAAAGTGAGAGGTGGAGGCCAGAAGTCAGGGCTTCAAAACTCATTTGTAATCACTGGAAAGACAGAATCATCTTGACTAAGTAATTACCCCCACATACCCAGCTTGGGGACTTTTGACTCTAAATCACGGTTTCAGAAAAGCTTCAAATGGACAAACCAGCCACATTACTGCTTGAATCTCCCAGCTGGGGGATTTTTTTCCCCCCAGGATTCTTTCAGATTCACAGCTTGTCATGGGAAATCTTATGTGAATTTTTCGGATGCTGGTCAAATTTGGAAGGATTTCTCTGAAAGTTTCTTTTATATATGATCTATGACAGACACACTTGATATTTAGAGTAAAGCTTTTAGGTACGTGCCCTTCAAGCACGAGAATTCTAGAAAAGTCTTCAGAAGCCATGTAAAGGGTCTACCCCCCGCCTGCCCAGGGGCAGGTGAAGAAGCAGGAGCAGGGGTCCTGGGGGGCTGTGCCCATCTGTGAAATCAACCCGACACCCTTGGGCACATCTTCCAGGGCGCCTCTCTCCCCTGAAAGTCCAGACATTCCAGGAGGAGGGGTGGAGCGAGGGGACGGGTGGTTTAGCCAGTGCGTTTTATTAAGGAATTATAGACCACCAAATTACACCTAAAAATACAAAGGCCAGCTGTGCATGCTGGGTTACAAGTATTGTCATGAGCCAGCTTACAGAGGGAGGGCCAAAACCACTCAAGTCGACTTAATGAAATAAACTGGGTTACAAACACCCGTGAGAGGAGGAAAAATGAGCGACACCCCCCTTCAAGAGCCAGGCCAAGGGACATTCTTTCACTTGCTATGCTGCCTGCGCCCCCCACTCCCCACGCAATCTGGGTCCTCTCAGGCAGGGCTGGGGCTGGCAGGACTGAAGTCTCCGCGGCCAGCAGGGACGTGGCTTAATGCCACCAAACTGGACTGATAGCTGGAGAAAGCACTCTTGTCTCCCCTTTTTGAAGTGCTCTGCACCCACCGCCAGTTAACTGACTCAGAAGTGCCACTCTCCCTCAGGAAAGTTTCTCTCCTTTTCTCATATTTGGGTTGAGAGGTGTGTGTCTGAATTCAGAGGCCACTATGTAGAGGAAAGGAGGCTCAGTGTTGGTGCCTGAGGATCTTCCCGCCTTGTCTCCTGTCCCACACACCACATTCCCCTTACCAGCTTGTCACCACCCCCGACACACAGGTGCACACACATAGGTACACTCACACACACACACATGCACACATGCACACACGCACGCACGCACACGCTCACACACATACATGCATACTCACAGGCACACACATGCATGCACACGCACGCACACATGAACACACCGCATGCACGCACGGTTTGATAAATCATCCATTGTGAGAGGAGCGTGGATTTGTGGAAAGAACATCCTTTGTCTTTGCAGCCAGGAGAACTTTGGTTGAAATCACCAGGCTCTGTCTGGGTGACTTTGAACAACTTACATCCTTCTCTGAGTTTCAATAACCTCATCTCAAAATGGTGACAATAATAATCAAGATGGTGACATAGGCACTTCCTCGATCCGGTGGCTTTGAAAGCTGAATTAAATCATGTTTACGGTGCACTTCACGTGGCGCACCGTATGGCACGCATGGCACCTAGAAGATGAGGCTCTGTTCATGTTAACTGCTCCCTGTTAAATGTAACATGCTTCAGAGTCCCGAACGCATGTGACAATAGCTCATGCCCCCTTCTCCACCATTCACCACCACTTTCCCATGCTTCAAAGAAACGAAAGAGGAGCTTCTGGTCCCACCTGATAGACGGCCCTGGAGATGCACCATGGTTTTAGCAGCAGCTGCAGAACTCGAATGTTCCCCACTTGGCAGGTCCTCAGCGCCCGACAAGTCAGGTTCCAGCTCCACGGTGGGTCCTCAGAGCCAAGCAGCCCAGCAGCCATGCCAGCCCCAGATTCTGCCGCCAACCCTCTGGTCCCTGGCCCCACATCCAGGGCTGTGTTCTTTTAGTGACACAAAGTGCCAATGTCAGTAAGATTTAATCAGGCAAGGAAAAAATGCAGTCCAAATAACTCTGATTCCTCTGACTCTCCTCCCCCTACCTACCCTCACCACCACCCTCACTAATCCTCAGAGACTGCTTTCCTTCAAGGATAAGCAAAAGGCTCTTAACTCCCTCCTAAAGTGTTTTCTCCTTGTCTCTGGGGACTCACCAGGGACAAGGTAAAAATAAACCTCAGTGTGCAGATAACGGCACATCCCTGTTTCTCAGTGGACTGAGGCTGGCTCTTTGGCAGATCAAACAGAACTTAGGGAAGACCTCAGACCCAGAAGCATCACCGAGTGTCGGGATCCCCTCCAGGGTGAGAAAGCTAAGAGCAGAGAGCTGCAGCCTTCCCTGCAACATTCCCCAGACATTCCATCCCTTTTCTTAACTCTTTACAACTTGGAGAACCCATGAGTTTCCACAAGGTCAAGCAAAAAGTCCCATTCTGTAGCAGCACTGGAGAAATTGCTATTTCTGTGGGCAATTTGTAAAAAGCCAGGCATTTTCTTTGGAAGCGTCCCAAGTTTAGGTTGGGATTGAAATGGCTGGAAAGAATACTTATCTGATGGATTTCATATCAACATCCAAGATTTGGAGGAAAGCAGGGAAAAGGAAGTAAAGTCAACCTATCCCGTTTTTTTTTTCGCCCCGCATGAGGGGTTACTTCCTATAAACCGTCTTGCTATTTTATTGCATGTTGGGTAAGCTACAGGTAGAAATTAACCCAAGGAAAGTCATTCAATTAAACGTGTCATAACCATTGGAATTTCATAAGTTGTTTTGATTGTTGATTATTTTAGAATGGCATCTGCATCCTAATTCAATAAATTACATACCAAAAGGTGAGATTCCAAAGCTGGAAGGGAAAGAAGGGGGAGGGGAGAATGCAGCCATGACCTAGCTGTACAATTAAGACAAAGAGCATGTTTAATCTTTAATGTCATTTTGATTGCACAGTCCTGAAAAATCATGGTAAGTTATAAGGCATGTTTGCCTTCTCCACATTCCATTTGTTTATTTATTATCTGTCTCTTCGACCCTAACTAACACCATCAGAAAAGTAGAAATGTAAAATCTACTAATCTACTGGAGCGTCCTGGAGTCCTTTGTAACCTCAGTTTGAATTTGGCTCTGTCATTTTCTGTGTGGCCTCAGACAAATTAATTAACTCCTCTGACTTATTTCTTGATCTGACCGATGGAAATAATACCTACCTCACTAGGTTGTGAGGATTAAATGAGGTCACTTACTTAAAGTGGATAATAAAGACCATGGCATGAGGCTGATATTTTTTCCCCCACTTATGATCTGGTAATTCAAGGACATTATCTACCACTGATAATATGAAACCCTTAGGATAAAAATTTGTGGTTCTCTAAATTATGTTCTTTTAATACGTTTTCTCCTTTTGCTTTGAATTTATGCATTAATTTGTTTAATTAATATAATGCAGCCTTTATTTATTTTTGGGGGAGTTTCTCTATGTTGCCCAGGCTGATCTCAAGCTCCTGGCCTCCTGTGATCATCCTGCCTCAGCCTCCCAAAATGCTGGGATTACAGGCATGAGCTACCTCACCTGGCCCATTTTAATGTAAACTCTTTTTTGGATAGTTTTATCATTTTTCCATGAATAATCACCCTAAGGCAAAACAAGGTGCATAATTTTATTCCTGTGTACTATTCCCTTATTTTTGCACCCCAGTAATGAAAAGCAGGTGGGTACTACAGAATCTTGCCTTTCTACAAAAACCCCATCACCAGAAAGTTTTATCTAAGAGGGAAGAGAAGTGAGGGGAGGGGAAGGAAGGTAGGATGATAGGAAGATAAGAAGAAAGGAAGGAAGGGAAGAAGGAAGGAGGAAGGCAGGCAGGGAGGGTGAAAGGGAGGGAGGGTGAAGAGTAAATTAAATTAAAAAGCAAACAGTATGCAGAAAATCATGCTTCCGTTAACATTAGCTAACTGCATTGGTATTTTCATGAAAAAACACATGCAAGATATATTATAGTTAGTTTCAGTGTGTGTGCTCTGAACTAATGCTCTCCAACCTCTGGAGATCTTGGCTGTGAACCAGACTCTTATCCAAAGCATGTAATTATGGACTGGATAGGGACAGTTCTTTTTTTTTTTTTTTTTTCCTGAGACAGAGTCTTGCTCAGTCGCCCAGGCTGGAGTGCAGTGGTGCGATTTCGGCTCACTGAAAGCTCCACCTCTGGATAGGGACAGTTCTAAAGGCATTGTTTTATTCTATGACGAAGTAAAGTGACTTTAAAAATTAAAAAAGTGAAATATATATATTTAGCTTATGGTCTGGGAATCTTTTGAGTATAAAGGTGCCATGATAAGCTCTTTTGAAAAATGACTGAATATAAACAAGAATTCCCGAGAACAGCAAGACCTACTCAAGCTGCCCTGATATCTTTACCATTTGCGGGGATGAGTGGCGTTCTTTAGTGGGGCTTGCTCTGGAGTCTGGAATCGGAGCCTGGTGACACCAGCAGCAGACGCCTGTCTCTGTGCCCATGGAAGCTCGGGGTGACAGTGCCGTTGGAGGATGCTGCCTGATTTCACTGGTCCTGTATCTTCAATCATCTACATGATTCTGCCCTAGCCTTGACTGATTGATTGATTGATTGATTGATGGAGGCGGAGTCTCGCTCTGTCGCCCAGGGTGGAATGCAATGATGCAATCTCAGCTCGCTGCAACCTCCGCCTCTTGGGTTCAAGTGATTCTCCTGCCTCAGCCTCCCGAGTATCTGGGATTACAGGCACCTGCCACCATGCCTGGCTAATTTTTGTATTTTTAGTAGAGATGGGGTTTCACCACGTTGGCCAGGCTAGTCTTGAACTCCTGACCTCAGGTGATCCACCCGCCTCGCTCTCCCAAAGTGCTGGGATTACAGGTGTGAGCCACTGCACCTGGCTCTGCCCTAGCCTTTAAATCGCTAATTCAGAGTTTCACAAGGCAGCTCCCCACATGGCCTCTGAGAGGCTGTGCATGCAAGTGGCATGACTGCCATTGAGAACAATGCCCTTGCTTTTCAAAGGGATTTAGAAACCTCAGAGCAATTCACTATATGTGTGTGTGTGTCTGTGTGAGTGCATGTGTGTGTCTGTGCGTGTCTGAGTATGCATGTGCGTGTCCCTGAGTCTGTGTGTGTATGTGTGTCCATGTGTGCCTGTGGGTATGTGTGTGTGTGCCTGGCTCTGTGAGTCTCTATGTATGTACCTGTGTGTGTGTGTCTACTGTGTGTCTGTGAGTCTGTCTTTGTGAGTCTCTGTGTCTGTGTGTATGTCTATCATATGTTAATGTGTGTGTGTATGTGTGTGTGTGCCTATCTCTGAGCCTCTATGTATGTGTCTGTGACTGTGTGTATGTCTATCATATGTTAATGTGTGTGTGTATGTGTGTGTGTGCCTATCTCTGAGCCTCTATGTATGTGTCTGTGTCTGTGTGTATGTGTGTGTCTACTGCATATGTCTTTGTCTCTGTGTGTGTGTCTGTGCATATGTGTCTGTGCGTATGTGTGTCTCATGTCTATTCGTGTGTCTGTTTGTCTATTATGTGTCTGTGTGTCATTGTGTGTCTGTGTATGCATCTATGTATGTGTGTACTGTGTCTGTGTGTTTGTGTGGGTCATTGTGTATCTATGTGTGTGTCTGTGTCTGTCTCTGTGAATCTCTGTGTGTGTCTGTCTCGTGTGTGTCTATGTGTGTGTCTATCCATGTGCGTGTGAATCTCTATGTGTGTTTGTGTCTGTGTGTTTTATGGGGGTCATTATCTATGTGTGTGTCTGTGTGTCTCTGTGAATCTCTCTGAATCTCTATATATGTGTCTGTCTCTTGTGTTTCTATGTGTGTGTGTACACACCTTCATCTTACAGAGGAGGTCCCAGCACAGATGGTGCAAGCAGCCAGCCAGACCCTCTGCACACTGTGACGAAGCTGGAGCAAGACACCAGGGCTCACCAGGTGAACATGTGACCTGGACTGGTCTAACTCCCAACCTCTCTTCATCACTTTCCTTATTCTTTTCTCAAGAATTATAGAAAATAAGCATCTTCTAGGTAGTTTACCACTTAGACAGTTGATCGCAAAACCTAAAGGGTAATGGACGAGGACAGAGTGACCTCTTGGTGTCTAAAGGGTAGGGAATACCATGTTAGACACCAGGAAGACAGAGTAAGGAGCAGTCACTGTCTCACTCCTCCTTCCATGAGACTTTTGCTACTATTAGGGGTGAAGAGAATCAAGCATTGAGTTAGCTGGCCAGATGGGGAGAGTTGCTGAGTGTTTGTCTGTTGTAAGTCCTGGGGAAACATCCCAAGGAGAAGCTGAGGTCTTGGTCCTGGGATTGCACATTGGGGAAGGGAACTTGGGCTGGGAGCCCTAACTCAGTGGCTGACCTGGGAGGGAGGCAGGTGTTGCTGATGCCAGGAGTTCCCCTGCCCAAAGACAGGACAGAAGAGGAGGTGGGACCTTGGCATGGCAGGGAAGACTGCCAGGTATGGACTCCCAGCCCCATCCCCTGCAGCTCCCACCTCCGTCCCACTGGTTAATCATCTTCCCTATCTCGGAGTTTCTGTGTTTTCTATCCCGGCTCCCAGACCCTCGTTCACTGCTTCCGTAAAGACAGAGGAATTTTTTTTAAGCAACAAATGCCTTTGCCTGGCTCTGGAAATGTTTTAAGACATAATTACTGCCTTGAAAAGGAATAGGAAAAACTCAGTTGCAAGTAATGTGTAGTGCTATTATAAACAAAATTTGCAAATACATAAATACACAGAAAACAGCATACACATGGAGAAGTATATTTATAGCAACTAAAGAAATATGGTCAGAAGTGCAATCTAATGTAACCCATCTTAATCATTCAGGGATTATTTATTGCTATCTGTTTGTAAAAACATCAGCCATAAGATTGGCTGAAGAACTACTCTATCTCAGGTCAAAGTCAGCTACTAGAGCAAATAGCATTTTTAAAAAGACTTTCTTGGATGCATTTTGTTATCTTTTACTGATCTGATCTCAAGGCGAAGGACAATTTCTCCAAGAGCAAAGCCCAGTACAGTTGAGGCCTAATATCAAGAAACTTCAAGGAATTAACGCCTTAGCCTAAGTCAGATCTGTTCTCTTGGAAGAACAAAAGAAGATCAATAGCCGATTTATTCCAAAGTGAGAAGGTGATAGGAAAATAAATAAATCCACAAGAGTGAGAGGGAAAGGCAGATATGCACTCAGAAATGCCCATCGGTCGTATTTTCTGGTTTTGTAGAAAGCAGATTTCTTTTGTACTTTGTGAGCAGTGAGCAGGCGTCCTCTACTTCTGTGTCACGTAAGGACTTTTCCAGGTCTTAACTGCTAATCCGTGTTTTAATGCCACATTCCTTTCCTGCCTTCCAACACAAGACTCAAACTGAGGTTTAAATTTACTGCAAATTTCTTTCTTTCCATCCACTGAATGCCGTTAAGCAATCTCCATGTGTAATCAAAATGCTGGGCAGCAGTAGTGTTGGAAGGTTTGTTCTTTAAATGAAGGTGGCCTATCACTCTTTGTCAGTGCTCTTAAAAACGTAAAAATTATATCTCTTATTGAGATATAATTGATATACCATATACTTCAGTCATTTAAAATGTACAATTCAGTGGTTTCTTAGTTTAATCATAGGATTCTACAACCATTGCCACAATCTAATTTTAGAACATTTTCATCCCCCAAAAGAAAACCACACCCATTAGCTGTCATTGTCATTCCCCATTTCTCTTCATTCCCCCTAGCTACTGGCAGCCTTTAGCCTCCTTTCTGTCTCCATAGATTTGCCTCTTTTGGACATTTTATATTAATGGGGTCTTTGTGGCTGACTTCTTTCACTTAGCGTAATGTTTTCAAGATTCATCCATATTGTAGCATGTGCCAGTACGTTTCTTTTCTTTGCTGAATAATATTTGATTATGTGGATAGACCATGTTTTGTTTACCCATGCATCAGTTGATGGACATGTGGGTTGTTCCCACTCTCTGGCTACTATCAATGATGCTGCTATAAACACTTGTGTAAGCATTTTTGTGAGGTGTATGTTTTTCTTGTCTCTTGGGCACATACCTCGGAGTGGAATTGCTGGGTCAGATGGTCATTCTTTGTTGAACCATTGGAGGAACTGCCAGACAGTTTTCCAAAGCAGCTGTACCATTTTACATTTCCACTAGCAGTGTGTGAAGGTTCCAATTTCTCTACCTCCTTGCCAATCTTGTTTCTGATTATAGCCATCCTAGTGTTAAGTGGTGGTGTTCTTGGTTTTCTAGCTGGATTCTATGATGTGGCCTTTGGGTAGGATAGGGTGGAGGCAGCAACAGAAAGGGCTGCTTTTAGGGGGCTGGTGTGCCGTCCCCCATGCTTTAGCCCCCAGCAGGCTGCAGCAGATGGAATCTGGGGAAAAGAGGCTGGAGTACAGAAGAGCCCAGAATGTCCTCTTCCTCTCTCAACAGCCCCTCCATACCACCTTCTTCTGCTCCTGACTCTCTCACACCCACCATGGGGCAAAAGTCCAAATATTTTTGGAAGTTACCATTTGTCATTTTCTAATCCGGGTTCCACTTCCTTGGAAAAAAAAATGCTATTTAGAAATAGCACTGGTACGGCTAACTGAGTGGGTGATATGCAAAACCCAAACTCAAACAGTCTTTTGAAATCCCAAGGCATTTCAGGATTGCTAACTCACACATTTAATCCCATATTTGGGTCTGGAAAACGTCCCAGCTCCAACCAAGAGTCATCATGGCATCATCGTTTCTCAACCTGAGAACCCAAAAAACTCATTTATATAAATGCTAGGAAACTCACTGTGTTCATCTTGGGGACTGGAGAATAACCTTTTAAAAATGCTTTGCTGTGTGTATAAAAATATTTTGGGTCCCTGGGAAAGTACAGGAGAGGCAGGAGCTGCCCTCTGACTTAAGCACTCCCAAGCAGCAAGCCAAGAGCTATGCTTAGAAATATTCCCCGCAAGCTCCACCCATGATTATACAAGTGATCCTATGGCCATAAAAGTGATGTCATCTATCAATTACCCCTTAGGAAAGTAAGCTGCCATATGCACACCAGGCCCCAGTAGAAATAAAACCAGAGCCGCCTGAATTAAATCAGTCTAGGCCATGAGTTGGAAATTAAATGCCCTCAGACCCTCTTTTCTTAATCTTCTGTTATTTGGTTTCCATGAAATTCATCCTTTCCCAAGGATGATTTTTGAGTACGTACTTCGCAAGCATGCATATGTGTAATCAAAACCTTATGTGAAAAAAAATACATATTTGTTTTGTTTAGGGGTTACATGCAGGTCTGGGGCCTGGTGGGAGTGAAGTTGTAAAGTGGAGGTCCTGCTCATAAGAAAAGGAGGTCTGCTTGCTTGAGAAAGGGGTCTCCAGAGAGAAGGGCAGGTGGGCCTAGAGTCACTTCCTTTTCACAGAGGACGATTAAGCTGACTTAATGCTCATAGGAGAGTTGTTTGGGAGATAATTAACACTTCCTTTCCAAAGAGGAATTAAGAGGTTAGAAAATGTGTGTCTAGAAGCTGGGAAGAGGTTGGAGGATTGCTCAGTGAGGAGCAAGTCAGTGTCTCTTTCAGATACGAAGGAGGTGAAGTAGAATTTATAAGAGGTAAAAAGAGCTAAGAACACTTTGTTTTAACCTATAACTTAAATTCCTTTGAACTCTTGACTCGTTGGGGGTATTACATTGTTTATAGTAGGTATTAGAGGGGTTTTCAGTTTTCAATGCTCTATTCATTTCTCATAGTCTCTTTGCTCTCTAAAACTCATCTTCCTAAAGTAGCAGTCTTTCTTTTAAAAAAATCTCTAGCGTCTTGAGTGTAATGGGAATGTAATGACTACTGAATGAATGAAACTTTGTATGTTCTGTTAAAACACAGGCTATGGCTTCTCTTGCTGCTTTTAGGTGGCCATGCCTACATAAAATCCACCCTGGTGCAGCTGAAACTCTCTAACAGGCAGGGCCATTGTACTTCTCATGTTGGCTTCTCAAGAGCGGGTCTATGAGCACCCCATTCCCTTTCTTATTTGGAAAGAAAACAACACTCACCACGGCATTCACAATGCTGGGGACCTGATGAATGGGAATGGAGAGGCTGCACTAATGTAAGTGGGGTCAACATCCCTGCTGGAGGGCAGATGCAATTTTGGCAAACTAATGACTTTTGGAAGCCATTTTCTAGACTGCATTTTTCTCTTCTTTCTTAGAATGCTTTTCTCAAGGGGAAAAAGAAAGCAGAGGTGTAAATTGTATCTGGCCGTTCGAAGAGCCCGTCTGGGAGACTCTCTGCTGACCACAGCACTGTCTCTCCCCAGGGCCCAGTCCCACAGTGTCACTGAGTCCAGAGTCGGGACTCCAACAAGCCCTCTGCATTCCAGCATGACTGTGGTAAAAACAAAAAAAATCTATTTTATTCTAGTCCATCACATTTTCTATATTTGCTAAAGAAATCTCGATCACTCCATAAATGATCGGTTAAAATTAAAAATATAGGCTGGGTACAGCAGCTTATGCCCTGTAATCCCAATGCTTTGGGAGACTGAGGCTGGAAGATCACTTGAGGCCAGGAGTTCGAGACCAGCCTGGGCAACATAGAAAGACCCCATCTCTACAAAAATAAAAAAAAATTAGCTGGGGGAGCCTAAGTCCCAGCTACTTGGGAAGCTGAGGCTGGAGGATTGCTTGACCCTGGGAGTGAGAGGCTACAGTGAGCTGTGATTGCACCACTGCACTCCAGCTTGGGCAACAGAGTGAGACCCTGTCTGTAAAAATCAAATCAAATCAAATATTTAAAAAATTAAATTAAAAAAATTGTTCGTTATTTTAACAAAAGTCTTCTCATGAAACCACACCCAGACCAACGATAGTAGAAAAATCCAACACAAATAAAACAAAACAAAAAGCTGCCATGAATGATCTGTCTTGAGTTGGTCCATGGAGATTGGATTAGTCAATGAATCAGACTTTTATATTCAAACTCCAAGTGAGTAAGAAAAAAATAAATCCTTTGATATATGCAAAATCAGGCCTGTTTTAGGATAATGTCATTAATTTAGCGAGTTGCCTAGACGACTGCTGAAGAATTTAGGCTGGCCTTTCTCATGAAGATCTCTTGTAGATAAAAATATATGCATTTGGAGCTCTGCTTCTTGGAATAATTTAAATGAGCCTACCTGTAGGTAGTGTGGTGTGTTCTTGATCTGTATTTGACTGAGGATGGCAGATATGGGTTATGATTTGGTAACGAAGCTTGGAAAACCAAGAACTATCATGGGTTGGAGGTCCAGGGAAGTTGTGGAAGTCAGCACAGTGGCACAGGCAACCAGTCATCCAGAATTTAAAGGTCAAGGTGAATCAATGGGTTTAAAGCAGTCAATCAAAGCATCTGTGAATAATGAATTGAGAGTTTAGGTCGACCAGGAGGCCAGAAACTAGGTATGCTGAGAGCAAACAGACTGAAAGGTGTATGAAAAGACAAGCTATGGTGGATAGAATACTTAAGGGAGGCCAGGCACCGTGGCTCACACCTGTAATCCCAGCACTTTGGGAGGCCGAGGCAGGCGGATCATGAGATCAGGAGTTCAAGACCAGCCTGGCCAACGTGGTGAAACCCCGCCTCTACCACAAATACAAAAATTAGCTGGGCATGGTGGTGGGTGCCTGTAATTCCAGCTACTCAGGAAGCTGAGGCAGGAGAATCGTTTCAACTCCGGAGGCGGAGGTTGTAGTGAGCCGAGATCACGCCATTGCACTCCAGCCTGGGCAACAGGGCAAGACTCCGTGTCAAAAAAAAAAAAAAAAAAAAAAAGGGAGGCCAAAGCAGGCTGGAGACTGCTCCATCTCCCTGTGACTGCAATTTTCTGTTCTTCCTGTTAGGGCAGGGGGTCAAGCTCCCAGTGGGGATCCAGTGACCTGCAGGTAGAAGCAGGTAGGTGTGCAGGTGAGGAGAAAGTGAGGCCAGGTTACCTGCCGGATTATATGTATTGGGGCTCAGAAAATGTTACCCAAAAATGAAAGCCTTAGAAGCAGCTCTCTCTGACCTTTTCCCACCTCTGATCCTCCCGTCTCTGGCCCCTCATCCTCCCACAGGCGTAGCCATACAAACTAGAATCCCTCTTCCCCAAGCTGGTTTCTGGAAACCAGAACCCTTTTTTCCCAAAGCCAGCCATAAAACCTAAAAATGTCACCTGAAATTTCCCCTTTTACATCTTTCTATGTTAAAGCTAAACACAAAGAAATTCTCAGCTGGGCATAGTGGCTCATGCCTGTAATCCCAGCACTTTGGGAGGCCAAGGCAGGAGGTTCACTTGCGCCCAGGAGTTCGAGGCCACCCTGGGCAACATAGGAGGACCCCATCTCTGCAAAAAATAAAAAATTAGCTGGGCACGGTGGCATGCGCCTGTAATTCCAACACTTAGAGAGGCTGAGGCAGGAGAATGACTTGAGCCCAGGAGGTCAAGGCTACAGTAAGCTGTGATTTCACCACTGTACTCCAGCCTGAGAAGGGAAGGGGAAGGGAGGGGAGGGGAGGGATCCTCTGACCTACCTTGTTTGACTGTAGGTCATAAGACCCCCATTCCAGAGAGGGTCCTGCCCTATACCCAGAAGGAAGGAACGCTGCTCAGAGAGGCCAAGAAGAATCTAGACAGACAGGCCTTACTGGGTCTTCCCACTCAGTCCATTAGACACATTTTGTCCAGTTGTATTATCTACATGGCTGCCCATACTTCACTGAACCTAAGCATAAAAATAGACAGTTTGCCTGTATCTTTGGGTCTTTATTTTGAAGGCTCCTGTGTCGCATAAAAGTATGATCAAATAAATTTCTATGCCTTTTCCTCTATGAATGTACTGATTTTGTCAGCTAATTTTCAGCGAACTTTCTGAGGGCAAAGGCAAAGATTTCTCCTCACCCTACAGGTGCATCAGCCAACAAGAAGTCCCTCTATTTGCAGGTCCTCTTTGTCCTGTCAATTTCTTTTTTTTAATTTCTTTTTTTTTTTTTGAGATGGGGTCTGGCTCTGTCGTGCAGTGGGAAGATCTCGGCTCACTGCAACTTCTGCCTCCTGGTTCAAGTGATTCTGGATTCTCCTGCCTCGGCCTCCCAACTAGCTGGGGCTATGGGCGTGTGCCACTACACCAGGCTAATTTTTGTATTTTTAGTGGACATGAGGTTTCACCATGTCGGCCAGGCTGGTCGCCAATTTCTGACAGAGGCCAAGTGTCCCGTATAAGTGAAATATTTACTTAACCCAAGGCTCAATGTGTTCCTGAATCTGCAAGCAGTCCTCTTCCTCATTTGCAATCACGCAAAGTTCATCCTCCCCTGAGCCGAGGCAACCGTGAAATTGACAAGCCAGGAGGAGCTGGGAAATGACCGATGCAAAGAAGAGCAATGCCCTTTAACGCTTCAATAGAAAAAAAACGTAATTACATCCTCCTAGGCCATGAAGGCACTGAAAATCTATAAGGACAATGAGCTTAGACTTGATTGTTCGAGTCATCAAAAAAAAAACCAGAATATATATATTTTTTTTTCCAGAAAAATGTTTCTGGGTAGTATAATTTGAGGTAAATTATACTAAAATATAATTCCCTAGAGAAGAAGGAAATTGGTTTGAGGTATTGGTTATTTCCCTCTTGTTGCAGAAACAAAAGTGGTGATTTAGAATTCAGAGACCGGGAGATACCTAGGAGGTGAGAGCCATCTGTTAGATCTGTTAATGTTTCTTAATAAACTGGGGGCCGGGCGCGGTGGCTCATGCCTGTAATCCCAGCTCTTTGGGAGGCCGAGGCGGGTGGATTACCTTAGGTCGGGAGTTCGAGACCAAATTCGCCAATATGGTGAAACCTCGTCTCTACTAAAAAAAAAAAAAACAAAAATAGCTGGGCATGATGGCGGGCACCTATAATCCCAGCTACTCGGGAGGCTGCGGCAGGAGAATCCCTTGAACCTGGGAGGCAGAGGTTGCAGTGAGCCGAGACTGCGCCACTGTACTCCAGCCTGGGTGGCAGAAGGAGACTCTGTCTCAAAAAAAACCACAACAACTGGGAACCACAGCTCGTCACTCAGCTGGAACTAGGGGTCTCGGTAGTGAGCCACTGATGAGGGGCAAGTCTGAGGGCCCCTTCCTGAGTCTGACCACGGTGAAGTGGCCTGGGGTGCTTTCTGCAGGGGGCACGCCAGCTCCTTCAGCAAAACCCAGGACAGATTTCAAAGCGTTAAAACCAGAGCAGCCCACACGGCGGGGTTTTACGAAGTCGAACGTGTGTCCAGAGTCCAGGGGTGAAGTTCCCCCTTGTGGCCAGGTGAACAGCCCCTTCCTCATTTCATGTGTGATGGATGGAAGCACCTACCTGCGGGCAACCAACCCCCAACCCTCTCAGTTCCAGATACTGACCTATTTTTCTTGTGGTAAAATATACGTAATACAAACTTTACAATTTTAACCATTTTTAAATGTGCCGTTCAGTGGCATTAAGTATATTCACAGCGTTGTGCAGCCATCTCCAGAAGTTTTTCAGATTGCAAAACTGACCTCTGTACCCATTAAACAGTAACTTCCTATTCCTCCCCTCTCCATCTTCTGGTAACTCTGTTTTGCTTTCTGTCCCTGTGGGTTTGACAATTCTTCGTAGCTCGTATAAGAGGAAACATATTATTTGTTTTTTTGTGACTGGCTTATTTCACTCAGCATAAGGTGCTCAGGGTTCATCCGTGGTGTAGCATGTGTCAGAATTCACTTCCTTTTTAAGGCTGAGTAATGTTCCATTGTATGGAGAGACCACATTCATCCATCAGCGGGCACTTGGGTTGTTTCCACTTTTTGGCTACTGTGACTCACGTTGCTGTGACTAAGAGTGTGTAAATATCTCCCCAAGTCCCTGCTTCCCATTCCTTTGGGGATTTACCCAGGAGTGAGACTGCTGGATCCCACGGCAATCCTGTGTGTAATTTGGGGGAAGCTCTGTGCTGTTAGATACTGATCTTTCCCACCTACTATTTCTGCCACAGGCAGCGCTTGCTCCACTCCTGAAGCAGGCAGGGACGCTGCCCACAGACATGCCTGCTGACATCTAGGAGTGGCTTAGCCTCATGAGCCCTGCTGGTGTGGGCTTCAGGTAACCCTGTGCTCCTTTGACTCCCAAGGTGGCTGGCTCACCCTGACCTTTCCTCCGTCTGCTTGGTTTGCCTTCGCATTCCGGGCTGGAGTGGGAGCTTAGCTCTGAAGTCCAGCTCACGTGTTTGGCCCCTAGGCCCCAGCCTCGCCCTCGGGTGTCCCTCGTCCTGCATACTTGGGGCTGGCTGATCTGCTCATTGGGACCCTGGAGCCTTGGTGGTAAGGTCAGCTGGTCTCTCTACTCAGGACCATGGGACAGGGAAGGAGGCTGGAATGGAGGACGCCTGCTGAGCACCTCCCACTGGCCTTGGGTGGTTTGAGGGGTTGGTGGCTACAGGCTGATTCTGGCTCTAGACTCATTTAAATCTCCTTGAATGTAGGTAGCCTTCAGGGAGTGGGTGTGAGTTCAGGTCAGGCCTAAGAGCCTGGAAAGCCAGGCATATGCTAAGGTTGGGATGCCGGAGAGAGAATAGGATCCTTTTAGATGTGAAGAAGGGCCCTGAGCTGGGAGCAGGGTTAGCAAAAGCCAGCCATGGAACCATGTCGCAGCCCTGGCAGGCACCAGTCTCCACGGGAAAGCAGAGAACAAGTCCAGGCTGAGAGCATAAGCCCACTGGGTTGGCCTGGGTTTGGGAAGAAACAACCACAGCCTAGGGCACAGGAGGGCCCCTGGCCCATCCTAAGCCTTTGACACAAGCTTTAGAGCAGGTTTACACTGCTCACTAGCGTACAGCCGCCCTCTAGAAGTCTGCCAGCCCTGCCGATGCTGATTTAGGAACTGAGCAGGCTGGCAGCTTTTCACACCTGCAGCTGGGAGGGATGAGAAGGTGCAATCTGGCAGGACAGCACCAACTGGCTCCAAACGAAGCCCCTCCCCAGCCCCACTGTCCCGACACTGCAGCCACCCGTGGCTTTGGTCATCTCTGTTGTCTAGAACTGAGAGTTTCTAGGGGCTGCTTGGATTCTGCACAATGACTGCAGGCTCCCTTCCACAGGCATAGACATTACAGCCAGGGCAGCAACCCTCTCCCACCTGGGTCCTCCCTTCCTGTGGTCCCAGGGTGTCAGCCCTGGCTGCCCATGGGGGTCCCCTGGGAAGTTTTAAGAAAGTATGTTTATTGCGGCACTATTCACAATAGCAAAGACTTGGAACCAACCCAAATGTCCAACAATGATAGACTGGATTAAGAAAATGTGGCACATATACACCATGGAATACTATGCAGCCATAAAAAATGATGAGTTCATGTTCTTTGTAGGGACATGGATGAAACTGGAAATCATCATTCTCAGTAAACTATCGCAAGGACAAAAAACCAAACGCTAAATGTTCTCACTCATAGATGGGAATTGAACAATGAGAACACATGGACACAGGAAGGGGAACATCACACTCTGGGGACTGTTGTGGGGTGGGGGAGGGGGGAGGGATAGCATTAGGAGATATACCTAATGCTAAATGACGAGTTAATGGGTGCAGCACACCAGCATGGCACATGTATACATATGTAACTAACCTGCACATTGTGCACATGTACCCTAAAACTTAAAGTATAACAATAATAATAAAAATAAATAAATAAAAAAAATAAATATAAGGAAAAAAAAAAAAGAAAGCTTTTCCCTGCACCCCACTCCTAGAGATTCTGATTTTATTGGTCTGGGGGAGGGACTCAGTATTGTTATTTTTGAGAAGCATCTCAGGGTTTCTAGGGTACAGCCAAGGAGAAGAACCACTGCTGTAGACCCCTAGATCACCAGGTCTTGGTGGCTTGCAGGTGAGTTCTTCAATTCACAATGGAACCTAAGGGTTTCGGTCAGTGGTTCTCATACCTGTATGAGAATCACCTGCAGGGCATGGAAAAACATGTGTGTAGGGCCTGGGAATTTGCATTTCAAACAGGTTACCAGGAGAGGCTGATGTTCTGGCTGTGTGACTACACTTTGAGAGCCATAGATCTAGGCGCTCAGATCTCATAGATCTCATAGATCTAGGCTTGTAGCTCAACCTTAGTTCTTGGACTTAGGGTGATTGAGAGAAATAGAAGCAAGCTGTGTCCATCACTGTACTTAATGTTTACAGCTTCATATTTTCACATGGCTTCAAAAGATCTGCCACTTTACCTCTGAACTATTGTGGGATAGAAACCCCAGCAGAGCAACTGGCCCATGGAAGGAGTTAATAAACGATCCTTTCCCCATATGCAGAATGGAAAATCGACACTTAAGAAACGTCCACCCAACTTTTTCCCACCCCTCCCATGAAAAAGTTAAATCGTGAAAAGAAATATTTTGTTTAAAGTAACAGGATGTCTCCTTCCACCATGACGGCCCACTTACAGACTTGAAAAGCCTGAATATTAGTAACATGCATTTATTTCTACATTAAAGTCATTTCTTAATTATGTGATATTTCAGTACTTGAGTTCGCCCAACGTCAGGAACCAAGCAGCCAAGCTGAGACCCTGATCACTCCCTCCTTTGTCTCTGGATGGGAGACTAGAATATTCAGAGGTTACAACCTGCGGCCAACAGAGAGCATTTTGACTCTTTATAGAAATGAGTGACTCATCCATGGGTCATTTACTCATCCATCTCTCTTCCCCGACCATGAGGAAACTGCAGGGGACACACTTACTTTTCTTTAACTCGATGCACAAAGAACACAAATGTTGCTGATTCTGAGACCTGACTTCCTGTTACTAAAGAGGACATCGTACAATTTAACAGAACAAGATTTCTAAGCAAAGCAGAAGGTCTAATGATTTCAGAGTTTGCTTCCTACCTACAATTAACTAGGTCACAGCTGTAAAGGAAGAGAAAAAATAAATCACTCCAAACCAGGAGCACTCAATGTCATCTGTGGCCAAAAAATAAACACTTCAGTTTTTCTTTTTTAAAAGAGGGGACTCTCAATTTAACAGAAACAACCACATTTGATATACGCTAGAAAATAAAAAAAATCTGATCAGACAGTAGGCAAAAGCAGTGTCTCAGGCCCACTTATTTAATAGTTACACAAAACAGAGGAGTGAAAATAATGTACTTCATATCTAAAGGCTACAATATGCCTTGTATCCATGCAGAACACTTCTTTAGTATTATACACAACCGTAAAGACTCCCATTTGGTCATGTAGGAGTTACAGAGTTTTTAAGGCCCAGGACTGCTCAGGTCTGTAGGACTTCGCAATTTGGCAAATGTGAAATTCTCATAGTGGACTCTTTGGCCTTGGTAGGATGTCACAGAGGAAGAGATCCTTTTAGAGTGGATTGTATTTTTAAGTATCCCCAGTGCCCAAGAAAGGAATGCTTTCAGACAGGGACATTTCAATGTGTTTAGTCCCTTCCTTTCTCTCTTATGGTCACCTCCACCAGGAGGATTTTGTTTCTCTTCGAGTGGGTTGTACAGTCACTACTAATTTTGTCTAAGTGTTTGCATAAAATAGCTGTGGGAAAGATAATTAATGGATGGATGGATGGATAGACAGATATCTACATATATACATAGATAGATGAATGGATGGGTACATGGATGGATGAATTGGTGGATAGATATCGATGGATAGATACCGATAGATCGATAGATAGATAGGTCTCTATAGATGAACAGATGGATGGATAGATAGATGGATGAACAGAGAGATCTCTGTGTAGATTTCTATAGAGATCTATCTGCCTATCCATCCATCTATCTATCTATCTACCTACCTACCTTCCTACCTGAAACAAAGATGAAAAAGAAAAATAACCTATGAGCATGGACGTCAGAGAGGATACTTCAGATCCTTGACCTCAAAATGCCCTTTATGGGCTCCAGCCTCAGCAACTACATGGGAACTTGGAGGAATGCAGACTGCATCCGCATTTGGTAAAACCCCCAGATGATTCCATTATAAACTGACGCTTGAGAAGGTGTGCTTTAGGACAGTGATTTTCAATAACTTTTTTTTTTGTCAATTACGGAAATCTTTTCCCAAATGAAATATTTGGTGGGGACATAAGAAATATCTTAGAAGCAGAGCTCTGGTTGACCAGGGGTGAGGGGGGTCTCAGGCTTCCAGCCCCCTAGTGGCACCTCCCATCCCACACTGCGTCTTAGCGGTAGTGGCTCCTGCTTCTGAGTGGGTATCGGGGGTCCTGGTGTTTTTGATTATGTTGCACCCTAACACCTACCAGCCCAGAGGCTACCATGTTGATTCTTCTGAACAAAGAAGCCCTGGCATATTATGGATGCTCAGGTGATATTAGATGATCATTAATAATTGATTTTTTTTTCTTTTTTTTGAGACGGCGCCTTGCTCTGTCGCCAGGCTGGAGTGTAGTGGCACGATCTTGGCTCACTGCAACTTCCGCCTCCCGGGTTCAAGCGATTCTCCTGACTCAGCCTCCCACCACGCCCAACTAATTTTTGTATTTTTAGTAGAGATGGGGTTTCACCATGTTGGCCAAGAAGATCTCAATCTCTTGACCTCGTGATCCACCCACCTTGGCCTCCCAAAGTGCTGGGATTAGAGGCGTGAGCCAACGCGCCCAGCCAATAATTGATTTTAAATAAGAATACATGGACAGGTACAGCTCAGTTGTTCCAGAGATGGGCATCAGAGGGGAAATGGAAGCAGGGAGACAGCCTATTGATGATGAGAGGAAGACAAGACAGAGGGCAGAGAGATGGGAGTGGCCCTATAGTTAAGAGTTGCCAGATAAAATACAGGACACCCAGTTACATTTGAATTTCAGGCAAACTCCATGGAACATGCTTAGACGAAAGAATGATTCATTGTTTATTGAAATTTGATGTAACTGGGCATCCTGTATTTTCATTTGCTGAATCTGGCAACCAGACCTAGAGTTCCTTTCTAAAGGGACACTTTTCTCAGCAGCTTGGATTCCAAGGGTCTCACTCTAGGTTAGACCCCCATTTAGATTCCCTCTGGAGAGTTTTCTGAAGTCAGACTACCTGGGTTCAAACCCTGGATCTGCCACTGCTGGCTGCGTAACCCTGGACAAATGACTTAATCTCTCTCTATTCTCTGTTTTCCTCTTCTAGAAAGTGGGGTTAGGAATAAGAGCCAACCTCAAAGGGCTGCTCTGAGGATCAGAGGAGAAAATAGCTGCATAGATTAAGCACATAGAAAGAGCTCATTAAAGGTACTTTCTATTCTTGGCTGTGCTTCTGGGTCTCAGTAACTTCCCTCTCTGCCTGGATTTGCTCCTGGCCATTTTCTTGGAGAGCGAGACCCATCCAGAGGGGAATGTGGGACAAGGAGGGAGGAGGAAGTAAGGACTGAGAAGGCCCAGGGATGTGCCTTCCTCTTCTTTCCAGGGTCCTGGCCTGTCTTGTCTGTTGGGCGGGTATGCTTCCTTCCTGGCCTTCCTTGTGGGGCATGTCTGGGGGTGTGCTAGGAAAGGAGGGAGGAAAATATGTAACTTGATATCTGCTCCTTGACCCTGGCTGACCTGGTTAACTCTCTCCAGGATGGAAGCAAAGCCTGCCCGGGAAACCTTCCATTGCAGGAACATCTCGGCCTGAGGCTGTCATCAGGGAGCAGGATCTGCTTCCTGGACTCTGAGCAGAACAATGGGAGCCCCAGCAGGCTGGCGAGGCTGACAAGCCCTAGGACGGTGACCTCTCCGATCTCCAGATCGGAAACTCAGAAACGTGTAAGTGCCAGAATCCGCATTTGGGAATCTGTTATTTCTCCCTCTGCGAGTCAACCTGATCACCCTGGAAGCCTCACTGTCTCTCAGCCCTTGTTCCCATTTTTCTTTCCATGAACACCGCAATCAGATACGAGATTCCAGTAATGATGGTTCTGGAAAATTAAACAAATCGAAAAGAAAGCCAGCCAAGGTATGGAATGGGGGACCTCTAAGTTCCCCTGGAGGAGACACTGGGGCCAGGTTCCGAGGTGCATTCGGAGCCAGAATCCCTAATGGAATTGAACAATTATCCTGAAGCTGCTCTCTGAAAGCCGCGGTTTTCCTAAAACACTGTTCTTGGCGTGCCCGGGCTTCTCGGCACTGGCCCATGACCCACAGCAGCAAATCGTTCCCAGGAAGCGATTGTTATTTGTGTATCTGATAGCATTCAGCTGAGTACACTGACAGCAACATTTAGAAAGGAAAAGAAAAAAGAAGCGTAGAGTGAAAAGGACAAGAAGGAGGCTTCCAACATCCTGGTGGGAACAGAAAACCAGCAAAGCCGCTTTTCCAGCCCCTATCCTTGTGAGTTTGGACTCTGCAGAACTGTCATCCCCCAGGCATAGCTGCAGCTTGTATGAAGGTGGGCATCAGGCACGGAGATTCAGGACAGTGTGCACCTGCTTTCCTCCAACGGGACCCCCTCTGTTCTTCCCAGGAATGCCTGTAAACTGCCACTGCCTCTAGGGGCTGCACCAAGTCCCCGTGTACTCCCAGGACACAATGGAGTGGAATGGAGTGGCTCTGTTCTGTCAGGGCCTAACATTCCAAATGAATTCATTCCCTTCTGGGAAAAAAGAACCACCTTGCTCAGAGCACAATGTTGCCATGTCTTGGCTTACCTTGAAGCATTTTTGATACACCTGTTGGGACAATGCGTTCTGCCAAGAGAAGGGAAGTCGCATACTTTGTTCTATTTTTTACTCTCAATGGGCTACGTTTCCATTGTGTTGGTTTCCCTTACAGAAAGTAACACACACAGAAGAGAAGGTTATAGGATTCCATGCTGCTTGGCAAAGGCACAAAATATGTGCACATATTTACATGGAATATGAGGGTAAACTAGAAAATTAAGGGTAATCTAAAATAGAAAAAAAGAAGAAAACAATAAGTCAAAAGTATGAAAAGACATCCAGAATGAGCAAGTTACTGAGGTTGTGCCTCAACTTTAGCTTGAGTTTCTTGGCAGCAAAGGTAAAAAGGTAAGTACATTGAATCACATACTTCTTATTATCTTCTAAAAGGAATTAACGGAGTGGAATATATAAAAAGCACTGAATAACATAAGGAACAAGATCTTCAATGGTCATTTTGAAAAAGCCTCAGAAGCGTGCTTATAGATGTTTCTTCTGCTGGCTTTCTCAGCAAGATGATACTAAGATACCATCCTAACCACCTCATCTCTGCCTATAGCCCAGGCTATGCCTAGACATGCCTGGAGCTATGCCAGTGGTTCAAGGGGTTTCTACAAACACTTGCTTCTACCTTTGCTTTAAATTGGTTTCTTCTCTGATTTCTCTGGTCTCCACCTGTTTCTTGATTCTTCAGCTATATTTGACACATCTAACCGGATTCATGAGTCTTTAGCCTGTCTGTGGGCTGGCTTGCGGGCTCACTGACCCCAGCAAACTCCCATGCCTGGCCTTGGGTGCTGCCCACCCACCTCCATGTCCTGCCTAAGTCTCAGGTCACGTGGCCAGCCCCAGTCCAGGCCGAGAATAGGTTACTGCTCATTCAAAACAAAATGACACTAAACATCAGCCCTCAATAGAGAGGAATTAAATCTTAACTTTGTAAAATAATTTCAGCAGGGAGTTGAGAAAATACAGCATAACTATGTTGATATTTGATTATTTAATTTAATAAGGATCTAGTGTAGGCCAGGCATGGTGGCTTGCACCTGTAATCCCAGCACTTTGGGAGGCCAGGACACACGGATCACCTGAGGTCAGGAGTTCAAGACCAGCTTGACCAAATGGTGAAACCCTGTCTCTACTAAAAATACAAAAATTAGCCAGGCATGGTGGCACATGCCTGTAATCCCAGCTACTTGGGAGGCTGAGGCAGGAGGATCGCTTGACCCCGGGAGGCAGAGGTTGCAGTGTGCCAAGATTGTGCCATTGCACTTCAGCCTGGGCAATAGAGTGAGACTCTGTCTCAAAAAAAAAAAAAAAAAAAAAAAAAAAAAAGGATTTAGTGTAAAGAGATTAAAGTAATGACTAGCCAACATATCCATTGATCTGCTTCTCTTGGGTGTCCTATGTCCCTACAAAACTTTTGGCTAAGTGCTAGAAGGTAGTGAATTCATAGTTGCCTTATCCGGCAAGAGACAGTGAGGACATTCTGAGTTTAAAACTGAAGAGTTGCATCTCTGCTGTGGATGTGACAAGTGTGAGCTGCTGTTTAGAAGGGACAATGGAGAAGCCTGACTTGCCTCCTCCCCCAGCAGGGACATCATTCTATTTGACATCGTGGTGAGATCCAGAGTTCCTCAGGGTTTAGCCAATGTTTCCATCAGAAAAGGAGCTGTGAATCCATTCAAGTTCTTGCTCAAGGACTTGGCTGGGACCCCAGAATTCCACTCCATCTAGCATGAAAGAGATGATTTAGAACTGAAAGGTTTTAGTTCAGCTGTTACCAGTCAGCCACCTTGATCATAAAAGAACCTCTGTTTGGCTCTTGCGCAATCTCTAGTTTTAAGTAGGACCACACACTGCTGGTCTGCAAATTTGAGTTAGCAAAATATACCTCTAGGTGGTAGGGTGATTGTTCTATTGGCTGAAATTGCTTGATTTGTTCTGTTTTAACACCATCAATGGAGAATATCTTCCCAAAACAAAAAAATGTTGCTGATGATATTAATAAGTTGTTCTATCAGGCAATAATTAGACCAGAGGTTCAGTTGCTTCTGAAGTTCTTGTCCTATTGCTAGGTAATAAAACCATGTTCTCAGCAAAGAGGATGTCATCTTCCTGTTTCCTCTAGCTGGAGGACGTGTATTCAATGTATTCAAATATATTTTAAAATTTGCATTTGACCTGTCAGAAGAGGTTTTTTTTTTAAAAAATATATATATTCTGATTTAGCACTAGGATTATGCTGCAGCTGGAGGGCCTGAGGATCTATTTTAAGATTAGTTTTTTTTGTAGCAAGATGTTTCCTTTTTATGAAATTCAAGCCTGGGGCAGGGGAGAATATGTAGATATTTAGGGTGGGACAGTCCTTTTTTTTTTTTTTTTGAGATGGAGTCTTGCTTCGTTGCCCAGGCTGGAGTGCAGTGATGCGATCTTGGCTCACTGCAACCTTCACCTCCTGGGTTCAGCGATTCTGCTGTCTCAGCCTCCTGAGTAGCTGGGATGACAGGAGTGTGCCACCACACCCAGCTAATTTTTTTTTTCTTGAGACAGTCTCATTCTGTCACCAGGCTGGAGTGCAGTGGTGTGATATTGGCTCACTGCAATCTCTTCCTCCCGGGTTCAAGCGATTCCCCTGCCTCAGCCTCCCGAGTAGCTGGGACTACAGGCATGCCCCACCACACCCAGCTAATTTTTGTATTTTAGTAGAGATGGGGTTTCACTGTGTTGGCCAGGATGGTCTCGATCTCCTGACCTCATGATCTGCCTGCCTCGGCCTCCCAAAGCACTGGGATTACAGGTGTGAGCCACTGTGCCTGGCTAATGCCCAGCTAATTTTTGTACTTTCGTAGAGACACGGTTTCACCATGTTGGTCAGGCTGGTCTCAAACTCCTGACTTCAGATCATCTGCCTGCCTCAGGACAGTGCTCTTTTACTTGTAGAAAATGAAAACTGGCACCTTATGCAATGTTATTCTTTAAAGTTGGATTATAAAAATAGAGATATTTCATATCTCTCACTCTGTTTCTCTCTCACATACACACATACAGACATATGTATTTTTTCCTTAAATATAAGAACAACGCATACATACATTTTCTTTTGTAAAGTTAGAAGATCCAGGAATGCCGGCCCTGGTTTTCCCGTGGCACAGCTGAGTAGTAGCTGGCCTCACTTGCTGGGGCAGGAGTTTTCCAGTTTGCAATGTGCCTCTTTCTGTATTTTCCTGCTACATTTCTTCCCTGCCTGGCTTTTATACACATTTGAGTTTATAATGCCTCTATGAGGTTGTATTTTCTAAGGTGACTAGAGTGAAGAGAAGCACAGCCACAGGAGTTAAGATAAAGGATGAGGTCTTATGTGTACCATCTGAGATAGAAACCAACTCTCAAACATAGCCAATTTCTGACCGCTGGATCTCGTAAGGACAGAAGTTTTCTTGTACTGCATGGGCCCCACTCTAAGATACATGAGACATGTTTCTCTTATGCCGCCTTAAGGCCATTGACAGAAGAAAAAAGGAAGTCACAGAGTCCCGAAGATATTTTTGTTTGCTATTAGGTATGTTGGTTTAATACCATCGAGGAGAACACAGAACACCCAACCAGAGATTCTACTAGAAATAAAGGGCGAGTAAGATGATCTGGGCTGGGCGTGGTGGCTCACACCTGTAATCCCAGCACTTTGGGAGGCCTAGGCAGGTGGATTGCTTGAGGCCAAGAGTTTTGAGACCAGCCTGGCCAACATAATGAAACTCTGTCTCTACTAAAAATACAAAAATTAACTAGGTGTGGTGGTGCATGCCTGTAATCCCAGCTGCTTGGGGGGCTGAGGCACAAGAATCACTAGAACCTGGGAGGTGGGGGTTGCAGTGAGCTGAGATTGTGCCACTGCACTCCAGCCTGGGCAACAGAGCAAGACTCTGTCTCAGACAAACACAAGATGATCTGCAGATGGACGCTATGGCTGAACCAAAAGCCATAGGATCTAGGTATTGCCCCGAGAGTAATGTCAAATGGCACGGCATGTGGCCTTGGGAGCTGGGGTTCTGCTCATTGACAATTGGTCTTCAGGAAGCCAAGTTGACCAGTAGGCTGACCTGAGCACACCATTCTACTTTGTTGATTTCAAATCGACAAGTGCCCGTATGCATTTCCAGACTGCTTTTTTTTTTTTCTTAATGAGCTCCTCTCCCTAAATGCTCTGCTACTTGACAACCCAGAGCTGGGGCTCAGCAGGGGAGGAAGTGCCCTCTCCTCGTCCTCCCTTTAAGGATGGCATCTTAGCCTCTCCATGCTGCTATAACAAATCCCATAAACTGGGGAGCTTACAAACAACAGAAGTTTATTGCTCATAGTTCTGGAAGCTGGAAAGTCTAATATTAAGGCAGATTCGGTGCCTGGGGAGCACTCACTTTCTGGCTTACAAGCAAAACTTTCTTCCTGTGTCCTCACATGGTGGAAGGGACTACTGAGCTTTTGAGGGCCTCTTTTATAAGGGCACTAACTGTCTCCCAAAGGCCCCATCTCTTAATGCCATTACTTTAGGGGATAGGATTTCAATATATTAATTTCAGAGGAACAAAAACATTCAGACCATAGCATATGGGATTAACATCTTAATGACAGTGATTCCAGAACCTGACACCCGCACTGCTGCCTACATGGGTGGACCCGGCACCTATGCACCAGGCCAGTGACAAAGGAAGGCTGTCACTGCCCCTGCACAGGAACAGCTTTTGCAGAGCCCTGATGACTCTGCTCATCTACACCCAGGCACATAAATTTCACTTTGGTAACAAAATAGGCAAATTCACAAGCATGGGCACAGACTCGTGGGAGGGCTCCTGTACCACTTGTCTGCTTCTGAAACTTCTCTTTCAGTGGTATGAATTTCATGTGTCAGGGGTACCGTCTTACTTAAAGGAAAATTAAAGGGGCTGGGGAAGGGGAACTAGGCATAATGTAACTGGGTGAATCCCACATAGAAAGCCTTCTCTGGATAGGATCTACACGGAAGACTTCCTTCCTAGTGTTGGCACCTGTTACTTACTTTCCTTCACCCTAATTGGCAGATAATAGCAGGATTTTCTTCTACAAGAACTCCACGAGATCTTAGAAGTGATTTCTTCCAATTTGATCCAAATCCATTTGCTTTTACAGAATAGATGTCGATCCCCAAATTCGGAGTTCAAATTAGGACTTGCTCATTTCGGGCAGTTGATGGCTGGCTCCAGCCTAAATTATACTTTCTAAATCTATTCTGGGACTCAGCTGGGTTATGAAGCCCTGACCTATGATTACATCAAGCCATTGAAAAAAATTGAGGCAAAACAAAACAAAACAAAACAAAACAGGTTTTCCCTCTGCTAGATCTTAGGACACCTAAGACTTAGGGGTAGAGTGCCGGCTTTTGACATAGGTGACCAATAGATGATACTGAAATTGGTCTTTCATCTTCTCTCTTGCCTTTTTTTTTTGCATGGGTTGTGGAAGCTGGAAAAGACCTAAGGGACAATTGCAGCTCCATTTTTCTGACATAGTGGCTGAAGGGAGGGATATTTAAAAGAGGAACATGCTGTTTCTTTGGTGCTATAGGGAGAAAACTCACTCTTGGCCTTAGTTGTAATAATCTTCACCCCATGAGTCTCTACCATGGTCTCTAATTGCTCTCTGTGTCCAGGACTGACCTTAGGGTGAGTAAAAATTGTTCTAAGAGTTTCTCTCTTTTCCCATCTGCATTATTCATCACTTCCTCTGCTGTGTTCTTTTCTCTACCCCACTGTGCCTGTTTTTCTGGAACACTATGTATTAAGGCACTGCTTCTCAAACTGTCTTCTCTGTTATATGCCCATGAGCATTAGGTTCAGGATGTCTGAGGTGGAGACCAGGCATCTGATCCATGTACTGTACTTAGAAACACATGGCAATTCTTTTTTTTTCTTTTTCTTTTTTTTTTTTTGAGGTAATATCTTATTCTGTCACCCAGGCTGGATTGCAGTGATGTAATCTTGGCTCACTGCAGCCTCGACCTCTTGGGTTCAAACAAGCCTTCCATCTCAGCCCCCCGAGTAGCTGGGACTACATGTGAGTGCCACCACGCCCGGCTAATTTGTTTGTAGACATGGGGTTTTGCCATGTTGCCCAGTTTGTTCTCAAAACTCCTGACCTCAAGTGATCTGCTCACCTCTACCTCCCAAAGTGCTGGGATTACAGCCACTAAGCCCGGCCAACACAAAGCAATTTTGATGCATGTAATTTGTGCAATCTTTTATGACAATGCTGCAATAAGGTGATTTCTTAGTCCTTATCTCCCTTGACTATCAGCAGCATTTGAAAATCCATCATGCCCTTCTGGGATCCTCTTTCTACCTCACTGGCTGCTCTCTGCTCATCTCCAGTGCTGGTTCCACCACATGGAGCCCATCTCTAAGCTTTGGAGTGGCTTCAGGTCCAGTGTGCTGACAATTTTCTTTCCATCCACACACATTCCCCAGATGTTATCATATAGTCCTCTAGCTTTAAATGCCAATCTCCAGTGGTATACTGGAGAATGTGTAACTCTTATCAACTCTCTAGGGGAATAAAAGCCCTGCTTTGTAATGTTTGCCAATTTCCATGGTGTAAATTCCCTGCCATGGCCCATTTCAAACTGCTCATCTGTCATCACTGAATGTAGAGTTGAGAAGAAATCAAATAATTGGCTCTGGAGAGCCTCTCAAGCCAGCTCCAGTGAACCCCTGATAATGTCCACATCTTATCTCCAATACAGACCTCTCACCCAAAGAGAAAACATATGTTTTTAACATCCTACTGTATATCTCCATTTGAATTTTTACTCATTATCTCAAGTTTAGCACATCAGGAATAGAACTCAGTCTCTCCCGCCCAGGCTGTCATCACTGACCAGCTCTTCCTGCAGTGGTTCCCATCTTGGTAAGCGTCAGCTGCAGTCTACAGCTGCTTGGGGGGCCGTTCTTGACTCCTGTCTTCCTTTCTCCCTTCACGCCCAATCTGTCAGGAAATTCCGCCAGCTCTCCCTTCTAGATAAATTCAGAGTCCATTCACTTCTCACCACCTCCAGGGTATCCGCTGGCCTAAATCATCATCATCTGTCACTAAGATGATTGTACTAGTAACCTCATGCATCACCCTGATTCCAGCCTTCTTCTCTATCAACCTAGTAGCTAACGTCATCTTTCAGCCCCCGATCCCCTGATCTTTTTCAGTCTTACCCAGAGTAAAACCCAAAGGTCCTTCTCATGGCCTGCACAGCCTGTGCCAGCTGGGCTCCTAACTCTTCTCTGACTCTTTAACCTCACTTCTGACCACCCCCATCTCACCCCTTCACTCTGCTCCAGCTACCTGCTTGCCATCCCTCAAGTACATCAAGCCCACTCCTGCCTCTGGCCTGTTGTACTTGCTGTGCCCTCTGTGTGGGATGTTCTTTCCCCACATGGCTGTGTGGCTTGCTCCCAACTCCCTCCCTGTCCTTCCTTGAGAGCCACATTATATAACCATGCTGCACGCTCCGTCTCCCCCTGCTCCTTACTCTGCTTTATTTCTCTTTAGAGAACTCATCACCACTTGACGTACTACCAATTCACGAAAGCGCAGACTTAGCTGTGTCTCTTGGGCCTAGAACACTGTCTGGCATGTAGTCGATGTTAAATAAATATCTGTGAAATTAATAAATAAAATGTTAGGTCCTAGGTATTCCATTCCCAGGGATATCTGTATTCTGGGACTGATTCTGTGTGGTTGGACTAGGACCGCATTTTCTAGCAATGATCAATATACTTCTAACCCTTATTGGTTTTCCTCATTAATGTTCCAATAGAGTGATTGGAGAAATTGTGTCTGAATGATCCCTCCAATCCCTCCAATCACTCTATGGGAATGTTAATGAGGAAAGCCAGTCAGGCTTGGAAGCCTATAGCGTTTTTGAGAAAAGTCAGCAAGTAATGTAGGAAAATGATCAGAAGGATATTTCTGTACTATCTCAAAATATCCCCACAAGGGTTGTGATTGGGAAGAAAAGGGACTGCCCATGCACCCAAAGGTGTTAATTGTGTAGTAGGATTTTAGGAAGTTTTTCATGATCAAGTTCTCCACCAAGAAGAGCTAGCATCTTAAAATAAGTCACTGTTAGGACTGGTGATGACACGGATGTTCGTCTGCATACAAGCACAGGCACACTGCAACCCTGGCCCTTGAAGGACAATTCTGTTTTATTAAAGGCTTGAGTTTATAACCACAAAGGTATTCTTTTTGTTCAGGTAGTCAGCATTCACTCAATAAACACTTGTTTATCCTATCTTTATCCCAGGTATTGTTGTAGGCTCTGAGACCTAGTAGAAAAACTGACCAAGTCCTTTGAAGTATTAGTTATTGAGTGGCCAATAAGAGAAGACAAAAAAGAATTAAAAATCCATAGATGTGGTTCATCCACTCCCAGATTAGAATAAAGATCCATTGCACAGTTTCTTCTATATAGTTTTATGGATGTAGGATAGATAATATTATCCTCTGAGGCTCGTTGATGAGTAAATACAAATAAAAGTGGATTGTTTTCAACTATGTGTTCAAAGAAAGTCTTATATTACACAGGTGGATAATATTCATTATGTTAGAGCAGTGTCTAAGAGATCTGTTTCAAAGCATTTAAAGAAAGCCATTTCCCCCGGGGCAGGTGTGGTGGCTCACACCTGTAATTCCAGCAGTTTGGGAGGCTAAAGCGGGTGGATCACTTGAGGTCAGGAGTTCAAGACCAGCCTGGCCAACCTGGTGAAACCCTGTCTCTACTAAAAATACAAAAATTAGCCAGGCATGGTGATGGATGCCTTTATTCTCAGCCACTCAGGAGGCTGAGGCAGGAGAACCACCTGAACCCTGGAAGAGGAGGTTGCAGTAAGCTAAAATCATGCCACTGCACTCCAGCCTGGGTGACAGAGCAAGACACCACCTCAAAAAAAAAAAAAAAAAAAAAAGAGAAGAAAGCTATGTCCCCTTTCTCCTGAGAACACGATTGACTTTGTGTACATATTTGCAATATGGCAGATTGAAAGACACACAAAAGGGACTTTGTCCATGCACCAGTCAAGAAAAGAAGCATACAGGAGAAGCTAGATTGGGTGTTTTTGATCTTAAATAGCCTGGAAGGAAGTCATGCACAATTCTAGACTCTATGACTTCGGAAGGCCTCAGGTAACTATCCAGAGACTCTCCTCAATGTGCTGGACACTGCATAGGATGTGCCAGGAATATGGACCCAACTTTCAAGGAGCCTAAATAGTTTTTTTCCCCTATTGAGAATGACATGACCCAAAACCCAACCCAACCAACCCATTTATTTCTCTTTTATGTAAAGTCACCAGAAAACACAAAAACTAGCTGATTTCCTTATGCTAGCATCTTGCCCAAATCATCGATCTTGGTAATATTATTTCCTTGGGGCAGCTGTTCTCAGTGTTGGCTGCGTGTTGGAATCACCTGGGGATTTAAATACTGATGCCTGGATCCTATCCCCAGAGATTCTGATGTACATAGTCTGGGGTACAGATGGGTTGTTAAAAGCTCCTTGAGTGTTTCCAATGCAACACCAAAGTTGAAAAGCATTGCTTTAACATGACCCATGGCATGATGGCGAGGCATGACGAGGGGACAAGCTATTCAAAGAGGAGAACCATAGCTCAGTTTCAGGCCCAGCCTGAGAGCTGCCATTTTGCATAGGATGCTGAAACGCCTGGGAGTCCTGACCATTTGCATAGAGATTTGCAATCCTGCTTTCCACACCAGCTTGAGGAATGAAAACTCTGGAGTGGTACCCATAGAGACAGCCTTTCCTTCCCCACACTGAGCCAATAAGCAATGTCATTCTACCCAAGATGAGAAGTCAATGGCTTAACATGACATAAGCTGCTATACAAAACAAAATAAATATCGGTTCACCAAGTTTGGGTCACTTAAAATTGCACGGGACTAACCAATGAGGGAAAATGGCCTTCAATGCATTCTATGAACCAGAGAATTGGAGTCCCCAGTAGTCTGTGTTCTTTTTCTCCAGAGAGGCGTATATTTATAGAAGGAACAAAACCCCATGCAGGATGAGGGGGCTGGCTAATAATATGTGTGAATACACTGATCTGTCTGAACAGTTCTTGGCTGCCTGCGCTCAATGGTAATAAATATCCACTGAAAGCCGTCTGCTGTATGTGTTTTTGGTAACGTCTCACACTTCCCTGCATGAATACATTCAGAATGTAAGCAGCACACACTCAACAATAGAGACTCTGTTGTATTCCGAATTCTTAAGTTATGCAGCTTAGCAGCTGTGATAATGTAATGGTTTGCAAAATAATAGACTGGCAAGACGTCAACCTGGAATAACACATCATATAATGAATGATGTGGGTAGAAAAACGTTTAATTTATGCTGTGTTAAAAATATCGCTCCAGAAATATCCCACCATTTCAGTCTTTCCTAGACACACAAAAACCCTTTCACCTAAAGTATTGGAATAATTGTGGTAAAAGAGAATGCTTTCTTGTCTCATTTTTCCCCCAATAAAATCATCAGATTTGTACTACTTTGTGAAGAGATCTATGATTTGAGTCTGATTGGCTGTTCACGCATTAACTTTGTTCCACTTAAAGATGTACAGCATGGTCTTAGAGTTCCAAATAAATAAGAAAAGAGCATTTCGCTTGTTCCGCTTGTACTGACACGTAAGAGTGAACACATTTTCCACCAGAGATAATGGGACTTGTGGTAGGTTAGCACGAGGATGGAGGCTGTTCCAGTGTAGGTCTTAATTCTGATCCTCTTCTCGAATTTGTTCACTGACAGTTTATATGAACTTTTAGATTTCATTCATTCTGTCATCTAGTGGATATTTATTGCACTCCTGTTACGAACCAGGAACCCAGGGGTGTTCCCTGTCCTCGAGATGCCTGCCATGGTATGGAGGATTATGACTGAAGCAAACCAGCGGTTTCAATGCAGTGTGATTTGTGCTATTGTAACGGGATTCTAGAGTACTACGGGAGCCAGCAGGGAGAGCATTTACTCAGACTTGGGGAAGGGATGGGGTGCCTGGAAGAGCTTCCTGTGGAATTGGCTTTAGGCTGAAAGAAGTAAAGGGGGTGGAGGGAGGAGGCAGAAAGTGCCAGGAAGATGAAAACACACGCAAAGTTCCTGGGGCAAGAGCGAGCTCCGTAGTTTGGAGGAACTGCAAACATGTCCACGCATGGTTGGAATATAACATTCCCAGGGTAAAGCATGGGAAGAGGTGAGGCTGGAGGGCTGTGATTAGGAAAGGCCTTGTGATTTGTCCTTATCCTGAGGCAGGGAGCTACTTAAGGGTTTCAGTAGACAAGTGACACAATCACCCCTCGGTTTTAGAAAGAGCACAGTGGCTGCAGCACAGAGCGTGAATTGAGGGGAGCAAGACTGGCCACGGCGAGAAGGCAACACGCAGGCGAGAGATGGTGGCGGGCTGCGCCAGGGAATAGAGGAGCAGGACGGGGAGAGACGTTTCAGAGCTGGAATGGACAGTGCCTTGTGGCTATGAGAAGGAGACGATGGAAAGAGAGGAGGCAGGAAGACGCCAGGGTCTAGTTTGGGTTTTAGGAAGCTGGGGGTGTTGGAGGAGAAGCAGGATTATTAGGAGAGATGACGAAGTTCATCGTGGACATGCTGGATTTGAGGTGTTGAGATGTTCAAGAGAACAGTGATGTCCAGTCCAGCTGGGGGGTCTGTGGGTGTGGATATTAGAGATGATAAGTCAACGGGGCAGACGAGCAATCCAGTACATGCAGGAAATTATGCTCCCACTTCAACAGGTGATCTTACAGCTGGAAAATCAGTGGGTGAAAACGGAGATACAGCAACTCTGTAAGTATTTGCACGACTGGGTCAGAGCCCTCATAGGCGGGCATCTCAGGGTGTGAAGAAATATACATTTCTCAGCTTCCTGGAGCCCAAACTACAGCAGAGAATACAGACAGAAGCCTAGCAGATTTCACCTCCACTTAAAACCACAAACTAAAACAACATGGGGTGGGCCACATAAAAGGTTCACTCACTCATTCTTAGGCTTTGCATCTATGAAGGTAATCTCCAACATAAAACCATTTCCTCGTATTGCAAAGTTACAGCAGTTTAATAAAAACTTCCTCCTTGCCCCAAGGCAAACGCCCAGGAAAAAATTTCCACATTTTCTCTTTCCTTAACTCATTTATATGTTTTGTTCTTACATTTATTAGAATTTTCCATGAAGTTCATTTTTACTTTACTTCTGGAATAAAAAACATCTGGCTTTAGAAGGAAGAGACCATACAGAAGGATGTGGGCTTGAGTAAGTTGAGTTACTTGGGATTCACGTGTAGTCAGTTAGAAAAATTTTGTTTTCCACGTGTCTTACATAAAATTGGGAGTCCCAGAAAAGTTATCACCATGACACAATATACTGCTTGTCTTGGCTTTAGCAAGCGAATAGCCCTAAAGGACCTCCCCAGGAGACAGGGAGGTGTGTCTAAATATAAAAAATTGTCATCTGCTTATTAAAAATACAAGACTGGGTGCGGTGGCTCACGCCTATAATCTCAGTACTTTGGGAGGCCAAGGCAGGTGGATCACCTGAGGTCAGGAGTTCGAGACCAGCCTGACCAACATGGTGAAACCCCGTCTCTACTAAAAATATAAAATTATCCAAGTGTGGTGGCACACGCCTGTAATACCAGTTGCTCTGGAGGCTGAGGCAGGAGAATCACTTGAACCCAGGAGGTGGAGGTTGCAGTGAGCCAAGATCGTGCCACTGCACTCCAGCCTGGGCAACACAGCGAGACTCTGTCTCAAGAAAAAAACAAACAGAAAAAAAAAGATACAAGCCAAATGTTCTTATACACAAAGACAGGCAATCTTAAAAATGATGCCTATCATTATGGACTGCATTTTATATGATTGCCAGGTATTGTGTTACGTCCTTGCATACATTTTTGGTGATCCTTTACAAGCACTGCAAAGGGGTGGGCAGTGTGGATGAATAAACCGAAGCTGAGAAAGTTTGAGTCACTCTATCAAGGCCATATGACTCGTAAATATTCAATAGTTAAAGAGTAAATAGTAAAACTCGTAAATAGCAAATAGACAAGCCTCACTCTTGTCACCCCACCCTGCTGCTTTCTGTAGCACCTAAATTGTCTTTGTTACTTATTTTGTAGCTTAATTCTAGCCTGTATTATACTGACTTCTAATTGTTTTATTTATATAAACTTTACAGGCCTAATCTCTCCTCCCATACCAAACATGGCATTTTATATTTCTTTCTTTCTTTCTTTCTTTTTTGAGAACTGAGTCTTTCTCTGTCACCAGGCTCGAGTGCAGTGGCTCCATCTTGGCTCACAGCAACCTCCACCTCCCAGGTTCAAGCGATTCCCCTGCCACAGCCTCCTGAGTAGCTGGGATTATAAGCGCATACCACCACGCCTGGCTAATTTTTTTGTATTTTAGTACAGACAGGGTTTCACCATGTTGGCCAGGATGGTCTCCATCTCCTGACCTCGTGATCCGACCAGCTCGGTCTCCCAAAGTGCTGGGATTACAGGTGTGAGCCATCACATCCAGTCCATTTTATATTTCCTTTATGTTTTCCACCCTCCCTAGCACAGTGATGGGCTCTTGGCAGTCTGAAGAAGCATGAACCAGAACTAAGCCTGGTCTCTCAGGATTTGGTGGATGTCTAAGTTGCAGGGTTAAGAAGTTGCAGTTCCTTCTTTCAACTCAACCTCTAGCAGTTGGATACAGAAGCAATTGTCGAACCTGGGCACCTAAGGGGACAGGACTGTCAGTGTCCTGGAAATCATGTTCTTCTCTTTGGTTTTCACCACCTCTTAATGGCATATCTTCTATATTTCCTTTAATGTGAACACAGGTAACAAGTTGGTTATAACCCTTTTCTCAGGGCCAGGCTGCCATGCCATCGCTCCTCCAGAGAGCAAACACGAAACATGATCCTATGGCAAGAACATACAACGCCAGGTCCCTGGATTTAGGTCCTGCTCTGTCATTGACTGTATATTCCCATAAAGAAGATTAAAACTCTCCACGCCTTGGTTTCCCTATTTATACAGGACAAGGGTGGTAACCCCTGTGCTCTGTGCCTTGTTAGTAACTCGCAATGGTAAAGCAGGGGAATGGACTGAAAGCCTTACAGAAATGTAAGGTCTTCCGCATCATTAGATGCTGTGAGACAGTGGAAACCAACTCAAATGCCTGGCACCCTTAGAGCCGCTGATGGAACTGAACAAACTGCTATTGCTTTACACTCCCAATGGAAGGGTGCTGGCTCTCAGTGTTTGCCCTTACCTCTCCTCCTCTTCTATAAACACAGGACTCCATTCTGAAAATTGTCACAGAATTGTCAATTCCACTGACCCACAGTGTTAGATGTCCAGTGGAATTGACAGGACATCATACATTTCAATCAGTTCCACTCTCCATTGCTGTGGAGGGTGAGGTGCTACCTCACCTTCGCGGGGAAGACCCAATGTTCCAAGGATGTGCGGCGCGGGAGGGCCCCAAACCGTTCAGACCATACTCACGTTAAGGCCCGTGTAACAGTGGGGTGTGCTCAAGGGCAGAAAATAGCCCTGTGTGCTTTGAGGGCAAGTGTGTGCAAACATACCCAATAACAGACATGTTTTGTGTATGATACTATATTCCCATATTGTCAATTTTTCTTAAATTAGTAAACAATGACTAACAGAAGTGGTAACTGCATATATTTGAATTTATGCAAACATACATGATTTATTAAACACTTTATCTGGAGAACATAATGGTATAAATGGAGGTTTCCAGGCGACTGGATTTGTGTGTGTGTGTGTGTGTGTGCGTCTATAAAGGAAGACTATGTGCTCAATATGGCCATTCACACAGCCCTAAGGCACACAATTCACACTTCCATGTTAGCATTTGTGAATAAATATCTTAATAATAGAACACATGATAAAAATTTAGTTACCATACAGACCAAAGAGTTTTCACTAACACCTAACATCACACTCAATAGCAGCCTGATCAATGTGTAAATTTTGCTGTCACTGATGGCCTAAGATCTAAGCTATTGGAATAACATGAAATACACAGTAAGCATTTAATACATATTAGTTGATGATCTTGACATTCAGAACAAGAAATAAGTCTCAAAATAAAGACCGACACACAACCAAAATAGAAAGCAAAGTTTTTTTCATTATTCAAATGGCAGAAAAAATGTAACTCATCAAAACTCAGGAAATCAACCCGACCTAAGTATTTAGTTAGCCCCTCACATTTTTAAAACTTTAGTTTTTTTTTTTTAAATAAAACATCGCTGAGTAGTAAGTTATACCAACCAGAAAAAGTCACTTGAATTCAATTCTGATCTTCTTTATAAGATGCTGCGGATAGCTGATCTAACAAGAGAGCTTCATGTGATGCTATTTGCTTTATTAGGTCTTGGACTACACCTTAACTGAAGACGTCTATGTAGGTGACGAAAACTCATGGAAGGACTTGCCACAATTCAACCATGGGCTTTTGGGGTTTCTGAGACCAACAAAACCACCATATACTTTGTGGGTGTAGGGATTCTCCCTGCATGTTGAGCCTGTCACCCTAATGACAACCAGCTTTGCATTAACTAGAGTCAGCCCCAAAAATGCATCTGTTACTCCAGAGAAGGACAAATCCTTATTATTACTTTATAGGATTTTCTCTGCTAGGGGCTTCCATAAAGTAAACATGCTTTCAGGAAATTAACAGAGTAATTTTAAGCCAAAATCCATAGCATTAAAAACAAATAAACCCCAAATGATAGCAATGTATTTGGGGGAAAAAAAAGCTTGTAATCAACTGCCTGCATAATTTAAACTGCCAAAGCTTTGAAGCTCCTTAACATCACCATCACCTCCCTTTTAGACACTGTCACCCAGCAGAAGAAATTCACAGCCCTGCTGCTCTAATGAGTATGTTTCAGTAAACACAGAAGAAATCATTTTCACAGCCCCCATGCGTTTCTCAGCAAGCACTCAAATCTTTCAAACCCATCCCAGGGGGAAGTTTCCATCCCAATCTTTTCCCTCACATTTCATCTCTAAGAGCACCCCTCCCCCATCTGAGATCCACAAGTTACAAAAATTACTGTTTCAGGTTTCTCATCGTTATCTGTTAAAAAACTAAAATTACAGATGAGATAGTATTCTACAGTCCCAGGAACTCCAACTGTTCAGGAAACGTGAGTAACAGAAGTAACGCGGTATACAATGAAAACAAACATCTCCCTGTCTTTGGAGCAACTGAGAAGCAAACAACCCGCCACGTAGCTTACCCTTTCAACGCTGCGCCTTCTCAGAGATCCATAAGGAATTTTCAGTAAAAGTCTTTGGGATCTATTCGGAGCCACTGCAGCCTGAACCACCATGGTGTACAGCTGTGTGTGTGTGTGTGTGTGTGTGTGTGTGTGTGTGTGTGTGTTCCCAGCAAAGGGAGAGAAGGAGCCTCCCTCAAAAATAAGTTATGGTCTCCTGGAGGGTTCCCAAATATCAAATAACTGAAAGAGTTTTTCTTTCGACCATCTGAGTCAAGATGTGGTTTGTCAGGAGGAGCGGGGATGGGAAGAAAGAAAACCAGCCCAAGTTCTGCAACTTCAGCGCGCACGAAGCAGCATCTCTAGCTTTCTTCCATCTGTCCCTCTGCACAGCTGGCTCAGCGAGACTGCCGTGTCCCGCTTGTGGGCAAGTGACGCGTCTGGGGAGAGTGATCCAGAAATGTCAACTTTGCTTCTCGTGGCTGCAGATGGTAATCAGGTCAGTTGTCTAATCAAAGCTCTATCAGACGTATTATTCATTCCATCACGTGACTCCCAAGCCCCTCGGCCGTACAGTAGGTCACATGCTCACCTTAAAAAGACTATTTGGAATATCACCATCTGGAGTGGAGATTAATGCAGAATCCTACATTCTGATTTCACTCCCTTCTGAACGGAGGAACAATATCTGAAGACCACAGACAGAACACATCAGGGACCTCTTTGCAATCATAAATTCTATCTATAAAACTGAGCATCAGACATGCGTATCTGTTTACCCTTCCTGCTTTCTAACGCATAAAAATAAACGCACGGGTATTACTCACTGTATATGTGAATACAGTCCACAGAGAGAAAGTATGAGGGAAAGACGAAGAAACTGTTGCAATCACATGGTTCAGATGAATCAAATCAAATCGAACAGGCTTGTGTTTGGCACCTTCTCATTTAAATGTTTGTGTTATAGAACATTTATTTTTATGTGTGCCAGTAAACAAGAAGAAATTATGTTTCGTTTTACAAGGCTGTGTCGAAGCAGATTCATCCATCACGTCTGTCAATTATTTTCTGATCATATTGTGTAATTTCAGATCACACAGCCTTCTTTGATGGATGGCATAAATGGTCTCACACGTTAACTTTTCTGTAATATTTTCCCCTACCTCCCCCATCTCTACTCCTCCTGAAATCGGCTTATTTGCATAGCAGAAAAAATTACTACAAAGAAAATCAAGTAAGGTGCTTCCAGGATATGGGGTATGTTTGGGTTTTTTTTTCTTTTTCTTTTTAAAGCATTTCTACATACACTGCTTCTGTCTGTTCTGAGTTTTATGAAAGGCATGGCCATTTCCTTTGTAGTCATCCCATGGTTTTTTGGTATCAACCTTGATACCACTCATACGCTCTGGGCACCAGCTTTGAGACACTGTCTGCAGACCAGTGTGCTTACTTCATTGAAAATGACGGAAATGAAGGTTCTGTTTATTCAAACACACCTAATAGGAAATGGGGGTGGGGTGCGAAGGAAAGAAGCAGAGTTTTATACTATGAGAAAATGAATCAGAAGAAAGAGGCGAAGGGTGCCACGGCGGCGGCAGCAGCGCACGGGCTGGAAACCTGGGTTCAGCCCTCCAACGCAGACACACATCGCGAGTCAGTTAAAGAAAGCATCAAGTTGATGTGGGAAATTCCAAATATACAACAATTGGGCTTTGTTCATAATTGGTTCCATGTGTGCAGTAGGAGAGTCAGTGAGAGGGTGAGAGAGATGGGGGAGATGGAAACCTCTTAACCACGGCTCACACGGCGTCTTTGGTGAGGTGGTTTACGTTTACATCTCTTTTTTCTCTCTTTCTTGCTTCTTGCCTGCACTGCCTGGTTTCAGAGCATTGGCGGGGGGTGGGAAAAAATCTGGAACGATATCCGATGATTGAGCCAAAGCAAGAGAAACTCATTTCTTTGTAAAACTGCACTTGACGTTATAACGGTTTTGAACAAAGGATAGGCACATTTTCAGAACACTTTATCTGTTGAGAGTCATGGCATGTCATTCTTCCAGCTCAGTTTTAGGGTCGGTGGGGGGGAACAATGATGAGATGGACTGAGAAGCCACTGTCCTCTTCTCTGACCCAGGCCAGGGCAAAGCCCCGGGGAGCTGAATTTATTTACATTTGACTAAATGCAACTTCCTGTTTCCCAGGGGTATTAATGAGTGTTTCACTGTGGAGCTTAGGCTTATGGCATAGTTCAGATCATAAGGGACATTTTGATGAACTAAGTGCAAATAAAACAAAAACACATGCATTTGATTAAGGTTAAAATACATATAGAAGAGAATGTTAATGGAAACAAAAATAACCCTGGGCCAGACTCCCACACATCTGAGTCTCACACATTCCACATCCTTCCCTTGGGAGGCGGGGAGAAGGATCACTTTTCATATTAGCACAAAAGCCTCCTCCCAGATAATGGAGCCCTCCCCAGTCCCCGCGGAGTAGGTGACCCCCTCCCCCTGCTTGGAGTGATTTCAAGGCTCTCAAAGGTTGGCCTGTCCAAAAATATCTTTCTGATTGTCTTGCCATGGGTGTCGGAGACTTACATATTCAAAATTTATTGTCGAGTTTAGGTCTTTTTTTTTTTTTTTTTTTTTTTTTTAGAGACAGGGTCTCACTATATTGCTCAGGGTGGTCTTGAACTCCTGGGCTCAAGCAATCTCCTCGCTTCGGCCCCCCAGAGTGCTAGGATTACAGGCATGAGCCACCATGCCTGGCCAAGTATTTCTTTCCATTGTTAGAATACAAATATGTTTCCCCGGAAGGGATATGCATTCATACTCTCACAGTGATGACCACTTTAGGAGAAGCAAGGGGAATGAATGTTCACTGAGCACCTACCCATTGGCAGGCCATGTGCTGTGAGGTTATCAAAGGAGACTTCCACGGAGGAAATGCGTTTCATTATCCCTGTTTCAGTGGTGAAGAAACTGGTGCTCAGAGGGGCTTAGTAAGTTGGCCAAGGCAGCACAGCTAGAAATGTCAGAGCTAGGATGAAAACCAAAATCAACTGGTGTGATTTCAGGACCCAGCTTGCCTGTCCTACAGGACTTTATCAGATTACAGCAGTTTGGAAATCCCAAAGGAAGATACATCCGTTGAACCCAACAGGAAAATGGAAAACTCTGTCTTTGAAAAGAAGAGAATGTCAATACAGGAAATTGTTAGATTGAGCAATTTTAGAGTTTCTGGAGCTGCTGCTTTGATGTCACCAGGAGTTGGGCACAGGGGACAGAGGGGCTAAGAACCACAAAGGGGGAGGCAGGGAGGCTGGCCTAAGGGGTCAAGGGAGGAGCCTAGTTATTAGAGCCAGGGGCCAGGGTCACCTAGCGGAGTCTAGAACCTTGGAGACCCATCCAGTGGGAGACTCAGCCGCTGCTGAAGCCTTCATCCATGGTCAAGGGGAGGTGAGGAGAAATGCCTGGCCCTTCTTTCCATCTGCCTTCCAATCTCCTGGCAGCATCTTCCAGCCAGTTGAAAGGGAACTGTGGAAATAGCCATACAGGCAGGGCAGGGAAAGGGAGAGCCATAGATCTGAGTATATGTGGCTCTGGGCCAGCCCTGAGGGACCGAGACATTGGACCAAAGGAATGGGAAATGGTGAATTAAGGGTGAACTGAAAAGAACAGCAAGAGAAGGTGGGACATGGTGGCTCATGCCTGTAATCCCAGCACTTTGGGACGCAAAGGTGGGTGGATCACCTGAGGTCAGGAGTTCAAGACCAGCCTGGCTAACATAGTGAAACCCCGTCTCTACTAAGAACACAAACATTAGCTGGGCATGGTGGTGGGCACCTGTCATCCCAGCTACTTGGGAGGCTGAGGCAGGAGGATGGCTTGAACCTGGGAGGTGGAGGTTGTAGCGAGCTGAGATTGCACCACTGCACTCCAGCCTGGGAGGCAGACAGCATGAGACTCTGTCTCAAAGGAAAAAAAAAAAAAGAACAGCAAGAGGAAAACCTATGGAACAATATTACATAGAAAGAGCAGGTTGTTGTCAGGATGGTGGACGACACGGTACCCTCAGCATCCAGGAACGGCCTAATGGCTGCTGGATGTGGGGTGGGAGTTGAGGGGGGAAAGATGCCTCAGGGATGGGGGGCAGTCAACAAACTGTGTGCAGGAGAGGGAGATGTAGAAGACACTCTTCAGTTCCAGACTCTCCGAAGCTGCTGCTTTTGATGCCTCAGGGAGCAGCACACTTAAGGCTGGCAAAGCCTTTTGTTTGTTTGCTTTGAACATTTCCTTCCAGTCTCAATGAAAATGTTTGCATTAAAACCCTGGAAGGAAAATGCATAGGAATCCATTGAGCCAGGTTTCAGGACAGTCAGTGGTCTTGACATGCCACAGCAAGATGTATCAAAGCAAATGGGTGTTCTTGGTCATGAACAGCAGGGTGTGAAAGGGGTGGCGGGAATGGGGGGAATGTTCCATTGGAGAGAGAACATTTTGCAGTGTTGGTGATAATGGAGGCAGCAGCAGGAGGGGGAAGAGTCTGCCGAGCCAACGTGTATGCACGGTCACAGGAGCAGACTCATAGATGAAGCCAGTGCCCGTGTGGATGCATGCTGAAAAGCCACGTGAAGGGTAAATGATCTCCTGATGGAATCCTGGGTGCTGGCATGGACATGCAGCCTGGTCATTGCAGCCCAGGGTGATCCTGATGAGCCGGCCTCAACTATTTGTCCAGTCGTTTGCCCAGTGCCTGAAATTACCACTAGTGAGGCTGGCCTGTCTGTCCCCTGGAAGTCCACTCACATGTGCATCTGACCTCAGAACTGCCACTTGCTGGCGCTAAATAAACTGATTTTCATTGCTTTATTTTGTTCATTTGGCAGAATACTGAAAGGACAGGCCACAGGACAGACAGGTTTCAGCTGGGGAGGCGACTGAGGTCACACCGTATAATAGATGCTGTCGTGACACTCCCAGGGCAGAAGGCAGGCTGAGGCCACCATGAGCCCCAGCAGAAGGGGCAAAGGATGGTGAGCTGGAAAAAGAGATGGGAAGGTGACCTGAGGGGCCTTTCTGATTTTGTTCCTTATCATTCTTTCCCTTGCAAAAGGCGAAATACCACTTCCATGAAGGAAACAGAAACAATCCAAGGCTGACATTGTAAATATCTGTCCTAACCTCCATCTTGAGCCATACTTCCTTGTAACCTCTTGCAGGGTATTAAAAGCGGGCTCTTTCTCAGTGTCGTTTGAGGGCTCCAGGCAATAGATGGCAACTATTCCCACCCTCTCCCACACGCAACTGAAGGAGTTAGGCCTCTAAGCAGGACATGCACAAGGGGTGTCTGAGAAGCAGGTTTGAAACCCCTCAATGACCTCACCTCCAGGCTGTAGGAGGAGGGAGAGGGAAACAAAAGAGGGGTGTGGGGCTCAGGGAAAGAGCGGTGCCTGAAATGGCTTATTGGAAGAGAGACATCTCTTGGACCAGGGAATTGCAGAGATAAATCCCCAGAGGTCCCCAGCAAAAAACCCACAAGGCACCCTGCAAGGACAAGAGGTGGGCTTAAACACCCATCAGTCCCAGAGAAAACCATGGCCAGCCCAGCCAGGCAGGGTGACTCATGCCTGTAATCCCAGCACTTTGGGAGGCTGAGGCAGGTGGATCCTCTGAGGTCGGGAGTTCAAGACGAGCCTGACCAACATGGAGAAACCCCGTCTCTACCAAAAATACAAAATTAGCCAGGTGTGGTGGTGCATCCCTGTAATCCCAGCTACTCGGGAGGCTGAGGCAGGAGAATCACTTGAGCCTGGGAGGCAGAGGTTGCAGTGAGCCGAGATTGTGCCATTGCACTCCAGCCTGGGCAACAAGAGAGAAACTCCATTTCAAAACAAAAACAAACAAACAAAAAACCCAAAGTCCAAGGCCAGCCCATGACAGCTCAGGCATGAAAGCTCCCTGCTGGGCCCTGGCCTCTGGTCCACTTCAGCCCTGGAGGGGTGAAGACAGAGCAGTGAGTATCGGGGAGGTGGGTGGGGATGCAGGGGAAGGATTTGGAGTTGGAGACACACACCCATGGTTCCCACTGCAGCCATCACCCGAACCTGCCCCCAGCTGGGGGATGGGAGAAACCGTCGCTTTGATGGAAGTTGGTGTTGTAATTATTGTCATGTGAAGAAGAGAAGAGGAGCAATAGGATGAAATTGAACCAAAACACACGCAAGAAGAAAACATATTCTTCCTAATACCCTGACTCGATTATTACACATTCTATGCATGTAACAAAATATCACACGCCCCCCATTAGTATGTACGTGTATTATATATCAATACAAAAACGAAAAATAGCTGAATCTTCAAAAAGTACATTCTTTAAAGACTTGGAAAATTCCTAGAGCAGGAGGGGGTAGTTTGGAAGGGAAACCCTGTGTTTCTTCAACATTCCATCTCCATCCCATTACCTCCCCACCCAGCTATAGCCTAGGTAATTCATGTCACGTCTCATTAGAGGAAGCTGGGACTGAGGTTAGACAAACAGAAAGGCTGCCTACATCCATAATTTTCTGTTTGAAAACTGGCTGGAATTTAGGCCAAACATGAAACCCAATATCCGTAAGAACAGGACCAAGACATCAAGCAACACTCCTATCACCAGACCTCACATGCCCAGGGGCTGCGAGATTATCTCCAGCTCACCAGTGTGGGAAAGCTTTCTCTTGGTTTTACCTACGGTTTGCTCTGACACAGTGCGCTGTTTGCAGTATCTGTCTTTGGACAGACTTTTCCTCCTCCTGTGCCATTTGGAAGACTCTAGGCAGAATTGTAGCTAGCTAGGGTGGGCAGATACATTTTTCACTCCCTCCCTCCCTCCCTCCTTCCCTCCTTCCCTCCCTTCCTCCCTTCCTTCCTTTCCTTACTTCTTCCTTTCTTCTTCCTTCTTTCCTTCCTTCCTTCCCTCCCTCCCTTCCTTTCATCCTTTCTTCCTTATCTCCTTCCTTCCTCCCTCCCTCCTTTCCTTCCTTCCTTCCTCCCTCCCTTCCTTTCTTCCTTCCTTTTCTTCTGTCCTTCCTTCTCTCTCTCTTTCCCTCCCTCCCACCCTTCCTTTCATCCTTTCTTCTCTTCCCTTTCTCCTTCCTTCCTTCCTTCCTTTCTTCTTTCCTTCCTTTTCTTCTGTCCTTTCTTCTATCCCTCCCTCCCTCCCTCCCACCCTTCCTTTAATCTTTTCTTCCCTTCCCTTTCTCCTTCCTTCCCTCCCTTCCTTCCTTCCCTCCCTCCCTCCCTTCCTTTCATCCTTTCTTCCCTTCCTCTTCTCTCCTTGCTTCCTCTCTTTCTTCCCTTCCCTTTTCTCCTTCCTTCCTTCCTTTTTCTCTTCCCCTCCCCTCCCCTCCCCTCATTCCCCTTCCCTTCCCTGACTCTCTCTTCCTTCCCTTGCCTTGCTGGACTGCAGTCTAGGCTTCATTTAATACTTGTCCTCCATGAGCAGCCAGGCAAATGAGATAAAGGATGTTTAGACTGAATTGTGCAGTCTGACTCCTGCTTATCCTTGCTGTGGGAGAGGGTGTGGTGTTCTAGGATAAGTGATCAACTCCTCGCTTCTGCCATGACACTGCCCATGCTCTTCTTGTATTCTGTACCAAGCTCCATGATACTGGCTTCATCCTTGTCTAAATGAATTGTATTATTTTCATTTATTGCTTATGTTACATCATTCATTCAACCATTATTTTATTGAGTGTCTAATAAAATAAGGCAATTCCCTTACACGGCATATTCTATTACAGGCACTATTCTAAAGTTTTAAAATATATAATTTAGTTAGTTCTCATGACACTTTATCAAATAGGTACTCTTATTTTCCCTGGATGAAGACAAAAGGACTGAGGCACAGAGACTGAAGTAACTCACTCAGGGTCACAATGAGAGGCTCCAGTGTCCACTGACCGCCTCCCTCTTCTGTGTCACTACAACGGATCAAGTGCTGAGCCAAGAACTGGGGATGCAAGAGAACTTTTGCTTACTGGAAGAGTTTTCTTTTGTTCCTCAAACTCAGCTCCTCTCTGTGATGAGGTGTCTGTGGTGAAGTGAAAGACTGCTGGCCTTAGCCCTGAGTCTGCATGTGAAAATGTCATCACAAGGGGAAGTAGACCTGGCCCTCTTCCAGGGCAGGGAGGAAAACGCAGCCTGTGTTGCATGGGAACTTCACGTGCTAATTGGACATCCCAGAATCTCACTCAATCTTTATCATAGCAAGCATCAATCACTCAATCTTCATCATAGCGAGCATCAGTCATAGAGAATGTCAAGTCTACTGAACACCTACCCAACAGGATGAAACAATGTTTGTGAAAGTTCTTTGTAAACAAGACGTGTGCACCTTCCCTTTTCTTCCAGTCTCAATTCTGCACACGGTTTTCCTGTTGTCTCATTTGCCACAACAGCCTCCTGTACTTCACCATCTAGCCATCTGCCTCTTCCTGTCTGTTCTGCTATAAGGTCCACGTCTCATCTGCCTGAATTCCTTAAAGGCCATCCGGCTTAGCCACCTATTTTGAGTGGTAAACAGACTTCTTCCTGAACCTTTGAGAGCTCCCTGTTTAGTAGATTTCATTTGAGTAACTATGAGTACAGAATTAATTCACCCAGGTTAAGACCCCCTATCCCCATCAAATGAAAATCACACATGACGAAGGAAGCTAGACCTTATCCTCTTGCAGGGCAGGGAGGAAAATGCACCATCTGCTGCATGGAAACCTCATGTGAAAATCAGGTGTCCCAGGATCTCACTCGATCTTTCCGGCAAGGATCTAGCCATAGAGAATGTCAAATGTGAATGACCCATGTGGAAGATTAGTCAGTATCTGTGTCAGAAGGCCTTGCCTTATGGACATCAAGGACAAGGCCCATCAGCATCCTTGCAGGCTGTTCAGCTCTTCATCCGCAGACAGAGATCTTGCTCACAAGCTGCAGATGAATTTTATGCCTCCACATGAAGGTCCTTCACATCTGGTCTTGATATGATTTGTCCCCAAAAGAACTCCACTTGCCCTTCCCAGCATGAGGCTAAATCAGGTCATCAGTGGCTATAGCCTGGCTAAAGGCTATTCTACATGGTAGTAATGGCTTATTGTGTGTGCTATTAGGAGTGATGTCATGCCCAGGGTTTGAGGAATAATGCTCCTGCAAGATGGCCATGTGACTAAACGGGTAATAAGCTGACCTCTGTGAAGCTGGCTGTGTAGATTGGCTTTCACGATCATTTTGCAAAGCCCGTTTTCATGTGCTGTCAGTTGTGGATGGATTTCGATAACTAGCATTGATTTGCCATGTTTATGAAGTGCAGTTTCACAGGGTAAACTGTGTAATTGCACCTGGAATGGCAATATAAATAATGTCCTTATCTATGGTATTGACTGCCCAGGATTCGCTGAATATATATAGCATACCTCCAAACAGAGCCAATAGCTGTTGACTCGATTTTTACTAGGCTTAGCTCTCAAATTTCAGGTGTCTTAATAAGGATTGGGTGGCGAATGATCAACTTTTACATCTGTTTCTAATTTCCATGCTTCCTTTTCCAGGAGGAGAAATTTAACAGGCAATTTTCTTCAACAGGGGAATAGTTCATCTTGGTTCAAGTAATCCCTCTGGTGCTGCAAAGGACAATGGCTTTCTTTAGGGCCATCAGATTGCTTTCGCTCCTGTGCCCAGGGACATATCACTCCCAGGGTCAACTGTCCATTTGCTCATGGACATCTGGGATGAGTCACGTGGTATATTTTCCCAAAGTGAGGAAGGAATAAAAGAAAGCATCTTGAATCTGTTAGAAAGACTGTCTCTTTGAAGCCTCATGTCATGGGAATATGGTTTATCTTGAATGTGTTCTAGAGTATACCCAACATCCTGTAAATCAAAACACCGAAGTGCAAGCTGTGACCAGAATGGGTAAAACACCTCCAGTGGACAAATCCTTAGATGTAGATGAGGATGAGTAGGGGATTCTAACTGCTCTTGCTTGCTGGGGGTATTCCATTCTAAGAATTTTAAACCTCTATGGCACGAATGCAGTTAATAGACTGTTGACATGAAAATTACATGAGATAGCACAGTTCTGTCTGTGAGAACGAGGGTGGTAAGAAATGACATTAAGGCAGCTGGGTGCAGTGGCTCACGTCTGTAATCCCAGCACTTTGGGAGGCCGAGGCAGGCAGATCAGAAGGTCAGAAGATCATAGACCATCCTGGCTAACATGGTGAAACCCTGTCTCTACTACAAATACAAAAAAAAAAAAAATTAGCCGGGCATGGTGGCAGGTGTCTGTAGTCCCAGCTACTCAGGAGGCTGAGGCAGAAGAATGGTGTGAACCCGGGAGGCAGAGGTTGCAGTGAGCCGAGGTCGTGCCACTGCACTCCAGCCTGGGTGACAATGCAAGACTCCATCTCCAAAAAAAAAAAAAAAAAAAAAAAAAAATGACATTAAGGCAAGATTCTGACTTGCATACTATAGAACAATATATTTTAGATCTCATTCCATGAGCAAGGGGGAGCCATTTTAAGTTACTTTTAGGGAGGAAGTGACACCATCCAACCTGAGTTTTGGGGACTTGATTGATAAAAGATAAATGGTAGAATGAAGAACCAAGGTATATTGGAGGCCAAGAGAGCAGGTACAAGATTATTACAATTGTCCAAATGAGAAATGATTAAGTGCAGAACTAGGACATTGTTCTTTTACAATTGCTATTCTGACAGACTACAGGAAGGATAGTCCTATTAGTCAAAATAAATGCACAGGAGGAGGGGAAGATTTGGGGAGATGATAATGAGTAGCTCGGGGCATGCAGAGCTTCTGATGCCTGAACATTGTGACCTGGAACTTAGGAGAAGAGTCAAGCCTGTAAATGCAGCTCTGGATTTCAACAGCAGAATACCGATCACTAGATAAGTTATTAGTTAAGTGTGAGGGCAGACATTCAATAACACGCAAATTTACTTCTCATGCACCTTTACTGGAAGATGTCTCCAGCAGAAGAATGTTAGAAGGGAATATGAATTCCAGGAAAAGAACTGATCACAGGAGAGGTACCAAGGGAGTTCCCAGAATAATAGAAAAGAGGATCCTCAAGAAGACAGTCACGCAAGAGACCAAGAGAAGAGCTAATCCAATTGATGCAGGAGGAAGTAGGGCTTCAGAAAGAATGTCTCAAAAAGGAAAAAAAAAAGAAAGGAGTGGGTTAAGTATCTGATGAATTTACCAAATTGAGAGGAGTTACATAGCTCTATTGAAAATCTTAGATAAAAATGATTGATAAATACATAGAACATAAAGCAAACACTGAAATAAGGCAATTATCAACTCCAGGAAAAACACAAAGTTGTAAAATCCAAGACATGCCATCATAATGTATAACATTTCTCAGATGTAAATAATATTTTAATATTCATAATAAAACTGAATTTTGATTTAAGCTGTGATGCCAATATATTCAGAAGACAGAGTGGGAAGAGATACATGTGTTTGTAGGGAAAGAGACTCATAAGTTGGCAGGAAAGGACTGGAGCCTGGGTTTTTCTTTCTAAGCCTTCTAGCACTCTTCAACTTTCAAATGTTATGAATATTGCCAGGTACACATATTATTTTGATAAAAATAAAAATTAAATTATAAACAGAAGGATCAATGTTACAGGGGATTTGAGCCAGATCAGGACGGACAGTGATGGGGCTGATGCCTTTGAGAACGTGCCCATGCAATGTCAGTAGCAGAAGTAGGACTGTGGAGGGTGACCTAGAACCACAGGCCTCTTTCTGAAAGGACAGGTTTGAGTCTGATACTGGGTTATTTAATCCAATGAGAAATATTTCAGGAAACCTGCTTGATTTCCTCTGTTTCTTTTTTTCCTTTGGGGTGCGTTGTGGGGCTCCTCATCTATGGACCTGCTGTTGGAATGGCTGCTGAATGCATAGCCTCCAAGGTATGCCTCGGAGAGAAGCATTTTCAATCTTCTGAAACGAGATGCAGACAGACAAAACGAAACCGGACAAAGACGTCACTGAGGGCACTGCCAACACTTCTGGAGCTTGTCCTGAAGAGCCATTGGTGTGCTTGGACTGATCTCCCATCTTGTGCTCTTGGCATTGCTGCAGGATCCTGCATGTACATTTGCAGGTGCGAGCTTGTGCACACGAACATGTGTGCTGCTTCCTCTCACGAACCCAGCAGCATAGCAGCAGCTAGAGATGCCCCAGAGTGATGACAACTAATTATGAAACACCAGTCTGATCTGTCCCTTTTATCTCATCTTGCAGAAGCCTTGCATTCCCCCAAAGCCCCCCAGTGGCCCTTTGTAATCCCAGAAAAGAAGCGTCAATATGGAAACAGCTGTTCTTGAGATAGTGGGATGACATCCTAATGAGCATGCCATCAGCTGTAGAGGAAACCCAAGGCTAATGGGCTTCTGATGCAAATATTCTTTCTAGACCACCCCACTCATATGAGAAAGGCTACAGTCCCCAGCAAGACTGGGAGAGGACACACTGGCCTATAGATGTCAAGTCCTCTTTTGTTCTTATTTAGGTTTTTTAGCCTCTCAAACCCCATGGGGCATCAGGCAATCTCCCTGACTCCTCTGGAAGGTGACTGGAAAAAAGGCAGCCCCAATTTTTTTTTGTTTTGTTTTGCTTAGAGGCCATGCTAGGGAAGCCAGCGGGAGCACAGGGCTCCTGCAATTTTGGTAGCAGGAGAAACAGCCACAGGTTGCTGTGGTTCAGGCAGGGAGTGAAGGCTGTGCTTAGAAAGAACCCAAATTCCCGATCATTCAAGGGGGAAAGGTTAGGGAGAAATAGTGGGAGAGAGCTGTAGAGGTGGAGGAAAGGGGAATGATGGATTGCAGCAAGCGACTTAAAACAGACGCCTTTTCTAGGGGCAAGGCAAGGGATGAAGAGAACTGACCTACCGTGTGCCTCCTTGGCATCAGACACACCCCTGGACACTTGCTCTATGTCACCTCTTCTGAATTTTCACCATGATCCTGTAAGCTGGGTAGCATTAGCTGCACTTTATTGATAAGGAAACTGAAGCTCAGAAAGACGAAATGCTTGCCAACAATCTCACATCTAGGAAGTGGTACCAAGCTGGGATTGAGACTTGAGCCCACGAGACTTTAAAGCTCCCTCTCAATTTTCTTTGGGGATGTGTATATAGGTGGGGAAGCTATACAGAAAATAAAAAAAATCCTTATATAAAAGCTGGGGGGTCCAGACATGGTGGCTCACACCTGTAATAATCCTAGCACTTTTGGGGCTGAAGCAAAATGATTGCTTGAACCCAGACATTCAAGACAAGCCTGGGCAATATAACAAGACCTCATCTCCACAAAAATAAAAAAAAAATAATAAAAAAAAACAGCTGGGCATGGTGGCTTATACCTGTAGTCCCACCTACTTGGGAAGCTGAGGTGGGAGGATTGTTTGAGCCCAGGAGGTCGAGGCTGCAGTGAGCCAAGATCATGTCACCACACTCCAGCCTGGGGGATAGAGGGAGACCCTGACTCAAATAAATACATAAATACAATAAAATAAAAATAAATAAATAAAAGCTGGGGGAGGGTTCTGTTTCCCTCTGGGGGAGGGAGAGAATTTTAATCTAGAGGGAATACTCAGAGACTCCTGGAGTCCTCACTCACAATATTTCATTTTTAATCTGGGTGGTGGTTACACAGGGTGTTCATGTTGTAAATAATCCTTTAGACTATCCATACATGTTTTATGGGCTTTTGTGCACCTCACCGATATCTTACAATAACAAATTACAAACAAAAAAGAGTCCCTATTCTTTTTGCATCCAGTGATTTCTTCAGTATATCACCAGAATGGCATCTGAAATGACTGTGTCAGACACCAGATTACAACCTGGTAAGAAATGCATGAAATCATGAGATTTCTGGTTTTTTTTTTTTGCATTTTATTGCTCCCACCAAAAGTTAAATTTTATAATAACAATAAAAATATACTAGTTAAAACTCAAGCGATTGATATGTATCTATTGAGGTCCTTGTATACAATATTCTAGGTGCCAAGGAGGTTACAAAGGTGTCCTTGCCTTTTGGATCTCAGGATCACCTTGAGGAGGAGGCAAGACAGAGACACAGAATGAGAGAATTAACTAAGTGAGGTCAACAAATAATGAGTGGTACAGAGAGGAAGTGCGACAGAAATCCACGTGTCTAAGCTTCGCGAGGGGAGAGAATTTCATTGAGGCTTGAAGGATGTATGAACTTCAGACAGGTCAAGAGGAAGCAGAATTACAAGTACAAAGACATAGTAATGAGAAGAGGCTCGCCGTCTTGCAGAGACTAATGTTGACCAGTTTGGAGTGGGGAACTCACAATGGGAAATTATAGGAGATAGGCTTAAAAGAGAACTTGACCTCCAAAACCTTGTGTGATCTGGCCCAAACCTTTGTCTAGCTGCCTGAATTTGTTGGAATCACATGATTTAATATAAACATTGCATAATGCTAAATGTGATTTAAATGCTTCTCAAGGGAGAAGCAGGGGCACAAAAATGTTGCTACAGAGGGCAGGCAAATGCTATGTAAATAAGGGGTAAAAATTGAGTGTGGGGAGGTTGGGCTAGAGATGATAATGGGTGGAAGAACTGGAGAAGTGCTGGCTGTGGGAGGATGAGAAGGTGAGTTCAAGTGATAAGTCAACGATGCACACTGGGGCTATGAAAAGATGGGTTGTATTTAGAGAAAAGGATGGAGTGTCTGACCCCATTCTCTTTCAAGGCGCAGTGCATCTTGGAGCTGGGAAAGGAGACGAAGGTGGTAGAAGTGTTAGGAGAGGAGCCTGCGGGTAGGGGAAGTTAAGGAGAGAATGGGAAATGTATTAATGACTTTGTGGTATTGAAATAAAACAGTTCCCTGATTAATTCGTTTCCTCCAATATGACCAAACTCACACCGACCCTTTGGCATGCCACAGATCACCCCCAGGAGTGACTCCACAGCCACCAGCCACCATCCCCACCATCCCAGGCAGTGGCAGCCAGGCAGAGGAAGTGGTCCAAGAAAGCTCCCTGTCTGCAGTTCAGTTTCTACTCATACTTCTCATAAAGTCATGACCCTGGCCATGAATCTCCCATCCCTGGAAACCCAGAAGGACGCTCTCCCTTCTGGACACATTCCTCCTCCAGGCATAACTTCCAACACGAAGGTCAGAATGAATGCGAGTCGCCCAGAGCCCCACACCCAGCCCTGGGAAGGGTGATTCCCTCTGGGAATTCTGCCAGCACAATGTTGCCTCAATTTGAAGACAAATTTTAAATTAATAAAGAAAAAAAAAAGCCTCAGACTCTCACGTCTGCCAAAACACACCATTCCCTGAAAGGTTCCTGAAAAGGACTCAGTGATGTACTATAAAGAAAGCGCCAACCTTCCATAGCCTTCTCCAGCTGCGAGACGCAGACTGGCGGGTCCTGGAAAGGTAACAGCTCACAGCCGCCTTCCCCGGGGCAGCGCAGTGTTGTTCTTGGATCGAGAAGACCTTTCAGCTGCCTTACCACCTGTGTATTTCACAGTCTTGCAGTTCCCTAAACCCCTATGAACAACACAGAACGAACAGACCCGTGGCCAACAGAAAACCCTGAGAAAAGTACTGGAAGAAAGAGTGTGGTTGGTTTAAGATAGAAATGATGTGAAGGTTGCAGTGCGTGCCCTGCAGTTTTCAAAGCCTGCATCGCTAAAAGCATCACAGGAATAGAAGTGTCCTTGTCAGCTGCTCTTTTCTTTAGCAGAGAATCTCTCAAACAGCCTCAGGCCACAAAATCACTTCCTGAGGAACTCTTGGTAACTGAATGCCTCTCCAAGTAGCAGGGACCCAGACACTGGAATTCTGGGGACAGTGAAGTTCACGCCTCTATCCTAGATTCAGCATCCTCTAAAAAAAAATTAGCATTTTGAGCACCCTCCCCTTTTTTTTTCTGGGATGGTCACTTCATAAACAAACAAATGTGGTTCATTCAGGGAATAGCTATTGAAGCTGCTTTGATCTCTTCTGGCAAATGGTTTCTATTTCTTCACCCTATTCATTCAGATTTCTGCAAGTGACTTGATTCTAAACCCACATCTCTACTATTTAATCTGCATGGACTATTCTGTGCCACTCAGGCACTGAGGAACTTTACGGTTTTCTCCCCCGACCGCACATGAGTAAGAATAAATCATGTGGACTTGGAAACTGCACAGTTGCAGATCAGAATGAGATTCCGTAATGGGGACAGGGTCCCAAGGACTTTCGGAGTGGCAGGGGAGACTCTCTTGCACCTGGAATAGGAAAAGCCTTTACTTACAAACACATCCATGAGCAGGTGCTCCAGTGTCAGCTCAAAGTCTTCCAGCTTGGCAGCCAAAGTCATGATGAATGTCCCGATTTGCTCTCAGTCCCCGCTGACAGATCAGATCTGCAAACTCCCCAGCTCAGGAAACACCGTCGGCGTCAAATTTGATCACAAGGCAGGGTTGCCACTAATGGGAAGTAGAAACCCTTAAAAGAAAGCAGAACATCGCAGGCTGGACTGCTCGAGCTGTGTAGCCAGAAACTGTACAAGGATATTTTGAAAAAACAAACACCAAACTCTAATAATGGTGCTATGGGATCAGAATGGGCATAAAGCGAGGCCACCAGATGAAGACTGCAGCCACTGCCTTCCCTGTGTAACTTCACAGTCCGAGGTGCTGGCCAAGCGCAGAGAACCTCACCAGTGAGTGAAAGAGAGAAGTGAGATGGGGTGAAAGCAAGAGTGGGGAAAATGGAATAGACCGTCTGACTCTGATATTTATAGGGCCACATGTTTTTGACTCTAGCCCATTTCTCAGTTGATTTCTGACCTTTCATAAATGGCTAAACACACTGGAGTGTATTGTCGAACGGGGGCAGTGGGTCCCACAGAAGTTGGCTGTGACCAATGCTAGGGCAATTCACACAGACACACCATCAATAGTTCTTTGTAGAGAACGTATCAGACCTTGTTTTGTACACGATGACTGAAAAGCACATAGTCTTGTGAAAAACAAGGAAACGAAAGTTGTGGGGGTACTAAATTTTTCCTCAGAATATTATTAGATCCCTCAGACTGTCTTTCTTCTCCATCCTCCGCACCCCCTCTGCTGCCAGAGTAGATAAACATCAAGGAAAAAAATTAATATCTCGTGTCAATTCCTCAAGCTTCTGCCAGTTACAGAATATCCACGAAATCTTGCAAATGCAGTTTCTCCTTTTCTGCTTCCAAAGTTTGCTTTTTTTTTTTTTAACTTAAAAATGTTTGGAAATTGTGGTAAAATATACCTCACATAAAATTTGCCATCTTAACTATTTTTAAGTGTACTGTTCCGTAGTGTTAAGTACATTCACCTTGTACTTGGTTCAGTTTGTACTGGAATAAACAAGATAGACTTGTTTATTTCATCAATGCTCTTCCTGGGATGGACAAGGGATCAGACTGTGGATAACAGCTAGTGTTTCTTATTTAAGGCAGTCTGCTAGTCTCAACAATGACATCACATGATTATTGTCTAAGAAAAATTTTGGGGCCTGAAGGATAGTCACTATCACACCACCATCCATCTCCAGAACTCTTCTCATTTTGCAAAACGGAAACACTGTAACCATTAAACAATAACTCCATTTCTCCCCTCCCACAGCTGCCTGGCCATCACCATTCTACTTACTGTCTCTATCAATTTGACCACTCTAGGGACCTCGTATAAGTGAGATCATATAGTGTTTGTCCTTTGGTGACTGGCTTATTTCACTTAGTGTAATGTCCTCAAGGTTCACCCACGGGGTAGCCTGTGTCGGACTCTCTTCCCTTTTTAAGGCTGAAATCATGTATCCTAAGAAAGATACTGCTTTGGACAGTTTTTCAGGCCTGAGAAAATCTCTCAGGGACACGTGGCTGTCAAGACGCTAATGGCCATCCTTGCTGTGACTGTAGTAACAAAATCAGCCTTCGTCTAGCAAGCCAGTGCCCAGTTCTGTCCTCTTAGTTCCCTAAACACTTTCTGTTAAACTCTGGTCTCCTGATTCCAAATAGAGTGTGACCACTTAACAGCCAACATTGATGTCAAAGAAGGTGGCCCTCATGAGATCGAGAGGGAAATATAAATATAAGATTTCTGCTTTACAGTAAAACTCCCCTCCCTGCATGTCAGAGCTCTCTCGGGTATGAACAGTTAAAACTCTCCATTTTAGTATCTCTCTGTGAATTTTCTTTTCCCAAAGGAGATAGACACAGACTTAATTCAACATTTCACACTTAAACAAAGCTACCATAAAATTAAGGGCAAAGATAAAGAAATGGACAAAAAGCACTGTATTATTTCAAAAGCAGATTCGGAGTCTGTCAGACGAGTTTAGCTTGACAGTGGGTCCTAAATTGTACATGCATGTTCTTCGAGTTATGGTTTCTATTTTGTTTTCAGGCCTCTAATGGAAGAATTAGAGCGGCTCCCGCAGCAGGTGTCTCTTGTTAGGAACGGCACTAGGAAGGGGCGGGCAGTGCTGTGATGAATGTCTTCAATAGCCAAGAATGCACAGAAAATCTATTTCCCTGATGGGCTAACTGAGCTACAGACCTTCCTAGGGGCTCATGGTTTTGCCATGTCTGAAATTGATTCAATAACCAGCTGCATCACATCAGCAAGAAAGTCTCAACACAAGAGGACTTCTTGCCACATAGTTGCCATCTTTTGTTAAAACTATAGCTGCCCTGAAGGTCCTCAAAAAGCCAAGTGCCTTCTCTCACCAAGCAAGACAACCTGATGCCCATGAGGGGCCCTATCATAAGGAGACTAGGGGGAGGGTGTGTATCTGCATATGTGCAACATTGTTCTAGTTTTCCAGGGATCTCAGAGGAGTGTTCAACATCAAATTTTCTTTCTTTTTTTAAAAAAATTTATTTTTATTGTTTGTGGGTACATAGTAGGTGTATATATTTATGGGTTACATGAGATATTCTGATCCAGGCATGCAATGCATCATAATCACATCATGGAAAATGGGGGTCTCCATCCCCTCAAGCATTTATCCTTTGAAAACCAAGTCCTCTTAGCCCCTTTCCTTATGAATTAAATTTGGACAAAATGTTTTTAATAGCTGGAATTTCATAAGAGATATACAACTTGTTTGTTTCATCAACCCTCTTCCTGGAATGGACAAGGGATCAGACCTTGGAGAAGAGCTATGGTTTCCATTTAAAGCAGTTGCCAAGAGAGAGTTGAGTCTCCCAGTCTCAACCATGACTTTATGTGACTATTTCCTAAGACAATTTTTGGGGGGGCTTTAAAAACTGTCAATGAGGCCGGGCATGGTGGCTCACGCCTATAATCCCAGCACTTTGGGAGGCCGAGGTGGGTGGACAGCCTGACCAATATGATGAAACCCTGTCTCTACTAAAAATACAAAAATTAGCTGGGCATGGTGGCATGTGCCTGTAATCCCAGCTACTCGGGAGGCTGAGACAGGAGAATCGCTTGAACCTGGGAGACAGAGATTGCAGTGAGCCGAGATGGCGCCATTGCACTCCAGCCTGAACAACAAGAGCTAAACTCTGTCTCAAACAAAAACAAAAACAAAAACAAAACAAAAATCAAGCCGTCAGTGCATTGGCTTCTCTTAGAATGTAAATAGCAAACTTCAGGGATAAGAAATTGTACATGATTTGGGCAGAGTGTGTGGTTCTTACTCTAGCACTGGGGCTCTAGAAGAATGTAGTCAGAACATCCTGCTCTTCCAACAAAAGTCACTTTAATAGTTTCCAAAGGAGAGAAATTGACCAGAAGGGAGTTAGCCTGAAGAATGCACAGGAAATTAGTGTATGCGGATGTCACCCCGAAGAGACATTAATCATGAATTCGGATTTTAGTGAATGATATGAGCCACTTGGAGTAATTGGGTACCAGGGAGGAAGTAGAACCACACCAGTGTTAAGACAGAGAAACTTGAAGATACATTCATACAAGCGAGTTCACGGGTGTCAGTGCTTATCGGTATATGAGAACATGGTGAAGGCTGGCTTGGGCCGATCGATTGTGGATGTTTTCTTAGTAACTATATTCTAACTACCTGTTATATATTTTTTTGATAATTATGGGGACATATTATTAATACTTATATCAAATGTGAACATTCATTTGTTCATTCATTAATGCACCCTTTGGACAAATGTTTATTTACTAACTGGGGTATATACTGGCATAGGTGCTGGTGCCTACAAAGATGATTAAGATATTGTTTCTTCTTCAAGACCTTACAGACTAGAAAAGAGGAGGCCTGATGTGATTGATGTAATCTTACATTATTTTTTCTTGGGAAATATGAATGTGGAGTGTAACTCCTTATCAGGGGACTCACTCTGGGACTTGGGGATGAGGGAGAGTCACTGACAAAGGGGGAGAAGAGGCTGTTGCCCTACCTAAGAAACATTAACTGTTCTCCATGCTCTGATCCCTTGTCCACCCCAGGAAGAAGGTTGATGAAATAAACATATCTCTTATGAAAATCCAGATATTAAAAACATTTTGTCCAAATTTAATTCATAAGGAAAGGGACTAAGAAAACTTGCTTTTCAAAGGATAAATGCTTGAGGGGAAGGATACCCCCATTTTCCACAGTGCGATTATGACACATTGCATGCTTGTATCGATATTCATACTCCCACCCTGTGGGAAGGGCAATGAGTGAGAATGAGGGAGGTATGTAGTACACCTCCTGAGGTTGGGATTGGCAGCACTAAGTGGCAGGGACATCAGGGCAGTGATGGATCCTAGGGTTGAGCCCAGGGATCATTGGGTTTGAAGAGTTGACAGCCAAGGTCTCAATGCTGACAGCACAGGATCCTGCTACTATTTATAGACATCCCATTGATGGTGTAAATCTCTGTTGGAAAAAAATCCACTTTAACCATTGATCAAAGCTTGGTGGCCACCTAAGAATGATCTGACATGAACCACCCTGCTGGGGCTGGCTGGTTGAGAACAATTAATCAGTGACACACTCTCTATGGTAGGCAAACACCGGAATTTGTTCTGTGCATTTAAATAACAACACTTGTGGGTATGTTTTTAAATTCAGAACCGTTAAATTTCTTTCTGTTTGAACCTCAGATGATCATCTCTTTCTCCCATTTCTATGAAACATCTCCAGCGGGCTTAATGTTTTAGTGATAAGATTCAAATAAAATAGAAGTCTCGGTGGTGGGGTGGGAATTGGCTGAATTCTCTGTACAGGCATGAAGCTGGTCTCTCCTTAGTCCTTCTCCCCAGGGAAACGGTGGGCAGATCGTTCTTCTAGAGAGAGTATTATAGATTTCTGCAGCCCTGAAAATGAATCATCTGCTTCAAACGCATGAGTGCTCCGCTAAAGTGAGGTTCTTGCCTCAACTAGATTAATTCAGTTCATATCAACCAATCTCTATTAAGGACAACCACGTGTAAGCCCAAAGCAGTAGGCAATTGCATATACAAAATGTGTTTCTTGAACCATATTCCTGTCCAACCTAGAGCAGTGGTTTTCTATTCAGCAAGATCACATATTTGAAGATCAGGTTTGGGCAGGTGATCAGACCACCACACAGTGGATCAGAATCAGTCAGTAAGACACATTGGTTACCTATTTTCATGCCTGGGTCGGTAAACCTAAGTAGAAGTTTAATCCAATTATTAAATAAGTACTGAGATACTTTTAAAGAGCAAAACCACTGGCTTTTATTTTGACCACCCAATTAGTCCCACAGATCCAGTTTACATGAAAAAAAAAAACTACGTGTTTGTTTTTAATCGTTTTTGAGTTGATTTTTGTATATGGTATAAAATAAAAGTCCAATTTCATTATTCTGCATGTGGATATCCAGTTTTTACAACACCATTTATTGAAGAGATTGTCTTTTTCCCAAACCTGGAGGATATTACGCTAAGTGAAAAATGTCAGACACAGAAAGACACATATACTGCATCATCTCACTTCTAGGTAGAAGGCTAAAATAGCCAGACTCACAGAGGAACAGGGTAGAATGTGGTTTCCAGGAGCTGGAGGAGGGGGAAATGGGGAGATGCTGGTCAAGGGGTACAAAGTTTCAGTTATGCAGGAGGAATAAGTTCTGGGGACCCAATGCCCAGCAATGTGACTGAGTTAACAACGCTGTACTGTCTACTTGAAATTTGCTGAGAGGATAGATCTTAAGTGTTCTCATAAAATGTTTTTTAGAAAAAGAAAGCAAAAAAGAAAATGGTAACTATATGAGGTGATAGATACATTAATTAGCTTGATCCTGGTGATTATTTCACAATATATACCTGCATAGGAACATTACATCATACACCTTAAATACATACAATTTTTGTCTGTGATATCTCCATAAAGATGGAAAACTCTCAATGATATGTGTAAGAGCAACTGATATTAATGTCCTAATGACATAATTATCTATCAAGCTTCTGCCTTACCTTCAAACTACAAAGAGAGAGGATTTTAAAGATTGTTTGTTTAAGTAAAACAAGCCCTTTTGATGGCCATATAGACAGCAAGCTGTCTGTCTGGGTCTAGTTAAAGGCTGGCCTGTCTGCTCCAGCTATCTCTTGGAGAACAGACATGTTAATTTAAAGGTTTGCTTCTATAGGGCCCCTGGCAGCCTGGCACTGGCCTGGGATCAGGCAGTGGTTCTCAGAAGACTACACTCTTAGCATCTGCCCTTATTCTTCCATGTTTGTGTAGACGGCTTACACAACCAACCTTGTCTTTCCCACTCAGGATGCATTTTCCATTTTGACAGCCTCTGCAATGAGTACAAAGCCTCTATTCCTCTGCATCCATCCCCAGCCCCACTGCAGTCCCTGGCTCATGTACCCCACAACCCCTGACCAGTCACAAGGATGAATTTCAAGACTTTCAAAACTCAGAAGCAGGGAAATGAGTGTCAGGCACACCCAGCAGTACCCTGAACTTACGATGGGGTGAAACATAATAACTCATCTTTTCTCAGTCTTGCCATCTGTCACTTACTGTACCATTTGGAGTCAAAGAGGCTTGCAGGGATTCTGAGGTCACCACCAGAAGTGTACAATTGGAATGTGCCAGGAATGATCGCCTGGGCTTCACCACGTGGACTTTCTAAGGCACTTGTTTTCCCGGGTTCAAATACACACTCTGGAGACACTAATCCTTACTGCATCCTCCTGAATCTTTTATAGGCTTTTTTTTTTTTTTTGAGATGGTGTTTCACTCTTGTTGCCTAGGCTGGAGTGCAATGGCATGATCTTGGCTCACTGTAACCTCCGTCTCCCGGGTTCAAGTGATTCTCCTGCCTTAGCCTACTGAGTAGCTAAGATTACAGGTGCCAACCACCATGCCTGGCTAATTTTTGTATTTTTAGTAGAGATGGGGTTTCACCATGTTGGTCAGGCTGGTCTTGAACTCCTGGCCTCAGGTGATCCACCTGCCTCAGCCTCCCGAAGTGCTGGGATTATAGGCACACCCAGCCTTACAGATGTTTTTTAATGGCTCTTTCCCATCTGTAACAGACACACAGGATTTAAAGATTTCCATGCCTTCCGGAGTTGTTTAGAGAACCAAGACATGAGCTCTAGGCGAAGCTTTTAGAGCTGGTCTGAAACGAGAAGCTGTGGAATAGGAGCTGGAGCTATGTGACGACTATACCATTGCATGTTCTGCACTTTGGACAACTTTGAGTGGGGCATTTTGCTCATTAATGTCATTGCCAAATCCAGGAAGTCTGCTGGTTGTAAAACAATCTTGAGGAAGAACCACCATCCATTTCACCCAACTCTGACTTAGATTTTTCTTTTCTTCCCCCATTGCCTTTCCCATGGGCCTTAGAATGATCAATGATGTTTAATCCCTTTAGAGTCAGCGGCCTTGGTTCTAAGAAATATTCTAAGTTTTTAATTTTTTGAGATGGGGTCTTTCTATGTTGCCCAGGCTGACCCTGAACTCCCAGACTCAAGCAATCCTCAGGCCTCAGCCTCTTGAGTAGCTGGGACTTCAGGCAATCTACCACTGCTGGCTCTAACAAGTATTTTAAAATACTCCCTTACTGTCCTCAAATAAAATTCATGGATTGTGCAACCTGCTTACACATATTATTTAAAAAAATTAGCACAATTCTCTGTTATGTAAACAAAAGATAGTAGGAAAGTAATCTGTCAGCAAATAACATATATTACAATATGTAAATGTTTGCAGATAATGCAACTACAACCAGAAATCATGAAGAAGTGATCGATTTTTTAATTACTCTGAGGCCAGAGCTCCAAATGCTAATTGCCAAATGCCTGTCATGTTGGAGACTCAAATGCCACTGGGGTATTGCCATTAGTGAAGCGCTTTTCCTGAAACATGAATAGTTCTTGGTGAACTTCCGGCTAAAACAAAGCATTATCACCCCTTGACTTGCAGGAGAGTTGTACTTGGGAAAGTCTGTAAAAGGTGAACCGCAAATAGCGCAATCCACACCCGCCACCCCTCCCTCACTATTGCTGCCTGGGAACTACGTTGCCACCACTTCCAGTGAAGGCCACCAGGGGGCGCCAGCAAGGAGAAGCTGCTGGCGGACACCACCCTAAGACGCCCACCCTTTGGTTGATGCGGTGTTCTGCGCCGTGTCCACCATCACCCCTCAGACACCAGCATGGCATCCCCTCACCCCATCTGTTGCTAGGAGCCAGCATCCCTGGACCGCACTAGTGATAAAAGGCAGGGGACATCCTGCAGGAAGGAAATGGGGCTGAGTGTGTTTGTGTCTTTGAGCAGGAGACAGTGGTGGTGGGAAATCATGCACAGTCTGTTTCCCAGTCTTGGTAACTTTGCCTGGTATTGCCAGATATACCCAAGAGCAATTCAGGTGGCTGCAGTAGTCACCAGGTAGGTCTGGAACGAAACAATATCTGCGAGGCTCCACTACGTTCTTTTAAGATAATTGTATTGGCTGGGCGCGGTGGCTCACGCCTATAATCCCAGCACTTTGGGAGGCTGAGGTGGGCGGATCACCTGAGGTCAGGAGTTCGAGATCAGCCTGGCCAACATGGTGAAACCCTGTCTCTACTAAAAATACAAAAATTAGCCGGGCGTGGTGGCACATGCTTTTAATCCCAGCTACTCAGGAGGCTGAGGCAGGAGAATCGCTTGAGCCTGGGAGGTGGAGGTTGCAGTTAGCCTAGATTGTGCCACTGCACTCCAGACTGGCCAACAGAGCGAGACTCTGTCTCAAAAAAAAAAAAAAAATTTTATTTTAGATTCAGGGCACATGTGCTTGTTACATGTATATTATTAATACATGCTTATTGGTGGAGTGTGGGCTTCTAGTGTGACCATCACCCAAATATTGAGCATTGTACCCAATAGCTAATGTCAAGGAACCAACCTAAGTGTCCACCAATGGCCGATTGGATAAAGAAAATGTGATAGGCCAGGCATGGTGGCTCACGCCTGTAATCTCAGCAATTTGGGAGGCTGAGGCGAGTGGATCACTTGAGCTCAGGAGTTCAAGACCAGCCTGGCTAACATGGCAAAACCCCATCTCTACTAAAAATACAAAAATTAGCTGGGCATGGTGGCATGCGCCTGTAATCCCAGTTATGTGGGAGGCTGAGGCAGGAGAATCTCTTGAACCCAGGAGGTGGAGGTTGCAGTGAGCCGAGATTGTGTCATTGCCCTCCAGCCTGAGCAACATAGCAAAACTCAGAAAGAGAGAGAGAGAGAGAGAAAGAAAAGAAAAGAAAAAAAAAGAAAAGAAAAGAAAAAAGAAAAGAAAAGAAGTTAGGAAGGAAGGAAGGGAGAAAATGTGATATATAGACACCATGGAATGCTACACGGCCCTAAAAAGAATAAAATCATCCCATTTGCAGCAACATGCATGGAGCTTGAGGCATTCATCCTAAGTGAACTAACTTAGAAGCAGAAAATCAAATATCGCATGTTCTCACTTATAAGTGGGAGCTAAACACGGGTCCACTATGTTGCTGAGACACTACATTCCCCAATAGCAAGAGCTATCTGTTATAACTTGGACATTTTTCTATTTGGTCCCTAGTGTCCCCCACTAAGGACAGGCTTGGGAGGTCATGGCACTGTGTACCCTGCCTTTCCCTAGATGTTCATCAAATGCATTTGTTGCATTGTGCATATCCTTGCCTGCTCCCTAGGCTGTGGAGGAGCTATCGGTACCCAGCTGGTTGTCTGTGGCAGGCTGGTAGCAGGTGAGGGCAGCTCTCCGGGTTCCGAGTGATGAGAATCCAGAGACGCACATCCCTGACTATTGCTGGATCCTTGAGCAGACAGGGCCCTCTGTTTCCCACACCCGAGTTCCAGAACTTAGAAGAAGAGTTCCAAGAACAGCTGGCTGTGGAACAGCCATGGGAGGATGTCTCTTGCCCTTTAAGCTTCCATGAGGTGAATATATACAGTGTCCATCCCTGAGAAAAATGAAGCTTCCACAAGACAACAGATAAATATTTTCAGAAGAAAATGAAATATTTTCATGAGAGATGATCAGATCTGATCCTGGGCCTTGGGTGGGTGGGTCTCTACCTGCACTTTACAACCCTAATCAATAAATAACCTGAGCTCCTTGTTCGGCTTACAAGTCATTGGTCCAGTTTAGCTCAAAGAGAGACGGATGTCCAGTGACCTAAATTTATCTTACAATGGCAGTGCTGTGCCTGACACCAGGTTCATGCATCTTCACCCAGGCCGTCCCTAGAAGAGAAAAGGATGCATCCCCTCATTGGCTTTCTAATATTACTGCAACAACTACAACCTTGGGGACAACTTCCTGGTGGGAGGACGTGCCCAATAATGCAGGTGCATAGTGGAACACTGGCATCACTTAGTTGGTGACTTGAGGACCTCAGTCTCCCTGGGTTCAGTTTCCTCATGTGTCAAATTCCCAGCTTAACTAGATGAGGGTTTCCAGACTTTGAGTAATATGAAACAGTACAATCTGAAAATGAAATTAAATACTGGGGGGACCAACCTATAGGGTTGTCAGTATCTTATATGCTACGTTAGGGAATTAAAAACAAAATGGACTGGGCGCGGTGGCTCACACCTATAATCCCAGCACTTTGGGAGGCTGAGGCGGGTGGATCACCTGAGGTCAGGAGTTTGAGACCACCCTGGCCAACATGGTGAAACCCTGTTTCTCCTAAAAATACAAAATTAGCTGGGCGTGGTAGCAGGCATCTGTAATCCCAGGTACTCAGGAGGCTGAGGTGGGAGGACTGCATGAATCCGCGAGGCTGAGGTTGCAGTGAGCCAAGATTGCGCCATTACACTCCAGCCTGGGCAACAAAGCAAGACTCCATCTCAAAAACAAACAAATAACAACAACAACAACAAAAAAAAAACAAAAAAAGAAGAAAAAATGAAACAAGCCAAATATAATCTGCTGTCTCCATGATTTTATTAAAGAAAAGACATTTTAACACACACTGAAAACAGGAGAGATAAAAATATTGGCTTTTAAAGTGGGATAAATTTAGCTTGATAGAAAAATCCTTCTGTTGTCTGTATTTTTCTCCTGGGCTGCATACCCATGAGGATTTTATTATAATGGAGATCAGGAACGGGCATCTGGGACCAGAGCACAAGAGGATCCCAGCCTCGATCCAGCTGTATTTTTATCTCTAGGTTTTAATCTCTAGTTTTTATCTCTAGTTTTTAATACAGCCTCACACTGTTCCTATGAAATAGACTAAAGATATGCAAGAAACACACTAGTAAGCGAATCTCTGGAAACAGAATCCTCCACCTTCCTTTCCATGTGTTTTGCTTCTCTGACCATCTCAATGCCAAAATACAAAAATTAGCCAGGCGTGGTGGTTGGCGCCTGTAATCCCAGCTACTTGGGAGGCTGAGGCAGGAGAATCACTTGAACCTGGGAGGTGGAGGTTGCAGTGAGCCGACATCGTGCCATTGCACTCCAGCATGGGCAACAAGAGTGAAACTCCACCTCAAAAAAAAAAAAAAAAAAAAGTCTATAAAAGATTCAGGAGGATGCAGTAAGGATTAGTGTCTCCACAATGTGCATTTGAACCCTAGAAAACAAGTGCCTTAGAAAGTCCACGTGGTGAAGCCCAGGCGATCATTCCTGGCACATTCCAATTGCACACTTCTGGTGGTGACCTCGGAATCCCTGTAAGCCTCTGACTCCAAATGGTACAGTAAGTGAAAGATGGCAAGACTGAGAAAAGATGAGTTATTATGTTTCGCCCCATCATTAGTTCAGGGTACTCCTGGGTGCGCCTGACACTCATTTCCCTGCTTGTGAGTTTTGAAAGTCTTGAAACTCACAGCAGAGAACATCAGCAAGACGGAAAGAGAAAGCTGGAAAGATAAACACCCCGCCTTCCTGTTCGGAGTCTGCAGAAAAGGGACAAAGCCAGGCCAAGGGGAGCAGAGTATAGTGATGCTTGTTTCACTTCTTAATCAACCCGGATTGCTTGCATTTGTACTTTCTGGGTGATGCTACCCACTTCCTACCATGACGGAATCACTGATTTTTACCTCTTCTATAAGCACATGCTTGAGAGGGAGCAACTCAAGTTTTTGGGATGGAGTCTTGCTCTGTTGCCCAGGCTGGAGCACAGTAGACAGGCTCAAGCAATTCACCTCCCTCAGCCTCCCGAGTAGCTGGAATTACAGGCTATTGACCATTATACTCGTCTAATTTTTTTGTATTTTTAGTAGAGATGGGGTTTTGCCAGGTTGGCCAGACTGGTCTCGAACTCCTGACCTCAAGTGATCTACCCGCCTCAGCCTCCCAAAGTGGCAAGAATACAGGCATGCTCCACCGTGCCCAGTTGGGAGCAACCCAATTCTTACCCTCAAAACTGAAAAGCTCTGTTTTTGAAACTCTTTTGTTACTATTTTTTGAGTAGGTAATATATGCAGATGATACAAAATTCAAAATTAACAAGGGAGCAGAAACAAAAAGTTAATTTCTCTTATACGTCTGACCTACAGCCACCCAGTTCTCACTAGTGGCAACCACTTTTACATGCTTCTTGAGATATTCTAATCAGATTCAGGCATAAAATATTACCATTGGTGATTATATATACACACACACATATGCACGTGTCCACACACAAACACACAAGTAGAACATACTTTACAACTATAAATTGTACTTCACTGTCTAGATCTGGAATATTTCCTTTTTCTTTACTTTTTTTGAAACAGTCTCGCTCTGTCATCCAGGCTGGAGGGCAGTACACTGTGCCTCCAGGGCTCAAGCGCTTCTCCTGCCTCAGCCTCCTGAGCAGCTGGGATTACAGATGGGCACCACCATGTCCACCTAATTTTTGTATTTTTAGTAGAGACGGGGGTTTGCCATGTTGGCCAGGCTGGTCTTGAACTCCTGACCTCATGTGATCCACCCACCTTAGCCTCTCAAAGTGCTGGGATTACAGGTGTGAGCCACTGAGCCGGGAACATTTCATTAAATCAGTCTTCTATTGATGGATATTTGAATATGTCACTAATTCAATGTGAAAATGTTTTTGTACATCTGTCAATGTATCTCTAAGGTAGACTTCTAGGAGTAGAATTGTTGGCTCAAAAGTCATGTGTATTTAAAAAAAAAATTAGACATTGTCAATTTTGCTCCCCATGGAGGTTATACCAATTTATACCCCCAGTATAGAGAGTGTCTGACTCCCTCCACTCTTATGTTACAGTGAGGGTGTGTACTATAAAACTTTCAAATCTTGGGCACTGTGATGGGTAAAAAATGGCATCTCATTTTTATTTCAATTGATAATCTCCTTTCATAAGCCAAAATGCTGTTTCACAAAATTTCCCCAAGACCAATTCCCTTTTTTAAACCAAGCTTTCATTGATCCAAATGGATCCAGCTTTGTTTCATAAACATCCCAATAATGGACACAAGCTAATAATTAAGAGAAACATGTTAGAACCATCTACCCACTGAAGTCCACATTTAAAGGCAATTTACGGCCGGTCGCAGTGGCTCACGCCAGTAATCCCAGCATTTTGGGAGGCCGAGGCGGGTGGATCACGAAGTCAGGAGATCGAGACCATCCTGGCTAACACAGTGAAACCCCGTCTCTAATAAAAATACAAAAAAATTAGCGGGGCGTGGTGGCGGGCGCCTGTAGTCCCAGCTACTCGGGAGGCTGAGGCAGGAGAATGGCGCGAACCCGGGAGGCGGAGCTTGCAGTGAGCCAAGATCGTACCACTGTACTCCAGCCTGGGCGACAAAGCGAGACTCCGTCTCAAAATAAATAAATAAATAAATAAATAAAAATAAAATAAAGGCAATTTACAAGAATCTTTATTAATGGTTCCCTTATGTATCTCTGTATTGTATATGCCACGCATACCTGTTAGAGGAGATGAAAATTAAAACGACGCTAAGCAAAAACAAAGGGCAATTCATCCAAATATTCCCCTTAGTCCAATTTCTCCTTAGCCTTGAAAAGAGATAGGCAAGCCCCCAGAAGATTGAATCTTGAAAGACTCAAGACCATGACACCTGATCAGATGTCGACTGCATAAAATTGACAACATTTGTCAGCTACTCAAGCTCAAATCTACCAAGCTCAGAAACTAATCTCATAGACGATCAGCAGGGCAGGCAATAAAGGTCCTCAGAATTTCCACTGTGTACGAAGATATGTGAGAGCATCAACTACCCCAAGTAAGGCTGAAGGTTCCCCGGTGACTTTGGTGAGCTAAAACTTGTTACCCACGACTTTTATCAGTCAAGCTGACCCCAGCACCTCACTAAATGTCTGACTGGCGCCTCTGTTATTCTCCTGCGAATCTGATTAGGTTTCTATGTATTCTCAAGGTCACTAGCTGTGTTTGGACAAAACGATAATAATATCAACCTTCAGGACACCATTTCTTGAGCATTTTTGAAAGGGCCAGTGTGGACACCGTTAATTTCTCAGGCAAATAAGAAAATCATTATAGAACAGCAGCCAAAGAACTTGAATAAATTAATTAATATATTCAATATTTACCGAGCTTGTTGCTTTCTATTGAATTTGTATTGTGGTTGTAGTGATTTTTGTCATGTACTGCAAGCATCGGGCTATTGATACTGTGGCTGAAATGCTTAGACTCATGAATTGTTAGCCATGTTTTAGAATATGAGTTGTACTTAGACTATTTAATTGTATCGTTATTTAATTATATCCTTTTGCTTACAATAGGGTAGATGCCATATATACTATATCAAAGGTCTTTCACATCTAAAAATTTGCATTTCTAATTGCTAAGTAAGATCTTTTTCTTGCTCACTTTCTGATCTGTCTGTCCGTCCGTCTATCTATCTATCTATCTATCTATCTATATTGGAACCCCAAAATCTATCTATCTATCTATCTATCTATCTATCTATCTATCTATCTATCTATCAATCATCTTGGAACCCCAAAATCACTAAGCTAAAGGGAAAAATCAAGCTGGGAATGGCTTAGGCTAAACCTGCCTTCCATTCTATTCAAAGTCATCCGTCTGCTCACTGAGATAAATGCATATCTGATTTCTTCCTTAGGAAAGGCTGGTCAGAAACTCAAAAGAATGCAACCATTTGTCTCTTATCTACCTATGACCTGTGAACCCTCTTCCTCACTTTGAGTTGTCCTGGCTTTCTGGCCTGAACCAATGTGCATCTTACATATACTGATTGATAACACCAAGCTGTACCCCAACCACCTTGGGCGCACGTCGTCAAGACCTCGTGAGGCTGTGTCACGGGCATGCATCCTTAACTTTGGCAAAATAAATTTCCTAAATTGAGACCTGTCTCAGATATTTGGGGTTCATATATGTATGTATGTGAGTATGTATGTATGTATCTATCCATTTATCTGTCATCTCATCTAATCTTTGCTTTGTGCTAGGCACTGTTCCAAGTGCCTTAGAAATATGAACTTACTTAATCCTCACAACAGCCCATATGGTGCCTAATTATTTTTACCATCCTTGTTTTACAGATGGAGAAACTCAGGAACAGAGAGGTTAAGTCACTGGCTCAGAGTCACACAGCCAGTCGAATGACAGAGCCTGAATAGGAATGCAAGCCTCTGGCTCCGGGGTCAGTGATAATCACTGCTACACTGGGCTTGTGTGTGTACAACATTCTAATTTTTGTGAACAGTCACTTGCTCCCTGTCACCGAGAGAAAATCCTTCTTCTGTTGAATGAAACAGAGAAAGTTCTTGTGGGGAAGCAAAGCTGGGTAAGAAGTGTGTGTAGCAGGGCTGTAGGGGTGGTTTCTGGAAAATGTTTGGTATTCATTTACAAGATAATCTTAATAGCATCTCCATTGTGTAATGGAGAGACTCAATAATGGTACTGAAGGAATTTAGCTGAAGTTAATGTTCTTGCAAAAAAACAGAGAATGATGCAATTCTTTAACTCTGGGAGGAGTGTAACATTCATCTGAGACTAACTGCATTTTGGAGATGAAGGAACAGGCCCCAGGGACTTTGGCCTTACTTGGCCTGTTTGCTGAAGGCCATGCATGGTGCCTGCGACCAGAATCTAGACTTTGCACCTGCAGTTAGGGTTCTCCTTCTTATTTACTTCTTATTAACAGGATGAGTACTCCTCAGAAACCATAGACTGTCTCACGTTTCTCCTTCCCTCTCTGCAAATGTGTTCTCCAGAGGAAATAAGACGGAGACGCCAGCTTAGGCCTGCAGTGGATACAGTGGTTTTGGCTTCATGTACACAGGTGTTCCATTTAATGAGGTGTTGAAGGGAAGGTGGTTGAAAAAGAAATATATAGGGTGTGAGAAGAAGGAAGGCAAAACGTCTATTACCCACAAGCCCAGAGAAATCTATTTCCCCAGGCTACAAAGTAGCAAGTGCCAGGATTTGGGAGTGGAATAACTGCTCTACTTCCTCTTAATCAAAGGAATTATATAACTCCCCTGAGAGAAAGCAAAATGACTTATTTTATCATAATGAAGCTTTTAAAATGGCAACTTGCAGTACTTTGAAAAAGTCGTGGAGTATATGGGGTTATACTCGTTTCTTCTTCTTTGTTTTGTTTTTTAGTTTTCTTGCTGAAATTGGACAATCAGAGCACATGTCAAACACTTCTGCTTTCTTCAAAGAAAACAGAGCTCTTTCTGTGCCTCAAATTCTTCTGAGCTGCTTTTAAGGGAGTCTAACTTGGCTCCTTATCACTTTTTTCAAAAGGCGTTTCTCATGACATTCTTCAAAAAGCTTTGCTTTGTTGTAGTTTCCAATGTTTCAACATTTTTATTTTACAGCTTAACTTGTCATCATGAAAATTCTGACTAATGTCCTTTTGTCTGTTTACAAATTAGTTTCATTTTCTGCCACCAAAAGGGAAACATACTGTGATCTCCATACTTGAGCTATTTTGTCAAAGAAGAGTTAAAATCAGGAAACGTTTACAAATAAGTTCTGTGTCTAGGCATATACCCAAAACAGATGAGTCCATATGAGCCCCAAAAGGCATGACCAGGGATTGTCATAGCAGGACTATTCATAACAGCTCCAAAATGAAAATGATCCAAACGTTCATCAGAGGTAGAACAAATAAATGTGTAGTCTACGCATAAGGTAGAATCGTAGAATGGGATAAAATATAGCAATGAAAAGGAATGGACCACAGTTGAGTTCAACAGCGTGGATCAATCTTATAAGTATTTTTGAGTAAAAGAAGCTAGACACAAACAAATATGAATTGTGTCGTTATGTTTATATAAGGTTCAAAAACAGAGAAAACTCAACTATGCTGGTAGAAGTCAGAACAGGGGCTATGTTTGTGGAGGGAGGGAGACAGTGACTGAAACGAGCACAGGGAGCTTGCCGGGTGCTGGTGATGCTCTACTGCAAGATCCTTATTCCAATAGGTTCACTTTGTGAAAAGTAAAGTAGAGGTTCCTCTTCAAAAACTTTCCTCCCCGTCTAATTAGGAATAAACAGAAACTTCTCTCAGAAGCAAAATGTATTCAAAGACCTGTGCTAACATTTTTAAACGTCTGCTAGCCGTAATAAAGAAATCGATGTACTTTATGTTCTTAGCTCCCACCGTGTAGCCTAAATATTTGCCCTGGCATGCTTACACTGGTCCAAGCAAGCATTAGGTCACAGCCTGTTCCTCTTCCGTATTTGAAGGTGTTTTTACCTTTCTCAGTATGCCACAAGTTACTTCCCCCTTCCTTTGTTCTCCTCTGCCTTTGCCTCTTTTAAAAAGTTCTAAGTTACAGGCCAATCAGGACAAATACAGAATGGGAAGTCCCGCTCCAGCCAATAGAAACCAGACACAGCAGTAAAGTGGACGCGTCAAGTTATAAATGACCCTGACTCCTTTGTTCAGTGTACTCTTGTGGCAAAACTGCTGGCGAATGTACCCTTTCTGCAGAAAGTATAAAAATGGCCTTGCTGAGGAAATTAAATTTATGTTCAAGTGCTTTTTCTTCACGGCACCGAAGAACAGGCATTTCAAACAACTTTGTGGTTATTTACAAAGGTGTACTTGTGATTTGTGCTCTTTCCTGAGCACAGGTTATACTTAGATAAGAAATTTATTTGAAAACAGGCCAGCGCAGTGGCTCATGCCTGTAATCCCAGCACTTTGGGAGGTCGAGAGGGGTGGATCATTCGAGGTCAGGAGTTTGAGACCAGCCCGGCCAATATGGTGAAACTGCACCTCTACTAAAAATACAAAAAAAATCAGGTGGGCGTGGTAGTGCAAACCTGTAAACCTGTAATCCTAGCTACTCGGGATGCTGTAAGCCAAGATCGTACCACTGCACTCCAGCCTGGGTGATAGAGCAAGACTCCATCTCAAAAAAAAAAAAAAAAAAAAAAAAGAAATTTATTTGGAAACAAAACTCAGTACTGAATTCTCCCTGGTGCAGAAAGAGAAAATCAACCTGTACAATCCTCATGACAAAAATCTATATATTTTCACCAGACACTTGGAAAATGTTCAGATCTTCCAGGTGTAGAGATGGGACAGGAGAGAGAGAAAAAAATTTTTAAAGCATCCTTTTACTTCCAGAAGGTTACCATGTTATCTGTCTATGTGTTGACAAAAACATTTTCTTCACCAAAAAGTGTGCACATTTAACATTAAAGTTGCTGAGAATTCAATACAAATATATTTCTGAGGGATTTTTAATGAGAAATTCTAGCCATATGTCCCATGTTAGTTCTGAAGGAATTCTAAAATTTGATGTGTGTTGTGTGGATATAAAGGTGATACTCAAAGGAAATGTCTGAGAATGTGTATTTATATTTTATAACAAGATTAAATCACATGATTTATCCACAAATTTTTTTCCTTCCTTTACCAATTTCACTCCCTGCCCACTGATTTCTTGAATTCTCCCATTTCATCTCCTCTATTCCTCTCTGATGTGCAGTTGAGGTATTTGTCAAAATTCTCCCTTCTCCCCTCTCCTGTCCTCTCACTGTCTGGAATTTTGTCCACTCTGATGAGGATTTCTCTGTTTCCTTTGGCTGGATGATTTCTCACTCCCCAGCACCTGCTCTAACTTCTGTCCATCACTCCAGCCTCAACTGCACAGCTGCCTGGACAGGCACAGACAATGACGCCATCCATCAGCATTACAATAGAAGACACAGAATCAAATTGACTTCTCACCAAACTAGCTGCAGCTTCCCACTGCCTTACCTAGGTTAGTGGTACCATCATTCAACTAGGTGTCCGGTCCCAGATCTCTGGGTCATCTTTTTTTTTTTCTTAAGACAAGGTCTTGCCCTGTCGCCCAGACTGCAGTGAAGTGGTGCAATCACAGCTCACTATAACTTCGAACTGTGGGACTCAAGCATTCTTCCTACTTCATTCTCCTGAATAGCTGGGACTACAGGCACATGCCACCATGCCTGGCTATTTATTAAAACTTATTTGTAGAGATGCGGTCCCACTGTGTTGCCCAGGCTGATCTCCAATTCCTGGCCTCAAGTGATCCTTCTGCCTTGAACTCCCTAGGTGCTGGGATTACAGGTATGAACCACTGTGTCCTGCCTTTTGGGTCATCTGTAACGTCTCTGCTCTCCAATTTCAAATCAGTTGTCCAACCCAGTTGATTCTACCTTTTACATTCTCTTTCCTGTCGCCCCTTTACTTCCCACAGTGTTGTTACTGTTGTTTGAGCTCTATTGTTTTAGCCGTGTGGCTCTTTGCTGATCTCTCTATTGCCATTTTTTCCTTCTCTAATTCTTTCTGCATTTGGCTGCTTCACTATTTAGAATAGTGGCTCCCTGACCCCCATTCCTGTCTGGTAAAACCTATGAATGTGACCTTATTTGGAAATAGGTTCTTTGTACATGTCAAGTTAACATGAGATCATCCTGGATTAGGGTGGGCCCTAAGTCCAATATGACTAGCCCTTCTACGAAGAGTGAATTTGGACACAGACACATAGAAAGAACACCATATGAGGACAGAGGCACATTGGAAGAGGCATCTAGAAGCCCGGGAATGCCAAGGACTGCTGGCAAGCAGCAGGAGCTGGGAGAGGGCACAGAACAGATTTCTCCTGAGCCTTCAGAGGCAGTGGGGCTCTGCTGATGCCTCAATTTCATACTTCTAGACTTGGGCACTATGGAAGAACAGATTTCTGTTGTTTTAAGCCAGCCAGTTTGTGACATTTTGTTATGGGAGGCTTAAGAAAGTAATACAGCTACCACCATAACCTTCATAGAACATTGTTTTCAACCACAATACTGCTCTGCTCAAGAATATCCAATGCCTATCTCTCGTCTACCAGATTGAATTAAGCGATACCTTTGCCAGTCAGGCTACGTTCTCTGGCCCCTTTTTCTTTTTCTTGAGATAGGGTCTCACTGTGTCACCCAGGCTGGAGTGCTGTGGTGAGCAGCCTCAAACTCCTGGCCTCAAGTAATCTTCCCACCTCAGCCTCCCGAGTAGCTGGGACTACAGGCACCCACCACCGTGCCCAACTAATTTTGCTTATTTTTGTAGTGACAGGGTCTATCTATGTTGCCCTGGCTGGTCTTGAACTCCTGGACTCGAATGATCCTCCTAAACTGCTGGGATTAGAAGAGTGAGCCACTATGCCTGGCCATTCCCTGGTCCTTCTGCCATCATAACTTCATGTGACTTACACTGTAGCCTAGCAAAACTGCTTGCTCCTCCTTCAGCACACCTTTGCCTTTCCACCTGGTGTGCAACATCTGGTGTGTTCTCACTTTGACCTCTTCCCACTAACACTGTACCGCTTTTTCAAGGTGTTCAGATGCCACTGTCTTCATGAAGCTTTCCCTAGGTTCAGCAAGGTGTGGGTACTCCCTCTCTTAATGTCCACTGCTGACATGTCTATTATGCACAAACTTTGCCCCCTTTCATGGTGAGTTATATACTTCAAACACATTTATTATAAAACATTTAAGATATAACCATAAATATGTATGGTTATTGAATAATATGTATGTGAATACATATTACTATTACATATTTTTATATACAATAAAATATATTACTATAATTATATATAATATGATATATAATAATTATAATCACATTCTTATGATATAATTATGTCATATTTATATTATATTATATATGATATAATTATATTATAATATTTATCATATTATATTATATATAATTGTCTACAAGACATATATAATGTAAAGTATAATGTATATCTATAATCATATTATATATGATATAATTATATAGAATAGATATGTATTATATATAATTGCCTACAAATATATATATCACATATAATATAATTATATATCATATTATATATGGTATAATTATGATAGTAAAACTATATTATAATTATCATATTTAATGTATTCAATACATATTCAGTGTTATACATATGTATTCATATTATTCAATATATACATATTATTCAATGTTATACATGTGTATTCATATTATACATATTACATATTATCAATATGTATGTATTGAAAAGTATATTTCAATGATCAAATGTACTAAAACAGAACTTATTTAAATAAATACATTTAATTATTGAAATATACTTTCACATTTTACTAATCAAATACAATAGGCCTTTTGGGATCATCGGCTTTGACATAGTCTATCATGCTCACAAATTCTGACTCACTTTCCTCAACATTTGTTAAATGATTTGTTAAAATAATTCAAGTACTTATTTAAAACACAATTGGACCTTATAGTCACTACTGCTCTAGTGATTTACAGTGATAAGGAGTTGTGACACTTTTCTCTATATAAAACCTAGAGCTGAAAGTTTGTTAATGTCATAAAAGGAGCCACAATTTTCTTCTTTTCCACTCATGTATATGCTGTAGGAATGTTCTATAATATAAAAAACCATATGGCAAGATACAAAGCTGTTCCACAACTAATATTTTGAAAACTCATTTCCAGGTCAACTGAGCCCAGAATGCCTAATTTGATGACATTTTAAGAAAATGAAAGGTAGAATTATTTTAATATTCTTAATGCCAAGGTAGAGGTAATTTTCAACTCTACTGTTTTGCTGGTGATCTTATCCCTGGTTTCAGCCTTTCTGGTTCCTGACTTAATAGAGAAAATCATTTATGTTTGTTCAGAATGATGATCAAACCCCTGACGTGATGGTGCTCACGGCTGTAATGCTTTGATGGACAGGGATTTAGTGTTCTGCCTGGCTTTGCCCTGGAGCAGCCTGAAGACTGGGTAAGGAAATGGTTTTGTGGCTGCTCTGATGAGGAAAATCTAAGTTAATCCATACATGAGGATATAAAATTCCCATCCAGTGCTAACCCCCACCATTGTGAAGCATGGGAGTCGCTGGTCCCTCCTAGGGCTGGTCGCTGGACATCATCTGGACAAAAGAAAGGGCAGAGTCTTTATCGTGTATGGAGTTACATCCTGGGGTCATGTTGTCCACAGTCCTGATTTGTCAGAAGATGGGGTGCTCAGGCCTCCACGTCCAATATAACTCTCAGAATGTGAAAGAATGACTCTCTGTGAGGCATGGGGACAATTTTGATGACTCTTGTGCCACGATGGCAATTCCATGAAATAGATTCATTGAGTAAAGAATAGACTGTGATGGAAATTCACCAATGCAAATTGCTTCATTTTACCATCTCTATCCTTTGGAATTTTGCTTTTATTGATGGTCTTGCTTGGTGGAAAAGAAGAACCAAGAAGGTTACGTGGATGTGATATTGCCCACAGTACCTGATGTGCTCTGGTTTTAATCGGCTGGTATCTCACAGTAAATCTCCCAAACAGTAACACGGTTGCTATGGTCTGGGTATGAAAGGAAGGTGCAAGAAAGGTCCTCAGAGGCCTGCCTACCGGTATGTGATCCACACACATTTCCATCATTTTCAGTCATTTAAGAGGCCAGAGGCTGATGGAGGATTGATAGGATCTCTAGGCAATCTTTAATCTGTACAATCTTTAATGCTCACCAGCCGATTATCAGCTGATGGGGAAGATAACTTACATATTCTTGTAAATTTCTCTCCTCCCCCTGTTCCCAAAACCCAAAGAAGAGCCCCATTGTACTAGTCCTCAATAATCCAGGAAACAAAACTGACTGTAGACTGAAAAGTGAAACTTCACGTCTGCAAAGTACTTTTCATCTTAGAAATACTTTCTTTTGAGGGACTTCCAAGTCCAGGAAGTATGGGAGAATGGAACCCTTTGGGGTTTTAACCCCAGTGAGTGGCAAAGCGGTGACTTGGAATAGGAGGAGGCCCTGGAATTATTCAGAGTGGAGTCAGAATTGTGTCATTGCGCTTCCCAGCTGCAGGGCCTGTGTAGACTATTGAAGTTAGGTCTTGGCTTTCTTCACCACCAAATAGGGACAATTCCCACTGCATAGAGCCATTTCTACCATTTAATAACAAATGTATAAGGCATTTAGTGCACAGCCCAGCACATAGTCACTCAATAAAAAATAGATATCATTGTCTGTTTTGTTAATCAGTAAGAACCCAAGACAAGGTGGGAGGTGGTAGAGATCTTGTGGAGGAGAAGAAAGGGTGGAAATAAAGGCGGGTGCTCTGAGCTAGGCTAAAGAAGGCAGCACCCTACCAAGATATTACTAGGACTGATTCCACTGCCCTGAAGGTCCCAGCCAGTGACAGGACCCAGAATGGTCCCCATGGATAGTCAAGCCAGAGCACACGACTGCTGGGACTGGAATGGATTTGGACCGGGAAGCAGGAACTTTGCAAAATCTGGCCAGCAAACTTTGTAACTGCCTATTTGCTTCATTTTCCTCTTAATAGCACGTCGTCTCATTTTGTGGGACTGATTTTTTGGGAACTCCCCACTACATTACAACATTATGCCAGAATTTCATAGTAGTAAAAACAATAATTTTTGTAAACAGAATAGGGCTCTTCCTAGTCGTCACTAAGACATGCCTTAAGTTTGCTGAGAAATATGGTGGGTGGGCCGGGTGTGGTGGCTCATACCTGTAATCACAGCATTTTGAGAGGCCAAGGCAGGCGGATCACTTGAGGTCAGGAGTACAAGACCAGCCTGGCCAACATGGTGAAACCCTGTCTCTACTAAAAATACAAAAATTAGCCAGGCGTGGTGTCGGGCACCTGTAGTCCCAGCTACTTGGGAGGCTGAGGCAGGATAATCGCTTGAACCTGGGAAGCGGAGGTTGCAGTGAGCTGAGATCGCACCACCGCACTCCAGCCTGGGTGACAGAGCGAGACTCTGTCTCAAATAGAATAGAGTAGAATAGAATAGAATAGAATAGAATAGAATAGAATAGAATAGAATAGAATAGAATAGAATAAAATAAAATATGGTGGGAGTAGGATGGGCCTGTAACAACAAAGTGTCTTATTGGCAAAATGTGGAAAACCCACATGTAGCACAAAAAGCAGGATGTTTGGAAGGATTGCAGCCACTAGGATTCTGTGTTCAGGAACTCCAGAGGCTTGGAGAATCATGTAACAAGAAGTTGAGAAGTAAGTCACTGTGGGAAAAAAGTCTTGGCTGTGTCTACTGCTGTACTCCTGATCTAGGGATGTGGCCTGTTCAGTTCATTATAGAACCAGGATAAGAGCAGCTGAGACTTTTCTCCTACCTTTTTCAGATAAAAATGAAGATGGTAAACAGAGCAATTAAACCGATTATAATTACATATGCACAGTGGGGATTTGGGGGATGAGGAGATCATTGTCCATGTAAGTAATTAATGGTGAGGCATAGAATTTCGCACTAGGTGGGGTTTTCCAAACAGGTTGAGAACAGGAAGTCAGGAGCAACGCACTGGCAAGTATTCAAGATCTTTAGGGACCAGAGGTGGACTCCGACCTTTTAAAAACTGGAATTCCCCACAGTTTGGGTTTCAGTGCGTTAGGAAAGAGGTCAGCCCAACTGTGTCCTTCCATAGCTGCATAATTCATAATGTCGTAAAGTAAATATTTTTTTCCTCTCAAATTTCCTTAGAGGCAGTTGGATTTTATCTGTTTCAGAGTTGAGTCTTACTGTGGAAAGATTTGATTAAAATGAGGAAAATGGTCAGGAGTTTGAGACCAGCCTGGCCACCATGGCAAAATCCTGTCTCTACTAAAAATACAAAAATTAGCCAGGCATGGTGGCGCTCGCCTAGAATCGCAGCTACTTGGGAGGCTGAGGCAGGAGAATTGCTTGAACCATGGAGGCAGAGGTTGCAGTGAGCCAAGATCATGCCACTGCACTCCAGCCTGGGCAACAGAGTGAGACTCCATCTCAAATAAAACAAAATAAAATAAAATAAGGAAAATTTTGGCTTTTACGAGTTGACTGTCTTTTTGCAGTTGTCTGATCCTGTACACTTGCCGCACTTCCGTCTAGTTCATATTCTCAGGTCGACAATATTTACTGAGCACCTACGACACGGAGGCAAGAGCTGCCTTTGACTGTAGGCTTTGGCGCCATCACTTACACACTGCATGATGTTAGGCAGTTTCCTACCTTTGCTATGCCTCCGTTTTTTCCATCTATAAAATGGGGCTAATGACATTCTTCTCACTGAGTTATCGTGAGGATTTAATGAATTAATACACATAAAGCACTCAGGACAGTGCCTGGTAGAAGGCAAAGACACATTAAGCAGTGACTGCTCTCACTCACCAAACTGTTTCCCTGTGCCAGGTGCTGCTGTCCTGAGAACTTTCAGTGAATTAACTCATTTAATTCCGACGGGACCCTGTGAGGTAGGTATGATTATTACCCCATTTTGCAGATGGTAAAACTGAGGCTTAGAGCTGGAAAGTGATGCTCTGGTTATTGTAAAGACTAATAGAGATGATGAAAGACATAATAAGATACAAATTACCATTGTGGTATAATAAAAAATAAATATTTGGTCTCTGTACCCAGTTCCTGGTACGGGGCTCCTGTCTTCTGTATGCTAGTAAGATTGGCTCATAAGATCGTTAAGGGAGGCTCCAGGCAGCTTGGGAGTGGGGGCTGGTCACCAGAAGGACAAAGATGTAATTAGAGGGTTGGGAGTTTCAATCCCACTCCCTGACCTCCAGGGAGGGCAGGGGGCCTACGGATTGAATCCATCACTCATGGCCAATGATTTAACCAACCAAGCCTATGTAATGAAACTCCAATAAAACCCCTAATGGACAGGCTTTGGAGAGCTTTCAAGTGGGTGAATCCATGGAGGTCCTTGCAAGGGGGTGTACCCAGAAAGGGCCTAGCAGCTCCATACCCTCCCCCATGCCCTGCCCAGTGCACCTCTTCCATTTGGCTGCTTCTTTATAACAAACTGGTAAACATAAGCAAAGCCTTTTCCTGAGTTCTGCAAGTCATTCTAGCAAATGACTGAAACTGAGGAGGGGATGTGGGACCCCCTGATTTATTGCCATTTTGAAGTACAGGAGGCCCAGGCTTGCCACTGGCAGTCTTGTGTCCTGAGCCCTTCACTTGGGGGATCTGACACTGATTCCAGATAGAAGGTGTCAGGATTGCAAAGGCATTGTTGGACACCCGGCTGGTGTCAGAGAATTGTAGAATCGGGAAGTATTTAATAGCCTAACCAAAATGCAGTATCTAGCCTTTCGATGCTCTCTTTCTCTGTGCTTTAACTGATATTTTATCTTTTCCTCCTCGGGGCAGCCTCTCCTTACTGAGTATCACACCCCGTCCCTTCACTGAAGCTACACTCCCAGGTCATGCTTATATGCTCAGCCACAGGAATATTCCAACCGTATCTCTAATGTTCATCCTGGGGTTTAGATCTATCTTAGCATTCTTGAGAGTATCTATGGCACAGCCCTGCCAGGTGTCCTGAAAATAATTCCAAAGGAGGAGAGAATCACGTTCCACAAGAGAAAACCAAGGAGGCAGGGCTGAGCACAAGGATAAGCCTGCCACTCAGCTTGTTCTCTGTACTCTGTCCCGTTGGTGCCCACTTGGATTGCAGGAAGAGGAGCTGGAAATGAAATGCTCAGAACACAGAGAAGAGCTGCTTCCCTGAAACCTCCACGGTTGACACTGGCAGATTCAGCAGCCTGGGGAGCAGCAGTGACAGGTGACAGGCTCTTTCATGGCAGGGTTGGCCCTGGGAGAGAGAGGTGAAGCTGCTGTTCTAGTGTCCCGTGGGCAGCCTAGGCTTGCACAGAGCACCAGAATCACCTCGGCAGCCTATGCAGTAAGCGTCTCTTCAGGAAAGGGCCCTGAGCAGGGCAGGAGGAGATCGCAGATGCCAGATAGCTGCTGAGAGATCCACGGCATTGCATTTGCATGGCATCCTGGGTTGAATAGTGTCTCACCCTCAATTAATGTCCTTCCCAGAATCTCAGAATGTGAGCTTATTTGGGAATAGGGTGGTTGCAGATGTAATTAAGGTAACATGAGGTCACACTGGAGTAGGGTAAGCCCTTAATGCAGTATAGCTGGTATTCTTGTAAGAGGAGACTCAGAGACAGACACAGAGAGAAGAACACCATGGGCCAATGGAAGCAGGGATGGCAGTGAAGTGTCTACAAGCCAATGGATGCCAAGGATGCCTGGCAACCACCAGAACTAGGAGAGGGGCATGGAACACACTCTCCCTTGAGGTCTCCAGAGGGAACTAACCCTGAGGAGACCTTGACTTTGGACTTCCAGCCTCCAGAACTGTGAAAGAATAAATTTCTGTTGTCTTAAGCTACCTGGTTTGCAGTGTTTTGTTACGGCAGCCACAAGAAGCTCATACACACAGCTGTATCTGTCTGCTTTGCATTGCTATAAAGGAGTACCTGAAGCTGGGTAATTTATAAAGAAAAGAGGTTTATTTGACTCACAGTTTTGCAGGCTGTACAAGCATGGCATCAGCATCTGCTTGGCTTCTAGTGAGGCCTCAGGAAGCTTTTACTCATGGCGGAAAAGAAGGGGAGCCAGCATGACATGGCAAGAGAGGAAGCAAGAGAGTGGGGAGGAGGTGCCAGGCTCTTTTCTTTTTGTTTTTTGAGACAGGGTCTCACTCTGGTCACCCAGGCTGGAGCGCAATGGCACAGTCTTGGCTCACTGCGACCTCCGCCTCCCAGGTTCAAGTGATTCTCCGGCCTCAGCCTCCCGAGTAGCTGGGATTTCAGGTGCTCACCACCATAACTGGCTATTTTTTTTTTTTGTATTTTTAGTAGAGATGAGGTTTCACCATGTTGATCAGGCTGGTCTTGAACTCCTGACCTCAAGTGATCCAACCACCTCGGCTTCCCAAAGTGCTGGGATTATAGGTATGAGCCACTGCGCTCGGCCACCAGGCTCTTTTTTAACACTCAGATCTTGCCGTAACTCATAGAGTGATAACTCATTCTTTACTGCAAGGAGGGTGCCAAGCCATGCATGAGGGATTTATCCCCACAACCCGAACATCTCTCACCAGTCCCCATCTTCAACACTGCGGATCATATTTCAATAAGAGATTTGAAGGGAACAAACATCCAAACCACATCCATACCTTAGACATCCTCCTAAGCGCTCCCAGACTACGTGAGCAAACGTTTTGAAGGGTTTCTACGGAGATGGTGGGGCCAGGACCACAAAAACACCGTGCAGTGATTTATTTGTTTTCTCTCTCAGGTTAATAACTATGAGGAAAAGAGGTCATACACCTGTTGTTTCTACCAAACGGTGTATTAGCAGAGACCCTTGGCACTGATCCCTGATGGTGGAGCATGGCTGATGTTCTGTGCAAAGGAGGGTGAGATCCCTGTGAGTAATTCTCCTTCCCTGTAAACAAACACCTCTCACAACATGAGGATTATGGGGCAAGGGTGTGCAGGGGGCACCTTGTGCAGCCTGAAAACCATGTTAATCTTATAGCTTTACTATCAGCACAGCCCAGCCCTGCTGATCTACCCCCAGTGGAAGCTGGAATGCTCTCATTTTCCATACCCTTCACCTCCCTAGAACTCAGCTTCCAATACATGTTGCCCATTTTCCCTTGCCTACCTATCCTCTGCCAACTCTGGTAAGTGCCTCACTTTACTTTCCATGAGAACTTGGTTTTAGTTATTAATTTTTCACCCCTATTGCCTAGTAGCTGCCCATCTTTGACTTGGAAGGAAGGTTACACTTGCTTTGTTGATTGTTATGGCCCCCATCCACCTCCATCAAAAAGACCCTTGTGGCTGGGCATGGTGGCTCATGCCTATAATGAAAGTGTTTTGGGAGGCCGAGGTGAGGTAAGAGGATTGCTTGAGGCAAGGAGCTTGAGACCAGCCTGGGCAACATAGCAAGATCCCGTCTCTATAAAAAAATGAAAAAACTAGTGGAGTGTGGTGGTACAGGAGCCCCAGCTACGCAGGAGGATCACTTGAGCCCAGGAGCTCCAGGCTGCAGTGAGTTATGAGCATGCCACTGCACCCCAGCCTTGGCAATAGAGTGAGACCCTGTCCCTACAAAAATTTTTTTAAAAAATTAGCTAGGTACCTGCAGTTTTAGCTAGTTGGGAGGCTAAGGTGGGATGATTTCTTGAGCTGAGGAATTCAAGGCTGCAGTGAGCTCTGATCACACCACTGCACTCCAGCCTCCATGACAGAGTGAGACTCTGTCTCTTAACAAAAAAGACCCCTGTGGTTTCTCAGCACTTCTGGAGGCCCTATCTTCAGCATGCTCTGAAACAAACCACCCAGGTTCTTTGTCTCTGGCCTTTGTATCTCACTATTATGGCCTTGCCACCTCTTCTGTGGCTGCTGACCCTGGAGAGGTCACCTCCCCTGCCCCAGCACTGTGACTTTCCCAGTGTGGCTTCAGGAAAAGGGATGCTGCTTTTTCTCCCCTGCATGACTCTGTCCTAAGAGTCCACAGCCTTGCCCTAATTTCCCAAAACACAGCTGAGGCCAGTGGAAAACTTTTCATATGGCTAAACTTTAGGTTCAATGATACTCCAAAGAAAAATCAAAATTTCTCTAAGAGTGTGGATCCAAGCTAGAGTCTTCTACACAGCCAGCATCCTATTTGATACCTGGGCAGTGTCCAGTGAACAGGGGCAGTCCACGCACACCCAGCACTCTTGAGGCTCAGAGCTCCCTGTGCCTCATTGTCAGGAGAAACTGTCCCCTCCAATGCCAAGTGATATGGTTTGGCTGTATCCCCACCCAAATCTCATCTTGAATTGTAGCTCCCATAATCCCCACATGTTGTGGGAGGGATCTCGTGGGAGGTAACTGAATCGTGGGGGCAGGGTTTTCCCCTGCTGTTCTTGTGATAGTAAGTCTCATGAGATCTGATGGTTTTATAAAGGGCAGTTTCCTTTGCTCTTGCCTGCCGCCATGTAAGATGTGACTTTGCTCCTCCTTTGCCTTCCTCCATGATTGTGAGGCCTTTCCAGCCACATGGAACTGTGAGTCCATTAAACCTCTTTTATAAATTACCCAGTCTCAGGTATGTCCTTATAGCAGTGTGAGAACGGACCCAAGAGAAGGAGTTTTCTCCCCACCTCTATCTCAAAGCCACTTTGTTGGATCTTCACTTTTTGCCTTTCCCCAGAAAGATGGGCAGTGAGAGCACTGATGTACTTCAGAGAAGATTCCAGGTCTATATTCTCTGGACCTCTGTCCCCAGTACTCAACCACAGTCACTTTGTTAATAAAATTAATGAGTAGATCAATGTTTCATCTTCTTCCAAAGGAGATTCAAGGAACCGAGGTTTTCAGGTTACTCTGTATGGATATGCTTTGGTGGATCTGGTCTTTCCAGACACAGTCTTCATCCTCACGTCTTTATGATGTTTCCCATCAAGGCAGTAAGTTGTGCAATAATAGAAGGTAAGCCTTGTGTTTCCTCTCTTCTGACTTGCCTGCACTCTATCCCTATGCTGATCCAGCTACACACACACACACACACACACAAACACACACACACACTCAAGACCTAAGACAGTGAATTGCACATAGCACAAACTATACGATCACTAGATTTATTTTCTCACAAGGAATCTGAACAACTGAAAGGTTAAAAACTGTACATTATGCCTGCCCTCAGGTTACAGATATTTGCTCTTTTCAGTTTTAAAACACCAACTTTATTTCTTTTATGTAATTGAAAATTGTTTCAACTTTTTATTTTTGTGGGTCCATAGTAGGTGTATATATTTATGGGGTACATGAGACGTTTTGATACAGGCATGCAATGTGTAATGATCACATCATGGAGAATGGGGTGTCCACCCCCTCAAGCATTTATCTTTAGTGTTATAAACAATGCAATTATAGTCTTTTCATTATTTTAACATGTACAATGAAATTATCATTGACTATAGTCACCCCGTTGTGCTATCAAATAATAGTGGGTCTTATTAATTCTCTCTCTTTTTTTTTGAGATGGCGTCTCGCTCTTTCGCCCAGGCCAGAGTGCAGTGGCGCGATCTCGGTTCATTGCAAGCTCCGCCTCCTGGGTTCACGCCATTCTTTTTTAGAGATGTAGTCTCACTCTGTCGCCCAGGCTGGGGTGCAATGACACAATCTTGACTTACTGCAACCTCCACCTCCCATGTTCAAGCAATTCTTCTGCCTCAGCCTCCTGAGTAGCTGGGATTACAGGCACCTGCCACCACACCTGGCTGGTTTTTGTATTTTTAGCAGAGATAGGGTTTCTCCATGTTGGCCAGGCTGGTCTTGAACTCCTGACCTCAAGTGATATGCCCGCCTTAGCCTCCTAAAGTGCTGGGATTACAGGCGTGAGCCACCGGACCTGATCTTATTCATTCTTTATAACTATGTTTTTGTGTTGATTAAACATCCCCACCTCTCCCCAAACCCCACTGTGATTGAAAAAAAAATTTAAAGTTTTTTCCCCCAGTATTTCTTTAGTTGCAGCCTCTGTCCCAGTGAATGACTTCCTTGGACCTCTGAATAAGTAGGTCTAATTCATTCTTTCTAACTGTATTTTTTGTACCCATTAAACATCCTCACTTCCCCCCTTAACCCTCTGTAACTGAAAATATACTTTAAGTTTTGGCCCCAGTATTTCTCCAGTTGCATCCTCTGTCCCAGCTAACTGCTTCTTTGGGCCTCTGTGGTGTGCATGGTGTTGCTTGTTTGCTACTGGCTTTCTAAACTGCTGCACACTCATCTTTCACCCTATGGAGACCTCTCACCATCTGCTGCGGCTCTTTCATGTGCAAATAGTCAGGCATTTCACATCCAAGCTCTTTGCTGCTTCTTTGTTTCTTCTAGGGAGAGAAACGAGCTTGTGTTATAGTTCTTGTTCTCTGTCCTTCATAAATTTGAAAAATAAATAAATAAAAGGTATTGCTGGTGAGATATTTGGAAAAATTCTTGTTCCTGGCATCTCCCCAATTAACAAGTGAGTCTTTTGTGGCTCTCTTTAGCCTTGCGAGGTCTGGCAGGCTATGTTTTTCTCACAAAACCTTGAAGCCTGAGTCAGTGGCAATGTTCTGTATCTCTTCTGGCTTGTCACAGCTGAGCAACACATGAGAAAAATGCTTGTCTTCTTCACTCAGGCTTAGGAATGAGGTCTCAAAGGGTTTTGCAATTGAAGGCATTTTGCTTATGGGTCAGCGGATGTTATGTAATATAATATTGTCAATATAGTTCCTAGGCTCTTAATTATTTGCCTCTTGGTTGTGGCAACACAAACAGAGAACACATAGTCACCTGACTACTCAAATTCCAATAAATACAGGAACATGATTCACTCAAGAAAAGCAATAAAAGAGAGATTTCCCCCCTATTCAGCATAAGCTGAATATAGTATCTTCACACATCGTCTTTACCCTAGAGCTGGGGTTATAGGATTAGGTCATGTTGACAAACACAACAAAATAATACCAGGCTCCATGGCTATTTTGTGTTACTGCTTCAATTCAAGAAATTTCAACGAAAAGGCAACATGAATCAAGCAAGACAAAAGTCAACGCACGCTGCAGCCAGTTTTGAAACCAAAGGCCTCCCTTCCTATCTACTGTGTGAATTTATAATCTTTTTTTTTTTTTTTTTCGAGATGGAGATTCACACTTGTTGCCCAGGCTGGAATGCAATGGCGCGATCTCTGCTCACCACAACCTCCGCCTCCTGGGTTCAAGAGATTCTCCAGCCTCAGCCTCCCAAGTAGCTGGGACTACAGGCAGGGGCCACCTTGCCCAGCTAATTTTGTATTTTTAGTAGAGATGGGTTTTCACCATGTTGGTCAGGCTGGTCTCAAACTCCTGACCTCAGGTGATCCACCCATCTTGGCCTCACAAAGTGCTGGGACTACAAGCGTGAGCCACAACACCTGGCCTACAATCTTAACGCTCACTGGATGTGTCGGGTTCTCCTGGAGCCAAATTCAGTTTGCGTGTCTGCGTCAGTGGACAAGATTTTGTTTGAAGTAACAAAACTCACTCCGAAATAAAAAGAAAGCTCTGGTCAGGAAGTAATATATAGTTACATGCAAGTAAAACCATTCATTAATTCCCACCCAGGCCTTCCAGTGTCACTGGCATAGATGTGTGTGTTTTTTGGTTCCTCCAATGGGTAGAACTGGAGAGAAATGATTAGGAAAGTCCAGGCTTGGTTGAAGGAGGTGATAGTCCCCAAATGCTAGTTTCCCAAACCCATAGGGACAAGAAAGCCGAGGGGATTTGGGCTATCTTTATACTGAATTCATCCTCCCATAAAATTCATTTAGGGTCAATCTGAAGTTTGAGTTACACATCTATTGCTTTGTTTCAAAGATAAATTATCATTTGCTACATGTTTGAGATGCATATTTTACTTTCAAAATATTCATTTCTCATCCTAGAATTTTTTTTCCAATTACCTTTCAGGCACGTTGTCTAGTCTAGATCAACAAACCACTGGCAGGCAATGGGAGAGTCTGGGAGAGAAGAAATGTAAATGATGTTTTTCTAATAACATCCATGTTACCATTCATACGCAAGACTCCATTTTCCATAGTGTGGTAAAAACTAGAAAAAAATGACCACATTTCGTAAGAAGGATAAAGATAGAAATTCACTGTTGACTGGGAACCTAATCTAGGGAGGCACAGATTGGATTCTCAAGGTCCTTTCTCTGCTTCTTACATGACCAGAGGGAGGTTGGCTGGTGGAAACACTGAACACATCCCTGTAGGGTGGTCCTTGAGGTTACATGAGGCCCTTTGGTGGAAGACCATATGCCACAGGGTCCCGGTGACTACAGGGTCTCCAAAGAGCTGATTGGCTGGGCATGATTACACATATCCACCTGCTAAATCATAGCTCCAAATGCAACATCCAGCACTCAGAGGCCACATGTGGACTTCTAGGTCACCTTGATCATGCATAGTATCTACCCTTGGTTTAGAAGGTGGTGGGATGATCAAGGGAAAAAATGCCCTGGTCAAACTAAAAATGATTTTCATTGTCAAGAAAATGACAATGCATTTGCATATAACTGAGGAGAAAACAAAAAAAATGCAAAGCATACCTTCTTTATCCAGCCATTTTGATTAAAAAACAGTGAAAAGACAAAGAGCTTACTCCAAATCATATGAGAATTGAAAGGGAGTGCCAACCTGGTCCAAACTGAATTCAGCTCTGTGAATGTCATTGTGAAGTCTAATATTTGTATGTAAATAAAATCACGTGGTTACTGTTACTCCTCCCTCCTCTGGAATTCCAGTGCTGTTACCTCCTAAATGAAGAATAATGTACAGGCTAGAGGTAGGATGTCTTAGAGACTATCTGCTCCTTCAATGCAATTCCTGTATTGAATCCCCAACCACCAGCATGGCAATATCTGGAGAGGGTGCCTCTAAGGATGTAATTAAAAATAAATAATATCATATGGGTGAGGCCCTGATTGGATAGGATTAGTGTGCTTACAAGAAGAGATGTCAGAGAGCCCTCTCTCTCTCTCTCTCTCTTTCTCTCCATGTGTGAACTGAGGAAAGGCTATGTGAGCAGACAGCGAGAAGGTGGCCACCTTAAGCAAAGAAGAGAGCTCTCACTGGGAAGTGGGTAAGTGGGAACATTGACCTTGAACTCCCCAGCATCCAGAACTGTGAGAAATACATTTCTACTGTTTAGGCTACCCAGTCTGCTTTATTTTGTTATAGCAGCCTCAGCAGACTAACACACCATTCCTCTGCCTGTTCAGTTGTTTGACTCAATAACAGAAGCTTCTCACGAGCATCTCAAAATTGTTCTCCATCCTCCTCTAATCAATAAGCAGGATCTGACAATTGTTTGAAATCAAGCAGTGATATCCTTTGAGTAGTCAAAATAGCTATCACATATTTTGTATTTTCTATGTGCCAGGCACCCTTCCAGGTATGAATGTATTTAATAATTACAACAATCCTATGAACTAGATGCTATTATTACACCATTTTATAGAAAAGGAAACTGAGGCATAGTGGTGCTAACTCGCTAACTCAGCTAGTAAGTGTGGGGAGAAGGATTCTAACTCATGCAGTCTAGTTCCACAGTCTATACCTTTAACTACTCTATCTCTAAGTTTAAGCAGTAGCTGGCGTTTATTGCATCCTCCTTTTGAGCCCGACGCTAAATATTATATGTCAATTCACTTATTTAATTATCACATACAATACTTTCCATTTTCTATAGTGTGGCAAAAAACTAGAAAAAAATGACTACATTTCATAAGAAGGATAAAGATAGAAATTCACTGTTGACTGGGAACCTAGTCTAGGGAGGCACAGATTGGATTCTCATGGTCCATTCTTTGCTTCTTACACAACCAGCGGGAGGTTGGCTGGTGGGAACACTGAACACATCCTTGTAGGGGATATCAACTCTATGAAATAGGTACTATTATTACAATCCTGTTTTGCATAAGAGAAAAATGGAAGCACAGAGAGGTGGGTAATGTGCTTAAGGGCATCTAAGGTGACCACTTTTACAAGTGGACTACTTGGGAAGCCAGCCAGGCACTCTTGCTTCGAAGCCTGCCCTCTTCAGTAGAAGGCATTTTCATGTTCAAAGACAAGCACTGGGCCTATTTTATTTCTGCTTCTACTTTGAACCTCAAGCAAAGTGCTTTCAACATTGGAAAAATCAATAATATGTGTCAAATGCCCCATTTTCAAAAGATAAGGTACACAAATCATTTCCATATATGGGAATTTGGTGGGTGATCAAGGCAACATTCTCCAATTAATGGGAAAAAGTTGGATTATTTGATTCATGTTTTCTGGGACAAATGGCTGGCCACTTATATAGAGAGGAAATACAGATGAATCTTTTTTGATCTTTGGGTCCCCATGGACTTCTAAGCATAATAACAAAGCCAAAAATAATATAAAAAAATTAAAATTCTGTATGGCAAAACCTACCATGAGTAATGTTAATAGACTGACTCACTAGTGGAAAAATTAGCAACAGCTTTGATTTTTATGTATAAGATTTCCTTTTCCTAATATACTCAGAGCACTTACAAACCAATAAGGAAAAAAATGAGCAAAGGGCAGAGGATATAATCAAGTAGTTTTACAAAACAAGAGCCAAAATAGCCAACATTTTGGCTATAAATGTGCAATATCTAAAAGCACATTCTGGCTATAAATATGCAATATTTAAAAGCACATTTAGGCCAGGCGTAGTGGCTTATGGCTTTAATTCCACAATTTGGGAGGCCGAAGCGAGTGGACTACCTGAGGTCAGGAGTTCAAGACCAGCTTGACCAACATGGCAAAACCCCATCTCTACTAAAAATACAAAAATTATCCAGGTGTGGTGATGTGCACCTGCAATCCCAGCTACTTGGGAGGCAGAGGCAGGAGAATCACTTGAACCCGGAGGCGGAGGTTGCAGTGAGCCAAGATTATGCCACCGCACTCCAGTCTGAGTGACAGAGTGAGACTCCATCTCAAAAAAGGCACATTTAACGAATGGAAAATATAAAAATAAGCTGTCATTTTAAATATATTATTGATTAACAAAGGGTAGAAAACCAGGCGCTCATGACGTAAACATAAGTGGGTACAATCTTTCCAGAGACTAGTTTGTCAATTTCCTCCCTATCTTGAGACTTTTCTATCTAATAGATCACTGATTTCTGATTTCTGTTCAGTGTCTAGCCCATTCAGGCTAAATGAAACAAGGGGGATTGGCAGGGAGCTTATGGGAAACGTTGTCTTTATGATAAAAAGAGATGCATAGGAGGAAATACTCCTTTTCTTCCCATGGGCATTGTCACGTGGTACCTGGAACTATGACACCACTTAGTGACCATGAAGCCCAAGCCAATACATTGAAGATACCACATGAGCCACAGGAGAAAAGACTTTATGTTTGGTGACATTACTGAGTTGCTGACTTAGGACTACAATGCCCCAACTTCCAAAATCTTGTTATGTGACAGTCAATTCCTTACTTACAAAATTTCTTTAATTGGATCTCTTGTTCCTTGCAGCTAAAGGAATTCTGACAAAATAAATCAAAACTCAAAATGTGCATACCCTTTGAACACAAAATGTAATTTCTAGAGCTCTGACTCAAGGAAATATTCAGACAAGTTAACAGAGGTATATATAACATGCTGTTTATAGTACTGAAAAACTAGGAAGCCATGTAAATGCCCTTCAAAAAGAAGTTGGTTAAATACGTGGTTAAGTACTTCACTTTTACAGAGCCAATAAGATGTGATATGGATTAACATTTACAGACAGAAATGTTTATTTGAGGTCTATCGTTTAGGGGGAAAAAGAAGATTACAAAAGGGCACATACAGGTAGGATTACATTTATGTAAAATTATGTGTATCTGATTACAGAGCTGCATGGAAGGCTATTCTCCAAGTTGGGAGTGGGGTGGGATTGATCAGCCATGGACGTGTAGAAAGGAAACTCCCAGAGATAAACATAGTCGGGGCCTTTGTGGCCAATGCTGAAGGGAAAGAAAGTCTTAACCATTGAACTTCAAGCATTTTTATACTAATGATGAAACTGACTCTAAGAAGGCAATAAAAATAAGGCATTGTAACCAACGAGCTTCAAGTATTTCTGGTCTCATTGGCAAGACCATCTCTTGTGAGACAGTGCATCCCTCTAAGTTGGTGTCATTTGTTTTCGTTTGGATGCCTTCAGCTGCAAGTTACAGAATTCCCAACTTTCAACTGTGAGGGAATTATCTCACATAACTGAAGTCCTGAGTCAGAGTGGACTTCAGGTGTGATTGATTCAAGTGCCACTGATTCATCAAAGACCCAGTCCTGGCCAGACACAGTGGCTCACGCGTGTAATTCCAGCACTTTGGGAGGTTGCAGTGAGATCGTGCCATTGCACTCCAGTGAAAGGGGAAGATACATGGATGGTGGGTGGGCAACCTACAGTGTCCATTAATCCACACCAGTTGTCATTTTATTCCTCCGGCTCTCATGTTTTAAATCCTAGTGGTTTTGCCTATAGAGACAAAATGTGCTGATCCTATAGACGTTGAATGTTTCCTGTTCATTGACAGTGCTTCTCATGATAACTCCAATTACACAACTTAGTTATGACTTACAAAACACTTAATATGGGCCAGACATGATTTTAAGAACTTTACACTTAAGAAGCAGAGAATGTATTTTGCAGACATGGCTATTTCCATTGTAAGGAATAAATCTGCTTTTTTTTTTTCTTTTTAAGATTAACAGTATGTTGGTGCCCAGCTGAGACTCCCAGAAGTTATGTTTAGTGTGTGTTCGGTTCCAGCTTGAATGACTCCCAGATGTTGATGAGAGTCAGTCTCCGACTCTTCAAAAGAGGCAAGATTCAGATTCTTCCTCTAGCTTCAGCCCTGATTTGGCTCATCAAAATGAGCCAGACATTTGCTGTGCCATTTACATTTATTATGTTATTGTTCTCTTGGCAACACTAAGATGAATTTTATTATCTCTGAATATTTTATAGAAAATTGAGGTTCAGAGAGTTCAAGGAACATAGCCCAAATTAAAGAGCTGGAAAGTGTGATGAAAACCTGAGTTCTTACCATTATTTTACCTTTTCTCATTAAAAAAAAAAAAAGTCATATACTTGAATTGTACAACCTTAGACATACTCCTTGTAATTCTGTTGAAACCCACTAGGGTTCAACTGGATGTCGGGCACACAGTTATCTCTTAATAACTATCTGGCTATTATCCAATCAAGGAAGGATAGACAGGGGATCACCGTTTTAAACCACACAATCTTGTACGTGGATTTAGCTAACTCCCATCTGGTATGCATTCTAAACTCCTTAGGATTTCTATCTGCCTCAGTAAGAAAGATACCACAGTCAAAACATGCGAATTAACTCTACTTGTTATATATGTGTCACTAAAAAACCGCCCCAGGAGTTTTCAGCTCACTAAAAATTAAGAATCTGAAAATAGAAATTTTACAGCTTCCCTGAGACTTCTGAGCCCCACTGAATGGTTCAAAAGCTTAAGAGCAGCATTATGTCAACCAGGGATTTGAAAAATCAAGTCATGTTCTTCCCGCTCCTTAAGTCAATACCAAGGGTAAAGATTTTGCAATCAGAAGCTCACTAGCAATTTTGCTGGGAAGTGCTCACCAACGGAATTCCACTTTATTCCTCCCCAGCTGGGTGGGAGCTACAGCCCAACAGTGGCCAAGTGTGTTGCCCTTGCAAAATGTGACTCAGAAGCATTCAAAGAGCTGAGATACTGAGGTCCTGAAAATAGGCTATTTTTATATTGATGTTTTCCGTAACTACAGCCTTGCTGAAAGAATGCATGTGTTCCCAGTTCCACTTTTCCTTCTGTAGTGCTTTTAACTTACATGTCGTTAAGGCCACTTCCAGTAGTCTCAGAAATATTTCTCCTTGTAAAACAGTGCCCTGTGAAAACTACCATCAAATTCTTCCACTGCACATTGCCGTGGCCACCTGAGGGGAAGGCCTTGGGAAAGAACAAATGCTTATTCTTGGGAAATTCTGATTTCTTCTGCGTGAACTTTTCCAGGCTCTATGCTGATTCTCATTACTGTGGTCCTCCTGGTGAACTTCAGCAATCAGTGTATTCTGCTTATTTATTTATTTATTTATTTATTTTGAGGCAGAGTCTTGCTCCGTCGTCCAGGCTGGAGTACAGTGGCGCGATCTCGGCTCACTGCAACCTCCGCCTCCTGGGTTCAGGTGATTCTCCTGCCTCAGCCTCCTGAGTACCTGGGACTACAGGTGCTCACCATCACACTCAGCTGTTGTTTGTATTTTTAGTAGAGACAGGGTTTCACCATGTTGGCCAGGATGGTCTTGAACTCTTGATCTCAGGTGATCCACCTGCTTTGACCTCCCAAAGTGCTGGGAGTAAAGGTGTGAGCCACCGCGCCCAGCCCTCTCTGCTTATTTTTAACAGTGAAGCAACGGATCATTCATTGAAATGGCAGCAGAGGCAATATTAGAATGCAAAACTGCAGTGGTAATACTATATTAGAGTGTTGCCACCATACATTTATTGACTACCATACTGTTTTTAAGCATTTCAATGTATACTACTGAATTTGAGTGGTAGGGAGTGCTAAATCCATGTTGTGGGCTCATGGGGTCCTTCTTCACACCCACTATTGACGACCATTATATCAGCAACAGGGGGAAACAGATAGAGAATAGCCTCGCCTAATTCATTCATTGGGACTTTTTTTTTTTCTTTTTTTTTTTGAGAGATGGAGGATCTCGCTCTGTCACCCAGGCTGGAGTGCAGTAGCGCGATCTCAGCTCACTGCAACCTCTGCCTCCTGGGTTGAAGCAATTCTCATGCCTCAGCCTCCCAAGTAGCTGGGACTACAGGCATTCACCACCATACCTGGATAATTTTTTGTATTTTTAGTAGAGACAGGGTTTCACCATGTTCGCTAGGCTGGTTTCAAACTCCTGAACTCAGGTGATCTGCCTTGACCTCCCAAAGTGCTGGGCTTGCAGATGCGAGCCACCATACCCGGCCCTAATTCAGTGGAAATTTGTCTTTCTAGTTCCCCTTTGAGGTAGCATCCAGGTGGTGGTCACAGCGCAGCCTCCTCCAATTCCCCACTGAAATATCTAAGACCCAGAAATCACTCACTCAAGCCCTGAAAACTTGAGTAAAATTTCACTCAAGCCCCCAAAACTAAAATATCGAGAAACAGAGTTTAGAGAAATGTCCCCATCAGAAGGGCTGATGTAACTAAAATTAAATAAACCGTGGCCCAATCATGCTTAATTTTATAAAACAAAGAAGCCCCACTCTCATGAAAGAAGACAGGAACACACTTTGTTCCTCCCCTGTGTGTCCCTGGCTGAATGATTTAGGGTCTGAATAAACCAAGAATAAAGCAGGAAAGGGGGTCACAGCATTCTTCTCTGCATGTAGCAGGTTGGAGATACCCGGGGTCCTAGGCCCCTGTTATCCTTGCTGACATCATTCTACTGCCATCAGCAAACTACAACTTCCAGAAAACAACGTATGAGGAAGTATGAAGTGGGGGTATGTATTTGTGTGTGTGTGTGTGTGTGTGTGTGTGTGTGTGTGTGTCGGTAGGGGGAGTGGGATGAGGATGGAGAATGGTGGTAGCTCAGTGCCTGCAGTATATCCTTTGGACATGAAATATAATAGCAGCACATAGAAGGGAACAAATATTCGGAAACACTCCATTGATTCAGAGTTGCAGAAAGCTGGGCACCTGAGGAGGAGGAGATCCACCTTAGTATGATAGAGCTGCACCAGGAGTTGGCCAGAAGCTATTTACTGTAACCTGCTGCCAAACCAAAGTCACGTACTTCCTCTGACAACTTCCTCTTGGATGGGGGTGGGGGTGGGGGGGTCCCTGTCTGTCCACACAGGGAAGGGGTGGGTATGGATCTCTTTCCTCAGTTCAGTGCCTTAAGATCAGGAACCTGGCTGATTGTAGCTTAGGTAGGCATTTAATATTTGTTGAAGAAACAAGCAAATGCTTTGAATCTGGATAGAGAGAATAAGTCGGGAAGATAAAGAGTGTGAAGTTGTATGTGTGTGTGTGTATGTGTGCATGCGCTGGAAGTGGGATGAGAACTGTGTAAAGTGTACACAGAAGAACAAGAAAAGGGAACACACAGCATCCAAAGAATTCAGACCTGGAGCCTACGCCTGTGTGCCGCACTCTGAATTCATGGCGAAAAGCCTCCCAAAGGACTAAGAAGGTCAAAGCAGATTGAAAAGAGATGCAGAATTGACAATGGCAATAAAAGTCATGAAGCTTTATGTAGCAAATAACCTAGCATAAAAATCTGCAAAGCAAAACGTATCAAAAAAGAGAAAGAGAAATTGAGGGGAACATGATCGTTATTGTTATGAGAGACTTAAATGGACTTCTTTCCGTTCCGACTAATGGAATAGACAAAACCCAGTAATAATGTCGAAAAATGTTAACTATCATGAGGTATTATCAGTAGACGCACATTTAACCTTCTATCCTTCAAGAAACAAACTCTTTCATGAGAGCTCATACACAAACTTGCAATGGAATAAGTCAAATAGAAAATATTAATATGTCTCGGCTAGGTGCAGTGGCTCACGCCTGTAATCCCAGCACTTTGGGAGGCCGAGGTGGGTGGATCATGAGGTCAGGAATTCGAGACCAGCCTGGCCAACATGGTGAAACCCAGTCTCTAATAAAAATACAAAAATTAGCTGGGCGTGGTGGCGGGTGCCTGTAATCCAAGCTACTTGGGAGGCTGAGGCAGGAGAATCGCTTGAACCCAGGAGGTAGGGGCTGCAGTGAGCCGAGACCATGCCATTGCACTCCAGCCTGGGCGACAGAGAGAGAGACTCCCTCTCAAAAAAAAATTAGTATGTCTCATTGATATTAATAACAAGTATTTAGACAATAACAACCAGTATAGAGGGGAACAGGAAAGATTTATTATAACAACACCTAAAGGAAAAGAAAGCTAAACATAGAACAATCGGTCAGCTTTATTTATGACAGCAGAACTAGGAAATAGCATCAATATATCAGGTCCCTTGCCCACTGCCTTATTAATAACACTGTCATGAGGCCGGGCGCAGTGGCTCACGCTTGTAATCCCAGCACTTTGGGAGGCCGAGGCGGGCGGATCACGAGGTCAGGAGTTCAAGACCAGCCTGGCCAATATGGTGAAACTCCGTCTCTACTAAAAATACAAAACTTAGCTGGGCGTGGTGGTGCATGCCCGTAGTCCCAGCTACTCGGGAGGCTGAGGCAGAAGAATTCCTTGAACCTGGGAGGTGGAGGTTGCAGTGAGCAGAGATTGTGCAACTGCACTCCAGCCTGGGTAACAGAGCGAGACTCCATCTCAAAACAAAACAAAAAACAAACAAAAAACCAAAAACACTGTCATGAACACACATCCAAATGTATATACACAAACAGAGTCATTTCAGTAGCATTAGTAGCAGTAGAAGTACCAGGGCTATTTCTAGGAATCAAAAATAACTAGCATAGTAAGACAACTAGCACTGGATAAGTCTTCCTCCACTCCAAACAGCTTCTCCATCAAAATGCCATTCTATCTGAAATTCCACCAGTAGAAGTGTATTTTATTAAATTAATCAATGTGCTTTCTGGGATCGTCTTTCAAAGTATAAATATGCCTGAGAGCAGTAACATCTTCAAACACTAACATCTTAGCAGGAATTATGGATTATGCTATGAAGTCAATCTTTTCCAGGCTCAGAGCCAGGCTGGGGGCGCGGGGGTTGGGGGCAGAGGCTCAGCTGGTATCAGTAGGTAGGAAGAGGCACCATCTCTCTGACAGCTTCTCTGGGTTGTGATTGTATCACATATCTGAACAGAGTGTTTAGGAGAGTGAAATGGTTATGCCTAAGAACTGCTAATACATATCAGATCCCCAATATATATTTGCTTTCCTGTGAATTGCATATTTTATAATCTAAGTGTGAAGTAGAAAGATTCTAGTTCAATAAAGCTTTGATTACTTTTAAGCTAGTAAATATTTATACTGCTGTATTTTGTTCATTACGTTTGAATTTAAACCTAACTTTGGACTGTATTAAGTAGTTGTACTTGGAGTTCTTAGCCTTGGTATCTGAAAAAGGTTATGGGGATTCAGAGGAAACTTCTCCTTTCCTCAGTGAAATTAATTAAATTCTACAGAAACAAACTTTACATTTGACATCACTTACACATGTGTGAGTTCAAAGTTCCCACACATATGTCATGATAGAGTGCTGTGTAGGAGCCAAACTCAAGATATTCACATATTAAGACACTTACTATATTAGGTTTAATTGGAGTAGTTTCCTGTTTGTTTGTTTTTTTTCCACTTAGGCTAAGTGAGATGAAGGAAGAAAGCTGTCTTATTTAGTGAGTTCATTCTCTCTCTCTCTTTCTCCCTCCCTCCCTCCCTCTCCCTCTCTTTCTCTCTCCCTCCCTCCCTCTCCCTCTCTTTCTCTCTCTTAAATACGTCTCGAATGATTTGTGGGTATATTCTTCACTCATGTTCAATGCATCATTTTTGTTTTCTCTCCTCAGTGGCTCTCTTGTTTCCAACACCTCCATCCCCACCCCCAATACCAGCTTCTGCCCCCAGGGTAGGAAGAGGGTAGATTTGGTGATTCACTTTTTAGGGAAATATCATTGGCCTTCTGTGTTATATTCTCAGGATGTTAAGTAGTTTGGCTAAGTCAGTGTTGGACTTGTGACTTGGGTCATGTGAATTTTATTTCTTGGTCTGCCACTAATTCATATGGTGATAGACTATGTTATTGAACTGCCATACCTCAATATACACAGCTATAAAAAATGACAGTAGCCATGGCACGTTTCAATCAAATGACCATCTCTGCCAACACAATGGGTCCTACGCAGCATAGGTGCTTGCCTTAGAGATGGACTCCTTGGATTTCTTCATGGAAGCTTGTGTACATATGCATATTTGGGGGTCAGGGAGAGGGTTCATAAGTTTGATAAGAGTTCACTGTGACCTGTGTGCCTTGGGGCCTCAAAAATAGCTGTTCCCAAACACTGCTCTGGGGAGCCATGAAGAATTTTTCACTGATCTATGACAGCATGCAGAAAATACTGTAAGAACAATTTAAGGGGATTTCCACAAAGCTAAATTTAGTAAGCTTTAAAAACTACACTTTATTTAAAATATATATTTTCTGATTCTTCTGCTGGTTAATCTACTATTATATGATTTACTATTTACTTAATAATATGATTTACTATTATATAATTTACTATTATATGATACGGTTAATGTAGGTTAGTTCTCCCTGCCCCTGCCCCAGTGGCTTCCCTTAGCAAAATCTAAAAGTTAGTTTCAAAAAGCTTTTTAATATTTGCACGGCCCATGGAACTAAATATTTGGGAATTACAGCTTTTATAGAGAATTCTCCTGGCCCTTTATTTGCCTTTCTAACTTTTGCTGTCTGTCTTTGGCTATTTCAAGAATAATATTAACGAAGTATTATTGAGCTGCCTCTGGGGCCAATCTGTTCAACACAAATCAATTGCCATATGCCTTAAAGAACAAGTAGATCTTCACCAGGATGTTCTTGGTGGGACAGCTTATAGAGCACATTGCTGCATGTAGACTTTCTCTTCCCTCAAATCACACATTTACCAGAGCTGCTCAGTGTCTGTCTCTCTGTCCCCACACTGTCATATTGCCCCTGCATTCTCCACCTCTCTCTGAGTGCTATGACATGCCCATCCCTTGGAAGCCTCCTCATTTGGGACTCTCCACTCTGCAGGGACCCCTGTGAGGTGTAATCCAGCACCTCCTTTATCCACACTTACTGCTCTCAGCAGTCTTCCTAGAATTTTGGGAGATAAACTCTCACAAATTGTAATGTAATTTACAGCTCAGATAAGTGACACTCCAAAATGACAACCTCAACTACAATCCGCATCCTTCATCTTCATTTGTCTCCCTCCCCTCCCCAATATCTTTTGGCTATCAATATTTTATTATCAGTTTAGAAACTCAGCCCATTGGAAAATAATTGAATGGAGGTAAAATGACCAAGGAAGGTAAGCATTGAAGAGATGGGGTATTAGAAGAGCTGGCAGAAGAAGGGACATGATGATGGAATGAGCACCTTCTGCTTTGGGCTTCAGAGACACTGGAACCCTCATTCACCTTAGGGCTCTGAAGCTTCTTTGGTCTGTTATCTATGTTGTAGTACTATTATTTGTTATATTATATTCTTTGTTATAACCATAATAGATGTTTATTTAACATCTTTCTATTAAGTGCTGGTTGTGTGCTAGACATCATGCTAGGCACTGGGATTATGACAGTGAAAAAATGCAGACATGTCACTGCAAACACTGTTCATACTGACCCTGAATCATCAGGACTGGGGAGAAAGGTATATTTAAAGATCCCTGACTTGTTTTTGACAGATTCAATGCTAAAGGAAGTTTCCATAGCCTGTTAAAAGAAGATTCAAAGATTTCAGGACTCAATTGATGCATCCTATCAAAGGGAACAGATGGATTGCAAGACAAAATTAATGCCAGTGAATCTTCAGTAAGTATTCTCTGGAAAAAGGCTTAGACAGAGATCGCTGATGTACCAAGGCAAACGCCCCTTACCAGGGAAAGAACCCGGATCCCTGGACACGAGTCCTTCTTACTTTCTTGATTTGCCTTTCTGATGCCTACGTGGCTGTTCCACGCATGAAGACTTTTAGATCTGTTTCTCAGAAGCCAGTAAAGAGTAAATAAGATTCCAAGGCTAACTAAGTCCCCTCTGAAACTACTTGCCACATTCAGAAACGACATTAATTCTCTAAGAGACCAAGATTAAATCAGGCTGGCATCTTGGATCTGCTGGGGAGGAAGACTGTTTAATGCAATTGACCTCTAAACAGAGTTCATATTAACAGCGACCACTGTGTACATCCTGCTTTTTTAGCTGAAAGATAAACCGTATGCCCATGTTATAGAGACGCATGAGAAAACATTGGTTTAGGATGAATTACATTTAAAAATTGAAATGGAAAGATCTTTGTAAATGACCCAGTAATTTTCCATCATCCGAAAACATTTTATATAAAGAAACAATTTAGGAAGAAAAAAAGACATACTTTAGATTAGAAAATATTTTTAAATTAGGAGATAAAGAGGTGGAGATGGGATGGAAAAAGAAGTTAACATAAAAATCGTTACTGTCTTTAAACTCAGTTTTTAGGAGGTAAGTGGACTGGGCTTGGGTGTTCTTGGTGGCTTAGGATATGGGTGCTGATGGGGCAGAGAGGACCAGGTACGTATGCAGAAAGATACGCACTTAGTGGGATCTTCTCCAAGTAAGTGTTGAATGTAGAAGAATTAGACTTGATGAGAACAATGGGTGAGGGTGGACTCTTAGGTAGACCCTTGGATGAAGTAGGAGCCTGCGGCTGAAAGGGTGAAAGAAGGAGGTGGTAGGAAGGGTTTCCTTCCCCGTATTGCAAGGCTGCTTCTCTTAATTCTGTGACTTTACTACAAAGCACATAGGACTGTGACCAACATTTAATAAGCCATCAATAAATGTTGATATTGATACCTAAAATTCCACCTATTAGACACTGATTTATGTTAACAACTTCCTTCTTAAAGTAAAAATTCTCTTGGGAAGGTCCAAGTCAATTGACCATTCATTCTTTATGATGAATGTTTAATAAGACTGCTTTCTTCTGGATATCTAGTTGAGGTCAGCTGAACAACGAGAGTTTTATGGCTAAATGGATATGAAGACACAAGGCAATTTAGGGTCACGGAGATGCTCGGCTGAGTTCAGGCACAAATGGGGCCTTGAGAAGTCAGAAGTTCTTACTTCTCTAGATAATATCCTCAAAAAGCCAAGTGAAGATATTAAGAAGAAAAAGCCAAAAATAACAACTGTGGCTATACCATTTTGGGAACAGAGTTGGATTCACATATCCTCCGTCCTTCTACTTTATAAACATTATTTGGAAAATTAAAAGTCGAAAATATTATAAGATTAAAATTCTGTGAGTTGGAGTCAACTTGTCTTCTAAAGCCTAACGCTTTCTGAGCCTCAGTTAAGTTACCACAAGAAGCAAGCCACCAAATTTGCCATCCAGAACTGTGATGCATGCTCTCATTTCCAGCAAGATGTAAAGCAGGGTTTTCATAACAGTTGAAGCTGCGTCACAACCATCTCCACAAAGGACCATTTACCAGTTATTTTGGGAAAAGGGAGGGTTTTTTTAGAAGAGAGGAAACCACGCTAATAAGCTTTTTGTCTGCAATAATTTCCCACTGAGATTCCATATCAGTACATCTCCATTTGCTACATATTTAGCTTTAAAGGAAAATAAGGTGAGATGGAGATATTTAAGTCATAAAAGCAATAAAACGTGCTTCCGGAAAATAGCTTTCTTTCCAGTCCCCAGACCTGCACTTCCCAGATATAAAGTTTGTTTCTTTAACAAAAGTCTTGGTCAAGTATAGCCAGGGATACTGATTATTAGAAAAATATATACATATGTTTATAATTCATATGAAGGGAAAGAGAGAAAGAGCCAAAAAGAAGGGATAAAAATATAATAGCTTTAGAAAGAGAGAAAAGAAACAAAAACAAGACATACACTATGAGAACCCTTTGTAACCTGCACCCTTACCAGCTGTCCAGGAAACCCAGGGCACCTCCATCTCTCAGCTCAGAGGTTGGTGACAGGTGGTGTCTTTTATTCATATGCCCTCCCTGGGGCTCTTAATAATTGGTGTATTTCTTGTAGTCCCTTTAGTAGGCTGGGGGCAGTAGTGGGAGTGAGGGCGAGTTGGATGATGGCTCGTTAATGGAGCTGAAGGGAGGGCTACAAGGTGACAGATGGGATGAAGCTGGAAGCTTCTTTGGTGGGAAGGGAGGGTGTTCTAGGTCATGAAGAATTAGATCCATTGAGTTGCTGCAAGAAATGTCCCATGCCTTGAGTTCCTAGGTGATTGACTTAATCTGCCCATCAGTCTTTGTGTAGTTGGTTTTGTGGTTGTGTGGATAAATCTAGACACCAAGGACCCTGGATATACCCTCCCAAAGCAAAATAACACTGGGGGCTGGGGTCACTTATTACTTGGCTGGTGTCCATGATGGGAAAGATCTCAGGGATGATGGCGGATGTTGTTGGCACTGTCTTTGCTTGTCCAAGGGCTGCTGTAGAAGAAGCGAACGGAGTGAAGGGAAGTCCAGGGGTACGAATGTGTCGTGTTCATGGGTTTTTCACCACCACCGGAATCCTGTTGTGACCTACCCACTGGTCAAGATGAAATCCCTAATAACTTAGGTGTTAAAAGACTGGAGGTTTCCCTGTATAAATTGGGTCACCAAAAGTTCCTTTTAAATTTTGCATAGGGCGGTGGCTCATGTCTGTAATCCCAGCACTTTGGAAGGCCGAGGTGGGAGGATCACTTGAGGGCAGGAGTTCAAGACTAGACTGGGCAACATAGTGAAACTCTGGTTCTACTAAAATAGAAAAATTAGCCAGGCATGGTGGTGTGTGCCTGTAATCCCAGCTACTCGGGAGGCTGAGGCAGGAGAATTGCTTGAAACCTGGAGGCAGAGGCTGAAGTGAGCTGAGATCATGCCCCTGCACTCCAGCCTGGATGACAGAGCAAGATAGTCTCAAAAAAAAAAAAAATTTTTTTTTTCATAGGTAGTACCATAGCACCAAGAAAGTGCTTAGGTGGTAAGTACAAAGGTGGCCAAGGTGAGTTCTGACAGTACAGAATGGGGTTTCCATGGAGACGGCAAATAATGAAGCAGTGGATGGGGGAGGGGGATGTATGCTCCAAGGTTGTGCCCACTCGGCACGACCCAGGTTCCATGCTACAGGCCTCTGCTTGTCCAGACCTGAGGGTCAGATTCAGATGGTGCAAATGTTTAAGACCTGGGTCTTCAACGAGATGAATTATCAGCTATTTCATAGCTGCAGTGTTGGATATGCCGAGATGATAAAAGCAACAGCAATCAGAATCAACAGTTGAAACGACGTGGCAGACACTGTGAATGCTATGAACTGCTGTGCTGAGCAGCAGGATTCCTGTGTCCTGGCGCAATGCCCATGGGGATTCATGCTTTCAGAGGGTCACGCCTCAGGAACACGTAGAAGGGCAAGCATTTCATCCGGCAGGGCACTGATTTAATCTGCACGCATGTTTGGCTGTAAAACTAGCTCCTCCCCCTTACCATTTTTGAGTCGCTGCCGGACTCAAATTCCACAGATTCTGGAAGGTGTCCAGGAACTCGTTGATTTGTCAAACTTATGGCTACACACAGCTGGAATGGAGACGGACTCCACTGAAGAGACTCATACAGGACAGGAGGGAATTTTAAGAGGATAACCCTGGTAAGCCATGGTGGACTGGGTGATGGGATGCTGTGTAAGAAAAGCTCTCTGACCTTGACTTCTAGGAATTTACTCTTAGATGGTTTAATCTAGATACTACCAGAGCTTGTAATACAGAAAATCCTGCAGGTAGGGAGAAGAGATGACCCAGAATTAGTTGACGGTCTATATTTCATAGAGTAGAATCAAAGAAAGATGTCCTTATGAATTAAAAAAACAAGCAAACTATGGTAACTTGAACCAGTTTCCAGTGCTAACGTAGCACTGCCAAGAAAAGACACTGTAAGGTCACCACTGGTCACTAGATACAGCTTATTTTAAGTTACAATCACATTTACATAAAAACAATAAATGGTCTACATCACCTTGAAAAATGGTTTTTCCTTCCAGTCGTAAGCACTTTATGTCCTGGTGAAATGCTGCTCATCTGATTATTTTACTATATTGAGAAGAGGAAAGGGGAGGGCATATTATTTTCTTAACACCTAATGGATCCAGACACATGTTAAATGCTTGACCTCCACAACCATGTTTAACTGTTAGAACAACATGATGTGTGTGTGGTTTATTATTTCTATTTTCCAAATCAGGAGACCAAGGTCTATAGAGATTACGCAGCCTTCCTGGGCTCTAGGAACAGGGACAGAACTGGAACCTGTGCCTATCTCTTTCTGTCGTTGCTCCTTCCAACATATCATGTTGCTTCTCAAAACCAACAGTGAAAAAGTATTCTTTAGCCTAACCTGAGCTGAAATGGCTTAGATATGGAAGCGTAAAGTTTCACTGGCTGTGCATGATGCAAATTTCTTAAATATAGGCAAATATAAGCATGTGTGGGTATAATTTCTGTATTATGTGTATACCTTTATATCCATATGCCGTATAGTATGTGTGTATACATATAGTGTGTGTGTGTATTTTATATTTATACACACACACATATATATATGCACACACACACACATATATATAAACCATTAATCTAGGAATCAACAAACCACATTTGATGATATTTCTGCATTGTTACAAAGCTGGAGAGAGAAGCTTCCCCCAGTTACAGGAAGAGATTGTGTGATTGTGTCTGTGCTTGCTTTTCATAATGTCTGCATGTTGGACAGAACTTGGCCTAACTCTCATGTTCGTGGTAATGTAGCATCTATTTTGAACCACAGGAGGATAGAACATTGACCAGAAGAACCTGACCTTAGTTGATGGAAACTGTTTTATTTCCGCTGTTCACCTGGGCCTCTGAATAACCGGGTTTCATTACTACAAGGCTGGCTCACTATGCACCCCTTCACCTGTTCATTTTCCCAGTGTGTGTCTAACCCAGCCATCCACAGCGATGTCATGAAGACCTGTGCATGGATCCCCACCTGCCTTTCCCATGTTACCTGCGAGCTTACCAAAGACTTGGGATTTTTCCAGCATGGTGAAAGATGAAAATGTGCTTGGGTTTACTTTGTCATTTCCAGGGCTGGGTTAAAGCCATCATGTAATGAAGCCAGATCCACATAAAAATGTGGATCATGGCCAGGTGTAGTGGCTCATGCCTGTAATCCCGGCACTTTGGGGGGCCGAGATGGGTGGATCATGAGGTCAGGAGATCGAGACCATCCTGGCTAACACAGTGAGACCCTGTCTCTACTAAAAATACAAAAAATTAGCTGGGTGTGGTGGTGGGAGCCTGTAGTCCCAGCTACTCAGGAGGCTGAGGCAGGAGAATGGCGTGAACCCGGGAGGCAGAGCTTGCAGTGAGCTGAGATCGCGCCACTGCACTCCAGCCTGGGTGACAGAGCGAGACTCCGTCTCAAAAAAAAAAAATGTGGATCATTGTTAGATGCATTACTATGAACTTTGGGTTGGGGGGAAGGGTCAACGTGGAAAAACATCCAGGCATTTCCCTTTTTCTACACTTGTCTGTATCTCTCCCCAATAATTCATTATTTGATTACTTTCCTCATTCATTCATTCCACAGATATTCCCTGGCCATTGAAATCGACTACTTGTGTCAGAATACAAAGCTACATGAGATGTGGTCCTTGTCCTCAATAAGCACGCGAGTCAGGGAGTTGGAGGGGAGATTATGAGTAAGGAAGAAATATAGAGGTGAAGAGGGGAGGTGTCCAAGCTGGAGGGTTCTCAAGGGAGAGGGAAGAGTCTGGAGGCTTACGGAGAAGATAGCTCTTGGGGGTTTTGCCCTTTGAGCCTCTCACAGAGGTCCTGGGCCAAGGAGGACTTTGCATTTTCCATCAGGGTCAGCCTGGTGTCACCCAAACACCTAGAGGAGTGAGGAGACGCCAGAAATCCCAGGTTGTGTGACAGCATCTGGGTAGGCACCGCAAGGGACTAAAGATGCTACTTGCAACCAAGGATGATCCCCAAGACAAAAAATATGCATTATAAGAATTATATTTTGGTCCTCAAACTTCTGGTTCTATAAATGCTGTTCTCACTGTCTGGGAAGTAAGATTTGGACCCGGCCAGTGGAAATTCAGTTTCTTCATTTGTCACTCGATGCCTGTGAAAACTTTGCCAAAAGCCTGACTTCTTGGAGCTTTGGTTTTCTCATCTATCAAGTGAGAATAGTAATAATAATAACAATAATGCCTACCTCACTGATCTCTTAGGGTTGTTATGAGACTTAAAGGGTGCTGTGCAAAGTCTGAAACGGTGCCATAACTCTTTACAGTCATTATTATTAGTATTGGCAAAAATGTCCATTTCTGCACCCCCTTCCATTTGAGTGGTGAGCGTTTTCCTTGCCCTGCTATTAAGAGGTCACTCGTGTCAATGCTGAGAGGCCCATGGAAGCCTGACAGCTTGATGTTGCATCTGTGAGAAGTGATTCATTGGAGCAATCTCCCCTTAAGTTCAGATGAATGCATTAATTTTTAGAAGCAAATCTGTTTGAATTGTGGCTTGATGTCTAATGCTTGGAGGATTATATAATTGAATTGTAGATGCTAAATTGCATCTTCTGAAATACTGAGAAATAGTCCCATTCTCATATAGGCTTAACATCCATCTAGAATATTCCAATTGCTTGTTACTAGGAGATATGTGTGTTACATGGCAAGCATGTGCTCATGTGGACTCACCCACCTGTGAGGATGGCATAGGTGAGGAAAGAAGAAGATGAGAAAGGTTTTATAGGGTAAACTCAATTGTAAAAACTATTACATGATGGTGGACAATTTCAGCTTCAATTCACCTGATGATGACTCTGGCTTCAATAATTAATGACCCTGTTATTAGATTTCTGAGGCAGACAGCATCTCATTGCAAGGGACCATTTTGATGAATGAATAATCATAATAAATACAAACCACTGGCCAGAGGGTCAACTTCTACTGTCTGCTTAGCTGGAACATGAATGAACCCAGCCAAGATTGCAACATTCTCATGGCCATTCTTTTGGAATTCCAAGTAGGAGAAGAACCTGGAGGGTCATTATGCTGTGTCCTTTGTCTTCAGGCAAGATTATCTCCAAACCAACCCAATGGGGTAGAACCCACATTGACACTCTCCTGGCAACAGGCTCAAGGCTATTGGGAAATCTTCCGACTTGTGTCAAATATAACATTTGTCTTTCATTTAGTTGAGACCAATCTACATAAGTCCAGGTTAAAGGGAAGCTTTTCCCGCCCTCCAGAAGACACAGGCAGTGGCTCAGGTGACCTGCCAGCATGGAACCTGTCTCTCTCAACAGTAAGTTACTGAGCACCTACTACATGTGAGGTGCTCTCCTGGATGTGTTTCATTTTATAGTATTTGACATCTGTTTTCTCATGTGACCCTCACAACAATTTTATGTGTTTAGGTCATGGTGGGGGGTATGACCATTATAGGATGGATGAAAAAAACGAAGCTTGAAGAAGTTATGTGAATCGCCTGAAGTCCAGAAATGGCAAAGTTCAAACTCAGGTCTCCTGTCTCCAAGGCCATGTGTTTCCCCTTCTACTATGTCAACCTCTCCCTGCCCTGGGCTGCCTTGTGGCACCGTCCTTTTCTGTGGAGACTGGTACATCTGCCTTAGTGTCTTCCAGCTGTGTGATGCTTGTGTTAAGGCTCCATATTCTGGAGGTGTCCTGCGAATTCTCCACTGGAAAAGGGAAACAGGACTAACCCTAGGTCTTGAAGGGTTTCCCTTAGAGCTTGAGACAGTCAGAGGAAAGGACTGAGTGTCCAGGGTTTGGCCATCTCTAAGTGCTCTTTCGCTTTTGAAATAGAAATAGACCTTGCATCTCTTGGGCCCATAGTACTAGATCCTGCTGTAGGTGCTTTTGTGGGCACTGCGTGTTAAATCCTCACATCAACCTCATGAGGTGCTGTTGTTACCTCCATTTGTGGATGGGGAAAGTGAACTATGGGGAGTTTACATACGGAGGTGGCAAATGGCCAAACTGGGATTTGAACCCCTGCCAGGGATCTGCTCTTAGCCTCTTTACCGTGTTAAGGAGCCTGGGCTCCAGCACCCTCTCCTTCTGTCTGCCGCCCTTGGTCCATAGAAGGAAAAGCCCAGACCTCCTGGTGTCCTGGGCACTCAGAGATAACCAAAGCCTGGAAACTCAGCCTTTCCATCTCAAAAGTGAAAGAAAAGTCAATCAAACAAAAATGACCGAAGTGTTTTCTAATATTTTCATTAATTAAAATTATGGTTCCTGATTTCATCTTTTTGACATCCAACACCAATGTACTAATAATCAAGCCCCTGGAATAATGGTGTTTAATAAAAAGGGTGAAACCTGCACTGCTTTTAGGCAACACATTTACCATGGCTAGAGAGTAGTGGGATGTGTTGGTGTGATTCTGTGTGTCCCTTGGTACGTCAAACACCCACGACACTTAGTAAGACTGTGTGACAACAGCGCTGAGCAGTTTAAGTACTTGTAATCTGCTGCCTGGGACCAGGCTGAGACTCAGAACTGGGTGTTCTTGCTTTTTCACATTTGCTGCTGATTATGCTGAGGAATTAGATGGGAAGGTGGGCCAGGGATGGGGCAGATGGGCATATTGAATGTGTACCCAGAAACACAGTGAGGGTCTGTGGTCAAGGATGTGGAGTTTCTATCCACTTGGCAAGGGGTGGGGAGGGTGAGTCTATACAATGAAATCACTCCCTGGGTCCATTGCGCCCAACACCAAGCATAACATGAGCAGCTGCAGTTAGGAGGAAAAGGCCAAAACCTCCCCTTGGACCTTCTGCCTGGACCTCCCTGCTTTAAGCAGGAATTGAATGTAAAATGCTGTCTGGGCCAGCCCTGCCTGGGTCTACGAAAGGAGAGGTGCCTGCAGCAGCGGCTAGTGGGCCAGCCCCAGGCAGCACATGAAGCCACAATGATGCCCCAGCTACTGGGCTTGTCACCCACAAAGGCCCCCACTCCAGCCTGCCCCCTACCCTGCAGCTGGAGTGTCTCTGGAGAGGTATTTCCAAACAGCCCATTCCCTGCCCCTCTTCGTTTTTGTGTTATGTGCCACCTGAAGGTCTTTATGATGTTCTATATCCCCGCTTCTTCTCCCATGTTGTTTTGCCTCCTATGACATTGGAACTGGCTCCCAAACAAGGGGTTAATGTAGGAAGGGAGCTCCACCTGCCATAATGAGAACCCCCCAGCACCTCAGACTCTTTCTCATCTAATTCATGGGGAGCAGTGATTTGACAAGCAGGACAAGTTCTATCCTCAGGCCATGTGAGTGCTCCAGCCAAGATGATTGAGCCTCTTCTGGGGTGGGACTGTTTGCCAGTGGTTTGCTGCATCAGATGGCCTTTTGGATCCTGGACACAGCTACAATCACAGAAGCGATCTTGGAAGCCACTAAGCCAGCCCTACCATTTTGCAGATGAGGAAACTGAAGACTGCGAGGGAGGATATTCAGCTTGAATTTAGGGTCAGCAAAAGGATGCATTGAGGAAAGAGCCCAAGGTGATCAGTGTCCAGTTGGCATCTCTATACCTCATGGTGCTGTCTTCCTGCCCCATTGCCAGGCTTGGATTGTCAAAATAAGGAACTGATCTCCAGGAGATAAATTCGTCAAGTAGAAGACAGGCTTGAAGAAAAGAAAGGCACTCTGTTTTGCAGTGGGGAGCACTCTGCTGGGGGCCTATGCGGCTCAGATATTGATGGAACCGTCATCTCTGTAAGTGGGGACAGTAAGCACTGTCCTAACTAAATCACAGCTCTTTACTGCTTTTATATAAAGATTACTCATGTTGTAATAATAGCCCATAAATTAATAAGTACCATTAAGTTTATGGGCTTCTCCTAGTCAGAGTCCTTTCTAGCTATCAATTTGGTAGAGTTTAATAAACTCTCCATGACTTATAAAACCACGGTAGTCAAGTTTTGGTCTGTATTGAGTGGCGTTTCTGATACTGACTTCCTTCTCTACTTGTGTGAAATGAAGGCAAAAGGACCCATAACAACACAATTAGACCACAAGACAGGTGTCAGCTTATCACATTAGACAGCTGGATTAAGGCCAATGTACCTCCTTCAGGGTCTGGGTGCCTGCAACCACTGGGGGTCTTGCAAGCATCTAGCAGGATAGGAGAACAGCTCAGATGGAAGAACAGACAACAAACCCACTGCCCACTGAGATTCTGTGAAGGAGAACCCCTGTGCAATGGCAGAATTGAGTGGGAACCGTGGCTGCCCCAGCAAGGAACTTAACTTCTCATCTAAAAATCATACCAGTCCTGCATACCTCACAGGAGCAATTGAAGATAAAAATAAGTCAAGGTTCAGTACAAGCTCAATCTCATGGAAAATATGAAAGTGCCATCATCCAATAATCATAATAATCCAGAGCTATGATATACAAAATGTCTTTTATCATGCAAAGCTCTGTGCCAAGCACTAGACATTCATTCTTGTTTTTGATCCCTGCTGCCCTCCTAGCAGGCAAGAAGTCTCGCTCTCCCAAGGCTCAGAGAGGATGGCAACTTGCTTAAGGCGACATAGCCAGCCTACTCTGGCAAATTCAGACATCCAATGCAGGTCATTGACTCCAAAGACCATAGGCCTACACTGCCCCAGACTATTTAACACATCATTTTTATTAGGTTGTATTTGTCCTAATTCACTCCATACTTCTTAAAGATTTTCTATCAATGGTCGAAAATACAAATACAGGTTGGGCACAGTGGCTCACGCCTGTAATCCCAGCACTTTGGGAGGCTGAGGCAGGTGGATCACGAGGTCAGAGATCGAGACCATTCTGGCTAACATGGTGAAACCCCATCTCTGCTAAAAATACAAAAAATTGGCTGGGCATGGTGGCACGTGCCTGAACTCCCAGCTACTTGGGAGGCTGAGGCAGGAGAATTGCTTGAACCTGGGAGGCAGAGGTTGCAGTGAGCCGAGATTGCACCGCTGCACTCCAGCCTGGGCAACAGAGCGAGACTCCAAATAAAAAAAAATACAAACACAATCTAAGATATTTTTATTAATAGCCCAGGCTTGGATTCTGCAAAAGATGTGGAATCTCTGTTGAAAACCAACATAAGTAATTTCAGATAGAACTACTACCAAACTAGATATCAACTTACTTAAGTAGGTTGATGGAACTTAACCTCTCTTTCCTAGGAGTAGCTAGACGTCCTACAGACTTGAAGGGTAGGGGATGAGGGGTAGACATTGAGGATCCTGGAAATGAATTAGTGTTCTTTCCTCCATGCTGTGGTATCTGTTAGGCTGGGTGGTATAACCAGTGGCCCATAGTTCTGCATTTCATTGCAATCCAAGCTGCAGTGAGGTGGAGCTGAGGCCCCAGCACTGAAGTTGAGTGAGGAAAAGGCACCTGAAACTCAGGTGCATTTCAGTTGGTGACTGGTTTTCATGGGAACTGCTAAAATGTAAAGAGAATGGCTTTGTAGCCCATAACGCAGAGTCTGCAGTCATCCCTCCCATGGCATTTTTGGAGCTACCCATGACCATGATAGGTTGCCATTAACAGGGATGGATTTGGCTGTGACTGATCTGCAGTGCCCTCCAAAGGTCTGACAAAGATCTGAGCAAATAGATTTTACAAGAATGTTCACTATTTTGTTCCCAGCACCTAGCAGAGTGTCTTATACATAGCAAACACTGATACATATTTGCCAAACAAGACAGATATTAATGTCTTAATTTATTGAAACAAAGACTCCAAGAAGCTAAATGCATTAACTTGTTGCACATCATGCAGATCTAACTAAGGTGCAAGGTAAGATTTGAAGTTGGGTCTGTCTGACTGTAGAGCCCCTGCCTCGATCACTAAAACACCTCTGGAACCTTCCGTGGAGACTGAATCTGTAAGATCCTTGTCACAAGCACCTCAGGTAATTTTGGTGCAAGTGGATCACACTTGAAAAAAGGCCATTCTAGTGACATTTGAATGACAGCTGACATGTTTGAGCTCTTACTCTTTCCTCAGCATAGCTGCATAATCTTCTCACCAACTCTACGACTGTTGCATTCTAGAGATTGAAAACATCAAACCAAACCTGAAGCACTGAGAGGTTGGGTAACCAGCTCTGGTCACTGAGTTGGTGAGGGATGGATTCAGAAGAGGTCTCCAATTGTGACACCGCAGAGGACCTGCTCTTGGCCACCACACTCTACCAGCTCTGCAAGAAGGTGAGGGAGGGAGGGTGGAGTGTGATGGGCTCTTACTGTCTCTATTTGGTTTTGTCTTAGCATAAAGGGAACTGAGTCCTTAGGCCCCTCCAGCAGGAAAGGCTCACAACAGCAGCCCCTCCGGCCCTGGGGTCAGTCTGTATTCACACCTAAGGGCAAGCTAAGTTGTGAATTTGACAGAGGACTTGGACAGTGTCTCTAGTTGTCCCGGTTACAGCTGTGGTTAGTGTCCACCGATGGATGAGGAGATGCTTCCGGCAGATTGCTCTCTTAGCCACAATTCCCTCATTTATGGCAGCAAAGCAGGCCAACGATTGCAAAAGACAGAAATAAAACAGAAAATCTTGGAATGAGCATCATACTATAAAAAGCATAGAGTGACATCAATAACGGGTAGACACCTTCTCCCCACCTTCGCACAACTGTAACTTTTTGGTTGTTAAAGGAACAGATGATCGTATTTCTAAAGAAAGAATGCCATGATTCAAGCCCTGGAGTGAATAAAGGCTCATTTATGGGAGGTTATACCAAGAGGAAAATAGTAAACGGGCACGTGTTTTAGCCCTTTTAGACTTGTAAATGGTCCACATGTAATGTGCTCCACAAATGGTGAAATCATCCAGTAAAGCACTCACAGCCCTGACTGCTGCTTGTGGCATCACAGGGGAAAGTAAAAAGGCCCATGAACAGAGGGCTTTTTTAACTTTTCCTCTAGACAGAGTCTTGATCTGTTGCCCAGGCTGGAGTGCAGTGGCATGATCTTGGCTCACTGCAACCTCCGCCTCCTGGGTTCAAGTGATTCTCTTCCCTCAGCCTCCTGAGTAGCTGGGATTACAGGCATGCACCACCATGCCTGGCTAATTTTTGTATTTTTAGTAGAGACGGGGTTTCACCATGTTGGTCAGGCTGGTCTTGAACTCCTGACCTCAAGTGATCCGCCTGCCTTGGCCCCCCAAAGTGCTGGGATTACAGGCGTGAGCCACTGCACCCGGCTGGGGTTTTTAATTAATATATGCCCTCCTGTACTAAGTATATTTTAAATTTTCTATGTTTTGTTATGTTTTGACATCTCGGGTCTTACAGACTGGAGGAGAGATGTCCTTTCCTGGAGTTAGCTAATTCCTAGAGATCCCAAGCAACTTACTCATAAGCACACTTTTGATATGCAAACCAACCGGTTCAGAGTTCATACTCCTACCTGCCTCCTTTATCAGGGTCCTGCCATCTGGGACACAACCCTTCTGCCCTAAATCGCCCCAGGGCCAGCTACCAGACAACTAGGAACCCCCATATAACCCAGAGCCCACGGAACATATTTGAACTTGTTTGAACCAACCCTAAGCCTGCTCAACTGCTTACCCTGCCTCGACTGCTCCTTCTCCTGAAAACCACCATAAAGCTGTCTGTCCGTGCTTTTTCCTCACTCCTTCTGCCTCCTGGCTGACCCTGGTGCTTCCCCGCATGGCCCTGTGTGGCGTGGCTTGTCTCCTACTCTTGGGAATTGTCAATAACAAACTATTTTTTCAACGGTAATGATCCCCTGATCTGTTGACCTTGCCACACCTGAATAAAAACAAACCCCTCGGGTACGCTCTGAATCACCTCCTTACTGAAAACCACAATACATTCTTCTAATTCTTACAAAGGGAATCCCGCCTCCATCTGTTTATAAATCAAGAAGTGTTCATCACATGCTCTGGAAACTTTCATACAAAGTAGTTTTCTTGTGCCATCGTAGACGCATGGTTACGTCTAGGGATGTTTGGAGATGAAGACGCACAACTGACTCCTGACTCCTGTTTACTTAACTGTGTGGCCTTGCGCAGGTTATTCCCTTAAGTCCCAGCTTTGTCATCTGAAAATGCCACGGCAGATGCGCACCTCACGTGGTTGCAGGGTTTCCACGAGCCGATGGATGTAAAGAACCCAGCAGGACGTTGGCTTTCAGTTAATACTGCAAAAATAGCAGCTTTTCAGCAGTTCTTCTCTCCCCAATCCACAGCCTTGGTACTGTCACTCCACAGCCCCTGGATGAGGCTCTGACACTTTGCAGAGAGGACGCATTCTCATCAGAAAGAGACGGAACGGGTCTCAGAAGCTCGCTTTCAGAGGGCTCGCCTTTCAACTCAAAGCCCATGGGGATGCTGGGGACACAGCCTGCCTCCCATGTGAGAGGCCACCATGCGCCAGAGAGCTCAGCCTGTGGAACACAGAGCAAAATGGCAACTATCTTCCCATCTTCATTTGCGCTCGCTGTCCTGTGGAAACCTCCTCTCTGTGAAACTGGTGGAGTCACGATTTTGGGGCTGGACCATCTGCCTGATCCCAAATGTAATTCATGAACTTGGAGGGATCTGCATTACTGTTCATTTCAGCAGGAAAAATGATCAATGTATTTCACAGCTTTGAGAATCTGCACCTTTTTTCTGGACTGCGGCAGGCATATATGGGTTCTGGCATTCTGATTAGTAAAGCAGCCAAATTTTCCCTTTTATTTTTTTGCAAAATCCTCTGTCTTCCACTTTAATATGAGTGCCAGTAAATATTTTATGCCGAGGTCTTTTCAGAGCCCTGTTTCCTATTTAAAGGCATATACTTCCACCCTAGATATGTATTTCTTTAGTTAATGTACACATGTAACACACATATAAAATAAATGAAAGTAGTGTATTTTTCTCGTTATCTCCAAAAAAGTAAAACTAATTAGATAGAATGGAGAAGGGGCTGTGCTGATTAATTTAATTATCTGTTTAACTAAAGGCTAAACAGAAAGCTTATTGAGGTTTCTACCCTGGTAATAAAAAAAATCTTTCAAATGTACAAGCCCACTTGTATGCCTTCCGTAGACTGAACATGTAATTAATTTTGAGAATTCAGCTCTGAGCCTCAGGTTCACTAATGTTGAAATCAAGTTTGTTGATATAAAAGATTTGATTGGATTTTCATGCGTTCTAAGAAGTGTTAGAAAAAAATTATGTAAAAAAAATCTTCATAGCTTATTTTTTATCATTTGCATCTTATGCTTGGTAAGTGGAACATAGGATTATTTCCCACTAACAGAATTGGGGATAATCAAGTTTAATTAAACAGTATTTTATCATAAACTCTTCTCATCTCCAGTGCAAAAGGTAACGGCTCTTTCCAACAATGACTATATCGCCATTTTTGGGCAAAGTTTACTGCCCTCCTTTACCAGGGTACGGTTTAACATCCCAAAGAAAGCCTATCTTGAAAGCCTTTTATGACTCAATCTCTTATGAGAGCTTACTTATATAATGTATGGGGTTTTTTTGTTGTTGTTTAAGAATGATGAGTGATCACCATAACATAAAGAGACACCACTGAGCGGACTCATTCTTGGTCTTCTGTCTGATTCTGGGAGATTCAGAGCTCTGGCTCTGCCACTAACAGCAGGGAGTTGGAGAAACGATTTTGGTGCTCTGGAGCTCAGCTTCTTAGTTTTGAGGGGGATGTCTTGGAGGTTCTCCCCACATCTGGAATTCTGGGATTATACGGTGCCTTATGCTAGTGGTAGGGGGTGTGTATAGACAACCAAACATCCCGGTTTGCCCAGCATTGAGAGAGGGTTCCTGGGACTTGGGAATTGGGGTGTGAACGCTGGAAACTGCCAGGGCAAATTGGAACCAGCTGGCTACCCTGTTTGTGGGGAGCGGGCATGTGGTTTGGTGTGTGTGGGCACAGCCTCTGATTTATAGAATTATAAATTATATGTTAATTATATACTACATAAATTATATTTATACACTTATAGGATTATAAATTATATATTAATTATATCATATAAAAATATATTTATAAAATTATAAATTATTTATTAATATATGTGTTATATATTTATAAAATTATAAATTATATATTAACTTTATAATATATAAATTATATTTATATATTATAAAATTATATTTATAGAATTATAAAATATATATTAATTCTATTTAATTCCAAGCATTGGGGTGAGAAGGAAGATACACAGGTAAAGTACTTTGTATATTTTCTGGCACAGAAGCACTAAGTAAACATTAGCTATGATTATTATTGTTTTTGTTTTTCTCAAGCGCTTCCACACTTTTCATCTCAGACCCACAGAGCCTGTGTGTGCGGCTGAGGTGCTCAGACTGGCAGGTGAAATGACTTCATTAGTGCCCTTGCTCCTGGTGGGATGAGAGTGGGAACCCAGCCTTCTGAGTTGAAGAACTGGAACAAACATCAGCCCTGACACATTGATGTCAGTTTACCTTTGTGAGAAACAGGAACGAAATGTGAACATCTATTTCAGGTGATGTCATAAAGCCCGACTCAGAAGATGGCTATGATTTCAACAGCCTGTCGGCAGCACGGATTTCAGAGTAACTTACAATCAATAATTAATCTAAACAACAGTGCCGTGTGCACCCCATTATTAAAACAGAAGGGGAAACAAAAGGAGACTGAGAGGATTGCTTTTGAAGGCTCATGTTGCAGCGGCTTCTGCTGGATACTAAAAAGCAAATTATTATCAGGGGTTGTTTGTCATTCACAGGAGGAATTGGATTCCTTTATGTTTATAAAGTCACCTTGGTATCTGGAAGGAGAGCAGAAACTAACAGAGCCTACTTTACTTAGGAATGTAGGATGCTAATTTATTTGCCTTTTTCTTATATTAATATCCTTATCTGTAAAAAGGGGGAAGAAAATAGGGCTGTTTTGAGGAGATGTGGCTGAGAAAACAGAAAAAGAGAATTACAGGCCTGAAATCCCAGCACTCTGGGAGGCTGAGGTAAGAGGAACGCTTGATTCCAGGGATCTGAGACCAGCCTGGGCAACATGACGAAACTCTGTCTCTATTAAAAAAACGACATTTAGCTGGCTGTGGTGGTGTGCATCAGTGGTCCTAACTACTCAGGAGGCTAAGTTGGGAGGACTGCCTGAGCGTGGGCGGCCGAAGCTGCAATGAGCCATGATTGTGCCTCTACTCCAGCCTGGGTGACAGAACAAGACTCTTCCTAAAAAAAAAAAAAAAAAAAAAAAAAAAAGGAACGACGAATCAGGCCAGGCACGGTGGTTCAAGCCTGTAATCCCTAATCCTAGAACTTTGGGAGGCTGAGGCTGGTGGGTGACCTAAGGTCAAGGGGTCAAGACAAGCCTGGCCTACACGGCAAAACCCCATTTCTACCAAAAAATGCAAAAACTAGCCGGACGTGGTGGCGCATGCCTGTGGTCCCAGGTACTTGGGAGGCTGAGGCAGGAGAATGCCATGAACCTGGGAGCTTGCATGAACCCAGGAGGCGGAGCTTGCCGCGAGCCAAGATCACGCCACTGCACTCCAGCCTGGGGGACAGAGCAAGACTCTGTCTCAAAAAAAAAAAAAAAAAAAAAAAAGTAAAATAATCACTTCCACTCAAATCCTGGGTTCACACTGTTTTCCCCAGGAGGGACTAGAGGTCCATAAAGAGGCAGTCACGGTCCGGGCTCACACAGCTAAGGTGTGGAGGAGCAGGGGCGGGGACCAGGGGTGTGGCTGGAGGCTGTGTGCTTGTCAGTTCTCCAGCTGCCTGTAATAATAAGCCTGATGCTAGCTTACCCAGAAGGGGCGAAGATAAGCGCAGGGGTGGGATGGGGGCTGCTGAGCAGAGCCTGGAAGATGAGTCCTCATTGAGGAGGAAGCCCATGGAGTTGGCCCAGTGATGATAAAATCAGCTGGGAAAGTCGATGGAGTTTCCCAGCGCTTGAAGTCCATTGACTTTCCCAGCTAATGTTACCAAAGCCTCCTTCTGACTGTACCTGTTTTCCCACAGGCCCCTGGCGCTGGTTCTCTCTGGAGGTTGAGTTTCCGTGGGGAGAGAAGAGTGCCCAGCGTGACCACCGTTGGCTGACTTCCCATGCATTATTCCTTGTTTCCCCCGCTGGGGCCCAGCCCACCAGCCCCACAGTGCATGAAGCCACTTATCACCAAGGTTCCCAGAGAGGACGGGCTGGCCCAAGTCTGCATTGTCACCTGCTCTGGGGAAAACAAAGCCCTCTCCCCCGCCCTCCCCACAGCATGCTGGGCACAGGGCCAGCCCGTTCTATGTTTTCAGTAAATTTTCAAAACTGCTGGTTTTGGTGGCAGCTTTTGCAGTGATTATCTCATTAGGGGCTTGGCCCTGAAACACCTTATTTATTGTGGATTGAAAAAAGTTCACCTTTTCAAGCAAAAAAAAAAAAAAAAAAAAAAAACAGAAGAAATAAATAAAAGAACCAGACTGTAGTTTCCCTGGAAAATTTTCGCTTGTGGGAAAATACCTCCCTGGCCCGTAGAGAGACGCCATCACCAACAGTGTGGAGTTATCAGATGGGACTGGTCCAGCTTTGTGGGGCCGGGGCACACAGTGCCAATGTCCAGGTAGTTTCCAAACCGTGTTTTGTTTCCTCTGTCCTCTTTATAAACCCACGGATTGAACCTCATGGGCCCACAAGTTCCTGATTGCTTCGTATATATTGTACAGATTTTTTCAGGAAAATAAAATAGATCTTGCTCTACCCTGACAGAGCAGGGCCGATATTCTCTAGAAGAGAGGAGAACTCTAGAATGGATGGCAGAACTCTGAGTGTGTAACCCAAACAGCATGCTGAAATAGTAAAACTCTGCCGCAGGGGCAGATGGCTGCTGGGAGAATATTTATAGCAGGGATCTAGAAATAACCGTATGGGAAAAGCCTTCTGAGGAGGAACGGAACAAGAGTCTTCGGGGTGGCACTTGGAGACACTCTTGCTCTTGCCTGAGGTCCTGGAGGGCTGCAGGCCGACCGCTGCACGGGAGAGAATATACGTGGTATTCACAGGGTACACAGAAGTCGTAATACTTCATGTAGATCTGTGCCACACAGATGTGAGAGCTAGGACTTGGAAACAGGAAGAGAAGTGGGAGGATGATTAGGAGCCTAATTGGTAAATGTAGTACAGTCAAGGCAGACCCCGTAAAAGGACCGGGCACTGCAGAGCTGCAGGACAAGAGCCTGGGGACACGACAGTCAACCAGCCCATGGGCATCATGGAAACAGCACTTTGCAGGCACCTGAGTGAAGCACAGGAAGGAAATGCAGACACAGGTGAAGGAGCACGGGGTTGGGTTAGAGCCAGGCAGCATCCCCCCAGCCGCTCCATGCTAAAGCCTTCATCAATTGCCCAGAGAGTGGGGGTTCTCAGTTAACGCTGGAACCATACAGCAATGAGGCCTGGGTACTACTTGTAATTTTCTGTTTATTTCTAACTTTATGAACTGCGTCAAGTATACTTCCTAGCATGGGTTCAGTACTTTGCAACAAATCTTTCTGCCGTGGATATAAATTCATGAGCTTCAGGTTTCATTAAAGAGAAGTACACAAATGAAGTACCCAGACTAACATTTGAAAATTTAATTTTATGTTTGTTTTTATTTTTTAAGGGACAGAGTTTCACTATGCTCAGGCTGGACTCAAACTCCTGGGCACAAGTGATCCTCCTGCCTCAGCCTCCTGAGTAGCCGGGACCATAGGCACACACCACCACGCCCAGCTCAAACTAACATTTGACTGCCTTGTGAAATATTACCTAGTCACTATCCCAGGTCCCTGACAGCATAGACCAGCAAAACATTAGAATGACACCAGACCTATTATAACTGCAAGCCATGAACAGGATTTCAAGAAAAGAGATGGAAGAATGTTCAGATTCCTAAAAATCTTCTTAAAAGAGAACTCCTAGCTTTCCACAAAATTCACTTAATTTCTTAAGTGATTTTTGTCTTTTAAAAGCACAATAAAGAGCAATCAGATGTTGTGTGTCTGTGCATCTGTACAGCAGTAAAGGTATCTCTCACATGGCATTAAAAAAAAGGCAAACAAATCCAACACACCACTAGAACTCAAATTTGGAGAAAATAGCTGCATGAAAAAATTGCGCTGTGTGTATAAAGGTTTTTTTTAAAGAGTGTCTTTTCCTGAACTGACATTTCCATTCTTAGTTTTTTTGTTTTGTTTTGTTTTGTTTTGTTGTTTTGAGACGGAGTCCCACTCTGTCACCAGGCTGGACTGCAGTGGCGTGATCTTGGCTCACTGCAACCTCCGCCTCCAGGGTTTAAGCGATCCTTCTGCCTCAGCCTCCTGAGTAGCTGGGACTACAGGCATGGGCCACCATGCCCAGCTAATTATTTGAACTTTTAGTAGAGATGGGGTTTCACCATGTTGACCAGGATGGTCTCGATTTCTTGACCTCATGATCCGCCCACCTTGGCCTCCCAAAGTGCTGGGATTACAGGCGTGAGCCACCGTGCCTGGCCCATTCTTAGTTTTCTTACTTGGGTATTTTTCCCTGTCTGCCTCAGGGAAATGAGGAAACCAATAGAAGCTTGGCACTTATTTACTTTTCAGTTAGTATATGATGTGATTTATTAAATGTATCTTTAAGTCTCCAACTGGAATCACCCATGTTCTTAACAACTTAGGTTACTCCTTTCAAGGAAATGAACATATTATTACAAGCACAGCCATTCTGGAAAATACAACTGTCCACTACATATAGAAACTTGGCCTCAGATGATTGTGTCTTCTTAGCAAGGGACAGTTTCTATTCCCCTGAACCCCACCTCACAGCTCTGGATGACATGATTGAAGCTAAGGCAAGGTCATTTTCTACCCCTGACTCAAATCTCTCTTACAGCAAGTTAACCAGGTGGGGCTTGAGTGGTCCCAAGCTTCACACTCCGAGTCAGGCAGGTTTCTTAGGTCTGCTCCCATACTGAACGGGCTACTGGGGGCACCTGACCACGTAGAACCCAACAGACAGTGACCGGGTAAATACTCAGCACTCGGGTTCCATTCTCCTATTGAATAAAGGCAGCATCAACCTGCCTATGGACAGTGATTGAAAGCATTTCACTCCAAATTGAGCTGCACACTCTGGTGTCTTCAGGCACAGCCAGGCATAGCCAGGACAGTTGGTTGCAACAGGACTGGGCCGACTGGGAGCCCAGTGAGGCAGGGCTGGGAATGGACTCTGTTGCTGGCCTTGGGAGAACACACAAGGGCAAAATGAGAAACTGGAGGTAGCTGTAATCCCTCTGATGTCAGGGACTGTGTCTTACTTCCACTGTGTCTTCAGTGCCTAGCTCAGAGTCTAGCACATAGTAACCTTCCATCAGTGTTCATTGAGTATAGACATCAGAGAAAGCTGGAGTTTGTAGGGGTGATCCTCATCGAAGGGATACATCGTGGTGTCCCACTTAGTGGAGGACACTACTGGGGCCCTGGAGATGGTGATACTCAGCAATTCACAGGCATGTGGCTGGCACTCGAGGAGGGAGTCTGTCATCAAATATGTGGGTCTCGGGACCAGGCTGGGATATAAAGGTGGGACTTTAGGCCTTGGAGACTCTGGCCACAGCAAGGTAGGACTAGATGAGGTCAACTGCTCTCCAGAATGGGACTCAGGCCTAGGGGACAGCAGAGACCTAGGTATAGAGAAACAGCCAGGAATGTGGAGAAGTCCAGTCATGAGGACTGAAGCGTAAAGTCAATATGATTGGCCCAGTGATGCTGCTGTGCCCAAGAGCATTCAGCTGGAACTAGAGCTCCCTGCATCACTTCTGCTAAGGATCCAAGGCCAAGGCCAGGGTAGGGGGCACGGACGGGGATCACATGAGAGAGGGGAGGTGCAGAGGCCGTGGAATGACTGTGCCTGCCTTCCTGATCCCAGCAAGGTGGGTCTTTGCAGGCTGCCTGCACGGCTCAGCAGTTTCTGGAAACTGACTTTTCAGTTTATTTATGATTGTTTTCTTCCCCTCTGAACAAAGTGCATTTAGGTTAAAAACCAGGCAGCACATAAATAAACTAATTGGAAGTGTGTGCGCTAAGGTTTTAGTGTCTTTTAATAAATTCGAAATTTTAGAGTCTTCCCAAAGCAGAAGTAATATAGGATCTTAGGCTTTACCTGCTAGGAAAACATTGAGTTTAAAAGGAAGAAAAAGGGTTCTTCCTGGTTGAGAAAGGGAGATGGTGGTTATATGGAGAAATTAATCAAAGAATAATGACACTTAAATCCTTGACATAATCATGAGGTTCACTTGCCATCTAAAGAAAACACACACTCACAATGCTCACACCCACTCATACATAATAAAAGCTTTGACGGGATGAGTGGGACCTGCTTGTATGCACTATTTTCTGCAAAGAAAATATGTTTATGGACAATAAACAAATGTCTTTGATTTCAACCATATTATGAATAAAATTATCAGCAGAGTGCTAAGAGGAGATTCCATAATTAATCTTGGCATTTCATCATTTAATAGAGACTAGATATCCTGCTTAAAGCTGCAGTTTGTCTCTTATTAGTTACAAATGTCACAGCCCATGACTCTTAGAAGGATGTTTACGACCCACAATTAGATATCCTAAAATGTTTAATTCTGCTTGCCTTTGGATTTCTTTTCAAAAGCAGCCCTCTTTCCCTCACTGTTCACTGCCACCTAGTGAATTTATCTGGGAAAGAAACCATAGCTGGGAAGAAGATGCTTTTTTAAAAAACAACAGCTTTCACCAGTGACTTGCCTTGTCAAATGATAATGGAGCAGGAGGATGGAGGCTTTTGCCGAAAAGGCCGTGGCAAGGACAATGAAATTCGACCCATCAGAGCAGAACACATTAACAAAGCCCCTGTCCGAGGGAAGCTTCTGGAAGGAGCAGCTCAGGTGAGCACCTTCTGACAGCTCTGGGCTTCTGATCTGACAGTGTGGTTCAAAAGAACCAAAGACTGTTCCCTTTGATTCCCCTTCGGTTGAACCCAAATGCCAGACAACATGGCGCATTGCCCATCCTGGGCAGATGTTAAGGGCTTGGTATAGAGAAAGGGTGCGTGGAATGATGAGGCCTGTGCAGTAGCCCCAGTCAACATGGAAGGCATCAAAACCATGTTAACGAGACCCCCTGGGGGACGATCACAGAACTGAAGCAAGTGGTAATTAGAATGGAAATGTAATGATGTGCCGCTATCCTGCTATCCTGCTTCCCAAACCTGGTGTGGGCCAGTCTCCTCTCACTGTGAATGCAAAGGCTGTAGTCTCCTTTCAAACGCAGAGCAGCTTCTACCCAGGGTCACCCATGCTGTTCCTCCAACACCCAAACAGAAAACTGCAAGAGAGAGGTGGGCATGGTACTGATTCAGTGAGCCCTGCATGGCTCCATGTGGCCCTGCTGGAAAAATCCTGTCTGCTTCAGAAACCACCTTGCCTCTCTCTATTGGGCATGCAGTTGGCAAGAGTGATCTTTGGTGACTCTGTTCTGTCCAGGTTCTTTGCAAGAGCTGGAGAAGTAGATTGCTCAGGTTAGAGGTGTAATTAATACCTCTGCAGCCCCCCAGAAAGATGCACTGAAGATTTGCAGTGGCTACTGCCATTGGCCCATGTGTGTGTATGCATGCCAAGTGTGCATGTGTGGACATAGGTGCATGTATGTATATCTATGCCTGTGTATGAATGTGTATGCTTGTGTGTGCCCATGTGTATGTATGTGGGTGTGTGTCAACCAAGAGTGTGTGGGGGAACCAAGAGATCCATACATCCATATGCATGGATGTATATCTGTGTGTATGTACACATGTGCATGTGTGTGTATGAACATGAAGGAACTGAAGATTTTGAGTCTCTTATTGATGTGAATTGACTCTGAAGGGTGAGTTTTAATGCTGTGATAGTTAAGGGGAAACCAAGACAAAGAAACCAATGATTTTAATAACTAAATGAGACCGAAATAAAACTCTAAGAATTATTTTTTTCACTCGGGAGACCACTGGCCACTCAGCTCATGACACTTCTCCCCACCAGCTCTCCAGAGTAAATGTTTCTCTCCCCAGGAACTAGTTCAAGTTTTAAAAGATTCTGCATGGGACTGCCTGGGTGCTTCCTGCTAGCCATCACTTTCATGCTCAGAATAGATGTGCCCCATTGCAAAAATGGCGCTGTCACTTGGCACTGGGCCACTCACTGATTTGATGCCATTTGTATTGTAATTTACAGTTGTCGATTGAATTGAAAGGCTTGAACTATCCGTGGGAACTTAAGCTATTAATAGAACAATGCATAAAGAGCTGAAGCACCTCGCCGGGATACTGCAGTTTGAATTATTTTACATACGCACTTCTAAATGCACTCTCAACCTTAGCACTTTGCAGCCTGTGGGCCAGTGTTGCTCACTGCATCCATTTCTCCAAAATCATCATTCCTCTCCAGCACGCTGGATCGAATCCCTGTTCAATAGGAAGCAATGAAACGAAGACCACATGTGCTGGTTTTAGCCCATATATGATGTGGCATATAAATAAGCATAGCTAACATGCTTTCCAAAACACGACCCACTTCTCCAGAGTTTAATCATGCTGGGGCCTCTTCCAGAGGGTGGTCTCCAGAGTTTAATCATGCTGGGGCCTCTTCCAGAGGGTGGGAGTCCCTTTCCAGGGCAAGTCCACACCAATAGAAATGGCCAGAGCACTCACTGTCCACGAATCAATAAAACCAGAAGATGAACAGGAAGACATAAGGAGCGCAAGTGGAAAACTGGAATGCTACAGTAATGCTCTGAATTTGGATCATATGTGCCCAATTGTGAGAGGCTGTAAAAATAACCCTCGCCATCCTGTTCTTGGGGAAAAAAAGGCACCAAGCCTTCTGCTGTGATCAGTTGTTCCCCTCCAAAATTCATATGTTGAAATCTAATTCCCAACACGTGGGTATTAAGAAGTGAGACTTTCGGGGCTGATTAGATCATGAAAGTGGAATCTTCACGAATGGGATTAGTGTCCTTATAAAACAGGCTGGAGGGAATCTGTTTGTCCCTTCTGTCATGTGAGGGCACATAGAAGGGACAATCTGTGAGAAACGGGCCCTCACCAGACACCAGATCTGCTGTTGCCTTGATCTTGAACTTCCCAGCCTCCAAAACTGTGAGCGATCAATTTCTGTTGCTTATAAACTACCCAATCCAAGATATTTTGTTATAGCAGCCTGAACTGACTAAGCCACCTGCTGAATTGACTTCTTTCCCTGGCAACAATTATGGAGAGAGACTTCTGATCTCAAAATCCCACTCAATGTAGGGAGCTCAGATGTGAGTTCCTAACAGAAATCTAGGCAACTTTGGGGCAAATAATTACTTCTGAACCCAACTCTGCAAATAAGTAAGTTTTTCAATATTAGATAATTCACCCCAAAGTTACAAAACATAAATCACCGAAAGAGGGAAAGGTTGAAGCAGCTAATTTTGCAGGGGACTCACTTTGCTTGGCCATGAAAATAAGTGGGCAGATCTGAACTCTGCTCTGCAGGAGTTGATGACTCAGGAGAGACACCTGAGCATGAGCTACAGAAGCGGTGAAATGGGAACATTACAACAATGCATTCTTTCCCACCTACATTATGTTTAGCTGCATTACATCTTATTCATTCACTAAAGAACAAAAAAAGCAGGCCGGGTGCGGTGGCTCATGCCTGTAATCCCAGCACTTTGGGAGGCCAAGGCAGGCAGATCACCTGAGGTCAGGAGTTCAAGACCAGCCTAGCCAACATGGTGAAACCCCATCCCCGCTAAAAATACAAAAATTAGACGGGGGTGGTGGTGGGCACCTGTAATCCCAGCTACTCAGGAGGATGAAGCAGGAGAATCGCTTGAACCCGGGAAGCAGAGATTGGAGATTGCAGTGATCCAAGATGGCGCCATTGCCCTCCAGCCTGCACAACACAGTGAGACTTCGTCTCAAAAACAAAACAAAAAAAAAAAGAAAAGAAAAGGTGTCATTTGTGGAAGACATCCTGGTATATATGCCATGGATTCTCTATCTATAGTAAATTTTAGAAATAGAATTTTTGAAAAATTTTAATTGCTTAAATGAGTCACAATGAAGTTTTAAAAAATTCATTCTGATTGCAGACTTTTGTGCTCTGGCTAACAGGAAGGATTAAGGAAGTAAGAAATAATAATTATTATTATGATAATAAAGTAGCTCATATTTCCTGAGTACTAACTACGTTCTAGGCAACTGTACTAAATGCTTTTAGTGAATCATCTTTTAATCTTAATTTTCACAATGTTCTTTAAGATAATCTTACCTGTCTGCCTTACCGAGGAGGAAACTGAATTGCCCAAGGTTCAACAGCTAACATAGGACAGAACTGAGATGGAAACTTCGGAATGTTGGATTCCAAATTTAGTGCTCTTAATTATTATACTTATAGATATATTATGTCTTAGGTATTTAGTTTTATATATACTAGTTAGTTTTAGTTTTAGTTTATATAGAAACTAGTTTTAGTTTTATATATTTTAGGGTGTCCAGTAAAACACTCATTATAGTCTAAATTTATAGGGCAGAGTTAGCAAATAGATGAGAGATAGAAGAGAAAAAATCAGAAAACTTCCAACATAATTATGATAAGAATAGCTATGACTTCTTGAATACATATATGTCAATTATAATTTATAAATTATAGATTATATAATTTACAATATGCATTATATAAAATATAAATTATATATAAAAACTATATATTATATATTATATATAAATTATATATATTATATAAATTATATATTATATACAAATAATATATAATATATAATTATATATAATATATAATTATATATTATATATAATTATATATAATATATAATTATATATTATATATAAATTATATATAATATATATTATATATTATATATAAATATATTATATATAATATATTATATATAAATTATATATATTATATATAAAAATTATATATTATATATAAAAATTATATATATTATATATAAAAATTATACATATTATATATAATTATTTTCCAAGTCTAGAATACTCTCACTGGATTATTGTGGCAGCCTTCAAACTGGTCACCCCTAATTCCTATCTCTGCTCTAGTAAATCCATTCCTGTACATTTCCATTAGACTTGTGGTCCTAAAATGCAGGTCATATCATTCTCTCCAATATTCTCAACCCAACATTTCTCAACATTTGCTTGACTGATAAAGGAAATACTTCTGAATATGGTTCTCTCTTTTTTTCTTTCTTTTCTTTTTTTTTTTGAAACAGAGTCTCGCTCTGTCACCCAGGCTGGAGTGCACTGGCACGATCTTGGCTCACTGCAAGCTCCGCTTCCCGGGTTCATGCCATTCTCCTGCCTCAGCCTCCCGAGTAGCTGGGACTGCAGGCGCCTGCCACCACGCCCGGATAATTTTTTGTATTTTTTTTTAGTAGAGACGTGGTTTCAGCGTGTTGGCCAGGATGGTCTCAATCTCCTGACCTCGTGATCCGCCCGCCTCGACCTCCCAAAGTGCTGGGATTACAGGTGTGAGCCACCGCGCCCAGCCTGAATATGGTTCTCAAGAACCCCCCAATCTAGTCTCTTACCCTAGTGCCTCCCTAGCACCCATGTGGACAACTTTGTTCAATGGTCACAAGGTCTGAGACCTTCGCTCACACCATGGACCCGACCTGTCCTGCTTTCCTGGCACAGTACAACATAGCGGGCGTGCATATGAACTTTGGAGTCAGTGAAACCTGGATTGGAACTCCAGCTCTGCCGCTTTTCAGTGGTAGGACTTGGACTACCTGTGTAGCTTTCCTCAGCCTTCTGTTCTTCATCTGAAAACATGCATTGTTGAGAGCATCCAGTGAAATCCCAGGAGCACTCCACTTAGCACACAGGATTCAGGAAACGGAAGCTGTTTTTGTTTGCCTTGGGGAATTCTATGACCTTTCTTAGATCCGGTTTTTGAGGACATCCAGGTATATAGGCCTCCCTCCACCTCGGTCAAGCCTCAGTCTCCATCATTGTCACACTCAGGCCTGACATTTGGCCTAAGCCCATACCCATGGTTCAGCTTTCCTCTTACTCCTAGTCCTGATATAATTCCAATCACCTCTTCCTAATGTGTACAGTAAAACGCTCAATATAGTCTCAATTTATAGGGCAGAGTTAGAAAAGAGATGAGAGACAGAAGAGAAAAAAAAATCAGAAAACTTCCAAGATAATTACGATCAGAATAGCTATAACTTCTCAAACACTATGTGGCAAATCCTGCTTTAAGTGTGTACGTGCGTAGCCATCCCTCCGGGTATGGAGAGGACTTATTCCAGAACCCCTGCCTATGTCCAAATCCAGGCATACCCAACTCCTACAATCAGCCCTGCAGAACTCCTGTACGAAAGTTGGCCCTGTTTATATGTGGGTTTCACAACCCGTGAATATGATATTTTTGATCCTCATTTTGGTTGATAAAAAAAAGCATGTGTAAGTGGACCTGTGTAGTTCAAATCCATGTTGTGCAAGGGTCAGCTGTATTTACTTAATAAATTTTCAAAAGAGTGGTGTAATTTTTAATGATCCCTTTTATATCTACTACTTAGAGAGATTAAATAACTTATAAAATGATGGAGCTGATAACTTCTTTTTAACTTTTTTACTTTTGGAGACATGGTCTCCCTCTGTTGTCCAGGCTGGCCTCAAACTCTTGGGCTCAAGTGATCTTCCAGTCTCAGCTTACCAAGTAGCTGGAGCCTGGTTTGACCCAAGGCAACCTGGCTTTAGGGCCTGGGTTCTGAGCGAGTACCTTCTCCCTCCATTCCCTGTCTGTTCTCTTTCCTCAATTCTCTGTCCCTGCCATTTATACAAACTCTGGGGTACAGCACAGATCTCTGGTTTTCACCCCCACGTGCCAGACAGGCGGCTCATCCACTCCTTGTTTTGCAGTCAGCTCAGCAAAACCAGTTGTGGTGCTTGGCTGGCTCTGTCCTTTACGTCAACTTCATTTCCACTGTTGTCTCGATTCACCTGAACTTATGAATTTAAAATCACTTATCGCATGTGGTGAAAGGAAACGTCTCCATTTTCTATCAGTTTTGTATTTGAAGTAGCATCCATGCTGGAGCTTCAAAGAATTCATTATAAATATTCGACGGCAGCCAGAGCTTGAGACTCTTGGATGCTTGGAAAAAAACACCTAGAAAAACTCCTGGTGAAAAATATTTCCAAATTACTCTATCATTATAATGATTCTATCATTATCTGCAAGGATAGGCTGGGTTTGGGTCCTGGGAAACTTAGAGAGGTTTTTAGGAAGAGCTATTTCAAATGACTTTTCCACCCTATTTCCCCCCTGACCCCTTAAAAGTCTGAATAAATGAAAGACGTCAACCTTTCCATATGCAGTTACAGTCTAGGATCTGGGATATTTTATTTTATATACTTGCCGGGTCTTAGGATAAGCTGCACAGTGAATCAATACGAGAAAAGCCAATCTGTTCAAGATTGTTGAAGTTAAGATTATTGAAGATTATTTCATGCTGAAAATAGAACATATATATATATATTTCTGATTGATAGGATTTTAGGTGGATTTCATTTCCCCCACCCTACTTCCTATACTTTTTAGCTTTTCTAGAAAAGCTATTTACAGAAAAAGTAAATATCTAAGGGAAAATCAATCATTTGATGACTTTAGTGGAAAAACTCTGAACTAGAAGTTTTGAGTGTTAGATACAGTTTTAACTCTGTGTTAACTTTGTACAAGTCTTTCGGCATCTCAGAGCCCAAACTTTCGGGTCCTCATAACATGTGGGTTGGATGGAGCTGTGATGTTTGGACTTCAGGCCCCAAACTCCAGGGTTTCCCCAAGAACCTCTGACATTCCCTAACCCCTTAGCCCTGAACCACCCCAGGTTTCTACCAAAACGGCTCTGTGTTATCTATTACATGTTTTACCTTTTAAGATTCCCCATACTATTTCTATTTAAAAACACTTGACTTATAACAAAAAAGTTTGACAATTTCTGGGCTAGGTGTCTTCTCACCTCTGATTTCATAATCCTCTTGTCAATACTATAGCTCATGACGACTGCAGGATCTCCCAGAACTTTCTACAGTGATCCTTCCTGGGGGCAATGAAACTCACAGAATTGGTCTGCAATAATTAACTTTGCTTAGCCGCTTCCCAGACTTTTTTCTTAAAATAATTACTTGCTGCGGGGTTAGTCTTACGAGTAGATAAAATAGGACTAGGTAGTCTGCTCCTCAAGAGACCCTAGATACTCACCATTGGCTGAAATTCCCCGGACATTCATTTATGCTCTATTCCAATTTAGGTGTGAATTAGTTTCAACACATCTTTTGAGATAGGAGGAGAGAGGGAAAAATAACAGTGGGAACCTAGGGATATAGCACATCAGATGATGGGGAAAATGGTGAAGAAAGGAGAAGAAAAGAAAATTGATGACACGTTCTACTTATGTCATACCTTATCCATATTTGGACCTGGTCTTCATGGTCACCATCTCCATGCTTGTGAGCTTCTACCTTCAAATATGCCTGGCTTCTAACACAACACAACACAACACAACACAACACAACACAACACAACACAACACATCTCTCCTTGTGAATAATGCCCATAAACTCTTCACGGAGCAAAGCACAGAGGTATATTCTCTTCCTCTTCCCTTCCTCTTCATTTTGGGATATCCTCTCAAGAGCATCTTGTCTAATTTTAGACATATCCCCCATCAATTATTGGATGATCATCATTACTCAGCTATTTATAGAACTTATTGAAAAAAATTAAGCTGCTTTTACTGGACTTAAGTCCAACCCATAGACTACCATGCTTTTTGGGAATAGAAGATGCACGTTTCCTCCCAGTTAAGTACCTTTTGGGAAAACGCAGGATGCAAAGGAGCTCAGAAAAAGCTACAAGAAAAGAACACAAGTGAGGTGGTCCATAGATTGGAAGATTCTTTCCTAAATGACGGAGCCTAAGGTTTCCTCACCAGCTGTAAGTCTCCTGGAATACCTTCACAGCATGCAGCTTAATCACATTCAACAGATGCACTGGGCCAGACACGGTGACTCACGCCTGTAATCCCAGTACCTCGGGAGGCCAAGGCAGGCAGATTACTTGATGACAGGGCTTTGAAACCAGCCTGGCCACCATAGTGAAACCCCATCTCTACTAAAAATACAAAAACTAGCCGGGTGTGGTGGCGCAGGCCTATAGTCCCAGCTACTCAGGAGCCTGAGGTAGGAGAATCACTTGAACCCGGGAGGCGGACACATTGAGTAATTCCCTACTTATTTCTCATTCACCCAGATCTTCATTGCACAGGTATGTCAGGGTGCTCTGGCCACAGAGGGCCAAGAACCAAGCCAACCTCCCACAATGCAGTGGTTATCTCACAACCCAAAGTTTGAAACGCTTTGGAAATTAAGGGACTTTTAGTGGGAAGGGACACTTCAGAGAAGCTTTTCCTTGTAAATTTTCTCAATTTTATCCACAGCAAGTATCTGAACTTCAAAAGCTTACTCAAATTAGATGGATTTGGCTTCTAGTACAACTTTCTTGAGTCTTGAAGATAGTGAGAAAAAAAAAAAAAGTCCTGCAGAAATGAATTGCGAAGAGAAGGGCTTAGGTGTTCTCATCTGGGCATGTAGCCCTTAAAGAGATCTGACAGCTCAATTTTCCAATATGATATGCAGGAAATATGAAATTAGCTCTCAATTATATCTGGTACAGTGATTATGTGCATGGGAGGTTTCATGTGGGGCAACCTGTCACAGCCACTTTCTGAAGCTTTATTTTCCTGGAATTGAAAACCTAGCCTATAAGAAATTGAAAGCACTTAGGAGAAAGTTGGAGGGAGGAAAGGATTTACTTTTTGTTCTATGTGGGTGTCGTTCCTATCTAATTTCATAACAGAAGCCTCTCCGTCACATAGGTGCCTTGGCCAACAGCAGGCCCTAGTGCTGAAGTGAAGAGATGGCCAGCATCCACCCCGACATGCTTCATTCTCTTCTCCATGTAAGAAAACATTCATTTTAATCAGATCAGCAATATGCCCATCTAATCTAAAATATTGTACAAATGCATCCTCACTCAGATGTGTTCTGTGACTAAGCTTTACCTAATGGGGTCTTAATAGAAATCTCCTGAAACAGGTAGGGGGTAACCTTCTCTCTATTTTTCCTACTGCAGCCTGGAATACAGATGTGATGCCTGGATCTCAAGTAGCCATTTGGGGCCATGAGGTGATCCACTGAGGTTGGTGGAGGAGCAAAATTATACCAGAGGCCTGGGTCTCTGTTGACTACAGAACTTCCAAAACAGCCCTGGATTAACTACCTGCAGACTGTTTTTGTCACAAAAGAGAAATAAATATCTATCCTGTTTAAGCCACTATCAGTACATCTAGTAAGCATTAGTTTTTTTATTATGTGAAGCTGAATGTAAAATGAACTGATATCATTAGTGTATTTATTTCAAATATCAGGCTCTCATTAGTACATAATTGCTAAGATAAGGCAGCACACTCTAAGGGGCACCTTATTTCACTTGCCCGCCCTATGGCCATGGTCATTATTGGAATAATTAGTTGGAAGGTCACTGAGATGTTTTTCTTCCCTCCCTCCCTATCATCTATCTTTTTTCTATGACAATGAGTAGAATTTTTTAAACTCTAAATTTCATAAAGATCACATTGAAATGATGAATTTAAAATGGCTGAACCCATCCTAAGCTAAAAGAATTACGTACTGTCAGCGATTCCTACTAAGCCGAAGTCAACCAACTGCAGATAAGGTATGGTAAGGTACCAGTTCCTCCTTGCTGTGAATTGGAGCAAATGCTGGCTTACAGAAAGGTCTTCTCTCATTTTCCCCCCATGTTTTATGTGCTTCCCACATTCCTCCTGCCATCGAGGTCTACATCGCCATCAAGGTCTACACTGCCATTGAGGTTACGCTGCCATTGAGGTCTACACTGCCATCAAGGTTACACTGCCATCGACGTTACACTGCCATGGGGGTTACACTGCCATTGAGGTCTACACTGCCATCGAGGTTACACTGCCATGGGGGTTACACCGCCATTGAGGTCTACACTGCCATCGATGTTACACCGCCATTGAGGTCTACACTGCCATCGATGTTACACCGCCGTTGAGGTCTACACTGCCATCGAGGTTACACTGCCATTGAGGTCTACACTGTGGTGCTCACTTCCCTGCTCTAGATCTCTTACTTTGATTTACACCAGACCTCAGTCTCTGCCCATATAATTGCTCAAGTCTAGAACCCCAATCTCCTTCTCTACGCGGGTTTCCTTTCTTTCCAGATGCTCTACTCCCCAGAAAGGGAAGGTGAGGCCACACAGAGCCTATCTATGCCTTCCTGTCCCTGAGGCTCTACGGTGGCCCCGCTCAGTGGCCCTGGCCCCATCTGTGCTATAACCCCAGCCCGACCTGAGTAGAAAGGCCAGTGAGACACAAAGCCAAGAGAATTTCCCCAGCCACTCTGGTCTCCACGAGCCAGTCCCAGCACTCAGAATGCTGAGGTTAGAGCAAGGGAAATTGCCAACCTTCGGCCAGTGTGGGCCCATGAAGCTGGCGATTTCATGTGGTTCAACTTAGTCATAGAGCTCTCACTGTGTGTGGCTCTCCCATCCAGGGAAAACCAAACCATCTCAGGCAAGCCTAACAGAGCAGCTGCCTTTGAAAGATTCTGAGTTGAGTGTGGTATGGGGGCAGGCCTGAGAAGTGTGCCCTTAGATACCTTCAAGGGCTCTGGGCAGTGTTTGAGGGATCCAGATGAACTCAGTTACACCAAGCTCTCCCCCACTGTGGCGGGACTTCTGGTCATGGGGTCCCCACACCGCAGGGCCCTTCCATCATCCCAGATCCTTACGCGTGGAGTCTCTCTCATTCTCACAACCTCAGCTTACATGTTCCACTTATTCATCACTGCATCTCTGGCGCCGAGCCTGGACCATAAGATATGGGTCATTTGAAGAGCTATATGTTGTAGCTCTTTTCACGGTCACTTGTTTTCTTCAGGCCTCCTGACACCCAATAAATTTATTGTCATTTATAAGCTTGAAAACAATAAGTTTAAGCAATAAAATAAAGTTTGTTAGATGGCTGGGCATGGTGCATCATGCCTGTAATCCCAGCACTTTGGGTGGCCAAGACCAGAAGATCACTTGAGCCCAGGAGTTTGAGACCAGCCTGGACAATATAGCAAGACCCCATCTCCACAAAAACAAAAATAAAAAATAAAAAATAAAGTTTGTTAGATATGCATTTCCATATCTTCTCTCTATAAAATTATTATATAATAGAGTTACTATAAATAATTTTAATGGACTATTATATAAATTAATACATTGTCACTTATAACATTGTAGTTTACATCGCTAAAAGATAGAGATTTAAAGAAAACGACCATAATGCCATTCTTATACAATAATTTCTTAATATTCTAAAATGGTGCTTAGACTTTCCTAATTGTGTGTGTGTTTTTGAAAAAGTTGGTTTGTTTGAAGCAGGATCCAAATAAGGTCCATAAATAGTGATTGACTGGTATGTCTCGCTTCACTTTTAATCTATAGATTTCCCCAATTTCTTTCTTTATTCTTGCAAATCTTTTTGAACACATTGGGTCATTTGCTTTTACAGTTTCCTGTAATCTGGATTTTACTAATTGAATCTCTGTGGCGTTGTTTATCATGTTCCTCTGTTTCCTGTATTTCTTGTAAATTTGGCAAGACTACATTGTCAGTGGTGGTATCTCCTTCCACCCAGGGTTATATATGTCTGGTTTGCTCTCTTTTTGTGATATCATCATCTGTTGATCTCTGCCTAACTCCATTAATTCTTTAGGGATTGCAAATGTTGTCATTCTTATTCTATCATTCCTATATCATTTATTAGTTAGAATATACCCACAACAGGAAACTCCCCTTTATTCACCGATTTTCAAAATTCACCAATTTTTACCATGCCTAGCATCATCCAAATGTGGCTGATGAATTTATTTAAAGCATCATTATTCATTTATGGAGTCAAACAAATTTGCTATGTTTCAATTCATCCATTACAGTTTTATCCTAATTTGGGATCAAATTGTCTGACCCCAGGAATAAGAACTATTCCGTTTCTCCTGAATCTGTTTGAAACACTCTTAGTAGTCATTTAATTTCTTTGCTTCCTGGTGTGACCATTTATTTAAGGGGATTGGTTCTTTTTAGTGGGAAATATTATCTAGATCCACCACTGGGGAGTGAGGAATACTAATTACTACTGGATTGGTTGTTTCTAGGACTTTGCAGGGTACAAAATTGGGACATTTAAACTATTTTCTTTTAAGTATGAATTAAGTCATACATTTATGCTGGTACTTCCATTTCAAAATCAGGACTAGAGTTTTACATAATCTCATCAATTTCCTTTTTCTCGCATGATAAAAATCTGGATCTCAATGTCACCAACACCATTTCTCACTTGCTTTATCCACACTACTCACATGACAGCCTCAGAAAAGCAAAATCACCACTACCAACACCAAAGTGACTGGTAATCATTTCAGATTTTTTAAAAAAGATCTTTCTGTCTTTTGGGATATATAACGAAATCGCTATGACATAAAAGTTGCTTTGCAGTTTGGAGATTTCTGAAGGAACTTAAAATCGAGCTACCATTTGACCCAGCAATCCCATTAGTGGATATATACCCAAAATAAAAGAAATCATTCTAGCAAAAATACACCTACACTTGTATGTTTATCACAGCACTATTTACAACAGCAAAGACATGGACTCAACCTAAGTGCCCAGCAATGGTGGGCTGGATAAAGAAAATGTGGTACATATACACTATGGAATACTATGCAGCCATGAAAAAAATTGAAATCATGTTCTTTGCAGCAACATGGATACAGCTGGAGGCCATTATCTTGAGCAAATTAACGCAGGAACAGAAAACCAAATATTGCATGTTCTCACTTCTAAGTGGGAGCCAAACACTGGGTACTCATGGACATAAAGATGGGAGCAATAGATACTGGAGACTACTAGAGAGGGGAGAGAGGGAAGGGACAAGGGTTGAAAGACTACCTATTGGGTACTATGCTCACTATCTGGCTGACAGGATCATTTATAACCCAAACCTCAGTGTTACACAATATACCTGTGTAACAAACCTGCATGTGAACCCCCAAATCTAAAATAAAAGTTGAAATTGTAATAAAATAAACCAAAAGTTGCTTTAAATAGTTCCTCCCTGTGTGTTTATGCCATCAACCGATGTATATTTAGGATTTTTAAAAAAATATTTAGGAGTTGTTTAAAGTTAACTTTTTAATATTTATGCAACATGTTTATATCATTCTAAATCTCTGAGACAAGATACAGCCAAAGCTCATAGCTTCTATCATTATCTCATTCACTTTGCTGCATCATTTTTCCTGTGGGTACCAGTTAACCATTCTGTGTTTGTGATTGGTGAACTTTGCTGTATTTTAAAAATATAAATAAAAGTGTGTATATATTCATATCTTCCCTTTTCTAGAAAACAGCATACACTTTCTCACCTCACTTTTGCATATAATAATATATCCTGAAAATCACTCTATGGTTGTACATAGAAGAGTTGCTCATTTCTTTTTAGAGTTATGCGATATTCTTTCATGCGGCTGGACCACAACTTATTTACTCAGACACCAATGGATAGACTTTTGGGTTATTCCAGGTTGCTTTTCTTTTGCTATGATAAATAATGCTGCAAAGAGTAGCCTTAGGAATAAGTGTTTTTGTATTTTTGGCAATCCTTCTTAGGGGCAGATTTCCAGAAGTGGACCAAAGAGTAAATGCATATGTGACTTTGCTATACATGTTGTCAAATTCCCTTTCATAGAAGCTGTACCTTCTTACATTCCCACCAGCAATCTCTGCAAGTGCCTCATTCTTCACGGTCTCTCCAATAAAATTCATTGCCAACCTGTGGGCTTTTTTTCCCTCTGTAGAGAGAAATGGCATTTTCAAGTTGCTTTAATTGGCATTTCTCTTACTATTAGCGAGACTAGCATCTTTCTTAGGTTTCAGTTCTATTTTCAGATAAATGCATTTTAAAACAACTCATAAGCTATGCATCATTACTTAGCCTTAATTTATGGGTTGTATTTTGTGATACTGATTAAGTGCATTTGAGCAGACTATTCAGCAGATCCTTGGGGGCACTGATCACCAAATCTGTCTGAAGGTTCTAGGAATCTCTTCTACTTTAGGACAGCACACTTGAGAAGTAGTATTATGAGGACTGAGGTTTAAACTCTTTGGCATATCTGGGGTATGTGATTGGAAATGGGTTTGAATTGGAATGTTGCCTTAATGAACATGTGTATACAGCTTCACTATTTACTCTAATGAGAATTCTGTACCAACACAAACCAGATACCTCTTCATCAAGAACTTAACCCAATTAGGGAGTCCTGTTTAGCAAAAAGAAGGACTGGGGAAATGGTTTGTTTAAAACAGCCTTGGAGAAAGAACACACTTAAAGGTTGGGTTTTCGCATAGGAAAAATAAGACAGAGAATTGAAGAATCAATGATATGCCCCTCATATTTGCTAAAGAGATGAAATAGAACGAATTCCTGAAGGGCAGGGATAAAATGAAAAAGGACTGATAGAAGAAAATTACTCCATAGAAACAAAAACAAATTCAATGGGGAAAAGTAGAAAGAGGCAAGAGCAAAATTCCTATGGACTCCTACAATCTCAAAGTCTCTGGCTGCCATGAGACCTTCCCAGATCTTTGTAGGTTATGTAATTTTTCACACTTTTCTGACTTATTGATAAGGTCACCCATTTTTGCACTTTATTGATTACATTCAATTTACCACCTTATTGTTCATATCCTATCTCTTATTACTTTCTAATTGTTTCACTTACATGAAAGGCTCTCCAAGGGTTGAAGAGCCCAAGAGATTCCAAGCTCCTCAGCCTCTGGAAGATTAGACATCTACATAGTTTCTTGACTGAGAAACAAATATGGACTAGGGAGATACTGGTTGAATAATAGCATCTCAGAAAAAAAAAAAGCCTCCAAAGAAGCTTATCAGAAGAAGCAATGGGTGAGATATTGTACCCTGCAAAACCTGAGAAGGAATCATTCATTTGTTCTCTTCCATAGTCAGTTCCTTAGTAGACCATAATTTCCAGTTTGTTTCACTGTTGGATGAAAGTTACAAAGAAAGTGAAAGTTCTGCAAAGAAGGAGAAGAGAGTAGCAAAAGAATGTAAAATGAGTGTTACACGAAAAAGTCAACAGATATATAGCTGTTTCTTTTAAAGAACATAAAAATAGAGTGTCCCAATTACTGTCATCCCCTGCACTTAAATTTGAACATATTCTCCTGCCGCAGAACAAAATACATAATCCAGTGTGTTTCCCTTTGTGTCTAAGCTGCCAGAAAAATTGGAGCAAAATTCATCAAGAATTTGTGTCAACTTCTCAATGTAATGCCTAGAAGTTTACATTATTTCCAGTTCTTAAAAATGCTTTGACCAGGTTCGGTGGCTCACGCTTGTAATCTCAGCACTTTGGGAGGCTGAGGTGGGCAGATCACTTGAGGTCAGGAGTTTAAGACTAGCCTGGCCAACATGGAGAAACCCTGTCTCTACTAAAACTACAAAAATTAGCCAGGTGTGGTGGCGGGCGCCTGTAATCCCAGCGACGCAGGTGGTTGAGGCAGGAGAATCGCTTGAACCGGGAGGCAGAAGTTGCAGCGAGCCGAGATCAGGACACTGCACTCCAGCCTGGGCCACACGGCAAGACTCCGTCTCCCTCCCCCAAACTCACCAAAAAAAAAAAAAGTAAAAAAGGTTTTGAACTCGGGAGGCTAAGGTGGGAGGATCACTTGAGCTCAGGAGGTCAAGGCTGCAGTGAGCTGAGATTGCACCACTATATTCCAGGCTGGGCAACAAAGCGAGATGCTGTAAAAAAAAAAAAAAAAGAAAAAAAAGCTATTTTCTTTATTTTTAAGTGTTTTATCCATGAGCCATAGAAAATACTACAGATGTGGTTAAAAAAAAAAAAAAAACAAGTACGCATACACAAACTGCTTTCCAATATAGAAGAAGGATTTTGTAAAAAGGTCATCCAAAACCTTATGTCTAGTTTAGAAGATCAAATAAGGAGAAACTGATTCATGAAAATAATGAAAAGAATTCACTCAAAAGAAAAAAAATTCCTTCTTGCCCATGATCAAATGTGGAAACGGGGGTGCTGACACGGACATCCCTGTCTTTGAAAACAGTAAACTTGAGAGATTTTATAAATTGTAAGTGATCTGTAAGGCTATTCTCTTTTATAATTATTCAAGATGAGAATGCAGAAATAAACATTCGGGACAATGGAGGCATTCACCCATTTATTGAGTGGTCCATCTAGTCACCTGAAATATATTAGAGCAGCTTTCTTGCTAACAAAACAAAGGAAAACAAAAACCTGTAAATTCCTTGTTATCTGAAAACCACTGCAGAGGCATTTTTCTTCTGCCACCATTGAAATGTTTTAATCTGCCAAACATACCTCAGAATTCTTTCACAAGCAGTTACTTTTTTCATTTTAATGGTTATTTAAATTTTTTAGTTCTGTGTATTCTATTTTATTATTATTATTTGTTTTAGAGATAGCGTCTCCTTCTGTCACCTAGGCTGAAGTGCAGTGGTGCAGTCATAGGTCACTGCAGGCTTGAATTCTTGGGCTCAAGCTATCCTGCCTCAGCCTCCCAAGTATCTGGGACTAAAGGCATGCTAAAAATTTTTAAGAAATGTGAGAAAGTACACATATCATAAAATTTACCTTCTTTATTTTTAAGTTCAGTAGCGTCAATTACATTTATGTTGTTGTACAAGTAATCGCCTAAACATTTTCATCTTGCAAAACAGAAACTTTGTATCCATTAAACGATTATTCCCTCTCTACCCTAGCTTAGCCCCTGATAACTACCATTCTGCTTTCTGTCTCTGCGAATTTGACTCTTCTAGGAATTCATGTAAGTGGAATCCTACATTATTTCTTTTTATGACTGGCTTATTTCACTTAGCATAATGTCCTCCAGGTGCACAGGCAATATTTTACCCTCGATTTATTTATTCTGCTTTTTAAAATCACGAGTCCGTCTATGCCATGGGTTTCCCTGAGGCATGGATCCACTGAGAATGATGAAATAACATCCCAAGCTGTGATTTGGCTCAAGGCTTTATTGTTGCCATTGGACAGTTATAAAATGCCCAGAGGTTTAGCTCAGGAATTACTTCACCTTACACAGTCCTCTACCCTGCAGGGATAGCTAAGCTTGCAGCACTACGGTTAGGGAAAGATCAAAGTACAGAAGTCATTAAGAATGAATTTTAATAAAATTAATCCATCAATTCATTGTGGATTAATTCATCCACAATGAATTCATACATATAAGAAATGTCTATGAAACATACCTACTAGGGGCAATGCATTATGTCATGTACCAAAAAGAATAAGCCATGATCCTGGCAGGGAGAAATCTTATTGCAAGATTAGGTAAATATATTTTTGAGTAGCATAAGAGGTGGTTACAGGATTTTATGACTAACTGACAAACTAATGACAAAAAATTAAGTGGTGTGTGCTGTGGAGGGGGAGGACATCCTGCAGGGCAGGTGGAGGAGGGAGTAGGATTCATCCACAGCTCCTAATCCATTGTAGATACTCCATGATTATGGAAGGAAGGAAGGAAGGAAGGAAGGAAGGGAGGGAGAGGAGGGGAGGGGAGGGGAGGGGAGGGAGGCAGGGAAGGAAGGAAGGGAGGGAAGGAAGGGTGGGAGGGAGGGAGGGAAAAAGACAAACAGAATGATGAAATAGCTTTATGGCCCAGGGAATAGAGTGAGCAAATGCTTGGTGTTGAGAAAATGCACAATTAATTTGAGAAACGGTGAGCAGACTCGTTTGTCAGAAGGAAGGGTAGAAACACAGAAAGATGTTGGTAAGGGGGCCAGCCATGGAATGTGGCCCAGCTGGGGAGGGCCCAGAGCAGTCAAGTCCATGTTTGAATTTAATTCTCTAACTAATTAGGAGCTGTGTAGATCAGTGAGCAGCAGTAACATGATTAATGTGGCATTTTAGGAGGATTAATCTGGCAGGTGTGCCTGATGGAGGAGCACAGAGGAGAGGGTAGAAGATGAGAGAGCAGTTTGCAGCGGTCTCGATGTGGTTTTGTCTGTATTTTCTTGCAATTGATTTCAAAAGAATAAAATAGCTTTCAAGAGATAACAATAGCTCCACCAGGACCTCACCCATCTTCACACTGGGCTTTGCTTATAGGAGGGAATGATTAAACTTTCTTTCTTTTTTTGAGATGGAGTCTCACTCTGTAGCCCAGGCTGGACTGTAGTGGCGCCATCTTGGCTCACTGTAACCTCTGCCGCCCAGGCTGGACTGTAGTGGCGCCATCTTGGCTCACTGTAACGTCTGCCTCCCAGGTTCAAGTGATTCTCCTGCCTCAGCCTCCAGAGTAGCTGGGATTATAGGTGTCTGCCACCACAGCTGGCTACTTTTTGTGTTTTTGGTACAGACGGGATTTCATCATGTTGGCCAGGCCGGTCTTGAACTCCTGACCTCGGTTGATCCGCCTTCCTCGGCCTCTCAAAGTGCTGGGATTACAGGCATGAGCCACTGTGCCCGGCCCCCTGATTAAACTTTTTTTCTTTCCAAATTCAAAAGGAAACTATGCTTCCAACTCCCCCTTCCCTCAGTGTGTGTAATTATTACAATTACAGAGACAGACAAAGAGGTTATTAAATAATGGCTCGGTGTAAGTGCGGGTTAAGAGTGAAACGCTCACTGAGAGGGCAGTCCTGAGCAGCCTGGAGGGGAAGGAGCTTGGGGACTTAGTACAGGTTCAGACTGGAATCCCCTACAGAGTTGTATTCTGTGGACTTAGGAGAAAACCAGCTCAAAGAATCCTGCCTGGTGTGCTGATTTTCATTTCATTTGTCATCATTATTATTGTATTTTCAAAAATAGATATACATAGATACATCGTTTAAAAGTTATACAGTTGACTCTTGAACAATGCGGTTGAGCTGCCAGGGTCAACTTACATGTGAATTTTTTTCTGCCTCTGCCACTTCTGAGACAGCAAAACCAACCTCTCCTCTTCCTCCTCAGCCCACCCAATGTGAAGATGAGAAGGATAAAGGCCTTTATGATGATCCAGACCCACTTCCACCTAATGAGTAGAAAATATATTTTCTTCCTTGCAATTTTCTTAGCAACATTTTCTTTTCTCTAGCTTACTTTATTGTGAGGATAAAGTATAGAATGCATAGAACATACAAAATACCTGTTAAGTGGCTGTATGTGTTATTGATAAGGCTTCTGGTGAAGATCAACAGTAGACTATTAGTAGTTAAATTTTGGGGGAGTCAGAAGTTATACCTAGATTTCTGACTGAAAGGGGTATCAATGCCCCTAACCCCTATGTTGTTCAAGGATCCACTGTACATAAAAAAGCCATTTTCAGAAATTATTTGTTGCTTATTTCTTCAAGTTATCCAAATCAAAGGCTATTTAGTAACACTCTAATTGGTCAAAGGCTATTGTAAAGCCCTAATTGGAAATGTGTGTGTGTGCGTGCACGCGTGTGTGTGTGTGCAGCCATTGTTCTCCTCTTCCTCTTCTTTCTCCTCCTTCTCCTCCAGCAGGTTCCTATTATTGAAAAGCACACCTTTATCTGTACCTGAATAATCTGGGAGTCACATCTCCGAGACTCTGCTGCTCTGCATCCCACCTCACCCCCAGCCCATCCTATCGCCAAGGATGCAAGAGCTATTGTGAGTTGGCCAGACTCCAGCACGGCATAGCCTTGGCCTGCAGTCTCAGTAGGGGGTACCTTCAAAGGCTCAAGCAGACGTACTTGTGGGTATGGCTGCTTTTGGAAATTTTGTCTTCTCCCTGTGGCTTCTCTGAAAGGTCACTCACTGCCGACTGTGTGCGCCACCAAAAGTTCTGGGAAGATGACTTGGGCTAGTTTCCTGCAGACTTGGGTGGATTCATTCCCAATTCCTTTTGTTTATTTTCCTCAGGCTCTCTTCTCTGTGAGTAAGCTCTGGCCTTTCCACCAGCCAGGTCCTACTTCGGAGACACAGGTAGGGCTTAAGGAGCCTCATTTGAGCCAGCTGGGGTCCCAGGGCTCACTTCCATTGATTTCAAAAACCCAAGGAAGAGCCAGCAGAAAGGGCATATACCCATGCTCCAAAGCTTCTGTCCATCATTTGGAAGATGGTTCTTCAAGTCTTCACTTGGAATGGATTTATTCCTATTTTTAGCCATAATTCTAATAAGCCCATTTTTCTGTTTCCTCAATTCTCATTCATTTACCACCTGTAATGTAGGAGAGGAAGACCCAAAAAGAGCAGAAAGGAATGACCACTGCAAATTTGACAATGAGGGAGGGGCGTGGAGGAAGACTCAATGCAGAGATGGCGGCCAGAGAACCACTCCCTAAAACCCCAGCTATCAGATGAAAGAGAGAATGGCCCAATGCCTCTTTGGGGTCAGCTGACATTTTTTTGGAGAAATTTGAGAGGTACCAAACAGGGAAGAAATCTGAGTGTCTAGGCTTAAGCCCCTTTCAGAGAGTTTCAGAATCCTGCAGATCCGCCGGTAGGCATCTCAGCCTGCAAAATCCCATTTAAGCTACCGGGATTAGCACATGCTGAGGGGTTCAGCACTGGATCCATGCCGGCCCTCTGCATACTGAATGCCAAAGAGCAAGTTGTGAGTGGATGTGGAAGAAGGTACTGAAGTACTGTGGGAGGAGAAAGAATGGGATAGAAAGAGTGGGCACACAGTGACATAAGACATGACTGCCTACCTGCTGCCCATACACTCACTCCCCCACCCACCAAGCAAGCCTCTTACACCACCTAGGATATTCCAGAGACTGTGCTGTGTTCTAAGGAGACCCAATGAGAGCCTGTCCCCTGGAAGCTTGCAGTCTAGAGCAGGTCACCTTCAAAATCCAATGTGTGTTTTATAGTAACAGCGCACCTCATTTCAGAGTCACTCTGCAAGTGGCAATAGACACGTGTGCTGATGGCTACTGCACTGCACACTGCAGGTGTAGGCAAATCTGGCTATTCCTTGATCACAACTAGTGCAAAAGTCCCAGGCCATCTGTGGTTGGCCTCTTATCACTTATTTCATAGCTCTCACAAAATCACAAATATATACGAAAAATAATAATTACTCTTCCCTAGTTAGCTATACTATGACTAGTCTTAGAGTCTTCTTCCCAGAGATGAGGATATTGCTTATATAATTGTTCTCCTCTCCCTTACTCGTAGACATTGATAAAGTTTGGATATTTGTCCCCTTTTAATATCATGTGGAAATGTGACTCCCAGTGTTGGAGGGAGGGCCTGGTGGGAGATGTTTGGATCATGGGAAAGGATCCTTCATGAGTGGTTTGGTGCTGTCCTTGGGGTAATGCGTGAGTTCTCACTCTTAGTTTGCACAAGACCTGGTGGTTAAAAAGAGCCTGGTACCTCCCTCCCCGCTCTCTCTTGCCATGTGACATCCCTGCCCCCTCTCCATCTTCCACCATGATTGGAAGCTTCCTGAGGTCTGCACCAGAAGCAGATGCCAGTGCCATGGTTCTTGTCTGCAGAACCAGAATAAGCCTCCTTTCTTATAAATTACCCAGCCTCAGGTATCTCTTCATAGCAATGCAAATGGACTAAGACAGACATCAACATAAAACACCACTGAGCTCCTTGGAAGCCCACACCCTTAACTATCAGCATTGCTGGCTGTATAGCATTCTGTGAAAGAAGCATTGCCCATAATAAACACTCAATAAATAGCTTTGAGTGAATGGCTGAAGAGGTAGTTGGCAAGCATCATTTTCAAGGCACTAGGAAAACAGGACCAATATTCAGAAACACATCAGATCATGCGTGCCTTAGTTGCTTTTCTCCTCGGGCTATTGCACCTTCTGTGCATGCAAATGGAAGGGTTGGTTATGAAAATTGCATGCCTTGCGTCATTACTCTGTTCTATTAGAAACCAGACCCGAAAGAAACACAGGGACATGTTTCACTTCAGAAACGTGTGTAGCATATGTTAGGAAACCCTGAAAACCGCCACGACAGTTTATTGTTCACCTCGGATTCAAGCAAAGAATGCACACTGGTGGGTTGTTTTTCCATGTTCATTCCTCTGTTAAGATCACATTGAGCCCATTGGAATGGGTGGATTGAACAGAAATAATGCAGTGTTTTATTTCTTGTGTATTCTACCTTGGCTGAAAGCAGATATGGAGAGTTACCGCCAACCTTTGCTTGCCTTGGGGTCCACCAAGTTCTGATGCTACAAATAAAAAAGGCTTGACAGCCGAGATGGCCATAGGGGTGGAGGAAGCCTTACAATCACAGGGTCTGGGGGCTAAAAAGAGACTCAGTGGGTTACAGAACTCAGCTTCCTCACCACGGAGAGACCCCGTTTATAGCAGCTTTAAAAACAAGCAGTAAACAAATGCCATGTTATAAAAATACTTGCCCAGTCCCCTGGCCCTCCATAAATAAGACAGTGAACTCAAACCAGCACCTGACATAATTTATCTTCACCTGCCATAATTTTTCCTTGCTTCCAGAAGAGAGGAAATGGCTATTGGCCTAGCAAATCTATACCATCCAAAGAAGAGGTATCTAACTTCCTGTTATGTTGCATGTCTTGGTGCTGAAATTTACTTGTGCTTTCTTGGTGTGTTTTTGGTTAAAAGCAGGGCTCTGTGGCCACTGGGAGAATGTCCCTAGCAGACCTCCTGCAGCAGAGCTCATCACTGATTGAGGGCCCAGGGCTATGCATTGAAATGCATCTCTGAGGCCCTTGCACTGAGGCCCTGCCTCCTGTGGGCTGTTCCATGTCAGTGACTGAGTACAGCAGAGATACCTAAGGTAGCTGATTCCTGGAAGACACTGGCATTTCCCCTAATAAAATCCTTGCATGAGGAAGTTTGTCTTGGTGTCTTCCTGGAGGACCCAGACTAACATGGACTCTATTCCGTGAATCCAGAAGAAGGCAAGAGTCCATCACAAGGCAGAGCCTGAACAGTGCCTAGCATGTGACAGGCACTCAAGAAATATTTACTGAATGAATGAGAGAGCCTCCAACAGCTAATGAGGTGGCCCTAGCAAGGAGGATGGATCTTTTTATAAAATTGTACAAGCAACAACCTGTTGGCCTCCCATCATTGGGACCAGTGCCCTCTACTTCTGAGCTAGCAGGAGCCCCATTTCCTAGAAGTTGATAGGGGTTTCTCATGTCATGGAGATGCAGACTCTGGGTCTCTGAGATTCTCACTTAGCATTTAGCAGCCTGCTTCATTGAGCTCAGGGTTCCCAAAGCATCAGACAATGAGAAGAGAAAGGAGGCCCCAGCCAAATGGCAGCATTGCTAGGTGAAGGCTGAAGGTCACTAGAAGCAAGACAGGCTGGTCACCTGTGGGAGAGAGAAGGTGGAAAGAGGATGTAAGGAGAATGGAAGTAGAGTTTGAAGAGCTGGCTACATTCATTCATTCAGTCAATATTTCTTGAGTACCTGTCATGTGCTAGGTGCCTTTCAGGCCGTGCCTTTTGATGGACTTTTGCCTTCTTCTGGGTGAGCAGAAAGGAGTCCTTGTGAGTGTAGGTCCTCCAAGAAGAACTGAATTGCAGCACAATTTCAACATGGGCAATATGGGCACCTATACTTGCAGAGAGGTGTTTATCTGTCCCTAGAAAGTACCCTCGTGCCTCATGGGGACACATTTAGGGTCATCTGGAAGCCTAGGACCATTGTCTTTTCCTGGCTACGGAAGTGTGGCCCTGTTTAGAGGATAGGGTGAGGCCTGGATGCCAAAATTACCCAAGCAGTCAGCGCAGACCCTGCCACATGGTGATATTTTAAGAGACTGTGAAATTGCCAAAGAATTTAAACTCCAAACCTCCATATGAGTTTGACCAAACACCTACTAAACTCTAATCTCTGGAGCTGAGGCCCAGGAATCTGAATTTTAACAAGCACCTTGGAGATTCTGGCCTCTCAATGTTGCCTCCACAGCCAGAGTTAAAGATGCCATGGTTGGCAACCTTAGGTGAGAGAGAGCCGTTCTTGGTAGCATACTGAAAAGGTGAGAGGTCACAGAGAGTCTTGGGGGACCCAGACTCTGTAAATTTCTGCAGAAATTTGATGGAAGGAACTTCAGTCACTGGCCAAATAGAATCAGAAACCCCAGGATCTTCTTCCCCTGAATGCCCAGAGTCTTGACTTACAAAATTTGTTTTCTGGCACAGGCATTCAGTGGTGGGACTTTGGGCATCAATTCCTGGCTATATTCGGCTGTTCTCACACTGCTAATAAAGGCATACCTGAGGCTGGGTAATTTATAAAGAAAAGAGGTTTAATGGACTCACAGTTCCACATGGCTATGGAGGCCTCACAATCATGGTGGAAGATGAAGGAAGAGCAAAGTCATGTCTTACACAGTGGCCGGCAAGAGAGCTTGTGCAGGGGAACTCCCATTTATAAAACCATCAGATATCATGAGACTTATTTACTACAGTGAGAACAGTACGGGGGAACTGCTCCCATGATTCAATTACCTCCCCTTGGCCCCACCCTTGACATGTGGGGATTATTACAATTCAAGGTGAGATTTGGGTAGGGACCCAGCCAAACCGTATCACTGACCATATAACCCTGAATCCCCACAACTCTCTGGCTCTCTTGGAAATTCCATGACCTCCTGAGTGACCAACCTTTTAATGAATCTCCTTCCTGCACAGCCAGCCAGATGTATTTCTCCAGGGATGAGCTAAGAACCCCAATGGCCTGAGTAGGCCTTTGTTGGAGGAGGTCTTAGTTTCCAACTGAGCATGCAGATCAAGGAGGTGGCCATGAGTGGTGCCAAGGAACACAAGAGTCACCTGAAAGCACTCAGGGCAGGCCAAGTGAGCCCTCAATGCAGAGGGTGATAGACACAGCAGAGGGTGACTCATTTCCATCCCTGCTGGCACCTGGGCTGCAGCTTCTGTGAATGAAGAGGTGTTAGAACAGCACCTATCAGGAGCATCCTTAGGCCAGAATGAAGAGGTGCAAAGTGAGGGGTTTATACGTTCAAACAAGCCTTAAAACTACACCTGCAGTACCAGAACCTGTTATCAGCAGGAGATGGAATGGTGGGGCCAAACCCCAGGGACCTGAACGAGGAGAAGGGACAGAGTGAAATGCCTTGATGTGCAGATATAACGTTCCCCTTCCTAAGACGTTCATCTAGGAATGAAGCCTGGGCTGGTGATGGTGATGTTTGCTGTGACACATTGGCAGCATTTGGAAGCAGATCAGGGAGCAGTAGTGAGGTTATCGGAACACCAAGCTTCAAATCCACCTGTCCCTTTTGCATGCAGAATGTCAGGATGTGTGATTAATTGGGGCCTGTAGCCCAACAAATGAGAGGAGGTGACATTGTTTGGGCTGCTCTCTGCTCTGATTAAATAATTAATCACTCCGTAATTATGAAAGACAAAACTTTGCATCCTGCCCCACAGACCTTCCAAGGGACTTATGTGGGGAGTAACAATTTAGAGGAGATGTGATTTCCAGCTTCTCAGAAAGCCCATGGCCAAGCAAGGCTGAGGGAATATGTGGAATGTGCGTATCCCTCTGTTAGGTAATGAGTTCCCCAGGGCAGAGCAGGTGACAGCTGTTCCAGGACTATAAAATATGGGTTAATTTGAAGCAGCTTGCACCTTGATTCTTGCAGACTTACAAAGGGCACTTTAGGGAGGAAGTTCAATGTCATTTGCTTTTTTTTTTTTTCCTGGGCAACTAGGCATGAGGATGACAGGTAAGTGTGTGGACAGAGCTATTTGCATCTTTTCTTGCCAGGATGGGCCTGACAATGGGTCCACTTCCCCCCATCTCCCAGGAGATAGGCAAATCATCGGGAATTATATTCCTTTATGCCTCCATCATCCCTGACACCACCATTCGGCCTACCGACATCTGTTTCCCAAGCCGAGTTCCTCCATCCCTTTACGTACACTGCTTTTTTTTCTGAAGTCTTGAGCCTTCATATGTCCCTCTGCCTAGTTTATTTCTTTCTTAGGTCTAAACTCAGTTCAGTGTCACTTCCTTCAGGAAGCCTTCCTTGAGTTCCCTGCCTGATGCCAATACCCTCTCCCATACTCCCAGAGCACTTATGCAGGTTGCTTCCCTCTAGATGTCAAGCTTCTTGGTATTTTAAGTTCCTCCATACAGCAGCTGTTAGCAAATGTTTGCTGAATGAATAAATGAACACATGGATGTATAAATCAATCTTATTCACTACTCAGTAGATTATTAATTCGTTGAATGAATAAAAGAACAATGTGAGCTAAACGTTTCCAGAGAACTATGGTAGAGACTGGTGGCTGTTCCCCAAACCTTCTTCCTGAGCATGCCTTTTCCACCTTTCCTTGCAGTTAGTGGAGGGTGAGGGGGAAAACCTGGGATCACTTCTAGTTTTTTGGGGAGCAGAGCCCTCCCTGCTGCTTTGATTTTACATGAGTGAGAAATAAACATCTATGACATGCAGACACTGAGACCCAGGGGGCCTATCTGTTACAGCAGCTACTCTTGCCTTAACTAGCACACAACCTGCTAGCTGCAAAGCCTGTCTCCTGGCTGATGTCCCTTCACATGGCACTGAGGTGTGGGCATCTTGGCTGGCTGTCGGAGAGCAGCTTTGCTCTCCTCCCTGACTGGAAAGCAATGGGATTTAAGAGCAGTTTTCTGGGTGTGATCTTACCCTGCTGTAACCTAGATCAGTGTGCCTCACCCTGTCATGTACTTTATCCCTGTAATGTACATATGAATCACCTGGGGACTTTGTTAAAACACAGATTCTGGCCGGATGTGGTGACTCACACCTGTAATCCCAGCACTTTGAAAGGTTGAGGTGGGTGGATCACCTGAGGTCAGGAGTTCAAGACTGGCCTGGCCAACCTGGTGAAACCCCGTCTCTAGTAAACATACAAAAGTTAGCCGGGCATGGTGGCGTGCACCTGTAGTCCCAGCTACTTGGAAGGCTTAGACAGGAGAATTGCCTGAACCTGGGAGGCGGAGATTGCAGTGAGCCTAGATCGCACTACTGCACTCCAGCCTGGGCAGCAGAGCGAGACTCTGTCTCAAAACAGAACAAAAAACAAAAAAACCAAAACAAACAAAAAACACAGATTCTAATCCAGTGGGCCCAAAATGGGGCCTGGAAATTTTGCATTTCTAACAAGCCACCAGGTGATGCTAATGTTGCTTATTCACACACCACGCTTTGAGGAGTAAGAGTTTAAAAGAGGGGCTATCAGCTACAGTCACCTGTTACCTGGAGTGAAAGCCACTGAGAGGTGTGAAAGGGCAAAGCAACATCCCTGGAGCAGGTTTCAGAATCCCAGAAGGCTGGTCTCAAACAGGTCACTCCCTCCTCCCCTGGAACTTCTGATTTTACTGGTCGGGCCTGAAAACCTGCATCTCTAACAAGCCTAAGAGCATGTCGATGCTAGCATTCCAGGGACTCCTTGCTGAAAACCACTGGCTTCAGGGTTGACAGTGTGAACCTGGGGGCCATTCCGGCTGGCTTTAAACCTAGGCTTTCCCACCTACAACTCTGAACTCTGGAAACTAACAAGTTACTTAAACTCCTCATGCCTCCATTTTCTCATTGGTTAAATGGAGAGGATGCTAGTGATGGTGTTCACCTGAGAAGGTTGCAGTAAGGATTATGCCAAGATATGGAAAGCCTGTGTCTGGCACAGAATGGTTTTCTACTAGCATTAGCTAGTGCTGTTACATTATTAGAAAGTGCACCTGTAGATGTTAGAGAGACTTAGGTTCTAACTTTAGCTCATCCCCTAACAATGCTGTCTCTGAGCAAATTACCTAACCTCTCTAAGCTGCATTGTCTCCATTTGTTAAATGGAAATCAAAGCCTTTGCTTTGTAAAGGATGTTGTGGGGATTAAATGAGAAAATGCACATAAAGCATCACATAACACAAAAGTAGCCATTGCTAAAATCAATTACAACAAGACTGACTTCTGGCAGATTGACATATGTTCTTGCCCTGCCATAAAAAGCCACCAAGCTCACAAGGTTTTTTTAATACTTAAAAAATGTTTTTAATTGACAAATAATTGTACATACTCATGGGGTGTGTATTAGTCTAGTCTCACATTGCTATAAAGAAATACCTGAGATTGGGTAATTTATAAAGGAAAGAGGTTTAATTGCTTCCTGGGTCTGCAGGCTGTGCAGGAAGCATAATGCTGGCATCTGCTTGGCTTCTGGGGAGGCCTCAGGAAACTTACAATCATGGCAGAATGTGAAGGGGGGAGCAGGCATATCACACGGGTAGAGAAGGAGCAAGTGGGATGGGGGGTAGGGGAGGGCTGCTACACACTTTTAAATGACCAGTTCTCACGAGACCTCACTTACTGTCATGACCAAGGGGGATGGTGCTAAACCATTCATGAGAAACCACCCCCATGAACAAGTCACCTCCCACCAGGACCCACCTGCAACATTGGGGATTGCAACTGAACACAGGATTTGGGTGGGGACACAGATCCAAACCATTTCAGGGTTTATAGTGATGTTTTAATACATATAGTGTATAGTGATCAGATGGGGATAATTAACATATCCATCATCTCAAACATTTATCATTTCCTTGTGTTGGGAACATTCAATATCTTCCTTCTAGCCATTTGAAACTATTTAATATATTGTTGCTAACTATCATCATCCTACAGTGGTATAGAACACTGATACTTATGTGATGATTATAGAAGTTGGGGAATGAATATAAGGAACTTCATTATACTACTCTATTTTTGAATATATTTGGAAATTTCAATATTAAAAAAACCTTTTAAACTATTTGCAAAAAACAAAACAAACAAACAAACAAAAACAAAACAAAACCAAAACCACCAAGGCTGCATGACCGTTGCAAGTTGCTGAGGTAGGCAGTCAGCTGGAGTGAAACTGTTGCAACATTTCTTGTATATTGAGAGGCCATGAGTTTGAGCCACTCCTGTTAGTTCGAACCAGTCCTGTTCCCAAGACCCCCTGCAGGCACAGGCTTGGCCATCATTCCAGCTCTGCCCCAGCAGTATTCCTTCATGCCAGCATCTTTGGGTTTCTGGATGAAGTTTTCAGCAACTGCATAAAATTCCATTTCTCTTGCCAGCTGGGAGGGATAGCTTCATGAAAACAAAGCCAGAACACATGGGGCCAGAAAACTCCTAGCCTTCTTCCTGCATAGGAAAACTGGATTTCTCTAGAAGGCTCAAGCTCCTGGGTAGAGCTCCTGGGCCGCTTAATTGGGCAGTCCCCCATCTTTGTTTCTGGTAGTGAAGGGGCCCAGGTTGGTCTCCTCTCTAAGTCTCTATACACAAAGCCCTTCTTCAGTGGAAAAGTCTTGACATATACTAGAAGTCTCATTCACCTTTCAGAGCCTTCAAGAATCCTGATGTGCTTTGACTCCTGTTCCTGGGAGAGGCCACAGAACTGTTCTGGAGCTGAAGTTCAAGTTGAAATATCCATCACCGTTACTAAGCCTTTACATAGCATGTTCTTTGTTTCCAGCAGGCTCCATGGTCACTTAAGTTTGCTTGTATCTATCTAAACGGAGTGGTTTTCACCCTCATTTAGGTAACATCTTGCACTTTCATACTGAGATTGGCCATTTTATTTGCAACTCATTCTGCAACCCATTTGCTCCTCCAATGTCCCTTATAAGGATGCAGAGGATTCCGTAAAATGCCATAGAGACCTGGGTTTAGGGCAAATATTTGATCAAAAGTCCACCAACTCACATGAGTAATACTTCTGGCAACCTGTGCAATATTGGTACAAAGTAAATGAAACTGTCCTGAGCAGGTGTTACAAATGCCCTCCCTGAGAGTCTCCAGGGCCTCTTTATTCAAGCACAGCAGTGTGGTCCAACCAGATCAGAGTCAGGAGACAAAAGTTTTAATTCCAGCTTTCTCAAAATCTCCTTTTGTGAGCTTAGACATAATTACAGCACCTGGGTACTAAACACCTCTGTTCCAGGTGCCATGATCACTGCCTGAGTTGTAATTCTCACAACAGCCCTGCAGGATACCTGCTATTACCCGCATTTCACAGATAAGCAAACTGAAGCTCAGATGAATTTAAGTGGGCCGGACACGGTGCCTCATGCCTGTAATCCTAGCACTTTGGGAGGCCGAGGCGGGTGGATCACCTGAGGTCAGGAGTTCGAGACCAGCCTGGCCAATATGGTGAAACCTCATCTCTACTAGAAATACAAAAATTAGCCGGGCATGGTGGTGGGCGCCTGTAATCCCAGCTACTCAGAAGGCTGAGGCAGGAGAATCTCGTGAACCCAGGAGGCGGAGGTTGCAGTGAGCCGAGATCATGCCACTGCATTCCAGCCTGGGTGACAGGGCAAGACTTTGTCTCAACAACAACAACAACAACAACAAAACAAAACAAAAATAAGAATTTAAGTGGCTCAATCTGTAACAAGTGGTACAATCAAGATTTCAACCCAGGGGTGACTGATCACCAAACGGGATTGTATCCAACACTGCATTACCTTTCCTGGCCTCATTTTTCTCACCTGTAAAAAGGCATGTTTAGAGTGTGTGTAATTTTTCACCTCTAGTTGAGCCCTTCCTTGATGACCCATGATAACGCCCATGAGCAACTACCTATGGTTATAGACAGCATTTGGAGAAGGACAGAAAGAGAGAAGATAGTGTTTCCTTTGATAACGTCAATTTTTCAGTGCATGAAGCCCTGTGTAGTGCTGTTTTCTAGCTTCCCCTTTACAAATGAGGTCGACAAAAGTAAAGTCAATGAAGCAACTCAGCTATCACAGGAATGCAGCAGAAGTAATCAAGTCCAGGACTAAGGGACAGTTGCCATGACATCCCAACGCATGCACCATGATCACCGTCGATGACTATGCCCTTCTCTGATTGATGGCAGCTTGCCTCTCTGTTCTTGTAAGCAAATGTGATAACAATATTAAACAATTACAAGTAATGTCCCCAGCTGCTTCTCCACTGCCTTTGAAATATGATTTTAGATCTGCCAAAATAATTGCAAACCCATTAACATGGAAGGGGGTGCGTGTATCCCTGCCTTCCTGAGTAGTACATTCACCCAAAGACAAGAGGATGACAAGCCTCCTTCCAGGACATTCAGAGACACAGTCACCCTGCCAAGCAGACTGAGACTCGCAAAGGTCCAATACCCTTTTAAGAAGCTTGCTGGATGACCTCTTTAAACATACCAGCAAGAAGAAGAGGAACGATCTGGGTGAGAGGGGCGTTTTGCCTGCTCTAAGGTTAGAATGCAACTTGTTCACCAAAGTGTGGTTATCTGACCTCCACAATGCTGGAGCCCAGCTAAATCCTGCAAATATGTATCTACCACTGACTATGGAAAAAACAATAATGTGCTGTGGGGAATCCAGTCTATCTCTCTCTCACACACAGACACACACACACACACACACGTGCACACTTATGCTCACGTGCACACATACACAGCTCCTGCTATCTCGGAACTTCCAGGCTGATAAGGAGAAAGTGCAAGCATTAGTAGGTAAGTCTGCTACCAGGAGGAATGTGATTAAAAACAAAACAAAACAGAACAAAACAAAACAAAACAGGGTACAACACAGTATGATAGAAGCAAACAAAAGGCTGAGATGAGCTCTAACTCCACTTTATTTATTAAACCGATGATAAAACAGTGTACGAAAGACTTGCCTGGATGAATCTCGTTTTTTCCAGTGTTTTCTATCACAGTGATTGGAACTTCCATCCATCCGTCCAAACATACAATTGTCCAAAAGGAAAAATTAGGGTTTTCTCTAAGATCATCTTCTCTCTTATCCCTTATGTCCCCACCCATCACCAAACCTTGCCCACTTTTTTTTTTTTTTTTTGAGATGGAGTCTCATTCTGTTGCCCAGGCTGGAGTGCAGTGGTGCGATCTTGGCTCAGTGCAACCTCTGCCTCGAGGGTTCAAGCAATTCTCTTCCCTCAGCCTCCCGAATAGCTGGGACTACAGGCGTGCGCCACGACACCCAGCTAATTTTTGTATTTTTAGTAGAGACGGGGTTTCATCCTGTTGGCCAGGATTGTCTTGATCTCCTGACCTTGTGATCCACCTGCGTCAGCCTCCCAAAGTTCTGGGATTACAGGCGTGAGCCACCGTGCCCGGCCTGCCTTGCCCACTTTTACCTACTCAGTTTCTCTCCAGTCCCTCCGCTTTCTCCATAGGCACTAGCAATACCTTGGCTACACGATGACCACCAGCAGCAGCTGGGGAAACCAGCACCCTGCTAACCTCCAAGCACCTTCTCCCATCTGCATAGAATACGTCTTTCCTTTAGTTAGCTTGGGTAACCTCAGATTCTGGACCACCCCTGGGCTGATAGCAATTTCTAGTGAAATGCCTCAAGGTAGAAGTATAATCTGAATCACCTTGCAGAGAGGATTGGGTGGCTATCTGAACAAAATGTGGGTTTTATAGGAAGGATAAAGGAGAATACTTCTTGGGGAGAACAAATCAATAGGAATGTGCCTCAGGGAAAAAATGTGCACCAGAGGAGAATGAATCGTAATGAGTCATTTGCAATATGGCATGTTTATTGTGGCTTGGGTTCCTTGGCCCTGCACAGAGCTGTCATTCACTCACTTGACAAATATTTGAGTGGCAGACTCTAGGGTCACAACAGTGAGCAAGAATGCACAGTTCCTGCCCTTACGGAGCTTAGAGTCTAATAGGGAGGGCTGACATTAACTGCAGCATCATGTAATAAGGGAAAGTGCAGCAAACCCAGGTGTGATCCAAGAGCTGAGAAAATGGACTGACCACAGGAGGGAGGCAGCAAAGTCTGCCCCTGGGAAGTGTTACTTGAACTGAAATCAGGGAGGAAATTAGGCAAAGGCTCAGCATTCAGGTGGAGGTGGAAGCCGGCCCGTGAGGAGGGTGGCCTGGAGAGGTTGGAAAACAGCCAGGTCCTTGGAGCTCTTGCTGAGCTGCTGAATTAGCCAGTGCTGGCTCTCACCCGACCTCTGCTCTTCTTGTTTTGCAAGGTCATACATTTTCTTTTATGAAAACTAGTTTGAGTTGGGGTTTGTTAGTGTTCTGAGTCCCCATCCTGCGAGGTAGACAGGAGGCCTTGCTGTACTCTGGAGAAGCGAAAGATGGAGAAGGTTTTTAGGGCCTGGAGAAGAGGCCCTTTAAGGGAGCATTGAATAAGATGGCACTACAGCCAGACGGCCCAGATTCACTTCCTGGCTTTCTGTCTTGTCTCTGTGCCTCAGTTTTCCCATCTGAAAAATAGAATAATGATAGTGTCTGCCTGTGCCCGTAAGACCCTTCACTGTGGGAATGGCTATCTTTTTTGCCTTTTCACTCACAGCTCTGTTCCTGACTATATCCCCACTGAACCACTTATTAACACTTAAAACGGGCATGTTTTCTCTGCAAGATTTTGCTAAAGGTATTTCCCTCCTCAAAATAACTTTGGTCCATCTCCTCCTCTTGGAATCCATCCTTCAGAAATCAGTTCAAATTCCATCACTCTGAAGCCTTCCTCAATTATCCCCAGCCTCTTTTATGGTTTGAGCCATTTTCCCCATATTTATATTTTTCTTTCTTTCTTTCTTTCTTTCTTTCTTTCTTTCTTTCTTTCTTTCTTTCTTTCTTTCTTTCCTTTTCTTGAGACAGGGTCTCACTCTGTCACTCAGACTGGAGTGCAGTGGCGTAATCTCAGCTCACTGCAACATCCACTTCCGGGGCTCAAGCAATCTTCCCACCTCAGCCTGCTGAGTAGCTGGGATTACAGGTGCATGCTACCAAACCTGGCTAATTTTTATTTATTTTCTAAAGATAGGGTTTCACCATTTTGCCCAGGTTGGTCGCAAACTCCCGGGCTCAAGTGATCTGTGCACCTCAGCCCCCCAAAGTGCTGGGATTAGAGGCATGAGCCACCCCGCCCAGCATATTTTGCTTTCTGGTTACATAAAATTATAAGTACACATGGTCTCCCCTTCCACTCAAATGTGAAGTTATTGAGGGCAAGCCCTATTAGCATAGCCATATTTCAAGAGTCCTGGTCGCTCAAATCTCATGCAAAATTTGCCATGCTTTTCCTGTGACAATATAATAAATTTGCTTGTTTGTGCATGGATTTACATATCATACCTGAGCAAATCTAAGATCTAAGGTTTTCTGCCTCCCAACTCAGCGGGCCGTATGTTACTGCAGGCAAGTCTCCTAGTTTTGTAATGAGAAAATGCACGTGGTAACATCTTGTAGGTTGCAAAGCATCACATGCATATTAAATACCTTCATCATTACCACCACCATTATCGTCATCACTTTCAGACCCGACACCACTTTCAGCATGGCCTCAGCACTCCTTTAACCTCACTTCCTTCCATCTGCCCTACACTGTCACCCCTGAGTTGTGACAGTCAGACGAGGTAAAGACCCTGAAAAAGTGCTGGGTGCATGGATGCATGGATGGGTGCCTGGATGGAAGGCACGCTGGTCCTGGAGACAGACTCAACTATGTATGATGTGTTTTGTTTTCTAGCTGAGAAAATAAGCTTCCCTTGCAAGCTTATGCAAATTCACATAGCAACAGTGCAGGTGTGGCCCCCCCGCCAATACCCTATTTCCTCTTCCCTTCTCAAAATCTTCTCCAAACCCATGACTTGCCTGATGAGAATCAACCTTTCCATGAACAGTGGCTTCCATCTCAATAGCCTCTAATCATTCTGTCTTTCCCCTCCACTGTGAACGATAGTGAAGTACCTTATTACCGTATATCTAGTTAGCAATTCAAGGAACCAAGGCACAGAGACTTTTTTTTTCTTTATTCATTAGAAAAACAATGAAACAAAAAAATCTCTCTGAGAGCCTCAGGGGTTGCAATCACTAATAATTTAAAACAACACAATTATGATTCATATATATATATATATATAATATATGAGCTGTAGAACATACTTAGAAACATTGATTTAGAAACGAGCTTAAGATCACAGATCACAGAGAGGGTCAATACCAGGGTAGCACCCAGGACAGAAGTCTGACTTTAGACAATGCCCTGCTAGGAATAAAAACCTCCAGGTGGCTCATCTGCTGGGTGGGAGGCCTGCCCCTGGAAACAGATGTATCAAGAGACCATCACTCTGGGAACAAAGGTCATTCTAACGTGCCTGTCAGTGGAGTCTTGCATGGGTCGCCTTGGGTAATTAGTTCTGCGTGCTATTTTGCTGGGTTTATGTATTCCTATTCCTTCATCTTTCAGGACTCCTGGGAAATATCTGAAATATAAGACAGGAACTCTGACCTTTGGGTGGTATTAATAGCTTTAATTAACACTCAACAACAAGAAGTCAGTGGTTGATATTTGAAACTGGCAAACTTCCTTGCCTGCAAGCTGCCAGATTTTCCATCTGTGGGCACCTGGCACCTGGCTTTCCATGGCTGGAGCTGGGGCAAGATGTTCCATTCCCTATTCCCTGTGGTGGCCCTGTTGGTTGTCTTGCTATGGTTCCAGGCTTGTTCTCACTCCCTGCCTCCCAGGCTGTGATCTGTCACTGGATTCTGGCTGCCGCAGTGCTTGCGAGCCTGCTTTGCTCTCCCGCCCAAGGTTCTCAGGCTCCTGAGTCCCTGGTGATGTTCATGGATGTTCACGGATGGAGGGAACCCACAGATACCTTCCATTCTTCTCTTTGCTTTAGCCAGATACCTTTTGCCCTCCATCAAACCAGAGAGTCCTTCCTCCATGACACTGGCCACAGTAAATATTCTTTTTAAATTTTTTATTAGTTTTTAAAACTAATTTGTTAATTTTTTGTACAGATGGTCTCACTCTGTTGCCCAGGCTGGAGTGCAGTGGTGTGATCATAGCTCACTGTAATCTTGATCTCCTGGGCTCAAGTGATCCTCCCACCTCCACCTCCCGAGTAGCTGGGACTGCAGGTGCATGCCACAATGTCAGGCTAATTAAAAATTTTTTATGTAGAGATGAAGTCTTGCTATGATGCCCAGGCTCCTGGCCATAAACAATCCTCGCACCCCGGCCTACCAAAGTGCTGGGATTACAGGCACGAGCCATCAGACCCAGCCCATAGTAAACATTTTTAAGTTTCTTCTTTAGGATTTGTTGGCATGTTTGGTGTGTAAAAAGCAGTCCCCGGTGATATTGGTAAGTGCAGACTGACACATGGCTGGTAGTTTCTTATTCAAATTTGAAAAACAATGTGACGATCATAGTACCTAAAAACTGTACATAAGCCATACAAGCTAAGCATAGGCATTGCTACCTATCTGCGTGCCTATATCGGTAAATACGAGTATATTTATTTGACATAGGGAATAAAGCGTTGTACATTTATCTCAAAACTCCGTAGCCCCTGGCTCTCACTAGGCCCAAGCTGTTTGGCTTGGGATTAAGCCTCCACACAATTTAAAAATTCTCCAAAGTGAGATTCAAATTGTAGCCCAAGTCAGAGCTCAAACTTCAGTCTGAGTTTAATGCACCATGGTGGAAACTTAGTATCCTTGGTTTGCATTCCTGACACCAGGAGGAGAAAGCAAGGACTATTGTTCTTTCAGAAAAGGTTAGCAGTGTGGAATTCCCAGGTAACACCTCCAAGTTCTTCTATAATTGGCCCTGTTACACCGTAAGCTCCCAATTGCAGCATTTGTAGTAGAGAATGTAACCACACAAATCCCCAAATTATACTTTTGCTAGAAAAAAAGGAAACAATGAAGCACAGAGTTCACAAATCTCTCCTCTAATGACAACACATCTAAAAGTACAAGGATGGGCAAAACCACCAGCAAGAAGAGAGGCTCAGGCGATGCAGAAGCTTCGTTTGTTGAGGGAGGAACTTTAGAATGAACAGAAGATGGCAGAGTAGAAGCAAAGCCAACCTTCCGGCTGCTTTAGCTCCTTAGCCCAACTCACTGTGCCCCCCCCCGGCCGCCCTGTTGTCTCTAGGTGCTGAGTCACTTTGGTTCAATACCCAGCCTCGAAGATGAAGTCCAGTTACGTGTGACTGTTCTGGAGACTGTCGGGAAAGACACAGATTCCAAACATGAACAACACAGACAGCATAACTTAGTTAAGTGCCTGTGGCTCCATGATGTGACTGCCCCAACTCCCGTGACAAATGTCAGGCTTCCATGTGAGGCTTCTGATCCACTTGTCAGTTGATTAAGAGATATTTGGGCATAGACAAAAACATATTTTAAAATCTTGACTCAGGAAACAGAGGCAAACAAGATACCACGCCACGAGATGAATAAGGTCATTTTCTGTACTCCGCTGACTCAAGACGTCTGGCCCTTCCTCTCCTTCCGCTCCTGCTAGAAGCTGTCCTGGCTGGGAGCTGGACTGTTGAAATCATGCACCTCTGGCCTTTTCTTATAATCGCACAAGGACCTCTTCATCCTGATCAAAACACCTGCACCTCCATCGCCCTGACCGAAGACCCCTGCTTTGTTCACAGTTACTCTTTGGTCTACAGTCATGCCGGCAATTTCTAATTTCTTATCCCTGACCAAAAGGCATAAAATTCAAACGTAAGGCCAGGTGCAGTCTGTAATCCCAGCACTTCGGGAGGCCAAGACGGGCAAATTACTGGAGGTCAGGAGATCAAGACCAGCCTGGCCAACATGGTGAAACCCCATCTCCACTAAAAATACAAAAGTTAGCTGGGCGTGGTGGCACTTGCTGCTGTAGTCCCAGCTACTTGGGAGGCTGAGGCAGGAGAATCGCTTGAGTCTGGGAGGAGGAGGTTGCAGTGAGCCGAGATCATGCCTCAGTACTCCAGCCTGGGTGACAGAGCTAGACTACTTCTCAAAAAACAAAAACAAACCAAAAACCAAAAATCTTAAACATCCAATCGTGGGAGCTCCCAGAGCCACAGTTTTCTCCCCAAGTTGTCTAACAACCAGAATGAGAAGTATTGAGGGAAAAAGAGGGCAGAGCAAGTGTGGAGAGGGGAGGCTGCCTGGGGTCTCCTGGGAGCAGACAGAAGCTGTATTCCCCTTTTAGTGTCCACGACTGAAGAGGTTGTTATCAATCTGGCTGGCCCCTCTTTGTTCCCCACGTGTACCTGGGAAAGTGATGTGACTCTCATGATGGAAAGGGGAGGAGGAGGAGAGCAGAGACAGTAGATCTGGAGTATTCCCCACCACCTCCCATTCCTCCTCTTTGAATCCTCTCATTTGATGTTGGGAGTTTTATTTGCACATGGCAGGTGAGCAGCCCAGGGCTGTCTGGGAAGTTGAGGATCAGGACACATCATGGCCACTGTGGGGCTCCCATGCAGGCCCAGCTGCCAGAGGGCCTGCTGGTGGGAAGCTCTGCCCTCTGGGAGTCACACACGATGAATGGAGAGAAACTATTTTATCCTGCCTTAGGCATAGTATGCCCCATGGTGAGCTACTCAATGGGAGTGTATTTCAAGCAGATTCAGCAACAATATTTCCTGGAGCCGTTAGAATTCTAAAGACAAGGCAGCCATCCTGGTTCTCTGTTTTACGAAGAGGTAATCCTATTTTATCCTCATGCCCTCATCAGTAAGATCAGAATAAGGATAATATCAGTGAAGTAAGAGTAAGTTAGTTTTTTTACCAAACTTCAGGAATATTTGATTCAAGATTTCATGGCAGAAGGAAGTGCATTTTTGATAAAAATGATTTCAATTTAGCACATGATGGGGTGAATGAAGTTGAATTAGCAGGATTAGATGACGTTTTGCTAAAGAGCACTTGAGACACTGCTATTTGGGTCGTGAGGCCTTCAAGAAAATACCACTTTGTTAAAGCCTGAAGGCTTTAAATATAAAGCTGGTATCAAGTAAATAATGAAACAGTTTGCTTTTAAGCACCAAAGCGATGTTGAGAATGTATTAGGTAGGTGAAAAAGCACCAACCTAATTACTTTTACACCAACCTAATAGTCATTCTGGTGTCTGGCCATATGTTTTGAAGGCATTTGTGGGTCCCTCATGCATGACAGCACCCTCTCTAGATGCTTGGGCATCTCAACAAGAAGCAGGACTACACCCAATTGGCCACCTTGGGGAGGGCTTGATGGCCATGGCTGGTGACAGTCTGAGCCTGCAGGACCTCAGAGTTCTAGCAGCTGCTGAGTCTGGGCTGCAAACACACTCATCCTTTGCTGGCTGGAGGAGGAAGGACCAAGCTCCCTTAGAGAACCATTCTGTTCCCTGTTCTCACTCCCATGTGCCATATCCTGTGTGGAGAGGGAGGAGTAATCAACCTTCACTACCCTTTTTGTCTAGAATCTGCCTGTTTCTTCTCCACAAAGACTTGGAGAACCATATCTTATGAGTCTGTATTCCCTGAGTAAAAGCCCATCATTTCGAGGACAAGGGGCCAATCTCTAACTCCACCTCTGGAATGAAAAGTTAGTCTCACCTATGATGAATTCAGATGGGAAAATAGAGTTTGCTGGGGGCATGTGGTGATGGATAGGAAGAGGGGGAAATAAGGTGAAGTTAGAAGAACTTGTTTCTTGGTATCTGATTGGAGTCTATCTTGTGAAGCCTCTGAGTCTTGGCCAGGCTGGGTTCTCCTCTTTGCTTTAACTGCTAGAAAATATAGAGCCATATCTGTGATTTACCTTTTGATAATTTCTACAAGGTTTCTGGTAAATAGTCTTGTGGACTGACTTTATCTTGGGCTTCATTTTACCATTTTCTCTTTGTCTTTTTTTCTTTATTCCCATTCTGCTGTATAGCATATGTTTTGTAACATGTCTTGAAATCTTTTTGGAATGAGAATTGGAAAGAATGGATGGATGGATGGATGGATGGATGGATGGATGGATGGATGGATGGATAGGTAGATAAATGGGTGAATGGGTGAATGGGTGGATAGATGTATGGCTAGATGAGTGGATGAATTGATGAATGGTTGGGTAGATGGATGGATGGATAAATGGGTGAATGGGTGGATGGATGGATGGATGGGGGATAGGTGGATGAATGGATAGATATGTGGATGGATGGGAGATAGGTACATGAATAGATAGATATGTGGATATATGGGGGGATGAATTGGATGGATGGATGGATGGGTGAAAGGATGCATGGATTGGTGAAAAAAATGGGTGGATGGATGGGTAGGTGGGTAGATGGATGGATGGGTAGATGGATGGATAAATGAGGGATGGATGAATGGGTGAATGGGTGGATGGACGGATGAGTGGATAGATGGGGGTACAAATGAATGGATGGATGGGTGGGTCAATAGATGGGTGGATGGATGGATGGGTGGATAAGTGGGTGGGTGAGTGGATGGATGGAAAGTCATAGAGACAAAGATAAATGAAGTTGGGAGGTGTGGAGACCCAAGGAGTGATTGGAAAATCATGAAACACCATTGTCTGGCTGTTGACAAGTGTGACAAAAGAAAAACAGAAGACTTACCAAAGATAAAGACTCAACCAAGGTTAAAAACACATGACCACAAACCCTGTTACAGTTGACATCAGAATAAAATGCCCTTCTCAATTACATAAAAGGGAAATTGAAGAGATGTTGAGGGACTAATTTTTTTTGAGGACTAGAGGTTGCACATGTAACCTACAATTCTATTTCCATAATTGTTTCATGAAGAAATATTTTAAAAGTAAGAAAACAAGCATTCTGTCCATCAGCAGTATTGAACTGGAAATTCTCCTTTCAGATTCACTTTTTCAAGTTTTCAGAGTGTTAAAGCAAACTTAATATGGCCTGAGAAAGAACTCCATACTTCTATATTTGAGTCCTTGTGGATGAACTGTAACCTAGCTTAATAGTCAAACAAGATTGAAAACCTAACTTAGGAGTATGTGCCTGTAACAATAGCTGAGTCTTGACCAATCCCAGCAGCCCTACTTCAACCACTCGTTGACTGCTATGTGTCCAAACTGTGTTCAAATAAGGCAAACGCCATCCTGTAACCAATCCAGCTGTTTCCATACCTTACTGCCAGTTTCTGTACATCATTTCCCTTTTCTGTCTATAAATCTTCTTCCACCATGTGGCTGCGTTGGAGTCTCTGTGAATCTGCTGTGATTCTGGGGGCTGCCTGATTCACAAATTATTCATTGCTCAATTAAACTCCTTTAAATTTAATTCAGCTGAAGTTTTTCTGTTATCAAGAGGCATAGGGGTTCACAGATGAACTCTCACAAAGACATGAGGAAGATTCAGGTTTGTGCAAGCACAGAAAAACATATATGACTATGAAGATATATCACAGATGCAAAGGGGAACACCAGATGATATTTTCTATGAAAATACTTATCAAAAACCAGATTAAACTATGATGCCTGATTCCACTTATGGAATATAAAGTGCTTTATTTTATTTTGCGGGATCTACTTCCTCAAGCCATGCATCTATCAGTTGTAGCCAAGAAGTAGGTTATTCTGTCTGGAGTAACTTGTATGGCACAGAATCTAGTTCAGTTAAATAAGGAAAATTGAACAGAAATAGAACATTGGACTGAATACAATGGTCATGGAAAATATAGAAATTATTCCTGGTATTATGAGAAACTGTATATTCTAACAATTGCACAAATAAAGATGCTATATTGAAATACATGTTCAACTTATTCTAAACATACCGTGGTTCCCCCGACACTGAATGTTGCTTGTCACCAAGGTTGGCCCTGACTCTCTGGCTGCCATGTCTAGCCAGGCCGTTTAAGGTTTTCCTATCATCTTGTTAATTAATCCCTAGGAACCAGTAGGTTCCAAGTGCTCATAATTCGTGTTATGCATTTTACAGGAATGAGACAGTGAGAGAAACTCAGGTGCCACCAGTGGGGTAAGTGAGAGGAAAATAAATCTTGGGACCCCATAATCACTAAGCCAAAGCGAAAAGTCTGGCTGTGAACTGCATCAGACAAACCTGCCTCCCAGTTTACTCCTAAATATGACAACTACAAAGATAAAAAGGCTATATACCTCCCTCGCAATTTGCCCACAAGAAAATTCCTTGTGGACCTTGTGATGTTAACCCCAAAACAGTTCTGTTGAATTTCACCCTTGAAATGTAAATGGTAGCTTATCTTCACAGGGACAGAAAGTTATCCCTCTGCTCACCTGAGACAAATACATGTCTGATGGCTTCCTCTGCCCTATTGCTTATGTAAAAATGCAGATTTACTGAGCCAGACTGAGGCATAAGTGACTATTCCTCTACCCCCCAACCCCACCCGTCTCATATGTAAACTGTGTACTCAGTGAAAGGCTGATCAAAGACCCAAAAGAATGCCATCATTTGTCTCTTATCTACCTATGACCTGGAACCTACCCCCACCCCTGCCCATCCCCACCCGCTTCCAGTTGTCTCGCCTTTCCTGGCTGAACCAATGTACATCAATGTACATCTTATACATATTGATTAATGTCTCTTGTCTTCCTTAAATGCATAAAAGCAAGCTGTACCCCGACCACCTTGGGCACATGTCATCAGGACCTCCTGAGGCTGTATCACAGCTGCGTTTTTAACCTTGACAAAATAAACCTAAATGGACTGAGACCCGTCTCAAATACTTTTGAGTTCACAGGTAATTAACGCCAAATTATGGTATACCTCCTGTGGATACACATTTTTGTCCATGTCATACTGCCAGGTAACTTTCTGATGATTCATATCACTCACCTGCTCCCCATCAATTATTGTCATTTGCTGATTATTCCCATTCAACAAGAGCCCTGCCATGAGGCAAAGCCAACAAGAGTCCTGCTTTCCTGATCTCTGGTGATCCAGCAGACATGAGCAAATGTTCATAAGGCCTCGCCTCCACAGGAGTCTCCTCACTTCAGCTTTGCCTCCCTTCCACTGGAAAGGGATGCATATAATTTAGACCTTTATTCATTAAAAATCATCTTCCTCTGTGGGAATAACTTCCCCTTGCCCAGTGGAAGGATGCATCCTGACTCTGAAACAAGATTTGCAGTCTACACACAAGCACATAGAGCTATTTGATCTGTGCTTTTAATTCTGCCTGGCAATGTGTGTGTTTTGAAGCTAAGAGTGATAAAAATGTGCTGCATTTGACTGAACGAAAGCTTTGAGTTGGTTTGGTGTCTTCCTCTCTTTCTTCCTCTCCCATTGAGATTCCCATCCTTTGAATTTTGCCTTCTGACTTGAATGCTATCAGCACATACTGATTTCAACATCAAGTAATTGTTGGCTAATATGAGTGAAGTGATTGAAGTTGAGTAGAGAAGGTAGAGAGGCATGATGAAAATTCATGCTACGTAGCCCAGGAAAACCTGTTCTTGGTGAATGTAAACACCTCCCCCACCCCAGTTTCCTTGAGTGGATCTCTCTCTTGTTCATACCCCGCAACCATCTCTCTTCATTAGCCATCAATTGCATATATGTTTTTCCCACCTGTTAATATGCAATGGCACTCCCTGCCCTCCTTCGCTACGCACTAATTTAATTTTAATTCTACCTAAAAGCATTTTTTTTCCTTGCCTCTCCTCTTTCCCCTTCTCTCTTTCTTTTACTTTCATGAGATGAGATTATGTAAGCCCCCAGTGCTTTTTCTCTGTGAAGCATTTTGGAGATGAGCAACCCAACATACTTTGAACAGAGCTGCTCTGCAATCACCCTGCCAGTAAGCAAGTGTGTGCCTGCCCTTCACAATAAGAAGGCAGTTGTTAGATACAAAGACCACTTTGGCATCCCATGAGGTAAGCAAATGGGGCCAAAGTGCTTAGAACTTCTTTACCTAAAAGGAATGGAAAATGGGTCATTGCATTTTCTACTAGTGCTGGACCTAGAATAAATCAAGAATAAACTTGTTCATTCATTCACAAACACTGATTGATCACTTTCTATGTGCCCGGCCCAGTGTCAGGTGTTGGAAACACCAAGGTGACCAAGACCTGCCTTTGCTATCAAGGACTCACAATATGGCAGGCAGGAGGAAGCAGCTGAGTCCTACTGGGTCCAGCTGAAAAAGCCTCTCTACAGCCTCTTTCTACAAAAAGATAATGATCTATTTCTAGTTATGAAGTAAAGGTTTGATGGCAATGATAGCAAAATAAATAAATTCAACCTGCTTTACTAACTTCCTAATGCTGTTGGGATAATAGACCAGTAGAAAATTCGGGGCCAAAGGCCGGGTGCGGTGGCTCACACCTGTAATCTCAGCACTTTGGGAGGCTGATGCGGGCAGATCATGAGGTCAAGAGATTGAGACCAGCCTGGCCAACATGGTGAAACACCATCTCTGCTAAAAATACAAAAATTAGCCAGGCCGTGGTGGTGCGCGCCTGTAATCCCAGCTGCTCAGGAGGCTGAGGCAGGAGAATTGCTTGAACCCAGGAGATGGAGGTTGCAGTGAGCTGAGATCGCACCCCTGCACTTCCAGCCTGGGCGACAGACAGACTCCACCTAAAAAAAAAAGAAAAAAAGAAAAGAAAATTGGGGGCCAAGTAATTTTAACCCACTGCTAGCATCAGTAATATTCGGGTAGGGCAACTGCTGAGATAAGCTGTTAAAATGCAGGAACATTTTTCTACTGTTTGTAGATAGCCATTGTCCTTGAGCCCTGTGAGTGTCCTGGTCCTCATAGCCTGGAATGACTGGCTACCCCTGCCCCTTCCCTGGAACCTCTGGACCTCCAAGTGATCCATCATGGCTAGGAATGTCAATGATCTTGCTCTAATGCAATGAGTAGCATTCTTTCTGAGTGGCAAGTATCTGTGTCCTATTGTTTGTTAACATTTTTTGTAATCATTCTTGTTTGTATTGTTACTACATAAAAATAGCAGAAGCAGGAAGAAATGTGCACGGCAAATGAAGCCAATTATTTTTTTGGAATTTGGCAGTCAAATGATGGTTATAACAATGGTATGATGTCAGAGATATAATGGCTATGAAATAAGAAGTATCTTATGAATATAACTTAGTTTACAATTTCTGTATTTGAGTCAACTGTGTCATTCCACTTTTTAAATGGTCCATGCTAAAGGTTGCTGAAGTCATAAGCTAAGCAATGTCCTTATCTATATTGAACATAGAAGTTAATAAATCCTATCAAAAACATGTTTCTTTTTTTATTTTTTATTTTTTTTAATTTTTTTTGAGACAGGGTCTCACTCTGTCACCAAGGCTGGAATACTGTGGCTCAACCATGGCTCTCTACAACCTTGACTTCCTGGGCTCAGGCAATCCTCCTACTTCAGCCTCCCAAGTAGCTGGGACCACAAGTGCACACGACCACACTGGGCTAATTTTTTTTGTGATTTGTAGAGATGGGGTCTTGCCATGTTGCCTGGGCTAGTCTGGAATGCCTGGGCTCAAGCAATCCTCCCACTTCAGCCTCTCAGACTGTTAAGATTACAGACATGAGTGACAGAACCTGGCCAAATATGTTTCCTATAAGACATATTGTTACTCTTGGGCTTCCGGGACACCAGATTTGGTTCAATTATCTTTCTAGAAACCCCTCTATATTAATCTCTATGAATTTTCTACATATAATTTTTTTCTTTACCTTTGTGTATATCCACACACTACTAGACAATTTAGAAACACTATAACTAGAAGATGGGCTTTCACAAATGCATTGTGTATTTTCTTTATAATTCACATTAAATCATATACACGTAAATTTTGAAGGCTACCTAAATTCAAGTCTCTAGGATAGCAGGAGGAAAATGCATTTTATTGTACATATTTTATTTTATTTTATTTTGAGATGGAATCTCACTCTGTTACCCAGGCTGGAGTGCACTGGCATGATCTCGGCTCACTGCAACCTCTCCCTCCCAGGTTCAAGCGATTCTCCCACCTCAGCCTCCTGAGTAGCTGGGACTACAGGCGCACACCACCACACCTGGCTAATCTTTGTATTTTTTAGCAGAGATGGGGTTTCACCATGTTGACCAGGCTGGTCTTGAACTCCTGACCTCAAGTGATCCACCTGCCTTGGCCTCCCAATGTGGTGGGATCACAGATGTGAGCCACCCCCCTTGGCCGGAAAATGCGTTTTAAACAAGGATTTCAGTACCTGCCATATGTCAGGAAATGTCTCGAACGTTTTGTACATATTATTGAATACTCACTTCCAACCCGTTGAGATGGTGTTATTTTCCCTCATATCATTTGGGAGGGCTTTGAAGATGTGAGATGTTAAATGGTATACGACCTTTCCACTCAACCTCTGAGGCCGGGCATCAGCCCCTTCTCCTTGAAACTCTTTCTTCCCCCATTTCCTTGGCATCATCCCTGGTTCTTATCCACTCAGTCATTCATGTGCATTCTGAAATGTTGGTGGCTCCAAAGTTTTCTCCTTAGACCTATTCTCTTTATGGATCCATCTTCCCTCTATATGCTTGTAATTCAAAATCTATGGGAATGGAGAGGAATATCCTTCACATATAGGTATATATATATATCTCACACCTTTGCTCCGCTCAACATTTTCAAATCCCCCATTTGTTACAGAAAAGGTCTGAACTTTTCAGGAAACTAGGGAGTTTGTCACCACCTCTCCCAAATAAAGCAGGGGCTCAGGGAGACTGAAGTCTGGCTTGAGAGCCTGGATTAGGCAAAGTGGCAGGGACCGGCCAGCAATTGTAAAAGGACAGCAGAGATTCAGCCACAGGGAAGTGGCAGTCCAACCCTAGGGACACCACCCAGGGAGCTCAGCTGGGAGGTGAAGCACAGGCCTGGTAAGAGGACAGATGCCCAGGAGAGGGAAGGTTTCAAGGAGAAGCAGGAGATGGAGAATGGACAAGTTCATCAGCGTCAGAGGCAGTAGCAATCTGGTGCTTTATCAGGTACCTGTAGCCTTGGAAATGGGTAGAGAAAGGGCCTTCGAAGTCTCCACTCAGAAGACACAAAGCAAGGCACAAATATCTACAGGGCACCCTGGATGGGCCCACAGGATCCAAGTCGCTGAGGTATTGCCAAAATCTCACAATAGGCATTTTTATCATCAATTTTACAGGTCAGAAAATGAGGCTCTAACAGCAGGGCACACAACCCCTTCACCATCTGCCGGATGCTATCCATGCACTCTCACCTCCTGTGATTCCTTGCCTATTGTATGATTTTATATAGGATGTATGTGACATCATGCAATGTCATGAGACATCATGAAACATCATGTGACACTCTCGCCCCAGGGGACACATCCCGAAACACACTGAGCACGTACATCACACTGCTCCACCTTCTGCCCCTAACCCCTTCTCTACCCCCTGCCATACCCCCTTCACCTAGTGAGATCCTATTTCTCCTTTAAGCGACATCTCAGAGGCCTTTTCCCCTGTCCTTCGATGATCACTCCAGCCTCACCCACTTCTCACTTGGGGTGAAATTAACTGCATGTTTCCTTGCACTGCACCTGGTGGTTGCTTCCACTTTCTTCTCTCCAGCACTTCTCACCATGCGGTCTTTCTGATTTAGAGTTAGAGGTGTACGTGTGCACATGTGTGTGTGTGCCTGCTTGTGTCTGTGCATGTCTGTTTCACCTACAACATTACAGCTGCTTGTATCTTTGGCTCCTCTGATGCCTGGCGTAGTGACTGAATTCAATAAAGGTCGATAGCCTAAAAAATCTCATTTCCCTTTAGGCATCCGAAAATGTGTATTTGCTCTAACAGGCTATGTTGCCACAAAGAAAGATTCATGAGAAAGGCAGGGTTTGAGTGACTGGTTTTGATTAGGATCAATAATATATGACAAAACTCTAATAAAGATGGAGACATTATAAGAAATAGAAAAACATTTTTATTTTTAAAAAAAAGCTGCTACAAACAAGAAAGTTTTTTTTTTTGTTTTGTTTTTGCTAGAAAGTCCCAGCTTTCTTAATTCTCTGAATATGCTTCTTCTCTGTCATGCAATCGTGGTTATTCAATACATGTGCATCATTTCTATACATGTTCTGGTGACAGTCTCCAAGTTGTTGAGCACAGGTTTTCTAAGCAAAGTGCACTGTTCTGCTATTAAGGGAAACTGTCGGGCAATTTAAGCAGAAAATTTGATCTAGTAAAATGCTGACCCTTCCAAAGCTGTAATCTCATGGTGACTGCTTCTTAAAGTCTAACTACTGTCAAAAATTCATCATATGCCCTAAGAGATTTAAGAGAAACAGAAGCACTGAGCTACGCTTGCATCCTGAATTGGAAATCTGGCTCTAAGACATGGATTTGAAAAGTTAGTGTACAATAAGCAACTCAAAGCTAACGTTTGAATCACTATTACCATCCAGGACTTTGTAACATGGAAGAGACCTTGAAAAATTATATAATCCAATGCAGTCATTTATAGATGAGGGAAACTGAGTCCAGATGGGTAAAGAGAAGCACTTAAAGCCAGATAGTATTTCAATGGGTAGAATGAAAACGCAAGCTTTTTAGAATATCTGAACTTGGATCTTCCCACTACATTTGGCTGCCTACATTTGTTCACATACTAAAAATGGAATCCAATTAAAAAATGGGCAAAGGACTTGAATAGACATTTCTCCAAAGAAGAAATATGAATGGCCAATAAATACATGGAAAGATGCTCAACATCACTAATCATTAGGAAAATACAAATCAAAACAACAGTGAGATGCCACCTCACCTCATTAGGATGGCTATGATAAAAAAAAAATAACAAGTGTTGGCAGGGATGTGGAGAAGTTGGAATCCTTGTACACTGTTGGTGGAATGCAACATGGTGCAGCTGCTGTGGAAAACAGTATGGTGGTTTCTCAAAAAAATAAAGAGAATTATATGATTCAGCAATTCCACTTCTGGGCATGAGCCAAAAGAACTGAAAGCAAGGACTCGAAGAGGTAGTTGTACGTCCATCACTGCAGCATTATTTGCAATAAACAAGAATTGGAAGTAGTCCAAGTATCCACCAACAGATGAACGAATAAACCAAACATGGTATATACATACAATTAAATATTATCTAGCCTTAACAAGGAAGGAAATCCTGAGACAGGCTACACATGGGTGAAACTTGGGGACATCATGCTAAGTGAAATAAGCTGGTCACAAAGGGACAAATACTATATGATTCCTCTTAAATAAGTTTACTGTTATAGTTACATTCATAGACACAGCAAGTTGAATGGTGGTTGGGGAGATGGAATTGGGAATTCTTATTTAATAGGGACAGAGCTTCAGTTTTGCTAAATGGATGGATGGGGTGATAGCAGCGCAACAATGCAAATATATTTAATGCCACTGAATTATGCACTTAAGATGGTTACAATGGTTTTTTGTTGTTGTTGTTGTTGTTGTTGTTGTTGTTGTTTTTGAGACAAGAGTCTTGTTCTGTCGCCCAGGCTGGAGTGCAATGGTGCGATCTGAGCTGACTGCAACCTCCACCTCGCTGGTTCAGGCAATTCTCCTGCCTCAGCCTCCCCAGTATCTGGGATTACAGGTACCCACCATCATGCCTGGCTAATTTTTGTATATTTGTAGAGATGGGGTTTCATTGACCAGGTTGGTCTTGAACTTCTGACCTCAGGTGATCTGTGTGCCTCAGCCTCCCAAAGTGCTGAGATTACAGGTATAAGCCACCACGCCTGACCAATGGTAAATTTTATGTTAAATATATTTTGTCACAATTAAAATTTTTTTACATTGAAAAATGGAGCAAAATGTTGAATATATGCAACTTTTCCACTGAGCTAGTACAAAGGGGATGGGAGGTTTTAAGAGTTAGAATAAAATGCTCAAACCAAGGAGACGCTAACATGTGGGGCAGTGCACATGACGGGAAGGAATGCTGTCTACACGCTCCTGAGGATGGGTCGGTGTCCCCCAGATTCCTCCCCACCTGTGGGTTGACCTTCAAAACTTTTTCCTTGAAGTTTCATTTTTCTTTTTGACAGGAGGTTGTGTTAAAATGCAAATCAGCGTCACTCTTGGGAGCTGCAGCAGTCACACTACCTGAGCCTTTAGGAACCCCTTGGAGAACTGGTTCTGAGGCAAGAAAGGGGAGAGGGGAGCGGAGGAGAGAGGAGGGGAACCGAAAAAGGAATCTACGCATCCAAAGAATTCTTGCTTGTTTCTCTCACTCCTGTTTGCTGCTGTTGTTTAAATCTACAGTGTGGTCAGGTGAATCTTTCAAGCAGTGCAAGTAATTATCTTTGCTCTGCATCGTATGCAGGTTTCATTATACAAACTGAAAATTGGAAAACCCTGATGAGTTTCTGCTTGAAACCACCTCACTGACAATAGGGTGTCTTAGCAGCCCTTTTCTACCTACTGTCTGTGGCACTATTCTATGTGTGATCATTGTCTCAGCACAATTTGTGTCACTCAGAAGGGTGATCTCATGCTGGGGTGCCATCTGGGAGTTTGTTCTGGTAGAGATGGGATAGTCGTCCAGGAGCTGGCAAGAGACACGGTGATTTCCCAAGCCTTGGGCCAAATAGGGAGTAGCTTTGGAAGCGGAAACACCTAGATGCCTTCCTATGATGCTTGGGTCTGGGGCAGGTGATGAAGAGCAGCAGACGAGACGGTGAAACCGCAGAGAAGGACTTGGGGTCAAGAGGAGTTTTGGAGGCAGCAAGGATTGGATTTAGGCAAAGACGTGGAAAGAAACTCTCAGCTGAGAGGTCCTTAGAAACCATCTACTGCTGCTTCTTCATTTGACTGATGCCTGGTGGAACTGTGGGTGGTTGATTAGATTGTGGTGGGAGCAAAAATAAAGGAAGCCAAAGTCATTTCAAGGTTTTCTGGGTGACTTGGAGAATGGCATTACCATGAGCTTACATAGAAACAGAACGGCAGAACAAACACAGGCAGGTGAGGACACGTGCGGAGGCATCAATAATACCCAAAAGGAAGGTGACAGCACACAGCAGAATCGCTAAGTAAGCAAGAAAGCCCCAGGAACCTCGAATTCTATTCCTAACTCTGCTGCTGATTTACTGAATCACTTTGGAAGAGTCACTTAATTAACCTCCCCCAGATCAAACTCATCTTTCTCTTCTCCATATCAAGATAATGTATACAATTAATACAGATTTTTAAAACGAGTTCTATTTATTGGTCATTAAGAGACTCAGTGTCTCAGAACCACGTCTGAGTGCTGCTCTTTAAGAGGGCTGTGGACAGTGACCAGTGACCGCATATGTCCAGAAGATAGACCCAGGCTGGGGGTGAATGGGCGATAATCACACATCTATTGTTACGGTGCCAGGCTCTGTTTTACATACACAAATGATTTAAAAATCATGACAAGGTGATTTCACAGATATTATTACTAGTTTAGTATAACTAGTTTAGTAATACTATCTGCAAAAATTATATTTACTGTTACTGGATATAGAAACCGAGGCACAGAGAGGTTAAGCAACATGTCCTGTGTCACACAACTGATGGCTGGCAGAATTGGGATTTGAACTTGTGCTGCCTAGACCCAGAAGACAGGATCTTAATTTCTCACTATGCTGCCTGAGAGAGAGAGAAACTGATCAAAAACACTGGGGGCATGTTCACCTTCTTTATAAGCAAGGACGTAAATCTCTGATCCAGGGTTGCAACCATTTCCATTTAGAGTAACGTGCTTATTTTGTTCTGAAATGATGATAATTAGGACCAGTGGATCACAGGCACTTGAAGGCAGATTTCAGATGAAGCTTAAAACATTTTCCTAACAATATCACCTAGAAATGAAAGAATCATTGCAAACGGCTTAGTGGTTAAAAGCTCTGCCCTTCGCTGGCTGTGTGACCTTGAAGAAATTACTTAACATCTCTGTGGCTTAATTTCCTCATCTCTTAATGAGGAGAGTAAAAGGACTCTTAGAGTCATTGTAAGGATTAAGAAAGTTGATACATGGGAAATACTTAAAAGGTGGCTCATAGTAAGTTACAACAAACATCTGCTCCTGTCTTCGTCATCATTTCTCTACTGCACTGAATTTGGCAGCTAGATTATGCGACAGGAATGTTACAGGGAAAAAGTGATTCCTACAAGACATGGAAAATAGCCAGGATGTCCTTTTTCTCCTAACAGTTGTGTGAGTTCAGAAACATTAAAATAGGATACGACGTGATATAGTCTGATACAATATAATTCAACACAACACAACACAACACAACATGACTTAATGCACTACTCAGCAAAATGATATCTAGCATTTTGATCCCCTCTCTGTTCATCTTACAACTGTTGATCCCCATCCTGGCTATTATCAATAATCAACACGTGAAGGGGAAACTGATGCCTATTAGAAGAGACATCTGATGCCTATAGAATCATGAGTCTAGAGATTTGCCCTCCCAGAACTGCCTGACTTTTTACTTTCAGAATCCTTACTTATGACACTAATGACTCAACACGGCACTAAGTTCCATGGAATCTAGTTCTCAGCTCTTGCTCCACCTGTGCCAGACTTTCTCCAAGGCTAGCTGTCAGCTTAGGGGACAGGGACAACCATGAATTAAGTACCTTTGTCTCACCAAGAGCACACAGCCCTCGCCAGGCACATGAGTCAACTGATGGACTGAAAATAAACATGCAGTTCTGCACATAATCAGTTGAGGCAAATGACAGAGCAATAACTAAATGTAATGCTTAATTACAGCAAATATCATCATCTATTTGCTTCATTTCCTCCTCACATTTGCAATTTTCTATTTTTGTTTTAATAAATGTAGATATGCATGTCTTTAAGTTGCTTCAACTCCTTTTTGGATGCAAGGTATAAATTAGAAATAAACAAACAAATGCCAGACAGGCAGGTTCATTGAAAGATGGCCTGGATCTTGCAGATTTGGTAGCCTAAGCCATATTATCGTTTCGAAAAATAACACATTTTCCTTTTCTTATGCCAACCTGCAGTAGAAGGAAAGCTGATGAGTCAGATCAGGTGAGAGTCTAAAGGTCAGGGAGGGGGTCAGACAGTTCAGAGCCAACCCTGATGGTCATTATATTCCTAAGAGTGGGAGAGTTGTCTCCAGATGCTGGGGCCAAATGGTATCTGCAGGCCAGAGATACTGGTAATCAGTGGTCCCTGACCATTTTGGCATCAGGGACTGGTTTTGTGGAAGATACTTTTTCCGTGGACTGGGGAGGGAGGGATGGTTTCAGGATGATTCAGGCACATTACCTTTCTTGCGAGCTTTATTAGTATTATTATAATATATAATGAAATAATTATACAACTCGCCATAATGTAGAATCAGTGTGAGCTCTGAGCTTGTTTTCCTGCAACTAGATTGTCTTATACGGGGGTGATGGGAAACAGTGGCGGATCATAAGGCATTAGATTCTCATAAGGAACGTGCGACCTAGATCCCTGGCATGTGCAGTTCACAACAGGGTCTGCACTCTTATGAGAATCTAATGCCGCTGCTGATCTGACAGGAGGTGGAGCTCAGGTGGTAATGTTCCCTTGCCCGCCACTCACCTCCTGCTGTGTGGCCTGTTTCCTAACAGGCCACAGACTGGTACTGGTCCACAGCCCAGGGGTTAGGGACCCCTGCTGTAGAGTGCTGTTGGGTCAGTGGGCCCTGGTACCACACACTGCCTAGATTCAAATCACAGATCTTCCACTTACTAGGTGATCCTGGGACAGTCACTTAATGTTTCTGTGCCTCTATTTCCTTGTCTATAAAGGAGTAGATTATATAAACAATTCCTACCTCAAGGTGTTCTAGGATAATTCAATTCCAGTAATATTCTTAGATCTCTGTCTGGGACAATAAACTCAGTAATATTGGCCGTTCTCATTCCCTTAAGAGCAACACCCTCCATTAATGTGTATTGTGCAATTTGTACAATGTCACGAGGTGTTGGAGAAAATTCAGACCCACCACCAAGCATTTGATGTGCATCCACACCCTCTCACTATTCTGGAGTCCACAAGAGGTAGTCTGATGTTGAAAGGAAATAAAAGTGTTTTAATTATCCCTCTTTAGTTTCCAGATTAATGAGCTCTATGGAATTTATATGTCGTGACTGTTTTAATCTTTTGTATAGAAACTATCGTTGCATCTTTCAACATGGTTGACTAAAACAGGGCCACCATCATCTCAACCAGGAACTTGCCTTTGCAAACAGTGAATGAACAGAGAAGACATTCTCAAACGGATTAAGAATCAAGAGAAAAACCTTTTTGGTTGTTGTTTAAGAAACAATGAGAATGGCCGGGTGTGCTGGCTCACGCCTGTAATCCCAGCACTTTGGGAGGCTGAGGCGGGTGGACCACAAGGTCAGGAGTTCGAGACCAGCCTGGCCAACATGGTGAAACCCCGTTTCTACTAAAAATACAAAAAATTAGCCAGGCATGGTGGCATGTGCCTGTAATCCCAGCTACTCAGGAAACTGAGCAGGAGAATCCCTTGAACCCAGGAGGTGGAGGTTGCAGTAAGCTGAGAATGCGCCACTGCACTCGTGGCCTAGGTGACAGAGTGAGACTCTGTCTCAAAAAAAAAAAAAAAAAAAAAGAAACAATGAGAATAATCTCCTCCACCCTGTTTCTAGGAGGACTTACACATCTAGAAACATTTAGCTTTAAGATCTTGGGCAAGACCGTCTAGTGTTAATGTGATTTGTAGGATATTAGGGGTTTACACTAGGATTTTACTTCCCACATACATACCCAGACAAATGTGGATGCTCGCACAATTGTAATTAGAAATGAGCTATAATATGCACATCACTGAAAACAAACCTAATTTACACACCAGAGCACAGAAATAACAAAATATTGATAAGGATGTTTCTAGGAACTCATAAACATCATGAATGAGCCAGAAGCCAAGTTCTTAAAACTTTCTGGGCTGTACCTATTTACAGTCCAAATACATACTTTCATAGACCATTGTTTTTATAGAAAACCCATGCTATGTAAGTATTACCATGAAAAATAAGTTTTAAGATTCATCAGGCAACCATACGTCTCCTTTAATATGCCTAATATTTAAATATTAGTTATAATGGAGACACAGAAATATGTAGTGAGATAGATGAAAATGTCTTTTAAATACTCCCTGCTCATCTTTTATTTATGTATTTATTTTTAGAGACAGGGTCCCACCTTGTCAGCCAGGCTGGAGTGCAGTGGCATGATCATAGCTCACTGTGGTCTTAAACTCCTGGGCTCAAGTGATCCACCTGACTCAGCCTCCAAAGTAGCTGGAACTAGAGGTATTGCCACCATGCCTGGGTAGTTTTTGTATTTTTTGTAGAGATGGGGCCCCACTCTGTCATCCAGGCTGGAATACAGTGGTGCCATCATAGCTCACTGCAGCCTGGAACTCCTGGGTTCAAGTGATCCTCCTGCCTCAGCCTCCCAAAGCACTGGAATTACAGACATGAGCCGCCACACCTGGCAACTGCTTGTCATTTTAAACACATTGTTGATTCATCAGTCCATCAACACCATATTTCCCACCCTCAGGAAAGGTGGGAGATGGGCTGTGACTATCAGAGATGTATATGGGCAGTTGAGTGAGTGTGCTTCATGTCCCGAGGTGGCACCCCTCATCCTGGCCAGCTCTCCTTCCTGTAGGTCCTGTTTTAGTCCATTCTCACGTTGCTATAAAGAGCTACCTGAGTTTGGGTAATTTACAAAGAAAAGAGGTTTAATTGATTCACAGTTCCACAGGCTGTACAGGAGACACGGCTGGGGAGGCCTCAGGAAGCTTATAATCATGGTGGAAGGTGAAGGGGGAGCAAGCACATCTTCACACAGTGGCAGGAGAGAGTGTGAAGAAGGAAATGCTACGTACTTTTAAACAACCAGATCTCATGAAAACTCTCTCACTCTCATGAGAACAGAAAGGGGAAATCCATCCCCATGATCCAATCACCTCCCACCAGGTCCCTCCCTCAACACTGGGGATTACAATTCAGTATGAGATTTGGGTGGGGACACAGAGCCAAACCATATCAGGTCCTAGTCTACAGTATTGATCCTAAAAGGAAGGAGACAAAAGAGCTTGGACAGAGAAGTGCATATTTCATATGTGGCCTCCATTGGTAAAACAAATCAGAGCCTGTGAACTGCTGATAAGTAGTATCGGCTTCATTCTCAGAGGATAATTAGATCGTTATTTCCATTTATAATGCAAAGCTGAAATAGAGATAATGTTATTATTTCATCTGTAAATTGCTTAATTTTTTGCATATTAATTGGGCTGAACTGTTCTAGATTACATTCCTGTCCAGCCAATGGATCTGCTTGTACTTCTTCTACCCTCTCCCAGCCTCCCCCAATCCTGCCTCTATCTCATCGGCAGTTCCTAAAGATTTCACTCAGAATGGAGTATTTTCTTTATTAATTAAAGACCTAGAGGCTCTGCCAGTGATTTATTTTTTCGTTTCTCTGTGCATATTCACTTTCATATTTCTCCCTTCTCTCACCCTTCAGAGAGCCTGCTGCACTCAATCCCAGGAGGTTTCCTAGGAAACACGCTTACAGCCAGGAACCCCAAACCACACATTTCCATTTTCCTCCCGCTCCTCTCCCAATGAGCATTAGCTAATGAAACAAGGTGAAAACACATCAGCGCTTTTAGAAATTACTCCACCAAGGCAGGTTATCAATTTCATATTCATTCATGGAAAGATGAAGGAATTTGCAGACTCTGGGCTTTTTCTGGAGAAATCTCAGTTTAGCATCATATCTAATAACCTAAGCATTGGATTTGTCACACGCCTAGGAATTGTACATGTGCTCAGAGTCTAAGATTGAGGTTATTAAAATTCCTTGACTTCTCGATTCCAAGGTTCAAAAGGAAGTTGCAGTAGTTCCTATTTACTGATCCCTCCTGAGTCTGGTAGGGTATCTGTCCACTGCAGGGACAGCAACCCCACTTCTGGGTAACTACCCAAAGGAAAATAAACCATTATATCAGAAAGTCACATGCACTCATATGTTCATCGCAACAGTGGTTACAATGGCAAAGTCATGTAAGCAACCTAAGGGTCCACCAATGGCTGATTCGATAAGGAAAATGTGGTACATGTACACCATGAAATACTATGCAGACATGAAAAAATGAAATCATGTTCTTTGCAGCAACACTGATGGAGCTGGAGGCCATTATCTTAAGTGAACTAACAGGAAGCACAAAAGCATGTTCTCACTTTTAAGTGGGAGCTAAATAAAGGGTACATATGAACAAAAAGATGAAAATAGATTCTAGTGATTCCTAAGGGACCAGGACAGGAGAGGAGAGGGTTAAAAAATTACCTACTAGGTGCAATGTCTAATATTTGAGTGATGGGTACACTAGGAGTCCAATCCCCCCTTTACACATGTAATGCCCATGTGATAAGCAAGGACATGTACCCTCTAAATAAAAAATAAAATTCATATATATATATGAAAAAACAGAACCTTCTGCAATGAAAGCAGCCCTTCCTTCCTGCAGCCCTTTCTGCCTTCCTCCCTCCCTCCCTTCCCCAGGGAACATTTCTTGGAAATGCTGTAGACTAAGTTTTGGAGATGTTTAACTAATTTATTTTCTCCCTTTTTCTCTCCTTTGTTTTTAAAGGGCAGCAGGCCCCTGTTCCCTTCACTTAAGATGAATTCCCACTTCAGCCCAAAGGCAGAAACTGCTTGCAGGACACTTTCTACCCCAGGTTCTAGTTTCTGAGAACCAAGCTCATTCAAAAGATGTTGCCAGGCTTCCTGGGGGAGAAGACAGAGAGGGGAGGGGACGTCACACAGCATGAAGGGAGGGTGATGTAATGGGTTCGTGTCAGTCTCAATACACTACAGTTTGCTGGAAAATAAATAAATACATAGCCAAAGCAGGATATGTTTGTGTAGTTCTTTTTTTTTTTTTTTTTGAGACACAGTCTCGCTCTGTCACCCAGGCTGGAGTGCAGTGGCATGATCTTGCTTCACTGCAAGCTCCACCTCCTGGGTTCATGCCATTCTCCTGCCTCAGCCTCCCGAGTAGCTGGGACTACAGACACCCGCCACCACACTCGGCTAATTTTTTTGTATTTTTAGTACAGACGGGGTTTTACCTTGTTAGCCAGAATGGTCTCGATCTCCCGACAACGTAATCCGCCCACCTCAGCCTCCCAAAGTGCTGGGATTACAGGCGTGAGCCACCGCACTGGCCATGTTTGTGTAGTTCTATTGGAGAAGTCTAAAGACAGTTGCTCCATAAGTATAAAATTAAAATTAAATATCTGACCAGCATGTTGGTTGCATTGACCAAGAGGACAATGGGGAAACAATAATGTCCTCATTCTGACCTCCATTGTGAAGCCTGTGCATTAAGAACAGAGAGAAGCCGGGCGCGGTGGCTCACCCCTGTAATCTCAGCACTTTGGGAGGCCGAGGTGGGAGGATCGCTTGAGGCCGGGAGTTCAAAACAAGCCTGGGCAACATAGCAAGACCCTGTCTCTACAAACAAAATTTTTAAAATTAGCTGGGCATGGTGGTATGTGTCTTTAGTCCCACCTACTCAGGAGGCTGAGGAGGGAGGATCACTTGAGCCTAGGAGGTTGAGGCTGCTGTGAGCTATGATTGCACCACTGCACTCCAGCCTAGATGACAGAGCAACACCTTGCCTCTGAGAAGAAAAAAAAAAAATGCAGAGAAGAGAGACTCCTTCAGCTGGGAAGAGGGGGAACCCAGGCATCCTAGAGCAGTAGAAATCTTTACCTTAGTCTCTGGCAGAGCCCCAGGAAGGAGGCAAGATCCCAGGCGGCTCCTGGGAATGCTGGATCCTGAGCACTAGTGCCCCAGGCCTCGGCAGAGACTTGTGGACTCCACACAAGGCAGGGAGGCTGAAAGCTGCCCTACTGCCCTACTGCGGTCTTTCCAACGAGCTGTCAGCAGGGACAACAATGTATTGCAGTGCAGAGGGCTTTTCCCATTTTCCATGAAAATGAAGAGTGACAAGATGGAAATCCCTGCTCATCCAGAGAGGTGAGGGCTTAGATTCAAATGAATTCAATTTAATAGAATAAAGACACTGACATTCTTGCACACCCAGGTTTGCAGATATATTAAGGTTCACACTTGCTCCACATGGATGCTAACTTTTGTGTTGCCTTCTGCATGATTTTTCTGATGAAGCCAGGATACAGGGATGGTCTATACCAAATGATGCGTGTACTCCCCTTCTGTACTCACAGCAGACATTATTAATCAATATTTCATTCTTTCCTGACCACACATGCACAGATGGAGCCACAGGAAGCTCCACACAGGGCTCCAGGCAACCGCAGCAACCAATCAGAACTGGTATAAAATTGGAATCTTTTTGCCTTTCCTTCTGTAAGATGAGCCTACACCAGTGTGTAGAGTATGGAGTCATATATAGACGGTCACTCCCAGCATGAGTTATCTGAGAGGAGTGAAGGGTCGGGCGAAAAGGAAACCGAGCTTAGGAGGCTTGTCTCCATGCGCCTGCTCCCCTCCCGTCTCCAGCTCTGCTCTGCATCACAGGAAGTGCATTCCCTAGGTTCTCTGGCCAATCGCCTTTGGCACTGGGAAGCACTGGCAGAAAGTCGGAGGGCAGAATAAGAGAGAACCTTCTCTTTCCTTCTCATAGCACGGCCTCCCCTCCCAGACATTATTAATCAATCAATCGTTCTTTCCTAACTACGCAGGCACCGCTGGAGCAGTCCCTGCTGTAATTCTCACTCCTGACAGATGGCTCCGCCTCTGCCCTCCAGTAGCCTCCTTTCCTGGCTGTGTCCCAGCGGCCATGACGGGGTCGCGGCTTCCTGCTGTCACCTCGCCATCCCCTGCTTGGCCTCTTAGCTCTTCCAGCACCTGAGGGACCCATTCCCTGTCTTAAACCATCTGTGTTTGAAATACTTGACTGGAAAGTATCTGGCAGTGACGCCCGATAGGTTAGGCAGGGAGGTTCTGTCTTTCTCTCGACTTCAAGGTCTAGGGTATGGATTTTGAAAACCCGCATCAGCTTTGAGGGAGCTGCAGGGTGTTGAAGACCAAGGAAGGGGGCAAATGGTAGACCAGATGAGGAGCCAAAGCTGAAGACGAGTGAATTACCCCCTTGTAATCAAGATTAGCATTGCAAATCTGTCTGTTTCCATTTTTTGATACCATTGAGATTTTAGAAAGCCTTATTTAAATGCTCCAGCTGGGTCTCAGCTATATGGAGAGGTTTGATTTCACTTTAAATGTATGATGTATGGATCCCTTTCAAAAAACAACCTACTTCTAGACCCCCAGTGCTGGCTTAACTTATTTTTATCTCAACTTTAGTTCCTTAAATATGTCTAAAACAATTAAAAATACAATCTCCTCATGCTGAAGAGCTCTTACGTAACTAGAAAGTCAAACAAAATTTAAAATTAAATCCAAAAATACATAAAATTAACAAAGTTCAAATTTATTGCTTTACCCTGATATTGATATTTTTTGGCTTAAATGAAATTGCAGTTTTTAGCATGAATATGTTTCTGGCTCCTCTTCTGTGGGTTCTTTTGAGATTGGCATGTCTATATTGCCCCGTGCTGGGTCAATTCTCCTATTGTTTTTTTCCTACCCAACCTTCTGCAAACCTTGAACAATACAGCGAGAGGCCCTTAGCTTACATTTGGCAGAACCACATCATTTGTTACTAAGTAAATCTCTAGTCTTTCTTTGTTGGTCTGAAAGAAATATGGCAGGCAAAACAGTCCTGGGCCAGTACTCAACTATGAAGTGGTCATCAGGTGGTCCCCAATCCTCTTATACTCTTTGTGTCTTTAAGATTATTGTGGACTGCATATGGTGGCTCACACTTGTCATCCCAGCACTTTGGGGAGGCCAAAGCAAGAGGACTGCAAGCCAGGAATTTGAGACCAGCCTGGGCAACCCAGTGAGATCTCATCTTTACAAACATATTTTTTAAAAAACGTAGTCAGGTGTGGTGGCACATGTTTATCGTCCCAGCTACTCGGGAGGCTGAGGCAGGAGGATCACTTGAGCCCAGGAGTTGGAGGCTACAGTGAGCTATGATGGTGCTACTGCACTCTGGCCTGGGAGACAGAGCAAGACCCTATCTCTAAATAAATACATGAATAGATTCTTGTGTTGAAAATATAAAATAGAAATTCTTATGGAGGCCCTCTGAGAGACAGTACTAGTAAGAGTCACCTTGATCCCAGCCCAGCACTGGGGGCAATAAATAATGAGTAATCCCCAGGGAAGCCGGGCCTCAAAAGAAAGGAATTCAAACTCCAGGGCTTAGCGTCTGTCCCTTCCCATGTGGCGATTCTCCTTCCTCAATAGCCATAAAGGATGTGGGCTTGTTTTCAGTCACAGAGTCTAGCAGGTTTCCTTACATTGTTATGAATTTTATGTACAGAAAAATAAAATCACATCTCCTCTGATCAGGTTATATGGATTAATGCCGCATACAATGCAATGCCACTGTAGAGGGCTCTGAGATATTGGGATAATAAAATTGAAAGTTAGAAAATTTAAAAAATGAAAGTAAATGTTAGGAAAGAGTGAGAGTGGATGGAGGTTTGGAGGAAAGCCATCAAGTAATCTCTCTTTACTCGCATTTTCAGAACACAATAAAACAAGTATAATAAGTGTGCCGCATGTAGATAGAAACACATTCTTTCTTTTTTGACATTATCCTTAATTATACATAGATACAAATGCTACATAACACGGTGAAGATATAGGTGCCATTTAGAGAAACAGAACGTATTTTAATGGTCACCATCTTTGGAGAGCAATATAGTAAATGTTAGGACACCTGTACCTCACAGCCCAGCAATTTCCCTCCCAGGTGCAGACACTGGGAAACTTTTTCCCATGAGCTCAAGGAGATGTATATATAAATGGTCATAGCAGTATTGTTTGTAATGGTTAAAAAAATGGGAAATGTCCACTCACAAGACAACGGATCATGACTTGCGGTATATTCACACAATGTTGTATTCAATCAATTCATTCAGTAGGGAAAATGAATGAACTACAACAATACACACCCATGATGAGTGAATTACAACAATACACACCCATGATGAATGAATTACAATACCCACCCAAGATGAATTAATTACAATAATACACACCCATTTTGAATGAGTTATAACAATACACACCCATGTCAGTGACTCTCACACTAAAACTATTGAGTGAAATAAACAAATCGCAGATGATTCATACACTTAGATATCATCTCTTGAGAGCACCAAAATAAACTTGCAATATTGTTTATTTTTATTACAAACATGCTTGTAATATAAATAATGGTATCAGATGATAAATACCAAATTCAGGGTAGCAGTTACCCCTGGGAGGAGAGAGGGACGGAGATAATGAGGGAAGGTACATGGAGACCTCTACTCTACTAGTGATGTTTCAGTTCTTAAGCTACAAAGAGATCTACGTGGGTTTATACTCTTTGTATGTTTCTGAAAACCTGGACTAAGTCATGATTTTAGCAAATCGGCCATTTTGCATAAAACTCAACTCTACTTGGAAAACACTTTAATGGGAACCTTAGACGCTTCCACAGACTCCTGGCTGTTCCTGGAACGTAGCTTATAAACCTGAGCACACGTCCTGCTCAATGACCTCATTGGGTTTCTCTATCAAAGAGGCTTCTTTATCCTTTGTTAGTCTATCAAGACTCTTCATGAAAACATTAGTCAGTAAAGCAAAATAGACTTGCCAGAAATCTAGATAGTTTCTTTAAGCTGATATATCCTTGTTTAAAGCAGTCGCTTTTATTGTTGTGCTGGTTCACTTGTTTGATAAAGGAAAAGCTCCTTGGAGCAGAGGAACATGTTTTCAACTCCCCATCCCACAGAGCCTGGGGGTTCAGGTCTGAAAGCTGCAGCAAAAGTCTAGCCTGAATCTAAAACTAAGTTACAAAATGACTCTTCCTGTGCTCCTTAGGGGAATAGCCCATACATCAGACCAATTTACTAAGAGGTCACAGGCTGGTTGCCCTAAGGCTGTGGGACCTGAACCTACACAGTCTTCATATCTGCTCCCCACCTCTCTTTCTCTATCTCTGCACCCTAGTGGACCCCATGACCTACAGCTCTCTGGCTCCTCCCATACTCTTTCTTCCTGAGGAATCAGGTCATCATCGTCTCCATATCATACTCTGAATACCACCAACCACGGCACGAATTTAGGAGGTATTTGGTAGAGTGGAAGCAGAGTGGGATTGGCAGCCAAATATCCCTTAGTGGCTGTTGAGCCTTCGGCAAGCAATTTCACTTATGAGTCTTCGTTTTAGAATGGGGATGATCACATTTAACTGATGCACTGATCACAGTGACTGGAACTCGGCAAATGTCATCATTGTCCCCATCACCCCAGAGTCCAGCCAATACAGCCCTTGCTGTGGGTGAGCCTCACTTCTCTGGCTGAGGTAAGGGCCACCTGATCTTAGCATCTTGCACTCACACATCTGTAGGTGAATCTTAGTCTTCTATTTGTATAGCACACACAGGACACAAGGTGGATTTCTAACAAATGAAAATTTGACTCTGCATCTGGCCAAATTTACTACGAATGTAGGACAAGCCTGAGAACTTAATCTTTAAGGATGGTGAGTGGAGATCTAGGAAGAGAAGACCCTAAGTCTTAAGACCCTAAGTCTGAGCTTCAAGTCAGGAAAGGATTCATAGAAAAAGCTGAGTTAACTTCTGGGGACAAAAGAATTTTCAGCAGACAAGGAAAAGGGCAGAACCCAGGCACAAAGCTCAGCATGGACAGAGACATAAGGGCCAGGGAAACCATGACCTTCTGATGAAGCACCAGCAATACTAGAGTAAAACTTCCTGAAGAAGGAGCGATAGCTCAGGCTGAAAAGACCTGCAGGGGCCTGATCATAAAGAGCCTTGAATGTCATATAAAGGTGGGGGGTGGGGGAAATCTCCTTGTATAGGCAATGGGAGCAGCTGGAGAAGAATTTGGAGGAGAAAAATTGCATAATTAGATTTGTGTTTCAGAGTAGCAGCTCTACCAGTAAGAAATTGACTGACTAGAGGAAGTGACTGTTGGAGATGAGAAACTTGGCTGGGAGAAGGGCAAGAATTCAGTCAGAAGATAGCCTCTGTGGTCAAGAGTAGTGGCTCATGCCTATAATCTTAGTGCTTTGGGAGGCCGAGGCGGGAAGACTCCTTGAAGCCAGGAGCGCAAGACAAGCTTGGGCAACACAGCAAGACCCCACCTCTACAAAAAATAATTAAAAATTTGCTGAGTATGGTGGTGTGAGTCTGTGGCCCCAGCTACTCGAGAGCTGAGGCAGGAGGATCGCTTGAGCCCAGGAGTTAGAGGCTACAGTGAGCAATAGTCATGCCACAGCTTTCTGGTCTGGGTAACAGACAGAGTGAGACCCCATCTCAAAACTAAAGAAAAAAAAAAGAAAGAGGAGAAGGAGGAGGAGGAGGGGGGCAAGAAAGAGGAGGAGGAGGAAGAGAAGTAGGAAGAGGAAGAGGAGTAGGAGGAAGAGGAGGATGAAGAAGAGGAAAAGGTGGAGGAGGTGGAAGAGGAAGAGGATGAGGAAGAAGAGGAAGAGGAGCAGGAGGAAGAAGAGGAGGAGGAAGAGAAGGAAGAAGAGGGAGGAGGAGAAAGAGGAGGAGGAGGAGGAGGTAGCCTTCTATTCCAGAAAAATACCCACCATGTGGATGAAGAGGAAAAAACAAATACATGATATCTTGAAGAAAGGAAGTAACAGGATATAGAAACTGACTGAATGTGAAAAGGAAGGAAAGGAGAGTATATAAAGGCAAGTTGTTGGCTTGGGTGCATGGATGGAATGGACTGCCATTTAACGAGACAAGGGAGAGAGAGAGGGGAGCAGCCCGAGGAGGATTATGATGAGGTCCCAATTATAGTACATTAAAAATGTCTCTGGAACAATCAGGGATTGCTGGAAAATATAAAAACAAATCAGAAAACTACTTGGGCATATAGCCATTAAACTTGAGGGAGTAAATGTTCTCTAGCTCAAGGCTGTGCAATACAATTATGATTTGAGCCACATTGCTAATTTTAGATTTTCTAATAGCTACATTCAACAGCATTTCTATATGCCAATAATGAAGTAGCTGAAAAAGAAATCAAGAAAGAAATCTCATTTACAATTGCTGCCAAAAAAAATAAAATACTGAGGAAGAAATTTAACAAAGGAGGTGAAAGACCTCTACAAAGAAAACTATAAAATGCTGATGAAAGAAACTGAAGAAGACAGAAGATACAAACAAATGAAGATATCCCATGCTTATGGATCAGAAGAATTAATATTATTAAAATAATCATGATGCTACTACCCAAATCAATCTACAGATTCAATTCAATCCCTATCCAAATACCAATGACATTCTTTACAAAAACAGAAACAGAATACTAAAGTTTATATGAAATCACAAAAGAACCTGAATAGTCAAAGCAATGCTGACAAAAAACAAAAAAGAAAAAACAAAAACAACAACAAAAAAAGCTAGAGGTATCACCTGATGGAACTTCAAAATATACCAAATGCTGGCTGGGCACAGTGACTCCCTCCTGTAATCCTAGCACTTTGGGAGACCAAGGTAGGCGGATTGCCTGAGCTGAGGAGTTTGAGACCAGCCTGGGCAATATGGTGAAACCCTGTCTCTACTAAAATACAAAAATTTAGCCAGGCGTGGTGGTGGGCGCCTGTAATCCCAGCTACTTGGGAGGCTGAGGCAGGAGAACTGCTTGAACCTGGGAGGCAGAGGTCACAGTGAGCCGAGGTCATGCCACTGCACTCCAGCCTGGGAAACAGAGCAAGACTCCATCTCCAAAATAAAATATGTACCAAATGCTATAATGATCTAAACATCATGATATTGGTATAAAAACAGACACATATGTCAATGGAATGGAATAGAGAACCCAGATATAAATAAGTCTATATATTTAGAGCCAACCGATTTTTGAAAAAGGTGCCAAGAACATACATTGAGGAACGAACATCCTCTTTAATAAATGGCCCTGGGAAAACTGGATACCCTCTCTCTCACCATATTAAAAAAATCAATGCAAAAGTGAGTTAAAAGCTTAAATGTAAGACCTGAAATTATAAAATTACTAGAAGAAAACGGGAAACAATTCAGGACATTGGTCTCGGCAAAGGTTTTATGGCTCTGACCTCAAAAGCACAGGCAACAACACAAAAATAGACAAGTGGAACTACATTAAACTAAAAAGCTACTGCCCAGAAAAAGAAACACTCAACAGAGTGGAGAGACACCTGTTGAATGGGAGAAAATGTTTGTAAACTATTCATCTGACAAGGAACTAATATCCAGAATGTTCAAGGAACTCAAACAACTCAACAGCAAATAACAATAATAATAATCCCATTAAAATGTGGGCAAAGGATCTGAGTAATTATTTCTCAAAAGAAGACATACAAATGGCCAACAGATATATGAAAAAATGCTCAACATCACCAATCATCAGGGAAATGCCAATCAAAACCCATTCAGCTTCTCCTGAAAACAAATGGGAACACAAGCTCTCCGGAAGCCAGAACATTCTGGATATTCGCTTCACAAGAAGCTATCATTTTACCCCATTTAGAATGGGGTTATCAAAGAGACAAAAAATAACAAATGCTGGCAAGGATGTGGAGAAAAGGGAATTCACACACGGTTGGTAGGAACGTAGATTAGTACAGCCATTATGGAAAACTGCATGAAGATTTTTTTTTTTTCTCTTGAGACAGGAGTTTCACTCTTGTCGCCCAGGCTGGAGTGCAGTGGCACAATCTCGGCTCACTGTAACCTCTGCCTCCCGGGTTCAAGTGATTCTCCTGCCTCAGCCCCCCGAGTCGCTGGGATTACAGGCACCTGCCACCACACCTGGATAATTTTTTGTAGTTTTAGCAGAGACAGGGTTTCACTGTGTTGGCCAGGCTGGTCTTGAACTCCTGACCTGAGGTAATCCACCCGCCTCGGCCTCCCAAAGTGCTGGGATTACAGGCATGAACCACCATGCCCAGCTGGTATGAAGATTACTTAAACTAGAAATAGAGCTACCATACAATCCAACAATTCCACTATCGGGTATTTATCCAAAGGAAAGGAAATCAGTATATCAAAGAGATACCTGCACCCCCATGTTTTTTGCAGGATGATTTACAATAGCCACGATATGAAATCAACCTGAGTGTCCATCAGTGGATGAATATATAAAGAAAATGTGACATATATACACAATGAAATACTGTTTGGCCATAAAAAAGAATGAAATCCTGCCATTTGCAGCGATATGGATGGAAACGGAGGTCATTATGAAATAAGCCAGGCACAGAAAGAAAAATATCACATATTCTCACTCATATGTGGGAACTAAAATAGTTGATCTCGTAGAGACAGAGAGTAGCATAATAGTTACCAGAGGCTTGGAGAGGTGTTTTGGAGAGGGGACATGAGGAGAGGTTGGTTAATGGGTACAAACCTACAGTTGGATAGAAGAAATAAGTTCTACTGTTTGATAGCACAGTAGGGTGATGATAGCCAACAACATTATATTTTCAAAAATACCTAGATTTGAAATGTTCTCAACACAAAGAAATGATAAATGTTCAAGGTGATGGACCCCCTAAAAGTCCTGATTTGATCATTACACATTGTATGTATCAAAATATCACATGTATACCATGAATATGTACAAATATTATGTATCAATACACAAAGGCAAAAAAAGGAATAGTTAAAAGTGATTCTAATATGTTTATATTAAATTATTTTAAGTTATATATATTAGATATTTTATATAATTTATTTAGACAAATATATCTAATATTTTCATGTCATCATGTAATAAATAGAAAAATTAAGGTATTTTTTATATATACATATTTTTTGTATAAAACCTTCAAAATCTGGTGTGCATTTTATGCTTATAGCACATCTCAAGGCAGACTGGTCACATTTCAAGGGCTCGATAGTCACATGCAGTTAGCGGCCACCACACTAGACAAGGCATCTCTAACTGATTCATTGGCCCCACCCAAGAAGCCATAAAGCTGGGATGTGTCTACTTCTGGTAAATTGTGATTGCTGCCTTAACAGCTTATTTTGACAATGTAGTTGCTCCCAGTGACATTTTGTAAGTGGGATTTTGGCATATCCTAGGTCCTCTGGTACAAGTGTATATGACGGCATGAATGCCCGAAGTGCTTTGACCTCTGCAGTGAAAGCTGATGGTCACATATGAGGAATGAACGAGCTCTGCACTCTCATTGTACAGGAGGAACACGGGGTCTGGTTGAAGAGGATGTGTGGGGCACAGCTGAATTAACCCGGTTAACTTGGTCCTGCACCCCACTCTCATCCCAGCCAATTGAACATGAGTCTTGAGTTTCTCTGTTTTTTTTTTTTTTTCGTATATGTTTTCTGCCATTTGAAGTATTGCATCAGATCTTCTCTTTTTATTTAACTGGATTCCTGTTGGGATTTTCGTTAGCTGGTTGCTGCAGGTACCAGGACACTAGGTCAAGCTATGCACAGCATAGAGTAAATGTTCATCTCTTTCAAATCCACCCAGGATGACGTGCCCAAGAGCCTTACCCAAGAGCAATGCATGATTTACTCAACCTGTAAAATAAATTACAAGTTGCTTTAAAGCCTGTGTGGTAATATGTAAATCCTGCTCCGTTCCTTCCACACACACCGGCATGGTCATTCGAATCTCTTTCACATTAAGTTTGAAAGTAAATGACAGCTGCACACACAGGCTAAATAGGAATCTCCAGCCAAAAATCTAGAGAGACCAAAGAATAATAGAAAGTTTGTGGATGTAATGTGGGGGTTATTTGAGTTCTCAATGCTAATTTAAACAAAACAAAAAAAACCCCGATGAAGTAAGACTTTAATCTTTGTTGAGTTTCATGGTATCCTACACTGTATTTTTAAAACTGGTTTCTCTAGTGTTAAAGACATTGTTTTACTTTGAAATTTTAGAAGAAATGTCTAAATTTCAGTTTCCCCATTTATAAAATATGTCCAGGTTCATGCTCTTTGTGTAAGATAAAGGAGACCTTCTGAGACTTAATAGGATCCCCCTGAAGGCATTTTTATCCCTTTGAAGATACTAAGTTATTATCATTAACGTAATTCCCTTTGAATATCAATGTGGAGTTAATTTACCCAATCGCTATCATCCACTTGTAATAAAATCATCGCACTCAGTGAAAAGTACGCGGCTTTGGAAAAAATCATCTGCTTCTAGCTTCCGGAGAGCTTGTGTTCCCATTTGTTTTCAGGAGAAACTGAATGGGTCGCTTTGTCTTGCTGGTGGACTCTTTGTTAAACTTTCCCTTTTGTTTGCACATTTCTGACAGAAGGAAACGTGTTTATTGCCTGGCACTCGTTACGAGCACTTAATAAATCCTTGTTGGATGAATAAGCAAATGAGATTCCAGAACGGCCAGGTTACCTTTCCCTTCCCAGCAGCTTCCAAGCTTCTCCCCCTGCCTGAGACGTAGCAGACAGGTCTGGCCCGAAAAGGAACAGAATTACTGCAAATAAACGGCTACATGTTTGAGACATCAGAAATCCCCAGAAATCTTCATCTCACTCCTCTTGCTTCCCGAGTCGTGTTCCCTTCTTCCTGCTACACTCAGATTCCAGCGTGAGGTCACTGGCTTGGGGCCTCTCCGAGGTCTTTTTCTCAGTCGAATGAGTATCTCCCTCTGCAAGTGCAGTGTGGTCCACCAGCCCCGGGGCGTGGCTACCCAGCGCCCTGTGATTCCCTCTGATGAGGCCAATGGCCCGTGTATTTTCTCATTCCTCAGGGCCATCCAGACAGCTCCCCACAGAGGCTTCCTAATGTCTCCTGGGCCAACAGGATTCTTGTTGGCACGCGATGGAAAGGGCTGCAAACCAACCATGGCTTTGAAAGCCCAGCAGCGACATAGCTGGTATATGTGGTCTGTTTCTAGGTCTTTCGTCTACCTTCTGAGGCATGAGTTTTCATCCTGTATTTGCCCAAGCCTCATCTTCAGGCACAAAAGCCTTCACTGTTGAGAAACAGGCCAGCCGCTCTGGCTGGGAGAATGGCAGGCGCGACCTGCGCCTGGTCCCTGTCCCTGTGCCTATGCCTGAGCCCTGTGCCGGGTCCCTGTGCTCTCCTCTCATGTAGCTGGCAATGAGCCCCAGGTCCTGCATCCCAGGCAACCCGGAAGCTGGTTTGTGCGGAGTCTACAGTAAGGCTATTCAGGAATCAAGCTGTCTCAGGATTCGCATGGTTAAAAATACATGAACTTGTGGGTTAATCACTAAGGTAGCCCATCCCGTGATTCCCGGTGCACAGGAAGGTGAGGTGGGACTCAGCCTCTTCTCCTCCCTAGTCTTCATTTCTACCTTGGGAACAGGGAGCACGTGGTATTGGGAAGAAGATGGAGCCAGTGAATGGTAGGTTCAAAGCCCTGATTTCTCCACTCACCATTTCCATAGATCTGAGGAAATCAACCTCTTGGAGCCATGGTTTCGCATCTATAAAATGAGGTCAAAAATATCTGCTTTCCAAAATTCTTATAAGGATCAGGTCAAGTTTGTCCAACCTGCAACCCACGATGGCTTTGAATGCAGCCCAACACAAATTCTTCAACTTTCTTAAAACATGAGATTATGCATGGACCTTCATTTTTTTCTCTTTTGCTCATCATCTATTTTTGATGTTAGTGTATTTTATGTGTGGCCCAAGACAATTCTCCTTCCAATGTGGCCCAGGAAAGCCAAAAGATTGGACACCCCTGGGTTAGATATTTCTAAAAAATTATCTTTATAGTAGAGCTTCCGCACAGCAAAAGAAACTATCAACAGAGAAAACAGACAACCTATAGAATAAGAGAAAATATTTGCAAACTATGCATCTGAAAAAGGACTAATATCCAGAATCCATAAAGGACTTAAATCAATAAGGAAATAAAACAAAAACAAAAACAAATAACCTCATTAAGAAGTGGGCAGAGGACATGAACAGACATTTTTCAAAAGAAGACAAAGCCACCAACAAGCATATGAAAAAATGCTCAGCATCAGTGATCATCAGAGAAGCACAAATCAAAACCACAGCAATAGCCATCCACACCAATCAGAATGGTTACAACTAAGAAGCCAAAACATAACAGATGCTGGTGAAGTTGTGGGAGAAAATGGAATGCCTATACACTGTTAGTGGGAAAGTGTATTAGTTCAACCCCTGTTTAAAGCAGTCTGGAGATTTCTCAAAGAACTAAAAATAGAACTACTATTCGACCCAGCAATCCCATTACTGAGCATATACCCAAAGGAAAAGAAATCATTCTACCGAAAAGACACATTTCTCTATTTATCACAGCACTATTCACAATAGCAAAGGCATGGCATCAACCCAGCTGCCCATCAACAACGACTGGATAAAGAAAATGTGGTACATATACACCATGGAATACTACACAGCCATAAAAAGAATGAATCATGTCCTTTGCAGCAACATGGATGGAGCTGGAGCCCATTATCTTAAGCATATTAATGCAGAAAGAGAAAACCAAATACCACATGTTCTCGCTTATAAGTGGGAGATAAACATTGAGTACTCATGGACATAAAGATGGGTACAGTAGACACTGGGGACTCCAAAAGAGGGGAGGAAGAGGGTGGGGCAAGGACTGAAAATCTTTCTATTGGGTCCTATGTCCACTATTTGAGTGACAGGATCAACAGAAGCCCAAACCTTAGCATCATGCAATCTAGCCCTTGTAACAAACGTATCCATGTGCCCCCTGAATCTGAAATTAGAAAAAAAACTGTCTTCATAGTAAACGCTCAATAAATGGCAATTACTATTATAATTACTAATAAAATATTATCTTAAAATATATATATTTGATAACTAATATATAAAACAATATTTTATTAACATACTATACTGTATAATCAATGCCAATGTTATATAAATAATATATTAACATGTTTTATAAATATATGAATAAATATATACTAAAACATGTTATAATATATTAAGTTTCAAAACATTATGACTATTAGAATAATTATTTATATATTATTACATTGTACTAATATATTACTATTGTTCATGCATCATTACTTCAAATATTGATTAACATGGTTTCATAATGATACAAGAAACTAACTTGTTTTACTGTTTCTAGCTAGTTTACTCTCTCTATGGAGATACACTGGAAGTAAGTGAAAATAAAGTCACCATTTTTTTCCTGTTTGCCTAAAGTCAGCACAGCTTTGTTTTATCTGGAAAATAATCATTTGCTTTTTCAACAAAAGTAAAGTCACTGAAACATTTTGGAATCTAAAGTTCCAAATGGAAGTCAGGGATAGCAGATGAACCCAAACCAAAGTCAATGTTCACCTCCAGTTACGGCATCTTCACTGGTAGAGCCCCCTTTACACCTGCAGCTATTAAACAGTCAGTCAATGCTGGTTATTATTACTCACCCAAAGAACAGGATAGGCAAAGGGCAACAAAATGGCCTGCCCATTACTTGTCCCCAAATATTCTGCCTGATTGCCTTCACTCTGTGGAATTTGCCCATATTATTTCATGGAGATAGTTCTACCCTGGTTCTAACCAGCTGCTTTGGCCTTTGTGCCCAGTTTATCAAACCCCATGAGCCCTTAGAGAGTCTATGGGTGCTCCTTGTTCATTTACTCAGTCAATAAATATGTATGAAGGCCCCATATTTCTGTATCATGCTATGTACTAGGCTTAAAAGGATGAACAAGATACAATGGTATAAATACACACTTAGAAGAAATAAACCCTGGTGTCTGACACATCAACAGGGTGACAATAGTTAACATGAATCGATAGTCTATTCCAAAATAGCCAGAAGAGAATAATTAGAATGTTCCAAGCTCAAAAAAAGAGAAGTATTTAACGTGATGGATATCCCAGTGACCCTGATTTGACTATATGAAAGTATGAAATTATCATTTCTCCGTAGAAAATAAGTACGTCCTATATATGCCAATAAAGTTAAATAAAGACATAAGAACAGGGCCAGGCACAGTGGCTCACACGTGTAATCCCAGCACTTTGGGAGGCTGAGGTGGGCAGATCACTTGAGGTCGGGAGATCAAGACCAGCCTGGCCAACATGGGGAAACCCTGTCTCTACTAAAAGTGCAAAAATTAGCCGGGTGTGGTGGTGCACACTTATAATCCCAGCTATGCATGAGGCTGAGGTTGAAGAATTGCTTGAACTCAGGAGGCAGAGGTTGCAGTGAGCTGAGATCATGCCACTGCATTCCAGCCTGGGTGACAGAGCAAGACTCTGTCTCTCAAAAAAAAAAAAAAAAAAAAAAAAAAAGGAAAAGGAAGAAATAAGAACACGATATAGTGGAGAGGCTCACCGTCCGTTGCAAAAGGCAATGGATAAATACGTGGGGGCTTAGAGTGTGAGGGAGGCTTGGAACAAGGTAAGCAGAGCATGTGATGGACACGTAGCCCCATCTTGGGGCTTCAGAGATTTCCCAGAGGTTGTGGCATCCATGCTGCCACGTGAAGGTGGCCTTAGAGTCAGCAGGGTAGACAGACAGGGCAGGATGGAAAAGGATATGCCCGCAGAGAGGAGAGCGCGCTGTAAGCTTTGGAAGGTGTGAAGTACGCCAGGCTCAGGGAGCTATAGGGCATCCCCGTGGATAGACAGAGGGTAGACCCAGTGTTTCTGCAACACGTGGTGGGAGGATCACCGGCATCAGAGTCCTCCAGCCTTCTGGCACAAATGCATGGTTCTTGGTTTCAGTGAGTCGGGATTTCTGGAAGAGAGGACCAAGAATCTTCACTTTTAAACACAATCTCAGGTGATTAGAAGGCTAGCTGAAGCCTGAACTTCTAATGCAGAAGAGAGACGAGGCAGAATGGGTGGGTGAGGGCTAGCTCATGAAAAACCTAGAAGTCCAGAGGAGACGCTTGGACTTTCTCATGAGGGTCCCAGGCAGTGGTGTGCTGGTAAATGACTAACAACCGGTTCTGGGGTGGAAGTGGTTAATTCACAGCTTGCTCATTTCTGGGTTGTAATTACTATAAAGATCACATGAGATCATCTGTGTCCAACTTCGTAAGAGCTAAAGCATGGAAGAAAGAAAAGTTGTTATTCTCTAATTGACAGGATACCTTTTGGCTTTGCTGAATCCACAGTCTCTTCTTCTAAACAATTCACCTGTCAAAATTATTTGTCATGCAAGCCTTTATTGTCATGAGAGTTGATTTACTCTTCAAAGGAATCTGTTTCGTTCCGACCTCTTTGAGCACACTTGACAGGGGTTTTGCACCGTGACCTCCCAGGAATCTTGCAAGCATCACCCAGAAGATAGGTCATCTGCTATTCCCACTTGTGTTCATGGCAATGACAATTTATTCCAGGCATTGGTCATGAGATTTGCACTTCTTCACATATTCATTCACATATTTGTTTACACATTCATACTAGTAATAGCTAACATTTATTATGACGTGCCAAGACCTGTCAGACATGAATGTATTAACTTCTCAAAATGACCTATAAGTCCTATTACTGCATACATGTTATACACAAAAAAACTGAGGCTCAAAAAAGGTACACCCTAGTAAGTATCAGAGCTAGAATCTGAATGCAGGTAGTCTGTCTGGGGATAAGCCATGGTGCCTCTCATATTTCCTTTTCATTAACTAAATAAACTGTCCTATAGCCCTCAACAGTCTTCCCATAATTCACAGATGCCTTGAAAGGGGTTGTTCTGAAAAAGAATAAAGTTTTTTCCTGTTTGCACCCAACAGAGGTCAGTAGTTTAATAAACGCATCATAGTAGCACTTTGCAAGAGAATCTGATGTGTACATCATACTCAAACCTATTTCTGGTTTTATTGGCTTTCTGGTAAAAATTTAATAGCATCATAAAAATATACAACGTCTGCATCAGCTCCTCCTGGGTTCTCAGGTGGAAGAATCCCTTTCAGGTAAGATTATTCCTTGCCTATTTGAGGAGTGACTCCGAGATGAAGTGACTCCATCTTGGATGCTAATCTGCCACTTCGACTTCTGATTAGCCCCAATTCCGTGAATGCCTCCTGGTTCCTGCTTTATTTACCATCCCTAGTGTAAGAACATGTCAATCTTGATGTTATCACACAAATTATAGGCTGTGACACGCATAGCATTCTTGCCTATTCTGTAGGCTTGCTTTTAGTTGTCCCGCCCAGAGCACACACACCCTTTTCCTATGGTGGATAAGCCCTGGGTCTGGGGGTAACATAACATTATGGAGATCTCCCGGTCTTTCTGCTGCCAAAGACCATGCTTCCATCTGTAAGTTCCCCAGATAAATCACCCTTTACCAAAAAAACTGGATTTTGTCCTTGTTCTTTGGTTTCTTGTCTCCTCCTGTATTTGGGGGTCACTTTGTGTATGTGGCCCTTTCTTGGAACACTATCTCAGAGGCCCCTTCAGATTAGAAACTGTCTCACACTTTCTTAGGAAAACATTTTGATATCAGCAAACATTTCCTTGAATTTAATCTAAACCTGTCATTCTTCAGCTCCAACAAATCTCCTCTTATTCAAGTCTCCATTAAGATAAAGTATAGGCTGTCATAGGCTTGGGCATAATCATGTGTGTGATATTTAGTGTATTTGCAAGTAATTGTCAAGCCTTCCACAGTCATCCCACTCAGGCTAACCATTCCTTAACCCTTAGTGATTTCTGGTTCACAGAGTTCTTTACATGAGAAATTCCAGTGCTTGATCTGAATTCATGTACAAGCAGGTGGAACACAGTGGATCATTCCAGGCACTATTCTCCATGGAATCCTGGCAAAGTTTCAAGCAGATGTCTAATAATTCTAAGTGACTTTAAGGGTTTCACATACTCTATAATAATTGCCCTAAGGAGCCATAGAGCTTTGACTATACATATTTTATTCTTCCTTTTGATCCTATATTGTGTGTATTTCAGAATTTTGACATCTTACCTCTGTATCTAACATGTTTCCAAAAATACAGCATGATCAGGAAAGACAATTCTTGAACTAACTCTAGCTATGTGTGGCTGACTATTATCCCCAGGTACAAAAGAGCAGGACTCGCCGGACATGATTCCTGGGCTAATTTCAAATTCTCCTTCTTTAAAAGATCTGCTTCCATTTCCCCTTAATTGCCCCTTTCATAAAATGACCAGATCCTCTCAGAAGATTTCCTTTAGACAGTTACTTTATGCCACAAATCACAAATGTTCCTTGAAAAAAGTATCTGAAGTACAGCGCAGGATATGTCTTTGTAGGAGAAATAAGACAGGGTCAGACAGAGAAAAAGACACCAACTCTGGGAAGTTAGGTGATTGTAAACTGAGAGCAGGTGTTAAAGGAAACCATATTGGAGTATTCAGAAAAACTCAAATTAGCACACGAAATAGTTAATCAACTTTTTAAAAGTTACAACTATCCTTTCTAGGGTTAATTTCCATCCACTCTCTATTTACCGCACAAACATTTGGTAAAAACATAGCTATAATCTTATTTGGATATTTAAAAAAAGAACTCCAATCAAGCCATCTTCCCTCCCTTCCACTCCCCTACCTCTCTTCCCTGGCCTCTTCTCCCCTGTCCTCTCCTCTCCTCCTTTCTTCCCTTCCCTTCCTCTCCATCTTCTTTTGATGCCACAGTTTCTTCAGATTACACTCCTTACAGTCATGAAAAGTAAAGACTTGGCCTGATTTCATGTGGCCTTACCAAAGTGCTCCCTGCAAATTTTGCAGCCACCATGAATCACAAGACGCTGAATACGAGGGGAGTTTTTTTTGTTTGTTTATTTGTTTGTTTTTTTGCCAGCCTCATTCACTAGAAGCAGGGCTCAGAAGATTAGATGGAATTATGAAGTTTGGAGGATTAAAAATCTAACTAAAAGGACACATTAAAAAAATTCATGGACATGATTGATTATAAAATGATTTCCTTTACTCTCATAGAAGAAACCACTCAATCACCTTCTCTCTCTCTCTCTCTTTTTTTCTTGCTTTTTTCACCCCTGCCTCTGCAAACATCATTTGCTGTGGCTGAAATCCTGAGACCTGTGTCAGGGCCTGCCAGAAGGCCAGTTAGAAGTATATCCATCAGCCTAGAGACTCTTTTAGATTGCATTATATATAAAAGGAAGAATAAGCAGTGTGCCCAAGTGAATCCAGCCAAAAGCCAAAGCTGTGCAATGGCTGTGTATCACTGACAATGCACTAACTGTGATTAGGGGAGGCCAGCTGCCACCCTGTCTGTTTCTAGGTATGTCAAGTGTGGCCGCCCACCCAGGAGACAGAGTATGTTCAGGTGCCCTCTTTGCAACTGCCTTAATTTCAATGCTCATGAACTGTGTTTCTCACCCTGTTTTGCCATTTCCAGTTAATCTCATGCATATTTATGTGCCAATTATGCAAATCCCAAGATAAAAATGCATTAAGCACCCATGATTTAGACTGGTTAAGTCCATTACATGGTGTAATGAAATTATTGCATGATGTCCAATTTACCTCAATGCTTGCTTTAAACTGTCCATAAGTTACTGAATAACCATAACATGCCAAAATTTAGCTCTAGGAGGCTTCCTTTGTCTGATCTATCATCATACCAGGAAATCAGAAACTTCAAGCTAAATCCTCACCAAAGGGAGAAAATATTTCAGAACAGACTTAAGGAGGCATAATGTGATCAAAGTTTAAGTATGGCAACCACCTTGTCACAGATATGTCTTCGGATAAATTAAAAATATCGCTGGGTAATTTCAACAACATTTAGACAGGGCAACTTAGGATTTAAAACCAAGCCTTGCCAATGGGATTCTCCTCTTGCCCAGTCGGGTCTTGTTCCCTCAGTCATGATGATATTGTAGGTCACTGAATTCAAATGCAGTTTGAATTTTCAATATGGAAATATCCATTTCCAGCATCAGAAATAAAAAGACTAAAAAAGAATTCACAGAAGCAATTTAAACACATACACATACACAAATCCCTTGAAACCTAAAAACTGAAGGATTTGAATGAGAATCTATTTGCTATGTAGAGATTTTATGTTTAAACTTTGGTAGGACCCGAACCCCACAGTTTCCATGTTTATTAGACAATATGATGATCAAGGAACAAGCCATGATGTGAGTGATACTGATAAATATAATATGTGAGCAGCCTGACTCACTGACATCCATTTCTCCCCCGACTATAGCATGCCATTTTAATCGGCTCATGGTGTGATTTACGCAGAGCCTGGGTCCTGATTATTTGCATAGGGAACTCCCTTCGAAGTCTACGAGAGTTGTACTCGCGTGAGGTTAGGAGCTCGGATCCACAGATCTGTTAGGCGCCAGAGACTGCACAATACTGCGATAGTTTGCAATTTGAAAACCTGGTCAAATGAACAGATTATGATGCCATTCCCCAAAGCATTCAAACCTCATCCTGTCAATCAAGTGAGCTAGGATGCCAGTGTCATTTGCCATTTTCTTTGCTGTGGTAGGGGTTCATGAAACAGCACCTTGGATTGAAGTGTACTGCCTGTAAGCAACAGGATTCCAGCTACATGCCCAGTGAGAACAAGTGGGTCACCAAGGGGATCTCAAAGATCTGCCAGCCCGCAGAAGGGCTGGAGTTAGAGCCTTTGTAACAAAGTCTCACTTGAGGCTATCCTTCTAATGAATTACTCTCAGACATGGGTGAACATAACAGAGATGGGAAATTCTCGCAAAGGATGGGGTGTCTTCCTGCACAAGACCTACTTCTAACATTCTCTGAAAACATCATGGTCAGGCTCATTAACCAGCAGGAAAAAAAAAAATGTTCAATGACAACAGTCTATTTGTGTCCAAATCATTACACAGGGCATCAAAGAGATGAGATAAATCAAAGCTTTGTCCTATTGACTTTAACTCTGCTGTGTGTTTAGAGAGCTATTTGCCCCTTGATTTGTTTTGAAATTTCTGGTTAAGAAAAGTAATATTTCTAGCATTATTGAAAACTTTTGATCTATCCATTTAGAGTTATAGGTAAATATAGCAGATATCAAATAACAACTTCATCGTCTGAGCTTATAATGGAAAACCCCACGTTCAAAGCATCATTTGAAAGTGAAAAAGCAAACTCCAGCCAAGAAGAACAAGCGCTTAGAGTCTTCAGGAGACCAAAACCAGTTCCCCGTGAGCATTTCTAAATGTTACAGGACCAAGTTCAAGATGTCAGGCTAGAGCAGTGCTCTGAAATCTTTTCTGCAGGTCTGCTATTTTTCCGAGAACACACTGGCCTCCAGAATGCATTAACCTACTTTCTACAGAGAGGATTCCCTGGTCCTCCTGCTCTGAAGAAGAGGAGGAGGAAGAGGAAAGAGGCTATTTCAAGTGGGAGCTGGGCACACTCTTTGCCTTAAACGTGTTACTCCTCCTGCTAAACAGCAATACGGTGTGAGAAATTGGTACTTCCTGCAAACGAACAGCTCCGAGGGCTGCACGGCCCCAAAGCAAGAGTGATTGGAAATCCTGCTAAAATATGGCTGTCTAATCAACCGACAGGCGAACTCATTTACTGAGGTTCCCATTGTCCACGCTGACAGATGGCTCGCTCCCCTCTCTGCTCTCCCCTTCCCCTCAGATCGCGCTGCCGTGCAGGCAAGCCTATTCTTTGAGAGATCCAGTTGCAATCGCCAGCCTAGTTCTGAAACGAGACAAAAGCTCCGTGAGCCTCCTCCCATGCACAGAGCCTTTTCTGTCCCTCCAAGCAGAAGGAAAAGAAATCCAGATCCACTCCCCTTACCTTCGTCCTCATCGGAGACAGGAGCCCTTCCATGGTGGCAGAATCCTCATGCCAGTTTCTGTCTCCTGCAAGTTACTCTCTCTGTGTGCCGTGCTTAAGCATCCCACATGAAAAGAGCCATGTCGGGAGCCGTGGTGGCTCCCCTCTCCCGGGTGGCGCCTCTGCACCGCCACCCGGTCTAACTTGAATCCCCAGCGCCTGCAAAGCGCCGTTCCTGGAGAAGCCTGCTCCTCTCCTCGCCCTGGTCCCCTCTCTCTTTCTCCCTCTCCCGCGCTCTCTCTCCTCCCTCTCTCTCCTCCCTCTCTCTTTCCATAATCTGCCTACAGCTCTCTGTGTACCCTGCTCACTTGACAAATGATCTCTGTCTTAGGTAACGCATTTGAGCCAAGAACAGTGATCTGAAGCAACCCACAGGGCAGCTCATCCAGGGCAGGAGGCGAGGGGTGCTGAGCCGGAGCATCCAGCCGCTTTGGGCTCTGTAGCTTGTTCTCTCCAGAGCTGAGAGCACTGTTGCGTTTGTTCGTTCATTCATTCATTCATTCGTTCATCATTCATTCCTCTCTTAAGAAGTGGGACTCCCACAGGAATGGATCTAGTTGACACCATTACTGAGCTGCTTTTCTGGTTTGTGTACAGAAAGCTGAAAAAGAAATCCCACTGCGTGGAGTACTTCTAAATCCCCATGTTCAGCCCACTGTGAATTTCACATCTGGATAGTTAACTGGGTTCTTCTGCAGTTTGGCCAGATGTTTAGAGGCACATAACTGTAGCCTCTTTTTAGAGAAAGTTTCAAAAACAGATTTATGGACTCTGATCCTGAATAGTGGAGTATTAAAAAAAAAAGTGTGTGTGTGTCTGTGTCTGTGTGTCTGTGTGTGTGTGTGTGTGTGTGTGTGTGTGGACGCGCGCGTACGGGCACACTGTCCAGGAGCCCAAATAAATCAGGATTGACTGTTTCATTCAGCATTGCTGGTCACTTGGAAAAAAATACACAATGAAAGAAAAATGGCAAAGACCTAGGCCAGAGCATAATGCAGTTGAAAAGATGAGATTTTTCTGAACTTCTTTATGCTTGAGGAATTTTCTCTGTGAGAATAATTCAACATCTCTTCTTCAACTGGTGACTCCTTAAATGTGGCTACACACATCTATGCCATCACCAAGGGGCCAGGACCCCTTTTGCATCATATATGTGACACATGTGCACCACACATGAACCTATCAATGCGATTTAAGGAAGATGCCCCTGTCGCTTGCCCTTCTTTCCATCTGTGATTCTTGTACTCACAAGACATCCCCAAGGTAGGGCGAGCCACTCTGTCCTCCAGATGGAATCACAGGCTGGTCCCAGGCCCCTGCCTCTTCCCTCATTGATGCTTTTCGTCCCTAATTAACATCCTTCTTCTCCTCCCGTTCACACATCAGCATTCCAAAAGATCTTCAGTATCTACACCAACTCTATCACCTCTTGATCACCTCCTTCGTAGTCTCCAGTTTGCTTCCTTTTTTTTTTTTTTTTTTTTACAGGGTGTCCGTCTGTTGCTCAGGCTGGAGTACAGTGGTGCAATGATGGCTCACTACAGCCTTGAACTACTGGGTTCAAGAGATCCTCCTGCCTCAGCCTCCTGAATATCTGTGACTGTAGGCATGCACCACCATGCCCAACTAATTTTTAATTTTTTTATGGAGACAGGGTCTTGCTATGTTTCCCAGGCTGGTCTCAAACTCCTGGCCTCAAGAGATCCTTCCGCCTCAGCCTCTCAAAGTGTTGGGATTACAGATGTGAGCCGCTGCTCGGAGTCCAATTTTCTATTCTTAACTCTTTCTCTGCGTCACCTGAGTTGCAGGCTGCAACCTCATTCTCACTTAACCAGACATGTACATCCTTTGACCAGAGTCTTAGCATCCTGACAAATCTGTAGATCCAACATATTGAGTGCAACTCGCTGTCCTTATATAAAAGATTACTGCCATTTCTGGGGGACTCTGGACCTTATTTCTTGGGTATTGACTTAAACAATACTTCTTATTTTGTATTATAGTGTTTAGGGATCCCTAATATTTTCTTCTATTCATGTAGTCACTCAACAAATAGTTGTAAGGCAACTAGTATGTGCTGGAAGCTGTTCTTGTTCTGATGATACAGTGGAGAATAGGGTAGACAAAGTCCTTGTTCCAAGGCCCTATATTTCATAGCAGGTTTGATACAAAACTCAACCAACTCATCAAGCCCTTCCATCTATCCTTGCATTATTCATACCAACCTCTCCCCATGTTTTTGGGTTTCTCTGTGGGATTGCAAACCTTCTGGTGTGACTTCCATTTCCAGTTTAGTGCCATTCTCTTTGTGACTCTTCTCCTAACTGTATACTCATGATCAACTTTCTCCTAGTAAATAAAAAACTAAATTGTCTCCACGAGAATCTCATTCCTTCACCTCCATCTTTTTTTTTTTTATTTATTTATTTTTTTATTTTTTATTTTTTTTTGAGACGGAGTCTCCCTCTGTTGGCCAGGCTGGAGTGCAGTGGCGCAATCTCAGCTCACTGCTATCTCCGCCTCCCAGGTTCAAGTGATTCTCCTGCCTCAGCCTCCCGAGTAGCTGGGATTATAGGCACTCATCACCACACCCAGCTAATTTTTGTATTTTTAGTAGAGACGGGGTTTCACCATGTTGGCCAGGATGGTCTCAATCTCCTGACCTCATGATCCACCCCCTCGGCCTCCCAAAGTGATGGGATTACAGGCATGAGCCACTGCACCCAGCCTTACTTCCATCTTTAATTCTATTCTCTCTCCTCTTCCCCAGACCCTTCCTCTATTTCCCCAAAGGTTTCATTTTTCAGTGTCAGGGAAGGAAATCACTCTTGTTTACTCAAAACAGACATGCCGTTCCTCATCCTCCCCGGTTATTGGCCCTGAACCATTAAAACGACTTGTTATCCCACTCACTGTTGAGACATCGCCCATGCCGTGTGCTACATTTAGCTTCCATCCCGTTGGATTCTTCAATAACTAGAATAAGCTACATCCATTATTTGCTTTTTTACTTTCGACAATTCTTTCCTGAAGCATTCTGCCCTGTTCATGACATGAACAGGTTCATGAACAGGTTTGCACTGTTTGTGCCCTTTCTAACCTCAGAAACCCCTCTCATCAGAATTTCCAATCATGTACCCTTCTTTTTGTTTGTTTTTGTTTTTGCTTTTGTTTTGAGACAAAGTCTCGCTCTGTTGCCCGGGCTGGAGTGCAGTGGCATGATCTTGGCTCACTGCAATCTCTAACTCCTGGATTCATGTGATTCTCATGCCTCAGCCTCCACCATGCCCAGCTAATTTTTTGTATTTTTAGTAGAGATGGGGTTTCGCTATGTTGGCGGGGCTGGTCTTGAACTCCTGGCCGCAAATTATCCGCCCACCTTGGCCTCCCAAAGTGCTGGGATTATAGGTGTCAGCCACTGTGCCTGGCCCCAATCATGTCCCCTTCTCAAGAGTTTTATCCTTGATATTAAAAAATATATATCTCTGGTACAATTGATTACCTGCCCCCCTGCCTCCTGACCCTCTGTACTCTCTCTGGCTCTCAATCTCCCTAAAGGTTTGTTTAAAGTAGATAGAACAGAGAGGGGACTATGCCAAGGTTAAACAAAATTCGACTGATGGCATGTTTAAGGCTGGTTGTTTTCCGAAAAACTCCAACCATAGATTTTGGAACCAGAATAGCTTTCCTGAGTCAAAGGAAAGGACTTTCGGAAGGAATTTGGAATATTCTGTATAAGTGCACCACTTAGGGAGGGTAGAACTTTTCTGGTTGTTTACACACCAGCCATTTAGCCCCTGGAGCCTGGGGTTTTTCACCATATTTTTATAATGGTCTGAGAGGTCCTTGACTAAACCTCTGGAATCAATAGGACTTGGAACCTATCAATTAGTTCCTGAGATGATGCTGCTGTTGATGGTAAAGATGAGAATGGCAATAGCTGTTGAATGCTTACCTGGTGGCAGGCACTGGGCTAAGTGATTTCATGCAGTAGTTCACACAATTCCCTTACCCCCTGCCCTACGAGGGAAGTACTATTCTTACTGTTATACTGCAGAAGCTTCAGCTAAGTAATTCACCCACACAGCATTCAGTTCAATGAAGCCACTGCTAGTGTACTATTTCCACCTTGTGTTATTTCATTAAAAATAATCCCCACCAACATAAGACATATAAAGACTTAAAAGTACATTTTAAATTTCTGTTCTTTATTAGTCAGGGGTTGCAAAGTAAGCATTTGAAAGTATTTTATTTTAGACTATTAGGCTATTACATTAACTTTGAGTACCTCGTTCACTTATGTATTCAGGAAACCAATATTCATTGAACATCCACTTCAAGCCAGGTTCTGTGTTAGACACTTAAAAGCACAAAGTCTTGTGTTTATCAAAGATAAACATTTACAAAATGGAGCACACTAGTCCATTTATCACTTATCATTTCCAAGTCCTTTAAATACAGATGACTGCACCTTTTATGTCTTGTGTGAAGTGGTTGAATTGTTGCAGGGTGAAGGGGGCAGGAAGAGAGAGAGGGTGGTGGGGATTAGAAAATATTTTAACCTGGGCAATAAATGTCCATGAAGAATAACTGTCAGATCATTAGGCACCCTAACACCCTTGACATTGATCAATGTTACCAAAGTATTCAGAAGCAAGAACAATTTGCATTTTTGCCTCACAGATTTCTTTGGATTAGGGCACTCTCTGCTTGCAATTTACCATCTGGGGTTAACCCAAACTTAGAAAAAAAAAAAGTCAATAAATATCAAATATGTAGACACCGGTGAAATATTAATTAAGTTTACACCACAAGAGAAAGGGAGTTTTCTCTGAAATCTGACTTAAGGAATTTCTACTTTGTGGTAGGTGGACTTCTCACCTCCAGAGGAAAACTCCCCACACCAAGGAACCTCTCTTAGCAAATGCCCTTGCCCTTTGAGCCACCCATCTTTCATATGTTGATGTCAAAAAAGAGAGGGAAATAATAACTTTATAATAAACTTCTCTAGACTAGGAGCACTTGTAAACGTCACAAAGGCTGTTGGGTAGGCCATGGTTGGAGGCTCAGGTTTTCCATCTCTTGGGCTTAAACACTGACCCTTTCTTCCCCACATCTTTGCCATTTTTGAGGTTAATTTCTTTAGGCCCCTTAGAGTCTCTGGGGATCATAGCTAGCCAAACGATTAGGGTTTATTATCTGGGATTGCACTGCCTGCTTCATAAAGAGTTGATGATTTATTAAGGTGAGAAGATTGTGACCTAAGCACCATGAAGGCTTTACCCTCTGTGACCTGCTCACCACTCTTTACTATTTAGAAACATCTTCATCAAATTGTAGGCTTTGGGATGATAATGGATAGAAAAGGTCTTCTTCCCGGATCAGTTCCAGATATCTTGGGTAACATTGAAGGAGTTACGTAACTAACATGACAAATCTCCTTCCTCCTTTTTCTCTCTGCCTCAACCCTCCTCAGCCACACATATTTGCTTTCATTTATAATATAAATATCCGAACCTAGCACAGAGAAAATTTTCACCTGCTATGTACTAAAGTGCTCAATAAAAATTGTGATTTAATATTAAGTGCTTAAATTTATTCATGTCTAGGTAAGAGAAAACATTCTACGAGTTCTTGCGATACAAAAATTATATAGCGATTAACATTCTTTCAAATTGTTTTTACATGTGTTTGCCTTTTTAAAAACCTCAGAATGGGCCGGGCGCAGTGGCTCACGCCTGTAATCCCAGCGCTTTGGGAGGCCGAGGCAGGCAGATCACTTGAGTTCAGGAATTCAAGATCAGCCTGATCAATATGACAAAACCCCATCTCAACTAAAAATATACAAATTAGCTGGGTATGGTGGTGCACATCTATAGTCCCAGCTACTCAGGAGGCTGATGCAGGAGAATCGCTTGAATCCGGGAGGCGGAGGTTGCGGTGAGCTGAGATTGCGCCACTGCACTCCAGCCTGGGCTACAGAGAGCAAGAATCCATCAAAAAAACAAAGCAAAACAAAACCAAAACCAAAAAACAAACAAACAAAAAACAAACCTCACAATGATCCCATGAGATGTGGCAGGTATTCATTTTCATTTTATAAGATTGGAGAGGTGAATAGGAGAAGAGTAATATTTATTGAGCATCAGCTTTGTTCCAGGGCTTGAGCTAGATACTCTTCAGTGTCATCTCACTTAATTTTAACAGGTGTATTATTATTCCCATTTAACAGATGATGACCTGAGATTGACAGAATTAAGTATGGTAGTAGATAGCATCATTTGGTCCTGATTATTCATACATTTTGTTATCCATGCAATTTGCTATGTGATTTTGCCACCCTCTCTTTTTCCCCAAGTATGGGTAGAAGGCTAGCAAAGGCGGTACAAGCAGAATTTTGAAATGCGCATGGGAAAGATACACCCACGCTAGTCTGCTGATTCCAACAGGAGGATGAGAGAAGACCCAACCTCCATTACAGACTTACGAGCAAGCCAGAGAATCACAAATGAGTGAGACTAGCCAAGATCAGCTGAGCCCAGCCTACATCAGCAAAACTCTACAGTCTTCTGAAAAACCAATGCCTATTACTGTGTGGCACCAGGCATTGCATTTGTTATGCAGCCAATGGATACGATTCCTAATCCAAGATGAGAGTTCCTAAACTGTGGAGCAGAGCTGACTAGAACTCCAAACGCAGGTTTTGTCCCTCCAAAAATTTCAAGTTCTTCCAATGCTGTCACATTTCTGTGGCTCACCCATGCGCAGTGATGGGTTGTATGATTACTATTTCCCAGACCCCAGATCAATGTCTAAGCTCCAAGACACACATTCCGGCACTTCTATGTTATTGAATGTCAAGTATAGGATCTACTGTATTTTATTTACAATTCCTTAAAATTGTGGCACACTGAGGAAAACACGGTATGAGGTTCTATGCCTTGATCAGTCATCTCGTCTTTACGATCTTTTAGACTCTGCCCCATTTTCTAAAGAACAGCAATTGCCTAAAGTTATCAGCAATCGGTACAGAAGTTAATTGGAATCTAGCCCTTGGAGACTTTTCCGTTCAGCAGTTCTTGCCTTTCCGAAAAAGAGTCTCACAGTGGGAAAAATAAAACTGCTTTTCTTCATTATCATAAACACTTTATCTGGAAATGGTTCTCTACCTGCCCCGATGTTTTATGAAAACATCGAAAGAGCAGAGTGACATTATTTTCCAGTGTTTGAAAAGAGGTATTTCCACTTTTTTCTTTTTTTTTGTTTTTTTCCTTAAGGTTTGTGGTTTAAGTACTTTTGTCAAGAGGGAGAAGAAAACCGACAGCTGCTGCAGCCCCAGATCGCTGCCCCTGTGTTTGCTCAGAAGACCTCTGGGAGCCCAGATAAGGAGAAAGCTGAGAGACAGGCATCTGGGCGGAAGCAATGCCTCCTTCTTCCCGTCGTCACAGAGGGGAAGCAGTTGGATGTTCCTGCAAAGTTAGCATGCAGGGTAGCATTTTTACCTCCCGCTTTTGTTGGATTATTTCCAAGCTCCAAACTAAAGAATTGTGCGACAGAAATTATGTAGGGAAACATTTTAATTTTTGACAAATAAAAATTGCACATATTTCTGGTATAAAACACTATGTTCTGATATATGTACGCATTGTGAAATGATTACCATGAATTTTTTTTATTTGAGATAGGGTCTCACTCTGTTGTCCAGGCTGGAGTGCAGGGGCACAATCACAGCTCACTGCAACCTCGGCTTCCTAAGCTCAAGCAATCCTCCTGCCTCAGCCTCCCCAGCAGCTGGGACTACAGATGTGCACGAACATGCCCAGCTAATTTGTGTACCTTTAGTTGAGATGGGGTTTTGCCATATTGACCAGGCTGGTCTTGAATTCCTGAACTTGAGTGATCTGCCCGCTTCGGCCTCCCAAAGGGCATGCTGGGATTACAGACGTGAGCCACGGTACCCGGACTACATCTTTTCTTGATATTTCTGTCAAAATGTTCAGGATTGTCACGACTTGGACAAACCACTTTCAAAAGCTTTGTTTATTTGTGGCTTTTTCTTTATAAGAGGCAACCCCAACACTACTACCAAACTGCCGTATAATTGTTTATCAAACCTAGACTGGGGAGGGGACAAAAATGATAGTGATCAATGGAGATGGGAGTTGACACAGTTTCTGCTTCTAAGACTTCTTTGAACTCTCAAGCTGTGTTTTTAAAAAGAGAGAGACATAGGGTGCAGTAGCACATGCCTGGAATCCCAGTGCTTTCGGAGGCTCAGGCAATGAAATTGCTTGGGGCCAGTAGTTCAAGACCAGTTTGGGTAACATAAGAAGACACTGTCTCTACAAAAAATAAAAAATAATAATAATAGCCAGGCAAGGTGGCACATGCCTATAGTTTCAGCTACTTGGAGGGCTAAGGCAGGAGGAGAGTTTGAGCCCAGGAGTTTGAGGCTGCAGTGATCTCTGAGCTTGCCACTGCACTCCAGCCTGGACAACAGAGCAAGAGAAGTCTGACAAGACAAAATTTTTTCTTTCTCTAATTGGCCCATCCTTCATGGTAGGGGTGTGAAAGAGACCCCCATCATCTACCCTAAAAGTAACTCATGAACCCCTTAGTACAGGGGTGTTCCTAGGTTCCTTCAAGGTGGACACATGTGCTGAGAACTTCCTTTAAGGCAGGTTCGACCAGGGGCTCTGCCCTGAGGTTACCAGTGTGAAGAGTACAAGTGAAGGCTGTTGAAAAATTTAAGAACTCCAAGGATTAGAGGTAACAATCACAGAAACCTTCTGAATTCTACTGAGTGAGAACTAGCAGGAGGGTTGAACAATTCAAGTGGAAGCAAACGTTGGGAGAAGTACTTATTTCACCTGGGATTGTTGATTAGGCTGCTTCAAGGGAAATCCTATTCTTGAAGGTGGCTTTGACCATCTGGAGGAGGTTAGGATGTTGGCGCGTGGGGCTGTCTGTCGTAAGCAGGATGGGGTGGAGATGTGTAGGAGTGAGGGAGGACTTCAGATAGAGAGACTGATCCATGCTGAAAAAGCATAGAGCTAGGCAGTAACATATTTGAAGAGAAAAACAAGAACACTGAAGTTTACCGAGTGCTGATAAGTGATCTCCAGATTATATGGTCTTAGACGCGATTTTTCTTAATTTAAAATTGAATTTACACCTCACTTTATTTGAAAACAGTTATGTGTCATGCACGAATGAAATAATGTGCAGACAGAGTTCACTTTACATCATTAGTGGTGTCTTGGAAAGTTACACATTAATTTATTTAGAAATCTGCAGGAAATTCCTTTATGTTATAAAAGCTCATTCTTCTAAGTTATTCTAATTTTACAAGTTGGAATGGGCCATGCCTGCAGAGTGTTTGATGGTCCCTTTAACAGTACTGGGATTGCCTAATAATGGAATTATGTTTACAATGTGACCTTTCAAACAATAAATGTGCCTCAATGTGCATTATTTTCATAGCTCTAAGGAGTTGTTTCTTTTTTTTTTTCAAATCACTCCTGTGTCTTAAATTTCCTTGGCCAGCTTCAACCTGAGGCACAAAGGAAAGTAATTGCTTGATTCAATTTCTCACTGTGTCAAAATAATGAAATTGATGGGCATCTTTTACTCCCAAACCTGGAAATGCATTCTATTTTGCAAATTGAATCTTAACCATGGTATCTAAATATGTTCATTAAAAGCAAAACTACTGTCTTTTAAAAATGCTCATAAACAGAGACACTCATGCCTGAGGTCATAAAGCCAAGTTGGCATTTTGATCAGGTGTGAAGAATATTTCTGTCTCAATTTTAGTAAGACATGATTTTTCTGACTCAGTACCTCAGCATAACCTAAGAAACCAAACTTTGTGAACAGTATTGACTTTAAACATCATAGTAATCATAAGAACAAAGAGAAATTATGAGATATGGAAAATAGCTCCAGAAACAAAGGCTTAATTTGAAAACTTTGCTATGGTTTCCAAGCATGTTTTTACCTGGTCATGGTTTGGAGAAAGGGGTTGGACCTTCTAAAAGTAGATCACCAAAGCACTTACAACTTAACACATTTCCTTTTTTGTTTTTCTTTTCTTTTCTTTTCTTTTCTTTTTTTTTTTTTTGAGAGAGTCTCACTCTCTGTTGCCCAGGCTGGAGTGTGGTGGTGCCATCTCGGCTCACTGCAAACTCTGCCTCCTGGGTTCAAGCGATTCTCCTGCCTCAGCCTCCAGAGTTGCTGGGATTACAGGTGCATACCACCACAACCAGTTAATTTTTTTTTTTTTTTTTTTTTTTTTTTTTAGTAGAGATGGGGTTTCACCATGTTGGCCAGGCTGGTCTCGAACTCCTGACCCAAAGTGCTGGGATGGATTACAGGCGTGAGCCACTGCAACCGGCCCCTGAACCCATTTTCTATACCCAGCTTGTTGAGTAATCTCAGTTATTTATCTAGCTTCTCTTAGCCAACTTTCTATTCTATTATGTTAAAAAAAAAAAAAAAGGAGAAATTACTACTTCTCCAATGTTAAAAAATGTATTTTTTTTGTTGTTCCAATTTAAGGGAATTTGTTTGCTCAACAAAGGCTGAAGTGCTTTATACAAGGCACCGTGCCCATCTCCTGAGGAGCCTCTGAACGTTCCCAGAAGCACACGTCCAGGCCGGGCAAAGCATGGCTTCTGTTTCCACCTCTCAGTGAAATCAATCCCCCTAAGCTTTCTTTCAAAGTAGCCCAGATGTGTGGCTCATGGGCTATATAGTCAGATATGAAAGAAGAGAAGTTTGGAGAATAAAGGCGCATTTTCTTATTTATTTATTTTTTATTTTTTAAGGAAATGATAGATTTCCTTACCACATCCTCGTGCATGGCCTGCCCGGATACAACTGCGTGGGTACTGCGATGGAGCACAAACAAACGTGACCGCTAAAGTCGTGTAGGGTGTTTCCCTTTCATGTCTGAATTTGTTTAGACAGTTACACAATCAGAGAGCGCGGAATGAGAGAAAACAAAGCCCAGGAGAAAGGAATGCTTTGAATCTAGGTCCCTGGGCCTTGATACTTTTTCTTTGTTAAATCAACCCAAGACCGCTCCATATGCTGATCATCTTTTGCCAATGTCTGCGTCTGAACAGGTTTTCCCAGGCATGTAGCTCAGAAAGAACCTTTCATCCTCCTTTTCCTGTTATGTGTATAATGTGGTGTAACCCAAAGCCACTGTGGGTTCTAATTTGCATGTCTATTTCAAGAAGCCTGGAAACTATTTGCATAAGACTCTTGCTTCCTGAGAGATCCCAGCAGAAGGATGTAGAGATAGAGTCTTTCATTTTTTCATTTAGTTCTAGATATCCATAGTGAGAGATCTGTGTGTCTAAACCCCAAAATCTGTAGAATGTGCATGAAAAAATCTACCACCCTAAGCGAAGGAGAGCTAGTACAGATGAGGATATCATGGCAGAAAGTAGTACAAAGAGCATTAGAAAATTTTGTAATTTTCCAAATCCCAAATATTTTTTGGAGGTTTGTTGTAGAACTATGGAAACATGAAACGTACAACAAGATTATCAAAGGTTCAACCTCATCTTCTAAGAGAGAGAAACAGATAGAGAGGGGATATACTTCATGGTTGGAGAGCTGCAGGGGCAGTCGTTAGCTTTGCAGATGAGCAGAAGAGAGGATAGCAGCAGCTCGAGAGTGGCACCTTCAGCAGTTCTAGAGAGAAGGGATGGCAGCAGCAGTAGACCAGGCTAGTACCAGCCAAAGCAACAGAGAAGTACAATCCAGACTAGTCCTGGGGGGAATGGGGTAGACAGGGCAGGGCCCAGTGGAGGCAGCCATGGCCAGGTTTCCTAGAGAGTTAGAGTGAGATAAAGTGGTAACAGCAACAGGGCAGAGAGAGACTTGGCAGGAAATGCAAAGATGGCACCTGGAGCAGAATGATGTGCATCAGGTGAGAGGAAAAGCGCAAGGCCAGAGGATCAACTGTGCAGGGTCCATGGTGATGGAGCACAGCAGTGGGCAGAAGTGCGGGCTGGGGCCTACCCCCGTAAAGGAGACACTGGAAACCATCGTCCAAAGAGACAAAGACACCAATGACTAACAGAATTTCTTGAGCTTACAAAATCGCAGATAAAAAGAAAAAGAAAAAAAAAAAAAAAAAAGACTGGCCAAAATGCTAAAACTCCCTCCTCTTATGGGATAACAAAACAGGCTACAATTGGTTGGAATCAATATGACCAACTAGAGCCTGTACAGAACCAGCCTGTGATGTCACAGTCTGAACTACCACCACACGTTTCGTACTAACGCCCCCTGAATTTGCACATGCGACCCATGAGGAGGCATGAAGAGATAACTGCTCATGCCAAGAACTTTCTAGGTTTCCCCTTTCCTTCCACCAATCACCCACTAATCCCAGAATCCACCCCGTAAACCTCTTCTAATAAAACTACTCCCTTGAAGCCAGCAGAGGGAGACAGATCTGAGCTGGACTCCTGTCTCCTTGGGAACAATAAAAGCTTTGCTTTTCTCACAAACCTGGTGTCATAGTCTTGGCACACTGGGCAGTGACCCTTTGGCTCCATGACAAACATGATGGTCTAGGGACCCTGCTTCTCTCCTGTTCAGTCTCAGGTGACCCAAGGACTAGACGATGCATCCTCTTCCTTCTTACCTATCTTCATATCCTCATGAGAGAAGGGAGGGTTATCAGCCTCTGAGGATGCAGATGTTGCGCTCAGCCCCAGGATCCCCAGGAGACTGGCAAAGAAGATCATAGCTTTGACTGTTCAGGGTGGCCTTGGACACAAGTTGTACCCTTAAGGAATACCCTTCTCTGCCCAGTATGGTGGTTCATGCCTATAATCACAGCACTTTGGGAGGCCAGGGAGGGAAGACTGCTTGAGCCCAGGAGTTTTGAGACCAGCCTGGGCAACATACTGAAACCTCGTCTCTGCAAAAAAATAACATAATTAGTCAGGTGTGGCGGTGCACATTCCTAGCTACTAATCAGGTTAAGGCAAGAAGATTGCCTGAGCCCAGGAGTTTGGGGAAGCAGTGAGTTGTGATCATGCCTTTGTACTCTCGTTTGGGTGACAGAGCAAGGCTCTGTCTCAAAGGAAAGAAGGAAAGAAGGAAGGAAGGAAAGAAGGAAGGGAGGGAGGGAGGGAGGGCGACACTCTTCCTTATAACAAGAAACAGCTTGCATTCTATAAAAGCAACGATGTGATTTCTTAAAGGCATTATGAGCCTAACTCCACGATATCAGATCATAGGATATTACAGTCAAATTGTGTATCAACTAGTCCATCATTTCACAGATAAGTAAATTGAGTCCCAGAGAGTTCAGTTACTTTCCTAAGATTACTGAAGTCCTCAACCTTGCTAATCTGATGTTCTTTCTTTTTCAACATACTGTTGGCTATATATGTCCTTTGTAAATAAAGGAACAGAGCCATTATTGTGGAATGACTGACTTAAAGAACGCTCCATGGACATTTGCTTCAACCTATATCCCATGCCTTTCTCCATTTATCCCCAAATTGACATAGAAAAAGATCAGCCAGATACAGTGGCTGGGAGGGATACAGAGAATGCTGTCACAGAGAAGGAACTCAATAAATACTTGGTAAAATATTTATTTTTGGGGTTAGAAGTAGACTTGGGAAATTTGGTTTTCTTTGATTCCATATTTCACTAGGGGGAAATAAAGATGTAAAACAGAGACATAAAACATGCCATTAGCTTTATGGGCCTTGGGACAGTGGGGTTCCCAGTTTTCCCGGGAGATGACGATGGAATGCACTCAGGCAGCTCCCACAATACAATTTTCCCATCTCTAGTGTCCTATTGGGAAGGTATCTCCACCTCCTTGTAGCCTCTCCATGCTGAATACATTTAAAACTCCCCTCTAACCTCCTTTCCCCCAAAGGAGCTCCTTCCTTAGACTCTCCAGGTGCTGTCCTTGATGCTAATCTTTCTTCTAGTCAGCCTTTTGTTTTTCATGTAAAAATGACTTATTTCATTATTTACTGGACCTTTTCCACAAAATGCCTGGAATCAAATAAAAAATTACTGGATTCTCAAGTCAACCTTTCTGGACTCCCGCCTCTCCCCCTGTGCCAAGGACCCATGACCTGCTTGCTGCCTGGGCTCTTTGTGTGGTTTGGTTGCTTTTCTCAGACTTGAATGCTTCCCACTGAAATCCTACAATTGGGCACACAGCACTCCCTATTGAAAATGTATAATAGCTTCTCATTATACAAGCTCTTTACTTTGGCTTTTAGAATCATGTGCCATCTCCTTTCCTATTTGCCTCCCGCCTGCCAAACTCATTATCCAATCATTCCCTCTTCAATCAGTCCCACCTTTCTACCTTCAGGGCCTTTTGCAGAATCCAACCTTTAATCAAAGAGATAAAGCAGGCCAAGACCCAATGTCCATTACTTAATAAGCCCTCAATAGACATTAGCTTTCTTCAAAGTCCTCATCAACTCCTTTTCTTGGCTGGGCACAGTAGCTCAGACTTTGAGAGGCTGAGGTGGAAGGCTCACTCAAGCCCAGGAGTTTGAGACAAACCTGGGCAACATAGTGAGACCCCGTCCCTACGAAAAATCAAAAAATTAGCTGAGCACCAGTTGCATGCGCCTGTGGTCCCAGCAACTTGGGAGGCTGGGGTGGGAGGATCGCCTGAGCCTGGGAGGTTAAGGCAGCAATGAGCGGTGATTGCAGCACTGACCTCCAGTCTGGGCAACAGAGCGAGGTTTTGTCTCAAAAACAAAACCAAACAAAATCCCCCCCAAAACAACTCCTTTCTGGGAAGCTTTCCCTGAGCAACCCAGCTCACCTCTGTTTGTCTTCACTGCCTGTTTGACATTTAGCTTAAGTTACCTTGTGCTGTTATCTTTTAACCCTGATCTGTATTTTAACCCTCAAGCACAAGGTCTCATGGCTGTGTATTTCCACCTCTGTGTATGGTGTCCTATAGATAGTGAGAGCTTAACATCTTGCGTCAGTGATGATGCTGCAGCATTGCTACGATGTCACCCTTAGCTCCAAACATGCCTACATCATTGGCAAACCTTTGAAACCCCAATAGCAAAATGCCAGAAATGCAAGAATTTGAGGTGGAAAAAGGGGTAAGAGGAGGAAGAGAATGGGCCGGGCGCGGTTGCTCACGCCTGTAATCCCAGCACTTTGGGAGGCAGAGGTGGGTGGATCACCTGAGGTCAGGAGTTCAAGACCAGCCTGACCAATATGATGAAACCTGGTCTCTACTAAAAATACAAAAAGTAGCCCGGTGTGGTGGCGGGCACCTGTAATCCCAGCTACTCGGGAGGCTGAGACAGGAGAATTGCTAGAACCTGGGAGGCGGAGGTTGCAGTGAGCTGAGGTTGCACCATTGCACTCCAGCCTGGGCAACAAGAGTGAAACTCCATTTCAAAAAAGAAAAAAGAGGAGGAAGATAATGAATATTTACAGACTGCCTTCTCTGTACCAAGTAACATTCTTTGTTCTTGTATAAATGTCCTCTCCTATAAAGAAAAAAATAAACAAAAAGAGGGAATTGATTCAGTCAGGGTAACAGATGTTAGTGTCATCACTTAGGACTAGAGCCCATAAACTTCTGACTGCCACTGAAAAACAGCCAATGTCAAGGTGAGTTTAGACAGATCTTAACTCAGCCTGATGCTCATTAATGAGAACGATGGCAAAAGTGTTGGGAACTTGAGTCGGCCTCAGTAGGAAAATTCTTGTAAATTTAATGAGAGCTCAGGAGAGATTTCTATCTGTCTTAATTATGCTTGCAAACTTCATAGGGCGCTCTCTGACTCTAGGCTAAAACATGAAGCACCTTGATACCTCTAATACATAAGCCTAAGGCAGTAAATCAGGTTCTCCCCACACGTACACCACTTTCCAAAATATATTTGACAAAACTTGTCTAAATGTCTCATAGACACTACCCTTCGACTAAGAAAAGGGTTTTGGTTATCACTCCCATTTTACAGACAGAAAAACTGTGGAACAGATTCTGATGCAACAGTATGCCCTCGCCCTAGCAGACGAGTTTGTTGCTCATCCTGAAGTGAAAACAGTAGTTTCTTCACAGCAAATGACCACCCCTCTCATGTTGGTAGTTCTACCATTTTCAAGACAACTGTATTACCAGAAAAAAGGGCTCACTGCTGGATGCGCTAGAAGCCGATACTATGACACCGGGTTTTCTGTTTGTTTGTTTTTTGTTCATTTTTTAGAGTCAGGATCTTGCTCTGTTGCCCAGGCTGGAGTGCAGTGGTGCCATCATAGCTCACCGCAGCCTCAGTCTCCAAGGCTCTAGCGATCCTACCTCCCGAGTAGCTGAGACCACCTCTGCCTCCCAAGTATTTGAGACCACAGGCACATGCTATCACACCTGGCTAATAAATTTTTTGTAGAGCTGGAGTTTTCTTGTGTTGCCCAGTCTGGCCTCAAATTCCTGGCCTCCAGCAATCCTTCCACCTTGGTCCCCCAAAGTGCTGGGACTACCGGCGTGAGCCCCGGCATCTGGTCAACACTGGATTTTTGAGAAAAGAAAAGCTTTATATTGCAAGTCTACTCACAAGGAGACAGGAGTCAAGTTCAAATCTGTCAACCTGTGCTGGCTCCAAGGCAGTATTTTTTAATGGAAAAGTTTCAGGGGGTGGATTTGGGGATAAGCAGGTGACTGATGGAAGGAAGCAGGAAGTCTGGAAAGTCCTTGGGCATGCGCAGTTATCAATTCGTGATGCCTCCTGGGGCTGTTGTGTGCAAATTTGGAGGAAGTTAGTGTGAAACATGGGTGGAAATTCAGGCTGTGAGGTCAGCAAGCTGGTTCTGCGCAGACCCCAGTCAGCCATATTGGTTCCAACCAACTTTAGCCAGTTCTTTTATCTCATAGATGGAGAGAGTTTTAGTGTTGCAGTGAGAGGTTTCTTGTCTTATATGTTAACCTGCACACTCAAGAATTTTTGTTAGTTACTAGTTGTACTCTTGGGGGCATAGTCTCAGTTTCAGCTTTTCAGCAAGTTTTTGCTTTTCTTATGTGTTATCCTCTAAGCCCAAGAAGTTAGCCATTGGCTTCTTTAACTCTTTGGGGCATGGTTTCAGTTGGGAATCCCAAATAGAAAGGGTCTTCTGCTTTGAGAGAATTTTATCTAAATGGACACACAACTCATAAAACAACAGTAGTTGAGAGAAAGCAGAGGCTAATGGGGTCAAAGGTGAACAGCCAGTAGAAGTGCCAGCTCCTAAGAGAAAGGATATCAAGGGACAGCCATAGTTTACAAGACCCAGGACCAATCCCAATAAAAGTCCTGTCTCATGACCCCTGGTCTCTCTGTCACTAATTGAGAAATACAATCAACCGCTCCCCTCTGTTTATGCAGTGCATCCAGCATCATGTGACTACACAAGAGAACAAAAAGTAGTATCGGGCTGTTGCTATGGAGACTTAAGAACCATGTGAATTGCTATGGCATCATAAAAGCAAAATTCCAATCATCAGTCTTTAACTATAGGGCTGTTGAAATCTATCTCATATTTTTAGAATGTGTGACATTTAACACATTGATGAATATTTCCAGCCTCAGAATATATTCCCTGCTTTCATATTTAGATAGGATTTTTCAGCTCAACTGGCTGTTTTTTTTTTTTTTCTCTCTCTCTCTCTCCTGGCAAATGCTTCATCTCCTCATGAGTGATTACAACTCTTTCTATACTTTCCTAGATGTTTCTTCATTCTTGCTTCCTGTTTTTTCTTTATTCTATAATTAAAATTATTTTCTCACTCACTGTCTCCACTTCCACCAGACCACTTTTTCACATCCCCAGTTGACATTTCAACCAGGTTTTAACCTCCACTGGTCTTAACTGACCACACTTTAAGCCGGAGTTGCTAATAATCAACAATTCTGAGCCCCAGCCAAAGGTGCACAGCTACCTCCTTGGTGGTTTTTTTCCCTGAAAGTCACCATCCCCTTATCATCCAAGGGAATTCCAATTCACTGACTTTTCTAGGCTTTATATGAAATCATTCTTTTGGATGGAGAATAACATATCTAATTCTCCGCTTTTTCTTTGTAAGAATTGCTAACTGGGTTTTGTGTAGCTGTATACACAGACCATTTTGAATATCAGTGTGTATCCACACACACCTGTTTTGCTTATCTTATTTGGAAGATGTTAAAAGAGATTGATTAACTTGTTTAGAATAACAGCTCTTATAACCTAATTAGCTTAGAAGCAAAAATGGGAAAGTGTAAATATCAGGAAATATACATTCACATAACAAAACTCTGCTAAAAGAAACCTGTTACAGTGGTGCACTGTTGTGAGATAAATTCCTCCACATTCCTTTTATTCTTGCAGCATCAGCCTCTCCAAATCTTCATGTGTATTAAGAACCTTCTTTTTTTAACCTCTTTCCTTAAGAGAGCTTCAGGATCTCTTGGACTTACGTATTTTCGTCTCCTCCTTAAACCTCTCCAAACAAGAGCCTTCTTGTTCCCTCCACAGTATTATACAATAAGCTCAAGTACATCAGTGAGCATGGTATTACCAAGGTGTGATTTTATTCTGTGAGTTTCCAGGAATGAACATCTCCCCTCTAGGTTACTGAATTCTAAAACGTAATGAATTCCTTCAAAGAGTTTTTAAGCATTTTTGCATCAACTTTTTCTTCCAGGGGTCACCAAAGGATGATTTATTTATTCACTGTTGCATTTATAATCACCCCAATAGGGTGCAGTTGTCACTGCTGTGTACATAGCAATATGAACTAAATATATTTGCACAGACAGTAATGCCACAAAAAGAAATAAAGAGTAACAGCGTGTATTTGCTGACTCCAACATCAAGGACTGCACTGTTATCCTTGTCAATATCTAGGTCAAGTTAAATACTGTTTTCAGAAATTCTACCCTGGGCCATCCATGGCTAATTTTATTTTTTGTTTGAATGGGATTTCTGGTAATCATGATCTTGGGAAGAACACAGTCTTACTCCTGATGATTTCTAAATACATTAGACTGTCTGTAAACCAATGAACAGTACTTTACCTTTCTTTTTCCCTGATAGGTTGCCTCTTAATTAATCAATCCATCAACTGAGACTAATGCACCAAGTGATGTGCCTCACATCAGGAACTGTGCAATGGAAGCATGAGTGAGCCTTTGCTGATATTTTTACTTAACACTTTCGGGTCCAGAGACCTTGTCTTATTAATCACAAACCAAACTTCCAGAAAACGGAAATGTCACATTTCATTGCTTTTTAATTCTTGGTGTTTTACCACATACATACATACACACACACACACACACACACACACACACACACAGAGTGTGCAATGGAAACTTATAGAGTGAATGAAAAAACAGAGGGATGAATTCAGAACAAGACCCCATATGGTTTTTGAAGAACATACAATTTAGTTGGGCAAAGAGGAGACCAGAAATATTCATAAGCAATGAAAGATGGCCTGGAAACCATGCAAAAAGTTGCAGTAGGGACCAGCAGTGCTGGTCTACAAATTAAAAAAAAAAACTACAAATAATATATAATATTATATAACAAATACATATTCCTAGAGATACTGCTTTGATGTTCTATGTCAACTCCAGGCTCCTCTCGCTAAGACACTGGCACACTTCTTAGTTTGATGAGGTTGATGGAAATGCGTTGCTCCTTTCCTAGACTTCTTGGTCCCTAAAAGGTTCTGTGGTGAACACTGATCCATTCCAACCCATGTCCCCTGCTTCTCTGAATTTTTCCTGTATCAAAGTTGATACATACAAACTATGGAAATTCCCTTTCTTTTTTAATTCCATGAAGATCAGACTTTAAGACACAGAATTTCCATGCATTAAATTTACATAACTAGCTATATATGTTGGCAAAAGCACAAACCTGCAAATGAAGACCCCAGGGGGTTTCCTCTGTGATTTTGATTCTCATTTTTATACTTATCTTCATTTTGCAAATTCCCTACAATCAGCTTCTATAACCACAAAAGTAAAAGCAAATAACAAAGCCCTCTAGCGATGTGAGAACATTCACTTATTCCTTCCTTGACTCATCCATCTCTGCTTTCCTTCATTCACTCGTCAACCCTACTACTTCTCACAGCACTATGCTGGCAATGTGGGGAAAGGGTATTAAAAAACACGGAGGAGGCCGGGTGCGGTGGTTCACGCCTGTAATCCCAGCACTTTGAGAGGCCCAGGCGGGCGGATCACGAAGTCAGGAGATCGAGACCATCCTGGCTAACACGGTGAAACCCCGTCTGTACTAAAAAATACAAAAAATTAGCCGGGCGTGGTGGCGGGCGCCTGTAGTCCCAGCTACTCGGGAGACTGAGGCAGGAGAATGGCGGGAACCCGGGAGGCGGAGCTTGCAGTGAGCTGAGATCGTGTCACTGCACTCCAGCCTGGGCGACAGAGCGAGACTCTGTCTCAACAACAACAACAACAACAACAAAAAACCAAGGAGCATTCCTACTTCCTACTTCAGGAAATGTTCATTTCTGAGATGTCAAGAGGATAAACTTTCTGGAATCTCTTATTTTATGGTTCTCTCTCTTTTATCTCCTTAAAGCACGTAAAATCTTCTTTTAGTTCTAAGAAATATTATTCTATTTATATTATTATTAATCTATATTATTATCATATTATATCATATTCATTTATGTAAAATCTATTATTAATCTGTTAATAACATTATATTATTCTCTTCCAAATGCCCTTTGAAAAATAGCTTAGCTGATTTTTCATATACTGTTAGCTTGAAATCATGAACTATATCCAGGTCTTAAGAGAAGTGCCCCTATTTCATTTCAGATTGGTCAAAGTATTAAATCATCATCTGTGTTTCCTTACATTTTTCTTTCATTCCTTAAAAGTGAAATAGCAATTCTTATTCTCAGGGCAGGCTCACATAGAACAATAAGAATTGGTAGTAGTAGTAGATGCTATTTCTTTCTCCCAAACATCAAAAATAATCCACCAGATTCCCTTGGCATTCCCTTTTATGTAGGCTAGATGTCCTAATTCTTATTTTTGCTGGGGTGGAAACAGGCTCAGCATGTTTAAGGATATTACCTGTTATAATCCAGCAAGTTAGAAATGGGGCAAGAACCAGAAACCGAAGCTCCAAAATCTGTTTTAGGAATTCGGTGGAATTTAAAAAGAATAAAACCATACCTAGGAGGGAATCACATCTGCCTGAGATAGTAAATCTTTCTGACAAAAGTAAATTGTCTCCCCTGTGTTTTCTTTCATTAAAAAAAAAAATCAGTTGCCATCAGAAAATAGCAGAGGGAACTCGGGCTGCAGTTAGAGACTGAAAACTACCTGTACAAATTATTTCCCTAAGGTCCCCATACTTATTCCATTCTCTTCTCGGATAACAAATAAACTTGCTCAGTTTTGAACATCAAGTCTGACTCTTCGTGCAGTGAGCTCTCCAGGCGTCCCCCGTTGCAGGGGGAATCAAGCTGGGGCTAATCAGTTTCTTACATGATTCCCAGCAGGAAGGTGGTAATATTCATGACTGCAGAGACCAAAATGAAACCAGCTCCTTTTCTGAGGACAGAGCCCAGGATAAAATTAATAGTAGCAACTCCCTGGATCCAGTGCACTGTGGCATCCTGCGTGCAAACAGCTCAGGAAAGGTTATAGAGAAGGTGCCTATTGTATGTCCTGTCACAGTTCTTCACTCACATTGAACACATACAAACTACGAATCTAAGCCTGGTAGTTCCTTACCACTTCACGACACTCTGAAAAGTTTTGTTGAGTATATTTACAGAGCAGCTATTATGTCTCTGCATGAGATTTTGAGAAAGATCAGTGGAGGCAGGACATAAACAAAGTCTTTTCCAGATAAGGCAAGTCAATTAAAATGGACAGAGACTGCAAAAACAAATTCTGATTCCCATGCTAAAACCCTTCCAGCTTGACCATAAACACATAGGTGTGCAGATAAACATATATACTCACATGCACACACATACACGCGCACACACACACACATCCTTGCACCAGCAGTCATGGAAATATGGCAGGAATCCCATTACTAGGAGGCTGAGAGCTGAGGCTGGGTAAGACCAGCTATTCTGCTCAACTCAACCTTGAGCTACTCAAACTTGACCCACCCTCCAAGGACTGATCCCACAGTCTCTGCCAGGCTGACCTTCACCCATGGACCTAGTAGCCCAAGCTGCAAGAGTTCCAGACAGGCTGTAAAACGTTAAAATGTTCCTGTTATCGAACAGCTTTAGGGCACCTGAAGGGCATAAGTGATTCAAATCAAAGGCTAATGTTCAATTTAAATGAAAACCTGAAGGCTTTGATTTTATACAAGAAAAACAAATAATTTTTATATTTTTATAATTTCTAAGCAAAAATAATGCCCAAACAAAAACAATACTTTCTACATAATTCCTAGATATGGATAAACACTGACATCTATGTGTTTGTCTAAAAATCTATTACAACAGAGTCTAAAGTGTACTTTACATTGTTTGGTGTTGGATTAGAAATGCCATTCTTAATGTAAATTGCTAGCCCATAGAAATCATTCAATAAATGTTAACTATTATTGGGATTACCAGTGTTAACTGTGATTGCTTGAATCCAAATATAAAGCGCTAGGCAATTCATTCCCATCTTTATGTCCAGTCGTAGTTCTCTAAATGGTTTGGGCTAAACTTCTTACCCTGGGGAGGAATGACAGAGAAGGGAGGTCAAGGCCAGGTAGGGGAAGGCAGGCAACCCTGTCTAGGGTCCACGCAATGTCAATAGTCTGAGGCCAGTCTCCATGAATTGGAAACCAACGAATTGGGTGAATCCTAGAACTGCTATCACTGTTCTCAAAACCCCTGCCAGCCTGAAGACCCAGAAACATCCCGATGGATATTTAAGCCAGCTCAGAAAGCTGCCACCAGGGGGCGCGACAACAAGGCTGGGAAAAGCAGCTCAACCCAGAACCTCCCTGGTCTGGTACCTTAGTTGTTCAATTCATTAACCTCACAATAAGGGAACCCCACATTTTATACAGGCAAATCGGGACCCCATCTATTGTGTTATGGCTAGGAGAACCACCTGATAACTTTTAAGGGCAAAAGGAGACACTATGAATAATAATGTTGGCGTATAACACATAAAACAAAATTGTTCAGGACAAGCAGGATATACGATCACTCTAGTTTTTTTATTTTTTATATTTTACTTTTTGAGATGGAGTCTAGCTTGTGGTGCAATCTCAGCTCACTGCAGCCTCCTCCCGTGTTCAAGCAATTCTCCTGCCTCAGCCTCCCGAGTAGCTGGGATTACAGGCGTCCGCCATCATGCCCAGCTAATTTTTGTATTTTTAGTAGAGATGGGGTTTCATCACATTGACCAGGCTGGTCTCGAACTCCTGACTTCAAGTGATCCGCCCACCTTTGCCTCCCAAAGTGCTGGGATTACAGGCGTGAGCCACCGTGCCTGGCGAGGATCACTCTAGTTATGACAAATCCACTGTACTATTAAATTATTATTTCATTCAATTGTCATGCATGTTCTACATGCAAGCATACACGTAAACTTTGGCACTCAAAATGCCAACTTCGCACTAATGCCTAGACGTTTGTCCATAATTATTAAATCCTAGAAAGTGAGCACATCATGTATGCAATCCTTGAAAAACAAATCCCACAGTAATTCCACGAGACAGAATATTCTACTTATTCATCACTGATCATGTGTCATACCAGCACTAACTGCTTGCCTGGAGTTTCCGCTCTGGCTCTTTGGTGAGCTGGGAGTCCGCAGGACAGATCTGGCCAATGTGGTGCTTTCCAGTGCTCATCCTCCATCCAGCAAACCACATCCTAGTAGGAAACATGCCTGCAGTTTCCTGGGCTGCCCAGACCTTCAAACTACTCTCCCAGAGCGTATTAGTTGAGATGGTGGCACGAATCAAAGGAATTGATACCAGTGGGGAGTAGCTGCTCGGGCTCATAGATCATTTACTTGGGATTGACAGATATAACTAAGGAACAGATCTCCTCAAGGACTGCGTTCCTTGTGTCAGCACAGAGTCTTGGAGCGAGAGTGATGGGGATGTTCCCGCCCACATGACCTCATTGGGACATCGGGCTGGAGAGACCTGGGATGTTGAGGCAACTGCCATGCAATTGCTACCAGGCGGCGGCACATGGTTCTTGGCCAGGCGGAATAGAAACAAGGTTTACTGAAGGGGCCTAGGCAATTTCATGGAGGAGGAAGCAAAGGTAGAGCAAATGTCCAGGGGGCCAGGAGACTGCATCCCAGGGAAAGTGAGGGCTTTGAGGAGCAAGCCAATTTCACAGGAGACTTGACTGATTCCCTGGATCCTTGAGTTTTGCAGTTTGTTTCCTCTCATTTCCTCCTTGCTCTCTTTTCTGATTTTGCCCTCATTGTCCTCTTATCACAGATATGTTTTGTTGAACAAATCAGTATTTCAGTATTACTTTGGGATCTCATTGACATCACATGTACTGATTACCTTGAATTTGTCTCTTCCTCCATCCACGGTGCATTATCTTATAGCTTTCCTACAAAACTCCAGCTCTCCATCTAGAGAGAACTGGCCGAGTTAAATTCCAACTCCGCATTTTATGAGCTGCGAGACCGTTCTAAGTCTCAGTTTTCTCATCTATAAAATCTGAAGATAACAATATCATCTGCCTTAAAGAGCTATTGTGAGGTTTAAATGAGACACTGCATTCAAAGTACTCAGTAGAGGGCTTGTCATTCATTTTTAAATGCTTAATACATGATAATTATTATTATTTATGGTTACATTTAAGCTCCTTGTTTCTATCTTACCTTTCCATGTTTTCTCTTTAAATTAATTATCTTTTCTTATCCAGTCCATTTTTTCCTTTCTTATCCAAAAAGCAAAGTAATTTAATTTTACTGGTTTTATAGTGTTACTGGTTGGTTTTAAAATTTTTATGTTGTTTCCATTTTTAAAAGTTTTAATCTTATTTGCTTTCTGGCTATCATTTTAATGCTTATTTGTAACTTATTCTTTATCATTTTGCATTAATTCTACTGCTTGATTTTTAAGTGTCTTATTTATTTATTAATTATTATGTTTTGAGACAGAGTCTTACTCTGTCACCAAGGCTGGAGTGCAGTGGCGTGATCTCAACTCACTGCAATCTCTACCTCCCGGGCTCAGTCTCAACTCACGGCAATCTCCACCTCCCAGGCTCAAGCAATTCTCCTGTCTCAGCCTCCCAAGTAGCTGGGATTACAGGCACCCACCACCATGCCTGGCTAATTTTTGTATTTTTAGTAGAGACAGGGTTTTGCCATGTTGGCCAGGCTGGTCTCAAACTCCTGACCTCAGGTGGTCCACCTGCCTTGGCCTCCCAAACAGCTGGAAGTACAGGTGTGTGCCACCGTGCCTGTTATTTTAGACATTTACCTTTTATTCCTTTTAATTTCTAAATTTAAATTTATCTCATCACAATATTTAGTTTTAATCTTAATTTTTCATTCTTTTTTATATATTGATGTGAATAAAAGACATTAATTTTGACATAATATGTACTTTATTATTTCCTCTACCTTTAAGAAAGACATGAATAATTTTTAAAATTTTACTAAAATTTTAAAAATTATGTTTTTGTTGACAAATAATCATATATAATATATTTATGGGGCACATGTGATATTTTGGTATATGTTTACATTGTGGAATGATTACATCAAGCTTAACACATCCATCACCTTGCTTATTTATTAATTTATTAGTTTTTTTTTTGTTGTTGTTGTTGTTGTTTTTTGGAGACAGGGTCTTCCTGTTGCCCAGGCTGGAGTGCAGTGCAGTGGTACAATCACAGCTCACTGCAGCCATGAGCTTCTGGGCTAAAGTGATCCTCCTGCCTCAGCTTCCCGCAGTGTTGGGATTACACGCATGAGCCACTGTGCCAGGCCTTCTATTTTTGTGTTGAAAATATTTAAAATCTACTCTGACACAACTTTTACTGATGGGGATGGACTCAGGGTTGGAAGATTAGCACTGATAGCTTAATATAATTTCTTTTTTTTTTTTTTTGAGACAGACTCTCACTCTGTCACCCAGGCTGGAGTGCAGTGGTGCAATCTCAGCTCACTGCAACCTCCGCCTCCTAGGTTCAAGTGATTCTCCCACCTCTGTCTCCAGAGTAGCTGGGACTACAGGCACCCCCACCTTGCAAGGCTAATTTTTGTATTTTTAGTACAGATGGGGTTTCACCATGTTGGCCAGGCTGGTCTCGAACTCCTGACCTCAGGTGATATCATTTTGTAAAGGAAAGAGAGCTATAGACAGGGATGTGGAGAAGAGACACTAAGGGAGAGAAGTTCAACGGGGATTTATTTTGCAGGGAAAGGAATCATAAAACGCTGAGCACTGTGCAGGGTGAGCAGCCTCCTCAGCCTCCTCAGCCTTCTCTCTGGAAGCTTCCATACAATCTGCGTGGTTCACTGTCCCAGTGGCAAGCTATGGCTCTTCCTTTTCAAATCAGCCCTTCCAGGCGCTTTTTTCCAGGGCTTGGGCTGAGCTTACAGGGAAGCGTGGCTCCAGCGTCTCTTCTAGGTTCTGCCGGTAGGGGGCGTGGGAGGGAGACTGCAAGGCTGGAGGGCTCATTTATTCCTGTTTACCTCCTGTTCAGTCCCCATGAAGCCATTCTGGCTGGTCCTACCTGTCAGGAGCGTTTCATTCCAGCAATGCCAGCTGCAGGAACAGCTGAATCCAGCTAGCAATTTTTCCAATGCTGGCAGAGCCAGCTTCATCGTACTTCCTTGGACACCAGCCCTAGCTGCCAGAGCCCTTTCCTCAGAGCTCAGTGTCCAGGCCCACAGACCCCTCCTTTCAGCTCAGAGATACCAGCACCAGACAGCATCCCTGACCCCAGAGGTCTGAGTTGCAGCTCACGGGGATCTTCCTCCAAGCTTCTCCGTTTTGATAATTCCAGCTCTCCTCTTGCTCGCCAGTCCTTGGAGTAGCTGCTTCCTGCAACAGCGGCCTCTTTGATTCCCTGCTGCCCTTCTCTTTGCCTTTCAAGTTACCTAGTTAGCAATGATTTATATCAAATTCTTCCGGTTAGAATAACTGGCGTCGGTTCCATCTCCTAACTGGATCCTGACTGACATACTTAGGAATGCCTGAGAAGTGGATTCTCTTCTGGGGGCATTGCAAAGAGAACTACTAAGTATTGCTGCAGGAATAACTTGGGGGGAAATAATACAGGCTCGCTTTTCACAAAAACACAGCTGTGTCTGAGTTGTACTAATATTGCCTTCCCTCTCCCATTCGCTTTTCTGCCTTATAATTTATTTTTCATAATGTCCAGCAAAAAAAAGTGTGGTCTGAGAGGAGAGAACCCCCTCTCTAAACTGAGAAAGCTGTTACTCTTGGCTTCAGCTGTTGCCAAACCCAACCTTCAAAATGCCTCTCTGAGAAGCCAGGGAGACCTGTGGTTGATGCTTCTCTGGAGCTGTGGTCTTATCTGGACACGTAGCAAATGACTTTATTGTGGGGGCTGCTTCCTGGCAGATCACACAAACCATTCCATAAAGGAAGACCTTGGTGTCTTTAAAATTCACGTGGAGGCCGGGTGCGGTGGCTCATGCCTGTAATCCCAGCACTTTGGGAGGCTGAGGCGGGTGGATCACAAGGTCAGGAGTTTGAGACCAGCCTGGCCAACATGGTGAAACTCCGTCTCTACTAAAAAACAAACAAACAAACAAATTAGCTGGGCATGGTGGTGTGTGCCTGTAATCCCAGCTACTCAGGAGGCTGAGGCAAGAGAATTGCTTGAACCCGGGAGGGGGAGATTGCAGTGAGCTGAGATCGCGCCATTGTACTCCAACCTGGGCCACAGAGCAAGAATCCGTCTCAAAAAAAAAAAAAAAAAAAATTCACGTGGAGAGCCATTGGATTCTGGCAAACCAAGTCAGTGGTGTGCTGCAAGACAGTGGCAGGCAGGAGTGCAGAGCCAGGCAGAAGCCTTCGTGTCTGTGCCCCAGCCTCACTTTGTGATGACACAGAAGGTGGTGGTATCCCCTCAGATGGGAAAAGACACAGAAAAGCCTCTTTGGAGGGTCTGAATAGGAATAGTTGTCCTCATCTCAAACACCTGGTTAGTATTTATTTATTTATTTATTTATTTATTTATTTTTGAGATGGAGTCTCGCTCTGTTGCCCAGGCTGGAGTGCAGTGGCACTATCTCGGATCACTGCAACCTGCGCCTCCTGGGTTCAAGCGATTCTCCTGCCTCAACCTCCCAAGTATGGGGATTACAGGTGAGCAGCACCACACCTGGCTAATTTTTGTATTTTTAGTAGAGACGAGGTTTCACCATATTGGCCAGGCTGGTCTCGAACTCCTGACCTCAAGTGATCCGCCTGCCTCAACCTCCCAAAGTGCTGGGATTACAGGCATGAGCCACCGCGACTGGCTACACCTGGTTAGTTTTGACTTTAGGGTCACTATACATCACATAACTGGATGTTCTCTCTTTGCAGTGGCTGCTGAATATTTTATTTTTTTGAAACAAGATCTCTCTCTGTCACCCAGGCTGGAGTTCAGTGGTGCAATCATGGCTCAATGTAGCCTTGACCTCCCAGGCTCAAGTGATCCTCCCACTTCAGCCTCCACAATAGCTGGGACTACAAGGCAGGCACCACTAAGCCTGGCTAATTTTGTATTTTTCGTAGAGACAGGGTTTTCCCATGTTGCCTAGGGTGGTCTCCAACTCCTGGGTTCAAATGGTCCGCCTGCCTTGGCCTCCCAAAGTGCTGAGATTACAGGTGTGAGCCACCATGACTGGCCACAAGCTGAATATTTTAGACTTGAGTTTATGTCTGACGCCTCCAGGGCCGTGTAGAAATCCAGTGGTATACTACACATTCACTGGCCTGCCTCCTCTCCTGTCCTTTTGCCTGTTTCTTCCCTTTTTAAATTTAGATTTTTATTGCAGCATATATAGATTTTTAAAATAAATAATCAGTCTTTGAATGTTTGACATGATCTAGAGGAAACTGACTACAACGTCGTTTCCCCATTTTCCATCTCAACATTTGGTAGAGATGGGCTCTCCTAGAGTGAGCCAAATTTACATCGCCGTTTTGCAGTGGTTAATGGAGAATGTTTTTGCAATATCACACACATGACAGGGCACATCCAATAAACATTTGACTGAAGATAACACTAGATTCCAGAAAGTATCTAGACACTAGAAAGCAGGCGGTGATAATGGTAGTTAATTAACAATAACAATGTCAAGTGTCTGGCTTTTGCCCTTCTCTAATAAACATAAAGAACAGACATTAACTCAGCTAAATTTGCCCTTACTTTCTTACAGCCTTCATTATTTAATTTTTGAATCAGTAAGCGCTTCCCACGGGGGTCACCTTGTTTGTCATCTTGTCATCTGGCTGTGTCCCATCATCATTAGAAATTCTTGCAATTTCCCCTTTCTCCCATGTCTGCATTTATTGGGAGGGGAATTATGCTAATGGGAATGCTCTATCCTGACTTGCTATCTGATTAGAACTTCCCTTGACTTTTAAAACGCTCCTCCTTGAAAAGCATTCATTTGAATTGTGCCTAAAGTTATTCCAGCTGTCCCGAGGTATTATCTCAGCCAATCGTTCTTCCTCTGGAGCAAGATCTATTTGTCTATCGTAGTTTGACCCACAGTTCCTAACAGATTGTCAGTAACGAGAGCCCAGGAACATCTCTGAAGGGCTTTCATTGAAGTCACAGAAGTTCCTTAGTTCTTCACTTCATTAGTAGGCATTGGAAAAGCTAGTCAACTTTCTTATTTAATCAGGTGCCTGTTGCTTTGAAAAATTACTGAAAGGAAGAAAGGAGAGACTCACTTAGAGGTATCACTATAGGCTGGGTGTGGTGGCTCATGCCTGTAATCCTGACACTTAGGGAGGCCGAGGTGGGAGGATTGCTTGAGCCCAGGAGTTCAAGACCAGCCTGGGCCACATGGCAAAACCCTGTCTTTATAAAAAAATACAAAAATTAGCCAGACATGATGGTGCATGCCTATAATCCCAGCTACTTGGGAAGCTGAGGTAGGAGAATCACTGAGCCCAGGGAGGTTGAGGCTGTACCGAACTGTGATCAGCCATTGTACTCCAGCCCGAATGACAGTGAGACGCAGTCAAAAAAAAAATTACTATATCATCCATAACTAATTATTAATTAGGATAACTAGGTTTTACCTAAGAGTGAAAACTCATAGCAAACTAAATTATCACACGTCAAGGTGAATTGCCATAGTCACGGTTCATTCCTTTTCTCGCAACTACAAAATGAATAGATTCAGACCCACTTCAGCAAGGAATATGAAAGGTAAACAGCACGTGGGGGGCCCTTAGCTGCCTTTTGCAGGACCCTCTCTTTTTCTTCCTAAAGTAGCAATTCACTTATTTCTCTAGGTGGGCACATCATGGAAACTGTCATACTTAATCGGAGCCTGGAGAGAGAGATTCAAGCATCTCCCTCACATCTGCATAGCAGGAAGGAGCAGAGAGAAATCGAGAAGATTAAGCAGAGAGCTTTCATACCCGAGATAACCCAGCTGTGTGCAAAATCAAGCCTATTGAACGCGAAAGCACTGCACCACCAAAATAACTGCTTTAACCAGGAAGGAGAAGAACCGATGCCCCAACAGAGCCCGGAGAGCCACACAGACACAAGTTGCATTTCAAAGTCACTGCTGTTGTCTCCACCCCAAGTGTCTCTGCCTTAACCCTTCCTTACCAAAGTTCTGCCTGATCATCTTTTTTTTTCTTTTTTTTTTTTTTGCTATACTTCTTTGAGACAGTGTAAACCAAAATCTTACCTAAAAACAAGATTTGGGCTTTTGACAACGTTAGCCATAGGAAAAAAAAATTCTATTTTTTTGTAATCTCAGGTGACTAAGTTAAAAGTTAATTCGAATAAAACAACATTTAACAGTTAACTACTTAGGGTACTAGCCACATTTCAACTATTCCATAGCCACATGTGGCTGGGTGGCTACTGAATTGGCCAACACAGATGCAGAACATGTCCATCATCATAGAAAGTTCTCTCGGCCATGGGAGGATTACAGAACTCAGCTTCAAGTATGCACATTTATGTGTATTCCTAGGAGTTTTCTGATGCTGATAGGATGCCTAACCAGCTTCCTTACTGATCTTCTGATATTACTGTGAAAGTGGACTAAGAAACCAGGATTCCCTGGGGTGACTCAGGTTATGTAGAAATTATGGGCCGGGTGCGGTGGCTTATGCCTGTAATCTCAGCACTTTGGGAGGCCGAGGTGGGTGGATCACTTGACGCCAGGAGTTCAAGACCAGCCTGATCAACTTGGTGACACCCTGTCTCTACAAAAAATACAAAAATTAGCTGGGTATGGTGGCAGGCACCTGTAGTCCCAGCTACTCAGGAGGCTGAGGTGGGAGAATCACTTGAAGCTGCGAGGTGGGGCTGCAGTGAAGTGAGAATGCACCACTGCACTCCAGCCTGGGCGACAGAGCGAGACTCTGTCTCAAAAAAAAAAAAAAAAAAAAAGGAATTATGTTTACTCTTGCAGGCCTCCAGGCCTCTGCTTGATTTGGGATGTAAAAGGAGACTTATCTGCCTACTCTTTAAAGTAGCCTCTCAAGGTCCCCTTCTCGTCGTGGTATGAGCCTCATTTCTTGAGACTCTTATTTCTTTCCAGGATTTATGGCATATTCTGGAGGGAGCGGATTCAGACAGAAAAGCTGGCTCTCTGCTAGTTTTCCCATGGGCCAGCCCCCTTGTCAGTGACCAGTCTGCCTCACTGTGTGATGGACAGTGTGTCCTGCCACTGGTAATGGAAACCCAGCAATTGATTGGTCGTTAGGTTATTTTCAAAGTTCAGTATTCAGAATAATCTAAGAGACGCCACATAAACACAAGGACACACAAGGCTCTCATAACCCTCTCAACACAAGGCGCACTTTTCTTCTTTCCATACCAGCAACAAACTGACAACCCAGTCAGCACTTAAGTTGGGGGAAAAACTAATTAAAAGAAGAATCTACCACCTATAGGTTAAAACAAAAAAACGCAATTGCAGCTGTCTTCTCCATGCCAGAGGCCTGTGGTTTGAATTTCAATATCTTCTTCTACTTTCTGTCCTGTGGTTCCTTTTATTCTTTATTTCTTGTCACTATCTCTTATTTGTAGACACAAATGTTCCATATTAAAACCTAATCTTTAAAAAGAGAAATAAAGACTGGGCTCAGTGGCTCACGCCTGTAATCCCAACACTTTGGGAGGCTGAGGCAGGAGGATCACTTGAGGTCAGGAGTTCATGACCAGCCTGGGCAACACGGCGAAACCCCATTTTTACTAAAAAATAAATACAAAAAAAAATTAGCCGGGCGTGGTGGCATGCTCCTGTAATCCCAGCTACTCGGAAGGCTGAGGCTCGAGAATCACTTGAACTTGGGAGTCAGAGGTTGCAGTGAGCTGAGATCGCGCCACTACACTCCAGCAGCAGCAGAGTGAGACTCTATCTCAAAAAAAAAAAAAAAAAAAGAGACACAGAGAAACAAATATTTTTTTAATTGCATAAAATCCTAAAGGTGAGATCCACAGACTCATGCCCCACTGATTGCAATGCAAAATGCTACAATATCTCTGGAAGTAATTTCATCCAGACCCATCAGTGACTTTAAAATAATTTGTAATCTTGGACCTAATACCTCTACTATTAGGGAGCTGGCCTACGAAGACTTCTGCCCAAGGATGGTCACCACAGTATTATGTATAATTCTCACAAGCTGAAGAGAAGACCTGAAATGTTCCAAAGAGGGAAATGGTTAGATAAGCAACATATTTATAAACAACATTCCAGAGTGTTCTGGAATGTCATACAAACTTTCCAGGTCATGTTTTAGAAGAACAATTAATGCTACAAAAGATGCTCATATTATTATGTTAAGTGTCTATATCAGTGGTCCCCAGTCTTTTTGGCACCAGGGACTGGTTTCATGGAAGACAATTTTTCCACGGATGGGGGTGGGGTGATGGTTTCGGGATGATTCAAGCGCATTACATTTATTGTGCACTTAATTTCTGTTATTATTACGTTGTAATATATAATTAAATAATTCTACAACTCACTATCAGGTAGAATCAGTGGGAGAATCATGGACTGGAACCAGTCCATGACCCAGGGGCTGGGGACCCCCTGGTCTATAGTACAATATAACCCTGTATATAAAATGTGACTTTAACACAGGCCCCAGTCTTTTTGTCTGTAAAATGTATTAATTACATTGTCCTTCCCCTTTTAAGGTTTTCTGCAAGAGTTAAAGAAAATACACCTCATCAATTGCTTAGCAGAATGCTCAACACTAGCAGGACAGCTATAAATGTCAGCTAATCATCCTATGTAACCACACACACATACACACACACACACACACACACACACGGAGGGAAAGAGAAGGAAGATTAGGAAGCAACACACAATGTATTAGTAGGCAGTGGGGTTACTAGTGCTTTTTATACACTTTTTTATTTCCCTCTTTACACTGTTTACATGTTCAGTGTTATACAATAAGTATATATTACTTCTGTAATCAGAAGAAGTCAGTATAAACCTCACCTTAATATAATGAAACAAACTTGTTGGCTGGGCGCAGTAACTCACACCTGTAATCCTAGCACTTTGGGAGGCTGAGGCCAGGGGATCGCTTGAACTTAGGAGTTCAAGACCAGGGCAACACAGTGAGACTTCATCTCTACAAAAAATGCAAAACTTAGTCAGGCATGGTGGTGTGCGCCTGTCCTCCCAGCTACTTGAGAGGCTAAGGTGAAGGATGGCCTGAGCCCAGTAGGTGGAGGTTGTAGTGAGCTACGATCACACTACTGGACTCCAGCCTGAGCAACAGAGCCAGACCCAGCCTCAAAAGAAACAAACGAAACCAAGCAGAAAACAAAAACCAAAGTTATTGCTTAAATCCTACATGCTGCCTTGAAGCTATTGTAGGCCAGAGTTCTGGATGTAACTGCTGAGGGATAAAGTGTGTTGTTCAGGGTGCCAATGGCTCTGGGCTCCCCCAGGTCTCTGAGGAGGGCTGTCCTCTCTGTCACAGAAAATGTCATTAGCACACTCACCCACTCCCGCCTTACTCATATGCTCTCATGTTATCTACCGCGTGGATGCTGCAGGGGGTGACATCCTAGTTAGTCCCAAAAGCCAGACTGCCCAAAGCTCACTCTAGCAAGCCCTGCCTTGGGGAAGGAGGAGGGGACTCTGCGAACCTGGGCTGAAGGAAGGCCACTCACTCCCCCACCCCTCCCAACCTCAGCTGTCTGTGCTCCTGGTAGGCCACTCACCCCCTGCCTACAGGCTTGGAATGTCAAGGCCATGATGACCTCTGGCCTCCCCTGAACCCAGAGCTTTCCCTTTACAAGGAAGGGGAGACTGAGACCTGGAGCAGGGCTAAGAAAGGCACAGTTTGGGACTCTGGCCTCTTCTCATGCACCTGTATCTGTCCCATGCCTGGTTCCCATTCCCGGATCCTTGGAAGATCCATATTGATGAAACAGTAAAGGGTGATGGGCACTGAAAGGCCGCTAAGTTGCTCCCTGAAATTTTTCCCCTCCCAAACTCTCCTGTGGTCTTCAGTATTTAACAGGAACCTCTTGACACTCTGGAGGGGTGAGCTTCTCATAGGAGGCCCGTGGTAGGGAGGCTGTGGGAGAGGTCAGGCACTGTATACCTCCCCACCATCTGTGAATGGTTCCATTTCCAAGGCCACAGTAAATGCAGGGTTGAAGGATTCCTCCTGGAATCCTTCCTTTCCTCTTCCTCACTTTCCTTGCCTTGTGGCCTCATCACTCCAATATCTCTGCTGCCATCTTCACATGGCATCCTCCTCTGTGTGTCTCTCCTGACACTTCTCTTCTCCTGACACTTGATAATTTTGTCAAGTTATTTGACAAAATAATTGGATTTCTGGGTGCCTCTATCCACGCTGGCATTTTAACACTCCTGTGCAGATTGCATAGGCTCCCTCCAAAGATGTCTACCTGGTTCTTGTGAAAGTGCTGATATTTGGAAAAAGAAATCTGTACATGTAGTTAAATCCAGCACCTCAAGATGTGATCATCTTGGATTAGGGTGGGCCATAAATCCAATGACAAGAGTCCTCATAAGGAAAGTGGTGGGCATGGTGGCTCGCGCCTGTAATCCCAGCACTTTGAGGTCAGGAGATCAAGACCATCCTGGCTAACACGGTGAAACCCCGTCTCTACTAAAAATACAAAAAATTAGCCGGGCATGGTGGTGGGCACCTATAGTCCCAATTACTCGGGAGGCTGAGGCAGGAGAATGGCGTGAACCCAGGAGGCGGAGCTTGCAGTGAGCTGAGATTGTGCCACTGCACTCCAGCCTGGGCGACAGAACAAGACTCTGTCTCAAAAAAAAAAAAAAAAAAAAAAAAAAAATAGCTGGACATGGTGGTGCATGCCTGCAGTCCCAGCTAATCCCAGGAGACTGAGGTGAGAGGACCACTTGAACCCAGGAGGTCGTGGCTGCAGTGAGCTGTGATCATGCCACTGCCCTCCAACCTGGGTGACAGAGTGAGACACTGTCCCAAAAGAAAAGGCTCAGGAGAGACACACAGAGGAGGAAGCCATGTGAAGATGGAAGCAGAGATTGGAGTGATGAGGCCACAAGGCAAGGAGAGTGACGAAGAGAGAAGGAAGGATTCCAGGAGGAGCCAACCCTGCAGGCATCTCAATTTCATACTTCTGGACTTCAGAAAAGTGAGAGAAGAAATTTCTGTTGTTTGAAGCCACCAAGCTTGTGATACTTTGTGCCAGCCTGCTATAGCCTGAATGATTATATCTCCCCAAAATTATTACATTGAAATCCTAACTCCCAAAGTGATGGTATTAGGAGATAAGGCCTTTGGGAAGTGATTAGTCCTCTTGTAAAATGGGCCCAAGGGAGGTCTTTTGCCCATTTCACCATGTGAGGATGGAGTGACAAGGTACCATCTATGAACCAGAAAGTGAGACCCAGGCACCAAATCTGCTGGTGCCTTGCTCTTGGACTTCCCAGCCCCAGAACTGGGAGACATTCCTGTTGTTTATAAGCTACTTAGTTTATGGTGTTTTGTTACAGTAGCCCAAACAGACTAACATGCAACAAACTAATATAACCCCTGAATTCCAGAGGTCCTGGAATGAGGTCCCTGAACACATACCCTGCAATACCCTGCCTTCTTATATTTGCTCAAACTCAACCACACAGCATGGACCTTCAGTATCATTTACTGAGCACCTAATATGTGCCAGCCAGGAGTAGGTGCTAAAGACCACAGATGGATAAGTCAGCGTCCTGGCCCCTAAGGAGTCAGTCGTATGCACCTCCAATAGCCCCACTGTATCATGTGGGCCTTGACTGTGGATTTCCGTTTTTGTTTGTTGTTTGTTTCTTTGTTTGTTTTTGAGATGGAGTCTTGCTCTGTCACCCAGGCTGGAGTGCAGTGACACAGTCTTGGCTCACTGCAACCTCTGTCTCCTGGGTTCATGTGATTCTTCTGCCTCAGCCTACCAAGTAGCTGGGACTACAGGTGCATGCCACCATGTCCTGCTAACTTTTTGTATTTTTAGTAGAGATGGTGTTTCACCATCTTGACCAGGCTGGTCTCGAAATCCTGACCTTCTGATCTGCCTGCCTTGGCTTCCCAAAGTGCTGGGATTACAGGTGTGAGCCACCGTGCTCAGCCAGATATTCATTTTTTTAGGAAGTTTTATCTTATGGGGGAAAGAAAATGAAATTTTTAGTTTAGAAGAACTGGGTTCCTATCTCCCCATCTCATTTCCCTGGTATAACAGTACTAGTCAAATAAATTAATGTATAATGTTTGAGAATATAAACAACATTATTAGCTAATTTTTTTGAGAGCTTACACTGTATTAGCTCTATTCTAAGCATGTCAATCACTTAATCCTCTCAAAAACCCTATGTGGCAGGTACTGTCATAAACCCCAATGAACAGGTAGGAGAAAACCAAAGCTTGGAAAAGTGAGGCTGCTTGTTCAGTGTTCCTGATTCAGTGAGAGGCAGACCCTGGGTTTGAAGTCACGTGGGTCTGGTTTGAGGGCCTAAGCTTTGAATTACTGTGTTCCAAAATAGCCCCTTAAGGCACGCATCACTATTGCATGGACCAGAAGACAGAGGTTCAGGTATTTCTACAGAACTGCTATAGGAATCAAACCGTATCATGCGTGCTGTCTGTCAAGAGCCAGTTCCTATTTCTCTTAAATCCCATCCTCCTTTCTCCTGCCATGATAAGATCTTTAGGGTCAAAGATTCTATTCTACTTATCTTGGGTCCTCCTCCAGCTTAGCCTGCTATCCCCATCAGAGCAAATGATAATTGTGTGTCTACCACAGGCCAGGCTGGATCGTGATGTATTTCAACGTTCCAAAGTCCTCGAAGCGTTTGAGGCTGGCAACTAACAGTTAAGTAAGAATCACAAGAATGATTCAAATTAGTGTGAAAACTGTCACGCATTATAGCACATTATAAACCCATTTCCTAATGGAAGTTGCAGAGGGGCTGCCATGAGAGAGATTTAAGTTTGAAGGGCTTAAAAGCCTGATTATCTCTCAGTGATGCCTCAGCGCTGGGGAAGGGGCTGCCTGGTGTTTCTCTCTGTGATGGAGACCTGTGTGGTATAATGAAGCAGCACTGAGCTCCGAGATGATGCCTGGGGTACAGACAGACATCCCCTGTGATCCTTCCAACAGTAAGTCTTTGTTGGGGCTGCAGAAAAAGTGTCCCAGGATAGCTCCAAATTGCATCTCTTCTCCCAGGGAGAGGAGGTGAGCTGTGCCCTTCTACCCGGCACCACACCCCTCACCTTCCCTATGGGATCCCCACTAACAAGGGGCCACCACTGATATCCAGTGGCACTGAGGACTGCAGGAGCAGCATGGGAGGAGATGCTTTGGGAGAATATGAATGACAAGAGGTGGCACATCACTAGCCTTTGCCTGCTTAGACCTTTTGTTTCCAGGGAAAGGTGGAACAGCTCCCATTATCCTTTCAGCTTCATCTAAATGACCTCCACCCCACCCCCACCTTGTCAGAGGACAAAGGCGTGGATCAGATGTTTGCTGTGAGCTCCTAGCATCCAGGGATCTCATTTCCCCCTTAATGGAAAAGCAGATCTACTCCCCCGATACCGAATAAAACTCCTTAGTCTCTGTGATGTCCACTGCCAGCTCAGCTCTCCCACTCTAGATGCTGGATACCATGAAAAAAACAATATACATACAGTAGATCCTTAATGTGCATGAAGATGTCTTGAAACCAGAGTAGGAGACCAGGAGGATGACTGATACTTGTTGTGGGCAATAAGCGAGTTGTTTTTAGGGAAGGGATTTCAAAATTTGGAAACTGTAAGTACCTTAATGCCTTTGGAATGAACTGCTTAGCACCTTTGGTGGCTGAGCAGGAGATGCTGGGATGGTTTACTTATGAATGCATTTTTCATGATGGTCCAGGTATGTGTTTGCTGTATCTTTTTTCTCTGACTTTAATTCTGCTGCCATGAAGAAGAAAGTGGAGTAGATTTCCCTCAAGGGTGTGAAGCCCTCAGAGAAGTCACTTACGGCAAACCACATGCTGGGTTCAGAAATCTAGGATGGGTCAGATGCAGTGGCTCAAGCCTGTAATCCCAGCACTTTGGGAGGCTGAGGCAGGAGGATCTCTTGAGGCCAGGAGTTTGAAACCAGCTGTGGCAACGTAGTGAGATCCCATCTTTACAAAAAATTTAAAAATTAACCAGGTGTCACCACACCTGGTATGTCCTTGTAGTCCCAGCTCCTTAGGAGGCTGAGGCAGGAGGATCACTTGAGCCTGGGAATTGGAGGCTGCAGTGAGCTATGATTGTGCCACCACACTCCAGCCTGAGTGACAGAGAAAGACCCTGTCTCTAAATAAATAAATAAATAAATAAATAAATAAACCATATAGGGTACATCAGAACCTTCATGGTTGAAATGATGAATATTTATTCCACATGTACTATGGACCAGGTACTCTGGTAATTGCTCTAAAAGCATGACCTTGTTTAATTTTCTCAACAGCCATGTTGTGAGGTAGGTGCTGCTATTATCTTTGAGCTCAGAGAGGGTAAGTAGCTTGTCTGAGGCCACACAGTCAGTCATCAGTGAAGCCGGTATTCAAGCTCTGGTCCAGGTTTTAACACCACCAAAGATTCTCAAAGTGACCAATCCTGATGGGACTAGATCATCCCTCAGGTTGCCCTGGGCTAGGATGGTCTGCACAAACAAAACCATCCCACAGAATAGGAGAGCCAGAGGGAGGTAAAGCATGGCAGCAAGCCAGCCCATCATGTTCTCTGTCTGTATAAATCCCACCCTCAATTGGAGAGTCTCCCCACTAGGGGTGGTGATACGGTTTGGCTGTGTCCCCACCCAAATCTCATCTTGAATTGTAGCTCCCATAATCCCCAAGTGTTGCGGGAGGGACCTGGTGGGAAGTAATTGAATCATGGGGGTGGTTTACCCCAGAAAGTTCTCATGGTAGTGAATAAGTCTCCTGAGATCTGATGGTTTTATAAGGGGAAACCCCTTTCACTTGGGTTTCATTCTCTCTTATCTGCCCCCATGTAAGACATGCCTTTCAACTTCTGCCATGCTGTTCTCGTGATAGTAAATAAGTCTCACGAGATCTGATGGTTTTGTAAAGGGCAGTTCCCCTGCACAAGCTCTCTTGCCTGCCGCCATGTAAGATGTGCCTTTGCTCTTCCTTCGCCTTCTGCCATGACTGTGAGGCCTCCCCAGCCATGTGGAACTGTGAGTCCGTTAAACCTCTTTTTCTTTTTTAATGACCTAGTCTCAGGCTTTTCTTCATAGCAGTCTGGAAATGGACTCATACAGGTGGTCCTCAGAGTCCTTGGAAATGACACCTCCTAGAGACGTACAGAGCCCAGCCTGCAGAACTCTACCTGGAGGCCCTGAACACAGATCTTCAAACCCCAACCCACATCCCATGTCTGGGCAGTCATGCTGCATGAAGTCCCAGGCTGGGAGTTGGTTGACATTGGATCTAGCTTTGACTGTGTCATATACAAGCTGAACGACCTTAGACAAGTAACTCAACCTCTCTGAACCTCAGTTTTCTCTCTGGAAAATAAAAGAGTGAGTTTAAAGTTCTGGCTAGCTCTAATGTCCTATAACCTGTCTCATTTGAACCCAAAATATTTATACCTTAGTACTTAATATACATTATCTTGTACAGCATTATTATTTCCATAGATCTCTATTTCTATCATATTTTTCTAAAAATTATGTTTTTCTTAGGTAAAACCTCTAGATCCTCAATTAATGCTTAATGAGTTTTGAATGTTTATAGTCCTATTTTCTATAGATAATCTTGTGTTTGATATATTTCCCATGTGCCTGGAAGTCTACCATCATGGCATCTCATGGGTAGAACAAAAATTGTAGCATTCTGTGAAATATAGAAAGGAAGGAACCCAACTGTGATTTTTAAAAACCTGCTTTGTATTGTGCCTACATATAAACAAAGAACTATCTACATAATAGCCTCCATACTAACGTACACTTTAACATCATAATCTATAGGAATGAATTGCACCAATAAATCTAACAGGCTTGGGCCAAAAAGAAACATTGTTCCAGTTTTTTTGCAACTTATCATTGAGGCTGAATTAGAGCAAGCATGATGAATTGGATCACTTAATGAGATTAAAGATAAAACATATACAGTTTTAAAACACCAACAGTTGGACTATTGACATGGCATGAGAGTAGCCAGTTAAGTTGGGAAAAGGTAGATACCATCAACTAGAGAAGCCATTGTCTACAAAAAGCCATTGTCTTAATGAAAAAGCCTTGGAAAATAAATATATTCCAGTGGCTCCAAAGTTATTTTAAATTCTATGTGTACAGTTCAGCGAAAAACAAGCCAGGCCCTAAAATAATTAAAGCCATCAATATGTACCACTTGAGTTTGAAAGGATCCAATATTTCTCACTCATAAAAAATGAAATAACTTGTGCAATTTGGTTTCTTTGCCATCTGCTACTTGAATTGCAAGGTATTGTTACAAAGTTAATTGAACACCCAAATATAATTATTAGGACTATAGAATGCCTAATCTTTGCCAAATCATTCAAGAATGGCTTCCTTTTTTACTGTAATTTTAAACTTCATAAACTAAAATAACGAAAGTAATTTTATACTTTGCAGGCTCTCCTTCTTAGAGCAAAAGAACATTAAGGAAGCGGGGGGGAAAGCAAATTTAATAAAATTGTGTGTAATGACACAATTCCCCACCGAATACGGTGGCAAGGTGTTCAGCTGTTTCTCCCACTCATTCTGAAAGCTTTTCTTAGAGGTTCTATTTGAGGATCTTGGGGGAAGCCTAGAGAGAATAGTGCCGGCATATGAGCGAAGGTCTACATTAAGTAATCAGTCAGTTAACTCACCAAGTTTAACCCAAGAACGAGGAAAGCCTACCGTGAAATTAACTATTTCACACTTTTTAAGAACTTTGTCATGGGAGTCTCAGTTGCTACTGTCCTTACTTCGTAGCTGCCCCTGCATGTCGAAGGGGAAATAATCTTTACTATCCTGCTCAGGTTCTTCGATTTTCTTCCTGGAAGGAATGAAAAAAAAACCACTTTGTTTTCCTCTTGAAAATCCTGTGAGCTGAGATTGCAATCTCCATGGGGGAAAGAAGTTCCACTACACGTTCTGTAGCGGCACCTAAGGCCATGTTGTACTGCTTTTGGACGGGAACTCTATGTCTGGGTGTTTGAAACCCCATCAGCTTTGTACAAACTGTGATTATTCCAAAATTCCGTCCCGGGGTCTGAGATTTACTGAATAAATGTGACTCACCCCATCCTCACTATTCCTAATTAAACTGACTTCCAACCTACTCAAACTCAGTTCCATTTTCTCTCCTCTGTTTCTAAGCACCCCGACATTTTAGGACTCCTTCTTGGTTTCTTTGCATTTTCAAGGTAAATTAACAGGAATCACATTTGCACTTCCTATAGGTACAGGAGCTGTATTTGCTCAAAAGTAGAAGAGAAGGCTGGGCGCAATGACTCATGCCTGTAATCTCAATTCTTTGGGAGGCTGAGGAGGGTGCATCACTTGAGCTCAGGAGTTCAAGACCAGCCTGACCAACATGGTGAAACCCCATCTCTAAAAATAAAGAAAATTTTTAAAATGTTCTAAAAAGTAGAAGAGATTTGATTTTGTCTGATTTTGTCTGAAATATCCTTGGTCACTGGAAGAGGCTATGTTTTCAAAAGGGGATGCAAATTGCCAGTCTTGTCCCAGCCACCCGTTCGCCAGCAAGTCCTTCTCCTTGATTTTCAGATTCCCAAGACAGGAACCAAATCGTTAAACTCTTTGTCTCCAGAACCTCTCTTTGTTTTTCTCCTTTTCCCTGCTTCCCATGCTTCCTCTAGTTTTCTGATGTATATTTCCTAAGTGTCTATCATATGCCTGAAACATGGCTGCGTAGGCAAGGAGGGTCTCCACCAGGATAACGATCCTTCATTTCTACTCTCTTCTTTTGCAGTCTATATCTAGACGCTTCCCAATTCCATAATGATTCAGTTTGTTTAACTTAGTCCGAAATGCAGTTGAGGATTTTCCTAAATATTATACACACTGATCCCGAGGACAAGGGAACATGCTGGGAAGTCCTCCTGACAGCCGGTCACCGAACAGGGGGGCATGGCCTCCATGGGACTGACTCAAGATCACCTTCACTTCTCTGTCACTATACTTGATTCAGTTATCTTTTTAGTTTAAACATTTTACTATACAGAATGTTTCCAAATAAATATGCACCTTGACCCAGAGAGAATTTTAAAAGGTGTCAAATAAAATTGTCCCAAACATCGATCCCTAGGGAGCCCATGATTTCTACTTTGGACCACTGAAATGGTTTGGCCATGTCCCCACCCAAATCTCATCTTGAATTGTAGCTCCCATAATTCCCACATGTTGTGGGAGGGACCCAGTGGGAGATCACTGAATCATGGGGGCGGTTTCCCCCATAATGTTTTCATGGTGGTGAATAAGTCGCAGGAGATGTGATGGTTTGATAAGGGGAAACCCCTTTCGTCTGGGTTCCACTCTCTCTTGTCTGCTGCCATGAAAGATGTACCTTTCACCTTCCGCCATGATTGTGAGGCCTCCCCAGTGATGTGGAACTGTGAGTCCACTAAACCTCTTTTTCTTTATAAATTGCCCAGTCCTGGTTATGTCTTTATCAGCAGCATGAAAACAGAAGAATTCAACCACCCACTAGGGTCATGAGGTGGTGGCCTAGTCAAAGGGCATCAGGGCTGAAATCCAGCTGGCTCTCTGCAACCTAGGCCCTGGCTCCCAGACAGGTCTCTTTCCACTTATAGAGAAGACCACCTTTTGAAAATTCTCACACAGGTGCTGTGTAGGCTGGCAGGGTCTCCACCAAGATAGTGATCATTTATTTTTACTCTCTCTCTCTTTTTTTTTTCGCTTTGAGACAGAGTCTCACTCTGTCATCCAGGATGGAGTGCAGTGGCACTATCTCAGCTCACTGCCACCTTCACCTCCTGGGTTCAAGTGATCCTCCTGCCTCAGCCTCCTAAGTAGCTGGGATTACAGGCGTTCACCACCACACCTGGCTAGTTTTTGTGTTTTTAGTAGAGATGGGTTTCATCATGTTGGCCAGGCTGGTATCAAACTCCTGACCTCAACTGATCCGCCCGCCTGGGCCTCCCAAAGTGCTGGGATTATAGGCATGAGCCATGGTGCCCAGCTTATTTCTACTCTGTTTTTTTGCAATCTATATCCAGACACTTCCCAATTCTATCATGATTCTGTTTGTTTAAATTGGTATGAAATGCAATTGAAGATTTTCCTGAAGATTATACACAATGATCCCCTTCTTACCCATATGCCCATTCACACCAGCAGAGAAGGTAACTGAGGAATTTGACTAACTTCTTCTTTCATCCAGTGGGCATAGTTGTTTAAATGTTCATTCTCTGCCACAGATTAGAACTCAAAACAGCTGAGGTATCATCCTTTGGATTAACCTACTAGCTTTCAGTCATAGTTACATAAAAATCATCATAATCCCTTACATTTGTATAAGATTTTATGGTTTATGAAGTTCTTTGTATTTACAATCTCATGTCATCTCATGTGATTCGCTTACATTGCGGGAGGTCACAGGGCTGGATTAAGGTGTGTCTTAGTGGCTTGGCACGGTGTCTCATGCCTGTAATCCCGGCACTTTGGGAGGCCCAGGTGCGGGGATTGCCTGAGGTCAGGAGTTCAAGACCAGGTCCCTCCCACATGTGGGAATTATGGGAGCTACAAGATGAGATTTGGGTGGGGACACAGAGCTAAACCATATCATTCTGTCTCTCGCCCCTCCCAAATGAGCCTGACCAACATGGTGAAACTCTCTCTCTACTAAAAATACTAAAATTAGCTGGGTGTGGTGGTGGGCACCTGTAATCCCAGCTATTTGGGAGGCTGAGGCAGGAGGATCACTTGAACCCGGGAGCCAGAGGTTGCAGTGAGCCGAGATTGCACCACTGCACTCCAGCCTGGGCAACAAGAGTGAGACTTCATCTCAAAAAAAAAAAAAAAAAAAAGGATGTGTTTTAGCTATACACTTGGTAATCATAGTAAGAAGGGGATAAGAGGAGGGGCTAGGAACATAGGAAGTAAGAGGAAGGCAAGGGAGAGGGATACCTGTGAGAAAGCCAGATACACAAGGCTCAATTAGTTTGACAAAGAGAGATGGAAACACAACAACAAAGACATCTCAAAAGCCAGTGCTTCCAGTTTGTTTTGCACTGTCCAAGCACTAGGGTGGGTTCCCTTTGTGACCACAGGCATCTTGAGTCTCAGGATCCCTGTCTTAAGGGGCAACCATTCTTCTCTGTTGGAGGACACCCATTCTGTCCCCTCTGCCCGATGCTTTTAATAAGGACCTAGGTATCCTGGAACCTATGTCAGGACTGACAAGTGAAATTAGGTAATCCACAACCTCCCACAAATATTCTCTGAGCACCTACTTTGTGCCAGCGCATTCTGATGCCATCAGAAATTTGCAAAGTAATATAACTCTTCCTATTCACAAATGAGGGACCCGTGCTTGGAGATGGTCAGGCAGCTCTCTGAGGTCATGGTACAATGTGGAAGCTGACCTCAAATTCCATCACGTCTGATGCTGCAAACCTTTGCTTTTTCTACTGAGTCACAGTGCTCGGTGTGATCCTGACTGTTCCCAAGAACTGTTTTGTTTTTCAAGACATGAGAGTACACAGAGACAGCTAAGCCCCATGTAACACCTTCAGAGAAGGGGCTGGGGAACTTCAGAAGTGCCCAGGGCAAGCTGGGAGGCTGCCTGTGTGCATCCTCAGTCCAGACTCATTTAGGGAACATAGTCTGCCGGCGGGGAGGAGAAATGATGTTTTTGGTCAAGACTTGAATTTTTTCAGATGTTTAATCACAAGTGATGCTAGTCCTGCCTGAAACCCTGAACTACTTGCTATTGAGAGTGATGAAAGTACATTTCCCCCTAATTCAAGATAAGAGAGAAGGGTGGAGATTTCTAGAATGTATGTTTCCCTATCTATTGCGAATGGTGTCTAGAGCCTATCTGTGAAGTGACAAAGCAGTTTTCATGCCAGGGTGTCTACTGTCCATGACAACCATGTGGTCCTGACAATCCCGGGTCTGGGTTGTCCTCTGCTGTCATCCCAGAACTTACGTTCTAGTGATTAGCATCCATTTTCCCTTGCCCTTCTAAATGACAAAACTGTTCAGCACTGATGAACTGCAACATATCATTGTACTCAAAGGGGTTCCCAAACACCAAGTCAGTGGTCAGTGTGAGTCACCTCCACCAAGTTAAGCCTCAAAGTGCCTTGTTTATATGGCCCCCACTTCGGGAAACAACTCTGGCTTTATTTGGTGGCAATATGACTAATTTGTCATGCTCATTCAAAGATAAAATTGGCCGTCAACATAAACTCCTTTAAGCACTTTGTGGTAAGAGCAGGTGAGTTTGACTTTTAGGGAGGTGATGTTCACCATTAGTCAATCCCCTCCATGCCCCAAAGGGGGTGCCAGGATGACCCCATCTCTATCCCCCGCCTTGAGGCCAATAATTGAATTTTTTGTATGTGGGTTCTCCTACATGAAATTCTTCACATTGCCATACTGTCTGAAATCCCACCGATTAGAGGAAATTCACTTATCTTGAAAGCTTTCTGATTCTGCAGTAAATGACTCTTAAATTCGCTGACCTCAGTGCAGCAGTGGGAGTGTCAGAGACCAGAGTCATTCAATAGAGGACCAGCAGAGGAGGGGTGCCTGCACGGAGGCTTGGCAGCCCTGGCATACAAGAGGCAACCAGAGGAGTTGGCTGAGTTGTGTGTGTGTGTGTGTGTGTGTTTTTGTGTGTGTGTGTGTTTACTGGGGGCTCCCAGAGCTCAGAGGCAGGTGGTATCAGGGAGCAGGAACTCTACTGTATTGATTGGACTGAAGAGCAGAACCCTACCATATTGGCTGGATTGAGGAGCAGGAACCTGACTATTTAGGCTGGACTGAGGGGCAGGAACCCTACCATAATAGTCTGGATTGAGAAACAGGAACCCTGCCGTATTGGCTGGATTGAGGAGCAGAGAGATTGAGGAAAGACTTCCTGAATAAACATGGAGAACATGCAGTGAATGGTGGCAAGACTTGGGCACAGGAGAATCAAGGTGCAAACTCAGGTTCCTCCTTGATGGGGCAGAGCAGAAGCAAGATGATCTGATGCTGCAGGGGGCTGCCCTACTGCCCTGAGGCCCCTTAACTTTTCTTACCTGGATCAGCACAGTTGTGAGAGCTTAGCTGGAGGCTGGCTGTCCATAGGTCAGGGATAACTGCTCCATCTGTGGAGGGTAGAGAGGCTTTGGGGAAGGGAGACAAGGGGAGAGCATTGGTGGAGATGTGGCCTAATTTCATAGCCTGGAGAATCAAGAAAAGTCAGCTCAGGAGTTATACCAAATACAGGCTCTCTTATCCTAGTGTGTTAGGGCCAACCCTGAATGGCGTGATCTGGAGAGAGGAATTGCAACATTTTGTCTTTTTCAAAACCAAATTGGTTTGCTTTAGCCCTAACATCATTACTTTTAACCTTAGGGAGAAGTCTGACTATATCTGTACTTCTCAATCTCTTGCTCTGTTGCCCAGGCTGGAGTACAGTGGTGTGATCATGGCTAACTCCAGCCTCCAACTCCTGGGCTCAAGTGATCCTCCCGCCTCTGCCTCCCAAGTAGCTGGAACTACAGGTACACAGTACCACGCCAGGTAATTTTTTTTTTTTAGAGATGGGGTCTCACTATGTTGCCCAGGCTGATCTCAAGCTCCTGGACTTAAGCAGTCCTCCTGCCTCACCGTCCCAAAGTGCTGGGGTTACAGAGGTGAGTCACAATGCGTGGCCAGTGATTTTGTTTCTGAACCTGTCTGTGTTATTGGAGGGTCTGCAGTAGAAGATTGGGTAGTGAGGCCCCAGTTTGTTTTTCTAGATAAGAGGCTTAAAAATGATTGCTGCTTCTCAGGAAGGTAGGTAATTACTTCTTGTAGGTTTTGCGGTCTCTGTCTTTTTAAAGGGAGAAAATGATTGTTCATTTGCCCACTACCACGTACATGCCATATGTGTCCAATGTCTCAATTTTAGTTCATCAGCGAAGTATGAAATTATTTTAAAATGGCATATCTTTCGATATTCAAATGAGACTCAATCTGGCATGGAAAATTACATGATGTTAATTATTCTTTGTGCATATAAATCAGCTGTGAAATCACTTGAAACTCCTGTATGTTTGGGTTCTTTGTCGACAGGGCCGAATAATCATCAACAAACCTCAGTGAGCCTTGCTTAGCAAAAGGTCTCATTATTCAACGTGAGTGTAGCTTTGAACGTGGAAGTAGAGGTGCTCTCTAGCGTGCGAAATGTGTAGCCAAGCTTGGCCCCTGCTGAGCGTACCTGGAAAAGGTAAGTGATGTCTATCCAGTTGCCCAATCATCAGAATCATCTTTGGAGAGCAGAAGATGTGAGAAACTTGACTTGATTAGAGTGAGAGAGAGAGAGAAATAGAGAAACCAGGCCATCTGTAACAGCAGATATTCTAAATCAAGAGTAGGAACAGATACTTAGAAATTAGAAGCTACTTCTTACAATGATATTCAAATGTGATTCCCATCATATATGACCCCGTCCCACTCAAATTGTGTTTCTCTCCATCCCTCTCCCTCCCCACTGCAGAATCAGGCCATGGCATTGAGTAGAAGAGGACTGGAGTGAAATCTCCTTGGAAAAATAAACATTGTTTATTGTTGATTTCAAGTGGCACTGTGGCTTTGGTGATTGCAGCAGGCTCTGTAGGCCAGGTGCGGTGCCTCATGCCTGTAATCCCAGCACTTTAGGAGGTTCACCTGAAGGCAGGCAGATCACCTGAGCTCAGGAGTTCCAGACCAGCCTAGCCAACATGGTGAAACCCCATCTCTACTAAAAATACAAAAATTAGCCTGGCATAGTGGCTCATGCCTATAATCCCAGCTACTCTGGAGACTGAGGCATGAAAATTGCTTGGACCTGGGAGTCAGAGTTGCAGTGCGCTGAGATTGCACCACTGCACTCCAGCCTGGGCAACAGAGTGAGTTGAGATTCTGTCTCAGAAACAACAACAACAACAATAACAACAACAACAAAACACCAGTGACAGCCACTGGCCTAGTGATTCTCACCTCCCCTGAGATGCAGACTTCTAGGGTCCACATCTCCGGATGGAGCAGGCACAACTGCTAGGCAAAGTCTTCATGGTGCCTCTCCCCAGAACCACCTTTTCTCCACTGGGACCAGGAATGCCTGTTCCCTCACTGTGTGAGCAAGGAGAAAATTCTTCCTTTCTTCCCCCATATCTGGAGTGGAGGTCAAATCCAGGCTTATCTCTTGGAAGAGCTGCTCTCTAGAAGGCAACAGACTACACTGCCGTTGGCTCCCCTGCATTTTCTTTGGAGTTCTTGGCTCAAAAAGAGCCAAATAGGGGCTGGGTATGGTGACTCATACCTGTAATCCCAGCACTTTTGGAGGTCAAGGCAGGAGGATCACTTGAGCCAACAGTTCGAGACCAGCCTGGACAACTTAGGGAAACCCTGTCTCTACAAAATATCAAAAAATTAGCCAGGCATGGCGGCACACAACTGCAGTCCCAGCTGCTCGGGAGGCTGAGGTGAGAGGATCACTTCTGGCTGGGAGGTTGAGGCTGCAGTGAGCTATGATTGCACTACTGCAATCCAGCCTGGGTGACAGAGAAAGACCATGTCTCAAAATGAAAAAAAAAAAAAAAAAAAAGAGAGAGAGAGAGAGAAAGAGAGAATAAAGCCAAATGCAACATATGGCTAAAAGAAGATATTCTAGCAACCTCACACCTCCCTGTTGTTGGACTCCCCTCTGCAACCCATGGGCACCTGTGGGATAGACACTCCATTTCTCTACCCTCATTAACTCTTTCCTGCTAAGCAACAAACTGAAAAGATTTTAGGGGACCCTTCTCTAAAATGGATCATCTGCATCAGGGAGTTTGCCCTGCATTCCCTCAAATCACTTCCTTTGAAAAGGGACATACATTGTCCATTGCTCTGCTCAGGCAAGGAGTCCTGTGGCTCTCACAAACAGGACAGGGCTGCTTTGCCCCATCTGATGGAAAGAACTAGCTCCTCTTTCAAATCCATGCCTCTTCTCTGCCAAAAGAAAAAAAAAAGTGTGCAGAAAGCCAGCTCCATAAAAATAGCCCGGTTTCTGAGGAATGTCTCAAAGAATCAAGGTCCTCATTTCTAAAAGTGTTGCAGACACCTGCAGCTCTGCCTCTGTGCTCCAAGATGTCTCTGCTTTCTCTGCCATCCTTGTTCTTCTGCAGCACTTTGTAGCTTTCCTAGAACACTTGCCACAGTGACCTGCATATGTGTCCACCTCCCCATCAAAGGAGGGCCCTGTGAGAGCATAGCTGTGGTTTAGTTGACTTTGTCTTTCTTCCCTCATTTCCACTCCTACTCATACTGGGCAGAAAGACTTTGGTCCCAGCCAATTAAAAGGCCAGTTAATCTATTTACCAGGGAAGCATTTTGGACAGTCAAAATTGTTTGCACTTTGATTAAATTTTGAATTTTTTTTTCTGTGAAGAGTTTCAACGTATTTGCATCTGGCAAGTCAGCCTACGTGGATAAAATTTCAACTGTTCAGGGCCCCACCTAGATTCCAGTCCCAAAGCAGCAAAAAGATAAGAGAAGGAAGCTTAAAAGAGTCTCTCATTTATCTCCTTGGAGCGTATGAATTTTGATGACAGACTGTGTTGAGAGGAGAGAATTGACTAATTTCATTTCACTGGCCTGAAGCTATGGGGAGACAGGCCTCAAGTTTTGTCAACTTTTTTTGTAAGTCTAACTTGCAACTGATGTAGAGCAGGTCCAGAGGAAGCCGTTATTCACCTACTTAATAAGGTAGAAAGAAAATATCCAAGAGGGCTCAAAGAAAAACAATGGCAAATCTTCAATAAATGTGCTCTGCCCCCTCTCATCATGATGTACAACATCTGAACTCTAAAAATCCCTAAAAATGCAAGTGTCCCCCATAGTAACAGAGTCACCTGACTGCAAATAAGCTTGACATTCTTATTAGAATTAGCAGGAACAGTGAAAGAATAAATATACACCAGATGGCGGTAAGTTAATAATATTTTACAAATTAACATAAAACATTGCTGAAAAACATTTAGCCTAAAATCGTCACTACTAAAATCATCATTTTGAACATATTAAATTTATAAAATGTAAATGAGAAGTATGGTGAAACCTCATCCCCAACCCTCAATCCCAACCCCGTAGCCAAGAATGTGGAAATGAAGGAAGAAAAGCTTTCAAATCAACACCTAATGGATTAAAGCAGAGAGATACCAAACTGCTTCAAAGAAGGCAAGAGGTCCTAGGGTAGCAAGAAAAGTCTTCAATCTGATCGAAGAGATTAATATTCCCAAGGGAAACCGTGCCTTCATTTGCATGAAGTGGGTCATCTATGGAAACACAGTGAAAATAACAAAAGGAAATTCTTTTAAATGAGATTTGGCCCGGCTTCCATGCACTGTCCAGGGCAGAGGGCAGCCAGCTGACAGCTGATGGGACAGAGGGATGTACAGTCTGCTTGGCAACCCCCTCCGGATTGTGAGGAACACATCAGGCTATTGCAGCCTGATCTCATTACAAATTCACACCATTAACTCCCTTGTTCTGATTGCATGTGCACCAAACAACCTTCTGATGATTTGCTTCCCTCTGTAGCTCTTCTGTAAGTGATAGAAGAAGCTGGTTAGACAGACATGTGTATCTGTTCTACCTGCCAGTTCGATTTCTCCTGATACATGAATAAACTGGCGTTTGGGTTCTAGATATTGTTGCTCAGAAGTTTTGTATGAGTCAGAATCTCCAGTGTGTTCTAGGGCCATCTCAAAGGGGTCATTTCTTGGCCAAAGCTGGCCTCTGGGTGGCCAGATATTCTACTGATAAGGAGCTGGTCTTGCTAGTTCCTACAAGTAAATATTCTAAAGCAATGTGTAACAGAGCCTTTTTTATCTATTTGAGATGTGAAGAAAGTGTCCAACATGAAAGTTACAGTAACGTTCTCTCTCAGGTCACCTCCCTGCATGTTTTTTTTAAATTTTAAAAAATTTTACTTTAAGTTCTTGATACATATGCAGGTTTATTATGTAGGTGCACATGTGCCATGGTGGTTTGCTGCACCTGTCAACTCATCATCTAGGTTTTAAGCCCCGCATGTTTTCCCTGGGTGTGACTTATGTGCAGAGGACTCCTCAGTAACTCCATGCCCAGCTCTGTCTCCCAAGCCTGGACCATTCAACAGCTCACTGTACCTCTCTCCTTGGAGATCACGCAGACACCCAAAGTTGACACGTTAAAAATTATGTTATCATCGTATACATCAGTGTGTTTCAGCTATTTTGTGCCTATTCCAGAGACCAGGTTGCTTAAACTATAGAAATGTACAGTCTCACAGTTCTGGAAGCAAGAAATGCAAAAGCAAGGTTTTGGTACGGTTGGTTCCTTCCGGGCGCCATACTGGAAGGATCCCTTATAGGCCTCTCTTCTGGGCTGGTAGATGGCCATCTTCTCCCTGTGTCTTTACATCTTCCCATGGTCCATGTCTGTGTCCAAACTTCCCCGTGTTCTAAGGGCATGGCGGGTTAGGACTCCAACATATAAATGTGAGGAGAACACAGTTCAACCCAAAGCAACACCCTTCATTCGTCACCTCATCAAATCCATGGAACTGCCTGCAAGGCTCCACCTCACGAGGGTCTCTCGGTCACTATCACTGCCCTCTGTTGGCGTTCATCATTCCTTCTTGCCTGTCTCCTGGTCCGCTTTACTGCCCTCCTGCTCCCCGCTGCCTTCCAAGACCCCAATCGACTCTTCACACCTAGACTGGGAGGTCTTTCTTTAAAACACCTGACATTGCCCTTAAAGTACTTCAACGGAGCCCAATGACCCTCCTATAAAGTCAAAATTCCTTGTCACAGTTCCTCAGGCCTGCCACGATCTAGTGCCCACACACCCAGCCTCATGGCTGACCACTCCCCACCAGGGCTGCACACGCCCGCAAGATGGATCTACTTCCAATTCCCTGAAGGTGCCAAGCTTTCCTCTTGCACCCAGGCACTTGGGCATGCTCTTCCCTCAGCCTGGAGCACTCTGGTTCAGGTTCATCTCTTTAGTTGTCTTCTCTCTTCTTTCCTCCTCCTCCTTCTCTTCTTCTTTTTCTTTTTTTTTTTTTTTTGAGGCAGAGTCTCACTCTGTCACCCAGGCTGGAGTGCAGTGGCACAATCTCGGCTCACTGCAATCCCCACCTCCTGGGTTCAAGCGATTCTCCTGCCTCAGCATCCTGAGTAGCTGAGATTACAGACATGTACCACTAACCCCGGCTAATTTTTGTATTTTTAGTAGAGATGAGGTTTCGCCATGTTGGCCGGGCTGGTCTTGAACCCCTCACCTCAAGTGATCCACCCACCTCGGCCTCCCAAAGTGCTGGGATTACAGACGTGAGCCAGGGTGCCCGGCCCTCTCTTTAGTCTTCTAGCCTCCCCATTCCTATGCTCTCAGCTTGGGCGTCACTTACACCAAGCCTGCATGAGGTGTCCTCTTTTTGTTTTCTCATAATCTCCTTTCTTTTACTCATAAAATACTGAAATACCCAATTTCTGCATCCACATTCTTCACTAGACTGGAAGCTCTAGGATGCGTGAGATGCTGTTGGTCACACAGTTGCATCTCTAGACCCCAGAACAGGTTCCTGGCTCATAGTAGGTGTTGACCAGCATTGCTAAGAATTTGTTGAAAATGATAACTTTGTGACTATTTTGCTTTCTAACAAAGTTTTCTGGCCAGAATTTTTTTTTCTTTTAATGGAGTCTTGCTCTGTCACCAGGCTGGAGTGCAGTGGTGCGATCTTGGCTCACTGCAACTTCCGCCTCCCTGGTTCAAGCAATTCTCCTGCCCCAGCCTCCCAAGGAGCTGTGACTACAGGTGCGTGCCACTATGCTCAGCTAATTTTGATATTTTTAGTAGAGACAGGGTTTCACCATGTTGGCCAGGATGGTCTCGATCTCTTGACCTCATGACCCATCTGTTTCAGCCTCCTAAAGTGCTGGGATTACAGGTGTGAGCCACCGCACCCAGCATAGAAATTTTAATCAAATCATTTTAGATTCAAATGTTGATAGTTGGAAGACTTCTGTCATTATTCTTGTTGCAAAACTCACACCCAGGAATTCAAATCCAATTTATATCCTCACAGAGCATATACTATGACGATATATTCACAAAAATACAGTGACCATATGTCCCCACTTGATTGGGACCATCCAGCTTAAGTTTATTGTTTGAGCTTAATTATTAATAATGTTCCCATTGACTCTCCTAAGGGCTCTGGCTTGGGTGATTAATTACCTACTCATAAGCCAATTTACAAATGTTTAATTTTGTAGGTGAAAATAGTGTTTTGCTAACCCTGTTTTATTTGAAGAAAGCAAAAAGTTATTGTCCAAAATGCAGAATGAAGTTTATTTGAGAAAATCTTGTTTAGTTAGAAACAAGAGGGTGATATAGCCAGGGTTTGTAAGAGGCAGACTTTTAACCTGCAGCAAAAGTGAAACAACGAATTTGAGTCAACTTGCAACCAACCCAACAGGAGATTCATGCATCTGGAGTAATTGAGTTAAAGCAGATTAAGTTCTGGATTAATACACATCACTAATTTCTATTTGTTTGCTTTTTTTTTAGTAATTGAAAAATACATGCAATTAATTTCTGACATGAAGAAAAATTACAATTAATCCCTCACTGTTCAAAAGCAGAATTCTAGGAGTTAGGTCAGTTGTCTAGAACTTCTGGATCAGATGATCCAAGGTTGCTTTGTTATTTAGTTTAAAGCACTGAGTATTCCCACAATAGCTGTTTAAGCACGGTATGACAGTAGCATTAAAATACGCCCCACGGTCTAACACGAGCCCTGCTGGAATGACCTGTTCATGTGGACTTTTCTTATCTTCGCTCCCCTTCAGCAGTGCTAATGTTGGAGAAATGCTTTTTCTTGTTTTTTTTGTTTTTTGTTTTTTGTTTTTTTTTAAGATGCTAAAATCAGGCCTTTCGAATGGTGGGAGGGGAAGAGACCCTGAACTCATTTCCAGGATAAGACGACTTTCTCATTTGACTAGTTCAAATTTTTTAAAAACCTACTTAAGAAAATATATTCTAATAGAGGTAATAAAATAAAGCATTGACCACATAAGCATTGACCTAGGATTTAAACACATTATTTAAAACCAAGTTGGTTGCATGGGTGGATATGTGGGTTGCACATATCCTATCATTTAAACTTGTGCTACTCTAAATATTACATTTCTTTAAGTAGCCCCACTTTTGAAACTAAAAGCAGCTATGGAATACGTCAACCAGAGAAACTTATGTACTCTTACAAAATAAATTATGTACTCTTATGATTTGAGCAACTGTAGCTCACTGCAGCCTCGACCTCCCATGCTCAGGAGATCCTCCCACTGCAGCCTCCCGAGTAGCTGGGACTACAGGTGTGCACCACAATGCTTGGCTAATTTAAAAAAAAAGATGTAGAGACAGAGTCTCAGTAAGTTGCCCAGGCTGGTCTTGAACTCGCGGGCACAAGCTATCCTCCCACCTCAGCCTCTCAAAATGTTGGGATTACAGGTGCGAGCTACTGAACCCGACAACCCACACACGCATATTTATTTTAAAAACCAAGCCATTTAACATCAACACATCCTATATAAAATATAAAACTAAAATTCTGACTCCCTAGAGCTATCACATTGTAACAAAGCTGAACACTCATACAATCTAGCTAGCCTGTCCTCTCTACATGGGGTCATTCTGCCCCAAATCAAAACATGAATTGTCCTATGAACTATAAAAGTTGAGTTCATGCCCTTTGAGAATTGGTGGAAAATCCAATTTGCTTCTCTCCATCTCTGTCTATAGAGGAAGGCTGATCTAATTGTGAGAGAGGTTTTCAGAGCTCAACTGCACAGGGAGCTTCTGATAAATAGTCACTACCCATCTTTCTAATGACAGCCATGTATACACATTTCTGAATAAAACACAAGCAACAGTGCACACCTCTCCTTTACAGTCCATAGAGGTTCACCATAGTTGCTCATTTCCCAAATCAGAAATGTGGGGCCCTCTCCCCCCCCTAGCATCTTGGGACAAAAACACCAAATTTAGGTACCATTTTGCCAGTTGTTGTCGTCACTGAAGAATGGTTAAGAACGTGGAATCTGGTTCCTGTAGACCTGGGTTTCAGGTTCAACTCCATTAAGTACAAATGTGTGTCCTGTGCAAATTTCTTTAGCTATTCTAGGGTTCACTTTGCCTGTTTTTGAAATAGGAATAAAAATAGTCTCTAAATCACAAAATGATTGTGAGGATTATGAAGACCATGCGCATAAAGATCCTGGCCCCTGGTAGATGCTCAGTCCATATTAGTTATCATTATTGTCCTTTGTTTTGGCTGTGGCTGTATGATTGCTACTCACAGGAGCTATCATTGGTACTCTTAATTCCTGACGAGAATTTTTTAAATTTTTTACTGTGATTTTTTTCTTTCCAACTTCTATTGTAGGTTCAGGAGATATGTTTGCAGGTTTGTTACATGGGGAATTTGCATGTTGCTTGGGTTTGGAGTACAGACTATTTTGTCACCCAGGTAATGAACACAGTATCCGATAGGTAGTTTTTCCGTTGTCACCCTCCTTCCACCTTCCACCTTCAAGTAGGCCCTGGTGTCTGTTGTTCCCTTCCTTGTGACCATGCTTGTTCAATGTTTGACTTCCATTTATAAGTGAGAACATGTGGTATTTGATTTTTCTGTTTCTGCTTTAGTTCACTTAGGATAATGGCCTCCAGCTGCATCCATGTTGCTGCAAAGAACATGATTTTGTCCTTTTTTATGGCTACATAGTATTCCATGGTGTATATGTACCATGTTTCTTTATCCAGGTGGGCACTAAGGTTGATTTCATGTCTTTGCTATTGTGAAGGGTGCTTCAATGAACATATGAGTGCATGTGTCTGTAGGGTAGAATGATTTATATTCCTTTGTATGTATATCCAGTAATAGGATTGCTGGGTCAAATGGTAGTTCTGTTTTAAGTTCTTTGAGAAATCGCCAAACTCCTTTCCATTGTTGCTGAACTAATTTACATTCCCACCAACAATGCATGAGTGTTCCCTTTTTGCTGCAGCCTCACCATCATCTGTTGTTTTTTGACTTTTTCATAATAGCTATTCTGACTGGTATGAGATGATATCTCATTGTGGTTTTTTTTTTTTTTTTGAGACAGAGTCTTGCTCTGTCACCCAGGCTGGAGTGCAGTGGCATGACCTCGGCTCACTGCAAGCTTCACCTCCCGGGTTCACACCATTCTCCTGTCTCAGCCTCCCGAGTAGCTGGGACTACAGGCACTTGCCACCACACCCGGCTAATTTTTTTTTTGTATTTTTAGTAGAGACGAGGTTTCACTGTGTTAGCCAGGATGGTCTCGATCTCCTGACCTTGTGATCCGCCCGCCTCGGCCTCCCAAAGTGCTGGGATTACAGGCGTGAGCCACTGTGCCCGGCCTCTCATTGTGGTTTTGACTTGCATTTCTCTATTAGTGATGTTGAGCATTTTTTCTTATGTGTGTTGGCCACGCGTATGTCTTCTTTTAAGAAGTGTTTGTTCATGTTTTTTGCCCATTTTTAAGGGGGTGCGTTGTGTCTTGCTTGTTGATTTCTTTACATTTCTTATAGATGCTCGATATTAGACCTTTGTCAGATGCATAGTTTGCAAATATTTTCTCCCATTCTTTAGGTTGTCTGTTTACTCTGTTGATAGTTTCTTTTTCTGTGCAGAAGCTCTTCAGTTTAATCAGGGCCCACTTGTCAATTTTGTTTTCATTGTAATTGCTTTTAGAGTCTTTGTCATGAAATCTTTGCCAGGGCTGATCTCCTGAATGGTACTTCCTGGGTTTTCTTCTATGATTTTTTTAGCTTTAGGTTTTACTTTTAAGTCTTTAATCCATCTTGAGTTGATTTTTGTATATGGAGAAAGGAAGGGGTCCAGTTTCAATCTTCTGTATATGGCTAGCCAGTTATCCCAGCACCCATTATTGAATAGGGAATCCTTTTCCCATTTTTTGTTATTGTTGGCTTTGTCAAAGATTGGATGGTGGTACATTTGCAGCTTTATTTGTTGGTTCTCTATCCTGTTCCATTGGTCTGTTTGTTTGTTTTTGTCCCAGTACCCTGCTGTTTTGGTAACTGTAGCCCTTCAGTATAGTTTGAAGTTGGGTAATGTGATGCCTCTAGCTTTGTGCCTTTTGCTTATAATTGCTTTTGCTATTTGGGCTCCTTTTTGGTTCCATATGAATTTTAGAATAGTTTTTTCTAATTCTGTGAAGAATGTCATTTGTAGTTTGATAAAAATAGCTACTGAATCCAGAAATTGCTTTGGGTAGTATGGTCATTTTAATAATATTGATTCTTCCTATCCATGAGTATGGAATGTTTTTCCATTTGTTTGTGTCATCTCTGATTTCTTCAGCAGTGTTGTGTAATTCTCATTGTAGAGATCTTTCAGCCTTCCTGGTTAGCTGTATTGCTAGATTTTTTATTCTTTTATTGCAATTGTGAATGGGATTGTGTTCTTGACTTGGCTCTGAGCTTGGATGTTATTGGTGTATAGAAATGCTATTAATTTGTGTACCGAGATTTTGAATCCTGAAACTTTGCTGAAGTTGGTTATCAGATCTAAAAGCCTTTGGGCAGAGACTTTAGGGTTTTCTAGGTAGAGAATCATATCACCTGTAAAGAGAGATAGTTTGGCTTCCTCTCTTCTTATTTGGATGTCTTTTATTTCATAGTCTTGCCCAATTACTCTGGCTAGGTCTTCCAATAATTTTAGTTCTACAGATAGAGTTGTATAGTAGGAAAAAAAATACAGACTTTTTGAGACAGGTATTTCAACCCAGTGTTACACATAGTAGTTGCATGTCTCTCTGGCATTTTCTTAATCCTCTGAGACTCAGTTTCCTTATCTGTAAGATGGGAATAATGTCAACAGGATTATTGTGAATGCATATGAAGTACCTGACACAGTGTAAGCAGTCATTAAATGGTTACTCTTAATATGATATAATTAGTTATTCTACCTCCATTGGAGAGCAAAAATACATATCCTCAGAACCATCTGATTCCACGAAATTATCCTCACACAAAACTCAATCATCTGGCTAGGAGCAGTGGCTCACACCTGTTATCCCAACACTGTGGGAGGCCGAGGAGGGCAGATCACCTGAGGTCAGGAGTTCAAGACCAGCCTGGCCAACATGGTGAAACTCCATCTGTACTAAAAATACAAAAAATTAGCCAGGCATGGTGGTGCACACCTATAATCCCAGCTACTCAGGAGTCTGAGGCAGGAGAATCACTTGAACTCAGGAGGTGGAGTTTGCAGTGAGCCGAGATTTTGCCACTGCATTCCAGCCTCAGGGACAGAGTGAGACTCCATCTCAAAACAAACAAACACCTCAATCATCCTGAGTGCTTTTGTGGCCCTAGTTAGTATAGGCTGTAAGACCTTTGGAAATGCACAAGAATCAGAACAGACTGGAAAATAATAAAAACAGGCACGCTGAAAAAGACTCACTGCTTTTGCTTCCCTACAAAAGAATGCGCTGAGCACAGTTGGGAGGCTGGGAGAAGGAGCGGCAGCTGCAATGAGGCTGCACAGCCATGCACTTGATTGGCTTTTGCAATTTCAAGAGCTAAAGTCAGAATCAGAATCTGCTTCAGATTTTAATTCAGCATGTAAAAGGCTAGAGAGATGTTTATTATTGCAATAATAAATTAATGGGACACAGGGAAAATATTCTAAATAGGCAACATTTTGCCATTGCTGAAAACTTAAATATCTCTTCCTTTCTACTGTGCCAAGATAAAGGGCTAAGAAAGAAATCCCAAGCTAATGGCAGAGGAAACTAATGTATTGCCTCCCAAGACTAAGCACAGAACACACGATCTCACCCTGCTCAGCCACAGACAGGCAGATAAATGAAAATGCATCTTTTTTTGTCTGAACTCTTGACATAGCATCTGTGAAGATAAACATCTCTAATATTGATTCCCTATTCAGTAGGACTTCAGGGAAGAAGAAGAAGAAGAAAAAAATCCAGCAGTGGCTGAACCAACCACTGCAACCCTATGTTTCTGGGTTGGGTTGTTTGAGTCCCTGGTGAAATGTCTGTAAGTTCTGAGGTCACCCATCACACTGACCAAAACATCAGAGACCAACTCTGTTTTTATCGTTGTGCATTCAATAAAGTTCTTATCAGCAACTTTCTCTTCTCCATTGGTCCCCTGGATCTCAGAGGGATCCTGGGGTTGATGTGAAATTAGGCATGAGGGAATTCTTCTTAGGTAGCAGCCAGCCCACGTTACTCTGGGCTGCCAGATACAAGTCGGTGGCTCTATTTGGGGACGCCATAGCAGGGCTGGAATTCAGCATTCTGAAGACACATTTAACGCCAAAGCCAGTCTTCTGTGACTATGGTCTATGGATTTGTTATGTGGGTCCCAATTAGAAGAGCCCTGGCTTTGTTCTACAAACAGAACCTGATAACCACAGCGTAAGCTCGATGCTAAAAACCAATTCTCCCGTATTAGGTTGGCTGACACTTTCAGCCAGAACTGCTGGAGAAGTGTCTCTATGGTGGGCATTCAGATCTTCCCCTTTCATCATCAGAGGCACAGCCTTATGGTCCCACCTCTACTAACAGCCCCTGGGGCTCTACGTTAGATCAGTTGCTACTGTGTCTCATGCAGGATCCACGAATTACAGGGAATTTTTAGCATCACACTAAAATTGCTCCAAGCTCTGACTTTCAAGTATTTATCTTTAGCAACTGTACTTTTGTAGTGCTCGTTACTTTTTTCTTATTTTTTGCTATATAGGTACGTGCAGAGGTGGAAGGGGTAGTTCCCTTCAAGTCCTGTAATTAGTTCACCTGTAGTTGTTTGGGCTGGCACAGTGGGGTATTTTCTGGGTCTGTGTTATGTCAAAGGCAGGGCTTTATAGGTAACCTAACCTGTCTTTTGACAGCACCCAACACCATCTTTTTTTTTTTTTTTTTTTTTTTTTGAGACGGAGTCTTGCTCTGTCGCCCAGGCTGGAGTGCAGTGGCGCGATCTCGGCTCACTGCAAGCTCCGCCTCCCGGGTTCACACCATTCTCTGGCCTCAGCTTCCCGAGTAGCTGAGTCCCTGGTGCCCGCCACCACGCCCAGCTAATTTTTTGTATTTTTAGTAGAGACGGGGTTTCACCATGTTAGCCAGTATGGTCTCGATCTCCTGACCTCGTGATCCACCCACCTCGGCCTCCCAAAGTGCTGGGATTACAGGCGTGAGCCACCGTGCCCGGCCGCCACCACCATTTTTTCATACACACTCCCCTCTGCACTGCTAGGAAGCGCTCTATTTTATGGTTGTTCCTGGTTTACACTATAATACATCTTCCAGAGCAATGTTAACACCTATCCATTTGTTACTTCAATGGGGTGTTTGTTACTGAACACTTGTTATGCCTGTTAACACGTGTATAACAGAATCCACCACTGCCACGGGTTCAGTGGGTGGGCTTCCCACCAGTGACTCTCCAGCAGCTTAAGACAGCTGCGCCGTTGCAGCCATCACAAAAATCAGCATAGGATTCCAGAGTGCAGCAGAATATCTTCTGTCCTTGAGAATATTTGCTGGTGTTGCCATCTGGCCAGGAAAGAACATAATTAGGCTTGACCTGCCATGATTTTCTAAGTGCTGTATAGAATTAAGCACAGACCACAATCCCCGTGCCAAACCATATTCACCCATGATTCTTCCAAGAATCAGGCAGCAAATCCAAACTTTGACATTTAAAGATGCAGCAACCTAGGCCAAAAGAGAGAGTGTCTAAGTCTCACTAAATCCTGGAGCAAGAATTTGGCAGGTCCTGGAAGAAGGTGAAACCGAGAGGGCTTCCTCTAGCTTCATGCACGATCATCTGCCAGGGCGTCTCTTTGAGCCTTTCTTTCCTATTCTTGACGATTTTCTAAAAGGGATGCTCTTCGCGCACTTGCCTTCAACTTGATGGCAAAAGACATCAGAGTAAAACCCTTTTCCTTAGTCCCATTTCATTCTCAGCCTTGCCCCTGTTTATAGGTCTTTAGGAGGACTTGGGTCCTGGGCAGACCATCCCATCAGTAGAATGCACGCATGAAGCGTGGCTGAAGAGCTCTCGGTTGTAATCCAAGAAGGAAATGCAGGCTGATCCAAGGAAAGAGCTGTGATTGGAAGGATTTGAAGAACTCATTGAACTGGGAGTGAGACTAGAGAACTACAGGCAGAGGATGAGCAGGAGCCGAGATCTAGGTGGCAGGAGAGACAGCTGAGGTCCCACAGTCACAGCCAGGACACTGCTGCTGGCCCCATACCACTGGACGCTTGCTGCTGCTGCTGGAGCCTGGGCCAGCTCCGCGGATCACCACCTGCCCTGCCAGGGTGCGCTGCCTCTGTGGATGCCGAGGACCAGACAAGGGCTTCCAATCAGCTGGGTCTAGGTCATGAGTCTGTGCCCCACTGCCTGAGGGCAAGAGAGGGAACATTTGGCCCTGCTCAGGTGTCATACTGCCTTATCTACTGGATGGGTGAATGCCCAAATCAGCAAGCGGTTCAGAGGATGGTCAGCCAACAGATTAACAAACAAATAATCCAACAATGCGCAAAGATCCAGAACAGATGCTATTTAAGAATGAGGACAGCTAACGTTTCAAGGAGGATCCACCTTGCTCCTGCGTGACCATGGTTCTGTGTATTTGGGTCTGGGTCTGCTCATCTATAAAGTATAGCTAATGAAACCTATATTTTAAGAGTTTCTGTGAGAATTAGAGATACTGTAGATAAATTACCCTGAGAAGGAACTCCAACAGGTCAGCAAAAAAAAAAAAATCGCTTTTTAAAACATTTTTATAATTTTTTGGTGGAGATGGGGTCTTGCTATGCTGCCCATGCTGGTCTTGAACTCCTGGCCTTAAGCAGAGGTGAATTCTTGGCCATATGTAAGGTGCCCACAGCTGCACAGAAGTCAGATAGGATGAGGAGATAGAACCTAGAGCGACGAGCACTGTCACGGTAAGCCAAGACTCTAGAATATGGGATTTGGGGTTAGGAGATGTGTGCTAGGTGCTGTTTCTTATACTTTTTCAGCGGATGCATTTAATCAGGGAGAAGTCACACATATGGGGCATCAATTTCTCTTTTTTTGTTGTTGTTGTTTTGAGATGGAGTCACACTCTGTCGCCCAGGCTGGAGTGCAATGGCAGGATCTCAGCTCACTGTAACCTCTGCCTCCCAGGTTCAAGTGATTCTCCTGCCTCAGTCTCCCGAGTAGCTGGGATTACAGGCCCACGCCACAATGTCCAGCTAATTTTTGTATTTTTAGTAGAAATGAGGTTTCACCATGTTGGCCAGGCTGGTCTCGAACTCCTGACCTCAACTGATCCACCCACCTTGGACTCCAAAAGTGCTCGGATTACAGACGTGAGCCACTGCACCTGGCTGCATCAATTTCTCTGCTGCTGAGAGAGAGACAGACAGAGACAGAGAGAATTCCAGCTCTGTTTATGCTACACAGCTGTTGCTAGGACCAAATAAGATAATATGAGGAGCTACCAACTGGTAGGCAAATGCTCTTCATTATGTTGACCACTTAAGGTCCCTTCTGAGAATCCATTATTTATTCTGGGTCTACAGAACACTGACTACGATGAGGGTGCTAAGGCTGCTGGCGAGGGTCCTCCTCGGTCAGCTTCTCCTAGCAGCAGGGCACACACAGCCCTGTTGTCTCATCTGCTTTCAGCAGCATTTGCCTCCTACTCCACTCGGGTCACTCAAGGGTCCCAAAATAGACCTGTGCATTCATGGGACCCCTCCCACCTGCCTCTCTGCTCAGTGTCTCTGTTGGGACAGGCAGCAAGTGCTTAAATCCCAGCCACTGCTCCCCCCTGGAGTCCACCTGAGAACTTTCCCAGCAATTTGACAGAACAACAAGGCACCAGTTACACTTCTCTATCATCTATTGCCAAGCTACAATGGGCCAGGCACTGTACTAAGCACCTTATATGTGGGGTATCATCTCATTCTCATAATAATTCTGCAAGGTGGATAGAATTATGTTTCCAAGTTTCTAGGAGAAGTAGAGACTTATTTAGATTAAATAACTTGACTAAAATGTTCCGGCACTACATGAGTCCAGGTAATGAGTCCAGGCCTGAGTCTTAACCACTGTGTGACGTTCGGCCAAGAAATTTGATAGTCACCAACTTCATTTCTTCCTTAGGAAAATAATTCCATACTGTGGCCCATCATTTCTCCAAAGGATCTTTTAACATATCTTTTTCCGTTCCCCCTTCCTTTTTGAGCAAGAAGCACTTTTTTATTTTATTATTTATTTATTTATATTTTACTTTAAGTTCTGGGATACATGTGCAGAACGTGCAGGTTTGTTACATAGGTATACATGTGCCTTCATGGTTTGCTGCACCTATCAACCTGTCGTCTAGGTTTTAAGCCCCAAGTGCATTAGGTACTCATCCTAATGCTCTCCCTCCCCTTATGCTCCTTCCCCCTACAGGCCCCGGTGTGTGATGTTCCCCTCCCTGTGTCCATGTGTTCTCACTGTTCAACTCTCATTTATGAGTAATAACATGTGGTGTTTGGTTTTCTCTTCCTGTGTTAGTTTGCTGAGAATGACAGCTTCCAACTTCATCCATGTCCCTGCAAAGGACATGAACTCATTCTTTTTTATGGCTGCATAGTATTCCATGGTGTATATGTGCCACATTTTCTTTATCTAGTCTATCATTGATGGGTATTTTGGTTGGTTCCAAGTCTCTGCTACTGTAAATAGGAGGTGCTTTTTTACTGATTCCTTTCGACTCTTATTTCCTCATGACCTGTAAAAATATGTGTCAATATTGAGAACACAGAAAGTTAGGCTTGACATTTCACCCTGAAGCTGCTGTCATTTTAATTATCTGGCACATTCATAGAAAAACATCCCAGAGATGCCTGACTTTACTTTTCATCTGTGGAGATACTGTTGGATTGTTTAAGCATTAAAATCTCAGAAACAGAAATGCTACTTAGGTTGTATAACCCTATGTGGCTTAATAGACTCATGGATCTCCTTAATTTGCTCTAATTAAAAGTGCCTTTTAAATTGATAAAAACAAAAAGTTTTGTTGAGAATTGTTCTTTTAAAACTGGCAAAAGCTGGCCGGACGCGGTGGCTCACTCCTGTAATCCCAGCACTTTGGGAGGCCGACGCGGGCGGATCACGAGGTCAGGAGATCAAGACCATCCTGGCTAACATGGTGAAACCCCGTCTCTACTAAAAATAGAAAAAATTAGCTGGGTGTGGTGGTGGGCACCTGTAGTCCCAGCTACTAGGGAGGCTGAGGCAGGAGACTAGGGTGAACCTGGGAGGCGGAGCTTGCAGTGAGCCGAGATTGCGCCACTGCACTCCAGCCTGGGCGACATAGCGAGACTCCGTCTCAAGAAAAAACAAACAAACAAACAAACAAACAAAAAAACTGGCAAAAGCCAGGTGGGGTAGGCAGGTTTCTACTGATCTAAAATGTAACTACTGAAACTACCTGAATTCCAGCCTGACTGTTGAGATTGCACAGACTGGCCAAGTGGAACAGAGAATAGGAGAAAGAGAGAAAAGAAAAGATGCTTTCTGAGTGAGTGTTTGCTCAACTGAAAGCATGGTGTGATTTTTGGAAATATTCATTCACGCTAGGATTACTTTTAGCCAATCCATTCAAAGAATAGTGGTGTTTTTGCTGGAATTGATGTAACACCTTTGGAAAAGTAAGTAACAGGGTCCTTTGCACCTCAGAAAGTGCATTACATCATGAGATACTTGGTGAACTGTAAATCAAATCATGTATTGATTTACAGGATGCTCCGAATGCATGCTCACCTGGGCCGCCTATTGATAATAGAGTCTACTATGTTGATGGTTGCTAGAGTCACCATCCCAATACTGATGGAGTAATGACATCTTCATTATTCTCGCCCATGCTCTCTTCCCTTCCCCTCCGAAACTTCTCCTAAAGAGGCAGGATGGTTACATAGTAAATCTAACCCTGTCACACAACTGAAACGCCCTGTTGGAAGTTTCAGACAGAAATCACACAGGCTGCTGCATGACGGCCATTTATGATTTCTCAGACTTTCCTCCAGTGCTTTCTTTTCCCGGTGTGTGCGTGATATTTCTATCATGTGGCATTCTCAGCACATGTGTCAGGCTTCACCCTAAACAAGCCTGCTGGTGTATGATGATAAATAGCGCCATGATCTGCAGCGATTCCCACCCCTCCACATCCTGGCAAAGGTCTCCTAGCAACTGTTGTTATGGGCAACACTAGCATGTTTAGTTCAATTCAGTGGCTACGGGCCATTTCTGGTCTCCTGATGGATGTTCAAGTCTATGGCCTGGAGATTCGGATCCCCTCACAAATCCACATGCCCATTATAACTTCCCTTGTACCTGCATAACGTTTAACCATTATTATTAAATTTGTCCGTTTAGCAAGATTGAAACTGCCATTCGGAAGCTATTGCACCTTCCACACAGGCAGTGAAAAAGGACTAACATCTGAATTTCGCTACAAGGTAACACTCGGCTTCATTCTCTTTCCTGTTTAATATTCACAACCTTAACTTTAAAATGGTTTCCAAACTATGGCGTGTGGTATAAAAACAAAAAGTAAGAACAGAAGGAAAAAAGTCCATTATTAAGCCCCTGCTGGGATCCCTTTCTCTTTAATGCACTTCAAAAAAAAAAAAAAAAAAAATTCCGGGCGATTTTGTATTCAGATGCATCAGCAGAACCAGGCTGCAAATGTCTGCATTGGTGGATTACATCACCCCCTACTGATTGATCCTTTTAATGGCTCAGCATTTTGCAAATGAAGAAGCAGTTACCTCTGTTCTGTTGGCTATTAATTCCATCTACATAGGGTTCTGCTGGTTTAATGAGCATTGAATATCTTCCATCAAAATGCAGTGCTTTCAAGGGATGTAATAAAATAGCCTATGTTAAAACTGGCCTATAAAAGTAGCTTATAATAAAATAGCCCAGCTAATGTAAAATTTAATTCCTTCACTATATTTATGAAATAGGCAATCTGTCCTCATTCAGAGAAAATGGAATGTACACCAAGCAAAATCAGCTTTGACCTGATCTCTTTAAACTCAATAGTAACTCAGTTGGAACCATCTGAACTTGTTTTTTGAAAAAGCTTCTAGAACCTTTTTTGTGATTGTCAGCATTTTCAGGACAACTTTGTATTCAGGTGAGCCTGATTATTCAACACTAAGATTTCCATTTGGCATGAAAGAGGTGTTTAAATTATGAGTTTATTTTTAATTCTTGGTTAAAAAGTAGTCTTCTATTCTTGGAAAGCAGAAGTACAATGGCTTGAAGGACAACTGTGCACTCAGGCATTGATCTTTAGCGTTTATACTTTATTAGCCAATACCGAATTCCACAGTGATTCTAATCCCCTTCTACAGAGCATTGGAGGGGGATTTGTTTTACCCTCCCTAAAAAAAAAAAAAAAAAAAAGAGCCAACTGAGAATTAAACAGAGGTGTTGCCAAGAACAAACATTACAAACATAAAATGAACAGAACAGAACGGCTGTCTAGGAGTTTGTTGTCCATCTGCCCTACAGGATGGGAAGAGTGGCTGAGGACCCCAAGGCCACACATGCTGGGATTTCTGGGGTGATTTAGGAAGAGTGAGACCATCCTGAGGATCTCTTCTGTTTTCCTAAGCTGTATCACCACCAAGCTGCTTTGCCTGTAACGCTGAGCTCAGGAGTAGGAGGAAACTGCTGTTTTCTAAGACAGTGCTGATGCTCTAGTGGATATCAGCCTGGAGGAGGACCTGTTGCCTAGCTCCATACTCACTACTTGAGGTACTTGTACCTATTGTCTCAGGCTAAGTACACCAGGCTTGAGACCTCGGACATGTAGGAAAAAATAACCACTTCAAAAGAGAAAAGGGTTAGCCAATTCTGAGAAAACAGAGTCCACAGATTGGATATTTATTACCATCAGGGGTCGTATGGAGCATGGGGATGAGAAGGAGAACGTCCAAAGATGAGGGCTTTCTTTATTCCCCAAGTGTTCTTTTCCAATATGTTGTTAGATCTATCTAGTACACCTAAAAGTCAGACGCTAACTCAAATCAGAAGCATTCCTCAAGCTAATTTTATTCTCACAAATCTCTAAGGGACTGCATTATTATATTAGATTTTGCAGATATTTCTTACACGTCGTTGCTAAGGATGTTGGAGACATTCAGTGATAGATAGCCCACAGGCATAAGTAGTATATTAATGGTAATAAAAAATGACAAAAGTCCAATAAAGACATACAAAGGATAACTTTTGTGTTCACATTGTTCTTTGTGAGGATTTAAACCTATGCCTCTAGTGCATGACCTCTGAACAAAATTACAAAGTAAAACAAGGATAAGGAGGCAATAAATGCCAAATTAAGTCACGATAGATGGAACACAAGAGGGACCCTGTCCTTTGTACAAATAATCTGAAACGAAACAACTAATACTCCAAGACTTTTCATGGGGAGGTCAGACAGGGAGTTAGAAGTCAAAGAGATTGCTGGTGAGAGTGAAAATGGTGCATTCACTGTGGAAAGGAGTATGAAAGCTCCTTTAAAAATTAAAGATACAATTACAGTATGATCCCACAATTCCACTTCTGGATATAGATCAAGAGGAATTAAAAAGAATGTCTCCAACAGATATTTTGAGACACCATGCTCATGGAAGCATTATTTATAAAGGGTTAAAAGGTGGAAGTAAACTTTGTACCCATTATAGATGAATGGATAAATAAAATATGGCATCTGTCTGTCTATCTATCTGTCCATCCCTCCATCCATTCATCCATCCATCCATACACACACACATGCTGGAATATTATTCAGCCTTAAAAAGGAAGGAAATTCTGACCTATGCTACAACACAAATAAACCTTGAGAACATTATGCTGAATGAAATAAGCCAGTGATATAGTTTGGCTCTGTGTCCCCATCCAAATTGTAATCCCCATAATCCTCACGTGTCGAGGGAGAGACCTGGTGGGAGGTGATTGGATCATGGGGGCGGTTTCCCCTGTGTTGTTCTTGTGATAGTGAGTTCTCATGAGGTCTGATGATTTTGTAAGTGTTTGACAGTTCCTCCTTCACATGCTCTTTCTCGCCTGCCACCATGTAAGATGTGCCTGCTTCCCCTTCTGCCATAGTTTCCTGAGGCCTCCCCAGTCATGCGGAACTGTGAGTCAATCAAACCTCTTTTTTTAAATAAATTACCCAGTCTCAGGCAGTTCTTTAAAGCAGTATGAAAATAAACTAATACAACCAGTCATAAAAAGGCAAATATTATGTGAGTCCATGTATATGAGGTGCCTAGAATACGGTGGTCAAGTTCATAGAGACAGAATGTAAAATGGTGGTTGCTAGGGACTAGGGGAGGGGGAATGGGGAGTACTTATTTAACGGATACAGAGTTTCAATTTCAGAAGACAGAAAAAAAAGAAAAACTTCTGGAGATGGTGGTTGCACAACTATGAATGTACATTCACACTGCTATTAAACTGAACAATTAAAAATGGTTCAAATGACACTTTGTTATGTATATATTACCACAATAAAAAAAAAAAAAAGGAGTAGTCAGCCCCCGGACTGCAATCTAATTACATTCAAATAGGCATTAAGAAGAAATGGGCCCTCAGTTGTATATCTAAAATAAAAGTGATCATCAGTATCTTCTTCTCAACCTGTGGTCAAAGGCCTTCTTCTTTATCAATGAATGTACACAACTCCACCTTGAAAGCTCAGAGAATAACAATTGACTTTGGGATATTAATGGCTAATTTTCCCCAAAGGTGAGGAAGCAAGAAGACATATGACCAAATCAATTAGCCCCCTTAATTAGTATTAATTAAGTCTTGCTTGAAAGAAAGCAAATGGAACAGAACACAATCACTTTAAGAAAAGGCAGGAGGAGTTGTAATAATTGCTACCATTCCCTGAACACCTCAGATGCTACCCTGTGCTAGGGGAGCATCCTCACTGCTGTTCACCAGCCTTGCCAGACTTCCACCTTCCAGGCGCCAGAATGCCTTCCCTCTGGCCCCCTTGTGGTTAGGTGGAACCCAGTGACTAGCGTCTAACTAATGAGCTGTAAGCAGAAGCAAAAAGTGTCAGTTCCAAACTGAAGCATCTCATTGCTGGTGCAAGATCCCAGCAATCTATGCAGATTACATTGCCTGAGATGGGGACTCTTGTATCCACATGAGGAGTCATGGTAGACATTTGACATTTAAATATGACATTTATATTATAATTTGATGTGATATTTAAAGGTAGTTATAAACCACTAAGATGGGGGATAATTTGTTACCATGTTTTAGCCTAGCCTATTTTTACTACAAAACGAAATGAAAAACCAACCTAAACACTGAACTGGGCACATTACCTATATAATCTAAAGTCCTACAATGAACCTGCAAGGAAATATTACATATCCATTTTCCAGATGAAGCAACTGAATCTAAAACATCACACCCAGGAAGGCAGCACTTAGAATCAAATACAAATGCGTCTGACTCCAAAACCTGTGCTCTTTCCGCAGTAATACTGAGTTCTCTTTAATGTTCAGGCTTACTTTGACCATTAAGATGCACCAAGAGTCATTTCCTGCCACCTGTAAATGGCTATAATGCTCTTTCTCCTCAAGCAATAAAAGATGATTTCTCTGCCTCACTTTACTAGCCTCTAATTAGGCACAATCTTTCTGGAAGTACAGTCTCCTTTGGTCAGCAAAGACCTTCTGAGCTCTTACATCCCTTGAATATGGAATCTTGCACAAAAGCCTCAGGCTCTTAGTTTTCAAGCTGTGAAATGGGAGTACTAATGACTCATCACAAGCTTGCTCATGGACATTGCACAACCACACTTACGCTTGGGTCCCCAGGAGCAAGTGAAGCCATGGACCTTTCTTAGGCTGCTTGGGCTGGGATCAGTGGCAGTGGAGGACATGGGTCACAGGTCAGCATGGGAGGAGAGCATAGGCACTGGCCTTAGGTCTCCGGGTTCGTTGGTGAGGTATCAGCTCTGAGGTATGCGCAGGTTATTTGTCCTTTCTATAGTTTCCTCTTGCGCAAAATGCGGATGACCAAGGGATTGCTTTGTGAAGGAAGTTAGTTCAAACAAATAAAACACTGAGGGAGTAAGGTAGAGAGGAATGTCTAGAGTATTTGCAGCATTCAAAGAGAGGAAAACGCTTTCCAGAAGCTGCTCAAGTCCGGTTGTGGGCTGAATTGTATCTCCCTTACCCCCCAAACTCATCTGTTGAAGTTCTAATCCCCGCTACCTCAGAACGTGAATGTATTTGGAGACAGGGTCATTAAAGAGGTAATTAAGTTAAAGGAGGTAATTAGGGTGGCCCTAATTCAATATGGCTGATGTCTCTGTAAGACGAGGAAATTTGGACAGACATTGCAAGACCATGTGAAGACCCAGGGAGAAGACAGCATCTACTAGCCAAGGAGAGAGGTCTCAGAAGGAATGGACCCTGCTAACACCTTAATCTCGGACTGCTGGTCTCCAGAACTGTAATAAGTTTTTGTTGTTTAACCCTCCCAGTCTGTGGTGCTTTATTACCGCAGCCCAAGCAAACTCATACAAGCTCCTTCCAGTGCCGGGAGCCAGACCAACTCTGAAAACCCTCGTTGGATGCTGAGGCTGGGCCACTTAGCCGGCTGTGCCTGAAAGAGGACACAGCAGCACAGCAGCCACACAGAACCTCCCTCCGTCATCTGCCTTTGCCGTCATCATTCCGAAAACTGAGGCAAAGGAGACTCAAGGGCTGTCTGCCCTGCTACTGCGAGGGGCTCCTCAGATGCCCCCATCCCCAAAGACTGATGTGGTCCCAGATTCAGCAGGAACCTGCTAGAGAAACTCCATGTCAATGCTTGGTTTCTTGTTGAATCAACCCAGATTTCTCAGGTCCAATTAAAGAATTAGGTCTTCAATTTAGGAGGGTTACAGAGAGATGGGGGCAAAATCAATTTATCAAGAAGAACCTTTATATCACAACTAAGCACAAAACCTAATGTCACTAGCCTCAGGAAAGTACTTTATGAGCACCTACACAGATCCAAGAAGTGCTAGTACAGAAACAAGTAAGAAAACACACATACACACACACACACAAGTGCATGCATACACAATTTCATGCACTCATACACAATCACACATATATACATGCACACACAAACACACACATACATATGCACACACATACACATGCATGCACTCATATGCAATCACATGTGTATGTATATGCACACACATGCATGTATTTACACAATCACATATGTACACACATGCATGCTCATACATATACACACATATGTGCGCACACACACGCACATACAGCCTTAATGCCACTGCTACAATAATGAACTGTAAGTAATTAAGTTACTTTGACTAAACACCAGGTCTGCCAGGAAAAAGTGTTTAACGCCATCCCCAAAGGACGCTGTGGCGCCAAAAGCAAGAAAGGGAGGTTAGGTCCCGCCTCGATGGAAATACAAAAGAGAGAAAACGCGGAGACAGTGAGAGACTAAACACAGGAGAAGAGAGATTGTGCTTCAGGTGGAAGGGGAGGGAGTGTGAGACAGGAAGGGAAGGGGTGCCCAGGGACCCAGGCAAGGAAGGGGTAATCACCGGGTAGTGTGGCTGCGTTGTGTGAACATGGGCACGGTTAGAGGGAGTGGGCTTCCCTGAGGGGTATATCAAGCTCTAGAATATTTTTTCTTCACAGGAAGTTTTTAAAGAAGACCTAGATAGTTCACTTCCCTTTCTGTACAGGTGGGACTCGCAAGCTCTTCTAGCGCGTGCACCAATCTGGGTTGGAGCATCACATAAACCACCTCTCAGCTCAAACTTGCCGATCCCCGCTGGCCACACAGAGAGACTAGTGACCCAAAGACCAGTGGGAGACTGTGATGGCCATGCCCAGAGTCACCCCGCTTCCATCCTGGTGGAAGTCAGTTTGCCATCTACACAACTAGAGATAGACATTCAGTTACAGCCCAGACGGTCCTCACTGTTAAAGCACTGTGCCTGAGGAACTAGATTCAAACCTCTGGCCCTGGAATATAGACATTTACACGGTGCCCAGAACAACGGCAAATTGAAAATGCAGCTCATAGCACCTGTCAAAAGAAATAAGATCACATTAAAATTCTTGCCATTTCCTTTTTCTGCTAAACTAGGTAGGTTAACATACAGATAGGCCTCTCTCTCTCTCTCACTCTCACTTTCTCTCTCTCTTTCTCGCTCTTTCTGTCTCTCTCTTCACTCCACAGTCAGTTTTCTGGAGTGTGGCCCAAAGATCCATATGTCAAAACCTGGCAGAGGAAGCTGATACCAAAACCACATTTATTCTTTTCCTTTAAAAATGGCTTGGGAAATTAGCCCCTACATCTAGGGAAGTCCGAGTGAAGAAGAGGGAAGAGAGGGGAAGGCCTTATGGGGCACAGGACCCACTCTGATTGTTGGAAGTCTCAGCCTTGGCCCAAAGCCCAGCCTCTGCCCTCTGCTTAAATTGAGTGTGAGGGAACAGGATTATCTTGGTTGTAATTTTTAAAATGCTTCCAAGCATTGTATAAAAGTCAGAGAGCTCTGTTGGACATTCACACAAAACAGCATTTTCGTAAGTTAAAAAAAAATTTGGAAACAAACGACTCTACATGGCCAAACCTCATCCTAAGCCAAATGATAAAATAAGTTAAGTTTGCCTTCTGTTCCCTCTGTTCTCAAACCTTCCTGCTGTCCCTACCCCTGGCACCTCAGCGGGTGCTTCTCTGTTGCTTCCCTCAGCTGCCCAATTCCCCACGTAACAAGAGCTAGCATTAATTGAGCACCTGCTGTATGGTAGGCAGAGGCATAAGTGCCTTGTAAACATCACATTTTTATTCTCTCACAACGTTATGAGTTAGAAAACTAATCCATCTGCCCAAATATAAGGAGACCCATCTTCTCCAATGAGAAGTTCTCCCATCAACACTTTAAAAAAATCCGATTGACTATATGAACTCAAAGATATAAATAAAACAAATATGACTTAAAAAATTTAATTCTGTTGCACATGCATATTTAAAACCACATACTATCTAAATAATACATTAATGTAGAGATAGTGCCTTTTTCCAGTCTTACATATTACAGAATTTTATTCATCAATGTGTTCGTTATCTCTAGAGCCAATTTTAGAGTCATTCAATTCATTTTTTTACAGGACATATCACCTTCATTTCCCTCTGAATTGTTTGAGATGTGGCACACTGTCACTGGAAATTTTTTCCCAAGCTGTAAATGAATACACATTAATATCACATTAGGACAGCTGTTTTATTTATTCATGCTATTGGTGTATATCAAGGAGTTCCACAATATAACTATTTACCTTATTGCTTTTTATTTTATTTTTTATTTTTTATTTTTTCTGGTATAAAGAAAGTGGTTTTATTCTAAAGATTAGCTTAGGGGAAGAGGTACAGGCTCCTCCTGCCCTTAACGGTACCGACTCACTTTTGGGGCAGAAAGCAGAGGCTTTTAAATGGGGACTTTGTATGAATGGCATGCAGGGAAGGAGCAAGCAGATGGGGGTCTATATGACTCATTTTGATGCCTTTTCTACCAAGTGGTTGAGCTGGTGCCATTGAGGGCAGAACTAGGTTGTAATGTGGCCGTTGTCTTGAGATGCTGTCCAGGTGGAAGAGTTCTGTTGAAGGCATACTTTATGTTGTAAATTGACTGTTGTCTCTTTTTTTTTTTTTTCTTTTTTTTTTTTTTTCTTTTTTATTGATAATTCTTGGGTGTTTCTCACAGGGGGGGATTTGGCAGGGTCATAGGACAATAGTGGAGGGAAGGTCAGCAGATAAACAAGTGAACAAAGGTCTCTAGTTTTCCTAGGCAGAGGACCCTGCGGCCTTCCGCAGTGTTTGTGTCCCTGGGTACTTGAGATTAGGGAGTGGTGATGACTCTTAAGGAGCATGCTGCCTTCAAGCATCGGTTTAACAAAGCACATCTTGCACCGCCCTTAATCCATTTAACCCTGAGTGGACACAGCACAGGTTTCAGAGAGCACAGGGTTGGGGGTAAGGTCACAGATCAACAGGATCCCAAGGCAGAAGTTTTCTTAGTACAGAACAAAATGAAAAGTCTCCCATGTCTACTTCTTTCTACACAGACACGGCAACCATCCGATTTCCCAATCTTTTCCCCACCTTTCCCGCCTTTCTATTCCACAAAGCCGCCATTGTCATCCTGGCCCGTCCTCAATGAGCTGTTGGGCACACCTCCCAGACGGGGTGGTGGCCGGGCAGAGGCGCCCCTCACCTCCCGGACGAGGCGGCTGGCCGGGCGGGGGGCTGACCCCCTCACCTCCCTCCCAGACAGGGCGTCTGGCCGGGTGGGGGGCTGACCCCCCCACCTCCCTCCCGGATGGGGCGGCTGGCCAGGCAGAGGGGCTCCTCACTTCCCAGTAGGGGCGGCCGGGCAAGGTGCCCCTCACCTCCCGGACGGGGCGGCTGGCCGGGTGGGGGGCTGACCCCCCCACCTCCCTCCAAGACGGGGCGGCTGGCCGGGCGGGGGGCTGACCCCCCACCTCCCTCCCAGACGGGGCGGCTGGCCGGGCGGGGGGCTGATCCCCCCACCTCCCTCCAGGACGGGGCGGCTGGCCGGGCAGAGGGGCTCCTCACTTCACAGTAGGGGTGGCCGGGCAGAGGCGCCCCTCACCTCCCGGACGGGGCGGCTGGCCGGGTGGGGGGCTGACCCCCCCCACCTCCCTCCTGGATGGGGCGGCTGGCCTGGCGGGGGGCTGACCCCCCCCACCTCCCTCCCGGACGGGGTGGCTGCCGGGCAGAGACGCTCCTCACTTCCCAGACGGGGTGGCTGCCGGGCGGAGAGGCTCCTCACTTCTCAGACGGGGCAGCTGCCGGGCGGAGGGGCTCCTCACTTCTCAGACGGGGCGGTTGCCGGGCAGAGGGTCTCCTCACTTCTCAGACAGGGCGGCCAGGCAGAGATGCTCCTCACCTCCCAGATGGGGTCGCGGCCGGGCAGAGGTGCTCCTCACATCCCAGACGGGGCGGTGGGGCAGAGGCGCTCCCCACATCTCAGACGATGGGCGGCCGGGCAGAGACGCTCCTTACTTCCTAGATGTGATGGCGGCCGGGAAGAGGTGCTCCTCACTTCCTAGATGGGATGGCGGCCGGGCGGAGACGCTCCTCACTTTCCAGACTGGGCAGCCAGGCAGAGGGGCTCCTCACATCCCAGACAATGGGCGGCCAGGCAGAGACGCTCCTCACTTCCCAGACGGGGTGGCGGCCGGGCAGAGGCTGCAATCTCGGCACTTTGGGAGGCCAAGGCAGGCGGCTGGGAGGTGGAGGTTGTAGCGAGCCGAGATCACACCACTGCACTCCAGCCTGGGCACCATTGAGCACTGAGTGAACGAGACTCCGTCTGCAATCCCGGCACCTCAGGAGGCCGAGGCTGGCGGATCACTTGCGGTTAGGGGCTGGAGACCGGCCTGGCCAACACAGCGAAACCCCGTCTCCACCAAAACCAGTCAGGCGTGGCGGCGTGAGCCTGCAACAGGCACTCGGCAGGGTGAGGCAGGAGAATCAGGCAGGGAGGTTGCAGTGAGCCGAGATGGCAGCAGTACAGTCCAGCTTCGGCTCAGCATGAGAGGGAGACCGTGGAAAGGGGAGAGGGAGAGGGAGAGGGAGAGGGAGAGGGAGACCTTATTGCTTTTTAAAGGAATCTTCACAAGGCTTGTTTACAATGGCCTCCAATGCTTGCATTCATGAGGTCATATTCCAAGGAATAATTGCTAAATGGGTTCAATTCATTTGCCTCCTTTCTGTTCACTGATTCTGTCAGAAAACCTCAGTAAGTACTCCAAACAAGCACTGATGGAAGTCCTTTCAGGCCAGTGTCTTTTCCTTAAACAATTCCATGTTTGTCAAGTTAAACTAAGTGAGACAGCATCCCAGGGTTTGAAACAATTGGTAAGTATTCTTTTATTTGGAAATGCCTTCTTTTCTAAGGTAGAATTTTGGTAAAATCACTTGGACCTACGTTTTGACATACGTGAGGACTTTAAGTCCATTTTACAGATGACAAAACTGAGGTTCAGATATTAAAATAACTGGCCGGATGCAGTGGCTCATGCCTGTAATCCCAGCACTTTGGGAGGCTGAGGCGGCTGGATCACCTGAGGTCAGGAGTTCGAGACCAGCCTGGCCAGCATCGTGAAACCTCATCTCTACTAAAAAATAGGAAAATTAGCCAGGTGTGGTGGTGGGCACCTATAATCTCAGCTACTCAGGAGGCTGAGGCAGGAGAATCGTTTGAACCCGGGAGGCAGAGTTTGCAGTGAGCTGAGATCCTGCCACTGCACTCCAGCCTGAGCGACAGAGCAAGAATCTGTCTTAAAAAAAAAAAAAAAGAAAGAAACAAATAGATATTGAAATAACTTTCCTAAAATCAAAGAACTAGTGTTTGTGTGAAATGAAGCTGGGGCCAGAGGCCAGGAATGTCTTACTCTAGGGCCCACATGCTGAAGCCCCAGTCTGCACTGCCCATGCCACCCCAGTGTCCATCTCCTCATGTCCAATTCTGCAGCCACTTCCCTTTCCAGAACTTCAGTGCTGCTCTCAGCATCCATAACAATGTCTATTTCTTCTACCGACCCAGAAATTTCACTTACAGGAATGTCACTGAAAGAAATCCTCATAGATATGCAAAACAATTTAGCACAAGGATATTCATGATAGCATTATTCTTAAGGGAAAAAACTTGGAAACATAGTAAACATTCCCGATGGGGGATGCATCAACTAAGGTGTAGGTACAGGATGGAAGACAAAGCAGTCATTCACGAAATCCTAAGTGGAAAAAACGAGAGGTTGCATAAAATAATTCTAGTTTTACTTTTTAATAAAAGTATATATGTGTCAAAAAATAGGAAAGAAACACAACAACATATTAATGTAGTTACTCTTCAGGTGATGGAACTAAATAAGATTATTTTCTTGTTTTTACTTTATTTATTTATTTATTTATTTGAGACAGAGTTTTGTTCTCGTTGCCCAGGCTGGTGTGATCTCGGCTCACTGCAACCTCTGCCTCCCGGGTTCAAGTGAATTCTCCTGCCTCAGCCTCCCAAGTAGCTGTGATTACAGGTGCGTGCTACCACGCCTGGCTAAGTGTTGTATTTTTAGTAGAGATGGGGTTTCACTATGTTGGCCAGGTTGGTCTCGAACTCCTGACCTCAGGTGCTCTGCCTGCCTCGGCCTCCCAAAGTGCTGGCATTACAGGTGTAAGCCACCGTGCCTGGCCTGTTTTTACTTTTCTATTCCTCCTCCTCGTAAAAACTGTGCCCATTTCAAAGGAATAACTTCAACAATGAGAATTTGGGAGCAAAGAAAAAGGAAGCATAGAATAGCAGGAGAAATATCTGGTGAAAATGGCGTCTTGTTTTATAAGCTGTTGCCTCCTCTACTTTTTACAAAGGTGTTGCCCTATAAAAGGATTTTCCAATTAAGGGGAAAAGATTAAGGCTGTAATCCTGGGATGTTATCGAGTCTATAATCTGTTCGGTCTCTCTATTACAACTGCCCAGGTATAAAAGCCTGTCTTGTAGAACCAACAAAGTGTGTAAACCTCTCAGCCATATGTCAGACCCTCTGTGGGGCCAAAAATCAAGCAAGCTCTTCTAGAGAATTAGCTAGTTCTCTTTTAACCCAGTCCTTGGCTTCAGGGCTGTGCTGGTGGGAAACAACAGATTTAGCAAAAATGACACATTTCCTACCCTCAGGGAGCCCAGCATGGGTTGCTGATGAAGACATGGGCACAGTGAGCAGAGAGGGAATGGGCAGTCTCAGGCGGAGGCCCAGGAGTCACAGCCAGGCACTTGCTGGTCTCTGGGAGTGATGTCCAGCACCTACAGGGCTAATAGTACCAGAATGAAAAACATAATACGAGGCCAATTTGTATTCATTGCCAGGAAGAAGCAAAGCTGCCTGTTAGAAAGTTAGCATTCCATGCCCCAGTTGCATAGTTTCTAGCTGTATTCAAAACCTGGCCTCTTTCAAGAGATCACAGTGCCCAAAGGGAACAGCCAAAAATATGCTCCCAGCCAGTACCTAAACTCTATAGTAGGCAGCCTCAAGACAGCCCCCAATGACCCCACCTCTTGGTAGTTACTCCCAGTTTAACCCCTCTCTTTCAAAGTGGGATAAACTTATGGATTTGTTTCTAACTATTCAATAGACTATTAATTAGAAACAAATCAATACAGCAGAAGTCAAGGAGTGTCACTTCTGGGATTTGATTATAAAAAGATTTTAGTTTCTGTCTGGGGTGTGCTCTCTTTCCTTCTTTCTTGCTTTACTAACCCAGGGGAGGCCAGCTGCTATGTCATGAGGCACCTCTATGGGAGGTCCACATAGTGCTGAACGTAGGCCTACCAACAATGACAAGAATGATCTTGGAAGCAAATATCCCCCAGTTGAGCCTTCAGATGAAACTGCAGCCCCAGTCAAATGCTTCACTACAACCTCAGGAAAGATCTTGAAGCAGAAGTGTTTTGCTAAGCTGCACCCAATTTCCCATCCACAGAAACTGAGATACTAAATGACTGTCATCTCAAGCCACTAAGTTTTGGGACAATATGTGAGGCATAAACAGATAACTAATACAGACTCCAAATAAACACTTTGAAAGAGGAGTTCCAGGTGATATTAAGGAGTTTTAAAATAAGAAGTCTCTTTGAGTGGCTCAGGGTTTACGTGGGCCCCGGAGCCAGATTCCTGGGAGTTCATACCCCAGCTCCAACACTGATCAGGATGAACCCAGAGGCAAATTACTTAACCTCCCTGTCCCTTCATTTTTTGGTGGGAAAATGGGAATAATATTGCTAGGTTTATGGGAGGAAGATCAAACGAGCATGTGTGCACACATGTGCACACACACACACACACAATTTAAAACAGAGCCTGGCAGAGAGTAAATGCTGTATATATGCTTATTATGATGATTATTAGAGCAGGAGAATAGAAAATAAGACATTAGTATCATACTATGTATTTTTAAGTTTTAAAATTTTATTGCATATATTTTATTTGAACAAACTATATTTATAGAAAAGTTTCAAGAATAGAAAAACGAATGTCCAATGCCCTTATCCTAGATTCCTCAAACGTTAACATTTTATTATGTTTGTTTCAGCCTTCTCTTTCTCCTTTCCTCTCCTAGTTTATTTTCAGGTTGATTTAAAGTAAAATGTATCCATAAATACTCCAGTGTGTCTTTCCAAAGAGTGAGAAATTTCCTTACCTAACTACAGGAAATTATCAAAATGAACATATGAACATTGAAGCGATATTATCATCTAATCTACATATCTTGAGATTTTTGCCAATTGGACAAAAGGACATTATTAAGAATGTCCTTTACAGGAAAAGAAAATCCAGAAATCATGGGCTACATTTAGATTTCATGTCTCTTTAGTAACAGGTCTTGACTCTTTTTGGGGTACTTTATGACATTGATATTTCTGAAGAGCATAGGCCAAGCATTTTGGAGAATATTCCTCAATTTGGGGTTGCCCAGTGTTTCCTCAGAATTAGATTCAGGTTATGGCCCTTGGGCAGGAGTACACTCTGGAAATGATGGTGAGTTCTCAGGTCACTCATATCAGGTGGCCCATGCTGTTGATTCATGCCATTTCTGGCAATGTTAACTTTGATCATTGGTTAAGGTGGTATATGCCACATATCTCTACCATAATATTAGTTTTTATCCTTTCTAACAAGAAGTGCCTTAAGGGGATATACTTTGAGACCATGTAAATATTATTTTATTCCTCAAACTTTGATCCACTATGTTAGAACCAATTATTACTATGATGGTTAGCAAATGGTATTTTTCTAATTCCATCATTCATTCTATATTTATCTGTTAGTATTCTACTAACTATAAGGAAAAGCTTTCCCTTCTTCTCCATTCATTCATTCATTTATTCTTTCTTCATTCATTTATATCAGTGTAGACTCATGGACTCCCACCTTATTAGATAAGTTATAACCTTTTATTATACATAATTTACATTAAACCCAAATATAAATCTGAATAGCTTTAAGTCAAATAGATTCTTTTGACATTTATTGACCAAGAAAAGATATATTTATGTCTAAAAGACACAGGTATATTTTCTTTTATTAGAGCAGAGATTTTGCTTATGTTAAAAACTGTTGTTTGTTTTTGTCCATGCTCTGGTCAAGGTTAGCACCGCTGAAGACCGAGAAACTGTGTTTGTATCATTATTAATCATCCCTGCAGAATCTGACAGTGAGAAACTCCAAGATAAATAGTGAATGCCTCTCCTATGAATTTAAGAAACCTGGTTTTATCCCCATATTTTGCCAGCAGCTTAGCAAAGAATTCCCACGTGACTAACTTTTCATATGCTTTTTTTTGTGCAAGTGTAATTGCTATAGCAAGTGGACTGATTTCACAGGGTGGAATATGGGAAACCAACTTTTTTTTGAAAACCACTTTCTTTATATGAATTCTATCTAATTCTTTATCACAGTCCTGGACAGATCGTTATAGCTTTAGTAATTCTTTCTGGTATCAGAAGAACTTCATTACAAAGCACCCAAAAATCCTGCTTAATAGAAATAAATGCTTCAATTGCTCATTCACTTAAAACTCTCCCCTTACCCAGCTCTGGATAAAGATTCTTCACTGGAGTGTGGCAGTGACAGGCAGAGGGAATAGAGAACATGGTCCGTTTGCTCTTCCTTCACCTTGTTCTTCTTTTCCTTCTCCCTCCTCTTATTGTTTTGCTCTTGGTTTCTCTAGGACCAAGGACGGGGTGAAGTGTTGAGTGGGGAAGCTCGCTGAGACAGCAAGAATCTTGCTTGGCAGGTAATGTTGTAATCTGGTTTATGAATCCTCTGTGGGTCAGTTGTGCAAATGCCAGCTTTCTCTCTCTCTCACAGGACCCAGGAGAGACCTTTCGACACCTCCAGCTTGCAGTTCCCCTCTGCAGACGATACACTTTCTCACTAACCTCTCATGATTCTCCCTATGCTAGTTTCCTCTGTTGGCTTCTGTGATGCTCACTGGCTCAAGGGAAAATGCTATGTCTTTGCCCTTAAACTCTGGAGGTACAGGCCACCCCTCCCCACCTCAGCCCTCCATTGAGCTCCAATCAGCATTTCACCCCTAGACATTCTTCCAGGTAAAAATCCATGGAACATGATAGCACATTCCTCCTACTCCAACTCCAGGAACCAAGGTCAATTTCTTCCAGAAACTCATCACTATACACCCTTAGGTGGGCCTATAGGATTTCTCCGGTTCTGTATGCATCTATTGAGGATGATATGTCAGGTTCTCTTTCTGGAAAGTAACCATACTCTCTACAAGTAATTCTTTTTAAATGTCGTTTGCTTTGTCTGAGGTGGAAGAAGGACATCCTTCAGAAGGGAGAACACAGGACACCCTGACAACTCTCTCCAAGGAAATCTTGGCTCTTCCTCACCAGCACAATCTCTCCTCTTATGTATTGGGCTTGAAGTGGGAGCCAGCTAATGGTGGAAGATCCAGTTTGGATCACATGTTTTCCTGTGGATACGCCTAGCACCTTTCTTTACAATGTGGGGTTCTTGCCAACTTCTTAACCTCAAATATTTTTAAAAGCCTAGTATTTGCAAAAGAAATGCCTCGCAAGTTGTATTACTTCTCATCTATCATAAAAACAACAGATGAGAAGTAATACAATTAGCAAAGCATTTCTTTTGCAAATATTAGGCTTTTAATGTGCACATGTACCCTAAAACTTAAAGTATAATAATAATAAAATCAAAAAAAATAATAGCCTAGGTTTTAAGGGGAAGAGTAGATAAGGTAGTAATGCAGGAAGAGCTTGTACAAATGTTCAAGAAAAATTCCTCTTTCCATAAAGTCTTCGGAGCCTTGAGGGAGAATTCCAGTCAATCCACCCCAGTCCCTAAAGTCTTAACTTAATTTGCCTCCAGACTGCTCAACTTCCTATTAAGAATGGCATCTGGCTTGTAACCCACCAAGCAAACTCTACCAGCTTTCCACTGAAATGCCTGTGGAGTAGGAGAAAAGGTTAAGAATGTGCAACCATCTCAAAATCAGCAGTGGCTATCTGTTGGTTGCCAAAATCTGGAAGAATTTCCATTACCTGCAAAAACGATAGAAAATGCCAGCAAATGAACTAAACCATCTGCCAAAAAGTGAAAGAAAAATCATTCCTCCCTCTCCTATTGTCTTCTTTCTCTGCTTATAAATCTGGACCAAGCTGAAAGCCAGACAACTTCCTCTGTTGCCTAGTTGCTGCCTTCTAACATAGCCACAGTGCTACCCACATCAGCTGTCTTCCATATGTGGACAGAGTAATTCTCAGGAAAACATACAAGGCATGAACTAGGATAGAAACTGGTAACGGGACATTATATTAAAATATGGCATCAAAAGGGAAGACCTGTAGATGGGGACACAGGAAGAGCCCTGGTTGCACCGCATACTTGGAATTGTACATTTTAATGCACCACGATGTTCAGAGTTTCAGATCCCAATGCAGCAAGGGCAGGAGACAATCAGATGAGCACAATTGCCCTTGCCAGATGCTGAGAATTAAGCTATGGCGGAAGACATAAACCTGCCCTCGAATTGCAGCTGTGAAAAAGAGATTAGTCCAGCCACCAGAAAACAAGTCATTGAAAAGACTAGAAGAAAAAAATTGAGTTTAAATTTTGGTTGCCAGGCTGGGCGGTGGCTCATGTCTGTAATCCCAGCACACTGCGAGGCCGAGGCAGGTGGATCACTTGAGGTCAACAGTTCAAGACCAGCCTGACCAATATGGTGAAATCCAGTCTTTACTAAAAGCACAAAAATTAGCCCGGTGTGGTGGCCTGCACCTTTAATCTCAGCTACTCAGGAGGCTGAGGCACAAGAATCACTTGAACCCAGAAGGCAGAGGTTGCAGTGAATCAAAATCACGCCACTGCACTCCACCCTGGGTGACAAAGCAAGCCTCCATCTAAAAAAAAAAAAAAAAAAAAAAAAAAATTTGTTGCCAAAAGGAAATAAAAGCAATTTTTTTAACTACAGAATTAATAAGCAATTTTAGTAACTGACTAGATAAAGGACAAATGTACCAAAAACATTTATGTTCCTATCTACCAGCAAAAACTGATTTTTAAAATATAATAGGAAAATATTTATAATAGATGGCAATAATTGAAAAATATCTAAGAATGCATTGCTAAGAAGAAATATGTAATAGAAACCCAGATGATGAAAACTATAAAGCTTTAATGAAAGATATAAAAGACTTACAAAAAAGAAGTTCTATACAAATTTCTCTATGGCATGACTGTAATTCAAAAAGTGACAGTTCTCCCCCAAATCATGCATTGGTAAAATGCTATTCCACTAGAAATTACAATGGACTGGACTCTAATAATTTTAAAATAATTATTTTAAAACTCATCTTGAAGAATAAGCAGAGAAAAAATGAAAAGTGATGGAAAATTTTTCTAAATTTTTCATGGCAATTATAATGTTATAAAGAATATAAGAGTGTAGTGTTGGTACAAATCTCAACAGAGTAATAGAATAAAATGGTCATTGAATTGGCCCTAACATATATGCTTATAAAACCTTATTATATTGCAAAGGAAATAACACAAAAAAGTGCATGAGAGAAATTATTCCACAAACAGAATTTTTGTTAAAGTATATGTGGGCTGGGTGCAGTGGATCATGCCTATAATCCCAACACTTTGTGTGGCCGAGGTATAAGGATTGCTTGAGGCCAGAAGTTTGAGACCAGCCTGGGCAACACAGCGAGACTCTGTCTCTTCAAAAAATTTTTTAAAATAAAAATAAAAAATAAATGTATATGTAATAACATATACATACTTAAATGAAGTTTAAACATGCATGCATGTATAGAGCAATTTAAGAAAATAAAATAAATACTAGGCAGTAGGAGAAGAAAGGGATATTGTTTATTTGGGGAAAAAAATTTATAGTGTAACCAGATACCATACTCCAAAATTTACTCTAGATTTTTGAAAGTTAATTAACTGGCTGGGTGTAGTGGCTCACGCCTGTAATCCCGGCACTTTGGGAGGCCGAGGAGGGGGTGGATCACTTGAGATAAGGAGTTCGAGACCAGCCTGGCCAACCTGGTGAAACCCCACCTCTACTAAAAATACAAAAATTAGCTGGGCGTGGTGGCCAGTGCCCATAATCCCAGCTAACCAGGAGGCTGAGGCACAACAATCACTTGAACCCAAGAGGTGGAGGTTGCAGTGAGCCGAGATCGTGCCACCACACTCCAGCCTGGGTGACAGAGCAAGACCCTGTCTCAAATAAAAAGAAAGTTAACAAACTGGAACAAATCAGAGGTTAATATATAAACTGATCTCAGTATGAACAAGGACCTTAAAAGAATAAAAGCAATGAACCAAATCACAGAGTATAAGCTATGTATATGGTCAGTGGATTTTTAGCAAAGGTGCGCAAGTAATTGTTGTATTGAGTTGAATGGTATCCCCCCGAAAATGCATGTGTACCTGGTGCCTTACAATGTGATCTTATTTAAAAAGTGGATATTTGCAGGTGTAATTAGTTAAGATGAGTTCATATTGGATTTAGTGTGGGCCCTAATCCAATGACTGGTGTCCTTACAAGAAAACAGAGACACGGAAACATACACAGAGGAAAGGCTGTCATGTGAAGATGGAAGCAGAAATTGGAGTGATGTGCCTGCAAGCCAAAGCACTGCTTAGGAGTGCCACCCGCCACCAGAAGCTAGAAGAGTAAAGAAAGCATCCAAACCTAGAGTCTTCAGAGAGCTTGGCCTTGCCAACTTGATTTCAGACTTCCAGCTTCCAGAACGGTAAGAAAACAACTGTCTGCTGTGTAAAGCCACCCAGTTTGTGGTCATCTGCTAAAACAGCCTTTGAAAACTAATACAAGGTGCAATGGAGAAAGGAAATCTTTTTTATATATGCTGCTAATATTGGATAGCCAGACACAAAGGTAAAACTTGACTATTATCTTACACTATATATAAAAATTAACTCAAAATGTGTCATATTCTGGAACACTTTTAGAATACAATGAAGATAAAAATCTTAGTGACCTTGGGTTTGGAAAAGATTTCTAAAATAGGACACAAGAGCACAGACACTGAAAAAAGAAATACATTTTACTTCAAAAAATATAGAACTTATACTCTTCAAAAAAGAAGAGTATTATATTACATAATATTATTTATTATATTACATAATAAAGGCAAGTCACAGACTGGGAGAAAATATTTATAAAATGTATGTTTGATAAAGGGGTTTTAACTAAAAAAAATAAAGAACTCTCAAAATTATATAATAAGACAAACAACCCAAACAAAAAAATGAACAGATGATTTTAACAGACACTTCATCAGAGAAGATACAAGGATGGCAAATAAGCACATGAAAAAATCCTCAGCACCATGCATTATTAGGAAAAAGCAAATTAAATTCACAATGAAATACTACCACACATCTATCCGAATTGTTAAAGTTGAACAAACTGATCATACCTAGTGTTGGTGATTATGTGGAGAAACTGGAACGCTCATGCACCACAGGTGGAAATGTAAAATGGTACAGTAACATTGGAAAACAGTTGGGTAGATGACCCAATCATTTTATACCTAGGTATTTACTTAAAAATGAAAGCTCATGTTCACACAAAGACTTGAGCAGAAACGTTCATAGTTGTTCTATTTGTGATAGCCAAAAATCAGAAAACAACTCAAATTTCCACCAATGGTTGAACAGATAAACAAAACCATGCAAGGAAATACTACTTAGCCATAAAAATAAATATTGACACATGTGACAATATGGATGAATTTCAAAATAATTATGCTGAATGAAAGAAGTCGGCAAAAAAGAGTACATGTTGCATGAATCTATTCATAAAAATATTAAGTAGTGGAAACTACTGTATAAAATCAGAAATCAGATCAGTAGTTACTGGGGATGGTGAGGGGTGTGAGGGAGGGATTACAAAGGGGGCAAAAGGAAACTTCTTGGAACAAGGGATATGTTCACTCTTATTATTATAGTGATGGTCTAATACATATGCCAAAACTCTTCAAAAACTGTATACTTTAAAAATGTTCAGTTTGCTATACATTAATTATGCCTTGACAAACCTGTAAACAGTAACAGAATCATAAAAATGTAAATGGCAAACAATAAGAAGTACTTGTAATAAGAATGACATGTAAATGGTAATTTACCTAATGTAAAAAATGGCCTCACAAATTCATAAGAATACAAAACCATCTCAAAAAAGTTAAAAGTGTAAACACACCATTCACTATTGAAGAATATACAAATCTTTAATAATTATATTACTGAAATAAATACTATTTAAACCAATGATTTTCCTGTCAGTTCTCATTTATAAAAATGGCATTTTTTTCAATTTTAATAATAAATGCTGATGATGCAGTGAGATCAGTATTCATACTTCTGCAAATGTAACATGATTCAAAAAGCTACTCAGGGAAGCCATCTGCCAATATCATTAAAATCTTCATACCTCTAGGTATTGAAATCTGGGGCTATTTTAACTTTTTTCTTTATAATTTCTTCTATTTACTTTTTAAACATCAACCACAAATTTTTTAGCCAGAGAAAATATTCTTTAAAAAGAAAATGTTTGACTTCACTTCATTTTGCAAATTTACATGCACAAAGAGTTGGTTGCACCTTCCAGGTCTCCTTCTCTATTGACTGCTATTTTTCCATGCAGGGTAAGGGACACGGCTCATTGTCATCATGGAATCCTCTTTGCCATGGCTGTTAGGATGGACACTATGACAACCACATTGCCCACAGCTACATGGCTCCAACTGTTTCTCTCACTTATGACTCTACCTCTTCCTAACACCATGGAGACTGTTGTCAGGGATGTTAAGTCTTTGAGGAATGCAATACTCACGTCTTCAGAAAAAAAGAATCTCTAAGGATCTCTGTGTCATAGATATAGTCTAGAAATGGCAAAAAAAAAAAAAAAATCCCATCTCCTTTTTTATTTTTTGGCAGCTAACCCAGACTTAAAGGGAAGGCTATCACTTGACATTGTGCAGGAGGGAGAACATCGTGGAAAGAAGAAGACATGATATGTGCTAGAGCCCTCGGCAGGTGCAGTTTGGCTCCAGACCCCAGCATGCCATGATCCAGCTTACAACCGCTGCATTCTCTCCCTTCTGTACTGCACGGACTCTCATGTGCTTTAAGAGGAATTGGAGTTTGGCATGAGGATCTATTTATCCTTGAGTAAACTAGCAGAGTTTTAGTTCCCACAAGCAAAACTATCCAGCAGAGAAAGACTGCCCAGTTCCACAAATATTGACACCACATGGTGGCTGTGTCAACAGGTCAAGCCACAGAACAGCTGCAATGATGCAGAGAAGGCATGAAATGTCCTCTCGGGCTCAGGGTTCACACACAGACCCAACAGGTCAAGCCACAGAACAGCTGCAATGATGCAGAGAAGGCATGAAATGTCCTCTCGGGCTCAGGGTTCACACACAGACCCAATCAAAGGCATATAAGTCATCCTACATGCTCATTAAATCACAAGTAAAGAGTGTTTCCTTTCATGGCATGGCACCTCAAGGACAGGGTTGAATAATTTTTAAGATTATAACTGAAGCCTGAGCAATCACAATTCAAAGCACATTCTGATCTTCACCACTTCAAATTGGGCCACTCCTGGCTATCTCCCATCAGTAGACGAAAATATTCACAACCACACAGCCAGAACCTTTGCCTTTGTTCTTAACAGAAACACCCAGAGATGATGAAACAGGGATTTTGTTAAGGCAAACTATTTCCTTAACTATAAAAGTGTATTAAAAATAAAACATGAATATGGGTAAAAACCTGGATGCTTCCCCAAGGACCAAAGCAAACAGAGTGGCATAAAATTCAGAATGTTGGATTCTGAGTAGACACCTGGGGTCAGGCTTGGCCACTAACTCCATCGGGCACATCGTCCACCTCAATGGGTCTTAGTTTTTTCTCTGGTAAAATGAGTGTGTGGAGGTGATCTCTAAAATCTTTGTACCTAAGCATCTAGGGGGAATTCAAATACAAAATGGGATCTGGTCAATAAACACATGGGACTGAGAGGGGTTAGAGTCTGGCTTTGAGCCATAAAGCAATCTATGGTGTCTTTGCTCCAGGTAGTACCCAATCCTTCCTTCCCTGGGGCAGTTCGCCTCATGGTTCAGCCTTGGAGAGAGTGGCTGCGTGGAACCATGATTTAGGAGGATGTCAAAACATCATGATTAAACATTTGCAAATATGATCACCATTATATTTGCTTATGTGCTTGATTATAAATTCCCTATACATGATGGGTTAAATAGCTATTTGGAGAGTGAATTAATTAATGAGTGAATGAATGAAGTGTGCAGAATTCCGTGGGCCATGTTTTAATGTAACTAACCTGACTGCTGTTGTCTACTTGGGTATTCAGTTTTCCTGAACTGAAAACTGACCTGCTCACCAATGGCTCTAAAGCTTCTTCTTCTCTGAGGACTCAAATTAAAGCTGCCACTTCTGTCATGAAACAGCTGTCAGAGAAGCAACTTCCCAAGAGCTGCTATTCCCCAATAAATGATCTTCCAAGGAATATGCCATTGCAATGCCAACCTATCTGATTTCAACCTGGTCTCTACAACCCTGAGGGAGGGAGGCAGTGGGCATCAGCCTAGAGAAGACCTGGGCTCTCATTCCAGCTCTGCCTGTGGTTAGTTATGCAGCTTTTGGTCCATCGTTTAATTTCTCTGGACCTTAGTGTCTTTGTCTATAACCTGAGAGGGAGAGACAGGAGGGATCATTTTTTCCTCCTAACACTAACGTAGAAACTGTAAAGGTCTCTTAATACTTACTCTAGGTTCTTTGGTGCCAATCTGTGTCTAAAACATAATAACTTAGGTGCTCCAACCCAGCCTCTGTTATTTCAATGTGACTCCATTTCTCACCACACCAAACACACACACACACACACACACACACACCACCTCATTTTCCCTAGTTTCCCTCTCTCTGCTTCTCTGTCTCCCTCTCCACCTCTCTTTACCTGTCTTCAGCATACTTCCTCTCCCTCTGTGCAATTCCAAAATTTGAAGAGCAATCTTTGATTGATAAATGTAAAGAGTTCGGGGAAAACCCATCTTTGAGCGGCAAAACCACACACTGCAGAGAGATTTCACATTTCAGTCCCTGTCTTTCTCCAAATTTCTATATAAAAACTGAGCTAAGAGATCACTTTCCATTACCTACTTAGCCCGGTTATCTCTTCTCTTGGCCCCTGATGCTAACTAGGTAACCCTGGGTGAGTTACCCACCATCTCTGAATCCTGGTTCTGTACCATGGGGATGGCGATGCCAACTTCATGATTGTGCATGTTAAAATTCCAGTGCTTGGCAAAGGGTAAATTCTTGCTAATTATTATATAGAAATATTAGTAATGATATTCATGACCTCTCTTATGTGTCGAGGCTTATCTGGAAGGCACTGGAATGCAAGTATATATGGTTCTGTCAGCTCAGTCCGGCTGGCATAAGTCCAGAACTGGGTCTTCTCTTTCCTGGGGCTAAATTGTGCTCACCTCATTCTCCTGACTCAGTCCCTTGCCAGAGCTCATGAGTTAAAGACACATAAAAAGCTCCTGGGTGGTGAGGAGCAGAAAGAATTTGAAATGAGCTTCTTTTCTTCTTGCAGAGCTTCCGAGACAAATTATAAAGCTCCAGTAATGGGGAAAAACACAGACAGAACTCCTTAGACCTGAGAGTGGTCATCTTGGGGGCCTCAGACCACCATGCTGGTTCATGAGGATGTAGGTGCACTCAGCATCAGTACAATGTAAGTCTGTCTTAAAGCACATTTTCTTTTACAAGTAAATTAAACAAGTCAGCATACTGAATAGTTCTCCTACTCGCCAGGAAAACCAGAGGGCAAGCCATGAAAGAAGCAAACAACAAATGCAGCCCGTGCTGTTCTCATTCTGTCTGTCAGCGCAGGCGAGAGGGGGAAATACACCAGGCCAGTGTTCCCCTGGCCAGGATCCTTTCCCATCCTTGCTCAGAAATTTTCTTTCAGGACAAATGGCCTATGGAAAGGACCCGTGTGTGATATTCCAATGACAGTTTTAATGGAAATACAGCCATAAGGTTTAGACAGAGTTGATTCTAGAAAGCAGGAAACAAATGCCCACTTTTAGGAGCTGGCATGACAGCCCGGTGGCCCAGCTTGGTTCCCTCCCCGCCAGCCCCGTCTGGGTGAAGCTCCTGCTTCGTAGAGCTCAGGCCTCTGCACAGAAACAGGGCATATGGCTTTGACTTCAGCCAGCGCAGGAGGGGGAAGGGGACGGGCCCCATAAATCACTTGCAAGGCTGCCGGCCAGACATGCTGCTAAGAATCACCCCAAATTTCCGTCGTCTTCCTTTGTTTAGGGAACTGTTTTTTTTTTTAATTTCAAGAAGTGCATCCATTCCATGTGCTCTGAGACCTCAAAATATCAACATTGCTCATTGTCAATTGCCTTCACCCCTCACTAGAAAGTTACCCTTGCCCACGATCAGCTCTGAGTCTCCTGAATCTCTTCCATCACAAACTGACTGTCCTGTGCCCCAGAAAGATGCTGCTGGGACTGTAATAGAGGTGAAGCCATCAAGGATGGAAACTTTGGATCCCAGAGGTGGGCCCTCTAAGCTCCTTCGTGTTGCAGGGTTAGGGCACAAGCAGGGTACTGACAATGTTCAAGGAGGCCCCTGGAGTCACCAGAAGATAACTATCAGGTTCTCGGTTTTCACTGCGACTGGCGCCCACCCTTGATAAACCAAAGGCAAACCCAATTGAGACATTCCAGCAGCCAGGTCAGTTGTCAGCAAAGGCATCACAGAGGAAGGCATTTGGGGTAGATTGGAGCTGGGGAATAAGCAGTCAATGGGAATCGAAAGGAAGTAGCCAGTGGAAGCAGCCCCAAGCTCTTCTCCAGTGAGCGAGCATTGCACCAACCACAAAGAGCTGCTGCATTAATTACATGTCTCCTTGCTAAGATTCGCTCCCAGAGTGTCTACGAAAACTAATGACTGCAATCGCAGCACCTCTCAAGAACTTTTCACCTGCCAAGCGCTTTACAAGATTAGCTCATTAATCCACTCTGCTCTCCTATGAAGCTGGTAATTATCATTATGCCCAGTTCAGAGATGGGGCAACTGGGCAGACATGAAGCAACCGCCTGAAATCCCTGGGCACATCACAGCCCACAAAGCAGAGCACAGGTCTTTGAGCCGTCTTATTTCTGTTTTATCTTTTATCCCAGGTTCCCCATTGATACAAGCAGCCCAGAAGAGGGTAGAAAATAGATGAGGTGGATCTTAATTCCATGCAACCGCTGATTAATTTCCTTTTAAAGCCATCATTCTAAAAACAACAACAACAAAAAAAGTGACTGTTTTATAAATGAGGTATTGCTGGACTCTAGCCAATGACCCATTTATTGCCAAAACAATGCATTAATTCAATCAACAGATACTTATCAAATACCTCCCATATTTCAAACACTATACCATGTACTGTATACAGTGCTAACTTAGTGTAAAAAATAATATGGATGCACGTTCGATTTTGTTGTAATATTATTTAACCCAAATATAGGGAATTCCTACAGACTATTTAATTAAAATATCTATTGTTTTAAAATTCCCTTTGACCCTAACTTTTGCTTCCTCTAGATTTCATTGATACAAGAAAGAACTAATTTTTTAACACTGTAATCCATTAACATTATCCCAAGTCTTGGAAAAGAAACCCTTTTTTTTTTTTAGACGAAGTCTTGCTCTGTTACCCAGGCTGGAGTGCAGTGGCATGATCGCGGCTCACTGCAATCTCCGCCTCCTGGGTTCCAGCGATTCTCCTGCTTCAGCCTCCTGAGTAGCTGGGACTACAGGTGCTCACCACCATGGCTGGCTAATTTTTGTATTTTTTAGTAGAGACGGGGGTTTCACCATATTGGCCAGGCTGGTCTCGAACTCCTGACCTCGTGATCCGCAAGCCTCGTCCTCCCAAAGTGCTGGGATTACAGGCGTAAGCCACTGAGCCTGGCCTAAGAAACATTACTTTTGCCCATTAATGGCTCTGAACTTTTTCTGCAGTGACTTCCATTAACTGATAGAATAAGTAGGTGTTTCTCCTCTTAGTACCCAACGTAGAGCAGGCAGCCTTCCTCATGCCAAGGTGATAGGACAACCTAGAGTGTCAAAGATTTAGGATGTTAATTTTCATTATTATCATGGTCCTTTTTTAAAAACCTTTCCTTCAATGCCCTCAGTTTAAGGTTCTGCGAGATGAAAATGAGTTGATGTTTTATCCTTGGCTATGTCTCTAGGATCATAGTAACAAGATTTTTGTTTTGGTTTGTTTTGTAACCTGAAAGTTTCCATAAAGATCCAAGGCTGACACCTTTGTATTTATGTGATATTAAATATATGCTATTACTTCTTGGATTAAAATTTTAAAAAGTAAATCATATGAATTGTGAAACAAGGACCCATGTATACAATTTGTAGAGGTTAGAAACTATAAGAATATAGCTTTCAAAAACTCAGTGCATTCTGAGGGTAGAAAAGCAAAACTGATGATTTCTCTAGTGATTTCTGATTATCCCAACTGGGATTAAAACCAAGTGGCCCATGTATCAACATGAGAAGGATAGAGGAATGGTTCTAGGTCATAGGATGCAGCTATGGAATTATACGAAATAGAGATAGTTCAGATCTGCATATCAAAATCCCAAATCAGTTCCTTCCAGAAGGGTCGGGAATGTGACTGTCCCTGTATGTACTGTTGGTTGCCAGAGCAGCTGGGAAGGGAGAGGGAACCATTTATCATAAATCCCTCCTGGGGTGCCTCATCACACCCTCTTTGTGTTGGGCAAACGCTTCACCTCTATCAGCCCAAAGGCATGGTAAAGACCTTATCACATAGAGTCATGAAGAATGAATGATCAAGGTGTCAATTGGGCCAAAATCTGCAGTTTAAAGGAGGAAGACTCAAGACTTGGCAGCAACAAACATAAATACTGCGGGGCCACTGGAACCAGTGAACTGAACGGGTGTGGGTTTCGAGCAGCTTTCCCAACCTCGGCACTACTGACTTTCTGGACTGGTGAATTCTTTGTCCTGGGGGTGGGAGGGGGTGGGGCTGTCCCGTGCATTGTAGGATGTTAAGCAGCATACCTCATCTCTACCGACTAAAAGCCAATAGTGCCCCCGAATTGTGACAACCAAAAATCTCTCCAGTCAATGACGAATGTCCTGGGGCTGGGAAGGGGGAACAAAATAGCCCCCAATTAAGAACCACTGTTTATCCCCCAAGTACTTTTTCCCAAAGTTAGATAAAGTTTGGGGAGATGCTTTAAGATTATAAATAATATTTTCTGTTACAGTGCCATTGAACTACTGGATGAAGTAAATCTCATTTCTGCTTCATTTGATGCTTAGGATCCCCAGTAGATGTTGTGCTCTGTGTGTGTGTGTGTGTGTGTGTGTGTGTGTATGTGTGTGGCTATGTAGGGTTGTTTCATACAAACACTTAGAAAAGCATAAAGCAGAAAAATCTGTTTGAAAAATGTTTCCCCAAAAGATTCATGATATAAAGAGAACACATTCATAAAATAAAGTTTTAAAAAGGGGAGGAGAAAAAATCATGTTTTTATACTGCAGAGTATGCACTAATTGAACTGCCTTTATTTTCTTTCTTATCATAAAGAGACTCCAAGAAATGTAATTGCAAATGTAGTTTAAAGTTAATTATACTATTATAAATTATATCCTTTTACTACTTTCTGGGGAACACTAGGAATTTTAGGGTGAATAGATGTATATAAAAATACATAGAGTGGTCAATATATGACTTATAACATTGAGCTAGCATAAATACAATGGGTTCCCACAATGTTTCATGGAAATAAACAAGAACAAGACTCTTTCTTCTTTGGAATTTCTAAGAAGCATTTAAGTTTTAGTGTCACTAGTGCTGTGTAATGACAAAACACATTTTATTCGAGAGACTCCACCTGGGGCAGGCAGATAGGTGTGGTTAACAGAGTTAGAACAAATGTACACAAAGAAGATATAATGGGCCTGAATTCTACAAATAGAGTCTATGGCTGAAGAGAAAAAGTGAGGTTAAGAAAGGTATGAGGTCAAGCTCTTGGGATTTTTAAAGCTATTTTATAAATTTCATGTCTCTTTCAGACACATGACGCTCTGTGTGTGGCTGAGTTCTTGGGAACACACATCTGTCTAAAGGTTTACAATAAGGAAGAGAAGAAATAAGGAAAAAATAGAAGCAGCTCAAAGGGATGTCTTCATATATCTTCTCATTTAATTCTTATAATATCCCTGGTAAGTAGGTATTGCTCCATTTTAAAGATCAGGAAATTAGAGGCCTAGAAGTAACCTGTCATGTCAAGGAGAAAGCAAAGATGCCAGATGCCACAGCCTAAGCTCAGATCTGTCCAATTTCAAGGCCCTTATTTTACTAATACACCATTTGGCAGTAGCCTTTCTGGTTGGAATATCTATTTTTATATATAGAATGGACTATACTCTTCATTTTCTTTCAACGTCTACAATTCAAGCAATTAGGAATTCATTTAGAATACATGAATTTAAAACTACAAATAAGTCTTGGTTCAAAATGTACAAGTCAGGTTTGCGTTGGGATAAATAAATATAAAGAGATGAGCACATTTCTCTGAATTTTAAATTTGGGTCCTTTATTTACTAACTAGGTGTCCAGGAGAATATCACTTAGCTTTGGGAAAACTCGATTGCCATATGATGACACAAGACCTAATCTAGATGCCTAATCACTCTGTAGGATTGTTTTATAGGAAATAATGCATTCTAGAATCTAAATCACTGAATTACAAATGTTAGAATACAGCCTAACATTAAAACATCCATATCTTAAATCTAGCTTTGGTGTAGTCATTTATTAGTGGGTAACTAATCTGGGTTTTAAAATTTATAAAATAATACGCCACCTATTTCATGATTGTGTTGCAGGCATCAAATGGGATAGTATATGCCAGAGTGCTCTGGAACATGATCAAAAGAGTGTCGTTATTGCCATTATTATTACTTAAATGTGTGTGTATGTGTATCTACTTTTCAACTAAAAAAATGAAAAATAATTACTGTGTTCTCTATCTATCATCTGTCTATATATTTGTTTTGTTTTGTTTTGCTTCAAATCTAAAATATAATGGTCAACTTATGGCACAGCTGTGAACTACAAAACAAATAAAACCTTTCAATATAAATGTTACGTAGCAAAAGGCAGTCTCTCTCAACATGATAGGCCACTTGCGCCATCCACAACAATGCCCACGACAGATCATTGAACATGATTTCTTTTTATAAATGTCATTAGTCTAATCAATGCACACCTTAGACGCTCTTTATCCATATTGCTTCAGCCTGAGATCTACTTATTTCTGCAAATAGTCCTAAACAGTGCAAATGTAATATATTGTAAGACTCCCTCGATTTATTTATTTTTTCATTCATCTTCATAAGAAAACTACAGCTGCAGTTCTTCACATGCTACCTACCTGCCAAGGACTCCTGTAAACTAGTGAAGATTAACTAGTATTTTGAGAAAGCCATTTTAAGCCTGAAATATTTGATGCATGATGAAATCTACAACATGTCCCTATGGAAACACGAAGCTTGGGGACTCTTTATCTGCAATTCATGTGTATGCATGAGACAATCAGAGGCGATGTTCTGCCTGGGCTAAGCCAATAGCCAATAGAGATAAGTCAGCATTTCTGCTATGTGAAAACTCCCAGGGAGCTAGGCTAATTTTTCCAGAGTTTCTACGTATTTTGTGCTTCTAAACACTCCAAATCAAATGGAAGTTGGGTTAGGAAAATCTCCCCATATTTAAAGCAACAATTGGGTAATGATTACCCACTAAGCGTATGCTGTTAGGATGAAAGCCAGTGACAGGTAGCCAGTGACAAAACTTTCTGAGGTTTGGGGAAAATAATTAGGGGCAGAAATGGGAAACCTCAGATACATTTCTACTTCTAGTCAATTGCAAACAGAGCCATGAAGTCCCATGATAATAGCTCTGGGATGCCACTGGATTGGCAAGGCTGTGGGATGCGGTGGTGGCTATTCCTGGAGTAGTAAAGGCAACTATGTAGGCAGCATCAGTAATGCATCTATTCACAGGATCAGCACAAAATATGCTCAAAACAGCAACTGTAGCATAGGTTAGTTGTATTTGAAACTGGCTGCTTTATGAGTAGCCTGAAAATCATCCATGGTTGTATTCATTGTCTACTGCTGCTGTAAAAAATTCGTACGAGTTTAGCAGCTTAAACAGCCCGACTGTATTATGTTATGGTTCTGCAGTTCAGGGTCTCAAGGGGCTAAAATCAAGGTGTCCACAGGGCTGTGTTCCTTCTGGAGGCCCTAAAAAGAACCCATTTCCTTGCCTTTCCCAGCTTCTAGAGGCCCCTGCATTCCTTGGCTCGTGGCCCCTTCCTCTGCCTTCAGAGCCAGTGGCGTAACATCTCTCTGACCCTACTCCATTATCGCATCTCTTTCTCTGACCCCAACAGAGAAAAGTTATCTGCGTCTAAGGGACGCCATGCAATTAAGGGATGCATTGCCATGATTAGACCGGGTCCACCTGCATAATTAGGATACTCTCCCCATCTCAAAGCCCTTAAGCTTAATCCCTTTTGTGAGGTCCCTATGATGGCTGATTTTGGGTGTCAATGTGACTGAATTAAGTGATAATAATTAACGGATGGTAATTAAGGGAATTAATTATTTATTTTGAATCACTGCATTAATTATTCTCAATGCTTCAGCAGGACTGAACCAGCCCCTCTCCCGCAGAAAGAGAAACCCAGGTGATTTGGCATTTGATTAGAATGTTTGAGCTGCCCCAGGGGTGGGGAAGATCTGTCGTCAGTGGGGCCCAGATGGGACGAAAATGCTGAAGAAGGATGGATTCTTGCTCTCTCTCCTGGAGCTGCGGCACCCATCTTCTCCTGTCCTTGGATGTCAGGACTCCAGGTTTCCTGGCTTTGGGACTTCAGGAAGAAAATCAGTGGCCCCCCAGGCTTTTGAGCCTTTGGCCTCAGACTGACTGAGAGAGATACCATCATCTTCTCTGGTTCTGAAGCCTCTGGACTTAAACTGAGTTATGTTATGGGTTTTTGCTGATTCTCCAGCCTGCAGACGGCCCATCATGGGACTTCTCACTGCACAGTTGAATGAGCCAATTCCCCTGATAAATTCCTTCTCGTCTCTCTCCCTAAATAGTTATCATGTCAGTTCTGTCTCTCTGGAAAACCCTAACTCAACAGTCTCTTTTGCAATATAAGGTAACATCTTCACAGGTTCTGGGGATTAGGACAAGGGCATCTTTGGGAGGCTGTTATCCTATCTACCACCATGGTCTATGATCTGGAGATTTCCAAATTCCTCACCTATCCATCTTCTTAGTGGGAAATTCCTCCCACCCTCTGCAGAGAGCCATCTGGAGTTAGGCTGACCATAGCTGCAGAAGTCAGTCGGCCTGCTGCATATTAACCCTAAGAATCCATTATTGCTGTTAATCATTTATACAGCCAACTCTCAAAGCTGCTCATGATAGGTGGCATTATGACAACTGTTACAGCACAGGAAATTCTCACTTAACACTGTGAATAGGCTCTTGGAAACTGCGACTTTAAGTGAAACAACATAAAACAGAACGATTTTCCTGTGGGCTAATTGATATACATAAGAGTGACGTTCCCAGGGTACGTTTCGGGTCACAAAAACATCACCAAACTTCTAAGTAAAGACCAAATCACTCCTAATACTAAACATTGAGATAGATGTGAACTATATGTATTATGCCATTCTTAAATTACTGCAAAGATACACCTGAGACTGGGTAATTTATAAAAAAAGAGATTTAATTGGCTCATGGTTCTGCAGGCTGTACAGGAAGTATAACAGCGGCATCTGCTTCTGGGGAGGCCTCAGGAAGCTACCAATCATGGTAGAAGGCAAAGGAGAGCAAGTGTAACACATGGCGGGCACAGGGACAAGATTGGTGGTGCCACACACTTTTAAATGACCAGATCTCAGATGAACTCAGAGTGATGGCTCACTTATCACCAAGGAGATGGCCCCCATGATCCAGACACCTCCCACCAGTCTCCACCTCCAACACTGGGGATCACATTTCAACGTGAGATTCAGGCAGGGACAAATATCCACAGTATATCACTATACACACATTTTTTAAAAAGTTAGTAAAAATAAAATTATTTACCCCATTATTCCAGGTCCGGGTTGCAGGTGGCTGGAGCCCATCCCAGCAGCTCAGGGTGCAAGGCAGGGCCCAGCCCTAGATAGGATGCTATCCCTTTATAGGGCACTCACACACAAACCCGCATTCACACTGGGACATGAACCTCACACGCATATCTTTGGGATGTGTGGGAAAACAGGAGGACCTGAAGAAACCCCTTGCAGACGGGTGGGAGAGTAGGCTCAATCCACACAGAGAGTGGCCTCCATCAGGAAGTGATTTTTTTTTCTCATCAATGTTACAAAGAAATGCTGTTGAGTGGAAAGTCATTCAAGGACCCACTGTCTAGCTGTGTTCTATTATTGCCTTCTTTGTTCATCTTCTTACAATGCTGGATCTGGGATAACTTTGCATTAAATATCTTTCTTATTTAATGACTGGCATCTATAAAAATGTAAAGCTCACTGGGAAGTCAGGGAAGCATTTTTCTGCTGACCTGAGGCATGATTTGCATTTTTAAAAATGCACGTCATAAGCACTTAGCTGGAGTGAAATAAACTTGCAGTGCTCTCAGAAACTGCAGCGTGGCCGATGTCACGGCATTTATGAAGTCTTATCAGTGGAACTCTTGTGGCTGTTACCTCATAATTAGCTTACTCAGTACATTATAATTAATTTTTATAATAATTTAATTTAGTTAATAATTAATTTTTTGGTTCTTTCACCCAACCACACTGGCAAAGAAAATCAGAAAAAAAAACCTATATTGATCAGGTTAGGATAGGCCATACAGCAGCATGAACAAATCCTGATATCCCAAAACAATCTAATAAAATAAAGGTTTGTTTTTTTTCTCATGTAAAGGTCAATGCAGCTCAGGTAAACTTACCCCAGCTTGCAGTTATGCCATTAGGAAAGCATAGTTGCCAAGCTGGATGGAAAGACATGGAATGGCCATGCTGGCTCTGAACCCCTCAGCTAGAAAGGGACACATGTCACTTTCCCCCACAACCATTGGCCAGAAGGAATCACATGACCCTAACCTGCATCCAGAGGAGACCAGGTAGTCCAGGGGTGCACACGGTCATGGGGTGAGGGCTATATGTCTCTGCCAATCTATGACCGTCATCCCTTTCACTGACTTCATTGACCTTACTGTGAAAGATGACGAAATGGAGGTCAAAGTCATCTGTAGCCAAACTGACCAAGACACTCTCCATCCTAAGACGTCTATTACCATCCTGACATTTTGCTTCTCTAGAATTTCCTAAAGGTAGGATCACTTTCTCTCTCTAAGACCAATTCTCTCAAGAATTTATAAGAAAAGAGGTTTAACTGGCTCATGGTTCTGCAGGCTGTACAGGAAGCATAACAACCTAGTGCAGCTACATTCCATTAAAGTCATGGCAATTTCAGTGAGTGACACTTTGAAGCCACATCATTTGTCTTTCTCTGGCTGACTTTCCTCGAAGGTGGTCAGGAATATTGACTTGCCTTAATCTCTTACTTCACAATGGGGCTTGAATTTCACTTTCTCAGATATGTTTGAGGTTAGTATTTGAACCAATTTGATTTATGAATATTTTACTCAAATAGACGTCTTGGTCTTTGAAATATCTTCCTATTGCCTTTTAAAAACATCTTGGCTGGACACGGTGGCCTGCACCTGTAGTCCCAGCACTTTGGTAACCTGAGGCAGACGGATTGCCTGAGCTCAGGATTTCAAGACCAGCCTGAGCAACATGGCCAAACCCTGTCTTTACCAGAAATACACACACACACACACACACGCATGCACACACACACACATACAAATAGGCATGGTGGTGCATACCTGTGGTCCCAGCTACTCAGGAAGCTAAGGTGGGAGGATTGCTTGAGCTTGGGAGGTGGAGGTTGCAGTGAGCCAAGATTGCACCACTGCACTCCAGCCTGGGTGACAAAGTGAGAACCCGCCTCAGAAAAAATATATATATATCTTTTTAGGGGGCAATGAAATAATCAATTCTGCCATCTTAGAGAGCTTGGGTGATTTGAAGTTACATGGCCAGATTTAGAAAAGTAGGGACGCCCCTTTATTCCGTTGATCTATGTTCAAACATTCAACTTTCATCTCCTACTCATAACACTTACTTCTTACAACATTGCAAAAATTATTTTTCCAAATGAAATATTAAAATTAGTAATATTAATGTGTCAGCTCATGTAAGCTGATGATTTTTTTTTAAGTGAATGAAATTAGCAGTCTTCCCTGCTCATCTTTTCAGATTGGAACAGAGCCTGGATTAAGATAGAAATGAATTCTAACCTCTTCATAAACTCTTCCAGATTCAAACACTAGACACAGACATGGCCAGAGATATGATGAGCTCTAATCTCCACACACCTATGGCTCGAGGTTCTAGGTGGTCAATGGAGTCTCCAGGGTTCTTGTTTGCAATGGGGCTCCAGGTCCTCCAGGAAGAGTGGAGAGGAGGACTTTGGGTCCTTTGATAAAAATTGGTGGATATTGAGAGCCAGGCTGTCTCATAGAGAAGTTGAGATTTATTTAGTCAATCAACAAACACTTTTGAGCACTTACTAGTGCAGGGCACTGTGCTGGAATCTCTTATAGAACAATCAGTTACATGAAGAAGAAAACATCAACCCTGACCTGTGAAGGGTGGAGACTGGTGAGAAAGAGGATGCTGAGGGAGACGGTGGGGGGAGAAATGAACTCCAAAAAATAATGATGACGAATGCTCAATTCCATGGAGAAAATAAAAAGCGTGTTCGTGCAGAGAATCCCAAAGGGAGGTGCTGTGTACAGACAAGGAATGTGCCTTGAAGCAAGGCCTGGAGGAAGGGCTGGGTCCTGCCCTGAACGCAGTCAGAGAGGTGCCAGGCAGGCCGCCACTGGCCATCATCTCAGGCCTGGGGCAGCCACCCGTGTAAGTCGATCCCTAGAGGGATGGCAGAACTTGACGACAACTCTCTGCCCTATCTCTTAGCAGATTACGATCGCCATGAACATTCTTGAGGACAACCCCAGTTCTAAGCTCTTCCTATGCATGATACAGTTAAGGAAACGGAGAGGTGAGGTAACCCACCTCAGGTCACATAGTTGTGGATCCAGAGCCCACACTCTTATCCACTCTGCCATTTCACTAGTAGAGAGGTGTGGTTCGCTCTGAGGAAAGGAAAAGCTCATAGGAGATCTCGAAACTTGGGGACAGGAGGAAGGAGTTCCAGCCAGTTCCTGGAAAGCTGTTAGAGCTGCCGCCCCAATGTGGCTGCAGACAAAGATTCTCACTGAACCAGGGCTCTTGATATTTCTCCAAGGCTGGAAACACAAAGGCTGAACCTCCGCCAGGGACGCTGAAGGGAGAATTGGAAAAATGAAGGGACAAAAGAGGAGGATCCTCTCCCACCTCTTAGAAACATGATCATTAATGTATTGCTCAGCCAGGTGTATTTTTCAAATGCCTCCTGTCCAGCCCAATTCCACATCTTGGTAGCACCCGGCAAGTCCCTGACTTAGCCAGTCAGACAGGGCTGTACCAGGGATGCTCCCAGGAGTCACCTGACCCTTCCTTTTCCAGGTCCTCACCCTTCTGCTATTTCGGTTTGGCATCTGAATTCTGACTAAGTTCTTACTCCTGTCCTTGACTCTTCACACGGAAATTTCAGTTTTCAGGTTGACTTCTGTCTCTCCCTCAAGGTGTGATCTTAGACTGTTCTAGCAGGTCTGCCCTGTTTGCAACAGTCGCTGGTGTACACTTCCTGCCCTGGTCAATCCTTCAAAACCCAAACTGTGACTCTAGCTGCTGGTCAGCACCAGTCTATTCCCCCTGAATTCTCCTGGGCATCAGGCTCTCTGTCCCACTCCAGATTCATGGAGACCATACAGGAAGCCTCTCTTGACTCTGACCTCCCAGGACTTATAGTCAAGTCATAGCAACTAGACCGACTGAAGGACAGTAACAGCGATTGCCAGAATCCCAGCTGCTCCCAAACAGAATTAGACACTTAAAAATCCACTTAAACTTTATAAGAAGAGTCTAAACACTGGACAATGTTACATGGTGGAGATGGGCAAAACACATCGGGGTGAGTGTATCGCAACCTTATCTTTCCTTTTAACCAAAATGTCCAGACACAACTTGTGTTTCCATAAGCACCCACATGGTTGGTGGCTATCTGAATATTTTAAGGCTAGGCACAAATGTTAGGCAGTGCAAAGAAAGGGAGAAAGGATGAAGAAAAACATCCAAGGGCAGAGAATAAAGCCAGTTTACACTTTCAGATGGCATTTCTTAAGTTCAGTTTGTTTTAAAGTTTTTTTCCTTTTCTTATGTATAACTAGACTTCCATGAGATGGTCAAGGTGGTTAACTGCAAGCATCTCTGAATTTAGGTAAAGCGTTAAGCCTTTTTTCTCAAGAGTCCACCCCTGTCTTCAAAAATACAAAATGGTGAGTGGCCGGGAGTGGCAGCTCACATCTGTAATCCCAGAACTTTGGGAGGCTAAGGAAGGAGGATCGCTTGAGTTCAGGAGTTCAAGAGCAGCCTGGGCAATATAGCAAGACCCCATCTCTACAAAAAACACAAAAATTAGCGAGGAGTAGTGATGCATGCCTGCAGTCTCAGCTACTCAGGAGGCTGAGGTGGGAGGATCACTTGAGTCCGGAGGTGGAGGCTTCAGTGAGCTATGATTGTGCCACTGCTCTCCAGTCTGGACAACAAGGAAAGACCTCGTCTCAAAAAACAAAAACAAACAAAATGACAGAATGAATCAGGAGACCTGTCTCTGGTCCTGGCCCTGCTGATGCTTGGCATTCGTCAAATCACATGACCTCTGGGGGATAGTTTTTTCCCACCGGAAGACAGTATTTTATATTAGTCAACTTGCAAGGTCCCTTTTCGTTCTAAAATTCCTGCCTCACTGTCATGCCTGCCAGATGCTGCCTGTGACACTGGCCATGAAAGGGCACTCATGGGTTGCTCATGAGAGCTGTGGAGGAAGAGTTGGAAGGAAGCTACGTGTGACCAGCTTCATGAACTGGTACAGCTTTGACTCAACTTGGCAACTTCCTCTGTGTGGCCTCCCAAGAAGGGCCACAAGAGCCACTTGGCGGAAACCTCACCACACGTCTTTTGCTTTACTCCCGCCTCTCAGGGAACCTATTCAGTGGGAAAGCTCCCTTGAGAATCTCTTAATGAAAAGGCCCCAGTCATGTGGCCTTTTGGCTCAGGAACTCCGTGTCCCCATTTTAAGGTACAATTTGCCACTTTGGCCCTCTGCCTCTGGCTTCCGTTCCTGCCCAGGGAAGCCCAAAGTTGGGTAAAATTGTGTGAGAAGAGATAGCCCCTACATGGGGCCCCACAGCCAGAAGGAAACAGATGAGAGGATCCTCGCATCTCCAGAGCCAGCCAGGGCCTCACTGTCCTGTTGGTTTGTTTGCTTCTCTATGGTGTGAAGCCTGACCTTCCCATCTTCCCGCTCTGTTCTTTATGCCCCACACTACTCACATTTGTGGCGATGTTGCAGGCATGGTCTAAACTTCGGGCTGGGATTTTATTATTATTGTTATTTAAATATTTATTTATTTGAGACAGGGTCTCATTCTCTCCCAGGCTGGAGTGCAGTGGCAGAGTCTTGGCTCACTGCAACCTCTGCCTCCCGGGTTCAAGCAATTCTCCCACCTCAGCCTCCCAAGTAGCTGGGATTACAGGTACTCACAACCATACCTAGCTAATTTTTGTATATTTTGTAGAGACGGGGTTTTGCCATCTTGCCCAGGCTGGTCTCGAACTCCTGGATTTGAGCAATCCTCCTGCATCCTCCCAAACTGCTGGGATTATAGGCGTGAGCCACGGTGCCTGGCCCCAGGCTGGGATCTGAATGTTGACCACATGAGATTCTCAGAAGAAGCCCTCACAGTAACAGGAACAAAGATTCAAATCTGAATCTGAGCCCCAGAAAGGATGAAAGAGGCTCTGGTCTGAGTAATTACGTCCCCTCAAATTTACATGTGGAAATCCTCACCTGCAAGGTGATGGTGTTAGGAAGGGGGGCGGTTAGGAGGTGATTAGGTTATGAGGGTGAAACTATTATGAATGGGATTAGTGTGCTTATAAAAGGGACCCCAGAGAGCTGCCTCACCCCTTCCATCCTGTAAGAATGAGGAGAGAAGGTGCCACCTATGAGCCAAAAAGGAGATTCCAAATCTGCCAGTACCTTGATCTTGGACTTCCCAGCCTCCAGAACTGTGAGCCACAGTTGCTTGTTATTAAACCACCCAGTTTATGGTATTAGCACTTACTTTGTTATAGCAGCCCGAACAAACCAAGACAGAGAAGTGAGGGTTCGAGACTGAACATAAGCACCTCAGTGAACCTTGAGGCAACTCCTCCCCACAGTTACTTTCCCCTCCCTCATCTTCCTTACAGCCTCTCCACTCCTCACACCGAGTTGCCTACTGAAGACACTCTGCTGATTCTTAAGTTCTTTGCCTACTGGGGAAGGGAGGCCCACTCAGCAGGGCCCAGAGAGAGGGGAGCTCCGGCATTCTCTGACTTCTCAAGGTCATGTCCTCCCAATGGCCTGAGCTCCCTTTAATGCACACTACAGTTGGTTGTAAATATGCCTGTTGAAATTCAGCATGAGGGAGTGGGCCATGCCTTGCCATGTTTTGAATGGTTGAATGGTGCTCAGTTCCCCCAGCGCCTTCTTCCCAACCGACATCTGGCCTGAGCTGCCCACCAAGCTCGCAACACAAGGTCTATCACTTTTTCCGACATTCTGGACCGCTTTGGCAGGTTGGGGCTCTACATTTCTAATCTGTTGGGAGGCTTTCTGGGTTTGAAACCAGGGGCTTCCCCGGAGAGAGCTCTACCGTGTTGGTTCTCAGGTCACTCAGTAACTGAGTCCAAGGAACAGCCTGTCCTTGAAACTGCATTTGCAAAGATATAACAGCTGAGGGCATAACTTATTTCTAAATTTCCTTTTTCCACCCTACCCTTGTTCTCCTAACTTACAAATAGTTTCCGAAATCAAGATTATACTTCTTCACCACACTACTGTCTCCAAGTTCCCAGAGGCTCAGGCTCTGGCTGTGGCTTGAAATGCCATCAGTGATTTATTTCTTGTTAGTATTTTGAAAACACTTATCAAAGGTCACCATAATTTAGCATGAAAATTCAACAATTCTCTCACATCCCCAGAAGTCTTCCTTTCAGTGACTCCTCCAAGCAGCTTTGAAACATTTGTTCTTACAACCCTTTGTTGAAATAAATAAATAGGGCCAGACTGCACTTTCTTAACAGCAACAAAAGCCCAAAGAAGCGGCATGTGTTAGGTGGTTCTACGGGTAAGATGGGGAAAAGAATCTCACTTGCCTGAGCCCAGAATTTGAATGGGGACATGCGTTTTCCAGCTGACCACGAGAAACAGGCTGTGCACACTTTACATCTCCCAAGCTCTCTGCCTGGCCTAATGAAGCCATCGATTTCTTCCTGTCTGACAAATGTTACAAGGAGACCAGCAGCTAGGAGAATGAGAGAGCAATCTTTTTATTTTCTGCTTTTTTGCTTTTAATTTTGTGTACTCAGGAAGAAATGTATGGATTTCTTTCTTCTAGCTAATCACAGCGGCACGGTTGTAACTGCCTCCCTTTCCCTTTAGTGCTTTGTTTTCCTTGGTTCATCACCTGGGGAAGGTATGGACATTGCTTTTCTCTAATGCATCTAACAGGGTTGGGGCCGTTTCAGGGAATGTTGAGCACCTGTGTTGGAGTCCATTGCAGTGAACCTGATGGCCTTGATTCATGGGTATTTAGAAAGTGAGAGGTGGATTCACCCGAAACCTATTATCAAAGTAAACTATGCCCCTGAGGAAGCGGGATTTTTTTTTTTTTTTTTTTGAGACAGAGTCTTGCTCTGTCACCCAGGCTGGAGTAGAGTGGCGCCATCCTGGCTCACTGCAACCTCCGCCTCCCAGGTTCATGCAGTTCTTGTGCCTGCCTCCCCAGTAGCTGGGATTACAGGTGCCCACCACCATATTTGGCAAATTTATTTTTTATTTTTTGTATTTTTAGTAGAGATGGGGTTTCACCAGGTTGGCCAGGCTGGTCTCAAACTTCTGACCGCAAGTGATCCACCCACCTCGATCTCCCGAAGTGCTACAATTACAGGCATAAGCCACCGTGCCCAGCTGGAAGTAAGACTTTTTTCAACTTTCATAAAACTTAGGCAGAGTCTATATTTACTACTACAATTTTCTCTCTTTATACTTCTTCCAAGAAAGACAGTTACTCCTTGAATCAGATCAAATTACCTCAATTGTGATTTGGAATCACAGAACCAGGAGTTTGAAGTGTTCTGAACATTAAGGGAAAGTTGGAACCTGGAGAGATGTTGACAATAATAACGTGTCCTAACTCTATGTGGAGTCAATGTGCATGATCTCATTTAAGCCTTACCACTCTATGAGAAAGGGCCCATCATCCACTGCATCTCAAAGAGACGGAAGTCCAAAGCAAGTTACTTATTCAAAATGACAAGTCTTCTGGGTCTGTCTAACTCAAGCCTATGGTCATAACCACTCCACATTATTGCTGTCTTCGCAGGTCCCACGTTTTACAAATGAGTAAACTGAGGTCAGAAAGGTGGGATTGTTCAACAGTTAGAATGAGCAGACTCACCCAGGACTCCTGACTTCAATTTCTTATCCTTCCACTTTGCCATGTTACAGGATGTGATGACTGATGAAGACTTGGGGTAAGGAGCAACTCTTTACCTACCTTGAGTGGAATGTGACTCACCCAGGACAGAACTGACCATTTATTTTTTAAGGACGATGCTGGCCGAGGCAGGACAGTGCGATGTGGTGGTGGAGCAAAGCGGATGGGGGCAGAGTGGGAGCAGCCCCTCGCCCTGGAATCTTTGCTTGGTGGAAAAGCATCTTGGTGATCCCCTTCCTGCATGTTGGTCTTATTCCACTCTGACCCTGGCCATCAACATCAGAAAATACTTTTTTTTTTTTTTTTTTTAATTTAGGGCCTCACTATGTTACCCAGACTGGCCTAAAACTCTTGAGCTCAAGAGATCCTCCTGCTTCAGCCCCCTGATTAGCTGGGACTATAGGTGCCTCTGGCTCACACTGTAAAATTCTTTATCTCTTAGACCTACCAAGGGCAAATCACCACGTAAGTGATTCATGTGTAGAAACAACATAATTTACCTCCATACAAGTCAATTTTTAAAAATTAAATACAATCATCATTCTCAAACAGATTCCAATGACAAATAGCTCTAGTTTTAGCTATAAAAGGGACTGGATTTTGTCCTTCTATCTTGCCAGACTTGGCTCTCAGAGACGTATTTGAAAATACCTTGGTCTTTGTATGGAGATTCTAAAAGTCCCTAGGTATGTGGATTTCTAAAAAGCTTGCAGGAAACTCTTGTGCTTCCTTTAAGAACCTGAGTGAAATGTGTGAAGTTTTGGGCTCCCTCTGATAACCAAGTCCAATCTTCTCTATTGATATTGTTGTTGTTATAGGCTCAATGGTGTGCTCTCAATATCTATACATTGAAGCCCCACCCCTGTACTCACAATGTGGCTGTATTTAAAATAGGGCCTTTAAAAGATGAAATTAAAATGGGTCATATAGGTGATCCCTGATCCAATCTGACTGGTTTCAATTTTTTTTTTTTTGCAACAGAGTTTCGATCTCATTGCCCAGGCTGTAGTGCAATGGCGCAATCTTGGCTCACCACAACCTCCACCTCCTGGGTTCAAATGATTCTCCTGCCTCAGCCTCCCAAGTAGCTGAGATTACAGGAGCACACCACCACACCCAGCTAATTTTGTATTTTTAGTAGAAGCAGGGTTTCTCCGTGTTGGTCAGCCTGGTCTCGAGCTCCTGAACTCAGGTGATCTGCCAGCCTTGGCCTCCCAAAGTGCTGGGATTACAGACGTGAGCCACCACACCCAGCCTGGTTTTGCTTTAAGAAGAAGAAATTAGGGCACAGACTGGTACAGCAGGAAGACTACATAAAGACACAGGGAAGACAGCCATCAATTGGGTTGGTGCAAAAGTAATTGCTGTTTATGCCGCAAGGCAAGGATCAAGGCCTTGGAAGAAACCAACCCTGCTGATAACATTGATCTCAGACTTGCAGCCACCAGGACTGTGAGAACATGAATTCCTATTGTTTAAGCCTGCCAGTCTGTGGTACTTTATTATGGCAGCCCTAGCAAACTAACACAACTGTGGTAAAAGATACACACCATAAAATTGACCATTGTAACCATTTTTAAGTGTACAGTTCAGTGGCACTAAGTACCTCCACACTGTTGTACAACCATTGCCACCATCCAACTCCAGAACCTTTTACTCTCTCCCAGCTGAAACTCCGTACCCATTAAACATTACCTTCCCATTTTAACTTAGTCATAAACCATATGCAGTGCAACTGTCTGCCTTCTGAGCCAAAACCACCTTTTCCCACTGGCTTCCAATGTAGGTGGGGTAAACTCAAACAGGGATGTGTAGTAACAAGTTGGTCTATACATTAGAGGGACCATGTGTGAAAATATCTGAATTTCTCCATTTTTGCATTGCTGATAAAGACACACCCAGAGATTGGGTGATTTATAAAGAAAAAGAGATTTAATGGACTCACAGTTACACATGGCGGGGGAGGCCTCACAATCATGGTGGAAGGTAAAAAGCACGTCTTACATGGCAGCAGGCAAGAGAAAGAATGAGAACCAAGCAAAAGGGGTTTTTCGTTATAAAACCATCAGATCTAATGAGACTTATTCACTACCATGAGAACAGTATGGGGGAAACTGCCCCCATAATTCAATTATCTCCCACTGTGTCCCTCCCACAATGTGTGGGAATTAGGGGAGCTAAAATTCAAGATGAAATTTGGGTGGAGACACAGCCAAAGCATATCAATATCCATTAGGGACCAGCAAGTGACCCTCCTAAAGGTACTGGGGCTTGATTTAGGCTCTGATCCAGACCAAGAAGTTTCACAGTTTACTAAGTCAACTCTCCTGCTTGCAGACAAGATAAACTAGCAATTGTGATTCATCTATCCTTCCAGAAGGCTTAACAGTCTCCAGGCAAGTGCTCTAATAAAATGAGTAATCGCCTTGCGTTAGCCGTGAGGAAGCAACAACAGCTCAGCAGCTTAAATAAAGGTAGGAGGGATGGGGAAACTAATAAATTCTAATACAGCCCTGTCACAAGCTCCCAAGGAGATTCTTTTCAGTTACCCTCACTGCTAACGGGAGCCAACCACACTCTGAAAAAGTGTGGGGGACTTTCCAGGATTTAAAGCAAAATAAACTATATAAGGAAACTGAGAAATCAATGGCGCTTAGACTCCAGGTCATAGTAGACACAGGTTTAATGAGAACACATCTACAAAGGGACCTGTACAAGTTTGTTCACCATTTGATTGATCATTTAGCTGTGGTGAAAATTTAAAATCAGGGTTCTTCAAGCAAAAATTTATGTAAACAACCTTCTTGCTTCTGCCTACTGCTCTGAGGGACACCTTATTACATAGACTGATATGTTCTCTGTAGATTGTTGAGTCAGGAGACACCACTTAAGCCTTAGCTACAACCAGAAAAAGTGGTTTCCTAGGATCTGCCATATCATTAAAGTGCATCGCTCCAGAAAGCATTGTGAAAGCTAAAGTCCAAATAACATTGCCACTGGACATTTAAGAGCTATGTCTTCAAGGGAGGTCAGAGTCTCTTATGAGTTCCAGGCATCAGCCTGAAGCTTAAACTCACAAATTTGAAGGGATTATCAAACAACAGTGTCAACAGAAAACAGCACTTGCTAAATGTCATTCACAAGCTTCTCCTTCAACCATAATTCTCAGCTAAATCGCCCAACCTCAGATTTGGATTCCTTGTAGAAGCTAACTTTAGTAAGATTTCCAGGGTTAAAATGGTTTTGAATTGGAATGACTTCTGCCAGTTTTGTGGTTGTTAAGTAGCAGCGTTCAACTTGGCAATAGTTGAAAAGCTGATCACTGAAAAGACAGCAAAATGTAAAAGAAACTACATAACAGACCTAATTATAGGCTTATTTTATTATTTTACCCTCTATATCCCTATATTCATGGTAAAGATGAAAAAGACCAAGGAAAACAATCCAGACAAAACAGACTATGAAAAAGATAAAACCCAGATAAAAGAGACTATGAAAAATAAATCCAAGAAGGGGAAATCTGTGGATTGGCTCTGTTTATTGGTATTCACAATTCTGGAGTATTTATTTTCTCCTGTGTTCAGACCCATTTACTCACCACCTCATAATTACAATGATTCCTTTGATAATGTGTAATGTTGGCCTTCACTTGTTTGTTTATAATATGTGTCATTTCAACAACTTTGTTACTTTGCAAGTTTGCCTGTAGGTCATTGAATCTGAGCTCTGGTTTTAAAATACCCAATTGTGGGCAAGTTTCTCCACCTCTCTGAGAATAATAATAATTAAAAATATCTATCCTTCATTCAGATTTATAACGGAGCCAGGCCTGGGCCAAGGGTCAAACATAGATCATCTCAATTGATCATTTGACAAGCCTTTGAGGAGTGTGCCAATATTACTGTCAATTTGCTAATGGGGAAATTGATACTTGAAGAGGTAAGTAACTTGCTCATGGTCAAACAAATAGTTGGTAAGTAAAGAGTTGGTGTCTCCACCCAAGCAGTCCAACTATCCTATTTTACTTCTCAGTTATCTCAACTATAAAATATGGGTAAAAATACTTAATGTATCGGGCTGTAAAATTTAAATGATTACTTATGTAATCAGTTCCACAGAGGCTGGTAAATAGCAGGAACTCAAGAAATATTAGATTGCTAATACTGTTCACCCTCCTACAGTGGCCAAAATTGTCACAATACCCATAATCATCAAATAAACTCTACCAACATGTACTTAATGGAAGTATGCCAAATCACACTTCTAGATAGTGATGGTGGTAACCGAAATTTATACCAACAAAACCCAATTTAAACTATTGTTGCAGTAGGCTGGGCGTACTGGTTCATGCCTATAATGCCAGCACTTTGGGAGGCCGAGGCGGATGGATCACGAGATCAGGACATCAAGACCGTCCTGGCTAACACGGTGAAACCCCGTATCTACTAAAAATACATTTAAAAAAATTAGCTGGGCGTGGTGGCACACACCTGTAGTCTCAGCTACTCGGGAGGCTGAGGCAGGAGAATCACCTGAACCCAGGAAGCAGAGGTTGCAGTGAGTCGAGATCGCGCCACTGCATTCCAGCCTGGGCGACAGAGGGAAACTCCGTCTTAAACAAAGAAACAAAAAATTGTTGCAGTCTAAAAACATTAATAAGGATCTCTCAGCAATAAAATATAAGTGTAGTGACTGTAAAACTTGTGTGGTACTATATGCATTGGTATACTACTTATGCTATATGCTTCTATGGTTGTAATATAGCTCCAGTCCTCATTCGTGTCTTCCCTTCCTGGAAAACTCCTATTCATCCTTCAAGGTCCCACTCAAATGCTTCTTCCTCTGGGAAATCTTCTCTTATACCCGCAGGAGGAGGAAGCTGCCCTCTCCTCTGTCCTACTACAAAATTGCAGGGAACCACATCCTAGGATATATTTGATACCCAGGTCCAACACAGAGCCTGATACGAAGAAGGTATACAGCCTTTGCTTATTTAATGAAGGAACACTTTCAACGTGCTGATTTTGAATTTGTAATAATCTAAATATCTAAGATTGTATGGAGTAGGGTTTAATGTGTAAGTATTGCAAAGTCCTTCAACACTCATTAGACTTTTCATATTAGAGTAAGTGACACCGCTTCCCAGCGTGATAAGAGTGAGGGTCAGACAAGCAAAGCAGGGCTGCTCCAACCCACCTTTCCTAGTTTCTATATTCACATTCTTGGGTCTGAGCCCAATTATTGTTTTCACAAAGCCCTGTCTAGGATTCCTGGTTGAGCTGGGGCTACAGGTATCAGCCTGTATTTCATAGGCAAGAGAAAAGATGCAGGGGAAAACACGAGCTTGAAAAGCAAAGTTCAACTGGGGCACCACTGGAGGCATTGGGGTAGGCTCTCTCTTCAACCTAAATGGAGTTTTACAAGATTTCACTAGCAAAACGGCTCCTGCCCATGGAGGCATGTGGAAAGCAAAATCCTAATATCCCTTGTTGCTCCCAACACTGCAGCTTCAGAGTGACACTGGTCTGTTCCCTGGTTCTACCACATGCTGTGAGACTATAAGTGATTGAGTCAACTCATCTGACCATCTGTAAAATGGGTATAATAATACCTCTCAAAGTTATGAGGTTTATATGAAATACCAGGTGTTAAGTACTTATTATAGGGCTGAAGACTGAATATGCTCAATAAATATTAACTCCCTTGTTGACTTCCTTCCCCCTTCACTTTTTCCACTGAAGTAATTTAACTCATGATCCGACGTCAGGGATCACTGCCAGCTGACTGGCAATCAATATATCACATTCTCAATTTGCCTCAACGTCCAGTAAACTAATCAAATGGTAATGATGATGTTTTGGGCTGAACAGGTAGAGTTGGGAAACACTCTTCTGCTACCCATTTAGTCAAAAATGCAAGATGGCGGATCCAAAAAATGCAAAATGGTGGATCCATGAAAGAACTTCTGAGTTCCCAAGATATCACAGCAGTGCAACATGTGGATCATTAGAATTCTTCTCATGTATCATGGTGCTAATTTAAGATCAGAAATTGCCCTTACTTATTCTGATTTCCAAAGTGTTGACATTCTCTCATCTAAGCTCCTGTTCTTCTTGGACTCCGTAAATGGATTTGTGTTTGGCTGGCTGAGAAAAGGAATTGCAAATGCTTGGTAGAACTTTCTTCTCTCATCCTCTCAACACTGAGAAACTCAAAAGAGAAAGAAAGGATATGGTAGCTTTTGATTCTATTCTCGCTCAACTATTTCTTAGACTGTCTCTTGAATGGAAGCACGGGAAGGACGAGACGCTCCCGTGTCCCTCAGCAATATTGCCAAACCTCCCGGCTGAGTGAACTTCTGCATCTTGACCTCTTGCCTTTCCAAGTTTTTGCTCAAATTGCATTTTTTATATTCATGCTGCTCTCTCTTAAGTAATGGCTTGAGAAACAATGTGCCAGGAAAATCAAAATTTTTATGATAGAAAAAGAGCTACAAGAAGAGAAACAAAACCATCTCCCACTTCTCAGTTAGTCTGAGTATCTAATAACACCCTGGAAGTCAAACAGCTGTGTTTTCCAGCAAGATGCAAGAGTCCTGGTGTACACCTGTCTCCAATGCCAGAAGTCACTTTCACTATTGCAGACATGCCCTTTGGAGGCCGTAATCTTTCCCCAGCATGAGGAGTATGAAAACCCTGCATGTGCTCTGTGTAAAGCAAGCCTAAACAAATCCACCCTTCAAAAAATCCATTTGGTTTGAAGGCAGGGATGAGACCAAGGGAGGGGATGGAGGGAGACAGAGTCCATACTGGGAAGCTTCCTGGATGGGACAAACTTATCAAACATTAGGAATCTCGTTGCCCCTGCTGCTGAGGCCACCAAAAGAAGTGAAATGGCAATGGTCACATGGCCTCCTGTTAAATGATTGGAACAACACATTTGCATTCTCATATAGACTATATTTCACATCACTCTTGGCGTTCTGCACTGTTAAGGTCAATCTCTAATAAAATTGCAAAGCAGGCAAAGTCTATCTTCTGACTTCACCCACCAGTGTCCCAATATTTCTTCTTGCTGCCATCTTGCTCTTTGACAGGGCCCCTCCCATGATGCATTCATGCTCTCAGGTGGTCATCAGGCATGGACCTGCTGAGGTGTAGACTGGCCGTTGTGCTCTTCCTCTTCTGTGTTTCTATAGAAATTCTATGTGTGTACATTTGCATAAAGAAACTGATCCCATTGCTGAGATTACAGCTTTCTTACATGTTCTGCACTAGCCTGCAAGTTCCCTAAGGGAAGAGGCTCTGTTTCCTTCCTTTTTGTATCCTCTCATGTTAGCATTGAGTTTTACAGTTAGTAGTTACAGAATGCATTTTTTAAAAAATGAATTGAATGAAGTGATTAGGATACTAGTTAATAACACCTTAAGTGTATTTTCTCTGAGCCACATAAATATTTCAAAAGATAACAAAGGACCACAAAATCTTTAGGATCCAAAGAGTAAGATGTCAATCAGTGGGAAAAGGAGAATGCACCCAACGACTTCTCAGACCCAATTGTACTGATAGTCACCAGCAACGCTTATAAATGAGACAGTTTCTATTGTAAAAATATTTCTCTTTTCACTAGTTAGGAAATAAGGTGCCTCTCCACTGCCACATCAAAAAGAATACTTAGAAATAAACCTAACTTGCTACTCACCACTCACCCTACTGAAACAGTTCACTCTACCTTCTTAAGACTGCTCTCTCTGCCAGTTCTTGAGGCCTTTTTTGCAAAGACCTGGCAGATAAAATGAATGACAAGTGCCAGTTTTGAGATAAATAGGATGTTAAAACCATAATTCTTTAACTTCAGAATTGACAAAACAGCTCTTATCCAAAAATCTCAAAGTGGCTTACACGCCAACCATATGAATTCTTCCTAGACTCCCACCAAGAAACAAGATGTTTATCCTTCATTTACAGAGGAAATTGAAACTCTAGAATAAATGACTTTCTACAGTGAAGAGATGGTGATGAAAAGACACTGGCCCTGAGAAGAAAGACTTATGCCAACCCATCCCCTCTCATCACCCTTTTCATCTTTTCCATTCCTTTTTTCAAGAAATACAAGTATGACTTGCAGAGTTTAATCAGGTTAGTTAGGAACAGGTGGATTCATAACAAAGTTCACAGTCGAACTTCCCAACAGTAAAGTAGTAGGATGCCCCGTTGCTCCCAAATCAAAATTGGAAATCTCCAAAGCCCTCTCAGAATGTACTGATATGGTTTGCCTGGAGCTGGAGGTGGTGGGGGCTGGAGGTAAGGGAAGGAGACAAAGGTTTGCTCAAATTAAAATCCAACTTAACATATGAAGGGAACTATGTGCAACTGTACACTGGGAATTTAGACTTACCACGGTCTAAAGAAGCCATCACCATGTGTTAATAATACCCCAGTAGACTAAAGGATGCTGCATTATGGAATGGAAGAAGAGCGATTTTGCAAGGCTTCATCTTGCAAGATTTTAGGCAAGATATGCAATCTTTTTAAAAAATATTAATTTATTTTTAAAATTTTTATTGTGCTAAGAACACTTAACATGAGATCTACTCTGACAAATTTTTAAGTGCACAATATTTTTAATTGTTAACAATATAGCTATTGTTACCTATAGGCACAGTGTTATACAGCATATCTCTAGAATTTATTCTTGCATAACTATAACTTTATATCTGGTAAACAGCAATGCCCCATTTCTCCCTCTCCTCCAGCCCCTGCAACCACCTTCTACTCTCTGTTTCTATGAGTTTGACTATTTTAGATTCCTCATGTAAATGTAATCATGCAGCATTTGTCCTTCTATGCATGGCTTATTTCACTTAACATAATGTCCTCCAGGTTCATCCATGTTGTTGCATATGACAGGATTTCTTCCTTTTCTTAATAATGAATAATATTCCATTATATGTATATACTACATTTTCTTCATCTTTAAATGAACATTTAGGTTGTTTCTACATCTGGACTATTATAAATAATACTGCAATGAACATAAGAGTGCCTATGTCTCTTCAATATCTTGATTTCAATTATTTTGGATATATACCCAGAGATGGGATTGCTGGTTTATATGATAATTCCATTTTTAATTTTTTGAGGACTCATTATACCATTTTGTATAGTGGCTGCACAATTTTCTATTCCCACCAACAGTGTACAAGGGCTCCAATTTATTCATATCTCACCAATATTTGTTGTCTTTTGGGTTTTTTTTAAATAAAATAACAGCCATCATGACAAATGTGACGTGATATCATGCTGTTGTTTCATATGCATTTTCCTGATAAGTGATGTTGAGCACATTTTCATATACCTGTTGGCTATTTATATGTCTTCTTTGAAGAAACATCTATTCAAGTCCTTTGTCCAGTTTTTAATTGGGTTATCATCATTATTTATTTGCAATTCAGTTGTAGGAGTTCCTTATATATTTTGGATTTTAATCCCTTGTCAGATACATGTTTTGCAAATTTTTTACAATTCTGTAGATTGCCTTTTTACAACAAACTAAGTATAAAAGTAATTTACCTCAACACAATAAAGTCCATATATGAAAAGCCCCCAGCTAACACCATCATCAATGATGAAAACTTCTAACGGTGGGAACAAAGCAAGGATGCCTACTTTCACCACTTTTATTAAATGCAATATAGGAAGTCCTAGCCAGAGTAATTAGGTAAGCAAAAGAAATAAAATGTGTCCACATCAGAGAGGAAGTAGTTAAATTACTACTGTTTCCAGATGATATGCTCTTATATATAGAAAATCCTAAAGACTCCACACACACACAAAAAAAACTCTTAGGACAAATAAATGCATAAAGTTGCAAGACACAAGTCAAAATATAAAAATCAGTTTTTTCTATACATTAATGATGAACTATATAAAAAGGAAATTAAGAAAAAAAATCCTATTTATAATTACATCAAATCAAATAAAATACTAAGAAATAAGTTTAACTAAAGAGATGAAAGACTTGCACACTGAAAACTACAAATCAAGATACAGGTAAATGGAAAGACATCTTGTGTTTATGGCCAGAAGACTTAATGTTGTCCAAATGTCCATAAAAGCCACCTATAAATTTATTGCAATCCCTATCAAAATCCTAATGGCATTTTTTATAGAAATAGGAAAAAGTCCTAAAAGTCATGTGGAACTACAAATGACCCTGAATAACCAAAGCAGTCTTGAGAAAGAAGAACAAAACTGAAGGCATCAGACATCCTGATTTCAAAGCATAATACAAAGGTATAATAATTAAAACAGTATGGTGCTGGCATAAAAACAGACATACATACCAATGGAACAGAAAAGAGAGCTCAGAAATGAATGCATATTTATATACAGTCAACTGATTTTGACAATGATGCCAAGAATACATACTGGGGAAGGGACAATCTTTTCAATAAATGGTATTGTGAAAATTGAAAAACCACACACAAAAGAATAAAACTGGACCCTTATTTTACATCATATGCACATATAAATCAAGTCAAAATTGAGAAAAAACTTAAGCACAAGACCTAGAACTATAAAACTTCTAGAAGAAAACACAAGGAACAGCATCATGAGATTGGGCTTGGCAATAATTTCTTGGATGTGATGCCAAAAGAACAAGCAACAAAGGCAAAATTAGGCAAGTGGGATGACTACAAACTAAAAAGCTCTGCATAGCAAAGGATACTCAAACACTTTTAAACCCACTCTCTTCATCTATAAAATGGGAATAATGGTACCTACCTCACATATCTTTGGCTCCAAAATAAGTAAAATATATGATAAATGACTTAGCACAATGGCTGGCAAATAGGAACTCAATAAAAGGTGTCTATTATTACTAGTGAAATTGATTTTTTACCCCAGTGTAATTACTGGACATTTCAGGAATGTGGGAGTTATCCACAGCAAGTTGAAAAGAGAAATAAAATGAAAAAACCCAAACTGTGATATTTTTCACTCAACCATTACTTCCTGAGAGTGATACTATGAAGAAAGGGAAGATTCAAGTTAAACCAGGGAATTCCTTCCTATTTTCAATTTTTATAAAGATAGAAAGAATGAAGAACATTTGCTTCTTTCTGGATATAGATTCAGAACACTGGAAATAACAAAGAGATCACAAATTCATACATTTGTAATACCATCTAAAATTTGTAATGACTTTCCAATTATCTTACCAAAGAGAAAACTGAAAATAAGGGATTGACAAATAAGAAAATTAGTGCTATTTCAATTAAAATCAGGTAGCCTGACAACAGCACATGGGTTTTATTTTGAAAAGTGTAAGCAGGAGGAAGACTTAAATATAGATATTCTGACCCAGGGTCCAGATCTTTCTACTACACTACCATGTATAAAAATGGCTAGTCATCATGTTTTCTTGGTTTGATGCCAAGAAAGCAAGGTTGGCTTAATAGAGTAATGTAATTTACCTCATTAACAGCTTAAAGGATAAATACCATCTGATCATTTCTGCAGATGTCAAAATAATAATTCAACAAAATATAACATGTATTCACGATAAAAATAAACAAATTAGAAATAGAAAAAAACTTCATTTTCCAGATATCTTTAAAAAGTATATTTATACAAAAACCTTTAGAAAGTAACACATTTAATGGCAAAATGTTAAAAGCATTACATCTAAGAGTAGGAACAAGCTAAAAATTCCCACCATTACTACTCCTACTGGAGTAGCACAGTAAGATAAAAAACTATATACATATATAGGAATTGGAATTATATTATTATTAATATAAAACTCAAAAGAATTAGTGAATAAATTATTAATAGGTGAGCTTAAAAGATTAAATAATTTGTTAAATTTAGTCATTTTAAAATGTGATGTATTAAAGCTACCATCATAATAGTTATACATACATATATATTTCTTAGGAATAAATCTAAGTACATATAGGTGCTTTATAAAGAAAATGAGAAAACTTTAATGAAAGACTACAGAGACCTAAATAGATATCTAAATAATTCATGGATAAGAAGATTTGAAGTGTTAATTTCCCCCAAAGTAATCCATGTATTCAATGCAATTCCATTGAAAATTCCAAAAGGAATATTTATGAAACTGGATGAGATGATTCTGCAGTTTATATGGAAACATAACTTGGAAGGAGGATTCATCTTGCAGATCTCATGCATTTTATGAAGCTATAGTAGTTAAGACAGTGAGATACTGGCATGTGTATGAGAAATAAGCCAATGGAATAGAACAGAGTGCTCAGAAATAAGCCCATGCTTATATGGAGATTTGTCACAGAAGGATATTGAAGACCATCAGGAAAATGACAGACAATTCAATCAATGACGCAGAGACATCATTCCAAATGCAAAAACCTTAAATGGCATATCCTCCTCATATGCTACACAAAATACATCCCTGGTGAATTTTATTATATTTAACAAGAAAAATGGGCTGGGCATGGTGGCTCATGCCTGTAATCCCAGCACTTTGGGAGGCCAAGGCCAGTGGATCATGAGGTCAGGAGATTGAGATCATCCTGGCTAACATGGTGAAACCCTGTCTCTACTAGAAAATACAAAAAATTAGCTGGGCGTGGTGGTGGGCACCTGTATTCCCAGCTACTCGGGAGGCTGATGCAGAAGAATGGTGTGAACTCGGGAGGTGGAGCTTGCAGTGAGCTGAGATCACACCACTGCACTCCAGCCTGGGCGACAGAGCGAGACTCTGCCTCAAAAAAAAAAAAAAAAAAACATTTTTTAGAAGAAATAGGAGTTTATGATCTTCAGGTAGAAGTTCTTAAACAAAACATTAATACATAATCCATTAAAGAAGATTTGTAAATATGGTTACATTAAAATAAAAAATTTCTGTTCACCAAAACGTATTAAGAAGAGTGAATACATAAGCCACCAAATGGAGATATTACATTTATAAATGACAAAGGATAAGTATCATGAACACATAACAAACTGATAAAAATTAAGAAAAAGACAAACAAGTGATAGAAAAATATGCAAAAGATATTGCTATGGTTTGAATGTGTTCCCCAAAATTCATGTGTTAGAAACTTAATCTCCAATGCAACAGTTTTGAGAGGTGTGGCCTAATAAGAGGTGATTAGATCATGAGAGCAAAGCCTAATAATATTATTATCATGGGAGTGAGTTGGTTGTCACAAGAGTGGGCTTTTTTGATCCTCTCTGCTCTCTTACACTTGCACTCTCTTGCCCTTCCACCTTCCACCATAGGATGATGCAACACAAAGGCCCTCACCAGATGCTGGTGCCATGCTCTTGGACTTCCCAGCCTCCAGAACTGTGAGCCAAATAAATTCGTATTGCTTACACCCAGTCTCATTTATTTTGTTATAGCAACACAAAATGGACTAACACATACAACAAACTGGGATTTTACAAAACAGTAAATGCAAATGTCCTGTGAACAAAAATGTTGTACTTCACTGATAATCAGGCAAATAACAAAAATCACCTAACACTTAGCATTGTATTATCACTTCACACTATCAGACTGGCAATTGTAAGTTTTGATGAAGATAGAGAAAAAAAAAAAACAAGCAATGCCCGTTGACCAGTGGTTAGAGATTAAAGTAGTACAACCTCTTGGGAAACATTTTGACATGACTCAAGTTTTGTTTATTCTAAGATCCAACAATTCCACTTCTTGGCATAAACCCTGGAGAAACTCTTGCACAGGAAACATAATTCAAGAATGTACACACAGTGTTGTCACACTCGTGAAAATATGGAAACAAGCCAGATGTTTATCAACGGTAGACTGAATCAATAGATGTGCTAGATTCACAATTGCACATTATATATCAATGTTAAGGAACCTCAAAGATAATGTAAATTTAAGAAGAAGGAGAAGAATACGTGCAGGATGATTCCAGTTATATAGAGTTAGGCAAAACTAAATGTATTACTTGGGAATAATTCCACAGTACCACTACCAAGAAAAGCAATGAAATTATTCACCCAAAATACAGACTGGTTGATACCTCCAGGTGGGGTGGGAGAGTGTGCAGTCAAGCAGGGACACCCAGGGGATTCCTAAGTGCCACTAATGTTGTTTCCTAACCATACTGGTAGTTATATTGATGTTTATTTTATTCTTCTTCTTTACACTAGCCATATGTTTGATATATTATTTTGTGCATATGATGTATTTTCTGATTTTTTAATATAAGAAATAGGCATATTTTGCTTTAAACCATTGTGATGTTAAAACTCAAGGTCTCACAGACCAGAGGTCCAAACTGCTTAGTGTGAACTAATAAGAAAGAAACAGGTAAACAAACATATTAGGTGTCCTCCACGTTCACAAGGCTTGACGAAGATACAATAATAAGGCCATATGGCTTTGCAGTAAATGCAATATCTCTGCAAGGTATTGCAATCCATAGTTCACTGACCCTCACTATAGGCGTGATTATTATGCTCTCTTCATGCGTAGTGTAAACTGGCCCCCAATTCAGGCAGATTCAAATGGACAAATCAGTGAAATGGAAGCCTGCAGTATTCTTTTAAAAAAAGACTAATAAAGACATAAAGGCATTTTCTCTACAACAGTGAGCACATTCTGCATTGCGTTAACCTGCTGACACTATTTGTAATGGCATAGAAAGGTCACTAAAGCCTAAATCCGCTCAGCAAGATTCGCTACCACGATCTTCTAAAAAACACGAGCTTTATTAAATATCAGCTCTCATCTTATTTCCAAGAAGGCAATCCAAAGGTTATGGTGGGCTCAGGTGTGAGGAGCGTGGCTATTATTGCGTCTTGCATTTGCATAGCATCTGCCCTCAGAATCATTCAGCACGTCTCCTTTACAGTCTCACATTAATCGGCAATCTATCCTGGTATCAGGGGGATGGGATAAGCTGGGATTCCCTGCTTTTTTTAAAATGGGGAAACTAAAGTCAGACAAGAAGACAAAGTATTTTTAGTAATGAGATTAATTCTCTCCCTCGTTAAAGCAGTAATTCCAAAGGATGTCAGCCTGTATGAACTCAGGCCTTGGCATAGTTTTACATGGAGTGGAAGAAATGAGGGGGCCCAACATCAACATGCTTGGAGGGCTTTGCAACCTTCCAGATTACCCCAGTGGGTGAGCCCCTTAGTATGGCATCAGGTACATGGGAAAGCCACCTCCTGATTTCACTCCTGCCTCCATGTGATGCCCTAGTTTCACTGGGAGGATTTACTTGGGGTGATGAAATACCTAACTTCCACTAAAGACCCAATTCACTTTTATTTGATTTTTTTAAAAAGTGAAGTGATTCACAAACTTCAAATCAAGAGAAAACAAAAGCTGATTTTGTTTCTGTTTTGCTTGTTGAGATGCACAGAGGAGAGATGTTGTAGTCACCCTAGTCCCATTTCTTGAGCTTTCCATTTCAGCTTCTGCTGCCTCAGTTTCTTCATGTCTCCCAATTCCAGACCAAGGAAACTGCTGCACTCAGCTCATAGTTTGTGGCAGATCCATTAGAGTCATATGCTAAGGGCATTGTCTGGAATCTGGGCTACCCCTTCTCCAGTGGGGACATGGTGAGAGGAGATGAGGAGGGGAAGGCGCTTACAAAATCCAGCTGCAGCACATGGGCTGTGGGTGGCTGGCTCTCCCTTAGGTGGAGTTTGGGAGAGGGGGAGTTGGCAGAAATAAAGCTTCTTGTTTAATTCACATCTTAAAGATATGTACTACTTAATGAGAAAAAGCCTCTGTATGTACTAACATGTACATAAATTCAACGTAATAAGCCTTCAAAATAGAACCGCTAGGTTATCTCAAAAATAATTTAAGAAAATGAAATGCAGCAATTTAAACGGGGTCAACATAAATGGGTGAAATGATCTTTTTCGAAATGCCGTGACATGTTATGACTCTCTTTGCCTAGGTGCTTTATTAAGAATTTTTTTTCCTATGACCGTTTCTATTTTTAAATTACTTAACAAGAAGTGACTTCATGGCTGTGGGAGAAAATGCAAAAATAATCACCTCGCCTGGCGAGGGGGGGTCTCTGGTCATAACTCACTTCCTACTCCCAGCAGAAGAAAAATAGAGCCAAGGGAGACTGGGTGATGTGTGCAAAATCTTAAGCCCTTTATCGGGTGAGAATATTTCCTGCAGAGGCCTCTGGCCAAAGTAATCAAATTCTAGCCTGGCTGCTCACAGCCAGGAACACGCAGATGGAAGCCCCAGGCCAGGGCTCCATAGAAAGAGCTAATATTTGATCTCCTGCTCTGAGATGTGGAGGGCAGAGTCCTTTGCCCTGCAGCAGAATTCTCTGCTCAACCTCATTCCCCTGGCTGTCTCCTGAGAACGGCCCTCCTGCCCTTGCCTCTCTCAAGCCTCTGGGCCTGTCCTTCCAGTGGTCATGTTTCTGACCCCCATGCCTTTGTGACTCGCCTCCAAACTGCCCTCAGGTATCAGCTGGCTCCATCTCCCTGCAGTGTCTGCAACACTCAGATGATCCCACGCATACCAGTGAAATGGGTTAGTATCGCTGATTCCTTAATATAAAAATGCTAATGTGGAAACCAAATGAGAAAGAGATCAAATGCTTGATGCCAAAAGGGAATTCATGAATTCCTGTCTATTTTCTCATTTATATTCTTGAGTCATTACCATAAATTACAACCACTCTCTCCCCCAATCCCTCGCCCACTTGGGGCATTTCTCCACCATAGGATCCTCATTTTTTGCAGCTCTGTCTTCATTATCATCTCAGGGAGGAAGAGCAAAGGGAAACGAAGCGCATACAACTCCCTTTCCCCCCAGTTCTCATCCTGTCCTAACTTAGTGAAAGGAAATATGTGGCCTTTGTGCTCCAGTCCTTCCTTCTGTGCCAGGGGAGACATCATCAGTAAATCACAGAACTCTCCGAGCCCAGACACAGTTTCTCAATACTTCTCATCATAGTGCTGCCCATGTCAGGGGCAAATGAACAGAAATAGCTCACAAGATGAAACCTATTTGTCATCTCCCACCAAAAACAATCCTGCCAGATCCAGAGAATGCCAGCTCTCCACAGGTACTTTTCAGATGTTCTCTTTCTCACTTTTTTTTTCTTAGAAAGGTCAAGAAGATATAGAAGAAGAACATGCCTATCACTCAGGCTGCCATTTTAGGAAATCATACTTGGAGCAAAAGTGATAGGTGTACTTCTAAGGCACATGACAGTCAGGTCATTACAGACAAACAAGGGGGAAACAGCCCCTTATCACATGCTTTGCTAAACTTCCATCCTTATTCCTGCAGCTCTAATCATATCACAGTGTCCAGAAGGATGGGAGTAAAATCCAAGGAGGCAGGCAGACCCAGGAGTAAAGTCAGACCATGAGAACCAGGGTCAAAAAGGCAGAGAGGGAACTCTGGAACCGTGTAAGGAAGTATGGATGGCTCATCATTATCAGAATCACTCCAGGAAACTTCATTTGTGAGGTGAACGAATATTGTCTTCAATGCTTCCTACCTCCCCAACACCCACTAGAACCTATTCTGGGTATCCTGGGTCCTCCTGACTGGACCCCAGGCCTTTTTCAAATTCCTGCATGTGTTTAATAAGCACCTACTCTACGTTAACCACTTTTTGTAAAGTGCTGTGTGTATAGAAAACATATGAGGCAGAGGACCTGTAACCTGGCCACAGACATAAGATATTCAGGACAGTTGATGATTGAGGGCCCAGGTAAGCGGCTCTGGGATGAGCTCCTGGGAGTCCAAGGAGACAGAGCCTTATGGTGACTGGAGACTATATAGCGGCCATGAATGGCGATATGAAGTGGTTGTATTTTGGCTAGGCTTTTAGGAGGTGAAAAGCCAAGATCTTAACATCAGTTCTGCCACAGACCAGCAATTAATGTTATCTCTCTGGGTTTTCTCAGCTGTTACACGAGGGAAATAAACTAGATCAGGAACCAGCACGACCTGAGGGCCAAATCCAACCCAATGCCTGTTTTTGTAAATAAAGTTTTATAGGAACATAGCCATATTTGCTTCTTTATCTAAGTTTGCTTTCACACTACCAAGACAAAGGTGAGCAGTTGTGACAATAATTGTATGTTCCACAAGGCCTAAAATATTTACTATCTGGCCCTCTGCAGAAAAAAATTGCCATCCTCTGCACCATATCAAAAACTCCCAAGATCCAGTGTCTACATGAATCTGACAGGTAAATATACACCAGTACACCAGTAAAGTAGGGAAGATATAAGAAAAATCACTGAATCCTCTTGGTCTAGTTTTCATCTTCTTAGTTTTGATTATAAACATAGCATACAGAGGGCTATTTCTCCACTGGAAGAAAAGCACAATGAAAAAACAATGCAACTGGCCCTCAGTCTCTGTGTGGGGTAGGATCTGTGGCAAACCAGGCAGGACACCCATGCCCTGCCTGAGGGAAGCCTCCACTCAGCTGCAAGAAAATACTGGCCCACTGTTGCCTGCTTCTGCGTGTTTTCTAGAGAAGCTACGAGTGTAGATTTTTATGTGACATCTCTCCACTTAAAAAAAATTAATTTTCAGTTTAGGAACAAGCCAAGCTCTCTGCATAACACCCTTGTCTTGTGGTGGCCACTTTTTGACCTTGGGATCAACACGTTGCTGATTGGCTGTGTTCGTGGCCTTTCTAGGGAAGAGCCCTTCAGAAGACAGGGAAGAACAGCAGAACGAAGGCCTCCCAAAGGGAAAGCACTGAGAAGGATGGAGGTAGCTGTTAGGAGCAATGATTAGGGGAGGAGGACACTCGAGTGAGGCAGGAGGGAAAGGGAATAATCTTGGGAGGGGCTCCCTTTCCGGATTGAAGCAGGAGGTAGTGTCTGGATTACTCAGAGGATGAAATGGTGTTTTGAGATCAAATTTTATGGTGGAGTTACCTAAAGTGTTGGGGAAAAAGAGTTTGCCAAAGGATGACCAAAGTTTCCCATTTCCCTGGGACTGAGCCATTTCTTTGGACACCAGACATTCAGTGATCAAACTGGGACAGTTCTGGGACAATGGACATTTGGCCAGCCTTGTAGAGAAAAGATGAGCTTTCAGAAGGCTACCCCAGTAGTCCAGATAGAAGGTGACAAGATTCCTGAGCTAAGGATATCCCATTCTGTTCTGATGGAAAACTTCTTGTCAAAGTGCCCATAAAAAAGAACAGTCTGCTTTGCTTTGTTCCAGGTGCATTTTAGCCATAGCCTCTGGCTGCAAAACCTTACCCCAATGGACTGGTTCAGCAGCAAGAACATGGCCACGTGGGCTGGCCCGGGGAGAAGCTATTGAGTAGGAGCCATCGGGTGCGGGAAGGAAAGCTTGCTGCCACTAATACTAATAAAGGCTCCCATGGAGGGGTACCTGCTATAGCCTGGTACTTCACTTAATGTTTATAAGGACCCACATAATGCAAGGATTGTTTTCACCCCATGTTGCAAGTGAGGAAGCTGAAAATGTTGAGTAATTTGTCTGTTGTCAACAAACGTGGGAGCCAGAATGTAAATTGAGCATCATTCCAATCTCCATTCCCCAGCACACCTCACCTCTCCCCACTCCACAGTCCTTGCCTCCTCTGTCCTTTTGGGGGCTCTGGCCATAAGCACAGAAGCCTATCTCCTGGGAACTCAACGAGCCGCCTCAGACAAGACACATCAACCACCAGAAAGGAGCCAGTAGCCTGAAGGGAATTCAGAGGAGAGCCACATGAATAATTAAGAGCCTAGAAGGATTGATCTGTCAGGGAAGATTAGAAGAATACAGTATGTGTAGTTTGGCTAAGCTGAGACCGAAGGAGGAGGCGTCTGGGAGTGGGGAGGGGCTAGAGCGCAGAGTCCTTGCAGAATGGGTGGGCTGTCCGCTTGTTATAACATGATGAAGCAGAGCTGGGAAGAAGACATGAGAAAGAGTAAGTGCAAAGGGAAGGCTGAAGAATGATTTCCCAAGGAACAAATTTCTCCCCAGAATCCACAGAGGAACTCAGTCTAGTTCCTCTAGAACTAGAACTTTTATACCTTCGTGTAGGAGCCCTACACGAAGGTATAAAAGCCCAATAGCTCTGTTTTTCCTCTTTCCAAGTGGAATGTATTTCCTTAGCAAAATAATAAATTCAAGTTCCTTGCCATATCTCTCGAGTCCCCAGGTCTTCTCCAGGTCTCTGACCTCTGACGTTAAACTGCTTTATTCTGTAACAGTCAACTCTGAATTACCCAGGAGAGAGAAGGCTTGGAGGTATGATGGGCTGATCTGAGCACTGACTTTGCCAGGCCCTGCACCAAGCACTGCATAAACTTCTCATCCTGTATTCACTTGCCCAAGGTCACATAAGTGGTTTAGACAGTCTGCAATTTTTAAAAAATTCCAAGCCCCACTCTTACTTATTTGTTTCTTAAGGCAATTTAGCATCAGTTCTGTCACGAACTAGCAATTGATGTTATCTCTCTGGGTTTTCTCATCTGTAAAGTGAGGGAAATAAGCACTTGGCCAAAAACTGGGTCTGTAGTGGCAACCAAGGCAGGGTTGGTCCCTACTTTCATGGGATGTATAATCTAAATGAGGAAGATAAACATTAAAGTAATACTTAACAGGTCATTGATGTAAAATGGTGAAAGTAAATAATGCAATGTTTATGATGTTGTAAAACAAGAAGACAGCTCCATCTAAGGAGACAGAAGGGCTTCTCCTCCAAGGAAAGTGTAAGAAACTAAGGCCAGAATGTTAGGTCGGAGGGGAGGTGTTATGCACTGAAGAATTAACATTACCTAAAGAGAGATCTCACCTTTTCCCTTTGCTACTGGGAGGTGATTTCTAAGCCCCCTGGAATGTCGTGTTTCATAAGGGTATCTCTGTTTGCCTGAGAGTTTTGGCCAACAAATGGTCTAGCAATGTGACTTACAATGGGAGCTTTGGGCCATGTTGTATTAGTTATCTAACCTCCAGGAGGGATGGAGAATAAAGGTCAGTCAGGTGAGAAGTCTCACATCCTGCTCGGTGTGACCAAGTCCCCTGTAAAAACTCTAGATAGTAAAGATCAAGCGAGATTCTCTGGTTGACATATTGTCACTCATAAACACCAGGAAAGTAACACTGGTCCTGACTCCATGGAGAGGGCAATGGGACTCTCATATTTTGTACTTTCCCAGGTATTCACTGTATGTGCTTCTTTTCTTGGCTGCCATTAATCTGTATCGTTCCCCTGTAATAAACTCTAACCATGGGCATAATAGACATTACTGAGTTCTGTGAGTCCTTCTACAAACTAACGAACCTGAAGGTGGTTTTGAGAACCCCTCAAACTTGCAATTGGTGTCAGAAGTGGGATGGTCTCCTGGGGGACTGTCCCCTTAAACTCTCACAGGTGCTGATAGAGGAAACGTCTCCTAGGCAGAGGGCAGGGTGTGAGACAGATGCCTCTATTTTACTTTTGACATTACACTTGTTTTCTCTTAATAGCAATAATTGTTTTCTGAATATACCCCAAACTCATTCTCTTTTATTCAATTGACTAAATATTGGCCATTACAAGAAACATTCTGCATCTAATGATTTCTGTTGGATTTTTTTTCATTTGCATTATCTTCTTTCTATAATCTCAAACTCTATTCATAAAACTATATTCCATATATAGTTCTTCTTTTTCTATAAGAAAACATGTTTTCCAATGTCATGGCAGGCTTCAGAAATGCTAAATTCACAAAGGACCAGAAAAGATTCATGGGCAGTAAAATTTGACACTGCAATTCAAGAAGGGGAAATTGAGTTTGTGATTTTTTTTCAAAGGTAAATAGAAATTGCCTGAAGAGTAGCCTGTATAACCCTGGATGGTTGGGTGCAGGTTGGAGGAATTCAGTGAGCAGGAGAGTTGAGCTGTCCAGGGACACCAGATACGAAGGGATTGAGAAAGGAAAGTCATTCCCAGGGAGTTTTTCAGACAAATCTGGGGAAAGAAAAGTCTGAAACCATCACCTCAAGGTCCAAATAGCTATGGAATAAATCCCATCGTAATGGAAAGGGTTTGATTTTTGTATAGTGCATTGGATGGTCATTCTTCTGAAGTCCCTTTGTGGATTTCTCATTTTCTCCAACCCTGTCCTTAAATGCCAATTTCCCTCCAGGGTTCCTTTCTCTATCCACATGCCAGAAGCCAACTCCAAGACATGACAAATCTTGACCACTAGAGGCTGATCTAGTTGGTTTGGGGAAAAAATACAAGTTGTAACTGTTAAGAACCAAACTTAAATATCAAGCAGAGCCAAGCTGGACTCAGCAAAAGAGATACACAGTAAAACATGTTGCCTCCATATAATGTATTTATTCAGGTCTTCTCACTTTGTATTAATGGAACTTTGTTCAAAAATAGCTCATGGTTAAAAGTGTGATCTCTGGAGTCAGACTCCAGCTTCCAACTTTGCCACGAACCAGCTATGCAACTTTGAGCAAGTTACTAAACTTCTCTTCACTTCAGCTTCCTTCAATACACAAAGGAGATAACAGGTTTTTATGAGGATTAAATCAGCTAACACACATGGACTTCTTAGAATAATGCCTAGCACATAATAATTTCACTAAAGATAGAGAATGGTAGGCTGAAGGCACCATTTTCTATACAGTCAGAGGCTGGAGTCATTCTAGTGTCCAAACATACAGCACAACAGTTTAAATCCTAATTCCAAAAGTTAGTACTAAGATATCTCATTAGATGGGCAGGAACTGTATACTTGTGCATCCTGACTGCTGATGGTCAGGTGGTCACCAGCCAAGAACATTGTCCACAGGGACAGAACTTGGTTAGGACTAAGCCCTATATCAAGGCAGAGGTCCAGAAAAGGGGGACTCTCAAAAGCAATATTAGACAGCAGGACTCTTCAGAAAAAAATGACTTTGATCTTGGAGGAGCAGGGGGTAGGGAAACAAGACATTGAAAAGATGGATATCTCAGGCAGGAATCCTATTCTTCAAACAATGTCAATGCAAGATGCCAAAACTTGCCCTATAGCAGCAGATCCTGGCCTCAGCTGCATGGTAGAATTCCCTAGAGAGCTTTTGAAAAACGCCAATGCCCACACTCCATTTCAAGGCAACCCAATCAGATCTTGAGTATGGGCAATTTTTAGAAAGCCTCCTCATACCCCTTAACCCCACGATTCTAGGGTAACCAGGGTTGAGAACCACAGCTCTGGAGTCTACCCAACTGCTTCTCAAATTTTAACATGCACAGAATCACCAGGGGTCCTTGCTGAAATGCAGACTCTGATTCAATGGATCGGGGTGAGACCCAAGATTCTGCATTTCCCACAAGCTCCCTGGTGATGCCACTGCTGCTGGTCAGTGGGCTGTGGGCGCTAGGGCCTGGCAGCACAGGCAGTGTTTGGGGAGAAGCCCAAAGTGGGTGTGAAATTATTATAATTTGGCTACCAAGTCCTTGGATTTGTGAGTGTGTCCAATCCTAAGCCCTACTAGACAAGACGGATGGAAAATCCATCACGCCTTTCTCATGCCCTGGGGTAGGCAGAAGATTACATTTACGGGCAGTCAGTGAATTCAGCTGTGCAGGACTGGGGAAGCAGGAGACAGGGGCTGACACAGGCAGCAATTGTAGCCAGGATGAAGGAGTCCAAGACTTCAAAGTAAAAGGAGGTAGAGGAGTTAGGGGAGTCTAGTATATGGCAGCAGTAGTTTTTTCCGCCTCTTCATTCCCCCTTACTTCTCACCCTTGGCAATCATCTTTCTGATTTCTGTCTCTATGGTTTATTATTATCATGGTTTATTATTCTCTATAATAATACATTCTAGTTCCTCTTATAAGTAGACCCATACGCTATTTGTCCTTTTGTGTCTGGCTTATTTCACTAAGCATAATGTCGTTAAGGTTCATCCATGTTGTAGCATATGTAAGAGTTGTCTTTATTTTAAGGTTGAATAATATTCCATTTTACATATACAGCATACCTTTTTCATCCATTCATCCGCTGATAGACACTTGAGTTGCTTCCGCCTTTTGGCCACTATGAATAATGCTGCTGTGAACATGGGTATACAAATATCTCAATATCCTGCTTTCAATTCTGCTGGATATATACCCAGAAGTGGAATTGCTGGATCGTATGGTAATTCTATTTTTAAATTTTTGAGGAACTGCCATACCGTTTTCCAAACAGCAGCTGCACCATGCTACATTCTCACCAACAGTGCGCAAGAGCTCCAGCTTCCTTAGATCCTTGCCAATACCTGCTATTTTCTGTGGATTCGTGTTATCATTGCCATCCTGATGGGTGTGAAGTGGCATCTCATTTTGGCTTTGATTTGCATTTCCCTAATGATGAGTGATGTTGAGAGCAGCCGTTTTGGTGAAAATGGAAACATCTCACTCTTGGCTTTATAGGCAGCGTCTCCTGATTTCTTGCTTCATCATACGCTTGTTCATGTTACCTGCCATGTTACCTGTCAGCATGAATGCTAGTCTTAGTCCCAATCTAGGTTAAAGAATGCTTGGATCAAGGAGGTGCCATTTCTCTCCTGTGGCCTGGGAGCACGCTGAGTCTGGCCAAGCTCATGGTGACTTCTCTGTTCATTGATTCTGTGGAAGGGTCTGTCTATGTCCCACCAGATCTCCTCCTCAATCATGCTACCACTTTAAAACTGTCTGCCTGAGGGCTCTGGGGCCAGGCAGTGGGAGAACTTTCTTTCCCCACAGAGCATATTACAAATACCAAATCAGAAGTGCTGGAGAATGAATGGCCCCAGAACTCACTCCACCAGTGGTGATGGGAAGATGGTGGATAAATATCCCGGCTGCATCTCCCTTGAGCTGGGATAACTCTGAAGTGTGTTCTAGGCTGTTTCCCAGAGTGGTCTGAATGTGTGGCAGATGCTCACAGTGGAAACGGGTTTGATAAAGCCTCCCTTTTTTGTTTCCCTGCATTGCTTTCCCACTTGCCTACAAGTGTTTGCTGGGATCGCTGCCTTAATAAACAACCTGAGCTTGAATCCTTACCTTAGGGTCCGCTTCTGGGGGAAACAAACTCAATACAGATAATATTATGCCTCTTTCAGCTACCAATACCTATTACCAGCATGTGTCCAGTCTTGGTCAGTGTGAAAAGCAGATAGTGAAAGATTTTTAGGTCCACAGAAATGCTCAGGGGAACCTGTGCTTTTTCCTTGAGTTATTTACCAGGTTCATTATTCACATTTCCCCAAAATACACGTGTGCCTAAGGGAGATTGCTGTGTCCCATATCCTCACCTCTAGTTACAAAATACACTAAGGTAGCATACTGCACACACGAAATTGCTGAAAAAAAAAATGAATAGATTATATATCTAAGAAATATGGTTTGTACTCTCTCCCATTAAATATACTTGTATCCCCAGTATAACAATGTAACATATATTGGAATCTACAAAGCTCTCATGCCAAGGAAACATCCTTGGAGAGTTTAACGCTGGTAATAGAATAATATACTTGCTAATCAAGGCAATCTTTAAGGCCAGATGGTGTCTCTGTTGGACTCTTCTTGGTGGTTTTCTATACCTTCATAAACCTGGTTCTTGACTGTTCTACAGAGAGTGAGACTCTATAAAAATTCTCTTATAAACATATATGCGCACATATGTTCATTGCAGCACTATTCACAATAGCAAAGACATGGAATCAACCTAAATGCCCGTCAATGACAGACTGGATAAAGAAAATGTGATACATACACACCAGGGAATACTATGCTGCCATAAAAAAGAAAGTGATCGTATCCTTTGCGGGGACATGGATGGAGCTAGAAGTCATTATCCTCAGCAAATGGAGGAACACAAAATCAAATACTGCATATTCTCACTTATAAGTGGGAGCTGAATTATGAGAACACATGGACACATAGGGAGAAACAAAACACATTGGGACCTATTTGGTGGATGGGCAGTGGGAGAAGGGAGAGCATCAGGAAGAATAGCTCATGGATGCTAAGGCTTAATACCTAGGTGATGGGATGATGTGTGCAGCAAACCACCATGGCACGCATTTATATAACAAACAGGCACATCCTGCACATGCACCCCTGAACTTTTAAAATAAAATACAAGTTAGAAATTTAAAGTGGGGAAATCTTTTTTAAAAAAGAAAGAAATTCTCTGTTCACACAACTGTTAGATGAGAAACATAAAAGTTTTTCCTGTAGGAAATTATATACATGTTTTAAAGCAGAAGAGTAAAAATTCATATTAGCCAAGTCCAAAATAGAAAAAAGGAAGGAACGGTGAAACGCCTGTTGCCAACACAGAGAGGTCATCTGAACTATCATCGTGGGAAAGTAAAAGTTTACCCGAGAGAAGCCCACAGATGCTCCAAAATGGAGCCAGAAATAGTAACCAGATAATGCTTATAATACAGCAAACAGCTGAGCAAACTGAGATGACACAGAATCTTTTTAATGCTCGTTTCAAGGTTATAGACATTATAATAGCAGGTCCTGAGCAACTCTGAATTTCAATATATGAAAAACACAGGCCCTCTCTACCAGGCCTCTGCTCATTTTCTCCATGGAAAAGAGTTTTGGGAGTCTGTTCTGATATTTTATGAAGTTCATTGTTTGATCCTATGCCCCTGTAAGGGGAATGCACTAGTTATAAAAAAGAAGAAAGGTGGAGATAATGACTCAGTGGACATTCAGTGGAGGTTTCTCTGTTTAAGGGGTAATGGTTGAAAATTTTGTTTTAAATATCTCCAGCTCTTGAAAAGGTAAAATGATTTGTCCAGGATTTTAAAGCCATGATTTTACTTTATATATTCGAAACTCTGAAACTAAAGCAATTTTAGTGTGTATGGGGCGGGATGGGGAGAGAAGGCAGAGGAACTAAGGACAGGTACAACATTTAGCAAATTCATAATCCTATAAAGAAAACATTTTTAGCTTCCAATAAGACCACACTCCTACTCCTAACATAGGAACCAGGGAAATGCAAAACATATGAAATGCAACTACATTGATGACAGGCAAATGCTTCTGCTGTTTACAAATCCATTCTCATGTATTAGCCATTAATATTGCTTATTAATTTTCTTTGATTCATGGTTTCTGACCTCTGATACTTTTCTTGGAGAAAACATTTGCATTCATTTGTCACTAGAAGCAAAATATGCATTCGCAAAGCTACTCATTTAGAACCCAAGAATGAATTCGAGAAAAGTATACAGAGAAGAAAATCGGCACTGCAGGAAGGCTCAGGGCCTTGCGCGAAGCCCTGTTAGCCAATCAGGGAGAATGTCCACAAGTGAGAACTCACTCCCCTCAAAAATTAGCCATCAAAAGAAAAAGAGGATGGGCGCATGACAGATCTTATTTGTCCTGGCTTGAGGTTGTCATTAGTGACATTCACACAACATGTTTGAAATCTATCTTGAAGAACAAATGCTAAGCCTCTGTTTATTCTCTTTTTAATTCCACACCATCCAGAGCCAGAACTACAAGCCCAAACTCTGTCCCTTTGATTGGAGCATCTCTTTCACCCGCTACACGTGTTCAGCTAACTGCGGAAGGAAACCTACAGGCAAGAAACAAAGTGGTCCTTCTAGCTTGACACCTTGTGTGATAGGAATAGTCCAACTCCATTGGGGGGCTTTCAGAAATAAGGAGAAGAGATTGGGATACCCCACAGACAGTTTTTGTCCAGTTACATTTATATGCTTTCTCAAGCATCCCCTCTCACCGAGCTCCACGGACGATAAGGGAATCAGTCTTAAAAGAGCCGCGAGTTACAGGCACACCTGAGAGAAAGAGATGTTTGTATTCACCTTAGAACTGACTCTAGCCCTGGGTCCTAGTTCTTTACTGGGGTCCTTACTTCAATTTCTCACTCTCTACCTTCTCATTCTTTTCCTCTCTCCACTGGATTCATTATGAGATGAGTTGTTGAAGGCTGGTGGCAAAATCTGTGCGGCAAATATGCTAAAGTACATAGACAGAGTCTCTCCCTGCTGAATTGACAACTACAATAAAGGGAAACGCTAATTTTCAGGGTTTGGAAGCTCAGTCTTTCAAACAAAGGAGGACTTGCTCAATGAAGTTGCATTTCTAACCCTTTAGCTAGAGTCAAATGAAGCCAGTTTTGAAGAGCATTTCAAACTCTATTGATGACCAAATTGCACTATTGATTGATACCAACTGTAAACTCGTGGCTCCTCATCCACATCCCTTTAATTGGTCTTGAATGACACTCTTTTAAATGACTTTGGGAAGTGAAGGGGAAGAAATGTGCCAAAGATAAATTGCACAAAGAAAATTTACATCTCGTCTTTGTTTCATTTTTTCTGGCATGGATACTGACTACCAATTTATTATTATTTTTTTCTTGAGGGAAGTAGTGAGAATATGAACAGCAGTCTGGATTTTTCTTGTTCTGTTTCCATAATTAGAAAAATAGACTAAAATTATGCAGGAGCAGATTGAGGGAAAAATACAACCTGCTTTCCTATGATTTAGTGAACTCTTTTTTGAATTCAAAGATATCCCCTCCCTCCCCTGGCCCCTATACATGTCGTTTTATCTCTGAGTAGTTACTGTACCTCTTTTAAGTTTATTCTCAGGTTTAATGACAAGAGCATTCTTCAAAAAGCTTTAAGCCATGAAGTGTGTTCATAATCACATCACTATTTGTTTGAAAACAATGTACTGATACCCTGCTGTCTTCCCAGTAGGCCCAGGCAATACAAACCAGTCCCCCATAATCACACGGTACTTACAAAATCAGGTTGGGCTTGAAGAAACTGGTCAAATTGTTTTCACATAAGTTGAAAACGTGACCTACCAAATAACCCATTGGTTAGTTATCCTACAAGATGCTGCTAATACGGGGAACGACTATGAAAATTCATTCAGCCCATGCATTTTTAAATGTACCTGGAGAGTTATTCAAAGATTCAGTGGTATTTCCACTTAGACACCTGCCTTTCCTTCCGTCTCCGTTTTTGTTGAAAAAATAAAAAGCGCTTTATGTAAGCCTAGATTCAAACCACAATCGGCTCACAGATAAAGATGTTAGGGGACAGAGAATTTCTCAACATGCAATCACTTTCAACAGCATCGCCTGTTAAAAATCGTACACGTAGACTGGGCATGGTGGCTCACGTCTGTAATCACAGCTACGCAGGAGACCAAGGTAAGAGGATCACTTGAGCTCAGGAATTTAAGACTAGCTTGGACAACATAGTGAGACCTCATCTCTAAAAAAATTTTTTAAATTAGCTGGGTGTAATGGCTCACATCTGTAATCCCAGCTACTCAGGTGGCTGAGGCAGGACAATCGCTTGAGCCAAGGAGGTCGAGGCTGCAGTGAGCCGTCATCATGCCACTGCACTCCAGCCTGGGCCACAGAGGGAGACCTTGTCACAAAAACAAAAACAAAACAAAACAAACAACAACAACAACAAAACCGTATAGAGTCACCAAAGACTCAGAGAATTAGAACTTCAGAGGTTAAGGCTCTGAAACATGGATTTTATATAAACTTCCAAGGCAGTTCTGGTTCATTTAAGTTCTGAGAACCCCCGAGGTAGCCACCAGTCATTAAGGCTTCACTGAGCAGCATTCGAACCCCAGCCCCCAGGCCCCCCTCCTGCCTCCGTATCTAACAGTGGGTCCAGTGTTTTCACCGCTCAGGCTCCGTATGCCTCCCTGAAGACTTGCAGTCATTTCCTAACTGATCAGCCCACGACAATTTCCTCTTCCCAACGTAGTCTTCTCATCACGTAACTCCCTGCTCAAGAATCTGTCGTGAATCCTTGTTTCCTTCCTATTTCGAAACCTATTCTTCAGCTTTAAATGTAAAGGCTGAAAGAAAATCCCTTCTGGCCTGAGTCCCTCACCGTCCCCTGCACCCTCCCCGCATTCCCTCCTTCTGAACCCCCAGCAGGACTGGCCGTTCTTCCAGCACCTGTGATGTCCTTCGCCCTCGTGCATCTCAGTGCTGGGGTGCTGCTCTCCCAGCTTCTCTAACCCTGTGAGTTGAACCCCAGTGCATCTTCGAGGATCCTACCTTGGATGTGGCCCTGCCTCCCCAGCTGGCTGGGATCTGCCTCGGCTTTGGGCCTCTGCAGCATTTTGCTCAGCCTTCCCTTGAGCTCTAGCCTTATTGGGTTTTGTTGTTCATTTCTTTACGCACTCAATTTGGCCTTCACTGGCCTTCAACTTGCCCGCATCCTAACTCCCTGAATGAAGGAGCTCTCCTGGTTTGCTTTTCACTCCCCTCAGGCAACTAATGATACAGGAGCTAGAAAGAAATTATTTAGGCAGACAGTGAGGGTCAAAGAGTCCTCGGCAGAATTTCCCTTTTAACAAAAAGCAGCCCCAGAGTAATTTCTTTTCTAACAAAGAGCAGCCTGAAAAATTGAGCTGCAAACATAGATAAGCAAGCTGAAAGCTTGCACGGGTGAATGCTGGCCGCTGTGCCAATAGGAAAAAGGCTACCTGGAAGCCAGGTATGTTCAACATGGAGGTTCCATCCTCCCTTTTCTTTGTCACCACGTGTACAGTAAAGAAACAAGCACAGGGCCGGCCAGGTAGCAAAAGCATCTGCATAATAAACTATTAGGGTGGGGGCTACCAGAAATTCGTGCGCTATGCAAAGGGCACACCTAGCCCGAACCAGTTTTTTGTGCCCTATGCAAATGGCACACCTTGTCCAACCAATCTTATGTGCCCTATGTAAATCAGACACTGCCTCCTAAAGCTCAGCTATAGAACCCCTTGCATTTCACCATGGACCAGAAACCCATTCAGGACCCCTCTCTCTGCAGGAGAGAGCTCTTCTCTTTTCTTTCACTGTTAAACTTTCTGCTCTTAAGCTCGCTCCTTGTGTGTCCCCATCTTAGTTTTCTGTGGCTTTGAGACAACAAATCTTGGGTATTTTCCCCAGCTGAAGGATGCCGCTTCACTAGCATGGGGTTCAAACACAGCAGACCCTCAATGAGAGCTTACTAGATTGTTTCATAGACTCTTCTGTCACCTTCTTTACATGTCCCCAAAGTGGTGTTTCCTGGCTTGCATCCCTCTGTGTGTCCGTGGCCACCAGTGCGCCAGCAACAGAGCCCTTTGTGGTCCCACACTTGGAATCCCACACAAGCCTCCCCACCTGTCTCCTGAATTTCCACCTCCTCCTCCCCCACCATCGCAGTCCCTAATTGAAGAAGAGCTTCTTGAACATCTCCCTGAATCCTGGAAAACAGCTATCTCGACCTTTGTAGAACTGACCAATTTAGATAAATTCACAAAGCTTTGGAACATAAGAAGGGTCACATTTTCTAAGAAAGTTTCAATGCCAATTCAACCGGCTGAGTGTGAGATCCCAGAACATGAGCCATCTGGTTCTATAGGACCATGCTGCATGCACTACACATCCTCTCTCCCTGCAAATGCCCTTTCCAGTATGTCCAATTCATTTTATATTATTTCTTATATTTTTCCTACCAAGCATGGCCTTCTGCTACATGGTACCCCCCACCCTCCCACCCACACTCATTTCTGCCATCTCTCACACTCTCTCTCCCCTCTCCATCTTTGCTCACCCTCCAGCTCATGCCTTACTCAGTTCCAGGTGGTCATGGCAGCCACGTCTTGCTCTCCAGGGCTGTTCCATCTTCTCCCTCCTGCCCCACAAAATCAAGCCAACCCCCATCTGTCTCTCAGAGGTTCCTGACGACTCCTATGCAAAGTGATCTCTTCCTTCTTTGTATGTCCAAGCATGAATAAACTATGTAGTTGAGCACTTACATATTCCATTTCATCTGGCCTTTTGTTACTCAAGTTTTAGAGAGTATCTTGATTTTTCAACCCAGAGCATAAGGTCATTGAAGTTAGGGACCATGTCTTAAAATTTTTCTTATATGGAACTCCCTGGTGTTAAACAATTACCAGGGCTCAGCATGTATTCATAGATGAAATTTCAATCTTAGATATCTGTTCAGTAAAATGTGCAAGGTTTCTTTGTGCTTTAGGTTTAAATTAATTTCATCTTTGAAAAGCGTAATAAACCATTTCCTCAGTGAAAGTAAGAAAGAGCGGGGAGCGTTCTGAGAATAGGAATGAAATTTGGGTATGATTCTTGGGATACAAAATTAAAAGGCCATCTGCCTTTGAGAGGCAGCAGATGTGTAATTGATATTCACTGCTCATTTGCCACTTGAATTCTGTAGACATTTAATGCTGTAATTGTTTACACAGTAAGATTCTTAACACCCTTTGGAGAATAGCTCACTTTTCCTGTAGTCCCCATACTTCTGATCAGCCTATTAGAATCAGTTCTCATTTTCCTGGAGCTTCAAAAGTAGAATTAAAACCTAATTCGCATGATATCCCTTTGAGGATGATAATTTTATAATATCTACAAAAATTTAAAACGATATACCTTTGATCCAGCATCATCTATTTAGGAATCGATCCTACATTATACACAAGCCATATGCACAAAGATATATGCACATAAATGTTCATTGCAGGATAGTTTATAATTATAAAATATTAAAAATAGCCTAAATGTCTATCAATGAGGGATTGATTAAATAAATTATGAGTCATTCATACAATGTAATACTAGGAAGCACTTACAAAGAATGAGGTAGCAAAACTCTATTCTATTAAAAAAATAAAAAAATTAGCCAGGTGTGGTGGTGGGCACCTGTAGTCCCAGCTAATCAGGAGGCTGAGGTGGAAGGATCACCTGAGCCTGAGAGATGGAGGCTGCAGTGAGCTGCAAGTACGCCACTGCACTCTAGCTTGGACAACAGAGTGAGACCCTGTCACAAAAAAAAGAAAATAAATAAAAAAGAATGAGATAGCACTATTGGAATTGACAAGGGAAGATGTTGCATATGTGCAGATAATTTCCAGAAGAATACACAAGAAACTAAAGTATTAAGAATCTGGAGTAGTAGGGAAACCTGGTTTTAATGTATAACCCTTTGTATTTTTTTAACTTGTAAATGTATTTTTATTGTTAAAAACTAAGTCCAAGAGTGGTGGCTCACACCTGTAATCCCAATATTTTGGGAGGCTGACATGGTAGAACCACTTGAGCCCAGGAGTTCCTGACCAGCTTGGGCAACATAGTGAGACCTCATTTCTACCAAAAAAAAAAATTTTTTTTTAATTAACCAGGTGTGGTGGTACATGTCTGTATTCCCAGCTACTCGGGAGGCTGAGGTGGGAGGATCACTTGAGCCCAGGATGTTGAGGCTGCAGTGAGCTATGATTGCGCCTCTGCACTCCACCTTGGGTAACAGAACAAGACCCTGTCTCAGAAATACATAAATAAATAAAAACTAATTTAAAAAATTAATTTGCAAAAAATGATATTAGCAGTTAAAAGGATTTGGAACCAATATTGGAATGGTTAATTATCTACCAAGAGTTTCAGAAACATCTTTGTCATATTGCCTCTTTGTGTACACAATCATAACTGAAATTATAATGCTTACGAAAGAGACAGTGTTTTTGTTTTTCTATTTTCTTTTTGATCACTAGATTCCAGCCATTTGGTAACTATTATCTCTCAGATTTGGACAGGAATCTGATTGGTGTCAGCTGTGTAAAGAGAGATGCAACAGGGACAGATGTTTGTATGAACAATTCTTTCACGTAGATCACTTTCATGGAATGATGACTATATTTTCAATATTTTGAAATCCCCCTAAGAAACTCATGTAACAAATAAAAGAAAGCATCTATCTCATCTATTCTATTCACAGACCTATCTATATCCACACTTATCTAGAAGATTCTTTTGGTTGTCTGCACAGCAGCCATTACTCTGTATATTCTTCCCTACAGGAAGAGCCTAAAAATGCAGCTACTCTTTTCCCCAGCCTCCATGATAAGTGCCTTGTGTATTTTTCAGGATTGTTAGTTGCAGACAACAAAGTCCACCCTAATTAGGTTAAGCAGAAAGGGATTTACTACTGGATATTAGACAGTTTAAGAACACATGGGAAAACCAGATAGCCAAGCACATTTGCCAGAAAGCCAGAAGAAATGCCCAACCACAGCTCAAGACTGTTACAGCAAAGATGCCACTATTGTCATTCAGCCACCACCTCTGACACTAAAGAGCAGACACTGGCACTTCCACAGGAGCTGGTCCAAAATAACCTAACACATTTGCCACCTCACGTGCAAGAAAATCTGATCCACAACTGTTCCTTCGAGCTACTCACTTTCACCTCACCTCTCCATGGCTGGCACCAGTGAGCTCGCATGGTGGAAGTCAGGCCACGTACAGGACCCTAGCTGTAAGGAAGGCAAGAAAATGTATCTTTTAAGATCCCCACCCTTTATAGTTTAGGAAGGCATCCTGGTGAGGGGTTATGGGAGGAGGCTATGTGAGCTAACCCACCCTATTTTGGCCAGTGAAAAATAAGGGGAAGTGTTCTGGGGAGCTTCTGGGAGAGATTTTCCTCCCTGATAAAAAGAAACACAAGGAGAGCTCTCTTTACCACTCCTCCTCTTTCTGCTTTTGGACACAGGTGCAAGGGATACGATGCTTAGAGCTGCTGCAGCCATCTTGGAACCATGAGGGGAAGCACTGTCAACATCTACACCCACTCATATTTTTCATGCTACAATCTCTCTGAGCTTCCTTCCTTGAGTTTATAGCAATATTCACCGTTTTCCCATCTCTAAAATCTCTCCCTGGTTTCATCCGACTCTTCAGGCTACCATCCAACGTCTTTCCTCCCCATCGCCTACAAATTTATTCTCTCTATGTTTACTCATTCACCTCCTATCTCCTCCTCATTCACTTGCAGCCTGGGTCTGAGTCTATTATACTCAAGAAGCATCTCACTATAAGGTCACCACTGCCATGTGATTGGCAAATCTTATAGTTTTTTTTTAATTTTTACTTTCCTTTATCTCTCTGCTGTACCTAACTCTTCATCACTTCTTTTTTGTCTTTCTTGAAAGTTTCTACCCTCTTTATACGACAAATTATATTCTCCTGGAATTCTAGTTACCTTTCTGACTGTTCCTTTCTTTGCCTTTTTTATGGACTCTCGTTCCACTCCCTCCCCTTTCAATGCCTCATCCATGGATCCTGGCTCTTCTCTGTCTATTCTCCCCAGGTGGTTTTCATCCTTTCTAACCATCACCCGAATATTGATGACCCTGAATATGTATGTCCAGCCCATAATCTTCTCAAGCTTCACATACATACCTCTAACCACAGCTACATACCTCCACTAGAATGTCTCATGGATCCTTGAAATGAATGTGTCCAAAAAAAAGATATCATTAGTCCTTAGAAACCTATTTCTTCTGTGATCTCCACCTTCTTCCTCACCCAACATAAAGATCTGAGGTCATCCTTGCCTCCTCCCTCTGCCTCATGTATGCGAGTAAAAGCTAATCAACTGCTGATTTCACCTAATCATTTCTTACCTGTGTTCCTACAGCAATTTTCTACATATCACTGGCAGAGTGATCCAGTCAAAATGCAAATCTGATTATTTTGTTCTCTTGCCTAAAGTTTTTTCTAATGCTTTCCATTGTTTACAAGATATGGATCAAGCTCCTCAGCAGAGTATTGTGCTTCATCTTCTGATTTTTCCTCCCTTATATTTTTGTTTCAGAACCTCTAAACTCCATGACTTTTCAAAAGGTATCATGCAACCATATGATCCCCTACTCTTCCTGATACTTTAAATTCTGCCTTAAACTATTCCCTTATTGCATCACCTGGTCTGAACCTTCAAGTTCAGATACTAGCTCCTCTCACATGCCCTTCCTCATGTGACAGATGTCCACTGAACACTTACTATGTGCCAGACACTGAGCTAGGAGCTAAAGAATCAATGGTGGATGACATATAGTCCCTGTTCTCAAGAAATTTATAGTCCACATACTGATCTCCAATTCTACCAGGTGGGTTGGGTGCCCTGCTCTGTGCTCTAGTCATAGACACTGTTGATTGCCTATGCAGCAACCACATCCACCTTCTTTTTTCCCTTGTATGAGACCATGGGAATCTACCCCATTCCCAGCTTTAGAAGTAGATATTGATATATCTGATCCAAGCATAGTGATTCCATGCTTCTTGGCTAGTGTCCAGTTGAGGATCCCAGGTGTTGTGGTTTGAATATTTATTCCCTCCAAAACTCATGTTAACATTTAATTGTCATTGTAACAATATTAAGAGGTAGAGTTTTCAAGAGAGGATTAGGTCATAAAGATTCCACCTTCATGGGTGGAATTGTGCTGTTATAAAAGGGTGAGTTCAGCCCCCTCTTGCTCTTTCTTGCCCCTCTGCCTTTGCTGTGGGATGATGTAGCAAGAAGGGCCTCCCCAGATGCCCATTCCTCGATCTTGGATTTCTCTGTCCAGTGGAACTGTGAAAAAATAGATTTATGTTCATTATAAATTTCCCAGTCTATAGTATTTTGTGATAGCAGCAAAAAAAAAAAAAAAAAAAAAAAAAAAAAAAAAAAAAAAAAAAAAAAAAGAAGATACCAGGCTTAAGCCAATCAGTGCTTGAGTCTTTTTCCTGGGGAGGGAAAGTGACCTGAGTTGGTCCTCTCAGAAGGAAAGAAAGAATTTATCATTCCCATTTTGAGGAGAGATGTTTCTTCTTTCCCCCAAGCTTGAACAAGGAAGCATATTGAACAGTTGCTGCAGGCAGCAATCTGGTGACCACATGAGGAATATCAGGCTGAAGACAAAGCTTACAGAAAAGAGCAGAGCTAAAAGATCTAGTGGTAACAGGGGATGGGTGGAACCAGAGCCACAGCCTAGGAACAACTCCATCCTGGACTTAATATGTGAACTAAAGAAGTGTCCTGTTTTAAAGCCAGTTTAAGCAGCTTTTAATTTAGTTCTTAATGAGAGTCAATATGCACCATCCACTGGAAGTTCCCATGTGAAACTCAAGAATCCACTCTCTCCCATTCTCGCTTTTCCTGGCATTAGTTCAAGTCCACTTTATCGCTCAATTGTATGACTTTAATATCTCCTTGTTCAGATTCCTTTGCCTCAGATTCACCTCTTCTTTCAATTTATTCTCCATATCATTTCCAGCATGATATTTCTACATCTGCACTCTGATCATGTCCTTCCCCACTTAAAATCATTGATGACTATTTGTAGAGTTCAAGATAAAGTTCAAACTCCTTGCCATTTATTCAGAAGACATTTTGTGTCTGCCCCCAGCCAGGATCTTGACCTCTCTTTCTCTATTCCTTTTTGCCTTCCTCATACCCAAGTGTCACATAGTTGCTGGGACATGTGACTCTCCCATTGCATTCATGTATGCTGTTCCCTGTACCTGGAACTACTGTCCACTACCACTTACCTCACCCACCTATAATCCTCCAGAACCTTCAGCTCTACTTTAGAAGTCTCTGCACGGTGTTCCTGTGCTTTATAGCATTTTGACTATTTCTCTGCCATCACATTTATCTCACTGTGTTGCAACTGTTTGTTTATTGGCCTTTCCAACTAAACTCTAAACTTCTTGAGAGCAGGGACTAGGTGGTATTTACACACATATCCACATATCCTCAGCACATACCACAATATCTCTGACTGAGACCCTCCAAAAATCTTTTTACAAAGAGAAGGGATGGAAAGAGAAGAGAAGAGAATAGGAAGGGAACAGGAAGGGAGGGAAGAGGAGGGGAGGGGAGGAGAAAGGAGAGGACAAGACAAGAGACGGAAAAAAAAAAAAGAAAGAAAGCCAGTTGTTTCTTCTTGGGAAAAAAGAAGGCCAAAGGAGTCCAAAAAATAGTCACAGATTTTACTCTGAACAGGCCAAATAACTAATTGTCCTGTCTAGATACAGAGTCTGAGTTTTAATGCATTTTCTTGCTAGAAAATTCAAAATATATAAAAGGATGTGCACTCAAAGGACCTCCGCTTCAAATTTTCCCTGCGTTGGTGCTTCATGCCCATGGGATGTGTATTAAAGAGGCTACCTCATTCAGTAATTGTAGAGAATAGAAGGAAAACAAATAGTTGTTGATACAGATAATGTTCATGTTTCCCCATTGTAGCAGCATATGGCACTAGTTGTAATGGCCTAATGTAAAGCATTCCTGGACAATATTAATGACCAAGTAGGTTAATGACCAAAGACTCAGCCTCAGGCCCCAAACATAGTCTCCTGTTCATTAATCCCTAGGAAATGACCTCAGCCATGTTCATTATGGCTCAATTACATTCACACTCCCTCATGAGAAAAGAAAGCATTGCAGTCCTGACACCAAGCTATATCCCCTTGTTTTTTTTTTTTTTTTTTTACCTTGACACATGGGCAATAAAGACACAAAACAAGTTATTAGTCCCAAGGCCAAGCATGTAAAGGAAAAAAAGATTATTGCCTTTTCAGCTCCCAATCATCAATAAGAACTGAATTTGGGACCTCAGAGGTCACAGAGAAGGCTGACCAGGATTTACGCATCCTCTTTGTGTTCTTTGAAGGTGTGACATGCACTAAGCACATGTTAGCCCCAGATGTTCAGAGTTTGGATGAAAATCGGAAAACTCAAAAGGCAGCTCTTTACTAGTATGCAAAAAAAAAAAAAATGACTTCTTCAGATATCAACCTATCACTCATTCAATCAATGTTTATACAATGTTTCCTCTGAGTAAAGTCCCATAGACAGTTTGTGAGTAATTCAGAAAAGAGCATCAAGGAACATAAAATCAAGTTACATAGAATGAACATACCCCGTGGTGGCTTGAAACATGTCCTGAACCACATCGACATGTCCTTCATCAAGAGGCAGTCTATATCCTCTCACCTTGGATCTAGCCTTAATGACTTGTTTGTAACCAAGGAAATGCAACAGGAGCAAGTCTGCATGACTTCTGAGGCTAGGTTATGAGCGATCATATGGCTCTGCCGGGCTAGCTCAGATACTCAGTTTTGGACCCTGGGTCACTCTGCAAATCCACCTACCTTGAAGCAGCCATATTTTGAGGAGGCCCACATCATGTGGGGAGACTCTAACGTTATGGTTCACAGAACCGGCTGTGGTCTAGCTAACAATAGCATCTACCCATACATATGAGTGAAGACGTATCTCCAGAAGATTCCAAGACCAGTTGTTGAATCACCCCAGCCATCAGCTCTTCCCAGCTGAAGCTCCAGTGTGGAGCAGAGACAAGCCATTCCCACTGTACTCTGTTGGAACTCCTGACCCATAACATTTATGAGCGTAACAAAATACTGAATTTTGTACAAAAATTACAAAGTGTGGGATAGTTTGTTTTACAGCAGTAGTAACTGAATATCTCTCTCTCCTCTCTCTCTCTCTCTCTCTCTCTCTCTCACACACACACACACACACACACACACACACACACACACACACACACAGGATAAATACATACAGCCACCTTGAGAGATTTAGTAATAGTTTGCATGTATATGTTCCTAGTTCGGCCATGCCTACAGAAATCTTTGAGGAAGTGCCATCATCTAATGGAACTGCATTTAACCTGCATCTATTAATAGCAAAAATCACCAAGACTTCTTCAATGGGGCCATGCGGCACATTCAATGTGAAGAAAATTAATTCCAAAGTCGAGGGAACATTGATTGGGTACAAACACTGTCTTGCATCACAAGGTGATTAAACTCCATTAGAATGCACCTCTCTCAGGCTTGGCCTCCTGTTATTTCCTCTCTATAATCTCTTCAGGATTTCTGAGCTTCAGTGTCACTGCCAGATCTGCCTCCCATACCAAAACTAATCCAGGACCTAACCCAGCCTGTACCTCCAACTGCCCACCCTCCACCTCTACTGGCAAATCTCATTATTTCCTCAGCACCTTCACCTCTGTAGTCCTCAGTCAATAGAAAGCTATTCTTATTCAAATGGTATTTCCCACTCCAGAGTGGCTTGTATGTGTCATGGTCCCTGCACCTCCAGGAGTCACAGAGTTGTCCCAGCTGGCTCCTCCCTGTGCGTGTCCCCTGTCATCCATCTCCCATCCAATCCTGATGGCTCTCCCTTCAGAATGTTTCAGAATTCATTCCCCTTCCTCTTTTCTTACTGTCAGCTCCGTGCCACCTCTTTACCTCCCGCCCAAATTCATGCAATTGCCTCTAAACTGGCCCTCTCCCTCCAGTGTCCCCAGCACACCCTGCCTTCCACCACTAGATTAAACACCCCACTTCCCATGCCTGCCCATTAAGTCAGTCCAATCCAAGAACCTGGAGAGGCTTCAGTGCCGCAGCTCCAGTACAGATGCTCCCAAGAGCATTTGCAATGTCTTGCCTTATTCTTTAGCTAGCAGTCCATCTCCTCCATGACACAGACCCTTTAGCAAAATATCAATCCCTCCTTTCATACTCCCACATTTGCCCTCTCCAACCCCACCCTTGGCGGTTTAACATTTCCTCCTGAATTTTCTGATGATTTTGTTCCCTCCACTGGGAAGCTACTCCTTCCCTCCCTTCCCCAGCCAACATGATATACACTTTTCAAAACAGCTTAACACCATTTTCTACAAACCATGTGGACTAGCGTTCTAGATCTCACACACCTGTCCCTGCCCCGCCTCTGATTTCTTCAAACGCCTTGTTAGTAAATACCATACCTTCCATGTAGGGCCATTTCTCAACATGCAGTGTGACCTAAGCATTTTCAGTACTTCTTATTTCTCTAATGAGATATAAGTTCCCAGGCAAGGGCCATGCACTGTACTCACCAAAATTCCTCCCAAAGCCTGGTGTGGTGCTAAGCTGCCAGGAAGCAGCCAATCAATACCTTCATTACCAAATATATTGAGAAGAGTGCGTGATGCTGGAGTCTGCTAAACTCCTTCCCACCCCGGGGCCATGGCCCAGGTTGGAATGCCCTGTCCATGACTTTTCACCCTTGCCTGCTTCTTGTAGCTCACCCTTCAGTTCAAATGCGACCTGTTCTAAGAAGGCGTCCTCAGTCACTCCTCTAAAGCTGTCTTCCAAGCACTGTCTCCAAATAACCATTTTTAATTCTCTATAGGGCACTCATAGTTCTATTTATTTTCAATGTGTTATTTATTTTTATTTTTATTTTTGTCTTTTCCCAGGAGAGTGTAAGCTTGATGACAACAGAAAGACTTTCTGTCTGGTTCACCACTGTATCCCTCCTATTAAAACAGTGTCTAGAAGAGAGTATGTGATGGGTTAAATGAATGGATGAATGAATGAAACGAATGAATAAAGTATAGAGAAATACTCTATACTTATGAGGCACTCACAATCTATTAAGAAAAACAGATACAAAAGTCAAATATCATCTAGTGATAAGTAAAATTTTACATATATATGAATTATATATATGAATGAATATATATATATTTCATATATGTATATATGAAATAAAGGAGAAAGTGAGGAAGGTAGAATAGCATTCCAGATAATAGAAAGTGTACATTCAGAAGTGCACAGGCTTAATCCTGCATATCATTTGTCAGGGAATGAAATGTCCAACACTGTGAGAGTATGAATTTCGAGGGGTGGAGGAAGGGACCCTGGGACATGAGGCTGGGCAGGTAGGCAGAGACCAGATCTGTAAGTGAGTAATGCGGTATATTAAAAAGCTAGATCCTTATCCTGTGTAAAATCAGGTACAACTGGAGAATTTTAGGCAGAGAAATTAGACCTTTATTTCATAACTAACACTCTAGAAAAAGTACAGAAGACAGTCGATAGTGATAAGAGACTAGAAGCAGGAAGACCAGGTAAGAGGCCCTGCAGGTAGCCCAGGTGATATGGTTTGCATCTGTGTCCCTGCCCAAATCTCAAGTCTGAATTGGAATCCCCAGTTTTGGGGAACGGGCCTGGTGGGAGGTGATTGTATCATGGGGGCGGACTTCTCCCTTGCTGTTCTTGTGATAGTGAGTGAGTTCTCACGAGAGCTGGTTGTTTCAAAGTGTGTAGCACTTCCCCCTTTGCTCCCTCTTCCTCCTGCTCCCACCATGCAAGATGTGCCTCCTTCCTCTTCGTCTTCCACCATGACTGTAAGTTTCCTGAGGCTTCTCCAGCCAGGCTTCCCGTACAGCCTGCGAAACTGTGAGTCAATGAAACCTCTTTTCTTTATAAATTACCCATTCTCAGGTACTTCTTTATAGCAATGCGAGAATGAACTACTACACTAGGTATGAGAGAGTAGAGGCCTGGACTAAGGCAGGGGAGGTGAGTAAGTAGGAGGGGCCAGATTCAAGAGAAACTGAGGCAGCAGAAGCAGCATGGCCCATGACTAGCTGAACCAGGTAGATGAGAGAAAGCAAGGAGTCCAAGGCTAATCCCAGGATAACAAGCACAAAGGCACCACCACCAAATAAGGTTGGGTAGAAGACCATAAATTCTACATTTGAGCTGGGCTGAGGTGTTCTGAGTTTCACATCCCTGTGGAACAAGCAGGAGAATAAATCTGATAAAGCATTTGGACTTGCAGTTACTAGGAGCTTGGGGCAAGGCCTGAGTGAAAGACAAGATTTGGGAGCCATTAGTGTACAGATGACAGTGAAAACCATGGGTGTGCATGATGTACTTGGAAAGATGAATTGGATCTACCATTCAGGAAATTGCTTCTCCAGGTCCAGACTGTGAGGCTAAGATTTCAATATCCAGGATTATAAAAAGCACTCATCACAATGCAACAGAAGTTGCAGGCCAGTGTTTCCTTGACATTGGAATTCACTCTCCCCACTCGATACAAACCACATGGTCTTGGTAGAGCATGTTTCCAGGACCTTTGATTACTACCAGGCTAAATACCGTATGTTCCATTAAGCTTCATATTCTGGCATAGAAGTCAATGAGAAACTGCTACTTGCACCAGTAATATATGTTCTCCAAACCACTATTATACTTTGCAAAGCTGCTGTACAATTAATTTTTAGCAGAGATGCACTCATAGCTGCCCCATCATGTGTAAAATGCACGCATTTTGCCTTTGCCAGAGAGAACATATTGCAGCCCATATTTTAGTCATCTCCCTTCAAAGGGTAAGAAAATTTTGTGAGTTATTCAAGATAGGAATGCAAATTAAAATTTGCTCATAACTAGAATGGCTCACATGGCCACAGGAACATCTATTTTTCTGAAAGCATTAGCTGATTGTCCAGAGGTGGTCACTCATTGTCCAGAGACTGGGATGGAGAAAGACAGAACTGGGCAACTTGTTTCTTAGATGGATTTTGTCTCATGTAAGAGTTGCATGAGATGAATTCAGGCAGACAATCATTTCATATCTTTTTAAGATAAAGGAAGGGACTACTAGTATATACTGTGCTATTTGCTTTGGGCCAAAAATAGCACTACGAACTTTACATGCATATCTGGTTGAATTATCCCAAATCTTACATGGTAGCTATTATTGTCTTATTTTACAGACGGTGAGATTTGTTCAAACTAGGATAAAATATTTAGGCAATTGTGCTTCTCTATTTATATTTATTTTGAGGAAAATTGAAGCCATGATTTGGGATTCACTGATGCTTTACCTCCCTGAGTAGTTTTGCAGATTACCTATCATGGTATACAAGATGCACAGACAACTGTAATGGGTATCTATCCTTTTTGCCTTCCTAGCATCCCCTTCTGATAAAATAGCATCCTCCCTCCTGATAATACAGCTCTTCCTTTTTTGGAACCTGCTTTTCCCACCCCATGTAATTCAGACAGAGTTATGAGCCAGTTGATTACTTCCTTCCTTCCTTTCAATAGGTCTAGACACATTAGCCAGCCTGATTAGTCAGAAATCTCCATCTCTGTACCCAGTAATTGGCCCGCGAAGAGCCTGTTATTCAAGAGATCCAAAGACAGCTTGTAAGAGATGACCATGAAAGAGAGTCCTGCTCATTTACCTACATTCACTAACTCTAAGAACAAGTAACCCTAGAGCTGCTGGGAGAAGAATCTGCCAGAAAATGAAGTCCACACAAAGAAAAGCAGAGCCAAGACATGGCAGAGCCAGAGAAACAGGGTTTAGATGCCACCATGCAAAGTCCTTGATCCAGCTTCTCCTGGAGCTCTTTTATTCCTGAGACTCCCTGGTCACATCAGTCAGTAAGTTTCCCTTTCTGCCAATCCTAGCAGTTTGAGTTAGTCTCTGTCGATTAGACTAACAGAAACAGGTCCGGCAGAAAATGAAATAAAAATATATTTAGCAAAAAATTATCTGAGTTAGTTTTACAGTTATGGATTTCAAATTTCACCATTTGAAACAGATAAATTTATACACTAAATAGTAACTAAAAATATTAATAGCAAGATCTCAAAGATACTCATTGGGAAATTTTACCTTGGGTGCAATAATTTAAGCTTAAGAAGGATTTTTGCCACTGACTTGGAGGTAACAATGACATGACCATTTCTCAGGGACTTTTTGACAATTATCTTACTTATGAATAAATCAGAAAGATAGATGATACTAAATATTAGTTTCGCCCTTAGACCCAAATATCTAGGACCTCTCCCCTGGGCCCCATGCCTGGATGGCCCCATTCTGTATACAGTGCTTTAGGTGGCTTCACTGTATTACTATGTAATTATTATTCTCCAAATTTCCATAAAAGTTGTCAATATCACTTTTTTTTCAAACATATGCATGAACCATCATGAAAACTTGAGTACTATCTTAATGCTATTTATTTATTTATTTATTTATTTATTTATTTAGAGATGGAGTCCCGCTCTGTCACCCAGGCTGGAATGCAGTGGCGCGCGCCGATCTCGGCTCACTGCAACCTCTGCCTCCTTGGTTCAAGTGATTCTCCTGCCTCAGCCTCCCAAGCAGGTGGGACTACAGGTGCACCCCACCACGCCTTGCTAATTTTTGTATTTTTAGTAGAGATGGGGTTTCACCATGTTGGCCAAGCTAGTCTCAAACACCTGACCTCAGGTGATCTGCCTGCCTCAGCTTCCCAAAGTGCTGGGATTACAGGCATGAGCCACCGCACCTGGCCCGTATCTAAATTTTATCGCAAATTATCTGAGTCATCTTGGGCAAGCCCTTTGACTTCTCTGGACCCCAGCTGCACCATATAATAGGAAGATGTCCTGCCTAACCTGCCTGGAGTGTTGAGGACATCCGGTGGGACAACATCTGCAAACGCACTTTGAAAAACATAGAGATTATTAATTTAAGAGCAAGAGTCCTTAAGACAAAACTCAATTTTATTCTATGCTTTTTGCCACTTGGGATCTGCGGAAAAGCCATAGGCTTATTACAAATTCTGAATCTCTTTTCAGGATCTAATCTGAATCTGTCAGATTAGACCTCTCACAGGTCAAATGTAGAGAAGGATTAGATTATAGTAATAGAACTAGGACCTTGATCACATCTCCAACTGGCCTTTCTGATCTTGCAACCCTTTGTCACCTACAGGAAATCTGCCCAAACCAGTCTACTCCCCGTCTCCCAAACACCATCCAGACTTTGTTGTATTCAACCACTCCCCTCACCTCAAATCTGCTCTCTTAACTCATCCATCACTCAACATCTTGCTTGAACTTCAAGAACAAGTTCATCCACTCTGACAACCAGCGCCCCCTAGGGCTCACTTGGTGATGACTTAGGCACTGTTCTGTTAGGTTTCTTATGTGATTCTCTGAAGATGTCCTGTAAATTTCTCCTTGTTATACTTCCTGTGTAACTCCAACCTGTCTTGACAATTAGACTGTAAGTATGCTAAAGCCAGTCACTGCCTTGTACTCTTCTTGCACAAAGTAGATACTCAGCAAATATTTGTTGGTTAGTTAAAAAGGAAATTGTCCAAAGGAGGAAAATGGCTTAGAAAAGAATTTATAAAGAAATGAAATGAGGGAGATAAACTCATAGAACAGCAGGTTATCCATTGAAATCTATTAAACATAGACAAGGGAGCTGGTCTATTCAAAAGAAGCCCAGAAATCTGAAATCAAATATTTAGAATGGAAAGAAACTTCAGGATAATCTAATTGACATTCTTCATTCATTGTGGTTAATCACCCACTAACTTCTCTGACTTGTGAATTGAGTTTTTATACATTAAATTTTTTATGTTATAAAATATGACTCTCGGTAATTTCCTAGAAACAGAGTCTGAGAGAATAGAACCTTGAAAACATGGCAGCTATTTCATCGATATAAAAAAATATTTTTTCTTGCTAGAGTCAAGCCAGACATCTTGAGCCAGACTTGTGGTATCCCTTTTTTATTTTACACTTCAATATGGAAAAGAACAGATGATTAACAGAAAGACAGGATTCCTCACCTGGAAACACAGAAAATGCTGACTGGTTCAGAGGGGAGCTAACTTCAGGAGCGAATCCAAAGTGTTAGAAGGTCCTAGAAGTCAAATTGTTGAGCTTTGATATGCTCTCAGAGAAAGCACTGGCTTGGGACTCAGAGGACCGAGATTTTGAGAACTTGCTTCATCAGTTTCACTTATGTGACCATTGACAGTTTCCCAAATTCTAATTATCAGATTTTTTTGGTCTTAAAAATAGGGTCATGGATGGAATTAAATGAGATAATGTATTTAAAGACACTTCATTTATAGAAAAGCTTAATTTGCATTATTTATTATCCAGTTAATTTCCATTAAAAACTATTTTAATCTAGCTGTCCCGAAGGTGAGCCTTTATAATCTAAGAACCGAAATGGCATCATAACACCCTTGAAGCCCCTTGGTTATTCATCCTTATCCTGGCTCTAAAGATAAACTAATCCTCGGCTCTAGCACGTTCCAGCCCTTGCAGCTTTCCCTGAACTCACACGCCCTCAACAAACGACACGTAGCCAAGAGCTTCCCGCTCTACAATTAGTCACATCAATCTGAAGCCTCCTCACAGTTTGGTGAACACAGCAGTATCTTCTTTCGCTGCCTGAGATTCTTGCAAAGATGGGAGAGGCAGCTTTTCAACAGCCTAAAAGGCCATCTCCACCACCAGAATGTGTCTTCTCTCCAAGTCCCCCCTTCCGTGGTCATATGAGTGGCTCTGTCCTGTGTGGAGAGGCATCACTGCCCTCTGTGAGCTCTCCGTTGAAAGAATCAGTGAGGTCCTCCCACCTCAAGATGGTCCAGGCATGCTTACCACCTGGGACCCCTCCCAGCTGACCGCAACCCAGCCCTAGCTTGAAAAGGCCTCTGAGACACTGTTCAAAAGTCATCGGCTTTTGTCCAATGGACCAACTTAGGTTCCTGTGGGGTAGACTCCTGATGGCAGAGTATGAATGAACACTAATGATCATCCGTGTCAGCTAATAATATGAAACATATCTGCCCTAGCATAAAAGCCAGAGTGGGAACACACTCCATTTTCATAGCAATACTGCTCATGTGCAAGGTTGGAAATAGAGACATAACGCTAAATAAAGCCCTCGAATTGGCTATCCTGGACCTTCATCTGTACACTGTTTCTTAGAGATCTTAAATTGTGTTTAACAGAATGGAAGGGACCCTAGACATCAGAGAGCACTCTCAGTTAGCAAATGGCATCACCAAGGCAGAGAAAGGAAGGGACATTCCCAGGATCACTCAATGAGTGGCAAGGCTAGAATGGAGCACAGGGCTGTCCAACCCTCCAGACTCTGTGGCCGCTTCTGTAACCAATTAAACATGCTCTGCCCTGAAGCATTTAGCATCTAAGCTGAATGTAACCTCTGGGTGTCTCCTTATCCAAAAGCAAGGGGTGTGGCCAGATCATCTCCCCACCTACCCCTTAGCCCCGATGACTCCATAGCACAAAATCAGAACTGCAATCCACCAACCTGGTATCAGCCTCCCACAGACTGTGTGTTTATGAGCTCTGGCTCTTGCTGTTATGCCAGGCTACTTTCCTCAGTGAGCAGACACTCGATAAATACTGACAACTGATTGGCTGATGAATGAGCTCATAAATAATAATGTTTACAGCTTCCTTCCTGAACTCACAGCCAAAGCAACTCCGCTAAATGGCCTCTTTTCCCCCTTTCTTTCCTCCTCGGCTTGCTTATAAATTTTAAGATGCATCATGCAAGATGTCAGGGAAGCAATTACTTTGGGGTTTACCCTTAAAAAGGAAAAAAAATAGCACCAAAGTCCATAGGGGAAAATTTCCCTGAACTAAACATGAACCAGAAAATGTATACAGACTTTGATTACACATGATACTCCAGGGTTCTTTAATCAAACGGTCCATCAGGGTGTCAAGAGCTCTTTCCCCTGGTTTCCAAGAGAGGAGAACACGATCCTTTTTTCTGGGCAGGAGGAGAGTGCCAGGGACAGATCTAAGGGCAGAGGCCACTGACAAATGGAAGATGAAGTCTGAGATGTAGACACTACCAGGACAGCAGCCATAATATGTGGAAGACCCAGGACCAGAAAAGCCTGTGTGTGTGGGGGGGGGGGGCGGTGGTGTATAACAGCAGAAATGGATGCTATTCATTTAATTTGGATACCAAGGATTTATGCTTAGGGGCTTGGAATAAAGCAGATACACATCTTTCTTCTAAGTATAGAAGAAAGGTCCAAGTAGGAGGCTGAGACAAGCGGGTCTAACTCTCCCTAAAGACATTTTTCAAGAAAACTTTTCTCCTCTATATTAACACGATGCAGGATTTATTTCTGTTAGTGTACTAGATAATATAATATACATATGCATGTGTGTGTGTGTGTGTGTGCATATGTGTGCCTGTATTTCAGTGCATATAACCCAGGCTCCCAGGTTCCCAGAAGTCTCCTAGACCCCATAGATAATGCATTTTAGTGCCAGCCATCATCACGAATGCTCAGTGATGGAATGAAAATTCCTATCCAGTTTATTTGACCACAGGTAGACGATGGAGGATAAAGTATCATCAGATGATAGAATTAGTAAGGGAAAGAAGTCAGGTAATGGGTAATTTCTCTGGAAACTGACAATTTCATTTCTTCTAGTCCTACTCCCCCAGTGAAATCAGAAGTCAGCAGAGGCCCATGAGATAGATTTCAGGCAATTCAACTAAATCTGTGGACCCAGTGGAATTTTGAGCAACGAAGAACCAAGTTATCTGTTCCTTTTAACATGACCTGGCTTGCCACCCAGGGGGCAGGCTTCCCACTGACGGCTCTTCCAAGTCACCTCCATAAACTCATCAGGCCTTGCAAAGTTGCATTTCCCCTCCTCATTCAGAAGACACAAATCAATATACACAGAAGCACTTATGCTTGGTTCATAAAATCTCCTGTGTAAATGCTGGAAACATTTCCATGCCAAGCCTGATGCAGGCTACTTCCGACAACAGCCAGTATTACCGTGGTGTGTGGGAACCCTGGGAAAGGAGAGAGATGCAAAACCATGGCAAAAGCCACTGCTGAACCTAGTGTCAAGCCAAAAGCCAATTGGGTTGGAACAGGACAGTGCCCATGTCCTTGTGTGCTTTAATATGGTAAGAGCCAGGGCTTTCTTAATATGGTGAAAATTCCAGAGGGGCATAAGGTGAGTCAGCTGCTCACACACAGATAAATGCCTGGACAAGGCCTGCCAAGGTTTGCCATCAATGGTAGGTAGGAAACAAGCTGCTCCCAACTCAGTAGCCCAAGCATCACTGAGGCCACAGTGAACCTCCTCCACCACCTCTACAGGAAAGTATGAGCAGATATGTGGGCGCCTAGAAAGAAGACCCCATTCTGTCACCCCATGGGCAACAGATTCCACAGTTGCCCTGAGAAGATATCCAAAAACAAACACAATCGGCTCAATTTAGATGCAAAAGACAAGGGGGAAAGGATGCTGGGAGCTGGAGGAGGCATCCTAGCAATCTGTTTCGAGGGGCTCTTAGCACCTGTTTGCAAGCACAGCTCTCAAAATAGCATTCAGCAACAAGTTTCTGAAATGGCAAATCTACAGCTTCTTTTCCCTGCAAGTGCTTTGTCATGCTGATACTCTGACCCAAGAAAGCATTTCCAAAGAGCCTGCGGGATAAAGCGGAGCAATGTTGAACATGTCTGCAGCCACTGCAGCGGCAGCAGCAGCCCACGGTGCAGGGGAGGCTGGAGTGGACGCTGCCCGGGCCCCACCTCCTGTCTGAACACTCACCATCAGCAGGCCGAGAGCTGAGTCGGGCACCAGCTGCACTGCCATGGTCTCCGATTCCCATGCACGAATCCTGCTGCCGAGTCAGTCCGCCTGGGCCCCGGGTGGCTACAGAGCATCCAAAAGCACCTGCAGAAAAAGCAGCCAAAATCCAGAATTAGGGAGCAAAAGGCTCAAGCGGAAGATAGGCCACCTTTCACACGGGATGAGGAGGAGGTCAGGGAAGACAGGGTGGGAACTGTGCTTAGGGAGGAAAAAAAAAAAAAAAAAAAAAAAAGAAGAAGGAAAATAGGAAGCTGCAGGTTATTTAAAAGTGAGCCCTCCCTAGCTTCGCAAAGCGGCACAGACACGGAGACCGCATCAAACATAAACGTGAAAGCTTAGAACACGGAATGTTTAACTGCTACCTTCGCTCTGGCAGCAATTCTTCCTTTAACTGACAATTAAAATAAAACATTCCCTATTGCAGATAAATCAAGCAGCCCGAGCCACCCCCTCTCTCTGCATCTCTCAGCAATTCTGCTGCATAAACATGCTGAATGTCACAACATACCGCTCGCAATCTGGTCAGTGTCTTCTTTGCTGCAGATAGGTGTGTCCCTTTTTGCAAAATCAGATATCTGGGAGTGAGACAGCCGAGTCTGACCATGAGGCACCAGGCAGTCACTGGAGATCAGCAAATGCCCTTACCATCCCCGAGGAGGAAGTCACTTAGCAACTGACCCTTCCACCTTCCCCAAATCTACTTTTCCTCTCCAAGTAGACTGGCCAGCTCAGCTCCCGGTAGGGCTAACATACTTAAGACGAACATGGAATTGCACTGCCTGTTCTGTGAGCGTTCTGATCTCCCTGGCTGTACCACATGTACGCCGCATACAGACACACTCTACCTCTCTCTCCCTCCCTTCCTCCCGCCCTTCCTCCCTCCCATCCCTTCCCTCCCATCTCTCCACAGGGCTGCCTGTTAGGAATTTTGAAGGAGCCTCCCTAGCTCAGGGAGGCATAGGAGGTGAATTTGTCACAAGGGACACTGCTTATGAGGAAAAGGCAAGTTAGCCTTGAAAATCATATCATGCAGCATTTTCCCCGGAAGATGTCAATGGAGGGAGAAAGAAAAAACCTGCCAAATCTTGTTATATAATGGGTAGCTCAAAGGGCTTTCCAGAGTCAAAGACTTAAGAAAATTAGATATCTTTTCATGAGCACTGTCAAGCTTGTGTCTTCTTCTGGAGTCCATGTATTCAACTAAAAATGGTGATTCCTGATACTTCTAGTATGTCCTTTTCTGATTTCTTCCTTTACTCACCTCCTGTAATGGCTCCAAAAAATCCTGAAAATTAACTAGACAGTGTGAAATGTAGAAACATAGAGAACAGCTTTCGAAATAAGAAACTAGGGGGAAGAAATTAATGACCTTTCATGTTCCTGTGCACGAGCATAGCTATTGTTCCTTTATTACTTATACTTTTAAAACTATTGATTTGGGCCAGGTATGGGAGCTCACACCTGCATTTCCAGCACTTCTGGGGGTTGAGGCAGGAAGATAGCTTGAGCCCCAAAATTCAGGGTGAGCCTAGGCAACATAGCAAGACTTCATCTCTACAAAAAAAAAAAAAATAGAAAAATAGAAATAAAAGAATTAGCCAAGCATGGTAGTGTGTGACTAGAGTCTCAGCTACTTGGGAGGCTGAGGTGGGAGGATCAGTTCAGTCCAGGAGTTTAAGGCTGCAGGGAGCTATGACTGCACTCCTGCAATCCAGCCTGGGGGACAGAGCAAGACTCTGTCTCTAAAAAAATTTAAAAATAAAAAGTATTTGCTCATCACAGTGCTTAGCACAGAGTAAGTACTAAAATATATTCAATAAATGAGTGAAGGCTGGGTGCAGTGGCTCACGCCTGTAGCCCCAGCACTTTGGGAGGCTGACGTGGGCAGATCACCTATGGTCAAGAGTTCAAGACCAGCCTGGTCAACATGGCAAAACCCTGTTCTATGAAAAACACAAAAATTAGCCGGGTGCGGTGGGCACCCGTGTTCCTAGATACTTGGGATACTGAGACAGGAGAATCGCTTGAACCTGGGAGGTAGAGGTTGCACTGTGGTGAGATCGCACCACTGCACTCCAGCCTGGGCAACAGAGCAAGGCTCTGTCTCAAAATAAAAAAAAGAAAAGAAAAAAATAAAACAAAATACAATAAGTGAGTGAAAAAATTTCTCCCATATTGTTTTTCCTATAGTGGCCCAATGAGCTTGAACCTTGATTCCACAGTGTGTGGATGGAGTCTCATGTTACTGATCCCCGGAACACCAGAGCATCCCTCCTTGCCAGCAGGTGCCTGGAGATTCAAAGCATGACTTGAGTCGCATGCATGTGGCCTTGCACAGAACTGTCAGGACATTCTGACTGTGCTGGTGGATTGCAATACTATTCAAAATAATATGTATACTCACATTTGAAAAATAATAACAATGATTTAAGGAACAGGTCTATAATAGTGATTTAAGGGACCTTATCCTAACTTTGCAGATGGATTTCTAAATGTATTCAACTGATATTTGCAGAATGCCGACTTTGTACCTCTGCCCTCAAGGAACTTTTTATCTGGTAGAATCATTAATGATACAAGATAATATGTAACAAATGCAAAAAAAAAAAAAAAAATCCCAAATAGTTTGGATAGCACAGAGTAGGGAGGGCTTACCATTTCTTTTTTTGTAGCTTTTGCACTGGAACTTCAGGAACAGCAGAACATCTTTTTCAGGACATTTGCTTTCTGATTCTACATGGACTATGTGTTTGGAAAATAATCAAAGCTAAGAAAAAACATTAATATTGGAGCTATTGCAACTGGTGGATATGGGCAGAGAAAAGACAAACCCTGAGGAGAGACAGGCAGGAGCAGCCTCAGGTATGGGACAGTCTGGGACATCCTTAGGTTGCAGAGGCCGGCCTGAGAGATTTTGTGTCAGCCCTTGACGTTGGCCCCCAGAACACCCGCCTTCCTCTCTCAGCACTTCACTCATGGCTCCTTTGCCTGGAAAGCCTCATCCCCTGTTTGCTTGAATTGCAGCCCAGATTTTCTGGAAAATAGCCTGCAGCAAATCTTCTGCAAGAAGACATCATTGGGAGGTGCAATTTCAGGGTGGCAAGAGTGGGGGTGTGGGGAAGGTGAGGCAGGGATGGAATGAGAGCAGGTACAAGGTGGGGTTGACCAAAGTGGGCATAGGACAGCTACTCAGTCCTGAGGAAGAGCTTCCAGACAGGTATGGAACTTCCAGTTTTTGGCATAACCCATCAAGGAGAGGAAGGGAGAGGGAGCTAACAGCCTAGTGCTGTCCATTAGTTGACTCTTTTTGGTCAAATTGATTCCATCAGACATTAACCCTCTTGCACTTCAGGGTTATGTTACCAAGTCCCTCAGGTAGGCATGAAAGGCATTGCATCTGAGCCCAGAAGATAAGGAAGAAACCATAGCCTCTGTGAGTCAGTCAGACAGGACCTGGGCCCTGGAGTGGTGAGGCTCCTGCCTCAGTGTGTGGGATGGAAACCCTCCCTGTTCTGTCCTGGGAGGCTAGGACAGCTAGCAGTGCCAGGAATTGAAATGACAATGGCAGCACCTGGGATTCCCAATGAGCAAGGGGCTCAATTTGCCCAGGGAAGACAGGAGGAGCCAAGCAAATCTGGGAAACACATACACTGAGTCTGGTAACAGCATATACGTTCACACAACATTCAGTGTCAAAAGTTGCATACTTCATGAAATTCTTCCCGATTCCTCTATTTGGGCATTCATAGTTGCTTTGTTTGTACAACTTTTAAATTCCTTCTTTAAAAAAATTGACAGGGATTTGCTTTTCTCTAGTATCCCCTACTAGAGAGGAACAAACTAATTTCGGAACTGAGCATCGTTCTTCTCTGTTTACTTCTACAGCTCCAAGCATCGAGCTCAAACAGCAGTCCATGCTCAATAAGATTAAATCAGGCACCAATAGAGATATCAAAATGTAAAGCGCAAAGAGGAAGAGGCAATGGCAAGACCTCAGGGAGTGGATAGGACATGGGGAGTTTGTGAGGACAGGTCACAGGCTGATGGAGAAGGAGTTGTCAAAGGAGGAAAAGGAGAAGAGAGATCCCAAATACGAGTGGCAATGGTCATTCCACAAAGATGCCTGGGTGGGGTGGAAGGGTGTTTCGGTACAGTTTCGGACACAGAAATCGAACTGCAAGGGGTCATTGAGCAGCTTGTGAGGAAGAGAAGTTAATTCATATTAAATAGGCCCTCATCAAAAAGCAGTGGAATATGAGCTATCCAGGTCCTTTCAAGAACTAGTTCAAGGTCACAGAAGGAAGAAGGTGTGGGGACAGCAATCCCATCCTCTAAGTCACTAAACTCGATTCTTGGTTAATCTTACCTCCCAAGAAAGCTATATATATATGAAATCCATTTCAATGTATCCTCCTCTAAAAACTCCTCAAATGAAGCATAGTTCAATGTCACACCCATCGCAAAAAACAGCTCTTCATAAACCTCTTCTGGGCCAGGTGCAGTGGCTCATGCCTGTGATCCCAGCACTTTGGGCGGCTGAGGTGGGTGGATCACCTGAGGTCAGGAGTTTGAAACCAGCCTAGCCAACATGGCGAAACCCCTTCCCTACCAAAAATACAAAAATTAGCTGGGCATGGTAGCATGTGCCTGGAGTCCCACCTACTTGGGAAGCTGAGGCAGGAGAATCCTTTGGAGGAAGGTGGGAGGTGGAGGTTGCAGTGAGCCAAGTTTGCACCAATGCACTCCAGCCTGGGACACAGAGTGAGACTGTATCTCAAAACAAACAAACAAACAAATACTCTTCTGTATTTAGCGTGAAGCTGTTGTTCAGACATTGGCCATGAGACCACCCACTGCCATCTATATAAGTTGCCCCAGGTGAGAAATTCCTCTCAGAATCTAGTACAAAGGAAAATGTCATTATCCTGAGAGAGCCTGTGGTGTGGGTGGCTTTGGCCCCAGAAAACCTGCCAGGCCATTTTACTCTCAGGAATCTGAAGGCTTATTCTGTCATTTTCTCTAGGATCCCGAGCAAGAATTACAAGGGTGAGGTGAGACTCAAAGAAAGTATTATTTATTAGAGATTTTCTTAAGTTGCACATAGTAGACATTCAATAACTGTGAGTTCTCTTTTGGTCCCCTTTTAATTCTGATAATGAGAATAGTGTACCTAATCACACTTGGCACACTGGACTTCCAGAATGCCCAAAATCTAATTTTACTTTCAATGACAGCAGATACTATCATAACTGGCATTATTACTTCCTTCTTTTCTTTCAATCTTATTTTTCCTTCTAATGCATACTGTATTACTCTTATTGAGTAGGCCTTTTTGTCAGTAAGCCATCTGAAATTCATTTTTAGTAAGAGATGGGACATAAATCACTCATTAATGTATACACTGTGCTCAAGTAGATTTGGCACACTGTGAAATATTTTGCAGCTATTAAAATGGCAATTATGAAACTATTTAGAAGTATTGCAAATGTCTGAGATATGTTTATTTGCAAGTAATATGAGACATATTCTCTAATTGCAACCATGTAAATATTTGTATTTTAAGAATATGTGAAGAACTCCTGCTTCTATCCAAGATGGAATTAGAGGGAGCAAGTCTACACTTCACATGAAACAAACAAAAAATGTAAAATATACGGAACAATACTTTTCAAGTTAATGGACATAAGACAACAAATGCCAGTGATCCATGAAAGATAAGAACAAATTAGAGAAGCCTTACAATTGTCCCAGGTTATTGAATTAAGAGTATTTCCAGGCTACAGAACCGAGAGTGGAGCTACGTGGAATCAAGTGTTCTCCAGAGTCAGGGAGACAGAGCTGAGAGTCAGGAAAGATTGGGATGAACACAGTTCACAAGACAGAGCACCAAAGAGAAGACAGGTGTAAAGAGAAAGAGAACTTCTGAGATCTTCAAAGAGTCCCCATGAGCACTCAGTTGAGTGCTGATCACCACATACATGTGGGGAAGCCACTCAAGGCTGGGGAAAGAACCACATAAAAAGATTGGAAAGAATGGTGACCAGTGCTCATCCAGTGCCAGAACAGTGTCTGCTCACACCCGCCAGACTGGAGAACTTCATAATTCCTGATACTTTATTAGAACACTCAGATGGCTCTTGCCTCAACAGTGAGAAATAATTGGTCATAGATTGATCACTGTCCTGAATCTGCCTAACCATTCTGAAAAGTAAGACCCAAAAGGATTAAACTATTTCCACGTAACTTAACTGGATTCCAAACAAACTTAAAGAACATTTATAAAATTACAAAAATATCCAACGCTCAATGAGGTTAAATCTATAATGTAAATTTACATTGTATATAATTTACATGTAGATTTATAAACTAGAATGTCATCTGATAAAAATTACCATGTACGAAGAAAGTAGGAAGATATGGTCACTAAATAGAAAACAAATCAATCAAAATCATCCAGAATGAACATAGATGTTAGAGTCAGCAGAAAATATTAAAACAATTATTATTGTTTAAATAACATTAATTATTAAAACAATTTTGAATATATTGTATTCAATATATTCAAAAAGTTAATTAGAAACATAGAAAATATTTAAAAATTCGAAGAACAAAATAAGCATCAGTCAGCTATAGGACATCTTCAAGTAGCCTAATAGATATATCATTTGTATCCTTGAAAAAAGAGACACACAGAAAATAGAGTTGAAGAAATAATAGCCAACATGTTCACAGATTATATGCTGAACAAATTCTAAGCATTAGAAACATGAAGAAAACTACACCAAGGCACTTCATAATCAAATTGCTCAATATCAGTGATAAAGAGAATATTTTGGAAGCAACCAGAGTGGAAAAACATATATCACGTACACAGGGACAAAGATAAGGGTAACAGTAGATTTCTTTTTTGGAAACAATGCAAAGAAGAATCCAGTAGAGCAGCGTTCTTCTAAAAATTTAAAGAAAAATTATCAGTATAAATTTCTATACCTACAAAACTATCTTTCAAAAATGAAAGCCAAATAAAGATTATTTTAGACCCACAAAGTAAATAAAAGGCAAACCAATTGGAAAAGAAGTAAAAATTCTCACAAAGAAAACCCTAGGCCCGGATAGATTTACTGGTGGATCCTAGCAAAGATTTAAGGAAGATTATACCAAATTTACATACATTCTTTGGGAACACTGAAGAGGAGTCAATACTTACGAACTCATTTTTGTGACACCAACACTACCCTGTTATCAAAATCAAAGACAATAAAATAAAAGAAAGCAACAGATCCTTGTCCCTCATAAGCAAGAATGCAAAAATTTTAAACAAAATGACACCACATAGAATCCAACAGTATATTAAATAGATAATGCACTGTGGCCAACCAGTCCATATTCCAGGATTGCAAGGTTAGTTTATTATTCTAAAAGCAGTCAGTGTAATTTACTATATTAACTAACTAAAAAAGAAAAACCATGTGATTAGCTGAATGGAAGAATAAAAAGCATTTGATAAAATGCAACATCTATTCCTGATCTTTTTTAAAAAAATTCAGCAAACATGGAGTAGAAGGGAACTTCCTTAATCTGATAAGCATGGACAAAAATGTATAGCTGTCTGCATAATTAATGCAAAAGATTGAATGTTTTTCCCCTAAAATCAGAAACAAGGCAAGGATGACCATTCTCAGCACCTTTCCTCAACATTACACTGGAAATTCTAGACATTGCAGTAAGCCAAGAAATGAAGATAAAAGCTATCCAGATTGAAAAACAAAGTAAAACTGTCTATAGTCATAGCCAATATGATCTTTCATATAAAAATCCCGATGGAATCTATTAAATACTAATAAGCAAGTTTGGCAAAGTTGAAGGATGCAAGATCAATTCAAAAATCTATTGTGTTTTTATATAGCAACAACAAATAAAAGGAAATGTAAATTTAAAACACACTTCACAGAAACTTGTACACGAACATTTGTGTCAGCTTTATTTGTCATAGTGAAAACTTGGAAACAACCCAAACATCCATCAATGAGTAAATATATAAACAAATTGTATATATGTATAATGAAATCTTATTCAGCAATGAAAGGAAATGAAGTACTAGTATGCTACAATACAGATGAACTCAAAAAATATTACGTAAATGAAAAAACTAGATGCAAAAGACCACACTTCGCTTATGAAATTTACATGAAATATATATTTAAAAAACCCAAACCCATGGAGATAGGTGATTGTTACCTGAATCCACAAGGGGAAGCAGGGAGTGGCTGCAACTGACCACAAAAGATCTTTAAAAGTGTTCTAAAATCGCACTGTGGTGACGGTTGCAGAGCTCTGGAAATTTACTGGAACTGAACGGTATGCATTTGCAACAGGTGAATTTTATGATGTGTAAATCATACCTTTAAAAACTGGAGTTTTTAATAAAAATGAATGAGTTATTAATACAGTCAACAATGTGGATGAATCTCAAAATAATTATACTGAGTGAAAGAAGTCAGACAAAAAAAGAATTCATAATCTATGGTTCCACTTATGTAAAATTCTAGATAACTCACACTAATGCATAGTGACAAAAAGCAGATCAGATGCCTGGGGAGCAGGAACAGCATAAGAGAAACAGGGTAGGAAGGGGCAGAGGGGAGAAATTACAAAGGGGAAACTTTGGGGCAGTGGATATATTCACTATCTTGATTGTGGTGATGGTTTCACGGCTATATACATGTGTCAAAACCCATTTAAATACGTGCAGATGACTGTATGCCCACTCTACCTCAGTATAGTGGTTCTTTAAGGGACATGAACGATATGATAACTGCAAAAAAATACAATTAGTTGTTAGAACGCTGCGAGTAAGAGTGATTTTCTTTCTTTCTTTCTTTCTTTCTTTCTTTCTTTTTTTTTTTTTTTTTTTTTTTTTTTTTTTTTTTTTTGAGATGGAGTCTCGCCGTATCGCCCAGGCTGGAGTGCAGTGGCGCAATCTTGGCTTACTGCAACCTCCACCTCCCGGGCTCAAGCGATTCTCCTGCCTCAGCCTCCTGAGTAGCTGGAATCACAGGCATGTGCCACCATGCCCGGCTAATTTTTATATTTTTAATAGAGACGGGGTTTTGCCATGTTGGCCAGGCTGGTCACAAACTCCATATCTCAGGTGATCTGCCCTCCTCAGCCTCCCAAAGTGCTGGGATTACAGGAGTGAGCCACTGCGCCCGACCAAGAAAGATATTCTCATTTCAAATTGTTTAACTTGTCGTTACATTTTCACTAATTATAATAACAATGTTTTTAGAAATAGCTTATTATTTAAATAAGAAGGAAGGCTTGGAAAACCAGTAGAGTCAAGGGAAGATGCTGCTGTCGTTGGTATTGCTGCTAAGGGCAGAAGAGCCGCGGGTGTGTTTTAAGGCACACCACCAGAAGCCCGTAAGATGAAAAGAAAAGGCTTCTGTAAGGAGAATTCTGAAGGAGAACAGAGTCCCAAGCGGAGGAATTATTTTCCCTAGGGAAGCGTTTTGTCTCTTCCCATGAGATGAAAAGAAAAAAAAAAAAAGGTAAAAATGCAAGAACTGTTGATAAATGTGAAAGGGTGTAAACAGAGATTTTTTTTTTTTTTTTTTTTTTTTTTTTTTTTTTTTTGAGACCGAGTCTCTCACCGTCGCCCAGGCTGCAGTGTAGTGGCACGATCTTGGTTCACTGCATCCTCCGTCTCCCGGTTCAAGCGATTTTCCTGCCTCAGCCTCTCGAGTAGCTGGGATTACAGGCGCCTGCTGCCACGCCCAACTAATTGTTTGTATTTTTAGTAGAGATGGGGTTTCACTATGTTGGCCAGGCTGGTCTCGAACTCCTGACCTCGTGATGCGCTCGCCTCGGCCTCCCAAAGTGCTGGGATTACAGGTGTGAGCCCCCACGCCCGGCCCCTTGTAAATAGAGATTTTAATCTGGTAAGAACTTGCAGGTCCCTTCATTCAAAGTCTTGATCTCATCAGAGGCTCTGTATGTTTCTGTTCCCATCTTCTTCTGCCTTGACCATGATAGTGGTAGACCCTGGTAGCTGCTGGTCCCAGGTTGATGGCTTGTGCCCTCCAGCATCCTCTCCCATGCCAGGCCCTTCACTTGGAGTTGCTGCCTAACCTGACTGCAGAAGATTCCAGAGTGGATGCAGAAAAAGCCCCCAAGATGCAAGTCGGAATCTGCTCTACACACCCAGAGCTCTGGGGGCTGAGAGGAAACTGACTAGGAAAGATCTGACCACCCAGTACAAAGCCTAGTTGGGCCAAGTTTCTCTGGGCACTCTCCCTATTGCTGTCTCAGAGCCCTCAGGCCAGGGCTGGACCTATCCCCCTGCAGCCCAGCCCCAGGCTGAAACACCTGCCCCTCTGAAGTAGAGCTGTCCATGGTAGCCCCACTCTGGTCTCTGTGGGGACTCCTAGGAGGGTCAGGGATGCCTGTGGCCAGCAGACTCAGCTGTCTCAGCTCAGAGTCCATGTAAACCAGAGTGAGGAACCCACTGGTATCCTGCATTGTCCCAAGGGGACCTGGTATTTGCAGCCTTCACCGGCCACATCCTTGCTGGGGCAGCTGGACTCATATAGCTGCTTCTGCCCATGTCCTCTGCCAAGCACTCCAGTCTCACCCGACTCCAACCCTGGCCCCAAACCCTAGGTCATGTGGCTGTGATCCAAAAGCCCTAGCAAGCTCTTGACTCTTCTGGCAGGCTGCATCCTCTTCTGTCCTCATTTTCTCCAGCCCCTTGTCCAGCTACTGACCACTGTCCTGCTGGCCAATGACCTGTCTTCAGATGGCAACATCTGCTGGGGGCAACTCAGCTTGATGGCTCCCCCAAGACCTAGAGTCTTGCAGCTCAGGTGCCTCCATGCAGCATGACAGCCTGGGTCAACTTCCCCAGCCCCACACGCCCCATGACTCCTGCCTGAAGAACCCACAGAACAAAGGTGTCAATAGACTTGAAGTTCATGCCCATCCCAATTCTGAAAAAAAAAAAAAGAAAAGAAAAAAGAGCGACACTCTCTAAGCAAGTCAAAGCATAGAAAATGCTCCTTCGATACATTTTTTTGCAACACCCAAACATCTCCTACCAATCTGCTAATACAGTATGTCGATGTTTACATGAGTTCTTCAATGTTAACTTTTGAAATGTTGTACAAATTACAATCCAGGTTTCTTCATCTAGACTCAACTACCTTTCTCGATGACATTTTCCGTATTCATCCATAGGTAAACATATTCCTATATTTGGATCATGGGGAAAATGTCATGTCCTATTTCTTCTATTTTTCTACTTTCCTATCTCAGATTCACAGTAAGCATGAATCTGATTTATGCATCAGATTATTAAACTATTGATTAATTCATCATCACTCTCCAGTTTGTAAACATGTATTTGGTTTCTAGTTATTGTTCATGATTACAGGTAACCCAGAGCTAATATAATGCATCTTTGTACAAGTAGTACTTATCTCCTTTTAAATTATTTTCATATAAAAACTTCGCTGCAATGGGTTTCCCAAAATAAAGCTAAAAATATTTTATTTTTTCTGTATTTATTATTATTTTTTTTGAGAAAGAGTCTCGCTGTGTCACCCAGGCTGAAGTGCAATGGCACAATCCTAGCTCATGGCAACCTCCATCTCTCAGGTTCAAGCGATTCTCCTGCCTCAGCCTCCTGAGTACCTGAGACTACAGGCATGCACCATTACACGCAGCTAATTTTTGTATTTTTACTAGAGACAGAGTTTCACTATGTTGGCCTGGCTGGTCTCGAATTCCTGGCCTCAAATGATCCACCTGCCTCAGTCTCCCAGTGCTGGGATTACAGGCGGGAGCCACTGTGCCTGGCAGGTAAAAGAATTTAATGCTACCTAAAACATTGTTCTACTGAAGGACTGAACTCATTAATAATGTCACTGCTAGTGCAGAAGGCACCTTTCCTTCAAGATTCACAAATGCTTCCCCCAGATTTGGGCTTATTTAATAGATGTGAAATTTACTTCAGAAATTATTTAATTTCTATTTCTTTCCTTATAAATGATGTGAAGTAATTTCTCTTTTGTGTGACTTATTTGTGTATATGCGAGTATATTTGTCTACTGGAGACTGGGGGTTAATTTTAGAAATTTTATGAGCTCTATATATTTCATGTACTAAGTCTCCATCTGTTGTAAGGAGATTTGAAAAATGTCAGAAACTCTGAAGAACATTTGGTAGCACTGCCCAGATGACACTTGGACTTCCTGCAGTTTCCTAAAATATTTTATTTTGCTACTATTTTGTCTTTATTTTAATTGTGCAAATGTTTAAATTTTACTTGAGCATCTTTGTCCATTTTTTCTTCAAAATATCTTCAATAATGTAACCTGGTTTCTCCATTTGGTTACATTAACTATTTCTTTGTGTAAGATTTAATTTTTATTGTAATTCTTTGAAATAATTTTTGCCATATTGAAACAAAGTTATTCCAGCAGCACGTACAAAATAATTATGTCCTTTATGATGTTACTATACTCATTTGCCATGTTTTCATATGTACTTAAAATTATTAATTCGTACTCTATTTTATTTCCGTGGTATTTCTCCTTCTAATCCAGTGTTACACTGGTTCAGTTACTGTTGTTTTTTAACACAGTCTATTTTGTGAGAGAATTATTATTCTTTCATTAGCCCTCTAATATTCTTATCTATCTTTCCCAGCACACTGCAGAATCAATTATTCTGAATTCTATAAAATGCCAATGATATCATTGTTATTTTAACTGAAGTTATATTAAACCTACAAATTAAACCAGAAATAATGGCAACTTCCATTTGATCTCCCTACCCAGGAGTAGAACATATTTCTCTGTTTTCAAGCCTTTTTTTCCCCATTAAAATTTTGCAGACTTCTTTGATACATATTATATACCCTTACATAAGTTTAATTAATACATAATTCAATTTTGTGGCTATTATAAATCAGAAGTCTCTTGTTACTATAGTTTTGGCTGGCTAATAAAGGCATTTGAGTATCAAACTGATCTGTTATTGTATCTGTTGAACAGCAGTTTTTCTTCGCTGTTCTATTATCTCTAATAGCTTTCTGGTTGATTCCTTTAGCTCGTCTAGGTGTATAATCACATAGCCTTCTAATAGTGTTCCTTTTAAATCTTATTTCTTTCCTGTACTTTATTATGCTGCCAAGAAAACATAAATCTCTATAAAATAATCATTGTGAAAGTTCTCCCTCCATTCTTCCTGTAATTCATGCCAAAAAGAAACTTTCATTTCATATTTGACCTGTCAGTAAAACCTGCTGACGCCCCCTTAAAAATAGCTCTGTAATCCAGCTCCTTCTCTCCATCTCCCCTCTACCACCCTGCGCTCAGCCACCCACCACTCTCACTTGGGATGATTGTGCTGGCCTCCTAATCATAAGTCAAAGATCACTAGAGGATCTGTGAGAACTTGTCAGATATTGTCACACTTCTGCTCAAAACCCTCCAAAGTCCTTACAGTCCCTTGCAAAGTCCTGTATACTCTGCCTCCTCCACCTGTCCGACTTTACTTCCTACTGCTCAGCATCAGGAGACTTTTCTTTCCAGCCACAGGAGACTCCTTATTATTCCCCGAGCACAGCAGATACATTCCTGCCTCAGAGCCTTTGCACTGGCTGGTTCCTTTGCCTGGAAAACCCTTCCCTGGGTATCTGCACAGCCTCCCCGCTTACCTCCTCCAGGTGTTTGCTCAAATGTCAGAGTTTCAGTGAGACCTTCCCTGACTCCCTTATTTAAATGTGCTTCATCTTGTTCTTTGTTCCCTAAGCCCTTCCTCTTCTAGTTTTTCCTGTTGTACTTTTCACCGTCTGACATTCTATATACTTGTTTCTCATCTCCCTATCTTTTTTCCATATACATAATAAACTAAACTGTAAGCTTCAGAGAGCAAGGGTTTCTACCTGTTTTTCTCATTACTCTCTCCTTGGCATTAGAAAATAGATGCTCAATAAATAATTGTACTGACGGAAAGCACACCTATGTTTTCATCAGGTTGCAGGTGAGCTGCTCTGAAATATCTAAATTCAGTGTGATTTTTATCTGTGATATTAAGTGGACCTTTTTATCATATTGACGAAGAATATTTTTATCCCCAGTTTTCATGGGTGAGGTTAGGAACAGGTGCTGAATTTTATTAAACACTCATCAGGCAGATGTCATCTTATGTACCATGGCATCCTACAGAGGGGTAAATAGGTCACTAAAGAGCCTCTTCCTTCAGTAATTAAATAAAGTGTGTCTCCAGAGATATACCTAAAAATATTGGATGTATTGTTCAGCTGGGCTTATTTCCTTCTCGTGGTTACAGGCCAATGGTTGATACACCAGAGAGCAAGAAGAAGAAATTCTAATGATTTAACCAACATGAAAATTAAGCAAGATGAGAAGATACCTTGCTGACATATTTCAAATTGACCCCTGTGAATATGTTTCATCTATTCGTGTCTATAGCATTGATTAATTGTTGTGTCTGGATTCATTGATGGGAGTTCCAATTATCAACAACGACTTTTATGCAGACAATGTTTCATTGTCATATTATATAGCCTAGACTTGTCATTTCTTTTCATCTCTTTGATTACTTGATTGTTTTACTAACATTTGGAAGTTTCTCTATTCCCTATATTCTTACAAATAATAGACTCACAGGTAAGAAGAAGTAAAAGGTAAATTTATTCATTTGGGCTTTAATTCTAACATGCATCTGTGATTCTAGCATGGAAAACATACAAATATTTTAATAAATAAATTACATTAATATTTGTCTTTCAGTGGTAAAAATCTGCTGTTTACCCTAAGATTCTGAAGACTTAGAATTTTTGTATAGTTTTTATACTTTCAATATTCAAAAGCCAATTGAAATTTTAACCATCAGAAATTCAGATATTTTGCCAATTTTAGGTAGTTTGGGTTCATTTCATGTCAATACAGTCTTTCACTACCCAAGGTGAACATTATGATCATAATTTGTTTCAAGTTAAAGTTGTGTTCACAATACGTAGCACACAAACAAACTTCTTTATCATCTTTTAAGTATCCAATGGAAATTTGCCATTTAAAGAAAAGCTAAGCCTGGCAAACACCACCTCAGCTGGGTGTATCAAGGTCAAACCAACAGCAATAAGTCTTGTTGGCATTACATACCTTTAATACAATATGATGAAAATGGCACCCCACCTCCGTGATCTTTCTCCCCAAAACCCACAACCCCAGGCTAAGAATGAGAAAAGCATCAGGCAAATCCCAGTTGAGGGACATTCTACAAAACACCTGGGCAGTATTCCTCAAAGCTGCCAAGGTCATTAAACACAAAGAAAGTCTGAGAAAGTGTCACAGCCAAGAGGAAACTAAGGAGACACGAGGACTAAATGTAATAAGGTATCCTGGACAGGATCCCAGAACAGAAAAATGACATTAGGAAAAGAGTATGGACTTCAGTTAATAATTACACATTAATATTGCTTCATTAATTGTGACAACCATACCTTAAGCTGTAAGACATTAAATATAAAGGAAACTATATGTAGAGTATACATGGGAGCTCTCTGTACTATCTTTGTAATTATTCTGTAAATTTAACATTGCTCTAAAATGAAAAGCTTATTTTAAAAACTAGAGTTGTTAGGCCGGGCGCAGTGGCTCACACCTGTAATCCCAGCACTTTGGGAGTCCGAGGAGGGTGGATCACGAGGTCAGGAGATCGAGACCAGACTGGCTAACACGGTGAAACCCCGTCTCTACTAAAAATACAAAAAATTAGCCGGGCGTGGTGGTGGGCACCTGGAGTCCCAGCTACTCGGGAGGCTGAGGCAGGAGAATGGCGTGAATCTGGGAGGCGGAGCTTGCAGTGAGCCGAGATCACGCCACTGCACTCCAGCCTGGGAGACAGTGAGACTCCGTCTCAAAAAAAAAAAAAAAAAAAACTAGAGTTTTAACATGGCTGACACTTGGCCAACGTTTTTAATTATTCTGGTGACTAGTTTTCTTAATTGATGATGAAGATAGTTTGAAACCTGTATGAGAATATTTGAATAAGATATTTTATAGGTAAATAATAATATGCACTCAGGTAAATGACAATATGCATTCAGATTACTTTTCCTTCAATTTTGTAGAGATTTTGCGGTCATCTTTGGCTCGAATTATTTAGATGATTATCTCAATATTCCATGCTGTTTATATTTTGAAAATAACCTATCTTTATAAAAACTTGAACAAAGAGATGGCAAATCAAAAAAAGTAAGAGAGCAACATTGGTTTTAACTGATAAGTGGAATAAATAAAGAACAGATAAGGATACTACTCAAAAAAGAATGCTGTGATAAATATTTTCGAAAACTGATCATCTCCTTGTAACACATACAACCACTGGATTTTTTCTCTTCATAAATACTGACTTTTGTGCACTATGTTTATTTAAGGTGATGTGTATCTCTACAAACAGAAGACTGTAAAGTATATCCACTGGTATCAAACCAAAAATCACCCTAGAAAGCAGGGGTCACCAGCCAAATTACCACAAAGATCAGAGAGCTCTGGGCCTATTTACACCATCAGAAACAGAGCACCAGCCAGAAGGAAAACATCCTGCACCTGAGAACTGATGATAAATCCATCATCATCCCACAGGAGCTAATGCAGTTGAGCCCAATCAGAGCAACAAGTTGAACACACATGACCTTATACATGAAGTCAGCCTTTTTACTCATCACCCTAGCTAGTGTCAAGGCAGAAAGGTCAAGCAAAGAGCGGGGAGCAAAGAAATTTTGGGGTGTCTATCTCAGCATTGCTACGAAGTTGAGAGGACAAATCCTCAAACCGTGACTCTCCATAACTATCTTGCAGGGTGTACAGACCCTCAAGGAGCATTGTATTTGTCTGTTTTCACGCTGCTGATAAAGACATACCCAAGACCGGACAATTTACAAAAGAAAGAGGTTTAATGGACTTACAGTTCCACATGGCTGGGGAGGCCTCACAATCACTGTGGAAGGTGAAAGGCATGTCTCACATGGTAGCAGACAAGAGAAGAGGGCTTGTGCAGGGAAACTCCGCCTTATAAAACTATCAGATCTCGTGAGACTTATTCACGATCATGAGAACAGCATGGGAAAGACCTGCCCCCATGATTCAATTACCTCCCACTGGGTGCCTCCCACAACATCTGGGAATTCAAGGTGAGATTTGGGTGAAGACATAACCAAACCATAACAAGCATCAAGAGCAAACACTGCCTAGCAAGGTGTTTTAATATAAAAGAGAGTTCAGGGGAAGGAACAAACCTCAGGAGTTATTTCCAGAAGTCTAGCTTCTATGACTATGAGCAAATTCATCACTGACTTGCTATGTTTTAAAGCATGTTTATATTTTAAATATGGACAATATTGACTGGGATTGGTGGCTCATGCCTGCAATCTCAGCACTTTGAGAGGCCAAGGCAGGAGGATCACTTGAGCCTGGGAGTTCAAGATAAGCCTGGTCAACATAGTGAGACCCTGTCTATACCAAAAATAAAATTAGCCAGATGTGGTGGTGCACAGTTGGTCCCAGCTACTTGGGGGCCTGAGGTGGGAGATCACTGGTTTGTGAGTTCCAGGCTGCAGTGAGCTGTAATCATGCCATTGCACTCAAGCTTGGGCAACAGAGTGAGATCTTGTCTCAAAACATATATATGTGTATACACATATACGTATATGTGTGTGTGTATACCAGTATACATGTACACATATACATATACACACACATATATATATACACATACACATATATACACACACATTATTTACTAATGTAAAAATATAACCATATTAGCGTTTCACAGGGATAGACTGAATGTGATATTTCTACTAAAGTCCTCAGGAAGAAGTTTACCTACAAATACTAAAAATGTTAAAAGAGAAACTAGTTAATAAATTAACCACATGCAATATAGGAAAATTTTCCATTCCAGAATATTTTTAAACACAAAATTATTCAAGTCACATGGTTTAAATACTGACGGTTGGGGGGATAGGGTGGGAATTAACCTAAAAATACAAATAATCCAAGAGAAAAGACGTGCAACATAGCTTTCCGCATTCTCTCCTAAATGTTATGACACCATCTCATGAAATAGTTGCCATAAGTGTTTTATTTACACTTTTGTCACTTGTACTTTCATCTCCATTAATTCTCATCTTAGCAATGATTTCTTCCAGGGCTGCCCATGGGCAGGCCCAGTGTTAGCATGGAGTTTAAATGTTGTGTTTCTGCTTGAGAAATAGTCTAACCAGCTGCTGGCAGCCAGCACCTCACTCCATCTCTTAGTTTGCAACAAGAGGGGCCTAGGAGACTTTGAGCCTGTCCCAAGGCAAGAACAGAAGAGAGTTGAAGAAAGAACTGCTAGAATAAGAGCTAAAACAGCATTTATTACAGAATGGCCAAAGGTAAATCCTCCCTCTCCCCCCATTAGGTTTCCCAAAAGAAAACACAAATGCAGCCTAATTAGACCCCGAAAAAAAATGCAGAGAATGTTTGACATAAAATAATTAATGCCAAACGCCGCAAAGCCCAATAACTAGGTGGTAACATTCAGGTTCCTCCATTCGTTTACTGTGAAACAATCTTAACCACATGGTTATGTTACATATTCATGTTCCTATACATCATGTGTTAATATACAGCAAGAGAAAATATACAAATGCTGGGAGTTCTACTTTAATTACCAGGGTTTTGCCCATTTAGTTTATAGCTGCTGTTGGGGATAGGTGTTGAGTACGTGGATAGAATGTGATTAAGACTAATTTTACATAATATCTAAGTACTCCTCTCATTTTTCCACCAAAGTGGCCAAACACATCTCATTATGTCCCAATTATCTGCTTATAAAGGCTCTATAAAGCCTTTCCCAGGCTCACACACTTGCTAAACAGTTTTATAAACAAGATTAGCCCTCCTTTTAGAATCTGCAAAGTGACAGCTTCTCCAAGTCTCAAAAGTCCATTCCAAGAACTTCATTTCCATACTGGGTCATGCAACTGCTTCTTCCCAGGAACACCATGGCTATTCTGTATGGGAGAGAGCTGAAGAGCTCTGGGCAGGGGCCACTGCCCATCAGGGGGTGTGCTGGCTCCTTGCCTGGGACAAATCCCTTGTGACAGCCTCTAATGGGAGGCAGGAGGCAGGGCTGCCAGCAGGGAGTTGCATCCACAACGGCTTCCTGCATTTAAACTTTGGAAAAACAGTGGACTAATAGCCTCTATAAGAAAGGGGGAAAAAAAGGATGCGGAGTCCTTAGTCCTGGCCAGGAGTGTGGAAATTCGAGCAGCCTCCCTTTTGCTGCTGCAGCAACCAGTGCTATGCTTCCGACCCCTTCTAGTCTCAGTATCCAAATCCAATATCTTACCCCAAATATAGAAAGAAACACTGGCCCAGAGGTCCAAGTTTAAAACCCACTGATGTCCTGGTAGACATTTGGCAATGAGGTTATTAGAAATGTAATGTAACGGATTTTTTAAAATTTGTTCCATTCTTCTTCACCTTTTTTTGGTATGGGCTCCTGTAGTTACAGGGGAATTTTAAGAGCATATGCGGTAGACAGAAGATGAAATTAGTCGGAATATCTGTAAATGGGATTGGGATCAATGCACTAAATGAAGCTGTCTGTGAAGTTGCTCAGCTTTCTCAAGCTTGTAGCTGGTCAGTCCATTGATGTCTTAGATGGTGTATTAGCCAAGGTTCTCTAGAGGGACAGAATTAATAGGCTAGATGTAGATATAAAGGGGAATTTATCAAGAAGTATTGACACATGTGATTGCAGGGTGAGGTCCCACAATAGGCCATCTGCAAGCTGAGGAGCAAGGAAGCTAGTCCAAGTCCTAAAACTTCAAAAGTACGGAAGCCAACAGTGTAGACTTCAGTCTGTGGTCAAAGGGCCACAATTTCCAAAGTTGAAGAACTTGGAGTCTGATGTTCAAGGGCAGGAAGCATCCAGCCTGGGAGAAAGACGGAGGCTGGAAGACTCACCCAGTTTAGTTTTTCCACATTCCTCTGTCTGCTTTTATCCTGGCCACGCCAGCAGCTGATTAGATGGTGGCCACCCAGATTGAAGGTAGATCTGCCTCTCCCAGTCCACTGACTCAAATGTTAATCTCCTATGGCAACACCCTCACAGACACTTTGCATCCTTCAATCGAATCAAGTTGACACTCGATATTAACCATCACAGATGGGGAGAATGAGTCTAAGAGGAAGGGCAAGAGGGTGTCCTCAAGGTGAATTCAAAAAGGTCCTTAAAGAAAGAGGGCCCCCAGAGCAAGAGAGGCAGTGGAGCAAACTGCCAGTTGAACAAGTTAGACTGCCTGCTTGTACCCCACTTCTGGACTCTGACACTCAAAACACAGAAGTTGCCCCAGAAACCATCTGAGTAGGTCTGCTTTAAAACACCAGCGCATGTGCTCACAACTGCTTCATATTCCATTTGTGATTTTGTAAATAGGGTGTGATGATTGTTTTTCTGTGTCAACTTGACAGGCCTAAGGGATGCCCAGATAGCTGCTAAAACACTAATTCTGGGTGTTTCTGGAAGAGACCAGCATTTGACTCAGGAGGCTGAGTAGAGATACACCCATACCAAGGAGGGTAGGCATTATCTAATCTGTTGAGGGTCAGAATAAAACAAACAAACAAAAAAAATCAAAGAAGAGGCAAATTCTCTCTACTTGACCTGCGACTTCCCTTGGACATCTGAGCTCCCGATTCTCAGACATTAATGAAGAAGTGTCGCGGTCTAGAGTAATACCAAGGTTTGTCATCTCATGCCAAGGAAATCGAGTACGCGGACACAAGAAGTGGGTTTAGGAATGGAGGTTTAATAAGCAAAAGAAAGAGAAGGGAAAACAGCTCCCTCTCTTCCAAGAGAGAAGGGCACCGAAGTGGGAATTCCAGCCCACCCCAGGGTGCACTGGATTTTATAGACTGGCTTCAGGAGGCAGTGTCTGATTTACACAGGGCCCACAGATTGGCTGGAGCTTCCCCAAGCTCCCTCCTTCACCACTTACATCACGTAACCTATGTTTCTGTGCATAGTTATTTATTAACCTGCCTATGCAGCCCACCAAGTTGCATATGCTTTAGCAGAATTAAGCTTTCTATATCTTACGTGCCCTGCAGTGCCCTGAAGATGTTGATTTCAATAAAGGTTTGCTGAATTAACAAACACATGCGTAATATGGACAGACACTACTTGGGAGGCTGAGGCAGGAGGATCGCTGGACTCCAGGAGTTCAAGGCTGCAGTGAGCTATGATCATACCCCTGCACTCCAGCCTGAGTGACAGAGCAAGATTCTGTCTCTTAAAAAAAAAAAGGACAGATAATGCATAACCCAAAAGAATGAAAAGAAAGATCTCTAATGGGAATTCAATTTCGATGACACCTGAGTGCTGTAAAGAAGGACTTTTTATTTGTTTGTACCTAGAAGTATTTTCTTGTGGATCCCATCAGTTTCTGCAGACATGCATAAATTTTTAAGCATTCTTTGAAAGGGACTTGAGGGACATAAACAACAAAAATACTGAAATCACTCTTTGCTTCCCGGGATATAAAACATAAACATAACTGATTTTCTCTGTTCTTCTTTTATGTTGAAATTTGACATTTTATGATCCGTAATCACAAATCACAGTACAGCATAATTTGTCTTCTTCTACCGCTAACTTGAATTGCCAGCAATGCAAGAAATTTCCCAACCATCCGGCCTACCAGAATCATTATAAACTTTTATGACATGGCCAGGCGCGGTGGCTCACACCTGTAATCCCAGCACTTTGGGAGGCTGAGGTGGGCACATCAGGAGATCGAGACCATCCTGGCTAACACGGTGAAACCCCATCTCTACTAAAAAAAAAAATACAAAAAAAATTAGCCGGGCCTGGTGGCACATGCCTGTAGTCCTAGCTACTTGGGAGGCTGAGGCAGGAGAATGGTGTGAACCCAGGAGGCGGAGCTTGCAGTGAGCCAAGATCGTGCCACTGTACTCCAGCCTGGGTGACAGAGCAAGACTCCGTCTCAAACATAAATAAATAATAAAAATAAAAAATAAAAAACTTTAATGACAGAAAATTCTTTCTAGATCACCTTTTGTCCCTTCATGATTCTTGTGTCAATATATAGTCTTAATCTGTTACCATCACATTGTTATAGATAGCTTCAAATCCTTATTCTAAAAAAAAAAAAAAATTAGAGAAAATTATTCCTGTTTGTCCAAAGCTTTATAAATGCAAATTGGCATATGAAGTACAGAGATTTTTTCTTTTCTTGAGAAGGCTCCTTCTGCTTTATACACACATGAGATCTCATTCTTAATTAGGTTTTAGCACGTGAACAAATTTTCCCTTATATAAACAAAGTTAATAGATGATAGATAGATCAGACAGGTAGGGAAACAAACACACATGTTTGGAAGAGAGGATTAACATGAATTATGATTCAGTGTATATTCATTATATCAAGGCAAAATTCCAATTAATCTAGGAAAATGCCTTACAGGTGGTGAGATATAACTTAGGCATGAAAAAAATGGAAGGCAAAAGACTGACCAGATGGAAGTTATCCAGGCAAAAAGAGAGGCCTTCTTGAAGGGTCAAGGAGGGAAGAGTGACCAGCTCTGAAGCCAGGTGAGTGGGTGATGACAGATGGGTACCACGAGGGAAAGCAAGCCAAACAGTTTTAGTCTTAATCATTTTAACTCAATTATGTGTATTAAGATCATTAAAGATTCATGCCGGTGAGTAAGGATTCAATTACTATAGACATTATGTCATTCATTTTGCTAGCACTTCCAGTAGAAATAATGTTTATATATCATGACATATGTGCAATTATGGACAAATATAATTTATTCACATACGAAAAAATCCCTATAGCTTAGTAGTAAATTATATTTATGATTTAGCTATCATAATCATTAATGTAACTGTACACAGAGAGAGAGAGAAGGGAGAGGGCTGTGGGGAGATCCCACAGATACTCATGCGGGTAGGCTGAGATCCCTTCTGTCGAAAAATATAGAAAGTCATGTTACAGGTAATTCATAAAAAATTAACTATGTTTTGGTTTTGTTTGGTTGGATTCTTGTACTGAAGTTTCTTCACAACAGAATGATATATTTCCCAACACTTCACCATTTAAGAAGACAATCCAAAGCCTTTGAGCCTTAGAAATCAGGACTTACCTTATCTGAAAGGAGTGAACAGATTCTGTTTTCAAAAGTGTAGGCTACCAAGGGAAGATAAGAGACTTGCTGAAAAAGAGGAGAGCTCTGAGAACTGGAAGACAGGAAACTGGCCCAGCCCAGGAGGTGGTAGGAATTCCTCAAGACAGGGAGGAGGGAAAGGGATAGTGCTGTCCACAAGTGCTAGGAACTTGCCCTCCGTCTCCACAAGGCTGCCTGGAGATGGGATGGCAGGGGGGCTGGACAATAAACCCATAGCATTATGAGCTGCAGCAAGGGTTCCCTCTTGCCTGGTCCAGGCAAGATCTCAGTGAGGAGCTTCCTGCAACCAGTGTGGCTGTCTAGAAATCAGGACAGCAAGGGCTCCATGTGCCAGATGCAGCCATGGCAACACTGGTGTACCTGTCAGGGTGCTATGATTGTAAGCAAACAATGCTGGCCACCAAAAGAGGATAAATAAGGAGTATTTCACAGAATCAAGGAGAAAACTGGAAACCAGGCCTCAGAAAAGAAATAATAAGAACAGTTCAGGAGATCTAGATAACCAGCCATCTCCACTCTCCTGGGGACTCCACTGTGACAAAGCATTGGGTTCCACCCGTTTTCTGCCCAGATGTCAAGAACACAGCTCCAGTTCAAACTCCCAGAAAACTGAGCGTGATTGGCTTGGCTGGGTTGGTCACCCACCTATTGGCCCAATAGGGCAGGACACTTAATTGACAATCCCACTAAGCTATATACAACTGGGGAGGAATCATTTCCCAGATGAACATGAGGAGCTGCCGGCTAAAAGAAGGGAGCATGCTGGCAAAAATGCAGGTGTCCACTACAGATGGTGACCACTGTGAGCTAAAGGAACAGCCTCTTCCAATTTTTCCCATACTCACACAAGACCCACGATTTTTACATAACCCGTTGTCAAATAGGGGAGCCTCCTGAGGACAGCTATTTGTGATTTATGATAATAATGGCACCTTGAGCTAGTTTTAACCTGATTTCATAAAACAATGACGCATTGCTTGTGCTTGGGCATTGTGGGGAAAATTCATTCCTACTGTAGCTGCTAGTGATCTTCTGTTTGTTTCTTCATATCCACTTTCTACCCTTCATTGATACCCAGAGGCTGACCTATGTGGGGTGCATACAGGTTCCCTGGCCCTCTGTTTTCTGACTGGGTTGGCTTATTCAGGGGAGGTAACAGCTTCATCTTATTGAAGAGGACTTCATTGCCTCTTGTTGGTATCCCTAACCTCCCCACCATCCCCCCAGCCCCCTACTTTACAAAAAGTCCCTCTGGGAGTTTAACTTGGTCATACTCCCTTGCTACAAAACTCCAGTGCAGTAGCCTCCCTTGAATAGTCTTCCTTTCCATATTGAACAGGTGTCATGAAAAGTTATTATTTAACAGTTACGGCACCTGCGATTTGGACAGAATCAGATTCATCGCCGGATTCCCAGACCCCTCTCTCAGAACCCCAAATATGCACCTTTGAAGCCTTTGTGTTCACTCCTGGCCAATTGATTGGAAATCCATTTGTGAGTCCGACTGCTGAGCCAGTAATCTCGAAGGCAGCCCACTGAAGTACAAGATTCCTGTCATAAAATGCCTGACGGCTCACACTATTCACCGAATATCCTCTACTATCAAGTCCCAACAGATGGGCTGCCTGATCCATAATGAATGAACCACAGTTGAATGAGAAAATTGACTTACACTGTTCAAAGGAAAGAAGACTGTCTTTTCTTGAATGAGGAGGAGGACTGGTCAAAAAAGACTATCTTTTTAACCTAACTCTAGTCAGGCTCCTCTAAGCCCTCAGGGACCCTGAACTGGGCCTCTGTCCTTCTGTTTTGTCCAGGTTCAGCAAGAATCCTGCTGCATTTGTTTAGCAAAAATCTCCATGGTTGATATCTGATCAATTGCTCATCCCCCACCCTCAATATTGAATCACACTGGCCCATCTTCAGCAAGAATCCTGTTGAGTGGATTTAGCAAGAATCCCCTATTCTTGATGTTTTCTCTTAGTAATTTTCCATCCACTGACCCCATCCTGTTCCTTGGCTGGAAATATCCACTTGCCCTTGTTGTATTTGGAGTTGAGTTTGATTTTCTACCAACTACAAAACTCCACTGTAGTAGACCCTTTTGACTTGAATAAAATCTTCCTTGCCATCTTAAAATTTTGATTTTGATTTTGATTAACACTCTGTAATGACTCCATTGGAGTATTCCATCTGTCTCTTGCCAGGACCCTAAGTGATACAGTAAAAAGCAAATTCAGGTCGAGTAATCAGAAAACCAATGACCAATGTGACTCAACCAATCACACCCCGTTGTCCAAGTATGTGCCCATCTCTCCTTTTCCCAAGATTAAATATGATCTGGGCAGCTGTGAATCGGTGTTTAGCAAAGAGCTCAGGAAGGCCAGGGAGCAGCTTTCAGTGCAGCTTGTTTTCAGGAGAGCCTGGAGCCAACAGTCATAGGAGTCCCTAAAACTCCCCAGCTCCTTACATCAAAGCAATGAAAATGCAGGGTGAGCTCAGATCACCTGACACCCCAAAAAGGGCGAGATGGCTGCTGGGTTTGGGCACTACTGCACCTTCATGCTCTTTCGCACCACATAACACGGGGCCATTGCCAGAGCACATTGCCACCCCACTGGCTGCCAAAGGCTGTGTCAGGGCCACCTTTGAAGGTTTGTGCCCAGTTGCAATAGTGGAAGAGGGTGGCTGGGCCACACACATTACATGTGTGAGAGTCTGTGCTAGTGCCAATTAGCAGCATGTGTTGTTGACCCTCTTTCAAAGTATGCAACAGTCAGTGGCATCAAGAGAGAGAAGGTGGAGCCAATCAGAAGTAGATTCAGATGCAGAATATCATGCAGTATTACTGTTAGACAGAGCTGCAGCCTGTCCCAGGAATAGAACCTTGAGAACAAAAGCCATAGCAGAGGGATGTGGTGCTTAGAGGTTTAAAGAATCGCCTTCCGCCTCTAATGTGCTGGGAAGACAGATGCAACTGCTGTCTCGTAGCTTCTCCTACAGGTTGGAAAAATAGCTGCTATAAATTGCCCCAGGCTTTTAAGTCAGAGCTCTAATGTAACCTTCATAGCCTTCACAAAGAAAAGAGCATGAAAGAGTTAAATCTCAAACTCCAAATCTGCTAGACAAAGAGAGAGAGGCAGAACTTAATGATATGCCAAAAGTAGAAACTATGGAGAACTCTGAAGAAATGAGGGTGTCTAAATTCACCTGGAGGGTTTTCTCCTCTAGAAAAAGGCCAGGGCGGGAGAGAAATGTCCTCCCACCTCTGGAAGATGCTAAGCCTAGCTGACTTGACATCCAATCCTGTTTCTTTGAGTGCCTTGCGCTACTACAGAGACTCAAGTGTCAAAAACATTCCTCAGACTCTCCTGCATCTAGAGTCCTGCATATGATGTAGGTTCAACCAATTCAGTGCATCCATGACAGAAATAAACGCAGTGCTAGTTACAAGGAGAGACGGGAGGTGGGGAGCAACCACGGTGCTGGCTCAGATCATGGTAGAGGCAGGATGGCTCTGCAGTCAGGAGTTTCCTGGGTTGTGTTTAGCCTGTGGCAGAAGCAGCGATGTTCCCAGTCTCCCAGGATTTACATATACGTGTAAGGGTGGGGCATGGTGGGTTGGGTATCAGGCTCAGTTGCAGAAAACAAACTTTTCTAACTGGTTTAAGCAGAAAGAGATTTGACATCAGAATACAAGTGGCTTACAAAAAAATATTTGGGAGGAGTAGAGGAGCAAATCCCACGCCAAGTTCTCAGACATTTTCCTGAGTCATGAAACCACACATTGTAATAAATGAGATGGAAATTATAGCACAGGACCTAAAGAGAAATAAGAGACAAGAAAAGAACCAAGAGCTCCACATCATATAGTCCTTGTATTGGTTTCTCATGGTTGCGGTAATGAAGTACTACAGACTGGGTAGTTTAAAAAAACAGGTATTTGGTCGGGCGCGGTGGCTCATGCCTATAATCCCAGCACTTTGGGAGGCCAAGGCGGGGGGATCACAAGGTCAGGAGATTGACACCATCCTGGCTAACATAGTGAAACCCTGTCTCTACTAAAAATACAAAAAGTTAGCTGGGCATGGTGGCACACGCCTATAGTCACAGCTACTTGGGAGACTGGGACAAAAGAATCGCTTGAACCTGGGAGGCAGAGGTTGCAGTGAGCCGAGATTGTGCCACTGCACTCCAGCCTGGGCAACAGAGCAAGGCTCTGTCTCAAAATATATATATTAGCTGGGTGTGGTGGCGCTTGCCTGCAATCCCAGCTGTTCTCGAAGCTGAAGCAGGAGAATTGCTTTAACCCGGGAGGCAGAGGATGTGGTGAGCCAAGATTGTGCCACTGCACTCCAGCCTGGGTGACAGAGTGAGACTTCATCTCAAAACAAACAAACAAACAAACAAAAACAGCTGGGCACGGTGGCTCATGCCTATAATCCCAGAACTTTGGGAGGCCGAGGTGGGCAGATTATGAGGTCAGGAGATCGAGACCATCCTTGCTAACACAGTGAAACCCCATCTCTACTGAAAATACAATAAATTAGCCAGGTGTGGTGGCATGTGCCTGTAGTCCCAGCTACTCGGGAGGCTGAGGCAGGAGAATCACTTGAACCCAGGAGGCGGAGGTTGCAGTGAGCCGAGATTGTGCCACTGCACTCCAGCCTGGTCGACAGAGACTCCATCCTCCCCAACCAAAAAAAAAAAAAAATCGACGTCACAAAAGACAAAGAAAGGCTATGGAAATGTTCTGTTAATAGATGGAAGGAGACTTGACAATACCTGATCCTAGAGCAGCTGCTATACTGGAGGAAGAACATAGTTTATAAATAATATTTTGGGATAATTAAGACTGTTGAAATACCAGTGATAGAACAGATAAAGTACTGGGTTAATGTTAAATTTACTGAGGTTAATCATACCGTTTTGAAGAGAATCTGTTTATTCTTAGCAAATACACACTGCAGCATTTGAGGATAAACAACCATGCTATATACAACCTACTCCCAAATGATTCAGGAAAAAATAATATTAGGAATATAGAAAAAGAGAGAAAGTGATTAAAAAAAAAGCACGTGCAAAGAAAATGCCAACAAACAATAGTGAATCTGAGTCAAGTATATACAGATGTTCCCTTTACTTTTCCTTGAATCTATTCCTTAAGTTTGAATTTTCAAATAAAAGACTTTTTAAGGTCCAATTGAGTTCAGCAAACAAATACTCACAGAGAACTTACTATGCACCCCTTGTGGACACAAGTGTGACAAAGACCTGGCCTCTGTCTTTTAGGATCCCTGGTCTAGTGTAGAAGGAGGAACAGCCCCTGAATTAGGCCAATTGGTTGCATTCATTTTCTCCAGGACCAAAATTTCTTTTGGACCCACAGGAATGCATAATTCCCTCTCTCACTTTATGAACTCCTCCTGCTCACTGGCATAACTGCCCATTGAATGATTCTTTAGCACTTTATTATTTGTGTGCAACAAAATCTCCGATATGCCACCATCCCATGTACACCACACAGCCTGGGCTCTGCACAAAGGGGCCAAGTATGGAGCGCTGGTTTGAGATCCACAGTCCATATAGCCTCTGTTGCCTGTTTCCCTTCTAGGCTACCCGAAAACCAGAACTGAAAGCCATAGGGGAGAAGTGATTCACCCTAGAACGTCAGGGGCCTCCAGAGGCTGAGTTGCCTACAGGAAAGCTGGACTGCCCCCCAGGAAGGCTGACCACCTCATTTGGGTCACTGGCCTGGTTTTTTGGCAGAACTTTGCTTGCCCTCAAATTCTAATTGCAAAAGAAATGCTCTAAGCTGCCACTCAAATCATCTGTATCTGCGAGAGGAGCCACCCTTCTGGGCCAGACTAATTGGATTTGTCTTTATTGCGGTCATTACCAAGGGCTATTGGAAGCTACATAAGTCAACATGTTCCAACTTGCTATATCCACCTCCAGCTCAGAGCAGGTGTTTTAAAAAGCAACTGTCTGAAATTATGTGCAATGAATGAATGACTCCTTTCTCTCTGCAACAGAGTTGCTGTGGACTAAGGCAGTGAGTGACAGGACCGGACTTGCAAACTGAAATACACGATTAAAAAAAAAAAAAAAAGTTTTAAAATGGGATTCACCATAACCATGCTGTTGGCACTGAGCTTCCCATTGGGATTTAAGTTGTACTTCACTTTTCAAACAGCATGCTTATTCTGAAAGGAGAGTCTGACCTATTTTACAGGAGAGGTGGGCCACTGCACCAGCCAGCTTGCTTGTAGTCAGGTTCGAAGCCATCTGGATCTCACAGGGTTTCATCAATGCTGGCAGAGCCTGAGCTCTGCCAGATGTCAACAGTATCTTACTTTTTTTTCTGAAGAAGTTCACTTTCTGTACCACCTGCATTTGGTACAATACACTGTGACTCTCCACTAAAATGTCAAACTATTTCAGACTCCTATTTATTCACTGTCTTAGTCCATTTTGTGCTGCTATTACAGAATACCTGAAATGGGGTAATTTATGGACAACAGAGATTTATTTCTTATAGTTCTGGAGGCTGGTCAATGGGCTGGCATCTGGTGAGAACCTTCTTGCTACATCATCTCATGGCAGAAGGTGGAAGGGCAAGAGGGCACATATGCCCAAGAAAATGTGTGCACACACAAAACAGTGGGAGAGAGAAAGAGAGATAGACAACTAGAGAGAGGAAAAGGGGACCAAGCTCATCCTTTTATCAGGAACTCATTCCCATGATCTCCCATGATAATGGCATTAATCTGTCATATGTGCAGAGCCCTCATGACCTAATCACCTCTTAACAGTACCACCTCTCAACACCACTGCATTGGGGATTAAGTTTCCAACACATAAACTTTGGGAAATCCATACAAACCATAGCATCTGCCTCCCACCCACATCTTGGCTCTTCAATGTCAAGGTATGTTGGTTGTGAAGGGAATATAAATGCACTCATAGTATAAACACAGGAAAACATGTCTCTCCTTTCAATCCAAGACTTACTGGAATTGTGTCAAGCTTCTTATGGTCAGAGATGAGGACTTCTCTTTATTTTGTCATTCTTCTGCTCCCATAAGCCCAAATAACAGTGAAATGTTAAGAACCTAGACATCTTCCAATAAATGCCCACTGACTGTCTTGCTCTCAGCAATGGCTGGTTTCTCTGCTGATCTTCAGCTGGGTCCCACCCAGCTTGGGAGATGCCAGAAGGATGGCTGCAGAAAAGCAATCTCCCTCCACAGTGACTGTCACACTGCTGCTGCTGTCACCATTTATATTTCTATCACCACCACCACGGCTGGGGAGCTGCCATGCCAGATGATGTCAGAGCACTTTACGAACATGCCGCATTTACACCTCAGGGTATACAGCCACGTTCCCAAACGTTTTTTAATCTCAGTATGAAAATCTGAAGATGTGCCGTCACAGAAATTAAAACTGGTAATTTTTTAAATAGTTACTTATTAATTTAACATAATAACAAAACCCTACATTATCCAAATAACTATAATTTTTAATCCAAGCACACTTCACTGAAAAGGGTGGCATGGTTTTACATTTTTGCAAAAAACTCTTGAATGTCTGGCTGAAAAGAAAACAGCTGGCATTCTCATATCTGCTTCTACATTCAATCAGTTGAGTTATCACACATCATGTAGCCTCTGGAAAATGCCAGCACACACTTGTGGGAGAATGAGAATGATGAGAATGACAAAGGAAAATATGCCTTGTATGATTGTCCAGAATAGTTTTGGCCTTTCAGATTCCCTAAGAATAGCCAGTATAGATGTGGTAGTTATGACTAAAGTACGGTGGTTGATTTCTGGCTCCAATATCTCACTGCCCTGGCTCAAAATGTACCATACACTAGCTATGTACCTTTTCCTCTCTGCCTCAATTTCTCCAGGCATTCTTTCAATCAGAGAATGTATATTGAGCACCCATTGTGGGTCACATATAGTTCTAGGTGCTGGAAATACACCATTGAGTGTTTCTGTCTCTGCAAAATTCCTGTGTTGAGGTTTCAACCCCCAGTGTGATAGTATTTGGAGCTGGGCCTTTGAGAGGTATTTAGGTCGTGAAGGTAGAGCCCTCACAAATGGGATTAGCCCCTTAAAAAAAAATGGACTCCAGAGAGCGTTCTTGCTGTCCTTCCACCAAGTGAAGATACAAGAAGACGATCAACTGCCCTACCCAGAACCCAACCATGCTGGCACACTGATCTTAGACTTTCAGCCTCTACAACCATGAAAAATAAATCCACCCAGTCTACAGTACTTTATTATAGCAGCCTAAATGGGCTACAGCACTGAGCAAAGCAGACAGCCCTTGTTCTGAGGGAGCTGATATTCTAAAGGAGGGATAATAAAAGTTCCTAAACCATTGCAAAGACTCACCAGGGAATTCATATAAAGTGTTTTGCATATAATCATGCTAGCTATCATGATTATACCTATTTTATAGATGAAGAAATTCAGACAGAGAAGTTAAACAACATGTCCAGGGTCACAGTGGTACAAAGCAACAGCCAGGATTTGAACCCAAGTCTTAACCACAAGACCTTCTACCAGTTTCCAGTCTCCTCTTGGCTGTCATAAGGTGCAAGTGTGAGGACAAGACAACGTGGCTAAGGAAGGATGATCTTTGCAAGAGCACCCTCATAGAAGGGCAGATGGCTAGCACCTTCTCAAATGTAACTAAGAGAACATGACAAATGCATCAATGTTACATTTTAAGATCCACTCTCCCCCAAAAGCTGTGATTCCACCTAAATCTTAGGATGCTCAAACTGTAAAAGATCTTAGACATACTCATACCACATCCAAATGTAACAGATGAGTCAGAGGAGGCTCCAACTGAGATACTTTCAAAAAATTAGATATGCATGCTTTCTACATGTTTGCTTTTCCTGCAAAACCCAGTGGCTACTCAAGAGGCTACCAAGAACCCAGCTGGGGCTGCAGAAGCTAAGGTGGGGCCCAGCAGACAGCATGCATCTCAGACTCTGACGTCATGACAGACTGGAAGCCCCCATTCTCTGCAGCAGCCACGGTTGGCCCCTCACGCTCTCTTAAAACATTCTCACCCTCTCTCCTGGTAGCTTCCCTCCCACCTTTCTGATCTTTCTTTCCAGTATCCTCTTCATGGACACTTACATGCAGTACTCACGCGTCATTTTTAAATTTTTCAAAGAGACAGGGTCTCACTCTGTTGCCCAGGCTGGAGTGCAGTGGTTTAATCACTGCTCACGGCAGCCTTGACCTCCCAGGCTCAAGTGGTTTAATCACTGCTCACTGCAGCCTTCACCCTTACATCTCAGCCTCCTAAGTAGCTGGGACTATAGGTGGCACATGCCACCATGCCTGCCTAATGTTTTTATTTTTTGTAGAGACAGGATCTCACTGTGCTTCCCAGGCTGATCTCAAACTCCTGGGCACAAAACATCTTCCTGCCTCTGTCTCCAAAAGCGCTAGGATTACAGGCATGAGCCACTATGCCCAGCCCACATAGAGCTTTCACATTATATCTGATGACTCCAAGTCTCTGTCTGCAGCCTCAACCTCTCCATGCACTTGAGGTTTGAGTAGCCAACAGGTGACACACATTTCCCCTTGGGTGCCCCACAGGCACCTGGTGATAGCCAAGGTCCCTCATAAACCTCTCAGGTGTCAAGGCCAGAGAAATGTCACCCCCTCAATATCGTTCAAATCTGTCCAAATGCCTGAAACTACCCTCCAGTTTGGGACTTCTCCACTCACATGAACTATCGTGATTGCCTTCTAACTGCAGCCCCCAACCAGTCACTCTTTGTTGTATGAACACCTAACAAGGGCCTACGACATGCCAGGCATGAGGCTCAGGGCACAAAAGTACCCAATCTTGTCTCCTTTAAATTCACCATTCACAGTGTAAGCAGAGGTTTCTAGTCTCAGCCCTTTTCTACTTAGGTACTACAGGAAACTGGCTTGGTGTGTGAGTTTTCGAGACAGACCTGGGTAAACATTCTGGTTGTTCTATTTGTCACCTGCATAACTTGGAGAAAGTTGGTTTCTTGGTACTTTGGTTTTCTCCCTTGTAAAATGGAGAACAATAATTCCTAACTATAAGGTTATTTCCAAAATTCAGTAGGTCTGTGAAGCATCCAGTGCACTAGATAGCACATAGCAAGTTCTCATTAAGGGGTAATTATTGATGGCTATGTAAAGTACTTACAGAGCATGCCAACATCAACAGTCTTCGGTGTTCCCCACAGTGGCACCCAAGGCTGCTGCTGCTGCGTTCTGAGCCTCAGTGCCTCCCTCCCATCCCCTGTTAATCGTAGTTCCTGCTCAACTCCATGGCACTGCCTCAGCAGTCTCTCCTCCTGGAATACACTCGCCTCTTCTTTGTCATCCGTCAGCTGTCTCCCAGGAAGCCTCTTCCAGTGCCCCAGGTGGGCCAGACACTGCTCCCTGGCAATGTTGAGCCTGCACACGAGGTACAGCTGCAACAAATGTGGTCAAAGTCAAAAGGCCAGCACACCTATGCTTTCACCCTGGTACAGAGCTGCTGCCCAGGCCCATTGTGTGCCCCCATCCTAACCACTCTGGGCTTACTTTCCCCACAAGGTCTATTCAGCTGGAGTGGGCTGGATAGTGGGAGGAAGAGGACTGCCCTGGTGACAATTCTGGCACCCTGGTAGGCAACTGACCAGTGCTCCCACGGCTCCTGAGGACATGACCACCCGCTGCCAGCCAGGGCTGCCCCAGTGTCGCCTCTACCTGTCTCCTCATGGGAATGACAGCCTCCGCAGAACACCATACAGGCTGACATATGTCTGGGCTGCCATCGCCTAGTGCTCTAGGGCTCATCATTAAGTCATCAAATCTTTCCCTGCCAAAACTCATATATCTAAATGCTGAAATATTTCCTGTTTCATTAACTCCAGTAAACAGCTGATTTTCCCCAGAGTCGACGTTCAGCCAGTGGTATGCCCCATGGCCTAGCTGATCAGCTGTCCCGGGGCACACTGTCACCTGCAGAGGCCCACGTTCCCAGCCAGGATAGCTGTCAACAATCGCTACCGTCACCATCTATACCTCTCCACTCATGGCTCTATCCAATCACCGCTTGTCACCCTGAACTTGCCTGTCCGCTTTCCTCTGACACACCATTCAGTAAGAGGGGCCAAGATGAGGAGGGTGTTTAATGCATCTTTATGCCCCCAGCACCAAGCCCAGCCTGGCACATCACAGCACCAGGTGAAATGCTGAGTTCTCTGCAGATTGGCCCAGTTCTCCTCCCGACCTCAGGAAGTGGAGAGTTGGCTGTAGAGATTCCAGAGGCAGATTAGGAAATGGCACTCAGAGCTGAGGAGGTCAGACAGAGCTGCCAATGAACCCAGCTTCTCCTCTGACACTTTCTAAAGACAGAAGACCCTGCTAGAGAGGATGACAGCCACCTCTGGTCAATGGAGGCTTCTGGAGGTACCACTCACACAGCCAGACTATGGACCGAACAGACCTGGCACCATATCATTAATCCTAAATAGAAATAAAAGCCATCATCTGGCCGGGCGCGGTGGCTCACGCCTGTAATCCCAGCACTTTGGGAGACCAAGGTGGGCAGATCACTTGAGGTCAGGAGTTCAAGACCAGCCTGGCAAACATGGTGAAACCCCATCTCTACTAAAAATACTAATAAATTAGCCAGGCATGGTGGTGTACGCCTGAAATCCCAGCAACTCAGGAGGCTGAGGCAGGAGAATTGCTTGAAACGGGGAGGCAGAGGTGGCAGTGAGCCACCCACTGCACTCCAGCCTGGGCAACGGGGCAAGGCTCCATCTCAAAAAAAAAAAAAAAAAGAAAAGAAAAGAAAAGCCATCATCTGCCACTGAACATCCTCTATCCCAACCAATTTAAATAATACTGGCTCCAAGCTTGTTGGCATACTCCATTTGAATAGCTCAGCCTACTATTTTAGATGTAGATAGAGATACCTGCTGTTTTCAAATTAGCCTCTAGCACTCATCATTAAGTCATCAAATCTTTCCCTGCCAAAACTCATATACCCAAATGCTGAAATATTTCCTGTTTTATTATCTCCAGTAAACAGCTGATTTTCCCCAGAGTCGACGTTCAGCCGATGATGTGCCCCATGGCCTAGCTGATCAGCTGTCCCAGGGCGCATTGTCACCTGCAGAGGCCCATGTTCCCACCTATGTCAACAACTGCTGTTCCCCATGGGCAACCTGCATCTGGCAAAATAATACTTGGGGAGACTGGAATAGACAAGTTGTTTGCTATTCACTTGGCCTCTGCTGTAACACAGCAGGGAGGAAAGGCTTTGGCTCCAGAAATCCCAGGGTTCAACTCCTAGCCCTATTATTTACCATCTGTGTGACCTCAGGCAAGTTGCTTAACCTCTCTGAACTTGTTTTCTCTTCTGCAAAACCTGGGCTAATCATACCCACCTCACCGAGTTTTGGGTGCGAACATGGAAGGAGTTAATATGTACTAAGTGCTTGGTGTCTATTCAGCCTTAGATAAATGCTAGCTCCCTTTCCATTCCTTTCTCTCTCAACTAGAGTGGTATTCATTGGTGTTTCATGTTTCATGAACCACTGAGAAGATTAGAACTGGAAGAAAACTTACTTGAGAGTTTCTGGTGTGAGCTGCTCAGTTTACAGGTGATAAAGACGAGGCCTAAAGACCAAACTCCTCCTAAAAAAAACTTAAGAATTTGGGCTGTGCAAACTCTCCCCTTCTTTCTTGCCTAAATTGTCACCTTGCTCCTCAGTAGGGTTGGAAACTCTTCACATCCACCAGAAAGAGACTCTGCTTGAGGCTTCAGCACTGACACTTACGGTTGCACAAGTTGTGCACTGCACAATTAAGGAACTGCATTCACACAAACAATGACGGGAATGGTATCCCAAAATTTTGAACCACAGATCCTTGGATGTCCTATAAAGAAAGGGACACCCCTTCTTCTCTGAGATGGAGCCAACCAAAGGCATAGCACCTCACACCTGGCTGCTGGTGTGGAGTTTGTGGAGCTCAAGAGGGTTGACTGGGACCTTGGCCTCAGATAATGAAGTGGAAACTCTGGTTTCTGACAGATCCTCAGCTTGAAAAGGGGGCCAGATTATAAACACTAAACGTGATAAGCAGTCACGAAAACTCTATGGGGTGCTACGGCACTCTATGACAGGAACGGCCCCAATTTGCTCCCACCTCCTGGCATCCATGTCTGCAGGTGTTCCCTCCCATGCTGACTCTGGGCTTAGCCTGTGACTTGCTTGGGTTGATAGGACAGTGGACAAACGTGATAGAAGTGGGGACTTGAAGAGCGCTTGCAACTCACAACTTGTCCTGTCTTGGTGCTCTTGGACTCTGCAGCCAGCACATCAGCTGGCCCCAGCCAGGCTGCTGGAGGACAAAGCGCCCTGTGGAAAAGGCCTCCAGCCATCCAGCATCCAAGATAAGGCCCTGACAAGCCAGCCCTCCCCATCTGGCCTCCAGCTGACCATAGACACATGAGCCAGCCCAGCTGAGATCTGCAGAGCACAGCCAAGACCAGAATTGCCCAGCCATGCCCAGCCCAATTTGCCAATGTACAAAATGACTAAGTGTTCAGCTGGTTTGTTACACAGCAAAACAAACTGATGTAGGCTTTGCAGGGGAGTCTTGAGATTAATAAAAGAAGAAAGAAAGAAACTATAGGACCCATAATCTACTTGGACAGAAAGACTGTGCGCATATGAAGAAACACATGGATTAAAGCTAACAATCAAATGAGGGCTAAGTACCCAGAGAAGCCCTCATGGAGGAGAAGCCTTAGTTGTCCTTGAAGGATGCCACTTATTCCCTCCAGCACACATTTATCACTTTTTTTTTTTTGAGACTGAGTCTTGCTCTGTTGCCAGGCTAGAGTGCAGTGGCATGATCTCGGCTCACTGCAACCTCTGAGTCCCTGGTTCAAGCGATTCTCCTGCCTCAGCCTCCCCAGTAGCTGGGATTACAGGCATGTGCCACCACACCCAGCTAATTTTTGTATTTTTAGTAGAGACAGGGTTTCACCATGTTGGCCAGGCTGGTCTTGATCTCCTGACCTCATGATCCACGCACCTAAGCCTGCCAAAGTGCTGGGATTATCACATGTTTATCACATAGTACTGGGCACTATGCCGGGTGCATACCTCAGGCACAACACCTCGCCTGCAGTCTCATGTCCTTGTGAGGGCGCGGTTGGCATTCACACTTGCAGATATGGTTCTTGCCCAAATTCACATAGAAACAAAGTGGCAGTCCAGGAATTTGAATCCAGACAGTCTCATTCCACAACTCAACACCTTTATCACATAGTTTTGCCAAATTCAGGGGTAACTGATGCAATATCCAACATGTATCTTCTATTAGAGCCATTCTTGAGCCCTGCATGTTAGCTCTGAGACACATCCATGTGGAGCAGCCATACAATTCCATACTGAATATTTTATTCTCACCTCATTCTTTTTCTTTTTCTTTTTTTTTTTTTTTTTTTGAGACAGGGTCTCACTCTGTCACCCAGGCTGGAGTGCAGTGGCACAATTCACAGCTCACTGCAGCCTCAACCTCCCCAGGCTCAGGCAATCCTCTCACCCTCAGCCTCCTGAGTAGCTGGGACTACAGGTGCACACCACCATGCCCGGCTAATTTTTTTTGTTGTGTTGTTGAGATGGGGTTTCACCATGTTGCTCAGGCTGGTCTCAAACTCCTAGGCTCAAGCAGTCTGCCCATCTCAGCCTCCCAAAGTGCTGAGATTACAGGTGTGAGCCGCTGCACCTGGCCTCATTTCATTTTTTTTTTTTTAACCGAAGAGAGTAAATGACTGAAGGGACCATTTTCCACATTTATTGTACCAATCTTGGGTGGAGGTAACTTGGCGTCTAATGATGATGGAGGCCAGTGGAGAAAGAACCTTGCCAACCCTCCACTAATGTTTGTCATCCAGTGGGGTCAGACAGGAAGGAAGTAGATTGTAACAGGAACACAAGAGGTAAGGCCAAACATTCCAGTGCCTGCCTGTTACCAGGTAGATGAAACCATGAAAAGGGAATAACACCAAGATCTTGCCTTTATAAATCTCACAATAACCAACACCATCTTTTCACATGTCTTATGTTTAATCTGGGAATGTCAGTAGATCTGGTTCTAGTTAAATTTATGCTTTGTGGTAATTACAATTTCACTTGTTTGTACCTATAAATAGAGAGGAATTACTTACTTAAAGATTCTGGGCAGGGATTATTATGATGTTGATAAGACTATGTTAGCATGTGCTTAGAAATTCTCAAAAATGGAAGACACATATAGACCCTAGATTGAACAGAGGTTAATATTTATTGCACAGTTACTGAGCACCAGACACTGTGCTAATTGCTTTCCATGCACTATCTCAGTCGATACTCTCAACAAGGCTGTGAAGAAAGGGCTATTAGTTTTTTCCATTTTAAGGATGAGGAAATTGAGACTTATCAGGAATAACTAATTTATCTGAGGTCACACAGTTGGTAAGTGAAAGAGACAGAATTTAATCCTGGCAACTTAGCATTGGAGCCCTTGCTTTGAGCCACTTTGCCATTCTGTCTCAATTTAAACCCATGATATCAAGCTCAAAGGAAATGACTTTTCAGGGATTCAAAATATATGTAACAAACAGAAAGAACAAGATATTAACTCAAAAACATTGTGCAGACCAAAAATATTTATAGACAAACTCAAGATTCCTAGCTTGAGATAGAGCTATTAATGGAAAGTTAGATATACTAGAAACATAACCCTAAGCCACCTAGGATAATAAATAGGGGGAATTTAAAATCCAGGCTAGTTAGTATTGAATTTAGCTGCCAAGAACAAAAGAACCCTCGTAGTGACTTAAAGTAGGTAAGAAATTTATTTCTCTCTTATGTAAATGTAGGCACTTAGGTCTCATTGCTCTTCCCACCTCTACAAGTGTCTTTGATCTGGTTCAAGACAGCTTCTGTAGCTCCAGCCATCATATCTGCATTCCTGCTAGCAGGAGAGGGGAAAGAAAGAGACAGACACGCCCTCTCCCTGAAGGACGCTTCCTGAAAATTGTACACATCACTTCCATTTACAGCCCATTGGTCAGGATTTCATCACATGGGCCACACCCATTTGCAAGGGAGGCAGAGATACCTGGTTTTTATTCTAAGAGGTCATATACAAAGCAAAAAGGAGAGATTGAGTAGAGAGAATGGATATTGGTAGCACAATGAGCAGCATGTCACAGAATAATAAGACTTTATAGTCAGGTCACTTCTCTTCTGTCTTTGACAATCCACCGGTCCCACATCGACACCCATCCCCTCCATTTCAATCATGTTTAACTACTTGCATTTACCTAAGCACACTGGACCCTACCCACACTCTGGGCCTTTTCTCTCTGCCTGGTTGAGCTTCTGTGCCTCCTTTCTCTTCTCCAACTTCTTCCCTCCCACCTCTTTGTCAAGCCCCATTCTCCTTTGGATTGCTCTGATGACCCTCTTCAACCCTTTCCCCAGCAGCTGCCTCTTCTCTGAGATCCACAGCCTCTGTGCTTCCCTCTTATTTGGCTCTCAATACATCATCACCAGCTGCTATGGTTGGAATAAGTCCCCCAAAATTCTTCTGTTGGGAACTTAATCTCCAATGCAACAGTGTTGGAAAGTGGGGCCTTTGTGGAAGTGTTTAGGTCAGGAGGGATCTGCTTTCACGAATGGATTAATGCCACTAAAAAAAAAAAAGCTCAATATTTATTGCACAGTTACTAAGCACCAGAGCACCAGACACTGTGCTAATTGCTTCCCAGGCACTATATCAGTTGATACTCTCAAAAGGCTGTGAAGAAAGGGCTACTACAGGGAAAACAGAAGGAATACATCCTTCTTGTCCTTCTGCCTTCCACCATGTGAGGACATAGTGCTCCTCTCCTCCAAAGGATCCAGCAACAAGATGTCATCTTAAAAACAGAGACTGCACCCTTACCAGACACCAAACATGCTGTTGCCTTGATCTTGGACTTCCCAGCCTCCAGAACTGTGAGAAGTAGATTTTTTTTCTTTATAAATTACCTAGTCTCAGGTTTTCTGTTATAGTGGCAAAAAAAATGAACTAAGATACCAATAGTTTGCTCACCTGTCTCCTCCACCAGGCTGCAAGCACCTTTGGGTAGGTCCTGGGTCTCTATCTCTCCCTCTGCAGCCCCTTCTCCGCTCCTACCTAACACAGGGAGGTGCTCAAAAATTCCTTGATTCTCAAAACTCTTTGCACCACTGTCAGAAGCCAAGCTGTGATCACTGAGGTCTAGACATGGTTGAGTATGTCTTTCCATATTAAAAAAAAAAAAAAAAAAAAAAAAGCTGGGAGAATACATTTGCAAGACTAATACCAAAACTCTAATAAATGAATACACAGAGGGTCTTGCACCCATGTTTTCATCCATTCCATTTCTGTTGTCTCCCAAAGGAACTATTTTTTTCTACCTTCCAGTGTTTCTTTAAACATATGCAAGCAAATATGAATATATGCATATCTTCCCTCTATTTCTGCTTCTTGCTTTTTTTTCCACTGAACATATCCTAGCAATCTTACTACGTCAGTAAAAAGAGAGTGTTCCAATTCCTTTTTCCAGGGGCGTAGTATGCCGTTATGCACATGCGGCCACTGCTTTTCTTAACTAGTCCTTTGTCATTACCAACAATGATGCAGATGACATTTCATATGCACGAAAGTGAATCTATAAAATAAACTCCAAAAGTGGGATTTCTGCATGAAAGTGTAAACAACTTTGTCATTTTGGTAGCTATTGTGGCATGGCATTCCTAAACTTAAAAAAAAAAAAAAAGAAAAAAGTACTAAATCTGAAGAAAGTTCTTTGGTGAGCATTGGAAAAACAATTTTCTCTAAGGAAATAGACCATGAAGATAGGGAAAATTACCTCATTGTCATTGGGATGTTTTCTCACATCCACAGTAGATTTAGGGTGGGTACCAGGTGTGAGAAATCACTCTGACTTTGCTCCTTTCTACAAACATAGGGCATCTCAACCCAGTGATTTCCATGGCATTTATAAAAAGGCCATTTCTGCCCGGGGTTTGTGCCACTACAAAGCTTGTAATGGATCTAGAGACAAAATGACAAGTTTTCCACACTGGGGGCACTTTCCTGGAAGCGTGCAATTCAGCTTCACGTCCCACTCCGGGAGCTTTGAAAACATTGCAACATATCAAATTGCTGGGCCATCTGTGGTTTCCTGTCCACGGGTAGGGAGAGGGGACAGACAGAAGCTGCCTCTCTGGATCTCAGCAAATGTGCTGGGCTGAGGCCGCAGACCAGGGCACCAGGACCCTTCTGTGCCCAACAGATGCCATTTGTGAGCTCAGAGCTTCTGCCACCTGTCTGAGCAGGCACCAAAACTAGCAGCTGAAACATCCTCCATTCCACAAAAGCCAGTGCTTATATATTTAGCATCTTATCCATAGTCACACAGAAAGTAGAGCTGTGAAGGACTAGAAAGAGCTTAGGAGAGTCAGTGCCTCCAACCCGCTGCAAACAAGCCCGAAGCACCATTATCCCTCTGCATGAGGCAGTGAGGTCCCTGCAAGTCACGGCTGCTGCAGGAATGCACACAGGATGGTGAGGTAGTCTGGCCCATGACCCAGGGCCTGGTACAGCAGGGTGAGTAGTGGGTGACCCCTCCCGTGGACTTGCAGTTGGTTCTGGAGTCAGATGCGTCTTAAGGAGGCAGAACGATTTGGGGCAAAACTGGGAATAGACAAAGTTATGAAGATGGCAGCACTTCTTGGCTTCCAGGTCCTTGAGTCCAAATCCTCCTTTGCATGTTTCCCTTTGCTGCATCCCCACGGTCATTGTCACCTGAATTATGGCCACAGGCTCCCCGCTGGCCCCACCATTTTCCCGTGCCCTTCCCACGCCATCCTAAACCCAGTGGCTACAGTGATAAACAGTCTCAGTTTAATCTATGTGGATTCTCTGCTCAAAGCCTGTAACAGTTCCTGTTCCATTCAGAGCGTGATCTGACCTCCCTGGGCCCTCTGGCCTCCTCTGCCGCCACTCTCCCTGGGCCCTGCACCCCTACCACACCAGCCCTTCGCTGCTCCTCCATCGCTGCTCCTCCATGGCCGTCAGAGACCCACCTTCGGGGTTTTTGTGCTCCCTGTGCCCTGGCCTGGGACAACTCCCAGCCTCCTAATCACACAGCTCTCCTCTTTCAGGTCTTCGTTTCTCCCTGGCCATCTGCACTTTCCTGTCCATGGGCTGGAACAGTGACAGACGGAAGCTGCCTTTCCGGACCTCAGCAAATGTGCTGGGGCAAGGCCATGGACTAGGGCACCAGGATCCTTCTGTGCCCCCAACAGATGCCTTTCATGAGCTCAGTGTCTCTGCCACCTGTCTGAGCAGCTCCTAAATTAGCAGCTCAAACCTCCTCCACCACACAAAAGCCAGTCTGTGCATCCTGTTCAGACAGTGGCTCTTTCCCGACCACCCTTCTTAAAAAAGGCACCACTAATCCCCATCTCATTGGAAACTTTACCTCCCTCTGCTTTTTCTCCAAAATTCTCAGCACAGTCTACGTAAACTGTTCATTTTATATATGTATGTCTCCATCATCCCCTCCCCACACTGGACTGGGAGCTCTGTGGGGGCACAGACGTATCTGTTTTGATTATCACCATATCCCACACATCTAAAGCAGCGCCAGGGCACACAGTAGGCTCCTGAATATCTGCTGAATGAATGAACACAGAAATGAGGAAGGTATTTCCGGCAAGCAACCTCATCTCAGTCGTCACAGAAGAAGCTGTCGTTGTGTAGAAACCCACGCACGAGAAGGTGCTATCACTGCCCCACTCCTGTCCGTCCCTGCTACCATCGAGGGTGTCTTTCATTGTTGCATTTTAAATGAGAAAAGACAGTGTCTAACATGAACAGAAGGAGCTCTATCGTGGATATTTTAGGTCAGGGTGGGTGGGGGAGATCATTTTGAGCAGAGAGCTTTCCTGAGTGTCCAGGGGCCCACCTCCATCATCTGCCCCAGCCTCTAGCAGTAACAGTGTGAAAGAGCTCTCACAGGCTCTGTTGCATGCCAGTATAGAAGTCATGGGGCTGCATCGCACACCTAGAGGTAAACTCGTTTGCTGGGTGTGATCAGAGCACCTGGCCACTGCAGCTCAACTGGTGAGCAAATAAATAGCATGCCATTGTTCCTCTTCCACCAAAGCCATGATTTCCTGGTTAGTTTGTATTTGACATCAAGGCCAAATGACAATAATTTTTTTTTTAAACTGGGTCTCACTCTGTCACCCAGGCTGGAGTGCAGTGGCGCAACCTCAGCTCACTGCAGCCTTGACCACCCACGGTTCACATGATCCTCCCGCCTCAGCCTCCCAAGTAGCTGGGGCTACAAGCACATTCCACCACACCCATCTAATTTTTGTAATTTTTTTTTTTTTTTTTTTTTGTAGCAATAGGGTTTCACCATGTTGCCCAGGCTGATCTCGAACTCCTGGGCTCAAGCAATCCACCAGCCTCAGCCTTCCAAATTCCTGGGATTACTGGTGTGAGACATGCAGCCCTGGCCTCGACAGTCACTTTCAAATTATTTAACTTCTCTAGTGACCTAATGGTTGATCTTTTTATTTTATCATGCTTATACCGTCTCTCTAGTCTTAGGTATAATTTCTCTGCAGGACATGTTGTTGTAGTAAAAGGAAGACCATAAGAAGATGACAATGGCCATGAGCACTACAGTGAAGCCCCACGGTGGTGTTGGTAAAGGAAGTTCCAATAGCAGTTCAGGGTCTGCAGGTGGAGCACAAGAAGCCGGGACAACAAGCAGGTCCTCAGTCCTCATGGCTTCCTCCCATGGTAGTTGTGAGGTCTAGGGAGGTCATGCCACTCTCCCAGTGCCCATATTCTTGGCTAGTAATACCAGTGTTATGCTAGAGGCAGTCTGATGTCTTTCGAAACGCACATGTCTCATCAAGACAAAGCAGCCTATCTCTCAGGTCATGTAGGAACTTGGAAAGAGGCAATTAAAAGATGACTCTAAGGCAGGGTGTGGTGGCTCACACCTGAAATCCCCACATTGTGGGGGGCCGAGGCGGGTGGATCACCTGAGGTCAGGAGTTGGAGGCCAGCCTGGCCAACATGGTAAAACCCCATCTCTACTAAAAATACAAGAAAATTAGCTAGGTGTGGCGTTAAGCACCTGTAATCCCAGCTACTCAGGAAGCTGAGGCAGGAGACTCACTTGAACCAGGAGGAGGTGGTTGCAATGAGCCAAGACTGCACCATGGCACTCCAGCCTGGGCAACAGAGTGAGACTCCGTGGCAGGAAGAGAAGAGAAGAGAAGGGAAGAGAAGAGAAGGGAAGGGAAGGGAAGAGAAGAGAAGAGAGGAGAGGAGAGGAGAGGAGAGGAGAGGAGAGGAGAGGAGAGGAGAGGAGAGGAGAGGAGATGAGAGGAGAGGAGAAGAGAAGAGAAGAGAAGAGAGAAGGCAGAAGAGAAAAGAGAAGGAAAGGAAAATGAAAAGAAAAAAAAAGAAAAAAGAAAAGAAAAGACTGTGTGAGCCCTGATGGTACTCTAAATCAAAGTTCCTGAAGCCTGGAACACCAGAGCTTCCATACAAGCTTTCCATAGTTTGACCCAAATTAATAATCAGATCTGAAGTGTCATTTAGATGAACGTGGCAGCAGTTCTCTGGGAACCCCCTCTGAAGTCAGATTTCACTGTCTGCTCTTAAGCTTGTTTCAAGAAAGGAAATTGACCATAAAAGCTCCTATCCACTTCCTGATGATAAAGACAACTATCCAGTCTTGGCTTTTACTGCAGTCATTGCTATTGCATCATTTCCATTAATCTTCTCAGTGGCCCAGGGAGATTGGAGTGCCATCATTAATTTGAAAGGTAATAAAATTTCTAGATTGAGCCATTTCCTGCATTCTTAAAACAACGAATGTCTATATCTAACCTTCCACATTCCCAAGGTCAACGTCACCAACTCTCTCCAGGTTAAGTCCAGGGATCGGTCTCCGTCCCCATCAGTGAGGCCCTGGCTGTCCCACCAAGTATTTCCCAAGTATTTCAAGGCTATTCTTGAAACTGTCTTTCCAAAATTATGACTGAGACAGTGAAAGATATCTAACAAACGACTCCATCTTGCTTCTAACCTCCAAGCTGTCCTTGTTCATTCCTGGGTGTAGGCTGAACTAACTTTGGGAGAAACTTTATAGTTTAAAACAAAGATGATAACATCCCTTTCCCAAAGCCGACCTCTTTCTTGCCTGGGGACTAGATTGCCTTTGTAGGACGAACATTAGCCAAAAGATGAGAAATTATGGTTTAGGAGTCATGCAGCTGGAGGCTACAAGATTCTGACCCTCCCTAAACTGCTCCTAAGATCAGTGCTCGAGATACCCTGCACTTGATAGATCAGCTGGCACCACCCAGATCAATAAACTGTCTCATCTGATCTTGTGGTCCCCACCCAGGAACTGATTCAGCATAAGAAGACAGCTCCAACTCCGTATGATTTCATCTCTGAGCAGTCGGCACTCCTCCTGGCTCACTGGTTTCCCCCCATCCACCAAGTTATCCTTAAAAACTCTGCTCCCCGGATGCTCAAGGAAACTGATTTGAGTAATAATAAAACTCCAGTCAGTCCTTCACAGCCGGCTCTGCATGAATTCCTCTTTCTCTATTGCAGTTCCCCTGTCTTGATGAACCAGCTCTGAACCCACTGGGCAGTTACATTCTTGGCTATTTGCATGTGCTTTCTTAGGATTTCATTTCCCTCTCCCTCTCCAATTCTGCCACGAGCCTGAACCTGGACTTTTGAAATTGCCTCCTAACTGGTCTTCCTGCCTCTGGTACCTCATCTACATACATCTAGAATGATCTTCCTATAGGACAAATGGGATCACTTCAATCATCTTAGTTCACTTTAATGCTTATTGAGCAAGGTCTGGTGGATATAAATAGGGGAACCAGAGTGGCCATGGTGGCTCATGCTTGTAATCCCAGCACTTTGGGAGGCCGAGGCGGGTGGATCACATGAGGTCGGGAGTTGGAGACCAGCCTGACCAACATGGAGAAGCCCCATCTCTACTAAAAATACAAAATTAGCCGGGTGTGGTGGCACATCCCTGTAATCCCTGCTACTCAGGAGGCTGAGAGAGGAGAATCGCTTGAACCCGGGAGGCAGAGGTTGTGGTAAGCCGAGATCGTGCCATTGCACTCCAGCCTGGGCAACAAGAACGAAACTCCGTCTCAAAAAAAAAACAAAAAGGTGGGGGTGGGGGAACCAGAGACATCCCTATTGTGATGGTTAATTTGAGTGTCAACTTGATTGGATTGAAGGATACAAAGTATTGTTCCTGGGTGTGTCTGAGAGGGTGTTGCCAAAGGAGATTAACATTTGAGTCACCGGACTGGGAGAGGCAGATCCACCTTCAATCTGGGAGGGCACCACCTAATCAACTGCCAGCACAGCTAGGATAAAAGCGGACAGAGGAACATGGAAGCACTAGACTGGCTGAGTCTTCCAGTCTTCATCTTTCTCCTGTGCTGGATGCTTCCTGCCCTCAAACATTGGACTCCAAGTTCTTCAGCTTTTGGACTCTTAGGCTTACACCAGTGGTTTGCCAGGGGCTCTCGGGCCTTCGGCCACAAACTGAAGGCTGCACTGTCGGCTTCCCTACTTTTGAGGTTTTGGGACTCGGACTGGCTTCCTTGCTCCTCAGCTTGCAGACGGTCTATTGTGGGACTTCACCTTGTGATCACGTGAGTCAATACTCCTTAATAAACTCCCTTTCATATATGCATTTATACTATTAGTCCTGTCCCTCTAGAGAATCCTAATACACCTGTCTTCAAAAAAAGCAGCTCTAGAAGTTTGATGACTCCCCACAATTGCTCCTCAGTCTGCAAACATGCTCTTTCACCGGCTGCCCCTGCTTGTTTCTCCAGCTCGTTTCCAGCCATTTTCTCATGTGCATTCTCCACCCCAGCCATGCCTGCTACCGGGACCACTGGAATATTCTGAACCTCTTCCCCCTCGCTTCCTGTTTATCTGTAATGTCTCAATCCAAACTTCTTCTCCTGGCTGCACTGAATTTTTAGTCCGGAATAAGTTACATTCCTTCTCTGACGTACAGTTGTCCTGGACAAAATGCTATTAAAGTTTCTTTCTTTTTTTTTTTTTTTTACTTTGCTTTAATTGTGCATTTTATTTAAATTGTCTATTTTCTTGTCTGTCTCTCCCACTAGGCTATGCTCTTTTAGGGCATGTCAATGTCAGAGGCCTTTTAACCAGAGCAACTTTATCTTGAATAGGGGCTGGGTAAGGTAAGGCTGAGACCTGCTGGGCTGCATTCCCAGGCATTAGGCATTCTAAGTCACAGAATGAGATAGGAGGTCGGCACAAGACACAGGTCATAAAAACCTTGCAGTAAAGAAGTTAACCAATCCCACCAAAACCAAGATGGCAACAAGAGTGACCTGGTCATCCTCACTGCTTATTATATGCTAATTATAATGCATTAGCATACTAAAAGACACCCCCACCAACTCCGTGACAGTTTACAGATGCCATGGCAACAGTGAGGAAGTTCCCCTATATAGTCTAAAAAGGGGAGGAAACCTCAGCTCTAGAAATTGCCCAGGCTTTTCTGGAAAACGCATGAATAATCTACCCCCTGTTTAGCATAACATCAAGAAATAACTATAAGTATCCTTAGTCCAGCAGCCCAAGCTGCTGCTCTGCCTGTGAAGTAGCCATTTCTAATTCTTTACTTTCTTCATTAACTTGTTTTCACTTTACTTTATGGACTCATTCCAAATTCTTTCTTGCACCAGATCCTAGAACCCTCTCCTGGGGTCTGGATTAGGACCCCTTTCCAGTAACATTAATATTTTATTCATTTTCTGCCCATAGCCTTGCACAGTGTCCGGCACAAGTAGGCAATCAATAAAAATTTTGTTCAATAAATAAGAGCTCTGTGACATGAGCTCATTATTTGTTCCCTTGTGTAGATGAGGTAGACCCACAGCCAGGTTTGACTTCTTGCACTGTTACCAAGCAATCGAAGGGCTCATTTCCTGATGTGCATAAAAGCTAGTACCACGGCACCAGCTTTTGAGAAAAGAAAAGCTTTATTGGAAGTTAACTAGAAAGGAGACCAAAGGAAATGCTCAAATCTGTCTCCCTGAGCTTGGGGCTGTGGGGTTTTATAAGCATAGGGTAATAAGGCAAGATCTGATTGGGTCTTGCAATGACATGATGCTGGGAAGGCATGATCTGATTGGATCTTGCCATGGAGTGACACCAGGGCTCAATCTGATTGGATCTTGGATCCTGTCATGTGGTGTCCGCTTCTTAATTCAGTCCTGCTAATCTGTCAAAGCACTTAGGTTCCACCTGTGGTTGGATGCTTGGTCCATCTGCACACGCACAGGGTATGTGACCTTCAACCTGGGGGCAGCCCATGGCAACTGAAAAACAACTGACAACTTTGTTAGATAAAAGCTGAGCCAGATTGGTCTGGCATAGTTACAGCATTACTTAAAGCATGTGTCCAAGCGTGAGGGGTTCTGGGTCCCTGTTCAGTGACAGGTGACACTGTCGCTCCAGTAGCCTCTTCATTTCCTTCCTCCTGTGTCTTCACAATAAAAGACACCGTGTATTCATTCTAGGCCCATCGATTCTAACACAAGTTAATCTTTTCAATGCCTTGTGATCTTAACTCTAAGAAAAGCATCCGTAATCTAAATACAAACAGGTCCCCCGCCCGCTCTGCACCTGCAAAAACTATCCCAATGGCATCTCAGGTATCAGAGGAGGTGGGCTTTGCCCTGAGCATAGCACAAAGAGCCTCTTCTATCATCTCGTCGGCCTCCATCTCCTCCCTTCCCACAAGCCCTTGAACCCAAGGCTAGCCAGGTCCCTGGCCACCACTTTACCCGCAGAAGGTGAGAGTGACACCAGCCACCAGGTCCCAATTTAGAAGGAGAAAGGAAAGGAGTGGAACTGCTCTGCATACAAAAGTAGGGCACATTTGAGATTCTTTTGTGGAGAGAAACAATTAAGAAGTTGCAAAATGGGGGAGAGGAGGAGAGCTGGGAGAAGGTCACAGGGAGGAGAGAGAAGCTTGAGAAAATTGCACTACGTAAGACGTGGCCGATGAACAATTGGGAATGATGCAGGGAATGCTTTTGAAAGACAGTCGTGTTACTATCCCAGCCTTATGCCACAGTTAGCACTGTACTCGAATTCCATGCCGTGCCTGCAAATACTCCAGCAAGTGGTACAATGCAGCAGCCCAAAGTTAGTGCTTCTTATGGGGAAGAGGAGACACAGGGGTCACTGCCTGGCAACCTTGGCAGGGAAGGAAGACAGCTGCCCCAGGAGCAAGGGCCAGGAGCAGCTGCATTCTGTGAACCTGTACAAAACTGCCTTTGTGGTTGAACAAGAAGACATGGCATTGAGAAACCGTATTCTCAAAAATTACAGACCTCCTGACAGTTTCCTCTTCGAAATCCTATCAGTAAGAGTGGAAGATCCATTCCTACCTGAAATATCTGGGGTCTCTTTGACACAGAGAAGCAGCCTAGATTTCCAAGGCAGGTACAGTGCTTCAGATAAGGAGTTTGGAAGCACAGTATTCTACATTTCTCTTAACCCTGTAGTTTCCAAGGAAACAGAGCCCTGAGTCAGCTCCCCAGCTCAGCCTGATGTTAATTACACACAGCCCTGCTTTGCGCTCATCAAAACACTGCTTCATTTGAATTTTAGCTAAATCCCATCATTTCCCCAAATCCTAGAATAACCTCCTGCTTGCTTTGTTTGATAAGGCCCTCTATGGCTTTCTGGGGGCACTTGCCCTTTTTGCAACACGGTATTAATAAACTTTGGCCGGGTGCAGTGGCTCACACCTGTAATCCCAGCACTTTGGGAGGCCGAGGTGGGTGGATCACCTGAGATCAGGAGTTCGAGACCAGCCTGGCCAACACGGTGAAACCCCATCTCTGCTAAAAAAATAAAATAAATTAGCTGGGCGTGGTCGTGCACACCTGTAATCCCAGCTACTCTGGAGGCTGATGCATGAGAATCACTTGAACCTGGGAGGCGGAGGTTTCAGTGAGCCAAGATCGCACTGCTGCACTCAGCCTGAGCGACAGAGCAAGATTCCATCTTAATAATAATAATAAACTTCATTCTGGAAAGTGCATGTTTATTTCTGGTCTCTATTATTTCAGATGGGCCAAGGAATGTCTGTCATCCCTGAACTTGTGAGATACTGTGGAAGGTGAGACATGATCCCCGAAACTGTAAGAGTTAGAGATCTCTGGGCAATGTGGAGATTTGAAAAATATTAATAATGCAAAGGCAGGTAGCACAGTAGGAAAGTAGGAAACAACCAGGAGTTTCAGAGTGAGAAAGTCCCAGGTAAAATTCCAGCTCCCTGACTTACTAGTGGGGTGTTACCTAACCTGTCTATGCTTCTGTCATCTTTATCCTGGGCTGTTGCCAGGATTCGATGAGATAATGTGTGTTAAATGCCTTTCACTGTGCCTGTCATATATTAACCACTCCACATTGTTAATTATTACTATTTGTAAAATATGAGTGGAGATGAATAAGGAATGGAAAGAATTGGGAAAACATTAAGAGACAAACATCAGCTCTGCTGATATTGTAGGACTGAGTGATTTTCTTTGGTATCCTACAATATTGCTTTCCTTTTCTCCCTGTATTTCCTTTTTCTCCTGGGCATGCAGCGAGACCGCAGGCCTACTGCTTCTCCCAGTTTCCCTGTCCTGGGTAAATGGCAACTCCATTCTTCCAGGTCCTCAGGTCAAATAACCTGGCATCAACCTTGATCCCTTATCTCCTATCTCCCATCCAAAATATGGTAAACCCTGTTGGCTCTTCCTTCAACTTATCTCCAAAATTCTACCCCTTGTCACCACCTTCACTGCTACATCCTCAAACCAAGTTGCACCTTGGTTATTGAAACTGCATCCTAACTAGGCTTCCTGATTCCACCATTACTGCCTTATATTCACCCTCCACTCAGCAGCAGGAAGATCCTTCCAATATGTAAACACCTTCTTAGGCTTACTATCCTCCAGTGACTCCCACTAAATCCTTACAATAGCTTACGAGGTCCTACACAATCTGGCCCAGATCACCTGTCTGAACTCATCTCTCCCATCTCCTCTTCCTCATGACCCTACACCAGCCATACCTGCCTCTTGGCTATTCTGGAAATGCTAAGAATGCTCTCACCTCAGGGCTTTTGCACTTGCTGTTCCCTCTGCTTGGAGCACTCTTCCTCCAGATCTCCATATGGCTTCTTTCCTCACTTGCTTCAAGCCTATGCTCAAGTGTCACCTTGTTGGAGATAATTCCCTGACCACTATGCATGCACACATGCACGCACATACACACACACACACACACACACACATACACACACAGAGTAATTCCCCACATAGCATCTATTGGCCATGGACATACAACACATTTACACATTTACTTTTCTGTATGTTTCTTTCTTTTCTCTGCCACCAGAAAAAAAAGGTTCCACTTGATCAGGAACTTACTCTGTTTTGTTCACTGCTCTGTCTCCAGCACATGAAACAGAGTGGCATAAAGTAGATGTTCAATTAACATGTATTTAATGAACTGAATGAAGTCACAGGTTTTAAGGAGTGTTAATTCCCATGCACGCCTGAGTAAGAGAAACAATCTCATTTTTCTTTTTGATCACATGAAAGAAACAATAGAAAAACAATAAGTGGTTTCCCCCCAGCTGTAACAGCGCCAGGGACTTCCCACCTGCTGCTTCTGCTTAGAAAAGCAGTGGTGTTTGAAGAATTCTTGGAGGTTATGAGCTCACGTGTCTGTGTTCTGACACATACACCCCCACACACCCTTGCACACTGCAGTACAGAAGGAAACCCTACTGAGAGAGGTAGGCAGTCTATGTCCAGGCTGTAGAAACAGTGGCTGCCATCACTGCTATGTTACGGACCCTAAATTAGCTTATTTCATGACCCCACAGAGTTACACTGATTGTTTTCACACAGCGTTTCTCAAAGAGTGGGCCAGAGCAGCAGCAGCAGCAGCACCTGCAAACTTGCTGGACATTTGAATTCTTCAACCCACCCCAGATCCACTGAATAGAAGCTTTGCAGGGTTCAGCCCAGTGCTCTGTGTTTTAACGGGCCCTTTGGGTATTCTGATGCAGCGAAGTTTGAGAACTTCTGCTTCAGTGGACAAACAAGAATGTCTGGGGGGAAGAAAAAGTACCAGAAAAACTGACACAATTTTTTAAATGCCATGTAAAGGCTGAGTGCAGTAGCTCATGCCTGTAATCCCAGTACTTTGGGAGGAGGAGGCAAGAGGATTGCTTGAGCCCAGGAGGTTGAGACCAGCCTGGGCAACATAGGGAGAGTCTATATCTACAAAACAATTAAAAAGTTAGCCAGGCATGGTGGCATGTGTCTGTAGTCCCAGCTACTTGGGAGGCTGAGGTGGGAGGATCACTTGAGACCAGGAGATGGAGGCTGCAGTGAGCCATGATCCTATCCACAGCACTCTAGTCTAGGCAACAGAGCAAGACCCTGTCTCCAAAAATAAATAAGTACAAAATAAAATGGCCATGTTCATCCTAATACTGAGTTCTAGCTTTACTTATCAAGCTGTGTGAAACTGAAATAAGAACATCAGGGTGAGGGAACTGGCTCTCTCGGGAGAGGGGAAATCCTATTTCTTCTTCATCACTGACCACTTGCTTCAATCAGGCTGTTCCTGTCAGGCTGGTGTGAAATGAATTAGCAATGTCACCAGCTTCCCAAGGAACAGGTGTCTCTGCCATACCTCCGGCAACCAATATCACGACTTTCACTAATTGCTCTGCCCTTGTCAGGCCCTTTGAGGACTAAGTGGGCCCTGGAGATGGAGTGACCCTTTACCTGCTCAGAGCTGCCTTTAATCCCAACCACATGCCCCCACCCCACTGGAGCCCCAGAGCATGGGAAATATGGAGCACCACAGTAGCAATGCAGAAGCATGAGTCACTGCTGAAGCTTGTGGGAGGAAAAATAGAATTCAGGCCTTCTGCTCTAATTACACTTGATTGTTGCCCATTGTGAACAAGGACTTTTAGGGCTGACGGTATCCTCACCATCGGCCCACTCTGTTGGCGGGACCCAGGAGCTGGTATTGCTGGAGAAATTCACACAGAAGGGGAATCACTTCTTCTTAAAATGAAAATTTGGGCCAGGCTCAGTGTCTCATGCCTGTAATGAGAGCATTTTTGGAGGCTGTGGTGGGTGGATCACATGAGGCCAGGAGTCTGAGACCAGCCTGGCCAACATGGTGAAACCCCTTCTCTACTAAAAAACAAAAATTAGCTGGGCATGGTAGTGCATGTCTGTAATCCCAGTCACTGGGGAGGCTGAGGCAGGAGAATTGCTTGAACCCAGGAGGCAGAAGTTGCAGTGAGCCAAGATTGTGCCACTGTACTCCAGCCTGGGCAACAGAGTGAGACTCTGTCTCAAAAAAAAAAAAAAAAAAAGAAAGAAAGAAATATAAAGAAAATTGGCTCGTGTCACTCCTCTGCTTGACTGACATCTGGATTGATTGACAATGCCTTTCCATTGAGCTTAGAATAAAATCTCAAACCCCTCAATGACAGTAAAAAAAAAAAAAATTTTTTTAATTATGAGCAAGAGACTTGAATAGACATTTCTCCCAAGAAGACACACGAATACCCATTAAGCACGTGGAGAGAGGCTCAATATCACTAACCATTAGGGAAATGCAAATCAAAACCAAGGTGAGATGGGACTTCACATCCACTGGGATGCTATTATGAAACCCACACATTCAGAAACTTACGAGTGTTGGCAAAGATGTGAAGAAGCTGGAAGACTTGTGAACAGCTAGTGGAAATGTAAAATGGTGCAATCACTGTGGAAAACTGTATGGCAGTTCCTCAAAAACTGAAACATAGAATTACCGTAGGATCCAGCGTTCCATTCCTGGATATAGTCTTAAATGGAAAGCCAGGACTCAAACAGGTATTTGTACACCCATGTTCATCGCAGCATTATTCACAATAGCCAAGAGATGGAAACACCTAAAATGTCTATCACTGGATGAATCAACCCCAGATGTCATATATCCACACAATGGAGTATTATTCAGCCTAAAAAAGAAAAGAAAATTCTAACACATGCTACAACAGGGATGAATCTTGAAGACATTACGCTAAGTGAAATAAGCCAGACCTAAAAGGACAAAAATTGTATGATTCCTCTTTTGAGGTTCGTAAAGTAGCCAAATTCAGAGAAACAGAAAGTAGAATAGAGGTTACCAGGGGCTGCAGGGAGAGAGGAATGGGGAGTTAGTGTTTTAATGGGTACAGAGTTGCAGTTTGAGATGATGAAAAAGTTACGAAGATAGCCGGTGGTGATGGTTGCACTATAATGTTAACATACTTAGTGCCACTTAAACATAATTAAGATGGTAACTTTGGTATTATGTATATTTTTCAACAATAAGAAATTTTCAAATCCCAAACCCTTCTCCTATATGGCCCCTTCTCATTTGTCCACCACTCTCTGACATTTCTTGATCTCTTGCTTCTGTGCTTCAGATATCCTGTTTTTATTTCAGTTCCTCAAAAAGGCCAAACTCGTTCTCGACCTCAGAGCCTTTGCACTATCACTTCCTCTGTGGGGAACATTTTTCTCTCTATTCTTTACAGGGATAAATCCTTTTGATGTTTTGTATGTGTGGCAGAGACTACCTAGACGCTCACACCAAGCTGTTTCCTCTTCCTCCTGGGCATACGTATCTCACTGGGCATACCTGTTCTTCCTGGGCTACACCTGACTTCCCAGCCTCCCTTGCAGTTAAGTGTGTCAAGTGATGGTGAGAAAGAAAATCACCAGCATCACTGCAGGCTTTCTACCCATTCTGGAGAAAACCCTGATGCAGAAGGGCATGGGGATTATGGAAGGGAAATGTTAAAAACTGAGGAGCCACAGATGGATGGGGCCAGGGTCCCTGAATCACTGCACGGAAGAGAGGCACCTGCTGATCAAGCCACGTTCATTTTGGATTGTATGTGGGTGGAAAGAAAAAAACTTGTCTTTGAGCCATGACACATTTTGGGGCATTTCTATTATGCTTAAAACAGCTAGTCTTTCTGCAATACGAACCCCAAAGAGGGGTCTTCTCTGACCATCAATGTCAAATATCTTGCCCCTGTCCATCATTCCCTGCCCCTTTATGTTGTTTCTTATCCTAGCTTCATAGTTTGTAACTTGTTTATTCATTTTAATACATTGATTTTGGAACGTTTTCCCCTCTAGATGGCAACCTTCTTTGATACACAAACTGTATATCTTGTTTGTCACTGCATTTCGCTAACATGCCCAACACGAGCTCAATAAACGTTTGTTGCATGAAGGAATCAAGATCTGAATTTCAGCCTGGTCACCAGTGGTGCTTGTTCATTCTGTTAGACTCTCCACTGCACTTCTGCCATTTCATATAATATGCCTTTAGTCACAGTCCCTTCACTGATGGCCTCAGAGCTATTAGAAACCTGTGCACATTCTGGTTAAACCTTTCAACACAGTATTTGGTGATGCTGCAATGAATGCCGAATGCTGGTCTGTCCCCCACAGACTGAGTCTCTCTAGGGTGTATTGGCATTCCTAGTGTCTCACAGGTAGTAGGCTGGCAAATGAATCAATGAGCCGGTGAAATAATGAATTTGTCTCAAGAATTTGAGGCTGATCCTATTTCAATTCAGAGGCAGAGCACAGAATGCAACATCATCAAAGATTGACATGTTCCTTGTCTAGACAAGTGCTGCGAGTCACCACACCCTGCACGTAGTCTGGTTGGGAAAGAGCCCTGGCTGGGCTGCAGGAGATGTGAACTCAGAGCCTGCCCAGTTCACTGTGCTCTGGCAAGCTACATTCTCTTTCCCTGACTCAATTATCTTATCCATAAAACGTGGCATTTGGGCTAAACAATACTGAAACTGTGTTAACCTTACAGTGACATTACTTAAACCCTGGCAGTCAAAGAGAAAGTAGAAAACAATGCTTTATATCTGTGTTGTCTCATTCAGAAGCCACTAACCACATGTGGCTACCTAGCACTTGAAAGGTGGCCCGTCCAAATTCAGATGTGCTGTAAGCACAAAACGCACACTAGACTTCAAAGATTTAGTATAAAAAATGTACATTTCTCGTTAAAAATTTTTATACTGATTTCATGTTGAAATAATATTTTGGATATATTAGGTTAAATGAAATACCCTATTAATCATTTCGCCCATTTCTGTTTACTTTTCTTAAATGTGACTACTAGAAATTCTAAAATTACACACGTGAGTTGCATTTTGGACAGCACCATTCTATGCTATTATTAGTACTGAAATTCAGCTACATACTTCAGACTATAATGCATAAATCATTGATTCTACATCCTTTCCAGAGTTATCCAAACTCACTGTCAAATGAATCCAAAAAAGTTTCACTAAAGTCAATCTAACTACAATGAAACTTCACTATGAATGGATGCCCATGTAGACATTATGCAGTTTTGTTTCATAACCAATGGGTTTTAGGTTAAAACTATTTCTGAGAAAGAAAACAATTCCAGCATTGGAAAATGATAAGCCTAAAACAAACTCAGTAGAGACCAGAAAGACATAAAAAGAAAGGGGCCAGGTGTGGTGGCTCACACCTGTAATCCCAGCACTTGGGGAGGCCGAGTCAAGCGGATCATGAAGTCAGGAGATGGAGACCATCCTGGCCAACATGGTGAAACCCTGTCTCTACTAAAAATACAAAAATTATCTGGGCGTGGTGGTGCGTGCCTATAATCCCAGCTACTTGGGAGGCCGAGGCAGGAGGATCACTTGAACCAGGGAGATGGAGGTTGTAGTGAGCTGAGATCACACCGCTGCACTCCAGCCTGGTGACAGAGCGAGACAGTGTCTCAAAAAAAAAAAAAAAAAAAGGATTTCTTTTCTATTATAGATACTGGGTAGCCCTACGTGCTCCTCTAAGCCCCAGACATAATATCTGTGCTATGGGGAAAGCAAAAAGCATATATTTTCTTTGTTTCGTTCATTTTGTTTTTTTAATTTTATTTGTTTATTTTTTTGAGATGGAGTCTCAGTCTGTCATCCAAGCTGGAGTGCAGTGAAGCTATCTCGGCTCACTGCAACCTCCACCTCCCGTGTTCAAGTGATTCTCGTGCCTCAGCCTCCTGAGTAGCTGGGATTACAGGAGCCCACCACCAGGCCTGGCTAATTTTTCTATTTTTAGTAGAGACAAGGTTTCACCATGTTGGCCAGGCTGGTCTCAAACTACTGACCTCAGGTGATCCACCTGCCTCGGCTGTGGAGGAAAAGTAAAATATTAGGTTTGAACTCAGTTGAACATGGACATAACCAATGGACACCAAGTCCCAGAACAGGTTGTATGAGCCCTTTGAGGCTTTCATCCAGCACTGTTTCAGAGAAATCTTTATTTCAATCTATTCCTATATGTTAGTTAGTGAAAAACAATAGACAATCACAAGAATAAGTTGACCTTTTTGTGTTCCTTGAGCACAGCAATGAAGAGCCCTCGTGACTGAACCTCATGCCAAACAACTCGCTACAAAAAGAGCTAGGGTCCCAGACTGCGCCGAAGCTTCATGAGACCTCTCCTCATCTGTGCACAGAGGAGTGGCCGACTCTGGAGCCCAGGCCGTTGCTTCCTGGTCTGGTGCTGAATCCTCTATAGTCTGGTGAGTGCAAGTATCTTTTCCCTTCTCCCCTTCCCACTGCAATTTGCTTATTATATCATTTGCTTATTATATCGTTTGCTTATTATATGGTTTGCTTATTATATCTGCATTGTCATTTACATGGATAAAAGTTGTTCACCCTTAAAGGTATTGTGTGTGCCTTTTCTTCTCCTCTCGCGTGTTTCCCGCACAGAACATCGGCCTCCCAAAATGCTGGGATTACAGGCATGAGCCACAGCTCCCGGCCTGTTTCATTCATTTTAGAAATGACCAAATTGTGAGCTGAGATGGAGGTTGGGGTCTGGTAGATTTGTAGAAAGGAGAGAGTGATAACAAGTGTGGGTAAAAATAAGTGTCCGTGGAAGAAGTGAGAAATTTGAGGGAAGCAGAGAGAAACCAGGAGAGAGACCTCGGAGGTTGCTTGCAGGGTCAGCAGCATCAACATCACCTGGGAACTGGATGGAAACACAGATTCTGGGGCCCATCCCAAAGGGTTAATATGGCGGCACTCAGCTGCTATCCAGGACTTTTTCCTGTTCGTGGAGTCTTGGAAGAACACTCCTCTAGGGCTGGGGTTTCCAAGGTGTAGATCTCTCAAAGCTTTTCTTGAGAAATCCTGAAGCCAGTTATCGTCCTCAACTCTACATCAATGTCCCACCTCCATAGATCACCTGGAATTATTAGGTTGGTGCAAACGTAATTGCGGTTTTTGCATCGTTGGAATTTGACATTTGATATTGGATACATTCTTAAACAAATGTGGTTATCTTATACATCATTTTAATGGGCATTTCTTGCTTTATGTTTTTTGGCTAATGACTTATTACTTGCTGTTTATTTTATGTTTATTTTAGAGTGTGGAAATAATGTTAGACAAAAAGCAAATTCAAGTGCTTTTCTTATCCGAGTTCAAAATGGGTTGTAAAGCAGCGGCGACAACTTGCGACATCAACAATGTATTTGGCCTACTGTACTAAAAAACATATAGTGCAGTGGTGGTTCAAGAAGTTTTGCAAAGACGAGGAGAGCCTTGAAGATGAGGAGTGTCGTGGCCAGCCATCGGAAGTTGACAAAGACCAATTGAGAGCAATCACAGAAGCTGATCCTCTTACAACTACATGAGAAGTTGCTGATAACTCAACGACAACCATTCTACAGTCATTGGGCATTTGAAGCAAATTGGAAAGGTGAAAAAGCTCAGTAAGTGGGTGCCTCATGAGCTGAGCAAAAATCAAAAAAATTATTGTTTCAAAGTGTCATCTTTTCTTATTCTACACAACAGCAAGGAGTCAATTCTTGATCAGATTGTGACAGGCAAGAAAAGTGGATCTTATATGACAACCAGTGACAACCAGCTCAGTGGCTGGACCAAGAAGAAGCTGCAAAGCACTTCCCAAAGGCAATCTTGCACCAAAACAAGGTCGTGGTCACTGTTTGGTGGTCTACTGCTGGCCTGATCCACTACAGCTCTCTGAATCCCAGTGAAACCATTATATCTGAGAAGGATGCCAAACAAATCAATGAGATGCGCTGAAAATCTCAATGCCTGCAGCCGGCATTGGCCAACAGAAACAGCCCAATTCTTCCCCAGGACAAAGCCCAACCACAGGTCCCACAACCAATGCTTCAAAAATTGAACAAATTGGACTACAAAGTTTTACCTCATCTGCCATATTCACATGACCTCTCACCTACCAACTACCACTTCTTCAGACACTTTGACAACTTTTTGCAGGGAAAACGCTTCCATAACCAGCAGGATGCAGAAAATGCTTTCCAAGAGTTCATCAAATCCCAAAGCATGGATTTTTATGCTACAGGAATAAACAAACTTATTTCTCATTGGCAAAAATGTGTTGATTGTAATGGTCCCTATTTTTATTAATAAAGATGTTTGTGAAGCTAGTTATAATGATTTAAAATTCATGGTTCAAAACCGCAATTACTTTTGCACCAACATGGAGGGAAGGTCCTCTATTTTAGCCTCAGGGCCTATTGTCAGCAGAGTCTTCCTCCCACCAACACTACCCATCCTACTCCCTTCCCAGCGACTTCACCACCTTTGTGGAAAAGGCTCATCTGTAGAACTATGAATCTAGTACTTTCCAAATGAGTTACACAGACACTGAATACAGGTTAGGAGATAACTCATCTCTAGATGTTTTGTGGTTCCTTGGTTTCAATTATCAAAGCACTGAAATGGAAAGGAATAGTCACACCCAGGCAAATTTGCTTTGAAAAGCCACAAGAGTTGTTGTTGCTGACTTAAGTCTCAATCATGCCCTTAATGAAAGTGGAATCTAGACATAAGAGAGGAATAATGCCTTTAGGCTGAAAGTTGCCTCCTCCAGGAAGCCCTCCATCTCAATCAAATTCTCCAGTTTTAATCTTTCATTACACTTTCCTTTACAACACTTATTGCAACTGGAAAATATGTGTGTACATATAGTTATTTGCTTAATTTCAGTTCTTTCACTCAACCGTATGGTCTGTGGAGGTAAAAACCTTTTCTATCTTTTTCACCTCTGTATCCTTGGGACCTGCCAGTGTGCAGTGCCTATTGGACACTTAGGAAATATTTGCTGGAGGGATAAGTCTCCAAGAAGTACTTTGTAATTATGAAATAACTCTGAGACTTTGTACTTCCATTTCTTTCTGAAAAGAAAACTGGGTCTGTAGAAGTGTTGTGGCCAAGAGCAGTAAACAGGCCAGTGAAGGGGTCACGACCCTGAGAGCTTTGGGCTCATTTTATCCATGACAGCTCTCAACATGGCTCAAAAAGCCCGAGGGCCAACATTCACCTGGCATGAAAGGGAAGGAAAGTGATTCTGAGGGAAGAAACCTTCTAGGTGTGGCTGACCCATAACCAACAAGGAGATGAGAAAAAACTATAGAAGTTGAATTTTTTTTAAAGGCCAGTGTTTATAGTGAGATTTTCCAAAGATAAATTAAGGAACTGATGTGTTCCTGAACTAGGTCTAACCAGGGTCAATTCCCAAAAGAGTCTCTTAAGTATTTATTTGATCTCATTTCCACAGTTGAGTGGACAACTCTTGCCCATCACTCTTCCTTCTACGCAGTGTTGCTAATGATTCCTCCTACTCCACTTCTTCAAGAACCTTCTCAACAGAAGACGCCAGAGGAGGGGGCCTAAGAAGATACATAGCAGGAAGTCCCCAGCGAACCATTTATCTATTTTCTCCACAGATCTACAATCCCAAATTGTTCAGCTGGAAACACTAGTAGGCTACGTCGCTTGCCCTAAATAAGCTTTGCTGAAATGAACAGATGGAGGAAAATTTCAAAGCAGCATGTGGGCGTTTCAGGCCCAAATCCCATTAACAGATAACAGGATTTATAACAGCAGTTCCCACGCAAAGCTTTGGAAATTTTGAATTTGTGTGTAATAGATTGGGCTCCCTCTCCCCTAAATTATCTGCACGTTGTTCCTTCATGTGGGCAGGGCCCCTTTCTCCAAGCTAAGGAGCCCACATTGTCAGCTAAGAAGTGTATGTGGTGGCTAGGTGTGGTGGCTTACACCTGTACTCCCAGCACTTTGGGAGGTCAAGGCAGGCCGATCACTTGAGGTCAGGTGTTCGAGACCAGCCTGGCCAACATGGTGAAACCCCATCTCTACTAAAAATACAAAAATTAGCCAGGTGTGGTGGCACACACCTGTAATCCTAGCTACTCAGGAGGCTGAGGCAGGAGAATTGCTTGAACCTGGGAGGAGGCGGAGGTTGCAATGAGCTGAGATGGTGCCACTTACTCCAGCCTGGGCGACAGAGTGAGACTCTGCCTCCAAAAAAAAAAAAAAAAGAAGCAGGAATGGGGCACAGGCCCACAGGTGGCAGCACCAAGTGGTCTTGTTTATATTGCTTCCTTTTTTTTTTTTTTTTTTTTTTGAGGAGTCTTGCTCTGCAATGGTGCAATCTTGGCTCATGGCAACCTCTGCCTCCCAGGTTCCAGTGATTCTCCTGCCTCAGCCTCCCGAGTAGCTGGGACTACAGGTGCATGCCACCACACCAGGCTAATTTTTTAAAAATTTTTTGTATTTTTAGTAGAGACGAGGTTTCACCATGTTAGCCAGGATAGTCTCGATCTCCTGACTTCATGATCTGCCCATCTTAGCCTCCCAAATATATTGCTTCTTAATTCTCTCCTCCCACAGAAGAGTTGCGACAAGTTCTGGAAGGCTGGTGGGTGGGTTGTGGCAAACTGGAATTTTGATTCAAAGCAAAGACAACTAGATTCATTGCTGTCAGGAACCCAAAGCACATGGCTGCCTGTCTCAACAAAACAGAACCTAGACCCCAAGTTAATGTCAGCAAATTGGGATGCACCTCCTGGCACTATCACAAAGGTATTGACACAGTGACTGAAACAGGGGGATCCCTCAGAAGCAGTCTGGAAAGAACTTCTCATAGCTACTCAGAAGTAGATGTAAGAAACCCCAAGCATTCCTCAATGAGATGGGGAAGATTTGTGGGCTGGACCCCCAGAGGGAGCTGTTGACTGGATGCCATTGTTAGTGAGATCCGTAGTTGCTTTATGTTCCCCTTCAGTCTGATAGGGGTGTGAAAACCCGAATTACCCTATTAGGACTAGAGTAGAAAGGAAGGTTCTTAATAAGGTCATTGACTACCCTGAAACTGTTTTAATACTTAAGGATAAAAATCCATAAACAGCAGCAGCTCAAGGTTGAAGAAAGTCTGTAAGGTTTCCCCCGCTCCAGCCACTGACCTGGGTACAGGTCTCCTAGTTTCATGCATGTTCCATTGAATCACTGTCCTCCAGAAATGCAGAGACACATGAAACAGCTTTATGACCAATTCATGTGGCCACAGAATACAGTATCAGTGAGTTGGGGTCCCAGGCACATCTTATAACCCAGTCAAAATAGCATCCACACTATCCACTGATATGCAAATACTTCCAACCTATTTCTGCTTTGACTTCCGCAAGGAAGCCTTCCTGACTTCCCTGGCTCCGTCTTAAATGCGCCCATGACATCCAGTTCTTTACTGCATTTCCCCTGCCTGTCATTAGGCATGTAATGAGTTTCCATTACATGCTTAATATCTGTCTTCTTTGCTAGACTGTGAGAGTGGAAAACATGTCTATTTGTCTCACCATTTTAACCCCAGAGCTTAGAAAGTATATGTTAACTAACTCCTGACTAATGGCCTAGATTTAATAAACAAAGAACTGAGTGAATAAATGACTGAATCGGTTAATCAATAGCATTCAATAAGGTGGGGGGGATTTTATAACATTCCTTCAAATAGGGGAGCATACTGCATGAAGAGTTATAACACAAAGTGCTAGTCATATACCATAAGATCAAAATCACTATTAAGAGTACTTGGTTGGGCTGGATGGGGACGTTGGCCTTCAGAAGATTCAATGAGAACCCTTGGTTGAAGGAGATAAGCTAAAACCTCAACTTCAATGGTTATCAGATGCATATTTCTCCAATCTGGTATATTTTCAGCCACACCCAGGCAAGCAAAGAGCATCTTGATATATCTGCTTTGCTAAACCAGATCCCCTGAGAAAATTATGATATCATTTATAGCGATGATCACTTTTGGGTAACCAGATAGGCATTATTCAAGAACTCAGAATGTACATTCAAAATCACGTACATGACACTGAATCCTAGAGGATTCAGTACCACAGGAATCGTAGAGGAGTCTTTGCTCACTTTACCTGCTTCTCTTGAACATATACATATACACTACTTACTAGGCTATATTTATGCTGACTATCTAGAACATGGTAGTCCTAAGTGTGTCAGGTGATTATAGAGAATGCCCTATATTCATTATATAACTTTGGCTGCCTACTTTTATTTATGTGAAATGAATCAGACTCCTAGTTGAATACAGATGGACTAATGGCCCACCACATATATTAATCTTATTGAGTTCAGTAAGGCTTTTGTGTCTGATTTAAGAGGGAGTATATGCATTTTCTCAGTCCCCCACATCTGATCAACGGCAGTCATAAGACCAGGCATCAAAGTCTTGGGTTCTGGAAGTATAGCATGCTCATGTAAGCTTAAGAACAAAGTTTGACAGACCTCATTTTAGACTGTGAGCTTTCTGGTTGTGATGGTTAATTTTTTGTCTCAACTTGATTGGGCTAAGGGATGCCCAGATAGCTGGCAAAATTATTATTATTATTTCTGCATGTATGTTTTCAGAAGAGGTTAGCATTTGAATTGGCAGGCTGAGTAAAGATCACCTCACCAATGTGACAAGCGTCATCCAATCTACTGAGGCCAGAAGAGAATTTTAAAAACGGAGGAAGGACAAATTTGCTTTTTTTTTTTTTTTTTTAAGAGATGAGGTCTTGCTTTGTTGCCCAGGCAGGTTGGTCTGGAACCACCGGCCTCAAGTGATCCTCCCGCCTCGGATTCCCAAAGTGCTGGGATTACAAGTGTGAGCCACTGTGCCCAGGCATATCTCAAGCTGAATGAGACATGCATCTTCTCCTGCCCACAGACATTAGAGCTCCTGGTTCTTTGGCCTTTGGACTCTGAAATACAACATGAGTGGCCTCCAGTTTCTTAGGTCTTTGGACTCAGACTGACAGCTGCACCACTGGCTGCCCTGGTTCTCAAGTCTTCAGACTCGGACTGAATCACCCCATCAGCTCCTCCGGGTCTTCAGTTTGAAGACGGCATATCATGGGACTTTTTGGCCTCCATCATTATGTGAAGGAACTCCCATAATCAATCAATCTATCTATCTATCTATCTATCTATCTATCTATCTATCTATCTATCTCCTTCTCCCCTGCCCCTTTTCCCCACGCCCAAAGGTGTCTTCCTTTGGCTGAAGGTTGTTGTACAATTGTATTCTATTGACCACCAAATATGAGCACTGCTTAATTTAACTTTTCTCAATTTTTTGAGATTAGGAAGTGCTTAGTACTGCACTTTGAGTTTCTGTTTTTGTTTTTTCTGAGATGAAGTCTCACTCTGTTGTCCAGGCTGAAGGGCAGTGTTGAGATCTCAGCTCAGTGCAACCTCTGCCTCCCAGTTCAAGCCATTCTCGTGCCTCAGCCTCTTGAGTAGCTGGGATTACAGGCACGTGGCACCACTCCCGGATAAGTTTTGTATTTTTAGTAGAAATGAAGTTTCACCATGTTGGCCAGGCTGGCCTCAAACTCCTGACCTCAAGTGATCCACCCACCTTTGCCTCCCGAAGTGTTAGGATTAGAGTGTGAGCTACTGCACCCAACCACTTTGAGTTCTTGAACTCATTTTACAAACAAAGTTTATTTTATTTCAAGATTTGACCCTATCAAAGCCATTATAACCTTATTTTTTCTAGTTTTTACTAAGACTACTATAATATGATTCTAAGTTTCTCATTTTTTATTTTCACAGGGGTCAACCAATCTTAATTTGGGAAAATAAAGGAAACACAGTAATATTTATACTCCAAGGGCTATAGGACTATTTATGGCTCTTATTTTTAATATAGGTAGAATATTGTCTTTTTAATGACTTAACCCTCTTAGCATGACTTTGTGGAAAGCTCTTGTATTTTCATATGGTATCATGAGAGCTGAGACAAGGGACCGTGGACTATGAAATGCTTTGTTGGAGTGGGAGGAGTAGGGAGAGGGCGAATGTATTAGGCTATGCGTTTAACACGCCCCTGGACCTTACTCAATGCACTGCTGTGCTATAAGGTACAGGCTGGGTTGTTCCCTGTCTCTCTATGAGAGCAGAATTCTAAACATGACTTTGTTCCTATCACTATTAGGTTGGTGCCATTACTTCTAGTGGCAAAAACTGCAATTACTTTTGCACCAACCTAATATCATCTACGATGTCTTGATTTTCCATCATTCTGTTCCTTAACAGTGCCATGCCTAGGAAAATGGGTACAGTGAGCCCCCCTTTCTTTACTCTCCCCATCTCTGACAGCCCCACAGCCCCTCTCCTGATTCATCCCACCAATTGTTCAGTGCCTTATTCTTTCACTTTTTTTTTTTTTTTTTTTTTTTTGAGACTGAGCCTTGCTTGCTCTGTCACCCAGGCTGGAGTGCAATGGCATGATCTCGGCTCACTGCAATCTCCGCTTCCTGGGTTCAAGCAATTCTCCCTCTCTCAGCCTCCCAAGTAGCTGCATTTACAGGTACCTGCCATCATGCCTGGCTAATTTTTGTATTTTTAGTAGTGTTGGAGTTTCACTGTGTTGGCCAGGCTGGTCTCAAACTCCTGACCTCAGGTGATCCGCCCTCCTCGGCCTCCCAAAGCGCTGGAATTACAGGAATGTACGCAGCCCTTTCTTTCACTTTTTGAGCTCTCCAACAAAATCTAACCTCAGGAAGTGATCTGACAAACTCATGCACATTTAGGCATTCATGTCTGAAAAGAGACCAATTGGAGACCCCTTCCAGGAACACCTGCTTGCCAATAAAATAACACGTTTAAGCCAGAAGAATTATTTTCTGTTGGCAAAATTTCAGGACTCATTGACCTGGTGGCCATGAGTGGAATCACACTTAAGAGGCCCCATATTCTACCGCCTTTCTGTTGAATGCCTGGTATCCATTTCCCCCACCACTCCAGGTCACAGTTTTATTAGTTGTTTCTGCTTTGAAATTCCCTCTCTGATCCAGAGCACACCAACTTCTGGTATCATAAGAAGAATAGGGTGTAAAAGTCAGCTCCAAACATTTCTGGGACTCTAATTACAGTACAGTCAGTCCCAGAACTGATGGTATCCATGGTCCATCTAATTCTGGAAAGGAGTTAAAGGCCTGGGTCTGGGGGAAATTGTGACTGTAAAAAGAAAAGCATAAAAAGCTCACAAAATGCGATTGTCATCTTAAAGGTTAGGGGCCAAATAAATTAAGACATCTCATGGGGATTTGTAATCCCCGTCAATATGACAGTGATTAAAAAAATGGCTGCTACTAACCACATGCAGCGTGGTTTAAATCTGACTCATCTGCTAGGCATCCCATCCTAATCAAAAGCTATTCAGGGGCTGGAAGGCAACCACCAAGCTCCAGCAGCAACGTGCCAGGGCCCACAGCTGCACAGCTGAAAATGTCACGCCAGGGGCTGGCTGCCTCCCTTGCCCTGAACATTGCATCCCGCCTGCTGAGTGGGGGCTGGCGGAGCGGCCCAGCCAGCTGTGTCTGATGTCGCAGTTGTCCATGGGTTTCACCTTCCTTTTTCCTTGACCCATGGAGTTTGGGGGAAAAAAAAAAAAGCTGCAAAGTCAAACAATGAAGAGACCATTGAATTGAAGTCCATTTCCTTCCCAAACCAAATAATGTCCTCTCCTGCAGGGATTCTAGCAAATCTTCTGGTTCATTTTTCTCAAGGTGTGCAATTGAACCTTCTTTTCTCTATCTAAGGCATTAAGTCAAGGTTGCTCTGTTTATTAGTACTCGGAAGCAGGTACTATAAAGAAGAGAAAATCAGTGGTGAAACAAAGGGAGTATATTTAATTTTTAAAATTTTAAAACAAACCATCTTTGAGGGCAATTGCATTCCTTAAGAACATGGGAATTCAAAGTGGCCCCTAGCCTCTGTATGTCTAGAATTTCATAATTAGGAAAGGGGGGTTCTGAAGAAAGCATCAATGATGTATTGAGCACCTAGCATGCCCAAGAGACCAGCGCAGGTCTTACGTCTGTAAACAGAGACTTGGGGTGCCCTGAGATTTACTCAAAATCACAGAGTTAATCACTTGTATCACTAGGTTTACAACCTAGGTTCTCTTACTCTCTTTGCAGGATTTTCTACCATATCACATTGGCTTTTCCAAGAATTTTTAGATCTGGCAAAAAGGAAAAGAAATACAAAAAAATAAAAACTAATGCATAGTATTACATAAAATATGCCTCGTGGTCTCAGAAAGACATACTTCATGTGTTCTTACTTATTTGTGGAAACTTCAAATTAAAACAGTTGAACTCATGGAGATAGAGAGAATGATGGTTACCAGAGGCTGGGAAGGATAGTGAGGTGGTGGGATAGTAGGTGGAGCATGGTTAACAGGTACAAATAAATAGTTAGAAATAATGAGTAATATCTAGTATTTGATAGAACAATAGGGTAACTATAGTCAATATGAATTTAATTGTACTTTTTATTTTCTGAGACAGAGTCTCGCTCTCTTGTCAGGCTGGAGTGCAGTGGTGCAATCTCAGCTCACTGCAATCTCTGTCTCCTGGGTTCAAGCAATTCTCATACCTCAGCCTCCTGAGTAGCTGGGACTACAAGTCCCCGCCACCATGCCCAGCTAATTTTTTTTGTATTTTTAGTAGAGACAGGGTTTCACCATGTTGGCCGGGATGGTCTTGATCTCCTGACCTCATGATCCACCCGCCTCAGCCTCCCAAAGTGCTGGGATTAAAGGCATCAGCCACCACGTCCGGCCAATTTTTCGTTTTTAAATAGCTAAAAGAGTATAATTGGATTGTTTATAATACAAAGGATAAATGCCTGAGGCTATGGATCTCCATTCACCCTGATATGATTATTATGCATTGCATGACTGTACCCAAATATCTCAGGTATCCCAGAAATATATACACTGTGTACCCACAAAATTAATAGTAAAAATGTTGAAAAATAAAATATGCTCCATGAACAGTATGGTTAATAAAAACCAAAGAAAGTCACTAGAAAACAAAAAGTTGGTGAGAGGCTAAAATGGTGGGAGAAGAATTCAAAGAGGATATAGGACATAACCTGTAGCTTGAGAATATATGGACTAAGTAGAGTGGACAAGAAGAAGTAGATAATTCCAGTATATAAGAATATGATTACAGTGGTTTTGAGGGGGAAAGAAATGGTTTGGGTCATTCTGGTTGTAAAAGGCAACATGCAGGAGAATAACGTGAGAAATCTAACAGAAGTCAGATAGTAGAGGCTAGGAATGTAGATTTCACCGTGTAGAAAATGGGAAGTCACAAAGTGTTTTGTATGGGAGAAATGCATAGAAACTTTCAGGTTGGGAGTGGAGACTCATGTCCATAATTCCAGCACTTTGGGAGGCCAAGGCAGGAGGATCGCTTAAGCCCAGAAGTTTGAGACCAGCCTGGGCAATATAGTGAGATCCCATCTCTACAAAACTTCGTTGGCATGGTAGCACATGCCTGTAGTCCTAGCTACTTGAAAGCCTGAGGTGGGAGGATCGCTCGAGCCCAGGAAGTTGAAATCCATTGAAAGCCTCATTATTCTTCTCTAGAAACTCCATGATTCTATGGCCTGTGAAACAAAATTAGGGTAGAGAAAGGACTAGAAGTGTGGCTAGCACCTGGACATTCCCTCCTTAAATCTAGCACAAGGTGATGAGGTTGTGAGCTAAGGTGGAGGTGGTGGAAAGGAAAGGAAGGGTTGAGTGACAAAGTACATTGAGAAAAGACAGTCATCAGGTTTGGTAAGGCTAAACATGGATCATATCTATCGGTCGGGTGGTTGATATTACCATTGCCCTCATTCCAGTCTCTGCCTTGCCACTAATTATCTAGTGCGACTTTGGATTAGTCCATTGAGCTCCAAGAAAAGGTTTTATGAGTCATCAGTAATCATTGAGATTCATGCATTTTTTTAATTCCATTAAATTTCCTAGGAGCAACATCTCTTCACCCACAACATCTTCACTTAGCTAAACATGAAATTGTCTTGGTTGAAATGAGAAAATTAAAGTTATTAATAATAACTATTAGCATCTATAATTGGAGGCACTCTCTTACATTTCACAATCTAATCAATTGCTATCTTCCTCTCTTCAGTCCATCAGCATCTCCTGGTCCCTCCTCCTTTCTCACCGGCCTCAACTCCATGACTGATCATCTGAGCTTCTCCGCAGTCTTGCACCCAATTCTCTTGCACCTAGTTCCTCCTGTCCACTTACCTACCAAGACCTCATTCTTACATTAGTACTATGTTCTACCTTCTCTGCTTCTGAACACAAAAGAAAGAAAGCTCATAATAGGGAAAATTGCATAGTGTGTTTACAAAGTCCTAGTCTACATCTGAAAAGGATTCTTAGTCTTTTACTCACTGCTGGCCAGCTCCCTTTTCCCTCAATGACAATTCCAAATTATCTCTCTTCCACTAACAAACTTGACAATGTCCACTGCCATCTTCCTCCTGAAACTGTCCATTTCTGTGATGTTGCCTCTCCTGGTTCTGCCAGACTCTCCTCTCCATCTACGGCTCCTCTGTCTGCACTAGCTCCAAAATTTGGTGTTTTGTCCTCAACTCATTACCCCTGTCTTGAACGAGCTCATAATCCCATTGTTTTAAATACCACATAGATATTGTGTTGGGCAGAACAGGGTCCCCTCCCAAAAATCTGTGTCCTTCCTGGAGCCTCAGAACGTGAACTGATTTGTAAATGGGGTCTCTCAAGATATAATTCGTTATGGTGAGGTCATGTGGAATAGCATGGGCCCTAATCCAGTATGACTAGAGTCTCCATAAGAGGAGAAGAAACACAGGGACAGACATGGGGAGAATGCCTTTTGAAGATAGCGGCAGAGATGGGAGTGATAGGTCTACAAGCTAGTGGACTCCAAGGACTGTGGGCAGCCATCAGAAGCCAGGATGGAAACATGGAGCAGATTCTCCCTAGAGCTTCCTGTGGGAACCAACCCTGATGACACCTTGATTTCAGACTTCTGGCCTCCAGAAACAGTGACAGAATAAATTTCTATTGTTTTAAGTAACCCAGTCTATGGTTCTCCGTAATAGCAGCCACTGGAAACCAATACACATGCTGATGACTTGCAAATAGATACCACCAGCTTCGCCTCCTCCCCAAGCCCCAAACTCATGTTTCCAATTCCTGTTTCCACCAGGCCTGTCTTCCTGGATTTCCTCACTGAGGACCGCAGCAGAAATCGTGCTCTTCCCTTCAAACTCCGCTCCTCCCTGTACTTACCACCACTCTTCTATGCTGGGGATATAGAAGGCATTTTTTGGTATCTCCTTCTCTCTCACAATCCCAGTAACTAAGTCCAGGTCTTGATCCTCTGTTGACTGAGTTTCTGCAAAATCTTCCTTCACTGATCTCCTGCTCAACTTCCACCCTCCAGTCTCTTCTACACAGCCAAGAGTGTGTCTTCTACAAGGCAAATCTCTCTATAAATGCTTAAAATACTTACAAACACTCAAAGGTTTTCTATCCATTAAGAGCCATACTCTGTGCTTAGCATGGTGTACAGGGCTCCCAGAATCTGCCCTGCCTAGCTCTGTGGACTCATCACACAGTCCCTCCTCCCTCTCCATGCTCAGAGAATCCTGTGTTGCCTCCAGTACCCCATATTTGTTGATTGCCCCTATGCCTGTGCTCCTGTGGCCAGTCTTCTTTTCCTCTTCTATCCCCTCCCTCCATAGCATCTTTCATGTATGACTTGACTTATTCTTTCAGATCTGACTCAGTGTCACCTCCCTCAGGAAGCCTGCCCTGATATACCACTCACCCCCTTTCTCCCTGCACCCCAACCCTAAACACGTTGCATGCTTCCTCTCTGCACTTCTAATCCTTTGAGAATAGCTCAAGGTTCATACTCGCCATATTGTATTGTAATCTTTTTTTAAATTTTAAATAAAAACTTTACTTAAATTCTGGTATACATGTGCAGAATGTGCAGGTTTGTTACATAGGTATACATGTGCCATGGTGGTTTGCTGCACCCATCAACCCATCATGCATTAGGTGTTTGTCATAATGCTCTCCTTCCCCTTGTCCCCCACCCCCCGACAGGCCCCAGTGTATGATATTCCCCTCTCTGTGTCCATGTGTTCTCACTGTTCAACTCCCACTTATGAGTGAGAACATGCCGTGTTTGGTTTTCTGTTCCTGTGTTAGTTTGCTGAGAATAATGGTTTCCATCTTCATCCATGTCCCTGCAAAGAACATGAACTTATTCTTTTTATGGCTGCATAGTATTCCATGGTGTATATGTGCCACATTTCCTTTATCCGGTCTGCCATTGATGGGCATTTGGGTTGGTTTCAAGTTTTTGATCAACATATGTGTTCCTCCCTAGACTATTGGCTTTATGAGGACAGGAAAAATGTCCTGGCTTGTAGTATATGGTAGCACCAGGGACACCACAGGCTCTCGATCAGTGTTTGTTGAATGAATGAATGAATGAATGGAGAATGAATGAATGAGGGTCTACCTTCTTTACCAGTCACAATCCATGTTTCTTTTTGATCAGTTGAATGATAACTCTTTCTAGTCCCATTTATCTCTTTCTACCACTTGTGCCCCTCTAAGTACCAGAGAATATGGCAGCTTAGGAAAAAGTTCAACCAAAGCCAAATCGATGGCTTTAATTCCTTCTACTTTTGTTCCATTTCCAATACCCACCTCTCATCTCCATAATGGCCAGCTGAGATGTGTTAAACGGTGGCCCCGAGAAAGGTTTGTCCATATCTTAGAACTGTGAATGTGACCTCATTTGGAAAAAAACATCTTTGCAGATATAACTAAGTTAAGGACCTCAGGATGAGATCAGAGATGAGATCCTGCATTATCTGGGTGGGTCCTAAATCCAATGATAAGTATCCCCACAAGAGAGACACAGGGGACAGACACATGGAGAAGTGGGGAAGGTCATGTGGAGATGGGGACAGAGGGTGGGGTGATGAGGGAATAAGACAAGAAGCTGGAGGAGGCAAAGAACCATCCTCCTCTTGACTCTTTGGAGGGGCCATGGCCCAGGTGACACCTTGACTTTGGACTTTTTGCCTCCCAAACTGTGCAAGAATAAATATCTATTGTTTAAACCCACCAATCTGGGGGTAATTTGTTACAACAGGCCTAAAAGATAAATACCCTGGCTCTCTTAGAACTGCATGCCATTGCCTGCAAGAAACCACCATTAAGGACCTAGGAAATCTCTGAGTGTCTCTATTCCTGGAAAAACAATTCTGAGCAAACATTGGGTCAATAATAAAAATAGGTAATTTTTATTAGTACAACAACAAGAATAGTTTAGGTGTACTGAGCTCTTACCAAGTGCCAGGTAGAGTCCTAATCATTTCACATCTAGTAACTCATTAATCCTCCTGACAACCCTTAGAGACCATTACTGCTATTATCTCCATTTTGCAAACAAGCAAACTGAGCTAGGAGAGGTTTTATCACTTTCCCATGCTCTCATAGAAACGAGCAGCAGGTACCACTCAGCCACGTCTTCGCGTAAAGCACAGTTAAGCGCAGAAGAGTAAGCACCCGCTCTGAGCCTGAGGGCCTGGTGCTAGTTCCAGATGTCCTTGGGCAGGTTGCCTGACCTCTCTGAGCTGGACTGAAGCTCTGGCTCATCTCCCCAGTTCTGTCATTCTGGGGTCTCTCAAATCTGTCCTAGCTCTAGACTGTCATGATTTGCAAACCAGGTTTTTCCTATTAATGGTGGCTTTCTTTTACATTCACACAGCGCTCTCCTGCCAGAATCTAGACACCTGGTCTGCTTTGCCATTCAGTCAGGGAAAATAACCAGAAATGCAACAGAATCAGCAGATTCCCAGAGCCATACTGAGGGGTGGTGAGGAATGTGCTTCATATTTTAAAATGTCCTCTTCCTCCTGCAGCCAGGCCTCACTGACAAAGCAGGCCTCAGGGCTGCCAGGGAACCAAGCTGCCTCTCGTTCTTATATTTAAATTTAATTTAACCATAGTGTTACCCTACATGTCAACAGTTCAGGACAAATTGATGAATTCCAGTTTAACTATTTAGCTGTGCCAGTGGTAATGTGTGCAACCATGCATTAAATTAAAAATGACACTTGGAAATATATATATCCGGGACTTCAGTTCCGTGCACCAAATAGGAAAAAGATTTAAAATGCTGTCTAGTGGAGGATTACCACTGAAGAAGCATGAATCTCATTACTGCAGGCTGCACAGAACACATTTGCAAAGCTCCGTTTAAAAGCTCTCTGATGGTAGCAGCCTGGTTATCTGGCTGGATAAACATGACATTTCCTTTCCATAATAGAAAGCCCAGTTGCTGCCAAAGCAAAGATGTTGTCAGGGTCCTCAGTGTCCTCACACCCACCTTGATTCCTGGGCACCCTCACTCAGCTTATGTGTCACCCATGCCAACTGTCTTCTCCTACCAAGACCGCAGTCCTACCCTTCACACAGATGTTCATGAACGTATCCACAGACAAATCACTAGAAAATTATAGTCGTTACCATTTATTAAGTACCTACTATGTGCTAGCCATATTGCCAGACACTTCTTACAGTATCTCATTTAACAGTCCTATGAAGTCACTGTTATTAATTCATTTTGGCATATACAGAAATTGATGCTCAGAGAGGTGAAGTACCTTTTTCAAGATTGCACAGCGATGCAGGGCAGAGCCAAGGCCTGTCTAATTCCAAAGCTTGGTCTCTTTAACCATAGGTAGCAGTGCTACTGGAACCATCACTCCTAAAAATGCCCAGTTAACTGAGCTTCTGTTCATATTTTGCATTCATCCATGAAATCAAATGAGCCTAAGGTACATCCTAGGTAAGAACTGCAAACTAAAGTGCATTTGCTTAGAATTATCCTACTCCTGTGCCCTTTCCCTCTGGAGGCAGGCAAGTCCCTCTACTATGAACTCTTTATGGGCAGGGATCAGGCTTATTTGTCTCATACACCCAACACTCCGTCCCATGCCCAGCCTAGAGCAGGTGCATGTGAGCATTTATCCAGGTGCAGTGAACTGGGTGCTGGGGACAAGATGGGAGAGAAGATGTAAGGGTGCCAGTGAGGTCCAGGAAGAGCATGGGGAGAGGACATGCCCATTGGAGAAACAGTCATCAGGAATGTAATGGTGGGAGAGGGAAAGCTCATCACCCTCGTTCTCACGCTAACAGAAAGGCATTTTCCCCAGGAGCCAAGCCAACGTTATCACGGAAATAGCAGCCTTCAAATTCTTTCATCTTCCTGAAATGTAACTTCAGATCATTTGACTCTGAATCACAAGAGAAAGCCTAACAGCAAATATTCTCCACGCGAAGTACAAATTTGGGTAAATAAGAAAGCAGAATGGAATGCGGGGAAAAAAGATAAAGACAAATGATCTAAAACTGAACTGCGGTAGTCTGGCAGGTGCTTGCACAGCCTGGCACTGTCTTCCCGTTTCTCCACGTAGATGGCACTACCACCGCAATGGCAAAATGCAAATCAACCTTATTGTTTCATAAAAAAGTCCAATCACATAACCCAATTAAGTCCACTGTTCCTGAAACAATTGGATCTTCTAGGAAATGAACACAGATCAAGTCGAAGACATTTTCCTATTCACCCGACTCCAATTCTGCTCATTTGTCTCCTGTTCTCCATGCTCTATCCCACTTCCATCTCCCAATGATAGGCTAGCAATTTCTTTTCTAAACAGAAACTCAACAGCCACCCAGTTTTGCATTTATTCAGCACATTCCCTGCTGAGAAATGTCCATTAGTGGGAGTTTTACCATGACCTAACCTTGCAGAGTTCTGGGTCGAGTTGGCACGGGCTGGGGAGAGGATGGGAGCAGGAGGCAGCTGAAATTAACCTGATTTCAGCAGTTGGCCCCTGAGTGTGTTTGCGTCTGTTGTCTTAATGGACTGTAAGAGATGCCAGGTTGTCTGCCAGAACCTGCTGTCAAGGTTGAGGGACACAGGCAGGCAGCCCGAGGGAGCCTACAGCCTGGGTGCTTGGTGCGGCTACTCTTGGTCAGTCACCTCACACTGCCAGGTTGGTCTACCTGGAAGCCTTTGGTTTCTTCTGTTGTTGTTGTTGTTTTGAGGCAGAGTCTCACTTTGTCGCCCAGGCCAGAGTGCAGTGGCACAATCTTGGCTCACTGCAACCTCCACTTCCAGGGTTCAAGTGATTCTCATGCCTCAGCCTCCTCAGTAGCTGTTTTATTATTTTCTAAAACACAACAAGATATTATTTGTTGAATACAAACTGCCTTCCAAGCTTTATGGTAAACACCTTGAATAGCCTAGTTATTGTCCCCACATCACAGATGAGAACACTGAGGTAAACAGAGGCCATGGACTCTGGCCAGAAGAGGGCTTACAGAGCTAGGAAGGGGGAACAGGGCTGAAATTCATACCCAAGCCATTCAATTCCACATTCTATCATTGTTGGTTTCTGTAAGGGGACAGGTTCTTCTCCCAGGAACCAGATAAAGGGATGGAGTCTCTAGAGAGGAACGTGATTTTCTGAGGCTCATTCTGCTCTATTTCCATCCTTTTCCAGTATTAAAATCCCTTTGTGCTTTTTCTTTTTTCTTTTTTTTTTATTTTTCTTTGAGACGGAGTCTCGCTCTGTTGCCCAGGCTGGAGTGCAATGACACGATCTTAGCTCACTGTAACCTCTGCCTCCCGGGTTCAAGTGATTCTCCTGCCTCAGCCTCCCAAGTAGTTGGGATTACAGGTGCCCGCCACCATGCCTGGCTAATTTTTTTATTTTTAGTAGAGACAGGGTTTCTGCCATGTTGGCCAGGCTGGTCTTGAACTCCTGACCTCATGTGATCCACCTGTCTCGGCCTCCCAAAGTGCTAGGATTACAGACATGAGCCACCGCGCCCGGCCTCCTTTGTGCTTTTCAAAACAGTATCATGATAATCACTACACCTTCAGTCCACATTGAATAAGGCAAGAGGCTACTTGAATTTAATGATGTTTATAAACAAATTTGTATCTTATTCATGACAATCAAATCCACAAACATTTCATACGTGGGTAAGTCATGTTATCCAGGCAATGCACACTTCTCAGAGTACATGGGGATTCTTGGATTCCATGAATCGATTTAGAAATCCACAGCCAGCATTGATTTCTGTCTCTGCTCCTTGTCTCATGGGTGGGCGCCCAAATTAGATGATGTAAAGACGGATAAGAATTCCGGCTTAAAAATAACAGCACAACAACGATAGCAAACGAAATACATCTAAATGCTTCAAACAAGCGGGAATCTAAGGAGATACTGGACTTACTGTCAATGTTCTTTTACTCTTAGGGTCTGACAGGAAGTCAGCCTGAGGACGGATTAAAGGTTGTTTGCCTAGGAAAGGAATGATCCTTGTAAAGAGAGCTTCCAGAGCCTTGAAGAAAGGGCCTGATTGAAATGAATTTCTTGTCACATGAGGACAAAATGCCCAGGACTGCCCACTCACTGCCTGGGGTCTCACCAGGATTGTGTGTTGTATTATTTTATTTTGCCAGAATGCCAGGGTCTTGTCTCTCCTGTTTGCTTATGCTACCACACAGCAAAAAAACACCAAGGCAATCTGTCCTTTCCTTTGGATCTGATCAACAAAAAAAGCAAGGGAGCTTCTTTCAAATTGCTATTTACTCTCTCGATGGTTATCAGAGGCATGTGAACCAGAGCAACTCCATCTTGAATAGGAGCAGAGCAAAATGAGGCTGAAACCTATTGGGCTGCATTCCCAGACAGTTAAGGCATTCTAAGTTACAGGAGGAGATAGGCAGCCGGCACAAGATACAGGTCATAAAGACCTTGCTGATCAAATAGGTTGTAGTAAAGAAGCCGGCCCAAATCCACCAAAACCAAGATGGCGGTGAGAGTGACCTCTGGTTGTCCTCACTGCTACACTCCCACCGGCAACAAGACAGTTTACAGATGCCATGGCAACATCAGAAGTTACCCTATATGGTCTAAAAAGGGGAGGCATGAATAATCCACCCGTTGTTTACCATATAATCCAGAAAGAACCATAAAAATGGGCAACCAGCAGCCCCTGGGGCTGCTCTGTCTATGGAGTAACCACTCTTTAATCCTTTACTTTCCTAATAAACTTGCTTTCACTTTATGGACTCACCTTAAATTTTTTTCTTGCACAAGATCCAATAACCCTCTCTTGGGGTCTGGATCGGGACCCCTTTTCTGTAACAGTGACCTGATTTCTGAGTTTCTTGGTCTCAGATGGCTGCAGGAAAGCTAGGCAATCTACCATCGCAATGCTGCCTGACCACAAAGACAAAACAAGATCTGGTGTCCCTACCATTATCAAATAGTTTCACTTCTCTTATTCTTAAGATGAATTTTGAATAATTCCTGGCATCAAAGGTATAACCACCCTCCCAGAATTACAGGGAGGCTCTTGATGCTGGATGTGTGTTTATTCTGAAATCAATATGGGAAAGACAGTTCATTCTGAATGTATTTGATTAGAGGCCTAGACTTTAAATCCATATGACTGCCATTGCCATTTATCCCAGGCAGAGGAAGCTAGCAAAGGATTACTTGTGTGTGTGATGTGAGAGCTGTCCCTGTGGAGCCCCATCAATTCCTGCATCTCTGTTTGGATAGGGTTTATTTGACAGGGCCTGACACTCTAGTCCACACATCACAGTGCTCACTCAAAGAACTTTGTCTGTGGAGTAGGCATCTAGGAGAGAATTTCTGACTCCAGCCCGTCTCAACTCAGTTCTTACCCAGCCAAAGTGCAACTCAGATTCTGAGCTCTGCCTCAGCCAGGGAACCAGAGTTCCCATCAATTCGTGATTTGCCAAGGAATTCATTTGCAACGGGAACTGGAAGACCATGGTACAGTATGACCAGGGGAAGGACACTGATTTTTGCTGATTCTTGAGTGGGGTTTTGTGGTTTTTATGTTTTAAGAGATGGGGTCTTGCTCTGTTGGCCAGGCTGGAGTGCAGTGGCATGATCACAGCTCACTGCAGTCTCAAACTCCTGGGCTCATGTAATCTTCCCACCTTAGTCTCCCAAGTAGCTGGGATTACAGTGCATGCCACCAGGTCCAGCTAATTTTTTATTTTTTTAATTTTCTGTAGATAAGGGGTCTCACTACGTTGCCCAGGCTGGTCTTGAACTCCTGGGCTCAAGTGATCCTCCTGCTTCAGCTTCCCAAAGTGCTGGGACTATAGGTGTGAACCACTGTGCTCAGCTTCCAAAGGGGTTTTATAGCAGCTTTGACTTGCCAATCTTCAAAATTATCTGTGAGGCAAACCACATTTTGATTTCTTTTTTTCACTTAGGAAGGTCTGAGACAGAGATCTTAAGCTGTGTGAGGTCAACGAAGTCAGTCAGCAAAGCCATCTGACTGGCATTCCATTACTCACTTTTTCTACTAATATCACTGGCGCACAAGGAAAAAACTTGTCATCGGGCCCCCAAATTGAATGAACAAAAAATTGACATGAAACCAAAAAGGTTTTTAGAAAGCAAGGAAAGCAGTGGCTCACACCTGTAATCCCAGCACTTTGAGAATCTGAGGCAGGTGAATCACTTGAAGTCAGGAGTTCGAGAACAGCCTGGCCAATGTGGTGAAACCTCATTCTCTACTAAAAATACAAAAATTACCCAGGTGTGGTGGTGCATGCCTGTAATCCCAGGTACTTCAGGAGGCTGACGCAGGAGGGTCGCTTGAACCCGAGAGGCAGAGGTTGGAGTGAGCTAAGATCTTGCTACTGCACTCTAGACTGGGTGACACAGTGAGGATCCATCTGAGGAAAGAAAAAGAAAAAGAAGTTAGAGGGAGAGAGAGAGGGAGAGAAAGAAAGAGATAAAGAGAGAAAGAAAGAGAAACAGAGAGAAAAAAGAAACAGAGAAAGAGAGAGAGAAAGAAAGAAAGAAAGAGAAAGAAAGAAAGAAAGAGAAAGAAAGAAAGGGGGAGGAAGGAAGTGGGGGAGGAAGGGGAGTTTGTAGTGGTATCACACTGTGGTTTTAATTTGCATCTTAGTAGTGATGAATGATGTTGCATGTCTTTTCATGTGCTTGTTTGCCATCTGTATATCTTCTTTGGTGAAGTGTCTGTTCAACTCTTTTGCAAAGAAGAGAAGAGAACAGAAGAGAAAGGAAAAGAAAGAAAGGGAGGAAGGGAGGAGGGGAGGAAGGGGAGGACGGAAGGGAGGAAGGGAGGGAAAGAGAAAGAGAAAATAAAAGAAAAGGAAGGAAAGAAGAAAGTAAAGGAAAGGAAAGGAAAAGAAAGAGAGGAAAGGGGAAAAGGGAAAGGGCTCAGAACATAGGCGAGCCTGGCTTTTGATGTTGGATATGGGATACTAGCTGTCAGCACATGGTCAACTGTGCAACCATCTAAGTATCAGTTTCCTTGGCTGTCAATGGGATTAAATAGCAGTCGCATTATATAGGTGTTACGAGGATCAGGGAAGATAACATATGTAAAGCTTGGAACAAACAGGTTTTTTTCCTTCAACATGGATTTAGCTCAGGGTGGAGCTAGTCTCCCACACATTGCTTTTACAATCCTTATATAACCCTGAGCCTCACTGTGTGGTTGTGGAGCAGGGTCACAGCAAAAGAACAACAATCCAGATGGAAACTTCAATCACAGCTTCTCACTCAAATCTTTAAGGCAGGTCAGAAACTAAGTTCATGCTACCGGTATTAAGATCTCCTCTCCTGGCCGAGTGTGGTGGCTCACACCTGTAATCCCAGCACTCTGGGAGGCTGAGGCGGGTGGATCACCTGAGTTCAGGAGTTCAAGACCAGCCTGGCCAACATGGTGAAACCCTGTATCTACTAAATATACAAAAAAAAAAAAAAATTATCTGGGTTTGGTGGCACGTGCCTGTAATCCTGGCTACTCAGGAGGCTGAGGCAGGAGAATCACTTGAACCCGGGAGGCGGAGGTTGCAGTAAGCCGAGATAGCTCCACTGCACTCCAGCCTGGGTGACAGAGCAAGAATCTATCTCAAAAAAAAAAAAAAAAGATATCCTCTCCTTTCTATTGCTCTGGTCCCTCCATCTCTCAATCTCCTGGGACTTGTTCACTCTATTGCTCAAATCAAATGCCTCATCCACTCCATCCTGATCGCATCTCTGCCCCCAGTTCCTTTGCTTCTCCATGCAACACACTACATACACCTTAGCACAATGCCTCAACTCTCTCTACCTCCAAGAAACATATATTTGTATTTTTATAAGAATCTAATCATGTAGTGTATTCCTTTTTTCTTCCAATAAAGCAGGGTTGGAGACGATGCCAAGACAAAGGGAACTGGGGAGCTGTGAACTCCCACACATAAATAATTTTTATACCATCTCATAGAATTAAAACACAAGATTCTTTATTTTCTCAAGTAGTATCCTGGTACATATAGTTTTGAAATTTCCCAGGAGTTTAAATAAAACATTTTACATGGTCCATAAATTGTGATATTAGCCCGTGGATGGCATGGGAAATGCTATAATTTTTTCCTGGCCAACAAAATTATTACTAGCATCATTGCCAACTCAGTACAGTTTATAACCCTCTGTGGATTTTTTTTTTCATTCCAATACTTATTTATATTTTAACAGTCACTTGACCAAAGACTCCTTTTTTTAATAAACTTAACTGAAAACATATTTTTCACTCTTGACATAGCCTCGTTGAATTCTAAAGTGGAGCCTGTTTCCACACACTATTATAAAATAAGAATATTTACTACTGAATATACTTACTTTGTAGAGGACAAGCCTGAAGACTATAGGAAGTCATAGGAAATTTAGATTTGTTCATTATAAATGCTAATTGATGGGGGAGATGATAATAGACCGTCTTTGGCGTATCTAAGTTAAATAGAAGAAATAGTTCAATAAAAACCAACACCCTACTACTATTTTTAAATTATTAAACTAAATGGAAGAAATGCCTTGACCTGAATTTCCTGGAGCTCAGTAACTCTGATTTGGCTTCTTGACCCTTCTGTTTCAGGGTGTCAGTCATTTCCTAGATTTCTGCCCTCTCATCACCCCTGTGAATGCTGGTCAGCCCCCCACTCACCCTGACTGTGGCCTTCAATCTATCTGACCTGCAATGGGTGACTCTCTTCTTTGTTAGCCTCTTTAGTTGTTGTCTCCTCCAATGGCCCCTACCTCCTGCACTTGTTACTATGAGAATTAAGCTTAAACGGATGCTAAAAGTGAAGATAAAAACACTAGTTACCACTTCACCTAGAACTCTTTGCTTCAGAGACTTAGAGGAGAGGTGCCCAGGCAGAAAACCCATTCATCTGAGGACCTGTGACAAGGAACAAGAAAGTGGCTGCTTGAGATGAAGACAAAGATCACACCAAGTTGGGGAAGATGTCATTGCCAAAATTTCTGGCATCCACCAGGAGGGCGGAGTTGTCCAAATTACAAATCAGAACAATTGAAAATGGAAAGTCTCAATCTTGGGCTTTACCCCAGCTTTGCCCTTGACTTGTGGTGTAACTTTACAGGGAACAGCTTATCCCTTACTGAGTTAGATTGGTAAATCCCAGTGCATTGTATTATTCTCATGTATAGTTGGTAAATGAGAAGTCCCAATGCATCGTATTATTCTCATTTCTTTTCCCACCATTTGGCCAAAAATGGTACAACCATCCCACCTTCAGCAGGAAGACTGTTAGAAGTGACTAGAAATCAGGACAGCCTCCTGACTAGCAATAGTAATTACACGAAGCAGAATCACACAGTCACTAATCGGTGTCAGAAAAACACAGATGTCCTTGGAAATAAAACCATGAAAAACAACCACCACCCATGAGTCTGTCTGAGTCACAGCACTATGGACAATTCCATATTCTTGTTTACTTGAATTTTTCTAATTTTTTTCTATAGAAACCAATGTTACTTGAATAGTAAGAAAACTGGAAATAATTCTGATAGTTTTTATCTTATTTTTTGGATAAATTTGTGATTTTTTAATCACTGTTCTATTCTAAACTATATACTATTTTATGTAAACTATTAACATCATTGTTACAACTATTGATAGATGACCTGCTAAGGGCTACTTAATCTTCAGAAATCCAGTAGGTGTGTTATCGTGTAACTCAGAAATACAATCGTGATTTTTAGTTAAGAGTTTTTGGAGGGCCTTCTTGTTTGCTACAATTAAAGGCCTGTGTTGTGTTACGACAATGATTCTCTCTTTTCAGCAATTCAGGTGTCAAGCAGGGAGCTGAGATGTAATGGTTTCCTTCAGATTTCTCCTAAATGACCTGATTTACTCAAAGAATGAAGATATCTGAGAATCCTTGCCTTTCCATTGAGAAGCTTTTAGTTAGAAATTTTTTTAAAAATAATTTCATTGTTTAAAAATCATCATTGTAATTAAAACAAATATTAACAAAAGGAGTATACGATGAGACAGTTGTCTTAGATTTTATTAGACAATGTACACATTGACCCAAAAGTATCACCACAAATCAAATTTTATAGTGACAATGAACTGAAAAAGCTGTTGACTTTACTGCTGTCAGATTTCTGTGAGTTTCAGCTGTAACATGAAGATTTAGAGCACTATGTGCAACTCTGCTCACAACAGCCAAGACGTGGAAAGAGCTAAGAGTCAGTTGATGCACATGCACACACACACACAATATTATTCAGCCTTTAAACAGAAGGAAATCCTCTCATTTGCAACAACATGGATGGCCCTGGAGGACATTATGCTGAGTGAGATAAGCCAGGCACAGAAAGACAAATACTGCATGACCTCACTTACATGTGGAATTTTAAGAAGTGAAACTTGTAGAAGAAGAGAGCAGATTGGTGGTTACCAGTAGCCGAGGAGTTGGAAAATGGGGAGATGTTGGTCAAAGGACACAACGTTTCAGTTCTAAGAGGAAGAAGTTTTGGATACCTAAGGTACAGTATGCTGACTATGGTTCATAATACCACGCTGTATACTTGAGATTTGTTCAAAGAGCAGATCTTAAATGTTCCAGAAAGAAAGAAAGAAGAAAGGGAGGGAAGGAAGGCAGGAAGATCTGGTACCTGATAGCACAACAAGGTGACTATAGTCAATAATAATTTGTGCATTTTTAAATAACTAAAAGACTATAACTGGATTGCTTGTAACACAAAGGTTATTGCTTGAGGGGACAGATTCCCCATTTACCCTGATGTGATTATTACACATTGTATGCCTGTATCAACGTATCTTATATACCTCATAAACATATATACCTACTATGTACCCATAAAAATAAAAATTAAAAATTGAAAGAACGAAAAAGAAAAGAGAAGAGAATGAGAAAAAGAGAGAGAGAGGAAGGAAGGAAGGAAGGGAGGGAGGGAGGGAGGGAGGGAGGGAAGGAGGGAAAGGAGAGAGAGAGAGGGAGGGAGGGAGGGAGGAAGACTATGTTCGGTGATGGATAAGTTAATTAGCTGGTTTGTGGTAATCATTTCACAGTGTATATGTATATCAAATCATCACATTGTACATCCTGAATATATACAATTTTTATTTGTCGATTATACCTCAATAAAGCTAGGAAACAGACTGGGACACTATGGAAGCTGCTGCCCACCTAAGACTCTGCACTGGAGGTCATAACAGCACAGCGGATTCTCAGTTAATGTCTTCAGTAGGTTCTTGGAAACTGCAACTTTAAGCAAAACGATGTATAATGAAACCAATTTTTTCCCTCTATCAACAAACCAACGTTGAAGGAAACAGCATTATTCCAGAACCAGCTATAAACCGTTTCACTTAAAGTCACTGTTTCAAAGAATCTACCAAGAATGTTAAATGAGGACCTACTGTACCCATCTCATAGGGTCACAGGGAGGATCAGCTGCACAATTATGCACATAAGAGCCTAGAAAAATGATCGATATGCCCTACAAATGTTATATGAGTAATAGTCATTGTCCTCTTGGGATCACAAAGGTCTGTGAACCTATGTCCTCATATCCTCAACATCCTCTTCTCACCCTCCCAGCTCAGGCTTAAACCCTAGAAATATGTGTTACAGTGAAGCTGGATAATTCTAACCTCAGATTTATGTGGTCTTAGGCTTACTCATCCATCCTAAAATCTGTTAGGGCAATCTGGTCCAAGTTCGAACCACAGCCTTATTGCTTTATATTGCAAGCCTAGTACATCTGTAAAATGAGCACAGTCCCTGGCCTGCAAGGGTGCTTTAAGGCTCCAAGTCAATGTGTGTAAGGATTATAGTGTAAAATTCGGTACATCACAGGTGCTCCATGCATGGTAAATAACAGCATTTTTTGTTTTTTGTTTGTTTTGAGAAGGAGTCTCACTCTGTCACCAGGCTGGAGTACAGTGGCATGATCTCAGCTCACTGCAACCTCCGCCTCTCAGGTTCAAGCAATTCGCCTGCCTTAGCTTCCCAAGTAGCTGGGACTACAGGTGCACGTCACCATACCCAGTTAAACGCCCAGTTAATTTTTGTATTTTTAGTAGAGACGGGGTTTCACCATGTTGGCCAGGATGGTCTCGATCTCTTGACCTCGTGATCTGCCCACCTCAGCCTCCCAAAGTGCTGGAATTACAGGCGTGAGCCACCATGCCCAGCCAACAATAGCACTGTTACTACGATTTCTAAAAGCTAAAGAAGGCACTGAGTTAATTGGGGGTTCTTTTGTTTCCCGGATTTCCTGCCCTTGATATAGCCATGGAGAGAAAGTGAGAAAAGGGCTCTGAAAACCTTCCAGTTCTTCCCTAGAGGAAATAGCCAGTGAGGACGTCAGAGGTATTTGAACCACAGCAACTCCATTTTGAATAGGAGCTGGATAAAATAAGCCTGAAACCTACTGGGCTGCATTCCCAGGTGTTTAAGGCATTCTAAGTCACAGGATAAGTTGGAGGTCAGCACAAGATACAGGTCATAAAGACCTTGCTGATCAAACAGGTTGCAGTGAGGAAGCCGGCTAAAACCCACCAAAACCAAGATGGTGACAAGAGTGACCTCTGTTCCTCCTCACCACTATGCTCCCACCAGTGCTATGCCAGTTTACAAATGCCATGACAACGTCAGGAAGTTACCCTATATGGCCTAAAAAAGGGGAGGCATGAATAATCCACCCCTTGTTTAGCATATTAAAAAATAACCATAAAAATGGGCAACCAGCAGCCCTCAGGGCTGCTCTATGGAGAACCCATTCTTTTATTTCTCTACTTTCTTAATAAACTTGCTTTCACTTTACTCTATCAACCTGCCCTGAGTTTCTTCTTGTATAAGATCCAAGAACCCTCTCTTGGGGTCTGGATTGGGACCCCTTTCCAGTAACAAAGACTCCCCATTGAAACAGCTAACACTGTAGGAATGTGAGGCGTGTACATTAGAGTCAGCTTTCTTGTCTGAGTCCTGGCAGGTTCAGAGACAGGAATGCCCCTGGGGAAGGAGCAACTCGCTACATGTGACCTTTTCTCTCTAGTGGGGAATCGAGACAAATACCCAGTTACAGGCTGTGATGTGTGTATTACTACGCATTCGCAGATCTCAAAGCTACCGCTACAAGCTAAACCCCAGACTTGGAGTCTAGCAAAATAAATTGTACCCATCGAGGTACCCCTAGGAAGTTACTTTATATGCAATGGTCAGCCTACCTTTTCTAGGCTTCATCGGACTTAATTATTTGATTTATGAATGGTCAATGTTATTGACCATCCAGCTGCCCATAATCTCTTCCACTTAATAAAACAGTGGCCTATTAGCCTACACATTCAATAGACAAGCATCGAAGGGAAGCAGAATCCATGGGGACAACCAAAAAGAGGCAGCCACTCTCCTGGCTCTGTAAGGAACCTCCCAAAGAGGGTAAAGATTTCACTTTTATCTATAGATGCCTTGTTGGATTTTGCATAAAGAAATTACTAGAGTCACTGAACCATAACTTAGTTCTTCTGAATAGTGGTGAATATTTGAAAGCGTCAAGGACACTGCTAGAAACTTTACCAAGCATATACATACCTAGGTAAAAAGAGCATATTCATCCTATAGACTACACAGCATCCCAGCCATACTCCAAATATTATACATACCAATGAAAAGAGTCAAACTCTATAAAATATTTGAAGAAATTTATTCTGAGCCAAATATGACTGACCATGGCCCATGACACAGCCCTCTGGAGGTCTTGACAACATGTGCCCAAGGTGGTTGGGGTGCAGCTTGGCTTCATACATTTTAGGGAGGCATGAGAGATCAAAGACATCTGAGAAATACACTGGTTTGGTCGAGAAAGGCTGGACAATTCAAAGTAGGAAGCTTCCAGGTTATAGGTAAATTTAAACATTTTCTGGTTGACAATGGGTTAAGTTTATCTAAAGACCTGGGATCAATGGAAAGGAAATGTTCAAGTTAAGATAAAGGATTGTGGAGGTTCTTTTGAAGTCTCATAGTGGCTGCCCTTAGAGAAAAATCATGACAAATGTTTTCCTTTCAGACTTTCAAAAGGTGGTAGACGCTAGGTTAATCTCTTCAGGATTGGGAGGGCCTGCAACAAAAAGATCTAGCTGTGTTAATAAAGATTCTTCACAGATGCAAATTTTCCCCGACTAAGGACGGCTTTGCAGGGCCATTTCAAAATATGGCAAAGAAACATGTTTTGGGATGAAATATTTTCATTTTCTCCTTTGTCACATATTGTTATGCCAGAGTCAGATTCGAAAGTAAATCAATGATATACAGGGTTATACAAAACACATCTGATGAGAATTTATGGCTTGTAGGCCATGACTCCCCAGACCCCTCAGACATTTGGGCAAGATAGAAAAAAAATCAGAGCTTAGTTCTCACAAAACAATTAATTAATTCCTGTGCTGCTGGATTTGCTACTCCCATTAAAAAGAACATGGTTGGAATGGACGCCTTTTGCAAGGCAATAATATTCAGTCCATTGCAAAGAAACTAGGGGTTCTTTAAGATGGCAACCCCAGTATGAGCACGAGGTCTCTGTGTGTCTACTTTCTTTGAAGATTTGCTGGATCTCACATCTGACAAAAAGATACAACCCTGGGCCATCATCATAATGAAGTGTTCCTCTAGGCTGGCAGGTTTATGCACACTCATCCCTTCAACTATAATCAAACTGTAACCTAGGATTTCTTCTTTTGAGCACATACAGCCAAGATCAGAGTTTAATACTTGTCTCTTGCTGTCTCTGAAAAGATTGTGAGTTTGTTCTTGCAATATAAGCGCGCATTAAGAATTCCAGGACTCTTACATTCCTCACTGGAAGCAACGCTTGAGACTTGCTTTACAAACCCTACAACAACAGGCAAGCAGAAATTCCATTCCACCTCACTCTGCATGTGGTTCTGAAGAAAGCTCTCTACAAATGGCAGCCTGAGAATGTTAGAGGTGTATGAACCAGAGTGACTCCATCTTGAATAAGGGCTGGGTAAAACAAGGCTGAGACCTACTGGGCTGCATTCCCAGATGGTTAAGGTCTTCTAAGTCACAGGATGAGACAGGAGGTTAGCACAAGATACCTTGCTAATAAAACATAAATAAACACCTTGCTAATAAAACAGGTTGCAGTAAAGAAGCCAACCCAAATCCACCAAAACCAAGATGGTGATGAGAGTGACCTCTGGTTGTCCTCACTGCTACACTCCCACCAGCGCTGCCATGACAGTTGACAAATGACATGGTAATGTCAGGAAGTTACCCTAGATGGTCTAAAAAGGAAAGGCATGAATAGCATATAATCAAGAAATAACCGTAAGAATGGGCAACCAGCAGCCCTCAGGGCTGCTCTGTCTATGGAGTAGCCATTCTTTTATTCCTTTACTTTCCTAATAAACTTGCTTTCATTTTAATCTATGAACTTGCTCTGAATTCTTTCTAGTGCGAGATCCAAGAACCCTCTCTTGGGGTCTGGATCGGGACCCCTTTCCAGTAACAAGAGCATTCTATTGCACTATGTTCCAGCACCCATGTTGTTAAGTATTAGCTTTGTTCCTTAATTTATTCAGACCTCTCATTTAAGCCCCTGCGTCTACACAGGTACATATGAGGGTTGGAAGAATCTGGAAGGAAACAGTTATTAGCAAACAAATCCTGGAGTGGGCCAGGCCATGATTGCTCCAGAGTTTGTGTGGCCCCAAGCCAGGGCTGAACTGATCTTTAAATGTTATAATCACCTGGGAGAACTTGATGATCTGTAAGCCACTGAGACATATAGGAGAACTAAAAACTTCTGAGAATGTTTTTTTCCATTTTGCTAAATATTTTTTAAATAATTTTATTATTTATGAATTCAATACTCTTAGGTCAATAATATTCACTGTTTGGCATGAATTATCATTTAAACACATAAATAACTTGTACCTTAGTTTGGTTTGCCTGGCATTGCACAGTTGTTATTCACAGAAAAACTGAGAAAAAATTATAATGCATGCCCACTCAAATGTAAAACTTCTGTAACAAGGAGAGGAGGGGGAAGCCATCATACAGATATGTGAGTAGCAACATCTATGTACTTCCATGTTACGAAAAGAAAGATTATTAAAATTGCTAGAAAGTATAGTTTTACATTTAGCTATGCAGCTCTTCGATTTATTAAAACATAAATTAAATCATCATTCTCAGTAAACTATCGCAAGAACAAAAAACCAAACACCGCATATTCTCACTCATAGGTGGGAATTGAACAATGATAACACATGGACACAGGAAGGGGAACATCACACTCCAGGGACTGTTGTGGGGTGGGAGGAGGGGGGAGGGATAGCATTTGGAGATATACCTAATGCTAAATGACGAGTTAATGGGTGCAGCACACCAGCATGGCACAACTATACATATGTAACTAACCTGCACATTGTGCACATGTACCCTAAAACTTAAAGTATAATAACAATAAAATAAACAAATAAAAATAAATAAATTAGTAATTATAAAAAAAATTAGTTTATGTTAAAAGTTCATGGCAGAACAAAAAAAATAAATGAAATCTCAAGCAACTAGAAGCTTGCTGCATTTCACTTTTGAAAGGTAAAGGTAAATGAAAACAAAGCAATCTTATATCAAGGACTGATTTTTTAACACTTACTGTAACATCCAGAAGTATATGTAGATGACACACATTCTGCATATATGGAACTGTCAGCTATATAAGATGGTCTTCAAATATTAAATAACGACTGACACAGACCCTTTCAGATTCCTGCGAGTTCCATTAATTTTATGACACCTTGCCAGAGCATTAGTCAAGGTGTTGATACCAACGAATGCCATCAGCACATGTGTGTCTCAGGTATGACCCGCTGAGCTCTACAGATCAGTCTGGAAAGGAATAATCCTGCATGTATTTGGTTCAATAGATGTCATATGCTATCATCAAAAGCTGTGGAAGAAGATGCTTCAGTCTATAGCCAATAAAAATCAATCAACCTAAAGGCAGAAATTCATCAATGTATATAAAAATAAGTAGGTGAAATTGTAATAAAGAACCGGATACTTACATAAGTCTCATGGTGTTGCCCAAAAAATTACTTATTCACTCCAAAGGGAGCAATGGTAACTTTACCATGGAGAGAGCTGGTAGACATCATCTTAACCATGTGAGCAAAGCTACTATCACCAATATTGGGACAAATAGACACATGCTCCCTGATATGATGCATGGAGAAGGACACAACATCCGCCTTTTCTATTCCTACCATAAATACAGAACCTAAATCTACTTAGGAGGATACATCAGACAAGACAAATAGACATTCCACAAAATAAATGGCCTCCACTTTTCAAAAATGTCAAGATCAAGATGAAGACAGGCTGAAAAACAGTTCTAGATTAAAGGAAAACAAACTGTGACAAATAAAGACAATATGTGATCTTGGATCAGATCATAGACTGAATTAAAAAATGTCTATAAAGAACACTATTGTCACTATTGGAAAAAATTGACTATGGTTGGATTGTGGATTAAATAATAGTACCGTATTGTATCAATGTTAAATTTCCTGATTTTTTATCATGACAGCATGATTATATAAGAGAACATTCATGTTTTATAAAAATATATGCTGAAGTATTTAGTGGTAAAGGGGTATGGTATCTCGAATTATCTCATATAACCCAGAAAAAAATTAAATGCATATGTACATATAGGTATGTATGTGTGAGTATACACAGACACATACACACGTAGAGTAGGCTAAAATGTAAACAATTGGTGATTTGCGGTAAAGGTTACCCAGGAGCTGCTTGTACCAGTCTTGACACTTTTCTGTAAGTTTAAAATTTCATCAAAATGATATCAAGAAAAAATCATTTCTGGAAAAACTTAATCCACAAATATTTATTTGTATCACAGTGTGTCAGCTGGGCAGAATTTTACAGTTTCTCTAGTCTGCTCTATCTCTTTCAAAGGATACTGGCTGCCATCTTACTACATTTGGACATAGTCACTTGAGTGGCTACTCTTAGCCAAGTTAATGTAGGGTATAGCCTTAAAAGGGTGCTTTTCTTGGAGGTCCCAACAAAGACAGACCTCAAGAAACATGATGAAGTAAACAGTTTATTGGGAGGGAAGGACCAATAACTATTCCAGAAAGGTTATAGAACATGAAACATTTTGTTGTTTGAATTGTATGTCCTATTTCAATACATTTGGAAAATTCCCTCCAAAAAAATGCAGCACATTTTTTAATAATGTGCATCTGTGAGCTGCCGTCAAATCATTATTGATTTAAAAAATCAGACTAGCTTAAAGCAAGATAGCTCAGTGGTAACATTAATTTTTTTTCAGATATGTATATTTTTTTCAGATACAGAGAGATAAATGCTTTTCCCAACATCAAAAAGAGCAAAGCTAAAGCTAAGGCTTAGATTTGTCCACTCCTTTATTCACTGAGCATGTTATGATCATTTGCTGGGGGCTCAGCCGACAAGGAAAAAAAAAATCACACCTGGAAAAAATTCTTCAAGCCCTTCTATGTGCCATTACTCGGCCTTGAACATCCAGTAATTGGCTCTCAAAAAGGCATATGAAATCCACATGCACAGATCAAAATCTTGATTAATTCCCACGCCCTCCCCGCAAGCCTGCTCCTCCCTCTGTCTTTCCCATCTCAGAAAAATGGTGACTTCATTTTTCTAGTTGTTCAGGCCCAAAACTCTGTGGACAGTCTTCATTCCATTCTTTATCACACACCCAGCATCTATTTTGAGAGCAAATTGTCTGTTCTACCTTCAACATATATCCCAAATCTGACCATTTCTTACCACCTCTACTTCTAACTCTCAGAACTAAGCACCATCCAATCTCACCTGGATTATCAAAATCACCTCCGCCTGGTCTCCCAGCTGTGACCTTACACCCCACGCCTTTGCTCACACAGAGACTAGATTTATTTTCAAGGGGAGGTCAGTGCATTAGTGTGCTAGGGATGCCCTCACAAAGTACTAAAGTCTGAGTGGCTTAAACAACAGAAATTTATTTTCTCACAGCTCTGGAGGCTGGAAGTCCAAGATCAAGGTGTTTACAAGATTGATTCCATTCTGAAGCTTCTGTTCCTTGGTGTATAGATGGCCACATTCTCCCTGAGTCTTCACCTGATTTTTCCTGTGTGTGTGCATACCTACGTGTCCTAATCTCCTTTTATTAGAAGGACACCAGTATTACTGGATTAGAGTCCACCCATAGGACTTTATTTTACCTAAATTACCTCTTTAAAGGCCCTATCTCCAAATATAGTCACATTCCAAAGTACTGGGGGATAGGACCTCAGCATATAAACTTTGGGGAGACACAGTTAACCCTATAACAGACCACACACTCCTCTTGACAGCTTTCAGTGGTTCCTCTTAACACTCAGAAAAAAAGTCAAAGTTCCTACAGTGACCTACTAGGTCCTACCTAATCTAACCTCCAAGACCACTCTGACCTGTATCCCATTATTCTCCTCCTTACTCCCTCAACTCCACCTATGCTTGTCTCTTTGCTTTCCCAAAATTGTGTGATACACATCCCAGGCCAAGGTTTTTGCACTGCTGGCTCCTTCTGCCTGGATCCCTATTTTTCCCAGATATTCACATGATTTCGACTTCATTTCCTCTTGGTCTCTGCACATATTATGGTAAGGCCCTCTCCAGTCACTCTCTATATAAGAACAAACAAGCCCCAATGCTTCTGAGACAGCCAGGTTGGAAGGGTTTCCTGGCAGAACCTCTGACCGACCTGCGCCCTGGGGTGGAGCCCTTGGAAGTTCTTTTGCAGCGGGGAGGAGCCCAGCCCCTCCTCTTCCTGGGTGGTACCTGGAATTCAATCTATGAGGCAGGAAGCCCATTAACAGGACTCTGGCTTTGTGGAGGGTCCATGTTTCCCTTTTTTCCCTTTTTGCCCAATAAATTCCATTTTTTCTCACCCTTCAAAGCATCTGCGAGCCTAATCTATTATGGCCATGTGACAAGAACCCAGCTCTTAGCTGAACTAAGGAAAAAGTCATAACACTCCCTACCTGTTTCCTAGTTTATATTTTTCCATGGCACTTAACACTGTCTGACATTACATACATTTACTCATTTACTTCCTTATAATCGCCTTCCCCCACTCAAATGCAAATTTCTTCTGGCAGAAAAATCGGTCTTTTTTGCTGACAACTTTATCCCCAACACTTAGAACTCTGCTTGGCTCAGAGTAGGCACTTGGTAAACATTTATTGTGAGACTAAATAAATGTGTTTATTTTATTGGCTTGCACTCCCAGCTTTGGGATCAATATAAAAATAAGTAGCATATTTCTGCCTTCAAGTAGAAGAGGTTTTTTTTGTCCTGAGTATTAGTTACCATGGTTTTCTTCTTTTAAAGAAATGCCGAGAAATAATGGAGAAAAGCAAAATTTTCTTTAGTTCTGCAAGGTAACCAAAGAATATTTTCTAGGCTATTAATTCCCTCAAGATAAGGAACAAGTTCTATGACAGCATGTACCTCTTTAAAAAAAAAAAAAAAAAAACTTTGTACCAGGTGCAGTGGCTCACGCCTGTAATCCCAGCACTTTGGGAGGCCGAAGTGGGTGGATCACCTGAGGTCGGGAGTTGAAGACCAACCTGACCAACATGGGAAAACCCCATCTCTACTAAAAATACAAAATTAGACAGGCATGGTGGCGCACGCCTGTAATCCCAGCTACTTGGGAGGCTGAGGCAGGAGAATCGCTTGAACCCAGGAGGCAGAGGTTGTGGTGAGCCAAGATCACACCATTGCACTCCAGACTGGGCAACAAGAGCGAAACTCCGTTTCAAAAAGAAAAAACTTTTTAAACATAATTTTTAAGTTTTTTTAAAAATAAAGTACATGTATACATAAAGAGTCAAATAATTTCACAAGGTTGTTACTACAATAGCAGTCCCTTACCACCCTCACCACACCGTCTATGTAGCTTCTCAGAGGCAGCCATTTTGAACTCCTTCAACTGATTGGTATTGACCGCATTTCATTAAATCAACAATGCCTGTGATTCTATGATGCAACAAACGCTGCCGGTTAAACTATGGTACACCAAGAGTTGAGACATATCCTGATTATGGAGATGTTGAAATGTTAAAAAAAAAAAAAAAAAGTGTGTCTCAGAATTGATGAAATGTGGTATTTTCATTTCTTTGAATAACAGACAGCTTATACTTCTTTATTATAAAGTTCGTGAGCCATAGAGAAGACATTTTAAAAATAATTATGCCTGGTAAGTGGTGTAATTGTCCCTCTCTATAGAACTAAATCAACCACAAAATATGTCACTGCTCTGAGGGTATTTTTAGGTTTCCTTTTTTAGACCATACATATACACAACTCAAATGGCCTCCTCCCACTCCTGTTAATTCTGCCTGGATAATTTCTATTTACACTACTGGTTCCAAAGTTTTCATCTCTCAAAAGAGACCTCTGTGGGCCCAGAGGGAATAGATTGAAAGACCCTAATAGGTTATATCACTTCATTTAATGGTATTTAGTGACAGCAAGGACTGAAAGCCTGAATTGGAAAGGAAACCCTTAATTCTACCCCTAATTATCATGATTAAGTAGAAGCTCTGACATTTGATTTTCTTCTTTTACTTGGAATTCTTGCTGTCTTTCAGCATCCACAGTCAGCATGCTCAGAAGGCTTTCTGTTGTAATGAGCTGAACTCTTGGCCCGACAAAAGCCATTCTCTCAGCCACACATTCTACTTGCAGCCAAAGGAATCCAGGCATGATTCCCCCCAGCACATCAGGCCATTGAAGCCCCTCCACCCCCAGCTTTTGCCCAGCATGTTTCCACTACAATGAAGCCTCTTACTTGCATATCTGCGTAGCTAACTCAATTCTTATGACCCAGCTCGAGCATCACCTTCAAAGTCTTCTTTCTTTTTGACTCCTTTTATCTGTGAGTTGCTACTTTCCCAAGCCTCCTACAGCACTTAGCTAATACCTGAATATTAGTGTTGATCACTATATTAGTCAGTTTAGGTTTTGCTACAGTAAGAATCAACACTCCAAATCTTAATTATTGTGTAAACAAAGGCTTGTTTCTATTTCAAGCGAAGCCTGCTCAATTAATGGTGATTCTCTGGGACACCGTCCTCCACGCAGACACGGACATTCGACCTGGTAAGCTGTAGCCTGGACCATTGGGAATGTGGGGCCCATTCATTCAGAACAGCAGTGGGGGAGAACGCTAGCCTAGAATTTATGCTGTCACTTCCATGCACAGCCCATTGGCCAGAAATAGTCACTCTGGTCATGCCTAACTGCAAGGGGAAATGTATGCCCAGGAAATAGCTTAAGATATGAGTGAGCGGCCAGGCGCGGTGGCTCACGCCTGTAATCCCAGCACTTTGGGAGGCCGAGGTGGGCGGATCATGAGGTCAGGAGATCGAGACCACCCTGGCTAACATGATGAAACCCCATCTCTACTAAAAATACAAAAAAACTAGCCGGGTGTGGTGGCGGGCGCCTGTAGTCCCAGCTACTCGGGAGGCTGAGGCAGGAGAACGGCGTGAACCCAGGAGGCGGAGCTTGCAGTGAGCCGAGATCGCGGCACTGCACTCCAGCCTGGGCGACAGAGTGAGACTCCGTCTAAAAAAAAAAAAAAAAAAAGATATGAGTGAGCATTACAAATCTGACTATAACTAATCCAGTCAAAGGCAGTGTCTCCAAAGAGAGGGTGTGAGCATCTTAATCAGTGGAATCATGGCTATTCATCTCACTGCTGCATCCCTGGTTCCAAAAACAATGCCTAGAACTGAAAACATAGCCAGTAAATATTGCATGGATGAATTAATGGTTTAGGTTAATTGAGATCAGCTGCCTGGGACTGAGGGCGAGTCTAGCTTCTCCAAAAGTGCGTGGCTGCCCAATAACAAAGAAATCAAGGTTTGTTGGAAAAATAAAGGAGATAAAATGGCTGCTGAGAAAGTACTGGTGTTGGCTGCAGAGGTTCAGAGACCTGTTGATTGAGTGAAGGGATGGATGGGTGGATGGGTGGATGGGGGCTGTGGGGGATGGTAGGTACATTATTTCCCTGTCCCTATTGCCACTGCTCCTGCCCTTGCAAAGATCGCCATCATTATCACTTGATTATTAAAATGACTCTACATGCGTATCTTCGTCTACCACCATTTTTCTCCCTCTCAATATATTATCTACCTTGATGTGAGAATCCCTTCTAAAACTCAGATTGAATCATGGCATCAGCCTCTTTTAAAAAATTATTCCATAATTTAAAAAAAAACCCAAGTCCTTCATATGATATTCAAGATCCTTTACAATTTGATTAGAACGTGTCCACCTCTACCTTCCTCCACCTACATGGTCTTCCCAAACACATCCAATTAGCTTTAGCTATGCTATACAATTAAAGAGTGTATATCTCCACACTTGTGGTCCTCTGCTTAGTCTTTCCTTTTTGTTTCTATCAGCTATCTAGGTCAACTATTGCTTCCTCCCTGAAGCCTTCCTAGAACTCTTCAGACAGAATTTATCACTCCCTTTTCTAGTTCTCCAATTATACCTGGTGTATACTTCTGGAAAAAAAAAAAAAAAAGAAAAAAAAAAAACAAAAAACAAACTTCTCTTAGGATAATCTGCTTTATATTTGTATTTAAACTATTAAGCCTGGGAAAAGGATTCTCTAGGTTTGTATACGCATCTGTTATATTGTGGTTTTATCAGAGGCATTTGAACCAAAGCAACTCCATCTTGAATCAGGGCTGGGTAAAATGAGGCTGAGTCCTGCTGGGCTGCATTCCCAGATGATTAAGGCATTCTAAGTTACAGGATGAGACAGGAGGTGAGCACAAGATACAGGTCATAAAGACCTTGCTGATAAAACAGGTATCAGTAAACCTACCCAAACCTACCAAAACCAAGATGTCCAGACGAGTGTCCTCTGGTCATCCTCACTGCTATACTCCCACCAGCGCCATGACAGTTTACAGATGCCATGGCAACATCAAGAAGTCACCCTATATGGTCTAGAAAGGAGAGGCATGAATAATCCACCCCTTGTTTAGCATATAACAAGAAATAACCATAAAAATGGGCAACCGGCAGCCTTGGCGCTGCTCTGCCTATGGAGTAGCCGTTCTTTTATTCCTTTACTTTCCTAATTAGCTTGTTTTCACTGTACTCTCTGGACTCTCCCTGAATTATTTCTTGCGTGAGATCCAAGAACCCTCTCTTGGGGTCTGGATCCAGACCTCTTTCCTAAAACAGTTTATTGAGACCGACAGCCATATTTGACTCTCTTGATTAGAATAATGCATTGCATATTATAAGCAGTCATTCATGCTTTCATTCAACAAATGCTGTGGAGTGCCAAATATGTGCCAGACCATGGACAAGACAATTAACATTCATAGAAATGAATTAAATCCTAAGTAGAGTTCCATTCACCCACAGCCCATTGTCATTTTCACAGAGTACATAACGCCATGTGATGATTAATTCATTAATTAAGCTGGTTTCCTAACTTAATGTGAACTTCATTATCTTGTCCAAATGCCTATAGCACTCTTGATACACAGTCTTAGAACAAAACAGAGACCCTCACTGTGAAATACTTCCCAGATAATAGCTCATATTCATTTCCCAAGAGATTAGGTTGCCGCTCTCTGAATTATTTGGAACTTTTCATTGGCCCACCTGACCTTTTGGAGACACACTTGTATTGGTGACAAGATGCAGAAGTTGGGCTACCTGCGTTTATGGCTGCTTATATCTCATTACTCAACACGAAATGTTTGTGATGTTTTTAAGATGATCCTTAATCTTTTCAATGGCCACATAAAACTGTTCTTGTGTACACTGGGGCTTCCTTTTACTTCTTTGTAAGGCACTGATAGAGAAAAATGTACATGTTTTCAAACAGCTCCTATTTTCTTCACAGAGCAGAGGTAGGACATCGAAATGTACGCTGCATTTCCTTTCTATGGTTTTAAGAGCGCAGAGCTAGCCCTCCACGGTAAGCCATCAATCCTATTTCAGATCCAGCCCCTGAACCTCCTTTAAAGCTAATGGAGACAATTATGTCCGTAAACCAAAGAGAAAAGAAACCCCTTCATTTGTAAATTAGCCCAATTCCAGTAGATTGTCTATGTGAAGCCAGGAAAGAATAACATGAAAACATGTCAATCATGAGTCCCTCTATTTAATTGTCTGAAATAAGTGTTGATCTGGGAAGCTTACCACTGATTCCCTCTCAGAAGAAAAAGAATAGTGAACTCTCAACAGCTACTTGGGACACTGGTCTGCAAGCTCTCCCTATTTTCTTCCTAAATCTTTTTGGTAAATGCTAAATGACCAGTCTGGTGATTGCTTTTGGTGCCCCCATAAATCCTCGTAGACCAAGTCTCACTTTCCAGAACCCATTCCTTATGGAGATAGATTGGCTTTCTTTCCATTGTGCCCATTGTTTATTAGAATGAATGAGAGTAGACATCTCTGTAAGATGGTAAAATACTGAAAAGTACTTTTCTCCTTTCTATGAGTGACTGCATCTAAGAACAACTGCATCTGAATTTGGTTCTCATTTAAGAAAGTCGTACGTTGACTACCTATGATAGGACTGAAATCTCCAAGAGCACTGGCCCAGAAAAGTATTTGGAATTTACAGTTATCTTAGGAATTTCTTCCTTTCGGCACGGGGGTGGGGGGGGGTGGGGCGGGAAAGACACTCAGCAAGCATCCCATTGTCATTGAGATGTGGGGACTACAGAGAAGCTTCTGACACAACAGCCAAGATTCACCTCCTACTTCTCCCTTAGGAGAAAACCTGTGTATTTCAAAAATGAAATGAGGTGCGGAGATTTATTTCCACCTACAGAAGCTGTCATCCATGCAGCATTCCCCTATGACATTCCATCTTCATCTTCTTACAACCTTCTTTGACTATTCTCCTCTTGCACCACAGTGACTAAGAATATAACTCACAACAAGAACATCCATTCTTTTCAGTCTGGACACTTTGCCTTCACCACGGATGTGCTGCTCCTGGTTAATAATTGCGCTGTAGCTAAGGCTGCTTGGTCCTGACAGCCAGAGATCCCAGGAGGTTAAGAGAGGAACAGTTGCCTTCCCTTGTTCTCATTAATTCTGTCTACATTCAAAGTCAAGCCCCTCATGCTTCAAAAAAATTATTTCAAACCCAATATTAAAGCTATAGAAAGATAATATATATGGATATTTACAAGATATTTTACGAAGATACACAATTAGGACAAAATTGAAGGAAATTAAGACTTTCAAAATGTTAATAAGGATGGTTGCAGCATTATTGATAATAATGAGAAATTATTTCTGTTGTATTCACTACTGAGTAGCCAGTGCCTGTACACTGCCTGTACACTGATTGCTTATTATAGAGCAATCATTAAATACTTGTTAAATTGAAGAATGATAAATAACTTATTAGACTTTCCTAGTTTAAAACTTCAATTCCTTTTAGATCAGAAATATAATTATCTAATGATGCTACCAAACAATACCTGCAGGTATTGGGTAGAGTAGGGACAACTCCATGGCATACTGCAGGTATTGATGTGGGTAGTGGTTGCATGAAAATACACACACACACACACACTCACTCAGTCACTCACGTACTCATCCAGATGAACATTTATGATTAGTGCATTTTAACTACTTTATTGTTTCTATGACATCCTCAATTTTTTAGAAAGTAGATAACTATGGTATGATGCTTCTAATCGATGTGAAAATCTGTTTTGTTCTCCACTGAGAAGGCCCTTTCTCTACTTTTGCTTTTAAGGATCCTTTATTCCTGGTCCTATTTGTCTGCTATTTGATTAGCATATACCTATTGGCCCTATTTTCCATTAGCTCTTTCTTAAACGGTTTATAGTCCCAGATAATTGTCTGAATTCATTTTGCTTTTCTGAAAAACAAAACCCACAAAACTTGAAACCATAAAACAAAAACCTAAAAAAAAAAAATACAAAAATTGTCAAACACATTTGGACACACTAGAATATGATTTTACAAAAATAATGTAAAGTTGATCACTATTCAGCATTCTTAGAATCCTAAGACTTCTAATTAAGGAAGCACCCAAAATAACATGGAAACAACCTCTACAGCTTGCAATGATTGGGGCTCTCTCGCCAAACAACTTTCTACTCTACTTAGAGAGCACCTAACAACTTCAGACCACAGTCACTGGTGAATGTGCTATTATGAATGGAGACCCCCTTACAATGTGACTTTGAAATGGCCCTATATCCCCTTTATCCAGGCTTCAATCTCCCCAAAACACAAGAGGCTGCAATTAGATCTAAGGTCACAGTCAGTGCTATGTTTCTCTGTTTCAATAAAAGTTGAGTATTAGTTATATTAGCAGTACTTCTGAGGTCTTCAATTTGATTGAATAACTAGATATTGTACCACTATTTAAAACAGCCAAAATATGGAATCAATCCAAGTGCCCATCAATGGATGAACAGATGAATAAAATGTCGAATACTGTTCAGCCATAAAAAAAATGAAATCCTGCCATTTGCAGCAGTATGGATGAAACTGGAGGTCATTAAGTGAAATAAGCCAAACACAGACAGACAAATATCACATGTTCTCACTCATCAATGGGAGCTAAAAAAGTGGATTTCATCAATATACAGAGTAGATTGGTGGTTACCAGAGGCCAGGAAAGGGTGGGGAAAGGAGATGATGAAGAGAAGTTGGTTAATCGGTACAAATATATCATTGGCTAGAAGAAATAAGACCTAGTGTTAGATAGATCAGTAGAGTGACTATAGTTTACAATATGCTATTATATATTTCAAAATAGCTGGAAGATAAGAATTCAAATAGTTCTAGCATAAAGAAAAGACAAATATTTAAGGTGACAGGTATCCCAGGTACACTGATTTGATCCTTACAAATTTTATGAATGTATTAAATCATCACATGAAATTATATACATCTTCTATGCATCAGTTTATAAGAAGAATAACCATAATTTATTTTCTTTCACTGTCTACATAAAAATAATTTAGGTTTTATTTCCCAAGTCAATAATGCAAATGATTGTTGTCTCATGTAATAAAGGTTTAACAAACACTAGTTAGAGGCAAGGAACTTGATTCTTTGTTACAGGGCACCAAATTGAGTATACTTCATTGTCTCTCCATAAATATTAATTAATGACTTTGTAGCTATTAAAATTATTATCTTCAGTGCCCCAGAGTTAATACACTACTACTAAGTAAGCAGCTCATCTCCATTTTAGAAGTCTGGACTGTCTTTAGAATTTTCCTAGAGTTTATAATCAGACCACCCTTGATGTTGTAAGTATTAATATTTTGACCAAACTGGGTGAAAACCAGGAAAAGTCAAAAATAAAGGTTAAAACTCAGCTTTGTACTTGTTCTATGAACATAAAAGGCCAGAAATGAATGAGGCATATCACATTAAGCTTCTCTGCACTTCTGTACTAATCTGCTGGAAGGATTAGTTTGGTTGTTTTAAAGGAATAATGAGCTCAAGATATTGTCTTAGCCTTAAGCTGGAATTTCTGAATATTGATTTAGTGTCACCATAAACTAAGTGGACGTGTGCTGCCAAGCTGAAGATATCTATTATTTCTTCGTCATCACTATCCCTTGTTCAAGAATCTGCCTCACCCACAGCTCAGAGGGTGGAAGCCCACCTATGACAGCTGCTAGGATTGGGGAAGGTGGCACCCAACCTAGACCGGCCCATGAGATCCTCCCACGCAGGAATTTGAAAGTGAGAAACAAACTGTGAATTCATCAGATGGTGTTGAATTGAAAGCAGGGCCATATAAAGTTAGGCACCACTTGGCATGTACAAACCAAATACAAGGTAAAGTCATGGTGATCAGGAACCAGGAAGCTGGCTGAGAAAGCTGGTAACTGAGTGGGGAATATCACAGATCACAGAGGAAAGATTTAACCCAAAAAGAACAGGTTAGAGATAATGCATGCCTTATGGCATCCTGGTCACTGTGATACACTGCTGTACTCCTGGCCATTGGCTTTGTGTGTATTTTAGTACATTTAAAATTGACACATATTATACATATTTATGGAGTATAGTGTGATATATCAATGCATATCTGCATTGCATAGTGAATGCTACTGGGTTTTAAAAGATTACCTGTAGTCTTAATCAATCTCCACTTTGCTGTGCCATTGTAAAAGTGATAAATATGAGTATTTATAGCCTCATCCTGTCTCTCAAACTCATCCACATTCACATTTACACACACTCATATAATTGGTACATACAGCCAGTACAGAATTAAAGAAGGCAGAATGATTAGACTTGATGTGTATTAGAAAAGAAAACTACTCAAGGTGGGAGCCTGCGCTGGAGAAATATACCCCGGACAGACTGGGGAGAAGTTTGAGATCTTTTGAGAGAATTAAATAAGACTAAAGGCAGTTAGGATAATGAATGAGACATTAGAAAAGAGTTTTAAAAGTTTTTACCATTTGTTTAAGTGGAATTCTTTTTTGGAACTCTTCAGGTTGTTTTGGTAAAGATTTTATTTTCCAAAGTGTTCTTAGGAAATCGTCTTGCATTTCTTTCTTAATGAGAGCCTGGCTGAGACTGGACAGAAGGCGACCCAGTGTTATTTGGGTTATGGCAAACCCCAATCTCTTTCAGACATGAGTGTTTCTCAACAGAATTCTAAAAGCATTTTTAGTGGGACAATTCTTCATTGTGCAGGACCATCCATTAGCTTGAAGTACGTTAGCATCACTAGCCCCTGGGCACTAAATGACAGAGCACTTCTCAGTCACTGTGACAACCAAATACATTCTGCACCCATTTCCAAATGCCCCCAGGGTAGGAGAATACTGCCTGTGGTGGAACACCAGGGATCTAGACATTAATAAATTGGCTTCCATTCATTGCAATGAAACAATTCCTGATGAAGACAGTGGCTCCTAAATAAGCATATGAGAATCATTTAATTCTTCCCTAAAGCACTCAACTCAAATATACATAGGATCCTAGATAGCGAACATGATGCTATTTGCTTCATCATGAACAAGGATTGCAAATGCAGCATAAGATATTATCCTCCTAGTCTAACACAAAATCCTGAAACTGAAAGTGGGTAATGACAACTAACGTCAATGGGAAGATAGCAGAGTAGGCCTTTCACAAAAAAAACATGGCAGACAGCAAGAAGAAAATGGGCCTCAGTCTGGAGATGAGGTTAAGAAAGTTCGTGACCTCAGAAAGATAAAATCAGAGTAAATCCATATGCTATTGTTTAGATGTTTGTCCCATCAAAATTTGTGCAGAAATTTGATGCCTGGTCTTGGAGGTAGGGGCCTAATGGGAAGTGCTTGGGTCATGGGGGTGGATTCCTTATAAATAGATTAATGCCTTCCCTATAGGGGAGAGCCATTTCCACAAGAACTGGTTATTATAAAGAGCCTGGTGCCTCCCTCTCTCTCTCTCGCTTTCTCTCTCACTGTGTGATCTCTGCACACGTTGGCTCCCCTTCACCTTCCACCACAAGTGGTAACAGCCTGAGGATCTCACTAGAAGCAGATGCTGAGACCATGCTTCCTGTACAGCCTGCAGAACCAGGAGCCAGATAAACCCCTTTTCTCTATAAATTACCCAGCTGCAAGTATTTCCCTATAGCAACACAAAATGGACTAAAACAACATACTTTTGTATCAAATCCCATAATACTGAGGCTAAAAGCATGAATAGAAGTTAACAATTTGAGCACACCTTGTACTAGGCACTAGTTAGAAAATGCTACCATTCTTAGACAAATAAAGGCAAGTGCTGCTTCATAAGATGAGGTTCTTAAAAACTGTGGTTCAGCAAAAGTGCATTTTAAAAATAAGATTTGTGCACTTGTTTCTCCGTCTACCCTCTACAGTGTTCTTCTCCCAGATAATCACATGAGCCACTTGCCCACCATTTTCATGGCTGTGTGAAAATATCAGCTTCTCAGTGAGGTTACCTGACCACCCAGTTTGAAACAGCAGCCTCCACTCTGAGCTCATCACTGTCTGTTTCTCTTCTCTTATCTGTTCTTTTCCACAGCTCTTCTCACCATTCAGTACACTGTGCATTCACTTTTTTTTTTTTTTTAATCTAGGTGGAAGGCAGTCCGTTCACTGGGATGTAATGGATTTTTTAAAGTCCAGATTGAAGGCAGTATCCCTTCATCGTGATGGAAGGAATTTAAAACTTTCTAGTTGGGAAGACAAATGAAAAGCCTCGTAATGAGGTTAAAGTCAAGGATGCAAAAGAAACCTACCCCCACAACCACATAAATGGTATGCTAATGTGTGTGTGTTGCCTCAGACACCACAGTGACTATCTTTGTATGAAGTATAAAGCAGACCAATTCAGACAAAAATGAAAATGTACCAGAAAAAAATAATTTGGACCCTGTTGAAAATGAAATCTATTTCAAAAGCTTCAATCCTCTCTTTACTGCGATTGTCTGTAACTGACTATGAATTTAAGAAGTTGTGTTTCATTGTTAATTGCAATATTTTTCAAAGCTATTATACTCTAGGTCTGGAGATCACAGTTGATCTAGGTTTGGTGGTCTGCTACAGAGGGAGATTTCTTTTTTGAAGGGTTTTTTTTTTTTTTTTTGGCGGGGAGCAGGGTGGGATGAGGGCAAAAGGGGATTAAAATAGGTGGCAAATGATAGCTTTCATCCTTAGTGAAAAGCCATGGCTTCTAGAAATGTCTACCATCTGACAGTCATTCGACAAATGTCTATTGAGCACCCATATATGCCAGGTACTGTTCTGGACCCTTGGGATACATCAACGATCAAAACAGAGAAGCAGCCTGTCCTCCTGCAGCTTCCTTTCTGGAGAAAATTCTAAAATATGACTAGGTGGTCTTCGATTAATTGACTATTTTTCTTTAGCAGAAAATTTTGTGACAGCATTGAGGGTTAGGAAAGAGTTTTCAGGCCAGGTGCGGAGGCTTACACCTATAATCCCAGCACTTCGGGAGACTGAGGCGGGGAGATTACCTGAGGTCAGGAGTTCGAGACGAGCCTGGTCAACATGGCGAAACCCTATTTCTACTAAAAATACAAAAAAATTAGCCAGGCGTGGTGGCGCATGCCTGTGATCCCAACTACTTGGGAGGCTGAGGCAGGAGAATTGCTTGAACCCAGGAAGTAGAGGTTGCAGTGAGCAGAGATTGTGCCACTGCACTCCAGCCTAGGCAACAGCGAGATTCTGTCTCAAAAAAAAAAAAAAAAGAAAAAAAAGAAATTTTAAAAAAAAAGAAAAAAGAAAAGAATTTTGAAAAATTTTCTGGTGCTCCCTTAGAAACCATCACTAAAAATTTCATCTTTGCTTCTGCTTATGGTATTGAAAGCTTTTTGTTCATATCAGAAATATATATGCAGAGTTTTCTGTGGTAAGGAATTGTGCTAAGAAGCAGGAGGGGATATAAACATATGTGAGACGTATCTGTCAACTTATCCTTTGATGGGTTCCGCCCACACCACGGTTTCAAAGGAAAATACTATCATCTCTGTATTGCAATGGCCGGGCAACATCATTCTGCCCATGGTACCTCCAGTAAATACAGAACAGAGCTGGAACTCTGCCTTTCACTCAATTAAAGCCCCTTGTGGTTCAAATGTTTACACAATAGAAACTAACAAAGAAACCAAAGGCCAAACAGCAGTGGTTGGGGCAGAAGGGTCTTTTAATCCTGGGTCTGAGGACCAATGTCCTAAAGGGATAAAAACCCACCCAATGTCACCAGAGGCAGAAATAGGATGCATGCTGCCTGTCATCCGATGATCAGAGACCATATATTATTCTCTCTGTTCAGATCCATCATTGAGGTTTTTATGAGAGAAGGCTGTCTTGAAGGAATGCTTTATCTCGATTTGCACACACCGCAAGTCAACCAGAGCTAGAGGGAGCTGCCATGTTTGTGCTGGAAGTGATAGAGCTGGGCTGCAGGCGGGGGAGGATGGGGGAGGTAGGAGAGCAGACGTCTATTGATTTGGTGTTTTAGCTAATCGACCTACGGTTTGGGACTCAGGATGTGGTCAAGTGTTGTTAAGGCATGTTCAGCAACAATACTTGACCACATTTTGAATTCCAAACCATATTCTTCAACTTTTTCCACATATTTGGTGTAATCCTCCATTTTCTATTTTTGAGTTCGACAAAAAGGGGTCAAGAAAATATAAATGCATTTCGAGAGTTTTTTAGACCTCCAAAGGTCTTGAAGAATAATATTTTGAGGAGTTAGGTATAAATAATTCAGAAACATATGGATAGAATTTACTTCTATATATCAGAATGTAACACAAAGTAAGGAGAAATATTTGACTGTACTGTGCTTGGTAGGGTCCCAGTGTTTGAAAGAAGTGCAGCCACATGAACCATTCTGGGCTGCTTCCTGTCCCGCTTTTGTACGCATCTCTCTCTCTCTTGCTTTCAAGCTGCCTGAACATGTACTAGACTTCAGGTATATTGTAAGGAATAACAGCCGGTAGTTTGAGGGACCCATACATCCCTCATGTACGGCCATAGATGCTATGTTCAGCAAATATGAACAAACACAGCAAAAATCTATGCTGTGCTCTCCGCCACATCGATGCTGGCTTTTCTAGCATTCCATCCAATTCCAGCTTTCTGCTTGTCTCAGAAATGGATGGGGGTCAGGGGTGTGACAGGAATAGCTTCATAACTTGAGGAACCCAGTACAAAATGAAAATGTGGGCCCCTTTTTCAATAAGTATTAAGAATGTTAGGATGGCAACAGCAGAACGTTCGAAGAAGGCTGGGGAGTTTGGCCCAGGAAGCCGGCCCTGCGTGGTGATGCCCTAAGGCATTTTTTCCCCTCTAACATTTCTTCTTTCTCTTTCTTTCTTTCTTTTCTTTCCTTCCTTCTTTCTTTCTTTCTCTTTCTTTCTTGAGATGGAGTCTCACTGTGTTGCCCAGGCTGCAGTGCAGTGGTGTGATCTCAACTCACTGCAACCTCTGCCTCCCTGGTTCAAGTGATTCTCCTGCCTCAGTGGCTGGGATTACGGGCGTCTGCCACCACCACCTGGCTAATGTTTGTATTTTTAGTAGAAACAGGGTTTCGCCACGTTGCTTAGGCTGGTCTTGAACTCCTGACCTCAAGTGACCTTCCCACCTTGGCCTCCCAGACTACTGGGATTACAGGCATGAGGCAGCATACCTGGCCGCCCTTCAACATTTATTTTGGCAAATAAAAACAAGATGATGGCAGAATAATAAATGTGAACACCGATTTAAAAGGTAGTATGGCCTGAGATTGTAATGGAAGGATTTGGATTTCCCAAGCACTGCTAACTAAAATCAAGAGACAGGACCAGATATCAGCAAACATTTCAAAAGGAATCACCGTACGGTGAAAAGAAATAAAGCTGTAGACGGAACCAGCTGAGTTCTAATTAGCAAAGAGGTAAGCAATTCAGAAGAGTGGTGAGGCTACAGTTCTTGAGGCCATTGTGCTATTTGTTTTTTTTAATAGAGACTCTAAGGAAAGCCATTAATGCAAAGAAAGGAATTCTATTTAAACCTGATGGTGCTGTGTTGCATTAGGTTGGTACAAAAGTAATTGCAGTTTTTGCCATTAAAAGTAATAATGATATGGCCTGTAATCCCAGCACTTTGGGAGGCCAAGGTGGGCAGATCACCTAAGGTCAGGAGTTTCAGACCAGCCTCGTGCTTGGCAATGAGCCAAGATCGTGACACTGCACTCCAGCCTGGGTGACAGGGTGAGACTCCATCTCAAAAAAAAAAAAAAAAGTAATCATAATAACACCAAGAAAGTTTTAAAATAAACATTGAATCACTTTTGGGATGTTTAATATGTGGGCAAGTCTCTGCTTTTGCAATTTTTTATTTTTTATTATTTTGAGACAGAGTCTTATTCTGTCGCCCAGGCTGGAGCACAGTGGCACTATCTCAGCTCACTGCAACCTCCGCCTCCTGGGTTCAAGTGATTCTCCTGCCTCAGCCTCCCAAGTAGCTGGGATTACAGGCATGCACCACTATGCCTGGCTAATTTTTTTTTTTTTTTTTTTAGTAGAGACGGAGTTTCACCATGTTGGCCAGGCTGGTCTTGAACACCTGGCCTCAAGTGATCCACCCGCCTCAGCCTCCTAAAGTGCTGAGATTACAGACATGAGCCACCACACCCAGATGCTTTTGCAATTTTTTATTTGACCACATGCTTTACTCAGTGTTGCCTAAAGAGAGATCTCTACTTCTTCCCTCACAGTTGCCAGAGATGAATAAATGTGTAAAGCAACAACTCTTGCACTCTGAAGTCACCTTACAACAATCTCTTTTACGATGAGTCTTGAGAATGAGACCACCGAATCTAAATGTAGGCATTGCCCATAACATTTGTTTCTAGAAATGTTGTACATGGCCTGCTCTTATGTATTTATTTTTAAAAGAAATATTTTTTCTGCTGATAAAAATTTAAGCGATGATACAGAAGGGTGCAGAGTACAAAACTGAAATCTCTTGTTTATTTCCATCTGTTTTGTGAGAAGCCTGTTAATATCCTTTGAAATTCTTCTGCAAGCTTTGTCATATTATATTATAAAGAGCACTTTATAAGTTCAGTATTTTTTACAGTTTCTCATTCATCTTTTTTGTTTGTTTGCCTGTGGGGTCGATTAAGACTTGCTTTTAGAAAAAAACAAGGAGACGAAACAGAGTGTGGGTCACATTCTTTACATAGAGTTCACTCTCATTTTTAAAAAAGAATTGATTCTATTTTTTAGCTGATCAGCATAAAGTGCTTTATTAAGCATACACTTGTACCATGTACTTTATCTTATTTATATAAGATGGATGAATCTGTTTTATGCATACATTAAAAAGTTATCGAAAAAGCAACACCCAGTGCTTCATATATTACAGAAAATAAGTGTTAATTCAATAAACAAACTAGAAATTCTTCAGTATGCCAAAGACTTGGCTTTAGATGAACTATCAATTTAATTCCATTCAGCAAACATCTGTTAAGCATCTGCTGGTGCTGCCTTTACTGAATGAGCTGCTTCCTGCAGATCGAAGGATGAGCTAGACTAGGGTCTGACCCGGGGCAAGTCTGCTCCATCTGACTTCTTATAGGTGGTAAAATGCACAAATACTACAGGCTAAACGAAGTACTACAATGAAAGAAGTCTTTCCTGGCAAAGTGGACCACGGGACTTAATAAGTCTTTCATTTCAAATCTATGTCATCTCATAAATAGCAGAGCAATGTGTGACAACACAAAGACTTTATTCCCTTCATAGACTCCACTAGGGGACACTTCCCAGAAGACTGGAAAGTATTTCAAACAACATAATCTACACTTCTCAGACTGAGTTAGCAAAGGGCATCTGAGGACACATTTATTTTCCCTGAGCTTCTTTTCTGGAGCTTTTTCAATTCCCTGCAAATTTTCAAGATTTGGTAATTGGTGGCTGATCCCAGAGCAACAGCAATGAATCAGGCGGGTGTGATGGCAAGGACCACTTGGACACTCTATGTACACTGAAACCATCCTAAGCAAGCCAAGCTGAGGAAATTGAGGCTGTATATGAATTCCTACTGAGCTGGGCGTGGTGGCTGACACCTGTAATTCCAGCATTTTGGGAGACCAAGGCAGGTGGATCACTTGAGGTCGGGAGTTTGAGAATTCCTGCAGAGAAAAAATTAAATTGGAAAGAATAGTTCTGTCTGAGCTGATCCTCATTTCTTTATATTTTAATAAGTTGAGGTAAGTTGAGGTGACGTGAATGGAAGAGGCTTCCTTTCTCACCACTGAATCTATTGCATTTGAAGGTGTGCTTGCACAGCTGGAAATGTGCATGGGTGTATGTGTGCATGTGTCTATCTGCCTTCAGGAAAAGGAGATGATGACAAGTTAGGGTGAGAGAGGCGGCACCACATGGCCCTGTAGAAGCAAGGTGGAAGAGATGGGGATGTCTACAGGAAGCCAGGCTGCAAATTGCTTCGGCCCTAGGTATTACTCTTTCCTGCTCAAGCTGTCTGATGCCTCCTTCCTTTGGCCTTGCCTTTGCTGTGCCAGGCAGGGCAGCCCCAGGGCAGACACTGTGGTCTGGGGAGGATGGAGTAGAGTGAATGCAGCAGAGGGCACTTGACTCTACCCCTTCTTCCCAGGTATTCCCCCATCTTCCTCAGGCCACTGAAGCCTCCTGACCACCTAGATTTAACTGGGCACATATTATCAACCTCACCCTTCCACTAGGCACCAGCCTTCCCCTGACTACCTCTAAGACACTTCCAGATACTATAGGTTGATGCAAAGGTAATTGCGACTTTTGCCATGAAAAGTAATGGCACCTTTGCACCAACCTAATAGAGAAGACAGCTTAGGCAAGTGTCATCAAAAACAGAGGATTAGGAGATATACCTAATGTAAATGACGACTTAATGGGTGCAGCACACCAACATGGCACGTGTATACATACGGAACAAGCCTGCACATTGTGCACACGTACCCTAGAACTTAAAGTATAATAAGAAAATATATATATATTCTAAAAATAATAATAAATAAAACAAAAAAGGGGGAAAGGAGAATTTATTAGAAGACTATGGGTGTATCTCATGGGACAGGAATGCATTCATTCATTCACTCAAAAAAATAAGTACTGAGTAACTAGTATGTGCCAGGTAGAGAGACAGACGCTGTGGATTCATTAGTGAAAGAGATAGACATGGCCTCTGCTTCTACCTTGTTAAAGAGACAGACAGTAAACAAATCATCATACAAATATGCATATCATTATAAATTGTGTTGCGTGCTCTAGGGAAAAGCCATAGGATATCTTAGAAAGTATAACAGGGGGACCTAACTCAGATGTAGATTGTTGTTTCCGGAAAGACTTTGCTGAGGAGTGGTAGGTGGCTTCAGGGATGAATTCTGCCAAGCAATTAAGAGAGAAATTTTACCACCAGGTGTGGTGGTTCATGCCTGTAATCCCAGCACTTCGGGAGGCCAAGGCAGGCAGATCACTTGAGATCAGGAGTTCAAGACCACCCAGCCCAACATGGTAAAACTCTGTCTCTACTAAAAAATACAAAAATTAGCCAGGCGTGGTGGTGCAGGCCTGTAGTCCCAGGCACTCAGGAGGCTGAGGCAGGAGAACTGCTTGAATCGGGGTGGTGGAGATAGCAGTGAGAATTGCTCGAACCTGGGAGGAGGAGATTGAGATCGCACCACTGCACTCCAGCCTGGGCGACAGAGCAAGACTCCATCTCAAACAACAACAAAATGAAACAAAAAACAAACAAACAAACCAAAAAGCAGAAATTATACCAGTTCAACATACACACTTTGAGAAAATAGGAGACCAATTCTCAACTGGTTTTATGAGGTCAGCACTACCATGATACCAAAACTATGTAAAACCTTACAAGAAAAGACAAGTAGAGAGCTCATGAACATATATGGTAGGTAGAATAAATGTCCCTCTGCCCCTCAGTATGTCTGCATTCTAATTGGCGGAACCTGTAAATGTTACGTTAATCCTTATATTGCAGATGTGATTAAAGTAAGGATTTCGAGGTGGGTTATCCAGTTACAACTGATGAAACCACAGCAGTTCTTGTAAGAGGGAAGCAGGAGGAGTCAGAATTAGAAGATAAGGTAATGTGATGGCAAAAGCAGAGATTAGAGGGACATGCTTTGAGGATGGAGGAAGGGGCCACAAGACTTGAAAAGTAAAAGAAATAGTTTCCCCTCTGAGCTCCAGAAGAACCAGCCTGGTCAATACCTTGACTTTATCCCACTAAAATGGCATTTGGACTTCTGACCTCCAGAACTATTAGAGAAAACAACTGTACTGTTTCAAGCCACTCAATGCACTATGGTAACTTGTTACAGGAGCAAGAGAAAACCAATGCAGCATAATTGTATGAGTCTGCAACAAAATTTTAGCAAACCATGCCAAGCAATTTACAAAAAATATAATATATCATCAATAAGTGAGATAGTCCCAAGAGTTGAAGATTGGTTTAACATTTTTGAAAAAAATCTATAATTGACCATATTAACAAGTTTAAAAAAAAAGCCATTTGATCATCTCAAATAGATACAGAATAAGCATTTGACAAAATTTAGCACCTGTTCACGGAAAGAAAACAACAAACCTCTGCCAAATAGGAAAAGAAGGAAATTTCTTCACCTTAATAAAATATATCTACTAAAAATCTACAGCTAACATTATAACTCACTATAAAAGAAGGAATGTGTTTTAGAAATAACATGTCTATTCTTCCCATCTCTATTCAATATTGTACCTAGCCAGTGTAAGAAAACAAGAAAAAAAAAGGAATAGACTTGGAGAAAAAGAAAGAAAGCTCTTCTTTTCACAAATGGCATGATCTAATTCTAAAAAACCATTTTTAAAATGGCTACTAGAACAAATAAGGGAGTTTATAGCAAGGCCACAATATACAAGATCAACATAGAAAAATTCAGTGTACTTCTATATAGTCGCAATAAAAAATTGAAAATTGGGAAGTGAATTATACTAAAATCTGAAACATTTTGCTGAGAAAAAAATTTAAAAAAACATAAATAAGTGGAGAGATGTATCATTTCATGGATGGAAAGACAATGTGGTTAAAATCCTAGCAGGCATTTTTGGTAGAAATTTTCAAGTTGATTCTGAAAGTTACATGGAAATGTGGAGATCTACTATAGCTAAAATAACTTTGAGAAGAAAAAAAGTTAGAGGGCTTAATATTATTTCAAAACTTACTATAAAGCTATGGTAATTAAACTTTCTGTCCACCCAAACAGAATATACATATTGATCAATAAAACAGAATAGAAATAGACCCATGCATATATGATCAATTAGTTTTCAACAAAGAAACTGAAGTCGTTCAATGGGGGAAAAAATGTTTTTTCAACAAATGGAACTCAAACAACTGGACATTCATATGAGAAAAAAGTGAATCTCAACCTCAACCTCATACCCTATTAAAAAAATAATTCAAGATGGAGCATATATATACACACATATACATGTATGAGATATACTAGTATATATACATATATAATATATAGGATGTCATATATGGTAATATATATTATATATTTCTATGTATATAAGGCATCAGGTGTCTTATATATACATATATATGATTAATACAGATTATAATATATGACATCTTATATATTATATGTCATATATTATGATATATATCTCATATATATATATCAGAGCACGGAAACATAAACCGTCAAAGGGAAATTTGATAATTTGATTTGATAAATCAAAAGATTTCATTTTGTCCTTGAAAAACATTGTTGAAAAATAAGGGCCAGGTGCAGTGGCTCATGCCTGTAATCCCAGCTCATTAGGATGCCGAGGTGGGAGGATCACTTGAGGTCAGGAGTTTGAGACCAGCCTGGGCAATATGGTGAGACCATGTCTCTACAAAAACACTTTAAAAAGAAAAAATTATTCAGTTTCTGCACCAGATGACAAAAAAAGAGAGAGGGAAAAGAAAAAAAGAAAAAATTAACCAAGCATGGTGGTGGATGCCTGAAGTCCTAGTTACTCAGGAGACTGAGGTGAGAGGATTTCTTGAGCCCAGGAAGCCAAGGCTGTAGTGAGCTGTGATTGCACCACTGCACTCCAGCCTGGGTGACAGAGCAAAACCCTGTCTCTAAAATAAATAAAAATAGGCAAGTCATATATTTTGAGAAAATATTTACAAAACATATATCTGATTAAAGATTTTTAGCAGAATATATATGAACATTTATAATGTATGAAGAAAAAAGAAAAGCAACTGGTAAAAACCCAAATGGCAAAAGATGTAAACAAACACCTTACAACCGTAAGAATGGCCAACACAGGCTATGAAAAACTATTCAACATTAGCAGCCATCAAGGAAACGCAAATTAAAACTGTAAAAAGATATGACACACCACTAGAATCAAAAAAATTACAAAGATTGACAATACTTCCATTGTTGAGGATGAAGAGAAACTGGAATCCTCATTCTTTGCTATACATTATATAACTGCTTTGTAAAACATGTTGATGATTTTTAATAAAGTTAAATCTATTCCTATTTTACTACTAGAAATTCCCCTCATTCTAGCAGCCTTTTTTAAAATGATTTTTTAGAATTAGATCATGCCATTGGTGAAAAGAAGAGCTCTCTTTCTTTTCCCCCAAGTCTATTCCTTTTTTTTTTTTTCTTGTTTCGTTACACTGGCTAGGTACTATATTGAATAGAGGAGTTAAGAATAGACATTCTTATGATATTTTAAAACACATTCCTTCTTTTATAATGAACTATAAGTGAATGGATTTTTATTATATGTAAATTATGGCTCAATCAAACTGATTTTATATGTATAAATATTTGTATGTACGTGTGTGTATGTAAAGAACACATACCAAATAAAGCAAAAGAATACACATTAGATACTTTAGGAAGATTGCCTATTGGAAGCAGAGGAAAATTGTGTTGGGAAATGGAAGTAAAAGGAAGAAGGAATAAAGGAAGGTTAGAAGAGAGAAGATAACTGAGGTGCTTGCATGAGCCAAAAATAATCAGCACCATTAACTGAGTTCCATGATGATTAACTTCACCCTCTGCACCTGGGTGTGAAGGGGAAAAAACTCTTTAATATAAAAGCAAGCCCAGACATAATATTGCAGACATCAGGAGAGAATGGACTATTCAAAAACTGATGATGAAACACCTGTTATTCATCTGAGGAATAACATTTGACCTATACTTCACAATATACACAAAAATTGATTCCCAGTGGAATTAAGAATTAGCTGAAAAAAGCAAAATTTTAGAATTCTTATATGCCAATATCTTCATAGCTTGGGGTAAGAAAGGCATTCTGGCACAAAAATGCATGAAGAATGAGCTATAAAGTAAACACTGAGGATTTCAGCATTATAACTGAGAACTTTCTTTCATTAAACAATCTAAAGATGTTAAAAACCAAGCCCCAAACCAGAAGACATGTAACATATATACCAGAAAAAGATGAGCACCCAGCATATTAAGAAAGTGATAACTAATAGAAAAATGGACAAAAAAAGATGAGAAGACATTTTCCTCGAAATGAAATCACAAGTGGGGAATAGCTGAGGACAAAAGATATTCAGTTTCAATCGTGAGGCACTAAATGCTAACACCACAACATGAGAGAGACAAAAAATTTTTAAGTTAAAAAAATACTAAGTGTTGGTGAGGTTGTGGCACAAGGGGAGCTCTTACACACTCAATTGAGAGCATAAAGTGTTACAACCATTTTGGAAAGTAATTTGACATGATCTAGTTAAGTCGTAGATGCACATCTCCATGACTCTGCAGTTCTGCTCCCAGGGAACACCCTCAAAAAAATCTTGCACTAGAGCACCAGGGAGCATCCTCAAGAATGTTCATGACCACATTATTTATAATGCCAAAAAAAAAAAAAAAAAAGACACCAGTAAGTCTATAGACTATTGCAGAACAATTAAAAGTCACTAATTACAATTACATACACTAATAGATTTTATTAAGCATACATTTCTTAAACATGAATTTTTTTCTTTTATGTATGTATTTATTTATTTATGTTTTTTTTGAGATGGAGTCTTGCTCTGTCACGCAGCCTGGAGTGCAGTGGTGCGATCTTGGCTCACTGCAACCTCTGCCTCCTGGGTTCAAGCAATTCTCCTGCCTCAGCCTCCCAAGTAGCTGAGACTACAGGTGTGCACCACCACACCTGGCTAATTTTTTTTTGTATTTTTAGTTGAGACGGGGTTTCACCATGTTGGCCAGGATGGTCTCCATCTCTTGACCTCATGATCCACCTGCCTCAGCCTCCCAAACTGCTGGGATTACAGGCATGACCCACTGCACCCAGCCGAAACATGAAATTTTTTTAAAAGTCCAGAATAAAAGCAGTATACTATTAATATAAGCATCAAAAATACACAAAAATTAAACTATCTAAGGATTTATACTTATACTATTAAAATAAGCATAAAAAATACACAAAAACTAAACTATCTAAGGATGTATACTTACGTACTAAAACTATAATAAAAAGCAAGGGAATGATGAGCATAAAAATTAGAATATTGTTTATCTCTGGGGATAAAGGAAGAGAATATGAACATAAAGTACTAGCAATATCCTTAAACAGAATAGTAAGTATATGGCTGTCAATCATTCTTCACACCTTAAATAGAAATATATAATATAGACCTTTTTTACATACAAATTAGGTCATAATCATTTTTAAATTAAGAAAGAAAAATACAAAAAATGAAGAAATGAATAGCCAGGGAATTTAGGTACATGCATCAAAAATTTTTACTTCTGTGAAAAATATACCAGAAAACGTTGTGTTATAAAGTGATAGGAGGCTTGGGGGCTTTTTCTGTGCACCACTTTTAATTTCTCATTGTATCAACCTTTGCTTTAGGGCTACTGGCTGCAGTCAAGAAGAAAGCTCAGTATTTCCCCTTGTTGACATTTTCTTTTAATCAAAGTATATCTTTTACGTCTTCTTACAAGAGTGGACACTGTTTGGGCACCGCTTTGGGTTAGAAAGGCAATTTATTTCTCAGTGGTAAACAAATTTGTCAGGCAATCTGGCAGCACAAAATGTCAAAGTGCCCATGTGGAAAGGAAGAGGGAGAGAGGAGGCTGCTGCAATATTTATTCCATGATGCCGTTTAATTATTGATATGTGGGAGGCCCAAATGTACACGGGCTTTTTAAAAATAATATGGCTGTGCTAGAGACAAACGTGTTCTGGGAGCTAGGCTATTACTATGCAGAAATCAGCCATTTAGAAGCGCTTTGCTTCTTTCCTCCAAAAACTAAACACTGTTTTGTCCCTTGTTACTGTAACTGTGAGAAAGAAGAAATGGGTATATAATAACTCATTGTTTTTCAAATTATTCTGAATATATAAATAGATAGCTAGGCAAGCTGTTAATTATTGTTACCCTTCTTCCCCAGATAAAATACGTGAGGCAGTATTAAGGAATTGATTTGCCACAGGTTAGACTTTGAACCGGGGTTAGAAAATCACATTCACCGCCTGCCTAATCAGAGGCTGATTCAGCAGGACAGTGGGTTTTTAATTGTTTTAGCCATCAAACTCTTTGCATAATAAAGTCTCACAAATTGTTAACTAATAAAATGATTAGAAGTTGAGTAACTCTGGCCTGAACATGAGGATCTGGGGACAGTCAGCTCAGTCCCTTGCCTGGCAAGGGGGGACAGGTGGCCACATCTAAAGCCCTGGCAGCCCAAAAACCACTCCTGACCTTGAAGCTGCTGAAGGTCAGAGGGAGGGAGCCAGGAGCTTTCCAAGTAATCGGTCTGGACCCCAAATGGTACGGTCTTTTGTTGGCCCCCAACATGAAGTCACTTTCTCCAAGGCCAGTTGGCAATGCCCAGGTGGCTCAGTCAGGGGGAGTCAAGGGTCCCCAGCAGCTAGAACAGCGCCTGCCACCCAGTCGGCACCCAGAGACCATCTATCGTGAATAAGCAAATGAACAAGGGCATGCACACTGAAGGAGCAATGTTGGCTGACTCCATCACCCATTATGGCATCCGAGCCCGAGGCCCTCTTGTGCCAGTCTGTCCTGTTACTGCTGAAAGAAGGGACATCAGAACTCGATGCCCTACCGGACTCTCTCACACTGTGGTATTGAAGCAGGTGTCCTCTCATTTGTCCCCACCGTGGTCTGCTGCTGCAGGCGACACCTTCAGGGAGGTCCAAGGCCACCATAGCAGCAGGGCCTGGCTGGGCAAGCCCCTGCCCACAGCTGTCCTCAACAGGTCCCCAGTCCCTGTGCTTGGCCCATGGTGCCATGTTGCAGGTGCTCCTGCAGGGCCCTCTCTGACAGCCACCCTCCCTGCTCTTCCCCGTGAGGACACTGGAGGTGCTCGTTGTCTTGTATCACCATTTGTCACCCACTTTCTCCTGTGCATTTGGCTTTCGGCAACAGGTCCTAGAAGCAAGAGAGGGAAGGGGATCAGGGAGGCCTGGGGTTCCCTACTGGGTTTCCCGTTCTCTACAAAGGAAATAGGATGTGAGCTGAGCACAGGGTGGGGACATGTAACAGAAGCTGGCTTTAAAGCCAGGAACAGTTAGCTACAAAGAAATCCAGTCGCAGCCAGGGCGGGAGAAGGGAAGGACAGTCAGAGAAAGCAGCACTGGCAAGGAAGGAGGAGAGGGAGGGAGGAGAGGGAGACAGGAAGAAAGGAGAGGGACGATCAGCTGGAGGAGAGGGGCAGGAAGGGCAGGGGAGGTGGCTCTCTCCTTTTGATGGCTGAGAGCCATCTGGGTGGTGGTGCAAATGCTGGGATGTGAAAGGATCATGACACCAGCTTTTAACTCAGTCCCAGTTGTGGGAGCTGCCTCACTCAGGAAGTCCATGTTTCTCTTCTGCCTTTAAACTCTCCACGTTTGCTGGTTACCTTCCCCTTCCACCCTAACATGCCACCTCCAACATGCACATACACGTACATATATATAAAACCACACACACATACACACGTGCACACAATAGACACATGCACGCATATACCCATGTGGGCACATATACAACCATATATATACAGAACCAACCATATATATACAGAACCACCCATACACACGTGCACACAATAGACACCTGCACACACATACACATGTGGGCACACATGCAACCATGTACACAACCACACATACACACGTACACACAATATACACATACATGCACATGTGGGCACCCATACAACCATGTACACACACAACCACACATACACACGTGCAAACAATAGACACATGCACATTCATACACATGTGGGCACAGATACAACCACATACACAACCACACATACACAGACAATATACACATGCACATACATGTGTGTACACATACAATTACAACCACACACATGTGCACACAATACACACGTACATGCATGCACACAAACACCTACACATGTGCACACACATAAACACACACACAGTTGCATACATTCTCGTGTACATGCATGCATGCATACACACACATACACACGTGCACACAACCATGTGCACACTCATACATGTGCACACACAATATACATATATACATGCATAAGCACACACATAAACACACACATACATACACACATACACACACTTGTATACAATATACACATGTACATGCCTGCACATGCAAATACACATATATACACACACCATATGCACACACAGGTAAAACATGTGAATGCATGTTCATGCACAGATACACATAAACACACACATGCATAGTACACACACATGCAGACATACACGAATACACACACATATACATCCACATATACATATGCACAAATACATACATACACACACACCATGACATTTAACGATCAAATGGTCACACTTCATTCCCGTAAAGGAAGAGAAAAGAAAGTCAAATTCAGAGGTGTTTCTGGATATGGCATTCTGACCACGTGAACAGAAATGGGTCCCTCTGATTCAGCTGAGGCCTCCCTGGAAGAGCTGAGTGGAAATTCTTCAGAAAGGAATGAGGCTTTCCACTCTCCAGCAAGCAGAGCCACTCTCCTGCCTGGCAGTATGGGCGGCGCTTCTCCCTCAGCCAGGGCTGGCCCTGCCCACCATGCAGAAGGATCACAGAGGTCCTCAGGTCCTGCTGGCACTGTCAGGGTCACAACTCAAGGGCCTGACAAACTCTGTTCCTTGAATGCCTTTCTAGACTGACAGAGGGCAGCTGGCAGGGCCCCAGGCCAGCTTGGTATTTTAAAGTACAGTCTACTTTTGGTTATCAGCAGTACTTACGTTCTACAAAGTCACTGCAACTGCTGAATTAGTGAAGAATGAATCACTGCTTCTAGGCCAGGCATGCAGATGCCGCATGTTTACCACTTGAAATTCTAAAGGAAACTGATGCCAGGAGATGCTGCCCGAGGCCTCACAGGGAGTTGGTGGCTCTGCTGGGACAAACACAAGGCCCCTCAGCCTCGTGTACTTCTACTGTGCTCAGGTACTTCTACTCCGCTGAGCTACTTTCTGTGTCACGTGGCGAGAGGAAAGTGAACTTCAATCAAGGCACTGAGTTCCCCTGTCTGGGCTCTGCCGCATCCTCTGCTGGGTGACCTTGACAAAGCCCTTGCTTTGTAAATCACGCATCTATTAAAGGTCAAATCTTCAGGCTGGGGCCTCCTGGGAAAGATGGCCACAGTGACTTCAGAATCAGTGGAAGTCCTCCTGCCACTATGTTTCCCAATGAGCTGGAGAGGTAACCTGAAGAGGAGGCAACCGTGTGCCCAGGACTTTCTAAACTACTCCCAGTATCAATGAAGGTCCATGTCTAGAGTGCCTCCCTGTTTTTGCCTCCTTCACAATAGAGATGCTCTTTGGATATACACGGCCAACAAGTATATGAAAAAAACGCTCAACATCACTGATCATTAGAGAAATACAAACCAAAACCACAATAAGACACTGTCTGACACCAGTCAGAATGGCAATTATGAAAAAGTCAAAAAATAACAGATGTTGGAAAGGTTGTGGAGAAAGCACAGTCTCTTCAAAAAATGATGCTGGGAAAACTGGATATTCACATACAGAAGAATGAAACTAAATCCCTACCTCTCAACATATACAAGCAACAAATCAAAATGGACTAATGACTTAAATGCAAGCACCAAAACTATAAGATTACTACAAGAAAACAGAAGAAAAAGCTTTTTGACTTCAGCCTTGGCAATAATTTTTTTGGATATGGCACCAAAAACACAGGCAACAAAAGCACAAATAGAGAACTGAGGCTACATCAAATGAGAACACTTCTGCACAGCAAAGGAAACCATCAACAGAGTGAAAAGGCAACCTACAGAATGGGAGAGAATATTTGCAAACCACATATCTGATAAGGGGTTGATATGGTTTGGCTGTGTCCCCATCAAAATCTTCACTTGAATTGTATCTCCCAAAATTCCCACATGTTGTGAGAGGGACCCAGGGGGAGGTAATCGAATCATAGAGGCCGGCCTTTCCTGTGCTATTCTCATGATAGTGGATACGTCTCATGAGATCTGATGGGTTTATCAGGGGTTTCTGCTTTTGCCTCCTCTCCTCCTCTTTCTCTCTTGCCACCACCATGTAAGAAGTGCCTTCTGCCTTCGGCCATGATTCTGAGGCCTCCCCAGGCATGTGGAACTGTAAGTCCAATTAAACCTCTTTTTCTTCCCAGTCTCAGGTATGTCTTTATCAGCAGTGTGAAAACAGATTAATATAGGGGTTAATATTTAAAATATAAGGCTCCCTGGAAGAGCTGCATGGAAATTCTTACACAACTCAATTGCAAAAAATTCTCATACAACTCAAATTCTCATACAACTCAATGGCAAAAAAAAAAAAAAAAAAAAAAAATCCCACAAATAGCCAAATTAAAAAAATGAATGAAGTTCCTCTAAAAACTAAAAAAAGAGTTACCATATGATCCAGCAATCCCACTGCGGAGTATATACCCAAAAGAAAGGAAATCAATATATAAAAGAGATCTCTGCACTCCTATGTTTGTTGAAGCTCTATTGACAATCGCCAAGATTTGGAAGCAACCATTATTGATTCATCTAGTAACAGATGAATAAATAAAGAAACTGTGGGTCCTTATACACAATGGAGTACTATTCAACCATAAAAAAGAATGAGATTCAGTCATTTGCAACGACATGAATGGAACCAGAGGTCATGATGTTAAGTGAAACAGGCCAGGCACAGAAAGACAAACATCGCACGTTCTCACTTATTTGTGGAATTTAAAAATAAAAACAATTGAACACATGGAGACAGAGAGTAGAAGGATGGTTACCATGGGCTGGAAGGGTAATGGGGATGGGGGAGGTGGGGCTGCTTAATGGGTACAAAAAAAATAGAATCAATAAGACCTAGTATTTGATAGCACAACAGGGTGACTATAGTCAATAATAAGTTAATTGTACATTTTATTAAAATAACTAAAAGAGTGTAATTGGATTATCTGTAATAAACAAAGGATAAATGCTTGAGGGAATGAACACCCACCCTCCATGACATGATTATTATGCATTGCATGCCTGTATCAAAACATCTCACACACCCCATAAATATATACACCTACTATGCACCCAAAAAAATTAAAGATTAGAAATTTTTTTAAAAGCCCATCAATGATAGACTGGATAAAGAAAATGTGACACATATATACCATGGAATACTATGCAGCCATAAAAAATAATGAGTTCATGTCCTTTGCAAGGACATGGATGTAGCTGGAAACCATCATTCTCAGCAAACTAACACAGGAACAGAAAACCAAACACCACGTGTTCTCACTCATAAGTGGGAGTTGAACAATGAGAACACATGGACACAGGGAGGGGGACAATACACACCAGGGTTGGGGGCAAGGCAAGGGAGAGCATTAGGACAAATACCTAATGCATGCGGGACTTAAAACCTAGATGACAGGTTGATAGGTGCAGCAAACCACTATGGCACATGTATACCTATGTAACAAACCTGCATATTCTGCCCATGTATCCCAGAACTTAAAGTAAAATAAAATTTTAAAAAAAGAAGAAAAGTGAAAAAAAAAATGAGTAAAGGACCAGACATTTCTGAAAAGGAGGCAAATAAATGGCCGAGAGAGTAGCTTCATTTTGGCAAGGTCTTCTTCCTTCTCACAGATAACAGATTACCTCTTCCGTTTCGGAGGTGCAGCTGGAAGAGAAGTAAGGACGTCCTTCTTTCGTGAGCTGGGATCCAGTGACTGTTCAGGGAAATGGGTGGGTGGCAGATAGGCGCCACTGCAGAGCACAGAGTGGCCATCGTGCCCCAGTCCCACAAGGAGAGAGCAGACTGCAGCCATTAGCTGGCCTGGGCCTGGGGGCGTGATCGTGACAAATCATCCCACTAGATCCACTCGAAAAATACTTCCTTAAGTTTCCAACCCACAGGTGTTTGAAAGATTCCTTGTCTCACGCCCGCAGCCTGACCCCGTGCCTGGCATATCATGGGCAGGTGACAAGCATTTGTTAAATAAATGTAATAAAGAAAAGATAGGATTTCTGTTACCAGTTCTCCTGAGAAGCAGTAGCCCTGGGGAATGTATGGTCCTTAGCTCGAAACTGACTCCCAAAGTAGAGTGAATGTATCCAAGGACAAAGTCACAGTTGATTTGAAAACTCCCTTTCTGGGTCTGAAATTCCACCCCTCCCTACTTCGGATTCTGTAAGTGTCTCAGACCGATAAGCAGCAGCTGGGGAGAGGCGAAACCTGGAAGCCGTAACCCACCTGTGCCTGGAAAGTAAGATACCCAAAGGACATTTGCTTTTAAAATTACATTTGAATCCTCCTTGCATAGTTAATTGGAGCCAATTATTTCTCTGTCCAGAAGACTGAATGCATTCTCTGAAACCCTACGGAGGAAAAGTATTCATGTCATGCCCTTTCGTTTCCAACAAAAGATAATTTGCACATGCTCTTTCCACAGGAGCATGTCATTTCAACTAAAATCAGCTTCCTTTAAAAAAATCAGAAAAGGAAAATGAAAGGAAAAAAATTAATGAGATATTCAGAAAAAAAAAACCTCATCACCCAGAAAATTTACCAATTCATGTCAAAATGACCATATCCATGGGAACTCTGCACAGAGGATTATTACTGTACTCCCCTCGCCCATCACTCTTACATCTTAGAAGACTTCATAAAAATCACTCATCAGGCCGGGCGCGGTGGCTCACGCCTGTAATCCCAGCACTTTGGGAGGCCGAGGCGGGCGGATCACGAGGTCAGGAGATCGAGACCATCCTGGCTAACACGGTGAAACCCCGTCTCTACTAAAAATACAAAAAATTAGCCGGGCGTGGTAGCGGGCGCCTGTAGTCCCAGCTACTCGGGAGGCTGAGGCAGGAGAATGGCGTGAACCCGGGAGGCGGAGCTTGCAGTGAGCCGAGATCGCGCCACTGCACTCCAGCCTGGGCAACAGAGCGAGACTCCGTCTCAAAAAAAAAAAAAAAAAAAAAAAAAAAAAAAAAAAAAAAAAAAAAAAAAATCACTCATCAGACGCTCGTAGTAATCACCACGGGCTGGGTTTACATCCACATTTGAGTCTCAGATGGGAAACAGTCCTGTAAGCCTACAGCGGCATGTTGGTTTATTTATGGCGCCGGGCTTCTTAATGGAATGGATTATTTCCTTGGCGTGATTATGATCAGCGGCCTCTGGCACCGCATTTATTCGGTCCACACAGCCTGACTATGAAAGAGAATCTCCTAGAGACTACGTTTCCTCCCTACTTCAATATCCGAATTGTTAAAAGAAAATTGCTGACTTTGCGGGTGTAAAGACTTGGCCTAAGTGAAAAATGAATATGGGATATCAAAAGTCAGCTTTCATGAAACTGTAACACGAAAGCAAAATGACATCCTTTCTCCTTGCTGCAGAAAGCGAAGAGTAAGAACCGGCATATCAGTATCCTCATAGCAAGAAGTAATGCTAATGCCGCCACCGACATGGTGAGACGGATTTGCCCCCTTCAAAGCCTTCCGCAGCCCCACTTCCAACACCTGGCCCAAGCCGCCATCTCTCTCACCTGGGCTGCTACAGAGGCTGTTCAAGAACCTCCCCTCCCCTGCAGGCCAGAGCTAGTAAGGTGCTCACCTCACAGGCAAAATATGAAAGGTTGCAAAACCACTCAGCAATCGACATAAATAATATTTTAATGCAATAGTTTTTTTTAAAATCTAAGTTAGCACAAATATATCCGTGATAAACAAAACAAAAATTTTACATAAAGACAGGACACAACAGTGCCATGCCAAGTTACGATGTTTGCAGAGGCTAAAGGAAAACTGTGCACGTCTATATACAGGCTTTTTTCCTTTTTCTTTTTTTGAGACAGACCCTCGCTCTGTCCCCCAGGCTGGAGTGCAGTGGCATGATCTCAGCTCACTGCAAACTCCACCTCCCAGGGTCAAGCGATTCTCCCACCTCAGCCTCCCAAGAAGCTGGGATTACAGGCTTGCGCCACCAGGCCTGGCTAATTTTTGTATTTTTAGTGGAGACGGGGTTTCACCATGTTGGCCAGTCTGGTTTTGAACTCCTGGCCTCAGTAATTCACTTGCCTTGGCCTCCCTAAGTGCTGGATTACAGGTGTGAGTCACTGTGCCCAGCCTATATACAGGCTTTTAACATGTATTTTAAACATGTTTTTCATAACATAAAAATAATTCAAAATATTGAAACAATTGAACAAGGTATTAAAAATCACAATGTTAAGTGTAAATATTTTATTTATACCCCCAAAAGAATTTGCTATAATTTTACTTTCCTGGATATAATGAAAGCAAACACATTAACAATATATTCAAAATCTACTTCTTTGCTTATCTTCTTTTTAATTGAAAGTTGTAAGTTGTAACACAGAATACAAAGTAATTGAAAGTGTGTTTGATGGCTGTTAATTCTGAGAAGAGAAATGGATACGTTTTCTGAGTATTTTGATGTAAAATAATTACATGAGTTTTAATACACCTACCTTCCCATTTCCCCAAATTTTTCAGTTACTTTAATGTTCAAAAAAAATTGACCATTAAAAATATATAAAAACAAGTATAACAGGGCACCCATCTTCCTTCGTGTGTCAGGCCTCAGTGTGTCTCAGTATGGCACTGTCAGATCTTGTTTTTATTTAAAATTTTGATATTTGGCTCATCGGGAATTTTTTTTTGCATTAATCTTATTTCTAAAATTTTACATTAAAGTATTATCAATTTTGATGACCCAGCTTTTTGTGTTGCCTTGAGTTTTTCAGCTGCTTCATCCGGATTCTGGCCTTCCTCCCACTCTGACTCTACTCGCCAAAGAGCAGAAAGATGGGTTCTCTACGGATTAAATAAGCTCACAGCACTCCTGCACTTAAAACCCTCCAGGGGTGTCCTGTGAACTTGGGATGCAATCCAGACTTAGGGTCCTGACAAGTAAGTCCTGTGTGAGCCAGCTCCTGGCTCTCTCTCCAATCCCATTTCTTCTCTCTCACTGTAGTCCAGACACACAACTTCAAGTTCTCTGCCTCCACTCCTGGGAGACTTCTCCCTCTGTCCCATGGCTGGCTCCTTCTCATCCTTTTAATCCCCCTATAAACATCCCCTTCCACAGAGACCTCCTGCACCCACCTTGTCTATCGTTAAGACCCTGTGATTGAGAGAGGAGACCACTCCTCATATTGTCTTATACTTAATTTCTTGTTTGCTGAAAAGGTAGAATTTAAAAGAATAGGCAGAAGTGAAATTCACAGTCAGACAGCCCAGCACCACATTTCAGACCTGGTCATTAAAAGTCAACCCCTGCCCTCACCGCTTGTGGTATCTATAGATTCTAGACATAGCATGAGGAAGCATGGTGAAACTCTCTGTTCTGTTCTGTTTTGTTCTGATTACTGGTACATGCAGCCCCCAGTCACGTACCCCTCGCTTGCTCAATCGACCATGACCCCCACTTCATGCAGCCCCTTTAAACTTGTGAGCCCTTAAAAGGGACAGGAATTACTTATTCAAGAAGCTTGGTTTCTAGGACATGAATCTGCCGATGCTCCCAGGTGAATAAAGCTCTTTCCTTCCTCAATCCAGTGTCTGAAGGATTTTGTCTATGACTCCTCCTGCTGCATGATGATTATTAACTTTATACATCAACCTGGTTAGGCTGTGGCACCCAGGTTTCAGTCACATACCAGTCAAGATGTTGCTATGAAGGTGTTTTTAGATATGAAGAATACAATCAGTGAACCTTGAGTAAAGCAGAAAAATCACCCTCTAAATGTGGGTGGGCCTCATCCAATCAGTTGAAGACCTTCTAAAAAGTCTGAGTTTTCCAGAAAAAGAAGAAATTCTGCCACGAGACTGTAGCATCCAATCCTGCCTGAGTTTCTGCTGGTATGCCCTGCAGATTTTGGACTTGCCAGCTTCCAGAGCCATATAACCTTATTCCTTAAAATAAGTCACTCTCTCTTCCTCTCCCACCTCTCCATCTTTATTTTAACCTTCTTTGATCCTTCACAGAACCTAAAAGGAATGCCATTAAATGTAATGGCAAAAACTACAATTACTTTTTCACCAACCTAATACATAGGATGTAATTAAGGTATTCAGTGGTTTTAGCTGGGGGGTGTGGGTTAGTTTCATGGCTGTTTTAATGTTCTATATCCCCCTGCTAGACTGTCAGCCCTCTGAGGACAGGAACTGTGTTTGTCCTGTCCATCTCTGAACCCCAGCTCCTGGCACAGAGCCTGGCTCAGAAGCAGGGAAAATGCTGACCTCTGAAGCAACCCAGGTAACAGTGCCACAGCCACAGGCCTGGGCTCTGGGGACAGGTAAGAAAGGAAGCAGTGGGGCTCCAGGCACCTTGGCAAAAAAGGTTGTTCAGGCACAGAGCTCAAGGTGGAGACAGTCTCCAGAATGCAGAGAATAAAAGATAGGCAGCATTTGGACAAGAAACTATAGTCACCAGGATGAACATGGCATCACTAGCTGCTGTTCCTCAGAAAGTTACAGCTACCCAACTATTGAGCTAACCCTCTAACTTGTCTCCCTGCTGCTGTCTTTCCCTGGCTAGTATCTTCTCCAGCCAGCAGTCACACAGAGCCCATTAAAACACTATTAGGTCCCAGCATTCCCTTGCCCTGACACCCTCCAATGGTGTTTCCATCTGGAGCAGTAAGACTCAAATTCCTTACAACGTCCCTCAAGGCACCACACTCTACTATCTGTGATATGGTTTGATTGTGTCCCCACCCAAATCTCATCTTGAATTGTAGCTCCCACAATTCCCACATGTGGTGGGAGGGTCCCCGTGGGAGGCAACTGAATCACAGGGGTGGATATTTCCTGTGTTATTCCCATGATAGTGAATAAGTCTCATGAGATCTGATGGTTTTATATGGGGGGGTTCCCTGCACAAGCTCTCTCTCTTTGCCTGCCGCCATCCATGTAAGATGTGACTTGCTCCTCCTTGCCTCCCACCAGGATTGTGAGGCCTCCCCAGCCATATGGGACTGTAAGTCCATTAAACCTCTTTTTCTTGCCTGTATTGGGTATGTCTTAATCGGCAGCATGAAAATGGACTAATACCATCTGACTCCCTTAAGCTTTTCCTCTCCCTCCCCTCATCTTGCTCCAGGCCCACCAGCTACCCTTCAGGACCTCTCCAAGCATGCCCCTGCCTCAGGCCTCACCTGGAACACTCTCCCTGCTGATACACCTGCACTGCCTCCCTCACTTCCATCCAGTCTTTGTTCTCATGTGGCTGTATCAGAGAGCTCTTCCCTAACCACCTGTCTAAAATGCCAATTCACCATTGCTCCCTCTCTCCATAAGTCTACCATGTATTTAAAGAGCATTGACCACCTTCCTTCACATGCATTTTTTTAGCCAGTCTCTCCTACTTAAAGCTAAATTCCATGAAGCAGGGAGTGTTTTGCCCACTTCTGCATCTCCAACATGTAGCACTGTGCCTGACACATTGTAGGTGCTCCGTGGATGTTTGTTGAATGAAGAAAGGAACAATTGGTCCCAGTACCTGGTGTGAGGCTGTGCCTGACTTCCAGGCAGATAGTGGAAGCTGGGGAGTAGATAGAAGATGACAGTGGCAGCATACCTGTCCTGGGAACAGATTACACTTAAGTCAACTAACAATTAGAGAACAACATGCAAACCACCAAGACATGGAAGCAGTACTGAGGTCCTGGGCCTGGATGTGGAGGAACAGGCACGGAGGCAGTGTTGGAAAAGCTCCCCAGTGGTCTCTACTTCCATCGCCATGTTATTAAGGCTGGCTCCACCCTGCACAGTGTACCCCACACTGAAAACTACCCTCCAGTCCGGCACACAGGCAAGCAAGCCCTCGCCAATCCACAGAGAGCAAAGTGTGGTCCGGAGCAATGTAACCCTCCAAACCTCCTCACACCACACTTCCCCAGGCATGGCTAAGCCTCTGCATCCATGCTCTACACTCTCAGCTTTCACTTGGTCATTTCTAGCTGAATATATATCATCTTTTATAAAAAGAAAAAATGCAATTGCACTTCTTTTTTGAGACAGGTTCTCGTTCTGTTGCCCAGGCTGGAGTGCAGTGGTACTATTATAGCTCACTATATTCTTGAACTCCTGGGCTCAGGCAATCCTCCTGTCTCAGTCTCCTGAGTAGCTGAGACTACAGGTGCACACCACTATATTAGGCTAATTTTTTATTTTTATTTTTGTAGAGATGGGGCCTCCCTATGTTTCCCAGGCTGGTTTCAAACTTCTGGCCTCAAGTGATCCTCCTTCCTCAGTCTCCCAAAGCACTGGGATTACAGGCCTGAGCCACTGCATCCAGCCCCGCTGTAACTTTTATTTTCTTCCTTTCATTTCCATTGACGTTTTTGTCAACCTGACATTTTATCAAACACAAGTGAAAAAAAGAAAGTCAGGCTGTCTAGCCTAAATTCAAATACAGTTCTGCCCTCTAGGGCACTCACATTTATGAATTCATGGCTAAGATATCACCAGTGTGGTTTTCTGGGACATGCCCTGTGCTGCCCCCGGGAACAAAAAGCAACAATGAAACTTGAGCTCCCACGGTTCCTTCCTGGAGCACGTGCTTCCTTTCTCCATCAATGTGAAGGTCATACTTGGCTGGTGTACATGGAGGAAAATAAAGCAGTGGTATTTTAAGGATCTGAAACAAATCAGAGCTGAGATCAGCCAGGATTGTAACTAGCTTTGATCCTGGAAGTGGTGGTTTGGACTTCACCCCTTCTGCTTTGTGTTATCCTAGGTTGTTACCTGGTATCCTTTCCTTAATAAATATGAGACCAGAGAAGGACCCAGCCAGAAATTTTCTCCACCACTTAAAGCAGATCTGGCAAAGATAGATGCATCAAGATACTGCCATCGAGAATGGCATGGCACTGGGTTTGATTTTAAGGCAGAAAATAAATAAAAGTTGAAGGCCGGGCATGGTGGCTTACACCTGTAATCCCAGCACTTTGGGAGGCTGAGGCAGATGGATAACCTCAGATCAGGAGTTTGAGACCAGCCTGGCCAACATGCCAAAACCCCATCTCTAATAAAAATACAAAAATGAGCCAGGTGTGGTGCTGGGCACCTGTAATCCGAACTACTCAGGAAGCCGAGGCAGGAGAATGATTGAACCCAGGAGGTGGAGGTTGCGGTGAGCCAAGATCATGCCATGGCACTCCAGCCTGGGCAACAAGAGTGAAACTCTGTCTCAAAAAAAAAAAAAAGAGACAAATAAAATGTTAAAGACTAGGAGTGGTTCAAGAAGCAGCAACACCAGCAGAGAGGAATTTTGTGCTTGTTAAAGCAAAGTAAGGAAAGAGATGAATGGAAGGAGCAGTGGATGATGTCATTATTTTAGACACACACCTGGAATAAAACTCTGAACAGGTGGATCATTGGTCACCTTATGAAATATAGTTTCAAGCAAGTGGTAGAAACAGATCCAGAGTTGAATGGGTTAGGAGGAAATAGGTGTTCAGAAATCGGGGGGAGTATCCATAGGTGTGTTGCCTCTAGGTAAGATATAAAAGCTCACGTTGGATCAACACACCTCCTAAAGTGACTGGGGGAAAATAGATATGTTAAAATATCACTTATTTTTAAAAGACCTTGGACTTCTATGGATGCAAAGAGGTCTAAAGGGAGTAAATGTTGGGCGCTTCCTGGGTGACCAGAGACCAGCAGCTACTTTCTCCCCTAGGGCATCTGCTAAGTCTAGAAATCGGCAGATAGAGGATCTGGGAGGCCAGAGTTAAAAACCTTGTTGGCAAATGGAGAAAACAGAGGAGCTTTGAATAGCCCCCAGGAAGTGGCAAGATAGATTGGAATCTGTAGGAAAGCTAATTCTCTCCACTCACTATTCTCCCCCATGGGATGTTTTGTGGATTACACAGCAGCAGCAATTGTAGCTGCATGTTAGGGTGTGAACGATGCTAAAAAACAGAAAGATCTCCACAGCTTCACTGTGCCTAGACAAGAATCCTGCTAAAGGAAAGGACCTATAATTCAAACAGGATATACTACACTCAAGATGTTTGGGAAACAGACTCAGAGGTAAATTAAATCTAGCCAAAGCTGCAACCCAGCCCTGGCCCAGCTAGTTCCTGGATAGGCTTCAAGGAAGGCTAGGCATCGCAGAAAAAAGAATCAGTAAACCTGAAGGTCAACAGAAATTGTCTGAACTAAAACACAGAGATGAGACCAAAAACATGAAAGAGATAGAAAGGAGTAAGAGAGACATGTGGGATAACGTCAAAGGGTCTAAGATACAGGTAATTGGCATTCCAGAAGGAGCCGGACAATAGGGCATAATAAATGCTTGAAGAGGTAATGGCTTAGAAGTTTCCCAAACTGGTGAAAGACATAAGCAACAGATTCAAGAAGCTCAGATGATCCCAGCCAAGATAAATACAAAGAAAACCATACCAAGGCACATTGTAGTCAAATTGCTGAAAGCCAGTGATAAAAAGACAGGAAGCATCGATTCATTGTTTTAAAAGTGTATTATTGAAAGGAAAGTGAAATCAAAGTGGTGGAGTTTGTTTAAATACATTGTTTTAGCTTTTTTCTTTAAGACAGGGGAAATACTGAGTGTGTATATATGCAAAGGGAAAGAAGAAAGTAGAAGAAGAAATACTTAAGCAGTATGGTATGGAAGTTAGGATCTGTGGGATTGGAGCGTTGTATTAGTCTGTTCTCAAACTGCTAATAAAGACATACCTGAAACTGGGTAATTTATAAAGAAAAAATAGGTGTAATGGACTCACAGCTTCACGTGGCTGGGGAGACCTCACAATCATGGCAGCAGGCAAAGGGGGAGCAAAGTCACGTCTTACGTGGCAGCAGGCAAGAGAAAGAACATGTGTAGAGGAACTCTCCTTTATAAAACTGTAAGATCTCATGGGACTTATTCACTATGACGAGAACAGCATGGGAAAGACTCGCCCTCATGACTTAATTACTTTCTACCAGGTCCCTCCCATGACACGTGAGAATTATGGGAGCTACAATTTGAGATTTGGATGGAGACACAGCCAAACCATATCAGGTGAGATCAGCGTGGGTATGAATCTCTACTCCGATTTATCGCTAACTATGTAAACCTTGGCAGATAACACCAACTCTAACAATCTGTTTTATCAATTTTAAATGGGGCTGGTGATGATAGTAACTACCTCTTACAGTTGTTGTGAGGCTTAATTTAAATAATTCATATATTGTGATTGCAGAGCATCTAGTTCATAGAAGGTATATTAGTCTGTTCTCACACTGCTATAAAGAAATACCTGAGACTGGGTAATTTATAAAGAAAAGAGGTCTAATTGGATCATGGCTCTGCAGGCTACGCAGGAAACATAGCAGCTTCTGCTTCTGGAGAGGCCTCAGGAAACTTACAACCATGGTGGAAGGCAAAGGGGAAGCAGGCATGTTTTACATGGCCAGAGCAGGAGCAAGAGAGAGACGGATGGGGGAGGTACTGCCTACTTTTAAACAACTAGATCTTGCGATAACTCACTCACTATTAGAAGAATGGCACAATGAAGATGGTGCTAAACCATTCATGAGGCATCCACCCCCATGATCAAATCGTCTCCCACCATGCCCCACCTCCAACACTGGGGATTGCAATTTGACATGAGATTTGGGTGGGGACACAGATCCGAACCACATCAGAAGGTATTCAGTAAATGCTAGCCAGCAGTGCTGCTGGCAGAAGTAGCACTTATCTAAGTACAAGTTGCCAAGCTGCAGGAGAGGAGAAGCGGAAGCATTAACAAAGAAAGGTCTTACAGGAGGCAGGAAAAGATAGAGGAATACCGTGGATGAAGAAACCAGTCTTGAAAAGTTACTAATATTAAGACAAAGTCATGGCAAACTAAATAATTCAGACCAACTTTCTCAATGAAGACACCTAGAAAATCCGAACAAAATATAAAACTCTTTGCAACCGGTAGACAAGATAGTGAAGAATTTACTGGGCAAGGATATACAGAGGTCTGGGGAAGTCAGCTGGTATTTAGGACTGATTTCCCCTAAAAGTGTTGCCAATTTCTAAAGCCAGCTAAGACACTGACTGCTGCTTCTGACAGAGCAATAGGTTTAGAGTCCAGAGTTAAGAAGGCGGAAGTCCTGTGAATGCTCCTTTCTTTGGGTTAGGGCATTAAAGTGCTGCATCCTAGGAGTAAAGTAATGGGAGACATATCTAGATACTGCCACTTGGCTGAACGATTTTTTTTTTTTTTTTGAAATGTAGTTTCACTCTTGTTGCCCAGGCTGAAGTGCAATGGTGTGATCTTGGCTCATTGCAACCTCCACTTCCCAGGTTCAAGTGATTCTCCTGCCTCAGTCTCCCAAGTAGCTGGGATTACAGGCATGCACTATCACTTCTGGCTAATTTTTGTCAATTTTTAGTAGAGGCGCGGTTTCTCCATATTGGTCAGGCTGGTCTGGAACTCCCGACCTCAGGTGATCTGCCTGCCTCGGCCCCCAAAAGTGGGCTGAATGACCTTAATCCCTAAAATTGTTACTGAGGAAATCTCTGATGGTTAGTGCCACCTACATGACTGGCAGAGGAAAATAAAATCATCCTAGGCTTCGTACTATGTCTACAGTTTTTTTTTGAGACAAAGTTTCGCTCTTGTCGCCCAGGCTGGAGCACAATGGCCCAATGTCAGCTCACTGCAACCTCCGCCTCCCAGGTTCAAGTGATTCTCCTACCTCAGCCTTCCGAGTAGCTGGGATTACAGGCACATGCCACCACACCCAGCTAATTTTTATATTTTTAGTAGAGACAGTGTTTCACCATGTTGGCCAGGATGGTCTCAATCTCTTGATCTCGTGATCCACTCGCCTTGGCCTCCCAAAGTGCTTAGATTACAGGCATGAGTCACCGTGCCCAGCCTACAAATAATTTTGTAAATGCACAATCAAAAATAACCCAGCACACATGAATATTTAAGGCAACATAATGAAAATGAGCAGAAATAACAGTCAAGAGAAACAGACCTGCAGGATTCCAGATACTGTATTATGAAACACAGTCTTTATGGTTACAAGGCTCGAGGAGATCAACAACTTTGAGAATTTCAACAGAAAACTTGAAAACAAGAAAATGAAGTAACTGTCAACTATATCTGGTGAAAGTATGTATCCATAATTAATGTGAGATACATAGAGATATTTTCAAACAGGCAAAAGCAGAGAATTTATCACTAGCAACTTGCTCTACAAGAAATACAAAGACAAAATTCTTTTTCAGACCAGAGGCCCACTGAAAATGGAAAGTATTTAGGCAAATATTAATAACTTTTTTTTGAGACAGGGTCTTGCTCTGTTGCTCAGGCTAGAGTGCAGTGGCACCATCACAGCTCACTGTAGCCTCGACTTCCCAGGTTCAATTGATCCTCCTACCTCAGCCTCCCAAGTAGCTGGGACTATAGGCACACAAAACCACACTCAGCTAATTTTTGTATTTTTTGGTAGAGACAGGGTTTTGCCATGTTGCCCAGGCCAGTCTTGAACTCCTGGGCTCAGGCGATCCACCAACCTCAGCCTCCCAAGGTGAGGAGGCATAAACCACTGCATCCAGTGGATGTAGGCGTAAACCACTGCAGCCATCCATGAACAAGTTTTGACTACTTAAAACAAAAGAAAAGGTATAGTAGTATATAAAATAGAGAATTCAAATACTCAGAAATGGATGGCACATGGGTTGGAAAGGGGTTAAACTTAGAATAAGTGCTATAAGGACCTTGCATTATCCAAAAAGAGCTGAAAGCAGCAGTTGTAAATTAGACTTTGAAAAGTCAGGGGTTATGATGTAAAACTGAAGAAAACAATTGACAGTATAATTTTTTTAAAAGTCAGCATTTAAGCTAATAGTAGACTGTCTTTACGTCTTCTAAGAATCTTTCCTAAAGAATTTACCTGAAACTCAAGCAAAGACGAATGTACAAACTTCTTCACTGTAGTGATATTGATAATAACAAACATTGGAATGAAATGTTCAGGATTGGAAAATCTTTGTTGGTGTGATGAAATATTATACAGCCATTTAAAATGATGCCTTCACAGCTGGGCCCAGTAGATCATGCCTGTAATCCCAGTACTTTGGGAGGCCAAGGTGTGTGGGTCGTTGGAGGTCAGGAGTTCAAGACCAGCTGGCCAACATGGTGAAACCCCGTCTCTACTAAAAATACAAAAAAAAATTAGCTGGGCGTGGTGGCTCACATCTGTAATCCCAGCTACTCAGGAGGCTGAAGCAGGAGAATTGTTCAAATCCAGGAGGCGGAGGTTCAAATCTGGAAGGCAGTGAGCCGAGATCGCGCCACTGCACTCCAGCCTGGGTGACAGAGTGAGACTCTATCTCAAAAAATAATAGTAATAAAACAAAAATAACTAAAAATAAAATGATGACTCCAAATAATACTTAGTGACATTGAGGAAATGCTATGGAAATAACAGTAAGTGAAAAAGGCCAGAAATAAACATTGTTAGGAGAGTATAACCAAATTTAGTTTTTAAAGTCCACATTCACAGAGAAGACACTTTATAAACAAAATATAACTGTCATGCCTGGGGAGAAAATTACAAGTGATTTTTATTTTCTTCTTATTTTTACTGATTTTGTATCAAAGTGTATATTACTTTATAATCAGAAAAAAGTTCTTAGCAGTAAACTGTTTTCCTTTAAAAGTAAAAGAAATTATGATACCTCTTTCTCTTAGACAAAGGAAAACTCAGGATGTGTGAAAATAGATCTTTTCCATGTTGTTTTTTATATCTCTTTGAATAAATGAAGATATCTGCTATATAGCTTTTTACCCAACTAACTCTACTTATGTCTATGTATAGCCACACAATGTAGCACATTCATTGATTCAAAGTCTCAAATCTCTTTTCTTTCTACTTTTTTTTTCTTATACATGAACACAGGAAAAATAAAATATGTACTGTACTGGGACATTGGGATTCTGGGTGCTTTTTAAAAAAATCCCTATTACTGCTATTATAACACGGTTCATGTGATTTTTTTTTTTTTCAAGCTTGGCTTGGTTTAGTTGGCTCCATGGTAACTTCTGGAAAGGTTAAGTGCAATCTTCCCTAACCACCTATCAATCATCCTCCCGGAGTGAGATCTTGGAGCTTGGAAGCATTACTCACGATGACCAGCCATCTGTGACCTGGACTTATGTCCTTCATGGCTTGTGAAAGTCAATGGTGTGACGTGAAGTCATCGTGGAAGAAGACAGAGGGAGTGCTGAGTCCTGGAACAATGCCCACACTCTAGAAGGAAATAGGCATCCATTTAGTTTGATGCTAATGTCTTCTCCATTTTCAATCTCTTTTGAGTTTATTTCCAGGGAGGGCTACTGAGGATTATAAGAAAGATACCTTGGCATGGCTCAGGGTTTTTAGACTTCCTAGATTTTTTTCCCTCAATTTCCCTGTCTATAATTATTTTTTAAAAGGCTATTTGTTGATGTTAGATACATAAATGAAGTTAATTAAAAAGCAATATAAAAATCAGGATGCCAAACAGGTGTTCTGCTTTCACATTTCCTCAGAATTCCCTGCAGGAACATTACATTTGTGATAGCTCAGAGTGGCTTTTCCTAAGAACAGACACCACTCCTAACAGAGTTAGCGGGAGAGGGGGGGACACGGGGGTCAGCTGTCTACCGGGCAGGCCAAGCAACACAGCCAGGACCAAGGTCTCGCCGGAGCCAGCCCAGGACTAAGTGCCACAACGCCTCTGTCTCCAGGCGGTTCATTTCTTCACCTTCCAAGAAGGGATTCCTAGGTCACCATGAAAACATTTGCAGAAGGACTATGCATCTTTCACTAAAAATAAAAAGTTAGCGCAAGTCCCAGCTTGAGCCTCCACTGGTATTTGTACAGGGGACTAAGGCGTTTCCTGGGAGAGAATCATTCTAGGGGAGAAGGAGCGAGCCTGGAACATAGGGGCTGTAAGTGGAGCGCGTGGACTCCTCCTTGGGTCCTAGAGAGAGAAGGAAGGCTATAAGTGAATGTAGAAAGGCTGTTTCATTAAAATACTTATAGGAGGCCAACATTTTGGGAGGCCAAGGTGGGTGGATCACCTGAGGTCAGGAGTTCGAGACCAGCCTGGCCAACATGGTGAAATCCCATCTCTACTAAAAATACAAAAATTAGCTGGGCATGGTGGCAGGCGCTTGTAATCCCAGCCACTCGGGAGGCTAAGGCAGGAGAATTGCTTAAACCCGGGAGGCAGAGGTTGCAGTGAGCCGAGATTGAGCCCTTGCACTCCAGCTTAAGTAACAGAGCAAAACTCCAACTCAAAAAAAAAAAACAAAAAAAACAAAAACCAGCGTCATGGTAGGACTTCATGGTGCATGTGTTACAGGTTGCATACCTACACACACACAAACACACATGTGTACCTGTGCACACTCACAGCATAGAGCAACACACAGAGAAGTGTTGGTTCTCCTTCATCCTGCCCCAGACCACGACACAGTATTGGCACCAGGAGGGCCCAGTGAATGAGAAGCAATGCCCAGAGGAAGATGTGAAGGTACCTGTGGAAGACCACAGGGCCCAGCAAAAGATAGAGGGACATTAAATGTGCCCAGGGGGACCCCAAATGCTCACTGCAGGGACAGCACTCCAAGGAGCCACTTACTCAAGGGCAAGGAAGTCTCCCCCCGGGGAGACTCTGAGAGGCACTGAAATGGAGGTCACTGGGGTGAACAGAAGGGCAAGGGGGCGTTGGTAAGAGACAATAAAATTTGAGTTACGACTCATAATGTGACCCCATTAGACGCACAGGCTGGCGAAGCACAGGGAAATGCAGGCTCCAAGAACGTCTGAGGCTGTAATTATCAGCCCATTTATTTTCACTGGCGACAGGGGCAGCAGCTCGGTAATTGGAGGACAGCTGTGCAGAGGCTCAGACAAATTGTGTTCCCTTCTATTCCTTATTTTACAGAGAACGTGTACAACCACCTGAACTCTGAAACAGACCATGGCTCGTTACTTTTGACAAGTTGTGCCAGAAAACACGTATCGCCAAGTGATTCATCGCTGCTTCTATCCAGATCGTAAATCTTTATTTTCCAAAAGCCGTGCTTTGGATTCAGGGCAGAATGTAGTGTTGATTCTCTCTGGTTGGCAGTCAGAAGAATTGTCTCCTGATGTCCTTTCTTATGGATTTTATCGGCTCTCTGGGAACCATTCTACTCTCTGGCTTGTGACTTGTTTTCCACTCAACTAAAAAAAAATACAGTTTCAGTAAAGGTGGAAGGAGTTTTCACAAGTCAATGTTCAAATACCTTTGGGGTGATTGTGTTGGCTTAACCCCCATTAAACTGTAGTTCATTGGTTCATCTATAACACGGAATTATAAACTGTGCCTAAACCTAAAATAAACTTTCTAAAATTTCTAAGGCTGTGAAATTACTGTTTTTAAAATCTTACTTTTTAAAGAAATGATGTGAAGATTATAAACAAAAAGCATGAAGGGACAGGTTTATCACTCACCAGGTACCAGGCCTTTCATAGAAATACAACAAGCCTCATTTAGCCCTCCCGCAAACCCTGCCAAATGGTCATTGTTAGAGTGCCAAGGCACTTTTCTCCATCACTGGAGACCTCTGGGATCCCGGGGTAATTTAAAGGTCAACATTGGTCTGGCTCCAAGTGTTCCAAGAAGTTTTTGTTGACATGATATCAGCTGGGCATCATGGGAACCATACCACGGATATCTACATCCCTGGGGACGTTCTGGCCAAGGACTGTCCATGAGAAGCAAACCCTGCTCACATTTCAAAATGCCCTCATGGTTTTAGCCCTACTCCATATGAGCCGCCCATATCCTGAGTACAAGAGGGTTGGAGAACACGATTAGAGAGATTCAGGATACATTAGCTTTCTTCCAGAACCGTCCCTCAACCAGAGACTTTGGTCCTGGAAGATGCCTTCTATTTCCCCGCAAGGGTTCCTGTCACCTGGCCACATTCAGGTAGACATTTGGTACTTAGGACTCTCCTTTACTTTCCAAATCAGACGACATAGAGATCCTTCTTGTCATTTATTGGGAACATAAAGGCCAAATATTCAAAGACAGAGTGTATTGCAGGTTACCATGAGGGGTGTCTGTTTTAAAGATAAGAAAATGCAGGTGTCCAGGCAGCAACAGGGAAGAAATACTAAGGAAAGTTGCTCCGCCTCCAATGTTACTTCCTCGACTGAAGTGATGGAAAACGAACAGTATTCCCCGAATTCAGCTAGTGATTCAGGCAGTGATTCCCCCAATTCAGATGTGATACTGCAACTTACATACCCTCAAGGGTATGCCCAGCTTATTTTAAAAAGAAAGAAACTGACCAGGGAAGTCAAGTAATGACACAGGAGGTAGAAAGAAATTATTTAGGCAGATAGTGAGGGCAAAGGAGTCCTCGGTAGAGCTTCTTTTATAACGAAAGGTAGCCCCCAAAATCATTTCTTTTCTAAAAAAGAGCAGCCTAAAAAATCAAGCTACAAACATAAATAAGGAGGCTAGAAGTTTGCACGAGGGAAAGCTGGCAGCTGCACCCATAGAAAAGAGCTACCTGGGAGCCAGGCATGTCCAACATGGAGGCTCCATCTTCCCTTTTTTGTTTGTTGCCATATGTACAGTAACAAAGAAATGGGCAACATGGCACAGCTCAGGCAGAGAACCCACCTGCATAAGAAAATATTAGGGTAGTGGGGGCTACCAGAAATTCACACCCTATGCAAATGGCACAGCTGGTCTAACCAGTTTTTCACATCCTATGTAAATCAGACACCTCCTCCTCACCAGATAGATCATCTACGTAACCCCCATGGGTCCAGCAACCCATTTTTTCGGTACCCCTCTCTGCTTGCAGAGAGCTATTCTCTTTCTTTTGCCTATCAAACTTCTGTTCTCAACCTCACTCTTTGTGTGTCCACATCCTTGTTCTCTGTGACCATGCGACAATGTACCTCGGGTGTTACTGCAAACAATGAGGCCGTTTCAGTAATTTGTTCCACATCACACAGCAACTAACGGGGAGGCCAGGATTTGAAGCCAGGTTTGACAGCAAGGCTCGCGATCTGTGCATTGTGCTGCATTGCATCCATGGAGGTACCTAACATGACTCTGTGGCTGGTGATGAACAACCTGAGCTCAACAGATGCTGTAATTGCCCTGAATTTGCTTAATACCTCACTTATGCACTTATGGCTGCATAAGTGACAATGGGCACCAAACTCAGCACAGAAGTCCAATGGGCAGAAGGAAGAACACACATCCTGCATTTTAAAATTCATACATTAAAAACCTTTGCATCACTCCCAAAAAAAATCTAGCAAAGCTATGGAGAAAGAATAACTATACCACGGAGACTCCTGGGAAGCACCTCCTGACCCAAGGATTGAAGCTCACATCATCAGTAATGCCCCGTGGATGCCACATGCCCTGGTAAGATGGGGACAGAACAAAACTTCACCTCTGCAGTCTTTCTCCCAAAGATCCACAACCCCAGTCTGACGAGAAAAACATCAGACAAATTCAAACTCAGGGGCCTTCTACAAATAGCTGACCAATACTCATCAAAACTACAAAGGTCACAAACAACAAGGAAAGACTAAGAAATCATCCCAGGCAAGAAGAAACTAAGGAATTAGGACAACTGAGCACATTTCAGGGGGCTGGATTGGGCCCTGGATCAGGAAAGGATGGTAAAGGCAAAAAACAGGTGAAATCCAAATAAAGCCTGTAATTGAGTTGGCAGTAACATACCCATGTGTATCTCCTGCCCTTGAGAAACACACCACAGTCAGGTAAGATAGCACTGGAGGAAAGTAAACACAGGTGAGGGATATATGGAAATTCTCTACACTGACTTTGCAATTGGGCTATGAATCTAACATTACTCTAAAATAAAAAGAATATTTTTGGTTTTGTTTTTGGTTTTTTGAGATGGAGTCCTCCCTGTCGCCCAGGCTGGAGTACAACGGTGCGATCTCGTCTCGCTGCAATCTCCACCTCCCAGATTCAAGCGATTCTCCTGCCTTAGCCTCCCGAGAAGCTGGGATTACAGGCACATGCCACCATGCCTGGCTAATTTTTTGTATCTTTAGTAGAGATGGGGTTTCACTGTGTTGACCGGGCTGGTCTCCAACTCCTGACCTCGTGATCCGTCCACCTCGGCCTCCCAAAGTGCTGGGATTACAGGCATGAGCCACCGCACCCGGCCTAAAAAGGATATTTTCTAAAAATAAAATGGCAATAAAAACTCTCACGCTCTAAAAAAATTGAATGAATTTTCTCTCTCAAAAAAAAAAAGCCTTCATTCACACGCACACACAAACACAGTCATACCCCACATAATGTTTGTTCAGCAACAGACCATATACGGGACTATATGACTGTGATCCCATAAGATTATTATATGGGATTTTTCCTGTGCCTTTTCTATGTTTAGATATGATATGTTTACATACACAAATACTTCCCACTGTGCTACAGTTGCCTACAGTATTCAGTACAGTCACATGCTGTGCGGGTGTGTAGCCCGGGAGTAACAGGCTAACAGGCTATTATTCCATCTAGCCTAGGTGTGCAGTAGGCTGTACATCTAGATTTGGGTAAGTACAGCCAGTACTTGTGACGTTCACACAATGAAGAAATCGCTTAATGATGCTTTTCTCCGAACATATCCTGTGCTTAAAGCAATGCATGACTATAATTGTAAATTACGTGCCACCAAGTGGCTGATTAAATGAGTGGGAACCTTGGGTCAAGACAGACTTTTTGTTAAGGGGTTCTGCCTCACCTCCCTGTTGCATTGGGATAGGTGTCTGGCAGAAGGAAGGTTGCAATACAGGGGGAGAGCATGGCAGCCTGGACCAGAGGGACCCTAGCAGAAAGAGAGTCAAGTTCAAGAAGACAGCAGCTGCAGTGGGAAGGACAAACAGAGGAAAAATTTGGCTGCATGTAGGGAAAACAGCTGCATCCTAGAATTGCATGTCCCCTGACCGTCACCAAACACACACACACACACACACACACACACTCCACTCTTCACCCTCGAGCCAGCAGCCAAGCCCTGCCAATTTTAACTCTAAACCCCTCCTCAGGTCCTTCCCTTCTCCTCATTGCCATGACCACTGCCCTTTTTCAGACTTCGTGGGATCTCCTGAACTCTTTCCCTACAGAGTCCCCTGCCCCTGGCCTCTCCCTCCAGCCCCTCCACTCAATCCCAGAGCAATATATAGAAAAGCAAAACCAACCATTTCACATCCCTTCTAAAAATGCTTCGGTGGCTTCTGTCCTCAAACACCCCTCGCTGCTCTGCAGCTGGCCTCTGGGTCCTCTGCAGGCTGGACATCACCCCCTCTCCCTCCAGAACCCTAGCAGCCTGTCCTCTCCTAGACAGCCACACCCCACTACCTTCATCTAAACTCTTCCCCAGGCCAGCTAGATCTTCCCTGCATTCTTTGCCTGGCTGACTCTACCCAGCCCTAAGGATCTGGTCCATAGAAACTTCCCTTGATTCCCCTCCTGTCCATCAGGGCCCTTGACTAATCCTGTTGAAACCCTCTGTTTCTCGGTCTGTCTCCTCCACTCTTGGACCCTGAGTTCTCAAAAAACAGAAATCATTCATACATCCCTGGCACCAGCACCATGCCTGGCCTGGGATGGTTATCCCAGAAAAGTTGCCTGAACTGACTTGAAGTAGGTGGAGAAGCACTGAGAAATGGGACATCCCAGAGCCAGTCACGAGGAGTGAGATTTGTGGCACCTGGAGAGAAGCGTCCAGAAAAGGTGGCAAAGCCAAAAAAGGAGTGGAGAAGATGGTGGTAGATTCTGGAACAGAAACAACTCAATAAACCAAGCAAGAGAAGATAAGGGCTGTGGCTAAGGGTGTGAGGAAGATGAGAAAGGGGATGATATGAGCAGGTGACCCTATGCCCGGCTGACACCATGTCACAAGCCTCCTATGGACTTTTTTGTTTTTTTCAAAAAGAACTGTTGTAAAATATATGTAACATAAAATGTAGCATTTTAGCCATTTTTAAGTGCATAGTCAGTGACATGACATACATTCAGAAGGCCTTGCTTTTGTGAAAGATAACAGAAATACTGGGAAAATGACAGAAAAAAACAAATATGTACAAAAATGAACCCACATTTTTAAATGTTAAGTTTGGCCGGGTGCAGTGGCTTATGCCTCTAATCTCAGCACGTTGGGAGGCCGAGGCAGGCGGATCTTTTGAGGCCAGGAGTTCAAGACCAACCTGGCCAACATAGTGAAATCCCGTCTCTATTAAAAATTCAAATATTAGCTGGGTGTGTTGGCTCATGCCTGTAATCCCAGCTACTAGGGAAGCTGAGGCAGGAGAATCGCTTGAACTGGGGAGGCGGTGGTTGCAGTGAGCCGAGATTGTGCCACTGTACTCCAGCCTGGGCAACAACAGAGTGTGACTCTGTCTCTAAATAAATAAATAAATAAAAGTGTTAAGTTAGACAGATCTAAAGTACCCTGTCCAATTCCAATCAATGTTTCTGAACTCATCTCACCCTGGCAACAAACATTTGCAGGGTCCTGCGGGAGCGCCTCTGCTCTAACTTCCCTGTTCCTCTGCCCGCCCCCCTGGGGTAGATGTCGCTTTAAGGGTCTTGGTGCATGTTTCTTATTGTGATCCCTCTTCCAAAACCAGGAACCCCTGAAAGTGAGAACTTGTCCCTGGAGGTGGAGAGATGGCCCGTGGAGCGGTGTGAGCTGAGAAATCCTCAGGTCCTCACCATTCTGTAAGCAGAGCGGCTTGGAATTAGCACCAGGCACAAATCTGTCTCCTTTTGGGCTTGTGTGTCAGGCTCATGTTCTCCCCTGGGGTAGCCAGCCTTCAAGAAGGCCCTCAAGGGTCCTGACCTCTCCATATTCACACACTTGCTACGTCACTCCCATACTGAATCACTGCTGGCCCTGTTCGACCCATAGGTTAGGGGGATAGGCCAGGCACGGTGGCTCACACGTGTAATCCCAGCACTTTGGGAAGATGAGGTGGGCAGATTACCTGAGGTCAAGAGTTCGAGATCAGCCTGGCCGACATGGCAAAACCCCGTCTCTACTAAAAATACAAAAATTAGCCGGGCATGGTAGCTCATGCCTGTAATCCCAGCTACTAAGAAGGCTGAGGCAGGAGAATCGCTTGGACCCGGGAGGTGGAGGTTGCAGTGAGTTGAGATCACGCCACTGCACTCCAGTCTGGGTGACAGAGTGAGACTCCGTCTCAAAACATAAAAAAAAAAAATAAAGGGGGATGGACAATGATGACTTCTAAGGCTGGGCAACAAAAGCCTTGCAGGTTCTGCCCAAGTTTCTTGAACCCCTGATCCCACACATTAAGAGGCCCGGTTGCCCTAAAGCAGCCAACACTGGAGACTGCACCCACAGAGACCATAGAGCAAGAGAGAGCGAGAGACAGGGAGAGAGTGAGCATGAGAGCAAGGGGGGCAGGTGCAGCCCCAGCTGTTCCAGCCTCCAGCTGTTCTAATCATTGCAGCTGTGGTCCCAGATGTTGTGGAGCAAAAATGAGTCATCCCTGCTGACCTCTGTCGAGATTGCAGACTCATGACTTTCATGGTCAAAATTGTGTCCTCTCAAAAAATGTGTATGCTGAAGTCCCAACCCACACTACCTCAGGATGTGACTGTACAGGGATGTTAAAGAGGAAATTCAGTTAAATGCAGGTCATTAGGATGGGTCCTAATTCAATAGGACTGGTGGTCCTTATAACAGTAGGAGATTGGGACACAGGTACAGAGGGAAGACCACGTGGAGACACAAGGAGGAGGCAGCTATCCACAGGCCAAGGAGAGAGGCCTCAGGAGAAATCCACCCTGCCAACACCTTGGCCTCAGACTTCCAGCCTCGGGAACTGTAGGAAAATTAATTCCTGTTGTTTAAGCCAGGGGTCCCCAACCCCCGGGCCACAGACTGGAACTGGTCCATGGCCTGTTAGGAACCTGGCCGCACAGCAGGAGGTGAGCAGTAGGTGAGCGAGTGAATCGTCATCTGTACTTACAGCCACTCCCCATCGCTGGCGTTACTGCCTGAGCTCAGCCTCCTGTCAGATCAGTGGTAGCATCAGATTCTCGCAGGAGAATGAACCCTACTGTGAACTGCACATGCCAGGGATCTAGGTTGCACCTTCCTTACGAGAATCTAATGCCTGATGATCTGTCACTGTCTCCCATCACCCCCAGATAGGACCATCTAGTTGCAGGAAAGCAAGCTCAGGGCTCCCACTGATTCTGCATTATGGTGAGTTGTAGAATTATTTCCTTAGATATTATAATGCAGTAATAATAGAAATAAAGTGCACAACAAATGTAATACGCGTGAATCATCCTGAAACCACTGCACCCTCCCACCCCCACCATCAATGGAAAAATTGTCTTCCATGAAACCAGCCCTTGGTGCCAAAAAGGTTGGGGACCATGATTTAAGCCACCTGGTCTGTGATACTTTCTTACAGCAGCCTGAGCAAACTAATGCAATGACAATAGATGAATATTGTTGTTTCAAACCACTAGAGTTTTGGGGTAATTTGCTACACAGCAATGTATAACCAGCATACCCCAATCTCCCAGAAATACGTATTTTTAAATTACTGGCACACAAGAGGCTCTACAACTTCCATAGAAAGGTATTTCATATAGAAAAGTGATCGCAATGTTTTGAAACCTACATTCTTCTTCCTGACACTTAATTGTTATTTTGCTCTGTCCCACTGAGGAGAGAATATGAGGGGGTGGGGTTTCCAGGCACCTGCAGAACAAGCACACACCACAGCCTAGAAGAAAGGGAAGCTGTGACAGAGAACCCTGCCTGCAAGATTCCAGCCTCCCAGGCTGCTATAAAAATGGAGAAGTCAATTGCCGGGCTATAAAAATGCAATGACTATTAGGTCTCTCAATGTGCGAACATCTATTAGCATCACGACAACTGCGGAATTAGGTGAAACAAATGTGCTTCCCAGCCTCCCAGCTGAAACACTGTGAAAGGTTAATTGGATTTCATTTCAAACTCTGTGCACCTCCTAGGAGGTTGCATGGGTTCATAGCAAAACGAGGTGCAGGATGGTGACAGAATTCCGTTCGCCCGAGGTCCAAAATTGCACGTTGCCTATCCCTAAATTGACAAGAATGCCACTGTCAGATTTTGAGCCTTTTTCCACCCAAAGTTTCAAGCCACTAGTGATGAACAGGTGTTCCTGGTCCTTGGCTCAAACATCGAGAAAGACCTCTGAGTTGTGTCTCTTTGTAGAGAAAATAAAAGCAGTAAGAGGTCAGCTAAGGAATTTCCGGAGTCATTTCACTGCTGTGGGTGGGTCCAGGGTTGCCAGTAACATGTGAAATGCATTACTTTCCTCCCAATTTGTGGTTATGTCACAGCCAGCTAAAAAGACTTTGCCAAAACCTCAAGTAGATTTCCAGGGCGGCAAACTAACATGTCCATGATCTGATGAACGGCTTTGAAACTGAGGTGTCAGGAATTTCTGCAGTACCATTCCCAACACGAAGACGTGTCTGGGGCAGCACCCCAAGCCCCTTTTTCCTTTGGGCTCTCCACACTCCTAGCAAGGAGGAAATGTGGCCATCATCATTCAGCCTCATGACTGTAAAACCCATTCAAAAGCTCTCAGTGAGGGTCCTAAAATGTGTGTGATGTCATCTCTTTCTCTGTGTAATCCACTTTGGAATGAGCTGAGGCACCTGTAAGGAATGTTGAATTGCACTGATAACTTGTACAGTTGTAAGCCACTTCCAAACTAGGTTCAAACTCGCTATGAGAAGACAGGGCCAGGTGCAGTGGCTCATGCTTGTAATCCCAGCACTTTGGGAGGCTAAGGTGGGAGCATCACTTGAGCTAAGGAGTTCAAGACCAGCCTGGGAAACATAATGAGGCCCCATCTCTACAAAAAATTTAAAAATCAGCCAGGTGTGGCATGGGGCATGTGCCAGCTACTTGGGAGGCTGAGATGGGAGGACTGCTTGGCCTGGGCGACAGAGTGAGATGCCTTCTCAGAAAAAAAGAAAAAGAAAAACAAAAAAAGAAGACAGCATTTGTTGACCAAGCATCTAGTCCTCACATTTTCTTTGCTACACACAGTTTATGCCGAGTGCAAAGCCACAGGATTTGGCAAAAATCCTAAAGGACGTAGCCATTGGATGTGAGAAAAGAAACTTTGGTTGGGTTAGTCAGGGGATATCCTCGTCCTGAATTTGAGAAGGCTCTAACCCAAGGAGCTCCAGACAGGAAACTGGAAGACAAACGAAGGGAGAATGGAGACTTTGGGAACACCCCGTACCACTCTTAAACCTGGGCAGACAGGGCCCTACCCTCAGCCCTTAACTGTTCCTTCTACCCCCGTGACAGTCCTCATGGAGAGAGGCGTTCCCAAGGCCAAGGGAATACCCCAATCTCCAAGCTCATGCCTCTGCTTCTAGCCCCTGGAATTCTCTGATTAAATTGTCTGGTGAATCACCCCAGGGCCGCCACTGCCCTCATCTCCATTCTGTGGTCTGCAGAGTGGCCCGAGCTATCTAAGTGCACCACGGATGAAGAGTACCCAGGGGCAGGTGTGTGCAGGGGAAGGGAGGGGATGGAGGCCCCTGTGATGCGGACGGTGGAGAGACAGGCCATGTTCTGAGCTCTGCCATGCCTCTTCCAGGAGTTCACGAACGATGAAGCCTTTAGCCACAAGGAGGCCGTGGGAGAACCCGCCCCATTTCTCTCCCCTTCTTCCCTACTCCATCACCCGCAAGACAACAGACTGAAACTTTATGTTCTCATTTCATCCTTCTATTCTTTACTGTCTAACACAAGTGAAATGTTCTGTGTCTCATTTCAAAAGCAAACTTTACTCTTTTCCTGTGTCCCTGGACTGATTTCTTTTCTTGCCAGTTATTGACCCTTGGTGGAAAACATAGCACACCCCACCGAGTCTCTCGTCTCTTTTACTGGCTAGTTGCGTGTGAATAATGAAATGTGCTTCATGGCTGGGAGGAGCCCTGTCCCTGGAGGGGTGAAGCCAGACCCGGATAAGTCACAGCTGAGCCACAGCAACTTGAGTAACCCTGGAGTTTGTATTCCCATATCCCTCATGACCCTCGGAGGGACAGGGGGACTCCATAACTTGCTCATATTCTGCAGATATTGCAGAGTAAAGCCAGTAACCCAACCCAGATTGCTTCCCAGATGGGAATAAGAGAAAAAGATTTGAATAAAATCACATGGCTAATTCAAGAACCAGATCGAAATAGAATAAAATTAAACTGGAACTAGGATTTGGGAGAAGAAAATAGTACTTTTTGTGTGTCTGTGCCAGAGCCTCAGCAGGGCAGGCTTGAGGTATGAGATTTAATTTGCAAAGCCACAAAGAATCCGCTAGTTCAAATTTCCTCCACTCCTCACTTTTTGTTCCAAGTCAGAAGCCACCAAAGCTGGCAGCCATCCCCAGGCAGGTCCACTGGATGCTATGGAGAGAGGGACCTCTAGTGTTGAGATACTTTTCTGTCATCCAGCAGCACGATCTGCTCTGGTCATTTTCTATTTATCTGTGATTTTTACAACACTGTTCCTCTGAGAAAAACCTCTATTTAAATGCCTAAAAGGAGAAGTTTTCTTTCACTTCTGAGAAAACTTTAAGAAATATAGGAATGGCAACATATAGGCTGTAACAAGATTAAGGAAAGTCTTAAGTAACCAAAAAATATGTGTTAAGCGTGTGGTAGCGTGTGCCTGTAGTCCCAGCTACTCAGGAGGCTGAGTCAGGACGATCACCTGAGGAGGAGATTTCGAGGCTGGAATGAGCTGTGATCACACCACTGCACTCCACTCTGCTCTGGGTGAAAGACAGGCCCCATCTCAAAAAAAAAAAAAAAAAAAAGAAAGAAAGAAAAGAAAAAAATAGAGGTGGGGAGCCTATTAAATCTTCAACCCTGGAATAGGTGCTGTATTAGTCTGTTTTCACACTGCTATAAAGATACTATCCAAGAGTGGATAATTTATAAAGGAAAGAGGTTTAATTGACTCTCAGTTCCACCTGGCTGAGGAGGCCTCAGGAATCCTACAGTCATGGCAGAAGGTGAAGGAGAAGCAAGCACCTTCTTTACGTGGAGGCAGGAGAGAGCAGTGCAAGCAGAGAAACAACAGACACTTATAAAAACCATCAGATCTTGGCCAGGTGTGGCGGCTCATGCCTGTAATCCCAGCACTTTCGGAGGTTGAGGTGGGCGGATCACTTGAGGTAAGGAGTTCAAGACCAGCCTGGCCAACATGGTGAAACCCTGTCTCTACTAATAATACAAACAAAAAAAAATTAGCTGGGTGTGATGGCGCATACCTGTAGTCCCAGCTACTCAGGAGGCTGAGGCAGGAGAATCACTTCAACCCAGGGGCAGAGGTTGCAGTGACCCAAGATGGCACCACTGCACTCTAGCCTGGTGACAGAGCAAGGCTTCGTCTCAAAAAACAAAAACAAAAAACCATCAGATCTCATAAGGACTCACTATCATGAGGCCTGACCTCTGCAAGCTCTACTGTAACTGACCCATCCCACCTGACCAGAGTCCAGCTAAGGAGTCTGGGGTCTCTCCTGAAGGCAAATGAGAACCATGGAACTAGGGAGGACCAAGACAGGATGTCCTTAGGGTCCCCCATAGGGAGATCAAGAGGCATTTTTTCAGGACATTGGAGGACAAGATAGGGAGTAAGGTGATAAGATTTTCATTTTTTAAATACTAACAGGTGATTGTAGGAAAGATGGATTGAAGGGGCACAGCAGTCTTCTTTGCATAATTGCAATCACACACCACTGAGAGACTCTTGAATTCGATTTGGGGGAACTGTATCAACCAGAAAAGACCTGGAGTAAATATTGTTTTGGTTATCATTCCCAAAACAATATTACAATAAAACTTCCCATTACTCTCTAGAATTAATGATAATAGTAATAACCACCAAATCACAAATATTTATTGTGCATTTAGAATATGCAAGGCCTGGTTCTAAGAGACTTACATGGAAACCCTTACGAGAGAGACTCCCCATTTAACAGATAAAGAAATCAAAGTTCCCAGAAGCTAGGTAATTAGCCAAGTTCATGTAGCTACCCAATAGGGGAACTCGGATTTTTCAGACCCTCAAGCCCACTTTTTTAACCCTGTATTATCTTCTATTTTCTTACTATTATTCAGGGCCCCTTGTTGATGATGAACACTCTTGCTAGAATGCAGGCCACTGTGTTGTCTGAGAGATTATACTACTGGGCATGGGGCAGGAGGAAGAGTCAGGTGATATCTTTGTTGCCAACGTGTTAAATGAAATCTGGAAAGTGTTCAGTGCTAACAGAACAGTGTTATCTGTTTCATAATATGCTGAACATGAATCAGAAGAATATAAAAAGACAACTTCAAGGCCAAATGGAAGCAAAACTTACAAGATCCCTCCCACCCTCCCCGTTATCCTATCAGGGATCCTATCTGTGATCAGAGCATCTGGTTTGGGTGCCAGCAGGAGGTGCTAAACCAGGGGGGAATTATGAAAGGGTCAAAGAGAAAAGGGATTGTTTTCTTCAACAGAGCTTTTATGAAAAGTTCCCTTTGAGCTAGTCTTCCGCCATATCCATAATCTGCTCCAACATGGCAGCTGGTATGAGGAGTTCTGTAAAACATCCTAGTCATTCTGGAAGCCAGGGAAGTCTCTGGCTTCTTGACAATAACTCAGGACTCTGAATTACTAACGGAAAAAGGAGGAATTCTGAGAGTAGCAAGCAGGACATTCATTAAGTCTGCCCATGGGTAATAGCTTCGCTTTAGAATTGGAAGCCTCTCAAAGTCCTGAAATGCACTTCAAGAGCTGACAATGTCCAGGGCAATTGGGGCAATACCAAAGCACTTTGCGGCCATTCTCCAGAAGTCAAATGGCGAAGCGAGAACAGATTCTTGCCCTGCTCACTAGATAGAAGACCTTGTACTGAGGCCCGTGAGCAAAATTCTATTGTCGTGACACTCTATTACTTCCCAACAAAAATGAGTTCTTCTCTTTTTTTTTCTCCTCTCTGTCTTTTCTGTTACCTCCTTCCTTCCTTCCTCACAAGCTTTTTTTCTGGGGGTGGAGGTGGTGGGGGGGGGCCTTATGCCTCTTCCCTGGAGGAATTCCGGTACCAGTAGTACCAGCATGTTGATCACCCGCAAGGCTAGGAAGATGGCTAACCCTTGGCGTTGCCCAAATGCTGTTTCAGAAGGTCAGCCTTCGTATGCTGGTGTGCTCAGCCCGCCTCGGAACCTTCTTTCCCGCTTTAACACTCCTTGGTACTTAAATTCTTTGTGGAGCAATTACTTTCCACCTTGAGCAGTTCGTTTCTACTTGAATAGGCAACTGGAGGTAGTCAAAGCGAGCTGAAACAATCGTTTGCTATTGTAAAGCTCCCTTCATCCATACGCTTACCATTCATCGCACTGGAAAATAACAGAATGGCAAAGAGCGATTGCTGGTATTAATCGAATCATGTCAGCCGAGGACAGACCCAACCAAACACAGCCATTGGGAACTATTGTGTCGCCTTACTGTCTCTGAAGGATTGTCCAGCTGGTAGATCTGAGCAATGTGCTCATAAACAAAAGCCTGTACTCAGAGAGGCACTGCAGACACCAAGAAGCCTGACCGCTGACCGCAGGGCTTCGCCTTCTGACACGCTGACGTCTCCAGTGGTTTTTTTTGTTTTTTTTTTTTTGAGCAGAGTCTTGCTTTATTGCCCAGGCTGGAGTGCAGTGTCGTGATCTCAGATCACTGCAACCTCTGCCTCCCAGGTTCAAAGGATTCTCATGCCTCAGCCTCCCAAGTAGCTGGGATTACAGGTGTGCCCCACCACGCCCAGCTAATTTTTTTTATTTTTATTTATTTATTTATTTTCCTCCTAGGCGGAGTCTTGCTCTGTCGCCCAGGCTGGAGTGCACTGGCGCGATCTCGGCTCACTGTCATCTCTGCCTCCTGGGTTCAAGCAATTATCCTGCCTCAGCCTCCCAAGTAGCTGGGATTACAGGCATGCACCACCACACCCGGCTGATTTTTGTATTTTTAATAGAGACGAGGTTTTACCATCTTAGCCAGAATGGTCTCTGAACTCCTGACCTCAGGTGATCCACCCACCTCGTCCTCTCAAAGTGTTGGGATTACAGGCGGAGCCACTGTGCCAGGCCTATTTTTAGTAGAGACAGAGTTTCACTATGTTGGCCAGGCTGGTCTCGAACTCCTGACCTCAAGTGATCTGCCTGCCTCAGCCTCCCAAAGTGCTGGGATTACAGGTGTGAGCCACCATGCTCAATCCATCTCCAAGTTTTTTAGAGGGCTGATTTGTTAACTAGAAGGTTGATTGAGTACCAAGCAATAAAATGCAAGGTATTTTTAATTCAGTCATGAACATCTACTAAAATTATAAGAAAGTTGTTTTGTGAATCCCACACTAAAGAAAGGGAAGGGAAGAATGTGGTTAACTCAGCTTAGCTGGTTACCCGTCTCAGCGATCACAGATGATAAATGAAAAGGGAATCAAGTTCATACATTCAGCAAATTTTTTTAAGAGACAGAGTCTTGCTGTTGCCCAGGCTGGAGTGCAGTGGTGTTATCACAGCTCACAGCAGCCTCAACTTCTAGCCTCAAGCGATCCTCCCACCTCAGCCTCCAAGTAGCTAGGACTAACAGGTGCATGCCACCACACCCAGACAACTTTTTTTTTTATTTTTTTTTTTGTAGAGACAGAGCCTCACTACGTTTCCCAGGCTGGTCTCAAACTGCTGGGCTCAAGCATCGGCCTCCCAAATCCCTGGGATTACAGGCATGAGCCACCATTCCCAGCCACATTCAGCAAATATTGATCGAGGGCTTCTGCATGCAAAATGTTGTTCTAGGTGCGGAGGAGAAAGAAGTTACCAAACAAAGACCCTGCCTTCCCTCTTGGAGTTTATTTACATTGAGGAGAAAGACAAAAATATATATATATAAATATATAATACAATGTCAGGGAGTGACAAACGCCAAGAAAAAAAAAATAAAGCAAGGAAAGTAAGCGTGGGCAATGGTGGGAAGATGAGACACAGGAACGGTCCCTCTCAGGAGGGGACATGTGAGCAGAGACCTGAGTGAAGCGAGGAGATGAGCTGTGTGAGTACCTGGGGGAGGAGCCAGCCCTGCAGTGGGAAGGGTTGTGCAAAGGCCCTGGGGCAGCACCCTTGGCATGCTTAAAGGAATGGGCTTGGTTTCTTAACAAACATATGGTGGCAGACTTGGTGCAGCCAAATGAGTGCTTTACCCTCCAAGTAATGAGGGTGCATGTATTATAATGAGGCTGCCGCTTTTGGAATCCCCCTTTAGAATCAACCTTAAATTGCTATTTACATCCCCCTCCTCCCCAACTCCCACTCAAATAACCAAAGATCATCAAAAGAGACAGAAATAAATAGTGCCAGGAAATAGCAGAGAGGGCCATCAGCAGGCCAGAAACTTTGAGAAAACGTTGGATAGTGTGAGGTAGATGGGATCAAATTGACAGAAAAATTGATCAGGGCTGACTGACTGGTAATTCAGAGTCGGCCAGGGAGGCTCGCTGAGAAATGAAAGAACTTCCCCGACAGAGTCCTGAGGAGGAACCCCCAGCTCAGCTCTGACTGGAGGTCAGAGTGAGCCGAAGACACATTTAGAAAGGGATCAACAGGAAAACGTCTCTAATTGCACAGGTGGTCAGTCCACGTCCCCAGCTGCAGGTGGGGTGGACGTTAAAATTCAAGTCCTAATGTCAATTGTGGGTGGGGAACCAAGAGAATGTGGTACCCTGGCTAGCCTGTGTGTGCCACAGCAAATGGAAAAGGGAACGTAATTTATAACAGCTTAGCATCTGTGTTCACTTGGTGAACGTTGATTACACGAATTGGGTCACTCCTGTCATACCCAACTAAAACAGAGTTGAGAAGCCAGGGCGTGGGGAATGCACTCTTGACACATAACATAGAGGGTTGCTCCAAGAATGTCATTCTCTGCAAGCTCAGCTGCTGAAACTGCCTGCTGGATCCCCAAACCAGTCGAATCTAATGGCTACGAAACAACCTGCTGGGACTCTAAAACTAGTTTTACCTGCTGCCACCACTTGCCTATCAGAAAGTTCTAGCTGTGCAAAATTTTACTAGTGCCATTGAACTTCCTTGAAGGACAATACATAACATTTATCTCTCTTTTACATATGAAACCTCTAACCTTCTCTTTGTTCTTTGGACATACCAAAGACCACCTGGTCTGCATGTATGCCCCAAATTGCAATTTTTGCTTCCCCAATAAAATGTCCTAAATGTAGAGATTCATCTCTATATTTTATTTGACTTTGACCACTTCTTCCCTATTTCCTACCCCTAACCACATCCAGAAGATCTCAAGTAGATGGATGGGATGGGGATGAACCAGCTTTTGTCACCTTCCTGAGACCCCCAACCAGGGAGCAGCCGACTGCCCTCCAAGCTGTCTTGGGTAAAAGGGAGCCTGTCCCCAAAGGAACCCCTGCGTGCACCCTAGGCACACAAACACCAGCCACCAGTCTGTCCCCAGGCCACACGGTCCTACGGGAAGCCACCTGCAGCCTTCTCCTGCTCCCTCAGCAGACCCAGAACTGCCCTGTCATTCAGTAGGAGAATCTGTCTTTGTCCTGGTAGCTTGAATGGTGCCAACTCCATTTATGTTTTCTATTTGTATTTTCTTCGTGTTTTTCTTTTCCTTTCCTAACATATATGGGGTTTATTACATTTTTCATTGTTCTTTTCCATATTCATTTTGAAGTTCTACATCCTATTTCTATTCTACTAGAATTTTACTAAATTTTTAGCTAACTTAATTCAACACAATATTTTTGCATCATTAATAATTAAATAATATGTATAATCCCCCTTTCAACAAGTCTAACAAGATGAGGTGTTTGCAACCTTTTGTAGCCCCCTCCTTTTGATGGCTCCTTGAATTTAGTTCCAAGATTATAATTATTATTATGGGGCTTCTTTTATTTTGCACCGTATACCCTTTTTATCTTCTAATAGACTTTATGCTTTTTAGCAGTTTTAGGAACACAGTAAAATTGAGCAGAAAGCAGAGAAAGTTCCCATATACCCCCATCCCCACATATACACAGCTTTCTTCATCATCAACATCCTGCACCAAAATGGTACATTTGTTATCATCAATGAACCTACGTTAATACATCATTATCATCCAAAGTCCATAGGTTACATTAGGGATCACTCTTGATGTTGTACATTCTATGACTTTTGACAAATATATCATGACATGTATCCACCCTTATAGCATCTTACAAAACAGTTTCGCTGCCCCCAAATCGTCTATGTTCCACCTATTTATCCTTCTTTTTCCCCAACCCCTGGCAACCGCTGATCTATTTACTATCTTCTATAGTTTTGCCTTTTCCTGAATGTCATATAGTTGGAATCACACAGTATGTATGTAGCCTTTTCAGATTGGCTTTTTCACTTAGTAATATACATTTGAGGTTCCACCACGCCTTTGTTGGCTTGATAGCACCTTTTCTTTTCATCACTGAATAATATCCCATCGTCTGGACATACCACGGTTTATCCATTCATCTATGGAAGAACATCCTGGTTGCTTGCAAATTTTGTCAATTATGAAGAAAGTTGCCAGAAACATCTGTGCATTGGTTTTTGTGTGGACATAAGCTTTCAATTCCTTTGGGTAAATACCAAGGAGCGTGAACACTGGATCATATAGTAAGAGTATGTTTCATTTTGTAAGAAACTGCCAAACTGTCTTCCTAAGTGGTTGTGCCATTTTTGCATTCCTCCAGAATGAGTGAGAATTGCTGTTGTTCCAAATCTTCGCCAGCATTTGGTGTTAGTGTTTTGGATTCTGACCATTTCAATAGGTGCGTAATAGTATTTCATTTTTTGAATTTACAATTCCCTAATGACATATACTGCTTATTCTTTCAAATATTTTGAAAATGTGTTAAACCTCACAAACTATATTATCAACAACATTTAAATGTGTTAATGGTTTTATTGCTCACTATATAATGTAGCATTTATTTCCCTTTTAAAAGTTTATTCGTTTATTCCACAAACATCGACTGAGTGCCTGGTGCGTGCCCTGTGTGAAAATCTATAGTTACAAACTGACAAAACCTCTGTCTTCATGGAGCTTCCCTCCCCATAAAAGCTTTAAATTATTTTGTATTTGGCTAAAGTATACCCTTACGTAATTTGTTTGTGGAATTTCTTTGTTTGGTTGGTTGTTGCTGTTGTTCTTCCCGAAATACTCTATTCTAGAAGGAAACATAGCTCATTCCCTGGACCCCTCTAGGTCTTCGCTCAAACGTCACCTTCTCAGTGAGCACTACCACGGCCACATCACGTAAAATTGCATCCTCCTCCCCACAGTGCTCCCCGTTTCATCTCCTCCATAATATTTCTAACACACAACACATCATATTTCATGTAAGACATGAATGTTGACGCACACTATTACGTTTTATGTCAACAAAAGAGAAGGGCTGCTAACTGAGTCATGGCCTTGACATTAGGTCGCACTGATGCGGGGCAGCTGAGCCCCATCATGGAGCTTAGCCCACAAGGGTTCTTGGCTTTGCCCAGGAAAGAATTAAAGGGCTAGCCAAAAGTAAAAGAAAACAGTTTTAGCGTTACAGCTTTGTGACTGCCCCCGCAGAGCAGGGGCTACCCAGTAGGCAGAGAGTAGCAGCTCAGGGCAGGGCAATTTTGCAGCCATATTTATATCCACGTTTAGCTGCATGCAGATTAAGGAGTGGTTTATGCACGGGAGGGGTAGTAACTTTTGGATCGTTGGGTGCCGTGGAAAGAGGCAGTACCTCCCGAGTATTGCCACGGCAACAGTAAATTGACCTGGTACACTGGTGGGTGGGTCTGATTGAATGCTGCTTTCATCCTGGCCCTGTTTTAGCTAGTCCTCCATCTGATCTGGTGCCCGAGCTCCACCTCTGGAAGTGAGTCCTGCCTCTTACCTCAACACCTCACCAATTTTTTTTTTTTACTAATTTGGAGATTTTAAGAAACTTCTCATGCCTTGAAAACCTTTGCATGTGATAGGCAGTCCTTTTGCAAACATAGCTCAGTAGTAAGACATGACAAAGCTTCACCCTCTTGTGGGTATCTTCTTTTCTTACAGTGTCAAAACATGACTGGTTGTTTATAAGGAAACACGGAATTGTGGTCACTCTCCCAAAGATGAATACTTGCTTTTGGGTTTTCATGCCTCTCCATGTACACAATAACTTTTTGTTTCAATTTCAGATCATCATGGAATCTTTTTGAAGACATTTGAATGGCAAAATAAATCCTTTACGCATAGTACTGGCAAAGAGCCCAGCTGAGCTGAAGCAGGAACACTATGAGCAGCTTTTCTCAGGTTTGCAACTTCGGGGGAAATGGCAATTCCTTAAAGGCAGCTGCCCGGCCAGCAGCAATGATAAGATGCCAGCGATTATAGAATGCACCCCAGTTTCAAAGTTGCTAATGTGAAACATCATGCTTCTAAGAATCAACAAAATATAGTAATGTAGTCACTTTGTCTATTATCTAGCTGCCTCTACTAGTTAGCAAGCTCTGTGATGATGACAGTAAACTTGGTGTATCTACTGATACCTCACCAGTGCCTATAACAGGACTTGGCCCATAGTACCGAGAACTGGAGGATGACCACAGTTCCATGTTTTCTTATAAACAACTAGTCAAGTTTTGACACTGTAAGAAAACAAGAGACCTCCGACCAAGTGAATGGACCCCCTTCTGGCTAAGGGAATCTCAGAAAAAGCTTAAAAATGAAGTTCCTGGCCATGACGGAAGAGGAGGTCAGACACATCTTGTCATACCCCTTCCCTTTTGTGGTTTAGCCACAACAACTGAGCAGCATTCACGTTAAAATAGAAATCATCAGACTGATGGAATACGGATGCTTTGTGTCCATAAGATGCCAAATTATGAACAGGACCTAAAGCCTTGCCAGGCAAGGGTTAACCCACACACCCTACACTTTAAAAGAATAAACTATGTTCTAACGGCCACAAGGTTTCATTTTTCTCTAGCAGCTAAACAAACACTGGCCTTGACATAAGCAATATGAAAACAATTGCAGCCAGGTGCAGTGGCTCACACCTGTAATCCCAGCACTTTGGGAGGCAGAGGCGGGCAGATCGCCTGACGTCAGGAGCTCGAGACCAGCCTGGTCAACATGGCAAAACCCCGTCTCTACCAAAAATACAAAAATTAGCCAGCTGTGGTGGCGGGCACCTGTAATCTCAGCTACCCAGGAGGCTGAGGCAGGAGAGTTGCTGGAACCCAGGAGGCAGAGGCTGCAGTGAGCTGAGATCGCACCACTGCACTCCAGCCTGGGCAACAAGAGCGAGACTCAATCTAAAAAAAAAAATTTTGCAGCTCGTATACTTCCAGATGCTGATTAACTGACCCCCATCCCACCAGCCATCACTACAGCTTTGATTGGAGAAGAGATTGATTTCAGTAACTTTGTCCTGATCAGAGGCTGCTGACCATGGACTGGTTGTGGCCGGTTTACAGAGGCTGTGCACTCAGTGCCAGAGGGAAGCTAGGGAGGAGAGAAAGAAGGAAGGAAGGGAGGGAGGGAGGGAGGGAGGGAGGGAGGAAGGAAGGAAGGAAAGAAGGGAGGGAGGGAGGGAGGGAGGGAGGGAGGGAGGGAGGGAGGGAAAGGTTTACTACCTATACACAGTAAGAAGTCCACTCACTGATGCAATTGAATCTTGGTGTCCCTGCTTCACCTTTTGATGTATAGGGTCTAACTTGAATACACTTAAATGATAAGTCTCTGCCCCAAAGTGAACATGGAATACAGATAACATGCATGTTTGCTTATCATGCATGTGCCCTCGCTTTGTGATAATGCTTACCTTTTCCTGTAATCTGTTGAATATATATACTTGACCAACCCATTCAACATAAATTCCTGTTTCATTTCCTCCAAGTGCTTGCCTTTGGGTTGATAATGTTATTTTTCAGTCTTTTACGCTATTTCCACTGAATAGCATATTAGGCTGTGCTTCCCAGCCAGTCAAGATGACCACCTTGCAGGCTATAACCCTTTATAATAAATAAGGTCTCCTTTCCAAATGTATAGATTGGGTGATTTTTAAGTTGACAGTATGCAATTGACTGTTTTTTAAGCGAATGCACAGATGAGACAGGATTTTACACCTGCCCTGTATAGCTGGAAAGCCACAATCTCCCACTGCCTCTGTGGCACATGGCATTTCTTTCCAGATTGGAAGGCAATTGCATGTCATAGTCACTCTGCTTTGCTCCCTGACCCTTTGGCTGGCTGAAAGACTCTTTTCCAGTAAAAGAGGGAACAGTGGCCTGACACATGTCATCCAAAAGATGATTGATGATTTTCTAGGCTGCTATGGGGTTTTTAGCAAATTCTTGTAGAATCAAGTGTGAAGGCCACAGAAGCTTCAACCACAACACTCTTGTCTTTATAAATCAAAACAAGAGCAGAAGAAAGAATTAAAGGACAAAGGAAAAGGAAAGAGAAGGAGGGAAGGAAGGAAGGAAGGAAGGAAGGAGGGAAGGAGGGAGGGAGGGAAGGAAGGAAAAGGAAAGGAAAGGAAGAGGAAGGGAAGGAGGGAGGGAAGGAAAGGAAGGAAAGAAAGGAAAAGAAAGGAAAGGAAAGAAGAGTTACTACCTATACACAGTAAGAAGTACACTTGCTGATGCAATTGGATCTTGGTCTGATGGGTTCACGAGGAGGCAAAGATGTTAATTCCCGGGGCACTTGGATGTTTCAGAAGCCAAGGAAGTTCTCAAGCAACCCACGAAGAGCTGCAACCCTCATCAGGAAAAATTATCCAGGCTGTTAACCTCCTGGGCTTCCGAGGCATATATCTGTGCCTGCCTGTCCCCAGATGGTATGCCTGGAGTGTGGGAAGACGGGCTTCAGAATTATTCAATTTAATAAACCGCTAAACAAAAAGGAAAAGGGAAAACATATTTCTCACTGGCTGCACATTGCTTTAAATCCTTGTTCTTGTGGTTTATATTTTATGGAAATCTGTGTTTGGGAAAACACAAGGAGTGTCCTCCATGAACAGATACTGTTCTTCTTCTATACTCATGACACAAAAATTTGTTTCTACAGCCATCGTGGGAGGTGCTCCTAGTACCTCCTTCAGATCTAATGCAGGTGTTTGAAGCCTAATGATGCAGGACATCTGTTTTAATTACCTTTACAGCTGTCCAAACTCACCTGTTATACAGTATGTACATTTCACTTTAATAATGATATATATAATGTGCTATTTCACGTTAATTAGCACAACAGCTTTTCATTTCAATGCCAACAGAATCTTGAGCCTTTAAGGTCTTAATCTCAACTAACTCAAGCCTAAGGTTATTTATGACTTTATTGCTTTGTGCTTTTGTTACTTTTTTCCACTGAAAATTCACAAATTAGCAAGCTAAAGAAAAAGTCTCTTCATTCAGGGATTCTGAAAGTGTGGTTGGGGCAAACCAATAATCAAAGCCTGGACACTTGCCCTCACATTTGTCTCATTCAACAGGATTCAGTGAGCCCCTGCTAGAGGCTATGGCTGAGCACCATGCCAGGCACTGGGGCTGCAAAATGCATGAGGCATGACGAGTGACTTGGGAGGGAGGAGGGACTTAAATGATAAAGTCTTTGATTTGAAAGAATTTAAATTTTTCTTACTCGATGTTTATCATTTTCCTCACGTGATGCTCTTTTCAAAGAACACATCCTTCCTATTAAAACAATAATAAAATCCTTTACAGGGAAAGCTGATTGGACTAGGACATGGCTGCATAGATTCTACCTCATCAAATGGTCCAAAGGCCTTTCTTCCAAATTTCTGGCAGGAGCATCCTAAAGTACCGTCTCCAAGAACAAAGGACATTCCAACTTACAGTGGGCACACTCCAATGTCTCCTAGCTCTCCAAAGCAGAAACATAGTTTAAACATTTAAATCAGATGTGAAAAGTGAGCTTAGGGCCAAAAGAAATTTGCGCTGATAAAGTGAAAGTGAAAAGTAATTTGATATGCGTGGGTTATCCTCCGCTTCACCCCCATTTGTTTAGCTTTTATGGGAATGCGGTTTTTCAAGGGAATTCCAAATGGGAATTTCCTATAAGGAGATATTTGTGGTCTCTTAGCCTCATGCTAGGGGACCGGTACAAGAAGATGAAGACAAGGGTGTCTTGGGTTTACATTGACAAACATGGTAACTCCAATAAACCTTCTACAGATTTATCACAACTGTTGCCAGTGATATTGATTTTTAAAACTCATAGGTAAAGCAAATCTTATCTAAATCCTTTTGCTGCAATATTCATGCACCTAATTGTCTTACCCTTGTCTCTTGGAAAGTAAAATTGTATTTACTTCACTGTGTATTGGCATTCATCATACCCCATGGGGAACACTAGTTGATCACCAGGATGCCATTATAGAGTAGAGGGAAAGGCATCTCTCTGAGATGAAAGTAGAGATCCTTTCTTTCAAAACCATCCTCTTGTGAAAACCCCCTGGTTTGATTCTTTGAACTAGTCCCTGGCTTCCTTCTCTTTTCCAGATGTTTCAGTCTCCACTTCCTTGATGACCAACCTTTTACTTCCTACTTATAACATGAATCATAGGGTTTGCTAGTCACTGAATGACAAGTCAGAGAGATCCAAAGCATGAGAAGGATTAATGTGCTGTTGCTGGCCAAAGAGAGGCCTCTAGGATCAGGGAATGACCACACACACACACACACACACACACACACACACACACACAGGCAACATACATAGAAACTGACAGCAAATCAATGAAATAGAGACCTCAGTCCTACACCCACAAGGAACTAAATCCCGCCAATGAGCTAAATGAGTTTGGAATGAATTCATCCACAAAGCTTCAGATAACAGCCCAGCCCAGCCCAGCCCAGCTAACATCTTGACTTAGGCCTTGTGAGAGCTTAAGCAGAGAAGCCAGTTAAGCCCATCTAGACTTCTGACCTATAGGATTGTGAGCTAAAAACTGAGTGATATTTTACATTGCTAAGTTTGCGGTGATTGTTACAGAGCAACAGAGATTAACACAATATTGGCCAGGTGCAGTGGCTCACACCTGTAATCCTAGAACTTTGGGAGGCCAAGGCAGGTGTATCACTTGAGGCCAGGAGCTCGAGACCAGCCTGGCCAACATGGTGAAACGCCATCTCTACTAAAAATACAAAAATTAGCCATACATGGTGGTGGGCTCCTGTAATCCCAGCTACTAGGGAGGCTGAGGCAGGAGAATCGCTTAAACCCAGGAGGCAGAGGTTGCAGTGAGCCGAGGTCACACCACTGCACTCCAGCTTGGGCAACAGAGCAAGATTCCATCTCAAAAAAAAAAAAAAAAAAGAAAGAAAGAAAGAAAGAAAGAAATTAACACAGCATCCATACAAGTGAAATTCTTAGGTCATACTGTGTGCACACGCTCAACATTGTAAAGTAGTACCGATTGTTTTCCAAAGTATTACAGCAATATTTACTCCCACCCCCAGTGTACAATGTGCTAGTTGTTCATATTCTTATCAACACATAATATTGTCAGTTGTTTAAAATTTTCAAATCTGGTGTATGTGTAATGGTATTACACTATGGCTTTAATATGCATTTTTATGATTACTAATGAGACTGACCATTTATTTCTTATATATTTTGTAGCCATTGAGTTTTCTTTCTTTTGTGCAATATTTGTTCACATCTCTTAACCCAACTTTTATTGGGTTCTTTTCTGTTATGCATTGATAAGATTTCTTTAAATATTCGACCTATGTGTCCTTCGTCAATTATTATTTCGCAAATATCATCTTACAATTTTTGTCTAGTGAAATATTTTGCTATTTCAAAGTCATGAAAATATTATTTTATAAATGCATTATACTTTTGCTTTCATATTTAGGTTATTTAATCCACCTGGAATTGAATTTTGAAGATGGGTTGTGGTAGGATCCAATTATATTTTTTTCCAGCTGGCTAACTGATTGTTTTTGCAGCATTTATTCAAATATCAGTTCTTTTCCCTTTCATTTGCAGTATCAATTGTGTTGTATGTCCAGTGACAATATCTGTGTAGATCTGGTTTTTGCACCCCATTCTGTTCCATTGTTCTATTTTTTTTAATTTCTGCATCCATACTACACAATCTTAATTATTGTATTTTTATACCATATCTTGATATCTTATAGGCCTAGCCTTCCTAGGCTGGTTTCTTTTCTTTGGCTGTACTTGGTCCTTTATGTTTCCATATAAGTTTAAAATTTGCTTATAAAGTTACAAACACACACATACACACACACACACACACACACACACACACCCTTTTGGGATTGCTTTGAGTGTATAAGTCAATTTGGAGAGAATATGTTCTAATCCATAAACATAGTATGTTTCTCCACTTACTTAGGACTTCTTTCATATTGGTCAATAAAGATTTTTAAAAGGCTTATAATTTTTAGAACCTTTGTGCTATTCTTTTACATATAAAGTAAATTAAAACATTTTATAATGCACAGAAAGGCAACAGAATGGAGAAACTTTTGAGGACTTATGAAACCTTTTCCTTATCTTTTTATAAGGAAACTGTATATATCTATTGCTGTTTACTCCTTTAATAATATTTTTTAAATTATTTTTATTTTATATATTTAAGGTGTACAACATGATATTTTGATATACATATTCATAGTGAAAGGACTATTTACAGGCAAGAAAATTATCCTATTCATCACATTCCATTGTTACTCTGCGTGTGAGAGAGAAAGAGTACCTAAAATCTCTCTTGGCAAATGTTCAGTATACAATACAGTATTATTAACTACATCCTCATTCCTCACGTTAGTTCTCTAGATATTTTTATTCTACCAAACTGCAAATTTGTAGCCTTGGACCTACTTCTCCCCAATTTCTTTTCCTCTTTACCCCTAATAACTACTATTAGACTCTCTGTTTCTGTTTATTTGACTTTTTAAATGCTTTTTAGTGCTATTCTGGTATCTTTTTTAAATTAATAAACTTTATTTTTTAGAGTGGTTTTAGGTTCACAGCAAAAAAAAAAAAAAAAAGGCAACTCTTTCGTTTCATTTTCCAAATGTTTGTTGCCAGTATATAAAAAGACAATAGATATACCTAATGCTAGATGACGAGTTAGTGGGTGCAGCGCACCAGCATGGCACATGTATACATATGTAACTAACCTGCACAATGTGCACATGTACCCTAAATCTTAAAGTATAATAAAAAAAAAAAGATTTTCTTATATTGGTATTATACCCATAATCCTGATAAACTTTTTATTAAATCTAATAAGTTTTATACAAATTTGCTTCTATTTCCCATATATACATCATGACATCTACAAATAATAACAATTTTGTTTCTTTACAATCCTTATACTTTTACTTTTCTTGCCTTACTGTACTTTCTAAGACCTCCATTATAATGATTATTAGAGATCTCGGCCAGGCACGGTGACTCAGGCCTGTCATCCCAGAAGTTTGGGAGGCCAAGGTGAGAGGACTGCTTGAGCCCAGGAGTTCAAGACAAGTCTAGGCAACATGGGGAAATCCCATCTCCACAAAAAAGACAAAAGTAGCCAGGTGTGGTGGTGCACGCCCGGTTGTCAGCTACTCTGGAGGCTGAGGTGGGAGGATTGCTTGAGCCCAGAGATTGCAATGAGCCAAGATCACATCACCACACTCCAGCCTGGGCAACAGAGTGAGACCCACTCTCAAAAAAAAAAAAAGAAAGAAAGAAAGAAAGAAAGAGAAAAGAAAAAAGATTGTTAGGACCCTTCCATCATTATTCATCTAAAAAGAAATATTTTCACCTTTTCACCATTAAGAATGACAACTGTGGCAGAATTTATGTTTTGTTTTGTTTATTTTTTAGGTATAAGTTATGTTAAGTGAATTAGTTTGAGAAGGATTTTATTAAAAATCACATGTGATATTGAATTTTATTAAATATTTGTCTATATCTATTGAAATAATCATATAATTTTTCTCCCTTAATCAAATACTTTAGAAAATTACATTAACTGATGCTCGAAGTCACACTAGCCTTGCATTCCTGGAATACACAGACTTCGTTATGATCATCCCTTTGAGATGTTGCTGGATTTGGTTTGCCAATATATTGCCTAGAATTCTTGCATTCATGATCCTAAGTGTGGTCGGCCAGTAATTTTCCTGTCTTCTACTATCCTTGGTAGGTTTTGGCATCAAGATTTTGGAAGCCTCAAATTGAGGTGAGGAGTGTTTCCTCTCCTGCTGTACTCAAGAATAGTTTGTGTAAAATTGGAATTATTTTTTCTGGACTATCTGGTAGAACCTGCCTTTGAAACTACCTTTGCCTAGACTTTTAAGATTGTTTTTGACTACTGTTCGATCTCTTTGGAGCATATATTATGTTTTTAAATTTTGGGTTTGTAATGTTATATTTACTCCCTGACTACAAATTATCTCATACAAAAAAATTTTCATTAGCAACTAAAAGAACGCCACAGGTGGGCCTTAAGCTTGAAGCTTTTGAATGTAGAATTTTTGTTCAGGAGAATCACAGGAGTGATGAGCTAGCTCTGTTCAGAAATGAAACCAGGTGACGACCAAAAAAAGAAAGAAGGCAGAGAACAAGGAAGATAGTTTCCAATGTTATTGATTGTATAAATCTCAGTTCATCACCCCAAAGAAAAAAAGATTTCATGCTCCACCTACCTAACTCATCTACCAAAAAGAGAGAATCGCCCATCACTAGGCTCTTCTTTTTAACTTACTTCTGGGCAACGCAACCCCTTTTTTCTTCTCTGCATTTATTTGATTTTAAATTGCATGAGCAATTTACATTAATATTTCTCTGTAGCATTCACAGTTTTCTGCTGGATTAGTCCAGGTCCAATTTATAAGCATGGAAACTGATTTCCAAAATCAATTAAGTGGCTCCAAGGAATGAGACTGCAGAGCCAAGATACGAATCTGAGAATCCTAGGATTGGAAGGGACCTCAGAAATCATTTGGTGGCTTTTGTTGTACCATTGAGAAGGTCAATAGGGAACAGCCAGTGAGGGACAGAGCCCCAGCCAGAATCAAGGGTTTGACTGCTAGGTCAGGTTCCATTACCCGGAGAGATTTGCCCCTAATAGGAGTCACTTCACTGTTGCTTTTTAAAGATCTTTAAGGAGGGAAATGCTTGCTTTTGTGCAAAGTGTGCGTAGTGATAGTTTCAAATCTCTAAGTCCATAACAGGAACGTTTCCCCATATAGTGACCCTTGGTTGAAATATGATGAGTCCTCAAAGATTTAGAACCAGAAATCTCGTTTGACCCAGCAGTCCCATTACTGGGTATATACCCAAAGGAATATAAATCATTCTATTATAAAGACACATGCACACGTATGTTCATTGCAGCACTATTCACAGTAGCAAAGACATGAAATCAACACAAATTCCCATCCACGATAGACCGGATAAAGAAAATGTAGTACATATACACCATGGAATACTATGCAGCCATAGAAAGGAATGAGATCATGTCTTTTGCAGGGACATGGATGAAGCTGGAAGCCATTATCTTCAGCAAACTAATGCAGGAACAGAAAACCAAACACCGCTTGTTCTCACTTATAAGTAGACACTGAACAATGAGAACACACAGACAGTGAGGGGAACAACACACACTGGGGCCTGTCGGGGGAGGCTGGGGAGGGGAGAGCATTCAGAAAAATAGCTAATGCATGCTGGGCTTAATACCTAGGTGATGGATTGATAGGTGCAGCAAACCATCGTGGCATGTGTTTACCTATGTAGCTACACATCCTGCACATGTATCCCAGAATTTAAAATTAAATTAAATTAAAAAGAAAAGGCAGAAGCAATTATTAGTTAGCAGAGAAAGTGGCCTAAAATCACAAAGAAGAAAACGCTTGTGCATAAATGAATACTTCATACTCTAAATCTGTTTACATTTTATGAAGAACTTTTTAAAGGATCTGCTGGCTCATGTTTCTCTGATGTTTTATAGTTTACAGAGCAGTTTCTCCTGTGCTGTTTCATTTACTACAATTCAGCAAACCTTTATTTAGTTGAGACGGCTGCAGCTGTTTACCAAGGCCCTTGCCATGTGTGCAGGGAGACAAACATGTATACAACCTCTATCGTGCCTGACAGGCATGACACTTTCGAATGAGGCTTCCAGCACTGGCAGTGGGAGAGCAGTTGCACCACGTGGGTGTCAGGAGCAGTCTCACGGGCAGGATGCTTAAGTCAGCTCATCTGCAATTGGTGAGATTTCACCAGGAGGCCATGAAAAGGCCGACCCACCAGATGCGAAGGGAGGGAAGGTGCCGCATTGCCCGGGAGGAAGCAGCATGGCAGTGTGGCCGAGTGGGTAAAGGCGCGGGCTCCATAGTCAGAGACCTGGGTTTCAGTTCCCGGCTGCTATTTTTTTTTTTTTTTTTTTTTGAGACGGAGTCTCGCTCTGTCGCCCAGGCTGGAGTGCAGTGGCGCGATCTCGGCTCACAGCAAGCTCCAAATTCCGGGCTGCTATGTACTAGCTGTGTGACCTTAGACATATTCCTTTACTTCTCTCTGCCTCAGTTTTCCTGTAGATAAATGGGGGAGGGGTAATAACACAACATCACTCTTAAGATGAATATGCAAATTGATCTATAAAGCACTGAGCAAAATACTTGGCACATGGTAAATATTACCTGTTGTTGTATCAGAAAACCATAAGTAGCTTGAGGAAGCTGGCTGGCGTGATTGGTACCTTAGCTTCCATGATAGAGCAATTGAACCTTATGGTATTGACAAGGAAGAAAGTTTCTCTGCAAGTGGTAAGAGGCTCAGATTTGTGTTTTAGGAAAGAACAGGCCTATTATGAAAGGAGAGTGATTGGAAGCAAGGAATGGAGGAGGTGGGACTTCTATTAGTCACTGTGAGAAATGGCTTCGTGCTTTGTCCATTGTGTGTGTGTGTTCATGCAAGTGCACGGGTGTGTGTGAGTGTGTGATCTCTATTTTCCCCATAGGATGTCATCTCCCCCATGGCAGGAGCCCTGGCTTCCTTACTCTCCCAGGGCTCCTGCGCCTGGTACCCATGTGCTGGATGAATGAATGTGTGAAACTGCAATTCTCGCAATACTTGCCCGTGGGCAGGAACAGGACGGTGAGTCGGTTTTACAGACGAGGAAAACCACACCAGGAGTCTCCGTGACTTCCTCACTGCCCTCACAGTAAGAGGCAGTACTGGGCCTAGAAAAGGGGACTTTTTACTCTTTGTGCCTGAACCTATCATATCAAACTGAGAGGTATGATCATAATGCTTACTGCTCATGATTTGAACTAGTTCACCTCAGACCAAGAACAGAATATTAGAACTCAATAAATTAATAAACAAATTATAATTATTGTTTTTATAGAGATGGAATGGAGTCTCACTATGTTGCCCAGACTGGTCTCAAACTCCTGGGCTCAAGCCATCCTCCCACCTCAGCCTCCCAAAGTGCTCGAATTACAGGTGTGAGCCACCACGCTTAGCTAACTTTTTAAATTTTTTGTAGAGACGGGAAGGGAGTGGGGGGTCTTGCTATGTTCTCCAGGCTGGTCTCGAACTTCTGGCGTCAAGCAACCCTCCCGCCTTAGCCTCCCAAAGTGCTGGGATTACAGGCATGAGCCACTGTGCCCAGCCTATGAATTGCGATTCTAATTTTAAAAACTAAGACGTTCTGCTGGTGCACACTAGATGGCAGCAACGCGCATCATTTTAAGGACGGTGAAAGTAGCAGCTGCATCCCTTGGTAGGGTCTGTATAGCCCTGGCCCTCGGCTAGGGCTGGGTTTTATTATTTCATGTAAGCTTCCCAACCTCTCAGTATTGCAGATACTTAGCAGAAAGGATTAAGTCCCGAGTTGCCGAAGCCTAACGTCACCAATCTTGCTATTTCCAAGAGCAGGCATGGAAAGGGTTTCTTTCCTCTCTGGAGGCCAGCAATTGACTATCTTGCCCAGTCATAAAAGAAGCCACTTAGGAGAAGCCTTGATTCCTAGAAACGGCTGAATTAGGCGTTCTTGCTGCAGGGACAAAGGCTTCCTCCCGGCCTTAGAACGGCCCGAGAAAACCTACCATCTGCCTTCCTCACCGGGAAGGCACCTTGACTTTGGCTGGGCTGGGCCAGCCCTGGACACACTGATGACAAGCGACGCCTGCCAGTGCCCAGCTCCCTCTTTCCAGGCCCTGTCATTTAATGGCAAATATTTATTGAGGGCCTACTATGCGCCAGGCCTTATGTCCCAGCCTCCAACCCCACATGCTTCACCCCCACACTGTCTGTCACTGACCATCCTCCTGTCCCAGGCTCCTCATGGCTCCTGACCGGCTTCCCCACTGCCTGGTCCCACTTCTCCCTTGCCAAGCCAAAAGGGCTTGTCCCAGCTGTACCCAGTGCTTGAGGATGTACTAAGGTATCTCTGCCAGGTAGAAAAGGGTAAATGCGTTGTCTTTCCCCAGACAACAGCATGTTGAAATTTTACCGATACACAGTGGTTGGGACTTTAAAGGTTAATGCAGGGCTGGGCGCAGTGGCTTATGCCTGTAATCCCAGCACTTTGGGAGGCCCAGAGGGGTGGACACCTGAGGTCAGAAGTTTGAGACCAGCCTGGCCAACAAGGTGAAACCCCGTTTCTACTAAAAATAGAAAAATTAGCCAGGCATGGTGGCATGGTGGTTCGTGCCTGTAATGCCAGCTACTTGGGAGGCTGAGGCAGGAGAATCGCTTGAACCTGGGAGGCAGAGGTTGCAGTGAGCTGAGATCGCACCATTGCACTCCAGCCTGGGCAACAAGAGTGAAACTCCGTCTCAAAAAAAAAAAAAAGGTTAACACGGTAGGACTTTAGAAGAGGTATTTGAGGGCAGCTGGACATTATGGCTTCAAATCATACCACGTGGTGAGGGGTTGTATCTAGGATGGCCCTGGCCCTGCACGTTGGGTGTGTGAGCAACACTGCAGCCACTCTGCCCCACCCCAGAGCCTGTGACTGAGCCTGGACTTCCTGAACTTCATAAATAAGTGTAGATAACAAATATAAACAAAAGAACAGCAATCATCATCATCACTAATGTTTACTAAGCACTTTACATGAATCTCCTCTAACACTTTTTTTTTTCAACAGGACATCTCCCTCTGACACCCAGGCTGGAGTGCAGTGGTGCAATCGTGGCTCACTGCAGCCTCAACTTCCTGGGCTCAAGCAATCCTCCCACCTCATCCTCTCAAGTGGCTGGGACTACAGGCCGGTGCCACCACATCTGGCTAAATTTTTTTTATTTTTTGTAGAGACAGGGTCTCACTATGTTGCCCAGGCTGGTCTGGAACTCCTGGCCTCAAGTGATCCTCTCATCTCGGCCTCCCAAAGTGCTGAGATTGCAGGCATAAGCCACTATACCTGCCCTACTCCTTTAACTCTTACAACGGCTCAATGAGGCAAGCAAAATCATTATGCCCATTTTATTTTACTTTTTATTTTTTGAGATGGAGTCTTGCCCTGTTGTCCAGGCTGGAGTTAAATGGTGCAATCTCGGCTCACTGCAACCTCTGCCCCCTGGGTTCAAGTGATTCTTGTGTCTCAGCCTCCTGAATAGCTGGGATTACAGGCGCGTAACATTATGCCTGGCTATTTGTTGTATTTTTAGTAGAGACGGGGTTTCGCCCTGTTGGCCAGGCTGGCTTCGAACTCCTGACCTCAAGTGATCCACCTGCCTCGGCCTCCCAAAGTACTGGGATTACAGATGTGAGCAACCATGCCTGGTCAGTTACGCCCATTTTACAGATGAGAAAACTGGGGCCAAAGCATTTATTTTCCCAGAATCACAAAGCTAGAAAGCGATGGTACTATGATTCAAATCCAAGTTCTCTGATTCCAGAGCCTGTGCTCCTTATTCTATTGCCCACTCAATTTTTCCCCCAAAATCCAAGCCAACATCCAATGTGAATTCCATCTGACCTCGGTTATGGAAAGCAGCCCCCTCCCCGACACCCCCCCAACCCCCCCCCACCACACACACAGCCATTCTATTGAAGGAGACCAGCCCCAGATGCCCTCTGGCTTCTTGCTGTCAGTAGTGAGAATTAGTCCAACAGTTGGAGAAAGGAAGCCACCGATAACTGAGAGTTGGCTATTGCCTTCGTTCTCTGCATTTTGCTCTTGTAAAAAGCACTGTGTGTGTGTGGAGCCTCTAAGTACGTCCATATGGTGACATAGACAAGACCGCGGTACTTGCTTGTGACAACTGGATCTGACCTTCCCTGGAACTCTTAGGAAAATGTAAATTGCTCTTTCGTGGCCCCAACAGCACATTTTGTACCCACTTTGGTCAAGGTCACTATACAAGGAGGATCCTTGCATGCTGGGAACACTTGCTTACCTTGGGGCCTCCCAAGAATCAGCCCATGGGTGGAGACTCTGCCCTACTCACTTTTTATTCTCATGCCGACTAGCACAAGGCAGGTACTCGATGTGTGTCAGTTGACACAAAATAAAGTGAGCATGTCCTAGGGAGGTGAGACGATGGGAAAAGGTGGGTCTCCTCTTGACTCTCATCACCCTTGCTGCCTGGGGTTCCTGTTCCTCCACCTCACTTCCCTGGGGCCTCCCAGTCTGTCTTGCCTCATTGTTCTGTCCCAGGGAGAGAGGGGTGACAATGTCCTAGAGCCAAAGCCATCCCGTGCAAAATCAGGTAGGAGGAAAGTACATACAGTGCTACCCAAAGGGCCAGCCCAGCCTGGAGGAATATGATGCTTTGGGGAGGTACCTGGGGATCCTGTATAGGCAACATAAGCCATGATGGAAAATAAAGTAATACAAGCAGTAACCTCCAAGACAGAAAATTGATTCATTAGTGCCTCTAGTTTGCATGACTATGGAAAAGAACCCTCCCGGCTGAATAACCAGTTATGATCAGCAGTTAAGACCTCTCTTTTGTTTTGTTTGTAAGAAGACCTCTCTTTTGTTTTGTTTTGTTTGTAAGAAGAAGAGAAGAAAGAGAGGAGGGAAGAGAGGGAGGGCAAGTCAATGAGTTGTGTTGAGGATGAGAGGAGAGATTTATCTTTAAGACTAATAGCTTGTCAATGAGAGCTAGCCTGCCTTTGAGCAGCAGCAATAGCCTGCCTTTGAGATCAGCCAACTCCCCATTATATATTAAATTCCCTTGCCTGAAAAATAAATTGTGGAAGAAAAAGGGAAATTATGTACATTCCATTTTATGGGAATCAGACTTGTCCGTGATCTTCCTGTCTGTCTAGTGGTTTCCACTTGGCTGGATTTATTGGCATGACTTGCCTTGTGGGTTCACTCTCACTGGGCTCCTGCCTCTTTAGGGGGCTAAAAGTCTTTGTGGGGCCTGCAACAATATGAAAGAGGTCTCTTCCATGCAGGCCCATCACCGTATCCACAGAGAGAACCCATGGGCAGTGTTCTGAGATTGCAGGGTGGCATCTTCCAGCACATAGGTAAGTAACAAGCTTTGTGGTAAATTTGCAATGCAAAATAACCACTTACCAGCTGCCAGAGTAGATATGTTTTACTTTTTTAAGTGTTGTGTGTACCTTAAATATCTGTAGTGCCTAACTGGAGTTGCTTTGAATTTGTTGAAAGGATTCAAGCCTTGATTTATTTATTTTTATTTTTTGGCTGTGGAAAGACAACGGTCTCCAAGTCCCTTTCAGCAGGAAATCAATACCCCAGAGTTAATACTCCCTTTCTTTGAGGGAATGATACATCTAAACAAGAGAAAAAATATATTTTTCAGCAAATCTTGACCACAAAATTCATCTGCTCAAGGCTTTAGGTCAATTCATTCATCATGGGCAATTTATGAACCAATGAAGTCAGCCAGCTGGGGGGCAAATCAGGATGGAATAAAGTTATGCATTATTTTTGTATTTGTTCAAAGTAAAAATAACTTTTGGAGGGCCTATGGTGTTGAAATATCAGGTTCAACGTAGAAGTTTCCTCTCTGCTCTTATTTTCCACCCTTCAAGACTGCAAACAATATGCTTTGAAAGAATGACTTTTGGAAAAATTGACTTTTGGAAAAATTGACTTTTACAAGGCATACGATCTAACGAAAAGCAGAGTGGAATATAGATAAGTTCAAGTTACCTCCCTGCATGTTTTATGGGAGATAGATTATTGATTGTGTCTTATATTTTTGTTCAAGCCCCTTGTCAATCAAGTGCCCTATAGATTATCCTTTGAGAGAACACAATACTATTGATCCTCCTAGACCAAGCTTCAAACATTGGAATTTTGATAGAGATGGCATTGAATCTGTAGGTTGCTTTGGATAGTATGGACATTTTAACAATATTAATTCTTCTAATCCATGAACATAGGATATCTTTCCATTTATTTTCAATTTCTTTCTTTTTCAATTTCTTTCATCATTGTTTTATAAATTTCAGTGTACAAATCTTTCACCTCCTTGGTTAAATTTATTCCTAAGTATCTTCTCTTTTTTTGCAGCTATTGTAAATGGGATTATTCCCTTGATTTCTTTTTCAGATAGTTCACTGTTAGTGTATAGAAATGCTACTGTTGTGTGTTGATTTTGTATCACGCAACTTTACCGAGTTTGTTTATTAGCTGTAACAGTTTTTTGGTAAAATCTGTAAGATTTTCTATATATAAGATCATTTTCTCACCAATGGTTATCTTACTTTTTATTTCTTCCCTTTGTCTAATAACTCTAGCAAAGACTTCCAATAATATGTTGCATATGGCAAGAAGTGGGCATCTTTGTCTTATTGCAGATCTTAGAGAAAAGGCTTTCAATTTTTTACTGTTGCACAAAATGTTAGGTGTGAGCTTCTCATATATGGCCTTTATAATATTGAGGTACATTCCTTCTGCACCTAGTTTGGTAAGAGTTTTTCTTTCTTTCTTTCTTTTTCAAATTATTACTTCTTGCAAACAAGGCTACTCCATAGGCAACGTGCACAGGGTAGCTGGTACGCATTTTTTTAATCATGAAAGAATGTTGAATTTTGTCAAATGCTTTTTTGTCATCCATTGAAATGGTCATATAATTTTTGTCTTTCCTTCTGTTAATTTGATGTATCACATTTATTGGTTTGTGTATGTTGAACCCCTTCTGCATGCCAAGGATAAACCCTACTTGATTATAGTGGACGATCCTTTTAATGTTGTGTTTAATTCCATTTGCTAACATTTTGTTGAGGATTTTTGCATCTATGTTAATCAAGAATAGTGGCCTGTAATTTTCTTTTCTTGTAATGTCTTTTTTTGGCTTTGATATCAAGGTAATACTGGCCTTGTAAAAAGATTTAAGAAGTGTTTCCTCCTCTTCAACTATCAGAAAGAGTTTAAGAATCAGTAATAGTTATTTTTTAAATGTCGGATAAAATTCAGCAGTGAATCCATCAGGCCTTGAGTTTTTACTTTTTTTTAAGAGATAGGGTCTCACTCTGTCACCCTGGCTGGAGTACAGTGGCACGATCATAGTTCACTGCAGCCTCAAACTCCTGAGCTCAAGTGTTTTTACTATCTCAGCCTCCCAAGTAACCAGGACAGCCACCAATTACCCTTAATGGGAAGGGGCCTCATTATGTTCCACAGGCTGGTGTTGAACTGGCCTCAGCCTCCCAAAGTGCTGGGATTACAGGTATGAGCCACCATGCCCGACCATGTGCTTTTCTTTGATGAGAGAGTTGTTTTTTTGTTTTTATTTTTGTTTTTTGTTTTTTTCTTACCGATTCAAAGTCCTTACTCATTACTAGTCTCTTCAGACTGTCTACTTTTCTATGATTCAATCTTGATAGGTTAGATGTCTCTAGGAATTTATCCACTTCTTCTAGGTTATCCAATTAAAATTCCACTCTTTTTAATCTATCTTCTTTTTGGCTAAGAATAATTTTTAATCTATCTTCTTTTTGACTAAGAATAATTATTTTAGACCTCTTGATTTTTATCAATAGCTCTTTTCCTGGCTCACTTCAGTAGAATCACATATGAGAACAGGTAAAAAGCAACAGTCAGCTTGAGAGGCAGCTGCTGCCCAACATTCTATTGAAAAGAACATAAAGGTTCATTCTGTATACAGTAAATTTGTGCTCAAGCTCTTAATGTCTTTAAGACATTATCATGGTGGTGGCATAGAGGACAATAGTAGAATACAGTGATTAAAAGCATAAACTTTGATATTAGTCAAACTGGGTTTGAGTCCTGGTTCTGCCATATATTGACCATGTGAACTCTGGGAAGTTCACTTATTGATTCAACAAATATGTGTTGAGTGCCTACTGTATGCCAAGCCCTAAATGGAGAATACTGCAGTGAACAAGGCAGATATTATACCCAACTTCGTAGCTCATATACATAAGAGATACATTAAGTAATTACACAAGGATTAATTTACCTAATGTTGCAAAGAAGAAGTAAAACTGTGTTATGAGATTGATTTGACCTGCTCTGCACAGTTCAGAAAGCTTCCCTAAGGAAGTTGGGATCTAAGGGTCCAACATGAGTTAACTAAGCACAAAGGGGAGAATGAGAACTTTGAGGAAAGGCAGTTGGTAGGTGGGGAAGCCCTGGAGCAGAGAGGAGGCTGGTAAGTCTTGAACAAGGAGAACAAAGGCAGAGGTACAGGAGGAGTTGGCGATGCAAGCAGGGGCCAGAGCATGATGGGCCTGGAGGCCATGTTAAGGATTTTGGTCTTTGCCCTAAAATCAATGGGAAGTCTTCAAGCAAGGGAGGAACACAGTCAGATTTGCCTTTGCTAAAGATCATTTGGACTTCTTTGGACAGCACAAAGCAGATTGAGGCAAAAGTGACAGGAGGACCCACCAGGAAGCTGCTGTTCTAAAATGGGTAGTGGGATTGCAGAGGAGTGGAGAAATTCACTGGATATTTACAAGGTAGAGTGGAAAGAACTCCATTGGATATGGAGAGTGAGGCTGGGTCAAAGATGACTCCCAAATTTCCAAATTACAGGACTGGATGGAAAGTGGTGCCATTTACGAAGACTGGGACTGTGGATGAGGGCGAAATTTTGGAGGAGAAGGCCTTCAGTTCAGTTACAGTAGTCTCCCTCAATATGCGATTTCACTTTCCATGGCTTGACTGTTACCCAAGTCAACCACAGTTCGAAAATATTCAATGGAAAATTCCAGAAATAAACAATTCATAAGTTTTTAATCGCAGGGCATTCAGAATAGTGTGATGAAATCTCACCCATCCCACCTAGGATGGGAATCTTCCCTTTGTCCAGGATATTCACGAGGTCTACACTACTGGTCCATTAGTCACTCAGTAGCCATCTTGGTTATCAGATGGAAGAAACATAATATATAAAGGGTTTGGTACTATCCATGGTTTCAGGCACCCAATGAGAGTCTTGGAATTTACCCCCAAGGAGAAGCAGGGACCACTGTACTTAACTTTGGTGACCTTCAGTTCCCTCTCCTCTATAGTAGAGATGACAATAGGGTTCCCCGCATAGGAATATGGTGAGAAGTCCATTAGATCCCGAATGTTAAGCACTGAGCATGGTGCCTGGCACATGGAGAGCAGCAATGGCTGGAGACTAATGTTCTGCTCATCAGCCATTAGGTGCAGAGGCACCTGTTCTCACAGCTCCCTGCCCTTCTCCTTTTACCACTCACTACAGTTGTCATTTTACATGCATTTCTGTGATTCTTTGAATAATATTTGTCTCCTCACTCCATTTTAAGCTCCAAAAAGGCAGAGGCTGATATGATTTTGCTCAGCATTGTATTGCCAACGCTGGGCATTGTGATGAAAATGGATAAACACACAGCCTGAGCAGGAAACACACACTTCCCCAGAGCCCCATTCATTCCTGCAACCAGGTACCCGCAGCAGGTGCATGGGGACAGCCAGCCATTTGGTTGTTATTGACTACGCCACAGCAAACCATACAGGTCTTCAGATTTCAATGCTAGGATGCAAATCAAAACTCACCCATAGCCTAACCTCAAGCACCTCAGGAAGTTCTTTGGATATAAACGACAGGTGTTTCCTAGCAACACTGCAAGCAGTTGTGCATCGGGGAGGCAGCAGGCTTATTTGCTGTTCCCACTTCCTGCTCTCTCTCTCCCCAGTGTCCTATTACTGCTACTCACAAAAACCTGGCTTTTCAAACTGTTCAGTCATATTTTTTTGAAGAACAGTCTGGGAAGCACAGAGGAAGATCAAGAAGAAACAAAATTTACATTTAATTTAAAACATCATTTGAACCATTAATTTCCACGGCTTCCCTGGGAGAACATTAATACGAACATCTATCTAACAATAAAACCATTTGATTTAGTGTGTGTATTTTCTTTTCTTAATTTGCTCCTATAGTTCTTATCTTCGAAGTATTCATGTGGCATTTTATTTCATGTCTTATTATTTATTACATCTTATGCAATGTCTCCTCTCTGAACAAGATTATAAACACCTCCAGTGCTGGAACTAGCTCCTAGCGAGATATCTTGTCAACATATTCAGTAAGCACGTGTGCCTAATTGATCTGACCGCTTATCTCTGAGAAACACTGAAATCACTGAGGAAGGAAAAGGGAATGGAAAGAAAGAGAGCAAACTCCAGCAAGTTCCCCTAGAGAGCAAAGCACCAACTCACTGAATTAAAGCCACATTGCAGCAGCTAGAATATTCCCTTCATGCATGTGACTTTGCACAGTGAATTTTTCTTCGTTGAGCTTATAGGCTGGCTATCAGCTCTAATGGAGGCTCCTCCAAACCCTGATTCTGGTTCACAGCCTGTTGTGTAAGGTATTTCCCTCCTGGGTGGCATTTTTTTTTTCTTTTTTGAGACAGAGTCCTGCTCTGTCACCAAGGCTGGAGTGCAGTAGCTCACTGCAATCTCTGCCACCCAGGTTCAAGCGATTCTCCTGCCTCAGCCTCCAGAAGTAGCTGGGATTACAGGCACACACCATCACACCCTGCTAATTTTTGTATTTTTAGCAGAGATGGGGTTTCCCCATGTTGGCCAGGCTGGTCTTGAACTCCTGACTTCAAGTGTTCTGCCCGCCTCAGCCTCCCAAAGTGCTGGGATTACAGGCGTTGAGTCACTGTGCCCAGCCTCACAGTAAATGTTTTTAATCATGCTACTTTCACTGTTTGTTGGCACCTGGCTAACACAGGTGCCATTATTTCCTGGAACCTCTTAAATGAGTAGATAACCACGGACAAACAACCAAGGAGGTCCCCATGAGATTGCACCTCAAGCTTCAATCATGAAGTCACAGCAGGGGAGGCTGCAGCCTCTACTCTCTGCTGCTAATTCTACCCTTAGCCAGCCTCTGTGACGGCTTCTATTAGGCCTCATAAATTAAATCCAAAGAGTCAGCATTTCTCTAGGGCTTGGCTAGCTCCTTTCCTAAGCGTCTATCTCAAGTATTCAACCAGAAGGAGCGGAAAGAGTAATAAATCGACTCTTAGTAATACGATGAAGGCCCCACTTGGTATCAAGGGAGAAGGGAAAGAGAATTCCATCGTCATCCAAGAAAGAACATCTGCCAAGAAGACCTTGACTGGCCAAGCTGGAGCTCTCCCAGGGCCCTGCGCGCACCGAGCAGCAGTGTTTCATTACAGAGCTCCCGATTCCTCACTTCCAAGTCACTTAGACCCCGGCCAATGAAAACAATAGGAGGAAAACCAGAGGGCTGTAACCGCAGTCACTGGAGTCCCAGGAGCAGCGGAAAACTCTAAAGGGCAATGCTGTTTTCATGGCGAAACCTACACCCCTCGGGTCACTTACGAGGAGCCCCAGCTCAGGTCTTTGTTCCACCCTTACGGGGTTGGCAAAAGCTCGAAACATTTCTCAGTGCCGCTCTGGAGTCAGAGCTTCTATTTCTTCGCTAGATCTTTTTTCCCTTCGATGATTTCAACTATAGGTCTGCATGTTTGGGGAACATTGAAACCGCTCTTGTATACTTTCATGGGGTGTTCACTGTGCACGTCAATAATTATGAAATTAACAGTGTTTAGAATTTAAGGGATAGTTTTGTATTAAGCAGACTTAGTTTCTAAGCTTTGCTTTTATGCCGTTTTAAACACTAGTGATTCAAGGACTCATTCTGATTGTATACAATTTTAAATACATACTGATATCGGACAGGCGCGGTGGCTTACACCTGTAATCCCAGCACTTTGGGAGGCTGAGGAGGGTGAATTGCTTGAGCCCAGGAGTTTGAGACCAGCCTGGGCAAGATAGTCAGAGCCCGTCTCCACAAAAAATAGAAAAATTAGCCAGGTGTGGTGGTGAGTGCCTGTAGTGCCAGCTACACGGGAAGCTGAGGTAGGAGGATCACCTGAGCCTGGGAGGTTGAGGCTGCAGCGGGCTGCGATCAACTCATTGCCTGGGCGACAGTGAGACCCTGTCTTGGGAAAAAAAAAAGATCACAAATATGCAGATTACATACAGAAGCCGCTCTATTTTTGGCCTTAAATTCCTTCCCTCCCCTAGAAGTAGCCACTGTTAATATGTTGGGTAAACTTCCAGTCCTATTTGCAAGCATTTGTATAGATGTATGGATATGAATACTTAAAATTTTTTTCATATAAATGAGATCATATTTCTATTGTTCCACAGCTTGCTTTTTGTTGTTGATAATAAAAATTTTATTTCAGGTCAATCCAAACAGAAAAACAAAAAGGTCTGTCCATAAGTGTTTTCAGGTTTCTTCAGGGAGAAAAATGAAAGTGTGTTCTAAGAGAAATATCATTTTCTCTTTCAGTTTATAGGCTATTTGGGTCAATACTTATTTTCAGGAATTTTAGTTTATAATTTTTTTATTTTTAATTATTTTGGATACAAAATAGTTGTACATATTCATGGGGTATAGCTTCAAAGCCTTATTTATGTATATGTATAATAATATATTTTGTTCTTTTAAAAGCTGCATTATAGTCCATAAAAAGAATGGGAATGTACTAGACTTAATCTAGCAAACTACTACTAGACAAGCAGGCTGCTTGCAAGATAAATTATGATAAATGCTGTAAATATTTCTTTTTTTCTTTTTTAGAGACAAAAAATGTTTGCCCAACAAATGTTTGCTCTATGATGCCCAGGCTGGTCTGGAACTCCTGGGCTCAAGCGATCCTCCCACCCTGGCCTTCAGAGTAGCTATGACTACAGGTGCACACCACCACACCTGGCCACACATGTCTTTGAAGAACAATCTCTATGCACATAAATATTTCTTAAGGTCACATTCCTAGAAATGCAATTGGCATGTCAAAAGATATGTGCATTTTTTTAAGTTTTATTGTTTCACAGTTTATCCATGTTGTAGCATTTATTGGTACTTTGTTCCTTTTTATGGCTGAATAATATTCTACTGTGTGGCCATACCACATTTGCTTGTCCATTTATCAATTCATGGACCTTTGGGGTTCTTCCACACTTTATTATGAATAATCTTGCTATAAACATTTGTGTGCAAGACTCTGTGTGTGGTTGTATGTTTTCATTTCTCTTGGGTAAATACTTAGGAGCGGAATTGCTGGGTCATATGATAAATCTGTTTAACTCCTTAAGAAACTGTCAAACTTTTCCAAAGTACCTATGCCATTACATTTTCACCAGCAATAAAACAAGGGATTCAAGTTTTCCACATCCTAGTCAACACTCGTATTTGTATATCTTTTTTGTTATATCCATTCTAGAGCGTGTGAAAATATGTTTTTAAATTGGCTTTACTAATTTGCACTTCCCCTGATGTTGTATATATAATACATGCTTCTCTACATCCTCACCAACCATAGCTATTATCAGTCTTTTAAATATTTGCCTTGTGAATATTTGTATAAAGTTACCTCATTGTTGGTTTAGTTTGCATTTTCCTGATAGTAGTGAGTGAGCATCTCTTCATATGTTGATTAACAATTTTTATTCCATCTTCTGTGAATTGCCTGCTCATATACTTTTTTTTTTACTAGATTAACATTTACAGACATTCTGTATGTAATCCAGGTATTGCTGTATATGTAATATGCCTTAGTCTGTGACACTTAACCTTTCTTATATCTTTCTTGTACAAAAGCATTTAATTTTCACTAGTTAAATCTGTCAGTTTTCTTCATTATAGATTTTGGGCTAAATGTTATGCTTAGGAAAGCCTCCTCCAACACTAGGATTATAGAAATATTCCCTTATAATTTCTTCTAATAATTCTACAGTTTTATTTTTATGCTGAACACTAATAAATTTGGAAATTATTCTCACGTAGAGGAATATATATTTGTTTGGTTCCAGTTGCCCCAAAACTTTTCACTGCATTGTTTATCCTTTCCTAACTGATCTGAAATAAAATCCCACCTCAATCATTGTAAATTTTGACATGCAAGTCAGTCATTTTCTGGACTTTTTATGCCACTCCATTGAACAATTTGTCTTCTCTTAGCCAATATTGGGCCAGTTAAATTACTGTTGCTTGAAGGTGTGTTTCGGTATCTGGTCTGGTAAATTCCCTTTCATAACTCTTATCTGTAAAGAAAATATCACAACTAATCTTTGTAAGTGTAATGGAAATATTTCTGGTTTAATAAGATCTCATAAGAAAAATAAGGTAGAACCACATAAAGGGTTGAAATGGAAAAACAAGGATGAGTTCACATTCTTTAGCTCTGTCATTACTATAAGTGCAAGGACACTTTTGTCCACTAGCAACTCTCTTGTGCACCTCTAGTGCCAGATCATCTCTGTTTCTATCCTTCATCAAAAAAGAAACCACTACTTCTTGAAAGGCACACAGTCCTATGTCTTGCGTCAGAAAAAAAAAAAAAAAATTAGGATGGCCCCAAACATCCTATTGTTGTAACAAAGTAAGGATGCTGCCATAACTGTCAAAAGCAATATATGTTTTTTAAAAAACCAAAACCCCACAAAAACAAAAGAATAAGCTTGAAGGACTTCCACCAGTCAAGCTGTAATATTCTGAGCATCCAAAAAAGGAGATGAAAATTATAAGGTGAGTCTACAAAGGGACACACATTCATAGAGACTCCAAGAGAAAAAGGAGTTGTAATACAAAATTAAGATGATTATAGGATATAGCTAAGGGACTATTCATATATGTGTGGACATTTTATATGTTGTATGAAGAATATACATTTTCATAAACCATAGACATGTGTTTGTTTCTAGCTATCCTTATAGGAATAAACAAAATCATAAGATAAACTAGAAAAACATAGTACAAACAGACAAAAGAAGCCAGGCGCAGTTGTGCATACCTGTCATCCCAGCATTTTGGGAGGCTGAGGAAGGAGGATCACTTGAGGCCAGGAGTTCAAGACCAGTCTGAGCTGTAACATAGTGAGAACCTGTCTCTACAAAAAAAACTAAAAAAAAAAATTAGCCAGACATGGTGGTGCATGCCTGTAGTCCCAGTTATTTGGTAGGCTGAGGTGGAAGGATTGCTTGAGCCTGGGAGGTCAAGGCTGCAGTGAGCCAAGATCGCGTCACTGCACTCCAGCCTGGATAACAGAATTCTGAGACTCTGTCTCAAAAAAACAAAATAAAATCGTCATCAGTGGTCACATATAATAAATACAAATAAAGGAGTCCACTTGATCATATATGATCACAAATAAAAGAGGATCCAGCAGTTATGTCCAAAGATAATAAATAGCCAAATATCTCAGGGACAAGCGTTCACCACACAGACTTAATGATTCTACTAGACAAAATCTCAAAATGATCCTAGTTATATGAGATATTCATAGGCATATGTAAGTTTTCACTTACACTAATGGAGAAGATCAACAGATCATAAAAAGGCAAGACAATGAGTAGGTCAGGCCGACTATGCAAAATGAAAGCATCCACTTCTGGGAAGGACACCAAGTTTCCAAAATGAAAGAAGAAATGGCAAGATATTAAAAATTCCATGACAAAGCAAGGAAGAATTAATTTTAACAAAGGACTTTGTCCAGGGCCCATGACCCATGACTGCAGCAGCGTGGACTGTGCTGCCAGGCCCTCCATCCTAAGAATCAGTCAAGAACCCAGATCTTGCTCCTTCAGTTAGCCTGAGGGGGCATTTCTTTCCTTTTAGTCTTGGTAAAATTACTGCAAGCCCAGAAAGGAGAGTATAACAGAATATGTAGGAGAATATAAAAATAAATATGCCAGTTTTCAAAGGGAATGCTTCCAGTTTTTGCCCATTCAGTATGATATTGGCTGTGGGTTTGTCATAGATAGCTCTTATTATTTTGAAATACGTCCCATCAATACCTAATTTATTGAGAGTTTTTAGCATGAAGGGTTGTTGAATTTTGTCAAAGGCCTTTTCTGCATCTATTGAGATAATCATGTGGTTTTTGTCTTTGGTTCTGTTTATATGCTGGATTACATTTATTGATTTGCATATATTGAACCAGCCTTGCATCCCAGGGATGAAGCCCACTTCATCATGTTGGATAAGCTTTTTGATGTGCTGCTGGATTCGGTTTGCCAGTATTTTAATGAGGATTTTTGCATCAATGTTCATCAAGGATATTGGTCTAAAATTCTCTTTTTTGGTTGTGTCTCTGCCCGGCTTTGGTATCAGGATGATGCTGGCCTCATAAAATGAGTTAGGGAGGATTCCCTCTTTTTCTATTGATTGGGATGCCCTCTCTCACCACTCCTATTCAACACAGTGTTGGAAGTTCTGGCCAGGGCAATTAGGCAGGAGAAGGAAATAAAGGGTATTCGATTAGGAAAAGAGGAAGTCAAATTGTCCCTGTTTGCAGACGACATGATTGTATATCTAGAAAACCCCATTGTCTCAGCCCAAAATCTCCTTAAGCTGATAAGCAACTTCAGCAAAGTCTCAGGATACAAAATCAATGTGCAAAAATCACAAGCATTCTTATACACCAACAACAGACAAACAGAGAGCCAAATCATGAGTGAACTCCCATTCACAATTGCTTCAAAGAGAATAAAATACCTAGGAATCCAACTTACAAGGGATGTGAAGGACCTCTTCAAGGAGAACTACAAACCACTGCTCAAGGAAATAAAAGAGGATACAAAGAAATGGAAGAACATTCCATGCTCATGGGTAGGAAGAATCAATATCATGAAAATGGCCATACTGCCCAAGGTAATTTATAGATTCAATGCCATCCCCATCAAGCTACCAATGACTTTCTTCACAGAATTGGAAAAAACTACTTTAAAGTTCATATGGAACCAAAAAAGAGCCCGCATCACCAAGTCAATCCTAAGCCAAAAGAACAAAGCCGGAGGCATCACACTACCTGACTTCAAACTATACTACAAGGCTACAGTAACCAAAACAGCATGGTACTTGTACCAAAACAGAGATATAGATAGATCAATGGAACAGAACAGAGCCCTCAGAAATAACGCTGCATATCTACAACTGTCTGATCTTTGACAAACCTGACAAAAACAAGCAATGGGGAAAGGATTCCCTATTTAATAAATGGTGCTGGGAAAACTGGCTAGCCATTTGTAGAAAGCTGAAACTGGATCCCTTCCTTACACCTTATACAAAAATCAATTCAAGATAGATTAAAGACTTAAACGTTAGACCTAAAACCATAAAAACCCTAGAAGGAAACCTAGGCAATACCATTCAGGACATAGGCATGGGCAAGGACTTCATGTCTAAAACACCAAAAGCAATGGCAACAAAAGCCAAAATTGATACATGGGATCTAATTAAACTAAAGAGCTTCTGCACAGCAAAAGAAACTACCATCAGAGTGAACAGGCAACCTACAGAATGGGAGAAAATTTTCGCAACCTACTCATCTGACAAAGGGCTAATATCCAGAATCTACAATGAACTTAAACAAATTTACAAGAAAAAAACAAACAACCCCATCAAAAAGTGGGCGAAGGACATGAACAGACACTTCTCAAAAGAAGACATTTATGCAGCCAAAAAACACATGAAAAAATGCTCACCATCACTGGCCATCAGAGAAATGCAAATCAAAACCACAATGAGATACCATCTCACACCAGTTAGAATGGCGATCATTAAAAAGTCAGGAAACAACAGGTGCTGGAGAGGATGTGGAGAAATAGGAACACTTTTACACTGTTGGTGGGACTGTAAACTAGTTCAACCATTGTGGAAGTCGGTGTGGGGATTCCTCAGAGATCTAGAACTAGAAATACCATTTGACCCAGCCATCCCATTACTGGGTATATACCCAAAGGACTATAAATCATGCTGCTATAAAGACACATGCACACGTATGTTTATTGCGGCACTATTCACAATAGCAAAGACTTGGAACCAACCCAAATGTCCAACAATGATAGACTGGACTAAGAAAATGTGGCACATATACACCATGGAATACTATGCAGCCATAAAAAATGATGAGTCCATGTCCTTTGTAGGGACATGGATGAAATTGGAAATCATCATTCTCAGTAAACTATCGCAAGGACAAAAAACCAAACACCGCACATTCTCACTCATAGGTGGGAATTGAACAATGAGAACACATGGACACAGGAAGGGGAACATCACACTCTGGGGACTGTTGTGGGTGGGGGGAGGGGGGAGGGATAGCATTGGGAGATATACCTAATGCTAGATGACCAGTTAGTCGGTGCAGCACACCAGCATGGCACATGTATACATATGTAACCAACCTGCACATTGTGCACATGTACCCTAAAACTTAAAGTATAATAATAAAAAAAAATAAATAAAATAAAATAAAATAAATATGGTCATAGTAGTAGGAAAGTGTTTTAAAAGTATAAAACTAATGGACAAATGGCCAGGCACGGTGGCTCATGCCTGTAATCCCAGCACTTTGGGAGGCCAAGGTAGGAGGATCCCTTGAGGCCAGGAGTTCCAGACCAGTCTGGGCAACATAGTGAGACCTTGTCTCTACAAAAAAATAATTAGCAGGCATGGTGGTGTGTAACTGTTGTTCCAGCTACTTAGATGGCTGAGGCGAGAGGAGCACTTGACCCAGGCAGTCAAGGCTGCAGTGAGCTGTGATCACACCATCGTACTCCAGCCTGGGTAACAGAGAGACTCTATCTCAAAAACAGTAATAATGGACATAAAGCTTGATTTTGATTTTTTAAATGGGTAAGTTATTTTTAAAATGTGCTAACCATTGTGTTCAAGTATAGTTGACATAATGTTTAAGGAGTTTACAAGGTTTCAAACAATCAGGTATACTCAATCTATAGCCGCACTTTAGGCTGTTTGAGGCGATTTAATTAATTTAATTAGCAATACATGTTTAAATGCTCAAGAAAAATTGCTGTTTGTTTTCTTTCTCCCTTACTTCCTAATTCAGTCACAAAGCCACTAGGCAGTGCCTGGGAGGTGAAAGCGGCTGAGGAAGGTCAGGGGATTGAGAAAATAAATGAGTGGAGACAGTGGAAGCCAGGGTTGTCACTGTCGGAGGAGGGAGTGACAAATTCGGAAAGGAGGAAAAGAACATGCCACTAGGTTGGGATTGGAGGTATCAATGTGACCTCATAATATTCTTTTTTTTTTTTTTTTTTTTGAGACGGAGTCTCGTCACCCAAGCTGGAGTGCAGTGGCGTGATCTTGGCCCACTGTAACCTCCGCCTCCCAGGTTCAAGTGATTCTCCTGCCTCAGCCTCCCGAGTTGCTGGGATTACAGGCACGTGCCATCACGCCTGGCTAATTTTTGTATTTTTAGTAGAGACGGGGTTTTACCATGTTGGTCAGGTTGGTCTTGAACTCCTGACCTCAAGCAATCCACCCGCCTTGGCCTCCCAAAGTGCTGGGATTACAGGCGTGAGCCACCATACCTGGCCCGACCTCATGATATTCTATATAGATATAAAAATAAACATCAATGCAAATATGTGCATACATATTTACACTTAGACACACATGCACATATATAGTTTGAGGGTTTCTAGGAATAGCAGGACTGCAGTAGCAATGGACACACTTTCAATAAATGAGTGAGCGAGTGCCCTTTGTGCCACGGCAAGTGCTAATTATCATCTTGCTAGAAAATGTAGGAGCAAGTGGGAAGATATTCAAAGGATCCCCAATTGATAATCAGACTATGTTTTCTCATGAGACAAAACGAAGTAGAAACTGTGATTGTTAGGCTAGCTCATAAAGATTTTATTTATCCGAAGACCCTGGAAGTAAAATACTTCATCTCTTATTATACTAGGAAATGTATGCCGGGTAGTATTATTTTAAAACTTCTTTTAGCTGTCCTACAGTATTTTAAATCTTACTAAACACTTTAATTGCCCTGTCTTCTTTCAAATCTATTACCACTACTGTAAAACACACACACACACACACACACACAGAGAGAGAGAGAGAGAGAGAGAAAGAGAGACAGATTGGGGAAGTGGTCGAATTAAATGGATTGACAGCCTCAACACAGTCACCGGGACAAACTGCCTAGTTATTCCAAGGATGCAGCTACTCCTCAAATGATTTTTGGAATCTATCTTCTGCACTGGCTTTAGAGTTCATGGTATAACCTTAGAGATAGTACATTTTTACTCTCCTGAGTAGATATAATATTTTTAAAAAGTCCAAAGACACTAGAAGTTGGGTGATCAAACTGAGTAATAATTTGTAGTTGAAAAATAAAGGCATAATTACAAAGAGACTTGAATCTCCAAAGTATACTAGTAGTATAATGCAATCAGGCGTATACCTTTCCAAAGTAACTTCTTTGAGGAATAACATTAATTTACTTGAATAAGCAAAAAAAAAAACCTCATAATCACACTTCAGACATGCCATATGTACTGGGGTCAAACGCACTGAACAATGGCCCTTCCCAAAACATGTCTCCCACTGTCCTACCAAGCTATCTAAAATGCAGAATACTTTGAGCTGAGGACTGACTGATGGCTGCTGCTAAAGGGCCATATGGCCTACTGCAATGTGTAATTTACAGTGCCATAAATACCTGAGATGACTCTGTTTGATATGATAAACTGTCAGCTTGACTGCCACAAGGCAATAGGACATAAGTGATTTGGGGGCAAGGTTGTCAATGAGGACGAGTCATCAAAAGGGAGACCCTGGAACCAACTCTCACCTTTGAACTGAACCCAGCCCCGTTCTGTTCCAGATGCACACCTTCAACAGATCAGACAAACATGGTTGCATGGTCCAAGCATGTGGTGATTTTTATTAAGAATAACTTTGGTTCTAAGAATTCCACCCTCAATTCTTTAATACTTTCCATTAAAAACAATTATACAAGAGCAAATACAAAAAATATTAAATTATGAAAACCAATCCATTAAGGCTCCCTTTATATATATTATATACACTCAAACAAGTCAAGATTTTTCAGAGTAGAAGAATAAAGTCGACTGTTATAGCTTAGAAAGCAACACTACTACTATGAGACTATAAAACATTAAACTATTTTAAGAAAACCACGCTGTGGAAAAATGGAGCCATTTTTGTCAAAAAGTGGCTCAAAGCACAAAACTGCTCAGATGTTCAAGAGTCCTAGGAGTTTGGGCTACACAGTATTAAGGGGTGAGAGGAGACTGACAGCCTGTTTGAATCAGGCTTGTAAGCCCAGCTCATCTGACAACTTCAAAGAGCTTCTCTGCCTATACATTCCACCATTTAGCATAAGACACCACTTTACGCTATTTACAAGTCTCCTTTTGGCCAGATTTTGTATTACTAATTACAAATAATTCTGCAGATTTGAGTGAGATTAGGAAAGAAATGCTTTCTTAAGTAACCTTTTTTTTTTTCAGTGAAGAATGAATTCTAGTTAAGCTCTAGGAACAGAAATGGTCCTTCTAAAGGAGCCTACCAGGGCCCCTGTGAATACGATCAAGTGGCAGAATTGCTTTGAGAATACAGATTTCAAGATCTGACATCTAGTTAGATAAAAAGATATGAGCCAGTCCCGAATCTTCATTTTACAAACAGCATCGCTAGTCCACAGACACAAAGAAAGAATTCCAGTCAATGTGCAATCAGAAATGGGCTTTTCAAGATCATCAGTCATCACACTTCCTTCTCTCAAAAGAACGATGGAAAAAAATAGTTACCATTCCATTCTTCGAAACCAAATTACTATAGAGCAACAATTTTTCTTAAGCATTTCTCATTTTATTCAAATAATACTTGCTGATGAGATAAATAATCCATTTCAGGTATAATCAACTAACATGTTTCTCTAACTAGCAGTATATTATCATTGCATTTACTTTTGTTCCCATTCAGATTGAATATGGGCCTAATTGTCAACTGCTAACACTAAAGCATTCCCATAGAAAGCTAATTTCTACTATGCTAATTAAGGATTCAAAAGCTCTGGATCCAGCTTTCTATGAGTCTTCAAAGAAAGTATGAGAAGTCTCTCCAATGCAGAAATGACTGGCTGAACTGTCTCTACGGAGCATACTAAATCCTCAACAATTCTTCGGTATCACCCAGGCAAAAGGTACCGATGCCCACACTGGCAGTTTAAAACTAATTTTGCATGAGAATGCGGCTGCTGTCTGTAACTCGGCCCCCTCTGTGAGGAGCGTGCTGCTAGCTAGAACAAGGGAACTCAGCAGCCCCTCCCTTCCCATCAGCTGTTCCTGAGAGATGCAATATAGTAGTCATCGACATCAACCTTATCAACAGCATCATCACTCAGACAGTGGTGAAAGTCTTTCTTCACAAGGAAAAACAAAGATAAAGAAATACATGAGCATTAATCAGAAATTTTCAAAGCTTGGATTCTAATGATATTCATTATCATTAGACATTCAAATGCTATACATCTTCTGATGAAGCCTCCTTGAGAGCAGCCTACACTTATTTCACATTAGAATGCCTAGAGAAATCCTGACCGCCCAGCTGGTCATGGGAACCTTCCCCACACTCCTCTTGGAGAAATGAAAAGATGTGGCAGCTTCTACTTTTGCTACTGAAGCTGGGTTATATGGACTAGTTCCACTCTCTAAGGGACTGGAAGGTTATTCCATCTGAAAGAACTAGATCAGCAAGACATTTAAAAACAAAACTGAACAGAAACCCTCCTAGTAATCAAAGCAATTAATGAATGGACAGGATGTACCTTCTTGGAACTGGAATGTCACTATGTAGCCTGCTATTATTACACAGAGAACCAAAAGGAATGAAAATAAAATCAAGATGGGCTTTTAAACTTCTCACCCTATTTCTAAATTTAGTGCCAACAAGGGTAGTGGCTGTGCTCGACATTCACGTTCCTTCTCTGGTGTTAACTGCAACGGGGGTGAAAGTATAAATTAAACAAGAAAATTCTGGGTCCTCAAAATTTACAGTGAGTGAACAGATTAAACGCATTTCTAGGTGATCTCAATTATCTAACAGATAACAAAAAGAGGAATTAAACATTTTTTTTTTAGCTTTTAAAAGAAAAAAGGCTCTGGGTCCCACGAAACTTGGAATGGAAGAAAAACCAAGTAGTGCAACTCTCAAGAATTGATTCCAGTGTCCTCTTCCTTTTTCCTGTTCTCACTTGTTTTGCTTGTTGGTTCTGTTAAGTCTCTGAACACAGGTCCATCATTCCAACTTACGTGCGGGGCACTGCCCTTCATTTGGCGAATAGGAACTGCAACTGTCACAGGCAAGGCATCCACCCAGATCGTAGGAAAACCAAACCAAATCCTACTGCAAGTCAAAATTCTCTGCTGGCTGGAATATTCTCCAGGGGCTTTTGCCCTGAGATTGAGAAGGCACCCACAGACAGCTCTGTGGGGTGACACACGAGGTCTTGGTGCAGCCTCAGCCTAGGACTCCTGGGCTTGGGCGACTTCTTGGCCTGTTCTCCTGAGATTGCCTTTCACCTTCACAAACTCGGGGGCATTTTCTTGCTCTTCTTGCAATTTCTGCTTCTCAAGTTCAAGCTAAATGACATTCAGAAAAGGAAAAATTATTTACAAACCAAGCAGCCTTTCAAAATACTCTTCTCTCTTTTCAAAGTCCCTGACAACTTTACTTCCCCACACAAGAAATTCTCTCCTGGTCCCCCACTTTTAAAGAAATGGATGGATAGAGTCTGGGTAATTGTGCAAAGAAACAGAAGCCACTTGGCTGTCACTGCAAATAGGACCACGAGATGACAAGAATTGAAAAGACAGGGCTAAGGAAACAAATCCTGGAGTCAACGCACAGTTGCTCTGGAGTCTTCATGAAAGTGAATTTCATTAAATTACTCCAGCACCCTGTGTGAATTCAGTGCCATGTCCCTGTTTTGCTTTTGCCTCTGGGATCTCTTTTAGGTCCTCAGTAGGATTCTTGTCCCTGCCTTGAACGTATTTGACCCCATTTGCTGACATTTGTCTCCAATATTTCTTTCATGGTATAAATGTATACACTGGCACGTCTGGTAAATCCTGCCCGCTCCAACACTCCAACATTCTTCAAGACAAAAACAAAAAAAGACAGCTTCCAGCCAATCCCCCTTACCTGCTCCAACTTCTGCTGCCGTTTTAATAGCTCTATTTCCAAGTCAGATTTCTTCTTCTGTGCTTCTTCTTCCTTCTGCTTTATTACTTGGTCTCGTTTTCTTTTTTCCATCACCTTCTGCAATTCTGGTTTGTTCTGAGGAGCAAGACCCCTGCGAAAGAGCATTAACAAAAATAGAAAACGTTAATCTAATGGCTACATTTTTTATGAACAGAAATTTAACTTACAATATCAACCACGGAAAAGTGGTCTACAGAATTAGCATGATACCTACTAGGCTACAGCAGGCAACATGGTGATCTAAGAAATTCACCAGCACGAAAGAAAGGCAAGAGGAGATCCCCAAAGAGTACATAAAATCCATTCATTCAATAACAATGTATTGGCCACGTGCCATGTGCAAGACACTAGGCTACGCAAAGGAGGGCAGTGAGGGTGGGGATGTGCGTACGATGACTGTGATGGGTGCCCATGACAGAGACGGAGATGGTCAGCAAATGAGGGGGCTCTGCATGGAGGGGAGGCTTCCCAAAATCTAGCCCCTGATTTTTTTTTTTTTTCTTTTCTGAGACAGAGTCTCACTCTGTCACCCAGGCTGGAGTGCAGTGGCATGCAATCTAGGCTCAATGCAACCTCCGCCTCCCAGGTTCAAGCAATTCTCCTGCCTCAGCCTCTGGAGTAGCTGGGATTACAGGCGTGCACCACCACGCCTGGCTAATTTTTGTATTTTTAGTAGAGATGGGGTTTCACCATGTTGGTCAGGTTGGTCTGAAACTCCTGACCTCGGGATCCACTCGCCTCGGCCTCCCAAAGTGCTGGGATTACAGGCGTGAGCCACCACACCTGGCCTCTAGCCCTTGATCTTATGCACTAAATGCAGCCTCAAGACCAGCTTAGACAGTAAAATGGCCCTGGAAACCTTCCCACCCTTCATTTTTCAGATCTGAAAGGGGGTTCCTGTACATCTAAAGGCACATCTGAGGTTATACCGTTACTGAAGGACATGGCTGTGCAGAACCTTAATCCCCTAATTCTCAGTCCAGTGCTCCTCCACCGAAACCCTTTCAGATGTGTAGTTGATTATTTACAATGAAAGCAAGTCGGCCTTCAGGGAAGTCCTACATTTCTGAGAGATACATTAGGCTGCCATCTCTCCAAATGGGGAGAAACAAGTCAAACAGGTCATGAACTAGCCACCCTCCATCTGAAATATTCGAGAGAAGTCAAGGGAAAGACATGTCTTAGCATTTTCTCTAGTGCTATATCTGTCTGTTTAACTGTTAGCTTAACATTTGCCTTTTCTATTTCCTTAGGATTTCTCCTATGGCTTTCCAGAATGCTGGATTATCCAGCCCACCTTTCTTCTTATTGTCTTCCTTAGTCACTTATCTTAGCCAGTCTCCGCCAACTCATAAGTAATCTCAACTTGATGTTAAAATTTACCAAGACAATTTAAAATAAAAATAGGACAAACCACCGAACAGGAAAAGCACTATCAATTTCAGGCAGCACAGGGTGTAGGTAACAGCGCACACACACTCATGCTACGCACGCAGGCATGTGGTGTAACAGTAATTCAGGCTTTTCTGAACTGCAGGCAACAAGCACTGCTGACTCTGTCCCGGACTCCAGGATGGGCCTGAGCACCTCCCACACCACCTCCTGGTCCGGCTACTGATGACTGCTAATCTGTAGACAAGGGACAGGGTTGTTCTCTAAACGACTCCTATCAACTACCGTGACTAACCAACTAGGAGTCATCTGAGCAACTGTTAAATAACAATTTCCAATATATGTGCTCTGGCCAGAGAAATTCAACAGCACACTCACCTTGATCCCTTTCAAGTCCACACAATCACATCTGTAAACCAATCCTCAATTGCATACTTCCTCATTCATCTAGAATTTCTAGAAATTCTGGCATCTCTCCTATCTAGATGTATTTAAAAATCACAAAAACTTAATTCAAAGTTGTTGTTTAGAGTAAAAATCGGTATATTCCATCTTTTTTTTTTTTTTTTTTTCTGAGGCAGGGTCTCTCTGTTGCCCGGGCTGGAGTGCAGCGGCATGATCTCAGCTCACTGAAACCTCTGCCTCCTGGGCCCCAGCGATCCTCCCACCTCAGCCTCCTGAGTAGCTGGGACCACAGGCACATGCCACCACGCCCAGCTCTATTTTTTTTTTTTTTTTCGTTTTTGAGATACAGTTTTCCTCTTGTTGCCCAGGATGGAGTGCAATGGCACAATCTCGGCTCACTGCAACTTCCTCCTCCCAGGTTCAAGCGATTCTCCTCCCTCAGCCTCCCGAGGAGCTGGGATTACAGGTGCCCGCAACCACGACCGGATAATTTTTTGTACTTTTAGTAGAGACGGGGTTTCACCATGTTGGCCAGGCTGGTCTCGAACTCCTGAGCTCAAGCCGTCTACCTGCCTTGGCCTCCCAAAGTGGTGGGATTATAGGCATAAGCAACCACACCCAGCTAGTATAGTCCATCTTTAATGACAGAGGACACACAGTCAAAATAATATATGTCTCCAATTTCCCAATTTTCATTAGCAGAACTTTCCGTTAAAAAAAATTTGGCCAAATTTCCAGGGAAACAAAAGAGGCAGGTGACTTTTGTGATTTAATTATGGTTTATTTCACAGTTATCAAGACTAAATAAACAACAGGGTAAAAAATATGCACAGATTAAATCTTTAATCAGCACAATATAAGTTGCTTAAGAGTACTCTGTTCAAAATAAAGGTGTTATTAACCACAGGAAAAGCTGTTTTTAAGTAATCTGAATAAAGTTTTACTCAGTTTCATGACTATCAAAAAGTCTTGATATAACACTACAGACAGAATTAAGGGGTTTAAATTTTAGGATTAAGAATTTAGCTATCTGAATAATTTAAATTTCAAACATTTTTCTTTCCCTATATTTCACTGGCAAAATTAACTTCAACTATTATTCAATTCTCCTGGATTATGCAAAAGCTGCTGAAGATTTGATGTATGACACATTTGGCTGACACTCTATTGCAACCTATGAATGGATTTAACTATTACACAGTATTCATTTTCCTTTCAAAGATTTTACACAATAGTGACAGTAAGATAAAATATGTAGTAACAAAAAACTCAGGAAAATGGTGCTTATATGATAAATATTCTCTACTTACAGCAGTCGAGAAGTCATATAAATTTAGTTAATATTTTACCACAGTGGATTACTTAACTTTCTGTGCTGAATGCAAAAAGTCAAGCATTGCCCATGTAAGTCTCTAAGTCTAAATGGAACAGAGATAGTGTCGACAGACAGAAATTAGTTTCTCCAAATGTCATAATTAACTACAATACCATCCCTTGCACAAGAATAGTTGGTTCTCTTTAATCAATTCTGACATATACAGCTAACAAGTACTTTCAACCCCTTTATGACAGTATCACCCAAGAGTAACAGTAATTCCCAAGTTGGCTTCTCGGCCAGGTAGCTACCTGTGACTACTGAAGCAGGCAAAGCCAATTTTAAAAACTATAAAATTAATCAGTGCTCTTTGCAGAAAAAGAAAAGTAATATACCCATGTGTTAAATAAAAAGCAAAAGCACATCCAAACCCTCTCCATTAAACGAATCGAGGAGCACCACTCCATCGCAAATGTTCTATGTGAACAGTGGCCCCAAAATTATGCAAAGTAGAGACCCTGTACCCATCAACCCCTACCTATTCCTGCATCCAGAGATAACTCTTACCAACAGTTGGGTCTATGTTCCTCCATACTTTCTATACCCATATAAACATGCCACAATTCTGCCACATCCCTACTGACAGACATCTATTTGGTTTCCAACTGTTCACTATTAAAAACAATGAGGCTCTGAGCCTCTGTGGACATTTATAGCTGCACACTTCTACAAGTATTTCTGTTGGCTAGATTCATAGAAGCGGAGTTGCTGGCTAAGCATCTGCACATCGCATATTTTGATGAGTACTGCCAAAGTGCCCTACAAAAGGGCTGCAATGATTTATATTCCCACCCCCAGAGTATGAAACATAGAGACAACTTTGAAAGGTACATTTCACATAAACCACTAAATACATTCAAGGGCAGACGGGGCGAGTCCCCATTCATTCCACATCTACCTGAACTCTGTGTACCTATGTATTAATAAGTGAAGTCATTTCATTACCTGGGACAGCATTCATCCAGAGCAAAGGTCTGGGGCTCAGACCATCACAGAACAATGCCTACTCACTTAGCCAAACATCTCCTGGCCTAATTATTTTTCTTAGGGTACAGGGAAAATTTGATTTGAATTTAGCCCTTGTTCTTTGTTTCCGGGGGGACAGAGTCTCGCTCTACTGCCCATGCTGGAGTGCAGTGGCATGACCTCGGCTCACTGCAACCTCTGCTTCCTGGGTTCAAGCTATTCTCCTGTCTCAGCCTCCCAAGTAACTGGGACTACAGGCACGTGCCACCACGCCCAGCTAATTTTTTTGTATTTTTAGTAGAGATGGGGTTGCGCCATGTTGGCCAGGCTGCTCTCAAACTCCTGACCTCAGGTGATCTGCCTGCCTCGGCCTCCCAGAGTGCTGGAATTACAGGCGTGAGCCACCGCGCTGGGGCTGAATTTCAGCCCTTGTTCTTTAATCTTGTAATCTTTGGTTTGGCCTGCCTCATTTACATTTCTGGTTTAGTCATTTTTACCTGCATGGATTGGAACACAAATACTTGTATCCTTTATCTCTAGAACTGCCCCTATCTTTTTCCATGTTGTACAGCAGCAAGTATTTATTGAGGAACTATTCAACTAGTAAAGCATGCCAAAAGAATGTCAGCTAAAAACCAGGAACAAGAAGCCACTGACTTCAAAATATACAAGCCAAAGAACCAATTTTAGGGATATGTTTAAGTAACTGACCTATTTATTCTAAAAAGTAATCTTTGTAGAGCACAGAATCTCTCTCTCTAAATAATATCAGAAATATTCTTTTTTTTTTTTTTTTTTTTTGAGACGGAGTCTCGCTTTGTCACCCAGGCTGGAGTGTAGTGGCGCCATCTCAGCTCACTGCAAGCTCCGCCTCCCGGGTTCACGCTATTCTCCTGCCTCAGCCTCCTGAGTAGCTGGGACTACAGGTGCCCACCAACACGCCCAGCTAATTTTTTATATTTTTAGTAGAGATGGGGTTTCACCGTGTTAGCTAGGATGGTCTTGATCTCCTCACCTCGTGATCCACCCGCCTCGGCCTCCCAAAGTGCTGGGATTACAGGCGTGAGCCACCGCACCCAGCCCTTCTTAATTGTTTTTTTAAAGATCCCTTCAATAGTAATCTTTTAACCAAAAAAAAAAAAAAGCCTTTTGAAATCTGCCTTTTTATACTACTGAAAACACCTATGGAAAGTGAGAACCTGACACAAGGTTTTAACCGTCAGACCTAGAGGCTTCAAAGCCTTTTAACCTGAAACTAAGCTGGGTTCCAAAGACGGTAAATAGAGGAATAGGATTACACACTAGAAAGAGCATAGGTTTCGCAGTTAGAAGACCTGTGGGTACTTGTTCTCTTAAGCAGTGACTTGGCCTGTAACACATAATCTCTGAAATGTAACTGGAAAAACTGAACTGCCATAGAGCTTTGAGCTAAATTTGTAGCTATGCGTAGCAAAGGTATAAGTCTCCACATAAACTTGTTTTTATTTCTAAACACTATTTCAAAAAACTATTATGTAATCTTGAGATGATTCCTTAAACCAGTCACCCTGAGATTACTCACCTGAGTGAGGGTAACCTGAAGATAACACACACTGGGCTATTAGAAAGAGCACCAGATGAGACAAAATGTAGGAAGACTTGTTATCAACTACAGAAAAGCAAATGGATTTTTATTACAATACCATGCAGTAATCAAGACTGGTTATTCATTAACCAAACATACACAGTATTGATGTGATGTATCCTATAGTTTGGCACTAAAATTTAGAAATAAAAACCCCAGTCTCTAAAAAGTATACAAAATAAAAGATGAATAAAAGGAAAGAAACTGAGAAATTCTCACTTTAAAATCACTGTATTTCTAACAAGTTTGGTATTACCTTGAAAACTCTTAAGAGATAAGATGAGATATATTTTCATTTCATTTTGAAATCTGCCTTTTCTTTTTTTTTTTTTAATGTATTTCCAACCAGACCAAAATCCTTCAAAGAAAAGGGAGAAAAAGCAATAGGAAATTCCAGTTGTTGTCATATAGGAAGTGGAAGATAGATGTGACTAAGTGATCACTTATTATCTTAAGCATTTTCATACAAGCTATTATTTACTTTAAGTTTTGGTTTTTTTTTTTTTTTTAGAGACAGAGTTTTGCTCTGTCACCCAGGCTGGAATGCACTGGCACAATCTCGGCTCACTGCAACCTCCACCTCCCATGTTCAAGCAATTCTCCTGCCTCAGCCTCCCGAGTGGTTGGGATTACAGGCATGTGCCACCACGCCTGGCTAATTTTTGTATTTTTAGTAGAGACAGGGTTTCGCCATGTTGGCCAGGCTGATCTCGAACTCCTGACCTCAGTGGATCCACCTGCCTTGGCTTCTCAAAGTGGTGGGATTACAGGCGTGATCCACGGTGCCCAGCCTACTTTAATTTTTATAAGAAAAATACTATTATCTCCCACTTTATAGATGAAGAAACAGATCTCAAGAGGGGATACCCTGGCCAAGATCATAAGGTAGGTAAAGCTAAGTTCTGGTAAAACCAAGATTCATATCATTTCTCTCTGACCTCAAAACCCACGTTCTCTCTACACCATAGTACTTTAGGGAAACCCAGCATCGTCTCAGATTAATTGAGCTGGGCAAACAAGGAGAAGAACAGGCCAGACAAAGACAGACAGAATGGAAGCCCTTTCTCTAAAAAATGTGGAAACAGACTCAACTGCACAAATCTGTAGGTTTTACAGCAATGACCCAAACTACTAAATATATTTTTGCAGAATAATTCGTAGCCTATAATTTAGAGAACACTTATTCTGCAAATGTTGGTTTTACACTCTGAGCTTTATTCTGACTTGGAGCCCTTTCATAGATTTTCCTAGAAGAAAAAATTTGAGCTAAAATGTTTCTTAGAGAACAGCTAAGTCTCCTACCTTACACTTTATAGATAAGGGAACTGAGGCCAAAGAGGTGAAGATAATCTGAAAATCTTTGAGTGACAACTGCTATTCTGTTTCGGAGCCTACTAAACTGACGAGCTTTCCACCAAAATGAAGACATGATTTCCCAGGCAGGATAGGATGGCTTCTAAATTCTGTGGTCTATTTTAGGAACTTGATAGTCTCATTTTGCTTTGGCCATAATAATACCAAATTCATATATTCTTTCTTCTATTGTGTGACAAAGGCAGATGGAAGCTAAAAACTTATTTGCATTCAATTTAATATACATTAATCCAACAGCTTCCTACTAATATGCTGGGGATAAAACAGGAGTAAGCCACATTCTCACACTCTAGAGGGAGAAATGTATTTACAAATAATTCCTGGGATAGATAGGAGTCATTTGTTCTAGCTGGAGTGTACTCAGGAAAGAGAATTGCCATAAAAATGCCCCTTGATCCTCTTTAAAACATTTGTTTAACTAGGCCTCCCTGCAAAAAATTACCCTAATGCTAAACTTGATCTGCGTATCTTTCAGTTCAGTGGGAGACCTTTCACCAGGGCTTAGCAAAGAGTGGGCAAATGAGTCATCTATAGTCCTACAAGATCTGAAAATAATCCTAAATGAAGCTTCCTAGTTCTTAAATTGAAAAAAGTAGCCTTTCATCCTCAGTTCTCCTAGTCTCCTGTCCTGCCCAAATTACTTAAAAAGCAGAGTATAGCAACCCAACATCCATAATGATTTATGGCACAGATGGAGTTTGCCAAGTAGATAGAAGGTAAATGCTTTCCTGTCCTCCAAAATAATTAATAATAAAGACTATGATAATAATCTTTTAAAATGCTACCCCCAAACAAACAAAAACATGAGTGTCCTATCTATTAAGTCTAATATGGTTCTAGAGACTTCTCCCCACTACTGACAAATGCCGGAGTAGGCGGCAATTACATGATTCCTACACCTTCCTCAGTGTAAGGAGAAAATTCAGAGATTTTAAATTTAAGAACATATTTCTCTTCTACTTAGGACATTCTCTTCTATCCTTAATCCAGCCTCTTCCATCCGAATTTGGAAATACACATCCATTTCAGAAAGGAACCCATGACTGCAGGAGTCTGGAAGCACTGCTGGCCACCACAGTGATGGCCACTTGCAGGGGATCTGCCTCACGGAGGGGTAACCCGGTTCTAGGATGTGAGAAGGAATAAGAAAGCCTTAACAAAGTGCAAGAAATCAAAGACTCTTTGAAGCCTCTGTAAATACAATTAAAATTAGATATCATGATCTTAAAAGTCCTCTTAAAAAAAAATATGCTCAAGAAACCATTTTACCTTTTTTGATTCATAAGAAGTTCTCTGTGAAGATCTTGATGGTTCCGGGAGGTTTTGACAGGATTGATCAGTTTCTGAGGCCTAATGAGTTCAGGATTGTCATCTTCTATGTAGTCTGGCTCGGCCATGATGCTTCTTGTAATGAGATATGAGTCCTTATGGTCAATATCCTCAGGTGGGCTGTCTGAAAGAGAAAGATGAGAAACATTCATTTGCAGTTTTTGCTAAGGCTTTTCCCACACATGCAGAGGCCCACAGAGCTGTGCTCAGTATGCTAACACATGTCATCCTCCTGAGTTCACTCTGGGGCATCACTGATAAATCTTCTAAAGCGCTTGGAATGTAACTGGGCTGGGGCAGGGAAGAGAATGGTGGCCTGGTCTCGTCTTGCCCATGACTAAGGCCAGGGAGCCCTGTGGCCTGACTTCTATCACTGCCACTGCCACAACTTGGGTTCCGGTCACAAAGGATGCTTCCTGCCACCCTGTCTCCATATCAACCTCAGAACAAGCACTTGAGTATGTCAGAAAAAAAGAAAGTTCAAATGAAAATTGGAACACTGGCCCACAATGGCTGCAGTTGGACACATGTGTCAGGAAAGAGGGGCCTATAAACTAAAGCTGGCCTCTTGCCTATCTTACTGGAGTTTGTTAAATATTTCACTGATGGTTATTGGTCATAAATCTGTTTACCAGATACAGAACAAAGACGGGATGGAATCAGTCACCCTCCACCAGACTCTAAGATGCCTAACCTTTCTCCTACCCACTCAGCTGCATATTTACCTTATTTATCTTATGCACAGCCTCTCTGACCGCCAATCACAATCACAGGACTGAAACTGCTGCTTCACTGCCTGCTTCGCCCACCGCTGTGCCACATGTATTCCCCTGTTACAAAATACAAGGCCGGGCAAGGTGGCTCATGCCTGTAATCCCAGCACTTTGGGAGGCTGTTGTGGGAGGATCACCGAGGCCAGGAGCTCAAGACCAGCCTGGGCAACACAGCAAGACCCCATATGTTTAAAAAACATTGGAAATGCCCTGGGCATAGTGGTACATGCCTATAGTCTCAGCTACTCAGGAGGCTGAGGTGGGAGAATCACTTGAGCCCAAGAGTTGAGAGGCTGCAGTGGGCTATGATTGCACCACTGCACTCCAGCCTGGGTGACAGAGCAAGAGCAAGACCTCATATCTCTAAAAGAAAAGAAAAAAAGAAAAAAGAGGCTGGGCACAGTGGCTCATATCTGTAACCCCAGCACTTTGGGAGGCTAAGGTGGCTAGATCACTTGAGGCCAGGGGTTCGAGACCAGCCTGGCCAATATGGTGAAACCCTGTCTCTACTAAAAATACAAAAATTAGCCAGGCGTGGTGGCGTAGTCCCAGCTACTTAGGAGGCTGAGGCAGGAGATCGCTTGAACCCAGGAGGCAAGAGGTTGCAGTGAGCCGAGATCGCACCATTGCACTCAGCCTGGGAAACAGAGAGAGACTCTGTCTCAAACAAAACAAAATAGAAAAAGAAAGGGAATGAAATGTATATATATTGCGCCTCACATAACTTACTTTGGAACCCATTCTCAGTCTACACTGAGTCTGTGTTCTCAGGCTTAAGTAAGTCCTCAAACTTGGCTCCAAATAAATCTAACTGCGATTTCTCTAAGTTTTAGTGCTTGTTGTTTCACTTGTTGTCAACAGGCACCGGACCCAGGTCCTTTACTGCTAATCCTTCAGCCTCAGCAAATCAATCTATGCTACAAACATATCCATGCTGACCCTGTGCCAGTGGAAAAGGCTTCTAGTTCTGAGCACGGTGCTCGCTGGCCTGTGACACTGCTCACTGTCTCCTTCCTTAAGCACCTTGTGGGCTTCATCCTGCTTGTATCCTTCCAGGCCTTTCCTCAAACGTCACCTTCTCAGAGAGGCCTGATCTCCTAGCCGCCCTGCTGAAAAGTATGACCCTGCCCCCAGCACCTCCCCGTGTTATGTTCTGTCCACCAAACCAAAGCAACATCTTTACAAAGTTAATGTGAAAATAAAGAGAATGAAAATCCAAAGGCTAAGTCAACTGAAAAATAACGTAGCTGCAACATTTGTTTAAATATCTTAAATATCACTCCATGATTAGGCTCAAAATTATCAAACAGTAAGGCATATACAATAAATTACACCAAACATTCCTCAGACACTAGTTGCATTGATCTTTTAACAACAAGAATGCCTGCAACCTGAACTGAATTGAGAATTACAAACCTCGCAGAGGGTGACTCAGGGAACCCATCACAGCCAGCCTGATATCAACACACTGTCCCATGGAAAAACGTGCTCCTCGGCAAAATCCTAAATGCACTACATACACCTCTGCTCAGCCACAAGTGTCTGAAAAATCAACTGCAGTTTCCTTCTAGTTAATCATAGACCAAGAAGGCTACACACTTCCATAAAAGGCTCTGTATTTCTGCCCTTCACCATAGATAATCTCCATGATGCCAAACCCAAACAGACAACTGCCTCTGACCTTGACCTCGTTATTACAGTTGGGGAGGAGCTGGAGGGAATGTGACAGAAGAGCGGGCCGCGATCAGCAGCGAGAAGAGCGCATGCAAAGGCCACAGGGTAGGAGGGTGCCTGGGGGGGGATGAGGAATGGCAAAGCGCGAGGGTGGCTGCAGGGGAAGGAGGGATGGTGAGGATATAGAGCGTGGGAACTTGAACACCAGTGCTGGCATTCTGGTCTTCACCCTGAGGGCCATGGGGAGTCATTTCCAGGTTCTGAGCAGAGTAATGATGGTATCTGACTCATGAGTTAAAAGATTACTCCAGCTCCCAGGTTTAGAGCGGGCTGCAGGCAGGCAGGGCGGCAGATGCAAAGGTCATCCAGGTGAGAGATGCTTTAGACTGACGCAGCAGCAGCATAGGTAGGCGGAGAGCCTGATTCAAGATGTATTTTAAAGGTAAAGTCTCTTGGGACTTCCTGAAGGACTGGACACGCATGAAAAGCACAGAGGAATCAAGGATGACTTGGAGGTTTCCGGCCTGAGCAACCAGAAGGCTCAAGTTGCCATGACGGGAGGCTGAAAGAGCAAGTGGATCTAGGACGTGTCGAGTCTGAGATGTCTGATCGACATGAAAGAGGTGACATTGAGAGGGCAAGTGCAGCCAGCGCTCAAGCCCGGGTGACTTGCTCTCCTTTACCTGACTGACTCGCTCTCGTTTACCTGACTGACTGGCCCTCTGCAGCCTCAGGCTTTGCCTGCCCTCCGCTTTCCGTCCCCTCATCCTCTGTCCCGCACTCCCACTTCCCCCTCAACTAGAGACAGCATAAGATGCCCACTCAGCCTTTCCTGGACGTCAGTGTTGAGGTGCAAACATGACTTGGGCCTTGTTGCCAGGAGGGAGGTTGAGCTTCCAGTGCACAGAATGAAATGACTTTAGTTCTGAATCTAGGAAACAGGCCCTAGCTTGGGATGTTTTTCTGACTTCTCTTTAGATTTAGTTGCTTGGAAATCTTTCTTCTCACATAGGACCAGTGGGGTGAGGGGCACCCAAGCCTGTCTCCTATTAGAGAGACACGGGCACTGCGAGCCGGTGCAGGAAGGGGGGGCTGCGGTTGACTTTTCAGACACTTGTGGCTGCACAGAAGTGCGTGTAGTGCATTTAGGATTTCAGCCCAGGAGGATGTTTTTCCGTGGGACAGTGTGGTGAAGTATATGTATATGCTGTCAACACAGGGGCAAACATCTTCCTTCTTTTTCACTGGTTTGTCCTTCTTCACAACTGGAGCTGGAAAAGGGGGTGCACAGGAGCCTCTCAGTCTGAGTTAAGCATGGAGACCTTAAGCCTGTCCTCAGAACAGGTGGCATGGTCCCTGCAGCTCCTCATGCAAAGGCCACACTGGGGTCTGGGAAATGGTCATTTAGTAACAAGGGGTTGAACGGGCCGGAGCAACCCCCTCCTTGAGTCTTTGTACTCAGGGCAGTGGCGCTGGCGGGAGAACCATGTGGGATCTGGGTTCCAGCTGCTTCTCAGTGACACCCCGCCCTGGAGCTGTGAATAACACATGGCAATAACCATCACTATGACCTTCTTCACAGCTCTCTTCCCTCTGCCAGCCATCCTGCTCACTGCTACCAACGCTGGAAAATACAACTCTGGTATAAGGCAACTCTTGCGTCTCACAAATCCTATCTTCCGATCAAGCTGAAACAAATGTTCTTGCTCCCCACATCCTCACACCCTGCCTTCCCTCCACCAGCACGCTTACAGCAGCACTGCACCCTCCGAAGGCATGCTGAGGCTTTTCCCACCGCAGCCCTGGATCTCCACAAAGCCAAACTCACGCATCCAGCAGATCCAAATAAATGCCGCATCTGCCCTGACACCTTCCCAAATTCTATGGGATGTTCTTTGTTCTTTTTTCCTAGTAATTCGTCAACCACTGCCTTGTATTACAGCAATGTGGATATAAATCTTATCCTCTCTTCACTGCAAAGAACATGTCTGGTTTATGTTCCTATTCTTTTGACCCCTTGGACCTGTTCAGAAAGCATTACTTAAATGAAGTAACAAAGGCATGGGCTAACGACAGAGGGTGTCCCTGAGCCATTTGGATTCCACCGCCATAAGGTGTAGTGCAGAAAGTGGGGTTGAGCGGCCAGGTACATTTCCTCACTAAGCAACAAGGAATCCAGGACCCTGAGAGTAAAGATGGGGTAGAAATGTCTAGAGGTACAAGTACTTTGCAAGCAAATATTATTACTGACATGAAACATCGTTTCTAGAAATAAACACAAAGATAATCTTGTCACAGTCACTTCACTGGTCAAGTAACTTACTCAAAGTAACTTTTTTTAATGTATTAAGTCAATTAAGGAAAACCAGGACCAGCTCAGTGAAGGAGAAATAAACCTGGTTGGAGATCCTGGACAAATCCTAACTTCCCTGACCCCCAGCTCTCCTATGTGTAAAATGAATGCTGTAAAAACTGAGTAAAATGTATATGCAAAGACTCTCTCTAATCCCTGGCACAAACATGAGAACTCAATAGAAGCTATTATAAGCCCAACTATGCAACCAGCAACATTACATACTTTATTTAGAGGCCTGGAAAACTCTGTATAGGAAACTCTACTTCTCTGGGCTTTGATTTCTTCAAAACTGTAACTTCAGTTGAATGACCCACAGACTTTCTCACTGACAACGTTCAATGGTTCTTGGACCTATTCATGCAACTAACATAAGAAGCTTCTGGAAAGTCTAAAAAGGTCTATCACACTGCCAAGGTGCTGCATGAAGTTCTGAATGGCTCCAGTCGTTCAGAGTGGGGCAGGAAACAGACAGGCCTGAGGACAAGGGCCTCTCGTGCTGTTCTGAATGGAGGGGACTCACTGAAAGATTTTCAAGCTGTTGAGTAATAACAGAATTGTATTTCAGACAGACACACTATGCACTGAAAAATGCTGCCTGATGAGAATTCTACCTTTAATTTCCACTAAGCAACACACAGAAGTCATTATTTGACTCTACTATCCCAGAGCACTGGGAAATCCCATGCTTACAGATGGATTTTGAGTCCTTGCTTTTCATGTTTTTCCCTTTCCAAAGTTCACTCCGGGCCCAGCTCTCTGGCTATCCCAGGTACTTCTGTTGACTGCTTTCCAGAGGTGAATTACCATTCCCTCGGAAAACTTTCACAACTGGGCTGATAAAACAAACCCAGACCGTAGCTGGCTTGCCCCAGCAGACTGCTCTGGTTCCATGTCTGCATATTTCTACATCAAAGAGATGAATTCAAAACCTAATCCTCTAAGATTTAAAAATCAGAATTTACAGATTATGCTAGTTTTCATGTTTACCTAAATATATAAGACCTAATTCTATCTAGAAGCACTAATACTTGAATCCTTTCTAAAACAATCTCTTGGCACGTGGCAACGTGTACAGTTTACAGGTGCGCTACCACCAACCAAAGTGAAACAACCTTTTGAAATGCTTAAACTTCTGGAAAGTTAAAAGTAATTCCAAGATACTTTTGGAGAATCTGTTTCCAAAACTGTCTCTAAGATTCTGCCAACCCTCTGGCAATACCCTGAGAAACCCAAGTTACGTAAGGTGGAGGCGGCAAACTCCAGGCCGGGTCAGCCTGAAAAGGGAAAGACACCTCTTAGATCCAAAGCCTCTCTCTCAGCACCCACAGTTCCCAGACAGGCAGGAGCCTGAGTTCCGGTAAGAATTTTTCCCAAAGTGCAGTTGGTTTCATCACAAACTCCTGACTTGCCTGGCCCTAAGGCAAACCTAAAAATTTCCATCTTAGACCAGGCAACAGACAAGTGCCCAGGGGATTTCTGTGGCCACCAACCTGGTGCACCAAGGCTTAGAAACGATGTCCCACCAGAGTCATCAGCGTAAGTGCAGAGACGTTATTGTTTCATACTCTGCCAAGCTCCACTATGGCTACAGGACAGTCCCCTGTGGCTTCCCAGGATGGTCATTTAAAACAATGACGAACTCAATAAATTTGCTGCCAATATGTTGTTGTACAAATGCCAAACAGTGATGCTCTTGGGAAAGTATCAAACTCATTTTCTCATCAGTTTTTTCATCCCCCGAAAATGTATTTTTATAAATAAGGCACATATTTTATATTTAGAAAATGGCAGAGGAGGAGGGAGTGACAACTAAGTAGGGCAAGAAACATCCGACAGACATCTGCCTACACTATAGCAACCAGAAGCTGGCCCAAGTGAGGTGGGAACGACCAATAGGTGGCGACACCTCCTCAACTAATGAGGTGTCCAGACCTGGAATGGCAGGTCCGCTTTCCTTAGGACAGCCAGAGTGGAGCAGCCATGCCCACTCCGCCTTCCTGCATTGTAGTCAAAGCACACCCCAAAAGCAGCTGGCCATTCTGAGAGATGCGGTGAAAGGAATCCATCTTGGAGCTGGTGTCCATGTCACCTGGGGGTATATGTAAGCTTCCCCTGTCACTTGGTCCTCATACGGCCCATGAGGCAGGGGTCATGACTTCCCAGTCTCCAAATGAGGCTGACAGCTTCAAGAGCATGGGTTTGGGTGGGGCAACCCGCATCTGCATTCCAGCTTCCTCACTTGCTCTAAGTGTGATCTTGGGTAAGGGCCTTCGCCAGTTCAACAAGGCAACAATGAAAAAGGACTGACAGATCTCACAGGGTTGCTATGAAGAGTAAATAAGAAATGCAACTGCTGGGCTGCGGTGGCTCATACCTGTAATCCCAGCACTTTGGGAGGCCGAGGCGGGCGGATCATGAGGTCCAGAGATCGAGACCATCCTGGCCAACACGGTGAAACCCTGTCTCTACTAAAAATACAAAAAGTTGGGTGTGGTGGCATGCACCTGTAATACCAGCTACTCGGGAGGCTGAGGCAGGAGAATAGCCTGAACCCAGGAGGCGGAGACTGCAGTGGGCTGAGATTGCGCCACTGCACTCCAGCCTGGCGACAGAGTGAGACTCTGTCTCAAAAAAAAAAAAAAAAAAAAAAAATGAAATACACCAAACGCAATGCCTACAACACAGTAAGCCTTCAATAGACGTCACCTGCTATTAGCGCTGTCACTGGCAACGAATAAGAATAAATTAATAACAATAATGCTGTCACTGCTGCCCAAGGTTACCCAGCTGCTAAAGAGCAGGACCAAGATTTGACCTTGAGTCTGTGTAATTCCAAAAGGAAGCTCTTAGGCACTCCATGGGCTGGGATGATGGATGGAGGAACCAGATTTGACTTTAACAGAATGATTTCCTGTCTCTCAACAGGACTTTAGAAGCTTTCTAATATCACAGCTTTACGATCCCAAACAGAAAACATCTTGCAAAGGATGACATTAAAGTGAGATGGGAGGCAGGAAAGACATATTGCATTAAAATATATCAATATAAATGATTTTTATAAGAATGTTAATGGCAGGCCATTCATAATAGTCCCAAACTGGAGGCAACTCAAATGTCTACTAACAGTAGGATGGGTAAGTAAACAGCGGTGTGCTGATATAGTGGAATACTATGCAGCAATGAGAATGAACTGGCAATTCTGCAAGCAAAGCACAGCTGAATCTCACAAATACAATGTTAAGCAAACAAAGCAAGATGCAGAAGAGTATATACTGCATGCGTCCATGTACATAATGTTCAAAATCAGGCAAAACCAACCTTTGATGTTAGGTGTCAGGATAATGGTTATTTCGGGAGTGAATAGACGGCAGTACCAATGGGGCTTCCAGGGTCTGGAAAAGATTGTTTCTGGATAATACAGATTCTGGTGACACAGGTGTGTTTCCTCTAAACATTCACGCTCAATCAGTACACTTTTTTGGTGCATGCCCTCCTCTGCATGTGTAAGAGTACACGTTCAACAGCTATTAAAATTACTATCCACAAGTCACTTGGTTGCTGCTGCATAATGACAATTCTGTCATTTCATCCATAGTCCATGGGAAGTTATACAGCATAATGGAAAAAAGCATCAGGCTTGAAGACCACCCATCTTGAATTAGAATCCCTGGTTAGGTCACTCATCAATTATTGATTTTATAAAATTATTTAACCTGAGTCTTGATTCCTCAACTGGAAATCAGAGCTAGTACACTTGCATATGCAGAGTTGGTCTCAGCATTCTTGAAAACTCATGGAAAACATCTACCATCCACAGTACTTGCCCACGTGGCAGATGCTCAACAAAGTAGGCAAACAGTCCCAACAAACTAATTCATTACTCTAACTCTCCATTACTTAATGTTCCATCAACATGAAAGTGAATGACCGTATACCGCAAGTACACTAGTTTAGACAAAGAATAATGATGAACCCAATCTTGGCCTCTACTCATTTTTCCAGTGTGGACAGGGAAGGGAGAAAGTGCTGTGGAAGAAAGAAAATGACTGGAGCAGGATCTCAGAGAGGCTTGTGCCAAAGTTGGGTACCCAAGACCCAGCTGGTATCTGTCAGAAGAAAGTGAGGCTGATGGTCAACCAATGACAGTTTGGGTTGCTTTCCATGGAAACTAGCAAATTACTCCTGCAACTAAATTTCTTCAGCCTTGTACCTCCCCAAAGTCTGCATCTTGGCTAAAAAGAGGCATTTTCTATATTGTCCAAATATATCATGATCAAAGCCAAAGTTAAAAAAAAACAAAGCAGTTCTTGCATAATCTAGTTTTGCCAGAAGTTGGATATTCAAACAAACTTAGAAAAGACTGAAGACAAAATACAGAAAGAAAATGAAAACAAAAACAAAAATACTCTAGGGTGTGAGAACAAGAAGTCTCTAGATAGAAGAAAACTAATTTAAAATAAATAAAGATTCATTCAATTCCTGGCTCAGGGAAGGAGGTAAAAATGGCTTAAGGGGTGAATAAAATCCTTCAAGGGCCCACAGACAACTATAACAGCCCCTTGTCTTGGCAAGAGGCTGATCCTTGGTGACTTTTTTCACCCAGTTGAAAGTCCTAGGACTGCAGATAAGACACAAACCCTGCACCCTCACTTCCTCTACTCCTGTGCAGATTCTAGAATTCCCTGGTAGACTGCAGAACTACCCTCATCCTGTGAGTAGTACCTGGTGGGAGAGAGGAATGTCCCCTAGGTTCAGCCAACAGCAGCACATCTATGGAGAAACGAGAAGGGCGACCAGACGTCTGCCATGTTCACCATGTGGACATGACACACAGTCAGAGCCTGCTCCACTCTGCAGCTCTGGGTGTCCCAGCCCTAGTCAGTCCCATCTGAAGCCCCAAAGCACAGAATGTTTATCAACCAAAGAGGTGCATTTGGGCTTATTCCCAGGGCAATGGCTGGGCCTGAGAACTATTCCAGAGAAATTTCACCCTGAGAAGGACCTTGGCTAATGTTCCCCAGACCAACTGCTACCTAGGAGCTGGCAGTGTCACTTGGCCTGTCAGGTGTTTTTTCTGGTAAGAAGTGCCTGTGCTTCTGGCCCTCAATGTCTGTCCCCAAGGGCTGTGATCCGTGGTCACTAACAGACAACAAATGTCATCCTTCAAATATTCACAGCAACAGCATGTTTCTATCCGCATGACAGTCCACACCCGGCAGGGTTTTCTCAGGCCATCCAGGGCTCCCTCCTTTGGTGACACTCTCCTGGGCCTCTCCTGGGTCTGGGGCTGGTGTCTATTTCCTTGCTGATGCGAAGGCAGCCCCTGGACCACCCTCCCTCTGTCCTCCCCCTGTTCTCCCCCAGCTTTCTGCCCACACTTCCTCTTCCCTCCCTTTAACGCCACCAGCAGTCCAGGCAGAGGGCCACAGCCCTGTCCTCTTCTCTCGGTCATGCCTCTGGAGACCCCACACACCTTTACCCCTTCTGCTACAAGAGCTGTTTCTAAAGTGTGTGTGGAGATAGTTCCTGACTTCCCAAGCTCTGGCTCTGAAATTCCAACTTCGTACTGGAATGTTCACCTCAGAATCAACAGGCGTCAAGTTGAGCTCCCCTTTACTCACGATTTATTGAAGGCCTCTGAGGTGCCAGACACTGCCCAGGTGCTGGAAAGGACACTGAAAGGACAGAGCCAACCCCACCCCACAGGGCCTACACTGTAGCAGAAGTCATCCCAGGCAAATTTGAGTTTGAGCTATTGTTTCTCAAAAGCAACAGAGACGACAGCACACACACCATTCTTCCACTGAGAAACAATCCCTCGCAGTCTTCCCTTAACTTCGTTATTTCTCCCAAAGGTTCTATCTCACAGGTTTCAACCCTAAGTACAGAATCGATCATCAGTTCCCTTCCACAAACGCATCTGAAAATCGCCCCCTATCACCAGTCGCTCATCCCTCATCCCGGGAATTGTGCACTTGGCTTCTCCATGGCCTCCATCCCCCCCGGTTGCCTTTCCCTCTAATCCGGCTGCATCCTCAGTCAAATCCAATGAGCTAACTCATTTAATCAGATCAGGGCTACCAAGCCGAGCATCACTGGTCACCTCAGGAGAGGATGCTAAACTGCTTGGCCTTCTGTGGCCCCCTTCTCGATAGTGGAGTCCTCAATTACCTTTACAAATGTGTGGTTCTTAACTCTCTGGCATCAACTCCAGGCAGCCAGTACACACCAAGGCCGTGCACGTTCCCATCTCCACCTCTGCTCCCGATTTCCTCCTGGGCAGAAATCCGTCCTCCCCAGCCAGTAAAACTCCAGGCACCTTGCAAAGACCAGCTCACAGCCTGCCTCCCCGAGTCTTCCCGGGGCCTCTTCTCCGGAGACATGTCCTCCTGTTTGAACTGCTGTGGAAGACTCCACTGGACGCCCCTCGCCTCAGGCACTTCCCCGCCTGTGGGCTAATTTCCCACGTTTCCACACTGTCTCCCCTTGAAGGACACAGAAGTGAATCTCTGCAGAAGGGAAAAGACCTCTCAGTGACTTCCATCCTCTCCCCTATGCTCTGGCACGATGGCTTGTACATAAGCCATACAAAGTAGCAGTGGCCTCACAGTGACTAGCAGACACAGAAGAGCTAGGAGAAAGCTGAAGCCGCCAACTCCTTGTGCCTCTGGCTGACCTCCAGAGGCCAGCAAACCTCTCGTCTTACCTCCTATTGCCTTCCCCAGCCCTGGGCTGTATGTCACACTGTGTGCACCGTATTAAAACGTACTGAATGGGCCGGACACAGTGGCTCACGCCTGTAATCCCACCACTTTTGAGAAGCTGAGGCGAGCAGATCACTTGAGGTCAGGAGTTTGAGACCAGCTTGGCCAAGTAGAAACCCCATCTCTACTTAAAAAAAATAATAATAATAATACAAAAATGAGCCAGGCATCATGGTGCATGTGTGTAGTCCCAGCTACTTAGGAGGCTGAGGCACGAGAATCGCCTGAACGCAGGAGGCAGAGGCTGCAGTGAGCCAAGGTCGCGCCACTTCACTCCAGCCTGGGCAATGCAGTGAGACTCCATCTCAAAAAAAAAAAAAAATATTGAATGAACAGGATAATACGGGCGGTTTAGAGTACCCAAATGAAGGAATTAACCCCACCAAGTCTTCCCTGGCTCCTCCTCAGTGTTTCCCCCTTTACACTCCTGCAGGACTCCATTAATACCTCTTGTAGGATACTGAAGTCTGCTTCTATTAAAATTAAATTTGAAGTTGTCTTCTTTCTCATGTTAACCCCACAAAGGGAGGGCCTGACTCGCACTCAATTCTTAACCTCAGAAACATCTCAGTCACATAGTGGTCAGCTGAAACTGACCAGATAATGCTCACCTTACGCTTAGAAGGGCAGACATCAGATTTCCAAAAGGAGCCAAAAACAGAGTAGGGGAGGTCAACCCACGCTTTGAACAATTCTGTCTTCATTTGATCTTGAAAGAGCTCAGAAATAGTAAGACATAATCTTCTTAACACATACCAGTACAGAGAACGAAATACCCATTTCTCTAACCAACAGACGTGCTTTTAAGATGGCTCAAAAAAATCCTCACTAAAACTCCGTAACATTAATTGCTGTGTATCAACAGTGAGTCTTTTGCCAAAGAAAGATAACTTAGACTTTTGTCTGGTGAGAAATAGATATATTAGTACACTGGCTTGCATAAATATTCCCATGAAATAATTAGTTCATTAATATGCAGCACATTAATCTGCAAAAACTTCTAAGCAATGGAAATCCTGCCCAATTAATGGATTTCTTTAATAACTGATTGCCTTAAACTCATTGGCCTTAAAATTGATAAATTACACTTATCAAATAACATTTGATAGATGACTATTAAGTGATTTGGAGTTTCTCTCTCCTATGTAAAGTAGTTTGATGAAATCTGAAATTCAAGGACTCTTGATTTTACCAGCAAAGCATGTTCTGTGGTCTAACAGTGTCACCCAGTGGTAAAAGGCACAGTTTGGTGTTCAGGGGAGCTGTTGCTTTTTAAAAGAAATAACCCATCATACGTGTTTCTTTACTAAAAGGAAAAGAAAAAAAAAACACTTTTTTGAATTGCAAGAAGAAAACTAGTATGTAAATTCTAAAAAACATGACTGGCACAGAAGAGAGCAGCTCTTCATCCAAGGCCACTCTGAAGCCTTTGGAGACCACTCAGGAAGGAGCATGCAGTCCTGAGCTCGGCCTCCTGAGCTCGGGAGAGAGGCACGGTGGTGTAGGACCCGTGACTCAGGAGCAGTGCAGGAGGAGTTGAAATCAGCCCGTTCTCCAGGCCAAACGAGAGACCACAGGCCACCCTCGCTCTCAGCTGCACTGTGTCCTTCCTGTTTTGCCTGTCTACCATGCAGCCACAATTCTCTAAAGTTCAGCTCTTCCAGAAAAAAGAAACAAAAAGCAGCCAATTCTGTTCCAAGGTTCAGTATCTGATCCTAAAAACTTTAAAAAAAAAAAAAAAACCCAAAAACTCTCATATGGTGAAGCTTAACTGAAATAGTAAATTATTTAGCTTCCTTATCTGCAAAAAGAGAAGGTTGTGCCAGATGACCCTTGAGATCCCTTATTAGTGAAATGTTCTGACAATAAAGAAGAGTTTGGCTCACCTGCTGGTCTCCACCACACAGGCTTATAACCAAGAGCCCTACAGCTCTTGTCCCACCCTGAGGGCCTGACTGACCTGTGGAGGGCCCCACCTTTCGCCTCCATTCACTCACCCCTGTTCCCAAGAACCGCTGACTTCTTTACATGAAGCCTACTTTGAGTAAGTTTTTAGGTACAGATGCTGAATTACCCAAGCTGTATCCACCCTCACTCCAGGCACCCCGAGGAGAGACTCAACTGCTTGGCCCAGGGTTAGAGAGGCCCACACGGGAAGGCAGAGTGGAGCAGATGTTATTTAACCAAAAGTCTGTATCCTGGGGCTCCCAGCTACCACAGTCAAGAAACACATTTTTAAAAAATCAAGACCCTTGAACTAGCAGCAGTAGTCACCCATACCGTATACGATAAATAAAAGTAAGCCTATGTTTATTCTTCTTTGCATAAAATCACCTATACCAACACTTATACATTACAGCATCATTCAGTTAATTCAAGTCTGAATCCCAGAAACTCTCCTGAAATCAAGCCACAGTTCAGCCCTATTCTTCCTAGTTTTTCCTGACATACTTTTGCTTACTCTATAAATCCACGGATATTCTTCTTGCCTACTCCCACCAAAGCCCAAACACACGTGAAAAAAGTTAATCATGAAGTCTTTCTTATTCCCTTACATTTAGAAAATCAACATCTACTCTCATAGACTACTTGTAAGAAGACAAATTTCTGCTACTCTCTGAAGAATTTGTTGGCAATGTGTAGCAAAAGGCCTTACCGTGAAACACCCTTGAACGTAGTAATTCCACTTTTAGGAATTTACCCTAAAGAGATCAACAGAGATGTAGACAAGTGTACACAGAATGATATTTATTCCGGCATGGTCTATGATAGCGGAAAAAATGGAAGCCATTTAAATATCTAATAATGGAATACAGTGCAGCTTAAAATCATCCATTATTAGAATAAATAATGAAAGGGAAAATATTCACAAGGCACTAAATAGGAGAAAAACATTAGGCTCCAAACAGTATGCCGTTTACTTTGGAAAACAAATGCCTACGTGTGTGTCTGTGTGTACAAATGCACAGCATGGTGATCCTCAAAGTGTCATTCCAGGGTCCGAGGCATCGGCACCATCATGGAATTAGTTAAATGCAAATATCGGAGATGCAGTGAATCAGTCTCTGGGGGGTGGGCCCGGCAACCTGTGTTTTATCATGTTTGCTAAGTGTCACATAACCTTTGCAGTAGACATTAAATTTATTCCATCACACAGATAGGGAAATTAAGGCCCAGCGAGACTAGGTGACTTGCCTAAATCTACAAGGCTAATTAAATGGCAGCTAGCAGCATCATGCAGCTAGCTCCAGAGTCCATGCTCTGAGCCACTTTGCTACAGCACCTCTCTATTTTAACTCTCCTATTTGGACGTGTGCTCTTTCTGCTAAATTAATGGCAGGATGCATCCCCCTGTTGTCTGATCACCTTCATAGTGGTTTAGCGCTTCTGTTACAAAGCTATTGATCTGGGGGCTGGGGGTGTCCTGGGCTCTATCACTAACATCCCCATTAATATACCTCTTGATGAATACCTGGTTGACATCTTTGAAGGCTAAAAAAAGATATTTAGATCTAAGTGAACATTAAATACCAGCACACATAAGCAAAAACTTGAATGCCATCAGCAATGACATGCAGCATGATACTGACTAAACACACAAGGCACCTGTTGCCTGCTAGAGGGGAGCGGCCATGTGGCAATCCCATGCACAGCTTCCAAACCACCTGGCCACCATCTTTGAAATTATACAAGTTTTGATTGACTTCTTTTCCTTTTTTGGTTTTTGCATGATTTCAAAATTTGCATGTAACAGAATCCTTATTTATATTATGTTATAGTCACAAAATTAAAATTGGTAAAATAAAGTTATCACACTTAATTCCTAAATTGCAAGTTCCTGAATAAAGAGACCTCCCTTGGAATTTTTCTCCTATGTTATTTTCTGAGGAGAAAACACCTCGGTCATTCATCTCAGGAAACTACAAAGAGGATGGACTGAGAAGATGGTTGATTTCGGCCTAATCATTCCTGAGAGGAAGGAAAATACACAGACCACGAAAAGCTTCCTGCTGGGCTAGCTTTCAAAGCCCTCAAACATTCCTGTCTTCAAGAGCTGAATAATAATTCCATAATATTTATGACCTGGCCCAACTGGCCAAACAAACTAATACTTTCAAATGAAGAGACTATCTTCGAACAGACTTAATGACAGAAACTTTAGAAGGAACACAGAGACCAGGTGTTCAACTTCCTCATTATGACAGATGAGGAAACTGAGGCCCAGAGAGATGAAATGACTAAGTTAAGAGAGTGGCAAAGACATTCTGGACCACACAGTGGCAAAGCTCGGACTAGGACCAAGATTGGAGTCTGGTCCACTCTTCACTACCCAACACTGCCTCTCACTTCTGACTGCTTTGCAAATTTTCTAAATTGATTGTCCACATTTTCTACTGATCTGTGGGTGTTTTGGCACTGTGAGTAACACCACCATTAACATTACCTCTGGATCAGTAACTGGATGGCATCTTTGAAGACTAATATGTTTCAACTGTAAGTACACTTTAATAACAGCTCGACAGTTTTATCTGCTTCTATAGCTGATCAAGTTTTAAGATAGTACAGTCGTCATGATGATTTTTAAAGCTTCTCAAGCTAGACGAAAACTACCCATCTGCCTTTTTTAAAATTTGCAGTATTACCATTGAGCAGCTACAATGTTTAAAAACCAGTGACTGCTCAGACACGGTTATTTAGACATCCTCTAAGTCCCTACTTCCCACTGCATCTTGCTCCATTAAAACCTATTCCTCACGCATCAGCATTCAGAATGAAATTAAGTAAGTTGGTGAACAAATTAAATTCAACCCTACCAACCTTCAAAGTAAAGACCAGTCTAATTGACAACCTGACCCCCATATTCCCATCAGAACATAATGAATGCTCAAAAACGGACACAGATGGGCCCACATCACTACCACAAAAATAACCAGATGCCCCCTTTTCTCACCAACATGTATGATTGCAAATTCTTTACTGCATGGCCACTCTAACTCTACTTTAATCTCCTATCTCCTAGATAAAAGTTGCTGGGATACCCAATCACTGAATTGTTTCTGCCTCCTGGCCACATCCAACCCAGATCTGGTCCCATTTCCCTAATTCCACCTTCAAATCACCCAGTCCAACAACAACCCCAAGTCTGCCTTCCCAAAATAGTCCCAGGGTTCTTCTGGGTACACTGGCCCCGGCAGAAGCAAGCTAAACGAAGCCAACTTCTGTATAACTACACGTTGTGTTCCTGGTGGGTTTTGGCTGATGAGATTCGACACTGTTGTCTGAAGTCACTAGTAACGTATGGCAGAGTAGAAAGAACCTTAAATAAAAGGTCCACAAACCTAAATCCTGACTTCACTTCTCTGGGTTTGTTTCCTTACTGGTAAAATGACAGCCAGTCATTCTATCATTTTGTAAGTTTTTCATCTCAAATCTCCGTATATTGGCCAAATTGTGGGCCAAACAGGTTTGTTTCTACAGAAGAATATGTTCTAACTTCCAACCACTCACTCACTACAGGTTGAGCATCCCTTATCCGAAACACCAGAAGTGTTTCAGATTTCAAAGCTTTTCCAATTTTAGCATATTTGGAATATTTCTGAGTATCTACACTCTGAAATGCTCCGGTGAGCATTTCCTTTAAGCAGCATGTCAGTGCTCAAAAAATTTTGAATTTTAGAGCATTTCAGATTTCAGATTTGGGATGTTCAGCCTGTATTTCACTTTTGAAATACTGAATTAGTTAAGGGTTTGTCTGGAAAACTTCATTTTTCACTCTTAAAAAGAAAAAAGAGACCTTAATGCCAGAAACAACGGTAACAATGATGTGTTTTTTCTGTAGGCTTAAAATGTTCCATAATTAAAAGAATTTAAGTTGGCTCTTATTTGATTTCTCCTTCCGCAATGAAAACTGAGCGTGAGGACTGGGACACATCTCTGTCTGGGTCTTTGGAGGATTGTCTGTCTCTAACCAAACCCTAGAGAACAGCTATTTCCATGGCCCCGGCCCTTTTAATTAAAGTCTGTTTTCCCACTTCCCTCTCTTCAGGCCACCTGGTGGGCTTTCTGTGAACAACCAATACGCAGGCTTCTCAGGGAGGACACCAAAAACAAGAAAGGAGTAAAGCAACCGCTGTCAGCAAGACCGGGACCCACAGCGCTCGCTGGTTGAGTTAACCTGGTTGGCTGAACCAGTTACTATGTCTCCTACGGGGGAGCACAGGGTGGGCCTGAAGATCGAGAGGGGAGCAAGACGTGGTCCAGGAGCTCCCTGCCTGGAGGAGAAGAGAGCAGACGCGACAGACGCACCCGAGGGTCAACAACTGGGAACACGGACACCCTGGGGGTCCAGGGGGAGGCACAGGGAGGCCTCAGGGACCAGATGCTCTTCCGACTGCACCTCCTGCCAGCTCCAGGGGAGGCACTTGTGCCCTTGTACACAGGTCTGTGAGGGTGCGTGGGGCGTAGGTAACAGCACCTGGCTGCAAGTAGCTGGAAGCGCAGGGCTCCTCTGCAGTTCACACGAGAATGCTGGAGTTGGCCCAGGGCTGCTTCATCGCTTGGAGGTGGCAGGAGGAACCTGGGCTCTTCTCCTAGCCCTGCCTCAGCTGCCCCAGGTACACATGGGAAGAAGGGAAGGCAGAGACAGCCCCTGAGGAGGGCTCTCTCCAGCTGCGAAGGAAGGCACTCCCAGAAGCCCCCGGGGGCCTTCCTCCATCGCCTCATTGGCCAGAACAGTGTCACATGACCACTCTAGCCGCAAAACGTGCCAGAAAAATGCAAATTGGCATCCAGCAGGGAAGAGGGGATGGCAACGGCTGTCAGGTGGACAATCAACCCTCCTCTACAAGTACACATGCACACGCACACACACGCACACACACGCACACACACACGCACACACACCGACTGAATGCTGAGTCCCGCCAAAATTCCTATGTTGAAGCCCTAACCCCCAAAGTGACAGTATTTGGAGGTGGGACCTTTGAAAGGTAATTAGGTTTAGATGAGGTCATGAGGCTGCAGCCCACATGATGGGATCAGTGTCCTTATAAGAAGAGGAAAAGAGACCAGAGCTCCTTCTTTCTCAATCTCTCTCCCTGTACTCTCCAGCCTCAATGCCATGTGAAGACACAATGAGAAGACGGCTATCTGCAAGCCAGGAACCCAATCTGCTGGCACCTTGATCTAGGACTTCTAGCCTCCACAAGTGTGAGGAAATCAACATCTATTGTTTAAGCCACCCAGTCTGTGGCATCTGTTATGGCAGCCTAAAGAGACTAAGACACATACAAGAGTCAACTGCCTTCAAAGGCAGGCCATCCTCCTGACAAGGGGCTTGCAAGGCCCCTCAGTTAACTACTCTGGATCCCAGCTCCAAGCTGAAAGGGAAACAAGAGCAATGGGAATTTCTGAGAAGTGCTGAGTACTCGCAGCATCTATAATAAAAGCTGCAATAAGCAATAAAGATGAGAGAAGTTTAGGCCTTTTAGCCTCAGCTTTTCCATTTATGTGAAGCCTCCCTTTTAAACTAAGGGGGCTTTGGCAAAAGTTTAAATGTAAACACATTTGTAGTGAGTGTGGGTACTGGAATAAGGGAGTAAACTACACTGCCTCTGAACTTTCCCTGATTCAACTCTGCACATTAATTCAACTCCCTCTGGAGGCTTGTGGTTCCAGGACGCCAAGCCTTGCCATTTTCCCACAGGCTGCCCTGTAGAGTCACGAGTAAACAAAAGCAGGGCAACCCCAGCTCCATGAGACCGTTCATTCACCACCGACAGTGATCTCAGTCACCCCAACACAGCACACCCAAACCCAGAAACTCGAAGTGATCTCCCCACAGGACTCCGCTGAAGCCTTTCACTATCTGTATGGACAGTAACAGACACAGGAAAACTTAAAAGCTGAATGGGAAAATGACCGCATCCTGCAAGTGAGCATCCTACTTGGCAAACAAGGAACACAGAATGATGAAAGCCTAAAAACAAAGAGCTCACTGGTAAATACCCAGACATCGGGTGCCACATGTCTATAGAGCATAACAACCGTTTTTCTTACGGGAATGGAAAGGAGGCTGTTTTAGAAAATATTCAACATTTCAAAAATTCATGTAATTCTGGAGTTAAAAGAGGCCTTTGAGAAATACCACTTCATTTTAGTGATGAGGAACAGAGACATCAGTCATAATCCAGATCCTATAGAAGTGAAGTGATCCGATTCATCTTGACTCCAACAGGATGCTTTTAAGGATCATTTAGGACTACTGCAGTAATCTCATGTCTACTTTGTAAGCGTCCATCCTCAAGTCAGTTCTCTGTCTGTCTCTCTCAAAACAAAGCCTTAATAGTCACTCCTTCTCCCACTACACAAGTCTGTGAGAACAACCACCACCTACCACTGAGTCTGCAGCTCTAGTCCTGGGCTGTCAGGTATGAGGACTTTTGCCCCAAGAACCAATACATATCCTCCATCAAGTTACTCACTCTGGCAATTCATTGCATTGCAATCAAGTCTGTTACTACCTAATAACTCTATGGTCAAGTGATGTTTGCCCAAAGTCTCAACACACCGTCGAGGGATTTAAATCCTACAGCAGCAGTAATGACTCAGGGAAAGAACAGAAAAAGGTGGCGTGGCACCCCTTAAGTAAATGCTCCACCTGATACGAAGTCCACATGAAATGGAGAACTCGGCTTCTTTCCCTGAGTTACCCAAGTTGTCATGCTTTCATTTCTTTTGTTGTAACAGGATTCATTACCCAAGAACCCAGCATCCTATCAGCTTTGACTTCACTCACAGCTCTTATCACAAAGGTCAGAACTTTTTTAACAGTACCTTTTTCAAGTTCACATAAATAGGAGCTACTGGTTACATTAACTAAATGAAAAGGACAAGGACAAAGGACACGTTAACATACTCATAATGAAAACTTGTCTTTTACTGACAGCTGGTTATAGAGGAAATCATTCATCACTTCTAGAGGAACAATTGTAAAATAATTATGTAACAAGAAAATACAGATCATCATAGCTAACTACTTCCTTTATGCCTTAAAAAAATTAATCTGAACAGCTTAATTACAGTAGGATAGTTTTACCTCCTTAAATGGATTAAGTACTTAAAAATGTAGCACAAAGGCCATGAAAAATGAGACAATTCTTTTAAAAGTTTTCCGAGGCAACTCAGAGTTGAAAGAACAAAATCTAAAAGTCATTCTCTACATTTTGGTTTATAATGTTTTTTCTGTTTTGTTTTGTTTTGTTTTTTGAGATGAAGTTCGGCTCATTGCAATCTCTGCCTCCCAGTTTTAAGCGATTCTCCTGCCTCAGCCTCCTGAGTAGCTGGGACTACAGGCGCCCACCATGCCCGCCTAATTTTTGTATTTTCAGTAGAGACGGGGTTTCACCATGTTGGCCAGGCTGGTCTTAAACTCCTGACCTCAGGTGATCTGCCCGCCTTGGCGTCCCAAAGTGCTGGGATTACAGGTGTGCGCCACCTCACCCGGCCGATAATCTTACAAATGTCAAACTGAGTAAGATTCCAATTATTTGTGAGTATACTTTATTCAAGATTTTAAAATTCAGTTTATAGTAGAAAGTACATAAACACAGTGGTACATGGGACATGTTAATTAGGAAGGACACTATTTTCCTTTTTTTTTTTTAAGGACACTATTTTCCTAATTTCATCTATGAATCTTTAGAACTGAAGACATAAACCTTATTTTCCACTTACAAAATGTATTAGCTCTGGAAAAAAAATCTCTGTATTACCATTACTATAAATCGTTATACCTGATAACAACATATTATCACCAATGTTAAGGAATCTCTTTTTCTCCTTCTATAGTTTAATCCACTGAAATGCCAGTCTCAATAGTCCCTATTTGTACCTTTCTGGCTTTATCAAATTCTCCCCAATTCTCCCCCAAAAAGGCTTCAGAACCTTCTTGGTGGCCTGTGACACTAGCTTTTCATATTTCAACCCTACAGCGGTTGGACTGTGCTTCCTGTCTACTTTTGCCACACATTTAGCCTCTCGGAGACCTGCCTTCTGTGACATATGGTGTAGTTCTATTGTAAAGGATTGCGAACTATTTTATTTAGTGTAGAGAAAAGAAAAATGACAGCCTTAGAGAAACAAAACATTTTTAATTTGAAAAGGACGGTCTGTGTGATCACATCTACTCTGTGTAATTGCCTGTGATAACCGGCGTGGCCATGTGTGACCCTCCCACCTAGAAATGATGCTTGGGATGATGCTTGGGAAGATCTTGGTGGGAACCACAGAAGGAAGGAGGATGTTGCAAAACATTGCCACTGTGATGACCAAAGTCCTAAACCCTAAAACGGGTCACGGTGAATCCACTCAATGGTGACGGAAATACAGCTAAGAAAGACTCAGTTATAAGCACTTTCCTTCTCTGCGCAATTAGACTTGCTCTAAAGAACTCGGATAAACTTTCTAAAATATCTCAGATCGGAGGCTTTCAAACGCACTTTATCTATATACAGTGATCCAGTACCCACACACACCCAACAATGAAAAAAAAAATGAAGTCAACGTTTCCAGGAGAAATACATAGCCTTTACAACACGCTGTATACTCTAAGTTCATTATTTCGGCCAGGCATGGTAGCTCACGCCTGTAATCCCAGCACTTTGGGAGGCCAAGGTGGGTGGATCACTTGAGGCCAGGAGTTCGAGACCAGCATGGGCAACATAGCCAAACTCCATTTCTACTAAAAATACAAAAATTAGCCAGGGACACACTCGTAATCCCAGCTACTTGGGAGGCTGAGGCCCGAGAAAAGCTTGAACCAGGAGACGGAGGGGTTGCAGTGAGCCAAAATCTCGCCACTGTACTGGGTGACAGAGTAAGACTCTATTTAAAAAAAAAAAAAAGTCATTATTTCACTTTGTTGTAATGCTTGTTGTGACCCACTAAACTAATTTTATGACCCACTAACAGACTGCCTAGCAGCTTGGAAAATCCTGCCCTAATTCACTTACTTAAACTTGCCACAGTAATTTGGCAGCTCTCTTGACACTAGCGAAAGCACACAAAAACGTCCAACAGAAATGTACATTGGATGAGCTTGCTCTATACCACCTGTCACGATCCCTTCCAAACGGGAAACATTTAAACAGTTTTATTTGGGTTAATATTACTGATAGTAAGACATCATCTTCTCTTCCACCTAATCTTTAAACTACCTTCTCCAATTGTTAAAAAATAATCTCAAATCTTTTTACCTGTGTGTGAATGAGGGAGAGAATACAAATTAAAGATGACTTCAATAATTATATCTGTTCACAGGTAAGTTTTTCCCCTACATCATGATGAAAGCTGAGGAATAAAGATGACCGAGACAGTAAATTTCCCCACACTTACTAAAATACTTTGTAAAGCAGTTCCAACAGTTTCTCTATCCACAAATAAAATAAAATTAGCTTCAACTGCATTCTCCTTTAAAAAAAAAAAAACACAGTGAAAGTCAGTTAACAAGTTTCTTAATGCCAAAGCAATCATTCTATCTGCATAATTTTCTAAGAAGCTGAACAAAATTCCACACCCTTAGCTCAAATTAACAATGGGTAAGAAGGAAGTTCTCTGGTCCCTGGTACCAGGAACCAGTCAAGGGCCATTTAACCCCACCACACAGGAAACTGGGCAAAAAGAGTAGGGGAGACACTAAGAACTGAGGCACTTTTCATACTGACCAAAACAGATGAGGCAACAGTAATAGTATGACTCGCAGAAGGAGCCCAAGCTTTAGAGTCTGAGAAACTCAGCCCCGCTCTGCCACGTATCAGCTGGCCTTAGTTCGGCAGCAAAAACAACAAAAATAATTACTTAACTAATATTAGCTTTGAGCTGGGCAGTCCTAACTGCCATTATCTCATGAATTTTTACAACACTCTGAGGTAGGTTCTGAGGGCCAGAGAGGCTAAGAAACTTGCCCAAATTCATAAAATTAATAACAATTAATAATGGGAGGGCCAGGCTTCAAACAGGCTGACTCATTTTAAAGCGGTTCAGGGGATTCAGGTAGCTTTCTGAGCCCATTTTTCCTTGTCTTCACCTCCCAGGCTTGCTGCAAGGTTTGACGCCTCTGGCCCATCCTAAGAGGCTCACTGCCACACATATGTCATATATAATTAATGTATAGTAGATATGGACTCACCTGATCACAGGCATCTCAGATAAGCTGGCCTCGCCTGTTCAGAGAGTTAGAAATGGGCTTTTTCTTTATCTCCTTTTCCTCTACCCTCCCACTGCCTTACTCCACAAACACACCTCCCCCATGAATACTTCCCACCTACCTTATGGCACTGCAGTTCACAGCACTGCAGGCATGAGAAACATGACACCCATCATGAGTATGTTTACTAAAGGAAGGGAGGTGAGTGCTAGCATTGCTCAGACAGGGCAAAGGTGCCAGGTAATTCAAAGCCAAGACAATGACAGAGAGTCATAAGGGCCGGAACTCAGACTGGGCAGGAGGAATGAGCTGGGAGAACCATTAGATTAAACTTATTTACCCAACAAGGTCTTTGCCACCCAACAGAAGGGAGGCAGGAGAGGGATGAAGGCTGGTACTGCTGGTGTGAAATGGACTGGACCAGTTGAGACTTGGGGATCTGGCACAAATGAGAGGGGCAGGGTCTCAAACATGCCAGGAGTTCTGCTTAAGGCAATAAATAATCTCACAATGGAGTGTAGCGTTGCATAAACATTGGTTTTGGAAACAGGAAGTACCAGTACCAAGCAGCTAATAAGTTTCAACAGAACATTTCAAAACAGGGTTACACTGTCCCTTTCTTTCCTGTGTAAGGTAGATGACAAATGCTATCCCCTCCAATCCTCTACCAAAAAAGTGGGTGAGCAGAAGCAGTGATGGGCGGTCAATGAAGTTCACAGAAGTATATCAACCAAAAGCTCGTTTAATCAAGTGGATGAAAAATATGTCAATAATACACCATCATCTGATGACTGAATCAGGCATTTTTTAAAGCAAGTATAGAACAATTGTGAGTACACAAGCTCCTATGGTCTAACAAGTTACCTGTCAATGTCAGACCGAAATTATTAGTTGTCATAGCAACAGTACACAACACTGCCTGCTCAGATTAGTCATAAGCAATTGAGCTCTTTGTTTTACATTATAAATATACAACTAATTATTATAAAAACTATCTTCCAAGTATTAAGAAATCACTACTTTCTCAAACCAGAGGGATTTATAACCAAACTCATAATCTTGACTTGGAGAAAAGCACCCATAAGCCTAAATGATATAAATTGAATTTATAAATGTTCAGGAAACAGGACATTGTTATTATAAAGTTGTTTAATAATTTGAAGTCATACGATGTTTTTTTACCTCAAGGAAAAACATTGATTATAAAACTGACTACTAGATTAAATAATATTATCTAACAAAAGCAGACTTACAAAGACATCTATTATTTTAATTAAGTAGTGATGACATTATGAACTTGGAATCATACTCCCACTGACATAATTTAATGCCTGATTATAAAACAAACTATTCTAAACATTTTACTTCTGTCTTTAATCTAGTTTTATTTTGCTCACTCTCATTTTTTTAAATAAGTTGTTCCCACCCCATTAGCAAGAAATAAATTTTGTTTTCTCTTAAAATGTTCACTTCTGAGATAAAGATTCGATTCAGTGACTTGGAAAAATTGGGCATTATTTGTTTCCTCACTGCATCTGCTGCGGAACCATTTTCTCTACAATTAAACATCATGGCTTTATCAAAGAACACAGGTCTAAACGTCAGAAACGCCAGGCCCAGTCCTTGCTCTGCCACCCAGGAGGCTCTGTGCCTTCAGAAAGCAAGTTCACCCCTCAGCGTCAAAGTATCCTCACCTGAGCCCTGGCCTAGGCAATCAGAGGTCCTCACTAATCGGACAGGCCAATGCTAAACTTGCAGACATCTTTAACACACACACACACACACACACACACACACACTGGGCAGTGCAATCAGGCCACACGTGATAGGCCTTTCAAATCCACACACCCCACCCCCAAAAGGGGAAACAGGAGAAATCTGATTTTACCTGGCTGCAAGTGCAATGCAGAATAACAACGTGAGCCCTAGGACACCTGTGATCCATAGGAATCCACATTAAAGCTGCACTGCTGCCTGGGGCCCTCAGGACTGGCAGGTGACGAAGCAGAGAGAGAAGACAGACCAAGCACATTCCCTTCTCAATACTCGATATACAAAAACAGCACTATTTGACTAACAATGACTAGCTTAAAGTGACTTTCCAGAGCCCTCGTCCTTCCTGTCATCAGAACCGACTGACTGGAAGGCCAGTAATTTGATATCGGAAATTTACAATTGATAAAGTCATCAATGGTGACTCCTCCCAAATGCATAGAAGATCTAGAAATGCTGATCTCAGAGTTTCTGGACTGTTCAGGGCTTGACCAGGATTCTCTGACTGAAAAATGAAATACACCAGTCAGCACTCAGCATGCCAGAGAGCAGCCCAGGCCAAAATATTCATATTTGTCAAGCCCTGACCTAATGAGAGCTCAGCTCTGGACAAAACAAAGCCGTGCGCAATGTTTAGACTTGACTGACACCTACTGTGTGCTCCGTGCTACTGCCCCTCACTTGAGCTCTCCCTGGTCCATCTGGGCCACAGGCCACACCTGGCTTCACAAGGCATCCCGCCATGGAACAGCAGGCAAAGATTTAGAAGGCCACCTCAGCAAGTGCCACTTCTCAAAGATACCCAGATAGTTTTGTGGCTAAAACAAATATAGTACCCAGGTTTTCGTTATTGAATAGAAAAGGTTCAAAGCAGGAAACGTGCACTAAGAATGGACTTTCCCCCCATGGGATTGTCAGGGCCTCTCAATAGCTTCTCCAATGCCCTGGCAGCAGCCCTCACTCCCCACCTGATCTGACCTGGGCCTGCTTCTCATGCCTCATGCCAGTCTCTCCGCCACCTTGCTCCCTGCGCCTTAGCCACACAGGCCTGCCTTCATTCCTGGAACACACCAAACTCTTTCTGGGCTGCATGTCTTGGTGCACACGATGTCCCCACCTGGAGCGCATGACCCTCCCAAGCCAGCCCCCTTCCCACACTTCTCCTGACCCCTGGCTCTTCCTCACCTTCTCAGTCTGTATTTCAACATCACCTTCTCGGATCACCAATCCAACACGGGTCCCTCCGTGGTCAACCTCTGTCCTAAGCTTGTTTCCCAACTCTCACCATCTGTAACTGTTTAATTTATTGCCAGCCCTATGTGTGTTTTTGATCTTCTCCCCTCTAGATATTTAGCTACCTAGGGGCCAGGGCCATTTCTGGTTTGTACCTTGCTGGATCTTTAAGGTTAGGAATACTAAATGTTCAATTATCATCTGTTAAAGTGATGAAATACCTCAATAAATTGTGCATGGAGAAAAGATGCAGTCCATAAACATTTTTATTTGTACTAAACTGGTCACAGTGCGAAAACAGCTGTCCACTGGTATTGGGCATAATTATTAATTTCTAGCCTCTATTTCTCCCTACTAAGTACCCAACCAGGTTGGGTCTGTGCTCTACTGTAATGTCTTGATTAAAATGGATTCTTTGTCATTTAACTGTTTAAAACTGGTAATAGAAATTATATCAACGATGATGGTTTGGTTCCCAGGTAATCCACAAAAATACGACTGCTACTACTGGTTAACATTCGAAGTGCTTACTGCATCCCAGGCACTGCTTTAAACACTCTCATATTTCATCTCAACCTTCACAACAGTTCTGTGAGGGAGGTATTATTATCCTTATTGATGGAGGAGTAGCTGAGGCCAAGGGGGATTAGCAGCCTGCCCACGGTGGTGCCATTGGAGGGGCCTAGCCAGGACCCAGCCAGGTCCCAGCCAGGTCCACCTGATGCCAGAGTGCCAGCTCTTATTCGATAATTCATCCCTTGCTAATGGAGCCCACAGGCTAGGAGGCAGGAGAGATGAGGTAAAGCTGTCTCTTCCTGATTTGGAGTCAGGCAAACCACTGTTTAAAATGTTTTTAGAAAAAGACTGAATTCGTCTTTTGAGCTCCTCTCCGTGAGTCCAGGTAATTCCCTAATTCCTCAAGCTTGCCCTCCCTGTTCCTCAGTTTCCTCCTGCTTCCCTGGACTACCCCATTAAATGCACTGCCAGACTTGGGCATTCATGACACAACCCATAATCACCTGCCTCCCCACCAGTGTGTGTGTGCACACACACATACGTGCACGCGCACACACACTCTTTCAAAAGCTCCAATTTGCTCCCTCTAGCTTTCAGAAGACTCAGGGTAAACAAGATACCTAATTAAATTATTTCACCCTGAGGTGTAAAAGGAAAATAATTCCTTGACCTTCCTATAGATGCTAAAATGCATAACTTTTAAAAGGTAACTTATTCACAAAGCACCGTTTGAATTATTATACAGCCAAAAGAATGACCAAAATTGGATGGCAATTTCCAGAAGCATCCAGAAAGAGAGTTGTGTGGAGAAGCCATCTGGCTACTGCTCACCTGATCTTGATTTTTTTTTTAACTGTATTCCTTCTCCATTTCTGAACTCAGAGTCTAAGGTGATCCTGACTGTGCCTCTGGTGAACGCAGGAAGGACTGGAAAACTGGGGTTGGGTGGGGAGTTGAGCAGGGGGCTTGCTAAGTGTGTGGAGCTGGAGACCACCTATAGTTTCCGGCTGGATTTTATAAAACACAACACCTTAATATGTTCTGCCAGGTGTAGTGACAATGTGCCTGATGAACTTGAATTCTTATTTGCTTCCAAAAGCTCTATATGAAGGGGAGCCCAAATTAGGAGATGAAAACACAGGAGAAAAAAAACTAATAATAAACTTCAACTGCTGAGTTGTGTGGGTCCAACAAAGAGTAACAGAATTATACATCCTTCAAAGCCACGCTGGTTTTGTTGATTTCCATGTGAACCAACTGGCCTAAGCTGACCTCCATTTCCCTTCCAACGCAGTCCAGCTGTGGCTTTCAACCACGGCTCACACATCAAAATCACCTGTGGAACTTCAAAAAAAAAAAAAAAAAACCTGGTGTGTAGCTCCAGCACAGGGAGCAGAGAAGAGAATCGATCAAGATCAGCCACAAGTACAACACGGCCTGTGCCGCAACACAACCATGTCCAGAGGCAGGACGGGGAGAACTGCAAGAACCATTTGGTGGACCCATCTCTTCTCCCCCACCTCCAGGACCAAGCGCGTGACCAGCCACCCACCTGCGCAGCCAGCCTTCATGAGCCCAGCTTTGCCAGCACTGAGGTCTGAGTACCAGGGACAAGGTGATAAATGGTCCTGGCAGACCTGCCAAAGAGCTTCCATTCTAATGGAAACCATACCAGGGAGATTTAAATCCCCCTGTTCTCTTAAAAAAAAAAAAAAAAAAAGAGGAGGCAACTGAAAAGGGTCCCCTAAGCAATTTCAGCACCGAACTTCAGTCCTATCAGCCCGCAGCTTCTCACTCGGTTTTCAGAGGACTTTTTTTTTTTTTTGAGACGGAGTCTCCCTCTGTCACCCAGGCTGGAGTGCAGTGGCGCAATCTCGGCTCACTGCACGCTCTGCCTCCTGGGTTCACGCGATTCTCCTGCCTCAGCCTTCTCCGAGTAGCTGGGACTACAGGTGCCAGCCACCACGCCTGGCTAATTTTTTTTTTTTTTTTTGTATTTTTAGTAGAGACGGGGTTTCACCATGGTTTCAATCTCCTGACCTCGTGATCCGCCCCCTTGGCCTCCCAAAGTGCTGGGATTACAAGCGTGAGCCACCGCGCCCAGCCTCTCAGAGGACTTTTTTGTGTAGTACTGGATTAAAGGAACTGTAAGAGCCTTCTCTAAATGTGGAGAGAATAATACTAGTATAAACCTCAACCTCCTCCTAATTCTTTCCATTTTCATACAATCTCTGAATTAACAAACGCACAACCCTTGCTTCCCCCAATCTCATTGCAACCTGCGTGCCAGGCACTCTACAACCCGTTGCTCTACTCAATAGCCTGATCCAGACCATCAGACAGTTTTAGTTCAGTGGCCCTTATGTACCCCACACTCTAGGCCTGGGTGACCACCATGCTCTAACACCAACAGTTTGTCCCATCTGCATTCTGGGTGGCTTATTTTTTTTTCGTCTTTTTTTTCTTTCCCATTTGGAACAAGTGCCCATCAAAGGCTTAGGAGATATAAAAGATGTACAAGAACAACTCCAAGATCCCTTTTAAGAGTCTTTCATCTTTCTGTAAAAACTAAACCAAGATACGTAACATATGAGTGTCACATAATATCGCATGCTAATTCAGAAGCAAGCTATATGAAGCAATAGGAAACACAGAGCCGTCAGAGAGGGAAAGCCCTGGAGGCACGAGTCAGCAATGACACCACAGGGTATTCAAGGAGCACCAATGGCCTGCAGGTGGCAGAAACAATGGAGGAACCAGCCTGAGTCAAGGAGGACTCACTAGGTAAGCTTGGGAAATAGGGCTGAAAACGTGGACTGAGCAGTCAATGGAAGGCTCGGAAGTCAGACATGGCTCACCTGCGACAGGGGCCTCAGCAAGAGACAGGTATGAGGGACACTGTTTTAGGCACATGGATTAAAAACACGGCTGCCATCAACATTGATTCAGCCTATGTAAATGTCTGGCGCGCCAGTTTATTCTCAACAAGAACTTAATCAGGGTGGCTCCTACCACCTCCATTCCTATCATCAAAATGGTTCAAAATATGCCAAAGCCCCAATGTTTACATATTAGAAATTTAAAATTGTTCCTGACAACCTTCCAGGGCTTTTCATGTCCCTGTTTCTCCCCCTACAGAGCAGATGACTGTTCTGGGAGACAGCTGGCAGCAATGAGTACAAACAGCCAACTGTGTGGCCATCCCGTCATAATTTTGTTCCCTACACATCTGTCAACTGGGTGTCAGGCACAGGGTGTGCCACTGAGTCAAGCTACAACGAAACCAGCCATCATTCTCTGTCTTTTGAAGGGAGCCAGACACCTGGCAAGTAAATGCCATCTTGTGTAGAGTCACCCACAAGAGGGAATCTGGTGAATTCATCCTCCCATTAATTCATCAAGTATTTAGTCTGTGTCTGTTAAGTGCCAGGCACTGTTCACAACAACATGGGCCTAGCAGCAAAGGACACAAAGCCACTGCCCTCTTGGGAGCCTGCATTCAGGGGCAGGCAGCCAACTGACAAACCGAGGGAAATATAATATCAGGCCGTGCAAAGTGCCACGCAGGGAAATACAGGTAAGGCAATGGAGTGGCAGGGTGCACTATTGTGGATATTCATGAAACACCGCACTGAGAAGACAGCAGACACCTGAAGGAAGTGAGGGACAGAGCCAAGGGCTACCAAGGGAAAGAGCTTCGGGCAGACGGAGCAGCAAACACAGAGGCCTGGGGTAGGTAGGGACAGAGAAGAGGCCTGACCAGGTAAGTGGCAGGGAAGCGGCATGATCAGGAACTGGGTTATGGTAAGGCTTCCTACCCTCAAAACCACAGGGGGGAGGGCAAGGGCGAGAGGCCCCGCAGTTTGTGGTCATGGCAATACAATAATAATAACACTCCTCATTCCTTATTTAGATCTGTAAACCTTTCCTAGTCCAGTCTAATACATAAAAGAAAGAAAGAAATGTAAATAGTGGATTCAACAATAAAAGAGAATAAACCATTAGGTATACTCAGAGTGTATTTTCTTCTTTTTTTCTTTTTGAGACAGAGTCTCACTCTGTCACCCAGGCTGGAGTGCAGTGGCATGACCTTGGCTTACTGCAACCTCCGCCTCCAGGGTTTAAGGGATTCTCCTCCCTCAGCCTCCCGAGTAGCTGGGACTACAGGCATATGCCACCATGCCCAGCTAATTTTTGGTATTTTTAGTAGAGACAGGGTTGCACCATGTTGGCCAGGCTGGTCTCAAACTCCTGATCTCAACCGATCCACCCGCCTTGGCCTCCCAAAGTGGTAGGATTACAGGTGTGAGCCACTGCGCCCGGCCTTAGAGTGCATTTTCTACTCCAAAAAGTTCAACTCATACTTAGTGATGGAAAGTAAATTTGAACATTTTCAAATGTAATGATGATATTAACCAGTAGGGATGCCCTCAAATATAATATCCTCAATTGTTTTAAGCAGAGGACAGAATGGTCTTTTAATCTAAAACAATATTAGAATATGCAATTAAGTAGTTTTCCTTCACAGTCTACACTTCAAAGGGTGATGCACCTTCCTAAACAGTCTTGGGAGAGATTCTAAACCCTGAGAGTCACTGACATATTTAACTAAAGCCACAGAACTATACATTCAGCTGGAGAAGTCAGTGATAATGTCTTCAAGCTTTACTACAAGTGGTAGAGGCAGAGTTGCTAATTTCCTGCTTTGTGGGGGCTTTGTAGCTTCTGTAGGCATCTTAATTATCAACTATATCATAAGAAATGTAAAACAAAGAAATACAAACATGATGAAATCTTCCACTTGCAGGAAAACAGATGATCATCAAATTTGGAGGCCTGTCCACAAAAGACAAAATTCTGGAAGTAGCAATCCTTTACGACAATACCACGTCAGCCACATTATTAGTTGCAAACATCCTTTCTAAATCCAGGGGCAAGCAGGGAACTAATCCCCAGATGTGAGCTGCCCTTTGCATTTCTGAAGCCACTTGAACTTCCAGCCATAAAACTGTGACACTCACACCATTGGCAAACAGCTCAGACACAATAACTCAGAAGTTGATTGCATGCTAATTTCCATGTTATTTCTCAACCATGAGAGTAGCTCTGTTATCCCATAGGACAAGATATTCTTTTGCCATTTCACTTAGATAAGAAATAGAACTTGCCTGAGCTATAACAGAAATGAGAAAAAGCAAATTATGTCTCTGCTACATGTGAAAGTTTAATTTATGCAACTTTTCTTGAACAAGTCAAAACTTGTCTATTCAATCAATGAATTACTACTGAAATAAAGCGGAAAAACTGTGAAGCTTAAAACAGCCACAGAAAGGTTACGATAGTCTGTTAAACAAATAAAAACTTGAGGGAGAAAACAGATCTTTGTTACCACTCAAATTGGAAATACTGCGGTTTTACACGTAGAAGGCAACCTACAGATGAGGGAAACAGTTTAACAGACATTTCTCTCGTAACAAAAAATACTTATTTTTTTCTTCTGATTTTAAAAGCAATGTGCTGATCACACAAAATTTGGAAAATACAGAAAAGTATAAAGAAAATTTCCCCCATGAATGCATAATTTAAAATATTTATATTTTGATACATTTCCTTTCAACTAATACAATACACACCTCTTTTCATTTTTTAGCAAAATTGGGATATTAAATAGATAATTTATTACATTTGTAAGCATTTTACCTGTAATAACTTTTTCAATATATGGCTGCAAAATCTGCCATTACATGAATGTATTATAGCTGACTTAACTATTCCTCTATTGTCCTATTCAAAATGCAAGACAGACAAATTTTAATGTAACAGAGTAGGAAAGATCATTGCTATGGCTTCAGAATATTGTAACTAACCTTTAGACACTACCACTCATCAGGTTTTGGTGTGGTATCAAGGAAGAATGGCCGTAATTATCTGAAAAGGTTATTTCAATTCTCTGGCCTTTCCCAATGATGTAACTGTGTGAAACTAGATTTTCTGCATACATGACCCCCAAAACAACCTACCCCGACAGACTGATTACAGAAGCAGACATGAGAACACAGCTATTTTCTATCAAAGCTGGTTATGAAACAGATTCACAAAAATGGAAAACAATGTCGCTCTTCTCACTAAATTTTTTTTTGGTTTTCACTTTAAAAAATCACTAAAGAGATAAATAAAACAATGTGAAACATTCATCTCATACTTTTTTTTGTTTTAGTAAGGTTATTCTTCATTATAAATGGCCTTTTTATTAGTATGTAACAGGTTTATTACTGTTTGTTATTTTTAAGTGAACTTTTAAAATTTCTCAGTTTCAATTTTTAACATAGTAAAATATCAATAGATATAACCAAAAAAAAGTTCTTTAAGATTCTCAAATACTTTTTAAAACAGTGTAAAGGGGTCCTGAGGTCAAAAAGATTGAGACCCAGCAGGTAACAGAATGAAGAGTTTAACAGATTAATAAATCCATTGACATTGTGTTTGCTTGTTACTGACTTCTGCTTAAAAAGAGACTGCTCCGAGACGTTGAGCAGATCAGCGGCAGCTTTCTTGGGTAGAATTCTTCCTCTTCCGGCCACATTTAGTCTCTGAATAATTAGGCCCCCAAATACTTGATCCATTTCACGATTCTATATCAAAATAGTTTTCAAAGCAGATACTGCAGGTTTGTGAGGAAACAGTGCCCCCAAGAATCAGAGATGCAGATCTCTCACCATGACTACCTCACCACTTATTTGTTAAAAAAAAAAAATAAGATAAAATATTATAAAAACATTTTTGCTGTGGTAAGGGCAAACTGATTCAGATGACAGTATCTGAAATACACTCATCTCCATGGTTAATCATCACCTATTTTGACTTCCTCCCACCCAAATTGCACAAGTTAATTCTGTGAATTCTGCAGGGCAAATGGCACCAGTTTCCTTCCACCTGTTAGTGCCCAGATCGCAACAGAAATAAGGAAACACCCATTTATTTCCTGTTACAGCTTTACTTTCTAATTACTAACAATCCAACTGAAAAGCCCAAAACTATTATAACATTACAGATATTTCTAATATCTCAAGAACAGGAATCCTACTATACCATTGTCCTACTCTTCCATATATAGTATTTTCTACACTTTCGTTCTAAAACAACAAAATGGTCACACTTGAAAAACTGGGCTGGGCTGGGCATGGTGGCTCATGCCTGTAATCCCAGCTACTTGGAAGTCTGAGGCAAGAGGATTACTTGAGCCCAAGAGTTCAAGACCAGCCTGGGCAACATAGCAAGACCCTGTCTCTAAAAAATCAATTTAATTCTTTAAAAAATTGGGCTGAAAATTAAAACAAACTCTTTCATTAAAACACGTATTTATTGAGTGTATAGCTTGTGCCAGGCATATGTCTTGACACTGAGGATAAAGCAGTAAAACTCCCTGCCTCGTGGACTTATTTACCATAGCTTATTTTCTACTGGGAGAAGCAGGCATTCGACAAAGGAGTAGCAATAAAGTGTGCTGGGTTTTAACAGAGGAAGCCAAGGTCACCATGAGAACAGACCACAGAAGTCCAGGGAGAGCATGTGATGAAATGCAGTCCAAGGGGAGAATCCTCAGCAGACATAGGTGCATGGGCTTGGAGCACAAGATGAGCCAGAAGAAAGATGGGACTCAAGCCTGGGGTTAGCGCACAGATACAAACCCAGACTCCCCGGGGAAAGAATGAGGCCAAGTGCTGAAATAGAGGACACTGAGGAAGAACCAGTTCAATGGATCAGAGAAAACAAGGAAATGTGTTACAGACTCACTGCATTTTAGATACCTGCAAAGCATGCAAGACTATAAAGGATGCACTGACATAGGTGCTTGAGCTCACAAGTTAGGTATGGGCTGGATACGTAGATATGACAGCCAAAATCCTACAGCAAACGAAGTGGCTGAAACTGCTATTCCTCAGCAGGGTGGCAAAAGTGTCCTCAAAATACCCAAATACAAAGGGGTGGGGAGAGGAAGGGGAGGCTGCAAAGGAGGCTGAAGGGGATAATCGAGCGAGAGAAGGAAACCCAGGGGAGAGTGTCTCAGGGGCTCAGAGGGCAGGGGGATGTTTCACAGAGGAGGATGCGCTCCACAGTGGTAAATCCCAGCTGGCAAATGCTGCTGAGAGGCCGAGCAGGAACACAACCAGAGGGCCCTGTGGAACTCACAGCAGGGCGGACCTAAGGCCTCTCTGCAGCGCTGGCTTCATGGGCATGGGACCTTCACAGCCCCCATGCCTGAGGGGCCCTACGCTTCATTTAGTGCTTTGCTGTTACCATCTTGAAATTCTTAATTTTTGAACAAAGAACCCTGTATTTTCACTTTGCACTGGGCCCAGAAAATTTTGTAGCCAATCCTGACCCTCTGATATCAGTTTCACTAAAGTAGCAGAGATAAAAAACAGAATCTAGTGGATTGAGGAGTGAAAGGGGAATGAAAGAATAAGTAGGTAACACAGTGACTTTAAGGTGATCCCACATTCCTCTCCACCTACTGTTCACCTGTCACCTGCTTCTAACAACAGAAGATAGCAAAGGTGATGAGATGTCACTCCTGTGAAGCCATCATGCTGCAATCTTCCATCCTTGCCAGCTGTAAGGAAGGACCTGTGCGGCATGGAACTGCAGGCGACCCATGTCCCACAACTGCAGGGAAATGAATTCTGCCCATGACCTGAGGGAGCCTGGAAACACGCTTCCTCAGTCGAGCCTCTGATGAGACCACAGCCCTGGCGCCCACCTGGACAGCAGCCTGGTGAGAGCCTGAAGCACAGAAACCAGCTAGGCTGTGCCCGGGCTCCTGAGCCATGGAACTGGTGAGGGAACCAACACAGGTTGTTTATGATACTGAGTGTGCAATCATTTGCTGTGTAGCAGTAGGTAATAGTACAAGGCAGAAAGTAGAACATGCTCTCAAAATGTTTCATCAAGAGAAGGAAAGAGAAAGTGGTCACTGAAAGAGGTGAGTTCCAAGAAGGGCTTGGGTTCTGTTTTTGTCGTTAGATAGGAGAGACCTGAGCACTTGTAAATGCTCATGAGAAGGAAATACCAGGAGAGAGGTTTACATCGGAGGTGGGGCCGGGCGCAGTGGCTCACGCCTGTAATCCCAGCACTTTGGGAGGCCGAGGCAGGCAAAACACGAGGTCAGGAGATGGAGACCATCCTGGCTAACACAGTAAAACCCCATATCCACTAAAAAATACAAAAAAATTAGCCAGGCATGGTGGCGGACGCCTGTAGTCCCAGCTACTTTGGAGGCTGAGGCAGGAGAATGGTGTGAACCCAGGAGGCGGAGCTTGCAGTGAGCCAAGATCGTGCCACTGCACTCCAGCCTGGGTGACAGAGCGAGACTCTGTCTCAAATAAATAAATAAATAAATAAATAAAAATAAATAAATTGGAGGTGGGAGAGAATGGTGGTGCAGAAATGGATTTCTAGAGAATAAATAAGATTCCTCTTTCACTATAAACAGAAAAATGAGAAAAGTACAGGTCCAGGAGCAGGCGGATTTGCAAAGGGGCAGTGGGAAGGTCAGAGAATGGCCTTCGCACAACTGTCCCGTGAGCTGTGGAAAGATCATCTGCCGAGAGTGAAATGAGAGGAGGAGGGATGGGCTCAGTATGAACCTAGAGATTTAAGAAGTGTGGAGGAGGTTGGAAAAGTCATTATGGAGAGGAAGAGGGTTGATGAGGAAAATTTGATTTCCAAGCAGTGTTGAGGCCCTGGTGAGGCAGAGATCAGGATCATAGAGAGGCAACCGTGTAACTTTCTCTGGCAGAACTCAGAAGTCCAGGGACAGGCATGGGTGGGCCGCCCAATCCCCCAGAAGAGTGAAGTAAGGGATTCCAGGGTGTTGACAAGCGCATCGCTGAAATGTTGTAATTCAAAAGCAAAGGCAAAGTCCAGCAGGAGCAGAGGGGTTGGAAAGGGACCTGGAATGGGAAAAATCTGATGTTCTTATTGTAATCTGTCAGCTGAGCTGAAGGACAGTAGCTTCTGGTGAGTGGGATCTCTGGATTTCAGCTCAGAAGCGGTTCCTGGTATTAACAGTGTCTTTTTAGGGTAACCTCCTCCTCCTAGTTTGAGCACTGGAAGTCCTGCGTCCTGTGAAACTCCTTAGTCCTCAGACTGAACATCCCCATCCCAAAAAGCTCCTGCTGCCACTCCAGTCTCAGGCAAACCAGGCTGCTGGTCACTCAGCTCCGGCTGCCATGGAGTCCCCGGTGAGCTTTGACAAATACTGACCCCTGCAGCAGATGACTGTGAGCCAGGGGCCAAAACTTTCAATGAACGAACGAGGAGCTACGACCAGGAAATGCTAGCACTGAGGGTAGAGGACAGAATACGACTGAGACAAGGCTCAAAGCAGCAGCGAGGGGAAGGGTCATGACCCAAAAGTGGCCATGAGGGCAGGAACCTGAGCTCTGCCTCCAGATCTCAAGGCATATACGGGGTGGGAGAGGGTGCACTCCCATTCCCAAGGGAGCCAAGGCAGCACTGAACTCGGAGAGTGGCTCTCGGTTAGACCAGGAGGTGAAGATACTGGGGGAGGAGGAGGCTGGCTGATGATCCCAGGGTTAGACCAGGAGGTGAAGATACTCAGGTAGAAGGCTGGCTGATCCCAGGGTTAGACCAGGAGGTGAAGATACTGGAGGAGAAGGCTGGCTGATGATCCCAGGGTTAGACCAGGAGGTGAAGATACTAGAGGAGGAGGCTGGCTGATCCCAGGGTTAGACCAGGAGGTGAAGATACTAGAGGAGGAGGCTGGCTGATGATCCCAGGGTTAGACCAGGAGGTGAAGATACTGGAGGAGGAGGCTGGCTGATGATCCCAGGGTTAGACCAGGAGGTGAAGATACTGCAGGAGGAGGCTGGCTGATGATCCCAGGGTTAGACCAGGAGGTGAAGATACTGGAGGAGGAGGCTGGCTGATGATCCCAGGGTTAGACCAGGAGGTGAAGATACTCAGGTAAGAGGAGGCTGGCTGATGATCTCAGGGTTAGACCAGGAGGTGAAGATACTTGGGTAGGAAGAGGGCGGCTGATCTCTGGGTTAGACCAGGAGGTGAAGATACTCGGGTAGGAGGAGGGTGGCTGATCTCTGGGTTAGACCAGGAGGTGAAGATACTGGAGGAGGAGGCTGGCTGATGATCCCAGGGTTAGACCAGGAGGTGAAGATACTGGAGGAGGAGGCTGGCTGATGATCCCAGGGTTAGACCAGGAGGTGAAGATACTCGGGTAGGAGGAGGGTGGCTGATCTCTGGGTTAGACCAGGAGGTGAAGATACTCGGGTAGGAGGAGGGTGGCTGGGGTGGCTGATCTCTGGGTTAGACCAGGAGGTGAAGATACTGGGGAAGGAGGCAGCATGGGAGCGGGCTGATCCCAAGGCAGGAGCACAGCACCTGGTGGAAGAGGCTGGAAGGGAAGGGAGAGAGGGTGGGGTGGAAGGGGGAGGCAAAGAGCAGTCCCAGGAACCTGGAAGGAGGGGGAGAGACAGGGCATGAAGGTGGGATCCTAAATCCCAGAATCGTCGGCAACATAATAAATGGCAACACCAGGAGAGCTGGCATCTGACGATGTCTGTGGGACACAGTGCATAGGTAGATTTTAACACACTGAGATTGCTATTTGGTATAATGACATGTTTATCCTGAAGAAATGAAGTTAGGAATTTTCTGAGCTACAGAATGAATTTTTTGGTTCTCATTGAAAGGTCTGTTGCTCTTGGAACTCAATTCTCAAAGGTCTGTTTCACAAATAATCATCCTCGTTCTGATGTTTATTCAAATCTTTGCCCACCCTCGAGTCTCCTTAAATTCCTCATATTCCACAAATGATGTGTGTTTGTTATCTGAATCCAGAAAACCCTCATGGGTTTGCAGATATGACTGCCAATAACTGATATAGAAATAGAGAGTGTAGAAAATATTTCTTGACAATAAAAGTCAGAAGGAAGATTCGAGTTATCCTATCCCCATGAAAGGAAGGGGAGGGTACATGTTGTGTTGTGGTGAGCTGCAGTTTGCATTGTGCACATATGTGTGTGTGTGTGCATGCATGCATGCATGCACACATGTGTTATGTTAAGATCATAACATGTGGTGATCTAAGTCCTCCAGAAGCTAGACAGACTCAACATATTGTTCCAGCAAAAACTTTAGCATCATTTAGAAAAAAATATAGCAGAAAAAAATTCCTCAACTCAAGAACAACACAGGTACTTCTGTTCAGTGTAACCTTCCTCTCAAGTTTTGGGGAAGATGGAAATAGGCCAGGACTGGAGGGGTGGAGCCCTCACACAGTCAGCTCACAGGTCAGCAGAAGTGACAGGTACTCCAGACTTAAGACCTTGAGGGAAACCAAGGTTCCTCTGTCTCTTCTCTGATATAATCAAGTTCTTTCTTCCCTTCTCCCTCCTCAATGCAACGCCGTGCTTCCCCAAACAAGATCTGGGACTCTCGCGCCTACTGAGATGGACAGAGAGCCTCACAGGTGTCAACAGTTTCAAGAACCTTGCCCAGCCTCAGCCAACAACCAATCAGGCAGGCTGGGCGAGCCCAGAGGTTCCCAGAAACCAGAAACTAGGGCAGAAACACCCAGCAACTCAGTCCCTTTTCTAAAACAGAGCTACCAATAAATATATAAATCACTGTCATGAGCCATAGAAAGGGAAAGCTTTTATAAATCAAAGCAACCAAATATTAAGCCAATATTACTTAGGATTGCATTTATCATTGCTACAGAAAAAAACTGTATGTAAATAAATGTGAATGCATACAAGGTAATTAAGTGTCCTATGTTAATATAAGAGTAGCCCATATTTCTGAAATGAAACGACATTGAAAACGTACCTACCAAAAAAATGTGGTGTGTGTGTATGTGTGTGTGTGTGTGTGTGATCTGTTTATCTAGGTCAACATTAGATTTTTACCCAATATCTGTGTACACCAAGGCCCAGCAGGGCAGGGTGGTTACACAGTGTATGTAGCAAGACAAGCCATAGCCACTGTGAGAATGACTGCCCAAGAGGAAGGAGAGCATTAAATCTCCTTAGACAAGTACTGACAGGGACTGGAAATGCTGTTTCCACAGTGGCCACCCAAGACATTCTCTCCCTAATCCTAACCAAGGAATAAGAAGCAAATTAAAGGCCAGGCACAGTGGCTGACGCCTATAATCCCAGCACTTTGGGAGGCTGAGGTGGGCGTATCGCTTGCGGTCAGGAGTTCAAGACCAGCCTGGCCAACATGGTGAAACCTCATCTCTACTAAAAATACAAAAATCAGCTGGGCATGGTGGCGAGTTCCTGTAATCCTAGCTACTTGGGAGGCTGAGGCAGAAGAATCGCTTGAACCTGGGAGGCAGAGGTTGCAGTGGGCTAAGATTGCACCACTGCACTCCAGCCTGGATGACAGAGTGAGACTCCATCTCAAAAAAAAAAAGAAGTAAATTAAACTCAGCACATATCAGTGTTTTGTTGTGGTCATGTGTTCATTTTTTTTTTTTTTTTAATCCACAACTGTGAAGGAGGAGGTGACGGCAATGAGCAGAATGCTTTCAAATCAAGTGCTATTTTGCTAAAATCAAATATGTCTTAGCTCAGGCTGCTATAACAAGCTGCCATAGGCTGGGGGCCTTAAACAACACTTGTCTATTTCTCACAATTCCAGAGGCTGGGAAGTCCAAGATCAAGGTGCCAGCAGATCGGGTGTCTGGTGAGGGCTCCCTTCCTGACTGGCACACAGCCACCTTCTGGCTGTGTCCTCACATGGTGGACAGCAGGGAGAGTGAGAAAAAAGCTCTCCTGTCTCTTCTCCTGGAAGCACTAATCCCATTCTCAGGACTCCCCAAGGCCCCTCCTCCTAAAACCATAACATAAGGGGTTCAAATTTCAACATATGCATTTTTGGGGGTGACACACACATTCAGATCATAACAAGTACTTCAAAATATATTATCAGGCCTACAATCTTCACTAGATAGTCAAATTTTACTGGAAATAGATATCTTCAGAGAAAATGCATAATTATCAGGATCCTAGACACTTAATAGAGCATGGATAAAATAATGCAGATAAAAGTTAGTGAATCCAAAAAGAGTTCTTAAAAAGCTAAGTAAAAGGCGACTCATCCAGAGTTTGACAGACATGGTTGGCATCTGAAGAAATTTTAGGAAAAAAAAAATAGTTCACAACTACACAAGACACAGCCTATTACAAAGCTCTCTTCCTGGCAAAGACACACTATTCAATACCACTCACTATAACAACATATAATTTTTATTTAGTCTCATACAAGTCTGCTATTCTGTTAACAAGTCTAAGTTCACACAACATTTTCTAGAGAAGGACTACATTATTCAACAGCCATAGAAAGGTCCCAGTGTTTATTCTTACCTCAGATATCTATTTTCTTGTTTATGTTTTAATCATGGACATTCAAGGTGGTGAAAAATTATCCTTTAGCAAGAGAAGAGTTAGCCCAGGAAGTCATCCCCATCCATGTCACCCATCAAGGCCTAAGTGACGAACGGTTACAGAGACTGACCTAACCTCACCTCAGTAGATATAGGCAGGCTCCTTAAGCCCAAGGTAGCAAATAAAAAAATCGCAGTAAGAATGCACCTTCTGACTGTGGTAGTTCCTTAGAGCGGTGAAGAAAAGCACCCAAAACAAGAATTAACCATCCCCCCAAAGAACTCTCTTTCTGGATATCAAAAGACCCACAGTTCAAGTTCAAAGAGAAACACTCTAGCAACTTCTGAAAGCAGGAACTGTATGCAACTGAATGACCTCATCCGGCACAGAAGCCAGAGCAAACAATGAAAAACAAACCGTACCAACTCTGGTACCAGTTACTGACCTTCCAGACCAAGAGAACGTGCTGGCAGCACTGGTGAAATGTACTTGTCGGTAAAAAAAATCAGCTCCTCTACTTGTAAGCAAATATGCACGCAGACTCTCCAGCCCTGGGTGGGTACGATCCCCGTTGCAACACTCACACAACCTGACTGCAGGAAGCATGCGTGAGTCAACCTCCAATTGGAGGAGGCCAAGTTCTCGCACTTCTTAGAGCATCACCACAACACCTACAGCATGGAGGCCTGAGACCAATCAGAATGGCCCTCCTGAGGCTGGGATTCATGGCATCACAGCCCACTTTATAAAATGTGCTAAGAATTTTCTATGAGGAAGGGTTATGTTTAACATGGCGGAAGATAGGTGCAGTGGTGTGCACCTGTGGTCCTAGCTACTCCAGAGGATCGCTTGTACCCAGGAGTTTGAGGCTGTAGTGCACTATGATCACATCTGTGAAGAGCCACTGCATTTCAACCTGGGTAACACAGAGACCCCATCTCTTTAAAAAAAAAAAAAAAAATTATATATATATATATATATTAGAGTGTGTGTGTATATATGTTATGTATAGGTGTATGTAGATATACATATATATTAGATGGGAAAAAAATGACAAGCAGAAGGGACTTGAGTTCCAGTCCCAACTCTGCCCAACTATATCTGTATGATCTCTGGGCTGAAGGATCCTCCCCTCTAAAACAAGGAGTTTCCTTCCAGTTCTAGATTGTTATTACTAAATTATTAGGAAATAGCAAATATATATCAAAGCAGCAAGAGTGGAATTACCATTGCAGAGGCACATATAGATGCCCACTTGGTGACATCTGGCCCACAAGTACATTTCAACTCCTGCACCAAGCCCAGTGCATGGCAGACACCAGCTACCTCCCAGTGCCGCAGCCCTGCTCAGTCAGTGCACTGTGGAGAGAAACAGGCTTGGTGGAAAGCTCTGAAAACTGTCTGCTATGGTTTCACTCTGTCCCCCAAAGTTCATGTTGAAACTTAATCCTCAATGCAACAGTGATGAGGCCATGAGGGCTCCACCTCATGAATGGATTAATGCTGTTAATGTGGAAGTGGGATATAAAATGGAAGAGTTCGGCCCCCTTCCTCTTTTGCCCTTCCACCTTCCACCATGGGATGATGCAGCAAGAAGGCCCTCACCAGATGCAGGCCCTCGACCTTGGACTTCCCAGTCTCCAGAACTATAAGAAACACATTTTTGGCTGGGTGTGGTGGTTCACGCCTGTAATCCCAGCACTTTGGGAGGCCAAGGCAGGAGGATCACTTGAGGTCAGGAGCTCAAGATCAGCCTAGACAACCAACATGGTGAAACCCCATCTCTATTAAAAATACAAAAAAAAAAAAAAATTAGCAGGACATGGTGGAATATGCCTGTAGTCCCGGCTACTTGGGAGGCAGAGGCAGGAGAATCACATGGACCCCAGAGGCAGAGGTTGCGGTAAGCTGAGATCACCCCACTGCACTCCAGCCTGGGCAACTCCATCTCAAAATAAATAAATAAGTAAATAAGTTTCTTTTCTTTGTAAATTACCCAGTCTGTGGTATTCCACTACAGCAGTATAGAACAGACTACAACAGCATCTATAAACAATGCTGTTTGACTCACACTTGATTCACTTGGATTCCTTCCAAATGATCATTGTGGATACATGATATAAAAACAAACAAACAAACAAACAAACAAAAACACCCTAGGGCCCAGGAGTTTATCTGCTCTTTCTGCTCCTTCTCTCATAATCTACCCTTCCCATGACACAGGGAATATTTTGGTCCTCTCAACATGAAATGCCACAAGACCAGGGTAGACACTTAAGGGTTCAGCTTCCAAGCTCTGCTTATAAAAAATGCAAAATCTCAGTTCAGTAAGAACAGGGTTTAGTACAATACACAAACACTACTGAATATGCATGCCACCCTGAGAAAAAATCTTGAATTAGTATGTAATAAATAGATAACAAGGTGATATTCCTCAGGCATCCTGACACAGTTATTCCCAACTGAATCTGTAAGAGTGAACTGTTACTCTTTACATTCTGTACCCTGAGACATCACAATATGTATGCACGGTGGATATAATCTATCCAATATCTCAAAACTGAACCCTAGTTTTGTTGTTGTTTTAACCTACACATTATTAACAAGGATCTTCAGTAGGACATTTTGCAAACCAGTACAAATGTGCCCTGGGCAAACAGCATTTGGGAAACACTGCTCCCACATACACTTGCAGAGTTCCTGCCAATCAGGAGCTTCCACCGTCACCCAAGTGTCAGAACAAAGCCCAAGTGGCTGATCACAACTGTCCACCTCTTGGCAGCCCATCAGACTAGCAGGCCAGACATACTGTTTTTATCCAATGGACCACAATTGGCCAAGAGACGAGACTGAGAAAAGGCTTAGCACACAGACCTCTCACAGATTATTAGTACATTTTAGTCAACTCCTAGAAAAAGAATTACGAAATTATACTGTTAGTATGAAGGGTAGGAAATAAAATTACTTGATTTTTAATAACATTACATTCACACTTTTCCCCAAAGCATCTCCACCCCCAACACAAGTCATATATGGCCCTATAAATTCTGTATGAAGATGGTGAAATCTCTTCGTAATTCGTGTATAATTGGCCACAGCTAGCAAATAACAGGATGATTGAATCCAGGCCTGTTTTATTCCAAAAATCATATGACCCTAGGGTACAGTGTGCCCCATCGGAGAACACACCAGGAAAAGAAATATGACCTCCTTTATTAACAGTCTTTCATACTGACCTTTAATGAAAACACTGACTTTACCGACCATTGGGAAAGTAGCTCATAAAACTAAGTTATCTGTATGAGTCAATAATAAGCACTAAAGGGGTTAAGCTTCTTGCACTGAATAAAGCAGGTGGCATATTTTTTAGAATTTCTAGTTTAAGTAGCTTGTACCTCCCTGTACTAGGGATCACACGCTAAAGAAGTTTTTTTTTTTTTTTTGAGATGGAGTCTCGCTCTATTGCCCAGGCTGGAGTGTAGTGGTGCACTCTTGGCTCACTGCAGCCTCCACCTCCCAGGTTCAAGTGATTCTCCTGCCTCAGCCTCCTGAGTAACTAGGATTACAAGAGCGTGCCACCACACCAGCTAATTTTTGTATTTTTAGTAGAGAAGGCATTTCACCATGTTGGCCAGGCTGGTCTCGAATTCCTGACCTCAAGAGTTCTGCCCGCCTCAACCTCTGAGAGTGCTGGGATTACAGGTATGAGCCACTGCGCCCGGCCAAGAAGCTTTTCAATGGAGAGCAATACAAACACAGTCAAGAAAAAGCACTGTGTGATGGCCTGGACACCAAGGGAATACCACACACGTCACAAAGGAGCTCACGCAGGCACAGGGGCCAGGGAAACCTAACATCTAAAAGATCTTTAGGGTACAGCTTCCAAACTTTTCTAACAGCAACTGACAACCAGAAAAACATTTTACATCACAATGCAGACAGACACATGTGTGCACGGGCTCACAAAACAATATAAATACCTCATATGGGCACACATTTCCTAATCCACTTTATGTTTTAAAATGCGGGCTGTGACCCTCAGTATAAAAACACTGAGTCAGATCCAGCAAGGGATGAAAGAATAAGCCATGTGGTCTATCCATACAACACAGATATTAGGCATTTTTCAGCCTTAAAAAGGAAGGAAATTGTCATACATGCTACCACATAGACAAGTCTTGAAGACATCACACTAAGCGAAATAAGCCAGTCACAAAAAGACAAGTACTGTACGATTCCATTTATATGAGCTCCCTAGAAGAGTCAAACTCACAGAAAGTAGAATGCTGCTTCCCAGGGGCTGGGAGAAGGGAATGGGGAGGAATTGTATTATGGGTACTGAGTTTTGGTTTGGGATGATGAAAAAGTTCTGGAGATGGATGGTGGAGATGGTTGCACAACAGTGTGGTTAAATGGTTTACCTTGTTATGTATATTTCACCATGATTTTTTAAAAAGCCACTGAGTTGGCCACACGCAGTGGCTCACGCCTGCAATCCCAGCACTTTGGGAGGCCGAGGCGGGTGGATCACGAGGTCAGGAATTCGAGACCAGCCTGGCAAACATGGTGAAACCCCGTCTCTACTAAAAATTCAAAAATTAGCTGGGCGTGGTGGTGGGCACCTGTCATCCCAGCTATTCAGAAGTCTGAGGTAGGCAAATCATTTGAACCCGGGAGGCGGAGGCTGCAGTGAGTGAAGATCGCGCAATTGCACTCCAGCCTAGGCAACAGTGCAAGACTACATCTCAACAACAACAACAACAACAACAACAACAAAAAGCCACTGAGTTAGAAAGCAGTGAACAGTGGGAAAACTCTCATAAAATTATGGCTTTCTGTACTATGTGATATTAGTAAAACTGGCACAATTGGAACCAAACATTTACAGTAGTATTCTGTGGCATTAGAATTCTAACAGTGCAAACACATCTTTGTACTTTATTTTTTTCTATCTATAAAACAGGAATAAGGCTACTTACTACAAAATGAAAGAAGATTGCAAGTCTCAAAAACTGTTTTATTAGAAAAGTTGAGAATACCAATGAAAACCTAGTTAAGAACAGAAATGATCAGATCCCTGAATAGAGAAGGGGTATTTTAGATTAAATCTTCCCAGAGTATTTGGGATCAGTAATGTGTTGCCTCTATTAAACACGATGAAAAAACAGCAACACTGATTACAAGCAGAATGGAAAAAATACATAATAATGCATGGCTTTTTTGATCAATAATTGTTTCTTCATATTGTCAATGTATGCTTACAAAGAAGTTTCTCTATTCAAATGCTTCCATTCACTGACAGAACACTGCTTATGATGAAATCTTACAGAAAACATGCATGCCTTTTATGGTTGGATATGCCTCCTTGCCTCACAGGGCCCAACTGAGACAATATTCTAATTGCGTATTCTCAATGTGTACTTACAAAGGTGTTTCTCTGTCAAATCCTTCCATTCCCCGACAGAAAACAGTTTATGATACATCTTAAAGAAAGCATGCTCATATTTGCATTCTATCGCTGGATTTTTCTGCTTGGCCTCATGGGGCCCAATGGAGAAAGAATCATGTTCTAATAACGTATTCTCGATGTGTGCTTACCAAGGTGTTTCTCTGTCAAACTCTTCCGTTCACAGAAAGAAAACAGCTTCATGTGAATCTTTAAAAAGGCGAGCTTACGTTTGCCTTTTATAGCTACGCATATAAACTTGCATAGTACGAAGAAATAAAAAAAAAAGTTCTAGTTTTAAAAACTGTTTCTTTTTAAAAACTGTATTTCCGAAGGTATACAGATCAATATCAGAGTGTTAGCCCCTGATTTTCAGGTTGAGATCCTGGGATTTCAGCTCCCAAGATGGCAGGAGAGGCCTTGTTCTGTAACGCTAATCTCAGCTCATTTCCAAGTGCCAAGCCTTGAAACTCAGATCTGTAAACCTCTGCTTATAACGTAACAACACAGGTCCACATTAATAACCATGATGAAGCAGGCCCAATGTTTTTAACCCCCAATGTGAACAAAAGTATTTACTTATAATCTAGTTTTCTGTGCATTCTCCAATATTGAAGTCGTTTCTCTTTAAAATAAACATTTTAGGACAGTTAATATTTCTGTAACTGCAGCCAGCCAGGAAATACATTGAGTTACACGAAGTTTTTTATTAAAGGTGGTATGGCTAATGCCACCTAAAAATGGCTCCCTTCCCCCAGTTCTTCCCAATGGAACTTAGTCCTAAAGCTGACACCCATTTTCACGTTTAAATAAGAGCTTCACAGGGCTCTCAACCTCTACATCCAGAGCCAGGGCGTGCGGGTACAAAGCTTTCTTTCCATTTGGAAAAGTTCATTAAATGAAATGGTAATGAACTCCGCTTCCAAGCAGAATGAGCAACTATGCTAACACTTCTGTTAACTGCAAGCAGGTGCCAGCCTCCCTAATGACAGGAAGTTCCCTGAGGGCGAATATCCTGCACTTATCTGTGCCCTGGATGCTGGATCCTTCATTTGGAGTTGAACAAACATCAGTTGAATTAATACATTCCATAAACTCAATCCAGTCTCACTCATCTGTCTTCACTCTGCCAAACCTCTTTGAGTAATTTCCTCAACGTTAGAAATATAGTGAAGAAAAGTCTAGAATAAACAAGTTGCTTCCCTATCACGGAGACACATTTCCTTCGGAGATTCTGAAGTAACACTACTGGCTTATAAATATGACAAGCCTTCACTGGGGAAAAAAAGAAATCCATCGGACTTGCCGAGAGAGGGGACCTTGCCAAATTGCTCACTTTCTGGTCCTGTTTATAGAGTGAGTGATAGCAGTCTTCATTTGCGATACATTTTCCGGAGTCCGGAAGCAGCTACTGGCCATTCAGAAGGCAAGAAGACCTCACCAACTGCACCCTCGGTCACAAGAAAGAATTATTTACTTGGGAATTCCTGTTCAGCAAAAGAAAAACAGAACTATTTAAGAAGAGATTAGAACAAGGAAGAATGGGGCAGAAGAGAAGTATGCATATCATTCCTGGCAAATCATTGTTGGGAACAAACAATGACAATCAAATTTTAATCTAAAGAATGCTGCAAGTTAGCTCACCTGTGGTTTATCACTACCCCAAGTGCTGATTACTCAATCAGGGTCTCAAAAAAGTATAGCATGTTTTCGTTCAAACGCCAGCTAAAAATGACAGCCTTGTTCACACATTGTAAGACTTTACCTAAATTATAACAAAGAGAAAAAAAAGCTACACTCCTTTTCTATTAATATATACAAGCCTCTCAGGAAAATCCCCGGTGACAAACACCTAGAAAAAACCCATTCGTTGTATGAAGCACTCGGCTCAAGTCCATACATTGATTTTCTAAGATGTTATCTTAATTTGCTTCTGAAATAATTACCAATTTGACATACCAATTGTGAAAATTAATTTCTTAAAATGTAAGCTTCTCCAAAGAAGGGTCAGCCAGCTAAGCATCATTTGGAAACACCCATACCAATGAGTAGAATTCCTTGAACAGAGGAAGGCACTAAGTCGATGAATGAAAACAAACTAAACTCTTTTGGAAACAGCAATGCTGAAGAAACCGTATTTCAATCTTCAGAAGCCAGTTACCTGGTTGCTGTAAAGCAGTGCATATCTAAAGCCTCTATTGCAAAGTAACCAAAATCTCACAATTAGAATAAACAGAGGAAACCAGTGAGAGGATCATCTCAAAACCGTTCCTACCTCTCTACCCGGCTGGCAACTGCCCTAAAATTGCAACCCTGGGCTTTATCAAGCAAAGAAATGGAAATTCTACTTAAGCAAATCCAGAAATTTCTGTTAGTTGCATTACCCAAGTAAAAGCACACAAGGGCAACAGAATTTCAAAACCAAGTTTGTTACTCAATACCCCATATTAGGAGATAAGAGGAGGATAAAACTGTTCTGTCATTCACTAGTTCCTTCCAAAAAAGATTTGGAGTGTGTTAAAAGTCATACATGTCTCATGCCTGTAATCCCAGCATTTGGGAGGCTGAGGACAGATCACTTGAGGTCAGGAGTTCGAGACCAGCCTGGCCAATACGGTGAAACCCCATCTCTACTAAAAATACAAAAATTAGCCAAGCATAATGGCAGGCACCTGCAGTCCCAGCTACTTGGGAGGCTGAGGCAGAAGAATTGCTTGAACCCAGGAAGCAGAAGTTGCAGTGAGCTGAGATCATGCCATTACACTCCAGCATAAGTGTTACAGCAAGACTTCATTTCAAAAAAAAAAAAAAAAGTCATACATTCAACTAGGTAAATAAAATAACATTAGAAAGCCAGGCCGGGTGCGGTGGCTCAAGCCTGTAATCCCAGCACTTTGGGAGGCCCAGGTGGGTGGATCATGAGGTCAGGAGATCAAGACCATCCTGGCTAATACGGTGAAACCCTGTCTCTACTAAAAATCCAAAAACATTAGCTGGGCATGGTGGTAGGTGCCTGTAGTCCCAGCTACTTGGGAGGCTGAGACAGGAGAATGGCGTGAACCCAGGAGGCGGAGCTTGCAGTGAGCCGAGATCACGCCACTGCACTCCAGCCTGGGCGACAGAGCAAGACTCCGTGCCAAAAAAAAAAAGTAAGTAAGTCAAGGCCACCCTACAAAAGAAACAGCAAGTGTTATACACAAGGGCTAATATAATTTCCAGATCTCTGTATTAAGTGTGGTTTTGAGTTTCCTGGGGGCCAGGACCAAAAATAAAAAGGTACATACTATACATTCTTAGAAAAAAAAATAAGTATCCATCTTCTCAAGGAAAAGAAAAAAATACCATGGCATGATTGTCTAAAAGAAGTTTTCCACATGGAATGTTACACAAGGAACAACACACTACAGCATGGACAAAAGCCTTTATTCATTCGTGCCAAATAAAAGCATACTGAACACATAGCTGTGTTTTATTAAAAAAAAACTGTTAAAGGCCAAAGACATAGGATTATGCCTAGCCTTTAATTCACTGCTCTTTAAATCATTTTAATTCACTGAAAGAAAATGCTAGCAGGATCCTCACACTTGGCCTCCCAGGATCCTAACTTCATACCAAGATGGAACGTAATGTATTCTGCAGAACGTTCTTCCCAGAGATCATTTTCTTCTGTTGGCTTATTGAGAGCACAGTGATTAAAACCTCCAGAACTCTTACTCTGTTGCTTTGGTAAGTTCAATAAGCAATCTCACCTGGCTGAATGCACCTGAAGTTACAGCAAATCAGAGCAAGAACTATAAAGCAAGTCTCTGCTGCTGGAAACAGCAGATACAAAAGCCAAAGTCTATGAAATGTAGGTTCTAGCGGCCGGGCCAGGGGAGGAGGAGGACAGGCAATTTGCAAATGAGCACGCACATATCTGCAATCGGTCTGGTGCAGTGCTCGGAAGAAAAATAACAAGAGCTGAGTAAGAGAGCGTTGCGCGTCAGATGTCGCATTTATAAAGGGTGGCCCGGAGGCCTCTGCAGCACATTTGGCGCAAGCTTTCCTGAAAGGGATCTGGAAAAACACAGAGGCCCTGGGCAAGCACGTGAATCGTTGCTTAGGGAAAACAGCAAAGAGGCCAATGTGGCTGCGGCAGGGTGCCACGAGGGAAGCGGCTGGAACCCGGGTCAGGCTCAGCCTCAGATGCATTCCACAACTCAAGAAGCAGTTGATTCAAGTGTCAGTGTTCCAGGCCACCAAATGCAGTGGAAAAATTAACTGGCCTGAAAGATGTTCGTTCAGAGCCATCCCTGCCACAGCCTCACCCAGCCATCAGGATGTTCCCAGCAGACATCTAATTCTGGCTGCCATCACCGGCAGGTGTCCACACCAGGAGCAGTTTTAAAATCAATGCCCAGCCAGGCGCGGTGGCTCATACTTGTACTCCCAGCTCTTTGGAAGGTCAAGGCAGGATGACTGTTTGAGGTCAAGAGTTGGAGAGCCTGGGCACCATAGCAAGACCCCGTTTCTACAAAAACATAGTAAAACTCAAGTGAGCGTGGTGGTGCACACCCACGGTCCCAGCTACTCGGGAGGCTGGGGTGGGAGGATCACTTGAGTCCAGGAGTCCAGGGCTGCAGTGAGCTGTGGCCACATCACATCACTGTACTCCAGCCTGGGCAACAGAGCAAGACCACGTCTCAAAAAAATAAAATAAATATAAATAAAATCAATGCCCATTTATCATAAGGAGACAGCTGTACAGAATTTGGTATTGTTTAAAATTGTATAGGATGCTTGCCCAAGTTGACAGTTTCAACTTTGGCATATTGTTGACACATTCTTTGTGACAAAAGTTAACACTCCCAGTTATGGCACATAAGAATAAAACCCTGTCTTCAACCATAGAGAATAGCAGCAGCAGCCTGTTTGCCATGGGTTACCAAAGGGATCCAAGGTTGCTAGGATACTTCAGTTTCAAATATCCTTCTTTGCTATCCCCGTAAATATACACTTAGTTTTCAAACAATTCACTCTAATCCTGATTAGATAATAAACTGTGACCACACCTCTAGGAGATAAATAATGGTCTTTCTAAAAACAGTACCAGAGCATCGAAGTGTAAGTTATTGCAACATACCCACGTTTGTTTTTGTTTTTTCTTTTTTTTTTTTTTGAGACAGATTCTCACTCTGTTGCCCAGGCTGGAGTGCAGTGGCACAATCTTGGCTCACTGCAACCTCCGCCTCCTGGGTTCAAGCAATTCTCCTGCCTCAGCCTCCCGAGTAGCTGGGACTAACAGGCACCTGTCACCACACCCGGCTAATTTTTTGTATTTTTAGTAGAGACAGGGTTTCACATGTTAACCAGGATGGTCTCGATCTCCTGACCTTGTGATCTGCCCCCCTCGGCCTCCCAAAGAGCTGGGATTACAGGCGTGAGCCACCACGCCCGGCCTACCCACATGTTTTAACGTTGTACTGAGTACTTATTCCATGGAGGCACACTACTCTTACACCAACTTTATTACTGTATAACTCTATGAAGGAGGCACTATTATTTTATTGATAAGAAAGACGAAACTCGCCGGGCATGGTGGCTTACGCCTATAATCCCAGCACTTTGGGAGGCCAAGGCACGTGAACCACCTGAGGTCAGGAGTTCGAGATCGGGCTGGCCAACATGGTAAAACCCCATCTCTACTAAAAATACAAAAATTAGCCGGGCATAGTGGCGTGCCCCTATAATCCCAGCTACTTGGGAGGCTAAGGCAGGAGAATTGCTTGAACCCAGCAGGGTGGAGGCTGCAGCAAGCGGAGATCACGCCACTGCACTCCAGCCTGGGCAAAACAGTGAGACTCTGTCTCAAAAAAAAAAAAGAAAGAAAGAAAGAAAGCCAAAGCTGGTAAACGGCAGACCTGGAAGGTGGGCCCGGCAGTCTCATTCCAGAGCCTGATAAATCATACTATTACTATTTCTCCATCTAAAGAAACCAGAAGGAGAAAAATTCTTCATCTGGCAGAAGTTACCCAGGGAGAGAGAAGAGGACATATCCCTTCTGCTTGGCTAACAGGACAGCCTGTGTCTTATTTGAGAGTCAGGGCCCTGGCGGGGCAGAGTCGGAGATGAAGATACTGCAGGGAAAGTAGCTGCTGCTGCACCTTAGTGACAGATGACATGAAGCGCAGGACCGCAGCACAGACCACAGAACTCTGAAAACAGGACCCAAGCTCACCTTAGCGGGAAGTCACCACCCACTCACCTCCGCCCTTCTAGAGCTGAGTATTCTTTCACCTGTGGAAGTCACAAGCATGTGGCGTGGCTCTCCATTTTTAATTTTTTTAAAAAGCGGTCGCGGAAGTTGTGGCCAGACACGTCACCCCACCCCAGTCCTAAAGGTAAGGTGGGTGGGGACGGAGGAAGAAGAAGAGGCTGGGCCTAACATTAGTTAGGGCACGTCCTTGCCTACATCTGCTGCCATGAAGGAGGGGGAAAAGTTGACAGTGGAAGGAAACTACAGGGAAAAAGGAAAAGAAACCACCGCACAAGGCCACAAGTTCGTCCATTCACCGGAAGAATCTTCTATAGGCGAACACTGTTGAGCGCTCTCCTAGACCCAAGGCCACCCCTCAGGATCCAGGGCCTGGGACACAATACAAAGTACAAAATGACACTCTCCCCGAAAGGGACTCGTGGTCACCATTGTTCATAGGAGTGTTTCATGGCAAGTCTTAGGAAAGAGGGTTTTGAGTTCAGGAAGTGTGAGACTAAAATGACACCAACACAGAAATAAACGCTGCCTTTCAGTAGGAGTTCCTAGCTACTCCGGCAGATCCAGATGCTGAGACATACTGGGTCCGAAAGAAAGACTGACGGAGGGACCAAGCAAGACAGGCCCTCCTGATGCCCAGGCCTGAGGCTGCCACCTAAATAAGCAGCAACACTCTGGGTCTGATCTGGGTAGCTCGTTGGTGTCTCAGCTGAGTAGCAGCAATGACTCAGGAAGAAGCACTTAAGCCCTATAGGACCCTAAAGAGACACAAAGATGAGGATGCCAAGGGTCCCTGTCCTCAGAGTTGCCAACCAGATATGGAAAAATGCAGTGTATAACCAAGTGACCAGGGGAAAACCCAAAGGTGGAAAAGGACCTCCCAGGTCCAACTGCCGATGAGAATTATGCTTTCGCACCCCATGGCCCTCGGCACTCAGAGTCTTTCGCTCCATTTCACCATAAACAAAAAAGTCTCAAAACATGACAACAGCCTGTAAGATGCTGTGATCCAAATAAAACAGTTGGTGCAGAAATTCGAGGAAGTGCATCAACTCCTCCCAAAAGGGATGGAGAAACCACACCAAAAGAAAATCAGGAATACACGTGCAGTGCTCTCCCTACAATTATCAACAGCTCCATGATACGGACCCTGTGAGGCAGGAGACTAGGGGCTGGAGGCAGGGAACCTAAGGCCGATTCACACTGACTTCCTAGAACTAAATCAAAAGGATAACCCCAACTTTCCACACCTACGTAACAAAAGGACCGGAGGCCACTCCCCTTGCAACCCCCACCTTTTCTGCATGGCAGGTGAAACTGAAAGGACCTCTGCTTGGTCCCCTCTCCCAACCAATCAGACTGGTCACAGGCCAAGTCTTCATTTGCATAGGAGTATAACTTTGTAACTTCACTTCAGCCTGTAATTGGTTGCTTCCCGCAACCAATCAGATGTTGGCACAGGGTGTAACTTTGTAACTTCGCTTCAGCCTCTGATTGCTCCCCTCTTGCTGATTCAAATAACCAATCAGACCAATAGTGAGCCATTAGTTCATTTACACAAGGTGTACACCAAGTAACCAAAGGGACACCTCTAGAGGGTATTTAAACCCCAGAAAATTCTTTAACCGGGCTCTTGAGCCCCTATGCCCAGCCCGCTCCCACCCTGTAGAGTGTACTTTTGTTTTCAATAAATTTCTGCTTTTGTTGCTTCATTCTTTCCTTGCTTTGTTTGTGCGTTTTGTCCAATTCTTTGTTCAAAATGCCAAGAACCTGGACACCCTCCACTAGTAACACCTGGACCCCACCTCAGCCCCCTCCACTCTCGCAAGCCCCATCTTCCCGGCAGTCAACTAAGAATCAGACTTTCCCAGCCCCTGTCAATCAGGCCGATGAGTAGAAGACCAAGCATCCTCTCCCTCCTCTCTTCCTCTTCCCTCTCTCACTAGTCCCTCCCACCAAGCCTTTAGGTGAAGCCACGGACCCTGGGGGGCACCAGGAAAAGCAAGTACAGTCTCTCGAGCACTCCAGCCAATTACAGAGGTGCAATTACAGATGCTGCGTGTGCAGCTGCCCTGAGGTTTACAGAATTAGCTTATCAATGACAAAACAGACGGCCATCTAAAACACACACTGGGAGAAAAGAGCTCTGAAAAGTGTGGCGCAGAACGTTCTTTGGAATTCAAATAACAAGTACACAAAGAGAGGCAGCCAAGCTCATCCCATGAGACAGGTAAACCATGGACTCACCACAGAACCTTGTGTGGTCAAATCTTTGGTCAGGATCTTCACTCATACACATAACAAATACTTCTCTGCAACCAAGTACTCATGAGTAGGGTGACCATATTAACTGTCGACCACAGCAGTCATTGCTGAGTGTGGAGGAAGCCTCTGTTACTAATTACACCTGGACCAGGCTCGTCCCAAACCAAACAGGAAATGCACTCTCCCTGCATACAAGGCACCCTCAGGGAGTTCTCCTGCCACTAACTGCTGACCCTGGATCCCTCTTGCTTGGGCGTGCAGGGGTGCCCCCAGCCAGCAATCAGCTCCTGCATAAACAGGAACCCAGCAAGCGCCAAATTCCTGGGCAAGGGCACTGAGTCCGCATCACTGTCAACTCCTGGTTACTGGTGACCTCCTGACCCGAATTCCTCATGTGCTAGTTCAATTCCTGACCTTCAGCCTCACTCTCACTTCTACAACTCACATCCTCCTTATCCTCCTCCATCCCAGGCCACTGAAAACCCACCTTCTCTTCAGAACACTGCTTTGCTTTTAAGAATCCTACCTGTAGCAAAGAACGTCTCTGTGGTAGATTTAAAAATAAAAGAAAAAAAAATATGAGATGAGAATCCTGCCTGCCCATAGACTTGAAGCCTCTGCTCACCTTGGCCATGGCTATGGACTGAATATTTTTTCCTCCTCCACCATAAATTCATATTATTTAAGCCCTAATCCCAATGTGATGATATTTGGAAGTGGGGCTTAGGGGAAGTAATTAAGTCATAGAAGTGGAGCCCTCATGAATGGGATTAGTGCCCTTAGAAAAAGAGACACCAGGCAGATGATCTCCCTCTCCACCATGTGGGGATACAGCAAAAAGGTGGCCTTCTGCAAAACACGAAGGGAGCCCTCACCAGACACCAAATCTGCCAGCATCTTTGATCTTGGAGTTCCCAACCTCCAGAACTGTGAGAAATAAATGCTATTTAAGCCACCCTGTCTGTGGTATTTGTTACAGCAGCCCAAATGGATGAAGACAGCCATACCTTTGAGCCCAGGGTCACTCCTCCACTCTCCAATTAGATCCCAGAGCTCCAGTATGGACCCTCTACCCCCACCAGGTTCCTAACCTGTCTCTGTATTCTACCACTGCTTATCAAACTAGGCTACATTTCAGGTGGAGAAGGCCCAAGAGGATGATATAGGTGAAACATTCACCCCAATCCTGGGACAAACTCTCTCTCATTGAGTCCTATGAGAATGGAATAGTCTCGCCCATCAGGTGAGAGTAAACAATCATGTATGACATCACATCACAACACCAACTTGGGGGAGCAGGCACTAACCTCTGTTCACACCTGTGTACAGGCACTGTGCCAGGTGCTTTTCCTGCCTGATAATAGTCACACTGCAGAGATGAGAAAACTTGAACTCACCAAGATAAAAGCACTTACGACATGCCGCCTAGGTCTACCTAGCAAAAAGTTCATCGTCCTTCTAATGCGCCAGTGTCGGAACTAATAAATGACAACATACATCTGAAAAAAGCCTGAGGATAATGGCAGTGTAAGACACAATGCAGGTACTCATGTATTTATTCTCAGGTATTTATGCACAGAAACATATTCTCATATATTTATTTAGAAAGAACTCCCATATTTATCCAATCACGGGAAGTTGCTTAGCCCTAGAAGTCAAAATGTGGACAACAGACACAGTCGACAAAGATAGTTCTCACACATTTAAATAAATGCCTAGGCTTATGTTCATGGTATGAACAACTATTTTTCATGTTTAATGTTTTTAAGACTTTCCATTAGTATGAATAAGAATTTGTCTTACACAAACATCCAAAAAAAGACAGTTTCTTTAGGATTACATATCTTAAACATTATTTTCTTTTCTGCTATAAAATCGTCACCATAACCCTAGTAACTAGGAAGTTTTGTTTCCTGTCCTTGTTTTTATTCTTTTGTGGTGCCAAGTGCCAGCATGTGGGGTAGGTAGGGTGAGGCAAGGTGGGTGACAGTAAAGGACACTGTGCTCAATTCGAAGCTACGGGAGGAGAGAGCTCTAGTCCTAGATTTGCACCAAGGAGCTTTGAGCTCTCAGTAATTCAGCAACCCTGGGCTGTCATTTCATCTATAAAATCAGAGGGTTAGGTGTTCTCCACCGCTTCCTGCTGCATTCAATCCTATGATAATTGCTGAAAACTCCAGCATGGGACAATTACCAGTGTGACACACTTGAGAGAAATGGTGGGATATATATTTAAAAAAGACTATCTAATGACTCACCCATGAGTAAAAAGTAATTTACCTCCATTTTAAAATCCATATTAATCGACGTGACGTTAGTAGAGAGAGTGCCTAATGTCTGACAGTGATTCTGAAGAGGATATAAATAGGCGGTTTTTGAAATTAGTCAGCCATGTGCTCATGTCCACCAAGAAGCACATGCAGGCAACATGCTCCAGGCTGTGCATGCAAGCTGTTCTGTTTCCAGCACAAATGCAGAAAAGGGGAAAAAAGCAGTCCTGGTAGAGTCAGTCACCACATATTTCAGCTCTAAGTATGAAACAGGAAGCTCACAAAGAATTGTAATTTAGAAGCATTTAAAACAAAACAAACAAACCTACTCCAGGCACAAATACCAGATAGCTGCAAAGCCAACTGTGGTATTTGATGACAAATTGTTTAAAGTCACCAGCGGGTCAGAGTACAAACCACGCCCACGTGAAAGTCTCCCTGGACGCTACCAGGGTCTACCCATTCTCCCCTCTCTGTAAGCTAGCTTCACACAGGTAAGTGGGTCCCATACACCCCCGGAGGCACCCACATCTGGCTCTTTGTGGGCAGCGCAAATAGAGAAAAAGACAGTCAACCAACCGTCCTGAGAAACAGGAGGCTGACACTCAGAAAATCAACACCAAACATCCTCTCCCATGCCACAGGGTGACTTCTCACCTCCACTCCTCCCCACCCATCACCCCACACACGCTGTCTCCCAAAAACACATCTGATCTTTATGAAATCTCAGCTTCAGGGCTGCCCAGGATGTTATTGAAGGGGAGTGAAAAGGAGGAAGAAGAGAGAGAATGAGGGCTCCAAACCCATCCCAAGTCGATTCCTCCATGATGTTTCCAAGAATTTAAAGAATAAGTGGTGAGGCTGGGTGCAGTGACTCACGCCTGCAATCCCAGCACTTTGGGAGGCCAAAGCAGGCAGATCACTTGAGGTCAGGAATTCGAGACCAGCCTGGTCAACGTGGTGAAACCCCATCCTTACTAAAAATACAAAAATTAGCCGGGTGTGGTGGTGCATGCCGGTGGTCTCAGCTACTTGGGAGGCTGAGGCAGGAGAATCACTTGAGCCCAGGAGGTTGCAGTGAGCCGAGATAACATCACTGCACTACAGCCTAGGTGACACACCGAGACTGTCTCAAAAAAAAAAAAAAAAAGAAAAAAAAGAGTAAGTGGTGACTTTTTAAAAGAATGGTCAAAGGAATTATTTTTAAAGCTGTGGGTTGGCACAGGACATTTATCAAAAGAAAGAAACTATCAGTTCAAACTTACCTAGACATCTTGTAAGAGTCCTGAACCATCTATAATCTGAAAGCTTTTTCAAATACTAGTAAGCCAGGCACAATTACCAATTATTCAAATAACATTTATTATAGCTAGTGATTTCCACTGACTATATCTGCAATAATTAGAGCTAGTAGGTTTTTAAAAATATAGATTTTAAGAGTATATGGAAAGTCCTTGAAAGGCAATGTTTCCGGGCTGTTAGGAATAAGGCATTCCTTTAACACGAAATAATGAATTTTAAACAGTAATAATAATAAGGAAGAAATGAATGAATGAATGAATCAGAAGGCAGTACACCATAGGGTGAATAAGAGTACATTCTTGGGGGATGAGTGGCAAGGGGAGGGAAAGCATTAGGACAAATACCAAACGTATGCGGGGCTTAAAACCTAGATGACAGATTGATGGGTGCGCCAAACCACCGTGGCACATGTATACCTATGTAACAATCCTGCATGTACTGCACATGTAGCCCAGAACATAAAGCAAAATTTAAAAATTTTTAAAATTAAAAAAAAGAAGAGCGCATTCTTTGCAGTGAATATATCTCAGTCCTGGGTGATCCTGGGCAAGATATTCAATGTCTCTATGCCTCAACATCCTCCTCAGAAAATAAAACCAATTACAGTCCTAAATCACAGGGTTGTCATGAGGATCCAAAAATGATGCATGTAAACAGCATTAAACATGTTCAAAAGAAACACTTACGTACTAATGGTCCTTATTCCAGGATGAGTTTTGGTTCCAACTCTACAAATCATTAGCTGTGTGGTCTTGGGCAAGCGATTTAACACATCTAAGCGTTGGTTTATTCACCAAAAATGAAGAATCTTGATTAGATGACCTCTTCATTTCTATGGCTTCTCCAAGCTCAAGACCTCTCTGACAACAGAAGCATCATTTATGATTTCAAACTCTTTCACGTTTCTAGTTTTCACATCTTTCTTTTAGGACTTATTGGTCACAGCCATGATTTATATGAAATCAAGTGTTTGGTCAACAGCACGACTACTCAGAATGAGACTGTAACTATGGAAATCCTAGAACCTACTTTATAATGATCCTTTTAACAACTGGGTTTCAAACAACACATTGTGGCAAAAGACAGGCTTGCCCATGATAGTTAGAATCAATATATTTCCATTCTGGTAGCCTTCAAGTATGGAAGTTGTCCCAAAATCAAACTGCAGATGTAGTATGTCACCGTGCAGCCTGGTGCTGATGGAGCATATATAAATTAAATTCATTCGCTACGATCATGCTTCTTTCAAAGGAACTCTCAATTTCTTCCTAACAGAAACAATGCAAGCATCTACCCTCTCCAAACACTCTTAACAATGAAGTTGAGAGATGCCATTAAGAGATCCATTTCTCAGCCGGGCGTAGTGGCTCATAACTGTAATCCCAGCACTTTGGGAGGGTGAGGCGGGCGGATCACCCAAGGTCAGAAATTCGAGACCAGCCTGACCAACATGGAGAAACCCTGTCTCTACTAAAAAAACCCACAAAATTAGACGGGTGTGGTAGCACACGCCTGTAGTCCCAGCTACTTGAGAGGCTGAGGCAGGAGAATCACGTGAACCCAGGAGGCGGTTGCAGTGAGCCGATATCGTTCCATTGCACTCCAGCCTGGGCAACAAGAGCAAAACTCCATCTCAAAAAAAAAAAAAAAAAAAAAAAGATCCATTTCTTCTGTATGTTTGCAGAAGAAAACACAAAACTATTTCAGATGTATCATTCTCCTCTAGTTATCTTAAACTCATCAATGACTGATCTTTTATAAGAAAAGACTGAGCATGAACGTCTCCTTTCAAGTCAGAAAATTTTAAATGACAATTGAAAAAGATACTCTCTATCATGGTCTGCACCATCACGGGGAATTCTACCTCCTAAACCTAGGTCATTCTCTCCTAACTTAGGTGAACAGGCACCCAAGTTACGTAAAAAAGAGAGTTAGCACATATGCACAGAATTTAATATTGCTGCCACTCAAGACTTAAATAACAAAATTAACCTGACAGGGTAACATCCACAGAAGACCGTGCAAACGGTAATTAGCTTTAATAACAGGAGGCGCTCACAGTAACTGCAAGAGCCAAGCCAATCTTTGCTTTTTTCTGTTAATTCTGTAGATGCCCCTAAGCTGTATCAATGTTGTCAGTTTTCCCCGATACCCTGGTCAGTTTAAATCTCATCTCACGCTCACTGCCATCTCATTAAGAGAGAAGAATCAACAATCTCTAATGAAATAATTAATTCAAACAACAGTCATCGATGAATGCTAACGGCATTGGGAGAAAGATCGATGAGGAAATGAAAGGGTCAAGCTGCCACCCACCACAGGACCCCAACGCTCAGTTTTAGAATCACTACACGTGAGACAGTCAGACCTTTTCCTAAACTGAGGCAACGTTAAGCCAGATGATACCAACAAATTAATCCTGCCAAAAACACTGCACATGAATCTGACCAAGCTTTCATGATAACTTCCAGTTTATAGAAATACAGGGACTAGTGGGATGAGTTTAAAAGAAACCCAGCACCCAAATCCAGAATGTGGAACATTCTACCAAACAAGTGACCTGATTCCTTCAACAAGTCAACAGCATGGGGGGAAGGGGTGGGGGTAAAAGAACTGTTCTATATGTATACAGCTTTAAAAGGCGTAACCATCAAATGCATTGAACAGACTTTGTTCAAATCCTGGTCCTTAAGAAAAGCCATTTCTAAGTGAATAAGGGATGAAATCAATGCTGGGGAGGTGGGAAGTTCAGCAGATCCCTGGGCTTCCCCCATCCCTTGCCATCTGATTTCCCAAACTGCATGCCCAGCCATCCCCGAGTTGAAAGGTCAGGGCCCAGCACAGAAACTAGGCTATGAATGGCTGGGCCACACCCAGCTCAGGAACAAGAAAGCCTCAGGTAAGATGATTCAGCTTTGGCAAAGGAAGAGGCAGTTGCTGGGGCTATTAGTGAGGAAATGTACAGGTTCCTTTGCTGGAAATTTTTGCCAGCAGGTTCGTAGCAACTCTGAGGCTTCATGGGAAAGCCATTCATATAAAAAAGCATAAAATCACAGGTCTGTCCAGAGTCAATTTATCACGTGAATCAAAACAAGGCACCTCTGAAGTGAAAGGGGAGAAAAAGAGACAACACCTAAGAGGTGGCTTAGATTTTGCATCCTTAACAGTGTCTAATCCTGCATTTCTACCCAGGGGTTTTGTGGTTTGGCTTTGTTTTTCGTGTATCTTTTTAAAAATATATAATTGAGGCATAACTTGCATAAAGTGCATGCATTACATGTACAGCCCAATTTTTACTCCCTGCAATTTCAGTTTTACTTGGATCAGTTTTGCAAGATAATATCTCCTCTCTTCAAGGCATGTGCTAGTCAGAAGCGATTCTGGAATGGAAAAAGAAACAGGTTGGGGCCTGCTTCTAACTCCTGCGCCCTGCACACTGGTAGCCTGGGCAGCTGACATGCACCGTCCAGCCAGGACACAGATTAAAGCTGAACAGAGTCCCTTGGCAACGGAAGATAACAGCTTCTTCACTGCACCATTCCAGTACCTACCTCTGCCCCCAAATCCTACTTTCCCCCAGGCTTCCAGCTCAAGTCGTGAGGATTTCTAACTGGCCACTGCACTGCCTGGAATTGCCCAACAAATATGGAACAATGGTTGACCTCTTTCACTCATTTCAAAGGCCCACCATTCTGCGGGTTAATCTTCTTTTAAAAAATGGCAGACTTCCCTGGGGTCCTAAACATATAAAGAGATCAACAAAGATTTGAACGAAGTCTTTTTAAATTAAAATGTAATATTATTAATTCTTAATTTTTATTCTTAAAACTAGGTATTCTAACACAAAAAGCTTTTTTGTTTGCTACTTTGAACTAGTAAACTAAAATTATAATTAAAAATCCTTAAAAGAGAAAAACATACTAAACGTGAAAAATAAGTTTAACGACACCGTAATTCCATTTGAGAAAATTTAGGAAGATGTGACACCAGTAAAAACTGTTCTACCGGAAACCAGGGGTAGAACCCAGTGTAACACTAATTCTTATTCCAGAAAGTTTACTGCTGGCCGGGCGCAGTGGCACTTTGGGAGGCCGAGGTGGGCGGATCACTTGAGGTCAGGAATTCGAGACCAGCCTGGCCAATATGGTGAAACCCCATGTCTAATAAAAATAAAAATTAACAAATAAACAAAAATTAGCCAGGCACAGTGGCGGGCACCTGTAATCCCAGCTACTCAGGAGGCTGAGGCAGGAGAATCGCTTGAACCTGTGAAGTGGGGGTTGCAGTGAGCTGAGATCACACCACCGTACTCCAGCCAGGGGACAAGAGTGAGAATCTGTCTCAAAAAAAAAAAAAAAAAAAAAAAATTTATTGCTTATCATGGCTAAAATTATGTAACCAGCTCTTACCAAGCTACTTGAGTGTGTAAGGTGTTTAAAATCTTTTCCAAAATTTCAGAATTCTTGGGATATACAAAGAACTCCTCTGCAATACAAAACTATGAAATCTTCCAATACAGACTATATGCGGCAGGAAAAATACCGTTTAGATATAGAACTGTTCGAGAGTAAAATGTATTACACATAACACAATTAGATAAACATCTTGAAAAATGCATGATGCCTAATTAAATTCCATTCATTAATAGGGTAACAGCCTTGGGGCACTCTGTACAAAAATGGCATTTCTGGTAAACACAACATTTAAAACAACTCAAACACACAGGCTCTGCCTGATGACATAATTATGTGTTTTTAATTTGGTGCCATTCTGACACTATGCCTAAGAATACTTCACAAATGGATCACTTTAAGACACTATCATCTCCATATGGTAACGCCAAAATAAAAATTCAGTACAAATATTCCCCTTAAAACTACAATTTTCAGCTAGGCACGGTGGTGGCTCACACCCGTACTTTGGGAGGCCAACGCAAAAGGATTGCTTGAGGCCAGGAGTTCAAGACCAACCGGGCAACAGAGCAAGACTTCATCTCTACAAAATATAAAATTTAAAAATTAGAGTGGTGAAGCGCTCTGCAGTCCTAGCTACTCAGGAAGCTGAGGTGGGAAGATCCCTTGAGCCCAGGAGTTCAAGGCTGCAGTGAGCTATGGTGGCACTGCGGCACTCCAGCCTCCATGACAGAGCAAGACCCTGCCAAAAAAACAAAAAAACAAAAAAAACTGGCAAATGCATTCTCCAACTGGAATCCCAATCTCTTTGTGAGGCTACGAAGACACAAGCCTCAAACACAGGGTGAAGGGCGTGTGAAGAAGCAGTAAAGACACAGCTCCATGAGAAGAAAGCCCAAGTCTGATCCCAGCTCTTAAAACCCCGAGCAAGCTTTTAACCTCCCTTGTTGAAAAACACTGATCATGGCACCTCTCATGGAACTGCATTGGTTGGTGCCTCTAAAACTGATTTCTAGAAATCACAGAAAATAATGGCCGTAACTGTGCCTGGCATATAACAAATGCTCAGGAAATGCTGGCCACTGTTATTTTTATTCTCATCTTAAGGCACATCTCAGTGGACGTTTTTCTCATCAGCACAGGGTACGTCTTATGATAGATGACAAACTCTAAGAAGGTTCCTTAAAAGCAGATGTCTTAGGCAACAATGGATGGACTTCAGAAACACTAAGCTACATGAACAAAACCAGACACAAGAGAGAGGCCACACTGTGATTCTACCTGTACAAAGGCAAAACGCTACAGACAAGAGAAAAGATCACTGATTAACTAAGACTGGGGGTGGGAGGGGGAACTGACTGCAAAGTCTAAAAACTGGACTGGGGAGAGGCTGCCCACCCTTATAAAGTTACTAAAAATTACAGAACTGTGTACTTATAATGGGTGAATTGTATGGAATATAAATTATACCACAATAAAGCTATGCTAAAAACAAAACAGATGCATCTCCCAAGCGTTTCTGCAGGTACTTTCATATCAATCTCGCAATGAGAGTAAATGCAGATATGTACAGAGTCCAGCAAAAATGATTGAAAACGCAAGGCTTGGGCACAGATCAGACTTGGATCCTAATTCTGGCTCAGCTTCTTCCTAGGGCAACCTTTTTTCTTTTTTTATTTTTATTTTTATTTTTTTTTGAGAGGGAGTCTTGCTCTATCACCCAGGCTAGAGTACAGTGGTTCAAGCTCAGCTCACTGCAACTTCCGCCTCCTGAGTTCGAGTGATTCTCCTGCATCAGCCTCCCAAGTAGCTGGGACCACAGGCGTGCGCCACCATGCCTGGCTAATTTTTGTAATTTTAGTAGAGACAGGTTTCACCTTGTTGGCCAGGTCCTAGGGCAAACTTTTTACTTCTCTCCCCCTTGGTCTCCACATCTGTAAAATGGGAATAAAACAACACTAAGTCCAGAGGCTGATGTGAACATTATAAAGCTCATCCTCCACCAGTCTCCCCATATCAATCAATGGCACCATCTTTCACCCAAAGGCTGAGGCCAAAAGAGCATGTGTCACCCACAATGCCTTTCTCTCTTGTATCAACTCCAATCCATCTCACCAGCGGCGCCCCGGCTGGTCTCCCTGCTTCTATTCCTGGCCCTCTGCAGTCCCCGCGGCCCTCCACAACCACAGGGACACACTTACAAACTACAAGGTCCATCTCCTGCATGCCCTGCTCAGAACTCTCCTGTGGCTTCCTCATGAGCCACGTCCTCACCGTGGCCTGCCAGACCTCCTTGGACCCCACTGCACAGCTCTCTTCCTGCCCTGGCCGCTGGCTCCTCCCACACAGGCCCTCTGGCCATTCCTTCCATAGCAAGCTCCTGCCAGCCATTGGGCTGATATTTGCACTTGTTTCTGCGAGGCTCATCCCCTTGCCTCACTCAGATCTCAAATTCTCCTCCTCGGAGGAGCCTCATCCTAATAAAAACACAACTTGCTCTCCCACCAGACTCCAGCCCCCTGAACTGACTTAGTTTTCTTTATAGCACTGACCATGGGAATCACCTCATCCATGTATCTATTTACCTTCTGTCATGCACTAGCATATAAACTCCATGCAGGCAGGGAGTCTGTCTGTCCCAGCCACCATGCTAGCCCGTGATCCCACTGATCCCCAGAGCCTGGAACGATGACTGGCATATGGCAGCATTCATTAAACAGTTGCTGAATGAATGAAGAAATGTCATAAAGAACTTGACACCATGCCTGGCCACATATAAGATGATTAAAAAACGTTCATTGATGATAATAATAATAATATTACCAGTATTATTACTGCATTTCACAGGTAAGAATATGCGAGCCCCAAGAGGGCAACTGACTCACTCAGGTCAAACTCTACGTCTGATGTCTATGACTTCTATGACACCTCCCATTCCATGGGCACAGAATAACAGAATTCACCCACCGCAGCAGGAACCTGAAAGATGTAGCTGATTCTCTTGCACACCCCACGCCCTGCCTCCTCTCACCTTCTAAGAGTCACCTATCCTAAGGGGTAGCCCACATGCTGTTCCAATTCCAGAGCATTACCTAGAAGGACAAGCAGGCATAAAGAATGCAGGCTTCTATCTCACCCTAAGACAACTCTAAGAAGTAGGTGAGTGTGACTATTTCCATTTTACAGAAGACGACGCTGGGAAACAGAAATAATGACATGCTCAAAAGTCATATACTCATTCATGGCAAGCTTAGGCTTAAGAGTCTGAAAATCTTTCAAGTCTAGGCCTCTCTCTTTCCATACACTACTTTACCCTGCACATCCACTAAAAAAAGAAAAAATGAAAAAGAACCCTGACCAGTTTTACATGTTTCAAATAGAATCAAGTTACACGGGAAAGAATATTATGAAGACTCCTCTACATACGCGTATGCACAAATGGCATTCTCAACTTCCTCCAGGACATGGGAATTTTGATACATCTACATTAAACACTCACAAACCACCGGTGATTATTTATACTGCAGGATTTCATGAGACTGTACAATTTTTGTAAACTCATTAGCATTCACCAGATACCTTAAAACTTGGATAAAGCGTGAGTTTTAACTTTCACAAAGTATGCTCTGTCTCATATATTAATAATGGCACAGAAAAGCTTATACCACAGTATGACAGCCCTCTTTCCTATACACTTTACTATGACACTTTCGGAACAATGCCAAAACTCTTGTCCAAGAATGGAATAAAACAGGCTATTTCTAATATGAAAACCCAGTTATCTTTAAAACTCTCCTGAAGGCATGAAGAGATACTAAGGAGCAGGTGGGGACAAGAGACAAAGCTCCCATCCTCCCTCCCAAGTGTCCCTGTGTCCGCATCTTGACATCACTGCCGGCTGCATTACTAACACTCTGAGTTGAGGCCAGGCACGGTGGCTCACACCTGTAATCCCAGCACTTTGGGAGAGGACTGGCAGGCAGATCATTTGAGGTCAGGAGTTCAAGACCAGCCTGGCCAATATGGTGAAACCCCATTTCTACTAAAAATACAGGCGTGGTGGCACATGCCTGTAATCCCAGCTACTCAGGAGGCTGAGGCAGGAGAATCGCTTGAACCCAGGAGGTGGAGGTTGCAGTGAGCCGAGATGGCACCACTGCACTCCAGCCTGGGCGACAGAGTGAGACTCCATCTCAAAAAAATAAAATAATAAAAAAAACCTCCGAGTTGAAATGTCTGTTTAAGTCCTTAGCCCATTTTTGAGTTGGGTTCTTCATTTTTTTACTGTTGATTTGTGGAAATCCCTTAAACTTCTCAGATATTAACCCCTTATTGGATATGTAGTTTGCCAACATTTTTCCCCATTCCACAGGTTGCCTTTTCACTCCATTGACTGTTTCCTTTGCTGTGCGGAAGCTTTTTAGTTCGATGCAATCTGGTTTAGTTTTGGGTTTGTTGACTGTGCTTTTAGTGTGGCAGCCGCGTAATTACTGCCAAGACCAGTGTCCTGAACGTCTTCCCCTATGTTTTCTTCAGGAGTTTTGTGGAACCAGCTTAACCATCAAGGGCAGATGAATGGGTAAAGACATGTGGTAATATACATACAGCGGAATACCAGGCAGCCTTAGAAAAGAAGCAGTTCCGCCACAAGCACCAGCATGCATGAACCTGGAGGACCAAGTGAAAGAAGCCAGGCACAGAAGGACAAATACCATGTGACTCCTCTTAGATGAAGCATCTAAGTAGCTAAATTCATAGACTTGAAGAGTGGAATGGTGGTTGTCAGGGACTGCAGTGGGGGAAAATGGGGAGTTACCAATCAATGGGCACAAGGTTTCAGTTCAGCAAGAGGAATAAGCTCTAGAGAGCTGCCCTACAACACTGCACCTGTAGACAACAATAAAACACCATGCGCTTAAATATCTGTTAAGAGGGTAGATCTCATGTTAAGTGCTCTTATCACAGTAACATTTTGCAAAGAACATTTTTTGAAAGGCTGTGGGCACTGGCATAACAGCATAAACACCCCTCATTTGCCAAATCTCAGGGACCACATGTCCCCAACATGCATGGGAGGTGCATATAACCCAGGCGGCCTCACAGATGAGAATACTAGAGCTCAAGGGGTTACAGGACTTGCTGGAGGTCAAAGAGCTGGGGCCTGGATCCTCACCCTGACAGGCCGGGCTCACAGCTCCGCACCTTTCCCCTACAGCACCTTGCTCCGTTCAGCAACTCCACTCCTCTGGCCTAGGCTGTGGCCAGGCAGGGCTGTCACCTGGAGATGTTCCAGCATAATTCAAGTCAGCACTGACAACAGAAAGGAGAGAGAGAATGAGAAGGCAAAACCCTCTAACCTCATGCACCTAAACCTGCCATGGTCAGAAGAGCCAGTCTGCAACCTGCATTTTTTCTACCTTGTTTCTACGGGAGACTTGACAACACATACATAACCTGAGGGTTGCTGGGGCTCAGTGTCCCCCCACTTCAAGACTTCTAAGTCTCCCGACTGCTAAGGACTTAAGCAGCCCCACCAGGAAGAGGCCTGCTGAGCAGCCCAGAGGGTCCCCTGCCCTCTCACAGCCTCTAAGGGGGTGCTCTTCTTACACCCCAGTCTCTCTGCCACAGCAGAAGCCCCAAGACTTTGCTTTGTGGAGGAAACATTACTGTCACCAACCCATGTGACTTACACACGCCCCCAACACCACTACAGACCACAGGGCCTGTTTTAGGACTATTAACATGTGCTTAACTCACATCCTTGGTAGGCTAGGCCTGGGGGCTCACATCTATAATCCCAGCACTTTGGGAGGCCGAGGCAGGAGGATCACTTGAGCCCAGGAGTTCCAGATCAGCCGGGGCAACATAGTGAGACCCCATCTCTACAGTTTTTTAAAAAAAGATATGCTTAACTCACACCTTTGGTAAAACATCTTTGATCAGGGAATATAAAAGAATGTAGAATCTGCAGCTGAATAATGATTTCTATTTCCATAGAACATACACACTCAACACAACTCCCTCCTTGTGGGGAAGCCCTTCTTCTTTCTCAGTGCCAGCATGTACCCTGCTGTGGGATCACTGCTATTCCTTGATCTACAAAAAAAAAAAAAAAACTCTTTTCCATCACATACATCTCATGAATCTCAGAACTCAATTTTACTCTTTAAATATTTTTAAAGCTGAAAGACTTATTTTCGCTTAAAAACAAAAAGTCAGTCCCAAAGTCAAGAGTTCACCTGGTGTCAAAGCAACATTACCTCCTTTTTCTGCATCTCTCTCCCCGTTTTCCTTCCTACAGCTCATCTGAGTCCGAATAATGTTCTTAAATAAGTCTTCTCACTCTTTCCCCACAAATTCCTCTTATCTTTTCATTTGCAACAAAATCTCTGGTGGGCACAGCTGTAGTTGGGTGCCCTTTGCATGATACAAGTCCTCACTCCTGGAATCCAGGCCAGCTCAGGACACCACGTCCTACCACAACCGGCTTCCCAGGGCTACTGGCCATGAGGGTTACCTTCAGCAAGGACACTGGGACAGAACCATACGGTTTCCCGATCCACCTTCAATCCCAAGCGACAAAGTGTCCGAACCCCACAGCCAAATTCCAGACAGAACTGAACAGTCCACCTCATCTGTTCAGCTAAGCCCCTACCAGCAGGCTCTGAACTGATGGGCACTGGGCAAATCCCCATGCAGCTCCATGGCCCGCCGCACCCACCCACCCTGACATTTCCACCATCAGAAACCCAACCCCTACCTTCACTGGCACTGACATCATTCTTTCTGAGATACCTTAATTCACCAAGCAGTGCTTTCCCTTCCCAGCTCTTAACTGTAATTAAACAATTTTTGTGTAATTCTGTATAATTCTTTTTTATGTATATGTATATGTATTTTTTAGCGACAGGCTCTCACTCTGTCGCCCAGACTGGAGTGCACTGGCGTGATCACAGCTCACTGCAGCCTTGAACTCCTGGGCTCAAGTGATCCTCCTGCTTCAGCCTCCAGGGTAGCTGGGACTACAGGCATGCACCACCACTCCCAGCTAATTTTTAAAAATGTGTTGTAGAGATGGGGGTCACTATGTTGCCCAGCCTGGTCTCAAACTCTTGGTCACAAGCATTCCACCTGCCTCAGCCTCCTGAGTAGCTTCAACCACAGGAGCGCGCTGCCACACCCAGCTAATTTTTTGTAGAGATGAGGGTCACTATGTTGCCCAGGCTGGTCTCACACTCCTGGCCTCAAGCAGTCCTCCTGCTTCAGCCTCCCAAAGCACTGGGATTACAGGCACAAGCCACTGTACCCAGCCCGGTTCTTTAAATATCCTCCTCACCTGCCTTATAGTCTTGTTAACAGCAGTAAACCCAGTGCCTGGCACATGACGGGCACTGAATGTCTGGTGAATGGAGAGTAAATGACAAGCAAAGCCTCCCCCATCAACCTTAAAACAGCCCCTTGTCCATGCACCATAACTAAATGGCAATCTAATCCAGCTTGCCAAATAATCTTTATTTGTTTCACTGATGGGGTACTGGAATTAGGGATATGAGATGGGTAAGACTGTCCATTCCTCTTCAGCACGTTTCCTAAGTACTTAGGGCGAGGGAAACTTCAGATGGATCCGGCCCAGCCCTTCTTGAACTAGAAAGGAAAAGGGGAGAAAAACGGTTTGTTTCAAGAAGGAAAAGCAAAAATAGGCCATGATTAGACAAGGGAACTATACAAGGAAATGCAGCAAGGTCTCATGAGGTCATCCCAAGGCCACACTCGACCCCATGATGCACACAGAGGACATCCCACTCCACAGCAGCTTTCCCACCCCCGAGTGTGCCCCACAGCACACTAGTACCCATAGCCACCTTCTCTAGGCTGAAAGAAGAGCGACAACTCCCCCAGATAGCCGGGGACTTCTACAAATGCCCAAAATCTAGATCTCACTTACCCAAACTCCCAACCCATTTCCTTAAAACACTTGCACACAGAATTCTGGAGGGAAGGGGCAGAAGGTAAGTTAGGAATAACATTAAGCCACATTGCTGATCTTTCCTCTTTCCATCAGGAGAGAAGTCTTCTACCCCTCCACCATTCCCAAAGAAAATCAGTAAAACTCTTTTCCACCTTTACTTGTGACATTTTAAACAATTAACAGTCAAAGGAAAGATTCAATGAATTAATGAATGACGGCGTCCATCCTCCCGCATCAGGAACAAGATCTCACATGTCAATTTCTCAGAAGCGCAAATCAAGTCCATTTTTAACCATCCAAGGAAGGGGATCGCCAGTCCCCTGGGGTAGGAGATTGTGACATTTCCTATTGGAGCTTCGTTTGACTTTTGCAGACAGAAACGCATCACGACTCCTGAAGGAATGCCGATCATCAGAGCAGACTGCATGCATGACTCATTCACTCACAGGCTACTACTGCACCGCAACGCTCCCCTGAGCGTGTGTGCAGATTAAAGCGCCCCGAGTGTCAGGAACTGCAACAAAAATGCACCTGAGTGGACACAGCCACAACTTCCTTCTTGTAGATTCTTCTAACTTCAAAATGTATTGCATCATCCTAATGATCAACCTACTTCTAAACGGTTGTCTCAAAGACCTCTAATTTGCATATTAGAGAATTCAAAAGTCCAAAAATGTTACAAGAGGAAAATAAAAGTATGTAATGACAAAAGCGTCCAGTGGCCAAATCTGTGGCTAAAGAACGATTTTATTTTAAAAGAACATACACACTCAACACAACTCACGACTCTCAGAAAAACCCTTATTTTACTTTCTCAGTGCAAGGTCTTTAAGAAGCCAGCATGCACCCGGTTGTACAATCACTGCTATTCTTTGTTCCACAAACAAGAATTCCTTTCCATCACATATTTCTTATGAATCTCAGAACACAATGTTACCTTTAAAATATTTTTAAAGCTTAAAGATTTCATTTAAAGACAAAAGTCAATCCCAAATGACTCCTGAATTCAAAAATATAGTCCATGAAACTTTTTTGTCAGCCCATTCTTCCAAATAAAGTGGAAATTTACATTGTTTTTCCTGTTTCTTTCTTCTCCCTTCTGTACAGGTGGTTATTTGCAAACCTATAAGAAAATATATTTCAAAACAACTTGTCCGTATTAATCTTGGATGTAAGTGGCATACCAATATTGTACAATTATCATGATTAAATATATTTTAGGCTGATGTGGCTGGTCAGTAATGCTCTCATTTACCACCCCACCCTCTTTCCCACACACACACACACACACACACACACACACACACACAAACACACTATGGCTGCCAAGTCACAAATTAAGCAAAGATGCCTTCATCCTTAGGGTGTGTTTGGGTGGTGAGCATATGAGTGGTTTTTTTCTATATATTTTCAATTTTTTAATTAATATATAAAATTTTCTCACGAAAAGTTTTAAACCGGAAACCAGCAGCGCTAAGAAAACTTCTCTGGACAGGTAGCCCAGACACTATTTCAACTTAAAGCCACTTGGATCGATAGAATTTCCAAAGTGATGTTAGGAAAACGTGGCTGGAGGAGAAAAACCGATGTACTTGATAGCAAGAAATCGCAAGTTTAAGAATGTGAAGTCGAACAGCCCTCATTCCGTTTTTCTTTGACCCCTCAAAATCGCACCCATCCTATCAAGTAACTTTGCTCCGCTGTCATTGCCTAAAATCTTTGGGAGGGAGGAAGGAAGCAGGCTTGGTACCTTGTAGCAAAGAATGAAATCTACAGTTTACCCTCTCAACCTAATTCCTCTTGCAGATTTCACAAGTGGTGGACACCATCCCCTACACAACACTAACACTTGGCCATACCCATCAGTGCCACCTCCAAGGGACCTAAAGATGCCTGGGGGAAATTACGGAACCCAAATTGAATTAGGACTCCTTGTGTGTGTTACACCACCCCATATGCTGGGTTCACTGGAACAGTGGAGAAAGAGAAGAGGCAAAAGAGGAAAAGTTACTTGCAGACTGGAGTCAGTGTCACGGCCACCTTCGGCGCGGGGCAAACCTCCCCGGCCCCGGCTTTGTCTGCCGGGCGGGGGCTGGCGTCGGGGCGCGACCCGGTCCACGCCGGGCGCCGCGGGGCGAGGGGCGCCGAGGGCGGGCATACGGCGCACACGGCCAGGCAGTGCACACCGCGCCGGGTAGGGCTCCCCCGCGGCAGCGCCGAGGAGGCAACAATGAGCCGGGCGGCCGCTGGGCCCCTTCCCCGCAGCGGCCCCCGCCTCCGCGGCGCCCCCCGCCCGGCCCCGCCGCGTGCCCACCCTGAGCCCCGGCACCTCCCGGGTGCCGCGCGGGGTGACCCGTGGTCCCCGTATGCCCGCTGCCCTCCCGCGCACGGGGACCCCCCACCCGCCCGGCCGCCCGCCGAGAGGGTCCCCGGGGCCGGGGTCGGGCCGGGCCGCCGCCCGCCTCCCCGCGCCCCTCGTCTTTGTGTGGAAAGTAAGTGCGGGAGGCGAACCTACCTCGGCGCGCACAAAGGCGCGCGGCTCCCTCCCGGCTCGCTCCGGGCGCCCGCGGCGGCGCCCAGCGGCCCGACTGCTCGGCGGCGGCCCGAGGCGGCGCGAGGGCGGCTCCGGCGGCGGCGGCCCGGCCCGCAAGCCAGTCCGGCGCAGGGTGGCTCTCGCTCCCCGCGGCCCCGCGCGTCCGAATTAAGCGGCGGGGCGGGGCGGGGCGGGGCGGAGCGGCAAGGCCACGCCCCCAACGCGCCCCGCCCCGGCAGCCCCGCCCCCGCCTTCCTTCCACGGCTCGCGCGCGTCGGGCGGAGATCCAGAAAGGCCGGGCATCCGCGCCGGGAGGGGCGCCAGCCGGGGCTGCGGCGCTCGGCCTCCGGGACTCGGTGGGAGCGAGGGCTGGAGGGGAAGCGCGGCGGCCCCGGATGACCGGGAAAGTGGGAAGGCGGCCGCGTGGGTCACAGCCACAAAGCTCCGGGGCGCTCACTCTCCTTTTTTCTCACTCCCTCGTTCCCTCGCTCTCTCCCTCTACCTGTCTCTCTCTCACACACACATTCTCTCTTCTTTTATCTCTTTCTCTCTCCCTTAATCTCTTTCTCTCTCATTGTCTTTCTCTCATTCTGTCTCTCTTCCTCTCATTCTCTCCCTCATTCTCATTCTCTTTCTCTCATTCTTTCTCTCTCCTCTGTCTCATTCTTTCATTCTCTTTCTCTCTCTGTGCTCACCCCCATCTCTCTCTGTTATTCTGTCTCAAACACAAAGTAACCAAGAGCGTCTCGCTCCTGGGTGTCCGGGCTCCGTCTCCCCGGCAAGTCTGCGATGCTAAGAGGCCGTCCCCATAGAAATCCTGCCAATTCCTCTTGGAAGAAAACGCAGACAGAATCAGGGAGGAAAAGGAGACATTTGTTGTAATTGTACAAATTTACGGTCAAGCCAGGACCCAAAACCCGGTGACCTGGGGATTCACCCATTTTCCTCCCCTCCCTTCATCAAAGGGTAATTGGAAATTTAAATATGCAAGAAAGAAAGGGTTTATTCCGCCTCTTCTCTGCTCTCTGATCTCCTTTTCTTCAGCTCTCTTACAAGTGCTTTTCTGGCCAACCCTAAGGCTCTGAGATTACAATCTACTTGAATCACAGGAGGTACAAAATCAGGGACTGAAACAGTTATCGGTTTCAGCGTAGCAAAAAGGACAACAGGTTCGTGGATTTTAGATCAAAAGCTTTTTAACTGTCTTGGCAACAGATGACTAAGGGCTTATTTATGGGGAAATTTTTCTGACTAAGATAGTTTGGGTCATAGTCATACTGAAAAGTCACATCAGTTACGGATTTTGGTAAACAAATTACTTATTCCAAAGATACCTATCACACACCATGCTCTAAGCCACAGCCTGCCAGCCAAGTAAGGGTCTGGCCATCCCTGGGTCCCTGGAGCCCACTGAGGGGTGGAATCCCTACCAGAGAACTTAAAGAAACTCCTTCCCAGCTGAGGAAGCTGAATTCCATGAACTTTATACATGGTGTTTCCTATGATTCTTCCTTCTCTCCCGTCCTTGAGTTGTGTTTCTGTTCTTGACAATGGCTCCACCAGTCACCAAACCAAAACCTAGAATCCAGCCTAAACCCTCTCCCTCCCCACATTGGCATCAACTCCAAGGTTTGTGCAGTGTGCACAATTCCTGGCTATCTCCCTCCCCCTCTGCTGGCACCGCCACTGTTGCCTTTGGGCTCAGTCACAATATGGTGGCAGGGGTTTCCTAACTGGCCCCAGCCTCTGATCTAACACATGCTTTTCCTCTCAACTTTCTGGGGTGCAAGTGAACTTTCCAGGTGCAAGATGCTCAGTTTCCTCCTCTGCTTGAAACACTTTAGTGGATGCCTGCTTCCTGCTACGTGATCAAGTCGAAGCTCCCCAGCAAACATCCAAGGCTCCACTCAGCCAGAGTGCCGTATTTGCTAAGTGGCCCTGCTCTGTGATGAAGACTGGATGAAATAATGAATATATGGCCTTGTCATGCTCTTCCACGGGCTTCCCCTCTGCCTAGCAGACCTTCACCAATCCCCAAGAGCTCCTCTCCTCTCTGAGAATCAGTCTTCTCTGGAAACCCTTTCCCGACCTGCTCACACTAAATGGATCTTTTCTGCCCCTCCCATACCCGACATGGTATTGCCGTTATTGCACTGTATCGTAAATATGTGCCTCTGTGAGCCCAGAGTTTATGCTTGACATATATACATATCTTTATACCCACTTGCCTAATGTAATATCTGGCATATGGGAAGTGTTATGGACTAAACTGTGTACCACATACCCCTATAATTCATATGTTGAAGCCCTAACCTCCAATGTGACTGTATTTGGAGACAGGACCTATAGGGAGGTAATTAAGGTTAAACAAGGTCATAAGGGTGTGACCCTAAGCTCATAGGTCTGGTGGCCTTATATAAGGAGGCAGAGACACCAGATCCCTCCTTCCTTCTCTCTTCCTCTCTCCCTCCCTCCTTCCCCACTGTCCCTTTCCCCACTCTCTCTTTCTCTGCCCAAACACAGAGAAGAGGCCACATGAAGACACAATGAAAAGGCCGCCAACTACAAGCCAGAAAGAGAGGCCTCACCAGAAACCAACCCTACTGCCATCTTGATCTTGGACTTCCAGCCTTCAGAACTGTGGGAAAATGAAATGTCTTGTTTAAGCCACTCAGTCTAGGGTATTCTGTTATAGCAGCCCCATCAGATGAATAGAAAAAGCATGCATTGGATTCGAGATTCTAACCAAAGATGCATTGGATTCAAGATTCTAAACCCCATCCCAGCAGTGAGCCTGACTTCTCCATACAAAGTAGCCTGGACGAACATCTGTGATGCAAGGCCACAGGCAGAGTGTGTGAATGTGATAAGTGACCACGGTCTTTTCCCTGCCCCGTGAGAGAAATAGAAACAAAGGCTCGTTCCATACTCTGGGGTATAAATGCCTACAGGCTCAAAGTCACGATGCTACCTTTTGCACTAGGTACCATAATTTCTTTTAAACCAAAAACAAATAAGAGCAAATATTTACTTTGAATTTATTAATTCAAATAAAAGACAGGAGGCCAGTATCAATATATTGAATCTGCTCTTTTAGGCTGAATATCTCACATCCCTAGGGAATCTTAGTGGGATTTTAATACAGGTAAGATCAAGTATCCAATTTGGTTTGGGACCCCTGGAGCCACTGTGGGTGGATCCCAGGAAATAAAAACTTAAAGGTTATGAGCTATGGTGATATTTCCATTTGTATCCATACCATCCACCACAGTGTCTGCAACATATCACTCTGTGGGTGATAGATGTTTGTTGAATGAATAAGCCTGGTACTTCCCAGGGTTATAACAGGCAACACCAGACCCTCAGCCCAAGTCTGATATACTGTAGATTTCACATTCTGAATGTAGACAGGACTCTGGAAAAAGTCAAGGGAACTAATGGCCTAAATAGCCTGCTGGGCTGTATTTAAGATTTTGTTCTGGGGCTGACACAGTTTATCAGGTGGCTTAGAGGGTCTTTACTGATTTGCTTTCAATACAAATACTGATTTCCCTTACAATACAAAGGGAACACTCCGCTGAATGGTTTCTGAGTCATTTAACCCATCACTGGTGATAGATTCTCTGATCTTGCATTACTGGAAAACATACATAATAATTTTCCATTTCAGAGCAGCAACCTACAGGGTCACCCATATACTCCACTATGACCTCATCCTTTCGCTTGGACATCTGGGGATCTTGCAAATTCACCCCTAAGGAAAATTGAACAAAGCAGAAATGACTATTTGGGGATGTAAAATGATACAAAGCAAATCAATCTGGAATAAGACGTGTTGCTTTTTTATTGTCTACTTTGGTCATTTTGTTCATGCGTAATCTTAAAATTGTTACTTTACACCCAAACCACCATGCTGAAGAGCTCCAAAGAGATGAGAAAAACTTAACAATGCCCTCAAGGAGGGAAATTTGTTTTGACATGTATACTCTTTTGTATCTTAAATTTTGCACTGTGTACGTGGACATTTGAATCGTAATCCATTCAAAAAGAAATAAAATCTTAATTTTAAAATCCTATTTTTAAGCCATGCTCTCTCATTCTGTGTCAATTATCTATGACTGTATAACACATCGCCTCAAAACTTTAGTGGCTTAAAATAAGAACACATGCTTTGCTCACAATACTGTGGGTTGGCAATTTGGACAAGGCTCAGCTGGGATATCTTATTTCTGCCCCATGTGGCATTAGCTTGGCTCTGTCATGCGTTTGCAGTCAACTGGGAGGTTGGCCAGGGACTGGCTTGCCCTGGGTGGTCTCAAAGTCCAGAAGTTGATGGCAGCTGTCAGCTCAGGCATCTCAGATCCACTTGTATGGCCTCTCAGCAGGCTAGATAGGACTTCCTCACACAACAGCCCGGTCCAGGAGGGTGAAAGAGGAAGTGGTAAGGCCCCTGGAGCTCTAGCGTTATGGGTCTAGAAGAATGATAGAAGTCTGTACATTCTACCATTAAAAATGTCACAAGGTCAGCCCAAATCCAAGATTTGGAGAAAGAGACCCCCCTTGATGGTAGAAGCAGTAGTCATATTGCAACAGGGCTTGAGTGCTATACTAGGAGAGGAGGAATTCTTGTGGCCATCCTCGCAAATAATCTTCCTCTGAATCAGACACGAGGAACTACAGAATGGAGGGCAAAGTAACAGGTGCTAACAATAGTCTCAAGGGAAATCTTTCTGATGATAAGACAAAAGCACTTTGGTATTCAACACAAAACCCACAAAGACAGATACAATACATTGGTATTGGCCTCATGGCCTCAATTGATAGGTCAAAGAAAATAGTTAATTTCTGCTTATTTGTTTTTGGTTTAAATAAGAAAAAGACGGGGGAAAGAAAAAACAACAAAGGCTTTGGGACTATAATGCCACTAAGGTGCATTGGGTTCTAAATCAGTGTTTTAGATATCTATTGCTGTATAACATCTTACCATAGACTTAGTGGCTTATAACACCCATATATTGACTCATCCTTTTTTTAGTCCAGAAATGGCATGACTGGGGTCTATGCTGAAGGCCTCCCAAAGCCAAAATCAAGATCTTGGCAGGGCTCATAGTTCATCTTGTCTGGAGCTCAAGGTCCTCTTCTAAGGTCATTCAGATTGCTGGCAGAATTCAGTTCTTTGTGGTTATAGGACTGAGGACCCAGTTTCTTTGCTGGCTGTCAGCTGAGAGCTACTCTCAGCTGCTAAAGGCTAAAGGCTGCCCAGAAACCTCATCATGTGGCCCTCCCCACCTTCCAGTCAGCAGTGTCTCAGCAAATCCTTCTATGCTTCCAATCTCTGACTTGACCATCTAGGGCTCTAGACTCAGATTTAAAGTGCTCATGTGATTAGGTCAGGCACACCCAGATCATCTTCCTATCTTGACAGGTAACTGACTCGAGACCTTCCTTACATCTGCAAAATCCCATCACAGCAATAGCTAGATTAGGGTATGACTGAATAACTGGAGAAGTTGTGTGTATACCAGAGGCCAGGAATTGTGGAGGCTCTCTTAGAATTCTATGATAGATGGAAGGACAGGCAAACAGACAGATGCTCTTTAATATAAACATAGAATGTGAGGGCAGGCAGAAGGTGGAAACCTTGGAGAGGTATCACATGCAGAGCTCAGCAGTAAACCAGGAACCAGGCCTAAGAAGGAATTCTCATTGAGTAATAACCGAGCTCCCACATGGTCCGTTCAGTGGTTACCAAGTCTTCATTGAACCCTGATGACCTGAATACTGAAAACAATAGGGAAAGGAAAACGAAGTTAAGAATATGGCATCTAGGCCGGGCATGGTGGCTCACGCCTGTAATTCCAGCACTTCCGGAGGCCGAGGCGGGTGGATCACGAGGTCAGGAGATTGAGATCATCCTGGCTAACACGGTGAAACCCCGTCTCTACTAAAAATACAAAAAATTAGCCAGGCATGGTGACGGGCGCTTGTAGTCCCAGCTACTCGGGAGGCTGAGGCAGGAGAATGGCATGAACCCGGGAGGCAGAGCTTGCAGTGAGCCAAGATCACACCACTGCACTCCAGCCTGTGTGACAGAGCAAGACTCCGCCTCAAAAAAAAATAAAATAAAAAAGAATATGGCATCCTAATTTTATCATTTAAATAGCATAATCATGTAAATATAACAGAAGTTCCTTTATGTTGCTTAACTGGTTTGCACAATTGTTGTATGACGTTAATGTAATGTTCCATAAGTCAAGAAGATAATGCTTTTCAATAAAGAGACACAGAGAACTCATTTGTGGAAAATCTTTGTGAAAAGTTGTGTGGTTTGCCAAGCAAATATAGCACATGCATACATTTTTAAATTAATAGTAGTTAGGAAGGATCGAAATGATATGCCCAAATCTGAAAGAACATGCTAGAAACCAGATGATAAGCTGTTTCATTAAAAGAGCCTCTGTGCATGAGCATTTGTGAGCACAGGAATGGAATTACTTCATTAAATATGCTAACAGCACCAACAGTAAAGATGAGTATTGTCCCCTGCAGTAGTTATCCACTACAAAAGCATTTTGCAAGCTCCAAAACAGAGCTGTATTTCATAATGTAACTGAGTACTTTGCCAATTCTAGAGAGTTTAAAAATTCAGGAGAGTTTTATTTTCCAAACATTTAATTATGTATTGCCTAAAACACTTAATTTCATTTTTAAAGAACACTTGCTTTTCATTGTTCACAATTTTAAAATCAAAGGGACTCTATGAAATGGTGGTTCTAACTTGTAACTGTACATCGCGAAGAATCAAGAGAAACAGCTGTTACTCACATAAACGACTACTGAATGATGCAAAGATCTGCATTTTACGTTTTTTTCTTTACATGACTCCAAAACCAGAAAAAAGGATTTCCTGAGAGTCTTCCTGTGTATTAAAACTAAAATCTCTAAATAGCAAAGAGGGGGGAACAAAATCCTTAAGCGCTCATCCTGTCAAAAATATTAAGGTAACTTAATGGTCAACACTAACGAGTAAGCAAACCATCTCTGCAATTAAGCAATATGAAGATAATTTCTATAAATTTCCTAATTCAAATAACTAACATACAATACAAATGGCCAAATTTCTGTGAACATTCTACAGTTTGCTCCAACTTTTTTTTCTTCTTTCTGATATTCGCTCTAGATACAGACATTTCCATTAGCAGGAAGTATCCTTTGGAATGCTTATATTATTAATAACTAGTTGAATGCCAGTTTTATATATATATATATATATATATATATATATATATATATATATATTCACCTAACTTCTATTAATTGCAATAAAATAAGTTCATGGAAGAATGGAAGGAAGGCTAGGCTAGGACTAAAGAGATGTGCCTGGTGACCTTGGATAAGAAACTTATCCAAAGCTTCAGTTTCCTCTGGACTTAACAGTAAATGAATTCATAGTTATTTCTGTAGTCCAGAAGTGGCATGGCTGCATTCTCTGCTGAAGGCCTCCCAAAATCAAAACCAAGATCTTGGCAGGGCTCATAGTTCATCTCGTCTGGAGCTCAAGGTCCTCTTCTAAGCTCATTCATTTATAAATATGTATAAAAATATATATGCATAAATTTTTCCTTGCTAGTTATTAGCTGGGAGTCACTCTCAGCCACCAAATACATATATTTATATCTTTATATCCTCATACATATAAAACATTTATATGTCCTTATATATGTGTGTATATGTGTATGTATGAGTATAAATATATATACATGTTATATACATAAGTCCTTATTTATATAAAAAGTTCCAGCTTTAGTTGTTGTGCTCCCCAGGCTTGTCTGGAAGAGAGAGCTGTGTGATCCACTCCAATCTTAGAAGTAAAGTTCAAACTGCAGCTAATGTTAAATCGTGCCAGAGAAGGTTTACTTATTAACTCTGCTTAGAGAAGTGTGTGACCCACACATTTGAACTGCTAATGATTACTGGACTTTTAAAACTGCTGTTCAAGTAATAACATTCTTCTATTTGTTCCACCAAATTTAACATGAACTAAAATTCTAACTAATGTTAGTGTTAGCTGGATAATATTAATTTAATAAAAGTTGGAACTTTATAAGGAAAAAGAGAGAATGAATGCATGATGGAAGGACAGAGTCCTTGGGCAGCTGAGGGCAGTTTCTGGAAAGGTTTTGCAATTCTCCTTGTTCATCTCTCAGTTGCCATCAGCACTCAGAACAACCTGCCCTGTCCTTCCTTACTTACCCTGTCCAAGATTCCAGCTTGTTCTGGTGGCCTCCTTTTTCTAAGTCCACAGCTAACACACATTGCTGGAAACTGTACTTTGACAGGCACCTGCTTTTCTCAGCTCATTTCTCTCTGCAACAATTGCTTCAGCCATTTGCTATCATTTGTATCATTTCATACACAAATAATTACAAGGACAAAATAAAGAAATACAAAGATATGATAGAACTGTCCTTGTCTTTGACAGACCAAAGAAAATAACAGACCTTTGTCCAAAATGATAAGTGACAGACAGGCTGAGAGACAAAGACACACAGAGAAAGAACAAGTAAAAAAGATTGGGAATAAAAATGGAGACATAATTGTAGATACCCCAAAACTAAAAACAGCATACAAAAACACGATAAGCAACTTTGTCTGGAAATGCAGATGAAATAAAAATTCCTAGAAAAATACAAGTCGCTACAAAGTGACTCAGGATGAAATAGGTAAACTTTCTTTTTTTAATTTTATTTATTTATTTGAGACAGAGTCTCACTCTGTCGCTCAGGCTAGAGTGCAGTGGCGCAATCTCAGCTCAGTGCAACCTCCACCTCCCAGGTTCAAGGAATTCTCCTGCCTCAGCCCCCCAAGCAGCTAGGATTACAAGCGTGCACCACCATGGCCGGTTAATTTTTGCGTTTTTAGGAGAGACAAGGTTTCACCACGTTGGCCAGGCTGGTCTCGAACTCCTGACCTCAAGTGATCTGCCTGCCTTGGCCTCCCAAAGTGCTAGGATTACAGGTGTGAGCCACCTCACCGAGCCCATAAACTTTCAATGAATTGAATTGGCAATTAAAATGTTATCATAGAACAATAGAAACCTAGTGGTATGGAAATTGATTTTAAGAATGATTTGCTCATGACCATTCTTAGCTTGATTTGGAGAGATTCATAATCTTTTAAAAGACAGTTTATCCATGTGACTAATGAAAAGCAGAACTTCTCTTTTTACTCAGAACTTCCTTACTTACCCCCATGCCCCCTTACTAACCTGACAGTTTTTTCACTGCATAAACTTCAAGATAATCTTAATTTCCTCACTTACGCCCTACATCTACTTTGGTGACAAAACCAAGACATTGCTTTCTCTATCATTTCTCTCAAATCCACATTTTTCTCTCCATCTCTATCAAATTCTGCCTGGCCCACAGACACACAATCCTCAGAGTGCATATCCACTAATACTGCTTTCCTTCCGTCTGCCCCACACAAGTATACACTATGACTCAAGTCATCTCACAAACAGGCCACATCAGCTAGGCTAATCTAGTAAAACAAATTATACAACGCTTTCCCCTCAAAGCTGGACAACTGGCTTTTCTTTTATTAAAATTCAAAGTCAGCTGGGGGCGGTGGCTCACACCTGTAATCCAAGCACTTTGGGAGGCCGAGGAGGGCAGATCACTTGAGGTCAGGAGTTCGAGACCAGCCTGGGCAACATGGTGAAACCCTACCTCTACTAAAATTACAAAAATTAGTCAGGAGTGTTGGCGGGCACGTGTAGTCCCAGCTACTCGGGAGGCTGATACAGAAGAATCGCTTGAACGTGGGAGGCAGAGGTTGCAGTGAGGCAAGATCGCGCCACTGCATTCCAGCCTGGGCGTCAGAGTGAGACTCCATCTCAATAAATAAATAAATTAAATTTGAAGTTGCTTCTTTCTTTCCCCCTAAACAGTCGTTGTCCTGGGAGGGTCACAGATCACATGAGGTCCTGTGGGCTCTTAGAGGCTCTGAGCACGATCAGAAGCCATCAGTGTGTGTGTGTGATACTGAAAACCAGGAGCCTGCATTCACCACCAAGGGAGAAACTGAGGCCTGTGCCCAGGGCGCCCTGGCATTTAGTGGTCGGGGAGCTGCTGGGAACTGGCAAAAGAGACAGAGAAGGAGTCAGGTGCAGTGTCTCACGCCTGTAATCCCAGCATTTTGGGAGGCTGAGGGAGGTGGATCACCTGAGGTTAGGGGTTCAAGATCAGCCTGACCAACATGGTGAAACCCAGTCTCTACTAAAAATACAAAAATTAGCCAGGTGTGGTGGCGCATGCCTGTAATCCCAGCTACTCGGGAGAGTGAGACAGGAGAATTGCTTGAACCCAGGAGGCAGAGGTTGCAGTGAACCAAGATCGTGCCATTGCACTCCAGCCTGGGTGACACAGCAAGCGAGACTCTGTCTCAAAAAAAAAAAAAAAAAAAGACACTCAGAGAAGGAATGGCCAGTGAAAGTGAATGGGACCCAAGGGAGCTATGAATGAAACCTGGAAACCAAGTGAGACCAGGGTTTCAAGCAGGAGAGGATGTGATGGGCACCTTTGTGAAACGCTGCTACCAGGTTACACGAGACAGGGACTGTTTACCAACCCAAGAATCACTCGGGGAGCAGCAAGGATGAAGACCTGGCTGGAGTGGCTTCAAGACATAATGGGAAAAGAGGAATTGGAGGCAGCTAGTATAGGCAGCTTTGTCAAGGGTAGTAGACGGAGGGGAATCCAGGGCCAAGAAAGGTTTTGTTTCACTGTTTTGCTTGTTTTTAAAAATGGCAGAAACTGCTGGGTGTGGTGGTTCACATCTGTAATCCTAGCACTTTGGGAGGCCGAGGCGGGTGGATCACTTGAGGTCAGGAGTTCGAGACCAGCCTGTCCAATATAGTGAAAACTCATCTCTACTAAAAATACAAAAATTAGCTGGGCATGGTGGCATGTGCCTGTAGTCCCAGCTACTTGGGAAGCTGAGGCAGGAGGACCACTTGAACCTGGGAGGTGAAGGTTGCAGTGAGCTGAGATCATGCCACTGCACTCCAGCCTGGGTGACAAAGTGAGACACCATCTCAAAAAAACAACAAAAAAAAGGCAGAAACAAATAATTTTCTATAAGCTGATAGGAATGATCTTGTAGGGAGAGAATTAATGGATATCTTTTGGTCTTCTGGACATTAAGCCTAGGCCTTGCTGAAGTGAACTCTACTCTAGCCAAGTTTCCTGTGAGGCATAAATATACCCACTTCCACCTCCCAATCTTCATTCATGATTTTCCCTCTGGCAGAAATGCTCTTCCTCCCCTCTGTTAGCAGATCCAAGTTTTGCCCATGCATTAAGTTTCTGTTCAAATCTTAGGTCTGCCACAAGGCCTTCCTTAACTTTTATAACCTAGACCAAGTGCTTATTTAATTTTTTAATAGCACTGAGCATTTATAAATTACTTATTAAGTATCTCAGTGTGGAAAGGAGTGAGCTAGATTTGGGAACAGAGTAAGTTAAATAAAAAGCACCATTCTATACTCGAGAAGCTAACAAACTTCTTATTTGTCCTATGCAATATTTTTTTGTACGTGTTCCCTAATTACCTTGTCAACTTTGAAGGCAGGCAGGAATCAATGTTTTAATCTTTTTTAGTGCCCAGCACAATAAGTACTTCATAATCAGAGCTAGATAGATATTTATCAAATTAAATTAAAAACAAATATGACGGAATTACTTAGGCATACTTCCCAATTGTATAAAAGAATCACAAAAACTTCCCTTAATAGTTTATTCCTTCAAACATTTTGTAACAATTACTTTAAAACTTTCTAAAAGAGGTTGGATATGTCCCTGCTATGTTAAATAAAGAGCCTTAAGGACAGTGGCTTTTTTAAAAAATAATAATAATATTGACTTGCTTGTGGACGACTGAACTGAGTATCTTTATTGAAAATTTTGATAAAGCTGAACTAAGGGCACGTTGCATGTTTGTTGGAATGACTCTTCTTAAGACTCAGTTTTATATACAGGAAAAAAATCTGATTAGCAGTTCTATGGAGCTATTGGAAACTCGAGCTTCAAAAACACCACAGAAATGAAAAGACAAGGGGCATTGTTTTTACTGAGATTTCCATAATTCTCACTCCTCTCCTGATGACATAAAGTAAGCCCAGGGGACTATTAATGAGGTTGAAAATGAATATGCCTGAGCTGTAATCACACCAAGAAGTGGATAAAAGGTATTGTTCCATTGCCTAGGTCAGCCTGGTATAAAAAAATGGAAAGACCCAGTGGGTATATTATTGGCAAGTTTGTGGCAGACTTTCTTTTAGGCATATTGGAGAACACAAAACTTTACAGAGTAAGAACAGCAATAATGAAAGGCACACTCGAGAGAGTAAGGAGGCTGGGCTCAGTGGCTCATGCCTGTAATCCCAGCCCTGTGGGAGGCCAAGGTAAGCAGATCGCTTGAGCCCAGGAGTTGGAGACCAGCCTGGGCAACATGGGGAAACCCTGCCTCTGCACAAAAAATACAAAAATCAGCTGGGTGTGATGGCACATATCTGTGGACCCAGCTACTTCAGAGGCTGAGGTGGGAGGATGCCTTGAGCCCTGGGAGGTCGAGGCTGCAGTGAGCCATGATTGTGCCGCTGTACTCCAGCCTGGGTGACACAGGGAGACCCTGTCTCAAAAAAATAAAAATAAAATAAAAGAGAGAGAGAGAGAGAGTAAGGAAAGTAAAAATAAAAATAAGGCAGGCAGGTGGGTGAATAAGAGAAGGATAAGGAAGAGAAGAAAAAGGAGAGGAGCAATAGGGGAAAAGAGGGAAGAAAGAGAACCGAGAGGAAGAGATAATTACAGACAAGAATGCAGCAGGAGTGAAGAAAAGGAAATAAAGAGGCTGGAAAGGAAAAGGAAATTAACTGACTCGGGATATTTTCAGTTTTTGAAGATCATGCCCCGGTTTTCACTGTGAATGAAAGACTCAGGAAACAAGCCTTTCCTGTTGAGACCTGTGTGTAATTCCTGCTCTGCACCTTGCTAGCAATTGTTGCATATCAAGATAAAAGCATCTGCAAAGAGAAGGGGCTTGCACCTGAAGGTGGAGCAGGGGGGCCTTACTGGTTTTAATCCCTGGAGAGGATACATGTCTCTCAAACTTGCAACAGGAAGTGAGGGAGAGCCCGGGTCTTGCTCACAAGGAGTCAAGCCACTCAGGAGACACTGTCTTTTCAAAAATGGTCTAAACTGAATATGATTTAACATAAAATTGTACATTCTGGCATCTGAAGCTTAAGATATCCTAATTTCACAATTGATGGCTGCTTAGAAGTGATGAAACACGTAAGTGGCTATCTATGTTTGAGCAGAGACAAAAGTAAAACTGTGTGCTCAGAGCTTCAACACATGTAAAACAAGAGCAAGCTGTCCTGGTAGGGAAGAAAGGACACTGCTGCATCTAGGAAGGTGCTGTCCGGTCAGGAGTAAAGAATAAACAACTAGAGACAGTTTCAGGTAGATGCCAAAAAAAAAAAAAAAAAAAAGGCCTGAGACAGGCCCGTGACCCAGAGTTTGGTGCCTAATTACCATGGTGGTGCATGCCTGTTTTCCCAGCTACTTGGGAGGCTGAGACAGGTGAATTGCTTGAAGCTGGGAGGTGGGGTTTACAGGCGTGAAGCACCACACCCAGCTTCTTGAAGTGAAATTTATATACAGTAAGATTTACTCTTTTTAGTCTACAGATCTATTAATTTTGACTCATGTAATACAGTTGTGTAACCACCTCCACAATTATCATAGGGAATATTTCACCACCTAAAAAAGTTGACTCATGTCCCCTTGTGGTGAGTTCCCTCCTCCCCACCCACAGTCTCTGCAATTTTTACTCCATAGTTCTCCCTTTTCCAGAATGCAACATGAAGGGTATTATATATTCAGTCTCCTTCAGGGCTGCTTTCACTTCACAAGATGCTTTTGAGATTTCTCTATGTTCTTGGGTGTATCAGTAATTCATTCTTTTTATTTCCAAATGGTATTCCATTGTATTGCTTATCTCAGTTTATCCATTTACAGTTGATGAACTTGGCTTGTTTGCAGTTTGGGGTGACTATGAATAAAGCCGTTATAAACATCTCACACAGGTCTGTGTGAGAACATATGTTTTCATTTCTCTTGGGTAAAAACCTAGGAGTGGGACTGTCGGGTTGTATGGTATTATGGGTTGGATTCTGTCCCTTGCCCCCACGCCCCCCAAAAAGATGTTGAGTCCTAATCTCCAGTCTTAGAATGTGACCTTATTTGGAAATAAGTCATTACGGGCCGGGCTTGGTGGCTCATGCCTGTAATCCCAGCACTTTGGGAGGCCAAGGCAGGTGGATCACTTGAGGTCAGCAGTTCAAGACCAGCCTGGCCAACACAGCGAAATCCTGTGTCTACAAAAAATACAAACATTAGCCAGGCATGGTGGTGTGAACCTGTTATCCCAGCTACACAGGAAGTTGAGGCAGGAGAGTCGCTTGAACCCGGGAGACAGAGGTTGCAGTGAGCCGAGATGATGCCATTGGGTACCAGCCTGGGCGACAGAGTGAGACTGCTTAAAAAAAAATAGTCACTGCAGATGATGTAATTAAGATGAAGTCATATTGGAGTAGGGTGGCCCTTAATCTGACTGGTAAGTATCCTCATAAGAGGAGACGAGACACGGAAACAGACACGCAGGAAGAAGATGGTCTTGTGACAACAGGGGCAGAGATTGGAGTGATGTATCAATAAGCTAAAGGGTGCCAAGGATTGCCAGCAAGTACCAGAGGTTAGAAGACATGAGGAAGGAAACTCTCCTATAACCTTCAGAGGGAGCTTCAGAGGGATTTAGAGGGAGCACCGCCTGTAGATCCCTTCATCCAACACTTGTAGCCACCAGAAGTGCGAGAAATAAATTGCTGTTGTTTTAAGCCACTCACTTTGCGATACTTTGTTACAGCAACCCTAGGAAAATAAGGCAGTACTGTCGGTCGGTGTATATTTCACTTAATGGGCACTTTTTCCCAAAGTGCCCGTATTCACGTTCCCACCGGCAATGCATGAGAGTCCTGGTTGTTCTATGATCCATCAGCAGTCGACACTAGCAGTGTTTTTCATTTTAGCCATTCTAATAGGTGAAGAGTGGTTTTAATTTTTATTTTTCTAATGGCTTATTATGTTGAGCACCTTTTCATGTGCTATTTGCCATCCATATATCTTCCTTAGCGAAGCGTCTATTCCAGTCTTTTATCCAGTTTTTATTGGTTGTGTGTATTTTCTTAATAAGTTGTAAGAGTTCTTTTACAGGTATGTGTTTTCTAAATATTTCCTCCCCATCTATGACTTCTCTTTTTATTTCCTTAACAATGTCTTTTGAAGAAGAAAAAACTTTAAATTTGAAGGCTTATTTATCCATGCTCTCTTTTACGATTTGTGTTTGTGTCCTAGCTAAAAAAAAAAAAAAAAAAAAAAAAAAAAAAAACCTTTGCCCAAGCTAAGCACACAATTACATTCTCTTATGTTTTCTTTTAGAAGTTTTATAGTTTTTGCTCTTACATTTAGGTCTATGACGTATTTCAAATTAATATTTTCATATGGTGCTAGGCAATGGTGTAAAGGTTGAATTTCTTTTTTTTTCATTAGTATACAGATGTTCCATTGTTTTCTTTTTGAAAGGACTATGTCTTATACATTGATGAACTTGGTAGCTTTGTTGCAAATCAGTTGACTGTGTAAGTGTCTATCTACGTCTGGACTTTCTTTCTTTCTTTCTTTTTTTTTTTTGAGATGGAGTCTCGCTCTGTCGCCAGGCTGGAGTGCAGTGGCACAATCTCGGATCACTGAAACCTCCGCTCTCAGGTTCAAGCCATTCTCCTGCCTCAGCCTCCTGGGTAGCTGGGACTACAGGCGCGTGCCACCATGCCCAGCTAATTTTTGTATTTTTAGTAGAGACGGGGTTTCACCATGTTGGCCAGGATGGTCTCAATCTCTCGACCTCGTGATCCGCCCACCTTGGCCTCCCAAAGTGCTGGGATTACAGGCATAAGCCACCGCGCCTGGCCTATTTCTGGATTTTCTATCCTGTTCCATGTCTCTATATATCTAACCTTTCTTATTTATATTACTTTACAGTAACTCTAAAATTCAGGTTTTGTGAGTCATCTAATTTTGTTGTTCTCCAAAATTATTTTGGTTGTACTAGGCCCTTTGCTTTCATATACATTTTAGAATAACGTTGATTTTTTTCAAAATGCTTACTGTATTTTTTTTATTATTATAAGTTAAGTTCTGGGATACATGTGCAGAACATGCAGGTTTGTTACATAGGTATACACGTGCCATATTGGTTTGCTGCACCCATCAACCCGTCAACTACATTAGGTATTTCTCCTAATGCTATCCCTCTCCCAGCCCGCCATCCCCCCACAGGCCCTGGTGTGTGATGTTCCCCTCCCTGTGTCCATGTGTTCTTATTGTTCAACTCCCACTTATGAGTGAGAACATGCCGCATTTAACTGATGTCTTAATATATAGTCTTCTGACACATGAACATAGTATATCTCTCCATTTATTTAGGTCTTCTTCAATTTCCTTATCAATGTTTTGTACTTTCCAGCATACAACCCTTACATACATTTTGTTAAAGTCATCCCTAAGTATTTCTTGGTTTTGATGTTATTGTAAATTATACATTTTTAGAATTTCAATTTCCAATTATTTATTGCTTGTATTTAAAAACACAGTTGATTCCCACAGATTGACCTTGTATCTTATGAACTTGACAAACTCACATATTATAGTTCTTAGTCATTTTTTAAATAGTTCTTTGGGATTTTTAATGTAGATAATCATGACTTTTGCAATAAAGACCATTTTATTTCTTAGGTTCTCTGTTTTTTTAAATTTGGCATTCTTTTCAGGGAATTTCAGGGAAGAGGCATGTCCACAGCCAGTGAGGAGAGTGAGATTTGGTTTCACATTTCGATGTTTTGAAAGCAACATTAAACTGCTGTTTATATTACGTAGACTCCTTTCTAAATTTTTCTGTTAAACTGTGGCCCTGTTATTTGTGTTCTGTGACTGACTCCTACTGCAGACTCTTTGATTCTAGATCTTAAGTGTTCAAACTATAATGTTCCCTTTGGATGAAATATTTCCTCCTGTGGTCCACTTTTTAAAACGTATATGAAATGGGACATTTTGTGGCTAGACATAAGCCAATGCCACAGGGCAAGGAAAAATTAAAACAAGACATTTGATTAAAGAGTGAAGACAAGGAATTAAAGAATATAAAAAGGAAACTAATTCTTACCTTAGTCAGGCTGCAATTCTATTAAAAGAAACAGGATACATGGCCCCGAGAACTCCCCTAGGTTCCCAGACTAGAAGCATCTGTTGATTTGAAGTTGGGGAAGAGAGGAAGGAGCATAAACAAGATTTGAAACAGGATTTGGCTTTTTTTGAGGCCTTCCCAGCCGATGTGGGGTGGCACCAGCCCCATTCCACAGCTCGCTTGTTAGCTGCTGAAAGCGGAGTATAACGCTTGGAGAGCAAAAAGAAAGGGAAGGAAAAATTCTTCAGGGTAAAAAAAGATGTACAAAAGTACCTTGCAGTTAAGAGAGGGTCTGCCAAGTCAGTGAACACTAACAATAAAATATGTTCAAGTTGCTCTGTGATTCCAGGTCTTTTCTCTTCCAACTAATCAGATGCAACTTAAATACCCCAAAAAATGACCCCTTATACCAACAAAGCTTTTCCACAGTCTCTCCATGGAGTAACATTCCTGGCTTTTCATCTTGGCTTTTCCATCAACACATTTAATAAAGTCCATCTTTCAATACTCATTCAATAAACATCCATGCATCCAACGGGGGCCAGGCAATATGTCAGGACCTAAGAATATGGAGATGAAAAATGAGGTCACTGCCCTCAGCAGACTTACAGCCTAGCAGAGGAGACAGACATTGGAGCAAACATAACACAATAAATGCTGTGATGGACAAGCACCTGGGAGCCAGTATGAGAGATTTTTTTTTTTTTTGAGATGGAGTCTCGCTGTATTGCCCAGGCTGGGGTGCAGTGGTGTGATCTCGGCTCACTGCAACCTCTCCCTCCCGGGTTCAGAGATTCTCCTGCCTCAACCTCCCGAGTAGCTGGGACTACAGGTGCATGCCACCATGCCTGGCTAATTTTTGTATTTTTAGTAGAGACGGGGTTTCACTATGTTGGCCAGGCTGGTCTGGAACTCCTGACATCGTGATCCACCCGCCTTGGCCTCCCAAAGTGCTGGGATTACAGGCATGAGATTCTTAAACCAGGGCAGAGAGAGAAAGTCACAAAGCTTCCTGGAAGAGAAGGCATCTAAGCAGCACATTAAAGCTTCCGTACACTAGACATACTCTTACTGGCTATTTTGGTTCAAGTACATGGTCAGTTAATCAGAACAGGAAATTACAGAAACATAATGTATGCCCTAAACACTTAATTTAACATAAACATATGTTGAGCATTTGTGTCCCAGTTTATTTGACTGTAGGCTCACAGTTTTCCTTTAAACATAAATCTTCTGATTGGAGTTCCCTGTAGAAATCACAGGGATTTCTTTCCTGTAGAAATCACGACACTCCTAATGCATTCACTAACTACACAATTTCTAGTTTGCCTCTTCAAAGAGGAACAGGAATGTGGAGAGAATTGCAAAGCAACCTGAGTAAAGCATCCTTCTTGACTGACACTAGTTTATCCATCTGATACAATTCTCTTACCCACACCTAATTTGACAGCGCTTTGTTTTAAGCTGCTCATGTTCATTCTTGTCAAAGCAATTGACTTGATTTTGATTATCACAACCCTCTTTCTTTTGGTGTCCATGTTTTGTTGATTTAATATTTAATTATATAACAGTATTAAAATAACAACTAGCACAACAACGCAATAAAGCAATAAGGCAAACGCACCTTATTCTTCTTAAGCAAACAACTCAATCAGTAGAGACAGAAGTAGGTGGAGGACAGCTTATCACCTGCAAAAGTCCAGCAGGCCACAAGACTCATCCTGTGCATCTTTCATCAGGAATTTAGGTGACAGTTAATCCCAAATGTGGCTAAGTAAAGATCTGCTAAAACATCTACTGCAGAAAAGGTACAGACATTCAAAGGAGAGTGACCAACACAGAGAGCTGAGATGGGCACAAAGGAAGCACACATATTCAGAGGAGGAGTCGGGAGAGCTCAGGCGTCAAGCTAACTAGCTCACAATTGGGTCAGCGTGGTGGCTTACGCCTGTAATCCCAGCATTTTGGGAGGCCAAGGTGGGCAGATCACATGAGGCCAGGGGTTTGAGACCAGCCTGGCCAACATGGTGAAACCCCATCTCTACTAAAAATATAAAAATTAGCTGGGCGTGGTAGTGCAGGTCTGTAATCCCAGCTATTCAGGAGGCTGAGGCACAAGAATTGCTTGAACCTGGGAGGAGGAGGCCGCAGTGAGCTGAGATTGCCCACTGCACTCCAGCCTGGGGGACAGACAGGGACTCTGTCTTAAATAGATAAGTAAATCGCTCACACTTGGGCTTTGTATCTTAAAGGCATATGAAACAACTCATTTTCCTTAATTTTTCTGTCGCTCAATGAGAATGTCAAACTCATCTTTCTCAACGTCAACACTGAACACTGGTGAAGACACCACTATTTTAATGAACATGCCAACATTTGCTACAAAGCCTTCTCCTGAAGAATGGAGCATCACAATATATCAGTTGTGTCATCAGCAACCACCATACTGACCCCTAAAGGGCTCCTAGCAAACATAAAACAATGGAGAGGCAGGTGAGGGAAGCTGGTGCCCAATTCACAAAACCCACAGAGGATCATTAAAAAACCACTAGAGGCTTTGAAAGAGATCTATTAACTATACAAACAAAGGAGTGGCTATAAGGACGATGAATAAAACCATGAAAGCCATCAGAAGGCATGAGAAGTGTGGAAGCTGTCCTAAGGCTGGTGGGAAAAGCTGGAGAAGAAATGGCCAAGCCAGTTTCCACTGGGTCACGGCTTTGTCTATCCTGCCCCATCTCAAAATCAAAAGAACTTGAGGGAGTCTCAGCACTTCTGGGAGGCTGAGGAGGGTGGATCACTTGAGGTCAGGAATTGGAGACCAGCTGGCCAAAATGGTGAAACCCCATCTCTGCTAAAAATACAAAAATACGCCAGGTGTGGTGGTGTGCGCCTGTAATCCCAGCTACTCGGGAGGCTGAGGCAGGAGAATTGCTTGAACCCAGGAGTTGGAGGTTGCAATATACAGAGATCCTGCCGGTGCACACCAGCCTGGATGACAGAGCAAGACTCCGTTTCAAAAAAAAAAGACTTGAGGGTCAACTCCCAAAGAACTTGAACGTCCCTGAGTCCGTTTTCGTATTTGAGCATAACAAGCTGCACTCATGACAAATGTCATAAAATAACTGAAGCAGCTGGCAAACGCAAGAAAAGAAAAACAGAGTGGGTGGAGCTGTTAAATCAATAATACAGAGGTCTGAGAAGCAGAAGCACATACATAAAGAAGTTCATTTCTGCAGTAGATATTCAAGGGTAAGAAACTCTGGCAATCCACTGATCTAGGTGGATGACAATAGTTTTGTTGATGAGAATGTCATGTGTGGCCGGGCGTGGTGGCTCACACCTGTAATCCTGGCACTTTGGGAGGCCTAGGCAGGTGGATCACTTGAGGTCAGGAGTTTGAGACCAGCCTGACCAACATGGTGAAATCCCGTCTCTACTAAAAATACAAAAATTAACCAGGCATGGTGGCATGCACCTGTAATTCCAGCTACTTGGGAGGCTGAGGCAGGAGAATTGCTTAAACTCAGGGAAACAGAGGTTGCAGTGAGCCAAGATGGCACCACTGCACTCCAGCCTGGGTGACAGAGTAAGCCTGTCTCAGAAAAAAAAAAAAAAAAGGAATGTCGTGTGCGTGTGTGTGTGTGTGTATGTGTGTGTATCCCTCCCAGCCCTGGGAATTTTTCAACCTGCCATGAAATCTCTGCTTTGTCTCAGAGTCATCCTTCGTTTCATCTTCTTTGACTCTCTGATGACGCCTCATCTAGTCCCAAACACCTCTCCAGAACAATGAGCAGAGCCTGCCCCCTGCTCTGAGATGAAGCCTTTGTAACTGCTCCAGCCAGGGCCTGACAGCCACGAGTACAACTGTCCTGGCAGCTCTGCAGGGAGCTCATAAGAACAGGGAAACAGGAGGGCCCAGCTCTGCCTGGCAGCTGTGACATGGTGTGCCAAAATAGGCATTAATGTCGCGTGCAAGAGAAACAGGCAGAAGAGACAGAAGGATTTATCTCTTGTTAGAACTGAGCTGCGTTTTACAATCCAAATCAAATTTCTTGGTCATTTTTATGGTGAAATTCTTGTGGTTTCAGAGTCCAGTGCTATTGCGTAGAAGGAAAAAAAAAAGTGGCACAGAAGAATAATTGAATTAAATAAATATTCAAGAGTACTTTGTCCTAGACAGATTCAGTACAACACAACAAGCAAAACCATCCGACCTCCATGCAGCTGCTCATGGATTAAAAAAAAAAAAGCTAATTTCAACAGGGCTGCTGAATAATCAAGGCTTAAAAGGAGAAGTCGTAATGGAATCTGATCTGTTGCCTACATCGTTAGAGAACATACAGCTTTGTACATCAAAGCAAAGCACATCCTCCTTCCTCATTAGAGCCAAGGGGAGGCTTGGGATACTGGGTCCCCCTCCCCCAGTACACTTGGGACTCTTTTAAGACCGTGGTTGTTTTGAAGCTGGCAAAGCAGAGAAGAGAAAAGCCATCTTCTCTTATGGTAATGATTTTATTTACTCTGTTGAAGGCTGGTCACTGCTGATCACTGCCAGCCCCTGGGTCGCCTGGGATTTACAGAGGACTCTCTTCATATAGCATGAGTTCGCTGAGATTGCTCCCTTCTCCTCTGTCTTCAATATATGATTCATTACCTAAACAATAAAAACAATGCTGGTCTATATTTGAAGGGAATTTTACAGTTTTCAGTCAGACTGTGCAATTGTCTAAGAGCTGGAAATGTTGGAATTTAGGTGCAAAAGAGCATACTCTCTCACAATACTTCTGCTGTTTGGTTTCTCATTTGGGTTGTTAGTTATCACAGGACCTGACTTTCACAGAAACAAACTGTGGAATTTGAGGCGGATCTTTTTTTTTTCTTTTTTTTGAGACAGAGTCTCGCTCTGTCGCCCAGGCTGGAGTGCAGTGGCGTGAGCTCGACTCACTGCAAGCTCCGCCTTCCGGGTTCACGCCATTCTCCTGCCTCAGCCTCCCAAGTAGCTGGGACTACAGGCGCCCGCCACCACAGCCGGCTAATTTTTTGTATTTTTAGTAGAGACGGGGTTTCACCTTGTTAGCCAGGATGGTCTTGATCTCCTGACCTCGTGATCTGCCCGCCTGAGATGGATCATTTTATAGTATTAGTTGTCTTGTGCTGCTTGGTTCCTTTAAGAGACTCCGTGTATCTCAGCAAAGCTCTTTGGCCTTGCATAAAAAGTACTATGGAGCACATTGTCGATGGCCTCTGATTTAGTGTTTGATCTGCACCCACCTGATCTATTTGTACCTCTTTCTATCTTTTGGACATCTGGATTTAAATCCTCATTTATTATCTGGATTTGCTTCTGCACCAAATGGCTATGTTCCCTCTTCTCATCAACATCTCTTACCTCTCCGGAGGCTCTTAATTAGATATGACCATAACCTGAAGGTGAGCTTCAAACAGGATATTTACAAGACAGACACTGGTGGACCTAGTTCCTGCCAGGCACCAATTACCCCAGGGCAATTTAGGTAAATTACCATGGTTTGAACAGCAGTCTAAATTGTGGTCATAAGATTAAAAAGGAAAATTTCCTAAATAGATGTTGTTAATTCTTAAAGTATTGCAATCTGATTCTACCAAAACATACTTTTGTCACAGTCCTAATTTTCTCCATCCCAAGCTATTTAACGTTATATTCAGAATATTATCATTAGAATGGTTTTAGAAACGGACCATACGGATAAACAGACAGGAGGAGATCTCCGGAATCTAAAGGGTGTCATGCAAATACCTGTTAAAATCATGCAAATATCTGTTAAAATAGCAGCTCTGCTAGACAGGAAGATAGAATGTAAAAAGAATACAGAGGTGAGGCTGGGTGCAATGGCTCACGCCTGTCATCCCAACACTTTGGGAGGCCAAAGTAGGAGGATCACTTGAGGCCAGGAGTTTGAGACCATCCTGGGCAACATAACGACACCCCATCTCTACAAAGAAATTTGAAAAATTAGCCGTGGTTGAGCACACCTGTAGTTCCAGCTCCTTGGAAGGCTGAGGCAGGTAAATCGCTTGAGCCCAGGAGTTCAAGGCTGCAGTGAGCGAGGATCACACATCTGCATCCTCGCCTGGGGGACAGAGTGAAACCTGTCTCTATAAAAAGAAAAAAAAATCAGAGTAGAAATAAGCATTTAACAGATTGGTTGAATCCAATGAGAGAGTGGCACAAAGAGGGAGATCAGAATTAGGGCTTGGAAGGAAGGTCACAGGACGTCATTTGCCTTAACCAGAAGATATAATTGAGAGTAACTACGAAGGGTAGGCGTGAATTCAAGGGCTTAGGGCAGAAGACACAGACTCGGAGTCCATGGTTGGTAGAAGCCACAATTATTATAAAAAGGTCAATACAGCAGTCTATTCGTGAGAAAAGGTATGCTGGAAGTCCATAGCTCTTTCTTTCTGTTTGTTTCCTTGTTTGTTTTTTGTTTTGCTGGGTTTTTTTTTTTTTTTTGAGATGGAGTTTCGCTCTTGTTTCCCAGGCTGGAGTGCAGTGGCGCCATCTCAGGTCACTGCAACCCCCCGCCTCCTGGGTTCAAGCAATTCTTCTGCCTCAGGCTCCCAAGTAGCTGGGATTACAGGCGCCCACCACCACGCCCGGCTAACTTTTTTATATTTTTAGCAGAGATGGGGTTTCACCATGTGGCCAGGCTAGTCTCAAACTCCTGACCTCAGGTGATCTACCTGCCTTGATCTCCCAAAGTGTTGGGATTACAGGCGTGAGCCACTGCACCCGGCCCATAGCTCTATCTTTCCTACCCAGATGGGTCTTTCCAGTTTATGTGCTACTCAGTCTCTGAGAAGGTAACCCCAATGCACTAGGAATGGTAACCCCAACTTCCTTGGGAAGTGTTTGTAAACTTCTTAGAAAGTTAAATGAAATGAATGTGGGATACTGTACTTGGTTCTTTGGTGGGTAAATATATTTTAACCCCAGGCAAGGTTAGATCCGAGTCAAGTCTAAAGATGATTAACTAAATCAAACTCACAGTATTATTTGTGTGTTAATATAGGGAATAGTTTTGTGCATGATTTATATTTTAAATGTTTGCATTGTATAAAATAATTTGAGAACTGTGTATGGTGGCTTACACCTGTAATCCCAGCACTTTGGGAGGTTGAGGTGGGAGGATTGCTTGAGCCTAGTCGTTTGAGACCAGCCTGGGCAATACAGTAAGACCCCATCTCTATAAAATAAAATAAAATGAAATAATTTGGTATGACTAATAGATTTAGACTCATGCTTTTAAGTTGACACAATAAAACCAAATTTGTAAACAGTACTGAAAAGCTTAGGAGAATTAAAATTTACATAAATGCTTATAAATATGTTATATATATATTAGCTTTATATTACAAGTCTCAGGAAAGTTGTGGTATTAAAAGCTTAAAGGAGTTAGAAAGAAAACTAAATATATAAAATTTATAAATATGAAAGCAATTTAAGATGTTTAAAGGAGTTTAACTTTCTAAGTGGAACCAAATATTAACCACAGACATAAAAAATATATATACATTATATATATAAAATTTATATTTTTATAATATATATTATAAAAATATAAATTATATAAATATAAATTATATATAATTTATATATATTATAAATATAAATTGTATAAATATATAATTTATATTTATTATAAATATAAATTATATATATAATTTATATATATTATAAATATAAATTATATATAAATATAAATTATATATATAATTTATATATATTATAAATATAAATTATATATAAATATAAATTATATATATAATTTATATATATTATAAATATAAATTATATATATAATTTATATATATTATAAATATAAATTATATATATAATTTATATATATTATAAATATAAATTATATATATAATTTATATATATTATAAATATAAATTATATATACAATTTATATATATTATAAATATATATAAATTGTATATATAATTTATATATATTATAAATATAAATTATATAAATATATATAATTTATATATAGATATATATTATATATATATATATTTTTTTTTTTTTTTTTTTGAGATGAAGACTCGCTCTGTCGCCCAGGCTGGAATGCAGTGACACCATCTCGGCTCACTGCAAGCTCCGCCTCCCAGGTTCATGCCATTCTTCTGCCCCAGCCTCCCGAGTAGCTGGGACTACAGGCGCCCACCACCACGCCCGGCTAATTTTTTTGTATTTTTAGTAGAGATGAGGTTTCACCGTGTTAGCCAGGATGGTCTTGATCTCCTGACCTCATGATCTGCATGCCTCGGCCTCCCAAAGTGCTGGGATTACAGGCGTAAGCCACCACGCCTGGCCCATAAAAATAATTTTTAAAATTTATTATTATTATATATGGCATAATATGATATAAATTTAGAAAAAAACCATGATTTTTACATTTACTTTTTAAAATCAAGTATTAATACTAAAAAACCATGTAAATTACAAAACTGCAAACACACTTTCAACTTGAGATACATGAAAATGGATATATCTTTTTTGATATTACACAACAAATGAACAACATTTATCACGTGCAACTTTGATAGAGCTTTATCTCCTTCCACAGGATGCTGTGTAAAGTAGGAGTTTCCTTCACTGAAGAATTTCCTGTTCTCCATACTTAAATCTCAGGGCAAGAATCAAGACTTTTAAGAAAACATGCAAAATGTATTTCTCTTGCTCACTTCAGCAGTTTCACCTAAAGTAAGCACTTTATGTCCCATATACAACATTAAGACATGCTTATGCAGTTCACTATGCCTCACTTCTCTCCTGATGCTAAAAAAAAAAAAAAAAAAAAAAAAAAATGGAAATAGAACTGCAGAAAAAATGGCTGAATTGCAAGATTTACCAAAGCGATCATTAGCAAAATATAGAATTGCCTGCAAATGCCCACTGCTCCTGAAGAATCCCAACAAACAAGAAAAAAAAAATGCACTGAGGCAGAGTTGAATTTTACATATATAAATTATATATTTCTTAGTTTCCCTTTCAAAACTATGTTTTGAAGTTAATTCTGTTTAAAAGTAGTCAGTTCTATGCTTTTTAAAAAAATAACATTGGGCTGGTCCACGCCTATAGTCTCGGCACTTTAGGAGGCTGAGGTGGGAGGATCGCTTGAGCCCAGGAGTTCGAGACCAGTCTGGGCGACTCTAAAATAAAAAATATCCCCAAAATTAGCCAAGCATGATGGCATTAGCCTGTAGTCCCAGCTACTTGGGAGGCTAAGGCAGGAGGATTCCTTGAGCCCAGGAGGTTGAGGCCGCGGTGAGCCATGATCATGTCACTGCACTCCAGCTGGGTGACAGAGGGAGACCCCGTCTCAAAAATAATAATAATAATAAACAAAAATTTTAAAATAAAATAAAGTAGAACATCAGTAAAGGACCTTCAAATGCTATTGTCTGAATTCTATGAATATATAGGAATCTAGTCTGCTTGAAATGGTTTACCTAATGGACTTTTATTATTTTACATTTATTGAGAGCCAGTGAAACAATGAATGAAAAGCAAACAGAAAGGCATGAATTTGTCATCTAAACCCTGCCTCTCTTTCTATTGTACTGATCATTACAAAAACCTTTCTATTGGGATAAACAGACACTTTTCTCCCCGGGACAGTTTGTAATTATCTCACATCTTTCTTCTCACAGATGAATCTCAGTGCATATCCCCTGGCTGGGCCTGGGCAGCATCCTATCATCCCTTCAACAGAACTACATCACAGTCCCCTTCCTAGTTTACTCTTCCAGGATTTCTTTCATGAGCTGCCACCATAACATCTCCTTCTAGCCAACATCCATATAAAGTACCATGTCAGGACAAGATTTGTCATGGCTTTCCTGGGATAATCTTATCTATCCTTTTATATTGGGTTATCTGTTTAAACAAAAGAGATGAACCAGTGTATAAATTCTACAGCACCACTTTTAGAATCCATCTATTTTTAAAGACAGATTTCTTTTCTGGAATTTGGCAGAAATTCCTTAAGACCAGATCAGAATTGACTGTGACCATTTGACCATTTTCCTGCCTGATTGATTTCTAAGAAGTTTACCACCATGCCCCGCCCCAAACCTAGCCCTGCAATTCAAGAAGACTTCCAGAGGAAAAGTGAGCACTACTAAAAATGACCCCTCTTTTTTCCTTCTCTAACCTCCTGGGTCCCCACCCCGGCAACTTCATCATCAGCCCTGATTCTGCCCTTATGCTCCACAGTGAATTGCACCCCTCCTAACCCCATGCCATGAGCATTCCTCTCCAATGCCAGGCTGGCTACCCAGGTTGTGAGGTCCAGTGCAACATGGAAATCTGTGACCCTTTGTCACCAAATGATTAAGCATTTCTAGAGGGTGACAGCTGAGCATTAAGCCAAGTGACGGCTTTTATAAGGTAGGTTGCCATACGACCGCACAGCTTGTAGCCCACGAAAAGAAGTGCAGGTTCCTGAGCCATTAGGACCATTGGAATCCTCTGATAAAATTAAGGAATCTGGCCAGGCACAGTGGCTCACACCTGTAATCCCAGCACTTTGGGAGGCCAAGGCAGGCGGACCACCTGAGGTCAGGAGTTCAAGACCAGCCTGGCCAACATTGGTGAAACCCCGTCTCTACTAAAACTACAAAAATTAGCCAGTCATGGTGGCGTGCACTTATAATCCCAGCTAGTTGGGAGGCTGAGGCAAGAGAATCACTTGAACCCAGAAGGCAGAGGTTTCAGTGAGTGGAGATCGCGTCACTGCACTCCAGACTCCAGCCTGGGGAACAGAGCGAGACTCTGTCTCAAAAAAAAAAAAAAAATGCCGCGTGCAGTGGCTCACGCCTGTAATCCCAGCACTTTGGGAGGCCAAGGTGGGCGGATCATGAAGTCAGGAGATCGAGACCATCCTGGTTAACACGGTGAATCCCCGTCTCTACTAAAAATACAAAATATTAGCTGGGCGTGGTGGCGGGTGCCTGTAGTCCCAGATAATTGGGAGGCTGAGGCAGGAGAATGGTGTGAACCCGGGAGGCGGAGCTTGCAGTGAGCCGAGATTGCACCACTGCACTCCAGCCTGGGCAACAAGGCGAGACTCTGTCTCAAAAAAAAAAAAAAGAGAATTCAGAAATCTTCATCTAAGAATTATTACGTAAAGAAACCCAAAAGAAAGTTTTTCTCAGGAAAGAGTGAGTACAAAGGAAAGCTGGGAGAGAAAAGATAGCACCTGAAGTAGGGAAAGGAAGGGAGAGACACGGGATGGCACAAAGTGATTGAGGGTCCTGACTAGCAGACTACAGAGACAGGGGGTGCAGGGCAAGAAATGCCAGCTAGGGAAGGGGTTCAGAGATGAGGCTGGAGACCCATTTGCAGGAATGAGCAATGATTTAAAATCATACAGCTGGAGGCCAGGCACAGTGGCTCACACCTGTAATCCCAGCACTTTGGGAAGCCAAGGCGGGCAGATCACTCGAGGTCAGGAGTTTGAGACTAGCCTGGCCAACATGGTGAAACTCTGTCTCTAAGAAAAATACAAAAATTAGCTGGGCGTGGTGGTGCACGCCTGTAATCCCAGCTACTCAGGAGGCTGAGGCAGGAGAATCGCTTGAATCCAGGAGGCAGAGGTTGCAGTGAGTCAAGACTGTGCCACTGCACTCCAGCCTGGGTGATAGAGACTCTGTCTCAAAAAAAAAAAAAAAAAAAAAAAATCATACAGCTGGTCAAAAGCACTTCACTGAGTGATGGCCCCTTGGAGGGATCATGTGTAATTTACGTAAGTCTTTAATTGTGAAACTAACTAATGAAAAAGAGAATCTACACAATTCCTTAAGGGAAGCAATACATATACACATAGACTCCTGGTTTTCAAATACCACTATACAAGATATAATTGATGTTAAAACTATTCTGGGAAAACTTAATCAACCTAATACTGCGGAAGGTGTTCCAAGATCTTCTAGTACCTTTGGATAACCAGTAGGAATTTAATGATGGATTAAGTTATTTCATTGATTCATTCTTACATTAACTTAATTACATTTATAAAATATATTAATTTACTGATGAATGAAAGCATAATATACCAGCTAATCTGTAATCCACAGAATACTAAATTAGCTTTCATTAGATGGACTAAATTAAATAATATTCAGTAGGGGTCTAACAAATTTTTGTTGAGCCAGTCAATAAAACATAAACAAATCGCTTATTAACCCCCAAATCTCAGAATTATAATTTTCCATTCTGCAACCTGACAACTTTTTTTCATAAGGCAGCTAGAGAAGATATTGATTCAATAGACACCTGGTTTACAAAATTAATCTCATATTTCCTTTGCTTCCCTTATAGCAAGAAACTTAAAATGTTTCTTTTTCTGGTCAATCATTACATCACTTTGTGGAGCATAAATAGAACTTAGGGAAGAGATAAAACCAGTTGTAATGACCAAGCCTCAACTCACATGCCCTAAAGTGAAGGGACACAGTAACATTTCATGCAGGCTTTTCCACAGTGCTATAAAGTAGATTGTGATGTTTTGTCCCTAATTGAGTTATGCTTTTAAGACATTGTTATTGATTTTTAAAATGATATGAAACAGCTTTTAAGATTTCAGGCCAGGTGCTGTGGCTCACACCTGTAATCCCAGCACTTTGGGAGGCCAAGGTGGGTGGATCATGAGGTCAGGAGATTGAGACCATCCTGGCTAACACGGTGAAACCCCGTCTCTACTAAAAATACAAAAAAAAATTAGCCAGGCGTGGTGGAGGGTGCCTATAGTCGCAGCTACTCGGGAGGCTGAGGCAGGAGAATCGCTTAAACCCAGGAGGCTGGGGTTGCAGTGAGCCAAGAGCACACCACTGCACTCCAGCCTGGACCACAGAGCGAGACTCTGTCTCAAAAAAAAAAAAAAAAAAATTCAAAATATATGCTTGGTGTCCACATTTTGGATAACAGGCAGGCAAAGCTGGGTTTATTTGCATGGAAATAGCTTTTCAAGAGAATGGGAGTAAATAGAGGGAAAGTTGATGAAATTCTGCTTCCAGTAATGATGGAATTAACTCTCCCACAGAAAACAGCTGCCAGCTTAAAAAAAGAAAAAAAGAAAAAAAACCCCAAAACCAACTACCTGAGTGACCAAAAGCAGGCAGAAACTGGAGCAGGAAGGGTCTACATTTGGGAGGAGGATGGCGTTAGCTGAGTTTCCCATTTTTGCAGCTTTTAGCCTGAAGTCAGATGATGCCATCACTGTGGGGGTGGAGATTTAGGCAAGGTGTGTGTCTAACACTTGGATAGAAACCTCAGTCTTGGCCGGGTGCGGTGTCTCACGCCTATAATCCAGCACTTTAGGAGGCCGAGGCAGGCAGATCACTTGAGGTCAGGAGTTTGAGACCAGCCTGGCCAACACGGTGAAACCCCAACTCTACTAAAATACAAAAATTAGCCAGGCATGGTGGTGCACACCTGTAATCCCAGCTACTCGGCAGGCTGAGGTGGGAGAATCACTTGAACCCAGGAGGCGGAGGCTGCAGTGAGCTGAGATTGCACCACTGCGATCCAGAGACTGGGCAAGAGAGAGAGAACCTATCTCCAAAAAAAAGAAAAGAAAAAAAAAAAGGAAAGAAGAAAGGAAGGAAGGGAGGGAGGGAGGGGAAGAAAAAGAAACCAACCTCAGTTTTTTTGGCCTGAAGAACTAGGGTAGGGGTCAGTCAGGGGCCATGGCAGCTGGAAGCGGAAGAGGAGAAATATGCAGAAGAACAGGAGCAAGAAACCAGGAAGCCCTAAATTCTCCACAGGAACTCTGCCCAAATGCTTGGCTGATGCCTAAACTTTGCTTGCAACCATTAGACTTCGAGCAGCCCAGCTAAGGCTGAAAGGACTAAATGGAGATTTTAGCTATTGTTCACTACTTATTAAAACAAGCAAACAAAGAATCAACACCCTCTGCCAGTGATCCTCCAGTGTGTGGTTGGGATATGGCAGGGATATCCCTTCTTGCACTGTAAGAGACAGCCCCATACCACGAAGTTCTGCTCTACTCAGAATGTCAGTTGCACACACAGTTAGTTCTGCTCTAAGGAGAGGTTTCAAACCTCCCTGGTTGAAACTTGGAATGTGTTTTTCTTTCTTTTTTTTTTTTTTGAGATGCAGTCTCGTTCTGTCACCCAGGCTGGAGTACAGTGGCGTGATCTCATCTCACTGAAACCTCCACCTCCTGGGTTTAAGCAATTCTCCTGCCTCAGCCTCCCAAGTAGCTTGGATTACAGGCGCCTACCACCACGCCTGGCTAATTTTTGTATTTTTAGTAGAGGCGGGGTTTCACTATGTTGGCCAGGATGGTCTTGAACTCCTGACCTCAAGTGATCTGCCCGCCTCGGCCTCCCACAGCATTGAGAGAATGTGTTTTCCACTGAAATTCTGTGATAAATGATAGCTCCTGTGGAGCCAGGTGCACAATGAATTCAGTAGTCTTTACACCAATCTACAAATAATACCATGACTTGTCTTATTGCTTCTATGAGAAAATGTGTTCCAAGTTTCAAACAACACACTTTGAAATTCCTGGAGCACAACTACTTCTTCGATGCTCCTTTGGCTTCAGGACTGGCTACCTTCACCAATCAATCTGAGTAACCCCCATCCCCATACACAATGGTGGCATCCTATGCCCAATCAGAATAGGATGGATAAGCACTCAGGATTTTGCCATAGTGTGACTCTTATAAAAAGGAGCAAAAAAAAAAAAAAAAGCCAACAACAATTCCAGTATCATGTGAGAGAGAGAGAGCAAGTGAGAGAGAGAGAGAGAGAAATGTCTACTTCTGTGTGCACATAAAACAAAATGTATACGTTCTGCCTGTTGTCTACATACCTCTAACTCTTTTTGGGGGTAGAGTATATGAACTATTTAATAACTCAAAGTAATGATGTTACATTTTAGAATAAGAACCAAGGAATCAGATTTCAGTAGAAAAGCAAAGCACTGAACACTACATCTCTTGTGTGTCTAAATATTCTCTTTTTCTAAGGACATCAGTAATATTGGATTATGGTCCACCCTAACAGCCTGATTTTAACTTAATCACTTCTCTAAAGGTCCATCTCCAAACACAGTTACATGGCGAAGTACTGGGGTTAGGGCTCAACATATGAATTTTAGGGGGGGTGGGGGAGTGGGTATGAAGATAATTCAGCCCATAATGCATATTGCTGTCTACTGAGTCGAGTTCTTGGAGGTTGAATCCTGCTGCTATAGCCTTGAACTCCAAGTCATTATGGCTCAGCTCCTTGCAGAGTTTATAATTTGGAATTGCTTGAGTTGATGGCCCATGCAGCTTTATCTGCGGGTATCCTTCCAAAGGATTGTGGGCATATCTTTCCAAAGAGGTTGTGCATTTGTTTTTGCCAGATGTCCTGGAGGATTTACTGATCTAGGATGTTTTGTATGCTCATTTTTCAACTTAGGAAGTCATTATACTCTACAGGTAAACTTAAATCCCAAACCCATGCACTGTATAAGCTGTGATCATGAATTCTCAGGGGAGACTTTGTTCCTACTCAGGGCTCATGCAGAGACAAACAAGCTTCATCGGTGTCTCCCTTTTAACAAGAGTGTCATTCCTCAAGGTCTCGGCTTCACGAGGGTCCTATTTCTAACACCATGCCCCTCCTAGCACCCAGGCCTTTCCCTGTGGCAGTCTGATTTTTGGGGTGGCCCCTATGATCCCTACCTCCTGGTGTTCATACCCTAGAATAATATCCTCCTCTTGAGTGTAGGCAGGACCTGTAACTTGACTCTAACCAATAGAATATGAGACCAGCTGCAGTGACTCACGCCAGTAATCTCAGCCCTTTGGGAGGTTGAAGCAGGTGGATTACTTGAGCCCAGGAGTTCCAGACCAGCCTGGGCAATATGGCAAAACTTATCCCTACAAAAAATACAAAAATTAGCCAGGTGTGGTGGCTAACTTTTTATGGTGCTTGTAGTCCCAGCTACTTAGGAGGCCGAGGTCAGAGGATGGCTTTAGCCTGTGAGGCTGAGGCTGCAATGAGCTGTGATCATGCTACAGCACCCTAGCCCAGGCAACAGCAAGACCCTCTCTCAAAACAAACAAAAACAGATGGCAAGGGTGACAGGATGGACATGATTCCAAGATGATTTTATTCATCTTGCTGGAGTCTCTCATTCCCTTCCTGGCTCTGACAAAGCAAGCTGACATGTTGGGGTGGTGTATATTAGGATGCCCATGTGGCACTAAGGGTGGCCTCCTGGCTGACAACCAGGAAAAAAACAGAAGCTTTCAATCTTACCTACACCTGCAAAGAACTGAATTCTTCCAACAAGAGTGGATTCCTCTCCAGTGGAGACCTCAGCCTAGCAGACACCTTGATTGCAGTCATTTGAGACCCCAAGCAGACAACCTAGCCACGCCATGCTTAGCCTCTTGACCCACAGAAACTGGAACATCATAAATATATGTTGTGCTTTTTGTCACTAAGTTTGTGGTAATATGTGGTAACATAGCCAAGGATAACTAATATACTCTTCCAACTCAGATGGTCACCAAACCCAAGGCCAAAGATTTCTAAGACCTGCCCCAAGAGCAGTGATAACAGTAATTTATAAAATTATTACTCTGGGTTTTCAGTTTCTTCTTTGTTTTTGGTCCCTGGGAATTTCTATTATTTTCTTTAACACTTAGCTGTGGATTTACAGAAATCTTACGTTGTGTGCAGCCTGCTAAGGTTTTTTTTTTCCCCCTTCTGTAAGCTGGATATGTTTCATGTTATAAAGTCCTCCATATTGCTAGAAGTGGAAGACGCCTTAAAGGTTTCCAGTCAAAGTAGAAGCATTATGCTCTCTTCTCTTTGAATGAATTTTCTGTTCTCCAGAAAATCCACCTACTCCCAATGTTGGCATGTAGCCTTTAAGTTTGAGATTCAACTTTATCTCAAATGCTAACTTTTTCTCAAAATGCCAATCCACATTTTTAGCTGCCTCTTAGAAATAGTTTTCTTTTGGAGGTCTTATCTTGACATTAAGCACCTTACTTTCCAAAATGCCTGCTACCTATTTTTGCCTGCCTTTCAGGGGATTGTTTCCTAATCATTTCCCAGTGCTCACCTTCACTCATCCCTTATCCAGTTAGTGACCAAGAGCTCTTTTTTATTCCTTACTATTCTCACATCGGCTTCTCCTTTTGCCGTGCTGCAGCCAATATCCCCCTAGTTTAGGCTCTCACCGTCTCATGTCTAGATGTTGCACTATTTTCTCTTTAATGCCCTTTCTTTCGCATTCTCATGTCCTCAACTTTCCCAGGTGGTTACTTCCTTCTAGAGTGTTCTCTGTCTATCAACATTTCACCTACTTTGTCCAGGCACGGTGGCTCACACCTGTAATCTCAACACTTTGGGAGGCTGAGGTGGGAGGATTGCTTGAGTCCAGGATTTCGAGACCAGTCTGAGTAACATAGTGAGACCCCATCTCTATAAAAAATTTAAAAATTTGCCAGGCATAGTGTTGTGCCCCACCTGTAGTCCAAGCTATTTGGGGGGTTGAGGGGGGAGGATTGCTTGAGCCTGAGAGGTCAAGGATGCAGTGAGCAGTGATGGCGCCACTGCACTGCAGCCTGGGTGACAGAACAACACCCTGTTTCCAAAATAATAATAATAATAATTGTACCTACTTTAAATATTCAGCTCAAAGACAGCTTCCTCCAGGCAGCTTTCTCTGACTAACCAAGCCAAAGACACCTCTTTCTCCTCTGAGCTCAAACAAGACCAGCAACCTTAGGGTTAGGTACCACCATGCTTTACATCTTTATATCTGTTCTGGGTACAGTCCTTTCTGTATAGCAAGTGTTCAATCCATTTTAAAAGATTGTGACTCAGATTTGAAAAGCTGCCTGATTTTTGGTTCAGCAAATGTGGGACTAGTCAGGAAATCCAGTATAAATAAGTGACATGGGGCTGGGAATCATGAAATAAGCAAAAATTAACAAGATTTCTCATTCCTCTCAAGACTACCCCCAAGATCCACCAGACCCTGGATTTAAGTTCAATGCCGTTCCTTGACTTCCCTTACATTCCAATTCCAGCCTTGCTCCAAACCTGAGGGCTTCCTGGTTATGGTATTGTCCAGCTTAAAACACCTCTAATGGCTTCCATGGAGCATAGACTGCCCCCATCTTGGAGCCCTCCATGACCTCATTTACTCTTCCAGCCTCATCTCCCATCTTGCTTTCCCTTTCTTCTATACTCCAGCCACACTCAGCACAGTCATCTGAATCTAAGCATGACTTGCACCTTCCTCCTTCAGCTAACACTGCTGCTACTACCCGGAGTGACCTTCTTTCTTTGTCTAACAAAGGCTTATCTTAACTTTAACTTTAAGACTCAGCTGAAATTGCCTTCTCTATGAAATTCACTCTGACTGCCACCCCTTTCCTTCTTTGTATACTGATGCTGATCTTGTCCATAGCAACATCTCTCAGAGATCCCATCTGTATCTGTTAATAATACACAGCTTGGCCATGGTAACCCATACCCATCACTGAATAATTTCTATGAGCTGGGCATTGTTATAGATATTTTGCATTTATTAATTCATTTAACCCTCACAACCAGCCTTTGAGATGAGGACTATAGATGAAGGAACAGAGCAGTTAGGTATCTTGTTCAAGGCCACAAAGCATATGTGATGGAACCAGAATTTGAACCCAGGGCTTCTGAATACAGAGCCTGAACCATTAACCACATGCTCTGCTGCCTCTCAGTGAGTGCCAGTGAAATGAATGGGTGCACAAATGAATGATTTCTCCAGAATGGTAGAAGGTGATCAGCTGTTCTTTCCATATGCCTCCATTGATCACTTTAGCACACCCAAAGTAAACTCTCTTTGGATCCACATCTCTCAAGGAAAGTTCCCATCTGCCTGAGTTCTCTTGGAAACAAAGCAGAGAACTAGTCAACCCTGGACCAACAGAGCTCTAAGATGAGCCCAGTGTGACCTAGCTGAGGGGCAAATACTGGATAATAAAGAGGTGCTTTCTCGCAAGTGAAATAAAACCAGTGAATTTTCTTTCTGTCTACTGGATTCCCTAGGATAGCACCTTGCATAAATCCTAGTTAATATCACAGAATTTGACAACTGGGATGATAGATGGTGCATCTCAACCCCTTAATTTAATGATAAGGAAACTGAGGCTCAGATCAGCAAAATAGTCAAACTGTTCATTGTCACACAGCTAGTTAATGATTCCTGGGCTAGCATCCAGAAGAGACAAAACACTCCCAAAGGATATTGGCACATTCCTTTTCTTCAAGGGGACTACCCAATTCTCACATTTTCCCCTTTTTTTAAAGAAAAAAACTTGCTTTAAAGAAGTTTTAATCTAGATTTAATTGTTTCCCCTTAACCCAGTGTAATTATCTACGGTTTCCACTCCAAATTGGCTTGGACTCAAAGGATTTATGGTGGCTCTATAATGTCCTGCTAGGTGAATGTTCTTTTGTCTCACAAATGAAGAGATTACTTTAGCAGCTTTAGCAGAAGGGGAAAACGTGCTTTCACCAAATGTGTTTGCTTAAATAATATAATTGATCATCAACAAAGCCCTACCACCTTCTGTAGTTTTTTTCTTAGGTAGATATGATAACCAAGCTGGAAATTTCCATTTCTAACAGCTACAATTTCCAAGCTATATATTAAGTACCGATTTTGACAGATAAATAGACAAAATGTATTTTGGGGTCCTCTGGCACATGAGACTTCTGATTAATTTGAGCCAACATTGGTTTGCTGCATTGAGCTCTGTACTTGGATTAGACATCTATCAGAATAGATGCAAAACCAAGTTAGGCTAGTTTCAAATGACTGGCTCTCTTAGCTCAGGCCGCCATAACAAAATCCCATAGTCTGGGTGGCTTAAACAACGGAAATTCATTTTCTCAGAATTCCAGAGGCTGGAAGTACAAGATCTCAGTGCCAGTATGGTCGGGTTATGGTGAGGACTCGCTTCTTGGCTTGTAGACGGCCACCTTCTTGCTGTGTTCTCACATGACAAAGAGAAAAAGAGAGAGAGAGGAAGCGCTCTGATGTCTCTTCTTCTAAGGGCACTATTCACATCACCCAACATCGTCACCTCATCTGAACCTAATTGGGAATCTTTTAAATCTCCCAAATGCCCTATCTCCAAATACCATCACATTGAGGATTAGGGCTTCCACATATGAATTTGTGGTGGGGCAGGAGGGAGACATAATTCAGTTTATAGCATTATATCCCTGGCTCCCCAAATTCATATCCTTCTTGTATGCAAAATATATTCATTCCATTTCAACAGCTCCAAGAGTCTTAACTTGTTCCAGCATCAACTGTAATGTCTAAAGTCCAAAGTCTCCTTTAAATATCATCTAAATCAGATATGAGTGAAATTTGAGGTACAATTTATCCTGAAGCAAAATTCCTCTCCAGGTGTGAACTTGTGGAACCAGACAAATTACGCACTGCCAAAATACAACATTGGGACAGGCATAAGATAAATGTTCCCATTCCAAAAGGGAGAACTCAGAAGAAAGAAAGGAGTGACAGACCCCAAGCAAGTCCAAAACCTAGCAAGGCAAATCCTATTAGATCTTAAGGCTCAGGAATTATCCTCTTTGGCTCAATGTCCCATCTTCCAGGCTCACTGGGGTGGAGACATCACTCCAATAGCTCCAGGCAGGGGCCCTGCCCCTGTGGTTCTTGCAGACCCTGGGTCTTGTCAGAAGGCTGTGTCCCCAAGGCTCCTCTGGATGGTCCTCCTGCAAAGCTTCAGGTAGGGGCTTTCCAGGGGTTGAAACCAAGGCTCTGGGCCTGATGAGCTCTGCATCAACTTCAGCATCAATTTTTTCTCTTCTGGGAGAATAGTGCATGTTCCAAGTACCTCTACTTTCTCATCTAGTGAAATCCAAGAATTCCAATAGCCTTCCTTCATTTTGTCATGTCTCTATCCCCTTCGGTTCAAACTGGCAGTGTTTCTGCTCATATAACCCTATAAACACTATCAAGTGATAGTTTGGCCATGACCTTGGTGTTTTTTTTGAAATATGGATAGATGAAGTATTTTCCAAGTCTGCAAGTTCTTGTTTCTTTTGGCTTAATAATTCCTTCTTCAATTAATGTTTCTTTCCCACATTTCCCTATAAGCAATCAGGAGGAACCAAGCCACTCCTTCAACACTTTGCTTAGAAAACTACTCAGCTAAATATCCAATTTTGTCACTCACACATTCTGCCTTTCACAAAACTCTAGAACACAGTTCACAGAAGTTCTTTGTTAGTTTATGAAAAGAATCATCTTTCCTCCAATTTCCAGTAACACAATCCTCATTTCTGAGACCTTGCCAGAATTGCCCTTAATGTTCATATTTTTAGTGTGCACCCCCAAATTCTTCCAGCCTCTACCCATTTCCCAATTCCAAAGCCATTTCCACATTTTTAAGTATTTGTTACAGTAGCACTCCACTACTTGGTTCCAAAATTTGTATTAGGTTTCTCCAGAAGAACAGAACTGATTGGAGATAGGTAGGTAGGTAGATAGGTAGGTAGGTAGATAGATAGATAGATAGCTTTATTATAAGGAATTAGCTCATGTAATTATGGAGGATGAGAATTCCCAAGATCTATAATTAATGAGCTGGAGACTCAGTGGAGTTGATGGCATAATTTCAGTTCAAAAGCTGGCAGGCTTAAAACCCAAGAAGAACCAATGTTAGTCTAAGTCTGAAGGTTAGAAAAGACAAGCATCCCAGCTCAAGCAGTCCGGCAGGAGGGATCCCCTCTTACTTAGCCTTTTTTCTTTACTCAGGTCTTCAAAGACCCATATTAGGGAGGTCAGTCTAAATTTTTTTTTTTTTTTTTGAGAGAGAGTCTCACGCTGTCACCCAGGCTGGAGTGCAGTAATGTGATCTCGGTTCACTGCAGTCTCCGCCTCCTGGGTTTAAGTGATTCTTGTGCCTCAGCCTCCCAAGCAGATGGGACTACAGACACATGCCACCACACCCAGATGATTTTTGTATTTTCAGTAGAGACAGGGTTTTACCCTGTTGGCCAGGCTGGTCTTGAACTCCTGACCTCAAGTGATCTGCCCACCTCGGCCTCCCAAAGTGCTGGGATTACAGGCGTGAGCCACTGCACCCGGCTGTCAGTCTGTTTTATGCAGCAAACTAACTCAAACATTAATGTCATCCAGAAACATCCTCACTGACACACCCAGAATAATGTCTGACCAAATGTCTTGGCACCTCAAGGCCCACTCAAGTTATCACATAAAACTAATCATCGCACAGACCCTCAGGTGTATGATTTTAGTACTCCACAACAACTGCAGACTTCTGGGAAATAATTCCTCAAGAAGGCAATTTCAACAACATCACTTTGGGCAAAGACATAAGAAAACAGCTGTCCAATTGAAGAATTTTTAGAGCTGCTATTGTATTACTTACTTGGAAATTGCCTAATGATACCAGTAATGAGAAGGAGACATAGAGGGTAAGAATGAAGGATATTTCCTCTCTCTCTTTGTATTCTTATTCTCTCTCACTCTGTATACATAATCCTGTTATTGCGGTAAGATAGTAGAATCGTGGGGGAAGAGACCAACATTTATTGAAAATTTACAATGATACAATGATAATGATGATGGCTAACATTTATCAAATGCTTACTATATTCCAGGCACTCTTCTCATTTAATTCTCTATTTAACCCTTTACTATATTCCATATATTACATTGTGTTATCTTCACACCTAGCTGATGAGGTAGGTCATTTATCTATTTCTATCTATTTTATAGATAAAGACATTTCCCAAAGTCAAACAACAAACCAGAGGTTGAGCTGGGATTTGCATCCAGCACGGCCCATGTTGTTCTTTCATGCATATGCTGCCTGCCCTGCTAAGTAAGACCCATTACACCATGTACATTCGTACATTAACAGAAATAAATAATACAGATATGTCTGATGTTCTCCTCTGCACTAGAACTCAGAAAATGTGAAAATATCATCTTGGTTTTGCTTCTCATTTGCCATATGGCATTAACATATCGCTTAATTTCTCTATGACTCAATTTCTTTACCCATAAAGTGAAAATTCTATCTGTCCCATCCTATGCCAAGGCATTTTAATGGCAGGTCTAAATAAAATGATTGCAAAAGCATTATGAAGAATGCCACACAAATGCAGGTATTGGTATGAGTGTGCTTACTACAAAACACAAAAACCGTCCTCCTTTTTGTGCATCAGACAGGAGAGGTCTTTCTTAGATGCTTCCTCTGTCCCATCATCTTCGTGGCCAGCTGCACAAAGCAGGTAATAAATTGCCTCCTAATTATAAGAAGGGATATACATAGCATATCTGGTCTAGCAGGCGCTCAATAAATATTAATTTCCTTACTTTGCATGAATGGGCATAGGAGTCAAAGCCTGGTCCCTACCTGCTCACCAAGTGTCACGGGGAATCCATTTCCAGGATTCTAAAAATAATAATCAGCCATTATCTTTCTTGAATGTGATTTGATTCCAAATGGAAAATACTGAGTGTGGTAGGGAGAGGAAACTATGCCTGAGGAACCACTTAGTTACAACAAGGCCCCAGCTTTGTGATTCAGGACATGCTGCTGGAGAAATGTAGTTCTTTTCATGGGCAGGACCTGACTGTCCTTTCTGCCTAAGGGTGCAAATCACTTATTTGGCTACAAAAAGCTCCTTTATTGCCTGTCTCGCATTCTCCACTTTATAAATCTTCCAGGGGTGTCAACTGCTCAGAAGGCAGTGGCTATTTTAGCAAGTCTGAAATGATCCCCAAGGGCTTGTCACCTGTATACACCAAGAATGGCTTTTAGGTTTCCGTTTCCCGTTCATCTAAGCAAGCCTGAGAAAGAACACACCGTGGCTGTCTGATTCAGATGGTCCTTTCTTGCCCCCACACCTCCATTCATTTATAACTCATTCTTTCTGGTTCACTGTGACCGTGATTGTAACTGAGCACAGGACTGTGGAGAGACTCCTCAGCTTGTAGGGGGATGTGGCTGTTAAAGAGAGAACCTCTCTCCCAGAGGGCTTGGCTACTGAGACCTATTTTTCTTCCTTTCTCCTTTACAAGTGGAAAATAATGCCTGGGAGGAAAATGAGACAAACAGTGGCAATTCCAATTTCACCTAAGCTAGGATTTATTTTATTTTTTTTACTATTCCCAGCTCCCAGATAAATTCTCTCCCTGATTTCTGTTATACGTCACTTTGGCTGACATATGTCAAGTTCCTAACATTGATGAAAAATAACCCATTGGGTGGAAATGAATATCATGACACAGAGGGGATTTTACAGTTTTGTTGTTTTAATGAATGAAAGGTTAACAATAAGAATTGGACTAACAGTGTTGGAAACAAGCCCTCGATTTATCTGCAGAACAGACACAACCTTCTCAGCTCTCCTCCCTCCTCTCCAGTTGACCACTCTGCAAGGTGGGTTACCCTAAAACTCCACCAGTGTCCTCTCGGGGAAGAGGTGATAGGTGATTAAACAGATTGCCCGTAATGCATGGCTTATCTTTCTTTAGGCTGTGATCCTGCTTCACAGTCATTAGTTACATGTGTATGCATCTTACCCACTTAAAATTTTTTTTTTTTATTTCAATAGCTTTATAGGTACAAGTGGTTTTCGGTGACATAGATGAATTATACAGTGAGGGAGTCTGGGCCTTTAGTGTACCTGTCACCCGAATAGTGTACATTGTACCTAATAGGGAATTTTTCATCCCTCACCCCCCTCCACACTCCCTCCTCCTGAGTCTCCAGTGTCCACTGTACCACTCTATATGCCCATCGCTTAGCTCCCATTTAGGAGTGAGAACATGCAGTATTTGGTTTTCCATTCCTGAGTTACTTCACTTAGGATAATGGCCTCCAGCTCCATCAAAGTTGCGCAAAAGACATTTATTCTTTTTTATAGCTGAGGCGTATTCCATAGTATATATATGCCACATTTTCTTTATCCACTCATTGCTTGATGGGCACTTAGGTTGATTGCATGTCTTTGCAATTGTGAATTGTGCTGCAATACACATATGAGTGCAAGGTGTTGATATAATGACTTCTTTTCCTTTGGGTGGGTACCCAGCAGTGGGACTGCTGGGTCAAATAGTAGATCTACTCTTAGTTCCTTGAGAGCTCGCCATACTGTTTTCCATTGAGGTTGTACTGATTTACCTTCCATTTTCTTTTTTTTTTTTTTTTTTTTTTTTTGAGACGGAGTCTCACTCTGTCACCCAGGCTGGAGTGCAGTGGCACAATCTCTGCTCACTGCAAGCTCCGCCTCCTGGATTCATGCCATTCTCCTGCCTCAGTCTCCCAAGTAGCTGGGACTATAGGCACCCACCACCAGGCCTGGCTAATTTTTTTGTATTTTTAGTAGAGACGGGGTTTCACCGTGTTAGCCAGGATAGTCTTGATCTCCTGACCTCGTGATCCGCCCGCCTCGGCCTCCCAAAGTGCTGGGATTACAAGTGTGAGCCACCGTGCCCGGCTCCATTTTCTCCTCTTTTAAATGGAGATCTTCCTAAGATGGGCCATTCATGTTTTTCCCACAGAAAGTCTTCCACAGAGCAGACACTCAATTATAATTACAAAGATTTGTTGGTTGAATGAATGAAGGAAAGAAAATATTTTAAAAGGTACAGACAAGAAGAATTCCGGGAGCTGTGAGGCTCAATTATAATTTAGTTGTATGCTGTCATTCATCACCACAGTCTTGGCCAGATTTTCAGTGCTACGAATCGATACTAACCAACTGGTAGGCAGAGACGTATAACCATCTCCTATAAAATTGCTAATTCAGGCCGGGTGCAGTGGCTCACGCCTGTAATCCCAGCACTTTGGGAGGCCAAGGTGGGCGGATCACTTGAGGTCAGGAGTTTGAGACCAGCCTGACCAACATGGTGAAACCCCGTCTCTACTAAAAAAAGTACAAAAAAATTAGCCAGGCATGGTGGTAGGTGACTGTAATCCCAGCTACTAGGGAGGCTGAGGCAGGAGGAATCACTTGAACCTGGGAGGCGGAGGTTGCAGAGGAGCCAAGATCGTGCCATTGCACTCCAACCTGGGTGACAAAGTTAGACTCCATCTCAAAAAAAAAAAAAAAAAAAAAAGATTGCTAATTCAAACAGTAATATGGATTGCTGTTTGAAAATGAAACAAGGCATTTGCAGTCAACAATTCTGGACTCATCTCAGAGTTATATGCCATGGTCTGTACCAGTGACAAATGCCCTCAGTAAGGGCTGTCTCCAGATGCCAAGGCAATGCAGTAAACACCCTCTAATATTGCCCCAACCAACTCATATATTCAAATATGTATTGAGATGCTGACACAGTTAAGGAAGGCAGAATTTGTTAAGTCTTCTGCGGAGAAACTGAAAAAATGGAGTGAGAATCCATTTTTAGCGGAAAAAAAAGGCGCTATAAAACATTTTCTTAAGAGGTTTAGCATATTTGAAAAGACGTGCCAAAAAAAAAAAAGTATTCTTTTACTAATTCAATTAAAATGATCTCAGTCACTTCGGTATTTTCCATTTCTGGTCAAAATCTAGACAACAAAGAAGGAAGTGTGATCTGAGGTAATTATGGTCTAACCAGGAGCAAAATAGGCCCCAGGCCTCACAAGCAAGCTTGACTGAAAGAGGAACAGAGCCCTTTGACTTAGTAAAACCGAACTGCTGGGGTCGAACTGACCGGCCCTAATTTGGAGCAGGTGCAATCACTCTGGCCATTTGCTGACAGGCAGCATGGACGAGGGGAAACAAAAAGCCCGGAGAAGTACTGAGTGCTAAGAGGCTTTCAGAGGCGCCTGTTGCTAGGGAACCACTTCCTCTGTGTTCATACCCAGCGAACTCAAGCTATTCAGATATCACTGGAATAATCTCTCTCAGGCTCCGAGGGGAAAAGAAACAGCTCTCAAAGCTGAGACGTCATGGTAACACTGGGAAAAGCCCAGCTTTTCCAGCAGACACCAAAGAGCCAATGATACCAGGAGAAAACCAGAAGTGAATGGGCATCTTGTGTTTTATTGAGACACAGAGGACAGGCACCTTCTGCCTGACCCCACCCAGGTGCGTCGGTGGCAAACAGTGACACACCCACAACCCACATGCAATTTTACTCTCAGTTCTTTGAGAATGAGATACTGTTCTCTTCATCTTCAGAACCCACGTCGTCTAGCCCAGTACTTTCCACACCACTCTCCAATTTGGTTTAATTCAACTTCCTCATTCCACAAATATTTATCGAGGACTTGGTTCTATGTGCACTGCATGGATGCTATGATAGAGATTAAAAAAGACACAGAGACAATTCCCCTAAAGAAGCTTCCTGGTCTTAGAAACACAAACGAGGATGAGGTTTGTCTACAAATAATGGTAACACAATGGCAGTGTAAACAACATGGTAGGTTTCATTCGTAAGCCAAATATAAAATTCTAAGCCCCACAACCAGCTGAATGGACCTCTCCTCTTGGCCAAGGGCATTCTAAAATAAGCACACCAGTTCAGGCCATGATGGGAATGCATGATCAGACATGCCTCAGTTTATATTGCTCCCTTTGGAATTCAGGCACTGCTGACTAACATTAGCATTAAAACAGAGACCATAAGACTGACAAAACAGACTCTGCGTAGCAATAAGATAACCACATGACAGACAGCAGGACCTGAAAGAAATCAAGATATTTTATCCCAAAATACATTTCTTTGACACATTTTGAAATGGCACTGCAAAGCTGTCTCTTGTGGGGAAAACCTATGTTTTATAGAGAATTCCCTTTCCTTTCCAGGTCTTTTTTCTGATCTAGGAGAGAATTAACTAAGAGTCTGGCACCTTTTAAAGTCTGTTAAGAAACACTTACCATCTAGTCTCTCTGAAGCCTGCTATCTGGAGGCTTCATCTACATAATAAGAACCTTAGTCTCCACAACTTCTTATCTTAACCCAGACACTCCCTTCTATTGATTCCACATCTTTAGATAATCACTTAACACTTTCAACCACTTGCCAATCAGAAAATCTTTGAATCCACCTGTGACCTGGACACCCCCCACTTCGAGTTGTCCCACCTTTTCCAGACTGAACCAAGGTACATCTTACCTGTATTAATTTGTGTCTTATGTTTCCTTAAAATGTATAAAACCAAGCTGTAGTCTGACCACCTGGGCACATGTTCTTAGGATCTCCTGGGGCTGTGTCACAGGCCATGGTCACTCATATTTGGCTCGGAATACATCTCTTCAAATTTTTTATAGAGTTTGACTCTTTTCATTGGCACATTGTTTGACTGTCACACATAATGAGGGCCAGTGGGCAGTCAGTGCAGAGTTAGTATTGCTGCTCTTCAGTCATCAGAGATGCAGGCATGTCCTGTGCGTTTCCTCCAGTATCCTTAACACATGGTTTCATCTCTTGGGTCAACACCTGGTCTGAGGTGTCTGCCATAATATCCTGTCAATGTCCCAGATAGGAAGGAGGAGGAAGGACGTGCTCCCTGGAGGAAGCTTTCCAGAAGCCCCACTTTTGTCAATGCTACATTTGAAGTCTTCCTAGCAAAAGCATGAAAGCCTCTTCACCTGCATTATTGTTTTGGGTTGTAAAATCAGTCTTATTCGCATACAGTTTTTTTTTTTCATTAGGAAGGTTATATAAGCTCATTACAGAAAATTTGGAAAATAAACGAATTCATTCTTAACTCTGATTTTTTTTTCTTTTACCATTGAGATGGAGTCTTGCTCTGTCACCCAGGCTGGAGTGCAGGAGTGCAGTGGCATGATGATCTGCCTCCCAGGTTCAAGCAATTCTCCCACCTCAGCTTCCCTAGTAGCTGGGATTACAGGTACCCACCACCATGCCTGGCTCATTTTTGTATTTTAAGTAGAGATGGGGTTTCACCATGTTGGCCAGGCTGGTCTCGAACTCCTGACCTGAGGTAATCCTCCCGCCCTGGCCTCCCAAAGTGCTGGGATTACAGGCATGAGCCACTGCGCCCGGCCTCTCGATACTTATTTAAGAGTAACAAATACTTATTGCTTACGTATTGTGCTACAAGCCAGGACTGCAAAGGTGAGCAACTGCTTTGAGCATTCTGGTTTAGTTCCTCCATTCCATAAAACTATGCATCAGTTGTTGTGTTCTGTACTTACAGTTGTGGTAAACATTTTTATATCCTACTTCTTTCTACACAGCATTAAATCATTAGCTTTTTTCTATTTTGTTATATCACTAAATTTCAAGAAGTCGTATATGCTCATAGTAAAAGTAAAAATAATATTTTTTAAAAACTCAACCATATTCCCTTGCTCTTATGCTTACAATGCAATCTACTCCAATTTTAGGATAAGTTCAGTGTTAAGTGTTAATGATAGTGAAGGAAACTTCTAGCGTCTGAGCTACATCCCAGAGTTCCCCAGTAGGATGAAACTCCAGTCACCAAAAATGATACTCTTCCTAATAAGCAATGCTTTATTGGCCTCTTTCTACTACTGACGCTTCCTGAGACAACCTCCAAATTAAGCAAGCTGTACTAGAATCCTTGTCTCAGGGTCTACTTCTGGAGGAACCAAATTAAGACACCACTTGACAACTTTAGCTAGTATATCATTGGCCAGCCCTATCTATAAGGAGGCTGGGAAATATTGTTTTAGAGCTTGGGCTATAACTGCACTTGACAATATTAGGATTCTCTGGCTAAAGAATATGAATATTGGATAAACATCTGGCCATCTCTGCCATGTGTGGATAAGATATATCCACACATGGCTGGGCGCAGTGGCTCACGCCTATAATCCCAGCACTTTGGGAGGCCGAGGCGGGCAGATCACCTGAGGTCGGGAGTTCGAGGCCAGCCTGACCAACATGGAGAGACCCTGTCACTACTAAAAATACAAAATGAGCCAGGCGTGGTGGTGCATGCCTGTAATCCCAGCTACTCAGGAGGCTGAGGCAAAATTGCTTGAACCTGGGAAGCAGAGGTTGCAGTGAGCTGAGATCGCGCCATTGCACTCCAGCCTGTGCAATAAGAGTGAAACCCCATCTCAAAAAACAAAACAAAACAGATATATCCACACATAACAGTCAATTATGAGCCATAAGAAGGGGACTGGAGAGATTACTTTTTTGTAGGTACTTAATGACTTCCTTGAGACTGTAGAATTTGACTTGCACCCTCAAGTCTGGGTGGGATTTTAATAGGCGAATAGATAATCTGACGGTGTGTAGGGTTTATAAGAACAGGTAAAGCCTGGACACAGAAAGACAAGTTAGGAGATGATGAAAATGGTTTGGGTGTAAGAGAATAATAACCCAAACCAGAGTGTGATACCAAGACTGGAAAATTTGGAATATGTATGAGAAATACAGCAAAGGAACTCAATAAGATTCATATAGAGGTGAAGTGGAAAGAAGGAATCCAACATGACCTTGAAGCTTGAAGCCAGGATGGAGGGTAGCACCATAAACAGAAGTTGTACAGTCGGAGAGAAGGGCCAAGTTCAAGGGATGTTTGTTGTCTTTGATTCTACCAGAGTTAAACATAATGTTTTGATGGAGTGAAGTCAGATTTAAAACATAGATATTCAACTTCAAATGTTAAAAAAAAAAAAAGCAGTGACTCTTATTTCTATACTTCATCTCAATCAAAGCATGACTTTCTATGCACACGGAAAATTCCATGAGCTCACGCTCCTGCAGAGCTCCTTCCTGACAGAAACCAGGAGGGTTAGGCTTTCTAAAGAGCACCAGATCCCAGATCCCTGCTGATAAACTCACTAAGTCAGAAAGATACAAAATCAACCCTCTCACTATAGAGAGAAATTCTCAACTCTGTCCAGATACGTATTGGTTTTTGCAGAGCTGCAGAAATAACGAAAAGTATAGGGGTTTGGACTCAACCAGGCCTGGACTGAGTCCTGGCTCCAGCTCTTTCTTGCCATGCGACCTTGGTTAAATTAACTTTTAAAGCTTGAGTTTTCTTACCTGCAAAGAGGAGAAAATATAGTACTACTTTCTAGGGCTGTTAAGAGGATTAAGTAAAAAATCCATGTAAAGCACTTAGCATGGCACGTTATGCATTGCAAGAACACTACTTAGAAAATGTTAGCATGGTTATTGCTATAGTATCAAGGGTAGCGTGGATACCAGACGTTTTGTGTTCAGTTGTGAGAAAAGACCAATTAAGATAATACGCCCCTGAATGTGCTAAAATCAAATACCGCAGCTGGACCAGATTAACTCAGGACACCACCAGTGGATTAGAATTGGTAGGAAACTGAGAAAGTTATAGTCATCCGAAGGAGTTAATGCAATTATCCATTTTCTTTAAGCCCTTTCAGATTGTTGGGAGAAACCACATACTGTGAGCCCACTTGCAGCATAGCAGTCATGAAACGAATTCAGGCACAGAAAAAAATGTGATGCATGGACTTCTAGAAACATGGCCATCAGGGTTGAGCGTCCTAACTGGCCTTGGCTGAACACAAAACCAAGAAGGCAAAACTCGCAATCCCTGAGTAGAGAGAAGGCTCCATAAATGTTTAATGAACACATGGACAAATTACACTTGTGATCTAATGGTCCACTGCCACGGTATTTACAATTAAGGCCAAATACTAGAATCAGGCCTTCGCAAAATGTGCCCTGACTTTTTGAGTCTTAGAACTGTTCTGTTTCCATGGCTCAGAAAAAGCCAAGGGCAGTTTGTTCTTTTTATCAGTTTCTCATTGGAGAAGAAAGCTGAAAATTTCCATGATTACCATGCACACTGGAGTTATGCTGATCAAAATCTATCTAAAAGGTGCCAGGCACACAGCCAGGTGGGCAAATGCTCTCAAAGGCAATTTCACATCACCAGCCTTGCTGAGCAAGAACAGAAGCTGTTCTTCACTCCAGCCTCTCAGGAGCACACAGTGGCCTCTCAGTTCCCCTTTCAAGGAAGAGCTCTGGGAGAAAAGCCCATGGGTCGGGAACTTTTCCTGAGACCTCTAAGCACCTGTGCCATCATGGTGCAAGCTAGAACTGTTATTTCTAGCTGTGCAGCCACAGTCATCCATGTGGTTCCATTTCCTGGTGGCAATGCACAGTTGCAAAATATTTTGTAATTATTCATTACTGAAATCACAAAAATGCCCCTAAAAAGTATAGTGTTAGCCTCTTATACACAGTAAAATGTAACTGCGGGAAACTTCAGGGAATTGTGTAAAGATCACTGGGTGAGGTAACGCCCACAAGCTTGAGGCTAGTGTTTTCTCCTGTTTCCATAGCAATGACCCCACACGATCTTACCTGCTCCTCAGACCACAGCCAAGGAAGAGATTTCTGACAAACAAGCAAAAACACAACACTGTCCACACAACTGTAAATATGCAAGGAAGAGTTTCTTCTTGCCTGAAAACTGTAAGGTTTATTATTTGTTTGTGTTTCTTCCTTTTATCTCATATTTCTTCTAACGTCATAAGCCTGGCATTTAAACCCCAAATGCCTGCAGGGGCCAGGCAGGATAGGGAGGTACCAGCTAAAAAGGCAATTCCAGTTGATTTTTTTTTTTTTCCACTGCTTAGGAATGCAGGCCTGGTTTGGCTAGTTCTTACAATTTCTCAAGAGAAATTGGAACCTAGATTTTTACATGAAATTTTCCAGTTTTTAAACATTGGCAACCAATTTTCAAAAGATTTGCAAGCCACAAAAACACATCTACAGCTGAGTTTGCTCTGGTTGTAACATCAGTCATAAGCAGTTGAAATAACCTTTCTGGTCTTCAGAATTACTTCCTATTTTCTGAATATCTGTGTGGAATATAGACTGCATATTATCCCTAATTATTAATTACAGCTATGCATTAATTCATTAATGAAAGCCATAATTCATTGGAGAAAGGTCTTTAGTAACATATTGCTGCACGTTTTATTATCTCTTGCTCTCATCATCTCTCTGTGGTGAAGGATAAGAAATCAGAGGTGAGCTTAGCTAGTTTCGTTTAAGACTCTTTTCTTAGCTGTTGTTTGTTTAAGGCTCAAAACAAAATATCTGATTATGTATTCCATTTTGCACAGAAACAAACAGCACTTAATCCAAATATTTTGGCCCACATAGGGTAATTCAAAAATAAATGATTTTATGATTTAAATCCATTCTTACGCTCAAATAAGCATGTTCAAGTTGAGTTGAAATACAGCAGTAACTAAGTAGATATGCTTTGCGATAGTCAACTTCAAGGTGAAAAAATCCCGTTCCCTTTTACTAATCATTAAAATCATTAAATGCCCCTCAGTGGATGCATAGAACACTGTGTTCAGAAAAGGTCAGAGAACTGTGTTCAGAAAAGGAATTTTAAGAAGGTTGAGAATGCTACCATTTTAACCAGTCTGTGGGGTAGTGTCTCAGTTCATTCTGCATTGCTATGAAGAAATACCTGAGGCTGGGTAATTCATAAAGGAAAGAGGTTGATTTGACTCATGGTTCTACAGGCTGTACAAGCATGGCACCAGCATCTGAGGCAAAAGGGGAGCTGGCATGTGCAGAGATTACATGGCAAGAGAGGATGCAAGAGAGAGAGAATGAGGTGCCAGATTCTTTAACCATCAGATCTCATTGGAAATAAGGGTGAGAGCTCCCTCAATCCATCAAGATTGACACTAAGCCATTCATGAAGAAGGATCTGCGCTTATGACCAAAACACCTCCCTTTAGTCCCCACCTCCAACACTGGGGATCAAATTTCAACATGAGATTTGGAGGGGACAAATACCCAAACCATAGCAGTAGTAAGTAGGCAAAGAAGAGAGTTTGCATTTAGTGTTTTAATTATTTTTGATAGGGTTTCCTTTCCTTTTCTTTTTTTTCTATCTCAGCCTCACAAATATTTTGTTTTGTTTTGTGACGGAGTCTTGCTCTGTCGCCTAGGCTGGAGTGCAGTGGTGCAATCTTGGCCCACTGCAACCTCCGCCTCCCAGGTTCAAGCGATTCTCCTGCCTCAGCCTCCCGAGTAGCTGGCACAAATGTTTTAAAATATGTTATGGTTGTGTTCAACAGAGTGACTGTGCCAAGGGACCCTCTCTTAGTTCAGGTTCCCTTAGAAGCAGACCCTGAGACAGGGATTCAGGGAGAAGCAGTTCATATGTGAAGGGAACAGGAGGAGAGGTGGGAAGCCGGGACAGGAGAGGGAAAGCAGCCACCACAGGATTTATGCAGCTGGCTACTCCTGTAGGGACTGAGGCTTAACCCTCCTGGGGATCACTGGGAGCCAGCTCCACAGCTACCTACCCTAGGGAAAGTGAGCTGCGGTATTTATTCACAAAGTCTGATCAGGGATTGGGTGACAATTACTCCTCAGAGGCTTGAGGCAGGTTCTGGGGTAAGAGGAAGCCTTTACAGAGAGGCATGCAGGTGCCAGAAGTGGGGTCACAGGCACTGAAGTGAAGGGCAAGGGGAGAGGGGCTGGGTGCTGAGTGTCGGCCATGCACTCCAACTTCATCAGCTCCTCCTCCCCATCGTTGATATAAACAATTGATATTTTCTCATCTTCCATAAAGTGCTGTGCAGGAACGACTTTAGGACAAGTGCTTTAATGTCTTTTCAACCTGTTCTGGCCCCTGTGCTCCTCCTAGATACAAATTCTGGAGCAGCAACTGATTTACCAGGAAACACTGAGGAGTAGAGCAAGGTAAGGTGGCTCCTACACCACTCCGAACCAGTGTGGGGCATGGGGGGCCATAAAGAGGCTGACTTCACAGGGAACTTCCAGGGCCAAAATTTCACTTCATTTGAAGGTTTTCAGGAAAACATGGGTAAATTGCAAACACAATGCCAACAATAATCATCTTTGAGATTTGAAAACTTTGGATTTTCTCTCTTGGGAGCCTTTGTGACCACCGGTTGAAATTTCTAGATGACAATTTCCACCTTCCATGTCATCAGAATGGAAGGAGAGGTGCACTCCAAGGAGACAAGTGATTGGACATTCGAGTTCCTGGCATGCAATACAAGTTCATCTTTTTATTCCAATGTGGGGGAAGGAAGTGAGAAGTAAGAAGTGGGTAGAGAGATTCCTCCAGGATGGAAACAGTTAAAGATCATCACTTTACTTCTGATTTTGGATGTTAATGTCACCTTCGGAATTCCTCCTTCTCTAAGAAATTTTTACAAAGGGCCAACATTAAATTTTAAACAAACAAATAAGAAAATATTAAAAGAAAGTGAAAGAGTATAGAAACGCATCTTGCAGCACACACAAAAAATTAGGCAATTCTGCTTCAATTTGTGCACTCTGAAAATTTCATTCCTGGTAACCGGTAACTGGTTCACCTTACAACCTGGGCAAACTTCTGGAAAGTTCCATGCCTCCATTCCCACTGTGTTAAGAGGACATAGGATTGGATGGAGAAGAATAGGTAATACTAACTAGACTACTGAGGTGTCCCATGGGCATGTGAGCACAATGTCAAGGCTAAACAGCTTGCTGCACAGGTGCAGTTCAGCTCCCCTTTAAGGCACATGTGCCCAGTCCATCAACACCACATCAGGCTTACCTTGAATAAAGAGGACTAAATCAAACCCTCATTTCAGGTATTTTTGTATTTTCCCATTTATGAACAATAAATGATCTGTTAAATTTCCTAAACAGAAAAATCTGGAAGCAATTTGCTCTCTGCCTATGTAGAGAGGGGAAAGCACAGACTGCTCTCCAGTGACTCTGAGGAGGATGAATGACAGGGTTTCCAAACCCTGAGTGGTAACACCACTTAACAGATTTGGCCTAGGAGGGTGCTTTGTACTTGGAAATCCTATCTCACTAGCCTGACACCTTCTCAAGGCAAAATGGCAGAGGACTGGATGCAGATTGGCACATCTTGAAATAGGCAGGCCAGGAAGTCTCCCTTCACTTCAGACTCGGAGCATACCATTGCTGGCCTTACCCTCCCAAAGACGGACACCTCCAGCCCCAAATCTCCACCCCAACCCCTGGTCACCAGAGAAACATCTCCTTGGATTCTAGGGCAATTTCCACAGACTTAGCATGTGGAAATAAATCTAGAACCTAGATGGAAAACCAACCAACTTTCTCCTACTTACACTTAATAATGCAAGATTTATAAATGAGTTCTAGAAACATTTTCTCTTTGTTAATATATATTACAGCCCATGGCCTCTTGTTCACTGGTGTTTTAAGTTCTTGGAACAGGGATTGTATGACTTTCATGTCTATGTTCCTCTAATAAACCTCCAGCAACAAGCACGTTGCCACCTTCACTTTTTTTTTTCCTTTTTTTTGAGGCTGGTCTCACTCTGTCACCCAGTCTGGAGTGCAGTGGCGCGATCCCAGCTCACTGCAGCCTTGACAGCCCAGACTCAAGAGATCCTCCCACCTCAGCCTCCCAAGTAGCTGGGACTGCAGTCACACACCACCACACCCGGCTAATGTTTTCTCTTTTTTTGTAGGTTGGGGTTTTGTCATGTTGCTCAAGCTGGTCTCCAACTCCTGGGCTCAAGCAATCCACCCACTTCGGCCCCCCAAAGTGCTGGGATTACAGGCGTAATTAGCACCTGGCTAACCTTCATTTCTTGGGAAGAATTTATACGACAGTGAAAATCCAATTACTATTATTTGAAATAGAGACAAAATGTTGAGATTCTTTAGACTAAAATACAAGCTATGATAGTTGAGTCCCATAAAAGAGTTTAGAGATCAGGTCTTCACTGAAAGTCATCATCTACAACCCCCAGGAGCATTTCCCCTAAGAAAAGACTTCCTGTGACCCCACAGACTGTCCTAGGGTTAAGGGAACAGAAAGAAAGTAAACTCAGGACAAAGGAAGTCTATTTAGCATCTTGAAGGCAAGACCCATGTCTGACCCATGTCTGACTCATCTTTGACTCTCCGTGGATTAGCATGGTTTGCTTTATATGTGTTAAGTACCCAAATAAACAACAGTTTTTACATCAAAAGTCATGCTGTAAACCAGACTCAATCATTCATTCATGCATGCATACTTTAGTCAAACAACCATTACTTTTCAGTTCCTACATAGTCCAAGAATTGTGCGAGGAGCTGGGGGCAGAAAACAAAGAGAAAAAGACGCAATTCCAGTTTCTGACTCATCTGCTTCACTTGATTTAGCCAAAAGGCCAAGAAGTGATTGATTCATCTACTTGCTTCAGCAAGTTTAAAAAGAGCAAGTATTCATTCCCCATTTAATAAATATTCACTGAGTGCCTCCTATATGTCAGGCTCCATCCTAGGCATTCATTATGTTTGCAGCAGGACACAAAATGGTCAAACATCCCTGCCTTCATGATGCTTACCTTCTAGAAGGGGAAGACAGACAAAAAGCAAGTGAATTATATAATGCGTGGATAGTGACAAGTGGTTTCAAAAACCAAAACAAACAAGGAAGTAAGAGTTGAAGGAAAGGTTGCAGTTTTGCAGAAAGTGGTCAAGGAAGCTCTCGCTGAAAACAAAGACCCAACAGAAGGAGCTGTGCAGACCAAAAAGTCCCATAAAGAGCCTGGGGACCAGGTCTTCACTAAAAGTCCTCTACAACCCCCAGTAGCATTTTCTGTAATAAAAGGCCTCCCATGAACCCTCAAACTGTCTGCCCTGGCTGGGCACGATGGCTCACACCTGTAATCCTAGCACTTTGGGAGGCTGAGGTGGGTGGATCACCTAAGGTCAGGAGTTTGAGACCAGCCTCACCAACATGGCAAAACCCCGTCTCTACTGAAAATACAAAAATTAGCCGGGCATGGTGGCACGCACCTGTAGTCCCAGCTACTCCGGAGGCTGAGGCAGGAGAATTGCTGGTGGGGAGGGGGCAGAGGTTGCAGTGAGCTGAGATTGCCCCACTTCACTCCAGCCTAGGTGAAAGAGCGAAACTCTGTCTCAAAACAAAACAAAACAAAACAAAACAAACAAACAAAAAACTGTCTGCCTTAAGGTTAAGGGAATGGAAAGAAAGCAAACTCAGGATAAGTTTCCCTTCTTTTTTTCTCACCTTCCTACCTCAACGGTTTTCTGTTCATCTGTGGCCAAAGACTCAGAAAAATCTGTATGGAAGATAAACAACTCTTGCACAAAATCAGAGGGGTGTGTGACTGAGATATAGTGGGTTCTGGTGGAAACTGCACTGTTGACTGTTCTCCCACGACATGAAAGTAAAAGCAGACACTTTGTCTGAATTGTCAGAAAATGGGTCTCGTTTTGTCACCTCCTAAGATGCCCAGCAAGGAGATCTGAACTCCAAGTGTCAGGGACCTTCCCGCAGAGGGGCTGGCCTCATGTGCGCAGCAACAAGGAACTGCTCAGTGGAACCCCAGTATCACTTCCCCACAGAAGTTACAAAAATACCTATTTTTTTTCCTCATTGCATCCATTTTTAGGTAAAGAATTTTAACTGTTTGGGGTTCGTTACTTCACACTTAAGAAATCTACAAACCACAGGAAATGAAACTTGACTAAATGCAGATGACACAGACAGCCAACTCCGAAAATGTGCTGGGCTCCACTCAGTTCTAGGTGACCTTTAGCAAAAAGAGGGTGTTCTGATGAAACCCTTTGACCATAACCAACAGCCTCCAACTTACAGGATTCTCCCCTCGTATGACCAAGTGGTGTAATCTTTGAGGCCCTGGCAGCACAGGTTGAGTGCAACCTAAAAGCGAATAAGGATTCCACAAGGTCTTCTGGAATGGTACACTTATTGGAAAGTTGTTTCAGCATTCAAAAAAACCTGGCCTGTTTCTAAAGCAATGCATGGCTTAAGAGGAATGGCAAATTGAAGCCAACATTTTTCAAACACATTTCACGTAAAAAAAAAATGGCCACTAGAAAGAATGCAAATTTTCAAAAAGAATTATCTCAAGAAAGCATGGTTGGCCCATTCATCCATCTCCCTGCCCACAAGAGAATGAATGAATGAAGACAAGATGTGCCACCTCTGAAAGACTGTTAATCTCCCTCTCTCTATAAAAGTGGTACTATGTAATTTGTACTCATTTGGTTACAAATAAAATTAGTAAGTGAAGGATCCGTAGTTTCTGTATGTCACCTACAAACCTGAGTCTTTGTGCTAAAATTGTTCAAATGTTCAATTGAATCTTATTCAATACCAATGCTTTTGTATATTGCATGTGGTATATGTGCATGGTGCTTGGCTTGTTCTGAGAGCCATTTGGTGGAATAAGAAGAGAGTAAATGAAGCCTCATTCTAGAACTTTCTTTCTAAAGTAAAAAGGCAGAGCAACCCATAGAAGGCTCTAGAAAAGGAACACATACCATGGAAAGGCAAAAAGGAAAGAGATGCTACCCAGGTCATGAGGTTTGGATTTGTGTCCTTCCCCAAACCTCATGTCAAATTGTAACCCCCAATGTTGGAGGAGGGGCCTGGCGGGAGGTGACTGGATCATGTGAGTGGATTTTCCCCTGTTCTTGTGATAGTGAGCTCTCACTAGATCTGGTTGTTTAAAAGTATGTAGCACCTTCTACTTCGCCCTCTTCCTCCTTCTCCAGCCATGTAGGACCTGCCTACTTCCCCTTCACCTTCCGCCATAATTGTAAGTTTCCCAAGGCCTCCCCAGCCATGCTTCCTGTACAGCCTGCAGAACTGTGTTCCAATTAAACCTCTTTTCTTTATAAATTATCCCGTCTCAGGTAGTTCTTTACAGCAATGCAAGAACAGAGTAATTCACCAGAAAAGTGTGATGGTTGATTCTCTGTGTCAAATTGACTGGGCTAAGGGGTGCCCAGATTAAACATTATTTCTGGATGTGTCCAAGACAGTGTGTCCAGATGAGATGAACATCTAAATCAGTAAACTCAGTGAAGCTGATCACCCTCCCCAATGTAGGTGGGCATTACCCAATCTGTGGAGGGTCTGAATAGAACAAAAGGGGAAAGGGGGAGGAATTCACTCCTTCTGCTTTCCGTGTGACTGCTTGAGCTGGGACATCAGTCTTCCCTGCCCTTGTTCCAGAACTGACACCATTGGCTCTCCTGGTTCTCAGGCCTTTGGACTTGGACTAGAATTTCACCACTGGGGCTCTTGGATCTCGAGTCTGTAGAGGGCAGATCGTGGGATTTTTCAGCCTCCAAAATCATGTGAGCCAATTCCTCATAATAAATCTCCTTCTATATCTATGTCCCAGTGGTTCTGTTTCTCTGGAGAACTCTGACTAGTTCAGGAAGAGAATGATTTTGGTTTGGCAGCTGCTGAGACATGAGGCATAAGCCCAGGTGAGAACAGGTAAACCAGTGACATCCCTGTCCTCAGCAACTTCGAATAACTGGCTCACCCTCAGAGAGTCACATAGTGGGGCTTCAAATTGTGCCTTCTCGCTGACATGCAGTTCTCTCTGTCTGTGGCATTGTGGCCTTTCCCTTGTCACTATTAGTAAAGCATCTTTGTTTTAGTCTCTATTATCAGAACAGCATCCTGACCACATCATAGGAACTCTTAAGTATGGAAAATTTTCCTCTGCAGAGTCTCCACCCAGTGTATCACCATTACCTCATTCTTCCTTCTCCCTATGTGGAGTTATAAACATAGCCCAGGTTCAGTTTTTTATATGTTCTTTATTTTTGCATTGAATATTATATAGAAGGGATTGCAACGCATCTTTAAAATGGCACCTTGCAATAAAGAACCTCACCTCACTTTTAAATAGACATAATCCCTGCTTTTGGGGAGCACACAGTCTAACGGAGTCTTCATTGACTGCTCCCATCATTCAGGGCCTTCTATGCTCAGGTGGAGAAAGTGACCAACCATGCTGTGTAACTGCTGCTGGAGGCAATTCTCCCTTCATCTGACCTCTGACCTGTCTTTTTTTTTTTTTTTTTTTTTGGAGACAGGGTCTCACTCTGTCACCCAGGCTGGAGTGCAGTGGCACAATCATGGCTCATTGCAGCTTCGACCACCTGGGCTCAAGTGATCCTCCCATATCAGCCTCCCCAGTAGCTGGGACCACAGGCATGCACCACCATGCCCAGCTAATTTTTTAATTTTTTTGTAGAGACTGGGTCTCACCATGATGCCCAGGTTGATCTCTGTCCTTCTTTACCTGTTTGTTGATGTTTAAAATCCCTTTCATAACCAACACATCTTCTCATTTCATAAGTAGATCTGAGGCTTAACATACCAATAGGCTGAGAGAGGTGACACAGTGCACCAATGTGTATGTGCCTGAGTGCATGCCCTTCTGATGATACAGAAACTGGGAAGCGAAGGTGTAGAGGAGGGAACCCCACTGTGATGGTTAATATTGAGTGTCAACTTGATTGGATTGAAGGATGCAAAGTATTGTTTCTGGGTGTGTTGGTGAGGGGGTTGCCAACGGAGATTAACGTTTGAGTCAGTGGATTAGGAGAGGCAGACCCACCCTCAATCTGGGTGGGTACCATCTAGTCAGCTGCCAGCATGGCTAGAATAAAAGCAGGAAGAAGAAAGAGGAAAGAGCAGACTTGCTGAGTCTTCCGGTCTTCATCTTTCCCCCGTGCTGGATGCTTCCTGCCCTTGAACATTAGACTCCAAGTTCTTCAGCTTTTGGACTCTTGGCCTTACACCAGTGGTTTGCCAGGGGCTCCCAGGCCTTCGGCCACAGACTGAAGGCTGCACTGTCGGCTTCCCTACTTTTGAGATTTTGGGTTCGGACTGGCTTCCTTGCTCCTCAGCTTGCAGAAGGTCTATTGTGGGACCTTACCTTGTGATCATGTGAGTCTATACTCCTCAATAAATTCCCCTTCATATATGCATCTATTCTATTAGTTCTGTCCCTCTAGAGAACTCGACTAATACACTCACTGAGGAGGCTTGGAACATAGAAAGTGCAGGTGTGAAAAGAAGGTAAACTTCGTCTCCCCCATCCAAGTACTAACCAGGCCCAACCCTGCTTAGCTTCCGAGATCAGATGAGATTGGGTGCGTTCAGGGTGGTATGGTCATAGACGGTAAACTTCATCTCCCTGCAGAATCTGCCCAGCACTTCTCTTGCTGAAATGGGGTACCCATTGACAGCAAACCACAATGCATCACATGAAAAGGAACTTCTTATAAATGGGCTAATGTATCCATGAAGCTAGTATATCCCCAAAGTGACAAGGAAATGCTGCCTGATTCCGGGAAAGGCACTAAGGTTCCATCTTTCAATCACCTACTAAGAAAGGCCTCCAATGTATACAGACACAATTATCTGAGGGCAGAAGACAGTAACAATGGTGGTAAAGACAGAGCACACTCCTAACTGGTCTGTCATTATCACGTGGGTGGCTCCTACAAATATTAATACAAATTATAGAACTCAGGATGAAGTGTCAGATGCCCAAGAATTAGATCATCGGCCAAAAAAAAAAAAAAGGGCTGAACTCCAAGCAGGTATCACTTGGAATCCAATTTACAGTATTTGGGTTTTGCTTTATAAACACCCTGGCTGACGTGTCTCCCTTCACAAGTGAATTTCATCTCTAACCTTCAAGGCCCAGCTCTTATGGTGCATTCTCTTGAAAAACTTCCTGGATTCCTCCAGCTGGGTTTCTTTCACCTCCTTAGTGCTCCCTGGCCCCCTACTTATGTCTCTGTTTCAGCACATGCTATATTCTACCTTTTCTCCTAGCTCTCTGTGTTCATGTTTTAAAGGCTCTATTTGACTGAAGCTCTGTGAAGGCAAGACTTCCATAGTATCCTGCTTTCTCTAAAACTTACATTTTACTATTTAAAGGCTACCATTTCTCTATAACTCACATTTATTTGTCTAATGGCTGTATTTCTCACTTTCCATACATTCCATGAGGCATGGAGGCAAGTCTGTCGTATTTACCACTCTAAATACAGTCATGTGCCATGTAACAATGTTTTGGTTAACAGCAAACCACATATACAACAGCGGACCCATAAGATTATACTACTGTATTTTTTACTGTACCTCTTTTATGGTGAGATATGTTTAGATACACAAATACTTACCACTGTGTTATAATTGCCTACAATATCCAGTGTAATAACATGCCATACAGGTTTGTAGCCTGGAAGCAATAGGCTACATCATATAGCCTCAGTGTGTAGTAGGTTATACCATCTAGGTTTGTGTAAGTGCCCTCTATGATGTTCACACAATGACAAAATTGCCTAGTGACACGACACGTTTCTCAGAATGTATCCTCCTCCTCATTCTCAGATTCTTCACTATATAGCATAATTCCTATTACAATGTCTAGCACATAGTAGACATTCAGTAAAAGTTTTTTGAATGAATATAGTATATGTTCATACTTTTCAAATAATTTAGCAGACACAACTTACACCTAACAAGATTTTAAAGAATGGTTAATCAATATAGGAGATCTGGATAGAATGAACTACAACTAGAAACACAAGTACACCCAAAGCAAGATGCAATGCAAAGACACACATTTAGGAATAAATCCTGAATAAAGAAGAGGAGCTCTATAGCAAGCCCCAAAGTCAGCGGACCCAAGCATTTTTAAGAAATAATGAGAAACTGCATTTTCTGCTTGAAATTTCCACTTAGACAACAGCATTTTTAGGTGTTTTTGAAGAAGGTAAAGTAATAAGCCTTTTATTGTGTCAATAATGTAAAACCATACCTGCTGATCACAGATAAATTGGGATTCTAAATGTCTACCTACACTTCATTTGCTCTTTTCTGCAGAATTATTTTCAGGGAGGTGTCCAACTCCAAATGCATTTATTGAGGGAAATCTTTACCACTTTGCTGAATCTCTAGTAACACATACTGAGGGCCTAAGGAGCTGGGAACCCTAGCAGAATTTTTCAGAATGGGATGTCTAATTTCTCACCCTGAGGTGTCATAAAAGAACTCAGTAAAGTCATCTCATTTCTTAGAAAGTCTTTAGTGAGTAATGATGTCCTCCCAACGTGTGTGAACAAATGTTCTCAGAACATAGTGGGCACTATGCCAAGAGAGCAAATAAAAGCATTTATAACAGCAGCTGGGAAATTCAAAGCCTTTGAGTTGGCTGAATTTGCATTGATGCAGCAATGACCATCCTCCCAGCCTTCTTCTCTGGCTGAGAAATGAAAGATCAAGGGTAAATGTGCAAAAGTGGTACTCAGAGTCATTTTCAAAGGTATGATATGTAAGCTCCACCACTGCCCCTACTATGCCCCTATTATGAAAGTAGGCTTTCAAACTCCAATCTTCATTACAAGTATCATCAACCCCAAGGGGCCTTGTTTGATCCTGCTTCCCAATGCAAATTGAATTGCTCCTTCCTCAGTGTTCCCAGCAGAACTTTGATTATATAGATATCTTCACATGATTTCTCATATTGCGAACATAATTTGTTGTCTTGAGGGCAAGTGCCATGTCATATTTTTTTTCATATCACAGAAATCTAAAATAGCATAGTGTTGGCCTATGTCAAACCTACCCCACCTATACCCCCACTACAGACAGTAAGAGAGTGTCTTGCCCATAATGGACATGAGGGAGTCACTTAACAAAAATTTACTGAATTACTACTATGTACCAGGCACTGTCCAAGGTGCTAGGGATGCCATTAAACAAGACTGGTAATGTCCCTGCTCTCTAAGAGACAATATTGTAATAAACCACAGATTAACAGAAAGATTATTTTGGATTGTGTATTAGGCCATTCTCCTGCTGCTACAAAGAACTGCAATAGACTGGGTAATTTAAAAAGGAAAGAGGTTTAATTGACTCACAGTTCTGCAGGGCTAGGGAGGACTTGGGAAACTTACAATCATGGTGGAACCAGAAGGAAGCATGTCCTTCTTCACATGACGGTAGCAAGGAGAAGTGCAGAGTGAAGTGGGAACAGCCCCTTATAAAACCATCAGATCTCATGAGAACTCACTCACTATCATGAGAACAGCATGAGGGTAACTGCCCCCATGATTAAATTACCTCCTACTGCGTCCCTCCCACAACACATGGGGATTATGGGAACTGCAATCCAAGGTGAGATTTGGGTGGGGACACAGAGCCAAACCATAACAGATTGGAATGAGAATCATGAAAAAAAAAATGTGTAATGGGATGAAGAGTGATTTGGAAGAATGCCAAGATGGTTGGGAATGTTTTCTCTGGGACAGGACATTTGAACTGAGCCATCTGTACAAGTATCTGCAAGGGGAGAGTGTCTCAGGAAGAGGCACTAAATTAAAGCAACGTTGGTAATTGATGGGGGTACAGGGAACTTGGGAGGGGATGGGTATAGAGGAAAAGGGTGGAGCTGACTAATTGCTCATTGTGTCTCCTTCATCTATACCAGAGTAGGGTGCTACTTTTCCTCTCACTTTGCATACTCTTTTCATTACCACTTCCAATTTCTTAATTCTTCTCCCTAATTTCCATTAAAGTACAAGAACATGAGCCTTTGCCAGCAGCAAACACGTCTGGAGCCATCTTCTAACACCGAATCACATAAAACACCAAACTAAAACTAAAAGCCGTTGGTAAATAGAGGCTGAGAGTATTAAGATTTAGCTTTCATTATTATTAGGCCCATTCAACTAATGTTTATTTTATGACGATTACATCTCATTATCATTACAGATCTCAGTCATAAACTAAGTTATAAATTCACTCGTCATTTATTTCTTTCTACATTAACTCCTAGGGTGTCCTATTGTGGCATAAATCACTTTAGCGAAGCTGCATACTTGACCATACACAAACATAAAAAACACCCCAGCAAACTTATCTAAATAATGTTTTCCAAGATAATCATAAATATTTCAGTAAATAATGATACTTCTTAGTTTAGCGTTACTGAATTTGAAATTTTTTCATCATTATCATCATCTACTTCTTTGCAAGTGTTTGTTCATCAAGAACTGTAATCAATAAAAGAAAGAAGACAAAGAACAGAACGAGCTATTTTCTGCATCACAACCAGATTGTCCAGATGTCGTGCCTGGAATACATCACACGTGACATTTCTAGTCATGTTTCCAATCATTTGGAACATACAGGTTTTCCTTTGCAATCTGAAAAGCCTTAGGATGCTCCAAGCACTTCTGTCAGCAACAGCAGCCTGGAAAAGGAATCACATAGAATGTACTCTACCTGATGTCGTTTTCTGCTCCAGCTCGAGGCATTTAGGTTCTTCTCGAAATTCTTCTTCCTAAGCGCCAGCCCCACAAACCAGAAAAGCAGGGAGAAAGTAAAAATAATGCATTAATGTAAGGCGATACTTTTTGCAAGCCTACTAATTAATATGAGATCAACACTTGAAAAACTTAAACCACACCTTAAAGAACTGAGGTTTTGGACAAGCTACTACAAATCAACAATAAATGCCAAGTAGAGTAACTACAGGGGCGTTGGGCGACACAACTCCAGGGTGCTATTCACATGGTAGTGTCTATGCATGTTGTCCCTGGAGTGGTGCAACCCAGGGGGCCCCTGTGACTAACACATTTGAAGGCACCCGTGACTTAGAAATGATGGTGACGGGGTTTTTTTTGTTTGTTTTTGGTTTTTTGGGGTTTTTTTGGTGGAGTCTCACTCTGTCACCAAGCTGGAATGCAGTAGCACGATCTCGGCTTACTGCAACCTCCAACTCCCTCGTTCAAGTGATTCTTCTGCCTCAGCCTCCTAAGTAGCTAGGATTACAGGCACGCACCACCAAGCCTGGCTGATTTTTTTTGTATTTTTAGTAGAGACGGGGTTTCACCATGTTGGCCAGCATGGTCTCGATCTCCTGACCTCATCATCTGCCTGCCTTGGCCTCCCAAAGTGCTGGGGTTACAGGCGTGAGCCACCACACCAGGCCAGGTTTTTCATAAAATAGAAATGCCACCAGCATGGTTGAACAAAGAGAATTATGTTTTGTTTTTCATCATTCAAGGAACTGATTTCATGTACTTTTGAAAGTTCCATCATTATTCACAGTTATATTTTTATCTCTAAGAAGGTAGGTGTACACATTCTTGTCTGAGTCCTGGTATGATATTCTTTAATGACAATGGTTGTCACTGCCGTAACACTGATAAAAGTAGACCCCATTAGAAATGAGGGAGATAAATTAAGAGGAATATTTAAATGATCCTTCTCTAATTTTGCCTGCAAGATGACTTTACGCCAATTAATTTATTTGTTTTTCCCTTCATTAAACAAATATTTGATGAGTGTCTGCTACGGGCTATTTCTGTGGGATCTTAACCTTTAGGCAGGATACCTTCTCACATCCCTTGAATTATACTGCAGGAAGTTACCTACTCAGCTTCCTTCCTAGCCTGGCAGGAAGGCTACTGTGCTTACTTTGTTCTTTCTAAGAATTTAGCCCAATAGAAGATATGCTAGACCATAGTAAAGTATATGGGTGTAGGGTTCCATAAATAAAAACTGGGGCTATTCTATAACCACAGTGAAAAAATTGAATTCAAAAACTGGTATTATTCATTATAGGAATACTCTCTCAAATTTGCCCTGAGTTTGCCAGTTCTTGGTAATATCTCACCTGGATTAGAACCCACCAGACTCTAGAGCTCAGGTAGTAAGATAAAGAAAGGTCCAGGCCAGTTGTGGTTGCTGACACCTGTAATCCTAGCACTTTGGGAGGCCGAGGCGGGTGGATTGCCTGAGCCCAGGAGTTCAACACCAGCCTGGGCCATATGGTGAAACCCCATCTCTACAAAAAATACAAAAAAATTAGCTGGGTGTGGTTTTGCCTGCCTGTAAATCCAGCTACTCGGGAGGCTGCGGCAGGAGAATCACTTGAGCCTGGGAGGTGGAGGTTGCCGTGAGCTGAGATTGCACCACTGTACTCCAGCCTGGGCCACAGAGCGAGACTCTGTGAAAAAAAAAAAAAGAAAAATAAAGGAAGAAAGAAATGTCCTTTTCGAAGGAAATCAGTATATCAAAGGGATATCTGCACGCCCATATTTATTTGAGCACTATTCACAAAGATATGGAATCAACTATCAACTTGAACATCCATTGCCAGATAAATGGATAAATAAAGAAAATGTGGTAAATATACACAATGGAATACTATTTGGCCATAAAAAAAAGAATGAAACTCTGTCATTTGCAGCAACATGGATGAAACTGGAAGTTATTAAATGAAATAAGCTAGGCATGGAAAGATAAATATCTGTTTGCCTTTCTCATATGTTCTTATTCTTGTTGCATGTTCTTACTCATATGTGGGAACTAAAAACATTGGTCTCATGGAAATAGAAAGTAGAATGATAGTTACCAGAGTCAGGAAAGGGTGTGGTGTGGGGAATGAAGAGAGGTTGGTTAATGGTTACAAACATACAGCTAGATAGAAGCAATACATTCCAATGTTCATAGCGGAGCAAGGTGACTACAGTTAACAACAATGTATTGCATATTTCAAAGTAGCTAGAAGAGAGAACTTGAAATGTTCCCAATACATAGAAATCATAAATACTTGCATAATGGATATCCTAAATGCCTTGACTTGATCATCACACATTCTATGCATGTAAAAAAAATCACAAGTACCCCATGAATATGTAAATATTATGTATCAATAAACATGTTTTTAAAAAGAAATGTCTTTCTTAATTCATAAAAACTGGTTTCATTAAATTGCCATAATTATCAACTTAGAAGTGAATTGATTTCACCTGTGTTGGGAACAAATGTTTTTCCAGAGATCAAAAATCACCTCCAAATATTCATCATCAGAGACCATTTCTAAAAATGTGTCCTACTTTTAAAACCCATGGAATAGTATTGGCATAAGCAATTTGGGTAAATAAGGCCTCAGTTCAATTATCTCAAATGTATGTGTTGTAAGAAATTTTAATGAAAATTGCCTCCAAAATTACATATTTGAAGTGGGTATGAATTAATAGTATACCAAAGAAGGTGTAAATAACAGAAAAGCCCCATCACACAGCAAATAAATGCAGTAAGTCATTTCTTGTTTCACAAGGCCTGACGGAACAGTATATAATGAAAACATGAGGAATTATTTTATAATACAGCCACAGGGGAAGTCTCTTGAGAGGCCAAAATAATCCAAATAAAGTCATTTTCAAGATGAAAAGACTCTCCCCTTTGAGCCAGTAAGATTGTTTACTTTTTTATTGCTCTGAATTCCGGAACTGTGAAATAACATAGCCCTTTAGCTCTTCTCCAAACATATTTATTACTCCATCTTAAATAGCCCCTCCCTAAGGTTTCCCTTTGACTAGTAAGAGTTGCAAAGTCCCGCAACAATCTGCAGAGGGAAGGATGTTGGAAATGCTCTTGGTTGGAGAGCTTTCAGCGCAGAATAAACAAGCATCTGTCCTCACTAGTATAAACTATGTTCTATTTAGAGAAAAGAAGCTGAGCTCCTTCAATTCTTGTGTCTCTTCTCTTCAGCCCAAGTCTGCAATTTGCTGAATGCGTTCGTAGTGGCTTTTTCCCAGCAAAGCTAGAATAAAATGACAACAGTCCAACTGTAGTAGACATCTGTTGATTTTGCTGCCTAGTACTCACTGACTCACTATCTAGTAAGTGTGTCCTGATTTCCTCTTTAAAGCCATCTCATCCCATCTCATCCCACTCTTAAAGAACTGTGGTTTTCTGTGCTCCGTGAAACCGACTCCTTCCCCACCATCCCACTCCAGGGGTGCAACATATGACCCAGGCCCACGCCCATCAGTCTGCTGCATTTCCCTCTGATTGGTAGAGCGGTCATGTTGTTCCAGGACTGTTCCTTAGTTCAGCTAAAGACAGAGTTCTTTGTCCCATGGCCACGAAAATTAAGGCTTGCAGACAATTTGAAAAGGCTCGCCAACAATTTGAATGGTGAGTAAAACAGGGTTTTATTGGGTGAAAAGGAAGAAAAGGGGGAAACAGGGACTCTTACTAGGTCAGAGTCCCTGCTACAACCCTTCCTGTTGGAATCCCAGGTTACACACAGGAAGAGGAGGGGCCAGGCTCCTCCCTGATGCAAATGGCACGAGCTTCCCGAGGCTCCACCCCAAGTGGGCAGGCTGGTTGGAGGTTTTCTGGGGACCCCCTCCCATCTCGCTGTCTGAATGTGACCCACTCAGGGTTAGTGAGACCTAATGAGATTTTTCTCTGGACTTCTGGGAAAATGACTCCTGTTCTTATCCACTGGCCCTGAAACCAGAGACAGGGGTTGCAGCTGCTACTGTAGGCACCACCTTGTTATCACGTGCGGCTGAAACTGAAGCCCACACAAAGGAAGGCAGAGCCAAGAGATGCTCCAATGCTTTCTTCTGTTGATATCAACTAAGCCCCAAATTCAGCCACGCCTGAAGCAAGATTAACCCTGGACTTTTCCGCATAAGCCAGCTAATACACTCCCTTTTATTTAAAACAAAAACAAACAAACAAAAAAACTCTATTTCTTTTTAAATCAAACTGATTCCTATCAAGTTTTCTGTCACTTCTAAAAGAATGAGTCCTAATTGATACACCAGTGTAAGAACTCCAGCTCTGGGAAATCAGGAGTCAGGCATGCATTGGTTCTGTACATTGGTTCTGTACCTCCCCTGCCATCATGAGTTTTTTTCTTTCTTTTTCTTTTTATTTTTTTATTTATTTATTTTTGAGGCAAAGTCTTGCTCTGTTGCCCAGCAATGGCGTGATCTCGGCTCACTGCAGCCTCCACCTTCCAGGTTCGAGCGATTCTCCTGCCTCAGCCTCCCGAGTAGCTGGGATTACAGGCACCTGCCACCATGCCCAGCTAATTTTTGTATTTTAGTGGAGACGGGATTTCACCATGTTGGTCAAGCTGGTCTCAAACTCCTAACCTCAGTTGATCTGCCCGCCTCGGCCTCCCAAACTGCTGGGATTACAGGCGTAAGCCACTGTGCCCGGCCCCATCATGAGTTTTACAATGCTAATTAAATCAAATGTGACCATGATGATGTACCAAGAAGGTACTATTAAAATTTGTCAAACAAATGGACTTTTCATTTACAGTCATGTGTTGTCACTTTACAACATGAATATGTGTTTGTTTGTGTTTCTAAACATAGAAAAGGTACAGTAAAAAGACAGTTTATAACCTGATGGGACCTCCATTCTATATGGAGTCTGTTGCTGACTGAAACATTATTATATGGCTCATGACTGTGTTTTCCTTGAGGACTAATCCCAAGATGCCTCATTGAAAGGGCATGTGAAACCACACTAAGTCTATACTTAGGGAGTTCAAGGTAAGATTTTGGTACAAATTAGTTTCTTTTCCTAAGGTTCACCTGATTGAACATTAGTAGAAATAAAGAAAGAAGGAAGGAATAAAAAAACTTAAAAACACGAACCAAATACCTTCACCAATGTACATCAAGTCATTTTCCTTTGGCCTCATAGTTGGCAACATTGGGAGTTAACATTTCACTCGAGGGCAGCAAGTTTAGAAGCAAAAAGGTAGTTTGTTGGAGACAGAAATAGAATTCCTGACCAATAATTAAAGAGGCTTGGTTCCATTCTTTTAAATGGACACATAATAATCATACATATTTATGTGTACGTGTGATATTTCAATACATGTATACATGTGAAATGAGCAAAGCAGGGTAATTAGCCTGTCCATCACCTCAAACATCCATCATTTCTTTGTGTTGGGAACATTCAATATCTGTTCTTCTAGCTATTTGAAAATATACAATAAATTATTGTTAACTAGAGTCACCCTGCAGTGCTATAGAACACTAGAAACTATTCCGTCTATCTGGCTGTAATTTTGTACTCATTAACCAACCTCTCCCTATTCTTCCTTCCCCCTACCCTTCCCAGCCTCTGGTAACCACTGTTCTCCTCTCCACTTCCATGATACCAACTTTCTCAGCTCTCACATATGAGTCAGAACATGTGGTATCTGTCTTTCTGTGTCTGGCTTATTTCACTTAATATAATGTCCTCCAGGCTCATCTATGTTGCTGCGAATGAAGGATTTTATTCTTTTTTTAAATGTCTGAATGGTATTCTATTGTATAAGTGCCACATTTTCTTTACCCCTTCATCTGTTGATAGACGCTCAGGTTGATTCCATATCTTTGCTATTGTGAATAGTGCTGCAATAAACACGAGAGTGTAGATATCTCTTTGACATGCTGATCTCCTTCCCTTTGGATGCATACCCAGCAGTGGGATTGCTGGATCATATGGTCGTTCTATTTTTAGTTTTTGGAGAAAACTTCATACTGTTTTTCATAACGGCTGTACTGTAGGAGTTCCCCTTTCTCCGTATCCTTTTCGGCGTTTGTTATTTTTTTGTCTTCTTGATAATCGCCATTTGAACTGGGGTGAGATGATATCTCATTTTGGTTTTGATTTGCATTTTCCTGATGATTAGTGATGTGGAGCATTTTTTAAATATACTTGGCTATTTGTACGTCTTCTTTTGAGAAATGCCTATTCCAATCTTTTGCCTATTTTTTAATCAGATTATTTGTTTTTTGCTTTTGCTTTTTGTTTTGTTTGTTTGCTGTTATTTGCGTTCCAAGTGTCTCTAGAAAAAGAGGGCATCCACATGCAGAAGAATGAAGGTAGACCCCTATCTCTCACCAGATCCAAAAATCAACTCAAAATGCATCAAAGACTTAAACGTAAGACCCGAAGCTATGAAACTAGCAGAAGAAAACATAGGGAAAACACTTCAGCACATTGGTCTAGGCAAAGGTTTTATGGCTAGTACCTCAAAAACAGTCAACAAAAGCAAAAATAGACAAATGAGATTATATCAGACTCCAAAGCTCCTGCACAGCAAAGGAAACAATCAACAGAATGAAGTGACAACCTGCAATTTGGGAGAAAATATTTGCAAACTATTGATCTGACAAGAGATTAACCTCCAGAATATACAGGGGCTGTGTTTTTAAAACCCCTTCTGAGCATTGCTCCCTGGGGATGGAGTCCTTCAAATTGCTTATGCACCCTTTATAATGTAAAACCACCACTTTGTTTTTCTCTGCAGTCTAGAGAGACATGTGTTTGCCAGTCCTATCCTCTCCCTGAACTAGGACATTTAGAATGCAGTTCCTTAGGTGGATGTTAGAAGGGCTGGAGCACTTAGCATAAGTACAAAATCCTCCCAGACTGATGACAGGTTAATAATTGTCTCGTTAACTCCCCAAGCAAGTTAATTAGAAGCCAGGCCACCACGTAGCAACTACAGGTATGTTTTGTAAACTCCTTCCAAGGGGAAACAGAGTTGTTTGTTTTGTTTTGTTGAGACAGGGTCTCTCTCTTGCTCTGTTGCCCAGGCTGGAGTGCAGTGGTACAATCTTTACCCACTGCAGCTTCAACCTCCCGGGCTCAAGTGATCCTCCCACCTCAGCCTCCTGAGAAGCTGGGGCTATAGGCATGCAGCACCACACCTGGCTAATTTTCATAATTTTTTTTTTGTAGAGACAGGGTTTTGCCATGTTGTGCTCCCAAAGTGCTGGGATTACAGGCATGAGCCATTGTGCTTGTCCACCTATGTTTTTAAGCCCCTTCTCTGCACTGATTTAAGCCCCTTCTCTGTGCTGACCCCAGTGGTATAAATTCTCTGAAAATACTTGCATGCCCATATTAAACTGCTAGATTTTTTTCCTACACATGTGTATCTAATCCCCTCTGTTCTTGTGTTCGGTGCATTAAGTGTTAAATCATGGGGAAACAGGATTAGGGCCCTTCATGTGGGGCTCAGACCATCCTCTCCACGGGAATAAGCTGGGCGTTGGGAACTCCTTTCCCAATTTTATGGCACCGTGGTCAGGGTGCATACTGGGCCCAAGTGTGCCCCAGTTTTCCTATCTATCTGATATCAACATTTTCTCATTTGTCTGGTGGATAGGTGTCTCTCAACTGGTCTCTGACTTTCTGAGGAAATGGATCTGTGGGTAGATGCTTATTTGGTGCATCTATCCCTGGAGGGAGGTCAGCAGCTTTCTGCTCCATTATATTCCTGATATCATCCAAGGCCTGGTTCCATTTGTCTCCACCTGTTGCAACAAGCCTATGACCGATTAATGGCCTCAACTTCCTTCATTTGGAAAATGGGTCCCAAAGGAGACCCAACCCTTTCCAAGACAATTGAATTTTAATTTTAAATAAATGTTTCCCTATCATGAAACATTTAAAGAGTTTTCAGATTCTTTCTATTAGGAGCCATATAACAAAGAAAACATCTTTCAGTGGATAGCTTTTTATTTTTTCTCATTTCAAATAATTCTGGATTAGAGTCTCAAGGGTAGGATTCTGTTTCAAAGGACATAGGTGTCTTTGAGGCTCTTGATGTAGATTCAAAATTACCCCCCAAAATGTTTCAGCAAGTTAATGTGTTAAAGTGCAGCAGTCCCATTACAGCTTCTCCAGCAGCCCGGTACAGTGAATCACGCCTGGAATCCCAGCATCTTGGGAGGCCAAGGTAAGAGGATCGCTTGAGCCCAGGAGTTCAAGACCAGCCTAGGCAACATAGTGAAAGCCTGTCTCTGCAAGTAATAAAAAAATTAGCCAGATGTGATGGTGCACACCTGTAGTCCCAGCTACTTGGGGGGCTGAAGTGGGAGGATCACTTGAGCCTGGGGAGGTCAAGGCTTCAGTGAGCCAAGATCATGCGACTGCACTCCAGTCTGGGTGACAGAGCAAGACTCTGTCTCAGAATCAAAAACAAAAACAAAAACAAAACAAAACAAAAAAGCTTATCTAGCAGCAGCATCTAATTACACATTTTGATGGATATGAAGAGTCTCTTACTGGAGGTAATTTTAGAACCCAATATCCAACACCCACCATATTCCAGTACCAAGAGTCTTCCATACTGTGTTGCATTGCTACTAATAAAAATGTGTTTAATTTTCCAGGGAATCTCTTATATAAGCCATCTGTAGCCCACTAAATTACATATTCTTCCAGAGCAAAAACGGTGCTTCCCTTTTCAAGCTTCATTCAGAGTCTACACTCTGTCTTAACAGGTGTTTATTAAACAATTGTTAAATGAATTCACTTGTTTACCCACTTTGTATCTTTGTTTCATGGCCAACATAGTAATACATCCCACAATAAAAATTCAAACATTATTGCTTCTAGTAACACAGATAAGTCAGAAATGCCTCCAAGAAAGCTTTCTGAAGCAGCCCCGCCTCCGTCTGAAGCTCTACCCCATTCTATCTTTAAAGTATTCTATTAACTAAAATGACTTGAGTGCTTGCAGTATGTCAGAGAAACTGCACTGTATATGTGCACTTAATCCGTAACAACCCTCTGTGCAGGTAATCTTATTAATTATTGGAGGAGTTAGTAATTCACCCTGTCGTGGATGCTGTGATGTGGCACCTGAAAAAGTTGTTCTCTGTAATATTTATTCTCAAAGCTGCAAGAAACGCTGTTGACAGATAGCTCTCAGCTGTCAGCCACCCGGGTGATTGCTGCAGGGAGTCAGCATCCACTGACTTGGTTGACATGAAAGCAGAGAGGCCTGGTCCCCTCACTCCAACCCAGGACAACTCTAACAGCTCTCCTTTCTCCAGAGCTCTCCGTGAAGTTGGCTGAAGCCTTCATCAAGACTTTATTGTAGCCCAATGCCTCCCTCTGCCCGATCCTGCCCCTTTCCCTCCTCTTTCTATCCACAAGGGTTGATCCCAGGAGCATTCCCTAATCAACATTACAGCTGCTACTCTCCATTTCCCAGTGGCCTTTCCAGGAACTCATCAACACAGCCAAAGTCATGCTTCTCAAAAACGACAAAAAGGAGATTCAAACCCAGGCCTACTCGGCTCTCAAACCCGTGATATAAAGCAGTACGCTAAACTCTCTCCCTAATCCCAATGCCTCTCTCTTTTTAAAGCTACAGGTACCTGGCCGGGCGCGGTGGCTCGATCCTGTAATCCCAGCACTTCGGGAGGCCGAGGTGGGCAGATCACGAGGTCAGGAGATCGAGACCATCCTGGCTAACACAGTGAAACCCCGTCTCTACTAAAAATACAAAAAATTAGCCGGGCGTGGTGGCGGGCGCCTGTAGTCCCAGCTCCTCGGCAGGCTGAGGCAGGAGAATGGCGTGAACCCGGGAGGCGGAGCTTGCAGTGAGCAGAGATGGCGCCACTGCGCTCCAGCCTGGGCGACAGAGCGAGACTCCGTCTCAAAAAAAAAAAAAAGAAAAAAAAAAAGCTACAGATACCTGAACCCCACACCCAGAGATTCTGATATGGTTAGTGTGGGTTGGTCAGTGACTAACCATCTTAACTTGCTCAGGACTGAGGGGTTCCCCAGGAGGCAGGACTTTCAGAGCTAAAACCAGGAAAGTCCTGGGAAAACGGGGGCAAGTTGGTCACCCTAATTGGGGCGTGTCTTTGGTGTCTGTAATTTCAACAAGCTCTTTGGATGTTTCTGGTGCATTCTAAAGCATTAAAAAGCGGTGTATTGATAAAAAGAAGTCCTAATGATGGGCGAGTGTTGTTAAACGGCCATCATCAAACTCTATTCTGTGTTAGGCACTGTCTTTCCAGGGCAATCTGTTTATTAGATACTATCATCCCCATTTTACAGATGAGGAAACTAAGGTCAGGGAAATCATGGAACTTGCCCAAGGCCACACAAGCGAGTAAGTGCTGGAACCTGAGGACAAGCCTAGGTGGTCCGGAGTCTGTGCTGACAAACCCTACCCCACGCTGAATCCAAAATGACTTATTCTCTCTAAATTTCCTCCTCTGGAGATGGAGAGAATAATATTTCTGCCCATGGGTGGTTGTTGTTAGGGTAAAATAAGGTAACGAAGTACCTCCTTTGCACCTCCCAGAGTGAATACATATTATGTTCCCTTCCTTTCTTCCTCGGTGGGATGGTGGGTATGTGTTTTCTGTCCATCGAACACTAAGAAGAGGATTAGAGCTGTTTCCTGATTGTATACACAACTTTCAGCAAAACTGACTCAAGGAAAAACTCACTTTAAGTCACTACACATTGACCGAGAAACTTCCATGTTCATGGCATTCTGCTAGGAAACGCAGGGGACACTGCAGTGAACAAACCTAATTCAGGACCTCCAGAGACTCATCAACAAAGAGGAGAGATGGATTACGTGGATCTCAGTCTTCCTGGGAAAAGAAAAATCCTAATGCTAACAAATAGCTTCCTCTCCTCTCCTCTCCTCTCTCTGTTCGTCTCCCTTTTCTTCTCTCTTCTTCATGGAAGGGTGGAACATGCACGATAAATAGGAAAAAGAACTTCAATATGAGAACCTGAGAGAAAGAGAGTTTGACTAGCATGTTGGAAAGAGAGAAGGTGACAGAAATCACATCAGCTCTTCTGTGTCCTCAGCCCTCATGTTCTGGGTGAGTCCCTGGTGAAAACAAGCGTCTCCAGGCCTCATCACACAGAAGAGCTTAGGTGGCAGACACGTCCAGTCAATTCTAAAACATGCTGAGTGATTCTTGTTTTAAGAAATTAACACGGCAGATACAACTATTGTGAAAAGTGCCAAGAACTCCAGAGTAAGTGAGCAGAGAGGGAAGCAGAGCCTGCTGGCATCCCACAGGGGTGCTGGAAAGGATGTGGGCCTTGGAGTTAGAGAGACCGAGGTTCAAATCCCAGTCCTGCCATGCAGGAACTGTGTGAGCCTCAGTTTCATCATAAAAAAGTCAAGGTAATTTGTTTTCCTTTTTTTTTGGAGAGAGGGGCTCACTGTATTGCCCAGGCTGGAGTGCAGTGATGTGATCATAGCTCATTGCAGCCTTGACCTGCTGGGCTCAAGCGATCCTCCTACCCCAGCCTCCCGAATATGTGGGACTACAAGCACACACCACCAAGCCTGGCTAATATTTTTATTTTTTTTGTAGAAACAGGGTCTCACTATGTTGTCCAGGCTGGTCTTGAACTCCTGACCTCAAGCAATCCTTTTGCCTTGGCCTCCCAAAGTGCTGGGATTACAGGCATGAACCACTGGACCTGGCAAAAAAAAGTTGAGGTTATACTTAATGTCCTAGCAGGATTTCTGTGAAGATGAAACAAGGTGATGTATGTAAAACTACTTCCCTAATCACTGTGATTGTGAGATAACGGGACTATCATCTGCCTGACTAGCAGCCTTTCACCCGCTTCTGGTAAAAGTTGCTACCCCCTGGACATAAGGATGAACCCAGGCAAGATGACAAAACCGAATTCAAGCTAAGGTGTTGTGATGGTTAATACTGAGTGTCAACTTGATGGAATTGAAGGATGCAAAGTATTGTCCCGGGGTGTGTCTGTGAGGGTGTTGCCAAAGGAGATTAACATTTGAGTCAGTGGACTGGGAAAGGCAGACCCACCCTCAATCTGGTGGGCACCATCTAATCAGCTGCCAGCACAGCTAGAATAAAAGCAGGCAGAGGAACAAGGAAAGACTAGACTGGTTCAGTCTTTTGGACTCCATCTTTCTCCCGTGCTGGATGCTTCCTGCCCTCAAACATCGGACTCCAAGTTCTTCAGCTCTGGGACTCGGACTGGCTTCCTAGCTCCTCAGCTTGCAGACGGCCTATTGTGGGACCTCACCTTGTCATCGTGTGAGTCAATACTCCTTAATAAACTCCCCTTTATATGTTCAGCAATCCTATTAGTTCTGTCCCTCTAGATAACCCTGACTAACACAGATTTTGGTATCAGGAGTGGCTATAATACACGTTGCTTGGCTGGGACTCTTCAACTGGGCTGGTGGAAGTCTTACATTCTTGAGTTCCCAGGATAGAACTCTGAGCTAGCAACAGTCACATCCCATGAGAAAGTTATTAAGACAATGAATCCAGAACCTAATGAGGAGATCAGACAAAAGCCAGAGAGGGGCCGGGTGCAGTGGCTCATGACTGTAATTCTAGCACTTTGGGAGGCTGAGGCAGGCAGATCACCTGAGGTCAGGAGTTTGAGACCAGCCAGGCCAACATGGCGAAACCTCATCTCTACTAAAAATACAAAAATTAGCCAGGTGTGGTGGCACATGCCTGTAATCCCAGCTACTCGGGAGGCTGAGGCAGGAGAATCGCTTGAACCCCGGAGGCAGAGGTTGCAGTGAACTGAAATCATGCCACTGCACTCCGGCCTGGGCAACAGAGCGAGACTCTGTCTCAAAAAAAAAAAAAAAAATGCACAGAGGGAACCTGAGGAAATGGTGGCCCTGCCTCCTGCAAGGATTCCTCATCTGTGATTGTTCATTGTTTATTTCCCCATTCTTCTGGCAAATTCCCACTAACTTCCTCTGGCTCAAGGAATTAGACATGAGGGAGTAAAAAAAGGTGGAAGGTGTCACTCCTGTTTTAGCATGGAGCTCCTCTCTCCAGACCTCTCTGTGAGGTTGGCTGAAGCCTTCATCAAGATTTCATTGTAGCCCAGTGTCTCCCTCTGCCCAATCCTGCCCGTTTCTCTTCTCTTTCCATCCACAGTGGTTGATCTCAGCAGCATTCCCTAATCAACATTATACCTTAGCACCCCACTCCAGCCATCATTGGGTCTATGAAGTGTATTTCCCAGGAGCAAAAACCATAACTCACTCAGCCATCCAGGATCAGGGAGACTCTGGGGTCCTGACTGGAGGTTTGCCACCTTCACTGCGTAGAATGCTAGGTGACTTTCTCTATCACTTCTTATAGGAACCCTAAGTAGCTACAGCAAAAGACAGAGTGGTTCACGTGCTTGCAAAGCTGTATTTCTCAAAGTCTGGTGTGTGTTCAAACCACCTGGAGAATGTGGAAGAAATGCAGAGGACCTGGCCCTACCCCTCTTCAGCAGGCCTGGGCCTCTGGCTTCTGTGTTAGTTCTCCAGGTGACACTAGTACACACTGAAGTTTGAGAATCGCCGTTGCAAAGGAGGCAGGTATGGTCTGATGCTCAGACAATATCATCAGGGCCCTCTCTTTTCCTCAATCTCTCCACCTGTCCATTGCTGTCTGGGTGTCATTCCACAGGGTCCTTCTTCATTGCATGGTCAAGGCCACTTTTGCTCTGAGTCACATCCTTTCAGCTCATGTTTCAAAGGCAGATAAGTAGCCTCTCAGTTCCATATACAGGGTTTCAGGGAAATACTGACTGGTCCATCTTGGGTCGCATACTTGCCCCTCGTCACATGCTCATGACCGTCACCGCACCCAGAGGAATGAGGGGGACTATAATTTTCCAGACTTGTATTACTGCCCATTCCAAGAACCACTGGAGGGAGGACGTGGGTGCTATGATTAGAAACCTCCCAGAACCTCATGGAATGGGGAAGTCAGAGCTCCTTAATGTAAAGAAGGCTGTGTCCAAAAGCAGAGGAGCAAGGGATGCTGGCCACAATGCTGTTCCAAATACACACAGCGCAACAGTTCGCTCCCAAGTAGACTGAATTCTAATCACAGCCATAAGACTAGTAGCTTTAACAACGGAGAGGCATTGGTAATAGCGAGAGAGTTTAGTGTCGTGGTTGATATCATGGGTTTGAGAGTCAATTGGGGGCACCTATACACCAGTCAAAACAAATATGTTTCAATATTTTAACAGTGCATATTTTCTCACAGATGCATACCTGTTGAATATTTCCAGCCTTGAGTATCCTCTTAATAACCATACAGCTAGATCATAGGTATGTATGCTGTAGGATGTTGGAGTTACGCAAAGCCTCTTTCTGGAGCACTTGTTTTACTCAAATATTTGGGAAGGAAAACATTATTTGTATATTAAAACAAACCTAACTACATTGCCGAACAGTATGCAGAACAGACACAAATGTTTAGGATGAACATAAAATGTCAAGGAAGCTTGGGCTGGCTGTGGTGGCTCATGCCTGTAATCCCAGAACTTTGGGAGGCCGAGGTGGGTGGATCATCTGAGGTCAGGAGTTCAAGACCAGCCTGGCCAACATAGTGAAACCTCGCCTCTACTAAAAACATAAAAATTAGCTGGGCATGGTGGCGCACGCCTGTAGTCCCAGCTACTCAGGAGGCTGAGGCAAGAGGATCACTTGAACCCAGGAGGTGCCGGTTGCAGTGAACAGAGATTGTGCCACTGCATTCCAGCTTGGGCGACAGAGTGAGACTCCATCTCAAAAATAAATAAATAAATAAAACTATGCAGCCATAAAAAAGGATGAGCTCATGTCCTTTGCAGGGATATGGATGAAGCTGGAAACCATCATTCTCAGCAAACTAACATAAGAACAGAAAATCAAGCCTCGTATGTTCTCACTTATAAGTGGGAGTTGAACAATGAGAACACATGGACACAAGGAGGGGAACATCACACAGCAGGGCATGTCAGGGGGTCGAGAGCTAGGGGAGGGATAGCATTAGGAGAAATACCTAATGTAGATGATGGGCTGATGGGTACAGCAAACCACTATGGCACGTGTATACCTATGTAACAAAACTGCACATTCTGCACATGTACCCCATAACTTAAAGTATAATAATAAAAAAAAGAAAAATAAATAAATAAATAAATAAAAATAATGTCAAGGAAGCTCGAACGTGGAATCCCGGACATAAGGGGTCCTCCTGCAGCAAAGACTGCAAAGCATTGTCAGAGAAACTGCCATATAGACAACATTTGTGTCCCCATTACACAATGTGGGACTGGCAGGGTGAAGATGTTGTCTAAAGGGGCAATGCGTACTTTTAAGTGGAGCAGGAATCCATGCCATCCGCCTGGCTCAGAGCACCTGTGCTCTCAGCAATATCGTGCTGCCTTCCTGAACCCTAGCCCCTTGCTGGTCTTGCTGGTGTTATTTTGATTTTTGGGAAATCTAATCTTCAGTGGAAAGAAAAGTTATTGAATAGCTCTCCTTAGTGAAAGAACTCACTGAGGAGAATTTTGAGGTAAGGAAGAGGGTAGGTGGTTCAGTTCTGCAATGGAATGAGTGATTGTTCCACACCGTTAAGGAAGGCCTTTGCAAAGACAAACCATTGTGTGTTTCAAGGTTTAGAGAGCCACAGGCCAAGAAAGCCGCAGGAACAAAACAACATTCGTTGCATGCTGGAAATTTCAGAACCAGTTGTGTAGGAAAGTTTGACGCGATCTTTTGGCTACAATTCAACCTGCTGGTCTAAAATTCAAAGTTGTACAATAATTGCAAAAAGATTTGCATTAAAGTAAACACTTATCAAACTACTGGAAGATGGAGGGGTAAGACTGGTTGTCTATACTGATGAGCTGAGAAACATTAGAAATATCATATGGAGATAGGGTTACAGATCGTGAGCGAGTACCAATAGAATCATGACTCTCCAGCTACTTAGAGCACCTAATTTTCCTCTACAAGTCCTCTGTAAACACTTGTCGAATGAATGCATAAATAAGTGAATACATCACAATTTTTTAAGAAAAATGTTTCTCCCAAAAATTATTTTTCATGTAACTGAAGCTCCCAGAGGCTACACATGCATGTCCCCCAGCCTTAAGCTCTACAGAGCACTGTTATATATCTCTGGAAAACAATGCATAGTTAAAGAGAGAAGCGTGTCTTAGTCCATTTGGGCTGCTACAATGAAATACTATAGACTACCTGTCTTATAAACAACAGCCATTTATTTCTTATAGCTCTAGAGGCTGCAAAGTCCAAGATCAAGGCAGTGTTAGACTTGGTGTCTGATGAGGGCACACTTCCTTGTTCATAGGCAGTGCCTTCTCAGCTGTGTCCTCATATGCTGGAAGGGGCTCCCTGGGGTCTCTTTTAAACTGGCAGCAATGGCCAGGCACAGTGGCTCACGCCTAGTAATCCCAGCACTTTAGGAGGCCGAGGCAGGTGGATCACCTGACGTCAGGAGTTCAAGACCAGCCTGGCCAACATGGTGAAACCCCGTCTCTACTAAAAATAAAAAATTAGCCAGGTGTGGTGGTGCGCACCTGTAGTCCCAGCTACTTGGGAGGCTGAGGTAGGAGAATCACTTAAACCTGGGAGGTGGAAGTTGCAGTGAGCCAAGATCATGCCACAGCACTCCAGCCTGGGCGACGCAGCGAGATTCCATCTCAAGAAGAATAAATACATGAAGAAAATAAAATGGCAACAATTCCATTCATGAAGGGTCCAGCCTCATGACCTAATCACTTCCCAAAGGCCCCACCCTCCTAATATCCTAATATGTTAGGATTTCAACATAGGAATTTCAGAGGGACACAAACATTCAGACAACAGCATGTGCCAAAAGGATCCCGTAAATACATCGTGAATGATAGAATGTGATAGAATGAGGGTTTTGTTCAAAACTGAGACACACTTTTATTCTATCTCTTTATGGTTTCACAAAATTAGTAATACTTCAGATCTACCTAGTACCTCTCCATTTATAAGGCGATATTGAAGAGATGATTTCCTTTCACTTCTTCAGTGACTTTTTTTTTTTCTTTTTTTTCGAGACAAAACCTCACTCTGTCACCCAGGCTGGAGTGCAGGGGAGCAATCTTGGCTCACTGCAGCCTCAACCTCCTGGGATCAAGTGATCCTCCCATCTCAACCTTCCAATCAGCTGGGACCACAGGCGTGCACTACTATGCCTGGCTAATTTTTACATTATTTTAAATTATTTGTAGACATGGGGTCTCCCTATCAATGCCCAGGGTGGTCTCTAGCTCCTGGGCTCAAGTGAATCTCCCAAAGTGCTGAGATTATAGGTGTTAGTCGTCACGCCCAGCCAATAACATCCTTTTGTGTTTTTTTTTTGTTGTTGTTGTTGTTGTTTTGAGACAGGTTCTTGCTCTGTCACCTGGGCTGGAGCGCAGTGGTGTGATCAGAGCTCACCGCAACCTCCAACTCCTGGGCTCAAGCCATCCTCCCACCTCAGCCTCCTGAGTAGCTAGGACTACAGGTATGTACCACCATGACCCGCTAATTTTTAAATTTTTGGTAGAGACGAGGCCTCACTATGTTGCCCAGACTGATCTCAAACTCCTGGGCCCAAGCAATCTTCCCACCTAGGCCTCCCTCCAAAAGTGCTAGGATTATAGTGTGAGCCACTGCACCTGGTCTTGATAACTTTTTATGGTGGACAGAGCAGGTGTCCCCCAGTTTTCACAGGAAGAATTTAATCCCCACAGCCACACAACCATAAAGAAAGGCAAGTTAGGGTGCCCTTCTCGTGAGCCATTAAGGGAGTGCAGCCTGGTAGCTTCCTATTGGCTCCTGTCACTTACGTAAAGTTCAGACAAGAGTCTCAGAAAGTAGGGAAGGAGGAGAGGTGTTGCCAGAAGCCTCAGACTGCCTCCGATGAACACATACTTGGAGCGTTTGTAAGAATCCTGGAGGTTACTTCTGAGTTTGGGTTTTGTATCCGCTCAGTCTCCCTCTCTATCAGTCTGTTCTCACACCGCTGATAAAGACATACCCAAGACTGGGTGATTTATAAAGGAAAGAGGTTTAGCGGACTCACAGTTCTCCATGGCTGGGGCGGCCTCACAATCATGGCGGAAGGCAAAAAAGAAGCGAAGACAAGTCTTGTCTTACGTGGCAGCAGGCAAGAGGGAGCTTGTACAGGGGAACTCCCATTTATAAAACCATCAGATCTTGTGGGACCTATTCACTACCACGAGAACGCTCTAGGGGACCCCGCCCCCCCGATTCAATTATCTCCACCTAGCTCTGCCCTTGACACGTGGGGATTATTACAATTCAAGGTGAGATTTGGGGCCGGGCTCAGTGACTTATGCCTGTAGTCCCAGCACTTTGGGAGGCTGAGGTGGGCAGATCACTTGAGGTCAGGAGTTCGAGACCAGCCTGGCAAACATGGTGAAACCCCGTCTCTACTACAAATACAAAAATTAGCCGGGCATGTTGGTTGGCACCTGTAGTCCCAGCTACTCAGGAGGCTGAGGCAGGAGAATCACTTGAACCCAGGAGGCGGAGATTGCAGTGAGCTGAGATTGCACCACTGGACTCCAGCCTAGACGACAGAGCAAGACTCTGCATGTCTCAAAAAAAAAAAAAAAAAGTGTGGTGGGAAGGTGAGATTTGGGCGGGGACACAGCCAAACCATATCACCATCTCAGAAGGCATTCTAAGCTTCTAAGACCTGGTATTTGTGAGGTTGGAATTATGTCTATGAGCAGAAGTCACGGCCCTAGGCAGTAACACTCATCAACGCTTCTGGTTTCCTGTAGAACCTTTCACAATGAATGGAAACTCAGTAGCGAATATTTGTGGTAAACCTACATTTTTCTAGTCAGTGCTGAAGTGAAGCTGTAAGTTTAGACTCCAGGCCTGGCAACCCAACCTCTTTTCCTGAGGCTTGAGTCAGCACAAAGCACTATGCACAAGGTGCCCAAATGAACTTAAAACATGGTCTGAATTCATCCTGAGAAGAAATGCTAAACTGAAGTTGTTCAATGCCAATTAACGAATTGAAGAGAGAGGGGCAGGTGGAGCCAATGGCCTCTTCTCCACTCCTCTCCTGGGCCCCACCAATGCCCAGGGCCCTTGCTATGCATGACTGTTAATGCAACTTTTAAAGCAATATTATTTTTGAATATAATTGTGCAAGCTTATTTAATTAGAGTCATGTCATGTAACTCATTGCTTTTCAGGAATTTCAGGAAATTTTATGCTCAAAAAGCATGGCGAAGCCTCAGAGAGGCTGAACGATTTCCTTGGTTCAGTAAATAGCTCTCAGCTTTCAGGCTGTCCCCAAAACAAAAGTTGTTTTCTAAATAATGTGCTTCCTACTAATCCTTGTTAACCTCATTCTAGAAAGGCAATGCCATCTAATGGAAAACGAGAGTCAGGAGACACATGTTCCAGTACAAAATAATTACATGAACCTGACCAAATCCACACTTCCCCGGGCTTCATTTTCTCCTTAACAAAACGGAGAGAACAAGAGCTCTTTGCAACCTCATGGTCAAATAAACCTACAGCTGAAATAAGGGAGGACGGCTGAAAAGCATTCTGAGCTCTTTAGAATAACAGGAGGTTCAACACTCTTGTTATTTGGAAAGAGATAATCATAAAGGTCAGTATGTATCTTTAGAATTTTCTCAATAGAACCCAGGCACTTGTGTGCAAATAAAAAACCAACACAATGCTTGGAATTCTGTCACCTTGTACACAGTGATCACTGAGCAAATATTTGTTGTTTGTGGAGTGACCTCACCCTACAGACAATTTCAAGTCCGCATGGAGAACCCAGGAAAACACAGCAAGAGAAGGACCAGTGTTGCGGGGGGTGGGGGAGGGCTGGGGAGGGGCAGATTATAATGAAAAGTGCTTCCGTGACTATTTTGTTCCACTTCCATTCCATTTCTGCCTCTAAAAGTTTCTCCGCCCAATTCTTATTCCTGGATAGAGCCTGATAGAACCACTTCTAGACCATAAAGACCGGGGTAGTCCCTGCACACACATACACAAGCATGCATACACAACCACACACACACACGTGCACACACAAAAACAGTCATGTACACACATACACACAAATGCACTGTGATGGTAATACTGAGTATCAACTTGATTGGATTGAAGGATGCGAAGTATTGATCTTGGGTTTGTCTGTAAGGGGGTTGCCAAAGGAGATTAACATTTGAGTCAGTGGGCTGGGAAGGGCAGACCCATCTTCAATCTGGGTGGGCGCCATCTAATCAGCTGCCAGCACAGCTAGAAGAAAGCAGGCAGGAGAAATTGGGAGAAGCTGACTTGCTGAGTCTTCCAGCCTTCGTTTCTCTACTGTGCTGGATGCTTCCTGCCCTTGAACATCAGATTCCAAGTTCTTCAGCTTTTGGACTCTTGGGCTTACACCAGTGGTTTGCCAGGGGCTCTCGGGCCTTTGGCCACAGACTGAAGGCTGCACTGTCGGCTTCCCTACTTTTGAGGTTTTGGGACTGGAACTGGCTTCCTTGCTCCTCAGCTTGCAGAAGGCCTGTTGTGGGACTTCACCTTGTGATCGCGTGAGTCAGCATTTTTAATACACTCCCTTTCGTGTATACATCTGTCCTATTAGTTCTGTCCCTCTAGAGAACCGTGACTAATACACACACACAGGCATGCATACACACACATGCATGTACACACATAAATACACGTACACACAACCAACCAAAAGTGAACCAAACGACAAACAATAAACTCGTTAAAAAGATTTTCAATTGTTCAGCCTTCCCAAGCCTCCTGTCAATGCCTCTGATCTTCATAACAAGACATACACCATTTGTTTTAGGGTTTCTTTTGTCAGAGCTTCCAGAAAGCAAAGAGATATTACCTAGAATTTGAGTGTGAATTTAAGTGGTGCTCAACGTTTCTTTACAAGGCGTCAGTAAACAGAGTTTCCATTTTCCAGACATCATTCCACAGTCTGACCACCTCTCCACCCACACCTTCCTGCTGGTTTGCCGCTTCCCACAGCTGCTGCTAACACAATCCAGATGTTCAAATCCATCCATGCCCTTTGACCTCTTTCTGTTGGTCTGAACATGCCTACTAGTCTAAGGGAGAAAATATGTATTTGTTGGGACAAGGGGTCGATTCTGGGCTAGAAAACCAAGGGAGGACTTTATTGTAATCTAAGGGCAAGCATTCTTTCATTTCATGGGAAACATTTCATTTCATTTATTCAACAAACATTGACTGAGCATCTACTATGTGCATGCCGCTGGGCTGGTGTGGGAAATACGAGAACCAACACATGGACCTTGTCCTCAAGAAGCTCCTGGTGGCCAGGTGCGGTGGCTCACACCTGTCATGGTGGACAGATTGCTTGACCTCAGGAGTTCGAGACCAGCCTGGGCCACATAGCAAAATCTCAACTCTACAAAAAATACAAAAATTAGCCAGGCTTGATAGTATGCACCTGAAGTCCCACCTCCTCAGGAGGCTGAGGTGAGAGGATTGCTTGAACCCAGGAGGTCGAGGCTGCACAGAGCCGAGACCGCACCACCGAACTTTAGCGTGGGCAACAGAATAAGATCCTATCTCAAAAAAAAAAAAGAATAAAATTTTTCTTTTAAAAAAAGAAGCTCCTAGAGAAGGAAAGCAATCATTGCAAACTGGGAAATGCTAGGGTAGACTTTATAGCAATGCACTCAGGAGTCCTGAGGAAAGACACCTCCTGGTCTGCTGGTAATGAGAGGTAAGTACGAGGAAGGCTTCTCAGGGAATAGGACACATGCCAGGAAGGTGGAGGTGGTGGTATTCCAGGTAGGGAACTACTTAAGGAACAAAGCCTCTGACAATATTTTTCGCTTTTAACTTTTGTTTAAAAAAGATACCTTGGCTGGGTGCAGTGCCTCACACCTGTAATCCCAGCATTTTGGGAGGCTGAGGCACGAGGATCATTTGAGCCCAGAAGTTTGAGACAAACCTGGCAATATAGCAAGAGACCATCTCTACAAAACAAAATTTTTAATTAGCTGGGTGTGGTAGTGCATTCCTATAATCCCAGCTACTCTGGAAGCTGAGGCAGGAGGATTACTTGAGCCTGGAGAGGTCGAGGCTGCAGTGAGCTGAGCTCGCACCACAGCACTCCAGCCTGGGTGACAGACTCTGCCTCAAAAAAAATAAAAAGAAAAAAAGGAGAATGAAAGACAAAAGGAAGGAAGAAGGAAGGAAGGAAGGGAGGGAAGGAGGGAGGGAGAGAGACACCTGTCATCTCAGATCCAGCACATGTATCCAATATCCTCCATGTGACCCATCCTTCTCCTCCCGCCTGTTGATTGATCACACCAATGGGTAATGGGTTCCCTTGCCCTCTGGCTTCTCACTGGGTTCAGTCGATGGAGATCACTAGCAGATCTAAGTGACGGAGGAGAGAGAGGTCAAGACACTTACTCCACTGGCTCTCACCTTCAGGTCACTGAAGATCAAGACTCCTTTTAAGGCAGTCTTTCCTATGAAAGGCTCTGCCTCTGTTTCCTGTTTCTGCTTCCTCCCCTCATTCTCCTGGGTGTAGGAGTTGTCACAGCTCTTTTGCCATTACTAGTATCCCTGGTGGCTCCTCTACATCTCACCCATACTTTCATAACTAGCCCCTTTATTTTTTATTTATTTATTTTTTTGAGACAGAGTCTCGCTCTGTCGCCCAGGCTGGAGTGCAGTGGTGCGAACTCAGCTTGCTGCAACCTCTACCTCCCAGGTTCAAGCGATTCTCCTGCTTCAGCCTCCCGAGTAGCTGGGACTACAGTTGTGTGCCACCATGCCCAGCTAATATTTTGTATTTTTAGTGGAGACAGGGTTTCACCTTGTTAGCCAGGATGGTCTCGATCTCCTGACCTTGTGATCCCCCCACCTCTGCCTCCCAAAGTGCTGGGATTATAGGCGTGAGCCACCACGCCCGGCCAACTAGCCCCTTTATTAAGCTCTCCTTGAATTATTCTAATTTGAGGGCCATCTGTTTCCTGCTGGAACCTTGACCGATATATAAGAAATAGATCAGGGAGAACAGGATGCAAAAACTATGTATATGCTATGATGGTAGTGATGATGTCTGATTGATCCATTCATTATTTCATGGGCATTTGTTGATTGATTGATTGATTGATAGCCAACGAAGTGAAAAGCACAATGGGAGAGCATACTTCCTGGGTTGTATGACACAGTCTTCGTGACAACATTCCTTGTTATGATCAGGCTTATTTTATTTTTAGAGACATGGGCTAGCTTCCGTCACCCAGGCTGGAGTGCAGTGGTACTATTATCATAGTTCACTGCAGCCTTGACCTCCTGGGTTCAAGTGATCCTCTCACCTCAGCCTCCCAAAGTGCTGGGATTACAGGCATGAGCCCCCGTACCCAGCCCTAAGCTATGTACTTTAATTTGGGGATCAGAAAATATGATCTCAGTAGCTATGGGTAAGGGAAGAATGAGAAACATGGGATCTGTACTCTCAGAGTACAGAGGTTAGCTCAGTCCTGCAGAGTCCATGTCTCTAAAAGAAAAGAGCAAATGGAGAAAGTCTAAGACATGATCAAGTGCCAGTTCTGCGCTCTGCAGGTTACTCTGCGGGCCAAGCTCCCTCGCCCTGCTGAGTGGTAAGGCTGCTGCTTCGGGGTCAAAACTTCCGTAATCACAAAGGCCCAGTATGAGCCAGGCAGTGAGCTGAAAGCTTTTCACACAATATTGAATTTTTCTTTATGACAACCCTATAAAACAGGCCTTATCTTCTTCCTTCAACAGAAGGGAAAACTGAGGCTTAAAACATTAAACTTGGCTGGGTGTGGTGGCTCATGCCTGTAATCCTAGCCTTTTGGGAGGCCAAGGCGGGTGGATCACTTGAGGTCAGAAGTTTGAGACAGCCTGGCCAACATGGTGAAACACCATCTCTACTGAAAATACAAAAAATTAGCCAGGCATGGTGGCGGGTGGCTGTAATCCCAGCTACTCAGGAGGCTGAGGCAGGAGAATTGCTTGAACCTGGGAAGCGGAGGTTGCAGTGAGCTGAGATCGTGCCACTGCAAGCCAGCCTGAGCTACAGAGTGAGACTCTGTCGCAAAAAAAAAAAAAAAAAAAAAAAATTAAACTAGGAGTAGGCAGCATCTGGACTTGCACCTGCATCTGGAGCGAAGACCCCATGCTTCTACCTACATCACTGCATCATCTCTCCTAGGAATAGACAATCCTTGACCAAGACCAAACGGTGTTTGGTGAAGAAGAGACAGTTACAGGTTTGGAGGCAAGCGCTATCCTGCAATTGCAGTTTAATCTCTGTTATTCCATCCACACAGTAAGAACCAGGCTGGGAAGGCAATCGAGGGGAGCCCCCTTTGGATTCTGCATGATACAATCAGACATCCACCCACAATTTGCTCCGGGTGGAAAGAAGGGAGAAGGGACAAGCAAAACAAGGTGTACCCCTGGGGCACACCAAAGATGAGCTCCCGTGGCGGCTCTGCTCCCTTGGAACCATCTAGTCATTATCACTTTATTGGAGATTGGGGTATTCGTAGGAGGGGTACTAAACCCATTTGGAATTTCAGGCTGTTCTACTTGTGAGTGGGGCTGAGGGTGGGGTGACTTCACCATACACTTCCTTTAGGGACAAGGGCAGATAACCTAGCCACACAGGAGGGTTTTTATCAGTGGCAAGCAATATAAATGGTTATAAATTTAAAGTACCTCATAAATTCTGGAGAATTCATATTTAAGACCCATTGATGCCCTCATAAAAATCTACCTTACTTTCCCCTTCTGCCGAACATACCCGTTTGTCATGGTTTAGGACTGTCGTCTCAGCATGACTATTAATGGTGTCCCCGTGTACTCTCAAGAGTGTCGATTTGGATGATAAATGATCACTCTTCCTTTGCTGTATGCAATTGATCAACAAAGAAAGGTGGGTGAGGCAGTGGGCTCTGAGCTTCAAATAGCCCAAGTGTGGTTTCAGAATGAATGTTGTCTTGCTGCACGGGCCTGGGTTATTCAGTTATCCTCTCTGATCCTTTATGTGCCACGTGAGAATAAAATATGTGGCCAGTGACTTTTACGAGCCATAATAAATAGAGGTGGTTCATAGAGTTATAGCTCTTATACCTAGAAACAACCTCAAGAGATCATTCAGTGCACAGGGCTATGAAGAACCACGCAAAAATCGCAGTGATGCGGTCAGCCTTCACTAGGGTCCTCTGTTACTGCTTTGGAGTAATCAACCAAGTCAACCCAGCCATGGTAAATGACATTGCAGAGAGCTGATGACTTGGTGACTTATGTCTTTTATCAAGTGGAATTCTAACTTTCAATTAGTCTACCTCTGTGTGTGTTTTTTAAATATAACTTTTATTGTATATATTTAAGGTATATGGCCGGGCGTGTTGGCTCACGCCTGTAATCCCAGAACTTTGGGAGGCCAAGGTGAGTGGATCACCTGAGGTCAGGAGTTCGAGACGAGCCTGGCCAACATGGGGAAACCCCATCTCTACTAAAAATATTTAAAAAACTAGCTGGGCGTGGTGGTGGGCGCCTGTAATCCCAGCTACTTGGGACGCTGAGGCAGGAGAATTCCTTGAACCCAGGAGACGGAGGTTGCAGTGAGCTGACATGGTGCCACTGCACTCCAGCCTCGGCGACAGAGTGACACCGTCTCAAAAAAAAAAAAAAAAGGTATACAACAGGACACTATGGGATACATATGGATAGTAAAATGGTTATTAGAGTGAAGCAAATTAACACATCCGTTACCTCACATAGTTACTCTTTTGTTTAATTTTGTGTGGCAAGAGCGGCTAAAATCTACTCATCTAGCAGGAACGGCAAATACAGTACAGTTTTTTTTAGTGACAGTCTTCATGTTGTACATAACATTCCTAGACATGTTATCCTACGTATCTGCTACTTTGTACCCACTGACCTCCATGTCCCCATCTCTTCTCCCCACCTACCCTTCCCACCCCTGGTAACCACTGTTTTATTCTCTACCTCTGTATGAAGTGTTTGACTTTTTTTCCATATGTAAGTGACCATGTAATATTGTAAACAGTATTTGCTTTTCCACATGTAAATGAGGTAAGTGAGATGATGTGTCTATATACAGTATTTGTTGTTGGTTTTTTTAGATTCCACATGAAAATTTGATCATGCAATATTTTTCTTTCTGAGTCTAGCCTATTTCACTTAGCATATTGCCCTCCGGGTTCATCTGTGTTGTGGTAAAGGGCTGGACCTTCTTTTTTAAGGCTGAATGATATTCCACTGTATGTATATACCACAGTTTCTTTATCCATTCATGCACTGATGGACACTTAGGTTGTTTCCATAGCTTAGCTAGTAGGAATAATGCTGCAGGGAACCTGAGAGTAAAGATATCTTTATGAGGTGATGATTTCATTTCCCTTGGATATATGCCTAACAGAGGGATTGCTAGGGCATATGGTAGTTCTATTTTTAATTTCTTTAAGACTTCCATATTGTTTTCCATAATGGCTGCACCAACCTACATTCCCTTCCACAGTACACAGGGGTTCCCTTTTCTCTGCACTCTCACCGATATTTGTTATGTTTTGCCTTTTTTTCTGAGATGGAGTTTTGCTCTTGTTGCCCAGGCTGGAGTGCAGTGGTGTGATCTTGGCTCACTGCAACCTCTGCCTCTTGGGTTCAAGCAATTCTCCTGCCTCAGCCTCCCGAGTAGCTAGGATTACAGGCATGCGCCACTATGCCCGGCTTATTTTGTATTTTTAGTAGAGATGGAGTTTCTCCATGTTGGTCATGGCTGGCCTCGAACTCCTGACCTCAGGTGATCTGCCTGCCTCAGCCTCCCAAAGTGCTGGGATTACAGGCGCAGGACACCGTGTTTTGAATTTTTGATAATTGCCATCTTAATGGATGTGAGGTGAAACTTGATAGTGGTTTTCATTTGCATTTTCCTGATGACTAACGACACTGAGCACCTTTTCATATTAATGTTGGCCATTTCTTTGGAGAAATGTCTATTCAGGTCTTTTGACCATTTTTTAAATCAGGTTATTTATTTTTCTCTTATTGAGTTTTATGAGATCTTTATAAATTGTAGATATTAGCCCCTTATCAGAGATATATTTTGTATATTTTTCCCAATTTATAGGTTGCAGTTTCACTATGATGATGGTTTCCTTTGCTGTGTAGAAGCTTTTTAGTTTAATATAGTCCCGTTTATTTATTTTCAATCTTATGGCCTAAGTTTTTGGTGTGATATGCAAAACGTCATTACCAAGGCCAATGTCTAGGAGCTTTCCCCTGGTTTCCTTTTTCAGGAATTTTACAGTTCCAGGTCTTATGTTTAGGTCTTTTGTCCCTTTTGAGTTGATTTTTGTGTACGTTGTAAGGTAAGGGTACAATTTCATTTTCTTGCATGTGGAAATCCAGTTTTTCCAGCTCCATTTACTGAAGAGACTCTCCTTTCCCCATGTGTTCTCTTGATGCCCTTGTTGAAAATTAGTTGACCATATGTGTTTGGATTTATATCTGGGCTCTCTATTCTGTTCTACTGCTCTGTGTGTCTATTTTTATGCCATTACCATGCTGTTTAATTACGTAGCTTTATAATACAATTTCAAATCAGGAAGTGTTATGCCTCCAGTTCTTTCAGAAGACAGCTTTGACTATTCGGGTTCATTTGTGTTTCCATATGAATTTTAGAATTTTTTTCCTATTTTTGTGAAGAATGCCACTGGGATTTTGATAGGGATTGCACTGAATCTGTGTGTTCCTTTGGGTAGTAGGGACATTTTAACACCATTAATTCTTCCAATGCATGAGCAGGAGAGATTTTTCTATGTATTTTTATCTTCAATTTATTTCACTAATGTTTTATAGTTTTCAGTGTACAAATCTTTCACCTTGTTGGTTAAGATTATTCCTAAGTACTTTCTTGATGTTATCATAGAAAGGATTGTTTTCTTGATTTATTTTTTAGCTAGGTTGTTATTTATAGAAATGCTACTGGTTTTTGTATGTTGATTTTGTATCCTTCAACTTTACTGAATTCACTTACTAGTTTTAACAGTTTGTTTGTGTGTGGAATCTTTGGGGCTTTCTACATATAGGCTCACATCATGTGCAAATAGAGATAATTTCACTTTTCTCTTCTAATTCGGATGCCTTTTCTTTCTTCTTCTTCTGTGATTGCTCTTGCTGGTACTTCCAGTACCGTGTCAAATAGAAGAGGTGAGAGTGGGCATCCTTGCCTTGTACCATATCTTAGTGAAAAACCTTTCAGTTATTCCCCATTTATTATAACGTTAGCTGTGGGTTTTTCCTAGATGGCCTTCACTGTTTTGAGGAACTTTCATTCTGTACCTAAACTGTTCAGAGTTTATATCAAGAAAGAATGTTGAGCATTGCTGAATGCTTTTTCTGCATCAATTGAGGTAACCATGTGGCCATGTGGCTTTTAATCTCGCATTCTGTTAATGTGATGTATTACATGGATTGATTTGCATATGTTAAAACCAGGCTTGCATGCTAGGAATAAATCCCACTTGGTCATGATGTAAAATCTTTTTGATGTATTCTTGGATTCTATTTGCTAATATTTTATTGAGGATTTTTGCATCAGTATTCATCAGAGATACTGACCTGTAGTTTTCTTGTAATGTCTTTGCCTGGCTTAGGTACCAAGCATCCTGGCCTCATAAGATGTGTTTGGAAGTATTCTCTCTAGCTCTATTTTTTCGGGGGAGGTGGTGGGGGGTAAAGAACTTAAGAAGTATTGGTATAAATTCTTCCTTAAATGTTTGGCAGGATTCAGTCATGAAATCATCTGGTCCTGGGATTTTCTTTGTTGGGAGGTTTCGATTACTTCTTCAGTGTTTGCGTGTGTTTACAGTAACAAAATATCCATCGATCTCCGTCCCTTGTTAACAAATCTCAGAAAGGTGTCTATCTCAAACTCAGCAGATGCTTCTGAATGTGGATTGTGCCTGTCTACTCAATCTGACTTTGCAGAGAAGGGTGGGATGAGGGAGCAGACCCCGAGGTCCCGTAGGCTGTGCCCAGGGACACTGTGGTTCAATTTCAGTGATTTGCTCCTTTAGCATCTCTGAAAAGTGTCAAAGTTCTGCTCCTCTCTGTTCTGTTTACTGTGGCCCTGAATCAACTGTGTCCCCAACCCCCACTACTACTCAACCAGGCCTAACAACTTTATTCAGATGATGTCTGATACATTGACAGTCTAGAGAGAGACAAAAAAAATGGGGAGGTACAGGGAGAAAGGTCATTAGAGTGCATGCTTTTTGGCTCAAAGCTTGGATGGGGAGCCAGTTCTGTGCTTGGGGCTCTGGCTGAGGCTATGGAGTGCAAGGACGTAAAAATCTCAGCCCCTTAAAGAGGAGCTGGAAAGGGCTGCCTCATTGCCTCTGCCGCTTCCTCAGCTCATGGCCAACTCTTCTTTCGTCCTCTCCTCCTCTCCTGAGACCCCCCAACCCAGCCTTCTCCCAACTTAACCAGGTCCCCGAAATGGCAGCAGAACAGTTCCTTCAGATTTTCCATGGCCTGGAAGCCGGAATCATTTTCAGAGCAAGTACCATGTGTTTTTGAAATAATGCAGGGCTCTGCATTTATGTAATTGGAAAGTTTGCCGTGCTAGCCCAGGAATTAATCGTAGGCCAAATTCAAATTTGGCTGCAAACAATGTGTAAACTATTGTGTTCCAGAATCTGTTTTTCTTCCTCTTACAATAGCCTTGAAGGAACAGAGATGAGAGAAATAGAAATAGACATTTTCTAAAGACTTCACCTCTAGGACAAATACAAAGGTGTTCTTGAAAGCTATTTTATTCCTCTGCAAAATGCATTCATTGCCTAGTGCTCAGAGGTATGCAGCTGCTGTCTCCTCGTGCACATGGAGTTCCTGACATCAGTCTCAAAGGGACTCTACCTAGACTGTTTCTACAATGTTGTACCTTTATTGCTGTGAGGCCACTTGCCACACGGTGACCCAGCCCCAACTCAACTTTTGTTCTTGAAATACAGATACCAAGGGCTGGGCATGGTGGCTCAGGCCTGTAATCTCAGCATTTTTGGAGGCCAAGGCAGGTGGATAACTTGAGATCAGGAGTTTGAGACCAGCCTGGCCAACACGGCAAAACCCCATCTCTATTAAAAATACAAAAATTAGCTGGGCTAGGTGGCACGTGCCTGTAGTCCCAGCTACTCAGGAGGCTGACGCACAAGGATCGATTGAACCCAGGAGGTGGAGGTTGCAGTGAGCCGAGATCATGCCATTTCACTCCAGCCTGGGCAACAGAGCAAGACTCTGTCTCAAAAAAAAAAAGAAGAAATATCAACACCAAGATTTAAAATAATGTATGCTCAGAGTAATTTTTACATGCATGAAAACAAATCATTCATGCAGTAGTACTCCTAAGCCAACTTAAATCATGGTGGTTTTGCTAGAAGAGAGGTCTAAATCTACTGAGGTCCATTCCCGTGTCTTTCTAATTCTGAGATCAAAGGCCCAACTGAAAGAGTGATTTGAGCAAAAGGAGAAAGTAGTGATACTGGCAGGGGTGAACAAAGTTCTGCTAATCCGGGAGGATTCTCTGAATATCTGTGTCCTGGAGACTTCTGGAAACCATTCGCAAACTTTTAAACTTAATCTTCTCCAAATATTTACTGTTTATGCTTAATATGTGCATTGCACATCACCATTTGATGATCACATTTCATGTATATTATCTCATGTGAGCCATATAGCAGTCCCTTGAGAAACATGCTGTCATACTCATTTCATATGTGGACATGCCAGGGCTCAAAAACACGTGAGTTGACCAAGGTCCTACAGCTGTGACTCAGCTCCAGACCTGCCTGACATTCAGCCTGGCATTCATTTTACTGTATCCCTGCTGACTCAGGGTTGCCTTATGCAAAACAGATGTCGGCTTTCAGGGAATGACAAATTAGAAGACGTTGCCCTGCCCTCTTTGAGGCTGAGACATAAGCACAAATAACTTGTTTGGGGTTGGTGCAAAAGCAATTGCAGTATTTGCCATGGAAAGTAATGGCAAAACCCACGATTACTTTTCACCAGCCTAATAATAGGAGGTAGGTAGAATTACCAGAAATGAGGCATAAGCACATGCCACGTGCTGTGGGGGTTCTCCACATCTCTTTCAGAGGTGACAAAAATCTTGAGAACAGCACGGGTCTGAGTTGGAGCATGGAAAGTGGGTACCCTATGAGCAGGCAGAGGTGGGGGGCAGGGGTACACTGAAAACGAAGAGACAGAGGGAACAAAGGCAAGGAAAGTCTGGTACTTGATATGAAGTGACAGGTTCTGGTTGTAGAGAAGGAATTTGTGGAACAGGGAGAAACAGTATGGACCATGCTGTATTAAACAGAGTTCCCCCAGAGGAATAGAACAAAGAAGCTATAGAGATATAGATATTTTGATGGGTTGATGTATTTATATAGATGTAGAGAAGGAGATTTCTTATGAAGTATTGTCTCACACAATTATGGAGGCTGAGAAGTCCCACAGTCTGTCATCTGAAAGCTGGAGACCCAGGAAAGCTGGTGGTGTAGTCCCAGTGCAAGTCCGAGGGAATGAGAACCAGGGAGCTGATGGTGTAAGTCCGGGTCCAAGCCCAAAGGCCGGAGAACCAGGAACACTGATGCTCAAGGGCAGGTGAAAGTGGATGGCTCAGATCAAGCAGAGAGAACAAATTCGCCCTTCCTCCACCATTTTGTTCTATCAAGCCCGCAACGAATCAGAGGGTGCCTGCCCACATCAGCAAGGGATAGCTACTTTACTCAGTCCACCAACTCAAATGCCAATCTCTTCCAGGAACACCCTCACAGACACACCCAGAAATCATGCTTTACCAGCTATCTGGGCACCGCTTAGCCCAGTCAAGCTGACAGAAAATTCACCATCACACACATTGTACAGTGTTTGCCTGTCATGGTAAGAATTTTCACTTAATTTTCAAGGCAGCAGGAAGCCTGCAATGGAGCAAAAGGATTGTCCATCCTGAAGGTTAGTCTGGCGACAGATTACAGGCTGGGTTGGCCTGTGGAGCGCCAGCGAGTGCAGGGGATAGTGAAGAGTCACTTTTTATTCTTTTATTTATGATTATTATTATTTTTGAGATGGACTCCAGCTCTGTTGCCCAGGCTAGAATGCAGTGGCGCAATCTCAGCCCACTGCAACCTCCACCTCCCGGGTGCAAGCGATTCTTCTGCCTCAGCCTCCCGAGTAGCTGGGATCACAGGCGTGTGCCACCACACCTGGCTAATTTTCGTATTTTTAGTAGAGACTGGGTTTCACCATGTTGACCAGGCTGGTCTCAAACTCCTGACCTCAAGTGACTAACCTGCCTCGGCCTCCCAAAGTGCTAGGATTACAGGTGTGAGCCACCGCGCCAGGCCAAGCGTCCCTTTTTAAAAAACAGCACTGGCAACTGTGATGCAGGGAGAGTGGCAGACTAAATGGGGACAAGCAAAAGCCAGGAGAGAGTCAGCAAAGCACTGAGAGATAACCCCTGGGTAGGAGAACTCTTCTTTGAATATGAGCTATTTCTCTGGGCAATTTGTAGAGCTCCAGGAAATAGTTGTCACCATGAACAGCTGTATATGGAAGCAAACCTTAAAGGTATTTCAGTGCTCGCATCGAATTTAACGCAGGGATAGTCATTAGTGACAATATCAGAAGAGATGCAATAAAAAGATCAATGTCCTGATGCAGAAATGACCATGAGAATGAGGGGTGGGGTGGGAGTCTGAAAGCCCAGCCTGTGCCCCTGCCTTCATCCTGAGCTTGAGCCACGATGTGGAATCTGCTGCAACTCCCTCTACATCCACTTTCTGACATAAACAACAATGACGCTTTTTTTCCCCAGATGTTGAAACAGACTAAATAACGATTTTCTGCTGGCAACTCTGACAGCTGAAGCTACTTGAAATCACACCAGCTCTGGATCAACTACAGGCCCAGCTGGTCACTTGGATGCTGATGGCAAGAGGCAAAAAAAAAAAAAAAAAAAAAAAAAATGGCATTAGGGTGAGTGCAAAAGTCGAGCTATGCTCACTTATAACCTGGGGCACACACACACATCACACCTCGCCCCACATGTGGCCCCTGGGGTGCTGTAATCCAGCAAGAGCTTTCTCTTGGTGCCAGGACAAGGACCAGAAGTGAAACCTAGTCATATTTTCCTTGGAAAACACTCTCTGCACCACTGCTTTTTTATGGAAGCATTGAATGCCTCTGATTTTAAGCCACTTCTATTAAGACATTTTTTAATGTCCTAATTTCACCTTATGTTCTCTGACATTGACAGGGACAAGGTTAATCTCATTTAATTCCCTGGAATAAATTTATTTTTTAAAAGCTTAATGCCAGGCAGAAACTCTTCATTTTATTATTTATTTCTTATTTTTAATTTTATTTATTTATTTTTTGAGACAGACTCTCACTCTGTCGCCTAGGCTGGAGTGCAGTGGTGTGATCTCGGCTCACTGCAACCTCCACCTCCCAGGTTCAAGCGATTCTCTAGCCTCAGCCTCCTGAGAAGCTGGGATCCCAGGCATGCCCCACCACCCCTGGCTAATTTTTGTATTTTTAGTAGAGATGGGGTTTTACCATGTTGGCCAAGCTGGTCTTGAACTCCTGACCTCAGGTGATCCTCCCACCTCGGCCTCCCAAAGTGCTGGGATCACAGGCATGAGCCACCATGCCTGGCCAAAAACTTTCATTTTAAATAGTCCTCACAGCTCCAAGAATATAGACCTATCTCTCACAGAATCATCGAAAGGGAACTAAAAGGAATGCCAAAGTCATCTCCCACCATCATCTTGTGTTACGCATCAGGAAACCAGAAAGAATGCAATGACCGGCCCTAGGCAAAGAGTTGTTTTTTTTTTTTCCAACAAAAAGCATGGTGGACAGAGGCATCGTATGATATCAGACCTGTAACCTTTGGAAACACTGGCGTTTTGTAAAACTCATCCCTCTGCTGGCCTGTGAAAAGAGCAGGGGAGTCCCTGGAACCTGGAGCAGGGCTGGAGAGATTCAGGAACAGTTCAGTACACTCAAATTTACTCCTTGGCCAAGAAAATCTAATAAGACAATTTTTGCAACAAGGGCAGTGTTCGAAACAAACTTTCAGAGGTTCAGGATTCCTGCTGCAGCAATAGCTGCCCACCCAAAAAACATATTGCAGAAATAAAAATTCCTATATTTCTTCTTTTCAGATGAAGAGCACGGAATATACTGATAAGTAAATGCAAAAATGACAACAATTAATTTGTTCCACAAACGAGTGCATTTCATGCAATATTCTTAAGGAACAAAGACACGCACATAGCTTGTTTATGCTCATCCACAATATTTTATGTATTTGGAATATATGTACATGGATATCCTAGGACTCCATCTTAGGCTCAGCATTTTTCCTAAGACAAATGAAGTTAAATTAACCTTTTGCTGGAATGTTGTTGCTCCTTTTCATAAAGTTTTTGATTCAATATTCGTGTATCATTATTTATTTTATGTTTATTTTATTTTTTTTGAGACACAGTCTCACTTTATTCTCAGGCTGAAGTGCAATGGCACGATCTTGGCTCACTCCACCTCCTGAGTTCAAGCGATTCTCCCGCCTCAGCCCCCTGTGTAGCTGGGATTACAGGCACACACCACAACGCCCAAATAATTTTTTTTGTATTTTTTAGTAGAGATGGGGTTTCACCATGTTGGCCAGGCTGTTCTCAAACTCCTGACCTCAGGTGATCCACCCACTTTGGCCCCCCAAAGTGTTGGGATTACAGGCATGAGCTGCCGCACCTGGCCAAAGTGTATTATTTTAAAAATTTAGTAGAAAGCCATGCATTTGGTGCTTTGCAACAGGAAGACGAGCTCTCCCATAGCAGAATAAGTTTTGGGTTGAAGGAGTACAGCGAAGTCCACCCCAAAACATGGCTTCCTTGTAAAATGAGTATTTTGCCCTTGGAGATCAACAGACACTGGAAGAGGCTTCTCCCCTACCTACAGAAAGACCAGACAGACCCACCAAGAATTGTTTTTCCTTCCTCTCCCTGTTGTCTCATTATCTATTGCAGTAAAAAAGACCAAGAATGTCACCAGACCTGATCGACCCTATTACAAAATCATGTTTATCTCTCAGGCTCATTCAGTTTCCAAAAAGAACTATTTACAAGTTAATCTCCATTCCCCCACCCATTCATTCTCCCAGGTAATCATTTATTGCCCCTCAACCAAAGTATCTATATTCCCCATCTCTCCCTCCCCTCTGAGGTAAGGCCATAAAGGTTGGGCCCCAGTGGGATATGGGATCTTCACTGTGGCTCTCCCCATGTGCGTGCTAATGAATTTGCCTTTTCTCCTAATCATCAGCGTTTGTCAGTTGATTTTTCAATGAACCTTCCAAGGGCAAAGGGAAAGATTTCACAAGATTTCCCTTTGCTCCTACAAAGTCTTCCTATGTTCGTTTTCTTTTCCTTTTTTTTTTTTTTTTCTGAGACAGAGTCTCTCTCTGTCCCCCAGGCTGGAGGGCAGTGGCATGATCTTGTGATCCCGGCTCACTGCAACCTCCGCCTCTGGGTTCAAGCAATTCTGGTGCCTCAGCCTCCCAAGTAGCTGGGACTACAGGCATGCATCATCACCCCTGCCTAATTCTTGTATTTTTAGTAGAGATGGGGTTTCACCATGTTGGCCAGGCTGGTCTCGAACTCCTGGCCTCAAGTGATACACCTGCCTCGGCCTCCCAAAGTGCTAGCATTACAGGCATGAGCCACTGCACCCAGCCCAGGTCTTCTAAAGTTTGAAAAACACACAAAATAAAAACAAATCTTTCAAGACTGACACTGACTCATTTTAAGTCTTCTTTGAATTATAACAAAATGTGGTATCCAATTTTGCTTTAGCAATCAGTCAGGAAAAGCTTCCAGTTTTCACACTTACATCAGGACTTGATAAATGCTGTCTCGATTTTTTTAAGGTTGCCATTTATGAGCAGCTGATCATAATAGACTGCAATTTCTGTTTCTCCCCAGGTTCTGCAGCGACTGAAGGGCTTGAGTAGAGAACTAGGCGTGATGATTTAAAAACAAACATTTTTAAAGGCGGAGAGGAAAAGAAAGAGAAAAATGCTAAAATGTTTGGACAGAAAACTGGGTTCTCCTCCCAGTGGGTATTAAGTGAACCTTGTGGGTTTTGCACAAACCTTTTGAGAGAAACAGCAATCATGGTTCCCATTCTACAGATGGTAGGAGCCACCTTCTATGCTCTGACAGTACATCCAGGTGGTCTACCTGTACATCACTGAAGAACGTTAAATGCCCTTAGAGATTTTAAGGCTTAGAAGGAGTCCGATCACTTTATTTTCTCCTAAATTTGTAAATTATCAAAGAGGCTAACTGTAAAGGTTTAGGTAAATTGCTCTGTGTGTGTGTGTGTGTGTGTGTGTATGTGTGTGTGTTAGTATGTATCAAATAAATACAATAAATGAGTCATCCAAACACACAGGATCAGGTTTTAACTAATAGCCAACAAAATGCTAAGTGTCATAGAAGAATCCAATAACAAACGGTTTCCAACTGTTTACCCCAAAAATGTTGTGTGGTTGTAGCCTATCTTCAAAAAGGTAGGTCTACCCAGAGACAGGTCTCTGACAAAATCTACAAATTATGGAGAGGGGATGCCCGGCCAAGACTGGGCAGCCTTCAAAATTCAAGATGGTTAAAAATTAAACTGCATATTTAATTGAATCTAAGGTGAAATCAAAATAGTATAACACATACAATGAGAAAAAATATTTGTAAATAATGGATCTGATATGGGATTGATATACAGAATATATAGAGAATGCCTACAACTCGATAAGAACAAAACAAATAATCCAATTCAAAATAGGCAAAAGGGCCAGGTGTGGTGGCTCATGCCTGTAATCCCAGCATTTTGGGAGGCCAAGGCGGGTGGATCATTTGAGATCAGAAGTTCGAGACCAGCCTGGCCAACATGATGAAACCCCATCTCTACTAAAAATACAAAAATTAACTAAGCATGGTGGTGGGCAACTGTAATCCCAGTTACTTGGGAAGCTAAGGCAGGAAAATCACTTGAACCCGGGAGGCAGAGCTTGCCGTGAGCCAAGATGGCGCCACTGTACTCCAGACTGAGCAATGGAGTGAGACCCTGTCTCAAGAAAAAAAAAAAAAAAATAGACAAAGGACTTGAATAAACATTTCTCCAAAGAAGATACACAAATGCCAATAAGCTCATGGATTGCTGCTCCACATCACTAATCATTAGGGAAATGTAAATCAAAACCACAATGAGATACGACTTTCACACCCATTAGAATGACCACTATTTAAAAAAAAGAAAATAATAAGCAGTGATGAGAATGTAGAGAAACTGGAACCCTTGTACACTGCTGGGGGAACTGTAATGGTGCAGGTGCTATAGAAAACAGTACTCATTCCTAAAAAATAATTACACATACAACTACCCTATGAGCCAGCAATTAGACTTCTGCACATTTACCCAAAAGAATTAAAAGCAGAGTCTAGAACGGATATTTGCACACCCATGCTCCTAGCAGCATTATCTACAATAGCCAAAGGTGTGAACAACCCAAATTTTCCCTGATAGAAAAATGGATAAACAAAGTGTGGTCTAGCCATATGATGGAATGTGATTCAGCTTGAAAAAGGAAGGGAATTCTGACACACACCACAACATGACTGGATCTTGAAGACATTATAATCAAAGAAATAAGCTAGCCACAGAAAGACAAATACTATATATGGTTCCACTCCTACAAGGTCCCTAGAGTAGTCAAATGCATAGAGAGAACAAGCAGAATGATGGTTGCCAAGGGCTAGGGGGAGAAGAAAAGGGGAAGTTGTTTAGTGGGTACAGAGATTCAGTTTTTTGCAAGATGAAAGAGTTCTGGAGATGGAGGGTGGTGATGACTGCACAACAATGTAAATGTATTTGATGCCACTTGTGATCTGAAAGGCCAAAACAGATGCCCTTTTGTCAACTAAGAGAAACTCTAACATTAAGGCAACAGAAGTTACCTACAGATCAAGGTTTCGGGACCCCACCGGCAGGGCAAATTTCTAAATTCCTATGGCTTACAAGAAAAACCGCACTCTTGCTAAACTCCTATACAATAGGAGCTATCAGGCAAATTAACATACCCTTCCTAATTCTGATTTACAACCCAGACCACTACAACTCTGTTGAACAGAGAATTGGCCTGATAAACATTCTTTCCTGATAAACAACTGCAGACCTTAAGCCAGTTTCAGCAGCTCATGGAGGCTGTGCACAAACTGTCTTTGTGTCCTATGCTTCACCTTTTGATATATACCACCTTGTTCTATTTTATTTTAAGAGACAGGGTCTCACTCTGTCACCCAGGTGGGAGTACCGTGGTGCAATCAATAACTCATTGCAGCCTCAAACTCCAAATTGTTTTTTTTTTTTTAGACAGCTCAAGTGTCCCTCTTGCCTCAGCCTCCCAAGTAGCTGGTACTACCAGAACACACCACCATGCCTGGCTAATTTTAAATTTTTTTGTAGAGATAAGGTCCCACTATGTTGCCCAGGCTGGTGTTGAACTCCTGGCCTCAAGGGATCCTCCCACCTTAGCCTCCCAAAGTGTTGGGATATCTGCCTCATTTTAATGCTAAAACTTCACCCCAAAGTGAACTGGGATGTATGTTACATGTATGTTTACCTATTGCATATGCGCTTGACCTCATCCTTATAAATATGTATAGCTTTTCCCCAAATCTGCTGAATATGTATGACTATTGTGTAATATAGACATTGTAAGGCATAAAATCCAACCTGCCCTTCCCCTCTTCAAAGAGTGAGCAGCTTTAGTCCACGCTGGAGACTATCTTTTCCTGGTTTGCAAATTGATATTGCCAATAAAACTGTCCCTTCTACTCTTCAGCCATCGTGGTGGTCTTTTGGATGATGCACCGAACTATACACTTAAAAAATGGTGGCCAGGTGCCGTGTCTCATGCCTGGAATCCCAGCACTTTGGGAGGCTGAGGCAGGCAGATCACGAGGTCAGGAGATCGAGACCACCCTCGATACGGTGAAACCCCGTATCTACTAAAAATAGAAAAATTAGCAGAGTGTGGTGGCACGCGCCTGTAGTCCCAGCTACTCAGGAGTTTGAGGAAGGAGAATTGCTTGAACCCAGGAAGGCGGAGGTTGCAGTGAGCCGAGATCGTGCCACTGTACTCCAGCCTGGGCGACAGAGCAAGACTCTGTCTCAGAAAAAAACAAAACAACAACAAAAACAAAACAAAACAACAACAACAACAAAACAAAAAAATGGTTACAGTGGTAAATTTCACGTTATGTGTATTTTATCACCACCCCAACAAAAGAAAATTGGGGAAAGATGATTTTAAGTGGTCTAGCTCTGATTCAATCAGTGCCACCTCCTAAGTGAGTTCAGGGGCTGTCATAACCTTCTTTCAACTACCCACCAATTGCGTTCCCACAATGACATTCTCAAAGACACAAAGAGGGACTGCATCATCACTCCAGCAGCTCAGAGAGTTTGGGTTCCCAGGTATCTCCCTGAGATCTCTAATAGGAACTGAGGCACAAGGACAAAAAGAATCAGGATCACCCAGCAGGATGCCCCGAGACTGACGAGAGGTGAATCCATGACTGCAGAAGAAAAGGCCCTTCTCCCACTTTGTGATCACTGTGGGCATTTATTGTAACTCACAGGGCATGCTGGTCTCATGGGACAGATTCCCCACTCTCTGCTGAAAGCTGTGACGTCTGGGATAGATTAAGGAGCCACATGGCCACCTTCAGTGGGAGGGCCCAAGTATGTATTCTCATTTTCTTTTGCATTCTTCATTCTGTTAAAATCACTTTGCTTTTCCCATCCATAAACATGGCTCCCAACTCCCACTTCATCATACTAGTGAAATGTGCATATGTCTTGGAATCTTTTTTAAGTAATTTAAAAAGAAGTCATGAATCTTTCAATGAATCCCAGCTTGTGAAGGAGACACCAAGCTTATGAGGGAAAAAAAAGAAAAATACAAATTCAGACCAGGCTGTGGAAGGCACAGCATGTGTTAAAATAGCTAGGACTGGCCCTGCCTTCAGCCCCAAATTGTCCTAACAATTATGTCCAACCCAGTGCTCTGTCTCCACCCTCTCCTTTCCATTTCCAGCCCTGTCCATTCTCTTCACCTTAGGAGGACTGTCTTTTTTTTTTTTTTTTTTTTAAGATAGGGTCTCACTCTGTTGCCCAGGCTATAGTGAAGTGGTGCAATCTCGGCTCACTGAAAACTCTGCCTCCGAGGTTCAAGAGATTCTCCTTTCTCAGCCTCCCTGGTAGCTGGGATTACAGGTGCATGGCACCACACCTGGCTAATTTTTTTTAATTTTTAGTAGAGATGGGGTTTTGCCATGTTAGCCAGGCTGGTCTCAAACTCCTGACCTTAGGTGATCCACCTGCTGGGGCCTCTCTAAGTGCTGAGATTACAGGCATGAGCCACCGCATCTGGCCTACCTTAGGAGGACTGAACCCCAGATCACCCTGGCCAGTTCCCTTTCTCATGACTATGTGTGCTTTCAGACAGTCATCTGCAGTGAAGACATGACAGGGTATTTCCCACTCAGGATCCAGGGAAATGAATTTCCCAGGGAGACACCTTGAGACCAGTGGTAAAGTGAATGTGCAGCCAGGCCATATTTACTCTTCAATTTGAGCATTGGATCTTAACTCAGTGGTATGTCTAAAGAAAAAAAAAAATTGATAAGTTGGACTTCATTAAAATTAAAAATTTCTGATCCGCAAAAGTCACCATTAAGAGAATGAAAAGACAAGACTAGGAGAAAATATTTGCAGAACACATAGCTGATAAAGGATTGGTACCCCAAATACGCAAAGAAAGAACGTTTCAAACACAACAATAAGAAAACAAACAACCCAACTTAAAAATGAGCAAAAGATCTGAACAGACACTTCACCAAAGAAAATATACAGATGGAAAATTAGCATATGAAAAGATGCTCAATATAGATGTCATTAGGGAATTGCAGATTAAAACAATGAGATACCACTGCATACCTATTAGAAACGCTGAATTCCAAGACACTGATAACAACAAATGCTGGCCAGGATGTGGAGCCCTGGGAACTCTCATTCATTACTGGTGAAATACAAAATGGTGCAGCCACTTTGGAAGACAGTTTGGTAGTTTCTCACAAAGCTAAACATACTCTTACCATATGATTCACAATTGCACTCATAGGTATTTACCCAAATGACTGGAAACGTATGTCCACACAAAACTGCACAGGTATGTTTATGGAAGTTTTATTCACAATGGCTTGTATTAGTCCGTTTTCAGGCTGCCGATAAAGACATACTCGAGACTGGGCAATTTACAAAAGAAAGACGTTTAATGAACTTACAGTTCCACGTGGCTGGGCAAGCCTCACAATCATGGCAGAAGGGAAGGAGAGCAAGTCACATCTTACATGGATGGCAGCAGGCAAAGAGAGAGAGCTTATGTAGGGAAACTCCAGTTTTTATAACCATCAGATCTTGTGAGACTTATTCACTATCACAAGAACAGCATGGTCTCTCCTTTCCCCTCCCCTCCTCTCCCCTGCTACTCATCCTTTCCTTCCTTTCCTTTTCCCTTTCTCCTTTCCTCCCTCCCTTCTTCCCTTTTTTTAAAAAAAATGGATCATAATATATTTTTCTGACATTTAAACCTGTAACTTAAAAAATTTTAAAAATTAGTTTAAGGGAGGCGGCGGCGGCGGCGGCGGCTCGGGTGGCTGCGCTGGGAGGCGGCGGTGAGAGGCTTGCACGCCTCCAGCCCGGCCCCGGCCCCCCGGGACGGAGAGCCGAGCAGCCCCGGCTCTGGGCTACGGACTATGGGCGAATAGCTCTGACCACCCAGCGAAGCATGCCGCCTGCCTTGGCCTCCCAAAGTGCCGAGATTGCAGCCTCTGCCCGGCCGCCACCCCGTCTGGGAAGTGAGGAGCATCTCTGCCTGGCCGCCCATCATCTGGGACGTGAGGAGCCCCTCTGCCTGGCTACCCAGTCTGGAAAGTGAGGAGCGTCTCTGCCCGGCCGCCATCCCATCTAGGAAGTGAGGAGCGCCTCTTCCCGGCCACCATCCCATCTAGGAAGTGAGGAGCGTCTCTGCCCAGCCGCCCATCGTCTGAGATGTGGGGAGCACCTCTGCCCCGCCGCCCCGTCTGGGAAGTGAGGAGCGCCTCTACCCGGCCGTGACCCCGTCTGGGAGGTGAGGAGCGTCTCTGCCCAGCCGCCCCGTCTGAGAAGTGAGGAGACCCTCCGCCTGGCAACCACCCCATATGAGAAGTGAGGAGCCCCTCCGCCTGGCAGCCACCCCGTCTGGGAAGTGAGGAGCGTCTCTGCCCGGCAGCCACCCCATCCAGGAGGGAGGTGGGGGTCAGCCCCCACCAGGCCAGCCGCCCCGTCCGGGAGGGAGGTGGGGGGGTCAGCCCCCCGCCCGGCCAGCCGCCCCGTCCGGGAGGGAGGTGGGGGGGTCAGCCCCCCGCCTGGCCTGCCGCCCTGTCCGGGAGGGAGGTGGGGGGGTCAGCCCCCCGCCTGGCCGGCCGCCCCATCCGGGAGGTGAGGGGCGCCTCTGCCCAGCCGCCCCTACTGGGAAGTGAGGAGCCCCTCTGCCCGGCCAGCCGCCCCGTCCGGGAGGGAGGTGGGGGCGTCAGCCCCCCGCCAGGCCAACCGCCCTGACTGGGAGGGAGGTGGGGGGGTCAGCCCCCCGCCAGGCCAACCGCCCTGACTGGGAGGGAGGTGGGGGGGTCAGCCCCCCGCCCGGCCAGCCGCCCCATCCGGGAGGTGAGGGGCGCCTCTGCCCGGCCGCCCCTACTGGGAAGTGAGGAGCCCCTCTGCCTGGCCAGCCGCCTGGTCTGGGAAGGAGGTGGGGGGGTCAGCCCCCCACCCGGCCAGCCGCCCCATCCGGGAGGGAGGTGGGGGGGTCAGCCCCCCGCCTGGCCAGCCGCCCTGTCCAGGAGGGAGGTGGGGGGGTCAGCCCCCCGCCCAGCCAGCCGCCCCGTCCGGGAGGTGAGGGGCGCCTCTGCCCGGCCGCCCCTACTGGGAAGTGAGGAGCCCCTCTGCCTGGCCAGCCGCCCCATCTGGGAGGGAGGTGGGGGGGTCAGCCCCCCGCCCGGCCAGCCACCCCATCCGGGAGGGAGGTGGGGGGGTCAGCCCCCCACCTGGCCTGCCGCCCTGTCCGGGAGGGAGGTGGGGGGGTCAGCCCCCTGCCCGGCTGGCCGCCCCATCCGGGAGGTGAGGGGCGCCTCTGCCCAGCCGCCCCTACTGGGAAGTGAGGAGCCCCTCTGCCCGGCCAGCCACCCCGTCCGGGAGGGAGGTGGGGGCGTCAGGCCCCCGCCAGGCCAACCGCCCCGACCGGGAGGGAGGTGGGGGGGTCAGCCCCCCGCCCGGCCAGCCGCCCCGTCTGGGAGGTGAGGGGCGCCTCTGCCCGGCTGCCCCTACTGGAAAGTGAGGAGCCCCTCTGCCCGGCCAGCCGCCCCGTCCGGGAGGGAGGTGGGGGGGTCAGCCCCCCTGCCCAGCCAGCCGCCCCATCCGGGAGGTGAGGGGCGCCTCTGCCCGGCCGCCCCTACTGGGAAGTGAGGAGCCCCTCTGCCCGGCCAGCCGCCCGGTCTGGGAAGGAGGTGGGGGGGTCAGCCCCCTGCCCGGCCAGCCGCCCCATCCGGGAGGGAGGTGGGGGGGTCAGCCCCCCGCCTGGCCAGCCGCCCTGTCCGGGAGGGAGGTGGGGGGGTCAGCCCCCCGCCCGGCCAGCCGCCCCGTCCGGGAGGTGAGGGGCGCCTCTGCCCGGCCGCCCCTACTGGGAAGTGAGGAGCCCCTCTGCCCGGCCAGCTGCCCGGTCTGGGAAGGAGGTGGGGGGGTCAGCCCCCCGCCCGGCCAGCCGCCCCATCCGGGAGGGAGGTGGGGGGGTCAGCCCCCCGCCTGGCCAGCCGCCCTGTCCGGGAGGGAGGTGGGGGTGTCAGCCCCCCGCCCGGCCAGCCGCCCCGTCCGGGAGGTGAGGGGCGCCTCTGCCCGGCCGCCCCTACTGGGAAGTGAGGAGCCCCTCTGCCTGGCCAGCCGCCCCATCTGGGAGGGAGGTGGGGGGGTCAGCCCCCCGCCCGGCCAGCCGCCCAGTCTGGGAGATGAGGGGCACCTCTGCCCGGCCGCCCCTACTGGGAAGTGAGGAGCCCCTCTGCCCGGCCACCGCCCCGTCTGGGAGGTGTACCCGGCAGCTCATTGGGAATGGGCCATGATGACAATGGCGGTTTTGTGGAATAGAAGCGGGGGAAAGGCGGGGAACGGATTGAGAGATCGGATGGTTGCCATGTCTGTGTAGAGGGAGGTAGACACGGGAGACTTTTCATTTTGTTCTGTACTAGGAAAAATTCTTCTGCCTTGTGATCCTGTTGATCGGTGACCTTACCCCCAACTCTGTGCTCTCTGAAACATGTGCTGTGTCCACTCAGGGTTAAATGGATTAAGGGTGGTGCAAGATGTGCTTTGTTAAACAGATGCTTGAAGGCAGCATGCTCGTTAAGAGTCATCACCACTCCCTAATCTCAAGTACCCAGGGACACAAACACTACGGAAGGCCGGAAGGCCGCAGGGTCCTCTGCATAGGAAAACCAGAGACCTTTGTTCACTTGTTTATCTGCTGACCCTCCCTCCACTATTGTCCTATGACCCTGCCAAATCCCCCTCTGTGAGAAACACCCAAGAATGATCAATAAAAATAAATAAATTAAAAAAAAATTTTTTTTTAAATTAAAAAGTTAAAAAAAAAAAAAAGAAAAAAAAAGAAAAGAACAGCATGGGAAAGACCTGCCCCCATGATTCAATTACCTCCCATGCGGTTCTTCCCATAACATGTGGCAATTGTGAGAGTTACAATTCAAGATGAGATTTGGGTGGGGACACAGCCAAATCATATCATCACTAAAATTTAGAAGCAACCAAGATATCCTTCAATAGGTGAATGGCAAAACAAACTGTGGTACATCCAGACAATGGGATATTATTCAGTGATAAAAAGAAGTGCACAATCAACCCGTGAAAAGACATGGAGAAACATTAAATGCATATTGCTAAGTGAAATAAGCCAATCTGAAAAGACTATATACTGTATGATTCCAAATATACGACATTCTGAAAAGCGCAAAACTATGGAGACAGTAAAAAGATAGCAGTTGCCTGGGATATAGGGGGGAGGAGAGAGAAAAGAATAAAACAGAGCACAGGAGATTTTCAGGACAGTGAAAGTATTCTGTATGATACTATAATGGTAGATACATATAATTAGACATTTGTCCAAACCCACTGAATGTACAGTACCAAGAGTGACCCCAATGTAAACAATAAACCTTAGTTTCTAATAATGTATCTGTACTGACTCAGTAATTACTTCAAATGTATCACACTAATATCAGACGTTAATAACAGGGGAAACTAGGAGAACAGGTAGGTAGGAACTCTACTTTCTGCTAGATTTTCTTGTAAACCTAAAACTACTAAAAAATAATAAAGTCTATTCATTAAAAAATATAACATAGTCAGACCCCATCTCTACAAAAAATGAAAAGAAAAACAGCCAAGCTGAGGCAGGAGGATTGCTTGAGCCCCGGAGGTTGAGGCTACTGTGAGCTACGATTGCACCACTATACTCCAGCATGGGATAAAAAACATATATACATATTTTTTTGCCTGTCTCTAAAAATACACACACACACACACACACACACACACACACAATGTTTAAAAATACCAATGCTTAGGCCCTACCCCAGAGATTCTGATTTACAGTTATTTATTGCATAATGACATTTTGGTCAATAATGGATGCCTTTCACAACAGTGGTCCCATAAGAGTATAATCAAACTGAAAAATTCCTATTGCCTGGTGACATCCTGATGATCCTAACCCTGTGTTGGCCTGGGCTCATAATGTGTGTGCTTGTTTCTTCACTTTTAACAAAAAAAGTTCAAAAAGTAAAAAATAAATTTTTTTAAAAAGAAACAAGATTATAGAGTATGGATATAAAGAAAGAAAAAATATTTTTATAGAGCTGAACAATGTGTTTGTATTTTAAGCTAAGTGTTGTTATAAAACAGTAAAGAAGTTGAAAAAGTAAAAGGTTTATAAGGTAAAAATTTATGGTAAGCTAAGGTTAATTTATTATTAAAGAAATAATTTTTTTTTTTTTTTGAGATGGAGTATTGCTCTATCACCCAGACTAGAGTGCAGTGGCGAGATCTCAGCTCACTGCAACCTCTGCCTCACAGGTTCAAGTGATTCTCCTGCCTCAGCCTCCCAAGTAGCTGGGACTACAGGCCTACCACCACGTCTGGTTACCTTTTGCATTTTTTTAGTAGAGATGGGGTTTCACCATATCAGCCAGGCTGGCCTCAAACTCCTGACCTTGTGATCCATCCACCTTGGCCTCCCAAAGTGCTGGGATTACAGGCATGAGCCACTGTGCCCGGCCATAAAATTTTTTTAATGAACAGTGTAGTCTAAGTGTACAGCATTTATAAAGGCTACAGTAGTATGCAGTAATGTCCTAGGCCTTTAGATTCACTCACCACTCACTGATTGACTCACCCAGGGCAACTTCCAGTCCTGCAAGCTCCATTCATGGTGAGTGCCTGGACAGGTGTATCATTTTTTATTTCATACTGTATTTTTACTGTACCTTTTCTTACGTTTAGATACACAAATACTTACCATCGTGTTACAATTGCCTACAGTATCCAGTACAGTCACATGCTACACAGGTAGCCTAGGAGCAGTAGGCTATACCGCCTAGCCTAGGTGTGTAGTAGCCTAGACCATCTAGGTGTGTGTAAGCACAGTCCTATGATGTTCATGTAATGATGAAATTGCCTAATGAGGCATTTCCAAAAATGTATCCCTGCTTTTTTTAGTTTTTATTTTTTGAGACAGAGTCTCGTTCTGTCACGCAGGCTGGGGTGCGGTGGTGCGATCTCGGCTCACTGCAACCTCCGCCTCCCAGGTTCAAGTGATTCTCCTGCCTCAGCCTCATGAGTAGCTGGGATCACAGGCACCTGCCACTACACCCAGCTAATGTTTGTATTTTTAGTAGAGACGGGGTTTCACCATGTTGGCCAGGCTGGTCTCAAACTCCTGACCTCAAGTAATCCGCCCACCTTGGCCTCCCAAAGTACTGGGATTACAGGTGTGCGCCACTGCGCCCGGCCTCAAGATGTATCCCTGTTGTTAAGTGACGCAAGACTTTAATGAGTGTGCAGTGCTACATGTGGGTTTCCCTGTAGTAGTCTAAGGCTTAAACCTACAGGTTCTTGCCAAAGAGCAAGAAATCTCCCAAGGTTATAAAGTGAAGAAGACAGGACTTTCAACCCTAAGCAGTCAGCATCAGTTAAAAATACTCAGATTTATTGATAGTTTTCGAAGGTACAGAACTTAGGATATTCAATTTTCCATGATGTGATTATTACCCATTGCGTGCCTGTACTAAAATATCTTATGTATCTCATAAATATATACATCTACTTTATACTCACAAAAATTAAAAAATTAAAAAAAATGTTTAAAAAGAAGTTGGGGCCGGGTGCGTGGCTCAAGCCTGTAATCCCAACACTTTGGGAGGCTGAGGCAGGTGGATCATTTGAGGTTGGCAGTTCAAGACCAGCCTGGCCAACATGGTGAAACCCTGTCTCTACTAAAAATACAAAAAAAATTAGCCAGCTGTGGTGATGGGCGCTTGTAACCCCCGCTACTAGGGAGGCTGAGGCAGGAGAATCGCTTGAACCCGGGAGGCAGAGGTTGCAGTGAGCCCAGATTGTGTCACTGCACTCCAGCCTGGGGGACAGAATGTGATTCCACTCCCCTGCCCTGACTCCCACCAAAAAAAAAAAAAAAGAAGAAGAAGAAGAAGTTGGGATAAATGAATAGAAGCCAAGAGCTTTGATGCAGTAATTCTAAGCCTTAATGAGTTACAAACCATTGCTGGGAAGAGGTTTTAAAAAACAACATAACATGGTCAGAGGTTCAGATGAGAAGTGTTGTTGTTTTTTATTTCTTTGTTTCTTAAATTTCCTTTTCTTGGAACTACCCAGGAAGGGCCTCGTTTTAGAACACGAGTCCAAAATTCATATTTGCCTTGGGCTCTAGTTTCTAGCAATTTCCTTGATGGTGACTGAGACTAAAAGTGTGCCCACTTTTCACTTTAGGGCTTTTTGGTTCCTTCCTGGACCCTCTTCCTACACTGCAAGCTTCTGCTGCAGCCCAGTCCTTGGTTACTGAGCCTTCAGGGTGACCCTGCTCCTCCCCTCCCCTTTCCCAGGACTGAACTCGCTGATGCGATTTGCTGTACTGTACAGGTTTAGAATCACACTCAAATCCTCCCTCTCTCTGGCTAATCAGATTAAGCAAACCACGTTGCTGTAATGGAGGATAATGGGTTATTATGTTACCTCCCTCAACAATGGACAATATGCATCAAAAGCCTCCATATTGTTCGTCACCCTTGACCCAGCAATTCCATAAATGCCAGTAAAGCTTTATCGAGAACGTTCATATCACAGCATGGATAATGTTACATAGAAAACATTCTGAAAATATTTGACAAGTGACTACACCTCAAACACAAAGTTCCCTGTAACCATTCACCATTATGGCCCAAGATTCAAGGAGAGGGAATGTCATCAAGACATGGAGGAATCTGTGACCCAGGGACAGTCTTTGAGCAGGAAGAACTGGCACGAATCTCTTGCCATTTCTGGAAGAGGGGGAAATAGCGGAAAACTGAGCTGAGGGAGAAATAGACACTGGAGTTCTCTTTTCCCTCTTGTGCACCAAAATTCTGGAACAGACAGTGTTAAGTGAATTGACAGGAAGGAAAACATCAGGGTTCATGGTTTCCTAGCTTGTCAGCTCCTGCAAACATCCAGAAGAAAATCATAATTTGATGTCATTTGAAACAAAGCCACATGTCAACCTTGAAAAAAACAGACATATGTACATGGATGTTCATTGCAGCGCTATTCACAATAGCAAAGACATGTGCCCATCAAGAGTAGACTGGATTAGGAAAATGTGGTACATATACACCATGGATATTATGCAGCCTTAATAAAGAATAAGATCATGTTCTTTGCAGCAACATGGATGGAGTTGGAGGTCATTATTCCAGGTGAATTAACACAGAAATAGAAAACCAAATACTGCATGTTCTCACTTACAAGTCAGAGCTAAGCACTGAGTACATATGGACACAGAGAAGGGAAAAAGAGATACCAGGGCCTACTTGAGGGTGGAGGGTGGGAGGAAGGTGAGGATAAAAAAAACTGCCTATCGGGTACTAGACTTATTCCCTAGATGACATCATAATCTGTATACCAAAGCCCTGTGACACACAATTCACCTATATAACAAACCTGTGTATATACCCCTGAGCCTGAAATAAAAGTTAAAAACAACAACAACAACAAAATCTAGGAGAAGGTTCTTATACAGCCTCATCCAACCTAGGGTTGGAGTAGCACTGCTGGTAGGAGGGGGCTGGGTTGGAGGCCCCCCAGGCCATGTCCCTGGACCCCCACAGCCTCTGTTAGCTCAGGGACTTTACAAGTCCCCCTGTGCCTCTGCATGGGCACAGAGGTTTGGTGGACTGGCAGAGGCCTTGGCTCAGGACGCAGGGGTGATGGTGCGCCGGAACTTGAAAATAAGATGCAAATGGCTGGAACCATGAGAGCCGGCAGCAGGAGTCACTGACAGGCTCAAAAGGCCCTAAGATGCTGCCACACCTCAGTAGACAGCAGGCCCGGGACAAATCCAGACCTGCACCCTTCATTAGCAGGCAACGAGGGTACAGATGGCAGCACACCTACCCGAAGACTTTAATCAACACCACGGCTCCCTTATACATCCAGACTCAATCTTAGGGAGGAGCTGAGGGAGGGACAGGAAACCTGAAAAACTGAGCACCCTTCCAAAGAAACTGCCCTAAAAGGGATGACTTCACTCGGAAAAAACTGAAAGAATTTTTATTTTCTTCTCAAAATAGTGACAGAGGCCAGAGAAGAAAGATTAGATCAATGATGGAAGACAAATTATATTTTTTGGTTCATCTGAGTAGTGTGGCATTAAATTTTTATACCCACTACATTTACATATATATAGCCAGGTTTATCCTCAAGGCAGGAGACTAGAGGACCCTTCTTCACAGACCAGCAAGAGACCACCAAATATTAATATTTGGATGTTGACATAAGAAGCAGGTGGTCCGCCCATGGTCCTGTAGTGAAGTCACTAATGGGCAAAGTTCAGGCCACACAAAGACAGTCTCCAACCCCCTTTCTTCCAAATATAAATGGACAAGTAGTGATCAGCCGATACTCAAGGATAGCTTCCAACACAAGACAGAAAAGGAAACAAGTAACTCAAAAAATCAGAGAATACAAAGAGTGGGGGAAATATCAAAAACTCATTGGCATCTTCTGAGAGGAAGGAGAAGATCCCTCAAACAAGGACAGATGATGTGAAAAAAAGAAATCAGAGCTCAAGAAAGAAACTTTCTTTGGAAATTAAAAATACGATTGCCAAAATTAAGAGGCTGAAGATATAGAATCAAAGGAATCTTACAGGATAGAAAATAAAAATACACAGAAAGATTAGTAAGATAGAAAAATATAAGAAAATTAGATCAACTTAAGAGTTTGTAGTAGTTATCTATCATTATATAATAGATTACCCCAAAACGCAGTGGCTGTGATGGTAAATTTTTTGTGTCAAGTTGACTAGGCTAAGAGATGCCCAGATAGTTGATGAAACATGATTTCTGGCCATGTCTGTGAAGAGATTAGCATGTTAATTAGGAGACTAACTAAAGAAGACCTGTCCTCCCCAGCATAGGTGGGCACCATTCAATCTATTGAGGGCGTGAATAGAACAGAAAGGTGGAGAAGGGGGAATTGACTCGCTCTTCTTGAGCTGGGACATCCATCTTCTCCTGCCCTTGGACATCAGCACCTCTTGTTCCCCGGCCTTTGTACTCCAGGATTGACACAAGTGCCTCCCAACCTCCTGGTGGTTCTCAAGCCCTTGGCCTTGGAATGGGAGTCACACCATTGGCTTCCATGATTCTCAGGCCTTTGGACTCTGACCAAATTACACCATCTTTCCTGGTTCTCCAGCCTGCAGGTACAGATTGTGGGATTTCTTGGCCTCCACAATCACGTGAGCCAATTTCCATAATAAATCTCTCCTTATAAATCTACATTTATATAGACATAGGAGTCTCCAGAGAAATAGATATATAGAATATATACTTCTACAGATATTCCTGATGAGACTGGCATCCAGGGTAAATAGAAGCCCTATTGGTTTTCCATCCACCCTTCCATAGAAGAAGAGAATCTCATTTATAATCTACCTGGCTTTTGTGAAATATATCTATTTATCTGGAGAGTCCTAATATATTGGCTTAAAACAACCATAAACCTTCATTAGGTCACTCAGCCCTTAGTTGGGTGGTTCTAGCTTGGGGCCTATCCTGAGGTTGTGGCCAAGATGTTGGCCAGGACCATGGTCATCTGAAGGCTCCACTGGGTTGCGAGATCCATTTCTAAGATGACTCCCTCACAGGGCAGCCGCTCACTGGCTGTTGGCAGGAGGCCCAGTGCCTTGACATGTGGGCCTCTCCACAGGGCTGCTTGAGTGTCCTCATGACATGGCAGCTGGCTTCCCCCAGAGCAAGTAACCCAAGAGAGGGTGCAAGGAGAAGGTCATCATGTTTTCAGAAGTAACACACTGATACTTCCATCACAGGCTACTTGTGAGAAGTGAGTTCCTATATCTGCCTCATAGAGAGTGAGCTGGACAAAAGTAACAGTAAGGAAATGGCCACCATGGTGCCAAGGAGTGTTAGGGTGGGCTGGGGAGAGTACTTGATCTGATGTCAAGCGATCACAGGTTTGAATCTTGGCTCCTCCTCAAGCACATCATTTAATCTCTCGGTTTCCACATCTGTAAAATGTGGATGATATTGCCACTGTGCAGAGACTTGATGAGAGTCAACTATTTAAAATGACTTGTGCCAGGCACAGTGGCTTATGCCTGTAATCCCAGAACTTTGGGAGGATGAGACGGGTTGATCACCTGAGGTCAGGAGTTTGAGACCAACCTGGCCAACATGGTGAAACCCCGTCTCTACTAAAAATGCAAAAATAATCTGCATGTGGTGGCGAGCACCTGTAATCCCAGCTACTCGGGAGGCTGAGGCAAGAGAATCCCTGGAACCCGTGAGGCAGAGGTTGCAGGGAGCCGAGATAGCGCCACTGCACTCCAGCCTGGGGAACAGAGTGAGACTCTGTCTCAAAAATAAAAATTAAAAATTAAAAATTAAAGTGACTTGTACATGGCAACCACCCGACAAAGCAGAGTTATTCTTATTAATATTGAGATGCCTTTGGGTAAGGTAGTGAGCATGTGGTTTGTTCTGAAGTCCTGGCTTAGGCCCAAACAAAGCTCAGAAAGCCCAGCCAAAGCCCCTCTGTATCAGTCAGGGCTCTCTAGAGGGACAGAACCAATCAGATCGGTGTGTGTTTAAAAGGGAGTGTACTAGGGAGAACTGGCTCACAGGATTGCAAGGTGAGGTCTCCCAGTAGGCATCAGCAAGCTGGGGAAAGAGAGAAGCCAGTAGCATGGCTCAGTCCAAGTCCAAGAACCTCAAAACCAGGGAAGCGGAGAGTGCAGCCCTAAGTCTGAGAGCCCCTGGGAGGCCACTGGAGTGAGACCCAGAGTCCAAAGACTGAACAACCTGGGGTCTGATGTCCAAGGGCAAGAGGAGGGGAAGCAAACATCTGGGCCCAGGAAAAGAGAGAGAGTGCGAGAGACTCAGCAAGCTGCTTCTCCCCAATCTTCTGCCTGCTTTGTTCTAGCCACACTGCCAGCCAGTTGGATGGTGTTCACATCAAGGGTGGGTCTGCTTCTCCCAGTCCACAGACTCAAATGTCAGTCTCCTCTGGCAACCCCCTCCCAGACACACCCAAGAGCAATGCTTCACCAGCCATCTAGGCATTCCTGAATCCAATCAAGTTGACACCTAATATTAACCACCACACCCTCTCAACTATCTCAGAAACAGACAGCTGAACAACTGGAATGCACCACTGTATCATTTTTTAATGATGATGGAGATTCTGCTTACAGCCCAGAGAAAGCTTCTGGAATAGGGGTTTTATGTTAGATCATGTTTTGGTTCTTGGTTCCTGGGAGGTCCAGGAGAAGAAATATATTGAATCTCACCAGGCATGGTGGCTCACGCCTGTAATCCTAACACTTTGGGAGGCCAAGGCGGGCAGATCACTTGAGGTCAGGAGTTCGAGACCAGCCTGGCCAACATGGTGAAACCCTGTCTCTACTAAAAATACAAAAATTAGCTGAATGTGGTGGCACGCACCTGTAGTCCCAGCTACTCAGGAGGCTGAGGTAGCAGAATAGCTGAAACCTGGGAGGTGGAGGTTGCAGTGAGCCAAGACTGCACCACTGCACTCCAACTTTGGCAATCCATCCTGAGCAACAGAGTGAGACTCAAGAAAGGGAGGGAGGGAGGGAGGGAAAGAAAAGAAAGAAAGGAAAGAAAGGAAGAAAGAAAGAGGAAAGAAAGAAAGAGAGAGAGGGAGGGAGGGAGAGAAGGAAGAAAGGAAGGAAGGAAGAAAAGGAGGGAGGGAGGGAGAGAAGGAAGGAAGGAAAGGGAGGAAGGGAGGGAAACAAAGGAAGGACAGAGAGAGAGAGAGGAAGGAAGGAAGGAAGGAAGGAATTTGAATCTCCGACCTCACAGCAGAGTCAATAACAGCATGAGTTAGGTGAGCAGTAGGAAGAATGCACCAACCAACTGAAGATGAGACCATCTTCCAGATGAGGCTGACATCCAAATCTAATTGGTTTTCTCTCCACACTTCCATAGAAGAAATGTATCTCTATTTATAATCTGCCTGGCCTTTGTGAAATAGGTTATGCCAGACATGGAGAAGCAGTACAGCCTTTTGTGGCAATGCTGGTTCTGTTCATTGCAGTTGATGAACAACAATATTAGGAATGCTAACTTGGCTTTGAGTGTGCCTCTTCACGTAGTATAGCCATGATCATTTTTGACTCTCAACGGCCTTGAGAGGTGGGAAGAGTAAATTTTTATTCCCAGTTCTATAGATGAGGAAACAAGATACTCAAAGAGATGATAGGACAGTCCTGAGATTTTACTGGCGCAGAACTAAGACTAGAGTTCAGGCCTTCTCCACGTCTAGGGCTGCTCCTATTATCAGCCCATCAAATGCACTTAGCTAGTGATAGGAGGGGATGTGCCTTCACAGCCAGACAGGGCTTCAGCTGTCAGACAATAGGCTTAGAGCAGGATCTGAGGCTCACTGATTTTCAGTTCACTGGACTAAGCCTGCCCAAATAACACACACTCAGGCCTGGGTTCGGGAGTCAGAGTTCCAGCCAGGGATGCATTCTCTCCTGGCCCTATTTTCTTGCCTCTAAAATAAGAATCCTGACCTACTTCATTGGCCTGTCCTCGGGGAAGAGACAAACATTTTTAAATTAAGCTGGAAATGGGTTTGTAAGTGTCCTAATACAACATAACTAATACTTTGCCTTTAATGATTTTTTTTCATCTTGAGAATCGAAATGAAATCCATTCATGTTCTTTCAACGAACATAAATATTTTGCGGAGAGTAAAAGATACAAATGGGCTAGCCATTTGTTCCAGGGAACACACGCCAGTCATTTGCCAACTTGCTCTCAGCCTCATCCTGTTCCTCCCATAGCAGACATTTCCCATGCTCCCTTGCGTACCGCCTTCCTGCCAGGTAAGGCCAATGGGAGGCACTAGGGGATTCGAGGGGGAGAGAAAGGAAAAGCCAGGGTATTTATGTTCCTCTCTCTCTGCTTCGGGCAGCACTCCCAACAGTGGCTGTGTCTCCACTGTGGTTCCTCCTCCTGCCAGGTGGCCTTGGCTCCTGGGGTCCCCTCACACCATCTCTGTCTTCCGTCTCTCTCATCCAAAGGGTGGGAGCTGCTTCCCGCTGTTACTGATCTTTGGGTTGCTTTACCATGGCCTGTAGGCTGTTCAGCTCTTCTTATGCTGTTGTCTCCAGTTCTCTGTGTTAGATTCTGCTGTTAAATGCCATGGTGTGGGCTCTTTTCCTCACTGGGCCCTGACGGACTGGGTACCCCACAGAGAAAATGTGTTGGGGGAATGCCTTCCCCTAGAAGGAAAGAGATCTGGGCCTGAGTTGGGCCACTTTCTCCAACCAGTTGGTGACCTCAGGCAAGTCACAACCTCTTTGGGCTTCGATTTCCTTTTCTGCAAAATGAAAGAGCTAGACTAGATGATTCCTGCCACCCATTTCATAGTTATCAAGTAGGTAGGTGATTCCCTGATGGTGCCAGAACCCCTTCCAACTGGTACTCCTGTTTCCAGTAAAAAGACATATGTTTTTTGGTAATTTTTTTTTTCCTTTGAGAAGGAATCTCACTCTGTCACCCAGGCTGGAGTGCAGTGGCACGATCTTGGCTCACTGCCACCTCCGCCTCCCGCGTTCAAGTGATTCTCCTGCCTCGGGCTCCAGAGTAGCTGGGATTACAGGCATGCACCACCACACCTGGCTGATTCTGTATTTTTAGTAGAGACAGGGTTTTACCATGTTGGCCAGGCTGGTCTCGAACTCCTGAACTCAGGTTATCCGCCTGCCTCAGCCTTCCAATGTGCCAGGATTACAGGTGTGAGTCACCATGCCTGGCCTATTTTTGGTCTTTTTAAAGTAATTTTTAAAAGTTGTAGGGCTTTATCAGCTCCAATTCATCAATTAGCTGAAGGGTTATTTTAGAAATATAAGAAAATTATAACGAACAGAATGGATCCCTCAACATTCTACCAGACACCATTGTCTTAAATTCTAGAAGTTCCCAGGCAAACATTTGAAGAACCAAAGTAATCCAGAGGACCTAGAATTCATTGAAAAATGCTGCTTTTATCACCTTTCCCCTCCCTGTAGAATATCTAATAATTTCAAAGGAACATACTTTTTTTAAAATTTATTTTTTATTTTTATACTTTAAGTTCTAGGGTACAAGTGCACAATGTGCAGGTTTGTTACGTAGGTATACGTGTGCCATGTTGGTTTGCTGCACCCATTAATTCATCATTTACATTAGGTATTTCTCCCAATGCTATCCCTCCCCCAGGCCCCCACCCCACAACAGGCCCCAGTGTGTGATGTTCCCCACCCCGTCTTCAAGTGTTCTCACTGTTCAATTCCCACCCATGAGTGAGAACATGCGGTGTTTGGTTTTCTGTCCTTGTAATAGTTTGCTGAGAATGATGGTTTCCAGCTTCATCCATGTCCCTACAAAGGACATGAACTCATCCTTTTTTATGGCTGCATAGTATTCCATGGTGTATATGTGCCACATTTTTTTTAATCCAGTCTATCATTGATGGACATTTGGATTGGTTCCAAGTCTTTGCTATTGTGAATAGTGCCACTATAAACATATGTGTGCATGTGTCTTTATAGCAGCATGATTTATAATCCTTTGGGTATATACCCAGTAATGGGATGGCTGGGTCAAATGGTATTTCTAGTTCTAGATCCTTGAGGAATAGCCACACTGTCTTCCACAATGGTTGAACTCGTTTACAGTCCCACCAACAGTGTAAAAGTGTTCCTATTTCTCCACATCCTCTCCAGCATCTGTTGTTTCCTGACTTTTTAATGATCGCCATTCTAACTGGTGTGAGATGGTATCTCATTGTGGTTTTGATTTGCATTTCTCTGATGGCCAGTGATGATGAGCATTTTTTCATGTGTCTATTGGCTGCATAAATGTCTTCTTTTGAGAAGTGTCTGTTCACATCCTTCGCCCACTTTTTGTTGGGGTTGTTTGGTTTATCTTTTAAATTTGTTTAAGTTCTCTGTAAATTCTGGATATTAGCCCTTTGTCAGATGGGTAGATTGCAAAAATTTTCTCCCATTCTGTAGGTTGCCTGTTCACTCTGAAGGTAGTTTCTTTTGCTGTGCAGAAGCTCTTTAGTTTAATTAGATCCCATTTGTCAATTTTGGCTTTTGTTGCCATTGCTTTTGGTGTTTTAGACATGAAGTCCTCGCCCATGCCTATGTCCTGAATGGTATTGCCTAGGTTTTCTTCTAGGGTTTTTATGGTTTTAGGTCTGACATTTAAGTCTTTAATCCATCTTGAATTAATTAATCCATTTATTAAGTAGGGAATATAAAGGAACATACTTTTTTATGGATTTATTTTCTAAGTGTACAATTCAGTGATTTGTTAGTGTAGTCACAAAACTGTGCAAACATCACTACTAATTCCAGAATATTTTCATTACTCTAAAAAGAAACCTCACACCTATTAGCAGTCATTCCCCATTCCTTCCTCCCACACAATCCCTAACAAATACTATTCGATTTTCTATCCCTATAGGTTTGCCAATTTTGTACATTTTATAAAAATGAAATCACATGATATGTGGCATTGGTGAATGGCTTCTTTCACTTAGCATAATGTTTTCAAGGTTGTTACCTGTTGTAGCCTATATCTGTACTTCATCCCTTTTCATTGCCAAACAATATTCCATTGTATAGATATATTCCATGCTGGTTTTCCATATATCAGTTGATGGCTATTGGGTTGTTCTCTGCATCCTTGTCAACATTTGTTATTTATCTGTCTTTTATTTATTACAGCCATCCTAATGGGTGTAAAGTTGTACTCTCTGCTGTTTCGATTTGCATTTCCCTAATGACTAATATTGAGAATCTTGTCATGTAATTCTTGGCCATTTATATGTCTTCTTTGGATAAATATCCAGTCAAATCCTTTGTCCATTTTTAAATTGGTCTTTTTATTGTTAAGTTGCAAGAGTTCTCTATATATTGTAGATATAAGTCTCTTATCAGATATATAATTTGCAAATATTTTCTCTTATCCCATAGGTTGTCTTTTTAATTTCTTAATGGAGCCTTTTGAAGCACAACAGTTTTTAATTTTGATAAAGTCCAATTCATCTATATTTTATTTTATTGTTTATCTTTTGGGTGTCATATCTCAGAAACCATTGCCTAATCCAAGGTCATGAAGACTTACTCCTATGTTTTCTTCTAAGATTGTATTGTCTTAGCTCTCATATTTAGATCTTTGATAGATTTGGGGGTTAATTTTGGTATATAGTGTGAGGTAGGGGTCCAATGGCCTTCTTTTACATGTGTCTTATATTTAGGTCTTATATATGTGTCTTATATTTAGATCTTTGGCATGTATCTTTTTTTCTTAAGAGATTGATGTTTATTTTCCATCAAACTTGTGTCCACGTTGCTTAAGAGCCAGTACAAGAACAGCTTAAGACTATTCAGTGGTTGCTCCTAACCATTCAGTGGCCTGAGCAGTGGGAGCCACAGATCAGTCTTCTGTGGTGGGCCGAGCACTCCAGTCTTCAGTAGGGAACTGCTGAATAGGCACAGAGGGTATCTGCACACCTTCAGACCAGTCTGCAACCTCAGGCTGAGTAGCAGTGAACTCAGGAGCTGGAGCAGTCGATTTGCCCTGAAATTCCTCCTTGGTCACAGCCTTTTCAGCAGCGTCTGCTCTTCTTTTTTAATCTCTTCAGGATGTCTGTACAAGTAGAGATCAGGCATGACCTGCCACGGGTGTTTACAGGAAATGGTGCCACACATGCACAAAACTTCCCAGGCCAGCAGCCACCACATCAAACCCACTGTGTGAGCTCCCTTACTGTTGCATGGAAAGGCTACGTCCACATAGCACAGAGGGGAATCTGTGTGACACAGAGCAATGATGGGAAGGTTAACATAAGATTACTCTGCGAGAGGCTGGCAGTCAGCTCTGGGGGTCAGTAACCACAAGAAGTCATGGCTCCCAGAAGGCTGCCTGGATCTGGTTAGTGAAGGTTCCAGGAGTGAAGTGGCCAGCAATTAGAGTGGCTCCAGTGGCAGCAGCAAACTTCAGCAGGGCCCTCTGGCCAGTATACCTGGAGGACATGACACTGACATCAGCAGGGTTTTCAATGGCAACAATGGCATGAACTGCCAGCAGAAGCTTCTCCCAGGTCCTCTTCAGATTTATGATGTAGATGCCATCACTTTTCCTTTTATAGATGTGCTGTTCCATTTGGAAGTCAAGGTTAGTGTCACCTAAGTGGGTTCCTGCTCCAAGGAACTTAAGGACATCCTCCTCCTTCATTTGCAGGACATCAAGGGCTCTGGACATTATGAAAGTTTCCCTTTAAGTTATGATGGGAATCCAGAACAATGCCAAATGGACTCCTCTGTGGGTAGCACGGAAAGGCTGCATGTATCTACTATGCATGTGTCTTCTACGTGTCTTATATTTAGCTCTAATATTTGTGTCTTATATTTAGGTCTTCTTTTGCAAATGTCTTATAGTTAGCTCTTATATTTAGGTCTTTGATACATTTGGGGGTAATTTTTGTATATAGTGTGAGGTAGGGGTCCAACGGCCTTCTTTTGCATGTGTCTATCCAGTTGTCCCAACACTATTTGTTGAAACCACTATTATTTCTCCATTGAACTTTGTTGGAATCCTTGTCAAAAGCCAATTGACTGTAAGTAAAAGGGTTTATTTCTAAAATCTTAATTCTATTCCATTGAATAGACTAGAAGGCAGTCACCACGCTGTTTTGATTACTGTAGCTTTGTAGGAAATTTTGCAGATAACCCACATGGTCAAATGGTCCATCCACTAATGTGGCACAGAACCCCAGTTCACTGTTAACCTTATGGATCAACTCCAGCAATTGTCTGGAGCAGGTGGTCACATTTTTATTTTCAGGAGGAGAGCGTTCCCTAGGATGAGAAGCTTAGACCAGAACCCTCCCAGAAGGAAAAAAAAAACACCACCTAAACATCGTCACACAAGTTCCTAGGAACCCACTAATAGTGAGGACAGGAAAAAGACTGAAGGAAACGACAGAAGCTCATCCACACTGAAGAGTGAAGTCCCCAGGCCCCAACACCTAGGTCCTAAAGCACTAGACTCCAGTGTCTTCTCTTCCAGGACCACTGGTTGTGAGGAAAAGAAACAGGGACATTTCTAGAGTTCATTTGAGAATGAAGGCTCAAAAGTAAACATTTGCAGAACCATCCATAAGGCTCCCATAACTTCAAAAGGCTGCAAGGAAACAACATTGCTTTGAATGTAATGTAAATGAAATAGAAACATATCATTTAGATTTCCACAAAAATAAACCCAGCTCTGCAGCGAGAACAGAAACAGCACCTGAGGACCAGATGCCTTTGGGTGGGGTTTTGTGTTTGTAGATCCACAAGGCTGCAGGAAAAGCTGAGACTCTCAGACGGTCAGCATCCTCCTACCTCCCTACAGAGCCAGGCTTGTGCGGCTGGCTTATGGAGCTTGGCTGAGTTTTCTAGAAGCTAGAAACTCTACTTGCAAGTAGAGACACTTAGGGTTCCCTTACAGAGAATGGGTGGGAGAAGAAAAGGGAAGGGAATGGAGAAAGAGATTGAGATTTCTCCTCAAAGGCAAGGTTTGTAAACCACAGAATATCTTTAACTCTGGATTTCATGTTCAATCAAAGTGCCTGTCTTAGTTGGTTTGGACTGCTATATCAAATACGCCAGAGGCTGAGTGGCTAAAACAACAAACTTATTTCTTAGAGTGCTGGAAGCTGGGAAGTCCAAGATTAAGGCTCTGGCAGATCCAGTGTCTAGTTAAGACCCCCTTCCTGGTTTGCACATGGCTGTCTTCTGGTTGTATCCTCACATGGTAGGGGGAGAAAGAGAAAGAGAGACAGACAGACAGAGAGAGAGAGAAAGAGAGAGAGAAAGTTCTCTAGTAACTCTTCTTGTAAGTGTCTAGTGTCTCTAATCTGATTATGGGGTTTCTACCTTCATGATCTTATCTAAACCTAATTATCTTCCAAAGTCCCCACCTCCTAATTTCATCATATTAGAGGTTAAGGCTTCAACATATGAATTTCTAGGGAGCAAAAGCAGTCAAATCCTTTTTTTTTTTTTTTTTTTTTTTGGAAATGGAGTCTTGCTCTGTTGCCCAGGCTGGAGTGCAGTGGCACAATCTCAGCTCACTGCAACCTTCACCTCCCAGGTTCAAGCAATTCTCCTGCCTCAGCTTCCCAAGTAGCTGGGATTACAGGCATGCACCACCACACCCTGCTAATTTTTTTTTCCTTTTTGAGACGGAGTTTTGCTCTTGTTGCCATGGCTAGAGTGCAATGGCGTGATCTCAGCTCACTGCAACCTCCACCTCCCGGGTTCAAGCGATTCTCCTGCCTCAGCCTCCCAAGTAGCTGGGATTACAGGCTTGCACCACCACACCTGGCTAATTTTGTATTTTTAGTTGAGACAGGGTTTTGCCATGTTGGCCAGGCTGGTCTTGAACTCTTGACCTCAAGTGATCCGCATGCCTCGGCCTCCCAAAGTGCTGGGATTACAGGCGTGAGCCACCGTGCCTAGCCAAAAGCAGTCAAATCTGGGGAAAACGAACACATAAGAATCTATGCGGGAAGCATCTCCTGTTACAAATCAGGGACAATGGTGTTGTTTGTGTGCCTGCCTCAGAGCCGAGCAGAACAGGTGCAGCAGGACAGGATGTCTGCACCAGGCTTGAGAAAAGAAAGGACCAAAGTCATAGCACAGTGCAGCACGGAGCCAGACTTGAAAGACAGTCAAGCATTTGTCAGGTTGCCCAAGGCTAAATTTTGGGGGTAATATTCCAAGATAAAGAACCATAATGTCATGCTTCCCCCTGGAAGCCACGTCTAGCCACATGGCAGCTAGAAATCTATACAGCCAAATTTCTGCAAATGGCTTGATCCTATGTAGGAAGTATTGCCCGAAAGTACCAGGGCAGATTAAATGACTTTTCCCTGTTTCCCAAATTATCAGCTGCTTTCTTGTGCCTTCCCCCCTAAAGAGTCCTTTAAACCAGAGGTCCCCAATCTTTTTGGCATCAGGGGCCAGTTTCATGGAAGACAATTTTTCCACAGACCAGGGTGTGGGGATGGTTTTAGGATGATTCAAGTGCATTACATTTATTGTGCACTTTATTTCTATTATTATTACATTGTAATATCTAATGAAATAAGTATGCAACTCAACATAATGTAGAAACAGTGGGAACCCTGAGCTTGTTTTACTGCAACTAGATGGTCCCATTTGGGGGTGATGGGAGACAGTTACAGATCATCAGGCATTAGATTCTCATAAGAAGCAAGCGACCTAGATACCTCACATGTGCAGTTCACAATAGGGTTCACGCTTCTGTGAGTATCTAATGCCACACTGATCTGACAGGAGGTGGAGCTCAGGCAGTAATGCAAGTAATGGGGAGCAGCTGTAAATACAGATGAAGCTTCACTCACTCTCCCACTGCTCACCTCCTGCTGTGTGGCCCAGTTCCTAACAGGCCACAGACCAGTACCAGTCCATGGCCCAGGAGTTGGGGACCCCTGCTTTAAACTCTGACTTTTCCCTAACCTTCAAAAACAGGTGTGTATTATTTTAGAAATACACCATCATGCTCGGGTTTTCATCACACTGCCTGAGCCACGTCTCTTAGATCTTAACCATTACAATGTGTTCCAGCCTGGACTTGCAACTGTCAGCAGCTGCATGTCTGTGCCATGGGGCATCTTCTAGAGCCAAGGAAGAGGATAGCCTGGAAATCCACAGGCTGGAAGTGACAAGCCATTAACACCTCCCAGGAGCAGCTCTCAACTGATGACTCTTGGGAATTGGTGTATAAATACCCCAGCTCCCTCACCCTCCAGTGGGACAATTCTGAGACATGTGTTTTACATTCTTCTTAGAGGTTCCCTATGATATTAAGCTCCAGTTGTCCACTGTGGCAGCTGACTTAATAACAGACTTCCCTTCCTTGAATCACTTCCCCACTCTCCCACCAGGGCTTCTAGGGAAACCCACACTAAAACAAGACATCAAGATGCTTCACCACATTTCCATGCTTTAATAGCCCACTTCACTTCCCATTTTTAAGTAAGAAACTTTAAAAAGTGATTTCAGGGAGTTTGAGGTAAATAGAAAAGTTCTGTGTAGATGGAAAAAAGATAAAAAATACATCTCAACAGCAAACTCTTAAATCCCAAACAAAGGAAAAGGGACTGAGCTAAGTATGCCAGTGATCAGTAACCCTATCATCATATTCTCTCCTTTCCCTCTCTCCCTCTGTCTCTTATTCACTGCCACCCTCCTTCCCCCATACATTTATGGAGTAAGGAAGCCTCCTGAATAACTTAAAAAGTAAAATGAAATGTCCACCCAACACAATGCTTGTGAGCTTGTGGGTGGCCTGAGAGCTGGGCTCAAAGATATGACTTGGATCATTATTTGCATTTTTAATATCAACTGCATTTGCATCATTTTTTTAGTCAAAGTTTTTCCATTGATCAAAACTTACTCCAATCCATCAACTCTCTTGAAAAATAGCCAGCAACGATCTTTCTCCCATTTTGATTATCTCTTTCTTTGGTATAAGGGGTGTGTGTGTGTGTGGGGGGGCACTTTTTTTTTTAATCTCCAGCGGTAGAAATTACTATTTTTGAAAATAAAGCCAGTGAGAGAACAAAGACAGAAGACACTAAATAAAAGTCAAGGGGAAAGGAAAGAAGAACTACACCCAGGGTGTGCATTCCAAGTGGCTGCAGAAGTCAAGCTGGACCAGCAGGGGTAATTTTTGTGGGTTATCCATCACTGAAGGCTTGTCAACAGCTTCCCCACTCTGATATCTCCTTAGAGATGAGAATATTGGGTTGGGAGGTCATATTGTTTCCCTCTTACCGCATGGTGATTTATTTGCAAAACTGCTTGCAAAGCAGTCAGCTGTGGGGGGACACACGTGCTTCCACTGTCCAGCCATCAGCAAAACACTACATACATTGACCTCCAGCCACCTCTGAACACTTTCAAGTCATAATCTTATTCAGCCTCCTTGGCTTACGAGATGAAGAGTATGTGGGCATTCATTCTGGGTAGATTTTTCTCTTTAATTTTTGACAAGAGTGGCTTTAGATTCAGGCCTGATGGGGAAATGGCACAATGTTCTTCCCTATTAATCTGCCTCGTAATGAATAGCAAGTAAAATACAAGCCAGGCACTTTATGTCAGTTGTTCAATTCTCAACTCTTCAAGTTAGATAGATATATGTGTGTGTTTTTTTTTTAAATGGGGTCTTGCTCTTTGGCCCTGGCTGGAGTACAGTGGTGCATTCATAACTCAATGCAGCCTTGACCTTCTGGGCTCAAGCAGTCCTCCCACCTCAGCCTCCCAAGTAGCTAGGACCACAGGTGTGCATTGTCATACCTGGCTATTTTTTTTAATTTTCATTTTTGTAGAGATGAGATTTCAGTTTGTTGTCCAGGCTGATTTCAAACTCCTGACCTGAAGCAATCCTCCTGCCTTGACCTCCCAAAGCACTGGGATTACAAATGCAAGCTACCGCACCTGATCAAGTTAAATATTTTTATCCCTATTTTACGGAAAAGAAAACTGAGTTCCAGAAAGGATATGTAAGCTGCCCAAGGTCATTGCTGTATGCTACTGACATTAATTAAACCTTTGCTAGATGCCAAGCCTGGTCCTGGGCAGTGGGAATGCTAATACAAATTAGCCAGAGTTCCTGCCCTCAAAGAGTAGTGTGATGAGTGTCAGGGGCACATAAATATGGAGCAGATAAAGGGAGGGATCAACACAGTGGCATAGGAAGTAAAAAGAGTCATAGGATCAGGGAAGCTTCACTGTAGACCCATGGTTCACAATCTTGGGTGCACCAGAATCACCTGAGGAGCTTAAAAATCTCTGAGGTGGAAATACCATTTCACCCAGTGATCCCATTACTTGGTATATACCCAAAAGCTTATAAATCATTCTACTATAAAGACACATACACACGTATGTTTATTGCAGCACTATTTACATTAGCAAAGACTTGGAACCAACCCAGATGCCCATCAATGATAGACTGCATTAAGACAATGTGGCACATATACACCATGAAATACTACGCAGCCATAAAAAAGAATGAGTTCATGTCTTTTGCAGGGACATAAATGAAGCTGGAAACCATCATTCTCAGCAAACTAACACAGGAACAGAAAACCAAACACCACATGTTCTCACTCATAAATGGGAGTTGAACAATGAGAACACATGGACACAGGGAAGGGAACATCACACACTGAGGCCTGTTGGGGGGTTGGGGGCAAAGGGAGGGAGAGCATTAGGACAAATACCTAATGTGTGCAGGGCTTGAAACCTAGATGATGGGTTGATAGGTGTAGCAAACCACTATGGCACATGTATACCTATGAAACAAACCTGCATGTTCTGCACGTGTATCCCAGAAATTTAAGTAAAATAAATTTTAAAAATATCTCTGAGGTCTGGTTTCATATCCAGAGATGGGAATTGGTCTGAGATGTGACATGGGCATCAGGATTTTTTAAAGTTCTCCCAGGTGAGTTTAATGTGAAACCAAAGACGAGAACCACTGAACTATGGTGAGGGTGCCCTGACCCGACTCTTGCCCGAGATGATATTCTTGGGCTGGGATTTAAAGGCTAGAATTGGATTTATAGGCAGATAAAGGTGTCAGGGCAATTCACATAGGAGCAAGAGCATTAGGAAGCCCCCCCAGGGAGGGAAGGTAGAGAATATGATGTGTTTGAGGAACCAGCGGAGCTGAGAGAATGCAGAGATGAGGTTGGAGGATGAATGGAAGCCTGATCGACCAGGTGGTGTGTTGAAGACTTGCAGAGTCCTTGAAGGATTTTCACCAATGGCATGATCTGGTTCGTGTTTACAAAAATTTTTCTGGCAACAGTGCAGGAATGGATTATAGGTGAGAAAGCAGATTGTGCGGAGGCTACTGCAGTAGACCAGGCGAGAAATTATGCGACCTAGATCTATGGTGACCAACCTCCCCAGTTTGCCCAGGAATGTTCTGATTTTAGCCCTGAAAGTCCTATGTCCTGGGTAACTCCTCAGTCCCGGGCAAACCAAGACAGTTGGTCACCCACCTAGACCACACCAGTAGCAGCATGAATGGAGAGTGGACAGATTTTAGAGATGCAGGGGGCAGAGCTGACTTTAGGGGTGAGGGAGTGGAGGCAGAAGATCAAAGCCGACTAAGTGGTTTCTGGCTTGAGCAACTGGTAGAGGGGGTGCTGTCACCATGACTGGAATCAGGGAGAGGGCTTAGCGGGCACAGGCGGATATTACAGACTTTGTTTTGAACCTGCTCACTTTGGTGTGTCTAAACCAAAATCCAAAATTTGGATAATGGTACCCAAACATCCAACAATCCATTGGTCCATTTATTGAGTACCTAGGTGTCAATACTAAAAAGGTGTCAGGTACTAAAAAAATAGCACAGAAAAGGTGCGTGCCCTGTGGAGCTCTCAGTCCAGTGAGGGCGCGGGATTAAATCAATGACTTCAAGGCCAGGTGCGGTGGCTCACGCCTGTAATCCCAGCAGTTTGGGGGGCCAAGGCGGGCGGATCACCTGAGATCAGGAGTTTGAGACCAGCCTGACCAACATGGTGAAACCCCATCTCTACTAAAAATACAAAAATTAGCCAGGCATGGTGGTGGGTGCCTGCGGTCCCAGCTACTTGGAAGGCTGAGACAGGAGGATCACTTGAGCCCAGGAGGCGGAGGTTGCAGTGGGCCAAGATCGCGCCACTGCACTCCAGCCTGGGTGACAGAGCGAGACTCCATCTCAAAAAATAAATCAATAAATAAATGAGTTTACAAGAAGCTTTTTAAATCTCTCAATGCATGCACAGTCATGTCCTGCATAATGATGTTTGGGTCAACAACAGACCTCATATATGACAGTGGCCCCATAGGAGTATAATACCATCTTTTTACTGTACCTTTTCTATGTTTAGATACACAAATGTCATTGTGTTACAGCTGCCTCCAGTATTCAGCACCATCATATGCTGTACAGGTTTGCAGCCCAGGAGCAATAGTCTACAGCATCCAGCCTAGGTGTGCAGTGGGCTACACCATCTAGGTTTATGGGAGTACACTCTTTGATGTTCACACAACGACAAAATCAGCTAACGATGCATTTCTTAGAACAGATCCCTGTTGTTAAGCAGTGCACGATGGTACTTCCCTGCTTTCACCGTTTGCCCTCCTGTAATGCTACTGTTTCTGAGATGACCGAACATCTGCTTCCCCTGGAAAAGTAACAATTCCCACCTGCGGTCCCAATGTAATTATTAATAACACCTTGCACTCTCAGAAGTGCCCCAGTTTCTATGGTGAAGTAGATAATGACCTAACTCTAACTACTCTCTATACCACCCCAATCACACTATGGATGTTCTGCGTTCATTTTCTTACAACGGCTATCTCTCTGCACAGACATCATCGTTCAGCAGGTATCGACTAATTCCAAGCCCGCAAGCAAGCGTGAGGACATGAAGCAGACCTATTTCTCCACTCTATAAACCAGTCGCTCCCAAAGATCGGCAATTAATCAACTTGTCAGGGAGGCAGTGCCGTGTGGTGGGAAAATATTGATTGGCCCAGGAGTTCCAAGAGCTGTTTTTAATGTTGGTTCGGCCATTTACTAGAAGCCATTTCATTTCCTGGCTCCCCAGTAAATGGCCTTATCTTCAAATGGAAATAACTATATCTTTCTGGACTATTTTAGAGGGCTGTTTTGAGAAGCAAATGTATGTAAAAGTATTTCTAAACTGTGAACTGCTATATCAATGTAAGGTATTCTAAATATGAAACTAGAAGACACTTGATATTCTATATTGTAATTGACATAGTTAATCCACAACAGAATTCTTGCTGATGGGAACATAGACTGTCTGAGTGCAAAGTACAAATATTTAGAAGGCATACATAATAATAATATCATATAATTAACAATATTCTTTAATAACATTGTTAAACATATAACATAATATATTCTATAGAATACATTATAATTATATGTATTATAATATAATTATAATACATTATAGAATACATTAATATTATATTAATATTATATAATATTACAATTATAGTACATTATAGAATATATTAATATTATATTAATATTATAGAATATTATAATTATGATACGTTATGGAATACCTTATATTGTATTCTATAGAATACAATATATCTAATAATTCTATAGAATACACTATATCTAATAATTATATATTATATCTAATATATAATTATATCTAATAATTATTAGATACAATGTAGTCTATATAATACATTATACATAATAATATATAGCATATTTTTATATATGTTAAAATATTAGATATTCAGAAACCAAATACATTTTCAAATTGCATACAGCATTTGAACTTCCTTGGCTGTCACTATAACTTCTGTCACAGAAAGGAATATCAGCTATAGTACATGCAATCAACCTCACCTGCCTTTTCAAAATCAAACAGCCCAGAGTCGATCTAATGTATCTGATTCAATTTTGCATCAACGGAGATCACATTTTGTTTCAATTTTGTCAGCATCATGCAAAGATCACTGAGATATTTTGTTAACAAAATGCCACCAAGTTTCATACAAACCTGACTAAAATGATGTTAAGTAGAAATGATATCCAGTAAGATACGCTTGTTTTACCCATGATGATAAACTAGTTCCTAAATGAAGGGTAGAGTGACACCAGTCTGTCTGTCTCAACCAGGAAATTATACTGGCAAATGATATATCATGGGGCTTTTAAATATTAGAATAAATACCCATAGCACTGGAGAAAGGTCGTCCAAAATAATGATAAGGTAAACTGTGGTTAATTCAGCTCCTATTGTCTAACTTATTTCTCTCACAACCCTGGGAGGCAGGTTTTATCATTTCCATTTAACAAGGAGAAATTGGCAGCTCAAAGAGACTATGCAACTTGCCCAAGATGAAACTGAATAAATAGCCAAGACTCAAGTCCAACTCTGTCTGATTCCAGACCCCATCTTCTTCTCAACAAACCACACTGCTTCTCCACATTTTCTCCCTGAACAGGTTTTTAATTTTGCCATATTAACTGCATAAACCCTTTGGAAGTATTTTCAACAAGTGTCCTTGAAAAGAGTTTCTGGGCACCTGGTATTTAGAGAGGACTTTGAGAGGAGAACAGGTACCAAACCAATGTGTTCAACTCTTGAGCCACTGAATTAATACATGGGCTGCTAAACACACCTACATAAACTTGGGACTAGATTTGTTCAAGCTTGCACATTCGGACTTCCTTTAAAAAAAAATATATACATCTTCTTGTTCTGAAAACAATGCCAATCAATTTGTAATGAGATTACAATGTTACGATAACAAGGGAAATAAATGTCCTGCCACACATTGAATCAAAGATCCATTGCATCATGGCTTAATAAGCCACTGGGGGGAAAATGCCTGGTTTCCATGATAATGAGTGGTGCTCTCATCCACACCAGAACTGTCCCGCACCAACTGCAGCCCAATTATATTTCCCTTACATTGGCCCATCCTGACCTATAGGGAGTTGGAAGCATTTACTAAATCAAGCTTGTCCAACCTGCAGCCCACAGACCACATGTGGCCCAGGGCGGCTTTGAAGGTGGCACAACACAAATTCATAAACTTTCCTAAACATAATGAAATCTTTTTGTGAGGTTTTTTTTTTTTTTTTTTTAGCTCATCAGCTATCGTTAGTGTTAGTGTATTTTATGTGTGGCCCAAGATAATTCCTCTTCTTCTAATGTGGCCCAGGGAAGCCAAAAGATTGGACACCTTTGAATTGTACCAGTGATTACTAAGAATGAGCAGGACCTGTGCTCCAGAACTTAGGGCACACCTCCATTGCTCGAGCGGAGTGACAATTTGGGTCTATAAATGTTCCACTGATCCTGGCATTACTTTACAGCTTTGTGCTTTTATTTATTTATTTATTTATTTTTTGAGATGGACCCTTGCTCTGTCACCCAGGCTGGAGTGCAGTGGCGCGATCTCGGCTCACTGAGCTTTGTGCTTTTAAATAGTTCATTTGTCAAGTACCTTGGTAGTGAAATGCAGTGGACACAGTTGTATAAATCCCCTGAAGAAAACAAATTGATATACGCAATCTCCTCCCCTGGCACATAGAGGCCCATCTGTTCCAGCCGAATCTGCCAAGTCAGCAGAGTGAGTCTCGAGCCAGCCTGCATCGGCTGCCACACTTGCAGGTGTCCAGCAAGATGTCGTCCACCTGCTGTCTCCAGGCTTCTCTTGCAAAAGTAGGTTATAATTCGGTGTCCATTCTGAGGTCCTGTCCATTCCGGCGCATAAAATAAGCAGAATTGATTCCTGAAGAGCCAACGGCCTTTTGTGATAGGATAGATCAAGCATGTCCAACCCATGGCCTATAGGCCACATGGGGCCTGGGACAGCTTTCAAGGCAGCCCAACACAAATTCATAACTTTCTTAAAACATTATGAGATTTTTTGCAATTTTTTTTTTTTAGCCCATCAGCTATCATTCATGTTAGTGAATCTTATGTGTGGCCCAAGACAATTCTTCTTCTCTCAATGTGGCCCCAGGAAGCCAAAAGATTGGACACCCGTGGTAGATACTCATCTGTTGGAGCTATTTTGGGGTGGGCCTTTGCTGAAAGTCAATTGGTGGCCTCCAAGATGATTCCTCAGGATGTCTGTCTGCCCAGTAGAGGAGACGGCACTTCGGTTTCAGGTCCAGTTTGGTGAAATGCATCATTAACAGATAAGCAAGAACATTTAGGACAAAAGATAGTGTGCTTTAGAATGACTCTAGGAAAAATTCTCCAATTGCAAGGGGATAAAGCATTGGCCTGCACTGTTCAGGAAGAATGGGAAAACTCCTTTTCATAGAATTTAAAGCAGAAGAGTAGCTGGAGTTCTGCCAGTCCTCTCTGAGCCAGGGCATACACTGGAAAGCCTTTCATAGTCAACTCCCAGGGATCTGCGATTGTCCAGCTTTACTGAGTGGGGTCTACACTCCGTCTCTAGGAAATGTAGCCATGGTCACACCTAAGATTTGGGGTTAGCATGACTACATTTCCTAATGACATTACTACATCTCTACAGTACTAAAATGTCCCAAAGGGCTATTATGTATCTATTATGTTTTATTATTACAAGAAACCTAAGAGGAAGGTAGGGAATGATTATAGGTTAAATGCAATAAAATATCATGAGAGATTTTATGTATGGTGCCTGGGAAAAGGGAAAAGGGAAAAGAAGAGGGGGAGCGAGCAGATAGCAAAGATGGAAGTCCTAAAAGATGGCAGTCCCCCTGTGTGGCAAAGCCTCTAAAACAGCATGTACCTCCAGAATATATTATGGTAGCCAGCCTTAAACTGGACAAGCTGAAAGGGAACCGAGAGATCTCCAGTTTGTTCTCTAGTTTTCAAGACACAAGCCCATAGACAGGAAGTGATTAGGTCAAAGTCACAAGTCAGGAGACAGGCAGAGCTGAAGAAAAACACAGGTAGAATCCAAAATTCATATTCTACTGGGTTGCTTATGAAAGTTAAAAGATACAATATGTTAACATCAACTTGACAGCCTATTTATAGCAGACCTCTGGTGATTTGAGTAGTTTGCCTCAATCTAAGGGACAAGCCAAACTGTTTGGGGTGGCTTTCTTATAGACTCATAATTAAGACTCTATCCTTAGTGTACTCTTCATCCTATTGCACTAAAGTGAATACTACTTTATATAAGAACAGTAAGTCCATTACCAAAAAATAAAAACAAGAAAAACACATTATCACTCAATCTCCTTCACTGGTCCTATAAATCAATGCTATTTTCTGAGTCCAAGATCCATGAAAAACCTTCACTAAGTATAAACATCATAAATCATTAACTGATCATTTCCAAAAAGTGACTTTAACCCTGGCCAGGGGTAAATATTCCTGGGATTTATGTCCAATCACAAGCAAGCAATATTATTTCAGCACATTCGACAGTAGAATTTTGAAAGGGTCATCTAAAAATAGATTCTCAATGACTGCAATGTGAAGTCATGCCCACAGAACAGCAGTTGAATGTTGTGGTTTAGAGCTGCAGAGAGACCCACTGAAGCCTTGATAATGCTGTCCCCCAGCACTCAGATAGGAAGCCGACACCAGGCGGCCTTGTTGGCAGTCTGGGGAAAGGCCACACAGCAGACCTCACTGCCTGAGGAAGGCGGGGAGTATGAAGGCTTGAGAGCCCAGACACAGACAAGGAAAAGGGAAGGAGAAATGAAGGAAGCAAAAACAAGGGAGCTAAGAGGATTTCTGGGAGCACCACCAGGCCAGAGATCTTGTCAGCGCTCTGAGAAAAAGCAGAGAGACTCCATTCATCTCTGCCTTACAGTGGGCTCTTTTGTTAGGCTTGTAGGGCTTCTCTTTTATTCATATATTACAGAGGGGGAGTTGGGATGATATGGGGAGAAAAAGGAGGTGAGAGAGAAAGAGAGGAGTGGAGAGGGGAGAAAAAGGGAAAAAAGCATTTCCTCTCCATAGAAAAAACATTTTAGGCCAGGTGCGGTGACTCATGGGAGCACTTCAGAACGTCGAGGTGGGCGGATTGCCTGAGCTCAGGAGTTGGGGACCAGCCTGAGCAACACAGTGAGACCCCGTCTCTACTAAAAATACAAAAAATTAGCCGGGCGTGGTGGCAGGCACCTGTAACCCTGGCTACTTGGGAGGCTGAGGCAGAAGAATTGCTTGAACCTGGGAGAAGGAGGTTGCAGTGAGCTGGGATCATGCCACCACACTCCAGCCTGGGTGACAGAGAGAGACTCGGCCTCCAAAACAAACAAAAACAAACAAACAAAAAAGCAAGCATTTTATTTTCACAGGGAAATGACCTAAGAAAAACTTATCTTCCCCAACCGAGAGGTTCCCCTGAAAACGTTTCCCAGGCTGCCCTGGCCCATGCAGTGCTGTGCGTGCACGCTTTCTCTCTCTCTCTCTCTCCTTCATTGGCTAAACTTGGACCAGCCACAAGCACTGTGCCTCAGTTCATTTATTTTTTTTTCCATCTGCAAATGCAGTTCATCCCCCTGACTGGTGACGATGTTATAAAATGTGCTGAAAATCTTGGAACAACATGTATTCATGGATAAAAACTCGGTCTCTAGGCGTTTCATTCCCCCGACATAGCAGCCGCTAATGCCACCACTGTAGAGTATTTCCCATGTGCCAGCACTGTGAGGACCAATTTACACACACGGTCTTGTTGGAATTTACTATATTTACACGTACAAATGTACAGCAGCCAGGGAGGAAGATTTCCCCATTCTGCAGCAAAGGAAGCTTAAATTCCAAAAAGCTAAGTGACTTGCCCAACATCCCAAAGGTAATAAATGACTGGATTGGAATCCAAATCCGCATGTGACACCAGGGTGCAGGTTATCTTAGTCTTAAATGAGATAAGATGAAGCTATCAGAATAGCAAATCTGTTACGAGTGGGAGTTAGGGAAAAGATAAGGTGTAGTTCAGAGAAAACGAGGCACTATCTAGGTCACCACTGAGCTCACCCACTTATCTAGAGAATTAGTTATTGACTAGAAAGTGGTGTAACTGATGGTTGTCTTGAGTTGCAGGCCAGGCTTCCTCCTGACCACAGTCTAGGCCCTGAACCTCCTTAGGGCTCTTTAAATCTTAGCTCTAAAATGAGATGGTCTCTCAGGACCCTTTCAACTCCAAAAGATTCCCTTAGGATTCCCAGCAGTAACCTATTTCTGGGTATCCTGAAGCGTGTCACACGCCACCTAAAAAAGGAGGTTAGACAAGTGAATGCAAAATGAGGTCAACAGCATCTGCGGGACTGCCTGTAGGCCTTGGGAAGGTAAGGAATCCAGACATTACCCCTGACACATGGATTGGGCCCTGGCCTCAGGAAGGTAAGGAATCCGGACATTACCCCAACACATGGATCCGGCCCATTGGGTTAGTGTGCTATGTTTCCATTGATTATATTGTAACACTAGTTGCCGTCTGTTCTGGACATTGTTGCTGTGTAACAAGCAACCCCCAAACCAGCAGTTTAAGGCAATGAATTTATTTTGCTCACAACTTTGTGGGTCAGGAATTTGGAAAGGACTCAGCTGGGCTGTCTGACTCTCATGCATGTGCATCAGCTGGGTTGGCTTGGGTTGAAGGCGACCCTTTCACCATGGCTTCCTCCTCCACATACCTGGAGCCTTATGGTTTACACTTTTCCCAGCTTGGTGGTCTCAGGATATTCATACTTCTAACATGGCAAGTGGCTTCTAAAAGGTGAAGGTAAAAGGTGCCGTTCCTCTAAAGGGTAGGTCCAGAAGTAGAACAACGTTCATCATACACACCCCATTGCGTAAAGTGATCACAGCGTGGCCCAGATTCAAAAGGAGGAGAAGCAGCCTCCATCTCTCCATGACGGGAGTGCTAATCTGCCACGGTGTCCCACCTTGGGATCTGACCAGGAAGGCCCCAGCCAACTGCTGGATTTGGAAAATTGGAACGATCCAGAAATGGGAAATTGGACTGATACATAGAACTATACCCACTCAATGAGTAGGGCAGGCACTGGGGACAGACTCCACAGTTGTAGGTGGAGGACAAGGTATTTTTACCTGCCAGGCATCCATGATCCATCCAGCTTTCTTCTGATAACAGCACGTTGGGGAAACTTACTGCCTCAGCTCTCCATCCATGGGATTTGGGTAGAGGACCAATTTTACTCCTGGAATGTGTGACTTGGGCCTGACCAATTATCTTCAGTGCCTGGCATATAGTAAGTGTTCATGATGAATGAATGAATGAATGAATGAATGAGCGAATAAAGGGAAAATATTTCATTTCCCAGACCACAAGAATTGTTTTAGGGATAGATACATAATTCAAGTTCTACAACTTGTGCTAGAAAGAGGTATTCTCTTTATGCTGAACTTGGAGTTGTGGGCATGTATTCCTAAAGCCAATGAGAGACACCATGAAGTGAATCCCTGCAGGAGACTGGAGCTGGCCCAGGGGAAAGAAAAGCCGAGAGACAGAAGGAGCAAGACAGAGTCCTGATGACACTGTTTGACATCCAACTATCTCTAGTTGGTCTATCCCCTGGATTGTTTGCTTGAATGGCTGAAATTTATGCACTGACAACATCAAATGGTGGAGAAGATATAGAGCAACAGGAATGCTCATTCACTGCCTGTGGGAATGCAAAATGATACAGCTACTTTGAAAGACAGTGTGGCAATTTCTTACAAAGCTAAACATAGGCTTACCATATGATCCAGAAATCATGGTCCTTGACATTTACCCAAATGAGTTGAAAACTTGAATTCACACAAAAACCTACACGTGAATGTTTACAGAAGCAATATTCATATTCGCCAAAACTTGGAACCAACCAAGATGTCCTTCAATAGGTGAATGAATAAACACACATGTGGAACATCCAGACAATGGCCTATTATTCAGGTATAAATAGAAACGAGCCATCAAGGCACAAAAAGACATGGAGGAACACTAAATGCATATTGCTAAGTGAAAAGCCAGTCTGAAAAGGATACATACTGTATGATTCCAACTTTATGACATGTTGGAAAACGCAAAACTATACAGACAATAAAATGATCAGTGGTGGCCATTGGGGTAGGGGGGAAGGAGACATAGGTGGAGAACAGAGATTTTAGGGCAGTGAAACTATCCTATATGATACTGTCATGGTGGAAAAGTGACTTTCTGAATTTTTTAAAACCCATATAACTATACAACACAAAGAGCTAACCCTAATGCGTATATGGGCTTTAGTTAATAATAATGAACTAATATTGTTTCCTCAATTGTAATCAATGTACCACATCAACGCAAGATGTTAAAAATAGGGAAAACTGTGTGCACGGGGAGGGGACAGTAAGAGGGGATTATGGAGGCACTCTGTACCTTCCTTCAATTTTCCTATAAACCCAAAACTGCTCTAAAAAACAAAGTCTATTTTTAAAATGAGCTAGACAGAGTCCTGATGATATCATTTGTTATGCAGCTGTGCCTAAAAATAGTCTAGCCCCTGGACTATTCAGCTGCAAGTCAATACATCCTCTTTTTAGCTTAAGCAAGTGTGGGTTCATTTTCTGTCACTTGTGATCAAAAATGTTCTGTTAAGTGTTAAAAGTAAATCCAGTTTGGCGGCCAGGAAACAATGTGTGAAAACTACAACAGGACCTGATTGGGCCCTGAGAACAGTCAACAGGTGACATTAGGATTTTCCAACAAGCAGACAGCACTGGGATGGGGCTCCCCATGGCTTTGGGAGTCAGAGGAGTGGCTGGCAAGATGACAGCCAGAATCAGGGTACCAGGTGAGGGTTTGGGGGCAGGAACCTGGGCTAGAGAAAGAGGAATGAAAAGAGCGAGGCAGGAGCTGAGATATTGAGCAGATTGTCAAGACAATCTGCTCAGGAAACAGGTAAAACCAGAAAGGAGTAAGGCTTGGAGTGTCAGACTAGTGAGGCCTAAAGCCAGGCACCTGGAAGAAGAGGGAGAGTTAGCCCACAAGGGGCTTGTTTGCCCCACCTGAGAGCAAGAAGAGAGGAGGGCAAGAGAGCAGCCCCGTGTTTTAGGCCAGAGAGAGCATCCACTAAGATCACCGCACCAGCCTACAAAGAAGTCTTTGAGGGAAAGCAGCACTGAGTGGAGAAAAGTGTGAATCCCTGCATCTCCAGGAGGGATGGAGGATACCCTCTGTCCAGCCAAACACTGACCCCAGATCTGAGCCCCAAGGAGAGTCTGTTTTAAATACATTTCTTGAAAACCCACCAATTCCTTCAAATCCAGTCACCAGCACTGTTATTTTTTTCTTATGTTACATGTGACAAAATGGTGTTATTCTTCCTCTCCTCGACTTTCCATGCATAACTCCCTAACTTTTTTTTTTTTTTTTTTTTGAGATGGAGTCTCGCTCTGTCGCCCAGGCTGGAGTGCAGGGGCGCAATCTTGGCTCACTGCAAGCTCCGCCTCCTAGGTTCACGCCATTCTCCTGCCTCAGCCTCCACAGGCACCCGCCCCCACACCAGGCTAATTTTTTTGTATTTTTAGTAGAGACGGGGTTTCACCGTGTTAGCCAGGATGGTCTCGATCTCCTGACCTCGTGATCCACCCCCCTCGGTCTCCCAAAGTGCTGGGATTACAGGCATGAGCCACCGTGTGCGGCCAACTCCCTAACTTTCTGAATAAATTTTGCCCATGAATTAACAAGTGCTACAGAATTAGCTGCAAGTAATATTTTCACAGGTGTTTGGGGATTTTTGTTTGTTTTTTGTTTTGTTTTGAGAAAGGGTTTTGCTCTCTGGCCCAGACTGGAGTGCAGTGGCAAAATCATGACCCAACTCACTGTAGCCTCAACCTCCTCGGCTTAAGCAGTCCTCCCACCTTGGCCTCCTGAGTAGCTGGGACTACAGGTGCATGCCACCACACCCAGCTCATTTTTTTTTTTTTTGTAAAGGCAAGGGTCTCACTATGTTGCCCAGGCTGGTGTTGAACTTCTGGTCTCAATCAGTCCTCCCACCTCTGCCTCCCAAAGTGCTGGGATTACAGGCGTGAGCCACCACACCTGGCTCAGTGTATGTTTTGATGTCAGATGATGCTAACAAAGTACATTATTAATGCTGCTTGCAGTGGGCTTACTGAGATCAGCAATCACTGTCTGTTTGTTCACTGATGAACTGAAAGCAGTGTCTGGGGTAGGGTAGCTACTCACTAAATATTCGTGAAATGCCTGCTGGATGAGTTATTTCTCTTTTCCTCCTTGGCTGAGATGAAGGGAGAGAAAGACAAGAGTGACAGTGGATTGCATGCATTCAAAGACCAGTATCTGCCTGGCAAGAAGATGCTGGAGAGGTAGTAATGGCCATATTTCATATTTTAGCAATTCCACTGTGGATTCAATATCTCCCCTTAGCTCCTGCCCTATCTTGATTTTTCTTTTTCATAATCAAGCTTCCTGAAGAATATTCTGCACTTCTTATCTCCACTATTTGACTTTCCTTCTCTCCTTTACTTACAGTAATCTTCCTGGCCACCACTCCACTGAGACAACTCTCACAAAGGTCACCAATGACGTCTTTCCACCAAGATCAAATGCACACATTTTAATCTCTGTGTTTCTTGGTCTTCCTACTTCCTCTTTGAGTTCTCTCTTCTGTAGGCTTTCAGTCTTCTGGCTTTCTTCCCACCTCTGTTAATTTGACCCTTCTCAGTTCCTTCACTGGCATTAGATGGTCTCTCATTGTGGTTTTGATTTACATTTCTCTAATGATCAATGATGTTGAGCTTTTTTTCATATGTTTGTTGGCTGCATGTATGTCTTCTTTTGAGACGTGTCTGTTCATGTCCTTTGCCCACATTTTAATGGTTTTTTTCTTGTAAATTTAAGTTCCTTGTAGATTCTGGATATTATAGCTTTGTCAGATGGATAGATTGCAAATTTTTTCTCCCATTCTGCAAGTTGTCTGTTTGCTCTGATGATAGTTTCTTTTGCTGTGCAAAAGCTCTTTAATTAGATCCCATTTGTTAATTTTCGCTTTCGTTGCAATGGCTTTTGATGTTTTCGTCATGAAATCTTTGCCCGTGCCTATGTCCTAAATGGTATTGCATAGATTTTCTTCTAGGGTTTTCATAGTTGTGGGTTTTACATTTAAGTCTTTAATCTATCTTGAGTTAATGTTTGTATAAGATATAAGGAAGGGATCCAGTTTCAATTTTCTGCATATGGCTAGCCAGTTCTCCCAGCACCATTTATTAAATAGGAAATCATTTCCCCATTGCTTGTTTTTGTCAGGTTTGTTGAAGATCAGATGGTTGTAGATGTGTGGACTTATTTCTGAGATCTCTATTCTGTTCCATTGGTCTATGTGTCTGTTTTTGTACCAGTACCATGATGTTTTGGTTACTGTAGCCTTGTAGTATAGTTTGAAGTCAGGTAGCATGATGCCTCCAGCTTTGTTCTTTTCACTTAGATTGTCTTGGCTATATGGGCTCTTTTTTGGTTCCATATGAATTTTAAAGTATTTTTTTCTAATTCTGTGAAGAATGTCAATGGTAGTTTAATGAGAATAGCACTGAATCTATAAATTACTTTGGGCAGTATGGTCATTTTCACAATATTGATTCTTCCTATCCATGAATATGGAATGTTTTTCCATTTGTTTGTGTTCTCTCTGATTTCTTTGGGCAGTGGTTTGTAGTTCTCCTTGAAGAGGTCCTTCCCTTGTTAGCTGTAGTCCTAGGTATTTTATTCTTTTTGCAGCAATTGTGAATGGGAGTTCATTCATGATTTGGCTCTCTGCTTGTCTATTGTTGGTGCATAGGAATGCTTGTGATTTTTGCACATTGATTTTGTATCCTGAGACTTTGATGAAGTTGCTTATCAGCTTAAGGGGCATTTGGGTGGAGACAATGGGGTTTTTTAGATATAGGATCATGTCATCTGCAAACAGAGACAGTTTGACTTCCTCTCTTCCTATTTGAATACCTTTATTTCTTTCTCTGGCCTGATTGCCCTGACCAGAACTTCCAATACTATGTTGAATAGGAATGGTGAGAGAGGACATCCTTGTCTTGGGCCAGTTTTCAAGTGGAATGCTTCCAGCTTTTGCCCATTCAGTATAACATTGGCTGTGGGTGTCATAAATGGCTCTTAGTGTTTTGAGGTATGTCCCATCAATACCTAGTTTATTGAGAGTTTTTAACATGAAGAGATGTTGACTTTTTTTGAAGGCCTTTTCTGTGTCTATTGCGATAATCATGTGGTTTTTGTCTTTAGTTCTGTTTTTGTGATGAATTACATTTATTGATTTGTGTATGTTGAACCAGCCTTGCATCCCAGGGATGAAGCCAACTTGATCGTGGTGGTCAAGCTTTTTGATGTGCTGCTGGATTTGGTTTGCCAGTATTTTATTGAGAAGTTTTACATTGATGTTCACCAGGGATATTGGCCTGAAGTTTTCAATTGTTTGGAATTGTTTCAGGAGAAATGGTACAGCTCCTCTTTGTACCTCTGGTAGGATTCAGCTGTAAAACTGTCTGGTCCTGGGTAGTTCTTTGTTTGTTTTTTGTTTTTGTTTGTTTGTTTTTATTTTTGTTTTTGGTTGGTAGGCTATTTATTATTGCCTCAATTTCAGAACTTGTTATTGGTCTATTCAGGGATTTGCCTTCTTCCTGGTTCAGTCTTGGGAGGATGTATGTGTCCAGGAATTTATCAATTTCTTCTAGATTTTCCAGTTCATTCGCATAGAGGTGTTTATAGGATTCTCTGATGGTTGTTTGCATTTCTGTGGGGTCAGTGGTGATATCCCCTTTATCATTTTTTATTGTCTATTTGGTTCTTCTCTCTTTTCTTCTTTGTTAGTCTAGTTAGTGGTCTACTTCATTATTTTTTTTCAAAAAACCAACTCCTGGATTTGCTAATTTTTTGAAGGGTTTTTCATGTCTCTATCTCCTTCAGTTCCTCTCTGATCTTGGTTATTTCTTGTCTTTTGCTAGTTTTGGGGTTTGTTTGCTCTTGGTTCTCTAGTTATTTTCGTTGTGATGTTAGGATGTCAGTTTGAGATCTTTCTAGCTTTTTGATGTGGGCATTTAGTTCTATAAATTTCTCTCTTAACACTACTTTAGCTGCATCCCAGAAATTCTGGTATATTGTCTTTTTGTTCTTATTGGTTTCAAAGACCTTCTTGATTTCTGCCTTAATTTCATTATTTACCCAGGAGTCATTCAGGAGCAAATTGTTCGATTTCCATGTAGTTGTGTGGTTTTGAGTGAGTTTCTTAATCTTGAGTTCTAATTTGTCTGCTCTTTGGTCTGAGAGACTGTTTATTATTATCTCTGTTATTTTGCATTTGCTGAGGAGTATTTTACTTCCAATTATGTGGTTGATTTTAGTGAGTGCCATGTGTTGCTGAGAAGAATGTATATTCTCTTCTTTTTGAGTGGAGAGTTCTGTAGATATATATCAAGTCCACTTAATCCAGAGCTGAGTTCAGGTTCTGAATAACCTTGTTAATTTTCTGTCTCAATGATCTGCCTAATATTGACAGTGGGGTGTTAAAGTGTCCCATTATTATTGCGTAGGAGTCTAAGTCTCTTTGTAGGTCACTAAGAACTTGTTTTATGAATCTGGGTGCTCCTGTATTGAGTGTGTGTGTATATATATATATATATATATATATATATATATATGATAGCTCTTCTTGTTGAGTTGATCCCTTTACCACCATTATGAATGCCTTTCTTTGTCTTTTTTGATCTTTGTTAGTTTAAAGTCTGTTTTGCCAGAAACTAGAATTGCAACCCTGCTTTTTTCTGGTTGTCATTTGCTTGATAAATTTTCCTCCATCCCTTTATTTTGAGCCTATGTGTGTCTTTGCATGTGAGATAGGTCTCTTGAATCAGCACACCAATGGGTTTTGACTCTTTAGCCAGCTTGCCATTCTGTGTCTTTTAATTGGGGCATTTAGTCCATTTACAATTAAGGTTAATATTGTATGTGTGGATTTGACCCTGTCATCATCATGCTAGCTGGTTATTTTGCAGACTTGTTGAGTAGTTGCTTCATAGTGTCACTGTTCTTTGTATTTCAGTGAGTTTTTGCAGTGGCTAGTAATGCTTTTTCCTTTCCATATTTAGTGCTTCCTTCAGGAGCTCTTGCAAGGCAGGCCTGGTGGTGATGTATTTCCTCAGCATTTGCTTGTCTGAAAAGGATTTTATTTCTCCTTTGCTTATGAAGCTTAGTTTGGCCAGATATAAAATTCTGGGTTGGAAATTCTTTTCTTTAAGAATGTTGAATATTGACCCCCAGTGTCTTTTGATTTGTTGGGTTTCTACTGAGAGGTCCACTGTCAGTCTGATGGGCTTCCCTTTGTAGGTGACCTGACCTTTCTCTCTGGCTGTCCTTAACATTTTTTCTTTCATATCAACCTTGGAGAATCTGAAGACTGTGTGTCTTAGGGTTGATCTTCCTATGGAGTATCTTACTGGGGTTCTCTGAATTTCCTGAATTTGAATGTTGATCTATCTTGTCAGGTTGGGGAAGTTCTGGATGATATCCTGAAGTATGTTTTCCAACTTGGTTCTATTCTCCCCGTCTCTTTCAAGTACCCCAGTCAGTCGTAGGTTTGGTCTTTTTACATAATCCCATCATTCTTGGAGGTGTTGTTCATTCCTTTTCATTCTTTTTTCTCTGATAGTGTCTGCCTGTCTTATTTCAGCAAGATAGCCTTTAAGCTCTGAAATTCTTTCCTCTACTTGATCAATTTGGCTATTGATAATTGTGGTTGCATTGTGATGGTCTTGTGTTGCGTTTCTCAGGTCCATCAGGTCATTTATGTTCCTCTCTAAACTGGTTATTCTGGTTAACAGCTCCTGTAATATTTTATCGTGGTTCTTAGCTTCTTTGCATTGGGTTAGAACATGCTCCTTTAGCTCAGCAAAGTTCATTATTACTCGCCTTCTGAAGCCAACTTCTGTCAATTCATACATCTCAGCCTCTGCCCAGTTCTGTGCTCTTGCTGGAGATGTGTTGTGATCATTTGGAGAAGAGGCACTCTCATTTTTGAGTTTTCAGTATTTTTTATTGCTTCTTTCTCATCTTTGTGAGTTTATCTAGCTTCAATCTGTGAGGCTGCTGGCTTTTGGATGGAGTTTTGTAAGGATTTTTTTGTTGATGCTGTTGTTGTTGTTGTTGCTTTCTGTTTTTCTTTTACCATTCAGGCCCCTCTTCCATAGGGTGGCTGCGGTTTGCTGGGGGTCCACTCCAGATCCTATGCATCTGGGTTCCTCCCACACCTGGAGGTGTCACCAGTGGAGGCTGCAGAACCACAAAGATGGCTGCCTGCTCCTTCCTCTGGGATCTCTGTCTCAGAGAGGCACCAAGCTAATGCCAGCAGGAACACTCCTGTATAAGGTATCTGGCAACCCCTGCTGGGGGTGTCTCACGCAGTCAGGAGGCACAGGATCTGGGACCCAATTAATGAAGCACTCTGGCTGCCCCTTGGTGGAGGGGGTGCACTGTACCCCAAAGAGTCTTCATAATCTTCAGAATAAAATTCAAACTCCTCAGCAAGCCATGCAAAGCTCTTATGTCCATCTCTGCCTGTCCCTCCATCCCCAGCCCACCAAGTTCCTTGCAACCACATGCAGCTACAGTGAAGTTCTTCTTCCTGAAACACACTCACCCTCCTTTGCCCTGGCAATTGCCAATTATCCTTCAAGATTCAATTTATGTGTTGCCTCCTCTGATGAGGTGGCTCAGTGCATACTTCTATCAAAGCACTTACTGTACCATTCTAATTTTGTTTACTTGTCTATTTTAGCAACTAGATTGTGGGCTACTTAAGAAGAAAGTCATTTCTTCTATCTCTATATTTTCAGAAGTAATCACAGTGCCTGGCTTGTAATAAGTGCTCAATAAATGTACGTTGAAAGAATGAGTGAATGTCCTCAAGTTGGGAAGCAGCACATGGGGGTCAAGGTCAGCTCTAATAGAGGGTAGTGGACATCTGTCATTCTTTTTGGCCACCTAGTATCTGAACTTTCCTTCTATGTCTATGGAATTCCTCGCTTTGAGTTTCAGGAGGAAGCAGAGCCTACCTCCCACTCTAGATGCTGATGATATCAGTAGCTAACTAGCCCCATCTTTCCTGTATCTGTGGCATTAGCTCTGACCTGACTTCTTACAATCTGAGGTATGTCCCCACCCCAAGACTGAATGGGAAGCTAGCAGCTTAAAGTAGAAGAACTGGAAACAGTGGCCACTAAGCAAATTTGCATTCTTGGCCCGACAACAGTGGTCTGGTGTTGCCAGCCAGCAGAATCAGAGGACCAGGCTGCAGCCTCTGAGGTCAAAGTTGCAGCAGAGCGGTCACCAGGCTGGGTCTGCAGCAGTCTGGGGTGTGGTCTCTGGATGTCAGCCCAGAGCCTAATTCTCCAGTGTCCTGGTGACTCCATTTCTATTGCTTGCAACTACAAACCCTGACTAATACCGAGAGGTTTTGAAGGTACAGCTTGTCACCAAGATGTAGCACAATGAAAACCAGGTAAAATTCCAGGGCCCTCAAGGCCTGAGCAACCCCCAGAGGGACCATGTGGCCTCCTTGCTTAAGCGCCCACTGGCCTGGATTTTACCCACTTCTTCCTCAAAGCAGGGTGTAAGAATAGATCTGATTATACCTTTGGGATCTAGAGTAACTTTCCTTTAAAATAAGAAAAAGAGCCAGAATGCTTCTCGTAGAGCCCAAGCCTCTGTGTTCTCTGGTGTGCTCGGAGTTCAGCACCAGATGAGACAATCCAAGGGCTGCGAGAGGCTGGAGCTTAGTGCCAGCCACCCTTTCCGGAAGGGATGAATTGCCAAGGTGGAAAGGCTATGTTTATAAGCCAGGAAACAATGCCACTTAGAAGAAACAAAAACCCAGACTGTGTGATCTGCCAGACTCTTAAAAGCCAGCTTGTCTGAGGATCCAGGGCCTGAGTGAGACTCTGAGGGGTGGCTGCCGGATGGAAGGCTGTGCCCTCCGTGTGACCTAATGCACTGTCAGCTCCGCCCCACCAGTGAGGTCCTCCTTTCCCTTCCCCCTCTCAATCAATCTGGCAGTGCCTCGTTCCTTCTTCCTGGCTAAAATCTACTCAGCATATCAAAGCTAGACTGTGAGTTCATCCATTTACTAAAACACATACTTCATTATATAATAATTTCCCCTGGCCCTAGCACCCTTTCTCCCTGGTCAAATGAATAATGTAACAGCCTTACTAGAACCAAGTCATGACCAAAGTTCACATCCCAGCCACAGCGAGGCCTTCACAGAGATGGGAACCGAGCCAGCAGCCCAGGAGCTGCTTATTCCATATCCTTCTATCTGGACCATCTCTTCCCATTGCCCTCTTCCATCCCAGGGAGCAGGGGCACCATCCTCCCTACCATCCTGCTGAAGTCCCTAAAATTGCCAGCAACCATGTCTTTTGAGAAAAGGCACAGTTCCAAAACCACATTATGCAAACACAAATGTGTTATGGAGGGGTCATGAGAGCCACTAGCACGTCCACAAAGAGTTCTTGAGAGAATGAAACCTAAGGTCAGAAACAGGGAAGGAAAGATAGGTCTAATCCCACCTGGGAACGCCAGGAAGCCTGCCATGCAGGAGGCACCTCAGAGGCCATCTTGAAGAGCGAGGGGGTGGGGCCTAAGGCACCTGGGAACTCCGGAAGTTGGAACCGAACAGCTCCAGCAAGGAGGGCACCAGGAAAAAACCACCTGGGGCCAGAAGAACAATATGGAGGCAAAGCCAGGATGAAAACCCATTGGTAGCATCCTCAAGGCTTTCTTATGGAAGAAGAATTGCTCTCACCCACAAGCGTCTTCTAAAGGTATCCCCAGAGACAACTGCCTGTAGCTAAAGCCAAGACTTGGGGCATGGGGTGTCTTTGGAAACCAGGGGAGCCACATCGTAACAGAAAGACATAAACATGGAACTCCCTAGAAAAGCATTTTTTTAAAGCACTGCAAGCCGAGCATGGTGGCTCAAGCCTGTAATCCCAGCACTTTGGGAGAGCAAGGTGGGCGGATCATTTGAGGTCGGGAGTTCAAGACCAGCCTGGCCAACATGGTGAAACCCTGTCTCTATTAAAAATACAAAAATTAGCTGGGCGGGATGGTGCACACCTGTAATTCCAGCTACTCGGGAGCCTGAGGCAGGAGACTCGCTTGAACCCGGGAGGGGGAGGTTGCAGTGAGCTGAGATCACGCCACTGCACTCCAGCCTGGGCAACAGAGTGAGACTCTGTCTCAAAAACAATAAAATAGCACTGCAAAGCTATCAAAGGCAACACCGTTCTAGTCTCAGTTCGATATGTGGCTCACGCCTGTAACCCTGGCACTCTGGGAGGCTGAGATGGGGGAATTGCTTGAGCCTAGGAGTTTGAGACCAGCCTGGGTAACACAGTGAGATGCTGTCTCTACAAAAAAATTTTAAAAATTACCTGGGTGGTGCATGCTTCTGGACGGGAAGGGGGCTCCAAGGGTGGCTTTTTGGAGAGGGATGGGACAGAGTGGGGACCTGAAGGCTGTGGGGTGCATGGGCAGATGCTGGACACCCCTCAGGGTACCATGAGGAATCAGGGGTGGGCACGATGGGGGAGCTTGGCCTCCAGCTTTTTCACTCTTGTTCCAGTTCAGCAATCAGGAGCAGACCTGCCCGAGGCATGGTTTCCATGGTGGCACATCTGGGAGGGGCCTGGCCCCATGTGCTGTTGACATCCGCTAGGTAATGAGGAGGAAGCACATGGGCCCCAGCTGGGCAGATGGGCTCTGCACATCTGCTGCCTCCCTTCCTCATTAGGGTCCCAGGGGAGTGGCGGAATCCAGACACAAAGACCCCACCCCAGCCTCCCCAAGGAGGATGCACACATGGGTTTCCAATGCAACTCTTCATTATTAAAATGAGAGGACGTTATGGGGAAATGTTTGATGTTTGTACAATTTCTCATACACAGCCCTTGTCCTGCCAGGAGCTAAGTGTGCTTGGACCATACAGCATGGCCTGTGCTTGCTTTTGTGAGCAGAACAGTCCAGCTGGGAAACCACCACTGAGAAGGGGAGTCTGAAAACCTAGGCTGTTCGAAGCACTGGGCAGAGCTCCCAGGGAAGACAAGTTGAATGGAGTGAACTTACATGGGATTTTTTTTTTTTTTCTTAGAGACAGGGTCCAGCTCTGTCACCCAGGGTGGAGTGCAGTGATGTGATCAGAGCTCATTACAGCCTTTACCTCCTGGGCTAAAGCGATCCTCCAACTCAGCTTCCCAAAGTGATGGAAATTACAGGCGTGAGCCACTACTCCCGGCCTCCTTATAAGGAAATTATTTGAAAAAACTGTGAGGAGTCCTGGGATCCCCAGAGATCTATCGACCCTACACAGCTGCTTCTAGAGTTGACTCTGTGCTCCGCAAGAGCTGCAGGGCCAAGAGCTTGAGGAAGTGCCACGCTGCTGAGAGAAGGTTGTAACGCACCTAGACTGAAGCCCAGGCCTGGGCTTCCACTTCCACCTCCAAAGGAGGTAAAGGGCTGGGAACAAGACCGGTGAGTTTCCCAAATGGCTGGGAAGGTAAGAAGTTTGCAAAATGAATGAAGGGAATCAGAAAATAGGTTTAATCCACGGCACCTCCCTTGCTCTGGGTTTCTGGTGTTTTTGAAATACCCACTGGTTTCCCTATTGTGATATTTACTGGGCCAAGGAGGATTTTTTTCCATTTCAGACTGATGTCACTCCCAGCCTGTTGGTTTCCCAATATCCCATCTGCTGAGGCAGCAGACCCCCGCAGGGAGTCTAAGCCATGGGCTGTGGCCAGAGAGACAGGCAATCCATCCTTCGTGTTTGTGCTCAGCCTGGAAAGTGAAGCCTGGAAAAAGGGACTCAACCAATCTCCCTGACTTGAGGGCTTCCCCCCTTTTGCCCCTCACTCACCTCTTTGCAGTGTGATCATCTCTGAGCCTCCCTCCAGGGAGGAAGGACAGAGTGCCTGGAAGGCATCCAGCTTTGCAGTTTCTCCATCCTGTACCCTGAGAGGTTTCCCTCTCCCATTCTACCAGCAAAACATTCAGACGAGAGTTTTGCTTCTTTTCTGGGAGGTAGTCCAGATACAAAGACATATAGGTTCTAGTAAACCTCAGTTGTGAATAAGAAGAGTTTTAGTATAGGACGCAAACTGTCAATCCTGATATAAGTAAACCACGCTGTGGAGTTTAATCGCATCGTGTATGTGGGACCTCTGTGTGGGAAAGAATCTGTTGGCGACTATAAGATGAATGCATCAGACTCATAAAAGCTGGCCAGGTGTGGTGGTTCACACCTGTAATCCCAGCAGTTTGGGAGATGGAGCCAGGTGGCTTGCTGAGCCACAGGAGTTCAAGACCAGCCTGGGCAATGTGGCGAGACCCCATCTCTACAAAAAATACAAAAATTAGCCGGGTGTGGTGGCACATGCCTGTGGTCCCAGCTACTTTGGAGGCTGAGGCCAGAGGACTGCTTTAGCCAAGGAGGTTGAGGCTACGGTGAGCTGTGATCACACCACTGTACTCCAGCTTGGGCAACAGAGCAAGACCCTGTCTCAAAAAAAAAAATGACTCATAAAAGCTTAGCCATTCAAATAGCACATTGTATAAGAGAAATGCCAAGACTGAGTAATTTTATCCACTAAGTATAATTTTAATAAAGTATCAGTGTTCCCAAAGTACAAAGCTGACCCTCTAAAGTTTCTAGCTTAAACGCTATTTATGGCATTAACAAAAAGATGGTAAAAAGAGTGATCGTAGTTGTCAGTGTGTAGACACACACAGACACAAACACAACACACAGAAACACAGGCAGAGCACACACACGTTCACACCTGCACACAAAGGTATACACTCAGAAACACACATACATATCAATACACACATAAAAAGTTTTTATGATCACCCTTTTCCCAACAACCCAAGCTCTGCCACTGGCTCCTAACCAGGATAGCAATGGTGACAAGGAGTGATGGATGGGAGCTTAAAACCCCGTTACATCAAAGCCGTGAAGATTAGATTAAAAACCAAGCTCTCCCTCTCTATCCCAACACCTTCATCATGGGCAGGTCTTCCTCAAACTTGCTGATGCTCAGGTGAAATTCACAATATACAGGAAGAACTTCTAGATTTTACCAGAGAGCACCATTGTAATTATTTGGTGCTTAGTTAACTCCCCAAGTGAAATCGAGCTCATCTTTTTCAGTTTTCCTCAGATCCATTATGTTTGTTGTGTGTAGATGGTTGGGAAGAAAATGAGGGGAAAGGAATGAAATAAAAAGTTAAGGGTAAATGTTTCCATGACTGACTTTTGTTTACTTCAATTTTTTACTTCACATCTGTTCTTCCATGAGAATGATAAATTTTACTGTTTCTCCAAGAAGAGAAGAAAATATGCTTAACGTTTCCATTTTAGTAACCAGAGAAAGTATTTTATGATTTGTTTCCCCAAATTTCAACATCTTCCCCCCACCTATATAAAATATAACAAATACTATGGCTAAAAAAAAAATCTTGAATCCAACTAACCAATTTTTTATATCATAGATGAAAAGTCTTTTTTTTCTTTTTTTGAGACAAAGTCTTGCTGTCACCCAGGCTGGAGTGCAGTGGCACCATCTCAGCTCACTGCAACTCCTGCCTCCTGGGTTCAAGCGATTCTCCCCACTCATCCTCCCTAGTAGCTGGGATTACAGGCATGTGCCACCATGCCTGGCTAATTTTTGTATTTTTGGTAGGGACAGGGTTTTGCCATGTTGGCCAGACTGGTCTCAAACTCCTGACCTCAGGTGATCCACCCGTGTCAGCCTCCCAAATTGCTAGGATTACAGGCGTGAGCCACCTTGCCCGGCCACCAGTGAAAATTCTTAAAGGGAAAATGAATCCAAGTAATTTGTGAAATGCATCTGCAGGGGTCACGGAGCCTCTTCTGAGTCCACGGTGCCCCTGTCCTGCTGAATGGCAATGTGCTATGGGAAAGATTTCGTCACTCCCAGCTCCAGAGGTGAGAGCTGACTTGACTAATCCAAGCAGAGTGGTCTTATCCCTTAAACACGAGGACAACAGAAGAAAGTCCATGAGTTTTTCTATGGTTGGAAAAGAAATGTGCCCTCTCCCTGCTCATCTCTCTCCTCCAGCTGAATGAGGATATGATGATCTAAAACCCTAAGAACTACTGGCAGCCACGTGGCCAGCACGAGGGGAGTCAGCTTCTGAAGGGAGCTGACATCGTGAAAAGCAGAGGCCACGTGGAAGGAGCCGGTCTTCGGTGCCATCTTTGAGCCACTGCATCAAGCCACTGTGATGCCTGCCCTGACTCTGGCCTTTTCAGTAACAGAAGCTGTACTTTTCTTAGTCGTTTGAGCTGTGATTTCTGCCTGTAAGATGCAAATGCACCTTCATAGGTACAGCACATCTGCTGTGTTTCTGCAACCATAAGGATAATTTTATTTTCCTTATTGCAATCCATTACATCCTGAATATTCACAAACATCTTTCCTTTTAAAATTATCAAGTCAAAGATAAAATACAGACCTGGGGAAAATGAAAAATAGTTCTTGACACCAAGCTTGGATTTGATTCCTAACTGCGTTTCTGAGGTCATCTCTGCTTACCAGGGCCAAGAATTGAGTCAAGAGCTGCTTTAATGGCAGTTTAATTTACCTGACAATATTTTCATTGCCAGAGAAAAGCATATTTTAGATGAATAGAAACTTAAAAACCAACCATTTGAGCCAAGTCACAAACATATTAGTTTCATGACTTGACACTTCTGTGGAGTATTTAACACCAACCATGGTCTAAATGAAACTTAAAATAATTCAATGGTCCTGGAGAAATCTATTTTGAGCATGAACAAGTCCCATTAGGTAGCAGGCCAGGGTTGGGTACAGGAGAGTAGAACTACCAGCCATAGAATCAAAAGTAAGATCCCCCACCTGAGGTCAGGAGTTCAAGACCAACCTGGCCAACATGGTGAAACCCCATCTCTACAAAAATACAAAAATTAGCTGGGCATGATGGTGGGTGCCTGTAATCCCAGCTACTCAGGAGGCTGAGATGGGAGAATTGCTTGAACCTGGGAGGCAGAGGTTGTGTGAGATTCTGTCTCAAAAAAAAAAAAAAGAAAAAAGAAAAGAAAGTAAGATTCCCCAGGCAAAGGCTCTGTAGACACCATGCTACACACCATCATCCTCAATTTAATCCTGTCAATCAATTCCCTTGTAACTATTCTCTCTAGAAATCTCACCATTGATTCCTTTTTCATCCATCCTTCTCCAGAGAACACCTTTTCACTCACCGAAACGAAACTCAGCACAAAATCCATAATCACAAGGTGTTTATATCTTTAAGATGATGAGGAAAGAATTCAGGACACTGAATTATCTTGAAAGGCTCCAAATTTTAGAGACAAATGCGACATCATTGCCTTAGAAACTTCTTATCTACACCCCATCCCCAAATTTTCAGAAGAGTATATTTTACTCTGAAAGTTTAAGAGATGAGCTCAATATCCATTAAGCACGTTGGTGGGGGACTAAAGCTCAGGTTTTTCTGACTCCAAAACCCAATAAATATGCACTACTATATATTTGTTTATGTGTCTGACTGTCCCACTAGACTGTGAAAAATTTAAGGGCAGGGGCTCTTTTTTTTCTTTTTATCTATTATGATTGGCACCTAGAGCAGGCCCTGGCACATAGGAACAGCTTAATAAATGTTTATTGAACAAATTAAAGGATGGATCAATAAAATCAAAATCAGGGGGAGCTTTATGGTATAGTGCCTTCATATATTCTTCTCACTTAATCTGTTTAATATTGTGAATATTTTTGTGGCCCATTCATTATTCTAGAAATTGATGAAAATATTAATAAATTAATTCTCTTCATCAAACTCTTTGTAATAGTCTTGGGTGTCAACTTGGCTAGGGCACAGTACCTAGGTATTTAATCAAACAGGAATCCAGGAGTAGCTGTGAAAGTATTTTGTAGATATGGTTAAATAAAGCTGACTTTAAATAAAGCCTTGATCATGTGGGTGGGCCTCATCCAATCATTCAATGGCTTTAAGAAGAAAGACTGGGGTTTCCCAACAAAAAAGGATTCTGCCTCAAGACTGCAGCATCCAGCGAGGTTGTGGAGAAAAGGGAATGCTTATCCACTGACGGTGGGTGTGTAAATGAGTTCAGCCATTGTGGAAGACAGTGTGGTGATTCTTCAAAGACTTAAAGACAGAAATACCATTTAACCCAGCAATCCCATTACCAGGTATACACCCAAAGGAATACAAATTGTTCTACCATAAAGGCATGCATGCGTATGTTTATTGCAACACTGCTCACAATAGCAAAGACATGAAATCAACCTAAATGCCCATCAATGATAGACTAGATAAGAAAATGTGGTATATATGCACCATGGATTACTATGCAGCCACAAAAAGAAACGAGATCACGTCATTTGCAGGGACATGGATGGAACTGAAGGCCATCATTCTTAGCAAACTAACACAAGAACAGAAAACCAAATATCGTGTTCTTACTTATAAGTGGGAGCTAAATGATGAGAACACATAGACACACAGAGGGGAACAACACACACTGGGGCCTTTTGGAGGGTGGAGCAGGGAGAGGATCAGGAAAAATAACTAATGGGTACTAGGCTTAATACCTGGGTGATAAAATAGTCTCTACAACAAACCCCCATGACACAAGTTTACATATGTAACATCAAATCTGCACTTGTAACCCTAAACTTAAAAGTTAAAATAAATAAATAATAAAACATTTTTTAAAACCAACCAAACAAAAACCATACAAGTTGCTCTAGGGTTGGGAATTTTGTTTAATGCATCCTATGTACCTAATATAGTCAATGTTTCTTAGCAAATAATAGATTCACAATAAATATTTTTGCTGACTAAAAAAAAAAAAAAAAGACTGCAGTGTCCAATCCTGCCTGAGTTTCCAGGCTGCTGACCTGTCCTGTGAATGTTGGACTTGCCGGCCCCTATAACTGCATGGATCAACTCCTTAAAATATATATCTCTCTCTCTCTGTTCTGTGTTCTCTCTCTCTCTATCTCTCTCAGTTCTGTTTCTTGAAAGAACCCTGGCTAACAAACTATTCAGTGAGCCAGACGGAGCGAATCCAAAATTTCCCTGCAGAAAGTTGAGAGATTGAGAGGGCAGTCTGTGTGATGCAAGAAACCACTGCCTGATGACTTCCGCAGGCAGCTGGAGAGGTGTGAATGAGACCTCAAGGCTGCAATGTCACATAGTGAAGCCCAAGCAGGAAATCTCTAGCAGCTAAAGAAAAGACGTTACCTTTGAGGATTTCTTAAAGCAGGCAGGGCCTTTTTCTCATAACGTCCAAGGTAAAAGGAAAACAAGAGCTCCCGTTGAAATCATTTGGTTGGAATCCATTCTAGAGAAGGAAGGATAAAACCCTCCTGCCATTTTTCTTCTTTATTCTCTTCACAAAACCATCTGGTTGGGTTTTTTGTTTTTGTTTCTGTTTTTTTCTTGGAGGGACAAGTCACGGAGCTTGAAGGTAAGTTTTGAAAGATCTCCAGTTAGTTGCCAAGTATATAATTATGCTTTGGAGATGAATATTTGAAGGATGCCACCAATTCTCTTTGCAAGATAGGAGGGGAAAAAAAGTCTCTGTGCAGCGCTCATAAGCAGAACAATTTTTAAGTTTCAAAGGAGATTTGACAAGGCATCACTTACAGATTGTGAAAGAGTAATTTAAAAACGGTGAATACGTCATGGAAACTTCCTTTTCCCTTCCTACTTTGTTCTGCCCCTGACTTGACAAAGCAATGGCCAGGAATCCTTCACACCTGGTAGTGGGAACTGTTTTCCTTAAGGAATTTAGAAAATTGCGAGGATAACAGAAGCTGTTGCATGATGCTGACTAGGATGTTTCATTGCCTATTTCACGGAAATACTGCCAGCCAGTTCTCAGAGCCCGGCTTTCACAAATCCTCGGTCTCCATGAAGTAGCTCAGTGGTTCCCAATTCTGGCTGCGTGTTAGAATTACTAGAGGGAGGTTTTTAAAAATACGGGTGCCATAGTTCCATCTCCGAACAATTAACTACCAAGTTCTGGGGTGTTAGCATTAATATTAGTAACTTTTTAAAAACTCCTCCAAGTGATTCTGAGCATCCAAGAGCAGCGCAGGGCCTGACAGCCTCTGCACTGGGTGGGAGTAGAGCATGGCACAGGTGGCCCTAGATGCCCAGCCGGGCTCCCCGTCTGGAGCGAGTGCCAATAGGCCAGCCCCTGAGAAATCCAGGAGTGTGAAATGTTCATCTTAAGTTAAAAGTCTGAGGCCGCGAGTGCTGGCACACCTGCAACCCCAGGACTTTGGGAGGCTGAGGCGAGAGGATCACTTGAGGTCAACAGTTGCAGGCTAAAGTGAGCTAGGGTCACCACTGTACTCCAGCCTGGGCAACAAAGCAAGACCCTCTCAGAAAAAAAAAAAAAAAAAAGCCGGGCACAGAGGCTCATGCCTGTAATCCCAGCACTTTGGGAGGCCGAGGCAGGTGGATCACCTGAGGTTGGGAGTTCGAGTCCAGCCTGACCAACATGGAGAAACCCCATCTCTACTAAAAATACAAAATTAGCCAGGTGTGGTGGCGCATGACTGTAATCCCAGCTACTCAAGAGGCTGAGGCAGGAAATCGCTTGAACCCAGGAGGTGGAGGTTGCAGTGAACCGAGATCGCACCACTGCACTTCCAGCCTGGGCAACAAGAGTGAAACTCTGTCTCAAAAAATAAATAAATAAATAAATAAAAAGCAGCAAAGGTCTGGGCTGCTGACATGCATTCCCACGTAGGTGAAAGAAGTATAGAACAAACAGTGCCAGCAGACTGACTTTTATTTTTTTAAAATCTTTGTTCTTTAAGCATTTTCATTTCAACACTGTCTGCTCATATAGCCACTATTCTGGCCCCTTCTCTGCCATTCTTTCCTGGCGCCATCCCCAACACCCATTTCTGGTCTGGTGCCCTCTCCTGGGCTGCCAGGCACTTGGTGCTTACCTCAGTTGACGCACTTACCAAATGACACTGCTGTATATTTGTTTCTGTGTCTGACTCTCCCACTAGACTATGAAGAACTTGAGGATGGGGGCGCTGTCATTTTGTCTTTTTATCTATTAAGATTAGCACCTAGAACAATGCCTGGCACCTAGAGGGCATTTAATGAATGTTTATTGAATAAATTAAAGGATAAACCAATAAAATCAAAATTGAGGAGGTGTTTATGGTATAGAGCCTTCTTTTTTTTCTTTTTTTTTAGATGGAGTCTCACCTCTGTTGTGCAGGTTGGAGTGCAGAAGTGCGATCTCGGTTCACTGCAACCTCCACCTCCCGGATACAAGTAATTCTTGTGTCTCAGCCTCCTGAGTGTCTGGGACTATAGGTGCCCACCAGCATGCCCGGCTAACTTTTGTATTTTTAGTAGAGCCAGGGTTCCACCATGTTGGCCGGGCTGGTCTCAAACTCCTGACCTCAGGTGATCCACCCCCCTCGGTCTCCCTAAGTGCTGGGATTACAGGTGTGAGCCACCGTGCCTAGCCAAGCCTTCATCTATTCTTATTTCAACTTTGTTTATCATTGCTAATATTTTTGTGATCCATTCATTATTCTAGAACTTGATAGAAACAATTTAAGGCCACGTGGGAGAATAGGTTCCAAGATAATTTTTTTCCCTTGAAGAAGGAACTGTGTATTATTCAGATTTGAAACAAAGTACTCAGAAAATTTTATTTTCAAGTGAACTCTGCTAGAGGGAATGGTTTCCTTTTGGCTGTCCTCTTCACCCATTTCCTGGCCCCTCACTGAAATTTCTTGCACGGCAGAGAACGAACCTCTGGATGTGCCAGTTTTCCGGTTTGCAAAATGAGGATAATCGCTTTTATGACTGTAGTACTATATTAGAAAGAGCAACTGCTTATACAGAACTTTAAGCATTACAGGAGAAAATATAGAATACTAATAACATAAATAATGATACCACTGAATCAGGAACAGAAGAAAACAAACAGATGCGTTTACCTTATTATTCTCTGCGACATTAATAGCACATGGAGAAGCATATAAATAGCACTGGTCACATTAATGAGACACCAAACTATATTAAGCATATTGCCAAGAAGAGATGTACGTTTTTTCACAATTTTAGCTTTACGATGCTTCTGGTTGAGGTTTTTTCTGATATGCAGAGAACTCAATATCTAAAAGATGTTTTTAGTTTATCTGATTTAAGGATGAAGGATGTAATCTTGCACTTAATGGGTTACTGTCTAAATTGGAGAGCAAAGCCAAAGACATATATTACAGTTCCAGGTGGGCGGATCACTTGAGGTCAGGAGTTTGAGGCCAGCCTGGTCAACATGGTGAAACCCCGTCTCTACTAAAACTACAAAAATTAGCTCAGCATGGTGGCACATGCTTGTAATTTCAGCTACTCGGGAGACTGAGGCAGGAGAATTGCTTGAACCCGGGAGGTGAAGGTTGCAGTGAGCTGAGATCATGCCACTGCACTCCAGCCTGGGTGACAGAGCAAGACTCCGTCTCAAAAAAAAAAAAAAAAAAAAAGAAAGACATATCGTTAAGCTAGAGGGTGTTTAATGAGAAAAAAGTAATTAATTTAATCAGGAACACATAATTTCAAATAAAATCTTTAGCAGGTTATTTCTTTTGTGCTTACTCAGTAATAAGTGTGAAGTCTAACTTTAAAGTGTTAAAGTCTTCATTCATTTCTTAGGGCAACAAACTTTCATGGGGGCCTAATATGTGCTGAAGATGCTATGAAGAATCAAACATTGGTTTTGCCTTTGAGTCGCTTGTTGTTAGGCAAGAAGCCAGACAAATCAGCATTTGCAATATAAGATAATAAATGCTAAAAGAGCATTTAATATTTATCTCATTTCTGTGGCTTATTGTTAAAAGTACCCATACAGTTCTACACACTTTTTCTCCACATTGGGGCTTTTTATAAGTGAGATAATACATCTGTGTAGTATTTTCTCTACATTGGGGCTTTTTATAAGTGAGATAATATGTCTGCATAGTATTTAGTTTGAGTAAGATTTTCTGGGTTTTGCCACTGAAAGCATGCTAATGATACAAGGAGGAAGTTTAGGAAGGGAGATAGCTCTTTTTTCTTTTTTTTCTTTTTGCGACAGTCTCGGTCTGTCACCCAGGCTGGAGTGCAGTGGTGCGATCTCAGCTCACTGCAACCTCCACCTCCCAGATTCAAGCTATTCTCCCACCTTCCTCCCAAGTAGCTGGGAGCACAGATGTGCTCCACCACACCTGGCTAATTTTTGTATTTTTAGTAGAGAGGGGGTTTCACCATGTTGGCCAGGCTGGTCTTGAACTCCTGGCCTCAAGTGATCCGCCCACCTCAGCTTCCCAATGTGCTGAGATTACAGGCATCCACCACCGCACCGGGCCGATGGCTCATTTTTTAACACATTGAGTTTGAGATCGCTGTGAGGCCACCTAGAGACTTCCCGGGGTAGTTAGGTCTATCCTTGAAAAACATAAACTTGTTGTAACAGCTTTGGGCTATTTTAAAATACTGTAGTGTAAACACTCTGAGTATCTCTACCCTAAGGACAGGCAGTTGCACCTGGAGTGGTTCCATGGCATCATGGAAGACCCAGGTTCTTTCTTGTCTTCTGCCGCCATCCCTAGATTGTTTGTTTTTCTTTGCAGGCTCCTGCTCTCATGCTCACAGGATGGTGACAGCACCATTGGGCATCCCCTCCTCACCCAACAATGACCAAAAGCCAAGTTCAGGCACTATCTTCCTTATTTTCCTACTTGAAAGCAAAGTCAGTTTTGCCAACTACACTCACAGATGGTTCGTTAGTCATTGAAGGACCCTAATCGGGAACCTGCACCCAGAGGGGGCTACAGCGTTTCACAGGAGGCTAGCAGAACCTAAACCAGAGGGTTTGCGAATTAGCATAAGAGACTTGGGACACCATTTTTTCACTTGTGAGAAGAACAGTATTCAAGAGACGTGACTGACCGGCATCTTTCCCTTTGCAAAATGAAGTATAAGAGGCCGAGGCAGGCAGATCACCTGAGGCCGGGAGTTCGAGACCAGCCTGGCCAACATGGTGAAACCCTGTCTCTACTAAAAAGTACACAAATTAGCCGGGCATGGTTGCACACACCTGTAATCTCAGCTACTGGAAAGGCTGAGGCAGGAGAATAGCTCGAACATGGGAGGCAGAGGTTGCAGTGAGCCAAGATTGTGCCACTGCACTACAGCCTGGGAGACAGAGTGAAACTCTGTCACATACACACACACACACACACACACACACACACACACACACACACACACAAAGAACATGTCACATTCAAATGACCAAGTCCTCTACAGAAGCATGATGGATCTTGAACCTCATTTGGTCCTTTACCCCCATTTGATTAGAAGACTTGATGGCTTTGCCATTCGAGTACTGTTGTATTCCTATATGTTAATTTATTCATGCAATGAGCTACTATTTAAAAGGACAGAGGCCAGGCTTGGTGGCTCATGCCTATAATCCCAGCACTTTGGGAGGCAGAGGGAGGTGGATCCCCTGAGATCAGGAGTTCAAGACCAGCCTGGCCAACATGGCAAAACCCCATCTCTACTGATAATACAAAACTTAGCTGGGTGTGGTGGCAGGCACCTGTAATCCCAGCTACTCGGGAGGCTGAGGCAGGAGAGTAGCTTGAACCCGGGAGGCAGAGGTTGCAGTGAGCTGAGATGGCACCACTGCACTCCAGCCTGGTGACAGAGTGAGAGTCTGTCTCAAAATAAAAACGTAAATAATGAAAGGACAGATTCTGGTGACTTTGTTCAGTATACAGGATCAGGAAATAGGACTCTTTTGTGCCTGCTTGCCAGCAGATGTTTGTACTTGTGGCAGAATTCACGTGAGACATTCTCTATTGCAATGTATCACCAGGGAGCAAGCTGTAGGAGGACAGACATGTAGCCCCGACGTGCCTCTAATTGTTAGAGGCTACCAATATTTGCTTCATGGTTTTGAAGGGTGAAAATACCTCAGGCCTATTTGCAACATCACTGCACCAAGTCACTTCTGCCTATAGAGACGCAAGTCTTACGCAGCCAGGTCAGAAGGGTTCCGGCAGAAACTCAGTCAAAAGGGCTGTCTTTCCTAAAGACAGCACTTCCGGAACTCTCAGAAAAGACCTGGGGATGAAAGCCATCTGGGAGATCCATCACCTCCCCAAGTACCAGGATCTAAGCCACTGGTGACCTTGTTCCCTTACTGTCTCAAGTCTGACCCCACCTAAAGCATCCAGCTTGGTCAAAAAGGAAAACGATTTCCAGATAGAGAAGAATTATTACTGTTTAAGGGTATACACATTGCTGCTTAAGGTATACACATTATTATTACTGCTTAAGGGTATACACATTGCTGTCCCCATTCAAGAGCCTCCTTAGACCGGGTTTCACCCTTTATTCGGCCTCTGTGTCTATGATTTTCTTGTACCACTATTCACAGTCAGGAGCGTGGTCAGGAATTCCTGGTGGCCTGCAACTTCCCATCTCTACTGCTGCCTTTCTTCCCACCTTGAGCTGGTATACCAGAAAGCAGATGGGTGAGAGTGGTTTTACAAAAGAGATAACTTTGAATTAACTCTAGGTGTTCATATAAAGAGTTCGCACTTTTACACGATCATGCATTGTTTTATATCAAAAATTCCTTAAGTTTTAAAAGTCAGCTTCTCATTTGCAAATAGCCCTGCACTAATTATAATTAATAAGTTATGTGAGGCACATCTTACTACCCTTTTTTGTTGAGATTTGATGTTTTAAGTTACAGGACTGTGCAGGTAACTCATTTGCCGGGAAGTTTCTCCTTTAGGATGGGCAATCAAATCCTGCCTATGTGCTTAGGTTCCAACAGTTGCCTCAGTTGTCATTTTCCATTTAACTGAACACGAAACACACACAAACCAGCTTTTTAGAACAAGATCATAAACACCTCCCACGGCATTTTGATGTCCTTTGTGGAGGATTCCCCTTCCTCTAACTGCCTAAAATTTCCAAACTCCGGCCTTCCCTGGTGCAGAATTACAAAACCAAGTGTCAACCTCATATTGGAAAAAGTGTTAACTTGAGGAGCCATATTTTCTTTGGAAAGGAGGAACTGCAAGTGGAAAACTAAAAGCAGTTCAGATCAGGTTAACCATGTCTGTGGCTGGAAAAAGAAATCTCTAATTTCCCATAATTGATGTAGCACATCCATTCAACCAGCCCCTGTGGTTCCTAGACCGTAAGACATTTTAAAGTTTCCAACATACCCAGTGAGTGGAATAGTGAAATTATTATTTTTTAACTGATGCACGACTGCAAGTTATTTCATCAAGAGACTGGAAATTTCAGCTATACACACGTAGGTATTTTAGAAAAATGGGTCTTGTCAATAAGTTGAAATCTCCCCAGTGACTCTTTGGGTAGGCACTCTAGGCCACTGCCGATGAACGACGTCAACCCTGAACTTGCATTTTCTACCTGTGAAAATTGAAGGCAAAGGAACAACCAGGTCGTGGGCAGATTGGTAGATTTTTCTCTGACAAGCTGGAAATAAGTGCTGCTCAAAGATATGGGTCGACCTCTTCCCTTTGACTCTCTCTCCCCCAATATATCAATACCTACTCACAGAACATGCCCTATTTCTAACTGAATTGGAAATGCAATGGTAACCTCACTTGAAAATAAACGGTGCTTTAAAATTTGGTTAAATTATTCCCTCATCTTTTATGTCTTAGCTTGGAATATAAGTCGATGCCTTTCATCTGTGAATTGTCTGAAAATTTTGCATTCTTGCCACTCTCTGCAGTCTTTTATGGAGAGTTGCCAATAGCCAAATCTGCACCATGTGAATTTTCATGGTTTATGAGAGCTATCCATTTATTGCATTCTAAGAGAAGCCAAGAAGCTGTCTCTCTCTTTTCCGGTTGGGATGCAACTGAATATCCAGATTGGAAAATTCCTGACTGGGTATATCATGCACGATCATGCCACTGTGTTTAACATCTTTTGAAAGTAGAAACCTGGCATAAGAAATGATCAGGGCTGAAATGGAATGGAATGGGACTGTCACTAGGTCACTCAAATATCTTCTGTGTTTGAGGAGGGAGGGACAGTTAGTAATTTTGCTCAAGAGAATAAAAAGGAACTAGAAAATTAATGTTTGATTGCAATAATCTATTCTTTACTATATATTTTAAAATGTTGATGTCAAATAATATGTTTAATAGAGACCTTCACTAGTAGGGCATTTGTTTTTGTAGGTAGGCTAAAATTCTCTCATCTTCTGTTCAGGCCCATAGGGAAAGGTAGGGAAGGTTTCATTCTAAAGAAATGCAGGAAAAATGGTTTGTACCACAAAATGGAAATATAGCCCAGCAGAGCTGTTCCCAGTAATGCAATTAGATAAGGAGGATGCAGAGTGCCAGCAGGATGAGGGGTGATGGGTGATTACACATGAGTTTATAATAGGCTTCCAAGCAGCACTGACATCTACAGATGGTACCTCCAAGTCTTCCCTTCCAGACAACATCAAGACATTGAAATAAAAATCAATATATTGAATATCAGTTACCTATAGAGGTGAACAAGAGTTCCAAGAGCTTTTCTGTTAATAGATATCCGAGGAGTCTCTCAAACACCCAATTTCAATTAAGATGGCTTCAGGGGAACATGTTTTGGATCTGCTTCTAACTAAGGAACTGAAACTGAATTAATGAAATGATCCTAGGTATTAGAAAAGACTGTGCCAAGAAAAGACAAAGGATGGGCATGGAGCCTAGACAAGGAGAGCAAAGGAAAAGTTATTTAGTTATTTGCAGCATGAGTTCTGCACAGCCCATAGAAGTTATGTCTGACCTGTTGACCTGAGTTTCCCATGCTGCTTGGAGGGTTATCATTAGAGTGGAAATGGATTAGATACTTAGTAGCCTCACGGAGTTCCAGTTTCCTTGTCAGGTAGAACAATAGGAGGTGAGTTCAGAGAGGTACTTTGTATTGGATTTGTGGGCCACTGTAGGGATTTGATTTTTACTCTGAGGGAAATAGGGAGCATTTGGAGGGTTTTGAGCAGAAGAGTGAGTGGGATTATCAGGAACTAATATCATAAGAGGACTAGCAGGATCAAATGAGCTAGTACTCATTTGATGATCAATGAGTGGTACTTATAATTGCCATAGCTCAGTGATGCTATCAAAGTAGCCCCTCTTCACCAAGACTGATTCAGGAAGATGTAGAAAATCTGAATAGACCTATAACTGGTATGGAGATTGGATCCATAATCAAACACTGTACAAAAACAACAACAGAAAGACTTGGATCATGTGGTTTCACTGGTGAATTCTACCAAACATGTAAAGAATCTTTCTCAAACTCCTCCAAAGAACTCAAGAGGAGGGAACACTTCCTAATTCATTCTATAAAGCAAGCACTAACCTGATACCAAAGTTAGACAAAGACACTGCAAGAAAACTGCAGAACAATATCCCTGATGTGTGTGTATATATATACATATATATATAGAGAGAGAGAGAGAGTGAGAGAGAGAGAGACAGAAAGACAGAGAGAGAGAGAGAGAGTTTCCCTCTGTCGCCCAGGCTGGAGTGCAGTGCCACAATCTCAGCTCACTGCAACCTCCGCCTCCTGGGTTCAAGTCATTCTCCTGCCTCAGCCTTCTGAGTAGCTGGGATTATAGCCCCTCTACCACACCCAGCTAATTTTTGTATTTTTAGTAGAGACAGGGTTTCACCATGCTGGCCAGGCTGGTCTCGAACTCCTGACCTCATATGATCCACCCACGTCAGCCTCCCGAAGTCCTGGGATTACAGGCATGAGCCACCGCACCCGGCCCCTGATGAGCATTAATAGAAAGATCCTCAACAAAATACTAGGAAACAGAAAACTGCAGCATATTAAAAAGATTACACCATTACTAAGTGGGATTTGTTCCTGGAATACAATGATGGTCAACATAGAAAAATCGATCAGTGTAACATACCACATTGACAGAATGAAGGAAAGAAAACACATGTGATCATCTCAACTGATGTGAAAAAAATTAACAAAATTCAACACCCTTTCATAACAAAAAAAAATACTCAAAAAGTTAGGAATAGAAGGAAACTACCTCAACACAATAAAGTTCATATAAGAAAAACCCACCACTAGCCTCACATTTAATGGTGAAAGACTGAAAGCTTTTACTCTGAAATCAGGAACAAAACAAGGATGCTTACTTTGCCACTTCTATTCAGTGCAGTATTGTAAGTTTCCACCAGAGCAATTAAGCAAGAAAAAGAAATAAAAGGCATCCAAATTGGAAAAGAAGAAGTAAAATTACCTGTCTGTTGATGACATGATCTTATGTGTAGAAAACAAAAAATGTACAGAACTAATAAATAAATTCAGCAAAATTGTAAGATAAAGACCCCTGCACAAAAATCAGTTGCATTTCTATACAGTAACAATGAACACTCTGAAAAGGAAATTAACAAACAATTTTATTTACAATAGCATCAAAAAGAATAAAATATTTAGGAATTAGCTTAACCTAGGAGGCAAAAGAAGTGCCAATTGAAAACTTCAAAATGTTACCGAAAGAAATTAAAGAAGACATAAATATAATAAATGGAAAATATCTTGTGTTCATGGATTAGAAAATGTAAGATGTCAATACTGCTCAAAGATATCTATATATTTAATGCAACCCCTATCAAAATCTCAATAATTTTTTTGCAGAAATAGAAAAATTCGTTCTAAAATTTATAGAGAATCTCAAGAGACCCCAAATGATCAAAACAATCTTTGAAATGGGAGAACAACATTGGAAGTCTCAGACTTTGAGATTTCAAAGTTCACTACAAAACTACAGTAATCGAAACAGTGTGGTACTGTCACTGACATATAGACCAATGGAACAGAATGAAATCTCAGAAACAAACCCTCACATATATGGTCAAATGATGTCAACAAGGGTGCCAAGACCACTCAATGGGGAAAAGACAGTGTTGTCAACAAATGGTGCTGAGAAATTTGGATATCTACATGCAAAAGAATGATGGTGGCACCACAATGTGAATATGCTTAATGCCACAGAATTATATACTTTAAAGCAGTTACAATGGTAAAATTTATGTTATGTGTATTTTATCACAATAAAATGAATCACTCTCCTTCCTCTAAGTCCATGCTTTCCAACAAATTTTTGGTTATCATTTCTCTTCACTTGTGATTTTCCAATGGGGAGAATACATGGCTCAGTCAGCGCAACCTTACCCATTAGTGCTCAAAGCTTACAACTAAATGAGCATTCTGACTTACGCATCAGGCTCTTGTAAACTATCTCTCACCTCATCTTCCTGCTGTCCCTATTAGGTTTATTACCATGGCCTTGATGCTCCAACCTTCCTGACTCTAATCCATCCTACACCTACCCATGGCTTTGCCCCTGCTAAGTGGACAGTAACTACAGATGTTTTCCCTACTGTGTGTTATTGGTTCTATTCTAACACACAGTGCTTGCCTTGAGCCCCTGTGTCCCATGTGTCACTAAAACAGGAAGATAAAATCAAATTGACCCTGCTGTATCCAGCAACATAGGGAGTCTCTATTCTCTCAGAGAAAGCCGACTGACAAAACTGTGTTTGGAGACAGCAGTGCTGAGGCTCAGACGCTCAGTAACCACCAGAGCCTGTAAATCTTCAGGCCACTGCTGGGGTGCTAGGATGGCTTGGTTACCACTTCTCTGCCCAGTTGCTAAACCAACCTGTTCCAAAAATCAATGAAGTTGTCAATTCCAAGATGGGCCCTGTTTCCCTTCACTTTTGTATAACTGACATTTTTGTTTTTCTTTTCTTTTTTTTAGACGGAGTCTCATTCTGTCACCCAAGCTGGATTGCAGTGGTGCAATCTCGGCTCACTGCAACCTCAGCCTCCAGGGTTCCAGCAATTCTTGTGCCTCAGTCTCCCAAGTAGCTGGGATTATGGGCGCCTGCCACCACGACCAGCTAATTTTTTGTATTTTTAGTAGAGACGGGGTTTCACGATGTTGGCCAGGCTGGTCTTGAACTCCTGACTTTGTGATTCACCCCCTCAGCCTCCCAAAGTGTTGGGATTACAGGTGTGAGCCACCACGCCCGGCCACAATTGACTCTTTATTTAAAAACCCCAGAAATGATTTCCCAAACTACAACTACTATCTCTTCCTATGTGAGGCTGGCTACTCCTAGTTCAAGTACAAACTAGATGGAACTTACAACTGCTATAGGAAGACATTCTCAAACTACCAAACTACTCTGAAACTTTTAGTTGCTTAGTGTGTGAACTCTCCCTTTCTCACACTGCGTACATCACTGGGAGAGAGAGGAGTGAAACAGCACCATTCAGCTTGGCTGGGTGCAGTGTTAAGTTGGATTCGCAATTAGAACAGAATAAGATCGAAGCCCCTATATTCTAGTCTCCCCTGTCTTCTTCCCAAGGCTGAACATGGAGCCCCGTCCTGTGTTTCTATTCCATCCGGTGCTGAGCCACAAGCCCTCTCATACTGCATTGATTCTGCCTGTTTACCCAACGGAACTTCCCACTAGAACACCAGCAACCTCACAGATTAAGTCACAATCATCAGTGTTTCCCCAGGGCTAATGCTATCCTCACATGGAGGAAGAGCAGAATAACTACTGACTAAAAAAATAAACAGCAGGCCTGGCGCGGTGGCTCACACCTGTAATCCCAGCACTTAGGGAGGCCAAGGCGGGTGGATCATGAGGTCAGGAATTCGAGATCAGGCTGGCCAACATGGTGAAAACCCATCTCTACTAAAAATACAAAAATTAGCCAGGTGTGGTGGCTGGCACCTGTAATCCCAGCTACTTGGAATGCTGAGGCAGGAGAATTACTTGAACACGGGAGGCAGAGGTTGCAGTGAGCCGAGATCGCACCACTACACTCCAGTCTGGGTGACGGAGCAAGACTCTGCCTCAAAAAAATAAAAATAAAAATAAAATAAAATAAACAGCAGTACTGCTGAATTTCGTTGAGTCTACAATTCCATCAATGATATGACACTTCAACTATAAGACCACTAAGAAGGGGAAAAGTTATCATTAAGAGGTACTAACAATTATAAGACACATTCCCATTTTAGGGTTGTTATCACTTTGGTTTCAGGTCTGGAACAGAAAAGAGATGAATACAAAAAGTTGAAGACTGATCAATAGCATTTCTTCAATACAGACACGTGTGCTGATCATTATACCAAACAAAAATGTTTCATATTTGCTTAGTTTGTTTAGCTTCATTACCTCAAGCTTTCTCTCTTGAACCAGATATTGTTTCCTATATAAATGAGCCACCCTCCTGTCTGAACATCAGGTAACTAAAGATAGAGAGAGGGGTTTGTCTCCATTTCTTACCTATCGTTATGTCTGAGGCTGAACTAAAAAAAAAAAAGAAAAGATTATTTGTGGCCTCTAGCGAGGCAGCTTAAATAATGAGGATCAGTGCATCCAAAAGGGAAATATTTTTCCGCCAGGCAAGATTGTAATAAAAGCATCTCATTCATCATCTGCTAAGGGAAAACATGCCATTGCAAAGTCACTTGGTAATGAAAAATCTGGGCAGTTCTAAGCCACTTTTAATCAGAAGATCTCAAAGCAATCCCCCACACTGCCAGCAGCAAAGCTTTGTCACTAACAGGATGCAAAATGGACATCTTCTGTGGTGTTATATACCATGAAGCTATGGTAGAAAAGGGTAAAGCAAATGAATAAAAACAAATAATAATAATTATTGAATATCATTAAGAGGAGTTGGTTACTGGATACAAAAGTACAGTTAGAAGGTACAAATTCGAGTATTCGATAGTACAGTGGAGAAGCTATAGTTAACAATAATTTATTGTGTATTTCAAAATAGCTAGAAGACAGGAATTGTTATGTTCTCAAGACAGGGAAAAGGTAAGTGTTTGAGGTGGTAGATATCCCAGTTACCCTGATTTAATTACACATTTATACATGTATCAAAATATCACACGTACCCCAAAAAATATACAACTGTGATATATCAATTAAAATAACAACAAATAAAAATAAATTAAAAAACAAATAATAATTATATCGACATCAACATATAAATATATGGAATTAATTAATTTATTTTTGTAGAGATGAACCTTCGTTATGTTGCCCAGGCTGGTCTCAAACTTCTGGTCTCAAGTGATTCTCCCTCCTTGGCTTTCCAAAGCTCTGGGTGACAGGCATGAGCCACTATGCCCAGGCAATATGTATGATATTTAAATGTGATCGCGTATCAAGTGAGATCATGTACGAATAGTTGATCCTAAATCCTCAAACACTACACATTTAATTAGTAGTAGAAGCACATTATAATTCAGAGGATGGACTTTGGAGTCAAACAGAACTCGGTTCCAGTCCTGTCTCTGCCACATCCTCTCTTTGTGGCCTTGGGCAAATGTCTTACCCTCTTTAAGCATCCATGCCCTCCTCTGTAACATGGGCACCATAAGAATATGCACTGGCCGGGCATGGTGGCTCACTCCTGTAATCCCAGCACTTTGGGAGGCTGGGCAGCGGAGTCATGAGGACAGGAGATCGAGACCATCCTGGCTAACACGGTGAAATCCCATCTCTACTGAAAATACAAAAACTTAGCTGGGCATGGTGGCAGGTACCTGTAGTCCCAGCCACTCGTGGGGCTGAGGCAGGAGAATTGCTTGAACCTGGGAGGCAGAGGCTGCAGTGAGCCAAGATCGTGCCACTGCACTCCAGCCTGGGAGACAGAGCAAGACTCCATCTTAAAAAAAAAAAAAAAAAGAATATGCACCTCGCTGTCACCAGCGTTGGCTGAGATACTCTGTGTAAAGCACTTAGAATAAGGGCTAGCGAACTGCAAGTGCTCTGCACAGCTTAGCTCTCGGTGTTTGAACTAGAATAGATGCCCATTTACCCACATCAGGCCCTCTTCCTGCACCTCCTGGCACTTGATTTCAGTGTTTGCATTGCATCACTACTTCCCTCCCTGCCTGGTTTGGACCGCACAGTCAAGTGCTGCGTGTCCTGCCTCATGGAGCCTCTCCCACTTTATCTCCCTGTTGTTCCTGTCTGGATTGTTACAATGTCCTCTCTGCTCCGGCCTTCCCAACTGTAATCCATCCTACGCTGTGGACCACCCATGGCTTTGCTCCTGCCAAGTGGACACTAAACATGGATGTGGCCCCATTTTGTGTTATTGGTTCTATTTGAATTCACATGCTTGCCTTGAGTCCCTGAGTCCCATGTGCAACTAAAACAGAAAGATAAAATCAAAGTAACCCTTTGTTCTTGCGGCTGTCTTCAGTAATATAGGGTGGATCTGCATTGCTCAACAGAAAGCCTTCCGGTTCATTAAAACTGTACATCATTGGTACCATAAATATCCAACAAATATCAACTTGGCCATGAATTCTAATCAGCTACCTATAATACTACCAAAAATATCTTAATCTGGGTGTGGCTATACACTGAAAATTTTGGTTTTTGTTGGTTGGTTTTGGGCTTTGGTTTAGTGGTGCTAAAAAAAAACATTGCAGTTTTTGCTGTGACAGAGGATATGGTAAAACTCTCTGTCCAATTTCAGAATGCAGACGACAGACCCAAGCGTCAGTCATTTCATATAAACCTGCAGGGTGTCAAATGAAACTATTTTTTAAATGATGATTTAACCCTATCTTTGCTGGTTGGCTGTGTTCTTGCTAAGGAGGCTTCTTAGATTCTGTTAAGCAAGGCAGACCAAAAAATAATTTGTTAAACGGATGTGGAAAAATGATTTAAAAAATCAGAATACTTTAGTGATGGATCCCCAAAGACTTCTCAGTTTTTTTAAGTCTGGTCCTAAGCTACTTGGCTAGGAAATGACCAAAAATGGTCAAGAGATATCTTTGGAGTGTACCTTTTAGAAAACCTTTCCTCTACACTACATCTGCAAACTGGGATTACCGGGAACTTTGAAATAATTGTACAGCTCCATCTAATCAGAATACTCAACAATTAAAATTCACTGATGCCAAAAATGAAAAGAAAATAAGTAAATAACTCTTAAGAGCAGTGGCACCATTTTTTTTAAAATAACTTCCTCCTCATGCCTTCAACTCTCAGAAGATTATCACAAAAACATCCATATTATGAATAGTTTTATAGGTCAGTTCCCTTCCGTACCACTAGGCATACACTGACGATCATTTCCAAATTTTTCCAGACTGCTTTGATATGTGATTCATTTTAAGTAGAGGCAGTTTTGTGAATTCCCTAGCCAAACTTTTTAGATTGTGGATTTTCATATAAATAAATTGACAGACCGGTGGGGGTGGAGGGGGAAATAGAAAAAGGAAAAGAATGCTTTTGTAAACTATCTTACTCCTAATCTGTTATTGACTGAGCCATTTTTGGCTCTAAGGCACCCTAGCCCGTTAATTCAAGGTTACCTTCGGTCATTGCCATGGCTCCAGTGCTTATTATCATTGCCTCATCCACATCTTTTGAGAACACTCTGAGAATCTACACGGCTTTAACACACTTCTTCGCACTAGTGAGAACGCCCGCAATGCCTTATTCAGTAAGGTTAAATGAGTTTGTTTGCTGAAACATTCGCCACATGATCCCAACGCTCCTCCAGCTCCATCCCGTCTGTAATCGCAGAGCGAACACTCACTCACCTTGGGCGTGTCAATAATTGATGGTCTGGGGATGGAAGCGTGAAACACCACTGCTTCACAGTCCGCCCCGTCATCCAGGGACCCGGGCACATCTTCAGGCGTCTCCGCGGGCTGGGCCGCAGTGCGGTGACTTGAATTCCGATTCGCACTGCCATTTCTCTCTGCATGGGTGCCCGAATCTTGCCTTTTCTCTGGAGCTCCTTCTGCGCTTGGGTGTCTTGGCTGTCTGCCTGCTTTGGCCACAGGCTGCACACGGACGGTGGAATGAGTATCAGCTACGCCGGACTGATTGAAGGAAGCACTCTCCCTCGTATTCCCAAAACAAGCGAGCAGAGCTGAGCACGGAAATGGATGCATGCTTCTAGAGGGAGACTTCAGTCTTTTGGTGAGTCTTGCTTTCCACGTGGACATGACTTGCAGTGAATCATTGCAAAGTTCAAACGGGGCAAGGAAATTTTCCAGGGGTCCACATCACCTCCACTTTGCTTATAGGAACTCTTTCCAATTGCCCGAAGAGAAGAACTTGCTAGTGGTTGCCCCTAAATAGAAGTTGGGATGGCAAGGCCACCTTCCCTGAGAGTCACTTAGCCGCTGGGGCCCCTTTGAAAGTGTCCATCCTGGGCAATTTCGCGCTCTTCCTTCTGTGATGCTGTCAGTGGCTAAAGAAAGCTGTTGGGGAGGCATGTGAGTGGCTCCAGTTACAGTTCCTAGGCAGGGCAGACGCTTCAGGGTAGGGTAGTGCTAAGTCAATAGACAATTGCTTCAGGTTACCTAGGAGGCATAAAGATAATGTAGCCTGATAGCATCTGCCATAATAGCGTCAGCCTGCGTATCAATAACATCATAACAGCAGCAAAACCTTCTTTGGTTACCCCCCTTCAAATATTTATTCCCCCAAACAAAACAAAAACGACCCAGTTGTCCATCACAAATGAAGACCCCTAGAAGGGCCACGACCCTAGCAGCTGTTTCATTATTAAAATAGGAGGTAGACTCAATCTTTCACCTGGAGAGATGCGGTGTGATGTGTTTTCTGAATCTTTCTGGACTTTTCGGGATCTTTCCAGAATCTTCCCGGAATCTTACCCCCACCCTCAAAACAAGTTTCCTGGTTTCAGGATCCACATTGCCTTTTCTGATAACTATAAATAGGTCTTTGGTAATTTGATTTTTTTTTTACTAGTTAGGCTAAGTTCTTGATTAGTTTTCAACAATACCAAAAAGCAAAAAGAGAGCCCTACATTAACAATTATCCTTATGTATTATGTTATTATGTGTGGAGGTATTATGTACATGTGAAGTATTCTACCTATATGGTATATATCACCTACTTTCAGAAAGTAACTCCTTTTTGAACATAGATCTTCTGTTTCTCAACACATTAATATGTGAATGGTGAAAAATAATAAATTATAAACATATTCTAAGACAATTCAGAATCAAGATTTTTCCTTAGCCAACTGTCTGCTAGGAATGTTATAGAAATGTAATACTGTAATGCTTTTACCGTTAATAGTGATTTTAGGGTCAAGATTTCTGGGCATGTTACCCACTCTTAATTAATTTGTTTGCTCTCTCTTTTAATTTAATGTCAAGATGTGCTCTTTGGCCCAGACAGGTGGTAGTTATTATATTATGGCACTGATTCCCATTTTACAGAGGCAGAAACCAATTCTTTGAAATTTCATGTGACTAAGGCAAGTTTATGCCACTAAAAAGGGCTAGTTGGGTGCCCGAGATCCCTGTTCTCCTATCTGTCCTCTGAGTCTCATTCTATCTAACAATCATTTTATAGATGTAATGGCCATAGGGGAAATACTGTTCTAAATGGACAGTCATATTCATAATACAAAAAGGCAGATATGGCTTTAGATTGAGTGGATATGGCATCAAATGCACATTTTATTTTAGTCTCTACTGAAAGTTAGAATATAGAAAGCTTCCATTTATTTAGAGGTTACCGTGTGGCAGGCCCCGTGCTATCCAAGCTGTTTCTGGCTTCCCAGGGTTGTGAGCTCATTCTTTTTTCATTGTGTCCCAAGTGCAAGCAGTCCAAATTCCCCACCCATAAGAAATCAGGGGGTTCAGGCTTCTACCAGGGTCCCCCCTCCCAGATATTCCTGGAGACCCCTCGGAACTGCACTTTGTCTCCCATTTGACTTGGTTGCTACAGTCCACTCGGGTCGGGTTGTGCCATGCTGTGCCCCTCCAAGCACACGTATAGTAAATCAGGGCTGTGATGCTGCATAAGACATTTTTGAAGGCTTGGAGGTAACAGGAAGGGATTTAAGAAAAGAAAAATGCACTCTTACACCTGGTTTCATTCACTCATTCATTTATTCATTCAATTATGTGTCAAGCCCCTTTTGGAACAGAGAGTCAGCAGTTCACAGTGCAGCTTGCGAGCGGCCACATTCAGGAGACCGCTGAGTAAGAAAGCTCAGAGCCACTTTCTAGGTCTGCGGAGGCCCTGGGCTTGCATCCCTGCTCTGAGGATCACCTCTCCTCCCTCAGTGGGTGTGCTCAGAGGCACGCATGAACTCATCGGAGTTCCAGCACTGGCCCACTAAGAACAGTAGACTTTCTGATTAGTGTGTTGCTAAGTCTGACCTAGAATAACACTCAGTAACAGGCCATGGTTATTGAGTGTTTGGTATCAGACATGAATCTCAGCAAATTAACTCATTTAATCCTCACAACCCTAGAAGAAAGGTGATATTATTATTCCCATTTTTACTCATTAGAAAACCAAGACACAGAAACTTAAGTAACTTGCCCAAGGTCACAGCACTGCTGAAGGAAATGAGAAAAGGTGATGAGTCCAGCAACCTGGCCCCAGAGCTCATACTTTTCTCAGTATGCAATCCTGCTTTCCAAATACACACATGCACGTGCACACACACAGATACATACTCCAGAGAGAACATTTCCAATGACCTTGATCCAACACTCTACCTCTAAGAATTTATTTTGTAATGACGATCTTTAAAAAGTCAGGAAACAACAGATGCTGGAGAGGATGTGGAGAAATAGGAACACTTTTACACTGTTGGTGGGAGTGTAAATTAGTTCAACCATTGTGAAAGACAGTGTGGAGATTCCTCAAGGATCTAGAACTAGAAATACCATTTGACCCAGCAATCCCATTACTGGGTATATACCCAAAGGATTATAAATCTTGCTACTATAAAGGCACATGCACACATATGTTTATTGTGGCACTATTCACAATAGCAAAGACTTGGAACCAACCCATATGTCCACCAACAATAGACTGGATAAAGAAAATGTGGCACATATATACCATGGAATACTATGCAGCCATAAAAAAGGATGAGTTCATGTCCTTTACATGGACAATGGGTGAAGCTGGAAACCATCATTCTCAGCAAAATATCACAAGGACAGAAAACCAAACACCGTATGCTCTCACTCATAAGTGGGAGTTGAACAATGAGAACACATGGACACAGGGAGGGGAACATCACATAGCAGGGCCTGTCAGGGGGTGGGGGCTGAGGGAGGGATAGCATCAGGAGAAATACCTAACGTAAATGACGAGCTGATGGATGCAGCAAACCAACATGGCACATGTATACCTATGTAACAAACCTGCACGTTGTGCACATGTACCCTAGAACTTAAGGTATAATAATTTTTTAAAAAAAGAATTTATTCTGTAGATATACTTGTGCATAAATGTATGTCCCAGAATGTTCACAGCACCAGAGTTTGTAATCACAAAATTAATTGTTAATCAATAGAAGACAAGTTCATATATTAGAAAACATCTGGCTGGGCGTGATGGCTCATGCCTGTAATCCCAACACTTTGGGAGGCCTAGATGGGAGGGCCCTTTGAGGCCAGGAGAGTTCAAGGCCCGTCTGGGCAACATAGTGAGCCCCCGTGTCTACAAAAACAAAGTTTTAAAAATCAGTTGGGCATGGTGGTGAGTGTCTTAAGTCCCAGCTACTTGAGAGGCTGAAGTGGGAGGATCGCTTGAGCCCAGGAGGTGGAGGTTGCAGTGAACCGAGATTGCCCCACTGCACTCCAGAGCCTGGGTGGCAGCCCCTCGCAAGCTGCACTGTGAACAGCTGATTCTCTCCAGAAGGGGCTTGGCACATAATTGAATGAATAAATGAATGAGTGAACGAAATCAGGTGTAAGAATGGATTTTTCTTTTCTTAAATCCCTTCCTGTGACCTCCAAGCCTTCAAAAATGTCTTGTGCACCATCATATTTTAAGACTCTGTCTTAAAAATAAAAAATTTAAAAAATGCAAAGAGATCACAAAGCATCACAAGACATTTCAGAAGAACTGTTACCGGAAAGGAGTGGGGTACTGATCCAGACCCCAAGGGAGGGTTCTTGGATCTTGCACAAGAGTTCAGGGCAAGTCCACAGAGAAAAGTGAAAGCAAGTTTATTAAGAAAGTCGAGGATTGAAAGAACGGCTGCTCCACAGGCAGAGCAGGGCACTCCTGAAAGCAAGAGGAGGAAACACCTTAGGTGCAATGCTTGTTCATATTATATATAAGCCCAAAATCATGAGGGAGATGTACTCTGCTACAAGGGCTTATGACAAACAGTTGTTAACCTTGGTATAACTACTGTCTTCTGCAAGAATCTGTATTATTATTTTTAAAGAAAAACTTATTCTTAAATCAAGAATGCTTTTGTTCTTAAGATATCGGGACATCAGGACACTTCCTGGGTCTGTTATTTCCCGGGTCTGTTAAGTCCTGAATCTCTTCAGTGAACTTTATTAACTTGTTCCCTTAACTGTAAATATCCTGTTGACTAAGAATGCCTCACCTCCTGGGAATCCAGCCCAGCAGCTGTCAGCCTCATTTTACCCAGTCGCTTTCGAACCAAAGTGACTCCATCTTGAATAGGGGCTGAGTAAAATGAGGCTGAGACCTGCTGGGCTGCATTCCCACTGCATCTTGAACAGTACTGCCTATGACAGAACTGCAATATAAATGACAACACCCAAGGTAAACAAAAGAAAAGATCCTAGCCAGGAAGAAAGAGGGAATGGCAGTTGGACAGGCAACAGGGTCTGTCACTCAGAGGATGGTGCAGGTGTACCGTAAGTCACAATGCAGATTGATTCTGAGCAAAGATCCTGGGGAGTGTAAGAGGGAAAGAATCTTAGCAGCTTGATACCAGCAACATTCTTGTTGAGTGTCACATGACACGGATCCTAGAGAATTTTAAAACATTAACTCACTCTGCCCTAAAAAACTGTTTACATAGTCGTAATCATATAAATGCCGTCCAATTTTCTCAACTTTCAGAAGGAATATACAGGCCAACAGTTGCATATGATGGCTCTCAAAAACAATTTGGCCTCCAGACAGATTTTGTTTGGCTCATGACATTTTTTAAAAATGACTACACAGCTATTAGGCCGCAGGAACCATTCTTCTCTGTATCTCTCACTAGGTCAGTTTCCAAATTTCTGCAAACAGGACCCTGACGACATTTGAGTTTAATGCCGCAGGTGGGTAATTTCTTATTGTAGGGTACCCAGCATTCTCTCCCTTTTCTTTTGGTAACAGCATCCTGATTTCCTCTTTGGAAACCCCTTCAGTGCTTTAGGTGAGGCTTTAGGCCTGGTTCCAGGGGAGGAACCTGAGATCAGGGTCAGGTAATCAGCCTGCCCTTATTCCCTGTTCAGGGACTGGAGTGAGAACACATGGTTCCAATCAGAATAAATCCCCAAACGGGCTAGACACAGTGGCTTACGCCTGTAATCCCAGCAGTTTGGGAGGCCAAGGCTGGCAGATCACAAGGTCAGGAGTTTGAGACCAGTCTGACCAACATGGTGAAACTCCATCTCTACTAAAAATACAAAAATTAGCTGGGCATGCTGGCGCATGCCTGTAATCCCAGCTACTCAAGAGGCTGAGGTGGGAGGATCATTTGAACCCTGGAGGCAGAGGTTGCAGTGAGCCAAGACCCGCCATTGCACTCCAGCCTGGATGACAGAGTGAGACTCCGTTAAAAAAAAAAAAATCCCCAAACAGGACTACTTGGAAGAAACTTTCTCTTCTTCCCATTGGATTTACTGGACTTAAACCTGAGAAAGGGAAGGGAAAAGCAGCTGCCAATAGCTTGACTCCTTGGGGGACACTCACCCAGGCTGCAGCCAACACAAAGCAGAATGTAAGAGCTGGAGAAAGAGAACCTGGGTCCTCATAACATTTTTGAATGAATCTTTACCTGAGGCTGAATCTATCCCTACATATTGCTGCTTGTGTTGTAAAGCAAATAAATTTATTTTCCTGCTTCACCGGCTTCAAGTTGAGTTTTCTGTCACTTTCTACTAAATGAGTCCTAATCAATATATCACTCAGGTGTACCAGCAAATCATGGAAACCTTCACCATGGTTGCAGAAGAGAATGAAAATTTTATCAACTTCACAGTGGCAAAATAAAGGGAAAGCTGAAAGATTTTGAACGATAGGAAGGTTGTTATGGAGGGGGTGATATGAGCAAAGGGAAGGTTGAGTTTGCTAATATTCTTATATTTCAAAGTCAAACGATGCTTCCTATGGTTGATACAAAAAGCAATCAAGTTTTAAGTGTGGTGTTTGATGTTGCAGAAGTGACAAGGGGAAAACTGGAAATAAAGATGGAACAGTGTTGGGAGGAGATGGGGTGTGGTAAGTAGCTAAACGCTCATCTATCTTATTAGAAAATCAATAGATAATGTCTAAAGTTGACAGATAAATAGAGGCATAAGCATATTAGTTAGTGGGAGAGATATCCATCTATCATAGCCAAATGTCAATAAATAATATTTTAAGTCAATGAATTAAGAAACAGAAATATAAACATATGATTTATATTACGGTGCTATCTATCAAAAAAAAAAAACTAAAGACAAACAGTTATAAGCAGTTGCCTTTAAGGAAGAAGAATGGAAATGAGGCAGAAGATGATTCCTTCTATTATAAACTCTTACGTATGTTTTATATTTAAATCATATAGAAGTATTACTTAGTAGAATTTTTTTAATTTAAAAGGAATAAAGTCAACTTACATGGGGCAATATGAAAAATTGCCAGGAAATACTTTGAATGACAAAAGCAAATTGAAAAGTTAAGCACATGTGGATATCTAAAAATATACCCATATAAATATATACATGTATGTGCTTACTTTTACATAGAAAACTTCAGAGGAATGTCCAAGAAGTCTTCTGCCTCCAGAGAGGGGACACTAAAGGTCTGATTTGGGAGGAAGATGCTTTTCATGGTATACCCTGTTGTACTGTTTGAATTTTGTTAACCATGTGCAAATACTAACTTTTCTATTAGAAAAAAATAGCATGGAAACATCCCAAGGTGACAAGGCACCAACATGCTCAGTTCTAGGTGAGGTCTCAGATGAAAATCAAGCATGTGGCACCTATGATCTCTCCAAAGGGGAGACCAGCAGAGCGGATCTCAGCTGTTCAGTGCCTCCATCAGGATGCCTTAAGAAGATTTGTCATTTTCCATAGAGAGCGCATAGAGAAAGCACTATCACTGGGGCCCATGTCTTCAAACATCATTGATTGAGAACTCACTGCAGAGCAGGTTCTGAGTCAGGTGCTACTTGGAGTGAAATAAGCCAGGATCCTGCTCTCTTGGAGCCCAAAGGGCAGTAGAGCACATGAGTGAGTGTGGTGAGTGCAGTGAGGAAACCCGCTGGCTCCTGGAAATAAGATAATGACCCAAGTCAGGAAGCCCGGCTGATCTTGCATCCCCTTGTTTCCTGAGTCTCACTTTCTCTGTGGGGATCCCGCTAATCGCTTCTGCCACAGTGGCCTCGGGAGGCACTGCCCTCTGCCTTAAAAATCCAGCCCAAGAAAAGGGACACAACTGTCCCTTCTCCTGCACAATTCAGCGGATAATCATCTTTGGTGCATGACCAGACTTTGCTGATTACAAAAGGCAATTATGCCTCTCTAAAAAAAAGTTTTCTTTTTTACTGTTTGCTGGGTAACATCATTGTCGGTGCCCCAAAGCCCCCAGGTTATTTGTCGCAGGGTCTTCCGGGGCTTCCGGTCTGCCGAGTTCCTGTTCAGCATCTGGGTAGCATGGACTGTCTTACCCCTGTCAAGCCCATCTAGATAGGCCGGGCGGGGTGGCTCACGCCTGTAATCCCAGCACTTTGGGAGGCCGAGGCGGGCGGATCACAAGGTCAGGAGATAGAGACCATCCTGGCTAACACCGTGAAAACCCGTCTCTACCAAAAATACAGAAAAAAGAAAAAAAAATTAGCCGGGCGTGGTGGCATATGCCTGTAGTCCCAGCTACTCGGGAGGCTGAGGCAGGAGAATCACTTGAACCCGGGAGGCGGAGCTTGCAGTGAGCCGAGATCGTGCTATTGGACTCCAGCCTGGGCGACAGAGTGAGACTCCGTCTCAAAAAAAAAAAAAAAAAAAAAAAAAAAAAAGGCTCATCTAGATTCCTTAGAATCTAGGCTTAAGCGATAAGGCCCTGGGTTCCCTCGCTCTCCTAAGAGCCACCTTGCTAGTCATTTCCTGCCCCAAGATGATTAATGCTGAGAACATCCTCTGCCCTAAGCGAAGACCTCCCTTTGCTCCCAGGCCTCAGCCTTGGTACCAGCAGGACAGCACGCATAACGGAATTCAGGAGTCCCACATCAGTTCCTGAAAGTAACAGGAAGCATCATTTCTTTCTCAGTGTGGAGGAAGGAAGGTCACCTAACCAAGACAGGAGGGGCAGAGGAAGGGGCAGGAAACAGATCTGGGGTATAAGACCCAGAAACACAGCAGTGGTTGTAGATAAGGCCAGGATCAGTGCCATTGTCTGATTTCACATCCTCTCCCTTCCCCTATATTTACACTCATGCACTGCGTAACAATGTTTCAGTGAACAAGGGCCCCCATACATGGCAGTGGTCCCATAAGATAATAATACTGTATTTTAGGTTTCGATACACAAATACTTACTTGTGTTAAAACTGCCTGTAGTATTCAGTATAGTCACATGCTGTCCAGGTTTGTAGCCTAGGAGCAATAGGCTATACCCTATACCCCAGGTGTGCTGTAGACTCTACCATCCATGCGATATTTGTACAGTGAAATTGCCTAATTTTACATCTTTCAGAATGTATCCCTGTCGTTAACCAGCACATGACTATATTTTTAAATCAAAGTGAACTTAAAATGGGGATTCACTTCCATTTTTTTGGTAAGGATTTTTTTTTTTTTTTTTTTTTTGAAATGGAGTCTGGCTCTGTCACCCAGGCTGGAGTGCAGTGGCACAATCTCGGCTCACTGCAACCTCTGCCTCCTGGGTTCAAGCAATCCCCTGCCTCAGCCTCCCAAGTAGGTGGAATTACAGGCACCCGCCACCATGCCTGGCTAATTTTTGCATTTTTAGTAGAGACAGGGTTTTGCCATGTTGACCAGGCTGGTCTCGAACTCCTGACCTCAGGTGATCTACCCACCTCAGCCTCCCAAAGTGCTGGGATTACAGGCATGAGCCACCACACCCAACCTTTGGTAAGAATTTCTCCAACATTTCTGAGGTCAGTGAAAATGCCCTAATTGTGTTGCAAAACTAGATTTGACTGTCATCGGGTTTGCCTGGAAGCAAGACTGCCCTGCCTTCACAATCTGGAATTATCTTTACTCCTCTTTTTAATCCTCACACTGAATTCCCAGCTGATTACAAAATTATCTTCCTTCAGGAAAAAGAAATCAAAAGCTTTTCTGCTTTCTACCCAAAAGTACCGCTGAAATGTAAAGGGCTGGTGTATCAGGTAGCCTAGAAAAATACACCTTTCCTGTCTGATGCTCAGCAATGCCCCAAGCTTCAGGACTCTACTGACATCATTATCACTTCTTTTTTTTTTTTTTTTTTTGAGGCAGAATCTTGCTTTTTTGCCCAGGCTGGAGTACAGTAGCACACTTTTGGCTCACTGCAACCTCTGCCTTCCAGGCTCAAGCAATTCTCCTGCCTCAGCCTCCTGAGTAGCTGGGATTACAGGTGCCCACCCTCACGCCCAGCTAATTTTTGTATTTTTATTAGAGATGGGGTTTCACCATGTTGGCCAAGCTGGTTTTGAACTCCTGTCCTCAAATGATCTGCCTGCCTCAGCCTCCCAAAGTGCTGAGATTACAGGTGTGAGCCACCATGCCCGGCCATAGACATCATTATCACTTCTACTAATACTTCAGAGGAAATACTGATCAGGTTCCTATTTAGCTTCCTTCAATGGACCCTTGTCCTTTGGGTGGATTCAGAGACCCCCAGATATGCCCACTCCCCATCTCCTGTCACTATTCTTCTTGGCCCACAGCCTGCATTCGGGGGGGTGTTCAGCCTCCTGGGGTGGCCGGAAGAACAGGCAGCCAAAGTCGAGGCCATCCCTGGAGAGTTAATAAAGCCAGATAGAATTCTATCCTTGGGAAGGTGGCTAGGCCATCTCATTGCACAATCAGTACGATGTCTTATCTGCAACTAGTGTCCAGCTGCCTACAAATTTTTGCCCCAGTTGTTTCAGAGTGAAAAAGCATCTGCCTTAAGCCACATGCCCTGTATCCTTTCCCAATAGCTGCCCCTTGGCAATGTGTTGTCCCATATTCACGTCCCACCTGCCCTAGGACTTCCAGCCCATTGCATTCTTCATCCTCCCAGGGCCAAGTGTGCTAACCATCCTTGCCTTCCTGTGTGACACACTATGGGCAAGTGGTGACGAAGGAATGAAGAGAGCAGGTCCTATAGCAAGTTGGCCACAAATGAAAAATCTTCATACTGTATTAATCTTTAAAAGTAGATTATAAAGCATTATATATGATCTCATCTGTTAAAGAAAGAGCCATTAAATTTTACAGAAAAAGTGAATATGATTCCCAATACAGTTCAAATCACTAATCCAAGTTCTAAATGACTCACGAGTAGTAAGATAATTCCACTAAAATAACAGTGAAATCATTTAAAGGGTTTAAAATGATAATGACAATGAGGGCAGAAGAAGAGGCAATAGAGGACAATAGACATAAATGGAAACTGGAAAGGGAGCAATAACAGACTTAGCTGAATGCAACCTGTGCATCTGCAAAGAATACAAGATGAGAAGCACATTGCTGAACCCCACACACTCTCCCACTCTTAATGTTTCCCAGAGCCTTAGAAATCGGAAGCACCAGGTGATCTGGAGGTCTGGGGGTGTGGGGGATCATTTGAAAATTTACCAAAATAACAGTTAGACACTGCTCTGGTTGGAATGTTTATGTATCTTGTTAGGTGCATATATGTTCATGATGATTATGCCTTCTTGCCCTTTCTAGTCTTTTTGACAGCATATAAGAGGAGTCTTATATACTGTTCCTTATTCTGTTGAGTATTAAAATTGCTTCCCAAGTTTAAAGCATGATGTCTTTGGTTACTTGCACTAGACACATTTGAGATGGTATGTACTTCTTTTTCGTTTTGTTTTGTTGTTGAAATAGGGTCTCACTTGGCCACCCAGGCTGGAGTGCAGTGGCATAATGACAGCTCACTGCAGCCTCGGCCTCTCGGGCTCAGGTGGTCCTCCCACAGCCTCCCAAGTAGCTGGGACTATAGGCAGGTGCCACCATGCCTGGCTATTTTTTGTATTTTTTTTTGTAGAGATGGGGTTTCACCATGTTGCCCAGGCTAGTCTTGAACTCCTGGGCTCAAGTTATCTGCCTGCCTTGGCCTCTCAAAGACTGGGATTACAGGCATGGGTAAATACCATGGTTTCCAAATACCATTCTTCAATAAAAGAAAACAGAGCACTTTGGAGAAGTAGTTGAGGCAAAGAAAACACAAGATGAGCCTGGAGGCATACTGTGGTGCCAGAAAGTAAGGAAGCGCTGAGAAAAAAAGAACAGGAATAGAACCATGTCAAAATCCAAGCCGAAAGAATTCCCAGCGACCAAAGCTGGAACAAATTAAACAACAAAACAAATTTTTTAAAGTATAATAATATAGAATTGGCCAGGTACAGAGGCTCACGCCTGTAATTCCAGCACTTTGGGAGGCCAAGGTGGGCGGATCACTTGAGGCCAGGAGTTTGAGACCAGCCTGGCCAACATGGTGAAACCCCATCTCTACTAAAAATACAAAAATTAGCCAGGCATGGTGGCGGGTGCCTGCAGTCCCAGCTACTTGGGAGGCCGAGACAGGAGGATCACTTGAGCCCAGGAGGCGGAGGTTGCAGTGGGCCAAGATCACGCCATTGCACTTCAGCCTGGGTGATGGAGTGAGATCTTGTCTCAAAAAAATAATAATAATAACATAGAATTATAATCCAAGGAATGAAATCAATATTCACAAGACCATATTGATTTAAATAAATACATGGGGAAAAAGAGGCAGCCCTTTATTATAGAAGAATATAAATAAGTAAAGATAGAAATAAGGAAACTAGAAAATCACCATTAAAATACCACATGGACTAAGGATAATTACTATGGAACAAAGAATTATAATTCCCCAAAGGAAAGGATTGTCCACTATAACATTTATGTTTTCCCAAGGCAATATATTTTTGTTATTGTGTCAGTCGGGGTCTAAGTGTCAATTGGGGTCTCAGCAGGCAACAGATGTTACCTTCACAGTATTATATTAAAGGGAGCTTAATAAGGGACTATGTACAGAGAGGTGGGCAGGATTAAGGGAACCCATAAGGGAAGGTAAAACATCCAGACCCGTGGGTCTGAAAGGTCAAGGTGAGGGAACCTGGAACCCAGAAAGAGCTGGAGCTCTAGAAGCTGGAGCTCATTGGCATCTAACAGAAGCAGATGAGGTGCATTGAAGAGAAATGAACCCACTGCCAAAATTTCAGCAATACAAGCAGGGAATGGGAAAAATGAGTACCCCACATCTCTCCCCCCGCCCCCTGATCTGTTGATACCTCTCATTGCTCAAACCCAAGACAAAGAGACAGAGGAACCCACTGATACAGTCCACAGAGGTCAGCCTCTGGGATACAGAGCAGGGCGAGAAGCGTAGAGAATGATTTCAGAGGGACAAATGGAAAATACGTTCACATGAATCGGGGGAAACAACCATGAATTTTAATTTTACGTATAGTGCTTATGTAAATCGGAGAAAAAAATTTAATTTTAATTCCTGTCACATAGGAAAAAAAATTTGACTTGGTGAAACCCACAGTTGTCCTGATGGTCTCTATATTTCACTTTTGGGACAGCAGCATTTGAAAAAAAAAATTATTGCAAGGATTTTTAAACCATATTATTTCCTATGTTTTTTCTTGTACATCAACCATACTGCACAATGAGAACTGATATTAGCATAGGCATAGATGATTACGGAATCCTCTGCAGCTTAGAGAAAAGTATGCTCTTCTTCATTCATGCAGGAAATGGACTAAAAACACATTAAACATTTTGACAATGAAGATCAGAAGAGAACAGCTTTTTATATTCACTCACAGTAAACCAAAAAAAATTAAAACTTTAAAACAATTTCTTGAGCAGAAATTTTTTTTTGTTTAGTTTTAGACACAGGGTCTTGCTCTATCACCCAGGCTGGAGTGCAGTGACTCAATCATAGCTCAGCACACACTTGAACCACCGGGCTGAAGCCATCCTCCTGCCGCAAACTTTCAAAGCGCTGGGATTCCAGGCGTGAGCCACTGCACTCATCTGAGCAGAAGTTTACTATCTTTATCATATCAAGTTATCCTCACCCTTTATCTCATGATACTATCCCCATTTACTATCCCCAGCATCCTCTGATCCTGATAGGGTAGCTGAGAAAGAAAGTCATTTGTAGAGGAAACTGAAGCAATGGCCGACTTCGTACCCTATGGACAGTAGCAAGCTAAATCCAGAAGGGAATAAAGAATGTTTTTGAGATTCCTCAATAGATTGCCATCTGCTGACTAATCACATTTCTGTATAAGCTTGTTTCTCTGACTGTGCCTCTGAATGATAAAACAAGCGTGTTTGGGGCCATGAGGACGCATTTCAAAGAGTAGCGGGCTCTAAGTCAGAAGTCTCATATTCTAGTCCCAACCCTGTCACCGTGGAGCTGTGTGACCTTGGACAAATCATGGCTCTCTCTTGGCTTCCATTTCTTCCAATGGAAAATAAAAGTCCAGGTCTACACTCCTGCTCTCGGGCCACTCTCGGAGGGTTTCTCTGTTAGATATCAGAGAGTTACGTATATTATTAAATAACCTGTAATTAACAAAATGATATCCAGATATTTGGTGTGCAAACACTGCCCTCAATTGCTGTGATCCATGAGAAACTTGAGGAATTTGGATGTGTGTAGATCATCAGATGCTTAAGAAAGGCTTCAGAGTGACCAATGGACCATGCTGTGCATGGAGGGTCACGGAAGGGTGCATTGTCAGGGATGGTTCTCGGTTTGTCCAGGAGCTTCCCCTCTGGGAAGCTTTGCCTTCAGAGGCTCCTATTTCCCTTGCCTAGGAAGAGGCTGCCAACTGCTCTGTCGACTTCCCTAAGACCAGTTCATTCCACCCTCAATATTTGAGCCCAGAGTGCAGCAACAGAAGCCGTCTTGCTTCTTTGCCTCTCAATAGCCTTGGCTTTCTCTCCTTTGGCCTGAATTAATCATACTAACCAGAAGCATATTTAGGGGCCTTTAAGACTCAAGCAGCCTTAGGCCAGCTAACAGACACAGGCTGTCAGTGGATGCAACCAGCACCTATTAGATTTTCTTCCAGTTCCCATTCCTGTGTTCAAACACCCTTCTATTCACTGCCTTCCTAAAAGCGATTTTCTCTGGATATTGGAGGATGATTGTATCAGTTTCCTAACCATCAGTTATGTTGGTTATGATAGCAAAAGAAAGAGAACTCAAGACAAAATTGTTTCATCAAAATAAGGAATTTGTTGGCTCACCTGAGGGAGTGTAAAACCAACTTTGGGCAAGATTAGAGATGGGGCTGAAGGATTTTTCCAGATTTTAGAGGCATGAACACTGTTGCCAAATCTCCTAAGAGAAACATTTATTTAATATAGCTCTGAAGGGTTAAGCTTCTTGGAGCAGGTGACATCTAGATGGAATCCTGAAAGATGAGTAGGATAAATTGTACGAGAAAAGAGGGAATTGGGCGACAGAAGTATATTAGTCTGTTCTCACATTGTAGATAATGACATACCCGAAACTGGGTAATTTACAAAGAAAAAGAGGCTTAATGAACTCACAGTTCCACGTGGTTGGGGAGGCCTCACAAACATGGCAGAAAGTGAAAGGCACGTCTTACATGGCAGCAGGCAAGAGAGAGAATGGGGACCAAGCGAAAGGGGTTTCCCCTTAGAGAACCATCAGATCTCGTGAGACTTATGCACTGTCAAGAGAACAGTATGGGGAAAACTGCCCCCAAGATCCAATTATCTCCCATCGGGTCCTTCCCACAACACATGGGAATTATGGGAGCTACAATTCAAGGTGAGATTTGGGTGGGGGCACAGCAAAACCATATCAAGAAAGAAAGACATTCCAGATAGAAAGGGAAGCACGAGATGAGGCCTGGAAGCAAGAGAAAGCAAAGTTCCCTTGGGACATGGCCAGCCTTTCATATGGCCGAAAGGTAGGAGAGATGAGAAATGGAACTCACAGAAGTCAGCTGCAGGTAGATGAAGGTGGTTCTTCTTCACCACGCTGAAAATATAGGCTTTGTCCTGAGGGTTCTTAGGCGGCACTGGATGAATAACGACAGCGCCTCAAATAAAAGGTGCTGTGAAAGCTGAACCCAACATTATATGAAATGAAGAATGGCCAGCCCTATCATCTGCTCCTGATGGGTGCAGAGGTTTAGGGTTAGGTAGATATACAGGCAGCTAGTTCTGAAGAACTGCTTTCCTCAGACACTTCCCAGTTGACTGTGATATAGGATTTACTAAATCCTAGACTGCAACAAGTAGAATATTTTAAAATTGCTATAATCAAAGGAATAGTAATAAACAAGAGGCTTCGGTCTGTGTCAAACAAGAATCTCCAGGCAAAGAGTTGAAATCAATTACATGAGTTCAAACACAAAAAAAGAAAGAAACTGATAGGTAACCGTAGTATGCATCCAAACTGTGACTAGTCTTTTAAAATATGATTTTATTAAGTTACAGTTCAGCTGGGCACAGCGGCTTGCACCTGTAATCCCAGCACTTTGTGAGGCCAAGTTAGAAAGATTGCCCAGAAGTTCGAGACCAGGGAAAGATAGGAAAATCCTATCTTTACCAAAAGTTAAAAAAAAAAGAAAAAAAGAAAAAATTGCCAGGAGTGGTAGTATGTGCCTGTAGCTCTACCAGCTACTCTAGGAGGCTGAGGTGGGAGGATTGCTTGAGCCCAGGAGGTCAAGGCTGCAGTAAGACAAGATTGCACCTGCACTCCATCCTAGGTGACAGAGTAAGACCCTGTCTCAAAAAAAAAATTACAATTTACATACAACTAAAATTTTCCAATTTGAAGTGTTTGTTTTGAGTTGTGATAAATGACGGAAATCACATCGCCACCACCCCAATTGAGATACAAAATGTTATCATCACCGTCAAAACTTCCCTTATGCCTCTTGTCAGCTAATCTCCTAATCCCATGCCTTGACTCTGGCAACCACTGATCTTTCTGTAGATATAGTCTTGCCTTTTCTACAATTCCATATCAATGGAATCATGTAATATATAGTCTTTTGTGCCTAGCTTTTCATTTAGCTTTTGAGATTCATCATGTTGTTTGATCAGTGGTTTTCTTTCTTTTAATCGGTCAGTAGGATTCCATTGTTTAGGTACGCTACAATTTGTTTACCTGTTCACCAGATAATAGTATTTTAGTTGTTTTTCCTCATGGATGTCTAATTCTTCTAGCATTATTCGTTGGAAAGACTATTCTTTCTCCTTTGAATTCTGTTGGCATTTTTGTGAAAAATCAATTGACCACACGTGTTTGAGTCTCTTTCTGGACTCATCTCTGTTCCGTTGATCTGTGTGTCTAAATTTATGCCAATACCACACTGTCTTGATGACTGTACCTTTAAAATAAGTCTTGAAATGAGGTAGTGAGAGTCCTCCCACTTTGTTCTTTATTTTCAACATTATTTTGTCCACTCTAGGTCCTTTACAATTACATATAAATGTACATTCAGCTTGTCAATTTCTACCAAAAACATTCTCCCAGGATTTTGATTGGGATTTGCTTTGTAATTATTTTATGAGATGGTCAGTCACAAGAGAAGAGCGAGGCAAAGTTTGGTAAAACAATGTTTATTATGTTCGCAGGTCCTGGAGACAGGAGGCTATACAGGGCCACTTGGGAAAGACACCAGAGTGATCAGGCACAAAACACAGGAGCCAGGGGAAAGTTGAGGCCACTGCTGTTACTAGGGCTTCCCCAGGAAAGGCAAGACAGGGCAGGGTGCACTGTTTAGGGTTGGCTAGTTTGACGAATTTGAGCAGCTTTGGGCTGCAGGAGTGGTCTCTAGCTGCCTGGTCCCTGGACCCAGGATGATCAAGGTAGAGGAATATTGTTTCCTGGGTATATGGTCTAAATAAAAGAAGTGTGGCTCTGGGTTAATTAGTTTGCATATCAAAAATGTGCTCCTAGCTGGGCGTGGTGGCTCACATCCATAATCCCAGCATTTTGGGAAGCCAAGGTGGGTGGATCACTTGAGGCCAGGAGTTTGAGACCAGCCTGGCCAACATGGTGAGACCCTGTCTGTACTAAAAACACAAAAATTAGCCGGCATGGTGGTGTACATCTGTAATCCCAGCTACTCGGGAGGCTGATGAGGCACGAGAATTGCTTGAACCAGGGAGGCAGAGGTTGCAGTGAGCCAAGATCATGCCACTGCACTCCAGCCTGGGTGATAGAGTGAGACTCCGTCTCAAAAAAAAAAAAAGTGCTGCTAGCTGAGCCTTTTGATATTTTTTAAGAATTGGCTGGCCCTGAGGGAGTCAGTCTTTCCCTTGCCTGAACCTTTTTTAAAAATATGTCATGACATCATAACATACAGAAAATTTAAAAATATTTACAATACAGAATTTCACTGAATCTGTAGATAGATTTGGGGAGTTTAGTAGGCTAGCTAAATAATGGCCCCAAAGTCTCATGTCTTTATCCCTGGAATCTCCAAATGTGACCTTCTATGGCAAAGACTTTGCAGGTATGATTATGTTAAAGATCCTGAGATGGGGGATTATCCCGCATTATCCAAGTGGGCCCTAAAGGCAACTACACGTATCTTTGCAACAGGGAGGCAAACCTTTCACCAAAACCTTTCACCTGTACTGTTCCATCTCCTCAAACATGTGACTCTCTCAGCCGGGTGCGATGGCTCACGCCTGTAATACCAGCACTTTGGGAAGCCGAGGCGGGCGGATTACCTGAGGTCAGGAGATCGAGACCAGCCGGACCAACATGGAGAAACCCTGTCTCTACTAAAAATACAAAATTAGCCAGGAATGGTGGTGCATGCCTGTAATCCCAGCTACTTGGGAGGCTGAGGCAAGAGAATCGCTTGAACCCGGGAGGTGGAGGTTGCAGTGAGCTGAGATCACACTATTGCACTCCAGCCTGGGCAACAAGAGGGAAACTCCATCTCAAAAAAACAAACAAAAAATAAATGTGACTCTCTCAGTTATCTGCTCACTGCTGATACGCCTCCTTCTCTTCACTCACTCTCTACGGCCATTTTCTATCACCATTTAAAACTGCTTGTCATTCCCATGAATGAATAAATTCAAAATCTTACTCTTTTATTTTCTTAGTAGTAATGTACCTTTTTCTAAATTTGTCTCGGGTATCCAGGATTTAAATATATCTTTGTGTTTGAAACAAGGAGAAGGAAATAAAGGGCATTCAATTAGGAAAAGAGGAAGTCAAATTGTCCCTGTTTGCAGGTGACATGATTGTATATCTAGAAAACCCCATCGTCTCAGCCCAAAATCTCCTTAAGCTGATAAGCAACTTCAGCAAAGTCTCAGGATAATAAATCAATGTGCAAAAATCACAAGCATTCTTATACACAAATAACAGACAAACAGACAGCCAAATCATGAGTGAACTCCCATTCACAATTGCTTCAAAGAGAATAAAATACCTAGGAATCCAACTTACAAGGGATGTGAAGGACCTCTTCAAGGAGAACTACAAACCACTGCTTAATGAAATAAAAGAGGATACAAAGAAATGGAAGAACATTCCATGCTCATGGGTAGGAAGAATCAATATCGTGAAAATGGCCATACTGCCCAAGGTAATTTATAGATTCAATGCCATCCCCATCAAGCTACCAATGACTTTCTTCACAAAATTGGAAAAAACTACTTTAAAGTTCATATGGAACCAAAAAAGAGCCCGCATTGCCACGTCAATCCTAAGCCAAAAGAACAAAGCTGGGGGCATCACGCTACCTGACTTCAAACTATACTATGAGGCTACAGTAACCAAAACAGCATGGTACTGGTACCAAAACAGAGATATAGACCAATGGAACAGAACAGAGCCCTCAGAAATAATGCCGCATATCTACAACTGTCTGATCTTTGACAAACCTGACAAAAACAAGCAATGGGGAAAGGATTCCCTATTTAATAAATGATGCTGGGAAAACTGGCTAGCCATATGTAGAAAGCTGAAACTGCATCCCTTCCTTACACCTTACACAAAAATTAATTCAAGATGGATTAAAGACTTAAATGTTAGAGCTAAAACCATAAAAACCCTAGAAGAAAACTTAGGCAATACCATTCAGGACATAGGCATGGGCAAAGACTTCATGTCTAAAACACCAAAAGCAATGGCAACAAAAGCTAAAATTGACAAATGGGATCTAATTAAACTGAAGAGCTTCTGCACAGCAAAAGAAACCACCATCAGAATGAACAGGCAACCTACAGAATGGGAGAAAATTTTTGCAATCTACTCATCTGACAAAGGGCTAATATCCAGAATCTACAATGAACTCAATCAAATTTACAAGAAAAAAACAAACAACCCCATCAAAAAGTGGGTGGAGGATATGAACAGACACTTCTCAAAAGAAGACATTTATGCAGCCAAAAAACACATGAAAAAATGCTCATCACTGGCCATCAGAGAAATGCAAATCAAAACCACAATGAGATATCATCTCACACCAGTTAGAATGGCAGTCATTAAAAAGTCAGGAAACAACAGGTGCTGGAGAGGATGTGGAGAAATAGGAACACTTTTACACTGTTGGTGGGACTGTAAACGAGTTCAACGATTGTGGAAGTTGATGTGGCGATTCCTCAGGGATCTAGAACTAGAAATACCATTTGACCCAGCCATCCCATTACTGAGTATATACCCAAAGGATTGTAAATCATGCTGCTAAAAAGACACACGCACACGTATGTTTATTGCGGCACTATTGACAATAGCAAAGTCTTGGAACCAACCCAAATGTCCAATGATGATAGACTGGATTAAGAAAATGTGGCACATATACACCATGGAATACTATGCAGCCATAAAAAAGGATGAGTTCATGTCCTTTGTAGGGACATGGATGAAGCTGGAAACCATCATTCTCAGCAAACTATCACAAGGACAAAAAACCAAACACGCATGTTCTCACTCATAGGTGGGAATTGAACAATGAGAACACATGGACACAGGAAGGGGTATATCACACACCAGGGACTGTTGTGGGGTGGGGGGAGGGGTGAGGGATAGCATTAGGAGATATACCTAATGCTAAATGATGAGTTAATGGGTGCGGCACACAAACATGGCACATGTATACATATGTAACAAACCTGCATGTTGTGCACATGTACCCTAAAACTTAAAGTATAATAATAATAAAAAGAAAAAAAAAGAAAATGACAAAGTGCTCCATTGGTTTACCCTTTTTGGATCTTGGTCCACACCTCAGTCAGGTTACCTATTTACCTTCACTCACACATTAACAGACCTAGTTTCAGATGTTACCCATTGTGACCAAGGTCGTAAAGAAGTCTATGCACTTGAAACTATCATCAAGAGAGGAAAGGAAAATATAATCAAAGGAAGGCTAGCAAATCCCAACTTTCATACTCCAAATATGCAAATAAACTCTTTAGCAGATAATGTGAATAAAAATCAATAACTATTCACTCCATTTTCTGTTCCTAAAATATTAAAATTAACCTAATTTTAAATATATATTTTTTAGAGATTTATTATGTGTTTATTTATTTTCATTTTTACATACAATATGACCATCTTCCAAACCAAGAAGAGAGCCCTTACCAGACACCAGATCTGCCAGCACCGTGATCTTGGACCACCAGCCTCCAGAACTATGAAAACTAAAGTTTGTCATTAAGTCACCCAGTCAATAGCGTTCTGTTACAGCAGCCCGAACTAAGACAGGACATGAAGAGAAAATTCTGAAATATTTGAAACCAAGACATTTCAGACATAGGATAAGCTACTAAAGTTCCCTTAAACTGTGTCTATTCCTTTGTGATGTCATGTTGCTTAAGACGATAACAGGATGACAGCTAAAAATAAAACCATGAACATCCCCCATCCAACTATAATAGTAACTTAATTTTCTTTTTTTTCTTTTTTTCTTTTGAGATGGAGTCTCACTCCATCCCTCAGGCTGGAATGCAGTGGTGCGATTTCAGTTTACTGCAACCTCTGCCTTCCAGGTTCAAGTGATTCTCCTGCCTCAGCCTCCCAAGTAGCTGGGACTACGGGAGCATGCCACCACGCCTGGCTGATTTTTGTATTTTTGGTAGAGATGGGGTTTCACCATGTTGGCCAGGCTGGTCTCGAGCTCCTGACCTCAGGTGATCCACCCGCCTTGGCCTCCCAAAGTGCTGGGATTACAGGCATGAACCACCACACCTGGCCCCACTTTCTTAAAGTATTAGATATATCTAGTAAATTTACAAGTTATTTATTATATACTTAATCATACACAGTCTTGGAAAATGGATATTAAAAATGTTAAAGGCGGAGCCCAGTGGCTCATGCCTGTAATCCCAGCACTTTGGGAGGCCAAGGTGGGTGGATCGCTTAAGCCTAGGCGTTCAAGACCAATCTGGGTAACATGGCAAAACCCTGTCTTTACAAAAAAATACAAAAACTTAGCCAGCCATGCTGGCATGCACCTGTGGTCCCAGCTACTCCGGAGGCTGAGGTGGGAGGATCACTTGAGCCCGAGAGGTCAAGGCTGCAGAGAGCTGAGATCGCACCACTGCACTCCAGCCTGGGCGACAGAGTGAGACCTTGTCTCAAAAAAAACCTATAATTCCACCATCCTAGGAGTAACATAATTTCTAGTCTATAACAGAGTACTATAGATACAATTTAGTAATCCTATTTTCCTTGCTTATTATAGTGTATTTTATGCTTCCACAAGGTCCTCAAATCACTGTGTTCGGTGGCTGCCTGGTGTGTGTTGTACAGCTACTCTCTGCTTTTCACTAGAACAGAGAAAGAGTTTTCATGAATACAGCCTTTTCCCTATAGGAGAAAGATAATCTTTATGATTTCTCTTTCCCCTGTATTTTAGATTATTCCATCAAGATACCAGCACAAAGAAGATAAAACTTTTCAAGTTTCTTAAAATTGCCAAATCTTCTCCTGAAAGAGTGAATCTTATCTCTCGTCAACAGTAGTCATTGGACTTACCAGATAAAAAAGAAGCACTAAGTAGAGGCTGCAATACAAGAGTCCGTTAGCCAATAATGCTTTTTTAAAAATGTGACTCAAATTCGCGATTTTTGTGGATTGGAATTTTGTTAAAATGTCCATATAATCCAAAGCAATCTGCAGACTCAATACAATCCCCATCAAAATCCCTCAGGCATTTTTTTTTAAATAGAAAAACAAATCCTAAAATTTATCTGGAACCACAACATATCCCAATATTGCGGAATAAAACAAAGCTGGAAGCATCGTACTTTCTACAAAATGTAATACCAAGATGTGGTAATTAAGACACTGTGATACTGGCATAAAGATAGACACATAGGCCGGGCGTGGTGGCTCATGCCTGTAATCCTAGCACTTCGGGAGGCTGAGGCGGGCAGATCACCCAAGGTCAGGAGTTTGAGACCAGCCTGATTAATATGGTGAAACCCCGTCTCTACTAAATATACAAAAAATTAGCTGGGTGTGGTGGCATGAACCTGTAGTCCCAGCTACTCAGGAGGCTGACACAGGAGAATTGCTTAAATCCAGGAGGCAGAGGTTGCAGTGAGCTGAGATTGTGCCACTGCACTCCAGCCTGGACAGCAGAGCAAGACTTCATCTCAAAAAAAAAAAAAAAGATAGACACATAGACCAATGGAACAGAATAGAGAGCCCAGAAATAAGCCCACACAGCTGTGGTCAACTGATCTTCAACAAGGGTGCCATGAATACACAATGGGAAAATGACAAGTCTCTTCCACAAACGGTCTTGGGAAAACCAAATATCCAGATGTAAAAGAATGAAAATGGACTCATGCCGCACATGAAAATCAGCTCAAAATGTTTTAAACATTTAAATGTAAGACCCGAAACTGTAAAACTCCTGGAAGAAAACACAGGACGAAAGCTTCTTGACATGGGTCTTAGCAATGATTTCTTGGATGTGATACCAAAATCACAGGGAACAAAAGCAAAAATAGACACGTGGGATTACATCAAACTAAAATATTTCTGCACAGCAAAGGAAACAATCAACAAAATAAAAAGGCAACCCACAGAATGGGAAATATATTTGCAAACCATCTATGTGATAAGGGGTTAATATCCAAAATATATAAAGAACTCCTAAAACTCAATCGCAAAAATAAATTAATGGGAAAAGGATTTAAATAGCCACTTCCCCAAAGAAGACATATGCATGGCCAACAGGTATATGAAAACGTGTTCAACATAACTAATCATCAGGCAAATGCAAATCAAAACCACAATGAGATATCACTTCACACCTGTTAGGATGGCTATTGTAAAAAAGACAAAAGACAAGTGTTGTCAAGGATGCAGAGAAAAGGGAACCCTCACACACTTTTGGGAATGTAAAATGGGGCAGCTACTATTTAAAAAGTCAGTGGTTCCTCAAAAAATTAAAAATAGAACTACCATATGATCCTGTAATCCCATTTCTGGGTATATAAACAAAAGAACTGAAATCAGGATGTTGAAGAGATCTCCGCACTTCTGTGTTCACTGAAGCATTATTCACAAAAGCCAAGATATGGAAACAACATAAATGTCCATCATTGAATGAATGGGCAAAGCTAATGTGGTATATACATACAATGGGAAATTACTCAGCTTTTTAAAAGAAGGAAATCCTGCCAGATGTGACGACATGGGCAAACCTGGAGGACATTATGTTTAGTGAAATAAGCCAGTCACAGAAGGACAAATACTCTGTGATTTCACTTACTTGGGGGTATTTAAAAGATTATCACAGAAGCAGAGGGTAGAAAAGTGGTTGCTGGAGACTGGGGAGAGAGGGAAATGGAGAATCGTCGTTTAGTGGGTATAACATTTCAGTTATGTATTTTATTTAAAACAAAACATTTATTAGGTTTTTAATTTGGAGAGATTAAAAAGGAAAAATAAGCAAAATTGGCTCTTCATTTATATGCTCAGATTACTGTTGTCAACATGTTTTAATGAAAGCAATAGATGTACTCAGAAAATGGAACTGCATAGGAAACAAGGCCACATAAAAAGTAAAAACCTCCATATTCTTCAATCTTTCTCCCTGAAACTATTTACAGCTCAAATTTTAGTTTAAAATATAAAATCTATCATTCCTGTGAGGCAAAGGGGAGAACTTGAAGCTCACAGAAGAATATAAAGCAAAGGGCTTCTTGCCTACATTTTAGAAAATAATATGTCTTTAGATAAGACATTATTATCCCATAGTATAGAAAATTGTGGCCAGGCACAGTGGGTCATGCCTATAATCCCAGCACTTTGGGAGGCCAAGGTGGGAAGATTGCTTCAGACCAGGAGTTCGAGACCAGCCTGGGCAATATAGTGAGACCCTGTCTACATAAAATTTTTAAAAAATTAGCTGGAAGTGGTGGTGCCAGCCTGCAGGCCAGGGGAGGCTGAGGCAAGAGGATCCCTTGAGCCTGGGAGGTCAAGGCTATAGTGAGCTATGGTCAAGCCACTGCACTCCAGTCTCTCACAACAAAGCAAGACCCTATCTCAAAAAAAGAAGAAAAGAAAGAGAGAGGAAAAAAAATTGAGAGAGAAAAAATGGAAAAAGAGAGAGAGAGGAAAAAAAGAGCTAGAGACAATTCTTTCAAGATATGTTGCTATTAAGGAGAGCAGAGATATGGGGTAATAGCGGGGGTTTGGGGAAGTTTGGGATTTGGGTTTTTGTTTGTGGGAAATAATACAGCATATTTGGTGTTAATGGGAATGTCCAAATGAAGGAAGGAAGTCAGGGATAGAGGAGAAAGAAGGAGGCAGGAATAATGTCCTGGAGGCGGTGAGAAGGAATGAGCATAAGCTGATCATTATCTAACAAGAGACAGAGTCAAGTCTGAGGGACCAATGGCAAGGAGGTTGGTAGGTTTTGTGGGGAAAGTGGGAGATGTTCTCTCATAATCAATTCTGTTTTCTCAATTGGACTAAAGCTCATCAGCTGAGAGGGAGGACCAGGGGAAGGTGTCATCAGGAAAGGACAGAAGATGTGAAATGGTCACCTCTGAGTACAGAAGAGTCGATTGACTAGAGAAATGATATAAGTCTACCAGAGGTATTGAGGGCTCCTGGAGGTTGATAGCCTCTGGTTAATATGAAACTGTCTTCGTGCTTTTCTCCAGACACATTCAGCTGCTCAGGAGCAGGGGCAGAGCAGGCCAGAGGTAGTTTTCATCAGAGTTTGCCAGGAGAGTACTGGGCAGGAGCAAAGAATTTGAGATTTATGCAAAGCAGTGATTATAGCACTGCTAATCTTGGTGAGAAGGTAAGTAAGGAAATGGTGTGGGGTGGAGAGGGGTGATAGATTTAAATAAAACAAGCGAGCTACATCTGAATGCTTGTCATAGGACAAAAATCAGAAAACTCTGCAAAGGTGCTGAGATGAAACTTGGCTTTAGTTCCTCCTTGGGCACTTTCCACATCTCCTTTGGTGGCCTCCACTCCATGTAGGCATTAACCCTGATCCAGTATCAACTAATACACAGCAAGACACTCACAGACAAAGCCCAAGGGTCATTGTGGGGTTTTTTGTCTCGTTTTAATTTTTTTAGAGACATGCTCTTACTGTGTCTCCCAGGCTGGCATGCAGTGATGAGACCATAGCCCACTGCAGCCTCTAACTTTCAGGCTCAGGTGACCCTCCCACCGCAGCCTCCTGAGCAGCTGGGACACCTTCCCCTGGTCCTCCCTCTCAGCTGATGAGCTTTAGTCCAATTGAGAAAACAGAATTGATTATGAGAGAACATCTCCCACTTTCCCCACAAAACCTACCAACCTCCTTGCCATTGGTCCCTCAGACTTGACTCTGTCTCTTGTTAGGTAGTGATCAGCTTATGCTCATTCCTTCTCACCGCCTCTAGGACATTATTCCTGCCTCCTTCTGAGCGGGCATGACCCACCACACCTGGCTGTCATCTGTGTTTTCATCAGACACTTTCTTTTTGATGAATAAAACCTTCCAGACACAAAGATCTCAAATCTCTCAAAGTGAAATTTCAAATCATTAACAGGCACTAAAGACCAAATTTTGGGCAAAACACCTACCACATATTAACATGTGTGTTAAATGAATGGACCTATGAAGATGACAGTACCTGGGCTGGTGAGTCCCAATGGACATGCGTGATGGGAACATCTTTGCATCCTCAGCGGAAATTTTCAGAGATGCAAAATAAACTTGAACTTGGATGCGTATCCTTGCATTGGTTGTGGGGTGAAAATGCTGAGAAAAAGCAGCTAACATTTACACATAGCCACCACCCCCCAAACTTTTTCTCCTCAGGCACTCATACATGTTTTGTAATCTTTGAGAATACAGAAAATATTTACAAAATGATCAAGCATGTAGTTAATGGACCAGGTGACAAGCTGGGTCAACATCAAAGAAAGGGCAGAGGAATAGGATGTTCATGAGTTAATGTGTGTACGTCTCCTAGAGCTAAGATCTCCCACCCAGAGTTCACACCTACATCCCCCTACATCCTCTGAATCTATTCTAGAGCCATGTTTGCCAGAGAAGTTTCAATGAGTAGCACTGGAATAGGAAAGATTTGTACTGCTGTTTCCCTTGGGGTCTGCGCTCCAGCTAGCTTCCGCAGTAAACGACTAGTTATGATCAAAGAGTGAGGAAACCTGCTCCCTGGCCTTCTGCACCTGGGAAGGAAGAAGGGCCTCCTGTGAGGGAGGAATTGCCCAGAAGTGCCCACCAGGAGGAGTGCATGGTGCGTCATCCACACAGTGCACACATGGACCCAGCCTGCCTGCCAAATGTGTTGTGGGGATGTTGTACGGCTGGAGCCAGCCAGCGAGAGGCTCAGGAGAGTCAGGTAATGACATCCAGAGGGAATCTGGTCCTTACTTTGCACAGAGACAGAAGAGAGTGGGAACTCAACAGGATTAAGGATTTATAGCTGATAGGCATAGTAACAAGACTGAAAGAATCTATTCCAAAATGTAAACGACAGTTATCTTGACGTAGGGGGAATACCAGTGATGGCTACTATCTTATTTTTGCTTATCTGGGTTTCCTTTTTTTTAATAAAAAAAATTTTTTTTAGAGACAGAATCTTGCTCTATCGTGCAGGCCAGGGTACAGTGGCGTGATCATAGCTCACTGCAGTGTTGAACTCCAGGACTAAAACAATCCTCCTGGCACAAGCCACCATGCCTGGCCAATTTTATTATTTTTTAATTTTTGTAAACACAGGTTACCGCTATGCTACCCAGGCTGATCTCAAACTCCTGGCCTCAAATGATCTTCCCTTCTGGGCCTCCCAAAGCCCTGGAATTACAAGTATGGATTACTAGTGGGCTTTCTACAGTGAATATGTATTATTTTTTCAAAGGGATTGTAGGGGGGAGTAGGAAGTATTATTTAAATATTTCCCACTTCATGCACCAAGGAAAATTAGCTTTTCATCTTCACACAATTCTCTAAGGTGGGGAAGCCCACATGACCATTCTTAGTTTGCAAACAAAGAAACTGAGGCCCCAGATGTACATTATTCTGCAGTGGGTGAGAGTTATCCCAAGTGGATTGATGTCTAGGCAAGCCCCTTTAATATTTCCCTCCCCACCAGCTGGTGCAGCCACACACTGCTTGAAGCCTCTTCCACTCTCTAGCTGAAAGTTGCCGCTCATTACAAACGGATATTTGACTGGAGAGGGCAGAATCCTTCATTCTGAGACTCAGGATCTATGCCCCAGTCAGCAAGAAGCAGCAGGATGACTTGATCTCTCCCTGCTATGGCCTCTCTTTGAAGAGAAGTATCTTAGTGACTAGAGGAGGTTATCTAGTTTGTCCAGGGTTGCACGGCTAGCAGGTGGCACAGCTATCATGTAAATTTGATATTCTGACTGCAGACACCTCACACTCCACCACATTGTTTTGAATGAATCTTTGCTATTTTACCGTGCCACTTAACCACGAGTAAAACCCCCTTCGGTAAAATAGTCAAGAACCATTGGCTCTTGACCTGCACTGGCCAATGAGCGTCAGAAGTTCTGGGGCTAGGACAACCACAATGAATGTGGGAGATTGGTTGCATCCTAAAGAATGAATCAAGTACATTGAGGATAATGGCAGCCAGCTTTCTCACTGTTGAAGGGAGGTACAAATATGCAGAAGGGAAGACTGGAATAAATTATGTGATGTTGGACTGTCATTGGAGGCAACAGTGTGAATGCAGCATTTCCAAAATATGTAAATATGGATAATATATACATGGGTGTATATGTGTGTATATAGTTGTCCTCACTCAGAGGGTCTGGGATCAATGACACTCTTGTAGCACTGACCACCTTTAATGCCTAATATTGGTTTCTAAACACCATTCTCAACTAAAAGATATAAGCACTCCTTGAGGGGATGGCTGACTCCATGGCTAGGGCAGGGAAAATGCAAGCTAAGCTTGGAATTTCTCGTGGCAGGAAGTTGTTCAAGAATGATGAGGACTGTGAAAAGTCACAGATGTCAGTTTGAAAGGCTGTCACTGGCCAAATCTGGGTCAGTTTGATCTTCAAAGTAAAGAATGCTAGTAATTATGCTGAACTATAATTTATTCAATAAAATAGGAATCTATGACTTCCTACTAATTTAAATAATAATAAGGGAATGCTGTGCCTTATAGTAGAATGCCAACTAATAATTGTATAAGGAATGGCAGCATTATATAATTAACCAACCATCTTAATAATTGGTTCCAGTAAGAAGCATCTGTGGATGCCAAAATCAAAGAATGGAGGTTTAATAAACAACCAGATATTTATACAGTCTGAAACTATCTCCCCACAAAACACTTATTAACATCTTAGTGGATACTTATCAACTCTTACCAATACTTAATACTTGTTAAAATCCCTTCACAAAATACTTATTAACTTTTCTGTGGAAGAAACCTGACAGACATCATCTTAACCAAATGATAAAGGTTAACATTACCAGTAATAGGTTAAATGAACATCGTGTGCTGCTTTTTTTTTTATTATTATTATTTTTTGAGACGGAGTTTTGCTCTTTCACCCAGGCTGGAGTAAAGTGGCCACGATCTCGGCTCACTGCAACCTCCACCTTCCGGTTTCAAGTGATTCTCCTGCCTCAGCCCCCGAGTAGCTGGGATTACAGGCGCACGCACCACCACGCCCAGCTAATTTTTGTATTTTTAGTAGAGACTGGGTTTCACCATGTTGGCCAGGCTGGTCTCGAACTCCTGACCTCGTGATCCGCCTGCCTTGGCCTCCCAAAGTGCTGGGATTACAGGCATGAGATACCACGCCTGGCCCATCGTGTGCCTTTTGATAATATGCTCTGGGAAGGACACACCATCGTTTCTGTGATAGTCCTGCAATACCCCTGAATCTAATCATGACAAAATGTCAGACAACCTCAAATTGAGGACATTCTTCAAAGTAACTGACCTGTGCTTCAAAAATGTCAAAGCCACCAAAGACAAACTGAATAACTTTTCCAGATTGATGATGCCTAAAGACACATGCTAACTAAATGCAATGCATGACCCTGGATTGGATCTTGGACCTCAAAGACCATTATTAGGATAATCAGTGAAATTTGGCTGGGGGTGGTGGCTCACACCTGTAATTCTAGCACTTTGAGAGGCCGAGGTGGGAGGATCACTTGAGCCCAGGAATTTAAGACCAGCCTGGGCAACACAGTGAGACTCCATCGCTATGAAAATAAAAATAAAAATTTTAATTAAATTTTTTTTTAATTAGTGAAATTTGAGTAGGCATCCATGGATTAGGAGATAGTATTGTATCAATGTTAATTTCCTGATTTTGATAGGTGTCTGGTGGCTTTGCAGGGAGTGTCCTTATTTTAAGAAAATACACACTGAGGTGTTTAGAGTTAATGGAGTATCAGGTTTTTTTTGCAACATTTTCTCAAATGGTTGAGGAAAGAAAATGTATACATAGAAAAAGAGCTTGGAAATTAAGAGGGAATGATAATGATTGGTGAATCTGGGGGAGGGTATACAGGACTTCTATGTACTGTTCTTGAAATTGTAAATATTGTGTAAGTTTAAAATGATTTTAAATAAAAGTTACTCAAGGCTGGGTGCGGTGGCTCACGCCTGTAATCCCAGAGCTTCGGGAGGCCAAGGTGGGAGGATTGCTTGCAACATAACGAGAGCCCATCTCTACCAAAAATAAAAAATTAGCCAGGCATGGTGGCATGCCCCTGTAATACCCGCTACGCAGGAGTTTAAGATGTGAGGATCACTTGAGCCCAGGAGGTTGAGGCTGCAGTGAGCCATGATCATGACACTGCACTCAGCCTGGGTGACAGAGCAAGACTCTGTCTCAAAAAAAAAAAAGTATATGTATGTGTGTGTGTATATATATATATATATATATATATGACATCATTTCTTGGCCTTTTGGACAAGGTCAAGTGTAGTAAAAATATTAAATCATTAATTCATCATTCTTAGAAGTGTAAAAAAAATCCATTAACTGCAATGATTAGTAAAAGCACTTAAGTGGCCTTTTGTTTTTTCAATATGGTGTTTACTCATGAAGGCCTACATTTAATTAAGGCATTAAATAGGCTTTTAACCAAAGCACATCCATAGATAACCATTGATTTTTCCAAGCAATGTACTGCCCATTTCTTCTCCCTCCAGAAGAGAGATATATAACTTAGGGTGTGTACCAATAAGTATAGGTTAGAGGAAAATAAGTGATACTACCGTGCAAACAGGAAAAGAAAATCAACGCTTATGTTTTCTAACCATTTAAACAAGTGAAAAAGAACTCTTCAAAATAGAATAGATTATTACATTCTCATGTATTATATTTGTGCCTAATAGAAAAAGGAAGATAGATGGGAAAATGACTAACAGTCAAACTAGTTTTAAAAAAAAGTACAACTTGGCTGGGTGCAGTGGCTCATGCCTGTAATCCCAGCACTTTGGGAGGCCGAGGTGGGTTGATCACCTGTCAGGAGTTCAAGATCAGGCTGGCCAACATGGTGAAAACCCATCTCTAGTAAAAACACAAAAATTAGCTGGGTGTGGCGGCAGGTGCCTGTAATCTCAGCAACTCAGGAGGCTGAGATGGGAGAATTGCTTGAACCCAGGAGGCAGAGGTTGTCGGGAGTTGAGATCGTGCCATTGCATTCCAGCCTGGACAAGAGTGAAACTCTGTCTAAAAATAAAAAAAAAAAACAACTCACAAAATGCTTTACTTTAGGTTACTGAGTTGCAAGCGTTTTAATAGGCAGTCTAGAGACATATCCTGATGAGTCAATATCTCAGGTGTTTCCAGAGAACTGATTTATGTGGCTGCAATAAAAAGGTCCATGAAGACATTCATTACTCTTTGTGTTGCTGGACAAACAGTTGACCTAAATTGTCCTGGATCTCACATGATGTAATGACATCGTGGAGATGTGAAAAATTAAAGGATGCTCAGAAATACTGAGTCACCCCAGATAAAAGAGATACCCCTCCACTGATCACAGCTGCCACATATTATGTTCACCTCTTAATATTTTGGGGGTATAAGTAGCTTTGTGTTACATGGGTGAACTGGATAGTGGTGAAGTCTGGGATTTTAGTGTACCATCATCTGAATAGTGTACATTGTACCCAATAAGTGATTTTTTCCATCCCTCTCCAACCCTTTCCTGTTGAGTCTCCAATGTCCACTATACCACTCTGTATGCCCCTGGATACCCACACCTTAGCTCCCACTTATAAGGGAGAACATGAGGTATTTGGTTTTTCCTTGCTGAGTTACTTCACTGAGACTAAGGGCCTCTGGTTCCATCCAAGTTGCTGCGAAAGACATTATTTTGTTCTCTTTATGGCTGCAGTTATATTCTTGTGTGTGTGTGTGTGTGTGCACGTGCGTGCGTGTGTGTATATGCATATATATCTCATTTTATGTATTCACTCATTAGTTGGTGGACACTCAGGTTGATTCTGTATCTTTGCAATTGTTCATTATTCTGTGATAAACATCTCAATGCAAGTGTCTTTTTAACGTAATGACTTCTTTTCCTTTGGGTGTATACCCAGTAGTGGGATGCTGGATTAAATTCTTTGAGAAATCTCCATACTGTCTTCCATATAGGTTTTGCTAACTTACATTCCCATCAACAGTGTATAAGTGTTCCCTTTTCACCACATATATACCAACATATATTGTTTTTTGACTTTTTGATAATGGCCATTCTGGCTGGGGTAAGGTAGTATTTCATTGTGGTTTTAACTTACTATATTTACTATTTATTTAATTCCAATCACCTTACGTCATTTATATTTTACTGTTTCTTGCAATCCCTGTAAGAACTCAAAGGTGTGAAGTGTGATGGTGTCTGCTTCCCAAAGATCACTTTAAAGTCCTAGCTCCAAATCACCCAAGTGTCACCCCTGAATTTCTCAGTCTACAAGTTACAAAAATTCAAGTCAGGAGACCTGAATTGATTTGCTGGCCTCGGTGGACATATTGCTAAAAATGTCACCCCTGCCTCACTTCATCAGCTATGAGATGAGCCAATGCTCATCTTTGCCTTCATGTAGAATGCTGACAGAATCAATGGGGTCTGTAAAAGAAAAGTACCATTCAGATTCAACTCATATTACTGAGGTGTCTGCTCCATGCTAGGTACTCTGTTACATATGTTACTTACATTTTTCCATTTAATCCTCACAATAACCTTATTAGGTAGGCATCATCAACTGCATTCTAAGATGAAACACCAAGGGCCAGGAAAGTTGAAGAACTCCACCTCAGTTAGCACAACTACCCACAGGCAAACCTAGAATTCGAATTCCAATTCAGTCGTCTTTCCACCTTATTATTTCCACTTCCATCTTTGTATGTTCAGGATATTATTACAGTAATAAGATTTTCCAATAGAATGAACCTTTAGGGGCTGGGCGCAGTGGCTCACACCTGTAAACGCAGCACTTTGGGAGGCCGAGGTGGCAGATCACTTGAGGTCAGGAGTTCAAGACTAGCCTGGCCAACATGGCAAAACTGTCTCTACTAAAAATACAAAAATTAGCCAGGTGTGGTGGTACGTGCCTGTAATCCAAGCTACTTGGGTGGCTGAGGCAGGAGAATCACTTGAACCCACGAGGCAGAGGTTGCAGTGAGCCAAGATCACACCACTGCACTCCAGCCTGGGTGACAGAGACCCTGTCTCAGAACAAAAAAAAGAATGAACCTTCAGGAAATTACCAACAAACTCGTAGAGCAAGCAGACTACAGAGGTCATGTTCAAAGTCTGGGTCTGAACCAGACTTTTGAGCACTTACTGCCCAAGGTCAAGGTGCTGTGACACTACAAACTTTCAGGATAGGCAAAAACATGTAAATATCTGGCAAGGAAATAAGTCCGGATTCCTTTCTGTAAGCAACAAGGAATCTCCTATTCATTTAGGATTGCAGAAGAATGGAGATTTATAAGCAAATATTTAGCTGACAGGAGTAGACATTTAGAAGTGAGGGGAACACCTGGATTTCTGGGATACACACATACATTCTTAGATATTATTATCTAGCAGGTGAGCAAGTTTACTGCCTGCTAGAAATTGCACAGCCGAAGGTCCCTCAGAATGTATTTATAGCTGCTCCATCACTAGGAGCCAACATTTGATCCGTTCTTTCCAAAATAGGTCTTAAAAGATTCAAAAGGAAAAAAGGCTAGAGCTCTGTCAACAACGTCTTCTGCAGTCGATTGTAAACAGTGCAGGTAGAGAGACTTATCAGACAGTTGGTTGCAGAGTCTGAACAAGGTGGTCTTTTTTTTTTTCTTTTTTGAGATGGAATCTCGCTCTGTCGCCCAGGCTGGAGTGCAGTGGCGCAATCTCAGCTCACTGCCAGCTCTGCCTCCCAGGTTCACGCCATTCTCCTGCCTCAGTCTCCTGAGTAGCTGGGACTACAGGCGCCCGTCACCAAGCCCGGCTAATTTTTTTGTATTTTTAGTAGAGACGGGGTTTCACCGTGTTAACCAGGATGGTCTCCATTTCCCGACCTCGTGATCCGCCCGCCTCGGCCTCCCAAAGTGCTGGGATTACAGGCGCGAGCCACCGCCCGGCCTGACTAAGGTAGTCTTTTTTAGTCTGATGAGAAAGGAGTCCTGAGGGTGGGGGCTGCAGAAAAGAGAAGCAGCTGCTCATTTCAGCTTCTTGGCTCCTGCGACCTGAAGAGGAAAAACCACAGCTGACACACCTGTGTGGGGAAAGAAGCCAAGAGGATGAGCACACTTCCTGGGTGAGTAGTTCATGCTTACCCTACTCCATGCTCCAGGAAAGGAAGTGGCCCAAAGAAAGAAGTGAGGCACCTTGAGTCCTGGTTTCTGAGGCCCCAGGTGCCCAGGTGCTTTCCAACTTTTTTTTTTTTTTTTTTTTTTTTTTTTTTTTTTTTTTTTTTTTGAGACAGAGTCTCGCTTTGTCACTCAGGCTGGAGTGCAGTGGTGTGATCTCGGGTCACTGCAACCTCTGCCTCCCGAGTTCAAGCAATTTTCCTGCCTCAGCCTCCGAAGTAGCTAGGACTACAGGTGCATGCCACCATGCCTGGCTAATTTTTTGTATTTTTAGTACAGACGGGGTTTCACCATGTTGGGCAGGCTGGTTTCGAACTCCTGACCTCATGATCCACTCGCCTCAGCCTCCCAAAGTGCTGGGATTACAGGTGTAAACCACTGCGCCCGGCTTCCAACTTTTACCAGTGTATGGAACGATGGGAGGTAGAGGTTTTGCAAAAGAGCCCAAAGTGTCGGCCGGGCGCGGTGGCTCACGTCTGTAATCCCAGCATTCTGGGAGGCCGAGGCGGGCATCACGAGGTGAGGAGATCGAGACCATCCTGGCTGACACGGTGAAACCCTGTCTCTACTGAAAATACAAAAGTTCACCGGGCATGGTGGCTGGCGCCTGTAGTACCAGCTACTCAGGAGGCTGAGGCAGGAGAATGGCGGGAACCCAGGAGGCGGAGCTTGCAGTGAGCTGAGATCGTGCCACTGCACTGCAGCCTGGGTGACAGAGCGAGACTCTGCCTCAAAAAAAGCCCAGAGTCTCAGTTAGTGATGATGACACCCAGACTGGTGTCACCACAACCTCTCATTCAAAATCCTGAAATCCAGAAAACTCTGAAAATCAAAACTTCTTTTACATAACTAAATAAGTGACCTGAATTCTTCTGGTGACAAAAGCTGATGTGGATTCACGGGAGGGTGTTACAGGATGCTGCCCCAACCTCATGGTGGGGGAGGGAGGGTGTGCGATAGGGGTATATGCCCCATATTCCCTTTCTAAACTATGAAAAATTATTAAGTCCAAGAACATCTAGCTCCAAGGATTATGGTAATCGGATTGTGGGCCCGTCTTCTGTCTTTATGTGCTCTTTTTCTTTCTTCTTTGGTTCTTCCCCCCCCGCCCCCGCCCTCGCTCTGTCATTCAGGGTGGAGTGCAGTGGCGCAATCTCGGCTCACTGCAACCTCTGCCACCCGGGTTCAAGCGATTCTCCTGCCTCAGCCTCCCAAGTAGCTGTGATTACAGGTGCCCACCATCATGCCTGGCTAATTTTTGTATTTTAGTAGAGATGGGGTTTCACCATGTTGGCCAGGCTGGTCTCAAACTCCTGATTTCAGGTGATTCTCCCTCCTCAGCCTCCTGAAGTGCTGGGATCACAGGCGTGAGCCACTGCGGCGGCCATTCTTTGGTTCTAAATATGGTTAATCCATCCTTTACTCAGCGTAGACAGAAAATTCACGATATCTTAATAAGCAGGCATATGTTCACAGAAAATGCACCACTTACCAGACCATGTATGTAAGTTTGCAAGGTCAACCACCAAACCTTGGGAGAGCACAACCACAGAAGTGGAGCTTCATATACCAAGTCACCACCAGGACAGTGGTTCTCAAACTTGGCTTCACACTGAATCACCTGGGAAGCTTTAACAAAACACTGACACCTGGGACTCTCTCGCCCCTCCCGACTACCACACACAAATGGAAGTAATTGGCCTGGCCTTTGAGACGTTTAAACGTTCCCCAGGTGCCTCTGACACACAGCCCAGGTTGAGAGCCACTGGGCCTGGAGGTAAAAAATCCACATTTAAAGTGTGTGCTTTCAAACAGATCCGTTTCACTCACAATGAGCTGCCTGACCTCTGTCAATTACCACACCTAAAATTTTAGTTTGTTCATCTCACACAGCCCACTGGTGGGAGTTGGAAATTCAGCCCCAGGTCTGCCTGCTCGATCCCAATTCTCGAAACTTCTGCCAGTGGAAACATACCAAAAACAAACTGTTGACACATAATACCTGCTACTCATTTCTTTTTCTGTTGATCTTTGTTTTGCGCTACCAGAAAATAATTATTATCAAGGGAAGAATCACCTGATGCACTTCAATTGTAATTTTAATCTCTTGTTGATACTACAAACTCAAGATTTCCATATTAAAACAAAAAGGGGAAACTAAAATAAATGATAGTGACTAATCAAAAGTTTCTAAATGCATAATGATGGTGCACCCAAGAGGATTTCCCTTTTGCTGTTCTACTTTAAACACACAGTGGAAGAATGACTACCTGACTATCACTTCTTTTGGATGAGACTCAAAATCAAAATGCACATCCATCTGCTTAGAAATGACACTGATCAAGAGGTGTTCAAACTCATAGATATGGCTTTTGGATCACAAAATGCTCTCCTGTTTAGGGATCCACTCATTAAATATTTTCTTGTGCTATATGCCAAGCTAATTTGGTCTAAATTTAAAACTTTTTTTTAGTGGAATGTGTATTACAGATTATCCACACCCAAATGAAAAACTACAATTTTAGATTGTGCTCCAAATGTTATATCTGGTCTGCCACGTTTATGTAAGAGCCAAAGTAAAGGGTCTTCTGCTTGGAATTTTTGAAATTTAGACTAGATCTGGAATAATGCCTGTCCCAGACCACTACTGTTGAGACAGGAGAATAAGGTTTGGAGGCAGGGAACCTAAAGCCGATTCATGCTGACTTCCTAGAACTAGATCAAAAGGAAAAGCCCAACTTTCCACACCTAAGTAACAAAAGGACCAGAGGCTACTCTCTCCACAACTCCCCCACCCCTTTCTGGGTGGCAGATGAAAAATTGAAAGTACCTCTGATTGGTTGCTCCTCACAACCAATCAGACATTTGCATAGGAGTGTAGCTTTGTAACTTCACTTCAGCCTCTGATTGGTTACTTTCCGCAACCAGTCAGACTGATTTGCAGGACAAGACTTCATTTGCATAGGAGTGTAACTTTGTAACTTCATTTCAGCCTCTGATTGGTTGCTTTCTGCAACCAATCAGACTGATCATGGGCCACCACTTCATTTGCATGGGGTATATACCAAGTGGCCAATGGAAAACCTCTAGAGGGTATTTGGAGCCCAGAAGATCATGTAACTGGGCCCCTTGAGCCGCTTGCTGTGGCTGTTCCCATCCTGTGGAGTGTACTTTCATTTTCAATAAATCTCTGCTTTTGTTGCTTCATTCTTTCCTTGCTTTGTTGTGTATTTTGTCCAATTCTTTGTTCAAAACTCCAAGAACCTGGACAGCTTGCAGTCAAAAGACCCTCCACCGGTAACACTGTTTAGATGAAAGGTTTCTGTTCTTTGGTTTGGTTTTGTCTGAAATAGAGTCTCGCTCTGTCGCCTAGGCTGGAGTGCAGTGGCGTGATCACAACTCACTGCAGTTGTGATTTCCTGGGCTCAAGTGATCCTCCTGCTTCAGCCTCCCTAGTAGCTAGGACCACAGGTGTGCACCACAACTCACTCCCAGGTAATTTTTTATTTTTTGTAGAGTTGGGGTCTCACTATGTCACCCAGGCTGATCTTAAACTCCTGGGCTCAAGCAATCCTCCCACCTCAGCCTCCCAAAGTGCTGGGATTATAGGCGTGAGCCACCATGCCTGGGCTGGATGAAAGTTTTTTAGCCTAGAGTTTTGACACTTTTGTCAGAATGTCCGACTCCTAAATCTTGTATGCTTATGGATTTGGGGGGGAAATACAGATAAAAAATGCATATACGCACAAACACATGCACAGTGAGAGGAGTAGTGATTAAAAATTAAAAAGGAAAAATAGTAGCTACTTCTCATCAAATCAAAAAAGAAGGAAATGCGTAACTGCCTACATCTATGGAAGATGCAAATAGCAAGGAGGAACAAGACTTATTGAGGGTATCATAATCAGGAATCATCACTAAGATGCAGAGTTAGGAAAAATTTATGCTGTGTGGCAAAGATGGTTTGTGGCCACAGACTATTTCCTCCTTCTTCCTCAGTAACCAAAAAAAAAAATATATATATACACACACACACACACACACACATATATTCATATATATTCATATATATATTCATCATATATATATGATTTTATTTGGGTAACAATGAACCCAACCAAAAGATATTATTTCCTGAACTCCTTTGCAGCCAAGTTGGACATGTGATTAAGTCCTGGTCAGTGATTTAACCTAGCAAACCCATCGCTGGGTAGATACCCAAGGGAATATAAATCATTCTATTATAAAGACACATTCGGCCAGGTACAGTGGTTCATGCCTATAATCCCAGCTCTTTGGGAGGCTGAGGCAGGCGAATCACTTGAGGTCAGGAGTTCAAGACCCAGTCTGGCCAACATGGTGAAACCCCGTCTCTACTAAAAATACAAAAGTTAGCCAGGCTCGGTGGTGTGTGCCTGTAATCCCAGCCACTCGGGAGGCTAAGGCACAAGAATCACTTGAACCCGGGAGGCAGAGATTGCAGTGAGCTGAGAGCATGCCACTTCACTCCAGCCTGGGCAACAGAGTGAGACTGTCTCAAAAAAAAAAAAAGTACATGCATGTATATGTTCATTATAGCACTTTTCACAATAGCAAAGACATGGAATCAAGCTAAATGCCCAGCAACGCTAGACTGGATAAAGAAAATATGGTACATATACATCATGGAATACTACACAGCCATAAAAAGAACAAGATCATGTCTTTTGCAGGAACATGAATGGAGCTAGCTGGAGGCCATTATCCTTAGCAAACTAATACAAGAACAGAAAACCAAATACTGCATGTTCTTACTGAGAAGTGAGAGCTAAATAATGAGAACACATGGACACAAAGAAGGGAACAACAAACATGGGGGCCTATTGGAGGGTGGAGGCTGGGAGGAGGGAGAGGATCAGGAAAAAATAACTAGGTACTAGGCTTAATACCTGAGTGACAACAAACCCTTATGGCACAAGTTTACCTATATAATAAACCTGCACATGTACTCCCAAACCTAAAAGTTAAAAATAAATTTTTTTAAAAAAAACCTTTTTAATAAAAAAGCTCTGGTCAATGGTGTATAAGCAGAGTGTTAAGTGAGATATGAGGGTGGGAGTGGAGGTAGGTAGAGGGAGGGAGGCTCCCTTAAAGAAGTAGGCTCAGGGCCGGGTGCGGTGGCTCATGCCTGTAATCCTAGCACTTTGGGAGGCCAAGGTAGGTGGATCAACTGAGGTCAGGAGTTCAAGATCAGCCTGGCCAACATGGTGAAGCCCCATCTCTACTAAAAATAAAAAAAATTAGCCCTGCATGGTGGCAGATACCTGTAATCCCAGCTACTCGGGAGGCTGAGGCACAAGAACCGCTTGAACCGGGAAGGCAGAGGTTGTAGTGAGCCAAGATCACGCCACTGCACTCCAGCCTGGGCAACAGAGCGAGACTCTGTCTCAAAAAAAAAAAAAAAAAGAAAAGAAGAAGAAGAACAAGAACAAGTAGTAGCCGGGCACAGTGGCTCCTGCCTGTAATCCCAGCACTTTGGGAGGCCAAGGCGGGCAGATCACAAGGTGAGGAGATTGAGACCATCCTGGCCAACATGGTGAAACCCCATCTCTACTAAAAATACAAAAATTAACCGGGTGTGGTGCCGCGCTCTTCTAATCCCAGCTACTCAGGAGGCTGAGGCAGGAGGATCGCTTGAACCTGGGAGGTGGAGGTTGCAGTGAGCCGAGATCATGCCATTGCACTCCAGCCTGAGCCACAGAGCCAGACTCCATCTCGAACAAAAAAAAAAAAAAAAAGAAGTGGGCTCAGGTTAGAGGCAAGTTCTTTCATGCCTTCTCCCTTCTGAAATAGTAAATTGCAGCATCCAACTAGGCCAATGGGCTGGAAGTGAAACCCACCACTAGGATGGGAAGCAAAAAGTTCAAGCTGAGTCCCTAATAACTGTGGAGCTGCCATATTTACCCTGGACTGGCTACTTCTGGACTTCTTTTACATGGGAGAATAAATTCTTGTACTTTTCTGTTTCGTTTTGTTCTTGCTGTTGTTATTGTTACATTCAACTCTATCAAAAACATAACTGATCAAGACTGGTGTGAAAGTCATGAGAATCAGAATGGGGTCACAAATGGTAAGAAAACCCTGAAAACAGAGCTGGGGGAGGCCATGAAAAGAGGGTTCTCAGGCTTGTATGCCTGATAACATAAACAATCACAAAAGACTGCAAAAATCATAATCCTCCACAAAAGCCATCACAACTTCACACAAGAAAATTCTTCTGCAAGGGCATTGACCCAGAGACTATCTGTCCAAACTCAGACTAGCATCACTCTTGTGATTGATCTTTGTGGTCAAGGATAATTATTTCAAAACAATTATGCAATCCTCCTCTTTTTTTTTTTTTGTCTGAGACAGAGTCTTGCTCCGTCACCCAGGCTGGAGTGGAGTGGAGTGGCATGATCTCAGCTCACTGCAACCGCCATCTCACGGGTTCAAGCGATTCTCCTGCCTCAGTCTCCCCCAATAGCTGAGATTACAGGCACGCACCACCATGCCCAGCTAACTTTTTTGTATTTTTAGTAGAGACGGGGTTTCACCATGGTAGCCAGGCTGGTCTGGAACCCCCTGACCTCAGGTGATCCACCTGCCTTGGCCTCCCAAAGTGCTGGGATTACAGGTGTGAACCACCACACCCAGCCCCTCATTTTTATCTTTAAAAACCTTTGTCTTCCTTTACCTCCCTTGAATACGCGTAGTTTACTAAGGCTTGTGTATTCCCATTGCAATGCTCTATTCCCAAAACAAACATCTTTTTTTTAGAGAGCCTTTCTCTGTTTACTATTTAGGTTGATACTGGCAAAGGGAAAAAAGTATGTATCAATTGCAGGATCCTTGACCTAGGCCTTTGCTACTCAAAGCGTGGTCCTGGAAGGGTAGTGTGGACATCACCTGGCAGCTCATTAGCAATGCAGAATCTCAGGCCCCACCCCAGACCCACTGAATCAGAACCCCTGCTTTAACAAGACTGCCTCTATGCCCAGTTTTTGTTTGTTTTTACTTTTCAGCTATTTACTTTTTATTTTATTTCAATAACTTTTGGAGTACAAGTGGTTTTTGGTTACATGGATGAATTGTATAGTGGTGAAGTTTGAGATTTTGGCTCACCTGCCACCCAGGTAGCATACATTGTACCCAATATGTAGTTTTTTATCCCTTACCTTCCTCCCACTCTCCCTGCTTCTGAATCGCCAATGGCCATTATACCTCTCTTTATGTCTCTGCTTACCCTATAGCTTAGCTCCCACTTATAAGTGAGAACATAGAGGTTTGTACATACAGATTTAGTCTTCCATTCCTGAGTTACTTCACTTAGAATAATAGCCTCCACTTCCATCCAAGTTGCTGCAAAAGAATGATTTTGTTCTTTTTGATGGCTAAGTAGTATTCCATGCTGTATTATGTTTGTTATGCCTGATAACATAAACACATTTTCTTTTTTTTTTTTTTTTTTTTGAGACAGAGTCTTGCGCTGTTGCCCAGGCTGAGGTGCAGTGGCGCAATCTCAGCTCACTGCAAGCTCCGCCTCCTGGGTTAACGCCATTCTCTTGCCTCAGCCTCCCGAGTAGCTGGGACTACAGGTGCCCACCACCACGCCCAGCTAATTTTTTGTATCTTTAGTAGAGACGGGGTTTCACCATATTAGCCAGGATGGTCTTGATCTCCCGACCTCGTGATCCGCCCGCCTCGGCCTCCCAAAGTGCTGGGATTACAGGCGTGAGCCACTGCGCCTGGCCAAACACATTTTCTTTATCCACTTACCAGTTGATGGGCACTTAGGTTGGTTCCATATCTTTGCAATTGTGAATTGTGCTGTGATAAACACCATATGTGCAGTTTGAGAAGCACTGATGTAAATTCTCTTTAAAACAAACAAACAAACAAACAAAAAAACAGACTAGATCGGACACAGTGGCTCATGCTGGCTGCCTCCCAGCACTTTGGGAGGATGAGGCAGGTGGATCGCTTGAGGTCAGGAGTTTGAGACCACCCTGGCCAACATGGTGAAACCCCATCTCTACTAAAAATACAAAAATTAGCCAGGTGTGGTGGTGCATGCCTGTAATCCCAGCTACTGGGGAGGCTAAGGCAGGAGAATCAGTTGTACCTGGGAGTCAAAGGTTGCAGTGAACTGAGATAGTGCCACTGCATACCAGCCTGGGTGACAGAGTGAGACTCTGTCCAAAAAAAAAGAAAGAAAGAAAAAAAAAGGACTAAACACCATGGATACAAATGACTGGCTGAGCACTGTTTCTATTACCTCAATTTGTATCCTGAAGAAAAGACATAGAAATGCGACCCGATTTTGAGGTCAGACACCAAACATAATATTTTCAAACAACACATTTCTTGATAGGCTCAAAATGCAAAAATAAAAACAGATATAAAGGTTATAAGAAGTTTAGAAAAGAAAACTCTGGAGAGGCCGGGCATCGTGGCTCACACCTGTAATCCCAGCACTTTGGGAGGCTGAGGTGGGTGGATCGCTTGAGGCCAGGAGTTCAAGACCAGCCTGGCCAACATGGCAAAACCCCGTCTCTACTAAAAATACAAAAAAATTAGCTGAGCATAGTGGTGGGCGCCTGTAATCCCAGCTACTCGGAAGGGTGAGGCAGAAGAATCACTTGAACCCAAGAGGCTGAGTTTGCAGTAAGCTAAGATTGTGCCACTGCATTGCAGCCTGGGCAACAGAGCGAGTCTGTCTCAAAGAAACAAAAACAACCAAAAACTAACTTCGGTTTTTTTGAAGATATAATTCAAAATAAAGTAGATCCTTTACAAATGATAATCGAGCTGCCAAAATTCATAAACAATAATTACTTTGACCATTCATTACACCACAGCTTTGTATTCTCACCTTTCAGTTACATCATATATATATTTCCTTAGGAACCACTAACTCTCTGACATATCAGCTTCCCAGCTGAAAATTCATTTACCTCTGCAGCATTTAGAATTAAAAATTATGTTTTTGATGTATATTTTCAGTCTGAAAATGTCTCCTCCACTCCCTGAAAACAACCCCAGCCAGTAAATGCAATTCTTTGAATGAATAAGGTGGGCTTTTTTGTTTGTTTTTTCATATATTCTGGCAGGGTCTTGCTCTGTTGCCCAGGCTGGAGTGCAGTGGCAGGATCACAGCTCACTACAGACTCCACCTCCTGGGCTCAAGCAGTCCTCCCACCTCAGCCTCCCGAGTAGCTGGGACTACAGGTACACACTATCATGCGCAGCTAATTTTAAAATTTTTGGTGGAGACGGAACCTCACTCTGTTGCTCAGGCTGATCTCTAACTCCTAGGCTCAGGCAATCCTCCCGCCTCAGCCTCCTGAAGTGCTGGGATTACAGGTGTGAGCCACTGTGCCTAGCAAACAAGGTGTGTTGAATTAATTAATTTTAGTTAATTTCCAAATAATTTTTCTACAGCAGTTTTTAAAGATATTATGTACATACAATAAAATGCCCAGATCTTAATTTTCCTACCAGATGACAATGTTATTAACCCATGTAATCCCCATGTCAATCAAGATATAGGACATTCCCATCACTCCAGAAAGTTCCAAGGAAATGTTTTTTCAGTATTCCCCAGCTGTACCTGCCACACAGAGGCGGCCACTTCTACTGTGGGTTTCGTATTCTTATGTGGCCAGAAAATGGAACCAAAGATGATTTTACAACCGAAAGCTGATAAAATAGCATTAACAATGGTAAAGTTCCAAGTTGCCTATGAGTGTTTTTAATATGCTTTAATCTTCCATCAAAAACTTGTCTGATATGTGACTGTAAGGAATGAAAAAGACCTTGAGCTTGGTTCAATTAACAATGTAAATGTTGATATAATTGCCAAACATTGGCTATACTTATACGGTTTCTTGATCTCTCTATTTTCTTTAAGTAGGTTTAAGTGGGTTTTCTTCCAATGGGAAAAACGAGTACTCCTGCCTGACCATTTCTGATACCAAAGAGAGCTATAATATACGGTGAAAACAGAAAATTCACTTTAAAAAAACTTTTGATTCTGTATTTGGGATTGAAGTTGTGCATTAGATAAGCTGACTGTCGTGTCTTTTGTTTTAGTCCAATATATTTTAAAATTGCATCCAGAGAGGAGTCTCTGAATGCCTTCTTCTTTCTTGGAATCAATTTACTCCATCAATTTGTCAGTAGGTCACTTTTAGGAGACAGGCAATGAAAACTGGCATAGTCATTCCAAGAAACTTATGAGAAAGGAACTTTTAGCTTTTGGTACACTGCAAATGTAAGTTATCTGTAGTATTAGTTTTACTCATAAACCCACGTAACAAAATTCTGAGGAATAATACCAACACAAAAAGCATGAGACCAAATATGATGCATTCCCAGTTATCCTTAATCAACATGTCCATATCCTAGAGAGTCACTTTTCTCTCTAATTACAAGTCACAAATGTGCTGGCATTGGAGATCAGAGCTCTGTTTTGGGGTGTGTTGCTGCATACTTGGGGGCCAGCTCTTGAATGAGATTCACATAGTCAGTTTTTTCTGCACAGGCCCTGCACTCCTCCCCCCAGCTATGCAGGATCTGCTTCAGCTCTGCCACTCTCATCTTCCGCAGGTCAACTGATGCCAAGTCCAGTGTTTTTTCTAAATGGCAAAAAGGAAAAAAGCCAATTACAAAATAAATGGAAAAAAATCCCTATGAATCACTTCAAAAGGCATATAGTTTGCTTATCTTGGTGCTGACTACCCTATGATCCAAGGCAGGGAAGAATTCCAGTTTCCATGGAAACCAAGACACACCCAAGGAAAATGTGGTACAGCAGCCCTCTCTATCAGTGGGTTCTGCATCTGCAGATTCAACCAACAGCAGATCAAAAATATTCTAAACAAATTAAAGATAAAACTACAACAATTAAAAAATACAAACAGGGCTGGGCACGGTGGCTCACGCCTGTAATCTCAGCACTTTGGGAGGCTGAGGCGGGAGGATTGCCTGAGGTCAGGAATTCGAGACCAGCCTGGCCAACATGGCGAAACCACACCTCTACTAAAAAAAGAAAGAAAAAATTAGCCGGGCATGGTGGTGGCATGCCTGTAATCCCAGCTACTTGGGAGGCTGAGGCGGGAGAATTTCGGAACTTGGGAGATGGAGGTTGCAGTGAGCCGAGATCACGCTATGCACTCCAGCCTGGGAAACAGATTGAGACTCTGTCTCAAAAAAAAAAAAAAACAAACAATACAGTATAACAACTATTTACAATGATATGGTTTGGATTTGTGTCTCCACTCAAATCTCACGTGGAATTGTAATCCCCGCTGTTGGAGGAGGGGCCTGTTGGAAGGTGATTGGATCATGGGGGTGGACTTCACCCTAGCTTTTCTCATGATAGTGAGTTCATGAGGGATCTGGTTGTTTCAAAGTGTAGCACCTCCCCCTTTGCGCTCTTCCTCCTGCTGCAGTCACGTAAGACATGCCTCTTCCTCTTTGCCTTCTGCCATGATTCTAAGTTTCCTGAGGCCTCCCCAGCCATGCTTCCTGTACAGCCTGTGGAGCTGTGAGCCAATTAAACCTCTTTTCTTTATAAATTACCCAGTCTTAGATAGTTCTTTTTCTTTTTTTTTTTTTTTGAGACGGAGTCTCGCTTAGCCACCCAGGCTGGAGTGCAGTGGCATGATCTCTGCTCACTGCAACCACCATCTCCCTGGTTCAAGCGATTCTCCTGTCTCAGCCTCCCAAGTAGCTGGGATTACAGGCACCCACCATCATGCCCGGCTAATTTTTGTATTTTAGTAGAGACAGGGTTTCGCCATGTTGGCGAAGCTGATCTTGAACTTCTCACCTCAGCTGATCCGCCCGCCACGGCCTCCCAAAGTACTGGAATTACAGGCGTGGGCCACCGCGCCTGGCCAATAGTTCTTTACAGCAATGCGGGAACAGACTAATACAAATACCATTTTCATTGTATTAAGTATTATAAGTAATCTAGAGATGATTTAGAGTATACAGGAGGGAAGATGCACATGGGTTATATGCAAACACTTAAGCATCAGGATTTTAGTGTCTGAGTACGGTCCCAGAACCCCTCCTGCACAGGTACTGAAGGACAACAGTGTATACAAAGTTATTGGGATAATTTGTGTTTTTAATTTGACTTTCTTTCCAAGAGATTATACTTGCTTCAAAACTAAGGGCCTATGTAGTTCCACAATGTTTACTACCATTTGGAGCATTCTCAAGATCAGTATTCCTAAAACAAATAGCACTGTATCCAAATTGCTGCTGTTAAGGTAACAAGAAGGAAACTCATATATAAAAGGCAATCGGTTCCTTTGGGATGGCCTTGGTTTGCGGCCAACTTGAAAGCCATAGATTGTAATTAACCAGCAAAAAGTTATGGTTCACTTTTTCTAGGAAGATGTATCTTCGGCAAAGCAAATGAGCACATACACATGACAAAGCACTATTGGGTTTTAAAAAAAAAATGTAAAGAAATGCAAACACGTGAATAAAATTAGGAATATTCTCGCTGAACCTTAATTGTTTGGGATCTCTGTTTTGAAACTCACCTGATGCCCAGCCCCTACTGGGATTAGGTTGCTAAATTATCACAGCAGGTACAGCCCTTTGTGTTATTCACACTTCTCCAATGCTAGGGCTTTGGTGCCAGCCAACCTGGCTTCTAAAATTCTTGCCAATGATACTTGTCACCAACATCTAACCTCCTCTAGCAAGACTACTATTTCCCTGTTTATAGATTATGTGCAGAAAATATCAAGAACTCAGCTACTTCTCAATTGCTGAAAAGATTGAAAAAAAGCCCAAAATACAAAAAATAATAAGCTCATCTGTAATATACCAATAATTATAATTTTCCTATCAGAAGGAGGTACTTTTCCTCTTTCAAAAGAAAGTCTAGACGGGCATGGGGGCACACACCTGTAATCCCAGCATCTCAGGAGGCTGAGGCAGGAGAATCTCTTGAACCCAGGAGGCTGAGGTTGCAGTAAGCAGAGATCATGCCACTGCACTCCAGCATGGGCAACAGAGTGAGACTGTCAAAAAAAAAAAAAGTGTCTTTTGCCCCTCCCCGCTTGTCCGGTGTTCACTTTGATAATGAATACAACATTTAAGTTTATTTATTAAACAACTAGTGGCAGCCTAGAATTTTTTCAGCTTGACTTCTCTTGAAAGTTCTTTCTCTTTTTTACCTCTGAGTAGTAGAACACAACATTTAAAAACATTAAAAACCTAATATTTGTCAAATTATTTGTCAAAACCTTCCGGTAACTCTGTTCTAATTTAAAAGCTGGATGTTAAAAGACTTTTGTATTTGGAGGTTCAGCTATACACTGTGATCCAGAAAACCCTTAAATTTTTATAGTGATTCCCTATCCTTTTTAAACACAAAGCAAGCAAATGAAAACATTCTTTCAGGTCAAAAACCAAATGGCACCTTCCTAATTGAAAACATACTCCAACTCCACACTTATCTTGCTTGTTAATTTCATGGCTGATCTGACAGAATACTTTTTAAAGTAGAAACTTGCATAGCCCAAATTATTAATCTCCCACAGCACAAAGGTCCCTGTTTAATCTTATCTTTCCTGCTAACAATAGCTGGGGAGGATAATTAAGAACTATTAGTCTATTCAAGGTAAGAGGCTGAAGGAGAAAAATACTTTTTTTTGTAAATGTCAGTAGTTTCTTTGAGTTTTTCTAGAGAACTTGGTATCTGGCATTAATTTTAAAAAGAGGAAAACCTCTGTGATGCCCCAAAACTCCAAAGTAAAGGCCCACACAAAGATTAAAACTAGTTCATAGCTCCCCAAGGGCCTCTAGTGGCCAGCATCGCCAAAACATTAGGTAGTCATTTTGTCTCAATAATATCTGATTTTTCTATTGTTTAAGGAGCCCTGTAAGATCCCTTGGATATAGGAGAAGGTATTCACAACAAAATTGTTGAATCTAAAAAATCAAAAGAGGTTTGTGATATTGGCTTTTATTTATTTTTATTTTGTCTATTTATTTTTCAGACGGGGTTTCACTCTGTCACTCAGGCTGGAGTACAGTGAAAAAAATCACAGCTCACCAGAGCCTTGACCTCCCAGGCTCAGGTGATCCTCCCACCTCAGTCTCCTAAGTAGTTAGGACTACAGGCGCTCAACACCACACCTGGCTAATTTTTGTATTTTTGTAGAGACAGGGTTTCACCCTGTTGCCCAGGTTGGTCTTGAACTCCTGGGCTCAAAAGATCCTCCTTTCTTGGCCTCCCAAAGTGCTGAGGTTACAAGTGTGAGCTGCTGCGCCCGGCCGAGTTTGTGAATATTGTTTATATGGACTCAGTGATTTCTGCCCCTATTTCATGGCTTGGAAGCCAATAAAAAAGGGATGCCTGCTCTAATAACTACCCTGGAAGTTAGGGCTTGGGCTTTGCAAGTTAAGAAATAGGTTGTCTTTGGTAACTTTCAACCTTAAACCTACTTAAAGCTAGCTATGTGGCTATGGTGCATAGGACTATTACATGGCTGTGTTGGAAAATAAGACTAAAATAACTTAGAGGTGGATGCTAATTACTTAGGTAGTTGACAGTACTACACTGGGTATGTAATGTATGCAAAACAATGACTTAAGCAAAAGGAATGAGTGGGATTTCAGGTGTCAAGGATAGGCTGAGGAAGGAATTCCCCATCCTTTTATGATACCCACTCAATCTACCCAAATGTCTAGCCCAGATACAAATCATGATAAAAGATCTATCCATGTGAAATGTATGGGGCCAAGGATAACATTTTAAAATAGGACATCTCCTGGCCGGGCATGGTGGCTTACGCCTGTAATCCTAGCACTTTGAGAGGCCAAGGCAGGTGGATCACCTGAGGTCAGGAGTTCAAGACCAGCCTGGCCAACATGGTGAAACCTCGTCTCTAATAAAAATACAAAAATTAGCCAGGCGTGGTGGTGCATGCCTGTAATCCCAGCTACTCGGGAGGCTCCGGCAGGAGAATCGCTTGAACCCGTGAGGCAGAGGTTGCAGTGAGCCAAGATCGCACCACTGCACTCCAGCCTGGGCGATAGAGCGAGACTTCACCTCAAAAAAAAAAAAAAAAAAAAAAAAAAGGACATCTCCTTCCTTTTCTTGCTGTTTGTTTTGGGCACCCTCTGATAAGCTATTTTACCAGGAAAAACCTGACTTGATGTGAATAATCAATTTCCTAAAATTTAAAGCTGGCAGAACGGTAGCTCTGCCTAGGAAGGAAGTCATAGTCATCTTCACATCTTCAAAGTCCTTGTATCATCTTTGAATAGGTACTAGTTTTGTTTTAATAGATTACCAAGATCTAAATCACCAGGAGTAGCTGCTCTCTTTATATGTTGAGATTTTCCTTGACATACGTATCTGGCTTTGCCTTGGTGTGTTAGGAGTCTAAACTCTGTGATTTCAGTGGCAATTTTTTTTTTTTTAAGACAGAGTCTCGCTCTATCACCCAGGCTGGAGTGCAGTGGCGGGATCTCAGCTCATTGCAACCTCTGCCTCCCGGGTTCAAGCGATTCTCCTGCCTCAGCCTCCCGAGTAGGTGGGACTATAGCTGCCCGCCACCACACCCGGCTAATTTATTTTTATTTTTTTAGTAGAGACAGGGTTTCACCATATTGGCCAGGCTGGTCTTGAATTCCTGACCTTGCAATCCGCCCGTCTCGGCCTCCCAAAGTGCTGGGATGAAAGGCCTGAGCCACCGCGCCAGGCCTCATTGGCAATTTTAACCTAATGCTGATTATGCCTGTATTATTTATTTGTCTTCCCTCAACGAAACTCAAACGCCCATAGGTACCATTCATCAGCCCAGCAACTTATTGATGAGTGGTGAATTTCTTTCCTTTTAACACTGAATTTTTAGAAGACATGGCCCCAACTTTAGAGGTTTGGGAATCCATTGGACCTACTGGGAAAAACACGGGGCTGTGTTATACCATATTTCAGCTCACAGATCTGGCTATCCAACTTCTTCAGCTTCTCACAAATCTTCATTGCAGGCATATGCACACTCATTGGGCGAGTGACTTCACTTAGGATCTTTGTGGCTGCGTCTTTTGTGGCTCCTAGATAATAGCACTGAAGGAAAATGAAGAGAATTGAGTGTTCCAGACAATGAAGACATTCAGTATCATTCCAGTAATGAAGGAATACAGTATCAAGAAGTAAGAAAGAGGTAGGCTGGACATGGTGGCTCATGCCTGTAGTCCCAGCACTTTGGGAGGTTGAGGAGGGCAGATCACTTGAGGTCAGGAGTTCTAGACCAGCCTGGTCAACATGGTGAAACCCCATCTCTACTAAAACTACAAAAATTAGCCAGGTGTGCTTGCTTGAACCAAGGAGGTGGAGGTTGCAGTGAGCCGAGATCATGCCAGGGCACTCCAGCCTGGGTGACAGAGTGAGACTCCATGTCAAAAAAAAAGAAGAGGAAGAAAAGAAGAAGAAGGAGAAGAAGAAGCAGAAGAAGCAGAAGCAGAAGAAGCAGAAGCAGCAGCAGAAGCAGCAGCAGAAGAAGAAGAAGAAGAAGAAGAAGAAGAAGAAGAAGCAGAAGCAGAAGCAGAAGCAGAAGCAGCAGAAGCAGAAGCAGCAGAAGCAGCAGAAGCAGAAGCAGAAGAAGAGCAGCAGCAGAAGAAGAAGCAGCAGAAGAAGCAGCAGCAGCAGAAGCAGCAACAGAAGAAGAAGCAGAAGAACGAAGCAGAAGAAAGAAGCAGAAGAAGAAGCAGAAGCAGAAGAAGAAGAAGAAGAAGAAGAAGAAGAAGAAAAAGAAGTAGCAGAAGCAGCAGAAGCAGAAGCAGAAGCAGAAGAAAGAAGAAGAAGAAGAGAGGTTAACCTGCTGACTAAGCCACCAGGAAACAAGTGACTCCATTCTCGTGATCATCCTAATTAGATGTCCCCTACAATTCACATGGTGTTAAAAGACTAATGAGAAGAGCTGACACTAAGTGTTTTCTCTGTGCCAGGTGCTGCTTTCAGTGCTTTAAAGGTATTAACTTATTTATGTCTCACAACAATCCTGTGAAATAAGTACTATTAGTATCTGTATTTTATACCCAAGCCAACTGAAGGTACCCAGATCTAGCAATAGAAGAGACAGAATTATAAAACCCAGCACTTTGGCTCTAGAGCCCATGTCTTTTCCCATCAGGTAATTCTGACATTCAAGTTCCCTGACTTCAGAATTTTACATTTAAAAATATAAACGTTGGCTGGGCACAGTGGCTCACACCTGTAATCCCAGCACTTTGGGAGGCCAAGGCGGGTGAATCACTTGAGCTCAGGAGTTCGAGATCAGCCTGGGCTACAAGGCCAAACCCCGTCTCTACAAAAAAAAAAAAAAAAAAAATCCAAAAATTATCTGGGCATGGTGGCGTGTGCCTTAGTCCCAGACACTTGGGAGGCTGAGGTGGAAGGATCACTTGAAACTGGGAGGCTGAAGTTCCAGTGAGGAAAGATCACTGGGATTCCAGCCTGGGCAACAGAGGGAGACCCTGTCTCAAAAAAATATAGATAGATAGACCTTAATGATACGGATAAATGGCATGAGCTTTGCAACATGGCCATGGTGAACAGCCAACATGCAGATGTAACTGACAATCTGACAATTTTAGGGAAAAAGGAATTGGCCCCAAATTGTCTTAAGTGATATAAAACAGTATATTGAAACAAGCCATATGTGTATGCCCAGGAAACACCATATTAATGTGATTAGAAGAAAATGTAAATACTTCATTAATTATGTATAATAATAATGTAAAATATTTTGATAAGTTTGATTAATTGTCTTGGTAAGAAATGGAAAGCCCACCCACTCTTAGGATGCTAAATTCTTATTGGGAATTCAGTTTCATAATTTCATTTAAGAAAACGTAGAATTGGGCTGGGCATGGTAGCTCATTCTTGTAATCCCAGCACTTTGGGAGGCTGAGGTGGGTGGATCACCTGAGGTCAGGAGTTCAAGACCACCCTGGCCAACATGGTGAATCCCTGTCTCTACTAAAAATACATAATTAGCAGGGTGTGGTGGTGCACACCTGTAATCCTAGCTACTCGGGAGGCTGAGGCACAAGAATGCTTTGAACCCAGGAGGCAGAGGTTGCAGTGAGCTGAGATGATGATACTGCACTCTAGCCTGGGCAACAGAGCAAGACTCTGTCTCAGAAAAAGAAAAAAGAAAACATAGAATTGGTTATCTGTGGTGTACTCAGAAAGTAAAGTAACACTGGAAATATTCTGGATGAAAACACGCAGAACTACATGTCACTGGAAGATGGATTTCTGCTTGCTGCGTGCTCTACAATGGACATACTTGAGGCAAACATGTAAGTAGGAGGACTTCACGTCTAAGAAATGAAACTATTAGCAGTATTCTTCAAGCACACGGGGAAAATGAAAGTTGAAATTTACCATACCAGGCGGTTTTCTTTTCCTTTGGTGTCCAAGCAAAAACTGATCAATTCTTTCTCTATAGTGTCCAGCGAAAAGTTAACTCCTCTGTCTATCAATGACTTGTAGAATCGGTTCAAGAATTCTTTACATACTGGAAGGAACAAATAAATATGTCTGCATGCACAACTTAACCACTACCACAGCTATGCGTATGACCCACTAACCACATTTAAAAGTCTATATGGGGCTGGGCATGGTGGCTTACGCCTGTAATCCTAGCACTTTGAGAGGCTGAGTTGGGCAGATCACAAGGTCAGGAGATCGAGACCATCCCGGCCAACATGGTGAAATCCTATCTCTACTAAAATACAAAAAATTAGCCAGGCATGGTGGCCCGTGCCTATAGTCCCAGCTACTCAGGAGGCTGAGGCAGGAGAATCACTTGAACCCAGCAGGTGGAGGTTGCAGTGAGCCGAGATCTTACCACTGCACTCCAGCCTGGTGACAGAGCAAGACTCCATCTCACAAAAAAAAAAGAAACGTCCATATGAGTCAATGCTTCATGACAGTGGATTCCAATGCTAAGTAAGAATGATTTGGGGGCCAGGTATGGTGGCTAACACCTGTAATCCCAGCACTTTGGGAGGCAGAAGCAGAAAGATCACTTGAGCCCAGGAGTTTGAAGCCAGTCTGGACCACATAGTGAGACCTTGTCTCCACTAAAAAAAAAACAAAACAAAAAAAACAAAAAAACACCAGGCATGATGGTGAATGCCTGTCGTGTCAGCTACTCGAGAGGCTGAGGTGGGAGGGTCACTTAAGCCCGGCAGATGGAGGCTGCAGTGAGCTATGATCAAGCCACTGCACTCCAGCCTGGGTGACAGAGTGAGACCCTATCTCAAGAAAATTAAAAATATAAATAAAAAGAATGATTTCAGGCCTGTTGCTATTAGTTTAGTATTGGGCCTAAATGCAGTGGACACATTGTAACAGCATATTGAATCAATCAATCATTGGAACGAAGTTCTACCTAAAATGATAACTTTTCCACAAAATTTGGCTAACCCTAAAATCAAATAGGCTATCATCTTGGGACAGCATAATTGTAAGCACAGAGAAAAACCTGAATAAGAATCCTGAATGAAGCCCCTTGGTGATCTGCATAAGTCTTTATTTCCATCGTTATGAGCCTAAAGTGAAATCAGGCTGGGCATAGTGGATCACACCTGTAATCCCAACACTTTGCGAGGCCAAGGCGAGAGGATCTCTTGAGGCCAGGAGTTTGAGACCTGCCTGGGCAACACAGTAAGACTCTGTCTCTGCACACACCTGTGGTCCCAGCTACTAAGGAGGCTAAAATGGGAGGCTTGTTAGGTCATTTCTTCTAGTTCCTTATATCTTGAAGATACTTTCAAGCTTGTTTTTTATATCTTTAAACACACTAAACTTAATTATGATCTGTGTGTGAAAATTTCAATATCTGAAGTCTTCAGAGTTTTTTTTGTTTGTTTGTTTGTTTTTTAAGACGAAGTCTTGCTCTGTTCACCCAGGCTTAAGTGCAATGGCGCAATCTCAACTCTCTGCAACCTCTGCCTCCCTGGCTCAAATGATTCTCCTGCCTCAGCCCCCCAAGTAGCTGCGATTACAGGCGCTCGCCACCACACCCTGCTAATTTTTATATTTTCAGTAGATACAAGGTTTCACCATGTTGGCCAGGCTGGTCTCAAACTCCTGACCTCAAGTGATCTGCCCATCTCGGCCTCCCAAAGCACTGGGATTACAGCCACTGCATCAGGCCCAGAGTACGTTTCTATTTGTTGTTGTTTCTATAGGTTCTTGTTCCTGGTGCCTTGTTTCTTTGTGTGCTTGCTTATTTTGCACCACACGATACTCATACGCCTCAAAACTTATTTGTGAAGATGGTTTGAAGCCTGAGATGAAGGAGCATTATTTCCAGTAAGGATTTGTATTTGTATTTCTCAGGGACTAAGGGCAACTAGCCAGGCACTGCTTTAAACTAAATATATAGCTTGAAGTTTTTGGGCCCCGATGTGAATTTTGGCTGCAAATACAAGTGAGGGACGTTTTGTTGTTATCATTTCTCAGAGATAGATATTTTTTCTTTTTTCTACTTTGCTCAGTGTCAAGGTAAATTTCCTTATAGTCCCCTATGGGTAGGGATGCGTTCGGTTTATGCTCTATGTTTCTTTAAACATAAAAAAACATAACTTCTATGCCTGATTATTCCAATACCTGAAGCCACTGCAGGGGTGTGCCTCTTCTGTTTTTTGTTCCAGCTGGCTATCACTTATGTGCCCTTCTTCCCTAGGGGTTCATGACTTTTCTAAGTGGGAGCTCTATTTCTTAGAACTTTAACTGTATGAATTCTTTGAGGACTAGGTTGAATGTGGGTTCCTGTAAGTAAGACTCACATTTGCTGGCTGGGCACGGTGGCTTATGCCTGTAATCCCAGCACTTTGGGAGGCCAAGGTGAGTGGATCACCTGAGGTCAGGAGTTCGAGACCAGCCTGGCCAACATGATGAAACCCCGTCTCTACTAAAAATACAAAAATTAGCCAGGAGTGGTGGCAGGCGCCTGTAATCCCAGCTACTTGGGAGGCTGAGGCAGGAGAAATGCTTGAACCCGGGAGGCGGAGGTTGCAGTGAGCCGAGATCACACCATTATAGTCCAGTTTGGGCGACAAGAGTGAAACTCCGTCTCAAAAAACCAAACAAGACAAAAACAAAAACAAGACTCACATTTGCTGATTCCTGAGGGTATGATCTACTTAAAATCACTTTCAACTAAATTATCAGTTCGAGATGTTTCAGATCATCCTAGTAGTGTGAATGGGGCCTTTGACCCCTACCTATGTGCACGAGCTTGTAATTATGAGTTATCAAGAAAGTTTTGTTTTTCCTTTTACTCAGTAAAAATGTTCAAGTGAAACCATTTCTTTTAGTCTCTAAAGATGGAAATAGGTTGTAGTTACTTTCAGTTCACCCTTTATAATGAAGGGCTAGGTCTTTGGGGCCCTGAATTAGTTGGGAGAGGATCTGCTCTCACTCTCCTAACTTGGAAATGCCTGGGACTTGTGTTTATTTAGCCAAAACCATGAAAACTTCAGTTCAGATCACCTGGCTAACAAATGCTCCGAGGTAAAGCCAGCTTCAGTGCCCCCTTCAACCCCCTGGACTCCCACTTCCACTCTGTGGTTGGCTTCTGGGTATGCCTTCCCAACTCATACTTTACAATATTTTCACATTTTTATTTTATCCAGTATTTTCAGTTGCTTTTAGATGACTGGCCAATCATGTCATCTTTTAGAGCTTAAAGTCATATATATATATATACACACACACACATATATATACTGTATATACATATATATAAAATACATATATACACATATATAATACATATATATACACACACACACACACATATATATATATTTTTTTTTTCAAGATGGAGTCTCGCTCTGTTGCCTAGGCTAGAGTGCAGTGGTGCGATCTCAGCTCAATGCAACCTCCACCTTCTGAGGTTCAAGCAATTCTCCTGCCTCAGACTCCTGAGTAGCTGGGACTAATGGCGTGTGCCACCACGCCCAGCTAAGTTTTTGTATTTTTAGTAGAGACAGGGTTTCCCCATGTTGGCCAGGACGGTCTCCAACTCCTCACCTGGTGATCTGCCCACTTTGGCTTCCCAAAGTGCTGGGATTACAGGTGTGAGCCACCGTGCCTAGCCCATATATTTTTATTTCTAATGCTATCAACATGAACAGAATACTAAACATAATAGCCAGTTATTCATGTTTTTAACAAATATTTACTAAGCGACTAGTAAGTGCAAAACAGTATTCTAGGTTCCTAAGATTCAGTAATGAAGAAAACAAAGAACTTGCCCTTGAGAGTTACATCCGATAGAAGTAAAGGTATACGTAGCAAAGAAGAAAAATAAACATGGTAAGGAGGATGGAGGGTGACAAGGTAATAGTATGATTCTTAATGGATTGGTTAGGAAAGATCTCTTAGATAAAGTGATATTCAAGCAGACACCTAAAGGAAGTGGAAGAACAATTTAAGTGGATGACTTGAGGAAGAACTCCGCAGGCAGAAGGAACAGCAAGTACTAAGGCTCAAATGCAGGAGTGTCCTTGGTGGCTTCAAGGAACAGCCAGAAGGCCAGTGTGGCTAAAGTAGAGGGAGCAAGAGGGAGGTGTGTAGCAAATGAGATCAAATAGGCAGCAGCATGCTGGGGCATCCAGGGCCTTTCAAGCTTGGTAAGGTCTCTGGATGTCACTCTGAGAAGGGAAGCCATTTAAGGTTTTGAGTAGAGAAGAGTTATGGTCCGACATGATTCATAAAGGATGTCTCTGAAGGCTGTCTGAAGAATGGATTACAAGGAAGCAGAAAAGAAAGCAGGGAGACCAGCTGACCAGTTTAGAGGTTCTCAAAATAGTTGCATCTCTTAGACCAGGGCAGTAGCTACAGCAGTCATGAGAAGTGGTTACACTCTGGACCTATCTTGAAGGAAGAGCCAAAAGAATTTACTAATAAGCCAGATGTAATGTGTCAGAGTTGGGGAGAGAGAGAGGAATCAAAGATAATCCCAATAATTTTGGCCAAGAAATTGGAACCGTGGAGTTGCCATCTGCTGAAATGAGGAAGACTGCAGGAGAAGCAAGTTTATGGTGACAAGCAGGAATCCAATCTTTCTTTTTTTGTGTTTTTTTTTTTTTTTTTTTGAGACAGAATCTCGCTGTGTTGCCCAGGCTGGAGTGCAGTGGTGCCATTTCGGCTCACTGCAACCTCCAACTCCTGGATTCAAGTGATTCTTGCGCCTCAGCCTCCTGAGTAGCTGGGATTACAGGCGCATGTCACCACACCTAGCTAATTTTTGTATTTTTAGTAGAGATGGGGTTTCGTTATGTTTGCCAGGCTGGTCTCTAACTCTTGACCTTAGGTGATCTGCCTGCCTCAGCCTCCCAAAGTGCTGGATTACAGGTGTGAGCCACCATGCCTGGCCAGAATCCAGTCTTGACATATGAAGTTCAAGATGCTTCTAGACATCTGTGGTGGTTAATTTTATGTAGCAATGATGAAATTAACACTTAAATTGATGAACTCTGGGTAAGGCAGATTGGCCTCCATAATGTGGGTGGGCCTTACCTAACTACTTGAGGGCCTGAACAGAACGAAATAGACCAGCCTTCCTGACCAAGAGGGAATTCTCCAGCAGACTCCCTTTAGACTTCATTCGTACCACAGGCTCTCCTGGGTCTCCAGCCTGCTTGCCCACACTGCAGATTTTGGACTTCTCAGCCTTCATAATCTTGTGAGCCAATTCCTTATAATAAATCTCTTTTTACATAGATAAATATTACAGATATTAAGAAGATATATAGATATAGATTATATGTTCTGTTTGGTCCTATTGGTTTTATTTCACTGGAGAACCTTGACTAATATAACATCCAACTGGAAACAGTGAGAAGGCAGCTAGATATAGAAATGTGAAGATCAGGTATAAGATCTAGGATGACTATATAAATCTGGAAGCCATCAACATTCAAATGGTGTTTTTGAGATGAGAACACAAAGTAAGGAGAGACGGAAAAGAGACACAGTCCTGGGTCTCAGCCTTGTGAAATCCCAATGTTTAGCAATTGGGAAGATGGAAAACAACCAGAAAAAGACGGAAAGGAGCAGCCAGTGAAGTAGGATAAGAACAAAGACTGAGTGTTATTCCAAAAGGCAAGTGAACACAGTGTTAAAAGGAATGTGTAATGATCTGCTGTATTACACGTGGAAAATGAGATCCCTCTCAACATGTATTTTGCTGAGTTTAATTAGCAAATATATCCAGTATGCAAAGCAGAAACCTGCTGTAATGATTAATGCTACAAGTCAGCAGAAACTCTCATCAGGCCAGGCACAGGAGTTCACATTTGTAATCCCAGCACTTTAGGAGGCCAAGGCTGGTGGATCACTTGAGCTCAGGGGTTCAAGACCAGCCTGGGCAACATAGTGAAACTTCATCTCTATTAAAAATACAAAAAAATCGCTGGGTGTAATGACAAGCACCTGTAGTCCAGCTACTCAGGAGGCTGAGGAGGGAGGATCACTTGAGCCTGGAAGACGGAAGTTGCAGTGAGCTGAGACTGTTACACTGTACTCCAACCTGGGTGACAGAGTGAGACTCTGTCTCAAAAAAAAAAAAAAGAAAAGAAAAGAAAAAAGAAAAAGAAACTATCATCAAAGTCTCCTAGTAGCCTCTAATTCTTGTCTCCTACAAAAGAAACCCCCAGTATTCCAGTGCCTCATCACTCTTGTGGTATTTCCCACAGTATACCTTCATATGATTTCTATACCTCAACTATCACTCTGCCAATGTATCATCTAGGTGATGAAAGTTAGGAATACTAACTTGTCCTTTTCAAGATCTACATTTGACTCACTAAAATATACCCAAAATTTTATCACAGCATATATGCATACATTTCTTCAACAAACTGAGCGCCTACCATATGCCATGCACTATGGTAGCTGCTGGACATGAGGTGGTGAGAAACACTGCCTTGACTTTCAGAGGAGACCAAAACAATACGAGAAGTGTATCAGATACTGTGGGAAAACAAAGGAGCGGCACCTGGAGGAAACTGGGAAACTGCTGAAAGATACTAAATAAGGAAGTAATATGATAGCCCTGCCAGGGGACACTAGACAGGAGGGAGACAGGTAGCAGGAAGAATGCTATTTTGACAATGCGGAGGGGAAAACTGCTGAAGTTCTCTGTAAGGAAGTCCCAGACTTGAGTAAGGAGAAAGGAGCAGGACCAGTCAGGAGGTAGACTCAACGATGCAGTGATTGGTTTGCTGTAAGGGATAAGGGGGAAAGAGAAGTCTAGAATCTAGGCTAGGTGACCAGATAGTTGTCCCATGCTGTCACCGTAAGCATGACAGTAACAGGTTTAGGGGACTGAGAAGGGAAGGAGATGATGACTTTGGTTTTTTGACTGTGTTGATGTTGATGTACATCATATCTAAGAGGGCATGTTCACTAGTCAATTGGATGCAAGGTCTGAGACTCTAGAAAGGTCAGTGGATATAAGGTTAGAGATTTATTAGACTGGAGGTAGGTTGGTTTGGGTTGCCAAGAAGAGTGTGTAGACTGAGAAGAGAGAAGAGAAGAGGGCAGAACCCTGGAAAATTCTAAGCCATGGCTAGAGGATCAGAAGCCCACAAAGACACATTGGACAAGTGGGCATAGAGACAGGAAGGAAAAAAGCAGTATCATGACCATGAAGAGAAGGCAGTTTCTGAAAGGGAAAGATGTCAATGGTGTCACACACCACAAAGAAGTCAAGGTAAGAAAGGAAACTCATTTTCTGGACTTACATGAAGAGAATAACCTCACCATAAATGCCCTAACAAATTAGTAGCTTCTTAAGTTTTCTGGGATGTCTTTATTGCTAAAATAACCTCAGATAGCCATACTTCTTTTATTTATGTTGTGCTTTTATGTTTATTAAAGATAGTTTTATAAGTGAATCTATAATTATTTTAAAATAAAAAGTTGTTTAAAGTAGTCCCATAATATAATCCTTTAAAAGAGATTTGGAAATATTTATGTTTTTCCAGTAAACCTCACATTACCTAATAATAGGACTCACAAACTTGAATATCTACAGGGGCCAGGCAAGGAAAAAGAAGAGTTAAGCAATTTGAATCGGGGGCGGAGTAGGAGCGGCAAACTACTCAAAACCCAAGTCCTTTCTAAAAAGAGCAGCCAATAGCCAATTCTACTATACGGCCATAAGGCCAATCTTGCCAGGTCATCTGGTTTTTTGAGAAAAGCCAGAAATATGAATTTTTACATAAAATTTCCCAATTTTAAAATGTACCCAGTGAATTTAATTTTTTTCAAAATATTTTGTAAATGTAACGAAACATATCAATAGGTCCAAGACGGCTCAGGAACCATTCAGTTTTTTTGCCTTCGCTCTAGAGTATGTATAATATGGCATTTTAATCTTATACATTGAGAAGAAATTAAGTTGTAAATAAGAAAGGAGGCTGAAGAGGGAGGATCACTCATAAGCAGTAATAGAGCTGGATGCAGAATCTGGTTCTTTTAGTTACCAAACTGTTATGTCCTTCCTCTGCGATTACACAGCTTCTTTACCTAACAAATGAAATATATACACAGGTTAGTCAGACATGCAATAATCACAGCATGCTGTAATAAATTTAGGACAGACAGCATAAGCTTCCCATTTAATTAATCCAGATGCTGTCTCTCTTGAAATGTTTATAAGTGGGAGCCCCAGATGAGTCATCAAATCAATTGTCTTTGCCTCACAAAGTCTGTTTTAAAAGTATAGGACACAATTATAGCATGGTTTGGAGCAAAATTATAACTTAGCTAAACAAATATCTTTATATCGAGTAATAACATGTAGATATTTTAAATTTCTGGAGAAAAGTTTAATTATTGCAGAGCTGATAGAAAGCGAGGCTCCAATTATGAAGACTTTAAGGACTGGGCGCTGTGGCTCACGCCTGTAATCCCAGCACTTTGGGAGGCTGAGGCGGGCCGATCACCTGAGGCCAGGAGTTCAAGACCAGTCTGGCCAACATGGTGAAACTGCATTTCTACTAAAAATATAAAAATTAGTCAGGCGTGGTGGTGGTGCCTTTAGTACCAGCTACTTGGGAGGCTGAGGCAGGAGAATCGCTGGAACCCGATGGTGGAGGCTGCAGTGAGCCAAGATTGTGCCACTGTACTCCGGCCTGGGCAACACAGTGAGACTCTGTCTCAAAACAAAAACAAAAACAAGACAAAAAAACAAACAAACAAAAACACAACTTTAGTACGACTATACCCATCCATTCACTCAACATATATGATGAACCTACAATTTCCTGTTCACTAGGGATATATTTTCCAGCTCAGGGCATATACATTTAAACTAATTATTTTCAGTAAAACATGGAGTGAGCGCTACAGGAGTCCAGAAGGAAGGGGCTAGCATAGCCACTTACCTTCTTTGCCTTTGCTAACAGATCTCTAAAGTGAAGTACGCTGATTTTGCAAAAACCAAAGTCTCAGAGCTAGGGGACTTGGTGGGATACAGACTCAGGTATTCTGACTGCGAGTTCACAGCTGAGATACCGTGAACAAAAAGGAACCACTCTTTTGTATTCCTCTCTTTCCCAAGGAGTCAGTGTACTCCTTTGCAAAGCAATTTTCACCTACAGAGTCCTAACAAATATTAGCTATGTCCTCTGATTTAAGCCACTCAACTCAATGCCATGTTTTGTTTTCCTTTTGGGAGTCACCAACTAGCTTGGACTTGAAAGACGTCTTCTGTGCAAGGGGAGGCAAATCTTGCTGGTTGGAAGCAGCAGAATCAATCTGGCGCCAGTATCATCTGAATCTAGCATTCTTTGCACAAACTCTAATCCAAATACAAACCCACCAGCTTTTACTGCTTAAGTTTAATATTCACAGCAAAACCACAACGTGGCCTCACGTTACCACCAGGCCCGGCTTGAGCTTTTTACTCGAGCTGGGCTTGGGCGATCTAAAACGAGGGACAGGGCCTGCATTTCCTGGGCGAAATGTTATTTATAGCCAGGGCCAGGAGAAGCCAAAGCCGACAGCTGCTGCGCTGCAGCGCGGGGCCGCCGCCATGCAAGCAGGTGTCACACCGCTCACCTTCACAGTCGGCCCCTGGCCGCCCCCCGGCCTCCTGGCCCTGCGTCAGCACCGGGTGAGAGACCCAAAGCCCGGCGCAAAAGGCCACCACAGCAACTGGGCTCGCGCACCACATGCTGGGCCAGCAGCTTCAATCGCCTCCGCCACCCGCGCCCACCGCCCACCAAGCTGCCAAAGCGAGCTGAGCAGAATTCGAGGTTGGAAAGAACCTGCCAGTAGTTGCCAGGACAAATGACGCAACTGAACTGAGAGTTTCCATTGGCTCTCAAGGACGGGATAGGAAGGGGGCGGAGTGTAGGAGCCTTTTCCCGTCCCTCCCCGGATGCGCGTGCGCACTGTGCAGTTTCCGCGGAGCGCAGAGAGACGCGCTGAAGCTACTCGCGGACTGCGCGTGAAGAAAGGCGGAACCTTCACGCTGATTGGCGGCGACGCGGGAGGCTGTAGCGGCCGACCGGACGCAGGGGGCTGGCGGGAACGTGAAGCTCCGCGGTGCCTGATGGGGCCGTTGAGCGGCCGGATCTGTTGCTGTCGGGGGACCCCCTCATTCCTGCCGCTGCCGTCCCTGCTGCCTCATGGCGGCCATTGGAGTTCACCTGGGCTGCACCTCAGCCTGTGTGGCCGTCTATAAGGTGAGGGGCTGCGGAGTTGGGCTAGGGCTTCATGACGGCCACCCGGTTTTCTGGCGCTGGGTCATCCAGAGGCTTGAAAGCGGCGTGTCGCCGGCCTAGGGATGTCGTGGAGTGGCGTTGCCGCGAGGACACTCCGGAGCGAAGGGCCGGGCGGGCCCGGCCTCGCGCCTGGCGATTCCTCCGGAAAGTGGTCTACTCCGCGGCGGAGGCTCGCGGCGATGTAGACGCGCGGGGTCCCAGGGCGTCATGGCGGCGGGATGCCCGGAGGGGTCCCAGGGACGACGTAGCTGCAGGGTGCCCGGGGGCGTCCCGGAGACAGCGGGGCCGCTGGGTGTCCCGGGGGGTCCCGGGGACGGCGGGGCTGCGAGCATTTTGGGGGAGGTCACGGGGACGTCCTGGCCTCTGGATGCCGGAAGGGGTCTCGCTGACGTCAGGGCCTCAGGATTCCCGCGGGTGGGAGGTCCTGGGAAAGTTGTGGCCGCGAGGTACTTGGAGGCGGTGGTCTCTGGGACAGCAGCAGGGCCGCAGGACGCGCTGAGCTGGGCCCGAACGTCTAGGTCCCGGAGGGGCGGGGAGGCTGCAGTCAAGCTGGAGCTGATGGTCCCGCAAAGCTGCCTGACTGTGAAGCCAGTTGGTGCGTGGTCTACAGAGGTGGCCTTTCTGGAAGTGAGAGCTTGACAGAACTTGTGGCCTTTCTCTCATCAGTGGGGAGGCAGAAGAAACGATAATCATGAACTCCGTTGTCACTAGTCCCGCGTTTAAATGTCAAATGACTTGTTAGGAAAAGCCAAAGGAAATAATACTACTTCATTTGTAGAAATGGGAAGAAAGGGGCCCAGCGCGGTGGCTTACGCCTGTAATCCCAGCACTTTGGGAAGCGGAGGCAGGCGGATCACGTGAGGTTAGGAGTTCTAGACCAGCCTGGCCAACATGGTGAAACCCCGCCTCTACTAAAAATACTAAAAATTAGCCGGGCACGCCTGTAATCCCAGCTGCTCAGGAGGCTGAGGCATGAGAATGGCTTGAACCCGGGAGGCGGAAGTTGCAGTGAGCCGAGATCTGGCACTGCAGTCTGCCCTCCAGCCTGGGCCACAGAGCAAGACTCCGTGTCCAAAAAAAAAAAAAAAGAAATGGTAATGGTAATGGTAAGAAGGAAGAGAGGTAGGAAAGGTAACGTAATAATAGCCTTCGTTTTGTGTGTAGAAAGGTTGTTATTACTTTTGATTCAATTGTTGACTTTGCAGAGCAGACTGAAAACATGAGGCAGTTCTTCATGGAATTATAGGCTTTCTATGAAAACGAGGAAATTAAATGGTAATTAAATTTGCAAGTTTAAAATATTGAGAGAGCAGTTTTTCTTTCCACACAGATGGCAAAGTAACACTGGTGCACAAATGCACACATGTCTGAATACTTCTAATGAGACTATGTGTTTCGTGTTTTTTTCTCTAGGATGGCCGGGCTGGTGTGGTTGCAAATGATGCCGGTGACCGAGTTACTCCAGCTGTTGTTGCTTACTCAGAAAATGAAGAGGTACTAGTCCCCCCATTTTTGCACTTCTGAAATAATTTAGAATTACATACATTGTAATATATATATATATATTTTTCAGATTGTTGGATTGGCAGCAAAACAAAGTAGAATAAGAAATATTTCAAATACAGTAATGAAAGTAAAGCAGATCCTGGGCAGAAGGTATGGAATCAAATGATACTTTTAAATATGGTAATAGGAACATGTTCATAAATTCTAAGCATAATGTGAAATGAAACTAGAAACAGCATAGTTTGTTTCTTCATTGCTTTTTATGACTGAGTCATTACAGAGTGTACCCCCAGTAGGCAGTGTCTTTTGATTCTTAGTGTTGGGTCTTCTCTGATATGGGATTCACTCAGATGTTAGTTTCTTGCTGACAGGTCAATTTGGTAATTTGCGTCAGAGGTGGTAATTTGGATTGTTCACATTTTTAGATTTTTTTTAACTGAGAGGATTTCAAAGATTTTGTGAGAATTTGAAGACTTATTGACAATGTGGTTGAATTTTGCTGAATCTATTACAATTTTTCGTAATTTATGTAGACACTATTGATTTTCTTCCTCAGGATCTTTTGTGACACTTTCTGGGAACGAACTTTTCCACTTGACTTACAAATTTAATCATTAGAGTAACAGCTAAATTAACGTCTTATGTAAGAATCAGATTAATCATCTGTTGTAAGTTTAATTAGAAGATTAAAACAGGCTTGCTTCCCCAGACTTCTGTCTCCTCAAATTATAGATTGCTATAATAATTAGGGGTTTTCATTTTCACTACTGTAGTAATACTTGATAGAGTGTTTTTAAATTTTCAAAGTGCTTTCACATCTATTATTTTATTTAATCCTCTCAACATCCTTGTAAAATTGGCAACGCAAATACTATCATTCCCCATTTATAGATGAGAAAATCAAGGTACAGAGAAATTGTGGCATTATCCTAGGGGGTAAACTGGGTAAGAGTGCAGATCAGGTCTCCTCACCCTCAGCCCCAGGTTCTTTTCTTTCAACTTTGTTTAGTGAGAATTTAAGTAAAAATGTCCTGGTGTTGATTTAGAATTGGATATTATAGATTAAATTTATGCAGGTATCTCTTACCTGTTTATCTTATTTTCTGTCTCTTACCTGTGTTCAATTAAATTGAACTTGATATTAATCTTTTTCCTTAGGATACTTATGCACTAAGCCAAAAACTATAGTTGTTTGGAGAGAATTCAATATTTGGTGACAATAAATACATCCCCATATCCTTTTACCTATTGACAAAACTTAGTACCGAGCATATTAAATATAAGTTGGTGTCAAATATTTTCAGATCATAAAGTCTAGAAAAAAGAATCGTAGATGGGTCTTGAAGCCCAAATCACTGAGCAGCCAACAATATGATTTTTTTAATTAAACTTTTTATTTAGAGAGAATTGCAGTTTCCCATGCTGCTGTGTAAGAAATAATACAGAGACATCAAACACATTGCTGGATTCACCACCTCTCCCTGTGGTTATATCTTGCAAAATTATAGTACAGTGTCACAACCAAGATGCTCACATCGATATAGTCCAGATACAGAACATTTCCATAGATCTCTCCCCTGGTAGCCAACAATATGTTACTGTTTGTTTTATGCTGCTGTTTGAGGGCAGATGGTTAGAGTAATTATGTGGCTTTCTTCTGCCATATTGTGCAAAAAAAAATTTGTATTAGCAGAGCAACTTAAACTCACTTTTCTGGCCCACACTGACAATCAGATGGGTAACACAGAGCCACAGCATGCTGTGATTAGTGAAGACTGAGCATCTTTCAGATTGCTATACCGTGGTCATGCTTGGACTCCTTTAGCGTTAGCTGCCTCGTGGTCCAGGTAATTTTCCCTCCCAGCCCATCTACTCACCAGACAAGGGTGATTTTTACAGATCCATTGTTGTACCAACTCTCAGCCATGAAAGCATTTGGCCTTTTTGTTACCAAGCCATTAGGTTCTTGGTGCAGTGTCTACCCTGGGTGAACTCCCAAAGTTGGGCTATCTCAGTCTTGGCCTCATGCCTGTTTATGACCTACTCACAGGTAGCACCACTTAACTTGCTGCCAAAATTATCCTTACACCCTTCCTGTAACTCTCATTCCCCTGTGGCCTTCCAGCCAGAAATGCGGTCCTTGGACCTGGCTTCTCAGCAATTATCCCTGAGAGGGAAGATCCTGGAGATATCCTGAGAGCACGCAGAGCTTCCCCACACCTTCAGACTTGCACCTTGCTGTCCAGAAGCTGCCTAGCCCTCCTTTCCAACCCACAATGGCCAGTGCCAATAGCAGTGCGGGCATCCGGTGGTCCAGACAGGAGACACGAACTCTTCTCTCCATACTAGGCGAGGCAGAGTATATTCAGCGCCTCCAGACTGTGCATCACAATGCAGATGTCTATCAGGCTGTGTCTAAGCGAATGCAGCAGGAGGGCTTCCGCCGCACCGAACGTCAGTGCCGCTCCAAGTTTAAAGTTCTGAAGGCATTATATTTAAAGGCCTATGTTGCCCATGCCACAAGTATGGGTGAGCCACCACACTGTCCATTTTATGATACGTTGGATCAGCTTCTCCGAAATCAGATAGTGACTGACCCAGACAACTTAATGGAGGATGCTGCTTGGGCCAAGCACTGTGATCAGAACTTAGTGGCCTCTGACGCCCCAGGGGAAGAGGGAACCGGCATTCTAAAATCAAAAAGGACTCAGGCAGCTGATCATCAGCCTATCTTGAAAACAGTTAAGGAATCAGATGAGGATTGTCAGCTAAGAATCAGTGACCGGATACGAGAAACCAGTGACCTTGAGGACTCCTGGGATGAATCCTCGGGTGCAGGTAACTCCCAAGCATGTGAAGAAGTCGGGTCCCAGAGTCATGTGGCTCTAAACGTTTAGCTGTGTCTGTTTGGATAGTGTCCTCTTCAGCATAGTTCCTGTTTCTGCCTCATTCTGCCCCGCGCACCTTTTTAAAAACCTAATAGTAAGCTAAAGGGTTCCAGGTTTTCAAAAGCTATGCCCCTGGCAACATAAGGTATTAGAACTCTTTAAACCTAGAAGTGCTCTCTAGAACCAAACTAGTTCTGGCATTATTAATAATGGGTAGTCAGGAAATTGTAGGTCTAGAGTGGGTTGGATAGCTATGTACAAAGGGGTTCAGGAAGGCAAGGGAGAAGTTTTAGAGGTGAAATTAAACAGGTCACAATTGTCCAGATTAAGGAAATGGATTCTTCCCAGTCCCTGGTGGAAAGAGGCTTTCCAGGAACAACCATAGTTTTATAATTTGTCTCAGTTCTGCTGCTGGGTCCAAGCATTCCCTTAGCAGGAATGTTCTCTTTGCAACATTGTTGCTTTGTTTTTCAGGGTGCTCTCAAGGGACCCCCAGCTACAGCAGCTCCCACAGCCTTTTCAGAGGTGCAGTTGCTCCCTGTCAGAGCAGCCCCATGGCCAGACTGGGTGTGTCCGGGGAGCCCAGCCCCTGCACCAGCACCAGCCGCAGCACTCCTGGGGTAGCCTCCACACCGCAGACTCCAGTCTCCTCTTCGAGAGCTGGTTTTGTTTCTGGTGGGGATAGGCCCTTGACCAGTGAGCCCCCTCCAAGGTGGGCAAGGCGAAGAAGGCGGTCAGTGGCCAGGACTATCGCAGCCGAGTTGGCAGAAAACAGGCGATTGGCACGAGAACTCTCAAAGCGGGAGGAAGAAAAACTGGACAGGCTGATTGCTATTGGTGAGGAGGCCAGTGCTCAGCAAGATACTGCCAATGAGCTCCGCAGGGATGCTGTCATCGCAGTCAGACGTTTGGCAACAGCAGTGGAAGAGGCAACTGGTGCTTTTCAGCTAGGCCTTGAAAAATTGCTTCAGAGGTTGATTTCGAATACCAAAAGCTAGGAACCAATTACAAAAGGCTCTGTTTCCTAAACTGGTAGAAGTCTAGTTCCTAAACCTGCCTTCTGAATCCCTGGCTCCTTTTCTGTGTCCTCAGAAAAAAACATGGATGAACCATTTATATCCAGATAGTACGAAAATAATTGCTAGTTCATTTTCCCAAGATTCTCCACCAAATGGAAGACCGTTCAGAAATGCCAGGGGAGGCCTAATAGAAAACGATGGAGCCACGTTCTAGACAGCTGGTTCATCCTAGCTTTGTCACAGATGTGAAGCAGTTTACCTCCCTCCAGTGGTTTCCTCATCCTTAAAATGGGGATCAATAATAACTCCTGCCCTGCCTACCTCACAGGGTTGTTGTGAGGATCACATGGTTCATAGATGTGAAAGGGTTTAAAAGTTTAAAAGCACTATACACATTTAAGTTATTAATTCATATGGCCTTGGCTGAGGTAAGGCAGATTAGTTTACAAGATACAGAAGTATGGATATATACTGTGACTTCATTGCTTGAATCTTTCCTTTGCTGGTCTAACTTGACTGCTTCATGGAGTTTGAAATCTTAATTTTTAAAATCCCTGTGTGGCTCATTAGACGACTATAAGCACAACCTGTATTTGTACCTTAATCTCTTACATTTCCACTGCTGTGTATCTGACATATCTACTAGTAAGCACTGTTTTGTCAACCCGTCTTTCTCTCCTTCATTTTACTGGTTCTTAGTCTCCTATCAATATAAGGAAATAAGAAGTGCCAGGGAGCCGCCATTGTGTGTTATGGTTTATATCGATAATCTTCAATATAAAATACTGGCCATTTTATAAAATATTAAATATATGTAAATTCTTTGCATTTCATATTATTTGGGTCCCTTTATATGCCTAAATTACATCTTTAAGTTTCGGTTGCCATTGGAACATTGTGGAAACAATTCAGATTATATCAGTTTCCAATCCGCTTTTTAGCTGATTTCATTCTTTTCTGTTATTTTTTTGTCTAGTATGTTATACAGGGCAAGCCCTAGAAACGTTTCCTTTTGAGGAGCTTTCCAAGATTCCTTTTCCTCAGATGTTGTAGACAGAAGTTTATGTAGTTAATGGCATCTGGTGGAAGAGAACAGCTTTGTTTCCTCTTTAACTTTGGGAACAGTAGAGGATGGTGTGGATAAAGATTGCCTGCAATAGATGACTCCTTTTAAGCACTAGCCGTGAACAGATGAGCCTCCTCCACACCCCAGACACACACTGGGGAGAGATGAAGGTGATAAGCCACACTTCTGATTTACTCTAGAAGGGAAGACATTACTCTCTGTCATTAAACTAACTTAAAGCTTTTAGTGATTTACTTAGTACTTTTAGGAATACAAATAGGAATCTTTAGGATTTAAAAAGTTTTCCAATAATCTAGAAGTTGGAAAAATAACAAAGAGTGGGCATGTTGGGGGAGGTTTTATTTTCTATCTTGCAGGCTCGAGTGCTTAGCTAAATGCTGGAAATGCACATAGGTGGAGAAATGGTCAGAGCAGCAGTGGGAGCGTACCCAGAACCATGAGTAGACGGCAAGCGAGCTGCTCTGCCAAGCCAGGGGTGGAGGTGTGAGGCGGCTGGTGTGGTAGAATATGCTGGAATCCAGTTAGAATTCCTGGATTCGAATCCTGTCACAGTTTGTTTCATCAGACAAATCACTTGCCCTTTTCTATTATTTTTTTTTTAAATTTTTTTGAGAAAAAGTCTCACTGTTTTGCCCAGGCTGGGGTGCAGTGGCACAATCTTGGCTCACTGCAACCTCAGCCTCCCGAGTAGCCGGGATTACAGGTGCATGCCAACATGCCCAACTCATTTTTGTATTTTTAGTAGAGACGGGGTTTCACCATGTTGGCCAGGCTAGTCTTGAACTCCTGACCTCAGGTGATCCACCTGCCTCGGCCTCCCAAAGTGCTGAGATTACAGGTGTGAGCCACCGTGCCCAGCCAATTCATGCCTCAATTTCTTTATCTCCGGATTGAGGGATTTGTATTAGATTTTTTTTTTCCTGGTACCTTCCAGCTCTAAAAAAATTTGAAATAGCATAATAAAAGACAAAATGAAAATGAAATTTTAATTGTAATATTTTCTATCACAGCAGCATATGTATATTTGAAATACTGGTAACAATTTTAAGGTAGCATTCTGTGGTATTAATATTTATTAATATGCTCATGAACTTCTAAGCGCCACACCAGACATACAGACTCTTTACTTTAAAAGAGCATATATTTAAGGCATTGAAATGGATACAGCTATATTCATTCTCAATTGTCTTAGGCTATTATATGGAAAGATATGTGTCAATTATAGGTAGGTAGGTAGGTAGGTAGATTTTCTGGAAACACAGAAGTACTTGACGGAGAGTTAGGCCTGTATTCTATAAATCTATTAATGGTAGCAAAGTGCGTAAGACAGGGATTTCTTTGAGATGAAAGGATTGCTGAAGAAGAGCATTGGAATTAATATGTGGATGTAGTATTGTGAAATTCAATGTGTAAAGTAACCCTAATGTGGGAATAAAAGTCAAGGGAAAGGTCTTGAATAAGTACACAGAAAAATAGGCTAAAAATATTAAGGGGAGGGAAATTGGAATACAGGGAGACAGTGTGCAAGAAAGCAAGCCAGGAATCTGCCTATGTGGTAGACCCAACTATTACTTCCCCTTAGAAAAGCTTTTCCAGCATTCCATAACTCAGGTTCCTCATTTATAAAGTGGGAAACTCATAATTGTCCTACCTACCTCACAGGGGTGTTGTGAGGATCAAAGGAACAGATGAATGTATGAGCACTTTCAGACGTGTAAGGCACTGTTATGTAACAAGTAGGGGAAAGACTCTGGAGCACATTAGTGCTGGTGTGTGCCAAGCCCGTGGGCTGCTGACCGTAAGGGATATTCAAGTAGGAGGAGGAAGAGAAGATGGCATTGCTAATAAAGGTTGTGATACACAACCATAGGATTAACTGCCTCCTCAAGTCCATCATGTAAATAAGGTGCTATGTATACCAACTTCTCACCACCTTTGTTTTTCTGTTCAGTAATCCTGGTGTGGACAAATAAAGTTTTCACTTGTATGTAGTTGTGGGTCAGTCCACTACTTTGTGATGATGTCTGTGGTCCTTTGTTGCCTCCATTCTCTGCTTTGCTTTCTCCTCTGCTAAGGGTCTTGCATGTCTGCGGCCCTCGGAGCTATATGTGCTTTCTGTCTTCAGAGGAGAGCGGCCCTCTTTATAAAGCAGTTGAGAAATAATTTTCCATTTCTAAGAGTTCTGTAAATTTTGTAAAATATCCTTCCTGGCAAATTCTCTTGTCTGGGTGGTAGACAACCTACGCGTAACAGTATAAATTGTTCTGGTTGACTTAAATTCTAAAGAAAACAGAACTAGTAAGTGTCATGCTGAAATTCTAATATTGGTGCAAAACCCGCTATGAGCACACTTTATCTATTTTTCCTACTCTTAAAGTGTTTGGGATATAGTTAATATTAAATACTGAGTTTAGGAAAAGGAAGAAGCAAAGAGTTTAATGGAAAGAATACTAAACTTTGTATTGAAGTTCTGAATGCCAGCCAGTTATGCCATTGATTAGCTGTGTGACTTTGGGCAAGCTACTTATCTCTTGTCCTATTGATATTTTAGGTGACAGAGAAGGAAGTATGAGGAACCTGCAAGTATTCCAGAGTTCTAAGCCAAATTAGTCCTTTTTAAACCCCGTTTGTCTGCCTCTTAACAAGTTAAGGTCTCCAGATGCTCTGTAACCCTTCAGCAATTAGCCACTATTAATTTTCAACTTCTCTTATTAAACAAATAGAATAGTCACAGCTCCTTGGAAGAAGGGTTTAATGAAAGGATACTAGTCTATTTTATCTTAATTTCTAGATGACATTAAGCCAAGAATCAGAGATTTCTATCCCTGCTCAAGGGACAGAAGAACTGTGATCATTTACAAGATGAGTGGGAGGCAGCCTGCTAAAGTGTGAATAATAGTAGCGTGATAGAGAAGACCTAGGCTCACGTACTGACTCTGCCCCTTGTTAGCTTATAAGTTATTGTCCCTCTCTGAAGCTCTTAATCTCTAAAATAATACCTGCCAAACACACCCCACTTAGGTGTTGTGAGGATAACATGAGATAATGTACGTGAAAACATTTTGTAGTCTGCATAAGTTGCTTATATCTGTATATATATGCATATGCATAGTACTCTGCACCTTTCTATAAACAACATTCATAGTTTTGCTCAACCTTTTGGTTTCTGGAGTTGGTGTGTGTTCAGAAACCAAGCAACGAAGATGGTCTTAGCTAGTTTGGTTTGCCTTTAGTTTGCAACTTTCTCATCTCAGTGGTTGGGTCTTCAGAATCATAGGTGTGAAACTATGATACAAAATCATGGATATTATGAAAAGTCACCTCAAAATATGTAGCACCTATTAATAGCACAGCCAGAACAAGAAAGCTATTTATTTTCAAATGCAAAGATCAGTACTTTAGTAGAATTACTATAACCCTTGTAAATACTCCATTTCTATCTTCTGTAATATTTGAAGACTTTTAGTATTAAGCAGCTTAATAACTTTGTTAATATTTTAGTATTTGTTCAGTGATATTGTGAAATACAGTCTTCTCTAAACTTTATATATCTACAATACTGATTTTAATACTTAGCTATCTTTATCTTTCTTTATGGACAGCTCCAATGATCCACAAGCTCAGAAATACATCGCGGAAAGTAAATGTTTAGTGAGTATGGTTCTGTTATTGCTTCCCTGTTACACAGAGTAATTACCAAGGTCATAACATGGAATGTTGATTTGAAACTTTGCATTTTTATTAAAAATTATTTATTTAGCATAATTATAATTTATTTTATAGGTCATTGAAAAAAATGGGAAATTACGATATGAAATAGATACTGGAGAAGAAACAAAATTTGTTAACCCAGAAGATGTTGCCAGAGTGATATTTAGTAAAATGAAAGGTATTTAGCAAAAGATATATAATAGTTACCTTTAATGATCTTTTGAAAGTTGACCTTAAAAAAAAAGTTAGAGGTATTTTTAGATCTTGGGAGAAGCAGAGTGATTGAACAGATAAGTAAGGACATATAAACTGTCGACCTAGGGCACTAACTGGGTATGTGCCCGTGGTTAAATGACTTGCCTTACCTGACTGTGATTTCCCTATAAGTCATATAAATGAATTAGGCCAAATAAGAGTTTTCCAAACATAGTTAGTGGCCGAGTAAGCTTGGTGAATAGTGGCACTTCAAGATTGACAGTATACTGTGAACAATAATTTAGGCAGACTAAGTAGGTCTGATTTTATCAGCAGTTCAGACAGAGGCTCTGAGCTGAGTGGTATTCTGTCGAACAATTTGGGAAATTCTGGAATAGATTGTTTATAAGGCTTCCTTCAGCCCTGTAATGACGTTAAGAACTTGGGGGATGGAAGGCAGACTTTAAACATTATGACATTGTGTCTTCACACGGATGCGTTAGGAGCTTATTCTCCATGGAGTCAGTCTAATTTAGAAGATGGTTGATACTGAAGCCTAAGAGCCAGGCTGTTTGGAAAGCTAATTCTGTGTCCAAATATATCACCAAAACCACAAGAAGTGCTGCATGATTTCAGAGCGCAGAGAAGAAAATTGACGGGGCGGGGGGCGGCAAGCAAGTGTATTGGGAAATATGTTAAGTGAGATCTTTGTCATAAATTAATAAACCTCAGAAAGTATCACTTGTCATTTTCTTCTGTCATCAGAATTTTATATTTTTTAATATGCAGAAACGGCACATTCTGTATTGGGCTCAGATGCAAATGATGTAGTTATTACTGTCCCGTTTGATTTTGGAGAAAAGCAAAAAAATGCTCTTGGGTAAGTATATGGGGTTTATCTTACTGGCTTAATTAAAGGAAATACAAAATCACTATATAGTAAAAGGTAACATTGTATTTTAAAGTACCTTAGGCGATAAAATTGTATTTGTAAATAATTTAATAAGGTAATGATCATTTTTATATGTATATATTTGATGAAATGCCAAGAGGCCAGGTGTGGTGGTTCACGCCTGTAATCCCAACACTTTGGGACACTGAGGGGGGGTGGACCACCTGAGGTCAGGAGTTCGAGTCCTGCCTAGCCAATATGGCCAAACCCTGTCTCTATTAAAATACAAAAATTAGCTGGACATGGTGGTGGTGCCTATAATCCCAGCTATTCGGGAGGCTGAGGCATAAGAATCGCCTGAACCCAGGAAGTGGAGGTTGCAGTGAGCCAAAGTCACGCCACTCCACTCCAGATTGTGTGACAGCGAGACTTCGTCTCAAAAAAAAAAGCCAAGAGAACATAAAATTAAATATGGTGTACCTTCAGCTGTTTCGATCGGAAACATTTTAAATTACCAGGTTAAATTGACATTTATGAATCTCTTTGCCTTAATTTTGTGTAATTAAGGTTTATGTGGGAATTACATGTGCAGTTTTAGAAAATATTTGTGCTTATTTCTTCACCTTAGATCTTAACATCTAAACAGAAAAGTTATAGTTTTTACAGGTCATTATGCAAATGTATTGGTGTGCTTTTATGCCTTTGCTATGCAGGATAGAGTTTCACATAAGGTTCTGGGCATTGAAGTTGCCTCTGAGGCAGAGAATTGCCTTATGTACTTTTAAAAACCGAACACTAGATTAAAGAAATTGGAAATTTTCAAGTGTTCTATAAATTTGTCTTTCTGCAGTTTTTGCATAGGCATTTTTTTCATTCAATAAATGTGTATTGATTACTGTTTAAGCCACACTGTATTGAAGGTTGAGTAAATAGAGATAAATAAGACATGGTTTCTGATTCACAGAATTAACAAGATAATTACGTTAAAGTGTGGCAAGTACTTTGAATGGGGAAGTTCTGGATAGCATGAAGACAGGACACCTGTCCTAGACTCTCAGAGCCCCAAAAGACTCTCATCTTTTGAACTTTTTTTTTTTAAACATGGACATTTTTGAGAGCTTTATTTGTCTTATTCAGTACATGTGCTTTTTGCTTTCTTTGTGAAGAATATGGGCTCTGAACATTACAATTTTAAACAGGAAGTGATCTCTTATAGTCATTCATTTCTTGTTTTCTATATTCTTGCTTCTAAAGATCATTATACTTCATGTTCTACTTACGAAATTTTAGTAGCTTTTGTATAAAATCTTTAGCAGAGCATTTCTAAAAATGTAGAATTGAACATGTGATAAATTAAATTCATTGAAAGCAAATTGTTCACAGAGAAGCAGCTAGAGCTGCTGGATTTAATGTTTTGCGATTAATTCACGAACCGTCTGCAGCTCTTCTTGCTTATGGAATTGGACAAGACTCCCCTACTGGAAAAAGGTAAGGATCATATTTGCAGTTTTAGGTTTTTTGAGTGCAGAAAACATTTTAGATTATAGAGATTATATCAGTAAAGATTATTATGTAATGCAGTGGTTCCAAACCTTTCTGGATGGAAAAACACTCTTGCCTAGAGTTTTTCAAATAGTTGAGAAAGATGTCCTAGGAAAGCACAGAAAGAATGTAATGGGAGAGAAGGTTGAGCTTTTATGCACTTGTCGTATTGCCCTCATTTTGTCCCTTTTTTGAGGGAAGATTTGAAAATTCGAGGCCTGGCCAGTTTCCAACTCAAGCTACGACACTGCTGATTTTTCTACCAATTCCAGTTATTAGACATGTTTGCAGATAATAGGTACTGTTATATACATTTGACAGGGCAGGAGATGGATTTAGCATGAGGTTTTGAGACTTCTTTTAATGATGAAATACTAGAACATACTTATCCCTAATATAGCTGTCAATATGTCTTAATAGAATGGATAGTCGTTCAACTTTAGAGAAGTTAATTCAGATGCAGTGTTAATTTTACGTAATTGTTTCACCTCATTATTCGTATCTCCTAGTTAAGCAAAGAAATATGTGTACATCATGAGGAAATTATTTTTAGATAAATCTAAGAATATCAAATTATGAGTTTTAATACATGGGGAATCAGGAATTAGCTCCTAATTTTGCATATGTAATATATCTACAGAACATGCAATTGCATAGTAACTTGCATAATATTAACACATAGAATTTTTATGTTCAGTTCTCTTAAAATTCACTATAATCACAAATCTCTTGATTTACTTTGAAAAGTTCGTGTTTTGAACTCCTTACTCAGAAGAATACAGTTGTATCCACATGACTGAGGAAAAAAGAACTTTGATTTGGATGCAGAACATCTCAGATCTAGGCTTGATTTGTCAATAAGTGACTATAGACAACTTAGTTATTCACCTGAGATTTTCTGTTTCCTCATTTGTAAATTAAAGGGATTAAACTAAGTGACTTCTAATATCCAACTTAGTTTTAAAATGTTATTCCCTGATAACTTACTTTATCTTCTCTTGAAGCAATATTTTGGTGTTTAAGCTTGGAGGAACATCCTTATCTCTCAGCGTCATGGAAGTTAACAGTGGAATATATCGGGTTCTTTCAACAAACACTGATGATAACATCGGTGGTGCACATTTCACAGAAACCTTAGCACAGTATCTAGCTTCTGAGTTCCAGAGGTGAGTGTTAATGGCCTGAATAATACCTTCTGATTGAGGTTTTCCTTCACATATTTTAATTTTTTTTCCTAATTTATTTTAAGTTATCCTGCTGCAAAGGAGGGTGTGGTTTTTTCATTGCTTGGAAACTGGATATTTTCATATCTAGAGTTATGTCCTGTCCAGGCAATTCAAAGAAGCAGAGGCCAGGCTGCCTAGTGCAGTGTGCTTGGATTTTTCACTTAGTGTAAAGAGACCGTCAGATACTGAACTGCATGAACTTAGATTTTAATTCTTCAGGTAGTGCTCTTCTGTCTGGATAAAGGAGTGTATAGGCACTGGGCTTCATTGCCTTCTGAACAGTTTTTAAAAGTTTGGCTCTGGTGAAGATTGCATTACGTTATCTTCATATTCCAGTGAGTTATTGTCTTACGGAATATTTATCTTAATTACTCATCTGCTGCTAGGAATATTTCAGTCTTGTTACTGGATATAATTACTCTAAAATTCTAACCCTTTTGGATGTTACAAAAGTCAGATATGTAAAGGTTATACTTTGGGTACTGCTGCTCTAAAAAAAAAAAAAAGTGTAATTGAAATGGTATTTTAGCCAGTTTGACTAACCTAATTGGTTGAAGAAGTCTTGAAAAAGTCATAATGTCTCACTTGTTTGATAAAGACCTATACTGCTTTTTGTTACAAAGATGTTGTTTAAACGAAGTCATTGATCACTACTTAGTAAGTAGTTTTAAACATGAACTCATATTGGAGATAGTGGAATGTAATTTTACATATTTTGTTGTATGTGTCAGATTTTTTTGAAGAAACACTTGTAGGTTGTTTTTTCTTTTTAATGCTTGACAAATAATTTTATGCCATTAAACAGTGATTGTGCTGTGATTATAAAGGGTAAAATAGGAGACTTTGACGCTGTTACATAAATCTCCTTATCTCCTTTAACCTCTGTGTCTCACCTGGAAAAGGGTGATATCTACTCTACTTTCTTCAGAGTACAGCCTATTATTACAATTATATAATGCAGCAGTTCATGGTTACATAATGTAGCAATTCAGAGTATTAAGGAAATTGGTAATTCATTTTTCTTGAGGTGACCCCTTTAATTGCACAGAGTGTTTTAGGAAAGTTTAGAGGGATTAGAAGAGAAATACTAAAATCCGAAATAAAATATTGTTTCACTAATTTATTTTATTTATTTATTTATTTTGAGACAGAGTTTTGCTCTTGTCGCCCAGGTTGGAGTGCAGTGGTGCAATCTCGGCTCACTGCAATCTCCACCTCCCAGGTTCAAGCGATTCTTCTGCCTCAGCCTCCCAAGTAGCTGGGATTACAGGCATGCACCACCACACCCAGCTAATTTTGTATTTTTAGTAGAGATGGGGTTTCACCATGTTGGCCCTGGTTGATCTTGAACTCCTGACCTCAGGTGATCTACCCATCTCAGCCTCCCAAAGTTGGGATTACACGCGTGAGCCACCGCACCCGGCCTGATTCACTAATTTATTATTGTTTGAATAAGGATTATCCAGATCTTAGTTACAATGTTGTAAATGGCCCAGTAATTTTAAACCCCAAAGGCTATGTTTTTAATTCAGATCCTTCAAACATGATGTGAGAGGAAATGCGCGAGCCATGATGAAATTAACGAACAGTGCTGAAGTAGCGAAACATTCTTTGTCAACCTTGGGAAGTGCCAACTGTTTTCTTGACTCATTATATGAAGGTCAAGATTTTGATTGCAATGTGTCCAGGTAAAACTGAAGTTCAAAAAACTTTTTAAAAAAATTCCAAGAACATGTTTGTTTAGGTATAATTTTCTTACTTTGGGTTTTTTGTTTGTTTGTTTGAGATTTATCAACCATCTATAATGTCTTCACTTTTGGGGTCCAGTTTTTGTCAGACTAAATAGCTGTTACCAGAGTAATTACATAAGTTGTGATTGCTTGCCCTGTTATTTTATGGCTACAATTAGGAGTGTGCGAAGGCATCCTAGAACCTTCAACCTAGATCCTACAAGTGATAAAGTACAAAGGGAGGACGTGCTGTAGTCTTTGTGTTGCATATTTGCTAATAATAATGATACGGCCTATTCAAACCTCTCAACAACATAATAGGTGACTTTGAAGCATAGTGAAAATTTCCAAGACTGCAGTATATATTTTTTTAGGATTCTAGTGACTGTATTTGGTTAAATTCTCTTTTCATCTGTTTAGTTTAGCTTCTTCACTTTCCCCGGGCCTTCATGAAGACTCTAGATCTGCACTGCCCAATAAAAGAGCCACTAGCCACCTGTGGCTGCTTAAATTTAACTTACTTAGGATAACATTAAAAATGCAGTTCCTCTGTAGCACTAGCTGCAGTTCAAATGTTCAGTAGTCATGTGGCTAGTGACTGGTAGAAAGTCCTGTTGGACAGCTATGCTCCAGATCTTTGAAGAAAGAGTTCAGGCTACAACTCAAAAGATAGAAAAGGCATTGCATTGAATTAGAATCTCTTTTTGGACAGAGTATGTGTATTTTTCTAGTTCCAGAATTCCTTAGGGTTAAGTTTGTCCAAGTCCTCGGTATATATTTGCTTTATTAATCAGTAATTAAGAAGGAAATGAAATTTATAATTTTTCATTAGGGAAATTTTGCCTTTGTCACAAAGATTTCAACCATAAAAGTATGCTTTAATATCTATAAGGTTTATAGATATTAATAGATAACATTATTTTTTAAGCCACTCATCTGCATTTAAGAAGTTCTGTATGAAGATTAGGGAGTACATTTTTCATGACCATAAATTTTTCTTAAAACTTTGTTATCTGCCAGCATTCAATTTCTCAGGGAGTGCGGAGGGGCTAAACTTATGTACAACATGGTCTCAAACTGTCAAGGGAAATTATTAGAAATAATGTTTAAAACTTTAACATATAAAAATGGCAGAAACTTTCAAATGATGGTTTGATTAGGGTCAGTAGGTTTATTGTTGGGAATGCTATATGGGTATGTGTTTTTAGATTTGCTATTTTTTGGAAGCTTATAAGTAGACCATAAGCGAGATGGGCTTTCACTTGAATTTGATATTATCTTCATATATATGTAGGTGAATGACCTAGACCCTCCTGTCTCCATGATATTGCATCACTCTTACTTAATACCTTATGCTTATGGTAAACCTGTCATTCAGAGAACTATCATATTAAGTTTTGGCATTACTCTTCACAAGAAAAAGAAAAGTGATATTTGTTTGATTGTACTGAGCCCCGTTTTGTCTTTCTCTTGTCCCTGTGTCTGTGTGTTTCTGTGTGTGTGTATGTGTGTACAGAGCAAGATTTGAACTTCTTTGTTCTCCACTTTTTAATAAGTGTATAGAAGCAATCAGAGGACTCTTAGATCAAAGTGGATTTACAGCAGATGATATCAACAAGGTAATGCTTTTACATTTTTCTTAATTATTTTAGGTGTAGTTTCAGACTTGGAATTTAGGAAATAGCTCTGGGTACTGAAAGAATATTTTAATGCATTTAAGAATTTTCTTAGATTGTGTAAATGAATAAGGAAAAATTGATGAAATTTTGATTAATGGCTCTGGTGAAATCATTTGTATATATTCAGTTTCCTAGCAAAACAGAATAATTGCTTTCCAGTATATTTTTTATCTGTAAGCATAGACAGAAAGATATTTGAGTACTTGCTATGTGCCAGGCACTTTTTCCAAGAGTTTTACACGTATTAACTTGTTGAATACTCACAATAACTCTGAGGTCGGCACTATTATTTATCCCCAAGGTAAGCACTATTATTTATCCTAGTTTTGTAAGTGAAGGCACCAAGGTACAGGGATTAAGTAGCTTCCTGAAGATCACACGGTAAGTAGTAGAGCCAAGATTTAACCCAGTATTGTTCCTGTGTCTACTCATAACTAGTATACCAGGCTGCTTCCTGTTCCTTGCTTAGGAACATATTTTTAGACTTTCAAAAAAATTCAAATGTTTAGTATTTTCTTTTTTTTCCCCCAAAATTATTTCTCTTCCTTGAACATACTCTTTTTATACATTTAAAATGAGCCAGGTGCGGTGGCTCAAGCCTGTAATGCCAACACTTTGGGAGGCCAAGGAGGAAGGACTGCTTGAGCCCAGGAGTTCAAGACTAGCCTTGGCAACATAGTGAGACCCTGTCTCTACAAAAAACAAAATTAGCGGGGTGTGATGATGTGCGTCTGTGGTCTCAGCTTCTTGGGAGGCTGAGGTGAGAAGATCACTTGGGCCCAGGGGGTCAGGGCTGCAGTGAGCCGTGATTCGTACCACTGCACTCCAGCCTGGGGACAGAGCAAGACCCCATCTCAAAAATAAAATAAAAATAAAATGTATATGATTTTTAAAATTTTCATTATTGAAGTAGTAAGTATTCATGTAAGAAAATTCAAAATACCAAAAGGCAGCTGTATTTCTAACTTGTATAATTTGTATGCATAGGTTTGCTAGCTATAGTTTTGTGAGTTTTTTTAATAACAGTTCTAATTCTGTATGTACAGTTTTGAATTTTGCCTAATTTATATAACCAATTTCCCCCCATATTACTATAGTCTTTTTAAACATAATTTGAAATAGATTGCTAATGTCCTAAAAAGGAAACGCACTGTCAGTTTTTCACTGTGGTCCTGTTGTAGACACATAGGTTGGGTTTTTTCCTCCCCTGTAAGAGAATGATGCCTGTCTTTATACAGAGACGTTTATCATATTTAGGATTATTCCTTAGAGTAGATTGCCAAAGTAAAATACTAGGTCAAGAATAAAAATAGCTTAAGACTATTTTTACCTCAAGTTACTTTCCAAAAGAATTGAATTAACTAATATTCCCATCAGCAATATATAAAAGTATAGATTTTACTATAGCCTTGTCGACACTGAGTTATAGCATTTAAAGATAAATTTCCAATTGACTGTTGAAAAAAGATCTTTTCACTTTATGTTTCATTGGTTACTAGAGGATTTGTTTAAATGTTTATTCAATTTTGTTTCTCCTTGTGTGTAAATTTTTATCTCATATTATTTGCCCATTTAATCATTTAAATCTTTTTTTTAAACTTGTGCAAATATTTTACATAATCGGAATATTAGCTATCATGCACAGCAGTCTTCCTTTGAGGCATTTACTTCGCTGTTTAGTTTTGGTCCTGCTAGGGAGGAGGGTGTTTGACTTACTCTTGATCTTTGACTCTGTTTCCTCCAGCTGCTTTGCTTGGATGTATGGCAAATATGAAATATACTTTTCTTTTAACTTGTCTATACTTTGACAGTTTTATGTTTTTAGTTTTTTTGATGTCTGCTATGTTGTGACAAATTTTTTTTGCAGTTCAATAAGTATATATTTTGTTTTTTTTTTTTTTAACACTTACAGTGTGGCAGGCATTTTGCTAGGTGTTTGAAGGCTGGGAGGTGGATTGTGAAGAATGAGGCATGTTGTATGATGGTAGTAAAACAGTGGTGGAAGGTGCATGGGCTTGGAGACAGACCCACCTAAACATGAAGCCTCATGGTTCTAATAGTTCTAGACTGGGCAAAATGCTTCATTTCCTGAGACTTACTTTCTCTTGTTATGAAAGTGATAATACTTACCTTACAAGTAAGTATTGTAAGTATAACTTACTCTATAGGGTTGCTACAAGGGTTAAATGAAATGTCTGTGGCACAGCCTGTTGCATATCGTGACAAATAAGCATCAGTTCCCTTTCTTAACCAACCGGTCGTGAAGCCCCCTCATTTCATTATCTTTCATAGTCCAATTCTCCGTTGCTTGAGTTGAGGCGGAATAGTTTTAGGTTTGAAATTTTTGTTAGAGATTCCCTCTCCAGATGTTTCTAAGACACAGGCTTTTGAGAACTTAATAATATGAAATTGTCTTCTTAGTGTGTTGACCTTGGTACAGTAAGAAAATACCCTCAACTCTCAGCGGTTTTCTGCAACACTTAGGTTACAGGTGGGCAGCTGCAGGTGGCTGCAGGTCCACTGCTGGGGCTCTTTTCCACTTCCTGTTCTAGGACCCAGGCCACAGGAGCAGCTGCCTGGGCCTTCGATTAGATAGGTGCATGTCAGTGCATTCACATTCAGTGTCACAGTGGGTATGACAGAGGGGCAGAGAGATATACCCCACCTACCAAGTTGTGGGAGTGAGTGGGATGGGTAATCCTCTTACGGGGAACGGGGAGTGAATGATAGGGATTTACATGTATTAAAACATTTAATCCTCACACAAGCTCCAGGAAGTAGGCGCTTCTATCTTCATTTTCAGATGAGGAAACTAAGAGGTTTCCAGAGAGGTGAAGTAATTTGTCCTGCAGTCATGAGGCTGGCACTTACATGATGAGGCAAGGACCAGAACTCAGGCGGCCTGTCTCCATCACCCGTGCTCTTCATGCTTGTGACCGTTGCCTTCTCATTTTAGTACCTGGGGTTCTAGTATGAGGAGAGTTTGGCTTTTTTTGGAAGAAATTCTCTCATCTCTTGCTTGAGGGGGACAGGTTTCTGGCCTGAGAGCAGAGAGCTTCAGGGTTCTTACTCTTGAATGTGCAGACTTTTCCCTTCTTCCCCCTTGTTTTCAGCACCATGCCCCACCCTGGTTCGTGCTGTATCTTTGTATCTAAGTTCTATCACTATGTGTTGACGACCTCCCTCCCTGATGTGGGAGAAGGTGCAGGTAGCCACCTGTTTAGGTGAGGGAGAAGCTGGGGGTGGGGGCAGGTGCAGCCACTCCACACGTGTGCTTTCCAGCCCTTGTGTTTTCACTTCTGTGCTTCACCCTCGCTTTCTGTGGTGTTTGGTACCTGGAATCCTATGCATCAGACCACCCTGCCTCTTTTCGGCTATCTCAAACTTCATCTGATTTACCTCTTTCCAGCTTCCAAAATTTGTTGAAATCTCAAACTCAAGATTTCTCTTCCATTTATTTTGCCTTTCTGTCTTTACCTTCTGAAATCCCTTTGTTGTCAGCTTAGTGGGCTTTTGTGAAAGGGAGCTTAGATAAATGAATATGGTTAATCCCTGTGTTTTAGCCAAGTTCCTGGGTTCTGTAGCTGCAATTTTAATAGCTCCATAGTATTTCATTGCATTGATGTACCGTCCTTCATAACACCCATTCTGTATATTGGATGTGTATGTTATACAACAGTCTTTGTAACTTGGTGGATGTCCTCAATTTCCTTAGGATAAAATTCAGGAGTAAATCCTAGATTTTAAGACTATTAGTATTTGTTATCAAATTGCTCACCAAAAAGCAACTTACTTTCTGAGTAGATGTAAACCTTAATTGTTAACATTGCAATTTTAAAGTTCTCTTTGTTTACAGTTCTTTTTTCAGAGAGCTTTAGAATTATTTTTTTCAACTTACATAAAGTCTCATTTTTTGACACAGTTGCATTAAGTCTACAAATAACTTGGGATGATGTAATAACTTATAGTATTTAGTTTCCTAATCACAAAGTTGGTATCTGTTCAAATCTTCTTTAATACTTCCTTGTTTTCTTAATATTTACTGTTAAATTATTGCTGAGTGCTATGGGATTATTGCTCTTGTGAATGAGATAATACTTTAGTTTTCTTATTTGTTTTTGCTGATAAACGAGATACCTGGTGATTTTGCTTATTTATCTTACATTTTGTCACTTTGTAAACTCTTTGGATTACTGATTTTTAATGGAGTCTTCTGAATTTCCTAGGCATACATTCAAACTTATTTACTGATTAACCCACAAATAATTATTGAGCACACCTATTCTACGCTAGGCAGATTCTAGACACCTGGGATACAGTAGCAGCTATGGCAAAGTCTTTGCCTTCATAGAACGAACAATATAGTGAGGATATACAGGTAATATGAAACAGATAAAATAATGCCCAATTGTGATAAATCTTATGAAGAAAATTAAGCAGGATAAGGGCCTAGCTAGTGACAGAGGGTGATTTTTCAGGTCAGAGTCCCCTCTGAGGAAGTGGCTTTTGATCAGAGTCCTGAATGAAGTGAAGTGATAGAACAAGCCATGTGAATATCTACCAGTGTCCCAGGCAGAGGAACAGCAGGTAAGAGTGTGAGTGGTGCCTGAGGAGCAGCAGGGAGGGTAACACGGGCCGAACTGAGTGAGCCAGGGAGACGGTGGACAGAGGTGAGCTTGGCAAGGAAACTAGGGCCCAGATCCCCAGAAGGAGTGCTCAGGCCTCAGTGTGAAGAGTTCACTGTAGATCGATGTAGGGGTCTGGATTTGGGGAGAGGGGTCTGGGCTGGAGACATGTTTGTCCACACATGTACTCTTTAAAGCCATGAAACTGGACAGGTGTACCCACGGGGGAAGCAGAGCCACAATACAGAAGAGATCCCAGGATGGGATCTTGGGACAGTTGCAAACTAGAAGGGCATCTGGCATAGGGGATTCCGGACCAGCCAGTGAGAAGGAAGAGAACCAGGAAGACAGGCAAAAACATGTCCTTAAGGAAGTGAGAGAGCAGCTGCCCTGTGATGCCAGAGGTATAGTAGGGTGAGGCTTAACCTCCTTGAGGATTGACCCTTGGACTTGGCAATGTGGAATGGCTTGTCAGAGCAATTGTAGGGGAGCTGTGGAGATAAATGCCTTACTGGAGCAGGTTTAATATTGAATGGATGGTGAGGTGTTGGAGACAAGTATAGACAACTCTCAAGTTGTGTTACAAGGGCAATAGGAAAATGGGGTGGTTGAGGGTGCTGGGAGAAGATGTATCTGTAAGTGGGGAGACATTTCTCTAAGATGTGTCCCTTTTGTTTGAGACTCTGTCCAAAAAAAAATGTAAGTTCTGATCATAGCAATCAAATATAAAACAAACAGAAGCCCAGGCTGGAATGCTGTGGCTCAATGTTACATCACTGCAACCCCTGTCTCCCAGGCTCAAGCGACCCTCCCACCTCAGCCTCCTGAGTAGCTGGGACTATAGGTGTGTGCCTTTTTGTATTTTTTGTAGAGATGGGGTCTCTGTATGTTGTCTAGGCTGGTCTCGAACTCCTGGGCTCAAGCAGTCCACCCATCTCAGCCTCCCAAAGTGCTAGGATTACAGGCATGAGCCACTGTGCCTGGCCAGAACTTAAATATTTTTGTGAATGCTGGATTCCTTCTTTTGTTCCTTTTATTAGGGGAATACTGTGAGACTTTTACCAACAAACATTGATTACTGGTAATTGGTTTGAAATAGATTTTATCAGCCAGGCTCGGTAGCTCACGCCTATAACCCCAGCACATTGGGAGGCCAAGGTGGGTGGATCACAAGGTCAAGAGATCTAGACCATCATGGCCAACATAGTGAAACACCGTCTCTACTAAAACTACACAAAATAGCTGGGCGTGATGGTGCGTGCCTGTAGTCCCAGCTACTTGGGAGGCTGAGGCAGGAGAATCGCTTGAACCTGGAAGGTGGAGGTTGCAGTGAGCCGAGATCACGCCATTGCACTCCAGCCTGGCAACAGAGTGAGACTCCGTCTCAAAAAAAAAAAGAAATAGATTTTTTTTTTTTTTTTTTTTTTTTTTAAGACAGTCTAGCTGTGTCACCCAGGCTGGAGTGCGGAGGCACGATCTCGGCTCACTGTAAGCTCTGCCTGCCATGTTCACGCCATTCTCCTGCCTCAGCCTCCCCAGTAGCTGGGACTAACAGGCGCCTGCCACCACACCTGGCTAATTTTTTTGTATTTTTAGTAGAGATCAGGTTTCACCGTGTTAGCCAGCATGTTCTCAATCTCCTGACCTCGTGATCCACCTGCCTCGGCCTCCCAAAGTGCTGGGATGACAGGCGTGAGCCACAGCACCCAGCCCCAAGAAATAGATTTTATCATATTGAGAAAGCTCTTTCTTTTCTTTTTTTTTTTTTTTTTTTTTTGAGACGGAGTCTCGTTCTGTCGCCCAGGCTGGAGTGCAGTGACACGATCTCAGCTCACTGCAAGCTCCGCCTCCCAGGTTCACGCTATTCTCCTGCCTCAGCCTCCCAAGTAGCTGGGACGACAGGCGCCCACCACCACGCCTGGCTAATTTTTTTGTATTTTTAGTAGAGACAGGGTTTCACCGTGTTATCCAGGATGATCTCAATCTCCTGACCTTGTGATCCGCCCACCTCGGCCTCCCAAAGTACTGGGATTGCAGGCGTGAGCCACTGTGCCCGGCCTTCTTTCTTTTCTTTCTTTCTTTCTTGACAGGTTCTCACTCTGTCATCTGTCATCCAGGCTGGAGTGTAGTGGCACAATCATGGCTCACTGCAGCCTCGAACTCCCAGGCTCAGATGATCCTCCTACCTCAGCCTCCCAAGTAGCTGGGACCACAGGCACATGCCACCACACCCACCTGGATAATTTTTGTATTTTTTGTGAAGATGGAGTTTCACCATGTCGCCCAGGCTAGTCTTGAACTCCTAGGCTTAAGAGATCCGCCCACCTCAGCCTCCCAGAGTGCTGGGATTACAGGTGTGAGCCACTGCGCTTGGCCTTTTCTATTTTTAAAGGAGTTTTAATATGAAGTGGGTGTTGTATTTTTACATATGTATTTTTGGACACCAGTGAGATGATCTTATGGCGTTGTTTATATGTATCTTAAAGCTATATAATGAATTAATAATTTCCTAATATGGAACTATCATTGTATACCTGGGATATAACTTACTTGGTTATGAGGAGGTATTCTTTTTTTCTGCAATAATTTATAATTTTTATATTATTTATGCTAACTGAGCATGAAAGATTAGATGGACCATTTCAGACTTCTCTACCTGACCTGTATCATCTGAACAAACTGACCCCTTTTAACATAAACACTGAAAAGGGGAGCAGTCCTAGTTTTTGCTGGCATTGGTCTTAAAGGAGTGCCTTAGCTACTTGGCTCCAGCTCATCCTCTCATCTCTGGATGAGGAGCTGTCAGTGGCCTCTTCAGGACCACCGATTATCAGTAGGTCCCAAGTCGTCTGTATGGGGAATCAGAGGCATATGATTATCAGGCATCATCTGAACAAGGTGTCTATCATAAACTGAGTGTAACAATCCTGTCCCCTAACCCAGGCTTAGTCCTTTTCTAATGTTTCCTCTCCCCACCTCCCTTCTTCTTGTGTCCACAGAGCATGACTTGCTCTTAATAACCTCTTCTAAGGTTGTGACATTATAAGCAGAGGCAGCTGTGTCTGCTGCTTCTCCCCACCCTCCTCTTCTTTTTTGCCTTCTCTGCCTCTCTCACTCTTACCCTCTTTAACAACTCCTGAGATGCACTCAAAGAAATAGGGAGTTTAATCCATTTTGACTCAGGTGCTTGAACTTACTTAGAACGCCTTAGAGATGAGACATCTCAGGAAGCAATTAAGGTTAATTGGAGTTACAGGGGTGGGCCCTGATCTGATAGAATTATTGTTGTCATGAGAAGAAAGCTGGCTCTTAACCACCCTCCCTCCCCCTCCCACCAAAATGTACCAAAAAAGAGGTTGTGTAAGGACACAGTGAGATGGTGGCCACCTACAAGCCACGAAAAGAGACCTCAGAATGGCCTGTGTTGCTGGCACCTTAATCTTGGATTTCCCAAAAAAATGTTGGCTAGGTATGGTGACACACCCCTGTAGTCCCAGCTACTCGGGAGACTGAAGCAGGAGGATCACTGGAGCATCGCTGGAGCCCAGGAATTTGAGGCTGCAGTGAGCTATGACTGTACCACTGCAACTCCAGCCCGGGTGACAGGGCAAGACTCTGTCTCTGGGAAAAAAAAAAAAAAAAGTCAATATTTTCCAAGGTTGGTTTTTTTTTTTTTTTTTGGTTTTCTTTGTTTTTTGCATAGCACCACTTACTTTTTTTTTATTTATATATATATTTTTATTATACTTTAAGTTCTAGGATACATGTGCACAATGTGCAGGTTTGTTACATATGTATACATGTGCCATGTTGGTGTGCTCCACCCATTAACTCATCATTTACATTAGGCATATCTCCTAATGCTATCCCTCCCCCCTACCCCCACCCCACAACAGGCCCCGGTGTGTGATGTTCCCCTTCCTGTGTCCAAGTGTTCTCATTGTTCAGTTCCCACCTATGAGTGAGAACATGCGGTGTTTGGTTTTTTGTCCTTGCAATAGTTTGCTGAGAATGATGGTTTCCAGCTTCGTCCTACAAAGGACATGAACTTGTCATCTTTTATGGCTGCATAGTATTCCATGGTGTATATGTGCCACATTTTCTTAATCCAGTCTATCATTGTTGGACATTTGGGTTGGTTCCAAGTCTTTGCTATTGTGAATAGTACCGCAATAAACATATGTGTGCATGTGTCTTTATGGTAGCATGACTTATAATCCTTTGGGTATATACCCAGTAATGGGATGGCTGGGTCAAATGGTATTTCTAGTTTAGATCCCTGAGGAATCGCCACACTGTCTTCCACAATGGTTGAACTAGTTTACAGTCCCACCAACAGTGTAAAAGTGTTCCTATTTCTCCACATCCTCTCTAGCACCTGTTGTTTCCTGACTTTTTAATGATCACCATTCTAACTGGTGTGAGATGGTATCTCCTTGTGGCTTTGATTTGCATTTCTCTGATGCCCAGTGATGATGAGCATTTTTTCATGTGTCTTTTGGCTGCATAAATGTCTTCTTTTGAGAAGTGTCTGTTCATATCCTTCGCCCACTTGTTGATGGGGCTCTTTGTTTTTTTCTTGTAAATTTGTTTGAGTTCTTTGTAGATTGTGGATATTAGCCCTTTGTCAGATGAGTAGATTGCAAAAATTTTCTCCCATTCTGTAGGTTGCCTGTTCACTCTGATGGTAGTTTCTTTTGCTGTGCAGAAGCTCTTTAGTTTAATTAGATCCCATTTGTCAATTTTGGCTTTTGTTGCCATTGCTTTTGGTGTTTTAGACATGAAGTCCTTGCCCATGCCTATGTCCTGAATGGTATTGCCTAGGTTTTCTTCTAGGGTTTTTATGGTTTTAGGTCTAACATTTAAGTCTTTAATCCATCTTGAATTAATTTTTGTATAAGGTGTAAGGAAGAGATCCAGTTTCAGCTTTCTACCTATGGCTAGCCAAGTTTTCCCAGCACCATTTGTTAAATAGGGAATCCTTTCCCCATTTCTTGTTTTTATAAGGTTTGTCAAAGATCAGATAGTTGTAGATGTGTGGTATTATTTCTGAGGGCTCTGTTCTGTTCCATTGGTCTGTATATCTGTTTTGGTACCAGTACCATGCTGTTTTGGTTACTGTAGCGTTATAGTATAGTTTGAAGTCAGGTACTCCAGCTTTGTTCGTTTGGCTTAGGATTGACTTGGCAACGTGGGCTCTTTTTTGGTTCCGTATGAACTTTACAGTAGTTTTTTCCAATTCTGTGAAGAAAGTCATTGGTAACTTGATGGGGATGGCATTGAATCTATAAATTACCCTGGGCAGTATGGCCATTTTCATGATACTGATTCTTCCTATCCATGAGCATAGAATGTTCTTCCATTTGTTTCTATCCTCTTTTATTTTGTTGAGCAGTGGTTTGTAGCCCTCCTTGAAGAGGTCCTTCACATCCCTTGTAAGTTGGATTCCTAGGTATACCACTTGCTACTTATTAATAAAGCTTTTTTGATGTTGAATATGAGAAATTTGAAAAGGCATATTCTGCATTTTTGTTCTCCTGGTATTTACCTGGGATCATAAAATTTTAGAGAAGATTGCTCTTTTTACTTACCTCCAAACAGATCTTTTGAAGATCTTTGCCAAGGAAAACCTAGTTTTTTAACAAAATATCCTACAGCTGATGTTTCTCATGCTCGTGCCTGGAGATTAATAGGGTATCCCTCATTACTTCATACTGAACGTGAAAGAGGCCTAGCTTTCATCAGGTGGTCCTCTGCCTCAGTGAGCGGTGAGATCATCCGTAAAGACTGTGAAATAGGAAGTGGCTATTGATTTCCCTTCTTAGGTTATATATTAATTCAATATTCTGAATGCCCATTGGATCATAAGTGTTCAATGAATGAATCAATGAGCAACTTAAGGGATTTACAGTTTAAGGGAGCAATTTTATATGAAATTCTTCAGAAAGATTTAATCAGATGGTACCAGCCGCTTAAAATGCAGTTTTATAAATCAGCTCTTTTTCCTCAAGAAACTTAATATTCTTCCATGGTAAAGGCAAAGAAGTTTATGGCATAGTTTTCACTAAGAGAGAATAGCAATATTTGTCACAAAAATGCTTTAAGATTCAAACTTTTAAAAAAAAACTTGGACAGTACAAAATATTGATATATTTTCTATTCAAGTGACTGTTTGTGGTGAAGCCTCTTCTGCACAGTATGATGAACCACATGTGTAGCTCTACTGTATTTTGTAATAAATGGTGAGATTTCCTCATTTTAAATTTTGTTGTGAGTAAAGAATATGTCAAATATCTATAATATGTTTAAATATATGTTTGTGTATTTATAGGTTAAGTATAACATAACATGTTAATATATAGGGCTTTTTTTGTATTTTATCTTTACATACGATGAAGATGACTCAGTCTATTACACTTAATTTTGAGACACAGCATTCTTCTAAAAGTAAACAACTGAAAATTATTTTTATTCTCTAGGTTGTCCTTTGTGGAGGGTCTTCTCGAATCCCAAAGCTACAGCAACTGATTAAAGATCTTTTCCCAGCTGTTGAGCTTCTCAGTTCTATCCCTCCTGATGAAGTGATCCCTATTGGTGCAGCTATAGAAGCAGGAATTCTTATTGGGAAAGAAAACCTGTTGTTGGAAGACTCTCTTATGATAGAGTGTTCAGCCAGAGATATTTTAGTTAAGGTATGTTTAGCTTTTCTATACTTTACATAAAAATAGTAAATTAATTGCCATAAGTTTTTATACATACCATGATGTTACATTAAAACCTTGTATACTGGCAGAGGTTTTAAATTTAGATTTATAATCCTACTTTTAAGGAATGTCTTATATTCTTTTAGTTAATATTTCTCTAATCTCTTAGTTTTTTAGAAAAATAAAAGTTAGGTATACTATTAATCATAAGCTAATATAGATAGAGGTATGTTTCAATATATTTTTAAACAAAGTGAAGTAGGATTAAGGATTATTTCTATTTTCTTCTCTTTGCCTAGTGTCCTGTTTGTCAATAAGGAATATATATCTCATTTATAATGGGAAGTTTTTTTCAATTGTAAAGATAAATACCAAAGAGTATGCACCTTGTTTCCTGCTAACTAGGGTGTGGACGAATCAGGAGCCAGTAGATTCACAGTGCTGTTTCCATCAGGGACTCCTTTGCCAGCTCGAAGACAACACACATTGCAAGCCCCTGGAAGCATATCTTCAGTGTGCCTTGAACTCTATGAGTCTGATGGGAAGAACTCTGCCAAAGAGGAAACCAAGTTTGCACAGGTGAATACATAAAGTTAGACACATTAAACTGTTCAACTTTGCTTTCTGGATTAGATTCAGTTTAATATCTTAATACAAAATGTGTATATATATAAAGGACACCTAATACATTTTTATGAAGGATTTTATGAAGGCTCATTTCTGAAAATGAACACCTGTGTACTCATTTTTGAAAGAGGGAAGAAATAGGCCGTTCTAATTTGAAAGAGTTCTGGGTATTTAGACTGCTTCTCTGTTGTGCTCTTGGCCTACCTTGGTAGTTAGGTAAGTGGAATGGGAGAATTATATTTTTTGGTTCATGCTAAATGCACATTATTGTGTACATTTTATAGATGATTAAGAAGTTGGCCTGTGATAGCAAATACCCTTTATTTTCTTGGTCAAGCTAGGGTTTCTCCTCACGTTGGTTTCATTTCTGAGCCCATGACATTCTCTTCCCATTGTGCCATGCTGCCTCTGAGACAAGATAGGTTTACTTTTTTAAAATACCGCGTGCATATCTTATACTATGTGACCCTCTGTATGCTTTACAAAGAGTGAGTTAGAGCCACGTTATTTACTTAGAAACATGTCTGAGAAATGCAGTTGCATTAAAACACACACACACACACACACACACACACACACACACACACACACGGACTGCAGAACAGTATTTGTATTACAATGCCATTTGTATCTAAAAAAGTCTGGGAGCATGAGTGTGTGTGAGGAGGTAGTATTTGAGTAGGGGTGCATTTTCAGATATCCAGGCATTTATACAGAAAATATCTATAGGTACTTAAACCATATTCCAGAAACTTCACAGTAGGTAAATAAGTTTGAAGGTACCAAGAGGGGTTTTTTGACTTTTGACACTTTATACTGAATTTTTTACAAACAGCACAGGACATGAGCATGAATTACTTTTATAGTAAAAATTAAATATCGGTAACAAAAAATAATGTACTGTTTTTTTTTGTTTGTTTTTTGTTTTGTTTTTTTTTTGAGACGGAGTCTCGCTCTCTCGCCCAGGCCAGAGTGCAGTGGCACGATCTCGGCTCACTGCAAGCTCCGCCTCCCAGGTTCATGCCATTTTCCTGCCTCAGCCTTCTGAGTAGCTGGGACTACAGGCGCCCACCACCACGTTCGTCTAATTTTTTGTATTTTTAGTAGAGACAGGGTTTCACCGTGTTAGCCAGGATGGTCTCGATCTCATGACCTCATGATCCGCCTGCCTCGGCCTCCCAAAGCAGTATTGTTTTTTAAAAAATATACGCACATTCAGAGAAGTCCAGAAGCAGACTAAAAATGCCTAGCTTTTTTGAGAAGACAGGGTGTTTATTAGTGATGAGATATCGTGTGTGTACGTGTACGTGTGTGTGTGTGTGTGTGTGTAAAGAGATACATATTTTAGCTCACGTATTTATTTTAATTTTTTTTTTTAAGACGGCATCTTGCTCTGTCACCTAGGCCAGAGTGCAGTGGCATGATTTCAGCTCACTGCAACCTCCACCTCCCGGGTTCAACTGATTCTCCTGCCTCAGCCTCCTGAGTAGCTGGGACTACAGGCATGCACCACCACGCCTGGCTAATATTTGTATTTTTAGTAGAGACAGTTTCACTATGTTGACCAGGCTGGTCTCAAACTCCTGACCTCAGGTGATCTGCCTGCCTCAGCCTCCCAAACTGCTGGGATTACAGGCATGAGCCACCACGCCTGGCCACATATTTATTTTCTAATTCCAACAAAAGAGTAATGAAAACACACACATGCATAACATGCCTGGGCTGCACCTCAGACTTACCAACTTGGAATCTATTGGTAAAGTTTTAAAAGCGCTTCCACATGAATTGGTTTGTGTGTGTCTAAGAACCTTCCCATGCACCAGGTTTTTGAACTCAGATGGCAGTCCTAGTATTTCCTTAGCTCTTCTCTCACAGTTCCGTTACCTTTTTCTTCACATCCTCTCTGAGACTCCATAGCTGCTGCCACTATATCCTAACTTAAAGATGCCAGGAGGAGCATTAGCCACGTAACACTGAATTTGGAAGAGAATCTTTCAGAGTTCCCATCTGTTCTAACCTTATTTTACAAATGAGTAAAACGAGGTACTTAGTAACTTACCTAAGGTTATTAAACTAGAGTTTGGCAAAGCCTAAAGTCACTGCAGAACTCCAAATCTGGTTTCTTGATATACCATTCTTTAGGAAACTGAGGAATTTTATAGTAAATTCATTACCATCTCTTACTTACAAATATAATCTTAGTTGTACAAAAGAGTTTGCCATGTTTGTAAGTAGGTGATTTTCCAAATGTATTTAAAATGCTTGATTTTTTTTTTTTAAGTATATATAGAAAGCTAGCCAAATTATAATTTGCGTGTTACTGGGAATGGCTTACTTACCAAAAAAGAAAAGTAGCCTTTATTTTCCAAGATTAATAGTACATCTTAGAAACAATGATTTTAATCTAGGACATGACATTTAGAAGGGACAAATGCATTAGTTATCTTATATGCCCTCCTTCTGAAGGAGACATTTCAAGTTAACAAAGCTTCACTCCTATTCTCTGAATTCTGATTCAGTGGTAGGAGAATTGAAAACTGCCCTATTTTAAAAAGGTTTGTTTCAGTGATAAATAAGCTTTGGTCCTTTGCAATAATTGATACATCAGTTCATTTATGTAAAGATGCTGAATTCTCTTCATATTGTTCTTGTATAAACAGGTTGTACTCCAGGATTTAGATAAAAAAGAAAATGGATTACGTGATATATTAGCTGTTCTTACTATGAAAAGGTAAAAAATTAAACTTCTGTTGTTAAGAAAATTCAATTTGATACTTGTCCATTTTTTGAGTTTATTGATTTTTTTATTGTCATTCTAGAAAAAACATTAAAAACCTACAGAGGTTTTTATCAGTGAATTACATTTTTTGCCCCCAAAATTACTGTATTTTACAAAGAAAAGTATATCTCAAGTCATTTGCATCTTGAATATTTTAGGAACTCTTTATTTTGGCTATCATCAACCTAAGAAACTGATCTGTGCTCATTTGAGATGTAATTTATCAATTTCTAGTATAATTTTCTAAGGTTTATATAACTGTTACTGTTTGCCCTATGAAAGGGTAAGTTTCTTTATTGCTGCAGAAAATCTGTAAGAAAAAAATGTACTAATTAAATTCAGCTATTGCCATTTTCCTAACCACAAGCTATCCATATCACTACGTATTACAAGTAAATCCTTTCCAAATGAAACTTAAAAGACAACTTACTCCATAAACGATACTTAGCAAGAATATAGAATTCATCAGGGTGAGTTTGCCTTGGCCTAGGCTTGAAAATAGCATGGTGCATCTGGAGCTTATATAAAGTCTTAAACCTAAGATGTTTGTCATCATGGGTTTTCAAGAAATAACAACCATGATCTTAGTGGTCTGGAAGGAAGTTCCTAAGAACAACTAGCTAAATATAACATATGACACTTACTAAATTTAGAGACACTGAGATTGTGTTTATTCTTTACATTAATATCCTTCTTTTGAAAATTAAAATTAACCCTTGTTTACTGAAAGCCCTCAACTAACTTGTTACAGACTTTATGTTTTTATAAAATGAGCTTGTGCAATGTTCTTTATTTTTTTGTCTGTTTAGGGATGGATCTTTACATGTGACATGCACAGATCAAGAAACTGGAAAATGTGAAGCAATCTCTATTGAGATAGCATCTTAGTGTTTTAGAGAAATCAAGAATTTTTAAAAACAAGAATATCAACATTTGGTTTTGTGTATAAGTGCTGTTTGTATTAAAATACTTTTTCAATAAACTGTATAAACTATGTTTTATTAAACTACAATATATCAGTAAGTGTTGCAACCCTTCTTTGTTTTTGACGTACAGTAACCTCTTATTACTGGGAAATACAAGGAAGTTTTTTTTTTTTATCATGAAGCTGTTTAGAATTAAACTGAGTTGGTTGAAAGAATTTTCTATAACATTTAATTTGTAAAAGTCTTCTATTGATTCTTGTTAGATAACCAAGAGAACAATTAAAAGTCATTGACATTAATTGAAAAAAATTTCAGGACCATATAGAAAGATGCCTTTTTTTGTTTGTTTTTGTTTTTAGAGACAGGATTTTGCACTGCCACCGAGGCTCAAGTGCAGTGGTGGGATCATATCTCACAGCAGCCTCGAACTGCTGGGCTCAAGCAGTCTTCCTGCCTTAGCCTCCCAGGTAGCCGGGACTACAGATGTGCATCATCACACCTGGCAAATTTTTTTTTTTTTTTTTTTTTTTTTTTTTTTTGGAGAGACGGGTCTTGCTATGTTGCCCAGGATGGTCCCAAACTGCTGGTCTCAAGCAGTCCTCCCGCCTTAGCCCCACAAAGTGCTGGGATTACAGGCATAAGCGACAGCCATTTTTTAAGTAAACTGATAAACTCAACAACTAGGAGAGGGGCTTTTACTTTTTACAGTTTTGTTTAGTTTATTTCTTTTCTTCCAACAAACATGTTTTTCTTTTGAAATTAAAAGATCTCTTTAGGGCTGGGCACGGTGGCTTACACCTGTAATTCCAGCACTTTGGGAGGCAGAGATGGGAGGATCACTTGAGGTTAGGAGTTCCAGACCAGCCTGGCCAACGTGGTGAAACCCCATCTCTACTAAAAATACAAAAAATTAGTTGGACGTGGTGGTGTGCACCTGTAGTCTTAGCAACTCCGGAGACTGAATCCCTTGAACCCAGGAGGCAGAGGTTGCAGTGAGCCGAGATCACGCCACTGCACTGCAGCCTGGGTGACAGAGTGAGACTCCATCTCAAAAAAAGAAAAAAAAAATCTCTTTAGTTTTAAGAGAAGGCTAGCCACATTCTGTTTACCAGAGAATATTCACTAGAGCCCTGAGATCCTCAGTGGGTTCCAGTGAAAACTTATTCATGTTGGCTGCTATGGAGTTAGTTGGTAGTACCCTTCTAAAAGTTTTTAAAGATCCAGAAACCAAACTTAAATTTTTTCATCATTATTTTGCATCAAATTATTGACAGAACCATGAAGAGAATTCAGATATGATTTTAAGTCCACAGAGTCTTTAAATACAGAAGCAGCTTTAAAGGTGTACTCTTTGTCCTAAGTTATTAGTTATTTCTTAGGATCTTTTTCCAAAGTCATAGAAAATTTGAAATAAAAGTTATTTTGGTATAAGCAATTCAGTGGCTTCAGAACATAGGAAAACACCAACTGAACTAGTTCTACTGCTAGGTCTACATGCTTTCAATTATGCTTTGAAAAACTGTTTTAGGATTTTATTTTGTGGTTATTGTTAGCTTTTAAAATAGATCTGGGGTGCCAAACTATGGCCAGTGAGTCAGATCTATCTCACCCCTGTTTTCGTAGATAAAATTTTATTAGCACACAGTCACACTCATTGTATATGGGCTGGCTGTGGCGGTTTTCACATTACAGTGGCAGAGATGAATAGTTGCACAAAGGCTGTGTGGCCCACAAAGCTTAAAATATTTACTGTCTGGCCTTCTATATAAAAAATTTGACACCTAAAGTACATTATTGAAACTTACAGAATAAAATAACTTCTTCTAAAGTTTTCTGCCATATTTATGTAATGCTTTACTTATTGGCTCCTTTCTCCACTAGATTATTAAGCATTGTGAGAGCAGATACTCTCAGTCTTAGTCACCATTTTGCCTCGGCCCCTACAACAGTACGTGAGCATAGTGGGTGTTCATAAGTGCTTATCAAATAAATGAATTATGTGGAAGAAAAAATAATGTCATCTTTGTATGCTACAGGACAATGGCCAGTGAGTAGTACATCTGTTGTGTATTTTATGGTTTGTTTAGAAACATAGGGAAGGAAAGGAATAGCACTGCTGACTTTATTGGTCAGCTTTGCATGTTTGTTTGTTTGTTTTCCCCTAGACTTATCAAATTTGAAATTGTCATCAATAAGTCCTCTACTGCCTAATGAAATTCTTCCACATTTTTTCGTACCCTCAGGTGATAAGTTTTTTCCTTGTGAATTTTTGAAAGATTTGCTGACAAAATTTTCTAGTGTTTTTTTATTTTTCAAGGTGAAAATAGCTTTAAATTTTTTGTTTGTAAGAATGATACATAGTCAATATAAAACTCAAATTCCAAAAGAAAAAAATATAAAACATACTTTATTCTACCATCCAGAATAGTAACTATAAAGATTTTTGGTGAGTACCTTGATAATCTTTTCATGTACATCCTAGTTATCTTTGTTATATCATATGTATGTCATAGCAAAGATAATTGGGATGTACATGAGATACATGCAATTTAAATATACTCATGAAATGTAAATATATTTCATGAAGTTTAAATATGTATATATTTAAATGTGGGGAAAGTAGTCAAGTAAGTGAAGTATTACATAAATATGGAAGAAAAGTTTTGAAGAAGTCATTTTATTTTGGAAGTTTCAATAATCAATATTTGGAAGTTTATATAAAAAACTCGGGTCAAGTTTTTTATATAAAAGGCCAGATAGTAAATATATACATATTTAAACTTAAACACTTTTACCACTAAAAGGTTATGTCAAATTATAGTTTTGCCTATTTACATCTGACATTGTCTGAAGAACAGAGCCAAATATAAAAATAGGAAGAAATACCTATGATGTGAAAGTCTTGGAACGTGTCTTAGTTTGGACTGCTATAATAAAGTACCATAGTCTGGGGGGTGGCTTGTAAACATCAGAAATGTATCATAGTTCTGGAGGCTGGAAGTCAGATCGGGTGCTGGACCAGGCTGGAAGCGGGGCCGGGTTCTGATGAGGGCTCCCTTTTGGGTTGCCAGCTATCCTTATAACCTCACACGGAGGATAGAGGGCGAGATAGCTCTGAAGGGTCCCTCTTGTAAGGGTGTCAGTCCCATGCATGCAGCCTCCCCCTTCATGATCTAATCACCTCCCAAAGGCCCCACCTCCCAATACCATCACTTTGGGGGCGAGGATTTCAACACTGGAATTTTTCAGAGATGCAAACGTTCAGTCCTTAACAGGAGGCCACAAAATATTCATCACAAACTGAAAGCTTTTATATGTGTAAGAATTCTTAAAAGTATCCTAGCATAAAAGTTCTATGGGAAAAATCACAATATCTAAAATGATAATGAGTGACCATATAATACTGTTATTTGCTTTAATTCATTATCTCATTTTAAAATTTTGATCTCATCACAATTCCACGAGTAGTTGTACTATGTAGAGAGTAATATGGCATTGGTTATTTCTGTTTTCCAGATAATAGATTCACAGCAGTTAAATAAATTATCCAAGGTCTCACAGTGAATAAATGGTGGATTTTGAACTAACATTCAGATGCTTATTTTGTAAACTTAATTTTTCTTGACTGCTTACTATTTTAAGCACATTACATGGATTATTTCATTTAAATTCACATTCTTAATCTAGTGTTCATTGTACGATTCTTTGCCTCTCAGAAGAGAACGTTTATTTCAGTAGAAGAGAAGACACTCCAGAAATCATGTGGTCTTTGTGAAAAAAATACTGGGAAAGGGTCATGATTCTCTACTTTTCCCTTGAGGACCCTGGTGTGTGTCTCTCAGTTGCTTTTTATTTCTCTCTCCATTTATAGCCAGGATTTACCAACACCCTCAAACATTTTAGTCCCAGGACCCCTTTATAGTCTTAAAAATAACATGTTGAGAACCCATAGAGCTTTTGTTATATATACATAAAATGTAGTTATATAACTATATACATAGTTACCATATGGAAATTAAAACCAATTTTAAAAATTATTTCTAAGTAATAAAGTTAATATGAATAACTTTTTATGAGAATTTTTCTAAGACAAAAAATTAGTGGCAAGGGTGGTATCTGGGGTTTTATTTTTTGTTTTTTGTCTTGAGACAGGGTCTTGCTCTGTTGCCCAGGCTGTAATGTAGTGGTTTGATCATAGCTCACTACACCCTCAAACTCCTGGGCTCAAGCGATCCTCCCACCTCAGCTTCCTGAGTAGCTGGGACCACAGGCATGTGCCACCACGCCCAGCTAATTTTTTAGTAGGGTTGCCCTGGCTGGTCTCAAGCAATTCTCCTGCCTCAGCCTCCCAAAGTGCCAAGATTATACGTGCGAGCCACTTTGCCTAGCCAAAAGCAGTATTTTGTATTTTTTCAAATCTCTTTAATGTCTGGCTTAATAGGAGATAGCTATGTTCTGGTACCTGCGTCTTCGTTCAATGTGTTGCAATATTCAAATTGTGTAACCTCTAGAAAATTCCACTATGTACTCATGAGCGAAGGAAGGCAGAGAACATGTTGGTCTGAAAATAGTTTTGCGCTCATGAACCCTGTGAAGAGTCTTCGGGTCCCAATTACCATACTTAGAGAATTGCTGCTCTAGATAGTAAACACGGTGATGAATGTTGAACAGACAGGGCCTCATCTATGCGCTGGAATGGATGGGATTCAAGACACGAAACGAAACACTGGATTTACAAAATAGTGCGATGCATTCATTATGTAAGTTTTTACTGAAACTAATCAAGACCAAAGAACAAAAACCCGACAAGATAATTGCAAATTTTGATGAGTGCTTTTTAAGGATGCAAAGTAGGGCTAAAGAATGAGGTAACATGCGAGGCCTCTGTCAATAGGTGGTGTTTAAGCTGAGACCCAAGTGATCTGAAGGTAGCCATGTGAGGAGGGGAAGGAGCCTGTCCTCTGAACCGGAAAGTAATTTACAGCTGCCTTCAGTGATTTGCTTTATCCGCTGCTCCTGTCACTAGGAAGTCAGCTCCATGAGGACTGGGTCTTTTTCCTTTCTCATCCACTGCTATATTCCCAGCACCTATCAGGTGCCTGGCACATAGGAGATGCACAGTAAAAGATTTCTGGGTGAGTGGGGCCGGGGAAAGGCCTGGAAAATGAGTAAAGGGGAGAGTGGCACCAAGTGAGGTGAGACAGGATTCCCATCACTGGAGGCCCTGCCGGCCATCTGGAGGTTTGAGTTTTATTCTGAATGCTGGGAAGTTCAGAAGTGTATTTTTCTGGATATGTTCAATTTGAGATGTTTGTGCAACACCTAAGGGCATATGTCCATTAGGCACTGTGGATATTCTAGCCTGGAATTCAGGCAGAGGCCAGGGCCGGAGACGACAAGTGAGGCATCTTGTGTGTCAAGATGCTATTTAAATCCATGGGAATTGGGGCAGTCACATAGGGAGAGGGCGGAAAAGAAATGCAGTCCCAGGGCTACAGTCCCTTCTCTGAGGAACCCAGGTTGGACTGAGGAAAAGGAGCCAAAAAGGATTCAAGAGTGGCCAGTGAGTAGCGATGGCCGCTCCTTGGTGGGCTCTGAAAACATACAGGAGAGGTAATGAATACAGGGGCCGGTTAGGACGGGAGGCTGTATCCAAGTCTGAAGGCATAATCCTAGATAGACTAAGCCTTAAAGGGCCTGGATGCTCTTCCAGGTGATAGGGTTGGACAGGGCCTTTTATTCCTTATCTCAAGGTAATGAGATATGGAATAAAAAATTTACTAAGGACTCAAATCTTAGAAACATGTCTGAGAAATGCAGTTGCATTGAAACACACACGGACTGCGGAACAGTATTTGTATTATGATGCCGTTTGTAGCTAAATAAAGTCTGGGAGCATGAGTGTGTGTGAGGAAGTGGTGTTTCCCATCGTAGAAAATGATTAAATATTTAAAAACGAGAAGTTAAAAAGAAAATCACTCCGAAAAGGCTATTTCGTTATTTTCCTATACATTTTTTTCTTCCATAGTTAAAACTGTATTTCAGGGGGATTTGTTTTGGTTTTGCTGAATACTAAAAGCTTCATGAACACCTTTTTAAGACGGCTAGACAGTATTTCATAATGGAATCAAATAATTAACTATTCCTTTAATGGTCTGCGTTCATTTCCAGTATTTCAAATTTATACATACTGCTTTGAAACGTTTATGTAATTTTTTACATGAATTCTTTTAAGTCCTTAGGAGATATCAAATGGCTTTCTGCCAGTTTTCGTTATTTGCTCTAAGATTTCTGCTTTACGTTGTTTAGAACAATCATGGATGCAGCGTCAAGAATGGGTGGGGGAGGGGGGTGGAGACCAGGTGGGAGGCCCCTGGAGTCGTCCTGCAGCTTCCTTACTAACGTGTCCTCCTCCTCCCGGCCCCCACCCGCCAGCAGGCCGAGCTCAGGAGCTTGGCAACAACATGGGAGGGGAGCTCGGGTCCCCTTACAGACCTACCCAATCCCAATTTACATCAAAGTTGAGCCCAGGAGGTCGAGTCTGCAGTGAGCCGTAATCGCGCCACTGCACTCCAGCCTGGGTGACAGAGTGAGACCTCATCTCTTAAAAAATTCCAAGTCCAGCTCCCCCACCCCCGACGATTCGTAAGCCCCTTTAAGTGAGAAGCACTGATGTGGACCGGTGGTTTCCGCTGTGCCGCACATTAGGATCAGCTGGGAGCTGGACAGCACAGGCCACATCCCACACCAGTCGGAATCCCGGCAACTGCCCCAAGCCAGCGGAACCTCTCCAGCCATGCCCACGTGCAGCCGCTTCCGAAGCCCGGAGCTCTAGAGGGAGCGGTGTCGGGGGGAGCCCAACCATGGCCCGCGGGGCTGCGGTGGCTGCGGAACCGTACCCGACAGGCAGCGTCCCCGGCTCCCTAGGTCCCCGCTGCCCGTGTCGGATCTCGCAGTGTGCGAGTGCTGCCGAAGTAAGACGTCTCCAAAGCGCAAAGGCCTGGCCGACGTCTTCCCGAGTGAAGGCGCCAAACGGGCCTGGCGAAGGGAAGGGGGCGCCGGACACTGCCGAGGATCTGGGAGCACACGCGCTCGCCCCGCCCCGCTCCTCGCGCTTGGGGCCAGGCCTAGCCGTGGGGCGCAGGCGCGCTGGCCGCCGCGGCGGGGGGGGGGGGGGGGGGGGGTCGGCCGCCAGTGACGTCAGGACGCCGTGCGGGTTCCGTCCCCCCACAAGCCCCGGCCCCCAAGTCCCGCGCGGGCCGGCCAGGGGCGGGGCGTCGGGCCAGCTGAGCTATCCCGTCAGACCGCGCCAGTTTGAATGAAAGCTCTACAAGATGGCGGCGGTCGGGGCCGAGCGGCGAGGAGGTGAGGCTGGAGCGCGGCCCCCTCGCCTTCCCTGTTCCCAGGCAAGCTCCCAAGGCCCGGGCGGCGGGGCCGTCCCGCGGGCCAGCCAGACGGCGACGTGGCGGTTCCCCGCCCGCCGCGACCCCAACTCCGGGACGCACGCTGCGGACGCCTACCCTCCCCCAGGCCGCTGACCCGCCTCCCTGCCCGGCCGGCTCCCGCCGCGGAGGTGGGCACTGTCCGAGCCTGGGGCGATTCGGATGCGGAGCGTAGCCTCTCCGCCCGCTCGGCCCGGCCCCCTCCGCGTCTCCCGTGGCGGCCTCGGGCTTCGAGGCCGCTCCCCGGCGGTCCCCGGTTGGAGGTCCGGGGGGCACGGCTGCGACTGGCTCCTTTGTGGTGGTTCGAGCGCGGCGTGCGGCATGCGCCCGGGCCTTTGAAGTGGGAGGCGGGAAGCGACGCCCGCCGGCGTGAACATGACCTTAATTATCAGAGGGGGAGAGTAAATCGGGGCGCCTGTGATAAGCGAGGAATCCCCCCCAAGGCGGACACGCTAGGAGGTTGAGTGCCTCGTTGGAGAATCGCCCAGAAAGTGGGTATTTGAGGTTGCAGCCTCTGGCTTACGGTAACTCTTTCACCCACCGGGAGCTTGGTGTTATTTCTGTGGACGCTGGGGAATTGGGCACCGGGGAACTGGGCACCGAGCGCGCGTGGGTGTGGGCGTCGGGGGGTGTTGGTGTCGCGCACGCTTTGAGAGCCTGGAACTTTTCCGTGCGTTCCGGAATGTAAAGGTGTTTTCAAGCTCGTCTCCTCTCCGCTGGGATTATGACCTCATTATCCCTGAATTTTTCTTCTTGGAGAATGTCAGGGGTTACTGTGAACCGGCGGAAGGTGTTTGTGATGGTCATGAACTATTTAATTTTGTCAGTGCAATCTTTTTCTGCATTACTGGAGACTGTCGAGAGATTGTCTTTTTTTTTTTAACCACGTGTTTGCAGTTTTTCATGTTCACTTTTTTTTTTTTTTTAATTTTCAAAGAGCATTTCCTTTGCGGGTTGTGTTTTGAATCCTCAACTAGATAAAAATGTTTAGGAAAAGCACCCAAACACACCTTGGGTAGATAAGAGGAACCTCCTTTATACGTGATCCCCTTAATGAGGTCAGCTTAACACAAAACGTTCTTTAGTTTTTGTAGATGGAAGGGACTTATGGGGTCATTTCTCTCCCATCACTGTCCTACCCCCACACGACCACTACAAAGCCAATCAGCCTCTTCCCCAACGTTTTCTGGAGGAAAATACCTTTGTCTTTACTGCTTTAGGATGGAATCGTTTGCAGCCAGTGAGATGGTAGAAATTATGCTTAAGGGTTTCTGACAATGAAGCCTCTGTGTGAGGTGGGGAGGATGAGGAAAGGGTGCCGGAAAAGTTATTGCCACTAACAAGTGTTCTCCCTTCCCTGAAATTACCTCAAAACGCAAAAGGTGATCGCAACTACCTTGGAGAGCTACCAAGTAAAGCTTGAGTTTACTGATAGATTTTGTTTGGTAACACCAGTTTTCTCCATTTTTTTCCAGTGAATCTGACAGCCAAAAAGATTGAGACCTCACTAAAGTCACATAGCTCGGTGACCGAGCGATGGGTAGTGCAGAGGACTTTTGATTTTGTCAAGTGCTTACCATGACACTAGCCCTAACAACATGTTTGTTCCATTTTCCTAAACGTGTTAATTTACACTTTAAATTCAGTGTGGTAACATGCTGCTTACAGAAATTTGCGGGTGAAATCTCCTGGAACATAATTAGTTTCTGGCTTCTGGAGGGTTGATGATGAGTATGTCTAATTTTCTTTGAGTTTAGTACATGGCTTATGTAAATTGAACACCGTTTTAAAAGTTTGGCTTTAAAAACAGTACAGTCCATAAGTATTACAAAATATCGATATACTCTTCATTTTTTTAATAACTGGAGTTTATTCACCTTGGTGATAATATATTGCAGTATGGGTAAAATAATAAGTGGAATTAAAGCTTCATGCAACATTTCAAAGAGAAAACTAACATATAATGAGTTTGTAACCGTAGAAATATATTTTAATTAGATTTCAGTTCGTTTTGTCCAGTTAAAAAAAATGAAAGTTACGTGTTAACAAATTATAAGATTGTTTTAAAGTATATTTTAGATATGTTTTTAAGAATAAGTGTCCTAGAGATTTACATTTTATTAAAATAGTGATTGTAGTCTATGTAGAATACAATGAAAGTAAAAAACATTATCTCTGTTGACCTGCATCTGTATATAATCTTAAAAAAGCTTACAGACATGAAACATTTTCAAGTGATTTAATGGAAATTAACTGATGTCAGTTAAACGTAGTGGAATAGAAATCCATGAGAAAATCCAAGAACACCAATTTAACAAAATAGTTCCTTAATGTTTAACTTTTTCTTGAAGACATGTAACTGGTTTCTTGTCGTAGGAATTTTTAGTCTAAAATTGCCAGTTGAAAGATGGGGAATAGAGGTTTTAAGTTTCTCTTTTTTGTTTTAATTGAATAGCTATTTCATTAGTAAAGAATTCTATTTTCTTATTGTAGCTTGGTGTGTGCCTTGCCTAGTTTCACTTGATACTCTTCAGGAATTATGTAGAAAAGAAAAGCTCACATGTAAATCGATTGGAATCACCAAAAGGAATCTAAACAATTATGAGGTGGAATACTTGTGTGACTACAAGGTAGTAAAGGTAAGGCAAATATCTAGCCCCTTACAAGAGACCTAATCAGACTTCAGTATTTCGTATTTCTGTAACATAAAAAGAACATTAAAAGAAAAGCTCTTCTTAATGTTTAAAATTCTAAGGCATGATGAATTTATATGTCCTATCATCTGTGTTGCCAAATAGCATTGAGAGGATTTTGAAGCATAAAGTGTTCTTGCATTAGAATATTTTCAGGTGCTCATATCCCTCTACATCCAACTCTTGATTATCTCCGTGTGGGTTACCAGAGCGTATGTTTGATCTCCAATTGTCTTTCGTTTTGTTCGTGGATCGTATTTCCCCACTATCACCTGAAATGAACCTACCATTTCAAACCAATTTTAGTGTTACTGACTCTCAAGAACATCACCATTTGCATTTCCTGCCATCTTGTCACACTCCAGATTTAGTCAGGTTCTAGGTTATAATAGAACGGCCTGGATTGCAAAGTCATTTCCAGCTTTTGTTTAGTACCTTAGGACTTAAGCAAACTCGTTTCACTTCTCTAAGCCTTCCTTTATTGCTCTTAAAAAACGGCAGAGTTGTTCTCAAAAGATTTTTTGATCTAAACTTTATATTTTTGAGTAATTCGTCTGTCTATAGCCTACCTCACTTTCCAAGAACTGTTTTGGTCATTAATCTACCAAATCTATCAGATAAGTGAATCAGGAATCTTGTTTAAGTCTTTATTTTCCTCCTTCATCTTCTATATTGAATCAGTCACTAAATCCCATTCTTTCAAGTTCTTTAGTATCACTGCCTTCCCTGGTCAGTGGGATCTTATGCCCATGCATCTCACCTGCACTCTCAGCATCCTTCAGCCCCTGAAACAGCCCCAGTCATCTGCCATCTCGGTTTATAAGCTATGGACTGACCAGTCCAGCTGAGAATATTATACAATCATGCATATCAGCCCCATTATAACTTATTTCTTTTCTCACACTGCTCAGTTCTACCCGACAAGCTTTTTATCTTGCTTGCTTTTCCCATTCTTGTCAGCAGGTTTTCCAACTTGTATTACTTTTCTGGGTTTCTTACTCTATCCATTTCTCATTTTCTGCTGAAGACCTCCTACCTCAATGAAAAATAGGATCTTTCATTTGTAAACTCTCAACTTACCTTCACCACCAGCTGTTCCCACTTATTCTTACTTCCAGAGGTGTCACCATTTTTCTTTTTTCTTCCTATCTACCCCCTATAGGAGTTTTTTTTTTTTTTTTTTTTTTTTTTTTTTAAAGGCCCAGAGTCTCGCTCTTGTTGCCCAGGCTGGAGTGCAGTGGTGCGATCTCAGCTCACTGCAACCTCCACCTCCTGGGTTCCAGCGATTCTCCTGTCTCAGCCTCCTGAGTAGCTGGGACCACAGGTGCCCGCCACCATGCCCAGCTAATTTTTGTATTTTTTAGTAGAGATGGGGTTTCACCATGTTGGCCAGGCTGGTCTCAAACTCGTGACCTCAGGATCTGCCCGCCTTGGCCTCCCAAAGTGCTGGGATTACAGGCGTGAGCCACTGCACCCGGCCAGACTTTTTTTCTTCTCTGATGTCTTGTTTACATCAAGCTCTCTTTTTTTACTGATATATCTCAGTCAGTAAACACATTCAGATCTTCCCTAACCTTCAGAGATTTTCTTTGGCCTTGCCTCTCCACTCATGCAAGTGTTTTCTGTCTTTTTCTACTACTGCATGTCCCATTAATTTTTTTAACAGCTTTGTTGAGATATAATTCACATGCTATCATACAACTCACCTATTTAAAGTGTACAATTCAGATTTTGTAAACCAGGCACGGTGGCTCACGCCTGTAATCCTAGCACTTTGGAGGGCCAAGGCGGGCAGATCACTCGAGGTCAGGAGTTTGAGACCAGCCTGGCCAACATAGTGAAACCCCGTCTCTACTAAAAATACAAAAATTAGCCCGGCATGGTGGCGGGCCCCTGTAATCCCAGCTACTCGGGAGGCTGAGGCAGGAGAATTGCTTGAACTCCAGAGGTGGAGGTTGCAGTGAGTTGAGATCACCCCTCTGCACTCCAGCCTGGGCAACAGAGCGAGACTCAGTCTCAAAAAAAAAAAAAAAAAAAAAAAAAAAATTCCCACAGATTTTCTAGTATACTTTAGGAGTCAGTTTTAGAACACTTTTCATTATCCCAAAAAGAAACAGTAAACCCCTTAGCTACCACCTGTTACCCCCAGACTTCCTCAGTTACCCTTCTACCTCCAGCCCTAGGGCAGCCACTACATCTGTCTGTCCATTTGCCTGGTTGGACATTTCATATAAAAGGAATCATACCATATGTGGTCCTTTGTGATTGGCCCCTTTCACTCAGCGTGTTTTTAAGGTTCATTCATGTTGTAAAATATATCAATACTTCATTCCTTCTTATTGCCAAATAATATTTCATTGTATGGATATATCACATTTAACTTATTCATCACTTCGTGGACATTTGAGTTGTTTCCATTTTCGGACTATTATAAATAAGGCTGTTATGCACATTCGCCTACAGGGTTCTGTGTGGACATAAGTTTTCATGGTTCTTGGGTATATACCGAGGAGTGGAATTGCTGGGTCATATGGTGACTCTGTGTTTAACTGTTTGAGGAACTGCCAGACTCTTTTCCAAAGCACTGCATTTTACATTTCCACCAGCAGTGTATGAGTTTCAGTTCTTCACATCCTGGCCAAAACATGATGTTATCTGACTTTTTGATGATAGTTTTCCTAGTAGGTTTGAAGTAGCATCTCATTGTGGTTTTGATTTGTATTTTTCTGACTAATGATACCGAGCATCTCCTGTGCCTATTGGCCATTTGTATATCTTTGGAGAAATGTCTGTTCAGTTCCTTTGCGCATTTTAAAAATTGGATTGTCTGTTTATTCTTGTAATCATACTTCATATAGTCTGGATACAAATCCCTTATTAGTATGTGATTTGCAAAAATTTTCTCCCATTCTGTGAGTTGTCTTTCCACTTCCCATTAGCTTTTTAACCCACCTTATTCTGACTTGTGCCCCTCAGTGACCTTTTAGTTGTCAGATTTGAAGACCTTGCATCTTATTCAACTTTTCCCCATTTAACACTGTTGGCTACCTTTTCCTCTTTGAAACTCTCGTCTATGGAGAAATTGTCTAGGTTTAACATTTGCCTCTTATTTATAAGTTGTGTGATCTTCAGCAAGTTACTTAGCCTTTCTGTCTTTCAGTTTCTTCATCTTTGAAACAAGGATCATTATTGTACTATTCTCACAGGGTGTTACTAGCATTAAATGAGTTAATATAGATAGAATGCGTGGAACAAAGGCCAGCGTGGTAATTATACTATGTGAGTGCTTACTGTGATTATTGTTACCTCTATTCCTACTTCTTTTCCACCTGTTTTTCTTACTGTTCTTTATGAACCTCCTTTACTATCTCTTATCTCTCCTCTGAAATGTTGATAGTCTTCAAGGCCCTGTTCTTGGCCTTCTCACCTTGTAGTTGCTCTGTAGGCAGCCTCTTTCCCAGTGGTTTCTACTTGTATGTGTTTGGCTCATTCAATCTTTCTGAGGCCTTGAGCCCTTTCTGGGCTTCATTGCAAACTGGATACCCTACAGGTATCCAAGTTCACATTCAAAACTGCACCTATTTTCCTCCTTCATACCTGGATTTTGCACTAGTGTTCCCTATCTTGGTTAACAGAAACATAATTCTCCCACTTACCTAACCTCATGATTGCATATATCTTTAATTCTTTGTTTCTTTTTACTCTCTAAATCTAATGGGTTATCATATTATGTTATCTCTATCTCTCTGTCCTTTCCTGTTCATTCCGGCTGTGCTTTCACAGAGAGAATTAGTAATAGTTACTTACGGGTCTGTGCTTACATTAAGGGAGCTACCAAGATTCTTGTGTGGAATCCTGAGTGTTGTAGTTCAGTTTCAGATCATTTTTGCTGTTTAGTTTCTTCTTAGTCTTTCTCATCAGTTCATCCCTTTTCTTGCTTCGGAATAAGTGACCTTCCTTTGCTCTCTTATGTCCTCAATACCCCACATACATCCCCCATTTCTTCTGTCTGGCACAGATATTGAATCTCTAAGCCAGCATTACTTCAGCATACCTCTGCCTTTTTTCTTCTCTTTCTCTTTCTTTTACAAATTCAGAGTAGGTGAAGGATCTTATGACCTTGTCCTTTTCTTGTGTGACCACCTTCACTTAGCTCATGAAAGATACTGTCTCAATACCATAGTCTACCGTGCCATTATAGTTGTTTCTTAAACCTAGCTCTGATTGCATTCAAGCCTTGCTTTAGACCTTTTCATGGTTCCCTATTTACCAGTCTCATCTGAGACATGTTAGCATAGGACCAAGGTTCTTTATCTTCTGGCCACCTGCCACCTTTCCAGCCTCATCTCTTGTCATATATCCTATTTTCTGAAATTGAAATATGTATAGATCATTTCATTTAGCTAAGATGTACTGAGCACCTGTTATGAGCTAGGCACTGTTCTAAGCATTGGAAACATAGCTGAAGAACAGACCCAGCTTATATTCTAATGCCTTGAACATATCATGCACTTTTGTGTCCCCTTTCCTCATCCATTTCCCTCTTCAGAATACTACCATTTCTCTTCCCTGGACCGCAAAATCCTACACAGCCTGCACAGTTCAGTGCAAAGGTCACCACCTATTGTAGAACCACCTGCCCTTCCTCACCTCCAGCAAAATTAGTTGATTTATGTTCAGGATTTACAAAGCACCATTCTTGCCATTACTCTAGAACTTGTCACACTTTATGGTCTTGTTTGTATCAGATCTTCCCTGCTAAATCATCCATCATTTGAGGGCCGGGACTCTCATTGTAGTCCCGGTACAGAATGGGTGTTTGGTCCATGGTCATTGAATTGAATTGTCTTTTGCTTCTGTCATGTTTCTAGGGCCTACATTCACTATTAGACTAGGCCTTCCTGGCTTCATGCTTAGATGATAGCAGCATTCTGTTGACTCGTATCTCCTGTTTCTTTTTCTCGTATACTTACTCAACAAATATTTGAGTTTCTTCTGTGTGCCAGACACTGTGTTAGGCACTGGGAATAGAAAGATTAATAAGAAACTCCCTCACTATAAAGAACTCACAGCCTAGTGAGAAAGTTTGACAAATAAATAGCCCGTTGCAGTGTAGATGTATAAAAAGTGCTGTGGCAGACATCGTTAGAAGATCTGTGGGAGGTGCACCTTGGATAGGTCACAGAAAGCTTCCCAGAAGTGATGTCCAAGTGGAGCCTGAAAAGGCGAGCATTGTAATTGACTAGGGCTTCTGTCTGGAGAATGAGGTGGTCAGCGATGGATGTGGGAAAGAAAGAGGTGAGTGAAGGATTTTTCAGCCATCCTAAGGCAATGGGGAGTTAGTTGGCAGGTTCTAAAGAGAGTGACACATCAGGTTTGTAATTGAGAGAATTTTCTCTCTGCAAAAAAGAAAGGGGATTGATAGGGAAAGGAATAACACGTGCATGGCTGCATGTTCTGAATGGCTGTCATAGTAACCAGACCAGAAACAATGGTGCTTGGACTAAAGTATTAACGATGTCAAGGAAAAGTAGGTGCACGGTTCTTTTGTTTTTTAAAAAAAAATAAGGATGTAAAATGTATGTCTGTGGCTTGTGGTCACAGGGTTGGGTGGGGGTCTGGTAGTGAAGGTGCCAGGTCTAGGAAAATACAGGTTTCTGACTTGGGCAGTGGTGTAGACAGTATTACTGTTCACCAGGAATACAGGAGTAGGAACTAGATTGGGTTTGGGGACCCATTTCCAGTGGGTTTAAGTTCTACTTAAAACGTACTCAACTTTCTTGAGTACTTTCAAAATGTACTTTCTTGAAGACATTTTAAGTGGAACTTAAACCAAGTGGAAGTGGGGCTCAAATCAGTAGTGAGATCTAACTAGAAACATAGATCCTAAAGTAATTGGCAAAAAGATAGAGAGGGAAGCCTTGGGAGTGGATGCAGTTTCCTGTTCATGAACTCAGCCAATATTTACTGGCCATCTACCATGTCCTGCACTAGGAATTGGGAATCTGAGCAATGACTGATGTGAGGGTACGGTCCCTGATACTACGGAGTCTATCGTTCAGTGAGGGTAGAAATACCTTAAATACAGTTGGACAAAGTACTTATTGTAGTTGACGTAAGTGTTGATGTGACAGAAAGATCTCACTTATCCTGGAGAGACTGGGCAGGTATCCCTGAGGAACTGATGTTTCAACTTAGTACTAAAGGAAGAAAGGGATACGTGGGAGGGATTTCGAGGCAGAAGACAGCCTGACTTCAAGGAGTAGAAAGAGGGCCTTCAAGGAATAGAGGGTGTGAGTGGAACAGAGCAAGTAGGAGGGAGCACGTGAGGCTGGTAGGGTGGGCAGGCCCCAGAGTGTGCGGCTCCTCATAGGCCGAGGAAAGGATTTTGGACTTCCTCTTAAGGGCGTAGAGAACCATTTAGTAGTTTTAAGCAGGGGAGCAGCGTGCTGAGATGTATGTGTTGAAAACATGACTCTGGCTGTTGTGCCCTGAATGGGTTGAGGGTGGCAAGAGGCGATTGCAGTAGCCCAAGCAAAGCAAATGTGAGCAGAAAACAAGGACTGAGGATGAGCCCTGAGGAGTAGGTGGGGACACTCATAGGAAGGACTGTCAGAGTCTGAGACACACTGGCAAGAGAGGTGGTCAGAAAATGGGAAGAGTTGGCCGGGCGCAGTGGCTCACACCTGTAATCCCAGCACTTTGGGAGGCCGAGGCGGGCAGATCGTGAGGTCAGGAGATTGAGACCATCCTGGCCAACATGGTGAAACCCCGTCTCTACTAAAAATATAAAAATTAGCTTGGCATGGTGGTGCGCTTGCCTGTAATCCCAGCTGCTCGGGAAGCTGAGGCACGAGAATCTCTTGAACCCAGTAGGCGGAGGTTGCAGTGAGCCGAGTTCGCGCTACTGCACTCCAACCTGGTGACAGAGCGAGACTCGGTCTCAAAAAAAAAAGAAAGAAAGAAAATGGGAAGAGTAAATCATGGGAACCAGAGAAAAGATGAAGTCAGCAGGAGAGTATTAAACAGTAGGTCAGAGAACTGGAAAGAATCCACTGTATTTAGTAATGGAGGGTCACTGATGCCCTTAGAGCACCTCTGAGAAGAGCCAAAGGAATGAATTAAAGAATGAACCAGGCCGGGTGCAGTGGCTCACGCCTGTAATCCCAGCACTTTGGGAGGCTGAGGCGGGCGGATCACCTGAGGTCGGGAGTTCGAATCAGCCTGACCAACATGGAGAAACCCCGTCTCTACTAAAAATACAAAATTAGCCGGGCATGGTGGCACATTCGTGTCATCCCAGCTACTTGAGAGGCTGAGGCAGGAGAATAGCTTGAATCCAGGAGGCAGAGGTTGCAGTGAGCTGAGATCGTGCCATTGCACCCCAGCCTGGGCTACAAGAGTGAAACTCTGTCTCAAAAAAAAAAAAAAAAAAAAAAAATTAACCGGAGGTAAGAAAGTAGAGTCAAGCAGTATGGACAGTTCTTCCATGAATCCTAGCTTTCAAGAAAACGAGAGGGCTACATGGGTATAAGGGTGTTTATAATTTTTTTCAAGTTTTTTTGAAAAGACCATTGTGATAGTAATTTTTTTTTAATTTTGAGGAGGTATTATGCATGTAGTTTTAAAAAGTGAATGTTATAAAAGGTCAGATACTGACATCTACCCCATGACCTAGTTTCAGTCTCTCAGTCTTAGCAACTTAATATGTCTTTTAGAGATTCCCTGCATATACAAAAGTTTATATCTCAGAGGAGGTTTAGTTTTATTTTGCTTTTTAAAAATGGAGCCTGTTTAAATGCTAGTGAGAACCAGCAGAGGGAGATACTGAAGAGACAAGAAGAATTGACCGAGGAAGTGCGTCTCTCTTTTCATGTCTGCATCCACCTTATCTCTAGCTCCATGGCCATGGAAGGCTGGCAGTTAAGGCAGTTAATGCCTGGTGGTTTCCATTTTCTCTTTGCATTAGTAACAAAGGTCATACATCACTGAAAATAACACAGGAGGTAGGGGTGGGAACCTTGAGCAAAGTGGAGGAGGTCTGAAATAGCCAACTTGAGAAATGGAAAAAATTCTGTGGGGGCAGGAAAAAGGGTTGTTACTATTATGAATTCATGTGAAGGGTCAAGTTGAACTTAAAGGGTGTTAATTGTAGTAGTATTGAGTCTCAATGCAAGGTGATTTTTCTGCAGCATTATTGTTGCTACATCACCCCTTCATACAGAATAATTTCTGACAAAACTATGGGTATTTAAGATAGTTCAGTTAAGAACAAGATCCTCTGTACACATTGATGGACATGCACATAGCTTAGTAAGCTGAGCAATAAATATTGCCTATAGCTTTGGTTTCTTAAAGTATACAGGTACTTTTGTGTTTCGAGAACCACCTCTATACGGCGTGGCACAAATTAATAATAGTTCACATCTGACAATATAGTGATATTCCTGAAACACTGATTGAACCTAGAGTGGTTAAGAACTAGAATAACAGAAATCATTATACTGCAACCTGTATTTGAGAGATCAGGAAAATACAGCTCTAAGAAAATACTTTAACAATCAATGTCATGTGGCTCACTTTTTTCAATTCTTGGTCTCTAACCCAGCTATCACAATTCCTACTCTTACTGGCATGAAAATTCAGTGATTTTCCATTGACTATAATAGTTCTCAGACTATGCTCCCATGGAACCACTGGTGTTTTCATAATCAAATTCCAGTTATTTATTTAGAGACAGGGTCTCACTCTGTTGCCCAAGCTGGAGTGCAGTAGCCTGATCTTGGCTCACTGCAGCCTTGACATCCCAGGCTCAAGCGATCCTCGCATCTCGGCCTCTTGAGTAGCTAAGACCACAGGCATGTGCCACCACATGCTGCTAATTTGTAGAGACAAGGTCTCACTATATTGTCCAGGCTGGTCTCCAACTCCTGGGCTCAAGCAATCCTCCTGCCTCAGCCTCCCAAAGTGAGCCACTGTGCCCAGCCAGATGCAGGTTATTTTAACACTGATATTGAATATGATGATGATTTCAAAATTGGCAGAAAAAAATAGCTAGTGGAAAGACACTTTTTTTTGTACTTTGTCTTCTCATATGTCTCTTTTAAAGTTTTGGTGTTTGCTGCCACTTGTTGGCTATAGACAGCAGGTGACAAATATTGAGAAACCGTGAATTGCTACCTCCAAGTTTATCAGCTTGTATTTCCTTTAAGAATTCATACAGTTATTGTTGTGATTTGTATATTACATACCTTTTGGTACTCCTATTTTTTTGTTATACATTCAGAAACATTTAGTCACAGCCTAAGATATGGTGGGCAGTTGTGCTCATTTGGGGGCTATAAAAAATAAGATACCATCCCTTCCCGCAAATAACTTAGAGTTTAAATTGGAAATTGGAACAAAAAGGAGTTGATGGTGATCAGTTCTTCTTGGGTATAAGAGACAGGAAAGACTTCATAGAAGAGGTGATATTTACACTGTTTTAAAAGATGAGACGAGCATTCATTGGACCAGTGGGAAAGGCCCTCCTAATTAGGGAGAACTTTGTGAACAAAGCAGCAGGGGCATCAAAAGGCCTGGCAAGTTGTTCATTGTGGCCAGTGTGTGTTGGGTGAATGGGGCCATGATGGAAGATGGAGCCAGAGAGGCATCAGGGAACAGTTCCAGAGTGGCTTGCTTTCTGAAAAGAGGAACTTTGAACTTTGTTCCCTAGGCAGGGTGGAAACCATTAACAGTTTTTAAGCAAAATAACAACAGGATAACTGGTTCTGTGGATTTTTTGTTTTTACAAAAAAAACTCCGTAGTAAAGAAGGATAGAGTGTTTGAAGCTGTAAGTCTGGAGTAGGGAAACTAGTTGGAAGATTAATGTTTAAGAATGCAGGCAAGAATTGTGGGCCTGAAGTGACTAACCCTATAGAAATAGAGATGGACAGGAAGAAGTCCATCTCTAAAGAAACTTAGTGATGATTGGATTGAGGAGAAGAAGGAATTGAGATAACCTGGTTTCTGGCTTGTGTGAGTAGGTGGACAGGTAAGATTCACCATGATAAGGAATAAAGAAATAATCTGATATGGAAGGACAGTGGTGAGTTACATGTCGATAGGTTGCTTTAAGAACCATCCGGTAGGCTATTGGATATATTGGGCTGCAGATAAAACTTGGAGAGTCATCAGCATATAATTATTAGTTAAAACTCTGGGGTGATGAGGTTGTCCAAAGAGATCGTTTATAGTAGGAATTCTCTAAACCCGGAATCTAAATATCCTGAAATTACCCAAAATGTTTTATATGTGGTTTTTGTTGGAGAAAAGTCCATCGCTTTCATCAGATTCTCCAAAGGGATAAACAGGTTCATGTGAAAAGGGATGCCAGACAGGGTCCTGAGTGTCTCCATCGTGTAAGTGATGGTCAGGGGAAGCAGTCTCAGCAAGGAAAATACAGATGAGCAAGAAGGAAGTCTGAGAAATGGTTAGGTGGTGGCTGCCGCCTTAGAGAGGTCAAATAAGAGAAGGGCTGAAGAGTCCGTAGGTTTGGCAATTAATAGATTTGTAAAATTGTTCCTAACTAACAAGATGGAATTAAATGTACTTCATGAAGCTCCCCTAGAGGCACCATGGTTTCTGAGAACTTAAAGAACCACTGGCCTACAATAAAGTTCAAGTGTCTCAGCGAAGTGAGTGTTATGGTTGTTTAAAATTTGTTCTTGCCTTACCATGACAAGTTTTAGCTTGTTTCAACATTCCAAACTTTAAAGCTAGACAGATCCATCTTTTCACTATTTTTTAGATACTTCATGCAAATCTTAGCTCCCAGCTTTTGCCCATGTTTTTCATCCTGCCATGTTCCCTACTCAGTCACTGATCTCACTCCTTCAGAGTGTAGTGTGTACTGCTTTCTGTCTTCCCTTTTCTCATTGTCTGAGCTGCATTGATTTCCCTCTATATTCTGGTGATAATGCCTTAGGTTGCTACTTATTTCACATTACTGCTGCCTCTTCCCTATGAGATTTTACTCCTAAAGGCTAGTAATATATTTCCCCATACCTCCTAGTGACCAAACGTTCATATACTTATAGATCCTAAAATATTTGAATGACTTTAACTGACACCGAAGATAGTTGGGGGAAATGTCTTTTTTTTTTTTTTTTTTTTTTTGGAGACGGGGTCTCGCGCTGTCACTCGGACTGGGCTGGAGTGCAGTGGCTTGATCTCAGCTCACTGCAACCTCCGCCTCCCAGGTTCAAGCAATTCTCCTGCCTCAGCCTCCCAAGTAGCTGGGATTACAGGTGCCTGCCCACCACCATGCCCAGCTAATTTTTTGTATTTTTAGTACAGATGGGGTTTCACCATGTTGGCCAGGCTGTTCTCGAACTCCTGACCTTGTGATTCACCCGCCTTGGCCGGGAAGTGGCTTTAAAAAAAAATTCATATGATGTATTCCAAATTACATAGGAGTGATTTATGGATCATTTTTGCCACTGGGATTCCATTTCTATGGGTAATCAAGAGTTGATTACATATCAGAATAAGATATTGATATAATAAGCTTATGAACTTTTTGGCCTTTATTTGGCATTTTAGCTTATTGATTCTTAAAGTGGTTTTCTGTGTAAAATCATTTTTCAAAGTGGAAATATCTTTTCTGGATTTTAAAAATAAAATATGCTTATAAAATAAAAGTCAAGTCTACCAAGTTGAAACAAAATCTTACTAATATTTCTATGCTAGTCTGCTATAAGCATTCATGTTTGATAAACATATTTCCTGTTCATAAATTCAAGTAGGTACCAATGTGATTAGCATACAAAACTTGGTCATTTAAAATGCAAGTGATTCACTAAGATTAAATACAATTAATTATTTGGGAAATAACTTCAGTGGCAGATGTTTTTAGTGTTCCTGGATGATTTAACCATTGCCTTAAAGCCATCATTTCTATTTCTTTGATTGTTTGCTGGGAACACTTGGCATAACCCAGGGCTGTGGTAGGAAAAACTGTAGCCAAAAAAAAAAGAAAAAGGACCAGGGTTGCATTGCTTTATTCTAGCATCTGAAAAATTTAAAATGTTTAGAATTAAGGGGAGTAGAAAAGTTAGACGCTGCCAGTTGGCTCTTGTATCTGCTAGAGTGTGAACAGATACCCACTAACAGCAGTCCTGAATTGTAGTGGTCACCTGAAAGGAGGAAGAAATCCTTAGGCTTTAGTGGGGCTCAATTTGACGAATGCTAAAATGTACATCTAGGCTTTTTTTTTTTTTTTCCTGGAACCGCAATATATATTTCCACAGAATTACAGTTTTTGTGCATTTCTGCACACCATGTAATCACATTTTTTAAGAGAAGAAAACTTTTGACCAATTTTCAAAAGAAAGCAAAGTTTTTAATTCACAAAGATTACTTTACTGCTTGTTGAATAGAATATAATGAAACAAAATATTAAGATGCAGATAGTGGAGATAAAATAAGCCCACTCCTGGGTGGGCGCCTGGTTCCTGCACAGCTGCCTCATGGTGTCCCTCAGCCCAATCTGTGCCTCAGCAACATGGCAGATATCACATGGCTTAGACCTTTCGTCATTAATGCATTATGACTGTTAAAACAACTGTCATGGACATCTGTACTTTGTAATAAAAACTTTCTTAAAATTTTCAGGGAAAAGCAGTTATCTCAATTAACAAGATTTTTCAGTATCTATGACTTAAAATGATAATGTAACTGTCCAATGCAGTTTAATCACCTTTTTATTTTAGAAGACATTTTATGATCTAATGTTACCCCTTGGGCATATGGCTATATATTATTCCAGAAGAAAAAAAAAATTACTGAGACTTTACTTCAAAATTTGTTAGACACACTTAACTGTGTTTTTTATCTTCTATTTTTTACTTTTTTTTTTTTTTTTTTTTTTTGACATGGAGTCTCGCTCTTTTGCCCAGGCTGGAGTGCAGTGGCACAGTCTTGGCTCACTGCAACCTCCTCCTCCTGGGTTCAGGCGATTCTCCTGCCTCAGCCTCCCAAGTAGCTGGGATTACAGGTGCCTGCCACCACACCCGGCTAATTTTTTGTATTTTTAGTAGGCAGGGTTTCGCCATATTGGCTAGGCTGGTCTTGAACTCCTGGCCCCAAGTGATTCACCCACCTCTGCCTCCCAAAGTGCTGGGATTACAGGCGTGACCCACTGCGCCCAGCCTGAACTGCCTTTTTAAAAAGAAACTTAAACGTGGCATTGCCTTACTTTAAGGGAGGAAAACACAGTCATTGGAGTGAAAAGACAAGATACCATGGTGCCTTGTTGCCAAGGCATCCTGGCCAACAACAGTCTGAGGGATAAATTAGAATAGTTGCTCTTAGGTGGCTTGAGTGCCTGCTACCTAATCCAGTCATGGGTGAGTCTAAATAAAATCAGCATTCTCTAGAAGAGAGCTGTCCAATAGAAGTGTAATGCAAGCTGCAGATGCCATTCAACATCTACTAACCACATTGAACAAAGTAAAAAGAAACAGCTGAAATTGCTTTCAAGAATGTATTTGATCCAATATATCCAAAATATTATTTCAACCTGTAATAGTTTTAAGTTACTTAATGTTCTTTTTTTTGTATGATACAAAGTCTTCAAAATTCAGTGTGGGTTTTTTTTTTTTTTTGCTTTTTTGTTTGTTTGTTTGTTTGTTTTGTTTGTTTGAGACTGAGTCTCTCACTCTGTCGCCCACGCTGGAGTGCAGTGGTGCAATCTTGGCTCACTGCAACCTCTGCCTCCCAGTTTCAAGCGATTCTCATGCCTCACCCTCCCTAGTACTGGGATTACAGGCGTGCACCACCACACCCAGCTAATTTTTGTGTTTTTATTAAAGATGGGGTTTTCCCATGTTGCCCAGGCTGGTCTCGAACTCCTGGGCTCAAGCGATCCACCCACCTTGGCCTCCCAAAATGCTGGGATTACAGGCATGAGCCACCGTGCCCAGCCTCAGTGTGTATTATATTTTAAGCATATCTCAATTCAGATTGGCCACATTTCAAGTTTTCAGTAGCTGTATGTGGCTAGTAATAACTGTCTTGGACAGTTCATCTCTAGAACATCTAGAGAATGTGTGCCCATGATGTTGAGAAATGAGTTCCCTTGTGTCTGGTGTTTGATATTAAGTTATGGACGTTAAGAATGCCTGAATCTATTGCTGGCCAAGTAAGCCACTAACCTAGGTCATAAAGAGTTAGCTTTGGGACCATCTATTTCCATGATCAAAATAAATACATCTGGGTTTAACCTGAATCACCATTTAGTAACATAGTCATCAGTTTCAGTACCTTTGTCTTTTTCCAGGTAAAACTCTTTAGCCTCTTATCAAACATGTTATGCCACATCTAAATTCCCTATTTTATGTAATATAAGGAAAAATAGTTTTATTTGTATGATTTATACTTCATGTGTTAGGAACCTGTGACTACATGTTCTGAACTGTTAGTAAGAAAAATGGTAATGGATACCTTACTCTTTTAAGATTTTTAATTATTTTGGGTAAAACTGGGAAATAGCCGTCTGATTTGCATTTTATTTTCTTTTGTATTTTAAGGATATGGAATATTATCTTGTAAAATGGAAAGGATGGCCAGATTCTACAAATACTTGGGAACCTTTGCAAAATCTGAAGTGCCCGTTACTGCTTCAGCAATTCTCTAATGACAAGCATAATTATTTATCTCAGGTAAAGAAAGGCAAAGCAATAACTCCAAAAGACAATAACAAAACTTTGAAACCTGCCATTGCTGAGTACATTGTGAAGAAGGCTAAACAAAGGATAGCTCTGCAGAGATGGCAAGATGAACTCAACAGAAGAAAGAATCATAAAGGAATGATATTTGTTGAAAATACTGTTGATTTAGAGGGCCCACCTTCAGACTTCTATTACATTAACGAATACAAACCAGCTCCTGGAATCAGCTTAGTCAATGAAGCTACCTTTGGTTGTTCATGCACAGATTGCTTCTTTCAAAAATGTTGTCCTGCTGAAGCTGGAGTTCTTTTGGCTTATAATAAAAACCAACAAATTAAAATCCCACCTGGTACTCCCATCTATGAATGCAACTCAAGGTGTCAATGTGGTCCTGATTGTCCCAATAGGATTGTACAAAAAGGCACACAGTATTCGCTTTGCATCTTTCGAACTAGCAATGGACGTGGCTGGGGTGTAAAGACCCTTGTGAAGATTAAAAGAATGAGTTTTGTCATGGAATATGTTGGAGAGGTATGTTTCATTTGCCACGTAGTAAATGATGGACATGTAAGGTTTATACTTTTGGAAAATTACCTTTTTATCTCTTTAACAGATACTTGGTACATTTTGATATTTTCATTTGCAGATATGTAGAAATTTATTCAGATTTAGGAGAAGAGTTCACTGGCATATTTAGAAATAAAAAACTTTTATATGAACAAAAAATTTATGTTAAAACAAATTGATATAGTCATCTTTCAACAAATACACATTCCTACTAGTCAAACCTAGGAATTGTCAAATTTAAAATATGACAACTGTTTTTACCCACAAGTCCTAAGAAGAAACTCAGATGTAACACATGCTGCTTTGAAACTTGAAAGTTTTAATTTACTTCATCTATTTGACCAAATATGATTAAATGTAGTTGGCAGAACTCTATTTTGGATCAACATGAAAGATACTATATTTATGAGTTTTGTAAAATATACACAAGCATTTATTGCATCCATAATCTGTAACTTACTTTTGAACTGTGAAGACCATTCTCAAAACTACCATACAAATACTAGCAAATTGATTTGTATACAAATCATATATATGTGTGTGTGTGTGTGTGTGTATATATATATATAAATGTAAAAAGTATTTGCCGTGTGTCACATACTATTCTAAGCACTTGATGTATTAATTCACTAATCCTCTCCAAAACTCAGTGAGGTAGTACTATTTCTTTTTTTTTTTTTTTTTTTTTTTTTTTGAGAAGTAGTACTGTTATGTCCATTATTATAGAGAAATTGAGCACCTTGCCCAAGGTCACACAGGTCACATAGTAATAAGAACCGAGATTCAAAGCTCTAAAATCAGTAGTCTTCACCATGGCACCACACTGCTTCAAACTGAAGGGTAGGTTGAGCTGTGACTAGAAAGACACAAGCATGGCTACATATCTGGAGTTGTGAACTCTGGATTTTTTAGTTGGAATTGGGTCACCTATAATTATCTGTATTCATCTATAATTCTGAAACTAAATTAGATGTCTGTTTTGATTCTTACACTTTTAGACGGTGGTAGATTATTATAAATTATTCAGTATACAAGATCTTGTATAATCAAATTACTCTTTTTGTTAACCAAAATTTTTTAAGTTGCATTCTTAATGAGTGCAGCAGCCAAATTTGGTTGGTAACATAAAGTACTTTAGACACTTTTGGTTTCTTAAGCTGAGCGTGTCATAAAACTTGTGTTCTTAAGAGCAGAACTGTAGATGACGATCTTAGACTTACAGAATTGCATGAAAATAACATATTCTACAAAAACAAAACCTTCCATTCCAAAGTTAACATAGCTTCTCCCCTGTATTTTTAACAATTTTCCATTTGTAACTGCATATATATAAGTTACAGGAAAAATGTGCCTGGATCATATTTAGAGCATGTACTTGCAGATTTAGTCCTTAACATTCAGTTGTGTCCTGTAGAGAGCTATAGTTGTATAGCTTTTTGAACATCCTAATTATAATGAAAGTAATGCAGTGTTTCAATGTACTGCTCAAATCCTGTTTAAAAAGTCATAAATCAGCCAGGTACGGTTAATCCCAGCACTTGGGGAGGTCAAGGCTGGAGGTTCACTTGAGCCCAGGAGTTCCAGACCAGTGTGGGCAACATAGTGAGACCCCACATCTCTATAAAAACTAAATCATTAGCTGGGCATGGCGGTATGCACCTGTGATCCAGCTAAGTCAAGAGGCTGAGGCAGGAAGATCGCTTGATCCCAGGAGTTAAAGGATGCAGGGAGTCATGATGGCACCACCGCATTCTAGCCTGAGTGACAGAGTGAGACCCTGTTTAAAAAAAAAAGGTCATCAGTCTTTTGCATTATCATTTTTCTTCCCCTCATTTTCCCACCTCTTTGCATCTGAGTCTTAGTTTGTGTGAATGTTTGCTTTGATGACACCTGAATTTCTTACTTTTAAAATATTTGTAGGTATTCGCATATTAGTAGATAGGTAGATGAATGCTTCTTTGGTTCAGTAGCTACATAATATACTTACAGTTTTTTCTGTTTAGGTAATCACAAGTGAAGAAGCTGAAAGACGGGGACAGTTCTATGACAACAAGGGAATCACGTATCTCTTTGATCTGGACTATGAATCTGATGAATTCACAGTGGATGCGGCTCGATACGGCAATGTGTCTCATTTTGTGAATCACAGCGTAAGAAGACATACGTAAATTTTAGACACGACTAACAATTCAACCTAGTACTAGTTTCCATAGCTAAAGAATAATTCCCTTTAAACTACATATCCTTTTAACATTTCCAAAATATGTATTTTATAAGGAGGGCAGCTTCTGTTAAAGTTATGGTATTATTGCTGTATTAGGAAAATTAAACATTGAGGTGCCTACCAAATATTAATAGGGTGTATTTTACAAGAGTCTTTACATATGTTACTTCATTTAAACTTTCTAGTAACTGTGTACGGTAGGTATTATTTTCATATTACAATGAGCAGAGCAGTTAAGAGGTAAAATGTCCAAGAATTACACAGAACTGTGTCTTAATGGAAGTTAACACGACTAAATTTTAGGATGTACAACTGAAGGTAAATGTATTTTGTTAAAATGTAAACATGTTAACTTTTTATAAAATTTAAAGATTTGTAGAGTATTTATGTAGGGCTATTTTTCTAAATTATAAATTAGTATTCTTCCTTACCTTTTAATGTCTGAAAGCTCTTAGAATACAGCTGGCACTTAACTGCAGAATTCTGGACTCTATAAATAATTTCCAGAAATTAGGGAAGTTAATAATTTTGGGTTACCTACTAAGTACCAAGTGGATAGTAAAACATTAGGCTTGTTAGGGTGATATTACCTGCATTTTGTGGATAATAAGGACAGTGTGTGCCACAAAGTTATATAGCTGAACATATAAAGGAAGTAGACCATGTTAAACTTTTGATGGATTTCATAGTAAGAAATTGGTGTATGATTAGCAGAGAGCTTCTGGTCCCTTGTTTGTTGATTAAACATTGAAGAATTTTTTTCTTAATGATAAATTCGAGATACTCTCAAAATAGAGATATTCTATCCAGGGCCATCAAACAGTTTTGATTCCTTAGTATGACTCACTACATCTTTTTTCTTGCATATTCCGTAAGTTTACTGTAGTATTCTCAAAACATTGAAGAGTTTGGACCAAAAATTCAAGCAGTGAAACTCCATGCAGTGTAAAATTTGAGTTCTGTAGTGCAGATTTGATTTTTTAAACACAGTTATTCTAGTTCTTTTAAAGTATGTGCCTTACTGAAATAGTTACCAGTGAAATAATAATGTTATCTGGGATTTGTATTGAAATTCTCCAGGAAAAAAATAAGTTGGGACTAGAGGAATAAGATTGGCAAGCATGTTACTAATTGTTGAAGCTGTATAGTGGATACATAGGGATTTCTTATTTTCTCTATTTTATACTTGTCTGAAGTTTTTATAAGGGAAAAAAATCTTTTTAAATGTGCATGCCTCAAAGACCTCTAAGCAATAAGCAACTTAATTTCCAGTGGAACTTAAACTAAATCTCTAGGAAAGTAAACATTTTATATGGCATGTAGAAGGGCTTGTTCACACCGTTTGTACTTAAATGGGTTCTAATGTTCCTTTCTAGTGTGACCCAAATCTTCAGGTGTTCAATGTTTTCATCGATAACCTCGATACTCGTCTTCCCCGAATAGCATTGTTTTCCACAAGAACCATAAATGCTGGAGAAGAGCTGACTTTTGATTATCAAATGAAAGGTATGCTTTTCAAGTACAGTTTCATTGGTGTCAGTTTCAATAGGAAGAATCAAATCAGACTAGGAAGAGACCTTAGATATTTGAACCAAACCTAATACTAAAGATGAAAAGTTGAAGCACTAAGTTTGTCATCCTAAGGTACAAAGCTAATCCAACAGCTAATACTAGAACCCAGGTCTGCCTGAGCTTCAGCTGAGGAATGGTTCTACATCATATATTTTCAGAACTTCCATTTTGGAAACTGATTTATTTATTATAGCATCTTAATACTGTACTACTTGTTTTTTTTTTTTTTTTTTTTTAATTGTGGGCTAAGCATGCTGGCTCCTGCCTGTAATCCCAGCACTCTGGGCTTGAGCCCAGGAATTCAAGACCAGCCTGGGCAACATGGTGAAACTCTGTCTCTACAAAATATGAAAAAACTAGCCGGGTGTGGTGGCGTGTGCCTGTAGTCCCAGCTACTCGGGAGGCTGAGGAGGGAGGATGGCTTGAGACAGGGAGGTTGAGGCTACAGTTGAGCTGGGAATAGCACCACTGCACTCCAGCCTGGACGACAGAGACCCTGTCTGAAAAAAAAAGAAAACTATAAGCCTACATTTTTGAATTTTTACTGAGAGATGTATATTCAAAAGATTGAAAATATTTAAATCACATACAAATTTATTCTATTCCTACTTGAACCTGGCTTCTAAAAAGAACATTTAATTCTGTTTGCTTTATTGTGACAATATAAAAGTTTTCTTTCCTTTAAGAATGATGGCCTTTACATATTGTCATTGCTTAACCTCTTACATACTGTGCTTTTATATACGGTGTGAAATGAATGTGTATTAGATATTCCCAGTAAGTTTCATCATTTCAGAAATCCTTTCTGACAAATATGGGCTAATAACATAAAGTTTACCTATTATTAACCCACACCATACTTTTAAGTCAATTCATTATGATTTGACTGACTATTAACATTTATTTGTAAATATTTCAAAGGGAACTAACTACATTTCCTTGGGAGTTAACTTACTCTAAGGGTCTTGACCATGTAAGTACCCTCTAACACTGATAATAAAGCTAATATAATAGAAAACTTGAAATTTATTCTAAATTCTCTTAACTCTCTTTCTCCTGTATTTCTTTTTCTGTGTCTTCAGGTTCTGGAGATATATCTTCAGATTCTATTGACCACAGCCCAGCCAAAAAGAGGGTCAGAACAGTATGTAAATGTGGAGCTGTGACTTGCAGAGGTTACCTCAACTGAACTTTTTCAGGAAATAGAGCTGATGATTATAATATTTTTTCCCTAATGTTAACATTTTTAAAAATACATATTTGGGACTCTTATTATCAAGGTTCTACCTATGTTAATTTACAATTCATGTTTCAAGACATTTGCCAAATGTATTACCGATGCCTCTGAAGAGGGGGTCACTGGGTCTCATAGACTGATTGGAAGTCGACATATTTATAGTGCTTAGAGACCAAACTAATGGAAGGCAGACTATTTACAGCTTAGTATATGTGTACTTAAGTCTATGTGAACAGAGAAATGCCTCCCGTAGTGTTTGAAAGTGTTAAGCTGATAATGTAATTAACAATTGCTGAGAGATCAAAGATTCAACTTGCCATACACCTCAAATTCGGAGAAACAGTTAATTTGGGCAAATCTACAGTTCTGTTTTTGCTACTCTATTGTCATTCCTGTTTAATACTCACTGTACTTGTATTTGAGACAAATAGGTGATACTGAATTTTATACTGTTTTCTACTTTTCCATTAAAATATTGGCACCTCAATGATAAAGAAATTTAAGGTATAAAATTAAATGTAAAAATTAATTTCAGCTTCATTTCGTATTTTGAAGCAATCTAGACTGTTGTGATGAGTGTATGTCTGAACCTGTAATTCTTAAAAGACTTCTTAATCTTCTAGAAGAAAAATCTCTGAAGAGCTCTCTCTAGAAGTCCAAAATGGCTAGCCATTATGCTTCTTTGAAAGGACAGGATAATGGGACCAGGATGGTTTTTTGGAGTACCAAGCAAGGGGAATGGAGCACTTTCAGGGCGCCTCTTAGTAACATGAATTGGAAATCTGTGTCGAGTACCTCTGATCTAAACAGTAAAACAAGCTGCCTGGAGAGCAGCTGTACCTAACGATACTGTAATGTACATTAACATTACAGCCTCCCAATTTCAGGCAGGTGTAACAGTTCCTTTCCACCAGATTTAATATTTTTATATTTCCTGCAGGTTCTTCTTAAAAAGTAATCTATATTTTTGGACTGATACTTGTTTTATACATAAATTTTTTTTAGATGTGATAAAGCTAAACTTGGCCAAAGTGTGTGCCTGAATTATTAGACCTTTTTATTAGTCAACCTACGAAGACTAAAATAGAATATATTAGTTTTCAAGGGGGTGGGAGGGTTCCAACATAGTATTGAATCTCAGGAAAAACTATTCTTTCATGTCTGATTCTGAGATTTCTAATTGTGTTGTGAAAATGATAAATGCAGCAAATCTGGCTTTCACTATTCCTAATTTTTACCTAAGCTCATTGCTCCAGGCTTTGATTACCTAAAATAAGCTTGGATAAAATTGAACCAACTTCAAGAATGCAGCACTTCTTAATCTTTAGCTCTTTCTTGGGAGAAGCTAGACTTTATTCATTATATTGCTATGACAACTTCACTCTTTCATAATATATAGGATAAATTGTTTACATGTTTGGACCCTCAGATTCTGTTAACCAAAATTGCAGAATGGGGGGCCAGGCGTGTGTGGTGGCTCACACCTGTGATCCCAGCACTTTGGGAGGCTGAGGTAGGAGGATCACGTGAGGTCGGGAGTTCAAGACCAGCCTGGCCATCATGGTGAAACCCTGTCTCTACTGAAAATACAAAAATTAGCCGGGCGTGGTGGCACACGCCTGTAGTCCCAGCTACTCAGGAGGCTGAGGCAGGAGAATCACTTGAACTCAGGAGGCGGAGGTTGCAGTGAGCCAAGATCATACCACTGCACTGCAGCCTGGGTGACACAGTAAGACTGTCTCCAAAAAAAAAAAAAAATTTTTTTTTTTTTTTTTTTTTTCAGAATGTGTCAACAAAAAATACTTTCTTAATGGCATTTGTGTTTTAAGAAAAATCAGTCACATAGTGTCAGTGTTAAGAAAAGGTCGTAGGTTTACAGGTTGCCCCCAGTGGCCATACTTTGAATTGTGATTCTCACGGGTTTAAAGATGTGATTTTTAAAAAATCAGTGTTTTACCATCTAGTTATTTGATCTTGTCCACTTTTTTGTGTTCAACAAAAGTGTAAAACTGGAAAGCAAAGAAAAAAAGACTATTTTCAGTAAACATGTAGTTTTGTTTTGTCTTTATTGATAGAATGTAATGGGCCTTTGGGATCTTAAGTACTACTTATGTTACCTTTGTTATTCAGATGCTGAACTTAAGCAGTGAAATAATAGAAACTAAAGGATGTTATTAAGGGGTTTAACTATTTTAAGTCAACATTTAGCTTATTCATCATATTGGTTTCCTGAAGATGTCAGAATTTTTCAGTGTAAGACAAATATCAAAGGTAATAGATCCAGTTTAAAAGGTGAATCCACTGTATGTATTATATTGATACCATCATTTTCAGGATCTACATTAAGAGGATTGTGATACATAATTAGTAATCTCAGGGTTTTTTCCCCCATATCTAAAATGTAGACAATACTTGTTTCTCTTTTAGTTCATCAGTTTCTCTTAGCAAAATAAATTAGGTTGGGCATTTAATGTTCTATTTACCATGGCTTAGCTTTGTTTCTGTTTTACAGTCATTTCCAGTAAGACTCTAAAAGGGGCAGAAAAATACTGATGTATTGACTACGTGCTAGCAAGATTAACCGAAGGTTTATATTCAATTCCTTTAAATGTTACTTTCCTTTTAAGATAGCTTATCATGGTTCATGCATTTGATACTACACTTGATCTTGGCCAAAAGGCCAAGGAGTGATGGTTCATGCATTTGAATATTAAAGGACAATTTGACATTTCGCTAGCATAATGTGGATGAATACTTCAGAAATTTTTGAGCATTGTCACTCACCAGGTACGTAAACATACTATATGGTAAGTACTGCCTAGAAATGCAAAGGAATTTTAGAATTCAGAGCTGATATTCATTGACCAAGTCTTTTATGCCTTTTGTATGTATTCATGTGCTTCTAATGAACCTGTCAGGTTGGTGTAAGGTAACAAGCTTAGACTGTTACGATAATGTCAACATGCCAAGATCACCCAGTGAACTTTTTAAAGTATTTAATCTTCGGCTTCAGGCAGACTTTTTAAAAAACTAGTTTATACTATTTAAACATTTAAGTCCTGGAACTCTTCTCCAAGATAAATGTGGCTGACTGCTGAGTGTCTTCTGTGCTATATCTTGGCATTTTGAAACTTCATGTTTCGGCTGGACACGGTAGCTGACGCCTGTAATCCCAGCACTTTGGGATGCCGAGGCGAGTGGATCACCAGAGGTCAGGAGTTCAAGACCAGTCTGACCAATATGGTGAAACCCTGTCTCTACTAAAAAAACAAAAATTAGCCAGGTGTGGCACACACCTGTAATCCCAGCTACTTGGGAGGCTGAGGCAGGAAAATCACTTGAACCCTGGAGGCTGAGGTTGCAGTGAGCTGAGATAGGGCCACTGCACTCCAGCCTGAGTGACAGAGCGAGACTCCATCTTGAAAAGTAAAAAATAAAAACTTCATGTTTCCTCTTGTAGTTTATGATTCTTGACTTAAAAACCAAGTAGCTGCTACAATTAACCCTGCTCATGTTTATACTCTTTTGGAGAGACATCAGAGCATAGCAGTTAAGATCATGGTCTCTGAAGCCACACTGCCTGTGTTTGAATTCTGCCTGTGCCTCATAGCTATGTGAACTAACCTCTGTGCCTTTGTCTCCTCATTTGTACATGGGGATTAGAAACGTATCTACCTCAAAGGGTGGTTGTGAAAATTAAAGGAGTTCATATAGTCTGTAAAAAACTTAAGAGCATGATCAGAGTAAGCACCAAATATAATTTCTGGTAATCACTATCAGTCAGTTTCTTGATCACATCTGTTGTAGTTGTCTTAGCCCAATTCATTCAGCCAGCATTTATAATGCCAGACTCACATATAAAACAAACGTAACAGTATGTAATATTAATGTGATTATAAAATACCAGGAATATATTCAGAGGAATGTTTACAGGCATTTTTTGAACAACCACTTTGGATCATAAGGTACACTGTTAAAAGTAAGTGTTAGTTAACAGTGAATATATACCAATGTGTATAGTTATGTGTATACTAACTCTGAGTCTTGTTACCCTAGTTAGTCTGGTGGATCCAATACTTTTTGGTCTGATTGCCATGCAGCATCATGATAATGCATATCGAGTGTTAGTTTAACTGATCTGCAAATTGTTTTAAGTGGTGTCTCTGCTTTTGCTTCCATAATCTATGAAATGTCAGAATAACAAAGTGTTCCTGAATATCTGTTAAAACTTGTTAAAAATCCTCATACAAAAGCCTAACACATTGATGGACTTCAAGAATGTTGAATGACTCACAGAATAACACATATACTTTAGTTTTTTTTTTTTATTTTTCTTGAGATGGGGTCTTGCTTTGTTGCCCAGGCTGGGCACAATCAGCTCACTGCAGTTTCAACCTCCTGGGCTCAATCCATCCTGCCACCTAAGCCTTCCAAGTAGCTAGGACTACAGGTGCACACCACCATGCTTGGCTAACATTTTGTAGAGACAGTGTCTCCCTGTGTGTTGCCCAGGCTGGACTCAAAACCCTGAGCTCAAGGGAGCCTCCCAAAGTACTGGGATTGCAGGCAGGAGTTACTGTGCCTGGCCACCATTTAATTCTTGAGCATTTTCTTTTATATTCTAATTGTCCGCTTCTAATTTTGCCACCATATTCACATCAAGGTTAAGTGATTTAACATCTTTGGGGATAAATAAGGTGCTGATTTTGTCTATAGCCATCGGTTTATCATACTAGATCCAAGTTTGTCAATTTAAATCAGGTGTGTTTATGAGCAAAGATATGATCATGCTGAATGTTCCATGTGTACTTCAGGAGATACATTCTGCTAGTTTGGGGTGGTGTGTTCTATAAATGTCAATTTAATCCAGTCGGCTTATGATTTTCAGTTCTATATTCTTACTGATTAATGTATATATACTAGTTCTGTTACTAAGGAGGGATGTTAAATTAATCCCTAGCTGTAATTGTGCATTAGTTTGTCTCTTTTCAGCTGTTCTAGCTTCATAAATTTTTGGAGCTGTTAGGTGCATATACGTTTAGGATTATTTTGTCTTCTTGGTGAACTAGACCTTTTATCATTAGGAAACTGTCCATATAACCACTCCATTTTTAATTGTTTACATGGTCTTTTTTCCATCCTTTTAACCTATCAGTCACTTGAATTGACTTTCTTTATAGACAGCAGTCACTGGGTTATGTTGGTTTTTTCCATGTCTCTTGTCATTGATGTGCTTAGACCATTTACATTTAATGTAATCATTGATACGTTTGGGTTTAGTTCTACCATTTTTTTTTCTTTTTTCTTTTTTTTCTTTTTTTTGAGACAGAGTTTTGCTCTTGTTGCCCAGGCTGGAGTGCAATGACACAATCTCAGCTCACTGCAACCACCACCTCCCAGGTTCAAGTGATTCTCCTGCCTTTGCCTCCTGAGTAGCTGGGATTACAGGCATGAGCCACCGTGCCTGGCCTTTTTCTTTTTTAAACAGGGTCTTGCTCTGTCACCCAGACTAGAGGTGCAGTGGCACAGTCATGGCTCACTGCAGCCTCAATCTCCTGGGCTCCAGTGATCCTCTCACCTCAGCCTCCAGAGTAGCCTACCACTATGCCTGGCTTTTTTTTTTTTTTTTTTGTAAGTAGAGACACATCTCACTGTGTTGGCCAGGCTGGTGTCGAACTCCTGGGCTCAAGCCATTGCCCACCTCAAAGTGCTGGGATTACAAGTGTGAGCCACCACACCCAACCAGGTTATTTGAACATTTTTAAGTACTATATTTTCTCTATTGTAATATTGACTGTCATCTCTGTGCAGGTTTTTTAGTGGTTGCTCTAGGTTGAAGCACTTTGAATTCTTAGGTATCTAAGAGTGAGCATTTTCTTTTTTTGACTGCTATACTCTCACCGGTTGCCAGCTTCTCATATAAATATTGTAAATGCTCTCGTTTAGGTAACTCAGCTTCTGGAGTTGAGGGAACTTCAAAATCAGAAGAGCTCTGGGAATCTGCATTTGTGCTAAGATTTAGCAAACGTTTTTCCTCGGGTATATGTGTCCCACTGCTTAGAGTAGTTGGTTCTCCAGTACTAGGAACTATTGTCACATCTTGATCTCTGCTTTTCAAATCAGAGTAAGTATCCTTTGGGCAAATTACATTTTGTTCCATGAGAGAGGCAGGAATATTCTCTTTGATTGTTGGTCTGTAGTCAACTTTGTCCAAAGAAGTAATATCCCCACTGTTTCTCTCTTGGGAAGATAACAAAACAGTATCAGATTGGCTGTCCCAGCCTTGACTTCCTTGTTCTGTTATGTGTGTTGACTGGGAAGAATTCTGGGAGGAGATGTGGGTTGATTCTCCATCAGAGTCACTGAAAAGCTTTGGTGACTGAGATCCCCCTGCCTCTGTGGAGGAAGGGAAGTTTTCCAAACTCTCATCTGTGATTTCATCATTTCTTTTAAAGAATACTTCCCACTGGGGTACATCCCCATCAGCCTTTTGCAGGTGAAGTACAGAGCCCAGATCTCCTTGCAGTGAAGCTGGGATTCCTACTTCTTCTTCACTTTCACTGTTGGATTCTTCACAATCTACAAAGTTCGTGAAACGAGAGCTCTGCATACACTCTGCTCTGCAGCATCCTGGGGTTTGTCTCAGTTTTTCAGGCTGCTTTTCTGATACTGCAGTCATTGAAAATACCTCAGGGTGAAAAGTTTCCTGGTACGGAACTTTGTGCCTTAAAGGTATTGGCAGAGGATCATCAAAGAGATAGTCATCTTCCTCCTCTGTGGGACAAACAAAACAGGTTTATAGGAAACAAGGCAAAGGGAGCCAATTTGTAGTATTTATCTATACTTTTAATTCTTGGAATTGCAAGGAATAGGGAGGCCACTCTTCTTCAAAGGGAAAAGATATTCTTGGGATATGCTGAGCAATTTAACTACAATCCTTCAACTTTTTATAATAAATGCCAGAGTATCAGTGGAGAATATAGAGCAGTCACTCTGCTCTATATATAAGCCTGGCTGATCATTACAATCATATGCAAAACTTCAAAAAAAGAAAAAAAAAAAAAAACAGGTTTCTGTATCTCATTCCAGACCTACTGAATCCCTGAAGAAGATAGGACCAAATAATTTGATTTTTAAGTTCTACAGCTGATTTCTGTTCATCAGCCAGGTTTGCAAAGCCTGTGTGCTCTGCAAATAGTAGATGCTCAGTGGGTTGGCTGACTTAGGAAAATTAAATTGCTTTTTATTAAGGTTTTTCTTCTGTGAGCATCTTATTGACATGTTTTATGCACAAGGTTGCAACAGGTTAAATCAACTTTAAAGCAAAATACTGAATAATCAACATGTGTCAAGAACTTAAAATTCAAAACGTTAATAAGCATGCTGTGTCAACAAATGTTCTTAAAATGAAAAAAGCCTTACTTGGAAAAACAAATATTTTCCCGTCTTGTAACAGTATCTAACCTAGGAAGAAAGTTAAATGCACCCGAGACTACTGTGTATGGCAACTTCTTGTTCTACTGCTGAATCTGGTGTTATAATAATCCACTTAAATGATGTGGCTAAACACTGCATTTTTAAGACACTAATATAAAGGACCATAGAGACCATTATCCAGCTCCCATGTTCCCAGTGTGAAGCTAGGCCCAGAGAAAAGGGTGTGCCAATACACACGACCCAACCTCATTCTTAAAGGTTCAGTGTTATGACTTGTAACTGATCTTAGGGCTTAAGGTCACTAAGATATCTAACGACTGTATTTGGAATCATCCTAGACTGCAGAATGTAGATTTTAAGCCAAAGATTATATGTATGTTTTAGGTCCCTCACTACTGTGCCAAAGTTGTTTTTTGAGTTTTATACAGTCACAGTTCAGCCTCTACCTCTCAGGCTCAGGAGATCCACCCCCATGGCCAGCTAAATTTTTTTAGAAAGTGTTTCCCCTTGTTGCCCAGGTTGGTTTTGAACTCCTGCACTCAGGCAATCCACCCCCTCGGCCTCCCAAATTGCTGGAATTAGAGGCATGAGCCACTTTGCCTAGCCCAAAATTACCTTTTTATGAAATATTTTTGTATGATCTCTAAGTTGAACAGTTCTGCATTCCAAATCAGTGACTATGCCTGATCCCAAAAGACATTTATCAAAAAGGAGTGTGGATTGGGTAGATGCATAAAAGGCACAAAAGATTAAAGGAAGAAAGGACTTTTGCTTCCAGGTAAGATGGAGTAACAGGGACTAGATTTATCCTCCCACTTGAAATAACCAAAAATCAGAAACTACCTCTCAAGAAAATGGACATCCAGCAATTAAGGACAATGACGTGAGAAATAAGACACAGATGAGTCCTATGATTGCCTGACTCCCTGCTTCATAACTGATTCCAGTCAGGGAGAGAACATCTGGATAGAGCCCATGGACATCCCTGATGTGAGGTGGAAATGGAACATTGAAGAAATAAATGTACCTGGAGTTTACAGAGCAGAAGACCAGAGAGGAGAGTGCTGCACAGAAACTCTGAAAAGCTGCAGAGGCGTCCCCACCACGTGTTCAGTGCGCTAAGCAGCATGTGCTTGTAAGGAAACTACCTGCAGCCAGGCAACGAATCACTCAAACAAAAGGAAAGAAAGTGCCCAGAACTCACCGTGCCAGGAACAGTGCCTTGTCCTGGTCCCAACAGCCAGAGTGGAAAACCTCATGATCCATGGGCATTTGTAAAAGAACCAAGAAGAGCCTTGCCTCAGTAGTGGGGAAAATTAACCATATACTAAATGCTACTCTGGTCCTGCATAACAAAGGTAAAAGACATGAAAAGATCAAACTATAAACATGCTAACCACATGCCAGAACAAAGCTCAAGAATGTTTTTAGAAATCCCAAAATTATGCAGGACCTAAAAAGGTAAAATTCAGAAAGTATGGCATTCAAAAACGAATTATCAGAAATTCAAGAAGCAGGAAAATACAGTCAAAACTGACTGTAAAATTATGTAACATGGGAGTCAATTTTCATGATCTTGGATCAAACAATAGTTTCTTAGATATGACACCAAAGCATATGCAATAAAAGAAAAAAATAGACAAATTTAACTTAAAACCTTTACGCTTCAAGACACCATCAAGAAGGTGAAAAGACAAGTCTGAGAAAATATTTCCTAATCATGTCAGATAAAGGACTGATACCAGACTTTAACTCTTACAACTCAATACAAAGGTCAATAATCCAGTTGAAATGGGGGCAAAAGATCAGAATAGACATTTCACCGAAGAAGTTACATAAATGGCCAATAAGCACATGAAAGAAAGCTCAACATGAGTCATTAGAGAAATGCAAATCAAAACTGCAGGGTACCACCATACACTAGGATGGCTATACTAAAAAAGACGGAAGTGTTAGCTAATATGTGAGGGAACTGGAATCTTTACATATTGCCGGAGAGAATGTAAAATGTATTCAGTGTGGGAACGTTTGGCAGTTCCTTGAAGTGCCAAACAGATTGACCATATGTTATGAACTGAATGCTTCCTGTCAAAATTCATATGTGGAAGCCCTAAAGCCAGTGTGGCTGTTATCTAGAGATGGACCTCTAAGGAAATAATTAAACCATCATAAGGCTGGAGACTTGATCTGCCTAAGTGCTAGAATTACAGGCTTGAGCCACTGTGCCCGGCCTAATTTTTATTTTATTTTTTTTTTAAGCAGAGACAAGTTTTCACCATGTTGGCCAGGTTGGTCTTGAACTCCTGATCTCAGGTGATCCATCCGCCTCGGCCTCCTGAAGTGCTGGGATTATAGGCGTGAGCCACTATGCCTGGCCTCCTGTTTAAGCTACCTAGTATGTGTTATTTTCTTAGGGCAGCCCAAGCAAACTATATGACTCCAAAATTCTACCCCCCACAAGAAATAAAACCCAACAGAAAGATACGTAAAGACTTGTACACAAATTTTCATAGCATTATTATTTAAAAAGGAGAAGCAACCCAGATGTCCATCAACTGGTGAGTGGATAAAATGTTGTATGCCTGTACAATTGAATATTGGTTGGCAATAAAAAGGTATGAAATACTGATATATGCCACAGTATAGATGTACCTTGAAAACATAATGCAAAATAAAAGCCAGGCACAAAATAGCACATGGTGTATAATTTCTTTTTTTTCTTTTTGAGACAGAGTCTCGCTCTGTCGCCCACACTGGAGTGCAGTGGTGTGATCTCACTGCAAGCTCTGCCTCCTGGGTTCACGCCATTCTGCCTCAGCTGCCCTAATAGCTGGGACTACAGGTGCCTGCCACCACACCTGGCTAATTTTTTGTGTTTTTAGTAGAGACAGGGTTTCACCGTGTTAGCCAGGATGGTCTCGATCTCTCTGACCTCATGATCCACCTGCCTTGGCCTCCCAAAGTGCTGGGATTACAGGCGTGAGCCACTGTGCCTGGCCAATAGCTGGGACTACAGGCGCCCGCCACCACACCTGGCTAATTTTTTGTGTTTTTAGTAGAGACGGGGTTTCACTGTGTTAGCCAGGATGGTCTCGATCTCTCTGACCTCATGATCCACCTGCCTTGGCCTCCCAAAGTGCTGGGATTACAGGCGCGAGCCACTGTGCCTGGCCATATGAGTTCTCTTATATGAAGTGTCCAGAAAACACAAATCTATAGAGACAAACCATAGATTAGTTGTGGCCTAAGGCTGGGAATAGTAATGGGGAGTGACTGGAAATAGACATAAAGTTTCTTTTTTGGGTAACAAAAATGTTCCAAAATTAGATAGTGGGGATGATTGTACAATTCTGTTATACTAACAATCGTGGAATTGTTCACCTATAATGGATGAATTTATGGTATATCAATTATACTTCAATAAAGCTTAAAAAATAATTTTGTATTGTGGAGTTTATAAAGTTTATAACAGAGAATGTATGACAATAACAGCACAGACTGGGAGAAGAGGAATGGAAATATACTGCTGGAACATTCCTATACCATACTTGGAGTAATATATCATTTATCTTTTCACTCTGATATGTTAAAGATGTATACGGTCAGTCCTCTGTATCCACAGGTTCCACATCTGTAGATTTGACTGACCACAGATGAAACATATTTGGAAAAAAGCAAAAATTAAAATACAAAAAACACAAAAATTGATACAGTATAACAACTAGTTACCAAGCATTTACACTGTATTAGGTATAAGTAATCCAGAGATGATTTTAAGTATATGGGAGGATATGTGTAGGTTATATGCAAATGTAACACCATTTAATATGACTTGAGCATCTGCAGATTTTGGTACTCTTGGGGGGGTCCTGGAACCAATCCCCCAAGGATACTAAGGGATGACTGCATTATAAGCCACTAAAATAAGAAATCAGTGAGTTACACAGCCAATAACCCAACAAGAGATTAAACAGAATCAGTCAGTAATTACTTGACCTGAAAGAAGGCCAAAAAAGAATAAAGAACAAATGGAACAAATAGCAAGAGGATAAACTTAAACCTGACCATATCAATGGGTACCATTAAACTAAGTGGACTAAGCACTGCAATTAAAGGCCAGAAAATACCAGGTTGGCCACAAAAACATCCAACAACATACTGCTTACAAGAAACCCACTTTAAATATAAAGACTAGTTAAAAATACAGAGATGGAAAAGGATACATCAAGCCAATATTAATGAGAAGAAATTCAAGTGGCTCTAGTAAAGTAGATTGTAGAACTAAGAATGTTACCAGGGGATAGACTCATTTCCTAAAGATAAAGGTATCAATCCCTCAAGAGGATATAAGAATCTTAAACTTGTGTATACCTATTAATAGTGCCTCAAATAGATGAAGCAACTGCCAATAGAACTAATCAAGGCAAAATAGGCAAGTCCACAATTACAACTGGAGATTTCAACACCCCTCTCTGGCAATAATTGATAGAACAAGAATGTAGAAGACCTGAACAACATTGTCAACTAACTTAGCCTAATTGACATTTATAGAACACTTCATCCAACAACAGTAGTACATATATTTCTTTGAAGTACACATTAAACATTTACCAGGTTTAATGTGTAAATTGGTCCACAATTGATGGTCCGTAAATATTCTGGACCATAAATCTCAAAAGTACAAGGCCAGGTGTGGTGGCTCACGCCTGTAATCCCAACATTTTGGGAGGCAGGTGGATCACCTGAGGTCAGGAGTTTGAGACCAGCCTGGCCAACATGGCAAAACCCTGTGGCTACTAAAAATACAAAACATTAGCCAGGTATGGTGGCGTGAGCCTGTAATTCCAGCTACTTCGGATGCTGACACAGGAGAATCACTTGAACCTGGGAGGCAGAGGTTGCAATGAGCCAAGATTGTGTGACTGCACTCCAGCCTGGGCAACAGAGAGAATCCGTCTCATTAAAAAAAAAAAAAAAATCATACAAAGTATGTTCTCTAACCACAATGACATTAATTTAGATAACAGAATGATCCCTGGGAAGTCCTCCAAAATTCAGAAACTAGTAACAAATTTCTAAATAACCCATGTGTCAAAGAAAAAAAGTCAAAGGAAAAATTTAAAAATGTTTTGAATGACAAAACAAGACAAATTTATGGGATGCTGCTAAAGAGGGAAAATTATAGCACTAAATGCCTACATTAGAAAATAAAGTCTCAAATCAACGACCTCAGCTTCCGTATTAAGAAACTTAAAAATGAAAAGCAAATGAAATTCCAAGTAAGCAGATAAAATAAAGATCAGAGTGGAATTCAATGAAATAGAAAACTACCCCATGCCAAAAAAACAAAAAAGAGAGAAAATGAAAATAAAACCAAAAACTTCTTATTTGAGAAGATCAGTAAAACTGGTAAACCTCTAGCTAGACTAATCAAGAAAAAAATGAGAGAAGACACAAACTACTAATATCAGGAGCAAGAGGGTTAATATCAGTAGATTCTACAGATAGTAAAATAATAAACATTAAGAACAAGTTTATGCCAAAAAATTAAGCAACATGGACAGATTCAAGTTACCAAAGTTAACTCAATTAAAAAAAGATAACCTGAATAGTCCTGTGCCTATTAGAGAAATCACATTTGTAGTTAAAAAAAAAAAAAATCCTTCCCGCAAAGAAAACTCCTTTCCCACCCAGATGGCTTCACTCGTAAATTCTACCAGTCATTTAAGAAAGATATAATGCCAATCCTTGAAAAATTTTTCCAGAGACTGAGAATAAACACCTCACAACAATGAGGCCAGCAGTATCCTGATACCAAAACCACACAATTACAAGGAAAAGACAAAACTCCAGATCAATATCCCTTCTGAATGTAAATGAGAAAATTCTTACCATAATACTTAAAAAGGATAATAGGCCATGACTAAGTGGGATTAGAGAAATGCAAGTTTGGTTTAACACTCAAAAGTCAGTGTATGTCACCATATTAACAGAGTATAAAGAAAAACAATATGATCATCTCAATAAATACAGAAAAAGCGTTAGACAAAACCCATTATCCATTGTTGACATCTCTCCACCTACCAAGAACAGAAGGGAAGTAATTCTGCTTGACACAAAGCCTATACTTATCATTATACTTAATGGTGAAAGAATGAACTTAATGGTGAAACAATGAATGCTTTCTCCTTGAGATTGGGAACAAGGCAGTGACACCCACTCTTGCCACTTGTTTCACACTGTAGTGGTAGTCTAGACAATAAAGAGAAAAACATCCTGGCTGAAAAGGAAGAAGCAAAACTGTCTATATACACAAACAATGATAATCTTATATAGAAACCGCAATGGAATCTACAAGAAAAGGCACTAGAACTGATACTTGAGATTAGCAAGGTTGCAGGACACAAGATCAAAAATCAATTGCACAGGTTGCATTGCATATCCCTAATCCAAAAGTCTGACATCTGAACTACAAAGGAAATCCTTATTGCAGCATTTTAGATTTTCTGATTAAAGAGGTTCAACCATTAAATGCAAATGCAAATGTTCCAAAATTCAAAAAAGTCCAAAATCCAAAACACTTCTGGTCCCAAGCATTTTGAATAAGGGACACTCAGCCTATATTTCTATATACTAACAACAATCAATCAGGAATTGAAACTTAAAAAATAATACCATGTGCAACAGTATCCCCCAAAATGAAATACTTAGGGATTGATTTACACAGACTTACACGCTGGAAATCATAAAACACTGCTGAGAGAAATTAGAGAAGACTTAAGTAAACTGAGAGGTATACCATGTTCATGGATCTGAAAATTCAGTATTGTTAAGATGCCAGTTCTTGCCAAATTGATCAACAGATTTAAAACAATCCTCATCAAAACCTCAGGAGAGAACATTTTTGTACAAATTGGCATATGATTCTAAAATTCATATGGAAATGCAGAGGACCTAGGATAACCAAAACAACTTTGAAAATGAACAAGGCTGGAGAACTTAAAGCACCTGACTTCAAGATTTACAAAGCTACAGTAATCGAGATGGGTGATATTGGTGTCAATATAGAGATTATGAAACATAAGAGAGAATCCAGAAAATAATCTCCACATATCTTGTAAATTGACTCTCAAGAAAAGTGCTAAAGCAATTCAGTGAATTAAGATAGTGTTTCCAACAAATGGTTTAAGAACATTTGGATATCCATACAGACACACACACAAAATTACCTGGGATCTACATTTGAACCATATTTTTAAAAACAAAAATGAATCACAGATCTAAATGTAAAACCTAAAATTGTAACAACTTCTAGCAGAAAACAGGAGAAAATATTTATGCCTTTGGGTCAAAGATTTCTTAGATATGATACAAAAAAAAAAAGTAAAAATTGATAAATTCACTTAATCAAAATTTAAAATTTCTGCTCTTCAAAATACTCTGCTAAAAAGATTGAAAAGATTACCTACAGAGTAGAAGAAAATCTTTGTATACACCTGATATATTTTTAAAAAAAAAACAAAACAAAACTTGTATCCAGAAACTTAGGAAAACTTAGTAATATGATGGGTGCAGTGGCTCATGCATGTAATTCCAGCACTTTAGGAGGCCAAGGCAGGCAGATTGCTTGAGCTCAGCAGTCTGAGACCAGCTTGGGCAACATGGTGAAACTCCATGTCTACAAAAAATATGAAAATTAGCCAGGCATGGTGGCATGTGCCTGTACTACTTGGGAGGCTGAAGTGGGAGGATCACTTGAGCTTGGGAGGTTGAGGTTGCAGTGAGCTGTGATCGTGCCACTGTACTCCAGGCTGGGTGACAGCAAGACTCTGTCTCAAAACAAAACAAACCCAACAATTTAAAAACGAGTAAAGATTTGAATTAGACACTTCACCAATGAAGATACATGGATGGCAAATACGCACATGAAAAGATGCACAACCTTGCTAGTCATTAGAGAAATGCAAATTAAAACCACAAAGAGCTATCACTGCACACCTATTAGGATATTTAAAATTAAAAAGTCTAACCATACCAAGTATTGGCAACGATGTGGAGCAACCGAACTCTCATACACTTCTCCTGGGAACACAAAATGGTCAAACCACTTTGGAAAACATTTTGGCAGTTTCTTAAAGATACAGCTACCATATGACCCATTCTTAGGTGTGAAAGCCTACGTCCATACAAAAGTTTGTACATGAATGTTCATAGCAGCTTTCTTTTTAATAAGAAAGACACTGGAAACAACCCAAAAATACATCAACAGGTGAATGGATCAGCAACTTGTAGTATATCCCTGAGGTGGCCTACTCCTTATCAATAAAAGAGGGTGAACTATTGATACATGCAACAACATGAATGAATCTCTGATGCACTGAGTAAAATAACCCAGACGTACTATATGATTCTATTTATATGAAATTCTAGAACATGCAAACTATAGTGACAGAAGGCAGATCAGTGGCTGCCTTGGCATGGGTGAGAACAGGAGGGAATTACAAAGGGGCATAAGAAAACTTGAAGGTGATAATTTCAGTATCTTAATTGTAGTCATGGTTTCTCAAGTATATGCATATACAAAACATTTATCAAATTGTACACCTTACATGTGCAGTTTATATCAATTATACCTCAGGAAAGCTGTTTTTAAAAAAAAAGAAAAAGAAAAAAACCTTAGTAAATTTGTAAGGATTAGAGGATGCATTACATAATAGAGTTAACATCTGAAATTAATGGAACTGTTTTTCTAAAACCTTTTAATTATTGAAACAAAAACAAATGTGGTTTTTTTGGGGCACCAGTAATAGGCTTACTATATCAGCCTTGGAATTGTCATCTAAATGTTTTAAAATTAGATTCTCCATGAGCAGAAATGCAGAAGCAGAGATGAGACAGGCCTAGATTAGAATCCCAGGCCCATCACTTACTTCTTGCTAGTCCTTAGGGACTTAAGTCTCTAAACTTCAGTTTCCTCATCATTATAATTGGGATGGTACCCCTTGTAAGTTTGTTTAGAGGCTTATCTATAACATATGTAAGGGACCTAGCACAATACCTGCCATTAATAGGTATTCAAAAAATAGTATCATCATTATCTCGTGTGTTTTGGTCAAGTATTTACTGCATGGCAGAGTAACTGACTTTCCACCAAAGGAATGAAAATCAAGAATCCTAACCATGAAATAGGGCTGCTGGAAAGCCCCAGAGCTTTGCTCAGAATCTAACGTTCTGATTACTACTGCAGAGCTTACCTCTGTCCTTCACTAGAAAAATCAAAGGAGCAATGAAAGAAGGTACAAAGTATAGAGAAAAATCCTTCTGTATAAACACTACTGATCAATTTGATCAGAAATGATGATGAGAAAAGTCTATTATCAGCATTTACTAGTATCTTAAGAAAATGTTCAAGGATAACAAACCAGCCTCTCTATGTCCTAAGAAAATGTTCAAGGATAACAAACCAGCCTCTCTTTATGGCCTCTACTGATCTTAGGGTGTATTTCCAGAAAGCTGAGAACACCACACACGATGGCACCGTTTTCACCACTTGTTTTAACCCAGAGAAGGAGAGCAGACTCCTGATTTTACAGGCTGAAGACAGGAAGGCAAAGTACTTCCTGAGACCATGTGTCAAGTCTGACCTGTGGTGGGTCCCAGGTCCACTCTGCCCAAGGCCACTTCCCCCAGACCCAAGCTCCCTGGAAAGCAGTGTTTGCAGGGAGCCCACCCCTCTGAACCCAGGACCATTTTTCTTACCTGAGTCTCGGTGAACTGTTCTAGCTCTCTTCAGTTTTCCCAGTGGTTTATACTTTGGCTCCGTACTTTGGGAAGACCGGCATAAAGGCTTTAAGCTGAAATGAATCAGAATATTTGATTTTTCTTTTTGAGGAAGTTGTTAGAAGGTAGACATCATTGATAGTGTTACAGAATTTTTGGGGATTTTTTTTAAATTTCTTGGATCCCTGTGTTTTTAACAAAATCTTGACCATAAGGGAAATCACACAACTACTCTGGAGGATTGAAAAGCAGTTCTAAAATGATTTCATAGTTAAAAATCACTTTGACGTAATAAAGTGGCAAATATAAGCAATTAAATGCAACCTGGTTGATGTTTTATCTTATTGTTACATCAGTAGACTAAGGCAAAACTTAGATCTTTGCTCTTGGAATGCAAAAAAAGCAGGTCCCTATCCTGAAAACCTATGAATACAGTGACATCCTCTGGCATTCGGGATACAATATAACTAGCTGCTTCTCCTGCCCTGTTCAGTAGGGTTTACTTATATCTCACAGGAATCTCCACAAATTTATCTTGTCATTCTAGGTCCTTAGGCTGAAAGCTAAGACAAAGTGGAGATAAAATACAAAAAGGCAGAGAAATAAGATTTGAAGACGTCCTACCCCTTTCGAAGGCCTCACTGCCAACTGCCTCCTCCTGGCAGATTCCGGGAAGCCTTTAGGATGATCTACAACATACCATTTGAACAGGGCCATGAGGTGCCCAACCTGAAACTTCTTTACAGCCACCCCCATTTTACGTCCTCACCCCTGTTCCCACAGCTGTTCTCTGGATCCATCCCCTTCAGCCTTTCCAGGAGTTCTGATCCATTACTGTGTCTCTTTACATCATTTCAGCTATTCTCCTGGGTTAACTTTTCAAAGTAAGGTCGTCTTCCCCCACCTACCTACATTGTCTGCTAGAATTGAAGGATGGGGGCCGGGTGCGGTGGCTCATGCCTGGAATCCCAGCACTTTGGGAGGCCAAGGCGGGTGGATCATTTGAGGTCAGGAATTCAAGACCAGCCTGGCCAACATGGTAAGACCCCCTCTCTATTAAAAATACAAATATTAGCCATGTGTGGTGGTGGGCGCCTGGAATCGCAACTACTCACAAGGCTTGAGGCAGGAAAATCGCTTGAACCCAAGAGGTGGAGTTTGCAGTGAGCCGAGGTTGCACCACTGCACTCCAGCCTGGGTGACAGAGCCAGACTCTGTCTCAAAAAAAATAAAAAAAAAAAAATAAAAGATGCAGGATAAGGAATGAATATGCATTTTAACAAGCACCTCGGCTGGGCACGGTGGCTCACACCTGTAATCCCAGCACTTTGGGAGGCCTAGGTGGGCAGATCATGAGAGGTCAGGAGATCAAGACCATCCTGGCTAACATGGTGAAACCCCGTCTCTACTAAAAATACAAAAAATTAGCCGGGCGTGGTCGCGGGCGCCTGTAGTCCCAGCTACTCGGGAGGCTGAGGCAGGAGAATGGTGTGAACCTGGGATGGGGAGCTTGCAGTGAGCCAAGATCGCGCCACTGCACTCCAACCTGGGTGACAGAGCGAGACTCCATCTCAAAAAAAGAAAAAAAAAAAAAAAACAAGCACCTCAAGTGATTCCTAAACACATCCAAGTTTATGTATATTCAAGTTTAGTTCTACAGGCATATTTAAGTCTCAGCTATTTTAAGATCAAGCCTCCTGATTCTGTTGCCTCCTGTTGCCATCTTGTCTCTAACTTTCCCTTCACTGTCAAACTTTTTATATAGTCTGTCCTCAGTATTTTCCATTTCCTCACTTTTTACCCATTTTTCAACTGAAATCTGGCTTGTAACTCACAAGTCTACTGAATTGCTCTCACTGAGCACACACAAATGACCTAATTACCAAGGAAACGGGACACCTGGTACTCCCCATATTATTTGACTTCTCAAGACACTCCATGGGCACCCTCTGCTTACCCTTCCCTTTGCTCTCATCCCGCTGTCTGGGCCACTCTCTCCATCTTGGCCCAGCTCCTCCTCCTTCACTTCTCCCTTGAATGTGCTGCCCAGGGTTCTGGCCTCAGCTCTATGATCCCTCCTCCCACTCCTGGTGACTTCTTTTCTCATGGTTTTAGTTCTCACCTGCACTGCCAACTCCAATTCTGTGTCTCCAACCCAGACCTCTCTCCAGAGATTCTCCATCCTCCTTTCCATCGACATCTGCAAGCCTGGTCCTGTATGTCCTCATCGGGGTCTGCGAAGCAGATTCCCTGACACGGGGCCTCATTCCTTCTGCACCCATTGAGCTTGTGTGCTGCCTTTGCACCCGGCCTCTCCGTGAGACTGGAGCTCTGCTAGGACAGGGTGTGTCTTAGGCAAATTGGAACCCAAGCTCCATTCCCACCATATGGCTGGCACTAAAGAAATCATTCATGGGCCGGGTGCAGTGGCTCATGCCTGTAATCCCAACACTTTGGGAGGCTGAGACAGGTGGATCACTTGAGCTCGGGAGTTCGAGACCATCCTGGTCAACATGGCAAAACCTTGTCTCTACTAAAAATACAAAAATTAGCCGGGCATGATGGCATGCACCTGTAGTCACAGCTACTTGGGAGGCTGAGGCAGGAGAATCGTTTGAACCCAGGAGGTGGAGGTTGCAGTGAGCCGAGATCACGCCACTGTACTCCAGCCTGGGTGACAGAGGGAGACCCTGTCTAAAAAAAAAAAAAAAAATCATTCATGAATGCATAAATGAAACCCAAAGAAGAGGTAAGAAAATGGCAATACTGTAGTAAAAGACATCCATGAATACGATTGCACCTCTCCTTTGGCTTCAGTTATCCATTCAGTAGACACTTGACGACCTACTTGGCATGGTGCTAGGTGCTTTTCTTACACTATCTCCCTGTATCATCTCTTTCTTTTTTAAGAAGACCAACAAGTAGGCATCAATATTCCTATTTTGCTGATTCAGAATGACTGGCTCAGAAAAGTGATCTGGCCAAGCTCACACTGCACTGTTAGTAAGTGGCGGAGCTGAGTTGCAACCCAGGAGAAGCTGACAACACTACCTATACCTTCTGCCACACTGTGGAACTAAAGGAAACACTCCAGGAAAAAATGGAAATGAGTATCAGTTCAGAAATGTCCCAAAACAAACAGATTCTAGACTTGTAAACATTCAGGCAAACTCTCCTTTGTGTCCTAGCCAAGAGCCACCAAGGGGGACACCAAGTCCCACAACCAGTGACTACTCACATTTCGACAACTTTATCCATAGTTGTGCCAACTGGAATGACATTTGGATATGCGTTCACAGGACAGAGGTAGCTCAAGAAATCTTTAATCTAGAAAAAGGAAAATCACATGGATCAATGATCTCTACGATGAAACAGGTTGTTAGGGGAGATAAAGGGAGGCTGGGGAAAGAGAAGCAGAACTCTCTAATGGCTGTGGTTCTCAATGCTGGCTGCACGTGGGGATCACCAGGGACCTCTTGGGAAAAAAATATCCAATGCCTGGGCCTCACTCCCAAAGATCTCCTGAACACTGAGTACTAGTGGGCCTAGAAATCAGTACATTTAAATATTCCCCAGGTGATTCTGATCCACAGTAAGAGCTGAGAATCACCAATGGGACTCAAAGATTTTTTTTTTTCTTTTTTTTAATATATTGCTTTCCTTGTCCAAGAAGGTCAGTTGCTTATGTTTAACAAATCCCTTTTCAAATAAGTTAGAATTTAGCTGGGCATTAACTATAATATACACAAAAACCCAAGAATTGCATTTCTTAGCTGGGCACAGTGGTACATGTCTGTGATCCCAGCTACTCAAGGCTGAGGCAGGAGGATTGCTTAAGCCCAGGGATTTGAGGCCAGCCTGGGCAACAAAGAGAGACCTCATCTCCAAAAAAGAACAACAAAAGAATTGCACTTATTTACTCCTACAAATAATCATTAACGATGCCAAGAGAATTACACCTTTGAGGTTACTTGATTTGTTCAAATGGTTCATGCTCATTGGGCAGAACACCATGCAATGGTCACTGATTCCAGGGAAGGATCCAAACACTGCCCATTGTACCTTGGTGTTGGAGTCACCAAGGAAAACACAATGCAGTCAAGCACTGGAGGGAGCAATGCTTCACTTACTGAGAAAAGACCAAGCAAGATCAAATCCAACAATGTGCACTGGTCTCCAGTAACCAGCGTGTCTCTCCCTGCAGCCAACACAGGGCAACCTGCCTACATGCAACCCTCTCCTGCCACACAGGAAGGAACCCCCATCATGCTGTCTGAAATAAGGACAGCTGGGGTGTGCCTGAGGGCCATTGACACACAGGCTTAAGTAGAACAAAGGGACACACATCAAGTACGAAGCAGAGAAAGATGTTTCCACACAAGGCACTGAGCTGCCGCAGGCTGTGTGCTCACGCTAACGGGAGTGCTTGCTCTCTCTCACTCGCGTGCGCTCTCTCTCAATAAGGAAGTGTCCCATTCTTATGTGGCCAGTGAGGGTTGAAAGACTGTGCACATAGACTGCCTCTCCCAATGATTAATTCTAAACAAACAATTACATGCAAAAACTTCATGAATACCTTGACTTTTTGCAAAGTTCAGAATGCTAAACAGAGGAACTCTGTCACTATTCCTCAAAACATCTCTACAACCTAGAGGAACTTCAGCTTTGTCTCTTATTAGACATTGGTGAGCTTGTGATCTCAGTCAAGTTACCTAATGTCTCTAATTTTAGATTCTTCATTTAAAAGTATAAATGAGATTATGCATGTGAAGTGCTTAGCTTGGTATCTGGTGAAACAGTCAATAAAATCATCCAGGCCGGGCGCGGTGGCTCACACCTGTAATTCCAGCACTTTGGGAGGCCGAGCCGGGTGGATCACAAGGTCAGGAGTTCGAGACCAACCTGGCTAACACGGTGAAACCCCGTCTCTACTAAAAATACAAAAAATTAGCTGGGCGTGGTGGTGGGCGCCGTAGTCCCAGCTACTCAAGAAGTTGAGGCAGGAGAATGGTGTGAACCCGGGAGGCGGAGGTTGCAGTGAGCCGAGATCGCGCCACTGCACTCCAGCCTGGGCAATAAAGCGAGAGTCCATCTCAAAAAAATAAATAAATAAAAATTTAAAAATTTAAAAAAAAATCATCCATTACTAAGTTGATAATGAGAACACAAAGACTTTTATGCCCTTCTGCAAATGGACAGACTAGAACCCAATGTAATTATTAGTATCCCACCAAACTGAAAGAGGCAGGAACCCAAGAATTGCCAATAACTCTACATAAAAATAAAAGGGCTACTTTAAGACAAGGGAAAGGCAGGAAGATCTATTCTTTAAATAGTTTTCACAAACAGTATCTTTTGTACCTTCACAGGAGGCATGCAAATAGAAACCATTACCTGCCCGCCCAACACCGATTTGATTTACACAAAGCTGAGGCTGGTAGAAATCTGAGACTTTTGAAGGGAATAAAGGATTAAAAAAAAAAAAAAAAAAAAAAGTCAAGTCAAGCCTATACCAGAAATGGTTCACTACTACTTCTCAGAGATGAAATGGCCCCAAGGAGATAAGAGACACCCAATAAAGGAGCACCCCCTCTCATTTATATAAGTTGACTCCCTTTTATCAAATGCCTGCCTTAAAATAAGGCATCAATACAGCCAGTTCTCTTTATTCACAGTAGTTATACTCTATAAATTATAGTCACCATAAATGATGAATTAGCAAATACTGAGCCATTGCTGCTAGGGAAAATACAGGGTTCCTGCCATCCTTTGGTGACATCGTTTTCACCAGCCAATTAATACATAACCTTGTTTTATGTGTGTTTCTGTTGAAAGACACCTCATTTAATAGATACTTTGATCCATTAACATTGAACTCATGGTCAATAGCCCTATAACCCATGCCTATCTAACATACATATTTTCTCTAGAAGCCACATTACAGTCCTCCCGTGCTTAGGAACACTGGATAGGACTTCAGTATTATGACTGGTCACCATTTAAATAAGATCACCAACAAAAAGCACAAAAATATGAAAAACATGGCACTTAATAGATGGCAAAAAGGAAACTTTCGATATGGTTTGGCTGCGTCCCTACCCAAATTTCATCTTGAACTGTAGCTTCCATCATCCCCATGTGTCGGAGGGACCAGTGGGAGGCAATTTAATCACGGGGGTGGCTACCTCCATACTGTTCTAATGACAGTTCTCATGAGAGCTGATGGTTTTATAAGGGGCTTTTCCCCACCTTCACTCTGCACTTCTTGCTGCCGCCATGTGAAGAAGGATGTGTTTGCTATGATTGTAAATTTCCTGAGGCCTCCCCAGCCCTGCGGAACTATGAGTCAATTAAACCTCTTTCCTTTATAAATTACCCATCTCGGGCATGTCCTTAGAGCAGCAGGAGAACAGACTGATACACTTGTTGACAGAGTAAGAGCTGAAAGAAGGCAGAGCGTTGCCTTGTTCTACCTGAGCCGAGAACGTGCACGTCAGGTGACTCAAAATTTTCACCACTCTCCACAAGTCCACAAAGGATCACAAAAGCACTGTAAATATTGATACTGAGGTCACAGGTCAGTTTCAGTGAGTAGGCCAACACATAAAAATAGAATCCATGAAGCCAGGTGCAGTGACTTACACGTGTAACCCAGCACTTTGGGAGGCCAAGGCAGACGGATTACCTGACGTCAGTTCAAAACCAGCCTGGCCAATGTGGTAAAACCCTGTCTCTGCTAAAAATACAAAAATTTTAGCTGGGCATGGTGGTGGGCACCTGTAGTCCCAGCTATTCAGGAGGCTGAGGCAGGAGAATCACTTGAACCCAGGAGGCAGAGGTTGCAGTGAGCCGAGAACACACCACTGTACCCCAACCTGGGCGACAGAGTAAAACACTGTCTCAACCAAAAAAAAAAAAAAAAAAAAAAGGAATCCATGAATAATGAGGATCAACTGCATTTAGGAAAAAAAAACTAAAAGGAAATGAAACTTACATAGAAACAGAGATGCTTCTGAGAGTCAGGGGACTACCTGTCAACTACCAAGGCTGCAGAACACTGAGCAATAAGGGTTATGAGTATATGGGATCCTCTTACCTCACTGTAGGAGGAGTGAAAAGAAAAACAAGCTCTGTATGAACTCTCTCCAGTCCTAAAGGGAAGTGAAAACACAAAATAAAAAGATCACTGAGCAAAACTAAAACTAAGCAAAGCTGGCCCTTCTCATTTAGGCTATTCTAGCATGAAACCACTCTAATGGGCTCGCTTCAGCAGCAAGTGTCCTGAAATCACCCTAAATCAGGAATTTCTTCTTGGGATAGCAGAGAACCTTTTCCAGAAGTGGAAACCTGTTGTAGACCGCGTGTGGTGGCTCACGCCTATAATCCCAGCACTTTGGGAGGCCGACGCATACGGATTGCCTGAGCTCAGGAGTTCAAGACCAGCCTAGCAAACATAGTGAGACTCTGTCTCTACTGAAAACACAAAAAGTTAGCTCGGCATGGTGGTAGTACACGCCTGTAATCCCAGCTAACAGTGAGGCTGAGGCAGGAGAATCACTTGAACCGGGAGGCAGAGGCTGCAGTGAGCTGAGATCACACCACTTCACTCCAGCCTGAGTGACAGAGTGAGATTCTTTCTCCACACAAAAAAAAAGAAGGGAGGGAGGGAGGGAGGGAGGGACCTCTTGCAGAAATTTTAAACAACCAAAGTTAAGGAAATGTTGCTGAAATATTGTGATCATGATAGTCACTCCTCTGCTCCACCAAGGGTTCTGTTCTGTATGACATCAATTTGTTACTCTAAGCCAAGCACTCAGATGCCTTCAGTCTCCAACCATCTCATCAACCTACCCAGAGGGAACCTCAGGATACACCAGCTGATGGGAGTGTAACTGGTTTGGGAGTAGCATCCCCTCCATTTAAATAAAACTTAAATTTAAGAAATTAATTATAATATATAATTATATTCTTGGGCTTAGGCTAGACTGTGCTTAAATGAAATTAAATCAGACAATTTACTCAAAGTTTCTCTCAGAAGACCTATGACATTGCTTTCTTACCTCACAATTACATTTGTTTTTCTGCTCCTTTCTCCAAACCACATGGTGGATGGCTTAATGCTGATTATGTGGAGTGGAATTCTATTTCTGGAAGTAATTCCACAGGGTAATTTGCTCCACTGAAAATATTCCTCTGCCTAAAAAAGATAAAAAGCATAGAAAAACAGTTCCACATTTTCTACAAATCTGTTGTAGGCAGACTCTCAAAAACAAAAGTAGAAAAGTTTCCAGACACGAAAAAAAAAAAAAAAAAAAAAAAAAAACAGCAGCAAAACAATGTAGACATGAAGAAACAATCAGATAATTCCAAATTGGGGAATATTGTGCAAAACAACTGGGCTGGACTCTTCAAAACCATCAATGTGAAGACAAGCAAAAGGCTAGACAAACGATCTATATATCAAAGGAGACCCTTTAGACCTGACTGAACGCAATGCACGACCCTCAAATAAATCCTGGATGCCCCTGTCCCCCTATTCTACAAGCTATAAAGCACACTATGGGAAGAACTGGGGACATCTGAACATGGAGTGTGTAACAGCTAATAGTACTATATGAACACAAAATGTCCTGAGGAAGGGTATTGTACTGTGGTTATACAGGAAAATGTTCTTATTCTCAAGAGCCACAGGCTGAAGGATTTGGGGTGACGTACCATGGAGTCTGTAACTACTCTCAATTGGTTTGGAGTCGGGAGTTGGTTATACGTACAGAGACAGAGGAAGAGAGGTGCAAAGTGGTGGCAACGCAGCAAATCCAAACGAAGGGTGTATGGTTTTTTTTTTTTTTTTTTTTTTTTTAAGACAGAGTCTCGCTTTGTCACTCAGGCTGGAGTGTGGTGGTGCCATCTCAACTCACTAAAACCTCTGCCTTCTGGGTTCAAGCAAGTCTCATGTGTCATCCTCCCAAGTAGCTGAAATTATAGGCACACACCACCACACCCAGCTAAATTTTCTATTTTTAGTTACAGGATTTCACCATGTTGCCTGGGCTGGTCTCGAACTCCTGACCTCAAGAGATCTGCCCGCCTTGGCCTCCTAAACTGTTGGAATTACAGGCGAGAGCCACTGGGCCCAGACCCTTGTACCAGTCTTACAACTTTACTGTTTAAAAAGTTTTCAGGGCCGGGTGTGGTGGCTTATGCCTATAATCCCAGCACTCTGGGAGGCTGAGGCAGGTGGATCACTTGAGGTCAGGAGTCCAAGACCAGTCTGACCAACATGGTGAAACTCTGTCTCTACTAAAAATACAAAACTAGCCAGGCATGGTGGCGCATGCCTGTAATCCCAGCTACTTGGGAGGCTGAGGCGGGAGAATCGCTTGAACCCGGGAGGTGGAGAATGCAGTGAGCCCAGATTGCGCCACTGCACTCCAGCCTGGGCAACGGAGCGAAACTCTATCTCAAAAAACCATTTTTTTTTAATTAAAAAAAAAAAAAGATTTCAGCCTGGGCAATATAGTGGGATTCCATCTCTACAAAAAAATGTAAAACTTAGCCAAGTGGGTGGTACACAACTGCAGTCCCAGCTATTCAGGAGGCCGAGGCAGGAAGATCACTTGAGCCTGGGGGGTCGAGGCTACAGTGAGCAATGATGGCACCACTGCACTCCAGCCTGGGTGACAGAGCAAGACTCTATAAAATAAATTCATTAATTCAAATTAAAAAGTTTTCAAAATAAATTTGGAGGGAAAAAAACTAACAAATACAAGTGTTTTCAAAAGGTTGAAAAAAAAATGGGACAACTTTTCCAAAGTCATTATTTTGAAATCCAGAACCTTCCAAACCATTAACGTTCCATCCCACTCAAATTTCTTTGGGGTGCCTTTGGTGCTGTTTCTTAGGAAGCTGCAGATTAGAGTTAAGAGTGGACTCTATGAGCTGTGGACCTACCTGTTAATATTCTAAAGGGGTGCGTGACCTAAAAAATCTTTTAAGCAGCTAGAAATAGCATCTCAAGGAAAGTAGCCCTGACAGCAAAGGAATTACTAACTAAGCTACTTTGTGGGATGTGAGAAAATTCACAGCAAAAAGAAATTTGCCAATTCAAAGATTTATGGGCAAGGGGCCCAATACTATGAGTCCAACAGAAAAAGGGACAAAAAGGTGTATGTTTTATTTATTTACTTGAGACGGGGTTTCACTCTGTCACCCAGGCTGGAGTGCAGTGGTAAAATCTTGGCTTACTGCAACCTCCACCTCCCAAACTCAAGCAATTCTCCCACCTCAGCTTCGTAAGTATCTGGGACTCCAGGCATGCACCACCACACTCAGCACTTTTTTTTTTTTTTTTTTTTTTTTTTTGTATTTTTTGTAGTGACGGGGTTTCACCACGTTACCCAGGCTGGTCTCGAACTCCTAGACTCAAGCGATCCACCTGCCTTGGCCTCCCAAAGTGCTGGGATTACAGATGTGAGCCACTAAGTTTATGGGTTTTGTTTGTTTTTTTTGAGGCAGAGTCTTGCTCTGTCACCCAGACTGGAGTGCAGTGGTGCCATCTTGGCTCACTGCAACCTCCACCTCCTAGGTTCAAGTGATTCTCATGCCTCAGCCTCCCTAGTAGCTAGGGCTACAGGCACACACCATCATGCCCAGCTAATTTTTTTATTTTTACTAGAGACGGGGTTTTGCCACACTGAGCAGACTGGTTTCGAACTGCTGACCTCAAGTGATCCGCACGCCTCGGCCTCTTAAAGCACTAGCATTACAGGCATGAGCCACCACACCCGGCCGGTTTACGTTTTATGTATACATTTTTATCCATCCAAGAATCCACTGGACATGTCTGTATATGTGAATATATATGTGTATTTATGTGAGCATACATGCACACAAAGTGAAGAAATAAATCCCTGAATGCAACATAGAATATGCAGCTTACCAATCAGCAAAAATAATTTACACTGCAGCTCTCACCGTGGCCTAAAGGAAAACATTCCATGCTATGGATCAGAATTCTCTCTTGTTTGAAATTATGCTTTATCGTAAGGGCTAGGCAACTAGGCTTTCGGCTAATGGAACCATTATTACTACAACAATAGTGATCTAAATGAATAAATGCAATGTTTACTTTAAAAATTACACAGGATTTAATGCTAAGGTATTTTAAAATTTAGAGAAAAATAATGATCACTCAAACCACTACATTTAAAGATCACTAATTAGCCTTAATAATTTTAATTGAAACAATATTTTTTAAAGCAAATTCAAAATGAAAGTCTTGTACTCAGCGTTTGACAAGAGAAGCAGGTTCTGTGTTGGCATTAGAAAACGAATGAGGCCGGGTGTGGTGGCTCATGCCTGTAATCCCAGCACTCTGGGAGGCCAAGGTGGGTGGTCACGAGGTTAGGAGTTCGAGACCAGCCTGGCCAATATGGTGAAACCCTGTCTCTACTAAAAATACAAAAATTACCCAGGTGTGGTAGTGGGAGCCTGTAATCTCAGCTACTCGGGAGGCTGAGGCAAGAGAATCGCTTGAATCTGGGAGGCAGAGCTTGCAGTGAGCCGAGATGGCACCATTGCACTCCAGCCTGGGCCACAGAGTGAGACCATCTCAAACAAAAAAACAAAAAAACAAAAAACAAAAGAAAGAAGACAAATGACATGTGACTTGCAAAGACACTGGAAACATCCATTAGAAATAGGACCATCAAGACATGAAACTATTTTAAAGTGTGAAAAAAAGTTATGTCTAGATATTTATCTCAAGTAGAAGAAAAAGTTTATAAACACGCTCATGTCATGAGTCTCAAAAAGCACAGGATGGGCGCAGTGGCTCATGCCTGTAATCCCAACACTTTGGAAGGCCAAGGAGAGCAGATCACTTGAGATCAGGAGTTCAAGACCCCCCCTGGTCAACATGGCGAAACCCCATCTCTACTTACAAAAATTAGCCAAGCATGGTGGTGCATGCCTGTAATCCCAGCTACATAGGAGGTTGAGGCAGGAGAATCGCTTGAACCCAGGAGGCAGAGGTTGCAGTGAGCCAAGATGGCCCCACTGCACTCCAGCCTGGGCAACAGAGCAAGGCTCGTCTCAAAAATAAATAAATAATAAATAAATCAATAAAATTACAAAAATTAGCCAGAAGTCATGGTGCATGTCGGTGGTCCCAGCTACATAGGAGGCTGAGGCAGGACAACCACTTGAATCTAGGAGATGGAGGCTGCAGTGAGCCAAGAGTGGGCCACTGCACTCCAGTCTGGGCAACAGAAGGAGAATGTCTCGAAATATGTAAATACATACATAAATAGCACAAATGTTTAAGTTATAAGCTATAACAAATTACTGATTTCATTACAAATAAATTTGAATTATCAAACGTGTATGAATAGATTTCATTAGAAAACTATAAAGATCTGGTTGGGGGTGGTGGCTCACGCCTGTAGTACCAGCACTTTGGGAGGCCGAGGCAGGCGGATCACGAGGTCAGACGATGGTGAAACCTCGTCTCTAGTAAAAATAACAAAAAATTAGCCATGCATGGTGGCGGGCGCCTGTAGTCCCAGCTACTCAGGAGGCTGAGGCAGGAGAACACGTGAACCCAGGAGGCGGAGCTTGCAGTGAGCCTAGATCGCACCACTGCACTCCAGCCTGGGCGACAGAGTGAGACTCCATCTCAAAAAAAAAAGTACAGATCTGTGTCTATTTACTAGTGACGAAAAGTGTGGTCATGGAATATGGCAATGTACAGTTCCATGACCTTGAGCTAACAACTTAGGATTGCAGCCTCAGGTTTTACATTTGTAAAGCGAAGAGCCTATAAATGGAAGTCCTGACCTTTCTTCTTTTTCATAGATTACACAAACAATACGAGAGGAATCACTTACACACGTACCTTGGGATGCCGGCATGCATGGATCTGAGTGTTGCGGTCTGTTGTGAGATGATGAAGGATCTCAGGCATGTTCCTAAACATGTCTAGCTTATTCACATGAACCTAAGGCAAATAACACATACATGCAAATTATGTGAAATGTATTTCCTATAAATTGTTCAAGGTTAATTACTCAGGGCAAAACACCCAGTTAGTGAATTAACCCTCTCTTCTTTCTTGAAAAGCAGTTTTTGGCTATTTCAGTGCACTCTGGTATTCCGCCAGCATGTCAACAGGCACAAGGCTGACTGGCCAGGATCACTGCCATCACTGACGGCAGCGAAAAATTACAGAGACTCGGCTCAGGGATGTCATTTAATGATGTTAATGTTGTCCTTCAGTCCTTCAAGAGAAATTCAGTTAATATTCCTCGTACACCTACTATGTGTCGAGCTTTATTCTAAATGCTGGGAATAAAGCAGTAATCCACACAGACAAAAACAATCAAGAATCATCTACCCTCAGCCAGGCGCTGTGGCTTATGCCTGTATTCCCAGCACTTTGGGAGGCGGAGGCCGGTGGATCACTTGAGGTCAGGAGATCGAGACCAGCCTCGCCAACATGGTGAAGCCCCATCTCTACTAAAAATACAAAAATTAGCCACGTATGGTGGCTCAGGCCTGTAATCCAAGCTACTCGGGAGTCTGAGGCAAGAGAATCACTTGAACCCAGGAGGCGGAGGTTGCAGTGAACTGAGACCATGCCACTGCACTCCAGCCTGGACGACAGAGCAAGACAGTCTCAAAAAAAAAGAATCACCTTAAAGGCATATACATGATGTACAACAGAGGAGCATGTACTGCAAATAATCCACTCCCATATCTCCTTGTTCAAATTTATTTTCAATGCTGGTCACAATCACTAAATTTATTTCATGACCCAAAGTTTGGGAAAAATACTTTGTCTGTGGGGCATTTCACTGAAGGCTCTTGTAAGCCATTTTGGCTTCTGTCAATTTTCTCCCAGGAGGATGTGACTGAACTAAGATGATATATTCCTTCAGAGGGCCCGCCAACCACTGCTGCAGACACGTCTTGATAGGGTGCTTCCATCTGTCCCTGTTTGCAGTTATTTAGCAGGCGAGGAGGGGGAGGAAAGGTGAGCTGGGAGGATGGAAGGGAGCAAGAGAAATGAATGAATATGCTGGAAGCACTGGCTCACGCCTATAATCCCAGCACTTTGGGAGGCCGAGGCAGGCAGATAGCTTGAGGTCAGGAGTTCAAGACCAGCCTGGCCAACATGGCGAAACCTTGTCTCTAATAAAAATACAAAAATTAGCCGGGCATGGTGGCTCACACCTGTAATCCCAGCTACTCAGGAGGCTGAGCCAGGAGAATTGCTTGAACCCGGGAGGTGGAGCCTGCAGTGAGCCGAGGTCGCGTCACTGCACTCCAGCCTGGGCAACATAGCAAGACTCCCTCTCAAAAAAAAAAAAAAAAAAAAAGAAAAGAAAAAAAAGAATGAACAGTCACCATACCTGGACTCCTAATTCTTCACTAAGGTTGGTGAACAAATATTCATAGCCATAAGCCGCTTTGCAGTTCAGCCACACAACATGGTACGGGCTCCGCGTGATCCAGCTGCGGACCAGCTCTAAGACCCCACGTAAACACTCCTCCTAGACAGGATTTTAAAGAGACATTTAACAGGTGGAGAGCCGCACATAGCCTTTTCCTTCCCAACAGTCCCAGGTACTCACACCTACGGGGACAGTTAGGATATGACCTGTCACCCTACAAACTTCCTACTAAAAACAGGGGCACGCCCAGGTGATAACCCTGTTCCTCCAGGCAGACTTACCCGACTTGGAATTTGGTAAAATCTTGGATCACAGAACGTAGTATCTAAATATACACTTTGGATGTCTTTGACTCTGAAAAGAAAAAAAATTGATGTTAGCCATCCAATGTGATATAAATTATGTGTAACTTTTTTTGTTTTTTGACATGGAGTTTCGCTCTGTTGCTCAGGCTGAAGTGCAATGTCTGCTTACTGCCACCTCCTCCACCTCCCGGGTTCAAGCAATTCTCCTACCTCAGCCTCCCAACTATCTGGGATCATGGGTTTGTGCCACCACACCTTGCTAATTTTTGTATTTTTTAGTAGAGATGGGGTTTCACCATGTTGACCAGGCTGGTCTCGAACTCCTGGCCTCAAGTGATGCACCCACCTCAGCCTCCCAAAGTGCTGGGATTACAGGCCAGAACTCCCAAAGTGCTGGGATTACACCCGGCCAGAGCAATAAAACTTTATTCAGTCATACACAGAAGAACTGTACAAGAGGCCAGGCACAGTGGCTCATGCCTGTAATCCCAGCACTTTTGGAGGCCAAGGGGGGCAGATCACCTGAAGTCAGGAGTTCAAGACCAGCCTGGCCAACATGGCAAAACCCCATCTCCACTAAAAATACAAAATTAGCTGGGTGTGGTGGCACATACCTGTTATCCCAGCTACTTGGGAGGCTGAGGCAGGAGAATCGCTTGAACTCTGGGCGACACATCAAGACTCCATTTCACAAAAATAAAATAAAATAAAATAAAACCTATACGAGGCCCAGTACCTGCCCCCGGAGTGCAGAAGCTCCATTCTAGCAGCTTCTCCTTGCGCCAATCTGAAGTCTCCTGTGTACAGGACAGTTCCATTATTGCCCTGAAATAAAAACCTGAAAAAGAAATATATCCCAGTGACTTCTGAGTCTCATATAAACTCCCAATAAAGCAAATACATGTGAGCTGCATAGTAAATGCTTCCTGCAAACATATCCATTACAATACAATGGCAATGGAATTCCACAGTAATTTGAACCACACCAGGCACTCAGCTGTCACCTCTTCCCTCGGGTAGAAAATAACAGAATGGAGATGCTACCCAGTTTGTAACAGATGTTCCTTGTGATATGTTAGCACTTTCAATTATATGTTGAGATCATTCTTGCTCATGGAGAGAGAAATACACGTGATGATAAAATACAAGGTCACTGGGGAAACAGCTGCTGAAGACTTCCATTTATTTATTTTTATTTTGAGACAAGAGTCTTGCTCTGTCCCCCAGGCTGCAAGGCAGTGGCTCAATCTTGGCTCACTGCAACTTCCACCTTCTGGGATCAAGCAATTCCCCAGTAGCTGGGACTACAGGGGTGTGCCACCACACCCGGCTAATGTTTATACTTTTTGTAAAGTCAGGGTTTCACCATGTTGGCCAGGCTGGTCTTGAATTCCTGGCCTCAAGTGATGCACCTGCCTTGGCCTCCCAAAGTGCCGGGATTACAGGTGTGAGCCACCACACCTGGCCATGAAGACTTCCATTTTATAAGAAACGTTTCAAATCTGATCTTCACCTCAGTCCCCCTAGTTCAATTTGGGAACAAATGTGTTTTAAATGACTAGAAAAAAAAATCAAATCTCCCTCTATGTATTCTTTCTTTTTTTTTTTTTTTTTTTAAAAAAAAACTCACTGCAGCCTCCAACTCCCAAGCTCAAGCAATCCTCCCGCCTCAGCCTCCCAAAGCACTGGGATTACAGACATGTGCCACTGCACCCAGCCCCCTATTAATTTTAGACCCTAAAAATTTATTTCTACAAATACAATATGTGTCTACATATAATAAAATGACAAAATAAATGACCCCCTTACATAACTGATCCCGGACAGTGACCAGCTGGTAAGAGAGTCACAACAATCTCTTCCTTCTAAAAAGAAAATAAAGAAAAAATAGTAATGGAAAGCAGTTATCATTAGGACCTAGCTCAACAAAGCCCTCCTTCATAGAACACAGTTATGTACCTTTTAGCAATGTGCCTTTTCTCCCAATTTCCTCACACTCCAAATCCTAGAAACTAATGGAATCCTTGTCCACTCAACAAACAGAATTCCCATGGGACTGAGCAATTTCACTAGTTATAAAACCAAGATAAGCGAAAACCGATGGCCACACAAAAATGTGTGCCTGACTGCTCACAGCAGCATTCTTCATACTAGCCAAAAGGTGGAACCAGTTCAAATGTCTATCAACTGATGCATTAATCAGGAAAATGTGGTCTAGCCATACAATGAAATATTATTTGGCCATAAAAAGAACTGACACATGCTACAACATGGATGATCCTTGAAAACATCCTCAGTGAAAGAAGCCGGATATGAAATGAACACATGTTGTATGATTTCACTCATATGAAATATCCGGAATAGGTGAACCCATGGAGACAGAGAGTCCAATACAGTAGTGGTTGCCAGGGGGTTGGGGAAGGAGAGAATAGGGAGGCATTGCAATCGGTAAAGGCTTTTTCCCTTGGGGTGCTGAAAATATTCTGAAATTGATTGTGGTGATGGATACACAAGCGTGTGACTTGATTTCTATCTCAATAAAGCTATTTACTTTTTTTTTTTTTTTTTTTTGAGACGGAGTCTCACTCTGTCGCCCAGGCTGGAGTGCAATGGCGTGATCTTGGCTCACTGCAACCTCTGCCTCCTGGGTTCAAGCAATTCTCCTGCCTCAGCCTCCCCAGTAGCTGGGATTACAGGCGCCTGCCATCACGCCTGGCTAATTTTTTGTATTTTTAGTAGAGATGGGGTTTCACCATTTTCGCCAGGCCAGTCTTGAACTCTTGACCTCAAGTGATACATCTGCCTCGACCTCCCAAAGTGCTGGGATTACAGGTGAGAGCCACCAAGCCCGGCCACTATTTAACAATTTTTAAAGCCTGAGCCAGGTGCGGTGGCTCATGCCTGTAATTCTAGCACTTTGGGAGGCCGAGGTGAGCGAATCCCTTGAGGTCAGGAGTTTCAGACCAGTCTGGCCAACATGGCAAAACCCTGTCTCTACTAAAAATACAAAAATTAGCTGCGCATGGTGGTGGGCAGCACCTGTAATCCCAGCTACTCAGGAAGCTGAGGCAAGAGAATTGCTTGAAACCAGGAGGTAGAGGTTGCAGTGAGCCAAGATCGCCCTACTGCACTCCAGCCTGGGCGACAGAGTGAGGCTCAGTCTCAAAAAAAAAAAAAAAAAAAAAAAAAAAAAGATTAAAGCCTGGATGAGGCCTGGTCCCGATTCACACTGCACATCATACTGTTCAGCAAAGGCAAGACCTGCAGGCACTACTGCCTCTCCAGCCATCAGTAAGTGGGGAGAGCTCTGCACACACCAGGTCACTGCTCAGTGACAGTGACTCCTCACGGAAGTCTCCATTCATTCTGGAGGACCCTTTCAAATGGGTCTCCCCCTGGTTGGAGCTGGATAAACAATGCACAAAAGTCATGGCACACAGGAAGAAACATAAAAAATCAAAGTGGGGGCAAGACTGCTCAAAAGTCAGCCTGCTGTCGGCCCCCAGCTCAGGGAATGCCTTTCACCAATATCCCTGATGTGACAAGGCCACACACCATCACACTATTCCCCGGAAAAGCAGTTGGCAGAGTCCAGGATGGCATTTACAAAGGTTCACCTTTTTTTTTTTTTTCCTTTTTAATCCTCACTAAACTGGCTCTGTAGTCCTCCCTCAGGATAATTTGATGGGAAGAATACTTCAACTTCAACTGTCTGATCTTCACCAAAGAAGAAATATCTGAAAAGGTCAGTTTCTGTTCAACAACACAACACACCCTCAAAGTTACACACGGCAAAGCAGTGTGCTATAATCAAGCTACAAAGCCAATATTAACCAAAATAGGAAAATACCTACCAGCTGTAAAGGTTAAAAAAAGGGGGGCTGTATGTCTATAGTCCTACTTATTAAAACCATACATTGACAAAAGTACTACTTCAAAATTTAAAGATGAAAAATAAATTTTTTCCACTTGGCAGTGCCCCTTTTCTGAATAAGGGTTCAGAAAAAAAGTACAATATCCATGAATTTGCTGCAAAAATATTAATCGCCATTTAAAATTCTGAGCATTATAAAACTCAGTAAATGTGACAATAACATCATGTAGTAATATCAACACCAGGGTTCCCATCATTAGCATGTAATAAGGAACAAATGTGACAAAAAATAAGCCATGCCCAATCCTTTACAACATGGGAAATAAATACATCACTGTTAAGGACTAAATGTTCGTGTCCCTCCCCAAAATCCCTATGTTGAAATCCTAACCCCCAAAGTGTTTATTAGGAGGCCTTTGGGAGGTGATTAGTTGTTGGGCATAGAAGCCTTGTGAGTGACATCAGTGCCTTTATAAAAGATGCCCAGGGGAGCCTGTTTGCTCCTTTACTATGGGAGGACACAGGGAAAAAGACAGCGTCTAAGAACCAGGAAGTGGCCAGGCACAGTGACTCACACCGGTCACCCCAGCACTTTGGGAGGCCAAGGCAGGCGGATCACTTGAGGTCAGGAGTTCAAGATGAGTCTGACCAACATGGTGAAACTCCCTCTCTACTAAAAATACAATAATTAGCTGGGCTCTGGTCGTGGTGGCAGGCGCCTGTAATCCCAGCTACTAGAGAGGCTGAGGCAGGAGAATCGCTTGAACCCAGGAGGTGGAGGTTGCAGTGAGCCAAGATCACACCACTGCATTCCAGCCTGGGTGACAGAGTGAGACTCCGTCTCAAAAAAAAAAAAAAAAAAAAAAAAAAAAAAAAAAAAAGAACCAGGAAGTGGGCCCTCACCAGACATAAAATCTGCTGGAGACTGGATCTTGGATTTCCAGTCTCTAGAACCCTAAGCAACAAGTGTCTATTGTATAAGCCACTCAGTCTACGGTAGTTTTGTGAGTCCAGCCCAAATGGACTTACACAATCACAAAGGGATTTTTTTGCCCCTAAAACCCCACTCAATTACTAGATTTTTATTTATGGTTAAATGAGCATTCAAAATCAAAGAGAAAGATTGAGGGTATAGCTGAGGGGTGGAGCATCTGACTACAAAATCAAAGAGAAAGATAAACCATCATTTTAGCACTAATTTAAAAAAAATCAATATTTAATATTTAGTTACCTCTCCTGATGCTTCATCCACTAAAGATATCTGGGTAGGAGTCTCGATTTCAATAGATATCTATAAAAATAAAATAAGAGACCATGTATGTAGCAGTTTTTCATGGCTTTATATGCCTTTGCTGTCTGAAACACAGAAACGGGGCAAAGAGAAGTTTCAGACTCTCTATATAAACAATTCCGATTACACTGTAATAAATATTTCAACAGTTAGAAAAAATTGTAAAGAAAATAATACCTGTCTTGAGGCAGATTTGGCAATACGGAGTAAACGCCTTGTAAATGCATATAATCCTCTGACACGATTCTGTTTCCATGAATTCATTTTTCCTCCTTCATCTCCCCATCCCTACCACTCCCATTCCCTTCTCTCTCTGAATTTTGAGTCTTTGTAAAAACGTGGTCATGTGTCCTAACTTTTGTGCCTCAGAACACAGTCTGGATGGGTCTGTGACATGGATGCTTCATACACTGGTTCTTTTTTTTTTTTTTTTCTCAGATGGATTCTCGCTCTGTCACCCAGGCTGGAGCGCAGTGGTGTGGTATCGGCTCACTGCAACCACCGCCTCCTGGGTTCACGCGATTCTCCTGCCTCAGCCTCCCAAGTAGCTGGGATGACAGGCGCCCGCTACTACGCAAGGCTGAGTTTTTTGTACTTTTAGTAGAGACAGGGTTTTGACATGTTGGCCAGGCTGGTCTCCAACTCCTAACCTCAGGATCAACTGCCTCAGCTTTCCAAAGTGCTGGGATTACAGGCGTGAGCCACCACACCCAGCCTCATGCACTGGTTCTAAGTGCTGCAGAACGCTCCCTGGTACATTTCCCCCTGCCATCAAAACAGAGACTAGCACATAAGAGGCATTCAGTAAGTATCTGATGAATAGATCAATGTGATGTTTCACCTTTTCAGTCCACTAATGTCCTAAAACCTACAGTGTCTAAGGTTTGGGTGTTAAAGTATTTTTGCATTTCTGGAATGAAACATCTTATTCATGATGTACTATTTAACACTGCTAGATTCAGTTACTGTCTTTATGAGGATTCTTACATTTTCATGTATGAAATGGGTTTTTCCCCATTTATTATTTTTGAGATAGGGTCTCACTCTGTCGCCCAGGTTGGGGCGCAGTGGCACGATCTCAGCTTGCTGCAACCTCTGCCTCCCAGGTTCAAGCAATTCTCCTGCCTCACCCTCCTGAGCAGCTGGGACTACAGGCACCCGCCACCATGCCTGGCTAATGTTTTGTAGCAGAGATGGGGTTTCACCATATTGGCCAGACTGGTCTCGAACTCCTGACCTCAGGTGATCCCTCCACCTCAGCCTCCCAAAGTGCTGCGATTACAGGTGTGAGCCACTGAGCCCGTCCTCTTTTCTAATATATCTATTTAATGCTATCAATTTCCCTTCAAGGACAAATTTAGCTATGTTCCACACATTCTGACATGCCACGTTTCCATTGTCCATCAGCTCCTTTATTTAATTTTGAGACAGGCTCTCGCTGTGTTAGCCAGCCTGGAGTGCAGTGGCGCAGTCACGGCTCACTATAGCCTCAAACTTCAGGGCTCAAGTGATTTTTCTGCCTCAGCCTTCTGAGTGGCTGGGACTACAGGCACACTCTACTATACCAGGCTAGTTTTTAAGGTTTTTTTATAGACATGGGGTTTTGCGGTATTGCCCAGGCCGGTTTCGAACTCCTGGACTCACACAATTGTCCCACCTTGGCCTCCCGAAGTGCTAGGACTACACATGTGAGCCCCCAAGCCTAGCCATATCAGTTCTACATATTGTATGTTTTCTTTATCGTACAATTTCCTTTTTAACCAAAGGGTCAGTTATTGTATGCATTTAGTTTCCACATGTATGGGAAGATTTTAGCTGTCCCTTTGTTTCTGATCTCCAACATCATTGCCTTCTTTTGTGACACAGTACATGGTTAGTTTTTGTAAATGTCATGAGCACCCCCCAAAATACTATTTTCTTCCTTGGGTTTAAAGTTCTGTTCATTAGTCCACATTTACACATTTTCTGCATCCTGTTTCCTGCCTCCTTCTTTCAGCATCTGGGAGGGGCATGTTAAGCTCTTCAGTGACAATTGTTGATTTCCTATTTCTTGCCCTGATTCTGCGGTGGCCTTGTTTGTACTATGTCAACTCACCTAAGCTGGAACTGTTTCCTAGAACCCCTTTCCATGTTGTTGCCCACAGTAAACATTCAGAAGGCAGATGTGAACTAGTAGGGTTTTTTTAATGCTCTGAAGGGCGCCAGAAATGGTAACAGCTCGTGAACATTGTTGACCTTCTGGCTTAACTCAGAGTCTGGGGCAGGGCCGCAGCAACATCAGCTTCTGCTGGGTGCCTGTGTGCAGCTCCTCCGAGTCCTGGGGCAGGTGCATGTGCTTCAGAGCCAAAGCGGGAGACCAGCACTATTGAGGCCAGAGGAAGTGAGAGACAGAAGTGGGTTTCGGTCTGTCCTGCTGGGCTCTAGTGGGCCATTCTGCCTTCCAGTTTGTCTCTGTTCCCCTCCACTTCTCTTCCAGCTTTCCTTCCTGACTGCTGGCCAGGCTGACCTGTAGTAACTTCAAGCTGAATGCCAGAGACAACAGGAACAACCCTGCTGTTGTGACTGCTCTGCAGAGGGAGGACAAATCCCCTTCCCAATCAAAGGTCAGATGTGGAGGTGGATGATATCATGCACACAAACACACGTGCACACACTATGTGTGCATACTCACACACGCATGCACATACACACACGCGAGCACACACACGACAGAGAATGAGAAGAAAACTTCAGTCACATCACAGGACTTTCGGGGAGGGCAGTGCAGTCCCTGAGCTGGTGACAGAAGTGTTTCCTGTGGCTTAGAGAGTGGGAGCAAGTAGCCCTGGTTTCCACTTTGGTGCGGGTTGGGCCTGGACATGCCTGGTTTGAACTTCGCCTTAGTGCTAAGGCAGGCGTGGGCCTTTTTGTCAGCTTGCCCAAATGTGGGTAGGAGGGAGGCACTGGCTGTAAGCAGCTTAAGAGCAAACAGAAGCCCGGCACAGTGGCTCACACCTGTAATCCCAGCACTTGGGTGGCCGAGGCGGGAGGATCACCTGAGGGCAGGAGTACAAGACCAGCCTCGCCAACATGGCAAAACCCCATCTCTACTAAAAAATACAAAAATTAGCCAGGTGTGGTGGTTCAGGCCTGTAATCCCAGCTACTAGGGAGGCGGAGGCAGGGAGAATTGCTTGAACCGGTTAGACGGAGGTTGCAGTGAGCTGAGATCATGCCTCTGCGCTCCAGCCTGTGACAGAGTGAGACTACCTCAAAAAAAGAAAAAAAAAAAAAAGTAAACAGACTCTTTATGACACTGGGACAAACTGCTCTGCCAACTCCCACAATGATTTAAGAACTAATCCATGTAATGAACCCACATTCTGTTAAGTCATTGTGGTTCTCCTCAGATCAAGCACTGGGTGACAGGTTCTCGAAGTTTCTACTTCAGCTGGACGCTATTTTGTCAATTGCACATACATCCATATGACCCATGGCTCCTTTTAACAGTGACACCCTCTTCAAACCTTGTCTTTCTTTGCCTTCTAGTCTACTTTCCGATATTAAAAACTGCCACTCTGACATTTTGGCCTTCTGATTGGTTAGTAATTTTTTCTTCTTCCCCCAAAATTTCAAATTTCAACCTGTATTTATCCTTCTGTTTTATCTATGTCTCTTATAGACTAATACTCATGAATTTGTCTAACTTTTTTGTTTGTTTTTGAAGATGGAGTCTCTCTCTGTCACCCAGGCTGGAGTGTAGTGGCACGATCTCAGCTCACTGCAACCTCCGCCTCCCAGGTTCAAGCGATTCTCCTGCCTCAGCATCCCAAGGAGCTGGGACTACAGGCACCGCCACCACACCCAATTTTTTGCATTTTTAGTAGACACGGGGTTTCACCCTGTTGGCCAGGCTGGTCTCTATCTGACCTCAGGTGAGCTGCCCGCCTCGGCCTCCCAAAGTGCTGGGATTACAAGCGTGAGCCACTGGGCCCAGCCAGATTTGTCTGATTTTTTTAACTTACACTGAGAATTTGTCTTTTGACCAAAGGTACAATTAAATCCTTTCCTATATATAGTCATATATAATTGGACTTTTTCTGCCTTCTTTGCATTTTCTATGCACCAGACGTTTTTCTCCCCTTGACTACCTCACATTGGACAGATGCATTTTATTCTGCCAGACCGAAAGTTACCCATTCTATCTGTATTCTTCTAGCTGTCATCCCTTCCTTATGACAGCCTGTAATTTATGTTTATTTTTCTTACTCTATCCCACAATTTAAATAAAAGGATTTAGCAATTATGTTAATGAACACTTTACACTCTATTAAATATCTTAAAATGTGGCCAGGCATGGTGGCTCACACCTGTAATTCCAACACTTTGGGAGTGGATCTACTTGGAACCAAGTGGGTGGAACCAAGGTGGGTGGATCACCTGAAGTCAGGAGTTTGAGACCTGCCTGACCAACACGGTGAAATCCTCTGCCTACTAAAAACACAAATATTAGCCGGGTATGGTGGTGGGATTCTGCAGTCCCAGCTACTCGGGAGGCTGAGGCAGGAGAATCACTTGAACCCAGGAGGCAGAGGTTGCAGTGAGCCGAGTTTGAGCCACTGCACTCCAGCCTCGGCAGCAGAGCGAGACTCCATCTCAAAAACAAAAAATAGAAAATATTAAAATGCATCTTAGCAAGAGGGTCAATGAGATTAAGCAAACAAAACTGAGACCTAGATCTCACTCTTGAGGAACAAGGAAAACATATCAACAACTACCAAATGTTGACTTCTGCCATATTGTTCAATGCCAACAGACTTAATTTTTTTTTTTTTTTTTTTAGATGGAGTCCCACTCTGTTGCCCAGGCTGGAGTGCAGTGGCGTGATCTCAGCTCAATGCGACCATTGCTTCCTGGGTTCAAGCAATTATCCTGCCTCAGCCTCACAAGTAGCTGGGACTACAAGTGTGTGCCACCACACCTGGCCGAATTTTGTATTTTTAGTAGAGACAGGGTTTTACCATGTTGGCCAGGCTGGTCACGAACTCCTGACCTCAAGTGATCCATCCGCCAAGGCCTCCCAAAGTGCTGGGATTATAGGTGTAAGCCACCATGTCTGGCCAGAGACTCAATATTCTAATTAATGTGGATAACTGAAGTATGTTACAAACTGAGGCAAAGTTTTTGACAATCTACCTCTAAAAATACTTCCCACTTAAAAAAAATTAAGTTATTAAAAAAATAAAACTTACAATTCGTTTCTTCCAAAATCTGTATTTTGGGCTCGTTAACAACAACTCCTTAGTCACAGGTGAACAGTATAGATAAACCTTCAAGCTGAAAGGAAAAAAGAAAAAAACTTTCAGTATAATCCAAAATGAGCCATCTTGGTGACTAAGAAATCTATTTCATCATACATCTAATAATTTCATTTGAGACCAGTCTGACCAACATGGTGAAACCCCATCCCTAATAAAAACACAAATACCAGCCGGGCATGGTTATGAAATCTATTTCATCATACATCTAATAATCCAGAAGTTACTCTGGCACAAAATCTGTTAGAGTCACTCCCCACATACCTATGCGCACCATTTCAGTGCCACCAAGAGCACAAGGTGGGGGTGGAAACACGGTGTCCCTGGACCTCCTCCAACAGTGGTCCCTCACCATTGTTACTTGGAAATACGCGCTTGTATGTGATCAGGTGTGTCTGGAAAGATACCGCCACACGTTACGCTACCTCTGGAAAAGGTGTGTTGGGAACAGAAACTTCTGCTTTTTACTGTATAAGTCTATTCTTTTTTTTTTTTTTTTTTTGAGATGGAGTCTTGCTCTGTCACCCAGGCTGGAGTGCAATGGTGTGATCTCGTCTCACTGCAAACTCCACTTCCCAGGTTCAAGCGATTCTCCTGCCTCAGCCTCCCGAGTAGCTGGGATCACAAGCACGCGCCATGATGCCGGACTAATTTTTGTATTTTTGTAGAGATGGAGTTTGACCACGTTGGCCAGGCTGGTCTCGAACTCCTGACCTCGGGTGATCCACCCACCTTGGCCTCCCAAAGTGATGGGATTACAGGCGAGAGCCACTGCGCCCAGCCTATTCTTTTTTTTTTTTTAAATGAACAGAAATTAATTTCATAATAAACTTTTTTTTTCTTTTTTTTTGAGATGGAGTCTTGATCTGTCACTCAGGCTGGAGTGCGGTGGCGCGATCTCGGCTCACTGCAACCTTCCGCCTCCCGGGTTCAAGCGATTCTCCTGCCTTAGCCTCTTGAGTAGCTGGGACCACATGCGCACCACCACGCCCAGCTAACTTTTTGTATTTTTAATAGAAATGGGGTTTCACCGTGTTGGCCAGGCTGGTCTCGATATCCTGACCTCAACTGATCCACCCACCTCAGCCTCCCAAAGTGATGGGATTACAGGCATGAGCCACCGCGCCCAGCCCATAATAAACTTTTAAAACTTAACGCTATCATTTTGAGGTTAGGAATATAGTCTACGGTAGATTGTATTTTCCAAAAATGGCCACACAACGACATACACCATCCATACATGCTCTCCTTACAAAATAGATACTAAAATTCCTCCACTGACTGGCGGGGTCTATGTTCCCTCCCCTTGAACCTGGGCAGTTTTTTGTAATTACCTTCACCATAGAATGCGGTGGAAGTAATTGCATGGCTTTTGAGGCTAGATCTCCAGGTAGTACAACTTCCTCCTAGCTCTCTTAGGACATACGCTTTTTAACCCTGAGTCTCCATTTAACAGGTCTGGCCATCCTGACGGACTCACGCTAAAGAGATTTTTTTTTTTTTAGAGGGAGGGGAGCTCACTGTCACCCAGGCTGGAATGCAAGCTATCCTCCCACATCAGCAGCCTGAGCACCCGGGACTACAGCACATGCCACCACACCTGGCTCATTTTTCCTATTTTCTGTAGAGACGAGGTCTCCCTACGTTGCCCAGGTTGGTTTCAAACTCCTAGGCTCAGGTCATCCTCCCACCTCAGCTTCCCAAAGGGCTGGGATTATAAGCCTAAGCCACTACGCCTGGCCTAAAGAGACTTTTAGAGATAGAGATGCCTCACGCCTGTAATCCCAGCACTTTGGGAAGCCAAGGTGGGCAGATCACTTGAAGTCAGGAGTTTGAGACCAGCCTGACCAACATGGTGAAACCCCATCTCTACTGAAAAATACAAAAATTAGTTGGGCTTAGTGGCACGTGCCTGTAGTCCTAGCTGCTTGGGAGGCTGAGCTGGGAGAATTGCTTGAACCTGGGAGGCAGAGATTGCAGTGAGCCAACATCACGCTACTGCACTCCTGCCTGGGCAGCAGAGTTAGACTCTGTTTCAAACAAACAAACAAACAAACAAACAAACAAAAACATGCCAAATGGTTCTAGCCCCTAGCTGTGTGAGTTTTCCCAGCCCAGGTATCAGACATGGATAAGGGAGTCTTCAGATCTGAAGGGGCTGACATCTGAAGACTCTGCTCACTGATGTTTGATACCTGGGCTGGGAAACCATTCCCATTCTACCCTGTCAATCCCTGATCCACAGAAACTGAGCAATAAGACATGATCAGTGTTAAGTCACTCCATTTTGAAGTAATTTGTTACGCAGCAGCAGATGACTGATACATAGGCTCTGCAATCAGACAGACCTGGCTGGAATCCTGGTCCTGCCACTTACTGGCTGTGTGACACTGGGCAACTAATTTAACCTCTCTGGTTCCTCAGTTTCCTCATCTGTAAAATAGAAATAATAGTAGGATCTATTCAAAAGGTTATCAAGAAGCTCTAATGACAATGTCAGGTACAAGAGTGCAGAGCCTTGCATCTGTGTGGCTCACTAATGCATTCTCCACCTCCAGTACAATGCCCGACATGTCACAGGTGACCAAAAAAAATTACTGAGGCCAGGAGTGGTGGCTCATGCCTGTAATCCCAACACTTTGGGAGGCTGAGGCAGGCAGATCACTTGAGGTCAGGAGTTCGAGACCAGCCTGGCGAACATGGTAAAACCCCTCTCTACCGAAAATACAAAAAGTAGCTGGGCGTGGTGGTGGGTGCCTGTAATCCCAGCTACTCGGGTGGCTGAGGCAAAAGAATCACTCAAAAAGAAGTTGCAGTGAGCTGAGATCGTGCCACTGCACTCCAGCCTGGGCGACAGAGCAACACCCTGTCACAAAAGTCAATAAGTAAATACAAATAAAGTAATAAAAAATTATTGGCCAGGTGCAAAGGCTCATGCCTATAAGCCCAGGGCTTTGGGAGGCCAAGATGGGAGATCACTTGAAGCCAGGAGTTTACAACCAGCCTGGGCAACATGGTAAGACCCCGTCTCTACAAAAAAAAAAAAAAAAAAAAAAAAAAAAATTGTTGAACAAAAAATACACAGTGCCAAGATACAGTAAGTATTAAATAAACATTAGCTATCATTATCAAGAAGACAGAGTATTGCTATCAATTAGCAGAGAAGCCTGACATCCACTGGCCCTTTTCAAATATGTATCTTGAGAAGAGGGAATTTAGATGTAGGCAATGGCTGCAAGAGAAGCATCTAACAGTTCAGCTTTAAGAAAAAATCCAGTATTATATGATCCTTTACAATGGAACAGCCATTCTCTCTCATATACTCTTACAGAAATAACATGGAGTGAGTTATTGCTGTACCTAGCAGCATAGATAAATCACACAAATACAAAGTTAAGTAAAGTAAAACAAATATAAAAGGGTATATTTGGGGCCAGGTGCCAGTGGCTCACATCTATAATGCCAGCCCTTTGGAAGAATGAGGCAGGAGGATCACCTGAGGCCAGGAGTTCGAGATCAGCCTGGGCGACATAGCAAAACTCTATCTCTGTTTTTTTTTGTTGCTGTCGTTGTTGTTGTTGTTGTTTTTAGAGAGTGTATTTGGTAGGATTATATATATATATATATATATATATATATATATATATATATATATATCAAGTTCACAAACAGCCAAAGCTAACCCATGATGACAAAAGTCAGAATAGAGGTTACCTTTGGGAGGAGGGAATGAGTTGGGAGGTGAGAGGGGTCTGGGATATTGGTACTGTCCTATTTCTTAATCTGGGTGATGCGTTCATTTTGTAAATGACTATATGCTTGGATGTATATACTTTTCTGTACAGTTGTTATCTCTCAATTAAAATGTTTGCTTAAAAACACAAGTAGCAAAATAAATTACCTGCACTCCAACCTTCTTTTCAAGGTAGGGGCTCTTAATCCTTTCATGTGATCTAAAAACAAAAGAACAAAAACTCATGAATATGTTTTTCCAGAGGATTCCTTAGCCCAAGGGAAACAGTCGCCTTCTTTTTCAGCTTCAAGAGAAAACCCATGAGGTTTGCTTTTATAAGAATTGATTCACATGGGCTATGAGCTCTTTCTTCTGCAAGTGAAGAATCCTCCTCAGAACAGGACCGGCTGCCCATTTCTGAGCCATCCAAGTCAATTTAAAAGGAGAGTGATTCTGTGCATCATAGGCCAGAGTTTAAATCACTCTGGGCAGCCACAGAAGAATGAGAACTGCTTCTAGCCCTCCACTCTTACTTCATTTCAATCCAACCATCCTTCGAGCCACGCTCTATGGGACCCATTCACTTCCTGCCACTTAAATCAGTCTATCTAGAAATTCAAGTTCGTGGCCATGGAGTCTGCTGGGAAATCACTCAGGTTCAGAGTAAGAGTTTCATCATCTTCTCAGCCTACTGTGATGGATTGAAAGGGGAATATTACTATCCACAAAGACTTGCTCCACAGCGCTCCACATTAACAGACACAGACAACAGAAAGGTAGCAATTAGACCGACTATTACATTAAGTATATCATGCATTCCAATATATTCTGAATCTTTAGCAAGTAAAGGCCCAGACAACAATGATCAAACAGCTCTAAATTGTTTAACTAAACCAGTTGGACACAGTGGCTCTTGCCTGTAATCCCAACACTTTGGGAGGCCAAGGCAGGAGGATCACCTGAGGTCAGAAGTTCAAGACCAACCTTGCCAACATGGTAAAACCCCATCTCTACTAAAAATACAAAAATTAGCCATGAATAGTAGCACACCCCTATAATCCCAGCTACTCGGGTGGCTGAGGCAGGACAATCACTTGAACATGGGAGGTAGAGGTTGCAGTGAGCCAAGGCCATAACACTGCACTTCAGCCTGGGCGACAGAGTGAGACTTCATCTCAAAAACAAACAAACGGCTGGGCGCGGTGGCTCATGCCTGTAACCCCAGCACTTTGGGAGGCCGAGGCAGGCGGATCACCTGAGGTCGGCAGTTTGAGACCAGCCTGACCAATATGGAGATACGCTGTCTCCACTAAAAATACAAAATTAGCTGGGGCTGGTGGCACATGGCTGTAATCCCAGCTACTTGGGAGGCTGAGATAGGAGAATTGCTTGAACCCGGAAGGCAGAGGTTGCGGTGAGCCAAGATTGTACCATTGCACTCCAGCCTGGGCAACTAGAGTGAAACTCCATCTCAAAAATAAATAATAACCAAAAAAAAAAAAAAAAAACAAGAACAATAAATTGCTTAGCTAAACCAAACCAATTCTAATTACCACGAGCACCACCACACACACACACAAGCACCCCCTCAATTTATATGTCGTGTGGCCATCATTAGACCCAGTGAAAGCAGAGCAGTCACCACATGTCACTTGGCAGCCCTTGATTGTATATATGCCTCCGGGAGAGTCCACCTGTCTCCCAGTGGGTAAATTCCCTCAAGGGATATCTGGTCCAGTCTTTTAGGGCCTATGGGTATATCCCTGGGCAGCATTCTCCGTAATTGGAGTTTCCAAAGGGTTTGCGCCATGGCAAAGAGGAGGCTGAATCCAGACTCTGCATCCTGCTCCCACACTGACTAAGCAGGCAGCACCCTGCATCGTGCATCATGGTCCCCCATCCTCACCACCCTGAGGCCCCTTCCAACTGGTAGTCACAAGAACTGGATGGGTTTGCTTTGTGTGGCTGGAACTGCACCCAGGTCTGCTTTTCCAGGGAGGTCTTCCTTTTCCTTGGCAACCATCATAAATTGCCCCCTCAAGGGGATTTCCCCAACCCTGGGCCACTATCTCAGGTCTCAGGGGTCGGGGGGGTCCTCTCATCTTCCAGAACTTACTGATGATGCTTAGTAAAGCCCACCCTGCACACAGCATTGGCTTCCAGATGGCCCACAAATAAGCATCAGGTGGGTCCATAGCCTACTCCGAATTATATTAAAATGTGATGTGGGGCTGGGTGTGGTAGCTCACACCTGTCATCCCAGCACTTTGGGAGGCTGAGGTGAGTGGATCACCTGCACCCAGGAGTTCGATACCAGCCTGGGCAACATGGGGAAATCCTGTCTCTCTATAAAAAATAGAAAAATTAGCCAGGCATGATGGTGCATGTCTGTAATCCCAGCTACTCAGGTGGGAGTACTTGCTGAGGTGGGAGGATTGGTTGAGTCCAGGAGGTGAAGGCTGCAGTGAGCCGAGATCGCACCACTGCACTCCAGCCTGGGTGACAGAGCAAAACCCTGTCTCAAAAAAAAAAAAAAAAAAAGGAAGTGATGTGGATGGGTTTCCATGCATTTTTTCTAGCAAAAGAGTCCATACAGTTTCTCATGTTTGAGCTGCTATCACAAGATACCATAGATACCATAGTTGGCCTTCACACCAGCCCTGTAAGGAAAGGTAGTGTTCTGGTTGCCTTCAACACCAAAAAGGTATTTCTCACAGTTCAGGAAGCTGGGAAGATCAAGATGTGGGGCAATTTGGTTTCTGGGGAGGACACTTTTCCTAACTTACAGACAGCCGCCTTCTCACTATGCACTCACATGGCTTTCCTAGGCCCCACATGAGGACAGAGCGCCCTCTCTCTTCCTTCTCTTGTAAGGAAACTAATCCTATCAGAGTAGGACACCACGGTATGACCCCACTTAAACTTATTTTCCTCCTAAAAGCCCCAGCCCCAAATACAGTCGCTTTGGGGGTTAGGGCTTCAACATATGAATTTTGTGGAGATAGTCCATATCATAATCAAAGAAGCCTGTGTCCCAAAAAGGTGAAAAGCCAACAGAAGGCAATGTGAGAAACCTCCAAAAGCAGAAGTTGTGTTTTCACCCTTGATGAGTTTATGTCCTGGTTGACTAAGCAGATCCACATGTGGTCAGAGAACAGAAAAAGTTGTTATAGACTGTTCAACAGTAGGGAAGAGTCCATTTCTGGCTTAATGCACAAACTTATGGTGATTTCAAATTCCTTTAGATTTATTATTTCTCCAAACTCAGCCATCCTAAACACGAAGTGCAAGTTTCGGAAGTATACTTTAATCCTGGCTAGCCCATTTTGAGTTCAGAGGCTCCAGTGCGGCTCTACACAAAAAGTAAAAATAGGCATATCCTCGTCCAGCAGTGGATTCTCAATGAAAAACAAAACCAGAAATGTGTCAGGCGCAGCGGCTCACACCTGTAATCCTAACACTTTGGGAGGCTGAGGTGGGTGGATCTACCTGAGGCCAGGAGTTCGAGACCAGCCTGGCCAACATGGTGAAACATCATCTCTACTAAAAACACAAAAATTACCTGGGTGTGGTGGTGCGTGCCTGTAACTCCAGCTACTTGGGAGGCTGAGGCACGAGAATCGCTTGAACCCAGGAGGCGGAGGTTGCAGTGAGCAGAGATCACGCCACTGCACTCCAGCCTGGTGATGGAGACTCCACCTCAAAATAATAATAAAAATACAAACATTAGCTAGGCATGGTGGCTGACTCCTGTAGTCCCAACTACTTGAGCAGAGAGCATGTGCCACACTGTACTCCAGCCTGGGCGACAAAGGGAGACCCTGTCTCCAAAAAAAAGAAAAAGAAGAAGGAGATGCTCAAAGACGTGCACGATGCGAATACGGCAACGCACGAGAAGAGGTCCAGATTTTCCTCATTAAAGAGAAATCACTGGTGGCTTTGTGGAAAAAAAAGCAGAGACATTTCCCAGAAGCAGTAACTTCAACGATTTATAGTCCAAGTGACTGATTCCACACACAAAACAACATAGCTGGCCTTCACACCAACCCTGTGAGGAAAGGCTGTGTTTGGATACCTGTAATTTACTTTAAAATACTTTCCTACTGCGCATGTACAGATAGGTTTGTTACGCTGATTGACTCCACAGGGTAGTGGGAGCTTCCTGCTCCAGCACGCTGCAAGGCCACACAGCAGGAGGCAGCAACTCCAGTGATTCCGTTTATCATTTTCTCCAATTAACACTAATGGCTGGGCGAATTAGCACAATGAGCATTAAAACTGTTTTCCCTGGTAAAAGTGACTTGTTAGCACAATAGAAGTAAAAATGAACAATGGTTGTCAAGTTAGCGGTATTTAAACTCTGGAACTTAGCTCCAATCTCTGCTTGGAGCATCAGCGACACTCTAACCTTAAACCCTAAATCGGCCCAGCTGTGAAAGGATCCAGCTGTGAAATCATAGTAGCTTTTCTGGTTGCCTGATACCATCTAGAAGGGAAACATCCCTCCATCCTAAACTAGAACGAAGCTTTCATATTGGATACGGACAGAACACCCAAAGGCCAGGGAGATTGCACTTCGTGGAGCTCTTAGGCGGGCTGTTCCACAGTTGTGTGTGTGTCTGAGTCTCCTGCTTGCTTACCAACGTTTGAGGGTGTGGTCAAATGGATCTGAAACTTGTTTTCTTCATACATGGTAGCGAGGCTCTGAGGGAAGTACTAACCCTCGCCAATCTCTGATCATCGGCCACCAGCAAAGCTACCAAGAGAACCTACTAGCAGTGCTTGACCAAGCCGGCCCGGGGCGCAACTGGCAGGCGCCGTTACGCCGCGTTGACCACATGCGAAAATAGATGAAGCCTTTGAGAGGCTGAAGAGCCCGACTGGGACAAGGCGTGTGCTGGCCGCCCCCTCGCTGGCTTCCCACAGGCTGCAGCTCCTTGCTCCAGGGCCGGCCCCCTCCTGTCCTCTCTCCAGCCCCCAGCGCCCCGGGAGCGGGCGACGCGCAGCCCTCACTCACCTTTGTGGCAGTGGGACAGGAAGTAGGCGCGGGCCCTCAGGTTCTCCCTATCGAAGCGGTCTATGGAGATAGTTGGATACTCGGCCATCTGCCCCTCGAAAGAACTCATAGCGCCGCCGATCCCAGCGTCCGGGACCCCAAAACCGCAGCTGAAGCCAAGGCCAGCCCTGACCGCGCCGCCACTTCCGGGAAGCCGCGCGCTGCCTCGCCATTGGGCGGCCGAACGCAGCCACGTCCAATAAGAGGAGTCCGGAGACCGGGGGCAAAGTCAAGGAGCATCCGGTCGGGTTCTAGGCGTCCGCTGCTTGGGTTTAAATCACCCGCGCTTCGCTGCACGCGATGGGCCCTGAGCCCTGCCGAGTGCAAGGTTCATTCCCGCCAAACAAACACAGGTGTTGCTCTGGTAAGGCGTTGCCCATGTCTGTGGAGGTGCAGTCGCGGGAAGGGAAATCGAAACTCCCAGAGCAGGTGGCCCCAGCCGACGAGGTGAGTGGGCTGCGGAACTGCGCTTAGAAATCATTCTTCGTTCCGCTTCCTGCTTGTCTGCTGCTAGCCTGAAACCCGAGCTCAGTTCCCCGCCATCTCTCTTCTGTTCCCAATTTCTAACCTTGTGGGATTACCGTGAGGGTTGTATGAGAAAGTTTGTATCTGACTCATGGTAGATTCAGGAACTATTAATTCCCTCTTCCGTTTATATAATCTACAAACTGAATAAGTCATCTCTGCGTGATCTTGGGGCAAATAAGATCCCAATAATGCCTTCGCAGCTGGCCTCTCCCCTGGTCCCCCACCTTTTTGAGCTATACTTTTAGGAAGTTAGAATGATGTACTTAAAAAAAGAAAAATGGGAGGAAAGGTCTAAAATTTTTTAACAACCGAAGCAACTTTATGAAAAGGTTTGTTAAACCTTTTATTGTATTTCCTTTATTGTATTACAATAAACCAAATAATCACCATGACATTTATTGTGCTCCTTCCTATCAAATCTCCTTAGTATAATTAAACACAAACAACCCAGAGCACTTTCGCTTTATTTTATTTATTTATTCAGTTGGGGTCTAGTTCTATCGCCCAGGCTGGAGTGCAGTGGCGTGATTTCGGCTCTCTGCAACCTCCGCCTCCCGGGTTCAGGCGATTCTCCTGCCTCAGCCTCCAGAGTAGCTGGGACTACAGGCACGCGCCGCCACGCCTGGCTCATTTTTGTATTTTTAGCAGAGACGGGGTTTCACCACGTTGACCAGGCTGGTCTCGAGCTCCTGGCCTCATGCGATCCGCTCGCCTCGGCCTCCCAAAGTGCTGGGTGAGCCATTGTACCTGGCTTTCCAGGCCTCCATGACACTTGAAGTCCCACTTTGTGCACAGCACTGTGACAAACCTTCGGGTAGCATTCAATCTATCTGGGGACAACATGTTTGCAGAATATGGCAAATAAATGCTTCCATAGAGACGCAAGGTAACATGAGAACAAATCCAAGAACAAAGATTTCTGACCAGGGAAATCAGGAATCTGAATGCCATCCCAGCCCACCGCAGTGGCTCATGCCTGTAATCCCAGCACTTTGGAGGGCTGAGGCAGGTGATCACCTGAGGTCAGGAGTTCAGGACCAGCCAGGACAACATGGTGAAACCCCATCTCTACTAAAAATACAAAAATCGGCCGGGCATGGTGGCACACATCTCCAGCTACTCAGGAGACCGAGGCAGGAGAATCACTTGAACCTGGGAGGCGGAGGTTGCAGTGAGCCTAGATCATGCCAGTTCACTCCAGCCTGGGCAACAGAGAGAGACTCTGTCTCAAAAAAACAAAACAAAACAGAATGACATCCCTAGTGAATGTCAGCTTGTGCCTGTAGTCATGATACTCAGAGTTCTATTCAAATACAGATTTCCATGAAATCTTGAGGAGGGGGAGGAGGGGTGACATGGAAAGGTATACACAACATAATCACTAATTGAGGTAAAATATCCTGCTAGTATACTAGTGGCAACACCTTTGATGGTTTGTCTTAGAACACATGGGAACAACTGCCCTGGCAGGGTTATGGAGACCTAACAACAAATTCTGCTGTGAGTCTAGTGTCCGAAGAATCTCACGGTAGAGCTCCAGGAAAGGCAGGTCAAGTTAATGCTCGTGATCTTATTTATTTGCTCACTTATTTATCTCCTCCTCTTTCCACAATGGATACAGTACAAATGAAGGGAAATAGAGTCAGGACAAAGAGAAAGACAGGATAGAAAATAGGCAAGATAGGTAAGCATAGCCCAGACCAAACCTAGCGAATCAGAAACTCTGGGAGAGTGGGGCCTGGCAGTTTGCAGCTTAACACACCTTCTAGGTGATTCTGATGGACCCTAAAGTTTGAGAACCACTGGATTCGAGTCTAAAGAACATTCAGGGCCAGTGTGGTGGCTCATGCCTATAATCCCAACACTTTGGGAGGCCGACGCAGGTGGATCACCCGAGGTCAGGAGTTCGAGACCAGCCTGACCAACATGGGGAAACCCCGTCTCTACTAAAAATAAAAAAAAAAAAATAGCCAGGCATGGCGGCAGGGGCCTGTAATCCCAGCTACTCAGGAGGCTGAGGCAGGAGAATTGCTTGTACCCAGGATGCGGAAATTGCACTGAGCCGAGATTGTACCGTGGCACTCCAGCCTGGGCAACAAGAGCGAAACTCCATCTCGAAAGCAAAACAAAACAAAAAAAACACAACACTCAGGAAGTCTGGGGCAGGAATTCAGGTAGGAAGCTGCTTCAATACTGCAGGAAACATGATGGTGAAGCTTAATTCATTCAGCAAATGTATTCATTCACTGACCATCTACTGTGTATCAGACACTGTTTTAGACACTAAAGATACAGTAGTGAGCAAAGTAGACAAAAAATGTGGCCCATCCTGGTGGCTCCTGCCTGTAATCTCAGCACTTTGGGAGGCCAAGGCAGGTGGATCACTTGAGGCCAGGAGTTAAAGACCAACATGACAAAACCCAAGTTCTACTAAAGATGCAAAAAAATTAGCCGGGTGTGGTGGTACACCTACAATAACAACTACTTGGGAGCTGAGGCACAAGAATCACTTGAACCTGGAGGCAGAGGTTGCAGTGAGCCAAGATGGCACCACTGCACTCCAGTCTAGACGACAAAAGAGACCCTGTCTCAAAAAAATAAAACTAAAAAAGCAGACAAAAATCCCTATGGACGTGGGAGTGTACCTTCTAATGCAAGTAATTACTGTCTACCATTTATGTAGTTCCAGATGTTATCAGTGTTTTATACTCATTATTTCATCCTCACATCCTACCTGCCCATCAGATAGGTACACTTTCTGTCCTCATTTGCCAGTTGAGGATACGGAGGTTAAGTAGCTTGTCCAGGGTCATGTTGCTAGTAAGTAGAGCTCAGATTTAAATCCAAGAAGGCCACCACACTTTTAGACACTGTGCTCTCTGACAACACACTGCTAGCCACCGTGCCATGCTGCCTCCACAGCATCGGAGGGGCAGTGATGAAATATACTGATTCAAAATATATCCCTTTAGCACCTACTGTGTGCTAGGCAGTGTTAGGCCAGTGTGGCTGCAGCAGAATGATCCGGGGCTACAGAGGAAGGAGGGAGGGTGTTGTGAGCAAATCTTACAGGGCTTTGCTCACCATGTATAGCCTCTGGTTTTCACTCTCCATAAGATGGGAAGCCATAGCAGGGTTGTGAGCAGAGGACTGACATAATTTGACTTAGGTTTTTTGTTTTGTTTTCTTTGAGACGGAGTCTCCCTCTATGCCCAGGCTGGAGTGCAGTGACACAATCTCACCTCACTGCCACCTCCACCTCCACCTCCTGGGTTCAAGCGATTCTCCTGCCTCAGCCTCCCGAGTAGCTGGGACTACAGGTGCACATCACCACTCCCAGCTAGTTCTTTTGTATTTTTAGTAGAGACGGGGTTTCACCATATTGGCCAGGCTGGTCTCGAACTCCTGACCTCGTGATCTGCCCACCTCAGCCTCCCAAAGTGCTGGGATTACAGGTGTGAGCCACCGCGCCCGGCCTTGACTTAGGTTTCAAACAGATTGCATTGCCTGTTGTGTTGACAACGGACTATAGAGGGGGCATAGAGAGCTGTTGGGAACGGTTGTAATTACCAGAAAAGAGAAAAATTATGATGGCTTGAGTAGAAGCTATAAAGCCAGCAGGTTGCACTGATGGATATGGAAAGAGAGGGCTCTAGGCCACATCTACTAAAAGACATGAAGAAGGAGCAGGGTTTTTGTTTTTGTTTTGGCAGGGAGGTGTTTGGGGAGGTTGTTTTGTACAATCAAGTGGATGTTGAATATACATTGATATACAAATCTAAAGTTCAGAGAAAGACCGGGCTGAAGAGAGAAATCTGGGAGTTGTAAGTAAATAGTTTTTTGTTTTGTTTTTAGTTTTACTAAGTATTGCCTTTGTTTTAGTATGACTCATTTATTTAGAAGTTTATATAATTTAATTTGTAATATGTCTTGTGCTTTTGTTTTGTTTGGGGCAGGCGCCCGAGGCCCTTGTCATCTTCAGTGACTCCAGCTCATGGCTTGTATTTAACAACTAGCTCAGAAAAATTCCTAAAAATTTAATTACTGAGTCTCCAGAGCTCTAATGAGCTGGCTCCAGCACACAATTGCTCCTTTCTCTCATTCAACAATTTGACAAGTCCTGATGGCTCTACATTCAAAACATGTATCTTGTCCGGGCGCGGTGGCTCACGCCTGTAATCCCAGCTCTTTGGGAGGCCGAGGCGGGTGGATCACGAGGTCAGGAGATCGAGATCATCTTGGCTAACACGGTGAAACCCCGTCTCTACTAAAAATACAAAAAATTATCCAGGCGTGGTGGCGGGCGCCTGTAGTCCCAGCTACTCGGGAGGCTGAGGCAGGAGAATGGCGTGAACCCGGGAGGCGGAGCTTCCAGTGAGCCGAGATCGCGCCACTGCACTCCAGCCTGGGCGACTGAGCGAGACTCTGTCTCAAAAAAAACAAAAAACAAAAACAAAAACAAAAAACCGTATATCTTGAATCTGATCGCTTTTCGCTAAAATAGTACAGTAATATAGCAATAGATAATGCTAGAAAAAATAATTAAAGCTCTAGATATCATCTATTGTAGGTTTACTGATTGTCAGGCACTATGGCGACTCTCTGGAATGGTTCATTCCTCGCAAATGAATAGATAGGAGATATCTACTATCAGGAACTACAAACACAGTCTCCGTGCTGTGATCCGCTTTCATAGGGAATTCTGTCTGGGATTCAAGCAGCAGCAAGTAACCCTTTTTCGCCTTCCATCTCTGCTCAGGGGTAAGCCCTGGCAGCGCTCCTACCTGGGACCTACGTTGGCTTAGTGAGTGGGGCGTGCGCCCACCCCAGCCCTCGCGCATGCGCATAAAAGCCCACTCCCGGGGGCGGGGCCCGAGCTAGCTGGGCGGGGCCTGAAGGAGCCGGGAGCTCCTGCAGCTTCATCGCGTTACTAAGAGACGCGAGGGTCGCGAAGGCCACAACACTTGGCCTCTCGCTGGCCCTGCCCGCGGATCCCGAGTAGAGAACGCAAGCACCCACGCCCGCCTGCAAGCTCCCGGGCGTCCCCGGCCTCTCCTGCTCGGCGGAACGAGGATAACCCAGTAGAGCCGGACCCAGGGGTGGGTGGATGCGTCGCTGGAGGCGGGGGCCCTGCCCGCCAACCCCTGCGCCCCGGCCGTAGCCCCACCCCGGAAGTTCTTGCCCCGCCTTCTCGGCTCCGCCCTTCTCTGCTGTCTCCTGAGGTTTGCCAGGGAGATCCCGTGATTTTCAGGTCTCTTCCGTGATTTTCAGGGAGGAGGGTCACTATTTGGTCCTTCCAGAAACTCAGGGTCCGGTTCTCCCGGAAGTTTCCGGGCCGCCCCGGACCCCATTGGCTTTAGGTGCCGCGTCTCCGAGGGCTCCGGTTTGGGCCCTAGATTTTGGAATACTGTGTTTTGTCCATCCCAGCCTTCACCAGGCGGATTTCATCTCCCACACAGTTAGTGATTTATGGCAGAAAGAAAGCTGGAGGGATGGGGACTGCAGCTTAGCTGTGAGGGCCGGAAGGGAGCGGTTTTGTGCTGCACACAGGCAGGTCAGCACTCCCAGAGCAGGGACCGCCAGGCGTGCTTTCGGAACCGCTTTTGTCTTTCAAATGAACGCCCAGCGCCAGCAGACGGGAGTTCCAGGACCTTAGAGACCGGCTAATGCTTCTCTTTAAGGTCAGGAAACAGGCGCAGGCGTGTTCATGGCCTTGCCTAAGGTTACGTGCTGGTTACAGGGCTCCTCCTGCTGCCTCTTAAGAACAGAAATAATCTAATAGGAGAAAAAAAGGGACTATTAGGGAGGCTAATGCTCTTGAAGTTTTAATACTACTAAAAGTAAAAGCGCTTTTCAGAGTGAAAGGGAAGTGAAAAGGGAATTTGGGTGGCTGGCTACATCAGAAGCTTCTGTTACAACTTTAGATTGTCAGGGAGTTGAGATGGTGTTTTTTGTTTTTATTTTTGTTTTAGTTTTTTGAGACGGAGTCTCGCTCTGTAGCCCAGGCTGGAGATCTCGGCTCACTGCAAGCTCCGCCTCCCGGGTTCACGCCATTCTCCTGCCTCAGCCTCCCGAGTAGCTGGGACCACAGGCGCCCGCCACGATGCCCGGCTAATTTTTTGTATTTTTAGTAGAGACGAGGTTTCACTTTGTTGGCCAGGATGGTCTCGATCTCCTGACCTCGTGATCCACCCGCCTCGGTCTCCCAAAGTGCTGGAATTACAGGCGTGAGCCACCGCGCCGAGATGGTGTGTTTTTAAACTGACGTGCCCGAGGCCGGGCGTGGTGGCTCACGCCTGTAATCCCAGCACTTTGGGAGGCTGAGGCAGGCGGATCACCTGAGGTCGGGAATTCGAGACCAGCCTGACCAACATGGGAAAACCTCGTCTCTACTAAAAATACAAAAAAATTAACCAGGCATGGTGGCGCATGCCTGTAATCCCAGCTACTCGGGAGGCTGAGGCAGGAGAATCGCTTTAACCCGGGAGGCGAAGGTTGTGGTGAGACAAGATCGCGCCATGGCACTCCAGCCTGAGCAACAAGAGTGAAACTCCATCGCAAAAATAAATAAATAAATAAATAAAATAACATGCTCCTCAATTTCACCATGGGATTATGTCCCAATACACCCATGGTAGGTCGAAAATGCATTTAATGCACCTAGCCAACTTTAAACGTCCTCAGAACACTTAGCTGCCCTGCAGTTGGGCAACATCATCTAACAGAAAGCCTATTTTATAATAAAGTGTTGACTATGTCATGTAACTTACTGAATACTGAATTCAAAGTGGAAAACAGAATGGTTGCATGGGTACTCGAATTACTGAATGCGTATTGCTTTTGCACCATGGTAAAGTGGAGATATGAGTTGAACCATTCCACGGGACCATCTGTATGCATATAAACCCTAAGTATTTCATATAATTCAGTTTCACAAACCAGAAACTCAGGCATTGCTGTTTCCTGTTTGTGGAGCTACAACTTGGTATTTTAGATGTCAAATTTATTTATTTTTTTGAGATGGTGTCTTGCTCTGTCACCCAGGCTGGAGTGCAGTGGTGCGATCTTGGCTCACCACAACCTCCCTCTCCTGGGTTCAAGTGATTCTCCTGCCTCAGCCTCCCGAAGTAGCTGGGACTACAGGCAGCCGTCACCGCATCCGGCTTTTTTTTTTTTTTTTTTTTTTAGTAGAGACAGGGTTTCACCATGTTGGCTAAGCTGGTCTCGAACTCTTGACCTCAGGTGATCCACCTGCCTCGGCCTCCCAAAGTGCCGGGATTACAGGCGTGAGCCACCGCGCATGGCCCAAATGTTTATTTTTATTTATTTATTTTTTAAATATTTTTTTCTTGAGGCAGGGTCTCATTCTTGTCTCCCAGGCTGGAATGCAGTGACTTGATCACAGCTCACTGTGGCCTCAACCTTGGGGGCTCAAACAATCCCTCCCACCTTAGCCTCCCCAGTAGCTGAGACTACAGTCATGGGCCACCACACCCAGCTAATTTTATTTTTTGTAGAGATAGGGTCTCACTACGTTGCCCAGGCTGGTCGTGAACTCGGACTCAAATGATCCTCCCTCCTCAGTCTCAGAAAGAGCTGGGATTACAGGTGTGAGCCGCTGCATCCGGCCATTAAATGTATTTTTTATCAATTCTTTTTTTGGCACAACTGCCAGCAAAGAAACCATTCAGTCTGCAAGTGCTAAGTACTAGCAGAATTAGAACTGCCACTGAATTTCCTAGAATCACTGAAAAATTTAATCAAGGAATTGTAAGTTGATCTTTCCTAATTTTAGTTTCATTTTGTGTTTTTAATAAACTGAAAGTAAGGGCAAAAAAAAGAATTTCCACCACCACTTATATAGCGTAGTTACGGTAGTCACTAGATTTCCTACTATGGTGAAATTTACATTCATATTCTCTTTAGGTATTTTGGGAAAATAAAATTTTGAAATGCTTAATAATAACCGGAGGATGTCTATTTCTACTGAGAAAAGTGGTGATTTCCCCCAAAGTCCAATTGAATACAGCATATTTTCTGCTCTTCTATTAAATGTAGCATTTTTATGTATAGTTGCCATAATTTTTTGAGCTGAAAGTGACAAAAGGTTACGTAGATGGCATTCAAGAAAATACGTTTCGAATGAATATGAGCAAAAAGTCAAGCCTAAAGCAAAAAGGGCATAGATAAGACAAAAATTAAGATTGTATCACTACATGTGCTTCATCTGTAAAAGTCCTGTAAGTAATACAGTCACTAATTTCATATAAAAATATGACTAATTTGGAAGTTTTTTTTTTCTTTTTTTCAGACAGTCTCGCTCTGTCACCCAGGCTGGAGTGCAGTGGCACCATCTCGGCTCACTGCAACCTCCGCCTCCCAGGTTCAAGCAGTTCTCTGCCTCAGCCTCCTGATTAGCTGGGATTACAGGCATGCGCCACCATGCCTGGCTAATTTTTGTATTTTTAGTAGACACGGGGTTTCACCATCTTGGCCAGGCTGGTCTTGAACTCCTGACCTCGTGATCCACCCACTTCAGTCTCCCAGGGTGCTGGGATTACAGGCATGAGCCACCGTTCCTGTCCTGAAAGTATTTTAATACAGTGAATTCACTAACTGTTTTTTTTTCTCTTAATTTAGACAGAGTTTCGCTCTTGTTGCCCAGGCTGGAGTGCAATAGCGTGATCTTGGCTCACTGCAACCTCCGCCTCCCAGGTTCAAGCAATTCTCCTACCTCAGCCTCCTGATTAGCTGGGATTACAGGCATGCGCCACCACGCCCGGCTAATTTTGTATTTTTAGTAGAGACGGGTGTCTCCATGTTGGTCAGGCTGGTCTCGAACTCCCGACCTCAGGTGATCCACCCACCTCAGCCTCCCAAAGTGCTGGGATTACAGGCGTGAGCCACCACGCCCTGCCTAACTCTTTTCTTTAATATTTCTTAGAACCTTTTTCCTGTGTAATATATCTATATTCCTGTGTAATATTTCATATTATATATATGAATGGATTCTTAGGCTGTATCACATGTCCAACTCACCTCTTTGTCATAGCTGGTATATTGCTATTATATTGTGCAGCAGTGGAGTAGTGAACTTCCCACTAGAATGAATGGCATTAAAGGACAAAGGTTTCACTGAAGCGTGGCTTATTTATTGTTTTGCCAGGTGTTCCAAATTTTACATAAACTCGTATAATACTGTAAAACTGGACCGGGTGCGGTGGCTTACGCCTGTAATCACAGCACTTTGGGAGGCCGAGGTACACGGATCACTTGAGGCCAGGAGTTCAAGACCAGCCTGAGAAACATGGTGAAACCCATCTCTACTAAAAATGTAAAAATTTGGCCAGGCGTGGTGGCTCACGCCTGTAATCCCAGCCTTTTGGGAGGCTGAGGCAGGCGGATCATGAGGTCAGGAGATCGAGAACATCCTGGCTAACACAGTGAAACCCCGTCTCTACTAAAAATACAAAAAATTAGCTGGGCATGGTAGCGGGCGCCTCTAGTCCCAGCTACTCAGGAGGCTGAGGCAGGAGAATAGCATGAACCTGGGAAGTGGAGCTTGCAGTGAGCCGAGATCGCGCCTCTGCACTCCAGCCTGGTGACATAGTGAGACTCCGTCTCAAAAAAAAAAAAAAAAAAAAAAAAAAAGAATACAATATAAACGCTATAATCTTTAGAATGTTAAGTAATTTAACAAAAATCTAAATAGGAAGAGCATTAGAACAACTTTCTTGTTTTTCATAGAAAAGAGTCCATTGGTACTTGTGACTTAGCCTCCTAACAGTCTTCATTATCTTTTTTTACTAACCACTAAGGGAACATTTAGGCTACATCTTTCATATTGAAGAAATATTTGTCTGAAATTCAGCAAGTCTGTCCATTTTATTTCCATTTCCTATTTTTCCTCTATTAAATCCAAGTGAAGCTAAATTTATGTCTTGTAAAAGCATTTATTAGAAGATCCTTTTAAATAAAACTTTTAAGTCTATGTTAATTAATCGTATATTTAGCATGATTTTTACCCAGTATGAAGGATGGATATTTCTAATTAATATTATGCTTATTTTGAGTTTTCCTTTATATATATGTATATAAGTGTATGTGTGTGTGTGTGTGTATATATATATGTATACTTTTTTTTTTTTTTTTTTTTTTGGAGCCAGAGTCTTGCTCTGTCACCCAGGCTGGAGTGCAACCTCCACCTCCTGAGTTTCAAGCGATTCTCAAGCCTCAGCCTCCCAAGTAGCTGTGATTGCAGGCACCTGCTACCACGCCCATTTCATTTTTTTTTTTTTTTTTCCTTTTTGAGAAGGAGTTTCACTCATGTTGCCCATGCTAAAGTGCAATGGTGTGATCTCAGCTCACTGCAACCTCCACCTCCCAGGTTCAAGCGATTGTCATGCCTCAGCCTCCCAAGTAGTTGGGATTACAGGCATGTGCCACCATGCCTGGCTAATTTTGTATTTTTAATAGAGATGGGGTTTCATCATGTTGGCCAGGCTGGTCTTGAACTCCTGACCTCAGGTCTCCTGACCTCAGTCTCCCAAAGTGCTGGGATTACAGGCCCAAGCCACCATGTCCAGCCTTTCCCTGTTATACCTTAATGTATTTCTTGATCTTTTAAACATAATGAGCATTTGTTATTGTGACTGAAAAAAATTCATAAAATATTTATTTATAGGATCTGACTTTAATGTGTTTCAGCCAATAGAAATATATTTTAATAGAAGAATGCATTCAAGGAATCATAGTGAAAATTCTGTACACTTTATTTCAGTTAAATGACTGATATTTTGTTAATAAAATAAGTAGCTGAGAAAACAAGTGTAAGATTATGCCTTTGAAAAACTTGCTATGGAAGTTCGGTGAATAGACAATTACAGGAACTAAAGTCGTATATTAGACTTTCCAAGACTGTTAGTGACCTCCTACACTGTTTTTAAATCCATGGTCTCAGTACCACGACAGCCACACAGTGTGCATGGAATCTGTGTTAGGCCATTTTCTCACATTAGTTCACCAAAAGGTCAGGTACTACAGTGACCTCAGTAAATGAATTGCAGCAATTGGGATGTCTCCAAGCAATTCAGAAGTGAAAAAGAATAACCCATTCCCTCCCAGAAACAAGAAAGCGAACAGAGTGAGAAGACGGGTCTTACATTCCCTTTTTCAGAGAGAGAGAGAGAGAGAGAGAGAGAGAGAGAGAGAGAGAGAGATGCAGCTTTGAATATAAGTAATGGAATGGTGGTGGATATTTTGACAATCTACTGGGCATGTTTTCAGAAATGTGCAAACTATTACCTGGAACTCCAGTATGTGTATACAGCTTTTAGAACATCACTCCATAACTCCAACTCTGACTGGGATTTTATTGATAAAGAAAAAAAACAGTTTTCTATGTATCTTTCAGGGACTTGGGATTTTTGTTTGTTTGTTTGTTACAGTTTTATCCCCACAAAATAGAGCATGAATCCTTCTCAATCTTGGAATTGTATGTTTAAAAACTAATATATTTAATGGGATTCTCAACTCTAAGTATAACTTTTAAGTGTTAGTTTCGTTTATTCCCTTTTTTTTTTTTTTTTTTTTTTTTTGAGATGGAGTCTTGCTCTGTCACCCAGGCTGGAGTGCAGTGGCACAATCTCGGGTCACTGCAACCTCCGCCTCCTGGGTTCAAGCCATTCTCCTGGCTCAGCTGCCCCAGTAGCTGGGATTACAGGCGTGCACCACCATGCCCAGCTAATTTTTGTATTTTTAGCAGAGACGGTGTTTCACCATGTTGGCCAGGCTGGTCTCAAACTCCTGACCTCCTGATCCACCCGCCTCGGCCTGCCAAAGTGCTGGGATTACAGGTGTGAGCCACCGCACCCGGCCAGTTTTGTTTATTCTTAAAGGGAATTTCAAAATTGTCACTATTACATTATCCATTAATGTTGTTTTAACATCTTTCAGATATTATTGATAATAAGGCCTCTGTAACCATGGCTAGTTCTGACATAAAACCAAAATCAGTAAGTCGTGCCAAAAAATGGTCAGAAGAGATAGAAAATCTGTACAGATTTCAACAAGCAGGATATCGGGATGAAACCGAATATAGACAAGTGAAACAAGTTTCTGTGGTAAGATTTCTGCCTCTACAAACCTCAACTCGAAATGTATTTCTCAGATGCTGAAAAGTATTTTATAAACAACCAGAGAATAACTGAAGGAAATTCAACTCCAACTCTCTCATTTTATTTATTTACTTTTATTTACTTTTATTTTATTTTTTGAGACAGAGTCTCATTCTGTCACCCAGGCTGGAGTGCAGTGACGCAATCTCGGCACACTCCACCTCCCGGATTCAAGGGATTCTCCTGCCTCAGCCTCGCGAGTAGCTGGGATCACAGGCGTGCACCACCACGCCTGGCTAATTTTTGTATTTTTGTAGAGACGGGATTTTGCCGTGTTTGGCCAGGCTGGTCTTGAACTCCTGACCTCAAGTGATCCACGCGCCTAAGCCTCCCAGAGTGCTAGGATTACAGGCAATAGCCAGGACGCCCAGCCAGACTCTCTCATCTTATTAAGGGGGAGAGGCCCAGAAGAATGATTTGCAGGCAGAGTGGGAGAAGAGGTGGTCATTCAGCTGGGCACATTCAGAATCGTCTCTTTTATTGAGCAACTGTGCTCTGCTAAATGAATCTTTTGCGGTAGACCACAAAAAAAAGAAGCTTTTTTCCTCATTCAGGTGATTTTATTATCAGATAATCAGTATGTTGGGTAACTATTATTTCCCTCCTGTTACTTTTTATTTTAACCATGAATTAGAAAGAGGTTAAAATCCTGTGGTTTTGGGGGCAATTATACCTTACGAACAAAAGTGTTAGAACAACTCGTGACTTTGGTAGTATATCCCACGCTTTCCTGAGAGGGTAGAGACCTAGCTTTGCTTTATGAAGGCTAGACCAAAGTCTAGATGCTTTATGAAGGCTAGGCTCCCGTTTATACTGTGTGGTTCTTCATAACTTATTTATTCTCTTGGCTACTAAGAGACTTTTTTTTTTTTTTTTGAGACAGAGTCTCGCTCTGTCACCCAGGCTGGAGTGCACTGGCGCAATCTCGGCTCACTGCAACCTCCGCCTCCCGGGTTCAAGTGATTCTTAAGAGACGTGTTTTTACAAATTCAGTTCACCCCTGAACAACGCAGGGACTAGGGGCTTCAGTGCTTCATGCCGTCAAAAATTTGTGTATAACTTTTGACTCCCCAAAACAACTACTAGTAACCTAGTGTTAACAGAAACACTTGCCCATAAGGTGAATAATTGATTGACCCAGGAATACACTAATATGTTAATATATTTTATGCATTCATGACAAACCTTTTTCTTAATTATTTTTGATATTTATAGTCTGTGGTTTGCAAATTTTTTCAAATCGTTGCAAATCAAAAAAAAAATTTCAACAAATTTTTTGAAAACAATCCATGCATATATGGACTCCCCAAGTTCAAACTTGCATTGGTCAAGGGTCAACTGTATTGTAAAATATGACATAGTATTCATAAATATATTTTAATTTTTAGATTTGGGATTATAACAGTGTTTATTAACTCAGTTGTTTATTTTTCATTATTTTTTACTAACTCATCATTTTTCAGATTCTAATGTGTAGATTTTGCAGATCACTATAAGCTCTGCTTTTTCTTTTATTCTATTCTTTGACCTCTACTTAAAAATTCCTTTTAAAGTACACAGGAGGCTGGGAGTGGTGGCTCACGCCTGCAATCCCAGCCCTTTGGGAGGCCGAGGTAGGCAGATCACTTGAGGTAATGAGTTTGAGACCAGTCTAGCCAACATGGTGAAAGCCTGTCTCTACTAAAAATACAAAAATTAGCCGGGCATGGTGGCATGCACCTGTAGTCCCAACTACTTGGGAGGCTGAGGCAGGAGAATCACTTGAGCCCGGGAGGCAGAGGTTGCAGTTAGCTGAGATCACACCATTACACTACAGCCTGGGCAACAAAGCAAAACCCCATCTCAAATAAATAAATTAATTAATTAAATTAAAATTTTAAAAGTACATAGGAAAAATAATGGAGGCAATACGGAACTAACATGTTATTACCTCTTTAATAGACATTAATTTAGCGACATTATTGGGGTTAACAATACAATTTAAAATACTGATCAAGTGAAGATTGATTACTGTGACTTCCATGTATCTGTCTTCTCAACCATTATACTCTATCCCCATTGCCAAGGATAATTTTCATTACTATATCATCTATGGCTTTTCAACAGATAAAACAGAAGCATTATCATTTTTATACTGTTTAAAATAAGCTTTGGGCTGGGCGTGTTGGCTCACACCTCTAATCCCAGCAGTTTGGGAGGCCGAGGCAGGTGGATCATCTGAGGTTGGGAGTTTGAGACCAGCCTGACCAATATGGAGAAACCCTGTCTCTACTAAAAATACAAAACTAGCCGGGCATGGTGGCACATGCCTGTAATCCTAGCTATTTGGGGGGCAGAGGCAGGAGAATCGCTTGAAACCAGGAGGTGGAAGTTGTAGTGAGCCGAGATCACGCCATTGCACTCCAGCCTGGGCAACAAGAGTGAAACTCCATCTCAAATAAATAAATAAATAAAATAAGCTTCATACCCTGCCTTAAGATTGGGATGCCCCTAAAGATACACAAGCCTCAGACTCATAGGCGGCCAGCTGTGGTGGCTTACGCCTCTAAGCCCAGTGCTTTGGGAGGCTGAGGGTGAAGGATTGCTTGAGGCCAGGATTTCGAGACCAGCCTGGGCGACATAGTGAGACCCCATTTCTACAAAAAACTTTTTTTAATTAGCCAGGCATGGTGGAGTGTCTCTGTAGTCCCAGCTACTGGGAGGCTCAGGGGGGAGGATTGCTGGAGTGCAGGAGATCAAGGCTGCAGTGACCTGTGATGACATCACTGCACACCTGCCTGGGTGAGAGAGCAAGACCCTGTCTCAAAAAAAAAAAAAAAAAAAAAAAGAAAAGAAAAGAAAAAAGGAAAAAAGAAAAGAAACTTGTCACAAGAATTAAATGTAATCACATGTTTGAAGTGCCTGACATTATAGTGCTCATAATTTGTTGGGCTGGACACAGTGGCTCACGCCTGTAATCCTAGCACTTTGGGAGGCAGAGGCGGGCCATTCACCTGCAGTCAGGAGTTAGAGACCAGCCTGGCCAACATGGTGAAACTCTGTCTCTACTAAAAATACACAAAATTAGCCGGGCATGGTGGTGCACACATGTAATCCCAGCTACTAGGGAGGCTGAGGCAGGAGAATCACTTGAACCCGGGAGGGGGAGGTTACAGTGAGCTGAGATCATGCCACTGCACTCCAGCCTGGGCCACAGAGCGAGACTCCCCCACAAAAAATTTGTTGACTGAAGGAACAGCAAGTGTTTAGTAAATGATAACTTTTATTAATCTCATCATCTTAGATTCTAAAATAAGTAACAAGAACAATAAAACCTTATGCAAATCAAAGTATATGTTCCTTAACAAAAAGAAGCACAGGGATTTAGAGGAAAACAAAATCACTTCCTTCCAGGGACAATCCCAAGAGAGGGCTTAGTGTCCCCAGTGGCATTTGCAGTGGGTCTTCAGGGACGGACAGGATGGTGACTGAAGGCTTGCTTTGGGTGGGAGGTTTCTCCCAGTGTGCAGTGGTTTGAGGGTTTGAGAGAAGCTGTTTTTCATTACTTGGTGGTATAGTGCTTGCTGACCTTCCCTCCTGAGGGGAAAGTCCTGGAACTTGAGGATCTCATTCCATTCCACCACAGGCAAGAAAGTTTCCCAGATCAAATGGAAATGATCAAGTTGAAAGTCAAGAAGAAAAGAAAGTTCAGAGATGCCAAGGGGCATCAAAAGGAAAAATGTCTAGAAGTCAACAAGCATAGGAGCAACTTAGCTGTCCTAAGGATTGTCCCATGTCAAGTAGCTCAGCTCCAGATGTTCGGAAGAGGCATTGGTTGTACTGTTTTCTCACCGGATCAGATGGTTTTCAGATAATCTGCTCCTGGCCCCAGGAGGGAAGAGGGCTGTAATGGAGTCTTGAGAACACCTCCTTTCCCTGCCAAAGGTATTGGAAGCCACACAGGCAGGTGTGGCCTCAGTGGTGGAAAGGACTGCTGGTTTTCTGTAATGTATGTCAGAGGGCCTGCCAAGGCTTCTCAGATATGCTGTTACCTATTCTCGCTAATTCATAAGTAAATGAGATGACACAAAAAATGAAGATGTGTTATTAGAAAGTAAAAGACATGTGGACACAGATGGTATATTCATCTCCTCTTCCTACTGAAAGCTGAGATTTATTCATGGGGAAGAGAAAAGGTGCAGGACTACCTGTATAGAAGGTGTTGAAGAACAGGATTTGGAGAAAGGGTGCAGGACTGCCTGTATAGATGGTGTTGAAGAGCAGGATTTGGTTTTCTACAACCTAGATAATGAGTTTTTGGTTATGATAAAGTGCATCTCACAAAATCTGAAAGGAACGTATTTGACAGTAGCGAAATACATTAACCTGACCAGGAAGGGATAACATTGAAGAGGAAGTGGAGAGACAGATCTCCAAATTAGATCAAGCCAAATGATAAAGTAGATAAACCAATATGGTATACAAGAAGGAATGGTAGGAGATGAGTGGGGACAGTGGCTCACACCTGCAATCCCAACACTTTGGAAAGCCAAGACAGGAGGATCACTTGAGACCAGGAGTTTGAGACCAACCTCGGCAACATATAATAATAATAATAATAATAATAATAACAACAACAACAACAACAACAACAACAATAAAGAATGGTAGGAGAAATTTAAAAAAAGATTTTTGACACTTTGGGAGGCCAAGGTAGGAGGATTGCTTTAGGCCAGGAGTTTGAGACCAGCCTGGGCAACATAGTGAGACCCTGTCTCTACAAAAAAAAAAAGAAAAATAGAAAACTTATCTGGGCATGGTGGTGCTTACCTGTAGTTCTAACTACTCAGGAGGCAGAGGCTGGAGGATCCCCTGAGCCCAGGTGGTTGAGGCTGTTATGAGCTATGATCACAACACTGCACTACAGCCTCGGAGACAGAGTGAGACCCTGTTTCAAAATAAAAAAAAAAAAAAAATGGATTTCAAGGTGAACTTGAAATTGAGGCAGAAGGAAATGCATATACTCTTTTGGATAGTTCTTGAGTTGCTTGCTTTATTCACTGTGTAGTCATCAACAATCAGCAGGCAGCACTTACAAAATGGAGCCTGGCCTTAGCCCTAATGTCCTCCTGTGGTATTAATTGTAGAAGTTAGAATGTTTGAAATCTTTTGTAAACATAAGAGAAATGAAGTTTAGATTACTTTGAATGTTTTGTCTTATCTTGGCCACAGTATTGAAATTTAAATCTAGAAATTGGAGCTGGGTGCAGTGGCTCAGGCCTGTAATTCCAGCACTTGGGAGGCCGAGCTGGGAGGATCACTTGACTCCAGCAGTTCCAGGACAGCCTGGGCAATGTAGCAAGACTCTGTCTCCAAAATAAAACAAAATAAAATAAACCTAGAAATTGGGCTCTAGAGAAAAGCACTGAATTAGTTGTCTTTTTTTTTTTCCGAGACAGGGTCTTGTTCTGTCGCCCAGGCTGGAGTGCAGTGGCGCCATCTAGGGTCACCGCAACCCCTGCCTCCAGAGTTCAATGGATTCTTCTGCCTCAGCCCCCTGAGTACCTGGGATTATAGGCACCTACCACCACACCCAGCTAATTTTTGTATTTTTAGTAGAGGCATTGTTTCACCATGTTGGCCAGGTTGGTCTTGAACTCCTGACCTCAATTTATCCTCCTGCCTCAGCCTCCCAAAGTGCTGGGATTACAGGCATGAGCTACCGCACTCGGCCTGAATTAGTTATCTTACAGCATAAGGCTGCAATGTAAGATGTGTCTTGTGGGTATAATACTTTAAAAGCTCAAGCATTCTAAAATCTAATCTTATACTTTGTTTGTGTAAGTCATACTTTTTAACTATTTGATAGTAAAATATGAGATAAAAATCAACCCTGCATTGTAACGTTTGTACTCTGGTTCTTGATGTGCAGGTAGATCATTGGCCGGAGACAGGATATGTGAAGAAACTTCAGAGAAGGGACAATACCTTCTATTACTACAACAAACAGAGGGAATGTGATGACAAGGAAGTCCACAAAGTGAAAATTTATGCTTACTAGCCTGTCTTCTTTGTATTACTTGTCAATTATATTTTAAGAATTCATCATTTCCTTCTACATCGTGTGTTTGTCATTTGATGAAATAATTCAAGATGCAGTCTGCAGTTTAATGTTTTGTGAAACACAAAAGCCGTGAGAATTGGTATCTGCTAATCAACTTGTCCTGTTCTAAGAACTGGCTGCAGATGCATTAAAGTTGTACTTTCTTGGTCCTGCTCTTTTTGTCCATCTTATTTTATTTTGAGACAGAGTCTCACTCTGTCGCCCAGGCTGGAGTGCAGTGGTGCAATCTCAGTTCACTGCAAACTCTGCCTCCCGGGTTCAAGTGATTCTCATGCCTCAGCCTCCTAAGTAGCTAGAATTACAGGTGTGCACTACCATACCCATCTAATTTTTATATTTTTCATAGAGATATGGTTTCATCACGTTGGCCAGGGTGGTCTCAAACTCCTGACCTCAAGTGATCTGCCCGCCTCAGCCTCCCAAAGTGCTGGCATTTCAGGTGTGAGCCACCACACCTGGCCTCTGTCCATAATAACTGTGGTGTGATCACCATTAAGTGTGGGAAAACACCTTTGAAATCATCCCAATGGTTAGACTAGTGACATATTTTTTTTATAGCAGATAGTCTTAGTGCTCCACCTATACCTGCTCCTGGCATTTATGTCTTTACTAGAACATTGCTTTGAGATGCCAGATATGGGTCTTGTGGCCCAAGGTCTTTCTCTTGCCCCTGGAGTCCTTTGCCTCTTGCTGGGCAAACTGGAAGTGTCAAGGAATAATGCCCCCCATGGAAGAAGTCCTCCACTAGTGACCGCTGGGAAGTAGAGATAGAAATCTCCCAGCAGGCTGGGCGCAGTGACCCACGCCTAAAATCCTAGCACTTTGGGAGGCCGAGGAGGGTGGATCATGAGGTCAGGAAATCAAGACCATCCTGGCTAGCAGGGTGAAACCCTGTCTCTACTAAAAAATACAAAAAATTAGCAGGGAGTGGTGGCGGCTGCCTGTAGTCCCACCTGCTCAGAAGGCTGAGGCAGGAGAATGGGGTGAACCCCGGAGGCAAAGCTTGCAGTGAGCCAAGATCCCGCCACTGCACTCCAGCCTGGGCGACAGAGGGAGACTCCATCTCAAAAAAAAAAAAAAAAGAAAACTATAAAGATCTTTGTCTACTTACTAATGATGAAAAGTATGGTCATAGAATATGGTAATGTACATTTGCATGACCTTGAGCTAACAACTTAGGATTGCAGCCTCAGGATTTACATTCGTAAAGCGAAGAGCCAGCACTTTGATGGACTAAAGCCATGTGAATCACGTGCTGATTTCAGGGCTATCGGGATCAAAGAGAGTATACATATGATAGGCCTTACACAGTCTCTCGTATAATTGTGCTGGACTTTCTTCTTTTTCCCTGAATGACCTCAGAGACCTTGTTAACGTTTGTGGCCTTCTGAGCTCCCCTCTTTAATCCTTCCAAGAGAGCTTCCCTGCCTCGGTTTAGCCTTTGCATATCCTCTCTTTCATGTGGGTCCATCTGGGGGTCGGTTCCTGGTAACTGGGTCCTTCCATACTCTTGGGGGTTTTGATAATCAGCTGGTGCATGTTCCTCTAGCCACTTAGTTGCTGCTTGGAGCCCTCTCCGCCTTTCATCTCTGTTAAAGAGGAACATGAGCAACTGGTGGCAATCAGCCCAGGTGTGGTTGTGGGTCTGGATAACAGTTTGGAGCCAATCAATTAGGGCTTGTGGCTTTTCGGTAGAGGGCGGTGTATTGTTTTCCCAGTTGAGAAGGTCGGCAGAGGTGAAGGGCCGGTACCCAAAAACACGCCTCTCCACCACGTGACCATCCTCCTCTATCCCAGTATACCGCTGCTCTCTCAGGGGCATTTGGATCCCCGTTTTGGGTCGTAAACGAGCTGCCGTGGGAGGGGTGGAATGGCACAATGTGACTTACCGCAATTAATAGTATCAATTATTGAGACTAATAATTATCAATATTAATAACTGATCATATAATTTTAAAATCAATAGTGATAATAATGCTAATTCATATTAAAGAGTTATACTCACGATAGCAATAAATGATTAATATTAATGATTAATGACACCTGATATTAATATCTGATATTGATCTTCTTCATTAGAAAACAGTCATATTAGCTCTTAATATTAATATTAATAATCTGAACACTTTTTATGAGCAATGATTTCTTAATATTAATATTAATATTGGTAATAGATATTCATGTTAATAATAAATGAGGAAGAATTAATACTAATAGTACACCTAAAACCTCAGTGGGTGTACACCCACCTGTGATATTGCTCCTAATGTCCAGGAAGGGAGAGAGCATGATATTACGTTCAATATCGCAGTAGCTGTACACCCAGCCGGTGATATTGATCCGAATCTCATCTCCAGGGGATGGCATATGACGTTACTCCCAATATAGCACTGGGTGTGCATCCACCCGGTGATATTCCTCCTCATATTCACGGAAGAAGAGAATGCTATTACTCCCGGTATCACAGGAAATGTACACCCCATTTGTGACATTGTTCCTAATATCCGGAGGGGGAGAGGGTGATATTACTCCCAATATCGCAGGCTGTGTACACCCACCCTCTGATATTGTTCCTAGTAGCCAGGAAGGGAGAGGACGATATGACTCCCCAGACAGCAGGAGGTGTACACCCATCCTGGGATAGTCTTCCTAATATCCATGGAGGGGAGAGGCTGATATGACTCGCAATATGTCAGGGGGTCTACATCCAGTCTATGATATTGTTCTTAATATTCAAAGGCGGAGAGGTTAATATTACTCCCAATATCACAGAAAGTGTACAAACCCGTTTTACTATTGTTGCTATTATCCAGAAGAAGAGAAGATGATATTACCCCCCATACTGCAGGAGGTGTACACACACTCTGTGATACTTTTTGTAATGTGCAGGGCGGGGGAGGATAATATTCTTCTTAATAGCGCAGGGTGTGTACAGCCCCCCTGTGATATGGTTCTTAATATTCCAAGGGGGAGAGGATGACCCTACTCCCAATAGCACAGAAAGTGAACACCACCCCAGGGATATTGTTCCCAAGATCCAGGAGAGAAGAGGATGATGTTACTTTCAATATCGCATGGGGAGGACACGCCGCCAGTGATATTGCTCCTAATGTCAACGTGGGAGAGGACGATACTACACCCAATGCCGCTGGGGGCAGACACACTCCCGTGATATTGTTCTTAATATCCAGGGGGAAGAGGATGCTATTATTGCAAATAGTGCAGAGGATGTGCTCCCTTCTGTGATATAGTTGGTAATTTCCAAAGGCGGAGAAGATATTACTGACAATAACGTCAACACGCTGTGACCACCGTGGATCCTAATATCCAGTGGGGGACGGGGGGGGGGTGACATTACTCCCCGCATCGCGGAGGGCGCGCGCCCCCCTGCGACGTGGATCGTAATACCTGGGGGTGGGGGAGAGGGGAGTGATATTACTCCCCGCATCGCGGGGGGCGCCCGCCCCCTTGCGACGGGAATCGTAATACCCGGGGGGGGAGAGGGGGTTGATATTACTCCCCGACTTTTCCTAGGATCTTTTCTCTACTGCCATCCTGGGTTCACACCCTGGGACATTATTTTCCATATTCTAGCAAGACGCCCCTAGTAAAGTCACCGGGGTATACACCCTGCTGAATTATTCGTAATACTAATTACGTATTATTCGTAGGGGACTATTAATCCTGATGTCACAGGACCCTACACACTGTGAAGTTATTCCTAGTATCCAGCGGGACATTAAGAAAAATGTCACAATGTGTGTATACCTTGTGGTGTTATTCTTATTCTCCTATGGGGAGGTTACTTTTATTGTCACACGGGCTATGTTCCCTTTGATATTACTCATAATATCCTAGAGGGATGTCACCTCTTATGTCACAGGGTTTGTACACCTTGTCAAATCACTCTTATTATCCTCATAAGATGTCACTCCTCATATCACAGAGGGTGTACACTCTGTGATATTATCGTCCTATTCTAGGGAAATGTGACTTTTAATGTCACAGAGGGTGTACACCTTGTGAAATTATTCGTTATAATTTTGTGGGATGTTACCCCTAATGTCACACGGGGTGGACACACAGTGATGTTACATGTAATATTCTATAGAAATGTTACTCGTAATTCACAGGTCCTGTACACCCTTTCATATTCTTCATAATATTCCAGGAAAACGTTACTGCTAATGTCACAGGGCGTGTAGACCCTGTCATGAAATTCCTAATATCCTAGCGGGAGTTCACTACTCATTTCACAATGCGTGTACACCCTTTGATATTATTCGTATTGTCCTAAAGAGATGTTACTACTGATGTCCCAATGCAGGTACATTCTCTGACATTATTCGTTACATCCTCGGGGGATGTTACTTCTAATGTCACACGGGGTGTACTCCCTGTGTTCCATTTTGTAATATCCTAGGGCAATTTTACTTTTAATGACACAGGGGGTGTACACATTGTGATATTATTCGTGATATTGTAGAAAGATGTTACTCCTAATGTCACAGGGGTGCACAGCCTGTGATAGTATTCATAATTTCCCAGGGGTCTATACTCCTATTGGCACAGAAGATAACACCCTGTGACACTATTCGTAATATTCTAGCGAGATGATACTCCCAATGTCACAGAGGGTGTACACCCCATGTTATTATTCTTACTCTTCTAGGGTGATGTTAGTCTTAATGTCACAGGCCTGTTCCTTCTGTGATATTATTGAAAATATGCTAGCAGGATATTACTACTAATGTCAAATGCGTGTACACCTTGTGATATTATTAGTAATATTCAGGGGGGATGTTACTCATAAAGTTACAGGGATGTACACCGTGTGATATTGTTCCCAATATTGTAGGGGGATGTCACTCCTAATGTCACAGGGGGTGTACAGCCTTCGATATTATTTGTAATCTTATAGAGAGATATTACTTTAAATATCACAGTGGGTGTACACACATGGGGTACACCCACTGGGATATTATTTGTAATATCTTCAAGAGATATAACTCCTAATATCACAGTGGGTGTACCCCATGTGTGTATACCCTGTGATATTATTTGTAATATCCATAGTAAACATTACTTCTAGTAAGACACAGAGGGTACACCCTGTGATATTTTTCATAATATCATAGGGAGATATTCCTGCTAATAACACAGTGGGTGTACACCATGTGTGTACACTCTGTGATATGATAGCTCATATCCTAGGGAGAAATTCCTTCTAATATCACCGTGAGTTTACACCCTGTGATATCATTCGTAATATCCTAGAAAGATGTTGCTGCTAATATCACAAAGAGTGTGCCCCCAGTGACATTATTCGTAATATCATGGGGAGATGTTACTCTTAATGTCACAGGGGTTGTACACCCTGTTCTATTATTCATAATATTCTAGGGGGGGTGTTCCTTTTAAAGTCACAGGGGTGTACACCCTGTGATGTTATTCGTCATATCCTAGGAAGAGGTTACTCCTAATATCACATGTGTTATCCTAGGAAGAGGTTACTCCTAATATCACACCCTGTGATAGCATCCGCAATATCCACAAGGAATGTTACTTTGAATGTCACATCGGGTGTACACCCTTTGATGTTAGTCCTAAGACCCAGGGATATATTACTTCAAATATCACATTGGGTGTAGACACATGGTGTACACATTATGTATGAAAATCTACTGTGATATTATTCATAATATCCTTGGAAAATGGGACTGCTAATATCACAGTGATTGTACACACTGTGATATTATTAGTAACATCCTAGGGGAATATTAGTCCAAAACGAAAGGCGTGTGTACCCCCCATGATATTATTCGTAATACTCTAGGGAGATGTTCCTCCTAATGTAATATCACAGGGGTGCACACCCTGTGATATTATTCACAGTATATGAGAGGGATATTAGCACTGAAGTCACAATGCATGTACACCTTGTGATATTATTCCTAATATCCTGCGGGGATGTTACTCGTATTGTCACAGGGGTTGTGTTCCCTGCGATAGTATTCGTAGTCTCCTAGACGGATGTTACACCTAATGTCACAGGATGTGTACATCTTCTTATAGTAGCCATGATATCCTAAAAAGACATGACTCCTCACGTCACAGGGGCTGTATACCCTGTGATATTATTCGTAATATCCTAGCGAGATGTGACTTTTAATGTCACAGAGTGTGCACACCTTTTGAAATTATTCATCACAGTTTTGTGGGATGTTCCACCTTATGTCACACGGGGTGCACACCGAATGATATTACTTGTAATATTCCATAGAAATGTGACTCATAAATCACAGGTGTTCTACACCCTGTAATGTTATGGGTCGTATTCTAGGGGATTGTGACATAAATTAATGTCACCCGGCGTGTACACCTTGTGATATTATTCGTAACATCCTGGCGGGATGTTACTACTAATGCCACAATACGTGTACACCCTCTGATATTATTCATTATATCCTCATGGGTCATTCCTCCTATATCACATGGGGTGTACTCCCTGTGATATTATTCGGAATATCTCAGGGGGATTTTACTTTAAATGTCACAAAGGGTGTACACACTGTGATGTTACTCGTGATGTTCTAGAAAGAAGTTACTACTAATGTCACAGGGGGTGTACACCCTGTGATATTACACAGGCTAACCCCCGTGACATTATTCGTAATACTTTAGCGGGATGATACTCCTAAAGTCACAGGAGGTGTACGCTCTGTGATATTATTCGGAATATTCCAGGGGGATGTTACTCCTAAAGTCACAGGTGTGTATACCTTGGGATAGTATTCACAATATACTAGCGGGATACTACTACTAATGTCACCATGTGTGTACACCTTCTGATATTATTCGTAATATCCTGGGAGGATGTTACTGCCAACATCACAGGGGTGTACATCCTGTGTTATTATTACTAATATTCTAGCGGGATTTTACTTTTAAAATCACAGGGGCTGTCAACCCTGGGATCTTATTTGTAATATCCTAGGAAGATGTTACTTGTAATGTCACATGGGGTGTACACCCTGGGATATTATTTCAAATATCCTAAAGAGATGTTATCTTAATGTCATAGGGTGTGTACACTCCTTGATATTATTCGTAATATCCTGAGGAGATATTACTTTAAAAATCACAGTGGGTGTGCACACATGGTGTACACCCTGTGATATTATTCACAATATGTGAGGGAGGTATAACTTTTAATATCGCAGTGGGTGTACACACTGTGAAACTATTCATTATATCGTAGAAGTATATTAATCCTATTGTCAGAGGGGTTTAACATCCTGTGAAATTATTTGTAGTAATCCAGGGGGATAATTACCCTAAAGTCGCAGGCTGTGTACACCCTGTTATGTTATTCATAATATTCTAGGGGGATGTTACTCCTAATGTCGCAAATGTGTGCATGCCGTGATATTATTCACAATCTACTAGCTGGATATTGTTACCAGTGTCACCATGCCTGTACACCTTGTGATATTATTTGTAATATCCTAAGGGGATGTCACTCCTATTGTCACAGGGAGTGTGATTTCTGTGCTATAATTCATAGTATCCCAGGGGGATGTTACTCCTACCATACAAATTGTGTACAATTTGTTATATTATTCGTAATATCCTAGAGTGATGTTACTCCTTATGTCACAGTGGTGTACATCCTGCGATGTTATTCTTCGCATTCTAGAAAGATGTTAACTTCTCATATCACGGAGAGTGTACAATCTGTGAGGTTATTCATAATCGTTTCCAGGGATGTTACTCCTAATGTCACACGTGGTGTACAAACTGTGATATTATTTGTAAACTTTTTTTAGATATGCTACTCCTAATATCACAGGAGCTGTACACTCTGGCATATGATTCCTAATATCCTAAAGAAATGTTACCACTAATGCCACAGGCGGTGTACACCGTACTAATGCCACAGGCGGTGTACACCGTGAGGTCTTATTCCCAATATTGTAGGGTGATGTTACTCCTAATGTCATGGAAGCTGTTCACACTCTGATAATATTCGTAATACCCTAAAGGGATGTTGCTACTGATGTCACAATGTAGATACACAAACTCATATTATTTTTTATATCCTCGGGCGATGTTACTTCTGATGTCATAGGCGGTGTACATTTGCGATATTGTTCGTAATATTTTAGAAAGATGTTACTCCTAATGTCACAGAGGGTGTACACCCTGTGAAGTTATTCACAATAGTTTTGGGGGCCGCTACTCCAAATGTCACCCGTGCTGTACAAACAGTGATATCATTTGTGATATTTTGTGGAAATGTTACCCCTAATATCGCAGGGGCTGTACACCTTGTAATATTATTCAGAATATGAAGTAACGTACCTGCTGTCAGCAGATCTGAGCTTTTTTCTTGGACACATTACACCCACAGTCCTCCAGGTGTGGGCGTAGGGCAATCCGTTCCCTTGGCGCACCCGACGGACCTGGGGTGTCCCAGCAGAAGGTCATCAACCTACCGGAGCAACGCGCAGCCTAGGTCTCTGGTTGGAAACTTCTGGAGATCTCGAGCCAACGCCTCACCAAAGATGGTGAGGGAGTTCTTGAATCCTTGGGGAAGCCCGGTCCAAGTGTACTGAGTAGTGACACCTGACTGCGGACCTTCCCACAGAAAAGCAAACAGCTTCTGCCTCTCAGGGGCTAATCTGATAGGAAAGAAAGCGTCTTTCAGGTACAAGCAGGTTAAGTAGCTGTCCTCAGCTGGCAGCAACCCCAACAATGTGGACGGGTTAGGTACTGTTGGATGGAAAGTCAGTGTAGCTTGACTAAGCAAGCGCAAATCCTGTCCCGGCCTGTAGATCTTGGTCTGTGGCTTGGGAACAGGCAGGAGGAGAGTGTTCCATGGAGACTGACAAGGAACTATCATTCCAAAAGTTCTTAGGTGCTTGAGACGGACCTGGATACCTTGAAGAGCTTCTCTGGGGACCGGGTCCTGTTTTTGCCTAAGCGGCTGGGCCCCAGTCTTAATTGGCCAACCCTGGAGGGCTGTCTTCTGCCTGTACTCTTGGCCACCGCTTAGGCAGAGCTGGTCGTCTCTCTTGGCCCGGCTCCGTTCAGAAAAGTCTCCATTCCTCCTCTCTGGGGACCATAAGGGTCATAATGACTCCCGTGGTGGGTAACTTTAGCAGCAAAGAGCCATGTTCTGTCAAAGAGACAGTGGCTCTCAGCTTGCTGAGCAAGTCCCTTCCCAGCAAGATCAAGGGACAGGCTGGCATGTACAAAAACTGATGAATGACTTGATGTCCTCCTACAGTACAAGCCCGAGGCAAGCAGAAAGCTTGCTTTGCTGAAATCCCCCATGGCTCTGGTGATGTCAAGAGTCTTTTTGGATAAGGTGGCGACTGGGGCGGTTACTAGCGAATGTTCAGCACCGGTATCTACAGGAAAATCAATGTCTCTACCCCCGACAGTCATTCTGACCAGAGGCTCTTTGGGGATGCTTGAGCCCAGTCTCCCTCAGCCAATAACCCTTCTGCCAGGTTGAGCCGGGCCCCTTCCTCCTTGTCTGGGGCCTCCTGTTCTGAGTCACCTTGTTTTCTTTTGAGCTCAGGGCATTTGTTCTTCCAATGTCCTATTTCTTTCCAATAAGCACACTGGTTACGCTGCAAACTCTGACAGCCAAGCTGAGTTTCTTTCCTAGGGGCCCCTTCCCTTGCTTCTGTAGGGGGACCCCTCTGATTGCTGCAGCTAAGAAACAGGTCGGCGTTTCCCCAGGCCTGACGTTCATTCTCTTTGCGCTTTTCCTCGTGGCTTACTGCATCCCTGTTTACAATCACCTGCTTAGCTATTTCTCATCATTGTGATGTATTCACCCCTGCAAGTCCAGCCTGCTTCTGCAGTTTTCTTCTAAGGTCTTCCGCGCTTTGACAGACTAAAGCCATGTGAATCATGCGCTGATTTTCAGGGTTATCGGAATCGAGGGGAGTATACATAGGATAGGCCTCACACATTCTCTCGTAGAATTGTGCTGGACTTTCTTCTTTTTCCTGAATGACTTCAGAGACCTTGTTAACGTTTGTGGCCTTCTGAGCTCCCCTCATTAATCCTTCCAAGAGAGCTTCCCTGTCTCGGTTTAGCCTCTGCATATCCTCTCTTTCATGTGGGTCCAACTGGTGATCAGTTCCTGGTACCTGGGTCCTTCCATACTCTTGGGGGTTTTGATAATCAGCTGGTGCATGTTCCTCTAGCCACTTAGTTGCTGCTTGGAGGACTCTTTGCCTTTCATCTCTGTTAAAGAGGAACATGAGCAACCGGTGGCAATCAGCCCAGGTGGGGTTGTGGGTCTGGAGAACAGTTTGGAGCAAATCAATTACGGCTTGTGGCTTTTCCGTCTGGGACGGGGTGTTGTTTTCCCAGTTGAGAAGGTCGGCAGAGGTGAAGGGCTGGTACCCAAAAACACGCCTCTCCACCACGTGACCATCCTCCTCTATCCCAGTATACCGCTGCTCTCTCAGGGGCATTTGGATCCCCGTTTTGGGTCGTAAACGAGCGGCCGAGGGAGGGGTGGAATGGCGCAACGTTACTTACCACAATTAATAATATCAACCGTTAATTGATACTAATAATTATCAATATTGACAACTGATCATATAATTCTTAAAATCAATACAGATAATAATGAAAATTCATATTAAAGAGTTATACTCATGATAACAATAAATGATTAATATTAACGATCAATGATGCCTGGTATTAATAAGTGATATTGATCTTATTCATTAGAAAACAGTCATATTAGCTCCTAATAATTAATGTTAATGTTAATAATCTGAACACTTTTTATGAGCAATTATTTCTTAATATTAATATTAATATTGGTAATAGATATTCCTGTTAATAAATGAGGAAGAATTAATATGAATATTATGCCTAATACCCCAGTGGGTGTACACCCACCTGTGATATTGTTCCTAATGTCCAGGGAGGGAGAGAGCATGATATTTCGTTCAATATCACAGTAGCTGCACACCCACCCGGTGATATTGATCCGAATATCATCTCCAGGGGGTGGCGTATGACGTTACTCCCAAGATAGCACTGGGTGTGCATGCACCCGGTGATATTCCTCCTAATATTCAAGGAAAAAGAGAATGCTATTACTCCCAGTATCGCAGGAAGTGTACGCCCCTTCTGTGACATTTTTCCTAATATGCGGAAGGGGAGAGGGTGATATTACTCGCAATATCGCAGGCTGTGTACACCCACCCTCTGATATTGTTCCCAGTAGCCAGGAAGGGAGAGGACGATATGACTCCGCATACAGCAGGAGGTGTACACCCATCCTGGGATATTCTTCCTAATATCCATGCAGAGGAGAGGCTGATATGACTCCCAATATTGCAGGGGGTGTACATCCAGTCTGTGCTATTGTTCTTAATATTCAAAGGTGGAGAGGTTCATATTACTCCCAATATCACAGAAAGTGTACAAACCCGTGTACTATTGCTGCTATTATCCAGAAGAAGAGAAGATGATACCACGCCCCCATCGCAGGAGGTGTACACCCACTCTGTGATATTTTTTGTAATGTGCAGGGCGGGGGAGGATAATATTCTTCTTAATAGCGCTGGGTGTGTACATCCCCCCTGTGATATGGTCCTTAATATTCCAAGAGGGAGAGGATGACCCTACACCCAATAGCACAGAAAGCGTACACCACCCCAGTGATATTGTTCCCATGATCCAGGAGAGAAGAGGATGATGTTACTTTCAATATCGCATGGGGTGCACATGCCCCCAGTGATATTGTTCCCAATGTCAACGTGGGAGAGGACGATACTGCATCCAATGCTGCTGGGGTTAGAAACACTCCCGAGATATTGTTCTTAATATCCAGGGGCAAGAGGATGCTATTACTGCAAAGAGTGCAGAGGATGTACACCCGTGTGTGATATAGTTGGTAATTTCCAGAGGCGGAGAAGATATTATTGACAATACCGTCAACACGCTGTGCGACCACGGTGGATGGTCATATCCAGGCGGGGAGGGGGGGTGCTATTACTCCCCGCATCGCGGGGGGCGCCCGCCACCCTGCGATGTGGAACGTAATATCCAGGGGGGGAGAGGTGGGTGCTATTACGACCCGCATCGGGGGGGCGACCCCCCCGCGATGTGGATCGTAATAGCCAAGGGGGGGAGAGGGGGGTGCGATTGCTCCCCGCATCGCGGGGAGCGCCCGCCCCCCCGCGATGTGGATCATAATATCCAGGGGGAAAAAGGGGGGTGCTGTTATTCCCCGCATCGCCGGGGGCGCCCACCCCCCTGCGATGTGGATCGTAATATCCAGGGAGGGAGAGGGGAGTGCTGTTATTCCCCGCATCACGGGGGGCGCCCACCCTCCTACGATGTGGGTCGTAATATCCAGGGGGGGAGAGGGGGGTGCTATTACTCCCCGCATCGAGGGGGGCGCCCGCCCCCCGGGGATGTGGATTGTAATATCCAGAGGGGGAGAGGGGGGTGATATTACTCCTCAATTTTTCCCAGGAGCTTTCGTCTACTACCACCCTTGGTTCACACCCTGGGACATTATTTTCCATTTTCTAGCAACATGCCGCTACTGAAGTCACCGGGGTATACACCCTGCGATATTATTCGTAATATTGTAGGGGAATGTTAAGCATGTTGTCACAGGACTCTACACACTGAGATGTTATTCACAGTATCCTAGCGGGACATTAAGAAGAATGTCACAATGTGTGTACACCTTGTGGTCTTCTTCTTCTCCTAAGGGGACGTTACTTTTATTGTCACACGGGGCAGTTTCCCTTTGATATTATTCATAATATCCTAGAGGGATGTCACCTCTTATGTCACAGGGTTTGTACACCTTGTCAAATTACTCGTATGATCCTTGTAAGATGTCACTCCTCTTATCACAGAGGGTGTACACTCTGTGATATTATCGTCCTATTCTAGGGAAATGTGACTTTTAATGTCACAGAGGGTGTACACCTTGTGAAAGTATTCGTTATAATTTTGTGGGATGTTACCCCTGATGTCACACGGGGTGGACACACAGTGATGTTACGTGCAATATTCTATAGAAATGTTACTCGTAATTCACAGGTCCTGTACACCCTTCAATATTCTTCATAATATTCCAGGAAAACATTACTGCTAATGTCACAGGGCGTGTAGACCCTATCATGAAATTCCTAATATCCTAGCGGGAGTTCACTACTCATTTCACAATGCGTGTACACCCTTTGATATTATTCGTATTGTCCTGAAGAGATGTTACTACTGATGTCCCAATGCGGGTACATTCTCTGACATTATTCGTTACATCCTCGGGGGATGTTACTTCTAATGTCACACGGGGTGTACACAGAGTCACACAGTGATAGGAGTTGTAATATTCTATAGACATGTTACTCATAAATCACTGGGGCTGTACATCCTGTGATATTTTTCATAATATTCCAGGTGAATGTTGCTACTATGGTCACGGGGGTATACACCCTGTGATATGACTCGTCATATCCTGGCGGGATGTTACTACTAATGTCACAATGCCTGTACTCCCTGTGATATTATTTGTAATATCCTAAAGAGACGTTACTTGTAAGGTCACAATGCATGTACACCCTCTGATATGATCGGTTATATCCTCGGGGGTGTTACTCCTAATGTCACACGGGATGTACTCCCTGTCATATTAGTCGTAATATCCAAGGGGGATGCTATTTTTAATGTCACCGGGGGTGTATGTCATACGTATTCAATGCCTGTGATCCTTTTCCTAATATCCTAGGGGCATGCTCTCCCTAATGTCACACGGGGTGTACACCATGTGTGTACACCTGCTGTGATATTATTGGTAATATCCAAGGGGAATGTTACTCCTGATGACACAGGCGGTGTACATCATGTGTGTACACTGCCTGTGATATTATTCATAATAGCCTAGGAGGATGTTTGTTTGAATGTCACAAAGAGTGTACAAAATGTCACAGAAGGTGTACACCTTGTGACGTGATCTGTAATACCCTAGGAGGATGTTACTCCTAATATGTCACAGGGGTGTACACACTTTGATATTATTTGTAATCTCCTAGAGAGATATTACTTCAAATATCACAGTGGATGTACACACATAGTGTATACTCTGTGATAGTATTCATAATATCCTAGGGAGATGCAACTCCTGATATCACAGTGCGTGTACCTTGGGTGTGTACACCCTTGATATTAGTCTTAATGTCCAGGGTAAATATTACTCCTCATATCACACAGTGTGCACACCCTGTGATATTTTTCATCATACTTCAGGGAGATATTGCTTCTAATATCACAGTGGGTGTACCCCATGTGTGTATGCTCTGTGACAGTATATTCTATATCCTAGGGAGGTATTACTCTTAATATCACAGTGGGTCTTCACCCTGTGATATCATTCTTATTTCATCTTGCAGCATTTTTTAACCCACACTACAAAAGGAATGGAACAGATAAGAAGATATTGAGATGAGACCGTGCTGCCGTGTGGCTGCCGCAGGACACTTTTCATATCCCTGTTTCTCAGGCTGTAGATGAAGGGGTTCAGCATGGGGGTGACCACCGTGTACATCACTGAGGCCACTGCAGCCTTTGTCGGGGAAAATGACACATCTGAACTGAGGTACCCCCCAATGCCTGGTCCATAAAATCAGCAAACAACTGACAGGTGAGACCCACAGGTGGAGAAGGCCTTATACTTCCCACCTGATGATGAAACCCTCAGAATGGAGAAAACAATTTTATCATAAGAGAAAACGGTACCCGAGATGGGAAGAAAACCAAACGTGGCATCAGGGAAATACAGGATTATGTTATTGGTGAAGGTGTCACAACATGCAAGATGGGGGAGTTGAGAAGGGTCACAGAAGAATTTAGGAATTTCCACATCCTTGAAGCAGGTCCTTTGTAAGGCAATCAAGTTGTGCAGCTGGGCATCTAAAAGATAGAGAAAAAAAAAGACAACAAAGCTAGAAAGCCACAGAAACACGGGTTCATGATGGCTGAATGATATAGAGGGTGACAGTTGGCTACAAACCGGCCATAGGCCGTCACACTCAGGAGCATGTCTGTCTTCCATGCCTCCAAAAATGGCAAAGAGAGACATCTGAGTCAGGCAGCCTGCATAGGAGATGACTCTGCTGTGAGATTGGATGTCCACAATCATTTTGGGGACCGTGGTGGAGGTGAAACCGATGTCAGGCAGGGACAGGTTGGAGAGGAAGAAGTACTTGGGAGTGTGGAGGTGGGAGTCAGGGCTGACGGCCAGGATGATGAGCAGGTTCCCCAGCACCGTGACCAGGCACATGGACACTAACAGCCCAGTGAGGAACGGCTACACTTCTGGATCCTCTGAGCTTCTAGGAGGAGGAATATAGAGACATCTGTTAGATTCTGTGGGTCTGTAGAGACTGGACACCTTTTGCCTAGAAAAGAGGGTTGAGAAATCGGAACAAGTAAACCAACACCAAGCATTGTGTCTGCATTTTGGATAGAAGCAATTCACAAGTCATGTTTTCAGATTTCAGAGCAATCCACACTCAGCAATAGTTTGCAGTGCTGACAAACTCAGTTGTCTTCTAATGCTTTCATCATTGATTTCTGTGTTCTTCACTTCTTGCTCTACACACCCGCCTTAGAGACACTAGATTCAAGAGACTTCCAAGAACCAGATCATCCTATATAACAAATTCGTCATTGCTAGAAAATACAGCCTATCTTTTCCGAAGAAAATGATGTAATAAAACCATTCACTTCACGTTAAGAAAAAGGTTATCCTAATTAAAGAAAAATAAGAACTCTAATATTTTATTTTCTTTGAATAGTTGGATTCAAATTCCCTTGATTTTGAACATTAATAAGCACTGTGTAACAGCTGAGACCATACCATCTGGAAATGAAATTAAAGTTGATAGTTCATAAGCAGAAAATAGTTCCACAGGCCAGTTAGGTCCTAGTGATTTCATCATTCTGTTTTCTGACTTTTCACCTTCGAGAGAGTAATTGCTTCCTCAAATCTGTGGGTCTTGTTTTAAAATTCATGGAAGCTGTAACTCCTGTCCTTAGCTTAGGTGGACTTAGAGTTTTCATCAGAACGTTTGGCCAGACGCGGTGGCTCACGCCTGTAATGCCAGCACTTTGGAAGGCCGAGGAAGGTGGATCACGAGGTCAGGAGATCAAGACCATCCTGGCCAACATGGTGAAACCCCGCCTCTACTAAAAATACACAAACTTTGCCCAGTATGGCGGCGCGTGCCTGTAGTCCCAGATACTTGGGAGGCTGAGGCAGGAGAATGGCTTGAACCTGGGAGGCAGAGGCTACAGTGAGCTGAGATCACACCACTGCACTCCAGCCTGGGCAACAAGAGCAAAACTCCTCAAAAAAAAAAAAATAAACAAAAAACACACACTCTGTAGCACTGATGTCACATTGATGACAGCCACTTTTTGTGAACCAAGGAAGTGTCAATTCAATAATTTACATAGATGTTGACTTTGGCTGTCTCCTATGTGCCAAGCAAGATATAGGCTCTGGGGAATCAGAAACAAAAGAGACTCATTTGTTCCTCTCACAATACTTAGGACTTACTGAGATAAGGACAAAAGAAAATATCATGTCTGGAATGCAGGGAAACCAGAACTTCAGGCCAGGGGATATTTCCGTTGAACCGTATAGAGTTTAAGCTGAAAATATTAACGAATGTGTCTAAAACTCACTTTGACTTGACTTTACGCATCCATCACATAGAGATCACGCAGCGGGCACCCACGATCGGTTTCAGCGTCGCTCACTTCCATTGCATCAACTAGAAATCAACTCAGATGAGAGTGCTGAGTCTCAGAGGATGGACGTCTCACCTTTTGCCACACAGATAAGTAGAAAGGGTGGTATCGAAAATTAATGGCCAGACTCTAAGTCCTGCGTACCATACTTGATGGTCTCCAAACTCTCAAAAAGTTGTGGGTTTTTTATTTTGTTTTTGTTCTTGTTTTTTTTTTGAGACAGAGTCTCGTTCTCTTGCCCAGTCTGGAGTGCAGTGGAGTGATCTCGGCTCACTGCAACCTCCGCATCCCAGGTTCAAGCTATTCTCTTGCCTCAGCCTCCCGAGTAGCTGAGATTACAGGCACCCGCCACTATGCCTGGCTCATTTTTTTTCTCTTTTTAGGAGAGACGGGGTTTCACCATGTTGGCCAGGCTGGTCTTGAACACCTGATCTTGTGATTCGCCTGCCTCAGCCTCCCAAAGTACTGGGATTACAGGGGTGAGCCACTGCGCCCAGCTTCCAAAAGTTTTCAACGAAGCTCAGAGGTCTTAACCACAGGCACATCTGAGGAGCATTTCTGAAAGGGTTTCCAGCTTCCTCAGTAGGAATGGAAGCCAAACCCCGAATTGATGACTCCTTGGAGGAAGTCGAGAGCTGTAAGGAAAGCCAGGAACAAGGGCAAGGGAGAGATGCATCCCGAATGATCCTGTGCCAATTCTTTCTGGAATCTTTGACGTGATCTCAGCTGCCCTTTCCATACTTGACACAGTGATTGTGGCACCCACTGGTCTAGCTGTGGTCTACAAGGGACCCCCAAAGGGAAGGGCACAGTGAGCAGGGGCATCCACCTGACTGACAAGGATTGGAGGGGGCAGGTTGGATCCAGGGAGAGGAATGGCCAAATGCCATGTGTCTGGCCTTAGACTGCCTGGTTCAAATTGGACTTCACCCTTTTTGACTTCATGATCTGGTACAAGTTATATGAAAATGTGTTGCTCCTTTTCTAGTCTGTAAAATAATCATGAAATGTGCACTAATAACTGGGAGACTACACAGATGAAATGAAACAAGTAGCATAGACCACAGAGCTCAGAGCCTGCCTTTAGGAAGCCCTCAGTAAGGGTTCATGATGCCATGGTGTCTGTCATCATCCTCTTTATCCTCATCATCACCTTCATCATCTTTTTGTTGTTCTCAGGGAATAGTTTAGAGGGACTCATTCCCTGCTCGCATGGGGAGATGTCTATGAAAAGGACAAGCAGTGGGGGAGGGAAGCACAATTTTGAAGAAGATTTCTGAGAGAGACCCCCCACCACAACCAAGAACAGAAACTCCACAGTCTGCTGAGCTGACAGTTTGCACATTGGTCTCCTCTCATCTGGCCAGGGCACTCTCCCGTTTGTCCTGAGGATGAGGAAACAAACAAGGCTCCCGACCATCCCTCAGCACTCACTGAACTGCCCTTCCCCTGTGCTGGGTCATGACCACGGAGAACAGGTCCACTGTCCTTCCTGCGTGGTGGACATGGGAGGCTCAGACTCCATCCTCAAGACTGGCAAGAAGACAGGCCGAGACATAAGCCTCCTGATACAGGTGACGGGTGTGGAACCCACAGGACTACAACCTCACACTGCAGGGCTGGAGGCACAGACTGAGTATTTACTATTCTATGTCCTGGGGGGCTGAAGGCATAGGGCTCCTCGTTAGCCAAAGTCGCCCAAGTTCCCCAACCACTAAGGATTTCCTCATAATCATGCAAGAAGAAGAAGGGAAAAGTCAGTGTCCATAGAAGTTTTGGGGCTCTTCCTCTAATCAGGAGAAAGCTTGTGTGGATTCTTCGCTTCTTTCTTTTCTTTTTCAAGATCCAAGTGCTTTAATTTTCATCTTTTATTATGGGAAAAATTATACCATGTATAAATCCTAAGAATTATAAATATAGATTATTGCATATAGAATGGCCAGTATGAACATTCACAATTTCCACTAGTTTTCAGTTTAGAGTTTAATCACATTAGCTACATTCACATTGTTTAGCAACCATCACCGCCATCATCTCCAGAACAGTTTTAGCTTTCAAAATGGAAATTGCTCCCATTAAGCAAACTCTCCATTCCTCTCTCTTGCCCATCCCTGGGGGCCACCATTCTATTTTGCAACTCTATGAGTTTAACTACTCTAGACACTTGATAGAAGTGGAATCATACCGTGTTTAATTTTCGTTTCTTTCTTTTGGAGACAGTCTTTCTCTGTCACCCAGGCTGGAGTGCAGTGGCGTGGTCTCGGCTGACTGCAACCTCCACATCGTGGGTCCAAGCGATTCTTGTGTCTCAGTCTCCCGTGTAGCTGGGATTACAGGCGTGCGCCACCACGCCCAGTTAATTTTTGTATTTTTAATAGAGACGAGGTTTCACAATACGGCCAGTTTGGTCTCGAATTCCTGACCCGAAGTGATACGCCTGCCTCGGCCTCCCAAAGTGCTGGGTTCACAGGTGTGAGCCACTGAGCCTGGTCGTGTTTATCCTTTTCGGATTTATTTATTTCACTGGCGATAATGTCTCCAAGTTCATCCATGTTGCAGCCTGTGTCAGAAGTGCCTGTCTGGTTGTTTGGGTGTTTTTTTTTTTTTTTTTGGTTTTGTTTTGTTTTGTGTTTCCATGGAGTCTCACTCTGTCACACAGGCTGGAGTGCAGTGGCACAATCTGGACTCACTGCAACCTCTGCCTCCCGGGTTCCAGCGATTCTTGTGCCTCAGCCTCCCGAGTAGCTGGGAGTATAGGCACGCGCCACCACGCTCGTCTAATTTTGTGCATATTCAGTAGAGACAGGGTTTCACCTAGATGGCCAGGCTGGTCTCGAATTCCTGACCTCAGGTAATCCGTCCACCTCGGTCTTCCAAGATGCTGGGATTACAGGCGTGAGACACCGCACCGGCCAGAATTGCCTGAATTTTTATGGCTGAATAGTCTTCCGTTGTATGAATGAACTGCACTGTGCTTTTTCATTCATCTGCCCACGAACCCTTGGGTTGCTTCCACATTTTGGCTGTTTTGAATAACGCTGCTATGAATATGGGTGTACAAATCTCTCTTTCACTCCTGGCTTCTCATTCTTTTTGGTGGGTACCCACAAGTGCAACCGCGGGAACATCTGATCATTCTGTTTCTACTTTTTCCAGGACAGGCCATACTATTTTCCCCATTTCTTCACAGTTTTACATTCCCTCCAATCAGATTCGAGCATTCCTACTTCCCTCTAGTTTCACCAAGGCTTGTTCGTTTATCATATCCATCCTAATGTGTGGTATCACATTCTTGGTTTGATTTGTGCTTCCCTATGATTAGTGATTTTGAACATCATTTTAGACACTCATTGGCCATTGCTATATCTTCTTTCAGGACATGTCTACTCGAGTCTTCTGGCCATTGTTAATGGTGTGATTTGGGTTTCTTGTTGTTTAGTTCTAGCTCTTCTTTATATATGATGGATATCAGCCTCTTTTCAGATATATGATTTGCAAATCTTTTTCCTAATCCATGGGTTATTTTTTCACTCAGTTCACAGTGTTTGCTGATGTGCAAAAGTGTCTATCATTTAGATGTCATCCAAGGAATCTAATGTTCTTTTGTTGCCTATGCTTTTGGTGTCATATCCCAGAAAGCATTGCCCAATCTGATGTCTTGAAAGTGTGGCCAATGTTTTCTTTGAGGAATATTATACTTTCAGCACTTGGGGTGAGGTCTTTGATCCAGTTTGTGTTCATTTTCACACCTGGTGTGACATAGGGTCCACCTTCCTTCTTCTGCATGTGGAAATCAAGTTTCTCCAACACCATTTCTTGAAAAGGCTGCTTTTCCACCAATGGACTTTTTTAGCACTCCTGTGAAAAATCATTTGAACACATAGGGGAGAAGTTATTTCTGGGCTCAAAAAAAAAAAAAAACAAACAACAACAGACAACAGATAAGGTTACAGCATGGGTGGGGCGCGGTTGCTCACGCCTGTCATCCCAGCCCTTTGGGACGCTGAGACGTTCGGATCACCTGAGGTCATTAGTTCAAGACCAAACTGACCCACGGGAAGAAACTTCCGTCTCTACTACAAATACAACATTAGCTGGGCGTTCTGGGGCATGCCTGTAATCCCAGCTGCTTGGGAGGTGGAGGCAGGACAATCGCTTGAACCCAGGAGGCAGAGGTTGTGGTGAGCCAAGATTGCACCATTACACTCCAGCCTGTGAAACAAGCGCAAAACTCTGTCTCAAAACAAAATACCAAAAACAAAAAAACCAGCATGATTTCGAGAGCAGAAAGAGAATAGCTGAAAAACCAGCATAATGAGAAAGTTAGGAAGCTTCTTACCAAAGCATCTGGAAATATGCAAGAAATTCCTGTGAACTAAAATTTTCATACTGTGCTGTCAAACACTAGAACTCACTTATTCCATCTTTCTGTATTTCGGGACCCAATTATCCACTTCTCTTTATTCTCCATCCCACCCCTTTTCTTCCTAGCGTCTGCTAACCACCTTTATACTTTCCACCTTCCTGAGATTCCTTTTGTGTGTAGGTGTGTGATGGAGTCTCTTTCTGTTGCCCAGGTTGGAGTACACAGGCACAATCCGGGATCACTGTAACCCCCACCTCCCGAGTTCAAGCGCTTCTTGGGCCTCAGCCCTCCAAGTAGCGGAGACTACAGGCATGCGCCACCGCGCCTGGCTAATTGTGTTTCCTTAGAGACGGGGTTTCACCATGTTGGCCAGGCGGGTCTCGAACTCCTGGACTCAAGTGATCCGTGCGACTCGGCCTCCCAAAGTGCTGGGATTAAAGGCCTGAGCCACCACACCTGGCCAAGGTTTCCTTTTATCTTTCTACATAGAAGAGAGGAAATGAAATATTTCTCATTCTGTGCCTGGCTTCTTTCATTTAATATACAGACCTGTAATCTCATCCGTTTTGTCTGCATCAGAGAGGATTTTCTTCCTTTTTAGGCTGAATAATACTTCATTGGGTGTGTATACCACAGTTTCTTAATTGAAACAAATTTCTAAAGAGGAAATATGTTTAAAATGTCTCGGAATGTGAAACTTCAGGGATACTGTGCCCAATTTATTCTTTTCTATTTCCCATCTTCTGTATATGCAAGTGTATAACAAAGCAGCAATCAGTGTGTGTATAAATCTGTAACTTCAGGCCGGGCGCGGTGGCTCACGCCTGTAATCCCAGCACTTTGGGAGGCCGAGACAGGCGGATCACGAGGTCAGGAGATCGAGACCATCCTGGCTAACATGGTGAAACCCCGTCTCTACTAAAAATACAAAAAATTAGCCGGGCATGGTGGCGGGCGCCTGTAGTCCCAGCTACTCGGGAGGCTGAGGCAGAAGAACCGCTTGAACCTGGGAGGCGGAGGTTGCAGTGAGCCGAGATCACGCCACTGCACTCCAGCGTGGGGGACAGAGGGAGACTCCGTCTCAAAAATAAATAAATAAATAAATAAATAAATAAATAAATAAATAAATCTATAACTTCAACAAATGTAAAATGTAAATGCTAAGCGGTGGCTGGGCGCGGTCACTCATGCCTGTAATCCCAGCACTTTGGGAGGCGGAAGCGGGCGCATCACCTGAGGTCGGGAGTTCAAGAGCAGCGTGACCAAAATGGAGAAACACTGTCTCTACTAACAATACAATACAAAAATAAAAACATTACCCAGGCATGGTAGCGCATGCCTCTAATCCCAGCTACTTGGAAGGCTGAGACAGGAGAATTGCTTGAATACGGGAGGCAGAGGTTGCAGTGAGCCGAGACCGTGCCATTGATCTCCAGCCTGGGCAACCAGAGTGAAACCCTGACACACACACACAAAAAAAAAAAAAAAAAAAAAAAGGAAAAGAAAGAAATAGAAAATGCGAAATGGTAAGAAAAAACAGCCTAATAAACATTTGTATGGTGTTGATGGACAACGAATTTGAAGATAATATTTGAAGAAATCATATTACAATTAATTTCTGTTCTTACGCATTGGAGCTTGATGCCTCTAAAAGCTTCGTCATTGGAAACATCTCTGGTGCTATAAAAGAAAAAAAAAATCCACATACACACACAGGTGCAAGGAAATCAGAATCTCAGGTATTGAGAACCAGGCCTCATCATTTCTAAGCTCCCCAGGTGATTTGACTCAAAGCCAAGATTGAGGAATGGCGACATGGATCTGTACATGTAACCTGCCTAAATAGATTCTCTAGAAGCAGTTTATAAAGAAATTCCACATGAACTCTGGAAGAGGATATGAATTTGACGTACCGTATGTCCTCACTTAACATCTTTGAAAGTCTCTTGGAAACTTCACCTTGAAGCAAAATGATGTACAGTGAAACCACTTATTCTTCATCAACAGTATAACTACACAACTTTGAACAACCCGTGGTGTTGGAGGACCTCCTGCACATTGCTTCCATAAAGTCAGTTTTCAGGGAATTCCAAAACGAAGTGAGGACTTTATGTATATAAAAAGATGGTTGTGATTCCACGTGGATGACAAGGTTATTGCTCAGAAACTAAAAGAGGCCGCCTAGGTATAGAGGATTCTGTCATGAGGTTTCTGCTAAACAAAGGATCCCAGAATCCTCACCCATTCCAGTTAAAGGCATAACGAAGAAAGCAATATTCACAAAGGAAATGCGGAAGGAATAAAAGCCATCAAGCCACAAAAAGAATGTGACTAAGGGGCAGGATTTGCAGATGTAGGGATTTAATGTGGTTGCCCTTTCTCACCCACACAAGAAAAAGGATGGAACAGATCATGAGATTCCACTGTTCTGCTGCGCAGCCTCCACAGAGCGCTTTGTATGTCCCAGTTTCTCAGGCTGCAGATGAAAAGGTTCAGCATGGGGTTGACCACAGCGTACATCACTGACACCACCACACCATTCCTGGGGGGTGGTGACACAGCTGAAGTCAGGTACATGCCAATGCCTGTTCCATCAATTCAGCAAGCAACTGCTAGGTGAGAGCCACATGTGACGAAGGCTTTCTGCTTCCCATCTGACGATGAAATCCTTAGAATGGGGGGGACAATTTTATAGTAAGACAAAAGGATCCCTGAAATGGGAAGAAAACCAAACACAGTACTATCAAAATATATGAATATGCTATTGGTGACGCTGTCAGAACAGGCAAGTTTGAGAAGTTGAGAGGGGTCACAGACAAAATTAGAGATTTCCACATTTTTGATGATGGTGAATTGTCACACAATCCAACTGTGCAGCTGGGAATCCAACAGGCTAAGGAAAAAGGACACCAAAACCTAGAAGACACAGAGGTGAGGATTCACGACGACTGGGTAGTGCAGAGGGCGACAGATGGCTACAAAGCCGTCATAGGCCATCACAGTCAGGAACATGTCTTCTATACATGCAAAAAGGACCAAGAAAGACATCCGTGTCAGGCAGCCCGCATGAGAGATGACTCCGCTATGCGACTGCATGTCCACAATCATCTTGGGAACCGTGGCCGAGGTGAAACCGATGTCAGCCCAGCACAGGTTGGAGAGGAAGAAGTACATGGGGGTGTGGAGGGGGGAGTCAGAGCTGACAGCCAGGATGCTGAGCAGGTTCCTCAGCACCGTGACCAGATACATGGACAGGGACAGGGACAGCAAAGTGAGGACGGGCTGCAGTTCTGGATCTTCTGAGAGTCCCAGGAGGAGGAATTCTCAGACACCTGTGAGATTCCGTGGCTCTGTGTGTCTTGGACACCTTGAGAAGGAAAGAGGATTGGAAAAATAAAAGATAAAAACCATCCCTTAATGCTGGATGCAAGCAATTCACAAGGAACGATTTCACACTTGCGGACCATACACCGCCAGCGATGTTTCTCAGTTGTGACAAATCCAAACATCTCAGAATTATTACATGATTTACTTTTCTGCTATACAAGTCTTTCTGTACATACTACTTTAGAGAAAATCCACTGAAGAATATTAGCAGACCAAAACGTCATACATAACTAATCGGTGATCTCAGTAAAATACGGCCTACTCTTTTCAGAAAAAAACACAATGCAATGAAAAGGTCCTTCTCTCTTGAAAAAGATCTCAGTCTAATTGAAAGAAATGAAGAAGCCGTGAAATACACTCTGTTTTATTCTGACACCGTGCTACGAATTCCTTTGATGTAGAATATGTAAAAGGACGACACGAGAGCTAGGACCGCATTATCTAAAAATGAAATCGAACCTTATAGTTCTCACTCGGAAGACCTTTTCACATGCCTGTTACTTTTCATATTTATTATCATCCTTAGGTTTTCTGACATCATTTCTTCATAAAAGTACATGCACACTCAAATATGGGAGCTGTGTTTCCAAATGAATGGAATATATCACTCTTGCCCGAGCACCATGGCTCACACCTATAATCCCAGCACTTTGGGCGGCCGAGGCTGATGGATCACCTGAGGTCAGGAGTTCCAGACCAGCCTGGCCAACGTGGTTGAACCCCGTCTCCAGTGAAAATAAACAAAAATTACCCCGTGGTGGCAGGTAACCCTAGCTAATCGGGAGGCTGAAGCAGGAGAATCCCTTAGAACCTGGAAGGCAGAGAGTGGACACCCTGTGATAGGATTTTTGATATCCTAGGGAGATATTGCTACTGACAGAAGAGTGGGCGTACACCCTGTGATATTATTTGTAATATCCTAGAAAGATATTGCTCCTAATATCACGGTGGCTCTACACCCTGTGATATTAATTGTAAAATGCTACAGAGATATTACTCCTAATAATACAGTGGGTGTACACCCTGTGATATTATTCGTAATCTCCTAGAGAGATATTACCTCTAATATCACAGTTTCTCTACACCGTTTGGCATTCTTCATCATATCCCAGGGAGATATTATCCCTAACATCACAGAGCGTGTACACCATGAGTGGACACCGTGTGATGTTACTGGTAATATCCTAGGGGGATATTACACTTAATGTCACAGTGGGTGTTCACCATGTGTGTACGCACTGAGATGTTACTCGTAATATCCTGGGGAGAAATTACACCTAATGTTACAGTGGGTGTACACCATGTGTTTCTATCCTGTGATGCTATTCGTAATATCTTAGAAAGTTATTAGTCCTAGTGCCACAGTGGGAGTATACCATGTGTGTCCACTCTGTGATGTTATTCGTATTATCTTAGGGAGATAGTTCTCATAACATCACCGTGGGTGTACATCATGTATGTATTCCCTGTGGTCTTATTGGTTATGTCCTGGGTAGATATTACACCTAATATCACCGTGGGTGCACACCATAGGTGTACATTCTGTGATGTTACTCGTAACGTCCTAGGGAGATATCACTCCTGATGTCATAGTGTGTGTACAGCCTGGTGATATTGTTGGCAGTATCCTTGGGAGGTATTACTACTGTTATCACAGTGGGTGTACACCCTGTGATAGTATTTGTAATATCCTAGGGAGATATCACTGTATACCCTGTGGCATTATTTGTGACATCTGAGGGAGCTATTTCTCCTAAAGTCAGAGTGGGTGTACACCCTGTAATATTCTTCCTAATATCACAGTGGCTGTACACCATGAGTGATATGTTTTTCTAATATCCAGCGAGGGAGAGGATGATATTGCTTCTAATATCACGGAAGGTATACACCCCCTTGTGATATTGTTCCTAATATCCAGGGAACGAGAAGATGACATTATTCCCAATATCACTGGGGGTGTACCACCTCCCGCCGGGATATTTTTCTTAATATCCTTAGTGGAGAGAATGATGTTACTCCCAATATCCCAGGGGTTGTTCACCACCCGTGTTTGTAAACACCCCCTGTGATATTGTTCCAAATGGCCTGTGAAAGAGTCAATATGACTCCCATTATCACAGGGGGTGTTCAGCCCTGATGATATTGTTTTCTAACATCCAGGGAAGGAGAGTATGCTATTACTCCCAATATTGCAGGGGTTGTACACCTTTTTGTGTTATTGGGCCCAATATCCAGGAAAATAGAGGATGATAGAACTCCCAATACCGAAATAATTGTACAGCACCCCTGTGATATTCTTCCTAACATCCAGAAAGGAAAAGAATGATATTACTCCCAACAGCGTAGGAAATGTATACCCGCGCTGTGATATCCTTCCCCATATCCAGGTGGGGGAGGATCATATTACTTCCAATGTCGCAGGGTGTGTACACCCCCTCTGTGATCTCATTGCTAACATCCAGGTTTGGGGAGGAAGACATTACTCCCAATATGGCAGGGGGAGTCCACCCCCCCCCCCCGTGACCTTGTTAGTCATTTCCCGGGTGGAGAGGATGATGTTACTCCCAATATCGCAGAGGGTGTACACACCCCTGTGAAAATCTTCCTATATTCAGAGGGAGAGAGGACGATATTACTCCCAGTACCGCAGGGGGTTTACACAGCCCTGTGATACTCTTCCTAATATCCACAGGGAGAGAGGATGATATTACTCCCAATATCGCAGGGGGCGTACACAACCCTGTGAGATTGTTCCTAACATCCAGAGTGAAAGAGGATGATATGACTCGCAATATCGCAGGGTGTGTACACCCCTCCTGTCCTATTGTTCTGAATACCCTGGGAGGGAGGGGATAAGGTGACATTGAATATCGCAGGGAATGTACACCCTCCCCCTCTGATACCCTTCCTAGTATCCAGGGGAAGAGAGGATAATTGGACTCCCAATATCGCAGAGGCAGTACACCCCACCTGTGATATTGTTCCCAATATGCAAGTGGGGAGATGATGATACTACTCCCAATTTCGCAGGGGTGTTCACATCCACGGTGACATTTTTCCTAATATCTAGGGGAGAGACAATTTTATGACAGCAAATGTCGCAGGGTCTGTACATCCCTTCCTCATATTGTTCCTAATATCCAGGGGGGGAAGAGGATGATATCGAATATGAAAGGGGGTGTACAACCCCCACCCCTAAGATATTGTTCTTAATATTCTTGAGGAGAGAGGATGATATGACTCCAAATATCGCAGGGGTTATTCACACCCCTCTGTGATATTCTTTGCAATATCCAGTGGGGGAGAAAATAACATGACTTCCAATATTGCAGGTGGTGTATTCCCCACCTGAAATATTGAACCGAATATCCAAAGAGGGAGAGGATGGTACTCATACCAATATCGAAGTGTGTGTACACACCCCTTGTGATACGGTTCTTAATATCCAGGGGTCTGGAGGATGACATTAGTCCCAACATCACAGAGGGTGTACACTATCACTGTGATATTGTCCCTAAGTTCCAGAGCGGAGAGGATGAGATCACACCCAATATCTCAGAAGTTGTACGTCCCCCGTGATACTGTTCGTCATATCCAGGGAGGCACAGGATGACATTCCATTGAATTTCGGGACAGGCGTACACGCACAGTGTGATATTGTTCCTAATATCCAAGAAGGCAGAGGATGACATTACTCCCAACAAAGCAGTGGGTGTCCATTACCCCTGTGTTATTGTCTCTAATATCCAGGGCCAGGGGAGGGTGGGAGAGGACAACATTCCCTCAAATTTAGCAGGTGGTTTGACGCCCCTCGTGGTGTTGTTTTACATATCCAGCGGGGAAGACAATAGTACTATTTTTGATAGTCCGATTCATCCGCTCCAACATTCCGGAACTCTGAGGCCGGGAGGTGGCATGCAGTTTCCGTGTGATCCCCAATACCTTTGCCGTCTTCTGTAGCAAGTCAGCCACAAACACAGGCCCGTTATCTGAGCCGATCCGGAAGGACAGTCCCAATCTAGGAATCAGATCTCGAGGAAGCACAAGGGTTTCTTCACGAGCTTTCTCAGTTCGTGTTGGATAAGCCTCCACCCACCCAGAGTAGGTAGGCCGAAGAACTAGTAAATTCTTGTTACCTCCACACTTTGGCATCTCTGTGAAGTCCACCTGGAGATCTTCCAAGGGGGCTGCTCCATAAGCTGGTATGCCCGGCGGAACGGCTGGACCTTACCTCTTATTAGGCTGTCAGCAGGTGACACACTGCTGCCTCACCGTTTTGGCAAGGGCTGAGAAACACGAGATGTAGAAATACCGGCTTAACAACTTTTTGCAGTGACTCCTGACATAGATGGGTGCCAGTACAACTGCAGCGCCTCGCAGCTGTGGCACAGCTACTCTCCCATCTGGTAACCGAATCCATCCTTCCTCCATCACTCGTCCTTCCCTCTACCTGGAGAAAGTCCTTTTCTTCTTTAGCATAAGCAGGTCCAAGATCAGGTGCTTGAGGAAGCAGAGGAGCTGTGACTGAGGCCTGGAAAGGGGCAGATGCTGCTTTTCGAGCCTCTGAGTCAGCGCCGGAATTCCCCAAACCCAGCAAGGTGGAAGCTCGCTGGTATCCTCTGCAATCCATAACTGCCGCCTTGTGGGGTTTCCATACTGCTTCTAATCATTGCAAGATTTCTTGTTGATATTTTCTGTCTTTTCCCCCGGAGTTCAATGGGCCCTTTTCTTTCTATCACGCTCCATGCACTTGAAGGGTTAAAAAGACATACCGAGAATCAGTGTAAATGTTGACAGTCTCACCCTCACTGAGTTCTAAGGCCCGAATGAAAGCAATGAGTTCAGCTTTCTGGGCTGAAGTGGCCTGGGGCATTGATCTGGCTTCAACAACAGTGTCCAGGGTTATCACTGCATACCCTGCACCTCTCTCTCCTTGGGGGTGGAAGAAGCTGCTCCCATCCACGTATAGTTCCCAGTCTACTGATGCCCAAGGCTGGTCCCGGAGGTCAGGTCTGCAAGAGTCAATTGAGTCCAACACTTCTACACAATCAGGTTCCATAGGGCTCTCTGATACAGGGAGCAAGGTGGCGGGGTGTAGGGTGTTACAAACTTCAATGGGTATATGGGGATTTTCACAGAGCAAAGTTTGGTACTTGGTGAGTCTGGCATTCGTTAGCCAATGTTGTCCTTTAGTATTGATTAAAGTCACCACAATACGGGAGGCCTTTATGTTCAGGTTTTGCCCCAGAGTCAGCTTATTTGCTTCTTGTACTGGCAAGGCAGTTGCTGCCAAGGCCCTCAAACAGGGTGGCCATCCTTTAGAAACCCCGTCTAGTTGTTTAGAGAGGTAGGCCACCGGCCTCGGCCAGGGCCCCACAGTTTGGGTTCAAAGTCCAGCTGCCATCTTTTCTCTCTCTGATGCATGCAATGGAAAAGGCTTTGTCAGATCGGGTAGCCCCAGGGCTGGGGCTGCCAGAAGATTTTCCTTTAACTCTTGAAAGACTTGCCTTTGTTGGGATCCGCATTCCAAGATTCCCGGTCCCCGCCCCCTTTGTGACCTCATACAAAGGCTTGGCTAATACTGCGAAGTTTGGGATCCACAGTCTACAAAACCCCACAGCTCCTAAGAATTCTCTCACCTGCCTTCTGCTCTAAGGCTCTGCTAGATGGGAAATGACCTGCTTTCTTTCTGATCCCGGGCTGCGTTCTGACCCCGGTCGGATAGTAAATCCCAAGTAACGTACCTGCTGTCGGCAGATGTGTGCTTTCTTCTTGGACACCATATACCCACAGTCCTCCAGGTGGCAGTGTAGGGCATCTGTTCCCTTGGCACACCCGACTGCCGTGGGGTGTCCCAGTAGAAGGTCATCAACCTACTGGAGCAACACGCAGCCTAGGTCTCTGCTGGAAAACTTCTGGAGGTCTTGAGCCAACGACTTCCAGAAGATGGTGGGGGAGTTCTTGAACCCTTGGGGAAGCCCTGTCCAAGTGTGCTGAGTAGTGACACCTGACTCCGGATCTTCCCACTGAAAGGCAGACCGCTTCGGCCTCTCAGGGGCTAATCTGATAGGTAAGAAAGCGTCTTTCAGGTCCAAGCAGGTAAAGCAGCTGTCCTCAGCTGCCAGCAACCCCGACAATGTGGATGGGTTAGGTACTGTTGGATGGAAAGTCAGTGTAGCTTGAATAAGCAAGCGCAAATCCTGTACTGGGCAGTAGTCCTTGGACCGTGGCTTGGGAACAGGCAGGAGGGGAGTGTTCCATGGAGACTGACAAGGAACAATCATTCCAAAAGTTCTTAGGTGCTTGAGATGGACCTGGATACCTTGAATAGCTTCTCTGGTGACCGGGTCCTGTTTTTGCCTAGGCGGCTGGGCCCCAGTCTTAACTGGCCAATCCCGGAGGGTTGTCTTCCGCCTGTACTCTTGGCCACCGCTTAGCCAGAGCTGGTCGTCTCTCTTGGCCCGGCTCTGTTCAGAAAAGTCTCCATTCCTCCTCTCGGGGGACCATAAGGGTCATAATGACTCCCGTGGTGGGTAACTTTAGCAGCAAAGAGCCGTGTTCTGTCAAAGAGAGAGTGGCTCTCAGCTTGCTGAGCAAGTCCCTTCCCGAAAAGAGCAAGGGACAGTCAGGCATGTACCAAAACTGATGAATGACTTGATGTCCTCCCACAGAACAAGTCCGAGGCAAGCAGAAAGCTTGCTTTGCTGAAACACCTGTGGCTCCGATGACGTCAAGAGTCTTTTTGGATAAGGGGGCAACCGGGGCGGTTACTAGCGAATGTTCAGCACCGCTATCTACAAGAAAGTCAATGTCTCTACCCCCGACTGTCATTCTGACCAGAGGCTCTTTGGGGACGCTTGAGCCCAGTCTCCCTCAGTCCAATAACCCTTCTGCCAGGTTGAGCAGGCCCCCTTCCTCCTTGTCTGGGGCCTCCTGCTCTGAGTCACTTTGTTTTCTTTTGAGCTGAGGGCATTTGTTCTTCCACTGTCCTGTTTCTTTCCAATAAGCACACTGGTTACATTGCAAACTCTGACAGCCAAGCTGAGTTTTTTCCCAGGGCTCCCCTTCCCTTGCCTCTTTGGGGGGGCCCCTCTGATTGCTGCAGCTAACAAACACGTTGGTGTTTCGCCGGGCCTGACCTCCATTCTCTTTGCGTTTTCCTTATGGCTTACTGCATCCCTGTTTACAAACACCTGGCTAGCTATTTCTAGTAATTGTGATGTATTCATCCCCGTAAGCCAAGCCTGTTTCTGCAGTTTTCTTCTCATGTCTTCTGCGCTTTGACGGACTGAAGCCATGTAAATCATGCGCTGATTTCAGGGCTATCGGGATCAAAGGGAGTATACATAGTCTCACACAGTCTCCGGTAGAATTGTGCTGGACTTTCTTCTTTTCCCTGAATGACCTCAGAGACCTTGTTAACATTTGTGGCCTTCTGAGCTCCCCTCATTAATCCTTCCAAGAGAGCTTCCCTGTCTCAGCTTAGCCTTTGCATATCGTCTCTTTCATGTGGGTCCAACTGGGGGTCGGTTCCTGGCAACTGGGTCCCTCAATACTCTTGGGGGTTTTGATAATCAGCTGGTGCATGTTCCTCTAGCCGCTTAGTTGCTGCTTGGAGGACTCTCCGCCTTTCATCTCTGTTAAGGAGGAACATCAGCAACTGGTGCCAATCAGCCCAGGTGTGGTTGTGGGTCTGGATAACAGTTTGGAGCCAATCAATTAGGGCTTGTGGCTTTTCGGTAGAGGGCAGTGTATTGTTTTTCCAGTTGAGAAGGTCGGCGCAGGTGAAGGGCTGCTACCCGAAAACACGCCTCTCCACCACGTGACCATCCTCCTCTACCCCAGCATACCGCTGCTCTCTCAGGGGCACTTGGATCCCCGTTTTGGGTCGTCAACGAGCTGCCGAGGGAGGGGTGGAGCGGCACGTTGTGACTTACCGCAATTAATCATCTCCATTATTAATTGACACTAATAATTATCAATATTAATAACTGATAATATAATTTTTAAAATCAATACCAATAATAATGATAATTAATATTAAATAGTTATACTCACGAAAACAGTAAATGATTAATATTAATGATTAATGACGCCTGCTATTAATAACTGATATTGATCTTCTTCATTAGAAAACAGTCATATTAGCTCCTAATAATTAATATTAATATTAATAATCTGAACACTTTTTATTAGCAATTATTTCTTAATATTAATATTAATATCAGTCATTCATATTCATGTTAATAATAAATGAGGAATAATTCATACTAATATTACGCCTAATACCTCAGTGGGTGTACACCCACCTGTGATATTGCTCCTAATGTCCAGGGAGGGAGAGAGCATGATATTACGTTCAATATTGCGGTAGGTGTACACCCAGCCGGTGATATTGATCCGAATATCATCTCCAGGGGGTGGAGTATGATATTACTCCCAATATAGCACTGGGTGTGCATGCACCCGGTGATTTTGCTCCTAATATTCACGGAAGAAGAGAATGCTATTACTCCCAGAATCACAGGAAGTGTACACCCCTTCTGTGACACTGTTCCTAATATCCAGAAGGGGAGAGGGTGATATTACACACAATATCGCAGGCTGTGTACACGCACCCTCTGATATTCTTCCTAGCAGCCAGGAACGGAGAGGACGATATGACTCCCCAGACAGCAGGAAGTGTACACACAGCCTGCGATATTCTTCCTAATATCCATGGAGAGGAGAAGCTGATATGACTCCCAATATCGCAGGGGGTGTACATCCAGTCTGTGCTATTGTTCTTAATATTCAAAGGTGGAGAGGTTGATATTACTCCCAATATCACAGAAAGTGTACAAACCCGTGTACTATTGCTGCTATTATCCAGAAGAAGAGAAGGTGAGACCACGCCCCCATCGCAGGAGGTGTACACCCACTCTGTGATATTTTTTCCAATGTACAGGGCAGGGGAGGAGAATATTCTTCTTAATAGCACAGGGTGTGTACAGCCCCACTGTGATACGGTCCTTAATATTCCAAGGCGGAGAGGATGCTCTTACTCCCAATACTGCAGAAAGTGAACACCACCCCAGGGATATTGTTCCCATGATCCAGGACAGAAGAGGATGATGTTACTTTCGATATCGCACGGGGTGGACACGACCCCAGTGATATTGTTCCTAATTTCAACGTGGGAGAGGATGATACTGCACGGAATGCCCCCAGGGGTAAAAACCCTCCTGTGATATTGTTCTTAATATCAAGGGGAAAGAGGATGCTATTACTCCAAAGAGTGCAGAGGATGTGCACCCGTCTGTCACATAGTTAGTAATTTCCAGAGGCGGAGAAGATATTACTGACGATAACGTGAACGCGCTGTGTGACCACGGTGGATCGTCATATCCAGGGGCGGAGAAGGGGGTGATATGACTCCCCGCATCGCGGGGGACTCACCCCCTTGCGATGGGGGTCTTAAGAGCCAGGGGGGGATAGGGGCTGGCTCTTAGTCCCCGTACGGTGGAGGGGGGGTCTCACCCCCCTCCGATGGGGCTCCTAAGAGCCAGGGGGAGAGAGGGGGCTGGCTCTTATTCCCTGTATCGCAGGAGGTGTGTACAACTCCTGCGATATGGGGAGTCATATCATCCGCTCTCACCCAGGATATTAGGAACAAGACGACAGAAGGGACGTACACCCACTGCGCTATTTTCAATAATGTCATCCTCTACCCCCTGGCTATTAGGAGTAACATCATAGAGGGGTGTACACTTTCTGCGATATTGGGGGAAATGTCCTCTCCCCCACAGATATCGGGAACAGTTATATCAAATATTAATATTTATCAATAAAATAATTAATAGTAATCATCGATATCCATAATGACAGTAGAGACAGTAAAACAGTACGGATAAAAAATATCAAGGGTTATTATTAATAATTAATAGCAATATCACTATTAATAACAAAATCATGACATCAGTAATTAATGTTACTTCAATCAATCATAAGTGATGTAGGTTAGAAAACAATAATTAATATTAAGATTAATAACTAATATTAAAAGGGACATTCATATTAATACTTTTAATCATGCATGATCATAACTTGAAAATAATCATTAATGATTAATAACATTATACTATTAATGAATATTATCATCGATAATTATTAATAAGAGTGATGTTTAATAATTTACAATATTATTACTGCTAATACCGCAGGGGGTGTTCACCTACCTGTCATATTGTTCCTAATATCCAGGGATGGAGAGCATGATATTAGTTTTCATATGGCAGTACGTGTACACTCACCCTGGGACACCGATCCTAATACCCAGCGGGTAGAGTATGACAAGACTGCCAACAGAGAAATCAATGCACAGCCACCCGGTGATATTGCTCCTAATATTCAAGGAAGAAGCATATGATACTACTCCCAATATCGCAGGGAGTGTACACCTATTCTGTGATATTCTTCCTAGTGTCCCGAGCGGGAGAGGATGATAATAATTCCAGCATCTCAGGCTGTGTTCACCAAGCCTGTGAAATTGTTATTAATAACCTGAAAGGGAGAGGATGATATTACTCCACATAATAGATAGATAGGACTCCCGATAACAGAGCAGGAGGTGGACACCAACCCTGTGATATTCATCCTAATACTCAAAGGCCGAGAAGTTGATATTACTCCCAATATCGCAGGCAGTGTACACCCCCGTGTGAGATGGTCCTTAATAATATTCCAAGGCGGAGGGGGAGATACGACTCCATGTATGGCAGAAAGTGGACATCCCCCAGGGATATTGTTCCCATGACCCTGGAGGGAAGAGGACGATAGGACATTCAATATCACAGAAGGTGGACACGCCCCCACTAATATTGATTGCAATTGCAACGTGGGAGAGAAGGATATGACACGCGATATCCCAGGGAGTAGAAACTCCCCTGTGATACACTTCTTAATACTCAGGGAGGAAGAAGATGATATTACTCCCAATACAGACGGCTGTACACCCACTATAGGCGGAGGGTGTAGAATACGTCTGTGAAAGAGTTCATAATCTCCAGAGGGGGAGATGATATTACTCACAATATGCTAAACAGGCTGTCAGACCACCGCGGCTCCTAAGAGCCAGGGGGGCAAGAGGGGCTGGCTCTTTAGTCCCCGCATCGCGGGGGGCGCCTCGCCCCGCTGCGATGGGGCTCCTAAGGGCCAGGGGGGCAAGAGGGGCTGGCTCTTTAGTCCCCGCATCGCGGGGGGCGCCTCGCCCCGCTGCGATGGGGCTCCTAAGGGCCAGGGGGGCAAGAGGGGCTGGCTCTTTAGTCCCCGCATCGCGGGGGGCGCCTCGCCCCGCTGCGATGGGGCTCCTAAGGGCCAGGGGGGCAAGAGGGGCTGGCTCTTTAGTCCCCGCATCGCGGGGGGCGCCTCGCCCCCCTGCGATGGGGCTCCTAAGGGCCAGGGGGGCAAGAGGGGCTGGCTCTTTAGTCCCCGCATCGCGGGGGGCGCCTCGCCCCGCTGCGATGGGGCTCCTAAGGGCCAGGGGGGCAAGAGGGGCTGGCTCTTTAGTCCCCGCATCGCGGGGGGCGCCTCGCCCCCCTGCGATGGGGCTCCTAAGGGCCAGGGGGGCAAGAGGGGCTGGCTCTTTAGTCCCCGCATCGCGGGGGGCGCCTCGCCCCCCTGCGATGGGGCTCCTAAGGGCCAGGGGGGCAAGAGGGGCTGGCTCTTTAGTCCCCGCATCGCGGGGGGCGCCTCGCCCCGCTGCGATGGGGCTCCTAAGGGCCAGGGGGGCAAGAGGGGCTGGCTCTTTAGTCCCCGCATCGCGGGGGGCGCCTCGCCCCCCTGCGATGGGGCTCCTAAGGGCCAGGGGGGCAAGAGGGGCTGGCTCTTTAGTCCCCGCATCGCGGGGGGCGCCTCGCCCCCCTGCGATGGGGCTCCTAAGGGCCAGGGGGGCAAGAGGGGCTGGCTCTTTAGTCCCCGCATCGCGGGGGGCGCCTCGCCCCGCTGCGATGGGGCTCCTAAGGGCCAGGGGGGCAAGAGGGGCTGGCTCTTTAGTCCCCGCATCGCGGGGGGCGCCTCGCCCCGCTGCGATGGGGCTCCTAAGGGCCAGGGGGGCAAGAGGGGCTGGCTCTTTAGTCCCCGCATCGCGGGGGGCGCCTCGCCCCGCTGCGATGGGGCTCCTAAGGGCCAGGGGGGCAAGAGGGGCTGGCTCTTTAGTCCCCGCATCGCGGGGGGCGCCTCGCCCCGCTGCGATGGGGCTCCTAAGGGCCAGGGGGGCAAGAGGGGCTGGCTCTTTAGTCCCCGCATCGCGGGGGGCGCCTCGCCCCGCTGCGATGGGGCTCCTAAGGGCCAGGGGGGCAAGAGGGGCTGGCTCTTTAGTCCCCGCATCGCGGGGGGCGCCTCGCCCCGCTGCGATGGGGCTCCTAAGGGCCAGGGGGGCAAGAGGGGCTGGCTCTTTAGTCCCCGCATCGCGGGGGGCGCCTCGCCCCGCTGCGATGGGGCTCCTAAGGGCCAGGGGGGCAAGAGGGGCTGGCTCTTTAGTCCCCGCATCGCGGGGGGCGCCTCGCCCCGCTGCGATGGGGCTCCTAAGGGCCAGGGGGGCAAGAGGGGCTGGCTCTTTAGTCCCCGCATCGCGGGGGGCGCCTCGCCCCGCTGCGATGGGGCTCCTAAGGGCCAGGGGGGCAAGAGGGGCTGGCTCTTTAGTCCCCGCATCGCGGGGGGCGCCTCGCCCCGCTGCGATGGGGCTCCTAAGGGCCAGGGGGGCAAGAGGGGCTGGCTCTTTAGTCCCCGCATCGCGGGGGGCGCCTCGCCCCGCTGCGATGGGGCTCCTAAGGGCCAGGGGGGCAAGAGGGGCTGGCTCTTTAGTCCCCGCATCGCGGGGGGCGCCTCGCCCCGCTGCGATGGGGCTCCTAAGGGCCAGGGGGGCAAGAGGGGCTGGCTCTTTAGTCCCCGCATCGCGGGGGGCGCCTCGCCCCGCTGCGATGGGGCTCCTAAGGGCCAGGGGGGCAAGAGGGGCTGGCTCTTTAGTCCCCGCATCGCGGGGGGCGCCTCGCCCCGCTGCGATGGGGCTCCTAAGGGCCAGGGGGGCAAGAGGGGCTGGCTCTTTAGTCCCCGCATCGCGGGGGGCGCCTCGCCCCGCTGCGATGGGGCTCCTAAGGGCCAGGGGGGCAAGAGGGGCTGGCTCTTTAGTCCCCGCATCGCGGGGGGCGCCTCGCCCCGCTGCGATGGGGCTCCTAAGGGCCAGGGGGGCAAGAGGGGCTGGCTCTTTAGTCCCCGCATCGCGGGGGGCGCCTCGCCCCGCTGCGATGGGGCTCCTAAGGGCCAGGGGGGCAAGAGGGGCTGGCTCTTTAGTCCCCGCATCGCGGGGGGCGCCTCGCCCCGCTGCGATGGGGCTCCTAAGGGCCAGGGGGGCAAGAGGGGCTGGCTCTTTAGTCCCCGCATCGCGGGGGGCGCCTCGCCCCGCTGCGATGGGGCTCCTAAGGGCCAGGGGGGCAAGAGGGGCTGGCTCTTTAGTCCCCGCATCGCGGGGGGCGCCTCGCCCCGCTGCGATGGGGCTCCTAAGGGCCAGGGGGGCAAGAGGGGCTGGCTCTTTAGTCCCCGCATCGCGGGGGGCGCCTCGCCCCGCTGCGATGGGGCTCCTAAGGGCCAGGGGGGCAAGAGGGGCTGGCTCTTTAGTCCCCGCATCGCGGGGGGCGCCTCGCCCCGCTGCGATGGGGCTCCTAAGGGCCAGGGGGGCAAGAGGGGCTGGCTCTTTAGTCCCCGCATCGCGGGGGGCGCCTCGCCCCGCTGCGATGGGGCTCCTAAGGGCCAGGGGGGCAAGAGGGGCTGGCTCTTTAGTCCCCGCATCGCGGGGGGCGCCTCGCCCCGCTGCGATGGGGCTCCTAAGGGCCAGGGGGGCAAGAGGGGCTGGCTCTTTAGTCCCCGCATCGCGGGGGGCGCCTCGCCCCGCTGCGATGGGGCTCCTAAGGGCCAGGGGGGCAAGAGGGGCTGGCTCTTTAGTCCCCGCATCGCGGGGGGCGCCTCGCCCCGCTGCGATGGGGCTCCTAAGGGCCAGGGGGGCAAGAGGGGCTGGCTCTTTAGTCCCCGCATCGCGGGGGGCGCCTCGCCCCGCTGCGATGGGGCTCCTAAGGGCCAGGGGGGCAAGAGGGGCTGGCTCTTTAGTCCCCGCATCGCGGGGGGCGCCTCGCCCCGCTGCGATGGGGCTCCTAAGGGCCAGGGGGGCAAGAGGGGCTGGCTCTTTAGTCCCCGCATCGCGGGGGGCGCCTCGCCCCGCTGCGATGGGGCTCCTAAGGGCCAGGGGGGCAAGAGGGGCTGGCTCTTTAGTCCCCGCATCGCGGGGGGCGCCTCGCCCCGCTGCGATGGGGCTCCTAAGGGCCAGGGGGGCAAGAGGGGCTGGCTCTTTAGTCCCCGCATCGCGGGGGGCGCCTCGCCCCGCTGCGATGGGGCTCCTAAGGGCCAGGGGGGCAAGAGGGGCTGGCTCTTTAGTCCCCGCATCGCGGGGGGCGCCTCGCCCCGCTGCGATGGGGCTCCTAAGGGCCAGGGGGGCAAGAGGGGCTGGCTCTTTAGTCCCCGCATCGCGGGGGGCGCCTCGCCCCGCTGCGATGGGGCTCCTAAGGGCCAGGGGGGCAAGAGGGGCTGGCTCTTTAGTCCCCGCATCGCGGGGGGCGCCTCGCCCCGCTGCGATGGGGCTCCTAAGGGCCAGGGGGGCAAGAGGGGCTGGCTCTTTAGTCCCCGCATCGCGGGGGGCGCCTCGCCCCGCTGCGATGGGGCTCCTAAGGGCCAGGGGGGCAAGAGGGGCTGGCTCTTTAGTCCCCGCATCGCGGGGGGCGCCTCGCCCCGCTGCGATGGGGCTCCTAAGGGCCAGGGGGGCAAGAGGGGCTGGCTCTTTAGTCCCCGCATCGCGGGGGGCGCCTCGCCCCGCTGCGATGGGGCTCCTAAGGGCCAGGGGGGCAAGAGGGGCTGGCTCTTTAGTCCCCGCATCGCGGGGGGCGCCTCGCCCCGCTGCGATGGGGCTCCTAAGGGCCAGGGGGGCAAGAGGGGCTGGCTCTTTAGTCCCCGCATCGCGGGGGGCGCCTCGCCCCGCTGCGATGGGGCTCCTAAGGGCCAGGGGGGCAAGAGGGGCTGGCTCTTTAGTCCCCGCATCGCGGGGGGCGCCTCGCCCCGCTGCGATGGGGCTCCTAAGGGCCAGGGGGGCAAGAGGGGCTGGCTCTTTAGTCCCCGCATCGCGGGGGGCGCCTCGCCCCGCTGCGATGGGGCTCCTAAGGGCCAGGGGGGCAAGAGGGGCTGGCTCTTTAGTCCCCGCATCGCGGGGGGCGCCTCGCCCCGCTGCGATGGGGCTCCTAAGGGCCAGGGGGGCAAGAGGGGCTGGCTCTTTAGTCCCCGCATCGCGGGGGGCGCCTCGCCCCGCTGCGATGGGGCTCCTAAGGGCCAGGGGGGCAAGAGGGGCTGGCTCTTTAGTCCCCGCATCGCGGGGGGCGCCTCGCCCCGCTGCGATGGGGCTCCTAAGGGCCAGGGGGGCAAGAGGGGCTGGCTCTTTAGTCCCCGCATCGCGGGGGGCGCCTCGCCCCGCTGCGATGGGGCTCCTAAGGGCCAGGGGGGCAAGAGGGGCTGGCTCTTTAGTCCCCGCATCGCGGGGGGCGCCTCGCCCCGCTGCGATGGGGCTCCTAAGGGCCAGGGGGGCAAGAGGGGCTGGCTCTTTAGTCCCCGCATCGCGGGGGGCGCCTCGCCCCGCTGCGATGGGGCTCCTAAGGGCCAGGGGGGCAAGAGGGGCTGGCTCTTTAGTCCCCGCATCGCGGGGGGCGCCTCGCCCCGCTGCGATGGGGCTCCTAAGGGCCAGGGGGGCAAGAGGGGCTGGCTCTTTAGTCCCCGCATCGCGGGGGGCGCCTCGCCCCGCTGCGATGGGGCTCCTAAGGGCCAGGGGGGCAAGAGGGGCTGGCTCTTTAGTCCCCGCATCGCGGGGGGCGCCTCGCCCCGCTGCGATGGGGCTCCTAAGGGCCAGGGGGGCAAGAGGGGCTGGCTCTTTAGTCCCCGCATCGCGGGGGGCGCCTCGCCCCGCTGCGATGGGGCTCCTAAGGGCCAGGGGGGCAAGAGGGGCTGGCTCTTTAGTCCCCGCATCGCGGGGGGCGCCTCGCCCCGCTGCGATGGGGCTCCTAAGGGCCAGGGGGGCAAGAGGGGCTGGCTCTTTAGTCCCCGCATCGCGGGGGGCGCCTCGCCCCGCTGCGATGGGGCTCCTAAGGGCCAGGGGGGCAAGAGGGGCTGGCTCTTTAGTCCCCGCATCGCGGGGGGCGCCTCGCCCCGCTGCGATGGGGCTCCTAAGGGCCAGGGGGGCAAGAGGGGCTGGCTCTTTAGTCCCCGCATCGCGGGGGGCGCCTCGCCCCGCTGCGATGGGGCTCCTAAGAGCCAGGGGGGCAAGAGGGGCTGGCTCTTTAGTCCCCGCATCGCGGGGGGCGCCTCGCCCCCCTGCGATGGGGCTCCTAAGAGCCAGGGGGGCAAGAGGGGCTGGCTCTTTAGTCCCCGCATCGCGGGGGGCGCCTCGCCCCCCTGCGATGTGGATCGTCATATCCAGGAGTCGAGAGCCGGATGATATAACTCCCCGCTTCGCGGGGAGCCCCCGTCCCCCTCTAATGTGGTCGTTCATATCCAGGGTGGGAGAGGTGGGTGATATTACACCCTGCATCACTGGGGGCGCCCGCCCCTTTTCGATGTGGATGGTCTTATGGAGGTTTGGAGAGGGTGGTGATATTACTCCCTGCTTTGGGTGTTCGCCCGCCCCCTTGCGATATGGATCGTAATATCCGGGTGGAGAAGTGGGTGATATTACTCCCCGCATCGCTGGGGGCGCCCTAGTCCGCATTCGAAGTGGCTCCTAATATCCAGGGGGTGGGGAGGGGGTTATATTCCTCCCTTTCTGCTAGTATATTTTCTCTACTGCCACACTTGGTTAACACCCTGGGACATTATTTTCCGTACTCTAGGACGATGCCACTTTTTAAGTCCCAGTGGGTATACACCCTGTGATATTATTCGTGATATTGTAGCGAAATGTGAATCCTGATGTCACAAGTCTCTACACACTCTGATATTATTCGCAATACCCTAGTGAAACGTTAATAATAGTGTCACAATGTGTGTACAGCTTCTGCTATTATTCTTAATCTCCTAAGAGGAGGTTGATTTTATTGTCACATGGAGTATTTTCCCTTTGGTATGATTCGGAATATCCTGGAGTGGTGTCACTCCTCTTGTCACAGGGTTCGTGCACCTTGTCAAATTACTCGTATTACCCTCATAAGGTGTCACTCCTCATATCACCGAGGGTGTACACTCTGTGATATTATCGTCATATTCTAGGGAAATGTTACTTTTAATGTCACAGATGCTGCACACCTTGTGAAATTCTTCGTTATAGTTTTGTGGGATGTGACTCCTAACGTCACACGGGGTGTACACACAGTGATATTACGTGTAATCTTCTATAGAAATGTTACTCGTAAATCACAGGTTCTGTACACACTTTAATATTCTTCGTCATATTCTAGGAAAACGTGACTACTAATGTCACAGGGCGTGTAGACCCTGTCATAAAATTCGTAATATCCCAGCGGGAGTTCACTACTAATTTCACAATGCGTGTACACCCTTTGATACTGTTCGTATTATCCTAAAGAGGTGTGACTACTGATGTCCCAATGCATGTACATTCTCTGATATTATTCGTTATATCCTCGGGGGATGTGACTTCTAATGTCACAAGGCGTGTGCTCCCTGTGTTCTATTTCATAATATCCTAGGGGATTTGTACTGTTAATGACACCGGGGGTGTACACATTGTGATATTATTCATGATATTCTAGATGGATGTTACTCCAATTGTCACAGGGGTGTACACCCTGTGATAGTATTCATAATTTCCCAGGCGTCTATACTCCTAACGGAACAGAAGATAACACCCTGTGGCATTATTCGTAATATTCTGGTGAGATGATTCTCCTAATATCACAGGAGGTGTACATTATGTGACAGCATTCTTACTATTCTAGAGGGATGTCACTCTTAGTGTCACAGGTGTGTTCCTTCTGTGATATTATTGAAAATATGCTAGCTGGATATTACTACTAATGTCACAATGCTTGTACACCTTGTGTTATTTTTAGTAATATTCTGGGGGGATGTTACCCCTAACTTTGCAGGGGTGTACACCATGTGATATTGCTCCCAATATTGTAGGGGGATTTTACTCCTAATGTCACAGGGGGTGTACAGCCTTCGATATTATATGTAATCTTATAGAAAGATATTACTTTAATGATCACAATGGGTGTACACACATGAGCTACACCCACTGGGATATTATTTGTAATATCTCAGGGAGATATAACTCCTAATATCACAGTGGGTGTAGCCCATGTGTGTACACCCTGTGATATTATTTGTAATTTCCATGGTAAACGTTACTTCTAGTATCCCACAGAGGGTACACCCTGTGATAGTTTTCATAATATCATAGAGAGATATTGCTTCTAATAACACAGTGGGTGTACACCATGTGTGTACACTCTGTGATGTGATAGCTTATGTCCTAGGGAGATATTCCTTCTAATATCACAGTGAGTACACACCCTGTGATATCATTCGTAACCTCCTAGAAAGAGGTTGCTGCTAATATCACAGAGGGTGTGCCCCCAGTGACATTATTCGAAATATCCTAGGGAGATATTACTCGTAATGTCACAGGGATTGTACACCCTGTGATATTATTGTAATATTCTTGGGGGGGCTTACTTTTAAAGTCACAGGGGTGTACACCCTGTGATGTTATTCGTAATATCCTAGGAAGGGGTTACTCCTGATATCACATGGGTTATCCTAGGAAGAGGTTACTCCTAATATGACACTCCTAATATCACACCCTGTGATAGCATTCAGAATATCCAAAAGGGATGTTACTTTTAATGTCACATCGGGTGTACACCCTTTGATAATATTCGTAAGATCCTAGGGACATATGACTTCAAATATCACATTGGGTGTACACACATGGTGTACACACTGTGTGTGAACACCTCCTGTGATATTATCCATAATGTCCTAGGAAAACGGGACTCCTAATATCACGGTCAGTGGACACCTTGTGATATTATTGGTAATATCCTAAAGAGATGTTACCACTAAGGTCACAATGTATGTACGCCCCCTGATATTATTCATTATATGCTCGGGGGATGTTACTCCTAATGTCACACGGTGTGTACTCCCTGTGATATTATTCGTAATATCCTCGGGGGATGTTAGTTTCAATATCACCGGGGGTGTATATCATGCATATTCAACGCCTGTGATACTATTCCTAATATCCTAGGGGCATGTTCCTCCTAATGTCACATGGGGTGAACACCGTATGTGTACACCTGCTGTGATATTATTCGTAATATCCTAGGGGAATATTACTTCTGACGTCACACGAGATGTACACCATGTGTGTCAACCGCCTGTGTCATTCTTCGTAATATCCTAGGGGGATGTTTCCTTGAATGGCACAAAGTGTGCACAAAAGGTCACAGAAGGTGTACACCTTGTGATGTTATCTGCAACACCTTAGAAGGATGTTAATCCTAATATGTCACAGGGGTGTACACACTTTGATATTATTTGCACTCTCATAGGGAGATAAGACTTCCAATGTCACACCGGATGTTCACACGTAGTGTGTACCCTGTGATATTATTCGTAATATCCTAGGGAGATGCAACTCCTGATATCACAGTGCGTGTACCCGGTGTGTGTACACCCTTGATATGAGTCCTGATATCCAGGGTAAATATGACTCCTCATATCACACAGTGTGCACAACCTGTGATATTTTTCATAATGTTTAAGGGAGATAGTGCTTCTAATATCACCGTGGGTGTACCCCATGTGTGTGTACTCTGTGACAGTATTTTTTACATCCTAGGGAGGTATTACTCATAATGTCACAGTGGGTGTTCACCCTGTGATATCATTCTTATTTGACCTTGCTGCCTTTTTTAACCCACACTACAAAAGGAATGGAACAGATAAGAAGATATTGAGATGAGACTGTGCTGCCGTGCGGCCGCCGCAAGACACTTTTAATATAGTTTCTCAGGCTGTAGATGAAGGGGTTCAGCATGGGGGTGACCACCGTGTACATCACTGAGGCCACTGCCCCCTTTCTCGGGGAAGATGACACATCTGAACCGAGGTACCCTCCAACGCCTGGTCCATAAAATCAGCAAACAACTGACAGGTGAGACCCACAGGTGGAGAAGGTTTATACTTCCCACCTGATGATGAAACCCTCAGAATAGAGGAAACAATTTTACAGTAAGAGAAAAGGGTCCCCGAGATGGGAAGAAAACCAAATACGGCAGCAGGGAAATACGGGTTGATGTTCCTGGTGAAGGTGTCACAACATGCAAGATGGGGGAGTTGAGAAGGTTCCCAGAAGATATTAGGAATTTCCACATCCTTGAAACAGGTCATTTGTAAGGTAATCAACTTGTGCAGCTGGGAGTCTAAAAGACTGAGGAAAAAAAAAAAAAGACAACAAATCTAGGAAGCCACAGAAACACAGATTCAATATTGCTGAACGATATAGAGGGTGACAGATGGCTACAAACCGGCCATAGGCCATCACACTCAGGAGCATGTCTCTCTTCCATGCCTCCAAAAATGGCAAAGAGAGACATCTGAGTCAGGCAGCCTGCATAGGAGATGACTCTGCTGTGAGACTGGATGTCCACAATCATCTTGGGGACTGTGGTGGAGGTGAAACCGATGTCAGGCAAGGACAGGTTGGAGAGGAAGAAGTACATGGGGGTGTGGAGGTGGGAGTCAGGGCTGACGGCCAGGATGATGAGCAGGTTCCCCAGCACCGTGATCAGGCCCATGGACAGGAACAGCCCAGCGCCGACCGGCTGCAGTTCTGGATCCTCAGAGAGTTCGAGGAGGAGGAATATAGTGACATCTGTTAGATTCTGTGGGTCTGTATCGTTTGGACACCTTTTGCCTGGAAAAGAGGGTTGAAAAATCAGAAACAAGTAAACCAATACCCAGCATTGTGTCTGCATTTTGGATAGAAGCAATTCACAAGTAATGTTTTCAGATTTCAGAGCAATCCACACTCAGCAATATTTTGTAGTTCTGACAAACTCAATTGCCTTATAATGCTTTCAACATCGATTGCTGTGTTATTCACGTCTTGCGGTACACACCTGCCTTAGAGACACTAGCTTCAAGAACGTTCCAAGAACCAGATCATCATATATAACAAATTCGTAATTGCTAGAAAATACAGCCTATCTTTTCCGAAGAAAAAGATGTAATGAAACCATTGTCTTCACTTTAAGAAAAAGGTTATCCTAATTAAAGGAAATTAAGAACTCAAATATTTTATTTATTCTACTAGATAGATACAAATTCCCTTGATTTAGAACATTTGTAAACACTGTATAACAGCTGAGACCATGCCATCTGGAAATGAAATGAAAGTTGATAGTTCATAAGCAGAAAATAGTTCCACATGCCAGTTAGGTCCTAGTGATTTCATCATTGTGCTTTCGAACTTTTCTCCTTCGAGAGAGTAACTGCTTACTCAAATCGGTGTGTCTTGTTTTAAAATTCATGGAAGCTCTAACTCCTGTCCTTAGCTTAGGTGGACATAGAGTTTTCATCAGAAAGTTTGGCCGGACGCTGTGGCTCACGTCGGTAATCCCAGCACTTTTGGAGGCCGGGGAGGGTGGATCACGGGGTCAGGAAATCAAGACCATCCTGTTCAATCAACATGGTGAAACCCCCCCTCTACTAAAAATACAAAAACTTCGCCTGGTATGGCGGCGCGCGCCTGTGGTCCCAGCTACTCGGGAGGCTGAGGCAGGAGAATGGCTTGAACCTGGGAGGCCGAGACTGCAGTGAGCCGAAATCACACCACTGCACGCCAGCCTGGGCAACGAGAGCAAAACTCCATCTGAAAAAACAAAAAACACAAAGAATCAAGTAATTCAAAGTCACGCTGATGACAGCCAATTTTGGTGAAGCAAGGAAATGTTAATTCAATCATTAACATAGATTTGGACTTTTGCCCTCTCCTATGTGCCAAGCAAGATATAGGCTCTGGGGAATCAGAAACCAAAGAGACTCACTTGTTCCTCTCACAGTACTCAGTCCTTACTGAGAGAAGGACAAAACATAATGCCCTGTCTGGAATGCAGGGAAAGCAGAACTTCAGGTCAGGGGATATTTCCGTTGAATTGTGTGGAGTTGAAGCTGGAAATCTTAAGGAATGTATCTAAAATTCACTTTGCCTTTACTTTATGCATCCGTCACCTAGATATCACGCAGCGGGCACCCACGACCGGCTTAATCATCACTCACTTCCATCGGATCAACTGGATATCAAGTCAGATGAGAGTGCTGAGTCTCAGAGGATGGACATTTCACCCCTTGCCATAGAGAGAAGTAGAAAGGGTGATATTCAAAATTCATGGCCAGACTCGAAGTCCCGGGTACTGTACTTCCTGATCTTCCAACTCTCAAAAAGTTGTGGGTTTTTTTGGTTTTTCTTTTTGTTTTTGTTGTTTTGAGACGGAGTCCCCTTCTGTCTCCCAGGCTGGAGTGCAGTGGAGTGATCTCGCCTCACTGCAACCTCTGCATCCCAGGTTCAAGCTATTCTCCTGCCTCAGCCTGCCAAGTAGCTGAGATGACAGGTGCCCGCCACTACGCCTGGCTCATTTTTTTCTATTTTGAGAAGAGACGTGGTTTCACCATGTTGGCCAGGCTGGTCTCGAAATCCTGACCTTGTGATTCGCCTGCCTCAGCCTCTCAAAGGGCTGGGATTACAGGCGTGAGCCACCGCTCCCAGCTTCCAAAAGTTTTAAGCAGAGCTCAGAGGTCTTCACCACAGGCACATCGGAGGAGCATTTTTGAAACGCTTTCCAGCTTCCTCAATAGGAATGGAAGCCAAACTCCGAATTGATGACTCCTTTGAGGAAGTCGAGAGCTGTAAGGAAAGCCAGGAAAAGGGGCAAGGGAGAGATGCGTCCCGAATGATCCTGTGTCAATTCTTTCTGGAATCCTCGATGTGATCTCAGCTGTCCTTTCTATGCTTGACACAGTGATTTTGGCACCCACTTGTCTAGCTGTGGTCTACAAGGAACCCCCAAAGGGAATGGCACAGTGAGCAGGGCATCCGCCTCAGTGATGAGGATTTGAGAGGGCAGGTTGGTTGCAGAGAGAGGACTGGCCAAATGCCTTGTGTCTGGACTTAGACTGCCTGGTTCAAATTGGATTTCACCCTTTTTGACTTCATGATCTAGTACGAGTTCTGTGAAAAGGCGTTGCTCCTTTTCTAGTCTGTAAAATCATCCTGAAATGTGCACTAATAACGTGGAGACTATGCAGATGAAATGAAACAAGCTGCATAGAGCACAGAGCTCAGAGCCTCGCCTTTAGGAAGCCCTCAGTAAGGGTTCATGATGCCATGGTGTCTGTCGTCATCCTCTTTATCCTCATCATCACCTTCATCATCTTTTTGTTGTTCTTAGGGAATAGTTTAGAGGGACTGATTCCCTGCTATCATGGGTGAGATGTCTATGAAAACGACAACCAGTGGGGGAGGAAAGCAAAATTTTGAATAAGATTTCTGAGACCCCCAGCGCAACCAAGAACAGAAACTGCACAGTCTGCTGAGCGGACAGTTTGCACATTGGTCTCCTCCCATCTGCCCCCCGCACTCTCCTGTTTGTCCTGAGGAGGAGGAAACCAAACAAGGCTCCCGACCTTCCCTCAGCACTCACTTGAAAGGGTGGCCTGTGCCTCCATACCTTTGGGTATTTCTAGTCGGGTGGGATGAGAGACTGAGGAAAGAAATAAGACACAGAGACAAAGTATAGAGAATCAAGAGTGAGCCCAGGGGACAGGCGCTCAGCATACCGAGGATCTGCACCGGCACCGGCCTCTGAGTTCCCTCAGTTTTTATTGATTATTATTTTTATAATTTCGGCAAAAAGGAATGTAGTAGGAAGGCAGGGTGATAATAAGGAGAAGGTCAGCAACGAACATGTGAGCAATAGAATCTATGTTATAATGAAGTTCAAGGGAAGGTACTATGACTGGACGTGCACGTAACCCAGATTTATGTTTCTCTCCACCCAAACATCTCAGTGGAATAAAGAATAACAAGGCAGCATTGCTGCAAACATGTCTCACCTCCCACCATAGGGCGGTTTTTCCCCCATCTCAGAAATGAACAAACGTACAATCCGGTTTTATACCGAGACATTCAGTTCCCAGGGGCAGGCAGGAGACAGTGGCCTTCCTCTCTCTCAACTGCAAGAGGCTTTCCTCTTTGACTAATCCAACTCAGCACAGACATTTTACGGGGGTCGGGCGGGGGGACGGTCAGGTCTTTCTCCTCCCACGAAGCCACTTTTCAGACTATCACATGGGGAGAAACCTTGGACAATACGCCACTTTCAAGGGCAGGGCTCCCTGCCGCTTTCCACAGTGTATTGTGCCCCTGGTTTATTGAGACTAGAGAATCGCAATGACTTTTACTAAGTATACTGCTTGGAAGCATCTTGTTAACAAGGCATATCCTGCACAGCCCTAGATCCCTTAATCCTTGATTTCATACAACACGTGTTTTTGTGAGCTTCAGATTGGGTCAAAGTGGCTGGGGCAAAGCTACAGATTAACAACATCTCAGCAAAGCAATTATTGAAAGTACAGGTCTTTCTCCAAATGGAGTCTCTTATGTCTTTCCTTTCTACATAGACGCATTAAGAGTCTGATCTCTCTTTCTTTTGCCTACACTCACTGAACTGCCCCTCCCCTCTGCTGGGCCATGACCACGGAGAACAGGTCCACTGTCCTCCCTGTGTGGTGCACCATGGAGGCTCAGACTCCGTCCTCAAGGCTGGCAAGAAGACAGGGTGAGACATGAGCCTCCTGATACAGGTGACGAGAGTGGAGCCCACAGGACTGGAACCTCACACTGCAGACTGGAGGCACAGACTATTTACTGTTCTATGGCCTGGGGGGCTCAAGGCACAGATCTCCTCATTAGCCAAAGTCACCCAAGTTCCCCAACCTCTAAGGATTTCCTCATCATCATGCGAGAAGAAGAAGAGAAAAGTGAGTGTCCATAGAAGCTTTGGGGCTCTTCCTCTAATCAGGAGAAAGCTGGTGTGTATTCTTCCCTTCTTTCTTTTCTTTTTAAACATCCAACTGCTTTAATTTTCATCTTTTATTATGGGAAAACATACCACGTATAAATATTAAGAATTATAGATATATATTAGTTCATATAGAATGGCCAGTATAAACATTTACAGTTTCCACTCTTTTTCAGTTTACAGTTTAATGACACTAAGTACGTTCACACTGTTTAGCAACCATCACCGTCATTGTCTCCGGAACAGTTTTATCTTTCAAAATGGAAATTGCACCCATTCACCAAGCTCTCCACTCCTCTCTCTCGCCCACCCCTGGGGGTCACCTTTCTAGCTTGCAACTCTAGGAGTCTAACCACTCTAGACACTTGATAGATAAGTGGAATCATACCGCGTTTAATTTTTTTTTTTTTTTTTTTTTTTTTTTTTTTTTTTTTTTTTTTTTTTTTTTTTTTTTTTTGGAGACAGAGTCTTTCTCTGTCTCCTGGGCTGGAGTGCAGTGGCATGATCTCGGCTCACTGCAACCTCCACATCGTGGGTTCAAGCGATTCTTGTGTCTCAGTCTCCCGAGTAGCTGGGATTACAGGTGTGCGCTATCACGCCCAGCTAATTTTTGTATTTTTAATAGAGACGAGCTTTCACCATATTGGCCAGGCTGTTCTGGAACTCCTGAGCTTAAGTGATCAGCCTGCCTCAGCCTCCCAAAGTGCTGGGGTTATATGTGCGAGCCACTGAGCCTGGGCATGTTTATCCTTTTGGGATTTATTTATTTCACTGACGATAATGTCTTCAAGGTTCATCCATGTTGCGGTCTGCGTCAGAAGTGCCTGTTTGTTTTTGTTGTTTTTTTTTTCGTTTGGTTTTATTTTGTTTTGCTTTGCGTTTTCATGGAGTCTCACTCTGTCGCACAGGCTGGAGTGCAGTGGCACAATCTGGGCTGACTGCAACCTCCCCCTCCTGGGTTCGGGCGATTCTTGCGCCTCAGCCTCCTGAGGAACTGAAATTACAGGTGCGTGACACCACACCAGCTAATTTTTGTATTTTTAGTAGAGATGAGGTTTGCCATGTTGGCGAAGCTGGTTTTGAACTCCTGAGCTCAGGTGATCCACCCGCCTCAACTTCCCGAAGTGTTAAGATTACAGGCGTGAGCCACTGTGCCCAGCCCAAGGGTGTGTATATTTTCTATAGACTTTTGATGATAATACTTTGACAGCAAATATATTGTGACTATATATATATATACACATATATATACATATATACACACATATATATATAGAGAGAGAGAGAGCGTGTGAGAGAGAGAGCGAGAGAGAGAGAGACCGAGAAAGAGAGAGAGTCTCCCTTTTTCACCCAGACGGGAGTGCAGTGGCACATTCATAGCGTGCAGTGGCCTTGAATTTCTGGGCTCAAACAATCCTCTCACCTCAGCCTCCTGAGTAGCTGGGACTACAGGCATGTACTACCATGCCTGGCTAACTTTTTATTACTTTTTTTGTAGAGATGAGGTCTGACTTTTTTGCCCTGGCTGGTCTTAAACTCCTGGCTGAAAGTGATCCTCCTGCCTTGGCCTCCCCAAGTGCTGGGATTACAGGTGTGAGCCATTGCATCTTTTGTGAAGCTGGGATTGCATGTGTGAGGCATGGCATCTGGTGTGAATATCTCCTGGTAAATACCTTGTACTTTCACTTTCATTAAGATGTCTTTCGACCTCGTGAAATTATCTGAAAAACAGAGACGAAACACTGTTCTGCTCCATCTTCCCTGCAGGCACTTGGGCCCCATCCTGCTCTCTTGCCCCTCTCTTCTAGTGAATGGCCAGATAGGAACTATTGCAGGTTTATGGGCCATGTGGTCTCTGTTGCAAATATAACAGCTCTGCTGTTGTAGTGCAAAAGCAACCACAGACCATATGGAAACCATCTTTCCTGCATGGCCTCTATAATCTTTTAGAAATACACGTTGGGTCACACCACTGCCTGACTTAAAACATATAGATGACCTCTTCCCTCTCCTAAGCTATTAGGTTAGTGCAAAAGTAATTGCTGTTTCCAGTAAAAGTAATGGCAGAAATTGACTGGGCATGGTGGCTCACACCTGTAATTCCAGCAGTTTGGGAGACCGAGGCAGGTGGATCACTTGAGGTCAGCGGTTTGAGATCAGCCTGGGCAACATGGTGAAACCCCATCTCTACTAAAAATACAAAAATTAAAATTAGCTGGGGGTGCTGCTGTGTGCCTGTAGTCCCAGCTACTTCGGAGGATGAGGCAGGAAAATGGCTTCAACCTGGGAGGCGGAGGTTGCAGTAATCCAAGATCACACCACTGCACTCCAACCTGGGTGACCGAGACAGACTCTGATTAAAAAAAAAAAAAAGTAATGGCGGAAATCACAATTACTTTTGCACCAACCTAATAAAATTCAAGTCCTGACCACAGCCTAGGAAGCCGGCTATGTCCTGGCCCTTGTCACCCTCCCCAAGTTCAACTCCCGAGAACTTCCGTTTCCTCTCTGCTCCCTGCTCCGGCCTCCCATTCCTCACTCGTGTTGCATCAGATGCCTGCGCACCCTGGTGTTTCTGCATGTGCTCTTCTGTTAACCTGGAAAGTTCTTTCCTCCCTCTTCATCCAGCACTACTAGATACCTCCCTCTGCCTTAGCCTAGCCAGGTCCCCGGTCATTTAGTCTCAGAGTATCTTGAATGTCTTCTTCACAGCCCAACTTACAATCCTTACTCATTCGCTGAGTGGGTGCCATCCTTTCTCTCTACCTAGAATGCAAGCTCCCTGAGGGCAGGGGCTGGAACCGTCTTGTTCTTTGCCAAATCCCCATTGCCATCTCTGGCACAGAGTGGGCATTATGAAAATATTTGCTGAGTGCATAAAAGGAGGGAATCATGGATTTAAGCCCTGGGCTTGGCGCCCTGGGGATGGGGCTCCATAAAATCAGTTCCCATTTTTTCTCTCTCCTCTTCTCCTGGGAGGAGGGTGTCTGGGTTCTCCTGCCAGGAGAGCTTCTCTCTCATAAGACTCCAGGTGCCTCTTGGCCTCGGCCTGCCTCCTGCTAAGTGAGACTCTTTAGGGCTAGTCTGCATCGACTCTGCTGAGATGCAGCCACCAGAGATGGGCAACATGGGCAACACTTGTCAGGTCCCTGGGAACGAGGCTTCCGAGTCATCTGGATCAATCAGTTTGAAGTTACAAACTCACCAGATGTTGGTCAGCTGGAATCTTAGTGATGAGCTGGTCCAACTCCTCTTGTTGTAGTCAAGTCACTTGTGCAAAGCCACCACTTGGCTGGGACCCCAAGCTCAGGCCAGGGCTCTCTCCATGGTCCCAGGCTTTACACTAAGCGAATGTCAACTGTTCTCTAGAATCACTTGGACTACTTTATACTTTTGTATCTCCATTTCCTATTCTGTATTCTGGAAAAACAGAGTTTGCCTTGTGATTGAACAGAATCTTCACACTGTGTTATTGCCGGCATTGTTTTAAATTTAGTCTTGGTTCATCCCCAACTGGAGTGAATGACTTTAATTTGATCAGCTGCTGTATGCACTTGGGAGCCTCCGAAGGGGGTCCTATGGCCTTTAAGGCTCCTTTCCACTCTTAGATCCTGACTTGGGGCAAACACACACTCCAGCTCGTTCATATCCAGATAAGACACCCAGAGGCCATGGCCAGGGTTCCCCCTGTCGGGGCCCTATTGCTGTTGAGAGGATCAAGGCAGCAGTCAGGGCCTGAGGGTTGTCCAGAAGAAAGCACAAACCATACCGAGCGCTGGTCTGACAGCACTTACTGGTGTGACAGGAACCTTCTGTCATGGAACCAGAGATTGGAGACCGTGGGAACACATCCAGATCCACATCTCCGTGACAAGGTGGTGCTGATTTCCAGTGGTCCTCCCTGGTGGGGGAATCACGTAGCTCTGACTCTGGAGCGTGTTGTTGTGTTTCTCTTTCAGTACGAGCTTGTCTGTGGCCCTGCAGTTCCTCCCTTATGAAACAATGATGCTTCCCAACACAGGACATCCCAGGCTGCAAGCCTGTCACTTTTGCCCAGCTTCCTTACCCCTGTGTCCCAAAAGCCCACAGCAGAGCCTGTCAGAGGCTGATGACATATCTGTCACTGTCCCAAGGGGGCAGGGGCAGCGACGGAAATATTAGGCCACAAAAGGCATGCCTGCAGACACATAGGAGGTAAACACCCAAAGCCAGATGTCAATGAAACAGTAATTCGGTGGAATAGGAGAGGTCATATTCTCCTGCAAGCCTGTCTAAATACATAAGTCTCCTTGGGCACAATCTGCCAGGGGACAATGGTTCATGCCGAGCCAGCTATTACACTGCCTTGCTAAGAACTTCCAACACACTTACACACACAGATACACATGCACATATGTATGCACACACATGCATGCATACACACATGCACCCCCACACACACATACAAGCACACATGCAGATACACACACACGCACATACAGATACACATACATACAGGCACACAGAAATACACATGCACACACAGATACACACATGCACACAAACACACGAAAGCACACACATGCACACGCATACGGACACATGCACACACATGCACACACACATACACATATGCACAGAGATACACATGCATGAACACACATGCAAACACACAGGCACACACATACATGCACACACATGCACAGAGATACACATGCATGCACATACAGGCACACACATGCAAACATGCACACGCAGATACGCATGTACACACGTACACATAAACACATGCACACACATACACATGCACACGCAAAAACACGTGCACACATGCACACTCATACACACATACAGATGCACACACATGCACAGACACATGCACACAGATACAGACACACATGCACACACAGATGCACACACATGCACACATCCACATGCACACACAAGCTCACACGTATGAACACACAAGCACATACACACATGCTTACAGACGCACAGGCACACACGTGCACATGCACACACGCACACATGCACACTCACAAGTGCCCACGTGCACACATGCACACACACGTACACACGTGCACACACATGCACACACGCGCACACTTGCACACGTGCACACATGCACACACACGCACACACATGCACACACACACACACCACTCCTCTTCCATTTCTCTAATTTCCAATGTTTTTCTATGAGCTCCCTCCGGCTCATGATCTTGATTCTAGAATGAATTCAGGGAGTAAGTCTGTATTATTGAAATGACAGTAAATTCAATCATGCCTAAGAGGCTTTTTCAATATTGGGGAAACCATCTCACAGATCATTCAAATGACCTCAGGAGACACTTCACCAGAAACACTTGTTCATCTCCCTCTCCCTTCTGCCAACCTCTGTGCTTTAATATCAGGGGACAAACCTCTCGATTTTGGTTTCTCATCTCTTTGTCCCCATGTACACTGGACTGCACTACTGTGTCAAAGCTACTTGCAGCCTGACCTGGGAAATGCACTTTTGGATTCACTCGATTTGCCACCTATTTGGGTGGTTTGGGCTGGAAACTGCCCTGCTCACACTCTTGGCTCCCAGCTGCTCCTGCTTTGGGGGTGCCTAGAGACCCCAGCTCATCCCATGGGTCACATCCCCACAGTGGGGCCAGGGATGCGACTCAGAGTTGTCTGGGCACCTCTCTCCAGCAGCATTGAGGATGGAGCTCAGCACTGTGTGACGTTGGCTGGTGGCCACTGCCTGTTTAGGTCGAAATGGCCCAGCCTCTTGTCCACATGCACCTCTGCGGCACACTGGCCTGCAGACCCCCGAGCATGAGCTGCATGCTTCTCACCTCTAGAGTGGCCACGCAGACAGGGATACCGACACACCAAGAAAATCCACAGGCAAGCCCCCCACCCCCAGAGGCCCCCGTTCTACTAGGGCTTTGTGAGCCTCTGTGATTTGAGTCACGAGCTTCTTGTGGTGATTTCATTTAGCTAACATCCAACACAGTGCATTTAGAGACGCTTTCTCTTGGACATTATATGGAGGCGTGGCCATGGTTTGCTGAGATAAATGCCCCAAAACACCCCTCAATAAAACCAAATAACAGCTCATCAACTCCTTACATTAAAAATAAATTGACATCTTATAAATAGCAAATATTGGATGACAATAAGGCACAGGAGAAAGCTCATAAGCCCAGATCAGCAGTCATCATTCAATTGTTCCTTAACTACTGACTGCTCACCCATTCTGTACCAGCACCGCATCCTAGATGCACGGAGACACCACGCAAAATAAGATGACAAAGCACCTGCCCCTGTGGAGCTGAGCCACTAGCAGGAGAGACAGTCACTAAATGAATATCTCTATCCTGTGGTTTCTGGGAATGACAATCACATAAAAGGATAGAAAGGGATGGAGGAAAGCTAATTTAGACAACTCAGGATCAGAATGGGGAGGTGGCTGCATCCCTCAAAATTCAGAGTAGCTGGAGTGCAAGCCTTGTATTAGCTGAGCCTGAATCCTGGTTCTGCCGTTGTCCATGGTGTCCTCAGGCAAATGGCTCAACTCCTCTAACCACCGGCTTCAAGTGCAGAACAGGGGACCAGAGTTCCATCTCTCAGGGTTGTTGCTGGGGACTGAATTGTGTTCCCCCCAATTCACTCATTAGGAGCTAATTAACGTTAAAGGAGGTCATAAGAGTGGAATCCTAATCTGATAGGATTGATGGTTTTATAAAAAGAAGAAATATCTCTGTCTCTCCCCCTCTCTGCTGTGTGAGGACAAGCAAGAAGGCTGCTGTCTACAAGGCCAGAAGACAGCACTTACCAGAAAGGGATTGGTGGATACTTTGATCATGAACTTCTGGACTCCAGAACAGTGAGAAAACCAATGTCTGTTATTTAGGCCATCCGGTCTCGGGTACTTTGTTATGGCAGCTGGGCTGGCTGAGGCAGTTGTTGAGAGGAACCGACAAGGTAGTTGGGGTAAAGCACACAGCATGGTCACAGCTCACTGAGCACAATGTCAGACTCATTCCCCTTCAATTGTTATTCTCTGTCTGGAGGATTTTCATGTTGGCTTTTCTCCAAGAAGCTCCCTGGGGTCTTTGTAAATATGGGGATATTTCTGACGAGAAAAATCCTTATGGTTCTTAACATTGACAATGATCAGGAACAGCAAGACATGAAAATGAGAAGGTGGCTAGGAAAGACAGGACCCACAGAAGAAACCAACAACCACACAACACACACACACACAGGAGGAACCCTAATGCAGGAGGAGAATAGAACATCAGGGGACCCCGAGACTAAACTCTGCATCTCATGTATTGAGATCATTCCCTGATATGGTTTGGCTGTGTCCCCACCCAAATCTCATCTTGAATTGTAGCTCCCCTAATCCGCATGTGTCATGGGAGGGACGTGGTGGGAGGTAATTGAATCATTGGGTGGGTCTTTCCCATGCTGTTTTCATGATAGTGAATAAGTCTCACAAGATCTGATGGTTTTATAAAGGGGCGATCCCCTGCACAAGCTCTCTTGCCTGCTACCAAGTAAGACGTGACTTTGCTCCTCATTCACCTTCCACCGAGATTGTGAGGCCTCCTTAACCATGTGGAACTGTGAGTCCATTAAACCTCTTTCCTTTATAAATTACCCAGCCTCAGGCATGTCTTTATTAGTAGCATGAGAACAGACAAATACATTCCCTAAGCCTCTATTTTCCTCTGAGACAGGCTTACCCCGAATAGCCCTATCTTTGCAGGCCTTGAATAGTAATAGTGTTATGTGTTTCATTAACATGTATTTTACTGAAAGTCTCTGGTTTTTGTCTCTCTGAACATAGGCAGGCATTGCTGAAACTTGCAGATGACATTTCAAAATGCATTCTATCTTAAGATAAGCAGAGAGGGTGGTGAGGAAAAATTATACATACCTTCCCCTCAATGAAGAGGTCCCCGTGGTGTGGCCGGCCTTGGTATAAGCCTTTTGGCTCTGTTAGTTCATGAGGGCTGAGTTTGATTGATCTTCATGGGGAAGACTAACAAGGGAATCCTTGACAACCATTAGGAATAACACTCATGACCCAGAAAGTGGTTCTGTCTTCATGGGGCATCATCTGTCTTGTTTACTAAGTGACCTTCTGGCTCATTTTTCTTCCAGGCAGGGTTGGAATTCAACAATTCTAGTTCCTTCCCAAATTTTAGAGCTGGGAAATGCATTCCTCGGGTTTCTACTTTTCAAAAGCGAACAATATCTGTGGAGCTCAACTCCTAAATAGTGTGACTTTGTCTGTTTATGTGGTTCTCTTGCTGACTGCCTGGTTGCGACTGTGCCTGAACTCAGGCCCCTGTGTTTCTGAATCTTAGAAGCGGTGGTTGGCATGTCAAACTTGAAGTCATTGTCCTTTAGTTCTCTGAGTGTTATAATTGAACAGCACATTTATGAACAAGACTTTAGTAAATCCATCAGCATTCTAGGAAGCTTTGATTCATTAGCCTATCTCTAACATAAGCAAAGGCTGCCAGAGAGTCGCTAACAAGAATTCCATCTTTCCTCAGAACCTTCAATTCGCTTGGGTCGAAGTTCATACCTGTTTCATGAAAAATGCAAAACCAATTAATCACAGCTGTTCATAGCATGCCTATTCTAAGAGACCTCTGCTGTTCCTACCCGAGGGACAGCCAGAATAATTAAAAGTCACAGAAATCAAACAAATGGGCCTCTGGCTAAATTATAGAAGATTAACCCAGAAAGAGCACTTATTAAATAGTAAGCAGTCCCCGAAAATATTAAAGTACAAAAAGGATTAGAAATTGTTCTAAGTGTTGGTTCCAACTTCAGGTGCTGGTCTTCCACTCCACTGCGGAAGGGAACAAATAGATTTTCCCATCCTAAAGACAGTGACATTCATCACGCCCCTTGGAAGCTTAATAACATCTTGATTTATTTTAATTGTTTATTTATTTATTTATTTTTGAGATGAAGTTTCACTCTTGTTGCCCAGGCTGGAGTGCAATGGCGCGATCTTGGCTCACTGCAACCTCTATCTCCTGGGTTCAAGCGATTCTCCTGCCTCAGCCTCCTGAGTAGCTGGGATTACAGGCACATGCCACCATGACCAGCAAATTTTTGTATTGTTATTAGAGATGGGGCTTCCCCACGTTGGCCAGGTTGGTCTCGAACTCCTGACCTCAGGCGATCTGCCTGCCTCGGCCTCCCAAAGTAACGTGATAATGCCTGTTATCACGCTGGGATAACAGGCGTGAGCCACCACCCCCGGCCAATAATATCTCACGTTAAGCATGGAGTTGCTGTCCGCTCTGTGACCAGAGATAAAACAAGCCTCCATTACAGAGGGAAGTGGTATTGGGCTCCTTTTTTTTTGAAACAACAGCAAAATGTGAGGCAAATCCGCTTTTAGATCCTGGTTACACTCCTGGATTGAGCTTAGCAAGCCTGTGATAGGGTAACCTGGTGGTGGCTTGGGGGAATCCTAGCCATGTCAGACAGGAAAGATGCCTTTGAGGAGAGATGGCACAGTGCTGGCTCTCAGGTCCCCACTGCAGGGGTACCAGGCTGTTTATGGATCGGGTGGGAACCCTGTTAGAAAAACAAGTGGAGGCTGGGTGTGGTGGCCTACGCCTGTAATCCCAGCACCTTTGGAGGATGAAGTGGGTGGACTGCTTGAGCCCGGGAGTTTGAGACCAGCCAGGGCAACTTGGCAAAGCCCTGTCTTTAGAAAAATAATAATAATAGTTAATTAATTAGTTGATTTTTTTTTAAAAAAGAAAGAGAAGTGGAGCTAAGGAACACAGAGCCTGCCAGAAAGCCAAAGTGGCCAGCTACAAGGACACAGAAGAACATTACCACAGTTCTCTCTGAGCTTTTGGACTAGAGGTGTTTCACGTGGTTTTCATATCAAACATACTTTACTTTTATACTTAGGGGGAAAGACCTAATACATACAATAAAGGTAACACAAGACAAAACTCTCACCAAAGTCTAACATCTTAGATGCTCTACTAGGTCTCTGCGATTTCTATTAGGGACCCCATGCGTTTGAATTCCATTCTAGATTTGATAAGAAAATCCAAATGCTCAACCCCCTCAACCACCCCCCACCCCTCCACCCCATTTACAAAAGCCAAGAGAAAACTAAGGAGGGGCCGGGTGCAGTGATTCACACCTGTAATCCCAGCACTTTGGGAGGATGAGGCAAGGGGAACACCTGAGGTCAGGAGTTCGAGGCCAGCCTGACTAACATTGTAAAATCCCATCTCTACTAAAAGCACAAAAATTAGCAAGGTGTGGTGGTGGACACCTATAATCCCAGCTACTTAGGAGGCTGAGGCAGGAGAATCACTTGAGCCCAGAGGCAGAGGTTGCAGTGAGTGGAGATTGTGCCACTGCACTCCAGCCTGGGTGAGAAAAAGCAAAACACCAAAGAAAAAGAAGAAAGAAAGAAAAAGAGAGAGAGAGAGGGAGAGAGGGAGGGAGGGAGGGAAAGAAAGAAAGAGAGAGAAAGAGAAAAAGAAAGAAAGAAAGGAAGAAAGAAAGAAAGAAAGGAAGAGAAAGAGGGAGAGACGGAGAGAGGTAGGGAGGGAGCGAAAGAAAGAGAGACAGAAAAAAAGAGAGGGAGAGAAAGAAAGAAGGAGGAGAAGAAGGAAGGAAGGAAGAAAACAGGGAGAGAGAGAAAGAGAGACAGAGGGAGTGAGGGAGGAAGGGAGGGAGGAAGGAAACTAAGGAGGAAGGTGGCGTGTACAGAGGTACGGAGGCCCTCAGGTCCTAGCTGTCCCTGGGTGACAAGAGTGAAACTCCGAAGCAAAAGAAAGGAAGGAAGGAAGGAAGGAAAGAAGGAAGGAATGAAGGAAACTAAGGACGAAGGTGGCGTGTACAGAGGTACAGAGGTCCTCAGGTGCTAGCCGGCACTGGTGCCTACGCAGGATCCAATGGGCTGACCTTTACAAAAAGCTCATTGTGTAACCCAGGAAGCCCAAATTTATTTCTGAGCAGATGTCTTTTCAAAGTGATTTTCCTTTTAGGAAGTGAGAGGAGAATGAAGGGGAGGTTTATCCTACTTCTGATGTTAAAAAAGTCAAAACAAAATAAATTGGTCTTCACTGCAACTATTGGCTAAAGCACTATCCTCACCAGGACCGGTACCTCAAACACACCTCCTGACAGCCCCTTCCATTCTAATCAAGGTGTGCCCAACTGTGGTCACCCAGGGGCTGTTTACCTTTACTTAAAGAGAAATGCAGGTAGTAAGCCATAAAAATTACCATATTCACCATCTTTCTGCTTCAAAGAAGGTTTTAGATTAGGAATGGCTGGATCAATCACTATGAGTATGTTCTTGGGAACTAAAAGCCAAAAAGAAACATTTTAAATACGTGGTATATTTTTAAAATGTGGACTCAATATATTTTTAAATGCAATGTAGATAAGATTTTAAAATCACTTTCCAAATCAGTGCAAAAGTCACTTCCTCTCCCTGTTAGATACACACACATACGCACAACCCAATGGTATCCACGTGATCATCAAATGCTCCAGAGAGGTGGTTTTAGGCCCAATTTGCAATATTTAAAAAATGAAGAATAAAAACAAGATATGATATATCCATCCAGCAGAATACACCTCAGTAATAAAAAGGAATGAAGGCTCGGCATGGTAGCTTACACCTGTAATCCCAGCACTTTGGGAGGTCGAGGTGGACAGATTACTTGAGGTCAGGAGTTCAAGACCAGCCTGGCTAACATATTTGAAACCCCGTCTGTACTAAAAATACAAAGTTAGCTGGGCCTGGTGGCAAACGGCTGTAATCCCAGCTACTTGGGAGGCTGAGGCAGGGAGAATTGCTTGAACCTGGGAGGCAGAGGTTGCAGTGAGCGAACATCGCACCACTGCATTCCAGCCTGGGTGACAGCGTGAGACTTCAACTCTAAAAAAAAAAGTGAAGTACTGATATGATACATGCTACAACATGGATGAACCTCTGAAACATTACATTCAGTGAAAGAAGTCAGCCGTGCGCACACACACAAAACCATCCATTGCATAAGTCCATTTGTATGAAATATTCAGAAAAGGCAAATCTAGAGAGAAAGTAGATGCATGGTTACCTGGGACCGGGGGGTTGGGAATGGGGCAGTTATGGCAAATGGGCATAAAGGAGCTTCGGGGGATTGTGAAAATGTTTTAAAACTGGAGGGTAGTGATGGTTGCACAACTCTAAATTTACTAAAAATCATTGAATTTTATTCACGTGTAATAGAATTTTAAGAAAAATAAACAACACCTCAATAGAGTGGTTAACTCTGGGTGGGGCATGGCGGCTCACGCCTGTAATCCTGGCACTTTGGGATTCTGAGGCAGGTGGATCACTTGCGTCAGGAATTCAAGACCAGCCTGGCCAACATGGTGAAACCCCGTCTCTACTAAAAAATACAAAAATTAGCCGGACGTGGTCACTTGAACCCAGGAAGTGGAGATTGTGAAAAGAGCCAGGCACATTCCTCAGCCCCGGGCTCAAAACAAACAAGCCCAGTACGAACACATCCCATCCTCCCATCCCACCACATATCACCGTATATCTCTCAAACTTCCCCCGGGCTCAAAACAAACAAGCCCAGTACAAACACCACCAGGAAAGTCTCCGATAAGGGGACAGATGAGGGGACAGCCATTCAAAGTTTTACTGAAAGAGCGGGAACCAAAAGAATTCCTTTGTTCCCCTGTAACTTTCAGGCTATAAAAAAGCAAACACTCGCATTGTTCGGGGCCCTCTTGTATGCTGTGGAATGGAGGGACCAGGTTCGAACTTGTAGTAAAGATCCTTGCCGCTTGGCTTTGACTCTGGACTCTGGTGGTCTTTTTTGGGGAACTAACGGTCTGGGCATAACATCTGGGGGCTCGTCCAGGATTCCCCAAGCCCACCAGACCCCTGGTCAACGGATCTGCTAGGATCGATCTACTGATAGGTGAGCTGGCTCGTCTCCGTTTGTCTGTCTGTGTCTGTTCTGAATCCGAATCTGTGACTCGCGAGGTCTGAAACTGGAGCTGGCACAGTCCTGGCGGACGTGCTATAGGACGGCCAGCGGAGACCGGTGGGAGACGTCCCTTGGCTCTCATCTGATCTATATTGCGATCTGAGCTGCCCCGGTTTGGCGGGCAGCAGCCGTATCTGAGCTGCCCGGTTGATTGGGCAGCATCTGTCTCTGATCTGAGCTGCCCCAGTTTGGCAGGCAGCAGCCGTATCTGAGCTGCCCGGTTGGGCGGGCAGCAGCTGTCTCTGATCTGAGCTGCCCCGGTTTGGCGGGCAGCAGCCGTATCTGAGCTGCCCGGTTGGGCGGGCAGCATCTGTCTCTGATCTGAGCTGCCCCAGTTTGGCGGGCAGCAGCCGTATCTGAGCTGCCCGGTTGGGCAGGCAGCAGCTGTCTCTGATCTGAGCTGCCCCGGTTTGGCGGGCAGCAGCCGTATCTGAGCTGCCCGGTTGGGCGGGCAGCAGCTGTCTCTGATCTAAGCTGCCCCAGTTTGGCGGGCAGCAGCTGTCTCTGATCTGAGCTGCCCCGGTTTGGTGGGCAGCAGCTGTCTCTGATCTGAGCTGCCCCAGTTTGGCGGGCAGCAGCTGTATCTGAGCTGCCCGGTTGGGCGGGCAGCAGCTGTCTCTGATCTGAGCTGCCCCGGTTTGGCGGGCAGCAGCCGTATCTGAGCTGCCCGGTTGGTCGGGCAGCATCTGTCTCTGATCTGAGCTGCCCCGATTTGGCGGGCAGCAGCCGTATCTGAGTTGCCCGTTTGGGTGGGCAGCAGCTGTCTCTGATCTAAGCTGCCCCGGTTTGGTGGGCAGCAGCTGTCTCTGATCCGAGCTGCCCCAGTTTGGCGGGCAGCAGCCGTATCTGAGCTGCCCAGTTGGGCGGGCAGCATCTGTCTCTGATCTGAGCTGCCCCGGTTTGGCGGGCAGCAGCCATATCTGAGCTGCCTGGTTGGGCGGGCAGCAGCTGTCTCTGATCTAAGCTGTCCCGGTTTGGCAGGCAGCAGCCGTATCTGAGCTGCCCGGTTGATCGGGCAGCATCTGTCTCTGATCTGAGCTGCCCCGGTTTGGCGGGCAGCAGCCGTATCTGAGCTGCCCGGTTGGGCGGGCAGCAGCTGTCTCTGATCTAAGCTGCCCCGGTTTGGCGGGCAGCAGCTGTCTCTGATCTGAGCTGCCCCGGTTTGGTGGGCAGCAGCTGTCTCTGATCTGAGCTGCCCCAGTTTGGCGGGCAGCAGCCGTATCTGAGCTGCCCGGTTGGTCGGGCAGCATCTGTCTCTGATCTGAGCTGCCCCGGTTTGGCGGGCAGCAGCCGTATCTGAGTTGCCCGTTTGGGTGGGCAGCAGCTGTCTCTGATCTAAGCTGCCCCGGTTTGGTGGGCAGCAGCTGTCTCTGATCTGAACTGCCCCGGTTTTTTGGGCAGCAGCTGTCTCTGATCCGAGCTGCCCCAGTTTGGCGGGCAGCAGCCGTATCTGAGCTGCCCAGTTGGGCGGGCAGCATCTGTCTCTGATCTGAGCTGCCCCGGTTTGGTGGGCAGCAGCCATATCTGAGCTGCCTGGTTGGGCGGGCAGCAGCTGTCTCTGATCTAAGCTGTCCCGGTTTGGCAGGCAGCAGCCGTATCTGAGCTGCCCGGTTGATCGGGCAGCATCTGTCTCTGATCTGAGCTGCCCCGGTTTGGCGGGCAGCAGCCGTATCTGAGCTGCCCGGTTGGGCGGGCAGCAGCTGTCTCTGATCTGAGCTGCCCCGGTTTGGTGGGCAGCAGCTGTCTCTGATCTGAGCTGCCCCAGTTTGGCGGGCAGCAGCCGTATCTGAGCTGCCCGGTTGGGTGGGCAGCATCTGTCTCTGATCTGAGCTGCCCCGGTTTGGCGGGCAGCAGCCGTATCTGAGCTGCCCCATTGGGCAGGCAGAAGCTGTCTCTGATCTGAGCTGCCCCGGTTTGGTGGGCAGCAGCTGTCTCTGATCTGAGCTGCCCCGGTTTGGCGGGCAGCAGCCGTATCTGAGCTGCCCGGTTGGGCGGGCAGCAGCTGTCTCTGATCTGAGCTGCCCCGGTTTGGCAGACAGCCCCGGTTTGGCGGGCAGCAGCCATATCTGAGCTGCCCGGTTGGGCGGGCAGCAGCTGTCTCTGATCTAAGCTGCCCCGGTTTGGCGGGCAGCAGCTGCCTCTGACCAGGGCTGCCAAAGTGCGCCTGCGATTAGATATCATTAATAAGTCAGATTAGATTTCCTTTACAGGGAATTCAAACCCACATTCCTTTACAGGAAGAGACTACAAATTATTACAGGATGGGTAATACCCAGAGCACTCCTCTATCTCTCCTTACGAGTAATTTCAAAGAAGTTAGAGCAAGGGGCCATGATCTTGGTATAGAAATCAGGAAAGGAAAGCTAATTACTCTGTGTCGCTCCGAATGGCCTGCCTTTGATGTGGGGTGGCCGCCCGAAGGGACCTTCCGACTTGCTGTCATCACTAGGGTAAAGTCCAAGATTTTCCTACCTGGGCGTGCGGGCCACTTAGATCAAATCCCATATATCCTCATATGGCAGGACCTTGTTGAGAACCCGCCTCCTTGGCTGTCCCCTTTCCAATTGGCCTCTGAACCCTGTAAGGCACTGGTTGCGCGACCACTAAAATCTAAGCAACCAACTGCCCCCCCCATCCTGTTCTACCTGACAGCGGGGACCCACTGTTCACAGAACCCCCTCCGTACCCCTCCGGGCCACAGGCCCCAGCCCCCCTGGCTGAGCTGAGGGAGGGAGCAGGCGGATGGGAGGCGGCTGGCACACACGGGCCCGCTGAAAGGGAAAGTAACTTTGAAGGGCCGGCGGGGAGGACACAAGGGCGCAATTCACGGACCAGCCCCCCTCAGCCGCCTGACTCCACGGTGGCTTTACCCCTTCGGGAAATAGGACCCCCAGATGACAGGAATCCCCAGGCTCCAGTACTGGCCATTCTCCACCAGTGATCTGTATAACTGGAAAACTCAGAGTGCTCGGTTTTCAGACAACCCCAAAGATTTACTGGCTTTACTAGATAGTGTCATGTTCACCCACCAGCCCACTTGGGATGATTGTCAGCAGCTCCTCCGAATTTTGTTCACCACGGAAGAGTGAGAGAGAATACAGATAGAAGCTAGAAAGCTGGTCCCGGGGGACGACGGTCAACCGACTGCCAACCCCGACCTTATAAACGCAACCTGTCCTCTGACCAGGCCGGCGTGGGACTACAACATGGCAGAAGGTAGGGGACGGCTACACCTTTATCGCCAGACTCTAATGGCAGGTCTCCGGGCAGCTGCTCGCAAGCCCACTAATTTGGCTAAAGTATATTCTATTCTGCAGGGAAAGACAGAGAGCCCAGCTACCTACTTAGAAAGATTAATGGAAGCTTTTAGACAGTACACCCCCATAGATCCAGAGGCTCCAGGAAGTCAGGCAGCTGTTGTAATGTCTTTCGTAAATCAGGCAGCCCCAGATATTAAGAGAAAACTCCAGAAATTAGAAGACTTGGAGGGAAAGCAGATTCAGGACCTCCTTCAGATAGCCCAGCGGGTTTACAATAACAGAGATACTCCAGAGGAAAAGCAATTTAAGGCCACTAAAAAAAAATGACCAAGGTCCTGGCAGCAGTGGTACAGAAAGAGCATCTACAGCCAGAGGTAACATATCTAGGGTACCTGCTTAAGGGAGGGCAGCGCTGGCTAACAGACGCCCGGAAACAAACTGTTCTGCAGATCCCCAGGCCACAATCCACCCGACAAGTGAGAGAATTCCTGGGGTCGGCGGGATTTTGCAGACTATGGATACCTGGGTTCGCAGAACTGGCTAAACCCTTGTATCAGGCAACACGGGGGCAACAGCCATTTAATTGGACAGACGAAGCCGAGTTGGCCTTCCAACAGATTAAAACCGCCCTACTCTCCGCGCCTGCACTAGGACTACCTGATGTTACCAAGCCCTTCCACTTATACGTGGATGTGAATAAGGGTGTCGCCAAGGCGGTAATAACTCAGAACTTAGGTCCCTGGCGGAGGCCAGTTGCCTACCTGTCAAAGAAGTTAGACCCAGTAGCTGCCGGGTGGCCCCCTTGTCTCCGAATGATTGCGGCCACGGCTCTGATGGTGCAAGATGCTGATAAACTTGTCATGGGGCAAGAATTGCGGGTCGTTACTCCACATGCCATCGAAGGTGTACTCAAACAGCCACCTAATCGATGGATGAGTAACGCCCGGCTCACCCACTACCAAGGACTACTACTAAATCCTCTCAGGATAATTTTCCTGCCCCCAACGACCTTAAACCCTGCCTCGCTGCTGCCCAACCCGGACCGGGACGCCCCACTCCATGACTGCACCGAGATACTAGCTCAGGTGCACGGAGTTCGAGAAGACCTGCAGGACCGCCCACTTCCTGACGCCGACCTCTTCTGGTTCACTGATGGGAGCAGCTTCATGCATCAAGGCCAGAGGTACGCTGGGGCGGCAGTAACTTCAGAGACTGAGGTAATCTGGGCGGAACCCCTGCCCCCGGGGACATCGGCCCAGAAGGCCGAACTGACAGCGCTCACCCAAGCTCTTACCTTAGGGGCAGGGAAAAAGCTGACAGTATATACAGACAGCCGATATGCTTTTGCAATGGCGCATATACATGGGGCCATTTACAGGGAGCGAGGGTTACTGACGGCTGAAGGAAAAGAGATAAAAAACAAGCAAGAGATCCTAGCCCTGCTAACAGCCCTATGGAGGCCAGAAAAATTAGCCATTGTACATTGCCCAGGGCATCAGAAACTAACTACTCCAACTGCTCAAGGCATCTTTCTGGCAGACCAGACTGCAAGGAATGTGGCGAAGGCTCCCAGCCAACTCCTTGCACTCCAGCTCCCTGACCCGGGCCCCCGGGACTTGCCATATTTCCCTGAATATTCAGAACAAGATCTCCAGTGGATTGACAAACTTCCCCTGAAACAAATCCAGAATGGGTGGTGGACTGATACTAATGACCAAACCATCCTACCAGAAAAATTAGGACAACAGGTGTTAGAACACATCCACCGAACCACCCACCTGGGGGCCCGGTGGATGATAGACCTGATCAGACGCTCCAAGCTCAAAATCAGACATATAGCTGAGACGGCCAGCAGTATCGTGACAAGTTGCAAAGTCTGCCAGCTTAACAACGCATACCCCCAATCTCAAGCTGCAACAGGAACAAGGCTCAGGGGAACCAGGCCCGGTATCTACTGGGAAGTAGATTTTACCGAACTAAAGCCAGGAAAGTACGGGTACCGGTACTTACTTGTCTTTGTAGATACTTTTTCAGGGTGGACTGAAGCATTCCCAACCAAAAGAGAAACTGCTCAGGTCGTAGCAAAGAAAATTCTGGAAGATATCCTTCCCAGGTATGGCTTCCCCATCCAGATAGGGTCAGATGATGGGCCCGCTTTCGTCGCTAAGGTAAGTCAGGACTTGGCTTCCATCCTTGGGGCAAATTGGAAACTACATTGCGCTTACAGGCCCCAGAGTTCAGGACAGGTAGAAAGGATGAATCGGACCTTAAAAGAGACCTTAACTAAATTGACTATAGAGACTGGCGCTAATTGGGTAGTCCTTCTCCCCTATGCTCTGTTCAGGGCCCGTAATACCCCTTACAAACTGGGCCTCACCCCTTATGAAATCATGTATGGCAGACCTCCACCCCTGGTTCCTAGCTTAAAAGATGACCTGCTTAAGTCTGAAACAGAAAATGTCTCTGAATTCTTATTTTCCTTACAAGCCTTACAGAAAATTCACCAAGAAATCTGGCCCAAGCTGAAAGAGCTATATGAGACCAGTCCCCCACCGACACCCAATCCGTACCAGCCGGGAGACTGGGTCCTGGTTAAGCGACAACGACAAGAGACCCTAGAGCCCAGGTGGAAAGGTTTAACACTGTACAACTCATGGTCCTCAGAGCCCAATACCAACCTGTAAACGCTGAAACAGAATCAGACTTATAAGACCCAAGATTGGCTCTAAAAAAATACCTGAAAAGAAAGTGGGGGAATGAAAAGAACCGTGCACATTCCTCAGCCCCGGGCTCAAAACAAACAAGCCCAGTACAAACACCACCAGGAAAGTCTCCGATAAGGGGACAGATGAGGGGACAGCCGTTCAAAGTTTTACTGAAAGAGCGGGAACCAAAAGAATTCCTTTGTTCCCCTGTAACTTTCAGGCTATAAAAAAGCAAACACTCGCATTGTTCGGGGCCCTCTTGTATGCTGTGGAATGGAGGGACCAGGTTCGAACTTGTAGTAAAGATCCTTGCCGCTTGGCTTTGATTCTGGACTCTGGTGGTCTTTTTTTGGGGAACTAACGGTCTGGGCATAACAGTTGCAGTGAGCTGAGAGTGTGCCACTGCACTCCAGCCTGGGTGACAGAGCAAGACTTCATCTCAAATATATATATATATATACACACACACACACACAAACACAGTGGTTAACTCTGAAGATGAGCTTCCCTGGACTTAGTAAAGCAAAATGACTGTGACCAACTCAAAATCCACCATTAAACTCTCCCAGCACCTGCTCTTTTGCTTTCTACCCCAAGCTCTTTGCCTCTGTGTTTCCATCGTAAGTCTGGAAAGAATTCGAAGACTCTGTGCTAAAGTGATTTGCTAAATATTATCAGAAAGGACTACAGAAAGATGCAGACAGGATGGCAGCGTGACCGACTCCTTTGAAGGTGGTTTAAGACTCTGCTGAACTGATGCTAAGAATAAGCCCTGGGATGTCAGAACCCCCAGGCAAAGCAGCTGGCAGATGACAACACCCGCTGAAACAGAGGGCAGAGCAAGAATTCTGCAGGCCAAGCACACTGCCGCAGGCTGGGAGAAGGGAGTGGAAACCGAATATTCCTCCTGCATAAAATTGCTTATTTTTGTTTGTTCCTCAGCCCAGCTGAGATCTTGGAGAAGTAGCAACAGGAAATGGAAAGAAAGCAAAAACAAACTGCAAATTCAATTGCACTGCTTTTTTAAAAAAGAACAAGTGAGACATCTTCAGCAGCAAGAAAACCTTGTTTCCTTTCTTGGAGGGCTTAACTAAATTCTTCTGGGGATGTCCCAGGATCAACAAGCACAGGACATTCCTAGATTGTGAGTTTTCCATGTACAGGAGGCCCTGGTGCCTTCGTGCCCATCAGCAGCAAGGGAGACTTCCCAGGGAGGCCCGGTGAAGTTGCTGGAGGTGGCTGACGATTTCCAGGGCCTTGAGGAATGTCCCTTGGCTGTCCTCAGGTCACACCACTGATCCTGGGACCATGGCAGCTTCGGAGAGCTGAGCTGAGCTGTTGCAAAATGCTTTCTGCTTTAATTACCTCTCATTCATTTCTGGGCCCTGAGAAGGATACAGTAGTCCGGGAAGTGTCAGCTCTCCCTGCCAGGGGTGGGACTTCTTTCTCATGTCTGCCTCTTGGCTTGTTCTCAAACCGTGGCTTCAGGAGGGCCTTGGCTCTTGGCAAATGCCGGAGGCTTTACAGTTTGAGAAAGAATTAGAATTTTGAAGAGGAGCTCAGAGAGGAAGGTCGTTCTAGGATGCACTTTGCAGAATAACCAGGCAGTGAAAAGGTGAAATTGGCTGTGTATGACACAGGCCACTGCAGGGAATGTGCCCCTCTACTATGTGAAATTAGCTCTGATATCCAGAGAATCTTTTAGGACCTTTAAAATCACCGTTGTCAACACACTTGTCAGATTTTTGCATCTCCTTGTTTCAAACTGTTTTAGAATGAGGTCGGGGACAGGGGTGTGATCACCGTCCTGCTCCACTTCAGATATGTTGGTGAAAACACTAGGAACCACTCTTCATGGAGCTCCTACTGTGTGCAGGACCCTGTTCTCAACAGTTTAAACCAGGGCCATCTTCCTCCTCATCAACACCTTTCCTCTCCCACTCAGCAGCCTCAGGGTCTCAGCCCCTAGTGTGTAGCTAGTGTGCATACGCTAGTGTTCACCCTACATGATGCTTCTCTTTGGAAGACTTAAACCACCAACCCAAGCGAAATTAGGCCCCCTCCACTGCTATAGTCTTCTTCCCTTTTCTAAAATAGCATTTGTCACAATAGGGCATGATGATGTGTCTGGCTATTTGGTTAATGCTTGCCTTTCTCCCTCAACTGTTCAACCCACGAAAACAGGACCGTGTGTTTTTTTTTTTTTTTTTTTTTTTTTTTTTTTTTTTTGAGACAGGGTTTCACCCTTCTCACCCAAGCTGAGAGCAGTGGTGAGATTTCAGCTCACTGCCATCATCCAAGCTGAGTGCAGTGGTGAGATCTCAGCTCACTGCCAACTCCACCTACCAGGTTCAAGTGATTCTCCTTGTCATAGCCTCCCAAGTAGCTGAGATTACAGGCATAAGTCACCATGTCCAGATAATTTTGTATTTTTAGTAGAGACAGGGTTTCACCTTGTTAGCCAGGATGGTCCCTATCTCCTGACCTCGTGATCCACCCGTCTCAGCCTCCCAAAGTGCTGGGATTACAGGCGTGAACCACAACGCCCAGCATTAGTTTAGTTTTTCAGGGACAGGGTTTCACTCTGTTACCCAGGCTGGAGTGCAGTGGTGCAATCATAGCTCACTGCAGCCTTGAACTCTTGGGCTCAAACCTAGGCTCAAGGGATCCTCTCGCCTCAGCTTCTCAAGTACCTGGAAATATATGAATGCACACCATGCCCAGCTTACATTTATTTGTTTAAAAGACAAGAAAGAGGCCAGGCACAGTGGCTCACACCCATAATCCCAGCATTTTGGGAGGGAGGCTGAGGCAGGAGGATGGCTTGAGCCCAGAATTTGGAGACCAGCCTGGGAAACATAGCAAGGCCTCATCTCTAATTTTAAACAAAAAAAGCAAGAAAGATGATATGATACCACATCAAATCATTTCCTTTACTAGGAAAAGGGCAAAAACAAGGCACAGTGTCAGTTAAGAATCCCTCCTTAGAGAAGCATGAAAAGTCTTCCCCAAATCTGGTAAATCCAGGAACAACTGACTGTCAAGCTGATGGTGCATTCTAGGTTAGGATGGTTTGGACCAGGTTGTACTTTGTTCCCAAAGAATTCAAAGAAAAGTTTGTTTGTTTGTTTGTTTAATCTGCTTAACATAGTAAAATCTTTCTTTGCAGTATCATACAAAGTTGGCATTACGTATGCACTGTTGAAGAAAACATAGTTAATTTTTTTTCAAAGAATGTACTCCAAAACCATTTAATTAGTAAAAATGTTTAATAATGACTTGACTTTTTTTTTTTTTTTTTTTTGAGACGGAGTCTGGCTCTGTTGCCCAGGCTGGAGTGCAGTGGCCTGACCTCTGCATACTGCAAGCTTCACCTCCCGGGTTCATGCCATTCTCCTGCCTCAGCCTCTGGAGTAGCTGGGACTACAGGTGTCCACCACAACACCCGGCTAATTTTTTGTATTTTTAGTAGAGACAGGGTTTCACCGTGTGAACCAGGATGGTCTCAATCTCCTGACCTCGTGATCCACCTGCCTTGGCCTCCCAAAGTGCTGGGATTACAGGCAGGAGCCACCGCGCCTGGCCCTTTCAGTACATTTTCTAAGAAGTTGGTCATGAGTTCAGATGTCTGCCTCAAAGAGATACTTGTGGTTTCCATTAAAGAACCCACCTTCCCTTTCTACAGGAGTATTTCTGGGAGATATGGGCCTGGAGGTTGGAATCTATCCTGGTTGTACTTTGCTATACTGAAGTAAGGAGTAAACCTACAAATACATTCATATTGAAGTGTACAAAGGGGGCTCTACAATAGGTAGGAATTCTATTTAGTTTTGTTGGGTAACAAATCCTTTGAGAAACAAATAACAGCTCACCTACAAAACTGGTGATCTGTATAAGTTGGGATTTTTCATGGATCAGTTTTGCTTGGATTTAACTGTATAATCACAAATATATTTATACCTAGAGAGAGAGAAAGAGTGTCTGTTGAAACTGTATCATCTTAACGTGTCTATAAAAGGCAATACCTGGAAGGTGGTGGATGCCACACAGGTTAAGCTGTCTTCCCTCTGGGAGGCAGGCTTCTGGGAACTACACATTTGGTAATCTTGCCCATAAAATGCCAATTGGACACTTATTGTAGAATGCCGAGGGCACTGTAGATTCAGTTAGTCCCCATCACAGGCATAGATGGTGCGGTTTTGCAGGAGTTTGGTTAGGTAACCTAGAAAATATTCAGTCGGGTTACAAGAGGCCCAGGAACCCACCACTCCTCCTTGGGTTTGGGGACAGGAGGACGTTGGTTCCCCTGGGGAAGGACTGTTAACAACATGTGGGGTAGGGCCTCCCTAGCAGCTCTGGTGCAGAGGTCACAAATCCAGGCCCAGAGGTGGGGCACAGGAGCCAATGTCAGCTTTCATGTTGATATGGAAGGGGGGCAGGGGAGTGCTGGGTAGAGAAGGGTGGGGACCCTGGCAAGGGCTCTGCCCTTGGGCTTGTGCCCTTGGACCTTAGTGAGAACAGGCACTCCTGTTTCCATGTCCAAATGTTGCATTTTCCAAGACTACTCTGTCCTGCTATGACCCCCATCCTGTGCCCATAAAAAACCCAAGACCCTAGTGGGCATAGACACAAGTGGCTGGACATCGAGAGGAGCAGAGAAGCAGAAGAGCACACCGACAGACATCAGCAGATGCTGGCAGGCTTTTGACAGTGGGGAGATGTGGAATTCAGTTGGGGGTGGTCGGTGGAGAGTCTGGTTACTAGGCAGCCCGACTCTAGGGGAAGACCACCTTCTCACTCCATCCCCCTTCTGGCTCCTCATCCATCTGAGAGCCACCTCCTCCGCTCTATAAAATCTTGCATTCATTCTCCAAGTCCACGTGTGATCTGATTTTTCAAGTACACTAGGGCAAGAACCCGGGATACAGAAAGCCCTCTGTCTTTGTGATAACGCAGAGGGCCTAATTGCGCTGATTAACACAAGCCACCTGCAGATGGCAAAACTGAAGGAGACCATGTACCACATGCCCACTGGGGCTTTGGGAGCTGTAAACACCCAATTCCACAAGCTGCTGTGGGGCCAGAGCCCAGAAACGCTCCCCACGACCTGCCCGTCTGCACGCTCCCTCTAGGGGTTTGAGCAGCAGGGTACTGAGAAGCGAACCATGCCCCTGTAGCATGCCCTGCAAGGGGGATAAGGGTACTCCTCCTGTTTCAATATCTGGGTCAGAAACCTTGGTCTGGGATGGCCCACTGAATGGTTTGGAGGTCTCTTTCCCCTTCAGGAAGCACTAAGGTATTGGCCAGGAGCCAAGAAGTCCTGAAGCACCTTTATAAACCAGGAAAAAAAAATTGGGGTGAGTATCCCCTGGACGTGTGGATGCCCATCCTGAGGGAGGCTTTCATTTGCTCATCTCCCACTAGTGAGGCCATGCCTTATTGGGATGAGATGGTGCAGTTTCATTTCAAGAAATCTCTTGGCTCTGTCTTGGTGCCGGAGAGGAAAGACAGGCAGGGTGCCCTGTGCAGAGGGGTGATGGTGGGGTTCTGCTGTGGGTTGAATGGTGTCCTCTCAAATTCATGTTCATCAATGTGGGGAAAAGAAAGAGAGATCAGATTGTTACTGTGTCTGTAGAAAGTAGAAATAAGAGACTCCATTTTGTTCTGTACTAAGAAAAATTCTTCTGCCTTGAGATGCTGTTAATCTGTAACCCTACCCCCAACACTGTGCTCTCTGAGACATGTGCTGTGTCAACTCAGGGTTAAATGGATTAAGGGCTGTGCAGGGTGTGCTTTGTTAAACAAATGCTTGAAGGCAGCATGCTAGTTAAGAGTCATCACCACTCCCTAATCTCAAGTACCCAGAGACACAAAACACTGCTGAAGGCCACAGGGACCTCTGCCTGGGAAAGCCAGGTATTGTCCAAGGTTTCTCCCCATGTGATAGCCTGAGATATGGCCTCCTGGGAAGGGAAAGACCTCACTGTCCACCAGCCTGACACCCATAAATCATCTGTGCTGAGGAGGATTACTGAAAGAGGAAGGCCTCTTTGCAGTTGAGATAAGAGGAAGGCATCTGTCTCCTGCTTGTCCCTGGGCAATGGAGCCTCTTGGTGTCAAGCCCGATTGTATATTCCTTCTACTGAGATAAGGGAAAACCACCTTAGGGCTGGAGGTGGGACATGCTGGCAGCAATACTGCTCTTTAATGGATTAAGATGTTTATGTGTATGCACATCAAAAGCACAGCACTTAATTCTTTACCTTGTTTAAGATGCAGAGAGCTTTGTTCACCTGTTTTCCTACTGACCTTCACTCCGCTATTACCCTATTGTCCTGCCAAATCCCCCTCTCCAGAAACGCCTGATAATTGTCAATAAATACTAAGGGAACTCAGAGGCTGGTGGTGGCATGACCGGCATGGGTCCTCCATATGCTGAACGACCGTCCCCTGGGCCCTATTTTCTTTCTCTATACTTTGTCTCTGTGTCTCTTTCTTTTCCAGGTCTCTCATTCCACCTAACGAGAAACGCCTACAGGTGTGGAGGGGCAACCCACCCCTTCAATCAGGAACCTCAGAATGTAACATTTGGAAATTGGGTGGTTGCAGATGTAACGAATTAACTTGGCGACATACTGGAGTAAGGTGGGCCCTTCACACCATATGACTGGTATCCTTATAAGAAGAAAAGAAGAGACTCAGAGGGAAGACAGCTGTGTGCAGCTGGAATGGTGCATCTGAAGCCAAGGAATGCCGTGCATTGCCGGCCACCACCCAAAACTGGAAAAGGTCAGGAAGGATTCTTCCCTAGAACCTTCAAAGGCAGTACAGCCCTGCCAACACCTGCATTCGGACTCTGGCCTCCAGAACTGTGAGAGGATGAATTTCTGTTGTTTTCAGCCACCCAAGCTTAGGAAATGGGTTGCAGCAGACTGGGAATAAGACAGGCAGCCACTCAGCCTCCGTGGAATTCCCAGGCAGCTTGCAGGACCCAGAGTGGCCCTGAGCTCTGAGAAGGTCTGAGGCCCAGCAGGCACAGGGGCCTAAACTATTTCTCGGCAAGGAGGAAGGAAGTTTCATCCAGAACGTAGAACCCCTTCCTCCTTCTCACACCTCACCAGGTCACAGCGAGGTGGCTGGGAGGAGAGCCAGGAAGTTTTCACTGAGGTGTGTGGGAGACAGCTTGGCAGCCCTTGGCCTCTGAAGGGAGGAGGTGGTGTGAAGGAGGGCAGCTTCAGAACTTCCCAGTTCCCACTTGATGACATGCGTGTAAAGCATTCCTCTTTAGGTTTCAAAATCCTCTCAGAAATATAATTCTCAGAAAATCCAGGCATCCAATCCAGCTCCCTGGCATTCCCTGAAATCTGAAGTCAAAGGGGCTGAGCCAGCCTGCCCTGGGTGTCAGGCCTCTGAGCCCAAGCTAAGCCCTCATATCCCCTGTGACCTGCACGTACACATCCAGATGGCCGTACACATCCAGATGGCCGGTTCCTGCCTTAACTGATGACATTCCTCCACAAAACAAGTGAAAATGGTCTGTTCCTGCCTTAACTGATGACATTCTCTTGTGAAATTCCTTCTCCTGGCTCATCCTGGCTCAAAACCTCCCCCACTGAGTACCTCGTGACCCCCACTCTGCCTGCCAGAGAACAATCCCCCTTTGACTGTAATTTTCCTTTGCCTACCCAAATCCTATAAAACGGCCCCACCGCTATCTCCCTTTGCTGACTCTCTTTCAGACTCAGCCCACCTGCACCCAGGTGAAATAAACAACCATGTTGCTCACACAAAGCCTGTTTGGTGGTCTCTTCACATGGACGCACATGAAATTTGGTGCCGTGACTCGGATCGGGGGACCTCCCTTGGGAGATCAATCCCATGTCCTCCTGTTCTTTGCTCCATGAAAAAGATCCACCTACAACCTCAGGTCCTCAGACCCAGCAGCCCAAGGAACATCTCACCAATTTTAAATCCGGTAAGCAGCCTCTTCTTACTCTCTTCTCCAACCTCTCTCTGTACATCAACTACTTTCTCCTTTCCAGTCTTCAATCTCTCCCTTCTCTTAATTTCAATTCCTTTCATTTTCTGGTAGAGACAAAGGAGACACGTTTTATCCATGGACCCAAAACTCTGGCACCGGTCATGGACTGAGATGGCAGATTTTCCTTGGTGTTTAATCATTGCAGGGACGCCTCTCATTATTCAACCACGTTTCAAAGGTGTCAGACCACCCAGGGACGCCTGCCTTGGTCCTTCACCCTTAGCGGCAAGTCCCGCTTTTCTGAGGGAGGGACAAGTACCCTAAACCCTTCTCTCCATGTCTCTACCCCTTCTCCACCTTTCAGGGGGGCAAGAAACCCCCAACCCCTTCTCCTTCACCCTTAGTGGCAAGTCCCACTTTTTTGGGGGAGGTACAAGTACCCCAAACTCGTATCTCTGCACCTTAATCCCTTATTTCTGCGCCCCGACCCCTTTTCTCTGTGCCACAATCCCTTATTTCCATGCCTGTACCTCGTATCTCTGCGCCCTGACCCCTTTCCCACTTTTCTGTAGGGTAAGAACCCCTGAATCCCTTCCCTCCACGTCTCTACTCTCTCTTTTCTCTGGGCTTTCTTCCTACACTATGGGCAACCTTCCACCCTCCATTCTTCCTTCTTCTCCCTTAGCCTGTATTTTTAAGAACTTAAAACCTCTTCAACTCTCACCTGACCTAAAATCTAAACATCTTACTTTCTTCTACAATGCTGCTTGACTCCAATGCAAACTCAAAAGTAGTTCCAAATAGCCAGAAAATGGCACTTTCAATTTTTCCATCCTGTAAGATCTAAATAGTTATTGCCGTAAAATAGGCAAACGGTCTGAGGTGCCTGACTTCCAGACATTCTTTTACACATCAGTCCCTTCCTAGTCTCTGTGCCCAAAGCAACTCGTCCCAAATCTTCCTCCTTTCCCTCCCGCCTGTCCCCTCAGTCCCAAACCCAAGCATTGCTGAGTCTTTCTAATCTTCTTTTTCTACAGACCCATCTGACCTCTCCCCTCCTCCCCAGGCTGCTCCTCGCCAGGCCGAGCTAGGTCCCAATTCTTCCTCAGCCTCCACTCCTCCACCCTATAATCCTTTTTTCGCCTCCCCTCCTCACCCCGGGTCCGGCTTACAGTTTCATTTCATGACTAGCCCTCCCCAACCTGCCCAGCAATTTACTCTTAAACAGGTGCCTGGAGCTAAAGGCATAGTCACGGTTAATGCTTTTTCTTTATCCCTAATCAGATAGCATTTAGCCTCTTTTTCATCAAATATAAAAATCCAGCCCAGTTCATGGCTTGTTCGGCAGCAACCCTGAGACACTTTGCAGCCCTAGACCCTAAAAAGTCCAAAGGCCATTTTATTCTCAATATACATTTTATTTCCCAATCTACTCCCGACATTAAATAAAACTCCAAAAACTAAATTCTGGTCCTCAAACCCCACAACAGGATTTAATTAACCTCGCCTTCAAGGTGTACAACAATAGAAAAAAGTTGTAATTCCTTACCTCCACTGTGAGACAAATCCCAGCCACATCTCCAGCACACAAGAACTTCCAAACGCCTGAACCACAGCGGCCAGGCGTTCCTCCAGAACGTCTTCCCCCAGGAGCTTGCTACAAGTGTCAGAAATCTGGCCACCAGGCCAAGGAATGCCTGCAGCCCAGGATTCCTCCTAAGCCACGTCCCATCTGTGCGGGACCCCACTGGAAATTGGACTGTTCAACTCACCTGGCAGCCACTCCAGAGCCCCTGGAACTCTGGCCCAAGCTTCTCTGACTGACCCCTTCTCAGCTTAGTGGCTGAAGACTGACGCTGCCTAATTACCTCGGAAGCCCCGTAGACCATCATGGATGCCGAGCTTTAGGTAACTCTCACAGTGGAAGATAAGCCCATCCCCTTCTTAATCAATACGGAGGCTACCCACTCCACACTACCTTCTTTTCAAGGGCCCGTTTCCCTTGCCTCCATAACTGTTGTGGGTATTGATGGCCAGGCTTCTAAACCTCTTAAAACTCCCCAACTCTGGTGCCAACTTAGACAATACTCTTTTAAACACTCCTTTTTAGTTATCCCCACCTGCCCAGTTCCCTTATTTGGCCGAGACACTGTAACTAAATTATCTGCTTCCCTGACTATTCCTGGGTACAGCCGCACCTCATTGCCACATTTTCCCCCAGTTCAAAGCCTCCTTCACATCCTCCTCTTGTATTACCCCACCTTAACCCACAAGTATAGGATACCTCTACTCCCTCCTTGGCGACCGATCATGCACCTCTTATCATCTCATTAAAACCTAATCACCCTTACCCCACTCAACGCCAATATCCCATCCCGCAGCATGCTTTAAAAACGTTAAAGCCTGTTATCACTCGCCTGCTACAGCATGGCCTTTTAAAGCCTATAAGCTCTCCCTACAATTCCCCCAGTTTACCTGTCCTAAAACCAGACAAGCCTTACAAGTTAGTTCAGGATCTGCGCCCTATCAACCAAATTGTTTTGCCTATCCACCCTGTGGTGCCAAACACATATACTCTCCTATCCTCAATACCTAACTCCACAATCCATTATTCTGTTCTGGATCTCAAACACGCTTTCTTTACTATTCTTTTGCAACCGTCATCCCAGCCTCTCTTCGTTTTCACTTGGACTGACCCTGACACCCATCAGGATCAGCAAATTACCTGGGCTGTACTGCCGCAAGCCTTCACAGACAGCCCCCATTACTTCAGTCAAGCCCAAATTTCATCCCCATCTGTTACCTATCTCAGCATAATTCTCATAAAAACACACGTGCTCTCCCTGCTGATCGTGTCTGATTAATCTCCCAAACCTCAATCCCTTACAAAACAACAACTCCTTTCCTTACTAGGCATGGTTAGTGCGGTCAGAATTCTTACACAAGGGCCAGGACCACACCTTGTAGCCTTTCTGTCCAAACAACTTGACCTTACTGTTTTAGGCTGGCCATCCATCATGTCTCTGTGCAGCGGCTGCTGCCGCCCTAATACTTTTAGAGGCCCTAAAAATCACAAACTATGCTCAACTCACTCTCCACATTTCTCATAACTTCCAAAATCTATTTTCTTCCTCATACCTGATGCATATACTTTCTGGCGCCCCGGCTCCTTCAGCTGTACTCACTCTTTGTTAAGTCCCACAATTACCATTGTTCCTGGCCGGGACTTCAGTCTAGCCTCCCACATTATTCCTGATACCACACATGACCTCCATGACTGCATCTCTCTGATCCACCTGATGTTCACCCCATTTCCCCACATTTCCTTCTTTCCTGTTCCTCACCCTGATCACGCTTGATTTATTGATGGCAGTTCCACCAGGCCTAATCGCCACACACCAGCAAATGCAGGCTAAGCTATAGTACAAGCCACTAGCCCACCTCTTAAAACCTCTCGTTTCTTTTCCATCGTGGAAATCTATCCTCAAAGAAATAACTTCTCAGTGTTCCATCAGCTATTCTACTATTCCTCAGGGATTATTCAGGCCCCCTCCTTTCCCTACACATCAAGCTCAGGGATTTGCCCCCACCCAGGACTGGTAAATTAGCTTTACTCAACATGCTCCAAGTCAGATAACTAAAATACCTCTTGGTCTAGGTAGACACTTTCACTGGATAGGTACAGGCCTTTCCTACAGGATCTGAGAAGGCCACCACAGTCATTTCTTCCCTTCTGTGGGACGTAATTCCTCAGTTTAGCCTTCCCACCTCTATACGGTCTGATAACAGACCAGCTTTTATTAGTCAAATCAGCCAAGCAGTTTTTCAGGCTCTCAGTATTCAGTGAATCTGTCTTCAGGAAAAGTAGAACGGACTAAAGGTCTTTTAAAAACACACCTCACCAAGCTCAGTCAGCAACTTAAAAAGGACTGGACAATACTTTTACCACTTTCCCTTCTCAGAAGTCAGACCTGTCCTCAGAATGCTACAAAATACAGCCCATTGGAGCTCCTGTATAGATGTTCCTTTTTATTAGGCCCCAGTCTCATTTCAGACACCAGACCAACTTAGACTGTGCCCCAGAAAAACTTGTCATCCCTACTATCTTCTGTCTAGTCATACTCCTATTCACCGTTCTCAACTACTCATACATGCCCTGCTCTTGTTTACACTGCCGGTTTACACTGTTTCTCCAAGCCATCACAGCTGATATCTCCTGGTGCTATCCCCAAACTGCCACCCTTAACTCTTGAAGTAAATAAATAATCTTTGCTGACAGGACTATGCTGAATCTCCGTAGGCACTCTAATTAGATGTCCTAGGTCCTCCCAATTCTTATACCTTTAATACCTGTTTATCTCCTTCTCTTATTCCATTTAGTTTTTCAATCCATACAAAACTGTATCCAGGCCATCACCAATAATTCTAAATGACAAACGTTCCTTCTAACAACCCCACAATATCACCCCTCACCACAAAATCTGCCTTCAGCTGAATCTCTCCCACTCTAGGTTCCCACGCCGCCCCTAATCCCGCTCGAAGCAGCCCTGGGAAACATCGTCCATTATCTTTCCATACCATCTCCAAAAATGTTCGCTGTCCCAACACTTTACCACTATTTCGTTTTATTTTTCTTATTAATATAAGAAGACAGGAATGTCAGGCCTCTGAGCCCAAGCTAAGCCATCATATCCCCTGTGACCTGCACGTACACATCCAGATGGCCCATTCCTGCCTTAACTGAGGGCATTCCACCACAAAAGAAGTGAAAATGGCCTGTTCCTGCCTTAACTGATGACATTGTCTTGTGAAATTCCTTCTCCTGGCTCATCCTGGATCAAAACCTCCCCCACTGAGTACATTGTGACCCCACACTGCCTGCCAGAGAACAACCCCCCTTTGACTGTAATTTTCCTTTACCTTCCCAAATCCTATAAAACGGCCCCACCGCTATCTCCCTTTACTGACTCTCTTTTCAGACTCAGCCCGCCTGCACCCAGGTGAAATAAACAGCCATGTTGCTCACACAAAGCCTGTTTGGTGGTCTCTTCACACGGACGTGCATGAAACTGGGGTCCTCATGCCCACCAGTCCAGAGTGCTCTCTAGAGGAAGGGTACAGACACTTCCTGGCTCGCTCATCCAGACATTAGCTGTCTTGCTGAAAGGCCTTTTTTCACCCTTGAAAACCACTGGAAGAATGGCCAAGAACCCAGCTATCCTGAGTAAGTTCACTTAGAGTAGCAAAATCTAACATGAGAGGCAAAATGGACATTGGCACCAGGAGAGTGGGTCAGAATCCTGCCCCTTGGAACTACATCATCGCTTGTACAGTGCACCCCCCAGGCACCAAGAGACCAGGCCAAGACCCTTCAGTGGCCCTGGGCCTCTGGTCAGTGTCTTCCCGCCTGGCACACAGGCAGGCCCTCATAAAACAATGAGTACTGAAAGTTCTAGCCTTCTTGGTGGGTTCTCAGCACCCCGTCGTGAGCCACACCCTTCCCCAGGGAAATCAGGATCACCCTGATGCTACCCCTAGGCCAGTGCCCCTTCTGAAGTGCCCCAGGCTGGCACCCCTATACTTAGATCTCTTCAGCCTCCTCATGAAAACCTTCTTGTCCATCAGCCCAGCCGTCCCGACACTGTGTTAAATGAGCAGCTGACCACACGTCAAATCAATTTTCAGAGTTTGCCTTTGGTTTAATATTGACGGCTCATCCAAAAGATCTTGTCACTATAGCTAGAGGAAAAAATGACAAGGCTCTGGAGAAGCAGAGCCACAACATGGAAGATACCTGGGTCCCAGGTTCAGGAGGAGAGGAGCTGCCTGCTCCAGACTGTCACATGAGTGGGAATGAATCTTTTTCTACGTTTAGACAATTACCTTTCTTCACTGTCACATAGTCTATCCCCACTAAACAGAACTTGACCTCCACCAGACCGTTTACATCAAGACCTGTATGTGCAGTGCAGTGGCCTGAGCCTCCAATCCATGCCCCACCTATCCAACCGGCCTTGCCATATTCTTACTCTGAGAGTGGTATTCTGGGGACAGAAGCTCAGTGCATAGAATTGACTAATGCCAGATCCTTCAGGCGCATTGCACTTTGAAGTCTGTCCTAGCACATTCCAAGTACAAAGAAGACACTTCAGCAGTACAACCTGGCCTACACTCAGTTCAATTCCTTCTTCAAAAACATAGGCCCGGCCAGGTGTGGTGGCTCACATCTGTAATCCCAACACTTTGGGAGGCTGAGGCGGATGGATCACCTGAGGTCAGGAGTTCGAGACCAGCCTGGCCAACATGGTGAAATTCCATCTCTACTAAAAATGCAAAAAATTAGCCGGGTGTGGTGGCACGCCCCTGTAATTCCAGCTACGCTGGAGGCTGAGGTGGGGGAATTGCTTGAACCCTGGAGGTGGAGGCTGCAGTGAGATGAGATTGTGCCACTGCACTCCAGCTGGAGAAACAGAGCAAAACCCCATCTTAAACAACAACAACAACAACAACAAAAAGCAAAGAAACCTAGGCCCACATCCAGACAATGGAATGTTATTTAGCACTAAAATGAAACGAGCTATCAAATGACAAAAAGACATGGAGAAACCTTAAATGCATATTCCTAAGCGAACGAAGCCCATCTGAAAAGGCTGCACACTGTATGATTCCAATTATGACATTCTGGATAGAGCAAAACTATGGAGACAGCGAAAATATCCACGGTTGCCCGAGGTCAGCAGAAAGGAGGAATGAATTGGTGAAAGACAGAGGATTTTTAGGGCAGTGAAACTACTCTGCGTGATACTACAATGGTGGATCCACGTCATTGCCCATATGTACAAACCCATGCAATGTACAACACCGAGAGTGATCCCTCATGTAAACTATGGACTCTGGGTGATAGTGATGTGTCAATGTAGGTTTATCGATTATGACAAATATCCCACTCAGGTTTGATATTGCTAGTGGGGAAGCTGCGCGTGTGTGTGTGTGTGGCAGGTGGGAGTAGAGGTTGATGAAAACTCTGCACTTTCTGCTCCATTTTTCTTTCTTTCTTTTCTCTTTCTTTCCTTTTCCCTTCCTTCTTTTCTTCTTCTTTCCTTCCGTCCTTCCTTCCTTTCTTCCCTCCCTCCCTCCTTTCTTTCTTTCTCTCTCTCCTTTCTGTTTTTCTTTCCTTTTCACCCAGGCTGGAATACAGTGGTAAGATCTCAGCGCACTGCAACCTCTACCTCCCAGGTTCAAGCAATACTCCTGCCTCAGCCTTCCAAGTAGCTAGGATTACAGACATGCACCACCCTGCCTGGCTAATTTTTTGTATTTTTAGTAGAGACGGGGTTTCATCATGTTGGTCAGGCTGGTCTCGAACTCCTGACCTCATGATCTGCCCGCCTCGGCCTCTCAAAGTGTTGGGATTACACGTGAGAGCCACAGCACCTGGCCTCTGCTCCATTTTTCTATGAACCTAGAACTTCTCTAACACATTAAGTCTATTTAAAAGGGAAAAAAAAAATCCCTATACCCAGGATAGCATTACCTTTGGGAGGAGAGGAGCTAGAGTAAGGGAGGGGAGAATGAGGAGCTCAGGCGAGTTGGCCATGCCCTGTTCCTTGATCTGCATGGTGTGCATGTGTTTTACTTTGTGAAAGCTCACCCAGTTATCCACTTTGGATATGTAAACAAAAATGTTGAAGAAAACTTCACCTGCAGTTATCTGACCTACACTTTTAAACAATAAAGAAAGCCTAGGCACACGGAGCCTTGGGTAACTCATGGAGCAAGGGGGTGTGGAATGCCTTCTGTAGCCAGCCTCAGTCCCACAAGGATGGGCTGCTGGGTGACAGCAGGACAGGCTCATGAGGACCAGCCATCGCCCAAATTCTCTGGTCCTCCAGGCTGCCTGCCCATGTCTGAAGCTGTTTGGTCTACAGTGCCAAAAGATCAAGAAGAAGGACAGTTAGAACAACCGCATGGTTTCAGCAACATGGAGGCCCTCAAGAACCATATTGAAACCATATGGAATGGGGTGTGGGACAGAAGCATGTTTGGAAAAGGTTGAAAAGTGAGTGGAAGGGCCAGGTGCGGTGGCTCATGCTTGTAATCCCAGCACTTTGGGAGGCTGAGGCAGGCAGATCACCTGAGATCGAGAGTTCAAGACCAGCCTGACTAACATGGAAAACCCCCGTCTCTGCTAAAAATACAAAATTAGCCTGACGTGGTGGCAGGTGCTTGTAATCCCAGTTACTCAGGAGGCTGAAGCAGCTGAATGACTTGAATCAGGGAGGCAGAGTTTGCAGTGAGCTGAGACTGCGCCATTGTATGGCAGCCTGGGCAACAAGAGATAATCTCCACCTCAAAAAAAAAAAAGAAGAAGAAGAAGAAAAAGAAAAAAGAAAAGTGAGTGGGAGGTAAGAAAGTCAAAGATGGTTCATGTAGTAGGCAGAATAACCGCCCCCAGAGATGTCCACAGGCCTTAATCCCCAGGCAGTGATTATGTTACCAGACATTCATGGTAAAAGGGACTTGGCAGATGTGATTAAGTTCAGGATTTTGAGTAGGGAAGATTATCCTGGATTATCTGGAAGGGGTTTATATAATCACAAGGGTGCTTAAAAGGAAGAAGGTGGCTGAGTGCAGTGGCTCACACCTGTAATCCCAGCACCTTGGGAGGCCAAGTTGGGTGGATCACCTGAGGTCAGAAGTTCGAGACCAGCCTAGCCAACATGGTGAAATCCCATCTCTACTAAAAATATGAAAATTAGCCAGGCATGGTGGTGCATGCCTGTAATCCCAGCTACTTGGGAGGCTGAGGCAGGAGAACCGCTTGAACCCAGGAGGTGGAGGTTGCAGTGAACCGAGATTGCACCATTGCACTCCAGCCTGGGCAACAAGAGAAAAACTCCATCTCATAAAAAAAGGAGGAAGACAAGAGAGTCAGAGTCAGACAGTCAGAAAAAGGAGTTGTGACAACAGAACCAGCAGCTGGAATGATGAAGCCATGAGTCCAAGAATGTAGGCAGTCTTTAGAAACGGGAAAAGGCAAGGACAAAGATTTTGCCTTGAAACCTCCAAAAGGAATGCAGCCATGCAGAAATCTTCATTGCAAACATCTAACTACTAGAACTGTAAGAAAATAAATGTGTGCTGTTTTAAGCCACTGAGTTTGTGGCAATTTGTTACAGAAGCAATAGGAATACTAGTACAGTTTGTATAGATGACTGTGGCAACAGTGTGGTGAAGATGAGAGAAACAGAGCTGTGCCGGGCGCAGTGGCTCACGCCTGTAATCCCAAAACTTTGGGAGGCTGAGGTGGGCAAATCATGAGGTCAGGAGATCGAGACCATACTGGCTAACACGGTGAAACCCCATCTCTACTAAAAATACAAAAAATTAGCCGGGCGTGGTGGCGGACGCCGGGAGGCTGCGGCAGGAGAATGGCGTGAACCTCGAAGGTGGAGTTGCAGTGAGCTGAGATCACACCACTGCATTCCAGCCTGGGCGAAAGAGCAAGACTCCATCTCAAAAAAAAAAATAAAAAGAGAGAAACATAGCTGTAAGAAGTGATGTTCAGGGAGAGATTTTTAAATAATTATGATTGAGTTAAAGTTGAAAGAGGCTTGTGTATATATGTATGTGTATAGATAAATACGTATGCAGATGACCCTTAGATCATAAGTATTCGATTTCTTTCTTTTTTTTTTTTTTTTTTTACCCCCGAGACGGAGTCTCCCTTTGTCACCCAGGCTGGAGTACTGTGGCGCGATTTCTGTTGACTGCAACCTCCACCTTCCTGGTCCAAGCAGTTCTCCTGCCTCAGCCTCCAGAGTAGCTGGGATTACAGGTGCCCGTACCATGCCCGGCTAATTTTTGTTTTTGGCCAGGCTGGTCTGGAACTCCTGACCTCAAGTGATCCACCCACCTCAGCCTCCCAAAATGCTGGGATTAGAGGTGTGAGCCACTGCGCCAGGCTCATATGTATTAGATTTCTTATTGTGGGTTATGGTCCGACAAGTTTGAAGGGGGATATTGTCAAGAGACTGCTCAAAATGATGAACCGCGGGCCCCAAGCTAATTATAAGAAAGGAAATGAGCACAGAAGAGGCGAGGGGCCCAAGGGATCAGAGATCCTGATGAGGACCAGCAAGGTCAGAGTGAGGGAATCACACAGCAGGCTGGAAAGGCAGGAGGCTGTGCCCACGATTTGTTTGAGGAATGATTTCAAGGTGGATTTGCAGGTTATGGAAACGTCCAGGAGTGGCCATGGAAAGAGGTAGAAGAGGTTGGTGCAGAAGGTTGCTGGAAACAAGGATGCCAGGACTGAGAGTGAAGATGCCTTGTGGACCAGGTGTCTCCCAGGATGAAGGTAGGAAGTGGGGTGGAGCAGGAGCCAGCTGCCAAGGTTGTCCTTAAACAAAAGGCAGTTGACAGATGAGCTGCTCCCAATCTCACGCCCTTTCGGGCATGCTCCTTTCCCGGTAGGCAAGCTCATGCATTCCAGTGTGCTGGGCAGTCAGGCCACTGAACTTCCCACACCTTGGTTTCTTGGCTGCTTGACGAGAGATCCTTTTTAAAGAACAACAACTAATGCAGCTATTTATTAATGATTCCCTCCGGGTCAAATTAGCCATCATGTTGGATCAGTCAAAACTGCTTTATTTCTTAATAATTTCAGCCAGAACTTGTACAGTCTAACTCTATTTGTGGGCAAGTATTTGCTATCCTGGAAGACGGCAGTTGTGCACACTCTGTTAAGAAATCAGTCCTTGAATCCAGTAGAGCCTGGAGATGTTCTATTGATCCTTGTTAAACTGGTGAGGAGAGGAATTGGGAGGTTGTAGATTCTTTTCTTTTTTTCCTGTCACCCAGGCTGGAGTGTAATGGCATGATCTCGGCTCACCGCAACTTCTGCCTCCCAGGTTCAAGCAATTCTCCTGCCTCGGCCTCCCGAGTGGCTGGGACTACAGGCGCGTGCCAGCAGGCCTGGCCACTTTTTTTTATTTTTAGTGGAGACAGGGTTTCACCATATTGGCCACGCTGGTCTCGAACTCCTGACTTCAGGTGATCCTTCTGCCTCAGCTTCCCAAAGTGCTGGGATTACAGGCATGAGCCACCTGACCAGCTGAATGTAGACTCTTTTTTATCAGCTTCACATCGCTCAGGGATCTTGGTACAGCTCATGTGTAACTCCAAGATACTCTTCCCTGTTGAATCCTCCCACTGTGTATCAGCAGAAACTCTTACAGCTACTGCCATGGCTAAAACCTTCCTCAAAGGAGTATCTTGAAAGGCTTGGGTGGAGCAAATCTTAGAAAAGCTTAGACCAAAGTTCTTAGGTTTCCATTTTTTGAATACAGATGAGGAGTTCACGGCATGAAACCCTAAGAGTGGAGGGAGCTCTCCTCTGTCTTCTGAAAGACACAGGGAAATCCTTCTTCGGATTGTCATCCTCATCACATTTACAATGAAAATCCATTAATATTCAAATAATCCAGTGACTATAGAAAGACCAGTGTGAGAGGAAAATAAATCTTGGGGCCCCATACTTACTGGGCCAAAGGGAACAGTCAAGCTGGGAACTGAGTCACGCAAACCTGCCTCCCATTTTGTTCCTAACTAAGATGGCTACAAAGATAAAAAGCTACATACATCGCTCACCTTTTGCCCACAAGGAGATTCCTTGCAGGCCCCAAGATATTTACTTGAAAACAGTTCTGTTGAATTTCACCCTGGCAATATCAACTGATAGCTTATCCACAGATGTGGGACGGGACAGGACAGAACTCAAAGTCATCCTTCTGCTTGCCTGAGAGCAATCAGAAATGTATATCTGATTTCTGATTGCTTCCTCTGCCCTATTGTTTACATTGTCTTATGTAATATTGCAGATTCCCTTAGGCAGACGAAGTGACAGCGTGAATGACTATTTCCTCTACTCACCCTCATATGAATCTTGTGTATTCCACCAATATCCATCCTTTCCCCTTTAAGTATTGAAGCCCTTAAAATTGTCTTTGGAGAAAGGCATAGACCTGTCTCCCTGGTGGGTGTCCTTAACTTTGGCAAATAAACCCCTTAAAATGATTACAACTTGCCGCGGTCATTTTCATTGATTTATACCAGAATGAGGTAAATAACTGATTTTCAAAGAATCATGATATGAGTCCCAAAGTGTTCTACAGGAGTGTGATATTGTGAAATATATATTTGATCTTTCCCATGTTTCCTTCCATACAACTCCTAAAACCCTTAGAATCTCCAAAGTGATGTGTTTTGGTATGCTAATAAGTTCACTGATGGCTGGCAGCCCCTAGCTAGCTTCAGAATGGGGGCTAGTCCCTGGAAAGACCAAGGCAAGATTAGAGAGTTGGGACTTTGAGCCTAACCCCAGCTTCTAGGGAGAGGAGAGGAACTGAAGGTTATATTGGTCACTAATGGCCAGTGATTTAATCTATTGTGCCTAGGTAATGATGCTTCTATAAAAATCCAAAAGAATTGGGTTTGGAGAGCTTCTGGATAGCAGAACATGTACAAGTTTCTGGAGGGCAGGGCACCCAAGGTGGGCATAGAAGCTCCACACTCCTTCCCCATCCCTTTCCCTGTGTGTCTCTTTATCTGTATCCTTTGTAATAGCCTTTATAATGAACTGATAAACATAAGTAATCTTCCCTAAAGTTTTTCTAAGAACCACTCCATATTGATGGAACCCAAGGAGGGGGTTATGGGACGCTCAACTTGAAGCTGGTTGTTCAGAAGTTCTGGAGGTCCAGTTTGTGACTGCTGGGAAGAAGGGCAATAGTCTTGGGGACCGAGCCCTCAATCTGTGGGATATGATGCTATCTCCAGGTAGATGGTGTCGGAATTGAATTGGAGTACAGCCAGCCGGTATTTGCTGCAGAATTGATTGTTTGCTTGTTGGTGGGGAGGAATCCCCAAACATTTGGTCACAAAAATATTCTGTGTTGATTGTTGTTGAGTGAAAGAATAGAGAAAGTATTTTGAGTTTGTGTGTGTGTGTGTGTGTGTTTACACAACTGGTGTCAGAAGTGGGATTTGCTGGCCGTGGCCGTGGCTCATAGAAACATGTGCTTTGGGAAGAGAAAGAATGAGAGGGGCCGGGCACAGTGGCTCACGCCTGTAATCCCAGCACTTTGGGAGGCCGAGGCAGGCGGATCACGAGGTGAGGAGATCAAGACCATCCTGGCTAACACAGTGAAACCCCGTCTCTACTAAAAATACAAACAATTAGCTGGGTGTAGTGGCGTGCGCCTGTAGTCCCAGCTACCCGGGAGGCTGAGGTAGGAGAATGGCATGAACCTGGGAGGTGGAGCGTGCAGTGAGCCGAGATTGTGCCACTGCACTCCAGCCTGGGCGACAGAGCCAGACTCTGTCTCAAAAAACAAACAAACAAACAAACAAACAAAAAAAACGAATGAGAGGATGGAGGATAAGGGACCTTTGATTCCTGGATGGTCACATGGTCATCCATGGTATGAAGTCACAGCTGTGCTGCACTCAGTTATTAAAGGTGTAACTTACCACTGGAATTTGGAGATAGATCCAACTCTTGGGAAGTTGGTTCACTGGACGTGCAAGGAAATGCAAACTAATAATAAAGAAGTGAAATATTCAATCCTTTGCTTATTGTTATCTGTAATAGCTAAAATAAAAATAAAAGAGAGCGCTAGGTCCAGCCTCAATGCTACACCAAGCTTAGATGTCAGTGAGTCTGAGCTTTGGCCATTAGCTTTGGAGCCATTCCCTAAGGGCAAAATTATGCAGAAACAACAGAAAATGCCTCTGAGACCTGTGGTTACTAAGAAGGTAGTGAATTTTGGGGAAGGGCAAAATTAAGTAACTACTGAAACGAAGGGGTAGAGTGTGAGGGAACTGTTTTATTTTGTGGTTCAGTATCTTCAACTCCCTGAGGGACCTTTACTAAAATGGACTGTGAGAGTAACTAATTTAGGGGCAGTATCTTTGGTTTTACATGCTGCAGAGGGGAGGAGCATGTTGGGGTTGATGCAGGATCCACAGCTCACTATGGAACAACCTCAGATGGCTATATACGATCTGGACATACAGCAGGCTATTCCTGAGGCAACAGCCAGCCTAGTAGACTGGATAAAAGCCACCATAATGTTTGTTTACCCTGAGAAGGGGGACTGTCCAACTCCATCTATAAATGCCAAGTGAAGCGCTCCAGATGAAGCAGCTGACATGCTTTGTATGCAAGCCACATGGGACTGGCTTTATGGTGACTGGGATATCCACCCACTACATTGCCTGTTACCCAGGTCATGGGAAATGCTCTGATTAAGGGGCCCGATTTGCATGGACACCTCATGCAATCTCACTGCTGCAAAATCAAGCTATGATCAGTGAAGCCTTATTGAATTTGCTATCTCAGCTTCCCCTCATGCGTCTTATAGATGCTAATAAAAAACATTAGGGCAATTAATAAAATAATGCGGAAAAGCAGTGGACAGAGTCAAAGGACTCATCCCATGAAGGTGGATGTATTTAAGTAGTTATTAAGAAATAAAGAGATTAAAGAAAGCATTAATAAAGATAAAGCTAAGAGGAAAAAGGGAAGCGCCATGGGACTCATTGCAGGAGGCTGAAAACCTTTAGTGGTGCTTAAAAAATGAGATGAATAGAATGGAAATGGATGTGGTGAAAACAAAGGTCTTAATACAACACTATTGAAGGTTGGGTGGACCAAAAAGAGCCCTTGCTGGCTGCCAACATTAAAGAGTTCCAAATGGGTTTGCTGTATTCACCTTAGTTTGGAGAAATTTTAAAACTCAATAAGCAGAGATTACAATGAGAAAGCTGATCAGCAATCACCTGGGCCAATGTTGAGGCAGGTTCATCCAGATAAAGATTGATGAAAGGGCCAAGGCTCCTTGGCTCAACCCTCTGCTGGCGACTCAAAGCCTTTTGCACTGGCTGGTGGAGAAGAGAAGCTCCTGGATCTAGAACTTAAAAATGTAAGTGTTGGTAGAATTATGAAAGTTGGTGTATTTGAACATGCTTCATATGAAATGGTTACATCTCTTTTACCTGATGGTATTAGGGAATGGACTTTGTATCTGACTTGTCCTTCAAGCAATATTAATGAGACGTGAGATGGGAGCCAGTAAGATTGCCCCCAGCCCACAAAGTGCAGAGTGGAAGATGCTGAGCTTGGAGGGACATATTCTCCTCTTGATAACCCCTCTATGGAACCTCTAATGCAGCATATGGCAAAAGCCTGTCACTGTCTCCCAGCGACAATTCCCGGCCCATAAAATGATCTTGACACCTGAAATACTCATGCTGTCTCAGGTGACATCATAGAAACACTCTAATGAGGCTGGGCGCAGTGGCTCACACCTGTAATCCCAGCACTTTGGGAGGCCGAGGTGGGTGGATCACCTGAGATCAGGAGTTCGAGACCAGCCAGACCAACATGGTGAAACTCCGTCTCTACTAAAAATACAAAAAATTAGCCAGGCGTGGTGGTGGATGTCTGTAATCCCAGCTACCTGGGAGGCTGAGGGAGGAGAATAGCTTGAACCTGGGAGGCAGATGTTGCAGTGAGCCAAGATCGCACCATTGCACTCCAGCCTGGGTGACAAGAGCAAGACTCCATCTCAGAAAAAAAAAAAAAAAAAAAAAAAAAAAAGAAAGAAACATAGTAAAACGGAAATGGTTTATACAGCATCATGCTCTGTGGGGAATGCAGGGAAGAGATGTTCCCAAGGAGGGAGCCTCTTTTCTCCCACAACTGACTCTGGAACAGTGAGGAGCTGCTGGATTCTATCAACAGTTCGACAATGCCCTATATACAGGTGGCAGGCTCCTGTAATTCCAGCTACTCAGGAGGCTAAGGCAGGAGAATGGCCTGAACCCCGGAGGCAGAGGTTGCAGTGAGCTGAGATCTCACCACTGCACTCCAGCCTACGCAAGAGAACAAGACTCTGTCTCAGGGGAAAAAAACAAAAACAAACAAACAAACAAACAAAAACAGATGAATTAGTTTCCTGCAACGTCTCACTGTTTCTGTGAGGCAAAAAAAATGCCACATACAAAGTACAAATTATGGCATTTCTGTGATTCCACATTTGAGTCCAATGTTCCTATTTAAATCTGGCATTGCACAATGTAAAGAGGAACAGTATAATCCACGCTAGTAATTTAAAATGTTTTTTTTTTACTTAGAAGGACATTAAATAACAAATGAAAGCATCATGATAAATTGAGACACAGACACCACAGAAGAAAGAAAATGCTTTACATGTTAATACTTCAGCAGTGCTTTTTCCTCTGATTTTTGCAAAAGGGGGCCCATGTTTTCATCTTGCACTGGGCCTTGCAAATTCTGCAGCTGCTCCTGACTGTAAAGAGGGGATTTAGCCATAAAATCAGCAAGGGTTGGCCGTAGGGATGTGGGGTACAGGAAGATAGAGGATTTTGGCATGGCTGCAGGGTTTTAAGCTGGTGGTACTGTTGGCTGGGAAATCTAGGAAATCCAGCATTGAAGGACCGGCTTTGTGAATCTGTTGTGGATGGGCTGAGCCTGCAGTGGCCATGGGGCATCCTGTCTGGGAGGAGGGCGAGCAGCAATTCATCAGCACAGATGGTGACTGAGGCTTAGGAGGGGCTACTGAGGCAGGAACTGTGGGCAGGGATGCTGGGGGAGCAGACATTTAGGAGATGGGACAACAGCTGGGTATGGTGGCTCACACCTGTAATCCCAGCTACTCAGGCTGAGACAGTAGGATAGCTCGAGGCCAGGAGTTCAAGATCAGCCTGCACAACATAGCGAGACCCCATTACCCCCCATCAAAAAATTAATAAGAAGTAAAAATGCAAAGAAGAGATGGGACAGCAAAGAAGTCCTCATAAAGCAGATGGAGAGGAAGGGGACAGGAGGAAAGGGGAGAGGGAAGGTGACAGAGAGAAGCAGGCATGAGAGGTTCCCTATAGTGGGATTTTATTATCTCAAGTGACCATGAGCAAATTACTGAACCTCTCTGTGCTGCAGACATCATGGATAAAAAGAAGATAAAATGAAGACAATAACAAGAGCATTTATGGGCGGGGCGGTTGTGGTGAAGATTAAATGAAGAGTTTATATGGGAATGGCTCAGAATGCTGCTGTATTAAATGCCTCAGTCTGCTATAAAAAGGTACCACAAGCTGGATGGCTTAGAACTACAGAAATGCATCATCTTACACCTGCAGGCCAGAAGGCTGAAATGAAGGCATTGTCAGGGCCAGGCTCCCTCTGAGGATGCTAGGGGAAGGATCTCCCACCCAGCTTCCGCCAACTCTTTATCCTGTGGCAGCAGAAGTCCAGTCTTCACGTGGTCTTCTCCCTGTGTGCATCTGTGTCCAAAATTTCCCCTTTCCATATATCTACATCTCTATCTATGTCTATATCTACACACACAAATACACATATATGTAGTGCGTGTGTATATATATAGATATATATATATAATTTTATTTATTTATTAATTTATTTATTTATTTTGAGACAGAATCCTGCTCTGTCACCCTGGCTGGAGTGCAGTGGTGCAATCTTGGCTCACTGTCACTACCGCCTCCCGGGTTCAAGCAATTATCCTTCCTCAGCCTCCCAAGTAGCTGGGATTACAGGTGCCCACCACTGTGCCCAGCTAATTTTTTTGTATTTTTAGTAGACACAGGTTTCACCATGTTGGCCAGGCTGGTCTTGAACTCCTGACCTCAAGTGATCCACTCGCCTCGGCCTCCCAAACTGCCAAGATTACAGGCGTGAGCCACCGCGCCTGGCCTCTTATTATTTTTTAATACAGATGGGGGTCTTGCTGTGTTGGCCAGGTTGGTCTTGAACCTTGTCCTCAAGTGATCCTCCTGCCTCAGCCTCCCAAAGTGCTAGGATTACAGGCATGAGTCACTGTGCCTGGCGTATTTTATTTATAATCTTTTTAATAGAGATAGGAGTCTCCCTATGTTGACCAGGTTGGTCTTGAAACTTGGCCTCAAGTGATCCTCTTGCCTCAGCCTCCCAAACTTCTAGGATTACAGGCATGAGCCACTGCACCTGGACAATTTCCCCTTTCCATAAGGACACCCATTATACTGGATAAAGCCCACTCTATCAACCTGATTTTAACTTGACTACCTTTGTAATGACTATCTCCAAATATGTCACATTTTGAGGTACTGGGGGTCAGGACTCCAAGAAGTCTTTTGTGGGAGAGGGGATGCAATTCAACCCACAACACTGCCCTGCTCTGTGAAATGTTCACCTTTATGAATAAGACGACCTCCACGAGTTGTTTTCTTCAAAGGTATGAGGCAGAGACCAGTGAGGGGCAACCTGAGGGTGGGGAACCTAAATTTGTTGTGGCCACAATCTCCGCAAAAACCCAATGTTTCTCCCGCAGCACTTAGCAGCCCAGGTGAAGGTAAATACAAGAAGGAGAGGGAACAAAGATGAGGGAGTGACACATCCTGATAACGTGCCAAAGACAGCCACAGGCAGACATACTGATGGCAGCGAGGCAGACGAGGAACACTGCTCATTGCTCTGCCTGCCTCACTTTTGTTCATGGGCCACCAGGAGGCCTGAGGTCCCAGGTGGACAGAAATCACCACGATCCCCTCTTGGCCCCAACCAACATACGCACAGGAGGCAAACCAAGTTTTGATCATTTATTAAAATAAATAAGAGGTTAATCTGTGGGTAAAAAGGCCTTGTTTGTCAGCAGCTCAGGGGATGCCCTCAAGCTGACAGGAGCTAGTGCACTTTGAAGTAGGGAGCATCAAATGGGTTCTGGAGATAAGCAATAGATAAACAATGGGAGTTACCAGAAGTGTCAAGCCAGGCATCACCTTCACAGAAATTATTCCTGGAGCGAATGTGGAAGTCATTAATCCCAATAGAAAAGACAGAGGTGGGCGTGGTGGCTCATGCCTGTCATCTCAACACTTTGGGAGGCCGAGGCGGGAGGATCCCTTGAAGCCAAGAGTCCAAGATCAGCCTGGGCAACAAAGTGAGACCTCGTCTCTACAACAACTAAACTAAATAAAATAAATTAGCCAGGTGCAGTGGTGCACACCTGTAGTCCCAGCTACTCAGGAGGCTGAGGCAGGAGGATTGCTTGAGCCCAGGAGGTCAAGGCTGCAGTGACCTATGATCACATCACTGCACTCCTGCCTGGGCCACAGAGCAAGGCCCTGTCTCTAGAAATAAGAGAAGAGAAGACAGGTGAAGCAAAGTGGGCCAAAACGTAGCAAAAGGAAATTGCTCTGTTTTAGATGAAGGATTGTGAAACAAAATTTTCAAAAGCAGCAATGAAAGACCTGTCTACCACAGTGTAGCCCTCAGCAAAACCACAAGTGGGCAGACTCTGACTCTCCACACCCCTCTGGCTAACCCCAAACCCCTTCTAGATAGAATGATCTCTTTCCTCTTCATCCTAATGCCAGGAGCAACTTTGGTGGTGCGTTCCCCACACCTGCCCCCTTTGCCAAAGCTCCAGGTTCCAGAGCCTTCCTTTCTTTCTTCTCTTCTGCTTTAAGGCTTGCTTACCCGGAGTTCAAGACCCTTACAGCCTTGTTAGATAAATGGCTACGTAAGATGATCGGTTAATCAGAGCGAGTATGGCTGATGATGGCTTCTGCAATATAATGCAATGAACCTGCGCCCACCTTCACTGAACGGTCAACATTCACTTTGGTGTAATGGGGTAAACCATCAACATGTCCCTCCTGATGCGATGCACAGAGAACATGACACCATTGCTGTGATAGTCCCACCCCAAATGCATAAGAATATCACCGCCAAGAAACATCAGCCGAATCCAAAGTAAGGGACATTCTATCAAATAACCGTCTTGCGTTCTTCAAGAATGCAAATACCATGAAAGATAAAGAAAAACTGAGGATCTGTTCCAGGCTAAAAGGGACCTACAGAGACACAACAACTGAAAATAATGCATGATCTGGGATGATCGTTTGCTCCAATGTACATCATTGGGTTCACTGTCGAAATCTGAATGAGCTCCATACATTAGAAAACCGTATTGTAGCAGGGTTAGTTTCCTGATTTTGATCATTGCCTTGGTTATATAAGAGAAAGTCCTTGTTATTAAGGAATACACAGGAATATTTAGGGGTAAAGGATAACTCATCTGCCACTTGGAAAATAATAAAGTAAATGGGGTAAAATGGTAGCACTGGGGAATCTCAGCGAAGGGTATAAAGGATGTCTTTGTACTATTCTTGCAACACTTCCGTGTCTGGAAAAATAATAATAAATATTACGTATTTAATAACTACATGAATGAAAAAGTGTGCAATGTTTCTGCAGGTGTCGACCTTGGCAATGCAATAGGATCATCTCAGAAACTCTGCATGAATATCAGTGCCCAGGCCCCAAGCCAGAGATTCATAGTCAGTTAGCTGGGGGTGAAACTCCAGACATCGACATGTGTAAAACACACCCCAAGGTCATTCTAGTGTGAATCCAGAATAATAAGCAGCCAGCTTAGCCTTTAGTGTCATTGGGTTGACAGGAAAGTTCTAGGCTGGGGACTTTCTGAGCCCCCATGTCTGCTTGTTTTGAGATCTGATCTTGGGGGCCGCATGGTGACTCAAAACAGGAGCACAGTTGTGGGTCCAGTGTTGGTCCTTCCACTAATAAGATGGGAGATGTTGCGTCAGATCCCTTGCCTGTGCCAAGCCTGGATTTTCTCAGCTGTGGAATGAGGATAACCAGGAAGTGCCTCAGTGGCCAATATGCATTCAAGGAAGAAGATGCCCAGCTCAGTAAGTGATACGGTGTGGCTGTGTCCCCACCCAAATCTCTAATTGTAGTTCCCATAATCACCACATGCTGTGGGAGGGACCCAGTGGGAGGTGACTAAATCATGGGTTGGGTCTTTCCCCTGCTGTTCCCATGACGTTGCATAAGTCTCACAAGATCTAATTCTTTTTTTTCTTTTTTTGAGACCGAGTCTCACTCTGCTGCCCAGGCTGGAGTGCAGTGGCGTGATCTCAGCTCTCTGCAACCTCTGCCTCCTGGATTTCAGCAATTTTCGTGCCTCAGCCTCCCAAGAATCTGGGACAACACGCATGAGCCATTATGCCTGGCTAATTTTTGTATTTTTATTAGAGATGGGGTTTCAACATTTTGGCCAGGCTGGTCTCAAACTCCCGATCTCAGGTGATCCACCCACCTTGGCTTCCCAAAGTGCTGTGATTAGAGATGTGAGTCACTGTTCCCTGCCAGATCTAATGGTTTTATAAAGGGGAGCTCCCCTGCACAACTCTCTTGCCTGCTGCCATGTAAGATGTGACTTTGCTCCTCCTCCACCTTCTGCCATAATCATGAGGCCTCCCCAGTCATGTGGCTCTGTGAGTCCATTAAACCTCTTTTTCTTTATAAATTACCCAGTCTCAGGTATGTCTTTATTAGCAGAGTGAGAATGGACTAATACAGTAACCCCCCCTTACATCCCCAGACCCCAAAATGGAGTTGCCACAGGATGGCAGTCTGAAATCCTTGTGATGTCCAGCTGGCAGAAAGGAATTTGGATGAGTAGGGCTGGCCAAATTCTGGTAGTGCTGGTGGGTCCTGTCATTGTGTGGGTGACTCCTTGCACCCCTGGCCCTTCATAGGACTAAATTCTGGGAGGGTTCTTGGGAAAGGGGCTAGAGAAGGCAAGAGGACACTAATCTTCTTCCAGGCAGTAGGAAGGCAAGATGGAGAGGCCAAGCTCCCAAGTAAACTGAGGCACCTCCACTGGCCCCTTTGTGAGGCACGCTTGACCTGGGTTTTATGGAAAGAAAATGCCCTCACCAAAGGGTGCTAAACAAGGCCCCAGGCTCCACACCTGATCCCAGGTGCCCCCCTCTGCCCTGCCCTAGACTCACCTAAAGCTGTACTGCCCAGAGTCATGGCCTCAGGCCACACGTGGCTACTGGGCACTTGAGATGTGGCCATCTTAATTGAGATATGCTGTTAGTGTAAAATATACACTAGATTTCCAAGCCTTCATAAGCAAAAAAAAAAAAAAAAAAAAACATAAAATATCCATTAAGAATTTTTAAGTATTCATTAATGTTGAAATAAAAATATTTTGAATATATTGGTTAAAGTTTACTAGGAGAATTCATTTCACCCCTTTTACTTTTTCTAATGTGGTGACTAAATTATTTAATATTATACATGTGGATTACATTATATTTCTATTGGACAGCTCTGTTCTAAAGTCTGCACATTGTCCTTTTGTGGCTTATTTCCTTGATAATTTTATTAAAATTAAATTGAAGGGCCAGGTGCAGGGACTCACACCTGTAATCTCAGCATTTCGGGAGGCCGAGGCAGGTGGATCACCTGAGGTCAGGAGTTCGATACCAGCCCGGCCAACATGGTGAAACCCTGTCTCTACTTAAAAATACAAAAATTAGCCAGGCTTAGGGGTGCGTGACTATAATCCCAGCTACGCGGGAGGCTGAGGTATGAGAATCACTTGATTCCTGGAGGCAGAAGTAGCACTGAGCTGAGATCACGCCACTGCACTCCAGCCTGGGGGACAAGAGTGAAAATCCATCTCTAAATAAATAAATAGAAAAATAAAACTGAGGGCCTGGAACGGTGGCTCATGCCTGTAATCTCAGCATTTTGGGAGGCCGAGGCAGGAGGCTTACCTGAGGTCAGCAGTTCAAGACCAGCCTGGCCAACATGGTGTAATCCCGTCTCTACTAAAAATACAAAAATTAGCTGGGCTTTGTGGTGGGTGCCTGAAATCCCAGCTATTCCGGAGGCTGGGGCAGGAGAATCACTTGAACCCGGGAGGCGAGGTTGCAGTGAGCTGAGATTGCACCAAGGCGCTCCAGCCTGGGCGACAGAGTGAGACCCTGTCTCAATAAATAAAGAAAGAAATAAAAATAAATTGAGGAAGGATTTATCATGCAAAATAAAATCAGCTTTGGACCCTGAATACCCTGCAGTGAGAATTCCCCTGTGGTTCTCAGGCTTCTGTAATTCCAGCAAATACACTCTTCCTTCAGGTTCACTAAAATGCAGATATTGTGAGATAATGCTCATTTCTCACAGCTTGCTTAAATAATAATGATCATCATAGTAATTTACAACTTAATAGTCAACACTGCCTTTTTAACCCAGTCTGTGAGACTGAATCGTAAACGTGACATTCTTTGAAGTAAAGCTCTCAATTAATATACCAGACTGCATAAACTCTAATAACTTACCTTTCCACGGAAAGATAATATGTGGGTATTCTCTTTGAAGACAAATGGTGGAGAGTAGACTCTCATCAAAGACCCTCTGGCAGTAATGAGTTGCATTCCAGAAGGTTCCAGAAGGTTCTGTGGAAGGCTGCAGTTTGGGATTGGTTCTCAGGTGTCTGTCTAACTGCTTTGTAAGGATGAAGACTCCTGGTTCGTGCTTTAGCTACACCCACAGGAGCAACAGACTAAGACATTCCTCCACACAATAACAGACCCAGGAAGTGCAGACCCATGTATGTCTTATCTGTCCTGTTGTCCGCAGTCTGGTTTTATCTTAGAGCTAGCCTGGTGCAATCCATGTTGTGTATTGGCACTCCACTTAAGTTTCCTGTTTGTAAAAAGCCCCTTTCATTCAGTGATTCCTCAGGTCTTTATGGGAAATTTCTGGAAACCAGGAAGAAGGAAATAAAGGTTGTTTTGCTGAGGATGGGTGACGTTGGGCGCGGAACCCAAATGAGTGGTTTGAGCAGAAAGTAGCCTCCACGCTGGACTAATGCAATAGCCCTGACATGATTTCATTGCAGGGCTGTGACCGTCTACGACAAGCCGGCGTCTTTCTTTAAAGAGACACCTCTGGACCTGCAGCACCGGCTCTTCATGAAGCTGGGCAGCACGCATTCTCCGTTCAGGGCACGGTAGGCCTCCCACCCTCAGCTGCCTTCTCTCCTGCTCGCCACTGCCCTGGCCTCTCCCCTTCTCACTGCAGACCTGGGAACCCACTCATCCAGGGATTGGCAAACTGAGGCTACAGGCCAGTCTCCTGCTTTTGTAAATCAAGTTTCATTGGGACACAATGCACTCATTAACTTCTGAGTTGTCTATAGCCACCTTTGAGCTACAATAGCAGAACTGCGTTTTGCAACAGAGAACCTGTGTCCCACAAAGCCTGAAATATTTACTCTCTGGCCCTTTAAGGAATGTTTGTTGACCCCTGCACTGTCTTACTCTGCTGCCAATGGGTTCTCAGGCCTGTGGCAGGATCTGTGGACCCGTGTGTTCCCTGGGGTTTCTCATGGGGCTAAGGAAGGGACGTTTGTGCAGGTCCACATACCCTGAGGTGTGCCCCTGGGTAAGCTGGGGTGGTGTGGGAGGGCGTCTTAGCACCCTCATCTTGAGTCCAGGGGATGATAAGACCGTAAGCCCCGTGGAGAAAAGGAATTAGTCAGTCTTGTTTGCTGTTGTAACCTTAGCACCCAGCAACAATATTAGAGAAAGCAAGCCCAGGCCTCGATTGGCAGGGGTGGCCTGGTGCTACTGATGCGGTCGGGCACCCCAACCGTTGGGAGCCTGCAGGCCTCACCATAGCAGGAGATGCCCGTTCTGGGTCCTGGGCCTGCTCTGTGGCCTCTCACAGGGTTTTTTTCTGCTCCTTCAGCTCAGAACCTGAGGACCTAGCCACAGAGCCGTCAGCCTTCACGGAGTGGGATGCTGGGAGCGGGCTGGTGACGCATCTCCATGAGGGGCCAGCCCTGCTGGTCAGCAGCACAAGCTGGAAAGGTCTGCACGACCCCTGGGGCACTTGGGGTTGGTGTGAAGGGCACCTGGCCAACCTGTATTCTCCTCACCCCTGCCAGTCCTGCGTGCCCCAACCCCGCCACGGTCTCAATGAGAAGGGGAGGGCATGTGAGCTGGAAGAGTGGTGTCTAGAAACAGGCCCCTGACATTCAATTCTCTTCTCACAGACGACGAAGACTTCTCTATCTTGCTGGCAGCTTTAGAAAGTAGGTGTGCGGCTGCGGTGAGGAGCTCTGGGCTTGTCGGGGCCACTGAGCTGTGAGCTGCTTGCCTGGCCTGCAGCATGTTCCTGTCCCGGGCTACTGGGTGGGGCAGCCTGGGGACAGTAGGGGTGGTGGAGGTGGGCCACCCTGAATCCCCAGTTGGGTCATTGAGTGACCAGGCCCTCAGGCTGAAATGTCCCCTCCAGGAGAGTATCTCACAGAGGCTGGTGGCCTCCCTGCCAGAGCACTGCACTTTCTCCACCTGACCAGGGGACTCTGGCTATTGTTTATTTAAAAATCTTTTTCTGAATGGGCATGGTGGCTCACACCTGTAATCCTACAACTCTGGGAGGTCGAGGCAGGCAGATCACCTGAGGTCAGGAGTTCGAGACCAACCTGGCCAACATGGCGAAACCTGTCTCTACTAAAAATACAAAAATTAGCAAGGTATGGTGGTGGGCGCCTGTAATCCCAGCTACTTGGGAGGCTGATGCACGAGAATTACTTGAACCTGGGAGGCAGAGGTTGCAGTCAGCTGAGATCATGCCATTGCATTCCAGCCTGGGTGACAGAGCAAGAGTCTGTCAGAAAAAAAAAAAAAATTCTATCAGAAATTCCATGTAGAATTGTTTCTTTTTTTAAACACAGAGTTTGAACAACTGACTCTTGACGGACAGAACCTTCCTTCTCTCGTCTGTGTGATAACAGGTACCGCCTGGGACCCTGGGTGTCTGTTTGGTTGGGGGATGGTGGAGGGGGAGGGGCACACAGCCTTTACCCTGTGCTTCCCACGATCTTGTCCCCTTAATCCTCACTGCAGCTCTGTGCCATAGGGTCTTACACTGCTTGACATGTGGGAAACTGAGGCTCAGAGGGTTTCACAGCAGGGCAGGGAGCCCAGATTTAAATCTGTAAATACCAAGCTTTCTACTTTTTCAGTAGTTTCCAAGCATCTTTTTTTTTGTTGTTACGTCATTGTTGTCTTTTTTTTTTTTTTTTTTTTTTTTTTTTTTTTTTTTTTTTTTTTTTTTAAGACAAAGTCTCTGTCTCCCAGGCTGGGGTGCAGTGGTGCAATCTCAGCTGACTGCAACCTCCGCCTCTCACATTTAAGCAATTCTCATGCCTCAGACTCCCGAGTAGCTGGGACTAAAAGTGCCCACCACACCCAGCTTATTTTTGTATTTTTAGTAGAAACAGGGTTTCTCCACGTTGGCCAGGCTGGTCTTGAACTCCTGACCTCAGGTGATCCACCCACCTTGGCCTCCCAATATGCTGAAATTATAGATATGAACCACTGTGCCCGGCCATGTCGTTGGTGCCTTAACCAAGCCTCTTTTAATTTTTCAAACAGAAGAATCCCTGTCCCACAGTTACTGCTGCTGAGCCCTTTCAAGATGACTCAGTGAGGAGGGAGAAAAGCGGAAGCGGTGTGGGAAGAGGCGGGGTCTGGGCCAGCTGCTGGTCCTGCTCTCCTCCCTCCTCTGGCCTCTAGGCTCCCAGGACTGGCTTGGAACCCGCGCCATGTGCTCTGGAGGCTGTGGCAGGGCAGGAGCGGCTTGGAACCTGCGCCATGTGGTTTGGGGGCTGTGCCAGGGCAGGGGGAGACCTCTTGTCCCCTGTGCACAACACAGACAGAAGGCTGGGTCCACCCAGTGGGCGGTCGCGTGCCAGGCCAGTGCTTACCCCGCCATGTTTGCAGCCCGAGGCCAGCTGGCTGCAGGTGCAGGGCTATGCGTCAGGGGTCAGGGTGCACACACCCCTGCAGGTCTTGGGGCTCCTGAGTTGCTTCTGGAAGGGCCCAGATGGGGCCTGACTGGAGCTGCTGAGGGGTGGAGCTTCTGGGAAAAGGATCCCTCCTAGGGGGGAGTGTCTTCGGCCTGGAGCCATGTGGCAGGGACAGAGACGGGTGCAGGGCAGTGTCTGCTCTTCTCTGTGAAGGCAAAGGGCCTCTGAGGGAGTATTACAGCCGCCTCATCCACCAGAAGCATTTCCAGCACATCCAGGCCTGCAACCCCTTGCTGGAGGGCCGAGGACTACCCCCGCTTCTAGGTGAGAGGCCAGCAGGAGGCTCAGGGAGGAGGCGGGGCCTTATGCAGGGGTAACAGGGGTGGGTGGGGTGTACTTTTTCTGAAAAGGTGGCTCTGGAGGCCACTTGGGGACAGGACCTGGGCTCTGGCTGAACTCCCGGGAGGAGGCTACTTCCTGGTGTGCCAGCCCCTCCCTGCCAGGTGGTCCCAGAGGCCCTTTACCAAGGGGTTTGAGGAAGCCACGTCCTTTCAGCCTGCCACGCCCTCAATTCAGTCCTCTTCCTTCCTGCAGGAGGGCTGGGCCTGGGGTTGGGGCCACTGTTGCCCAGGTGTGGGAGGGCAGTGGCTTTGGGAGGTACAGGGATGATGAGTCAAACAGCGTCGCCTCCCCACTGAGATGGTTCTCCTTTGCCTCCGTCTCTTTCCTCGTTGATTTCTCCAAGTGGGGAGTCGTGGCTTGTTCCTGATGCGTCTCTAGAGCCACATCTTCCAGCTTCGAGTGAGCAGAGCCGTTGGAGGCTGAGGGCCTTTTCCTGGCAGGATTCTCCAGCTAGTCTTTGTTTTAGACAGTCTTGCCCGTTGCCTAGGTTGGAGTGCATGATCTCAGTTCATGCAACCTCTGCCTCCTGGGTTCAAGCGATTCTCCCACCTCAGCCTCCCAGGTAGATTACAGGATTACAGGAGCTCTCCACAACACCTGGCTTATTTTTGTATTTTTAGTAGAGACAGGGTTTCACCATGTTGGCCAGGCTGGTCTTGAACTCCTGACCTCAAGTGATCCTCTGGCCTTGGCCTCCCTAAGTGCTGGGATTCCAGGTGTGACCCATCATGACTGGCCCCAGCTAGTCTTTAGAAATGTTTAGCTATTTGGGTTTATTTTCACACTGACAGCTGGTTTGTGGTGGGTGTGCTGTGGTTTATTATTATTATTAATAGTATTATTATTATTATTTTTATTATTTTGAGACGGAGTTTCGCTCTTGTAGCACAGGCTGGAGTGCAATGGCGCGATCTTGGCTCACTGCAACCTCTTCTTTCCCAGGTTCAAGCGATTCTCCTGCCTCAGCCTCCTGAGTAGCGGGGATTACAGGCACCTGCCACGACGCTTCGCTAATTTTGCTTTTTTTTTTTTTTAGTAGAGATGGGGTTTCACCATGTTGACCAGGCTGGTCTTGAACTCCTGACCTCAGGTGATCCGACCGCCTTGGCCTCCCAAAATGCTGGGATTAGAGGCGGGAGGTGAACCTGGGAGGTGGAGGTTTCAGTGAGCTGAGATTGTGCCACTGCACTCCAGCCTGGGTGACAGAGTGAGACTCTGTCTCAAAACAAAACAAAACAAAACAACAACAAAAAAATCAAATTGTGGTTTCATAGAAAAAGTGTCAACTTACATTTTCAGATGTCCCAGCCAGGCCGTGTGGCTGCTTGGCCAGCTTAAGCCACTTGTGGTTGGGGATGTCGGGGGCCTTATCCAATTTTCACTCCCCTCGGGGGATGTTGCCTCACTGTGCTGGGAGGATTTGTGTTCCCAGGGCAGAGACCAGCGCTCTGACCCACCCCTCTTGCCTAGCAGGGTCAGTGGACCTGGATGTCTGTCTGGACACGTCCTCCAGTGGCCTGGACCTGCCCATGAAGATGGTGGACATGTTCAGGTGCTGTTTGCCTGCGTGTGCCATGAACTTCAAGTGGTAGGAGCAGAACCCGAATCTTTCTGGGGATAGCTTCACAGATCCACCGCTGAGGGGTAAGCAGTGCAGAGTGAGCTGCCCACGGTGAGGCCCTGCCCCTCGGTCAGTCCAGCACACACTGGAGGCCATGAGGAGGAGCCCTGCGGTTACTGTGGCTGGGCTGAGCCTCACTGAAGTAGTTGCTTCCATTTAGAGCTCATGTTATATTTAGGTTGGTACAAAAGTAATCACGGTTTTTGCCATTAAAAATGGCAATTACTTTTGCACCAACCCAATATGAAAAAAAAAAGCACCTTAAATACAGAACTCCACTCGGGGCTTTTGCTCCTAGAGTAGAATTGGCGGGAATTGCCTGCAGGCTTACATGGTTTTCTTTCTTTCTTTGTCTCCCACCATGTCCCTTTTGGCCAAGCTCACATGCTGGGTTTGAATCAGTTAAATAAGTGTCATGCTGTGGCCTCACTCCACCCAGCATAAATGGGTGTTTGGAAGGGTGGAGTTAGAGGAGATTCTAGAAGCAGTAGCCCCAGCACAAGTTGAGCCCTTGGCCCCTGCTCAGGAGCCGGCCCCTGGATGGGATTCAGGGATGCGAGCCCCTCGTGTGAGCTGAGCTCAGGGAATGTCGGGATCAAATCTGGTGTCCTAGAAAAGTCATCCTTTATGTGCTGAACCAGTCCCCAGGGGGTTGCCTTTACTTGTTCCATGGCCATGGAATTAAGAAAAACATGCAAAAATAACTTCAGTCCTTGAAGAGCATCCAGCACAGAAGGTACAAACCTTCCTTAAGGCTCTCTCCTCAAATCGGTTTGATCATTTTGATGTGCACCCCCCCAGGCCTTTATACCCTTCAGATGCCAAATCTAAGAACCACCTCCCAGAAGCCACACACCCTGTTCCAATCCCCAGCCTGGCTTGAGCGTGGGATGGGTGGGAGCCCAGCTGGGCACCCCAGGGGTCTGGTGTCTTCTCCAGGAAGCTCTCGGGCTCCCTTGGTTCTCTCTGCAGTTTACATGAGCTGGTGAAACATGAAGAAAATGGCCTGGTCTCTGAGGACTCAGAGGAACTGGCAGCTCAGCTGCAGGTAGCCATGTCTGCCACCACGCCAGGGTGGGCAGCGTTCTGGAGACTGGCACCGAGCCACGCTCCCTGATCCCTGTTTCATACAGCCAGGGTGGGACCATGCGGGGTCTGGTGGAAAAGCTACGGAGGGAGCAGAAGTCACAGAGGCTGGCCTACTCTGCTGTCCCATTTCGGTACTGTAGGCTCGGTAAAGTTAGGACACAACCCCACCTGCCCTCTGGATTTATGGAGCTGAGACTCCACAAATGATGCTGGAGCCGGGTGGGCCGGGCTGCAGTTTAGGAAGTGATCAGGATCAGGTAGGTGCGTGGGCTAAGGGAAGTTCTGGGACCAGCCTTGAAAGATGGGTGGAATTCTGCAAATGTTACTTGTTTCTTATTGCAAAAAGTAATACATCATTCTTGTCAACAGAATGATTGGGAGGATTTTCAGTAAAGGTCCAGGTCAGAAGTCATTTAGACTGGGTCCCCCAGTCTCTGTCAGAACCATGGTACTCTGCTGTGGTGTGAAAGTAGCCACAGATCATCTGTAGATTAAGGGGTGTGGCTTTGTTCCAATAAAGCTTTATTTACAAACACAGGCTGTGGGCTGGATTTGGCCTGCAGGCTGTAGTTTGTGATCCTTGATTCAGACAGTTTAGCAAGGCTGAAAAGAACACCCAGACCCCCTTGTTACCCACAGATGGGTGGGACTGTGTTGGCCAGAGGCCGAGAGGAGGGTGCTCACAGGGGAACGTAGAGCATGCAGAGGCCGGAAGGTGCTCCAGGGCACCAAGTGTGGGAAAGTGGGACATACGGGGAAGTTTCCAGAAAGCATGATGTCAAGTTGGAGGTGGAGCGCTGCTGGGGTGTGAAGGGTCTCAAGTCCAAGTGAGGGAGTTAGGGACTTGGGAGGGGTTGTTGTTGGGTCGGGGAGCTGGGGTCATCCAGGTGGTGACCTGGGATGGGGTGGGGACAGGCAATGAGGTAAGCTCTGCTCTTCAGCATTTTGCAGATGCTTTTCTCAAACTTTCCTGATCTTGCAGGCAAGCTAAACCAGTTCCGGAAGAACCTGCGGGAGTCGCAGCAGCTCTGATGGGATGAGAGCTGGGTGCAGACTGTGCTCCCTTTGGTTATGGACACATAACTCCTGGGCCAGAAGCTAAAACCCCGGGGCCCCTGCTGTCCTTCCCGCAGCTTCTTCTTGGAGTCTCAGGGCAAACCCTTTCGAGCAGCGCCTCCCAGTGGCCAGAAGCTGAAATGACGGCAGTGGTGTCACCTGGTCAATGACCCGGGAAGCTGTGGTTGGACCTGATTTCTTCTTTGGAGTCTCCGAAACGCTTCCTGTCTTCTGTTCTTCACGCCCCATGCCCCTGCTAGCGTATTACTGTTCTGTGACTTCCCTGTGACCTCTGCAGTACTCCTCATCCTGCCTTTGGTCTCCAGGTGTCACCTTTCTGCCATGTTCCTAACACTTTGATTCCTGTCTTGAAAAAAGCACCTGCTGCACCATAAGCCCAGGGATGTGGCAGCTGCAGCGGGCTTGGCTTTGTGAGGAACCGAGTGTGTCCAGGGATGTGGCAGCTGCAGCGGGCTTGGCTTTGTGAGGAACCGGGTGTGTCCACGTTGGGGGAACGTCATACTTGATACACACGTTTTTATTTGCACAAAGAAAATGCTATTTTTGGAGCCAGAATTTTCATGTCTGATTTATGGTGATTTTCTTAAGAACCAGAACTGCTGGCAGAAAGGGGGCACCCACACGCTTAAATAGGCGATGTCTTATTAGAGGGCAGTTTGTGGTTCCTGATTTGGAATTTAACATTCTCCAAACATTCCAGTCCAATGAAAGTTTTATCCGCTTTCCCATATAAAAATTCTTCCCATGAGAGTGATCTGATTCTCACAATCCCATTGGAGTCGTGTGTGAGTCCTACAGTGTGGGGTTCAGCATTGCCATCTCCAAGTGCTCTCCATAGGGAAACAGTTTCTGGTCATGATGAGCTTCCGTTTCCCATCTGATCCCAGCCCAGCCTGGAAACAGAGCACGTGTTTGAGGATGGCAGTGTTTGGGGACAGGACATGAGCGTATTGTGTGGGGCTGCTAGGACAGGCCTGGCGGGGTGGGGGGTGTCTAAGTCAGTTTACTTGGTTCACAGGTTCCCAGGCCCACCCAAGTACCTAGAATTGGCCTCCAGGATGGGACCAGAAATCTGGTTTTGCATAGAAATGGCTAGCAGCAGGCACCATGCAGCTGTCCACTCTCTGCCCACGTCTGCCCCAGCACTTGGCACAGCAGGACAGAAGCAGAGATCTGAACCCACATCTACCTGGCTGCTCCGTCAACCCACTGTTCACAAAGCTTAGAAAGTGGCCGGGCCCAGTGGCTCATGCCTGTAATCCCAACACTTTGGGAGGCCAACGCCGGCGGATCACTTGAGGTCAGGTGTTCGAGACCAGCCTGGCCAACATGGTGAAACCCCATCTCTACAAAAATACAAAAATTAGCCAGGCACGATGGCGGGTGCCTGTAATCCCAGCTACTTGGGAGGTTGAGGCGGGAGAAATGTTTGAACCCAGGAGGCGGAGGTTGCAGTGAGCCGAGATTGTGCCACTGCACTCCAGCCTGAGTGACAGAGTGAGACTCCATCTCAAAACACACACACACACACACACACACACACACACACACACACACACACACACACACAGCTTAGAAGGGGCTGGTGTTCTCATAAGCACAGATGTCTGAAGAGCCATTAGCCAGAATGATTCTTTTTTTTTTTTTTTTTTGAGATACGATCTTGTTCTGTCACCCAGGCTGGAGTGCAGTGGCACAGTCATTGCTCAACACAGCCTCGACTCCTGGGCTCTAGTAATCCTCCCACTTCCTGAGTAGCTGGGATGACAGGTGCATGCCACCATGCCAGAATTTTTTTTATTTTGTAGAGATGGGGTTCTGAATGCATGGCCTCAAGTGATGTTCCTGCCTCAGCCTCTTTTATTATTATTTTTTAGATGGTGTTTTACTCTGTTCCCCAGGCTGGAGTGCAGTGGCGCAATCTCAGCTCACTGCAACGCCTCCCAGGCTCAAGTGATTCTCCTGCCTCAGCCTCCCGAGAAGCTGGGATTATAGGTGTGCACCATCACACCTGGCTAATTTTTGTGTTTTCAGTAGAGATGGGGTTTCACCGTGTTGGCCAGGCTTGTCTTGAACTCTTGACCTCAGGTGATCTGCTCACCTCAGCCTCTCAAAGCCTCAGCCTCTTACAGTGTTGGGATTACAGGCATGAGACACTGTGACCCGGGATGATTTTCAATCACGGTTTTTTGTTACGAGTGGAAAATGCGTATTTATAAAAATGACGTAGTACAGACAAGAACGTGTAGCAATCTGTATAATCCTGCCATCGAAGGATGGTACCTGTTAACGTGTATATCAGGGATGTCCAATCTTTTGGCCTACCTGCGTTACATTGGAAGAAGAAGAATCGCCTTGGGCCACACATAAAATACACTAAAGCTAGCAATAGCTGATGAGCTAAAAGAAAAAAAAAATCACAACAAAACCTCATATTGTTTTAAGAAAGTTTACAGATTTGTGTTGGGCCACAGGTTGGACAAGCCTGCTATATATATGTTCTAGGTTTTCCCCTATAGGTATACTTATGTGAAAATGATTATTTTGATAATTTTTTTTTGAGATGCAGTCTTGCTATGTTGCTCAAGGTGGCCACAAACTCCTGGGCTTAAGCCATCCTCCCGCCTCAGCCTCCTGAGTAGTTGGAATATAGATACTCATAACCACGTGTGGGTGATTATTATTAGTTTTTAAACAAAAATGGGGCTGGGCGCAGTAGCTCACGCCCGTATTCCTAACACTTTGGGAGGCTGAGGCAGCAGATCACTTGAGCTCAGGGGTTCAAGATCAGCCTGGCCAACATGGCGAAACCTCGACTCTACAAAAAATACAAAAATTAGCCAGGCGTGGTAGCACGCACCTGTAGTCCCAGCTACTCAGGAGGCTGAGATGGGAGGATAGCTTGAACCTGGGAGGTGGGAGGTTGCAGTGGACCGAGATGGCACCACTGCACTCCAGCCTGGGCAATACAAAGCCAGACTCAGTCTCAAAAAAAAAAAAAAAAAAAAAAGGTTGGTGGGGGCTTATACTATGTGTGCTGCTTGGCACTGTTTTTTTCATTTCAAAGATATTGCAGGGTTTTTTTCACGTAAGTATCTGAAGAAAGACTTCCTTTTTTTTTTTTTTTTTTTCTTTTTTTGCTTTTTTGCGACAGGGTCTCGCTCTGTTGCCCACGCTGGAGTGCAGTGGTGAGATCAGGGCTCACTGCAGCCTCCACCTCATGGGCTCAAGCCATCCTCCCACCTCAGCTTCCCGAGTAGCTGGGACTACAGGCGTGTGCAACCACATCTGGCTAGTTTCTGTATGTTTTGTGAAGATGGGGTCCCACTATATGGCCCAGGTTGGTCTTGAACACCTGGGGTCAAGTAGTCGTCCTGCCTTAGCCTCCTAAAGTGCTGGGATGACAGGCCTGAGCCCCGCAACCAGCCAGCCTCCTGTGCAAGGTTGTGCGGGACTCTGTCGTGGAACCCAGTATGTCTTCGTGTGCTGGCTTGTTTGTTGGCCCTGTAGTTAATGGGCTGCCCCACGTGGACAGGCACTGGGTTGTCCGTGTCTCTGTGTGCAGGCAGAGGCTGCTGCGGGTGCATCTGTGTACATGGCTGCCAGGAGGGGCTGTGCTCAGGGGGAGCTGGGGCAGAGGCTGGTGGCAGTGGGAGGCTTGGGTGTAGTGTGGAGGCACGAGAGCCAGGTGGCCGGGCTGCAGTCTGAGGGAGCTCGGGGGTCGCTTGGCCTCTGTGTGTCCTAGTGTTTTTGTCGGTGAGATGGGACAATGACAGAACACCCTCACAGGTGCTGGGGGCTGACCAATGTCAGATCTCAGGACAGTGGCTGGCCCACTACGGGGCCAGTTCCCCTTCTCTATAGTCACCCTGCTCGTCTTCCATCAACAGGGTGCTCAGGACAGTGGCGTGGTGGATCCGCCTGTACAGCCTGTGCTCCAGCATCCTGCAGGCCACAGCTGTGTCCAGCCCTGACCCCGACTGCCCCTCCCGCCACCTCCATTTTATAGATGAGGAAACCGAGGCCCAAGGGCTTAGGGAACCCTGCTCTGAAGCACATAGTAGGGCTGCTGGGCTCAGACCCTCCCTCCCTGTGCTGAGCTGCCCTCCTCCTGCCGCAAGCCCCACACGCCCCAAGCCCACCCTGCTCACTGGCCTCTGCCCGAGTTCCCCGCATGGTGTGGGAGTGTGGGGCATCCTAGCTTTTCCCTGGCGCCCAGTTCTTTCACTTCCACTGGAGTCCTGCAGGGACAGCTCGGGGACCATGCAGGCCCGGGTGGGCGTGGGGGCTCACCTAGCTCGGTGGTGAACAGCTGGCACATCTCTGGGTTGCGGACGGTAAAGGCCACGTAGACCTCAGGAGCCTGCTGGTGCTCCCGGCAGGCAGCCAGCCTCCGCAGGACCCCGAGCAGCGACACGATGGCTTCTGGGCAATACAGCACATCTACGGTGAAAGCTTCAGGTTACTGAAAGGGACAAGTGGAAAGTTCCAGTTCATGCTGACCTCAGCAGCAGGGCGAGGCCAGAGAGGCAGCGGTCATATGAGACTATTAGATGCCATTTGACCATTTGGGCCATTAGATGGAAGGGCAATTACTTGGGTGAAAAAGGATAACCCGTAGTAGAGAAAGCTGCAAAAGACCGAAGCAAAAGAAAAAAATCTCCAGACTCACTGGTGTTCCTTAAAAACCAGCTCTGGTTCTCGGCCTATCTAGAGGGCTTTGAATGACAGAAAGCCTGACCCTGCCGTGAACTTCGTGTTTCAGGTGTCTGCCGATTGGTCTGCTGGCTTGCAGGGGGGGGCTGTGTCCCTGGACACCGCTGGACCTGTGGGTTTCAGGGCTGGGACCCAGGACCACAGGCAGAGCTCTGTTCCACCAGAGAGGGGACTGAGTGTGCTGGCAGGGGTGAGGGGTTTTCGGTGGCCCAGCCAAACACCACCTTCTCTCAAGGGCCCTGGCCTCGTCCCAGAAGTGGTTGTTTTCCTCCTGTGGTCTCTGAAGGACACAGGGCATGGCTCTGGGACACAGCCATGTGGTGACGACTGTAACGGGAGTATGCCTGTCTCCAACAAGAGGGCTGTGGCTTGAAGGTCACCTTAAGAGGCACCCCTGTCCTTTGATGTCACCCTGGAGGCCCAGAGTAACTCTTCTGGAAGCCCCATCATGTCCATGCCCGACAGCGTCCATTGTTCCCTTTTCCCAGAGCCAAGAGCTGGGTAGAGCTGCAAGGACACTGCCTACACAGGATGCCCGGGGCTGGGCATTACCTGCTGCAATGACAACATCTGGCTGGAAGGCAGAGAGCTGATGGACCGTCGCTACGTCCCAGTCCAGCTGGGCCACTGTCACCCTGGGGCTATCTAAGTTGGCAGTGATGTCTGCCTCTAATGAGAGGCCATTGAGAAGGACATTCCCTCGGAGCTGCTCAAGGACCCAGCTGTGACAGTCGCTGAAGATGTATGCCCGGGGGTGGCACGTCTTGCAGATGGACAGGCCTGTGAGGCCGGCGCCACTGCCAAGCTCTAGGACAGTCCTGGCGGGAGGAAAGGGGACCGTGTCTTCGACTGCACCAGGGTAAGCCTGCCTTGGAGCCCTGCCCTGTGCCCCAAGGTCACCTGTTAGTGAAGGCTGCTGGGTTCTCGATGACCCATTCTGCAAGGTAGACGGCGGCTGCCCTGTGCCCCGAGGTCACCTGTTAGTGAAGGCTGTCAGGTTCTCGATGGCCCATTCTGCAAGGTAGAGGGCGGCGTCCCATGTGACCAGGCCTGTGGTACCGTGGGAGATGATGGCTGTGCTCTCAGAGAGTGTGACCGAGCCTTCCGAGGGCTGCACCAAGAGAGGGTGAGACAGTAAGTCCAGCAATCAGAAAACAAGTGGCTTAGAAGACAAGTAGCCATCTGCCACATGGCTGAATAAACCATGACAGGACCAATCGCCACTCAGCAATGAGAAGCAGCTAACTGTTGACATACCAACAGCTTGCGTGGGCCTCAAGGGTGTCACGCGGCATGAGAGACACTCATCTCAGGCCACACAGGATTCCATTCATCGAACATTCCTGAGACAATGGAATTCTGGCGATGGAGCACAGGTCAGTGGTGACCAGGGGCCAGGTGTGGCTATGAAGGGGTGGCTGCCTTGTGATGATTCAATATGCTATGTTTTTCCTTTGTGGTTTTCTGTATCTACGCTTTATCTTATTTTATTTTTGAGCTCTGTCACCCAGGCTTGAGTCAGTGGCACGATCTTGGCTCACGATCTTGGCAGAGGCAACCTCTGCCTCCTGGGTTCAAGCAATTCCCCTGCCTCAGCTGCCCAAATAGCTGCGACTACAGGCGTGTGCCACCATGTCCGGCTAATTTTTGTACTTTTTTTTGAGACAAAGATTCGCTCTCGTTGCCGAGGCCGGAGTGCAATAGTGCGATCTCGGCTCACTACAACCTCCACCTCCTGGGTTCAAGAGATTCTCCTGCCTCAGCCTCCCGAGTAGCTGGGATTACAGGAGCCCACTACCACACCCCGCTAATTTTTGTATTTTTAGTAAAGATGGAGTTTCACCATGTTGTCCAAGCTTGTCTCAAACTCCTGACCTCAGGTGATTCCTCCCGCCTCAGCCTCCCAAAATGCTGGGATTACAGGCATGAGCCACCACACCTGCCCTAATTTTTGTATTTTTAGTAGAGATAGGGTTTCACCATATTGGCCAGGCTGGTGTCGAACTGCTGAACTCAGATCCACCCGCCTCGGCCTCCCAAAGTGCTGGGATTACAGGCGTGAGCCACTATGTCCAGCCCTGTCAAATACTCTTTGAGGACTGGGCACCAGGTCCTTGTGAAGCAGGTAGTGTATGTCACCCATTGGACAAATGCCCAACAACCCCATGAGACATGCTGTTGTTGTTGAAGTGCTTGATTTACAGACAGGGAAACTGAGGCTAAAGAAGGTTAACGGACCTCATGTCTAAGACTGCAGAATGGGTGAGTCAGGATTTGAATCCACACCCACGTTTTCACTTTGTCTGTGCAGGAAGGGTATCTGGGCTGTGAGGGGGAGGAGGGTGCCCTTCTCATATCAGCAAATAGCTCCAGTGGCCCTGGGTGGACTCCTTGGCCATCAGGGTCTCTGCCAGTGCCTTGTACAGCTCGTCCATGTGGACAGCCTCGTGCTGGGGGCAGACAGAGTGAGAGCTTGTTTGCTTTCATTCTAATCTGTATAAATGGCCAGATGATTTTCACCAAGTTTGGAGGGGAGATTTGGGATGGAATGGTGTAATATCGGCCAGCTGGCATATAAAATATTCACTTTGTTGGGCGTGGTGGTGTGTGCCGAATAGTCCCAACTAATCTAGAGGCTGACATGGGAGGACTGCTTGAGCCCAGGAGTTCGAGGACAGCCTGGGCAGGAGACCTTGTCTCTAAAAAAAAATGTCACTTGGTAGGGCAACCTGGATGGGAGGGCCTTCAACAAGAGGTGTTGAGAGGGTAGGGTTAGGTGTAGTCTAGGGCAGGAAACAAGGATTCCATGAGAGCTGCCACGTGACCATGACAGAGAGCTCTGTGTTTGGATCAAACACAGAGAGGAGGAAAACAAAAGGTGCTTTTAAGTGAGCCCAGGCAGAACTGTGAGGGCGGCCCATGCTGCAGGCTGTGGCTGTCAGCAGGCTGCTTCTCCACAGCTGGCCCCGTCCTAGGATTCACAGGGTAGCAGCAGGGTACACTGGGTGACTGCTGCCCTCTCCTGGTGGCACAGGGCAGACCTGCTGGTGAACACAGATGCACGTTTTTGGGGAGGACCAGGGAGAAAGCAGGTATTGGAGAAGCAGGGGATTGTTTATTTGCTAAAAGTGTGGCCCTTTCACTCAGCAGGTCTGCTACTGCCTACTAAGGAAGGGCCTCTCGACATCCTCATGTCAAACCCTGCATGCTCGGGCCCATCTTTAAAATCCATCCTAGGCCAGGTGTGGTGGCTCATGCCTGTAATCCCAGAACTTTGGGAGGCCGAGGCAGGCAGATCACCTGAGGTCAGGAGTTCGAGACCAGCCTGGCCAACATGGTGAAACTCTGTCTCTACTAAAAATACAAAATTAGCCAGGCATGGTGGCATGTGCCTGTAGTCCCAGCTTCTTAGGCACGAGAGTTGCTTGAACCCAGGAGGTAGAGGTTTCAGTGAGCCGAGATTGTGCCACAGTAATCCAGCCTGGGCACCACAGTGAGACTGTCTCAAAAAACTAAATAAATAAGTAAAAAATAAAATCCATCCTGTATCAGTCAGGAAAGAGCTAATTCCAGCAGGATCAATGCAGAGAATTCACCAGAGGAACTAGTTCCAAAGGTATGGCAAGAGCTAAATCTTCCAACAGGGGCCTGTGGGGCAACCCAGAGACAGACAAGAGCAGGAAACTCCAAACCCTTCGGCGGGCAGGACAGAGGGTGTGGGTGAGGGTTCCAGTGCTGTGGGCTGGACCAGCATGGAAGGAAAGAGAATTCATATTCTAGGAGCTGGGGCCCCAGAGAAGCAGCTGCTGTGGAAACCCCAGGAGGCAGAGTGAGGGAGAGAGGCTGGCCTCGCCTTCTTCCCGCCCTGCACTGTCTCCCATGGGTCACACTCAGCTGCAGCCAGTTGCCTGGGGAGGCCCCTGCCATGCTGGGGTTGGCAAAGCAGGCCCAGAGCCTGGGAAGGACGGGGGCTCCAGCACGCAAGTGGCTATGCTGTCCGGCTACTGGGCGGACACTGCCCATTGCTTACATTTTTGATGAGTTCTGAGAGAAAGCACCGGGCATACTTGACTGATGGCGGGTGCTTCACACACACAGGATGCTTCACAGTCTACGGCAAAAGACAGAACGCTGGTTGCTCGAGAGCCCGTCTTAAGTCTCCTATGAGCTTCAAACCAACACAGCAGAGGGCAAACTGCAGGCTACCCGATCCCTCAGCAGAGATGTAGATGGACACGGCGTTCTGGCCCCACGCATCTGAAGTTTGTCTTAAGATATAAGCTGTTTCCTAAAGATGCTTCCACTGCAGTGGCACAGGCTATGGCAGCGTTTCTAATGCCCATTCTGAGCAGGAACACAGGGCATGTGGGCCCAAACCACCTCCCTCCCAGGGGAGCCAGTGTGAACCAGGGCTTGCAGTAAGGACAGTCGCCAACTGTCTGGCTCTATGCAAGAGGCGGGAAGGCCCACTCGGCAACTGCTCTCTTGGAGTATGTGTCCCTGGGGACAGGATGGAGTGGAGGGGACGCTCAGGGTGACACTCCAGCTAAAGCCGAGAGAAGCCAAGTGCAGGATGAGTAAGTTCCAGGCAGTGGGAACAGCCTGTGCAAGCTCTGAGGTGGCCACGGGCTGGCACTTGGAAAGGAGGGCAGAGGGACTGGTGCAGCAGGAGTGGGGACGGTGGGAAAACAGGAGCCTGGAGGGAGAGGGAGGAGACAGTCCGCAGCGCCTGCTGGCTGGGAGGGATGCAGATTCTGCCCAAGGGCAGCAAAGTACCCCACGCAATACACAGGCTCTTCATGCTGCTGCTGGTTTTTCATTTTTTCTGACACAGTCTCGCTCTGTTGCCCAGGCTGGAGTGCAGTGGCCCGATCTTGGCTCACCGCAGCCTCGCCTCCTGGGTTCAAGCGATTCTCCTGCCTCAGCCTCCCGAGTAGCTGGGACTATAGGCGTGCACCACCACGCCCAGCTAATTTTTTTTATTTTTAGTAGAGATGGGTTTTTGCCATGTTGGCTAGGCTGGTCTTGAACTCCTGACCTTAGGTGATCCGTCCACCTCAGCCTCCCAATATCCTGGGATTACAGGTGTGAGCCAGTGCACCCAGACTTGTGCTGGGTTTTAAAGCAGCTCTCCCTACATCTCATGCCTCACCGCCTATGAGAGTGAGGCTCAGGGTGAAACTCAGACCACGGTGCGAGATAACATCAGTTATCTCCATGCTCGAAGCTCTGACCTACTGTATTGCCCCGAAAGTCTTCCCTGCTGTGGCTGCATCTTTTTCAAGTGGATAATCTTGGTTCACCTCTAGCCCAGGAATTCTTCACCAGGGCTCCTAGGATGGGCTGGGTGGGTGCGGGTGGAGGATGTCTGCCTCCCTTGAGTTTGTATGGAAAATGTATTCTTTTGGTGCACTTCTTTCTGGGAGGGAGTCTATTGCTTTGTCTTTTCTGAAGGGCTCATGGCCCTTCGAAAATGAAGACCCAAGATGCAGGGTGATCTGTACTTGGCCGTCAAGGCCAAGGTCAGCCTGTGGCTGGGTCGGGTGGTGATCCTGGCTCTCACCTGTATGCAGATGCACTTGAGCCCAAACCCCACCCTGGGCAAAGCAAGGGCCCATTTAGGTCTAGAGGAGACAGGAGTGGGCAGGACAGGCCTCATGAATGCAAAAAAGAGTCTCTGAGCATCTACCAAATGCTGGAAGCTGTTTTGCACCTGTCATCTCTGTTTTTGCCGAGGATGGTTTAAAAAACATTCCCTAGATTTCCCCCCTCTTGCAGATTTTTGTATATTCTGATGTCTTTGTCTAAGTCTTAGATAGAAAATGAAAGCGCAGGAGCTGTCGGAGATGCTGACACCCACCTGCAGTGCTGACTCAATGGTTTTGTTCTTTGAACAGGGGTGTTTTTAAAGGGTACAAGCACACCTGTGGTTCTTCTCTCAGGTCTTCCGGAGAGATTCAGGAGGCAGGGTCATGAGTCCCAGGGACTCTGGAATTCTTACCTTCTGCAAAATATCCCGCAGCAGCTCAGAATCTGATGAGTCTCTTAACTTTGCTTCCAAGCTCTGTGTGGACGGGAGAGAGAGAAATCTCAAAGGCGCATTCACAGGAACATTAAAACACGCAATAGAATGTGTTGGCAAAGCGCTTTGTGATCCCTCCCTGGGGACGTGGAGCCAGTTGGAAGTGGAAGCCACAGCGGCTGAAAGCCTGACCTTCAGATGTCGCAGGGTGCACCTGGATGAGTCACAGGAAGAAGGCTGACTCTTGGCCGCATTAGTCCTGGCTACTTAGCGGCCACCCAGGTCATGGGCCAGCTCCCTGGTTGCACTGGTCAGCCAGGAATTACCAGGACAGCCATGGCACCAAGGTTTGATGGGCTTGCCATCTGACTTTAAGTGGAAATGCAGAATGTGCCCATACCAGCCTGGGTTACATTGTCCTCTTACAGGGGCCTCAAGTCCAGCAGCAAGCTTTGGCTCCCGAGTTAGGCAGACTGTCCCGGCTGGTATGTGACACACGGCAAGGCACTTCATTGCTTCAGAGCTCCTTCCATGCCATAAAAGGCCCTACAAGACCTGGTCCTAATCCCTCTCTCTGGCCTATTCTCCCTCACCCCTGGCCCACACTGCTCACTGCACTCCAGCCACACTGGCTGCCTTGCTGTTGTTCCTCAACCACAGCTGGCTTGTTTCCACCACAGGACCTTTGCATATCCTGTTCCCCAAACCCTTCCCATGGCTGGCTGCTTCACAACTCAGGCCCCAGTTCAAATGCCACATCTTTGGGGAAGGCTTCCCTGATACCCCGACTTTGGTGACTCTTCTCCCCAGTTGCTCCATTCACCATTCCCCTGTTTTCTTGGCTTTAAAGCCACTCTCATCTGGTCTTTTCATGTTTATTCATTTATTTGTTTATTCTCTGGCTCTCCCATGCAAGCAGAGCCTCATCTATCATGGGTACTGCTGATCCATGATGCTTGGCTCACGGAAGGTATTTATTAAACATTTTGAGACTGAATAAAAACACTAGCTAACACCGACATGCATTTACCATGAGCCAGGCACTGATCCACAGGCTTTTGTACTCAACGCTGACAACAACCCTAAGAGGTAGGTATCATTATATCAACCATTTTATTAATAAGAAAACAATAGCACAGAGAGATGCAGTCACTTGCCCAAGGTCACACAGGGCCAGGGGTTGGGCCAGGATTCGAAGCAGGCAGGCTGTCTCCTGGGTCTGAACTCTCAACTACTCCACCTTAATCAAACAATCCCTCTGGTCAAATGTGAGTGATAATAATAGTACCCACCTCATGGGTGTTGATGTTGAGCCCAAGTTAGCATTCAGCGTGGGCATGTGAACAATTATAGTCAATATTGAATGGAGACCTATGATGCTTTTATGAAGGTTTCTATTTTGGGTTAAAAATGCACAAATTTCTCCTGACCAGAAATGATCTCTGAGTGCTAAATATTTCATGTCAATGGAATAATGCAAATGATTAAGCAACACCCCATAAAATGGGGCAGACCCAGGGAGGAATATATATCCAAACTGACTCATCCCAGTGAGCTCACTGCACATGAATTACAAATGGAGCGGGGTGCATTAAGCCCCTCTGCTGACAGAAGGGAGGCTGCTGCCTGCCATGCGCCTGTGCTGAGAATGGCATGTCCCCAGGGAGAGGAGAGGCCACCCCCCTTCTCTGTCTCTTCCATCACAGGCGTGAAAGCCTCAGCGCATGAGCTGATTCTGTGCAGTGCTCGACATACAGATGAGAACACTGAGGCCCGAGGGACAGCCTTTGACCTGGTCACCGCGCTCAGGAGGAGGTGGTTACCCGCGGGCCTGAGGGCGCTGACTTTTTAGAATGGGCGAGGGCAGCTGTGTCCCAGTGACCAGAACGATTACTGCCTTTAAAAAGTCATGAAAATAATCGTGAACTGTACCCTACAGCGAGCGCGCGTCTGCCCCCCAAGACTGTGGAGAGGCCCCCAGCTTCCGCCGCCAGCTCGCGGGGCAGGAGGGGTGAGAGCGACTCTGGCCAGGCCCCAGGGACGGGGACCGGGTCTCGCGGTCCTGACCGGGGAGAGCCCAGGAACTCACGTTGCAGGAGCGCCGGGGGTTTCAGCACGGAGACCCATCCCGTCTGCCCCTGGACTCTCGCGAGCCCCGCGGGCCTCTCCGCTCGCCCCACCGCCCACCTGTCAGGGGAAGGAGCGCACTGTGCGCGCCGCTAGGAAGCGGCGCTCGAAACTCTGTAGCAAGAGTTTGGTACCCGCGTTCTCCTCGGGCGCCATGACGTGGGCGGGGCCGCAGTTTTGCCAGGAGACCCGGCTGAAGCCGGGCCTGGATTGAAAAGGGGGCGGGCCCAGGGTAGTGCGCGGGGGCAGAGAGGGGGCCGGGCCTGGGGTAGGGTCAGGAGGAGCGTCCTGGGGGCGGATTCTAGGGCGGGGCCAAGATGAGCTTTTTAGGAGGGCGGGGCCTGGGGTGGGGCCAGGATGAGAGTCATGAGGGCGAGGCCTGGGGTACGGCCAGGATAAGCGTCGTTGGGGCAGGTCCTGGGTACAGTCCAGGTTGGCGGGTCCTGGGGCGGGGCCAGGACATGGCGATCCTGGAAGCTGGGCTTCGGAAGCGTCCAGGTTGGTGGCATCCTGGAGGCGGTGCCTTGCGTTGGGGCAGGATAAGAGTCCTGGAGGCGGGCATTAAGGCGGGGATAAACGCCACTGGGTTCAGGAGGCGGGACTCGGAGCAGAGCCCAGGAGACATGTCCTAGGGCGGGGCTAAGGCCAGACCCAGCGAAGGGCTCAGGAGGCGGGGCCGGGGCGGGGCGTTGACTATGTCGTAGCACATGGCCAGGCGGTGCGCGGACTCTGGGAGGCGGAGCTTAGGACTGGCTGACGTGGGGAGGGGCCCAGGGTCCGGGAGGCGGTGCCGAGTTCGGGCTGCGGGCTGCGCTCAGGAGGCGGGCCCTGGGAGGCGGAGCTTAGGGAGGGGCCGGTGTCGGGAGGGACCCAGGGACTGGGAGGCCGGTCGGGGCTGGGCTCAGGGGCCGAGACCTAGCTGGTCTTGGGGCGGGGCCGAGACGGAGCGAGGGGTCCAGGGTGTGGGAAACGGGGAGGGGTTTGAGGAGGGGATCGGAATGTGGCTCAAGTTCGGGAGCCGTTACCTGCGGAAGGTTTGAGGCAGGTCCAGGAGCGAGCCCATGGTCTGCCGAAGCGGGGCCAGGGGCGGGCCCCAGAATCCGGAGCTTCGGACGGCGCCGAGTCTGGGTTTGGGGCCCGGGAGGCGGGGCCAGTTAGGGCGAGGGTCCCTGGGATCGTCGGGTCAGGCCTTGGGCTAACGTAGGCATTCTCGCAGTTCCTCCGCCTTCAGGAAGGTCTTTTTAGCAGGGGCCTTACGGGTGCGCGCTTCGGTCCTGGAGACCTTATCCTAGCCTCCTCTCCATCAGCGCCACCCGTCTGCGGCCCGAAAGGAGGGAGCTTTCCCTCTGTCCCCCAGCCTTTGGACTGTCACCAAACAAGCCATTCGTTCACCAAATAGTTATTAAGCGCCTACCATGTGCCTGACAACGGAGATGTAACGGTGAGAAAAACTAGGTGTGGTCCAGGCCCTCCAGGGGCTCAGGGGCTCGTGGAAGAAGTGGACATTGAAGTATTTATCACACAAATGAGTATAAAAGTACAATAGCGATATCTGCCACGAAGGTGAGCAGACAGAGCTAGCGGGGCTTGCAGGAGGAGTTTTGATCTTGCAGGGACAGGAAGGAGGAGTTAGCTCCTGCGGGTTGGGATTGGGGGTGGTGGTGATATAGACGTGGGGACAGAGTGGAAAACAACAAAAATATAATTATTTTAGTTCAAAGTTATTGTGTCTTGAGTTGAAAGGCAGGGCAGTTAGCAACACAGTTCAGATTTCAGTACTGCCCCTGAAATCTGAACTGTGTTCAAAGTCTAAAACCTTTTCCTTAGCAAATTCCTCATAAAACTCCATTTGGAAGAGTCCCGAGAGCTAATTTGTTAAGTATACTTGCAAAAGATAGATGAGGAGACAGATAAAATCTTATTACCTCTTTCAGATGAGAGGCACTTGAGCCCTGCTCAGCTATGAGCATAAGAGAGGGAAATTAATTCTAATTGAATACACTTGTTCTCTTATAGCTGTTGTTCCACACCAGAACCAAATGAGCGCAAGATCTGACAAAGAAAAAAAAAAGGTTCATCTTTTATTCCCCCAAACCCTTTCATTTAAATCAAGAGGATGGGATGTGGTTATTGCTGTGTTTTTCGGCAGAATCAACGGTTTCTGGGTCTGAGATGTTGCATACACCCTCTCAGTCCCTGTATCCTGAGATGGAGTCACCTAGAATCCACAGCAAGTCCTAACCAGGGATGGGTGTGGGTGATTAAGGAAGGTTGGCTTCAGAACTGGGCCAGGGGCACTGCTTTGCTTTTGCTGTTTTGATCAGCTCTCTGCCTGCAGGAGACAAGGAAAATCAATGGGAACAGGTTAGTTATACTCATAAATCCTGGGATTATTTTATTAACTCACATAATAGTTATTAATTGTCTTTCCTCCAAGGAGCAAAAGGGCATATACGGTAAAAGCCATAGTAACACTGTATTATGTTATACTAAAATATTAATCTAGGTTTGTTCAGTCTTTCCTGATTCCATAGATTGGAAGCGGATTGAAGAAGGAGGCTAGTGGACCACAGAGCTGAGCCATGCACACAGAAGAAATCTTTTTTTTTTTTTTTTTTTTTTGAAGACGGAGTTTTGCTCTCTTGTTGCCCAGGCAGGAGTGCAATGGCGCGATCTCGGCTCACTGCAACCTCCACCTCCCAGGTTCAAGCGATTCTCCTGCCTCAGCCTCCTGAGTAGCTGGGATTACAGGCTTGAGCCCCTATGCCAGGCCATTTTTGTATTTTTAGTAGAGACAGGGTTTGAACACGTTGGCCAGGCTGGTCTCAAATTCCTGACCTCAGGTGATCCACCCGCCTCTGCCTCCCAAAGTGCTGGGATTACAGGCGTGAGCCACCGCGCCTGGCCAGAAGAAATCTCTATCTTGGTGTGCAGTTTTTGGTGACGGACAAATGTCATCTCTCTTGGATCTGAATCTGGAAGGATCAAGGCAATGAAGGGATTTTTTTGTTTCAGACAGTCTCCTTCTGTTGCCAGGCTGGAGTGCAGTGGCACGATCTCAGCTCACTGAAACCTCTGCCTCCTGTGTTCAAGCGATTCTCCTGCCTCAGCCTCTCAAGTAGCTGGGACTACAGGCACGCGTCACCACGCCCAGCTAATTTTTGTATTTTTAGTAGAGACAGGGTTTTACCATGTTGGCCAGGATGGTCTCAATCTCTTGACATCATGATCCACCTGCCTTGGCCTCCCAAAGGGCTGGGATTACAGGCGTGAGCCACCATGCCCGGCCTCACTGAAGGGATTTTCTTAATGTCACGTGGCTCTCACAGGTGCGGTGTGTTCGGGTGCAAGTGAAGATTACGACTGATGCTTAAAAACAAACGTAAAATTCCAGGTGGTGTTGCTATGGGGAGCAGGATTAGGACAATCTGAGTGGTTTCAGTTGCAAGAGTGTGCGTGTACGTGCAAAAACTACAGTCAAGATTCAACTTCTGGCTTTCAGGGTCTCTTTAATAACAGTAATAGCAACCTAAGTCAGTTTAACAGTATGGAATGGTTGCCTTTTAGAAGTTAAGCTATGGGCATGGAAGTTCAATCAGTACATTGAAGTTTTTCCTTTATCTCTCCTATGGTTAATGGTGTCTGCAGAAAAGGACCAATTGATTTCTTTCTAAAACGTTGCTTCAGGGTGTGGAATCCTTTATAGGTCATGTGTCAACTTACAGAAAATTTTTATAGTTCAAATATAAATTATGTTCAATGTAGACTTTGTAATAGAATTTAAGGTTAAGTAAAGTTTCCACTTTCCTTAGGCTGTTTGCAGTGCCCAGCAGGCCCCATTATATCGAGATGGAAGTTATGTTAAAGGAGGAGGTTGGTCAGGGATGGGCAGAATAAGGAATATGGGCAGCTCAGGCTAATGATACAATGATTGAGATGTAGAAAGAGGGCCAGGCATGGGATAACGCCTGTAATCCCAGTTCTTTGGGAGGCCAAGGCAAGAGGATCGCTTGAGGTCAGACCAGCCTGGTCAACAGAGTGAGACCTAACCTGTACAAAAAAAGAAAAAACACAAAAAAACAAAAAAAATGGTTGGGCATGATGGTGTGCACCTGTAGTCTCAGCCACTTGGAAGGCTGAGGTCAGGGGATCCCTTGAGCCCAGGAGTTTGAGGCTGCAGTGAGCTATAATTGCATAACTGTACTCCAGCCTGGGTGACAGGGTGAGGCCCTGACTAAAAAAAAAATTGAGTCAGGGAAAAAATTGGAAATCTTAATCCTCGGTACCCAGGAATGTGACCTTATTTGGAAATACGGTCTTTCTAGATGTAATCAAGTAACGATGAGTCATCCTGGATTGGGGGCTGCTGGTGAGGGGGCAGATGCAATGACTGGTGTCCTTATAAAAGAAGAGAATGAGGGCTGGGCATGGTGGCTCATGCCTGTAATCTCAGCACACTTTGGGAGGGTGAGGTGGGGGGATCACTTGAAGTCAGGAGTTCGAGACCAGCCTGGCCAATAGTAACAATATAGAAGCCATTTTCGATTCTAATCCACTGAAAGAAAACTGTCCCTTAGTTAATGTCATGCTTATTGGATCCATGAAGTCTTTGACAATTTAAACTACAAGGACACTGCTCTCTGTGGTGATGGAGAGAATACCAAGGATTTAAAGGTCTTTAAGAAAGAGAATGTAGAAACCGTACCCATTGGAAACAGCAAGATGATGATAATCGTACTGACAGTAATAATAAGCTCAAATATATAGAGCTTACTATGTATCATGAATTGTTCTGAATGCTTCATAAATATTGTTCCCTCCTTTACCCTCATGGCAGCCCAGTAAAGGCGCCATTCCCCATTTTACAGCTGGGGAAACTGAGTTACAGAGCTTTTCTGCACTGAGTCATCAGGAGCAAATGCTAGATCAGGTAATTGAACCCAAGCAATCTGCTTCCAGAGCCAAACAGATGTATTTTTTATGACATAAAAACATATACATACATTTTTAGGGGAAGGGTGGGGGTAGGATGGGATGAGGATTCTGGGTAATTGCTTGGTAAATGCCAAATACCTTTCTTGTCTGTCCCTCTTTTCAAATGATAAAGTAATGTCAATTACAGCACTTTTTTTGTTTGTGTGTTTTTGAGACAAGGTCTAGCTGGAGTAGAGTGATGCAGTCGTAGCCCACTGCAGCCTCAAATTCCTGGGCTCAAGCGATCCATCCACATCAGCTTCCCAAGTAGTTGGGACTACAGGCCCACACTGCTATGCCCAGCTAATTATTTTAATTTTTGTAGAGATGGCAGGTGGCGGTGTGGGGGTGTCTCTCTATGTTGCCCAGGCTGGTCTCGAACTCTTGACCTCAAGTGAACCTCCTTCCTCAGCCCCACAAAGCTCTGGAATTATAGGTGTGAGCCACTGTGGCTGGCTACAATACTATTTATTTATATTTTGGACCAACAGATATTCTAGCATATAAGAAATGTGATGCTCTCTGTACATTGAAGAGTTGGTCTAATATTTGTCCTGGTGGATACAGAAATTGCCTGTCTGTTCCACTCTGGTTGAAGAAACCAGTCCGACTGTCTCTGAGGCTATGGAGCTGTCCATCAAGAATGAAAGCCCTCTGCCAGGCACGTTGGCTCACACCTGTAATACCAGCACTTTGGGAGGCCGAGGCAGGTGGATCACTTCAAGTCAGGAGTTCAACACCAGCATGGCCAACATGGTGAAACCCTGTCTCTACAAAAAATTGAAAAATTAGCTGGGCCTGTTGATGCGTGCCTGTAATCCCAGCTACTCAGGAGGCTGAGGCAGGAGAATCACTTGAACTTGGGAGGCAGAGGTTGCAGTGGGGAGCTGAGATCACACCACTGCATTCCAAGCTGGGCGACAGAGCGAGACTCTCTCAAAAAAAAAAAAAAAGTCCTCATGATGGCCTCAAGCACATTGGTCCCTGAAGAGAGTCAAGGAAGGCCCACTTTACTCTGCACTGCAAAGCAGGCAGGTGGACAGGAATCTGAGAAGTGGATTCAGTGAGAGGCATTGACCCAAAGGATTTTCTGCCTAATGGTCAGTTCAGCAGAAGATTAAACTGAGCACAGCATCCTGTTCCCTGAAACCATCTGGTTGGTCAGTGGGGAATGTTCTTGTCTCGTTAAATGTCCTCATGCTACTGTCAAGATATCCTGTTACAAAACGTCATAAACCAGGTTTACAAATAGGCCAGGTGATTGTGGAATTTCTCCGTGGCAAGGGCTTAGCTATGGGAGTGTGATTGGTGTGCAATAATCACAGTGTTCCAGGCCACTTGAGGGATAAAATATACCTTAGGTGATAAACTGTTGTATTTTAATGTGAATATTTCCACCAACATTAAACAGTAACCCCATGAGTTTTCTCATACCTGTTACACTCTGGAGTTGCAACAAGTTGACATAAAGCAAGTTGCAAACATAATTATCGCATTTGGCTCCTATTCACAGCAAGGGTTCTTCAAGCTGTACCTGGGACAGTCTTCCCTCACATGACGTTTATAGCATCATCTATTTCATTATTTATTTATTTTTTGAGACGGTGTTTTGCTCTTTCGCCCAGGCTGGAGTGCTATGGCGCTATCTTGGCTCACTGCAACCTCCGACCCCCCGGGGTTCAAGCGATTCTCCTGTCTCAGCCTCCCGAGTAGCTGGGATTATAGGCACCCGCCACCACACCTGGCTAATTTTTGTATTTTTAGTAGAGACGGGGTTTCACCATGTTGACAGGGCTGGTCTCAAACTCCTCCCTTCAGGTGATCCACCCGCCTCAGCCTCCCAAAGTGTTGGGATTACTGGTGTGAGCCACAGCGCCCGGCTATAGCATCATTTCAGCTTTGTTTCTGCCATGAATTGCTAGTTGGTAGTTAACAAAAAATAGACCACCTCATTTATGTCTCACAGTTAGCATTGGTTTTTGTGTTTTCTTTAGGCTCGTTTTTTAATTGTTTTTGAAATTGTGAAACAGGGTCTTGTTCTGTTGCTGAGGCCAGAGTGCAGTGACACAATCTTGGCTCGCTGCAGCCTCAACCTCCTGGGCTCAAGCAATCCTCCCACTTTAGCCTCCTGAGTAGCTGGGACTACAAACACGAGCCACCACCGCTGGCTAATTTTTAATTTTTAATTTTTTTTTTTTTTTTTGAAATGGAGTTTCGCTCTGTCACCCAGCAGGTTGGAGTGCAGTGGCGTAATCTCGGCTCACTGCAACCTCCACCTCTCGGGTTCAAGCCATTCTTCTGCCTCAGCCTCGGCATCCACCACCATGCCTGGCTAATTTTAAAAAAATGTTTTTAGTAGCGACAGGGTTTCAGCATGTTGGCCAGTCTGGTCTTGAACTCCTGACGTCAAGTGATCCACCTACCTCAGCCTCCCAAAGTGCTGGGATTACAGGCGTGAGCCACCACGCCAAGCCTAAGTTTTAAATTTTTTGTAGAGACCAGGTTTTGCCATGTTGTCTAAGCTGGTCTTGAACTCCTGGGCTCAAGTGATCATTCTGCCCTGGCCTCCCAAAATGCTGGGATTACAGGCATGGCCCTTATGTCTGGCCCTTAAAGATGCTTTTAAATAACAGCTTTATTGAAAGATAATTCATATACCATACAATTTACCCATTTAAAGTGTACCATTTGGCCAGGCATGGTGGCTCACACTTGTAATCCCAGCACTTTGGGAGGCTGAGGTTGGAGGATCGCTTGAACCCAAGAGTTTGAGATGAACGCGAGCAACATGGCAAAACCCTGTCTCGACCAAAAATACAAAAAAATTAGCTGGGCATGGTGGTGTGTGTCTGCAGTCCCAGCTACTCAGGAGGCTGAAGTGGGAGGATGGTTTGAGCCCGGGAGGTGGATGGTGCAGTGAGTTGAGATTGCACCACGGCACTCCAGCCTGGGCAACAGAGCCAGACCCTGTCTCTAAATAAATAAATCAAGTGTATAATTCAGTGGTTTTTAATATATTCACAGAGATTTGCAGCCATCATCACCATCAATTTTAGAAATTTTAATTACCCCAGAAGAAACCCTGTATCCATTAGCAGTCACCCCTTATTTCCCCCCTATTATCCCCACCCCTGGCTCCTGGCAACCATTAATCTACTTTCTGTTTCTTTGGATTTTCATATTCTGAGCATATATATATATATATATATATATATATATAATCATCTAATATTTGTCTGGCTTCTCTCACTTAGCCTAATGGTTTCAAGGTGTATCCAGGTTGTAGCATGAATCAGCCCTTCATTCCATATTGTGGCTGATTAATGTTCCATCACACGGGTGGACTGTACTTGTTTGTCCATTCGTCTGTTGTTGATAGGCATTTGTGTTGTTGCCACCTTTTGACAATTATGAATAATTTTGCTACGAGCATCTGTGTGTGTCTTTGTAGGAACAGGCTTGCATATTTTTTGATATGGGCAAATGAGAACCAGCGGCGGGGGGCCTCTGCGGTGAATTTTTTGGTGATCTTTGTGTACTCTGTATAATGATCAGCCACTCAGGCTTGGGGGGCAGCACTTAACCTTGTATTTCTTTCTTTTTTTAAGATAGGGTCTCTCTCTCTGCCACCCAGGCCAGAGTGCAGTTGACGCAGGGCAGGGGAGACCCGAAGTGGAGCATAGTGTGTCCGGAACTGGTGGGTTCTTGGTCTCACTGACTTCAAGAATGAAGCCACGGACCCTCGGGGTGAGTGTCACTGTTTTTAAAGGCGGCATGTCTGGAGTTTTTTCCTTCTAATGCTCGGATGTGTTCAGAGTTTCTTCCTTCTGGTGGGTTTGTGGTCTCGCTGGCTTCAGGAGTGAAGCTGCGGACCTTCAAGGTGAGTGTTACAGCTCTTAAGGTGGCGCGTCTGGAGTTGTTTGTTCCTCCCGGTGGGTTCATAGTCTCGCTGGCTTCAGGAGTGAAGCTGCAGACCTTCGAAGTGAGTGTTACAGCTCATAAAGGCAATGTGGACCCAAAGAGTGAGCAGCAGAAAGATTTATTACAAAGAACAAAAGAACAAAGCTTCCACACTGTGGAAAGGGACCCCAGTGGGTTGCCACTGCTGGCTGGGGCAGCCAGCTTTTATTCCCTTATCTGGCCCCACCCACATCCTGCTGATTGGTCCATTTTACAGAGAGCCAATTGGTCTGTTTTACAGAGAGCTGAGTGGTCTGTTTTGACAGGATGCTGATTGGTGCATTTACAATCCCTGAGCTAGACACAAAAGTTCTCCAAGTCCCTACTAGATTAGCTAGATACAGAGTGTCAATTGGTGCATTCACAAACACTGAGCTAGACATAGGGTGCTGACTGGTGTGTTTACAAATCTTGAGCTAGATACAGAGTGTCGATTGGTGTATTTACAATCCCTTAGATAGACATAAAGGTTCTCAAAGCCCCCACCAGACTCAGGAGCCCAGCTGGCTTCACCAAGTGGGTCCCACACGGGGGCCGCAGGTGGAGCTGCCTGCCAGTCCCGTGCCCTGCACTGGCACTCCTCAGCCCTTGGGTGGTCGATGGTACTGGGTGCCCTGGAGCAGGGGACGGTGCCCACTGGGGAGGCTCGGCACTCATCGGGGAGGCTCAGGCCGCGAAGAAGCCCACGGAGGATTGGGGGGAGCCTCAGGCATGGTGGGCTGCATGTCCCGAGCCCTGCCCTGCAGGGAAGCAGCTAAGGCCCTGCGAGAAATTGAGCAAAGCAGCTGCTGGCCCAGGTGCTAAGCCCCTCACTGTCTGGGTCCAGCGGGGCTGGCAGGCCAGTCTGAGTGTGGGGCCCAGTGAGCCCATGACCACCCGGAACTCGCGCTGGCCCGCAACCGCCACGCCCAGCCCCAGTTCCTGCCCGCGCCTCTCCCTCTACACCTCCCCGCAAGCTGAGGGAGCTGGATCCAGCCTCGGCCAGCCCAGGAAGGGGCTCCCACAGTGCAGCGGCGGGCTGAAGGGCTCCACAAGTGCCACCAAAGTGGGAGCCCAGGCAGAGGAGGCGCCGAGAGTGAGCTCGAGGGTTGCCAGCATGCTGTCACCTCTCAATAGCACGTGAGGGTTCTTGTCTTTACCCAGGAAAGAATTCAAGGGCAAGCCGGAGGTATAGAAGAAACCAGCTTTATTGAAGAGGCAGCATTACAGCCCTGTGACTGCTCCTGTAGGGCAGAGTTACCCTAGAGGCAGAGAGTAGCAGCAGAGAGTTTGCAATCACATTTATACCCACTTTTAATTGCATGCAGATTAAAGGGCAGTTTATGCAGGAATTTCTAGAAAATTGGTAGTAACTTTTGAGTCATTGGGTCATTGCCATGGAAAGGGGCAGTAACTCCAGGGTGTTACCTTGGCAATAGTATACTCACATGGCACACTGGTGGGCATGTCTGATGGAAAGCTGCTTCTGCCCCAGCCCTGTTTTAGGTAGTCCTCAATTTTGTCTGGTGTCCAAGCCCTGCCTGTGGAGTCAAGTCCTGCCTCCTATCTCACAGTGGCGTGATCATGGCTCACTGCACACTCAACACCCCCGGGCTCAAGCAGTTCTCCCACCTCAGCCTCCTAAGTTGCTGGGACCACAGGCAAGTGCCACTACACCCAGCCACATTTTTTGCATTTTTTGTAGAGATGGTGTTTCACTGTGTTGCCTAGGCTGGTCTCAAACTCCTGGGCTCAAGCAATCTACCTACTTTAGCCTTCTAAAGTGCTGGGATTACAGGTGTGAGCCACTGCACCCAGCCCAACCTTACATTTTTCTTTTTTTTTTTTTTTTTTTTTTTTTTTTTGAGACGGAGTCTCGCTGTTGCCCAGGCTGGAGTGCAGAGGTGCGATCTCGGCTCACTGCAGGCTCCGCCCCCGGGGTTCACGCCATTCTCCTGCCTCAGCCTCCCGAGTAGCTGGGACTACAGGTGCCCGCCACCTCGCTCAGCTAATTTTTTGTATTTTTAGTAGAGACGGGGTTTCACCGTGTTAGCCAGGATTGTCTCGATCTCCTGACCTCTTGGTCCGCCCGCCTCAGCCTCCCAAAGTGCTGGGATTACAGGCGTGAGCCACGGCGCCTGGCCCCAACCTTACATTTTTCATCTCAAGTCACTTCTCTCTAGGTTTTGATTTCTTCTTTAAAGTGGTGGAACTAAGAGCATCTATTTTATAGGGTTGTTGGGAAGACAAAAATGAAAGAACCGCTATTCAATGTTTAGTGAAGCGTTATGCACAATTTTGAATAATGAAGTTGGTGTTTATTTTTCATTATTTGTTTATTTTTTAGAGACGGGGTCTTGCTCTGTTGCTCAAGCTGGAGTGTAGTAGTGCAACCACAGCTTAGTGCAGCCTTGACCCCCTGGGCTCAAGAAATCCTGCCACCTCAGCCTCCTGAGTAGCTGGGACTACAGGCATGCATCGCCGTGTCTGGCTATTTATTTATTTGTTTGTTTTTTGTAGAGATGGGGTCTCCCTATGTTGCCCGGGCTGGTCTTGAACTCCTCGCCTTAAGGAATCCTCCTGTCTTGGCCTCCCAAAACACTGAGATTACAAGTGTGAACCACCATGGCCAGCCTTATTTTTATCTTTAATCAGCCTTATCAAGTTGAATTGGTCATTAATCTTGTATAACGGTAATTTGGGGCAGCATTGGTTGGGCGGAGGGTGGGAAACATTTAGGACCCTGTGGGCTACAACTCGCAGTGTGTGCACTTATTTTATTTTGTTTTGTTTTGTTTATTGTATTATATTATATTATATTATATTATATTATTTTTTTTGAGACAGGGTCTCACTCTGTTGCCCAGACTGGAGTGCAGTAGCATGATCTTGGCTCACTGCAACCCCTGCCTCCCAGCTTCAAGCGATTCTCCTGCCTCAGCCTCCAGAGTAGCTGGAACTACAGATGTGCACCACCACGCCCAGCTAATCTTTGTATTTTTAGTAGAGATGGAGTTTCACCATGTTGGCCAGGCTGGTCTCAAACTCCTGACCTCAGGTGATACACCTGCCTCAGCCTCCCAAAGTGCTGGGATTATAGGCGTGAGCCACCGTGCCCGGCTGTGCACTTATGTTTTGATTTTTGCAGAACCACCCTTCCCTAATGGTTGTCTCCTAGATCCAAGGTGACTTTATTCATTTTAGAATGAACTTACCCCATTGATACTGTAACCAGAGTTGGCATACATCGCGATTGGCAGAACCCGGTCATGTTTAGCGAGATGGAAGTGTTCTGGAAACTCCTCCTTCGTGCAGATGTGGAGGTGAGGGTACGCATTCTTCAGTGCCTCATAAAGGGCTTCCTCTTGCCCCAATTTGGGCAGGGGCATCCCAAAGCCACCGTAGCCCACAATATCAAACTTGACCAAGTCCCAGAACTTGATGTAGTTGGACAAGGGATCTTGTTGACATTGGGTCACTTCTTCACGGTGGTCATCGCATGGTCTCATGTGATGATGACGCCGAGGTGCTCTGCAGGCTGTGCTTCTCCTTGGCTCCCACCAGATACCCGATGGTCCTGTCGATTTGCTGAATCATCAACTTCCTATTCTCTCCCTCTGGCCCGAAACGGTGTCCCACGTTATCTGGCTCTCTGTAGCACAGAGTCACAAAGTCAAAGTCTTCCTTGGTGAACCAGTTCATGACGGTATCGATGTTCTCCCTCCGCTCTGTCTCGTTGCTGTTTGGGTGAGTGTAGGACTCCACCAGGGACCGCTTGACAGCCTCACCCTCGTATTTAGCACCTCCCTTGGAATAGTGGAATGATGCCGCTTTGTTCCCCTGCAACTACAAGAAGAAAATTCCATCGGGGCCATTTCTCATACGTTTCTCACAATCAGCAAAGCTCGAGTTGTCTACATCTGTGCCCCAGTCCAAAGGCATAGGAAATATGTGGTCCTTGGAGTCAGACAGGGTGGAGTTAGATTCTGGGCTTCCCCAGGATCTCATAGCATCTACAACACTGTTAGTTACAAGATGTGCTATTATTTTATGGGCTACTAAGCAGAAAAATGCTGCCAAAGAGACCGTGACATTCCAGTGATTGTAAGGTGTATTCCAACTTCAGAGATGGCAAAATGAAAAATAATTCCTTAGAATAGAGGGAGACGGTAATTTCTGAGTTGGTGGTGGTGAATTTGTGCATGTGTATTTCTTATATATATACACATATATATACACACACATATATACTCATACATGTATATATATGTGTGTATATGCATACATATATACATATACATATACATGTATGTGTGTATATACACATACATATATACATATACATGTATATGTGTATATGTGTGTGTATGTGCGTATATACCCGTACATATATACATATACATATTTATATAGGTGTATATATACACACATATATATACATGTATACATATACATGTGTATATGTTTACAAACACACATACATATATACGTATACATGTATATATGTACATATATACATATATACGTATACATGTATATATGTGCATATATACGTATACATGTATATATGTGCATATATACACATACATGTATATGTATACATGTATATACATGTATACATATACATGTATATATGTGTATACGTAAACATACATAAATATACACATGTATATATGTGTATATATACACTTACATACATGTATATATGTGTATATATACACATACATATATACATGTATATATGTGTATATATACACATACATATATACATGCATATATGTATATATACACATTCATATATACATGCATATATGTGTATATATACACATACATATATACATGCATATATGTGTATATATACACATACATATATACATGCATATATGTGTATATATACACATACATATATACATATACATGTATATATGTGTATATACACACATACATGTATATATGTGTATATATGCACATACATGTATATATGTGTATATATGTGTATATATACACATATATACATATACATGTATATATGTTATATATACACATACATACATATACATGTATATATGTGTATATATATACATACATATATACGTATACATGTATATATGTGTATATACACACACATATATACGTGTACATGTATATATGTGTATGTATATACACATACATATATACGTATACATGTGTATATGTGTATATATATACACATACATATATACGTATACATGTATATATGTGTATATATATACACATACATATATACGTATACATGTATATATGTGTATATATATACACATACATATATACATATACATGTATATATGTGTATATATATACAATACATATATGCGTATACATGTATATATGTGTATATATACACATACATATATACGTATACATGTATATGTGTATATATACACATACATGTATACGTATATATGTGTATATATACACATACATATATACGTATACATGTGTATATGTGTATATATACACATACATATATACGTATACATGTGTATATGTGTATATATACACATACATACATATGTATACATGTGTATATGTGTATATATACACATACATATATACATATATATATATATATATATATATGCATATGTAGTGGTGCGGTAGTACAATCATAGCTCATTGCACCCTTGAACTCCTGGGCTGAAGTGATCCTGCCACCTCAGCCTCTTGAGTAGCTGGGGCCACAGGCATGTGCCACCATACCTATTTTTTTTTTTTTTTTTTTTTTTTTGATACACGGTCTCACTCTGTCACCTAGATTGGAGTGCAGTGGCACAATCTCAGCTCACTGCAAACTCTGACTCCTGGGTTCAATCAATTTTCGTTCCTCAGCCTCCCAAGTAGCTGGGATTATAGACATGTGCCACTATGCCCAGCTAAGTTTTGTATTTTTAGTTGAGATAGAGTTTTGTCGTGTTTGCCAGGCTGGTTTCGAATCCCTGGGCTGAAGTGATCCACTTGCCTTGGCCTCCCAACGGGCTAGGATTACTTGTGTGAGCCACTGCATCAAGCCCTAATTTTTTTTTTTTTTTAATGTTTGTAGAGATGAGGTCTCACTAATTTGCCCAGGCTGGTCCTGAACTCCTGGGTTCAAGTAATTCTCTTGCCTCAGCCTCTCAAAGTGCTGAGATTACCGGCATGAGACACCGTGCCCAGCTGGTGGTGAGTTTTAAAATCTCTCAATGTCTCAGTGTCTCAGTGTTCCTACCTGTGGAATGCCAAAATGTAGATGGCATCTTTGTGAGGATTAAGCAGGCTAGCTTTTTATTTTTTTATTTTTATTTTTTTTTTTTTTGGAGACAGAATTTCTCTCTTGTCACCCAGTCTGGAGTGCAATGGCGTGATCTTGGCTCACTGCAACCTCCGCCTCCTGGATTCAAGTGGCTCTCCTGCCTCAGCCTCCCACGTAGCTGGGATTACAAAGCCAGCTAGCTTTAAGATACAGTGTTGGGCACACATTTTGGCACGGAACAGGCACTCTTTTCTTTGCCCCTAAGTTGGACTAAGCCACCACAAGCCTTCCCTGGTGTGTGCAGTAGGTGATGAATGCTTGCCTGCTCAGCACCCACTTCCTGGTGGGCTGGGTCACATTACTCTGACTCCTCCTTGAGCTTCAGTCCGCGCCTGGTTCAAGATATATTGACTCAACCTGAGGATCCAGAGGTGGGATGTAGCTGTGGCCTGGCCAGAGGACCGAGGATGCTGCATGCCATGGCTACAGCAACTGGTTCAGCTTTGGGCTCCTGTCCTAGTCAGAGCCAATGAGATGTAATCTTGGGATATATGCTGCGCTGTTGGGAAGGGGATAGGCTGCCCTGCTCATCCCCATTCCTGATGCTGAGGGATCTGAGAAAATCACTTGTAAAATTTGGGGGTGTTTGGACGAAGGGGAAGCTGATGTCCCTTTCTCTCTACAGACATCTGATCAGCTACAGAGCTTGACTAACCTACCCAGAGGCAGAATGATATGGGGTCAAAAGTGTGCTCTGGGATGACATTTTGCCACTGTACTCCAGCCTGCGCGACAGAGTGAGACCCCATCTCAAAAAAATAAAAATAAAAATGTGTGCTCTGGGCTGGGCCCGGGGGCTCGCAACTGTAATCCCAGCACTTTGGGAGGCTGAGGCAGGAGGATCACCTGAAGTCAGGAGTTTGGGATCAGACCCTATCTCTAGAAAAATGTTTTTTAAAAATTAGCTGGGTTGGTGGTGAATGCCTCTAGTCTCAGATACTCGGGAGGCTGAGGCGGGAAGATTGCTGGAGCTCTGGAGTTCAAGGCTGCAGTGAGCTATGATCAGGCCACTGCACTCCAGTTTGAGGGACAGAGAGAGACCCCATCTCTCTGAACAACAAAATTGTGTGTTCTGGTGCCGCACTGCCTGGTTAGATCCTTTGTCCACCACTTAGATGCATGTTAGATAAATGCTCTCCTCAGTTTCCTCGTCTGTAACTTGGGGATGGTAATGCTACCCCAAGAAGTGGTTATGGGGACTAAAGGCATGTGGGCATATTGGTAAGTATTCAACCAGCTTGATTTTTCCTGGAGAGGGAGAAAGAGCATGCAGTGAGGTGGCATGGTCAGGTGCATTGGGACAAGGATTATTTCCTCTGGCTTCTGCCTCCTGGGGGGTACTAAGGAGGGATCTGAAATGTGTCTGCAGACCCCAGAGTTGGGGACTGCAGAGGGAAATTGAGATCAGGGACCCCAGTCTGGCAGAAATGGGTGCAGCATGGGGCATTGTGTTCCTTCCATCAGACGCATGGGGTGTGTTGCAGACAGTCATGAAATGTGGCTGAATCTTGCAAGGGACACGCGGTCCTAGGGTTGCTGCTTGAGACAAAAACCCCTGTCAGTGGAACCTGGTGACGTTCTCCCTTCTGTGTCAGGCTGCAGACAGCAAGAAATGGCAGCAGATTCCTCCCAACAGGAAAAGGGCCATTGCCATCCCACAGGTTGCCATAGGAGGAGTTGACATCTCTTCCTCTCCTCCTCCAGCAGTGTCAGCTGGGGAAGAGGTGGGTGGGTGTGCACAAAAGAGTAGACCACAGACCATGCTCCTTCTCCTCCGGTCTGCTGGGGCCCCAAGAGAGTCTGCAGCCTTGGCCAGGGACTGGCTGACACAGGAGAACAAAAGACCTTAGGCTGGGATAACATGGTGGTGCAGTTCATCCTCTGGAGTTCCCTGTGAGATCAGACTGGAGCCGGTCTCCAGCTGAGACCACATCTCACTTAGCTCCTTCCCTGCCATATCCTGTTTTCCTTACTCCTATCTCCTGAGAGTCCTGAATGAATTACATGCACTCAATCCCTGCCTCAGGCTCTGCTTTTAGGGAACTTGACCTAAGACAGAAATCTTAGTACTAAACACTTTGCAAGGCCTCAGAAGCTCTGCTATCCACAAGCAGGTGAGATATTACCTTCCCTACCACCTGGCAGTCATAGTCTATGATGCGATTCAGCTTTATGGAAGTGCTTCTCTAAAGAACTTCCCCCAATTTAAGACGATCTTAATTTGCTTACTTGTTTATTGTCCATTTAGCTGCTCTAAAATGTGAGCTCCAAATCAAGGGCCATGTCTGGTTGGTTACCCATTTCCTGGGACCTAGAACGGGCCTAGCTCAGAGCAGGTGCTCACTATTGATGGAATGCATGTTGAAAGAATGCACGAATCTCATCTCCTTTTCTGGGTGAAAAACTCATCCTATTCTCACCCTGATTAACTTCCTTTCTTTTGGTTTTTTTTTTTTTTTTCAAAATGGATCCTTGATCTGTCACCCAGCCTGGAGTGCAATGGTGTGATGGCTTGCTGCAACCTCTGCCTTCTGGATTAAAACAATTCTCCTGCCTCAGCCTCCTGGGTAGCTGGGATTACAGGTGCATGCCACAACACCCGGCTAATGTTTTGTATTTTTAATAGAGACAGGGTTTCACCATGTTTGCCAGGCTGGTCTCGAACCCCTGACCTCGTGATCCACACACTTGGGCCTCCGAAAGTCCTGGGATTACAGGCATGAGCCACCGTACCCAGCCTCTCTTGATTAACTTAATGGAACTATTTACAGAGATTCTTTCTCTTCTGGGTTCTAGCGTCTTATGTGTAACCTCTGCAGGTAATACATTTTCCTTCCTGATGATAATATTTCTATAGTTGCTTTAACTTTCAAATCCCCTAATACTTAGTTATTCCATTTCTGATTGGCATTAGACATAATTCTCAATTTTTAGTGACATCACTTCGTTTAACTTACATATAAATCGACTTTGTCTTGAAATGTGACATTCACCATTCACTAGAAGGATGAAACTTCTAACATTCTGTAGAACATAGTTTGACTGGCTAATTTATTATTTAGAAGAAGCTAATATTGCCATTATGAGGGACTTAGGTGGCTCTGAAGAACCAGTTGCATTTCTAATGTTTGCAATGTTAAATCACAGATATTGCCAACGTGAAATAGTTTCCATATGCTGTGTTCTCATTACACACCATTTCCAAAGATATCCCAAGCTGTAGTCTTAGGAAACTGTGATTTTTCTTATTTTGTCTCATAGGAATTTGGGGAGTTATGGGGGATCTCCATAAAATGAGCTCCAGAAAGACACATGTGTGCGCACACACACACTCACACATGTACCACACCACACTTGACTCTGTTTATTTGGGACCCATGATTATCAGAAGTGCTATTTTCAACAAATACTTCTGAGAAATAATCTGAACACTTAACTGGATGCAAAAGAGTGGCTATTTACTATTCTACCCTTTAGTTAGCATAATCAGTGTTTCCAGCAGCAAAAGCAATTGGAAAATCGATAGTTTTATTAGGTTCATTATTCTCCCTTAGCGTAGTGTGGCATCAGCATGGCTATTATTCTTAAATTGCCGCTTTAAAACAAGAGCTGGTGCTTCTTCCAGGCAATTCCTAACTGTTGGGTTTTGTAGAGGGTCCTAAACTCTTTAGAACCTATAATTCAAGGAAAGGCTCCACTTTGGTTTTGCATTTTGTCTGGTCTCTTTCGGTGACAGAATTTATATCACAAGGTGTACATGTTTTGGGGAGGCTATGGACAGCCCATCGCGCTTGTGCTTTGGTAGGAAGTACGTGCCGTTAAGGGGAAGGAGTTAGTTACTGATTCTAGGGAACAATTGGGTAGAAAGAGATGGACTCCCTGTATTTGAAATTCAGAACTCAAGCTTGGCTCTAAGTGTTTCCTTGCTTTGCTGTGCTCCAGGGGAGTCACTGAGCAGAAGGAAGCGAGTTGCCTGAGATTCCTCAAAGCCTGCAGCCCTTTTGGAGGTTACGTTGTTATTCTCAGAGCCTATATGATACATAATAAAGACCTAGTTTGGACCAATATTAGGATGAGTTATCTTGCTCTGAACATTTTTTAGGTAGAAGTTGCTGGTCCCATCTTGCCCACAATCCTCCAAAATTTGGAAGTTACTTTCCAGGAGACTTAGCTTGCACTGAGAGCTGCCCTCCCAACCCCTCTCCAAATTTCCTCTTGGGAATAGCCTAACAAGGTGCTGTCACAGACCCTTGCCAGCCACGATGACCCCACCCAGATCATCCCTCTGCTGTTTCACTCTTTGATACTCTCTGGAGCTCTCTGGGGAGGGGTGAGACCTGCTGTCTGGTTTGTACGGTTTGCCCAGGTCTTACAGTCATGGCTGGCTGCCTCTCTCTGAGAACTGGGACTCCTGAACTTGGTGAAATATCTCAGCCATCGATCATATTAAATTATCGGGGACACTCATTTAAAATGCAAGTCTGCTCCAGATGGACTCTCTCTTTCTGCCCTGACTGTGAGAGAGACCGTGAGAGAGAGAGACCGTGAGAGAGAGAAACCATGAGAGAGACCATCAGAGAGAGAGAGACCTTGTCCTGACCTGCTGGACAGTGGAGATGCTCATGGGCTGTGAGCAAAAGATGCAAAGGCTGCCGGGAATCCCATCTTTCCAGCATCATCTGCCAAGGCACATCAGTTCCTGGGTGTCTTGATGGGTTCTGGCAGCATTACTGTCATTGAAGGAAAACATTTTAGCCATATTAAAGGTGATCGCAGCAATCCCCACACAGCCTGCCTGGAAGGGATGCGGGACAAGGGTAGGTTTTCCCTGTGATGGACAGGAGGCAGGCGACCCTCCCACAGCCCTGCCTGGCAATGCAGATGTGTCCCCAAAAGGCACTGGGGGCAGCTGGAATGCTGTGCTGAGGCGGGCTCACCCGGGCGGCGGTTCGCTCTGGTTGCAGCTGTTTCCCACCAGCTCCTTGGAGAGCTGGCAGATGACCCAGCCCCACAGCAGGAGCTGTGAATGGCAGAACGAGATACAACAATTTGATATCCACTTGCCAGACGAGCCGGGTGTCGTCAGTCGCCTGGCTCTGCGCCAACCTCTTTTTGCACAAACACTTATGAATTGAGCCAGGAGGAAAAGCACTCTGATTATGAATTGAGCAGAAGGAAACAAAGTTCTGCAGATAAACACCAATGAGACAAAAAACCACGAATAAGATAAATGACAGAAAAGGAGAACCTTCCCAGAAGCCTCCTGCCAGTGAACGGCCACCATAGCAAGAGCAGGGAGGCCGTGGGTTTTGAACCGTGAGATAAGGAAGATGATGAAAACCTCCCTAGCAGCCAGGCAAGCACAAGATTCCTGTGAAATCCAGGTCTCAGTGTTTTGACCACAGAAGTAATATTATGTCATAGGTGTGAGCTGTGAGTTGCTGAAACCAAAGTGAGTTCAAATCCGAGCTCTGCCTCCTGCTACCTGTGTGACTTTGAGAAGTTCCAGCACTGCTTTGTACCTCGGTTTTGTCATCTGTTAAATGGGCATAATCACAGCTCCTGCCTCAGAGTTGTTGTAACTTAATTCATGTAAAGCACTGAAATCAGCCTGGTATACAGTAAGTGTTATGAACGTTATTTTCTTGGAAGGACAGAACTTATTTTCATGGTCTAATCCTGAAAGTCTAAAAAATGTGAGAGAAGAGGAAAGAATCTAGAGTCTCACCATGAGGGGGAAAAGTCAACTTGAAGCAGGACAGGGTCATTGACAATTTCCTGTGATTCTACAGCTGCCTTGTACACTATGGTAGCTCCTAGCCACTTGTTGTTTAGATTTTGTGATTTAGAAATGAATTAAGGCCGGGCATGGTGGCACACCTGTAATCCCAGCATTTTGGGAAGCCAAGTTGGGCAGATCACCTGAGGTCAGGCGTTCAAGATCAGCCTGGCCAACATGGTGAAGTCTCGTCTCTACAAAAATACAAAAATTAGCCGGGCATGATGGTGGGTTCTTGCAATCCTGGCTACCCAGGAGGCTGAAGCAGGAGAGTTGCTTGAACCTGGGAGATGGAGGTTGCAGTGAGATGAGATTGCACCACGGCATTCCAGCCTGGAGGATAGAGTGAGACTCTGTCTCAAAAAAAAATCAGTTAAGAGAAAATTGAAAATTCAGTTCTTCATTCTCACCAGCTACATTTCAAGGGCTCAACGTCCCATGTGGGTGGCTAGCAGCTCCCATGTTGGATAGTGCAGAGTAGAGCAAGTCTGCCATTGCAGAATGTTTGATTGGACCGTGACTGAATAGTCTATTGCAGTGGTCCCCAATTTTTTTTTAGCACCAAGGACCAGTTTCCATGTATTTGTTGGGGGGAGTTTCAGGATGATTCAAGTGCATTACATTTATTGTGTACTTTATTTCTATTGTTATTAACATTATAATATATAATGAAATCATTATAAAACTCACCATAATGTAGAATCAGTGGGAGCCCTGAGCTTGTTTTCCTGCAACTAGATAACCCCTTCTCTGGGTGGTGGGAGACAGTGACAGATCATCAGGCATTAGATTCTCATAAGGAGCACACAACCTAGATCCCTTCCACATGCAGTTCACAATAGGGTTGGTGCTCCCGTCAGAATCTAATGCCGCTGCTGATCTAACAGGAGACAGAGCTCAGGCGGTAACGCTAGCCATGGGGAGCAGCTGTAAATACAGATGAAGCTTCACTCACTAGCCCACTGCTCACCTCCTTCTGTGCAGCCCAGTTCCTAACAGGCCACAGACTGCTACTGGTCTGTGGTCTGGGGGATGGGGACCTCTGGTCTATTGGATAACACTGGCTTGGAGGGTACTGATCAGCCAAAGAAGCACTGAGATGATTTGGCCTCCATTAGTAAGAATGATTTTCTTTTCTTTTCTTTTTTTTTTTTTTTTTGAGACAGAGTTTTGCTCTTGTTGCCCATGCTGGAGTGCAGTGGCACCATCTCGGCTCACTGCAACCTCTGCCTCCCAGGTTCAAGAGATTCTCATGCCTCAGCCTCCCAAGTAGCTGGGATTACAGGTGCCTGCCACCATGCCTGGCTAACTTTTGTATTTTGAGTAGAGTCGGGGTTTTACCATGTTGACCAGGCTGGTCTTGAATTCCTGACCTCAAGTGATCCACCTGCCTCGGTCTCCCGAAGTGCTGGGATTACAGGCGTGAGACACCGTGCCTGGACAGATGGACTTTTTTTGAGCATTTAGTTCCAAGCACCTTCCCTGCATTTTCTCAGTTAATCCTTCCAGTGACTCTGAAGCAGGGACTATGACAATCTTCATTTCACAGATGGAGCAACTCAGGCACAGAGAGGAAGTCAATGGCCACGATCGCCCAGCTGAGGAAGGATGGAGCCGGCTGAGATCCTGTTCTGGGGATCTAACTCTGCAGCCTGCATTCTGGCCTGTGTATTCTCCCATGTTGCTATCTGATGAGCACAGCATGGGCTCAGAGTACAGAGAGGAGACACCAGCTAATAAGGATAGGTCTGGAGTGAAGGCTGGTGCCTTGGGGAAGAAGAGAGAGGCCCCATTCTAAAGAGATGCCATTGGAAGCTAATAGTGATAAAGCAAAGCCAACAGGTTTTGGGGCTGGGAGTTAAACACACAGCTCTCGTTTCTGCCTTTTCACAGTGGTGATGAATGGGCACTCAGACCCTCTCGAGCTAAAGTTGTCATCATTGCTCTTCATAGTCTGAAGGTGCATGAAATTGTCAACTTTCTTCCAAAGGGCTTTTATGTCTAAGTCTGCGGTTAGTGTATAAACAGATATTTACTGAAGTCCTGCTGGGTGCAGACACTGTGGCCAGCCCTGAGGCTACAGTCGAGATGAAGCCAGTCTCTATCCTCATGAAGACCTATCTATTGATAAGAAAAGAGAAAGCTCACTGAGCATTGACCCTGTGCCCACTGCTTTTGATGCATCTCTCATTTAATCCTTCTATCAAATCTGTGAAATAAACACATCACCAACATCCCTATTTCACATTTAGGGAAACATATGCTTAGAGAGGGTAAGTAACTTGGTCAAGGTCACACAGCTTCGAACTCTCCTCCCACGGCGCAGGTATGAGAGGCAGCAGCCGGGGAAGCCAGGGTCTCTGACAGTCCTTGTCTCTAGGCGGCGATCCAGAGAGAGAACACGATTGTCTCAGCACTGGGTCTTCTTCTGAGTCGTCCTGAAGGAGCAATTGCAGAGCGTCTCGGTGTTAAACATCATGTTCTGAATGACTCCGTGATCTCTGACCCAGTGTCCTTGGGGATAAAGGAGGGGAGGTATGGAGAAAGCTCTTCGAATGGATGTTACCGGGGTGTCAGTGTTCTTTGAGGGCACAGTCTATGTGTCACCAAATTGAAGCGGTGGCCTGCCCCTCCACACTTGTGGGTATTTCTAGTCGGGTGGGATGAGAGACGGAGAAAAGAAATAAGACACAGAGACAAAGTATAGAGAAACAACAGTGGGTCCAGGGGACCGGCACTCAGAACACCAAGGACCTGCACCGGCACCGGCCTCTGAGTTCCCTCAGTTTTTGTTGATCATGATTTTCATTATTTCAGCAAAAAGGAATGTAGTAGGAAAGCAGGGTGATAATAAGGAGAAGGTCAACAAAAAACATGTTAGCAAAGGAATCTATATCATAATTAAGTTCAAGGGAAGGTACTATGACTGGACGTGCACGTAGGCCAGATTTATGTTTCTCTCCACCTAAACATCTCAGCGGAGCAAAGAATAACAAGGCAGCATTACTGCAAACATGTCTCCCCTCCCGCCACAGGGCAGCTTTTCTCCTATCTCAGAGTTGAACAAATGTACAATCGGGTTTTACACTGAGACATTCATTTCCCAAGGGCAAGCAGGAGATAGTGGCCTTCCTCCATCTCAACTGCAAGAGGCTTTCCTCTTTTACTAATCCACTCAGCACAGACGCTTTACGGGTGTCAGGCTGGGGGACAGTCAGGTCTTTCTCATCCCACGAGGCTATATTTCAGACTATCACATGGGGAGAAACCTTGGACAATACCCTGCTTTCAAGGGCAGAGGTCCCTTCGGCTTTGCATGGTGCATTGTGCCCCTGGTTTATTGAGACTAGAGAATGGCAATGACTTTTACCGAGTATACTGCTTGTAAACATTTTGTTCACAAGGCACGTCCTGCACAGCCCTAGATCCCCTAAACCTAGATTTTATACAATACATGTTTTTGTGAGCTCCAAGTTGGGTCAAAGTGGTTGGGGCAAAGTGGCTGGGGCAAAGCTACAAATGAACAACATCTCAGCAAAGCAATTGTTTAAAATACAGGTCTTTTTCAAAATGGAGACTCTTATGCCTTCCGTTTCTACATAGACACAGTGACAGTTTGATCTCTCTTTTCCCTACACAGATAAAGAGCCCAGTGTCTTCTCTCATTGCTGAAGAGATTGAAGGGGTAGGAAGAAAAGATGTTAAGTTGTAAACATGTTTCAGTTTTGGTACCACTTGAACCAATTTATGTTTTGAAAAGGAAAGAGTCTTGCCTACAAAGTCAGCCCCTGGGTTTTCCTTCTGCTTATGGAATCCAGGCAATGGGCAAAGAGGAAAAGAAAACGAAGGAGTCAGCCAGATGCAGTGGCTCATGCTTGTAATCTTGGCACTTTGGGAGGCTGAGGCAGGTGGACTTCTTGAGTCCAGGAGTTCAAGAACAGCCTGGCCCACATAGTGAGACCCCGTTTCTACAAAAAATATGAAAACTTACGGAGCATGGTGGCATGCACCTGTAGTCCCAGTTACTTGGGAGGCTGAGGTGAGAGAACTACTTCAGCCCAGGAGGTTGAGGCTGCAGTGAGCCATGATTGTGCCTCTATACTCCAGCCTGGCTGACAGAGTGAGGATCTGTCTCAAAAGAAAACAAAAAAGATAAGAAAAAGAAAACTAGGGAATCTGGACAGAATAAGTTTATATATACAATAAAGAACTGAGATAGAACTGGGTTGACTGAATAATTATTTGAATTGCTTTTGAGTGAATTTTTCCTATTGGAGTCTACCTTTGTTTCTTTGTGTGTGTGTGCGTGTTTTTTTGTTTTTTGTTTTCTTTGGTTTAGTTTTGTCTTTGTGTTTTTTTGAGACTGGGCCTTGTTCTGTTGCCCAGGCTGCTGGAGTGCAGTGGCACGATCTCAGCTCACTGCAACCTCTGCCTCCTGAGTTCAAGCAATTCTTCTGCCTCAGCCTCCCCAGTAGCTGGGACTACAGGGCATGTACCACCAAGCCCAGCTAAGTTTTGTATTTTTAGTAGAGATGGGCTTTCACCATGTTGGCCAGACCTGGTCTTGAACTCCTGGGCTCAAGTGATCCATCTGCCTCAGCCCCCCAAAGTGCTGGGATTACAGGTGTGAGCCCCTGTGCCGAGCTAGCGTCTACCATTCTTTGAATTCACTGCAGTGCAAAGACTGGGACATGTGGAACTCCAGGTGTATATGGGTTATGTAGAGATGCTAGGGGCTGATTAAGGAAGGAAAGATATGAGAAGCCTGCAGAGCATGCTTTCCCAGACTGTATGGGCCCTGGGAAAGGAGAAGTGGACAGAAAGGGAACACTAGGTGCCCTGAAGAGAAGATTCATCCAAGTCATCAGGGAAGTTACTAATGCAAGGGAAAAAATGCAGAGACGGGGCCAGACACGCTTATTCCAAGTCGTTTCTGTCTGCTCAGTCACCTCTATGCTTATTTTTCTTCTTTCCTCTAAGTGGTGTCATGCGTTTTCTTCCCATTCCTAGTCACTCCTAGTCAACCAACTCCTCTCTTTACCATCTATTCATCAGAACTTGAAACCTCCTCTCCTTCATGTATTAGTGATCATGTTTCTCCATAATACTGCTAGAAATAAGAATTGAAACCTGGAGAACCTGCATTTGAGAACGAGATCTGCCTCTGCTAGCTATTTGAGAATTTATTTTGTTCCATTCCTTTTATTATTATCGAAACAGGGTGTCACTCTGTCGCCCAGGCTGGAGAGCAGTGGTTCAATCTTGGCTCACTGCAGCCTCAACCTCCTGGGCTCAAGCAATCCTTCCACATCAGCCTCCTGAGTAGCTGAGACTACAGGTGTGTGCCACCACAGCTCGCTAATTTTTAAGGTTTTTTTTTGTTCGTTTACTTTTTTTTGTAGAGATGGGGTCTTGCTATGTTGTGCAGGCTGGTCTCACACTCATGGGCTCAAGTGATCCTCCTGCCTTGGCCTCTCAGATGAAGTGGGAAAAGTTCCATTGTCCCCCTTGAAGGGCATGCGATGCGGGTGTGGTTTGCTTCTTCAGTGTCCCACTGCTCAAACCTCTAGGGGAGCATGCAGACAGGCAGGGAGCCCCATGGCAGTGTCCAGGGGTGAATGTTTATAGTTGAAGCCCCAGTGGGCGTGTGTTACAGGGTGCTCTTTTAGTTTAGCCGTCTGTAGGTAGCTTGTGTTAGTCGGCTCAATTAGACCCCTGCCTTACTGCAAGGACAGAGGGCTCTCTTTGTCCCAGGGTTCTTGCCTTGGTGTACCGGAAGTGGTGCGATCTCAGCTCACTGCAAGCTCCGACTCCTGGGTTCACGCCATTCTCATGCCTCAGCCTCCCGAGTAGCTGGGACGACAGGCTCCCGCCACCACCCCCGGCTAATTTTTTTGTATTTTTAGTAGAGATGGGGTTTCATTGTGTTAGCCAGGATGGTCTGGATCTCCTGACCTCGTGATCTGCCCGCCTCGGCCTCCGAAAGGGCTGGGATTACAGGCTTGAGAGTGTAAGGTTTTATCGAGTGGAAGTATCTCTCAGCAGATGGGGGAGCCAGAAGGGAGATGGTTTACCGCTGGAGTCGGGTGAGTGGCCTGACCCTTCTCCGACTGTCCCAGCCAAACTCTGGGTTGTTCTGCCAGTCAGTGGCCTGCGGTGTGCCGGTGCCCATTGGTGCGTTCCTCTTGACGTCCAGTACCCTGTGTTCCTCCGCTGATGTGCTCCTCTCGAAGTCCAGCTGCCTGTGTGTCTGCCTGCTAGGGTCTCAGGGTTTTTATAGGCACAGAATGGGGGTGTGGCAGCCAGGGTGGTCTTGGGAAATGCAACATTTGGGCAGGAAAACAAAAATGCCTGTCCTCACCTAGGTCCGTGGGCACAGGCCCTGGGGTGGAGCCCTACCCAGGGACCACACCCTCCTCTACCCAGTACTTCCCTTCCTCACTTCCATATCATTTAAAGGGACCACATTCTTCCCTTCTGAGCCCTTCCCTTCTGTATCACAAAGTGCTGGGATTATAGGCATGAGCCACTGGTCCCAGCCAATTCGGTTCTTTTAATGCAAACTAGAAAATAGGTGTCCAGAAAGGCCTGCCCTATCCACCTCAGGGAGTTGCTATGAAGATCAAATTAGATCATATGCAACAGAAGTTTAGAAAAGATTCCAAAAGCACTGTGCAATGGGAATGTATTTTTAAACTCCACTGAGTGGACTTAAAACTATGTTTTTTCTTTCTTTCTTTCTTTTTTTCTTTGAGACAGAGTTTCACTCTTGTTGCCTAGGCTGGAGTGCAATGATGCCATCTTGGCTTACTGCAACCTCTGCCTCCCAGGTTCAAGTGATTCTCTGCCTCAGCCACCCGAGTAGCTGGGATTGCAGGCGCTCAACACCATGCCTGGCTAATTTCTTTTTCTTTTGTTTTTGTCTTTTTAGTAGAGATGGGGTTTCACAGTGTTGGCCAGGCTGGTCTCGAACTCGTGACCTTAGGTGATCCACCCACCTTCGCCTCCCAGAGTACTGGGATTAAGGCTTGAGCCACCGCACCCAACCTGTGTTTCTTTTTTAAGGAAGAAAACAAATGCCTCTCCCCAGAGCTCACTAAACAAATCCCTCTGTTTTTTTTTTTTTTTTTCCATAGGATTCTTATCCTTCTTGCCCTACTGCAAACAATCTATTTTCTTTTGGCCCTTCCGTCCATCTGTGAAAGGGTCAGGCTTTCTAGCTAACCCTTAAACAAATATTTTTGATGATCACAGTCAAGACAGTACTTATTATTTTTTTTCAGACGGAGTTTCACTCTTGTTGCCCAGGCTGGAGTGCAATGGCGCAATCTCGGCTCACTGCAACCTCTGCCTCCAGGGTTCAAGTGATTCTCTTGCCTCAGCCTCCCAAGTAGCTGGGATTACAGGTGCGCAACACCACGCCCAGCTAATTTTTGTATTTTTAGTAGAGATGGGGTTTCTCCATGTTGGTCAGGCTGGTCTCGAACTCCTGACCTCAGGTGATCTACCCACCTCAGCCTCCCAAAGTGCTGGGATTACAGGGGTGAGCCACCCTGACTGGCCAAGACAGTGCTTATTAATGCCTGAGATGCATTCAGGAGCACATGACCTGGCTGTGACTCTTCTAACAAAGTTCCCCAAATGGGTGGCTCAGGACAACCGAAAGCCATTCTCTCCAGTTCCAGAAGCTTGATGTCTGAAACGGGCAGGGCAGTGCTCCCTCTGAAGGCTCTAGGGATGAATCCTTCCTTGCCTCTTCTGGCTTCTGGTGGTCGCTGGCATTCCTTGGCTTGTGGCCACATCACTGCATTCTCCTCCTTCATTCTCATGTGGCCTTCTCCCCTGTGTGTCTCTGTCTCTTCTTCTCTTCCCATGAGGATGCCATTATTACTCGATTTAAGGTCCATGCTATTCCAATATGACCTCTTTGTAATTAGATCTGCAGAGACCCTATTTTCTTTCCTTTTTTTTGCGATGGAGTCTTGCTGTGTTGCCCAGGCTGGAGTTCAGTGACACAATCTCAGCTCGCTGCAACTCTGCCTCTGGGTTCAAGTGATTCTTCAGCCTCAGCCTCCAAAGTAGCTGGGATTACAGGTGCATGCCACCATGCCTAGCTAATTTTTGTGTTTTTAGCAGAAACAGCGTTTTGCCATGCTAGCCAGGCTGGTCTCGAGCTCCTGACCTCAAGTGATCCTCCTGCCTCAGCCTCCCAAAGTGCTAAGATTACAAGCATGAGCCACCATGCCCTGCCCCTATTTTCTAATAAGGTCACATTCTGGGATTCCTGGTAAATGTGAATTTTTGGAGGACAGTATTCAGTCTAGCAAAAGGCAGAGCATCCTCATTTTCTTCCCTACCTCAGAAATAAAGAAGTTATCTTCGACCCCTCTGAGAGAGAGAGGCTTCCTGATCTTCCAACAATCAATTATCCAAATATTAGTCACAGGAGAGCACTAAGGATTGTGCACAGCACGTGGCCAGCCCGTTCTCAGAGTCTGTCAGTTTTAAGGTGAACGCTAATCCTGAATGAGTTTTAAAATGTATTTGGCATATCCTGGTCATTGTAAAATGTTCTCACATTGTGATGGCTGGGGCTTCCCTCTCAGGTGTAATCTGCGAAGTCAGACGTGACACAGCCTGGGTGAGGTGGGCCAAGCTGGGAACTGGGTTAGGAGGGAAGCTGGGGAATGATCTCCAAGGTCTCAGATCCCAAACTGGCTTTAACCTGATTGACCCAGAGGGATCTCATAAAAAATGCACATTCCGGGGCCCACCCCAGACCTAATGAATCAGAATTACCTGGGAAGGAGCCTGGGGAGCTCTGTTTTCAGAAGCAGCCCAGCCGAATCCTATGGTCAGACAGGGCTAGGAAACCGAGCTCAGTCTAGTACGGTAGTTCCCAAACTCGTCTGTGCTTCAAAAAATACAGATGCTGATGTCCAGGCATGGTGGCCCATGCCTATAATCCCAGCAGTTTGGGAGGCTGAGGCGGGAGTATCGCTTGAGCCCAGGAGTTTGAGACCAGCCTGGAGAACACAGGGAGATACTGTCTCTATAAAAAATTTAAAAATTAGCCAGGTGTGGTGGTGCCCGCCTGTGATCCCAGCTACCGTGGAGGTTGAAGTGGGAGGGTTTCTTGAGCCCAGGAGTTGGAGGCTGTAATGAGCTATGATTGTGCCACTGCACTCCAGCCTGGGTAACAGAGCGAGGCCCTGTCTCAAAAACAAAACAAAAAACGGATGCTATGTCCCATTCCAGAGGTTGAGGTTTAATTGTTCTTGGGTGTGGCCTGGGTTTTGCAAGATTAAAAAAAAAAATCCCAGGTGACCCTAAAGTGTAGATGAGTTTGGAAACCACACATTTAAGGCACACTTGAATGGGGGAGCAGTGAGGTGGCGCGGGCTAGCAGGCCAGAACCCAGGGGTGGGGCAGTAGGAACCAGCATTGCAGAGGCCATTAAGGCTGGGAAGCATAGTGTCTGGGGCCCATAAAAATGCTTCGGCATGAATGCTTTAGACCTAAGACAATTGGCTCCTAAATGTGCAAACTGCAAGGCTGAAATGAATGCATGTTTAATGCTTTACAACACTGTCCAGTGATCAGCTGCAACTCCGTTCTGAGGGCGTGATGCCTGAGATATGCCTGTAATGGGGTTGATTTTAATGAATTTAATATGGTGTGGAGTGGGGCCTTCAAAACTAAACATGTCAGTTCTAAGTTGGTTGCAGGGGTCTGGGCAAAGGTCTTAAAACCCCATGGTGAGCAGATGGCCAATCCTGAACACCCCGATTTTAAAACAGGGCCTTTTTTCCAAGAGACTTTTTAAAAATAGCTCCTATTTTGAGGGGAGGAACCCTGGCAGCAGAGAGCCAGAGTTAAGCCCAGCTGAGAGGGCGTTGGCAGGCAGTGGCCTGCCTGGTCCTCTCAGAAGCTTGGTACTCAGGGTGAGCTTCCTAAACCAATGCAGATTTGCCGGCCCACTGAGCCTCGCAGATGAGAACCTGCATTTCAACAAGGTCCTCGGTGCAGCAAAGTTTGAGATATACTGGGCTAGAACACCCAGGGGACACAAAGGTTCTCTGAAAACTAAGGAAAATAGGCAGGGTGTGGTGGCTCATGCCTGTAATCCTTGTATTTTGGGATGCCAAGGCGGGCGGATCACCTAAGGTCAGGAGTTTGAGACCAGCCTGGATCAACACGGTGAAACACCATCTCTACGAAAAATACAAAAATTAGCTGGGTGCGGCCGGGCACAGTGGCTCATGCCTGTAATCCCAGCACTTTGGGAGGCTGAGGCGGGCAGATCACGAGGTCAGGAGATCGAGACCATCCTGGCTAACACGGTGAAACCCCGTCTCTACTAAAAATACAAAAAAATTAGCCGGGCGTGGTGGCAGGTGCCTGTAGTCCCAACTACTCGGGAGGCTGAGGGAGGAGAATGGCATGAACCTGGGAGGTGGTGCTTGCAGTGAGCCGAGATTGCAACACTGCACTCCAGCCTGGGCAACAGAGCCAGACTCTGTCTCAAAAAAAAAAAAAAAAAAAAAAATTATCTGGGTGAAGTGGCAGTCACCTCTAGTCCCAGCTACTTGGGGGGCTGAGACAGGAGAATAGATTGAACCTGGGAGGCGGAAGTTGCAGTGGCCCGAGATCGCACCACTGCACTCCAGTCTGGTGGCAGAGTGAGACTCCATCTAAAAAAATAAAAAATAAATAAATAAATAATAAATAAATAAATAACATAAATACTGGGCTAGAAGACCCAGGAGACCCGAAGATTCTCTCAAAACTAAGGAAAATAATCTAGGTCACAAATATATTCTCTTCCTCCTTCTCCCCATTGCCCCCCTCCACCAGTAATCTTTATAGACTCAAATCGAGTTGATGTTCTATAATCAATTCCAGTCACTTTTATTGATATTTATTCATTTTAGAGATGGGGGTCTCACTATGTTGCTCAGGCTGGTCTCAAACTCCTGGGCTCAAGTGATCCACCCACCTCGGTCTCCCAAAGTGCTGGGATTACAGGTATCAGCCACTGCACCTGGCCGTCACTTTTATTTTTGATGTTCAAATTATAATCTAATGCCTGTGAGACCATAGATTCTTTTTATGCACTCAGTACATTTTCGTGTTTACGTTACATTTGTATTATGGAAAAATTCTGTTTTTTCCACTTGTTTCTATTTGATAATGAAGCCCTCTGTGCCTATCACCAGCCTCAGCCGCCATCATCTCATTACCAAGCTGGGTTATTTTGAAGCAAATATCTTCTAATATTTAGCCGGTGTTCAAATTTCCCTAACCATCCTAAATGAGTGTTTAGAATAGTTGTTTCATTGGAAACAAGGTCAAAACAAATACATTTTACATTTTTAGGCCAGTCTTGAAAGTAAGTGTAAAACCATGTGTGGGGTAGGAGGTGGGACTAGCCTCTCAAGGTGGGGCCTGGATACCAGAACCAATTGAGGACTAGCTAAGACAGATTCCACAATGAATAACACCAGGAGGTGGGAATATTAAGGTCCATTGTGAAGGATGGCTACCACAATTTTTTGATCAATTAGTTATCAAACCTGATTGCAGCTGAGAGAGATTTGTTTTTGCCTTTTTTTTTTTTTTTCAGAGACAGGGTCTTTCTATGTTGCCCAGGCTGGACTCAAACTCCTGGGCTCAAGTGATTCTTCTGCCTCAGCCTCCTGAGTAGCTGAGACTACAGGTGTGTGCCACTGTGCCCAGCAATATTTTAAAAAATACGTATACCCGGACACCATTCTAAACCAACTAAATCAGAATCAGATATAGTGAAGTCATTAATCATTTTGCTCCTGGGTCTTTATGATAGTTTTGCTTCTGGGAAACTCCTGGGAATGTGGTAGAGAGAGAGAAAGAGATGGGAAAATAAGATTTTAAGAAGTGTTGCTATGCATTTTGAAAATAATATTTCTTTGGTGTTCGTCTTGAGGGACGGCGGTAAACATTTCGATTGCCTTTAAGTATGCTTGAGTGCTGGAATGATGGTTCTTTGAATGTAGCATCGAACTGGCATTGGGTCACATGGCAGCGAGCATGAGGCTTTATGCCACATTTATAAAACATGAATGTCTTGAGCCCACTCTCAGGGACCTTATAATTTGGAGGGTTAGGTCAGATCCACAAATCTCTTCTATCTCCTGGTAAAGGAAACCTGGCGTGTAGCAGGAGATGGCGTGATAACCATAACATATTGCATGATCAATATTTGTATCCTTCTTAGCAATATTAAACTTTTTGACCCCCTCCATTGTGTCATCAATTTGCTTAATACAGTTTCTGCCTTGGCGTCGGTTTTTAGGCCTGGCATAAGCTGTTTGAAACACAGGCACGTACCCCACCCATCATCTTTGGCCTAGTTAATACCTCCCATCCCTGCGTGGTGGTTTGGAGAACCTGCTTGTTCCTCATCCCACTGATCCCAAACCCAGGACACCCCACAGCTGCTGACCAGGATTAAACCTAACGGAGATCTAATGCCGTTAAATCAGAAGAAATTCTGATTCTCAGGGACTGACATTCATTCACTTAAATACTTGCAGAGTCGGCCAGGTGTGGTGGCTCACACCTGTAATCCCAGCACTTTGGGAAGCCGAGGTGGGTGGATCACGAGGTGAAGAGTTCGAGACCAGCCTGGCCAACATGGTGAAACCCCGTCTCTACTAAAAATACGAAAATTAACTGGTGTAGCTTTGCGTGCCTTTAATCCCAGCTACTCAGGAGGCTGAGGCAGGGGATTTGCTTGAACCTGGGAGGTGGAGGTTGCGGTGAGCCAAGATTATGGCATTGCACTCCAGCCTGGGCAGCAGAGCGAGACTCTCTCTCAATAAACAAAAAACCCAAAAACTTGCAGAGTGAATTTAGGAAACCATGAAGTCCACAGTTTGATCTAATGCCTTCCTTTTTCTCTTTCTCAAATATTTTGAGCCAGGTACCATCCTAGATTGTCTTGTGATATTTACAATCTAGGAGAAGGCGGGAGAGAGAACTAAGAACAGAGAGCATGTTCTGAGATGTCTGCTGTGTTTGCAGGTACCTTCCCTCAATTTCCCTACTCACTGGCCATGCTGGAAAGCAGGTCTTTGTGCCATATTTGTACCATGGTACTTCCCCTCCCTATAGTCAATTGGTTGGCCAGAAGCCCAATTGTCATTCTCTCTCTTTCTCTCTCCCTCTCCCTCCCTCTCTCCCTCCCTCCCTCTCCAAGATTTCCAGTAACTGACTGATCAGCTGGCCGTGGTGGGCTCTGCTGGCTGCCATGATGGGCCACCAGTAAAAAGGGAAAATTGGTTGTGAGTGAGAAGAAGAGATAAGAAAGTCCACAGGGCTGATAAGAAAGACCATGGGCTTCCGGGCACGATGGTTCACGCCTGTAATCCCAGCACTTTGGGAGGCCAGGATGGTCGGATCACGAGGTCAGGAGATCGAGACCATCCTGGCTCACACGGTGAAACCCCATCTCTACTAAAAATATAAAAATTAGCTGGGTGTGGTGGTGGGTGCCTGTAGCCCGAGCTAATTGGGAGGCTGAGGCGGGAGAATGGCGTGAACCCCAGGAGGTGGAGCTTGCAGTGAACTGAGATCGCACCACTGCACTCCAGCCTGGGCGACAGAGCGAGACTGCATCTCAAAAAAAAAAAAAAAAAAAAAAAAAAAAAAAACACGAAAAAAAAGAGACCATGGGCTTCTGAGAGCAAGAAAGAGGAATTTTGGATTCTGTAACGGCAGTTTCCATTCTCTCATGGCCTCTCATTTGTTTCTTGTGCCCATGAGTTTGCCTGTTAGAGATAAGGTGTGTTCCTTGTCTTCAAGCTCATGCAAATGGGTTTCTGTTTCTTACAATCATTGTTCCCAGATATGGATGGTGACTGATGCTCTACTAAATGCTGAAAAAAAGCAGAGTGGAAACACAGAAAAGCGGGCTTCTCTGAGGAGGTGACGTTAGAGCCCAGTTGGAAGGCAGAAGTAAATGTGCACCATGATATTTTAGGATTAAAACCAAGTATCTCACGGCTTGGGCACATGTAGATAGAGGTGATTTAACAGTAAAGTGTCCCAGTTGTACTCATTGTCAGTTACCTCACCAAAGAGATTATGTAGCCCTGAGTTTGCTTAGTGCTTATTTATTTTAGGTTGTTGTTTATCCAAACCTCTTAAATGATATGTGTTTGGAACAAGTAACAGCATCGTTCATTGATGTTCTGGACAAACCACTATATTATTACTCAAGACTGGGTAATTTATAAAGAAAAAAAGGTTTAATGGGCTCACAGTTCTATGTGGCTGAAGAAGTCCCGAAATCATGGTGGAAGGCAAAAGGAATGTCTTACATGGTGGCAGACAAGAGTGATGAGAGCCATTCTGGTCATTGTTTTCTGGCCATAGAATTTACTTCTATATTTTGAACTAAGATGAGAGCCAGGCACACAAGACGGTTACAGGTCTGTCTTTTGTTTTTGATGATGATGATGATGATGAGGATGATGATGATGATGATGATGATGAAATTGCTGACATAGTTGATGACTTGCTTTTTCTCATCATCTCAGACCTAGATTTTTGGCTGGACTATTGGCTTGGGATAGATGAAAATCATTCCTTGTATCCCCTTATCTTAAAGTCAAGACTGAACCAGCCTCCAGACTCAAGCATTCATGGGAGTTCAGATACCATGAGGAATGGGTGTCCCTGAAATATTGTCATGGCTGTCAAAATTGTTATTGGAGCTGGGCAAGTGGGCGCTCTCCTGTCATTCAATCCTGCTTAGATTTCCCATTCAACACTAATCTTATTTCCTTTTTTTTTTTTTTTTTTTTTTTTTTTTTTTTTTGACAGAGTCTCGCTCTGTCTTCTAGGCTGGAGTGCAGTGGTGGGATCTCGGCTCACTACAGTCTCCACCTCCCAGGTTTAATTGATTCTTGTGCCTCAGCCTGCCATGTAGGTGGGATTGCAGGTGCACAACATCAAGCCTGGCTCTTTTTTTTTTTTGGACTTTTAGTAGAGACAGGGTTTCGCCATGTTGGCCAGGCTGGTCTTGAACTCCTGACCTCAATTGATCCACCTACCTGGGCCTCCCAAAGTGCTGGGATTACAGGTGTGAGTCACCGTACCTGGCCCCATTTCCTCTTATACCATAAGTCATTGCCTGCAGATGTGTTTTCTCCATTAGTTTGCAAAAGCTTCCTGAGAGTAGGTCTGTGCCTCGTTTATTCTAGAATCTCCCTGGCACAAAGCACAGGGCTTTATCTTCAGTCGGCATCCAACAAATGTTTAATTTCATTCAACAGCTCCTCTTACCACTGCCCCCACCTTATTTGCAGGTGATTAAGTACAATCAGAACAAGTAGGTATCATAAGATTTAGTCCAGAGTCAATTTGAGAAGAAATTACTTCAGTGATGTGAAAAGAATCCATGCTATTTAGTCAGAATACTTCTGAGAGTATCCCCTGTCCAAGCATTTGCTGAATTTCTATGTACTAATTTTCAGGCGGAACAGTATGGTTGCAGAGAGTCCATTTGGACATAGATACACTTTCATGCATTCATGTCTTTAACAATAATTTGTGGCCCTACTGTGTTTGTTCACTAACTCCTTTGAACCTATCACATAAGCTATATCTGTATTTTCCTTGTAATTTGGGAGGTCCAATGTTTCATTAAGCTCACATGCCTGAAACTAATAAAGAAAAAAGCTCGTTAACCAGCTAGTATAAAAGTAGCCACCAAATCAAGTCAATCACCTGCCTTAAATCAGCCCAGTACTCCCATCTCGAGCGGAGAAGCCCATTCTGAATCACAGTCAAGACATTGACGGAAAAACAGCTCCCTCTGGGGATCAAAACCACGCTCACTCCAAATCCTCCTCCCCAGATTTCTACTCATTGCTCACCCACTGAACCCAGAACAAACCAGAAGTGCTTGAAATGAGGACGGGTAGCTCCGTGTACCAATCGGAATTTAAAACTCTATCAATTCCTGCTATAGAAATGAGGTTTCTCCCCAGGACCAGCATTCCACGAAGGCAGCCCTTTTCTAGATGGAGAAAACAGAACCTGAAGACACCCGTTTCCCTAAACTGCTCTCGCTCATGTGTAAGTACAAATGAAAAATGCTGAGGCTGCTTCTGTTGGCATTGCTTTTTAATTACTGCCATCGATAAATCATTTTATCCTTGAACAAGACTTGAGAATGACCCGAAGGCAGAGGCACAATTCCTTAGGAATTAAGCCAACAGAGAATGGGCTATCTCTCTTCCCACCCTTTCTCTTACTCTGCTGTCAGAAACAGAAACGTTCTCTGTGAGTAGCTGGGAGTAGACGGCCACACTTGCGTTCCATCTGGGGGTTCTGTTAACACAGTTTTACCCCAGCCTGCCTTGATGGCCACTGCCACACAAGCTGCATCTGTTCTTTCTTCTGCGCCTTTTGTTACTTCGTTGTTTTTCCTCTTTCTAGTGTAGTGAGCTGAATGGTGGCTTTGCACAAGATATATCCAGATCCTTGTGCCTAGAATCTGTGGAGGTGGCATTATTTGGAAAAAGGGTCTTTGCAGATGTAATTAAGTTAAGGATCTTGAGATTCTCCTGGAGTAATTTAGGTAGGCTGTACATCTAAAGACAAGTGTCCTTATAAGAGGACACTTTTGTCCAGGCGCAGTGGCTCATGCCTGTAATCCCAGCACTTTGGGAGGCCGAGGCGGGTGGATCACCTCAGGTCAGGAGTTTGAGACCAGCCTGACCAACATGGAGAATTCCCATCTCTACTAAAAATACAAAATTCGCCGGGCATGGTGGCGCATGCCTGCAATCCCAGCTACTGGGGAGGCTGAGGCAAGAGAGTTGCTTGAACCCAGGAGGAGGAGGTGGCAATGAGCTGAGATCATGACATTACACTCCAGCCTGGGCAACAGAGTGAAACTCCAACTCAAAAAAAAAAAAAAAAAAGGACACTGTTTTTCATGCTTGTCCGTGTGAAGAGACCACAAAACAGGCTTTTTGTGAGCAATAAAGCTGTTTATTTCACCTGGGTGCAGGTGGGCTGAGTCCAAAAAGAGATTCAGCGAAGGGAGATAGAGGTGGGGCCATTTTTTAGGATTTGAGTAGGTAAAGGAAAAAGGGGGGTTCTCTGGCAGGTAGGAGTGGGGGTCATAAGGTACTCAGTAGGGGAGCTTTTGAGCCAGGATGAGCAAGGAGAAGGAATTTCACAAGATAATGCCATCAGTTAAGGCAGGAACAGGACATTTTCATTTATTTTGTGGTGGAATGTCATCAATTAAGGCAGGAACTGGCCATCTGGATGTGTACATGCAGGTCACAGGGGATATGATGGCTTAGCTTGGGCTCAGAGGCCTGACGTTCCTGTCTTCTTATATTAATAAGAAAAATAAAATGAACTAGTGGTAAAGTATTGGGATGGTAAAAATTTTTTGGGGGTGGTATGAAGAGATAATGGGCGATGTTTCTCAGGGCTGCTTCGAGCGGGATTGGGGTGGCATGGGAACCTAGAGTAGGAGAGATTAAGCTGAAAGATTTTGTGGTAAGGGGTGATATTGTGGGGTTGTTAGAAGAAACATTTGTCACTTAGAATTATTGGTGATGGCCTGGATACAGTTTTCTATGAATTGAAAAACTAAACGGAATAAGAGAAGGAGAAAAACAGGTATTAAAGGACTAAGAATTGGGAGGACCTAGGACATCTAATTAGAGAGTGCCTAAGGAGGTTCAGCATAGCCTTGCCAGCAAAGATTATTTAAGAGTTAAGAGTGGTGGTTTGGGGATAGCACCAGGAGATATCAGCTGTGATGCCTTGGAGAAACAGTGTAAACCACCAGTGTAAACAAGAGCAGGGCATATATGAGTACTTGAGAACGGTGAATCGCAGTATGACTAGATAGAAGATAGTAGGGATGACAAGTTTTTTGGGGCACAGTCCAAGTTGGTCTTGTGTGTGGAATGAGACTGGGGCCTAATAAAAAGGAGGGTCTATACAGGAGATCCAATAGGTATCGGGGGAACTGCCCCGATAATCACGTAGGTTCTTTTCTATTTTCCTAAGCGTCGACTGCCTTGAGAAATAAAAGGACAGAGTACAAAAGAGAGAAATTTTAAAGCTGGGCGTCCGGGGGAGACATCACACATTGGTAGGATCCGTGATGCCCCACAAGCCACAAAAACCAGCAAGATTTTATTAGGGAGTTTCCAAAGGGGAGGGAGTATACGAATAGGTGTGGGTGACAGACATCAAGTACTTAACAAGGTAATAGCACATCACAAGGCAAGTGGAGACAGGGCGAGATCACAGGACCACAGGACCGAAGTGAAATTAAAATTGCTAATGAAGTTTTGGCACCATTGTCATTGATAACATCTTATAAGGAGACAGGGTTTTGAGATCAACCGGTCTGACCAAAGTTTATTAGGCGGGAATTTCCTCTTCCTAATAAGCCTAGGAGCGCTATGGGAGACTGGAGTTTATTTCACCTCTGCAATCTCGACCATAAGAGACAGGTACGCCCCGGGGGGGCCAGTTCAGAGACCTACCCCTAGGTGCGCATTCTCTTTCTCTGGGACGTTCCATGCTGAGAAAAGGAATTCAGCGATATTTCTCCCATTTGCTTTTGAAAGAAGAGAAATATGGTTCTGTTCTGCCTGGCTCACCGGCGGTCAGAGTTTAAGGTTATCTCTCTTATTCCCTGAACAATTGCTGTTATCCTGTTCTTTTTTCAGGATGCCCACATTTCATATTGCTCAAACACACATGCTGTACAATTTGTGTAGTTAACGCAACTATTACAGGGTCCTGAGACGATATACATCCTTCTCGGCCGACAGGATTAAGAGATTAAAGCAAAGATAGGCATAGGAAATCACAAGGATATTGATTGGGGAAGTGATAAGTGTCCATGAAATCTATACAATTTATGTTTAGAGATTGCAGTAAAGACAGGCATCAGAAATTACAAAAGTATTAATTTGGGGAACTAATAAATGTCCATAACATCTTTACAATCCACGTTCTTCTGCCATGGCTTCAGCCGGTCCCTCCGTTTGGGGTCCCTGACTTCCCGCAACAAATGGGTTGTACCTTGGAGCATTCCGAGGACAGGCCTGAATTCTGAGAAGGGAAAGTGGTAAAAGTATTGTCCTGTCCTTTTTAAGTTGGTGGCTGAGCTTGGTAAGGTGTGTTTTTAAAAGACCATTAGTCTGTTCTACCTTTCCTGAAGACTGAGGACTGAAAGGGATATAAAGGTTTCACTGAATACTAAGAGCCTGAACAAATGCTTGACTGATTTGATGAATAAAGTCCGGTCTGCTATCGGACTGTATAGAGGTGGGAAGGCCAAACTGAGGAATTATGTCTGACAGAAGGGAAGAAATGACCGTGGTGGCCTTCTTAGTCCTTGTGGGAAAGGCCTCTACCTATCCAGTGAAAGTGTCTACCTAGACCAAGAGTTATTTTAGTTTCCTGACTCAGGGCACATTGAGTAAAGCTAATTTGCCAGTCCTGGGTGGGGGCAAATCCCTGAGCTTGATGTGCAGGGAAGGGAGGGGGCCTGAAGAATCCCTGAGGAGTAGTAGAATAGCAGATGGAACACTGAGATGTTATTTCCTTGAGGATAGATTTCCACGATGGAAAGGAAATGAGAGGTTCTAAGAGGCGGGCCAGTGGCTTGTACTGTAGCATAGCCTGCTTTTGCTGGTGTGTGGCAATTAGGCCTGGTGGAACTGCCGTCAATAAACTAAGTGTGGTCAGGGTGAGAAACAGGGAAGAAGGAAATGTGGGGAAATGGGGTGAATGTCAGGTGGATCTGAGAGATGCAGTCATGAGGGTCAGGTGTGGTATCAGGAATAATGTGGGAGGCCGGATTGAAGTCCGGGCCAGGAACAATGGTAATTGTGGGAGACTCAACAAAGAGTACAGCAGAAGGAGCCGGGGAGCAGAATGTATATGTGGCAGGTGTGAGGAAAAAAATACATTTTGGAAATTATGAGAGCTGTAGAGAGTGAGTTGAGCATAGTTTGTGATTTTAAGGGCCTTTAAAAGTATTAGGGTGGCAGCAGCTGCTGCACAGAGACATAAAAGCCAACCTAAAACAATAAGGTCAAGTTGTTTGGACAAAAAGGCTACAGGACGCGATCCTGGTCCTTGTGTAAGAATTTCAACTGCACAGCGCTGCACTTCGGCTGTGTGTAATGAAAAGGGTTGGGATGAGTCACGGAGAGCTAGTGTAGCAGGACGAGCTGCAGACAAAACTCCTCAGACACCGGATTAAAGAAGGAAGAGGTTTTTTTGTTCGGCCGGGAGCGCCACCAGACTCGTGTCTTAAGAGCCGAGCTCCCTGAAAAAGAAATTCCTAGCCCTTTTAAGGGCTGACAACTCTAAGGGTTCTACGTGAAAAAGTCATAATAGATCAAGTAAGCGTGAGGAACGTGACTGGGGGCTACATACATCAGCTAACAGAACAAAAAGTCTTTACAGTGCTTTCTCATACAATGTCTGGGATTTACAGATAACACCAGTAGTTTTGGTCAGGGGTTAATATTATTGTCATTTTAACCACCAGGGCCAGGTGGTGGCGCCAAGGTCGTCTAGCTATTTATTTTACTTCTGTTTTTTCCAACTTTTTGCTTTCTCCCTTTTTTGCTGTCTTACAAACTAGGGAAAAGGGGAGGTTGGGGAGAAACTGGGAAGGACAACAGGAGAAGTGGTGGTCTCATACCATATTTCCCCCCTTTGAGCATTTTCACTTTTTAGTGGGAGTTCTCACTCTCATCTTTACATTTTGAGTCTATTTGTGAGATAGAGCGATGGTGATTTATATAACACACGTGTGCTGAAGTTTTCTGATGAACCAAAGTAGCTACAAAACGTTTTATCATTTGAAAAAGCAAGAGTAATACACAGGGGAGCAGCAAGCAAGTTCCTATCACTAGCAATACACCTACAATGAGGGTTTTAAATCCTCCTATAGCTGGAAACCATTTTTCAAATAAAGACTCAGGATTAAACTCGTGCCAAACCTGTACAGGCACATGTGCCACCTTTGTCATGTCCCTGACTATGTTTTTTTACCACCTGTCCTTGATCATTTATTTGTAGGCAGCAATTGGTTAAGTTAAATTTTCCACAAACTCCTCCTTCAGCTACTAGCAAGTAGTCTAAGGCCAGTCTATTCTGATAGATAGCATTCCTCATTTGTGTTTCTTGCCAAGCTAAAACAGTCAAAGCTCTGCCAGTTTCATTAGTAATTATTTCTAAGATGGCCTGCAACCGTATGATCCAATTGAGCATGTAGATGCGGGTTCGGTATCCCCATGAGCCGTCTTGTGCCCATGTGGCAGGCCCATAATACTGAATGATCCTTTCAGGGGGCCACTCATTATCTTTCCAGTTTCCTATAACTATGCCTTTCTTTTCTCGGGAGGCGTAGACAGGGAAACCTAGGAGCTTACCCATTTTTATGGGTAATAAGAAAAAGGATGGCTTAATAGTGCCAATAACACAACTGCCTGCCCATTTATTAGGTAACTGAAGGTAGGCTCTGTGCCTACATATCTAGTATAGTCCAGCGGGAACCGTCCAGTCCTGATGAGATTCTGGATGAGCCTAAGCAGTTTTTAATTTAGAAAATTGACTAAATGGATTCTTTTCAGTGTGGTTTAGGCCCTACTAAGTAATTGTCTTTGTTTTGCTGTTATACAACTTCTGTCCTATACAATTAAGCTTTCCTACAGGGATGATAAAGTCTTTCCGTTCTCTAGCTATACAGTATTGTCTAATAAATGAGGTTTTTAGGACCTAGAATTGCTAGCTTCGGCCTTCTAACTGGAATTATATCAGGAGTTGGATCAGTAGGCACCAACTCTCGGGCTTCCCAAGGCCATCTGTCTCCGATAGTGGTTCCTCCGCATACATAACAAGAAGTAACATTAAGTAAGAAAATTACATTTTCTGCTAATTGGAGAAACAAATTTTTTGTCTTTTTCGGAAGTTCTGGTGCTGGCAGATTCAGCTCCTCATAAAAGGTTTGAAATACTGGTTTGGGAGAGCACTTGTGGACCTCTCCTCTAATTAAAATGGCAACTTGAGGGTTTAACCCTGTCCTATTGATCCCCAGGGTTACACGTTCTCCCTTTTTCCAACGGGGACCTAGGGGATTGGTAATTATTAGTTCTAGTGTGTTACAGTGACCGGCAGCACAGGAGGGGTTGGCTTCCCCCTTCTGAAGATAAACCGGGTCCTTTTTGTTCTTTTTTTAAGTAGCCTAAATAACACATGGCCAATAGGCACAGTTTTTACAAACCCCTGACTCATGACAAACATATTTATTTTCTACTCTTTAGCTCCTTTCTCAGTTAAGAGAACCACATCCTTTTTCTAGCTTTTTACTATTAATGGCTGCACAAGCATCAAATCTTAAAGTTATTTGCTTGGGGATTTCTTTTTCTTCTGTTCTAGTTATTATTTTACTTATATCACCTAGGAAAAGGCCAGTTCTTCTTCTTATTTCAAAAACGGGGGTTGCAGGGGACTCAGATGGGTTATAACACACATCAGGTCGGTCATTTCTCGGGCTACATACCTTGCACTGAGTGGCATTATACAAACAAGTTTCTTTTATTGTTTCCATACATTCATAATAACTATAGAACAGAAAGATTGTTTTAATTTGCTGTCCTACTTCAGTGACCTGTTGAATACACTGGGAACAGCCCCAGTTTGAGTAAGGTCAGTTGAAGCCCTTACTGTATAAGTCCAAAATTTAAGAAAAATGAATCTCACGATGAGCTTCCTCATGCTTCGGCCGTGCGTGGACCAGTCAGCTTCCGGGTGTGACCGGAGCAGGGCTTGTCGTCTTCTTTAGGGTCACTCTGCAAGGGTTGTCTGGGCTTGGTCTTGCCTCCCAGGTTTCAGGCGCTGCAGGTTTTACATGGCTGTGGTGGATCCAGGCTGGAATTCTTTCTACCTTCACAGCGGTGAGAGTGCTCAGGACGACAGTCTGGGGTCCTTTCCACAGTGGACACAAAGAGACTCTGTTCCAGTTCTTGATCCACACTCGATCATCTGGGGAGAAAGGGTGAACTGGGGAGAGTAAGCTAACAGGGCATCTCTCATTTACCTGGGCTGAGATTGTTTGTGTAATTTTTCCTAAGGCCTGTAGCTGTCGCTGTAACTCAATTTCACCTAACTCTCAGGGAGTGCCTGGAAGTCCCCGCAATATAGGAGGGGGCCTACGATATAATATTTCATAAGGGGAATATCCTGTCCTTTTAGAAGTGCTACATCTAATTTTAAATAACACCATAGGGAGAGCCTGTATCCATTTTAATCCTGTTTCCTGACATACTTTCCCTAAACTATTTTTGATAGTTTATTCATTCGCTCCACCTTTCCGGAACTCTGAGGCCAGTAGGCAGCATGCAGTTTCCATGTGATCCCTAATATCTTTGCCGCCTTCTGTACTAAGTCAGCCAAAAATGGCGGCCTGTTATCTGAGCCGATCCGTAAGGGCAGTTCAAATCTAGGAATAAGATCTCGAAGAAGCACACGAGTTACTTCACGAGCTTTCTCAGTTCGTGTTGGATAAGCCTCCACCTACCCAGAGTAGGTACGCCCAAGAAGTAGTAAATACTTGTTACCTCTACACTTTGACATCTCTGTGAAGTCCACCTGGAGATCTTCAAAGGGAGTTGCTCCATAAGCTTGTATGCCGGGTGGAACGGCTGGAGCTTGCCTCGCATTATGCTGTCGGCAGGTAACACACCACTGCCTCACCGTTTTGGCAAAAGCTTTTCGAGCCCCTAAGTCAGCGCGGGAATTCCCTAAACCCACCAAGGTGGAAGCTCGCTGGTGTCCTCTGCATTGCATAACTGCCACCTTGTGGGGTCTCCATACGGCTTTTAATAATTGCAAGATTTCTTGTTGATATTTTATGTCTTTTCCCCCAGAGTTCAATAGGCCCTTTTCTTTATATAATGCTCCACGCACTTGAAGGGTTGAAAAGGCATATTGAGAGTCAGTGTAAATGTTGACATTCTTAGCTTCACTGAGTTCTAAGGCCCGAATTAAAGCAATGAGTTCAGCTTTCTGAGCTGAAGTGCCCTGGGGAAACGATCTGGCTTCAGCAACAGTGTCCAGAGTTACCACCGCATATCTTGCACATCTCTCTCCTTGTGGGTTGATGAAGCTGCTCCCAGCCACGTATAGTTCCTAGTCTACTGATGCCTAAGGCTGGTCCTGGAGGTTAGGTCTGCTAGAGTAAACTGAGTCCAACACTTCTACACAGTCGTGCTCGACAGGGCTCTCTGATACTGGGAGCAAGGTAGCGGGGTTCAAGGTGTTACAAACTTCAATGGTTATATGGGGATTTTCACAGAGCAAACTTTAGTACTTAGTGAGTCTAGCATTCATTAGCCAATGATGTCCTTTAGTATTCATTAAAGTCACCACAGCATGGGGGGCCTTTATGTTCAGGTTTTGTTCAAGAGTCAGCTTATCTCTTCTTGTACTAGCAGGGCAGTTGCTGCCAAGGCCCTTAAACACGGGGGCCATCCTTTAGAAACCCCGTCTAGTTGTTTAGAGAGGTAGGCCACCGGCCTCAGCCAGGGACCCACAGTTTGGATTAAAACTCCAACTGCCATCTTTTCTCTCTCTGACACATACGATGGAAAAGGCTTTGTTAGATCGGGTAGCCCCAGGGCTGGGGCTGATATAAATCTTTCCTTTATCTCATGAAAGTGTTCTGTTGCTGGGATCCCCATTCAAAGTTTTACCTGTCCCCTCCCCCCCCCCTTTGTGACCTCATAGAAAGGCTTGGCTAATACTGCAAATTTGGGATCTACAGTCTGCAGAACCCCACAGCCCATAAGAATTCTCTCACCTGCCTTCTGGTCTTAGGCTCTGGTAGATTTCAAATAACCTACTTACTTTCTGATCCTAGGCTGGTCTCCCCCTTTCGGATAGTAAATCCTAAGTAATGTACCTGCTGTCAGCAGATCTAAGCTTTTTTCTTGGACATCTTATACCCATAGTCCTCCAGGTGCCGGAGTAGAGCATCTGTTCCTTTGGTGCACCCGACTGCCGTGGGGTGTCCCAGCAAAAGGTCGTCAACGTACTGGAGCAACACGCAGTCTAGGTCTCTGGTGGGAAACTTCTGGAGGTCTCGAGGCAATGCCTCCCCGAAGATGGTGGGGGAGTTCTTGAACCCTTGGGGAAGCCCGGTCCAAATGTACTGAGTAGTGACACCTGACTCCGGATCTTCCCACTGAAAGGCAAACAGCTTCTGGCCGTCAGGGGCTAATCTGATACTAAAGAAAGCATCTTTCAGGTCCAAGCAGGTGAAGCAGCTGTTCTCAGCTGGCAGCAACCCCAGCAATGTGTACGGGTTAGGTACTGCTGGATGTAAAGTCACTGTAGCCTGATTAACCAAGCGCAAATCCTGTACCGGCCAGTAGTCCTTGGTCTTAGGCTTGGGAACAGGCAGGAGGGGAGTGTTCCATGGAGACTGACAAGAAACTCTAATTCCAAAAGTTCTTAGGTGCTTGAGATGGACCTGGATACCTTCAAGAGCTTCTCTGGGGACCGGCTCCTGTTTTTGCCTAACCGGCTGGGCCCTAGACTTAACTTCTATAAGTACGGGGGCTTGGTTGACTGCCAACCCTGGAGGGTTGTCTTCCGGCCACACTCTTGGCCACCGCTTAGCCAGAGCTGGTCTTATCTCTTGGCCCCGCTCAGTTAAGAAAAGTCTCCATTCTTCCTCTCGGGGGACCGTAAGGGTCATAATGACTCCCATTCTGGGTAACTTTAGCAGCAAAGAGCCATGCTCTGTAAGAGATAGTGGCTCTCAGTTTGCTAAGCAAGTCCCTTCCCAACAAGCGCAAGGGACAGTCAGGAGTGTACAAAAACTGATGAATCACTTTATGTCCTCCTACAGCACAAGTCTGAGACAAGCAGAAAGCTTGCTTTGCTGAAACTCCCATGGCTCCGATGATGTCAATAATCTTTTTGGATAAGGGGGCGACCGGGGAGGTTATTACCGAATGTTTAGCACCGGTATCTACAAGAAAATCAATGTCTTTACCCCTAACTGTCATCCTGACCATAGGCTCTTTGGGGGTCCTTGAGCCTAGTCCCCCTCAGTCCAATAACCTTTCTGCCAGGTTGAGCAGGGCCCCTTCATCCTTGTCCGCGGCCTCCTGCTCTGAGTCACCTGGTTTTCTTTTTAGGTGAGGGCATTTGTTTTTCCAATGTCCTATTTCTTTACAATAAGGACACTGATTACACTGCAAGCTCTGACAGCCAGGCTGAGTTTCCTTCCCGGGGCCCCCCTTCCCTTGCCTCTTTGGGGGGACCCCTCTGATTGTTGCCGCTAACAGGTCGGTGTTTCGCTGGGCCTGACGTTCATTGTCTCTGTGGTTTTCCTTACGGCTTACTGCATCCCTGTTTCCAAACAACGGGTTAGCTATTTCTAACAACTGTGATGTGTTCATCCCTGCAAACTCAGCCTGTTTCTGCAGTTTTCTTCTAATGTCTTCTGCGCTTTGACTAACTAAAGCCATGTTAATCATGCCTTGATTTTCAGGGCTATCGGGATCAAAGGGAGTATACATACCATAGGCATCACACAGTCTCTCCTACAGTTGTGCTGGACTGTCTTCTTTTCTCTGAATGACCTCAGAGACTTTGTTAACATTTGTGGCCTTCTGGGCTCCCGTCTTTAATCCTTCCAAGAGAGCTTCTCTGTCTCGGTTTAGACTTTGCATATCCTCTCTTTCATGTGGGTCCCACTGGGGGTCGGTTCCTGGTAACTGGGTCCTTAGATACTCTTGGGGGTTTTGATAATCAGCTGGTGCATGTTCCTCTAGCCACTTAGTTGCTGCTTGGAGCACTCTCTGCCTTTCATCTGTGTTAAAGAGGAACATGAGCAACTGGTGGCAATCAGCCCAGGTGGGGTTATGGGTCTGGATAATAGTTTGGAGCAAATCAATCAGAGCTTGTGGCTTTTCGGTACAGGACGGGGTACTGTTTTTCCAGTTGAGAAGGTGGGCAGAGGTGAAGGGCTGGTACCCAAAAACACGCCTCCCCACCACGTGACCATCCTCATCTATCCCAATATACCGCTGCTCTCTCAGGGGCATTTGTGTCCCCGTTTTGGGTCTTAAACGAGCTGCCAAGGGAGGGGTTTCTCCCGAGTCCTCACCTCCTCTCTTGTCTACTCTGGGTGGCCTAGGGATATGTTTGTCTTGTGGAGGCGCAAGCACTGTGGACGCAAAAGTGGGGAGCCTGCCTCCCTGGTAAGGAGAGGGCACCACTGGGATCACTGGTGCCATCTCCAGCAATGGATCTTCTGATGTTGGGTCGAACAGAACTTCAGGAGTTGATTTCCCTTGGCGGGTGGAGCGGGATCCTTCCTTGGCTATCTGTCACTTTGCTACTAGCACTGCTGCTGCCTGCCGTCTTAGCCACTGTGGGGGGTTTAGCATCAGCTGTAACCAAGTATCTATGTATGGAAACTGGTCTGAGTGTCCTGACTTACCAGTTACCTTGTGTCATACCTTAGAAACAAGGGACCTGTCCAGGCTTCCTTCTGATGGCCACCCTACTTCTAATGTTGGCCAATCTGTTTCACATAAAGTTCTAAGTTCCCCAAAGTCTCCATTAAATCCTTTCTTAAAATTTTTCAACATAGTTCCTAGCGGAGTAGACAAAACACCAAGCTCACACCACACGCACACCACAGAACAAAGAATGGGTAAAAAGGGCACACACACATTTTTCAGTTTTCACCAAACCAGAATCAAAACCAAAATCAGAGTATCCAGAAATCCAAGCCAGGTGAAACCAAAACCAAAGTATCAAGCAATTCAAGTCAAGTCAAAAACAAAAACCAAAGTGCCAGTACAGGCACGCCGTGGGTGATGAGGCCACGCTTCCACTCAAATGGAGTGGGCAAGTTCCAAAGACCAGTCTTACCAAGTTTCAAATGTCCGGACTCCAAGTGCCTCATCCTTCCCTGTGTTCAGCCACTGTGTTGATCTTCCATGGGGGCCTACCACACACTGCTCTGACGAGGCATTCCTCCGGGGCAATTGCCTACCCGAGAGAGCTCTCAGGATCCGCGTCACTCAAGCTGGCCGGAGTCCCCCGCAGGGATGCTCCACAGGGCAGGCCTAAGCCTCCTAACGGGCTGCCTCGACTTTCCGTCAATTACCTCGCTTCCCGATCAGGGAACCAAGACTAGGGTGGGGGCAGTCTTTAAAGCTGTCTTCAAGGAACAGAAAGAGGAGTGGGGAAAGGATTTAGGATCTATGGGGTCAGCTAGGTTTCCTTTTGTGAGTTTATATAATGGTTCTGTTAGGATGGCAAAACCAGGCATCTAAAGATGAAAGTATCCAACCATGACCAGGAAGGAAAGGAGTTGTTGTTTTGTAGAAGGGGTTGGGGTTTGAGAGATTAGTCACACATGATTGGCAGGGAGAGCATGTGTGGTTTTATGAGAATTATGCTGAGATAGGTAACACATAAGGAAGAAATTTGGGCTTGACTGAAGTAATGGGGGCTGTCTGTGAAGCTTTGCAGCAGTACAGCCCAGGTCATTTGCTGAGCCTGATGGGTGTCAGGGTCAGTCCAAGTGAAAGTGAAGAGTGGCTGGGATGAAGGGTGCAAAGGAATAGTAAAGAAAGCATGTTTGAGATCCAGAAGAGAATAAGGGGTTGTGGAGGGAGGAATTGAGGGTAGGAGAGTATATGTATTTGGCACCTTGGGGTGGATAGGCAAAACAATTTGGTTGATACGTCATAGATCCTGAACTAACTTGTAAGGCTTGTCTGGTTTTAGGACAGGTAAGATGGGGGAATTGTAAGGAGAGTTTATAGGCTTTAAAAGGCCATGCTGTAGCAGGTGAGTGATAACAGGCTTTAATCCTTTCAAAGCATGCTGTGGGATGAGATATTGGCATTGAGCGGGGTAAGGGTGATTAGGTTTTAATGAGATGGTAAGGGGTGCATGATAGGTCACCAAGGAGGGAGTAGAGGTATCTTCTACTTGTGGGTTAAGGTGGGTGGCAAAGAGATGTATCTGTAGTCTGGGAATAGTCAGGGAAGTAGATAGTTTAGTTGAAGTGTCTCGTCCTAATAAGGGAACTGGGCAGGTGGGGATAACTAAAAAGGAGTGCTTAAAAGAGTATTGTCTAAGTTGGCACCAGAGTTGGGGAGTTTTAAGAGGTTTAGAAGCCTGGCTGTCAATACCCACAACAGTTATGGAGACAAGGGAGACAGGCCCTTGAAAAGAAGGTAATGTGGAGTGGGTAGCCTGTGTATTGATTAAGAAGGGGATGGACTTATGCTTCACTGTGAGAGTAACCTAGAGCGTCTGTGATGATCCTGTAGGCTTCCGAGGCGATCGATCAGGCAGTGTCAGTCTGCAGCTGCTAAGCCAAGAAGATCTGGGAAGGGGTCAGTCAGAGAGCCTTGGGCTGGAGTTCCAGGGGCTCTGGGAGTGGCTGCCAGGTGAGTTGAACAGTGCGATTTCTAGTGGGGTCCCGTACAGATGGGACATGGCTTAGGAGGAATCCCGGGCTGCAGGCATTCCTTGGCCTGGTGGCCAGATTTCTGGCACTTGTAGCAAGCTCCTGGGGTAGGCGGTTCTGGAGGAATGCCTGGCCACTGCGCTTTAGGCGTTTGGAAGCTCTTGTGTGCTGGAGATGTGGCTGGGGTTTGTCTCACAGTGCAGGCAAGGAATTGCAACTGAGAAATATGTTGCTACTTGGCTGCCTCTACTCTATTATTGTACACCTTGAAGGCGAGGTTAATTAAGTCCTGTTGTGGGGTTTAAGGGCCGGAATTTAATTTTTGGAGTTTTATTTAATGTCGGGAGCAGATTGGGTAATAAAATGTATATTAAGAATAAGACGGTCTTTTGACCTTTTAGGGTCTAGGGCTCTAAAGCATCTCAGGGTTGCTGCCAAACGAGCCAGAACTGGGGTGGATTTTTATATTTGATGAAAAAGAGCCTAACCTTATCTGATTTGGGATAAAGAAAAAGGAGCATTAACCTTGACTATGCCTTTAGCTCCAGCCACCTTTTTAAGAGTAAATTGCTGGGCAGGTTGGGGAGGGCTAGTCATGGAATGAAACAGTAAGCCGGACCCAGTGTGAGGAGGGGAGGTGATAAAAGGATTATAGGGTGGAAGAGCAGAGGTTGAGGAAGAATTCGGGCCTAGCTCGGCCTGGCGAGGAGGGAAGAGGTCAGATGGGTCTGTAGAAAAGGAAGATTAGAAAGAGTCAGCGACGCTTGGGGTTGGGACTGAGGGGACAGGTGGGATGGAAAGAAGGAAGATTTGGGATGAGGTGCACTGGAACAGACTAGGGAGCGACTGATGTGTAAAAGAATGCCTGGACGTCAGTCACCTCCGACCATTTGCCCATTTTATGACAAGAATTATCTAGATCTTGTAGGATGGAAAAATTGAAAGTGCCATTTTCTGGCTATTTGGAACTACTGTCGAGTTTGTATTGGGGTCAAGGGGCATTGTGGAAGAAAAGAAGGCATTTAGGTTTTAGGTCAGGTGTGAGTTGAAGAGGTTTTAGGTTTTTAAGAACACAGCCTAAGGGAGAAGAAAGGGGGAATGGAGGGCGGAAGCTTGCCCACAGTGAAGGAGGCAAGCCTAGAGAAAAGAGAGAATAGAGACATGGAGAGAAGGGGTGGGGCGTTCTTGCCTTCCAGAAAAGTGGGAAAGGGGTTGGGGCACAGAAATAAAGGGTTGGGGTGCAGAGATAGGAGGTCAGGTTGTGGAAATAAGGGATCAGGGCACAGAGATAAGAGGGTGGGGCATGGAAATAAGGGATCGGGGTGCAGAGATAAGAGGTCGGGGTTCCTGTGCCTCCCCCAGAAAAGCGGGACTTGCTGCTAAGGGTAAAGGAGAAGGTGTTGAGGGGTTCTTGCTTCTCCCCCAGAAAAGCAGGACTTGCTGCTAAGGGTGAAGGACCAAGGCAGGCATCCCTGCGTGTTCTGACACCTCTGAAACCTGGGTGAATAATCAGAGAGGCGCCCCTGCAATGATTAAACACCAAGGGAAGGCTGCCTTCCCTAGTCTGTGACTGGCACTGGAGTTTTGGGTCCACGGATAAAATGTGTCTCCTTTGTCTCTACCAGAAAATGAAAGGAATTGAAATTAAGAGAAGGGAGAGATTGAAGTGTGGTGCCAAGATTGAAAGGAGAAAGAGGTTGAGGGATAGTAAAGGAGGTTGGAGAAGAGAGTAAAAAGAAGCTGCTTCCCAGATTTGAAATTGGTGAGATGTATCTTGGGCTGGTCAGTCTGAGGACCTGAGGTCGTAGGTGGATCTTTCTCACAGAGCAAAGAGCAGGAGGACAGGGGATTGATCTCCCAAGGGAGGTCCCCCAATCTGAGTCACAGCACCAAATTTCACATGCATCTGTGTGAAGAGACCACCAAACAGGCTTTGTGTGAGCAATAAAGCTGTTTATTTCACCTGGGTTCAGGTGGGCTGAGTCCAAAAAGAGAGTCAGTGAAGGGAGATTGGGTGGGGCCATATTATAGGATTTGGGTAGGTAAAGGAAAAGGGGGGTTCTCTGGCAGGCAGGAGTGGGGGTCACAAGGTGCTCAGTAGGGGAGCTTTTGAGCCAGGATGAGCAAGGAGAAGGAATTTCACAAGATAATGTCATCAGTTAAGGCAGGAACCGGCCATCTGGATGTGTACATGCAGGTCACAGGGGATATGATGGCTTAGCTTGGGCTCAGAGTCCTGACACTCTTCCTCCAGAGGAGGAGACCCAGAAAGAAGAGGAGGAGGCAAGGTGATCACAGAGGCAGAGATTGGATCATGCAACCACAAGTTGAGGAATTCTAGTAGCCTCTATAAGCTGGAAGACGCAAGGAATGGATTCTCCCCTAGAACCTCTGAAAGGAGCATGCTCCTGCTGACCTGTGATTGATTTTGGACTTCTGGCCTCCAGACCTTTTTTTTTTTTTTTTTTTGACAGAGACTTGCTCTGTTGCCCAGTCTGGAGTGCAGTGGCACGATCTCAGTTCACTGCAACCTCCACCTCCCAGGGTCAAGCCATTCTCTTGCCTCAGCCTCCCAAGAAGTGGAGAATACAGGTGCCTGCCACCATGCATGGCTAATTTTTGTATTTTTAGTAGAGACGAGGTTTTGCCATATTGGCCAGGCTGGTCTCGAATTCCTGGCCTCAAGTGATCCACCCACCTCAGCTTCCCAAAGTCCTGAGATTATTTAGGTGTGAGCCACTGCACTCGGCCCAGACATTGTTTGAAGCCACCCATTTCATGGTTCTTTGCTGCAGTGGTTGTGGAATATGAATGCACTCGTGCTGTTGGTTAGACTTTGCTGACCTTGTGTCTGTTATTCCCTGGCAGTTCTACAAGGCCTGGAGCAAATACGAAAAACCTCCCTTCTTTCCCAAATGGTCCCCAGCTTCCCCGTTCACTGAAGGCCCTGCAGTCAGGAACAGTCAGGACTTTGCACCCAGTTGTTGTGGGTGTTTGGTCGACCCTTCCTCTTGTGTGATTCATGGACCCTCAGCTTTGTATCACCTGGGAGCTTTTGGAATTGAAGACTCTCAGGGCTCACCGGGAAGGACCTCCTGGGCCAGAATCTGCATTTTAACAAGATGCCCAGGTGATTTGCATACACGTTCAGATCTGAGAAGCGCTAGTAAGAGAGGCTTTAAGGTGGTAATTAGATCTTTTCTCCACCTGCAAGAATCTTAGTTTCTTCATGTTAAATCTATTAACTGTGGCAATGGCATGGGGATTATAAAACAAAACAAAATCCTTACATCAAGAATGCACCCTGGTGTGTTATGGATGTGGGTGAAATGAAATGTCTGGAATTTGCTTTAAAATATCCTAAAATAGCAAGAAGGAAAAGAAAAGTGGGAACTGGAATGAGATTGGAGAAATGTTGACAAGTTCTTGCAGTGGGATGATGGGTGCGTGGGGGTTCATGGTGTAATTCTCTCCCTGCTTTTTGTGCATATGGGAAATTTCCATAATGAAAAGTTAGAGGTCGGGCACGGTGGCTCATGCCTGTAATCTCAGCATTTTGGGAGGCTGAGGTGGGTAGATTGCTTGAACCTAGGAGTTCAAGACCATCCTGGACAACATGGTGAAATCCCATCTCTACTAAAAATGCAAAAATTAGGCATGGTGACAACATGCCTGTAGTCATATTGAGGCACAAGGTTGAGACATGAGAATCACTTGAACCCAGGAGGCGGAGGTTGCAGTGAGCCAAGATCACACCATTTCACTCCAGCCTGGGTGACAGGGTCAGACTTGGTCTCAAAATAAATTTTAATTTTCTTTTTTTGTTTTTTGAGATGGAGTCTTTCTCTTTTGCCCAGGCTGGAGTGTAGTGGTGACATCTTGGCTCACTGCAAGCTCCACCTCCCGAGTTCACTCCATTCTTCTGCCTCAGCCTCCAGAGTAGCTGGGACTATAGGCACCCAGCACCATGTCCGGCTAATTGTTTGTATTTTTAGTAGAGATGGGGTTTCACCGTGTTAGCCAGGATGGTCTCAATCTCCTGACCTCGTGATCTGCCCACCTTGGCCTCCCAAAGTGCTGGGATTACACGCATGAGCCATCGTGCCCGGCCTTAATTTTGTTTAATTTTTTTCTTTTTTGAGACAGGATATGTAGCCCAGGCTGCAGTGCAGTGATGCGATCCCGGCTCACTGCAGCCTCTACCTCCTGGGTTCAAGCGATCCTCCCACCTCAGCCTCCCGAGTAGCTGAGACCACAGGCATGTATCACCACACCTGGCTAATTTTTTCCCTTTTTCTAGAGGCAAGGTCTTGCTATTTTGCCCAGGCTGGTCTTGAACTCCTGAGTTCAAGCAATCTTCCCACCTCAGCCTGGGAGTAATCCCAAAGTGCTGGGATTACAGGTGTGAGTCACTCTACCCAGCCTCAACTGTTTTTCATGACTCCACTTTTTCTCCCCTCTTGGAAATGAGTAGTCTTTGAGGGAATGTCTTTTTTGTCTCAATCTCTGGTTTCTTTGCTCAGTGTACCTGTGTTTGGGGCTTTGTTGATCTCCAGGCCTTTTTCAGCAGCGTTGTCCCTGGAGAGCAGGATGGGAGCTAATGGCTTCTCAGCATCTTTTAACTCAGTTTAAAGATGACTATCAACAACATCTAGTCAGCATCTGTTTCTCTCGGCAGCTGGGACTTCATTTCTTTTCTCTTTCTCCGCCTCTTTAACCTCTTTAAGACTCTGTCTTTGTCATGGGTACAGCATCACCTGTGTGGCCCTTAGGCTCTCTTACTTACATGTGATCTGCGTATTATGTCTTTACTTCAGGGCTTCTCAACCGGGGGTGATTTTGCCCCCCAGAGAACATGTGGCCATGTCTGGAGACAATTTTGGTTGTTGCAGCTGGAGGAGGTGGTGCTACTGGCAGCTAATGGGTAGAGGCCAGGGATGCTGCTAAACATCCTCCAATGCCCCGGACAACTCCCACTAAGACAAAATAATGATCCAGCCCCAAATGTCAATAGTGCTGAAAGTGACAGACCCTGATTCCATCTTAGAGATCATCCAAGCACAGTTGCCCAAGTTGGTTTTGCTACTGTCCCATGAAGAAAAGGCAGACTCATGACTGACGGCAACATCGATGGGAATTTTGTTTACCTCTTCTTTGTGGACTTTGGGATACGATGATTTACCATTTGTGCAAGTTGTGCATTGCCTACCTCCAGGGGGCGCCACCCACATATTTATGAAAATGCCACCCCAGGAATTGCACAGTACATAGTCTACATGGCAATAAGCAGTTGCTCTGGTTTTGGGGTTGTCCTGGGGCGCTCTGGAACTAGGAGGAACTTTATTTCTGGCCATTAGAGGCCCTGAGCATGACATTGAGTATCCTTTCAAGAAAGGAGAAATGTTGAACAGAGGCGACCTCATTTTTATAACTCTTGACCATCATCTAGTTACGGAGCATCCACTTTTCACCCCTGGGCCATATCCATTTGAAGGACGAAAAATCATCAAATTATAATATCATGGCTTATACTTTTGATAGCTTCTGCCCGGAACATGGCGGTAACAGCTTCTCATTTTCAACTGATTCATTGGGGGAGAAAATATACACGGCTGCCCTAAGACTTTCTATTACATACCATTTGTTTGATGGGATTTCTTTAGTTTCTGTAGCATAACTTATTCTAACTGGTCCTCAATCACTTTGCAACAAAACCTGAGATTGTGAAGATGTTCATTGTCATTACCAGTGACGGAGCAGTAAGTACAGAGTTCTGGAGAGGGAAGGAATCGAGAGAGTTAAACTAGCAGAATGAGCCGCTCACCCTCAGAATTGCTTTTAATCTTGGTGAGAACTGAGGGGAATTTTGACAGGGTTCAGGGGGACTGCGGGGAGTGGGGCTGGGAAGTGGCTGTTTGCACGTGTGGTCAGCAAATCCAGTGGTGGGGGCCATGTACTGTGGCAGCCCCACAGATGGAGTTGGGATTGCTCTAGACTGAGTACTGGGTCATCAGTACTCAAGACATGGAGGCCCAGGCTGGTGCAGGAGATACATTGCACTGTTTCAGCCTTTCTTCTATCGCTCCTCTCCAATGACAGTCCCCGATTTTCCACCGAGGAGTCACTAGTCCCCCACGACATGTGTGCGACTGGCCATTCCCCACCCTGATCTGGAGCTGGGGCATGTGGTCCCAGCCTGGATGTCAGTATCCTTCCACCACCCTGGCCACAGTGATTGTGTCTGAGAAGCAGATTAGCCAAAGGAGAAACAATCTTGGAAATTTCATGTTCATGCTTAAGAAAGTAAAATGGAAAGCGGGGGGAGGGTGAGGGTTCATTCTGATAATACAGTTTTAGGACCTGGATGTAGCCACACCTGTAGCTGTCAACTCTGTGCCACAGTACTGCTTTTTTTTTTTTTTCCTTCAAATTTAAATACTTTCTAAAGGCAAGGTCTTGCTATGTTGCTTAGGCTGGTTTTGAAAAGTCCCTTTTGGGGGGATGCTTTCACTGCTTCACTTCCTTTCTATGACAGCTCAGGGAATCAGAAGACAAGGGAGATGATTTTTTTTGTTTGTTTATTTGAGACAGGGCTTGCTCTGTTGCCCAGGCTGGAGTGCAGTGGTGCAATCACAGCTCGCCACAGCCTTGATCTTCTGGACTCAAGCGACCCTCCTGCTTCAGCCTCTTGAGTAGCTGGGACTGTAGGTGGGTACCAACATGCCCAGCTAATTAATTTTTTTTTTTTTTTTTAGAAGTGAGATCTCACTATGTACCCCAGGCTGGCCTCAAACTCCTGGGCTCAAGTGATCGCCCTGCCTTAGCTTCCCAAACATACAGGTGTGAGCCCCCACACCAGTCAACGCTGTGGTTTTATGCACCTGGTGTCCCCCTACGCCCTGAGCAATGATCCTCCTGCTTCAACCTCCCAAAGTGCTGGGATAACAGATGTGAAGCAGCATGTGTGGCCCACAGAGTATCCTTATGGGTTAAATTGAGTCCTCCTCAAAACATGTTGAAATCCTAAATTCTAGTAGCTCAGAATGTGACCTTATTTAGAAATAGAGTTATTGCGGGCCAGGCGTGGTGGCTCACGCCTGTAATCCCAGCAATTTGGGAGGCAAAGGCGGGCGGATCACCTGAGGTCAGGAGTTTGAGACCAGCCTGACCAACATGGAGAAACCCCGTCTCTACTAAAAATTCAAAATTACCTGGGTGTGGTGGCGCATACCTGTAATCCCAGCTACTCGGGAGGCTGAGGCAGGAGAATTGCTTGAATTCAGGAGGCGGAGGTTGCACTGAGCTGAGATGGCGCTATTGCACTCCAGCCTGGGCAACAAGAGGAAACTCCGTCTCAAAAAAAAGAAGGAAAGAAAGAAAGAAATAGGGTTATTGTAGATGCTATTGATTAGGATGAAGTCATCCTGGAGTAGGGAGGGCCTAAGTCAATGACTGGTGTCCTTATAAAAGAGGAGAGGACACGCCGAGTCACAGAGACACAGGGAAGAAGGCCATGGATTGGACGGAAGATTGGACTGATGCGTATGCAAACCAAGAAACACTGAAGACTGCCAGGAGACCACAGGAAGCTAGGAAGAGGCAAGGCAGGACTCCCCGACAAGTGCAGGAGGGAGCGTGGCCCTGCTGGCACCTCCGTTTCAGACTGCTGGCCACCAGAGCCACAAGACAATCAATTTCCCTGGTTTCAAGTCACCCAGCTTTTGGTACTTGGTTGTGGCAGCCCTAGGGAATGAATATAAGTACTTTCTCTTTTTTTTCTTTTTTTGAGATGGAGTCTCGCTCTTTTTCCCAGGCTGGAGTGCAGTGGCGCGATCTTAGCTCCCTGCGGGCTCCGCCTCCTGGGTTCACGCCATTCTCCTGCCTCAGCCTCCTGAGTAGCTGGGACTACAGGCTCCCGCCACCACACCCAGCTAATTTTTTATATTTTTAATAGAGACAAGGTTTCACCATGTTAGCCAGGATGGTCTCCATCTCCTGACCTCATGATCCGCCTGCCTCAGCCTCCCGAAGTGCTGGGATGACAGGCATGAGCCACCACGCCTGGCTGAATACAAGTACTTTTAAATTAACTCTCCTCTTCTCTCCATCTTCTTCTAAATCATCATTTTTCCTAAGCAACAGCTAGGGTCTAATACGGATGTGATGACTCACTTCAAAGTGGGGGAAGCCCCCATGTGCACCCAAAGCTCCTGCTGCCTTGGCCCTGGCTTCGGATACTGGACCATCATTGTGGAGGCTTGCTGGAGATCTGAGCCAGGACACCATTCTCTGTTGCCTTTAAACAAAGGCTGGTGCTCGCCCAGGCATGTAAGCTCCACCGAGGATCTATTTAGAAGGCAGAATTCTGAGATGACCCCTTAGGTTCTTGCCCTGGATAAATGCCAGGTGTAACCTTCTCTCCCCTGGAGTGTAGGCAGGACCCGTGGCTTGCTTCTAATCTATACCTATGAAAAAGATGAAGGGATTTTGCAGGTGTAACTAAGCCGCTAATCCATTCACTTTGAGTTAATCAAAAGGGAGATTATTCAGGGTGGGCCTGACATCTTCAGGTGAGATCTTCAATGAAGGTCTGGAGGAGAGAGATTCCTTCCTCCTGGTTTTTGGTTTTTGTTTGTTTGTTTGTTTTTGACATGGAGTCTCACTCTGTTGCCCAGGCTGGAGTGCAGTGGCACGATCTCGGCTTACTGCAACCTCTGCCTCCTGGGTTCAAGTGATTCTCCTGCCTCAGCCTCCCAAGTAGCTGGGATTACAGGTGTGCGCCATCATGCTCGGCTAAGTTATGTGGAGACGGGGTTTCACCATATTGGCCAGGCTGGTCTCGAACTCCTGACCTCAGGTGATCCACCTGCCTCGGCCTCCGAAAGTGCTGGGATTACAGGCGTGAGCCACCATGCCTGGCTGGTTTTGAAGAAGCCAGCCACATGAGTTCTACAGTTGCATGGAAATAAATTCTGCCCGTAACCATGTGAGGTTGGGAGAAGACCCCAAGCCCCATAGGAGACACTAATTCCAGCCGACAGCTGGATCACAACCTTGTAAGAACCTCAGCAGAGGACCCAGCTAGAGCTTCACCCCCAGACTCCTGATACACAGGAAAGGAGAGGGAATAGATGGGTGTTTTAAGCTGCTAAATTTGTGCTGATTTGTTATGTAGCTTAGAAAATGAATACATCATTCCATTTTTAGAAAATCACAAGGTAATCACACCATTCGATTTCTTTTTTCTTTTTTCTTTTTTTTTTTTTTTGAGACAGACTCTCACTCTATCGCCCAGGCTGGAGTGCAATGGCACAATCTTGGCTCACTGTAACCTCTGCCTCCCAGGTTCAAGTGATTCCCTTGCCTCAGCCCCCCAAGTAGCTGGGCCTACAGGCAAGCACAACCACACCCAGCTAATTTTTATATTTTTAGTAGAGATGGAGTTTCACCATTTTGGCCAGGCTAGTCTCGAACTCCTGTCCTCAAGGGACCTGCCTGCCTCAGCATCCCAAAGTGCTGGGGTTACTGACATGAGCCACCGCACCCGGCCTGACACACCATTCAATTTTAAGGAACTTCCAGGTGCTCTGGTCACGTTCCTCTTGTGTGGCATGCAGGTGGGGAGAGATGGGTTGGAAGATGACTGGATGGGGGCATGGAGCTAGCTGGGAAGAGGAAAAGTGTCTTGAAGGAGTAAGTCCCTTCAGATAAGGGAGGGAGAAGCTTGATCAATATGCAGACTTTCACAGTCCTTCAGTCCTGGGGATACTGCTGGAGAGACAGGTCTTGCCTTACATTTCAGAGTTACCATCCCAGGCAGAGGCCCTACTTCCACCTTCTTGCAGGTCGGGCTGGCGAGCAAATACTTAGAGGAGAAACGAACACCCTTTGTAAGCATGTGAAAAGTTTCTGGAGTGGAGAGATGATGAAGCAGGATATTTGGAGTCAACAGCCAAAGTTTTTATTTTATTATTTATTTTGTATTATACTTTAAGTTTTAGGGTACATGTGCACAACGTGCAGGTTTTTTACATATGTATACATGTGCCATGTCGGTGTGCTGTACCCATTAACTCGTCATTTAACATTAGGTATATCTCTTAATGCTATCCCTCCTCCCTCCCCCGACCCCACAACAGGCCCCAGTGTGTGATGTTCCCCTTCCTGTGTCCATGTGTTCTCATTGTTTAATTCCTACCTATGAGTGAGAACATGCGGTGTTTGGTTTTTTGTCCTCGCAATAGTTTGCTGAGAATGATGGTTTCCAGCTTAATCCATGTCCCTACAAAGGACGTGAATTCATCATTTTTTATGGCTGCATAGTATTCCATGGTGTATATGTGCCACATTTTCTTAATCCAGTCTATCGTTGTTGGACATTTGGCTTGGTTCCAAGTCTTTGCTATTGTGAATAGTGCCACTATAAACATACGTGTGCATGTGTCTTTATAGCAGCATGATTTATAATCCTTTGGGTATATACCCAGTAATGGGATGGCTGGGTCAAATGGTATTTCTAGTTCTAGATCCCTGAGGAATTGCCACACTGAATTCCACAATTGTTGAACTAGTTTACAGTCCCACCAACAGTGTAAAAGTGTTCCTATTTCTCCACATCCTCTCCAGCACCTGTTGTTTCCTGACTTGTTAATGATCGCCATTCTAACTGCTGTGAGATGGTGTCTCATTGTTGTTTTGACTTGCATTTCTCTGGCCAGGGATGATGAGCATTTTTTTCACGTGTCTTTTGGCTGCATAAATGTCTTCTTTTGAGAAGAGTCTGTTCATATCCTTTGCCCACTTTTTGATGGGTTGTTTGTTTTTTTCTTGTAAATTTATTGGAGCTCATTGTAGATTCTTGATATTAGCCCTTTGTCAGATGAGATTGCAAAAATTTTCTCCCATTCTGTAGGTTGCCTGTTCACTCTGATGGTAGTTTCTTTTGCTGTGCAGAAGCTCTTTAGTTTAATTAGATCCCACTTGTTAATTTTGGCTTTTCTTGCCATTGCTTTTGGTGTTTTAGACATGAAGTCCTTGCCCATGCCTATATCCTGAATGGTATTGCTGAGGTTTTCTTCTAGGGTTTTTATGGTTTTAGGTCTAACATTTAAGTCTTTAATCCATCTTGAATTGATTTTTGTATAAGGTGTAAGGAAGGGATTCAGTTTCAGCTTTCTCCATATGGCTAGCCAGTTTTCCCAGCACCATTTATTAAATAGGGAATCCTTTCCCCATTTCTAGTTTTTGTCAGGTTTGTCAAAGATCAGATGGTTGTAGATATGTGGCATTATTTCTGAGGGCTCTGTTCTGTTCCATTGGTCTATATCTCTGTTTTGGTACCAGTACCATGATGTTTTGATTACTGTAGCCTTGTAGTATAGTTTGAAGTCAGGTAGTGTGATGCCTCCAGGTTTGTTCATTTGGCTTGGGATTGACTTGGCAATGTGGGCTCTTTTTTTGGTTCCATATGAACTTTAAAACAGTTTTTTCCAATTCTGTGAAGAAAGTCATTTGTAACTTGATGGGGATGGCATTGAATCTATAAATTACCTTGGGCAGTATGGCCATTTTCACGATATTGATTCTTCCTAGCCATGAGCATGGAATGTTCTTCCATTTGTTTGTGTCCTCTTTTATTTCATTGAGCAGTGGTTTATAGTTCTCCTTGAAGAGGTCCTTCACATCCTTTGTAAGTTGGATTCCTAGGTATTTTATTCTCTTCAAAGCAATTGTGAATGGGAGTTCACTCATGATTTGGCTCTCTGTTTGTCTGTACTGGTGTTTAAGAATGCTTTTGATTTTTGCACATTGATTTTGTATCCTGAGACTTCGCTGAAGTTGCCTATCAGCTTAAGGAGATTTTGGGCTTAGACAATCGGGTTTTCTAGATATACAATCATGTCATCTGCAAACAGGGACAATTTGACTTCCTCTTTTCTTAATTGAATACCCTTTATTTCCTTCTCCTGCCTGATTGCCCTGGCCAGAACTTCCAACACTATGTTGAATAGGACTGGTGAGAGAGGGCATCCCTGTCTTGTTCCAGTTTTCAAAGGGAATGCTTCCAGTTTTTGCCCATTCAGTATGACATTGGCTGTGGGTTTGTCATAGATAGCTCTTATTATTTTCAGATACGTCTCATCAATACTTAATTTATTGAGAGTTTCTAGCATGAAGGTTGTTGAATTTTGTCAAAGGCCTTTTCTGCATCTAATGAGATAATCATATGGTTTTTGTCATTGTTACTGTTTATATACTGGATTATGTTTACTGATTTGAATATGTTGAACCAATCTTGCATCCCAGGGAGGAAGCTCACTTGATCATGGTGGATAAGTTTTTGATGTGCTGCTGGATTCGGTTTGCCAGTATTTTATAGAGGATTTTTGCACCGATGTTCATCAGGGATATTGGTCTAAAATTTTCTTTTTTGGTTGTGTCTCTGCCAGGCTTTGGTATCAAGATGATGCTGGCCTCATAAAATGAGTTAAGTAGGATTCCCTCTTTTTCTATTGTTTGGAATAGTTTCAGAAGGAATGGTACCAGCTCCTCCTTGTACCTCTGGTGGCATTCGGCTGTGAATTCGTCTGGTCCTGGACTTTTTTTGGTTGGTAAGCTATTAATTATTGCCTCAATTTCAGAGCCTGTTATTGGTCTATTCAGAGATTCAACTTCTTCCTTGTTTAGCCTTGGGAGGGTGTACGTGTCAGGGAATTTATCCATTTCTTCTAGATTTTCTAGTTTATTTGCATAGAGGTGTTTATACTATTCTCTGATGGTAGTTTGTATTTTTCTGGGATTGGTGGTGATATCCCCTTTATCAATTTTTATTGTGTCTATTTGATCCTTCTCTCTTTTCTTCTTTATTAGTCTTGCTAGTGGTCTATCAATTTTGTTGATCTTTTCAAAAAACCAGCTTCTGGATTCATGGATCTTTTGAAGGGTTTTTTGTGTCTCTATTTCCTACAGTTCTGCTCTGATCTTAGTTATTTCTTGCCTTCTGCTAGCTTTTGAATGTGTTTGCTCTTTGCTTCTCTAGTTCTTTTAATTGTGATGTTAGGGTGTCAATTTTAGATCTTTCCTGTTTTCTCTTGTGGGCATTTAGTGCTATAAATTTCCCTCTACACACTGCTTTGAATGTGTCCGAGAGATTCTGGTACGTTGTGTCTTTGTTCTCATTGGTTTCAAAGAACACCTTTATTTCTGCCTTCATTTCATTATGTATCCAGTAGTCATTCAGGAGCAGGTTGTTCAGTTTTCATGTAGTTGAGTAGTTTTGAGTGAGTTTCTTAATCCCGAGTTCTAGTTTGATTGCACTGTGGTCTGAGACAGTTTGTTATAGTTTCTGTTCTTTCACATTTGCTGAAGAGTGCTTCACTTCCAAACATGTGGTCAACTTTGGAATAAGTGTGGTGTGGTGCTGAGAAGAATGTATATTCTGTTGATTTGGGGTGGAGAGTTCTGTAGATGTCTATTAGGTCCGCTAGGTGCAGAGCTGAGTTCAATTCCTGAATATACTTGTTAACTTTCTGTCTTGTTGATCTGTCTAATGTTGATAGTGGGGTGTTAAAATCTCCCATTATCATTGTGTGGGAGTCTAAGTCTCTTTGTAGGTCTCTAAGGACTTGCTTTTTAAATCTGGGTGCTCCTGTATTGGGTGCATATATATTTAGGATAGTTAGCTCTTCTTGTTGAATTGATCCCTTTACCATTATGTAATGGCCTTCTTTGTCTCTTTTGATCTTTGTTGGTTTAAAGTCTGTTTTATCAGAGACTAGGATTGCAACACCTGCCTTTTTTTGGTTTTCCATTTGCTTGGTAGATCTTCCTCCATCCCTTTATTTTGAGCCTATGTGTGTCTCTGCACGTGAGATGGGTTTCCTGAATACAGCACACTGATGGGTCTTGACTCTTTATCCAATTTGCCAGTCTGTGTTTTAATCAGAGAATTTAGCCCATTGACATTTAAGGTTCATATAGTTATATGTGAATTTGATCCTGTCATTATGATGTTAGCTGGTTATTTTGCTCATTGGTTGATGCAGTTTCTTCCTAGCCTTGACGGTCTTTACAATTTGGCATGTTTTTGCAGTGGCTGGTACTGATTGTTCCTTTCCCTGTTTAGTGCTTCCTTCAGGAGCTCTTGTAAGGCAGGCCTGGTGGTGACAAAATCTCTCAGCATTTGCTTGTCTGTAAAGGATTTTATTTCTCCTTCACTTATGAAGCTTAGTTTGGCTGGATTTGAAATTCTGAGTTGAAAATTTTTTTCTTTAAAAATGTTGAATATTGGCCCCCACTCTCTTCTGGCTTGTAGAGTTTCTGCTGAGAGATCAGCTGTTATTCTGATGGGCTTCCCTTTGTGGGTAACCTGACCTTTCTCTCTGGCTGCCCTTAACATTTTTTCCTTCATTTTAACTTTGGTGAATCTGACAATTATGTGTTTTGGAGTTGCTCTTCTTGAGGAGTATCTTTGTGGTGGTCTCTGTATTTCCTGAATTTGAATGTTGGCCTGCCTTGCTAGATTGGGGAAGTTCTCCTGCATAATATCCTGCAGAGTGTTTTCCAACTTGGTTCCATTCTCCCTGTCACTTTCAGGTACACCAATCAGACGTAGATTTGCTCTTTTCACATAGTCCCATATTTCTTGGAGGCTTTGTTCATTTCTTTTTATTCTTTTTTCTCTAAACTTCTCTTCTTGCTTCATTTCATTCATTTCATCTTCCATCACCGATACCCTTTCTTCCAGTTGATTGAATCGGCTACTGAGGCTTGTGCATTTGTCACGTAGTTCTCGTGCCTTGGTTTTCAGCTCCATCAGGTCCTTTAAGGACTTCTCTGCATTGGTTATTCTAGTTAGCCATTCATCTAATTTTTTTTCAAGGTTTTTAACTTCTTGCCATGGGTTCAAACTTCCTCCTTTAGCTCAGAGTAATTTAATCGTCTGAAGCCTTCTTCTCTCAACTCGTCAAAGTCATTCTCTGTCCAGCTTTGTTCCATTGCTGGTGAGGAGCTGCATTCCTTTGGAGGAGGACAGGCACTCTGATTTTTAGAGTTTCCAGTTTTTCTGCTCTGTTTTTTCCCCATCTTTGTGGTTATATCTACCTTTGGTCTTTGATGATGGTGACGTACAGATGGGGTTTTAGTGTGGATGCCTTTTCTGTTTGTTAGTTTTCCTTCTAAGACTCAGGACCCTCAGCTGCAGGTCTGTTGGAGTTTGCCTGGGTGTCAGCAGTGGAAGCTGCAGAACAGCAGATATTGGTGAGCAGCAAATGTTTCTGCCTGATTGTTCCTCTGGAAGTTTTGTCTCAGAGGAGTACCCGGCCATGTGAGGTGTCACTCTGCCCCTAAGGGGGGTGCCTCCAGTTAGGCAACTCAGTGGTCAGGGACCCACTTGAGGAGGCAGTCTGTCCATTCTCAGATCTCCAGCTGCATGCTGGGAGAACCACTGTTCTCTTCAAAGCTGTCAGACAGGGATATTTAAGTCTGCAGAGGATTCTGCTGCCTTTTGTTTGCCAATGCCCTGCCCCCAGAGGTGGAGCCTACAGAGGCAGGCAGGCTTCCTTGAGCTGTGGTGGGCTCCACCCAGTTGGAGCTTCCCAGCTGCTTTGTTTACCTACTGAAGCCTAGGCAATGGTGGGCGCCCCTCTCCCAGTCTTGCTGCCACCTTGCAGTTTGATCTCAGAGTGCTGTGCTAGCAATGAGTGAGGCTCCATGGGTTTAGGACCCTCAGAGCCAGGTGCAGGATATAATCTCCTGGTGTGCCATTTGCTAAGACCATTGGAAAAGTGCAGTATTAGGGTGGGAGTGACCCGATTTTCCAGGTGCCATCTGTCACCCATTTCTTTGACTAGGGAAGGGAATTCTCTGACCCCTTGCACTTCCCGGCTGAGGCAATGACTCTCCCTGCTTGGGCTCATGCTTGGTGTGCTGCACCAAGTGTCCTGCACCCACTTTCTGACACTCCCCAGTGAGATGAACCCAGTACCTCAGTTGGAAATGCAGAAATCACCTGTCTTCTGCGTGACTCACGCCAGGAGTTGTAGACTGGAGCTGTTCCTATTTGGCCATCTTGGCTCCACCCCTGCTGTTATGATTCTTACACAGAGTCCTTTGCTTTCCAGCAGCCTCCCCTTCCTCCTTTTTAGGTTGGAATCCCTCCATTTTAGTGGCCACTGGAACTCTGAAATGACCAGGTCTTTGTCTCAGAGACCTCACACATGCTCCTCCCTCTGCCTGGAACACTTTTCCTTGCTGTGGTCCCCTGAGATCTCTTTCAGCTCAACTGCCCCATGCTCAGAGACCCCCTTTCTCCCTCTCTAGTTTGAAGCCAGTTTAGCCCTGTAGTCTGTGCCTGGAAAACTCGTTTTCCTCCTTGATGCCTCCTGAGTTGTCACGGGATGTATGTGCCTGTTTGGGTGTCTGGTGTCTGTCTCCCCAACTGGACTGCATGCTCCTGGTGAGCTGGAGGGACTGGACTAGCACAGGCCAAGGCCCTGGAGCTGGAAGGAGCAGGGCAGAAGGCACAGGCAAAAGGTCTTTGTGATCCAGAAGGAAGTGAAGGAGAGGGAGAGAGATGAGAGAGACTGGCAGAAGATGGGCCAGGGGCCAGGCTGTGTGGAATCTTTTGGGCCAAAGAAAGACATTTCAATTCTTATGTAAGAGAACCAGGACACCATTGGAGGGTATGAGTCACCTCATCTAACTGAGCTCTGTAAATGTCAATGTTTTATTATTTTTATACAGTTATTTAAAAGTGATTTTAGTTATTTACCTTTTTATTTTTATTACTTTTATTTTTTTTTTTGAGACAAAATCTTGCTCTGTTGCCCAAACTGGAGTGCAATGGCATGATCTTGGCTCACTTCAACTTCCACCTCCTGGGTTCAAGTGATTCTCCTGTATCAGACTCCCAAGTAGCTGTTGTTATAGGCATCTGCCACCACGCCCAGCTTATTTTTGTATTTTTAGGATAGGCGACGTTTCACCATGTTGGCCAAGCTGGTCTTGAACTCCTGACCTCAGGTGATCCACCTGCCTCAGCCACCCAAACTGCTGGGATTACAGGGGTGAGTCAACATGCTCGGCCTTATTTACTTTTTTAAAAAAGAACAGGCAAGTCACAGTAGCTCATGTCTCCAATCTCAGCACTTTGGGAGGCTGAGGTGGGATGATCACTTGAGGCCAGGAGTTCAAAACCAGCCCAGGCAACATAGTGAGACACCCCCTGCCCCAATTTCTAAGAAAATGAGAAAATTAGGCATGGTAGCTTGTCTGTATCCCCAGCTACTGGGGATGCTGAGCTAGGGAGGACTGCTTGAGACCAGGAGTTTGAGGCTCCACTGAGCTGTGATTATGCCACTGATCTACAGCCTGGGCAACAGAGTGAGACCCCGGAGCCGCCTCAGCCTCCCTAGAGCTGACCGAGCTTTTGCTTCTTATCACAGGGAATGACGGACACTGGGGCTTTGATGGGCATCAGGTGAAATGGGCAGAGTGACGCTTGCCAGGGATGGCAGTGAAGTGGGACAGGGAGGTCATTGTGACAAGGGGCGGCATGAGGTACTTGGCCTTGACGCCCTCCCCGGCCAGACGATCCAGGTTGGGGGTGTCCACATTCCTGATCCTAGTCCCAGCGGAAGCCCTGGAAGGAGATCAGCAGCAGTTGTGAGTTCTCTTCTTCCCTGGGATGGGGTGGCCGCCCAGGACAGGCAGCGGCAGCAGCAGCTAGAGGGCTTTGAGCCATGTCATCCCACGAGCACCTGTCATGCACTCCTAACAGAGTTCATGGGCTTCTCCCTCTTTAGTCCGTTGTTGAACAAAGTCCACATTAATAATTCAGCCCAGCTTTGCTGTGGGACAAACAAACTGGAGTGTAGCAAGGAGCTGCATATTTGCAGGACAGTATGAAAGCGTTCCGGAGATGGATGGGGGACATGGCTGTACAATGTGGTGGATGTACTTAAAACCACTGAATTTTTCCTTTGAAAATGGCTAAAATAATAGATTTTGTATGTATTTTACCACAATAAAAAATCAAACTGGCCGGGCATGGTGGCTTACACCTGTAATCCCAGCACTTTGGGAGGCCAAGGCGGGTAGATCATTTGAGATCAGGATTTCAAGACCAGCCTGGCTAACATGGAGAAACCACATCTCTACTAAAAATGCAAAAATTAGCCAGGCGTGGCGGTACATGTCTGTAATCCCAGCTACTCGGGAGGCTGAGGCAGGGGAATTGCTTGAACCCGGGAGGCGGAAGTTGCAGTGAGCCGAGATTGCGCCACTGCATTCCAACCTGGACGATGGAACGAGACTGCATCTCCAAAAAAAAAAAAAATGAAACCACATGAAATATTTTGGACTCTTATACTAATTCCAACATTTTGAAGATCTGGGGAGAACAAACTAGATTGGTGTTTTCCTTGGCTTAGTATGTTCTGTTTTTATAGGGAGAGCAAATTATTGTTCACCAGCACTGTTAAAATAGCTACAACAGGATGGGCATGGTGGCTCACACCTGTAATCCCAGCACTTTGGGAAGCTGAGGTGGGAGGATCGCTTGAGCCCAGGAGTTCAAGATGCCAGCCTGGGCAACATGGTGAGACCCTGCCACTAACAAAAAATACAACAACAACAACAAAAATAGCTAGGTGTGGTTGTGTGCATCTGTAGTCCCAGCTACTTGAGAGGCTGAGGTGGGAGGATCCCTTGTGCCCGGGAGGTTGAGGCTGCAGTAAGCCACGATTATGCCACTGTACTCAGCCTGGGTGACAGAGTGAGACCCTGTATGGAAAAAATATAAAAATTTGCAGTGGACTCAGTGATCATGAGGCCAGGCACTGTATCCATGTACATCACCTCATTTAATTTTTCTCTTGCTTAAAATTATTTTTTCCTCTAATCCCCATGTTGATCGACATTTTTTTAATCCTAGGAATTAGTTGAAAATTTCGCATAAGAATTAAAAAGTGCCTGGCCTGATGGCTTACACCTGTTATCCCAGCACTTTGGGAGGCTGAGATGAGAGAATCACTTGAAGCCAGGAGTTTGGGCCAGTCTGGGCAATATTGCGAGAATGCAACTATAAAAAAATTTAAAAAGCTGGGCGTGGTAGGGTTCACATGTAGTCCCAGCAACTTGGAAGACTAGGTGTGAGGATTGCTTGAGCCCAGGCGGTAAAGGCAGCAGTGAGCTATGATTGTGCCATTGTACTGCAGCCTGGGTGACGGAGTGAGACTCTATCTCTAAAATAAATGAATAAAATTGTGGTATAATATATGCAACATTTACCATTTTGTGTATCTGAAAGTGTACAATTCAGTGACATTTTGTACATTTATCATGTTGGGCAATTATCACCACTACCTAGTTTCAGGGCTTCTTCAACACCTCAATTGGAAGCCTCATATCCATTCAGCAGTCACTCTGCACTCCCCCTCCTGCAGCCCCTGGAAACCTCTCATCTACTTTCTATCTCTGTCGATTGGCTTAGTCTGAACATTGCATATAAATGGAATTGTACAATATATGACCTTTCATGTCTGCTTCTTTCACTGAGCATGTTTTTAACGTTCATCCGTATCACAACATGGATACGTTTTATTTTCTTTTTAGACGCTATCTAAAAAGAAAAAAAAATGTAAAACAAAAACAAAAACAAAAAAATATATAGGATGGAGATCAGATGAGTCCTGCAAAGTTTATAATATTTACTATCTAGCACTTTACATAGAAGCTTGCCTACCTCTGAATGATATGCAGGTACAGAGATGACATTTATCTTGGCACTTATAGAACGACCTATAAATTGTATAAAGACATCATCATTGGATTTCCAGTAACAAGAAGCGGCAAGACATGATGGTGTGTCCAGGTGTTCACGTGAAGTTTAGGGAAGGTCTTGTCTTGACGAGGTCGGATGTGAGACCCAGATGAGATAACCCCATTTCCCCTGCTGAAATTGCCTGGGAATTTCATTCCAGTTATTTGCGTAGGTTGATTCTTTCGGTGGGGGTGGGGTGGGTGAGGAGGTGAAGTGTCAGGGGAATTCTATTTTGTATTTGCACAACTTGGCTTTCTTTTTACTTGGTGTGGTGTTTTGCTGTATGAGGAATTTCATAGAATTTTGTGATGAGTATGCAGCATAGTGGTTTGAATCCTGCCAGGCCGAGGGTCATATCTCAGCTCTGAAATTCATTATCTATGACGCCTTGGGGCAGGTCTCATAACTCTCCAAGCCTCTGTTCTATATTCCATGGGGTTGTGAGGTTCAGATGAAATAATGCATGCTGGCAGGAATGGTTACTGCTCATGGGATTTCCAGTGCTCCCCGTATTCCCCAGACCCCCTGTAGTTAGATGGATCCATGCCAGGGTCCAATGCTCTACAACTGGAAGTCACTGACATCACCTCTAGTCTACAGCTTTTGAGGGCTTGGGAATAACTATCTCATTCTCTCATCTCCTAGTGCAGTAACTATGGGAGAATCCTTGCATTAAGATGGTAGAATTTCCATCATTCTAGGACTTTGAGTGGCCATATGGAGCACATCATACCCAGCCAACCCATTGTGGACATGGAATGTAAGAAATCAAACTTGGTTGCTAAGCTGCTGAGACTCTGGCGTTAATTTGTTACTGCAGCATAACCTAGTCCATCCTGATGCATGCAGCATGCAAACCACTTATGTTGACCCTTAGTCATGGTAAGTGCTCCACAGATGTTGGTTACTTTTGGTAGGAAGATAGATTGCCTCTGAAAGTTTTGTTAGCTGATCTCATGATGCCAATGTTGCTATTTTGTAATTGGATAAATTGGACTTGGCTCTCTTTCCAGCACGTGGGAGAGAAAGATGACTGAGAGACAATAAGGCACTATTATCTTCAGTTTGTGTCCTTGGATACCCTTGGTGGCAATGAACAATGCATGCCCCTCTGAGAAAACTGGACCTAAAGGAGAATGGGAGATGATACCAGAATTGGGAACCTCCAAGGCCCCAGGCATTCCGTGGTCTGGAGACAACTTTGAGTCCTTGGTGGGAAGATTCTCCAAGGGAACATAAATGCTTCTACTATCTAGTTTGTCTCTTTGAGAAGTAAAACTTTTTTTTTTCATTCCAGTAGCTTTTGGGGTACAGTTTGGCTCTTTGAGAATTGCATACTAATTAATTTTAGGGGTCATCTGTACACATCTCTATATTCCTGAAACATGGTAGAAACAGCCAGCAGTCAGGCGACAATCTATCATGACCACTAAAATATCCCCAAAGTGAAACACCAGATGTGAACCACTAGGTTTAGTGGAGGTGGCCGGCTTGACAGTTGATTATATTTATTATTGTCACTGTGGTGATTATGGCCACAACATTGTGATGCGTGTTGGTCTTCTTTTGGTGAGTTGCAGTTTGGAAGGAATAAATCCTTTTTTTTTTTTTTGAGTCTTGCTCTGTCACCCAGGCTGGAGTGCAATGGTGCCATCTCAGCGTGCTGTAAACTCTGCCTCCCAGGTTCCAGTGCTTCTTCTGCCTCTATGGCCAGGATGGTCTTGAACTGACCTCAGGTGATCCACCTGCCTCAGCCTCCCAAAGTGCTGGGATTACAGGCGTGAGCCACCATGCCCGGCCCCATTATTCATTTAACCAATATCTATTGAGCGCATTGGGTGTGGTGGAGGATGAACTGCAGGGGAGAGAGGAAGCCTCCTCCTTCCACTATGTTTTCAAGTTGTCCTAATACTCCACCATGACACGCAGGCTTTTGGGTCCCAGAGCTCCAGAAGCATCTCCCGATCACAACATCCTGACCCAGATTCTACTGAAAAATACGTGAGTCTAGCAGAGCCATCTCTGACACTTCCCTTCTTTTGCACGGCTGATCTGTCAGCCATGGGGAGCCCTTATGAAAGTGCAGTGTGTTTTGTGAAACTTGAGGTTGATCAAAGAATACCATTAAACTTTGTTAAGAAATCTACATATTGATGACATAGGCAGTGGGGTGGAGGTGGGGAAATTCCCAAATACATTTGAGGAATTATCTCAGGAGGTAATAGTCAGAACTCTTGGTTGCCAGTTACAGAAACTCATCTTACTAGTGTGGAGTGGAAAAGGGATCATGATTTCTCTGCACTCCCCAACCCCAACCCCAAGCAGATCCTGAAAGAGGGACAGGATTGCAATTGGATTATTTAGGAGATGATTCCAGGGAACACCAATAGGGGAGTTAGGAATTGATTCATGGAAAGGAAGGAGGCCACACAAGGGGCTTCAATGAGCAGCTTTCCACTCCAGACAACTAGGATTTCACCCCACTGGGGACCTCTGGGAGGTGATGTGGAATACATTTCAGAGTTGTTCCATCCAGGGGGCAAAGATATTGAAGCATTTATAGCCTGGCTCCCATCCATCACTTGCTGAGGACTGGTCCCATGGCATCAACTCTCTGGCTTTGCTTTTTTCTTTTCTTTTTTTTTTTTTTTGAGAAATAGTCTTGCTCTGTCACCCAGGCTGGACTGCAGTGGCATGATCTCGGCTCACTGCAACTTCTGCCTCCCAGGTTCAAATGATTCTCTTGCCTCGGATTCCTGAGTAGCTGGGATTACAGGTGCCTGTCACCATGCCCCGCTAACTTTTTTATTTTTTGTAGAGACAGGGTTTTGCCATGTTGGTCAGGTTGGTCTCGAACTCCTGACCTCGTAATCCACCTGCCTCGGCCTCCCAGTGTTGGGATTACAGGAGTGAGCCACTGCGCCTGGCTTCTGTGGCTTTTCTGACATACTCAATGCCTGACTTTGAGAAAGCCCTCAGGTGAAAGTCTTGGTTGTATGCAGTAGCAAGCATGTACTAGAATGATAAGAACCAAGGGGTTTACCACAAGATCTCTCTCTCTATCTCTGTTTCTAGCTTTGTCTGCATACTGGCTTAGTTTCTTCTTACTCAAGCCTTTTCTCCTAAGGTGAGAAATGTGGCCACAAAAGCTCCTGTATTTCTCACTACACACAATTCCTGTCATCACAGAGAATGATTAACTTGGTCTAGTTCCAGTTTGGAAAAATATTCAAGGGAAGAATTCTGATTGGCCGATTTAGGCCAGATGCTCATCCCTGGACCAATCAACTGAGGCCAGAGGGGTGGAGTCATTTGAGAACATGGCAGCCCCCATGAGAGCCACATGAGTGGAGTAGGAAGTGTGAGTCTCTATAGAGGGGGAGGGCTGCTAGGCTGAAAAGGCAATAGATGTCTGCAGTGAAAAGAATAGATCAGGAGATACATTCTGTTAAACCTGTTAATTATTTGAAAAAAAGAGAAACTTTCAATATACAGTCACACTATACGTGAGCCGGTGGCTCAAGCCTATAATCCCAGCACTTTGGGAGGCTGAGGTGGGCAGATCAGAGGTCAGGAGTTCGAGACCAACCTGACCAACATGGTGAAACCCCGTCTCGTGCGCCTGTAATCCCAGCTACTCAGGAGGCTGAGGCAGGAGAATCGCTTGAACCAGGCAGGCGGAGGTTGCAGTGAGCTGAGATCATGCCACTGCCCTCCAGCCTGGGCAACAGAGTGAGACTCCCTCTCAAAAAAAAAAAAAAAAAAAAGTTACATTGTGGTTCCCCCAGAATGATTTATCAGAAAGGAAAAACTTACAATATGCGTATTTCCTATGCACAGGCTACTGCTATGAATTGAAATTCTTAAATTCCAAAGATTAATTAAAATGTTTCTTAAGACACATAAACCGTTAGAATCTGCTTATAATGAGGCTGAAGTTGAGTAAGAAGAGAACTGGCATTTAGACATTAGTTTTCTTCTGTCGAGTACTGTCAAGTTTTGGTTCTGCCTGGAAGTAGATGCACCTCAAGGGAGGGTTGCATGTAAAGGTGTGTGTGTGTGTGGTAGTTTCCAAAGACGGGTACAACTTTCTGCAAATGCTCGTGCAGTGTAATTGAACCAATCTTTCCTTTAAGAGGAAGAGCTTATACTCCTCTACATGAATCTGGGCTGCCTATGACTTGCTTTGGCCAGTGGAATGCTGCCAAAGTGATGGTGACCAACTTCTAGCCGTGAAAGGAAAATAAACCTTGGGGCCCCAAGATCACTAAGCTAGGCTGGGCTCGGTGGCTCACGCCTGTAATCCCAGCACTTTGGGAAGCTGAGGCGGGCAGATCACCTGAGGTTAGGAGTTCAAGACCAGCCTGGCCAACATGACAAAACCCCGTCTCTACTAAAAAATATGAAAATTAGCCAGGCGTGGTGGCAGGCGCCTGTAATCCCAGCTACTTGGGAAGCTGAGGCAGGGAAATTGCTTGAACCCTGGAGTTGGAGGTTGCAGTGAGCTGAGATCGTACCACTGCACTCCAACCTGGGCAACAGAGCGAGACTCTGTCCCCCCACCCAAAAAAAAAGTTACTAAGCTAAAGAGAAAAGTCAAGCTGGGAACTGCTTAGGGGAAACCTGCCTCCCATTCTATTCAGTCACCCCTTTGCTCACTGAGATAAATGTATATCTGATTGCTTCATTTGGAGAGGCTAATCAGGAACTCAAAAGAATGCAACCATTTGTCTCTTAACTACCTATGACCAGGAAGTCCCTTCCCCTTGTCTCACCTTCACCTTCACCTGGAGTTGTCCCGCCTTTCCAGACTGAACCAATGTACATCTTACACATATTGATTGATGTCTCATGTCTGTCTAAAATGTATCAAACCAAGCTGTGTCCCTACCATCTTAAGCACATATTGTCAGGACCTCCTGAGGCTGTGTCACAGGCATGCGTCCTCAACCTTGGCAAAACAAACTTTCTGAATTAACTGAGACCTCAGATTTTTGGGGTGCAAATAGTCTTAGGCCTTGAGAGCCCTCTCGTAGTTTCCATATTTTTGCCCTCTTGGATGCCGGCACCAAGCAAACCTTGGCTATCCTGCTTAAAGGGACATTTGGAGAGGGGCTCTGGAGGGCGAGGGGCCACATGGAGGAAAACAAAGTTCCCCGGCTGACAACCAGCACCAACTGCCAGGCACATGCATGAGGCCGTCCAGGATGTTCCGCCCAGCTGGCCCTCCAGCTGCAGGTAGCCACACAAATGAGCCCAGGTTAAACCAGCCAGGAAGTCCCCATGCAACTCACAGGGTCATGAGCAATAATGGCTTGTGGTGGTTTAAAGTTTCTAATTTTAGGTGCAATAGGTAACTGAAACAGCCCACAAGGGTGTGAGCCTGTGGAGGGTGCATTTCCCACCTGCTGAAGCTTCTCAATTCCCAGGATCCAATCCAGATAAGACTCTTGTTCTCAGTGTCCTTGATGGAAATGGCAATGAACTTTTTGCAGATTGGACCTTCTCGGGAATCCCAAAGATCGGAAACTATTTTCTTTCTCAGAATCTTCCACACAGCATTGAGCCTTAGGAATTTCTAAGAAGGATCTGGAATGAAAAAAAATCTTTGGAAAAGGTATTTGTATAGCTTCACTTCAGCAAGATTCATGGTGGATATTAGACTAAGTGCTGGTGTTAAGCCAAACCATGTTTTTCAAAGACTCATCTGGCCTCAAGGTTGGCAGGATCAGAGTGGCCTCCCAGGATCTATCACATCCTCAGAAGAGTTGGTTCAACTGGCATGTACCCAGATCTCTTTGAGCTACTATGATACTCCCTTGAGTCAAAGGCTGCCACATCACATCTCCTTTAAGTCCCCCTAAGTACGACCCCAGAAGTATTGACAAAATAGTGCTATTCCTGAAGATTTCAGGAGGACATAAATAAAGAGACTATAAACTGCAAGGTACCAAAACTTCCATCTTTGCTAAAGACCCTCATCCAGGCTGGGCACGGTGACTCACGCCTCTAATCCCAGCAATGTGGGAGGCCAAGGCGGGCGGATCACCTAAGGTCGGGAGTTCAAGACCAGCCTGACCACCATGGAGAAACCCCATCTCTACAAAAATTACACAATTAGCCGGGCGTGGTGGCACATGCCTGTAATCCCAGCTACTAGGGAGGCTGAAGCAGGAGAATCACTTGAACCTGGGAGGCGTAGGTTGCGGTGAGCTGAGATCGTGCTATTGCACTCCAGCCTGGGCAACAAGAATAAAACTCCATCTGAAAAACAAACAAAAAGTCCTTATCCAATGGTCATGCCACTCTATCTGGCCATGAAATTTCTCCTCCTGGCTTTCTGTAGCAACAGCCTTCTGAGGAACCTCACTCTGCCTTTCAAAACCCCTTCAACTTGTACCCTTCATCAGCAAAGTATTTAGCTCAACATGTATGCCTCTGGGGGAACTCATCCACATGCCATTTAAGGATATTTCCAGCAACATCATCTTCACTACCCCAGGACAGCATTTTAGAGTGGATTACGTGCCTGCTGGAGGTGTTGTACTTGAGCGAGTTAGAGAAAATGTCACACTTTGAGACGAATTAAGAGTCTGTTTATTTAGCCGGCGGCTAAGAAATGGCTAACGTTTAAAGTTCTCTCGGCCTCGAAGAAGGGGCTAGATTCTCTTTTATACTTTGGTTTAGAAAGGGGAGGGGGGAAATAGTTAAAACAATTTTACAGAAGTAGGCAAAAAAGTTAAAAGGATAAATTGTTACAGGAAAGTAAACAGTTCTAGGTCTAGGGCTTTAAGACTATTACAAGGTGATAGAGGCGGGACTTTGGGCGTTATCAATTGGAGGAATTCCTGGGAACTGCGGATACTGCTCGCCACAGTATCTTATCAGTTAATTGCATTCTTCGATGTGCTGGGAGTCAGCTTGCACAAGTTAAGTCCTTGAGGAAGGGGCTGCCAGTGAAAGAGCCAAGATGGAGTCTGTCTGGCTCTCTTAGCTAAGGGAGAGTCAATTCAGGTGGAAATAAGGCTAGGTGATTAAAAGAAAGGGAGAGTCTAAGAACAGGGTTAGTAAAAACAAGGTTGGGCATTACATTCCTCACTTGTGTTTTTGGGGAATCAAATCGTTGATTATTCAGTTATAACAAGGGGGTTATATTGAGTCTTAAGATACATAAGTTTGACAGAAGCTATGTGTTGTTTTCCAAAATTAATAAACTAATTTAATATACAAGGTCCAAAAATTAGACTTAATAGTAGGATGGGGAGGGGGTCTGGCTAACTTAGTAATTAGAATAGTTAGCTCTGGGTTCTCGTTGAACATGCTTTGATACTAGGGGATGTTATTTTCTTGTTCTTGTTGGCGCTTATCTAGATTTTCTTGCCCTTTCTGGAGTGTATCTTTTATGACTAAGAATGGTGGAGGAACAGTTAAATCAACTTTGTCAGGGTGTTTCTGGAACATAGGCTTACTGAGATCAGTTAAAGGCCTGATTGGCTTGGGTGGGCTTTATGAGACTAGGGTTTTTTTGGATGGTGAACATAGTCCTAACATTAAATCCTGGGATATAAAATCTTAATCTTCATGACATGCCATGATACTATTGAGTTGAATTAAGGTCATGGACAGCTATAGTAAGAGTATTACAATTTTTCTAGTACATAATTTAGGATGAGAAGCACGACTTGTGGAAAGAGTTGAAGATCTGGTTGATCTTTTAGAGTAGGTGGCTAAAGTTACACATGTCTAATCAGGGCAGAAAAACTGATAAGTATCTTGACAGCTAACATCAGGGTGATTTCTAGGACAGAGGTAAAAGCCAATATTTTGGAGTCTTTTTTCTGCACTTTTGGAGCTTCTACACTTAGTTTGGCTCTTGGAGTGTCTGAATCTTGCTGCAAGGTAGACGCTTCCTGCTCCTGGGACTGACAGATTGTGTTGCTTTTCGTGGGTATGGGCTGGCTTTGGGAATAGTACAAATAAATCAACTGCAAAGGAGACTTCCTTGGAGGTACTGGCCTTCTAAGTGTTGTTTGCAAATACACGTCCTGTTGTGAAAGAGGTGAGGAGAAAGGAGTAGGAAGGCACAGAGGATGTAACGGGCAAAAACGAATAAGTGAGGTAGTAAAAAGAATGAATCTAATGGCTTCACCTAACTTAGGTGCAGTTTTAAGGGGACAGACTTAGGCCTGGGGACTTATGTTTTTAGCTGGGCTCTGTTGGCCTTTTTGATGCGGGAGTGATGAATCCAAGCAGGAATGCCATCTACTTTCAGAACCATTGGCGTCGTGAGGGTGACGGTGTGAGGTCTTTTCTAAGCGGGAGTGAGTCTTTCTTTTTGGAACTTTTTAACAAACACTAGGTCTCCTGGCTGGAACGAATGGCAGGACTTTGGTCAGGAATTGGATTGGGATGGGCTCCTCGAACAAGTGGCAGGATGATATCTTATACCTGTTGGAGAGACTATAGGTACTGTAACAAATTAGTTTGTGATATTTCTGCTAATGTGGCATCTCTTGGCTTAGGCAAGATAGGCGGCGCCTTCATATACATGATTTCAAAAGGTGAGAAATTCGCCGGGTAAGGGGTGCACCTTACTTTAAGTATGGCTAAAGGAAGGAGACTTACTTAATTTACACTGTTTTTTTAAGATTAATTTTGTAGGAGTGTTTTTTAGGGTGTGGTTCATGCTTTCTACTTGCCTGGAGCTCTGGGGTTGATAGGCACAATGGAGCTTCTGTTGAATGTTTAACACCTTACTCACTGACTGACTGAGCTATAGGCGAGGGGAAGGCTGGTCTATTATCAGACTTTATGGCAGCAGACAGCCTATATTGAGGGATGATTTCATTGAGTAAAAACTGAACTACTGTGTTGGTGGTTTCCTTTTTTGGTAGCAAATGCCTTAGTCTATCTGGAGAAGGTGTCTACTAGTACTAGAAGGTATTTGTAGTTAGCCTGGTGTGGTTTTACTTCTGTAAAGTCAATTTCTTACTTTTTCCTTGGCGAGTTTTTTCAGAGACAGTGGCCTGGGCTGGGTTTAGGACTTTGTTTGGCATTTACTTGGGCGCAGGTTGTGCACTGGAGAGCTGCTTAATCTGTTAGGCTTTGAAGATGGGGGATCTTAAAATGGCTCCGGAGGAGCTGAGGTAGCTTTGCTCTTCTTAAATGGGTGGTAGACTGTAGGTAACTGATTAAAGTTTCTTTAAGAGTTCATGGTATGAAGATTCCAGAGTCAGGAAGAATCTACTAACTTTCCTGACTTTTATTGGCTCTGAGATCTGAAGCCAGTTTTTTTGTTGTTGAGTATACGGGATTGTCAGGCAGATCTGGCTGTGGAAAGGAGACTGTGGGCAGCAACTTTAGAGGCGTGACTGAAAGTCTCGCTGCGACCTGAGCAGCTGAATCAGCTTTCTGGTTACTATGGGCAATGGCTGTGTTTTCTTTTTGATGTCCTTTGCAGTATATCACAGCTACCTGCTGAGGGGAGTAGCCTGCTTTCCTGGTAGATGGCTTTACGTACATGCACAGTAGCAAAGGCATACTTGCTGTCACTGTAAATGTTAATATGTTTATTCTACTTTATCGGAGAGCCTGAGTGTGGGAGATCAATTCAGCCCTTTGTGCTGAGGTGTTCTATGGAAAAGCTTGAGCTTACAACACATCTGTCTCCGTGGTAACAGCTGCACTGGCTTTTCATACTTCCTGCTTGAGGAAGCTGCTACTCTCTGTGAACACGGCGGCATCTGCCTCTTCTAGGGGCACAGCTTGAAGATCAGATCGGCCAGTTTCGATAGTTTCTAACAGTTCTTGACAGTCATGAGCAGGAATAGTGCAGTCAGAGTCAGGAAGTAGTGTAGCTGGATTGAAACACTTTGTGAGAGAGAAAGTCAAACGAGGCTGATCTAACAGTAAACTTTGATACTGCAAGATGCGAGCATTTGACATCTATTTGCCAGAAGCATTTTGTAGTAAGGTCTTTATGGCATGAAGAGCTGTAAGGGTTAAATTTTGGCTTAGAGTTAACTTATCATCTTCTTGGGCCAGGCTTGCTGTAGCCGCTAAGGCTCACAGACAACTTGGCCATCTACAGGCCACAGGATCTCGCCTCTTAGATAAATAGGCCACTGGGCATCTTTAGGGTCTTAGAGTCTGAGTAAGCACGTCTTTAGCAACTCTTTGGCTTTTCTGGAGATATTAGGGAGGGCTAAAGCAGGGGCTTCAGTTAATGCTAAATTAACGGGCCATTTCATTCTGTACTTCTTGGATAGCTGCCACTAAGATTTTTGTTTGTCTTTTGAATGCTTTATCAGCGGCCTTTTCAGCTGCTTGTGTTGCTTGTTTTTGTTTTTTAAACTTTTGATTGTCAAAAACTTTTTGGGCTATTTCTGAAAGCTGACTGATATTTATTCTAGCAAATCTTTCTAGTTTTGGGAGTTTCTTTTTAATATCCGGGGCTGCCTGAGCCACAGATGCTAAATTAAGAGCACGGCTATTTTCGGGAGCTGCCGGGTCAAAAGGGGTGTAAATTCGAGAAGCCTCCTGGAGGCTCTCTAAAAACGTTCTTGGTGACTTATCGGGCCTTTGGACAACTTCGGTCGTCTTAGACAAGTTTATGGGTTTCTGAGCGGCTCTTTTAATACTTGCGAGGAGATACCGGTGAAAATCGTCTAAAGCTCCCTTTCTACTTGAGGAATGTGGGTCCCAGTTAGGCCGGGTAGAGGGAAAGACCTCCTCAAGGAGGTCTCTAGCTTCTGCTTCCGGTCCATTGACAGATGTGAGGAAGTACTTTTTGGCTTCTTTTCGGATACGTTCTTTCTTTTCAGAGGTGAAAAGGGTTAAAAGGAGCTGTTGGCAATCATCTTAGGTGGGTGAGTGAGTCCGGAGTACAGACTCTGTCAGAGAGGTCAAAGCCTGGGGCTTTTCAGAGAAGGGAGGATTATAAGTTTTCTAATTATATAAGTCAGAAGTAGAAAAAGGGACACAAACTAAGAAGGGTGCTGAGCGCTCGTCACCTGGAGGGACTTGTGCCTCTCCCAGTGGTAGTAGAGGGGCTATTTCTTCCTGCCACGGTCATGACTGAGAGGCAATGGGTGGCGAGCCTACAGGGGACGTCGTCGAGGAGACATGGGATATCTTTAAGGGAGAAGGTTGGTTGTAAGGCGGTGGGACTGGGTGAGGGAGACTCCCCTCTTCTTCAGAGGGAGGCAGTACAGGGGAAGCTGAACCGGCTGAGGGTCGAGGCGAAAACGCGGTCTGGCTTAGGAGGACCTTGGAGGTAGAATTATGAATGGCGCATGAACGGAGCCATGGAGGGGGGATCCTGACTAATCTTAGCTACTGATCAATGTAGGGAAACTGATCAGGGTGGCTAGGAGTTTCAGTAACAACCTGCCACACAGCTTGAACAATTGTGAGGTTCAATGACCCTTCAGGGGGCCACTTGACATTAAACTTTGGCCATTTTATTTTGCACAGTGTCTGGAGCTTGCCTTTTTTAAGGCGGACTTCATAATCCTCTGAGGAACTGAGAGGAAAATTCTGCAGCATACATTGGAGAGGGCTTTATCTTTTATAAGGCCGGGAGGAAGTGTTTCTTTTTTTTTGTTTGAAGGCAATTTAATAAGATTTGAGCATAGATATTAAACTTAGCGTGGACAGAGAAACTTATGTCTTGGGGGACTGGAGTAGTGAAAGAACAGAATCAACATGACTAGAAAGAGCAGAAAAACTGCAACAGCTAATACTGCTTGCTACATTACTGTAGCTTTAAGATTGAGGGAGGAGGACTAGAGCCAGCCTGAGATCTTCTGGGTCAGTTTGATCTAGGCGTTCTTCTTCTTCTAGATCTGCACTTTAAATAGTTTTTTTTTTTTTTTTTTAGACAGACAAGGGGAGTGGTTTCTGTGATGGGATCAGTCAGATGCCTCCCTGGCCGCTCCCCGTGAGGGGACTTGGGCTCCATTTAGCATTGGCAGGCCGCTATAAACTTCCAGCTCAGATCGAGCTATGCCTGATGCTGCCTTAAGCCTTATGAGGTCGCCACGGAACCGCAGGTGAGGGTCTACTTGAACTCCGTAGCTTCCACCGTGGAGCCACAAACTGGAGGACAAGTGCAAGCCCTTGTCCTCCCTCATTCATTCATTATTCACAAAGAGTTTATAACAGTTTTTTTTTTTCTTTCTTGGAGATTCTTCAAGAAGCTTGAACAAGAGAAAGATGAGAGATAGAAAGAGAGAGAGAGAGAGTGACCGGTCACCCAGAAACCAGGACTCAGTCCTCCAGCATCCTGGGATGTGGACTGAGTCAAGGGAGGGCCCCTGTCAGGGCCACTTCCCTCCTAGAAAGAGACACAGAGGTGCCTAACAGAAAACCAGGGCTCTACCTTCTAGCGTCCTAGAGAAACGAGCAGAGTCAAAAGAGGGACGCCCTCATCAGGGCTGCTTCCCTCTTACTAGAACTGAAATCACATCTGACCTACCTGACCTCGGGGTCAGAAGTTGAGGACTCAGAGGTGGAATTTTTATGGGCATCCACACGGTAGTCGATCCGCTCTCCTCTGGAAGACGGTCACCTTTTGGGGACCTGAAAATTATTTTTCAGGTGGCACCCCCCCTACAAGCCGGCCGTCCTTCTGGGGGAGCCCGGAGCGAGCCCGGCTCTTGCCTGGTGGCGTTTCTCGCTCGGACCTCCAAATGTTGTACTTGAGGGAGTTAGAGAAAATGCCACACTTTGACATGAATTAAGTCTGTTTATTTAGCTGGCGACCAAGAGATGGCTAACTCTTAAAGTTCTCTTGGCCTCGAAGAAGGGGCTAGATTTTCTTTTATACTTCAGTTGGGAAAGGGATCTAGTTAAAGAATTTTACAGAAGTAAAGTAGGCAAAAAAGTTAAAAGGATAAATTGTTACAGGAAAGTAAACAGTTCTAGGTCTAAGGGCTTTAAGACTATTACAAAGTGATAGACGTGGGGCTTTAGGCATTATCAATCGGACAAATTCCTAGGAACAGCGGATATTGCTCGCCACAGTATCTTATCAGTTAATTGCACTCTTAGATGTGCTAAGAGTCAGCTTGCACAAGTTAAGTCCTTGAGGAAGGGGCTGCCGGTGAAAAAGCCAAGATAAAGTCTGTCTAGCTCTCTTAGCTAAAAGAAAGTCAATTCAGGTAGAAACAAGGCTAAGTGATTAAAAGAAAAGGAAAGTCTAAGAACAAAGTTAATAAAAACAAGGTTAGGCATTACAGATGGGGTCAACCTTATATTCACCACAGTGTTTGTCCTGAAACTTCAATGGAGTGCTCCTAGTTTGATAACTTGGACCATTCCAAACAAATTGAATTTCTCTTTCTTAACAACAGATGTTTGAATACAGCCCCGTGTCCCTCTCTCCTCCTTCCTGCCTTCCTCCTCTCCTCTTCCTTCCCTTCCTTTTCAAGAGCAGGGTTTGCAAGCTTTTACTTGAAAGCATCAGATAGTAAATATTTTAGAATTCGTGGGCCATACAGTCTCTTGTAGTAGTTACTCAACTCTGCCACACATAGCATGAAAGCAGCTGATATAGGTTGAATATGTGTCCCCACCCAAATCTCATGTTGCAATGTAATCCCCAGTGTTAGAGGTGGGGCCTGGTGGGAAGAGATTGGATCATGGGGGTGGATTTCTCATGAATGATTTAGCATCATCCCTTTGCTCCTGTCCTTGCAATAGTGAGTGAGTTCTTGCAAGATCTGGTTGTTTACGAGTGTGTAGCACCTCCCTCCTTACTCTCTTGCTCCCACTTCAGCTTCTGCCATTATAGTAAGTTTCCTGAGGCCTCCACAGAAGCTCAGCAGATGTCAGTGTCATGCTCCCTGTACAGCCTACAAAACTGTGAGCCAATTAAAACTCTTTTCTTTATACATTACCCAGTCTCAGGTATTTCTTTATAGCATGAGAGAACAGCCTAATCCAGCAGCCATAGACAATATGTAGCAAATGGGCATGGCTGTGTTTCAATAAAACTTTATTGACAAAAACATGTGCAGGCAGGTCAGATTTGGCCCATGGGCCATAGTGTTCCAACCTCTGCTCTGGAATATTCTCTTTAGCCTGGATGGACATCTCTAGGTTGTTGTTGTTGTTTTCTTTTTTTTTTTTTTTTTGAGACAAAGTCTCACTGTTGCCCAGGCTGGAGTGCAGTGGTGCAATCTTTGCTCACAACATCCTCTGCCTCCTGGGTTCAAGCAATTCTCCTGCCTCAGCCTCCCAAGTAGCTGGGATTACAGGCACCTGCCACCACACCTGGCTAATTTTTGTATTTTTTAATAGAAATAGTGTTTCACCATGTTGGCCAGGCTGGTCTCAAACTCCTGACATCAGGTGATCCACCCACCTCAGCCTCCCAAAATGCTGGGATTACAGGTGCCCGCCACCACATCTGGCTAATTTTTTTGTATTTTTAGTAGAGATGTGATTTCACTATGTTGCCCAGGCTGGTCTCGAACTCCTGATCTCAAGTGATCCACCTGCCTCAGCCTCCCAAAGTGCTGGGATTACAGGTGTGAGCCACTGCAGCTGGCCTCTAGATTTCTTTTTTTTTTTTTTTTTTGACCATTGCTTATTTGCTTTGACTTTCATTTGCTTCCCCATTGTGGTAGTCATTTTCTGAATGCCTGTTAGTGTGTCCATCTCTCTCCTCTGTAGTCCCTAGAGTCAGATGAACTCCTCTGCAGGTGCAATGGTGTAACACACTCTAGTGCTGAATTTTGAGCAGGAGAAAGAGAGCAAGAGTGACCAGTACCCTTGGAAACTCTGGCCTCCTGAGAATTTGGTGTCTTCTCTGCAAAGGTTGCAAACCTGTTAACCCACAGGCCAGAGAGAGAGACAAGCCAGAATCATGATCTGTTAAGCTTGAGTTTTATATTTGATGCACAGAGATCACTGAGTTTTTTGATAAGAATTAGAGGGGGAAGAAATGGCCACAGACATCAATTTCTATCTCCAGGTGAGGATTCAGGAGATAATTCTGCAAACAGAAATTCCTGAGAACTGAGATGGGGGAAATCGTTGGTATTAGAAGGGTGAAAAGGTCAGTAATTAAGGCTACGACTGTGCTCTTAGAGGCAAAAGAAGAAAATGAGACTGCCAGGCATGAATAATGGGAAATCTTTGATGGAATTAGCCGTGCAGAACAGATACTAAAGGCATCCTCATTCTTCTAATAGTCAAAAGTTTTTGCTGAAGCTGGATGAGAGAATTCCATTTCACTAAGTATAAAAGAGGAGATTTTAGAGAAGGTCTCAGAAGAAAGAAATGTGGCGGTTTGGTGAAACTCACCAGAGGCTGAACCCTCTCCAGCATAACACAGGGATTGGGAGGAGCAGGGAAGCATTAGGCCAGGTGCATAGCCCAGTGCTGCTCTCTCTGGACTTTCTGCTCTCTCTGGACTTGTTTGCTAGCTGAGCTCATCCATTTGCACAATTTTCAGTGCCATTTCTCAGCTGATGAGTCCTGAACTTTTGTCTTGAGGCTAGATTTCTCCTTCAAACAGCAGTCTTAAACACTCAACTTCTTTCTTGTTTTTTCCACTTGTCAACTCATGAACACCTCAACCTTGTTAAATCCAAAGCCAAACTCATAGCTTGGAGTGGTAGGTGAGGGCTGTAATCCCAGTGCTATGGGAGGCTGAGGTGGGAGGATTACTTGAGGTCAGGAGTTTGAAGCCAGCCTGGAAAACACAGTGAGACTCCCTATCTACAAAAAAAAAAAAAAAAAAGCTAGGCATGGTGAAGTGCATCTGTAGGATCTGTAGTCCTGTTACATGGCAGGCTGAGGCAGGAGGATCATTTGAGCCCAGGAGTTTGAGGCTGCAAAGAGCTATGATTGCACCAATGCACTTCAGCCTGGGTGACAGAGCCAGAGACCCTGTCTTAAAAAAAACCCAAACCAAAACTCTTTTTCCTCCTCCTTCTCCATTGGCTCTGTCCATGCCATCTCTGTTCTGTAAATGGCACCACCCCCTGTTGAGCTGCTCAAGGTGGTCATAACTCATGTGTTGTGCTAACTCTCGTTTTCCCTCTTCTCCAGTCAGAAGTCCTGTGATTCTAAACTTTATCCAACTTGTCCACTCTATCTTCACTGTCATTATCTTTGTCTAGGACACTGCTATCCCAGCTGGGCTATAGCAGTAGCCTCCTAACTGGTCTTAACTGGTCCTCTGCACCTGCTCTCCATGCTCAGCAATCCATTTCCTACCTAGCAGCTTCAGTGATCTTAAGGTGTCCATTGAGTCTCATCCCTGCCTTTCCTGCCCATGGCACATAGAATAAAATAGAGACCCTGAGTCTTCTGCCTGTTCCTGCCAGCTCTCCAGCTCTCTCTTATCTCCTCCCCTTGGCCTACTCTATTTCAGCCACTCTGGCCTCCTTTTGTTTTCTTCGACTTTCAAACCTTTCTCCACAACAGGGCCTTTGCACTTGCTACTTCAGCCTGGAATGATTTTCCTCTGCACCTCCCCAAATTAGACCATCCTTTAGGTCTCAGCTAAAATGATGCTTCCAGACAGCTCTTTCCTGACCCCTTTATAAAGTGGACTTCCCTGCTCTTCTCCACCTTAACCTCATTATTTCTCGTTGTGGGAACTCAGGGACCCCAAATGGAGGGACTGGCTGAAGCCACGGCAGAGGAACATAAATTGTGAAGATTTCGTGGATATTTATCAGTTCCCAAATAATACTTTTATACTTTCTTATGCCTGTCTTTATTTTAATCTCTTAATCCTGTTATATTCATAAGCTGAGGATGTACATCACCTCAGGACCACTGTGATAATTGTGTTAACTGTACAAATTGATTGTAAAACATGTGTGTTTCAAAAATATGAAATCAGTGCACCTTGAAAAAGAAGAGAATAACAGCAATTTTTAGGGAACAAGGGAAGACAACCATAAGGTCTGACTTCCTGCAGGGTTGGGCAAAAAGAGCCATATGTTTCTTCTTGCATGGAGTCTATAAATGGACGTGCAAGTAGGACAGATATTGCTAAATTCTTTTCCTAGCAAGGAATATTAATACCCTGGGAAAGGAATACATTCCTGGGGGGAGGTCTATAAATGGCTGCTCTGGGAATGTCTGTCTTATGCAGTTGAGATAAGGACTGAGATACGCCCTGGTCTACTGCAGTACCCAAAGGCTTACTAGGGTGGGGAAAAACTCTGCCCTGGTAAATTTGTGGTCAGACTGGTTCTCTGCTCTCGAACCCTGTTTTCTGTTGTTTAAGATGTTTATTAAGACAATACGTGCACCACTGAACATAGACCCTTATCAGTGGTTCTGCTTTTGCCCTTTGCTTTGTGATCTTTGCTGGACCTTTATCAGTAGTTCTGCTTTTGCCCTTTGTCCTGTTCCCTCAGAAGCATGTGATCTTTCTTAGACCCTTAGTAGTAGTTCTGCTTTTTGCCCTTTGAAGCATGTGATCTTTGTACCTATGCCCTGTTCTTACAGCCCCTCCCCTTTTGAAACCCTTAATAAAAACTTGCTGGTCTGAGACTCAGCAGGCATCACAGACTTACTGATATGTATTGTCACCCCCAGTGGCACAGCTGTAAAATTCCTCTCTTTGTAGTGTCTCTCTTAATTTCTCAGCTGGCTGACACTTACGGAAAATAGAAAGAACCTATGTTGAAATATTGGGGGCAGGTTCCATCAATAGTTCTTTCATGGATTTACTTATTTTTTGTCTCCCTCCATACCCTAGAAACTCCTGGAGGGCAGAGCTGTGTCTGCCATCTTCATCATTGCATTACCACCACCCAAAACAGTGCCTGGCACAAAAGAGTTGCTCAATAAATAAATCAGGATGAATGGATAAATACATGGATAGGCACTTTGAACTACAGATGAGTTTAAATACTTTGTGTTTTTCTTAGTCAAACATGTGCAATTAAGCATGTGATAAAAGATATGATGACCACACCTGTGTCTTGCCTGATGTTCTTTGCAATCACTAAATGAAGTCAATTGTGCCTGTTTTGATAGTTCTCTTTTCAACCTAATGATCTGTTTCTTTTAACTTCTGGCTGTTGGCTTTGTTTGGGTTTGTTAGTCTGACAAAGTGGCAGATATTGGTATTTGCTTTTTTGTTTAAATGTCATGAACTTTAAAAATGCCTTTGCTTTTGGTAAGAAACCCTAGTTAGGACAATCTAGCAGTCAGGATGATTTGGGTTCTGGTGCAGTAACAACAATCCCCAAATCTCAGTGGATCCATGCAGTGAGGTATTTGTTTGTTTGTTTGTTTGTCTGTTTGTTTTGAGACAGGGTCTCAGTCTGTCACCCAGACTAGAGTGCAATGGTGCAACCTCAGCTCACTGCAACCTCTGCCTCCCAGACTCAAGCGATTCTCCTGCCTCCTGAGTAGCTGGGATTACAGGCCTGTGCCACTACTGTCTTGCTAATTTTTGTACTTTAGTAGAGACAGGATGTCACCATGTTAGCCAGGCTGATCTTGAACTCCTGACCTCAAATGATCCACCCGCCTTGGCCTCCCAAAGTGCTGGGATGACAGGCATGAGCCACCATGCCTGGCCACAGTGAGGTTTATTCTTGGTCACGTTGCATGTCTGGGCTGTGTTAGGGCATTGTGGGGTGGTCTGTTCATTGTGTTCACTCAGGGATCCAGGCTGACAAAAGCCCCATCTCTGCATGTGTCCTTGATCACCACTTCAGGGGAAAGGGAATGTGGTGGATCACACAGGCTCTTAACACTTCCACCTGGAGGTGACTCAAGTTGCTCTTGCTCATGGTTCATTGGACTAAACAGATCACAGAGACATGGGCAACTTCTCTGTGCCTGGAAGGGGAATCAAAATATGAATAGCTACATTGATTTTCCCTAGCTATTACACAGAAGGCCTCATTTAAACACAGTTACTTATTTGTGTTTTGAAGCTAATTGTTGTCCATCAAACTTCACAGAAGATATGTGCACTTCCAAGTTATTATTAAGCACAATTTTTTTTTTTTTTTTTGAGACAGAGTCTCACTCTCTTGCCCAGGCTGCAGTGCAGTGGCATGATCATGGATCACTGCAACTTATGCCTCCTGGGTTCAAGTGATTTTCATGCCTCAGCCTCCCAAAGTGCTGTGACTACAGACACCCACCACTGCGCCTGGCTAAGTCTTGTATTTTTAACAGAGATGGGGTTTCACCATGTTGGCCTGGCTGGTCTGGAACTCCTGACCTCAGGTGACCCACCTGCCTCAGCCTCCCAAAGTGCTGAGATGACAGGCGTGAGCTGCCACGCCCATCCTTGAGTATGATTTTTGATTGGGAAGGTCAGAGTTAGGGTTTTAGTCTGAGGACAGTATGATGTGAAGGTGAAAAGCAGAGCTTGGCTGTGAGTTTGCTGGGATAACTGTGCTGCTTCGTTCTTTGCCTGTGTGACCATCACCTTTGGCAAGTTTGTTTATGTTTCTATGTGTTGGTTTCCTCATCAATAAAATGGAAAAACTAATCATAATCATAATATCTATTGGTGTTGGGATAGCCCAGTGGTTGACACATAAGGACTCAAAAATAGTTGTTGTTGTTGTTTTTTTTTTTGAAACAGAGACTTGCTCTGTTGCCAGGCTGGAGTGCAGTGGTGCAATTTCAGCTCACTGCGAACTCTGCATCCTGGGTTCAAGCAATTCTCCTGCCTCAGCCTCCCGAGTAGCTGAGATTACAGACACCTGCCACCACTCGCAGCTAATTTTTGTATTTTTAGTAGAGACGAGGTTTCACCATGTTGTCCAGGATGCTCTCGATCTCTTGACCTCATGATCCGCCCACTTCAGCCTCCCAAAGTGTTGGGTTTACAGGCATGAACCACCGTGCCCTGCTCAAAAATACTATTATTAATTTTGGGGGGTAGTTACTATATTTTGTGAAAATCGGAGTTCAGTACCTTGTAACACTGGGTTGGGATCTATCCCTGAAGGAACAGGCTTCTAAAGAAGAAGGCATGGAGATAGGGACAAAATTTGAGTGTATGTTGTAATGACTTTAGGTATATGGACCTGGGGCTGAGTTCTAACTGGGGCCACCAGGTGGCAAGGTGGACTTTGCTAAATTCTGTCACTTTCCTGGGCCTCAGACTGACTCGTTACAAATGGGGTTAAAGCATCCCTCTTTCAGGGCTAAGATAAAGATGATTAAGTAAGAGGGAATGAAAGTAACTTCCATCAACTGTCAAAAGTATTCGTTTAAATTTTTTTTTTTTTTTTTGAGATGGAGTCTCTCTCTGTTGCCCAGGTTGGAGTGCAGTGGCATGGTTCCAGGTCAGTGCAACCTCCACCTCCTTGGTTCAAGTGATTCTCCTGCCTCAGCCTCCTGAGAAGCTGGGACTTCAGGTGCATGCCACCATGCCTGGCTAATTTTTATATTTCTAGTAGAGACGGGGTTTCACCATGTTGGCCAGGATGGTCTCCGTCTCTTCCCCTTGTGATCCACCCACCTTAGCTTCCCAAAGTGTTGGGATTACAGGCATGAGCCACCACGTCCGGCCCATTTGACTTCTATATTACTTTCCTGTTGGTGGATTTACCAGTGCAAACTGAGCAGCTTAAAACACCACCCAGTTATTATCTGTTTTCATGAGCCAAGGGTCTGGGCAGGGTTTAACTGGGTCTTCTATTCAGGGTCACAATACGGCAACCAGAGTGTCAGTTGGAGCTGGGGTCTCATCAGATGCTCATTGTCTTCTTCTAAGCTTATTCAGTCTGTGAACTGAATTCAATTACTTACAATTGTTGAATGAAGGCCCTCAACTCCTAGAGCTGCCACCTCCAAAGACAGCTCACAGCATGGCCATTTGTGTCTCCTTGGAGGCTAAGGGTTCAATCTCTGAAACTTCACCTTTAAAAGATTCACCTGATTAGGTCTGGCCCACCTAAGATCATCCTGCTTTGGATGAACTCAAAGTCAGCTGAGCAAATGTGCTTAACAAAGCAAGTGTGACCATAATCACATTTGCAAAATTCCTTCCTCTTGGCCAAATCACAAGCTCTGCACACACTCAAGAAGAGGAGATGATACAGAGAGCAGATATAAGGGAGTGGGTCTCTTGGGGGCTATCCTAGAACTCTGCCCATTACAACTTCCTTTCTCGAGGAACAGCAGGCCTGGGGAGAGATGATCACAGATGAGCGCAGCCCACAGGTGGTGAGTGCCTGGTGCTGGGGTAGGATGCAGGAGGCTGTGAAGCAAGTATGAAAAGCCTTCTCTGGGCTGGGTGCAGTGGCTCACGCCTGTAATCCCAGCACTTTGGGAGGCCGAGGTGAGTGGATCAGGAGGTCAAGAGATCGAGACTATCCTGGCCAACAAACATGGTGAAACCCCGTCTTTACTAAAAATAAAAAAATTAGCTGGGCATGGTGGTGCATGTCTCTAACACCCCAGCTCCTCAAGTGAGCAATTCCTGTCCCTTTTAAGGGCTCACAACTGTAAGGGGGTCCACATGAGAGGGTCTTGATCTACTGACCAAGCAGGGAGTACGTGACTGGGGGCTGCATTCAGCAAACCCCATCTCTACTAAAAATACCAAAATTCAGCAAAGTTTCAGGATACAAAATCAATGTGTAAAAATCACAAGCATTCTTGTACACCAATAACAGACAAACAGAGAGCCAAATCATGAGTGAACTCCCATTCACAATTGCATCAGAGAGAATAAAGTACCTAGGAATCGAACTTACAAGGGACATGAAGGACCTCTTCAAGGAGAACTACAAACCACTGCTCAATGAAATAAAAGAGGATACACACAAATGGAAGAACATTCCATGCTCATGGCTAGGAGGAATCAATATCATGATAATGGCCATACTGCCCAAGGTAATTTATAGATTCAATGCCATCCCCATCAAGTTACCAATGACTTTCTTCACAGAATTGGAAAAAACTATTTTAAAGTTCATATGGAACCAAAAAAGAGTCCACATTGCCAAGTCAATCCTAAGCCAAAAGAACAAAGCTAGAGGCATCACACTACCTGACTTCAAACTGTACTACGAGGCTACAGTAACCAAAACAGCATGGTACTGGTACAAAAACAGATACAGACTAATGGAACAGAACAGAGCTCTCAGAAATAATGCCACACATCTACAACTATCTGATCTTTGACAAACCTGACAAAAGCAAGAAATGGGGAAAGGATTCCCTATTTAATGGTGCTGGAAAAACTGGCTAGCCATATATAGAAAGCTGAACCTGGATCCCTTCCTTACACCTTATACAAAAATTAATTCAAGATGGATTAAAGACTTAAATGTTAGACCTAAAACCATAAAAACGCTAGAAGAAAACCTCAGCAATGCCATTCAGGACAAAGGCATGGGCAAGGACTTCATGTCTAAAACACCAAAAGCAATGGCAACAAAAGCCAAAATTGACAAATCGGATCTAATTAAACTAAAGAGCTTCTGCACAGCAAAAGAAACTACCATCAGAGTGAACAGGTAACCTACAGAATGGGAGAAAATTTTTGCAATCTACTCATCTGACAAAGGGACCTATGACTTTCTTATAACCAAGAGAATATGGCAGAGGTGATGGGATGTAGCGATTATGTTAGATAGGATGTTAACTTGTCTGGCTAGGAGGCTGTCTGTCTTGCTGGCTTTGAAGATGTGAGCTGCCATGTCATGAGCAGCCAGATGGAGAGGCCCATGTGGCAAGAAGCAAGAAACTGGGGCCCTGGGTCCAGTAGCCTGCAAGGAACTGAATGCTGCCAACAATCAGATGAGCCTGGAAGCAGATCAATCACCAGTTAAGCCTCCAGATGAGAACTGAGCCCTGGCTGACACTATGGCTGCAGCCTTGCACTGAACTCAGCTGAGTCACACCTGGATTCCTGACCCACAGAAACCATGCAGTGATAACTGTCTGCTGTCTCAAGCCACAAAGTTTGCAGTAATATTGTTGCACAGCAATAGATAACTAATATAAAAACTGTCTTACATCATGTACATTACTGAGCGAAATGTAGAACCTGGATTTGAGCTCTGATTTCAGAGGTGTGGTCTCAGTCTCCCCAGGGAGACCTGTCCTGGGAGACAGTTATGCCAGGCTGTGATGCTGTGATGATTGTTCTCTTCCTATCCAGAAGCTTTCAATAGGCATGTCAAGCATGTGACCCCAGCTACATATACCAAATGTATTTCTGACAAATGCCAGGACATCGTGAGCTTTCTTGTTTTACTGAGAGCTCCATAAAGGAAGGACTATCTTTGTCTTTTTTTTTTTTTTTTTTTTTTTTAAGAGTCTCACTGTCACCCAGGCTGGAGTGCAATGGTGTGATCTCGGCTCACTGCAGTCTCTGCCTCCTGGGCTCAAGGGATTCTCCAGCCTCAGCCTCCTGAGTAGCTGGGATCAAAGGTGTACATCACCACACCCAGCTAATTTCATATTTTTGGTAGAGATGGGGTTTCGTCATGTTGGCCAGACAGATCTTGAACTCCTGGCCTCAAGTGATTCGCTTACTTTGGCATCCCAAAGTGCTGGGATTACAGGCATGAGCCACTGCACCTGGCCTGTCTTATTTATGTTATGTCTACGTGAAACAGCCCAGTGGTCAGCACACAAAGGGGTCCAAATGTGAAAGGAAAGAGCAAACACAGGGGAAACATAGGGGTGTTCAGAAATAGTTCCCAGGTTACTGCCTGTTTCAATATGTACAGTCCTCGGCCCCACCCGCAAGATTCTGACTTGGCAGGTGAGAGTTGGAGATAGGGGAGCTACCTGGTTTCGAGGGATCCCAGTTCATTTTGAGGCAGCTGGTTGTTAGACTGCATTGTAAAAATTACCCCCCAAAGATGTGAAGGGATAATTTATATATTTTTAATAGAGATAGGGTTTCACCATGTTGGCCAGGCAGGTCTCCAACTCCCAGCCTCAGGTGAACAGCCTGCCTTGGCCTCCCAAAGTGCTGGGATTACAGGCATGAGCCATTGCTCCTAGCAGTATTTTTTTAATGAGGCAAAATTCACATAACACACAAGTTCCTGTATGAAACCATACACTTCAGTATCATTAAATACATTCACAATGTTAAGCAATCATCATCTCTGTCTAGTTCCAAAACATTTTCATTAACACCCCCAGCCCCCCCAAAAAATAACCCTGTATCCAGTCAAGCACTCTCCATCCCCTCCCCTTTCCCCCAGTTCCTGGCAACCACTTACCTACTTTCTGCCTCTACAGATTTGCCTATTCTGGACCTTTCACATAAATGGAATCATGTAATATATATAATAACCAAAAGGTAGCAACAACCAAGATGGCCATTTGCTTGATGAATGAATAAACAAAATGTGCTGTATCCATCTACTACATGTGGATGGACCTTGGAAACATCATGCTAAGTGAGAGAGAGCCTTGGTATTGTCTCATCTCCCCAGGAGATTCCAAGGTGCAGCCAAGGTTGAGACCCACTGACAAGCAATGGATATGGTTGGGTGCAGATGAAATAAGGCAGCCAGGGGCAGGAGGGATGTCTCATTGAAGATGACTATTTGTGGATGCCTAGCAGGGGTGGGGATGAGAGATGATAACAGCAACCCCAATCTCAACACAGCGTGACCGATTTTATCTTCAGCCAGCTGATATGCCTCATGGGATTTGGACACAGGACATCTCTGCCTCCCAGGTTCAAGCAATAACTCCTGCCTCAGCCTCCTAAGTAGCTGGGATTACAGGCATGTACTACCACACCTAGCTAATTTTTGTATTTTTAGTAGAAACGAGGCCTCATCATGTTGCCCAGGTTGGTATCAAACTTCTGGCCTCAAATGATCCACCCACCTCAGCCTCCCAAAGTACTGGGATTACAGGCATGAACCACAGTGGCAGCCTCCAAATTCTATTTGAAGTTTCACTTTCCATCTCCAGAAAATCCAAACCTTTGCCCCAGTCACAGTGGGACACCCCGGAGTTAATTTCAGAGAAATGTGCTTTTAAAAACAACACCAGGCCAGGCGCAGTGGCTCACGCCTATAATCCTAGCACTTTGGGAGACTGAGGCAGACGGATCACGAGGTCAGGAGATCAAGACCATCCTGGCTAACACAGTGAAACCCCATCTATACTAAAAATACAAAAAATTAGCCGGGCGTGGTGGCACATGCCTGTAAGCCCAGCTACTCGGGAGGCCGAGGCAGGAGAATCGCTTGAACCAGGGAGTCAGAGGTTGCAGTGGGCCAAGAGTGCGCCACTGCACTCCAGCCTGGTGACAGAGAGAGATTCCGTCTCAAAATAAATAAATAAAACCCTCCGATATGAACACCAAACTAGAATCCCTCCATTGACTTCCATCCACCAATCAGGGGGAGTGATGGTGATGGTGCATGAGTGTCTATTTGCATTGAGTCTTAATGGAAAATAAGGTTGTGTCACTCAAAGGAAAAATAAATCACAACCCAGACTGGAGCTGTAGATGAATAACATGGCTGAGTGTTGGTACAGGCTTTCCACAGCAATATTAAAACTGAAAAAATCAGCAATGAAGCTCCCAGCCACATTTCTGCCTAATGATTTGGAGGAAAACAACAGAGGCACTCCTCAACTTTTCCTTCGCTGCACAAAGTGGGTTTGGCTAGAAATGCCAAATGTGCTTGTTGCTGGGATCTTTCAAATGAAAGCAAGCTGGGAGTCAACCTCCTGCAGCCGCAGGCCAGAAATGGGTTGAGACCAAACTCTTATAGTAACACTTGTGCACATCTAAACAGATTTAACTCCCTCCCAGCAATCCAGATTAATTTCATATGCTTTCTTAATGGCATTCCGCATTTCTCATTAAAGCAAATAAACATCCATCCCTCTGTGATAAATTAGGTCAAAAAACATTCATATATTTAGGGCACAGGGAAGGAGGAGTTGTTGGCTGTTAAAAAAAAAAAAAGTCCTATAAATGGCCTTTCAAAGTCTAGACATCTTCATCATCAACACAAACATTCCTCTTCACAAAGGGACCTCAAGTAACCTTAGGCTGGAGGGCCCACCTGCGTATGTTTTTCTTCTCATTCTTTCTTACCTTCCCTCCAGCCCACACAACTCACATTCAGTGACCAAGTCACATAGGTTTTACCTCCTAAATCTTTCTCATATCCTTCACTGCTCAGCCATTCTCCTGACACCACCATCAACCAAGCCACCATCACCTCCAGCTGTTTGACTGCAAATGCCTCCAGACTGGCCTCTGCTTTTCCCTGGCCCTGTGACAATCTGCATTCCTCACAGGGACCAAAGCAATCACTTCAGAAGATGCATCCAAACAGATCACTCAACTTTCAATGGCTCCCTCTGCTGTGTGGGTTAACAATGATAAAAGCTCGGCCGGGCGCGGGGGCTCACGCCTGTAATCCCAGCACTCTGGGAGGCTGAGGCGGTCGGATCACAACGTTAGGAGATCCAGACCATTCTCCCTAACCCAGTGAAACCCCGTCTCTACTAAAAATACAAAAAAATTAGCCGGGCGTGGTGGCGGGCGCTGGTAGTCCCAGCTACTCCGGAGGCTGAGGCAGGAGAATGGCGTGAACCCAGGAGGTGGAGCTTGCAGTGAGCCAAGATCGCGCCGCTGCACTCCGGCCTGGGCAACAGAATGAGATTCCATCTCAAAAAAAAAAAAAAAAAAAAAGATAAAAGGTCACCTTTTCTGAGCACACACTATCTCAGTCCATCCCTACATCAGCCCTTTATTTCACCAGTGGGGAAGCTGGGACAGAGAGTAGTTACGTGGGATGCCCAAGGTGGGACCACTCGTGTGAAGTTTCCACACCCTGATGTGAGACCCTCCATGACCTAGCCCCTCTCTTTCTCCAGCCTCATTTCCTGATTATCTCGCTTTCCCTGCAGGCTTCAGCCACAGAAACTTCTTGAAAGTCCCTTAAATCTGGCTGAGAGCAGTGGCTCACGCCTGTAATCCCAGCACTTTGGGAAGCTGAGGCGGGTGGATCACCTGAGATCAGGAGTTCGAGACCAGCCTGGTCAACATGGTGGAACCCCATCTCTACTAAATATCCCAAAATTAGCCACGTGTGGTGGACGGCACCTGTAATCCTAGCTACTCGGGAGACTGAGGCAGGAAAACCGCTTGAACTCGGGAGGCAGAGGTTGCAGTGAGCCAGGATCGCACCACTCCACTCAAGCATGGGCGTCAAGAGTGAAAGTCCGTCTCAAAAAAAAACAGTCCCTTAAATCTGCTCTATGCCTATCAACCTCAGGGACTTTACTATGCTGTTTCTCACCCTGAAATGCTGTTTCTCATTTCTCCACATAGTGTACCCATCCCACCCCCTAGGCCTCTCCTTAAGTGTCATCTCTTCAAGGAAGATTTTATGTTTTTAATATAACTATGAAAATATAATTCAGGTACCGTATGATTTGCCAATTTAAAGTAAACAAATCAATGGTTTCAGTGCATTCACAGAGCTCGGCAACCACCATCATGATCAATTTTAAAACATTTTCATCACCCCAAAAGAAACCCTGTATCTATGAGCAGGTACCTGCCATTTCCTCCTCCCACTAAGCCCTGACAATCTACTTTTTTTGAGATAGAGTTTCTGTCACAGGCTGGAGTGCAGTGGCACAATCTCGGCTCACTGCAACCTCCACCTCCCGGGTTAAAGCAATTCTCCTGCCTCCCGAGTAGCTGGAATTACAGGGATATGCCACCACGACCATCTAATTTTGTATTTTTAGTAGAGACAGGGGTTTCTGTTTTCATAGATTTGCGTGTTCTGGACATGTCATATAAATGAAATCTTATAATATGTGACCTTTTGTGACTGGTTTTTTCCACTTAGCATAATATTCTCATAGTTCATCCGTGTTGTAGCACGTGTTAGTACTTCATTCCTTTTGATGACTGAATAATATTCCATTGCATGGTCAAACCATGTTCTATTTCTCCACTCATCAGTAGACAAGCATTTGTGTTGGTTTCACTTTGGCGCTATTATGAATAATGCTGCTATGAGCATTTGTGTACAACTTTCTGCACGGACATATATTTTCATTTCTTTCATAAACTGGAGTGGAAGTGGTGGGTCATAGAACTCTGTGTTTAAGCTTTTGAAGAAGTGCCAGACTGTGTAAGAAAGCAAGCCTTTCCTCACCCTGTGAGACTGAGCTCTCTCTCTCCATTTATACGTTCTCTTTATGCCCTTTGCTTCTCTTTCAGAGCAATTCACGTTGACCTGGGTAACCCTCAACTTAAGGCTCATAACTCCCCTAGATCCTCAGGGTCCACACTAAATGTGATGAAATATGATGGAAGCCACATATTTACTTTTGCATTTTGTAGTAAGCACATTTTAAAAAGTAAAACAAAAGAAGTGAAGGTAATTGGAATAATATCAGAGATTTAAACAAATCTATCCGAAATACCAGGTCTACAAGTATAAAATACTTTAACATTAACAAAATACTTTGCTTTCTTTTTATATTAAGTCTTCACAATCTACTGTGTATTTGACACTTCTCGCACATCTCAGAATGATGGCAGCACCCCATATGGGGGGGCCCTCCCATGATGCCAATGATGGGCCCTCCTCCTCCTGGGATGATGCCAGTGGGACCTGCTCCTGGAATGAGGCCGCCCATGGGAGGCCACATGCCCATGATGCCTGGGTGCCCAATGATGAGACCTCCTGCCTGTCTCATGATGGTGCCCAGTCAGCCCAGAATGACTCGACCAGACAGATAAGGATAGAGGGGAGGCCTCATACATCAGTGTTGTTTTGTTGTTGTTATTGTTGTGTTGTGTTTGTTTGTAATGTTTTGTTTTGTTTTTGAGACACAGTCTTCCTCTGTCGCCCAGGCTGGAGGGCAGTGGCACGATCTCAGCTCACTGAAACCTCCACCTCCCGGGTTCAAGCGATTCCCCTGCCTCAGCCTCCTGAGTAGCTGGGACTACAGGCGTGCGCACCATGCCCGACTAATTTTTTTTATTTTAGTAGAGACAGGGTTTCACCATGTTGGCCAGGATGGTCTCAATCTCCTGACCTCGTTACCCGCTCGCCTCAGCCTCCCAAAGTGCTGGGATTACAGGTGTGAGCCACTGCGCCCGGCCTATATGAGTTTTATATTTACCTGCTCCCTTCACCAGGAGATCATGCTGCTGTGATGCCGGGTTTTCTTAACAGCATAAGGAAGACTTGCCCCCTTGCCCTATCAAAGAGAATAGTTTTGGAGGGGAGAAGTGGGACCAAAAAAGATGCAGTTTTCATTTCTATTGGGAAATGTGAAAATAAAATTGTCAACTCTTTTAGTTAAAAACAACAACAACAAAAAAGGAAACGAGATGTGGGGCTGCCACACGCAATATCGTGCATTAAAAGGATCTTCTACTCTGGAGGAGAATATCTTTGCTGATGCCAGACCAGCCTAACACAAAGACCTTTTGGTTTTTTAATGTGACTGTGTTTTATTTTACAATGTGTAATTCACTTTAGAAGGGCAAAGTACCTGTCTGGGGAAGACTATTTAATTTCCTGCATTTATTTAGTATATCGGCTAATGTTATTCTGAAGGGAAATATCTCTAACAAGGGAGTGCCCCCCACATAGACACAGCTCATGAGCTCACGGGGCAAAGGAATTGAACAGCAGCCTCCTAATAGCTAGCCTTCTTTGTGGTATGGAAATAATTATCAGCATGTAAAAGACTATATATATATTCAACAATTCTGACCCCCTGCAAAATTCAAATCTACAATTGATTTGCTTCCTGGGCTCCTGAAAACAACTTTGTCAAAATTCTTCAGAAATAAGATCAGCTAATCTTTGCCCCTTGGGGACGCAGGACAAAGCAAATCAGCCATGACCAATGTGGAGTCAGCCGTACACAATTACATGCATATCTGCAGGACATCGAGTCCCTGCTATGGTCCCTCCCCAGTCAGGCCCCCACTGCCTGGGCTGCAGCCAGAAGCATTCAGGCACAAGTGCATTCAACAAATACTTATTTAATTATATTGGTGGTTAGAGGGTTGTTGTTGATTAAGGTACATTAATGGATCCATGTCCTCCCTGTATCCAAGACTCTGCCATTTGTCTCTGCAGTTCCTCCCACTGAAGAATCGGAGTATATTTCTCCAGCCCCTAATGTTGGGTTTAGTCATGTGTCTAGCTTTGGCCACTGGAATATTAATCTGCAGGACCAAAAACTTGGACAGTATGCATTCATTTGTGCTCACTCACTCCTGCTATCACCATGAGAACAAGCCCAGGCCAGCCTGCTGCTTCCAGCAGAAGATAAGAGACACCAAGAGCAAAGTAGAGCTTCCCAGACATGCTCATGCTAGATTAACCAATCCTCAGCTGGCCCATAGCTCCATGAAAATAAATGACTGTTGTATTAAGCCACTGAGATTTGGAGTGACTTGTTATGCAGCATTTTGTGACAATAACTAACTGATACAAGGGTCACCATCCTTTATCTCTGTAGGTTTTAACCAATTTTTAATAGCTAGATGGAGATCTTCTAGTTGCCTTTACTTATAATGAATAAGACTGTAGAGCTAGTTTGGCCTGACACTACCAGTTACCTACCCAGAAATTCAGAAATACTTTCTTCTCCAACCCAACCCAACCAACCATTACCAGTTTTTGTTTTTTTTTTTTTTTGAAACGGAGTCTTACTCTTTGCCTAGGCTAGAGTACAAGTGGCACAGTCAGAGCTCACAGTAACCTCAAAATCCTGGGCTCCCCTGATCTTCCCCTTCAACCTCCTACGTAGCTAAGACTACAGACATGTGCCACCATGCCTGGCTAATTTTTTTATTCTTTGCAGAGACAGGGTCTCACTATATTGCCCAAGTTGGTTTCAAACTCCTTGCCTCAAGCAGTCCTCCTGCCTCACCCTCCCAAAGTGCTAGGATTATAGGCATCAGTCACCATACCCAGCCTCTTCTTTTTAAATAGAAACCCTATTTTATTCTGACAGTGGGTTGCTTTCTTTTTCTTTTTTTTTTTTTTTTTTTTTTTAGAAAAAATTGGCCCAGCCCCAGGGAATAAATTGTGACTGGTCTAAACAGAGTTGGCAAACTATAGACCAAGGGCCAAATCTGGCCCTCTGACTGTTTGTATAAATTAAGTTTTACTGGAATAAAACCAGGTCCATTCATTTATGCCTTGTCTACATGTGCTTTTAGACTACGATGGCACCACTGCGTCACTGCAACAGAGGTTATCTAGACCAAAAGCCTAAAATATTACCGTTTGCTTCTTTATGGAAAAAGTGTGCCATTCCCTAGTCTAAGGTTTAGATTCTGAGCTTATCATTTTAGCCTACCCCCACTTACCAGTGACTGGCTCAAAACAAGTCTGTGATTCCATTCTGACTGTTCTACTGAGGGAAATCCCCCTTCTTCTCATGCAGAGCTCATGAGGGTAAGTTGTATTAATAGGACATATGCTCAGGTTTTCTGAAAAATACTTTTATCTAGAAATGCATAGGAATATGCTGGTGCCTGAATGTACCATCTGGGGGCCTGGAGATTGACTCACACTGCCTCCAGAGCTAGCGCTCACACTTACTAATGAGAGGCCTGAGGAAACACCTGCCTACCCACCACCAGAACCTGCACATGTCACCTGGAGAACTGGAGGTCAGCCTGCCACACACACCACCCAGGAGCTCAGTGGCGCACCTGCCCACCTGGCCCAATGCTGCCACTGCCAGCAACCAAAGAAGCCACCTGGAGGCCCAGGGATTGGCCCATGCAGACAGGCTATCATCAGTGCCCACATACACTGCCCATGGTCCCTAGTATTGACACACCTCGTCTACCACCACTACCACTGATGCTGAAAGACAAGACTTCCAGGCATCCCTATCCTCAGCAAAGCCTCACCACAGCATCCGATAACAACTGCAGTCTGCCTGGGCATGGTGGCTCACACCTGCAATCCCAGCACTTTGAGAGGCTGAGGCAGGAAATCACGAGGTCAGGAGTTCGAGACCAGCCTGGCCAACATGGTGAAACCCCCTCTCTAATAAAATACAAAAATTAGCTGGGCGTGGTGGCACGTGCCTGTAATCCCAGCTACTCAGGAGGCTGAGGCAGGAGAATCGCTTGAACCTCGAGGCAGAGGTTGCAGTGAGCTTAGATTGTGTCACTGCACTCCAGCCTGGTGAGAGAGCTAGACTCCATCTCAACCACAAACACACAAACAAAAAAAACTGCAGTCTAAGCCACTGAATAACTCACAGACACCACTCATGCCAATTACAGCTGAAGAAATCATATGCAGACTATACCACTGTACCCACCCAGAATCAAAGCCAAAGTGTGATATCCAATGAACACTGTAGATACAGCTATAAGAAAAGGTCTTTCCCATATAAAAGCCAACCCAGAAAATTGGAAGAAGTGACTGCTATGTCAGAGGCACAGATAGTCACATAAGGATGCAAGAAATATTAAAAAGGAAACATAACATCTCCAAAGAAGCACAATAATTCTCCAGCAACAGATTCTAATGAAAAGAAAATCTATGAAATGCCTGAAAATAATTCAGAATAATGATATTAAAGAAACTCAGGGAGATATAAGAGAGCACAGGAATGAATACAAAACAATTAGGAAAATAATTCATGATCTGAATGAGAAATTCAACAGGGATAGACAGCATAACGAAGATCCAAACACAAATCCTGGAGGAGATGAAATCATTGAAAGAAATACAAAAGATAACTGACAGCTTTAACAATAGACTAGATCAAGCAAAACAAAGAATTTCTGAACCTGAAGACTAGTCTTTTAAAATAATCCAGTCAGACAAAAAGAAAGAAAAAAGAATGAAGCAAGGCTACATGACATATGGGACACATATGTGACCAAAAACTGAAATTCTGGGAGTTCTGGATGGAGATGCAATGGGTAAAGGCATAGAAAAGCTATTTAATAAAATAATAACTGAAAACTTCCTGAAAGCTTCCAAATACAGGAAGCTCAAAAATTACCACATAAATACAACTCGAAAAGGTCTTCTCCAAGGCACATTATGGTAAAATTGTCAAAAGACAAAGAGAAAGTGCTAAAAACAGCAAGAGAAAAGCATCAAGTCACTTATAAGAGAATCTCCATCAGGCTAACAGGGGATTTCTCAGCAGAAACCTTTCAGGCTAGGAGAAAAGGGGATGTATACTACAAGTTAAAAAAAAAAAAAAAAAAGTAAGGCAAAAATGCTATACCCAGCAAAGCTATCCTTCACAAATGAAGAAGACTGGCACAGTTTCTCATATCTGCAATTCCAGAGACTCAGAAGGGTGAGACAGGAGGATCATTTGAGCCCGGGAGTTCAAGGCTGCAGTGAGCTATGATCATGCCACTGTACTCCAGCCTGGGTGACAGAGTGAGACACCATTGCTTAAAAAAGATAAAAAATATTTCCGAGATAAGCAAAAGACTGTTTGTTTGTGTCTTGTTTATTGTGGTCCTACAAAAAAATGCTTAAGGGAGTCCTACACTGGGAAGCAAAAGAACAATATCTACCATCATGAAAATACATGAAAGTATAAAACTCATGGTAGCACAGACACACAAAGGAGAAAGGATTTAAACCTCACCATTAAAGAAAACCACCAAACTGCAACAATAAATAATGAGAGAAAAAAGGAACAAAGGTGTATTAGTCTGTTTTCACACTGCTGATAAAGACATACCTGACTGAGACTGGGCAATTTACAAAAGAAAGAGGTTGAATGGACTTACATTTCCACGTAGCTGAGGAAGCCTTACAATCATGTTGGAAGGCAAGAAAAAGCAAGTCATGTCTCACCTGGATGGCAGCAGGCAAAGAGAGAGCTTCTGCAGGGAAACTACCCTTTTTAAAACCATCAGACCTTGTGAGACGTATTCACTGTCACAAGAACAACATGGGAACGACCTACCCCCATGACTCAATTACTTCCCACCAGGTCCCTCCCACAACATGTGGGAATTCAAGATGAGATTTGGGTGGGAACACAACCAAAGCATATCATTCTGCCCCTGACCCTTGCCAAATGTCATTTCAAAACAAATTATGCCTTCCCAACAGTCCCCCAAAGTCTTAACTAAGTTCAGCATTAACTCAAAAGTCCACAGTCCAAAGTCTCATGTGAGACAAGGCAAATCCCTTCCGCCTATGAGCATGTAAAATCAAAAACAAGTTAGTTACTTCCTAGATACAATGGGGGTATAGGTATTGGGTAAACACAGTCATTCCAAATGGGAAAAAATTGCCAAAACAAAGGGGCTACAGGCCCCATGCAAGCTCAAAATCCAGTGGGGCAGTCAAATCTCAAAGCTCCAAAATGATCTCCTTTGACTCCATGTCTCACATGCAGGTCATGCTGATGTAAGAGGTGGGCTCCCATGGCCTTGGGAGAAAAAAGGCCACAGCTCCACTCCTGTGGCTTTGTGGATATAAGCCCCCTCCTGGCTCTTTCTCGGGTTGGCATTGAGTGTCTGCAGCTTTTCCAGGCACAGTGCAAGCTGTCAGTGAATCCAACATTCTGGGGTCTGGAGGATGGTGGCCCTCTTCTCACAGCTCCACTAGGTGCTGCTGCAGTAGGGACTCTATGTGGGGGCTCCGACCCCACATTTCTCTTCTGCACTGCCCTAGGAGAGGTTCTCCATGAGTGCCCTGCCCCTGCAGCAAACTCCTGCCTGGACAACTAGGCATTTCCATACACCTTCTGAAGTCTAGGCAGCAGTTCCCAAACCTCGATTTTTGACTTCTGTGCACCCATAGGCTCAACACTATGTGGAAGCTGCTAAGGTTTGGGGCTTGCGCCCTCTGAAGCCACAGCCCACATTGTACCTTGGCTCCTTTTAGCTGCAGCTGGAGTGGCTAAGACTCAGGCACCCGAGGCTGCTCACAGCAAGGGGGCACTGGGTCCAGTCCACAAAACCATCTTTTCTTCCTAGGCCTCTGGGCCTTTGATGGGAGGGGCTGACATGAAGCTCTGTGACATGCCCTGGAGACATTTTCCCCATTGTCTTGGAGATTCACATTTGACTCCCCGTTACTTAAACAAACTTCTGCAGCCAGATCGAATTTTTCTTGAGAAAATGGGATTTTCTTTTCTATTGCATTGTCAGGCTGCAAATCTTCCAAACTTTTATGCTCTGCTTCCCTTATAAAACCGAGGACCTTTAACAGCACCCAAGCCATCTCTTGAATGCTTTGCTGCTTAGACGTTTCTTCTACCAGATAACCTAAATCATCTCTCTCAAGTTCAAAATTCCACAAATCTCTACAGCAGGTGCAAAATGCCACCAGTCTCTTTGCTAAAACATAACAGGAGTCACTTTTGTGCCAGTTCCCGGCAAGTTCCTCATTTCCATCTGAGACCACCTCAGCCTAGACTTTATTGTCCATATAACCATCAGCATTTTGGGCAAGTCTCTAGGAAATCTCTTCCAAATTTTCCCACATTTTCCTGTCTCCTTCTGAGCCCTCCAACCTCTGCCTGTTTCCCAGTTCCAAAGTCACTTCCACATATTCAGGTATCTTTAGGAACACCCCACTTGTGCTACTAATTTACTGTATTAGTCCATTCTCACACAGCTGATAAAGGCACATACAAGACTGAGAAATTTACAAAAGAAAGAGGTTTAATGGACTTACAGTTCTACGTTGCTGGGGAGGCTTCAAAATCATTGCGGAAGTCAAGGAGAGACAAGTCATATCTTACAGGGATGGCAGCAGGCAAAGAGAGAGCTTGAGCAGGGAAACTCCTCCTTTTAAAACCATCAGATTTCATGAGACTTACTCACTATCAAAAGAATAGCATGGAAAATAACTGCCCCATGATTCAACTACTTCCCACTGGGTCCCTCCCACAACACATGGGAATTCAAGATGAGATCTGAGTGGGAACACAGCCAAACCAAATCAAAAGGATACACAAAATAACCAGAAAACAATGAACAAAATGACAGGAATAAGTCCTCACCTATCAATAATAACTTCGAATATGTGTTAAATTACCTACCTAAAAGATAGAGACAGGCTTAATGGATAAAAAATGACCCAACAACGTCTACAAGAAACTCACTTCACTTGTAAAAACACACACAGACTGAAAGTGAAGGGATTGAAAAAGATATGCCACACAAACAGAAATCAAAAGTAATCAGGAGTAGCTAAACTTGTATCAGATAAAACAGACTTTAAGTCAAAAACTGTAAAAAGGACAAAGAAGGTCATTATATGGTAATAAAGGGATAAATTCAGCAACAAAATATAACAATTCTAAATATGCATGCAACCAACACAAGTGCATCCAGACACACATAGCAAATATTAAATCTACAGGGAGAGATAGAGTCCAATACAATGATAGTTGAGAACTTCAATATCCTACCGTCAGCATTGGACAGTTCATCTAGACATAAAATCAACAAAGAAACATTAGACTTAAGCTGCACTTTAGACCAAATGGACCTAACAGATATTTTCAGAATATTTCATCCAGCAGCAGCAAAATACACAATCATCTCATCAACACATGGAACATTCTCCAGGATAGACCATATGTTAGGACACAAAACAAGGCTCAACAAAATTTTAAACATTAAAATCATATCAAGTGTCTTCTCAGAGCACAATGGAATAAAACTTGAAATCAAGAACAAGAAGAAATTTGGAAACTGTACAAATACATGGACATTAAATGTGCTATTGAATGATCATTGGGTCAATGAAGAAATTAAGATGGAAATCAAAAAATTTTTTTAAACAGAAAATGGAAACACATCATGCAAAACCTATGGGATACAGCAAAAGCAGTACTAGGAGGAAGGTTTATAGCAATAAATGCCTACACCAAAAAAGTAGAAAGATCTCAAATAAACAACCTAATGATGCACCTCAAGGAACTCAAAAAGCAAGAACAAACCAAACACACAATTAGTAGAAAGGAAAAAAAATAACAGCAGAAACAAATGCAACAAAGACAAATAAGAAATGCAAAGAATCAACAAGATAAAAGTTGTTTTTTTTGAAAAGTTAAACAAAATTGATAAACCACTAGTGAGGCTAACCAAAAAGAAAAAAGAAAAAAGAAAAAAAGAAAAAGAAAGAAAGGAGACCCAAATAAATACAATCAGAAATGAAAAAGGAGACATTACAACTGTTACCAAAGAAATAAAAAGGATGATTAGAAGCTATTATGAACAACCATATCCTAACAAATTGGAAAACTTAGAGGAAAGGGATAAATTCCCAGACATACACAGCCTACCAAGATTGAACTAGGAAGAAACAGAAAACCTGAACTGACTCAAAATGAATAGCAGGTTTGAATCAGTAACAAAAAGTCTTCCCAAAGAGAAAAGCCCTAGACTAGGCTTTTTTGCTGATTTCTACCCAGTTTATAAAGAAAAACAAACACCAATTCTTCTCAAACTATTTCCAAAAATTGAAGAGGAGGGAATTCTTCCTAACTCATTATATAAGGCCAGCATTACCCTGATATCCAATCAAGACAAGGACACAACAGAAAGAGAAAACTACAGGCCAATATTCCTAATGAACATAGATGGAAAAATTCTCAGCATAATACTACCAAGCCAAATCTAATGATGAATGAAAAAGATAATATACCGTGATCAAGTGGGATTTATCCCAGGAATGCAAAGATGGCTCAACATACACAAAATCAATGCATGTGATACATCACATCAACAAGATGAAAGGCAAAAACTATATGATCATCTCAGCAGATGCAGAAAAATCGCTCGGTAAAACTTACCATTCCTTCATGATGAAAACTCTCAACAAATTTGGCATAGAAGGAACACTTCAACAGAAGAAAAGGCATATATGACTAATCTACAGCTAACATCCTACTCACTGGGAAAAATTGAAAAGCTTTCCCTCGAAGAACTGGAACAAGACAAGGATGCCCACTTTCACCACTCTTATTCAACACAGTATGGGACATCCAAGCCAGAGTGATCTGACAAGATAAAGAAATAAAAGGCATCCAAACTAGACAAGAGGAAGTCAAATTGTCTCACTTTGCAGATGACATAATCTTATACTTGTAAACAGAAAAACCTAAAGACTCCACCAAAAAACTCTTAAAATGGATAAATTAGGCTGGGCATGGTAGCTCAGGCCTGTTATCCCAGCACTTTGGGAGGCCAAGGTGGGCGGATCACCTGGGGTTGGGAGTTTGAGACCAGCCTGTCCAACATGGTGAAATCCTGTCTCTATTAAAAATACAATTAACCAGGCATGGTGGTAGGTGCCTGCAATCCCAGCTACTTGGGAGGCTGAAGCAGGAGAATCGCTTGAAACCCAGAGGCGGAGGTTGCAGTGAGCCAAGACTGCATCACTGCACTCCAGCCTGGGCAACAGAGCAAGACTCTATCTCAAAAAATAAAAAATAAAAAAATTTAAAAAAACAGATGTATAATTCAGTAAAGCTTCAGGACACAAATCAACATACAAAAATCAGTAATGTTTCTATATACCAGTAACAAACTAGCTAAAAAAGAAACCAAGGAAGAAATTCTATTTACAATAGCTACAAAAATAAAATACCTAGGAATAAACTTAACCAAGGATGGGGAAAAAAAAAAACAAAAAACCTCTACAATGAAAACCACAAAACACTGATAAAATAAATTGAGAAGACACAAACAAATGGAAAAGCATCTCATACTCGTGGGTTGGAATTACTAATACTATTAAAATGACCATACAATCCGAAGCAATCTAGAGATTCAGTATAATCCCTATCAATTATATTCTTCACAGAAACAGGAAAAAAAAAAAACTCTGAAATTCATATGGAACCACAGAAGACCCCAAATAGCCAAAGCAATACTTAGCAAAAAGAACAAAGCTAGAAGCCTCACACTACCTGATTTAAAAGTATACTGCAAAGCAGCTGGGCGTGGTGACTCACGCCTGTAATCCTAGCACTTGGGGAGGCCAACGCGGGTGGATCATGAGGTCAGGAGATCGAGACCATCCTGGCTAACACGGTGAAACCCCGTCTCTATTAAAAAAAAAACAAAAAAATTAGCCATGGCTGAGGCAGGAGAATGGCGTGAACCCGGGAGGCGGGGCTTGCAATGAGCCGAGATTGCATCACCGCACTCTGGCTTGAGTGACAAGGCAAGGCTCTGTCTCAAAAAAAAACACAAAAAATTATATATATATATATATATATATATATATATATATACACACACACACACACACATACTGCAAAACCATAGTAACCAAAACAGCGTGTATTGGTACTAAAACAGACACAAAAACAAAGGAAACAGACTAAAGAACCCAGAAATGAATCCACATATTTACAGCTGATTTTCAAGAAAGGTGTCAAGAACATACATTGAATAAAGACACCCTCTTCATTAAATGGTGCCAGGAAAACTAGACATCCAAACACAGAAGAATAAAACTAGACCCTTATCTCTCATCACTTACACAAATAAACTCAAAATCGATTAAGGACTTAAATGTAACAGCCACAACTATAAAACTACTAGAAGTAAACACAGGAGAAACGCTTCAGAACAAAGATTGTATGGCTAACACTTAAAAAGTACAAGCAACAAAAACAGACAAATGGGATTGTATTAAATTAAATACCTTCTGCATATCAAAGAAAACAATCAACAGAGTGAAAAGACAACACCCCTCCCTTACACCATATACAAAAATTAACTCAAGATGGCCTACAGACTTAAATGTAAAACCCATAACTATAAAAACCCTGGAAGACAACCTAGGCAATACCATCCAGTACATAGTGATGGGCTAAGAGTTCATGGTGAAGATGCCAAACGCAATTGCCACCAAAGCAAAAATTGACAAATGGGATCTAATTAAATGAAAGAGCTTCTGCACAGCAAAAGAAACTATCAAAAAATAAACAGACATTTCTCAAAAGAGGATATACAAATCACCAAGTTTATGAAAAAATATTCAACATCACTAATAATCACGGAAATGCAAATCAAAACCACAGTGAGATATCATCTCATACTTGTTAGAATGGCTATTATTAAAAAGACAAAGCACAACAAATGCTGGCAAGCATGTGAAGAGAAGAAAATTATCGTATATTGTTGGTGGGAATGTAAATTAGTACAGCCATTATGAAAAAAAGTACAGAGATTTCTCAAAAAACTAAGAACAGTTCTACCATATGATCCAGCAATCCCACTCCTGGGTATATATCCAAAAAAAAGGATATCAGTGTATCAACGGGATATCTGTACCCCCATATTTACTGCAGCACTATTTACAATAGCCAAGATATGGAATCAATCTAAGTGTCAATCAATGGATGAATGGATAAAGAAAATGGGAATATACGCACAATAGAATAGTATTCAGCCATAAAGAAGAATGAAATCCTGTCATTTTCAGCTAAATAGATGGAATTAAAGGTCATAAAGTTAGGTGAACTAGGCCATGCACAGATAGAAAACTATTGCATGTTCTCACTTATATGAGCAGTTTATGCTCCTGGAAATCAAAGCCAGGGCCATGTTTCAGGTCAGTAGGGTCAGGGATAGAGACCGCAGTTATGGACTTGAGTGCCCTGGAGTGATATAAAATTGATATCATGGAGATAAAGGGTAGAATGATAGTTACTAGAGGCTGGGAATAGAAGGGGTTTGAAAAGAAGTTGATTAATGGGTATAAACATATATAATAGAAGGAATAAGATCTAGTGTTCATTATCACAGAAAGTGACTACAACAATTTGTTGTATATATATATTTTTAATTTCAGTAGTTTTTAGGGAACAGGTGGTATTTTGTTACATGGATAAGTTCCTTAGTGGTGATCTCTGAAATTTTGGCGTACCCATCACCAAAGCAGTTTACCCAATGTATAGTCTTTTATCTCTCAACTCCTCCCACCTTTCCCCTGAGCCCCCAAAGTCCACTGTTTCATTCTTGTGCCTTTGCATCATCATAGCTTAGCTCCCACTTACGAGTGAGAACGTGCAATGTTTGGTTTTCCATTCCTGAGTTACTTCATTTAGAATAATGGTCTCCAACTCCATCCAGGTTGCTATGAATGCCATTATTTCATTCCTTTTTAAGGCTAAGTAGTATTCTATGGTATATATATATATATATATATATATATATATATATATATATATATATATAAACATATTTTCTTTATCCACTAATTGATTGATGGGCATTTGGGCTGGTTCTATAGCTTTGCAACTGTGAATTTTGCTCCTGTAAACATGTGTGCAAAAGTATCTTTTTCATATAATGACTTGTTTTCCTCTGGGTAGATACCTAGCAGTGGGATTGCTGGATCAAATGGTAGATCTACTTTTAGTTCTTTAAGGAATCTCCATACTGCTTTCCATAGTGGTGGTACTAGCTTACATTCCCACCATCAGTGTAAAAGCGTTCTTTCACCACGTCCGTGCCAACATCAATTTTTGCTTTTTTTTGTTTTTGTTTTTGTTTTTTTTTGAGATGGAGTCTCGCTCTGTCACCCAGGCTGGAGTACAGTGGTGCGATATCAGCTCACTGCAACCTCTGCCTCCCCGGTTCAAGCAATTCCCCTGCCCCAGTCTCCTGAGTAGCTGGGATTACAGGCAACCACCAACATGCCTGGCTAATTTTTTTATTTTCAATAGAGACTCGGTTTCACCATGTTGGTCAGGCTGGTCTCAAACTCCTGACATCCTGATCTGCCCACCTCGGCCTCCCAAAGTGCTGGGATTACAGGCGTGAGCCACCGCACCCGGCCCTATTTTTGTTTATTTTACATGTGGTATTGCATTGTGATTTTTATTTGCATTTCCCTGGTAATTAGTGATGTTGAGCATTTTTTCATGTTTGTTGGCCATTTGTATATCTTCTTTTGAGAATTTTCTATTAATGTCCTTGGCACACTTTTTGATGGGATTATTTTTTTCTTGCTGATTAGAGTTCCCTGTAGATTCTGGACATTAGTCCTTTGTCAGATGCAGTTTGTGAAAATTTTCTCCCACTCTGTGGGTGATCTGTTTACTCTGCTGATTATTTCCTATGCTGTGCAGGAGGCTTTTAGTTTAATTAAGTCCCATCTATTTATCTTTGTTTCTATTGCATTTGCTTTTGGGTTCTTGATCATGAACTGTTTGCCTAAGCCAATGTGTAGAAGCGTTTTCCAATGTTATCTTCTAGAATGTTTATGGTTTCAGACCTTAGATTTAAGTCTTTGATCCATCTTATGTTGATTTCTGTATAAGGTGAGAGATGAGGATCCAGTTTTATTCTTTTACATGTGGCTTGCCAATTATCCCAGCACTATTTGTTGTATAGGGTGTACTTTCCCTACTTTGTTTTTGTTTACTTTGTCGAAGATCAGTTGGGTGTTAAGTATTTGGCTTTATTTCTAGCTTCTCTACTCTGTGCCATTGGTCATGTGCCTATTTTTATACCAGCACCATGCTGTTTTGGTGACTATAGCCTTGTAATATGGTTTGAAGTTGGGTAATGTGATGCCTCTAGATTGGTTCTTTTTGCTTAGTTTTGCTTTGGCTGTGCAGACTCTTTTTTAGTTCCAATTGAATTTTGGCATTTTTTTCCCAGTTCTATAAAGAATGATGATGGTATATTGATAGGAATTGCATTGAATTCGTAGACTGCTTTTGGCAGTATGGTCATTTTCACAATATTGAGTCTACCCATCCATGAGCATGGAATGTGTTTCCATTTGTTTGTGTCATCTAGGATTTCTTTCAACAGTGTTTGGTAGTTTTCCTTGTAGGGGTCTTTCACCTCGTTGGTTAGGTATATTCCTAAGTATTTTATTTTACAGCTATCATAAAAGGGTTTGATTTGATTCTCAGCCTGGTAGACGTTGGTGTATAGCACTGCTACTGATTTGTGTACATAGATTTTGTATCCTGATAGATTTATTGTATATTTCTAAATAGCCATAAGATTTGAAATATTCCCAACACAAAGAAATGATCAATGTTTGAGGTGATTAATATCCTAAAGACCCTGATTTGATCATTACACATTGCATGCATGTACCAGAATCTCACATGGACCCCACAAATGTGTACAATTATTCTCTATCAAAAACATTTTTTTAAGAAACATGCAGGAATACACTGTACCTCTTCCTTGCTGTCTCTGGATATTGTCACATGAGGACTTGACATGCGGATTGTGGCAGCCTCTGTGACCAACAGCAGAAGACAATAGCAGCATAGAAACCTCAAATGAAAAACCTAACATCTCAAGCTACTAATTTAGCCAACCTTGGCATCAGCTATCTCCGGTCTTAGTACATGAGGTGATAAGCCCCCACTGTTCAAGTTGGGTGGCCATCAATTGCTGCAGAATAGAAGTTAATGAGGCTTCCTACTCCTGGATTCCCTACTAGACCCTGACATACCCATTCAGTCACAGGCAGAAAGGGAAGCAGAGGCTAAGGAGACCTGGCTGGCTGTGCCAGATGCAGATCTTACCTGTCCTGCTTAGAACACTCAAAGCTCAATTGGTTAAACAAAAAAAGGAAAAACACAGTAAGGAGTATAACACTCCCCAGATGCAACTTAATCTAACACTCTATACTTTAAATTTTCTAAACATACATAGAAATCAGACCACTACTTCTGCAGAACATTTTAGTAGTAAAAAGAACAGCCCACACGAGGGAAAACTGATTTGGTGGAAAGACAACAAAAACAAAACATGGGAAATAGGTAAGGTGATAACATGGGGGAGAGATTTTGCTTGCGTTTCACCCGGAGAAAATCAGCTTCCTGTTTGGATACCCACTAGACATTTGAAGTTCTACAATGAACCCATCAGAGATGCAAATGAAAGTGCCTCCGCAGAGACAGAAAACCCGCAATCGAGCATCATCGACTCGCAGGGTGAAAAAAATGGTGATATCAGAAGAACAGATGAAGTTACCATCCACCAAGAAAACAGCACATGTGGAGAGCCAGGGAGAAGAATAGAAAGAAAAAGAGACAGAGATCAGAGACAGACACAGAAAGTGAGAAAGGGGAGAGAGAGAGTGTAAAAGAGAGAGAGAGAGACCATAAGAGAAGGGAGACAAAGAGATAAAAGGTGCGAGTCAGCAGGTGAGGAGAAAGACTGAAAACTATGAGAAACAGCAACTAAGACACAAAGGAGGTGGGAGACTGCCTGGGTGCCGCAGCACCCACACCGTCCTCTTGCCCCCTCTCACTTGGGTTAAAAACACGGGAAATTCCACTATCGCAAATTTTGTATTAATCCTTGTATGTCTGTCTTTTCTATTGTTAGTCTACAGGTGTATCCAGCAGCTCCAGAGAGACAGCGACCAGGGAGAAGGGGTCATGATGATAGTGGTGGTTTTGTCAAAACGAAAAGGGGGATATGTAGGGAAAAGAAAGAGAGATCAGACTGTTACTGTGTCTACATAGAAAGGGAAGACATAAGAGACTCCATTTTGAAAAAGACCTGTACTTTCAACAATTGCTTTGCTGAGATGTTGTTAATCTGTAGCTTTGCCCCAGCCACTTTGCCCCAACCACTTTGACCCAACCTCGAGCTCAAAAAACATGTGTTGTATGAAATCAAGGTTTAAGGGATGTAGGGCTGTGCAGGACGTGCCTTGTTAACAAAATGTTTGCAAGCAATATACTTGGTAAAAGTCATCGCCATTCTCTAGTCTCAATAATCCAGGGGCACAATGCACTGTGGAAAGCCACAGGGAGCCCTGCCCTTGAAAGCTGGGTATTGTCCAAGGTTTCTCCCCATGTGATAGTCTGAAAAGTGGCCTCGTGGGATGAGAAAGACCTGACGGTCCCCCAGCCCGACACCCATAAAGGGTCTGTGCTGAGGTGGACTAGTCAAACCGGAAAGCCTCTTGCAGTTGATTTAGAGGAAGGCCACTGTCTCCTGCCTGCCCCTGGGAACTGAATGTCTCGGTATAAAACCCAATTGTACATTTGTTCATTTCTGAGATGGGAGAAAAACCGCCCTATGGTGGGAGGTGAGACATATTTGCAGCAATGCTGCCTTGTTATTCTTTACTCCACTGAGATGTTTGGGTGGAGAGAAACATAAATCTGGCTTACGTGCATGTCCAGTCATAGTACCTTCCCTTGAACTTCATTATGACATAGATTCTATTAGTCACATGTTTGTTGCTTTCTCCTTATTATCACCCTGCCCTCCTACTACATTCCTTTTTGCTGAAGTAATGAAGATAACAATCAATAAAAACTGAGGGAACTCAGAGACTGGTGCCAGTGCAGGTCCTTGGTATGCTGAGCGCCGGTCCCCTGGGCTCACTGTTGTTTCTCTATACTTTGTGTCTTATGTCTTTTTTGTCTCTCATCCCACCTGACTAGAAATACCCACAGGTGTGGAGAGGCAGGCCACCCCTTCATTATGAGATTACAGGCATGAATAACCCCACCTGGCCACCTAACTCACTCTTGAGAGGCCAGAAGTGATGCTGGAATTTTCTTCCTCTGTGGTTTAAAAAGGGAAAATTAGGGAGAACACAAGGCATGAGAGATGCAGCGATGGATATGTCTATATGGAGCTTCTGTCTGCATCCAGTAGAAAATGCATTTCTAGGCACGAGGTTTAAGAGCGAAAACTTGGAGTCTTGTCTGTTAGCATTCTCCTTCCCCACAAACCAGAGAGGGAATACATTTTGCTCCAGCAAACACGGATGTAGGAAATGTCACATTCCTATGTCTGTAACTTCAGTTAAATCTGCTCTGAGTCCCTGGATGCCTGGCAGGTGGAGAATTCAATCTTGTCGTTACCAGCATTACTTTCCCTTCTCCATGGGCTTATGTAAGAATTCTGTGCTTACACACTTGGAAAGCCAGGTAGGAACTACTTCCCCCGAACTCTCCATTCTTCCAGCTGTTCATGATCCATCAGCCTTTTTTGGGCCATCTGCTATAACAAGACCCTCCTCACAGCATCATTCCACTGACCCACAGGCTCAGCCCCAGGGACCCTCACTGTAACAGGTCTCCACTATGCATAGGAACTCACAAAAACCTTCTCTTCATCTTGGCTTCCTCTGATATCCAGCCACTCCCCCCCTTCTCACCTTAAACACAGATGGCAGCTCCTTCCCATCGTTCCAAACCTTGGGGATTGTCCAGCCAAATTCTCTTCAGACACCAAAGCTTCACCCGCCCTCTTCATGGAGATGATGCAAGGGCATCTGAGATCTTTGGAAGCCCAATTCTGGCCTCTCTTTGGGGTGGGCTGAGAGTGGGAACTAGACGCTCTTTTCCAAGTGCCATGTTTATCTTCTTCATCATTATATTATCTCCAATGCCTGGCACATAGTAGGCACTACAGACTGACACATAGTAGGTGCTATTAGTGTCTGTATAATGGGACTCTTGAGGTCGAAACTGTTAGCAGAAACCTACCAAGCAAAAGGATGGAAAACCGACCACCAAAAAAAAAAAAAAAAAAAAAGAAAAGAAAAAAAAAGAAAACAATCATGGCTTTGAGCTCTAAACACACAAGGCACCAGCCCAAGTTTGGGCAATTTTAATACAACAGCCATTTTGCCTCCAAACAAACTGGCACTGGAAACCTGCCTCTGCCTCTTAAAGAAAACCAGTTTCTCTTTCTCTAAGTGGGCAGCATTTCTCCCCGGTGACAGTACCCAGCCCACTGCCACCAGCAAAAGACTGCATCCAGGAGCCAAGAGCTTGATAGTTTAAAGAATATATTTTATAGGGAAAAACAAAGTAATATCCACATAAATCTGGAACTACCACCACTTTCCAGAGGCCGAATCCCATTTGTGGAGTCTCTTCCGTGTCAAACACCTTGCAGTCAGCTTAACTACATACTTTTGGGATTCGTTGCAGAGAAGAGTGAAGGTTATCTGCAAAATAAAGGAACCAGGGCTCAGAATTCCCAGAGCAATCCATGACAGAGGAGGTGAGTAAAAAAGGGAAGGGTGAAGTCAAAGAGAGAATTCAATGAGTTGACCAACACCAAGCAAGGATCATGGGACCCTCTCCATGGCCCCGCATCTCAAATAAAGTCAATAAAACCCATCAATGCTTGGTGTAAGTGTTGTATGCTCCCGGAAATGAAAGCAGGGGCCACATTTCAGGTCAGCAGGGTCGGGGGTAGAGGCAAAGGTCATGGACTTGTGGGCCCTGGAGGATGGGATGATTCTGAGACATTGAATCCCTACACGGGTCGGTGGTAGAGGCAAAGGTCATGGACTTGTGGGCCCTGGAGGATGGGATGATTCTGAGACATTGAATCCCTACACGGATCTCAGTAGAAATCTCAGGTAGGGCTTCAACATTCGTGGACCAAGGACTCTGTGAGCCTGAGAGCAAAAGCCTTGGTGCATGTCCCGGCTCCATCAATCCCAACTGGGGCTTAGAACAAGTTACTTATTTTTTAAACTAACGTTATTTTAATTGACAAATCATAATTGTACACATTTATGTGATGTTTTGATATGTGTATACAATGTGGGATGATTAAAGCAAACTAATTAACATGTCCATCCCCTAATTTACTGACAATTTTTATGATGAGACATTTGAAATGTAGCTTCTTAGTTATTTTGAAAGACACATTATTATTGACTATAGTCACGCTGCTGTGCTATAGATTTCAAAGCATATAATCCAGCAACCCAACTTCTGGGTATAGACAAAAAAATAATCGAAATCAATATGTCGAAGGGATCCCTACATTCCTATGTTCACTGCAGCACTATTCACAATACCCAAGATACAGAATCAACCTAACTGTCCATCAGTGGATGAAAGGATAAAGCAAATGTACTATATACACACAACGGAATACTATTAACTCTTTAAAAAGAAAGAAATCCTGTCATTTTCAACAACATAGATGAACTTGAAAGACATTGTGTTAAGTGAAATAAGCCAGGCACAGAAAGACAGATACTGCATGATTTTACTTATATGTGGAATCTAAAGAAGTTGAACTCACAGAAATAGAGAGTAGGACAGTGGTTATCAGGGGCTGGGGTGGAGGAAAGTAGGGGATAGGAGACACTGCTCAAAGGGTACAAAGTGTCCAATAGGAAGAATAAGTTTTGAACAAGCTAAACTCCTCTGAAAGCTCAGTTCCTCATCTGTAGAGCGGGGACACATCATGAACCTTCTAAGGATGTTGCTGTGAGAGTAAGAGATGATGTTCAGCACAATACCTAGCGCAGTCAGGTCTCCTTAAGCTTGAACCTGCGTTGCCATGACCTCTACATCACAAGACAGAAAGGCTCACATCCAGTGTCTCAGTTCCCAATGAAAAGTGGATCCCAGACCAGGCTGAACAGCAGGATCCCTAGGGGATACCCCACCCTACTGAGTCAGAATCACCAGAGGTAGAGCCTGGGTATGTATGTATGTATGTGTGTGTGTGTGTGTGTGTGTGTATGTATGTATGTATGTATGTATAAGAGACAGGGTCTTGCTCTGCAGTCCAGGCTGGAGTGCAGTGTCACAATCATAGTTCACTGCAGCCTCAAATTACTCCTGGCCTCAAGCTATCCTCCCACCTCAGACTTCAGAGTAGCTGAGACTACAGGCGCATGCCACCAAGCCCGGATACTTTTTTTTTCCTCTTTCTTTTTGGTGAGAGTCTCACTCTGTTGCCCAGGTTGGAGTGCAATGGTGCTGTCTTGGTTCACTGCAACCTCTGTCTCCTGGGTTCAAGTGATTCTCGTGCCTCAGTCTCCTGAGTAGCTAGGATTACAGGCATGCACCCACCACACCAGGCTAATTTTGCTTTTTTCATTGTTGTTTCTTGTTTGTTTTTCACAAATAGGACTTCTTATTTGCCAATGTTTTAAGTCAGAACTTTAAACAGATTCTTGGACTGGAGGTTCATATCCATCAACTCATTCAACTTTAGCATGTGTCTCGTCCCTAGTGGGTTTTCCAGAACTACTACCGTCACCATGAAGCTCCATGCCTGTCAAACCCAGGGTTCTCCAGCATTTTTACTTTTCTAATGAAGACATCATGGAGAGGATACATTGGCAAGCCTTTTCTACATCTTTTCCAATGTTGTCTGGAATCAATTTATTAACCACTTCTTTCAAGTCATTTGTCTGCACCTCTCAGGTCATGATTTCCATCATCTTCTTCTGGATTTGGCAGATTGTTGGTGCTAAGCATAAGAGGTCTTCAGTATCAGATTGTTGTGTTTTTTAGTAAAACCAACACAAAACAGAAGGAAGAAGTAACCATCGGTAGTCTTGACATCAACATGAGCTTCAATCATTGTTGAACATTTTTCAACCTTGGAACATATTTTGTCACAGGTAAGACCCATGCCATAGAAGTTAGTCAGGCAGTTTTTGCCCTGAACATCTTCAGTAATCAGCTTGAATTTTCTAAATGCAACTTCATCATTCTGCAAATCAGCAAGACTCATTTCAAACACAAGACCCTTGAGACCATCAGATGCAATTTGGGTTCCTTGGGTCCTGGTGACCAAGTCTTTCCAATATTTCTTATATTGAACATAGCAGGTGCTTTCACATCATAGTGATCTTTCTTAGAGAATGGACCAACTACTTTCTTCTTAACTCCCTTTTTGCCACCTTTCATAAGGCACTTGTTCTTCACAACCGCCATGGTGCTGCTCAAAGTACCAAAAGGCTAAATTTTATATTTTTGGTAGAGAAGGGGTTTCACCATGTTAGCCAAGCTGGTCTTGAACTGGTGTCAGGTGATCTGCCCGCCTCAGCCTCCCAAAGTGCTGAGATTACAGATGTGAACCACTGCACCCAGCTGATATTTATTTTTTCTTTTTTTGTACAGACAGGGTCTTGCCATGTTGCCAAGGCTGGCCTGGAACTCCTGGCCTCAAGCAATCCTCCCACCACAGCCTCCCAAAGCACTGGGATTTCAGGTGTGAGCCACCTTGCAGAGCCTGGAATCTATTTTTAAAGCCAATCAAGTGTTGAATAAAATTGCAACTTGGGCTGCTTTTTCTTTGCATTTTTTACATTTCAATGGTTTTTAATATATTCGGAGATATACGCAAACATTACCAGTCAATTTTAGAACATTTCATGACCTCAAAAAGAAACCTCATACCCTTTAGCTAACACCCCCTATCCTCCCATGCCCCTACCAGCCCTAAGCAACCACTAATCGACTTCCTATTTCTATAGATTTCCATCTGAATGAAATCATGTAGAATGTGATCTTTCATCTGTTTTGAAGGTTCATCCACGCTGTAGCGTATGTACTTTCCTCTTTTGTGATCAAATAATATTCCACCATGTGGGTAGACAACAATCGGTGTATCTCTTCATCTGGTGATGGGCATTTGGATTAATTCCCTCTCTGGGTTATTACCAGTGATGCTACTGTAATTATTCATGTACAAATTTTTGTGTGGACCTGTGCTTTCATTTTTGAATATGAAAATATGGCACATCTCCAAGGAAGACATACAAGTGGCCAATAAGCACATGAAAAGATTTTCAATGAAATTCATCATCAGGGAAACAGAAATCAAAACCACAGTGAGATATCACTTCATAGCCATAAGGATGGCTAGAATCGAAGATACAGAAAATTGGCCTGGTGCGGTAGCTCATGCCTGTAATACCAGCACTTTGGGAGACCGAGGCAGGCGGATCACCTGAGGCCAGAAGTTTGAGACCAGCCTCGCAAACATGGTGAAATCCTGTCTCTACTAAAAAAATACAAAAATTAGCCAGGCATGGTGGTGGGTGCCTATAATCCCAGCTACTCGGGAGGCTGAGGCAGGAGAGTAACTTGAATCTGGGAGGCAGAGGTTGCAGTGAGCCAAGATTGTGCCACTGCACTCCAGCTTGGGTGACAGAGCAAGGCTTCGTCTCAAAAAAAAAAAAGATACAGAAAATAACAAGTGTTGGTGAGGATGCAGAGAAACTAGAACCTTCATACACTGCTGGTAGGAATTAAAATGGTGTAGCCACTGTGAGAAACAGTTTAACAACTTCCCAGACAATTCTACATAGAGTTACCAAATGACCCAGCAGTTGTACTCCTAGGTATAGGCCCAGCTTGGGCTCTTTTAATCTATGGAAAATGAACTATGGGTACTTGACAAGAACAAAGAGGGAGAGAGGCAGAAATGGTGCCATGAGGGCACATTGATTGGTCTCTAGTACACAGGGCTGCTACTGCAAATGGTCTCTAAATGACTTCATCAGTTGCTCATAAAAAAAAATCACCCTCTGCTCCAATCGTGGAGGAAGAAGTGTGGATTGGACCTGGTGAGCAACGGTAAGACTGACGGCTAAACTTTATGAATGATGAGGGGATTTACACATATAATCTTGACTGTACTAATTTTTTAATTTTATCCACTGTCTTTGAAAACCTAACTCTTGACTAAGAACTGACTTTCCTGTACTTGTTACTGACTCTAAGTAAATTTCCAATTCCACATAGTCCAAAGATGATGTGCTGAGAAATCTCTCAAAGGAAAAATGCTAAGAATACAGGCAGAGTTATGCGGCGAATTTTGCAGAATTAACACAAATTGTAGTTGTAGGTATGAAGCACAAAACATTTTCATGAGTAAAGAAAAAAGTGTTCATTCTAATAGAGGCTGCAGGATGAGGCCGATCAAGCTGCTTGCCCAGCCAGACCTTGGGCTCCTACCTAATTTGTGTTAGAGTCAACTCTGATGGAGTCTGGATCTCAGTCATATTTTTTTTTGACATGGAATCTCGCTCTGTCTCCCAGGCTGGAATGCAGTGCGGTGAACTCAGCTCACTGCAACATCTGCCTCCTGGGTTCAAGCGATTCTCCTGCCTCAGCTTCCCAAGGAGCTAGGACTACATGTGCATGCCACCATGCCTGGCTACTTTTTGTATTTTTAGTAGAGATGTTTCATCATGTTGGCCAGGCTGTCCTCAAACTCCTGACCTCAAGTGATCTGCCTGCCTTGGCCTCCCAAAGTGCTGGGATTACAGGCATGAGCTACCATGCATGACCTCAATCATCTTTTTATCCTCCACACCTGGAAAGTTCTAGACACACTGTGGTTCCATACAAGTTTGTTGAATAAACAGGAGACAGATAGAAAGAGGGAACACTGGAAGTAGAGAAGATTCCAGAAATTGTGCATATTTCCCAGAGACTGTGGCCCAATTCCTCAGTCTTGCCAGAGTTTCTCTATCTCAACTCAAACCTTATGTGTGGGCCCAGACACAGTGGCTCACACCTGTAATCCCAACACTTTAGGAGGCTGAGGTGGGCAGATCACTTGAGGCCAGGAGTTTGACACCAGCCTGGCCAACGTGGTGAAACCCCGTCTCTACTAAAAATACAAAAATTAGCCAGGCATGGTGGTGTGCACCTGTAGTCCCGGCTACTCAGCGGGCTGACGCACAAGCATTGCTTGAACCCAGGAGGTGGAGGTTGCAATGAGTCAAGATTATGCCACTGTACTCTAGCCTGGGCCATAAAGTAAGACTCTCTCAAAAGAAAAAAAAAAAACCCTTATGTGTGAGCCTTGTTACAGAATTAATGTTTATATGGACAATATGTACATGGGTGTATGTTAAGAGCATGAGTCATCCACAAGATTTTAGCAAAGTCCATTTAGAAAGCTCAATGCTTTGGGCTTCCACTTGCTTTGCTGCCTCTGTCTTCAGAAGGAGGCTTCATCCTTCAATGTAACCAGCAAATCCTTTAGGCAGAGATGTACACAACATACTCCTATCCTTGGCTGTGACACCTTGAAAGGCTCTTCTTGGTGGCCCCTGGTGCTCATTTCAGAGTAGTTCAAATTAAGATGATCAGCTTTCATGCCAATCGCTCTACAGATCACTCCTATTATGACCAATTTTTCTAAATGCTTTATTGAATTATTACTTAAAGAAATGTGCACATAGAAGAGGTCAACACAGTACTTTTCTTACAAACTGAACATACTGTTCAGGCGCAGTGGCTCATGCCTGTCATCCCAGCACTTTGGGAGGCCGAGGTGAGCAGATTGCTTGAGCCCAGGAGCTCGAGACCAGCCTGGGCAACATAGTGAGACCCCCCTCTCTACAAAAAATAAATAAATAAAAAATTAGGCAACAGTGATGACACATGCCTGTAGTTCCAGCTACTCAGGAGGGCTGAGGTGGGAGGGCTGCTTGAGCCCAGGAGGCAGAGGCTGCAGTGAGCCATGACGGTGCCACTGTGCTCCTTCTGGGTGACAGAGCAAGATCCTGCCTCAAAAAAAAAAAAAAAAAAAAAAAAAAAAAACAGAACATCTCCATATTAGCGACACCCAATTCAAGAAACAGAACATTACAGCCCCTTCCAGGATATTCCTGACATCTCTTCCATCTCTACTAACCCCTGACTACAAACAGCCTCCACCTATTTCACCTGACATTGTACTTTATGAAAGCAGCAGTTCTCAGATGGGGGCTATTTTGCCCCCTGGGGACATTAGGCAATATCTGGAGACACTGGGGGTTGTCTGTACTTGGGGGGAGTTGTGTTACTGCATCCAGTGAGTCCAGGGATCCAGGGATGCCGCTAAACATCCTAAAATGCACAGGGAACCCCTACATATGCAACAGAGAAATTGCTGAGCCAAAGTGTCAGCAGTGTCACAGCTGAAACCCTGACATACACAGAATCACACAGTATCTGCTCTTTCGTGCTGAGGATCTCTTTCATTCTGATCATTGCATAGGGAACAGAAATGTCATTTGGAGGCAGGTAGAGTCCAAAACAAAGAAAATCCAGAGTTTTTTTTTTTTTTTTGGTCAGCCTGGTGCCTTTAGAGCTAGGATTTAGTTTCCATTCTTTCTGTCTCATTTTCAAGTGATTTTTCTTCAACTGGCATCTGCTGGGCTCAAGACCCGGAGATCCCCACAAAGCTGAGATTCACATGGGAATTTTGTACACACCCACACAGGTATACACTGCCATTTGCATGCAGACATCCACCCACAGATACACACATCCGGAGACCAAGACAGAAAGCAAACTCCACCATAAAAGCACGCTTCCCCGAACAGGAGAAACGCACCATTCAGTCAAGGGAGGTACCTATTTGTTTAATTCAGCCTCTGATAGGCTATTGCCAAGCCCAACTCTGAAAGTCTTCCCCTCTAGGAAAGAGAGATGGATTTTTTCTTTACTCAAGAATATAGATCTAAAAAAAACAAACACTTCTGCATCTCAAAGCAGTCTCTACCTCCGGAGCTACACATATTGATCAGCATTTTATTGTCAATTTTCTTTTATTTGAACTGGAGAAAAATATAACCTAATTGTGTTCTTACTGACAGTTTGGAATCAGTCACACTAAATCCAATTCTCTGGGTTCTCATGATTAAGGTGTTTAATTTGGGGGACAACAAAGCAAAAGCATTGGTCGTGTTTTAATATAATTAGTACACGATATATCTAAGGGGTTCAAGTATCACTGTAGCAAGAAGCTCATTCTGCAGTAAAAGGGGGATTCTGCCACTAGGATTGAGTGAGGGTGGTTCATGGCTGCACCGTTTCATCAATGTCTCTTCAAGAGTCCATGGAATGTGGAATGGGAAAGACTGAAATTGTCCAAGTCTTGGCTAAGCTTCTATTAAGGGGTGTTAGGAGCTGATAAAATAACCTGGTCTTTATAGACATCCCACACTGTAGTTCTCTAAGCTACAGATTCTCAGATTTTTCTATTTTATAAACCAGTAAAAATATTTTATTAATTTGAGAACCAACATAAGGTTGCTACTTTTTTTTCTTTTTGGTAAGAAGGAAATTTTTTAAACTACCAGTTTCACACACACAGAGAGAGAGAGAGAGAGAGAAATTCCACCATGATTGGTCAGAATAGGTTAGGTTTTGCTGCAATAACAAACATCTCCTAAATCTTGATAAATTCAAACATCAGAAGTTGTTTTTCTCACTCGTGCTACATCTGCAGGGAAGTGTGGGGTGCTCTGTTTTCCATCAAACTTGCCCTAACACTAAGGCTAATGGGGGTTGCATTACCTCTAGTATCACCAAGCAGGGAACAGATGGAGAAGAATGCTAGAGAGCCTTGTACTAAGAATTAAATGCTCCAGGCTAGAAGTCTAACACTGCACCTCTGCCCCCAGCCTCTTGGCCAGTACTAGCCACATCCCCTCCCCCACCACAGGGCAATGCATGAAGACAGGAGAATTGGATACATTACAAATTTCTACCCCATGGTATTTCATAAGAGAAAAAATGTAAATACAAAAATGTTTTAATAGAATAGAATATATACATTTTTAGAATAAAGAACAATCCTCCAAAAAGGACAGCTGGTGCTCTTTCACCAATGGGCACATTTCTGTGACATTTTCTCTGTTTTTCCATTTTATCCTTGACCTATGAACATTTTATACAGATGGTCCAAAGAACACCATTTGGGGACCACTGCTCTAATCAGGTGATGAAAACGGCCCCAAGAACAGAGTACAGTCTCCTTAGCAAAGACCCAGCAGGGCCAGGGTGACCATGTTCTCACCATCAATGCGCAGACATCCACCTGCAGCATCCTCACATCCCAACATCAAACAGTGGCTCTTTATAGCTTGATTCTAATGCCCTTTGATCTTCATCATCATTGTAAAGCTCTCTGGCCCCAAGATATAACATCGCCACTCTAGCTACATCCTGCAACTGTTCACCTCTCCTGCCTCCTCATCCCTCTAAACTTCTCTTCACAACCTCATGTTTCCTTCTTGCTTTACCTTCCTGCTCAGCCTGGACCTTACAGTCACCTTCTTGTAATGTGCTCCTAAACGCGTACTTCCCTGCTTTCAACCACACCCATCTGGAAAATCTCCATACCCCTTTGATGACTTGCCTCGCAACTGCCCAAGGGCTGCTGAATGATACTGGAAAGAATCACAACATGGATCTGGTAGTTCCCCTAATTAATCTCACCATCCAACTCTAGGGTAGACTTCACTTCTGTTCAGCAATATTTTTAAGCATCACAAATAAATTCCAAACCATATTTGCTATAACATTTGACTTTAAACCTCTTCCATATCTCAAAGCCCCTAAACCCATCCCTAGGGGTTTCAGAGCCCAGAGTTGAGTTCTCTCAACTCACTTCCATCTCACCTCTAGATCACTGTACCTTGACTCTCTTCCTCTGCCTTTCCCATCTTATAAGGAGAAGCATCCTTCTCCTTTCCCAAGCTACCTTCTCCACTTGTGCCTCATCTGAGACCTCCCTTTATCACCCGTTCCCTTGGAACTCCCATGACTCACCACCTTCACTCATCATTTCACTCATATTTTGTACCATGTATGTGACAGGTGTTTAACATATAATCATGCTTAAGTCTCCACATGTTAACAAGAAAAACCTTGATCATCCCTGCTATGCCCTCAAGTCATTACCCTCCCCGCTCCTTTCCTGTGTTCCCAAACTTTGTTGATCTTCATCAAACCCTCTGATGCAGATGGCTCCAGTTTGCATCCTATTAGGTTGGTGCAAAAGTAATTCCGTATTTTGCCGTTAAAAGTAATGGCAAAAACAGCAATTATTTTTGTACCAGCCTAGTATCTTTTCTCCTTCTACGAAACTTTGTCCCTGAACCATCTTATCACCTATAACTACCTCCTCCATGCAGTTGATTCCCAGATCTGTATTATTCTACTGAAAGTCCATTCCCCAACTTCCTCGGCTAGAATAACAGAAGCCCAATTAGAATTCATGCTACCAGCTTACCACCACCACCACCACCACCACCACCACCACCACCACGACCACGACCGTCACCCTGCCATTGTTAGCAAAACCATCTCTTGAGTGGAGCTCAAAGATTTGTAATGATCTCCCACTCCCCAGAAAGAGAACTTCAGACTCAGCCTAGAAGTAAAGATCCTCCAGATATGGCCTCAACTACCCTCCAACCCACGTCCCCAGTGCATCCCTTTGATGCCCCCTTCAGTGGAGTTAAAATGGAGTGAGTGTTTTTCTTTTCACATACTCCTGGTATTCTTCCACAAATACAATTTCACCTCTTGAATATTTTCAAGGATTCTCCATGCTACACACAGTGAAATCCAAACTCCCCATCAGGACCCCAGTCTTCCCAAACCCTCTTCACACTTTTCTGCCTCCATGCTTTTCCTTGGGTCATCGTCTTCTCTAATATAACCTTGTGTACTACTCTAGGTTCTCCAAAGAGCAAAGAGATAGACGTAGAGTTATACACATAGAGAGAGACAGATTGATTTGTTGTAAGGGATGGCTCACATGGTTATGGAGGCTAAGGAGTCCTGGAGTCTTGCAGCCAGCAAGCTGGAGACCCAGGACACCCAATGATATAGTTCCAACTCGAGTCCATATCTAAAGTCACGAGAAGATTGCTGTCCCAACTCAAATATAATCAGGTAAAGAGAGTAAATTCTCTGTGACTCTACCTTTTTGTTTTGTTCAGGCCTTCAGTGGATTGGATGAGGCTCACCCACATTGGGGAGGACAATCTGCTTTATTCAGTCTACCAATTAATTGTTATCCTCATCCAGAATACCTCAGAGACCCACCCAGAATAATGTGTAGCCAAGTATCTGGGCACCCCACAACCCAGTCCAATTGATACATAACATTAACCCTCACGCCTTGCTTCTACTCTCTCGCCATTACTGCATGGCCAAATCCTTCCCTTATTTCAAGTCTTAGTTCAAATGTCACCTCTTAACTAAGCCTTCCCTGCTGACCCCAAATATTAATAGAATTGGTTTCTCCCTTCGCTGATGTCTCAAAATACTTTGTGTGTTTCTCTTTCACTGTATTTATTACAAACTCCCTTATAAATCAAGGCAGTGATTCCCAAATTATCAAAAGAGTATAAAAGAAGTCATCTTTGACTGTGAAATATCTCATGGAATATAGCACATGGCCTCTTCATGAAGAAACTACTGGGAGAGAAGAAGACAAGCTGGAAGAGGCCAGGGAAAGGGGGTTAGTAGAAAGCACAATGAGGCTGGGCTCATACGGTGGCTCACACCTGTAATCCCAGCACTTTGGACGCAAAGGCTGGTGGATCACAAGGTCAGGACATCAAGACCATCCTGGCTAACATGGTGAAACCCCGTCTCTACTAAAAATACAAAAAATTAGCCAGGCGTGGTGGCAGGTGCCTGTAGTCCCAGCTACTCGGGAGGCTGAGGCAGGAGAATGGCGTGAACCCGGGAGGCGGAGCTTGCAGTGAGCTGAGATGGCACCACTGCACTCCAGCCTGGGTGACAGAGTAAGACTCCATCTCAAAAAAAAAAAGAAAGAAAGAAAACACGATGAAATAAGTCAGTGGATGGGTGCCTATAATTTTTAAGGGAAATAGAGTATAATCCAAGAATTTTATAGCCAGCTAAATTATTGCCCAATCAAAATAGGCAAAAGATACTATCACATATTCAAGAACTTAGAGAATACAGTTATTTCTGAGCTCTTTAAAAAAAAAGCCTTCATAATAAAATTGAGTCAGCCAAGAAATTAAAAAATAAGCAACTTGTGATTTGAATGACCATGACAAAAGGCTAGTGATGAGAGGTGAATCCATTTAAAAACAGGACTATGATGGCAGAACAGAAAGAAAGGTGGTCAACCTTAACAACATGAAACAACCTAGAAATAACTAGTTTCCAGAGGTAAAGGGAGGGACTGTAGGAAGCAGAAGTGCTAATGCCCCTTATTAAGTCAATTAATCAGGTCTAAAATTGAAACGTGGTTTTAAACCTATAATTTCTTGTTTATTTTCCTCCCTAGCTACCTGAGGATCAATCACCATGATGAATGACACGGTAACTATCTGGACCGGGAAGTTCATGACCAATCGACCACTCCAGAGGAAACAAATGGTCACCAATGTCCTTCACCACGGAAATGCAACAAAATGTACAAGATCATAATAGGTGTCATCTTCATATTAATAGTTGGACACGGAACCCATGTTGGTGGTGGTTAAACAATGTGCTTTGGCATGCTATCTGGTTCTTTGAATTATGCAAAGAAAAATGAACTCAAACATAGACTTGCAAGACACAGCTGGCATGAGAAGAAGACGACCTCGAGAAAACAGCAAAAAGAATGCAAGAGTAGAATGAAGTCAAGAGACTGCAAAGGCCAATGTCAGTGCTGGCAAAAAGCAAAAGGAGTAAAGATTTTGCAATGACTTTATTTGCAGTGACTGTACAAATTTTGCATGAGATGATCAATCAACTGTAAAGACTTTTACATATATATCAAACATTTTAATATTTTTCATCATCTTTGATTTCTTAGATGTTCTAGAAACTGATTTTTAGTGAGGAAAAACTACATTTATCTGAGTTGACCAGTTCCTTCAGTTTCACTTCCATTTCTTTTTCTTCTGATAAATTTACACGGCATTCAATTTGCTACTTCTTGTTTTTAAAATCTCATTTTGTGTGATCAGAAGTGTCTGTTCATGTCTCTAGCCATCTTTTTGCATAGCAAGGAATGCTGTTCACTCAATATTAGAAGGTTTATTTCTTGGGGTCGTGAGATTTGGGGTGATTTCTCTCCCTTTTTGTACTTTTCTGTATTCATTAATTTTTTTGAGACAATGTCACCAATGTCCTTCATATTAATATTTGGACTCACAACCCATTTTGGTGGTGGTTAAACAATTGTCACCCACATTGGAGTGCAGTGGTACGATCTCAGCTCACCAAACCTCCACCACCCAGGCTTAAGCAATTCTCCTTCCTCAGCTTCCCCTGTAGCTGGGATTACAGGCGCGCACCACTACCGCCTGGCTAATTTTTATATTTTTAGTAGAGATGGGGTTTCACCTTGTTGACCAGGCTGGTCTTGAACTTCTGACCTCAAATGATCCACCCGCCTTGGCCTCCCAAAGTGCTAAGTTTACAGGCATGAGCCACCGTGCCCAAACTTTTCTGTATTAAATTTTTTAAAACACAACATTTAAAATAATCAAGTCATTCTTTTTGAATCTACTTTGTATTATAGGTATCCAAATACTCACCTATTCTCTCTTACGTGATGACAAACTTGTGGAAATGTCATTTCATTTTGTGGCTCCAGCCCCAGGGATTCTGACTCTGATTATAAAGGGCCTGCATGCAGAGCGAGCAAGCCGCCTGGATGATTCTCTTGCAGGTGTTTTAAGGGCAGGAGTTTGAGACACCCTGAGGCAAAAGAACGAACCCTCAAGGAAGTTGGCTGTACATGTATTTTCCTTCCTAGCACAGGAAACGACAGAAAGATTATCCAATCAGTACCACTCATAGCACCTGATTATATGTGTATGAGGAATTCAGAAATGGTTTGATCAAGGCTGAAGACCTAAAAAGAGGCTCTTCTCTTGGACATCAAGTCCCCATCTCATGCGTGGTTGAGTTAGTAGAAACTGAGGATGATACTTCTTCCTCCAGCATTGGTGTCCCATGGTTTCTGTTCAGTAGATGAAGTACCTCCATCCCCCAACATCCCCAAGCTCTATCCCAGTTTCCTCACATACACTTTTTTTTTTTTTTTTTTTTGAGACAGAGTCACGCTCTGTCACCCAGGCTGGAGTGCAGTGCAGTGATGCAACCTCAGCTCACTGCAACCTCCACCTCCCAGGTTCAAGTGATTCTCCTGCCTCAGCCTCCTGAGTAGCTGGGATTACAGGCATGCGCTATCATGCCTGGCTAATTTTTGTATTTTTAGTACAGACAGGGTTTCACCACGTTGGCCAGGCTGGTCTCAAACTCCTGGCCTCAAGTGATCTGACCACGTCAGCCTTCCAAGTGCTAAGATTACAGATGCGAGCCACCGTGCCCAGCCTCCTCACTCACACTTTTACAGAAGATCTGATCATACCCACTCCGCAGAAGTCAGAATGGCCCCCACGTGGTGCTAAACGGGAGTGAAAACTTGAGTTCAATCAACTGAGAGTGACACAGAAACATTTCCCCCAAAACGCTTTTGGCAGCTCTGCTGATCCATAACCTGGCTCCATTTCAGGACAAGACCTCCACTTAAGCTGCACTGGCTTCCTCTAGAGTAAGTCACATTAACTCATGGCAAACACAACTGAAGGGCGAAAAGATTCTTTTTAAAATGATTTTTGTCTCTCACTTACCAACACACGCTGGCCTCCCTAGAGCCTGACTCCATTCAGCACCTGTTCCACTGAGCACCCACTGAAAGCTCAGCTCATGAGCTGAGATGACCCAGACATCAAGGAGTTTACAATCCAGGGGAAAAACAGACCTGAATACAAATGGTGACAATACAAGACGGAGTCAAAGAGCCCAACTTGAAGTTTCAGCAGAATAGCACCAAAGACTAGTTCCCAACCCAGCTCCCAGCGCCAGAGCCAGAGCCAGAGCCAGGCTGGCTGCATGAGATCACCTGGGAGCTTTTGCAAACATAGGTCCTAGCTGAGCCCCTAATCATCAGACTGGCAGTCACTGGGAGTGAGTTCCAGGAATTGGTTTATTTAATAAGCACCCACACACACATGATTCTTATGTTCCTATGCATTGTAGAAACATGGAACTATGGAAAACACTAAAAAAAAAAGGCACTAAAAGAAACCTATAAATATTCACTACCATCCCAGGCATCATGAGGACGCTCCACGTGCACTATTTACAATACTTAGAATAACCTGCAAGGGAGGCATTCATTCATGACGATGGGCTTTATCGGGATCAGAGCCAGCCCTGGGAATGCTTGAATCTGCGCTGAAGGTCACCCCCTCCTCCCCACAGCAGGGGGCTAACATTAAGGAGCAGGGGCCAGATGGGAAATGGAGTGTCCTTTTATTATGAGACCACAGTGAGAGAATTTTTTTTTTTCCAGAGTTTTGTTCTTGCCACCCAGGCTGCAATGCAGTAGTGCAATCTCAGCTCACTGCAACTTGCGCCTCCTGGGTTCAAGCGATTCTGCTGCCTCAGCCTCCTGAGTAGCTGCGACTATAGGCGCCCGCCACCACGCCTGGCTAATTTTTGTATTTTTAATAGAGACAGGGTTTCACCATGTTGGTCAGGATGGTCTTGATCTCTTGACCTCATGATCCACCTACCTTGGCCTCCCAAAGTGCTGGGATTACAGCTGTGAGCCACCACGCCTAGCCTGAGACTTTCAAGTAAAGCCACAATGGACCACAGAGCTTAGACATCAGGGCTAACATGGAATCTCTGTCATTAAATCTTGAGATCTTATTATCTTTGCTCAAAGAAAAAAATAATCACAATTGACATTCTGAGGACAAGACATCTGAATGTAAACTTGATCTTAGAGGATATTAAGGAATTACTGGTAATTTGATTAGGTATGACAATGATCATTAAAAAAATGCCCTCATATTTTTAGAGGGAAAGTAAATTACGTAGGGATGAATATAGGATGTAATCACATAACTACTGTAACTATTTTTTAAATACTTCAGAAAAACAAATGGAGTAAATATTGCAAACGTTAATAGTTTTTAAACCTATGTGATGGGTATATGATAGCTCATTAAACTAGTCTCTCTACTTTTATGTATATTGAAAATTTTTCATAATAATAATTTTAAAAAAACCTTGGCCAGGCACAGCAGCTCATGCCTGTAATCCCAGCACTTTGGGAGGCCGAGGTGGATGGAGGACTGCTTGAGCCCCGGAGTTTGAGACTAGCCTAGGCAACATGGTGAATCCTCATCTCTACAAAAAATAGACAAATTATTCAGGCACGGCGGTGTGCACCTGCAGTCCCAGCTACTCAGGAGGCTGAGGTGGGAGGATCACCTGAGCCCAGAAGATCCACTGCACTCCAGCCTGGGCGACAGACCCTGTCTCAAACAAACAAGCAAACCAAAACCCTCTTGGTCCCATTTCCCAAAAAAAAAAATGATTTTTTTTGAGATCTTACCATCTCCTGGCTTGGTGCAGAGTACAGGAAATCAAGACAAAGTATAGCACACAAGGAATAAGGAGGGACTGAAGCGTGGGGGAGGCTGACACCGTGGACTCTCCCAGCTCAGTCGACCCATGCGCCTTGCTTCATGGAAGAAAGGAATGGAAGATGAGTCGTGCCTTCAGCACACAGTGACCTTCCTCACTAGTAAATGCGCCTCCAGAAGTGTTCAAGAACTCAGTGCCAGAGCCAGGCTGGCTGCATGAGAATCACCTGCGAGCTTTTGCAAACATATGCCCCTACTGGGTCCAAATGTATTCGTCTCTTGGAGAGGAGGAGAGAGGCAGAACAAGGAAAAGGATGGGAAGAAACCAGCCTTGTGCACAGGAGGATGCTGGGATTCCTCCTGCACGTTTAGCGCAAAGCAGCCTATTTTACAAAGTCACAGAAGCTCAGAGAGGTAAACCTGCCCAGGTTCTCACAGCTTGTAACTGGCAAAACCCGCCCAAATCTCTGTCTCTAGAGATAATTCCACTTGCTTCAACTCTGGAGTTGTCTTAGTTGCAAAGATAACAGATTCCACTCATCACTCACTTTTGTTTACAGATATTCCCTAAGGTCCCTTGTGAATATTTAGGTCAGGGCTGTTTTTTTTGAGTTTTTTGTTTGTTTCTTTTTTTTTTTTCACAAAGCAATCTTGTCGAAAGAACCCAAAGTGCCTCCCCCATTTAAGACCCTATAAACAGGGAGACGAGAGTCTGGAGTCCTGGTCTGGTTTCCACACCTTCCTTAGATTTCCCTGCGTGTAAAACCCAACGACAATCTTTGACAAATTGCCTCCCCTAGGGGAGAGATGGAGGAAGTGTTAACTTTGCTTTTTTTTTTTTTTTTTTTTTTCTGTTTTCAGACAGAGCCTCACTCTGTCTCCCAGGCTGGAGTGCAGTGCTGCCATCTCGGCTCACTGCAACCTCTGCCTCCTGAGCTCAAATGATTCTTGTGCCTCAGCCTCCCGAGTACCTGGGACTACAGGCAGACGCCACCACACCTGCCTAATTTTTGTATTTTTAGTAGAGATGGGGTTTCACATATTGGCCAGGATGGTATCGAACTCCTGGCCTCAAGTGATCCACCCCCCTCAGCCTCTCAAAGTGCTAGGACTACAGGCATGAGCCACCCTGCCCAGCCACTTTGCTGTTTTTTTTAATAGACAGCTTCGAGGTCCAGTATGACTTCACAGATTAGGAAACATCACAGGCAAAGAAGAACATTTTGCCTTCAAATAGCAGAATGTTTTCGTTTTCAAAGAGCTCTCACCTGCCATCTAATCTTGTCTTCCTAGCAGTCCTGGTAGAGAAGCAGATGTGGTTTCCAATCCCACTTTCCAGAAGAGGAGACTGAGGCAGAGGCTTTGCAGATACACAGAGGACATGTGAGGTCAGGTGAAGGTCGTGATCATTGTCAGCCCCCTCCCCCAACTGGACATTCCCAGATCTGGTGGACTTCCAGCCAGAGGAGACAGAAGGACTGGATCACTCAACTCCGCCATGGGTGCCAGGACCTAATTTTTCCCTGGCTAACTGGGTCACCTCCTGTCTGGGATCTCCAACTACTACCCATCCCACAAGTCTCAGCTAAAACAGCAATTCAACGGGGAAGTTTTTCTGAGGCTCCAGGATTGGGCCAGGCCCTCTCCATGGCTCTCTGCCCTTCCCCTACTGCAGAACTTAGCACCTGTATGTCACTATTGGTTCAAACATGTGTCTTTCGTATGCTCTCCACGTTATCTGCAGCATCTGCCAAGAATAATAATGAATGGTAAAACCTAATCTCTATTGAGTGTCGACGATGCACTTTTAATGTGACATCTTATTTAATCCTCACTATATCTGCAAGAGTAGAAGCTATTAATAGCCAATTTTCAGATAAGAATATCAAAGCACAGGTTCTATAACTTACCCAAGCAGCTAGCTAGGAGGCAGCTCAATTTGAGCTCAGGGAATCAGATTCCAGGAACCATGTTCTCAATTACTAGAGCAGATACCTCCCCAGAATCTAGTAGGTGGCTAATGAGTCTTTGTGGAATAAATGAACAGAAGGACAAGCAGTGGATGGATACCTAGGTGGGTGGGTGAATAGATGGGTGGATGGAAAGATGGGTGGGTGGGCAGGTAGATGAATGAATGGGTGGTTGAGCCTGTGAAGGGATGGCTGAGTGGGTGGAGAAATGGATGAGTGGTTGAGGGGGTGGAGGGATAGGTAAATGGGTGGACGGGTGGGTGGATAGATGGGTAGATGAGTGAATGGGTGGATAGATGCATGGGTGAGTGGATGGATAGATGGGTGGGCGGGTGGAAAAATGGTTAGGTGGGTGGATGGATGTATGCATGTCTGGATGGATGGATGGATGGATGGATGGATGGATGGATGGATGGATGAATGGATGGATGGATGGATGGAAGGAATGGTGGATGGATGGACGGACAGATGAAGAGATGGACTTGAGCCTTTATTCAGGGTCCTCCAAAGAATTGAGTGATTTCCTAGGGTGTGTCATCACCTGCAGGTGGGTGGGCAAGGGGGCTTGCCTCTGTAATACTCATGATTATGGGTAGTGCTCAGCCTTAGTCGCCACTCTCAGAACAGTTTATTGACTAGGAAAGTCAAAACTGGCATTGACAACTAGTGCAAATTACAGCTGTAACTAACAGAAGATGTTGAGTGATGAGAGCTGGACAAACAATAATCAGTAACTTGGCTGTGTCATGTTGCTGCCATGCTGGACAGGTAGAGCCACGGGTTCCTTAATCCTTCCATCACATTGAGGATGCTTATCAAGACTTCCCCAACCATGGGGACAGGGATCTTATCAAATACTTGCAGTTCACCCCAAAAGTCTCACCCTCTTCTTTCCACCTGCACATGACCTTCAGCTCAAAGACATTTCCAGTCCTCCAGGTCAGCCCTTCTTCCAGCCTTTGAATTAACCCTGATGACTGCCTGCCCATTAGGTATCTTCACCTTTCATCACACAGCCTTTTCCAAGGCTTTCCTTCAGTCCAGCCCTCACTAAACGCTGGAACTGTTGTTGATAAAATCCAGAACAAGCTGGCTGGGGGATACAGGTGGGAAGCAGGCTGTAGTAATGGGGACAAATTCTAAGCAATCTCGAACACAGAAAAGAAACTGAACAGGTAAGAGAGAGGCAGTAAAGAGAAGAAGTGTGAATTTTGCATAACTGAAGCTGAAGAAGAGCGGGGGGCATGGCAGACCACAAGATAAATATGATATAGACTCCTTTTTAAAAAAGCATAAACACCCACCCTTTCCTGCAGACAACTGTGCTTCAAATATTGCTAAGGTCTTTACTAAAGGCGAGTCAGAAAAACTGAGTATTTTATGCAATACAGTAAGAAGGCCCATAGGCAAGCATGTTCCTGATACCACCTTCTAGGATAACCCCTGGGATTCTGGTTACACCTGTCCTAAAGTTGTCTCTCACTCCTGCTGTTGGAGAGCTACCATGAGAAAAGAACCATAGTGAAGTGGTTAAGAGTGTGCGCCCAGCGACCAGCCAGATCACTTCAAACCATCACTATCTAATACCGAGCAAGTTACACAATGTTCTTGAGCCTCAACTTTCTCATCTGTAAAATGGGTATGCCGTCATTCATTCATCAAATTCTAGGTAAGCATATACTAAACACCAGAGACACAAATGAGAATCAGGAACAGGCATGGCCCTGGCCCTCACGGTGACCACAGTCTTGAAGGGGAAGGATGACACGCACAGAAACAGGAAGCCATAGCTGAGCTAGTGTCTACCACAGAGAGGCACCTGGTGTCATGAAAGCAGATAACAAGGGGTTGCTGTGAATGAGTCAGTGTGGCCAGGCGTCCCTGAGGATGTAGTGACTCCACTGTCAGATGAGACCATGACCAGGTGAAGAGGCAGGGAGAGGGAAAATCTTTCCAGGCAGAAAGAGCAGGATATGCAAAGGCCCTGTGGCAGGAAAAGAGCAAACGTAGTGCAAGAGCCTGAAAGAGGCCAGAGAGAACAAGTGAACATGTGGATAATCACAGCACCGACCTCATACAGGACTTGCAAGAAATCGAGACCCTGTCTGTAACAGATTCAGCAATGACTAAATAGAAACTATCTCCTAAAAGCACAGGATGAGGCTCCTTGGTGGTATTTCCCATGTGAGGCTGCCATGGACTCAGAGGCCAAGTTCAACCTGCCTGTAGACAACCTCCAAGCCAGCTAGACACACATACACCCTCAGGCTCAGGATACCCAGGACAGAGTCCTAGATGCTTGAAGTCATGATAAGTATCCAGAATGACACAGAATTCCAGCCAGGCATGGTGGCTCACTCCTGTAATCCCAGCACTTTGGGAGGCCGAGGTGGATCACCTGAGGTCAGGAGTTCAAGACCAGCCTGGCCAACATGGTGAAACTCCCTCTCTACTAAAAATACAAAAAAAATTAGCCAGGTATGGTTGTGGGTGCCTGTAGTCCCAGCTACTCAGGAGGCTGAGGCAGGAGAATCGCTTGAACCTGGGAGGCAGAGACTGCAGTGAACCGAGATTGCACCATTGCACTCCAGCCTGGGCAGCAAAAGTGAAACTCCGTCTCAAAAAAGAAAGAAAGAAAAAAGAATGACACAGAATTTGCTAAAGGGGGAGAAAAGGCTTTCTTCCAAAGCTGGGCCTGGTTTCTACAGAGAGTCTTTCAGATGAAAATTAAGCAGCTCTTTGCAAGCAGCTCTTTGCAAGCACCTCAGAGGAAAACCCCTCACCCTGATGAATCAGGCACATGGGCGGATCCAAGACAACTGGCTGCATGCACGTGAACAAGCCTGTGGTGGAAATGCAGTGCTTTATTTGTTTGGGGTGGTTTAATCACCAGGAGGGAGAAGCTTCTAAAGCAGCATTCAGAGGTGGCTGTTGCCTGGGTTTTCTGGAAGGGGGAGGTGGTGAGGATGAGGGCTTCCATTTCATCTGCAGGCCCCTTGCAGAAGGAGCTGGGGAAAGCTTTGCAGCCATCTGCACACTGTTTGCCATCTTCTCTGGCTGGGCAGCCGAGCTCCAGATGGGGGCAGATGGGATAGCTCTTGCCACCGTATTTGGAGAGAGATGGCAGGGAAGTCAGCCCCCATGAAGAAGACAGGAGCACACAGGTGCTGGACACTGCTGCCTAGGCCCCTGGGCTGAAGTGTCCAACCCCACAGCCTCTACGTGCCACTAAAGCAGCCCGAGAGGATCTTCTCTGTCCATCTCCATCCTGGCACCTACAGACACTTGGAGAGAGTCCTTCACATGGGAACTCACAAATGCACACTGATAACCCCCACATGGAACTCTCATATGTAGCAAGTGAAAAGACAGGATGCCAGTTTAACTTGAATTTCAGATAAACAACAAATCATTTTTAGGGTAAGCAGGTCCCAAATATTGCATGGGATATATTTGCACCAGAAAAAAAAAAAAAAAGGTTAATGAGAAATTCAGGTTTAATTGGACTTCCTGTATTTTAACTGGCAAGCCTAACCCTGCGTAAACACAACCTCGAGCTTGAAACTCACAGAGAAGCCATGGCCGTGCTCACACACGTGCACAAACCCATATGCCTTACAGAGTCAAGGGCTGTGATGAGAGTCCCCACCCTTGCACACTTCCCTGTCCTTTGTCTGGGCTCAGAGTAAACAGAGGGTCACCTGGCATCCACGTCTAAGCTGGGCTTGGAGGTGTCCTAAAGAAGCAGGATGCTGACCTGCACTTCCCCAGCTCAGCGGGGGCTGCAGCCAGGCCTAGCTTCCAGTCTCGGGCCTAGAACACACAGCGCAGCCCCAGACCTTGGCAAGAAGGCTTCATCTCAAGGGCCACTGGTCCAGGACCTATTAGAAGCGCCACTTCTTTCCTCTGTTTCTGCTGCCATTGCCCCAGTCTCTGACCCTGACACTCAATCACTCTATAAACACAGCAGGTACCAGGGGTGGCTCTGGGCTCGGCACTAAAGACAGTGCCCCTGGTAAAGCCACAGTCTAGCAATGACAGTCAACCATGTATCAGCAACAGCCCTGCCCCACACGTGCTGACTGCGCACAAGGCCGGTGCTGTGAACGTGCTCTCAACAGTGATCTCACTGAACCCTCATGGCAGCTCTAGGATGCAGACAGTAGCATCACATTATCCCCATTTTACTTTTGAGGAAACTGAGGCCTGAAGAAGGCAAATGCAGGCCTCGAGATTTGCAGTAACATTGCCAGGAATGTGTGAGAAAGCAAACTTCTCCAGAGTGAGGCAGTTTGCCAGAGTTCAGAAGCCAGAGTCCCTGTTAGCAGGGGCTGGGGGGACTGTGGGGTGGGGGCAGACAAGCAGGTAGGGGCTGGACCCCCCAGGACACCAGGGTGCAGACTGATGTGAGTAAAAGAAAGAGAGGCGGTCATGCCATCATCAGCAGAAGATGATGTCTACAGAGAACAGTACCATGTGAGCCCTTGGGGAGCCGGATGACTGGATGGAATTTTGCACAGGATGCAAATTAAGCACAGATCCCCCTCTGACCTAGACGGCCCACCTCCAGGAACATCTCACAGAAATGCAGGCACAGAGCACCAAGTGATGTGTGTGAGGAAATTCATTAGAACACCGTCTGTGATTGGGAAAAGGCGGAAACCATCCAAAGACGTATCGGTGCTGGGCTGGTTAAACGAAGCATGGTGCATCCACACGTCAGAATAACTGCTGGGAGAAGAAGGTGGTACCCAGGTTCCAATGTGAGACAATGTCAAAGACATGCTGCCTGAAAAGCAGGCTTTCCAAAGAATAAATACAGCATTATTCCATTTTTACTTTTTAAAAAAGGTTACAATAAACACTTCTGTGCAAATACATGTGCTTGCATGCACAGAGGAAAAAGGTGTGGACAGGAACAGAAAACCAAACTCTGCGGGTTCTCACTCGTAAGTGGGAGTTGAACAATGAGAACACATGGACACAGGGAGGGGAACATCACACACCGGGGCCCGTCGGGGGTGAGGGACAAGGGGTGGGAGAGCTTTAGGACAAATACCTAATGCATGCGGGGCTTAAAACCTAGATGACGGGTTGATAGGTGCAGCAAACCACCGTGGCACATGTATGTCTAAGTAACAAACCTGCACATTCTGCACATGTATCTCAGAACGTAGAATAAAAAATTAAAAGAAATCAAAGAAAAAGATGTGGAGAGGTATACCCCAACCCTTCCCAGTGTTACCTCTGAGAAGCAAGATCAAGAAAAGCAAGTCGAGAGGATGTTTTGTTTTTTGTATATATATATATATATATATATATTTTTTTTTTTTTTTTTTTTTTTTTTTTTGAAACATAGTCTCACTCTATTGCCCAGTCTGGAGTCCAGGGACACAATCTCGGCTCACTGCAACCTCCTGCTCACTGCAACCTCCTGCTCACTGCAACCTGCTCCTCACTGCAACCTGCTCCTCACTGCAACCTGCTGCTTCTGGGTTCCAGTGATTCTCTTGCCTCAGCCTCCCAAATAACTAGGATTACAGGTGTGCACCAACAAGCCCAGCTAACGTTTGTATTTTTTGTAGAGACAGGGTTTCACTATTTTGGCCAAGCTGGTCTCGAACTCCTGGCCCACCCACCTTGGCCTCCAAAAGTGCTGGGATTACAGGTGTGAGCCACCATGCCTGGCCTGCATTGCTTGAATTCTCAGACCACATGGACCCTCTCATCTGGTCCAACTGCAAGAGTCCAAGACAGGAAAGGCAGAAGGCAGGGGCTTACCCCTCCATCAGGACAACATAGAACAGAGTCAAAAAAGAAAAACATGAATGGATCAGTCAAGAGGGCCGTGCACGTGCCCTCCCAGGCACCTACACCTTGCAACTTAAGCCGACAATCTTTCAAGCCACAGAGTCTTCCTTCCTAGAGACTAGGAAGGACACAAACCCTGGCCAGTCCCCTCCAGGAGGATGGTCTGAGGGATAAGGTGGGGGGCACAGTCAGGGGTGGCCGGAGGAAAGGGGGACACGAAGCCAAGGAAACCAGGGCACCCCATGCTTCATGAAGGCCACCAGAACAGGGTGACACACAGAGCCCCTGTGTACCTGTTTCTACAACAGCCTGAACACAAGGAAAAGGAAAACAAGGGAAATACACAAAGCCCAGCCTCACCTGGCGCAGGTTAAATAAAGGTGTGTGACTTCTTGTCCTTTGGAATTGGAAATCCAAGCTTCCTCTTCTGTGCCTTTAAGGTCCTGGCTGCTGCCCCACAGCTCCCTTCTCTTCCCTCCTCCTCTTGTCCTGACTTTTTTTTTTTTTTTGAGATGGAATCTTGCTCTGTTGCCCAGGCTGGAGTACAGTGGCACAATCTCAGCTCACTGCAACCTCCACCTTCTGGGTTCAAGCAATTCTCATGGCTCAGCTTCCCGAGGAGCTGGTATTATAGGTGTCACCATGTCCAGCTAATTATTGTATTTTTATTAGAGACAGGTTTTCACCATGTTGGCCAGGCTAGTCTCAAACTCCTGGCCTCAGGCGATCCGCCCACCTCGGCCTCTCAAAGTGCTGGGATTACAGGTGTGAGCCACCATGCCTGGCCCTCTTGTCCTAACTCTGCCATCTCTTTGCAGTCTCCCCTGAGCAGCTTTTTCTGGGCCCGCCCTGCCCCCCTCCAGAGCTGCACTCTCAAACCACCCCCCAATGCCCCCTGGCCCTGGCTCCTGCCCCGGGGCTCTGATCCTCAGCTGGTGAGGTCTAGAGGGTCAGAGGGAGCCAGACTCCCTAGAGAAGCTAAGGCAGGAGCCCTGTGCTGGGCTGTGGGTAACCTGCCCCCTTCCAACTGGGACCAAATAGAAGGGGGAAAGGCTGCCCCCAGAATACAGGGCTCTCAGAGGCCCTGGGGGTCTGTGCTAGCAGTCAGGAGGACTGTCACCTCAGTGCAGTTGCCTACAAGGAGGGCTGTGCAGGAAGCTACATGTTGCTCAGAGAACAAAAAAAGGAAATTAAATGCACCATCTGGTTATTAGCCAGAGCTTTTGGGACAGACACTTAAATATGCATGCCTAGACATTATAAAACTTGGGGGAAATGTTAATTTCAATAACGCCACTTCTTGTGCTTGCAGAAACCATTCTTTTATCTCCCTTCCTAGTAATTTGGGGGCTCCATCCCTCAGAGTGGCAGCGCCAAGACAGCCGGCCTCACTGGGTTTTGTAAGCTGTGCAAGGTGAGATCCCAAGCCCTTGCCTGGAGACACATCTTAGGAAAATGTTAGAACAGGGCAACAAGTTGCCATTTCCTCCCTCCTTTCTCTTCCCCGTACAAAAATCAGAAAGCACACTAGCCCAGTGCCCAGCCACAGTGGTGAGGAAACCCCACTCAAAATCCTGGGTTGTGCCCCTTATGCCAAAGACCTGCAAAATTGGGACTCACCTGCTGCAACCCAAGCCCAGACTTGTGTACATTTCAGGGGTGGCTGGACTCACGGCCACCTGGGACGTCAGGGTGGTACAAAGCCCTCTTAATCTAAGACTGTTGGGGTACAAAGATAAGCATTTTTTCCCCTTTTCTTGAGAGCCAGATGGTAAATAGTTCAGCTTTGCAGGCCATAGGTCTCTGCCCCAACTATTCAACTCTCCATTGTGGCAGGAAAGCAGCCACAGACAATATGCACTGAAATGGGTGTGACTGTGTTCCAATAAAATTTTATATGTGTGAACAGGCAGGGGGCTGGTTGTGGCGTGTGGGCTACAGCCTGCCTCCTCTGCTACAGCGTGATCTCCAAGGACCGATCCATCTTGTAGACCAGCAGCTGGCACACAGGAGCTGCTCAGATACTTGAAGGAGGAATGGAGAAGGCAAGCAGCCCCCACTGTGCAGACGTGAGGGTCCCCCAGCAGCACCATCCTTTGGCATCTCATGCCGAGGGACAAAGCCAGAGCAGGGCTCTCCACCAAGGCTGGGTTCTCCTCCAAGGAAATGTGATAACAGGACAGAAAGGATTGTGGAAGGATAGGGGCTTTGGAGTCCCACAAACCACAGTTTGCAAGACCAGGAGCATCCTGCACTTCCTTGCACACATCCTGGGTGGGTGCTGGAGCATCTAGACTTAGAGTGAATCTTTTCTCCCTCCTCCCCCAACTGGCCTCCATTACACTTCCAGCAACAATGTAGTGTACGTACACAAAGGAATACTATTCAAACTTCAAAAAGAAGGAAATCCTGCCATTTGAGAAAACAGGGATGAGCCTGGAGGATATTATGTTAAGTGAAATAAGCCAGGCACAAAACGACAAATACCACATGATCTCACTCATATGTGAAATCTAAAAAAGTTGAACTCGGCCAGGCATGGTGGCTCATGCCTGTAATCCCAGCACTTTGGGAGGCTGAGGCCGGCAGATTGCTTGAGTCCAGGAGTTCGAGACCAGCCTGCATAACATAGCAAGAACCCATCTCTACAAAAAAATACAAAAATTAGTGGAGCGTGGTGGTGCATGCCTGTACTCCCAGATACTCAGGAGGCCGAGATGGGAGGATTGATTGAGCTTGGGAAGTCAAGGCTGCAGTGAGCCAAGATCACACCCCTGCACTACAGCCTGGGCAAAAGAATGAGATTGTCTCAAAAAAAAAGAATGACAAAGAAAAGAAAAAAGTTGAATTCACAGAAGCAGAGTAGAATGATGGCTACCAGGGTGGGGAAGTGGGCAGATGCCAAAGGACACAGAATGTCATTTTTAGAGAGGAAGAATAAGTTCAGGATATCCATGGGACAACATGGTACCTATAGTTAATAACAACATAACATACACTTGGAAATCACTAAGAGAGTAGATTTTTAAAGTGTTCTCACCATAAAAAAATAAGTCGGGGAGGTGATATGTTATTTAGCTTGATTTAGCCATTTTGTAATGTATACATATTTCAATCACATCATGTTGTACCCTCTTGTACATTTTTGTCAATTCAATAAATTCAACAACTCCAAAAAACAAGACATTCTTTTAACAAAATAATTACTAAAAATAAAATTCAGAATTCTATTTTTTTTATTTATTTATTTTTGAAACAGGGTCTCACTCTGTCACCCAGGCTGGCTGAAGTACAGTGGTGCGATCTCGGCTGACTGCAACCTCTGTCTCCCAGGTTCAAATGATTCTCCTGCCTCAGCCTCTCAAGCAGCTGGGATTACAGGTGTGTGCCATCACACCTGGCTAATTTCTATATTTTTAGTAGAGACAGTTCCACCATGTTGGCCAGGCTGGTCTCGAACTCCTGATCGTAGGTGATCCGCCAGCCTCGACCTGCCAAAGTGCTGGGATTACAGGTGAGAGCCACTGCGCCTGGACAGAATGTAAAAGATTGCTTAATTCAACTAAAACATTAAAACATAGATCATTTCTATAAGTGGTAATTGTTCTAACATGTTTTGGTCAAAATAGTCTCCTTACTCATCCACAATTAAATGGTTAATTGACATTTGATTGGATTTTGATAAAGTTTTCAAATCACGATTGACTTTTCCAATGTACGGTAAAATGTGTTTGAAAATATTTCATAAAAATTAATATTTAAAAATGGTCAGGCATGGTGGCTCATGCCTGTAATCCCAGCACTTTGGGAGGCCAAGGTGGGCCGATCACTTGAGGTCAGGAGTTTGAAAGCAGCCTGGCCAAACCTCATCTCCACTAAAAATACAAAAGTTAGTCGGGCATGGTGGCACACACCTGCATTCCCAGCTACTTGGGAGGCTGAGGGAGGAGAATCCTTTGAACCTGGGAGGTGGGTTCCCCAGGCTTAGAGCAAAACCCCCATCTTGTCCGTCTCCACTCTCATCCCAGGCAATCACGGTCATTTCCACAGCCTCAACCACTGTCTACCTGGGATGCCTCCCAAGCCCGAGTCTCCAGCCCAAACCTGCCTTCCTAGCCCCAGACCCATCTGTCCTGGCACACGTTGCCCCCTGGGTCCCAAGCAACCTCAGCCAATGAGTCCAACGTCAACTTCCTGTCCTTGCCTGACACTGTCAGCCCTGAGATCAGACTTGACCATTCACCTCCAGTACCTGATAGGTCCGTCAGTCCTTTGGAACATATCTCACGAACATTCCTCAAACCAGGCACCGGACTCCACACATCAACACCGTCATGTGAGTCACCGGCATCCCTGGCAGGGACCCCTGTCCCAGCCTCCAACTCATCTCCTTCCTGTCCCTTGAGTTCTGTGTCACATTCCAGAGGCCACAAGAAGAAAAATGACCACCTTAATGAAATCAAAAGAATTGAGAAGACATTTCTCTATGGTCCAAAGTCTTTCCAACTGAGAAACACATATCAAGATCCAGCCTGCCAACGCTGCAGTTAAATGTTCCTGAAATAATTAAAGCCCAGAGCAACACAGCCCCCACTCTACAAGTACTCCCATCACAGTAAGACTTGCTTCTCTGGAGGGGCTTGAAATGTCCAGTGTGTACCCTGCCCCTCTCTGTCGTAGCTAACAGGAATGTGCTCCGTGTCTTCTTCCTGTTCAAAGGACCATCTACCAACCTGTGCAGGCAGCACTTTCGGCCAGGAGGGGATGCGAGAACTTCCCACCATTTCCCACTTACGCACTGCATTCGTCAGGAGGCTGCCTCACAAATTACCAGAGCGCCACGGCAGACACACGATGTTCCAGTGGGTGGCCATGTCTTCATGTCAGCTTGAAAGATTGTCACCAGGGAAATATCTATATCTCCGCAGAGAGAGCTTCAGCCTATGTAGTCCAGCTGTGCCCAAATGGAAATCCAGAAACCCAGATGTTGGTCCAAACATCCTGTCTCGGACAGCCAGCTCTGCAGGTCCCCAGCGTGGGAGTGAACTGGGTGGGCCACCTACCCTGCCTGTCCACATCCCTGCCTCCTGGAATCCTGGACCCTGAGAACCAGGGGGATGTGGTGGGGAACAGGCAAGTCTTGTGCAGAAAGCCAAGATGCCACCCAAATCCACTCTGCAGTCTAGGTGGGTGATATTCTGGTCTGCACCACACCAGTGAATGAGGGGATGGAGGATGGAGTCTAGACAAGCCAAATGTAAAAAGATATTGCCCAAGTATTTTGTGCTTTCCCTGTGTTACAATGCTATGCCCAGCCCAGCGTGGTGGCTCACACCGGTGATCTCAGCACCTTGGGAGGCTGAGGTAGGCGGATCACCTTAGGTCAGGAGTTTGAGACCAGCCTGGCCAACATGGTGAAACCCCATCTCTACTAAAAATACAAAAATTAGCCAGGTGTGGTGGGCACCTGTAATCCCACCTACTCAGGAGGCTGAGACAGGAGAATCATTTGAGCCCAGGAGGTGGAGGTTGCAGTGAGCGGAGATCATGCCACTGCACTCCAGCCTGGGCAACAGAGTAAGAATCCATCTTTAAAAAACATAAAAATAAATAAATGCTATGTCCAGCATTTTTCATGTACTTTCTTATTATCTCAGTAAATCCCATATAACCTTCCTATGAAAGTGTATCTCATTTATCTCCATTTTATAGAAGAGAAAACTAAGGCCCCTGGAGTACTATTAATTTTCCAAGACCGCATTGGTCATAAAGGGTACAGCAGGGACCCAAGCTCGACACTCTCACCCTCAAACATTTCCACAAGTGTAGACCAATGGCTCTCAACTGGGGTGGTTTTGCTCACGTACCACTCCCTTGCTCCATGGCATTTGAAACCGTCTGGAGACATCTGGGGTAGCCATAGCTGGGAGGGTAGAGTGATACCTAGAGGATGGAGACCACAGATGTTGCTAACCATCCTACAATACACGGGACAGCCCCCCCACCACCACCACGAGTGGTCTGACCCCAAGTGTTGTGACTGTGCCAAAGCTGAGAAACCCAGGTTTCTCCTCAGCAAGAAGGAAAATCCCTGCAACGTGGATGCACCTCTACATGAGCCCCAGGCTGACAATAACCTTCCTGATCTGGTTTCAACACTGGATGCTTTTACCTGGTGCATCCATCAGGGATTTCAGGGACTCCAGTGAGTTATCACCCTTGAATGCTGGGTTCTGCCTGACAACCCAGAAATCTCTGCCGAGGTGCCTGGTCTTGGGGAAGGCTCAGCAAATGGTTGAGGTTGATAACCAAATACCTAGGAGAGACTTTTCTCTCCCTCCAAGAGGAGCTGTGGGTCAGACACACCCTGGGATCATTCACAAGCGGTCAATAAAGGCTTGGGGAGGGCCAGGTTTTCTAGGCCTTCTCAATGGGATGGGGGTTTGTGGATACACAAGAAGCCTGTGAAACTTCTGATATTGGCAGGAAATCAATGCCCCCCACCCTCCACCCCCCCACATCCCCACCATAAACACATGCCCTGCAGCAGGACTTGGCACTCAGGGGCTCCTGGGGTCCCGATTTATCTGCTAAAACATCCTCTAGCCACCACCGAATAAAGCAACCCCTTGCCACCCAACCACAAGAGCACAGCCTGGGAGCCACTCCAAGGGACATCCAGTCACATTAAAACCTCAGCCATCCAGAGCACCAGGCCTGGTGATGAGAAAGAACATTTTATCCTTAAAAGCATCTGAATGCCCATGCTGCTTCTTGCAGAGAAAAGTCCAAAATAATCTCCTATTAAAGAACGAGGATGGTTTTGACATTTCTACCAAGCTAATGGTCTATGCAGACAAAATCTCATAAAAGGGCACTCTGTTCTTCTTGATACACTCAGACATGGCCTGTGAGTGAAGAAACGGGCTCTCCTCATGAAAGAAATCACTGCTGATCCTCACACCAGCCTGACACTGCTCCATGGGTTCTTCAAAGAGAGTATTCCCATGGAAACTAAAAGGGAAGAGGAATGTGTCTGGCGGGCATTGTGGGCAGCAGTGGGCTTTGGGCCAAATTTTAGGTTTGAAAATCAAGATTCCCTCTTTTCGAGGGGCCGCCGGACTGAGCAGATACAGACACCGTGAAAAGAGGGTGCCATGTTCAGATTCAGGAAACAAGGATGGTTTCTGGTCAGTTCCTCCATCATCCTTCAGGTCATGCGATTCCCATTTCCCTTTGTGGACCAAACAGTTCAGTGGGTTTCTGCCTTTTAAATATTTCATTATCAACATATCATCCTTTTAGCCCCCAGAAAGCATTTTAACATGAAGATTCTGGCTTAAGACTCTTGTGGGTCTGTCTGTCTCTCTCTCTCTCTTTTCCTTGAAATGGTCTCACTTTGTGACCTACGCTGCAGTGCAGTGGCATGATCACAGCTCACTGCAGCCCGACCATCCAGGCTCTAGCAATCCTCCCACCTCAGCCTCCCAAGTACTTGGGAATACAGGCACACACCACCATACCTGGCTTTTTTTTTTTTTTTTTTTTTTTTTTTTGGTAGATATGAGGCTTCACCATGTTGCCCAGCTGGTCTTAAACTCCTGGGCTCAAGCAATCCTCCCCCTTCGGCCTCTCAAAGTGCTGGGATTATTGGCTTGAGCCATCATGCCCAGCCAAGAACCTTGTCTCTTGTGATGCACCCCAGAACAAGACATCACTGCAAAAACACACCAAGGCATGAGTTTTCATCCTAAGTCCCATTTATCCACCATACACTATGTGCCAGGCACAACGCTAAGTGCTTCTGTGGATGAACTTCCCTTAATCTCAGCAGTAACATCCCCAGGCAATGGGGCCTGTTGACACATCCATTTGCCACTGAAGACAGTAAGGCTCAGAGAGGGTAAGTAGCTTGTGCCATGTCAGCCAGCTAAGGAGGGGCAGAACCAGGATGCAAACCCCAGCCACCTGGCTCCAGACTCGCGTTCCCAAGGTCCCACTACACTTGGTCACTCCACTGCACTCTGGTATCCTGGTCTTTGGCAGAGTCCACGTAAAAGAGGGAGGTAGAGGGAGTGAGATGGTCTTCATGCAATAAAGTTTCCCGGCGTTACACTGCCACCGTAATTGTGTCCCCGACCAGGACCTCTCCCTTCTCATCCTTTCCATGATCGGCCCTGGAAAACCTTCCAAATAACTGTCCTCCTTCTCCCGGGATCTCAGAGAAAATACACCTGAGTTCAGTGTCCAGGTGACCCAAGCTCTGAATGTGGTAACGTGCACAGGGAGATGAGGATGTCACCATGAGCAAGCCTCCCAGACAGCATCCAGGAGCAACCCCAAGACTGGGCAGGGGGGGCTCTGATGCAGCCCATGGCGAGGAGGGCTGCCAGTGCTGTCTAAATGGGTTCAGAATGAAGGCTGCCCTCTCGCCCATGTGGGGCTCATTAACCACGAATCCAATTATTAAGACAAGCTCAGCTGAGCAAATGGTCAAACATAAAAACATGTGGAAGGAACAAATAGGTCAACCCCATTATCCATCAAAAACCATCAAGGTGGCGGCCCTCACTGAGGGGTACAGCTCTCCAGTGGGCCCTCATCTGCCCTCCAAACCCACGTGCATCCCCAGTGGAAGGCCAGCAAAGCCACATAGGAAGAGTTGGGGTAGGAAAGCAGAAAGGGAACCCCTGGAGGCCAGGCTGGCCACGGAGCCCCATCCCACACACACAGGCCCGGTGACTCAGGGGCCCACGTGTGCAGGACACTGGGAGCTCACAGGGACAGTGCCCCGGGGGATGCAAGGAACTCTGCCTCCCTGTCCCTCTCTGTAGGGATGGAAAGAGGAGAGCGATTTCTGGGATGGAAGCCATCTGCCTCCTCTCAACTCTCCCTGCCAAACAAGAAAGGGAAGAAAAACAGGAAGATGCGGGACAGGTGAGGAGCTGGGTGAGCGCCGCCAGCCCTCAGCCCAGCAGAGCAGGGCTTGGCCAAGCCTGGCGCCAGGGACTTCCCCCCTACAACCACCACAGGCCCCTCGCCAGGTGAAAGGCACCGACAGAGTCTCAGACAGATGCCCCAGACAAGCTGCCCAGCGCAACACCCGCCCCTTCCCCTGCTAGGGGCCCCCAGGACGCGGGGCTCCCCCTCCACTTTTGGCCAGCCGCAGAGTCCAGCGGGTCTCCCGGCCAGGGACGTCGTGGGAGAATCAGGAAGTCGAAGCCACACAACCGAGAAGGGGCAGCTGGCGTCTCGGAGGCCGTCACGAGCTGTCATTCCGCACCCGCCGGAGTTGCCGCTCAATTACCAACTTCAACCCAAGGCCGGCCACGGAGCCTCCCGCCGCCCCTACCCCGCGTCCCCGGCACGCCCGGACCCCCGCGCCCGCCTCACTTACTCCTCTGCCGTCGCCACCTGTCTGGGTGCCGGTCTCCTCCCTGCCCGGCCGGGGCGCGTCCTCCCCGTCCTCGCAGTCCTCGGGCTGTGCGCTTCCCCCCTCCAGCAACAGCCGCAGCCTCTTCTCTTCGGAAGGGACGTCGTCCTCCTCCCTCCTGGGCCGGCCATCCCTGCCTCGGGGCTTGCCAGTGACTTCGGAGCTGCCGGAAGGGCTGGCCATGGCTCCGGGGGCTCTGCCTGCACCTGGGGAAGAGGAAGGACCCGGCGCGAGCGGCCTGTCGGCGGAGCTGGGGCGTCTGAGCGCGGGCTCGGTGGGTCCGCGCGGCGCGGAGCTGGGCATCGGGGCCGGCGCGGGCTCCTCCGCGGGCCGCTCCTGGCTCTCTGGCGCCCACTGCTGGCCTCTAGCGCGCACCGCGGACACACCTGGCCTTGGCCTGCGCTGCGCTCACCTGCCCCGGCCCAGGCAGTCGCTGTCCCCGCCTGTGGCCAGTCCCGCTCTGGCCAGGCCCTGCACCTCCTCCCCGCCCCAGCCAGGTTGCACCCCGATGGTCTCCCTGCCCAAGGAGCAGAGAAGAGAAGGGACGCCCCGAGAGGGTGGACATCGGCCACAGCCACCTTGTCTTTGCTCTTACCCTGTGTCTTGCATGATTTAGAGGTGGTGGGAAAACCGAGGCTGCCGAAAACTCGTGGAGAATTCCACCTGCAGGATGACATGAATTCACCTTTGCATTGCCTACCAACACACCTTTTTTGAGCATCATTGTGGAGCAGGCGTGGTGATGGGGGAGGGGATATTGTGGTGAACATGACAGGCATTGCCTTCACCCAGTGGGGCTCAGCGCTGGGTGAGAAGGCATTGAGAATGGACATTGTCAATTTGGCAAAAGGAGGCCAAGACAAGTGCTGGGTGCATGGGAACTGAAAAAGACAGGAGGCTCAGCAGGTCTTGGAGCTGGGAGAGTGACAGCAGCAGCGGCTGTTCCAAAGGAAGCAACAGTTGAGAGAGGTCTCAAAGAGTTGTTCTCAGTCCAGTGGAGGGTGTTCAGCCAGAGGGAACAGCGTGTGCAAAAGCCCAGATGCTGGGAAAGAAGCAGAAAGAGGACTGTGGGGCTGGAGCGAGGTGGGCAAGAGCAGAAAGGTGTGGTGGGCAGACAGATTGCCTGGGACCCAGCCGTGCAGGGGCAGAGGAGATAGGGGATCCTTGCAGGCCCCCAGCCGGAGCTGAGGCACAGAGACAATGCAAGTGGGCAAAGGGAGGAGACGTGGAGAAATATTTTGGAGGCATGCCCTGATGAATGAGCCCAGGATGTACCCTTAGTGTCAGTGTGGATCTCCTTCCTTGGCTGTGTGATGAGCTGAACTCGGGGGTATTTTCTGGACATTGAGGTGCTATACCCAGAGTCCAGGACAGGCTAAGTGAGCACCAGCAGCTCCTGGCCTAACTCAAAAGCAGGAGAGACAGGGAAGACTGGGGAGGCCGGGGCGGAAGGGGAAGCCAGGAAGTCAGGAGAGGCCAGGGAAGCAGAGGAGGCCAGGGAGGCAGCGGAGGCAGGAGAGGCTGGGGAGGCTGTGTCCTTTCCATGATTCTGCCCAGGATCCTAGGCCCCTGTACTCCCTGAGCTTCCCCACCCCAAGTGCTGGAACCATGTTGCACAATGGTCTCCCCACTAAGCTCCTGATGGCAGCCCCTACCCTGCTGTGCTCCCTATTTCAACCCTAACAGCTCTCACAGTGGGCAGCACATAGTAGGTGCTCAGGAAACACTGGTGGGAGAGCACATGGGTCTGCTCAGCACCTTCTTCTTTCCTCCAGCTCTCCCCATCATGAAATAAATCTGATAACGACACATGGACTTTGAGACCCTCTTCTATTACTTTCCATATGCTAATCCATCTATACCTCACAGCAGCCCTGGGGGTGGGTGCAATGAGGATGCTCATTTTAAAGAGGAAGAGACTGAGGTATAAAGAGGGTAAGTGACATAGGCACACTACAGGGGCTGGGGCTAAGTGATCAGAGCACTCAATCCCCAAAGGCAAGGTGGATGCAGTTACCATAAAAGACAGCAGAGTCAAAGCCGCAACCAGAATAGCCTGACTGGCAGAGACCTATGGTGCCTGCTGATCGTGGCTTTCCTAGAAGTGAAATAGATAAGAAGCCTGCCACATTTTTACTTGATCTGTGTTTGCAGAAGAGTTCTAGGTCAGGTGAGCAGAAGTCTAATCTGAATCATAAAAACAGAGTCACAGTCCCTCGTCAATTCCCAGACATAAGCCAGTTCACAGACACGGAGTCCCTTGTCTGAATGGGAAGCCAGGTCCCCTCCAGAAAGGACTCTGCTCCACTGCCAAAAATTTATACTGTCAATCTTTCTCCCAGCCTGCCCCCAAGGGAATACACAGCCTTTTACCAGGATGACTGAACAGGAGAAAAGGAACTAATGGCACCTGTGCAGGATCACTGGACACAGGCTCTGAACTGGCACTAGGATGAGACTACGGTCTAGCAGTCAGAATAGGCATTTTGGAGGTCAGGTGAATGTTGGTGCAAGTTCATGTCATGGTAGACCCATTGGGTCCCCAAATCAATCCTCTGGTTATATACAAAGCGGCAATGCTGAGATTCAAATTCAGGGCATCCACCATAGAGACTGGGATCTTACTCATGAAACATTCTGACACTAGAAACCAATTTAAAAATTCAAACACCTCCTGGGGCTAGCCAGAGTCTTCCAGTCATGTAAAATGGTTCTGTCAAGGATTTCCTCCCACCCCCTGCTGAGAGCCAGTTGCAAGGAGACTAGGGAAGGGCATTGGGTAAATTTGTTGCTAAAAGCTCTTCTGGATAAAGACATTTGGGAAAAGAAGAAAATAGAGTTCAGCAGAAGAGGTAAGAAAGTAAGTTTATGTTTGGCCAGGCACGGTGGCTCACGCCTGTAATCCCAGCACTTCGGAAGCCCGAGGCGGGCAGATCACGAGGTCAAGAGATCGGACTATCCTGGCCAACATGGTGAAGACCCGTCTCTACTAAAAATTCAAAAATTAGATGGGCATAATGGTGCATGCCTGCAGTCCCAGTTACTCAGGATCCTGAGGCAGGAGAATCATTTGAGCCCAGGAGGTGGAGGTTGCAGTGAGCGGAGATCATGCCACTGCACTGCAGCCTGGGCAACAGAGTAAGACTCTGTCTTAAAAAAATAAATAAAAATAAATAAATGCTATGCCCAGTATTTTCCATGTACTGTCTTATTATCTCAGTAAATCCCATATAACCTTCCTATGAAAGTGTATCTCATTTATCTCCATTTTATAGATGAGAAAACTGAGGACCCTGGAGTAGTATTAATTTTCCAAGACCGCATTGGTCATAAAGGGTACAGCAGGGACCCAAGCTCGACACTCTCAACCTCAAACATTTCCACAAGTGTAGACCAATGACTCTCAACTGGGTTGGTTTTGCTCACGTACCACTCCCTTGCTCCACAGCATTTGAAACCATTTGGAGACATCTGGGGTAGCCATAGCTGGGAGGGTAGAATGGCACCTAGAGGATGGAGACCACAGATGCTGCTAACCATCCTACAATACACAGGACAGCCCCTCCACCACCACCACGAATTGTCTGACCCCAAGTGTTGTGACTGTGCCAAAGCTGAGAAACCCAGGTTTCTCCTCAGCAAGAAGGAAAATCCCCGCAACGTGGATGCACCTCTACAGGAGCCCCAGGCTGAAAATAACCTTCCTCATCTGGTTTCAACACTGGATGCTTTTACCTGGTGCATCCATCAGGGACTTCAGGGACTCCAGTGAGTTATTACCCTTGAATGCTCAGTTCTGCCTGACAACCCAGAAATCTCTGCCAAGATGCCCGGTCTTGGGGAAGGCTCAGCAAGTGGTTGAGGTTGATAATCAAATACCTAGGAGAGACTTTTCTCTCCCTCCAGGAGGAGCTGTGGGTCAGACACACCCTGAGATCATTCACAGGCGGTCAATAAAGGCTTGGGGAGGGCCAGGTTTCCTAGGCCTTCTCAATGGGGTGGGGATTTGTGGATACACAAGAAGCCTGTGAAACTTCTGATATTGGCAGGAAATCAATGCGCCCCACCCTCCACCCCCCACAACATCCCCACCATAAACACATGCCCTGCAGCAGGACTTGGCACTCAGGGGCTCCTGGGGTCCCGATTTATCTGCTAAAACATCCTCTAGCCACCACCGAATAAAGCAACCCCTTGCCACCCAACCACAAGAGCACAGCCTGGGAGCCACTCCAAGGAACACCAAGTCACATTAAAACCTCAGCCATCCAGAGCACCAGGCCTGGTGATGAGAAAGAACATTTTATCCTTAAAAGCATCTGAATGCCCATGCTGCTTCTTGCAGAGAAAAGTCCAAAATAATCTCCTATTAAAGAACGAGGATGGTTTTGACATTTTTACCAAGCTAATGGTCTACGCAGACAAAATCTCATAAAAGGGCACTCTGTTCTTCTTGATACACTCAGACATGGCCTGTGAGTGAAGAAACGGGCTCTCCTCATGAAAGAAATCACTGCTGATCCTCACACCAGCCTGACACTGCTTCATGGGTTCTTCAAAGAGAGTATTCCCATAGAGACTAAAAGGGAAGAGGAATGTGTCTGGCGGGCATTGTGGGCAGCAGTGGGCTTTGGGCCAAATTTTAAGTTTGAAAATCAAGATTCCCTCTTTTCGAGGGGCCGCCGGACTGAGCAGATACAGACAACGTGAAAAAAGGGTGCCATGTTCAGATTCAGGAAACAAAGATGGTTCCTGGTCAGTTCCTCCGTCATCCTTCAGGTCATGCGATTCCCATTTCCCTCTGTGGACCAAACAGTTCAGTGGGTTTCTGCCTTTTAAATATTTCATTATCAACATATCATCCTTTTAGCCTCCAGAAAGTATTTTAACATGAAGATTCTGGCTTAAGACTCTTGTGGGTCTGTCTCTCTCTCTCTCTTTTCCTTGAAACAGAGTCTCACTTTGTCACCCAGGCTGGAGTGCAGTGGCATGATCACAGCTCACTGCCGCCCGACCTTCCAGGCTCTAGCAATCCTCCCACCTCAGCTTCCCAATTACTTGGGAATACAGGCACACACCACCATACCTGGCTTTTTTTTTTTTTAGTTGATATGAGGCTTCACCACGTTGCCCAGGCTGGTCTTAAACTCCTGGGCTCAAGCAATCCTCCCCCTTCGGCCTCTCAAAGTGCTGGGATTATTGGCTTGAGCCACCATGCCCAGCCAAGAACCTTGTCTCTTGTGATGCACCCCAGAACAAAACATCACTGCAAAAACACACCAAGGCATGAGTTTTCGTCCTAAGTCCCATTTATCCACCATACACTATGTGTCAGGCACAACGCTATGTGCTTCTATGGACGAGCTTCCCTTAGTCTCAGCAGTAACAACCCCAGGCAATGGGGCCCGTTGACAGATCCATTTACCACTGAAAACAGTAAGGCTCAGAGAGGGTAAGTGGCTTGTGCCATGTCAGCCAGCTAAGGAGGGGCAGAACCAGGATGCAAACCCCAGTCGCCTGGCTCCAGACTCGCGTTCCCAAGGTCCCACTACGTTTGGTCACTCCACTGCATTCTAGTATCCTGGTCTTTGGCAGAGTCCACGTAAAAGAAGGAGGTAGAGGGAATGAGAGGGACCTCACGCAATAAAGTTTCCCGGCGTTACACTGCCACCGTAATTGTGTCCCCGACCAGGACCTCTCCCTTCTCATCCTTTCCGTGATCGGCCCTGGAAAACCTTCCAGAGAACTGTCCTGCTTCTCCCGGGATCTCAGAGAAAATTCACCTGAGTTCAGTGTCCAGGTGACCCAAGCTCTGAATGCGGTAACGTGCACGGGGAGATGAGGATGTCACCATGAGCAAGCCTCCCAGACAGCATCCAGGAGCAGCCCCAAGACTGGGCAGTGGGGCTCTGATGCAGCCCACGGCGAGAAGGGCTGCCCGTGCTGCCTAAATGGGTTCAGAATGAAGGCCTCCCTCCCAACTTCAAACCGGGGCAGGCCACGGAGCCTCCCGCCGCCCCTACCCCGCGTCCCCGACACCCCCGCGTCCCCGGCACTCTTGGACCCCCGCGCCCGCGTCACTTACTCCTCTGCCGTCGCCACCTGTCTGGGTGCCGGTCTCCTCCCTGCCCAGCCGGGGCGCGTCCTCCCCGTCCTCGCAGTCCTCGGGCTGTGCGCTTCCCCCTCCAGCAACAGCCGCAGCCTCTTCTCTTCAGAAGGGACGTCGTCTTCCTCCCTCCTGGGCCGGCCATCCCTGCCTCGGGGCTTGCCAGTGGCTTCGGAGCTGCCGGAAGGGCTGGCCGTGGCTCCGGGGGCTCTGCCCGCACTTGGGGAAGAAGAAGGACCCGGAGCAAGCGGCCTCTCGGTGGAGCTGGGGCGTCTGAGCGCGGGCTCCGAGGGTCCGCGCGGCGCGGAGCTGGGCATCGGGGCCGGCGCGGGCTCCTCCGCGGGCCGCCCCTGGCCGTCTGGCGCCCTCTGCTGGCCGCTCGCGCGCACCCCCGCCACGCCAGGCCCGGGCCTGCGCGGCTCTCACCTGTCCTGGCCCAGGAGGTCGCTGTCCCTTGCCCGTGGCCAGGCCCGCTCTGGCCAGGCCCTACACCTCCTCCCCACCCCAGCCAGGTTGCGCCCCGATGGACTTCCTGCCCAAGGAGGAGAGAAGAGAAGGGACGCCACGAGAGGGTGGACATCGGCCACTGCCACCTTGTCTTTGCTCTTACCCTGTGTCTTGCATGGTTTGGAGGTGATGGGAAAACCGAGGCTGCTCAAAACTCTTGGAGAATACCGCCTGCAGGATGACGTGAATGCACCTTCGCATTGCCTACCAACAGATCTTTTTTGAGCATCACTGTGGACCAGGTGTGGTGATGGGGGAGGGGATATTGTGGTGAACATGACAGGCATTGCCTTCACCCAGTGGGGCTCAGCGCTGGGTGAGAAGGTATTGAGAATGGACATTGTCAATTGGGCCAAAGGAGGCCAAGGAGAAGTGCTGGGGGCATGGGAAATGAAAAAGACAGGAGGCTCAGCAGGTCTTGGAGCTGGGAGAGTGACAGCAGCAGCGGCTGTTCCAAAGGAAGCAAAAGCTGAGAGAGGTCTCAAAGAGTTGTTCTCAGCCCAGTGGAGGGTGTTCAGCCAGAGGGAACAGCGTGTGCAAAAGCCCAGAGGCTGGGAAAGAAGCAGAAAGAGGACTGTGGGGCTGGAGCGTGGTGGGCAAAGTGAGAGAGGTGTGGTGGGCGGACAGATTGCCTGGGACCCAGCCGTGCAGGGGCAGAGGAGATAGGGGATCCTTGCAGGCCCCCAGCCGGAGCTGAGGCACAGAGACAATGCAGGTGGGCAAAGGGAGGAGACGTGGAGAAATATTTTGGAGGCATGCCCTGATGAATGAGCCCAGGATGCACCCTTAGTGTCAGTGTGGAATTCCTTCCTTGGCTGTGTGATGAGCTGAACCCGAGGGTATTTTCCGGACAACGAAGTGCTACACCCAGAGTCCAGGACAGGCTAAGTGAGCACCAGCAGCTCCTGGCCCACCTCAAAAGCAGGAGAGACAGGGGAGACTGGGGAGGCCGGGGCGGAAGGGGAAGCCAGGAAGTCAGGAGAGGCCAGGGAAGCAGAGGAGGCCAGGGAGGCAGCAGAGGCAGGAGAGGCTGGGGAGGCTGTGTCCTTTCCATGATACTGCCCAGGATCCTAGGCCCCTGTACTCCCTGAGCTTCCCCACCCCAAGTGCTGGAACCATGATGCACAATGGTCTCCCCACTAAACTCCTGATGGCAGCCCCTACCCTGCTGTGCTCCCTATTTCAACCCTAACAGCTCTCACAGTGGGCAGCACATAGTAGGTGCTCAGGAAACACTGGTGGGAGAGCACGTGGGTCTGCTCAGCACCTTCCTCTCTCCTCCAGCTCTCCCCTGTCACGAAATAATTCTGATAACGACACATGGACTTTGAGACCCTCTTCTATTACTTTCCATATGCTAATCCATCTATACCTCACAGCAGCCCTGGGGGTGGGTGCAATGAGGATGCTCATTTTAAAGAGGAAGAGACTGAGGTATAAAGAGGGTAAGTGACATAGGCACACTGCAGGGGCTGGGGCTAAGTGATCAGAGCACTCAATCCCCAAAGGCAAGGTGGATGCAGTTACTATAAAAGACAGCAGAGTCAAAGCTGCAACCAGAATAGCCTGACTGGCAGAGTCCTATGGTGCCTGCTGATCGTGGCTTTCCTAGAAGTGAAATAGATAAGAAGCCTGCCACATTTTTACTTGATCTGTGTTTGCAGAAGAGTTCTAGGTCAGGTGAGCAGAAGTCTAATCTGAATCATAAAAACAGAGTCACAGTCTCCCGTCAATTCCCAGACATAAGCCAGTTCACAGACACGGAGTCCCTTGTCTGAATGGGAAGCCAGGTCCCCTCCAGAAAGGACTCTGCTCCACTGCCAAAAATTTATACTGTCAATCTTTCTCCCAGCCTGCCCCCACGGTAATACACAGCCTTTTACCAGGATGACTGAACAGGAGAAAAGGAAGTAATGGGACCTGTGCAGGATCACTGGACACAGGCTCTGAGCTGGCACTAGGATGAGACTAGGGCCCATCAGTCAGAATAGGCATTTTGGAGGTCAGGGGAATGTTGATGCAAGTTCATGTCATGGTAGATCCATTGGGTCCCCAAATCCATCCTCTGGTTATATACAAAGTGGCCATATTGAGATTTAAATTCAGGGCATCCAACATAGAGGCTGTGCTCTTACTCATGAAACATTCTGACACTAGTAACCAATTTAAAAATTCAAACACCTCCTGCGGCTTCCGAGAGTCCTCTAAACAGTCATTTAAATTGGTTCTGTGAAGGATTTCCTCCTACCCACCCGCCCCCCCCCCACCCCCCAGCTGAGAGCCAGTTGCAAGGAGAGACTAGGGAAGGCCATTGGGTAACTTTGTTGCTAAAAGCTCTTCTGGATAAATAAGAGCTTTATGCAGGAAAAAGAAGCAAAATAGAGTTCAGCAGAAGTTGAGAAAAGAAGCAAATAGAGTTCAGCAGAAGAGGTAAGAAAGTAAGTTTATGTTTGACCAGGCACGGTGGCTCACGCCTGTAATCCTAGCACTCTGGGAAGCCAAGGCGGGCAGATCACGAGGTCAAGAGATCGCACCATCCTGGCCAACACGGTGAAGCCCATTCTGTACTAAAAATTCAAAAATTAGCTGGCCATGATGGCAAACGCCTGTAGTCCCAGCTACTCGGGAGCCTGAGGCAGGAGAATCACTTGAACGCAGGAGGCAGAGGTTGCAGTGGGCCGAGATCATGCCACTGCATTCCAACCCGGTGACAGAACAAGACACTATCTCATAAAACAAGACAAAACAAACAAAAAAAAGTAAGCTTATTTTTAAGCCTGAACAAGTGTAGTGGTTTAGAGGTTCTGCAAACACGGCCCCAATCAGGCTACAAGATGCTGTGGCAGCAACATTTACACCCAGTCACTCCTGGCCGGCTAAGCCACTTTTCAAAACACCCTTGCACGGCTGTGCAGAGCGGCTGGCTCCACTGGCAGCCGGCAGAGTCATAACTCACACTCACCACTGCCCTCAAACCCCTGCGGTAAGCACTTTGTTTTTTTGAGACGGAGTCTTGCTCTGTCATCCAGGCTGGAGTGCAGTGGCACAATCTCGGCTCACTGCAAGCCCCGCCTGCTGGGTTCATGCCATTCTCCTGCCTCAGCCTCCCAAGTAGCTGCGTCTACAGGCGACCGCCACCATGCCCGGCCAATTTTTTGTATTTTTAGTAGAGACGGGGTTTCACCGTGTTAGCCAGGATGGTCTCAATCTCCTGACTTTGTGATCTGCCTGCCTCGGCCTGCCAAAGTGCTGGGATTACAGACGTGAGCCACCGCGCCCGGCCTGGTAAGCACTTTTAATCCATGCAACAGGAGTAAACATTTGCTGCAGAGCGGCAATGTGCAGGGAGGAACATGCTTCCACTCAGGCTCAGAAAGCAAAACCTCCTGGCTGTTTGCATCTATGCAAGAGCTCGAAGGAAAAGCCCTCTGTGTGGCTGCCAGCCTCACACATTCCCGCCAAAGGGTGAATTTCTCTTTCCATGTTAATCTATGGTCTGACGTGCCATCTGTCAACCACCACACCATTCTCTGTTGCCATTTCAAAGCATCTTTGCCCTGTTAATGGTCACCAGCCCTGCCCTGCAAGCCCCCAGGTGACATTGAACTTAAATGAGAGAGAAAACAGGTTTCGGGGTGGATTTCAGTTCAGCATCTTGGAGTCTCTGTGTGGACATGAAATCTGTCTCCCCAACTGTGGGCTGCTTCTTTGTTTGTCATCTGGTTTCGTTCTTCGGGACTTGGGCACCTTTGCAATTTGTCAGGAAGCTGCACCGCCCTTCCAACAAAAGCAAGGAATAGGAACAGAAGCCCAAGGCTTCAGATCAAGGTGCAACTTAAAGCAGCCTCAGTGTAAAAGCAAACAAGAGTCAGAGGGATGCCTAAGGCAGAGTCTAGTCCCCAGGGCAGCAATAAGGCAAAGAGAAAGAGAGAGAGAGACACAGACAGAAAGACAGAGAGAGATGGGAGGAGACATGAGGCGCCCAGGCCTCTGCACAAAATCCCTACAAGAGGGGCCTCCTAAAAATGCAGGAGGCTGAGGTGGGTGCACACAGAAGTTCAAGACTAGCCTGGGCAACATAGCGAGACCGTGTCTTTACAAAAAATACAAAAATTAGCCGGGTGTGGTGGTGTATGTCTGTGGTCCCAGTTACCCAGGAGGCTGAGGTGGGAGGATGGCTTAAGCCCAGGAGGTAGATCTGCAGCGAGCTGAGATAGCACCACTGCACTCCAGCCTGGGCAGCAGAGTGGGTCTTCATCTCAAAAAAATTTTTAAAAATTTTTAAAAAGAATCACCCTGGCTACTTGAATGGGTAATAAGAAGGTAAGAGCAGAAGCAAGCAGACCAGCAGGGAGATTCTGCAGGTGGGAGTCCATAGTGGCTCAGACCAGGTTGGCGCTGAAGACTGCCTGAATTCTGTATATATTTTGATGATGAAGCAACTCACCGACTCTTGAAGAGTGGGCTCTAGGAGACTGTATTTTTAACAAGCTCTCAGGGGATTCTAATGCAGGCTGAAGTCGAAGAACTGGTTTAGGTGAAGCTTCTGTTTCATCCTTGGGGAAGTACTTACTGACTTTCCTCTAAGCCACTTCAAAAGAGGTGCTAGACAAGATGTGCTCCAATGTCTGAACATGTGTGCACAGCTCTAGAGCCAACCTCAGGACACTGAGTCAAAGGTTAGGAGTACAACAGTGAACAACCACTGTCCTCTTTTCAATGAGCTTTGCATTTAATGAGAGAAATAAAAAGCAAAAAAAAAAAATCATTTTCAACTCAGAATGGTAGGAGTTATGGTGACAGTATGCCTGCCGCAATGGGAGCAAATAGAAGGGGCACCCGATTGGCCAGGTGCAGTTGTTCATGCCTGTTATCCGAGAACTTTGGGAGGCCAAGGTGGGTGGATCACTTGAGGCCAGGAGTTCGAAAACTGTCTGGCCAAAACATGGTGAAATCCTGTCTTTACTAAAAATACAAAAAAATTAGCCAGATGTGGTGGCGGGCACCTGTAATTCCAGATTCTCAGAAGGCTGAGGTGGGAGAATTGCTTGAACCCGGGAGGCAGAGATTGCAGTGAGCAAAGATCGCGCCACTGCACTCCAGCCTGCATGGTCAGAGCGAGACTCCGTCAAAAAATAAAAAATAAATAAAATAAAAGCCCAGAGGTGGGTGGGCATGCAATCTCTATCAGGTGGTGAGAAATCATTCTCCACTCCAGGACTCCTCAGTTGAAGACTAGAAAATGGTAGGAACTAGCCAGGTCGATAGGAGAGGTGTGGAAGATCATTCCCAGCAGAGGGAAGAGCATGTGCAAAAATCGAGACGTGAGAGGGTGAGGAGCTGAGAGATGTTCATATAATTATAAAAAGTGACTAATATAGAGGTAAGTTGGAGCCAAATCTTAAAGGCTCTTTGTCGTGTTTATCCTGTAGACAAAGGGAGACAGTAGATGTTTTTAGGCAGGGGAGTAATCATCCACTTTGTGCTATAAAAAGAGCAGTCTGGCTGGAGGAGAGTGGGAGGTGAGTAGACCAGGTAGGAGGCTGCAATACGCCAAGTGAGACAAGATGTTTGGCTGGACCAAGGCTGTGGCAGTGAGGATGGAGAGGAGACGGTAGACTAACTTGACTGAGAAAGAGGGAGGAATGAAGGAGGAGGCGCAGGTGTTTTGGAAGCTGGGTGGATGGTGGTGTGAATCTGACGTGGTGAGCCCAGGCAGAAGAGGAAATCAGGAGAGGCAAGGTAAGATGAGGTCAATGCAAGACAGACAGCCAAGTGGAGATAACAACTGGGCAGTTGAATTCATCAGCCTGGAATTATACAGAGAGTTCTGGAATGGAAATAAAGAGGAAAGGACTTTGGGAATAGGTGAATCCTCCCAGAATAATGTGTAGAGAAAGGAGAATAGAACACAGGGGACAGAAAAAGGGAAGAGATTTGTTATTAAAACCAACCGTCCATCAGACATCTTCCAATAAAACCCTTGTTAGAGGTTTCCTCAGTGTGAGTTATTCAGGACCAGAGCTAAAGACCATATTCCCAATAAAATCACTGCTGGGAAGGTCTTCATGAAAACATTTCATGCTGCTTTTAAAACAACAACAACAAAAAGGCTTTAGCTACCGCACAGACCCTGGAGCAATTTTTCGGCAAGAGTCTCTCAAACACGAATCTGATCTGACTCAAGGAGGTGTCATATCAAGTGAAAAAATCCAATTCCAATGTCCATAAGAGCCTTTCTGCCAGGTACAAGACCCTAATCCAGTTGAAGTGATTTTCTATTGATTAATAGTCTGGGAATACACAGGTTGTTGGTTTTTGAGATTTCCCTCCCTGTGCCTTCATGCCAGCTATGAAAGAGTTAAAAGGCTCCTAACTGTCAAAATAAAAACGACACCTGGTCACAGAGGAAACAGATTATAGGTCAATCACATTGATGACTTTTTAAATATGAGAAGCCATTAAAGTTACTGAATGAGCAAATCTGTTTGCATAAGCAGATTTTTATAGGCTACTGGGAATAAAGGTTTTCCTAAGTGGGTGATTTGTACAACGATAGCCTTTGGGTCTCTGATGGAACAGCTCTGATGAGGAAATGTTCCTTTAATTATGTGGAAGGCCAATTACCACGTTATAGCCACATTGTTTTGCAGATTGCATATAATTTCACCATTTCCATAGCTTCAGCACTATAATTCCGGAGAAAATTCAGGCACCAAGGAAACACTTGAGACACACTATGCTGGAGACAAAGATGTTTTAGCGAATTCAATTTAAGCTTCAACATTAAAGTTATTTTGTTGAATAAAACATAATGCAATAATGAGCTTGTGTATGTCAACTCTATAGTGCAGGTAATAATAGCTAGAGAGAGCATGTCCCGTCTCCTCTTTTTAATGCTCATTCGAGTAATACATAATGCTATAGAGAGAACCTTTCTCTAATATGTGCTTCATCTCAGGCTAAGCGTGTTTTGGGCAACTGTGCTTCATGAAAAAAAAAAAAAAATAAGATCTAATTTGGGAGCCATTCACAAAAGTGTTACCACTTGATGTTTATTTATACTCTGAGATTTCTTATTCCCAATGCCTACCAGGAATGGACTTTCTGGAGAAGCTCAGATTACTCACTCCTTATGAGAGGTGACAGCATGTTGGCAGCCCTCACAGCCCTCGCTCGTGCTCGGTGCCTCCTCTGCCTGGGCTCCCACTTTGGCGGCACTTGAGGAGCCCTTCAGCCCGCGGCTGCACGGTGGGAGCCCCTTTCTGGGCTGGCCAAGGTCGGAGCTGGCTGCCTCAGCTTGCAGGGAGGTGTGGAGAGAGAGACGTGAGCCGGAACCGGGGCTACGCGCGCTGCTTGCCTGCCGGCTGGAGCTCCAGGTGGGCATGGGCTTGGCGGACCCGCACTAGGAGCTGCCGGCCGGCCTTGCCGGCCCGGGCAGTGAAGGGCTTAGCACCTCGGCCAGCAGCTGCTCTGCTCAACTTCTCACCGGGCCTTAGATGGCTCCCCTCGGGGCAGGGCTCGGGACCTGCAGCACATCATTCCTTAGCCTCCCCCCTCCTTGGGATCCTGTGTGGCCCGAGCCTCCCCAAGGAGCACCGCCCCCTGCTCCATTGCACTCAGTCCCATCGACAACCCAAGGGCTGAAGAGTGTGGGCGCACGGAGAGGGACTGGCAGGCAGCTCCACCTGCGGCTCCTGTGCGGGATCCACTGGGTGTAGCCAGCTGTGCTCCTGAGTCTGATGGGGACTTGTAGAACCTTTATGTCTAGCTAAGGGAATGTAGATACACCAATCAGCACTCTGTACCTAGCTCAAGGTTTGTAAACACACCAATCAGCACCCTGTGTCTAGCTCAGGGTTTGTGAATGCAACAATTGACACTCTGTATCTAGCCATTATGGTGGGGACTTGGAGAACCTTTGTGTGGACACTCTGTATCTAGCTAATCTAGTGGGGTCGTGGGGAGCCTTTGTGTCTAGCTCAGGGATTGTAAACGCGCCAATCAGCGCCCTGTCAAAACAGACCACTCAGGCTCTCTTTAAAATGGACCAATCAGCAGGATGTGGGTGGGGCCAGGTAAGAGAATAAAAGCAGGCTGCCCGAGCCAGCAGTGGCAACCCGCTGGGGTCCCCTTCCACACTGTGGAAGCTTTGTTCTTTTGTTCTTTGCAATAAATCTTGTTGCTGCTCACTCTTTGCGTCCACACTGCCTTTATGAGCTGTAACACTCACTGAGAAGGTCTGCAGCTTCACTCCTGAAGCCAGCGAGACCATGAACCCACCGGGAGAAATGAACAACTACAGACGTGCAGCCTTAAGAGCTGTAACACTCACCGTGAAGGTCTGCAGCTTCACTCCTGAGCCAGCGAGACCACGAACCCCACCAGAAGGAAGAAACTTCGAACACATCTGAACATCAGAAGGAACAAACTCCAGACACGCCACCTTTAAGAACTGTAACACTCACCAGGATGGTCCGCGGCTTCATTCTTGAAGTCAGTGAGACCAAGAACCCACCAATTCTGGACACACTTATACACTTGGCACTGGGAGGTCTGTATGGAGCAAGTGAAGAAATCAGCAGAGTGAAGAAAGAGGGAGAACAACATGATGGGGAAAAGGCAAAGTTACTGCCATGTTGGTTTTGATTCTGCCACTCATGAGTGAGACCCATGACCTCCTCTCTCTAGGACTCTGTTGTTCTTATCTGTAGAGTGGAGGAATAGAAGGGCCTTTTAAAGTATTAACATTCCCTGACCTATCTGTAAAACACTTTCATTCAAACTGATGGGAATCTTGACTACTTTGCCAAGAGGACATAATAATCATCAAGCTGAATGCACCAAACAACATTGCCTGAAACTATCTAAGCAAAAACTGAGAAAGAAACGCAGGACAGACAAACCTCCTATGAGAGTAAGAACTCTTCAGCCCATGCTTAGTGTGTCAAAGACAATGCTGTGTTCACACCATTCCTCTTCCTCTACATGCAGAAAGACTACATTTCCCAGCCTCACTTGCAGTTAGTTTGGAACCATGTGACTGCATTTCCACCAATAGGAATGTAAGAAATCACTTCTGGGCCAAGGTTATCAAAGGCAAGTGTGAGCTATGTTCCCTCTCTTCCTATCCATATGGCTACAAGTGAAAAACTCTGAGATGGCAGAATTAAAAGATGGAAACCTCCAGAATCTCTGAATCTCCCCAAGGAGAACCCCTGCCCTGCACCAGACTATGCTATGGGAGCCAACCCACTGAGAGTTCAGGGTTTATTCGTCTCAGCAGCAGTCTATTGTTACACTGACTAACATCCTAAGGTTTGAGAGATCTAGCATATTGTTAATTGAAGCTAGATTTCAATTACACTGAGAACCCTATCTATTTAAAAATAAAAACTCTCCAAAAAAAAATAATAATCCACATTCCGTTTAACCACATGTGGCAAATTTGAAAAAAAAAAAAAAAAAAAGGCCACATATTAGGCCATAAAGGAGTCTCAACAAAATCCACTATACGATTGACATTGTCCAGACCACATTTTCCTGACCATAATGCAACAAAATTAGAAGTCAACAGCAAGAAGATAGCTAAACACAAGCGTACATTTGGAAAATTAAAAATATCATTTCATGAGTTAAATGAAAAATCAAAATAGAAATTACTAAACATTTACAACTGAATGAAAACACAACTTTATATATATATATATATATATATATATATATACATATATATATATTTGTGTGTGAGAGTCTTCCAACTCTGTTCTTCTTTTACGAGGCTTTTTGGGAAATTCTGGGTCTCCTGCAATTCCTCATACAGTTTTATGCTGTTTGTCAATTTCTGTGGCCGGGATGAACTTATCATAGTTCTCATAGTCCAGGGTTTGCATGTTGCTGTCTAGAGCCCGGATCTGCTGCACCATGTCCGTCTCACTGTCCATCAGCTGGGCCAGAGGGCACTCTCTAGGCAGCTTGTCTAGGTAAACTTCCGGGTCGAAGTGCGCCCCGTTCAGATCAGTGGGGTCCAGGGGGTCGGGCCCCGCGGGAAGTCCCACCGCCTCCCCTTCCGAGAGGCCGTTGTAAAGCTTTAGCATCCTGTACGCCTCCCGCCAATGCTCCGTGAGCCTCCCCCTCGGGCCCTTGTGGGGAGTCCCCAGGTCCACACCCGGGGCTCGGCCCAGTGACAGCTGCCGCCGCCATAGCTCCAACTGCAGCCCACGGGCCTAACTTTTTATAAATTTAAGTTGGATACATGAAGATACTTGGCTTTTGCTTTCATCACATCGTTGAGGAAAGAGGTGGTTGCTTATGGTACCACTGTTTTTACTGCAACCTGTAATGGATGAGAACCTCCCTGTTGCAGAGAGCAAAACACTGAACTAAATTGTGCTGTAACACAGCCCTGTGTTGGGGGATTGGGAGTGATCATGCAAACACTTGCAAATTTGCACAGTGACAGAGACAATCGTTTGGGCAGCTGTTCACTATATGAAAAGGCAATTGACCAAAAGTCAGTTATTGAGCTATCTCAATACTTTCATTTTATTTTAACTTTTGGCAGCAGGGTGCAATTAAAGGAGAGAAAGAAAACAAAGTGATAAGTGTAAGATAATGTACACACCTGTGTCAAAGAAAATGACAAGACAGGATGACTATTTGTCTCTTGGTTAGCTCCTTGGGCTCTATGTCTCCTTCCTCAGAGAACCTCGTTTTCCTTTGTCCAGATTTGTTAGGGTGGATTATCCAGGTGCGTGCTACCCCATGATGGAAGCCAAAGACTTCCCTGGAGCCACCTCCGGCTGCATCCTTTCCTGCACTGCCCACATGGACACAACTCAGCCTATTAGACTTCCTTTCAGAACTTTAGTCTTGAGCAAAGGGATTAAAGGGTGAAGTGACTGAAGGTATGTCCTTCCAAAGTGGTACGTGAGCTAATGGCTAAAGTTTGGCAAGCCCATCCAAGCACTTTTTTTCATAATTTTTATTTATTTATATTTTTGAGACAGAGTCTTGCTGTGTTGCCCAGGCTGGAGTGCAGTGGCGTGATCTCGGTTCACTGCAACCTCTGTCTCCCGGCTTCAAAGGAGTCTCCTGTCTCAGCCTCCCCAGTACCTGGGATTACAGGCATATGCCACCATGTCTGGTTAATTTTTTTTTTTTTTTTTTTTTGTATTTTTAGTAGAGACAGGGTTTCACCATGTTGGCCAGGCTGGTCTCGAACTCCTGACCTTGTGATTCACGTGCCTCAGCCTCCCAAAGGGCTGGGATTACAGGGGTGAGCCACCGTGCCCAGCTTCAAGAAGTTTTAAGCAGAACTCAGAGGTCTTAACCACAGGCACATCGGAGGAGCATTTTTGAAACACTTTCCAGCTTCCTCAATAGGAATGGAAGCCAAACTCCGAATTGATGACTCCTTTGAGGAAGTCGAGAGCTGTAAGGAAAGCCAGGAACAGGGGCAAGGGAGAGATGCGTCCCGAATGATCCTGTGCCAATTCTTTCTGGAATCCTCGATGTGATCTCAGCTGTCGTTTCTATACTTGACACAGTGATTGTGGCACCCACTTGTCTAGCTGTGGTCTACAAGGAACCCCCAAAGCGAAGGGCACAGTCAGCAGGGGCATCCGCCTGAGTGATGAGGATTTGAGAGAGCAGGTTGGTTGCAGGGAGAGGACTGTCCAAATGCCATGTGTCTGGACTTAGACTGCCTGGTTCAAACTGGACTTCACCCTTTTTTGACTTCGTGATCTGGTACAACCTACATGAAAATCCGTTGCGCCTTTTCTAGTCTGTAAAATCATCATGAAATGTGCACTAATAACGTGGAGACTATGCAGATGAAATGAAACAAGCTGCATAGAGAACAGAGCTCAGAGCCTGGCCTTTAGGAAGCCCTCAGTAAGGGTTCATGATGCCATGGTGTCTGTCGTCATCCTCTTTATCCTCATCATCACCTTCACAATCTTTTTGTTGTTCTTAGGGAATAGTTTAGAGGGACTGATTCCCTGCTATCATGGGTGAGATGTCTATGAAAAGGACAACCAGTGGGGGAGGAAAGCAAAATTTTGAATAAGATTTCTGAGACCCCCACCACAACCAAGAACAGAAACTCCACAGTCTGCTGAGCAGAGAGTTGCATATTGGTGTCCTCACATCTGCCCACCGCACTCCCCTGTTTGTCCTGAGGATGAGGAAACAAACAAGGCCCCCGACCGTCCCTCAGCACTCACTTGAAGGGGTGGCCTGCCTCTCCACACCTGTGGGTATTTCTAGTCTGGTGGGACGAGAGACTGAGAAAAGAAATAAGACAGAGAGACAAAGTATGGAGAAACAACAGTGGGCCGAGGGGACCCGCGCTCAGCATACCAAGGACCTGCATCGGCACAGGCCTCTGAGTTCCCTCAGTTTTTATTGATTATTATTTTTATTATTTTAGCAAAAAGGAATGTAGCAGGAGGGCAGGGTGATAATAAGGAGAAGGTCAGCAACGAACATGTGAGCAATAGAATCTATGTCATAAGGAAGTTCACAGGAAGGTACTATGACTAGACGTGTGTGTAAGCCAGATTTATGTTTCTCTCCACCCAAACATCTCAGTGGAGTAAAGAATAACAAGGCAACTTTGCTGCAAACATGTCTAGCCTCCCACCATAGGGCGGTTTATCCCCCATCTCGGAATTGAACAAATGTACAATCGGGTTTTATACCGAGACATTCAGTTCCCAGGGGCAGGCAGGAGACAGCGGCCTTCCTCTCTCTCAACTGCTAGAGGCTTTCCTCTTTGACTAATCCACCTCAGCACAGACCCTTTACGGGAGTCGGGCTGGGGGACAGTCAGGTCTTTCTCATCCCACGAGGCCACTTTTCAGACTATCACATGGGGAGAAACCTTGGACAATACCCTGCTTTCAAATCCAGGGCTCCCTGCAGCTTTCCACAGTGCATTGTGCCCCTGGTTTATTGAGACTAGAGAATGGAGATGACTTTTACCAAGTATACTGCTTGGAAACATCATGTTAACAAGGCACGTCCTGCATGGCCCTAGATCCCTTAAACATTGATTTCATACAACACATTCTTTTGTGAGCTTCAGGTTGGGTCAAAGTGGTTGGTTCAAAATGACTGAGGCAAAGCTACAGATTAGCAACATCTCAGCAAAGCAATTGTTGAAAGTACAGGTCTTTTTCAAAATGGAGTCGCTTATGTCTTTCCTTTCTACATAGACACAGAGGGAGTCTGATCTCTCTTTTTTTTCCCTACACTCACTGAACTGCCCTTCCCCTCTGCTGAGCCATGACCACGGAGAACAGGTCCACTGTCCTCCCTGCTTGGTGCACCATGGAGGCTCAGACTCTGTCCTCAAGGCTGGCAAGAAGACAGGGTGAGACATGAGCCCCCTGATACAGGTGACGGGAGTGGAGCCCACAGGACTGCAACCTCACAGTGCAGGGCTGGAGGCAAAGACGTAGTATTTACTATTCTGTGGCCTGTGGGGCTCAAGGAAAAGAGCTCCTCATTAGCCAAAGTCGCCCAAGTTCCCCAATCTCTAAGGATTTCCTCATAATATTGCAAGAAGAAGAAGAGAAAAGTGAGTGTCCATAGAAGCATTGGGGCTCTTCCTCTAATCAGGAGAAAGCTGGTGCGTACTCTTCCCTTCTTTCTTTTCTTTTTAAATATCCAACTGCTTTAATTTTCATCTTTTATTATCGGAAAATGTACCACGTATAAATATTAAAAATTATAAATATATAATAGAACATATAGAATGGCCAGTATACACATTTACAATTTCCACTGTTTTTCAGTTTTCAGTTTAATGACATTCAGTACATTCACATTGTTTAGCAACGATCACCGCCATCATCTCTGGAACAGTTTTATCTTTCAAAATGGAAATTGCACCCATTCACCAAGCTCTCCATTCCTCTCTCTCGCCTACCCCTGGGGGCCACCTTTCTAGTTTGCAACTCTATGAGTTTAACTACTCTAGACAGTTCATAGAAAAGTGGAATCATACCGTGTTTATTTTTTTTTTGGTTTTGGAGAGAGAGTCTTTCTCTGTCACCCCGGCTGGAGTGCAGTGGCGTGATGTCGCCTCACTGCAACCTCCACATCGTGGGTTCAAGCGATTCTTGTGTCTCAGTCTCCCGAGTAGCTGGGATTACAGTCCTGCGCCACCATGCCCAGCTAATTTTTGTATTTTTAATAGAGACGAGCTTTCCATATTGGCCAGGCTGGTCTCGAACTCCTGACCTGAAGTGATCCGCCTGGCTCAGCCTCCCAAAGTGCTGGGGTTACAGGTGCGAGCTACCGAATCTGGGCCTGTTTATCCTTTTGGGATTTATTTATTTCGCTGACGATAATGTCTTCAAGGTTCATCCATGTTGCGGCCTGCGTCAGAAGTGCCTCTCTGTTTTTTTTTTTTTTTTTTTTTTGCTTTGTGTTTGTTCGTTTGACTTTGTTTTGTTTTGTGTTTCCATGGAGTCTCACTCTGTCGCACAGGCTGGAGTGCAGTGGCACAATCTGGGCTCACTGCAACCTCCGCTTCCCGGGTTCCAGCGATTCTTGTGCCTCAGCCTCCCGAGTAGCTGGGTCTATAGGCACACGCCACAACGCTCATCTCATCTTTTGCATTTTCAGTAGAGACAGGTTTCACCAAGATGGCCAGGCTGGTTTTGAATTCCTGACCTCAGGTGATCCACCCACCTCGGTCTTCCAGGACGCTGCGATTACAGGCGTGAGCCACCGCACCGGCCAGAAGTGCCTGCCTTTTGAAGGCTGAATAGTCTTCCATTGTATGAAGGAACTGCAGTGTGCCTTTTCATTCATCTGTCCACGAACCCTTGGGTTGCTTCCACATTTTGGCTGTTGTGAATAATGCTGCTATGAATATGGGTGTACACAAATCTGTCTTCCACTCCTGGCTTCTAATTCTTTTTGGTATGTACCCACAAATGCCACTGCGGGAACATCTGATCATTCTGTTTCTAATTTTTCCAGTACATGCCATAATATTTTCCCCGTTCCTTCACAGTTTTACATTCCCTCCGATCATATTCGAGCATTCCTACTTCCCTCTAGTCTCGCCAATGCCTGTTTGTTTATCATATCCATCCTAATGTTTGGTAACACATTCTTGGTTTGATTTGGGCTTCCCTATGATGAGTGATTTTGAACATCATTTTAGATGCTTATTGGCCATTGCTATACCTTCTTTAGGGACACGTCTACTCGAGTCTTCTGACCGTTGTTGATGAGATGCTTTGGGTTTCTTGTTGTTTAGTTCTAGCTGTTCTTTATATATGATGGATATCAACCTCTTTTTAGATATATGATTTGCAAATATTTTTCCTAATCCATGGGTTATCTTTTCACTCAGTTTGCAGTGTTTTTTGCTGCACAGAAGTGTCTGTCATTTAGCTGTAATCCAAGGAATGTAATTTTCTTTTGTTGCCTATGCTTTTGGTGTCATATTCCAGAGAACATTGCCCAATCTGATGTCATGAAAGCGTGGCCAATGTTTTCCTTTAGGCGTATGATACTTTTAGTGCTTGGGGTGAGGTCTTTGATCCAGTTTGTGTTAATTTTTGCACCTGGTGTGACATAGGGTCCACCTTCATTCTTCTGCATGTGGAAATCAAGTTTCTCCAACACCATTTCTTGAAAAGGCTGCTTTTCCACCAAAGAGCTTTCTTAGCACTCATGTGAAAAATCATTTGAACATATAGGTGGGAAGTTATTTCTGGGCTCCAAAAAAAACAAACAAACAACAACAGACAACAGATAAGGATACAGCATGGGCCAGGCGCGGTCTCTCACGCTTGTAATCCCAGCACTTTGGGAGGCCGAGACGGGCGGATCACCTGAGGTCAAGAGTTGAAGACCAGCCTGATCGACAGGAAGAAACCCCCGTCTCTACTAGAAATACAACATTAGCTGAGCGTGCTGGCGCATGCCTGTAATCCCAGCTACTCGGGAGGTGGAGGCAGGAGAATCGCTTGAACCCAGGAGGCAGAGGTTCCGGTGAGCCAATATTGCACCATCACACTTCAGCCTGGGCAACAAGAGCGAAACTCCATCTCAAAACAAAAAACAAAAAACAAAAAAACAGCATGATTTCAAGAGCAGAAAGAGAAGACCTTAAAAACCAGCACAATGAGAAAGTTAGGAAGTTTCTTACCAAACCATCTGGAATTATGCAAGAAATTCTTGTGAAGTAAAATTTTCATACTGTACTATCAAACACTAGAACTCACTTATTCCATCTTTCTGTATTTCGGGACCCAATTATCCACTTGTCTTCATTCCCCATCCCACCCCTTTTCGTCCTAGCGTCTGCTAACCTCCTTTATACTTTCCACCTTACTCAGATTCCTTTTGTGTGTAGGTGTACGATGGAGTCTCTTTCTGTTGCCCAGGTTGGAGTACACAGGCACAATCCGGGCTCATTGCAAGCTCCGCCTCCCGAGTTCAAGCGCTTCTTGGGCCTCAGCCCTCCGAATAGCTGAGACTACAGGCACGCGTCACCACGCCCGACTAATTGTTTGTTTTTTCCGTAGAGACGGGATTTCACCATGTTGGCCAAGCAGGTCTCGAACTCCTAGACTCAAGTGATCCGGGCGACTCGGCCTACCAGAGTGCTGGGATTAAAGGCCTGAGCCACCACACCTGGCCAAGGTTTCCTTTTTTCTTCCTACATAGAAGTGAGGACATGAAATATTTGTAATTCTGTGCCTGGCTTCTTTCATTTAATATACAGACCTGCAATCTCATCCATTTTGTCTGCAGCGGAGAGGAGTTTCTTCCTTTTTAGGCTGAATAATACTTCATTGGGTGTGTATACCACAGTTTCTTCATTGAAACACATTTCTAAAGAGCACATATTTTAAAAGACTCGGAATGTGAAACTTCAGGGATACTGTGCCCATTTTATTCTTTTCTATTTCCCATCTTATGTATATGCAAGTGTATAACAGAGCAGCAGTCAATGTGTGTATAAATCTATAACTTCAACAAATGTAAAATGTAAATGCTAAGTGGTGGCTGGGCGCGGTCACTCATGCCTGTAATCCCAGCACTTTGCGAGGCGGAAGCGGGCGGATCACCCGAGGTCCGGAGTTCAAGACCAGCCTGACCAATACGGAGAAACACTGTCTCTATTAACAATACAAAAAAAAAAAAAAATAGTCAGGCATGGTAGCGCATGCCTGTAATCCCAGCTACTTGGAAGGCTGAGACAGGAGAATTGCTTGAATATGGGAGGCAGAGGTTGCAGTGAGCCGAGACCGTGCCATTGAACTCCAGCCTGGGCAACAAGAGTGAGAATCTGACTCAAAAAAAAAAAGGAAAAGAAAGATATAGAAAATGCGAAATGGTAAGAAAAAACAGCATAATAAATATTTGTATGGTGTTGATGGACAATGCATTTGAAGATAATATTTGAAGAAATCATATTACAATTAATTTCTGTTCTAACTCATTGGAGCTGGATGCCTCTAAAAACTTCGTCATTGGAACCACCTCTGGTGTTTAAAAGAAAAAAAAAAAATCCACACACTCACACAGGTGCAAGGAAATCAGAATCTCAGGTATTGAGACCCAGGCCTCATCATCTGTAAGCTCCCCAGGTGATTTGACTCAAAGCCAAGTTTGAGGAACGGCGACATGGATCTCTCCACAGAACCTGCCTAAATAGATTCTCTAGAAGCAGTTTATAAAGAAATTCCACATGAACTGTGGAAGAGGATATGAGTTTGATGTACAGTATGTCCTCACTTAACATCTTTGAAAGTCTCTCGGAAAATTCAACTTGAAGCAAAATTATATATAGTGAAACCACTTATTTTTCATCAACAGTATAACTACACAACTTTGAACAACCAGTAGTGTTGGAGGACCTCCTGTACATTGTTTCCATAAAGTCAGTTTTCAGGGAATTCCAAAACGAAGTGAGGACTTCGTGTATATAAAAAGATGGTTGTGATTCCACCTGGATGACAGGCTTATTGCTCAGAAACTAAAAGAGGCCGCCTAGGTATAGAGGATTCTGTCATGAAGTTTCTGCTAAACCAAGGATCCCAGAATCCTCACCCATTCCAGTTAAAGGCATAATGAAGAAAGCAATATTCACAAAGGAAATGCGGAAAGGAATAAAAGCCATCAAGCCACAAGAAGAATGTGACTAAGGGGCAGGATTTGCAGATGTAGGGATTTAATGTGGTTGCCCTTTCTCACCCACACAAGAAAAAGGATGGAACAGATCATGAGATTCCACTGTTCTGCTGCGCAGCCTCCACAGGGCGCTTTGTATGTCCCTGTTTCTCAGGCTGTAGATGAAAAGGTTCAGCATGGGGGTGACCACAGCATACAACACTGACGCCACCACACCATTCCTGGGGAGTGGTGACAGAGCTGAAGCCAGGTACATGCCAATGCCTGTTCCTTAAAACCAGCAAACAACTGCTAGGTGAGAGCCACAGGTGGAGAAAGCTTTATACTTCCCATCTGACGATGAAATCCTTAGAATGGAGGGGCCAAATTTATAGTAAGACAAAAAGATCCCTGAAATGGGAAGAAAACCAAACACAGTACTATCGAAATATATGAATATGCTATTGATGACGCTGTCAGAACAGGCAAGGTTGAGAAGTTGAGAGGGGTCACAGACAAAATGAGAGATTTCCACAGTCTTGAAGATGGTGAATTGTAACACAATCCATCTGTGCAGCTGGGAATCCAACAGGCTAAGGAAAAAGGACACCAAAACGAACAAGACACAGAGGTGAGGATTCACGATGACTGGGTAGTGCAGAGGGCGACAGATGGCTACAAAGCCATCATAGGCCATCACAGTCAGGAGCATGCATTCTATACATGCAAAAAGGATCAAGAAAGACATCTGTGTCAGGCAGCCCGCGTGAGAGATGACTCTGCTATGCGACTGCATGTCCACAATCATCTTGGGAACCGTGGCCGAAGTGAACCCGATGTCAGCCCAGCACAGGTTGGAGAGGAAGAAGTACATGGGGGTGTGGAGGGGGGAGTCAGAGCTGACAGCCAGGATGCTGAGCAGGTTCCTCAGCACCATGACCAGATACATGGACAGGGACAGGGACAGCAAAGCGAGGACCGGCTGCAGTTCTGGATCCTCTGAATGTCCCAGGAGGAGGAATTATCAGACACCTGTGAGATTCCGTGGCTCTGTGTGTGTTGGACACCTTGAGAAGGAAAGAGGATTGCAAAATAAAAGATAAAAACCAGCCCTTAATGTTGGATGCAAGCAATTCACAAGGAACATCTTTACACTTGAAGACCATACACCACCAGCAATGTTTCTCAGTTGTGACAATTCCAAAAATCTCACAATTTTTACGTGATTTACTTTTTAGCTATACGAGGCTTTCTGTACATACTACTTTAGAGAAAATCCACGGAAGAATATTAGAAGACCAAAACGTCGTATATAACAAATCCATGATCTCAGTAAAATACGGCCTACTCTTTTCAGAAAAAATACAATGCAATGAAAATATCCTTCTCTCTTTCAGAAAAAGATCTCAGTCTAATTGAAAGAAATTAAGAAGCCGTGAAATACACTCTACTTTATTCTGACACCGTGCTACAACTTCCATTGATGTAGAATATGTAAAAGGACGACACGAGAGCTACGACCCCATTATCTGAAAACGAAATCGAACCTTATAGTTCTCAATGGGAACACCTTTTCACATGCCTGTTACTTTTCATATTTATTATCATCCTTCGGTTTTCTGACATCACTTCTTCATAAAAGTACATGCACACTCAAAAATGGGAGCTGGGATTCCAAATGAATTGAATCTGTAACTCTTGGCCCAGCAGCAAGGCTCACAACTGTAATCTCAGCACTTTGGGTGGCCGAGGCTGATGGATCACCTGAGATCACGAGTTCCAGACCAGCCTGGCCAACGTGGTGAAACCCCGTCTCTAGTGAAAATTTAAAAAAAATTAGCCAGGCGTGGTGGCGGGTAACCCTAGCTACTCGGGACGCTGAAGCAGGAGAATCCCTTAGAACATGGAAGGCAGAGATTGGACACCCTGTGATAGGATTTTTGATATCCTAGGGAGACATTGCTCCTGACAGTAGAGTGGGTATACACCCTGTGATATTATTTGTAATATCCTAGAAAGATATTGCTCCTAATATCACGGTCTCTCTACATCCTGTGATATTAATTGTAATATCCTACAGAGATATTACTCCTAATAATACAGTGGACGTACAACCTGTGATATTATTCATAATATATTACAGAGATACGACGTCTGATATCACAGTGAGTGTACACCATGTTTGTACACCCTGTGATCTTATTTGTAACAACTTTGAAAAATATTACAGCTAATATCAAAGTGGGTGTACACCCTGCGATGTTATTTGTTATCTACTAGGTAGATATTACTCCTAATATCACAGTGAGTGTACACCATGTGTGTACAGACTGTGAAATTACTCGTAATACCGTAGGAAGATATTACTCCTCATATCACAGTGGGTGTACACTGGGAGTGATTTTTTTTTCTATTATCCAGCGGGGGAAAGGATGATATTGCTTCCAATATCACAGAAGGTGTACACCCCCCTGTGATATTGTTCCTAATATCCAGGGAAGGAGAGGATGACATTATTCGCAATATCACTGGGGGTGTACCACCTCCCGTTGGGATATTGTTCTTAATATCTGGAGGTGGAGAGAATGATGTTACTCCCAATATCACAGGGGGTGTACACCACCCCTGTTTGTAAACGCCCCCTGTGATATTGTTCCAAATGGCCTGTGAAAGAGGAAACATGACTCCCATTATCGCGAGGGGTGTTCAGCCCTGATGATATTGTTTTCTAACATCCAGGGAAGGAGAGTATGCTATTACTCCCAATATCGCAGGGATTGTACAACCTTTTGTGTTTTTGTGCCCAATATCCGGGAAAAAATAGGACGATATTACTCCCAATATCAAAGTAATTGTACAGTACCCCTGTGATATTCTTCCTAATATCCAGAAAGGAAAAGAATGATATTACTCCCAACAGCGTAGGAAACGTATACCCGCGCTGTGCTATCTTTCCCAGTATCCAGCTGGGGAGAGGATCCTATTACTTCCAATGTCGCAGGGCGTGTACACCCCCTCTGTGATCTCGTTGCTAACATCCAGGTTTGGGGAGGACGACATTACTGCCAATATCGCAGGGGAAGCACACGCCCCCGTGACCTTGTTAGTCATTTCTTGGGTGGAGAGGATGATCTTACTCCCAATATCGCAGGAGGTGTACACACCCTTGTGAAAATCTTCCTATATTCAGAGGGAGAGAGGATGACATTACTCCCAGTACCGCAGGGGGTTTCCAGAGCCCTGTGATACTCTTGCTAATATCCACAGGGAGAGAGGATGATATGACTCCCAATATCACAGGGGGTGTACACAACCCTGTGATATTGTTCCTAACATCCAGAGCGAAAGAGGATGATATGACTCTCAATATCGCAGAGGGTGTACACCCCTCCTGTAATATTGTTCTGAATACCCTGGGAGGGAGAGGATAAGGTTACGTTGAATATCGCAGGGAATGTACAACCACCCCCTCTGATACCCTTCCTAATGTCCAGGGGAAGAGAGGAAAATTTCACTCCCAATATCACAGAGGCAGTACACCACACCTGTGATGTTGTTCCCAATATGCAAGGGGGGACCGGATGATACTACTCTCAATATCACAGGGCTGTTCACATCCCCAGTGACATTTTTTCCTAATATCTAGGGGAGAAACAATTCTATGACAGCAAAGGTCGCAGGGTCTGTACATCCCTTCCTGATATTGTTCCTAATATCCAGGGGGGAAGAGGATGATATCAAATATGAAAGGGGGTGTCCATCCCCAACCCCTACGATATTGTTCTTAATAATCATGAGGGGAGACGATGATATTACTCCAAATATCGCAGGGATTGTTCACAACCCCCTGTGATATTGATTCTGATATCCAGGGGGGGAGAAAATCATATTACTGCCAATATTGTAGGTGGTGTATACCCCACCTGAAATATGGCACCGAATATCCAAAGAGGGAGAGGATGGTATTCATACCAATATCAAAGTGTGTGTACACGCCCCTTGTGATATGGTTTTTAATATCCAGTGGGCGGGAGGATGATATTAGTCCCAACATCCCAGAGGCTGTACACTACCCCTGTGATATTGACCCTAACTTCCAGAGGGGAGAGGGTGGTATCACTCCCAGTATCTCAGAAGTTGTACATCCCCCGTGATATTGTTCGTCATATCCAGGCAGGCGCAGGATGACATTCCATTGAATTTCGCGACAGGCGTACACGCACAGTGTGATATTGTTCCTAATATCCAAGAAGGGAGAGGATGATATTACTCCCAATAAATCAGTGGGTGTACATCACCCCTGTGTTATTGTCTGTAATATCCAGGGCCAGGGGAGTGGGGGAGAGGATAATATTCCCTCAAATTTAGCAGGTGATTTGACGCCCCTTGTGGTGTTGTTTTAAATATCCAGCGGGGAAGACAATAGTACTGTTTTGGATAGTCCGATTCATCCGCTCCACCTTTCCGGAACTCTGAGGCCGGGAGGCGGCATGCAGTTTCCCTGTGATCCCCAATACCTTTGCCGTCTTCTGTACCAAGGCAGCCAAAAATGCAGGCCCATTGTCTGAGTCGATCCGTAAGGGCGGTCGAAATCTAGGAATCACATCTCGAAGAAGCACAGGGGTTACTTCACGAACTTTCTCAGTTCGTGTGGGATAGGCCTCCACCCACCCAGAGTAGGTACGCCCAAGAACTTGTTACCTCCACACTTTGGCGTCTCTGTGAAGTCCACCTGGAGACCTTCAAAGGGGGCTGCTCCATAAGCTCGTATGCCGGGCGGAACAGCTGGACCTTGCCTCGCATCATGTTGTCGGCAGGTAACACACCGCTGCCTCACCGTTTTGGCAAGAGCTGACAAAGGCGAGATGTAGAAATACCGGCCTAACAACTTTTCCAGTGACTCCTGACCCAGATGGGTGGTTTCTTGCACAGCCAGTACAACTGCAGCTCCTAGCAGCTGTGGCACAGCTTCTCTCCCATCTGGTAACCGAATCCATCCTTCCTCCATCACTTGTCCTTCCCTCTACCTGGAGAAAGTCCTTTTCTTCTTTAGAAGAAGCAGGTCCAAAATCAGGTGCTTGAGGGAGCACTGATGCCCAGAAGGGGGCAGATGCTGCTTTTCGAGCCTCTGAGTCAGCGCCGGAATTCCCCAAACCCAGCAAGGTGGAAGCTCGCTGGTGTCCTTTGCAATGCCTAACTGCCACCTTGTGGGGTCTCCATACTGCTTCTAATCATTGCAAGATTTCTTGTTGATATTTTCTGTCTTTTCCCCCAGAGTTCAATAGGCCCTTTTCTTTCTATCACGCTTCATGCACTTGAAGGGTTAAAAAGACATACCGAGAATCAGTGTAAATGTTGACAGTCTCATCCTCACTGAGTTCTAAGGCACGAATGAAAGCAATGAGTTCAGCTTTCTGGGCTGAAGTGGCCTGGGGCAATGATCTGGCTTCAACAACAGTGTCCAGGGTTACCACTGCATACCCTGCACCTCTCTCTCCTTGGGGGTGGAAGAAGCTGCTCCCATCCACGTATAGTTCCCAGTCTTCTGATGCCCAAGGCTGGTCCCAGAGGTCAGGTCTGCAAGAGTCAATTGAGTCCAACACTTCTACACAATCAGGTTCCACAGGGCTCTCTGATACAGGGAGCAAGGTGGCGGGGTGTAGGGTGTTACAAACTTCAATGGGTATACGGGGATTTTCACAGAGCAAAGTTTGGTACTTGGTGAGTCTGGCATTCGTTAGCCAATGTTGTCCTTTAGTATTGATTAAAGTCACCACAGCACGGGAGGCCTTTATGTTCAGGTTTTGCCCCAGAGTCAGCTTATTTGCTTCTTGTACTGGCAGGGCAGTTGCTGCCAAGGCCCTCGAACAGGGTGGCCATCCTTTAGAGATCCCATCTAGTTGTTTAGAGAGGTAGGCCACCGGCCTCAGCCAGGGCCCCACAGTTTGGGTTCAAAGTCCAGCTGCCATCTTTTCTCTCTCTGATGCATGCAATGGAAAAGGCTTTGTCAGATCGGGTAGCCCCAGGGCTGGGGCTGCCAGAAGATTTTCCTTTAACTCTTGAAAGACTTGCCTTTGTTGGGATCCGCATTCCAAGATACCCGGTCCCCGCCCCCTTTGTGACCTCATACAAAGGCTTGGCTAATACTGCAAAGTTTGGGATCCACAGTCTACAAAACCCCACAGCTCCTAAGAATTCTCTCACCTGCCTTCTGCTCTAAGGCTCCGCTAGATGGGAAATGACCTGCTTTCTTTCTGATCCCGGGCTGCGTTCTGACCCCGGTCGGATAGTAAATCCCAAGTAACGTACCTGCTGTCGGCAGATGTGTGCTTTCTTCTTGGACACCATATACCCACAGTCCTCCAGGTGCCAGTGTAGGGCATCTGTTCCCTTGGCACACCCGACTGCCGTGGGGTGTCCCAGTAGAAGGTCATCAACCTACTGGAGCAACACGCAGCCTAGGTCTCTGCTGGGAAACTTCTGGAGGTCTCGAGCCAACGACTTCCAGAGGATGGTGGGGGAGTTCTTGAACCCTTGGGGAAGCCCTGTCCAAGTGTACTGAGTAGTGACACCTGACTCTGGATCTTCCCACTGAAAGGCAAACAGCTTCTGCCTCTCAGGGGCTAATCTGATAGGAAAGAAAGCGTCTTTCAGGTCCAAGCAGGTGAAGCAGCTGTCCTCAGCTGCCAGCAACCCCGACAATGTGGATGGGTTAGGTACTGTTGGATGGAAAGTCAGTGTAGCTTGAATAAGCAAGCGCAAATCCTGTACTGGCCAGTAGTCCTTGGACCGTGGCTTGGGAACAGGCAGGAGGGGAGTGTTCCATGGAGACTGACAAGGAACAATCATTCCAAAAGTTCTTAGGTGCTTGAGACGGACCTGGATACCTTGAATAGCTTCTCTGGTGACCGGGTCCTGTTTTTGCCTAGGCGGCTGGGCCCCAGTCTTAACTGGCCAATCCCGGAGGGTTGTCTTCCGCCTGTACTCTTGGCCACCGCTTAGCCAGAGCTGGTCTTCTCTCTTGGCCCGGCTCCGTTCAGAAAAGTCTCCATTCCTCCTCTCGGGGGACCATAAGGGTCATAATGACTCCCGTTCTGGGTAACTTTAGCAGCAAAGAGCCGTGTTGTGTCAAAGAGAGAGTGGTCCTCAGCTTGCTGAGCAAGTCCCTTCCCAAAAAGAGCAAGGGACAGTCAGGCATGTACCAAAACTGATGAATGACTTGATGTCCTCCCACAGAACAAGTCCGAGGCAAGCAGAAAGCTTGCTTTGCTGAAACACCTGTGGCTCCGATGACGTCAAGAGTCTTTTTGGATAAGGGGGCAACCGGGGCGGTTACTAGCGAATGTTCAGCACCGCTATCTACAAGAAAGTCAATGTCTCTACCCCCGACTGTCATTCTGACCAGAGGCTCTTTGGGGACGCTTGAGCCCAGTCTCCCTCAGTCCAATAACCCTTCTGCCAGGTTGAGCAGGCCCCCTTCCTCCTTGTCTGGGGCCTCGTGCTCTGAGTCACCTTTTCTTTTGAGCTGAGGGCATTTGTTCTTCCACTGTCCTATTTCTTTCCAATAAGCACACTGGTTACGCTGCAAACTCTGACAGCCAAGCTGAGTTTCTTTCTCAGGGCTCCCCTTCCCTTGCCTCTTTGGGGGGGCCCCTCTGATTGCTGCAGCTAACAAACACGTCGGTGTTTCGCCGAGCCTGACCTCCATTCTCTTTGCGTTTTCCTTATGGCTTACTGCATCCCTGTTTACAAACACCTGGCTAGCTATTTCTAGTAATTGTGATGTATTCATCCCCGTAAGCCCAGCCTGTTTCTGCAGTTTTCTTCTCATGTCTTCTGCGCTTTGACGGACTAAAGCCATGTGAATCATGCGCTGATTTCAGGGCTATCGGGATCAAAGGGAGTATACATAGTCTCACACAGTCTCCGGTAGAATTGTGCTGGACTTTCTTCTTTTCCCTGAATGACCTCAGAGACCTTGTTAACATTTGTGGCCTTCTGAGCTCCCCTCATTAATCCTTCCAAGAGAGCTTCCCTATCTCAGCTTAGCCTTTGCATATCGTCTCTTTCATGTGGGTCCAACTGGGGGTCGGTTCCTGGCAACTGGGTCCCTCCATACTCTTGGGGGTTTTGATAATCAGCTGGTGCATGTTCCTCTAGCCGCTTAGTTGCTGCTTGGAGGACTCTCCGCCTTTCATCTCTGTTAAAGAGGAACATGAGCAACTGGTGCCAATCAGCCCAGGTGTGGTTGTGGGTCTGGATAACAGTTTGGAGCCAAACAATTAGGGTTTGTGGCTTTTCGGTAGAGGGCGGTGTATTGTTTTTCCAGTTGAGAAGATCAACGGAGGTGAAGGGCTGCTACCCGAAAACACGCCTCTCCACCACGTGACCATCCTCCTCTACCCCAGCATACCGCTGCTCTCTCAGGGGCACTTGGATCCCCGTTTTGGGTCGTCAACGCGCTGCCGAGGGAGGGGTGGAGCGGCACGTTGTGACTTACCGCAATTAATCATCTCCATTATTAATTGACACTAATAATTATCAATATTAATAAATGATAATATAATTTTTAAAATCAATACCAATAATAATGATAATTAATATTAAATAGTTATACTCACGAAAACAGTAAATGATTAATATTAATGATTAATGATGCCTGATATTAATAACTGATATTGATCTTCTTCATTAGAAAACAGTCATATTAGCTCCTAATAATTAATATTAATATTAATAATCTGAACACTTTATTAGCAATTGTTTCTTAATATTAATATTAATATCGGTCATTCATATTCATGTTAATAATAAATGAGGAATAATTCATACTAATATTATGCCTAATACTTCAGTGGGTGTACACCCATCTGTGATATTGCTCCTAATGTCCAGGGAGGGAGAGAGCATGATATTACGTTCAATATCGCGGTAGGTGTACACCCAGCCGGTGATATGGATCCGAATATCATCTCCAGGGAGTGGAGTATGACATTACTCCCAATATAGCACTGGGTGTGCATGCACCCGGTGATTTTGCTCCTAATGTTCACGGAAGAGGAGAATGCTATTACTCCCAGAATCACAGGAAGTGTACACCCCTTCTCTGACATCGTTCCTAATATCCAGAGGGGGAGAGGGTGATATTACACGCAATATCGCAGGCTGTGTACACCCACCCTCTGATATTCTTCCTAGCAGCCAGGAAGGGAGAGGACGATATGACTCCCCAGACAGCAGGAAGTGTACACACATCCTGGGATATTCTTCCTAATATCCATGGAGAGGAGAAGCTGATATGACTCCCAATATCGCAGGGGGTGTACATCCAGTCTGTGCTATTGTTCTTAATATTCAAAGGTGGAGAGGTTGATATTACTCCCAATATCACAGAAAGTGTACAAGCCCGTGTACTATTGCTGCTATTATCCAGAAGAAGAGAAGATGAGACCACGCCCCCATCGCAGGAGGTGTACACCCACTCTGTGATATTTTTTCCAATGTACAGGGCAGGGGAGGAGAATATTCTTCTTAATAGCACAGGGTGTGTACAGCCCCACTGTGATACGGTCCTTAATATTCCAAGGCGGAGAGGATGCTCTTACTCCCAATACTGCAGAAAGTGAACATCACCCCAGTGACATGGTTCCCATGATCCAGGACAGAAGAGGATGATGTTACTTTCGATATCGCACGGGGTGGACACGACCCCAGTGATATTGTTCCTAATTTCAACGTGGGAGAGGATGATACTGCACGGAATGCCCCCAGGGGTAAAAACACTCCTGTGATATTGTTGTTAATATCAAGGGGAAAGAGGATGCTATTACTCCAAAGAGTGCAGAGGATGTGCACCCGTCTGTGACATAGTTGGTAATTTCCAGAGGCGGAGAAGACATTACTGACGATAACGTGAACGCGCTGTGTGACCATCGTGGATCGTCATATCCAGGGGCGGAGAAGGGGGTGATAGGAGTCCCCGCATCGCGGGGGCCTCACCCCCTTGCGATGGGGGTCCTAAGAGCCAGGGGGGCATAGGGGCTGGCTTTTAGTCCCCGTACCGTGGGGGGGGTCTCACCCCCCTCCGATGGGGCTCCTAAGAGCCAGGGGGAGAGAGGGGGCTGGCTCTTATTCCCTGTATCGCAGGAGGTGTGTACAACTCCTGCGATATGGGGAGTCATATCATCCGCTCTCACCCAGGATATTAGGAACAAGACGACAGAAGGGATGTACACCCACTGCGCTATTTTCAATAATGTCATCCTCTACCCCCTGGCTATTAGGAGTAACATCATAGAGGGGTGTACACTTTCTGCGATATTGGGGGAAATGTCCTCTCCCCCACAGATATCGGGAACAGTTATATCAATTATTAATATTTATGAATATAATAATTAATAGTAATCATCGATATCCATAATGACAGTAGAGACAGTAAAACAGTACGGATAAAAAATATCAAGGGTTATTATTAATAATTAATAGCAATATCACTATTAATAATAAAATCATGACCTCAGTAATTAATGTTACTTCAATCAATCATAAGTGATGTTGGTAAGAAAACAATAATTAATATTAAGATTAATAACTAATATTAAAAGGGACATTCATATTAATACTTTTAATCATGCATGATCATAACTTGAAAATAATCATTAATGATTAATAACATTATACTATTAATGAATATTACCATCGATAATTATTAATAAGAGTGATGTTTAATAATTTACAATATTATTGCTGCTAATACCGCAGGGGGTGTTCACCTACCTGTCATACTGTTCCTAATATCCAGGGATGGAGAGCATGATATTAGTTTTCATATGGCAGTACGTGTACACTCACCCTGTGACACCGATCCTAATACACAGCGGGTAGAGTATGACATGACTGCCAACAGAGAAATCAATGCACAGCCACCCGGTGACATTGCTCCTAATATTCAGGGAAGAAGCGTATGACACTACTCCCAATATCGCAGGGAGTCTACACCTATTCTGTGATATTCTTCCTAGTGTCCCGAGGGGGAGAGGATGATAATAATTCCAGCATCTCAGGCTGTGTTCACCAAGCCTGTGAAATTGTTATTAATAACCTGAAAGGGAGAGGATGATATTACTCCACATAATAGATAGATAGGACTCCCGATAACAGAGCAGGAGGTGGACACCAACCCTGTGATATTCATCCTAATACTCAAGGGCCGAGAACTTGATATTACTCCCAATATCGCAGGAAGTGTACACCCCCGTGTGAGATGGTCCTTAATAATATTCCAAGGCGGAGGGGGAGATATGACTCCATGTATGGCAGAAAGTGGACATCCCCCAGGGATATTGTTCCCATGACCCTGGAGGGAAGAGGACGATAGGACATTCAATATCACAGAAGGTGGACACGCCCCCACTGATATTGATTCCAATTGCAACGTGGGAGAGAAAGATATGACACGCGATATCCCAGGGAGTAGAAACTCCCCTGTGATACACTTCTTAATACTCAGGGAGGAAGAGGATGCTATTAATCCCAATAAAGACGGCTGTACACCCACTATACACAGAGGGTATAGAATCCGTCTGTGAAAGAGTTCATAATCACCAGAGGGGGAGATGATATTACTCACAATATGTTAAACAGGCTGTCAGACCACCGCGGCTCCTAAGAGCCAGGGGGGCAAGAGGGGCTGGCTCTTTAGTCCCCGCATTGCGGGGGGCGCCTCGCCCCCCTGCGATGGGGCTCCTAAGAGCCAGGGGGGCAAGAGGGGCTGGCTCTTTAGTCCCCGCATCGCGGGGGGCGCCTCGCCCCCCTGCGATGGGGCTCCTAAGAGCCAGGGGGGCAAGAGGGGCTGGCTCTTTAATCCCCGCCCCCCGCGATGGGGGTCGTCATATCCCGGAGTCGCGAAGGTGGTGATATGACTCCTGGTATCGCGGAGCGCGCCCGCCCCCCTGCAATGTGGATCGTCATATCCAGGGTGGGAGATTGGGGTGATATTACTCCCCGCAAGGTGGGGGGCGTCGGCCCCCCTGCGATGTGGTTCGTCATATCCGTTGGGGAGTGGGGGTTGATATTACTCCCCTTATGTGGGGGGGGCGCCCGCCCCCCGGCAATGTGGGTCTTCATATCCAGGGTTGGAGTGAGGGATGAATTTACTCCCCGAATCGCGTGGGCTCCCGCCCCTATGCGTCGTGGATCGTAATATCCACGGGGGATGGTCGGGTGATATTACTCCCCGCATCGCTGGTCGCCCGCGCCCCTGCGCTGTGGCTCCTAATGTCTAGGCGGAGAGTGGGGTGCGATATTACTCCCCGCATCTCGGTGGCCCCCCACCCTCCTGCGATGTGGATCGTAATATCCAGGGGGGAGAGCAGGGTAATGTTACTCCCTGATTTTTCCTGGGATCCTTTCTTTGCTGCCACCCTCTGTTCACTCCCTGGGACATTATCTTCCATATTCTAGCAAGATGCGGCTGATAAAGTCGCAGGGGTATACACCCTTCAATATTATTCGTAATTTTGTAGGGGAATGTTAGACCTGATGTCACAGGACTCTGTACACTATGATGTTATTCCCAATATTCTAGCTTTACCTTAATCATAATGTCACATTGTGTGTACACCTTGTGGTGTTATTCTCATTCTCCTAAGGGGAGGTTGCATTTATTGTCACACGTGGTAGGTTACTTTTGATATTATCGATAATGTCCTAGAGGGATGTCACCCCTTATGTCACAGGGTTTGTATGCCTTGTCCAATTACTCTTATTATCCTCATAAGATGTCACTCCTCATATCACAGAGGGTGTACACTCTGTGATATTTTCGTCATATTCTAGGGAAATGTTACTTTTAATGCCACAGAGGGTGCACACCTTGTGAAATTATTCTTTATAATTTTGTGGGTGTTACCCCTAACGTCACGCGGCGTGTTCACACAGTGATGCTACGTGCAATATGCTATGGAAATGTTGCTCGTAATTCACAGGTCCTGTACACCCTTTCATATTCTTCGTAATCTAGGAAAACGTTACTGCTAATGTCACAGGGCGTGTAGATCCTGTTATCAAATTCCTAATATCCTAGCGGGAGTTCACTACTCATTTCTCAATGCGTGTACACCCTTTGATATTATTCATATTGTCTTGAAGAGATGTTACTACTGATGTCCCAATGCGGGTACATTCTCTGATCTTATTCATTATATCCTCGGGGGATGTTACTTCTAATGTCACACGGGGTGTACTCCCTGTGTTCTATTTCATAATATCCTAGGGCAATTTGGCTTTTAATGACACATTGGGTGTACACATTGTGATATTATTTGTGATATTCTAGAAAGATGTTACTCCTAATGTCTCAGGGCTGTACAGCCTGTGATAGTATTCATAATTTCCCAGGGGTCTATACTCCTATTGGCACAGACAATAACACCCTGTGACATTATTTGTAATATTCTAGCGAGATGATACTCCTCATGTCACAGGTGGTGTACACCCTGTGTTAGTATTCTTACTATTCTAGGGGGATGTTACTCCTAACGTCACAGGGAGGTACACCCTGTGATATTATTCATAGTGTACCAGAGGGATATTAGCCCTCATGTCACGATGCATGTACACTTTGTTATATTATTTATCATATCCTAATGTCACAGGAGGTGTGTTCCGTGTGATATTCTTCCTAACATCCTAGACGGATGTTGCTCCTAACGTCACAGGGTGTGTACACCTTGTCAAATCATTCACAATATCCTAAAACTATGTTATTCCTCAGGTCACAGGGGGTGTTCACCCTGTGATATTTTTCATCATAGCTTTGTGGGATGTTACTCCTAAAGTCACACGGGGTGTACACAGAGTCACACAGTGATATGAGTTGTAACATTCTATTGACATGTTACTCGTAAATCACAGGGGCTGTACCTCCTTTGATATTATTCATAGTATTCTAGGGGAATGTTGATACTATTGTCACGGAGGTGTACACCCTGTGATGTGACTCGTCATATCCCAGCGGGATGTTACTACTAATGTCACAATGCCTGTACACCCTGTGATACTATTTGTAATATCCTAAAGAGATGTTACTACTAAGGTCACAGTGCACGTACACCCTCTGATATTATTCGTTATATCCTTTGGGGGTGTTACTCCTCATGTCACACGGGGTGTACTCCCTGTCATATTATTCGTAATATCCAAGGGGGACGTTATTTTTAATGTCACCGGGTGTGACATTACGCATTAAAAATGCGTATTCAACCCCAGTGATACTATTCCTAATATCCTAGGGGCATGCTCTTCCGAATGTCACATGGGGTGTACACCATGTGTGTACACCTGCTGTGATATTATTCATAATATCCTAGGGAATTGTTACTCCTGATGACACAGGCTGTGTACACCTTGTGTGTACCCCTCCTGTTTTATTATTCATAATATCCTAGGGGGATGTTTCTTTTAATGTCACAAAGAGTGTACAAAACGTCACAGGAGGTGTACACGTTGTGGCGTGATCTGCAATACCCTAGAAGCATGTTACTCCTAATATGTCACAAGGGTGTACAAGCTTTGATGTTATTTATAATCTCATAGAGAGATATTACTTCAAATATCACAGTGGATGTACACACATAGTGTATACCCTGTGATAGTATTCATAATATCCTAGGGAGATACAACTCCTGATATCACAGTGCGTGTACCCCTGGTGTGTACACGCTTGATGTTAGTCATAATATCCAGGGTAAATATTACTCCTCATATCACACAGTGTGCACACCCTGTGATATTTTTCATCGTACTTTAGGGAGATATTGCTTCTAATATCACCGTGGGTGTACCCCATGTGTGTATACTCTGTGACAGTATATTCTATATCCTAGGGAGGTATTACTCCTAATATCACAGTGGGCGTTCATCCTGTGACATCATTCTTATTTGACCTTGCTGCCTTTTTTAACCCACACTACAAAAGGAATGGAACAGATAAGAAGATATTGAGATGAGACCGTGCTGCCGTGTGGCTGCCGCAGGACACTTTTCATATCCCTGTTTCTCAGGCTGTAGATGAAGGGGTTCAGCATGGGGATGACCACCGTGTACATCACTGAGGTCACTGCAGCCTTTCTCGGGGAAGATGACACATCTGAACTGAGGTAGCCTCCAATGCCTGTTCCATAAAATCAGCAAACAACTGACAGGTGAGACCCACAGGTGGAGAAGGCCTTATACTTCCCACCTGATGATGAAACCCTTAGAATGGAGAAAACAATTTTATCGTAAGAGAGAAGGGTCCCCGAGATGGGAAGAAAACCAAATATGGCAGCAGGGAAATACATGATTATGTTATTGGTGAAGGTACCACAACATGCAAGATGGGGAGTTGAGAAGGGTCACAGAAGAAATTAGGAATTTCCACATCCTTGAAGCAGGTCCTTTGTAAGGCAATCAAGTTGTGCAGCTGGGCGTCTAAAAGACTGAGAAAAAAAAAGACAACAAAACTAGAAAGCCACAGAAACATGGGTTCATGATGGCTGAATGATATAGAGGGTGACAGATGGCTACAAACCGGTCATAGGCCATCACACTCAGGAGCATGTCTCTCTTCCATGCCTCCAAAAATGGCAAAGAGAGACATCTGAGTCAGGCAGCCTGCGTAGGAGATGACTCTGCTGTGAGACTGGATGTCCACAATCATCTTGGGGACCGTGGTGGAGGTGAAACCGATGTCAGGCAGGGACAGGTTGGAGAGGAAGAAGTACATGGGGGTGTGGAGGTGGGAGTCAGGGCTGACGGCCAGGATGATGAGCAGGTTCCCCAGCACCGTGACCAGGCACATGGACAGGAACAGCCCAGTGAGGACCGGCTGCAGTTCTGGATCCTCTGAGCTTCTAGGAGGAGGAATATAGAGACATCTGTTAGATTCTGTGGGTCTGTAGAGATTGGACAACTTTTGCCTAGAAAAGAGGGTTGAGAAATCGGAAACAAGTAAACCGACACCCAGCATCGTGTCTGCATTTTGGATAGAAGCAATTCACAAGTCATGTTTTCAGATTTCAGAGCAATCCACACTCAGCAATAGTTTGCACTTCCGACAATCTCAATTGTCTTCTAATGCTTTCATCATTGATTTCAGTGTGATTCACTTCTTGTTGTACACACCTGCCTCAGAGACACTAGATTCAAGAATGTTCCAAGAATGAGATCATCCTATATAACAAATTCGTCATTGCTAGAAAATACAGCCTATCTTTACCGACAGAAACTATGTAATCAAACCATTCTCTTCACTTTAAGAAAAAGGTTATCCTAATTAAAGGAAATTAAGAACTCAAATATTTTATTTTATTCGAATAGACTGATACAAATTCCCTTGATTTAGAACATCTGTAAACACCGTATAACTGCTGAGACCATGCCATCTGGAAATGAAATTAAAGTTGATAGTTCATAAGCAGAGAATAGTTCCACAGGCCGGTTGGATCCTAGAGATTTCATCATTCTGTTTTCTGACTTTTCTCCTTCAAGAGAGGAATTGCTTCCTCAAATCTGTGGGTCTTGTTTTAAAACTCATGGAAGCTATAACCCCTGTCCTTAGCTTCGGTGGACTTAGCTTTTTCATCAGAACGTTTGGCCGGAGGCGGTGGCTCACGCCTGTGATCCCAGCACTTTGGAAGGCCGAGGAGGGCGGATCACGAGGTCAGGAGATCAAGCCCATCCGGGCCAACATGGTGAAACCCCTCCTCTACTGAAAATACAAAAACTTCGCCCAGCATGGCGGCGCGTGCCTGTAGTCCCAGCTTCTCGGGAGGCTGAGGCAGGAGAATGGCTTGAACCTGGGAGGCAGAGGCTACAGTGAGCCGAGATCACACCACTGCACTCCAGCCTGGGCAACAAGAGCAAAACTCTGTCTCGAAAAACAATTTTAAAAAAGCACACGCTCTGTCACACTGACGTCATACTGATGACAGCCAATTTTTGTGAACCAAGGAAGTGTCAATTCAATAATTCACATAGATGTTGACTTTGGCTATCTCCTATGTGCCAAGCGAGATATAGGCTCTGGGGAATCAGAAACAAAAGAGACTCACTTGTTCCTCTCACAATGCTCAGGACTTACTGAGATAAGGACAAAAGAAAACGTCCTGTCTGGAATGCAGGGAAACCAGAACTTCAGGTCAGGGGATATTTCCGTTGAACCGTATGGAGTTTAAGCTGAAAATATTAACGAATGTATCTAAAATTCACTTTGCCTTGACTTTACGCATCCATCACATAGAGATCACGCAGCGGGCACCCACGATCGGTTTCATCGTCGCTCACTTCCTTTGGATCAACTAGAAATCAACTCAGATGAGAGTGCTGAGTCTCAGAGGATGGACGTCTCACCCCTTGCCATACAGATAAGTAGAAAGGGTGGTATTGAAAATTAATGGCCAGACTCTAAGTCCTGCGTACCATACTTGATGGTCTCCAAACTCTCAAAAAGTTGTGGGATTTTTTTGGTTTTGTTCTTGTTTTTGTTTTTTTGTTTTTTTTTGGGACGCAGTCTCGTTCTCTTGCCCAGGCTGGAGTGCAGTGGAGTGATCTCGGCTCACTGCAACCTCCGCATCCCAGGTTCAAGCTATTCTCTTGCCTCAGCCTGCCGAATAGCTGAGATTACAGGCACCCGCCACTACACCCAGCTCATTTTGTTCTCTTTTTAAGAGAGACGGGCTTTCACCATGTTGGCCAGGCTGGTCTCGAACACCTGATCTTGTGATTCGCCTACCTCAGCCTCCCAAAGTGCTGGGATTACAGGCGTGAGCCACCGCGCCCAGCTTCCAAAAGTTTTCAACAGAGCTCAGAGGTCTTAACCACAGGCACATCTGAGGAGCATTTCTGAAATGGTTTCCAGCTTCCTCAATAGGAATGGAAGCCAAACCCCGAATTGATGACTCCTTGGAGGAAGTCGAGAGCTGTAAGGAAAGCCAGGAACAGGGGCAAGGGAGCGATGCATCCCAAATGATCCTGTGCCAATTCTTTCTGGAATCTTTGATGTGATCTCAGCTGCCCTTTCCATACTTGACACAGTGATTGTGGCACCCACTGATCTAGCTGTGGTCTACAAGGAACCCCCAAAGGGAAGGGCACAGTGAGCAGGGGCATCGGCCTGACTGAGAAGGATTGGAGGGGGCAGGTTGGATGCAGGGTGAGGAATGGCCAAATGTCATGTGTCTGGCCTTAGACTGCCTGGTTCACATTAGGCTGCACCCTTTGTGACTTCATGATCTGGTACAAGTTATATGAAAAGGTGTTGCTCCTTTTCTAGTCTGTAAAATAATCATGAAATGTGCACTAATAACTGGGAGACTATGCAGATGAAATGAAACAAGTAGCATAGACCACAGAGCTCAGAGCCTGCCTTTAGGAAGCCCTCAGTAAGGGTTCATGATGCCATGGTGTCTGTCATCATCCTCTTTATCCTCATCATCACCTTCATCATCTTTTTGTTGTTCTCAGGGAATAGTTTAGAGGGACTCATTCCCTGCTTGCATGGGTGAGATGTCTATGAAAAGGACAACCAGTGGGGGAGGGAAGCACAATTTTGAAGATTCCTGAGAGAGACCCCCCACCACAACCAAGAACAGAAACTCCACAGTCTGCTAAGCTGACAGTTTGCACATTGGTCTCCTCCCATCTGGCCACGGCACTCTCCCGTTTGTCCTGAGGATGAGGAAGCAAACAAGGCTCCCGACCGTCCCTCAGCACTCACTGAACTGCCCTTCCCCTGTGCTGGGCCATGACCACGGAGAACAGGTCCACTGTCCTTCCTGCGTGGTGCACAGGGGAGGCTCAGACTCCGTCCTCAAGGCTGGCAAGAAGACAGGCCAAGACATGAGCCTCCGGATACAGGTGATGGGTGTGGAGCCCACAGGACTGCAGCCTCACACTGCAGGGCTGGAGGCACAGACTGACTATTTACTATTCTATGGCCTGGGGGGCTCAAGGCGTAGAGCTCCTCATTAGCTGAAGTTGCCCAAGTTCCCCAACCTCTAAAGATTTCCTCATAATCATGCAAGAAGAAGAAGGGAAAAGTCAGTGTCCATAGAAGTTTTGGGGCTCTTCCTCTAATCAGGAGAGAGCTTGTGTGGATTCTTCGCTTCTTTCTTTTCTTTTTCAAGATCCAAGTGCTTTAATTTTCATCTTTTATTATGGGAAAATATACCACGAATAAATCCTAAAAATTATAGATTATTACATATAGAATGGCCAGTATGAACATTCACAATTTCCACTAGTTTTCAGTTTAGAGTTTAATCACATTAGCTACATTCACATTGTTTAGCAACCATCACCGCCATCATCTCCAGAACAGTTTTAGCTTTCAAAATGGAAATTGCACCCATTAAGCAAACTCTCCATTCCTCTCTCTCGCCCACCCCTGGGGGCCACCATTCTATTTTGCAACTCTATGAGTTTAACTACTCCAGACACTTGACAGAAGGGGAATGATACCGTGTTTAATTTTCTTTGTTTCTTTGTTTTGGAGACAGTCTTTCTCTGTCACCCAGGCTGGAGTGCAGTGGCATGGTCTCGGCTGACTGCAACCTCCACATCGTGGGTCCAAGCGATTCTTGTGTCTCAGTCTCCCGTGTAGCTGGGGTTACAGGCGTGCGCCACCACGCCCAGCTAATTTTTGTATTTTTAATAGAAACGAGGTTTCACAATATGGCCAGGCTGGTCTCGAACTCCTGACCTGAAGTGATACGCCTGCCTCGGCCTCTCAAAGTGCTGGGTTTACAGGTGCGAGCCACGGAGGCTGGTCATGTTTATCCTTTTGGGATTTATTTATTTCACTGGCGATAATGTCTTCAAGGTTCATCCTTGTTGCCGCCTGTGTCAGAAGTGCCTGCCTGGCTTTTTCGGTTTTTTATTATTTATTTATTTTTTTGGTTTTGTTTTGTTTTGTGTTTACATGGAGTCTCACTCTGTCACACAGGCTGGAGTGCAGTGGCACAATCTGGGCTCACTGCAACCTCCGCCTCCTGGGTTCCAGCGATTCTTGTGCCTCAGCCTCCCGAGTAGCTGGGAGTATAGGCACGCGCCACCACGCTCGTCTAATTTTGTGCATATTCAGTAGAGACAGGGTTTCACCAAGATGGCCAGGCTGGTCTTGAATTCCTGACCTCGGGTGATCCACCCACCTCGGTCTTCCAAGATGCTGGGATTACAGGCATGAGCCACCGCACCGGCCAGAGGTGCCTGCATTTTTATGGCTAAATAGTCTTCCGTTGTATGAATGAACTGCACTGTGCTTTTTCATTCATCTGCCCATGAACCCTTGGGTTGCTTCCACATTTTGGCTGTTTTGAGTAACGCTGCTATGAATACGGGTGTACAAATCTCTCTTCCACTCTTGGCTTCTAATTCCTTTTGGTGGGTACCCACAAGTGCAACTGCGGGAACATCTGATCATTCTGTTTCTACTTTTTCCAGGACAGGCCATACTATCTTCCCCATTCCTTCATGGTTTTACACTCCCTCCAATCAGATTCGAGCATTCCTACTTCCCTCTAGTTTCACCAAGGCTTGTTCGTTTATCATATCCATCCTAATATGTGGTATCACATTCTTGCTTTGATTTGCACTTCCCTATGATTAGTGATTTTGAACATCATTTTAGACGCTTATTGGCCATTGCTATATCTTCTTTCGGGACACGTCTACTCGAGTCTTCTGACCATTGTTAATGGTGTGATTTGGGTTTCTTGTTGTTTAGTTCTAGCTCTTCTTTATATATGATGGATATCAGCCTCTTTTCAGAGATACGATTTGCAAATCTTTCTCCTAATCCGTGGGTTATCTTTTCACTCAGTTCACAGTGTTTGCTGATGCGCAAAAGTGTCTGTCATTTAGATGTCATCCAAGGAATCTAATTTTCTTTTGTTGCCTATGCTTTTGGTGTCATATCCCAGAAAGCATTGCCCAATCTGATGTCGTGAAAGTGTGGCCAATGTTTTCTTTGAGGCATATTATACTTTCAGCACTTGGGGTGAGGTCTTTGATCCAGTTTGTGTTCATTTTTGCACCCGGTGTGACATAGGGTCCACCTTCATTCTTCTGCATGTGGAAATCAAGTTTCTCCAACACCATTTCTTGAAAAGGCTGCTTTTCCACCAATGGACTTTCTTAGCACTCATGTTAGAAATCATTTTAACATATAGGGGAGAAGTTATTTCTGGGCTCAAAAACAAACAAACAACAGACAACAGATAAGGATGCAGCATGGGCCGGGCGCGGTTGCTCACGCCTGTAATCCCAGCACTTTGGGAGGCCGAGGCGGGCAGATCACGTGAGGTCAGGAGTTCAAGACCAGCCTCACAGACACGAAGAAACCCCTCTCTCTACTACAAATACAACATTAGCTGGGCGTGCTGGGGCATGCCTGTAATCCCAGCTGCTCGGGATATGGAGCCAGGAGAATCGCTTGAACCCAGGAGGCAGAGGTTGCGGTGAGCCAAGATTGCACCATTACACTCCAGCCTGGGCAACAAGAGTGAAACTCTGTCTCAAAACAAAACACCAAAAACAAAAAATCCAGGATGATTTCGAGAGCAGAAAGAGAATAGCTGAAAAACCAGCATAATGAGAAAGTTAGGAAGCTTCTTATCAAAGCATCTGGAAATATGCAAGAAATTCCTGTGAACTAAAATTTTCATACTGTGCTATCAAACACTAGAACTCACTTATTCCATCTTTCTGTATTTTGGGACCCAATTATCCACTTCTCTTCATTCCCCATCCCACCCCTTTTCTTCCTAGCATCTGCTAACCACCTTTATACTTTACACCTTCCTGAGATTCCTTTTGTGTGTAGGTGTGTGATGGAGTCTCTTTCTGTTGCCCAGGTTGGAGTATACGGGCACAATCCGGGCTCACTGCAACCCCCGCCTCCTGAGTTCAAGCGCTTCTTGGGCCTCAGCCCTCCAAGTAGCTGAGACTACAGGCACGCGTCACCACGCCCAGCTAATTGTTTGTGTTTTCAGTAGAGACAGGTTTCACCATGTTGGCCAGGCAATTCTCCACCTCCTGGCCTCAAGTGATCCGTGTGACTCGGCCTCCCACAGTGCTGGGATTACAGGCCTGAGCCACCACACCTGGCCAATATTTTCTTTTTTGTTCCTACATAGAAGGGAGGATGTGAAATATTTGTCATTCTGTGCCTGGCTTATTTCACTTAATATACAGACCTGCAATCTCATCCATTTTGTCTGCAATGGAGACGATTTTCTTCCTTTTTAGGCTGAATAATACTTCATTGGGTGTGTATACCACAGTTCCTCAATTGAAACAAATTTCTAAAAAGCAAATATTTTTAACATGTCTCAGAATGTGAAACTTCAGGGATACCATGCCCATTTTATTCTTTTCTATTTCCCATGCAGCAATCCAAGTGTGTATAAATCTATAATTTCAACAAATGTAAAATGAAAATGCTAAGTGGTGGCTGGGCGCGGTCGCTCATGCCTGTAATCCCAGAACATTGGGAGGTGGAAGCGGGCAGATCACCTGAGGTCGGGAGTTCAAGACCAGCCTGACCAATATGGAGAAACACTGTCTGTACTAAAAATACCAAAAAAAAAAAAAAAAAAAATTAGCCAGGCATGGTAGTGCATGCCTGTAATCCCAGCTACTTGCAAGGCTGAGACAGGAGAATCACTTGAATAGGGGAGGCAGAGGTTGCAGTGAGCTGAGATCGTGCCATTGCACTCCAGCCTGGGCAACAAGAATGAAACTCTGCCTCAAAAAGAAAAAAAGAAAAAAAAAGAAAAAAAAAATAGAAAATGCTAAATGGTAAGAAACAACAGCATAATAAACATTTGTATGGTGTTGATGGACAATGCATTTGAAGATAATATTTGAAGAAATCATATTACAATTAACTTCTGTTCTTACTCATTGGAGCTTGATGCCTCTAAAAACTTCGTCATTGGAACCACCTCTGGTGCTTTAAAAAAAAAAAAAAAATCCACATACTCACACAGGTGCAGGGAAATCAGAATCTCAGGTATTGAGACCCAGGCCTCATCATTTGTAAGCTCCCCAGGTGATTTGACTCAAAGCCAAGATTGAGGAATGGCGACATGGATCTCTCCACAGAACCTGCCTAAATAGATTCTCTAGAAGCAGTTTATGAAGAAATTCCACATGAACTCTGGAAGAGGATATGAATTTGATGTACAGTATGTCCTCACTTAACATCTTTGAAAGTCTCTTGGAAACTTCACCTTGAAGCAAAATTAGGTATAGTGAAACCACTTATTCCTCACCAACATTATAACTACACAACTTTGAACGCACCAATTGTGTTGGAAGACCTGCTGTACATTGTTTCCAACAAGTCAATTTTCAGGGAATTCCAAAATGAAGTGAGGACTTCGTGTATATAAGAAGATGGTTGTGATTCCACCTGGATGACAGGGTTATTGCTCAGAAACTAAAGGAGGCCGCCTAGGTATAGAGGATTCTGTCATGAGGTTTCTGCTAAACAAAGGAGCCCAGAATACTCACCCATTCCAGTTAAAGGCATAACGAAGAAAACAATATTCACCTAGGAAATGTGGAAAGGAATAAAAGCCATCAAGCCACAAAAAGAATGTGACTAAGGGGCAGCATTTGCAGATGCAGGGATTTAATGTGGTTGCCCTTTCTCACCCACACAAAAGAAAGGATGGAACAGATCATGAGATTCCACTCTTCTGCTGTGCAGCCTCCACAGGGCGCTTTGAATGTCCCTGTTTCTCAGGCTGTAGATGAAAAGGTTCAGCATGCGGGTGACCACAGCGTACATCACTGACGCCACCACACCATTCCTGGGGGGTGGTGCCACAGCTGAAGTCAGGTACATGCCAATGCCTGTTCCATCAAATAAGCAAACAACTGCTAGGTGAGACCCACAGGTGGTGAAGGCTTTATACTTCCCATCTGACGATGAAATCCTTAGAATGGAGGGGACAATTTTATAGTAAGGCAAAAGGATCCTTGAAATGGGAAGGAAACCAAACATAGTACTATCGAGATATATGAATATGCTATTGATGACGCTGACAGAACAGGCAAGGTTTAGAAGTTGAGATGGCTCACAGACAAAATTAGAGATTTCCACATTCTTGGAGAAGGTGAATTGTCACACAATCCAACTGTGCAGCTGGGAATCCAACAGGCTAAGGAAAAAGGACACCAAAACGAAGAAGACACAGAGGTGAGGATTCACGACGACTGGGTAGTGCAGAGGGCGACAGATGGCTACAAATCTGTCATAGGACATCACAGTCAGGAACATGTCTTCTATACATGCAAAAAGGACCAAGAAAGACATCCGTGTCAGGCAGCCCGCATGAGAGATGACTCTGCTATGCGACTGCATGTCCACAATCATCTTGGGAACTATGGCCAAGGTGAAACCGATGTCAGCCCAGCACAGGTTGGAGAGGAAGAAGTACACGGGGGTGTGGAGGGGGGAGTCAGAGCTGACAGCCAGGATGCTGAGCAGGTTCCTCAGCACCGTGACCAGATACATGGACAGGGACAGCCCAGCGAGGACCAGCTGCAGTTCTGGATCCTCTGAGAGTCCCAGGAGGAGGAATTCTCAGACACCTGTGAGATTCTGTGGCTCTGTGTGTGTTGGACACCTTGAGAAGAAAAGAGGATTGGAAAAAGAAAAGATAAAAACCAGCCCTTAATGCTGTGTGTATATTTTGGATGCAAGCAAATGAAAAGGACCATTTTCACACTTGCGGACCGTACACCGCCAGCGATGTTTCTCAGTTGTGACAAATCCAAAAATCTCAGAATTATTATATGATTTACTTTTTTGCTTTTCAACTCTTTCTGTACATACTACTTTAGAGAAAATCCACTGGAGAATGTTAGGAGACCAAAACGTCATATATAACAAATCCGTGATCTCAGTAAAATACGGCCTACTCTTTTCAGAAAAAATACAATGCAATGAAAATGTCCTTCTCTCTTGAAGAAAAAGATCTCAGTCTAATTGAAAGAAATTAAGAAGCTGTGAAATACACTCTGTTTTATTCTGACACCGTGCTACAAATTACTTTGATGTAGAATATGTAAAAGGACGATACAAGAGCTAGGACCGCATTATCTAAAAACGAAATCGAAACTTAGAGTTCTTAATCGGAACACCTTTTCACATGCCAGTTACTTTTCATATTTATTATCATCCTGAGGTTTTCTCACATCATTTCTTCCAAAAAGTACATGCACACTCAAATATGGGAGCTGTGTTTCCAAATGAATTGAATATGTAACTCTTGGCCGAGTGCCATGGATCACACCTGTAATCCCAGCACTTTGGGCGGCCGAGGCTGATGGATCACCTGAGGTCAGGAGTTCCAGACCAGCCTGGCCAACGTGGTGAAACCCCGTCTCCAGTGAAAATAAAAAAAAAATTAGCCGGGCGTGGTGGGGGGTAACCCTAGCTACTCGGGAGGCTGAAGCAGGAGAATCCCTTAGAACCTGGAAGGCAGAGATTGGACACCCTGTGATAGGATTTTTGATATCCTAGGGAGATATTGCTCCTGACAGCAGAGTGGGTGTACACCCTGTGATATTATTTGTAATATCTTAGAAATATATTGCTCCTAATATCACAGTGACTGCACACCCTGTGATATTAATAGTAATATCCTACAGAGATATTACTCCTAATAATTCAGTGGGTGTACGCCCTGTGATATTATTCATAATATATTATGGAGATACGACTCCTGATATCACAGTGAGTGTACACCATGTTTGTACACCCTGTGATCTTATTTGTAACAACTTAGAAAAATATTACAGCTAATATCAAATTGGGCGTACACTCTGCAATGTTATTTGTTATCCACTAGGTAGAAATTACTCCTAATATCACAGTGAGTGTACACCATGTGTGTACAGATTGTGAAATTATTCGTAATACCCTAGGAAGATATTACTCCTAATATCACAGTGGGTGTATACCCTGTGATATTATTTGTAATCACCTAGGGAGATATGATTCCTAATATTACAGTGGGTGTACACTCCGCGATGTTATTTGTAATGTCCTAGGAAGATATTACTCCTAATATCAAAGTGGATGTACACCATGTGTGTACACTCTGTGATATAATTCATATTATCCCAGAGAGATATTTCTCCTAATATCACAGTGGGTATACACTCTGTGATATTCTTTGTACTATCCTAGAGAGATATTGCTCCCACTATCACAGTGAGTGTACACCCTGTGATATTATTCATAATCTCCTAGAGAGATATTACCTCTAATATCACAGTTTCTCTACACCCTGTGGTATTATTCATCATATCCCAGGGAGATATTATCCCTAACATCACAGTGCGTGTACACCATGGGTGGACACCCTGTGATGTTATTGGTAATATCCTAGGGGGATATTACACTTAACGTCACAGCGGGTGTTCACCATGTGTGCACGCACTGAGATGTTACTCGTAATATCCTGGGGAGAAATTACACCTAGTGTTACAGTGGGTGTACACCATGTGTTTCTATTCTGTGATGCTATTCGTAATATCTTAGAAAGTTATTAGTCCTAGTGCCACAGTGGGTGTATACCATGTGTGTCCATTCTGCGATGTTATTCGTATTATCCTAGGGAGATAGTTCTCATAACATCACTGTGGGTGTACATCATGTATGTACTCCCTGTGGTCTTATTGGTTATGTCCTGGGTTGATATTACACCTAATATCACCATGGGTGCACACCATAGGTGTACATTCTGTGATGTTACTCGTAATATCCTAGGGAGATATCACTCCTGATGTCATAGTGGGTGTACACCCTGTGATAGTATTTGTAATATCCTAGGGAGATATCACTGTATACCCTGTGGTATTATTTGTGACATGTGAGGGAGCTATTTCTCCTAAAGTCAGAGTGAGTGTACACCCTGTAATATTCTTCCTAATATCACAGTGGGTGTACACCGTGAGTGATATGTTTTTCTAATATCCAGCGAGGGAAAGGATGATATTGCTTCCAATATCACGGAAGGTGTACACCCCCTTGTGATATTGTTCCGAATATCCAGGGAAGGAGAGGATGACATTATTCCCAATATCACTGGGGGTGTACCACCTCCCGCCGGGATATTGTTCTTAATATCCGTAGTGGAGAGAATGATGTTACTCCCAATATCCCAGGGGGTGTAAACCACCCCTGTTTGTAAACACTCCCTGTGATATTGTTCCAAATGGTCTGTGAAAGAGTCAATATGACTCCCATTATCGCAGGGGGTGTTCAGCCCTGATGATATTGTTTTCTAACATCCAGGGAAGGAGAGTATGCTATTACTCCCAATATCGCAGGGGTTGTACACCTTTTTGTGTTATTGGGCCCAATATCCAGGAAAATAGAGGATAAGAGTACTCCCAATATCGAAATAATTGTACAGCACCCCTGTGATATTCTTCCTAATATCCAGAAAGGAAATGAATGATATTACTTCCAACAGTGTAGGAAATGTATACCCGCGCTGTGATATCTTTCCCAATATCCAGTTGGGGAGAGGATCATATTACTTCCAATATCGCAGGGTGTGTACACCCCCTCTGTGATCTCATTGCTAACATCCAGGTTTGGGGAGGAAGACATTACTCCCAATATCGCAGGAGGAGTCCACCCCCCCGTGACCTTGTTACTCATTTCCCAGGTGGAGAGGATGATGTTCCTCCCAATATCACAGAGGGTGTACACACCCCTGTGAAAATCTTCCTCATATCCAGAGGAAGAGGGGATGATATTACTCCCAGTACCGCAGGGGGTTTACACAGCCCTGCGATACTCTTCCTAATATCCACAGGGAGAGAGGATGATATTACTCCCAATATCGCAGGGGGCGTACACAACCCTGTGAGATTGTTCCTAACATCCAGAGTGAAAGAGGATGATATGACTCGCAATATCGCAGGGTGTGTACACCCCTCTTGTCCTATTGTTCTGAATACCCTGGGAGGGAGAGGATAAGGTGACATTGAATATCGCAGGGAATGTACACTCTCCCCCTCTGATACCCTTCTTAGTATCCAGGGGAAGAGAGGAAAATTTTACTCCCAATATCGCAGAGGCAGTACACCCTACCAGGGATGTTGTTTCCAATATGCAAGGTGGGACAGGATGATACTACTCCGAATATCGCAGGGGTGTTCACATCCCCCGTGACATTTTCCTTAATATCTAGGGGAGAGACAATTATATGACAGCAAAGGTCGCAGGGTCTGTACATCCCTTCCTGATATTGTTCCTAATATCCAGGGGGGAAGAGGATGATATCGAATATGAAAAGGAGTGTACAACCCCCACCCCTAAGATATTGTTCTTAATATTCTTGAGGGGAGACGATGATATAACTCCAAATATTGCAGGGGTTGTTCACAACACGCTGTGATATTCTTTCCAATATCCTGGGTGGGAGAAAATAATATGACTTCCAATATTGCAGGTGGTGTATACCCCACCTGAAATATTGCACTGAATATCCAAAGAGGGAGAGGATGGTATTCATACCAATATCGAAGCGTGTGTACACGCCCCTTGTGATACGGTTTTTAATATCCAGGGGGCGGGAGGATGATATTCGTCCTAACATCACAGAGGGTGTACACTACCCTTGTGATACTGTCCCTAAGTTCCAGATGGGAGAGGATGAGATCACTCCCAATATCTCAGAAGTTGTACATCCCCCGTGATACTTACTGTTCATCATATCCAGGGAGGCGCAGGATGACATTCCATTGAATTTCGCGACAGGCGTACACGCACAGTGTGATATTCTTCCTAATATCCAAGAAGGGAGGAGATGATATTACTCCCAATAAAGCAGTGGTTGTACATTACCCGTGTGTTATTGTCTCTAATATCTGGGGCCAGGGGAGCGGGGAAGAGGATAACATTCCCTCAAATTTAGCAGGTGGTTTGACGCCCCTCGTGGTGTTGTTTTACATATCCAGCGGGGAAGACAATAGTACTATTTTTGATAGTCCGATTCATCCGCTCCAACTTTCCGGAACTCTGAGGCCGGGAGGCGGCATGCAGTTTCCGTGTGATCCCCAATACCTTTGCCGTCTTCTGTAGCAAGTCAGCTACAAATGCAGGCCCATTTTCTGAGCCGATCCGGAAGGGCAGTCCCAATCTAGGAATCAGATCTCGAAGAAGCACATGGGTTTCTTCACGAGCTTTCTCAGTTCGTGTTGGATAAGCCTCCACCCACCCAGAGTAGGTACGCCCAAGAACAAGTAAATACTTGTTACCTCCACACTTTGGCATCTCTGTGAAGTCCACCTGGAGATCTTCAAAGGGGGCTGCTCCATAAGCTTGTACACTGGGCAGAACGGCTGGACCTTGCCTCGCATTAGGCTGTAGGCAGGTGACACACCACTGCCTCACCGTTTTGGCAAGGGCTGACAAATGCGAGATGTAGAAATACCAGCCTAACAACTTTTCAAGTGACTCCTGACATAGATGGGTGCCAGTACAACTGCAGCTCCTCACAGCTGTGGCACAGCTACTCTCCCATCTGGTAACTGACTCCATCCTTCCTCCATCACTCATCTTTCCCTCTACCTGGAGAAAGTCCTTTTCTTCTTTAGAATAAGCAGGTCCAAGATCAGGTGCTTGAGGGAGCAGAGGGGCTATGACTGATGCCTGGAAGGGGACAGATGCTGCTTTTGCAGCCTCTGAGTCAGCGCGGGAATTCCCCAAGCCCACCAAGGTGGAAGCTCGCTGGTGTCCTCTGCAATGCATAACTGCCACCTTGTGGGGTTTCCATACTTCTTCTAATAAATGCAAGATTTCTGGTTGATATTTTCTGTCTTTTCCCGCAGAGTTCAATAGGCCCTTTTCTTTCTATCACGCTCCATGCACTTGAAGGGTTAAAAAGACATACCGAGAATCAGTGTAAATGTTGACAGTCCCACCTTCACTGAGTTCTAAGGCCCAAATGAAAGCAATGAGTTCAGCTTTCTGGGTGAAGTGGCCTGGGGCATCGATCTGGCTTCAACAACAGTGTCCAGGGTTACCACTGCATACCCTGCACCTCTCTTTCCTTGGGGGATGATGAAGCTGCTCCCGTCCACCTATAGTTCCCAGTCTACTGATGCCCAAGGCTGGTCCCGGAGGTCAGGTCTGCTAGAGTCAACCGAGTCCAACATTTCTACACAATCATGCTCGACAGGGCTCTCTGATAGTGGGAGCAAGGTGGCGGGGTGTAGGATGTTACAAACTTCAATGGTTATATGGGGATTTTCACAGAGCAAACTTTGGTACTTGGTGAGTCTATCATTCGTTAGCCAATCATGTCCTTTAGTATTCATTAAAGTCACCACAGCATGGGGGGCCTTTTCTGTTCAGGTTCTACCCAAGAGTCAGCTTATTTGCCTCTTGTACTAGCAGGGCAGTTGCTGCCAAGGCCCTCAAACACGGGGGCCATCCTTTAGAGACCCCGTCTAGTTGTTTAGAGCCGTAGGCCACCGGCCTCGGCCAGGGCCCCACAGTTTGGGTTCAAAGTCCGGCTGCCATCTTTTCTCTCTCTCTGACACATACGATGTAAAAGGCTTTGTCAGATCAGGTAGCCCCAGGGCTGGGGCTGACATAAGTTTCTCCTTTAACTCATGAAAGACTTGCTGTTGTTGGGATCCCCATTCAAAAGTTTCCCGGTCCCTGCCTCCTTTGTGACCTCAAACAAAGGCTTAGCTAATACTGCAAAGTTTGGGATCCACAGTCTACAAAACCTCACAGCTCCTAAGAATTCTCTCACCTGCCTTCTGCTCTTAGGCTCTGCTAGATGGCAAATGACCTGCTTTGTTTCTGATACCAGGCTGCGTTCCCCCTGTCGGATAGTATATCCCAAGGAACATACCTGCTGTCAGCAGATCTGAGCTTTTTTCTTGCACACCTTATACCCACAGTCCTCCAGCTGTGGGCGTAGGGCAATCCGTTCCCTTGGTGCACCCAACTGCCATGGGGTGTCCCAGCCAAAGCTCATCAACCTACCAGAGCAACACGCAGCCTAGGTCTCTGGTGGGAAACTTCTGGAGGTCTTGAGCCACTGACACATGTACCTTGGGGTGCCAGCATGCATGGATCTGAGTGTTGCGGTCTGTTGTGAGATGATGAAGGATCTCAGGCATGTTCCTAAACATGTCTAGCTTATTGACATGAATCTAAGGAAAACAATATGTACAGGCAAATTATTTGAACTGTATTTCCTATAAATTGTTCAAGGTTAATTACTCAGGGCAAAACACCCAGTTAGTGAATTAACCCTCTCTTCTTTCTTGAAAAGCAGTTTTTGGCTATTTCAGTGCACTCTGGTATTCTGCCAGCATGTCAACAGGCACAAGGCTGACTGACCAGGATCACTGCCATCACTGACGGCAGCGAAAAATTACGGAGACTTGGCTCAGGGATGTCATTTAATGATGTTAATATTGTCCTTCAGTCCTTCAAGGGAAATTCAATTAATGTTCTTGTACACCTACTGCGTGTCGAGCTTTATTCTAAAAGCTAGGAATAGAGCAGTAATCCACACAGACAAAAACAATCAAGAATCATCTATCCTTGGCCAGGCGCCATGGCTCTTGCCTGTATTTCCAGCACTTTGGGAGGCGGAGGCCAGTGGATCACTTGAGGTCAGGAGTTTGAGACCAGCCTGACAAACATGCTGAAGCCCCATCTCTACTAAAAATACAAAAATTAGCCAGGTATGGTGGCTCAGGCCTGTAATCTGAGCTACTTCAGAGGCTGAGGCAAGAGAATCACTTGAACCCAGGAGGCAGAGGTTGCAGTGAACCGAGACCATGCCACTGCTGCACTCCAGCCTGGGTGACAGAGCAAGACAGTCTCAAAAATAAAATAAAATAAAATAAAAAATCAAGAATCATCTTTAAGGCATATACATGACATGCAACAGAGGAGCATGTACTGCAAATAATCCACTCCCATATCTCCTTGTTCAAATTTATTTTCAATGCTGGTCACAATCGCTAAATTTATTTCATGACCCAAAGTTTGGGAAAAATACTTTGTCTATGGGGCATTTCACTGAAGGCTCTTGTCAGCCATTTTGGCTTCTGTCAATTTTCTCCCAGGAGGATGTGACTGAACTAAGATGATATATTCCTTCAGAGGGCCCGCCAACCACTGCTGCAGACACGTCTTGATAGGGTGCTTCCATCTGTCCCTGTTTGCAGTTATTTAACAGGCGAGGAGGGGGAGGAAAGGTGAGCTGGGAGGATGGAAGGGAGCAAGAGAAATGAATGAATATGCTGGGAGCACTGGCTCAGGCCTATAATCCCAGCACTTTGGGAGGCCGAGGCAGGCAGATAGCTTGAGGTCAGGAGTTCAAGATTAGCATGGCCAACACGGCGAAACCTTGTCTCTAATAAAAATACAAAAATTAGGCGGGCATGGTGGCTCACACCTGTAATCCCAGCTACTCAGGAGGCTGAGCCAGGAGAATTGCTTGACCCCGGGAGGTGGAGGCTGCAGTGAGCCAAGATCGCATCACTGCACTCCAGCCTGGGCAACATAGCAAGACTCCCTCTCAAAAAAACAAAACAAAACAAAAAAAGAATGAACAGTCACCATACCTGGACTCCTAATTCTTCACTAAGGTTGGTGAACAAATATTCATAGCCATAAGCCGCTTTGCAGTTCAGCCACACAACATGGTACAGGCTCTGAGTGATCCAGCTTTGAACCAGCTCAAAGACTCCACGTAAACACTCCTCCTAGACAGGATTTTAAAGAGACATTTAACAGGTGGAGAGCCGCACATAGCCTTTTCCTTCCCAACAGTCCCAGGTACTCACACCTACGGGGACAGTTAGGATATGACCTGTCACCCTACAAACTTCCTACTAAAAACACGGGCACGCCCAGATGATAACCCTGTTCCTCCAGGCAGACTTACCTGACTTGGAATTTGGTAAAATCTTGGATCACACAACATAGTATCTAAATATACACTTTGGATGTCTTTGACTCTGAAAAGAAGAAAAAAATTGATGTTAGCCATCCAATGTGATATAAATTATGTGTAACTTTTTTTGTTTTTTGAGATGGAGTTTTGCTCTGTTGCCCAGGCTGAAGTGCAATGTCTGCTCACTGCCACCTCCTCCACCTCCCGGGTTCAAGCAATTCTCCTGCCTCAGCCTCCCAAGTATCCGGGATCACGGGTGTGCATCACCACTCCTTGCTAATTTTTGTATTTTTTAGTAGAGACAGGGTTTCACCATGTTGACCATTCTGGTCTCGAACTCCTGACCTCAAATGATCCACCCACCTCGGCCTCCCAAACTGCTGGGATTACAGGCTTGAGCCACCACACCTGTTTATGGCCAGAACAATATTGTTCTGTTTATGGCCAGAACAATAATACTTTATTCAGTCATACACATAAGAACTGTACAACAGGCCAGGCACAGTGGCTCATGCCTGTAATCTCAGCAATTTGAGAGTCCAAGGCTGGCAGATCACCTGAGGTCAGGAGTTCAAGACCAGCCTGGCGAACATGGCAAAACCCCATCTCTACTAAAAATACAAAATTAGTTGAGTGTGGTGGTGCACACCTGTTATCCCAGCTACTTGGGAGGCTGAGGCAGGAGAATCACTTGAACTCTGGAGGCAGAGGTTGCAGTGAGCCAAGATTGCATCACTGCCCTCCAGCCTGGGTGACAGAGCAACACTCCGTTTCACAAAACAAACAAACAAGCAAAAAACCACCTATACGAGGCCCAGTACCTGCCCCCGGAGTGCAGAAGCTCCATTCTAGCAGCTTCTCCTTGCACCAATCTGAAGTCTCCTGTGTACAAGATAGTTCCATTATTGCCCTGAGATAAAAACCTGAAAAAGAAATATATCCCAGTGACTTCTGAGTCTCATATAAAATCCCAGTAAAGCAAATACATGTGAGCTGCATAGTAAATGCTTCCTGCAAACATATCCATTAAAATACAATGGTAATGGAATCCCACAGTAATTTGAACCACACCAGGCACTCAGCTGTTACCTCTTCCCTCGGGTAGAAAATAACAGAATGGAGATGCTACCCAGTTTCTAATAGATGTTCCTTGTGATATGTTAGCACTTTCAATTATATGTTGAGATCATTCTTGCTCATGGAGAGAGAAATACAAGTGATGATAAAATACAAGGTCGCTGGGGAAACAGCTGCTGAAGACTTCCATTTATTTATTTATTTATTTATTTATTTATTTATTTATTTTTATTTTGAGACAAGAGTCTTGCTCTGTCCCCCAGGCTGGAATGCGGTGGTGCAATCTTGGCTCACTGTAACCTCCGCCACCTGGGATCAAGCAATTCTCTGCCTCAGCCTCCCCAGTAGCTGGGACTACAGGGGTGTGCCACCAAGATAAGTGAAAACCGATGGCCACAAAAAATGTGTGCCTCACTGTTCACAGCAGCATTCTTTTTTTTTTTTTTTTTTTTTTTGGGAGACGGAGTCTGGCTCTGTCGCCTACTCTGGAGTGCAGTGGTGCGATCAAGATTCCTGGGTTCAAGCCATTCTCGTACCTCAGCCTCCCAAATAGCTGGGACTACAGGCGGGCACTGCCATGCCCAGCTAGCACAGCAGCATTCTTCATACTAGCCAAAAGGTGGAACCAGTTCAAGTGTCTATCAACTGATGCATGAATCAGGAAAATGTGGTCTAGCCATACAATGAAATATTATTTGGCCATAAAAAGAACTGACACATGCTACAACATGGATGACCCTTGAAAACATCCTCAGTGAAAGAAGCCAGATAAGAAATGAACACATGTTGTATGATTCCACTCATATGAAATATCCGGAATAGGTGAACCCATGGAGACAGAGAGTCCAATACAGTAGTGGTTGCCAGGGGGTTGGGGAAGGAGAGAATAGGGAGGCATTGCAATCGGTAAAGGCTTCTTCCCTTGGGGTGCTGAAAATATTCTGAAATTGATTGTGGTGATGGATACACAAGTCTGTGACTTGATTTCTATCTCAATAAAGCTATTTAAAAAAAATTTTTTTTTTCAGATGGAGTCTCACTCTGTTGCCCAGGCTGGAGTGCAATGGCGTGATCTTGGCTCACTGCAACCTCTGCCTCCTGGGTTCAAGCAATTCTCCTGCCTCAGCCTCCCCAGTAGCTGGGATTACAGGCGCCTGCCATCACGCCTGGCTAATTTTTTGTATTTTTAGTAGAGATGGGGTTTCACCATGTTCGCCAGGCTAGTCTTGAACTCTTGACCTCAAGTGATACATCTGCCTCGGCCTCCCAAAGTGCTGGGATTACAGGTGAGAGCCACCATGCCCGGCCACTATTTAACAATTTTTAAAGCCTTAGCCAGGTGCGGTGGCTCACACCTGTAATTTCAGCACTTTGGGAGGCTGAGGTGAGTGAACCCCTTGAGGTCAGGAGTTAGAGACCAGTCTGGCCAATATGGTGAAACCCTGTGTCTACTAAAAATACAAAAATTAGCTGGGCGTGGTGGTGGGCACCTGTAATCCCAGCTACTCAGGAGGCTGAGGCAAGAGAATCGCTTGAACCCAGGAGGTGGAGATTGCAGTGAACCAAGATCGCCCTACTGCACTCCAGCCTGGGCGACAGAGTGAGGCTCAGTCTCAAAAAAAAAAAAAAAAGATTAAAGCCTGGATCAGGCCTGGTCCCGATACACACTGCACATCATACTGTTCGGCAAGGGCAAGACCTGCGGGCACTACTGCCTCTCCAGCCATCAGTAAGTGGGGAGAGCTCTGCACACACCAGGTCACTGCTCAGTGACAGTGACTCCTCATGGAAGTCTCCATTCATTCTGGGGGACCCTTTCAAATGGGTCTCCCCCTGGTTGGAGCTGGATAAACAATGCACAAAAGTCATGGCACACAGGAAGAAACATAAAAAATCAAAGTGGGGGCAGGACTGCTCAAAAGTCAGCCTGCTGTCGGCCCCCAGCTCAGGGAATGCCTTTCACCAATATCCCTGATGTGACAAGGCCACACACCATCACACTATTCCCCGGAAAAGCAGTTGGCAGAGTCCAGGATGGCATTTACAAAGGTTCACCTATTTTTTTTTTCCTTTTTAATTCTCCCTAAACTGGCTCTGTAGTCCTCCCTCAGGATAATTTGATGGGAAGAATACTTCAACTTCAACTGTCTGATCTCCAAAGAAGAAACATCTGAAAAGGTCAGTTTCTGTTCAGATCACATTCAAACAACACAAGACACCCTCACAGTTAAACATGGCAAAGCAGTGTGCTATAATCAAGCTACAAAACCAATATTAACCAAAATAGGAAAATACCTACCAGCTGTAAAGGTTAAAAAAATGGGGGGTGTATGTCTATAGTCCTACTTATTAAAACCATACATTCACAAAAGTACTACTTCAAAATTTAATGACGAAAAATAAATTTTTCCACTTGGCAGTGCCCCTTTTCTGAATAAGGGTTCAGAAAAAAAGTACAATATCCATGAATTTGCTGCAAAAATATTAATCACCATTTTAAATTCTGAATATTATAAAACTCAGTAAATGTGACAATAACATCATGTAGTAATATCAACACCAGGGTTCCCATCATTAGCATGTAATAAGGAACAAAAAATAAGCCATGCCCAATCCTTTACAACATGGGAAATAAATACATCACTGTTAAGGACTAAATGTTCGTGTCCCTCCCCAAAATCCCTATGTTGAAATCCTAACCCCCAAAGTGGTTTTATTAGGAGGCCTTTGGGAGGTGATTTGTTATTGGGCATAGAAGCCTTGTGAGTGACATCAGTGCCTTTATAAAAGACGCCCAGGGGAGCTTGTTTGCTCCTTTACTATGGGAGGACACAGGGAAAAAGACAGCATCTAAGAACCAGGAAGTGGCCAGGCACAGTGACTCACACCGGTCACCCCAGCACTTTGGGAGGCCAAGGCAGGCGGATCACTTGAGGTCAGGAGTTCAAGACGAGTCTGACCAACATGGTGAAACCCCCTCTCTACTAAAAATACAATAATTAGCTGGGCTCTGGTCGTGGTGGCAGGCGCCTGTAATCCCAGCTACTAGAGAGGCTGAGGCAGGAGAATCGCTTGAACCCAGGAGGTGGAGGTTGCAGTGAGCCAAGATCACACCACTGCACTCCAGCCTGGGTGACGGAGTGAGACTCCATCTCAAAAAAAAAAAAAAAAAAAAAAAAAGAACCAGGAAGTGGGCCCTCACCAGACACGAGATCTGCTGGAGACTGGATCTTGGATTTCCAGTCTCTAGAACCCTAAGCAACAAGTGTCTATTGTATAAGCCACTCAGTCTACGGTCGTTTTGTGAGTCCAGCCCAAATGGACTTACACAATCACAAAGGGATTTTTTTGCCCCTAAAACCCCACTCAATTACTAGATTTTTATTTATGGTTAAATGAGCATTCAAAATCAAAGAGAAAGATTGAGGGTATAGCTGAGGGGTGGAGCATCTGACTACAAAATCAAAGAGAAAGATAAACCATCATTTTAGCACTAATTTAAAAAAAATCAATATTTAATATTTAGTTACCTCTCCTGATGCTTCATCCACTAAAGATATCTGGGTAGGAGCCTCGATTTCAATAGATATCTGTAAAAATAAAATAAGAGACCATGTATGTAGCAGTTTTTCATGGCTTTATATGCCTTTGCTGTCTGAAACACAGAAACGGGGCAAAGAGAAGTTTCAGACTCTCTATATAAACAATTCCGATTACATTGTAATAAATATTTCAACAGTTAGAAAAAATTGTAAAGAAAATAATACCTGTCTTGAGGCAGATTTGGCAATACGGAGTAAACGCCTTGTAAATGCATATAATCCCCTGACACAATTCTGTTTCCATGAATTCATTTTTCCTCCTTCATCTCCCCATCCCTACCACTCCCATTCCCCTCTCTCTCTGAATTTTGAGTCTTTGTAAAAACGTGGTCATGTGTCCTAACTTTTGTGCCTCAGAACACAGTCTGGATGGGTCTGTGACATGGATGCTTCATACACTGGTTCTTTTTTTTTTTTTTTCTCAGATGGATTCTCGCTCTGTCACCCAGGCTGGAGCGCAGTGGTGTGGTATCGGCTCACTGCAACCACCGCCTCCTGGGTTCACGCGATTCTCCTGCCTCAGCCTCCCAAGTAGCTGGGATGACAGGCGCCCGCTACTACGCAAGGCTGAGTTTTTTGTACTTTTAGTAGAGACAGGGTTTTGACATGTTGGCCAGGCTGGTCTCCAACTCCTAACCTCAGCATCAACTGCCTCAGCTTTCCAAAGTGCTGGGATTACAGGCGTGAGCCACCACACCCAGCCTCATGCACTGGTTCTAAGTGCTGCAGAACGCTCCCTGGTACATTTCCCCCTGCCATCAAAACAGAGACTAGCACATAAGAGGCATTCAGTAAGTATCTGATGAATAGATCAATGTGATGTTTCACCTTTTCAGTCCACTAATGTCCTAAAACCTACAGTGTCTAAGGTTTGGGTGTTAAAGTATTTTTGCATTTCTGGAATGAAACATCTTATTCATGATGTACTATTTAACACTGCTAGATTCAGTTACTGTCTTTATGAGGATTCTTACATTTTCATGTATGAAATGGGTTTTTCCCCATTTATTATTTTTGAGATAGGGTCTCACTCTGTCGCCCAGGTTGGGGCGCAGTGGCACGATCTCAGCTTGCTGCAACCTCTGCCTCCCAGGTTCAAGCAATTCTCCTGCCTCACCCTCCTGAGCAGCTGGGACTACAGGCACCCGCCACCATGCCTGGCTAATGTTTTGTAGCAGAGATGGGGTTTCACCATATTGGCCAGACTGGTCTCGAACTCCTGACCTCAGGTGATCCCTCCACCTCAGCCTCCCAAAGTGCTGCGATTACAGGTGTGAGCCACTGAGCCCGTCCTCTTTTCTAATATATCTATTTAATGCTATCAATTTCCCTTCAAGGACAAATTTAGCTATGTTCTGCACATTCTGACATGCCACGTTTCCATTGTCCATCAGCTCCTTTATTTATTTATTTATTTTGAGACAGGCTCTTGCTGTGTTAGCCAGCCTGGAGTGCAGTGGCGCAATCACGGCTCACTATAGCCTCAAACTTCAGGGCTCAAGTGATTTTTCTGCCTCAGCCTTCTGAGTGGCTGGGACTACAGGCACACTCTACTATACCAGGCTAATTTTTAAGGTTTTTTTGTAGACATGGGGTTTTGCGGTATTGCCCAGGCCGGTTTCGAACTCCTGGACTCACACAATTGTCCCACCTTGGCCTCCCGAAGTGCTAGGACTACACATGTGAGCCCCCAAGCCTAGCCATATCAGTTCTACATATTGTATGTTTTCTTTATCGTACAATTTCCTTTTTAACCAAAGGGTCAGTTATTGTATGCATTTAGTTTCCACATGTATGGGAAGATTTTAGCTGTCCCTTTGTTTCTGATCTCCAACATCATTGCCTTCTTTTGTGACACAGTACATGGTTAGTTTTTGTAAGTGTCATGAGCACCCCCCAAAATACTATTTTCTTCCTTGGGTTTAAAGTTCTGTTCATTAGTCCACGTTTACACATTTTCTGCATCTTGTTTCCTGCCTCCTTCTTTCAGCATCTGGGAGGGGCATGTTAAGCTCTTCAGTGACAATTGTTGATTTCCTATTTCTTGCCCTGATTCTGCGGTGGCCTTGTTTGTACTATGTCAACTCACCTAAGCTGGAACTGTTTCCTAGAACCCCTTTCCATGTTGTTGCCCACAGTAAACATTCAGAAGGCAGATGTGAACTAGTAGGTTTTTTTTAATGCTCTGAAGGGCGCCAGAAATGGTAACAGCTCATGAACATTGCTGACCTTCTGGCTTAACTCAGAGTCTGGGGCAGGGCCGCAGCAACATCAGCTTCTGCTGGGTGCCTGTGTGCAGCTCCTCCGAGTCCTGGGGCAGGTGCATGTGCTTCAGAGCCAAAGCGGGAGACCAGCACTATTGAGGCCAGAGGAAGTGAGAGACAGAAGTGGGTTTCGGTCTGTCCTGCTGGGCTCTAGTGGGCCATTCTGCCTTCCAGTTTGTCTCTGTTCCCCTCCACTTCTCTTCCAGCTTTCCTTCCTGACTGCTGGCCGGGCTGACCTGTAGTAACTTCAAGCTGAATGCCAGAGACAACAGGAACAACCCCGCTGTTGTGACTGCTCTGCAGAGGGAGGACAAATCCCCTTCCCAATCAAAGGTCAGATGTGGAGGTGGATGATATCATGCACACAAACACACGTGCACACACTATGTGTGCATACTCACACACGCATGCACATACACACACGCGAGCACACACACGACAGAGAATGAGAAGAAAACTTCAGTCACATCACAGGATTTTCGGGGAGGGCAGTGCAGTCCCTGAGTTGGGGACAGAAGTGTTTCCTGTGGCTTAAGAGAGAGTAGGAGCAAGTAGCCCTGGTTTCCACTTTGGTGCGGGTTGGGCCTGGACATGCCTGGTTTGAACTTCGCCTTAGTGCTAAGGCAGGCGTGGGCCTTTTTGTCAGCTTGCCCAAATGTGGGTAGGAGGGAGGCACTGGCTGTAAGCAGCTTAAGAGCAAACAGAAGCCCGGCACAGTGGCTCACACCTGTAATCCCAGCACTTGGGTGGCCGAGGCGGGAGGATCACCTGAGGGCAGGAGTACAAGACCAGCCTCGCCAACATGGCAAAACCCCATCTCTACTAAAAAATACAAAAACTAGCCAGGTGTGGTGGTTCAGGCCTGTAATCCCAGCTACTAGGGAGGCGGAGGCAGGGAGAATTGCTTGAACCGGTTAGACGGAGGTTGCAGTGAGCTGAGATCACGCCTCTGCGCTCCAGCCTGTGACAGAGTGAGACTATCTCAAAAAAAGAAAAAAAAAAATAGAAACAGGCTCTTTGTGACACTGGGACAAACTGCTCTGCCAACTCCCACAATGATTTAAGAACTAATCCACGTAATGAACCCACATTCTGTTAAGTCATTGTGGTTCTCCTTAGATCAAGCACTGGGTGACAGGTTCTCGAAGTTTCTACTTCAGCTGGAAGCTATTTTGTCAATTGCACATACATCCATATGACCCATGGCTCCTTTTAACAGTGACACCCTCTTCAAACCTTGTCTTTCTTTGCCTTCTAGTCTACTTTCCGATATTAAAAACTGCCACTCTGACATTTTGGCCTTCTGATTGGTTAGTAATTTTTTCTTCTTCCCCCAAAATTTCAAATTTCAACCTATATTTATCCTTCTGTTTTATCTATGTCTCTTATAGACTAATACTCATGAATTCGTCTAAATTTTTTGTTTGTTTTTGAAGATGGAGTCTTGCTCTGTCACCCAGGCTGGAGTGTAGTGGCACGATCTCAGCTCACTGCAACCTCCGCCTCCCAGGTTCAAGCGATTCTCCTGCCTCAGCATCCCAAGGAGCTGGGATTACAGGTGCCCACCACCACAGTGGGCTAATTTTTTTTTTTTTTTTTTTAAGTAGAGATGGGGTTTCACCATGTTGGCCAGGCTGGTCTTGAACTCCTGACCTAAAGCGATCCACCCGCCTCGGCCTCCCAAAGTGCTAGAATTACAGGCCTGAACCGCTGCAGCCTACCAGTGAAAACTATTTAACTCATGTAGCAATTTTACTTATTGTGGATTTTATAACTAGTAGGAAAAATGACTAGAAATCCATGGTTCCCTAATTTTTAAGGCACATATTTGAATTTCTGGACTGACTTAATTGAGATAAAGGGTGACTGTAAAGGGCAAATCCTTTGATGACTTCAAATCTAGGCATATCAGCAAGATCATTTCCTTTCTTATCATTATTTGCAATATATATAGTAAGAGAGTGCAAGGGAGGGATTGGATAGGCAGAGAAACAGAAAGAAGAAGAGAAGGAGGAGAGAGGAAGAAGAAAAAGGAGAAGAAAGAGGGGGAGGAGAAGAAAAAAGAAGAGGAAGAGAAGGCAGAGAGAAGAGGTGATGTCTTAGTCTATGCTGCTATAACAGGTTACCCAAGACCGGGTAATTTATAACGAACGGAAGTCTATTGGCTCACAGTTTTGAAGGCTGGGAAGTCCAGTATGAAGGCACCTGCAGTTTGGGCATTCTCATTGCAAGATGGTACATTGAACGTGCGTCCTCCAGATGGGAAGAAGGCTTTGTCTTTGTCTTCATAAGGTGGAAGAGGAAAGGGAAAAAAGAGAGAGGGCAGGAAGGGGCTGAACTGACCCTTTTATAAGGGCGTTAATCCCACCCATGAAGGCAGAGCCCTCACCATCTAATAGTTTTCCCAAGGGTCCTATCTCTTAATATTACAAAGGCAATTAAATTTCAACATGAGTTTTGAAGGAGACAAATGTTCAAACTATAGCAGGTAGGGAGAAAGGAAGGAAGGAGGAGGAGGAGGGAAAAGAGACTGATGGGTTAGGAGGAACTTTAGCAAAAGAATCAGCTCTGCTAGGTGGAAAGGGAAACTACCAGGAGAGAAACAGGTGGGGGAAGGAACCTCCTAGAGGAAAGGGCAGACTCCACCGTTTCTTTTTCCTTTTTTTTTTTTTTTTTTTTTTTTTTTTTTGAGATGGAGTCTCGCTCTGTCACCCAGGCTGGAGTGCAATGGCAAGATCTTGGCTCACTGCAACCTCCGCCTCCCAGGTTCAAGCAATTCTCCTGGGTTCAAGAGATTCTCCTGCCTCAGCCTTCCAAGTAGCTGGGATTACAGGCTCCCACCACCATGCCTGGCTAATTTCTGTATTTTTAGTAGAGACGGGGTTTCGCCATGTTGCCCAGGCTGACCTTGAACTCCTGACCTCAGGTGATCTGCCCACCTCGGCCTCCCAGAGTACTGGGATTACAGGAGTAAGCCACTGCACCCAGCCGACTCTACCCTTTTTGAACATTATTAGAACTTCTTTGATGGGCAAGAAAGGGTAGTAAGGAACTCCGAAAGGAAATACAATGAAGAAGGAAGGATAAGGCCCTACTGGGATCTGAGGCCTTCACAGCAGGACCCAGATGATGATGAGAGAAGACTGTCCCTTTGCAAGGTGAGCTGAGGCTGGAAGTGGTCTATGGCCCAGCCACTTTGTTCTTGCAGGTGTGCTCTGTGATGGACTAATCAGTTATGGTCTTGGGAGCTCACGGTGGGTTCCACTGTGGCCTATGCCAAAACCAGAGAGTATCTTCAACAGCCCATAAAGAAGCATAAGACTGTACGGCAGACAGTTTTCATTTTTTCTTTTCTTTCTTTCTTTTTTTTTTTTTGAGACGGGTCTTGCTCTTGTTGCCCAGGCTGGCATGCAGTGGCACGATCTCGGCTCACTGCAACCTTCACCTCCCGGGTTCAAGCGATTCTCCTGCCTCAGCTTCCCGAATAGCTGGGATTACAGGTGCGCACCACCACGCCCCACTGATTTTTGTATTTTTAGTAGAGACAGGGTTTCGCCATGTTGGCCAGGCTGGTCACGAACTCCTGACGTCGTGATCCGCCCACCTCGGCCTCCCAAAGTGCTGGGATTACAGGCGCTGAGAGTTAAAAGGCTGGGGTTGTTCATTGAACTCCCAGAAGTAGGAGTTTGCTAGCAGAGAAGGCAGTGGTGAGTTCGGGAGAGGCATTCTAGGAGCACAGAGAAGCAAAGTTAGAGAAAAGGAAGCCACGGACCAGAGAAAGCCTGGTATATTCGGAGTGTGACTTCCAAATCCCGAGGCTGGTGCCAAACAGCACTGTATTCGGCTGTTCTTGCTTTGCTATAAAGAAATACCTGTGACCGGGTAATTTATCAGAAAAGAGACTTATTGGCTCCTGGTTCTGCAGTCTATACAGAAAGGGTAGCTCTGGCATCTGCTTCTAGGGAAGCCTCCAGAAGCCTTGACTCATGGGGGAAGGTGAAGTAGGAAAAGGCATGGGTCACACAGCGAAAGCAGGAGCAAAAGAGAAAGCTGGATGGGGAAGTGCCGTAGCTTTCGAAGGACCAGATCTCATGAGAACTCACTGTCTCTGAGACAGCACCAAGCCACGTGGGATCCGCCCTCTTGACCCAAACACCTCCCACCAGGCCCCACCTCCAGCAGGGGGGATGACATTTACCCAAACTATATCAAGGGCCACCTCCTGTGCTCCAAGTTTTCTTCCCAGTCTAAAGCATTTTACCCTATCTTCTCGGGGCTCTGCATTGGGACGCCATGAGGAAGCACAGAGGTAGATCTGGCTCTTGGGGAGAAAGGGGAGCATGGGCAAATGGTGTGCCATTTCCACCTTAGAAAATGATCAAATCACAGAGCGTCAAACAAAAAGAGCCTGAGGTTTTGTAGCCTGACACTCTCCACTGTCTCCTTTCATTGCTCATGTTCTCATTGAATCTCACACCAATCTCGCGAGGCAGCTGAAAAAACCCAGGCCCAGAGAGGTGTGTGGTTTACCCATGGCCTCCCAGGGGCTGAGTGAGTCTAGATGTTAGCCCAGCACCCCACAGCTGTATATGCCTGCAATGAGAAACCAGCAAAGGAAACTGCACACGGCCTGCTAAGAAGGTCCTGGCCCAGACGCTGATTAACTGTACATTTAAGTCACATTATTGTCTTTACATTTAACTGTGGTTATAGCTATTTCCTGGAGGTCAAATCCTCTAAGAATTTTTATTTATTTATTTTTTAAAGATGGAGCCAGGCGTGGTGACTCATGCCTGTAATCCTAGCACTTTGGGATTCCAAGGTGGGTGGATCGCTTGAGGTCAGGAGTTCAAGACCAGCCTGGGCAAAATGGCGAAACCCCATCTCTACTAAAAATACAAAAATTAGCTGGGACTGGTGGTGAGTGCCTGTAATCCCACCGATTTGGGAAGCTGAGGCAGGAGAATCGCCGAACCTGGGAGGTGGAGGTTGCAGTGAGCTGAGATTGCGTCATTGCACTCCAACCTGGGAAACAAAAGCGAGACTCTATCCCCCCAAAAAAGAGAGATGGGATCTCACTCTTGCCCATGCTGGAGTGCAGTGCCACAACCACAGCTCACTGCAGCCTCAAACTCCTGGGCTCAAGACATCCTCCCCTCCTTGGCCTCCTGAGTAGCTGGGACTACAGGTGCATATCACTGTGCCTAATTTTTAAAAATTTTTGTAGGGATTGGGGGGCCTTGCTATGTTGCCCAGGCTGGTCTCGAACTCCTGGGATCAAGCAATCCTCCCTCCTCAGCCTCCCAAAGTTCTAGGATTACAGCCTCTCAGAATTTTTTAAAGCAAGAATTGTAGGCCAGGCGCAGTGGCTCACACCTGTAATCACAATATTCTGGGAGGCTGAGGCAGGCAGATCACGAGGTCAAGATTTCGAGACCAGCCTGACCAACATGCTGAAACCTCGTCTCTACTAAAAATACGAAAATTAGCCAAGCATGGTGGTGCATGTCTGTAATCCCAGATACTCGGGAGGCTGACACAGGAGAATCACTTGAACCTGGGAGGCAGAGGTTGCAGTGAGCCACGATCGTGCCACAGCACTCCAGCCTGGGAGACAGAGCGAGACTGTGTCTCAAAATAAATAAATCAACAAACAAACAAACAAACAGTCTTGAAATCGGCCGGAGCAAAACTACAATTGCACACAACATTAAAAAAAAAAAGGGTGCATATTGTAAATCCGACAGCACCCACTAAAACAAGAAAACAAAGAGCTATGGCTAATAAGGCAATAGAGACATACAGAACAGTTTTTAATACTTTTATTTTTAACTTTAAAGAATTATTATCATAGAAGCCGGCTGCAGTGGCTCACGCCTATAATCCTGGCTCTTTGGGAGGCCAAGGCAGGCAGATCACCTGAGGTCAGGAGTTTGAGACCAGCCTGGCCAACATGGTGAAACCCCGTCTCTACTAAAAATACAAAAATTAGCCAGGCATGGTGGCGAGCGCCTGTAATCCCAGCTACTCAGCAGGCTAAGGCAGGAGAATCACTTGAACCTGGAAGGCGGAGGTTGCGGTGAGCCGAGATTGCACCACTGCACGCCAGGCTGGGTGACAGAGCGAGACTCCGTATCAAAAAAAAAAAGTGTAAGTCACTAGTTGTAACTGTGGAGGCTGGGCACATCACATCAGAGGCCTAACCGATAGCTAGATGGCTTCCTAGATGAAACACGACCCATTTCTTGTGAGCTATCCACAGGCAGCAGAGTGTCTGAGTGAGATGAAGGAATAGTATAGGAAATCTCATATTGCTGGTAGAACTTAGCCTGAATTCTCTACGTATGGGGATGGGAGGCATTAAACTTTTACAGCCTTATCAATGTAAGCTCTGTTCTTTATGTAACTGGCAGCGACTTCAGCCAGGAATAAGAATAGCCAACTGTTCTCTGTACTGCCAACACAAAGAGCCACAGGCCAGGAACGCTGCCTGGATGAACCAGGAAAAACCCTGCTCCAGCCCTCAGGGCAGACTGCAGGTGCTTGCGAATCTTGGGCTTGGGGTTGGAGGCTGCCCAACACCCTGGGAACCCACTTCTTGCATTAGTGTGACCCAGATGCAAGACATGGAATCAAAGGAGATCATTTTGGAGTTTTAAGATTTGACCGCCCTGTTGGATTTTGGACTGGCATGGGGCCTGTAGCCCCTTTGTTTTGGCCAATTTCTCCCATTTGGAACTGCTGTATTTACCCAATGCCTGTACCCCATTGTATCTAGGAAGTAACTAACTTGCTTTTGATTTTACAGGCTGATAGGCGGAAGGGACTCACCTTGTCTCAGATAAGATGTTGGACTGTGGACTTCTGAGTTAATGCTGAAATGAGTTAAGACTTTGGGGGACTGTTAGGAAGGCATGATTGGTTTTGAAATGTGAGGACATAAGATTTGGGAGGGGTCCAGGGTGGAATAATACTGTATCCCCACCGAAATTTCATCTCGAATTGTAACTCCCACAATTCCCACGTGTTATGCGAGAAACCCAGTGAGAGGTGGTTGAATCAGGGGGGTGGGTCTTTCCTGTGCTATTTTTGTGTTAGTGAATGAGTCTCATGAGATCTGACAGTTTTAAAAACGGGAGTTCCCCTACGCAAACTCTCTCTTTGCCTGCTGCCATCCATGTAAGATGTGACTTGCTTCTCCTTGCCTTCCACCATGATTGTGAGGCCTCCCCAGCTATGTGGCACTGTAAGTCTGTGAAACCCTTTTCCAGTATAAATTACCCAGTCTCGGGTATGTCTTTATTAGCAGCATGAAAATGGACTAACACAGAGACATTGCAGGGGAAACAGCAGGGATGTGTTAAAACTCACTGGGAGGGCATGTGGGAGAATTGATGAAATATAGGTTCCAAGAGCATGGATCAGTCATTTGGGCTGTTAGTACCAGTACTGCCCTGAATTCTTGCAAATATATTCAGCATCTTGACTGGGAATTGCACCTCAGGCTGGGTGCAGTGGTTCACGCTTGTAATACTAGCACTTTGGGAAGCTAAAGCAGGAGAACTGCTTGAAGTCAGGAATTTGAGACCAGCCTGGGCAACATAGAGAGACCCCCATCTCCAAAAAGAAATTTTTAGAATTAGGCAGGTGTGGTGGCGTGCACCTCTAGTCCTAGTTACTCAGGAGGCTGAGGTGGGAAGATTGCTTGAGCCTGGGAAGTTGAAGCTGCAGTGAGCTATGATAGCACCCCTGCACGCCAGTCTGGGTGACAGAGCAAGACTATGTCTCTCTAAAAAAAAAGGGAATTGCAACTCAAAGAAAAGCTAGTTTAAAAATCTCCCTAGAAGACTGCATGTGTGGCTGGGTGCCATGGCTCATGCCTGTAATCCCAGCACTTTGGGAGGCCAAGGCAGGTAGATCACCTGAGGTCAGGAGTTCGAGACCAGCCTGGCCAACATGGTGAAACCCCATCTCTACTAAAAATACAAAATTAGCTGAGTGTGGTGATGCATGCCTGTAATTCCAGCTACTTCGGAGGCTGAGGCAGGAGAATCACTTCAACCTGGGAGGCGGAGGTTGCAGTGAGCCGAGATTGTGCCACTGCACTCCAGCCTGGACAGTAAGAGGAAAACTTTGCCTCAAAAAAAAAGAGAAGATTGCATTTGTAGGCGACTTTTGAGATGCTGAACTAGCACCCTTTCTCCATGACTGTATCTTTACTCATTGTAAGCATACGGACAGCTGCTGCTGGAAAGAGGCCTGTCTGTATTTTAGCTAAGAGTCCCCCAGAAGAAGGCAACATTTCAGGAGGTGGCCAACAGCAAGACTGTGCAGTCGTCAGTTTGGAAGACAAGGCCCCACAGGGAGAAGTCTGTATCCCCTAAGAAGAAGGGCATCACTTACGATGATTTGTTAAGCAAAACTGATCCTCATCTTATGAGGAACCAAAAAGGGCCCCTGTGCCAAGGTAGGTACCCTTTCTGCCATCTTTAGCTCACTTTGCTTCTGAACCCCTGAACCTCACAGTTCCCACAAAAGCCTGTGCTTGGGTGGTCTTTTAGAGTGGTCTCACCTCCTAAGTCTCAGACTTTGAAATTTCACCTTTCCACTGCAGCCATCACACACTTTCCCCATGCCCCATTCCTTCTCTCCTATGGACTTACTCTTTGTCCCCATGACAACTTCCAGTCCTGGGGCCTCTTTTTCCCCAAAAAGTGGAGCCCTCTCCTGCTGTCCCTTTGTCACTCCCCAGTCATAATCCCATTACACCCTTTCTCTTTATGGGGCACCCTCAATTCTCTTTCCCCTTTGGTTTCTGTCCTTCCAACCTGCCAGTCTCATGCTTGGGTCAACCCATCTGTTCACCATCTTTGTTTCTGAGCCTATCCTCATTGCCACAGAAGATCAAGAAAGCTGGCTGACACCAGTGGTGAAAGATACAGATTTCAGTCACAGCTATTGGCAACTGTGGATTTAGCCTTTCCAGTTGCTCCCACTATTGACCATTCCAACTTTATCCTAATCACCAGTCATCCCATAATTGTCCAATGATCTCTCCTACATTCCTGGGAAAAGAGGCCATCTGTCTAAACTCTAACCTCCTCTGCTTCAGCCTCAAAATATCTCTGCAGCATCACCCCTTCCTTCCTTCCCTTCCCCCCTTCCCTTCCCCCCGTCCTAGATGAACAAGTTTCATCATGCCTTTTTAGCAATAACCGCTACCCCGTCTTCTACTCCTATTCATTCATTTATTGTTCATTCCACATGATAGGAATTCCTTGTTCATTCTTGCATGGTAGGAAGCAAGGAGGATGCAACTGTGAACAAAACCACCAAAGCCTCCACACTCAAAGAGCTTACTGTCTAGCAGTACAGAAAATCAGTGATGATTACAAGAATCCTCTTTCTACTCCAGGACTTTGCTCCATCTCAAAGGGATGGTCTCAAACCATCCCTTTCTCTCTTTTTAATTTTCCTCAATCCTGCCTCCCTCTTAAGCACTGTCTCCCTACCTCAACCATCAGATTACTCATCTGATCAGTTTACCTGGCCATCTCACTCTACTCCCATGAGGCTCCTAAGGCTTCTCTCTTGAAGACAGTGAACAATGTTGGTGCTCAGTCCAAATGCCCTATTGACTAGAGTGGGTGCAGCCCAATTTCAGCAGCAAACCCCAGAGGGGCTCCCAGGCTACTGTGCTTTTCCCACAAGCAAAGAGAAGTACCTGAAGCTTCTCTTTCCTGGATTAGAATTATCCCATTATCACCAGCACGATAGGATACTTTCAGTTCTTGTCTTCTTTGATCTCTTAGAGGCATTCCACACCTTTTTTTTTTTTTTTTTTTTTTTTTTTTTTTTTTTGAGACAGAGTTTTTGCTCTTGTGGCCCAGGCTGGAGTGCAATGGCGCGATCTTGGCTCACTGCAACCTCTGCCTCCCAGGTCCAAGCGATTCTCCTGCCTCAGCCTCCTGAGTAACTGGGATTACAGGCATGCGCCTCCACGCCTGCCTAATTTCATATTTTTAGTAGAGACGGGGTTTCTCCACGTTGGTCAGGCTGGTCTCAAACTCCTGACCTCAGGTGATCCGCCTGCCTCGGCCTCCCAAAGTGCTAGGATTAACAGGCGTGAGCCACCATACCCAGCCATTTTTTTTTTCTTTTGGGACGGAGTTTCACTCTGTCGCCCCGGCCGGAGTGCAGTGGCTTGATCTCGGCTCACTGCAAACTCCACCTCCTTGGTTCAAGTGATTCTCTTGCCTCAGCCTCCTATGTAGCTGGGATTACAGGCGTGCACCATGACATCTGGCTGATTTCTGTATTTTTAGTAGAGACGGGGTTTCACCATGTTGGCCAGGCTGATCTCAAACTCCTGACCTCAGGTGGTCCAACCCACCTCGGCCTACCAAAGTGCTGGGATTCCAGGTGTGAGCTACCGCAACTGGCCCACACCTTTGACCCGTTGGCATCCTCTGGGCTCTTCCTGAGAGGCCCAGTTACGTCTTTGTCCTCCTATTTCCCTGGCATCCCCATCTAACTTTTCTGTCAGCTTCTCTTTTTCTGCTTGGTGTTTAAATGCTAGTGATTCTCAGGACTCTATCCTACACTCTTCACCTGCAAACCACTGACTTTCAGTGCATCGGTAATTGAGTTTGAGGAGAGTATGCACAACTCCCAACCCCTGAATGGTACCAGGCACAAATACAACAAATACACATGGTATTTTTCTTTTTTCTTTTGAGACAGAGTTTTGCTCTTTTTGCCCAGGCTGGAGTGCAATGACGTGATCTCGGCTCACTGCAACCTTCGCCTCCCCGGTTCAAGCGATTCTCCTGCCTCAGCCTCCCAAGTAGCTGGGATTGCAGGCACCCGCCATCACGCCCAGCTAATTTTTTGTATTTTTAGTAGAGACAGGGTTTCACTATGTTAGCCAGGCTGGTCTGGAACTCCTGACCTCAGGCAATCCACCTGTCTTGGCCTCCTGAAGTGCTGGGATTATAGGTGTGAGCCACCGTGCCCAGCCCATGAGATGTTTTAATACAGGCATGCAATGTAAAATAATGTCATGGAGAATGGAGTATCCACCCTCTCAAACATTTATCCTTTGTGTTACAGACAATCCAATTATACTCTTCTAGTCATTTTAGAATGTACAATTAAGTTATTATTGACTACAGTCACTCTGTTGTGCTATAAAATAGTTGGACATCATACTTGCTTCCTCCCTCTCCCACAGTCTCCATATCTAAGAAATTATCAATTCCTACTGGTTTCATGGTCAAAGTGGCTGAAGAACCCAAGCCTTCTTTTCATCCTTAGCTCCTCCACATTAGCACAAAGGCAGAATGCATTAGGGGTGAAAAGTGTAGTTTCTGGAACCAGACTACTTGGATTTGCCCTCTGGTCTGTTTCCTACCCACGTGTCTTTTTTTTTTTTTTTTTTTTTGAGATGGAGTCTTGCTCTGTCGCCCAGGCTGGAGTGCGGTGGCGCGATCTCCGCTCACTGCAAGCTCCGCCTCCCGGGTTCACACCATTCTCCTGGCTCAGCCTCCCGAGTAGCTGGGACTACAGGTGCCCGCCACCACGCCCAGCTAATTTTTTGTATTTTTAGTAGAGATGGGGTTTCACCATGTTAGCCAGGGTGGTCTCAGTCTCCTGACCTTGTGATCTGCCCGCCTCGGCCTCCCAAAGTGCTGGGATTACAGGTGTGAGCCACCGCGTCCGGCCATCCACGTGTCTTTTAGTCAGTTACTTAACCTCTCTGTGCCTTAGCTTTTTTTAATCTTCAAAATAGGGGACATAATACCTTAATTATTCTTGTGAATAATGCCTACATGATTGAAAACATGAAAAGTCTTAATAGGTATTGAAAGCTTAGAAGGGTGCTTGGTCCTTAGTGTTATGTGTTTGCTAATATTATAAGGCCAGGTATCACTCTTTATCATCTAGATCTCTAAAACAGCCTCTTAACTTGATTTTACTGTCTAGTCAGTAATTCTGAAAGTCAATTCACCTTTTTCCACCTTCCAGTGGATTCTCTTCTTCTTTTTTTTTTTTTTTTTCAGACAGAGTTTCGCTCTTGTTGCCCTGGAGTGCAGTGGCGTGATCTCAGGCTCACTGCAAACTCTGCCTCCTGGGTTCAAGTGATTCTCCTGCCTCAGCCTCCTCAGTAGCAGGTGCCTACCACCATGCCCAGCTAATTTTTTGTATTTTTTAGTAGAGGTGGGGTTTCACCATGTTGGCCAGGCCCGTCTCAAACTCTAGACCTCAGGTGATCCGCCCACTTTAGCCTCCCAAAGTGCTGGGATTACGGGTGTGAGCCACTGCACCAGCCTTGCCTTCCAGTTTAGTTAACTTCTTTTATTTTCCTAATAGATGGTACATTGTGTCTCCTCTGGGCCACAGCCCATGTCGTTCTTCCTGCTTTGTTGTTTTCGTTGTTCTTTCATAATGTTCTGAGATTACCTCATTTCCCGTATCCTCTCTTTCTTTGGCAATCCAAAGAAAGTCATCTTTCAGATTGTCTGCTCAGAGTTCATCTCAAAGCCTGGCAAGTGAGTATTTTATATTTTAAATTATCTAAAAATCATAGAGTAATACCTTCTCAGATATGTCTCATATGCACAGCCTATAGTTGGATTATCTTTTAATCTAATCTGCGAATATTGCTTTGTAACTAGAGAATTTAGTCTGTTTATATATAATATAATCACTGGTATCTGGGGCTTAATCCGTCATCTTGTATTCAATTTTTATTTGTTTTACCTGTTCTATGTTGCTTTCCCTTGCCTTTTCTCAGTTCTCTTTTTGATTAAATAAACATTTTTCTCTTCCAGTTTGGATGATTTATGGTCTGTTTCTATTCTTCTAAGGGCTAGCCTGAGAAATTAAGGCATGCATATTTATACAGTCTAAATTTAGTAAAACCTCACAGATAATGTAAGGAACTTTGTTTGCCTGTGCCTGACTTTGACATTATTTTTGCCTTGTATTTTAATTTTATATATATATATTTTTTCTTTCTTTCTTTTTTTTTAAATTTTGAGATACAGTTTTTCCCTGTCACCCAGGCTGGAGTACAATGATGCAATCTCGGCTCACTACTGTCTTTTTCATTCCTCCTTGCATCTCCTATCTTCCATCTGGGATCATTTACTTTCTGCTCAAAGTATATCCTTTAACATTTCTTTAAAAATTGTCTCCTCGTGACAAACTTAGCTTTTACTTGTCTGAAAATGTCTTTATGTTGCCCCGTTTCCTAAAAGCTGTTTTTACTGGGTATAGAATTCTAATTTGGCAGTTCTTGTCTCTTAGTACTTGAAGATATCATTCTATTCTCTTCCATGTTTTTGCATTGCTGTGAGTCCATGCCCACCTCTCCTCACCTCCTGGCTCCTTTTAGTAGTTTTCTTCTGTGTTTCTTGGTTTTGCAGTTTCATTGTAATGCATCTCTATAAAGATTGCTTTTTTTGTAATCTATTCTGCTGGACATTTGCTGGGCATGTTTTATCTTTGGACTAGTACTATGCATCAGTTCCACAAAAATCTAAGCCATTATCTCTGGAGTATTGTCTCTGTCCCACTCTTCCTCTTCTCTCATCTGGTACTTCAATCAAATGAAAGCATCTAGAGGTTTCAATCAAATGAAAGCATCTTGAGGAGAGAGTCACTGTTATTCTTACCGGAGGATGCCTCCAGTGTTGAAAACAAAACCCAGGACATTTTACTCAACTTGGAAAATATTTCTTGAGTAAACTTGGACAGTGGTTAAATGTTTAATCTTCCCAGGTATGACTGATCACAGACCGTGCCAAGTCAAAAAATAATACAAAACAAGGTTTTTATGTACTTCAATTAGAAAGAGTTGGAGGAATTCAACCTAATTTTATGAAAACTTTGTAATGCTCCATAACAACTGTTAATTGTCAACACCAAAAAAATTTGTATCCCAGCTCTGACTGCCTATTTTTCTTGGAAGAACTTGCTCTCTTTTTCTGCCTTTCATATCATTACCTAAGAAAGAACTATTTCCAGGTAAAGTCAGTGAAATCCTCATGAGTCATTCAGGTGATTTTTTTCTGAGAGTTGATGGTGGCTCTGGCCCAGAATTACTAAGAAAAGGCTCTAAGAAACAAACAGATGGGCTCCCCACCCTCTGTAAACTTTCTTTCTCTATTTAGGCACATCTTTCTCTTCCTAAAAATGCCCTCCACTGCATGACAAAAGCTTTAAGCTGAGGGATTCACCTGAGCTCCCTGGAACTGTGTTGAAAGTCACAACTGAGCTTGACAAGTTAACCGTGGCCTTAAAATGAATACTTGGGATCCAAGGAGCTCCTAGGAAGTCAGAAGATAAAGACCTTTATAAATGACAGATCTGTACTTGAGGTCAGGAGTTCAAGACCAGCCTGGCCAACATGGTGAAACCCCCGTCTCTACTAAAATTACAAAAATTAGCCAAGCCTGGTGGCGGGTGCCTGTAATTCCAGCTACTTGGGAGGCTAAGGCACAGGAATTGCCTGAACCTGGGAGGTAGAGGTTGCAGTGAGCCAAGGTCGTGCCACCACACTCCAGCCTGGGCGATAGAGCGAGATTCAGTCTCAAATAAATGAATAAATAAATAAATGTCAGATCTGGCCGGGTGTGGTGGCTCACGCCTATAATCCCAGCACTTTGGGAGGCTGACGTGGGTGGATCACTTGAGGTCAGGAGTTTGAGACCAGCCTGGGCAACATGGCGAAACCCTGTCTTTACTAAAAATACAAAAGTTATCTGTGCGCAGTGGTGGGCACCTATAATCCCAGCTACTTGGGAGGCTGAGGCAGGACAATCATTTGAACTTGAGCCACTGCACTCCAGCCTGGGCAACAGAGTGAGACTCCATCTCAAAAAAAATATAAATAAATAAATAAATAAATAAATAAATAACAGTTCTTTCAGTAGTTATTTTTCTTCTCTTTTCTGAATACCTGAAGATTGCAAAATGGCAAGTTTGGCACAGCAGTGAAGCCTTTTTTTAGAATCCCTCTTTCTTGAGATTTATTTTATTTTACTTTTTGAGATGGAGTCTCACTCTGTCACCCAGGCTGGAGTGCAGTGGCGCGATCTCAGCTCACTGCAAACTTCATCTCCCGGGTTCAAGCAATTCTCCTGCCTCAGCCTCCCAACTAGCTGGGATTACAGCCATGGGCCACATATCTGGCTAATTTTTATATTTTTAGTAGAGATGGGGGTTTCACCGTGTTGGCCAGGCTGGTCTTGAACTCCTGACCTCAAGTACTGGGATGAGCCGCCACACCCAGCCACTTTCTTGAGATTTAAAAGAGCACAACTTTACAAACACTTAGAAAGCTAAGACATCTCTGTTGCCAAAACAAACATCCCTCACCCTTACCCTAATTTTCTAGTATGTATGGAATGTTTTCTGTTCTTTTAGGAGCAGGCTTGTTTCATGGCTAGAGTCTGGAAATGTTGCATCTTTGTCTTTCTGTATATACGTGAGCAGTCCTGTTAATGGAAGCACTTACTGCTAATTGGATATGAATGGGGTGGGATGGGGGTGGTGACTCCTTATCTGAATAACATCAGTTGTGTTGGTTCTAACCCATTTCTTCTTCTCCTTTGTCATCACCACTGTCATTTTTTTCTCTTCTCTGTCTTCTCCTTCCTTTTCCTCTTACCTTCTTTATTTTTAACAGGGATTGGAGAGGTCAATAAGAGTCAGCGCCTTTAAAAAGAAATCTACTCACTCTTCTGTGTGCATAAGGCTGAGAAGAGGTTCTACGTCTCAAGAGGAACTGACTTCTGTTGAGCACTCAACACGCTGCAAAGACCAGCCATCTTGCAACCTCACCTCACAGCATGGAGAGAGGAGACCAACCTAAGAGAACCAGGCAGGCCATCCCTTGTGCCACCAGGCTCTTCCTCCATCCCAGGGGCTCCGATACCCTGCCTTTGTACGGCTCCCTTTTTAGTTTGAAAGAGGTTTCTCAGCCAGGTTCTCACACTTGTAATCCCAGCACTTTGGGAGCCTGAGGCAGGTGAATTACCTGAGGTCAGGAGTTCAAGACCAGCCTGGCCAACATGGCAAAACCCTGTCTCTACTAAAAATACCAAAAATTCACCGGGTGTGGTGGTGCACCCTCAGGATGGCGGTAATCCCAGCCACTCGGGAGGGTGAGGCAGGAGAATTGCTGAAACCTGGGAGGTGCAGGTTGCAGTGAGACGAGATCGCGCCACTGCACTCCAGCCTGGTTGACAGCAAGAATCCATCTCAAAAAAAATAAAAATTAGTCTTTTTTGCCTTTATCTTTAAACTAGTAATTATTAACATAAGTGCCCAAGTAAAAAGCAGTGAGTTTTTCTCCAGAAATTATCCACCCCCCAAAAAAAAGTTTTCGTTTGTGCCTAGGTTCATAGAAAATCTCTCATATTATGAGTGTTCTGAATTATTTTGTTATGAAGAACAAAGTACCCTTTACAGAACACAAGTTAACCTGAAAAGATATCAGTTGGTGTTAGTTTTGGATGTTTGTAGAGATCAACTGAAAAAACGAGAGGGGTATAACAGATTGCATCATTATACTAGGGTTTAGAACCTCATATTTGGGAATATTATATATCTTTGTAAGGAATTTAAGGATCAATTTGGAAACTTTATAGAAATTGTTTAAATTGTGGTCACAAATGTGTACAGATAGGATGACTTTTTCAAAAAGAACTTTTCCTAATATCACCTGATTGGGTACTTGGATCTTGGGATAAAATTCCGGTGACATTATAAGTAGATTTGTTTGTTTGTTTGTTTTGAGACAGAGTCTCACTCTGTCACCCAGGCTGGAGAGCGGTGGTGCGATCTTGGCTCACTGCAACCCCCCGCTCCTGGGTTCAAGTAATCCTCCTGCCTCAGCCTCCCGAGTAGCTGGGATTACAGGTGCCCACCACCACACCCAGCTAATTTTTGTATTATTAGTAGAGACAGGGCTTCGCCATGTTGGCCAGGCTGGTCTCGAACTCCTCACCTCTAGTGATCTGCCTCCCTTGGCTTCCCAAAGTGCTGGGCTTACAGGCATGAGCCACTGAGCCCAGTCTATAAGTCAATTTAAAAAGCACTGTTTATCAAACATTCAGAAGGAAGTCAAAATTATATGCTCTATAAAACTTACATATAACTTGAAAAGTGGCTCTGGAGATCATGAAGATACCAAGATTGAAGCTGCCCATGAACGGTTTGGATAAAATTTATTCTCCAAATTGTGAAAAAGGCAATTTCTGAATTAACATTTATGTCACTTTAAGTGTGCATATAAAATGCACTTACTGAATGTTATATATAGGTATTTGACTATTTCACCTACATCCCTGAAAGTTTATTTAATTTAAAAATTAGAGACAAGGGCTGGGTGTGGTGGCTTATTTTTGTAATCCCAGCACTTTGGGAGGCCGAGGCGGGCGGATCACCTGAGGTTGGGAGGTTGAGACCAGCCTAACCAACATGGAGAAACCCCGTCTCTACTAAAACATAAAAAAATTAGCTTGACATGGGGGCACTTGCCTGTAATCTCAACTATTTGGGAGGCTGAGGCAGGAGAATCGCTTGAACCTGGAAGGTGGAGGTTGCTGTGAGCCGACATTACGCCGCTACATTCCAGCCTGGGCAACAAAGTGAGACTATGTCTTTTTTTTTTTTTTGGAGACTATGTCTCCAAAAAAAAAAAAAATTAGAGGCAAGATGTCACTCTGTCACTGAGGCTGGAATTCAGTGGTGCAGTCATAGCTCTCTGCACCCTCAAACTCTTAGGCTCCAGAGATCCTCCTGCCTCTGCCTCCCAAGTAGCTAGGATCATAGGTGTGTACCACTATGCCAACCTAACTTTTAAATTTTTTGTTGACATGAGGTCTCACTATGTTAACCAGACTAGCTTCAAACTCCTGGTTGCAAGTGATCCTCCTCCTTGGCCTCCCAAATTGCTAGGATTACAGGCATGAGCTACCATGCCTAGTCCTAAAAATCTATGTATTCAAATTGTCAACACAGACCGTAAAAATCTTTTTTGCCCTTTCTTATTGGAAACATTTGCAATCACTTTATATATGAACATAGGTTTCTTATAATTAATAAAGATTTCCATTAAAACACAGGTAATTCAGTATAGGGAACTTAATTGATATACATAATGTTAAATCTATTTGAATTTTCTCCCTAGGAATGAAAACATTTTCAACTGCTTATACAAAAACCCTGAGGCAACTTTTAAGCTGATTTGCTTTCCCTGGATGGGAGGTGGCTCCACTCATTTTGCCAAATGGGGCCAAGATACTCATGATTTGCTGGAAGGTATGTTAATTGTTAACATCATTTAAGCAATTTATAAGGGCAGATGACATAAATGTATTAGAATTTGAAGTTTGGTCAAGACTTTCCTTCCTGGTAGGTAATTAATAATAAACTTTCAAGATCATGCTTCAATAGGGTGACTTTTATATTTCTAAAGTAACTTGTCTTTACTTTGTTTTTATCGTTAGAGCTAGAAGGACCTTTTAGGAGATGACGTTCTAATACCGCATTTGTCTTTGGTATAATTATTGATATGGTTGAACTGAATCTACCATCTTGCAATTGTTTCCAATTTGTCCCATGATGTGATCTATTTTCCCTTTTCTGCTTTTCTTTCGAATTAATACAGAGTCTAAAAGACTGCTATAAATCCAGGCGCAGTGGCGCACGCCTGTAATACCAGCACTTTGGGAGGCTGAGGCAGGAGGATTGCTTGAGGCCAGGAGTTCAAGACCAGTCTGGGCAACACAGTGAGACCCCATCTCTATAATAATAATTATTTATTTATTTATTGTTTTTGAGTCGGAGTCTTGCTCTGTCACCCAGGCTGGAGTGCAGTGGCGCAATCTCGGCTCACTGCAATCTCCACCTCCCGGGTTCAGGTGACGCTTGTGCCTCAGCCTCCGAAGTAGCTGCACTTACAGGCATGTGCCACCATGCCCAGCTAATTTTTGCATTTTTAGTAGAGACAGTGTTTCACCATGTTGGCCAGGCTGGTCTCAAACTCCTGACCTCAGGTGATCCACCCACCTTGGCCTCCCAAAGTGTTAGGATTTTTTTTTTTTTTTTTTTTTTTGGAGACGGAGTCTGGCTCTGTCGCCCAGGCTGGAGTGCAGTAGCTTGATGTCGGCTCACTGCAAGCTCCACTTCCCGGGTTCACACCATTCTCCTGCCTCAGCCTCCCAAGTAGCTGGAACTACAGACGCCTGCCACCGCGCCCAGCTAATTTTTTTGTATTTTTAGTAGAGACAGGGTTTCACTGTGTTAGCCAGGATGGTCTCAATCTCCTGACCTTGTGATCCACCCGCCTCGGCCTCCCAAAGTGCTCGGATTACAGGCGTGAGCCACCGCGCCCGGCCCCAAAGTGCTAGGATTACAGATGTGAGCCACTGCAGCCAGCCTCTATAATAATAATTTTTTAAAGTAAAAAATAAAAGTATTAACTATTCTGTATGTCTCTATTGCCTTATTAGCCATAGTTTTTTGTTTTCTTGTTTTTGTGGATGCTGTCAGATTTACAATATGCACTTTTTTATTTAATGTTATGTGCAATTGTAAATCTGGCTGATTTCAAGACTGTTTATTATTATTATTATTATTATTGTTATTATTTTGAGATGGAGTCTTGCTCTGTCTCCCAGGCTGGAGTGCGGTGGCATGATCTTGGCTCACAGCAACCTCTGCCTCCCAGGTTCAAGCGATTCTCCTGCCTCAGCCTCCCAAGTATCTGGGATTACAGGCACACACCACCAGGCCCAGCTAATTTTTGTATTTTTAGTAGAGACGAGGTTTCATAGTCTTTACTAAATTCACATTGTTAACAATCAGAATTCTTAACAATTCTGATTGGTTGAAGTATATAGCATAAAAAGTTAACAAGTATGTAGGCATCTTAAGGTCTGGAGAGCCATGACTGATTTAATCCCGTCTCTGTGCTTCATCTGATAGGGATTAGCCATCTGATTTAATGGCTGCAAGCCTTGCAGGTAAGTGTTCAGCTTTAATTCAGAAGCTTGTTTTTATTACACATCTGTCCAACCTGTGGACATCTTGGGCAATTTTTGAAGATTTTTCTTTCAGATTTTCCCTCTTCTGACAGTATCCTTAGAGACACACCTATTATCTGTATGAAATCAATGAACTTACTGTATTTTTTTCTTCCTTCTCCTCTAAAAAAACGGTTGTATTATTTTTACTCTATCAGAGCATATAACATCATCCCTAATTTTTTTTTTTTAGTCTTAGAACCACAATAAAGTCTTCAAAACTCACCACCAGTCGTTTTGCCAAACTTTCCCTAATCATGTATTCTTTGGATGAAGTTTGTCTTCTAGTACAAGGATGGTGAGCTTTTTCTGTAAACGGCCCAATAGTAAATATTTGCACATTTGTGGGACATACAGTGCTTGTTGCAACTCTTCAGCTTTGCCATTGTCTCACAAAAGCAAGCACAGACAATGCATACAAAATGAGCATGGCTGTGTCCCAGTAAAACTTTATGTACCAGAATATGTGGCTGCAGGCTGGGCATGGTGGCTCACGCCTGTAATCCTGGCACTTTGGGAGGCTGAGGTGGGCAGATTATTTGAGGTCAGGAGTTCAAGACTAGCTTGACCAACATGGTGAACCCTGTCTCTACTAAAAATACAGAAAATTAACTGAGCGTCGTAGTGCACGCCTATAATCCCAGCTACTCGGGAGGCTGAGGCAGAAGAACCGCTTGAACCTGGGAGGCGGAGGTTGCTGCGAGCCGAGATCATGCCACTGCAGAGATCATGCCACTGCACTCCAGCCTGGGCCACAGAGTGAGACTCCGCCTAAAAAAAATAAATAAAAACAATGTGGCTGCTGGCTTTGACCCATGGGTTATAGTTGTTTGCTGTTTTAGTAGATTCTTCAGGCAGACTCATGATTCCAATATATGCTAAGTTCCTCCATCTCTAAGACTGCTTTGATACTGGCAATACTTTCTTTCTTTTTAAAAAAAGTTTTTCTGTAGAGACAGAGTCTTGCTTTGTTGCCCAGGCTGGTCTCAAACTCCTAGCCTGAAGCGATCCCCCCACCTTGGCCTCCCAAAGTGCTGGGATTACAGGTGTAAACTACAGTATCTGGCCAGGAGATAAATTACTGATGTGTATACTTCTTTGAGTTTCTTTAACAACTTGTTTTACTGTTTGTTGTCTTGCTTCAGATTTTGTTATCAAAGAGTCTGATATCATCCTGATTTGCTTCTTTTATAAATGACTTGGTAATTTGTTTGGAGGGCTTTTTTTTTTTTTTTTTTTTTTTTTTTTTTTGGTGACAGAGTCTCACTCTGTCACCCAGGCCCCAGGCCGGAGTGCAGTGGCGTGATCTCGGCTCACTGCAGCCTCTGCCTCCCGGGTTCAAGTGATCCTCCTGCCTCAGCCTCCTGAGTAGTTGGGAATACAGGCATGCACCACCATGGCTGGCTAATTTTGTATTTTAGTAGAGACGGGGGTTCACCATGTTGGCCAGGCTGGTCTCGAACTCCTGACCTCAAGTGATCCGCCTGCCTCGGCCTCCTAAAGTGCTGGGATTACAGGTGTGAGCCACTGTGTCTGGCCACAAATCCTCAAATTCTAACATTTTAATGCAACTACTATGGGTCAAGTTTCTCAAGCATATGATAGGCTCTTTTGATATGTCGTTTTCTTTCTTATTTTATTTCAGGGAATGTTACAGTAGGTAGTTAGACATAAATAAGGCAGGAGAGGCCCCTCCACCCCCAGCCAGGAATGTCAAGTGACTATCAGGTGATGGTCAGGCAGTTGTTAAACCATCTATCTAAAATAATAATTAGTCACCGCCGGTTCCAGGGAAAGGCAGTCCCCCAATAGCTACAACACACTGAAAGTTGGCAATCAGCAGCTTCCTGATAGGATTTCAGAAACTGGTCAAGTGGATTCACACATGCGCACTAAGAGGCAAAATGGTGGTGTTTAACTGGTCCTTCTTCCAGAAAAACTAGTAAGGGAAAAACACTTTCAGTGAGCATGCATACAACTCCAGTAAACACACTGGGCATACAGCCCCTCCCAAGTTCTGGCAGGCCACTGTGCATGCAGAGAGCCCACCCCAAGGGAAGAATCAGGGTAGAAGGGATGCAACCCCCCAAAGCATGCCAATGTATAAAACCCCAAGTCAAAGGTCAAACAGGGCACTTGATCTCTCAAGTCATCCACTTGGCCCTCTTCCAAGTGTACTTCACACTTCACTTCCTTTTTTGTTTCTGTTCTAAGCTTTTTTTTTTTTCCTTTGACACAGGGTCTTGCTCTGTTGCCCAAGCTGGAGTGTGGTGGTGCAATCACAGCTCACTGCAGCCTCAACCTCCCAGGCTCAAGCGATCCTCCCACCCCAGCCTTCCAACTAGCTGGGAACACAAGCATAAGCTACCAGGCCTGGCTAATTTCTTTTTTCGTATTTTTGTTGTTGTTGTTTTTGTAGAGATGGGCTTTTGCCATGTTGTCTAGGCTGGTATCGTACTCACTCAAGGATTCACCCGCCTCAACCTCCCAAAGTGCTGGGATTATAGGCGTGAGCCACAGTGCTCAATCCTCTTAAGCATTTTTTTTTTTTTTTTTTTTTTTTGAGATGGAGTCTCGCTCTGTCACCCAGGCTGAAGTGCAGTGGCGCAATCTCAGCTCACTGCAACCTCTGTCTCCCAGGTTCAAGCAATTCTCCTGCCTCAGCCTCCTGGGTAACTGGGATTTTACAGGAGCCTGCCACCATGCCCAGTAAATTTTTGTATTTTTAGTAGAGACAGGATTTCACCATGTTGGCCAGGCTGGACTCAAACTCCTGATCTCAAGTGATCCACCCGCCTTGGCCTCCCAAAGTTCTGGGATTACAGGCATGAGCCACCCCGCCTGGCCTTTTTAAGATTTTTAATAAACTTTCACTCCTGCTCTAAAACTTGCCTCAGTCTCTCAGTCTGCCTTATGCCCCTTAGTCAAATTCTTCCTTCTACTCTACTTCCTTCTACAAGAATTGAGGTTGTCGCAGAGCCATTACGATTCGCTGCTGCTAACAGGAGTTTGCATGAATTAAATATTGATTATTTTCCAGTGTTTTATTTTGTTTAGTTTTCTTGAGGCTCTCCATGTGTTCCTATGCTGGAACCTTTTCTGCCTTCTATGACTACTACTTTGTTTTGTAATGTTTTCCCTTCCATGACTACTACTTTGTTTTGTAATGTTTTCTCTGTCCCGCTTTTGTTTCCTAGCTCTTTTGCTTGTACTCCATATCTAATTCAATACAGCACTTTGCATCCACTGTGTTGTGGGCAACTTTTAGTCATTTTTGAAATAATTTTTGTCTTTTTAATCCATTTCTGTCCACTATTCTGTCAGCTCTTTGTGCAATTTTTTTTGGTCTATTTCTATGAAGAATTTTACATTTCTGAGTTATAGTGTTCTTTTGTTACCACTATTTCTGGTTTAATTTCATCCAAGTTGGAGTGTTGTGCTGTTTTTTTCTGCTTTGTGAGGTGTTTTTTGTTTTGTTTTGTTTATTATTGAGACAGAGTCTCACTCTGTCACCCAGGCTAGAGTGCAGTGGTGTGATCTTGGCTCACTGCAACCTCTGCCTCCAGGGTTCAAGTGATTCTCATGTCTCAGCCTCCCAAGTAGGTGGGATTACAGGCACATGCCACCACGCCCGGCTAATTTTTATATTTTTTAGTAGAGATGGGGAAAGTGTTCTCATTGCCTGAAAAACTTTGATTTATACTTTCTATATTCTGTACGATAAATTTATCTTGGTTTACGACAAAGTGTGTTAGATTTTCCTGACGAGCAAGAATAGGTCATTCCACTGGAGCTAAGGTTGGTTGCTGACTAGTGAAGTGCAGTTTTAAAAACCACCTCGTTTGTGTGGGTGGGGATTCTGTAATTCTGGTTCTTTGATATTTTCATGTTTCTGTAGGACTGTTTTCTATCTCCAGCCCCATCCTTCTTTATTTTTAGCTATCAGGATTCCCAACACTATACCTGTGTATTCCTCAAGCTTTCCAAGTCTCGTCCTTTCTACATGCTGGTAGCCAATACTCTGATATCAAGTCTCAAAGAAAATAATCCATTCATTGGAAGAAGAGAGCCCTGCAATTCCTAAAGGCCTTTTTAGAAATTATCAGAAATACTTTTATATGAGGTTTTTAATCAATAGCTGATGGTTCAATACATACAATTAAAGGCCACTACTTTAAACAAGTTTTCAAATAGTAGATCTATAAAAATGTATACCATAAACTTAACCGTGTCCATGTCCACTGCTCCCCTTAAAGAACAAAACAGTACCAATATAATTGAAGTCTCCCTCTCCATTTATGGCCTCCTCAAACACTGACTTAAGCAAGATATAATATAATCTCTCATATTTCTAACTTTATATACTTTTTTTTTTTTTTTTTTTTGGAGACAGAGTCTCACTCTGTCCCTCAGGCTGGAGTGCAGTGGCACAATCTCTGCTCACTGAAATCTCCACCTCCTGGGTTCAAGCGATTCTCCTGCCTCAGCTTCCCAAGTATCTGGGATTATAGGCATGTACCACTATGCCCAGCTAATTTTTGTATTTTTAGTAGAGACAGGATTTCACCACGTTGGCTAGGCTGGTCTCAAACTCCTGACCTTAGGTGATCCACCTGCCTCGGCTTCCCAAAGTGCTGGGATTACAGACATTTCTCTGAAACTTGCTTTTCCCACAACCTAGTTTTTAGTATTCCATTGTGTGACTATAACACAATTTATGTATCTATTCTGTTCTCAGGCATTAAGGTCATTTTTATTCTTTGCTATTAGTATAAACAGGGCTTCTATGAGCATCTTATACATGTCTTCTTATATACATGTACGAGAGAGTCTACATCTAGGAATGGAATTTCTGGGTGGTAGAGTATGAACATCTTCAACTACATGAAATATTGTCAAATTGTTCTCCAAAGGAATTATAATAATTTATACTACCAAGCAGTATAGGAAAATTCTTATTGCTCTATATTGTTGACAATACCGTTGTAATTTTTTGCTCTGTGCATGAAATTATTCTAACTTTACATTGCTTAACCCTTATTACAAGTAAGATTAGACATTTTTTTCACATTTTGATTGCTTGTCTTTTTCTCACTGACATGTAGAAATTCTTTCCTTTCTTTCTTTCCTTCCTTCCTTTCCTTCCTTCCTTTTTCTTTCTTTTCTTTTAACAGGATCTTGCTCTGTTGCCCAGGCTGGAGTACAATAGCATGACCTTGGCTCATTGCAGCCTTAAGTTTTCAGCCTCAAGTGATCCTCCCACCTCAGCCTCCTGAGTAGCTGGGACTACAGGCATACGCCACTATGCTCGGCTAATTTTATTTTATTTTATTTTTTTGTAGAGACAGCATCTCACTATGTTGCCAAGGCTGGTCTCAAACTCCGGCGCTCAAGTGATCCTCCTGCTTCAGCCTACCCATGTGCTGGCGTGAGCCACCGTGCCTGGCCAAAATTCTTGGTCTATTCTGGATTCTAATTTTTTTTAGTAGGTTTTGTGTGTTGAAAATGTCTTCTAGTTTGTGCCACCTTTCTTTTTAATGTGGTGTCTTCTGACTCACAGAAGCTTTAAATTTTAATATAATCAAGCGTATTACTCTTCTTTTAAACTTTATGCTTTTTATGGCTGGCTTTAAAAGCAAGCCTAACCTAACCCTATACCCTAACCCCAAGTCACAGTTATTTGCCTATTTTTCTTCTATCAATTCTAAAGTATTTTGTCATATTTGAGCCTGCCTTTTATATATAGTGTGAGCTAGATATCCAAGTTTACTTATACCACATGAATAGCCAGTTGGCTTAGCAACGCTTACTGAGAGGTCTATACATTCCCCCACTGGTTTTAAGTGCCAGTTGAATTGTAAATTGAGTTTTCACATGTATGTGGGTCTATTTCTGGGCTTTTTTTTTTTTTTTTTTTTTTCTTGAGACGGAGTCTCGCTCTGGAGTGCAATGGCACAATCTCAGCTCACTGCAGCCTCTGCCTCCTGGGTTCAAGCGATTCTCTTGCCACAGCCTTCCTAGTAGCTGTGATAACAGGCATGAGCCACTATGCCTGGTTAATTTTCATATTTTTAGTAGAAATGTGGTTTTGCCATGTTAGTCAGGCTGGACTCAAACTCCTGACTTCAGGTGATCCACCTGCCTCGGCCTCCCAAAGTGCTGGAATTATGGGCATGAGCCACCGTGCCTGGGCCGGGTTCTCTATTCTGTCCCATTGGTGTACTTGCCTCATATGATACCAGAAACACAGCATCTTCATTCTAGCAGCAGGGAAGTCTCAGGGTAATTGGGAGGTTTCCTTGATGCCTTCATGGAAAAAAATGAGTATCTGCGAGTCCATGTGTAGGTCTATTTCTGGATTCTCTTACTCCACTGATCTATACGTCTATGTTTACTCCAAAAGTATACTATCTTGATTACTGTGGCCTTATAATAAGCCTTAGATATCCAGTAGCATAAGTTCTCCAACTTTGTTCTTCTTTCTGAATATTGTTTTGGATATTTTAAGTCCTTTGCATTTCCATACAGCTTTTAAAATCAGCTTATCAATTTCCTGAGATTTTGTTTGGGGTTGCTGTGAAGTTATAGATCCATTTTGGGAAAATTGACATCATAACAATATTGATCCATGAGTGAGATCTGTTTCTCCAGTTTAAAAAGTATTGTTTTGATTTAGCAGTATTTTTTCATTTTTTGTTTCTGGCCTGCTTCAGCTTCTTGAGTAGCTAGGACTATAGGAATGTGCCACCATGCTTGGTTAATTTTTTTTTTTTAAGTTTTTTGTGCAGATGGGGTCTCCCTATGTTGCCTAGGCTGGTCTTGGACTCCTGAGCCAAAGCAATCCTCCCACCTTGGCCTCCCAAAGTGCTGGAATTATAGGCATGAGCCACCGCACTTAGCCTTCCAAAACACATCTTTAAATGATCACAGTCTACTTTCAAATTTTATTATACCAGTTCATTTTTAATGAAAGAATCTTATAAGAGTGTTATTCCATTCCTCTCTCTTGACCTTTGTGCTACTTTTGTAAAACACTTTTCTACTTATCAATTTTGTGTAGAGCAGTCAGCTGTCTTTTTTAGTGATTTTAAAGTAAAAAAAAAAAATGTTTAGTAAGAACTTCTGAGTTTGTGGGGGGGAAAACCAAAATGATAAAAAATAATCTTTTATATATATTTACATGATTACCTTTGTTAAAGTAGATCCAGATTTTCATCTGACATTATTTTTATTCTGCCTGAAGAAGTTCCTTTAATATTTATTTTAGTGCAAGTCTGCTGGCATTGAATTCTCGTGGGTTTTATGTGTCTAAAAAGTCTTTAACTTCCACTTTTGAAAGATATTGTCAGAGGATATGGAATGCCAGGGTGACAGTTGTTCCCTCCCTTCCTACCCCCTAGTATTGGTCTCTGGCTTGCCCTATTTCTCCCCTTCCTTCCCTCCTTCCCTCCCTCCCTCTCTCCTTCCCTCTCTCCTTCCCTCCTTCCCTTCCTTCCCTCTCTCCTTCCCTCCCTTCCCTTCCTTCCCTCTCTCCTTCCCTTCCTTCCCTCCCTCCCTCCCTCTCTCCTTCCCTCCCTCCCTCCCCCTTCCCTTCCTCTCCCCTTCCCTCCCTCTCCCCTTCCCTCCCTCTCCCCTTCCCTCCCTCTCCCCTTCCCTTTCCTCCCCTCCCCTTCCCTCCCCTCCATCTGTCCATCCATCCGTCCATCTCATCCTGTCTCCCAGCTTGAGTGCAGTGGCACAATCACGGCTCACTGTAGCCTCAACCTCCCAGGCTCAAGCAATCCTCCTGCCTCAGCCTCCCAAGTAGCTGGGACTACAGATGTGCACCACCACACTCAGCTAATATTTTTAATTTTTTTTAATAGAGATAAGGTCTCACTTCATTGCCCAGGCTGTCTCAAACTCCTGGGCTCAAGCACCTTCAGCCTCGGCCTCCCAAAGTGCTGGGATTACAGGCATGAGCCACCGCACCTGGCAGGCTTGAACAATTTCTAATAAGAAATGTGCTGTCATGGCCTGGGCACAGTGGTCCATGTCTGTAATCTTAGCACTCTGGGAGGCCAGGGTGGGCAGATCACTTGAGGTCAGGAGTTTGAGACCAGCCTGGCCAACATGGTGAAACCCCGTCTCTACTAAAAATACAAAAATTACCCGGGTGTGGTGGCATGTGCCTGCATTCCCAGCTACTTGGGAGGGTGAGGCAGGAGAATCACTTGAATCTGGAAGGCAGAGGTTGTAGTGAGCCAAGATGGCACCACTACAATCCAGCCTGAGAAACAGTGCAAGACTCCTTCTCAAAAAAAAAAATAAATAAATAAGAAATGTTTTGCCATTACCTTTGAATCTATGTCTCTCTTCTGTGGCTGCTTTTTAACATCATCTTTTTATCAAGTGTTTTTAGCAATTTGATGGACAAGCCTTGTTGTGGTTTTCATTGTTTATTCTGTTTGAGTTTCCTTGAACTTCTTGGATCTACGACTTTGTAAGTTTCAAATTTTGACATATTCAGCCACTGTTTTTTTTCAAATGTTTTTCTGTTTCCCTCTTCTCTTCTCTCCTTCTGGGACTCCAATTACACCTATGTTAGATTGATTTATAGTGTACTACAGTGTGCTCATCAGCTGTGCATTTATTTTGTCATGTTCTTTCTACGCTTAATTTTCTTTTTTTTTATTTTGAAGACAGAGTCTCAGTCTGTCGTCCAGGCTGGAGTGCAGTGGTATGATCTTGACTCACTGCAACCTCTGCCTCCCAGGCTCAAGTGATTTTCCTGCTTCCGCTTCCCAACTAACTGGGACTACAGGTGCATGCCACCACACCCAGCCAATTTTTGTATTTTTAGTAGAGATGGGGTTTCACCCTGTTGGCCAGGTTGGTCTTGAACTCCTGACTTCAAGTGATCGGCCCACCTCGGCCTGCCAAAGTGCTGGGATTACAGGTGTGAGCCACTATGCCTGGCCAACATGCTTAATTGTGGATAGTTTCTTTTTCTATGTTTAAGTTCACTGATCTTTTCTTCTTGGTGTCTAGTCTGCTGTTAATCCCATCTGGTGTTTTTAAAAATTTTTTCAGATATTTTACATCTCTATGAGTTCCATTTGGGTCTTTTAAAAATCTTTAGTTTCTGTTCTTATCATGTTCATGTTTTCATTCACATTAGTGAGCACATTTGTATTTAATAACCGTTTAAGGTCCTTGTCTGCTGACTCCATCTTTTGTTATTTCTCGTCTGTTTCTTATGTTTGATGCTCTCCCTGGAGTTGTTATGGGTCATACCTTCCAGCTTTTTGGCATGTCTGGTGAGTTTTGATTAGATGTTAGACATTGTGAGTTTTACATTGTTGGGTCCTGGATTTTGTTGTATTCCTGTACAGTGTGTTAGACTTTGCTCTAGCAAGCAAGCCAATAAGTTATTTGGGATCAGCTTGATGTTTGATTCTGGAGATGCTTAGATTGTGTATTTATTCATTAGGAGATGACTTGTCATTGTTTCTGTTAGGCATCCTGAAGTGCTACTAGCCCAGGGTCATTTCGAGTTATTTTTCTGCTTCACTTTCTATAAATTTGAAGTTTATTTATGTTACCTGCACTCCAGTCTACCAAGGTAACATAAATAAACTTCAAATTTGCATAAATACAAGGCTTTGTTTAAAAAAATCTAAGGGCAGACTTTTTCCCCCATCCAGGGCCAAGGCAAAATCAGAAAGTTCTTCTTTTCTCCTTTGCCATTTGGAAAATAAATACTTTATTTGTAGTCTACTTTTTCACAGAGGGTCTAGAATTTAGGGTTTCTTGGCTTTGTGTAAAGGACTCAGTTCTAACTCTCAAATTTAATGCATTCCAGTGCCTTATCTCCTGACCCTCTAGGTCACCCTTGAAACCTGATGTTTTATTTTCCTGATATAGGTAATGGTTGTTGGGGTAAGCATTTCATCAGCACATGATCATCAATGGAATTTTCAGTTCCTTTGTTTTTTTTTTTTCTTTTTCTTCTAGGTGTTCCCTTTATCTTATTGTGAGCAGATTCTTAGTCTGCTATATTTTATCCTCTTGCTTTTATTATCAGCAAATTCTAAAACTTTTACCTTGCTGGACTTAACTGTTATCATTCATTTCTTTGAAATTTTTTCTATCAGGTAAATATGAGCCCTTTTATAACATCACAATATCTCATTCACTGTCTGTGCGTGTTCACTTGTGTTTCTCCATCTCCAGTGCACTCCTTAAGGCTTCCTGGAAGAGAAAGCCGAGTTGAAGAACCTCTTGAAAATGACATCTCCCAGTTAGTTGATCAAGTTGTTTGTGCTCTGCAGCCAGTCATCCAGGATAAACCATTTGCATTTTTTGGCCCCAGGTATTTGATATCTGTTTTAAAAGACTTCAGGGGAGTTTCTTCTATCTGAAGTTTGTGGTTAATGTTATTCTTTGTGTTTTGTAAGATGCATACCTTTGTATTGGTTAGACAGCATGTTAGGTAATTATGGCCATCACAACTTTTACAATTCACCAGTTTGTATGGTAAGTATACCTATTTTTTTTCCTTTTAGGCAAATAAAGTCAACACTTGTAAAACCAAGACTTTAACAGCAGCTTACATTCTATTTATTTTTGAAATAAGAAATTATGCAAAGAGTATATGTTTCTTAAGCTACGTTGTATAATTTTGAGGTTAAGTCAGAGACCCTGGGGTTCTGGCTATCTCTTATCAGTTGTATGACCTTAGGAAAATTTCTTAGGCTTCTGAGTTAGTTCCTTTTTCTATAAGGGTACAATAACAATAGTTCCCATTTGTGAGGCTTAAATGAATAGTGATCTTAAATAAATTGGTATATAGTAAGGACTCAATAAATTTTGGCTATTATATCATATAAGATTTACAAATATGGTCAAGCAGAAATTGAAAAATAAAAAGTATCCATCATCCTACTACCCAGATAACAATGCTTTAAAATTCTGATGTAGTTCCTTAGTATTTTTACACAGTGGGGTCTGGTTTTATATATTTACTTGATCTTTTTCACTGAAAAGCAATGTACACTCACAGGATGTGAAAGATGTTTATTGCTATAATATTTATATTATAGTAATATTAAATTAAATATAATATTAAATTAAATATATTTATATTATTGCCATAAATATCTTTCACATCCTGTAAGTATACGTTGCTTCATGATTTGTTTGATTAACCTCCTTTTGTGGATATGAGCTATTTCTATCTTTTTCTGTTATAAACAATAGTCCAGTGAACATTCTTTTTTTTTTTTTTTTGAGACAGAGTCTCACTGTGTCACCCACGCTGGAGTGCAGTGGCACGATCTCAGCTCATTGCAACCTACACCTCATGGGTTCAAGCAATCCTCCCACCTTATCCTCTCAAATAGCTGGAATTACAGGCACACACGACCATACCTGGCTAATTTTTATATTTTTAATGGAGTTGGGGTTTCACCATGTTGGCCAGACTGGTCTCAAACTGCTGACCTCGAGTGATCCACTTGCCTTGGCCTGCTAAAGTGCTGGGATTACAGGTGTGAGCTGTGGCACCCAGCCCAACGAACATTCTTATAGAAAATTTAGTATAAATCTCCTATCAATTTTTTAGGATAAATTCTCAGAATTTATGTTAAACAATATGCACATTGTTAAAGTTCTTTTCAAGACACGGTCTTGCTCTGTCACCCAGGCTGCAGGGCAGTGGTGCAATCATGGCTCACTGCAACCTCTGTCTCCCAGGCTCAAGTGATTCTTCCACCTCAGCCTCCCAAGTAGCTGACTACAGGAGCATGCCACCACACCCTGCTAATTTCTTGTCATTGATGTTTTATAGAGATGGAGTTTCGCCATGTTGCCCAGGCTGGTCTCCAACTCCTGGGCCCAAGTGATCCACCCACCTCCGCCTCTCAAAATGTTGGGATCACAGATACGAGGCACTGCATCCAGCCTGTAGAAGTTGTTGCTATATATTTCCAAATTACCTGCACTTTACACTCCATGCGCAATGAACATGGTGCTGAGTTTCCCTTTCTTTCAGAAAATATATACATGTGCAATTTACAAATAAGCAACCTCTGGCAGTTTTGTCAACCAAATGTATTTACATAATATCAACATTTTCGATCCCAGTACCCCTTTATACTTTTAAGATGCATTGAGGAACTCAAAGAGCTTTTGTTTATATGTGATATATCTGGCGATATTTATCATACTGGAAGGAAAAACTAAGAAATTTTAAAGATGTTTATTAACTTATCTAAAAATAACATTAACAAACCTATTATACATTGACATAAATAATATATTTTAATGAAAAGACTATATTTTCCAAAAAAAATGTGAGAAGGTGAGAAGAGTGGCATCATTTGATACTTTTGCAAATCTGCTTAATGTCTGACATAATAGAAGGCAGATGGATTCTCATTTCTGTCTCTGCATTCAAATTGTTGCTGTATCACATGTCATATAGCTTCTGGAAAACTCCACTGTGTATTCATTAGGGTAAAAAAGGCAAATAACATTTTAGTATTTATCCTGAAAATAGCTTTGACCTCATGGACCATCCATTAGGATCTCAGAAATTTCCAGGGGTCCCTAAACCGTATTTTGAGAACTGCAGATATATACTGTTAAAGACATAGTGATACACACCTTTAAGGAAGAAAAGGAAATTTAAATTAATTTGAAGACACTGTGCAAATCAGTACTAAATCTTAGAGTGAATTATCTAGGCTGTCTTTGAAACAGTTTTTATGCTGATATAAATCACTGAAAAGATAGACTTCTTAATCAACTGACACTTTCCTTCCATCTATTACATGATCATTGTTGTGTTTATGATACTGTTCCTTTTGACTTTCGGTGGATCATCACGAGTTTTGCTTAACAGTTCTTGTCATGTTTTTCTTTGCTGAATTTAGTATGGGATCCCACATTGCTTTTAGGACTGCACTAGATCTAAAAGAAAACAATCAACCAGAACCATTGCATTTATTTTTGTCAAGCGTAACTCCGGTACACGTAAGTAATTTAGCTTTTTCCTAGGAAGGGCAGTGGAGAGCAGGGAAATGGGGATAAAAATAAGCCATTATTTCTCTATCTGGTGAATTCTGGTCCAGTATGATGATGATGGTGGGGATACTAATAGATTGGTGCAAAAGCAATTGAGGTTTTTGCCACTACTTTCTTTTTCTGAGATGGAGTCTCATTCTGCTGCCCAGGCTAGAGTGTAGTGGCACGATCTTGTCTCACTGCAACCTCTGCTTACTGGGTTCAAGAGATTCTCCTGTCTCAGCCTCCTGAGTAGCTGGGACTACAGGCGAGCACCATCACAGCCAGCTAATTTTGTATTTTTAGTAGAGACGGGGTTTCACCATGTTGGCCAGGCTGGTCTTGAACTCCTGACCTCAGGTGATCCACCCACCTCAGCCTCCCAAAGTGCTGGGATTACAGGTGTGAGCCAGCACGCCCAGCCTGCCATTACTTGCAATGGCAAAAACCACAATTGATTTTGCACCAACCTAATACTTGCTGTTGAAAAGTCCCTTAAATCTCTTTCAATATCATTCTCTGTTTCCCTGAAATGCACTTCAGCTGTTTCCTACTGGTACTATTCCTGGCATCTCTGAGCTAATGCTGACCATAGTGCTTTTTCCTTCATTGTGGGTCAGCTGGGAACTTAACCAACTTTGAGCAAAGTAACTGGATCAGAACCAGGAAAGACTCCTTGAAATGTTAAAAGGGGACAGTGATGTCAAGTTCTTAGAACTACCATGGCTTTTTAAACCTGGTGCTGTTGCTCCTGCTGCTCTTCCTCCTACCTCTTTGGTCTTTCCCACTTCATCTGGAGAAAGATCCTGCCTGTCCCAGGATTCTAAATCTACAAAGCCATTTTGGTGGCATTATGATGCTGTAGTTATTACTGATGAGCCTTCTTCTCCCTACTTTCAAAACGACATAGTTCTTTCCTGAAGCCTGTAGATAAAGCAGTCTACTTCCCAGCCTTGGTTTAATGACTTTTCCCTTAGATCAACAGTTTTCAGTTTATGAGCCAAGTGTGTTATATGAAATATCAGGCCTGTGTTGTTGTTCATGTTTCAAGTCAAAGGCCTGGCATCGCATTCCCAAAGATGATGAATTGTCAGAAGAACAAATAAGTCATTACCTTATGGAATTTGGAGGCATCCCCAAGCATTTTGCTGAAGACAAGGAATTCATGAAACAATATAGTCCCATCATAAGGGCAGATCTGAACATTGTTAGAAGTTGCACGTAAGTAACAGAAACAAGGTTTTTTCTTTTTTTGGTACAATTATTTGTAGAAAAACATAGATTGGCAGTGCTCTGAGGTTGCTTATGTGGGAAGACAAAATTCTAAGAGTTTGGTTTCATTTCCTTTGGGGCCACCTATGGTATGTATTACTGGTTTAGAATGGAGCCTAGGCACAGAAATTGTATCTATAAAAGATGTCTAGCATGGCCAGGCACAGTGACTCATGCCTATAATTCCAGCACTTTGGGAGACCAAGGCCAGTGGATCAATTAAGGCCAGGAGTTCAAGACAAGGCTGGCCAACATGGCAAAACCCCATCTCTACCAAAAATACAAAAATTAGCCAGACGTGATGGTGCACACCTGTAATCCCAGCTACTTGGGAGGCTGAGGCAGGAGAATCACTTGAAGTCAAGAGGCGGAGGTTGCAGCGAGCTAACATCATACCACTGCCCTCCAGCCTGGCCAACAGAGTGAGACTCCATCTCAAAAAAAAAAAAAAAAAGTCTAGCATGTATTTTTCTTTAAAAAATATATGATTAGACATGTATATTTTATCTCATAATAACATAGTAAATATCTGTTGAATAAATTAATGCCAAAGCATTTTCATCTTCTTAGAAGGGTCAGCAGAAATAGATTGTTACTTATTGTAAGTGTGGGGGCAAACCAGTGTGGAGAAATTTGCTAGGTTTGCTTTTTTGTACATTTTGTTCCAGAACTCATTAAGTTCTATGAATATCTCTCCATTCCCTTGTCTCGTGGGATGTCTGTATAGACACTTGATTCTTCTGATAGAACTGAAGTCCTGATACTCTGTAAATCCTACCCCAATAATCTTTCCTATTTTTATTTTATTTATATATTTATTTATTTATTTATTTATTTATTTATTTTTGAGATGGAGTCTCACTTTGTCGCCCAGGCTGGAGTGCAGTGGTGTGATCTTGGCTCACTGCAACCTCCGTCTTCCAGGTTCAAGCGATTCTCCTGCCTCAGCCTCCCGAGTAGCTGGGATTACAGGCACCCGCCACCACACCCAGCTACTTTCGCATTTTTAGTAGAGACGGGTTTTCACCTTGTTGGCCAGGCTGGTCTCAAACTCCTGACCTGAGGTGATCCACCCACCTCAGCCTCCCAAAGTGTTGGGATTATAGGCGTGAGCCACTGCGCTCAGCAAGGACTAAGTTTTTGAGATCTACTGCACAGCACAGTGACTACACATGTATATTTCAAAATTGCTAAGAAAGTAGATTTTACCTGTGCACATCATTTTAAAAAGTTAAGTATATGAGGTGATGGATATGTTAATTCGCTTGACTTAATCTTTCCATAATGTATACTTATATCAAAATATCACAGTATACCTCACCAATTTATACAATTGTTATTTGTGAATTTAAAACAAAATTGAAAAAACTGAGAAGTAATCCAAATCACCATGGACATTCAATGCAATCATGGATGCAAAAGCTGGCTTTTAATAATTAAGCCTTGCACAATGGTGAAACATGCCATCTTTAGAGTCCACTTAGCAGACCGAAACCCTGTGTCTTAACTCACTGCGAGATTCTGAGCAAGTTTCTTTAACGGTCTGTGTCTCATCTCATCAACGAAGGGATAAGAATAGCACCTTTTCAAGGTGTTGTGTGAGAATTAACTGCTTGGTAGAGGGGAGCGTCTGGCACACAACAAACCATGAGCTATTTTTAAAAAACAAAACACAACCAAAAAACTCACAACCAATGAGTTTTTTCACTCCAAAGAAACCTCCAAAACACCAGAAATAACACATTAACATAAATCATTCATGGGGATATTCTACTCACAGAATGTAGAAAATGTTGACATTCTCACCCTTTCTCCAGTGAGCCAAATTGCAGTAGTTACTCACAAATTTTAACGTCCTCTCTCCAAATTTCAAAAACTCTTCCAAATCCTGCCCTCCTGCACCTTCTCCTTTTCAATCTGATCTCTCCCACGTCCTCGTTATCTCCCTGCTTTTTCCAATACAAATGAAATCAGGCCTACAGAGTTTTTTCCAGTTCTCTTTCCCCATCACTACCACTAAAGCTCAGAGCTACTGGCCAAAATGGAAATTGTCAGCCGAGAAGTGCCAGAAGCTGTGACTACTTCAGCTCATATAATCTGTCCTCCTCTCTTGCTTCGGACTATTGTTATTGTTCCTCGTCTGGGTTCCTGATGCCACATACACTAGGGTGTTTCATAATTGATATCATCCCAAATCTCTTGCAAGTTCTGTTTTGTCTCTTTTTTTAAAGTTTCCTTTGTGTTTCAGTGTGAATAATTTCCTCTGACTGTCTTCAAGGCCGCTGACTTTCTTCAGCTGTATCAAGTCTACTGATGAGCCTGTCAAAGGACTTCTTCATTTCTGTTATTTCTAGAAATCCCATTTGACTCTCTTCTGGTTTTTACCTTTCTAATGAAATTCCCCATGTGTTCATGAATGTTAGCCACCTTTTCCACTAAATCTGTTGATAAATTAATCCTATGTATTTTAAAGTCCCTGTTTGAGAGTTCCAACATCTGGGTCTTATCTGTGTCTGATTCTTTTGACTGCTTTGCCTCTTAACAATGGGTTATTTCTTGCTTTCTTGTGTGTCTGATAATTATTATTACTATTATTATTTGAGATGGAGTTTTGCTCTTATTGCCCAGGCTCGAGTGCAATGGCGCGATCTCAGCTCACTGCAACCTCCGTCTCCTGGGTTCAAGCAATTCTCCTGCCTCAGCCTCCCGAGTAGCTGGGATTACAGACACGTGCCCCCACACCCAGCTAATTTTTTTGTATTTTTAGTAGAGACGGGGTTTCATCATGTTGGCCAGCCTGGTCTCGAACTCCTGACCTCAGGTGATCCACCCCACCTCGGCCTCCCAAAGTGCTGGGATTACAGGCATGAGCCACCGTGCCCAGTGATAATTTTATAAAATCAAAAGCCAGTTATCATGCCTAAACACAGTAGAGACTGAAGGTAATGTTTTACACCTGAATTTGAACACGTCTCTCCTTTTTGACAGGCCGTTAGTGTGGGGAATAGAGTTAGTCTAGACTGGGCTTGAGCTGGGTAGGGTTTTGTTGTTGCTGTGATGACCTTGAGCGCACCACCAGCTCTCAAATCCTCTGGTATAAAATCCTCTGCTATGTGTCTGGTGTGGGATGCAGTTGTTCCAGACTTTTTCTCAGCAGTCCCGCCCTACCCTTGGCGTTCAATGTTCCCTGTGACTCATAGAACAGCCTCTCTTCCTCCTGTTGCCCTCCCCAGTGTAGACAGCTGTTGCTTGTTACTCAATGTATGTTAGCCTGTGGGTAACACAGGGAGTTCCTGGACATCTAGATAGTCTGAAGCATGAATTCTAGGTAGCGTCCCCGTGCCTGGGTTCTGTGAGTGGGGCTTTCTCAGCACGCCTGCTCCTTCTCTCTTGCAAACACATTTTTGCCTTCTATCTGTGGTTGCCTTGGTGGAAGATTCCTGCCCCTTCCTACAAGCAGCAGAACTCTGCTTGGTTTTGGTGTAGAATTGTTTCTCATCCCTTCCTCAGGGGTAGAGGGCTTACGCTTTTATCCTCCCTGCAGCAGCCACAGGGCTTCACCTGCACCCTGGTGGTGAGAGGGTTTCATGCCCCTCTTCCAGCAGCTTAAGGCTTCTGCTTACAATGAGAGCAGACCTGGTCAGGTGGCAGTCTAGTGCCAGTCCAATTGCCACAGCTAACTAACTGCCCTGTGGAGGTGTCTCTCTAGCCTCTTGCGTCACTCCTAATTTTTCTCGTCAACCCCTAGTGAAGGCCCATGGAAAAGAGGCTGCATGGCTGGGCACGGTGGCTCATGCCTGGAATCCCAGCACTTTCAGAGGCCAAGATGGGCGGATCACTTGAGGTCAGGAGTTCGAGACCAGCCTGGCCAACATGGCGAAACCCCATCTCTACTAAAAATACAAAAATAGCTGGATGTGGTGGCAGACACCTGTAATCCTAGCTACTCGACAGGCTGAGGCAGGAGAATCACTTGAACCCAGGAGACAGAGGTTGCAATGAGCTGAAATCACGCCATTGCACTCAAGCCCGGGCAATAGAGCGAGACTCCATCTAAAAAAACAAAAAAAGACAAAAGAGGCTGTGAGTCAGTGAGAACTCCATCTAACACACTGTTCTCACTGTGTCTCCAACACTTTAAAATTTCGGCTGATTTGAGTCTTATCGCATGTACAGCAGATACCTCTTCCGCCTGGACATTGTGCCATCTGACCCTGTCTACTGGCCCCATCTCTCTGTAGTGGGAGTCTGTCCTCCTTGGAATTTGATTTCTAACTTGCCTTGCAAACACAGCTCTCTGTTGAGTTCACGACAAGTCATGATGCTGCAGTTTCTCTGTTTTTTTTTTTTTTTCTCTCATTGTTAGGATGGAGTGTGGGGTGCTGCTGCTTTTTTACATTCCAGGCAGGAGCAAATCCTTGCTGGGATTACTGCAAGTCCCACCCACTTGGGCCTATCACATACACTTGGTCCCCCTCCGATCCATTATCCACACTCTATCCAGAGGATAGAAGTCCAGTTTGATCATGGTGTACCTTGTTTGATCTTTTTGGTGACTTCCTTTCACTCTTAGGACAACCAACTAGACTTATACCTGCATACCTCTTATACCTTAATTTGTCCCAATACTCCACTTTGTTCTCTGAACAATAGCCTTTTTTGTTGTTGTTGTTTTGTTTTGCTTTGTTCTTTGAGATGGAGTTTCGCTCTTGTTGACCAGGCTGGAGTGCAGTGGTGTGATCTTGGCTCACCGCAACCTCTGCCTTCCAGGTTCAAGGGATTCTCCTGCCTCTGCCTCCCAAGTAGCTCATTACGGGCATGCACCACCATGTCCAGCTAGTTTTGTATTTTTAGTAGAGACGAGGTTTCCCGTGTTGGTCAGGCTGGTCTTGAACTCCCAACCTCAGGTGATCCACCCACCTCGGCCCCCCAAAGTGCTGGGATTACAGGCGTAAGCCACCACGCCTGAACATTTTTTTTTTTTTTTTTTTGAGACAGGATCTTACTCTGTTGCTCAGGCTGGAGTGCAATGGTGCAATCACAGCTCACTGCAGCCTTGACTTCCTGGGCTCAAGTGATCCTCCCACCTCAGCCTCCCGAGTAGCTGGAACTACAAGTACATGACAGCACACCTGGCTAATTTTTTTATGTAGTAGAAATGGGGTCTTGCTATGTTGCCCAGGCTGGTCTCAAACTCCTGGCCTTAAGTGATCCTCCTGCCTTGGCCTCCCAAAGTGCTGGTATTATGGTGTGAACCATCACACCTGACCTAGCCATTAATTTGTCGTCTTTCTCTTCCCTCTCTCCCTGCTGGCTCTGTGCCCTTTGACTGGTTCTTCTCTATTCATTCAGGCTTCAGATCCTCTCCCCTTTCCCAGGAGACTTGCCTTGACCCTGTCCCCACCTCCTCCCTCCTGCCAACAGTTCTCCATCCCCCTGGACTTGATAGCACCTTCCATCTCTCTCTAGTTGAATGATTGTTTCTGTAATGTCTCTCTCCCAGCCAGTCTCTCAGCTGCAAGAGGGCAGGGACTGTGTTTGTTTCTCCATGTGCCCCTAGTGTCTAGTGCAGCACTGAGCCTCTGACTCAATAAACACGTTTGCTGCTGTTGTGAGGTTCCGTGCAGAGCAACCCTCTGCTGGGCCAAGGAGAGCTAAGAGTTACTAAAGAGGTCTTCGTTTCTGATGACAGTTTAAAGGACTGGTTCCACCAGCCTTACCTTGAGTTGAACTGTGCGCCCCAGTGCCATCCTGCTGCCACTTGTCACATCCTAGAAGTTAGATATTGGAAATTAGTCTCCACACTGAGTCTCAGGCAGGCTTTGACAGGTAGAAGTGCCATTGGTGAAAAATGTTTTACACTGCTAGAAGTAGCCAAAGAAAAGAAGTGAACCCACCCCAAGTTTCATTGACATTAGGAACAGGAAAAGATTCTGGGATGTTGATTTCGAACAATTACTAACCAGCTCTTTTATGTTTACAGCTCTAATGTACCATCTAAGTCTGTTCTTTCTTGTGACTTGACATGTTTTGTTGGATCTGAAGACATAGCAAAGGACATGGAAGGTGAAATTATTTTTAGTCTCGAGTATTGTATTGAAATATATGTTTGATGGCTTTAAAATTTTTTTTTCTTTTGAGACAGAGTCTCGCCCTGTCACCCAGGCTGGAGTGCAATGGCGCAATCTCAGCTCATTGCAACCTCCGCCTCCCAGGTTCAAACGATTCTCCTGCCTCAGCCTCCTGAGTAGCTGGGATTACAGGTGCCGGCCACCATACCCGGCTATTTTTTGTATTTTTAGTAGAGATGGGGTTTCACCATGTTGGCCAGGCTGGCCTCGAACTCCTGACCTCATGATCTGCCTGCCTCGGCCTCCCAAAGTGCTGGGATTATAGGCATGAGCCACCATGCCTGGCCAGCTTTTAAAATTTTTTTTTTAATTTTTATGGGTACATAGTAGGTGTATATATTTACGTTCGATGATTTTTGACCAATGTCAACTAGTAGTTACTGCAATGAGTAAAAAATTAGTTGAAGTTGTATTTAGTGTAAAAGGAGAGATGTTGGCCTTGTGTAAAATGAGAGAACTGCTGTATACTGATAGGTCTCAAAGAAATAAAAAATGCAGGACACCTAGTGTAAGAGTTAAAGAAAGAGGAAAGACAAAATGCAGCTTAACAGTCAAAGACAGGTTTTCTTTAGATAAAACCTGAGAGGGGCTCCTGGCAGACTTCCGTCAGGAGCACTTTCTCTTACAGATGAAGAGTATATATTGGTTTTAGGGTGAGGGGCTTATTACAAGCTTGGAATGTTTCTGTGTGAGCGAGAAGTTTTATGGTAGGGTTGGAATGTCTCTGGGAGGAGGGGAGGCTTTCTTGGGGCAGACATCTTTCTGGCGGCCGGAAGCAAGGTTATCTCGAGGCCGTCATCTTCCTGGCCAGAGGGGGGTTATCTTGGGGCTAACATGTCTCTGGTCAGGGAGGAGTTTGGAACGTTTCTGGTTGGAGATGTTATCTATGGTTTATGGTTATGGTGACCTTAGCCATTAGGCTGATGCCTTTTGGATTTAGGTGGTTTTTGATTAAGGTAAACTTTAGAATGAGGGGCTTGTCCAAGATGGCCGTGCTCCTGCTTCATCACCTAGAACATAAGGCCTTGAAAGTAACCGTACTTCAGGGTGTCAGCTCTTAAAGAAATGATGTCTTGATGTGAATCTTTAGTTGCTGTTGGTGTTGTTATTGAATACAATCTTGTTTATTTTCAGCCTGGAAAGATGTAACCAGTGGAAATGCTAACATTTACCAGCTTCCAGGGCGTCACTTTTATCTTCTGGATCCTGCCAACGAGAAATTAATCAAGAACTACATAATCAAGTGTCTAGAAGTATCACCGATATCCAATTTTTAGATATTTTCCCTTTCACTTTTAAAATAATCAAAGTAATATCATACTCTTTTCAGTTATTCAGATGTAGCTCAGTTTTATTCAGATTGGAAATTACACATTTTCTACTGTCAGGGAGATTCGTTACATAAATATATTTACGTATCTGGGGACAAAGGTCAAGCCAGTAAAGAATACTTCTGGCAGCACTTTGGGAGGCCAAGGCGGGTGGATCACGAGGTCAGGAGATAGAGACCATCCTGGCTAACACCGTGAAACCCCATCTCTACTAAAAATACACAAAATTAGCCGGGCGTGGTGGCGGGCACCTGTAGTCCCAGCTACTCGGGAGGCTGAGGCAGGAGAATGGTGTGAACCTGGGAGGTGGAGCTTGCAGTGAACCGAGATCGCTCCACTGCACTCCAGCCTGGGTGACAGATCCAGACTCTGTCTCAAAAAAAAAAAAAAAAAAAAAATACTTCTGGAAGAGTCTTTTATCTTCCTATTAAAATCTCACTTGATTCTCCTTTATGGGAAGTTTGTCGACAAAATTCATGATTAGTAAATTATCCATTTTTTCCTTCAGTTAGTTTAATGGTGAAGATGATTAACAGGGGAAATGCTTGAAATAAATGATTGTTTGAATGGCATACAGTGTCTCAAAGCTTGATCTCATTTTTTCAAATGTAGAATAGCCCCACATAGTGAGAAAATGTAACCTACTGCTTTGTTAAAAGAGAGCCCAAAATAATTATTGTCACCTGTGCAGGCAAGTCCTCAGAATGCCTATACCACACCCCTCTAAGGAGTTTATTCTACACCACTTACTGGGGGGCTCTGCCACCCTGGCATGTCTGACTGGGACCTGGATTGTCCCCCCAGTGGACAACCAATCTAGAGTCTGGCCTGTGACAAAGGGAGTGGCCAAGCACAAATCTCACACCTAAGAGGCTGCCTCAGCCTCACTCAGCAATAACTTGAACTTGACTTAGGGAGAAAGCACAACAGCTGGAAGTAAACAGGAACCAAGAGAAAAAGAAAAGCAGAAATAGGAGCCAGGCGCAGTGGCTCAACACCTGTAATTCCAGCACTTTGGGAGGCTGAGTAGCAGGATCATTTCAGGTCAGGAGTTTGGGAGACCCCTGTCTCTACAAAAGATTTTAAAAATCAACCAGGCATGGTGGCGTGCACCTGTAGTCCCAGCTACTTGGAAGGCTGAGGCTGAAAGATCGCTTGAGCCCAGGAGGTCAAGGCTGCAGTGAGCTAGGATCATGTCATTGCATTCCAGCCTGAGTGACAGAGTGAGACCCTATCTCAAAAATAAAAAGTACATAAGGTCTTAGTAAATAAGATTAAGGAAAATGCATACAGGTGGTATTTTCCTAAATTTATCACTCTTTTTAAACAAAGTACAAAAAATATAAAATTAACTATTTGGGGGAGGCACTTTGAGTTTAGGCTACAAATAGTCTTAAGCAAATTATGTTGTAGTATGTGTTGTACTTTATCCTTTAATTTGATACTATTTCCAGGGTTCCCTTACTGAAAGATTGGTATAAAAGTAATTGGGAGGCCGGGCATGGTGGCTCACGCCTGTAATCCCAGCATTTTGGGAGGTTGAGATGGGCGGATCAGCTGAGGTCAGGAGTTCAAGACCAGCCTGGCCAACATGCTGAAACCCCATCTCTACTAAAAATACAAAAAAATTAGCCAGGCGTGGTGGCGGGCGCCTGTAATCCCAGCTACTAGGGAAGCTGAGGCAAGAGAATCACTTGAACCCGGGAGGTGGAGGTTGCAGTGAGCCAAGACCATGCCACTGCACTCCAGTCTTGGTGACAGAATGAGACTCTGTCTCAAAAATAATAATAATAATTAGGATTCGTGATTATTAATTTGAAAAATGTTTAGTCAATATAGTCTGCAAACTGAAGTTTCATGATGGAACAAATGCCAGGCTTTGGGGGTAAGCTTTTTCCCCTGCATCTCTACCTGGTGGAGGTAAAGTCCACATGGGAACAACTTTCAGGAGTTTTCAAGCCCTCAACTGTAAGACACCAAGTCTATCATTGATGATGTCTTCTCTTTGAAGGAATTAGGCCTTGGTATCATCGTGGAAGACATCTATCATTAGGCGAAATTTAGAAAGATGAGAATTATCTTGATTGCCAAAATTTTCCCGATGAGAAATCAACCTCGATTTTTAAAACTAAACTTTTTGAGATAACTGCAGATTCCCTTTTATTTGTAAGAAATAATACAGAGAGATTTGTGTAGCCTTTTACCCAATTTCCTTTAATGGTAACTGTTATGCAAAACTATAGTATAATATCACAATCAGGATATTGGTGTTGCTACAATCAAGACAGAACATTCCATCACTGCAGGATCATCCCTCCTGCTGCCCTTTTAAAGCCACACCCACCTCCCTCCTCCCTGGCAACCACTATTCCATCCTTTGCATCTATAAATTTTCCCTTTCAAGAATCCTGGCTGGACGCGGTGGCTCATGCCTATAGTCTCAGCACTTTGGGGGGCCAAGGTGGGTAGATCACCTCAGATCAGGAGTTCCAGACCAGCCTGGGCAACATGGTGAAACCCTGTCTCTATGAAAAATACAAAAATTAGCTGGGCATGGTTGCACGCACCTGTAGTCCCAGCTACTCTGGAGGCTGAGATGGGAGGATTGCTTGACCCTGGGAGGCGGAGGTTGCAGTGAGCCGAGAGCGTGCCACTGCGCTCCAGCCTGGGTAACAGAGTGACAGCCTGTCTCTACAAAAAAAAAAAAAAGAAAAGAAAAAGAATGTTATATAAATGGAATTATACATGTCACATTTGGGGACTGGCTTTTTCTGCTCAGCATAATTCCCTGGAAATTCATCTAGCAGACCTAGATAGTTTTGTTCTTGTAGTAACATGAAGTGGATCTATTCCTCTGGTCATACCATTCCAAATCTAAATTTTTATGCAGGGAATAGAGGTACACTGTTTTGGGGGATATTTATCTTAAGGGATCTCAAACAATTTTTTGAATTGTTAACATGAGACTGTCTTCTTTCAAAGAGCCTGTGTACTATCCAGAAAGACTGAGTAGGGGGCCAATATTATCTTCCAGACTCTATTTTTACTCAGATAGAACTCAACATATGGGGTACAGTAGTGGTACAGTTTATCACTAGATACATTTTAGTTTGCCTTTTTGTCTTAAATGTCTTAAATGTAAAAATTTAAAGAAAAATAGATATTCCTATGGTGGCTTTTTAAATTTCTTTAAACTGCTATGGACAGACTTGTAATTTTTTTTTTTTTTTATTTGAGACGGAGTCTTGTTTTGTCGCCCAGGCTGGAGTGCAGTGGTGTGATCTTGGCTCACTGCAACCTCCATCTCCTGGGTAAAAGCAATTCTCCTGCCTCAGCCTCCCAAGTAGCTGGAATTACAGGTGTGCACCACCAATGGCTGGCTAATTTTTGTATTTTTAGTAGAGATGGGGTTTTGCAATGTTGGTCAGGCTGGTCTCGAACTTCTGACCTCAGTAATCCACCTACCTCAGCCTCCCAAAGTGCTGAGATTAGAGGCGTGAGCCACCACGCTCAGCCTTGCCATTGATTCTTAATAACCTGTTTTTATTTCACCAGTAACATTAACTTATTGTAACAGAACAGATGAGCCAAAAGAACAAACAGCTGTTCAAATCTGTACACATATTACCAGGGCGAGACTTTCTAAAAAGTCAAAAAACAACAGATGTGGAGAAAAGGGAATGCTTATACACTATTGGTGGGAATGTAAATTAGTACAACCTCTGTGAAAAACAGCACGGAAATTTCTCATGGAACTAAAAATAGAACTACCATTCTACCCAGCAATCCCACTACTGGGTATCTTCTTAAAGGAAAATAAATCATTCTATCCAAAAGATACCTGCACTTGTATGTCTATTGCAGCAAAATTCACAATAGCAAAGATATGGAATCAACCTAAGTATCCATCAGCAGATGATGGGATAAAGAAAACGTTGTATATGTATACCAGGGGATATTACTCAGCCATATAAAGAGAATGAAATTACGGCTTTTGCAGCAACGTGGGTGGAACTGGAGGCTATTATCTTAAGTGAAACAACTCAGAAAAAAATAAGAAAATAAAGATTTTTTTAAAACCCTCAGAAACAAAAAAAAATACCACGTTTTCACTTATAAGTGGGAGTTAAACAGTGTGTACACAGGGTCATGGAGTGTGGAATAATAGACACTGGAGGCTTGGAAAGGTGGGAGGGGGTGAGGGATGAGCAATTACCTTTTGGGTACAATGTACAGTATTTGGGTGATGGTTACACTAAAAGCCCAGATTTCCCCACTACACAATATATCCATGTAACAAAACTGCACCTGTGACCAGGTGTGGTGGCTCACACCTGCAACCCCAGCGCCAAGGTGGGCAGATCACCTGAGGTCAGGAGTTCGAGACCAGCCTGGCCAACATGGCAAAACCCCGTCTCTACTAAAAATACAAAAATTAGCCAGCCACGGTGGCAAGCACCCGTAATCCCAGCTACTCGGGAGGCTGAGGCAAGAGAATCACTTGAACCCAGGAGGCGGAGGTTGCAGTGAACCGAGATCACACGACTGCACTCCAGCCTGGGTGACAGAGTGAGACTCCTCAAGAAAAAACAAACAAACAAACAAAAACTGCAATTGTACTCCCTAACTCTATAAAAATAAAAAATACTTTTCTAAAAGAATTTTTTTTTTTTAATACTTTAAGTTCTGGGATACATGTGCAGAACGTGCAGTTTTGTTACATAGGTATACATGTGCCATGGTGGTTTGCTGCACCCATCAACCGGTCACCTACATCAGGTATTTCTCCTAATGTTATCCCTCCCCTAGCCCCCTATTCCCCGACAGGCCCCAGTGTGTGATGTTCCCCTCCCTGTGTCCATGTGTTCTCATTGTTCAACTCCCACTTATGAGTGAGAACATGCTTGGTTTTCTGATCTTGTGATAGTTTGCTGAGAATGATGGTTTCCAGCTTCATCCATGTCCCTGCAAAGGACATGAACTCATCCCTTTTTATGGCTCCATAGTATTCCATGGTGTATATGTGCCACATTTTCTTAAAAAGAACTTTTAAAGACACCTGGTTTAAGCAAGTACAATTGAGTTAACTATGTAGTTTCAGTATACTTCTAAGTATTACAGCTCATGCTAATAGCAAAAATATGCATGATACATCAAGTTAACAGTATGCCTCTCCCTCTAAATGTTAGGTCATGATAGCATTTGGAAGTCTTCAAAAGGAAAAATTCCTCATACGCTGTATTCTAAATTCCGTATTTTTCTATCAGCTCCTTTGCTTTAGAAATATAGGCACTCATCGCATCTTCCGTCGACAACCCTAGAAAGATACAAACAGGTTATCTCCCTGATTGGTGCACTGGGAAATTAAGAAAGTTTGCTTTAAACTTGTGAAAGACTAAAAAACCTTTTTTGAGGTTCCACGCTTCCCATTTGGCTTTGCCTTTTAAATCTAGCATTCCTGGACACGCTGGCAAAAGAAGGAGACATGCATTTGCAGGTTAACATTTTACTGTGCACTTCTACAGACATTGTTGAAACGGAGTATATTACTATATTTTAAGTAATGATATATTATAATTGCAATTAATATATTAATTGTAACACGAATATATTAATATTAATAATATGTAATACCAATATTAACGTCTCCAACTATTGCTTGTTTGTAAAGCCCATAGAGTTCTTTCAGTTCTCCAGCATCTGGTCTTGCTTTCAGCTTCCTCACATCTTCTGCAGCCCTGTCAAAATCAGCCTAAAGGAAAAACAAACAAACAAACAAACAAAAGGAGCATTTTACCACCAAGGAATAGGAACTCAAAGAGCAGGAAGAGGAAGGTTTCAAGTAGAAATGGACTTCTGCTGCTCTGGTTCTATCAGAATCATCTTAATTTACTTGAATTCCTAGGAGTTCACCTCTCCTGGGACTTACCTAATATGAAGAACTACAGAAAATTCTTAATACAGAAAATGTTCGGTTTACCTTCCTTTTTTTTTTTTTTTTTTTTTTTTTTTGAGCCAAAGTCTGGCTCTCTCGCCCAGGCTGGAGTGCAGTGCAGTGGCACCGTCTCCACTCACTGCAACCTCTACTTCTGGGGCTCAAGCCATTCTCCTACCTCAGCCTCCCAAGTAGCTGGGACTACAGGGGTGCACCACCACACTCGGCTAATTTTTGTATTTTTTGTAGAGATGGGGTTTTGTCATGTTGGCCAGGCTTGTCTTGAACTCCTGACCTCAAGTGATCCCCCTGCCTCGGCCTCCCAAAGTGCTGTGACTACAGGCGTGAGCCACTGCACCTGATGGTGAGTTTGCTTTTTTTTTTTGAGACCGAGTCTCACTCTGTTGCCCAGGCTGAAGTGCAGTGGCAAGATCTCGGATCACTGCAACCTTCGCCTCCTGGGTTCATGCCATTCTCCTGCCTCAGCCTCCCGAGTAGCTGGGATTATAGGCACCTGCCACCGCGCCTGGCTAAGTTTTGTATTTTTAGTAGGCACGGGGTTTAACCATCTTGGCCAGGCTGGTCTTGAACTCCTGACCCTGTGATCCACCCACCTTGGCCTCCCAAAGTGCTGGGATTACAGGTGTGAGCCACCGTGCCCAGCTGCTTTTCTTTTTTTTTTTTTTTTGGCATTATTTATACTCAATGAAGGTTTCTCAATCACCTCGCAGATGCGCCCTTCCTCTTCTGCCTCAGTCCAACTTTACTACATGCAGGGGCTTCGCTACCAGTTAATACCATCGTCTAGGGCGTTTCTCTTCCAGTGCCCTCATGCCTACATTCTTTAATATCAGTATTATTTAGACCTAGCCAGTCTCTGAGGGTAATCAATATTCCTGATTTGGCTGAATTGCTTGTACAGATTCCTTTCCACACTAGACTTAAATTATAAGATTTATTGCAACTGATTTCTAGAAAAGAGGAGTTGTTTAGCCAATTTAGAGCTTATTAGGGAAAACTTTGTATACCAATATGCTTGAGTAGTATGTTTATAGACTTCCTGGAAACTCTATATACAATGTACTTAAGCCTGGCGTGGTGGCTCATGCCTGTAATCCTAGCACTTTGGCCTCTGCCTCTGCCTCTCCCTCTCCCTCTCCCTCCTCTCCCTCCTCTCCCTCCTCTCCCTCCTCTCCCTCTCCCTCTCCCTCTCCTCTCTTTCCACGGTCTCCCTCTCATGCCGAGCCGAAGCTGGACTGTGCTGCTGCCATCTCGGCTCACTGCAACCTCCCTGCCTGATTCTCCTGCCTCAGCCTCCCGAGTGCCTGCGATTGCAGGCGCGCGCCACCACGCCTGACTGGTTTTCGTATTTTTTTGGTGGAGACGGGGTTTCGCTGTGATGGCCGGGCTGGTCTCCAGCTCCTAACCGCAAGTGATCCGCCAGCCTCGGCCTCCTGAGGTGCCGGGATTGCAGACGGAGTCTCGTTCACTCAGTGCTCAATGGTGCCCAGGCTGGAGTGCAGTGGCGTGATCTTGGCTCGCTACAACCTCCACCTCCCAGCCGCCTGCCTTGGCCCCCCAAAGTGCCAAGATTGCAGCCTCTGCCCGGCCGCTACCCCATCTGGGAAGTGAGGAGCGTCTCTGCTTGGCCGCCCATCGTCTGGGATGTGAGGAGCCCCTCTGCCTGGCTGCCCAGTCTGGAAAGTGAGGAGCGTCTCTGCCCGGCCGCCATCCCACCTAGGAAGTGAGGAGCATCTCTGTCCGGCCGCCCATCGTCTGAGATGTGGGGAGCGCCTCTGCCCCGCTGCCCCATCTGGGATGTGAGGAGCGCCTCGGCCCGGCCGCAACCCTGTCTGGGAGGTGAGGAGCGTCTCTGCCCGGCCGCCCTGTCTGAGAAGTGAGGAGCCCCTCCGCCCGGCAGCCACCCCATCTGGGAAGTGAGGAGCGTCTCCGCCCGGCAGCCACCCCGTCCGGGAGGGAGGTGGGGGTCAGCCCCCGCCAGGCCAGCAGCCCCGTCCGGGAGGTGAGGGGCGCCTCTGCCCGGCCGCCCCTACTGGGAAGTGAGGAGCCCCTCTGCCCGGCCACCACCCCGTCTGGGAGGTGTACCCAACAGCTCATTGAGAACGGGCCATGATGACAATGGCGGTTTTGTGGAATAGAAAAGGGGGAAATGTGGGGAAAAGATTGAGAAATCGGATGGTTGCTGTGTCTGTGTAGAAAGAAGTAGACATGGGAGACTTTTCATTTTGTTCTGTACTAAGAAAGATTCTTCTGCCTTAGGATCCTGTTGATCTATGACCTTACCCCCAACCCTGTGCTCTCTGAAACATGTGCTGTGTCCACTCAGGGTTAAATGGATTAAGGGCGGTGCAAGATGTGCTTTGTTAAACAGATGCTTGAAGGCGGCATGCTCGTTAAGAGTCATCACCACTCCCTAATCTCAAGTACCCAGGGACACAAACACTCTGCCTAGGAAAACCAGAGACCTTTGTTCACTTATCTGCTGACCTTCCCTCCACTATTGTCCTATGACCCTGCCAAATCCCCCTCTGCGAGAAACACCCAAGAATGATCAATTAAAAAAAAAAAAAAAATCCTAGCACTTTGGGATGCTGAGGCAGGGGGATCGCTTGAGTTCAGGAGTTCGAGACCAGCCCGGCCAACATAGCAAAACCCTGTCTCTACTAAAAATACAAAAATTAGCTGGGCTTGGTGGTGCGTGCCTGTAATCCCAGCTGCTCAGGAGTCTGTGGCACAAGAATTGCTTGAACCTGGGAGGCGGAGGTTGCAGTGAGCTGAAATAGCACCACTGCACTCTAGCCTGGGTGACAAAGTGAGACACTGTCTCAAAAACAAAAACAAAAAACCAAATGTACTTAAGTAGTTTAAGCCTTGTCCTGAGTTAACTCTGATAACTGGGACCTCCCTAACCCCGCAAGACCCTCAGGCTGGCCCAGGGTTCAGCCAGTGGCTGAAATAGACAAGGAAGTCCAGTCTACTCCAGAGCCTGAGTGTTCCCAGAATCTTTATCCTTTTCCCTTTCTAACCTCTTAGTTTATACTCTACAAAGAGCTTTATGATTAGTTTCCTTTATAGATTTTTAAACTAAACTGTGTCTTACCTTGCCTTATTTTTTAAAACTCAGGGTAAGCAGGAATTGTCAGTAGGCTGGCTGTCAAACAGGGGAAGTTCAAGGACATATGCTGGCCACCCCCTGCCCACCATACTTCTTCTCTGATGCCAGAGCTCCCTTTGGATCCAAAGGCCTAGGAGAGAAAGTGGATAGCCCCACTGTAACCTCAGTACCCTGCAGGCTCAGCGGAGTGGCAGAGTCAAGTTTCCTTCCAGCCCCAAAGACAGGCAGTACTGTGGCAGGCCAGGTTTCCCTAATGGCTAAACAGGCAGGCCTCCATAACAACCGTTTCAGCACTGACTGAGTGGTTACGTTAAATACTAAAAGCAGAAAGAGCCAGTGCCCTCATACGAAGACTCCAAGGTAACAAAAGCCCACCAAGAGTTTTGCCCAGGCCCTTCCTGGGGCTTGAGGCATGACAAGATAATGAAGGAATTCTTAACGGGACCCATTTAGGATTAAACAAGTTTTATTAGGGTCTGAAGGAACTCCCCAACCCTCCATGATTTAGCAGGAAATAAGATAAGGGTAATCACTGCAGCACCTGGACCCATCCAGATTAAGTAAATTTACTGAGGCTCCAGAGGAAGGTCTTCAGATCTCAGCCCTTAGTTATAGATTAGAAGAAGTTCATCACTTAAGGTTTTAGATGAACGCACACTTACATGCAGACATATAACTTAGCAGGCATATAAGCTCTGGAAAACTCTGTAATTTTGAGTTGGCTTCGCAATAATTTGCAGGCCTTCTCCTTGCACCCAGCTACAGAAATCAAATCTCTTCTTTCCCAGTTTATCTGCATCTCGTTATTGAGCTGAGAGAATAAGCAGCCAGGCTCTCAGCTTGGTCCACGAACAGTAGCACAACCAGAACAGTTGTTTTGTGAAGAGCAAAGTCACCTGTAAGTTGGAGATCAGGGTCTTCAGCCTAAATAACCTTGAACATGGCCCATCCTCCTACCCAGTTCCCACAGGGGAGTGAGAAGCACAGGGGCATGGAACAAGGGGTGCCTTGTCTTCTGAGTGTCTTCCTAAGAAACTCTTGGCTGCTTTAGACATAATGCCGTGGTTAAGAACATGGCTCTGGAGCCAGACTGCCTTGGTTGGAATCTCAACTCCATCTCTTAAGAGCTGTGTGACCAGGCTGGGCGCAGTGGCTCACACCTGTAATCCCAGCACTTTGGGAGGCCAAGGCAGGTGGATCACCTAAGGTTAGGAGTTTGAGACCAGCCTGACCAACATGGAGAAACCCGTCTCTACTAAAAATACAAAATTAGCTGGGCATAGTGGCACAAGCCTGTAATCCCAGCTACTCGGGAGGCTGAGGCAGGAGAATCGCTTGAACCCTGGAGGTAGAGGTTGCAGTGAGCCGAGATCATGCCACTACACTCCAGCCTGGGCAACAGAGCAAGACTATCTCAAAAAAAAAAAAAAAAAAAAAAAGGTACTTGCAATAAAGCAAGACATAAGAAATACTTTTAGTTTATGGTTTAGCAAAGAACACAAATTCTTTTTATACACTCAGCTTTGTAAGTAGTATAGAAAAAATAAAAACTAGAAAGATGTATACTAAAGATATGTAAACAGTAATTGCCTCTGATTATTGGCAAGTTATGTAGTTTTAAAATATTTTTGTACTCTCCAAATCTTCTATAATGTGCATGGATTGTGTTTATAATAAGAACAAAATTGAAATGCTACATGAGTGGCTGAGCTGCTTAAGGGCAAGGCTATGCAGAAGGGGTGTAGGACCTTCCTCTGTAGGTTTATAGGCCATCTCAGGTGTTCTGCTTGCTGTAAAGTCTCATATTATTTTCCAGTGACAGCAACTCGACTCCTTTTGAGGTGCCAAGCCTTAATTAGAATTCTAAGCCTTCTTGAAAACCCATATGAGGGCTGGGTGCAGTGGCTCACGTTTGTAATCCCAGCATTTTGGGAGGCTGAGGGAGGTGGCTCACTTAAGGTCAAGAGTTCGAGACCAACCTGGCCAAAATGGTGAAACACCGTCTCTACTAAAAATACAAAAAATTAGCTGGGCATGGTGCCTCACACCTGTGATCCCAGCTACTCAGGAGACTGAGGCAGGAGAATAGCTTGAACCCAGGAGCAGAGGTTGCAGTGAGCCAAGATCCTGCCACTGCACTCCAGCCTGGGTGACAGAGCAAGACTCCATCTCAAAAAAAAGAAAAAAGAAAAGAAAAAAAGATCTAATGAAAGTCCTGGACCCCTCTGCACAGAAGAGCTATGCCCTCACACAGTTTCCCATGCCATTTCAGGGGTCCCCGCTCTTTCTCCCTCCCTAGGTAGGGAACTCAGTTCTAGAGCAGGGGCCAGCATCATTCTCTCTGTCTAGCCTGTCTGGTTCTGGCACCTCAGTGCAATACATTCCTGCCTTAAGGGGCTGTTCTGATGCACCTTCCTGCAGGAGGCCTTTCCCATCCCAGCCATGATGAGCTGGAGTACAAACAACATTGGCCTTGGCCAGGATACTCAGGTTTGACTTCCAGCTTTGAGACACACTGCCCTGGGACTCGATGCAACAAACAAAGCTCCTCTAAGATGCAGCTTCGGCCACAAAAAGAGAATATCAGCCTCTTTTTGTGCTAGGGTTAAGGATGATTAAGAATATAATTTTCTTTTTGAGACAGTCTCGCTCTGTTGTCCAAGCTAGAGTACAGCGGCACAATCACGGCTCACTGCAACCTCCACCTCCTCGTTCAAGCGATCCTCCTGCCTCAGCCTCCCAAGTAGCTAGGATTACAGGCATGCACCACCACGCCTGGCTAATTTTTTTGTATTTTTAATAAAGATAGAGTTTTGCCATGTTGGCCAAGCTGGTCTTGAATTCCTGAACTCAAGTGACCTGCCTACCTCTGCTTCCCAAAGTGCTGGGATTACAGGCGTGAGCCACGATGCCCGGCCAAGAATGTAAAATATTCTTGATTTGATTCTATGGAGTCTGCCCTCCCAGAGCTCATCTCACAGCTCATACTAATTAACAAACCTACTTACTGAACACCTCCAACAGGCCAGGCCTTTGCCAGGCAGATGGGCATGCACAAGGCAGTGTGCTTGAAGGCGCTCATAGCCTGGTGGGAGATGAACAGGGCAACGGGGACCACAGGGGACTTGCTGCAAATAAGGTGCAGCAGTTGCTCTGGGAACACAGGAGGTAGCACAGACCGGAAGGTACGGAACGGAAAAAGCCATCCCTGAGATGAGATGGTGATTGTGCTAGGGGGATCGGGTCTGCGATTGTTGGCTGCAGAGGGGCAGGGAAAGCTGCTCCCAGCGGTGTGGACAGAACTTACTAGAGCTCAACATAAAGGCTTTGTGGGGTTGCATAAATACTCACAAATAAATAAATAAACAATCAATCAATAATCACCTTGGCAGCACCCACAGGGCCTCACGGACTGCTGGTGGGTGGCGTGAGCCTGGTCTGAGTCTATTAAGTACATCCTTGTTGGATGGTTAATGAGTGAGCAGACTTTAGGGGGATCAGAAAGTTATCATAGGTGAGATGCAGCTTTAAATATAGAGCCATGGACATTGAATTCCAAAGCATTCTTGTTACCAGTGGAGGGTGCCCAAGTTCTTGGCATTTTGAACAAAAAATTGGACAAAATACACAAACAAAGCAAGGAAAGAATGAAGCAACAAAAGCCGAGATTTACTGAAAGCGAAAGTACATTCCACAGGGTGGGAGCAGGCCGAGCGCAGGGACTCAAGATCCCTGTTACAGAATTTTCTGTGCTTAAACGCCCTCTAGAGGCTTCCCATTGGTTACTTGGTGTGCATCCTATGTAAATGAAGTAGCGGCCTGCAATCAGAGGCTGAAGTTACAAAGTTACACTTCTATGCAAATAAAGACTTGGCTCACGATCAGTCTGACTGGTTGGGGAAAGCAACCAATCAGAGGCTGAAATGAAGTTACAAAGGTACATTCCTGTGCAAATGTCTGATTGGTTGCACAAAGCAACCAGTCAGAGATACTTTCAATTTTCCATCTGCCACACAGAAAGTGGGGAGGAGGTTGCAAAGGGAGTAGCATCCGGTCCTTTTATTACATAGGTGTGGAAAGTTGGGGTTTTCCTTTTGATTTAGTTCTACAAAGTCAGTGTGAATCGGCCTTAGGTTCCCTGCCTCCAGACCCTATTTTCCTGCCATCACAGTTTTGCAGTATCCTGTTGCAGAGCTGGGCTTGCTGCCTTTGGCAGGAACTGCAGCCAATGCTGAGCTGATTTCTCCTGAGCGAGGGGTCCTCGGCATCCTGGTTGAATGTTTTGTGCATTATCTCCCGGTCACCCGAGCTTGGGATTCTGCAAGACAAACTGCCTTAAGGCTACTACAGTCCCTCCCTGGACTCTCTCCTGTTCAACTTTTGACACTAGGCTCCCTCACCCCACCTTTGGCGTAGAAGTTACGCCAGCATCACTCACACTGGGTACATCCTGGGTGCATCCTTCCATGCTGACTAGGTGGGCTGCTGTGTAAATTACCTTTCACATTTCAGCCCCGCTGAAGACAGCCTCTGAGGGTGGCTCTCACTTCACCTGACTTTACTTTCTGCAATGAACATGGTCATCCCACATAGGGGGTTGGCAAGGTCTTCTTGAGCAATTCTTTCCCATTGAGCAACCCAATTAAGAAGATAAAAAATTCTCACACTCAAGGAACTGCAGGGTTCTTAGGTCACACAAATGTGGGCTGGGGGAAGAGGTTAGTCTTTTTTGCCAGTTGTTAAAATCATCAGTCCCCTAGACTTGAAAAGATACATATTCTAGAGGAAGAAGTCTGCTTTGTAGCTTCATCATCTAGGAAAGAAATTTGTCCATTTAGGATAAACATCAGCTCTCCTAAATGCTTTGGTGAGGATGGAAACATATTGTAATTTTCAGATAAAATCAGGAGGCTATAGCTGAATTAGAAATTCCATTTGGTTTGCTAATCCAATGACAGTCTGCCAGTATACTTATTCTTGTGTAAATAAATAGAAGACTGGGGACCCTGAACTAGTCACCTTTCCTCTCATTTCCACTTAGTGAGCATCTTGGCAGAACACTAGTACCAATATGATCCCCGCACATGCCAGTGAGGTAATAAAGACAGAAGAGATTTCAATATGTCAGCCAGTTATTAGTTGTCATTTTTAAAAGTTACTTTCGGCTGGGCGTGGTAGCTCACATCTGTAATCCCAGCACTTTGGGAGGCTGAGGCAGGCAGATCACTTGAGGTCAGGAGTTCAAGACCAGCCTGGCCAACATGGTGAAACGCTGTCTCTATTAAAAATACAAAAATTAGCCGGCCGTGGTGACAGGCACCTGTAATCCCAGCTACTAGGAGGCTAAGGCAGGAGAATTGCTTGAATCTGGGAGGTGGAGGTTGCAGTGAGCCAAGATCACGCCATTGCACTCCAGCCTGAGCAACAGAGCAAGACACCACCTCAAAAAAAAAAAAAAAAAGTTACCTTCCTCCAATATTGTTGACACGCAAATGCATTATTAGTAGATAATATCATGGGTCGATGTTAATACTTCTTAGCGTACTGCTTTTCTGTGATGTTCCTCAACTCCTAATTCCTCGTTGCAAGTATTTTAAAAGCAAACAACAACAAAAAACCAAAGTACTAAGCTAAAAAGGAAACTTTCAGATCTTTCAGGAACTTTTAGAAAGAACGTTTTGATCATTTTGGAGACAGTTCAGTATAAACACATAAGTCATGCACAAGAATATTTGAGCCAGGCAAGGTGGCTCATGCCTGTAATCCCAGCACTTTGGGAGGCTGAGGCGGGTGGATCGCTTGAGCTCAGGAGTTGGAGATCAGCCTGGGCAACACAGCAAAACCAAATGTCTACAAAAAATACAAAAAAAGAAGGCCTGGCGCGGTGGCTCACACCTGTAATCCAAGCACTTTGGGAGGCTGAGGCGGGCAAATCACCAGAGGTCAGGAGTTTGAGACCACCCTGACCAACATGGAGAAACTCCGTCTCTACTAAAAATTCTACAACTATCTGATCTTTGACAAACCTGAGAAAAACAAGCGATGGTGAAAGGATTCCCTATTTAATAAATGGTGCTGGGAAAACTGGCTAGCCATTTGTAGAAAGCTGAAACTGGATCCCTTCCTTACACCTTATGCAAAAATCAATTCAAGATGGATTAAAGACTTAAACGTTAGACCTAAAACCATAAAAACCCTAGAAGAAAACCTAGGCATTACCATTCAGGACATAGGCATGGGCAAGGACTTCATGTCTAAAACACCAAAAGCAATGGCAACAAAAGACAAAATTGACAAATGGGATCTAATTAAACTAAAGAGCTTCTGCACAGCAAAAGACACTACCATCAGAGTGAACAGGCAACCTACAACATGGGAGAAAATTTTCACAACCTACTCATCTGACAAAGGGCTAATATCCAGAATCTACAATGAACTCAAACCAATTTACAAGAAAAAAATAAACAACCCCATCAAAAAGTGGGCAAAGGACATGAACAGACACTTCTCAAAAGAAGACATTTATGCAGCCAAAAAACAAATGAAAAAATGCTCACCATCACTGGCCATCAGAGAAATGCAAATCAAAACCACAATGAGATACCATCTCACACCAGTTAGAATGGCGATCATTAAAAAGTCAGGAAACAACAGGTGCTGGAGAGGATGTGGAGAAATAGGAACACTTTTACACTGTTGGTGGGACTGTAAACTAGTTCAACCATTGTGGAAGTCAGTGTGGCGATTCCTCAGGGATCTAGAACTAGAAATACCATTTGACCCAGCCATCCCATTACTGGGTATATACCCAAAGGATTATAAATCATGCTGCTATAAAGACACATGCACACGTATGTTTATTGCGGCATTATTCACAATAGCAAAGACTTGGAACCAACCCAAATGTCCAACAATGATAGACTGGATTAAGAAAATGTGGCACATACACAGCATGGAATACTATGCAGCCATAAACAATGATGAGTTCATGTCCTTTGTAGGGACATGGATGAAATTGGAAACCATCATTCTCAGTAAACTATCGCAAGAACAAAAAAACAAACACTGCATATTCTCACTCATAGGTGGGAACTGAACAATGAGATCACATGGACACAGGAAGGGGAACATCACACTCTGGGGACTGTTGTGGGGTGGGGGGAGGGGGGAGGGATAGCATTGGGAGATATACCTAATGCTAGATGAGGAGTTAGTGGGTGCAGCGCACCAGCATGGCACATGTATACGTATGTAACTAACCTGCACAATGTGCACATGTACCCTAAAACTTAAAGTATAATAAAAAAATAAATTAAAAAAATACAAAATTAATTGGGCGTGGTGGCACATGCCTGTAATCCCAGCTACTCAGGAGGCTGAGGCAGGAGAATCGGTTGAACCCAGAAGGTGGAGGTTGCGGTGAGCCAAGATTGCGCCATTGCCCTCCAGCCTGGGCAACAAGAGTGAAACTCCGTCTCAAAAAAAAAAAAAAAAAAAAAAAAAAAGCCAGGTGTGGTGGCAGGTGCCTGTGGTCCAAGCTACTTGGGAGGCTGAAGTGGCAGGATCACTTGAGCCCAGGAGGTCAAGGCTGCAGTGAGCTGAGATCATGCCATTGCACTCCAGCCCGGGTGACAGAGTGAGACCCTGTCTCAAAACAAACTAAATGTTCCACCACAAGCTTATCCTTATTGGACTTCTACCACATGCCAAACATTGTTTTAAATGCTTTATACATATAACTCATTTAATGTATCTCTCCTCCACTTTTAGATAAAGAAACTGAGTCACGGAGAGGTTAACTATGTCACAGGCTAAGTAGAAGTGAGGCACACATTTGAACCCAGATGGCCCTGAAGTATGTATTATAACTTTACCCAGGATAACGTCTTGCCTGACTGAAATGGTTAAAGAAGTGAGCCACGTTCTATGAAATTTTGTGCATGTAAAAGATTACATTTTAGAGGCCGGGCGTGGTGGCTCACGCCTGAAATCCCAGCACTTTGGGTGTCCAAGGCGGGTGGATCACCTGAGGTCAGGAGTTGGAGACCAGTCTGGCCAACACAGCGAAACCCCATCTCCACTAAAAATAGAGAAAAATAGCCAGGAGTGCCGGCGCACGCCTGTAATCCCAGCTATTTGGGAGGCTGAGATAGGAGAATCACTTGAACTTGGGAGGCGGAGGTTGCGGTGAGCTGAGATTGCACCACTGCACTCCAGCCTGGGTGACAGAGTGAGACTCCATCTCAAACAGCCTGGGTGACAGAATGAGACTCCATCTCAAAAAAAAAAAAAAAAAAAAAATTACAAAAATCAGCCGGGCGTGGTGGCGTGCACCTGTAACCCCAGCTACTGGGGAGGCTCAGATATGAGAATCGCTTACACCTGGGAGGTGGAGGTTGCAGTGAGCACAGGTTGCAGTGAGCAGAGATCGCACCAACTGCGCCTCAGCCTGGGCAACAGAATGAGACAGTCTCAAAAAAGAAAAATAAAATTACATTTTAGAATATTTAATAATGACAAAATGCTCATATTACTGTTTTACGTGTAGGAATAAAACTGTATATACACAATAACATCATAGGTATGTGTGTAGATATATGCCACACACATACACACATGGAAAAAACATACTAGGACATACTAGGAATTACCCTAGCATGTAGCAGTGATTATCACCTGGGTGAAGGAATTATGATTGGATTATTATCAGTAATTATTACTTTATATTTGTTGTCTTTTCCAAAGTTTTCCACCCTTAACAATTTTTTTCACATACCTATAAAACAGTATTTTAAAATCGGAGCCTCACAGATCTCTTCTGCTCAGTATGACACTAAGAGAGGTCCTGGAGGTCCGAACGAGCGAAGGGGCGGGAGCGGGGGATCTCGACTCCCTCTCGGAGACGGAGAGAGGAGGCGGCCCGCTCCGTGCTCCCCGGCGCTCGTGCCTTGCCTGCTTTTCCGCTCACCCGGCCCCTGGGGTCCGGAAGGGTTGCCCTGGGAGCCCTGGCTCGCCGTCAGCAGGCACAGGTGCGGTCTACACTGCCATCTGGGGCGCTGGGGAAGGAGTGGGCGTGTCCCCCGGGTCACCGCCGACCGCTCCCAGGGGCGCCAAGCCCACCCGGAGCCCCAATTAAGCACTCCCCTCGCGAAGCGCCCCTCCCGCGTGGCCTCCCCGCGCCCCGGGTACCTGCAGGGCCATGGTGGCGGCGACCCCGTTGTTGCTGCTGCTGTTGTTGTCCGGTGCTCTGCCCCCTCTCGCACCCGCCGCTTCTTAAAGGGCCGCGTCTCCTCCGGCCGCTGCCATTGGCCGCGCTCCCGGCCCGGCCGCCTCCCATTGGTCGCGGGCCCGGGGGCGAGGCTGGGCGGTGAGCGGTACTGCACGCCGGGTTCCCCAGGCTGCAAATGGAAAGGCGAAGACGGGAGAATTTAAATGAGTTTCTCTCCGCTCTTGGCTCTCTCTTCTATTCTTTCTCAAGCGGTTCTTTGCAGGAAACCCAGAGAGGTCTCCGTAGGGCACAGGCCTCCCCTGGAATGCCTTCGAAAGAAAGAAAGAAGGAGAGAGACAGAGAGAGAGAGAGAAAAAAAATACATATATAGATATATTTATCTAGAGAGACCCGCCCCAACTCTCTTAAAATACATATGTAATTTTTTCAATTAAAAAAAATTTATAAATGTAAATACGTATTGGCCGGGCGCGGTGGCTCACGCCTGTAATCCCAACACTTTGGGAGGCTGAGGCCGGCAGATCACCTGAGGTCGGGAGTTCGAGACCAGCCTGACCAACATGGAGAAACCCGGTCTCTACTAAAAACACAAAATTAGCCGGGTGTGGTGGCGCATACCTGTAATCCCAGTTACTCAGGAGGCTGAGGCAGGAGAATCGCTTGAACCCGGGAGGTGGAGGCTGTGGTGAGCCAAGATTGCACCATTGCACTCCAGCCTGGGCAACAAGTGTGAAACTCCGTCTCAAAAAAAAAAAAAGAATAAGTAAATATGTATTTAAAATTTTATAAATTAAAAATTTATATATATAAATTTTTTTCAGAGGTGGGGGTCTTCCTAGGTATGTATATTATATATTTTTTCTCTAAAAAGTATATATAAATTTATATATATTTAAAATTTTAAAAATTAAAAATTTTATAAATTAAAAGTGCAAATTAAAAAATATATATATGTGTGTGTTTTTTTTTAAGAGAGGTGGGGGGGTGGGGTCTCACTAGGTTGCCCAGGCTGGTCTCGAACTCCTGACCTCAAGCGATCCTCCCACCTCGGCTTCCCGAAGCACAGGATTCCTTCTTTATACATACTTCTCTCCTGTCCATTATTCCTAGAAACGTGGATGATGGATGTGTCTCCTCCACGCTGCCTCCAGGCGCTGTTTATCATGAGAGAAAGTGGCCTGTGGTTTGCACCTCTTCTCTTTATAAAGCAAAACCACCTAAATTCTGGACACATGCTACAATCAGCTTAACTCGTTTTTAATTATGGTAAAGGCACAGGACTAAACGCCTATTCGATTTGACTCATTTTTCTAGGGGAACAAACCCAATGTCACTCCAAGTCTGCAGACACACCGAATAGGATTACATTTCCAAAGGACTGGAACCGAATTGGGTGGTCACATGAGAAGCTAATTTCCGACACTTCGCTTAAATAGTAGCATTGGTGGAGAAGGGTGACTGGGAGAAAAAAGAAACTCAATGTCGGCAAAGTGACTGAGCTTCAACGTACAACAACGCAACAAGAAACCTTTCAGCTTGCTTTTGCATAAAGCTACATTTTTAAAATATTTGCGTTTTCATGAAAATCTTTTTTTTTCACCTCACAAATATTTTCCTGGTGAAATCAGTGCATTTCCAAGTGAAGGACCAAAAGCAAAATGTTAGAAAAACCTACTGGGCAGTTGTTTGTGTTTGAAGTCCTAGACGATGGGAAAGGTCCCGTGGGGGTACTGAGGCTCATGGCAGCTTCAGCACAGCCAGGCCTTTCTCTGATAGCCTAGTCCTGGCTGCGGGCAGAACCCGGTCTGTGGTGTTTCCGCGGGAAATACTGCACTGAGTTCAGGTATCAGTCCATATCTTCAGCTGAGACATTCTGGAATTATCGTCACTGTAAGAATCCAGAAGAGGAGAGGGATGGACGCTACATTGTTCTCTGCTTTTTTCTCTAAATCCAGAATGTTCTTTTAAGACCTCTTTTGAAAGTATTTTCTTCTCCTGGGCTGCCATTCCCCATCTCATTGCCTAGCCATGTGTGTCTTGTCTCGAGATGCAAGAAGGGGCCAGGCGCGGTGGCTCATGCCTGTAATCCCAGCACTTTGGGAGGCCGAGGTGGGCGGATCACTTGAGGTCAGGAGTTCAAGACCAGCCTGGCCAACATGGCAAAAACCCTTCTTCTAAAAATCTCTTCTAAAAATACAAAAATTAGCTAGGCATGCTGGTGGGCACCTGTAATCCCAGCTACTTGAGAGGCTGAGGCAAGGAGAATTGCTTGCACCTGGGAGCCGGAGGTTGCAGTGAGCCAAGATCTTGCCACTGCACTCTAGCCTGGGCAACAGAGTGAGACTCTGTCTCAAAAATAAATAAGATAAAATAAAATAAAATAAAATAAAAACCATAGCATGAGTTTCCGAATAGGTTTTTCTTTTTCTATAAAAAAAATCCTTTGGGATTCTCATAGGGATTGCATTGAATCTTTAGTACTGTCAAGATGAACATTTCTTAACCCTGGCAGTACATTCAATTACCTGGGGAAAAAAAGATACAAACCCCAGTCTGATCCCTAATTCCCACCACCATTTTGATGTAATGGCTGTAGGGTTGGACCCAAGCCTCACGAATGGTGCATCCATGGTTTTGCTCTCTTCTCTGCAATGACAATTTAGCTCTCCTTGGCTGAATAGTACATGTGGTCCTCCGGGATGGACCAGGTCCTGCTGACCTCTTCAACCACATCTCTCGCTATTTCCCACAGGCATGGATGCTCTACCCCAGGTAACTGAAGGACTTCAAGTTCCCTTTCTCCACGTTGGTAGATAGTTGCCACTCCACTGTCTGGCACACCCTTTTCCTTCTTTTCTTTTTATTTTCTTTTCCTTTTCTTTTCCCTCCCTCTCTCTCTCTTTCTCTCTTTGATTTTGTTTTTTCTTTTCTCTTTCTTTCTCTTTCTTCTCTCTTTCTTGTTTGTTTTTGAGATGGAGTCTCAATCTATCACCCAGGCTGGAGTGCAGTGGTGAGATCTCAGCTCACTGGAACCTCCACCTCCTGGATTCAAGTGATTCTCCTGCCTCAGCCTCCCTAGTAGCTGGGATTACAGGCGTGTGCCACCATGCCCAGCTAATTTTTGTATTTTTAGTAGAGATGGGGTTTCGCCATGTTGGCCAGGCTGGTTTCAAACTCCTGACCTCAAGTGATCCGCCCGCCTTGGCCTCCCAAAGTGCTGGGACTACAGGCGTGAGCCACCATACCTGGCTCCTTTTCCCACTTTCTTAACAGCCAACTCCTCCTTCAAGACTTAGCCGACATGGCAACACCTCCAGGAAGACTTTGAGACAAGAAATAGCTTTAGTCTGGTCTTCTCGTCTATGAGCCTCTGGCCATCTCTCTCTCTTTCTTCTGTTCTCATTCTTACCTGCCTTCAAAGGGCTTCCGCTCCACTTGGCCTCCCGGCTGTTCTAACAGGCCTATCGCACTGCTGCTCTCCCGTCTCTACCTCAGAATTATCTTCCCAGGGTCGGCCTGGCTCAGTGCTTCCACTCCTCTAGGTCTTTGCTCATCTGTCATCTCAGGAGGCCTTTTATCACCCAACCTAGCACCCCCTTCCACTCTTACCTGCTTTTTTGTGTTGCTTTTGTTTTTGTTTTTTTCTGAGATACAGTCTCACTCTATCACCCAGACTGGGGTGCAGTGGCATGATCTGGACTCACTGCAACTTCCGCCTCCCAGGTTCAAGTGATTCTCCTACCTCAGCCTCCCGAGTAGCTGGAATTACAGGTGCGCGCCACCATGCCCAACTAATTTTTGTATTTTTAGTAGAGACGAGGTTTCACCATGTTGGCCAGGCTGGTCTCGAACTCCTGACCTCAAGTGATCCGCCCACCTTGGCCTCCCAAAGTGCTGGGATTACAGGCATGAGCCACCGCGCCTGGCCTTCCCTGCTTTTTTTCTGTAGCACTTTGAATCATCTGACAACTTAAATCGTTTACTTTGTTTACCGTTTCTCCTCCTTTAGAACTCTGGCTCACCACTTTATCCCCAACACTTAAAATTCGATGAATATCGTACCTGTAGGAAAAGGCGGGGGGGAAGAAAGGGAGGAGGGGGATAAAAAGGAAGAATTAAATGTCTTTCAAATTTCTCCATTTTCATAAAACAGCACTCCTGAGACCCCTGACCACCTTGGACATCTCCACATAGCCACATAGCCAAGGCCTGACTGCAGTCTACCCTGAGTCCTGGCCGAATGTCTGTGATTTCCCTGGGAGCAAGGCAAGGCTTCCCTTTTTTTTTTTTTTTTTTGATTGAGTGCAGGAAACTTTATTGATGGTACACGACAAGGTGGGGCTCCCAAGGTGTCTCCCTCTTCAGGGGGTCTGCGTGGAAACTGTGAGGAGGGGAGATTCTCAGTGGGGGCGGGGGCTGAGTGGGGCAGGGACTCCGCAGCAGTGAGAGTCTCTCTCATCCTCTCGTGCTCTCGCTGGGGCTGGTGGTCCGGGGGTCTTACTCCTTGGAGGCCATGTGGGCTTCGCCACCCTGTTGCTGTAGCCAAACTCACTGTCATATCAGGAAATGTGCTTGACAAAGTGGTCGTCGAGGGCAATGCCAGCTCCAGCATCGAAGGTGAAAGAGTGGGTGTCACTGTTGAAGTTGGAGGAGACGATCTGGTGCTCGGTGTAGCCCGGGATGCCCTTGAAGAGCCCTCTGAAGCCTGCTTCACCACCTTCCTGATGTCATCCTATTTGGCAGGTTTTTCCAGATGGCAGTTCAGGCCCACAACTGACACGTTGGCAGTGGGGACACAAAAGGCCATGCCAGGGAGGTTCCCATTCAGCTCACGGATGACCTTGCCCACAGGGCTTCCCTATCTTGTGGGAGAGTCTCACAAGGGTGTTTCTCATCCATGTCCCTAGTCTAGTTGAGGCTAGGGCTTTCCATCTTCCCCTTCTTTCTCCGCACCCCCTACAACCTGCTCCACTTTAGGATGGAGCCGCAGGCTTCTGTGTAAATCTGTAGAACTGCTTGCTGAAGTTTACAGTTTGTTCCTCGACAGAGTGACCCACCACTCATAAGACCTGTCATCTGACCTCTGAGATTGGGAATGCTGTCCCATGGGATTAGAGATGCAGGGAGCTGACATCATGTTGGTCTTGATTTTGCTGTTTTGTGAGACCTGCGAATTGCTCAACTGCTTGAAACTCCTCACCTTCACTTGTCTCTATGGACACAGATATTCTTTGGAGTACTATACCGTTCCAATTAGTAAAGCTTTCAGTATTCATTTTGCAACTCATCATTAAAGTTTATTCTTAGTAACTGATTTAAAATAATGAATTGTTTACATAACAACTACTGTTACATCACACACACACACACACACACACACACACACACACACACACAGAGCTAAGGTCAGAATACCATGGAGGAAAAGAAGAATCTGGTGGTCAATTCCCTTACATTCTTCTATTGACAAATTTTCTTGTTGGGACCTTCACTTATTTCATCAAAGGATTGTGGCTAATGATCTAATTTATTACTCAGAATCTTTTTATTTATTTGTTTTGGAGACAGGGTCTCACTCTGTTGCCCAGGCTAGAGTGCAGTGGTGTGATCATAGCTCACTGTAGCCTCCACCTTCTATGCTCAAGCAATCCTCCTGCCTCAGCCTCAGGAGTGGCTGGGACTACAGGCACACACCACCAAGCCCAGCTAATTTTTTTTTTTTTTTTTTTCTGTAGAGACGGGGTTTCGTCATGTTGCCTAGGCTGGTCTTGAACTCCCGGGCTCAAGCAATCCTCCTGCCTCAGCCTCCCAAAGTGCTGGGATTACAGGTGTGAGCCACCACAGCCGGCCATCACTCAGAATCTTAAGTCATTGTCAAATAATGGAAAGCATACAAATCAAACAGTAGTCCAATTCTAGAATTAATATAAAAAGAAAGCTCTAATATACAAAGACCAAACAGATTTTACAGGATAAAACAACTGTCATTAAAAAGTAAAACTGGCAGGTGTGGTGGTGCACATCTGTAATCCCAGCACTCTGGGAGGCCGAGGTAGGAGCATTACTTGAGCCCAGGAGTTTGAGACCAGCCTGAGCAACATGGCAAGACCCCGTCTCTACAAAAAGTACAAAAATTAGCCAGGCATGGTGGCATGCTCCTGTAGTCCCAGCTACTCAGGAGGCTGAGGTGGGAGGATCACTTGAGCTTGGGAGGAGGTTGCAGTGAGCTGAGATGGTGCCACTGCACTTTAGCCTGGGCAACAGAGCAAGACCCTGTCTCCAAAAAAAAAAAAAAAAACCGTTTCTTCAGAATAGGATATCAAATATGTAAAGTAATAATTTGAGAAACATGAAAAAGTGTTATGTGTAAAGAAAATCAGAAGACTTAATCTGTATTAGTTTAATGTAAAAGCACGCACATATGTGAAACAAAGTAGAAGGGAACACTAAAGAAAAAAATGGGTGTGATTGGGTCATGGGAGAATGTTTTTTACTTTTTGGTCGTAATGTTTGTGTGATACAAGAGGGACAGAAATTACTTTCGAAACGTACTTGTTAATTTTAGCAAAATCCTCTTGGAAATTATACTGCTAGTTTTAAAATAAAACACAAGCACTAAAATAATAAAGGTTATGTTTCATTTTTATTAACTTAGTTTTGCCATGGTTGAGACTGGATTCGCCATAGTTCAATTTATCAAGCACTTAACTATGTGTTCCGCACATAATAATCATCTTAGCATAGAGGAACATTTCTTCTAATCCGCACAAGAGATACTGTTTTTATCACGTCATAGAGGAGGTTAATAAACTTGCCTAGGTCATAAGATCTTCAGCTGATGAAGTTAGGATTTCAACCCAGAGCCAAGTAATGTAATGGCTGATGTTTTCCACAGAGAAAATGTAAGCTGAGATGATGCTCAAACTATAAATCTGGAACCTTAGGGGGACAAAAACGTATGGATGTCTCCTTCCCATTACTTTAGCATTTTAATTAGATTCCTGTGTCTCTATTTGTCTTTGGAAATGCAAGCTGCTTGCAATTCATCATAGCGAACTCACACAATTCATTTTATGAAACACAAACCTGTTCTCACAAACTCACTGTCATCTCTTTTTAATCTAATTGTGATAAAAATCATACTGCACTTTACCCTGTGTAACCAACCTCCAATGATCTTTGACCAAAAGCCAAATCTTTTTTTTTGTTGTGTTTACTTTATGGACAGTTAGGTTCTACATAGGTACTTAAACATGGAAATTGAAATCATAGAGGCTGGGCACAGTAGCTCATGCCTGTAATCCCAGCACTTTGGAAGGCCGAGGTGGGCGGATGACCTGAGGTCAGGAGTTCGAGACCAGCCTGACTAACATGGTGAAACACCGTCTGTACTAAAAATACAAAAATTAGCTGGGCTGGTGGCCCGTGCCTGTAACCCCAGCTACTCCGGAGGCTGAGGCAGGAGAATCACCTGAACCTGTGAGGCGTTGGCTAGAGTGAGCCAGGATCGCGCCATTGCACTCCAGCCTGGGCAACAAGGGCAAAACTCTGTCTCAACAACAACAATAATAATAATAAATAAATGAAAGAAATCACAGAAACTATACCAGAAAATAGGATACAAAACCAACAGTGAGGAGATTGAGAAAAGGAGGCAGATATGTAAAGAGGAAAAGGAAGGGGGCCCAAGTAAGGCCGGAAAAAGCGGGGAGAAGGAGGAGGCTCACTAGGTCAGAAGCAACCTGCCGTCTTCTAAGTTCTGGCCAAGGGTAGAGCAACAGATCCAGATTCCTGAGCTTTAAAATGTTATTCGGCCGCTTCATCACCTGTCCCCGACTTTGCAGCGACTCCGATGGTAGCTTGAGTCTCCATTGCTTGGAGCAGCCACAGTGGACACTGGACGGGATATTCTGTGCAGCTGTTGCTGAATTCAAGGCAACTCTTACTGCCTTTCTCTTTTCGGGCTCAAGATTCCCTGCATTATTGCCCATAGGCATGTGTTTTACCCCATACTCCTTCTCCCTTTTATCTTGATTTTCGCGGTGCTGGGGAGTCTGCAGGGATTCCATGGCGACGGGCTCACTGGGACAGGGGCTGGGGTTGTGCGTCCCTGAGGCAAGGCAAATACAGAAAAGCGAATAGAGACAGAGGGCTAAGATTCCAAAGCACTGAAAGGTAGAAACTGGATTAGAAGAGAGAGGGGAGCACAAACGCCCGGAGAGAGCGAGCCCTCGGGATACCATTGGCTATAGGCTGGCCTCCGAACAACTGGACGGTCCAAGTCCTGAGCGTCTGGTTACCCGGGCAACCGCATGGTCTCGCGATACATACCTCGCGCCTGCGCACTGCCCCTGTAGCGGGGGGGGGGTGGGGGGGACCCGGTCCGGAGACTCCACCCCGGGGCCTAAACTCGAGTCTAAAAGATTGGGCCTCGTTGTGTCGTTTCCGGGTCGCGCGACGCTGTGGGCCGCTTTCCCCTCTCCGGAGTGACCTAACACGGGATAACGAAACCTGCACTGCTCCCAGCGCTTCCTCCCCGGCCCGTCGCGTCTGCGAGGTGAGGCCGGGAGGCGAGGGCTCTGCGCACGCGCAGCGCAGGCGCACTGGGAGCCGGTGCTGTTGCCTTCGGGTGACCACGGATTCGCCATCGTGAGTTCCAGGTGGGCGCGCGGTGCCCACGTAGGGCAGGAGGCCAGCCCCGGGGGGATCGGGCCCGGGACTCTGCGGAATCTGGAGGCCGAAGCCCGCGCGCACGCAGGGTCTCTGCTGCTTCCCCAACGCCCGTTGCGTGGCCGCAGGACCCGCCGCCCTCCCGGTTGGGCCGCCTAGTCCCGGGCCGGGCGCGTGCACCCAGAGCTTCCGCGCTTCTAGTCCGGCTCCTCTGCTGGATTGCAGCGCTGGCTGGGCACCAGGAGTACAAAGCGAAAACCCCACGCCGGCCCTTCTGTTCTCCACGGTCTCCAAGGAGACACGGACAACAGAACAACACTTCCGTGTGCTAAATAGTAAAGCACCAAGGTACTCGATCCAGGGGCGGCGTGCAGTGGGGAGGTGAGCTTTGGGTCGGCCGTCGCCCCTCGGCTACCGGCGGGATCCGGAAACCGGGAGTCACCACCAATACCGTTCTCAACTTTACTTCCAGCTGGTCACTACTGTGTCGGGAGATTCTACCTTCTTTTCCGACTAACATGTATTTTTCTCCAGTCCTTTCTGCGGCGTCTCTAGTGCAGGCCACCGTCATTTCTAACCTGGACGACTCCAGGAGCGTCTTTGCTGCTCAGGGACTCTTCCTTTGCCCAGATCCACAAAGATCTATAACGTCTTTCTAATCACGACACCTCTGCTTTAGATGTTAAAGTTGCTTCACACTGGAAGGCTTGCAAAGGTCTTCATTATCTGGTCCTCACCCACCTTTCCTAGTTTCTCACCGCTTTCTCTAGCATCTCTGCCCCAGCCACATTGAACTTATTTGAACGTGTTTTTGTTTTTTTTTTTGAGACATAGCAGTCGCCCAGGCTGGAGTGCAGTGGCGCGATTCCGGCTCACTGCAACCTCCGCCTGCCGGGTTCAAGCGATTCTCCTGCCTCAGCCTCCCGAGTAGCTGGGACTACAGGCGCGTGCCACCACGCCCGGCTAATTTTCTTATTTTTAGTAGAGACGGGTCACCATGTTGGTCAGGCTAGTCTCGATCTACTGACCTCAAGTGATCCGCCCGCCTGGGCTTCCCAAAGTGCTGGGATTACAGGCGTGAGCCACCTCGCCAGCCAACTTATTTCTTTTAATACTGGGATACCTTTCTTTACTCCATACTTCCTTTGGTAGGCATTGTTTAGATGTAGGTTAAGAGGTCCGGCCGGGCGCGGTGGCTCACGCCTGTAGTCCCAGCACTTTGGGAGGCCGAGGCGGGCGGATCACAAAGTCAGGAGATCGAGACCATCCTGGCCAACATGGTGAAACCCCGTCTCTACTAAAAATACAAGAATTAGCCGGGCGTGATGGCCCGTGCCTGTAGTCCCAGCTACTCGGGAGTCTGAGGCAGGAGAATCGCTTGAACCCTGGAGGCGGAGGATGCAGTGAGCCGAGATTGTGCCACTGCACTTCAGCCTGGCGGCAGAATGAGACTCCATCTCAAAAAAAAAACAAAAAAAAAAAACGGCAGTTCCTCTGTGAGGACTGCCTTTTCCCACCCCCCTCAACTAAGCTAGGCCTCTGCTGGATGTTCCCTAAGCATACTGTTCCCTGACCTTCATGTGCATCAGGCTTTATTGTATAATTACCTGCTAATATTTTTTCCTCGTGGACTCTAAGCTCATTGAGGTCTGTGAGAAAAAATACTTAATCTTTATGGCCTGGCACATCGTGGATAATCCATAAATATTTGTTGAAGAAAGGAAGGGGCCTGCGGCTGAGGGTGGGAGTGGTATTCCAGGCAGAGGGACTAATGTGTATAAAGACTTGCAGGTGGGAAAATGCTGGCCTCATTAAATAGTATGTTGTTCGGTGTTGAGGACTTGTGCTTGGTGGGGCCTAAGGAGAAAGAGGGCCTAAGTGGGAGATTGAGCTGGAGTGTGGAGGGCCTTTTATGTCACATTAGAGTTTAGGTGGGGCATGGTAGCTCATGCCCGCAATCCCAGTACTTTTGGGGAGGCCGAGGCTACGGGATCGCCTGAGCCTAGGAGTTGAAGACCAGCCCAGGCAACAAAGCAAGACCTTGTCTCTATAGAATTTTTTTTTTTTTTTTAAGACGGAGTCTTACTCCATTGCCCAGGCTGGAGCACAGTGGTGCAATTACGGCTCATTGCAGCCTCCGCCTTCTGGGTTCAAGCAATTCCCCCACCTCAGCCACCCACCTAAGTAGCTGGGATTACAGATGTGCACCACCACTCCTGGCTAATTTTTGTATTTTTAGTAGAGACTGGGTTTCACCATATTTGCCAGGCTGGTCTCGAATTCCTGACCTCAAGTGATCTGTCCAGCTTGTCCTCCCAAAGTGCTGGGATTACAGGTGTGAGCCACCGTGCCCAGCCTATACAGAAAATTTAAAAATTAAAAAAATTTTCTGGGCTTGGTGGTATGCGCCTATAATTCCAGCTACTCAGCAGGAGGCTGAGGTGGGAGGATTGCTTGAACCCAGAAGTTCAAGGCTGCAGTGAGCCATGATCGAACAACTGCACTACTGCCAGGTGACAGGGCAAGACTGTCTAGTAAAAAGAGTTTGCCCTTGATCTACAGGCAGCAGAGGCCTCTTGAGACAGCTCTAAAGGGCCCTCAGCAAAGCCTATTTTTCTCTCTTACTCTAAAGCTATAAAATCTTATCAGTCAGTACTTTGTTTCTGGATTATATTGCGTGAGATTATGCTTATCCAGACTACTTGGCTCTCTTTATCTCCCCAGCAGATTCTGCAGGTGGGAGTTTATAGCCTGTTTTGTGATCCCTCCGGAGCATGATTTTAAGTATTTATTCTGTGGTGTTTGGATGCGGAGACATCATCTGACGTGCAGTTGGCAAGAGCTCTGCCCCATCCTATTTGTTTCACCTCTCTGTCACTTATTTCCCTCTTCCTGACCACTTTGAACCTGATGCCAGCCCCTCACAGTCACTGCATTGCATCTGGATGAGCCACTTTTCTTCCTGATTTCCTGAGCTCTAGGGGAGCATAGAGATAATGGGGTCAGGGGGCACAGTGTGGCCACCGTGAAGGAAGCAGCTTAGGCCCCAGAAGTCTCCAGGAGTGGGCAGTACCGAGACGACCAGGGTGTGATGTCTCACCCTAAGGAGCTGAATTTGGCTTTTCTGTGGGAAGGTGTCTGGGAAGGATATCAGAGACCAATAGCGCTCAGGGGGCCCTTTCTCGGGGCTGTCCAGTGTGGAAACACCCTGTCCTACACCAGTGGTTCCTGATTCCGGCTCTGAATCAGATTCACGAGGGCAACTTTTTTTTTTTTTTTGATATGGAGTCTTGCTGTCGCCCAGGCTAGAATGCAGTGGCGCGATCTTGACTCACTACAACCTCCGTCTCCTGGATTCAAGAGATTCTCCTGCCTCAGCCTCAGAGTAGCTGGGATTACAGGCAGGCACCACCATGCCTGGCTAATTTTTTTGTATTTTTTAGTAGAGACGCGATTTCGCCGTATTGGCCAGGCTGGTCTCGAACTCCTGACCTTATGATCCGCCCGCCTTGGGCTCCCAATGTGCTTTGGTTACTGGCGTGAGCCACTGCACCCAGCCTAGGGTAGCTTTTTATAAGCACAGATGCCCAGGCCTTATTATTGAAGATTCCAATTCAGTAGATCTGGGTTGAGGACCAAGCATCTGCATGTTTTAAGAAGCCACAGGTTATTTTTGAGGTGTAGCAAGGATTGAAAGAACAGAAAACTTGGATTTGGAAAACTAGTTGTGACTTTAGGCAGTGAGTCAGTTTCCTAATGCACACATTGGGGAATTCTATAGGAATGCTGTAAGAAGCAAATAATACATGGAGAGAGTGCTTTATACAGCGATACACTGCACAGACACACTTGCCTTCAACATCAGCTGCCAGCCTAGTAAGTGGTAGTATAAATGCAAAGGATATAACTTCCTTTAGTTTTGCCAGGTGGGTCCCTGTGATTCTAGCTGAGCCCCAGGAAGGAAGGGAAGAAAACTGAGGGAAGAGAAGGGAGTGTGTAGTTGCCTCTGGGAAGGATAAAAGGATATGCCCTCTGGACCAATAGGTTATAACATTTTCCCCATTAAGCATCCTTCTACTCATTTTTCCTCAATGGATTAGTATCTTTAAATTTCATTACATTTCCCTAGTCTTCATGGAATTGCCAGCCAGAGAAGTCAGCTCGGGGTCCCCCTAAAAAGGAGGACTGGCTGGGAGTGGTGGCTCATACCTGTAATCCCAGCACTCTGGGAAGCTGAGGTGGGTGAATCACCTGAGGTCAGGAGTTCGAGACCAGCCTGGCCAACATGGTGAAACCCCATCTCTACTAAAAATACAAAAATTAGCCAGGCGTGGTGTTGGGCACCTATAATCCCAGCTACTCCGGAGGCTGTGGCAGGAGAATCGCTTGAATCTGGGAGGCAGAGGTTGCAATAAGCTGAGATCATGCCATTGCACTCCAGCCTGGGCAACAAGAGCAAAACTCAGTCTCAAAAAACAAAAAAAAGGGAGTGTATGCCTGCATATGTATCAAATGCTGTAGGAAGGATATTCAAGAAATTTAGGGCCCTGGGAGGTGGGGAGACTTACAAAAGTGGACATGACAGTGTTATTTGAAGTTTTAATCATGAGATGACTGTTCAGTTCTTTAAAATATCACACCTGATTGGTTGTGAATGGCAGAGGCCACCAGAGTATTTGCAGACTGGGAGCTCTACGTGGGTGGACATCGGGTCTTGCTTACTGTGAGCCCCAGGACCTAGAACACCACTTGCACACTGGAGGTGCTCAGATCATTTTTTTTTTTTTTTTTCAGACAGGGTCAGATGTGTTACTGGGCTGGAGTGTGGTGGCACAATCACGCTCACTGCATCCTTGACCTCCTGGGCTCAAGTGATCTTCCCACCTCAGCCTCCCAAGTAGCTGGGACTACAGGTACGCCTCACACTTAGCTAATTTATGTATTTTTTGTAGAGGGTTTCTCCATTTGCTCAGAGTGGTCTCAAACTCATGGGCTGAAGTGATCTGTCCACCGCAGCCTCCCGAAATTCTGAGACTGAAGGCATGAGCCAGTGTGCCAGGCCTAGAATATTTGTTGAGTGAATGAATGGAAGCCCAACTAGATAGCATTTTGGAAAACAGTAACAAGTTAGAAGATTAATACCATACAGTCACTAGAAGGTTAATTATGAACAAGTAGAAACAGAATATTTTTAATAAATGAAATAGACAAATGGAATTGTACTATGATTGCAATAATTAAAACTTTCACATATTGCTTGTATAGGAATAAAGACAAAGTCATATAAAAAAATGGGGAAAATTAAACACTACTCACCCATAGTCCTGAGTATTTTAAAGAGCCTTCGTAGAGCATTCAAAATCGGGTAAGAAAAATGGGGAAAAATAAAATTACTTAATCTTTAAAAGGAAGACAAGCGTATGCTCACCTAATTGGACTTATATAATCAGGCTTGCTCTAGGTTATCCAGAATCAGAGTACAGGCCGGGCGCAGTGGCTCATGCCTGTAATCCCAGCACTTTGGGAGGCCGAGGTGGGTGGATCACCTGAGGTTAGGAGTTTGAGACCAGCCTGGGCAACATGGTGAAACCCTGTCTCTACTAAAAAAAAATAGAAACATTAGCTGGGCTTGGTGGCGGGTGCCTGTAATCCCAGCTACTCGGGAGGCTGAGGCAGGAGAATCGCTTGAACCCAGGAGGTGGAGGTTGCAGTGAGCTGAGATTGTGCCACTGCACTCCAGCCTGGGCAACGAGTGAAATTCTGTCTCAAAAAATAAATACATACATAAATAAGAATCAGAGAGTACAGTCAAGATATTCTTAAGTCATGCAGTTGTCGCTAACATGAATTTTTTCTGTTGTCATTTTGCTTCTTGGAAGGATTTTCAAAATGGCTGCAGCTCCTCAAGCACCGGGGCGGGGATCTCTCCGTAAGACGAGACCTCTGGTTGTGAAGACGTCGTTGAACAACCCATACATCATCCGCTGGAGCGCTCTGGAGAGCGAGGATATGCACTTCATCCTACAGACGCTTGAGGACAGGCTTAAAGCTATTGGACTTCAGAAGATTGAAGATAAGAAGAAAAAGAACAAAACACCTTTTCTGAAAAAAGAAAGCAGAGAGAAATGCAGCATTGCTGTTGATATTAGTGAGAATCTGAAGGAGAAGAAAACAGATGCTAAGCAGCAAGTGTCAGGGTGGACGCCTGCACACGTCAGGAAGCAGCTTGCCATTGGCGTTAACGAAGTTACCAGAGCCCTGGAAAGGAGTGAACTGCTGTTAGTTCTGGTGTGTAAATCAGTCAAGCCTGCCATGATCACCTCACACTTGATTCAGTTAAGCCTAAGCAGAAGTGTCCCTGCCTGTCAGGTCCCCCGGCTCAGTGAGAGAATCGCCCCCGTCATTGGCTTAAAATGTGTTCTAGCCTTGGGGTTCAAAAAGAACACCACTGACTTTGTGGACGAAGTAACAGCCATCATCCCCAGAGTCCCCAGTTTAAGTGTACCATGGCTTCAAGACAGAATTGAAGATTCTGGGGAAAATTTAGAGACTGAACCTCTGGAAAGCCAAGACAGAGAGCTTTTGGACACTTCATTTGAAGATCTGTCAAAACCTAAGAGAAAGCTTGCTGACGGTCGGCAGGCTTCTGTAACATTACAACCCCTTAAAATAAAGAAACTGGTTCCAAACCCTAATAAGATAAGGAAACCACCCAAAAGTAAAAAAGCTACTCCAAAGTAATCTTGCATAAACTTGTCATGTCATACAGTTTGTGAAAGGACACCTTGTAAAGAAGCCTTGAAACTAATAAAATGAGTTATACTTACATAGATTCATAGGGTCCTGTTTGGTAATATTCAAATGTGTAAGACTCTTTGTAACTATGGCACAGATATACTAAGTGCAAGAAATATTCAAAATTAGGAATATCCAAACAGACGTTTATTGAAACTGGTGTTCATGCGTGTGTAAATTGACTTTTTCTTTTTTTTTTTTTTGAGACAGTTTCACTCTTGTTGTCCAGGCTGGAGTGCAATGGTGCGGTCTCAGCTCACTGCAACCTCCTCCTCCCGGGTTCAAGCAATTCTCCTGCCTCAGCTTCCCAAGTATCTGGGACTACAGGTGCGCACCACCATGCCTAGCTAAGTTTTGTATTTTTAGTAGACACGGGGTTTTACCATGTTGGCCAGGATGGTTTCCATCTCTTGACCTCGTGATTTGCCCACGTCAGCCTCCCAAAGTGCTAGGATTACAGCTGCGAGCCACCGTGCCTGGCCTTTTTTTTTTTTTTTTTTTTGAGACGGAGTTTCGTTCTGTTGCCAAGGCAGGAGTGCAGCGGCGCAGTCTCGGCTCACTGCACCCTCCACCACCCAGATTCAACGATTCTCCTGTCTCAGCCGCCTGAGTAGCTGGGATTACAGGTGCCCACCACCACACCCAGCTCATTTTGTTGTATTTTTAGTAGAGATGGGGTTTCACCATGTTGGTCAGGCTGGTCTCGAACTGACCTCATGATCCATCTGCCTTGTCCTCCCAAAGTGCTGAGATTACAGGCGTGAGCAGCGGCGTCCAGCCTAAATTGACTTTTTCAAAGGCTGGTAGAGTGCCTGTGAGCAAGAATATCTGTGTCCTACAACGCTTAGCATTTTCCTATCAAACCTGGAAAATGTACCACAGTAAATGTTCTAGTCAGTCAGGTAGATGGAACTGAATTGGGGAAGCATTATCAGTTTTAAAGGAAAGATCCCAAATGCCAAGCAATCCATTGTCTTCAGAAGCAACACATCATTTTTCACTTCATGTCAATTTGACTTCTTTTAGGAAGGAATAGACATGAGCTTGGGAGAAAGACTTAATATTTAGAGAAAAAATATCAAAAATATAGAAAAAGTCAGATAAGGTTATTTTGACTGGGTACAGTTCACCCCCATTACGTGATTCACTTACCTCCTTGGAAATCTAACGTATAAAAGGTATGATGGTAATTGGATGAAATGTGGCCAAAAGATTAAAAAAACTGAGGAGCTTGGGTTCTCAGAGGTGGGTGTGTGACAAGAGTCCTTCAGGTTAGGAGATGGAGCATAACCGATGCTCTGTTAGAGTGTCTGCTGTTTACAGTGTGTATGGAAAAGTTACTTTCTGTAATTTAGAAGGAAGGTATTTACTAAAGATTTTTCCAGCTGAAAGTCTGGCTGACTCATGGATTATGCCACCTCTCAATTTAAATTTTACTTAGTGCCATCTTGGCCAAAAAGAAGAAAAAAAGATACCTTATTGAATAGAACATTTTCATTATAGACAAAGTACAGTACAATGCAGTTTTAAATCTACAAGAAACTATCCATTGCATTTCAATTTAGTTTTAATAGCTACTTCATACGCAAGCAGTTTAATTCTCGAAAATGTTAATTAGTAATCTGCTTCAATTATGGAGGCAAATGTAGTTATTATTCTATTTAAAAGTGGTTAATAATTTGATAACAAATTATGTAAATGACTCTTTAAAGGAGCAGTGTAACTGTCACCGTGAGGTAAGCTCATGACAAAGTTTCCAACTGGCAATGCTGCAGTTATTTATTTTACTTTCGAGATAGAGTCTCACTCTGTTGCCCAGGCTGGAGTGCAGTGGTGTGATCCCGGCTCACTGCAACCCCGCCTCCTGGGTTCAAGCAATTCTCCTGCCTCAGCCTCCCGAATAGCTGGGATTACAGGTGCACACCACCGTGCCCGGCTAGTTTTTGTAATTTTAGTAGAGATAGGGCTTCACCATGTTGGCCAGGCTGGTCTCAGACTCCTGACCTCAAGTGATCTGCTCACCTCGGCCTCCCAAAGTGCAGGGATTACAGGTGTGAGCCACCGCGCCTGGCTGATTCTGCAATTATTTGGAAACCTACTTTGTATAGACTTTGTGGCATGAAAATGAGTGGGAAGTAAAGTCCTAAATTAGAGCCTTGACTCCAGGTTAAGTCAAAATCTCATTTCCTTAATGCTGGTATCTCAAACCCTGTTCCAGTGAATGAGGACTGTTTTGTTTCTTGAAGCCTTTCTCCTGTTAAGAAAGAACGCTAATGCAATTAGGGTGGAACCATCTGAAATTCCAAGTCTTCCATTATCTCCAAGAAAGGTCCTAATTATGCACTACTGTGGGGCCCAGTCGCCCTCTGGTGGTAGTCTCAGGGATGTCACAGCTGTGGGTTGGTCTTTAGAATCACGGCAACCTATAGAAAGGAGAGTTCCAACTCCTTCGTAGTGACCAAGGTCAACAAACTTTCTGTAAAAGACCAGAGAGTGAATATCTTAGGCTTTGCAGGCCACACAATCTGTCACAACAACTCAACTCAGCTTTGTAGTGTGAAGCAGCCATAGGCAATATGTAAATGAAAGTGGCTGTGGCCAAGAGTGGTGGCTCATGTCTATAATCCCAGTGCTTTGGGAGGCCAAGGCAGAAGGATCACTTGAGGCCAGGAGTTAAAGACCAGCCCGGGAAACATAGCAAGACCTTGTCTCTACAAAAAATGAAAAACTTAGCCAGGCGTGGTGGTATGCACGCCCAGCTAGTTCTTTTTCTTCAAAAAGACGCTGAAGCAGGAGGATCATTTTAACCCAGGAGTTTGGGGCTGCAGTGAGCTGTGACTGTGCCACTGTATTCTAGCCTGGACAATAGAGTGAGACCCTGTCCTAAAAAAAAAAAAAAAAAAAGTATGGCTATGTTCCAATAAAACCTTATTGAGGGACACTGGAATTTGAATTTTGTGTAATTTGCACATGTCACAAAATGATGTCATTTTTTGGCTTTTTCTCCTCAACCATTCCAGAAAATAAAGACATTCTTAGCCTGTGGGCTACACAAAAATAAGCAATGGACTGGATTTAGCCCACAGGCCATAGTTTGGTGGCCCCTGCCTGGGATAAGATATGATTGGTTTCACTGGACTCATAACTTGAAGGAAATGCCATCATGTCTAAAACAATTAACTTCTGCACTGAACTTCCTAGGCACTGGCACAGTAAAGGCAGGGAAAAGTATCTACTTTTGTTTTTTGAGACGGAGTCTTGCACTGTCACCCAGGCTGGAGTGCAGTGGCACGATCTTGGCTCACTGCAACTTCCGCTTCCTGGGTTCAAGTGATTCTCCTGCCTCAGCCTCCTAGCAGCTGGGATTACAGGCACCTGCCACCACGCCCAGCTAGTTCTTTTTGAATTTTTAGTAGAGATGGGGTTTCACCATGTTGGCCAGGCTGGTCTCGAACCCCTGACCTCAAATGTTTCGCCCGCCTTGGCCTCCCAAAGTGCTGGGATTACAGGCGTGAGCCACCACACCCAGCCAAGGCATCTACTTTGTGGTATCTGAGTTGAGGCCAGGCTACGTGGCCTCGGTTAGCATCTTATTTTTCCCGCGGATTATTGGCAATATAAACACACATCTGTACGCCATGAAAGTTTTTCAAATTCTAGATTAAAAACACCATCAGTAACAAAATTATGAATACTTATTTACAAATAAGACATTTTCCATTAGCATGACACATGACAGTTTTCATGATAAAGTCAGCATAGAGGAGTATGTGCAATTTTGCATAAGTAATAAAAACATTCAAACTATCAATGCCCTGATAGCATGAATAAGTTCCACCAGGCATCTCTTTTGACTTTACAGTTTTTATTTCCTTTTCTTCATATATCCTTGATGTTGCTGAGAAGAAACTGAACTTTGCACAACAGCAGAAAAGTCTAGTTAGTCGCGGGTACAGGCTCTTTCTTTTTTTTTTTTTTTTTTTTTGAGACGGAGTCTCACGCTCTGTCACCCAGGCTGGAGTGCAGTGGCTCGATCTCGGCTCACTGCAACCTCGCCTCTCAGGTTCAAGCGATTCTCCTGCCTCAGCCTCCCAAGCAGCTGGGACTACAGGCACACGCCACCACGCCCGGCTAATTTTTGTATTTTTAGTAGAGACGGGGTTTCACTATGTTGGCCAGGATGGTCTCGATCTCCTGACCTCATGATCTGCCCACCTTGGCCTCCCAAAGTGCTGGGATTACAGGCGTGAGCCACCACGCCCGGCCGCAGGCTCTTACAGAGAGCACAGGGAGTGCTTGCACAAAACTCTGCTTTTGAAGCAATCCACTGACCTGGTAAAGATCAAAGTACAAACTTGCATGTTTATTGATTCGGCAACTCTGCTTATGGAGAAATACATGTACTAGTCACCAGTACATTTTAATATTGCTCTGCACTTAAACAACCACCACCTGTCACTGAGCTACAGAAGTGTTGATTCCATAAATGTTCCCAGTGATACCATGTAAGGTAATACCAGTAAAAAAATTTCCAAATGGATCTTTTGTTCTGTTACATGGACAAATGTACCATCACTTAAGAAACAGAAATGCAGCAATTTCTCTCCACACAATAGCAAAGATTTTCTTACATGACTCTGTAACTTCTACTTAGTCCATAGAAAAGCAGTCCCTTTTCTAAGGGTGAAAAAATACCTCTTCAAGAGACAGGCAAAAATTTGAAAATTACAAGAATGTGCTCTTTGTAGCCTTTCATCCCTCCCACAAATAGGTCAACAGTGAAAAAAGGATGAAGTTTAACATTCTAGCTAGAAACGTACAAATGTCACATGTGGACTTTTGTCATCTTTTCTGATTATCGACTACTTCAATTTCACTTGAGTTGTGCTTTTATTCTTCTTTGGAATGGCAGTTCCAGAAATCATTAAATATTAACAAATGATGATGTCAGAGTTCTAGAAATAAAAATATCCATCTATTGTAGTACTAGTCCAACCTGAAGGGAGGGAAGAAATGGAATAGTAAGAAAAATTAGATTGCAATGTAGTACAATAGATCTGTCTTTCTAAAAGCTGTCTTAAGGCTCGGCTCACACCTGTAATCCCGGCACTTTGGGAGGCCAAGGCAGGCGGATCACCTGAGGTCAGGAGTTTGAGACCAGCCTGGCCAACATGGTCAAACCCCATCTCTACTAAAAATAAAAAAATTAGCCAGGCATGGTGGTGGATGCAATCCCAGCTACTCGGGAGGCTGAGGCAGGAGAATCACTTGAACCTGGGAGGCGGAGGTTGCAGTGAGCTGAGATCATGCCATTGCACTCCAGCCTGGGGGACAGAGCGAGACTTCATCTCAAAAAAATAAATAAATAAATAAATAAATAAATAAATAAATAAAATAAACAAAAATAAAATAAAGCTGTCTTAAGTCTAAGTGAAGCAAGTATGAAATTGTCTAGGTACATTTGTTGAGTTTACAAGGGCTATATCCATTTCATTTACCTTTTCAGAATCTGTACCTGGACACCTCCAATTGTACAGGTAATACTGCAAATTGCCATCTCCTATACCAAACTTGAGTTTTTCCAAGAATGTCTTATTTTCCATCAAATCCAGTGCATTGAATACATCAAATCCTTTCTGCCAATTTAAAAAAGATTTAAAATTTAAAACAAAGGACTAGTGTTTTCTGTATTACATATCTCAGTGTAACAATTCTTCTACTAATAGCTCGAATATGCATTTCTAATAGGATTTAACGTCCGTGATATATAGCATAGGTTAAGAATTCAGGGCCGGATGCTGTGGCTCATGCCTGTAATCCCAGCACTTTGGTAGGCTGAGGTGGGTGGATCACTTGAGGTCAGGAGTTCGAGACCAGCCTGACCAACATGGCGAAACCCCATCTCTACTAAAAATAACAAAAATAAGCCAGATGTGGTGGCGCGCACCTGCAGTCCCAGCTACTCAGGAGGCTGAGGCAGGAGAACTGCTTGAGCCTGGGAGGTAGAGGTGGCAGTGAGCCGACATTGTGCCACTGCACTCCAGCCTGAGCGACAGAGTGAGACTTTTTTTTTTCTTTCTTTAAAAAGAGGAAGAATTCAGTTGAAAATTGTCTTATAAAACTAGCAGTGTGGCTGGATGTGGTGGCTCACGCCTGTAATCCCAGCACTTTGGGAGGCCGAGGTGGGAGGCTCACTGGAGCCCAGGAATTTGAAACCAGCCTGGGCATACGCTGTAGGTATAGGTGTAGGTGTAGGTACAGGACATTGTCTCTACAAAAATAAAAAGATTGACTCGGCATGGTGGTGTGTGCCTGTGGACCCAGCTACACAGGAGGCTGAGGCAGGATTGCATAAGCCCAAGAGGTCGAGGCTGCAGTGAGCTGTGATTGTGCCAGTGCACTTAAACCTGAGCAACAGAGTGAGCGCCTGTCTCAAAAAACAAACAAAAAACTATAGTGAATCCGATGAAGTCAGCATGAAAATTCAGAAATGCTGAATCCCAAAAATGTTAAAAATGTAGTATGATGGCTGTCACTGGCATGAAATTACTTATGAAGATTTCAGAAAATATTTTATTTATGTTTTATTTATTTATTTTTAAATTTTTTTGAGATGGAGTCTCACTCTGTCATCCAGGCTGGAATACAGTGGCATGATGTCAGCTCACTGCAACCTCCACCTCCCAGATTTAAGCAATTCTCCTGCCTCAGACGTCCTAGTAGCTGGCATTACAGGTGTGCACCTCCATGCCCAGCTAATTTCTTTGTATTTTTAGTAGAGACCGGGTTTCACCGTGTTGGCCAGGCTGGTCTTGAACTCCGACCTCAAGTGATCCACCTGCCTTGGCCTCCCAAAGTGCTGGGATTACAGGCATGAGCCACTGCACCCAGCCTCGTTCTTGTTTTAGAAGGGAACAGTTGTCAAGATGGTTTCATCTCCAGGATTATTAATTATTAGCCTTTCTAAGTCCTACCTTGGCTGAAGCTATTGCCCAGGGACCAAAGTTGTAAAGACTTTAAATAGTATGCAGGCCGGGCGTGGTGGCTCACGCCTGTAATCCCCGCACTTTGGGAGGCCACGGCAGGTGGATCACCTGAGGTCAGGAGTTCGAGACCAGCTGGGTCAACATGATGAAACCCTGTCTCTACTAAAAATACAAAAATTAGCCAGGTGTGGTGGCACACGCCTATAGTCCCAGCTACTCGGGAGGCTGAGACAAGAGAATCACTTGAACATGGGAAGCAGAGGTTGCAGTGAGCCGAGACTGTGCCACTGCACTCCAGCCTGGGTAACACAGCAAGACTCATCTCAAAAAAAAAAAAAAAAAAAAAGTGTAAAAAAATAGTATGTTTGCTTTGGGCTGATAATGGGAAATATATTTATGTAAAATTTTAATGGTAAAAAATTAAATTTCTTTAAAATGTCAGACAATAATACTATGCAAAATGTGATATAGAAGGAGCACTTTTTATTTTTATTTCTCAGGGTTTTTACCTTAAATAACTAATTACTGGCCATATTTGGGAAGTGTTGAAAAAAAGCAGACAATCTGAGGATGATGTGGACTTGGGGATCCAAAGGCACAGGTAAGAGATTTTTATTTTATTTTATTTTAATTAATTAATTAATTTGAGACAGGGTCTCACTCTGTTGCCCAGGCTGGAATGCAATGGTGCAATCTCAGCTCACTGCAACCGCCAACTCCCAGGTTCAAGTAATCCTCTTGCCTCAGCCTCCCGAGTAGCTGGGATTACAGGTGTATGCTATCACACCCTGCTAATTTTTGTATTTTTAGTAGAGACAGGGTTTCACCATGTAGACTGGCTACAATTAAATTTTGAATTTAATTCCTTTAATTTTAAAATTCAGAGACTATTTGGTTGAATAAAAAAATTGCTGCTAGTTATTCACTCAACAAAAATATTCACTCATGTATTAATATTTTCCTTATATTACTTCCTAAGATAAGGGCGCGCTCTCTCTCTCTCTCTCTCTCTCTCTCTCTCTCTATATATATATATATATATATTTTTTTTTTTTTTTTTTGAGACAGTTTCTGTCACCCAGGCTGGAGTGCAGTGGTGCAATCTCAGCTCCATTGCAACCTCTGCCTCCCAGGTTCAAGCAATTCTCCTGCCTGAGCCTCCCGAGTAGCTGGGATTACAGGCACACACCACGAAGCCTGGCTAACTTTTGTATTTTTAGTAGAGACGAGGTTTCACCATATTAACCAGGCTGGTCTTAAACTCCTAACCTCAGGTGATCCACCCATGTCGGCCTCCCAGAGTGTTGGGATTACAAGCCTGAGCCACCATGCCCAGCCTTATATATTCTTATATAAGGGTTAAACATTTATAATTTGTACATTTTGTCTTTTTTGTCAAACTGCCATAAAATTAATGATGAAAATAGCCTCTAAAGTTTCAAAAGAAACTCTTATCAAAATTCTTCCTTTGATGATCAATAGTTTCTTTAAAATCTCGCATAAATTCCACCTGTGTGGAAGAAAACACAGTAAGATGTCTTCTATAGTTTGGCACAGACATTTGGAGAACCAAACGGCGTGAACAGGAAGGAGTGGCTTACCGATTTAGCCAGGATGAGCGCGTCGCTCATGAGGTCCAGCAGGGGCGTCTCTGTGTGGATGTTGTAGAATGAGTAGGCGGCTTTGAGGCTCTTGTGAGCAGGGTGGTGCATCACCGTGGAGGGGAGCGTATAGAAGCTCAGGAAATCAGTCAGTTTACCATTGGGGCTCTAGGAGCAAAGGTGCTGTCAGGCAGAGATCTCCTTGAACCAACTGCATACATGCATTTCCACTAACTGTTCTCTCCCTTGCCCCAGAGAACGAAAAGCAGTAAGTCACACTTCTTTCTCGGCAGTCCAATTTGGGGCCCCTTATATTGTGCTGTGTAGAGGCCAAGAAGGGCCTGGAGTTGGGACTTCAGCCTAAATGCCCGTTGGTGATTTGCACAAAGTTCTTAGGAAGCAGAATGTCATGCCTGTAATCCCAGCACTTTGGGAGGATGAGGCAGGTGGATCATGAGGTCAGGAGTTCGAGACCAGCCTGACCAACATGGTGAAACCCCATCTCTACTAAAGATATGAAAACGTAGCCAGGTATGGTGGCGCACACCTGTAATCCCAGCTACTTGGGAGGCTGAGGCTGGAGAATTGCTTGAACCCCAGAGGCGGAGGTTGCAGTGAGCCAAGACTGTGTCACTGCACTCCAGCCTGGGCGACAGGATGAGACTCAAAAAAAAAAAAAAAAAAAAAGAAAAGAAAGATAGAAGCAGAATGTCCTAAAAGGAAAGCTTCCCCTCAGGCTGACAAATGAGTCAATTCTTTAGACTAAGGGAACAGTGATAAAGCAGATTCATTGTTTTTGCAGAAATAAAATCTTTAAGGATTAGAGGGCTGCCTTCTCCAACTAAAAGATACTGTGTACTATCTCACACTGTCTTAGCACACAGAAAGAATTATATCAGGCCTAAGTAAGGTTGGGTAGAGTCTGGAAGCTGTTTGGAAGAGTTCGCAAGCTTGTGAAAGGTCTTACTACTGCACCAAAATATACACATATGAACAACTGGAGAATTTTGCAGCTATCAAAAATAAGAGATACAATGGATGACATTCATTTCATCATCACTGGCAAAGCTTCCAATACAAGAAATTAGCCAGTATTGTTCAGGTTGTTGTAATTAGCTGTGGTGGCCTTGCTGACTTTTAGAATATGATGTGTTTGAATTGTGCGGCTGAAGAGGCTGGACCACACACATGCCACTGCTAGTATTTCTTTCAGCAGAAAAGGAAATTCCAGAAGGATGTATGCTTTGGTTTTCAAAGGCTTCCGAGTCATTAGACCTTTCTTCAGCCAGCAAGAAACTAAAGGGGTTAATCTACAGTGATTCCCTACTGCTCTATATTAGCAGCTCAGTATTGGAGATGAATTCAACCTTCAGGTTTAATAAGGATTTTAGATTCTTCTAAGAATTTCTCATATCCATCTCATATGCTGAATTACTGCAGGCACCTGCAGAACCTGATTAGGTTCCCCACCCCATTTTCATCATCTGCTTTCAGAAAACTACTTCTTCACATTCATATTGCTGGTAAAATTACTGTTTCCTCTCTTGCTGTTAAAATGACCAGAGAATCACCAACTGTTGGGGAAGAGTGGGACAATCTTTCCATTGTCCCTCACACCCAATCAATTGTAAAGAATGATAAAAAACAAAACAAAACAAAACAAAACCCACTCACAACAAAACCCACCATGGCACCATGTCTAGGTGGCTTATAAGCAACTTCTAACAACTTTCAAGGAATAAGTAATCCCTATTATTACATACACTGTTCCAGAGAAAAGAGAGGACAAGCTCTTCAGCTCATTCTAACTTTGGTATCAAGACAGGACAAGGACAGGGTAAGAAGGGGAAATTAATGGCCAACCTCAGTAGTGAGTATAGAAGATCCTAAGTAAAATATTAGCAAACTAGGGCTGAGCATGGTGGCTCACGCCTGTAATCTCAGCACTTGGGGAGGCCAAGGCGGGTGGATTTTCTGAGCTCAGAAGTTCAAGACCAGCCTGGCCAACGTGGTGAAACCCCATCTCTACTAAAATACAAAACATTAGCAGGGTGTGGTGGCATGCGCCTGTAGTTCCAGCTACACAGGAGGCTGAGGCACAAGAACTGCTTGAACCCAAGAGGCGGAGGTTGCAGTGAGCAGAGATTGCACCATTGCACTCCAGCCTGGGTGACAGAGCAAGACACTGTCTCCAAAAAAAATTTAAAAAAAAATTGGGAAACTAAATCTAAAAACAGAAGTAGTCTCACACAAATGGAAACCAAAAGAATGTGTCACTAGCAGACATACCCTGAGACTGGCTAAAGGAATTTCTTTAAATAGAAAGGAAATAATAAAAGAAGGAATCTTGAAGCATCAGGAAGGAGGGAAGAATAATAGAAAGAGTAGAAATTTGGGCTACATATAATAAATTATGCTTCTCCTCAAGCATCATTATTAATCAGTGTTACAAATCATACTTGATGATTAAAACAAAAATCATAATACTGTCTGATATTTAAGACAACAATATTTAAAAATGAAAAAGGTAAAGTGACCTAAATAAAAGTAAGGTGACTCAAAGTAATAAATGTTGTTACCAATCGACTATGAGTCACATATATATATTGTAATACTCACATCAACCATCATAAAAACTATACAAATACACCCAAAGGTACTATAAATAAAACAGTATCCTAAAATATATTCAAGTAATCCACAGCAAGGCAAGAAGAAAGAAACAGAGGAACAAGAACCAGAAGAAACATAAAGAAACCAAATAATCAAATGGTAGACTTAAGCTCTACCATACCAATAATCACCTTTTATGTAAGTGGTCTAAATACACCAATCAAAAGAAAGATCAGTAGTGTGGGTAAAGAAACATGACCCAGCTATAGGCTGTTTCCAAGAAACTCACTTCAAATTCAATAACATGAATAGTTTGAAAGTAAAAGGATGGAAAAAGTCCAAATAATTTTTAAAAGCAGGTCTGGTCATAGTAATATACAATAAAGTATACTCCAGAGCAAGGAAAATTATTAGAAAGAGAGGTATTACATTATGATAAAAAGATCAATCCACTAGGGAGACATAAAGAGCCTAATATACATGTGAGTATCAAACAAGAGGCCCAAAAGAAATCAAGAAAAACTGACAGTGTTGGAAGGAGAAATAGACAAATCCACAATTACAGCTGGGGACTTCCATGCCCCTCTCATCAAGTGATAGAACTGCTAGACAGAAAATCAGCATGGAAATAGAAGAGCTGAATAACTCAATTAATCAACATGATCCAATTGGCATACAAAGAACACTCCACACAACAGTAGTGGTATACACATTTCATGCACCCATGGAATATCCATCAAGACAGTCCATATCCCGAGTAATAAAACAAACCTCAAGAGCCTTAAAATAATCAAAACCATACAGTGTGTGTTCTTTAACCATAATTGAATCAAACTAGAAATTTGTAACAGGGAGACAACAGAAAATCTCTAAACACAGCAAAATTGAACAGCACAATTCTAAGTAGGGGTGGGCTAAAGAGGAAGCCTCAAACGAAACCAAAAAATACACAGACGTGAATGACAATGAAGATACAACATACCAAAATATGTCAGAAATAGCTAAAGCAGTGCAGAGAGGGAAATTGATAGAACTAAATGCTTACTAGAAACAGGGAAAGGTCTCAAGTCAGTAAGTTCCTCCCTCAAGGAACTAGAAAAGAAGAGCAAAATAAACCCAAAGCAAGCAGACAGAAGGAAACAATAAACACAAGGGTAGAAATCAATGACACTGAAAATAGGAAAACAACAGGGAATATCCAACAAAAGTCTGGTTCTCTGGGAAACAAATCAATAAAATGATACAAGTCTACCAATATGGACAAAAATAAAGAAAGAGAAAACATGAATCACCAATATCTGGTATGAAACAAGAGATATCAGTACAGATCCCACAGCCACTAAAAGGATAACAAGGGAATAAAATGAACAACATTAATTACACTCATACATTCAACAATTTAGAAGAAATGGATGAACTCCTCAAAAACTATTAAAACTCAACCAAGATGAAATAGATCATCTGAATAGTGCTATAACCATTAAAGACATTTAGTCCATTATTTAAAAACTCCCAAAAAAGAAACAGCTAAGCTCAGATCATTTCAACTGGAGAATTCTAACAAACATTTAAAGAATTAACACCAATTCTCAATTTCTTCTAGAAAATAGAAGAGGAAATAATACTTCCCAACTCCTATTATGAGACCAGTATTCTCTTGATATCTAAACCAGACAGACATTACAAAAAAGGCACTCCAGAGAGATATCTCTCATGAACTCAACAAATACTCAGCAAAATATTAGCAATCAATACAACAATGTATAAAAATAATTATACACCCTGACCAAGTGGATATTTTCTAGGAATGTAAGAGTGACCCAACATTTGAAAATCAATCAATGTAATCTAACATATCAACAGATTAAAGGAGAAAAATCATATGATTACATCTATTGAAGCAGAAGCAGCACTGGAAAAAATCCAATGCCCATTCATAAGAACTCTCAGCAAGTTAGAAATAGAGGAGAATGACCTCAAATTGATTAGGAGCACCCACAGAAAAACCTACAGCTAACATCATACTTCATGGTGAAAGAGTAAATGCTTTTCTCCCACCATCAAAAACACGACGAGGATGTCAACCTTCCCCACTCTTTCTCAACAAAGCACTGGAAGATCTAGGTCCTGCATTAATGCAAGACCAATAAATAAAGGCATCAAGATTGGAAAGGAAGCAATAAAGCTGTCCCTATTTGCAGATGACACATTGTCTATATAGAAATCACAAGGAATCTACACACAAACTCCTGGAACCAGTAAGTGATTTCAGCACTGTGGTAGGATACAAACGCACAAAAGAAAGCATTTCTACAGGCTAACAATGAACATGCAGAAACTGAAATTAAAAACACAACACCATTATAATCGCCCCAAAGAAAGTGAAATATCTAGCTATACACTTAAGAAAACATGTACAGGATCTGGATGCTCTTAGAGAATGCTGATAAAAGAGATTTTAAAAGACCAAAAAAAATGTAGAGACATTCCATGTTCATGGACTGGAAGACTTTTCAATTATCCTCAAATTAATCTATCAGTGTAATGTAATCCCTATCAAAGTACCAGCAAGGTATTTTGTAGGCAAAAATAAGCTTATTCTAAAATGTATATGCAAAAGGCAAAGGAAATAGGTTAATTAAAATGATCTTGACAAACAAGAATAAAGTGGGAGGAATTACTCTACCTGATACTAAGGCTCCCTATATCGCTATAGAAACCAGGTCAGTGTGGTATTAGTGAAGAGACAGACATGGAGATCAACGAAATAGAATATAGAGGACCCAGAAAGGAACACAATACAAAGTGTTAGTATTCAGCATATAAAAAACCTTTCACGGGCTGGGTACAGTGGCTCACGCCTATAATTCCAGCACTTTGGGAGGCCAAGGCAGGTGAATCACCTGAGGTCAGGAGTTCAAGACCAAGCCTGACCAACATGGTGAAACCCCGACTCTACTAAAAATACAAAAATTAGCCGGGCATGGTGGCGCATGCCTGTAATCCCAGCTACTTGGGAGGCTGAGGCAGGAGAATAGCTTGAACCTGGGAGGTGGAGTTTGCAGTGAGCCGAGATTGCGCCACTGCACTCCAGCCTGGGCAACAAGAGCAAAATTCCATCTCAAAACAAACAAACAAAAAACCTTTCATAAATCAGTAAGACAACTACGGTCAAAAAGAAAAAACAGGCAAGTGATGTAAATAGCAAGTTCATAAAAGAAATAAACATGGCTAACAGATTGATGAGATACTCAAATTCATCAATAATGAGGATATAAATTAACAACAAGATACTGTTCCATACTCATCAGGTGGGCCTAAATAAATTTAAAATCTGACCATACCCACGTCTTGTGAGGATGCGAGGAAACAGGAACTCTCTTACACTGCTCAGGACCTTATTGTGGTGAGCTATTTGGCAATTTCTAATAATGTGAAAGATGGGTCCGACCACAGACTCAGCAGCTCTAATGATATGCCCTGGAAAGCAGTTCCCAAAATGTGGTCTGTGAACCCTGTGGGTACCTGAGACCCTTTCAGAAATCTGTGAGGTCAAAATGATTTTCATAACACTAAGAAGTTGTTTGCCTTGTTGACAAGTTACCATCAGCATCACGGTGCAAAGCAGTGCTGTGGGTAAAGCTGCTGGTGCCTTAGCACAAAACAAGACAATGGCACCAGACCACACTCATGGTCACCATATTTCTCAACACCACACCCTCATGGTTCAACAAATGGCGGTTTCACTTAAGCATGTCCTTGATAGAGTATTCAGAATTATTAATCTTATTAACTCTCAACCCTTTAGTACACATCTTTGTAATGTTCTGTGATGAAATAGAAGGAAGTGTGTGTAAATACTTCTGCTGCACGCTGAACACAAAGGGTGCTTCAAGGAGAAGCTTTATGTTTATCACCTTGTCTTTACCTCCACTACAAACGTGTCAATAATGTGCTCCCGGGGGAGGAACCAGTGGGCTACTTCCTCTTCATCCATCACTGGAGCCAGATGAAACTGCTTCAGGTAAGTGTTGATTAATTCTCGAACTGATTTGATATCTTTTGGTTCCATTGGTCTCAAACCTGAAGTCTTTGTTACCTTGTTGGAGGGGAAACAAAACAAATCCAGAAGTTCAGGTAGAAGAGGAGTGAAACGACTTTGCACTCAAAGTGTGGTCTGCAGACCAGCAGAATGAGCAGCACACGGGAGCTTGTTAGGGCTGCAGAGCCTGGCCCCGCCCCAGATCTAATGAATCCGAATCTGCAACTCAACAAGATTTCCTTGGGTTTGTACACACATTAAGGTTTGAGAAGAGCTGGGTTAAAATATAGGCGAGACAGACAATGTGTTGTATCTTCCTATCTGTGTGGCAAGTCTTTGGTCACTATTGCCCATGACCCAAACAAACATCAAAGGGAACACTACAAGTTCATGATGTACGCCAATACCCAAAACACACCAATGTATATACCAATGCCAAGAATATTAACAGTCTACATGATGGGACATAGCCAACTTAGCATGACTTCTGGAGTACAGGCAGCCCTCCGTATCCACTGGTTGTGCATCTGTGGGTTTGACCAACCTTAGACGAAAAATATTCGGGGAAAAAAAAACTGGATAGTTGCATCTGTGCTGATCGTGTACAGACTTTTTTTCTTGTCATTATTTCTTAAAAATGCAGTGTAACAACTACTTACATAGCATTTAGATTGTATTTGACCTTATAAGTAATCCAGAGATGATTTAAAGTATACAGGACAGGGGGCATGGTGGCTCATGCCTGTAATCCCAGCACTTTGGGAGGCTGATGCCGGTGGATCATTTGAGGTCAGAAGTTCGAGACCAGCCTGGCAAACGTGATGAAACCCTGTCTCTATGAAAAATGTAAAACTTAGCCAGGCGTGGTGACATGCACCTGTAATCCCAGCTACTCAGGAGGCTGAGGCAGGAGAATCGTTTGAAACTGGGAGGCGGAGGTTGCAGTAAACCATGATCACGCCACTGCACTCAAGCCTGGGAGACAGGGTGGGACTTCGTCTCAAAAATAAATAAATAAAGTATACAGGAGGATGTGCATACATTATATGCAAATACACAATGCTACGCCATCTTATATAAGGGACTTGAGCACCCAAGGATTCTGGTATCTGAGGGGTCCTAGAACCAATCCTTCATGGTTTCTGAGGGATGCTTTAAAACTGCCAAGTCTGACATTTTGAAAATACAACTGAGCAACTTGTTTTATTATGCAATAGCCCATTAAAAACGTGTGGTGATTTTGTTCTCTTGAACAAAAATGATATAGGAGTGAATCATATCAGGCTGGATGGGAAGGCAAGCATTGTTCATAGCCAAGTATTTTCTAAAGGCAAACGGGTTTACAGCCATACCAGCCTGAAAGCGTCCATCTTGTCTAACGGCAAATGGCTGCCAGGGACGCAGCCTGGCCTCTCCTGCCACATCTTCTGGGTAAAGGTGATCAGGGTAGGTGTCTTATCACTACTCCAGAGCTTTAGAATTTAAAAAATTAAGCCATAGGAATAAAAAACCTAAAAGTCAGGACAGGCCCCCATTTGAATTTGTTCAACTGTTGTCCTTGTAAAAGCTCCTGACATCACTTTGCTCTCTAGAACTGTTCAGGGGCCAGGGGACTTGAGACTAAAAGTCAGGAAGCCCAACAAACAGACAATTTTAAACTGAGAAATACAGTTTATTTTTTTCTGTAAACCTGATTTTTCCCCCTCTTGGAGAAACACTAGATACATTTTAAGAGATGAATAATCTGTATATAAATATTGCTACTCTACTTTTTCTGCCCTAAATGATTATTTTTAAAAATTTTATATAATCTAGCAGTTCCACTCTTAAGAAATATTTTTAAAGGAAAAACTTCCTGTAGAATTAGGTCATCACAATTCCTGCATGCCCCCAGGTGGAAGCCCAAGGGGGAAAACAGGTGTTTTTTTTGAGACGGAGTCTCACTCTTGTCACCCAGGCTGGAGTGCAATGGTGCGATCTCGGTTCACTGCAACCTCTGCCTCCTGGGTTCAATCGATTCTCTTGCCTCAGCCTCCCGAGTAACTGGGATTACAGGCGCCTGCCACCATGCCCGGCTAATTTTGTATTTTTAGTAGAGACAGGGTTTCACCACGTTGGCCAGGCTGGTCTCAAATGCCTGACCTCAGGTGATCTGCCCACCTCGGCCTCCCAAAGTGCTGGGATTACAGGTGTGAGCCACCACACTAGGCCAAGGAAAATAGGTTTTCTCCTGAGTGCCAGCTGTCATCAACTATTAGCTGTGCTGGGGTTTCTAAGCTTCAGTGACACACAGTGCTGATTGATTATCGATTAGCTGGGGGAAAGGGGAATGGGAGGTGCATGCTCTGTATTTATACACCAACAGTCCTCAGCTGAATATTTACTATGAGCCATTCTATTATGATGATGTCATGTCTAAAGCACTGCAGCTAAAATGCCATTTAATAATCTAAATTTAGAGAATTTAAGTCCTTCACATTTAACAGGCAATGCATACCTTTAGTCTTTTAGTACCTCTCAAAATCAATGAGTCAGAAATGTCCAGATCTCCACTGGAAATAAATAAGCACTTCTAAATGCTAGTGGGAAGACCAAAACCATATAAAATATATATCATAGTCATTTAAAAAATTAGTTTCTGCTATGAGGCAGACTTAGCTTGATAAATTTCAAATAGCCTTTCTCAATATCAGAATTTTTTTTCTTTTGTTACTGGTTCAGTAACAATCAACAATATCAAGCAATTAGATGAATTAATGAAAGCCACAGGATATATGATATCTGTTAATAGAGAACATTCAGAAATGAAAAAAAAAATTTGCCAACTTCCTTCTAGAGCAAAACATTCTTCTGGAGCACAATTCTCATTCATTGAATATCCAACTGTGAAACCACTAAAGCAACTGCCCAGCAGATCGCCTTAAAGCAGGAGTTCTCAAATATTTTGGTCTTGGGACCCTTTTATACTCTTTTTTTTTTTTTGAGATGGAGTCTTACTCTGTCGCCCAGGCTGGAGTGCAGTGGTGTGATCTCAGCTCACTGCAACCTCTGCCTCCCGGGTTCAAGTGATTTGATCCTGCCTCAGCTTCCCAAGTAGCTAGGATTACAAGCACGTGCCACCACGCCCAGCTAATTTTTTGTATTTTTAGTAGAGATGCAGTTTTATCGTACTAGCCAGGATGGTCTCGATCTCCTGACCTTGTGATCTGCCCACCTCGGTCTCCCAAAGTGCTGGGATTACAGGCATGGTCCACTGCACCCGGCCTACGCTGTTAATAATGACTGAGTACCTCCAAAGAGCTTTGCTTATGGGGGTTATATATATCCACACTTATCGCATTAGAAATCAAAACTGAGAACATTTTTAAACAAAAGACTACAGAAATACACATGCCACATGGCCTCTGGAAGACTTCACAGTATACTCAGAAGAGAATGAAAGTGAAAAAATTACATATTAGTGTTATTATGAAAATAGTTAAAAAAAAAATGACTGCATAGATTCAAAGATCTTGGGGGACTTCCAGAGGTCCCTGGGCCACACTTTGAGAACTGCTATCTTAGGTCTCTAAAGGTTAGAAAAATAAGTAGCAGAATTTAGACAAGCAATATGTTGCCTAAATTCAGGTAAAAAGTATCATAAGTTTGGCAACTTATAAGCATTTTGAACAAATTTTTATAGAAGCATTAAAGCATAAGAGCACACCAGGATGTACCAGCTATAAAAAACAGAAAGTCCTAGAAAACAGGGTAAGAATATTTACATTTGCTGACTAATAGCTAAAATAATCTGTGTAAGAATGAAATACTACCAGGCACGGTGGCTCACACCTGTAATCTCAGCACTTTGGGAGGCTGAGGCAGGCGGATCACGAGGTCAAGAGATCGAGACCATCCTGGCCAACATGGACTAAAATACAAAAATTAGCTGGGTGTGGTGGCACGTGGCTGTAGTCCCAGCTACTCAGGAGGCTGAGGCAGGAGAACTGCTTGCATCCAGGAGGCGGAGGTTGCAGTGAGCCAAGATCGCGTCACTGCACTCCAGCCTGGCGACAAAGCGAGACTTCGTCTCACAAAAAAAAAAAAAAAAAAAAAAAAAAAAAGAAATAACTTTTGAAAAGCAAAACAAACACTCAAATTATAACTATTGTCCTCAGAAAGAAGCAGGAAGGCTATTGGGCTTAGATTAAAATGGCTAGCTTCCGTATAATGGAATAGTGAAGCGGTCATGTTTTCTGAGAGTTCAATAAAATGCAGAGAATCATTTCCAGTAAATAAGAAAAATCTCAGTTTCATAAGCAAACTCTGTATCTGAATCAGATATCCTTTCCCATGGCCCAACTAATATGCATGATTCATGGGCCTCTACGTAGATTGAAATCTGTGTAAAATCTGCTTATAAGTACATAAGGAAATGAAGCTCAGAGCTCTATTAAAAAACAGTAGTGTTGTTATCTGTCAAGTATGTGGTACAAACCGTTTGAGAGCCAAGATTCCAGAGAAGAGATGTAAGCAATGATTATGGTTATTTATATGATTCAAAAAGGAGCAAACAGAATGCTAACCACTAAAAAAACCATCTAATGCCACTAAATATAGAACACCTTATATGCCTCGACATGTCTAAGCAAGCACACCCTCCTTGCAGCACAGTGCTAAGACCTTAGTGGATCATTCTCTGACTTCTGCTTTTTATCAACATCAAATTACCTTTCAGCTCATTGACACAGATGCGCAAAATCGAACTTGGAAATACTCAACACCAGATCAAAAAAACAAAACAAAATAAAATCTCCCCAAACACTGAAAGGGTAGGGAGGCATCGTAAGGTGTGTTTCTTGGGGAAACCTTAGTATTTTAGGTAACAGTTGTGAATGGCGCAGGCCCTGCGACAGCTCTGCTTCTGGCCAGCAGACTCTGAGCAAGTCAATCTGTGTTCTCATGGCCCCTTCTGTGCTATGGGGATAAGGACCCATCCTCCTGTGGCTGTTGTGATTAGTAAATGAGACTACGGCTGTTAAATGTCGAGCATAACGCCGGCCACAATAAATGTTAGCTCCTATATTCAAAAGTCCATGAAAAAGACAGAAAGCTGGCACTCCTATAAGCAAAAACAGTAACAATGAAGCAGAAAATGAGATTGATCTATACAGCAAAAGCTGTATTCCATAGGTTTGCTTTTACGCTGAATGGTACAAAAATGTTCTTAAATAACTTGACTGCTAGCAGTGGTATCACCCATCTGGGCCCATAGGAGAGGAAGGGGCATCTGGTATATGCAGTTCTGTCCAGTTTAACTCAAGAGGCAGACACCCAAGGGACTGCTGCCAGCACCTTCCAATTTCATAATATCTGTACTTTAATCTCTCTTTTATTCTATTAATTTACTCTTTATTTTCCTTTCCTTTCCTATGACTTAAAAGGGGGAAAGGAGACTGGGGCAAGCCAATGAGAGCTGTTTGCACCTTGACAATCGTCCTTTTCTGCCTTGATTTATGCTGTACTCACAGTGAGACATTCAGTGAGGCTGAGCCATGGTGTCCCCACAGTGGGTAATGTTAGAGGGGATGGCAGAGGCAGAGGGAGCTAACAGGGAAACATGGAGGTCTGGGGCCTGCATCCCAAGCCCTCCACTTGGTGATATTAACACATCCTCGCCTAAGTGCCAACTGTCACATACCTCAGTTTCTTCATCTGTAAAATGGGGATAAGAAGTACTAACTTCAAAAGGTTGCTGTGAGAATAAATTGAATAATGTATTTGAAAGCACTTCATAACCTTCAATTTATGGGTGGGGGAAAGGCAGTCACTGTCACAGCACGACTGGAACAGGACTGCTACCGGGAACCCAGGTTCACTGGAAGTAAGATGCCACAGTCTGGTTTCATAATAAACGCCTATACCCAGGAGAAGATTGACTCTTGTACAAAAATATTAAGGCTGATGAATGGAGTCAAGTCAAAAATAGCTTTAGCACTTTAAGAAAATCATTGTGAGTAAACCAATGGTATGTGCTAAAACTCCTTATTCTTCACTCCATTGTAGGCAACCTACATGTAAGTGTGTCTTTTCCTTGTACGTAAGCTAGGCTGCTTGAGGTTCAAGAAACTGAAATTTGGAGAGACCAAAGTGGAACAGCATTTGCCCATAGTGAAAAAAAGAGGCATTCTTGAAGTTTGTATGTATGTATGTATGTATGTATGTATGTATGTATGTATTTAGTTATTTATGAGATGGAGTCTCGCTCTGTGGCCAGGCTGGAGTGCAATGGCGCGATCTCAGCTCACTGCAACCTCTGCCTCCTAGGTTCAAGCGATTCTCCTGCCTCAGCCTCCCTAGTAGCTGGGACTACAGCCATGTGCCACCATCCACAGCTAATTTTTTAATTTTTAGTAGAGATGGGGTTTCACCACGTTGGCCAGGGTGGCCTCGATCTCTTGACCTTGTGATCTGCCTGCCTTGGCCTCCCAAAGTGCTGGGATTACAGGCGTGAGCCACCGCGCCTGGCCGAAGATTTTATTTCAATTCACACGTCGCAACACTTCAAACAAAAGATCCCATGAGTGGCGCACAGATTCTAAGATGGCCCCCAGTGATCCCACCTCCTGGGGTTCACAGCTGGTGTGATCTGCTCCTGTTACGTGTGGGCAGGACCTGTGATTTGGTTCTAACCAATAGAAATGGCAATGGCGGCTGGGCGCAGTGGCTCACACCTGTAATCCCAGCACTTTGGGAGGCTGAGGCGGGTGGATCACCTGAGGTCAGGAGTTCGAGACCAGCCTGACTAATATGGTGAAACCCCGTCTCTACTAAAAATACAAAAATTAGCTGGGCGTGGTGGTGCACACCTGTAATCCCAGCTACTTGGGAGGCTGAGGCAGGAGAATCGCTTGAACTCAGGAGGCGGAGATTGCAATGAGCTGAGATTGTGCCATTGCACTCCAGCCTGGACAACAGAGCGAGCCTCCATCTTAAAAAAAAAAAAAAAAAAAGAAATGGCAATGGCGACTGGATGTCACTTTCATGAATCACCTGCATAGGGTTCTGACTTCCATCTTGCCAGCAGATCCTCTCTATAGACTCTCTCTCTCGCTGGCTTTGATGAACAAGCTGCCATGCTGTGAGCTACCCTATGGAGAATCCAACGTGGCAAAGAACTGAGGCCCTTGGTCCAACAGCCAGTGAGGAACTCAATCCTGCCAACAACTACAGGAGCATGGAAATGGATCCTTCCCTAGTCAAGTTTCAGATGAGACCTCAGCCCTGGCTGACACCTGGGTGGCAACTTCAGGAGAGACCCTGAACAAAGCACAGGACTCAGCTAAGCTGTGACTGGATTTCTGGCCCACAGAAGCTGTGTGATAATAAATGTTGTTTTAAGCAGCTCAGTTTGTGGTCATTTTTTACATGGCCATAGATAACTAATATAGCCAAGCCCCAAATAAAGCCCAGTCTAGAAAGCACATTTATATTTTTCCCTATTAAAAATGATAACTTGGCTGGGCGTGGTGGCTCACACCTGTAATCCCAGGACTTTGGGAGGCCAAGGCAGGCGGATCACAAGGTCAGGAGTTCAAGACCAGCCTGGCCAACACGGTGAAACCCCATCTCTACTAAAAATACAAAAATCAGTTGGGTGTGGTGGCACACACCTGTAATTCCAGCTATTTGGGAGGCTGAGGCAGGAGAATTGTTTGAACCCGGGAGGTGGAGGTTGCAGTGAGCCAACATCCAGCCACTGCACTCCAGCCTGGGTAACAGAGCGAGACTCTGTCTCAAAAAATAAAAAAATAAAAAAAATAACTTTTCGCCAGGCGTGGTGGCTCACGCCTGTAATCCCAGCATTATGGGAGGCCGAGGCAGGCGGATCACAAGGTCAGGAGATCAAGACTATCCTGGCTAACATGGTGAAACCCCGTCTCTACTAAAAATACAAAAAATTAGCCGGGCATGCTGGCGGGCGCCTATAGTCCCAGCTACTCAGGAGGCTGAGGCAGGAGAATGGCGTGAACCCAGGAGGTGGAGCTTGCAGTGAACCGAGATCGCGCCACTGCACTCCAGCCTGGGTGACACAGCGAGATTCCATCTCAAAAAAATAAAAAATAAATAAAATAAAATAAATAACTTTTCGCTGGGTGCAGTGGCTCATGCCTGTAATGTCAGCACCTTGGGAGGCTGAAGCAGGCGGTTCACTTGAGGTCAGGAGTCTGAGGCCAGCCTGGCCAACATGGTGAAACCCCATCTCTATTAAAAATACAAAAATTAGCCGGGTGTGGTGGCAGGTGCCTGTAGTCCCAGCTACTTGGGAGGCTGAGGTGGGAGAATCGCTTGAACCCGGGAGGCAGAGGTTGCAGTGAGCTGAGATTGTGCCATTGCGCTGAAGGGGCAACAGAGCAAGACTGTCTCCAAAAAAAAAAAAAAAAAAAAATGACAACTTTTCACATTGAGAACGAGATAGTTTAAGAAGATGATAATTTAATGAGACATTATTTCCACTCGCTGGGTCTCTCCTCTACACTTGATTCCTGAGTTCCAACGCATTAAGAGATCAGCAGCCTGGACTTTTCTTCCTTCTTACTTAACAGACCATAAACTTCCCAAATTTCAAAACTTACTTGCCTTGAGTTCAGTCTTATCCAACTACCAATGGAACAACTTTAAGAGCCTTGGGAAAAAAGGAAAGATTGGCATTTCCAAACAAACTCCCTACCTTCCCTAGCTCCCGAGTTCCATGAAATCTCTTTCGCTCCATATTCACTTCCTCAGACACACCAGTCAGTTTTTAGACTCCTGCAAATAATTTTTTCTGCATTAAAAGCGTCAGTTGTTACAGCTTCAGAAAACTGCAAATCATTCTTACTTACATCTGGAAGTCTGTATAGCTTCATTGTTCTCTGTAAAGTCATATTTCTACTCAAGTGAGAAAATTTCACTTCTACCAATTTTCTGGGGTTTAGTGATCGATGCCAGTATCTGGAATACAATAAAGGTTTTAAAATCAAATTGATTTCTAACTCTACAAGTTTTCACTCTTTGTCTCAGCTTGGCTGTTACATAAGCATTTACTGAATACTTACGTTGTACTAGACAGAGGCCCTCATCCTATGTCATCATTTTATCTGTCAATTTTTAATCTCTAAAATACATCTTATACTCCAGTTATGTTCCTCAGGAGTTTGTGACCTTTCATCTTTTTCACTAAAGAGGAATCTTAAAACTGCAAAGGAAATATTAGTTGGCTGGGCACGGTGGCTCATGCCTGTAATCCCAGCACTTTGGGAGGCTGAGGTGGGCAGATCACTTGAGGCCAGGAGTTCAAGACCAGCCTGGCCAACATGGTGAAACCCCATCTCTACTAAAAATACAAAAATTAGCCAGGCACGGTGGTGTGCACCTGTAATCCCAGCTACTCGGGAGGCTGAGGCAGGAGAATCACTTGAACCTGGGAGGCAGAGGTTGCAGCAGTAAGCCGAGATCATGCCACGGCACTCCAGCATGGGCAACAGAGCAAGACCGTCTCACACACACAAAAAAAAGAAATATTAATCACACCCAGGTTTCCAAGTATGTAAGGACCATCACTGATTCTACAAAAGGCCAATCAGAAAGTTTAAAAACATGAAAATAAATCCCCTAAATTAGTCGCCTTCACTTTTACAGCCTACACACCAAAGAAAACAACTTTTTGAAAACTAGCTTAAATTTCTTCAGTGATTCCAGGCTCTGGGATAAGTGATTTATATTAAAATATACCCGTGAAGTCTAGTATTCCATTTACTTAACGAATGTAATAATTTAATAGTATATAATAATTTTAAGTTTCATCTTATTTGAGTCAATAAAAACAGTGGTGAGGGGTGGGGAGATAAACTCTGATGTTTTAGAAACAGGTTAGTCTTGTGGGAATCTGATCATTTTCTCACTGGAATAACCTGTGAAAGCTTGACTAGTGCAGACGAAGTTGTAAAAACATAGCTTAGGTCTTCCTACTCTGAACAAACAAATACATCTGAGGCTTTTGAATGGATGCTTATTAGACTTTCAGGACACTTTGGTGGTGCTGCAAAGCATGGCAGAAAACTGATCATTGGGGTGGAAAGAAAATGGTATGACATTGGAATTTTAAGATCATCATGTCCTAGGTTTTCCCATGTAGAGACAGCATTCATCTTTCACATGGAATAGACTTAGAAGTATAGATCCACACGAGGTCAGGAGTTCAAGACCAGCCTGACCAACATGGTGAAACCCTGTCTCTACTAAAAATACAAAAATTAGCTGTGTGTGGTGGCACATGCCTGTAATCCCAGCTACTCGGGAAGCTGAGGCAGGAGAATCACTTGAACCCGGGAGGCGAGTTTGCGGTGAGCCAAGATCACGCCACTGCATTCCAGCCTGGGCAACAGAGCAAGAGTCTGCCTCAAAAAAAAAAAAAAGTATAGATCCAGCATCATTAGTAGGAAAATGTCAAAAACTTTTTTTTAATCACCAAGTGGCAAATGATATACCAGAAAGAATACTGGACTTGGTGATTCTAGGTTCTAGTCTCCATCTCTGCTACCAGCAAAAACTACATCTAGCAGAACAGTGGTGAGGCTCAACATTTTTGATAAAGGGAGGACCTGAGGTAGAAATATGGTACTGGTACCTGCATGTGGCTATGGGCTTAGGAAGAACCACTCCCGCGGTGTACACAGCCTGGAAGATCCCTTCCAGGTTCACTCTTCTAGTGATCTCCCGGATTAGCACTGGGGCTACCCGTTTCGATCTCAACTTCTTATGAACACAAAGAAAGTTGATTTCTACCATCTTCTTCACACTAAGAAATAAAGATGGTGAAGATTAAGAGTCAAAACGAGATTCAAAATGAAGAGTCAACACATTTTAAAAAATAAGATGATACCCAGGAAATATCCAAGAATGAGAATGCAGGCTGGGAACACTGGCTCTCGCCTGTAATCTCAGCACTTTGGGAGGCCAAGGCAGGTGGATTGCTTGAGACCAGGAGTTCCAGACCAGCCTGGGCAACACTGAGACTCTCATCTCTACAAAAAACAGAAACACCAGCCAGTCATGTTGCCGCATGCATGTGGTCCCAGCTACTTGGGAGGCTGAGGTGGAAGGATCACTTGAGCCTGAGAGGCAGAGGGTGCAGTGAGCCATGATTGCATCACTGCCCTCCAGCCTGGACAACACAGCAAGGCCCTGTCTCAAAAAAAAAAAAAAAAAAAAAAAAGAAAAGAAAGAAAAAGAAAAAAAAGAACATAAAGGCCATTCTATTTTCTTCTTTCTTTTTTTTTTTTTTTTTGAGACAGATTGTCGCACTGTCACCCAGGCTGGAGTGCAATGGCGCAATCTTGGCTCACTGTAACCTCTGACTCCTGGGTTCAAACGATTCTCCTGCGTCAGCCTCCTAAGTAGCTGGAATTACAGGTGCACGCCACCATGCCCAGCTCATTTTTGTATTTTTAGTAAAGACAGGGTTTCACCATGTTGGCTACGCTGGTCTCGCATTCCTGACCTCATGATCCACCTGCCTCGATCTCCCAAAGTGCTGGGATTATAGGCGTGAACCACCGCGCCTGGCCTAAAAGCCATTCTTTAACACAATATTTAACAAAAATATTCTATCACTTAGACATTTCACAAATTCAGACGGAAACACTATTCCCCATATCTCCCTGCCAAAATGATTGTAAAACGCACGGAGGCTCCAACCCTCTTGTTCTAAATACATTTTGGGACTTTGGTCCGTTATACGTTTTCAGTTTAGAAAATGGATCAGCTATGGCTCTTTACGCTTCTTTCTTTTTTTTTTTTTTTTTTCCTTTTTTGAGATGAGGACTCGCTATGTTGACCAGGCTGGTCTCGACCTCCTGACCTCAAGCAATCCTCCCATCTCAGCCTCCCAGTGCTAGGATTACAAGCATGAATCACTATGACCTGCCCGTCTTTAAGTTTCTAGATCTGTTTTTCCTAAATTATGGTAATAACTGAGTCATCCTGGTGCAGAATCTGATAAGATGTTGCTTTGGAGTGTGATACAAACCCCTGGGACCCCTGAGAGGGGCTTTGAGCAGACCAGAGCTGGTGCGCTCTGAACTACAGTAAACCTCCTAGATCTTCAAATCCTGTTCCTGGTTCTGTTTCCAGGTACATACTTCATTTGGCACAAAATATTCCTTGAGATCAAATGCTTTTCACAGTAAATAAGCTAACCTAATACACTGACAAGTAAAGAGACCAATTATATATGACATCTTTGACTTTCATAGCTGGATCTTTGACTTTCCAGGCTGGAGATCCAAACTAAAAGTGCAATGTATCCTATGGAGAGAAAGCTTTATCTCTCCTAAAAAATTTTTAAGTCATTTTTTTTTTTTGAGATGAAGTCTTGCTCTGTCACCCATGCTGGAGTGCAGTGGTGTAATCTTGGCTCACTGCAATCTCTTCCTCCTGGGTTCAAGTGATTCTCGTGCCTCAGCCTCCCAAATAGCTAGGATTACAGGCACGTGCCACTATGCTGGCTAATTTTTGTATTTTTAGTAGAGATGGGGTTTCGCCATGTTGGCCAGGCTGGTCTCGAACTCCTGACCTCAAGTGATCTGCCAGCCTCGGCCCCGACCAAAGTCCTGGAATTACAGGTGTGAGCCACTGTGCCTGGCCAAGGCTTCGTTTATTCTGATACATATATGTGTGAGCATGTATGAGATTGAGAGGCAGAGAGAGAAAAAGAGAAAAAGAAACCATTGTCCTTTATTTTTATTCACAGTCCGTTTTTTTTTTACTACTTAATAAATTTATATTTTAAAGCAGTTTTAGGTTCACAGCAAAACCAATCAGAGAGTTTCCATAAAGCCTCTGCCTCCACACATACACAACCTCCCTGACCACCGGACAGCTTGCATTCAGTCATTTTTTTTTTATTTTTATTTTTTTTGAGACGGAGTTTCGCTCATGTTGCCCAGGATGGAGTGCAGTGGTGCGATCTCGGCTCACTGCAACCTCCGCCTCCTGGGTTCAAGCAATTCTCCTGCCTCAACCTCCTGAGTAGGTGGGATTACAGGTGCCTACCACCACGCCCAGCTAATTTTGTATTTTTAGTAGAGATGGGGTTTCACCCATGTTGACCAGGCTGGTCTTAAACTCCTGAGCTCAGGTGCTCTATCTGCCTCAGCCTCCCAAAGTGCTGGGATTAGAGGTGTGAGCCACTGCGCTTGGCCTGCATTCAGTAACTTTTAAAGGCCTAATCTAATTGTAATTCTTAGAAAATAAACATATAAAAACAGCATGGACGAGCTTAAACATGTACCTGTCATAAATCCGAATGTTTGCTGGGATGGCACTTATGAACCCGACCAGTTTTTTATTTGAAGACACTCTGACCCCACAGTGCCACTGCAGGAGCCAGCCTGGTGGACGCAGAGCCCTGAGGTCACGGTAGACAAGAAAACAGGCACCAGTTATTGTCCAAGAATACAGGAACAGACGCAGGAGTCCCCAAGTCAACAGCGCCTATCCACGACATCTGTGATCGATGAGACTTACCACAACAGGAACTCGGGTGAATAGTCAAATCGGAACATATTGTCATCATCTTCTACGTAATTCTCATTTAACAACGTGTATAACTCCTTGAGCTATAAGATAAAACAAGTGTCCTATCCATGGTGCTCAGAATCAACTTAGAAGCAATGTGTGAATGCAGGAGTTGAATTTAAGAGGTTTTTACTCACTCACCACTTCGGCATCACTCAAGTCTAAAGTGTCCCACATAAAACCCTGTGGCAAAGAATACGGTTCTTGGCGTACGTTGTCTTTATCTGGTTCAATTGCACCGTGAGATGTTATGACTTCATCTGAACAGGGAGAGAAAGAGAAAAAAGAAAGGCAAAAAGCGAGAATATTAAATGACAAAGTATTCTAACCATCCAAAGTGGTCAGTGACATAAGCAAAATCCGACTTAGGGCCCTCGGGTTTCAGATAATCTTTAAAAAGATGCTGTTATATCAAGCGCCTCTGGACTGAAACAGGAAAGCTAGGCAGTGGTGTGAAATCATTGCTGTTTCACCAATTATTTTTCTTTTCTTTTTTCTTTTGAGATGGGGTCTCACTCTGTCACCAAGGCTGGAGTGCAGTGGTGCAATCATGGCTCACTGAAGCCTCCAACTCCTGGGCTCAAGCGATCCTCTCTCCTCAGCCTCCCAAGTAGCTGGGACTAGAGTTGTACAACACAGTGCCCGGCTAATTGTTAAATTTTTTTTGTAGAGACGGAGTCTCATTATGTTGCCCAAGCTGATCTCAAACTCCTGGGTTCAAGTGATCCTCCCACCTCATTTCCCAAAGTGCTGGGATTGCAGGTGTGAGCCACCACAGCTGGCCTATTTTGCCAATTAAATGAAAGGAGAAATCTTTTGTCATCCAGTGACAAAGATGACATTACAAAACAACAGTGATTCCGAGTCTCAAGGCCTACAATGCAGCCTTATCTTACACACTGTCATAAGCAATGTAGGTTTCATTCAACAGCCTTGGGAGGTGTGTTCTTTTTACTGCATTTCCACATACTGGGAGAGGAAAGGGCTGCGGTGACCTCTGCCCCTCCCAGCAAAACCTAAAAATAATTTCAAGGCTGGTTACTTCTCCCCATCTGAACTGCTAGCAGCGTAGTTCAGGCCATCACAATTTCTAGTGACTTCCACCAAGAAGAGTTTTCCAAGTCCTTCTCTGCAGAGCTTCCCAACATGGTAGGACTAAAACCCAGGCTCTTCCCCATGGCTGCTGCCTGCCTCGGCCCCTCTCCACACCCTCCCTGCCCCCTGCTCCCAGTGCTCTGGCCATGATGACCGGGGCAGGCCTCAGCTCAGGGCCTTCCTGGTGCCTTCCTTCGGCTTGAGGCCCTCTGGTCCTCAAGGGACGGGCCCCTTGGAATTCCCGACAGAAGCTTACGCATCACACGTCACTTTCTCCCAGCATCTGTTGCTTAACTAAAGCCTTTCTCTACCTCAATGTGGCCCCTCCTCCCCAGCCTGGCCACCTTTTGTCCTACTTTTCCACCACTGTTTCCAGGTGTGTGCCCTGGACTATGCCTGGCATTTAATAACAGACACTCAACAGACACCTGCTCCATGAGGGACCTTCGGGGCCTGGTCCTTCCATCACAGAACCTTATATACATTTTTAATACTCTAATGGGCTAGGTGCGGTGGCTCACACCTGTAACCCCAGCACTTTGGGAGGCCAAGGCAGGTGGATCACTTGAGCCCAGGAGTTCGAGACCAGCCCAAGCAACATACTGAAACAGCGCCTCTACAAAAAAATACAAAAATTAGCCAGGTGTGGTGGTGTGCACTTGTGGTCCCAGATACATGGGAGGCTGACATGGGAGGATGGATCACTTGAGCCCAGGAGGTGGAGGCTGCAGTGAGCTATGATCATGCCACTGCACTCCAGCCTGGGTGATAGAGTGAGACCCTATCTCAAAAATAATAATAATACTAGTAATGTTTCAAGTGTGGGGAAATTGGATGTTTTTATTGGGATAGAAACTGGACTAAAATAATGGTTATCGAAAGCCAATGTCACTATCTAATATTTATATTTTCAGAAGAAAAATATTACTCTTGCATAGATTTCCAGTCTGTGGTATGAAATAAATGATACATGTGAAGTTAACACTCTTTGTGTTTTTTGTTGTTGTTGTTGTTGTTGTTGTTCATCCAGCTTTGTTTCTGGGGAAAAAAGAGAAAAGCAGAAAAACTTACCTAGTTTCGGTACCGGTTGTGTGTCCCAAAACTGGTATCTGTGCTTTGCAGCCTCGTCAATGTTCCTGGCTGGGCCCTGGCATGCGGATAGCAGCTCCATTGCTCTCTGGATATCCTGCAACTTCTGCATTGGAACACTGGGATTCTACGACAGCAAAGACAGACACAGAATATGAGAGAGTGGCTGCTGATGTTAAACTTGAGCAGACGCACGTGCATCTGCCTCAGAGACTACAACACCTAAACACTAACAATCCTCCTCCAAGCCCAGTCAAGGCCATGGGCTTGTGTGTTACACATGAAAATAGAAGCAAACCCTCTGTTAAAGGTAACAACAGTTGTCTAGTTTTATTGGGGCTCTGGCAGTTTGGGGAATCTAAAGTGAAGCACGCTTTGCTTCAGTTTCCCATCCATCTACAAATGGTCCCCGGCATTACTCCTCTGGGGGAGACGTGCAATGCATGCATTACTGTCATCCAGCAGCCAGGCAGCCACGAGCCTTGGGGGCACTGTCAGAGTAAATGCTCTGCAGGAGCAACGAGGGGATGAGGGAAAGAACTTCTAGAATGGAAACACAGCAGAGAAGGGAAGGGAAGGGGAGGGGAGGGGAGGGAAGGAAGAGAGAGAGAGAAAACAAAGAAAGAGAAAGAGAGAGATAAAGAAAGAGAGAGGATCGGCAGTGGTGTCTCACGCCTATAATCCCAGCACTTTGGGAGGCCGAGGCGGGCAGATCACGTGAGGTCAGGAGTTAAGAGACCAGCCTGGCCAACACGGTGAAACCTTGTCTTTACAACAATACAAAAATTAGCCAGGCATGATGGCAGGTAATCCCAGCTACTCGGGAGGCTGAGGAGGGAGAATCGCTTGAACCTGGGAGGTGGAGGTTGCAGTGAGCTGAGATCGCACCATTGCACTCCAGCCTGGGTGACAAGAGCGAGACTCTGTCAGGAAAGGGAAAGGGAAAGGGAAAGGAAGGGAAGGGAAGGGAAAGGAGGGAGAGAGAGAGAAGGAGAGAGAAAGAGAAAGGGAGAGAGAGAGAGAGAAAGAAAAGAAAAGAAAAAAGGAGGGAGGGAGCGAGGGAGGAAGGAAGGAAGGTAGGGGGGAGAGAGACAGAGAGGGAGAGGGAGAGGGAGAGTGAGGAAGGAGGAAGGAGAGGGACAGAGGGGGAGGAGGGAGGGAGGGAGGAAAGGAGGAAGGAAGGACAGATGGAAAGAAGGAAGGAAGGAAGGAAGGGAAATCTGAACTCAGTGCTGAACTGGGATGAAAATGATCAAGAAAAGAAATCTCTAACCATGCCCCTTCCTCCCGGCCACACCCTGCCCTTCTCCTGACCCTCCTGATCCTCCTGATCCTCTAGAGACAAACTCTCCCACCAGAAGGACAAGCAATTTCCTCTGTACTTCAGATCCTGGGCAACCATAGCCTGTCGTTCCCAGCCCAAGTGTTGGAAACTGGACTCCTTTTTAGGAAAAACATTACGTTTAAATTCTAAGGTTCCTTTCTCAAAGCCAATATTCCCGCCAGCTCTTGGAGATTCCCCAGTTCTTTTTTTTTTTTTTTTTAATTCCTCAAATAACGTAATAATACATGGAACATGAGACTACTTGAAATGAGAAGACAGCGCAGAGGACTGAATATGGAAATCAATTACTTTTTTCAATATGTAGAATTTCTGAGACATTGTAGAACTTTGATACCATGCAAAGAATATTCTTCGCTGTAATTCAGAAAGTGGTTAGAAGTTTCAAGAGCCCTTCGGTTTTGCTGTATGTCAACACAGGGTGGACACCATTGAAAGGTACAATCGACCCTTAGAAGTTTATAAACAGCAACTTTGGACTTCTGTTCCACTTGGAATCTGAAATCTGTGGTGTGGAGCAATAATTTTAACCTGGGAAGCTTACTCGTCTTACACAGCACAGAACAGGGTTTGTTTCATACAAACACTGTCAAGAACCCTAAGGAAACGAAGTTCTGAAGTCCAGCTGGAGGCAGGTGAAAGTCTTTTTGTCTCTGCTTGGAAGTCTCACAGCACAATCCAAGATGGCCACAGTTTTTGTAAGCTGTTTATCTTACATTTGTTTAACATCAAAATCATAAAGGTCCTATCTTAATGACACATATAAATTTAACAAAATACTTTTCCGGTTCTCATTATTATATCTTTGGATGACTTCTTTTCCTTGGGTGTCTTTTAAGTCCCCAACATTAAAAGGAGCAAATTTTTAGCAAAATGAAATTCATGTGTATCTGAACTCCAACAACACCATCTATTAGAAGACCTTACAATTTAAATGGGAATTGAGATCACAGCATATTTCAACTAATAATGCTTAACTGTGCATCAGTTTAGCTTAAAATGGCAAAGTAGAGCCCAGTCTTATAAAAATAGAACTACAATGACTATAATGAATTTGTCATGGTACTTTTTCTTTCTTGATTTAATTTTTTGTTCCTTGATTTCTTTCCTGGTTTCTGAGTTAAATCTTCTAACAGTAATATATCAAACTCAAACTATTTTGCAACAGACATGAATCAGCATCTTTGTTCCACATGACCCAATGACCAAAATGACCAACTCCATGAAGAAGACTTCAGAGTGATTTATTCCCTACCTAATTAGCTCATGGGTTGACCAGCACTCTCTACATGAAATGTCCCTTTGCGAAACATTGATATCCCAATGTTCACTATTTAAATGCTTTCTTTCTTCTTCTTCTTCTTTTTTTTTTTTTTTTTTTTCATTTTGAGGCAGAGTCTCACTCTGTCGCCCAGGCTGGAATGCAGTGGCATGATCATGGCTCACTGTGACCTCCGCCTCCTGGGTTCAAGTGATTCTCCTGCCTCAGTCTCCTGAGTAGCTGGGATTACAGGCTTGTGCCACCACGCCCGGCTAATTTTTGTATTTTTAGTAGAGACAGGGTTTCACCATGTCGGCCAGCCTGGTCTTGAACTCCTGACATCAAGTGATCTGCCCGCCTTGGCCTCCCAAAATGTGGTGATTACAGGCATGAACAACCACATACGGCTCTATTTAAATGCTTTCTGAAAGTAGATTCAAATAAACACAGTTTCCAAATCCACAGGGACAAAGCAGTAAGGGAAACTCAGCTATGATCATTTCTCATGCCTGTCCATTCACCTTCCATAGTAGCACTACCTGGGAAGAATGAGTGTGCATCAGGCAAGGTGAGATGAATATCTACCCGACCTTAACTTCCCACGATTCCACTCCTACGTAAGAGGCAGGTATATTCTCTTTTTCTTCCACACATGCTTTCTGTGGCATACTAACCAGCAACTATACTCTTTACCCATTGTTTTCCAAATTTAATAGTACCTTGGAAAAAATGTCCAAGTTTTATAACACTAAGAAGTTTATAAGAATCCAAATATCATTTTTATTTTGGTTCTTGTATGTAGACCAGAATATTCTGCAATGCAGTCTACTGTAATTTACAGTGCTATCTAGAGTTGGCATAAGCTTAAAGGAAAAGAGCCCCAGATTTTAAAAATGCAGCACAGAAAAGCCCATCTTAAGACAATACTGACTTCCTCCAAATTAAGAAAAGAAATTCCCTACTGTGATGGTTACTACTGAGTGTCAACTTGATTGGATTGAAGGATACAAAGTATTGGTCCTGGGTGTGTCTGTGAGGGTGTTGCCAAAGGACATTAACGTTTGAGTCAGTGGGCTGGGAAATGCAGACCCACCCTTAATCTGGGTGGTCACCACCTAATCAGCTGCCAGTGCAGCTAGGATACAAGCAGGCAGAAAAATGTGAAAACAGAGACTGGCCTAGCCTCCCAGCCTCCATCTTTCTCCCATGCTGGATGCTTCCTGCCCTCGAACATCAGGCTCCAAGTTCTTCAGTTTTGGAACTCGGACTGGCTCTCCTTGCTCCTCAGACTGCAGATGGCCTATTGTGGGACCTTACGATCATGTGAATTAATACTTAATAAACTCCCCTCTATCTATCTATCTATCTATCTATCTATCTATCTATCTATCCATCCCATTAGTTCTGTCCCTGACCAACACACCTACCATATAATGCCAAGAGTTCGCCACTGCCTGGCTTGGCTCTAGTTTCTCATAAGTGACCAGAGAGAGGGGAAAGGCTCACAGTCACTAGAGGTGGAAGGGATGGGCAGAGACAAATGGTGATGCTGAAAGCAACAGGAGATGTCCACGCTGCAGGTCAGGGATGCCAAGTTTATCTGATGAAGCGACATTTAGAAACGGGAAGAGTGTTTTGCAAGCTTATGGTGGTATCCTCTATGAGTTACCTTGGAAAGCTGTATCCAGTGGGTAGCATATTTATTACCCGAGAACCAAGTTGAAAAGCTAGGGAAGAAGATTCCATTTTCTTCTCACCCTGCAGTCAGTCAGGGAAAAATTGGGGCAAGTAATTTTCCTTCTCAGTGATTCCTGGTTCTTTTGTGTAAAACAGGTGACAACATCAAAACTACCTGCAAGTCTCACTTCATGGAACACAACAGAAACTCTGCATAAGAAAAAAGGAAATCCACAAAGCTTGTAGAATGGTAACAACTACCATATATATATATATATATATATATATATATATATATATATATATGCACTGTTTTAGGATGTAAAAATTCTTGAATAAAAATGCTCCAACTGGAACCTCAAGATCGAACTGCGAGTTAGAGAGAAGAGAAGGAACTGGGCTGAAGGAAGTGCAGTACCCAGGCAAAGGCACACAACTAGTGAGCAAGGGGGCAGAGACCAAGCTCAAGGTCTCAGACATCACCCCTTGAGCTGTTTCCACAATACCACATGCTACTCACATTGATTGATTGATTGATTGACATGGTCTCTGTCGCCAGGCTGCAGTGCAGTGGCGTGATCTTGGCTCACTGCAACCTCCACCTCCCAGGCTCAAGCTATCCTCCCACCTCAGCCTCCCAAGTAGCTAGGACTACAGGTGCATGCCACCGTGCCTAACTAACTTTTTGTATTTTTAGTAGAGACAGGGTTTCGCCATGTTGCCCAGGCTGGTCTTGAACTCCTGGGCTCAAGGGATCCGCCTGCCTTGGCCTCCCAAAGTGCTGGGACTACAGGCATGAGCCATCGTGCCCGGCCTATTCACAATAATTTATTTGTAGGTACGATCATCAAAATCATCTCTATTTTGTAATATTTCTAATTCTACCCCTTTTCTTTCTTTTCTTTTTTCTTTTTTTTTTTCAGCCAGGGTCTCTCGCTGTTGTCCAGGATGAAGTGCAGTGGTGTGATCATAACTCACTGCAGCCTTGAACTCCTGGGCTCAATGGATCCTCCCACCTCGGCCTCCCAAAGTGCTGGGACTACAGGCGTGAGCCACCGTGCCTGGCTGGTTCTACCCTTTTCACTGTGAGTTTCTTGCATCAAGAGGGCTTTGTGTTTCCCAGAGGCCCAGCACACGGGGTGCCTGGGGGTTGGCTCCACAGACAGGGATGGCTGCCATCTGTGCCACCAGACACCCACGCAGTACAATCAACCCTCTTCTTGGCCACCATCTGCCAACGCAGGGCCCAGCTGGACAACTTCTGGTTTGGTTTAAACTAGGAGAATGTCAGGAACTATTTCCCACCCTTGGCATTAGAATGAAGAACAACCGCTGCAAACTGGTTTGATTCAAAGTCAACGAGAGACTTACCCATGGCTGCTCCCGCTGAAATCTGCTGCCAGATGGTGTTGTGCTATTCAGGTAATTAGACAGACACCCAGAAAAATTACAATGTGAATATCTTCTGAACGAAAAGTAATCAAATATTAAAGTGTAATTTCAAAAAAACCTAACAAGCTCACATCGAGACTTTCTTCTAGAACGACAATCTAAATACAAATTCACTGAGAAAAGGGAAAAACACAGCAGGTATCCACACACACACAAAAGCACAGTGTACCCCTTCGTTATTTGGGTGCCAAAGTCCATTTTAAGGAGGCTGTCAAGAGCTTCCAGTTACTAGTGGCATTCAACACACAGTCACAACAAAGTCCCTACACATCTGATGCAGCAGGGCGCTAAACTGCGTAAACCCACTCACGCACGAGAAACCACACAGAGGAAAAAATAAAACAGAGCTCTCACTTTCGAAGGCTGCTGAATTTTAATCTCCTGGGAATCAGATGCCGAGTCTGACTTGGTGCCTCCGGAATTTGGTTTCTCCTTTTTTCTCTTCTGTTTCTTCTTTTTCTTTTTGGCTCCCAAATACCCTCCAGGACTTCTGCAGGAAATGCAAAGATGGTGAAACCAACCAACAAACAAAAATCATTAAATGAAATTGAATTGCATACAATTAATCATTTCAAAAAACACAGATGTTACATGCAGTAGAAAATAACTGTGTCAGGATGTAGGTGAGGAATAAAAGGTAGTGGAGTGAAGACGATAACTGGCAAGGCAGAAGAATACCAGTCCCCGCTCAGTCATCCTGCAGGTGCTTAGATGTCACGAAGCAGGAAGATTGCAGAGATAAACCACATTTTATAACTGAAGTAAAATAGTTTCCACGGTTATCACTACTCTCCTAATCTACGTTTAAGTCAGCTTTCGGGAGGAGAGATACATGATATGAAAAACTCCATTATCAAGATCTCTTGGGTACGACAGAACACTCATCTTGAAGCAACAGAACTAAACAAACCACTTTTTTGCAGAGGAGGAAATGTTCCCTGATAAAGATTGTTACTAGGGGGGCTAACAATGAAAAGCTTTAAGTGTCTAACTACAGAGAGAGACCCTGCCACAAACAAACACAAACAAAACACAAAGTGCTAGTTTTGTTACCTAGCATCTAGGTTATAAAGGAACTTTTCTTTCCACTGGTTATTCATGTTTTAAAGTAATGAACTTTTCCATTTAAAATGGATAGTTCCTCTGTGACATCCAAATATGAAAGGCATGTGCAATAGTGAGAGAAACTGTTTAAGAACTAAGCACGCTGTTGGGCACAGTGGCTCATGCCTGTAATCCCAGCACTTTGGGAGGCTGAGGCAGGTGGATAGCTTGAGCCCAGGAGTTCAAGACCAGCCTGGGCAATAAGGGGAAACCCAGCCTCTACCAAAAGGAAAAAAAAAAAATTAGCCAGGTACAGTGGCACGCACTTGTAGTCCCAGCTACTCAGGAGGCTGAGGTGGGAGGATAGCTTCAGCCTGGGAGACGGAGGTTGCAGTGAGCCAAGATTGTGCCACTGTACTCTGGCCTGGGCAACAGAGCTGGAGAAAAAGAAAAAAGAACTGAGCACTTGAGCTATAGATTCATATTTCCACTCCAATTCTAAAATAGAAAACAGTGCTTATTTTGGAAGATACATTAAGACTTTGTCAAATGGTACCCTAGTGGTTTAAAAATAGTAAGGCTTTGCCACCTCACAACAAGCAGTTTATTTTCATCAATAGAATCAAATTTGTGCTATCATGATATTTATATTTAAAATCACCTGGTGGCCAAGGACACTCATCAATATCTGACTAGCAATTGGGATTAAACAAACATATCACAGCCAGGTACACGAGCTAGAAATATGCTGCAGATACGTTCGGTTTTGTATATTCTCTGGTTTGGGAGTAGGACTATTTTAGGCTTTCCTCTCCCAATGTTCCTATTGCTGGCACCCTGTGAATTGGTGAATCCGTTGTACTGTTATAGTGTGATTTATGTATGCATTTGTATGTGCTACTTAAGAAGTCTATTCATAATTGCGTCCCTAAGGTCTCCAATGCCTCACACCAGTACCTACTAATACAAATGCTTGTGGAATGAATGAGTGGATAAGTCTGGCTCTAGAGGTGGTGCCATCACATATTCCCAGGCCATAAAATACTTCTGAAAGCTACCATTGTTTCAACCTCAATGTTAGAGCCTACTGCAACTTACTATCAAGTAATTATTGAACATTTACTATGTGTTCAGCATTATCTTGGGGCCACAGGCTGGGTGGGAGGGACCAAAATCATGGTGGACATGCCCGTGACTTCACAACCTAGGGGATTATCCCTCTCCCACCTCTACCATGTATTCTAACTGCTACTGGTTATGGCTTTCCAGAAACCACTAGGAGCCTGGGACCTCACAGCTTTTCTGTATAATACTTCCACTTTAAAATATCTCCAAATTTCCAAGAAGCTTGGTTACAGAGAGATACAGAATAAAAGGCAGTGACTGGGAAGGATGCTTTGAAGTAGATGCCTATCCAACTGGATGAAAATATATTTGTCCTGAGTGTCAGTTAGTAATTTGCTCAGCCGGGCATGGTGGCTCACGCCTATAATCCCAGCACTTTGGGGGTCCAAGGCGGGAAGATCGCTTGAGCCTAGAAGGATCTCTTGAGACCAGCCTGAGCAATATAGTGAGACCCTGTCCCTATAAAAAATAAAAAATTAGCTGGGCATGGTGGTGTGCACCTGTGGTGCCAGCTACTTGGGAGGCTGAGGTGGGAGGATCACTTGAGCCTGGGAGGCTGCAGTGAGCCATGATCATGCCACTGCACTCCAGCCTGGGCAACAGAGTGAGACCCTGTCTCAAAAACAACTACAACAACAACACAACAACAATAATAATAGTCTCTAAAACAGATAAACTCATGGAAACTTGAGGGGATCTGGAGACATTTAAAAAAATTAAAATACCAGACTATTTCACCAAAAAATCCTTAAGTAAGTTTATATCACTTATTCTATAACTTACAATGCTTGTTCAATGAGGTTTCCAAAACTCCATTTTGGGAGTTAATCGATGCTACACATCAAAACTTTTTTTTCTTCCAAACGGTGTTGCTAAAATTTATATTCTTATTTTGGCATAATGGAGAAAGCGTCAGCATTTGTGTTTACTCTAGTTCACCAAGAGTTTTTCTTTTTCTCTCTTTTATCTCAACTTTAAATTGACAGGGAGCTACAGAAATGGGCACTAAGTTGGTCATCCCAGCCTCCAAACTCCCAGACATATCTGATAGCATTTATACAATGATGAGAGGCAGAGCTTGCCAGCCCTTCAGTGAGGAAGAGCTACTTTTCCATTTCCTGAGGCCATGAAGGAAACGAGACTTTGAGAATAAGAGCTGACCAGTGCACCGCTTGATACCCATGAGGATAATTGTAATCAAAAAGAAAAAGCCAGGCCAGGTGCAGTGGCTCACGCCTGTAATCCCAGCACTTTGGGAGGCTGAGGCAGGTAGATCATGAGATCAGGAGATCGAGACCATCCTGACTAACATGGTGAAACTGCGTCTCTACTAAAAATACAAAAAATCTGCTGGGAGTGGTGGCGGGCGCCTGTAGTCCCAGCTACTCGGGAGGCTGAGGCAGGAGAATGGCGTGAACCCGGGAAGCGGAGCTTGCAGTGAGTGGAGATTGCACCACTGCACTCCAGCCTGGGCGACAGAGCGAGGCTCCGTCTCAAAAAAAAAAAGAAAGAGCCAGTGCTGGGGAGGATGGAGAGACGCTGGAACCCTCATACACTGTTGATGGGAATGTAAAATGGGGCAGCTGCTTTGAAAAACAGCTGACAGTTCCTCAAAACACTAAACACAGATTCCCTGTATACCCTAGCCATTACACTCGTAAGTACATAACCAAGAGAAATGAAAACTTATGTCCACACAGGAACTTGTTCACAAATACTCATAGCAGCATCATTCATAACAGCCAAAAACTGGAAACAACCCAAATGACCATCCTCTTATGAATGGAGACAGGAAATGTGGTCCATCTATAGGATGGATTATTCAGCAATAAAAAAAACAAAGAGTCGATAAAAACAGCAACATGAATGGATGCATCTTGAAAACGCTAAACTAAGTGAAAGACACCAGTTGCCAAGGACCATGTATTGTATAATTCCATGTCTATAACACGTCCTGACAAGCAAATCCACAGAAACAGAACTAGATTAGTGGTGGTCAGGGGCTGGGAAGATGGAGGGCTTGGGCATGATTAAGGGATGTGGGTTTATTTTGGGAGTGATGGAAATGTTCTAAAATTGATTGTACTGATGGGTGCACAACTCTGAATAAGCTAAAAGCTGCTGAATGGTATACTTTATTTATTTTTGGTTTTTAGTTTTTGAGACAGAGTCTCACTTTGTCGCCCAGGCTGGAGTGCAGTGGTGCCATCTTAGCTCACTGCAACCTCTGCCCCCTGTGTTCAAGTGATTCTCCTGCCTCAGCCTCCCAAGTATCTGGGATTACAGGCACGTGCCATCACGTCCAGCTAATTTTTATATTTTTAGTAAAGACGGGGTTTCGCTACGTTGGCCAGGACAGTCTCAAACTCCTGACCTCAAGTGATCCACCCGCCTCAGCCTCCCAAAGTGCTGGGATTAGAGGTGTGAGCCACCAAGTCCGGCCTGAATGGTACGCTTTAAATGAGTGAATGGTATGGTATGTGAATTATATCAAATGAAACAGAAGTGTTGACAGGTGACGCTCCTGTCCCTGGGGGTGACAGGATGATGTTATGGCCAGAGCAGATCAGGAGTCAGCTGTGGCTGCTTAGCCAGGGGTCTGCGTCCCACAGGACTCCAGGTACTCTGGAGGGAGACGCATGACAGAAAGAGATGCCCCCGTGCCTGGGTGGGAGAGGTGCTAAGCGGGCTTCCAGATACTGAAGGCAAATCCATGCCCAAGAGAAGACTCTCCCTGGAAATCCAATGAAGAAAGACTAATTCAGACTCCCAGTACTCAAGGCTGATTACCAAGTCATGGAAATTCAGCCCTGCATATCATGTGGCCCTTTAAAAAGATTCCTCGGTCTTCAAGAACACAAGTCCCACCTCCCTCTTCCCCAGGGTTTCACTTGAAAGGTCCACAAAGAAAAGGCTCTCAGTTTTGCCACCTCTGAAAGCCCGCACACTTCAGCTTGCATCCAGAGAGAATCAGTGGCACGTTCAGACCTCAAGTAGAAATGAACACATTCCTTCTCAGCCATGGAAATGGCAAAAATTTAATGAGCACATCCAGCAAATCTCTTCAAAGAAGTATTCATGGAAACTACAGACAAGACTTAATGGGAGGGCCAATGTCACAGAGCCATGTAAACGCTTTACAGGTGGTCCAGGATGACATCCACAAAACCCATCGTTTCTCTCTCTGGACTCACAGCTGGACAGCACTTGCCAGCTGCCTTGTAGCCAGGTGTGGCCACTGACTGAGTTCCAGCCAGCGGAAGTGATGTGTGTCACTTCCTGCTGCCCAGAAACCCCTATGGGTGGCTTCTCCATGTCCTTCCTGTCCTTTGTGCTGTCTGGATGCAGACATAGGTGAGACCCCCAAGGATGGCAGAGCCACACGATGGCGCAGCCTCGACCCTGGATGACAGAATGAAGGAGAACTCCCTCACCATCATCAGAACATGTGCCTAGGGCTGGTCCGTGAATGAGAAGGGAACTTCCACTGTGTTGTTCAATCCCATGTTAGGGTCTGTTGATTACAGCAGCCCAGTCTCATACAACTAACACATCAATCTTAAGAGTGACATCAGGCTGGGTGCAGCGGCTCACGCCTGTAATCCCAGCACTTTGGGAGGCCAAAGAGGGAGGATTGCTTGATCCCAGGAGTTCAAGACCAGGCTGATCAACACAGGAAGACCCCCATCTCTACAAAAACATTAAAATTAGCCAGATGTGGTGACATGTGCCTGTAGTCCCAGCTACCTGGGAGGCTGGGGTGGGAGGATCACCTGAGCCCAGGAGGTCAAGGTTGCAGTAAGCTATGTTTGCACCACTCCATTCCAGCTGGGCAACAGTGAAAGATCCTCTCGCTCTCAAAAAAAAAAAAAAAAAAAAAGAGTGACATCAAAGGAGCTCAATTTTTGGTATGTGAATTCCAAGGATAAAAAGTAATTTTAAATTTTATCAGGTACCACCGGAGGGATAACTTAGCTCCTCTCTACTGTGAAATAGAAGAAACATTAGTGGTTTGAGACTAATTATTTTACAAATATTTCCCCCCTGAATTTCCAAGTTCCTGCATGGAAAATGGTGGGAATATAGCTGATTGTAATCTTCTCGTTCGTATTTTCATGCATTTTTGAACTAGTGTATAATAATCACAATACCTTTGTAAGGAAAACATTATTAAACTACAACGGAACTGAAGAACAGATAAACAGGTCCATGAAATGCAACAGACATATCAGTAACAACCCATGATAGTAAAGAAACTTGATATATAATAAAGATCACATCATAAATCAGTAGTGAAAAAAAAAATTTTAATACATAGCATGAGAAAAACTGAATTCCTATATGCAGAAATATAAAATTAGTTTGCTGCATCCCACAACATGAAAAAAAAAACAAATTCCAAATGGGTGAAAGACCCAAACTTGGAAAACAAAACCTTTAAAGTGAAGGCGGTGATGTCCATTTACTCCACATGTTTCTAGTGCCTAGAACAGTGTCTGGCATTTAGTAGATGCTCAAGTAAACATCTGTCAAATGAGTAAGTGAAAGAATTAAATGATAACTTCATAATGTCCGTGAAGGAAACAATTACTCAAACGAGGACTCAAAAGTACAAACCATAAGAGATAATAACTTTTGAGTACACCAAAGTTAAACATTTCATGGTAAAGTGATTATAAAAACATTTTTTATGTTACAGAATAAGGTTAGACATTTGTAACACAAATGAGAAAGTATTACCAGCCAGAATATATACAAAGGTCTTTTCTCTTTCACATTTTATCTCTAGGATGGTATAGAAAGACAACATTATATTCTGGCCAGGACTGCAGGCATTAAGTAGAGTTTGACTACCTGGCTTTGAATCCTGACTCCACAAGTTCTCAGCTGTGTGACTTTGAGTTTATTACTTAACCTCTCTGTGCTCCAGTTTCTGTAGCTGTAAAAGGATGATGTTTTCAAAAAACAGTATTAGGCCAGGTGTGGTGGCTCATGTCTGTAATCCCAGCACTTTGGGACGGAGGACAAGGCAGGAGGGCTGCTTGAGTCCAGGAGTTCGAGACCAGCCTGAGCAACATACCAAAACCTAGTCTTTACAAAAAATAAAAAATTAGGTGGGCAAGTTGGTGTGTGTGTGCCTCTGGTCCCAGCTACTCAGGAAGCTGAGGTGGGAGGATCACTTGAGCCCAGGAGTTTGAGGCTGCAGTGAGCCGTGATTGTGCCACTACAGTCAGCCTGGGCAACAGAGTGAGACCCTGTCTCAAATAAATAAATAGTATTAGAAAAAATGTGAGGATAAAATGAATTCATACATCTAAGAATTTAGTATAGTAGCTGGCACACAGAAATCATTCGGTACAAGCCAGCTATTATTATGATTGTACTGCTTTAGTTTTTAAATATAATTTATTGCTAGCTGGAACTGTATTGTCTCTCTCTAACTAGAACATAAGATCCATAAAACAGTGTTTTCCATTGTATTCCTAGCACCGAAAATAGTGTCCGACATATAAAAGATCCTCAATATTTGCTAGATGAATGAGAAATCAATAAAAAAAATTAAGAAAAAGACAGAAGACTGACAGAAGAATGGGCTGACAATATGAATAAGCACTTCACGAAAGAGGCAGCCTTAACAACCAATAAGCTTAAGAAAACATGCTCAATTTCACCCATTGATTTGGCAAACATTTTAAAACCTAAGAATATCAGAAGAACATGAGGAAAGGGAACACTCACATGCTGTTGGTAAAATGTAAACTGAAACAACCACTTTGTAAAGCAGTCTGGCATTGCTGCTGCCACCACCACCGCCACCACCACCACCATCATCACCATCACCATATCATTACTAACATCGTCACCAATATCATCATCACCACCATCGCCACTACCATTGATTGCCATCACCACCATCACTGCCGCCATCACCACCATCACTGCCACCATCATCACCACCATCATCACCATCATATCATTACTACCATCATTGCCACTGTCATCATCACCATCACCATCGCCACTACCATTGCCATCATGACCATCACTGCCACCATCATCACCATCACCATCATCACCACCATCACATCATCATCACCACCATCATCACCATTATCATCATCACCATCATCACCACCATTGCCACTACCATCGCCATCACCACCATCACTGCCACCATCATCACCATCACCATCACCATCATCACCACCATCACATCATCACCACCATCATCACCATCATCACCACCATCACATCATCACCACCATCATCACCATCATCACCATTATCATCACTGTCATCACCACTACCATCGCCACTACCATCGCCATCACCATCACTGCCACCATCATCATCACCATCATCACCACCATCACTACCCCATCATCGTCACCATCACCATAATCACCACCACCACTGCCATCACCACCATCACCATTATCATCACCACCATCACTACCCCATCATCGTCACCATCACCATAATCACCACCACCACTGCCATCACCACCATCACCATCATCATCACCACCATCATTATCACCACCATCATCACCATCATCACCACCATCATCATCATCACCACCATCATCATCACCACCATCATCACCATCATGATGACCACCATGATCACCACCATGATCACCACCATCATCACCATCATCATCACCATCATCACCACCATCATTATCACCATCATCACCATCATCACCACCATCATCGCCATCATCATCACCACCATTACCATCATCATCACCATCATCACCACCATCATCACCATCATCATCACCACCATTACCATCATCATCACCACCATATCATCATCATCATCACCACCATCACCGCCATCATCACCATCATCACCATCATCATCACCACCATCATCACCACCATCATCATCACCATCATCACCACCATCATTATCACCACCATCATCACCATCATCACCACCATCACCACCATCATCACCAACATCACCACCATCATCACCACCATCATCACCATCACCATCATAATCATCACCACAGCAGGCAACACTTTGCAACACTTACTATGTGTCAGGCACTGTACCAAGCACCCTACAGATATCAACTTTGTAAACTGTCACACTCGGAGGTAACATGTGTAATTATTATTATTATTATTCCCGTTTTATAGATGAGGAAACTGAAATAGAGAGAGCTTAAGTAATTTGCTGAAGGTCACATGGTTAATAATGGCAGAATCACGACTTGAATCCAGACAGCCTGGCTCCAAAATCCACATAATTACTACCCTACATTGTCTCTCATTTATGTACTTCCTTGGGTTGACCATCTTTTCAGATAATTACCAGCAATTTTTAGGTCTTTTGTAAACTGCCTAATTGTGATCTTTGGACATTTTTTATTCACCTATTTTATGGAATTGTAATAGATCTTTGTGCTACGTGTGTGCACATGCCCTGGTGTTCTGGTTGGAATCCCAAAACACTTCACTAGAAGGAATAACACTACTAGGAAAAAAATATGAGGTTTTGGTACAGTTGATAAAAAACAAAGGTAACCCAAAGGTTCATCACACTACCTGCTGCTGGAAGAGAATTCACACCCACCGTTGGGGAAGTTAGCTAAGGTTAACTCAGGTTATCAGGGTGTACTGGCCAAAGTTGGTCCTCATCCTGGATCAGGGGCACCCATCTTACCTAAGTTGATCATGTGACCATCAAATTCGATAATGGATTTCACCTGCAGTTCAGGGTTTGAAGAAGTCACACAAATGAGTTTGTTTTTGTCAGTGGTTCATTTGTGTAATTCCAGTATGAGTTTCTTCACTCCTTTTTTTCCCAAGTGTAATGCAGAGTCCAGAGCAGGAAGACAACCTTCCAGCTGTCATCATCTGGCTGCACTATGGCCTCATCTAAAGTAGGATTTCAGCTCCATCATGGGTCTGGTAGCTTCAACCCATACTTAGTGTGCCCCTTCTCCTCTTGGGATTGGTGTAGAAAGTATCTACAAAGCAACATCGTCTCTGTGCAAAGCAGTAAGTCATGGACAAGCCCTAGAAGGCTCAGAGCTCAGAGCCGTCCCAAAAGTGTATGGCCAGTGAGGGACAAAGATCATCATCGAAGATCCATCAAGCAGGCAGGTGGCTACAGCTATTGAGGCTACAGCTTTGGACAAAGGTGACTGTGAGACTAGCCAATAATTTAAATATTTACACGGCTGTTAGCAGCAGAGGATGCCTAGCTCTAGACAATGGCTGAACATTACGCCCGGGAATCAATACAAGCGTGGCTGGAAGAGAGGAATCTTGATGATCCCCTTTGCTAGCATCTAGTCCAGTTTGTTAACTAGTCCCTCTTCGCTAGCTTCTGGTCTAGTTTACTAACTAGTCCCTCTTCTTACATATTGGGTTGCTCCAAGTTTTTGGTTCTCCTAAACCTGTACCATATTTGAAATGTGGGAATGTATATTCTATCTCATTAGCTTCCTCCTTTTTTTTTTTTTTTTTGAGACGGAGTTTCACTCTTGCTGCCCAGGCTGGAGTGCAATCCTGCAATCTCGGCTCACTGCAATCTCCGCCTCCTGGGTTTAGGCAATTCTCCTGCCTCAGCCTCCCAAGTAGCTGGGATTACAGGCATGCGCCACCATGCTGGCTAATTTTGTATTTTTAGTAGAGACGGGGTTTCTCCATGTTGGTCAGGCTGGTCTTGAACTCCTGACCTCAGGTGATCTGCCCGCCTCGGCCCTCCAAAGTGCTAGGATTGTAGGTGTGAGCCACAGTACCTGGCCAGCCTCCTCCTTTCATAATTATCAAACAATTTTGGTGTCTACATCACACAAAAGCCCAATTCTGATAAGAGATAATGTTAAACTATAAAAAACTTTCATATAACACTCATTGGCCAGAAACGCGTCTTGCATGAAGTTTAGTTTGTGAAGAAAGACCTGGCTTTGTAGACAGTGCAAGGTCGGAATACAGGAAGAAATATTTTCAATGCTTTAAAAATTTGTTATTTACATATCTTTAAGATCATTATATACAATTGAAGATGAAATTCAAATTGTTCAGCCATCTGACAGACAAACAGGGACAGATCCGTGGCTTATGAGCCTCGAGGGAGCTGGTGGCTCAGAAGAGCTGAGTTCTAGACAGTTTTAAAAAGAGAAAAAAAGTTGGCTGGGTGTGGTGGCTCACGCTGGTAATCCCAGCACTTTGGGAGGCTGAGGCAGGTGGATCACCTAAGGTCAGGAGTTCAAGACCAGCCTGGCCAACATGGTGAAACCCCGTCTCTACCAAAAATATAAAAAACTAGCCGGGTGTGGTGGCACGCGCCTATAATCCCAGCTACTCGGGAGGCTGAGGCAGGAGAACTACTTGAACCTGGGAGGCAGAGGTTGCAGTGAGCCAAGATCGTGCCACTGCACTCCAGCCTGGGCAACAGAGTAAAACTCTGTCTCAAAAACAAAAACAAAACAAAAGTTGTAATACTCAAACATAGAAATGAGATAGCTTGATCCAAGGCTGTGATATGAGCCTGTGATATGTGTCCAAGGGCAAAGGCCAGAGATGAGAGACGGAGAAAACAATTTCTATGAGCAAAGTCAAAGGTCAAAGACAAGTTGGTGAGGCTGTACAAATGGCGCTTTTCACCAGGAAGCACAAAGGTGAACCTGGAGTCCTCAAACACAAAAGGAAATGCACCTCCCAGATTCAAAAGGGAGCCAGAAGTCATAGTCCACTCTGGGATGGTAGAGGAAAGAAACAAATAAATTTTTAAAAAGCAGAGAAATACCACAGAGCTCTGAGAAGTTGTCTACAAGACAAGGAGCAAGTGGCAGTGTCTAGAAGGGATGGCTTAAAGCTGGGACAAGCAGGACTGGGGTCTCTCCTTTGCCAAAACGTATCTTTTCCCCTTTTCCTTAGGAAGTGACAGCAAAAAGTCAACTCAAGAAGAACCCTGGGGTCTGATGAGTCCCTGATACATAAAGTCTGTGGTTTTCTCAGAGCTATTCCCTCTCAGAACCTTCCCCAGCCTTCTGTTATCCCTGAGGATGGGGTCAGGCCCAGGACAAAGTATGTACTTGTCAAATCATGAGTTTTAAAGACAAATGCCTCCTTTTAAGCAGTTTTTTTCATTTACCAATAAAGACACTCATCCCCAGAGGGGTTAACTGACTTCCAAAGTCCAAGGGAGGGTTAGTGAAGGAAGCTTCTTGGTTCCTGGTTTAAAACTCATCTCAACACACCACACTGCCTTCCTAAAACTTAACTGAGAAAGATTTTCAAATATTCATCAGGAAATAGTCTGGAGAGGTGATACATGTACAAGGATATTAACTTCAGCCCTGTGTACTAGCACAAAAGACTTAAAACTACCTTACTGTCTACTAATAGGGGATGGATTGAAGAGGTAATGGTGTATCCATTCAATGCTACAATATACAGCAGCCCCCCCCTTTTTTTTATGGAATGGAGGTTTAATAGAAGAGAAGGGAAAGAGAAACAGCTCTCTCTATATAGAGAGAGAGGAGTCTCTGAGTGGAAAGGACCCACACACTGCCTTTTTAAAAAGGAGGTTGGAGCTGAACATGGTGGCTCACGCCTGTAATCCCAGCAACTCCAGAGGATCACTTGAAGTCAGGAGTTCCAGACCAGCCTGGGTAACACAGTGAGACCTCCCCTCCGCCATCTCTAAAAAAATACAATAAAACTAAAAGGAGGTTGATCTACGTATTTTGATATATAAAGACCTCCAGGATATGCTGTTAGTGAAAAATCAAGAGGCATGCTGCCATTTGTGTTGAAGGCCTGCAGAGGCACACGTGTGCACATGCTCCCATCCTTGCCACCACTGGAAGGACACACCAAGAGCCCACAACAGGAGCTGCCTATGGGGGAGAAGTTCAGCGCAGGGAGAATGAGACTTAACTTCATTGCCTCCCCTTGATGGCTTTTGAATTTTGTACCACACAGCTGACCTCTGAATACGCCATACTACTTACTTAAAAAGTAACATAATGAAAACACGAAAATGTCTCTAAGGCCAAAGCTACACACAGATGTTTTGTTTTATTTTATTTTATTTTATTTTATTTGAGACAGAGTCTCGTTCTGTAGCCCAGGCTGGAGTGCAGTGGCCAATCTCGGCTCACTGCAAGCTCCGCCTCCCAGGTTCACACCATTCTCCTGCCTCAGCCTCCTGAGTAGCTGGGACTACAGGTGCCCGCCACCACGCCCGGCTAATTTTTTTTTGTATTTTTAGTAGAGACGAGGTTTCACTGTGTTAGCCAGGATGGTCTCGATCTCCTGATCTCGTGATCCACCCGCTTCGCCTCCCAAAGTGCTGGGATTACAGGCGTGAGCCACCGCACCTGGCCTACACACAGACGTTTTATTAGTTAGTATACAGGTTGAGCTGCGTGGGCTCCAGTCCCAAAATAACAGCCACTCACAACACAAGCACATTTATCTTTCATGAAAAGGTCTCTGCATCCCTCAGTGGGGAATTTGTGCCCTAAAATGACAGCAGGGCTGGCTCCCTCTGTCCTGTCTCCCCTGCCCCCAGGATGCTGGCTTGGTGCAGGTGCTGTGGGATGACTTCCAACCACTGGTACACATATCCCAGCCAGCAGGAGGGATGAGTGGGGCCCTCCAGGTGCCCAGAACAAACTGTCACTGTGGAAGAAGGGGCCCACTGGCAGCCTTGGCCATGAGGGTCCAGCAATAGGGGACTAAATAAATAATGGTACCCTGTGTAGAACCACATGACGGGATGGCCAGCCAATTGACCTGACTCAGGTGCAGGCTGTGTGGTGACCTGGAAAGACATTCAGTTCCTTTCAAATGACAACAGATGAATACAAACAGTATACAGTAGGTGCCCCTTATCCTCAAGAAGGCATTCCAAGTCTCCCAGGAGATGCCTAAAACCATGGCTAGTACCCACTCCTAAACTTCATAGCCTATGCACAAAGGTATTTTTCCTTTTTCACAATTTTATGGGTAGATCATTATTATTTTTTGTTAGTTTTTATTTCATAGTCATAAACTTAACTCTGCAATCCAGCTAGGCATGGAAGGGGACAAGGAAAACATAGAACCCAAAGGGAACTGCAGTGAGAGCACAAAGATTCTAGGATACTGCGAGCAAATGCGGTGGAGGGTGTTCTTCTGAGCTACAAAAGGAATGGTCTGGTGGTTAAGATAAAACACAAGTCAAACTTATTAGAGTTGTCCACAGTCAGCAGTGGTGATCTTCTTCCTGCTCTTGCCATTCTTGGACCCATAGCGCTTCATGGCCTCCACAATCTTGATGCCTTCTTTCACCCTGCCAGAGACCACATGCTTGCCATCCAACCACTCGGTCTTGGCAGTGCAGATGAAAAACTGGGAATCGTTTGTGTTGGGTCCAGCATTTGCCATGGACAAGATGCCAGGACCTGTATGCTTCATGGACAAGATGCCAGGACCTGTATGCTTCAGAATGAAGTTCTCATCATCAAATTTCTCCCTGTAGACAGACTTGCCACCAGTGCCATTATGGCATGTAAAGTCACCACCCTGACACAAAAGCCCTAGAATAATTCTGTGAAAGCAGGAACCCTTATAACCAAATACTTTCTCTCCAGTGCTCAGAGCACGAAAGTTTTCTGTCTTTGGAAACTTGTCTGCAAACAGTTCGAAGGAGACGTGCCCCAAGGCCTCGCTGTTGATGGCGATGTTGAAGAACATGGTGGGGTTGACCATGGCTGGTAGTACAGGGCTCCTGGTGGCGGTGGCGTCTGCAAAGCCTTTTTTGTTGTGTTTTTTTAAGAGATTGGGTCTCACTCTGTCATCCAGGCTGAAGTGCAGTGATGCAATCATAGCTCACTACAGCCTTGAACTTCCGGGCTCAAGTGATCCTCCCGCCTCAGCCTCCTGAGTAGCTAGGAGTACAAGTGTATGCCACTATGCCGGGCTAGTTTTTTTTTTTTTTTTTTTTTTTTTTTTTGTAGAGGCAGGATCTTGCTATATTACCCAGACTGATCTCGAACTCCTGGGCTCAAGTGATCCTCCCACCTTGGCCTCCCAAAGTGGTGGGATTATAGACATGAGCCACTGCACCTGGCCCCAAGGATTCCTTCTTACAACCACAGTATATGATCTTCTTTTCTTATTGAGAACTTTCACCTTTTCACTTAAGAAAGCACTTTATGGCTTCTCTATGGTGTATCCAAATTGCCAGTGCCACTCCTCTTGTGCTTTAAGGCCATGGAAGTAAAGTAAGGGTCACTTGACCACAAGCACTGTGATTCCAAGACAGTGAATTTGATCACAGAGATGGCTACTAAGTGACCTGCAGGCGGGGATGCTGGCAAAGAGAAAAGTCGCATCCAGGGCAGGACAGGGTGGGATGGCCCCAGATTTCATCATGCTACTTGGAAGGGCATGAAATTTAGAACTTAGGAATTGTTTCTGGAATTTTCCATGGAATATTTTTGAACCAACGTTGACCAAGGGTAACTGAAACTGCAGAAAGCAAAATCACAGATAAGGGGGTGATGTGGTTTGGGTGTGTCCCCATCCAAATCTCATATTGAACTGTAGTTCCCATAATCCCCATATGTTATGGGAGGGACCTGGAGGGAAGTAACTGAATCATGGGGGCGGTTACCCTCATGCTGTACTCATGACAGGGAATGAGTTCTCATGAAATCTGACGATTTTATAAAGGGCTTTTACCCCCCTCACTCTCACTCTTCTCTCTCCTGCCACCCTGTGAAGAAGGATGTGTTTGCTTCCCCTTCTGCCATGAGTGTAAGTTTCCTAAGGCTTCTTCAACTATGCAGAACTGTGAGTCAATTAAACCTCTTCCTTTAAAAATTACCCGGTCTAACGTACATCCTTATAGCAGCATGAGAACGGACTAATACGGGGCGGAGGCTACCATATTTGCATTTTTGTAAATATTTATAAATAGGAAAATGTATATATGAATATACCAAGGCATGGCGTTTTTGCTTAGTGATTCATTCGAATGTTCTACATTAAAAATGTGGTTTCAGGCCAGGCACGGTGGCTCACGCCTGTAATCTAAGCACTTTGGGAGGTCGAGGCGGGAGGATCACAAGGTCAGGAGTTTGAGACCAGCCTGACCAACATGGTGAAACCCCATCTCTACTAAAAATACAAAAATTAGCCATACGTGGTGGCACATGCCTGTAATCCCAGCTACTCAGGAGGCTGAGGCAGGAGAATTGCGTGAACCTGGGAGGCGGAGGTTGCAGTGAGCCGAGATTGTGCCACTGCACTCCAGCCTGAGCGACAGAGCTAGACTCTGTCTCAACAAAAAAAAAAAAAAAGGTTTCGCAAAAAGAACTTTTTAAAAACTTCATTTGGAAACCAAAATAAGCACTCTGCTTTCACTGGTTCTTTCTTCAGTTTTCTTAAAATGTTAATAAATACCCCTAAAGTAGTGAAGAACAACTATCCCCCTGCCCTCCCAAAAAAAGAAACACTAAAGGAAAAAACTATGGGAATTTCTTATATTAACTGAATCCCCAGCCTTCTCTGGGAAGGTACTATATGAGCTGGAACACTGAGAGAACACAGCTACGGAAATAAAGAAGTCCCTATTTCCCCGGGGCACTGTGAGTTTAAGCCAGGAACAGAAGCGCACTAAACAAAACAGAAACTGTAAAGGTGACATCCCAATTCAGTCCTCGACTCCAACCAGGTTTTCTCCTAAGGCTGGGAAAGCATGACAGGCCACTAACTTACTCAAAGCATCTACAAAGAGCCACCATCCAGGGCAGACTGGGCATAGGCTGCAGCAATGGGGTACAAGAGGGCTGAAGTGGGTACCTCCCGGCAGCGCTTTCACCCAGGAGATGAAAAACCAGATTCCGTGGGCCATGTCACTTCTCACAGGAACCTGGCTTCGTGGAACTCTGAATGATGGTGATGCTGGGGGCAGGGGGCAGAGGCTCCAGAGAAAGGGGTGCTGATATGTACAAGGCTACAGGTAAGGCAGTCAGAAAAGAGATGATTAAGCCATGAAAGAAGCAAAAAAGAAAAAAACTTGTTACTAAGTACACTGATGCTATAAAATAAAAGGAGTCCTTTAAGGAACTAGAGACAAAAGAGTTCCTAATTATTGATTTGCAATATTCTTTAAGCAAAGAAATGTATGATTTTTAAAAAATTAATTCATTGACCCATTACACTGGTGAATTTTGGCTCCAAAGGTGTTCAGGTTGGTAATCAATCTATGACTTATAAAGAAAAAGACCTTGAGACATTATCAAATTACTCTTATTGAGAGTCCAAGAGACTGTAGTTTAGTGAAAAGCAACAGATTTACAGTCAGATAGACTTAAAAGCTAAGTTTGAATTTGAGTTATGGCCTGGATAACTTATTAAAACTGATAAGCCACAATCTCTTCATTTGTTATTGTAATGAGTCAACCAGGGAAAATATATAAGGCTGGGCACGGTGGCTCACGCTTGTAGACCCAGCACTTTGGGAGGCCAAAGGAGGGCAGATCACTTGAGGTCAGGAGTTCAAGACCATCCTGGCCAACATGGCAAAAATCCATTTCTACTAAAAATACAAAAATTAGCCGGGCATGGTGGCAGGCGCCTGTAATCCCAGCTACTTGGGAGGCTGAGGCAGGAGAATCTCCTGAACCCAGGAGGTGGAGGTTGCAGTGAGCCAAGATCACGCCACTGCACTCCAGCCTGGGTAACAGAGCGATACTCTGTCTCAAAAAAAAAAAGAAAAATACATAAGCATATGCCAAGAGGTCAAAAAATTAGTTACCATTTAAAAATGTTGGGCCCTATATAGCAGACCAAAACTAAAAACTCTACAGCCAAAGTCCTCTCAATGAGAAGTAGAAAAAGAAAAGCCTTCACATATTCTTAATGCATATAAAATAAAGACAATTTGAAATAAATTTGTCAATGGGAATTAAGAGCTATTGGAATCCATTCTGCAAATCTTTAGTAAGTTACAAACACATGCAAGGTACCAGGTATTGCAAGGATTGGAGACTGAAAGTGCTGTCTCCATGCACACAATCTACCTGTGAGTAGACAGGCAGACACGATGTGTTCTGCAAACATGTTCTGAGGTGTGTCTTAGTTCAGCCTGCTATTACAGAATACGATAGACTGATTACTTAAAGAAAAGACATTTATTTCTTACAGTTCTGGAGGCTGGAAGTCCACCAAGATCAGGGTGCCAGCAGGGTCAGGTTTTTGGTGAGGGCCTCATTCTTGGCAGAGCAACAAAGCACTGGACTCTATCTCTTTATAAGCATACACTGATCTGATTCATAGGGACTCCACCCTTGTAAGCTATTTACCCCCCAAAGGTGCCACCTCCAGACACCATCACGTTGGGGATTTAGGCTTCAACATATGAATTGGCAGGGAGATACAATTCAGTCCCAGCAACGTGCCAGCATTGTTCACTATGTCCTTCCCTGAAAACTCCCTTTGCCCACAGGTCTCACCAAAGGTGTGGCCCTCAGTGGCCATGTTGTACCACACAATTCTCTTCTACCCCTCCCTTTCCCTTCTCCATCACAGTGGACTGGATCATGCCTGGATAATCCCTTTCTTGGCCAGAAACCAGTGGGATCCTTTCTGGAGAATCTGAACTAAGGAACAGATGCTTGGGGCAGTCTAGTTGACAGAGACTGAGACAGAAAGGGAGAGAGGTTAGAAAGACAGATGGACCTTGGGTACTTGACTTTCTATAATGTTTAATTCTAATAAAGTCCATCCATACTTTATTTTCAGATAACCTATTGTATATTTAAATAAAACCTCCTTAAAATATTTATTTATTTATTTATTTATTTATTTATTTATTTATTTATTGAGACAGAGTCTCACTGTCGCCCAGGCTCACTGGAGTACAGTGGCACAATCTCAGCTCACTGCAGTATGTGCTTATAAAGTGATCTCCATCTCCCGGGTTCAAGCAATTCTGCCTCAGCCTCCCGATTAGCTGGGATTACAGGTGCCCGCCATCGTGCCAGACTAATTTTTGTATTTTCAGTAGAGATGGGGTTTCACCATGTAGCCCAGGCCGCTCTCGAACTACTGACCTCAGGTGATCCACCCGCCTCGGCCTCCCAAAGTGCTGGGATTACAGGCGTGAGCCACTGCGCCCAGCAAAATAAAACCTTTTACTCTAGCTGGTTGGTAGATGCTACACACACATTAAGCAACAGACGCAAAGACCCACATCTCCCATTGTGATTGTGGACAAGGAACTCACCTCTAGTAGCCACAGCTTGGGGCAGGAGAATGAGGGTCTGCCCGAGCAGAGGGCTGGGGAGATAAGGTGAGAGCAACTGGGAAAGATGTCACGGGAAAGATACACTCACTAAGAGCTACAGGGCTTCCGGCAGGGGTCAGCGCCTTTGGTCATAGTGGCTGCGGAAGGCTTCATGAAAGAAAGGACATTTGGGCTGACCTTGAACTTAGAGAAGAGGAGAAGAAAGATCAGGAGACACTCTCAGAAGCAGAGGAAGCCATGACCCACAGAAAGGCATGGGCAGTAACAAATTCCTCTTGGTGAACAATGATGTCTGACACTGAATTCAAAGTTGTTTTCTGCGCTACTCTAATCAGACCTCCCTCCCTCCCCATTAGCCACAAACGCTTCAGCAAATGCTGTGCACAATAGCTGGATTTTAGTGATTCCTGGGAGGAGGGTGGTGAGAGACACAGAACTGAAGATAACCGTGTTCCACCCAAGGTCAAATGTTGAAGAAAAAGAGCACCCTAAGGACACACAGGCACAAGGAGCCCGGTGATGGGGCAAGTTGGCTGCAGTGTGGGTGTGCCTGAGGACCATGAAAACTTAAGACCCCAAGAAACCCCCATGAACATGTATCAGCTCAGGCCATTTGGTTTAGATAGTAAAGGAAAGGTGCCAGGTGCAGTGGCTCACACCTGTAATCCCAGCACTTTGGGAGGCTGAGGTGGGGAGATTGTTTGAGATCGCTTGAGATCAGGAGTTCGAGACCAGCCGGCCAACGTGGTGAAACCCCGTCTCTACTAAAAATACAAAAATTAGCTAGGCATGGTAGTGTGCGTCTATAATCCTGCCTACTTGGGAGGCTGAGGCAGGAGAATTGCTTGAACCTGGGAGGTGGACGTTGCAGTGAGCAAAGATGACGACACTGCACTCCAGCCTGGGCAACAGAGTAAGACTCCATTGCAAAAAATAAAAAATGAAGGACAGGCGATCCCAGCATGTGAAAGGACATGGAAACCCTTTGGTAATAGAACAACAGGGAAAAAATGCCAGAAGCTTCTAGACTGAAAACAAGTTAAAACAGACAAAAAGAATAAGATTACCTACAAAAGACAGAGAAGCAGAGAAAACAGCATCTGGCCAGGCACAGTGGCTCACACCTGTAGTCCCAGCACTTTGGGGAACCGAGTCAGGTGGATCACCTGAGGTCAAGGTCAGGAGTTCGAGACCAGCCTGGCCTGGGTGACAGAGCGAGACTCTGCCTCAAAAATCAAAAAAAAAAAACAAAGAAAACAACATCTGTACCAGTAAATACTGGAAGATATTAAAACAACGTTTATGGAGTTTCAAGGAAAACGATTGTTATCATAGAGTCACATGCACACCCAGGCTATGCATTATGTGGGAGGGGAAAAGAATGGCATTTTCAGACACGCAAGAACTCAAAATATATCATCCACTCACTCTAAGAAAAAAAATCATGTGAGAATGCTATTAAAGAAGAAAAAGACAGGATGTGTTTTATTTTTTACTTTTATTTTTTTGAGACAGAGTCTTGCTCTGTCGCCCAGGCTGGAGTGCAATGGTGCAATCTCGACTCACTGCAACCTCCACCTCCTGGGTTCAAGTGATTCTCCTGCCTGCCTCAGCCTCCCGAGTAGCTGAGATTACATACGCCCGCCACCACACCTGGCTAATTTTTTTTTGTATTTTTAGTAGAGATGGGGTTTCACCATGTTGTCCAGGCTGGTCTCGAACTCCTGACCTCAGGTGATCCGCCCACCCCGGCCTCCCAAAGTGCTGGGATTACAGGTGCGAGCCACCACACCTGGCCGGGAGGATGTGTTTTATAAAGAACGATGGAAACCCATAAAAACAATAAAGCTGTCAGGAAAGTCTAAAATGTTTTTGTTAACAGGAATGTGAAACATGTAATAGTTAAGAAAAAAGTCTCTAGTGACACAAGGGCAAAAATAAAAGAATTACAATTCCAGGTTATTTCAATTAAACCTAGGAAATGAAAAGAAGTCAAAATATCCTACATGATCTTTCTTGTGAGATGGTAGAATATTTTAAATAGTGGTTAATTTTTTGATATGGATAAAGAAATATAGATGAAAACATACTTGTTCAAAATGTACAGATCGCCAGGCACGGTGGCTCATGCCTGTAGTCCCAACACTTTGGGAGACGGAGGTGGGTGAACTGCCTGAGTTCGGGAGTTTGAGACCAGCCTAGACAACATAGTGAGACCCTGTCTCTACAAAAATACAAAAATTAGCCAGGTGTGGTGGCATGTGCCTGTAGTCCTAGCTACTTGAGAGGCTGAGGTGGGAGGATCACTTGAGTCCAGGAGGTCAAGGCTGTAGTGAGCTGAGATTGTGCCACTGCACTCCAGCCCAGATGACAGAGTGAGACCTTGTCTCAAAAAAAAAAAAAAAAAAAAGTGTACAGATAATCCACAGAAGAAAAAAAGAACGAAAACCAGACATATTCTACCAAAGACAGGAAATAAAATACAGAAATTTTTGAGTACCAAGAAAGCTTATAAACAAAATTCAAAGACTGAATATGATCTGAGCTATCCAGTATGATAGCCACTAGTCACATGGAGCTATTTAAATTTAAATTAATTCAAATAAAATAAAAACATTCAGCTCAGTCACACTTGTCACATGCAAGTGCTCCATGTGTTGATGACTGCCCAACTGGATTACTATCACCCCAGAAAGTTCCAGCACACAACAATAAGAGTCAGCGAAACATACATGGTAACAAATGCACCCAGGTACAATAAGATCCCAGCGATGTTAAACACACACACATATTAAAAAGTGAGTTCATTAAACTATCAGTGGTGACAGCTCTGGGAAATAAGGTGACCAGGGGCTTTCACTCTACCTTATATACCTTATTGTTTGATATATATATATTTTATTTATATATATATTTGATTTATATATCTCTATGTATTTGATATTATATATCTGTATTTGATATTTATATCTCTATATATTTGATATTTATATATCTATATATTTGATATCTTTTGATATTTATATATGTGATATATATAAATATATACATATAAGAGAGAGAGATATATATATGTATATTTTTAGACAGAGTCTCATTCTGTTGCCCAGGCTGGAGTACAGTAGTGCGATCACAGCTCTCTGGGCCGAAGCAATTCTCCCATCTCAGCCTCCCAAGTAGCTGGAACTATACGCATGCACCACCATGTCTAGCTCATTTTTTATTTCATCGAGATAGGGTCTTGCTATGTTGCCCAGGTTGATCTTGAATTCTTGGCCTCAAGCGATCCTCCACCTTGGCTTCCCAAAGCACTGGGATGACAGGCATGAGCCACCACACCTGGCCCTATTGTTTGATTTTTGAATAAGCGTATTTTTAAAAAGTCATTAACATGTTTTCAAAGGAAACAACAATCAATTTCTTGAACTTGGAGTAGAACTTGGTTCTGTTAAAATAAAGTGATTTTAACTAGTATAGATGTATAACGTACATTTGCACTAACAAACAAAGATGGCAAAGTATGTGTCCTATATTTAGACAACCCTGGAAAAAATTTGTTCTGGGCCAAAGGGTGACATCACCCATTCAGATGCAAGTCTTAGCAGATACTCGATCATTTCAAACAGTAGTTCTTGGTTTGAGGAGGTCCCTCAGGCAAAGACTGTCGTTAATCTATTTTTCCATTTCGATTTATACAGTTGATAACAGATCAAATTTCAGAAAGGGCAGCTTTGAGTTATCCCTAAATTTTCCGTAAGAAAAACTTATTGCAAGTCATAATGTTTCTGCGTTTTCCCACTGATACCACACAGCTGACAAAGGGGAAGTTCCCAACTCAATTTCAACAATAGACAGATAAAGTCAGATACAACAACATAGTGCCCAAAGAAGAACTTCCTTTTTTTTCCCCCTAAATTGGGGATGGTAGAAGACAGATTATGTTCTTTGTTAAAAGAATTCCAAAGTTTTCATCTTTGTCCAATACCAGATCTTCAATCTTTCTAAGAAAAAGAACTCTTAAAAACGTCTTAGGCCGGGCACGGTGGCTCACGCCTGTAATCCCAGCACTTTGGGAGGCCGAGGCGGGCGGATCACAAGGTCAGGAGATGGAGACCATCCTGGCTAACATGGTGAAACCCCGTCTCTACTAAAAATACAAAAAAATTAGCCGGGCGTGGTGGCGGGCGCCTACTGTAGTCCCAGCTACTCCGGAAGCTGAGGCAAGAGAATGGCGTGAACCTGGGAGGCAGAGCTTGCAGTGAGCCGAGATCGCGCCACTGCACTTCAGCCTGGGGGACAGAGCGAGAATTGGTCTCAAAAAAAAAAAAAAAAAAAAAAAAGGTCTTAACCCTATTTCATGTCTACCCCAGGGACTAATTTAGTCATGTATCTGCCCACAAAAACATACTCACCTATGTTTATTTTGGTTCCTATATAAATCTTCTTAGTAGCTGCTTCCAGTGAATATTGAGGGAAAAGCTCTCTTAACGGAAAGCTATGAGAAACATCTATTTTTCTAGGAAGTATATGCGCTCTGTAAGTCAATGTTGGTTAAGCAAGGGGACAGATTTGGTTTTGTTACCAAAGTTCAACACGAATTTTATTTGACTCTGTCTCCAACAATGGACCATAACATTAGCTCAGTACGAGATCATGACCAATATCAAATGTATTTCATAACTGGAGAAGCCGGACATCAAAAGGACAGCGAGAAGACAGTGGGTTCTAAATAATTCTTCAACAATTTGGCCTGTCCTCAATGTCCCCAAAGCCCTTCAGAAGAAAGTAACAGAAGGCAAAAACACAGCAAAATGAGGGAAGTATTAAAGATCCTTGAGCATCTTAACCTCAGATCCAACAGTGAAAGCTCCTAGGAAATTCATCTTCCAGGCCGGGCACCATGGCCTGTAATCCCAGCACTTTGGGAGGCCGAGGCCGGGGGATCACCTGAGGTCAGGAGTTCAAGACCAGCCTGACCAACATGGTAAAACCCCATCTCTACTAAAAATACAAAATTAGCCAGGTATGGTGGCGCACGCCTGTAATCCCAGCACTTTGGGATGCAGAGGCGGGGATCACCTCAGGTCAGGAGTTTGAGACCAGCCTAACCAACACGGTAAAATCCCGTCTCTATTAAAAATACAAAATTAGCTGGGCGTGGTGATGCACGCCTGTAATCCCAGCTACTTGGGAGGCTGAGGCAGGAGAATTGCTTGAACCCGGGAGGCGGAGGTTGCAGTGCACCAAGATTGTACTATTGCACTCCAGCCTGGGTGACAAGAGCAAAACTCCATCTCAAAAAAAAAAAAAATCATCCTCCAGGTCACCTCTTTTGTACCACTACCACCCATAGCAGAACAGAAATCTTCAGTAATCTGGACTATTTCTAATAATTCATATAGGAAGCTGGACTGAGGTTAATTTTTATCTATGTAGAAAGTCTTTCCAGGCTCCTTCAAGCTCTTTATAAAGACCTACTCCCTAATTCTAATTGCAAATCACGTGTTAAAGTAAGTTATATAAAGATCTCTTTAGGCAATCCTCCATTAGCCTGGTTCTAATTGCCACACATTGTTTGAAAATAATAAAATTATACTTGTCTGAATATAGTCTCACTAATTAAAACTGACAATCCCTTCTTCCCCCATGTTTTTTGTAATTCATGAAAGTTTTATAGTGGTTTGCCACTTCCACGCTTGGGTGGACCAAAAAGTTAAAGAGTACATTTAACTCTTTACACTGGCTTACACCTGTAATCCCAGCACTTTGGGAGGCCGAGGCAAGCATATCACCTAAGGTCAGAAGTTCGAGACCAGCCTGGCAAACATGGTGAAACCCCATCTCTACTAAAAATACAAAAATTAGCTGGGTGTGGTGCCACGCGCCTGTAATCCCAGCTACTCAGGAGGCTGAGACAGGAGAATTGCTTGAATCCAGGAGGCGGAGGTTGCAGTGAGCCGAGATTGCACCACCGCACTCCAGCCTGGGTGACAGAGAAAGACTGTCTCAAAAAAAAAAAAAAAAAAGGTACATTTTCCATGAAAAACAAGATATAAAGACAGTGAGACTCAAGTATTTTATAATACTTACGCCATTGCTTTTAATTAAACATAAAACATCTGATATTTCATTCATGGACTCTTAGCATTATCTATAAAACGAAATACCCTTTTTAGTCCATGAAGAAAATTCCATGAAAATAAAAGAAAAGCATATGCAGTTTTACATATTTAAATACTTACATTTTGGTGCAAAACAAGACTCTAATTGGGTATTTTCCTTTTATTTGAGGCTTTAGTTTCAACTTAATATGTCTAAAAGGACTAGTAAATACATTATACTGAGTGGTGGGGTAAATGAATTCTTTCAGGCCACAAGGGCACTATTCAGTAAATTACCTCTCTGCACTGGCCGCTGCCTGGTGGCCTCAAATTGACAAACTGCCTTTAAGAGGTGAAACATGTTCTTATTGATTCATCCAAAGGCTCATTATTTGTTATTTATTTAAACTGATGGGAATGAAGAGGCCGAGTATAGAAAAAGAGTCTTTCAAATTTTAACATTTACAAACTTGAGCTACTTAAAGAAAACCTAGGTTTCTACTGCGATATCATCAGTACATGAGCCAAATAAAACACATTTACTCCCCCAAATTTGGCACACATTGTCTAAATTCAAATCCAAACAGGCAATCCAAGGAGAGCAGTCATTTGGAGTTTTCTTAATCTCCTTACATTTAAATAGAGTACAATACATCCATTATGTTAATCTTTTCCCACTAGAAGCTATTAACATGGTATCTGCTCTTGGTTAAAACATTTCAGTCCATGGGGCATCTCTAAATTTTGATTAACCTTTCTAATATATAAAATGTGCTGATATACAAAACTGAAAACTTCCGAAGGCAGCACAGATGCCTCTGGGTGCTACTCTGGGAACTTTAGCTTCTTGAAAGGTGTCGGGGGACAGGCTCAGATCAATGCGCACACAGATGAGGAATTCTTTGTACCAGGGACATTCTCAACAGTGTAGGCAAAGAAGTCCTAATCAAGCCCCCAACCTAGAATATCAATCAAAGGAGGAACAATGAACAGAAATTACAGCAGAGAAGATAAAAGTCCAGGGTCTCTCCAGAAAGAAAACACAGGTACTGAAGCTAATCCATCAGCTTGCATCTGCACCTGGGCCCATTTCTGGCAATAGAACTACCGTTTCAAAAACATATTTGTATTTAGCTATCTATCACAAACACGTTTCTATCCCTGCATAAACAGAGCTCAGGTTCAGATTCCTATGCAATTTCCTTTCCTCTCTTTAAAAAAAATATTCTAGACTCGAACATTCGATACTTGCAGCCGCCACTGAAGTATTCACGGCAAAGATAAAAACAACTTGCAAATGGGAGATGCACATAGTCAGCTTTTCTTTTTCTTGATTTCTTGTTAATATTTTATAATGAATTAGAGGTCAGTCAAAAGTCCCTTTCTATAATAAATCTTAAAGTAGACAAGTAGAATGCAAATGATTTACACTTTCAATGATCAATCATTTCAAGAATCTCTCTATGAACTCAGTAAACCATCTGTGACTCAGGCCTCCCTATCATGTTTTTTAAGCTGACCCACTTCTCCGTCACTCACCATGGTTCGAAAAATCTCACTTCTAAGGGTGTAGCAAGAACCGCTCTGTGCCAGCGCATAGTTTGAATCCAATAGGGTAAAAGGGTAATGTAAACAGCACTTTAAAAGGACACCAGTTTTTATTTAAAATGACCCACTGCCTCTAAAAAGAGAGCATCAACACCGGCCTTCACCTGAAGCAATCCTTTTCTCCAACAGAAGAGCAAATCAAGTCTGCAGGGTTCGGGGGCAAAGGGAAAGGATTAAGAAACCCGATCAAGTGTGAAAATGCGTGGTGCATCGAGTTTTGGAGATCAAATACCAGCTTTGCAAACAGGATACGGCCAGGTCAGCGGGAGCCCGGTTCAGGGGATCGGCCCTGCTCTGAAGAGCTCTAGGGACAGGCGAGGCGGTGCAAAGCCCAGTATCCCCAGCAGGGGCCGGGCCCGGGACCCCCTCGGCGCCAGAACTTTGCGCAGTTGGCCGCCTGCGGCCCCGACACCATCAGGGGCACCTCCACGCCGCTCCACCCACGTCTTTGCCCATTCTTTTCGGGTGGCGGCTGCGGAGAGGGAGTCTGAAGGGACTTAACAAGGATGGCAGGGGGCAGGGGAGGGCGACCTCCTACCCCAGGCTGCGGCCGCCACAAAGGGAAGGGCGTAGCGCCTCTCCTCGGCGCCCACCGGAGCCACCCGCGGGCGAGAGCAACATGCGCCTCCTGGGCCAGGCCGCCGGCGGGGATGGGCGAGGCTGGCCGGGGGCGCGCGGCAAGTGACAGTAGCGTCTCCCCGCCCGGGCCCCAGCCTCCCCGCCCACCCCGGGCCTCGCCTCCCCGCGTACTGCACTCTCCCGCGAGCCGCGCGCCCCGGACCTCACCATGGGCTCCGCGCCACGGAGAAGCCATCGCGGGGCGGAGCGGCCGAAGAACCCCCAGTCCTGGGAGCCACCCCCGAGCGGGAGACCCTGGCGCGCGCGGTCCCCGCCCTGTCGCGCCCGGTGCGCCAGCGCGCCGCCCCTACCCTTTGGCGTGCTCCGTCTCCTCCTCATTGTCCCCGTCTATCCCGCACGTGTCCTGGTCGTCCAGTTCCAGGCTCTGCTGGCTGGCCGCAGACTCGCTGTCCTCCGCCATCGCGGCGGCGCTGGCTGGGGAGGCGGTGCTCGGGGCCGGGCCGGGGCGGCCGCAGCTCCCTCTAGTGCCTCCCGCCGTACTGCTTGGAGTCGGAGCCCGGGCGCTACGCCCCGCCCCGCCCGCGCCCCGCCCCCTCCCCGCCCTCCGTCCCGCCCCCGCCCCGCCCTCCATCCCCGCCCCTCACCGTCCGCGCCCTGCCCGCCGGCCCCGCCCTGCCCCACGGGCTTGAACCCCGCCCACCTCTTCGTCCCTCCCCACCAAGCCCCGCCTCTCCCTGTCCCGCCGGCTTCAATCCAGCTCTCTAACCCCGCCCGCCTCTGAGACCCCTCCCCTCCAGCCCCGCCTTTCCCCACCCTGCCGGCTTCAAACCCGCCCTCTAACCCCGCCCACCGCTGCAGCCCCCCCCTCCCCCGGATGGCCCCGCCCCTCCCCGCCCCGCCAGCTCCAACCCTGCTCACCCTGGCCAGCCCTGCACAGGGCCGAGTCCTGTACATCCAGGCCTGCGCGGTGCCTCTGCCTGGGGCTCGGCTCTCAAAGCTGCAAACGTGCAGACTTGACATCCTGAGTGGCGGCATTTTTGGAACACAGGCCATGCGATTTTACTTCTGGACGAATTAGGGAGCGCTCCCAGCCCGTGCAGGGGTTTTTCCCACTCAGGAGTAGGCACTCAGGGATGGGGCTTTCCAGAAACTCTTCCCGCCCCTCCACATACATGTTAACAATTCCATTTCGCATCTATCTATCCATCTAATACATTATAAAATCAAATTCAAAGTCAAAACAGTATTTCCAGCCCACCACCGCCCTGTCCCAACCAGGCTTGCAGCACTAAAACTCTTGACAGAAATTTTTGAGCTACCCCTGCTTTCCCTGGACACTACTACGGACGGCTCAGACCAGAACAGACATCTTGAGGGACATGGGGACGTGTCCACGATGCTGGGGGATTGGACAGTTTCAGGTAGGCCACCCTGGCTTTCCCAAAGTCAAGGTCATGACCTAGATTTCCAAGCAAACGTGCACGGCCTTCTGTGCTGAAATTGTCCGCTGTCTCTCTCAGAAGAGGGAAGGGAGGCACTCTGTAGTATTGCCAAATAGAAGACCAGTGAAGTTCAGCCTCTCTTATTTGCTACTGCATTCTGTACAGAGCTGTCCTGTCCTTTGCTTTGCTGAGATGATCTTGTTCAAATGTGCTGCTAGGCCACCGGAAGTCTCCGCAGTGGTTTTGCAAAGATAATCATCAGAACCCATTCAGTGAGGAAAATGAGACTTTAAAGAGCCACCTGAATTTTTTGGTGTGGGTCCTTTTTTTGCAGAAGATACTAGGAGCATTTTATGGCTTTTTTCCCCAAGGGAGACTATGTTTTTAAAACGCAATGAGCTAGAAGTATCAAAAGATGAAAACTGCAGAGCGATTTCAAAGCCCGTCAGCTGTTTGGCATTGAGACAACTAAAATTCTGTAAGAAGGGCAAATGGGGTCAAAACACAAAAGGAAATACAATATTGCCTTTAACAACGGCAACTATTTCTGAGGCAAAATGTCACATGTCACCTCTGTGAAACTTTAGGATAAAAGCAAATACAGATGAGTGAGGTTCCTGCAGCTCATCTCTGTGAACATGGATTGTTGGAGAACCCGCAGCCCGCTCGGGTAACCAACAGGAAACTGGCCAGGAGCAAGCCTATCAATCAAATCATCCACTCTAACCTGCCAGAAGGGTTCTCTAAAAGAGTTTTTAAAACTTAAGGCAAAGGAAACTCAGCAGTCATATATTTATCTGAATTTTCAAGAAGTTTTGACTAAGAACTGCTCTAAAAAAGAAAAAGAAAACAAATAATCCTGGAAAAATAAAATGAGGGCATCAAAAACCAGTGAAACACTAGAAAACAATGACAAACAGGGAACATCTGTTCCCCAGAATGGAAACAAGTTGGTACAGTACTGGATTGAAGTACATCGGTACAGTACTTGATTGAAGTATTATATAATACAAATGTTTTACAGCATTAATCTTTGGAAGGAAGGAAAAGTTTACAGATGACCCTGGGGCTTCCTAAATCCTACTGTCCTGTATAGAAACACTATGTTTCTAAACATTTTTACTTATTTCCCTGGCTTAATTTCAGAATTTGGAGAATTGGAACCAAGTGGCAACTTCCAGCATCTTAGATCTAAAGTTTATTTGGTGGATGGGAGCACTGTGAAATGGCTGCCAGTGTATTATTTTTTCAAGTTTCAGTTATTTATTAATCCGTGTAATCTCCAATAGATTACATCAACATGATTTCATTCATTTAGAGGAGAACTATTTCCTGGTGAAGTGGAAAATTGTGCGGACGGATTCTGGAAGACCTTCAGTCTAAAGCAGCTTTATAGTGAAACATTTCATTTAGAAATCTGGACCTTCTTTCTTCAGTTTGCCGTGATCCACATTAATTGAGTAGAACTTGAATTGATCATCGGGACCCAGTTTGTTCCAGGGATCTAGGTGATTCTTTCAGTCCCAACTAACATCTGGATTGAAAAATGCCAGACGCAAGAGATACAGTCCTGCTCCAGTACCTCTAGCTCCAATAAATACTAAGAGGGAGATCAAGTTTGGATGCTTCTTGGCCTGACCGATGATCTGGTGGAGCGTGTTTGCAAGCAGAGGCCTCCAATTGGAAAGCAGAGAACCAGCCTAGCCACCAGGCCCTGGGCTAAGTAGTATCTTGCCAGTGTATTTTAAAAGGCCTTTGGGAATTTTCTATTCTGCCTGGCCCACTCCTACTACAGATGTAAGATTATAGTTGTACAATTGGTCTTCTTTCATTTAAATTGTTTTAACTTCTTTTTTAATTTTGGAAAAATACATACAACATAAAACGTACTATCCTAACCATTTTTTTTTTTGAGACGGAGCTTCACTCTTGTTGCCCAGGCTAGAGTGCAATGGCACAATCTCAGCTCACTGCAACCTCCACCTCCTGGGTTCAAGCGATTCTCCTGTCTCAGCTCTGCAAGTAGCTGGGATTACAGGCGCCTGCCACCATGCTGGGCTAATTTTTGTATTTTTAGTAGAGACGGGGTTTTGCCATATTGGCCAGGCTGGTCTTAAACTCCTGACCTCAAGTGATTCGCCCGCCTCAGCCTCCCAAAGTGCTGGGATTACAGGCGTGAGCCACTGCGCCCGGCCTGGAGTGTTTTATTAAGCAGTAATAACTAACCAACTTACAGAAAAACAAAGACCAAAAGAAATCCTTAGGCCGGGGCGCGGTGGCTCACGCCTGTAATCCCAGCACTTTGGGAGGCCGAGGCGGGCGCATCAGGAGGTCAGGAGATTGAGACCATCCTGGCTAACACGGTAAAACCCTGTCTCTACTAAAAACACAAAAAATTAGCCGGGTGTGGTGGCGGGTGCCTGTAGTCCCAGCTACTCAGGAGGCTGAGGCAGAATGGTGTGAACTCAGGAGGTGGAGCTTGCAGTGAGCCGAGATGGCGCCACTGCACCCCAGCCTGGGTGACAGAGCAAGACTCTGTCTCAAAAAAAAAAAAAAAAGAAAAAAAGAAAAAAAAATCTTCAAGACACTCCTTTTTTTACTATCACGATCACTATCTGTATATCTGGGTATGTCTGAAAAAGACTTATGCCAAACCATTAGTTTGCACTTTCCATTCTGGGTTCACAAAAGCAAAGCCCATTACTTTTGCAGTACACTAGCTATTCTTGCTAGCTGGTTTGCTTTAGAGTCTGGCTGGATTTTATTTTATTTTTTAAGTGACTCCGTTTCTTTTTAATTTTTGAGGAACCCGGTAACTACCCTGCACCATTTGCAACTGTGCGTTGGAGAAGCTTTTCTCGTGGTCACTGTGAGGGTAATTTGCACCTCCTATTGCTTGGTATTCTGCTAAAAGGTTTTCATACTTGTTCAAACCAGCAGGTTGGTGCCACAGTGAGTATTGCAGATCAGCTGCATTTCAGAACTTCACAGTTGGTGAGTCTGTGTCTTGTCCCTGTAGGACAAGTTGGGGCTTGCGGGTGATGCCAAGGAAAATTCTAGAGGAAGCCGAACAATGCCACAGCAGATGGAAGTATGTGTTCATTTAGGAGGTGGAAGGTGCCTCCATTCTATAAATAGGGTCACCTTGAAACTGCACTGCTCGCCAAACTCCTTAAATGTGTTCAGGTTTTCCCCACGAGTATATCACTGGATAGTTTATTGCCAAACTTCGTTAGTTATTTTATTGATAAGGATGATATATTACAGAAGTACACTGTTTCATCAGACATTTTTACTCGAAGTAGAAATACTAAAGGAGGCAAAAGGATCTGTTCTAGCCTGTCCACAATTAGAGCTTCTGGCCCTTTCAGGAAGAAAGGATGGAGGAGAAAGTAACTGATGAAGAAAGTGAGGGCAGTAGGTAAAGAAGAGGAAAGAGATAGAGGAAAATCAGGAAAGGGAGGAGGAAACAAAGAAGGGGAAGAGGTGAGCGCCAACTGTATACACGCCAAGGGCTGCAGCAGCCTCCAGATGCCATGTCTCCCTGCATCTAGGCTCCATCACTCTTTTCAATAGCGCTGCTTGGAAAATTCTTCCATGGCAATCGGAGCATGTTCATCCCCTGACTTAGAAACAATGTGGCTCCCAGTTGCCTTCTGCATCAAGTCAAATCCCCCTAGGTTGGTGTTCAAGTCCCTTCCACACCATAGCCTCACTGTACCTCTGGTCTTAGCTCTGACCTGAGCCTCTCCAGGCCCTCCATATGCCCCGGGCTCCCTTCCTCGTCTCTGGAGGCACCAGGCCCTTGAATGCCCTTTCCTTACTACCTGCCATCACCAAGGACACAGCTCCCATGTTGCCTCCCCTGCCGAGGGTTTATATGTTTGCCATCATCCCAGCACTAGCCCAGCAGCTCCTGAAGAATCATATGTCATGTGCTTCTCTCTGTATCTCCATCACCCAAACAGTGCCTGTAACAAAGAGGACACTTCATAAGAGCTATAGAACGAATGAATGAATCTATGACACCCCTTTTTTCCCTGTTTGCCAGCCCAATATCTTTCTAAAGCTATTTTTAAATTTAATTTTATTTTTATTATTTGAGATGGGGTCTCACTCTGTTACCCAGGCTGGAGTGCAGTGGCGCGATCTCAGCTCACTGCAATCTCTGGTCCCAGGTTCAAGCAGTTCTCCCACCTTACCCTCCTGAGTATGTGGGACTATAGGCATGTGCCACCACACCTGGCTAATTTTTGTATTTTTTGGTAGAGACAGGGTTTTACCATGTTGACCAGGCTGGTCTCAAACTCCTGACCTCAAGTGATCTGCCTGCCTCGGCCTCCCAAAGTGCTGGGATTACAGGCATGAGCCATGGAGCCCAGCCTTAGCTGTTTTTGTTTTTTTTTTTAATTAAAATTATATCTCTTTTGAGACAGGGTCTTGCTCTGTTGCCCAGGCTAGAGTTTAGTGGCAGAATCACAGCTTACTGCAGCCTCGAACTCCTGGGCCCAAGAAATCTTTCCGCCTCAACCTAAAGTTGCTTTTAGTGGGCACCTAATAATATAGCCCATGGAATTTATGGGCTGTGGTGTGATATTTCCATATATACATACAATGTATAATGATCAAATCAGAGTAATTAGCCAAAAAAATCACCGCAAACATTTGTCCTTTCTTTGCATTGGAAACATTCAAAACCTTCTCTTCTAGCTATTTGAAAATATACAATAAATTGTTAACTATTATATGCCTATAGTGCTATAGAACACCAGAATTTATTCCCCCTATCCAACTACAATTGCGTATTCATTAACCAACCTCTCTAGTCCCCCTCCCCACTTCCCTTCCTAGCTCTAGTAACCACTGCTCTACTCTTGACCTTTATGAGATCAAGTTTTTTAGCTTCCACATGAGTAAGAACATGAAGAATTTCTCCTCCTGTGCCTGCTTTATTTCACTTAACATGATATCCTCCAGGACATTTTTTTTTTTTTTTTTGAGACAGGGTCTCACTCTGTCACCCAGGCTGGCATGCAGTGGCGTGATCATGGCTCACTGCAGTCTCTACGTCCTGTGCTCGAGCGATCCTTCTGCCTCAGCCTCCGGAGCAGCTGAAACTACAGGCATGCACCACCACATCCAGCTAATTTTAAAAATTATTAATACTTTATAGAGACAGGGTCTATGTTGCTCAGGCTGGTCTGAAACTCCTGGGTTCAAGCAATCCTCCCACCTTGGCTCCCAAAGTGCTAGAATTATAGGTGTGAGGCACTGCACCTGGCTCAGGACCTTTTAATAGTCTAGTTGCAGAAGTATTCAGACGCAATTTCTCCTTACCATAGATTTTCATAAAAACTCAAAGTAAAGCCATAGGAAGGAGAGATAGTTTTACTTGTTTCTTCTGAAAACAGAGATTTCTTCCAGGAATTATATGTGAGCACACAGTTGTTCACACTCCTTCAACAACAAAATATGTGGCAGTTAAAGAGAGAAGCAAACCTGACTAAAAAGCAAAAAAAAGCCAGGTGCAGTGGCTCACGCCTATCATCCCAGCACACTGGGAGGCTAAGGCAGGAGGATTGCTTGAACCCAGGTGTTTGAGACCAGCTTGGGCAATGTGGTGAGACCTCACCTCTACAAAAAATAAAAATAAAAAATTTGCTGGGTGTGGTGGTGCATGCCTGTAGTCCCAGCTACTAGGGAGGATGAGGACAGGAGAATCACTTGAACCCGGGAGGCGCAGGTTACAGTGAGCCGATATCGCGCCACTGCACTGCAGCCTGGGCGACAGAGTGAGACTCCGTCTCCAAAAAAAAAAAAAGGCTTTTATCCAAAAGTCAGGCAATAAGAAATGCTGGTGAGGATGTGGAGAAAAGGGAACACTTGTACACTGTTGGTGGAAATGTAAATTAGTATAGCCACTATGGAGAACAGTTTGGAAGTTCCTCAAAAAACTAAAAATAGACCCACTATGCGATCCAGCAATTCCACTGCTGAGTATATACCCCAAAGAAAGGAAATCAGTATATCAAAGAGATAGCGGCACTCCCATGTTTATTGCAACACAATAGCCAAGATTTCGAAGTAAACTAAGTGCCCATCAACCGATGAATGGATAAAGAAAATGTGGTGTATATACATGATGGAGTACTATTCAGCCAGAAAAAAGAATGAGATCCAGTCATTTGCAATAACGTGGATGGAACTAGAGGTCATTATGTTAAGTGAAATATGCCAGGCACAGAAAGACAAACTTCGCATGTTCTCATCTATTTGTGGGATCTAAAAATTAAAACAATTGGACTCATGGAGACAGAGAGTAGAAGGATGGTTACCAGAGACTGGGAAGGGTGGGAGGAGTGGGGGGAAAGAGGGGATGGTTAATGGATACAAAATATAGTCAGAAGGAATAAGACTAGTATTTACTAGCACAACAGGTGACTACAGTCAATAATTTAATTGTACATTTAAAAATACCTAAAAGAGTATAATTTGATTGTAACCTAAAGGATAAATGCTTGAGGAGATGGGTACCCCTTTTAGGCTGATGTGATTATTACACGTTGTATGTCTGTATCAAAATATCTCATGTAACCCATAAATATATGTACCTACTATGTGCCCACAGAAATTAAAAATTAAAGGAAATAAAGAAAATTTTCCTCATAAAATATTAAGGGAAAAATCCAAAAAATGTAAAAAAATCAACCACGCAAACCCTAAACTCATTAATGAAAAAATAAACTACTACTTTGCCTGAACTTGATCAATTCAGGTTAACAAATGTTCAGGAGTGCTGAGCTGCAAATCCACACTTCACTAGGTTCAGCTTCCTAAAGGTCAAAGTTCCAGCAGGAAGCTCTCCCTAGAAACCAAGCTTCAGGAATAAAAAGCCAGAAGAAGGGAAACTGTAATTTGGGAAGGGTAGTTCCATCTGATCTACAGCCAAACCAGCCACTTGCAAAATCTAGAACAAGCGGCAGTTCTCTGGTCTCAGGTCACAGCAAAAAATCCTTGCAAAACTGGAACTATTTGCTAAACTTGGCATTGCTCTCACTGAAAGATAAGTGAAACAAACAAAAAAAGGTGATTTTTATATCTAGTTCTTCCATTTTTAACAATAATAACTACTGTTTAATAAAGTCCCCTGGTATATTAGACATCTGTTTTACACATATTATTTTAAAAATTCTCCCTCTTAATATATATTATTTAATTATTATTATTATTATTTTTGAGACAGAGTCTCACTCTGTAGCTCAGGCTGGAGTGCAGTGGCAGGATTTCGACTCACTGCAACCTCTCCCTCCCAGCTTCAAGCGATTCTCCTGCCTCAGCCTCCCAAGCAGCTGAATCACAGGCGCATACCACTACGCCCAGCTAATTTTTGTATTTTTAGTGGAGACAGGGTTTCCCCATGTTGGCCAGGTTGGTCTCGAATTCCTAACCTCAAATGATCTGCCCGCCTCAGCTTCCCAAAATATTGGGATTACAGGTGTGGGCCACCGTGCCTGGCCTTATTTATTATTTTAATTAATTTTTTTTTTAAGACAGCGTGTCACTTGCTGCACAGTCTAGAACATAGTGGCATGATTACGGCCCACTGCAGCCTTGACCTCCCAGGCTCAAGTGATCCTCCCACCTCAACTCCCCAGTAGCTGGGACTACAGGCACGCACCACCATGCCTGGCTAATTTTTTTATTTTTAATTTTTTGTAAATGGGGGTCTTACTACGTTGCCCAGGCTGGTCTCAAACTCCTGGGCTCAAGCAATCCTCCCATCTTGGTGTCCCAAAGTGTTGGGATTACAGGCATGAGCCACCACACCTGGCATCTTAATAGATTTTAAAGTGCATACACATTACAGTGTTATTAACTATAAGCACAGTCTTGTACAGCAGGTCTTTAGCACTTACTCATCTTGCATAATAGAAACCTTAAACCTTGATTTTTCATCCCTAAGTGGTCTGAAAAGTTTACTCTTCTCATTTTTCAAGGCGAAAACAGCACGAGAGAGGTTAAATAATTTATCCAAACTTACTAAACAAATGCCTTAAACAAAATAGAAACCCAGGTCTGTGTATCCCTAAAGCCTACAGGCTTCTCTTATTTTGCTCAGTACTTTTTTTTTTTTTTTTTTTTTGAGATAGGTTCTTGCTCTGTTGCCCAGGCTGGAGTGCAGTGGTGTAATAATAGCTCACTGTAACCTTGAACTCCTGGGCTTAAGCCATCCTCCCACCTTAGCCTTCCCAGTAGCTAGGACTACAGGTAAGCAGCTAATTAAACAAAAAATTTTTTTTGTAGGCATGGAGTCTCGCTATGTTGTCCAGGCTGGTCACAGACTCCTGGCCTCAAGCAATCCTCCAGCCTTGGCCTCCCAAAGTGCTGGGGTTATAGGCATGAGCCACTGCATTCGGCCTTGCTCATTACTGTCTAAAATGTCCTAAGAAAATGTTCTTTTTGAGGCCAGGTGCGGTGGCTCACACCTGTAATCCCAGCACTTTGGGAGGCTGAGGCAGGTGGATCACGAGGTGAGGAGTTCAAGACCAGTCTGGCCAAGATGGTAAAACCCCATCTCTACCAAAAATTAAAAAATTAGCAGCTGTGGTGGTGCACGCCTGTAATCCCAGCTACTCGGGAGGCTAAGGCAGAAGAATTGCTTGAACCAAGGAGGCGGAGGTTGCAGTGAGCCGAGATCGCGCCACTGCACTCCAGACTGGGAGACAGGGTGAGACTCTGTCTCAAAAAAACAAATTTTTTTTTAAAAAAAGAAAGAAAATATTGTTTTTGATGTTATTAAAAACTCCTTGCCAATAAGATTATTATTTTGTACAGTATATATAATTATTATATTATAGCTGGGCACAGTGGCTCACACCTGTAATCCCAGCACTTTGGGAGGCTGAGGCAGGTGGATCACCTGAGCTTAGGAGTTCGAGGCTAGCCTGGCCAACATGGTAAAACCCCATCTCTACTAAAAATACAAAAAGTAGCTGGGCATGGCAGTACGCATCCACAATCCCAGCTACTTGGGAGGCTGAGGCAAAAGAATTGCTTGAACCTGGGAGATAGAGGTTACAGTGAGCCGAGATCATGCCATTGTACTCCAGCCTGGGTGACAAGAGCAAAACTCCATCTCAAAAAAAAATTATATTATAAATTATATATTACATTATTGTATGTTACATATATTCTGTAACAATACGATAAATAATTTCATATTATTACTTTAATAATTAAATTGTATATAATTATGCTGTTAAGCTTGTGGGGAGTTACGCCCCTTTCCTAAGATAAAAACAGACACATCTTTGGGGAGTCAGATCCAGACCCTGGGATCCTGACTGCCAGCACCTCGCTGTCTCCACCAGCCCCACGTCCTGTCTGCAGCCCCCACGTTTGTTATCTGGGGCCTGTGGATCTACGGGAGTGGCATTGGCTAACAAAGGCAGTGACAGAAAAAGTGTCCCCCAAGTCCAGTGGCTCTTAATCTTGAATACACAGTGAATTTCATAGTGTTTAGTCTGACTATCTAGAGAAGTTCAAATATATTGAGTTGTCACAGTCCCTTTTAGTGACTTGAGTTTTAAAAGGGGGAAAAAAACAGAAAGAAAAATAAAAGATAGACACAAATTTCCCTCACAGATACTGCTGCTGCTGGTTTGGAGAAGAAGTGCTTCTGGAGAACTGGAACCTGGTCAGCGGATGAGGACACACGACACTGTGAATGAGCAGTTATGGAGTCAGGGCAATGCCCTGGGGGTCTTGGAGGATGTCAGAGATCCCACGTTGACTAATTCTGGACACATATTCTGTTCAAAGAGGGCCTTTCAGCTGGGCACAGTGGCTCACGCCTGTAATCCCAGCACTTTGGGAAGCCGAGGCGGGCAGATCACCTGAGGTCAGGAGTTCGAGAGCAGCCTCGCCAACATGGTGAAACCCCGTCTCCACTGAAAATACAAAAATTAGCCGGGTGTGGTGGCAGGTGCCTGTAATCCCAGCTACTTGGGAGGCTGAGGCAGGAGAATCGCTTGAACCTGGGAGGCGGAGGTTGCTGTGAGCAGAGATCACACCACTGCACTCCAGCCTCGGTGAGAGAGACTCTCTCTCAACTGAAAAAAAAAGAAAAAAGAGGGCCTTTCTCTGGGTGGACAACAGTGTTGTGTAGGATAAGAGTGTTGTGTAGAGACAACGTTCTGCTGCTTGCCGGTGTGTCAGCAACACCTCTGCTGCTAAGTAGCATCACTGGAGGTAAGATTAGGAGGCTTGGCTGGGCGCAGTGGCTCTTGCCTGTAATCCCAGCACTTTGGGAGGCCGAGGCAGGAGGATCACAAGGTCAGGAAATCGAGACCATCCTGGCTAACACGGTGAAACCCCATCTCTACTAAAAAAATACAAAAAATTAGCCGGGCGTGGTGGCGTGCATCTGTAGTCCCAGCTATTTGGGAGGCTGAGGCAGGAGGATGGCGTGAACCCAGGAGGGAGAGCTTGCAGTGAGCCGAGATCGCACCACTGCACTCCAGCCTGGGTGGCAGAGCAAGACTCTGTGTCAAAAAAAAAAAAAAAAAAAAAAGATTAGGAGGCTCAGTTTCACCACAGTTAACAGCACGGCACGAGGTCACTTCTACGAGCCCAACTGCACAAACCTTCACCTCCTGCCTCCGTCTCATCCTGGCCACAAGACAATTCAAAGCAATTTTCTTTTCTTTTTTTTTTTGAGATGTAGTCTCGTTCTGTCCCCCAGACTAGAGTGCAGTGGCATGATCTCGGCTCACTACAGCCTCTGCCTCCCGGGTTCAAGTGATTCTTCTGTCTCAGCCTCCCCAGCAGCCGGGATTACAGGCGCCCACCACCATGTCAGCTTTTGTATTTTTAGTAGAGATGGGGTTTCATCATATTGGCCAGGCTGTTCTTGAACTCCTGACCTCAACTGATCCGCCTACCTCAGCCTCCCAAAGTGCTGGGATTACAGGTGTGAGCCACCGGGCCTGGCCCCCATGAGACAATTCGAGATAAAGTACAATAGCCGGCAATAGATTCTGAAAATAATTCTTCTCTTCCCTCCCTTTCCCTTTCCTTGTCTTCTCTCTTCCATCCTCCCTCCTTCCTCCACCCTGTCACCAGAAAAGCTTGGTATTTGACACTTTTAAGTGTCTAGAATGGTGCATTCATCTGGCCTTTTGACCGAGTGAGTTGGTCTTTCCAACCAGAGCTCTGTCCCATGTTTGAGGTTGAGGAATGTCTAGCTGGGCTTGGGGAGAATGTCGGGAAATGGATGTGCTCCTGCAGTGTTCTGGAAGTGCAAACTGGTGCAACCTTCCTGGAAAACAATTTAGCAACATCTATGAGTAATTCACCCTTTGGCCATACTCTCAAAGGCTCACAAAGATAGACGTGCAAGGACAGTCATTACAACATTGTTTAACAGAATGTCAATGGGACATTTCATGTTGTCTCCAAAATGAGGCTGCAGCCCTAAAGCTGAGAATAAGAGGTGCTAAATCCCCATATTTAAAGGACCACCTATGAGCTGGCAGGAGCAGTTCATTGACCAATAGTCCCCTCTCCTTCTCCCCATCTTACAATAATAGAAGTCCAGGCATTAGAAAATCACTCAGGTTCAAGGTGAGAGCTACTCCTTTCCTTCCCTTGAAGCCACATGTGTGGAGCTTCAAGAGAACCTTAGAGACTCAAGATGCTGGCGAGAAGGGAAAGGACTGACATCTTAGTCCTGATCTAGACACTTGCTAAGATGTAGAAACTCATGGGTCCACATGAGCTCCCATGTTGTTGCAGAACTCAGTGAAAGAGTTCTTGAGAAAGCCAGATCTATTTCTTCAGAAGCCTGGGAATAGATGAGCAAATAGAGACTGGTCCTTGCTTCTTGCCTGGGTAATTTTGGAATGAAAGGCTTGCTGGAGCAATCAGAGTTGTGTGAGTGTCCCAAGGGGCAAGCAGAGACCAGGAAAGGTGGCTGGGCTTGAGTTGTCTTGCTGGTATCCTCCTCAAGAAGGCAGCAGGAAGTCCAGTAGGAAGAAGCGTAGAGTCTATGACCAGGTGTAGGGACTTGCAGAAAAGATTACAAGTCAGAGCACATCATTCAGCCAGGGAACTTTTGGGCCATCCAAAGACTTGTGCAAAAGCTCCATCAGAGAACCAATATTTGGATGCCTGCCATACAGCAAGGCATGGATAACAGCGAAGATTACATCTGCACTGACTCAGTAAAACAAGTTATACTGGTCAGGTGCAGCAGCTCATGCCTATAATCCTAGCACTTCGGGAGGCTAGGAGTTCAAGACCAGCCAGGGCAACATAGCAAGACAATGTCTCTACAAAAAATAAAAAAAATTGGTATGGTGGCATGTGCCTGTAGTTCCAGCTACTTGGGAGGCTAAGGCAGAAGGATCTCTTGAGGCCAGGAGTTGAAGGCTGCAGTGAACCATGATCATGCCACTGCACTCCAGCCTGGGGGATGAGGGGTGACAGAGCAAGGCTCTGTCTCTAAATAAAAAAAAAAGTGGCTGGGTATGGCAGCTCATGCCTGTAATCCCAGCACTTTAGGAGGCTGAGGTAGGTGGATTGTTCGCGCCCAGGAGTTCAAGACCAGCCTGGGCAACATGGCAAAACTCTGGCTCTACAAAAAAAAATTAAAATATTAGTTGGGCATGGTGGCATGCAGCTATAGTTTCAGCTACTCAGGAGGCTGAGGCAGGAGGATTGCTTCAGCCCAGGAGGTTAAGGCTGCAGTGAGCCATGTGTCACTACACTCCAGCCTAGATGAAAGAGTCAGAGCTTGTTTAAAAAAAAAAAAAAGAGAGAGAGAGAGAGACAAAACAGTTATATCATTTTCATGAATCCCTCTTCCCTAACCATCTTGACTCTGGAGGAACCAGAAGCCCTAGAGTATGGGGAGGTCCCATAAGCCATTGGAAACTCCAGAACTGAAGGTGGGTGTGGGCTTGGCACTGGGTGGCAGATTGAAGATTTATGACTGGAGTGAATTTTTAGTACCGGCTATGGTAGATGTGTAAAATTACTACACTCTTGCATCACACCAAGCATGAAAGAGTTTACATTCCAGAGAAAAAGGTTTATCGCTGTCTCTTGGTTTTTCAGACTATCGAAGGCCAAGTGTTCAGATGGTCTTGTTTTGTGGGACAGATAGGACTTCACACCATTGCTGGTGCGAGTTTTCTGGAGGAAGTGGGCTGTGAGATGAATTCTGAATTAAAGGAAGAATTCTTGGATCTTGGATAGAGTCGCAGGCGCCTCTGATGACAAGTTGTAGGAGAAAGAAGGAAACCAAATGTCTTTTTGCATAATTGGCAGGGAAAGGATCCCTAAATGGAACTGGGAGGTGATATAATCAGGGCTAATTTGATAAAGAGTCTCGAAATCAAATGTGACTACATTGACTCTACCGCGGAAGCATCCATTGATTATGTTGTCAAAGATACAGGTGAGAGCAATGGATTTTAATGACAGTGTTTTGAACCATTCGTAAGGAAGGGAGTATGAAGGGAATACTGCCAGTTAATGTGTTTTATTTCAGATGAGAAATAAATCCAGATTATCCTGGGGACTTTCCAGTGGAGGAAAAAAACTAAATCAAAACCAAACCGAAAATCAAGAGTGTAGCTGAGCCAGTTGCAGGAAGAAATGGCAAATTATTCCAAGGGTTCTATCTGAGGGAGGGAAACAATGGATAATCAGTCTATCGAGGGAAAATGTGTTAGAGGCTTCAACGTAGTTATTTAGCTTTCTTTGAAATACAATGAAGCATGATTGCATTTTAAATTAATTCCTAGCATGCCAGCCTTTGAATTTTTCATGTTTACTTTTACTTTGCATGCTGACTTGATTTTCTTTCTTTTTACAAATCGCCAACAAAATTCAAGAGGATAATGTTCCAGATAAGCAATGTTTATTTGGTTAGCAAGTATTTATTGCTCATTTACCCTGTAGTTGATGGGGAGGAAGGAGCCAAGGTGCGTTTATTACCTATTAAGTATTGAAATAGAGACTTTCTTATACATTATTTCATATTAATCTGTACAACACCTCTGTGATGTAAGTACTATCATTTTCATTTTTCATTTTAGGAATCTGAGCCTCGAAGAGGTTATGTGACTTATCCCAAAGAGTGTCTGTATCAGTCTGTTCTCACCCTGTTAATAAAGACATACCCGAGACTGCATAATTTACAAAGGAAAAAGGTTTAATGAACTCACATCCACATGGCTGGGGAGGCCTCACGTTCATGGCTGAAGGCGAGTGAGGAGCAAAGTCACGTCTTACATGAAGGCAGGCAAGAGAGCTTGGGCAGGGGAACTCCCCTTTATAAAAGCATCAGATCTCGTGAGAGTTATTCACTACCATGAGAACAGTATGGGGAAACGGCCCCCTATGATTCAATTATCTCCACCTGGCCCTGCCCTTGACACATGGGGATTATTACACTTCAAGGTGAGATTTGGTTGGGGACATAGCCAAACCATATCAGTGTCTTAGCAAATTATTATAGCGCTTGCAGTACCACGCTATAGTTAACTGTTTACTTCGTAGGGCAGATGTTTGCCTACACAATGTTCCATCATCTCCCTTGTCATTAGAATCCACTTACCCCTGTAGACATTGTATACACCAGCTTCTCACTCCACCAGCTTCTCTTGCAGCTAGAGGTGGGACTGTGGCTCTCTTTTGTCAAAGAGACATCAACACATCTCCTGAGGGTGGGGGTAGGGGAGCGTCAAGGAAATCTCTGGATTTGATGTATTCATTGAACTGCTGCAACTACCGTCCAGCCACTTGGCAGATGGAAAAATATCCTCTGTGGGGTCACAGAGACACTGAGTTCTAGGACCAACCACCTGCAGGCTTCTTGCTATGGAAAATGAGCTCACAGCAATAGAGACGGCTTGTATGCGGCTATTCTCTTGCGAGCAGCTGAGTACATTCTGCCCCATACAGGCAGGGCAGGCTTGCCCCAGTGTGCCTGGATTCTCACCACCCACTTGCAGGAAAAGGGCTCTGCCCACAGGTCACTACCTGGGAGCCAGGACAGCCAGCTCGCAGGCTGGCAGGACCATCCAATGGCCCTGTATGACAGCAGCCCTTCAAAGAGGGTCTGAAGACCAAATTAGATTCTCGCTTTGGGGAATTTGAACTGGAGATACAGGGAGATGTTTCTCACGTAGGGGAGGAGGAAGAAATAGTAAACAAACAAAAGAGATAAAACCACAGAGGTTTAGAGGAAAGCTGAGTTATCTCTTGGCAGAGCAGGCGCTCCAGTGAATATCCATCCACAAACTCCCAACGCCCAGGGAGGACGGGACAACCAGAGGTGACCACGGTGTGTGCCAGTTGTCCTTGTTCAAAGCCTCTGCTCCTCCCTCAGCTAGATTTTGCTGTTTAATGCTCCTCTGTTGTCAATTTTATTTTTAGTTTCTGGGGCAAACTGGCTGAGGAGGGAGCAGGCTAAGCAGGCCCATGCTGAGAGCATTGCAGGATGTGTCAGGTCTGCCGTTGGCTCCTTGAGCTTTGAAGAGCTTAGGAAAGTGAGCCTTGCTTTCAGGGGCTCCGTGAGGGCCTTGAATCCTAGAAACACCATGAGATCTGATTGATGCTGGGGCTGGTGCACCCTCAGGCCAGGGTCTCGGGGACCACAGAGCAGCCCAGGCTGGCCTCTCCATGGCTGGGACCACATCGTCTTCCTGTCAAATCCCTTCAGTAGACCCACACAGGCTTCAGTAGTTTCAGACTTCCCAGTCACTTGTCACCCTAGTCTCCCATCGACCTGTTCACTAGTTGTTACCCATGTTCTGGACACAGAGTGGCCATCCTGTCCCTCGACTCCCCCTGTGAGGCCTGGCAGTAAGGCCAGGTTCCTGAGGGCCTGCTTGCTTCATGGTCACAACAGCTGCAGAGGAAGACCTACCAACCCGATGTGAGCTGAGACACGTCCTGCAAACAAAACAGCCTGCCCCACCCAACTCGCCTGTTCCTACTTCTAAGCTCTGATCTTCATGTGTCTTAGTCAGCTTAGACTGCCATGATGAGGTACCACAGATAGGGAGCTTAAACAATAGACATTTATATCTCACATTCTGTAGGCAGGGATTCAGTTTCTGATGAGGGCTCTCTTCCTGACTTGCAGACTGCCACCTTCTCGCTATGACCTTGCAAGACCTTTCCTTTGTATGTGTTCTTGGAGAGAAATAATTAGCTTTGGTGTCTTTTGTCTTTCTTTCTTTGTCTTTCTTTCCTTGTTTTTCTTTTTTCTTTCTTTCTTTCTTTCTTTGTCTTTCTTTCCTTGTTTTTCTTTTTTCTTTCTTTCTTTCTTTCTTTCTCTTTCTTCTTTCTTTCTTCTTTCTCTTTCTCTTTCTCTCTTTCTTTTTCTTTCTCTTTCTCTCTCTCTTTCTTCTTTCTTTCTCTCTCTTTCTTTTTTTTTTTTTGACAGAGTCTTGCTCTGTCACCCAGGGTGGAGTGCAGTGGCACCATCTCAGCTCACTGCAAGCTCCACCTCCCAGGTTCACGCCATTCTCCCACCTTAGCCTCCCGAGTAGCTGGGACTACAGGCACGCACCACCACGCTTGGCTAATTTTGTTTTTGTATTTTTAGTAAAGACGGGGTTTCACTGTGTTAGCCAGGATGGTCTCAATCTCCTGACGTTGTGATCTGCCCTCCTTGGCCTCCCAAAGTGCTGGGATTACAGGCATGAGCCACCATGCCCAGCCAGTTTCTTTCTTTCTTAAAAAGTTTTTGTAGAGATGGGGTCTTACTATATTGCCCAGGCTGGTCTCAAACTCCTGGGTTTGAACAATCCTCCTGCCTCAGTTTCTCAAAGTGCTGGGATTATAGGTGAGAGCCACTGCACCTGGCCTGTCTTTTCTTCTTTTCTTTTTCTTTTTGTTTTCTTTCTGGCATCTCTTCTTATAAGAACACTAATCCTATTGGTTCAGGGCCACACCCCGATGACACATGTAACCTCCACTACCCACTTAGAGGCCCTATCTGCCAATGCAGCCACACTGGAGGTTATGGCTTCAACATATGAACTTGGGGAAACACAATAAAGTCTGCAGCACCTTGAAAGCAGTAGTCACACCTGATTCAGCTTTTCATTCCCTCATCAGAGCACAGTTTCGACATACCATAGTGTCCAATAAATGTGAATTCAGGGGAATCTTGAATGAAATGGCAGAGCTGGTATTTTAACCCAGGTCTTTGAATCAACAAATGAAGTGCTGGACGTCATAGCTGGGCACCTACAGGGAATTAAAGAAAGAATACACCATGGTTTGCCCACTGGGAGGATAACCTTGTTCCGGTGGCAGGACATACAATTGATACAAATTATATCACACCATGTGGAGTGGGCTGGTGAGGAGGTGAGGAAGGGGGTCCAGAAAGGATGGGAAGTGAGCTGGCCCTAAGAGGCTGGTTTGCTTTGGGGTTCCAGGAGTAGCAAGGAGAGGCAGGAAGGGCAACTCCAGCCAGAAAACCCAGGATCTGAGATTGAGGTCTGAGTTTCAGCATGGAGGTCTAGGATGGGATGAAAGTTCAAGAAAAATTGGGGCTTTGGCAGAGCTTTGGAAGGTCTGAACCAAAAGATGGCATTGAAAATAACCTTGCAGGGTGGGTGCGGTGGCTTATGCCTGTAAACCCAGCACTTTGGGAGGCCGAGGTGGGCGGATCACGAGGTCAGGAGATTGAGACCATCCTGGCTAACACAATGAAACCACATCTCTACTAAAAATACAAAAAAAATTAGCCGGGGGTGATGGCGGGCGCCTGTAGTCACAGCTACTCCGGAGGCTGAGGCAGGAGAATGGCGTGAACCTGGGAGGTGGAGCTTGCGGTGAGCAGAGATCGCACCACTGCACTCCAGCCTGGGTGACAGAGTGAGAGTCCGTCTCAAAAAAAACAAAAACGAAAACAAAAAAAAGAAAATAACCTTGCCAACCTGTAACATATAACATCAATCAAACAATAGTTCTGATCTTTTAACCAACCATTTAAAAGTTAATAGAGACTGGGCATGGTGGCTCATGCCTGTCATCCCAGTGCTTTGGGAGGCTGAGGTGGGAGGGTCACTTGAGCTCAGGGTTTGAGACCAGCCTGGGCAACATAGTAAGACCTTGTCTCTACAAAAATAAAACTTAAAAAGATTAGCCAGGACCCAGTGCTGTGGCTCACGCCTGTAACCCCAACACTCTGGGAGTCCGAGGCAGGTGGATCACTTGAGGTCAGGAGTTCGAGACCAGACTGGCTAACATGATGAAACCCCGTCTCTACTAAAAATACAAAAAAATTAGCCTGGTGTGGTGGCTCATGCCTGTAATTTTAGCTACTCAGGAGGTTGAGGCAGCAGAATCACTTGAACCCGGGAGGCTGAGGTTGCTGTGAGCCAAGATCATGCCACTGCACTCCAGCCTGGGCAACAGAGCGAGACTCCTCAAAAAAAAAAAAAAAAATTAGCCAGGCTTGATGGCACTTGCCTGTCATCTCAGCTACTTGGAAGGCTGAGGCAGGAGGATTACTTGATTACTTGAGCCCAGGAGTTAGAGGCTGCAGTGAGCTATGATCATACCACTATACTCCAGCCTGGGTGACAGAGTGAGACTCTGTCTCTAAAAAAAGAAAAAGAGTTAATAAAAAATGTAATCCTTCCTCAGTAAAAAGATTGTTTTAAGGCTATGATAATTAATGAACAACTTAGGAAATATTTTTGTTTTTTTAACCATATGGATTATGGATGCGGTTGTGCAGAAATACTGCCATTTCAAAGTTAAAATTGCTTCCAATATTCATGATGAAATTGTAAGTGAATTCTTCATACAACTAAGTATATCTTTTCCTATTTTCTCAATGAGTATACTGGATTGTTTAACATCTACAATTATGCTTCACGTTTCAACTTGCATTTAGTTTTTCCATAATTATTTATTGTTTGGAACAAGCAAACTCGGAGAAGTTTAAAGTTTGCTTTTTAAAGATCAAACACGACTCCAGGATTTTCACATATATTTCAGGAGAAAACTCTTAGAATACTGTATTTTTCAAAAACAAGTAACATGAAAGATAGCGTGTTTGACTGTGTGCAACTCCTTAGCAAAACTGTGGGAAACCACACCCGCTCTTGAGAAAATATTCAGAGTGTGCAAAAATGAACTGCTCTTTAAATGTTAAGAAATGCAAAACTTAAAGGCCACTATCCTCCCATCCTCCACTGTCTACAATGTGTCACCATATCCGCCCCTCCAGCATCGCCGCCATGGGTCTGCCCATGAAGATGGTGGTGTTGGAAAACTACCTCTGAGACATTTAGAGTTTGTAATGGAAATTTTAATAAGCCAGTAGCTTAGGGAGCATGGGCATTTTAGAAAGCCATTCTCCAGCTCCTCCTCCTGAGTGTGTGTGTAGTCTCTGACTTCCTGAAATGATATGACAGGAGGCCACTTTTTAACTTGTACCTTAAGATAATCCTTTTGATGATGTTACACAACTTTCCAAATTTTGTTGATTGGTTGGTACCTTCATTCTTTTATTTATTCTTTCAACATTGGAGTGCATATCATCACCCCAACTTCGGTTTTTTACATTTTAATTTGTATTGTTTTTAATTTATTTTGAGGCAATGTCTCACTATGTTGCCCAGGCTGGAGTACAGGGACGTGATCATAGCTCACTGCAGCCTCAGCCTCCTGGGCTGAAGCAATCCTCTCACCTCAGCCTCCCAAGTAGCTGGGACCACAGGTGCGCACCACCACACCTGGCTAATTTTTTTAGTTTTTGTAGAGACGGGGTCTCACTATGTTGCCCAGGCTTGTCTTGAACTCCTGGGCTCAAGCAATCCTCCCACTCCTGGGCTCACTTCAACCTCCCAAAGTGCTGGGCGAGGGAGTCGCTGGGCAAAAGAGGCACTGGGCTCAGCCATCACCCCAACTTTTGGCATATATAGGGGATAGGAAAGCAGCTACTAGGACTCTAATAGTCAAACTAAAACTCCCCTCAGACTTGAGTTTAGCAAGCGATTTTGGATCGAATGCTTTGCACGCTCATTTTTCATCAGATGCATTCTTGCTTCCACACTTCCCCCTCATTCAAATCAGCATAGGGTGGCCCGGCTAGCCTTCTGCACTTCCTCTTTCTTTCTCTCCATTTGGGTAATGTTAAAATAAATGATGTGTGTATGGCTTTACCTTTCGGAGATTTTTTGGGAACAAAACCTCTCTGGAGGGCAAAGGCAGCATAAGATAAAGTGAAGGCCGGCTGACTGCAGTTGAAACTCCGGCTTTTGCCTGGTTTGCCTGTGCGTTCTTCCATGAGGTTCAGAGCCTCTGATTTCTCCAGCTCTTCAAAGAGAAAGAGCATGATACTTACAAGTCCTTTTGCCTAATGGAAGAGAAAGAGATTGAGCATGCTTGAGTTTCATAGGAAGCTAAATGTTCAGCGTTTCAAGGAAGCTAAAATTCTAGTTCCACTTTCCAATTACTGGAATTTTATTTTTATTTTTATTTTATTTTTTCAGAGTCTTGCTCTGTCGCCCAGGCTGGAGTACAGTGGTGTGATCTCAGCTCACTGCAACCTCTGCCTCCCGGGTTCAACCAATTCCTCTAGCTGGGATTACAGGTACCTGCCACCACGTCTGGCTAATTTTTGTATTTTTAGTAGAGACGGGGTTTTGCCATGTTGGTCAAGCTGGCCTTGAACTCCTGACCTCCAGTGATCCACCAGCTTCAGCCTCCCAAAGTGCTCGGATTACAGGCATGAGCCACCATGCCTGGCCAAAAATTTCTTAATTTTTGGATGAGTAAAGGAGAGAATACTGAGCTGATGAGTGTGGATAAAAAATGCTGGCTTGGAATTAGCACCCGCAGGTCAGCCTGCCTTTTTGTTTTACATCCTGCCCGGGCATTCACACTTCCTAAATGGGCCCTAGCTCTGACTTGCCACCTTGAATTTGGGCCATTAAGTCAGGGCCATTTCATTCCTGGCTCTGCACTGCTTGCTCTTCAGTTTATTCCTGTGTGACATCTTGTGTTTGGCTTTGATTCTGTATTTCACAACCTGACAATGGTTCCTTTCTCCTGAACTTCTAGCCTATAATTTTCCCTTGCTCTTCTAGATTCTCAGCCTTGGTTTCAGACAGACCAGGGCTGAGAAGCGTAAATGGGTCCTTAGGGAGTATGTGGTCCTGAACTCCTGTGCCAGTGGCTCCTGGACACCGCCAGGCGGATGCAGTTGGTCTCTCAGGCTCAAGTCTCATTTCTTCCAGGCGAGCGACTACTTAAGTGTTTGTGCCTGGTCACAGGCTGCCCGGGGTCACCAATGAGCCTTTGGATGGGCACTCGAATATCCAGCATTATCAGCAGAAACCTGGGTAGGAAGAACTTGTCCAGGAGGCAGCAGACTACCTACCTCTTGCCCGGTGGCATCAGTCTGTGAAGGTCATCTTTCTGTTTCCAGATTAGCATCAAGACTTGAGAAGCATAGGGCCGGGTGCAGTGGCCCACACCTGTAATCGCAGTGCTTTGGGAGGCTGAGGCAAGAGGATCACTTGAGATCAGGAGTTTGAGACCAGTTTGGGCAACATAGTGAGACCCTGTCTTTCCAAAAATATTTTTGAAAAGTAGCCAGGTGTGGTGGCGTGCCCATGTCATCCCAGCTGCTTGGGAGGCTGAGGTGGGAAGATTGCTTGAGCCCAGGAGTTTGAGGCTGCAGTGAGTTGTGATCGTGCCTCTGCACTCCAGCCTGGGTGGCAGAGCAAGACCTTGTCTCTCAAAAAATTATGTATATATACATATATAGAGAGAGAGAGATGGAGTCTTGCTCTGTCACCCAGGCTGGAGTGCAATGGCACGATCTTGGCTCACTGCCATCTTCACCTCCTGGGTTCAAGCACTTCTCCTGTCTCAGCCTCCAGAGTAGCTGGGATTACAGGCACATGCTACCATGCACAGCTAATTTTTTTTTGTATTTTTAGTAGAGACAGGTTTCACCATGTTGACCAGGCTAGTTTCAAACTCCTGACCTCAGGTGATCTGCCTGCCTTGGCCTCCCAAAATGCTGGGATTACAGGTGTGAGCAACTTCACCTGGCCAATAAAAAATAAATTTAAAAAAGAGTTGTGGACTGGGCGTAGTGGCTCATCCCCGTAATCCCAACAGTTTGGGAGGCCGAGGAGGGTGGATCACCTGAGGTCACAAGTTCGAGACCAGCCTGGCCAACATGGCGAAACCCCGTCTCTACTAAAAATACAAAAATTAGCTGGCCATGGTGGCGGGGGCCTGTAATCCCAGCTACTCGGGAGGCTGAGGCAGGAGAATCGCTGGAACCCGGGAGACGGGGGTTGCAGTGAAGCGAGATCGCGCCATTGCACCACTCCAGCCTGGGTGACAGAGTAAAACTCCATCTCAAAAGAAAACAAGAATGTTGTGAACAATGGCTCTCCTTGCTTGTGGCACTCCAGGCCTTATGTTTACACAAAGAAGGGGTGGTCCTGAGTCCGCATCTGCCCCTTCCCAGTCCTGGCATCCTGGACTCTGTTACAGAGAACATGCCACCTCCATACCCCAGGTCTCTAGAGTCCCAGAAGACTTTTAACTGAGCTTTACAAAATAATGTCCCCCCACCCGATAGTGGCTCCATGATCGGTGTCCACCCCAACATGACATAAAAAGCTGGAGCGCTTCTGGCCGGGCACGGTGGCTCATGCCTGTAATCCCAGCACTTCGGAAGGCCGAGGTGCGCAGATCACCTGAGGTCAGGAGTTCAAGACCAGCATGACCAACATGGAGAAACCCCGTCTCTACTAAAAAAAAATACAAAAATTAGCCAGGCATGGTGGCGCATGCCTGTAATCCCAGCTACTTGGGAGGCTGAGGCAGTAGAATCGCTTGAACCTGGGAGGCAGAGGTGCAGTGAGCCAAGATAGTGCCATTGCACTCTAGCCTAGGCAACAAAAGCAAAACTCCGTCTCAAAAAAAAAAAAAAAAAAGCTGGAGCGGTTCTAACCTTCTCCTCTCTCTCAGTCCCATGGTGCCCACTGTGGCCAGGAATCTTTGGCCTGGAATTTCCTGCTCCCAGCCCACCATGCTTAATGGGTGGTTTGGACGTGGAGGCTGGAGAATATTTTAGTATCTCCCTGGAGTTGGTTACTTCAGAACAGGCCTCTGTGCTCCCAGGGCAGAGATCTAGCATTGCAGCTGCCATGGGGACTTATGTTTTTCGCTACTGTTGTTGACTGGCAGTGGCTACACTTAGGATGCTCGTAGGCAGACAGCTCCTGCCCCAAGATGAGGTTCTGCCATTTCATGGACAGGACCACTCCTGCCTACGTCTCCCCTTCTGACTCACAGCAGTGGCCTCCTCGCTGGTCTCGTTTCTCTCAATGCTCATGGTCACTTTGCTTCATGGATCTTGTAGCCCTTTATTGCTATGTGGTTGTTTTGTTTTGTGGGGGTTTTTTTTTTCATAGCTAACAGGCCCCATCCATAGGTTTCACTCACTTTATTTTTATTTATTTATTTTGAGACAAGGTCTTGCTCTGTTACTCAGGCTGGAGTGCAGTGGTGCCATCAAAGTTCACTGCAGTCTTGAACGCCTGAGCTTAAGTGATCCTCCTGCTTCAGCCTCCTGAGTAGCTAGGAGTACAGGTGCATGCCACCATGCCCAGCTAATTAAAAAAAAAAAAAGTATTCCATTTTCCCCAGGCTGGTCTCAAACTCCTGGGCTGAAGCCATCCTTCTGCCTATGCCTTCTAGTGTGCTGGGATTACATGCATGAGACACTGCACCCAGCCCGTTTCCCTAACTTTAAATACTGCAGAGAAAGACTGGGGTATGGGTCTCCATTCTTTCAATGGGCCAGAACCTTAAGTAGATTACACCTTTCCCTGGGAAGACAATTTTGTCAAGCCAAAGATAACAGGTCATAGTAGACCTTTCTCTTAGGACAGTAGATGCTACATGACTTACATTTTTGCAACGTAAATGGTTCTTCCAAGAATTGAAGAACTCTAGGTCTAAATTAGATCTCTACCTGTAGTCATTACAGTAAGTAGGAAATGTACGTAAGTTTGGGTTCTGCTCCATCAATCACATCTATACATCCACAGAATGCGTTTCCCTCTACTGATTACCAGAGACAGAGATCTGAGTCTCATCCCAGCATTTGTGAGCTCTATATTCCTAAGTCTTATTTTCAAATCCTCAATCTCTCTCTCTCTCTTTTTTTCTTTTTTGAGATAGCCTTTCACTCGTTGCCCATGCTGGAATACAGTGGAGCAATCATGGCTCACTGCAGCCTCAACCTCCTGGGTTCAAGCCATCCTCCCAGCTCAGCCTCCCAGTAACTGGGACCACAGAGGCATGCCACCATGTCCAGCTAATTTAAAAATTTTGTTGTAGAGATGGGGGTCTCACTATGTTGCCCAGGCTGGTCTTGAAATCCTGGGCTCAAGTAATTCTCCTGCCTTGGTCATAGTGCTGGGATTACAGGTGTGAACCACTGTACCCAGCCCCTCTCTCTTTTACAAGGAAGAGAGTGCTCTTTGTGTCTGGCTGTGAAAAGAATAATTCCTTTGAGCTATGGGTAATTAGAGATGAGGAGAGAAGGTTTATTTCATCAACACTTTGTCAATTACCTGTTGTACTGATAGCTCAAATCACACCTCACTTTCTTTTTAAATAACCAGGGCAGGGTGAGCTGTCACAGAGCACTTTCTGCACACCTCCATTATGGTATTCCTGAGTTGCCACACATTCGGGTGGCTCCTGGGGCTCATGTGAATAATTTCCATTCAGTTTCAGTTCTCCCTCATATACCCAAGTGGCTGAATCAAATGAAGCACTCTTTAATCCCGGGCTTAAAAAAAAAAAAAAAAGAAAGAAAGAAAACATCTACTGATGGAGCACATGAACAAAAAGAAAAGAGAAAAACTGCAGATTAGAACATTGATCAATACTAACTTCATACCCCTGGTCCCCCCGTAGAAGATTCTCAAAGGCCAGGCATTTCTCTGTAGGAAAGATTTGGAGGGAGAAGGATGCAATAATGCTGATAACTTTCTTAAGCCAGGACTTGGCTGGCCTGGTGGCTGCACTCTCAGTAGCTCTTTTGTTCTTATGAAAAGACCCAGAAGGGTCAAGGTCAACTTCAAGATATCTGAATAAGGTGTCAGCTGTGGCAGCTGAGTTGGTGCTCAGCTCTCTCATAGACCTCCTCTCCCTGCCCAAGTCCTTAAGAATCTGATATGGTTTGGCTGTGTCCCCACCCAAATTTCATCTTGAATTGTAGCTCCCATAATTCCTCAGGTGGGAGATAATTAAATCATGAAGGCAGTTTCCTCCATACTGTTCTCATGGTAGTGAATAAATCTCAAGAAATCTGATGAATTTTTTTTTTTTTTGAGACATTCTCACTCTGTCACTCAGGCTGGACTGCAGTGACACTATCTTGGCTCACTGCAACCTCCGCCTCCCAGGTTCAAGCAATTCTCCTGCCTCAGTCTCCCAATAGCTGGGATTACAGGTGCCTGCCAGCATGCCCAGCTAATTTTTTGTATTTTTAGTAGAGATGGGGTTTCTTCATGTTGCCCAGGCTGGTCTCCAACTCCTGACCTCAGGTGATCCACCCACTTCGGCATCTCAAAGTGCTGGGATTACAGGCATGAGCCACCATGCTGGACCAGATCTTATGATTTTATAAGGGGTTTCCCCTTTTGCTTGATTTTGATTCTCTCTTATCTGCCACCATGTAAGACGTGGCTTTTGCCTTCTGCCATGATTGTGAGGCCTCCCCAGCCACGTGGAACTGTGAGTCCATTAAACCTCTTTTTCTGTGTAAATTACCCAGTCTTGGGTATGTCTTTATCAGCAGTGTGGAAACGGACCAGTACAGGATTCCACTGGACTTTTTTCCCTAAGGCTGTTACAGCAGATGGGGAAAGATGGCTTGTCTCTTATGACCCCATACATTTTTACATAGGCATACAATCTTTATTTATCCATGCCAGGCCTCAGTGTATCTCTGTATATCTTGCGCTGACCAGCACAGTCCTTGGAATGGCTTGAACTTTTCTATTTGCACCCTGACCATCAGCATGACCATAACAACTTACAATCTGAAATTGCTTCATCTTTTGTGGTTCGAACAAGGTGAGATAATCCCAAACCAAACTTGAAAATTATCCACCACACTTATTGCTAGGACTCCTTGCACGAGTGAGCTGTGAGGACAGAACCCTGTTGTACTTATCTCTGCATCTCCAGGACTTTGTTTTGTGCTTGTGTTAGGCTGTTCTTGTGTTGCTATAAGGACATACCTAAGACTGGGTGATTTATACAGAAAAGAGGCTTAATTGGCTCACGGTTCTGCAGGCTGTATAGGCATGGCACTGGCATCTGCTTGGCTTCTGGGGAGGCCTCAGGGAGCTTTTATTTCTCAGTGGAAGGTGACGTGGTAGCAGTCACATCACATAGCGAGAGTGGAAGCAAGAGAGACAGGACGGGCATGTGCCACACTTATTGATTGATTGAGACAGAGTCTGGCTCTGTCACCTGGGCTGGAGTGCAGTGGTGCAATCATGGCTCATTGCAGTCTCGATCTTCCAGGCTGAAGCAATCCTCCTGCCTCAGCCTCCTGAGTAACTGGGACTATGGGCACATGTCACCATGCCCAGCTAATTTTTATTTATTTATTTATTTATTTATTTTTGAGACGGAGTCTAGCTCTGTCGCCCAGGCTGGAGTGCAGTGGCGCGAACTCAACTCAATGCAACCTCCACCTCCCAGGTTCAAGCAATTCTCCTGCCTTAGCCTCCCAAGTAGCTGGGATTACAGGTGCCCTCCTCCACGCCCAGCTAATTTTTGTATTTTTAGTGCAGATGGGATTTCACTGTGATGGCCATGCTGGTCTCAAACTCCTGACCTCGTGATCTGCCTCGGCCTCCCAAAATGCTGGGATTACAAGCGTGAGCCACTGCGCCTGGCCGATTTTTTCAAATTTTTAGTAGAGATGAGGTCTTGCTATGTTGCCCAGGCTGGTCTCAAACTCCTGAGCTCAAGTGATCCACCTGCCTTGGCCTCTCAAAGTGTTGGGATTATAGGCGCGAGCCGCTGTGCCTGGTCCATGCACCTTCAAACAACCAGATTTCACATGAAAGAACTCACTATTGCAAGGATGGCACCAAGCCACAAGGGATCTGTCCCCATGACCCAAACAACTCCCACCAGGCCTCACCTCTAACATTGGGATTACATTGCAACGAGAACTGAGTGGGACAAATATCCAGACTATATCAGTGCTTATTGCATAGCACTTGAGACATAACTGCTAATTAGGACATGACATTGAATAAACTAAAACAGCACGCACTATCATTAGAGACTTGATCCTCTCTGACATCAGCCTTTAAAGACCTGGATATGAGCAACGGGAGTCAATGGAAACACCAGCAAGAGAACAGTGGACGGCCGGGCGCAGTGGCTCACGCCTGTAATCCCAGCACTTTGGGAGGCCAAGGCAGGTGGATCACGAGGTCAGGAGATTGAGACTATCCTGGCTAACACGGTGAAAGCCCGTCTCTACTAAAAAATACAAAAGAATTAGCCGGGCGTAGTGGCAGGCACCTGTAGTCCCAGCTACTCAGGAGACTGAGGCAGGAGAATGTCATGAACCAAGGAGGTGGAGCTTGCAGTGAGCCGAGATCGCGCCACTGCACTCCAGCCTGGGCGACAGAGCGAGACTCCGTCTCAAAAAAAAAAAAAAAAAAAAAAAAAAAAAGAGAACAATGGACTAAACCTAACTCTTACTCAACAGGAAATTATTACTTAACAGAATTTGCCCATGTTCTCCAATAAAGAAGGGAAGGGGAAATAGTTAAGGCAGATTCAGATTAAAAATAGCAACTTGTAATTTATGCACAGATATTTTTCAGCCATCACGCCCCCACATATCTTCGGTGTGGAATGCTTTGGATAGATGGCGCCAGGAAATCCATATGTAGGGCAAAAAGCATGGGAAAAGATTCCCCAGTTAGATCATGCTCCTGATGTATTATCTCTGAAGGTCCTCAAAATAATTCTTTCTTTAGAGTAGAAAATCCATTTTGAAAGGGCTCCACTTGGGCTGGGCTGGACGCTACTGCATATCACCAAAGTAGGTCACCTCTGTGTGGACAATGAAGCCAACCTCAGTTTTAACCTTGCATTAAATCTGCAAAGGAGGAGATTGGACCAGGTGACCTCTGACGGCCTTCTGGCTCCACCTTCTGTGATGACGTCAAACCGTCAGAGGTAGATCTGGAAGCAGTGACCCTCTCTCTTTGCATGAATTTCTCTTTTTTCTCTGAGTTACAGTTTTGAGGGCAGCTGCTAATTTTTTTAATCCCTCGAATAACTCAGTTTTAGGAACATTCGCTCTCCCTAAGCCTTACCTTGAAACCAGTGTAGGATTTTGCTGCCACCCCGGAAGATGCTGAGTGGACTCAACTTCCTATCCGTTTTCTCCCTCTGGTGTGAGCCCACACTCCCGGCGCTGGGAAATGGCTCTGTTCTAGGAGTGCGGCTGTCATCCTCTTCCTCTGCCCAGTGCTCTCTGCTACATCTTTATTTATTTATTTATTTTTTTATTTTTCTAAAACACAATCACACAACTAGCTACAAATAAATCCCTCTTGCCACTGCCTAGGAAAATGGTTTTCAAACATTATGATTTTCTTTTAACACTCTTTTTCTCTTTCCTTCTTTTCTTCTTTCTTTCTTCTTTTTCTTTCTTTTCCTCCTTCCTTCTTTCCTCTCTTCCTTTCCCCTTCCCCCATCTCCCTCCCTCCCTCCCTCCTTTCCTTGCTTCCTCCCTCCCTCCCTCCATCTCACTATGTCACCCAGGCTGGAGTGCACTGGTGTGATCACGGCTTCACCTCCCAGTCTCAAGTGATACTCCTGCCTCAGTCTCCTGAGTAGCTGGGACTACAGGTGCACGTTACCACATGTGACTTTTTTTTTTTTTTTTTTTTTTTTTAGTGGAGCGGTCTCACTATGTTGCCCAGGCTAGTCTCCAACTCCTGGGCTCAGGTGATCCTCTTGCCTCAGCTTGCCAAAGTGCTGGGGTTATAGCCGTGAGCCACCATGCCCAGCCAACATTATTTTTTTTCTAAAAAAAGGTGGAATCATTTTTGAAACAGTAATTGCCTAAGACCCGAATGCATGACTCAATAAAGATCGGAAGATGTCACCTGCCCGGGTTATCTTCCCACCCCCAGAACCCTGATGCACTTCAGAATAATTTTAAAATCAATTGCTCTGGATACTGAAGAAACGAAGAGTATGAGAAAAATAAGCATCATTGGAAACCATCTGTCTGCACCCGTAGATATCACAAATGTGTGGTGAAAAAAAAATAAGACCAACTTGGGCCTGCTTTGAAGAGAGCTCTCTCTGGTTCTTTCATTCTACCTTTTATATTTATGGATGCATTATGACCTGGGTCAACCAAAAAATAGAAAAATAAAGTGGAGCAGGAAGCCAAAGATTGAGTCATACAGAATTATATCTTTAACAGAACTAGATCCACCTAAAAGAATGATGAACAGGATGTGTCAAACATCATAGTATGAGGCTGAAGTTAAAGAAACAAACTCTATTTAAGGGTACCAAGAATAGCGTCATTTTCATCTCGGCTGTAACCAAAGCCAGATAGCATGCTTAGCATAGTCTTTTAATATGGAACTATCTTTTTGCTAGCTGGGTTTTATCCATTCCAGCCCTTCATTTAATGGCCAGGCTTCCATCTCGGCTTCTGCCTTAGGGAGATTAAAAATGGTGATTTAGGGGGCCGGGCGCGGTGGCTCATGCCTGTAATCCCAGAACTTTAGGAGGTCGGGGTGGGCGGATCACAAGGTCAGGAGACTGAGACCATCCTGGCCAACATGGTAAAACCCCGTCTCTACTAAAAATACAAAAAATTAGCTGGGCATGGTGGCACGAGCCTGTAATCCCACGTACTCGGGAGGCTGAGGCAGGAGAATCGCTTGAACCCAGGAGTTGGAGGTTGTAGTGAGCCAAGATCGTGCCACCGCACTCCAGCCTGGACACAAAGCGAGACTTCGTTTAAAAAAAAAAATGGTGACTTAGAATGGGGAGGCATAGGCAAGCTGTCCTGGGCTGCAGCCCACCATCTGTGCAGCTGGAGCCACTGTCTCTATGTTTAGCAGGGGGGATCATGCCTTGCTTGAACTCTTTTCCCCCTGCAGGACGGAAAAGGAAAGAGTGAAGGAGAGTGTGGCTTTTTCAACCACATCAGACTCCAGGTATTTTTTTTTTTTTTTTTTTTTTGAGACAGAGTCTTGCTCTGTCCCCCAGGCTGGAGTGCAGTGGTGTGATCTCAGCTCACTGCAACCTCTGCCTCCCAAGGCTCAAGCCATCCTCTTACCTCAGTCCTCCATAGTTAGGACTATGGGCATGCACCAACACACCTGGCTAATTTTTGTATTTTTGGTAGAGACAGGGTTTCACCATAACACCCAGGCTGGTTTCAAACTCCTGGGCTGGAGCCATACACCCACCTCAGCCTTCCAGTGTGCTGGGATTAGAGGCATGAGCCTCCGCACCTGGCTTTCATGTGTACCTGAGTCAGGATCCTGCAGAATCCCTGCTGCAACTTGGAAGGCGCATTGTGAAGCCATGCTCCTGAGCTGCAGTTGTGGTGCAGACGACTGAACATTTGAATTAATGTATTGAATTAATTTGCTTTGGCTTTCAATCTTTTCTTTGCTGGGGTGGGAGGGGATGGCAATAATGGAGAACATGTGGTCAGAGGGAGAGTTGTGGTCAGCACTTCTCTCTCCCTCCTGTAGCTTTAGCCTCTTTGCTCGCAGAAGTTTCTGCCCCTTCCCCTAACCCTGAGCTTGGGAGTAAAGCAGGGATAGGGTCAGAGGGTGGGAGAGTGCCTGGAGTTCTCAGCACTGCTTTGTCCCAAGAAATCTTCCAAAATGCTCTCACTGTCTCTCGTGACCCTTTTTAAAGTGGACTAAGCATTGTGGGGCCGGTTTCCAGGCATTCTCTTTGTAAATTCCGCACACTGACACCCTGTTACACCGGTATCCAATTCTGGAGAAGGGCTCTCCCTTTCTGATCCATTCAAAGGATTCTTAAGACTAACGTTCTGAGACAGGATCTCACTCTGTCACCCAGGCTGGAGTGCAGTGGTGCGATCTCAGCTCACTGCAGCCTCCACCTCCCAGGCTGAAGCGATCCTCCCACCTTAGCCTCCTGAGTTGCTGGGACTACAGCTGTGGGTCACCACACCCAAGTCATTTTTGCATTTTTTTTTTTTTGGAGATAGGGTTTCCCTGTATTGCCGAGGCTGGTCTTAAACTCATGAGCTCAAGTGATCTGCCCACCTTGGCCTCCCAAAGTGCTGGGATTACAGGCATGAGCCGCCATGCAAGTGTCCCCCACCTTTTTTTTGGTTTTGTTTCTGAGACAGAGTCTCAGTCTGTCACTTAGGTGGGAGCGCAGTGGCATGAACACAACTCACTGCAGGCTTGACCTCCTGGGCTCAAGTGATCCTCCTGCCTCAGCCTCCTGAGTAACTGGGACTACAGGCATGTGTCACCATGCCCAGTTAATTTTTTTTTTTTTTTTTTTTGGTAGAGGCAGAGTCTCCCCATATTGCTCAGGCTGGTCTCAAGCTCCTGAGCTCAAGCAATCCACCCATCTTGGCCTCCCAAAGTTCTGGGATTACAGGCAAGAGTCAACGTGCCCAGCCAAGGCTAACTTATTCTTTTTTTTTTCTGAGACGAAGTCTTGCTCCATGGCACAGGCTGGAGTGCAGTGGCGGGATCTCGGCTCACTGCAACCTCCATCTCCCAGGTTCAAGTGATTCTCCTGCCTCAGCCTCCCAAGTAGCTGGGATTACAGGGGTGTGCCACCACACCTGGCTAATTTTTGTATTTTTAGTAGAGACAGGGTTTCACCATGTTGCCCAGGCTGGCCTCGAACTCCTGACCTCAGGTGATCCGTCCACCTTGGTCTCCCTAAATGCTGGGATTACAGGTGTGAGCCACTGCGCCCAGCCCAGACTAACTTATTCTTAAGACAGTGAAGGCTGAAGTTTGTAGTTCAGTCTGCACTGGACCTCCCTCAGGTCTCTGAACTCTTTGCCACATGTGGCTGCAACATTATTTAGCAAAAGGCATACCCCGCTCTGTGTTGTGTGGCCTCTTTAGCAAAGAGGTGCCTGACAGTCCCCTCTGAATAATGACATAGTTTTCTCTAACAACCAGAATTTGTCTTTCAAAGATGTTTATGCTAATCTCAGCTGTAAGATCTCAGACAGTCCTAAGAGAAAGGCATGTTGAATCCATCCATTACCTATCCCCACGATCTTCTAGGGTTCCAGGGCTTTCACCCTGAGTGAAACCTACACTGCTTGTTCCCTTTTTTCATTATTCAGTGTGAGTGAAGCCAAAACTCAGTCATTCTCCGAGGTGGAGAAATTTCATACAGATTTTGATGTCTGATATTCTATCTGCTTGCACTGTTAAATTTCTCAAATATGTATATTTGTTTTCTCAGCAAAATCGTAAGTTTATTGGGGAAATGAGGAATCATAGTTCATCTTTCCATGGGAAGGAGCCAGCTGCCCTGGGATCTCAGCAGCTTCACTGGTGAAGAGGGTGGGAACACTTTCCCCCTGAGCAGAGGCTGCGGCTACAGGGCTTGTTGGTGACAAGGACAAGGATAAGTCAAGACTTCCATAAACTTGAAGCAAGGAGGTGAATAGGAAGCTCCTGGTGAATTTCCTATTCACATCTTCAAAACTTTTATTGGCCAAGTGCAGTGGCTCACACCTGTAATCCCAGCAATTTGGGAGGCTGAGGCAGGAAGATCGTTTGAGGCCAGAAGTTCTACAGCAGCCTGGGCAACCATGTGAAGCTCCATCTCTACGAAAAACAAAAATAAAATAAAACTTAGCCGACTGGGGTGGCATGCATCTGCGGTCTCAGATACTTGGGGGGTTGAGGCAGGAGGATTACCTGAGCCCAGGAGTTTGAGGGTGCAGTGAGCTGTGATCACTCCCCTGCCCTCCAGCCTGGGTGACAGAGCCAGACCCTGTCTCAGAAAAGAAAAACCAAACTTTTTTATTGGGGCTTGATATTACTTGGAATAAAGAAGCCACAACAATATCATCACTCTGTTATTATCTAGACTATCAGCATACTAGCGATATGAATCATAACAAAAGTATAATACAATTTTATCTATAGAGTCACACATTGAAACAATTGGGAGTAACCTTATCAAAGGAAACAGATAACCGATAATGATCACACTTGTGAATAATTTCACAAAGAATGTGGTGACTTCATTCACCAAGGATTTCTGGAATCCTGAATTCCAGGTCAGTGGTAAAGCCTCAGAGGACAGAGGGAGGAAAAGGATTGAGTCATACCAAGGCATTTTTTAATTATTCCAAAGGTCATTCTCAAGTGAAAAAAACCACAACATCATTGTTATTATGATGGTATTCCTGAAAATGAAGAGATTCTAATTCACACAAGATATTCCATCATTTGACAGCTGTCACCAAGGGTAAAATATTTTTTAAAAATTATTCAGTTGAAATAATTAAAGTTTGGTTGAAAAAGTCAAGATGTTATATGGGGGTCAGTTCAGCCCTATATTTTCTAGGTACGTCAATCTGAAGTTTCAGGCACTAAGAATAGACATCCAGAGAAATTCAACTTCCAGCCAGGTGTGGTGGCTCACACCTGTCATTCCAGCAATTTGGGAGGCTGAGGTGGGAGGGTTGCTTGAGGCCAGGATTTTGAGACCAGCCTGGGCAACGTATCCATTGATGCTGTCTCATCCCAGTGATGATCTGAGGGGAGCTAGCTGCAGTATTATAGAAAAATGACATCTTTAAAAGATGACTATCTTTCATATGAGACCCTCAAAAATGCTCTATGGCCAAGAATTGTCTCTGTTCTCTATTGCTACTTGTCTGAAAATGTGCCTCTTCAGCTTTTACCCTTTAATCCAGAAAAGGCAAACCTCATCCCTGAGAAAGACCTTATATTCCTTTTCACTTAAGAAAAAGACCAAATTTTTTCTGTCCTCTGTCCAGGAAAAATGTAACTGATCTTCAATGCAATTTGAGCTTTTCTCTGTTTCCAAGTAGATATTTTATATTTGCCATCATTATGCCCCATTTATGGGTCTCATCATATCAAATGTGAAATTTCCCACTACTGGGCATCTGATCTCATTTTAACCTTCTCTCTTACCTTCTCTGGCCTTTGAAGAGTGACTAATGTACTAGGACTCCAAAATAACCAACCTCGGAGAGTAGCTATCAAGTTATTTTTCTGAGGCTCGCAGGATCATTTAACATTACTATTACTGTGTTTCTGGAAGACATTTATAATTATGTTATACTATTTATAAAATGGTTAGCATTCTGGGAAACAAAGCTTTTAGCTTTCCATAATGAAAGCAGCTCTATTGAGTAAGCATTGCAAAGTGGCAGAGAGCACCATTCATAAATGAAGTTACTCTGCTTCTTTGTCTGTGAAATGACAGAAGAAATAACCTCACCAGTTGACTGTAAGGACCACAGGACACGTTTAGAGCCCTTCTGGAAATGTGGGAGGTACTAAGTGTTAGCCATGGTTCCCAGCCCTGGAAATCATCTCTCTGAGGCAGCTGTGTGGGGTAGAGAGAATACTGCACTTCTGAACACAGCTTGTGAGTTTCTGTGCAAATCCTGGGTCTTCGCCACTGTTTTGGTAAGAGTTTATTTCAGTGTCTTTGAATGCTAGTGTGGATTAACATCACCTGCCTTAGCTATACAGCAGGGTAGCTGTGAGAATCATAACACAATAATGTAATATGAGGCCGGGTGTCGTGGCTCACGTGGTGGCTTACGCTGGGGCTGTAATCCCAGCACTTTGGGAGGCCCGAGGCTGGCAGATCACCTGGGGCAAGGAGATTGAGACCAGCTCGGCCAACGTGGTGAAACTCTGTCTCTACTAAAAATACAAAAATTAGCCAGGCATTGTGGCACACGCCTGTAGTCTCAGCTACTTGGGAGGCTGAGGCAGGAGAATCACTTGAACGTGGGATGTTGCAGTGAGCCGAGGTCGTGCCACTGCCCGCCAGCCTGGGTGACAGAGCAAGACTGTGTCCCAACAAAAAAGGAATGTATTATGAAAGTGGTGTGTAAATATGAAACTCTTTAGGGAGTTATTATTATACTTTGTCTTTTACAGTTGGTTCCCTGGTTTTGAAACTGCCTTGGCAAAAACTATAACAGGAAATGATGACAGTGAAAGAGATCTGATCCAACCAACCCCCATTTTGCCTTTAGCTTCCAAGCTGCCCATAGTTATTCCTGGGTTTGGGCCAAGCTAACTTTGGGAGAGACTTAGTTTACAGTTTCAATAACAACAGCCCTTTCCCCCAAACTAAAGCACCTTTGTAAAGCTAATGAAAGACAATCAGGTTAGGAGACTGATAGGAAGCTGAGTTCTGCTAGGATGTAGACAGAAATGGTTACTAGCCATTGTTCCGGAGGCCACAAGATGTACAACTTCCCCAATCACTCCTGCAAATAGCATCATATCATAGAATTTAAGATTGCCCTTTTGAGATGCCTTTTTCAGGTTTTTGCATTTCTGATGACTGACCAATGGCTTCACCTGGACCCACCAACCAGTCCTGGGGCCACACCCAGAAGCAGACTCAGTGCTCACAATGACCATTCCCCACACCCCTATGATTGCACCCCCAACCAATCAGCAGCACCCGTTCCCTTGATTGCCAAACTATCCTTGAAAAATCCTAGCCTCCAAATTTTCAGGGAGGCTGATTTGAATAATGATAAAACCCTGGTTTCCCATTCAGCCGGCTCTATGTGGGTAAAACTCTTCCTCCATTACAATTCCCCTGCCTTGATAAATTGGCTGCATCTGGGCAGCAGGCAAGAAGAACCCACTGAGAGGTTACAGTTTCATTCCTCAGGTCTATTAATCAGGTTTTCCAGAGAAACAGAACCAATTGGTGTGTATATAAAAGAATAGGAGGAATGGGCTTACAAGATGATGGTGTTTGAGAAGTCCCACGATCTGCCATTTGCAAACCGAGACCCAAGAAAGCTGGTGGTGTAACTCAGGCTGAAGGCCTGAGAACCAGGGGGCCAATGGGGCTAAGTCCCAGTCCAAGGGCAAAAAAAGATGAGATGAGATCACCCAGCTCAACAGTGAGGCAGAAAAACAAAAGGAGGCGAACTCCTCCTGTCTCTCTGTTTTGTTCCATTCGGGCCCTCAATGGATAGCATTTAAAAGACAGACACCCCTAAATTACGAATTTCAGAGATTATATAGGAACTACATCATAGCTGCCCCCATCCCTTCTAGAGACTTGGAGAGAAACCCTAAACCTTAACTTTTTTTTTTTTTTTTGAGATGCAGTCTTGCTCTGTCGCCCAGGCTGGAGTGCAATGGCGCGATCTCGGCTCACTGCAACCTCTGCCTCCCAGGTTCAAGTGATTCTCCTGCCTCAGTCTCCTGAGTAGATGGGATTACAGGCATGTGCCACAACATCTGGCTAACCTTTTTTGTATTTTTAGTAGAGAACGGGGTTTCACCATGTTGGCCAGGCTGGTCTCAAACTCCTGACCTCAGGTGATCAACCCGCCTTGGCCTCCGAAAGTGTTGGGATTACAGGCGTGAGCCACTGCGCCCAGCCAGAAATCCTAACTTTCTAATGGAAACAAATTGTCATAGGGAAGAGAATGGGAAGGCCCTATGTGTTACAGCGAATGCCAGTGCAGATCAATGAATGCAAAGGCACAGCTCCAAGAGAGATAAACCTGCAAATCTCTCCAGAGTAATTCACGATCTGTTTTCCAAAATGATTACTATTCCCTCATCCTTTAATCCAGTGTTAAATTAAGTTTAGCCTAAAGCGGCCTCCTTGTAAATTTGGCCTAAAGGTTTCTCCCACATAGGGAACTATAACGGGATGTACAAACAGACTGGAAACTGCCCTTACCAATCACCGAGTTCTGGCCAATCAAAGGGGCCAACTGTTTAAACTGCCTTCAAGTGAGAGAAATGGTAAGCAGTAGGCAATTTGGCTATCTCTGGACCTCACGTCACTTTCCTTTGCCTCTGACATGGTGGCAGTGCCGGAGTCTCCCTCAGCCTATTCTGGTTCAGGCAGTAGGGTAGGCGCACCTGGCACTGATAACTTGACCGTACTCTGAGAATGACCCTGTAGGGCGGGCACACCTGAATGTGTATTCAGAGTTCCATGCTAGGGAATCTGGGAGTAGCCTACCCAGAGATCCATTCCTTTTCTATGAAAAACATTTGATCCCCCACCCTGGCCCATGGAACACAGGTCGTACAGGGGATTGAGACCCTTTGTTTTGGGTTAAATGAAGGTTGCCAGGTGGAATTTGTTAGAGGGAGGGTGTAAAATGAAAATGCTATCTAAACTGCATGCATTTTGCAAGGATTTGCAGTTTTCCTGCTTGGCCCACCGCCACTGGACTCTCTCCCCTGTATGTAAGCCCCCAATAAAACCCACGTCTCCTTCGCTGGTGCGGGATCTCGTCTTTGGCCTCTTGTACCTGGTGCCATCCCTACTGAGATTAATAGGGGTCTGGCATGACAAGGGGGCTGCCCGATTCGAGAATTGTTCTTTGCTCAATTAAACTGTTACATTTGTCTAGAGTTTTTAATACTAGGCTGCCAGTAACTTTTGCTCAGGAAACTCAGCTACACAGAAACATGAAAACATTCATGTTGTTGGCCAGGCGTGGTGGCTCACACCTGTAATCCCAGCACTTTGGGAGGCCGAGGCAGGCAGATCACGAGGTCAGGAGTTCAAGACCAGCCTGACCAACATGGTGAAACCCCATCTCTACTAAAAATACAAAAATTAGACGGGCATGGTGGCGTGTGCCTGTAATCCCAGCTACTTGGGAGGCTGAGGCAGAAGAACCTCTTGAACCCAGGAGGCGGAGGTTGCAGTGAGCCAAGACCGCGCCACTGTACTCCTGCCTGGTGACAGAGTGAGACTGTGTCTCAAAAAAAGAAAAAAAAAAAAAAATTCACATTGTTTCCTGACAGCAAGTGGAGTCAAAAGAACTTGCCTGGATTTGGGGGTGAGGTTGACAGATGTTTGTAGGGTGACCCTGAGGTTTCTGGCCAAGGAAACTATATGGTGAGGCCATTTATTGGGATAGTACATAGGCAAAAACTAGGAGAACTGGTTTTCCTGATTTGCGGAGGAGTAGGGAATTCACAGGACAACATGAAGATAATAAATAGAGTTTTAGGTGCTTGAGGATGCTCAGTCTGCAGTTTGAACTCAGTGGCAGGCCTGGGATGCAGATACGGACGTGGGAGTCCCAAACAGGCAGTGACGTGAAATAGCTCGGGCAAGATGGCAGGAATAACCTGGACCTTGGGAAGAGGACGGAGGGTAGAGCCAAGACATGTTGACACAGTGTGTCCACCTTCGGTTTTTCAACAGGCCATTGTGAACAGGAAAAAAGAGAGAAATCTGTTAGGCACTGCTGCCCAACTTGACATGCTATTTCACATAAATGCCTCCCCAACTGCAAATCTGGGGTGTAGCTGTTAATCGACCCCAGAAACAAAGAGAAAAGTGAATAATTCCTGAGGTACCCAATGGAAGGTGCTACCAGGCTGTAAAGTAGCTTCAATGTTTCTAAAGCAGTGGTCTACAAGCCTGTGTATGAGAATCAGCTAGGGAGAGTTTTTGTTTGTTTGTTTTGTTTTTAAACCAGTTTCACCTACAGAGATCCTAATTCAATCAGTCTGTGGTGGGGCCCAAATACTTTAATATTTTTTTTCCAGCTCCCAGGGGATGCTAACATGTATCCATGGTTTGGATCCGTGTCCCCGCCAAATCTCATGTTGAAATGTGATCCCCAGTGTTGGAGGTGGGCCTGGTGGGAGGGGCTTGGATCACAGGGGTACCTCTCATGAATGGCTTGGTGCTGTTCCCTTGCTGATGAGTGAGTCCACGTGGGATCTGGTTTAAAACTATGGCACCTCTCTTGCTCCCACTCTGGCCATGTGTGATGCCTGCTCCTGCTCTGCCTTCTGCCATGATTGTAAACTCCCTGAGGCCTCCCCAAGTAGATGCTGGTGCCATGCTTCCTGTACAGCCTGCAGAACCATAGCCAGTTAAACCTGTTTTCTTTATAAATCACCCAGCCTCAGGTATTCCTTTACAGTAACACAGGAATGGCCTAACACCCCAGGTTTGAGCAACACTGTTCTATAGTTACATGCACATTATCTTATTACCATAGAGCAACTCAATTCAAGAATTCAAGAACGGCTGCCATGTTTTACAAAGGTATTGCTTTCAGTAGCAAATTATGGTGACTGGGGACTTACCCTAACATTATTGCCTTGTAGACAGTGTCCTAACACATGTTTCTAGACAAATCTTTAAGAAGGCTGCACCTTCACAGAGCTCACTGGCTATCTTCAGACACCAGGCAAAACATCCCCTTTGAGCAAAGGAGAGATTACTCACACTGAAGCTTGCAGAAAGCAGTACGATGGGGCTGGGCACCATGGCTCACGCCTGTAATCCCAGCACTTTGGGAGACCGAGGCGGGCAGATTACTTGAGGCCAGGAGTTCGAGACTTGCCTGGCCAACATGGTTGTATTAGGGTTCTCTAGAGGGATATAACTAATGGAATATATATATATATATAAAAAATAATGTATATAATATATATTATATATATAATTATATATAATATATATATACACACACACACATGCACATACATATATACACACATATGTATATATAAAGGGGAGTTTATTATTAACTCACATGATCATAAGGTCCCACAATAGGCCGTCTGCAGTCTGAGGAGCAAGGAGAGCCAGTCCGAGTTCCAAAACTGAAGAACTTGGAGCCTGATGTTCGAGGGCAGGAAGCATCCAGCACGGGAGAGAGATGGAGGCTGGGAGGCTAGGCCAGTCTCTCTTTTCACATTTTTCTGCCTGCTTGTATCCTAGCTGTGCTGGCAGCTGATTAGGTGGTGACCACCCAGATTAAGAGTGGGTCTGCCTCTCCCAGCCCACTGACTCAAATGTTAATCTCCTTTGGCAACACCCTCACAGACACGCCCAGGATCAATACTTTGTATCCTTCAATCCAATCAAGTTGACACTCAGTAGTAATTATCAAAATGGTGAAACCCCATCTCTACTAAAAACACAAAAGTTAGCCATGGTAGTACATGCCTGTAGTCCCAGTTACTAGGGAGGCAGAGGCAGGAGAACTACTTGAACCCAGGAGGCAGAGGTTTCAGTGAGCCAAGGTGGCGCCACTGCACTCCAGCCTGGGTGAAAGAGTAAGACTCTGTCTCAAAAAAACAAACAAACAAAAGTAATAGAATGGGGAAAAAGAGATGCCACTGTTTTGTCTACCATTTTCCTTAAAAAGTAGCTGAGAAGCAGCTGATATAGCCCCAAAATGACCATTGTCACACTAGAGCAACAGGATTAGGGAACTGTAAGATACTAGTAATAGTTCAGAGAAATAAACTGTTTTTGTAATTTACAACTTACAAAAACTTTGATATGCATTGTCTCACTTGAATTCAACTCACCCAGAGGTGAGGAGAGCAAATACCCCCAACCTCTTCCTAAAGCATCAGAAGTGAGTCACCTGTCTGTTGGTCAGAGCCAGGCCTGACACCCAGAGCTTCTTCTCCAAGTCCTAGATTTTAATAATTAGCATGGCTTACCATGCCTTAGACCCTCATTATGGAGTGCTGAATGCATACTGTAGACAGATGGCAGAGGGTGCCAGTGAGGTGAGATGGGGCAGCAGCCTGCAGAGGTGGCTGCACACTGGGCCGAGTGTCAGGAGATGGGGCCCACCTCTGTGTGGTCACCCACTGCATATGTGGAAAGGTCAACACAACACTTGTGACTTCAGCCTTCAATTTCCTCTGCTGTGAGACCACCAAGCCTCTTTCAGGTTCTATTCCTGCCCATCCTGTTAAGGTGCAAAAGCCTAGCAATGCGAGAATTATGAGCCACTTTGAAGGTACCCGAATACCAACCTGAAACAACTCACAATGGCTGCGAAGAATGGAAAAAACATTTGCCAGGTATTTTAGTGTATATTTACAATTACAGCTTTGAAAATCATTTTTTTTTTTTGGCGGGGAGGAGAAGACTTGCAATTTCTATTTCGCCTGGAGTTTAGCTGGCTTTCTCCCTGATCTATGAGAGCAACTGCCTTTCTCCTTGTCACTGCCTTCTCCTGTTTTAAGGACCATGACAACCATCATGCCCTTTTCAAGTTCTCTGTGATGTCATAAAAGTCCCCAAGACATAATTGCAACTTGCTTTAACTATGGTGTCAATGCAGCAAACAAGAAATCGTGGAATTTCAATATGGTTGAAAAAATCACCCCCCATTTCTAACTTTACTCATTTGTATGAGGTCCTCTGCATAAGCGACGTCTGTGAGAGGGTGAACACAAGAAATCACACTGAGTTTGTCATGCTTGTGGCCTACGTACCATTCTGTGGCTTTCTGGTTTCCTTCCTTTTTGGTTCTGGTTTCATTTTCTTGGGTGCGATGCCTCTTTGTTTTTGCATTTGTCTGTGCTAGTTTATCCTAAATAAAGTTCCAAATGCACAGGGTCACTATCACTTAAATGATGTTGTGTATCTCCTGGCAGAGCTTAGGGCACACACTTTCTTTTCTTTTCTTTTCTTTTTTTTTGAGACGGAGCTTCGCTCTTGTTGCCCAGGCTGGAGTGCAGTGGCGTGATCTCGGCTCACCGCAACCTCTGCCTCCCGGGCTCAAGCAATTCTCCTGCCTCAGCCTCCCGAGTAGCTAGGATTACAGGCATGCACCACCACCCCAGCTAATTTTGTATTTTTAATAAGAGACGGTGTTTCTCCATGTTGGTCAGGCTGGTCTTGAACTCCCGACCTCAGGTGATCCACCCGCCTCGGCCTCTCAAAGTGCTGGGATTACAGGTGTGAGCCACTGCGCCCAGCCAAACACTTTCATTTTTTTTTTTTTTTTTGAGACGGAGTCTCGCTCTGTCGCCCAGACTGGAGTGCAGTGGCGCGATCTCGGCTCACTGCAAGCTCTGCCTCCCGGGTTCACGCCATTCTCCTGCCTCAGCCTCCCGAGTAGCTGGGACTACAGGCGCCCGCCACCACGCCCGGCTAATTTTTTATGTTTTTAGTAGAGACGGGGTTTCACCGTGTTAGCCAGGATGGTCTCGGTCTCCTGACCTCGTGATCTGCCGGCCTTGGCCTCCCAAAGTGCTGGGATTACAGGCGTGAGCCACCGCGCCCGGCCCCATACACTTTGATAAATTCCTCCCAAGTCCTGGCTGGGCGCCGTGGCTCACGCCTGTAATCCCAGCACTTTGGGAGGCCAAGGCCGGCAGATCACGAGGTCAGGAGACCGAGACCATCCTGGCTAACACGGTGAAACCCCGTCTCTACTAAAAATACAAAAAATTAGCCAGGCGTGGTGGCGGGCGCCTGTAGTCCCAGCTACTCGGGAGGCTGAGGCAGGAGAATGGCGTGAACCCGGCAGGCGGAGCTTGCAGTAAGCCGAGATCGCGCCACTGCACTCCAGCCTGGGTGACACAGAGCGAGACTCCGTCTCAAAAATAAATAAATAAATAAATAAATAAATAAATAAATAAATAAATAAATAATTCCTCCCAAGTCCTGCAGCCAAATCTGCACCAAGAGAAGCTCTCTGATTTTTTCCCCAACGAACATTGCCTATCTCGCACCCTGAGTTACCACCAAAGCCTGGTGAACAATTTCACCTGGACTTTTCTGTGCTAATTAGGGGTTTCCAACTGAAGCCTCAAAAAGTTAAAAAAATCGTAATGAAACAAACGTTATGATTTGGAGCTCTCATTGCTAACATAGAAGGCCATTTAGAATACAGTATCTAGTAAGAGAAGGAGACTGAGCACGGAGTGGGCATCCTTGTGTAGAAGTATTTATTTGGGTAAAGCACAAAATGTCAGCTATAGTTGTGTCTGGATGGTAGTTTTTGGTGACCGTGATTTTTAAATTCTTTTTATATTTGTACTTTCTAATTTTTCAAAGAATGATGAGTGTAATGTATAAAATATGCACTTTTTTGGACATCAGTGGAAAAACTGGTGAAGTGGTTTAGTTCATAGTATCGTGCTGGTGTTGATTTCTTACTTTTGACAAATGTCTCATGGTTCTGTAAGAAGGTAACCCCAGGGAAGCTGGATGAAGGATAAAGGAACTCTCTGTACTATTTTTGCAACTTAAAATAATTTCAGAATAAAAAGGCTTAAAAAGGCCAGGCGCGATGGCTCACGCCTATAATCCTAGCACTTTGGGAGGCCGAGGCAGGTGGATCATCCGAGGTCATGAGTTCAAGACCAGCCTGGCCAACATGGTGAAACCCCGTCTCTACTAAAAATATAAAAAACTAGCTGGGCATGATGGTGCGTGCCTGTAGTCCCAGCTACTCGGGAGGCTGAGGCAGGAGAATCGCTTGAACCCGGGAGGTGGAAGTTGCAGTGAGCTGAGATCATGCCCTTGCACTACAGCCTGGGCGACAGAGCAAGACTGTCTCAAAAGGCTTAAAAAAATAAAAATAAAAACTAAAAAGCAAGAGACTAGGTTTTGGAGTCAGGTAGACCTTGGTTTGTGCATGGTTTGTTCCCTTCTAGTGGGCGGCATGCTGGAGTGGACTTAGGAGTGATGATCTACAATTTCAGGGATTTTGCAGGTCAGTTACTAGACACAGTCATTTTTAAAAATTAAACATTACAAGTTTACAATTAAATATACCAAAACAAAGGTAATTACTTAAAACTCATTTCCCATTTACTTGAGCCTATTAATGATTATCTGCAGTAGTTATGTTCTATAAAGTTGCAGCGAACACTGAACTAGTGAGTGCAATACTAGAACCCTTGCTTCTGGGGGAACTACAGAAAAAGGTATTTCCTGTGAAGGTTTAGTCCAGGCCTGCAGCTCTCCAGGGCTATGCTGGAAAGGTGGGGGCCTCCTGAAATCCTCTGGACACAATATTTCCATCAACTGCTCAACATATAACCTTGTTTTATACCTTTCCATTTAAAGACGTCTCATTTAATATATATAGTTGGTTCATGAACATTGCACTGACACCCAACGGCACTACAACTCACGCTCAGTAACACATGATTTCTCTGTAAGGCAAATCCTGGCTTTTCCACGCTTAGGAACGCTAGCCAGCACTTAAGCACTGTATTTGGAGGCCATTTTAAACAGTGAGGTCACCAAGCAAAAGCACAGAAATCTAGAAAATGAAGCACAGCATAGACTGTGAAAGGGACACCTATTTACAGCATGACAGCTGAACAAGAAGGCAAAGCGTTGCCATGTTTGACCGCAGCTGAAAACGTGCATGTGGGGCAACGAATCCTTCATCCCTCTACACATCCCCTTAAATGACCACGAAAACACAGTGAGTATTGATTTTGGTGCTGCAAAATACACAGTTGATCCTCGGTATGCATGGATTCCATCTTTGCGAATTTCTACTTGCTAGTTTTAGCAAGTAAAAACTAAACTATAACTAGCAAGTAGAAATTCGCAAAGATGGAATCCATGCATACCGAGGATCAACTGTGTATTTTATTATCTGAGGTTATTTCCCTGCCTTGTATCTGTTTAGTGGAAATAGAACTGTGCTACCATGGATCTCTTCCCACCTCTTGTGTGCAGTGACTCAGGTCACCCTAGTTACTTGTAATTGACCACAGTGGGAGGATTTACACTATGGAAATTGGCAAATGCTACAATCGGGGCTTGGTTTGTTGATTTTCTCCATCACTTTCTTAAACCTAGACAATGTTAGTGATGCAGATTCACCTTAAAACTGTATCATACCTGGAGCCATTATACTGCAAATAATACAAAAAGTTGAGGAAATGTTTCAGTATTCGAAAACTGCTGAATACTGATTCAGCAAAGTAGTCACTCCATGATTGATGAACAAATGACATTCTGAGGGGGTTTCAATGTCACCTTAATCATTAATACAATAAAATGACAAAATGAGGCCAGGTATGATGGCTTACACCTGTAATCCCAGCACTTTGGGAGGCCAAGGTGGGTGGATCACTTGAGGTCAGGAGTTCGAGACCAGCCTGGCCAACATGGTGAAGCCCCATCTCTACTAAAAAAATACAAAAATTATCTGGGCATGGTGGTATACACATGTAGTACCAGCTATTCAGGAGGCTGAGCAGGAGAATCTCTTGAACCTGGGAGGTGGAGGTTGCAGTGAGCCGAGTTCATGCCACTGCATTCCAACCTGGGTGACAGAGTGAGATTCTGTCTCAAAAAAAAAAAAAAAAAAAAAAAAGACAAAATCATGTCAGAGCTACACTCTTGTCAATCGTAACAAGACTGGCTATGACAAAATCTATGAAAGCATTGCGAGAACCAATCATCAAAGAGAATTTACAACGGAATATTATGTATTTATTTATTTTTTTGAGACAGAGTCTCACTCTGTCGCCCAGGCTGGAGTGCAATGGCGTGATCTTGGCTCACTTTAACCTCTGCCTCCCAGGTTCAAGTGATTCTCCTGCCTCAGCCTCCTGAATAGCTGGGATTACAGGCACCCACTACCACACCCAGCTAATTTTTGTATTTTTAGTGGAAACAGGGTTTCACCATGTTGCCCAGGCTGGTCTTGAACTCCTGACCTTAAGAGATCCACTCACCTCAGCCTCCCAAAGTGCTGGGATTACAGGCCTGAGCTGCCACGCCCAGCCTTATGTATTTCATTATACAGATTATTATGTATTCCGTTTGTAAGTTCTGTCCTATGCATCCTTTATCAGGGACGTTTATAATTTAAGTGCATTCATTTCCAGAGAGCTGGCTGTTTAAGCCGTGCACCACTGTTTCTAGCTGGGTGACCTCAATTACTTAACCACTAAGCCTCAACTTCAGTGCAAAACAAAGAAGAATAAACATTCCTTCCTTGAAAGATTTTGAGGATTGAATGCAATGATTGTTTCCAATACATTGTTTCCAGGTAGAGACTCCAGGAACCTCAGTCCCCTTCTCTCCACCCACCTCACCTTGGGGAGAGACCCAGTGGCAGATTCACCCCTGTGCACGCCCACCCCTACTTTCCCAGAGTGGCCCTGTGTGTCTGGACTAAACCGTTACAGGTGGGGAAAACTCACCACTAGGGGGCGGGAGCAAGATGCCTTTGATGGCTGTCGTCCTTCAGACCATGTAACTAACTGATTTGGAATACTGTGACATATTCACCCTTCCACCCTCCGTGGGGAGAGAGAGGATAAATGTGTAAAGTCTGCGGCCACGGTGCTGCATTCAGAGAATCCCACTCTAGAGATCAGCGTTGGCATCCTGAGAAAATGAGAACCACTGAGCCCCAGTTAGGACAACTGTTAAAATGCGATAAAAATCTTCAGCCGACCCAGTTGCCCTTCTGCAAACCCACCTGCTTGTTGTCCTCGGCACACGGCATGCTGTGACTGCTGCTGGCTGCTTAATACATCGGGGCCCATCCAGGTGAGTCTCACCTAAGGAGGAGTCAGCAAAGCAGCCTTCTCCACCCCCATCTTCCTGCCAGATCTCTCAGGATCAGCGCTTACAGTTAATGTGCTACCTGACTTTCCCAGGTAACATGCATTAAATGAGGCTCTTCTAGAAACTGACGTTTTAAGGAGGTGATTCCATTGGCGGCAACCTTAGAGCCGCAAAGGACTGGGGTCAATGACAGCAGAGAGGTCTTCCGGGACTTCCTCCCTCGCCCCTCCTCATCTAGGTCTGGCCCTGGATTTTCCTGGAGGAGCAACTTCCTTATTCTTTTCAGGGAAGCTGACCAACGCCTTCTCCCTGGAGTCTTAGCCAGGTCTGCAAGGATGCCCCTGCCACTTACTGGTGAGATGTACACTCCCGCGCAAAGGGCGTCTCACTCCTTAGGCCCCCAGGCTCCCATCTGGCTAGCTGTCCCACTGTCAAGGACTTGCTCAACTATTTTCCCCCTTAAAAGCCAAACAGGCAACACCACCACTTGAGAATGAAAATCATCAAAACCACTGTGATTAGTTCTTTGCCTGCATGGAATTCACAAATACTGATTTTGTTGACTTCAAACATAGCTGGCTTAATTTATTTCTGCCAGTTATGTCCCAACACCTCCATTAATGATTTTATTTTGATGAATAGTTTTACACATCTGGGAGGATTCTGGTCATTCTAATGATATCTTCTTGAAGCTCTTCCAAGATGGATCAATACTGACCATAAAACATCAGATTCTTGTTAAGTGCAGACATCCCTGTTTACCTGAAACACATCAAAATGTTATTTGGTGTTCTTGAACAAAACTACAGACAAAGGTGGATTTTTATAGATTTTAACCCTAGAGGAAATTCCTAGGTGTCTAGGTGGTGGGTCTCCAAATACAAGTCTGACAACTGCATTGCAGACTGCCACCAAGGAAACAATGACAAAGACTTTTTTTTTGTTTTTTTTTTGAGACAGGATCTGCTCTCTTATCCAGGTTGGAGGGCAGTAGTACCATCCTCCCACCTCAGCCTCTCAAGTAGTGGGGACTACAGGCATGAGCCACTACAACCAGGTAATTAAAAAAATTTTTTTTTCACAGAGATGGGCTCAAGTGATCCTGAGCTCAAGTGATTCTCCTCCTTTGGCCTCCCAAAGTGCTGGGATTACAGGTGTGAGTCACCATGCTTGGCCTGACAAAGTCTTAATAACAACTTTGAAACAGATAATGACTCAGAATGAATTCAAATGACCACAAAGACAGTTTTCCTTTTCTTCAGAGTTTATTTTGAATTTTCATTTTTGGATAACCAAGCAGCTCTTTAAGAAGAATGCACAGAAGAGTCATTCTGGCACTTTTGGATAGTACATAAGATTTTCTTTTTTTTTTTTTTTAATTTTTTTTAATAGTCACATTCAGCTCACTTGCTCAAACCAGACTCCCACGTTGGGTGAGCAAGATGAGCCCATAGGATTCCAGAGTTAATACGTAACCGTATATACAAACAGCCAAAAAACCATAATGGTGCCACAGGGATGGAGCAGGGAAGGGCATCTCTAACGTGTCCTCTAGTCTATCTTCGCTAAACAGAACCCACGTTACACATGATAACTAGAGAGCACACTGTGTTGAAATGAGGATGCTGACCCCAAATGGCACTTGGCAGCATGCAGTTTAAAGCAAAAGAGACATCCTTTAATAACTGTATAAAATCCAGGCAGTTCCATTAAAGGGGTTAAGAAAACCAACAACAACAAAAAGCGAGGGACTGTCTGTTGTCACTGTAAAAAAGGCACTTGGAGTTAATGGGACCAGGATTGGAGGACTCTTAGCTGATACAGATTTCAGTACGATTTCATTAAAAGGCTTGGATGTTAAGAGAGGACACTCAGCGGTTCCTGAAGGGAGACGCTGAGATGGACCGCTGAGAAGCAGAACAGATGAACACAAAGGAATCAAATCTTTACAACCAAATTGCATTTAAGCGACAACAAAAAAAGGCAAACCCCAAAACGCAACCTAACCAAAGCAAAATCTAAGCAAAATCAGACAACGAAGCAGCGATGCATAGCTTTCCTTTGAGAGAACGCATACCTTGAGACGCTACGTGCCAACCTAAGTTCTCAACGACAGCTTCACAGTAGGATTATTGTGATAAAAATGACTCAAGCGATGCAAAAAGTTTCATCTGTTCCCAGAATCCGAGGGAGAACTGAGGTGATCGTTAGAGCATAGCGACATCACGTGCGGTTTCTTAATGTCCCTGGTGGCGGATACGCCGAGTCCTCGGAAGGACATCTGGACACCACTTTCAGCCACCTCCTTGCAGGGGCGACATCCGCCAAAGTCATCCTTTATTCCGAGTAATAACTTTAATTCCTTTCTAACATTTACACGGCAAACAGGAATGCAGTAAACGTCCACGTCCGTCCCACGGCTGGGCTGCCGTTCCGTTTCCTCCACGAACGGGTACGCGCTTCCATGAGAAAGGATATTTGGCAATTTTATATTCCACAGTCAGGTGGGTCTGCGATAGCTCATTTAATGTTAAACGCCATCAGGGGCCTCTCCTCCCGTTTCTGCCAGGGGCTTTTCTTGTCTTCTCCTTGGTCATCATCATCATCGTCTTCCTCTTCCTCGTGGGCAGATCTTCTCTGGTGGGGGCTGGCTGCTGGCTCCGAGGGGGCATCCGCAGTCCGTCTGGTCGTCTCCTCCTGCAGGCTGGGCAGCTGGCCACCACTTCTCCGACTCGACCCCTCCAACAAGCATCGCAGGGCACTGTCCTCGGGGGTACAGACCGTGGTCCCACATTCGCTGCCACTCTGTTCCACGTCATCCAGGTACACGAGCTGCGTGTAGGCCGTGCTGTCTGGGGCTCGAGGCTCTTTCTGCTGGTGCTCTTGGACGGGCGGGTAGTTCTGCTGCAGAGACAAAGCATCTCCCCTTCCCTTCCGGGCTGATTTTGGTTCATTCATATCTACGCCAGAGTCCAAACTGGCATCATTACTTCCGTTCCTTCCAGCTCTTTGGAGATCAATGTATGAATGTCTAACGTGAGCGTTGGACCTGCCATCCAAGGAGACGAACCACGCCCGGGGGTGCGGAAGCGGCTTCCCACCTCCAAGCTCCATCAGGGCCTTTTCAGTCAGGAGCTGCACCTCACTGTTCATCTGAGCCAAAGCCGCGTCGTTCAGGGAAGCTGGGATGGAGAGAGACTCCGACATGGATGCGTTCTGAGGGCTCCACTCCCGGGTGCCCGCATCCTGCAGGTGCTGCTGAGAGATGGCCTGGGAAGACAGGGGCTGGGGCTGGATCTGTGAGGACGGGTGTGGGAAGATCCCGGCATGGGGATTGGACAGCTCAGCCTGTAGTCTTTCTATCTCAAGCTGCTGATCAGCCGGGACGACGAGGGGCTGGCTGACATAGGAGTGGTCCCCGGGGAGTTTCATATAATGAGCCGGGATGACCAAGGCGGGCAGTACTTTCCTGTAAACGCTGTCATTGACCTGGTCGACAGAACTACAGCAGATTAACTGGCCGGGCCGTGGGAAGGACGTAGGTCTCTCGAGGTGATCTACTGATCGCGACATCATACATTCAGTGGGTCTGCGGTCCAGCAGCTGTTCTTTCTCAGGTGATGAAGGCGCGGGGTACAGATGTTCCTGAATGGTGAGCTTGCTTCCCGTGGAGGCTGGACCTTCTCTGTCCTGCTTTTCAAATAAAGGCTGTGAGAGCACGGTGTTGTAACTACCCCTGTAGTCATCATTGCCCGAGGACTCGTAGCCTTCTCTTTCCATAGATTTTCTTGCCTTTAAGGGAAAAACCTCCACTGACTTATGGTAGTCTTTCCCCAGCGTCCCACTTGGAGTGAGGTTATCAAAGGAGATCTGGCTTTTATCCTCTTCCTTGCAAGAGAGGAGCTCCTCCCGGGAGCTAAATTCCTGGGAGGTGCTGTAGGAGAGCTTGAGCATGGGGGTGTGCAGGTCCCCTTCGCCGCCCGGAGACATCATTTCCAAATGGACTCCACTCATCAGCTCCTTCGTGCCGGGGGCCTCGGGGCGGCCGTGGCTGGTGACGGACAGCGGGCCAGGGAATTCTGACGCTCGGCGTGAAAACAGCAAGTTAATGTGTGACATGGACGTGGACTGGTCTCTTTTGGAACTCTCCAGTCCTGCAGGGAGCTGCAGTTTTCTGTGGTGCTGACGAGGTTTCAAGCACTTCCTCCTGCGCCCAAAGACACAATCCAAAGCCAAAGATTAGTGATTCTCACAATGGAAAAGTTTCAAGTTTCAGGTAAAATCCTAATTCTCAATTTCCATGGGGAGAGACAAAACAAAACAAGTCAGGAGCAGCCAAAAGCCTTCTCACCCCACACCCTGTCCTTTTTTTTTTTTTTTTTTTTTTTGAGACAGCATCTTGCTTGCTCTGTCGCCCAGGTTGGAGTGCAGTGCTATGATCATAGCTCACTGCAGGCTTGACCTCATGGGCTCAAGTGATCCTCTCACCTCAGCCTCCCGAGCAGCTGGGACCGCAGGCACATGCCACCATGCCCAGCTAATTTTTGACTTTTAGTTTTTTTGTAGAGATGGCCTGTGTTGCCCAGGCTGGTCTTAAACTCCTGGCCTCAAGCAATCCTCCCCCTTCAGCCTCCCAAAGTGCTAGGCCTCCATGCCTGGCCCTTATCCTTATTTTATCCTTATTAGAGTAGGATAATCGAGAGATTTCATCTTTTACTGTCTGGAGAGCCCTTTGCCCAAATGAATTAAATGTATGACATACATTTTTCTATGACTTAAAAAAGTCAACAACTTATTAAAGAGTCTCAAACGTGACTAAAATGCTTTGCATTTTTAAAAATAAAATTTTTCCTCTATAATGCCTTTTTAAAATAGCTAAACTTAAAGGCTTTTATAAGCCAAGTTACTTATTTCAAAGGGGTTACTCAAGAGTTGACAATAAATATTCTTGCAAACTAAACAGACACGGCATCTAAATAAGAAAAAAATTTTTTTTTGAGATGGAGTCTTGCTCTGTTGCCCAGGCTGGAGTACAGTGGTGCAATCTTGGCTCACTGCAACCTCCACCTTCTGGGTCCAAGCAATTCTCCTGCCTCAGCCTCCCAAGTAGCTGGGATTATAGGCGTGTGCCACCATGCCCAGCTAATTTTTGTATTTTTGGTAGAAACGGAGTTTCACCATGTTGGCCAGGCTGGTCTCGAACTTCTGACCTCAAGTGATCCGCCCACCTCAGCCTCCTAAAGTGCTGGGATTACAGGTGTGAGCCAACGTCCCTGGCCCAAATAAGAACAGTTCTGCTTTGCCCTTCAGAGTATCATCTCTTAATCAGCGTTCAGGAATACTCTGAATAAATCATATAACTATTGTTAAACTCTTTTTCATAACTCCCCTTCTAAGCAATGTTATCCACGCAGCATGCTTTATACATACTATTTGTTAAGTTGCAACTTAGATCACAAATGTGAGTTCTTACTTTTTCATGGGAAGAAAAAGTACTTCAATTTAGAAAAATTAAAAAAAAACCCACCTCCATATTAATGCTTCTAAGTATCAATTGCCCAAGAAACTGTGAATTAAAAAAGATATTGCCAAAATGGTAACACTTTACCTGCAATAATATAAAAGGAGACACAGCAAAACCAAAAGTATGAAAGCCATTCCTCCTAAAATGGCCAAAAGAAACACCGTGTGATACGTGGTAATGTCCTGTGTTACAACGGGACCTAGAAGGTCAGAAAATGGCATTTAGAGTTTTGAACACCTTTAACTCAAAAGAGGGATCATTCATTGAGAACGCAGTGTCTTGTGCTTACTCTTCTTGGCTGGGGCATAGAGCAGTGGCCAGAGGAAAACACCCTTGGATCATGCACTTGGGGTACCACCAGCATTGCATTAGTGATTAGCATGACTATTATGGAAGCTCCCACGGCCAGGAGAACTTTGAATACTCAAAGACAAGATGTGGTTACGTCAAGGGCCCCTCCTAAGCAGAGAAGTGCGCCTCACTTGGTAGCATGTGCCGCATTTGAAATACATGATCTTTTAATTTTAGTTTTTTTTTTTTTTTTTTGAGACAGGGTCTCATTCTGTCACCCAGGCTGGAGCGCAGTGATACAATCATGGCTTACTGTAGCCTTGACCTCCTGGGCTGCATCAATCCTCCTGCCTCAGCCTCCAGCATAGCTGGGACTACAGGCACGCACCACCACACCTGGCTAATTTTTGTAAATTTTTTTTAGAGGCAGTGCTCTCACTATGTTGCCTAGGTGGGTCTTGAACTCCTGAGTTTGAGCAATCCACTGCCTCGGCCTACCAAAGTGCTAGGATTATAGGCATGAGCCACTGTGCCCAGCCATATGATCTTTTCATACAAGAAAACGAACGCATGATGATATAATGACTGGGACTCTCACCTTCAGAAAGATGGCCTGACTATCTGGGAATTTTATATTGCAGCGGAAAAAAAAAAAACCCTACAAAGTTTTATTTTCGCTTTTCCCGGGCAGTCAATCATTACCGTCTGGAGAGCCCCTAGCCCAAATGAATCAGTTTAAATGTATGACATACATTTCCTGTGACTTAAAGAAGTCAGCAACTTTTAAAACTTAATACAGGTATCAAATATGACTAAGATGATATCCATCTTTAAAAACAAGATCTTTCTCTACAATGCCTTTTCAAAATAGCTAACCTTACGTGGACAGAGATCTCTTTAGAACTTATACATAAGGTTATCAAAGATAAAAATATTTTAAGTTTATGTTGTAAAAAATCCCAAGAGGTAGCTTAACTCACATTTTATGTTCCGTAGTAGTACAAATCTATCTTAATGTTACTAACAACAGATCAGCGACAACAAAAACCTCCCAACATTCCAATATTTAGGTATTTATTGGTGTCCGAGTTTCCTGGCAGTGTATGAATACATGGGTCGAAATGAACTGGCCTCATATTATTTCAGGGTAGCATGGCTATGATTATTAAACACCACAGACACCCATTTGCTTATTTTTGATTTTTGATATTCTAAGACATAGATTTTTTTAAAAAATCTTCTTTAGGGGACAAATCTCCTAATTTAAGACCTAGATAAACCCAAGATTTACCAGTTTTTGAAAATAGTGATGTTACTTAAATTCACAAGAAACACCATTCTCTTTCAGATATAATTACTTCAATGGAGTGCGAGGAGGGGGTTAAAGTTTACAAAAATTGGAAAAATAACTGACAATTAGATACTGGCTTACTTGTTCAGAGAAACAATTTTTTTTTTTTTTTGAGACGGAGTCTTTGCTCTGTCACCCAGCCTAGAGTGCAGTGGTGTGATCTCAGCTCATTGTAACCTCTGCCTCCTGGGTTTAAGTGATTCTCCTGCCTCAGCCTCCTGAGTAGCTGGGATTATAGGCGCCCGCCACCATGCCTGGCTAATTTTTTTAAGTAGAGATGGGGTTTCACCATCTTGGCCAGGCTGGTCTTGAACTCCTGACCTCATCATCCACCTGCCTCGTCCTCCTAAAGTGCTGGGATTACAGGTGTGAGCCACTGCACCCGGCCCAGAGAAACAATTTTTTCATGCAAAGACAATAGACAATTCCCACGGATGTAGCAAAGCTTTGTCAGGAGTCACCAAGAAACTTAGGGTACACATAAAAGTATTCCCAAATACTGATGCTTCGTCCTTTAAGTACTCAAAGCACTATTTTTTTTGTTTTGTTTTGTTTTGAGACGGAGTCTCACTCTATCATTCAGGCTGGAGTGCAGTGGCACGATCTGGGCTCACTGCAACCTCTGCCTCCCAGGTTCGGACAATTCTCCTGCCTCAGCCTCCCGAGTACCTGGGACTACAGGCGTGTGCCACCATGCCTGGCAAATTTTTTGTATTTTTAGTAGAGACAGGGTTTCAACGTGTTAGCCAGGATGGTCTTGATCTCCTGACTTCATGATTCGCCCACCTTGGCCTCCCAAAGTCCTGGGATTACAGGCATGAACCACCGTGCCTGGGCAGCATTACTGTTTTAATCTCTGCCAGTACAATTCTTTATAAAATTCACAGCTATACTTTACTTCAAGGAGTTAAGGAACATAACCCAAATTATTTTGTTGTTGCTTTTGAGTTCATGAAAGCCCAATATTAGTATAATTTTTTGTAATAAAGGTGGGTTGTGAGATGACTGACATATGTATCCCCACATTAAATACCATCAGAGGCTGTAGTGGGTATGCTTTGTGTTATTTTTGAGATGGGGTCTCACTCTGTCACCTAGGCTGGAGTGCAGTGACATGATCATAGCTCACTGCAGCCTTGAACTCCTGAGCTCACGGGATCCTCCTGCCTCAGCCTCTCAAGTAACCGGGATTACAGGTGAATGCTACCATCACTGGCTAATTAAAAAAAATTTTTTAGAGATGGGGCCTTGCTGTGTTGCCCAGGCTGGTCTTGAACTCCTGGGCTCAAGAGATCATCCTGCCTTGCCTCCCAAGGTGCTGGGATTACAGGTGTGAGCTACCATGCCCTGGCCTGTGTATGCTTTTTACAGCCTTGAGTCTCTTCCTTCACTGCTAGGAAGCTCTCAGGGGAGCTACGTCTGGCAGTTCCTTCATGCTGCCTTACAAAACCATATACTGGACAGGCGCAGTGGCTCATGCCTGTAATTTCAGCACTTTGGGAGGCTGAGGCGGGTGGATCACCGGAGGTCAGAAGTTCAAGACCAGCCTGACTAACATGGTGAAACACTGTCTCTACTAAAATACAAAAATTACCCAGGTGTGGTGGCGGACACCTGTAATCTCAGCTACTCCGGAGTCTGAGGCAGGATAATTGCTTGAACCCAGGAGGCGGAGGTGGCCATGAGCTGAGATCATGCCATGGTACTCCAGCCTGGGCAACAAGAACGAAACTCTGTCTCAAAAAAACAAACAAACGAACAACAACAACAACAACAAAACCAAAACACACAAAAAAACAAAAGCATATACTGATCTACTGCATGATGGGAAAACTGATAGCTGAGACTGAAATACATCTAAAATTAAAGTTCATTTTAATGCGTGGGCTTTATGGCATTTATTTTAGTACTTAAGACAATTCTTTTCCTTCCTTTGTTCCTCTTCAGTCATAATCTAGGTATTTCAGATTCAGAGAATGGGGCATTTCTGCGTGTGGTTCATGCTTATATCACTACAAAAATAATAGCATCAAGGGAAACACATTATTCTTTTTTTTTTTTTTTTGAGATGGCGTCTTGCTCTGTTGCCCAGGCTGGAGTGCAGTGGCACGATCTCGGCTCACTGCAACCTCTGCCTCCCGGGTTCAAGCGATTCTCCTGCCTCAGCCTCCCAAGTAGCTGGGACTACAGGCGTGTGCCACCACGCCCAGCTAATTTTTGTATTTTGAGTAGAGATGGGGTTTCACCATGTTAGCCAGGATGGTCTCGATCTCCTGACCTCATGATCCGCCCTCCTCGGCCTCCCAAAGTGCTGGGATTATAGGCGTGAGCCACCGCGCCTGGCTAAGGGAAACACATTACTCTTAAAACAGATGTGAAGTGTAAATTTTCTTAGTATGGTAATATAAAGTCATTGTAACACATTTTTCCACACCTGTTTAGGAAAGACCTCCATCAAATCAGTTACTTTGTGAGTCTAAGTGCTAATTCCAGTGATAATTCCATTGCTAAAATATTTGAACTTGCATTTTAGAACTGCCTTCATGGTTCATTTACAAGAGACACCTTTTAATCACAGCACATTTCGACCTAGCTAAGTCACCTACTTTATTCACCAGTCTTGAATGTGCATGACTTTTAGACGTCTTTAAAAAGAGAAATCATAAAGATTTGCCATTTGAGCATAAAGATTTGCCACCAAGAAAGAGATTTACTAATGAAGGCAGAAGGCAGTCCAAGTAATATAGATTCTAAAGGCAGCTTGAGCAACAGAAGCTACCACTGGAAATAATTCTCCTGAGATGACCATTTTGAAAACAAAACAAAACAAAACAAAAAAAACTCAACAATTCTAGAATATTTTTGGGGGTAACATAGGTTAAAAAAAATAAACTATTAGTCACATTCTGAAAGATATGCATTAATGCACATATCCTAAATGGAGGGGAAGATTCTCGTAGATACAAAGCAACTGGTTTGCGTTTAAGCCATTTTGGAAATGCCCCACCAGGCTTTTTGCCCCCAGTGGTGACTTCCCGCTAGCATCTCTGTGGAGTGCTTTTCCCCACATGTGTGCCCATACCAGGCCACAGCTGTTTCAGGAATTAGGGGGGAGGTCTTGCTGGTCTCTGTGGGCTTTTGATGAAGAATTCCCTATGGCAGCTGTCTGAACAAAACAGCCACTCAAGACTATTTTCTATGCATTATTCTTACCCTAGATGGAAGATTTCCAACCAGAAGTCCCCCACCCCCGCGAAATACCTTCTTTACGTCATCTCATTTTCAGACTTTTAACCATGTTTGAATAAGATGTGATCGCCCTGCTGAAGTTATTTTCAAAAGCATACTTAGCCTGAACCCTCAAAGACCAAAGCAACTGATCCGCATCATCGCAAGTGTTGGCTCCGTGTTACCTGGGATGGGAGGGGACATGGCGGCCACCCAGTACCCCAACTGGGGGGCAATGTACGTCCACGTCAGCTGGCTGCCTTCCTGGTGCACAAGACCCAGGCCGCTCTTCAGCCACGTTCCTGTGGAATTGAGAAAGAGATGTTAGCTACAAGCACACCAAGCTCCTTTGTAAGGCTTGAGCATATTGTAAAAGTCATCTTCAATATCTTAAATGTCATGTTTATGACCTATAACATAACCAAGATGGCCAAAGTGTCATCTAGGGACCCCAGGCAGCTTTCTGGAGAAATTCTTTTCAATTTCCTTTCAGGGAAAGATAAGCAGCTTTAGTGTTCCTTTGCCTTCTCAATTAAATTACTTTCAGCCACTTTATCAAACACCCCTCCTTCCAAACACAGATGATTTTAGCAGAAGCCTTTGGAACTCAGAAGCAGAATACAGGCAGCATGATGGGGGCTGGTGGGAGTGAAAAGAGAGGGGGAAATCCGGCTCTATTCAAGCTCTATGTCCTTGAGCAAATTTTCTATCCAGAGCTGCAGACTGGCTATATCAGAATGACCTAGGGGTGTTTTGAAAAAATAGATCCCTTCATCCCATCTTTGCAAACTCTCACCCAGTAACCCTGGCTTCAGTGAGCATTTTTAAAAGCTTCCAGTTTGTTCCAATGCTGGGAAACACCAAATACATCAAGGTCCCTGCTGTATCTTCCAGTTATTACTTTAGCTAGCATTTGAAAGTAACAAGCACCTGCTATGCACTAGCTATTCACAGCATACGTGTCTTATAATACACCATCTATAATTCTCACCACAACAATGAAGACTGGGGAGTTACAAAACTTTTCCAAGGCCTCTCGGTGGCTGAGAGCAGAGTGGGAATAGAACCTGGGGCTGCCTGACCTCAAGGCTGTGCTATTTCTTCTGCTCTACCAGGCTGCATTTCCTAGAAACCTTCCCAGCATTTGATTGCATTTTTACTTTGTGAAGTTTCTAGGAGCAAACTCATTGAAGAGGATGAACTTGCCCAAGGTTGTTGGGCTATTTCCCAGCCAAAAATGGATGCCTTTTCCTGGGCTCACCTGCAGAGAGCCTTGCTCTGAGGCCTGCGATGGCAGCTGTGGGCAGAAGGCCAGGGAGAGGCTGGGCGAACCTCTAGACGGCCCGCACACCCACTCCGACCTATCAGCATGGAGATGTCCCGTCATACACAGGCCTCCTGTGCAGCTCACCTCTCTCCTATAATCATCCTCACCTGAAATGGCTACGTGGGCGACCCTGTGGCTCTAAGGCCTAAATAGACCAGCTGTGCACCAAATGCAGGCATGCATCATTTAACAGGGATACATTCTGAAAATGCATTGTTCATCGCTGTGCAAACATCATAGAGCGTCCTTATGCAAACCTAGATGGTACTGCCTCCTACACACCTGGGCCACACGGTCTAACCCATTGCTCCTAGGCTACAAACCCGTACATCGTGTGACTGCGCTGAATGCCATAGGCCACCGTCACACAATGGGAAGTATCTGTGTATCTAAACATAGAAAAGGTACAGTAAAAATACAGAATTATAGTCTTATGGGATCATCATTGTACATGTAGTTCATCGTTGACCCAATCATCATCCTGTGACTCATGCCTGTATTCTACCCAAATGCTTGCCTTGCTTAGCTACACGCCTCATGCAGAGGTGGTGGTAATGGATTTTTATTCCCCCTGAAGAAAGAAACAACACTTGGGTTGCTTCGAGGCCTTATCAGTTGCCATAGCAACAGTCAAATGCAGTGGGTGGAAAGATGCCCTTGGTGATGCCTCCCCTGGCAGCCGCTCCTCTGCTCACATGGCAGCGGCACACAGTGGGCAGGTGGGACAAGTCGGGCACCAGTGAGGGCTCGGCATCTCCCCCTTCCCACGCCACAGGCTGGATCACTGCACCAGCGGGTTTGGGCTCCAGAAAGAGCAGACTGTAAGCAAGGTTTTGCAAACGGGTATGAGGGCAGGGATGCCCGGTTCTGGTCCATTTCCTGAAGCGCACCCTCCTAGAAATCACCCTGTTCTACAGGGCTGTTGTACTAGGGGAGCGACAACGTAAGATGTTTGACACATTGAGGAAAAAGGGCTGGGCATGGTGGCTCGCCTATAGTCCCAGCACTTTGGGAGGTCAAGGTGGGAGGATCACTTGAAGCCAGGAGTTCGAGACCAGCCTGGGCAACAGAGTGAGATGCCATCTCTACAAAAAATAATTTTAAAAAGTAAGAAAAAGGTTTTCTCTGATGGTAAGAAAGCTTCCTCGAAGGTAGAGAATGTTTGCGACTGCTCCTACTCCCGCTCCAGGCTTGGCGCCCGTTCAGCTCATGACTTACACGTCGTATCCCCTCCCCAAAGCTGGCCCACTACAGTGATGCTCTCAGCCTCTCTGCATCAGCCAGGAAATGGCTGTGCATTCTCTGGTTTGCTGTTTTCCCCACATTAGACTGTTGAGCCACTGCTTGTCAAACAGAGCAGATTCTGGGTTAGGCTAAACGGGACCCAGAGGGTGACAGCTGGAAGCAGAGTAAGTCCTGCTCATTCATGAGTGCACACCTGCCTTTCTCCTGCCTCTCTCCCTAAGTTGACTTTCCCTTCTAAAACACACGATAACCAATTAAAACAGACTTTAAAAAATAGCTCCACATTGGCTGGGGGTGGTGGCTCATGCCTGTAATCCCAGCACTTTGGGAGGCTGAGGCTGGTGGATCACTTGAGGTCAGGAGTTTGAGACCAGTCTGAGCAACACAGCAAAACCCCATCTCTACTAAAACTATGAAAATTAGCTGGGTGTGGTGGCTCCCATCTGTAATTCCAGCAACTGGGGAGGCTGAGGCAGGAGAATCACTTGAACCTGTGAGGCGGAGGTTGCGGTGAGCTGAGATTGAGCCACTGCACTCCAGCCTGGGCGACAGAGCAAGATTCTATCTCAATTTAAAAAAAAAACCAAAAAAAAACCCTCCACATTACATTTGGGACAAGCCTAGTGGGTGACCACATATACAGACCCCACCAGACTAATGAGTCCCCAAGTTCACTCTGGAGGGCCTGCAGTCCAGCAGTGGTGCTGGTGGAGGCCAGAAAGTCCATTGGCTGAAGAAGACATAGCTGCTTGGAGGGTCAGCTAGGAAACACCCACCTGGGGTGGGTGTAGAAGGATTGGGATGAGTTTAGTTTTGATGAACAGGCAGGGGTTGTCAGTGATGGGGAGAGATGGGGCAGGGCGGGAGCCAGGAGAAAGAGAAGGAGGACATTCTGCCCAGGGATCAGTGTGTACAAAGGCCTGGTGTGGTGGGCCTGGATGACATGTGAAGATGGAAGTGGGGATGGGAGCACAGAGGCCCCAGGTGAACAGGACGGAGCAGCTGTGCCCGGGCTGGAAAGGAGTTAGGCATCCTTCTGGGACGATCTTCACACCCCATTTGCTGCAGGAGGACATGGGGGACCTGGAAACGGAGGCACACATGGTTGGAGCTTCTCCCACTTCCTTCCTCTCTTCTACCCCTGATAGGGTTTGGCTATGTCCCCACCCAGATCTCATCTTGAATTGTAGCTCCCACAATTCCTGTGTGTTGTGGGAGGCACCTGGTGGGAGATAACTGAATCATGGCGGCAGGTCTTTCCTGTGCTGTTCTTGTGATAGTGAATAAGTCTCAGGAGATCTAATGGTTTTATAAGGGGGAATTTCCCTTTACAAGTTTTCTCTCTTGCCTGCCACCATGTAAGATGTGCCTTTTGCCTTCTGCCATGATTGTGAGGCCTCCCCAGCCATGTGGAACTGTGAGTCTATTAAACCTCTTTTTCTTTATAAATTTCCCAGTCTCAGGTATGTCTTTATCAGCAGCGTGAAAACAGACTAATACAGTCCCCAACCCCCTCTTTAGTTCCTGCCAGGCAGTCTTCACAATGCACACCTCTACCCATTCTGTGACTTTGCCTGCAAATGTAGCTCCAACCTCATATAGTTTTTCTCTCTTCCAAAAATCTACCCAGTCTTTCAAGATTCAAATCAAGCCCACTGTTTTTCCAGAGGCCTTTCTAGGACACATGGGTCTTCCGTGTCTTGGCACATCCTGGGCAAGTGTTACTGCATCATCCATTTGCCAAAAACACACGTTGCCTTCTGTGGCTAGCCTGTGGCCCTCAGTCTTATCTCCTTTCTTAGATCGTAAACTCCATGGGTGTGGCCTGTGTCTTGTGTTCCTTTTGTTTTCTTCTCAGCACCTAGAGATATGCATAGAGTAGGAACTCCAGAGAACTTCAGAATGAGTGGAAGCTACAGGTGCAATCAAAAAATAATATCTGGTAACCTGTGAAAGGCTGGGTGCAGTAGGCAGGGAAGGATATCCCCACGGCAGTCTGATCATGCCTGGGATGCTGCCCTTTCAAACTAAAGGGAACAGAACCAGCTGGGGAAGAGCCTACTATGGCTAAAGTGTGACACTCTTTGGGGATTCAACAATCATGCTGTTACTGGCAAAATCATTTCATGCTTTCCGTGTTTTGCCAGTAACAGCATGCTTTCCCAGGGAGTATGGGAATTAGCAAATTGTGTACTAGAAACACATGCTTCTCATGGCGGAATCCTGATGCCACTGTGGGATGCAGACAGTTTCACCACCGGAGCAGCGGGCACCAGGGCCAGGATTCTTTACTGGTGGTACCGGATGGCAGAGCACACAGGCCTCTGCAAAGTCTCTTCTGCTGAATATGGGATCGCTGGGTGTTGCAACCAGGAAGGGCGCCCTTTCATCATGCGGTGAGAGCCTCGGGCACTGCTGAGACAGAGCAAGGGAGGAACCAGGTTGTTCCTGCTGCACGGACCAAAGAAAGCTCCACTGCAAGGCCTCTCAAGTCGGCCCACCTGCCCCTAAGCATGGAGGCCTTGGGATGCTCCTGGGTGAGGACATCTGCCCAGAGGGCTCTCCTTCTTAAGCCTGTCTCCTTGGGGTCTGACAGACAGCAGTCCCTAATGTTACAGCAGCCCAGCTGGGCTACCTGCTCAAACCCCCTTCACCCTGAGCTTCTCTTTCTGCCCTTCCCAGCCTCTTCCAGGGGCTTACCACTGCCTCTTAGTGTCCTCTGCACAAGCAAGCAGATGAGGTGGCCGCTGGGACTTGCAGACTCAAGGCAAGGTCATATGGTGAAGGCAAGCAGGACCCTACAGCCTCCTTCTGCCTCGCCCCAGAAACCCAGACTTCTTCCTGCAGAAGCCACACCACTGCAGCTGCGCCAACCTGGTCGTGCAGCCGGCATTTTAGGAGGTGGCTGGACAATGACATGTGCCTCTCTGTTCCAATCAACGCCTATGGCTGGGCCTGTTACCGGGACTGCATGTGTGTGAAGGTTACAGGGTGATCTCTCTGGCATCATGAAGGGATGAAATTCTGCGTTACTGAAATTTCTACATCATTGATTGTCACATAGTTTTTAAAGCATTTGAACCCCCTCTTTAATTGATTCTTAGGCAGAAACTAATATATGAAACAGATAAAAGGTAAGCTTCCCTGCATGAGGGCAAAGAGATGTCCCCCCCAATCCCCACCACAGCCATCCCCAGGACACCTCCTCAACCATCTGGGAGCTACTCTTCTACATAACCTGACTCTTTGCCAAAATTTGAATAGGCCATTTATAAAAATTCTAAAAAGCATCATTTCCTCCTGCTCTGTGAATGTGAATACAATTTTGACTTTTCTTCATCCCTCAGGGTCATAATTATGATCAACTACAATGCTAGGTTCTGACATATGAATGTCCTTAAGAATACAGAGGTGGGGATTATAAGTTGTTTGCTCTTGTGCTGAATACTCCCGCCTACCCTCATGTTTATTTCCCTTTTCTTTCTTCCTTATAACTTGTTATCAGTGTTCTGTTATCAACTCTGCTCCCCCACCACAACCACCCCCCAGCTTCCCACCTGGAGCTGTATGCTATTGGGAAACACACAACCTTATTACAGTTCTGTCTGAAATAAGATACACAGGCAGTGTGAGGGACAGGAGGACAAAATCAGATACGGAACAGTGATACATATATTTCTTTTTAGACAGAGTCTCATTCTTTTGCCCAGGCTGGAGTGCAGTGGTGCAATCTCAGCTCACTGCAACCTCTTGCCTCCTGGGTTCAAGTGATTCTCCTGCCTCAGCCTCCTGAGTAGCTGGGATTACAGGCACCTGCCACCACAACCAGCTAATTTTTTGTATTTTTAATGGAAATGGAGTTTCACCATGTTGGCCAGGCTGGTCTCGAACTCCTTACCTCAAGTGATCCATCCCCCTTGGCCTCCCAAAGTGTAGGGATTATAGGTGTGAGCCACTGCACCCGGCCGGAACAGTGATATTTGAAATCCAAGTTCAGTATTGTTTTCTTCCACACCACACTCTCAGGTCAGTTTTTGTCTGAATTGTCATTTTCTTTTTTGTTCTTTTGAGACAGGGTCTTGTTCTATCACCCAGCTGGAGGGCAGTGGTGCAATCATGGCTCACTGTAGCCTCAACCTGCTGTGCTCAAGGGATCCTCCCATCTCAGCCTCCCAAATAGCTGAGACTACAGGCACGTGCTACCATGCCCAACTAACTTTGGTATTTTTTGTAGAGACAGTCTCAATATATTGCCCAGGATGGCCTTGAACTTCTGGACCCAAGTGATCCTCCTGCCTTGGCCTCCCAAAGCATTGGGATTATAGGCATCAGTCACCATGCCCACCTTGAAGTATCATTCTTTAGAGTTAGACCTTACACAATGGAAAGACTCAGAGATATTTTCAAGTATAAACAATTTGTTGAACTATCTTACTAATTTTTTGAAAATGAGTAATGCATCCAGCTGGCAAGGTTCACTGGGTGTAAAGCATCATGCATTCTTAATTTGGAAGCTACATTTAACTACAATGATTATTACACATAACAACTGACAGGCAGGGAAAGATGTGTCCTGCAAGATCTGATGCTGTCTCCCAGCAATCGCCAAGTGTGCTGCTTTCCTGCTTGGTTACCAACCAGTAATGAAATCTACTTTTATTTGCAAAGTATAAAGAAAAGTGAGTTCAAAGATTTAACAAATGGCCATCAAAAGAGAAAAGAACTCTAAAGTATGAAAAACGGCCCAAAACAATGTCTAATTTGAATATGGCCTAAGGAGATCACAGTTACCTGGCTTTTCCTGCCTGGCACATTTACTCTGCCTGGAAACTCCCCCGTAGCAGCCAATTACCTTCTCACCATTGGGTAAGAAGCAGACAGACCTGATAGTACAAGCACTATTGACTTTGAAAAGATCATACCTGAAACTCACATGTTAAGAGATTCTTAAAATCTCTTTTTGAGAAAGAGATTAGCCAAAGTACAAGAACAAAGTGGGAGTATTTTTTTTTTTTTTTTTTTTTTTTAAGAGACTGGGTCTTGCTTTGTCATTCAGGCTGGAGTGCAGCGTTGCTATCTTGGCTCACTGCAACCTCTGGTTCCTGGGCTCAAGCGATCCTCCCACTTCAGCCTCCTGAGTAGCTAGGACTACAGGCATGCACCACATCTGGCTGATTTTTGTATTTTTTAGTAGAGATGGGGTTTCACCATGCTTCTCAGGCTGGTCGCAAACTCCTGGGCTCAAGTGATCCTCCTCCTGCCTCTTCCTCCCAAGGTGCTGGGGTTGCAGGCGTGCGCCCCGCGCCAGCCCAAGTGACTGTTCTTATGCTGAGATTTGTTAGCATGTCAGACCTCAGAACACTGGGCAGATAAACACCCAGCAGCATAAAGGGTCAATGGACCATACAGATGACTTCCCTGGATTGACATGATCCTACATGTGATATCCAAGTCTGCCACTTCCTAGTAGTGTGCGCTGAGGACATGCTGAGGATGACACAGAAGAGGAGCTGAATGTCCCTGTGACATCAATGAACCACTGGTGCAATCCTAGAGCCACCTGCCTCATGTTTCTTTGTCACGTAAACACTAAATGGCCTCGTCATTTAAGCGCTTGTAGCTGGGTACTTTACTTCTTGCAGCTAATGTATTCTAATAGATGTATTTTTCCAGAAAGAGGCTGCAGTGAATTCTACTAGGTCTATAAGCTGGGACTCAGAAAGAAATGCCACAGCCACTCAGAAATCCCACTGCCAAAAGTTCTATCAATGAAGACGTGATTGTCCACACTGTGAAACATAGCCATTTCTACTCCTACACCTACATTCGCACTGTGAGAGATTTGGGAACATTTAGGATGGGGGGCAAGGTCACTTGTGCTGGTGCAGGCATGGCCTTGGACTGGGGAACCTGCTGTTGTTTCATTTTTCAGCTGTGGGCTCTGCCTAATCACTAGCTTTCTTGGACTGTCATGGCTTTGGATGAATAATTAGCATGGAGTGAGCACTAGCTCGTTTGAGGAATAATCTTCTTAAGAGGTATGCACCTCTCAGATCCATGGCAAACACTCATCATCATCATCATCATCACCACCATCATCACCATCGTCACCACCATCATTGTCACCATCACCATCATCACCATTGTCACCCCATCACCATAATCACCATCACCATCATCACCATTGTCACCCCCTCACCATCATCACCATCGCCACCATCACCATTGTCACCCCCATCACCATCATCACCATCACCACCATCACCACCATCACCATCACCATCACCATCATCATCATCATCATCACCATCATCATCACCATCACCATCATCACCATCAGACCTTTCCAGATCCCTGAACATGCTAGATTTCTCTAGAAAACAGATGACTTGCTTCCTAGGGCTTTCATCTGCATTAAGCAATAATCTCCATAAGTTCCTACCAACTGTATATATAGAATTATCAATATTTAAGTCTATGTTACTGTATACTTTAACAAAATCAGCATAGAATCACATTAAAATCAAATAAAAAGCCATCAGCCCTTAAACCACATTCTTCAGTATGGCAGAAACAGTGACAACTTCTACATTTATGACACTGTGGGATAGTCCTCTTTTTTTCCAAATTAAAGTCTACGGCTTTGAGTAGCTAGGTTTCCTTCTTTGGAATTGTTTTTCCATGAAATATGTCAGAAGTAAACATTCCTTGTTAATTATATAGCAAAGTATTTGCCCGGTGGTCAATTATCTAATCATTCTTGTTGAAAGCAATCAAACTGAAGAGCAAAAGTTATGTGCAGATGGTTGGATTCTCATAGCTGTAGGCAAGTACATTTCAGGACTGGTTTAAACAAGAATAAAATTAAGGGCAACTCATTGTAACCAACGACCTTCTGTTTGAAGCATGAAATCATGAATGTGTTGAATATTAGAAATTAAAACGATGACTGTATTCAGCTGCAACACATTCCCTTGGTATTTTTAGGGTAGTTTTTGAGAAAGATTCTTAAATTTAAGCAACTGATTTTTTTTTTTTTCTTTAAGCTTTAGCTGAGCTATCGTAAGACTTACTGAAACAAGTTTTAGGAAAGAAGCAGTTATGGGAAACCACAAAATACTGGCAGACTTATAGAAAGCTTATTCCTTAAATAGATAGCTAGAGGTATTAGGATACATAATAGCATTAATAAAATTTAATGAGAGACTTCTGAATTTACAATAGATATATATACATTTCCTGAAAGTAGGTCAGAATACAAGCTAATTAGCCCCATCTGGAGAGAAATTTTGCTCATTACCCACTGAGGCCAATACCCATCTTGCAATTACATGTCAGAAGGGACTGGGTGGGGAGCACACAAGGATTGTGGGTGGCACAGCCATTAGTCCCCTGCATTGGAAAAATCCTCAAGATGAAAGACAGCATAACAGATAATTTGCAGAGAATAACTGAGCGTTCTCATAACAGAGAAATTACAAATCTGGAGACATGTGGTAGGATACTTGCTAAAGAGCTTGTTGACACAGAGATCTTGCTAAGTGCAGGTTCTGATCCAGAGGTCTGGAGGAAAGCCTGAGAAGACAATTCTTATTTTATTTTATTTTTTTCTGAGGCAGGTTCTCTCTCTATCACCCAGGCTGGAGTGCAGTGGTGCAATCACAGCTCACTGCAGCTTCGACCTCCTGGCTCAAGTGATCTTCCCACCTCAGCCTCCCGAGTAGCTAGGACCACAGACACATGCCACCACGCCTGGCTAAATTTTTATTTTTTATAGAGATGGGGTCTTGCTATGTTACCTGAGCAGGTATCAAACTCTTGAGTTCTAGCGATCTTCTCCCCTTGCCTTCTCAAAATGCTGGGACTACAGGTGTGAGCCACCGTGCACAGCCCTGAGAACGCGATTCTAACGAGCTCCGGGTGATGCAGGTGCCGTTCATCAGCAGATCTCACTGCGAGTAGCAACGCCTCTCTAAATTATTTGCCCTTTTGTGGGTGTGGCAACTCTGTCAGGCAGAATTGCCACACCCGCAAAATGCCCTAATGCCATTTCCTACCATGTGGCTGTAGCGGGTTCACTAGGTGGCCAGTGCTTGAAGCAACTTCAGAAATATTTCTGATATATTCAAGAAGGAATCTGGTCAATTGTCAGACTATAGGCCAGTAGTCAGTGCACTCAAATGCCTACAGATGGCTGGGTGTGGTGGCTCATGCCAGCAATCTCAGCACTTTGGGAAGCCTAGGTGGAAGGGTCTCCTGTGCCTAGGAGTTTAAGATCAGCCCTGGCAACACAGCAAGACCACATCTCTACAAAAAATAAAAAACAAAAAAATTAGCCGGGCTGCGGTGGCAGGTGCCTGTAGTCCCAGCTACTTAGGAGGCTGAGGCAGGAGGTTTGCTTGAGCCCAGGGGCTTGAGGCTGCAGTGAGCCACGGTCATGCCACTACACTCTAGCCTAGGTGACAAAGTGAGATCATGTCAAAACAACAACAGCAACAAAAATTTCAAATGCCTACAGATGCCATTGTGTCCTTGCCTAGAGGGATGTGTTGCTTAGTGACCTGGCTGGTTCCAAGCTTGAGACCTCTGCACTGACCACTGTTCCTGCCAGGGAGGTCCTGTCCCCGAGATAAGCCCACGTTAGGATTCTGGGTGTTGTTAGGATCTCAGCTCAAATGTCACTTCTCTAAAGGCTCTGACCAGCTAATGACCCTCTCCACCATCACTCTGCTTAATTGTTTCTCCGCCATCTGAAATAAACTAGCTCATTGTCGGTCTCCTTCTTCTAGAACAACAGCTTTGTAATTATAGGGCCCTTCCCCAGCTTGTTTCGCCATTGTTTTATCCCAAGAGCCTACAACAGAGTAATGTCTGGCACAAAGAAGATGTTCAATAAATATTTGCTGACCGAAGGAACTGTTTGATTTTTTTTTCCCTAAGTGAAGCCAGGAATAGAATGCCATGGGAAATCTTCCCATTTTTTAATGTTGGCGGTAAATTCAAACACAGCAAACAAATATCCCCAAATGAACTGTATGGACCAAACAAAATACATCTGGAAACAGGGGGTTGTTCTGCATTCCCAGATCAGCCCATCATTCTATTCAGCCACATTAAGTCTTGGCATTGAAGCGGGAATCCACAAAAATCTGATAAACTGGGAAAGGGGATTTGGAGTCTGAAGAAATCACGTTTTGTGTCTCCCCCTTCCCTAGGATGTCCCATGAGTGTGGGAAACACTCAACTCTACTGAGCTAAAGTTCCTTTCTGATAAAGACGGGAGTCCCCCACCTCCAGGGTTGCTTTGGGAATAATGGTGTAAAATGTTGGTTTATAGGAATACCTGTTTTTCTAATGGATAAGCTCAGCTAAGAATGAATAGATAAAAACATTGTTTTTTTCGGGCCAGGGGCAGTGGCTCACGCCTGTAATCCCAGCACTTTGGGAGGCTGAGGCAGGCAGATCACGAGGTCAGGAGATCGAGACCATCCTGGCTAACACAGTGAAAACCCGTTTCTACTAAAAAATACAAAAAAATTAGCTTGGCGTGGTGGCCGGCGCCTGTAGTCCCAGCTACTCAGGAGGCTGAGGCAGGAAAATGGTGTGAACCCAGGAGGCGGAGCTTGCAGTGAGTGGAGATCACACCACTACACTCCAGCCTGGGTGACAGAGCAAGACTCCGTCTCAAAAAAAACAAAAAACAAAAAAAAAAAACCATTTTTTTTCCCTAAAGGATCTAAGTTGTGATCCCATTTTTCTTCCCCTTCAGTTTAGGAAAACTTCAAACTGCATACTGGAAATGGCTGGGCTGCCAGATACAAATACGTGTACATGGCGTACTGCAGGGACAAGCCAGACACTTCTGTGGAAGCTTCTAGTGAAGGACATTCTGCACATGCCGGGTGTATTCAGGGTGTGTGTGTGTGTGTGCGCGTGTGTGTGTGTGTGTGTGCGTAAAAATAATTTTAAAGGGGTGATTCAAAGGAAGGGGCAAAAAGAACCACGATGGCCTGGTGTGGTGGCTCACGCCTGTAATCCCAGCACTTTGGGAGGCTGAGGTGGGTGGATCACGAGGTCAGGAGATGGAGACCATCGTGGCCAATGTGGTGAAACCCCATCTCTACTAAAAATACAAAAAGTAGCTGGACATGGTGGCACATGCCTATAATCCCAGCTATTCGGGAGGCTGAGACAGGAGAATCGCTTGAACCAGGGAGTCAGAGGTTGCAGTGAGCTGAGATCGTGCCACTGCACTCCAGCCTGGTGACAGAGCAAGACTCCGTCTCACAAAAAAAAAAAAAAAAAAAAAAGAACCACGACATCAAAAATGTGATACATGGCTGGAGTGTACTAGGTGCTTTACGTAAATGATCACACTTAGGTCTTACGCAACCTTGGAAGGGAGATCTTACAGATCTCATATTTGAGGCCAGAAGCATTAGGTCCAGAGACATTAGTAATTTGCCCAAGGACAGGCCCTCTCCTAACATTTACAGAACTTGAGAAGTTTCAGGCATGATGAATGCACAAAACTACATTCAAAAGGAAAAAAAAAGACATACAAAGTGTTGATCTTCTTTTAAAAAATCATGTGTTAAGTGAGTGCTAATATAAAAGAGATTACAGCTCATACAAAAGTATAAAACCAAAACAAACTTACAAAAGAAACAAGAAACAAAGCTACAGTTTCAAAATAAATTTCGAATTAAAAACATCAACTTAATGGTGTACCTGATGACATATTGTTACCCGTTGAGGGTAGCTGCCCAGGTTCTTGGCATTTTGAACAAAGAATTGGACAAAACGCACAAGCAAAGCAGCCAAAGCAGAAATTTATTTTAAACGAGAGTACACTCCACAGACTGGCAGAGGCTACAGCAAGAGGCTCGGGAACATTGGTTACGGAATGTTCTGAGGTTTAAATACCCTATAGCAGTTTCGTATTGGTTCACTCTAGTAGCCCATGAGCAGTCTCTTTGGTTACGGGAGGGGAAAAGTAGGCTAGCGACCAGTCTGATTGGCTGCAGGAGGGGACCGATCAGACGTACTTTTCTTTTCTTTTTTTTTTTTGAGACGGAGTCTTGTTCTGTCGCCCAGGCTGAAGTGCAGTGGCGCGATCTTGGCTCACTGCAAGCTCTGCCTCTGGGGTTCACGCCATTCTCTTGCCTCTGCCTCCCGAGTAGCTGGGACTACAGGCACCCACCACCACGCCCGGCTAATTTTTATTTTTTTTTTGTATTTTTAGTAGAGACGGGGTTTCACTGTGTTAGCCAGGATGGTCTCGATCTCCTGACCTCGTGATCCGCCTGCCTCGGCCCCCCAGAGTGCTGGGATTACAGGCGTGAGCCACCGTGCCGGGCCGATCAGAGGTACTTTTCATTTTCCAACTGCCAGGCAGAAAAAGGAGGGGTTAAAAAGTAGCCCCTATGCCAGGCGTGGTGGCTCACGCCTGTAATCTCTGCACTTTGGGAGGTCCAGGAGGGCCGATTACCTGAGGACAGGAGTTTGAGATCGGCCTGGCCAATATGGTCAAACCTCGTCTCTACTAAAAATACAAAAATTAGCTGGGCAGGCGCCTACAATACCAGCTACTTGGGAGGCTGAGACAGGAGAATCGCTTGAACCTGGGAGGCAGAGGTTGCAGTGAGCCGAGATTGCGCCACTGCACTCCAGCCTGGGAGACAGAGCGAGACTCTGTCTCAAAAAAAAAAAAAAAAAAAAAAAAAAACCTCTGATATCCAGTCAGCTGAGTCGGCCTTAGGTTCTCTGCCTTCAGACCCAATTCTCCTGCCTCAATATTACTGAACTGAACTTGTCACTTGCAACATACACATGACATCCATGGCTAGGTGGGGCTTCTTTCGAGCTTGGCATGACTATGATTCAATTCTTCCACCACCTTTCTCAAACTGAACTGTAAAACTTCCCATCTCTCAACATACTTTAATTCCACCTGTCCTTATTATGCTGGTGTTGTATCATTTGTGTATTACATTTACCATGGTTCATTCTCATTTGTCCTATTCTATCCAACAGTGTGTTCATAAATGCAGATTCAGGCAATAACATTATCTGATCGTTTTAAATTCTGTATTGAATTCAGATGATGCAGAATATTTTCATGTTAAGTTGTAAAAGATCATGATCAAACCCCAAACTCCAAATTTGAAAATCCTTGCAGATGATTCCCAGGCCTCAAAGAAGCGGTCTGGATCTACAGGCTTCAGTGGGAAACGCTGAATCTCACTGGGGAAACCTTGGATACCTGGAACCTTCATCTCTCCCCAGTACCCATCCTCGGGGTCCTCACCTACAAGGTGAGGATAACACAGGTTGCTGGAAAGAGCCATGGTGTTCAGCCAGGAGAAAGGAGTGAGCAGAGCCAGGGAGCACATTAGGTTCACACACTAGACGAACACTCGCTTTGGACATCAGAGACTTACGTTCCTGCTGTACCCAAATTAAAAGGCACCACTTATTGTGAACTTTAAAGTTATTTGGAAGTTCAATCCCAAACAATGATGTTTCCAAATATGGAACAGCTAGTCAGGTATGGGCCCCGACCAATCAGACTGGATGGCAGGGCCATTCCAGCTAAATAGCAAACTTGGGTGAGACTGGGATGTTAAATTTAAAAACAGTAAGGCTTTCCTGTACCTGTCCTTTTATATCATGCTTCCAAAAAAAAAAAAAAAAAAATCACACACTGCGTATGGGCTAAATAATAGCAGCGATGATGATGATAAGAGCGGCAAACACATACGGAGGGTTTTCCAAGCGCCAGGCTCTGTGGTAGGCACTCTCCACTCACAGCAATTCTATGACGGAGGGGCTGGGGCTATTATGATCCCCATTTTACAGAGGAGAAAACTGAAGCCAGAGACTAAAAAGGACTTGCTCAAGACCACACAACGAGTCACCGGAGGAGGAGCCGGCATTCAAGACCAAGCCGTCTCGGTGGCTGGGATGCATGCTGCCTCTATCCTGTTCATGAATGGTATCAGCTGTGTCTCATCCAGTGCAATATTCACATCTATCAATAATATTCTACCTTCTAATTACCCACTCAAGTGGAGGCAACTGAAACCAGGTGATACTTAAAAGTACTGAATTCTGAAATATAGTGGCTTTACTTTCCTAGTTCTTTTTCACCCAGGTTAATATTAGAATGATTGTGTTAGATGCTGTCCTTAAAATCCAGGCCAGGCTGGGCGTGGTGGCTCACTGCCTGTAATCCCAGCACTTTGGGAGGCTGAGGCAGGAGGATCACTTGAGGCCAGAAGTTTGAGACCATGCTGGCCAACACGGTGATACCCCCATCTCCACCAAAAATACAAAAATATGCTGGGTGTGGTGGCACTTGCCTGTAGTCCTAGCTACTTGGGAGGCTGAGGCAGGAGAACCACTTGAACCTGGGAGGCAGAGTGAGACTCTGACTTGAAAAAGAAAATCCAGGCCAAATAGCAGCAAACTAAGAGGGCCTTGAGGCTCCTGGGTGATGGGGAAAGCCCGCAGGAAGACACAAATTTGCCACAGATAATCCACAAAGTGAATACTCCATAAGTGGTAACTAAGAATGAAGTGTAAAATAAAAGCTCTACAACTCCAAGGTCACAAAAGCAGGCTATACCAAGCATGGGAAATTCTAGTTCTACATAAAATGATACGTTAAGAGACCTAAGTCCCTAAGAATGGGGTTGTTAAACAAAAGTGCCCCCTGAACCCGATCATACTAGAACAAATGTGATGCTATTATTTTATGAAAGTTCTCATTTTGGGGGGAGACAAACACAAAAGGCTTAATGATTCCTAGGAATGGATTGATAATACAAGATTGTTTTTTGAGTTGCTAGGCAACACTGAAAAACAAATGTCGATGTTCTGAGATCACAGCTTGGTTGTTCTCCCAGGGGCAGGACCAGTGCTACCCGGCCTTCCTGCGCTCCATCGGAGAACAGGAGCGGTACAGAGCCACTGCGATGCTGAGTCCACAGTGGCAACAGATACCAACTGGCATCTCCACGAAAAGTCACAGCTGACCGCCTGGCTGCCAAGATCTTTGGTGAGACAAAGTTTTCACTGAACTGTCATCACACCCAAACAAGTCCCATGCTCTCCGTGTTCTTTGCTATCTGTGATCACTTCAATCGCTTTTTTTTTTGCAGGTACATTGCCCCCTTTTCCCCCTACTGGTCTCATTAAAGCCCCATTCACCCCTAAGAGTGATTTTGACATCTGGGAAAGTACAGACACTTTTCCTGAGAGTTATTTCTTTATTTCCAAGCCATAGCCTTGACTCTGAATATTTCCACTGTAAAAAGGCCTATTTCCAATAACAGCTTTCTTAGGGATATGTTGATATTACCTTAGGTAAGTTGAATTCCTCCTTTGCTGAATGCCCTGAACTACTGCATCTATTCTTTTTCAAAAAATAAAAGATGATGCCCAAGGTTCTAAAATCACGTCACACATCTACGCACAGACTTGGTAAAGAAATGAACTCCCTTCTTTCATTCTAATGTTTGGGGGCACAGTGTAGTACTGTTTATCCCTATAATCCAATCACCCACCTCAGTATTCCAATCTGGGTTACTTCACCTAGTCATGTGGCTTGTGATATATAGAGACAAAGATAAGCTAATATTGTAATAATGATTTCATTGAAGACTATTTTTTAAAGAGCAGATTTAGGTTCGCGGCAAAACTGAAAGGAAGGTGCAGATATCCCACATACAGCCCAGACTCCCTCTTGATCAATATCCCCTACCAGAGAGGTGCCTTCGCTACAATTGATGAGCCTGCATTCACATGACATTATCACCCAAAGCCCATCATTTCCATGTTCAATAATAGTTTCATTTTCTTTACGTTGTAAACATAATTTTGTGCTTTAAGAACTCCCACTCTTTGCCGCCCTTCCCCCCCACCCCCAATTAAAAACCCAATGAACCTGAAAAACAATCTTAGATCTGTGTTTTAAATGAGTCTCCACCTTCAAGGGCAAGTTGTCCATGACTTAGGTAAAAGGACTAATTAAATGAGCTTGTCATAGCCGTAACATTCACCGTCTGAAGTGGAGACGAATCTACTACAGGCCAATTGTGAGTGGGTATTCCTGAGAGCCTGACACGAATGCATCGTACGTGGTAAGAGGCTGGTTCAGTAACCACCATTTCTATAGCAACCCCCACACACTCTCAGGCTGTGTTTTGAAGAGGCAGTGAAAACTGGATTCTACAATGTAGCTTCACTCTTAGAATATGCTTTTATTTCTATCATCTCATTAGAATGAGAGTATCCAAATCATATAATCCAGGTTGCCATTAAACAGGAGAAACTTATCAAATACAGGATCCGTAAATCTTTCTTTCTTTATTCTTTTTGCCACTTGATGTCCATCGCTTTAAATTCAAACCACTGACCTGGTTTGCCTGTGACCATTCCCCAGGGCAACAAGTCAGATGTCCGTCTGACAACCTGTACATCAGACAGCCATCTGCTGCCCCAGTTACAGGATAAAGAAAGGGTAAATGTCTGTAAAATAGAGCTGACATAATCTCTTACTGTCCAGAAAGGCTCAGCTAAGAGGCATTCGCTATGACTAACAAAACTTCCTTTGCCAGACATGGGAAGGAAAACTGCTTCTTTCAAAGGTCAAATTGGCCACTGCACAATAAATATTCACTTTATTTATTTATTTATTTATTTTTTTGAGACAGTCTCGCTCTGTCACCCAGGCTGGAGTGCAATGGTACAATCCTGGCTCACTGCAACCTCCACTTCCCAGGTTCAAGGGATTCTCAGCCTCCCAAGAAGCTGGGATTACAGGCACCCACCACCACACCCGGCTCCAGCTAATTTTTGTATTTTTAGTAGAGATGGGGTTTCACTATGTTGACCAGGCTGGCCTCAAACTCTTGACCTCAAGTGATCTGCCCACCTTGGCCTCCCAAAGTGCTGGGATTACAGGTGTGAGCCACTGTGCCTGGCTACAAATTCATTTTAATCCCTTCCCCTCACATACATCTTGACACCCGGGACACAGAGAGAGCACAATTGGATCATTACATATTCCACTGATTCTTTAAGGAAAAGAGATCCACTAAATAGAGTGCTCCTTCGCTCTACGAATCACAGCGTTTTAACAAAATAGCTTTAACAAAACATGTCAATGTGACAAAAGTCTCGATTCCAGTATGGGTAGAATATCCTTTATCCAAGATGCTTGCGACCAGAAGTGTTTTGGATTTTGGAATATTTGCATTATACTTACCTGCTGAACATACTTAATCTGAAAATCCAAAATCCAAAATGCTCCAGTGAGCATTGCCTTTGGGCATGACCTTTGAGTATCATGATGGACCTTAAAAAGTTTTGGATTTTGGGGCATTTCAAACCTTGGATTTTTGGATTTGAGATGCTCAACTTATATATGCAAGTCGTGCTTCTTAAAAAATTTATTTTAGGCTGGGCGTGGCAGCTCATGCCTGTAATCCCAGCACTTTGGGAGGCCGAGGCAGAGGCGGATCACTTGAGGTCGGGAGTTCGAGACCAGCCTGGTCAACATGGTGAAACCCCATCTCTACTAAAAATACAAAAATTAGCCTGGTGTGGTGGCACACACCTGTAGTCCCAGCTAGCTGGGAGGCTGAGGCAAGAGAATCACTTGAACCCAGGAGGCAGAGGTTGCGGTGAGCTGAGATTGTGCTACTGTACTCCAGCCTGGGTGACAGAGCGAGACTCCATCTCACACACACACACACAAAATTATTTTTATTGAGGGTCCATATAGCAATTAGCCAACTCATGCTGTTGTAACATGCTAAACAAATTCAATGTTACTTGTATTCTAAGATGGTGTTAATCTAGTTGATCACCTTCTAATGAATATATAGGTTGAAATATGAAGATGCCAATTTCAAGAATGGGAAATTCTTTGCTTGTTCCAAAAGAAAAAAATTAAAAGACAACTATGATAAATGGCAGCATCAAAAACTGATCCCACTCTCACGGGGTTTGAAAGGGAGCATCTCTAGTTCTCTCTCCTAAGAGTAAACTTTCAATTTCCTGGCAGTCAAGGATTAAAGTGTGTGAGTTAGAGTTAAAACATGGATATACTGAGTTAGTGTTAAAATGTGATTTTGAGGCAGGGTGGTGGCTCACAGTCATTGTAATCCCAGTGACTTGGGAGGCTGAGTTGGGAGGATCACTTGAGGGCAGGAGTCTGAGACCAGTCTGGGCAACACAGCAAGACCCTATCTCTACAAAAAAAAATTTTACAAATTAGCTGGGCATGCTGGCGCACACCTGTTGTACTAGCTACTCAGGAAGCTGAGGTAGGAGGATCTCCTGAGCCCAGGAGTTCTAGCTCCGATTGTACCATTGCACTGCAGCCTGGGTGACAGAGCAGGACCCCTTCTTTAAACAAACAAACAAACAAACACAAACAAACAAAAACTACCACGTGATTGTATCATTTGAACAGAAGTCCCATCAAACCATAAAATAATTTCATCTTTCTTTACAGAGTTTGAGGTCTGGCCCTACAATGAAGGTGCTGTCACTCTGAGTATCAGTTGTCAACTCTGGCAAAATACAGGGGAGCTGTCAGCTAACAGGAAATATGGACGTTGGGGCTGTCTGGGCACCCCAGTTTGCTCGTGTAGAGTGTGGAATACACTGGCACTGTAATATTAGAATGGAAAGAACTTCTGGAAGGCATTTAGACCACAGGTCACAACTTTTTTAAATTTTTTAAATTTTTTTCTGTAAGAGGACAGAGAGTAAATATTTTTGGTTTGTGGGGATATAAGTTTCTGTTGCAATGATTCAACCCTGCGTTGTAGTGCAAAAGCACTCACAGACAATATGCCAGCAGATGGGCCTGGCAAGGTTCCAGTGAAACTTTATTTAGGGATGCTTACGTATAAATTTCATGTAATTTTCGACCCATGAGATATTCTCCTTTTGATTCTTTATTTCCCCCATATTTATTGACGTACAGTTGAAAAACAAAAATTTTATGTACTTAAGATGTCTGACCTGATGTTTTGATATATACATCAAGCTAATTAACATATCCGTCACTTTACAGTTACCATTGCTTTTTCATCTTCTTTCTCTTGCTGGTGAGAACACTTTGAATCCACCCTCTTAGTAAATTTTAAGTATACAATACAGTCCTATTAACAACAGTTAGCAGGCTTTGCATTAAGTCTCTGGAGCTTAATCATCCTGAAGAACTAAAACTTTGTACCCCTTGATCAACATTCCCCCATTTGATTTTTTTCTCTAATCATTTAAAAATGTAAAAATGATTCTTAGCTTTCAGGCCACAGTTGGCCAAACCCAATTTAGATGAAAAATTATTAATAGATTCACAAGTTGCTATCTGTGCTATTTCTGGCTGTTAAACAATTTGGAATTGGCAGTTATTTTGATTTACCTCAAAAATAGATAATTTAAAGTATTAAACTATTTGAGATGATCGATTACTGTAATCATAAATAGCAGCTAATTATTAAATTGTTTTATGTGCTTAAGATGTGTTGGCCCATTCCCCATTTTTTTCCTGGTCTAATACCATCTTTAGATTTTTTATTTAACTAAAATATTTTAATTTCTACTTAGATAATATTATAATTAAATGTAATAGCAACAAAAGTCTTATGAAATATGCAGGCTTCTATTGAGTTTAATAAGTGAAAAAACATATGGTTTCTTTGAAATGTCCATCTTAAAGTTTTCAGAAAACATATTTTAATTCATTTGGTTATTTTTGAATGACTATCCACAAACGTTGGCTTTTTTCTGCATACATGCAATCTGTTACAACCAGGAATTTGGCAGTTACATTTTTCATAGTAAATGTGAAGTTAAAAAGACCATTTCGGCCGGGCGCGTTGGCTCACACCTATAATCCCAGCTCTTTGGGAGGCTGAGATGGATCACTTGAGGCCAGGAATTTGAGACTAGCCCGGGCAACATGGTGAGACCTTGTGTCTACGGAAAATAAACAATAAAAAAAATTAGCCAGGTGTGGTGGTGTGTGCCTGTCGTCCCAGCTACTCAGGGGGCTGAGGTGGGAGGATTGCTTGAGCTTGGGAGGTCGAGGCTGCAGTGATCTGTGACTGCACCACTGCATGCCAGGCTGGCTGACAGTGCAGGACTCCGTCTCAAAAAAAAAAAAAAAAAAAAAGGAGGTGGAAATAGGTCAACTTCACAATGAAGATTCCCAATGTACCGTCATGGTTATTTTTTCAGAGAGGAAACAGACAATGGGCTAACTTATATTTCAGAGGCTTCCTAACAATGCACACACCTCTGTTTTCACCAATTTCTGTATTGTATTCATTTCCTATTGCTGCTATAAAAAATTACCACAAATAATAGGGTCTTAAAACAGCACAGATTTACTTTCTTATACTCCTGGAAGTCAGAGGTCCAAAACCAGTTTCTCTGGTCTCAAGTCAAGGAGTCCGCAGGGCCGGTTCCTCCTGGAGGCTCAGAAGGGAGAATCCCTTGCGTGCTGATTTTGGCTTCCAGTGGCTGCCTGTATTCCTTGGCTTGGGTCCCCTTCCCGCATTTCCAAAGCGCATGGCTCCGGCCTGCGCTCCCATCCTCACACTGCCGTCTCCTAATCTAATTCTGGCTCCTCTTGCATCCTACTCATAAGGGCCCTTGTGATGGCCGTGGGCCCATCCAGAAAGTCCATGAGAATCACCCCATCTCCAGATTCTTCATCACTTCCACCAAGTCCCTTGACCATATAAGGTAATATCCACAGGGCCCGGAGATTAGGATGCAGAGATAGTTCCATCTGCCATGGACATCAAAAACTTCTTTAAGTAAGTTTGTTGTTTGTGAACTGTATGTAAAGTCCATCGAGGAAAGCAAGGATGCTGCTTTTATACAACTGTGCCATATTGTTACAGTGCACACGACCCATACAGGAATCCCTAGGGATGGCTTCTTTGTATTAGGAGCCCCAGCCTTATTCCTCCATATTCAAATACACTCATTAAAAAAGAGAAGGCAAAAATGAGAAGGAGAAAATAAACAGCAGGGATGGAGGCTCCAAGATAGAAAAAAAATCCAATAGAACTGTCCTCCCTCTAAACAAGAGCTTAAACATCATCCTTTTATAACGTGTACATATCCATATATACATAAAGGTAAATTCTATGTATACAGTCAACGTGATCTCAGCTCACCGCAAGCTCCACCTCCCGGGTTTACTTACGCCATTCTCCTGCCTCAGCCTCCTGAGTAGCTGGGACTACAGGCGCCCGCCACCATGCCTGGCTAATTTTTTGTATTTTTAGTAGAAACGAGGTTTCACCATGTTAGCCAGGATGGTCTTGATCTCCTGACCTCGTGATCCACCCGCCTCGGCCTCCCAAAGTGCTGGGATTACAGGCATATCATGGTATCTTAAATTGCCTTTTAAAGATATCTAAATTGGCTAGACATGGTAGCTCATGCCTGTCATCCCAGGACTGTGGGAAGCTGAGGTGGGTGGATCACTTGAGCCCAGGAGTTCGAGACCAGCCTAGGCAACATAGTGAAACCCCATCTCTACTAAAAAAAATACAAAAATTAGCCCGGGGTGGTGGTGGGCACCTGTAATCCCAGCTACTTGGGAGGCTGAGGCACTAGAATCACTTGAACCTGGGAAGTGGAGGTTGTAGTGAGCTGAGATCTTGCCACAGCACGCCAGCTTGGGTGACAGAGTGAGACTCCGTCTCAAAAAACCCCCCAAAATTAGCTGGGCCTGGTGACCACCCTTGTACTCCCAGTTCTTCAGGGGGCTGAGGTGGGAGGATTGCTTCAGCTCTTGAGATAGAGACTGTAGTGAGCTATGATCACACCATTGCACTCTAGCCTGGGTGACAGAGGGAGACCCTGTCTCTTAAAAACAAAAGAAAACAAAAAACCCTAAAATTATTCTCATGTGATTCAACCATTCAAGAGACATTTTAGTTGGGTACCTAGCATTATGCCAGAAACTGTTATTGATCACAAGCATTCAAAGATAAATAGACTTGGCAAGGGCACAGGGAGTAACTGGTACCCACACAGACTCGGTGAAGGTGCAGGGAGTGGCTGGTACGCACAGACTCGGTGAGGGTGCAGGGAGTAAAAGGTACCCGCAGAGACTCAGGGGGGGCACAGGGAGTAACTGGCACCCGCATACCGTGCCGTTCAAGCTGATAGGACCATTGCAACGTGCACAATATGCTCAGGATGAGGCCGGGGAGGGGACTGGAAAGGATCAGCTGTGCTCGTGAAAGTGACAAGCTGTCATTTACTTTTGTGATGACTAATTTTGTCTGACAACATGGCTAGGCCACAGTCCCCAGAAATGTGGTCAAATATGTCCAGATGTGACTGGGGAGGTATTTTGTTTAGAAGAGATAAACTGTTCAACCAGTTGACTTTGCTTTTTTTTTTTCTTCTTATTATTTTTTTTTGAGATGGTGTCTCACTCTGTCATCCAAGCTGGAGTGTGGGGATGCTATCTTGGTCCACCTCAACCTCCGCATCCTGGGTTTAAGTGATTCTCCTGCCTCAGCCTCTGGCGTAGCTGGGATTATAGGCATGCACCACCACGCCCAGTTAATTTTTTGTATTTTTAGTAAAGATGGGGTTTCACCATATTGGCTAGGCTGGTCTCAAACTCTTGACCTCAGGTGATCTGCCTGCGTTGGCCTCCCAAAGTGCTGGTATTACAGGCATGAGCCACGGTGCCCGGCCCAATCTGTTGACTTTGAGTGAAGCAGATCACTCTCCACAGTGAGGGAGGGCCTCATCTCATCAGCCTGCCTTGCAATTTTGGACTTGCCAGCCTTCCCAATTGTGTGAGCCATTCCTTAAAATCAATCTCTCCAAATATATATATATCTCCTATTGGCTCTGTTTCTTTAGAGAATCCTAATACACTCATTATAACAACAGTGGGTACTATTATTGCCATTTCACAGTGGAAGAAACTAGACCAGAAAGGCTAAGTAACTTGGCCAGGGCCACACAGCCAGTGGGTGGCAGAGCTGGCATTCCACACCACTGTGCCCCCCAGAATCCCTGCTCTTAACCACAGTCTCCGCTGCTTCTCAGTGCATTGACCTGGGTGCGCTTGAGCGCCCCCTGGGAGGGCTAAAGGGGACAGGCAGACCATACAAGGGGGTGTATATTCATATCTCTTACAAATGCAAATAGAGGTAAGTAATTTGCCCAAGGTGGGACTCACAGTTTTATAAGTAGCAGAACCCAGGTTTTCAGGAAACAAAACACAAACTCAAAGCTCTTTCCATTCTCTTGCCCACTTCCTCTGTGTTTTTCTTTATCCATTTTCTTCCTCCCTTTAGAATTCCGGCATTCTTCAGAGACTCTTGGTCACACATCCCTCAGGCTACTCCCTCCTGGAGGCCGAGTGTACCTCAGGTCCCCACCATGACCTTGATGACCAAATTATCAGGCTCGCAGAGAACACACACCATCAATGAAGTGCCCGTCTCGCTTACTGCAGGATATGTGAACAGACAGCATCACAATCTACTTAACAATATCAAGTTTACTGTGGCTGGTAAAATCAATGCATTCCACACAAATAATTACAGTGTCTCTATTAATTATTTGGAAAGTAAAAATAAGACAAAACAAAAATCCCCTCCAAAAGCCCAACAGGCGTTTCTTTTAAAATATAATTCCTAGAACTCTGTTTTAACTGATTCAAGGAATTAGGTATCTTTGAAAATATACTGATATCAAAAATCTCCCAATTATCTTCATGCATGGTCTAACAGTTTTAAATTCTGAACTGGGTTATTTGAAAACTGATATTTTCTTTTTTCGAGACAGTCTTGCTCTGTCATCCAGGCTGGAGTGCAGTGATGCCATCTCGGCTCACTGCAACCTCTGCCTCCCAGGTTCAAGGGATCCTCCCAACTTAGCCTCCCAAGTAGCTGGGACTATGGACATGTACCACCACAGCTGGCTAATTTTTTGTATTTTTAGTAGAGATAGGGTTTCACCATGTTGGCCAGGTTGGTCTCAAACTCCTGACCACAAGTGATCTGCCCGCCTTGCCTCCCAAAGTGCTGGGATTATAGGTGAGCCACTGTGCCCAGCAGCAAATTGATATTTTCAAGCTTGACTTTCAGGGCACTAGGAAGCAAACGGGGGTAAGAGCCCCCACGCTGCCAAGACCCTCAGCCCGAGCACATGCTCGTGGGCTGGTATCATGAGTGCAAACCAATACAACTGTCTGGAGGGAAATCTGGAAATATGTTTTAAAAGTTTTAGAATTTTGTACATTTTGTAACTCAGCAATTCTTCTAAAATGTCATCCTAAGGAAATAACCAAGGCTATGCATAAAGATTTAGCTACAAAGATATTTTCTACAGCATTGGTTAGAATAGTAACATTTTTTTCTAATTGCAGGGGATTGATGAACCAAAGTGAAGTATGATATATCCACAGGGTGGAATACTATGGACTTATTAAAATTGACATGGCAGAATAATGATGCTATGGAAAGATGTTCATGCTGTACAAATGTATTTTTATGTATATATTATTGGTTGATTGAGTGAGTGAGTGGTCTCGTTCTGTTGCCTAGGAGGTGCAGTGGCTCAATCATAGCGACATGACTCACTGTGACTTTGAATTCCTGGGCTCAAGCAATCCTCCCGCCTCAGCCTCCCAAAGTGTTGGGATTTCAGGTGTGAGCCACTGCACCCAAACAGTACCCAGCACATGATCTCATTTCTGCTAAATATGCTTTGTAGAAGGCAACCTCTCAGATAGCCAGCCCCAAGTGACCCCTGCCTCCTGGTATTCACTCCCCTGTATAGTCTACTCTCAGTGCTGGTCTATACCAGTGTGGGTCTGTGTGACCAACAGCCTAATGGAAAGAAATGATGGTATGCTGCTTTTGGGATTAGGTTACAAAAGACCATGACCTCATTCTGGGCACTTGGGCTTTTAAAAGGCTGGTCTCAGACTCTTGGCCTCAAGTGAACCACCCGCCTCAGCCTCCCAAAGTGCTGGGATTACAGGTGTCAGCCACCACACCTGGCCTACTATATCATTTTTATTTACTCTTGGATCATTTGCTCAGGGGAAAGCAAACTGCCGTGTAGTAAGCAGCTCTATGGATGGTCCCACGTGGTAAGGAGGTAAGGCCTCTGGTCAACAGCCGGCAAGGAAGTGAGGTCTGCCTTCAGCCCTGTGAGTCACACTCATTAGCCCCAGCTGAACCCTGCTGGAGAGGACCACAGCCTTGATTCACAGCTTGACAGCCGCCTTGTAAGAGACTCTGAGCCCTACCACCCAGCTCGGCTGTACCTGGATTCCTGACCCCCAGAAACTCTGAGATACTGGAGCTCACTGTTGTTTTAAGCAGCTAACTTTTAGGGTGGTGTTACACAGCAGTTGATAACTAATACCTACGTGCACTGTGAAAGCCCTAGAAGGACAGAATTCAAGATATATTAGTGGTTTTCTCTAGGTGGTAGGACTTATGGGTAATTTTTATTTTCTTTGTTTTGTACAGTTTTGACAAATGTTTGTCCTTTTTCAGAAAACAGAAAAAAAAAAAAATACCACACATGACCAAGAGCAACCATATGACCTTCTGATGAATAAAAGGACGAAGATTAGGAGAGCCAGTTTTAGCTCTAATAACCTTTACAGATTCTTTTCAAGTAAATTAGGTTAAATGTGCAAAACAAAAACAAATAGGAAAACTAACAAAAAATGAGTTCCCAAGAGAGGGTCTGAATGGCACGGGGAAGGGTGCCGTCCCCATGAGAAACCACACAATGCAATGTGAGCAGCAGCATTCACTGACTTCAAGGAAAGGAGACTTCCATGAGCTTCTTAGAAGGAAAACCAAACAGTAACAAAGCCATCTGGTAGCTGATTGTCGGCACAGAACTCTTGCTTACCCAGCTTCTGGTCAAACCGCCACGCCGCGACATAGGCATTGTGCCTCAGGCTGCTCTGCATGGCCAGGGGCACAGTGACATAGATGGGACCATCCACCAGCACCGGCGTTCCATTACTGCTCAGCAAGTGGACGCTGACGGCTGTGACTGGGGTCAGGTCATGCCTGGTGCTGTTTCCTAGAAGGAAGAGGCATTTTCCATCATTTGCATGCAAAGTACCCATGTGGGGCTGTGGAAACCTTTGCAAAAAAATAGTCGCAGCTACCATTACCTCCTATATGCCAGGGACTGCATGAAGCACTTTACATACATAATCCTCACCACAACCCAGTAAGGCAGGTAAAATCGTCATTTTTACACACAAAGAAACAGGCTCAGAGAGAGTAGTAATGGTAGGTGGCCTAAGGGCATACACTCAGTATGGGCTGAGCTGGAATCTAGGCTCAGGTTTTCTTTTTTCTTTTTTTTTTTCTTTTTTTTTGAGATGAAGTCTCATTCCGTTGCCCAGGCTGGAGTGCGATGGCACAATCTCAGCTCACTGTAACCTCCAGCTCCTGGGTTCAAGCGATCCTCCTGCCTCAGCCTCCCAAGTAGCCGGTATTACAGGCTTCCACTACCCTGATGGATAATTTTTGTATTTTTAGTGAAGATGGGGTTTTGCCATATTGGCCAGGCTGGTCTCAAACTCCTGACCTCAGGTGATCTGCCTGCCTTGGCAATCCCAGGCCTGTGCTGGGATTATAGACTTAAGCCACTGTGCCCGGTCAGGTTTGCTATTTTTCATTATTGTGTTTTGCTTTCAAAAACGATCTCAAAAGAGAAGGATTTTTCTATAATGTGAGACAAAGGTGTAAGTGGAAATCACCGGAAATAACTTTTACACAAAGTGAGCCCCATGCACATGTTAATTACTTGGCAGATAACCTTAATAAAACCAAATGTTTTAGAGTAGAGGCTGCTTTTTTTTTAACATAGCAAATTTCTTCAAGGATTGCTTCAAAAATATTAACTTCTGCTAAGAAGTATGCTATTGAGGACTGGACTTGAAATATTTATGAGTTATTTTAATTGCCATTGTTATTTTGATCTGTTTAAAAGGACCTCAGTATACCAATTATTTTCCATTAAAGGCCTTTGGTCCAAGCCAAAGCTTTAATGACTGCCTACAGATAAATTAGAGAATGCTTATGAGACCGATATATTTATGCACTCAAGCAATCCATTTTACATTTTCCTCTAGTGAAATACAATATCGCACAAACTGTGTTGTCATAATTTTACATCTTTCTTTGAGCACAATGACAAAAACACAGCGATAAAAAATTTAAGCTGCATTAAAATACAATCTATAGGACTTTTTATTCAGCTACTTATATACTTACCTACCTACCAAACTGAGCTAATGTAAACCTCCAATCTGGTCTACATTTAAACATTTAAAGAAAACCTAGTGAATTTTAGAGTCTCAACAATGAATTACAGTTAAATCCTTCATACAGCAATTTCTACACAGCTAATGCCACTCTACCTTTTATCATTCATACCCGTCTGTTTTTTAATGAAGGCAAAGGTGTGGGAATGGAGATTTCATGGAAAGATCGAAGTTGGAATCACAGATCCAAGTTTTGAAATCTCTTAGTCTGGTTATGTCATTTTATGGTAAAAAAACAACCAACAAAACTCAGAATTTACCATGTTTCTGGTCCAAAGATTTTGTGTCTTGAAACACAAATGTGCCAGCAGCTCAAAGTTGATAGAGAAGCAAAGCCAGGTCTACAATCTACTGCTCTAGATTCTGTTAGGCCCTCTCAGGAAGATGGAACTTACAACTACAGAAAGGCTGGCCAGGCGCAGTGGTGCATGCCTGTAATACTGGCACTTTGGGAGGCCGAGGCAGGTTGCTTGAGCCCAGGAGTTCAAGAACAGCTTGGGCAACATAGTGAAACCCCATTTGCACAAAAAAATACAAAAAATTAGCTGGGCATGGTGGTGCATGCCTACAGTTCCAGCTACTCAGGAGGCTGATGGTGGGAGGATCACTTGAGCCTGGGAAGTGAAGGCTGCAGTGAGCTATGATCACATCACTGCAATCCAGCCTGGGTGACAGAGTGAGACCCTGTCTCAAAACAAAACAAAACAAAAAAAGAGAAACTACAGAGACATTAAATAATTTACTAGACTGTATAAACAACTGAGAGATAATGTTTTCCATCAGGGAGTGCTGTTTTCATTCATCAAACTGTAGTCAAGATGTCCAAGTAGGTAGGTAGCAGGTACTTGGTAGATAAAGGAGAAAAGCCCTAGAAATGGTGTCTCCCTTCTCCCTCGTCACCTTTCAACTCTCCCTTCCTGCACGTTCCCAGCCCAGGAAGACGGAGTCCCAGTACCAGATCTGCCACTCACTGCCTATGTCACCTCTGAAAGTGACTTCATTCCTCTGGGGTCTGTTTTTCTTACCTTCAAAACTAAGGAGGGTAGACTAGATGCCTTCCTGCATCTATGGAAATAAGTACACTCAGCTTGAAACATTCAGAAGTAAGTAGAGCATTGCAGAAACGAGCATATTAATGGACAGCAATGTGCATTAGGTTCATGGGATTTCATGTCCCTTTAGTGTCCTCTAGCTGTCTTAAGACATTGTGGGGAATTATATCTGCCTTCTTGAGGTCTCTTTCCTCCCTCAGGGCTTCATTAAATGCCTGCTTCTCTATGCCTTCCCAATGACTCTCCCTCTATGTCCCCATGTTGTTTATTCTGCAACGATTTTTTTTTTTTTAGACAGAGTCTTGCTCTGTCACCCAGAGTGGAGTGCAATGGTGCAATTTGGCTCACTGCAGCCTCTGCCTTCTCAGTTCAAGCAATTTTCCTGCCTCAGCCTCCTGAGTAGCTGGGACAACAGGCACACACCACCACGCCTTGCTAATTTTTTTTTCTTTTTTTTTGTATTTTTAGTAGAGATGAGGTTGGTCAGGCTGGTCTTGAACTCCTGACCTCCCTCCCAGTGATCCACCCGCCTCGGCCTCCCAAAGTGCTGGGATTACAGGCGTGAGCCATCGCGCCCGGCCTATTCTGCAACAATTCACATTTTGAAGGGCTAAACTATTTTCCTTCTCTTTGTTATGAAACTCCAATTTTACACAAAATACTGAGTTTTATATAGAAAGTGGTTTTCCTTCCCATTCCATCTGGATGTTGCCTGGCTCCCTTTAAGTCCGCACAAAGACAAGCAGGTGTCAGGCAAATGCAGCAGGATCGTGTTGCGGGGCAGAACACCACTGGCCCAAGCGAGGAGAGGAGCTGTATCACCTTGGGCCATCTACCTGGTCACTTGTCACGTGACAGGTTCTGCTCAGCTGACATCTAAGGTTCTGTTGGGCTCTGTATTCTACCAACTTTTTGGAATTGCAGGAAAAGTCTGCACCTGTCATTTTATTGACTCTTCTCTGTCTTCCTGGAGTTATTAGTGAAAGCAATTTTTGTAAAAATCCCTTGGGAACACCACGGAACATTCTGTGCTTTCTCAGCAGCTGGAGGAAGAGTGCGATGCTCTCTGGTGAGAGGAGGGGGCCCCCAAGAGCTAGAAAGAGAAGATGCTTCTCCACTTACTTACAACTCTGGATCCACCCTCTAAACCAAACAACACAACCTTCATGGTACCCCCAGAAAACAGCCTTTCGGAGCCCTTTCCAGTCTCTTCCGCAGCCTCTCTGTTTCCATCCACCTTCACTGAACTCTGGTTATGACGCTAGTCATTTCCTGCGTCTTCGGGAGATGAACTTGTGTCATCTTCCAAAGACACGTCTGGTCCAGGCGTGCTCTCTTTAGGCTGTGAGCTCTTAGATGCCTTTAGTAAAACAGGAGATGAGTGACTGTGGGCAAAAGACAAGCTGTGTGCAAACTGACCCCGGGGGCCGCCATGGAGCTGGTGAGTTACTGAGGTGTCTGTGCTCAAGGGAGCCCAGGTTCCAAGTCCCCGAGGGCGCGTGTGAATTCACTATGGGTGGATGCCTTCGCTGCTAGGTCTCTGAGAAAGCCTAGTCATTTCTAGGTCAAGTCATCTATTCTTTCCGTGGAAGAGAAATTTCATGTCACATTGCAAAGACCTCTCTTCTCTTTGAAATCACGGAATGATCTTAAAATAGAACAAACTCCTCTAAAATCAATAGTTCTGTGTCTTAGTGTTCTTTTTCCCCCATTTTCTCAGACTGCATAATTTATTCAAGAGCTACTGGAAGTGGGGCACAGAAAAATTTAATGAGTCCCGAGCACGGAGGCTGTCCCTCCAAGTTAGGGTTTTGTGGATCGTGCACCATTTTGTCCGGGAGGCTGGATGCTGGCTATGATATTTTAAAACTTTTTTTTTTTTTTTTTTTTTGAGACAGAGTTTAGATCTGTTGCTCAGGCTAGAGTGCAGTGGCACGATCTTGGCTCACTGCAACCTCCACCTCCTGGGTTCAAGCAATTCTCCTGCCTCAGCTTCCCGAGTAGCTAGGACTACAGGCACCTGCCACCACGCCCAGCTAATCTTTGTATTTTTAGTAGATGCAGCATTTCCTCATGTTGGCCAGGCTGGTCTCAAACTTCTGACTTCAAATGATCCACCCACCTCAGCCTCCCAAAGTGCTGGGATTACAGGCATGAGCCACCGCACCCAGTCTTAAACCACTTCTTCATGCTCCCCAAAACAAGACTTTTCTCCCAGACCGGCACATGTCAAGTAATAGTCAACATTTTTTTTTCCTAATAATGTTTACTTAAGATGACTGCTATGCCATCTTTCTGATGACAAAGTACTGACATATTTACTGACAAGTTAATCACATCCTCATCAGCACACAAAAATTAAAGAAGAAACGTTTTGGAAAACAGAGAGAAGAAAAATGAGTAACAAATCACCATGTTGCCTTTATGTATAACCAGAAACTTATTAATATGCTACAAAATGGATCAAATGTTTCAGGTTTAAAAGCTTTTTCAGAATAATCAGTTTATGTAAAGCACTGGAAAATTAAGTGAAATTCAAGCCAAGTATCCCTGGGAAATGCAGTAAGTTACTCTCCTAGCAGAATGGAACTCAGAACAGCCTTTGATTTAAAATTTTAATGCTGTGATTAGTCTAAAGTGTGGGGGAAAGGAAAGTGGGGTAGACAAGAAAATAATTCAGGACTCCAGAATCCTGACACCTCTTCCATCAGGAGGACTGGGGACCATTCCAATGCGAAGGGGTCCAGAGAATGGTGCAGTTGGACATAAACAGAGGTGGAAGATACCCGTCTTGGGTCTTTCTCTGATAAGGAATTATCACTTATTTTCTGGTGGATGGCTTTTAGTTTCTCTGATCTTTTAGCTGTGGCATGCCAGAATAGTGGTACTGACCCAGCTGACTTAGAGACCTGCCAGGAGAGGGCGGATTCTAAAGCAAATTCAAAGCCTGGCCACTCTATGCCCAGTTGAGGGCAGAGAGAGCAAGTGCAGAGAAAGAAACGATGTGGGAAAGAGCTGGGTGGACACAGATGGCAGAGGGCGGAGGCTCCCCATCCTAAGTGGTCCCCATGCCGGTGGGGCATGGAGCCAAGGTATGCCTGTCTCTGAGTTGGACCAAGCACCACCTCTTCCCCTCCTGGCTGCAGCATAGATGGGTGGGGTGGTAAGTCTCTACCAGCCCCACCCACTCACAGGCTACCCTCTCAAATGGGGGCTCGTGGGACGAGGCAGAGGGCAGCTGGGCCAAAAACCCTAAGTCTAATCTTATACTTAAAAAAATTGCAATTTCAATAAGCATTTCTCTGAATTGAATATATTTAGTCCACCAAAGGAGAGCTCAGAGAAGGTGCTTAAGGCAACTGGTAACAGAAGAAAAGCTCAAGGAGACCAATGTGCTAACATGTAATTCTGCAGGGCTTGTACCGATGTAACACAGTTTCAATGCACTTGAACTTGTACCAAGAATTCCCCTTCTGCACCTTCAGTGCCTTTCTCCCACATAGTGCTAAAACTCCCAATCATACCTAAAATCCACATGTAAAGACTAAAACACAGTAACTCCCACTGAAAAGAGAAAAGACTCCAATTACCTGTTCCATTTCCGTCTAATCCTCGCAAATAAGGAAAACTGTCCACCTCCGAAGGGGAGCTGGCGGCCGTGAGAAACGCGGTCAGGTCACTGTAGCTGGTGTTCTCAGGCAACCTCAGAGCCCTTCTCTGGAAATGAACGCGAGGCTGTGGCCGGGCACCTGCAGAGATTAACCTCGGAGTTATCTCCCCCAGGAGCAGTTTCTGTTTTTAGAAAATGCAAAACCAGGAAGTGCCTCTCTAAGGTTTCAGCACGCCTCCCCCACCCTGCTCCCTCTCACAAGGCCTCCCTTCCCCCATTCATGCAGGACGCAGAGATGTGACAATATGCTATTATGGGGAGAGAAATAATAGCCCATTGTCACATTTGTTTTGACACAGGATGTTATTTAGGTTTTTAACAAAAAGCTTTTTCCAAGTTCCATGTGCAAGCAGTCTTGTCACTGCCCAGCATTTGCCTGTGGATCTGGGTAGCATTTTGGGAAACTCCATGTAAATGAAACAAGTAGATGACTATTAATCTCTTTACTCAAACAATGTAAGAGATACTCTTTGATACCCCTGCAAACCCATCTTTAATCTCCCTGGAAAAATCTGGTTTAATGCCATGAACCAAATTGAAGGAGGGCAAGGGAATTAACAGTGCAACCTTGAAAAGAATTGCAAACAATGCCCCAGTGGCAATGAATCTTCTCTTTCTGTAGGAGCTGCCATTCGTCATCATCCAGTCTATTCTGGAGGCGTGCTTCCTACTTGTGATGGATTATGTCACAGAATTTATGATGAGACTTTTGAAATGATGCAAAATGATGCTTCTTCACCAAACTCAACTCCTTTGTGTAGGAGGACAGGTTGGGCTGACAGGCCCTAGACAGTTGGTTGTGCCATCCTCTGCAGCTTAACTTTGCTCCAGATTTTCTTTTTCTTTTCTTCTTTTTTTTTTTTTTTTGAGATGGAGTTTTGCTCTTGTTGCCCAGGCTGGAGTGCAGCGGTGTGATCTCAACTCCCTGCAACCTCTGCCTCCCGTTCAAGCGATTCCCCTGCCTCAGTCTCCCAAGTAGCTGGGATTACAGGCGCCCGCCACCACACCCAGCTAATTTTTGTATTTTTAGTAGAGGCAGGGTTTCACCATGTTGGCCAGGCTGGTCTCGAACTCCTGACCTCAGGTGATCCACCCGCCTCAGCCTCCCAAAGTGTTGGGATTACAGGTGTGAGCCACCGCGCCTGGCCCAGATGTTGTTTTGATCATAAAACCTGAACTGGTTTTTACCTAATGCTGCGGTGATATTCACAAGACGTAAAGGTGCTAGGTAATTTTGTGCAAACCTGGCAAAAGCATTGTTAAGAGAAAAACTGTAGATCCAACCCCAGGCTTGAGGGAGACCACATTCCACCTGTGCTTTGCTGAGGGTTCCTTCTCCCGGCCCCCTGCTGTCCTGCTTCAACAGCTCTGCACGGAGCTGGTGGGCTTTATCTCCACTCCACGGTTCCTTTTAACTCTGGATCAAAGAACTTGTAAGGAGTAAAGAAGCCTGTCTAGACGTGTTCTAGAATAAGGGAGTTTTAGAGCTCCAAGAATCCACTAGTCCAAGTCTCTCTTCTTAAAGGTGAAGTCACTGAGGTCCAAAGGACTTATGTCGGGGGCAGCCTGTCTTGGCTACACACTGCCTAACTGGCAGGGAGTCACAATGCTCCCTCTTCCTTCTAAAAACTAGCAGGTAGACTTCTCCAGGGGCTGGTTCTCCACTCTGTGAAATCCAGGCCCAGGTTTAGAGCCCAGCGAGCAGGTGCCCAAAATCATGAGAGTCCTATCTAACTCCAGTCATCTCTGCTGAAACTAAACAGACACAGACATTAGTCTAGCTCCAGACCATCGATTCCCCTTCTTCATCCCTAAAACAAACCCACAGCGACACACCAGCCTCTGGGGATCTGGGTATTTTAACATTATTGTATTCTTCTTAGTCTGGTCTTATTTTCCCTCGATGTTACAGAATACCGATGTCTTACTCCTGCCACCTCCTTGGTCTGTGGAGAGTTCAAATTCCTCGGGGGTCCCACAAGCGCTCTGTGTCCTGCCAGGGGCAGTCTGTTTCTCATCCCTTCTCCCCCTTGCCCACACACATGGCGCACAGCTTGCTTTTCTTCTCCCTTTCCACGCTGCCCTCCAGGATGGAAGGTCAAAGCCAGCATTCTTTCTCATCTCCTCACTCCGGATGATATAACAACATTCATTGCTTCTGGTATTTTTTTCAATGATCAGGAAATATATGTTATCTACTGGTTTTCCGGCTAAATAATGCTGCTGATAGTATTCAATGAACAAGCCCCTGTGTAGAAGCCTGGGTCTCACATGGTGGAAAAGTAAAGCACTCTGCTAATAGGAAGAGAACAAGAATGGTGAGTCTACATGTGACGGAGCAAAGAGGGAGCCTGTCCTCATGAGGGTCCGGGCAGAGGCAGAAGCTGAGCTGGTGATCCCAGAACAGGCAAGGAAAAGTGCACCCCTCCAGGCCTTAGGAGGAGCCCCTGTGAGATGGGCTGGCAGAGACCTGTGTGAGGGCAGTGGGGCACAGAAACCTTCTCCGACTGGACTGAGGGTTGCTGAAAGACAAGGGGGAGCCTGGGAATGGGCCCAGGATACGCAGCCTAGCCAGGACTTACGGGGACTGGCCTGGGACCCAGAGAACCAGAAACCCAGGCTGCTCTCCCCAGCTCTCAGGGCCCTGGTGTCTCCCCCGATCCTCTGCTTCTCGTGCCTTCTCGAGCAGATCAAGTGTTACATGCATTTGGGTGGGCAACACATCTCTCTCCCCACTTGTGCAGGAGAATTTGGTCCCTGGCCAGACATCCAGGGTCTATCTGCTGGGGCTGGGGGCTGGGGGTATGTAGCAGGCTATGTGGGGGCAGATCCTCATGGAAAGGATATGGCCGGTGCAGCTTATCTGACACACCCTGGGACTGGCACGACACGGGTACCATCCATGAGGGACTAAACACCCCACCACAAAGCACAGGCAACACCTATGGTGATGAAAATGACTGAAGAAGCACGTAAGGAATTTAAGGGTGCAAGCTATTCTGAGCCACAGCACAAATAAAATCGAAAGACGGTATGCATGGGGTTGGGGGAGCGGTTATATTCTTAAGCCTGCCTCCGTGTACTAAAGCCGCTAAATAGTTCCACACTTCAGAAAGGAATATGATTGTGAGGGGGTGGCAGGGTAGGCAGTGGATAAGCCTGTAGGGCTCCATCCCCATCCCCAAAATACTCAGACCCTGCTCTCCTGAAAATACGGGGGTCCCCGCTTCCTCTCGCTGCATTTCTTTCTTTTCTCCTTTTTCTTTTTTTTCTCAGAGAGAGTCTTGCTCTGTTGCCCAGGCTGGAGTGCAGTGGCGTGATCTCGGCTTACTGCAACCTCTGCCTCCTGGGTTCAAGCAATTCTCCTGCCTCAGCCTCCCAAGTAGCTGGGATTACAAGTGACCACCACCACACCTGGCTAATTTTTGTATTTTTAGTAGATATGAGGTTTCATCATGTTGGCCAGGCTGGTCTCGATCTCCTAACCTCAGGTCATCTGCCTGCCTCAGCCTCCCAACTCTCTGCATTTCAAAATCTGTTCTTCCCTCTTCTCTTCTGCCCCTAACCACCTCCAAGGTCAATCCAAGCCTCTAATTTAACTTTTGCTTATTCATTGTAAGACTTGGCTCAACCATCTGTTTTTGCCTTCATCAGCAATCTCTTTCTCTATGGGCTTTTCCTCCCCAACCAACAAAAATACTCATTTTTTCCCCAGTCTAGAACAATAACAAGCAAACATTACTCTAACTCTGTTATCCCCATAAGCGAATGCCTTCTGTCCTTCCACCAAGCTCCAGTGATGTGGCTTCTACCCACAATGCATGCTGCCCTTGGAGACGTCGACTGTGTGATCCGCAAACCCCATGACCACAGCTCAGCCTCCATCCTCGTCGACCTCTTCACAATGGTTGACACTGTTTGCCCCTCCTGCCCACAATCCCCTTCCTCCTTGGGATTCATGGTCCTGCACTCTGGTTCTCTCCAGTGTCTGCCTGCTGTTTCCTTTGCAAGTCCTTCCTTTCTTGTCCTACCTCTGGATGAAACAGCTCCCAGAGGGCTACCACTCATCGCCTGTGCCATTTCTGTGCTCTGCTCGCTCCCTGTGGGTTCCCTTTCACTGCCACTGCCTTGGCTGGTACCATCCACTCCAGCATTGGATTCTTTTCTAAGCTCCATGCCTGGATTTTCCCCTGCCTTCTAGACACTTCTACCCAGATGCCCATCTGTCACTCTAAAATCATCATCTACCTTCTCTTTCACCTAACAATATTCCAGTCTCCCCAACACCCAGTTTTGATTCTAGGTCACCATCATCATTCTCCCTATCTATCATCCTTAAGTGCCATCATTCTCCCTATCTATCATCCTTGGCATTCACTCAAGTGCCAAGACTGGCCAATCTTCCCTTAACAAATTTCTTGCACCATATTTCTCTCCCTTTTTGCATCCAACAGCGTATGTTACCTTATACTGCCTCTCACCTCAACTATTGTGAAAGCCTCCTATCCGGGCCATCTGCTTCAGCCTCACTCCCTTTTCATCTACTGACACTGTGACTGTTCAAAGATACTACTCTAATCATGTCCTTTCCCTGCCCAGAAACCATCAACGGATCTCTCCCACTTACCAAATTAACAATGATGACAAAAAAAACAACAAAAATGAATAGACCAATATAGACCCAGACTACAACTACACCTCTTCTCTAAATGAGAGGCATAGATCAGTGCTTTAGAATTTACAAAGTGCATAAATAAAAATATGTTATTTAATATTTACAACAACCCTGTGAAGAAGGAACCCTTTCCTCTTTATGGATGATGAACTACAGCTCAAAGAGGTAAGTGACTTGCCCAAAGTCATTCTGCTTGTAAGAGGTAGAAAGGAATTATTTTAATTCTAACTCTGTATCCTTTCCTATCACACCATGCCTACCTCAAAATAGATGCCCTGCTGACTGCCAACCAGTTCTCATCCTCTGGCCAAATAGGACTGCATGACTAAGTCTGATTGTTTCTTTCCTTTTTTTTTTGAGACAGGGTCTTCACTTGCTCTGTCACCCAGGCTGGAGTACAATGATGCCATCACAGTTCACTGCAGCCTTGACCTCCTGGGCTCAAGTGATCTTCCTACCTCAGCCTACTGGGTAGCTGGGACTACAGGCACATGCCACAACACCTGGCTAATTTTTATACTTTTTTGTAGAGATGAGGTTTCGCCATGTTGCCCAGTCTGGTCTCAAACTCCTGGGCTCAAGTCATCTGCCCTCCACAGCCTTCCAAAGTGCTGGGGTTACAGGTGTGAACCACCACGCCTGGTCTCTCTGTGTATATACATTCATGCATCTCCATGTCTGAAACTTCTTCCCCTCATCCTACAGCTCACCCAAAACGCATGTCAAAAGCCACCTCTTCTATGTAGTCTTTGTTAATCCCACCCTAAGCTCTAAGCTCTATTTGCATCTCTCTTGTAGCACTGCTCTTACTATGTCCTGTATCATAATTATTTGTATATTTGTTCATCTGCCTAATCAAGAGCATCATGAGAACATGGGTGGTGGAATCACTTAGCTCCAGGTTTAAATCTTTCCTCTACCACCTTATAGTTGAGTGATTTGGGCTTCAGGTTATCTTTAAAATGGGTATGAATCATGCCTGTCTCATAATATGGCTGTTGTGATGTTGGTTCAGAACACATATGGATGGTGTCTAACAGTGTCTCCTGGATAAGCACTGCTTTCCCATTTCCTCTTCCCATTATAGACTGAAGCTCCTTAAACCAGGCGTTCTGTGAAATGCATGGCACTATGTTCTGTATACAGTTGGTGCTCAATGGTACTTATGTGAAGATGAGTTAAACCTGGCAACTCACTATGTTCCAGTAATGCTCTGTCTCCATTCCAACTAGATCAGGGGTCCTCCATTTCAGCACCATTTACATTTTGGGCCAGGTAGTTCTTTGTTTGGGGGTGTCCCATGCATTGCAGCATGTTTAATAGCATCCCTGACCTCTACCCACTAGATGTCTGTAGCAGCCCCCAAAATATCTCCAGACCTCACTAAATGTCTCTGGGGAGGGGGGGCAAAATCACCCCCAATTCTGAACCACTGCACTATATACCCTGAGCACCTTCACAAAATCCAGACAACTGGCACTGAGAATCTCCCTGCAACGGGTCTACGACTGCAAAGAGGAGTAGGGAAAGCCTTTGTATTCACGGAACTCAAGAGAGGAGAAGGCATTTCTCTCTTTGTCTCTTTCTGTGTCTTCCGCTGTCTTTCTATCTGAATCTCTGTTCCTCTCCCGAACTATCATATGAACAAAGAAGCTTAAAAAGAATGCTGATAGTAAGCTTTTGGAGGGTGGGATGAAGATTTCCGAGTCAATTTCAGAAGATGAAGTTTAAAGAAAACCAAGGGTTGCCACCTGAAAGAAAACTAAAGCGGGAGGGTTGCAGAGGTTTTCTGTTTTCTGCCCTGGGGCTCTTTTCTGAGATGGCATTTAGCCTCCTTAAATGGATCAGTGAAGAGTTGAGCCAGTAATCTTGGGGATAATGGTACTTTCTCTTCTTCCCTGAATCAGAGTCAAGGAAATCTCTTCTTAGAGCTTTCATCACCTCTTGATGAGTTTATCACATCATCCTTCTCTTCTTACATGTTTAACTCCCTAAAACATCAATAACATTCGTTACTCTAATACAGAAAAGGGTCGAGAAGGCAGTCATGGAAACGGCTTGATTATCATAGTGTTTTAAGTGCTAGAATAAGAGGGTAATGATGAAAGTACAAGATAAACTTCAAGAGAGAGAGTGGCCAGCTGTCCATGAGAAAAGCAGTTCCCGGGCTGGTATTTGTGAACTGTGTCTTGAAGGTTGAGAGGCAGAGGAGAAGTGACAGCATCTATGAAGGGGCACAGATAAAGAAAATCTACCATGTGTGGGGAAGTGAAGGAACTCTCTGTGAGCTACGTGGGGTCCAGGGGCAGAGGGAGAGACTTAGGAAGGACTTGGTAAGTCCCAATCAAGAGTTTGGGGCCGGGTGTGGTGGCTCATCCTTGTAATCCCAGTGCTTTAGGAGGCTGAGGCAGGAGGAACGCTTGAGGCCAGGAGTCTGAGAATAGCCTGGGCAACATAGACCCCATCTCTACAAAAAATCTGAAAAATTAGATGGGTGTGGTGGCACATGCCTGAAGTCTGAGCTACTCCAGAGACACAGGCAAGAGAATCATTTGAGCCTGGGAGTCTGAGGCTACCGTGAGTTATGATTGCACTACTGCACTCCAGTCCATGCAACAGAGTAAGACCCTGCCAATGAATCAATCAATCAATTAGTTTGGATTTGTGTGGGCCTGCAGGGGAGAGTGAGTGGGAGTTACCGGTAGGGAAGTGAAAGATTCCGATTTGTTTTTGCCCAATTCTGACAGCAGGTGGAGTATGGCCGTGGGTGCAGAGTCTGATGTCAGAGCGATCAGGCAGGAGGCTGCTATGAAATTATTCAAGTGAGAAATGATAAAGTTCCAAATAAAGACAGCAGCTCTGGGGGTCCTCACAGAAAAGGCAGCTGGAGTGGAAAGCTATTCTTGAAATAAGAGATAGGCAGAGCAGGAAGAACCCATGAAGGAGATTGAGAAGCAATGAACAGAGAGAGGGCCAGAGAAAGGATGAAGACATCCAGGAAGGCAGGACCGGGTAGGGTGGTGAAGCTGCGGGGAAGTTAGGAAGAAGTGGCCACTAGGTCACGTAACTGTAGCTCTGCTGAGCTCAGCAAGAGGGATTTCTAAGGAATCGTGTGAGGCAGCACAAAAGGGAGTTTAAAGACATGTGCATGGCAAGGGGAGGTATCTCCAAGGTTCGGGAAAAGATTGTGACTTGAAGGAGAAATAGGGTGACTTAAGAAGGGTTTTGCTTTGAATGGCAAAGCCTTCAGTGATTTTGAGAGCTGAGAAAGAACTAGAAGAGATGAAAGACTCAGCATAAATGCAGGGAGGTGTGAGAGGAGGTGATAACAAATAGGCTCCAATGAGAATGTGAAGGGGTTCATGGTGGGGCAGAGAAGCTGCAGGAGGACACTGCCATGTCCTCTTCGGAAAGGGGGCGGGAGGAAGACCACTTGGGAAGGCGTGCTTCCCTGACGGCCTGCTTTCCCTGTGAAACCAGCCACCAGGGCCCTCCTGGGAGGACGGCATGCAGGTGGGGCGAGGGGCATATGGAGTGTGCTGGGAAAAGCTTCCCACAGCAGCTGCCCGGGGAACAGGAAAAGGACCATCTGGGAAACATGAGGAGCCCAGCAGAGGATGGAGACCACTGACCTGGGTGATGCCAGTCGGCCTGATGACAGTGCCCATGGGCAGCTGGGGGCATCTTGTCTGTATCTTCTTATTTACTCTCATCACACTCAGTCATTGTTTCTGAGACAGCATGAGGACCTCCTAGAGGCTCCGGGAGCCAGAGCTGCAGGCTGGCTCCCCCAGTCTCATCTCTGGCATTCAAACAATGCCAGCCTCCCCATTCATCCCTTACCAGAAATAATCTGGGATTTAATCTATGGATTTACTACCAAACCCCTCCCCACAAGATTTTGATGGAAATGTGATCTTCAGCAAAGGACAAAACACTCTCCAAGAAAATGATTCGTATAATTTATGAGTGTTCTCTCTTTCCATACTCTTACCATCTCACAGACAAGTTTGGAAACAATTTGCCAGCGTTTTGTGACACTGAGCGCATTTTCAGATATAGCCTACGTGGGGGAATATCCCTCTTGTTGACCAATTACTGAGGCATCACCTAACACTGCAGGGAATACGTGTGAGTCTTCGGACCCTTCCCCTCACCATCCTGTTATCCTAAGACAGTCCTGGCTGGCTGCTTGCCTATCTATCTATGCATCTATCAATCATCTATCCATCTATCCTATCTATCTATCTATCTATCTATCTATCTATCTATCTATCTATCTATCTATCATCTATCCATCTATCTAATCTATTAATCCTCTATCTAATCTATCATCTATCTATACATTTATCTCATCTATCTATCTATCTATCTATCTATCTATCTATCTATCTATCTAATCTATCTTCTATCCATCTAATCTGTCTGTCTATCTATCTCTCTATCTATCTATCTATCTATCTATCCGTCCATCCTTCCGTCCGTCCGTCCATCCATCCATCCATCCAACCATCCATCTACCTACCTACCTACCAACAAAACTACCTATTTATTTGAGACAGAGTCTTGCTCTGTTGCCCAGGCTGGGGTACACTGGCACAATCATGGCTCACTGCAACCTTGAACTCCTGGGCTCAAGAGATTCTCCCACTTCAGCCTCCAGAGTAGCTGGGACTGTAGGCACACAACACCACACCTGGCTAATTTTTAAATATTTTTGGGGTCTTGCTATGTTGCCCAGTCTGGCTTGAACTCCTGGGCTCAAGTGATCTTACCAAAGTGCCTTGACCTTGGCCTCCTAAAGCGCTGGGATTACAGGTGTGAGCCACTGTGCCTGGCCCAGGCTTTCTTTATAAAACAATGTCAAAAATAACATGTTACACCATTACTTTCCTCACTTTTAAAACGCAACAAAACTGGCTGGGCATAGTGGCTTGCATGTCTGAGCAGGCAAGAATTTATTTTTTTCTCCTCTGAATCAATTAAAAAAAAATGCAACTAAATGTGACCAGTTTGAGAGCATAATTTTAATATGTCATTTATAAATTCAGTATTGTATTAGTTTTGTAGACAATACAAATGCATTGGGCATCTCAGCACTTTGGGAGGGCAAGGTGGGCAGATAGCTCGAGCCTAGGAACTTGAGACTAACCTGGGCAACATGGTGAAACCCTGTTTCTACAAAAAAAAAAAAAAAAAAAAATTAGCCAGGTGTGGTGGTGTATACTGTAGTCCCAGCCACTTGGGAGGCTAAGGTGGGAGGATCACTTGAGCTGGGGAGGCAGAGGGTACAGTGAGCTGAGATCCGGTCACTGCATTCCAGCTGGGTGACAGTGGGACCCTGTCTCTTAAAAAAAAAAAAAATAAACTGTATTAAGCAAATAGTAGTAAAGACCACTATTTATTTATCTACATGGTAGTAAAGACTACCATTTATTTATCTACATGGTAGTAAGGATCACCTTTATTTAGCTACATATGGCTTTCTTCCAACTAGTGGGAAAACAGGAAACAAAATGATCCATTATTATCATTGCCATGCCTCAATACGACCGAGACAAGGAATCATACAATTAAACATGATTAAGTTCATGAAGCAGGGCACATTTAAACATTAACAAAATTTTGTAATTTTAAAAAGTTGGCATGGAAATGAGATTATAAAAAGGTGCAGCCAGTTTCTGGTTATGTACAGGAAGCAGTGATAAAATTAACTATAATGAAAACTACCTGAATGTCTTACTCCTCGGGCCAATTTATAATATGCTCATGCTTCTTGCTCCTCAGAGAGAGAAAGAGCTGCTCAAGTACTCGTATGTGTGCGTGTGTGTGTGTGTGTGCGTGTGTGTGTGTGTGTATTTGTGTGTGTACTGTACTGTACTTTTCTTAGCTTTCAGAACAAAGAAAATAAGTGGGTTAGGTGTGGCTGCCTATGTCTGTAATCCCAGTACTTTTGGAGTCCAGGGTAGGAGGATCTTTGAGCCCAAGAGTTTGAGACGAGCCTGGGCAACATGGTGAAACTCCATCTCTACAAAAAATACAAAAAATTGGCCAGACTTAGTGGTGCATGCCTATAGTCCCAACTACTCAGGAGGCTGAGATGGGAGAATCACCTAAGCCTGGGAAGTTGAGGCTATAATGAGCTGAGATGGTGCCTCTGAGAAAAAAAAAAAAAAGACCATGGAGTAACTAGTCTATGTAGGAAGTACAAGAAGCAGCTGGATTTTGATTTTTTTTTTTTGTATTTGTTTAACTCAATTATTCAATGAATTACTCATTGGGTGTCTACCATTGGCAGGCATAGGGCACAGACCTGGCAGGACCGAGATGATGAAGACACAGTTCTTGGCCTTCTGGTTTTCACCTTTAGTCAGTGAGATAAGGTGTACTCCCAAATATGGTAGGAAAGGGGGGTATCATGGAAAGATCCAGAACTCCCAGGTGGTGGGTTGTTTAATCTGCTGCATTTGGTTACTGATAAGGACGTGAGGGACAATAAGGGAGGTGAGGACCTGTGGCTCCAAGAACAGGAGCCAGAGGTGGTGGAAGGCACAAGAGGTAGAACGACCAGCTCTGGGCTCAGGCAGCTCTCAGGCCACTTGGCAGGAGTGAGTGGGTTTCCCTGTAACACTGGGCCATGAGTGGGACCCATGGACGCCGTCTGCTCCTTTCTGACCTGCTCTGAGTGTCTTCTTCTGCTTCTGCATCCTTTCTGTTCTTCTACCTGGCTCACAGAAGGCCTGGCACAGCTCGGCCTGCATCTCAGGACCATTTAGCCGCTATTCTCAACCCCTGCTGGGTTCTTAGTTCAATCCCAGGAAAAGAAAGGGGACAAGAGCTGCTGGGTCGCACCTGCGGCCACACTATGGACTGGTTACCCCCAAGCTGGGTGCCCACTCCAGATCCAACAGCCATGGCTGGGAGGGATAGGGCCACAGGACACAAGCCCCTCGGCTGCCAGGGGCAGGCGGTGTGACTCCCATCTCCAGTGGATGTTCAGGAAAGACCTTCCAACCATGTGGCATCCAGGCTGCCCTTCCTGTCCAGGAAGGGTTTCAAGACAGATTGGCAGAGGAGGTGGAAAGCCCCAGGTGGAAAACAGAAACTGAGGTAGACCAGAACACAGCAAAAAGAAGAACACTCAGAAGGGAGGTGAGGCCAGGCATGGTGGCTCACACCTGTAACCCCAGCACTGTGGAAGGCTGAGGTGGGCGGATCACTTGAGGTCAGGAGTTCGAGACCAGCTTGGGCAACATAGCGAGACCCCCGTCTCTACTAAAAATAAAAATAAATCATTTGGGCATTGTGGTGTGTGCCTGTGGTAACAGCTACTCAGGAGGCTGAGGTGAAAGGATTGCTTGAGTCTGGGAGGTCAAGGCTGCAGTGAGCTGTGATTGCACCACTGCAGTTCAGCCTGGGTGACAGAGTGAGACTGTTTCAAACAAAAAAAAAAAAAAAAGAGAGAGAGAAAAGTTGAGGCCATATCCTGGAGGCCAGGGAGTGTGAGTTGGCAGAATGGATTTTACTCTGTAGGCCAAGGCGAGCCAGGAAGGGACAGAAAGAACTGGAGCTCCACCTCAGGTAGACCCAACGGGCAGTTTAGTGCATGGTGTCTTGGAGAGCAGAGACTCGAGGTAGAAAGTCTAGCTTCTCCTTCCGAAATCTGGCTCCAATCCTAAGTCAAAGGTTAAAGACGTGTACCCCACAGGGGGGCTACTGCAGTGGGCTTGGTAGAGATCAACAGGACCTGTGTCAGGGCATGGGCATGGCAATGCTGTGGGCACACATGGGCAGGGGGAAGGAATGCCAGCGTGCATGGGCACAGAACTGATGACTGTGACATCAGGCTCGCTGCAGCCATATTCCACTCATGGAGATATAAGAAGGGGAGAAGAGGCCAGGTGCGGTGGCCCATGCCTGTAATCCTAGCACTTTGGGAAGCTGAGGGGGGCAGATCACGAGGTCAGGAGATTGAGGCCATCCTGGCCAACATGGTGAAACCACGTCTCTACTAAAAATACCAAAATTAGCTGGGTGCAGTGGCACGTGTGTGTAGTCCCAGCTACTCAGCAGGCTAAGGCAGGAGAATCGCTTGAACCCAGGAGGCAGAGGTTGCAATGAGCCGAGATCGCGCCACTGTAGTCCAGCCTGGCAACAGAGCGAGACACCATCACAAAAAAAAAAAAAAAAAAAAAAAAAGGAAGGGGAGAAGAAGGTTGTGTGTGACTGCTGCGTAGGCAGAAGGAGACTGCAGAGGGCACCCCACTCAGGTGCTGGGTCCTGGAGGAACCCTGTAGAGACTTGAGAGGAGACAGTGAAATGTCCAGCTGTCAGGGCCAGCAGGGTGGCCATGAGGAGCAGAACACGGAGCGGTGAGGAGGCTGGACAGCCACGATGGACGAAGTGTGGGTGTCACGGCAGACCCTGCAGTACAAGCTTTTACCACAAACACCTCACTAAGAACAGTGCTGCTCCCCAAGAGTGAGGGACAGTAAAACCACACATTGCCTCCTTCAGCATCTTAGTAAAGGGAAAGGTGGGGACAGTGGATGTTGAAGGTGGCTGTGAAGGAGAAGACAAGAGGCCGACAGTGAGCACGTGGGCCTAAAAGCCACGTCTGGCAGAAGAAGGGGTGCAGGCAGCCGGCTGTGTGGGAAGCCCTGTGTGTATAAATGCTGTAGCTTCGTCCCTTCCTTACCAGGGAGGACCTGGACAACCGCAGAAGCCACCAGAGGCCCAGGGCCAGGGAATTGTCCAGCCCTGAGTGGAAGGGGTTGGATTTTATTCCAAGTACAATGGGAAAACCATTGAAGATCCAAGCAAGGTGATTTGGTCACCCTCACTTTGTAAACACTCGATTACTGGTTTGGCAAGAGTGAAATGGGATAACCCGTTAAAAACCTACTGCAGTGCCTGAGGGGACATGGTGGTATCCTGGATTTGTGAGGTGGCAATGCAGATGGAGACACCAAACTCATCAAAAGAATGAGATTCGAGGAGAGAAGAATCAAGGACAATTCCTCGAGTTTTGGCCTGAGTTTATAGTGGTATCAACTTAGGTAGACGTTTATACCATTGATCACGGGAAGGCCAAAAATATCAAGCTCTATGTGTCCATACTGAGTTGGAGGTGCCTGACAGGCCTCCAAGCAGAGGCGTCATCCAAGCCCCCATTTCAGTGGGGAGGGTCTGGGCTGGAGAGACGGAATCAGGAGTAATTAGAGCATTGGAAGCCAGAGGCCTAGATGAGATGTTTAGGACCAGAAAGAAGAAATGTGGGCCCAGCACAGGCACTGGAGCCTCCCAAGAAGAAGGGACCAAGAGATAGAAAGAAAGAAAGTTGGGCCAGGCATGGTGCCTGTAATCCCAACACTTTGGGAGGCCGAGGTGGATGCATCACCTGAGGTCAGGAGTTTGAGACAAGCCTGGCCAACATAGTGAAACCCCATCTCTACTAAAAATACAAAAATCAGCCAGGTGTGGTGGTGCTTGCCTGTAATCCCAGCTACTGGGGAGGCTGATGCATGAAAATCACTTGGACCTGGGAGGCGGATGTTGCAGTGAGCCAAGATCACGCCACTGCACTCCAGCCTGAGCAACAGAGACTCTGTCTCAAACAAACAAACAAACAAACAAAGCCAGGAAACATGATTCTCAGGCCCATGATTTATTTATTTATTTATTTATTCACTTTTTTGAGACAGGGTCTTACTCTGTCCCTCAGGCTGGAGTGCAGTGATATGATCATGGTTCACTGCAGCCTCGACCTCCTGGGCTCAAGTAATCCTCCTGTCTCAGTCTCCTGAGTACCTGGGACTACAGGCGTGCACTAACATACACAGATTTTTTTTTTAATTTTTATTTTTAGTAGAGATGGAGTCTTGCTTAACTGCCCTGGCTGATCTTGAATGCCTGGTCTCAAGTGATCCTCCTGCCTTGGCCTCCCAAAGTGCTGGGATTACAGGTGTGAGCCATTGTGCCTGGCAAGGCCATGATTTAGATGGAATAGTATGCTCTTAGCACAGAAATGCATTTTACACAAGCATTGTCAATTCTAACCCCATATCAAGGAAAGCACAGTCCCTCAAACCTTCTTTGTGAGCTTTTCTGTGAGAGCAGGAGGGGCAAGATCATGTTTACAGACATCACAACCTGTGAGACAGGTTGAAAAAATAAGAGGGCAAGAGAGAGGATAAAGCCACACTGGCCTGCTTATTAGTCTTTAGGAGTGACCCTGTCCACTTGTAAGTGAGGCAGAGGCAGTGCCCTGGACTGTGGCCCAAACAAGATGAACATGCTCTCCATTGGAGAGGAAAGGGATGGTGGTACACAGAGTGGGACAGCCCCTCCTTTTCTCTCACACACTTACAGTGAACTGATAGTTTAATCAAATTCAAATGTGGTGTGCCTCACAGGGAAAATAGATGCTATGTCCCAGCTGTGGATAAATTCACTGCTATCACCATCCAACAATAAGTGGATTCCAGATCAGGTTCCAAGATGGCCGAATAGGAACAGCTCCAGTCTACAGCTCCCAAGGTGAGCGACGCAGAAGACGGGTGATTTCTGCATTTCCAACTGAGGTACCAGGTTCATCTCACTGGGGCTTGTCGGACAGTGGGTGCAGCCCACGGAGCATGGCGGAGCATCGCCTCACCTAGGAAGCGCAAAGGGTTGGGGAATTCCCTTTCCTAGCCAAGGGAAGCTGTGACAGATGGTACCTGGAAAATCGGGACACTCCCACCCTAATATTGCACTTTTCTAACAGTCTTAGCAAACGGCACACCCGGAGATTATATCCTGTGCATGGCTCAGAGGGTCCCACGCCCATGGAGCCTCGCTCACTGCTAGCACAGCAGCCTGAGATTGAACTGCAAGGTGGTAGCAAGGCTGGGGGAGGGGCATCTGCCATTGCTGAGGCTTGAGTAGCTAAACAAAATGGCTGGGAAGCTCGAACTGGGTGGAGCTCACCACAGCTCAAGGAGGCCTGCCTGCCTCTGTAGACTCCACCTCTGGGGGCAGGGCATAGCTGAACAAAAGGCAGCAGAAACTTCTGCAGACTTAAACGTCCCTGTTTGACAGCTCTGAACAGAGTAGTGGCTCTCCAGCACAGAGTTTGAGATCTGAGAATGGACAGACTGCCCTCTCAAGTAGGTCCCTGACCCCCGAGTAGCCTAACTGGGAGACACCTCCCAGTAGGGGCCGACTGACACCTCATATGGCTGGGTGCCCCTTTGAGACAAAGCTTCCAGAGGAAGGATCAGGCAGCAACATTTGCTGTTCTGCAATATTTGCTGTTCTGCAGCCTCCGCTGGTGATACCCAGGCAAACGGGGTCTGTAGTGGACCTTTAGCAAACTCCAACAGACCTGCAGCTGAGGGTCCTGAAATGTTAGAAGGAAAACTAACAAACAGAAAGGACATCCACACCAAAACCCCATCTGTACGTCACCATCATAAAAGACCAAAGGTAGATAAAACCACAAAGATGGGGAGACACCAGACCAGAAAAGCTGAAAATTCTAAAAATCAGAGCGCCTCTTCTCCTCAAAAGGAATGCAGCTCCTCACCAGCAATGGAACAAAGCTGGACAGAGAATGACTTTGATGAGCTGACAGAAGAATGCTTCAGACGATGGGTAATAACAAACTTCTCTGAGCTAAAGGAAGATGTTCGAACCCATTGCAAAGAAGCTAAAAACCTTGAAAAAAGATTAGACAAATGGCTAACTAGAATAAACAGTGTAGAGAAGACCTTAAATGACCTGATGGAGCTGAAAACCATGGCACAAGAACTACGTGACACATGCACAAGCTTCAGTAGCAGATTCAATCAAGTAGAAGAAAGGGTATCAGCGACTGAAGATCAAATGAATGAAATAAAGCGAGAAGAGAAGTTTAGAGAAAAAAAGTAAAAAGAAATGAACAAAGCCTCCAAGAAATATGGGACTATGTGAAAAGACCAAATTTACGTCTGATTGGTGTACCTGAAAGTGACGGGGAGAATGGAACCAAGTTGGAAGACACTCTGCAGGATATTATACAGGAGAACTTCCCCAACCTAGCAAGGCAGGCCAACATTCAAATTCAGGAAAAACAGAATGCCACAAAGATACTCCTCGAGAAGAGCAACTCCAAGACACATAATTGTCAGATTCACCAAAGTTGAAATGAAGGAAAAAATGTTAAGGGCAGCCAGAGACAAAGGTCGGATTACCCACAAAGGGAAGCCCATCAGACTAACAGCAGGTCTCTTGGCAGAAACTTTACAAGCCAGAAGACAGAGTGGGGGCCAATATTCAACATTCTTAAAGAAAAGAATTTTCAACCCAGAATTTCATATCCAGCCAAACTAAGCTTCATAAGTGAAGGAGAAATAAAATCCTTTACAGACAAGCAAATGCTGAGAGATTTTGTCACCATCAGGCCTGCCTTACAAGAGCTCCTGAAGGAAGCACTAAACATGGAAAGGAACAACCAGTAACCAGCCACTGCAAAAACATGCCAAATTCTAAAGACCATTGATGCTAGGAAGAAACTGCATCAACTAACGAGCAAAATAACCAGCTAACATCATAATGACAGGATCAAATTCACACATAAGAATATTAACCTTAAATGTAAATGGGATAAATGCTCCAATTAAAAGACACAGACAGGCAAATTGGATAAACAGTCAAGACCCATCAGTGTGCTGTATTCAGGAGACCCATCTCATGTGCAGAGACACACATAGGCTCAAAATAAAGGGATGGAGGAAGATCTACCAAGCAAACAGAAAACAAACAAACAAAAAAAGCAGGGGTTGCAATCCTAGTCTCTGATAAAACAGACTTTAAACCAACAAAGATCAAAAGAGACAAAGAAGGCTATTATATAATGGTAAAGGGATCAATTCAACAAGAAGAGCTAACTGTCCTAAATATATATGCACCCAACACAGGAGCATCCAGATTCATAAAGCAAGCCTTAGAGACTTACGAAGAGTCTTAGACTCCCACACAATAATATTGGGAGACTTTAACACCCCACTGTCAACATTAGACAGATCAATGAGACAGAAAGTTAAAAAGGATATCCAGGACTTGAACTCAGCTCTGCACCAAGCAGACCTAATAGACATCTACAGAACTCTCCACCCCAAATCAACAGAATATACATTCTTCTCAGCATCACATCACACTTATTCCAAAATTGACCACATAGTTGGGAGTAAAACACTCCTCAGCAAATGTAAAAGAACAGAAATTATAACAAACTGTCTCTCAGACCACAGTGCAATCAAACTAGAACTCAGGATTAAGAAACTCACTCAAAACTGCTCAACTACGTGGAAACTGAACAACCTGCTCCTGAATGACTACTGGGTACATAACGAAATGAAGGCAGAAATAAAGACTGCTTTGAAACCAATGAGAACAAAGACACAACATATCAGAATCTCTGGGACACATTTAAAGCAGTGTGTAGAGGGAAATTTATAGCACTAAAAGTCCACAAGAGAAAACAGGAAAGATCTAAAATTGACACCCTAACATCACAATTAAAAGAACTAGAGAAGCAAGAGCAAACAAATTCAAAAGCTAGAGAAAGCAAGAAATAACTAAGATCAGAGCAGAACTGAAGGAGATAGAGACACAAAAAACCCTTCAAAAAATCAATGAATCCAGGAGCTGGTTTTTTGAAAAGATCAACAAAATTGATAGACCACTAGCAAGACTAATAAAGAAGAAAAGAGAGAAGAATCAAATAGACGCAATAAAAAATGATAAAGGAGATATCACCACCAATTCCACAGAAATACAAACTACCATCAGAGAATACTATAAACAGCTCTATGCAAATAAACTAGAAAATCTAGAAGAAACAGATAAATTTCTGGACACACACACCATCTCAAGACTAAACCACGAAGAAGTTGAATCCCTGAATAGACAAATAACAGGCTCTGAAACTGAGGCAATAATTAACAGCCTACCAACCAAAGAAAGTCCGGGACCAGACGAATTCACAGCCGAATTCTACAAGAGCTACAAAGAGGAGCTGGTACCATTCCTTGTGAAACTATTCCAATCAATAGAAAAAGAGGGAATCTTCCCTAACTCATTTTATGAGGCCAGCATCATCCTGATGCCAAAGCCTGGCAGAGACACAACAAAAAAAAGAGAATTTTAGACCAATATCCTTGATGAACACTGATGCAAAAATCCTCAATAAAATACTGGCAAACCGAATCCAGCAGCACATCAAAAAGCTTATCCACCATGATCAAGTTGGCTTCATCTCTGGGATGCAAGACTGGTTCAACATACGCAAATCAATAAACGTAATCCATCACATAAACAGAACCAAAGACAAAAACCACATGATTATCTCAACAGATGCAGAAAAGGCCTTTGACAAAATTCAACAGCCCTTCATGCTAAAGACTCTCAATAAACTAGGTATTGATGGGATGTATCTCAAAATAATAAGAGCTATTTATGACAAATCCACAGCGAATATCATAGTGAATGGGCAAAAACTGGAAGCATTCCCTTTGAAAACTGGCATAAGACAGGGATGCCCTCTCTCACCACTCCTGTTCAACATAGTGTTGGAAGTTCTGGCCAGGGCAATCAGGCAGGAGAAAGAAATAAAGGGTATTCAATTAGGAAAAAAGGAAGTCAAATTGTCCCTGTTTGCAGATGACATGATTGTATACTTAGAAAACCCCATCGTCTCAGCTCAAAATCTCCTTAAGCTGATAAGCAACTTCAGTAAAGTCTCAGGATACAAAATCAATGTGCAAAAATCACAAGCATTCCTATACACCAATAACAGACAAACAGAGAGACAAATCATGAGTGAACTCCCATTCACAATTGCTACAAAGAGAATAAAATACCTAGGAATCCAACTTACAAGGGATGTGAAGGACCTCTTCAGGGAGAACTACAAATCACTGCTCAACGAAATAAAAGAGGACACAAACAAATGGAAGAACACTCCATGCTCATGGATAGGAAAAATCAATATCGTGAAAATGGCCATACTGCCCAAGGTAATTTATAGATTCAGTGCCATCCCCATCAAGCTCCCAATGACTTTCTTCACAGAATTGGAAAAAAATACTTTAAAGTTCATATGGAACCAAAAAAGAGCCTGCATTGCCAAGACAATCTTAAGCCAAAAGAACAAAGCTGGAGGCATCACGCTACCTGACTTCAAACTATACTACAAGGCTACAGTAACCAAAACAGCATGGTACTGGTACCAAAACAGACATATAGACCAATGGAACAGAACAGAGCCCTTAGAAATAATACCACACATCTACAACCGTCTGATCTTTGACAAACCTGACAAAAACAAGAAATGGGGAAATGATTCCCTATTTAATAAATGGTGCTGCAGCACTATTCACAATAGCAGACTTGGAACCAACCCAAATGTCCATCAATGATAGACTGGATTAAGAAAATGTGGCACATATACACCATGGAATACTATGCAGCCATAAAAAATGATGAGTTCATGTCCTTTGTAGGGACATGGATGAAGCTGGAAACCACCATTCTGAGCAAACTATCGCAAGGACAGAAAACCAAACACCGCATGTTCTCACTCATAGGTGGGAAATGAACAATGAGAACATTTGGACACAGGGTGGGAAACATTACACACTGGGGCCTGTCATGGGGTTGGGGGAGTGGGGAGGGATAGCATTAGGAGATATACCTAATGTAAATGACGAGTTAATGGGTGCAGCACACCAACATGGCACATGTATACAGATGTAACAAACCTGCATGTTGTGCACATGTACCCTAGAACTTAAAGTATAATGTATAATTTAAAAAATAATAAGTGGATTCCATTTAAGTTTTTTTTTTTTTGAGATGAAGTCTCACTCTGTCACCCAGGCTGGAGTGCAGTGGCACAATCTTGGATTACTGCAACCTCCACCTCCCAGGTTTAAGCGATTCTCCTGCCTCAGCCTCCCAAGTAGATGGGATTACAGGCATGTGCCACCATGCCTGGCTAAATATTTTTTTTTTTTTTGTATTTTTAGTAGAGATGGGGTTTCATCATGTTGGCCAGGCTGGTCTCCAATCCCTGACCTCAAATGATCAACCCACCTAGGCTTCCCAAAGTGCTGGGATTATAGGCATGAGCCATAAGATTTTAGTAGGTGGCCCAAAACTGACTGTGGTTTCTCTTTTTAATTATTATACATATCAAAATAATGAAAAGAGTAAATTTCAAATGTCTCACTATAAAAAATGTTAGGCAAGTGAGGTGATAGACAAGTTAATGATGGGTTAATGTGTTTGATTTAATCAATCCACCTTGTATACAAACATCACATCACATTGTACACCATAAACATATACAATAATGTATCCATCAAAAATAACAATAAAAACTGAAAAAATATTAAATATACCTTGGAATCCTGATACTATTTGGACGACATCTTCATATACCATTAGAGTGGCAGAGCGTTCTGGAAGCAGGCCAAGGCTCAGAGAGGAAAATACTGCAGGAAAAAGAAATGGATAGAAGGGGATTTTAATAGTTACATTTAAATGCCTACTCTAATTTTTGGGATACTCTGCAGTTTTTGTATTTTCTGATTTCAAATCAATTAATACAATTAATTTTTAGTTAGATTAGCAAAAGACCTTCAAAATGCTACAAGTGTATTGCAATATCTCATATAACAATTACTTGCCTTACAATGGTCATCTTTTTTCATTTGTTAGAAGTTTTCTTTTTTTTTTTCTTTTTTCTGAGACGGAGTCTTGCTCTGTTGCCCAGGCTGGAATGCAGTGGAGCAATCTCAGCTCACTCTAACCTCCGCCTCCCAGGTTCAAGCGATTCTCCTGCCTCAGACTCCCGAGTAGCTGAGATTACAGGCACCTGCCACCATGCCCAGCTAATTTTTGTATTTTTGGTAGACACAGGGTTTCACTGTGTTGGCGAAGCTGGTCTCGAACTCCTGACTTCGTGATCCACCTGCCTTGGCCTCCCAAAGTGTTGGGATTACAGGCGTGAGCCACTGCGCCCAGCCAGAAGTTTTCAGTAAAGTAACTAAGCCTCTTCACATTAGGAGTATATGAAAGTTATCATGCATACACTACATGAATGTAGAATACATAATGTTAGATGTTAACATTAAGAATGGCTTTAAAAATATGTGTCTAGGTTAATGTGTACGTCATGGTAAAAGAATATTCCCCCAATCCTGGGAACTAATAACATGATAGAAATTGTGCTTTTCATTTTTATTTTTTTGAGACAGGGTCTCACTCTGTCACTCAGGCTGGAGTGCAGTGGCACAGTTAGAACTCACTGTAGCCTCGACCTCCCCGGCTCAAGTATCCCTGCTGCCTTAGTCTCTCAAATAGCTGGGACCATGGGTGTGCACCACTGCACCCAGCTAATTTTCAAAATTTTTTGTACAGACGGGGTCTCCCTGTGTTGCCCAGGTTAGTCTCAAACTCCTGGGCTCAAGCAATCCTTCCCACCTTTGCCTTCCAAAGTCCTGGGATTATAGGCTACAGCCACCGCACCTAGCCAAGTTATGCTATTTTAAAACTCTTGCTTAAGTACCTGGATTTCTAAAAAATTTTAGAAACCCCACAAATTTCTGAGTAAAACATGAATTTAAGAGAAAAACAAAAAAATGCATTATAGAATAATAATCATCACTCACATTACTGAACCTTTACTAACAGGACAAACATTATTCTAAGTGCTTTAATTTTAGGAATTTATTTAAGCTTCAAAACAGCTCTATCACTTAGGCATTGTTATTATTATTTTTGAGACAGAGTTTCACTCTTGTTGCCCAGGCTGGAGTGCAATGGCGTGATCTTGGCTCACTGCAACCTCCGCCTCCCAGGTTCAAGTGATTCTCCTGCCTCAGCCTCCCGAGTAGCTGGGATTACAGGCACCTGCCACCATGCCCAGCTAATGTTTTAAAAAATATTTTTAGTAGAGACAGGGTTTCACCATGTTGGCCAGGCTGGTTTCAAACTCTTGACCTCAAGTGATCCATCTACCTTGGCCTCCCAAAGTGCTAGGATTACAGGCATCAGCCAACGTACCTGGCACCTGAAGTAAGCATTATTAACATGCCCATTTCACAGGTAAGGAAACAGGTTTACAGATGAGGAAGTAACTCACCCAGTATCCCACAGCTAATAAATGCCAGGGCTAGGATTTGAACTCTGGAGTTCTCAACCACTATGAGACATGGAAAAGTTGACCTAGAGAGGTAAATGACGTTCTGGGAAAACATCAGGATCTAGAAGATAAGTGCTAAGAAGATCAGTCACTTCACAGTGCTGGCTCTTTTTTTTTTTTTTTTTTTTTTTTTGAGATGCAGTTTCGCTCTTGCTACCCAGGCTGGAGTGCAGTGGTACAACCTTGGCTCACTCCAGCCTCTGCCTCCCACGTTCAAGCTAACCTCCTGCCTCAGCCTCCTGAGTAGCTGGAATTACAGGTGTGCATCACCATGCCTGGCTAATTGTGTATTTTTAGTAGTGATGGGGTTTTGTCACGTTGGCCAGGCTGGTCTCAAATTCCTGGCCTCAAGTGATCTGCCCTCCTCGGCCTCCCAAAGTGCTGGGATTACAGGCATGAGCCACCGTGCCCGGGTAAGCAGTGCTGGCTCTTAGTGCCATAGGGCACCAGTGAGTTGGCCGTGGATGTGACCTCTTTTATCAATCAATTTATTTAGCTGTCATCATATACAAGGCTCAGATCTACATCCTGGGTGGAACAGATCAGTGTTAGAAGCAGCCTGTGCCTTCAAGAGTTATGCATTGCAAGGGTACTAGACTTGAAACAAGTAGCTGTACGACAAGCAGAATGGGCCAGGTACCAGGAGAAAGACAAGAATAGCAGCTTGGTGCTGCAGAAACAGCCTGGGAGTTCCTCGAATATTAAACACAGAGTGACCCCAGGATGTAGCAATTCCACTCCTACGTATAAACCCAAGAGAACCGAAAACCTACGTTCATACAGAAACTCACACATCAATGTTTGCAGCAGCATTATCCATAACAGCCGAAAAGCGGAGACAACACACACAAATGTCTATCGGCTGATGAATCGATAAAGTGTGGTATTGTCTATATGAGGGAATATTATTCACTCATGAAAGGGAAGGTGGTACTGACATGTGCTACAACGTGGATGAATCTTGAAAACATCAGGCTGAGTGAAAGACGCCAGACACAAAAAGCCACGTATTCCAAGATTCCAGTTCTATGGGATGTGCAGAATAGGCAAATCTAGAGAGACAGAGGGTAGATTAGTGGTTGCCAGGGGCTGGGAGGTGTGGGAAAGAGTGAGTTGGTGCTAATAGGTATGGGGTTTTGGGGGTGAGGAAATATTCTGCAATTAGTCACTGTTGGGAGGAACCCCAACTTGCGTAAATCCCGCATGACCACTTCGTAGGTAAACTATTATCAGCGATCCTTTCACCTAAGGCACAGGGCACCTCCTGGCGAGGAGGAAAGGGCAGGATTGTCCTAGCAGATGCTGCTGGTAGGAAGCAGCACACCTCAAAACCCGGGCTAGGGTTACACTCCGCGCCCTCCTAAATGAGGATGCCTGGGTCTTCCTGCTCCATTGCAGAGCTCCCACGGTGACTGCAGACATTTACAAGGCCCTGACCACCTCTGAGCTGACCGGTGTGGGGGGCTCGGAGCTCCAAAATCACCTGTGATCATCCCCTGAGAGGTGTGTGACCATCGCAGTGTGTTTTGAAAATGTTTCTCACCTAAAATATTTGGTACTTTCATATATAAGGCAGCTGCTCTGGCAAATTGTTTCTCAAACTTTATTTCCTAAAGGAGAGAAAAATGATTCCTTGTTTTACTGTTTTAGGCCTTTCTTTGAATTCTAAAACACATGATTTCTTGTAACAAGCTTGGCACCAGCAGGGACTTCCCGGGGCAGAGGACAGGGACTAGGGATGCAATCAGCGCAGTGCCCAGGTGGGTGGAGGCAGCAGAGAGATGGAGATCCGTGGGTAGTGCTGCTTTTTTCCCATCACAGAGGGGAGGCTGATTGATGTCTGGAGGTGCTCTTCATACCAAGTAGATTTTTTTTTTTTGACACCTAGAGGGAAAGGAACATCTCATTCTACCCAGGAAAGGCAGGAAGATTTTTTGAGGCAGAAAACAGTCCAGCTGGGCTTTATGGGATAAAAGAAGTTTGCCGGCCAGGCTTGGTGGCTCATGTCTGTAATCTCAGCACTTTGGGAGGCCAAGGCGGGCGGATCACAAGGTTAAGAGATCAAGATTATCCTGGCCAACATGGTGAAACCCCATCTCTACTAAAGATACAAAAATTAGCCGGGCATGGTGGCGTGCACCTGCAGCTCCAGCTACTCAGGAGGCTGAGGCAAGACAATCGCTTCAACCCAGGAGACGGAGGTTGCAGTGAACCGAGATTGCACCACTGAGACTCTGTCTTGAAAAATAAAACAAAACAAAACAAAAACAAAACCACAAATTAGCTGAGCGTGGTGGCGCGCACCTGTAATCCCAGCTACTTGGGATGCTGAGGCAGGAGAATTGCTTGAACCTGGGAGGTGGAGGGTGTAGTGAGCTGAGATTGCACCACTGCACTCCAGCCTGGGTGACAGAGTGAGACTCCATCTCAAAAAGAAGAAAAAACAACAACAAATTTGCCAAGAGAACAATGCAGACAAACACAGACAGGGTAGAAATGGCAGACTCCTTCACAGAATGACATGTTGCCCAGGGCGGCCGACCATGAGATATGGAAGGGAGAGGTGGCCAGGGGAGGAGGCTCTGTGTCACGTTTACTTCATCCTGAGGCCACTGAAGAATTTTAGGCAGGTACATATTTTAATACATGAACTGCACATATATATTTTCATACACAAATGCTCAGTCATATTGTGGGTGGTCTGTGGGGTAGAACAACCGGACTGGAGGCCATTGCCATGGTCCTGGACCATCGCTAAGGACCTGGGCCAGGCCGATGGCTGCAGAGACAGCAATAATTAAGACGTAGAATGACAGCCTTTAGTGGATGGATTGCATCTCCTATGGCTAAGTTTATTCTTACCTGCCTGCCACGGGTGGAGGGTGTTTTCCTTATGCTGGGTTCCTCCCTCTCCTCCCTTCCTTGAAAGTGAAAAAAACCTCAACACATCCTCCAGGAACTATTGTTAAGCATGAAAAAGGAAATCCGTTTCCGGGTTTCGTAAGAATGCTCATGCACACACAAGCAGTGTGCTGCACACGTGTGGGAAAGAAGGCATTTATTAGTTTCAAATTTTCAACATATTTGAGAAGAGGCTCCCAGCTCTTCTCACTTCCTTGCCCAGTTGTCTGCAATACCAGAAGTGTTAGTGTTCATCTCCAAAAATATGCACAAAAGCAAATTGACTCTGCTTTTCACAATAGGCTAAATTTTTTTTTTTTTTAATTTTGGAGATGTTTCCTGTTAAGTTCTAGTTAAGAGCATAACATGGTTTGGATCTGCGTCCCTGCCCAAATCTCAGGTCGAATTGTAACCCCCAGTGTTGGACGTAGGGCCTGATGGGAGGTGATTGGATCATGGGGGCAGTTTCTCATGAATGGTTTAGCACCATCTCCTGGTGCTATTCTTGTGATCGTGAGTGAGTTCTCACGAGATCTGGTTGTTTCAAGGTGTGTAGCACCTCTACCCTCTCTCTCTTCCTCCTGTTCTGGCCATGTGAAATGTCTCACTTCCCCTTTGCCTTTTGCCATGATCGGAAGCTTCCTGAGGCTTCCCCAGAAGCAGAAGATGCCATGCCTCCTGTATCTCCTCCAGAACTGTGGGCCAGTTACACTTCTTTTCTTTATAAATTATCCAGTCTCAGCTATTTCTTTATAGTGGACTAATACAGAGTATCTTTATTATATTGAAAAGGCAAAGCACAGAAAAATAATCACAGACATGGGAAGATTTTTAGAAATTATTTAGACTAATTAACTTGATTTCAGAAACAAACACAAGCTCAGAAAGTGCTGATGGGCCGATATGTGTGGGGCCAGCCAGGGGTGGGCAGGCCTGGGACCCAGGTGTCTTCATGCCTTGTCCAAAACTCAATTAAACTTCATTATTCCTATGACTTGACTCATTTGTAATAGTACAGATATCAGCCGGGCACAGTGGCTCACGCCTGTAATCCCAGAACTTTGGGAGGCCGAGGCAAGTGGATCACCTGAGGTCAGGAGCTCAAGACCAGCCTGGCCAACATGGCAAAACCCCATCTCCATTAAAAATACAAAATTAACCAGGTGTGGTGATGTGCTCCTGTAATCCCAGCTACTCAGGAGGCTGAAGCAGGAGAATTGCTTGAACCTGGGAGGTGGAGATTGCAGTGAGCCAAGATCACGCCACTGCATTCTAGCCTTGGCCACAGAATGAGACTGTCTCGAAAAATAAAAAAATAAAAAAACAGATATGATGGGAATGGTTTTTCTCCAATGACCATGTTAACAGAGTCAAAATGAATATGATCAAAGTGTAGTAGCTGCTCATTATTCACCAATTCTGTATTTGTAAACCTCCCTACTTGCTAAAGCTTATTTGTAACCCCTAGATGTATTCAGGGCCAAGCTTTTCATGTCTTTAAGCATTCTGTTGGTGATTTTGCTATTTACTTATTTATTTTTAGAGATGGAGTCTCGCTGTGTCGTCCGGCTGGAGTGCAGTGGCTCCATCCCAGCTCACTGCAGCCTCCACATCCTGGGTTCCAGCTCCTCTTGCCTCAGCCTCCAGAGTCGCTGGGATTACAGGCATGATTCCACCGTTTCAAATGACCCCTAGTGTAGTGCTGTCTAATGTTCCTAAGCAGGAGGAGGTTGTGACTGTGCCTTATGGAGAAGACATGTGTGTTCGATCAGCTTTGTTCGGGCATGAGTTATGGTGCTATGGGCTGTCAGTTCAATGTTAATGAATCAACAATCTATATATCAAATAAGATTTCTTTAAACAAAGACAACATAAAACAAAGGCACGTACTATTGATCGGTTCATGAAAATGTTGTGACCAGAGGCTTGCAGGAACTCAGCCCTGCGTTTCCCTCGTAGCAGTGGTTCAGTATTTGCTCAGTCCATGTTTGAGGTGGCTATGGACCATAACTACTGTGAACAACGACAATTGACTGATGGGCTTTGTGTAGCTGTTCTCCTGAAACAGGCAGAGACAGCCTAAACGTCCCTCAGTGATTTCCAGTGCCTTCTCAGCATGGACCATGGGAGTGTCAAATGCTTCCTTTATTTTAATTTATTTTATTATTTTTTGAGACAGGGTCTTCCTCTGTCACCCAGGCTGGAGTGCAGTGGCACCATCTCAGCTCACTGCAGACTCGACTCTAATGTTCCCTTGGATATAACTTAGTAAAGGCCACCTGTCCTGTTGTGCGGGCCCTCCTGGGGTCCTGTCTCAGGCCCACTGTCCTCCACCCTCTGCTGGAGATAATAGTTAACACTGCTGATAAGCCAAACTAAACCTCTAGCCCAGATCTCTCTCTTGAACCCCAAGTTCATTTCAAACTAAAGGCCGAATATGCTCACTTGGTGTCCCAGCGGCAATTTCAACTAAACATACCCTAAACTTAGCTTATAATCAATGACTGCGACACCCATTCCTCTCCTCCCATTTCCGCAAGCTCTGTCCATCTTTTCCTAAGCCTGGGGAGAGGGAGTTACAGAGGGAGGGAGGGAGTGAGGGAGGAGACTTCTTTAATTCACACCATCAGTGCAATCAACTTTAGGAAAACGTGGTGTGGCCAGTTCCCCAACTCCACAGCTTGCCCCTGCTGGGACCAACTGCTCTGTCACCAGCTGAAAACCTGAAGTCCAACTCACATTCCTTCTATTTCATCCTTTTCCTTCCCTCTCTCCTGTCCATTCTCCAAGACCTGCTTAATATCTCTCAGGTTTATCCCCTTTTCTTATGAACTCTCCTAGATGATCTCCATTGTATCTGGATCAAATCCACTTTCCATAGATCAAAAAGCAGTGGCCTCAAGCTTTGCTAAATATTTTTATTCACAGTATCTGGTGGAGGGGGAGAGGGGTTTGCTCGTTAAAATGCAAATTCCCCTCCCCATATTGAATGGTGGAGTTCTGGAATCTGTATGTTTTTATTTATTTTATTTCATTTTATTCTTGAAGCAGGGTCTTGTTCTGTTGCCCAGGCTTTGAGTGCAGTGGTGTCATCATGGCTCACTGCAGTCTCGAACTCCCAGAATCAAGCAATCCTCCCACCTCAACCTCTTGAGTAGCTGGGACTACAGGTGCACACTATGATGCCTGGCTAATTTTAAATTTTTTTGTAGAGATGCAGTCTCACTATGTTGCCCAAGCCGGTTTCAGACTCCTGGCCTTATGCGATCCTCCCACCAGCCAATGCCCTCTGTGTTAAAGAAAGATGAGGAACATCTTACCAGGTAACCGGATTGGCTTCCATGGGGCAGAGTTTGGCACGTAGGCATGCTTCGAGGCGGTGACAATCAACTGACTGCCCAGCTTATACTGGAACTTGATAAAGGCAACGCCATCAGTCCCCGAGGTGCCAGAGGCTATGGAGGCCTGGTTGGTGAAGATCTCGATGAGCGCGTCTGCTACGGGCTGGTGGGTGCTGGCGTCGCTGATGTGCACCTTTAACGTCACCTCTGGAGGTAGAGAAAGCACAAAGAACAGCTACTGTCAATGGGAAACATCCACAGCAACTCTGGTATGACTGTGATGGGAAGTGGAAGGAGGGCTCTGTAAGGACATCAAGGTTGACACTCAAAATATGCAGTTTTTACCAGAGACATTTTCTCCTTACAGGTCTACTTTTTACTTCACACAATTTCCCATTTTCTTCAAAACCACAGCCTGACCCAAACTGCTTTCTTCTTTACTCCTGCCTGCTCAAATCAACAAATGATCAAGAGAAAAATTCTATACTTTTAAACATTGGGCAACCAACGCAATACTTCGTGTGTGTGTGTGTGTGTGTGTTCTGAAACAGTCTCACTCTGTTGCACAGGCTGGAGTACAGGTGCATGATGATGGCTCACTGCAGCCTCGATCTCCTGGGCTCAACTGATCCTCCCACCTCAGCCTCCTGAGTAGCTGGGACTACAGGTGTGTGCCACCACACTGAGCTAATTTTTGTAGAGATGGGGTTTTGCCATGTTGCACAGGCTGGTTTCAAACTCCTGAGGCTCAAGCGATCTGCCCGCCTCAGGCTCCCAGAGTGCTGAGGTTACAGGTGTGCCCCACCATGCCCAGACAACAATACTCTTTCAATGGTGTTTGGGCTACCACAGTAAGGGCACAGTGGGCCATGGTATTTGCAAGCTGCCGTATCCTTCTCTAGTCCTGGGAAATGTGGCAGAAGTAACCCAGGATTGTGCACTGGTAATCACAAAGGCTAGACTGAAAAGAAGTGAAAACTATTGTTAAAAGGGAGGACCCAAAGAGTAGAACAAGAGGTTAGAAAAAGAATAAAAAAAAAAAAAAAGCAAACGTTTGAAAAGACAGATGAAGTCAAGTTAGGAATATTGGCAAAAACAGATCATGAAGCTGGGAAACAAACAGAATGTTACAAATTGCTAAAAAATTAAAATAGAATGGCTAATTTACATTTACTCAGGCAAGGGATAGTTACTGAACTTTTACTCTGTGCCTAGAATTGTAACTACACAGCTACAGTGAAGGAGAGGATGCATGAGTAAACAGGAAAGTACCATGGCTGAGGGGGAACAGCATGTGTGGAGGCTTAGAGGCAGGAAGACGCCATGTTTCCTGGAGAAACAATGGCAGGTTCTGAAAGCTGGATGGAGAGCGTGAGAGGCGTAGGAGGCTGGAGGCAAGTAAGGCCAGATCACACATGGCTTTATGAGCTCCGTAAAAGGATTATTCTTTATTCTAAAGGCAATGGGAAGTCACAAAGGTTTTAAGAGGGGAGTGGAGATCAAATTTATGTTATAGAAACATGTGGCTCTGGGTGAAGAATGGGCTGAGGAAGAGGCAAGGCTGGAGAATAAGCATTCAATTAAGAGGACTCTGTGATAACCCAGAACTGAGATGGTGGTAGACCAGACTCCAGCAGAACTATCACGTCAAGTGTGCTGATTCCAGAACTATGTGGGGGAGCAACTCAGAAGTGCATCCTGCTCCCATAAACCCTATTTTCTTAAGTAGGAAGCAAGCAGCTGGTGTGATGTATGTCCACCTGGTCACTTGCAGGCACCACATGCCATGCTTTTTGAGCTGCCTCTGATCTGAAAGACTTGGGATAGGAAGGTGGGGAAAGGACTAGCAAAAAGTGAGGAGGTGGCCAAGGAGGCTTGTGTTCATAGCACCTTCCAGAGTGGGGCTCAGTGGAGTGCCCATCAATGAGCCGGCTGCAGGCTGGCTGGGTACACAGCAGCCTGACAGCGAGGATGAGGAAGGAGTGCTGGGTCAGCCTTGCAGGTATTGCCCAGTGGCACACACCCTGGAGTTCTGCAATTCTCACTGGAGGTTCGAATCTCAGCTCCACCATGTGCTAGCCATGTAGCCTTGGGCAGTTTATTTATCGTCTCTAGGCCCCAGTTTCTCCATTTGCTAACTGGGAATGATAAACATGCATAGCTCAACATATAGGTAGAAACATTTAGTGTAATGCCTGGTGCAGTAAGCACCGACACAAGCTACTGCAATTGTGTCATTCCAATCATGATGCTTGTAAACATTCCAACATGGTGCTTGGGGATACCAGATTTGGGGCTCAGAGAGGAGAGTTAGAAAGAAGAAATATATAAAACAAAAGGGACAGGTGAGACAACCCTCTCAGAGAGTATTAATACCTTTGTTTGTTTGTTTGTTTAGATGGAGTTTCATTCTTGCCACCCAGGGTGGAGTGCAATGGCACGATCTCAGCTCACTGTAACCTCTGCCTGCCGGGTTCAAGCAATCCTCATGCCTCAGCCTCCTGAGTAGCTGGGATTACAGGTGCCCGCCACGATGCCCCACTAATTTTTTGCACTTTTAGTAGAGACAGGGTTTCACCATGTTGGCCAGGTTGCTCTTGAACTCCTGATGTCAGGTGATCCACCCACCTCGGGCTCCCAAAGTGCTGGGATTACAGGCGTGATCCACCGCGCCTGGCCTGAGTATTAATATCTTTATATCCAGAGCTCTATCCTACACTGGGGCAACCATATAGAGAAGAACTTCTTTTGGTTTGAGAATCTCCACCTTGGTAACTTGCCAACTAGCTGTCTCATGATACTAAAGCAGTCTTTTCAATACTGCAAATTTCAGTTAGTCAATCATTTTTCACCCATTTTTTCCACATGCTGATTTAATACATTTCTTGAGTAGATAACCATAGACAAGAGCTAAAGAATCCTAGACCTAGCTAAATCATTCACCTGCCTTTGAGGAGCTCTGAGCTATGGGTGTGCACCAAATAAATCTCTTAAAATGTTTTAGCAAGAACAAATAAATGCTACAGAAACGAATCTTGGCTACTTCATACTATAGGAGAAAACTAACATCCAAAAAGGGACAAATCAGCATCATGAAAATCAAGGATATGATATTACAGAATACATTTAGTCAATTCACTTCAATCCAATCAGGATGTGCACGACACATACACACACATTGTCTTCTTCTTTTTTTTTTTTTTTGAGATGGAGTCTCACTCTGTTGCCCAGGCTAGAGTGCAGTGGTGCGATCTCGGCTCACCGTAAGCTTCGCCTCCCAGGTTCACGCCATTCTCCTGCCTCAGCCTCCCGAGTAGCTGGGACTACAGGCACCCGCCACCACATCCGGCTAATTTTTTGTATTTTTTAATAGAGACAGGGTTTCACCGTGTTAGCCAGGATGGTCTCCATCTCCTGACCACGTGATCTGCCCACCTCAGCCTCCCAAAGTGCTGTGATTACAGGTGTGACCCAACGCGCCGGCCTCTTTTTTTTTTTTTTTTAGACAGAGTTTCGCTCTGTCCCCAGGCTGGAGTGCAGTGGTGCCATCTTGGCTCACTGCAACCTTTGCCTCCCAGGTTCAAGCGATTCTCCTGCCTCAGGCACCAGAGTAGCTGGGACTACAGGCGCCTGCCACCACGCCCACCTAATTTTTGTATTTTTAGTAGAGACGGGCTTTCACCATGTTGGCCGGGATGGTCTCGATCTCTTGACCTGGTGATCTGCCCGCCTTGGCCTCCCAAAGTGCTGGGATTACAGGTGTGAGCCACCGTGCCTGGTCCCCCCACACACATTTTCTTATTTAACTTGGTCCTCTGTGTCCCCAAGTCGTATACTATTCCTCTTATAAATTTTAAATTTTTATTTATTTATTTCCATAGGTTTTAGGGGAACAGGTGGTGTTTGGTTACATGAGTAAGTTCTTTGGCGGTGATTTCTGAGATTCTGGTGTGCCCATCACCCAAGTAGTGTACACTGTACCCAATGTGTAGTCTTTTATCCCTCACCCTCTCCCACCCTTTTCCCTGAGTCCTCCAAATCCACTGTATCATTCTTTATGTCTTTGCATCCTCATAACTTAGCTCCCACTCAGGAGTGAGAACAAACGATGTTTGGTTTTCCATTCCTGAGTTACTTCACTTAGAATAATGGTCTCCAATTCCTTCCAGGTTGCTGCAAATGTAATTATTTCATTGCTTTCATGGCTGATTAGTATTCCATAGTATATATATACCACATTTTCTTTATCCACTCATTGACTGACAGGCATTTGGGCTGCTTTCATATTTTTTGCAATTGCAATTGCAAATTGTGCTGCTATAAACATGCATATGCAAGCATCTTTTTCACATAATAACTTTTTTTGTTCTGGGTAGATACCGGTAGTGGGATTGATGGATAAAATGGTAGTCCTTTTTTTTTTCATAGGTTTTTGGGGAGCAGGTGGTATTTGGTTACATGAGTAAGTTTTTTAGTGGTGATTTGTGAGATTTTGGTGTACCCATCACCCGAGCAGTATACACTGAATCCAGTGTGTAGTCTTTACCTAAGTAGTATACTAAATTATAACATAAATTAACTCATGGTGCATTAATAACCACATAGCAGAAATCCTGCATTGATGATTTATGCAATTTTATGGAAATGCAACATTTACTAACAATTGGGATTACAAGGTCTTCACTGTTTGCTAAGAAGGCAAAAACTGCTGAGATTTGAGGGAAAAAAAAGATTTATGAATAAACAGAGAAAGGCGGAGTTCCACTCTAATCAACACCCTAGATTCTACCACTTGAATTTCTTCTAATATGGGAAGCATAGTTTAAGTTCTACAGTTATATACGTTAAAAGAGATTGTTTAGTTCTTCGCTTGGTATGATCAGAGAGAACAAAATGTCAGTATGATTAGGTAATTCTTTTTTTTTTTTTTTTTTGAGACAGAGTCTCACTCTTGTTGCCCAGGCTGCAGTGCAATGGCACAGTCTCGGCTCACTGCAACCTCCACTTCCCGGGTTCAAGCAATTCTCCTGCCTCAGCCTCCCAAGTAGCTGAGATTACAGGTTTGCGCCACCACGCGTGGCTACTTTTGTATTTTTAGTAGAGACAGGGTTTCTCCATGTTGGTCAGGCTGGTCTCAAACTCCTGACCTCAGGTGATCTGCCTGCCTCGGCCTCCCAAAGCACTGGGATTACAGGTGTGAGCCATCACACCCGGCCTGATTCGGTAATTCTTACAGCCCACAGGGGCATCATCGTTATAGAATAACACTGAGAATGGGACTCTCCATTCAACCGCAAACAAAACTATCCCTAACTAAATGACAACCAGGGCAGCTGTCATCTGACTAGGCAAGGCATTAGTTACTACATGACTCTCATTTATAGGAAGACCCCATAAACAGTCCCAGACCTAAATATGCCCTAGGGTGCACTCTTTGCTGCTCAGTGAGTACTGAGGACCCCGCTGAGTTGGTCACCTGAAGACTGCACAAAACCCAGACTGGGACATCCTTTTCTCACTCCATACCCTGCACATCCATCACCAAAGTCTGCTCATTTTGACTGCAAACTCTACATCTCAAAGCAGGCCTTTCTTTTGTACCCTCGTGAACACTGCCCTATTTCCAGGCCTTCACCATCCATCACCCACACTGCTGCTCAGCAACTTTACCAAAACAGTCACCCTCTTCAGACCTGAGCCCTGAGATCCCACTGAGGCCGGAGGGAGCTATCCAATACACTCAGCTGACCTCTCCCTGTCTCCCTCAAACCTTTCGATACGTCCCCACTGTCACCTGTACCAGGTGCAGCAACTTCGGCCTGCCCTCAGGCCAAATGTGGCCTGCTGCCTGCTTTTGTATATAGTCCATGAAAATTATCTGGAATTTAAATTTCAGTGTCTATAAAGTTTTATTGGAACACAGCCACGCCCCATCATTTGCATGGGCTGGTTTTGCATTACAACAGCAGACTTTAGAAGTTGCCACGGAGACCATAAGGGCTGCAAAGCCTGAACTCGGTACTTTTGGCCCTTTAGAGAAAAAGGAAGGCCATGTGGCTCACGCCTGTAATCCCAGCACTTTGGGAGGCCGAGGCGGGCGGGTCACGAGGTCAGGAGTTTGAAACCAGTGTGGCCAACATAGTGAAACCCCGTCTCTACTAAAAATACAAAAATTAGCTGGGTGTGGTAGCACACGCCTGTAGTCCCAGCTACTTGGGAGGCTGAGGCCGGAGAATTGCTTGAACCCAGGAGGCAGAGGTTGCAGTGAACCGAGACCACGCCATTGCACTCCAGCCTGAATGACAGAGTGAAAAAAAAAAAGCCACCACACTCAAGGGACAGGATCCATCCCAGAAGCCTCCTGTCCTGCACCAGCCACCCCACCTGACCCCATGCCCTGCCCTCGGCTCCTCCTTCCTGTTTCTTCCTGCCACAGCTTCTTGCCTTTGAAGGCAATGTTTTTCTACACTTCCCTTCTGTGTTGCTAACTCCTCTTTTTCCTTTAAAAGGCCGCAGTAAGGTGGATTCAAGAAAGTACTCTGGCCCGACTCCGCAACCCTGCATTTCCCTGAAGCTCTCCAGACACATGGTCTCTGTTTCTTGTCCATTTCCATTTCTGTCTGTTTCACCCTGGGCCAACTGGGGGGGTGTACAACAGAGACCAGACCCCTGACCCTCAGGAGCTTTAGCTTTAGAGATTAAATACATACTGAAGTGTCATTCTGAACTGGAAGAAGTGCCCCAAGGAAAATTGGGTGACACAAGGCAGAACGGGGAACCTATTTTCAACTGGGTGGTCAGGGGAGGCCTTCCTGAGGAGGTGTCATTTTAGCTTAGGCCTGGAGGAGACACAGGGACCAGCCAGGCAAAGGGGTGTCCTGAGATGAGAACGACCAGGTTGTTTACCACTGAATTAAAACTCCCACGGAGAGAGCTTTGTGCAGGGGCCCTTGTGACTGAAGATGAGAGGTCTAGGCCACCCATGTACCGCTGTTTTGTTTTGTTTAGAGTCTTAGCTTACTACAGGCTTGACCTCCCAGGCTCAAGCGATCCTCTCACCTCAGCATCCCAAGTAGCTGGGACCACACGCATGCACCACCACATCCAGCTAATTTTTGTATTTTTGTAGAGACAGGGTTTTGCCCTGTTGCCCAGGCTGGTCTCAGACTTCTGGGTTCAGGCGATCCTCCTGCCTCAACCTCCCAAAGTGATGGGATTATAGGCATGAGCCACCACGTCCGGCCATACCACTATTTTAGAGGGTCTGGGGTGACCCATGAGCCCCTCAAGAATAGGGGCTTATTTTTTAAAAATTCAATTTATAACTGTAAGGCCTAGCTGGTACCTAGAGCCAGCAGGTGGTCAATAAAAGTTTGCAAAATGAATGCTGGGGTGAAACTAACCATTTCTTAACAAAACACTACCTGATATAGGGGCCATCAGCCACATGTGAGCATATACACTTGTTTAAATTAATTAAAATTAAATTAATTTAAAAATCGAGCTCCTTGGTAACACTAGGCTCATTGTAAGCGCTCAACAGCCATGACTGGCTAGCGGTTCCTGCGTCGGAGAGTGCAGACTGGATATTTCTATCATTGCAGAAAGTTCCTTTGGACAATTCTGATCTGCGAATCTGAGTCAAGAAATCCATGGTATCCAAATGGCTCAATGAACTCCCAAGGAAAATCTACCTGAGCGTGACTCTGAAGTGGTGTCTTCACAGCCCTTGTGGATCAGGCCTTCACTCAAGTCCTTCAGTGGCTTAAAAGGCCCTGTTTGATCTCTTCCCACCCCTCCTCCCCAGCTGTATCACCTCCCGCCCTCACTTGCTAAACTTTCCCCATTCAGGGACTTGCAGGGAGGCCAGGTATGGTGAACGTGCTCTGCTCCAATTGTGCCCTGGCCTGGCGCACTCTCCCCCAGATACCCAGCCATGCAGCTGAGACCCACACCTCCCTGTCTTTGCTTCAGTACCACCTCCTTGATGAGGCTATCCTATCACTGATCACTCTTTTTTAAAAATTTTCAACATGGAAATTCTAGAATGCATATATTTTAGTCTGTTTAGCCTGCTATAACAAAACCCCATAAACTGGGAAGCTAAAAAACAACAGGAATGTATTTCTCAAGTTCAGGTAGCTGGTTAGTCCAAGGTTAGGGCAGATTAGGTATCTGGTGAGGGCTCACCTTTTCACTGCATCCTCACGTGGTGGAAGGGATGAGGGGGCTCTCTGGGGTCTCTCAAGCACACTAATCCCATGCACAATGGCTCCCCCCTCATGACCTGATGTCCCCCCAAAAGACCCCACCTCCTAATACCTTCACCTTGGGGGTTAAGATTTCCATATGTGAACTTGAGGGGAAAACAAACTTTCAGAACACAGAAACATAAAAGTAGGAAGAACAGTACAAGGACCTTCCTCCCAAACCTGTCCTGATAGGAAGTTTCAAATAGTGTCATCTTTCTGCCATTCTTTCTTTCATGCATTGCTCCCACCATCCCCACTTTTTTGCTGAAACATTTTGAAGCAAATTCCAGATATCATATTAGGTTATATTATTTCCCTGGAAATTTTTTGCTGTTGTTTTTTGAGACAGGATGGCTAGAGTGCAGTGGCACGATCTTGGCTCACTGTAACTTCCCCAACCCGGGCTCAAGTGATCCTCCCACCTCAGCCTCCCATGTAGGTGGGATTACAGGGACACGCCACCACCATGCCAGGCCAATTTTTTGTATTTTTAGCAGAGACGCGGGTTTTGCCACATTGCCCGGGCTGGTCTTGAACTCCCGGACTCAAGCAATCCACCCGTCTCGTCCTCCCAACATGCTGGGATTACAGGGGTGAGCCACTGCACCGACCACCATAAATATTCCCACTTAAAACAGATAAGGATTTCTTTTAAACTACCACCAAAACACAATTATCATGCCTAACTAAAGTAATAATCTCCTTATATCATCTAATACCCAGCACTTATTCAATTTTTTTGATTGCCTAAAAACATTTTTTAAAATAATTCTTACTATTCTGTCTAAAACGTCGATCCCAGCCTCACCCCAAATTTCTGATATTCTCCTGCTCTGCTTCTGCTTTTTATGCATGACATTGATTAATTATAACATGCTCATAACTCATATGTTTATTATTAAACTCTACCAGATGGAAACTTTGAGACAGTTATTTTGTGTTTCTGTTTTCTTCTTCATTCACACATCCTAAGCATATAGAATAGTGTCTGGCACACAGTAGTCACCTAATGTAGATGCTGAATTAATCTCTAAAACGAGTAGGCATTTCTGGGTATCTTCTGATCCATGGCCTAAGTATTCCTGGTGTTTTGTTGTTGTTCCATTTATTTCTTATAACTACTTTAAAAATAGATAATATAGAGATCTATTTGAAAAGTATTAATCAATCCAGATAACTAACTGTAAATAATCAGAAAATATTTATTGACCAGCTGCTATATGCTTAGCATGATACAAGGTACTGCAGGGAGATTAAAAAAGAAGGAGAAAAAAAGACATGCCTCCTGTTTTTAAGGAGTTTACGGTTTTGTGGGGAGGAAAGACCAACAAATGTGCCAGAAAGCAAAAAGAATGAAACTGGCTAGGAACCTGTAAAAAAAAAAAAAAAAAAAAAAAAAAAAAAATATATATATATATATATATATATATATATATATATATATATATATAGCAAAGATGAGGTTAATCTGATTTGGAGTTTCCATGCAAAAACAGAATCAAAGATGCAAACAAGATCTGAATGCATTCATAGAGGTGGGGGGGATCATCAAAAGATTTAAGGAAGGGTATGGTGTGAACACTGATACTATGAAGGGTCGTGGCTATCTGGGTACTCACTGCATGCAAACTGGCCCTGATTGTGGTTTACGGAGGTCAGGGAGGAATAATGCTTCTTGGAAGAGATGAAATTGAAGCTGGTGCTGGAAGGGTGGGTACCACGGGCAGATGAGTCTTTGTGGCACCTTCTGAAATAGTCTTCCTCCCTTTGAGGAATACCAGATGCTCATTTTCCCAGCCTCCCCTGTAGCTAAGAAGGAGGAAAAATGGGCTGTGGTTCTGCTAAGCTGTGGCTCTGCTCATTCTGGTTGGCAGAATTTGATGTGGAAGTCAGCAGCATGAAGAAGCAGGGCCTTTTTCTGGCCAAAGGGACCGCAGAGGAGGCATCTGGTTGGGAGCAGCAGGGGTGCTCCCGGAAGAGTCACACCACACAGCTCAGACACTGTTCTGGCTGTGAGCCTCCTCCTCCCACAAGTTCTGTGTGCTACCCAAAAGCTGTAATAAATGTCTTTTCTCATTAAACCAGCTAGATGGGCAGTGCTGCTTGCCCTGCTCGGGTTCTGTGCTATCCTGGCATGATTCTCTCTAGCTGGGGACCATCTCTTTGAAACTGCACCTCATGGCTCTCCTTCCACCGTGCACCTTCCTTCTCAGTACCCACCATGGGCTCTAGTTCTGTCTGCCTGCCCAAGGTGGTGGACCCCGGGAGTGTGTGCTCACACCTCTTCTTGCTACACACTCTCATCCATGAATTTATTTCACCATCAGGAATTCAGCCATCGCCTCTAGCATATTCTTCAATTTTTATCAGCCAATTGCAGAGCCAAGGAGGAAGAAACGAGCACTCAGGAATTCTTCCCCTACCACGATTCAGAGCTCCTCTGCTCTTGGCAAACATGAAGAGTGTGGCTCTGTGGGCACAAACTGGTCCATTTTAAGTAGTACAAAGAGCATCTGCTTTGTGGGTAGAAAACTAAACATCATCTTTCAGTCCAGCATTATCTTTTAGTCATTTCCTTTCTAACTGCCACAGATTTAGAACTAAATGCAACAAGGCTGTTTCCAATTGTTGGCTTGGGAGGAGGCTCCTCTATGTAGCGAGTTAAGAGTGAACAAGAGGAAGGAATTAGGGTGCATAATTTACAGGCACATGGAAGAAGCTCCCTGTGGGTATTTGACAAAACTGCCAGCAAACTTTGAGGGACCATGTGAAGGCATGCCTTGTTTTTTGTTTTTGTTTTGTTTTGTTTTTTGAGACGGAGTTTTGCTCTTGTTGCCCAGGCTGGAGTGCAGTGGCACAATCTCGGCTCACTGCAACCTCCACCTCCAGGGTTCAAGTAATTCTCTTGCCTCAGCCTCCTAAGTAACTGGGATTACAGGTACCTGCCACCATGCCCAGCTAATTTATTTTTTATTTATTTTTATTTTTTTATTTTTAGTAGAGACGGGGGTTTCACCATGTTGGCCAGACCGGTCTTGAACTCCTGACCTCAGGTGATCCACCTGCCTCGGCCTCCCAAAGTGCTAGGATTATAGGCGTGAGCCACCACGCCCGGCCAGCATGCCTTGTTTTTAATCCCCACTTTGTCAAATAATGCATACCTTTTGTTATTTTTCTATAAACGATAGGATGCATTTAGTTTATAACTTTGCCTCCAAACTCCAAAACATGTACTATTCCAAAACATAAAATCTTTTGTGGTTTTTCTGGCACCAGAGCTGGGAGTACAATTTCCACCTGCTTTCTGCACAGTCTGCCCTTCTCATTTCTCATATTTATTCTAACAAACTCTGGCTCTGTCTTAAAAGGGAAAGTAAAGTTTGTGGGCTCCATTTTTTAAATTTGTTTCATTTGTTTGTTTCCGTGAAGTTTTTGGCTTCCTCTTAACCGCTTTTCATTCCCTTTTCTATTTCCTCAAATTGGCCTTTGTTCTGGGATTTTCATTTTTTCTTTCCTTTTGGTTTTTAGAGCTGTTGGTTTCCACAGCAACTCACCCTAGTAGTGGGGAACCCAGCATTTTATGGGCTGGCCACTGGGTCTGGGTAGAAGAAAGGCCCATTCCCACCAAGCAGGCCACGCAAATGCTCTCACCCCAAGTAGCCCAGCACTCCTGTGGCTGCCTGGGCCAGGGAGGCCAGCTGAAAAGGAGCCTCTCTCCTTAGCACCATGATTAGCTTCATTTAACCCCAATTTAGGGGAGTTACAACGGCTTTTCATCTCTTAAATAAAACACCAGAAAATTGCTTGATCACTTAAAAACATTTTCCAAATAAGAGGTTATTGTAAAAATGTTACCTGACCTTTGCTCTACGAGGTTTTGCCCCATGTTACTTGGTGTTAGAATTTTACAATATCAGCATGTGCATTGAATTTCCATGTCTTTATAAAGCATGTTCCAGGATGCCTAATGCGTGAAGGGGTGGCTTTCTATTTATACTTCTTTTATAAACATAAGAGGTTTTCCTGTGTAATCTGATGAAATTAGGATGCACTCTGTTACACTGGAGTTTTCATGTAATTTTTTCCAGACTCACATAGTGCACATGCACCTTGTATTATTCTATTTTATTTTCTACCCAAAATTTAGCCAATCATGTCATCCAAGGAAATTATATTTATATATTTTAAAGTATAATCTATATGTTATGTAACATATAACAGATTATTTAATGTGTATCTCATAATATATCATATACTTTATTAATCTATAATACATCTCAATAAGAATCTGTTACAACTTGTACATTTGAGGACTCCCTTATATGCAATTTCTAGCTGCACTAAAGCATTTGGCAATCCTTGTGTGTGTTTAATTCTGAAAACAACATTCAGTTTGATGTTCCTCCGCAAAGACCAAGACTACTGTCATCCAGAAGAGAAAGGACTGTGCAGGCATACTTCAGAGAGACGAATACGCTGGGCACTAGAAACCCCCCTAGCTTCCTGGGTCCCCTCTCCACGTAGGCACCTTTCACTCTTGATTGTACCAAGAGGTGCCCTGAACCTCTCTATGGATCTGCGGCCCCAGTGTCTGATACAGAATCCCCACCTATGTGGGGTTCTTTTTTTGAAACATGTTCCTTAGATTTCAGTGGAAGTTTACAGTCTCTAGACATCCATTTGAATGACCTCATTGGAGACGCATGGAAGAGAAAAATCTGCTGGAACTTAGAGTACCACTGTGTGCCTTTCTGTGTTCTATCATCTCAGGCAACTGAGGCTTATGTTAAACCTCATGAAAAGGCAGCCATGTGGTAGACTCGACAGCTACAGCTTCAGTTTGAAATAGGATGAGAAGAGACCACAGTACAGTGCTATTTACACTGGTGGCTCCTACCGGATGCTCATCCTCTGAAGGGCGTGTATTAGAGCTTTTTTTCTTTTTTTTTTTTGAGATGGAGTCTTGTTGTGTCACCCAGGCTGGAGTGCAGAGACACGACCTTGGCTCACTGCAACCTCTGCCTCCCAGGTTCAAGAAATTCTCCCTACCTCAGCCTCCCAAGTAGCTGGGATTACAGGAGCACACCACCACGCCTGGTTAATTTTGGTATTTTTAGTAGAGATGGGGTTTTGCCATGTTGCCCATGCTGGTCTCAAACTCCTGACCTCCAGTGGTCCACCCACCTCGGATTCCCAAAATGCTGGGATTACAGGCATGAACCACCGCACCTGGCTGCCATCACAGTCTTGGTAGAACTTACACATAACGTACTCTTTCTCACCCCAATCCCTGCATCTCTCTATCCCTCTAATGCATAAACTTCTGTCTTGGCAGTGCTACCAGGATATCTCTGGGCAAACAATCAGAGGATTTCTGCTGCTTCCCATAAGAAATTTGTATGAGGATCAAATTGATGATCCTCCCATTAACAACACTTAACAACCAACAGCACCATGTTGCCAAGAATGGTGAAATATACAATAACAAACATTCATAGAAGTTCAGCAATTAAAGAGATCATGTTAGATACATATAGACATACTCTGATTTTCTACTTTATTCGAGTGATGGGACATCTTTCCCTCAATTTAAACACTCTGTAATGGAAATCGAAAATACGAACTATCTCCCACAGCTTTGTGGCTAAGAATCCTGTTACCCTAATAAGTTAAACAGCAGAAGTTCATTCTCTATTACTGGACCCGGTACAAAATGAGGTTTTCTAGGGCTGGTTCCATATGCATATAGTGCTAGAAGAGCTACTATAAAATAGCTATGTTCTTGTAACTAATCAAGGGTTATTTAGGGAAATATACCAGGATAATTTGAAAACTGTTGCTGGACTTACCTGCTCCAACTGTACAACTTACACATACAACCAAGTGTTCAAAAGCAAAATTAATGTTCACAAGCAAAATTAACAGAATCTTCCTACAATCTCATCTAAAAAAGTTATCTCATGAGATATACATTTGACGGCAAAACTCCCAATCTTCTTCTTTTTTTTTTCTTTTTCTTTTTTGAGACGGAGTTTCACTCTTGTCACCCATGCTGGAGTTCAATGGCACAATCTTGGCCCTCTGCAACCCGCAACCTTTGCCTCCCAGGTTGAAGCGATTCTCCTGTCTCAGCCTCCCCAGTAGCTGGGCTTCCAAGTACCTGCCACCACACCCGGCTAATTTTGTACTTTTAGTAGGGACAGGGTTTCACTGCATTGGCCAGGCTGGTCTTAAACTCCTGACCTCAGGTGATCCACCTGCCTCGGCCTCCCAAAGTGCTGGGATTACAGGCGTGAGCCACCACACGCGGCCATGAATCAACCAGTCTTCTTGATGTAGTATCAGAAATACTTAGATGTAGCTTTAAAGGTCTATATGAAAATAGGATTACTGTACTTATCTCGGGAAACTTCTCCAAAATATTTAAACCAATTTAAAATAAAAGAATGTAACTGTTCAAAAGAAATAAGAATTGAAGCACCAAAACGATGCTACATATGGCTCCAAAAAACAAAAGCAAAAGCCATAGTTCCAACTTTTAAGAACTTTTCCATAAAAAGCAATGTATATCCATAAAGCTAATATCTTCACTTTTCTCAGATATGGTAAAGTATCTAGTGACTATACCACGGAAATGTAAATATGGAAAATGCATTTACTGAGCCTCATACAATACCCTGCTCCACTGAACAAGAAAATGATGGTGATGCAACACTGTGGTGACCAGAGGACCCACAAGGATTTCTAAAGAAATCCCCACAACAAGCCACCCCAACATGCTTCTGTTTCATTGGTATTTTATTTACTTATTTGTGTTGGGACAGAGTCTCACTCTGTTACCCAGGCTGGAGTGCAGTGGCATGATCTCGGCTCACTGCAACCTCTACCTCCCAGGTTCAAGCGATGCTCCTGCCTCAGACTCCTGGGTAGCTGGGATTACAGGCACGCACCACCACGCCCGGTGAATTTTTGTATTTTTAGTAGACAGGGTTTCGCCACGTTGGCCAGGCTGGTCTCAAACTCCCGACCTCAGGTGATCCGCCTGCTTCAGCCTTCCAAAGTGCTGGGATTACAGGTGTGAGCCACCGCGCCAGGCCAGTTTTGTTGACATTTTAAATTTTTCATGAAGGCACAAAGTCCCCTTATGAGAATCTGGAAGAATCTGGGAACTGCTTAGTTAATGAGCAGTATTAAGCATGTCTATGAAATTAATGTACACACCTTTGCCAAGCTTCAAAGATCTGTTGGAAGGCACAGTGGAACGGTTGCCAAGGCAACCTAACCTGGTGGGGGAAAGATTCTGTGTGTCTTGGGTGTTTCCAGATCTGTCTTTATCTATAGATATGCATTTACAGTTTTTATTTTTTTTGTTTGTTTGTTTTTTTGTCTAGGGCTTAGGGCTGGAACAAGAGCAAAATTACATACCTGTTTTGAAAAAGCAGCTTTAAGATGACGATGATGATGATGACTTTTAGCAAGTCATTACTCTCTCTGGGAAGAGACCAGTTAGAAAGTGCTACGTGGGAGCCAGTAGTGAAGAAACTGACTCATTAATTATTTTAGAATTTTAAAAAAAATGGGCCGGGTGCGGTGGCTCATGCCTCTAATCCCAGCACTTTGGGAGGCAAGGTGGGCGGATCATGAGGTCAGGAGATTGAGACCATCCTGGCTAACACGATGAAACCCTGTCTCTCCTAAAAATACAAAAAATTAGACGGGCGTGGTGGTGGGTGCCTGTAGTCCCAGCTACTTGGGAGGCTGAGGCAGGAGAATGGTGTGAACCCGGGAGGCAGAGCTTGCAGTGAACCGAGCTAGCCTGGGCAACAGAGTGAGACTCCATCTCAAACAAACAAACAAACAAACAAAAAAGGGCAAAAAGGCAAGCTGAAGGGGCTTGCTAGAAAACTATGGATGGCCTAAGTGTGTGAAGCTCTCTGACACTTGAAGTATTACAAAACAAGATAAAGGTCCCTGGAGCAGCTGAAGTTTAGTCACTGCGGTGCTTAAATCATATACATATGGGCTTATCTTTTCCAAGAAAGATATTCAACAAGCTACAGTGAAGCTATTATTAAAGTTTTCTTTTCTGTTTCAGATGAAGCTGAAGTATTTTAGGGCACTTTAGCATTTACATTACAAATATTCCTCCTGAGGAGTGGGCACAGAATGCACATTTCACGACCACATGGTCTGGGGCTGGTTTCTAGGCTCCTCACTTAACCAGTCACGTGGTCTTGGCCAAGTTCACAGCCTCCTTGACCTGTCATTTCTGTGTCCAGAAAATATGGATACCAACTTCTTGAAAACACTGTAAGATTGGTGGGTGGACTGCCTGGTGACTTTGTGAGGTGCCTGCTAGCAACAAAAGTATTCCTGATCTTTCCCCACCTGCAAGCATTCCACTAACTTTATTAGGTGAAACAAAATCTCCAAAGCACCCTTTCCCCCTAAAAGCTTCTCAGTTAAGAACCCCCTCCCACTCCCCCCAAAAAACAAACAAAAACCTAGAAAAAGATAGTATGCTATTCAGAGTGCCGGGCTTTGGACTGACAACCTAGAGTTGATGGTCATCTTTGCCCTTTCTGGCTTACTGCTCTGAAGCAGAGTTTTCTCATCTGTAAGAAATGGGGTAGTGGCCCTGCCCATAATAATCTCATGGAGCTCTAGTGAGATCTCAAGGGTACAGTGCTTCCCACACACTGCAGCTGTGCACAGTGAGAGCTTAATCACTGCTAGCCATTTTTATAATTAGCCGATTGTTTCCCAACATTTGACTCTTGAATGAGGATCACGAAGCGTCTACAGAAAGTTTACAAAAGACCTCCTGAGAAAGTTCACGGAAGGAGCTGACCATGCCTGGCTATGGTTCTTGGAAGATTCCTTTTTTCTCTCTCTCATACCCACTGTGGAAAATTCCCAAGGACATGGAGAGCTGGAGGAACAGCAGAAGCCATTGGCAAGACAATTCTCCATGGGTCTCTTAAGTACTTCTGCACATATTGTGGGCAAGATACTGACTGTGCTGTCTGTTCTGAGCTATCTCTTTAAGGATGTTTCTGTTTTTGAGAGACAGTCTGGCTCTATCGCCCAGGCTGGAGGGCAGTGGCGCGATCTCGGCTCACTACAACCTCTGTCTTCTGGGTTCAAGCAATTTTCGAGCCTCAGCTTCTCGAGTAGCTGGGATTACAGGCACACGCCAACATGCCCACACGCCCAGCTACATATATATATATATATATTTTTTTTTTTTTTTTAATTTTTAGTAGAGACAGGGTTTCACCACGTTGGCCAGCCTGGTCTTGAACTCCTGACCTCAGGTAATCCACCCGCCTTGGCCTCCCAAAGTGCTGGGATTACAGGCATGAGCCACCTTGCCGGGCCCTCTTCAAGGATGTTTCTTTAGTGAATAGCTATGCAAGACAGAGAAGTGTCTCCCTCTAGAGCAAAGAGCAGGCACGCTTGGTGCCTCTCGGAAAAGATAAGGGTCCCTGAAGCTCAGGGTTTCTCTCCTATAAAGTAAGCTGTTGCATGTGCAGGTATCCTCTGGCCCTCTTTGCATTGCCCTGTGGGAAATGGGGTTCAGGGAACTGGAGCAAGAATGCGGACACTTTGGCTACTACTGCTGCTCTGAGTAATAAACATCCCTTATCTCTGACCGGGAAGTATCGTGTCTCCACCAACTTCTATCAAACCATGCCAGGCTGGCTCATTAGCTTCCAAGCTCAGCAGAATCTTAGACCTTTTTCATAGTTCTTAGGTCACTAAAGAACCCAAGGAACTACATGCATTATGAAGACATTTAGGCAGGAAAGGAGTGGACTATGGTCCTAGAGAAGAAACAGGGGAGTCAGAGATAAAGAAGACATAAGACAGTCCCAATTTTTGGGTAATGTCTTTTGGTTTAATGAAGTGGGTTTTCAAATTCTTAAATCACCCTTTGCTGGGGATGGCCAAGATTGCCCTTTTCCCTTAGTAAATTCTAACTATTCCTGCTCTTTACACCACACTTAGACCCCCACCTGCCAGCCACTCTGCTCCATTAGTTTAACATGTTGTTCTTGGCCAGGTGCGGTGGCTCATGCCTGTAATCCCTGCACTTTGGGAGGCCAACGTGGGTGGATCACCTGAGGTCAGGGGTTTGAGACCAGCCTGGTCAACATGGTGAAACCCGTCTCTACTAAAAATACAAAACAATTAGCTGGGTGTGGTGGCAGGCGCCTGAAATCCCATCTACTTGGGATGCTGAGGCAGCAGAATTGCTTGAACACAGGAGGCGGAGGTCGCAGTGCACCGAAATTGCGCCACTTCACTGCAGCCTGGGCAACAAGTGCGAAACTCCATCTCAAAAAAACAAAACAAAACAAAACAAAAAAACCCAAAACCAAAAAAAAAAAAAAAAACCCAAAGAAACCCCATGTCATTCTAGACTGTGCCACATGGGTCCAGCCTTTCAAGAAGCAGAATCTGAAGGTTTTCCTCTCCAAGCATTAGTGAGTCTTTTGTTTGTTTTTATAGCACTGATCATCTTAGTTCCCTTTTAAACCTGAAGGGTTGCAAAGCCACATTTAGGTCATCACAAGCAGTAACCCAAGGAGCAGAATTAAAGTGATATGCTAATTAGGTTGCCAGTTGCCACTCATTTAACATTCAAAAATGTGCATGTGTTTAGTGAAATACTATTTCTGCTTTCTACATTTGACTGAATAAATTCTGTATTAATGGAACAGCATGGTAAACTATGCTGACGCCTACAAGTCATGAAACCTTAAAATGTCTTGATTAAGGCTGGGCGCAGTGGCTCACACCTATAATTCCAGCACTTTGGGAGGCCAAGGCAGGCGGATTACCTGAGGTCAGGAGTTTGAGACAAGCCTGGCCAATATGGTGAAACCCCGTCTCTACTAAAAATACAAAAATTAGCCAGGCTTGGTGGCGGGTACCTGTAATCCCAGCTACTTCGGAGGCTGAGGCAAGAGAATCGCTTGAATCCAGGAGGCGGAGGTTGCAGTGAGCCAAGATCGTGCCACTGCACTCCAGCCTGGGCGACAAAAGCAAAGCTCCATCTCAAAAAAAAGGTCCTGATTTACCTCAATATTTATGAAATTTATGAAATATTTTTATAATTTATAGGAGTTTTTATAATTATTTTTATAATTTATAGGAGTTTTCTAAGAACTTTAAAACCACACACGATTGAAATTTCCTGCTTCATCTATGGGGGAATAAATAACTACTTTGAATAGCGCAGCACCGTTCCTGGTGATTTTTTTCCGTAGTGAACATCAGCATAAGGTATTTTCCACACAGTTTAAGTTTCTAGAATGGTTCTTAGTTCGTGTCAAATGGAGGAAACTTTCATCTTTTAACCTTTATAGCTCATGTCCTGGCAGCAATGTCAATAAAGGCGGCTTGACTTCCCCTCTCGCCTGGAGAAATAATAGTTCCAGCCACCCCTTCACTGCCATCTCAATTCATAATGCTACAACAGACAATGGAAAGTTGTTTTTCCAAGTAGCAGAACAGAGGCTCTGCCATTATTTTGTCTTACACTTGCAAGTTGCTGCTATTTTAAATTATCCTTCACATTGGTGTTCCTAAATGTCACCTGCCCAGTGGGTCACAGACGTATATACTGTACCAAATAATCACTTGGGTCAGACCAAGAACTGAAGTTAGGAGAGTTGCAGGATCAATGACGACGTGCCCAAGAACACCCATCAGTTAAAGGAGTCAGGAATACAAGCGTGGGCAGAAAAGTCCACGTATGAAAGAGATTAAGTCAAGTCCTAGGACGGCCCATTGCTGACCTGCCCTCCTTGCGCGGGAGCCACATGGAGAAAGTGTCGTTTGTGCCACAGGCATGCAGGGACAGGACGATTTCCCGGGGCTGATGGTGCATCCTCCCAATGGAACAAACCCAAACAGACTGGCAATGGAGAAAAAGTTGCAGAAAGTGTCAGAGGCTTCCTCCCCAAAGGATGAAACAATGGGCTTTTGGATGTGCTATAATCCTCAACCCTTCATTCTGCAGATGAGGAACTTGAGGTTTTCATTTAAGGTTATGTAGCTACTTGTAACTGAGATGGGACCGTCATGGTGAGTAGGTATATTAATTGTGTCTTTGTGTTCTCTAATTTTGATGCTTTGACATCTTGGAGCTTTGCTGGGCATGTAGGGACTGCCCCTCCCAGCAATTACTCCTGGAGATCGTAAACTACTGCTCCGTGAACATGACTTTCACCTGCAGCCTGTCAATCCAGAGCCCACTCCCCAGCCACATCCCCTAGGGGCTCTTATATTCCAGGCCACCCTTCCCTGCCCTGATGACGTCAGGGCCAGGTACCAGTCAACTGGGGTGAGCTCCTCTGCCCCAGAAACCATCAAAATTAGTCAAATTAGCCAACCCTAAACCTGCTGCGGCCGCATACCCTGCCTTGTCCATTCCTTCCTGAAAAAACCTCAATAAAGGGTCCTGCCCACATTTTCTCCTGCTCCCTCAGCCTCCTGGCTGGCCCTGGTATTTCTCTGTGTGGCCCTGCCTGGTATGGTGTAGCCCTCCTCTTGGGAACTGTGAGCAACTATTCTTTTCTTTTAACTTCCCTCCCTCTCTCCCTCTCTCTCTGTCTTTTTCCCTCTCTCTCTGTCTTTTTCTCTCTTCAGAGTCTCGCTCTGTTGCCCAGGCTAGAGTGCACTGGCGCAATCATGGCTCACTGCAACCTCTGCCTTCCAGGTTCAAGCAATTCTCCTGCCTCAGCCTCCCAAGTAGCTGGGATTACAGGAATGTGCCACCACGTCTGGCTAATTTTTGTATTTAGCAGAGATGGAGTTTCCCATGTTGGTCACGCTGGTCTCAAACTCCTGACCTCAAGTGATACGCCTGCCTCAGCCTCCTTCCAAAGTGCTGGGATTACAGGCATGAGCCACAGCACCCGGCCAAGTAACTATCTTCGCCATAGCTGCCCATCCTCTACTGGTCTGTTGGCCTCACCACACCTGAATAATAATAAAACTTATAATTTAAAATAGTAGATGACTCGAGGTTTTCCTGGTGAAGATATGCCATGAAGAGAGTACTGGTGCAGAACTAGTTTTATTTATACTTGCTGCAAGGAAGATCTTTGTAAAAGTTTAGGCTGCATGAATAAACAGTAAATTCTAGATCACAGAAAATATTAATCTGGAGAGAGGAAATGTCTGGTTAGGTAAGCACAATAAAAGACTCAGTATCAGACCTGATGAACCTCTCACGTCACCTTCCCGACTCTATAATGTCTATAAAAGAACTGAATGGAGGGCTGGGTGCCATGGCTCATGCCTATAATCCCAGTAACTCAGGAGGCTGAGGTGGGAGAATTGCTTGAGGCCAGGAGTTCAAGACCAGCCTGGGTGAGACCCATCTTTACATAAAATTAAAAGCTTAGCCTGGTGTGGTATGCATGCCTGTAGTCCCAGTTACTCAGGGGGCTAAGGTGGGAAAATGGCTTGAGGCCAGGAGTTTGAGGCTGCAGTGAGAAGTGATCATACCACTGTACTCCAGCCTGGGTGACACAGTGAGATCTGGCTAAAAAAAAAAAAAAAAAAAAGGATCAGAAGAGTGAATGAAAAATTTCAGACTTTGGACAGCAAAAAAATCACTGAAGATTTTTGAGCAGGGAAGTGGTTAACTGTACATCCAATATGCAAATTGGACTGCCACAGAAGGACACTGTGGGGTGAACCCATGGTGAAAGTCCAGCCCTAAAATCGGAGAAAGGCTTGCTGGTGCCTATGTGCCTGTGCACGAACACGGGCACAGACATAGGAGGAAGACTAACGCCAAACTTCAGATCCTCTCTCAACACAGGCGAGGAGGGTGGCCTGGACAGAGCTCTTAGTGGAACTGCTCTCAAAATATCATCAGAACGGGGTCTGACAGCATGGATAAGATCATGCAAAGGAATCGCACAAATAGAGCATGATCCATGGATAACATGATAAATGTATCACGGGCATGGGTCTCGTGTGCAACTTGACCGTATGTTTCCTGCTGGGGCAAGCCCCTATCTTCACATTCAGATGTGCATTTACCTGAATAATGTGATTGAGAAGATTTTAAGTTACAGATTTCAATTCAGGTGTTTCACTGAGGCTATGACAGGTAAACTGTTTGGGGTTCTTCTTTGAAAAAGTCAAATTAAAATATTTAAATTGTGCAGAGGAAAAATGCTTACATCATTGTCATCAATATCAATGTGATTTATTTAACCCTTTTAGGATTAGCCATTCTTTTTTTTTTGAGAGACAGTCTTGCTCTGTCACCCAGGCTGTAGTGCAGTGGCACAATCTTGACTCACTGCCACCTCTGCCTCCTGGGTTCAAGCGATTCTCCTGCCTCAGTCTCTCGAGTAGCTGGGACTACAGGCATGCCCCACCATGCCTGGCTAATTTTGTGTATTTTTAGTACAGACGGGGTTTCACCATGTTGGCCAGGCTGGTCTCAAACTCCTGACCTCAGGTGATCCACCCACCTCAGCCTCCCAAAGTGCTGGGATTATAGGCGTGAGCCACTGAGCACAGCATAGCCATTCTTTTTCAATGGACTGTCACGACCATCAGATTTAAGGTGAAGAATCTCAAGGATGACCACCCAAAAATACAAATGAGGGCAGTGACTGAAAGCCACATCTTAAGTACAACTATCTGCACCCAGAGAAGCAGCAGTTCCATCCAGAATCCTTTTCTTCTACTCAATTAGGTCCTATCCACCTTCTCACCGGAACTAAGTCCAGCTGACATCCATCATGACTAACACTCCTGCCAGACCAAGCCTCCTAGAGCACGGCTTTCCATCACGCCATGTGCCCTTCAAAAACACTCAGTGATTCCGGAGACACGGAACACTCTCCAGAGCTTTCGGTCACTGCAGTTCACAGGCGCGGATATCCACTTAGATCCAGGGTACTGTGGAAAGGCTCTCTGTCGGGTGACCTTATTTCCTGCTTCTATGTGCTGACCCAGGAGCATGAGGATGACACCATCAGCCCACCCGCAAGAGGGCACATACCTTGATTTGTTTTTCAGAAAGTTGGAATCTGCACAAACCCTGCAAATTCCCATTTGCTTGCAGGGTGCAAATGCATGTCATATACACAGGCCATATGGGGGCTGAATCTGCAACCCTGACACGACACAGATGAGATTCTAACAGGCTGAGCTAACAGGCCATACACAGGATCAAATAGTGAAGATTCCATCTTAAAGTAGAAAGCGACTTGAGGCCGGGTGCAGTGGCTCATGCCTGTAATCACTGCATTTTGGAAGGTTGAGGTGGGTGGATCACCTGAGGTCAGGAGTTCGAGACCAGCCTGGCCAACATGGTGAACCATCGTCTCTACTAAAAACACAACAAATTAGCCAGGCATGGTGGCAGGCTTCTGTAATCCCAACTACTCAGGAGGCTGAGGCAGGAGAATCGCTTGTATTCGGGAGGCAGAGGTTGCAGTGAGCTGAGATTGCACCACTGCACTCCAGCCTGGGCAACAAGAGTGAAACTCCGTTTCAAAAAAAAAAAAAAAAAAATGCGACTTGAAGAAGATCTCAAAACAGTTCTACCACCACAAAACCATGGGTATATTCTTCCAATACTGTGATGTTTCCTTCCTAATCAACCAACCAATAAGTCTTATTTAGGAGCACAGAGGCAATGTGGGGGAATTAATACCTTTTTTTTTTTTTGAGACAGCATTTTGTTCTGTTGCCCAGGCTGCAGTGCAGTGGCTACAGCTCACTGCAGCCTCGAATCCTTGGGCTCAAGCGATCCTCCTACCTCAGCCTCCCAAGTAACTGGGACCAAAGGCACATGCCACCATACTGGGCTCATTTTTTATTTTTTAATTTTTTTGTAGAGATGAGGTCTAGCTATGTTGCCCATGCTGGTCTTAACCTCCTGGCCTCAAGTAATCCACCTCGGCCTCTCAAAGTGTTGGGATTACAGGCATGAGCTACCAGGCCCAGAAAAATTTTACTTTCATTAGGAAGTGTTAAACAATGTTTTCACTCTCATGCTGTCCACATTAACATTTATCTTTCAAAATCAGTGGTTGTCAGGCACACAATCCAACTGCAACACATTATACTCTACTTGCAAGTATACAATCAGAGTACATAGGATTTACTTAGGAAGGGCATATACTCTCATGTCAGAAAGCAAAGCAAAATTGCTACCTCATTGTGAAAATTAATAAATGCTAGGGGGAGGTTATAAAAGGAAATCTTGTAAATAGACAAACATCTGCTAACACTGAGTTTTCAAAAGCAGAAAGTTTTTAAAGATACCGAACAGCTTGGACATCTTATCTTGACAAACTCTATTTTATTTCTATTATTTTTTGAGACGGCGTCTTGCTCCGTTGCCCAGGCTGGAGTGCAGTGGCACGATTTTGGCTTACTGAAACCTCCGCCTTCCGGATTCAAACAATTCTCCTGCCTCAGCCTCCCGAGTGCAGATTGCGCCATTGCACTCCAGCCTGGGCAACAAGGGCAAAACTCTGTCTCAAAACAAACAAACAAACAAACAAACTAACCCCAAAAAACAAAAAAAAACCATGTCATTCTAGAATGTGCCACATGGGTCCAGCCTTCCAAGAATCAGAATCTGAGGGTTTTCCACTCCAAGCATTAGTGGGTATTTTGTTTGTTTTTACAGCACTGACCATTTTAGTTCCTTTTTAAACCTGAAGGGTTGCAAAGCCACATTAAGGTCATCACAAGCAGTAATCAAGGAGCAGACATCACACCCAACTAATTTTTGCATTTTTAGTAGCGATGGGGTTTCACCATGTTGGCCAGGCTGGTCTCGAACTCCTGACCTCAAGTGATCCACCCGCCTCAGCCTCCCAGTGTGCTGGGATTACAGACGTGAGCCACTGCAGCCGGCTGACAAAGCCTATTTTAATCAGTATTTCCATAAATTGTTATTTTTACAACTTAAAAAAACCAAATATAATCTTAGCATGAACAACTATTCCTTATTGCAAACCTGGTCCTACTTTGTATTTTGAATATTCAGCTTTCTTGCTCATTTCTTACTATGTAATCTGTAAGCAATAAATTAATGGATGTACATAACACAAACATGAACTTAAATGTAATACAAATTAGGAACAAGCAGAAACCAAATTTAACTTACTACTATTTTTGAGACAGGGCCTTGTTCTGTTGCCCAGGCTGGAGTGCAGGGGCACGATCATGGCTCACGCAGCCTCGGCCTCCCAGGCTCAGGCGATTCTCCCACCTCAGCCTCCCGAGTAGCTGGGACTATAGGCACATACCACCATGTCTGGTTGTTATTTTTATTTTTCGTAGAGATGGGGTCTCACTATGTTGCCCAGGCTGGTCTTGAACTCCTGGTCTCACGCAATCCTCCCGCCTTGGCGTCCCAGTGTTGGGATTACAAGCGTAAGCCACTGTGCCTGGGCAAGTTTATCTTATTTTTCTAATGCACATATTTACTGAAATAACCAATGAGCTGAACATTGGCTCACAACTCATGATTTAAAAGCTATGTAAAGCAAACCACAGCATTCAAAGTCTTGGCTGACAATTGCCCACATTTAAAATGAAATACTCAATAGCATGTGAACTTGAATCTACAAACAAAACAAAGTATTTGGAGGGGAAGAAGCTAATCCCACCTAACTTCTAAAGACTTTCCTCAGGACTTGCAGGAAATCTGCATTTTCTATGCCTTCTTTTCTCCAATGTGAAAAACAAATGAATTAAAATTGCAGGTAATATTTACCTGTGCTGCTAATATTTAAACACAGCAAACTTTCAGTGATCATTAAATTATTTTTGCTTAGTGACTGGGTAAATGTTCAGTTAGGAGGAAAGAACACAAAAGGTATGTTTAATTTCTAACCTCTAATCTCTAACGTTTGTAGTCTCTGGTATTTGTCGTTGAGCAACAAATACAAGTTGTCTTTGGGTGTAGGACGCACTAGCCTAAAACTAAAAAAGTTGGGCTTAAGAATCCGATGATACTTGATAGTCAAATTTTCTTTCTGGCCTTCAAAAACCAAATATATAAAAGAATGGCCAGTTTCCAGTTTCTGTTGCGATGCCTGTGTGGGGGCAGGTGCAGACTGGGGGAAAGTGTTTGGTGAGCAGGAATTTGGTGGGTAAGAGGAACGAAAAATTTTTTAAAATCCCCAAACAACATCTTTTTTATGTATGGGATAATCTAGTTTCCAATAAATCATCACACGGTTTCTCTTATTTGATCTTAATGTTGTGACACAGGTTAGAGCAGGTAATACCCTTGGGTTGTTGTAAAGGAAAGGGTGACCTAAGAAGGTTAAACATGCCCTACAAATGGCAGAGCTGACATGCAAACTGGTCTGGTCTTGTGACCCACTGCCTTGAATGCAGAGCACCGTGACCAGCCTGGCCCCTCTCCCACAGCCTAACCTGTTCTGCAACCCAATACCAAATGTTCTCTCCAACTGACCCGTCTTTAAAACGAAAACTCCTTCTAGTATAAAGACCCGTTGGGGCTGGGCATGGTGGCTCACACTTGTAATCTCAGCACTTTGCGAGGCCGAGGCAGGAGGATCACTTGAGGTCTGGAGTTCGAGACCAGCCTGGCCAACATGGTGAAACCCCGTCTACTACAAATACAAAAAAATTAGCCAGGCGTGGTGGCGCGTGCCTGTAGTCCCAGCTACTCGGGGGTTGAGGCAGGAGAACCGTTTGAACCAGGAAGGCGGAAGTCGCAGTGCACGACAGAGCGAGACTCTGTCTTAAAAAAAAAAAAAAAAAGACCCATTGGGTTTAAGCCTGAAGCCTCCAGAGGGTCTCCTTCCCTTTCCATCTCTCTGTACCTGGAAGGCAGCTCTGTGGCAGGATGGACCCCAAGCACGTGGGTCTTGGAGCAGGACTGGGAAGACAAAGCCCTCCAGGAGGGGCTGAGTCCAGGCCAGCATGAGATACAGGGGACCTAGGGCTGCTGGAAGGATGGGCTGCTGGGGCGTACCTCTGTTCCAAGCCTTATCCCTGCTCTTCATGTAGTTACAGCCTGATAGGCCCACCCACAGGCTGCTGCCCCCCCGTTCCTCAAACAATACACATTTACAGTTGTTGCCTTTAAAAAGAAAAAACAGGCCACTTATTTTACACTCAGGGTCTAAGCATTTCTGTTTGCAGAGACTGGGCAGGCTTCTGTATCTTTATAAGCACATGCTTTCTGCAGCATGGGTATATTCTCAATGCATTTGTTGCAGGATTGTCTATTTTTGCATTTGACATTTCAATGAATTAGAGGGGAGGAAGAAGATTGGAGAAAAAAATTAAGCCTATATTCCCTTTTAGTTATTTTTGACCCACTTGCTGCAAAAATAGGGAATGGCACTGGAAGGCTCCACTCTGTAGGAAGTAACCTTCGCCTTCCCTGGGTAAATGCTTTTGTTTCCTCCTTCAAACAGATTGCATTGCTCTGCTGGCATTAAAAATGAGAAATAAATTTAGCTTCATCTCCATATATCCTGGGATTCCCCTTAAATAAGCTCTAAAGCATTCTTCTGGGTGGCTTAGTATGAAATGCAGTCCCTGGTTTCTTCCTGCCCCACAGCCCCCTAGTAAGCCGCCCCACCCCACCTGGGAGGCACAGAGTAGGAGGTGATTGCTCTCAAGATAAAGAAGGCGGCATCATGTTTTCCCCCTGGAAGAACAGAAGCACCTGAGGTCCAGGAGAGTATAGGAGAATTCTCCACTGCCTAGCCTTTTCTGTGCATGTGACAGGGTATTTTCTCTCATTCACAGTCAATATGGCTTTGATAACAGCTCCAAGAAAAATGATGCCTAGACAGTGCTAGTCCAAGGTGCCCGTGAAACTGAAGGCCTCATCCTACATGTGAATGTTCCTCACGTACATTATGTGATTATTTACTGTTACAGTGAGGTATGTGAGATCAGCCCCATTTTTAAAGACAAGGAAACCGACTCGGAGAAGGTGAGTGACCTGCCCAGGGCACACAGCTGCCACCCAGTAGAGCTGAGATTCAAGCGTGCATCTTCTAAATCTCGTGCACTTCCTATTATACCAAAGCTGCCTCCCATTCAAGTTCCAGGCATGGCCTTTTGAATCTGACCAGATCGGGTCATCGAAAGAGAGGATCAAAAGCCCCCTGCTTATAAAAGTGAGCTTGAAAGAAGAATAGGAAAGAAAATATGCTTCAAGTTCTAAACAAAGCAGCAAGGTTAGAAATGGAGAGATGCTCACTCCAACTGTCACTCTAAGTCTAAAGCCCTGTTGCTTACTCGCTGCTGAACTCCAAAAGGAGTCTGCTGCTATGGTGGGGAGCTTTCGAATATTTTTTAAGCCTCTGAACCCTTTAAAGATAAAATGCTATGCTGACACTAAGTAAAATTAGAGCTTGCTCTGGTTAGAGCCAGTGGGGCAACACGGGGGGTATGCACGAGTCTCGGGGGGCTCCACCTTCTCAGGGACCCTCTCCTGTCCCTCCATACCCCCAGGGTTGTGCAGCTCAGATTGTGGCTCACAGAGGTGCCCGGCTGCAAACTGAACTGTTTGTTACTCTTTTTAAAAATCTGTCACCGGAATGTAAATCAACTACTGGACTGAGTTCAGCACTGTGTTTTTTTGTTTTTTTTTTGTTTTTTTTTTGAGACGATATTTTGCTCTTGTTGCCCAGGCTGGAGTGCAGTGGTGCAATCTCGGCTCACTGCAAAGTCCACCTCCCAGGTCTAAGTGATTCTCCTGCCTCAGCCTCCTGAGTAGCTGGGATTACAGGCCCACCACCACGCCCGGTTAATTTTTGTATTTTTAGTAGAGATGGGTTTCACAATGTTGGCCTGGCTAGTCTCGAACTCCTGACCTCAGGTGATCCACCCTCCTCGGCCTCCCAAAGTGCTGGGATTACAGGGGTGAGCCACCGTGCCCGGCCTTGCACTTTTTTATTCTCTACTTTTGAGCGAGATGTTCTTGATGAAGCAAGCAGACCCCTGATTTCCATTCTGGCCTGGGCTCTGCATCTCCCTGTGTGCCAGGAACAAAGCACTGACCCAGAAACCAGCTCCAGAGACACGTAGAGTCCCAGGGCACTGGATGGGAGCACGGTTCCTCCTCCGTGGAAACACACTGGGAATTCCTACTCTGACCCACTGCTTTGCAGCAGTAAACCTGCTGTTCCAGGACCCAGCAGCCTCAGGAGGAAAAACTCCAGCACTGGTGGCTGAAATGCTTTCAGGGTTTGCCACTCACTTCCCAGCCCTGGGCAGCCAGCCCATTCCATGCCTGTATGGTTCTGCATATTAGAAAATCCTTTCTTTCCTTGACCTAAAATTTTCCCTCTTGGAACTTCTCTGTCCTCGTGGTCTTAACTCTGGCACCAAGGGTCCAAGATTAACACTTAATCTTCCTCCTAAAGAACCAGCCTAGAAAGAAATTGAAGATGAAAATATATAAACCGTGGACTGCCTTTAAAGAGATACTGTAACAAGTCAGCTTTCTTACAATAAAGGAACTGATCACTTAGAAAATGCAGGAGAGTTCTGAGTACTGGTAGGTTTGTAACTCGTGAGTTTTTGCAGATTTCCAAGTCTTTCATAAGAAATCACATCCAAACGCCAAGGAAAATGAAGGTGCATACATAAACATCCGGAGGGTGAAGGAAAACAGCTTCCCACGGTGAATAATGCCATTCACGGTTCACATTGTCATCCTTAATTTGGAAGAAATAAAATATGTTTAATGGTTTAAAGTTTGCAAGAGTCTGCTTTAAGGTTTGCAAGAGTGTGTGATCGGAGAAAAGCAAGCCTCCACCTTCCCCAACCGAGGGTTGATCTGTTTCCTGCCAGGACAGAAGAGAACTTTGTGTGAATCCACACGCTCTGTACAAGGCAGAATCACTCCCCACTTCCTCGATCTGCATAGTGCAAGGCAACGACGGGATCTGGCCTCTCCTCCTGTTATCTTTCCTGAAGCCTTTTCTGTGTCACTGGCAGATATTTCCTGTTGACACTGTGCCTCCCCAATCAGTTTCCACTGCCAGAACCCCATAATGTGAAGCGTGACACGCCAAGCGTCTGGTCATGCGGTATCTGGTAGGATAAACCGTCACCCTACTACTGGGAAAGGATTTCAAAACAGGAGGCACGTCGTGTGTTACTATAACAAAGGGCTGAATGCACATCACCATCACCACTGAGATCTTAACATTCCTAGCAAAAAAGAAAAAAAAAGAAAGAAATCTCCATGTGGCATGTTTTAGAGCTCTTATTTAAGTGGACTGACCAAATATCCAATTCTCAAACACAGTAGACCCCAGGCACTTGCAGAGTTTAACTTTGGCTGTTTTATCTATTTCTATGTCTTTTTGAGGCTGGCCATACGGGGAAGACTGTCATTTGCGTAGGGTGTGAATCAAGCCTATTGTATAAGGAACATGGGTTACCGGGTCCATCTGGCCAACTGTCCAATACCCCTGGGTTGACCTAAAATTGGGACCGAGGTGTTCTCGTTGAAGCAATCAGACCTGATTTCCATTTTGGCCTGGGCTCTGCATTTCCCTGTGTGACAGGAACAAATAATGGGATGATGCAGTTTTCTGCATCCTATTATTTCGGGGGAAAGAGTTCAAGGGCCCCAGCACTCTTCTGCTTTGCTGGTGCAGATCAAGGCATTTCATCCCAACTCCAAAGACGCCAACCACGAAGTGGCACACGTTCCTGGCGTGCCCAGGTGGGAAGTTGGGGAGTATCCGCTGCCACATTCCTGTCACTTCTCATGAGCCCAGGAACAACTTCCAAACCAGCACCCCTGCCACCTTGGCCTGGCCTGCGGCCGCAGGGAGGAGGCTGGTTGGCGCTGTCTGGGCCCTGTCTCTCCGGTTCCTCCGGGATGGGTGGCTGAGTTTCAGCTGAGCCTAGCCTTTCCTCATATCAGAATGGTACAATCTCAGACTCCAGTTTGGAATTCGAGAAGAGGTCACCCTCAGGCCTTTTTATTATTTTTTAAAACCAACCTCGTTGAGGTATAATTTAGATATAATAAAGTCCATCCATTTTAATGAAGTGTACAGTTTAATGAAGTTGGACACACGTATACACCTGTGTAATTCCTACCACAATGAGGACAGACAGACAACATTTCCGCCTGTCCTTGGATCCATCTAATATACGAAGGCAGAGTGGTTCCACTCTGGAGCCAAGCTGCTCTGTCATGTCCTGGCTGTGATGGGCGCAAGCTATCTCATCTTCCTTTGCCTCGGTTTCTCCCATCTGCAAAATGGGTCAAGTATTAACATCGAAAACACCGTACTTTGAGTGTTAGTTGTGTGGTTTGATATGTGTAGAACATTCACATCTGTGCAGGCCCGTGGCTAGCCTTTCGCGGTGTGGGCTCTGTTATCATCACTATTATTATGAGAACTGGCTAAGCTTCCTTCTCAATGACAATGTCTCTACTGCAGAGGGTGCCTGTGACAGCACCCTGGAGAAATCACCTTTTAATACCACATTATCCCCTTATTCTAACAGACTTAGCACTTGTATCTGGGCAAATATTTGTTCACAAAGGTCTCAGCAAATCTCTTCAACCCAAAGAATTGACTGTATTCTCACTAATCGAGATCACAGAGACCTTGATAATGCTAGAAAGCCATCGCCTTACCTCCCTGGGATTCATCTGGTGTCCCCCAACTCCCTAGTCTCAAGCTCAGGCCTTAAGAAGCTCTGATGTCCTTTTTATTGGAGACAAGGAGGGGCTGGAGAGGTGTTTGATTTTTACCTCTTTCCCCTTGCCCTCGCCCCCTGACTATCAATATAAGGTAGAAAATACAGAAAAAATATGAAGAAACAGAAAGAAAAATATAATCCCACATACACAACCCCAGCTCCCAGAAGCCACTAAACCTAACATCTTAGTATATTTCCCCCAGGTGTGTTTTTTTTTGCAATTTTTCTTTACATAGCAGGAAGGTTATGTTACATGTACATTTTTACAGTTTTAACTTCACTTTAGCACGTAATTATTTTCCCTTGTCACTAAACCTCACGTTACAGATAACTTACCCTTTCATCTTACAGATAGGTCATATAATTATTCCCTATTTTGAACTCACAGGTTGTTTCCAGGTTTTCATTACTCTAAGTTTACAACAAGCACCCTTGTGCACGATGGTTTATCTTATTTGAATGGCTGGGATTTCTGGGTTTGCTGAGCAGCTGTATTTTCTGTTTAGAGTGTCAGGCTGCCTCTGGAATGCTTGAGAAGCACCAGGGGTGGTGCCCCAGGAGGGCAGCGCGTGGCCTCCTTCCCTCACCGGGCCATTCACACTGCGTGTGTTTGTTCTGGGGCATCCCGCATGGTAAAGGCAACAACTGTCAGGTGACGGGCTTCGTGGGACCCTGCTCGTAGGAGAGCATTCCTCGGGGTAAGTCCATGTGTCTGGCTACCCTGGTTCTAAGAAACCATTCCAGTCTGCAGACTCCAGACCTTCCAAGATGCTGACTTAGTGATGATAGAATGGACAGGACACCTCCAACCAATAACTTTTGTGCTTGCCTTTCAATAAGCAGGAAAGCCCAGGTGGAATCCCAGAAAGCAGCTGTTTCTGATCTCAAAGGTGAGATGCCAGGTTCTTTACCTGACTGGCAGAAATCCAAACGTTGGATAATTTACCGTGTTGGCATAACTATGGCAAAACAGGCATTCAACTTTCACTCCCAGTAGGAATACAAGTGTGAATGGCCCCTCCGCGGGGATATCTGGCAACAACCATCACCAAAGTCTCCAACGCACATGCGCTTTGACAAGCAGTTTTACTTTAAAAGATTTATTCCACAGACAGACTCGTGCATTCTCCAGCACAATGTAAAAGAGAAGACAGTTCTGCCCATCTGCAGCCCCATAGTGGGTCCGGGTGATGCAAGGACTGAAGAGTTCACCAGCACTGGAGCTGCCCCTGCTCTGTCTAGTAGGAGAGCTTCCCAGACAGATCTCCTCTGGGAGAAAAAAAAAAAATCACAAGGTGGCAACAGTTGTATAGGAAAAAAATATAGGCCTTTCCCAGTCACGGAAACAGGACACAGGGAGGGGCCGCCAGACAAAGAAAAGAGATGCAGAAAGAAAGGCGTATGTTGGGAGCGGGATGTGCAGACACTGAGGAAAGGCAGGGCCAGGAAGTCATGACGGGAGAGAAGCAGGGGTCGCATTCAGCTTTAGAAACTTGAATGCCAAAGATAAGGGCTGGGTTTATTCTGCAGGCCATGGGTCACTAACACGAAGCATAAAACTACTTATAAACACTGCTATCTAAAAATGAAGTCTGGTTGTGCTCATATTTTATTTTATTTTATTTTATTATTTTATTTATTCAAGATGGAGACTTGCTCTGTCGCCCAGACTGGAGTGCAGTGGTACGATCTCAGCTTCTGCGACCTCCACCTCCCAGGTTCAAGTGATTCTCCTGCCTCAGCCTCCCTACTAACTGGGATTACAGGCATGCGCCACCACACCTGGCTAATTTTTATATCTTTAGTAGAGACGCGGTTTCACCATATTGGCCAGGCTGGTCTCAAACTCCTGACCTTGTGATCTGCCCGCCTCAGCCTCCCAAAATGCTGGGATTACAGGCGTGAGCCACCATGCCCAGCCTGCACTGATATTTTATACAGATACATCTGGCATCATGTAATTCATAAATATATACCCACGAGGGTCCATGCTCAATTTTATTTATTATTATTTATTCAGGCACTAATTTACTTTTTGAGACAGGGTCTTGCTCTGTCGCCCAGGCTGGAGTGCAGTGGCACGATCATGGCTTACTGCAGCCTCCATCTCCTGGGCTCAACCAATTCTCCTGCCTCAGCCTCCTGAGTAGCTGGGACTACAGGCATGTGCTACCACACCTGGCTAATTTTTAAAACATTATTTTGCAGAGATGGGGTCTCACTATGTTGCCCAGGTTGGTCTTGAACTCTTGGGCTCAAGTGATCCTCCCGCCTGGCTTCCCAAAGTGTTAGGATTACAGGGGTGAGCCATAGCACCTGGCCTCACACTCAGTTTTATCACTAGAGGTATGCAATCACAAAATTCTGGAGCCACATGGTCTTGGCAATAAAGAGAGCTGAAATGTGACCAGCAGGAGAGTGGTGTGATGAGATATGGTGTTAGGAAGAATAGCAGGAGCCAGAAATTTTTCAGGAGCCAGAGATTCTTCCTCAATTCCCAGAGCCAGTGAATCCGGAGAAAGAGATTCGGGAATCCTCCCAGGTGGAGCTGAAGTTCTGCTTGGTCCTTCCCAGAAGGGAAAAGCTACTGAGCTCAGTGATCAGTCCCAGTGCTGCACCAGGAAGGGGTCACAAAGCTGGTTACTTATCTGCGTGCGGTAAGTCTTTACAGAAAAAGGCAATCAACTTTGACCTCTTGCAGAGAAATGCATTTGCCTTCCTCCAAGTAGTCTGTGTCCTCTAAGATGCTCCCTTTTGGATCCCAGGTGACAGAAATCTTGGGCCAAATCCCCTACCAAATGCCGGAGCTGGTTCCCATCAGTACTAGGTCAGTTGTTTTTAAGAGTTGGAGGTGTGTGTCATCTCATGCTTTCTCTGTTAGAGTGTGTTTAATTCTATTTCCTCCCTTTCAAGTGTGTTTAATATTTTAATTCTCATCCCCTCCCTTTAAGACCTTATAGGAGTCTAGATGTGGGGCTGTCAATGGAGCACAGCACCCTAGCCTGGATACTGGAGATGGGGAGACCCTCACTATTTTGGGATCATACCTGTGCCTCTCTCACTACAGCAGAAGGTGAGGCAGTTCCATGCTGTTACTGGCAAAGGTGTGACATCCTGATCCTTAGAGTCACAAGAGGGAAACTCAGGCCTGCTCATAGCTCCAAGAGGGTTTATAAACACTTGAGAGGGGACCAAAGGAGGAGAAGAACATCAAGAAGACCACAAAGTCACCAGTGTGACATCCACTGCCTTCCATACTTTGGTCTACAGGAGGGCATCAATGTGCTCAGAGAATAACCAGGAATGTTGAGTTGCAGGTGACATGTCTGGAGGGATACAAGCTGACTCCACAGGGTGGAAAGGAGACATGGCACATATGTCCATTTCTACAGCATGCCTGTGGAGGTGACGGTCTTTCAACTGACTCATGGGATGTCTACCTCTTTTTCCATCAGTTGTTCATTCCAGCAGAAAAGTCCATGTTCACCAGAGAAGAAAAATGATACGTCTCCTTCCCCTCCCCCAGTTACTAAGTGTCCAGGTGGGAGCTAAGCTATGAGGACACAAAGGCATAAGAAAGATACAATGGACTTTGGGGACTCAGAGGGAAGGATGGGATGGGGGTGAGGGATAAAAGAAAGAAAAATAGTCCAGGGATTTTTTTTATTTTTATTTTTTTACATGGAGTCTCACCCTATTGTCCAGGCTGGAGTGCAGTGGCGCGATCTTGGCTCACTGCAACCTCCACATCCCAGGTTCAAGTGATTCTCATGTCTCAACCTCCTGAGTAGCTAGAATTACAGGCATGCACAACCATAGCCAGCTAATTTTTGTCTATTTTGTAGAGATGGGGTTTCACCATGTTGGCCAGGCTGGTCTCGAACTCCTGACCTCAGGTGGTCTGCCCACCTTGGCCTCCCAAAGTGCTGGGATTACAGGCATGAGCCACCCCGCCTGGTCTGTCCAGGGATTTTGAACCGAGACCTTCTCAAAAGTCGGGTGGAGGTAGAGGAACCAACAAAAACAGACATAATCCCTTCATCCAAGAACTCAAGGAAGGGACAGAACACATATAAAAGGTTTTGTAAAACTCTCCTCCATCTGTAACTCTTTTAATGAGAACATCAGGTAAAAACATTTATCTATAATATAAAATATTCAAAAATTAGATCGACTTTTTAAGCTTTTATTTCTTTCCAATTGTTATTTTAGCTTCAGGAGTTTGTGACACAAGTAAACTACATGTTACATGAGTAAACTGCATGTCCTGAGAATTTAGTATACAGGTTATTTTGTCACCCAGGTAATGAGCATAGTCCCCAAGAGGCAGTATTTCTATCCTCACCCTCCTCCCACCCTCCACTCTCAAGTAGGCCCTGGTGTCTCTTCCCTTCTTTGTGTCCATGTATACTCAGTGTTTAGCTCCCACTGATAAGTGAGAACGTGGTATTCAGTTTCCTGTTCCTGCATTAATTCACTTAGGATAATGGCCTCCAGTTGATCCATGTTGCTGCAAAACACATGATTTCATTCTTTTTAACGGCTGCATAGTATTCCATGGCATATATGTACCACACTGTCTTCTTCCAGTCCACCATTTGATGGGCTTCTAGGTTGATTTCACATTTTTGCTATTGTGAATAGTGCTGCGATAAACATATGCGTACATGTGTCTTTATGGCAGAACGATTTATATTCCTTTAGGTATAAATGTAATGGGATTGCCAGGTCGAATGGCAGTTCTGTTTTAAGTTCGTTGAGAAATCTCCAAACTGAAATTTCCAAATTGCTTTCCAATAGTGGCTGAACTAACTTACATTCCCACCAGCAGTGTATAAGTGTTCCTTTTTCTCCACAACCTCACCAGTATGTTATTTTTTGACTTTTTAATAATAGCCATTCTGACTGGTATGAGATGGTATCTCATTGTGGTTTTGATCTGCATTTCTCTAATGATAGGCATTTTTTTCATGTTTGTTGGCCATGTGTATGTCTTCTTTTGAGAAGTGAGATTGGCCATTTTAGACCACACAGTAAGTTTGCACATAATAACTTTCATCTAATTCTAACTTAACAATTGTACTAACATTATGTAGTAGAAAGACTGAAAAATTATCAATGAAAAGTATGAAAGGTTTTAAGCAATCCAGACAACTTTCACTCTGTCTAACACAAATTCTGCCTGGGTACTGTAACTGAAGAGAGTTTAATGGGGATGTAACACGGGTGAATGCTGTGTTGACCTTGGCATTCAAAGCCAAGATCACTGTCAAGTTTATGTTGGCTTATTTGACATCTGGTCATCTGGGGCCTGGTTGAAGAGAGCCACCTAGAAGAATATCCTTATATGTTCAAGTTTGCTACTTGGGAAAGGTAGTCAAGATAATACGGCATATGTTTTTTGGAATATTCAAAGCACAAATATTAGATGCTTTAAATAAGAGAGAAGATGGTGCATATGAATTCCCTGCAGGAGAATTTCTGTTTAGGTAAGTGTAAGTTAACTGGAAAGTCCAGTAGACCCTGGGCCTTGATTTCCTGAAGGTGAACCCCAATTTATGTTCAGGGGTCTTGAGAAACAAGCTGTGTTCTCGTGTGGGCTGTCTGCCCTCTCTCATTCCTAGAAGGATACCTCTCTGAAATACTTACAAACACTTAACAATGAGAAGCCCACAGTGTCAAAACACTTCATGTCTCAGAAGCCACAAAACAGATTTTTTAAAAGCTTTTTTTTACAACTAAAACTATGCCCTGGTTTCACAGTCAAATAGTGGATTTACAATTTTGTAACACTTTCACTAAAATAAAAACTTTTTTGGCAAACACCAACCACAAAGAAAAACCAAAAGACAAACTTTGAGTTTTTCTAAGTCTAGAATTTTGATATATGCAAATACTGGCATTCCTGGTCAGAAGCCTGAACCCTTTAATGAAAACAGAAAAGAAAGCTGAGGCTTCCAAACCAAAATGGTTTGAGCATTAAGTCAAAAAGAAAGACTGTGTTGCCTGTATTTCATATCATTACAAGCTCATAAAACTAGCCAGTCTCAGCCGCTCTGTAAGATAAAATGCTTAAGATAGAAATTCACCTGATAGTGGTTTCCAACTCTTTAGTTACGCAAGGAACACACACACAGCACTGGTTTTTATCTTATAATATTTGTCATGTAGTTGAGAAACAAATAGTAGATACTGTTGCTGACTTTGAGCCAAGACAGCCACATATGATTATGTGCCATGGTGCTAAATTCTGCAGGAAATAAAATTCTAATGGTTCTAATTCCTTTCACATGAACTTGCTCACTGTGTCTCCATGCTCTGGTGGTAACCTCAGGTCTGATACAAGCATGGGTTATTATATCTTTTAAACCCTTTGCAGAGATTAGAAGGCTGCAGAAAAATACCACTGGGGGTTGAAAACAGCTTTCTGAAATTGTTCTAAATGGACAAATAATGCGTTGCTTTCTTTGACAGCTGTTCAATAACTGAATACAGCTGGAGGGGCCGTCGGCTGCCAAGGGATTTCTACTTGGTTCATGACCAGGTTTTCTTTTCCAGAATGCTTTCCAACACTCAAACTAGTCTTATTTATGTTAAGTGTATTTTTAAAAGAGGAATTTATTTTAATTATTTTCCATCCTGCTCCATCCATGTTACATAAAATTGTCTGCAGATTTAAAGGAATTGTCTTAAGGGTTTGCATTTCCCTCACCTGAACTGTAGCTGGAGCTAGGTGGAGTTAGGGCTGATTATCTCTAAGGTACCCCCAAAAGGACACTGCATGCATTCAGCTGCACTGATCTCCAGCTGGTACTATCAGTCATTGTTCCCAAACCCATTTAATAGTAACTGTTCATGTTTCAAGCCGACAGCCCGAAGGAAGACAGGGTTCTTCCAGACATAGCAAGGAAGCTGTCCACCAAGTAGCCCTCCAGAGTGGGGTCATTTTGGTAAATTCACCTCAGTGTTTGGGGTCTGGTCCTTAGCCCTGATGGAGATCTTGCCCCCAGAATGGACTTATCTTCATCAGGCATCAGAGACTGATCGATGCAAACAAATGACCAAAGTCTTCATTTGCAATAAAAAGTACACCTTTTTTTTTAGCTGGGGGCAGTGACTCATGCCTGTAATCCCAGCACTTTGGGAGGCCCAGGTGGGTGGATCCCTTGAGGCCAGGAGTTCAAGACCAGCCTGGCCAACATGGCGAAACCCTGTCTCTACTAAACATACAAAAATTAGACGGGCGTGGTCATGCACGCCTGTAATCCCAGCTACTAGGGAGGCTGAGGCATGAGAATTGCTTGAATTTGGGAAGGGGAGGTTGTGATGGGCTGAGATCACACCACTGCACTCCAGTCTGGGCAACAGAGCAAGACTCTATCTCAAAAAAAAAAAAAAAAAATTAAAACTTAAATTACAGGGCCAGGTGTGGTGGCTCATGCCTGTAATCCCAGCACTTTGGGAGGTTGAGGCAGGTGGATCACTAGGTCAGGAGTTCGAGACCAGCCTGGCCAGCATGGTGAAACCCCACCTCTACTAAAAATACAAAAATTAGCTTGGTGTGGTGGCACGCATCTGTAATCCCAGCTACTTGGCAGGCTGAGACAGGAGAATTGCTTGAACCCGGGAGGCAGGGGTTGCAGTGAGCAGAGATCACGCCATTGCACTCCAGCCTGGGCGACAAGAGCAAGACTCTGTCTCAAAAATAAATACATACATAAATAAAATAAAAAAAACAAAATAAAGTACACCTCTTTTTAAGATGGCAATGGTATCATCATACGATCAGTACGTTCTCTCCCCTGCAGGCAGATCTATTCAACAAGCCAATTTATAATCAGAAATGGACTTGGTGGGCATATAGAATTAGAAAAAGGGGAGCTAATCATAGGATTCAAAACATTTTAATGGCATCAGGCTAAAACAGCCCAATGCATACACTTCCACAATTAGAACAGTTTTGTGAAAAGGACGTGGTATTTTATACCCTCTATGTTAGGATTTTACTTAAAGTGAGAAGCAATAAGAGTGGGAAGGAAGGAACACGGTATTAGGATTGCAGTGCCATACAGTGCCTAGTCTACTTTCAACAATTAAAAAAAAAAAAATCCTTAAACACAGTGCAGTTTAAAAGCCATAGCACCTACTTGCCAGGAAAGACTTCCACTTTCAGTGCCACTAAAAATATAACAGTGAAAAAGTCCACATAGAGCATAAACCATTTCAAAATGGAGCATCAAAAATGGAAACAATGCTGGTTAGCCCATTTGCCAGCCCTGCAATCACGCAACTTTTAGCTCTAATTCCTGTAATTCATAAATAGTTGGCAAGCAAAGTGGTTCTTAGCAAGATAAAGCTGAGCCTTAACCTCCACCCCAGCACGTGTAAAATTTAGGATGGAAATTAACATTCATAATGCCTGGTTCTGATTAATGGAGAATTTAACACCAAGACATCTACTTGCTGCATGCGCAACTGAGACCCAACTTCCTTCCTTTCTCCATCTTTTCCTAAAGGAAGACAGGGTGATTCAAGCAGAGAAGTCCACACTCAGCAGGGTGTGCTTGGGGTAGACCCCCCAGGCAATGCAGGTCCTTCCCCCATCCTCAAATGACACACTCTTCAGGAGCTCCCTCCCATTCTTTCTTTGGAGGAAACATTCTTCATGTACTGTAACCAAATATATTCTATCCCCATAACGTATCGTGAATATTCCAAATTTTTATCATCTTCTCCAGGCAATCAGCTACCTTTAGACTATACTAAAGTATTTTTTTGTGGCATCAGCTCCAGCCAACCTGCAGCCCCGTGCTCTAGCTGGCCATCCTGCACAGTCGGCTGAGATTTACTGTTGGTTTTCAGTGGTGGCTTCACTCACACTGCACACGTCTAACCAAGGAATGTTTAGAAGTTTCCTACTGACAATCTTAAAATCATCTTAACCACCAGGGTGGATTAAACAGCCTTAGTTTCAAGAGTGAGGGGGAAAAAAAAGTCCACAAAAAAAGGACAAAAAAACCAAACCAACTCCACCATCAATATCTTCGTTGTCATGATAGAAACCACAACTTAGTCACGGATTCAGTAACATATCGCAGGCAGACCAACTTGTACTAAATAAGGACTTTTACACTTCCAATCACTGAGTAGAAACATGTGCAGTGACTCGTTACAGCCAGCACTTGCACTCCGCATCTGAGGATTCCCAACAAAATGGAAAAGGCAAGGTGAGTGACAAGACTTGCGAAAAGCTAGAGGCACACCACGTGTGTCTAATGATAAATATCTAATGGGAATAAACTGGCTAATAATGAGATGAGCTCCCCACTCCTTTCCTCCTTCCCTGACAGCCAGGGAGTTCTATGTCCTCTTTGGTGCAAAATGTATGCAGAAAACACTCTACAATTTCCAGCTGTTCTTTCTGAAGCAGACAGAGAACTTTTAAGGACAGTTGAAGGCCCGGGGCTCACACCTGTAATTCCAGCACTTTGGCAGGCCGAGGTGGGCAGAACACTTGAGCCCAGGAGTTCGAGACCAAGCTAGAGATCAGCCTAGGCAACAAGGCAAAACCTCGTCTCTACGAAAAATACAAAAATTAGCCAGGTGTGGTAGCCCTAGTCTGTAGTCCCAGCTGCTTGGGAGGCTGAGGTGGGAGGATCACTTGAGTCCAGGCAACTGAGTCTGCAGTGAGCTACGATGGAGCCACCGTACTCCAGCTTGAGCGACAGAGTGATACTCCATCTCTAAAAAACAAAACCAAAAAACTCCATCTTTTCTTTGCTTCTTTTCCAGGCCTTTCTGTGGACCCCAAATACTTCTAGCTTATGTCAGGGGCTTTCCATTATGCGGGAACTCACTTCCTGAAAGCTTACTGCGTTCCATGGGCCCCACGGAGTAGAATCAAGCTTTGATATTGGCTAAATCCTGGCATGGACATCCCATTTGTCTTATCTCCATGTTACACGCTCATCTTCGCCCACGGTCGTGCTTGGCTTCCACGTCCAATTGGACCAGGAAGTGAATGACGGGACATTGAGTGTGAATGCGGTAGGGAAGTGCTGTTTCACTCCGACCTGGGTGAAGATGAGTCATAGGAAGTAAAAAGACAGGGCTCTGCCAAGTCCATCATCCTGTCCTCTCGCATTCATTTTAAACAATTCAGACTCTTACTTGTAAACCACATTTCTGATTGACTTCAACCCAGTACAGATTAAACATCGCTACATCAAATCACATTGTAAATACCCCAAGGAGGTTCAAGATTAGGAAATCCATCACGAACTGTTCAGCAAAAGAAATATAATCATTTTCCTCTGCAGCTAATTACTCCCTAATTTATCTGTTGGGAAAGTTTAGATTCTTCTATTTTATGTTCCATTAATAACTCAAGAGTCACCAGAGGACTTATGTTCTCTGCCTCCCCTGTAACCCATCATTTCACTCAGTCATTTCACTCATAGATCGTTTGGTGAAGTAGGCTCAGGAAGTAATTAAAAATTAGTCTCAAACGGCTGCCTTTGGTGAGAGGAAGAGTTTCCCACAATTCTTTTTTTTTGTTTTGAGATGGCATCTCGCTCTGTCATCCAGGCTGGAGTGCAGTGGCATGCTCCTGGCTTACTGCAACCTCCACCTCCTGGGTTCAAGTGATTCTCCTGTCTCAGCCTCCCAGGTAGCTGGGAATACAGGTGTGAGCCACTACTCCCGGCTAATTTCTGTATTTTTAGTAGAGATGGGGTTTTGCCATGTTGGTCAGGCGGTCTCGAACTCCTGACCTCAGGTGATCCACCTGCCTCGGCCTCCCAAAGTGCTGGGATTACAGGTGTGAGCCACCACACCCATCTAGGTTTCTTACAATTCTTGTTGTTTGTTTTTTAAGATGGAGTCTCACTCTGTTACCCAGGATGGAGTGCAGTGGCATGATCTTGGCTCACTGCAGCCTCTGTCCCCCAGGTTCAAGCGATTCTGCTCCCTCAGCCTCCCAGGTAGCTGGGATTACAGGTGCCTGCCATCATACCCAGCTAACTTTTGTATTTTTAGTAGAGACAGGGTTTTGGCATGTTAGCCAGGCTGGTTTTGAACTCCTGACCTCAAGTGATCCACCCACCCTGGCTTCCTAAAGGGCTGGGATTACAGGCGTGGCCCACGACACCCCGGCTACAATTCTTGTTTTTGTTGGTCAGGAGGACACAGCCACATGTTGTGGTTTTTCATCACCAAAATGTGGCAATGAATGTACACAAATAGCCAACCATCTCTTTCCTCCCTCAAGTACTGATCAAAAATTAATGTGAGCTGTAAGTTTTAGATCAAGCATTCCCTTAAAAAAATTAACCAAGATGAAATCCCTAGGAGGCATGATAGTATGGTGGCCAACAGCTCTGGAGTCAGACTACCTGGGTTCAAATCCAATCCCAGCTCTACCCATTATCAGCTGTGTAAGCTTGAGCAAGAGCAAGTTGCCTACCCCCTAGGCCACTCACCTCATAGATTATTAGGGGAATAAACCAGTCAATGCTGAAAACTGTGCCTGGCATGTGCTCAGTGCTCACTAGATGCTACTGACTATTATTATTTCTATAAGAATGTCACAAATATGACTGGGCACGGTGGCTCACGTCCGTTATCTCAGCACTTTGGGAGGCCAAGGCAGGCAGATCGCTTGAGCCCAGTAGTTCAAGACCAGTGTGGGCAACAGGGTGAAACCCCATCTCTACAAAAAAACACAGAAATTAGCTGGGCGTGCTAGCACGTGCCTATAATCACAGCTACTCAGGAGGCTGAGGCAGGAGGATCACCTGAGACCAGGAGGTCAAGGCTGCAGTGAGCCATGATTGCACCACTGCAGTCTAGCCTGGGAGACAAAACAAGACTCTGTCTCTAAATAAATAAATAAATAAGAAATATGACAAATGCCACATGTTCTCACTCATAAATGTAAGCTAAACATTGAGAACACATGGACATAAAGAAGGAAACAACAGACACATGGGCCTACTTGAGGGTGCAGGTTGGCAGGAAGGAGAGAATGGAAAAACTATGTATTTGGTACTATGCCTATTACCTGGGTGACAAAATTGTCTGCACACTAAACCCTCCCACCCCCGTGACACACAATTTACCCATGTCACAAACCTGTACATGTATCCCCTGCACCTAAAATAAAAGTAAAAAAAAAAAAAATCAGAGATTACCTAATTAGTAATCTCGGTCTAAAACTCTCAGTCTGAAAACTTGCCTCAGAACACTGTAGACAGAAATAATGATGTTGCCATTGCTTAAATCCACCAGGTACTTTTGCAGCCTTCAAAAAAACCCAAAAAACAAACCAAAAAAAAACCCTTTCTAAAAATAAATATTAAATGACTGTTTTTTAAAATTTTTTCCGAGATGGAGTTTCGCTCTTGTCGCCCAGGCTGGAGTGCAATGGTGCGATCTCAGCTCACTGCAACCTCCACCTCCTGGGTTCAAGAGATTCTCCTGCCTCAGCCTCTCCAGTAGCTGGGATCAGAGGCGCCCACCACCAAGCCCAGCTAATTTTTTGTATTTTTAGTAGAGATGGGGTTTCACCATGTTGGGAAGGCTGGTCTTGAACTCCTGACGTCAGGTGATCCACCCGCCTCGGGCTCCCAAAGGTGCTGGGATTACAGGCATGAACCACGGCGCCTGGCCTGTTGTTTTAAATCAGGAACTGAGCTATTCTGAACAAGATGCCTTGTAGTTTAACCCTTGATACAGAGTGACGCGGATACCTGGAGAACTGTGGGGGCAATATGCTGTTTCGGTAACTTGCTCTGCTCACGCAACAGCATTAGCTCAAGCTCGGGTTTTCCTGAGCTCCAGTAGTGCAGGCATCCGGCTGCTTCTACTTGGTTGACATCACTACTCTTCTTTCATCAGCTTCCTTGATTTCCTCACCTATTTTTGGGTCCAATTGTCTAGCCTTGGGGATCTGGCAACCTCATGTTCACACAGCCCAGGCCCTGGCAACCATCCTCACCTCAAGTTTTAGGCCCCAGCAAATACAGGTATCCCCAGGGCACCACCAGATTTGGCCAGCCTTCATCCTGCCTCTGACTATCAGTACGGACATCAGAAACCTCGGGTCCCTCATTGGGCTTCTTTTGACAGATATGTCATCCTGGCAAACATGCAAAACAACTCTGTAAAGAGGGAAAGTTACACCAAGAACCTGTGGCTTAGCGGTTAAGTAATCCACTTTCAGTCACGCCGCACATAAACAGCACTGCTGAAGCCACCGGGCAGTGGGTCACTGCTGCTGACACGGTGACAGGTGGGAGGACGCCCTCAGATGTGGTGATGTCGGGAAGAAGGTTGAGAATCAAAATATTAAAGAACTATGTGAACAGCCAAGTACTGCATATTTTTAGTAGATATTCATGTGTATGTTTAAAGGAGGTATATTAACTTGAACTACAAACTGAGAGCTTATAAATAAGAGTGCTGACCAACCAGCCGGATGCAACAGATGTAGGCTGCAGGGAAACCACTGTTGGTCTAGTCACCAATTTCCACTTGTGGTTCTATCAGCTCCAGAGGTGAAATTCAATTCAGAATGAGCTGGGCCACGCCAGGCTTGGTGGCGCACAATTGTAATCCCAGCACCTTGTGAGGCCAAGGCAGGAGGACTGCTTGAGTGCCCAGGAGTTCGAGACCAGCCTGGGTAACATGGTGAAAATTAGCCAGGCACACCTGTGCACATGTGGAGTCCCAGCTACTCAGGAGAATGAGGTAGGAGGATCCCATGAGCCCAGGAAGTTGAAGCTGCAGTGAAACGTGATCATGCCACTGCACTCCAGCCTGGGCAGCAGGGCAATACCATCTCATTAAAAAAAAAAAAAAAGGATGAGCTGACTCAATAAGAACAAATAACACAGCTTTTCAGGGAATGCTGGGGACAGGGATACATATGGCCCTAAGAAGCTACGGGAAGTCATTTTCAGATCACAAGGGGAGTCTGCCTTAGAATAAAATTGATACCATTTGAGAACTAAGTAGACAGAAAGAAACTGGAACCTTCAGTGACACTGCTAAGCCCTGCCAAGCTTTGTCTCAGGCCCGCACACTACCTTTGGCTTTTTAGTCTCATAAAGCAATGCTCCCTTTACTGTTTAAGCCACTTTTAAGTTGTTTCTGGTAAACTTAAAGAGGACTTTTGTGGAATGCATTTAAGATAAGCACTTTCTTGCATAGTATGGCACTGCAAATCACTGAATATTATAAGTTTAATTCTCCTGGTAAACATTTTCCCTGTGAGGGCTGGGCGTGGTGGCTCACACCTGTAATCCCAGCACTTTGGGAGACTGAGGCAGGTGGATCACTTGAAGTCAGGAGTTCGAGATCAGCCTGGCCTACATAGTGAAACCCCATCTCTACTAAAAATACAAAAATTAGCCTGGCATGGTGGCGCACGCCTGTAATCCCAGCTACTAGAGAAGAAGCAGGAGAATCGCCTGAACCCGGCAGGTGGAGGTTGCAGTGAGCCAAGATTGCACCACTGCACCCCAGCCTGGGCAACAGACCAAGACTTTTTCTGAATTATTTTACCACAGTGTCAAAATCATGATCCTCTCATATTTTTAAAGGTAAACAAATGCATTTCTTTGGGAGTCATGGAATAGGTAAATGCAAGTAGAAGAGAAAAAGCAGATGTGACAGTCAAGGGCAGAGAGATGACAGATACTCAGATTTCATAGATTAGCACAGAACTTCTTTCGGCCTTTATTAATAAGATTGCCCTAATAATAAGTGTTGTGCAACCAATTGAAAGCTGTTCGGTTTATTTCTGACACAAACGTAAATGTTACCCACAGGCAGCCTCTTATTCACCTTTTCTACTATGGCCTAAAAAGCACTCTTGAACACCCGGGCAGTTTTGAAGCCTCTGAAGCATATTTTCTTCTTCTTCTTTTTTTTTTTTTTTTTTTTTTTTTTTTTGAGATGGAGCCTCACTCTGTCACCCAGGCTGGAGTGCAGTGGCACAATCTTGGCTCACTGTAACCTCCACCTCCCAGGTTTGAGCAATTCTCCTGCCTCAGCCTCCCGAGTAGCTGGGATTAAAGTCATGTGCCACCACACCTGGCTAATTTTTTATTTTATTTTATTTTTTGAGATGGAGTCCTCACTGCATTGCCCGGGCTGGAGTGTAGTGGCATGATCTCGGCTCACTGCAACCTCTGCCTCCTGGGTTCAAGCAATTCTCCTGCCTCAGTCTCCCGAGTAGCTGGGATTACAGGCGCACGCCACCACGCCTGGCTAATTTTTGTATTTTTGGTAGAAACAGGGTTTCACTATGTTGGCCAGGCTGGTCTCAAACTCCTGACCTCAAGTGATCCACTGCCTTGGCCTCCCAAAGTGCTGGGATTACAGGTGTGAGCCACCGCACCCGGCCTACAGCATGTTTTCACACACATGCATGCATATATGACTCCCCTGAAACCTAGCAACATCCCTGTGGAGGGGAGGCGTCACCAGGCAACTGCAAACGAAGAAGCTGAGGCCTAGAAAAGTTGAATACTTTCCTCAAAGTCACAGGACTCAAAAGTTAGAGGAGTCAGAAGTTGGAAGTCCCCGGTCTTCTAACTGAATTTCAAAGGACGTTTTACCATACTACCTGGCCTCTCCTGGACAGTTCTGGAAGTATCTCCCACCTATGAACACAGATGGGCACAGCAGGCTTGTGCTGGACACCAAAGGCGTGTTTCTGAGACCTTATACAAGGGCAGAAGATTGAGAAACAGGCATTCTGGACAATCTAAAAAATGCAACCACCAATATCAGAACATTAAAACTTAGCTCTAGAAATACTCTTTCATCATACTCCTGGTTCCAGCATCCACTCCTTATCCCTGAGGGTCCAAAGTTTTAGGGAGTGCCTGGAATACTGCACACCCAAAAGACAAACACAGGCCAATTACAGGACTGATGTTTTATATATATGTGTGTGTGTGTGTGTATGTATATATATATGTGGGTATATATATGTATAGATGTGTGTGTATATATATATGTATACATGTGGGTATATATATGTGTGTATATATATGTGTGTGTATACATATATATATATATGAAACAATTAAGATTCAAGACCTGAGGTATTATCTAGAGCACCTGAAATTTAGGTCTTGCATTTCGTTTTTTAGACAGAGTCTTGCTCTGTTACCCAGGCTGGAGTGCAATGGCGCGACCTTGGCTCATTGCAACCTCTGCCTCCCAGGTTCAGGCAATTCTCGTGCCTCAGCCTCCCAGGTAGTAGCTGGGATTACAGGTGTGCACCACCATGCCCAGCTAATTTTTTGTATTTTTAGTAGAGATGGGGTTTTGCAACATGTTGCCAAGGTTGGTCTCGAACTCCTGAACTCAGACAATCTGCCTGCCTCTGCCTCCCAGAGTGCTAGGATTACAGGAGTGAGCCACCACGCCAGGCCAGGACTTGCATTTTAAAGCACTTGTATTTTATGCTCACATTTTAAGCAACATTAACCAAGAAGCAATCCAGTATTTTCCTTTCTACGACATGAGACGGAACATTTGGTTTACTTGGACTTTGAGAAATGCCCAATGGTTCTGTTTTATTTTTTTAAGCCAGTGACTTTCTATACTTCTCAATGCTGCATGGGCACCAACAGTATGGGGGCTACATTCTTCCATAAAGGGACAGGTTCTGGGGCGCTGCTTGGCAATGCTTTCTCTTGTCATATCCATCAATGCTTTTCCAATCAATACATGGAAGCAATGATAAAAATAAAAGGCCTTCATATGATAGAGTTTGCCAACCTGTAATGATGAGTGTCATGAATTTATGCATACATGTAGCATTTCTCGTAGAAAGCAGGTTGCAGAGACTCACTGCACTGACTACAGTGGGCCTCAGGCAATGCAACTGTTCTGTTCCATTACCTACAGTGATCTCCCTTTTTTCTCTCATCCAGATCCTCTTCCAGAATTGAACTGAGAAATGGGTATTCTATGAGGAAAGCATTTCAGTGAATCTGTCTGGGAATGGCGAGGAAGGAAGAGCTCGGAATCCCTGGGTAATCTAATGGTATTTATGATAATGAAGAGTGAATATAATCTATTAAAGGGTGTTCAAGCAAAGCGATGTCATTCCCCCCGACATCCTCAACACAGAGCCCACCAGAGAGCCTGCACACCAAATACCTCCTATAGTGTAACTCTTCCCTTTACCATCACCAGCCCCATCAACCCCATGAGACAGGAGGAATGGCTTGCCCTTTAAACCTCCTCCTGGAAGTCCACAGCTACTCTCCTTACAGTCCTGAGACCCCATTCTCAGCTCCCTTCAGAGTCCACTCAACATTTTCCTTCTGGGCTTCTAGTGTTTGGGTCCTGGGAACTGGGGCTGCTTTAAAAACTCTTTCTGGGCTGGGTGCTGTGGCTCACGCCTGTAATCCCAGTACTTTGGGAGGCCGAGGCGGGTGGATCACCTGAGGTCAGGAGTTCAAGACCAGCCTGACCAATATGGTGATGGTGAAACCCCGTCTCTACTAAAAACGCAAAAATTAGCTGGGCGTGGTGGCGTGTGCCTGTAATCCCAGTTACCTGGGAGGCTAGGACAGGAGAATTGCCTGAACCCAGGAGGCGGAGGGTGCAGTCAGCTGAGATCACGCCATTGCACTCCAGCCTGGGTGACAGAGTGAGATTCCATCTCAAAAAACAAACAAATAAACAACCAATCAACCAAAAACAACTCTTTCTGGCTGGACATGGTGGCTCACACCTGTAATCCCAGCACTTTGGGAGGCTGAGTCAGGAGGTTGCTTGAGGCCAGGAGTTCAAGACCAGCCTGGCCAACATAATGAGACCCCTACCTTTACAAAAAAATCTAAAAAATATAGCTGGGTGTGGTGGCATAGGCCTGTCATCAGTCCCAGCTACTCAGGGGACTGTCATGGGAAGATTGCTTGAGGCTGGGAGGCAGAGGTTGCAGTGGAGTGATTGTGCCACTGCACTCTAGCCTGGGTGACAGAGTGAGACCGTGTCTCAAAGAGAAAAAAAGAAAACTAAAAAAAAAAAACTATTTCCATTGGCTCCTCCACCTATACTGGCCGTCTTTTCCCTGCTCCTTTTGGGGTCATTTCAGAGCTCAAGGTCTCAATATCAGCCTTCCTTCCAGAATCACTAGCCCAGGCTTTCACTGTTACCTCCTGAATCTCCAAAGCCCCTTCCCTTGGGGAGTGCCTCCTCCCAGATCCACAGCGCCTGACTCTCCAGCGTATTCCCAGCCCTAAACATGGACATGCAAATGAACTCGCCCAGATGTCATGGCTTCATTTTTCTGGCCTAAGACTAGGACTTCTCTTTACATATCCCCTTGAGGAGTGATTTAACTGCCATAACCCTTTTCTCTAGCCCCCATTCCCCTTTTAAATGAGAAATAGAAAAACAGAAAACATCCTCTAACCTTGGGTTTTTGACCTTGGCTCTGAGATGAAAGAGGAGATACCATCATCTCCTTGCATGCCATTTACTGGCTGGGAAATACTCCAGCATCACTGCTGCTCTGGGAATCAGGAGATCTGAGGGTAACTGATTTACAAAAACTTCAATGAATGAAACATTTGGTGGTTAACCGCTAAAGTTATTAACCTTACTTTTGTTTATAATCTGCAGGAATGGTTAACTAAAATTAACCCAACTCAACATGTGCTTGCAGAACATTCACGCTATATTGAAAGAAGCCAAACAAAAGAAAGATTTCCAATCCTCAACATGGGTTTCCCAAACTGCCTTCATAGGACATCAATAGCTCCTAGAGCAGGGGGAAAGGGTGTACAAACACATCTGAGGGACCCTGAGTTAAACAAAGATCCTTTTCTTGGAGGTGGCACCTCTCAGAGATTTCAATACACCGATGGGAACTGTGAAACCCCAGATCTTCTAAGGCAGGTTCAAAGCTGTTTCTACTATACTATCTTGAGTCTCCAAAATGGTTTGGAATGTACTGCCTGCCACTGGAGACAGTAGCTGAATACACTTTATGCTACAGAAATGTTTCTTGAAGGTTGTATGAGTTCAGAACGTGCAGTTCATGAGCGTGGCTTCCCAAAGTGCCTTCCAAGTTGCAAAAGAAATTCTACAAAATCCCGATTCAAGATACACATAAAGGCCCAGTGCAGTGGCTCACGCCTGCAATCCTAGCACTTTGGGAGGCCAAAGTGGGCAGATCACTTGGGTCCAGGAGTTTGAGACCAGCCTGGGCAACAGGGTGAAACCCCATCTCTACAAAATATACAAAAATCAGCCGTGCATGGTGGCGCTTACCTATGTAGTCTCAGCTACTTGGGAGGCTGAGACAGGAGGATTGCTTGGGCCCAGGAGGTGGAATTTGCAGTGAGCAGAGATCATGCCACTGCATTCCAGCCTGGGCGACAGAGTGAGACCCTGTCTCAAACAAAACAAAACAAACGACAAACAAACAAACCAAAAAAAATTCACAAAAACAGATTTAAACACTGTGACAAGAAGTCAACACACACACTCAAACAAGTTACCTCATTTTAACAGTGTTCTCATTACTTTGTAAGAAGAAATATAATTTAATAAACTTACATGAACAAATGCTGCTTTCAAAAATCTGTTTAATAAGTGTGCACAAAAGAAAAGGTTTTCTGGTATTCAATAACCACAATCCGAAACTGCCTTATCAGGATTTTCAAATAGAAGAAAAACAAAACATGGGCCAAGGGAGATTATTAAATTTTAAACAGCAATGAAACATTTTACAAATAGTGTGCTTCTATTTAGCAATAATGTCGAGATTTGACAAATAAAAATGCTGAACTTGTTTGATTCACAGCCTGAAAGTGACAGGGGACTTTCAGCCTTCTTCAATTTCAGGCTAGACTCCAGAACACATTCTTTGTGCGTTAGGTTCACTTTTCAGCAGAGGCAAACAGTGTGTACAATCACACTTTATCTTTGTTTCCATGAAAATGGAGTAAAAATGTGTGTATACTGATGCCCTGCTTTTTTTCTAATACAGGTAAAAAGGGAAAGAGGAAGTAGGAATACATCCTTAAGATTGATAATAAAGATGAGGCTCATTTTTTTCTTCTACCTAGAGTCAAGTTTCTGACTTGTCTAAGCTTTCATTATTTACCTTGCAAAGAATTCTTTTAATCCCTGCAAGTGACCTCAGATTTTTTTTTAACCCAATAATCAGGAACTTAATACAGCATGTGGTGTCAGAGGTCCTTATGAGTGACAACTGTGAAATGTTTGATTTATACACAAGTCAACAATGTTGTATTCTGAGAGAGAAGAGAATAATAACGAAAAAGATGTTCCTCAGAGCATGGTACCCTCAGAAATAGAGTTTAGGGACAGAGAAACCTAGAGCCATACCAGGATGGAAAGCCACCATCTGTATGGCATCTGCCACCCCCAGGTTGATAGGGCTTGTGGTATTATGCACACGTTCTTCCTAAGGCATAACTGGGCTGAAAAAGACCCAGATTTTTTTTTTTAAAAAAAGGACCAAATAGGGCAGTTTTATCATATACAATATATTTGCCCTCTACATGTGAAATGGAAAAAGCTCTGATGTCATACTCTAAAACCAGTGGTTGTCAACATACAGGGCTGTGGTGTTTGTAAGAGCACAAAACCACACACAGTAACATTTTCTCGGGGCTGCAAAAATCTGTGTCCCATGTACTTTTTCAATTTTAAGATGTAACTTTTCTATTTCATGTTAATATTTCTGAAATGGGGATATGTTTTATAATCCACACGGACTTATGATGTGGTTGTGTCTGGCCAGAAATGCTTCCTTAGAACCAAGGAAATACTGTACATGCCAACTATTATTTTCAGCTCCATGGAAATATGGTTTTAGTTAATAAAATGTCAATTAAGTGTAAGGTATTAGTACACTGACAGAACTAACATGTTTTCTCACAGAACTAACGTAAGAGACTTCCCTCCCCAAGGATACAATGATTGCAGTGACTAAATGAATATGGGGCCACCTACAACTGTTTTGTTAATAAGTTCTTAAACTCAAGGACTCAGGATCACTGTCTACCATGAATTTTCTTTCTCTCTTTCTTTTTTTTTTTTTTTTTTTTTTGAGACAGGCTCTTGCCCTGCTGCCCGGCTGAGTACAGTGGTGTGATCACAACTTACTGCAGCCTCGATCTCTTGGGCTCAAGTGATCCTCCCACCTCAGCCTCCCAAGTAGCTAGGACTACAGTTGGCTAGTTTTGTTTTGTTTTGTTTTGGTAGAGGTGGTGTCTCACTATGTTGCCCAGAATGGCCTTGAACTCCTGGACACAAGCAATCCTCCTGCCGTGGCCTCCCAAAGTGTCAGGATTACATGTGTGAGCCACCGAACCTGGTTGCTATCACCTTTATACAAAACAATTCAGGTCCGTGTTTCAAAGAGGCAGAGTTGGAACAATTAGAGGATAAATCCCTAAAAAAGAAATAAATGCAAATGGTCTTTGATCTATACTTTAATATTAGAACCTGAAATTGTCCTGGTATTCCTAAATTATAGTTCATTTCATCTTTTTGGTGGCTTAAGCTGAAAAGATAGAAAGAGTATCTTTAGTTTCAATACATCAAAGGCCGTTGGAAATAGGGGGCAAAACCAGCACTTTAATAAGCAGTAGGGGCCGGGCGCGGTGACTCACGCCTGTAATCCCAGCGCTTTAATAAGCAGTAGGGGTCGGCGCGGTGGCTCACGCCTGTAATCCCAGCGCTTTAATAAGCAGTAGGGGTCGGCGCGGTGGTTTACGCCTGCAGTCCCAGCACTTTGGGAGGCAGAGGCGAGAGGATCACTTGAGATCAGGAATTTGAGAACAGCCTGGCCAACGCGGTAAAACCCCGACTCTACTAAAAAAATACAAAAGTTAGCTGGGCGTGGTGGTGCATGCCTGTAGTCCCAGCTACTAGGGAGGCTGAGGCAGGAGAATCACTTGAACCTGGGAGGCAGAGGCTGCAGTGAGCCAAGATCGTGCCACTGTACTCCAGCCTGGGTGACAGAGCGAGACTCCATCTTAAAAAAACAAACAAACAAAAAAAAAACCCTTTATCAAGACTGTTATGGCTCAATAATCACAGTGCCAAATAAATAAATTTCTATTTAAAAAACAAAGAATTCTTCTTAGCAAGCATACTACAAATGGCCCAATTAAACGCCTTTCACTTCGGAAACCTGAGGTCTGATCCAGACAAGGATGATCTGATCAAAGTTTTAGAGCTACAGAAACAAAGTTTTCACCAGGATTTTACATATTCAAACATAAATTTAGTACAGGGGAAATTTAATAGTTCTATAATCTTAACACTGGTGTCTCTCAAAGCACTAGCAGAATTTAATCTTGTTCTAAATCAAACCGGGAAGAGTTGAGAAAAGTCACTTATTTGTATGCTCTTTCCCAACAGTATAAAAATAAACAATATACATTATGTGCCTATCAAACTAAAAAATGAATACCAATTAATAAAGGAAACAGCAATTAGCAAAGTCATTAGTTTACATTCCTTCTTTTGCTTCTGCAGTTGTGGCTAATGATCTGTTTTGACAACTTTTACCTGTATTATACTTAATGCTGATAAATAAATTCATGATACAGACCTAGTATTTTATATCAATTTTACCTGAAATAAAAGGAGACCCAGGACATTTGTGAGGAATATAGTCTCATAGTATTAAGAGACTCAAAATTCTATCCTATTAAACTTGTATTTTTAGCTAACAAGCAACACATTTAAAACCTCTTCATTTCCACCCCAGCACCAACAGTTAGCTTTCTTCTTGGGATTTTTTTGTTTGTTTGTAGTGATGTCTCTGCAATGGGATATTTTATTTTATTTTTTGAGACAGTCTCTCTGTCACCCAGGCTGGAATGCAGTAGTGTGATCTTGGCACCCTGCAACCTCCACCTCCCAGGTTCAAGTGATTCTCCTGCCTCAGCCTCCCAAGTAGCTGGGATCACAGGCATGCGCCACCACGCCTAGCTAATTTTTTGTTTTTAGTACTATGGGGTTTCGCCATGTTGGCCAGGCTGGTCTTGAACTCCTGACCTCAAGTGATCCACCTGCCTTGGCCTCCCAAAGTGTTGGGATTATAGGCATGAGCCACCGCACCCAGCCCTGGATTACAGTTTTGAGGGCAGCTGCTAAGGTTAAGTTTTTTAAGCTCGTAAATGACTCAATTTTAAAATATCCATACCTGGCAGATATTTTATTTTTTAATAAACTTTCAAATTTAGAATAATTTTTGATTTACAAAAAAACTGTAGAGACAACACTGAGAATTCCTATATATCTCTCCCTCAGTTTCTGGTTATTAATATAAGTTGCAATTAGTGAACCAATATGGATGTATTATTATTAACTCGAGCTATACTTCATTCAGATTTCCTTAGCTTTTTTCCCCTAATTTTCATTTTCTGTTCCAGGGTCCTTTCTGAGTACCGCATCACATTTAGTCATTACAGCGCCTTAGCTCCTCTTGGCTATGACAGTTTCTCAGACTGTCCTTGTTTTCGATGACCATGACAGTCCTGAAGAGTGCTGCTCAGGTAGTTTGTAGGATTCCCTCAATGTGCGCATTTTTCTGATGTTTTGTTTATGATTTGACATCATGACAGAATGGAAGACCATGGCAGTGAAGTGTCATTCTCATGACATCGTATCTAGGGTCCTACTATCCACAGTATTCACTGCTGCTGCTCTTGAGCTTGATCATCTGGCTGGAGCAGTGTTCATCAGGCTTAGTTACTCCTCCTACACCCAACCCCTTTCCCCTCCCACCTTTGTCAGGAAGGCTACACTTAATGGGGGAAGACTTATGGTCCCTGTATTCGTCTGCCTTCATGCTGCTGATAAAGACATACCCAAGACCGGGTAATTTATAAAGAAAAAGAGGCTTAATGGACTCACAGTTCCGCGTGGCTGGGGAGGCCTCATAATCATAGCAGAAGGTGAAAGTCACGTCTCACATGGTGGCAGACAAGAGAGAATGAGAGCTGAGCAAAAGGGGTTTCTCCTCATAAAACCATCAGATCTCGTGAGACTTATGCACTATCACGAGAACAGCATGGGGGAAAAGCCCCCATCATTCAATTATCTCCCACTGGGTCCCTCCCACAACATGTGGGAATTATGGAAGCTACAATTCAAGATGAGAATTGGGTAGGTGGGGGCACAGCCAAACCACAACACTCCCCTTCTTAAGGTCAGAGTACAGACATACGTTACTTGGAATTCTTCTGTGTAGGAGACTGTCTCTGCTCCCCATCAGTAAATGGGGATATGAGTCATTTATTTCTATGTGTATGGACTCATGGCTACCCACAGTTAATTTTTAGGAAGAGGGATGAAGGGATTTTGTTGTTGCTTGTACATGTGCGTGGCAGATACACCAAGGCTGGAGATGACAGGGGCCTGTTGATGGGATGCAGGAGAGTCACAGGCCTCCCTCTGCCTAAAAGGCGTTGCTCACACACTGGTATCATGTCCCACTACATTGAAATTTCTGCCTCAATAAACTTATAAAGTACAGTGCATTGTGGAACTTTGGGTTCAAACTGCAAATGCTGAACTCACTATGTCAAAGGCCCAACTGTCTGTATTAGTGCCTCTCCTTCATCCTAAATCCCCACCTCCATGCAGCCATGGATCCCATGTGTGACACCTTCATGCACTGTGAGCTGACATCCTGTTAGGAGGAAGGTGGCTATTCGCAGCCCACTCCACAACCTCCCTCCTGGAGTTGTGCATACTTGGACGCATGCAATAAATGGGTTTTCAGTCTGAGGAGTGGTTTGGAGTAAACAATTCTGCAGGTCTTGATAGTGAGTGTATTTGGATACTGAGAGCAGAGCAGCAAAGGGCACCTCCCAATAACATGAGAGAGGTGACATGCAGAAGCTATCCAGGGTGCTCTGTGAGCCCAGAGGAAAGAATGTCACTCAGGAGTTTCACAATTGAGATGATGGGCTACACCAACAAGGGTGTGAGATGGAGGGTGGGGAGGGCATGGGCTTTAATGCAGGACGACATCAACATCTCATGGTCAAAAAGGCCCCTCCCAGAATAGTCTAATGCTTTCAAATTTGCAATCTTGTCTATGCCAGTACGTCTCAAGCTTTTTAAGTGGCAGAACACCTACAAGTGATAGTGAGACGTGCACTGACATCAAACATAAAGACGTTTACAATTTAGGGTTGGATAGAATTTATTTGGACGGTCTAGTAGTGACACGCGCCATGGACTAGAAAACTGTATAGGAGACAAAAGCTTTAAACTGTAATGTTTCCCAGGACAAATTGAGACAGCTCCCCCTAAATTCCATTTTTAGTAACAAAACACCTCTGCTTAGCTTACAAAAAGTCGTATTTGAGAACTGCTGGTTTATACTAATTTGTACAACAAATCTTATTTTCAATGGACTGAAGGGTACGCTTTAGAAGCCACTCTCTGTCTAAATCACTACAAAATCCAAATGAGCAAAGTATAAAATAGAGGTTTCATAATATACATCTTTAAAACTTTATTTGAGAGTTTTTTTCCTCCCCGCAATTGCTGGCAATAGCCACTGTTGTATGCTTAGCTCTACCATGCATTAAAGAAGATTTCTGATCGGATCCACGGAATTATTTAAGAGTTTAATGTGGAAGACTTTGCTCATGGTAAAAACAAATTAATTAATTCAATCTGCCTTCAAAGCAACAGGAAGAAAGTATCAGACAGGGAAAAGTGATACCATCCCAGCACAGGAACAAGACCAGCTGTGCCAAAGTTATCAGCGAGTATACAGAGCTGGAGATAAGCCTGCAGGGAAACCTGGGACTTCTGAGGATGCTCTTAATATACCCTGGCACATCACGACGGAAAAGGGACCCTTCTGAAAAGACAAAGAGGTGGGACATCACTGCCTAGACAGAGGGAGACTCGCAGGTTGCATGTTCATTTGCTCATGAAGGTCGGCTTCCTTCCCTGTCTGACCCCGGGCCAACACAGGGCTACGACGGCAGTCTGCCATGGCCCGAATGCTGCTCAGATAACCCTTGATCCCAGCATCAGAATCCCAGAGCTTATTACTGGATTCCAGAGCTCCTGATCCACTAGTTCTGCAGCAGGACCCAGGAATCCACATCTTTAACTAGCAACCCAGGACCTGGATGCAGAAGGTCTTTATGCTACTTTGATTGACATCATGAAATTGGGGCTACAAACCCTAAGCAATCTACGGGCAAGCCATCCTGAGAGTCGTTTCTCAACTTTTATCAACAGGACGGATTTGTTAACCTAATTGGGTGGCACACCCTCACTGGGAGAGGGTCTCATTAGCAGCCTAGTGCTACCAGTTGTTGTGTAACTGTTAACAGGTGTTGCTGGCCAGGTGTGGTGGCTCACGCCCGTAATCCCAGCACTTTGGGAAGCCAAGGCAGGCAGATAGCTTGCAGTCAGGAGTTTGAGACCAGCCTCGCCAATACGGCGAAACCCTGTCTCTACTAAAAATACAAAAATTAGCTGGGTGTGGTAGCGCGCCTGTAGTCTCAGCTACTTGGGAGGCTGAGAAGGAAGGATTGCTTGAACCTGGGAGGCAGAGGTTGAAATGAGCCAAGACTGCACCACTGCACTCCAGCCTGGGCGACAGAGCGAGCCTCTGTCTCAAACAAACAGAGGCTCTGTCTCAAAAAAACACACAACGGGTGTTGCTGCAACAGGCTTCTGTCAGCCGGTGCTTACACCTAATTGGATTCAATTTCACATGCGTCATTTTCACTAGCCCAGGTCACCACCACCAAAGTTACATCAACAAACTGCACAGCACAAAAGACTAGTGACAAAGAGAAAATAGACATGAATTTTAATTCAGATTTGAGACACTCTAGATGGCAAGTCAGACCCTCTCCAGGCACATTTATCAATGATTTTACAATGCAGTCAGTGCCTACATGGATTTTTGATCATTTGGAACCCTACTGAAAGTATCTGGAAGACCGACCTCGGAGTCATGGCCCAGGGTGAAACCTGCCATGTGTTTAACCTGTGAGCAAAGGTTCTGTCCTTACCATGCACACCCCACATTGGCACTGTAAGAACATTTCAAGACAGCACAAGAGGCTGCAGCCGAGTGGGTCCCCAGCCTGGCTGAATACTACAATCACTGGAGGAGACCTGAAATAATTACCTGTGGGCAGGGCCCACCAGACCAAGTGCTTAGAATCTTGGGTGAGTCCTGGGCATCATGTCGCTTTAAAATGCTCCCCAGAGCCTGGACAACACAGCAAGACCCCATCACTTAAAAAAAATAAAAATTTAAAAACTAGCTCAGTGCAGTAGCATGTGCCTGTAGTTCCAGTTACACAGGAGGCTGAGGTGGGAGGATCACTTGAGCCCAGGAATTCGAGGCTATAGTGAGCTATGATTGCACCACTGCAGGACCAGATGAGTGAGTGGCAGTTCTGGCCCTAAGGAGAGACAGACATGAAGACGTGCACCGGCTATTGCAATCCAGGGCGGGAAGTGTCTGGACCCTCAGCGCCTAGAACAGTGCTTGGATCACTGTGCCGTTCCATAAATATATTCTGATTAAATAGCAAAGCTAAGCACACAGACCTGGGATGGGAGAACCAGATGGGACGACACCTGAAGGGGACAACACCTGATGCTTTAGGAAGAGTGAAAATGACTCCATTAAGCAAAAGCACCCTAGAGGAGTGACCTGTATAAAGGCAGGGTGGCGAAGGAGTGAGGATATATGTCATCAGTGAGGACATCCAGACAACAGCCACTGCACAGGCCGGTGGTCAGGAGAGAGGTCTGGACAGGGGACAGCCTTGGGCATCCATCCAGGAGGGGGGCTGGGAACTGAACCTGGGCCCTCCAGCCTGGGTGAGAGAGCAAGATCCATCTCTAAAAATAAAATAAAATGCTCCCCAGGTAATGATAATGTCCCAGTCTTGGGCCCCAAAAGGAATGTTTTTGTTCCTAAGACAGTCTCAAAAGTGGGCACAGTTTCCCCTGCTCTGCCTAACCAATGGAATGTTCAATAAATTATTGCTGAACTACACTGAACACATTTAAAGATCAGACAACTTCCATTTCTATAACAGGCAAGAAAGCTCAGGGATGGAAGACTGGGTTGTCATTTGTGATCTCATCTCTGCAACTGTATGACTTTGTGACAATTAGTGTCAGACCTTCATCTTTAAAGAAGTGCAATGAAAAAGCACTGCCTTCTCACTGATCCTACTAAAAAGTTTAGGGTTGAGAAGTTTGCTAAAAGTGCTGAGATTTAAATTGGCAAAAACAGGAGCTTCCACCAAAGAGTAGGCTCTCTGTCTGAAACATCACCAGGATTGAAAATTGAGAGCGAAAAAACTGTTAATCCCAGCAACTGTCTTCTACCAGTTATGAGGGTGGCTATATTTGAGCCCAGGAGTTTGAGACCAACCTGGGCAACATAGCAAGACTTAGTCTCTACAAAAAATAAACAAAATTATCCAGGCATGGTGGCTCACTCCTGGAGTCCCAGTCCCAGCTACTTGGGAGGATGAGGTGGGAGGATCGCTTGAGCCCAGGTCAAGGCTGCAGTGACCAAAACTGCACCGTTGCACTCCAGCCTAGGTGAAAGAGCAACACTGTTTCCAACAACAAAAAAAGGATGCCCAGGTACATTCAAATTTCAGATGACGAACAAATAATTTTGTGTAAATATGTCTCAGGCAAAATTTGGAATATCTTTATATTAAAATTTTATTTGTTGCTTATCTGAAATGCAAATACAATTGGTGTCCTGTATTATAACTGGCAACCCTAGGGATAACAGCCCCAAAATAAATTGTCTAGCTATGTTGTCCTGTGTTTCAGACTTTGTTACTTTGTCTCAGTGGAAAAGGATGACAGTATTACAGGATAAAAACATTTGCGAATCTCATGTTTGTTTCCCAACAAAATGCTTTGATATTCATAGGCATAGGGGCCACCTAAGAATAAGCAGAATATTTGTCTCACAGTTACTTTTCAGAGCGGAGTTCTTCAGCCCTGAACAAAGGACACAGCAGAAAGGAAACACAGCTGAGCAAATCGATGGAACAAAGGAAGCATTCAACTCACACCTTGCGTCATACACGCACAAAACTTCAGCTATCTGTAGAAGCCAGAAATGATGATGAAATTTGATCTGTTTAATCTTGTAACTATGAAGTTCCACTTCCTATTTTTTGCTCCTGTGGGAGGTGAGGGGAAGACACACAGTAGAACTTAAGGAGAGAAGAGAAGGAAGGAAATTGGTACGATCACATTGACTTTTTCAGAAAACACTGCGCAGGACCAGATGAGTGAGCGGCAGTTCTGGCCCTAAGGAGAGACAGACATGAAGATGTGCACCAGCAATTGCAATCTGGGGCGGGAAGTGTCCGGACCCTCAGCGCCTAGAACAGGGCTTGGATCACTGTGCCGTTCCATAAATATTTTCTTATTAAATAGCAAAGCTAAGCACCCAGACCTGGGATGGGAGAACCAGAGGGGACGACACCCAAAGGGGACAGTACCTGATGCTTTACGAAGAGTGAAAATGACTCCATTAAGCAAAAGCACCCTAGAAGAGTGACCTGTATAAAGGCAGGGTGGCCGGGGAGTGAGGATATATGTCATCAGTGAGGACATCCAGACAACAGCCACTGCACAGGCCGGTGGTCAGGAGGGAGGTCTGGATGGGGCATAGCATTGGGCATCCATCCAGGAGGGGGCTGGGAAGAGAAGCCCTGGTGCAAAGGAGATGCTCTAGAGAGGTCAGGCCTGGGATCCTAGGCCACGTCTTCCTCAAGCAAAGAGCAGGGTGCCCATCAGAAAACACACAGGTTCCTGGGCTCTAGAAAGCTGAGGAGAGCAAGGGTGCAAAGGAGAGTAAGAAAGGACAGACCAACCGCATGAGGAAAGCCTAGAGAGGCCACTGCCTCGGACAGCAGGACAGACTCCTGGGGTGATGGAGGCTCCAGTATACGAGGAGAGCCGACCCAGAAACGTCCGCTGGATTTGGGGAAACGGGTTACTGTGATGTGATAGGGAAGGGACAGACAGCAGACGGCTAAGGCATGAGTTCCCCTTAAGCAAGGGGAAAGATTGTATAGACAGCCGCTTCTCTGGCAATGGAACGAAGGAAATTAACAGGTGGAGGGGCTCTTACATCAAAGCGGGGCTGTTTCACAGGTATTTTTTATTTGTTTGTTTAGAGACAGGGTCGTCTTGTCACCCAGGCTGGAGTGCAGTGATCTCAGCTCACTGCAGCCTCCAACTCCTAGGCTCAAGTGATTCTCCTGCCTCAGCTTCCCAAGGAGCTGGGACTACTGGTGCGCATCACCATGCCTGGTTAATTTATTTTTAATTTTTGTAGACACTGAGTCTTCCTATGTTGCCCAGGCTGGTCTTGAACTCCTGGCTTTAAGCAATCCTCCCGCCTGGCCTCCTGAAGTACTGGAATTACAGGTATGAGCCACTACGCCCAGCCCACGGGTATGTTCTTATGGTGGGAAGAGGCCTCAAGATCTGTATGAAATGAAGAGATGGAGCCACAGGCAGGAAAATGATTATACAGCTCCTGAATGAAAGCTCAAATGCTCTGAGCAAGAACTCACAGATCCTTTTTCTCAGCTTCCTTTCCCTGCTGTTCCATCCAGGAGATCCAGATGCCCCGTAGCAGAAACAAGCCGAGGTCCATCTGGACTACAGCCCACTCCTGATGTCCAGGCTCTTATCTGGCTGAGTGACTCTTCTAATACAGAAGGCGTGGAAATGAGTGTTTCAAGAGGTATGGGTCCAGGACACCCAACTCCACTGAATTCATTTAAAGACACAGAACAAAAATCAAAGCCCTGTGAACTAGGAAGACAAGTGCTCACAAGGATAGCCATTTAAGTGATCCTCCAGAGTCTTCTGAGATTCTGCAAGCAGCTGAGAATCTCCAGGGAGATAAATTACTAAAAAGCCACTGGAGAATTCCATCGCTTTAGCAGTGCCTGAGCCACTTTCTACAGAGGGACAAAAGACACAGAGAGAGGGGTAGCTGGCAGAGCTGGCTGCTGTGCTATCTGGGCATGGTGCAAAAAACACGGCTTTTTGCTACGTCAACTGTAGTAAAAGAGATCTCAGGAAGACCTAGACATTTGTTAAAATTAAACAATTTTTTTAAAAGAATGGGAAAATCAGGCATTCTGCATCTCTGAGCAACAATAGCCAACTATTATTTCTTTAAATGAACCCCAAAGAGCACTCATAAAAGACTTATTCAAGATGCCATTTGCACAATACTAAAAGATCACACGAACAGAAACTCATAAAAATGTGCAAGCTTTATAGTTGATAACAGTCGAACTCCATTTAAAAAGAAAAAGCATAAAAGGGTGGTTCAACATGAAGTACAAACTGGACCTAGGACAACAGCAGTATTTCTGTCGCTCCCTGAAGCAGTTTTCATTGGGTCGGAAATTGATGCAGTCTGACTGGAGGTGACCTAAAAGCAGATGAAAGACAGCCATGCCCAAAGTCCACAAACAGCATCGGTAAGACCTACTGAGAGTTTCTTATGCATATAATAAGTATGCAATACAATATTTTTATTGTTATGAATGGAGTCACCAAGTATTTACCTAGAAAAAGCTGCAGAATTCGGCCGGGCGAAGTGGCTCATGCCTGTAATGCCAGCACTTTGGGAGGCCGAGGCGAGTGGATGACAAGGTCAAGAGATGGAGACCATCCTGGCCAACATGGTGAAATCCTGTCTCTACTAAAAATACAAAAATTAGCTGGGCGTGGTGGTGCGCACCTGTAGTCCCAGCTACTTGGAGGCTGAGGCAGGAGAATCACTTGAACCCAGGAGGCAGATGTTGCAGTAAGCCAAGATCGCACCACTGCACTCCAGCCTGGGCAACAGAGCGAGACTCCATCTAAAAAAAAAAAAAAAAAAAAATTAAGAAAAGAAAAAGCTGCAGAATTCCTTCCACATGATTTGCATTCTACCCCAATGCTTGACATACTAAATCCACCACCTCTCTTGAAGCTAGGTTTTGATTAAAATGAGAATGACATTTTCTTTCTTTCTTTTGAGACGGGGTCTTGTTCGGTCACCCAGGCTGGAGTGCAATGGCACCAACTCAGCTCACTGCAATCACCACTTTCTGGGTTCAAGCGAGTCTCCTGGCTCAGCCTCCCGAGTAGCTGGGATTACAAGCGCCTGCCACCATGCCCGGCTAATTTTTTGTATTTTTAGTAGAGATGGGGTTTCACCATGTTGGCCAGGCTCATCTCAAACTCCTGACCTGAGGTGTTCCGCCTGCCTCAGCCTCCCAAAGTGCTGGGATTACAGGCGTGAGCCACTGTGCCTGGCCAAGAATGACATTTTCTAGGTAGCCTTTTTTTTGGTTTAATGTATAGACAGGGTGTCACCATGCTGCCCAGGCTGGTCTTGAACTCCTGGGCTCAAGTGATCCTCCCGCCTCAGCCTCCCAAAGTGCTGGGATTACAGGCGTGAGCCCCCATGCCCGGCCTCTAGGTAGCTTTCTTAAATTGAGATGTTAAAAGTCTAAGGGAAAAGGAGTGGCTTGTTTACCTGTAGGCAGAACTGACTGCAGTGTAACTAGGACCCCTTGCAGTCACCAGGGTCTATGACGGCGTCCTGGCTCTGCCCCTCTCTGTTCCTAACCATCAAGCATGGATGTGCAGCCCTGCTACTTCGAGTGTGGTCCTCCAACCAGCAGCATCAGCCTCACGGAAGAGCTTGTTAACAGTACAGCCTCTCAGGGGCCACACGGGACCCTGAATTTGAATCTGCATTTAACAAGATCCCCAGCTGATTCCCATCCATGCTTCGCGACGCAGTAGAGCAGCGAGAGAAGCTGGCTGAGTGAATTGCTGCCCCATTCCAAAAAGCCATCGGGAGAAGGGGCAGCAGCTGCAGGAAGTGACTTTCACTGTACTCCATTTCATTTTATCACACTTTCATTTTATTGACCTTTTCTCTAAAGCAGCAGAGCTGTTTTCCTTTGTTTTACTCATAACTCTGAATTTTTAAAAGTAGTCTGACTTCATGCTACCATCTCAAATTGTATCAACTTTAAATTATTTACATGAATCGGGAGGGAGGAAATGGAAACCATTTTTCGCATTCGATTTATATCCAATTATAGAGTTTTTTCTTTTTTCACAACAGTTGTTAAGTTGTTAGCAAACCTGTGTTTTCACAGCAAGCTAGGAAGTCCCTTAGATCATTATCCAGAAAAACGGCATGTAATTAGAACTACACAGAAAGGCGCCCTAGGAAATACAGAACAGGGCTAGAGGTACACACCTGCAGACAGGTGTTCTACAACAAGGCTAAGTGCACATCTGTCCACCTGGAACAGCAATCTTGCTTACTGAGTAGTTAACTGCATGCAATAAACTGTGAACTCAGGAAGGGCGAGGGCCATGCATGTAACTCGAGTAGGAGGGATTCAATAAATATCCATGAATCAGTGAATCGATGAATATCACTTAAAACAGGCTCTTCCCACAACACTCTGCTCCTTCCCTTTCAATTCCTGTAAAGGCCAGAATATTAAAGGAACCTCCAAATCATTCTTGATTGCTAAGAGGCCACTAGCCACACTGAGATGGCTCCTCCAGGGTGGCCCTCATGAGGACCACTAAAGGGCTTTTCCCACCAGGAAGTAAATCACTCCTACGCCATCATAAAGATGTTCGGCATCAGCTTCCCTATCCTGAACACTTTTAGGACTTGGAAAGGTAAACGTGGCATCGATCTGGGTGTAAATGGCTTCACTCAACAATGTTCATAATCTCTTTCTGCCCCTGCTAAAATTCTCTTGAAAGAGGTGGAACTTTCTGTACCCTTTTGGTTGCTGTGATGTGGACACTTTTTAGTTAACTGAAAAGGCAACAACAAGAACGAGGAAAGAAAGTAAAAGAGATCAGCCACAAAGACAACTAAGCATGTTCTAAACAAATCACATGAGATTAGCAGAACAGGTGGGCTGGAGGAAAATTCATGCTGGAAAAGCCAGGCGCTTTGATGTTGGAATATCTGGTTGAAGATGAACCATCCAAGCAGAATAAATGGGTGAAGAAGAATGATAATAATCTGTGAGAGGGAATAGATCAGACACGGCACCCAGTTCACAGAATTAGAGTAACACCCCTACGCGTGATGCCCCCGTGGTATGAGACCTGAGTTTACTAGCAAAAGCTCAGCAACCCACTGATAATTTTGAAAACAAACAAATAAAAAAAGAGGATGCTCCTTTTCGAATACTTCATAAACTTAGACATCTTAGTTGTGGCTGATGTCTTTACTCCCTTGTCCCATCCAAAAGCTACAATCCACATGGATGGCCATGTGGTCTTGAAAGCACCTCATCTCCTGCTCTATATCATTAATTTTACTTTTATTTTTACTTTTTTTTTTGAGATGGAATCTCACTGTGTTGCCCAGGCTGGAGTGCAGTGGCGTGATCTCGGCTCGCTGCAACCTCCGCCTGCCTCCTGGGTTCATGCAATTCTCCTGCCTCAGCCTCCCCAGTAGCTGGGACTATAGGCGCGTGCCACCACGCCCAGCTAATTTTTTGTATTTTTAGTAGAGACGGGGTTTCACTGTGTTAGCCAGGATGGTCTCGATCTCTTGACCTCATGATCCGCCTGCCTCAGCTTCCCAAAGTGCTGGGATTACAGGCGTGAGCCACTGCGCCCAGCCAATTCTCTCTTTTTTTTTTTTTTTTGAGACAGTCTCTGTCGCCCAGGCTGGAGTGCAGTGGTGCCATCTCGGCTCACTGCAACATCTGCCTCCCAGGTTCGAGCGATACTCCTGCCTCAGCCTCCCCAGTAGCTGGAATTACAGGTGTGTACCACCACGCCTGGCTGATTTTTGTATTTTTAATAGAGACAGGGTTTCGCCATGTTAAGCAGGCTGGTCTCAAACTCCTGACCTCGAGTGATCTGCCTGCTTCAGCCTCCTAAAGTGCTGAGATTACAGGTGTGAGCCACCATGCCTGGCCACCCTGCTCTACATGATTAATTCTTAGCCCTCAGACTCCAGCTCAAAAGTCACTTCCCTGGGAAGCCCCCCTTGAATGCCCCTTTCTCATTGCCTCCTCTGTCCCCTAACTTGCTTTTCTCACACGTAGACTGCTTCACTCGTTCTCTTTTTCTTTATTTATCTTTGCTTCCTCCATAGGAACTCGAGGCCCTGAAAAGCGAGGACTGAGTCTTAATTCTTTTTATCTTTGCTCAGATCAGAAGAATGACTGTCTGTGCTCACTTCATTATGAGTATGTGAACTATGCTTTGTGAGCCCAGGATCTGGGTGGCCCCGGACTGAAGAGTCCCTGCGCAGGAATCATGACTGAACCCAAGTGTGGGTGCGTAAGCCCCCAAGAGAGATGAGCTGAGAGGAGAGAGGAAGAGGTCGCGTGTGGGATGAACACCTCCACGCTGCAGCAGCCAAATGACTTTGAGCACCTTTTCTTGGTCTAAAAAAGGAATCATATCTCTCCTGAATACCTCTCAGGATGATGAGGAGCAAAATAGAGAATGGATCTGAAAGCACTTGAAAATCTGTAAACGACCATGCAAATCTATAATGACAGCATTTTGGTGGTGAAAGGTAAGGAAAGTAGGACGATGGATGGATGGATGGATGGATGGATGGATGGACGGATGGATGGATGGATGCATGCATGGATGCATGGATGGGTGGATGGATGCATGGATGCATGGATGGATGGATGCATGGATAGATGGATGCATGGATGGATGGATGCATGCACGGATGCACGGATGCATGGATGGATGGATGGATGGATGGATGGATGGATGGATGCATGGATGCATGGATGCATGGATGGATGGATGGATGCATGGATGGATGCATGGATGGATGGATGCATGGATAGATGGATGCATGGATGGATGGATGCATGCACGGATGCATGGATGCATGGATGGATGGATGGGTGGATGGATGGATGGATGGAGAGTGACTCATCAGCCACAAAACAGCTATGTTCCCACAAAAACTAAAAATAAATTTAAGGCCAGGTGTGGTGGCTGATGCTTGTAATCTCAACACTTTTAGGGCCAAGGCAGGTGGATCCCTTGAGCCTGGGAGTTCAAGACCAGCCTGAACAACACGGCAAAACTTCGTCTCTACAAAAAATACAAAAATTGGCCAGGTGCGGTGGCTCATGCCTGTAATCCCGGCACTTTGGGAGGCCAAGCTGGGTGGACCACCTGAGCTTAGGAGTTCAAGACCATAATGGGCAACATGGTGAAACCCTGTCTCTATTAAATACAAAAATACAAAAAAAATACAAAAAAAAAAATTAGCTGGGTGTGGTGTGCACACCTGTAGTCCCATCTACTCGGGAGGCTGAGGCAGGAGAATTGTTTGAACCTGGGAGGTGGAGGTTGCAATGACCCGAAATCACGCCACTGCACTCCAGCCTGGGCAACAGAACAGGACCCTGACTCAAAATAAATATACTAATTAAATTAATAAAAATTAAAAAACAGAAGGAAAGGGTTGACAAGTATCTAACTTCAAGTATTGTTAGTCCATTCTCTCAAGGACTCTAAGAAGTCAAAGTTCAGAAATAAGAATGTGAAACAGGAATGGGCCTCACCCAATTAATAAAACGTTGTCTAATGAGTGCACATAAAAAATACCAAGGGTCCAAAAGCTAGTAGCTCCTCCCTCATGTTTACCTGGCATTTATGAAGCACTTTAACATGTATTGATTTAGAATGCCTAAGTTTAATATTTAATGCGGCATCTAACAGATATCCATCAAGACACAGAAAGAAACATTCTAACAGTACGGGCAGTGATTTTAAGTTTTAAATAAAGGCAAATGAGGTTCAAGTAGGTGAAGAAAATTGTTTCAAAAAGTTGTGGGGAAAGTACACAATGAAAGTCTTTTGTCTATTTCAAATCCAACTAAAAACACAAGTTACAGCACAAGAATCAACTCTAAAGAGAATACAAAGTGTGTGTTAAAAGCCACTTGAATGGTTCGCTCTGCCCACAGGTGAATGGGCTAAAAGGCTCACTCTCGGAGTTTACTTTCACCATGTAATCTTTAGGTTTAGAGTAAAGGGAAGCAAATGTATCCATAAAACTATGCACTGAGCATATGCCCTGTGTGCACATGAAGTCACTGAGGGAGGAGACACTTAATTTTGCTACCAGCAACATTTGGACAATCGGTAGATGCAGGGCCTGGATAGCAAAGCCACATTTTAAAAGGGCGCTCTGTGCTCCGGCAGATGGGCTACAAACTTGACCAGACTGCAGCCGCTGTGTCTTCCACTTACACCAGTTGCATGCATTAACTTTTCTATTCCTTAACCATATGCCTTATCGCACATTCAAAAACATGTCCAGCAGATGGTAGGTAACAAAGAGAAGAGGGTGAGAAGTGAAAAACCCTATTCTAAAGGAGGCATCTAAAAACCAATCACCTCCAACCTCTTTTGAGAAGGGAATATTGTGAATCATCAAATGCCATTAAACACCAATAGTTTGACGCCGCCCTTTGGAAGCAGATATTGCCTTTTTGTATCACAATACTTGGAATAACACGCATACATTTTTCTAACACTGTTGTGTTTTCCTAACTCAGAATAATCACAGATTTTCATAATACCATAAATATTGACATAATGATAGATTGGCAATTCCCAGAATATGACTTCCTGTCACATGAAACCCTAAATAGACGTATGGCTCTACATTGAGGAATCAGACCAAATGAACATTATCTCATGAGCATTGAAGCAAGAAAACGTCCTAAGTTCAGAAAACATTGTCTCTTTTTATAAAATCTGTATTTGAAGATAAACAACAGAAGGGCTATTTACACCACTAATTCTGTCTCCATGCAGAGTCCAAAGAAGCCGGACAAAGGGCATGGGAAAATACCTCCAGGAAAAAGGCAGCAGTGTAGACAGCAGGGGAAGAGTACCAGGTGCCACTGTTCTCTACATGGTACAGCTCCTACAATGCAGGCGGCTCAGAAACACAGTAAAAGTCAGGAAAGGCCCCAGGGGAGAAAAAACAAGAGGGAAGAAAGGGAGGAACCTGAAGTAAAGGGAGGGACCTGACTCCAATACTCCATTCTGCCCTAATCCCAAACATGGACCCTGAAAACAGCTCAGCTCCATTGAATCAGCCCATGGGCATGCACGCTCATCTGAAATGCCAAATGCAAAGTAAGCTTTAACACGATCACACGGCAACTCAGAATGAATGTCATCAATGCCAGGCATTGTCCTTCCAAAGTCCCTTCTGGGACATGGACAGCCCAGGTGTGTGCCTGCTGAGCTAGTGATTAGAGTGCAACCAAGTCACATCTAGTGGCCCAAAACTCTCGCCATGCTTGCACTCCAGGTCCCTCCCCACCTCTGAAGTGGCTCCTGGAGCTCTGCATAAAAAGTGGCGGGCAGGCCGGGCATGGTGGCTCACACCTGTAATCCCAGCAGTTAGGGAGGCTGAGGTGGGTGGATCACCTGAGGTCAGGAGTTTGAGACCAGCCTGGCCAACATGGTGAAACCCCGCCTCCACTAAAAATATAAAAATTAGCCAAGTGTTGTGGCACGTGCCTGTAGTCTCAGCTACTCAGGAGGCTGAACCAGGAGAATTGCTTGAACCCGGGAAGCAGAGGATGCAGTGCACCAAGATCACGCCACTACACTCCAGCCTGGGTGACAGAGCGAGACCCTGTCTCAAAAAAAAGTGGTGGACGGTGGAACTTTCAAGGCAATGAACTTGGCAATGTCTCCCTTCAAGTCTCAGGAAGAGGCCTGGGGAGCCAGGCCCGGGGAAGCACCGAGTCTGATCTGTAAGTCCTTTCTCCAACAGCACTTCACATAAAGAGAAGAAACAGGCTGGGCTGCAGCTCCCGCTGACCCAGCACCGTGGGCCTCAGAATTGCTTTGACATCATGAACTTTCATTCTACAACAGGTACTGCTCCTGGAATAACGATACTTTCACTAAGACTTGTCAACAGATGATAGGTGAATGGTACAAGCAGAGGAAATAAGGAAATAATCCTATCCTGTCTAACTTTATAAATGAGAGACCTGTAGGAGCAGCTTGTTCAATCTGGAGGCATTTCAGTTTTTCCAGTAGACCATCTCCTGATACGCTCAATGCTGATTCAAATTTTCTGACTTCTGGAATAGATATCCTTAGAACTTAACCTTTAAAAGTTATGAGAATACTTTGAAGAAATGAGTCAATATATTAATGACTCAAAAGAGTTAATGAAGTGTCTCAAGTAACATCTAGAAGCTGCTTAGGGATTAAGATATGCTAGTTTTGTTTGTTTGTTTGCGACAGGGTCTTGCTCTGACATCCAGGCTGGAGTGCAGTGGCAGAATCATGGTTCACTGCAGCCTAGACCTTCCAGGCTCAAGCAATTCTCCTGCCTCAGCCTCCTGAGTACAGGTGCGTGCCACCATGCCTAGCTAATTTTTGTATTTTTTGTAGAGATGGGGTCTCAATATGTTGCCCAGGCTGGTCTTGAACTCCTGGGCTCAAGTGATTCGCCCACTTCATCCTCCCAAGGTGTTGGGACTACAGGCATCAGCCACCAAGGCCAGCCCTGGCTCTTGTTTGTATATCAACAGTTGCACCTTCCAAACGGCAAATGTACTTGGGTTTCCTTCCAGGCGTGGTGGTTCACGCCTGTAATCCCAGCACTTTGGGAGGCCGAGGCAGGTAGATCACCTGAGGTCAGGAGTTTGATACCAGCCTGGCCAACTTGGTGAAACCCTCTCTCTACTAAAAATACAAAAATTAGCTGGGCATGGTGGTGCGCACCTGTAGTCCCAGCTACTTGAGACACTGAGGCAGGAGAATCGCTTGAATCCAGGAAGTGGAGGTTGCAGTGAGCCAAGATTGTGCCACTGCACTTCAGCCTGGGCGACAGAGTGAGACTCCGTCTCAAAAAATAATAATAATAATAAAATAAATAAATAAGTAAAGAGGGAACAGGCATCAAAACAGTCCCATATCACCTCCAGCTCCATACCTGTGGCATGCAAACATTAAACTCCAGAAGCGTTTTTACTTCCTCTCTCTCCCATTCCTTCTTTACCCAGACACACACACACACACGCATGTATACACATGCATCCATATATAAATACACATGCACACACACCTATCCACACCATAGCTTATCTGGTAGGTGTGTGATAAAGTGGTTCTACATAATCAGATAGGATATTCATTGAGATCATTTGATCATTTGATGGGCTAATAGAATAAAGAAAAATACAAGTTTGGATTAAGACATTATTGAAAATAAACATAAACATCATAGTGAAACCTCAACTTTGGTTTCTAACAATGCTTCCACATTAAAAAAGTCAAGCCATTTATAGCTGGAAAGTAAAATGAATGTGCTATATTTTAAAAATCAATACATATATATAAATACATACATACATATATATAAATACATACATACATATATATATATAAATCTGCCCTCAAAATGGCTAAAATTTAAAGAACTAACAATACCTTATGTTTATGAGAAAGAGAAGCAAGAGAAAATTTCTCATATATTTTCAAGGGGAGTATAGAAAGATACAACCAACTTGGGAAAAAGTCTAGCAGTTTCTTATGAAAGGAAACACTCACCCACCCTATGATCTAGCAATGGCACTCCTAGGTATGTTCTGGAGAGAAATGAAAAATATTGTCCATGGAAGAATTGTCGAAACTGTTTACAGCAACTACTGATAGAACAGCCAAACACTAGAAATAACTTGAGCGCCCAGCAATGGAAGAAAGGGTAAACTGTGGAATATTAATACAGAAGAACGTTATTCAGCAATAAAAAGAAACAAACTATTACTGATACAGTAGTATCAGTACTGAATGATATGGGATAAATGGATGAATCTGGGCCTTTCGTGGTGGCTCACGTATGTAATCCCAGCACTCTGGGGGGCCGAGGCGGGTGGATCCTCTGAGGTCAGGAGCTCGAGACCAGGCTGGCAAACATGGTGAAACCCTGTCTCTACTGAAAATACAAAAATTGGCCAGGTGTGGTGATGGGTACCTGTAATCCCAACTACTCGGGAGGCTGAGGCAGGAGAATCACTTGAACCTGGGAGGCAGAGATTGCAGTGAGCAGAGATCATGCCACTGCCCTCCAGCCTGGGCAACAGAGTGAGGCTGTCTCAAAAAACAAAAACAAACAAACAAAAAAAGGCCGGGCACGGTGGCTCATGCCTGTAATCCCAGCACTTTGGGAAGCTGAGGCGGGTGGATCACCTGAAGTCAGGAGTTCGAGGCCAGTCTGGCCAGCGTGGGGAAACCCTGTCTCTACTAAAAAATACAAAACATATTAGCCGGGCATGGTGGCGGGCGCCTGTAATCCCAGCTACTCGGGAGGCTGAGGCAGGAGAATGGCGTGAACCCGGGAGGTGGAGCTTGCAGTGGGCCGAGACCACACCATTGCACTCCAGCCTGGGTGACAGAGCGAGACTCTGTCTCAAAATAAATAAATAAATAAATAAACAAACCAAAAATAAATGGATGTATCTCAAAAAATCCATGGTGAATAAAATAAACCAGAGTACCGGAGTACATAATGTCAATTTATATGAAGTTCTAAAAAAGACAGAAAACTAATCTGTAGTAGAAAATAATCAGAACAGTGGTTGCCCTGAAGAGTAGAGGCAGGGATTTACTAGGAAGGGAATGAGGGACCTTTCTGGAATGATGGAAATATTTGGCACCTTGATAGGGTTTTGAGCTGCACATGTGTATAATTTCCTGGTATGTAAATTTCCCTAAGAGGAAAAATAAGCATTAAGTAAATATGGAACACTAATTAATGAGATACATGCTGAAGTATTTATTTAGGGGAAAGGGCACTGATGCCTGAGACACACTTTAAAATGCACAGAATATGATTAATGGATGGATAGAAGGATGAATAAATGAGCAGGTAAGTAATAAGGCAAGCATAATAAAATGTTAATTACAGAGCCTAAGTGATGTGTATGGGTATTCACTGCAAATTTTTTTCCGTTTCTTTGTATGACTGACATTTTCATGAGATAAACTGGAAAAATAAAAACCTATTACAGTCCCATAATACCATCTATCAGTTTAAAATTAGTTTTCTGAGTCTTTGTATAAGCAAAGATTGGAAGTAGAAAGCTTTTTATTTTTTGAGACAAGGTCTTGCTCTGTCACCCAGGCTGGAGTGCACTGACAGGATCATGGCTCACTGCAGTCTCCAACACCTGGGCTTAAGTGATATTGTCACCTCAGCCTCCCAAGAAGCTGGGACCACAGGTGCCTGCCACCATGCCCAGCTAATTTTTAAATTTTGTGTAGAGACGAGGTCTCCCTATGTTTTCCAGGCTGGTCTTGAACTCCTGGGCTCAAGCGATCCTCCTGCCTTAGCCTCCCAAAGTGTTGGGATTACAGCTGTGAGCCACTGTGCCTGTCTAGAAGCTTTTTTAAAAAGAAAGAAAAATATTAAACTTTTACAAGTTCAAATACCAAATAAATACTTGTATTTCACACTTATTTCAGAGCAAAGAAAGCCCTCACTCTATGCCAAAAGGAGAAAAAAGGCATCTCATTATGCTTTATGAATCCAATCATACCTGAATGTTTTACACGTAACCTCATCTTTCCTTTCCCCAACTCACCAGTCGCTGGGTTCAAACATGTTTCTCTTTTTATATAAACAGTTTGCCAAATATTAATGGGCTCTGAACACACAAGCCAGAAGATTCCCTCAATCCCAGCTAGGTGTAAACCCAAATCCCACTCTGTTCTATTGGACCTCCCTAAGAGCTCATGAGAGTTATTTGTGGGAGCTTCTTATCTCTTCCACACATCTGGATCCCATGCAGTATCAAATACCAAGCTTCCCTCATAAAAGATGCTCAAGGTTGCTTTTCATGGTTCAAGGGCAAACAGGAACCATACATGGGGTGTTTTCGTCTTTGTTCATGAAAATTACCAGGCCCATGAAAAGCCCCTTATTTACATTGGTAAAATGCTATGAGGATCAACATTGTGTGAAATTATAATGTAATCCTCTAAGTCATAAAGCAGCACAGTTGGGGGGTGAAGTCCAGGCTGTCTCCTACATAACAGTAGAGTCTTCCAATTAATGTGCAAATTTGGGAAAGTCGTTTAACTTCTTTGCACCTCACAGTCCTCTTCTATAGAGGGAGAATGATATTTACGCTGCATGCGATTGATGTGAAGATTAAATAAGATGATCTGTCAAGCTCCTTTGCATACTGTCTGGCATGTAAGAAGCACCGAGCACATGTTTCCTAATCGTCATTGTTAGTTTTACGTGTCCAGGTGAATGAAGCTGAGAGTGCCTGTCTCTATTGCATCAATTTAACATTAAGTAGAGCAGACAAATCAATATTGACAATTCCAAGAATTTAATAAATCACAGTTATCTAAACAAACTTCACTCCTGGGGTCCTAAAGTCAACATACAAAAACAGCACCACTTTAAATACACCTTTCAGGATTGCAGAAGCTGCCTTTTTTCCTTGCAATGTGTGTCCACGGTGGGTTCTGAAGTCTCAGGGAGGGAAGGGACAGGGAAGTCACTTGTCCAGAACCTGAGAGGACACCCTGAGCAGTCTTTTTCCTCCTTCTCAACATCCTCAAGGGCAGAGAAATGGGCCTCCCGGTACCCTCTGGCCATTGGACAGAGGGTCATGATCCATCCTTGACATTTTAGCTGGGCAGGCAGAATGAGTCCTCCAAAGACATCCAGGCCCTCATCCCTGGAACCTGTCAATACATTGTGTTAAAAAGGGACTGCAGAGGTCATTAGGGCTATGGGTTTCAAGATAAAGAGATTATCCTGAATGAGCCCCTAAAAGCAGGGAACTTTGTCCAGCTGTAGCCAGAGAGACATCGCAGAAGAGTAAGTCAGAGCAACTGGACATGCAGGAGGCCTGGATGCACTCTTGCTGGCTTGGCAATGGAAGGGGCAAGGTGACAAGGAATGCAGGTGGCCTCATGGAGGTCAGAAAGGCTTCTGGCCAAGACAACAAAGCAACAGGGACTCGGTCCTGAATTGGCAAGGAACTGAATTCCAAAAAGGAACATGGCCCAGCTGATGGTTTGTTTGTTTGTTTGTTTTGAGACAGGGTCTTGTTCTGTTGCTCAGGTTGGAGTGCGGTTATGTGATCATGGCTCACTGCAGCTTCAACCTCCCAGGCTCAAGTGATCCTCCCACCTCAGCCTCTTAAGTAGCTGGGACCACAGTGTACCACCATGCCTGGCTAATTTTTTTTATTATTTGTAGAGATGAAGTCCTGCTATGTTGCACAGGGTAGTCTTAAATGCCTGGGCTCAAGCAATCTCCCCACCTTGGCTTCCCAAAGTTTTGAGATTGCAGGTGTGAGCCACCACGTCTGGCCCCAATGCTTTGCTTTTGACCTTGTGAGACCCCAACCAGAGACTTGGCTGAACCATGCTGTCTATACCCAAGCTTCTGACCCATGTAAATGGCGAGACAATAATGGGTGGCTAAATTGCTCCATTTGTGGCAGTTTGTTAAGGTAGCAATGGAAAACTAATGCAATGAAAATATCAGAAGTTCCTTAACAAGCTTCCCTTTTTTCCCTCTAGATCAAATACTCTCTGGAATTGAACCATCTTTCACAAACAAGACTTTGAGGCTACCCCTTTAGGATTTCCTCCTTCTGATTAGCTCAGTTTAGCTATTCTAGGGCTGAGCTTGTCATGACCAGGGACAATGTGGTTTCTGTCACAGGGATGGGTGGGCACAGAGGAGTGCCAGTCCAGCCCAACACCAGCAAACATCATGAATGGGTAACAGTTATCACATGGATAAGCAGAGCATACAATGCCAGGAGACCTGATTTCAAGCTGTCCTTTGAATGTGTCTGGCATCTAGGGTCAACCACAATCATCTGAGTATAGTCAGATCAGCTCAGGATACAATAAGATTATGCCCCAATCTGCTTTCTAGAAACCACGCCTTCATCAAGGCAGCCCAACATCACCCTGGCGGTTCTGGTAGCCAAGCCACACTTTCGACTTTTTACTTGATTAATGTTACAGTCACCTAAAAGATCTAAGTATTTTTCCCATGGATTAAAATAAAATTAACCCATTCTATGCTGCAAGTTTGTAACTGCCATAGTTACTGGCTACAGAGGGTTATTATTTTTTCGATCTAAATTTGGACCTAACTTTTGCAAGCCCTCATCTTGCCTTTATAAGAAACTATAATCAATGTCGTCACCTAATCATGAATAAAATTTGATTAATTATAAAGGATAAATTATTAATAATTAAACAACTAAGATAATAGCAAATGTTACTTATAATAAAATGTTAAGATACAAAGTACACGTGCTTTAATTCTCTCTGTTAATATACATTTCCCTTAGAATACACTTCTTATTGACTGCTCTGTGAGGGAAGAGATTTAAGCCATAATTGTGGTGCAAGGAAACCACACCACAACCACACTCAAATAATGTCAGAATAAAGAGGAAGAGAGTGAACGTCATTCATTGAGACTGGGCTACTAATGGCTGTTCTTGAAATCAGAAGTCTTGCCAAGCGTAGCAACTCATGCCTGTAATCCCAGCATTTTGGGAGGCTGAGGTGGGTGGATCACCTGAGGTCAGAAGTTCGAGACCAGCCTGGCCAACATGGTAAAACCCTGTCTCTACAAAAAATACAAAAACTAGCCAGGTGAGCTGGTGTGCACCTGTAATCCCAGCTACTCAGGAGGGTGAGGCAAGAGAATCGCTTGAACTCAGGAGGCAGAGGTTGCAGTGAGCCGAGATCATGCCACGGCACTCCAGCCTGGGTGACAGAGCAAGACTCTGTCTCAAAAAAAAATCATAAATCTTACTGATAGGACTCACTTTATGGATTGCGGACAACTTTAATAAAAGTGTTCAGTGCTCTTCATTCAGCTCTGCCAAAATCACATTAAAACTCTTTCTCCCAATACAAATTCAATCATTTCCCTATTCAAATTCTGAGCTCAAGATAGTACATCTAAGAAAATAAAAATGTTCATCTGACTTGGAACTAGCTGGGCCTTTTCTCATTAAGTGTATGCCTCTCTATCCTTGTGGGAGTACAGATTAAAACAGGCAAAGAAAATGATAAAACAATCTCTGGTAAACTCAATTCTCACTTCCAAGGTATCTTTTCCTAAGCTAACTGCTACTTCCCAAAATTCCAAAAGATCTTGCTAGTTCTCACATTTGAGTGTCCTTATATATTTCATATAAAAGTAAGAGTTCAAAATATGGATGAACAGATGAAATCCACATTTGATCATCTTATCTTCCCATCCAGTTTAAGGAATATAAGACAGCTTGACCTAATTCTTCCATCGTTATTATTCAGAGATTCCCAGTGATGATGAAAATCACTAAAGCACCAGTATTGTCTAGGCTGTGCTGTAGCTACTTTAAATATTTGATCAACTAGGGCCTCTTCTACTTAATTTGCAACTTTTAGGAATCCTGAGTGATGGAATACACACTTATGCTCCTTGAAATAAGACTTCTGTGTCCCACTGTGCGTAACTCCTTGAAATATCTAGAAATCAACATTACTGGCCGCCATGGTGGCTCACACCTATAATCCCAGCACTTTGGGAGGCTGAGGTGGGTGGGTCACCTGAAGTCAGGAGTTTGAGACCAGGCTGGCCTGTCTCTACTAAATCGGAGATGGGCTGAAACCCCGTCTCTACTAAAAATACAAAAATTAGCCAGGAGTGGTGGCATGTGCCTATAATCCCAGCTACTGGGGAGGCTGAGGCAGGAGAATCTCTTGAACCCAGGAGGCAGAGGTTGCAGTGAGCTGAGAGGGTGCCACTGCACTCCAGCCTAGGCGACAGAGCGAGACTCTGTCTCAAAAACAAAAACAAAAACAAAACATTACCAACAACCAGTAGCTGGACTTGTTTTTAGTCATACGAGAGTTAGTGGGTTTCATCTGAATCAAGAGACTCATGCCTAATTACATAAAAACTACCATCTAGATGTCCTTCTCACTTTAGGCATTTATTTTTCCACTTATTTTCCAATAGGATTGTAAACTTTCCGAGGTGAGAATTGCAAAATAATTAAGCTTATGCAAAAAATATAATGCCCCTCCCCGACAGACCACCTCTTTTTGTCCAATAAGTATTTAGCACACTGTCTTCATACAGCAGATGTTAAGATTTAGGAACTTGATTTTAAGAGCAGAAAAGAGGTCAGCTACAGATGAAGGAAGTGAGGGTGTAGAGCAACCATGGAAAGGAGGATAAAAGAAATGCTCTAGAGGAGACAATGTGAACTGGGAAGAGCAGGAGACAGTGGGAAAGGCATTCAAAGACAGGCATGGAGGTCATAAAGGCCGGGCTTAGTCATCCAGGCTTCACACTTCGGGCAAAAGGGACATACTTTGCATTATTCTGCAGGACAGGAATGTGAATTAAATGGTGCCTGAAGACAGACAACATGGAAGAGGGTTTTGAGTTGAAAGGACAAATTAAAACTGAGATGAAGACGATGCTGTCTTTAGCAAGGACCCAAGAGGGCTAAGGTAGACATGGAGTGGAAATCAGCAGAAATGAATGAATACTATGCCTAAGCTATGGGAGAGAGACAAAGATGCTACCTTAACCTGTGGCAAGGTCATCGGCCTTAAAATAACTGAATGATTCACTCCTTTCCTCCATTATTTATCTACCTTTTGGCCAAAGCCCAGAATTCGAGAAGGTTCAAGCTTCTCTGCAGCTTTAAGTTCAGTTCCTTGGCAGGAGACTGATGGCAGGACACTTCATCACCCTTCTCCTTCCCCTAGACATGAGGTTGGATGGAGTCCCATATGACTCCACCAAGCCATCAGTGACCCCTTCAGCTTTTGTTTGAGACCCTGCCCAAATGTCACCTGTCTCCCCTCTTTGGGGCCCACTGAACTGGATTCTTTTGCTCCCAAATGAGATGGAAATTGCAGGAAAGCAAGCAACTCCTCCCTCCCTCTATTCCCCAACAGATGCAGTGGCAAGGCTTGTCGAGGTGTTTCCACACTGCTCCTCCCTCATCAGCATGGGGGCTTCTTGGATTGTTCAAATGGCCCTGGGCCCTGGAGCTGGTGGGGTGCATTTGTCTGAGAGAGGCGGAGAAATCTCAGAGGGGCCATGCTGAGCCCTGGGGAGGACAACTGGGAGGCCATTCAAGTCGGGTGGGTGGAGGGTGGGGGGGCGGTCCCTAACATTTCATTACATAAAGGCAGAAGGGACTATGGCGACATCCCATCCCAGCTTTCTTTTACTTCATTTGGTTACTAACAGATATGTTTCAACAAAAATTAGAGCACAGCCAAAAAGCCAGCAAGACTTCTGAAAGTGGCTTTTGGCAGGGGTTTCAGAGGCTACATGTTCTCCCTGCAGGTGTGAATCCCAGCTCTGGAAGGAACACAGCACACTCAATGGACCCGAACATAAGAAAAGCCACAGCCCACTTTTCCTTCCTCATCTGGAAGGAAAACAGTTATTCTGGTGATGGTGGGTGTCCTTGAGGTGGTCCCCAAGGATCCCTGTCATGGCTCCAGTTTGGTGGAATTTTGGTAAACCAATGCAAAAACTCCATGCATTTTTCCAAATGTAACTTCAGTAGCTCAGTTCCAAAAAGCAGTCCATGCTGCACCACCATCCTGTGTGGGCAAATCTCTATTCACAGTTCTTAGGGGTTAGGGTCTGTGTTAGTTCCCTATTGCTGCCATAACAAATTATCAAACAACTCAGTGGTTGGAAACAACACACACTTATAATCTTACAGTTCTGGAGGTCAGAAGTCCAAAATCAGTTTCACTGGGCTAAAGCCAAGATGTCAGCAAGCCTGCATTCCTTCTGGAGGCTCTAGGGCAAAATTGGTTTCCTTGCCTTTTCTGGCTTCTAGAAGCCACCTGCATTCCTTGGCTCCTGGCCCCTTTCTCTATCTGCAAAGCTATCTGTGTAGCGTCTTCAGTCTCTCCCTGACTTGGACCCCTTGCTACTATTAGCACATCTCCTCTGACTTTGACCTGCCTGCTTCCCTCTTGTGATTGATTACAACGGGCCCAGCTGGATGATAATTCAGACTAATCTTTCCATCTCAAGATCCTTAACAGAATCACTTGGCCACAGTCTTTAGCCATGTAAAGTCACATACGGTTCCAGGGATCAGAATATGGACATTCTGGGGGCCATTATTCTACTACCACAACGTCTGCATGGCCAGAGCGCACAATTACCTTAGGTCACCTGGCCTGGGTTTCCTCATCTCCAGAACAAGGAAGATCAACTTGATCCCCAAGACCCTTCTGGCACTAACATTTGCTATGTAAATTTATCTATGAGATTCCTACTGCACGGATTTTAAGGGAGGGAAGGGACGTAAGCAGACACTTAGATTTCGAGTCTGGTTAACAGAGAAGCAGGAATGCCGGGCTGCAGAAGGAAGGACAAAGAGTTTGAGGTAAACCTGGAGTGCTGAAATGGAGATGTCTACCAGTTTGCTGGACACAAAGAGATGGAGCTATGACATCAACTAAAGATGCGAGAGCCTGAGTCGTCCATCCAGAGGGGCTTAATTCCCAGAATTTGCAAAGATTAATAAGTTCTGAAAATGGTAAATGAAAGGAAGAAAAGGACTGGGCATGGTGGCTCCCACCTGTAATCCCAGTACTTTGGGAGGCCTAGGTGGGAGGACTGTCTGAGGTCAGGAGTTCAAGACCAGCTTGGCCAACATGGTGAAACCCCATCTCTACTAAAACACAAAAATTAGCCAGGTGCGGTAGCATGCACCTGTAATCCCAGCTACTAGGGAGGCCGAGGCAGGAGAATCGTTTCAACCTGGGAGGCAGAGGTTGCAGTGAGCTGAGATTGCACCACTGCACTCCAGCCTGGGGGACACAGTGAGACTCTGTTAAAAAAAAAAAAAAAGAGAGAGAGAAATGCAGACAGACAGAAAGAAAGAAAGATGAGCAAATGTTTGCAGACAGACTTGAATCTAAAAGTAAGAGGAGCTGGCGAATGAAACAGAGGCTTGATCAGAGAAGGTGGAGTCATTTTACATATGCTGACTCAGCTGTTTAGGGGAACTTATCCTGAAGCCCTTTCTAAAATGGTTAGTTGCCTCAAATTTTGCCTATTTACAAGTTAGATTTATTTTTTAAATAATGGTTTTCTTAATTCAGGGTATGCTATTGGGTTACACTGTAGAATTTCTTTTTTAAAAAACAGTTATTTCATACAATTCTTTGGTCGAGTACTGAAATGTAGTTTCATTTATTTATTTATTTGAGATGGAGTTTCATTCTGTTGCCCAGGCTGGAGTGCAGTGGTGCGATCTCCACTCACTACAACCTCTGCCTCCCGAGTTCAAGCAATTGTCCTGCCTTAGCCTCCCGAGTAGCTGGGATTACAGGTGCCCGCCACCATGCTTGGCTACGTTTTGTATTTTTAATAGAGATGAGGTTTCACCATGTTGGCCAGGCTGGTCTTGAACTTCTGACCTCAAGCGATCCACCCACCTCAGCTTCCCAAAGTGCTGGGATTACAGGCATAAGCCACTGTGCCTGGCCTGAAACTTAATTTCTAAAATACATTTAAAATATATTCAGTTCTGTGTCTCCTGGAGTTGAATAATTTAGCTAAAACTGCTGTCTTTATGAGTCCTAAAGTCACATTTGGTGATATTAAGTGAAAATGATTTGTGTAAAATCTTCTCTGTAACTTGATCAAACTATAACAGCATTACTGGTATGTATAATTTCCACTAAACATGTTTCACAAAAAGTACACAAGGTATTTGTCATCACAGGACAAACTCCTCTCTCTAGATCTCTGAAATATGCTTTATTCAATTTTTTCATCATGATACAGCATTATACATACCTGCTGTCTATCCAGTTTATTTCCATATGTTTTCTTGGTAAGCAGTGTTTACTAAAAGTAGGAAATTAATATTTACTAAAAATTCCAAATTAGTATTTCCCAGCAATAATAAAGATGCACAGTTAGATTTACTGAGATGTCAGTAATTTGGTTAAAATAAAGAATTGATTAAAACTGAGAAAGTGGCTGGGTGCGGTGGCTCATGCCTGTAATCCCAGCACTTTGGGAGGCTGAAGCAGGCGGATCACAAGGTCAGGAGATCGAGATCATTCTGGCTAACACGATGAAACCCCATCTCTACTAAAAATACAAAAAAAAATAGCCAGGCGTGGTGGCGGGCACCTGTAGTCCCAGCTACTCAGGAGACTGAGGCAGGAGAATGGCGTGAACCTGGGAGGCGGAGCTTGCAGTGAGCTGAGATCACGCCACTGCACTCCAGCCTGGGCGACAGAGTGAGACTCCATCTCAAAACAAACAAACAAACAAACACACACACAAAAACTGAGAAAGTATTAATACTTGAAAGCTATTTGTTTAGAAATGCATGCACTATTTTCCTTTTTTTGGTTTGGATGTTAAGGTAACAACCTATAAGTTACAAAGTATTATAGACAAGTACAAACAAGATATAAAAATAATTCATGAAGTCATTTCAAAGACTTTTCCAGAAATTCCCTAGACGTTACTGTTGCTCCTGCATAAAGCCCTCACACCTGGCTTGCAAGGAAGCCCAGCAGCCTCTGTGAGTCCAGCTCCTGCGGTTTCCCAGGATGTGAGCCCATGAGTTTTATTTAGAAGTCATGCTCTTAATACAATGTCACCGTAAGTTAGGCTTGTTGGATGATCCTCCTGATACCTTACATGGCTTCGTGGTCTTTCAACAGATCCCAGTGTTCTAATAACTGAAGTTTGAGTTTGGCAAAGAATAGACCTCTTAGAGAAGAGACAAAGCCAATCATTCTCTTCAAATGTTATAACAGATTGCAGCTTTTCTGAGATGAGCAAAAAGCTAGTGCATCATCGCAAAACACCTTGCACTTTTCAGCACTGGGTTTGCCTCAAACACCTGCTAGATATCCAGCGACAAAATAAACATCATCCAATAAGATGTCTGAGCATGAAGTTCTTAACCTAGCTCTGACCTTCCTTTTGGCATATAAATAAGAGTGCTGGGCTTCAAAAACACATCCCTAAAGAGTACATCTGCACAGCTTACTGCTCCTCCAGGACAGCTCTCTCTATTGAACCCAGCCTCATTACAGTTTTGCAAAAGAGGTGAAGAAAATCAAAATGGGTCAATACTTTTGAACAACAATTTTGAAAAATTCCCAGAAAATAGATTCGATACTATAAATGCTCCAGAGCAACTGAGAGGAAACACTTAATAAAAATAGTCATAGTCTAGAGCTAATTCAAATTCATGATGAACAAAGCCAACCCTTACCGTGACAACTGACTGTGGCATTGGAAATCACTTTGCCAATTCGAAGCAGCTACGGGAAGAGAGTCTGAAGCCAAGCCTCCAATTTTATCTTGAATATATAAAAAGCAAAGTAATGCCAAGAAATTCTGCAGATGCTAGTTTCATCAGATGACATAAAGACTCATTTAATCAAAAAGGTGTCATTTAGTTCTAGCAATCTAGTTGGACTACTACAGTATATGATTTCTGTCTATTTGAGGTCTCTAAGCAGTTTTACCAAAGTAATTGCCAAATCCTGTTGGTGCATAATATGTATGTGCAATGCTTGTTCAAAGAATGATTCAAACAACAGATTCTACATAAAAGCAAGATTCTTACAAATTAGCTTTTGGGGAAGGTAAACATTGAACTTTTCTTCTTAAAATGCAAGCCAATGATGATCACTAAAGGTTGCGTTATAGTGTAGGTATTAGCTATGGTTGATGCTTACCTACTAAGCACCATCTGAGCACCAACTGTATGCATAACAACCTACAATCCACTGTGGGAAATGCAAAGTGAAATCAGATGCAGCATTTGTCTTCATCGTGTACATGATCCAGGAGAGCAGAGAACACATGAATTTTAAAACTACGTCATACTACAGCAAGTGAACATTAAGATGCTTTGAAGAACTCAGTGAGTTGGGACTGACCTTCTAATGTCAAAGGAGAAATTGTCCATTCCCTTAAAAATGCTGCTAGCTCAAAATCCAAATGCCAGGTAGTGAGACCTGATTTCTGAAAGAGTTCCTGGGCTCAAGGCTTTAAAAAGCCATCCTTACAGTAGATAACAACAAAGGAAGTAATCCAAGGGGTAAACTATGCCAAGATACTTGATCTCTCACTCCAACCATACCCTAAACTAAGCCACTGCTAGCCATGGCAGAAACCTCTTCTCATGTTGACCATTTCCCTCCCATTTCGCATAATATTCCATTCCTGAGAGGCGGATTTTTAGCAGCAAGAGCTGGGTAAAACGTGGTCTTAGACCTAAACCTGTTATATATATATTGAATATATATATATATATAGAGAGAGAGAGAGAGAGAGAGAGAGAGAAGACATGCCTTCCTTTCTCTAATTCAGAAGTGCATGAATTTAATATTTCCATATATTGGTATTTCAAGTGCAAAAGGAAAAATTCAACTTGCTCTTTAAAATTAACGGCCTCGCTGAAGTGCAAATATCATTCTCTAAAATAGCTGATTCAAAAAAGCAGTAGGGTATTAATAAAAGAAGCTGCAATGCAACACTGATGATCTAATGTCCTAAACATTCGTTTCCTACACGAAGAGACATATAGGTCTTTTTGTATTTTGTAGCTGTCCGCTCTTCCATGATATGCATTACTAAAATTATACACAATTCATAACGGTCATATTCTACCATGGCCATAGAAGCAGCAATGCATTTAAGATATACCAGGAAACGATACTGCAAGTGCCAGAATATGAAAACCTTCAACTCAACATGTAGGCAACAAACTCAACCCAACAGAGTGTTGGCAGAGCCTTTCCTCCCCGTAGCAACATCGTGGTGGAAGCCCGGGCGTCTCTGCTCCCAGGCACCCTGAGCGTGTTAGCCGAGGAAAGGGGGTTCCAGCAAGGAGACCCTCGGATGCAGCACTCCTCGTTTCTTTGGCCTGCAGGGCCGACTTTGCAGGACACACACCCTTCTGAGGGGACAGGCCTCGGGCTCGGAATCCCGGGGTTCTGCAGGGCTGCAGGGAGCTCCCTCGCAGAGACCTGAGCCCCCGGCAAGAGTCCAGGCAGCGGTGCCCTGGGTGAATGCAGAGGCTCATCTGCGGGCCTCAGTGGCCCTTTTGAAAACGCCAGCAACAGAGGAGTCCTCGACGCTGTCCCCACAAAAATGTGCCAAGCAAGCTTCAGGGTGGGTGTGGGGGACTCCCCTCAAAAAACGCTGATTTTAAAAACAAAAGACAGGCTCGTGGCCATTCTCAGAGGCGACCACGTTACTCCCAGGGCTGGAAAGCAGATTTGTGGAGGCCAAAGACGAGACAAAAGGCACGAGCTGGCGACAAACTGATCTGGAAAGGATTTTTTTTTTTTTTTTTTTTTTTTTTTTGGTGAGCGATGAGGGCCTCCCAGTTCAATTCTTTCTCCCCTTACAGAGAAGACTCATGGGCCGCTGAGCAAATCCCTTATGGTCTGGAAGAGACGTCAGATAGGCAGGGGGAGAGAACCCCCCAAACTTTCCCAAACTGCGGCAGGCTAGTGGCTAGTGGCGGCAGCGGCCGCGGACCTCGGGGCCCCGGGACACAGGGGGCACCCCGGGGCGTCAGCCGCCCCCTCCCGCCACAACAAAAGGCCCCAGCGCAGCCCAGGAGCTGGGACTTCCCAGACCCGAGCCCGGCGTGGGGAGCCGGGAGCGCGATCGGGCGGCGCGCCCTGGGCGGCCCCTCTGTCCGCGGCGACATGGGAGACAGAGCCGCGTGTCCGAGGCGCGGCATAAAGGGGACCCCCGGGCGCATCCAGACGAGCCCCCGCCCGACCCAGCCCCCGATCCCCGGCCCCCGGCCCCCGAAGCCTCCGCCCGGGTCACCCCGCGTCGCCGGCCCGCGCCGCCCCCTCGGGAGCGCGTTGCGGGTGCTGCAGGCCCGGAGGCTCCCGATGCGGCTCGGGCTGCGTCGCCACCACGCGGCCCGGGACCCTCCCGCCGCCGCCGCCGCCTCCGCCGCCGCCTCCGCGCCAGGCCCGGCGCGACACAAAGCCCCCGGCCCCGCCGCCGCCCACCGACCTTGGGCTCCGGCGCCGGGCTCCCGCAGCGTCTTGGTCACCGCCTTCCAGACGTGGCAGCCCAGCAGGCACAGCAGCAGCGTCGCGGACCTGCTCATCTCCGCCGCGGGGCCGGCGGCGGCTCGGGCTCGCCGAGAGCGGGCCGGGCGGCGGCGCGTCACGGGCGGCCGGGCGCCGCGCCCCCCTCCATGTCGCTGGCTCCGCGCGCCGGGCCCGCCGCCCGATTGGCCCGGCCCCGCCGCCCCGGCCGCTCCCTCCCGCGCCCCGCGCCGGGTTTCCCCGAAGAGCCGCGGCGGCGGCGGCGGCGGCGGCGGCTGCTGCTGCTCCGCCAGCTCCTTAACCCCTTCCTGCCTCGCCCGCCGCCGCCGCCGCTGCCCGCGCCCAGGCCCCGGGCCCGTGGTGCCACCTGGCGGCTGCGGCGCCGAGGGCGCCCCCGCCCGGCGCCGCTGCCTCGCGCCCCCAGCCCGACCCCCGGCGACACTGCCCCGGCGCGCCCCATCCCCGCAGCCCCGCAGAAGAACCAGACCTGCCTTTCAGGGCGGAGCCCTTTTCATCACACCAGGTCACCCAAGGGGCCGCAGGAGACATTGTATCTGGGTGTGACCCCCCCACTGGGTGCCATCCTAATCTAGTTGTGTCCCCCAACGTAGATTTCACACCCAGTGTTAAAGATCCGCAAGAACACTCCCCAAGCCAGTATAGACTGCAGTAGGCCTGCAGTACCTACGTGTTGGCGGGTGGACAGCTTCAGGAGGAATAGTACTTGGATGGTTCTAGGGGTTAGGGTGGGGAGGAAATCCACATCTTTTGAGGCCCTAGGTGCTTTAAAATTTTCTGTCCTATTAAAGACTATTCCATGACACGTGTGAAAGCACAGCAAAGAAGACCCTCTTTGGAACCATCGCAATAGGTATAGGCCCTACCATGGGATTCTGCAGTGGGGGAGAAAGGTTGGGTTCAACTCTGAATACAGCAGGAACAAGTGGGGATTTATAACCGAGGACCAGGGTGGGATGCAGGGAATGAAAAATTATAAGAGGAAACATCAGGGGGAAGGGGGATTCTTGAAAGTCAGACATCCCCTGGCAGGGCTGGGCAGGACAGGGCGGATGGGGAAGCTGATCAGATATCCAGGGTGGAGGGTTCTTGGTAAACTGACTTAGCAGGGTTCTTCCTGAAAGCAGATTTTACAAGGAAGGGCACAACTGGGCCTAGAAGAAGGTTCCGGAGCCTGACTGTAGTTCGGTCAAGCAGAGACTCTTTGTCCATCTTCACAATACATGATCTAAGAGGTAGTTAGCATTATCCCCCCCATTCACAGATGAGAAAAGAGGCTAAGGAGGCTTAAGGAATTTGTCCAAAAGTGCATACCTGGTCAGTGGCAGAGCCAAAATTCTAATAAAACAGTCAGTCTGACCCCAAAATTGAAACTCTTCACAAAAACCTCCAGACTTGGCTGGGTTTGATGGTTCATGCCTATAATCCCAACACTTTGGGAGGCTGAGGTAGGTGGATGGCCTGAGTTCAGGAGTTAAGAGACCAGCTGGGCCAACATGGTGAAACCCTGTCTCTACCAAAAATACAAAAAATTAACCAGGCATAGTGGCCCATGCCTGTGGTCCCAACTACTCAGGAGGCTGAGGTGGGAGGATCGCTTGAACCTGGGAGTGGGGAGGTTGCAGTGAGCCAAGATCGTGCCACTGCACTCCAGCCTGGATGACAGACTGAGACCCCGTCTCAAAAAAAAAAAAAAAAAAATCAAAAAATAAAACCACCAAAAAAACCACACACAAAACAAAACCAAACCTCTAGACTTTCCTTGAGCCTCGGGACCCCCTCCATTCCAACCTCAACTTTTCTTTCTCTCAACCCACTCCCGTCGGTATGCCTTCCACACAACCTTCACGTCCACTTGTCCCTCTCCACCTTCTCTTCCAACTAGCACTGCGGTGACCTTCCGACTTCCACTGGGGACCTAGGAAAATCCACTCCAGACCCATCATCCACCCCACACTGCTTCCAGAACACCAGGCCAGAAGGAGGGTTATTACTGTAATTTCATTAATTGAGCATTTAGACATGGCAGGCACCGTACCAAAAAAAGAATGAAGGATGGCACTTGCCCAGTTGGCTTACAAAAGACAAATGACTGTGAGACATGAGGAAAAACTAGGACGTACAGAAGCCCATATGGGTTTTATAGTCACCCTTAAGACCAATGCTGCAATTTGTGCAAATCACGCACCTGCACAGGGTGGCAGGTAGTCAGGAAGGCAGAAAGAAATAGGGACTGCTGGATTCCCTCCTTCTTCTGATTCCTGCATCTAAGCCTAATATATGGCATCAAAGTTCCTAATATATGGCACTCACTGAACTGGAGCTATTTCCTCATAACAACTTATTTGGTAGGTATCATTGTTTCCATTTCACAGATGAACAAACCGAGGCTTGGTGCCATTAAACAACTTGCCCACAATACAAAGATCTGATAAGTGTAAATTCCCTATAACATGTTACTTCTGAGAATAAATTTTATGCAAATGATTCAAATTACCTCCAGGAGTGTCCAAATTGTTTGAACCTGCTCTAATCCCAGTGAAGTGCAAATCTAGTGAATACTATGGTGCCAATGTTCATTTCCTGGCATTGACAGTGTACTACAGTTATATAAGATGTTACAATTGGGGGAAGCTGGGAGAAGGGTAGATGTGGCCTCTCTGTACTATTTTTGTAACTTTTTATGAGTCTATAATTATTTCAGATAGAAATATTTAAAATAGAAAAAAAAACCCCATTCTATGCCATTTTTCTAAGTCTTATTGTTCACTCAAAACACTGGTGTTTGTGATCTTAGTATAGAGTTCCAGAATGTTTCAGGGTGGAAGAAATCTTAATAAACTGAATCAAGTTGGGTTCACAATCTTAACTGTATCAAGCTTGTCCAACCTGCCTTATTTTGTTGTTGTTGTTGTTGCTGTTGTGTTTTTAGACTTTTAGCAGCCTAAAGCCATCGTTTTCAGTTTCCATCTCTAGTGATAAGTGGAAAAGAGGGATGAGGAAGGGGCTTTACTGGCTCAACCAAAAATAGAAATGAAGAACCCATGACTGTATTCTCTCCCTTGGACACCCCTGCGAGATGCTCAGGTCTGATGGAGGTGGTTGTTATTATCGTGTATACCAATACTTTCCAGGACGAATTGGAACTTTAGGAGAAGTTTATGTACCCTCATAGCAACACTGAGTCTTGTCTAAATAGTTTCAGAAACACCGCTGCCATCCCATTTTGCAGACGCCCTTGTGAAAGAGAAAGAGGTTAAACAATTTGCATAGTACATTCTGCAGGCCAGTCTCAAAGCCAAAAACAGGGCTGGGGCCCCAAAGAGTATTATCTCATCACCCGGGTATTTTCCAGTTACCTGGGTGGGAGGCTGTAAGGAACACAGATTCTGCTACATCACTCAAACTAACATACTTGCATATCATGTAGCCAGAATTATGTAAGAATTAAATAATCACACTTATCCTTTACAGGAATAAAAAATATGATTTACCTTTTCTCATGTTCCGATCATGATCATCAGACACCCACTCAGTAACTAAGGGAAGAAAATTACTTGTGGAGGAGTATTTGCAGAACAATGGAAGTTAGAAGTGTTCTTTCCCTGTAGAACTTTTCCTGTTGCTCTTACTAAAATCTCACATTGTTTGACTAGAGATGAATTATGACTGTACTTATTTGAAATTGCTTAGAAGTTGCTTGACTGTGCAGCATTTGATTTCAATTTTCCAGGCCTGTGCCAAAAAAAAAAAAAAAAAGAAAAAAAGAAAAAAAGTCATGCCACATACAGAACTTTTCCTGTCTGAATTTTCCGGAGACCTTGATTTCAGGGGCTCTGTGTCAAGGTTTCTTAGCCCAAGATTACTTATTCTATTGAAATATTTCCTGATGTTGGTCCCACGTGGTGGATTTTTTTTTTTTTTTTTTTTTTTTTTTGAGGCAGAGTTTCACTCTTTTTGCCCAGGCTGGAGTGCAATGGCGCAATCTCAGCTCACTGCAACCTTCGCCTCCTGGGTTCAAGCGATTCTCCTGCATCAGCCTCCTGAGTAGCTGGGATTACAGGCATGCCCCACCACGCCCAGCTAATTTTGTATTTTTAGTAGAGATGAGGTTTCTTTATGTTAGTCAGGCTGGTCTTGAACTCCCAACCTCAGGTGATCTGCCCGCCTTGGCCTCCCAAAGTGCTGGGATTACAGACGTAAGCCACTGCGTCCGACCCCGTGGTGGAATTTTAATGGTCTGGGTTTGCTTGGAGAGGTATTGTTCTTCCTTCTTCCCTTTCTTCCCCTAGCCCCTGCCCCCCAGTCTGCCCCTGAGTAAGAAGCTTCCAGTAAACAACAGAATTTTATGAGATTGTACAGGTCAGGAAGTATGTCATGGTCATTGCTACTTCTGTTTGCTGGCACTTTTATTTAAGTTAGATAGAATGTAGCCACAGATAGAAATTGTTAACAGCCTAGCATTTTTTTTGAAGCTATCCACATCTATATAAAAAAGAAAAAACAAACCAAAACATAAGGTAACAAAATTACTGTCAAGGGACTGATGTGTTTAAGTGATCCCCAACCCTCCTCTTTTTCCTCTGTGTGGTTCAGCCCTCATATTTCAATCTCTGTGACTTTCCAACAAGCTCTTTCTTTCAACAGCATCTTTCGGTTTTTTTCCTACAACCTCCCTTCTCGCGTACAGGTTTTCAGCCAGGAGAGGCTTTTCGTTTTTGTTTTTTTTTTTTTGAGGCGGAGTCTCGCTGTCACCCAGGCTGAAGTGCAGTGTCGTGATTTCGGCTCACTGCAACCTCCACCTCCCAGGTTCAAGAGATTCTCCTGCCTCAGCCTTCCTAGTAGCTGGGATTACAGGCGTGTACCACCACACCCAGCTAATTTTTATGTATTTTTAGGAGAGACGGGGTTTCCCCATATTGGCCAGGCTGGTCTCGAACTCCTGACTTCAAGTGATCCACCCGCCTCAGCCTCCCAAAGTGCTAGGATTACAGGCGTGAGCCACCGTGCCCGTCCCAGGAGAGGCATCTTATTCAGGAAATAATTCTGAATTATTTGGGAGATGCTGAGAGTACATCGGCCTGCAGGACTGAATTTCAGATTACGCCATTTGGTCCTGTGATTTCAGATCCCCTGTCTTAGAGTTCTACTTTGTGCATCCTCTAGTAACTCAAGGAGTCTGGGACACATCCCAGGCACTTGATCAATAGGTTTGGCTTTTGGAAAGAGTATTCAGAGGCTAGTGGCTAATGGAGAATTGAGTTGCTCAGCAATTCATTTTAAGCCAATATGCTCTTTTGGCAAGCCCATTCCATTAGAGCAAGCAGAAGTTTCCAGCTCTATTCTTTGCTGACCCATTGAATTTTTTAAATTTATTTTTTATTTTATTTTTTGAGACAACGTCTTGTTCTGTCGCCCAGGCTGGAGTGCAGTGGCGCAATCTCGGCTCATCGCAACCTCTGTTTCCTGGGCTCAAGCGATTCTCCTGCCTCAGTCTCCTAAGTAACTGGGATTACAGGCACGTGCCACCATGCCTGGCTAATTTTTTGTAATTTTAGTAGAGCTAGGGTTTCACCATGTTGGTCAGGCTGGTCTTGAACTCCTGACCTCAAGTGATCCACCCACTTCGGCCTCCCAAAGTGCTGGGATTACAGGTGTGAGCCACCATGCCCAGCCAGGTAACCCACTGAATTTACTGTCATATAGACAAAAAGTGCAAGGCAAGACAGTAAGCGTCCACGTTCTTGCTGGAAAATGTCTATCTGTGACTACTGCGTCCACCTTCAGAAATGCACAAAGGGACATGAAGCAAGGCAGAGAAAAGACAGGGTTTTTTTTTGTTTTTGTTTCTGGTTTTTTTTTTCTTTTCATAGAAAACTTAAAAGAGTTAGGGAAAAGAGAGGAAGATAATGGAGAAAATGGAGAAGGTAATTAGCATCAGTTGAACTTTTGTTGTGTGGCTGACTATACCTCAACCAGGGGGAAAGTTTCAGAAATTCCGCTGATCTCCGATTAATTTTCAAGTTCGATCTTTGCATGGTACTTTATTTTCTTTTCCTTTCATTTCTTCTGTTTAATTATAATACTTTTGACTCAAAGCTGCCTACTGTCAGAACCTTTCTCTTAATATCCTAGTCCTGTTTAATTACTAAACAAAGAGAATCCTTCATTGGAGTCCCCATAAAAATGGAAATGGGGGTGAAGAGATGATTTTTCTGGGCATATTATACAATAGGTTTAGATGCATTTACTTTGAATACATACGGCCCTAGGAGAGCCATTTGTGTAAAAATGAGTCTTAACCAGGAGTGCTTTGGCTGCTGGTGTCATTTTCTACTAGCTTCCCCCTTGCCTGTTTTTTGAGACAGGGTCTCACTCTGTCACCCAGGCTGGAGTACAGTGGTATAATCATAGCTCACTATAACCTCAAACTCCTGGGCTCAAGTGATCCTCCCACTTCAGCCTCCCAAGTAACTGGGACTAAAGGTGTGCACCACCACACCCAGCTAACTAAAAACAAAATTTGTAGACATGAGAGTCTTGCTATTTTGCCTAGGCTGGACTTGAACTAGTGGCCTCAAGCAATCCTCCTTCCTTGGCCTCCCAAAATGCTGGGATTAGAGATGTGAACTGCCAGACCTGGCCTACTATCTTTTCTTTAGCCTGAGACTTTAGTGGACAAGAGGAACTTCACTGGTACATATTTTAAAGTTTCATAAAAATGTCAGTTAGTATTTTATAACTGTATTCTTCTATTAATAAAATCTTCAGAAAGTAAGCCAAAAAGGAGACAAAACGACAACAAAAAAAAAATAATAAAAATTGGCCCAGATTTCCTGCTTTCCTGTTGGGAAGCACGAGGTGAAAACCAATGGTTTTCCTCAAAAAAGAAAGAGGAGAAAAAAATAATCAGTCCCTCATAATCCTTGAAACATCTGGCTTTATGCACAAATTTGAATCCTTGGTTTTACAAATGGATTTTCTGTCTCGAATGTTTATTTGTAAGTCAGTGGCATTTCTCAATTAATGTTATAAATACTGGTTGTTAACTCCTCTGCCCAGTAATGTGTTTGAATGTAGGGCAAATAGTACCAATCTAAATATACCTGAAGCCTATTTATACTTTTGCTGAAGGACAATTGTATTCCTGAGAGTCTTGGGGTAAGCAGAGGTCCTTTATGTATGGAGCTGCATTCCTGGGAACTGTGAGTCTTCTACTGATTTGGAAATAAAGATGTAAGTAGTACCTTTTTTTTTTTTTTTCCGAGATGGGGTCTCGTTTTGTTGCCCACGTTGGGGTGCAGTGGTGCAATCATAGCTCGCTGCAGCCTTGAACTCCTGGGCTTAAGCAATCCTCCCACCTTAGCCTCTGCAGTTGCTGGGACTACTCCACCATGCCTGGCTAAATTTTTTAAATTTTTCATAGAGTGGGGTCTTACTATGTAGCCCGGGCTGGTCTCAAACTTCTGGGCTCAAGTGATCCTCCTGCCTCAGCCTTCAAAATTCTTGGATTACAGATGTGAGCTACCATGCCTGGCTAGTACATTTAAAACTTAATCACCACAGTCTGAAAGAGATTTTGCTTTTTCTGAACATAGGTTAGCACCTCCATCAGTAAGGGCTCGTGTGATGGAAAGAGAAACCTCTCTAGCTTCTTACACATTCTACAGGGAATTAGGTGCTTACAAAAATCTGCGAAGGGGACAGAGGAGGGGCTCTAGGAAAATCTTCCAGAACAGCCCCCTCTCCTGGGATCCTGGGGTGCTGCTCCTGTGCCCCAGTCAGGAAGGCTGGGAAGCTGGGTTGTGCTTCAGAGGTTTTACTTTTTTTTTTTTCGAGACGGAGTCTCACTCTGTTACCCAAACTGGAGTCCAGTGGTGTGATCTTGGCTCACTGCAGCCTCTGCCTCCCCGATTCAAGCGATTCTCCTTCTTCAGCTTCCTGAGTAGCTGGGACTACAGGCGAATGCCACAATGGCTGGCTAATTTTTTGGCATTTTTAGTAGAGATGGGGTTTCACTATGTTTCCCAAGCTGGTCTCGAACTCCTGGCCTCAAGCAATCCACCCGCCTTGGCTTCCCAAAGTGCTGGTATTACAGGCATGAGCCAGGGCACCTGGCCTGCAGAGGTTTCACTTAGGAGCCTGCACTCTTGCTGAGGCCAGGGATCAGGAAGCCAGGCTCCTGCCACCCTCCCTGCCAGTGACTAGACACAGGGAAGCTAACCCTGCAGAAAAGCCCAGCACATCCTGCAGCAGGGAGACAGTCTTGTCTCTCTTTGCTTTCCAAACCTCTACCAAGAGCATCCACTTGGCAGAACCTGACTCCCACCCAGAAGCCTAGCTGTGAGGAAGTCTGGAAATGTCATTAAGAAGGGGGAAAAAAATCCAACGTCTGGAGCACAAGATGGCACAGGGAAGAAGCAGGCACCGATTCTGAACGCCAGCTCCTATCTCCCCAGAGCCTCCGAGTCTAGTGGTTGCATACTGCATCTTGTTTATCACCCCAGTTCTACGTACCAAGACAACTGCAAATACCCCGTGGTCCCTTTACGATGGCTCTAGTATCTTTCTTGCTTTTCTTTTCTTTTCTTCCTTTCTTGTTTTTTTTTTTTTTTTTTTTTTTAAACAGAGTCTTACGCTTGTCACCCAGGCTGGAGTGCAATGGCACGATCTCGGCTCACTGAAACCTCCACCTCCTGGGTTTAAGCAATTTTCCTGCCTCAGCCTCCTGAGCACGTGGGATTACAGGCATGCGCCACCACGCCCAGCTAATTTTTGTATTTTTAGTAGAGACAGGGTTTCACAATGCTGGCCAGGCTTGTCCCAAACTTCTGACCTCAGGTGATCCGCCCACCTCAGCCTCCGAAAGTGCTGGGATTACAGGTGTGAGCCACCGAGCCTGGCCTTTCCTGCATTTCTGAACATGATAAGCAATGATAGGGATCATGGAATCCCAGGATGCTAGAACTCAAAAGAATTTGAAGGAACTGGCCCATTCCCACCATTTCTCAGGTAAGAAAGTGGAAAATTAGAGCAGGATGATGGAGCGCCAAAGATCGCTCACAGCTAGTCTGGGTGATACTGGCTACCTTTGCAGAAGGGAGGAACAGGCTCTTTTAGCATCTGCCCTAAAGGAGGTACCTCCAGACCCGACAACAAAGGTGTGCTCTGGCACTAAAGGTCCTCTTGGGCCCTTGTGTGTAGTATGGTAGGGGTACTTATGAGTCCAATATTCCTTCAGACCTTTAGTTTGATGATGTCACTTTTGTAAAATTTGGGAGACAGGGGAAGGAGGATCACTTGATCCCAGGAGTTCAAGAACAGCCTAGGAAACAAAGTGAGACCTCCTCTCTCCAAAAAAAAAAAAAAAAAAAAAATTGTTTTAATTAGCCAGACACAGTATCTTGCACCTGTGGTCCCAGTTACTTGGGAGGCTAAGGTGGGAGGATCCCTTGAGCCCAGGAGTTTGACGCTGCAGTAAGCTATGATTGCACCACTGCACTCTAGCATGGATGACAGAGTGTGATTCTGTCTCAAAAAAAAGAAAAAAAAGAAATCCTCCTGACCACCCTATCTAAAGTAACCCTCCTCCTCCCGGTTATGTGATATCACTCTATGGTCTTCCTAACAATCTCACTGTCTAAGATGCTCTTCATTGTTCACTTGTTTATTCAGCTTCTTGCAGTCTGCTTCCCTGACCTGTACTAAAACATCAGCTCCCTGAGGGCAGGGCTTTTGCCTCACTCTCTGCCATATTCCCAACACCCAGAAAAAACGTTTGGCACAGAGTAGATGCTCAATAGCTTCAGCCAAAGTGGAAAATCATGCCTGACCTTGAAGAAATATTTCCCTCCAGTTAATCTGCACATGCCTCTGAGCTCAAGACCAGCCTGGGCAACACAGACAGACCCCATCTCTACAAAAATTACAAAAATTACCTGGGCATGGTGGTGCATGTCTGTGGTCCCAGCCACTCAGGAGGCTGAGGCGGGAGGATCACTTGAGCCTGGGAGATCGAGGTTTCACTGAGTGGAGATTGTGCCACTGCACTCGAGCCTGGGTGAGAGAGTGAGACTCTTCTAAAAAAAAAAAAATCTCTGCTACACTGCATTAATTAACAACCCAGCAAGTATTTCTTGAGTCCTCATTATGGGCCCAAAGTTTAAAAAGGTAACCAAAGACCCTCTTTAGTCTGAGCTCATCGCAGAGACGCCACTTCAGATAAGCAGGCAGCACATCTTGAGCCCTGAATTGACCTTGAGTTTTCCCACTTTGGGGTCTTTGCCGATGTCCTCCTTCTTCCTGGTCTGCCTTCCCCATTCCTTCTCGTCCTTCAAGTCACACCTGTGCTGTGACCTCCATAGCTCTCTGTGATCTCTGGCAGGTAAGGCTCATTCCGTGCATTAACTGCTTGTACAGTTAGTGTCATGACAGGTTGCCACTTGTTGGAAATAACTGCTTTATACATTTAGGTTAGACCGTGTATAGAAAAGATATCTAGCCAGATTCTAAACTGAGGTGGGGTCCACATTGCCTAAAATGCAGGCGGTCTGTCTCTAATGCTCAAAAACCATAACAGCCAGCACTGCTATCTAGGAATGTTTGCATAAACTTTTGACCTCTGAAAGTACACTATTCTTGGGTTCTGACAACAGTATTTAGTGTAAAGGTTTGTGTATGCAGTAACTCTCTAGAACCTTCTCCTTAAAAGTGGGCATCCCTCAGTCATTTAAAATAAACTTAAAAGAACCAGGTGTTCATTCCTGTAATCCCGGCACTTTGGGAGGCCAAGGCAGGAGGATCCCTTGAGATCAGAGTTCGAGACCAGCGTAGGCAACATAGCGAGATGTGTCTCTATGAAAAATTTAAAAACTTAGCCAGATGTGATGGTGTGTGCCTGTATTCCCAGCTACCCAGGAGGCTGAGGCAGGAGGATCACTGGAGCCCAGGAGTTCAAGGCTGCAGTAAGCTATGATCGTACCACTGCACTCCAGCCTGGGTGACAGAGTGAAACCACAATTTTAAATAATAATAAACTCAAAACAGTGTATCCGAAAATATGACTTTGGTATCTTTTACACATCAAGGTCCTTTCTTCCCTACTGCCAACCTCATAAAGGGACCATCTTTTACTCCATCTCTATGGCTTCCTCAAGATCTCAACAATGCCCTGCCCAAAGTTTACTGTCTTTTTCTTTTTTTTTTTTTCTTGATGGAGTTTTGCTCTGTCTCCCAGGCTGGATTGCACTGGTGCGATTTTGGCTCACTGCAACCTCTGCCTCCCGGGTTCCAGCGATTCTCCCTCCTCGACCTCCCAAGTAGCTGGGATTACAGGCATGTGCCACCAGGGGCCTGGCTAATTTTTTGTATTTTTAGTAGAGACAGGGTTTCACCCTGTTGGCCAGGCTGATCTCAAACTCCTGAACTCAAGTCATCCACCCAGCTTGGCCTCCCAAAGTACTGGGATTACAGGTGTGAGCCACTGTGCCTGGTCCGAAGTTGACTTTCAGTAATGCCACTGACATACCTATTGGCTGGCATAAATAGACTTCATTGATAAGTAACAATTCAGACCAAATGTTAATTGTCATGTGGAAAAGTAGATGTTGGTACATATATGATCTTATTCATTCTACTCTATTTAAAGAAAAGTATTATATAACAGCAACATTTTGTGCAATTAAAGGTATTTTCTTTCAAATAAATATTTTTGATTCACCACTCTGTAAGACATAGGCAATGCCTCCTTCACTCCATCTACCCAGCCCCTCCTCTCAAGAGTCTGACCTTCCCTGGGCTGAGGGTGTTGGCAGATCTATGGGAAGTGGTCCAGGGTATATTTCCCTGAAGACAATGGTTTGTCCTGGCAAGGATGATGGAAGAGAGGGACCTAGGGGAATGTAGTCTGAACACAGGTCCCTGAAAAAGAAGGGAATGGAGGGTAAGTCAGATGGAAAAGCTCGGGTTCTCACTTTCCACCAACTAACAGCTGACTCCCAGGAACTCGATGGGAGAGCATCAAACAGGAGCATAAAAATGTATCGTTCCTGGCCGGGCATGGTGGCTCACGCCTGTAATCCCAGCATTTTGGGAGGCTGAGGCGGGCAGATCAGTTGAGGTCAGGAGTTTGAGACCAGCCTGACCAAAATGATGAAACCCTGTCTCTACTGAAAATACAAAAAATTTATCCAGATGTGGTGGCTCGTGCCTGTAGTCCCAGCTACTCTAGAGGCTGAGGCAGGAGAATTGCTTGAACCCAGGAGGAGGAGCTTGCAGTGAGCCGAGATTGCGCCACTGCACTCCAGCCGGGGTGACAGAGTGAGACCCTGTCTCAAAAAAAAAAAAAAAAAAAGTATGATTTCTAAGCTGTTATTCCTGAAACTCCTGGGTGCCAAGAAGGAAGGCAACTGATGCCTCCTTGACTGCAGGAGGGTGGAAATCAGTACTCTCTGAGCTCTTTTCCTGGGCTTGTGAAGGGGGAGCCCCAGGTAAGACCAGGGCTGAGAGAATAGCCAGGCTTTATTTTTTATTTTTTATTTTTTTATTTTTTTGAGACAGAGTCTCGCTCTGCTGCCCAGGCTGGAGTGCAGTGGCACAATCTCGGCTCACTGCAAGCTCCGCCTCCTGGGTTCACACCATTCTCCTGCCTCAGCCTCCCGAGTAGCTGGGACTACAGGCACCTGCCACCACACCCGGCTAATTTTTTTGTATTTTTAGTAGAGACGGGGTTTCACCATGTTTGCCAGGATGGCCTCGATCTCCTGACCTCGTGATCCACCCGCACTGGCCTCCCAAAATGCTGGGATTACAGGCGTGAGCCACCGCACCTGACCCAACTACAGGGTGTCTTAACTATGAACTTCCAACCATTACCATTAACCTTTGCTCCCGAAACATTCACACCCATGCCACAAATACATTTATGGCCTAGCTTTTTTCCCCTAAAGTTTGCATAAGTATAAAATATTTTAAAATCTGGGAGAGATGGAAATAGTACTTGGAGAGGAGAAGTTATACATGAGTCACAAACAGGCAGAAATGGGGCTAGCCACCCAGGAGGGAGGATGGGAGAAACTTTAACTGGGTGAATTGAATTTCAAATCTGTCTTGGAAGTTCTGAAACAAATCTCCATACGTCAGAACAAACTGTTCAACTTCTACTCTATAGGGCAGCTGCAGTTGTGGTTTGGGTATGGTGTACATTTATTGTTTTGCTTGCACAGCATCCAATTCCTTTTGATTTGGTAATGGAACCCGTATTTCCCTAAAGGATCCACCTTCGCTTTCCTCCCAGCCCAGGTGGCTTAGGGCTGGCTCTAAGGGTGGGCATGTGATCCAGGTCTGGCCAATTAGCATGCACACCTCTGTCTCCAGGCACATTTCAGGCGTGGGAGTATGACTCAGTCAAAGTCAGACTCAATTCCAGAGTCTTTTTTTTTTTTTTTTGGAAACTCTTAAGAGGGAGGCAGGCTTTTCCAGCTGGAATTGATGAGAGGAGAGGATAAAAGCTGGCCAGGTGCTGGCAGCCCTCTTGCCACCATGAGGTAAGAATATAAGCAATGGACTGCAAATAGAGGAAAGCAGAAGGAGGAGATGGTGAAAGGGAGATGAGCCCCTGAACCCAGCCAGGATCTGAAGCTAGTTCTCCCTTGGATGTTCATGTTGTGAGCCAATAAACAACTTGGTTTTTCCTTAAGCAATTTGGAATTGGGCTTTTCCTATTTACAACAGAATGTGGTTATGCAATTGGAGAACAGAGGTGGGGGCGCCCACAGCTTGCTAGTTCTCTATGAGGCTTGCAGGATGAGGTGGCATCTACTGAACTTCCCATTGCCCACGGACTGTGGCTGTTATCATTGCCACAGGCAAGCAGCATCTGCATTCATGCATAAAAGTGAAGATGCAGATAGATATCGAGTTATGATAAGAGAACAGCCAGGCGCACTGGCTCATTCCTGTACTCCCAGCACTCTGGGAGGCTGAGGTGGGAGGATCGCTTGAACCCAGGAGTTTGAGACCAGCCTGGGCAACATAATGAGACCTCGTCTCTACAGAAAATAAACAAAATTAGCTGGGCATGATGGTACATGCCCGTAGACTCAGCTACTCAGGAGGCTGAGGTGAGAGGATCCCTTGAGTCCAGGAAGTTGAGGCTGTAGTTAGCTGAGATCATGTAGTAAAGAAGAACTTTCCAGAAAACTAGACTTTCTGTGAGGCACTTTGAGCATACTTCCCATGTAAATAAGCACATGAAAGAAACACAGCAGGAAAACCAGCAACTCCGAATGTGGTGGCCGCTCACTTCTTTCACTCTTACCCCCCACCAGGTGAAGAAAGTCCCAAAAGCCTAAAGATTCTTGTGCATTAGACTCTACTTTTTTTTTTTTTTTTTGAGTCAGGGTCTCAGTCTGTCACCCAGGCTGGAGTGCAGTGCCACGATCACTGCTGTCAAGTGATCCTCCTGCCTCAGCCTCCCGAGTAGCTGGGACTACAGGTGTGCACCACCACGTCCAGCTAATTTTTGTATTTAAAAAAAAAATAGAGACAGGCTTTCACCATGTTGCCTAGGCTGGTCTTTAACTCCTGGGCTCAAGTAATCCTCTGGCCTTGGCTTCCCAAATTATTCTCGCCTAGAATTACAGGCGTGAACCACCACACCCAGCCTAGAGTCTACATTTTTACATGGTGTAAAACTTAACCTGCCTAGCATAGTTTTCTCTTTTTGCTTCTCACACATACACACATCCGTCACAGACCCCGTCAGTGACCGATCTGCCCTTTCACTCCCATAGTGGGAACCTTAATGTTTTTTGCACCCGACTTCACGATACACTGCCACTTGTGAGCTGCCTTGTGAGTCACAGAAATGAGTCTTTATTTTGTGGGGTAAATCACAAAAGCCAGACCTAATATGGTAAATATTCTAGAATCCAACCTTCGCTGAAAACTAAGTTTTCAACTATGAACGTTAATCCTGGCCAATAAAAATAGAGATCGCCATAGAGGAGTTAATTAAACATAATAAACAGGCAGAACAGGAAGCTGCTATTTTTCCTGTCTCCAAAGCTTCTATTACGGAGGAAGGAAGGGCTAATCTGTAAAGAACCAGGAACTCGAGAAGAATAGGAGGCTCGATAGCAAGGACTGAGTGTTTGGCAGAGAAGAAAAAGCAGAGTCACAGATTTAATCCCCAGTGGCGGGTGGTGGTGGTGGCGGGGGGGGGGGTGGTTTCAGCCCCCCACCTGGTGGGAGGGGAAGGGAATAGAAAATCATGTTTGTGCGGATCAGTTAGCTACAGAGTTTATGATGTGAAACGACAAAGTTTATGGTTACAACGTGACACCGAGATTTGTGGGTAGGTGTCCCCAAATAGCTTTTGGTGACTAGATAACACATTTCAAAGAGCTTTGAAGACTGAAAAAAATAAATGCAGGGAAGGATATTATATGGAGAAAGAAGATGGGTGGAGGGAGGAGAGGGGAATATGGATGAAGGATTAGAAAGTGAAGTCTTCTTAGTGTTGAAGTTGAGTTAAAGACAACTCATTAAGAAACCAAAAAGAAAATGCGCTTCACTCCAATGATTTAAATAGTCCTGGGATTTGGATTTGCTTAAAAAGACTCAGTATAAGAGTGGACAGAAGCTGCAGTGGCTCAGGCCTGTAATTCCAGCAGTTTGAGAGGCTGAGGCAGGTGGATAGCTTGAGCCCAGGAGTTCAAAACCAACCTGGGCAACATAGTGAGACCACGTCTCTACAAAAAATACTAACATTAGCTGGGAGTGGTGGCACATGCCTGTGGTCCCAGCTACTCGGGAGGGTGAGGTGGGAGGATCTCTTAAGCCTGGGAGGATGAGGCTGCAGCAAGGTGAGCTGTGATTGTGCCACTTCACTCCAGCCTGGGTGACCAGAGCAAGACTGTCTCAAAATAGAAAAAGTGGACAGAAGATTTTGACATGATTTTACAAAGATCCAATGCCCTTCTCCCAGATACAGAATCTCACGAAGGTCAATGCAGGCAAGACGAGCGTGCAACAAGAAGGGAATCATCTTTCCACAAGTCTGGAAAATTCCACACATGGAATGGCATTTGTAGGAAGACCAAGACTGCCCTGTGCTAAAAGTGAAGCTGCTGGGAGGCAGGAGCAGGGCACATCCTGCCTTCCCTGGGGACAGGCCTTGTGCCTCTCCTCCACAACCTGAAGATAGCTGCTCACATCTGCTCCATTCCTCCCCCACTGAGTGCACCATCTGTCCCTTTGACAGGAGAAGAGAAGCCAGAGAGGAAGGCAGAGAGGAACAGCCACAGACAGAGCCCCACAAGGGACTATGGGGTCCCGCTTCTGAGGAATAAACCGTGGGAAAATGCCTCATGCTAAGTTGGTCGATGTTAAGTGAGGGAAAGGGATAAAAAAAAAAATCTTTCCTGTAATTTTCAAACTTGTCTCTAAAGTAACCCTTTGTGCTGAGGTCCTGAGAGCTGGAAGGCAGGTAATTATAAAGACAAGGAGGCTTAAGGAAAATCTGAAGAGAGAGAAGGGCAGAATGAGATTTTACCACCATAACACATGGTGCATTTATCTATTGCTGCATCAGAAATTTGGAAAGAGACAAGGCACAGTGGCTCATGCCTGTAATCCCAGCACTTTGGGAGGCTCAGGGGGAGAATCCCTTGAGCCCAAGAGTTTGAGACTGCAGCAAGCTATGATTGCACCACTGTATTCCAGCCTGGGCAACAGAATGAGACCCTATCTCTAAAAAAAAAAGAGTAGAAAGATGAGGGTTAGCTGGTAAGAATCTGACAGGAACTGCACCCATTTAGGAGGAAAAAGAAATCTAGTGTTCTATGGTCGACCACGAAGCAGCTACATTTATTTATAAAAGTAAAGATGCAGATAGATATTGAGTTATGATAAGAGAACGGCCAGGCACAGTGGCTCATTCCTGTAATCCCAGCAATTTGGGAGGCTGAGGCGGAAGGATCATTTGAACCCAGGGGTTTGAGGCCAGCCTAAGAAACATAATGAGACCTCATCTCTACAAAAAATAAACAACATTGGCTGGGCATGGTGGCATGTGCCTGTAATCTCAGCTACTCGGGAGGCTGAGGCCAGAGGATCACTTGGGTCCAGGAGGTTGAGGCTGCAGCGAGCTGAGATGGCACCACTGCACTTGAGCCTGGGTTACCCAGTATCAGAGACAGAGAGAGAATGAAAACAATAAAAGAAAAAATAAGAATATTTAAGAAAGTTTTAGGGTTGCAGTAATTCAAATAACCACGTAAATAAAATTGAAATGAGAAAATTAAGTTTAAACCCTCCCCATCCACAGCAGCATAGTAGCCAAAGTGGAACTGGTTGTAGGTGAATTACTTATTATTTATTTATTTATTTATTTATTTATTTATTTATTTATTTATTTATTTTGAGATGGAGTTTCTCTATTGTCGCCCAGGCTGGAGTGCAGTGGCGTGATCTCAGCTCACTGCAACCTCCGCCTCCCAGGTTCAAGCAATTCTCCTACCTCAGCCTTCCGAGTAACTGCGATGACAGGTGCCCACCATCATGCCTGGCTAATTTTTTTTTTTGTATTTTTGGTACAGATGGGGTTTCACCGTGTTGGCCAGGCTGGTCTCAAACTCCTGACCTCAAGTGATCCACCTGCCTTGGCCTCCCCAAAGTGCTGGGATTATAGACGTGAGCCAACGCGCCCGGCCTATGGAGAATTATTTTTCAAGGAGGTGATGACACCACCAAATTGGGTTGTTCTACTACTTCAAGAGGTTCTCTCTTCCCAGCTTCTTTGGGAGAACTGGAGCCAGGGGCCCTGCCTCCTTTGTATGACTTTTGCAAGCTTCCTTTCTCCTTCAGACTCAGTTTCCTCATTTCTGGAAAATGGGAAGCCAGGTGCCATAGCACATGGCTATAGTCCCAGCTACCCAGGAGGCTGAGACAGGAGGATCGTTTGAGCCTAGCAATTTAGGTCTACTGTGCACCATGATTGCACCTGTGAATAGCCACTGTACTCCAGCCTGGGCAAAAGAGCAAGACCCCATTTCTTTAAAAATTTATTTATTTTTTGAGACAGAGTCTTGCTCTGTTGTTCAGGCTGGAGTGCAGTAGGGCCACCTCAGCTCACTGCAACCTCTGCCTCCCGGGTTCAAGTGATTCTCATGCCTCAGCCTCTGGAGTAGCTGGGATTATAGGCATGTGCCACTATGCCTGGCTAATTTTTTGTATTTTTAGTAGAGACGGGGTTTCACCAACGGAGTTGGTCAGGCTGTTCTTGAACTTCGGACCTCAGGTGATCCACCCTGTCTCCCAAAGTGCTGGGATTTTAGGCATGAGCCACCGCGCCTGGCCTCACAGATGTACTGTATATCTGCTTATGTACTATGTGTACATCTGCTTTATGCATAAAAACAGTAAGATTTTTTGCTCCTCAGGAACCACTTTACCCCTCTTGGAGGTAATACTGTCCCCGAGAATTATGTTCTAAAGGGAGAATAGGAGTCTGTGTACAGAAACATAGTCATCCTAAATCATCTCAAACTTATTTAGGTATCCTATTTCATTTCTTCTTTTGCCTGATTTATTTGATTCTTTGCAAGCACCTACTTGCCAAAACCTCAAAATAAATTCTCTGCAACAGTGCCAGGTGTGGTGGCTTATGCCTGTAATCCCAGCACTTTGGGAGGCCTAGGTGGGAGGATCGCTTGAGCTCAGGAGTTCAGGACAAGCCTGGGAAACATGGTTAGATCTTGTTTCTATAATACAACAACCACAACAACAAACTAAACAAACAAACAAAAATTAGCCAGGTGTGGTGATACATGCCTGTAGTTCCAGCTACCTGGGAGGCTGGAGTGGGAGGATTGCTTGAGCCTGGGAGGTCGAGGCTGTAGCGAGTCAAGATCAATTGTGCCACTGCACTCCAGCCTGGGTGACACAGCAAGACCTTGTCTCTATAGATAGATAGATAGATAGATAGATAGATAGATAGATAGATAGATAAATTCTCTTCAACAACTCACTTCTTTTGAGAGGCTGAGGAGTATAACATGAGTCTGGTAGATTCACACTTCCTGCCCAGCCTTGCCCTTCTGAGTAGTTGTTAAGCCCTACAACACTCCCCAGTGCATTGTCTGTATTCTTATCTCCACCTCAGTCTGCCATCCAGAGAGTGCTGAATCCACAGTGCAGGCCACCATGTGGAGCAGCCTGTCCAGAGGCAGACTTAATTTTTTTTTTTTCTTTTTTTTGAGACAGAGTCTCACTCTGTTGCCCAGGCTGGAGTGCAGTGGCGCTATATCGGCTCACTGCAAGCTCCGTCTCCTGGGTTCATGCCATTCTCTTGCCTCAGCCTCCTGAGTAGCTGGGACTACAGGCACTGCCACCACGCCTGACTAATTTTTTGTATTTTTAGTAGAGACAGGGTTTTACCGTGTTAGCCAGGATGGTCTCCATCCCCTGACCTCGTGATCTGCCCGCCTCGGCCTCCCAAAGTGCTGGGATTACAGGCGTGACCCACCACACCCAGCCCAGACTTTCTTGTTCTTTAGGCAAACCTCAGTTCTGCTCTTATGGCCTTTTAACCGAGTGAATATTAAAGGATTCATATTATCCTTTAATATTATCAAGGATAATCTCCCTAAGTTAGAGTTAACTGATTATGGACTTATAATCCCATCTGCAAAATACCTTCACAGCAATACCTCGCTCAGTGATTGACTGAGTAACGGGACTGTAACCTGGCCAAACTGACCCCTGAAACTCACTATCCACCCTTTGTCAGCTCGACACCCATAAACATTTCCTTAAGCCATACTTAATCTCTAAACAAAAATAATGACAAGCTCATACTTCTGCCTCACATGATACAACCATCCTGCATAGAACCGAAAACATACGAACCCTTTCCCCGGAAGACAATGCCAAGTTCTTGAGTGATGTTCACTCTTCTGCTTTGATATCTTGCATCTTAAACACTATGATATAAAGTTAACTATTATTAATACACCTTATGTTAGATGATAAGAGAAGAGTGAAGGCAGAACATGAAATATTGGAATATAACCATATGCGGCTGGGCATGGTGGCTAATGCCTGTAATCTCAGCACATCGTGAGGCTGATGCAGGTTGATCACCTGAGGTCAGGAGTTCGAGACCAGCCTAGCCAATGTGGTGAAACCCTGTGTCTACTAAAACTACAAAATTAGTTGGGCATGGTGGCGCATGCCTGTAATCCCAGCTACTCGGGAGGCTGAGGCAGGAGAATCGCTTGAACCTGGAAGGCGGAGGTTGCAGCAAGCTGACGTCACGCCATTGTACTGCAGCCCAGGCGACAAGAGTGAAACTGTCTCAAACAACAAAACCAAAAACAAACAAACAAAAAATATGCATGCCAAAATAAGGAATAAATGCTCATAACAATTATAGACATCATTTCTGCAACTGGTCATAGCTGATATTGATAGCTACCTTCTCCCACTACCCATTCCACATTCCCTTTACTCTCAGCAAACACCTCAGCCGGTCATAGTTCTTTGCCTGGTAGAATGACCCAAGCCTTCGTTTCTAAAAGGTCTGACCCATTAGCAGTCCTACCTGAATTGACTCATTAAAATTTTCAATAGACTTTGATCACAGGATGTGTTGGCACTGAGAAACACCCTAAGGGATCGCCTGTGTTCCAGACAGTCCCTTCCTTCCCTCTATTGTGTAACAGCAACCCAATTATCCTTGGAAATCAGAATGGATCACCCCAGCCAGAATAGTAACCCCCTTCTCTTCTGGATGATTCAGAGACATGAGAAACCCAAAGTGACCTGGTGGCAGTCTCAAATTCTAGTTGAGTGGAATTGTTGTTGTGTCACCTAATGGAAGAATGGAACCCTGAAGTATAGGATATGAGCGTCTGGATTGATGTCTCTGAAAATCTTGGGTCCCCATATGTCCCTGAACCCTCCGACTTCGCAGAAGTGGCCTGCTCCTCTCTAGCAAAGGCTGGTGTTTCTTCATGGAAACTGCACCAGAGAACTATGTTGCATGAGAGAGCCTGAAGGACACCCTACTCAACAAAACAGCAAGGAACGTAGTGCTGAGGGTGGTCTTGGCATTTCTGTGAAGCTCAGTGGTTGGCTGTCTTCTTAAAGATCACGCTGATAGGAGACGCTGGTGAAGAATGGGATTCTCCAATAGAGATTATAGAGGTCAAGTGGCAGCAGGTAACCACTGGGACGCAGGTAAGCACCTCATCTTTTTTTTCTTTTTGAGACGGAGTCTCGCTCTGTTGCCCAGGCTGGAGTTCAGTGGCACGATCTTGGCTCACTGCAACCTCGCCTCTTAGGTTCAAGTGATTCTCCCGCCTCAGCCTCCTGAGTAGCTGGGATTACAGGCACACGCCACCATGCCCTGCTAATTTTTGTATTTTTAGTAGAGATGGGGTTTCGCCATGTTGGACAGGCTGGTCTTGAACTCCTGACCTCAAGCAATCTGCCTGCCTCGGCCTCCCAAAGTGTTGGGATTACAGGCATGAGCCACCGTGCCTGGCCAGCACCTCATCTTAATGAGTGGTAGGAACAGAGTAGCAGCCAGGGTGGCCTAGTGCCATGCTCGTCCTGCAGTGAAAAACCAAGGTCCCAGAATTTGCCATGTGTCCTCCACTATGGCCCCTGCCTGTGAACAGGCTCAAACTCCTAAGTGCATTGTACCCCTGACATACAAAGTAGGGGTCTGTTTGCCACCAGTTAGTCTCCAGTATTAGAAGCAAGGGCGCACTTAATTTCTGCTTTCTTCTTTTTCTTCATCCTCTTCTTCTGCTTTTTTTGTGTGTGTGGTTCTTAACTTTTCTATTAGCAGACCCAAAGCCTAGAATTTTGTTCCAATTTGCTGAGAATAATGGTTTCCAGCTTCATCCATGTCCCTGCAAAGGACATGAACTCATTCCTTTTTATGGCCGCATAGTATTACATGGCGTATACATCCTCTTCTTCTAATAGCAATATTGATAATAAAAATAAACTGCTTTATCTTGATTATGAGATAAACTGTAATGATTTCAAGAACTAAAACACTTTCGCAGCAGGTCAGCAATGGCCAGAACAGTTTGGTTAAATTTTATTCATTAAAAAAAATCATAATATATAAATACATTGGGAAAACTGACATTTGTTCTCCCAGGGAGAAATGATCAAGGCAGAATTTTGAGAAGTTCTCTGTGCATCTGGGGGAGGAGGAGAGAAGGGGAAAGGGACAGAATTGCCATGAAGCAATTTCTTTTTGCTGTGTCCAGGAAAGCCAGAAGAATGTGCCAAAAGACAATCTTCCTGAAGGACTAACTAACTCACTGGCTCTCCTCCCTCATGCTCTGCCTTTTCTTCTGTTCATAGTACAGTCTATTGCTCTCTGGTGCTTAGAGTTCTGAGTTATTTCCAAGAATGAGGATGAAGAACTCAACTAATCATACAATTCTCTTCATTCTCTCCTGTAGGTTCTGAAATTAAGAATACACACAGGACTCAAATGGGATAAATTTGTAAGCTTTTCTTCTGTGTTTGGGCCTGTGGTCTGAGTGAGCTTCTTACTGTTTACTTCATACATTGAGCAAACTCGCTGGATCCCAGGCAGGGTTTGGGATGACTGCAGGCTGCTCCCACAGGGCAGGTCTGCTCGGATGTGCATTCTGCACGGACAATGCAGGGGAAGAAGGTGGATTCATGCCCAGCTCTCCTCCCCCATGCTCTGCCTTTTCTTCTATTCATAGTACAGTCTATTGCTTTCTGGCTCTTATAATTGTCAGTTATTTCATGCAGCTTGAAGGGCAGCAGTGCCTAAGACAGAGCCAAAGAGATGTGCTGCTGACGAGCATAACTTTTAGTGAATTTACCAGTCCTGAAGAGAAACATGGAACAATGCTTTAGACTGTCATTGCCTCACCAAACATGTTTGCATGTTTGCAAATAGCATCAAACTTAGAGAAGAGCTAGTGGGTAGACTTTCTCTTTTTAAAAAAAAATTTTTTGAGACAGTCTCGCTCTTTCACCCAGGCTGGAGTGCAGTAGCACAATCTTAGTTCACTGCAAGTTCTACCTCCTGGGCTCAAACAATCCTCCTACCTAAGCCTCCCAGGGAGCTGGGACTACAGACACATGCCACCATGCCAGGCTGGTCTCAAACTCGTGAGCTCAAGCATTCTTCATATTTAATGGTCCAAACAAATCAACCAACTTGAAATAAAATGAACGTCAACAAAATGGAAATGACCAAAAGAATCATGCACATCCATACCATGGATTATTTTGTGCCTATTAAAACAATCTTTCTTAGGAACTTTTAATAACTTGAGAAAATGCTCGTGTTATAATTTTAATGTGATGAAAATAGGGCCACTTTACAATCTCCTACTGTGAGAGCTGGTTTCTGTGCCTTTGTCGCCTTCAAGTCCCAGACATTTTGACTATGTAATATTTTGACTATGTAAAGATGCTTAGAAAAGAATAGAAGGAGATATGAAAATAAGCTCACGTGGCTACCTCTTGATGGTGAGGATAAGTAATTTTTGGTTAGTTTATATTTACCCTCTATTTAGCAAAATTTCTGTAATGTTTGCATTAACGGCGAAATAAAATTTTGAGTTTCTAGATAAGTTTGGTTGACATATGTTTAAAAACAAAGCGGGCCAGACATGGTGGCCCGTGCTTATGATCCTAGCACTTTGGGAGGCTGAGGTGAGAGGACTGCTTGAGGCCAGGAGTTCAAGACCAGCCTGGGCAACATGGTGAGACCCCATCTCTACAAAACATAAAAAAGTTAGCTGGGTATGGTGGCACATGCCTGTGGTCCCAGCAACTTGGGAGGCTGAGGCAGGAGTATCACTTGAACCCAGGAGGTTGAGGCTGCAGTGAGTTGTGATCGTGCCACTGTACTCCAGCCTGGAAGAAAGAGACAGAGCCTGTCGGAAAAAACCTATTAAACATAAATAAATAAATAAATAAATAAATAAATAAAACCAAAGTGTTTCCACAGCTAATTCTTTTCACAAACTTGATGGTGATTTGGGATTCCATAATTAGGCTAATTATTTCTGATCGTTGACATTAAAATGCTGAGCTGACCTAAGATGTTCATGAAATTGATTCAAACAAACCAACCCAATTTTAAACGTAATCGGAGGGTATATAAACACCTCACAAACACTGATAATGATATAAGAAAACTGACAGCTTTTTCTTTATAGTTCCCGTTGTTTAGGAGAAATTAAAGTTGCTTGGGAACAATGTTTACTTAACAGGTAATCAACATAATGCAGATTAAAAAACAATGATTACCTTTGTTTACTTATCAACTTGTCATAGATTTAAAATAAAGACAGCCCTTTATGGGTGGGGCCTCAGCAAATACACACTTTTATCCCATGACCTCAGGCATAAAAGTTAGGTCAACTTTTTGGGTAAGCAATTTGATATTACATATCAATATTTACAAAATAGAATCCTAACTGTATAAAAAATTAATATAGCAAAGTCTTAAAAAAATACCTTCCAAAATGCTAGTAGAAACCATCTCTGAGAGGTAGGAGTTAAGATATTTTAATATTCTTTTTAATTAAAAAATTATTTTCATAGCAAAAAACTGGAATCAACCCAAGTGCCCAATGACAGGAGAGTGGATGAATATCCACACAGTGGAATATCACAGAGTAGTCAAAATGAACTACTATAATGACATGTAACACTACGGCTACATTTTAGTAATATATTAAGAGAAAAACTAAGTTTAAAAAGATTGTGTTTAGTATGAATTCGTTTTTCACATTGAACATTAAAAACACAAGTAGATGTTTGTGTTAGAGTTCTCTAGAGAAAAAGAACTAATAAAATGTGTGTATAAATATAATAATATAAAATAACATATTTTATATAAATATAGAAAGATATTTATTACAAGGAATTAGCTCACATGATCATGAAGGCTGGCAAGATGATCATGAAGGCTGGCAAGTCCCAAATCTGCAGGGTTGGAGACTCAGGACAGCCAATGCTGTAGTTCAAGTTCAGTAGCAGGCTGCTGTAGAGCCAGGAAGAGCTCACGCTGTAGAGGAAGTCCAAAGGCTGTCTGCTGGAGAATTCCCTCTAGCTCAGAGGAGGCCCATATTTTTGTTCTATTCAGGCCTTCAGCCAGCTGGATGAGGTCCACCCACATTATGGAGGCAATCCGCTTTACTCAAAGTCCATCAATTTAAATGTTAATCTCATCGAAAAACACCTTCACAAAAGCACCTGGAAAAACATTTCATCAAGTATCTGGGCACCCTGTGGCCTAGCCAAGTTGACACATAAAACTAACCATCACAGTGTGTGTGTATAAATACATATATATGTACAGATGTATATATACACACATATGTGTGTGTATATGTACAGATGTATATATACACACATGTGTGTGTGTGTGTAGCCAAATATATATATATGTAAAGGCAAAAAATACAAAGAAAAACAAAGTAATGATAGTTCCTGAATTAAGGATGATAGTCATCTCAGCTGAGAGGAGGCAGAAAAATGAGATGGGAGACGACCACATAGGCTATGGTTGGGGTCCTGGCTCTTGCTTTGGGTGGTGTGTTCCCAAGTGATTATTACATTATTAAAAATTATACAGTAAAGCCAGGCACGGTGGCTCATGCCTGTAATCCCAGCACTTTGGGAGGCCGAGGCGGGCAGATCACGAGGTCAGGAGATAGAAACCATCCTGGCTAACATGGTGGAACCCCGTCTCCCTAAAAAATTAGCCAGGCATGGTGGCAGGGGCCTTTAACCCCAGCTACTTGGGTGGCTGAGGCAGGAGAATTGCTTGAACCTGGGAGGCAGAGATTGCAGTAAGCCAAGATCGTGCCCCTGTACTCTAGCCTGGGTGGCAGAATGAGACTATCTCAAAATAATAATAATAATAATAATAATAATAATAATAATAATAATAATAAAATAAATATAAGCAGGCCATGCTAGACCAATGATGAGCATGTCTGTCAGAAAGCAAGGATTAATCAAGCCCATTCTATGCAACTGAAGTCACTGATTTTTTCCTTTATATTTTTTCTACATTTCCTAAAATTTCTACAGTTAGCATGTATCTCTTGTAGTCAGAAAACACAGTAATATGTTGTTCTTTTAAAAATCCTGTGCTATATAGGGAATGTTTATCAGCTAATTATCTATAAATTGGTATTCGAGATTATGCACTCGTTTTCTTGTTCATGAAAGTACAGCTGACACTTGATACTGGATCAGTTGAAACTTGATCCAGTGTGGAACGAGCAGTTGAGCTCGGTCTCTCTTGTCCTCTTGTTCCATTTCACTAACATAATGACCCTCCCCAACCCACAAGCATCAACAAATGGGCTGTCACCAAGTACCCATCATTGTCATCAACTCATATGGAGCCCAATAAACTCATCATAAGTGTCCCTGTCAAGGCCTTTTGTGGGGACATGCCACTGAATTCCAAATCACTATCCTAGATCTGCTTATAATAGTTTAACAGAGTGAGAGGAGAAAAAGATAGAAAGAGGCCGGGCATGGTGGCTCACACCTGTAATCCCAGCACTTTGGGAAGTCGAGGTGGGCAGATCACGGGGTCAGGAGATTGAGACCATCCTGGCTAACACGGTCAAACCCCATCTCTACTAAAAATACAAAAAATTAGCTGGGCATGGTAGCATGCACCTGTAGTCCCAGCTACTCAGGAGGCTGAGGCAGGAAAACCCGGGAGGCAGAGGTTGCAGTGAGCCAAGATCCTGCCACTGCATTCTAGCCTGGGTGACAGAGGAAGACTCAAACTCAAAAAAAAAAGAAAAAGAAAAAGAAAAGTACAAAATCACTAGTCTAAAATAACAAAATCATAACCATGTAGTAAAAAATATTTTTTTTTCCCACTTCAGGTTTCCAGGAAAAATATAAAAGAAATAGGGGCAGAGTATGCCACCTGTTTTCCTTGGCTTCTCTCTTTTTAGCAAAAGTGAGTCTCTCTCTCTCTCTCTCTCTCACACACACACACACACACACACACACACACAGGAGTACACATTTAAAATGAGAGACATACTGAGGGGAGGATCAAGACGGAGGAATAGAAGCTTACACTGTCCATCCCTGCAGCCCAACCACGCTGGAACACCAAATTTTGACAATTATCTGCACACAGAAAAGCACCATCTCAAGAACAAAAAATCAGGTGAGCAATCACAGTACCTGGTTTTAACTTCATATTGCTAAAAGAGGCATTGAGGAGGGCAGGAGAGGCAGTCTTGAATCACCAGTGCCCCCGCTCCCTCATCCCCTGGCAGTGGCCACACTGCACAGAGAATCTGTGTACTTTGGGGAGGGAGAGTGAAGCAATTGGAGGACTTTACAGTGAACCCAGTGCTGTCCTGACACAGTGGAAAATAAAGCCATGCTAGGCTCAGCCAGCACCTGCGCACAGAAGGAGCATTTGGACCAGCCCTAGCTAGAAGGGAATTGCCCATCCCAGTGATTGGAACTTGAGTTTCTCCGCAAGCTTTGCTGCCCTGGGCTGAAGTGCTCTGGGGTCCTAGGTAAACTTGAATGGCAGTCTATGATGCAAGGACTGCAATTCTTAGGCAACCCCTAGTGCTAGGCTAGGCCTAGAGCCAGTGAACTAGTGTGGTACATGTCCTAGGGAGACACCAGTTGGCATAGCTAAGGGAGTGCTTTTGCTATCCCTCCCCCATCCCCAGGCAGTACAGCTCACAGCAACTAAAGTGACCCTTTCTTCTGCTTAAGGAGAGGAGAGTGAAGAGTGAAGAGGACTTTGCCTTGCATTTTGGATACCAACTCAGCCACAGTAGGACCAGGGCACTGGCCAGAGTTGTGAGGCCCCCATTCTGGGCCCTAGCTCCCAGACAACATTTCCAGACACACCCTAGGCCAAAAGGGAACCAGCTGCCGTGAAGGGAAGGACTCAGTCTTTGCAGCATTCATTATCTGCTGATGAATGAGACCTTGGGCCCTTAATAGCCAGCAGTGATACCCAGGCACTGCATCGAGGGCCTTGGTGAGCCTCTGAGACTTGCTGGCTTCAGGTGAGACCCAGCATATCACTAGCCATGACGGCTATGTTGAAAAACTCCTTCTGTTTGAGAAAAGCAGAGGCAAAAGTAAAGGGGACATTGTCTTGCATCCTAGGTACCAGCTCAGCCACAGTGGAGTAGAGCAAGAAGCAGGCTCTTGAAGCCTGCTTCAGGCCTTCAAGGGCTTCAGGCCCAGACCAGGCCTAGGCTCTTGGACAGCATTTCTGCACATCCCCTGGGCCAGAAGGGAGCCCCCTTCCCTGAAGAGTGAGTCCCAGGCCTGGCAGCATTCACCACAAGCTGACAGAAGAGCCCTCGGGCTTTAAGTGAGCATTAACAGTGGCCTGGAAGAACCCCTTGTGGACTGGTGGTCGTGGTGGCTGCAGGAGAGGCTCCTCTGCCTGTGGAAGGGAGAAGAAAGTGCAGGAAGGACTTTGTACTGTGGCTTGAGTGCCAGCTTAGCCACAGCAGAATAGAACATCAGGTAAATTGCTAAGGTTTCTGACTGCAATCCCTGATATTGAAGTCCCTTCAAATATCTGGAAAGCCTTCCCAAGAAGGACAGGCACAAACAGGCTCAGACTGTGAAGACTACAATAAATACCTAAGTCTTCAATGCCCAGGCACTGATGAACATCTAAAAACATCAACACCATCCAAGAAAACAAGACCTCACCAAATGAACTAAACAAGGCACCAGGGACCAAACCTGGAGAAGCAGAGATATATGACTTTTCAGACAGAGAATTCAAAATAGCTGTTTTGGGAAAACTCAAAGAGAAACAAGATAAGAAAGAAAAGGAATTCAGAATTCTATTAGATAAAAGAGATTGCAATAAAGAATCAAGTAGCCATTCTAGAGTTCAAAAATGCATCAGAGTCTCTTAATAGCAGAATTGAGCAAGCAGACAAAAGAATTGGTGAGCTTGAAGACAGGCTATTTGAAAATACATAGTCAGGGGAGACAAAAGAAAAAAGAATAAAAACTTATGAGGCACACCTATGGGATCTAGAAAATATAAGAGTTATTGGCCTTAAAGAGGAGGTAAAGAAAGAGATAGGGGCAGAAATTTTATTCAAAGGGACAATAACAGAGAACTTCTCAAATCTAGAAAAAGATATCAGCATTCAAGTACAAGAAGGTTATAGAACACCAAGCAGATTTAACCCAAAGAAGACTATCTTAAGGCATTTAATAATCAAACTCCCAAAGGTCAAGGATAAAGAAAGGATCCTAAAAGCAGCACCAGAAAAGAAACGAATAACATACAATGGAGCTCCAAGATGTCTGGCAGCAGACTTTTTGGTGAAAACCTTACAGGTCAGGAAACAGTGGCATGACATATTTAAAGCGCTGAAGGAATAAACCTTTACCCTAGAATAGTATGTCTGGTGAAAATATCCTTTAAGCCTGAAGGAGAAATAAAGACCTTCCCAGACAAACAAAAGCTGAAGGATTTCATCAACACCAGACCTGTCCTACCAGAAGTGCTAAAGGGATTTCTTCAGTCTGAAAGAAAACTAGTTAGACTGGATAAAGAAAAAGTACACAGACATATACAGACAGCATGGAATACTATGCAGCCATAAAAAAGAACAATATCATGTCTTTTGCAGGAACATAGATGGAGCTGGAGGCCCTCATCCCTAGCAAGCTAATGCAGGAATAGAAAACCAAATACTGCATGTTCTCACTTATAAGTAGGAGCTAAATGATGAGAACACACGGACACAAAGAGGGGAACAACAGACACTGGGGTCCACTTGAGAATAAAGGATGGGAGGAGAGAGAGGATCAGAAAAAGTAACTATTGGGTACTACACTTAGTACCTGGGTGATAAAATAATCTGTAAAAAAAAAACCCTATGACACCAGTCTACCTATACAACAAACCTGCACATGTAACTGTGAACCTAAAATACAAGTTAAAAAAAGAAAATGATGCTAATGAGCAAAAAGAAATCACCTGAAGCTACAAAACTCACTGGTAATAGTAAGCACACAGAAAAACACAAAATAGTATAATATTGTAATTGTGGTGTGTAAACTAATTATGACTTAAGTAGAAAGACTAAATGATGAACCAATAAAAAAAAATACAACAACTTTTCAAGACACAGACAGTACAATAAGATATGATGAGAAACACAAAAAGTTAAAAAGTGAAGAGACAAAGTATAGAGTTTTTTTTAGATTTATTTTTGCACGTTTGTTTATGCAATCAGTGTTAAGTTGTTATCAGTTCAAAATATTGGGTTATAGGATACTACTAGCAAGTCTCATGGTAACCTCAAACTGAAAAACGTACAATGGAGACACACAAAATAAAAAGGAAGACATTAAAGCATACCACCAGAGAAAATCAGCTTCACTAAGAGGAAGACATGAAGAAAGGAAAGAAGGAAAAGGAGATTGCAAAACAACCAGAAAACAACAACAAAAAAAGCAGCAATAAGTTCCTGTTTATCAATAATAACAGTGAATGTAAATGGACTAACCTCTCCAATCAAAAGACACAGAGTAGCTGAATGGACAAAAAAAAAGATCCAATGATCTGTTGCCTATGAGAAATACATTTCACCTTTGAAGATACACATAGACTGAAAATAAAGGAATGGAAAAAGATATTCCATGCCAATGGAAACCAAAAAAGTTCAGTAGTGGCTATACTAAGATAGACAAAATAGATTTCAAGGCAAAAACTGTAAGAAGAGACAAAGAAGGTCATCATGTAATGACAAAGGAGTCAATTCAGCAAGAGGATGTAACAAATGTAAACACATACATACACAACACTGGAGCACCCAGGTGTATAGAGCACATATTATTAGAGCTAAAGAGAGAGATAGGCCCTGATACAATAATAACTGGAGACTTCAACACCCCACTTTCAGCATTCAACAGATCTCCCAGACAGAAAATCAACAAAGAAACATTGGGCTTAATCTGCACTGTAGAACAAATGGACCTAATAGATATTTACAGAACGTTTTATCCAATGGCGGCAGATTACACATTTTTCTCCTTAGCACATAGATCATTCTCAAGGATAGACCATACGTTAGGTTACAAAACAAGTCTTAAAACATTCAAAAAAATTGAAATAATATCAAGCATCTACTCTGACCAAATTGAGATAAAACTAGAAATCAATAACAAGAGGAGTTTTTGGAAACTATAAAAATGCACAGAAGTTAAACAATATGCCAGTGAATGACTAGTGGGCCAACGAAGAGGTTAAGAAGAAAATTGAAAAATTTCTTGAAACAAATGATAATGGAAACACAACAGACCAAAACCTATGGGATAGGGCAAAATCAGTACTAAGAGGGAAATTTGTAGCTAGAAGTGCCTACAGCAAAAAAGAAGAAAAACTTCAAATAAATAACCTCATGCTGCATCTTAAAGAACTAGAAAAGCAAGAGGAAACCAAACTCAAAACTAATAGAAGATAAGAAATAGTAAAGATCAGAGCAGAAACAAATGAATTTGAAATGAAGAAAACAATACAAAACATCAATGAAATGAGTTGGTTTTTTGAAAAGATAAATAAAACTGACAAACCTTTAGCCAGACTAGAAGAAAAGAGACAAGACTCAAATAAATAAAATCAAAAATGAAAAAGGATATGCTACAACTAACACCACAGAAATTCAAAGGATCATTAGTGGTTAATACGAACAGCTATATGCCAATAAATTCAAAAATCTAGAAGAAATGGATAAATTCCTAGTCACATACAACCTATTAAGATTGAACCATAAAGAAATCCAAACCCTGATCAGACCAATAATAAGTAATGAGATTGAAGCCATAATAAAAAGTATCCCAGTAAAGAAAAGGCCGGAACCTGATGGCTTCACAGCTGAATTTTTTTTTTTTTTCTTTTGAGACGGAGTCTCGCTCTATCCCCCAGGCTGGAGTGCAGTGGCGCGATCTCGGCTCACTGCAAGCTCCGCCTCCCGGGTTCATGCCATACTCCTGCCTCAGCCTCCCGAGTAGCTGGGACTACAGGTGCCCGCTACCACGCCCCGCTAATTTTTTGTATTTTTAGTAGAGATGGGGTTTCACCATGTTAGCCAGGATGGTCTCGATCTCCTGACCTTGTGATCCACCTGCCTCGGCCTCCCAAAGTGCTGGGATTACAGGCGTGAGCCACCGCGCCCAGCCTCACTGCTGAATTTTACCAAACATTTAAAGAACTAATACCAATCCTACTCAAACTGTTACAAAAAATACAGGAAGAGGGAATATTTCCAAACTCTTTCTACAAGGCCTGTATTACCCTAATACCAAAATCATACGAAGACACATAAAAAAATACAGGTAAATATCTCTGATGAATATTAATGCAAAAATCCTTCACAAAATACTAGCAAACTGAATTCAACAATACATTGAAAAGATCGTTCCTTGAGACCAAGTGGGATTTATCGCTGGGATGCAAGAATGGTTCAACATACGCAAATCAATCAATGTGATACATCATATCAGTGGAATGAAGGCCAAAACCATATGATCATTTCAATTGATGCCAAAAAAAAATTTGACAAAGTTCAACATCTCTTGATGATAAAACCCCTCAAAACACTGGGGAGAGAAGGAACATGCCTCAATGCAATAAAAGCCATATACAACAGACCCTTAGCTAGTATCATACTGAATGGGGGAGAACTGAAAGCCTTTCCTCTAATATCTGGAACAAGATAAGGATGCCCACATTCACCACTGTTACTCAACAGAGCTCTGGAAGTCCTAGCTAGAGCAATCAGACAAGAAAAAGAAACAAAGGGCATCCAAACTGGAAAAGAAGAAGTCAAATTATCCTTGTTTGTAGATAATATGATTATATGCTTGGAAAAAACTAAAGACTCTGCCAGAAGACTATTAGAACTGGAAAACACACTCAGTAGAGTTGCAGTATACAAAATCAACATCGAAAAACCAGTAGCATTTCTATATGCCAAAAGTGAACAATGTGAAAAATTTTAAAAGTAATCCCATTTACACTAGCCACAATACAATTAAGTATCTAGGAATTAACAAATGAAGTGAAAGATCTCTACAATGAAAACTACAAAACACTGATGAAAAAAATTGAAAAGGACACAAAAAAATGGAAAGATATTCCATGTACATGAATTGGAAGAATGAATATTGTTAAAATGTGCATACTACCCAAAGCAATCTACAGATTCAATGTGATTCCTCTCAAAATACCTATGACATTCTTCATAGAAATAGGAAAAACAATCCTAAAATTTATTTGGAACCGCAAAAGACCCAGAATAGCCAAAGCTATCCTGAACAAAAAGAACAAAACTGAAAGAATCACAATTACCTGACTTTGAATTATGCTACAGAGCTACAGTAACCAAAACAGCATGGTATTGACATAAAAACAGACACACAGACCAATGGAACAGAATAGAGAACCCAGAAACAAATCCATATACCTACAGTGAATTCATTTTTGACAAAGGTGCCAAGAACATACATTGGGGAAAAGACAGTCTCTTCAATAAATGGTGCTGGGAAAACTGAATATCCACATGCAGAAGAATGAAACTAGACTCCTACCTCTCACTGTACAAAAAAATTTAAAAAAATCGATTAAAGACTTAACTCTAAGACCTCAATCTATGAAACACCTATAAGAAAACGTTGGAAAAACCCTCAAGGCTATTGGCTTGGGCAAAAATTTCTTGAGTAATACCCGACAAGTTCAGGCAACCAAAGTGAAAAATGAACAAATGGGATCACATCGAGTTAAAAAGCTCCTACACAGTGAAAGAAACAATCAGCAAAGTGAAGATACAACCCACAGAATGGGAGAAAATATTTGCAGACTACCCCTCTGACAAAGGATTAATAACCAGAATATATGGAGAGCTCAAACAATGGTATAGAAAAAAATCTAATAATTCCATTAAAAATGGGTGAAAGATCTTAATAGATATTTCTCAAAAGAAGAGATACAAATGGCAATCAGGCATACGAAAAGGTGCTCAACATCACTGATTAACAGAGAAATGCATATCAAAACTGCAATGAGATATCATCTCAACCCAGTTAAAATGGCTTTTATCCAAAAGTCAGGCAATAACAAATGCTGGTGAAGATGTGGAGAAAAAGGAACTCTCATACACTATTGGTGGGAGTATAAATTAGTACAACCATTATGGAGAATAGTTTGGAGGTGCCTCAAAAAACTGAAAATACAGATACCAAATGATGTAGCCATGCCACTGCCGGCTGGGTATATACTGAAAAAAAAGTAAATCAGTGTATCGAAGAGATAGCTGCACTCCCATATTTGTTACAGCACTGCACACAATAGCAAAGATTTGCAAGCAATCTTAATGTCCATCAACAGATGAATGGATAAAGAAAACATGGTGCATATACACAACGGAGTACTATTCAGCCATAAAAAAGATTGAGTTTTTGTCACCTGCAACAACATGGGTGGAACTGGAGGTGATCATGTTAAGTAAAATAAACCAGGTACAGAAAGACAAACATGACATGTTCCCACTTATTTGTGGGATCTAAAAGCAAAACAGTTGAACTCATGGAGATAGAAAATAGAGGGATGGTTACCAGAGGCTGGGAAGGGTAATGCAGGGTTGGGGATGAGGTGGGGATGGTTAATGGGTACAAAAAATACATAGTTAGAAAGAACGAATAAGACCTGGTATTTGATAGCACAATGGGGGAGCTATAGTCAATGATAATTGTACATTTAAAAATAACTAAGAGTGCTGGGTTGTTTGTAACACAAAGCATAAATGCTTGAGGGGTTAGATAACCCGTTTTCCATGGTGTGATTATTACACTTATATGCTTGTACCAAAATATCTTATGCACCCCATAGATACATACACCTACTATGTACCCACAAAAATTAAAAAAAAGAAAGGCATGCTAATGATGTAATGTGATTTTTTAAATGCTGATTGTAAATGGATCACTGTGTGGATGTCAGAATTGTGGGGTCTCCAATAGACAGCCACTTACATGTAAAATGACAGTTGCCCCCGGCAAGTCTAGAAATCAAGGAATTAAGAAAATCCACTCCATTTGGGAGTCTAGTTGTCTCTTGTTTCTGTGTTTTCCCAGGATATCTAGGGTGGTCAATTTTGGCCAGAGGAGGCCTACCTTGGTTCAGGCCACATGGAAGACCCAATCCATTCTAGTGAGGTAACCTGTTTTTAAAATAAAATCTCAGATTGTGGTTTCCTGAGTGTCAAAATGGGTTGAGGGTTCGGCCCTCCAGAGAGCAATTATACTTGCTTCTGCTGATGTCCTTTTAGGAGAAAATTCCTGGCTTGTGGTCTTCCAGAGTGAATCTATGGCCCAGGGCTTCCTGGGGACACAATGATGATGGGTGCGACTCTCACCACTCGCAGTCACAGTCACATTTCCCTGCTATTTCTCCCACGAGGACAAGGATTTTTCTCCTTGATGCTTTCTCTGAAGCTGCAGCCCTGTGTGCCTGTAATCCGACTTCTGCCCTCACAAGCTCCTGGTTTTGCTGCTCATCTTCTCTGCTCTGGGTCACCTGGCATCAGTAGGTGCCCCAAGGTAACACTTGGCTTCTGTGTTCCACTTACCCTAAATGAACTTGTGTTCTGGCCTCAGAAAACTTACAACTTCACTATTTTGTAAGTTCATGTAGGCATGCATGTAAAAAAGGGTGATTTTTATATTTTATCTGGTACTTTTAGTGTGAAGGTTTTGGGCTATCTTATCTACACTGTATTTCCAAAAACTGAAGTCCTATTTCTTGGATTGTTTTTAAAAGTTCTGATGTTTGCACAATTATGGGAACCATGGACTTTTTAGCATACTGCCCTAAGAAATGGGGAAATAAATGAGGGAGGAAGCTGGGTTAGAAAGTGTCAGGCAAAGGGGGAAGTGAGGAAGAACTGGTAGACTCACCCGGAGTCCCCAGGTGGTGGGGATGGCTGGGTGGAAGCCATGGATAGAGTGGCTGCGTGCATGTGTGTGTCTGCACATGTGTGATGTAGGTGAATAGTGATGTCTACAGCAGAAGAGTGGATGCTGGACGGCAGGCTGTGCTAGAGAGCCTGGCAATTGTTGCTGTTCTATACAAACAGCAACAAGGCTTGTTGAAATTGCTTGAGTGAAATGGCATCGGTGCTTAGGAGGCAGAAAGGTAGGATCTGCTATGACCTCAGATGATGACAAGGGCCAGGATGAAGCCACCTTAGAAGGAGATGTAGGAGAGTGCTTGGGAAGGAACAAGGCAGCAGGCTAGGAATGAGAGGCCAGGGAGTGGAAATGGTCCTGACATGGACATTAGAATGCATGGCTCCAAATCTTGGATCTGGGGCCAGTGAGCCCTCTGGGAAGCTGCTTGATCTCTTAGGATGACAACTTCCTCATCTGTCCAGTGGAGGTTTAATCAAATATCTGTGGGGTCCCTTCCAGCTTCAATTTTACCAATCTGTGATTAGATATGAAAAGGACAAAGAAGAGGTGGCGGTAGTTGTTTTTTCAGTGTGTGAGATGATGCCATTTCCATCTTATACTATTTATACATGTAGGCTTTGGGGGTATATGTGGGAAATGACATAGAATATGACAAAAAAAATCTTTTTTAGGTTCAAAAATCATTTTTTTTTTGAGATGGAGTCTTGCTGTATTGCCAGGCTGGAGTGCAGTGGCGTGACCTTGGCTCACTGCAACCTCCGTCTCCCGGGTTCAAGCGATTCCCCTGCCTTAGCCTCCCAAGTAGCTAGGGCTACAGGCATCTGCCACCACGCCTGGCTAACTGTTTTGTATTTTTAGTAGAGACGGAGTTTCATCATCTTGGCCAAGCTGGTCTTGAACTCCTGACCTCATGATCCACCCACCTCGGCCTCCCAAAGTGCTGGGATTATAGGCGTGAGCCACCACGCCCAGCCAAAAATCAATTGTTAATAGTATTGTGCTCCCGAAGTGCACTAACTCGTCTGAATTGACTAATTTATGATTATGATTATTATTATTTTGAGACAGGGTCTTGCTCTGTTGCCCAGGTGGGAGTGCAGTGGTGCAATCATGGCTCACCCTAGCCTCGACCTCATGGGCTCAGGTGATTCTCCTGCCTCAGTCTCCTGAGTAGCTGGGACTACAGGGGTGCACCACCATGTCTGCCTAATTTTTTTTTTTTTTTTTTTTGGTAGAGATACAATCTCACTGGGTATCATAGTATCACTATGATACCCAGGCTGGTCTCAAACTCCTGGCCTCAGACAATCCTCCTACCTTGGCCTCTCAAAGTGAGCCTCTACGTCTGGTCTTCATTATTATTATTTACTCAATAAATATGCACAGAGGTTTGATTACGTGCCTTGCCCCATTCTAGCTGCTGAGGGTGAACTGTGAACAAGCCCTGGTTTCTAGTGGCGGGCACAGCCTTCACAGGCCGTGTCAAATTGTTTAGCAATTATTCACATGATGTCCTCCCTCTCTGGCCTCCTTAGCTAGACTGAAAGCATCTTAAAATTAGGGGCCATGGTTTATACTTCTGACCATCATGTTCTGTGGACCGTGGTGTAAGATACTAGTGACTGTAAAAAATCAGGCTGGTGGAAATATATACATGATTTCATTTTTATCTCACAACTAGTTGATGAAGAAGGACAACTGTCAGCATCCTGGTCTTTAATTCCAGCCGTGAGGCAGAGATAAGGGGCAGGTTAGCATGAGATGAAGGACCTATGTCTTAACTCTTTGGACAGTGTGAGTTTTATGAGATTGGCCACCTTCAACTTGAGATGTCAACAAGCAACCTAGGCTATGGGGCAGTCTAGGATGGCGATTAAGAGCACAGGTTTTGGAGTCAAGACAGATCTGGGTTCAAGTTAATTCCTGAGCTGACCTCCTCATCTACAAAGTGCGGTTAATGGTGTCCCCCTCTGACGGTATTGTGAGGATTTGCACCACAACTGCCAAATGGTTAACAACTCAACAAAAGGGCTTACTATTATTTTTCCTATCTTGATGGAAATTCAGGAGTCAATGATGAGAATGAGAAGCACTGGGGGTAGAGTGGCAGCTGGATTCAAGATGATCATCACTTTGATTAGAAGTTCCCTTTGTCATTTTGCATTCTTGCCCTTTGCTCTGCATTCAGAAGTTAAACTGCTTTCTCTGATCTGGTCTATGATTTATCCACAATGCTAAAACTTGCAATGCTTGGATCCTATGTTGATGTATATACTAGGCACACAGACCAATGGAACGGAATATATAACCCAGAAATAAACCCATCTGGGGGTTATCAGTTTACAGCCAACTGATCTTTGACAAAGTGAACAAAAACATAAAGGGGGGAAAGGAAGTTTTTTTCAACAAATGATGCTGGGATAATTGGCAAGCCACATGTAGGAGAATGAAACTCTCACCTTATAAAAAATCAACTCAAGATGGATTAAAGGCTGAAACCTAAGACCTGAAACTATAAAAACTCTAGAAGATAACATTGGAAAAACCCTTCTAGACATTGGCTTATGCAAGGATTTAGTGACCAAAAACCCAGAAACCAATGCAATAAAAACAAAGATAAATCGCTGAGGCCTAATTAAACTAAAGAGCTTTTGCATGGCAAAAGGAATAGTCAGCAGAGTAAACAGACAACCCAAGGAGTGGGAGAAAATCTTCACAATCTATACATCTGACAAAGGACTGATATCCAGAATCTACAACGAACTCAAACAAATCAGCATGGTTCTTGATATTCTTCTATTTGTCCTTTACATTTTTGTTGATCCCAGAATATCTGTTTTAAAGTTTCTATTGGGCAGAGACATGGCACATATACTTAGTTTACTTTGTGTGCTTATTGTTATTCCATCGCTGATATTGGGTTTTATTTATTTATTTATTTTAGATTCAGGGTGTACATGTGTATGTTTGTCATATAGGTATATTGCATAATGCTGAGGTTTGGGCTTCTAGCGTATCCATCACCCAAAAAGTGAATCTTGTACCCAACCGGTAATTTTTGTAACCCTCACCCTCTTCCTGACTTCTCCCATTTTGGAGTCCCCAGTGTCTGTTATTTATTTATTTATTTATTAAAGTTCTGTCAGGTGTGGTGGCTCATGCCTGTAATCCCAGCACTTTGGGAGGCTGTGGTGGGCGGATCACCTAAGGTCAGGAGTTTGAGACCAGCCTGACCAACATGGTGAAACCCCATCTCTACGAAAAATAAAAAAATTAGCTGCGCATGGTGGTGGGCGCCTGTAATTCCAGCTACTCAGGAGGCTGAGGCAGGAGAATTGCTTCAACCTGGGAGGTGGAGGTTGCAGTGAGCCAAGATCATGCCACTGGGCTCCAGCCTGGGTGACAGAGCGAGACTTCATCTCAAAAATAACAACAACAACAACAACAAAAACTTCTGTCTTTTCCTATACGAAATCTTAGCCTTGGTACATACCATTGGATTTAATGTAATTTAATTAAACAAATACATTTTGAAGGCCTACTAGGGTAAATCTTTGAGGACAAATAACATGACATCCCTGTTCTTAAGTCGTCTGGAGGACTGGTGATGTGGATTGAGATTTCCCTCTAGGCCCACCCAAACCCCTACTTCATTGGTAATTGGCAGGATTCTTGCTTAAACAAAGTTTAAAGAGTTTAGAATGCTATACACAGGATCACTAAGCTCTCCAGGTTTTACTTTGTCTTTTATAGGTGCAAAATCTTCCTCTTTCTTTTATCCCCTATTACTCTTGTGATGGCATAAAACACTTGAACAGCTAAGACCAGGTATTACTTATCTCTTGGCTAGGTTTCTAACTGGAATTCCGCTCACGTGATTCTCTATAAAACAGAACATTTAACAGTTGCCTGGCTTCATGTTTTGATGAATAATCATTGAGATATATATATATTTCCCTGAAATGGAAAGTATCATTTATACTTTCTACTGGAATTGGCTGGTAGTTTCCATAGCTGCTCAAATTCTTGCTGATTACTCTTGAATAGATCCTTTTGTTTTGCCAGCTCTCCTTATGTAAACCGTCTTTATTTTCATTGGAGAGTCTATTATAAGTACAATTACCTGTTAATATTAGAATAATTTCTTATTCCAGCTGGCAGAGAACTAACTGCTGATTCTCTTGTTTTTGGCATCTAAGTGCTAAGGAAGTGTACACGCCCTGACCTAGAATTGTGGACTTCGTGTTTGGAAAACTGTAAAGCATTTAACATCTCTAGTGACTCATGAGAACGCTTCACACTCCTCAAAACATCATTTTCATTACAGGAATCTCCTGTTATTCCCTAAATTAGTTTTCTTCTTAAACCAATAATTTATAGGTTGTCTTCTTAAACCAATAAACTTACTTATTTCATTGAATCATTTAATTACAAAACATAATGTTGCCTCAATTTTGCTGTTGAATGATTCAATATTTACTTTAAACTCAATGTGAAATAAAAACAGCTATTTCGATTCACTCAAACAAGTGGCAATTTGTGAATTTTTAAAAAAGCAGATTAAATAACACAGCAAAAATATAAAATTGTTGTTTTGGCAATTTACACAACCATCCCTCCAAACCTGGTTTCTTAAATTTTTCACTTTCCAAACAATATTGAATTGTTCTAAATGAGACAGTTAAAGCTAAGATAATAGCTTTGATTTTGTCAAAATGTATTGGAAATTCTCCACTCTTTCTTGGCTTTCAAGGAGAAAGGACTTAAGGGCGACTTGGGTTTACTAGTGGGTTTTTGTAGTACTGATGGAAGATGGGCATAGAGGATTGGAAGATGTCTAGAGAATTTTGAATTTAGATGTATAAGAAAGTGCATAGAGCCCACGTGTGGTGGCTCACGCCTGAAATCCCAGCACTTTGGGAAGCCAAGGCGGGAGGATCGCTTGAGGTCAGGAGTTCAAGACCACCCTGGCCAAAACGGCGAAACCCCGTCTCTACTAAAAATACAAAAAAATTAGTTGGGCGTGGTGGCATTTGCCTGTAGTCCCAGCTACTCTGGAGGCTGAGGCACGAGAATCACTCAAGCCAAGATCATGCCACTGCACTCCAGCCTAGTGACAAAGCAAGACTCCATCTCAAACAAAAAAAAAAAAAGAAGAAAAAAAAAAAGAAAAAAGAAAGTGCATAGACATTCAGAAGGGATAAAAAAATCTCTTAGAAGAAGAGTTTCAAGGGGCTTTTCATTTTGTATTTTGAGGGAAGAAGGAAAAGACCAGGAGAAATTGTAAGCAGGTGCCATGAGAAGTGGGACTTTTGGGTAAGAAATGAATTAAGAGATTTTTAGAGGAAGACTTTTTGTGGTATAATGCAATTTCTCCTTTGCTGCCTCCTATTGGGATGTTTAGTAAACACTCATCTTACTTTTCTAATCTCTTTGAAGTTATATATGTTCCTTTTCTTTGTGCCACTCTGCTAAGACCAGCATCAAGGTGGCCTGGTTTAATTAGGTTTAATTTCAGATTTCTCATCATATTAGTTTGCTAGAGTTGTGTAAACAAAATGTGGCAGACTGGGTGACTTAAACAGCAGAAATTGATTTTCTCACATTTCTGGAGGCTGGAAGTCCAAGATCAAGGTGCCTACAGGGTTGGGGTCCTTTGAGGCCCCTCTCTCTGGCATGTCAAATGACAACCTTCTTTCTGCCTCTTCACAAGGTTACACATGCACCCCTGGTGTCTCTGAGCCCTTATCTCCTTTTCTTATAAGGACACCAGTCAGATTAGTCTAGGGCTCAGCCTAACAGCCTCATTTCAACTCAGTTATCTCTTTCAAGGCCCTATCCCCAACTATAGTCATGTTTTGAGGTAATGGGGATTAGGGCTCCAACATATGAATTGTGGGGGAACATAATTCAGTCCATAACGTGGTCCTCAGGCTGGGCATGGTGGCTCAAGCCTGTAATCCCAGCACTTTGGGAGGCAGATCACCTGAGGTCAGGAGTTCAAGACCAGCCTGGCCAACATGGTGAAACCCCATCTCTATTAAAAATACAAAAATTAGCCACGCATGGTGGCAAATGCCTGTAATCCCAGCTACTTGGGAGGCTGAGGCAGGAGAATCACTTGAACCCAGGAGGTGGAGGTTGCAGTGAGCTGAGATCGCACCATTACACTCCAGCTTGGGCAACAGAGCAGGACTCCGTCCCCCACCAAAAAAAAAAAAAAAAGAAACATATAGTTCATAGAAATCTAGGGGATTTACTAACCAATTCAGGAACAGGGATTACTAGAGTTAGAAGAAATCTTGGAGAACATCTAATCCACTCTCACTGTGTCGCTAAGAAGTATAAAGCAGTAAAAAGTCATGAATTGCCCAAGTTTACCAGCTACCCTTCTGTTTCCCCCAGTGGGATTTTGAATACTTATTTTATTCTTCATAATTCAGCTCAGTCATTATTACTTTCTATAATTCCTTTTCTGACCAATTTGCTTAGTTTTTCTCTCTCCAAACATGTTTTTTTTAAAATCAAAATTTGAATATATTTACTTTTGTGTAGGTTTTTCACAACCTGAAGAATTTTGGATAAAGTCTTCAGGAATTTCTAGACAACCTAAGGCATGCACTAAAAAACCTCACTGAGCTTTCCACTTGGGGATCAGGTAGAAAAAAATGCTCCTTAGTGTCTATATTACTTATTTAGGGAGAATGCTTATCTCATATAGGAGGAACTACTGTCTGCTCTTTTATCTGAGGGAGGAAGTGACTTATTTAATCAGTGAGACTGGAAAAAGGAACTGAGTAGGAATAACTTAACTCTTTCCCTTTCCCTCTGGCTTACCTGCCCAAAAGTGTATTGGTTTCTGCCTCAGTTTTCCATGAGGCAAGCACACAAAGTCTACCTTGTAAATTATGGAATTGTTTCCTTCTTTCCTCACTCTTATGGTCGAATATGTGTTAGGCAGCACTTTGGAGGAACAGTGCCTGCTCTGCAGATGAAAATTCTCCCTCGGGAAAGTTGTCCCAAGGTTTAGATTTCAGGTGGAATATTAGAAAGCTCTTTTTAACCCTTTTCCCATTTAGAAAAAAGTGCAGCTCACTGCCAGCACTCATTTTATTTTTATATATATTTTATATATATATATATATATATATATATATATATAATTTTTTTTTTTTTTTAAGACAGGGTCTCACTCTATCGCCCAAGCTGGAGTGCAGTGGCACAATCTTGGCTCAGTGCAACCTCCGTCTCCTGGATTCAAGCGATTCTCCTGTCTCAGCCTCCTGAGTAGCTAGGACTACAGATGCCTGCCACCACGCCTGGCTAATTTTGTATTTTTAGTAGAGACAGGGTTTCACCATATTGGCCAGGCTGGTCTCGAACTCCTGACCTCAAGTGATCTGTCTGCCTTGTCCTACCAAAGTGCTGGGATTACAGGCATGAGTCACTGCACCCAGCCTCATTTGATTTTATATAAACACATTCTGTGAGGCTGAAGCCAATCTGACTGATTTTCAATGTGAAAACAAAATATAAAAACTGTTCTTGGGCCGGGCACAGTGGCGCATGCCTGTAATCCCAACACTTTGGGAGGCCGAGGCAGGCAGATCACGAGGTCAGGAGTTTGGGGCCAGCCTGGCCAACATGGTGAAACCTCATCTCTACTAAAAATACAAAAATTAGCCAGGTGTGGTGGCGAGCACCTATAATCCCAGCTACTCAGGAGGCTGAGGCAGGAGAATCGCTTGAACCCGGGAGGCGGAGGTTGCAGTGAGCCAAGATTGCGCCACTGCACTCTAGCCTGGGCAACAACAGCAAAACTCTGTCTCAAAAAAAAACAACCCCAAAACAAAAAACTGTTCTTGGAATTATTTCTAAACAGAACTAACATAAAAACTAACGAAAAAAATTCAATTCTGAATCGTCAGATTGTCTATTTTAGAAAAATGGGATTCATTAAATGAATCCGTGACCAACAACTGTTCTAGAACAATGTTAACATCATGCATAGGAATGCTACACTTTCTAGGATTTGACATTTTCAGCGATCGAGAATTACTATGTTTCGTAAATGGAAATACCACTACTAAAGCCAGAATGCTATAAATAGAATGATGTCTTTTGTTTCCAAGATTGATATACTAGAGCTATGTGAAAATAATAATAAGTGTGATATTTCATGGCAGAGTTATCTTGGGATAAACGAGAGCCACCGGAGAGTATTTTCAGGACAAATGGGAAATGGATTAGATATTTTTCTCAAACTCAGCCTTATCAGAAATGAAGTTATTATATTTTTTCTGTTCATTTTATTTTTACACAGTTTCATTTAAACACACTTTCTCAGGAATTTCTACAGATATTTAGCTTTCTTCATGTTCTCTTAGAGGAAAAGAAGCTATTTCAAGGCATCTGTGAAATCTATGAATACAATGGAACAGAACCTTATTGCATAGAAATTATGCTCATCGAAGGTAATATCTTCTTAAATTCTGGATTTCTTCCAGATTTCTACTCTGAAACATTTTGCTTTATTTCAGTGAAATTATAGTATTTTGGGTGACTTGTGAATCTTGACATTCTGGCAGGAATTTATCTTATCGAAGTGAAGAATTGTGTTAATCAAAGCAGCCAATAATAAGTAACCATAACAATGAATTTTCAAAGTAAGATTTATAATACACAGAGGTCATAGTTCAAATGCGACCAAAACATGTCCAAATTTGATTTTCAAATACATATTTACAAACATGTTTGTAGTAAATGTTTTGGATTTTAATGGTCAGTTGAAGAAAAGCATATACTGTATTTGCTTCTACTCCTGGGAACTTTTCTGGGACTAAGATAAAATATCAGTCAGTTTTAACAGTGTGAGCCAGCTAACATTATTGAAATTATTATTTTAATCTCTATTTCTTTAGTTACATTCTCATTTTCCCCCTGCACTCAGATGTGGGAAGAAATGTTTGATTAAATATACTCAAAGTCAGAACAATGTAAAAGGAAGCAAAATAAATTTCTATGTTTCTACTGAAAAAAGACATCAGACTCAAGAGGCATTATAATCCCCTATTAGGGTCAACACAAAGGAACAACATAATAAAAGGGACACATAATAAAACTGCTAAAGAAAACAGAAAGCCAGTAAGAAAGCCCTAAAAGCAGCCTGAGGATAATAAAACATATGACCCCCAAAGAAACAACAATAAGATTGACAGCTGACCTCAAAACAGAAACAATGAAAGCCAGAATTCAATGCAATGTTATCTTCCTAGAGACGAAAAAAAATTAACTGGAAACCTAGAATTCTACAGTCAGTAAAAATATCCTTTAAAATTATTATAAAATAAAGATATTTTTAGAGAGAACGTATTACCAGCACATATGTACTAAAAGAAAAAAGACTAATAAAATGAATACACCTCTGGCAAGGCAGATCAAGGAAAAGACGGAAGGAAGGAAGAGAGAAAAAGAGGTAAGGAGAAGGTACAACCAGGATCAAGAATAAAAAGGGAACATCACCGTAGATCTTACGGTTATTAAAAAATATGTTGACAGACCTTATGGACAGCTTTTTTTGCAATAAATTGGAAAAGTATGTAAATACCTCAAAAAAGATAGCTTACCCAAACTGAAAGAATAAGTAGTAGAAAAAAAATAGTATTATGTATATCAACTACTTAGAATCTATCATTTAAAACCTTCCAACAGGCCAGGCATGGTGGCTCACGCCAGTAATCCCAGCACTTTGGGAGGCCGAGATTGGCGGGTCACGAGGTCGGGAGATCCAGACCATCCTGGCTAACATGGTGAAACCCCATCTCTACTAAAAATACAAAAAAATTAGCTGGGCGTGGTGGCAGCACCTGCGGTCCCAGCTACTTGGGAGGCTGAGGCAGGAGGATGGCATGAACCTGGGAGGTGGAGCTTGTAGTGAGCCAAGATCACGCCACTGCACTCCAGCCTGGGTGACAGAGTGAGACTCCATCTCAAATAAAAAAAAAAAAACAACTTCCAACATAGAAAAATATATACCATATGGTTTTACTAATAAATTATTCCAAACATTTAAGAAAAAGGCAATACCAATCTTAAACAAACTCTACCAGAGGACAAAAAAGGGAATGTTTTTCAAGTTTTTAAATGAGTTTGGTATAACTTTAATACAAAGTCTGACAAGTACATTAGAAGAAAAGACAATTGTAGGCCTATACTTTTCACGAACAGAGAAGCAAAAATCCAAAACAATATTACAGCAAATTTAGTCCAATTATATAAAGAAGGATAATGAATCTTGACCAAGTGAGGTTTATTCCTAGAATGCAAAATTAGCTTAAAATTTTAAAATCAGCCTATGTAATCCACTAAATTAACTAATAAAGAAAACATGATAATCTTAATACATACAGAAAAATCATTTGATAAAATTTCTGATTAAAGAAAATCTCAGTAAAATAGGAGTAGAATGGGACTTTCTTAATCTGGTTACAGGCATCTACAAAAAAAAAACCCTACAGGTAACATTAGACTTAGTGGTGAAATCATGACTGTTTTCTCCTTGTAGGGGGATTTCTCCACTAACATTATTTCTATCCAGCATTGTACTGGAGGTCATAGTCAATGCAATAAGGTCATAGTCAGTGCAATAAGGTATGTATAAGGCGTAAAACAAGAAAAGTATAAAGATCATAAAGAAGTAAATTGTCATCTTCATGTATTACATGGTTATATGTATAAAACAATCTAAAAGAATGTCACTGAGCACTCTTCATGCTATTCATCAAAGAGCATAAATGAATTTTTGATGAATTGCTCTTTGATGAATAGAGCAATTCATCAAAAATTCATTTTGTATAACAAAATTCATTTGTTATACAAATTATTGGACATAACATGTGAATTTAACAATTTTTTTTTTGAGATGAGATTTCATTGTCATTCAGGCTGGAGTGTAGTGGTGATATGGTTTGGCTGTGTCCCCACCCAAATCTCATCTTGAATTGTAGCTCCCATAATTCCCACGTGTTGTGGGAGGGACCTGGTGGGAGATAACTGAATAATGGGGGCAGTTTCCCCCATACTGTTCTCATTGTAGTAAATAAGTCTCACAAGATCTCACGGTTCTATAAGGGGAAACCCCTTTTGCTTGGCTCTCATTCTCTCTTGTCTGCCACCATGTAAGATGTACCTTTTGCCATGTTTGTGAGGCCTCCCCAGCCATGTGGAACTGTGAGTCTATTAAACCTTTTTTTCTTTACAAATTACCCAGTCTCAGGTATGTCTTTATCCGCATTGTAAAATGGACTAATACAAGTGGTGTGATCACAGCTCACTGAAGCCTTGACCCCCCCGAGCTCAAGCGATCCTCCCACCTCAGCCTCTTGAGTAGCTGGGACTACAGGCACCCGATGCCATGCCCAGCTAAATTTTTTTTTTTATTTTTTGTAGAGACAGGGTTCCGCTATGCTGGTCAAGCTGGTTTTGAACTCCTGGGCTCAAGCTATCCTCCTACCTCAGCCTCCCAAAGTGTTAGGATTACAGGCCTGAACCACAGCACCTGACCCTAACGATTATTTAACATATAAATTTAACATGTAATTTACAACTCATAACTAATGAGTGACTTATTTATTAAATATAGAAAAAACTCCTACAAATCAATAACAAAAATATGCATATATACACACAACCCGATAGAAAAAATGGGCTTGAGTAGGCACCTCAAACAAGAGCACGTCTACTAGGTCAGTGAAAATATCAATATGTGTTCATCTCATTAACCATCTCATTTTTAACCAGGTTAAAAAAATAAAACCACAGTGTGGTTTGACTGTATAGCTACCGGAATGGTCAAAATTAAAATGACAAATATGATATAATTTATCAAATGTTGGCAAAAGCATAAAGCAATTGTATCCCTTGTATGCTGTTGGTGGGATTGGAAATTCCGACAATCCCTTAGGCAAACCATCAGTATTCTCTGAAGCTGAACATGTGCATTCTCTGTGACTAGGTGACTGTGACCTGGTTTTTCCTGGACAGTTTTGATTTATGCATACTTTCTCAAAATGCTGTTCAGTTCAGTATTTGTCCTGGACTTCTTCATTTTTAAATAAAATTTTGTCATTAATGGTTGCATTAAAATAATCCAGGATAGGTTTGGTGGACTTTGAGTTGATTCTTCTAACTTTAACCGTGATCTTGTTTAGTAGCATGGAACACACATGCTGTTTACATAGAGTTGGTACTTAACACATTGTTTTCTCTTAAAGGCAATCAGAGATAACATGTCTTTCTTTCCCTATCTCTCTGCTGATGCCGCATAACTAAAATTTCTCTTTGATGAATAGCATGAAGAGCGCTCACTGACAAAAAAAGAAAAAAAAAATTCTAGGGCACAGAAGTGTAGGAATAACTTTCTTCGTCCAGCCTTGAATTATAGTGAAAGAAGTTCTTGAAATGCTGCCCCTGCTGGCCATTTGATATAACAACAGTCAACTGTGCCATAGCCCTTAGGTGTTAGCCTGAAAGAAACTGGAAGTCATTAAACTGCCAGTTGGCACAGACAGTAGGAAAGCTGAGAAACTAGAGGTTAGATGTACTTGAAATATGAGCAGAAAGTAGAGGCTGAGCCATCCTATTAAATAAATGAAGAGTAGTCGAAATGATTTTGCTATGGTGACTTTGTTATGTATTACACAATGTAAATCTACAACTGTTCATTTATTTATGTCATTATTTGGTAATACTTTTTTATTCCACAATAAATTCTCTTGGAAGCAATGAGCTCAAATGAGTGGAAATGCATATTTAATAAAAAATTAAGTACTATGTTTCAGTTTCTGAAGGAAGTTGATGATGAATGTATTACAGTGGGTCCTGAAATAAGGCCATTTTGTTCAACATCATCGTAACATTGATGAGGAAACAAACTGGACTCCCAGCTGGGGCCATTGTCTGTGTAGAGTTTGCATGTTATCCCTATGTTTGTGTGGGTCTTCTCTAGATATTCTGATTTCCTCCCACATCCCAAAGACGTGCACAATGGGGTCATTGGCTTGTCTATATGGTCCCAGTCCGAGTGAGTGTAGGTATTTGTTTGAGTCTGTCCTGAGACAGGTTGCCATCTTGCCCAGCAGTAGTTTCCACCTTGCATCCTGAGCTGCTGGGATAAGCTCGTACCACCTGTGACCCTAACCTGGAATACTGGAGTAAATAATCATCCTGCTTGGTTTTATTAATCTTTCTCAAATGTATGTATAGCTCACACTTATTTCAATGTTTAATATTAGCATTTTGGGGTCTTTGTTTAGAAGTTTGGTGATGTTTTTGTAACCAGAAATATGTCATAGGAACTTAACTCTTGTTCATATCAATTAGCCTATGGTCAAACTGGTTTCATTCCATGTTGTTTTGCTTAAAGTTGCTGTGTCCAAGAACTTATTGATGATGTTAAGTGATGATTTACTGTATTTTCACAACATATTTGTTGACTTCAACTATCCATCACAGGGCATAGTGGTATCACTGATCACACAACAACCTGAAGAAACAAATGGTCTGAAGAACTATTCTGTATATTAATATATTGAAGTGGTAGCCATCTTAGGAAGGACAGACACAAAAAGTCACAAAAGGGCAGTTTACATGGCACTCACAAAGCATGACTTTTCATGAAGATCAAATGTCCATTGCAAATTAGTTTTACTACCTTTGTCCTGGATGGAGTGCAGTGGCACTATCATGGTTCACTGCAGCCTCAACCTCCCCAACCTCCTTGGGCTCAGGTGATCCTCCCACCTCAGCCTCCCCAGTAGCTGAGACTACAGGCATGCACTACTATTACCGACTAATTTTCCTATTTTTTGTAGAGACAGGGTCTCACGGTGTTGTCCAGGCTGCTCTCAAACTCCTGGTCTCAAGTCATCTGTCCACTTTAGCCTCCCCAAATGCTGAGATTACAGGTGTAAGCCACCGTACCTGGCCTTTACCCATTTTTAAACTTCAAATGTTCTTATGCAAGCACAAAAAGGGAAGTGATAGCTGTCAGGGAGTTGGCTTCATTAGCAGAACAGGAACTTTGCAAACAGTTAAATGATGCTTGTTTTATAGCAATGTCATCAGTATCTCAAACAGAGAATGATTTTAATAATGGCTGAATTTTATCTCTAATTCACAGAATCAAAGTAAAGCTTTTAGAATTCATTCTATCAAAGGGAAATGATATGATATGATGATTAATGCTATTATAAATTCCTTCAAAATATTCAGCATCAAAGGTAGTATTTTCATAGTGATGACAGATACGAATTTTGATTGCATTGGGGTGAAAACAATATTCTTATTAAGAAACCTATAGAGTAAAAATGTAGCTGGAATTGTTTGCAGTGTACACATGGTTTGTTAATGTGTCAAAAATGTGCTATTCTTTTGTGCATGAAAGGAAACTATTGAGAGTGAAAAGACAAGCAACAGAATGGGTGAAAATATTTGTTAAGTCATACATCTGAAAAAGGATTAATATCCAGAAGATATAAATAACTCCTATAACTCAAGAACAACAACTAAATAACCCAATTCAAAAATGTGCAAAGGACTTGGGTAGGCATTTCTTCAAAGAAGATATCCAAACGACCATTAAGCACATCAAACATCAGTAGTTATCAGGGAAATCTAAATAACAGCCACAGTGAAGTGCCATTTAACACTCATTAGTATGGCTTTTTTTTATTATTATACCTTAAGTTCTGGGGTACACGTGCAGAACGTGCAGTTTTGTTACATAGGTATACACGTGCCATGGTGGTTTGCTGCATCCATCAACCCATCATCTACATTAGGTATTTCTCCTAATGCTATCCCTCCACTAGCCCCCCACTCCCCAACATGCCCTGGTGTGTGATATTCCCCTCCCAGTGTCCATGTGTTCTCATTGTTTGGCTCTCACTTATGAGTGAAAACATGCAGTGTTTGGTTTTCTGTTCTTGCGTTAGTTTGCTGAGAATGATGGTTTCCAGTTTCATCCATGTCCCTGCAAAGGACATGAGCGCCTCCTTTTTTATGGCTGCATAGTATTCCATGGCATATATGTGCCACATTTTCTTTATCCAGTCTACTATTGATGGGCATTTGGGTTGGTTCCAAGTCTTTGCTCTTGTGAATAGTAGTATGGCTATTACTTTTAAAATGGAAAAGAATAAGTGTTAGCAAGGATGTGGAGAGATTAAAACCCTCATACACTGCTGGTGGGACTGTAAAACGGTACAGCTACTGTGGAAACCAGTATGTGGGTTCCTCAAAAAGTTAAACTTTTTGTTTAACTTTAAACAAAAGTTAAACATTACCCTATGATCCAGCCATTCTACTTCTAAGTATATATCCCCAAAAATTGAAAGCGGGAACTTAAACAGATACTTGTGTACAAATGTTCATAGTTGCTTATTTACAACTGCCAAAACATGGAAACAATATGATGTCCTTCGACAGATGAATTGGTAAACACAATGTGGTCTATCCATACGATGGAATATTATTGTCTTCAAAAGGAATGAAATTCAGATACATGCTACGAATTGGATGAATCTTGAAAACATTGTGTTAAGTGAAAAAGCTGGATACAAAAAACACCAAATCTTGTTAGCCCACGTTTATGAGGTATCTACAACAGGCAAAATTATAACCAATAGAATAGAGGTTACCAGGCACTGGTTGGAGGGGGAAACAGAGTTAGTGTTTAATGGGTACAGAATTTCTGTTTGGGAGGGTGACAAGTTCTGGAAGTAGATAGTAGTGATGGTTGAACAACACTATGAATGTACTTAACACCACTGAATTGGTATGGTTAAAATGGTAATTTTTTTGCTACGTATATTTTACTACAATAAAGAAATGGTTTTCTACCAATCTAAACGGAAGATAAACTTGTCAAAATTTTACAGACATACGCATGATCTTTCTCTATTTGCTGTCCATCATGTTCAAGTTTTAGAAATGTTTGTGCATTTGAATAATTACTTTGTTAATGAACCTAAACTGTCCTGCAACACTATTAGACATTTTGGAAGATAATCTCTGAATTTTTGTTGCATTCTGTTCAGAATCTGTTGGAAATCTTAATGAAAAGGTTCAAAAATTGGTCACCAAAACCTGGAGCTTTTAAAAGCTTAGCAAATTGCAATTATTGAAAATCAGGCTCATTCCTGTAGCTCCAGCTACTTGGAAGGCTCAGGTGGAAGGATGGCTTGATCCCAGGAGTCCAGCCTGGGCAACATAGTGAGACCCTGCTATTGAAAAAAGAAAAAAAAATCAAGCTTGTACCCAGAAAGGCACTGAAATTCATCCCTGTAAAAACAGTGGGAGGGAGTGGAATTGAACAAATTCAAATGTTGAATAAGACTTAACTTTGAAATTCTAAAATATTACTTTGGATACATTGACATGTTTGACAGAATTTTCTATTTTAACTGGATATGTTTATATTTTATATCAGAAATGAATGGAATTGGCCAGGCATGTTGGCTCATGCCTATAATCCCAGCACTGTGGGAGGCCAAGGTGGGTGGATCGCTTGATTCTGGGAGTTTGAGATCAGCCTGAACAACATGGTGAAACCCCGTCTCTACTAAATATACAAAAATTAGTCGGGTGTGGTGGCACACGCTTGTGGTTCCAACTACACAGGAGACTGAGGTGGAAAGATCGCTTGAGCCCAGGAGGCAGAGGTTGCAATAAGCTGAGATCACGACTGCACACTCCAGCCCGGATGAGAGTGTAAGACCCTGTCAAGAAAAGCGGGGGAAGGGCAGAAGGAAAAAAAGGAAGGAAGGAATGGGAATTGAGAAGGCCTATAATTTTGTTGCAAATATATATGGCAAAATAAAAATTATAAATAGAGACAACTTATCTTCTGAGTTTTGCTTATAAAAGTATTTGTTGAGGAAAAGTACTCTGAACAGAGAAAAAAGAATCTGTAGGAAATACTGGGCATAAATATTTGTACGTTTCAATACGACAAAGACTAAAATTGAGATTATCCATCATTTCATAGATGTTGTTCTCAGTTTACAAGATACTGCAGCACCCACAGAGAGAGCATTTTCTGAATTAAAAATACATTCGATGGAGAAGAGTCAGTTGAAGGCATCAACAAGCAAATTAGTAAGCATAAGATGCAACTTTGATAAAATTTTGCGAGTAATTTTACAAAAAATATTAATAAAACCATATTAAAAATATATATATATCTTCAGAAAAAAATACTAGATGTGGCTAAAACTAATTTTAATATGTGAATGTGTATTAAGAAGAATCATGGAGGTGGCAGTGAGCCAAGATCATGCTACTATACTCCAGAATGGGTGACAGAGCAAGACTCTGTCTTAAAAAAAAAAGAGTCGTTTTTTTAATCAGATTTTCAACATAAATAGTTTTTTAAATTTTTCTTTAATCTACATGGATTTAGGCTGTTTTAGTACTTTAGAAGGGATTTTAATTTTGAAAACTAGTTTTGAATCAAAATCTTTTCATAGGTCTACCGATGTATTAAATCAATTTGATGGCCAAAAAATAAATGTTAATTATTTTATAAATCATCTCTTTCTCTATTTTTCTTTTTGACAGAGTTTTGCTCTGTCTCCCAGGCTGGAGTGCAGTGGTGTGATCTCGGCTCACTGCAACCTTCACCACCCGGGTTCAAGCGATTCTCCTGCCTCAGCCTCCCGAGTAGCTGGGACTACAGGCCGCCCGCCACCATCCCCGGATAGTTTTTGTAGTTTTAGTAGAGATGGGCTTTCACCATATTGGCCAGGATGGTCTTGAACTCCTGACCTTGTGATCTGCCCGCCTCGGCCTCCCAAAGCACCCTTTACTTTCAAGAGTGTCCCAGTTTGGCTGACTTAAATATATGCTCACTTTAACCATGACCCAGCAATTCTATTTTAGCTGGGTATAGGCCCAGCTAAAATGACCACACGCAAGCAACATAAGACGTGCCTAAGAATGTTCATAGGAGATTATTTCTAATAGCTCTAAACTGAAAACAAGCAAAAAATCATCAAAAAAGACAATGGGTAAGGAGATTATGGTCTCACCTGTGGCTGCACATTAGAATCAGCTGGCAGGCTTCCTCCCTCAGCCTTGGAGACACACTGCTAACACTACACTTCGGAAGTTACTGTGTCCGGCATTAGTGGGTTCTTGGTCTCACTGACTTTAAGAATGAAGCCGCGGAGCCTCGCGGTGAGTGTTACAGTTCTTAAAGGCGGCGTGTACGGAGTTTGTTCCTTCTGATGTTCGGATGTGTTCGGAGTTTCTTCCTTCTGGTGGGGTTCATGGTCTCGCTGGCTCAGGAGTGAAGCTGCAGACCTTCGCAGTGAGTGTTACAGCTCTTAAGGCGGCGCGTCTGGACTTGTTCGTTCCTCCCGGTGGGTTCGTGGTCTTGCTGGCTTCAGGAGTGAAACTGCAGACCTTCCCGGTGAGCGTGACAGCTCATAAAGGCAGTGTGGACCCAAAGAGTGAGCAGCAGCAAGATTTACTACAAAGAGCGAAAGAACAAAGCTACCACAGTGTGGAAGGGGACCCGAGCGGGTTGCCATTACTGTCTGGGGCAGCCTGCTTTTATTCTCTTTTCTGGCCCCACTCACATCCTGCTGATTGGTCCATTTTACAGAGAGCCGATTGGTCCATTTTACAGACAGCCGAGTGGTCTGTTTTGACAGGGTGCTGATTAGTGCGTTTACAATCCCTGAGCTAGACACAAAGGTTCTCCACGTCCCCACTAGATTAGCTAGATACAAAGTGTGGACACAAAGGTTCTCCAAGTCCCCACCAGAGTAGTTAGATACAGAGTGCCGATTGGTGCATTCACAAACCCTGAGCTAGACACAGGGTGCTGATTGGTGTGTTTACAAACCTTGAGCTAGATACAGAGTGCCAATTGGTGTATGTATAATCCCTTAGCTAGACATAAAGGTTCTCCAAGTCCCCACCAGACTCAGGAGCCCAGCTGGCTTCACCCAGTGGATCCCTCACCGAGGGCGCAGGTGGAGCTGCCTGCCAGTCCCCACCCTGCGCCCGCACTCCTCAGCCCTTGGGTGGTCGAGGGGATGGGGCACCGTGGAGCAGGGGGCGTGCTCATCAGGGAGGCTCGGGTGGCGCAAGAGCCCACGGTGGGGGCGGGGGGAAGAGGGGGTAAGCTCAGGCATGGCGGGCTGCATGTCCTGAGCCCTGCCCTGCTGGGAGGCAGCTAAGGCCCGGCGAGAAGTCGAGCACAGCAGCTGCTGGCCCAGGTGCTAAGACCCTCACTGCCCGGGGTTGGCGGGGCTGGCGGGCGGGCCGGCCGCTCCAAGTGCGGGGCCCACCGAGCCCACGCCCACCCGGAACTCGTGCTGGCCTGCAAGCACTACGTGCAGCCCCGGTTCCCGCGGGCGCCTCTCCCTCCACACCTCCCCGCAAGCTGAGGGAGCCGGCTCTGCCCTTGGCCAGCCCAGAAACGGGCTCCCACAGTGCAGCGGCGGGCTGAAGGGCTCCTCAAGCGCGGCCAGAGTGGGCGCCAAGGCCGAGGAGGCGCCCAGAGCGAGCGAGGGCTGTGAGGGCTGCCAGCATGCTGTCACCTCTCATTACTAGAACCCTGGAGCCCGCGCCTCTCCTCCTCAGTATCCTCTTCAGCAAAACCGCGCAGAGTGAAGCCAGACACAGACTTGCCCTGTCAATCATTTCTGTGGTTTCCCTTCTCTTCGCTGGTCCTTTTCGGATCCTGCTACTAGCGGTGCAGTTTTGCAATGAGACACATGGGCCAGGTCAGATTGCGCCTCAGCTCTTTGAGGGCTGGGAATAAGCTTTTATCATTCTAAGGCCCTTATTCTTTAGGAAGGTTTAGGGCAGACTTGCAAGGAATAACTTAAATTTTCCTCAAATGAGTGCAATTATTTCTCTTTGCGACTTTGAACCCTGCTGGCTCCTTCCCTCACAGATATTAGTAACAAAATCAGCAGCACCGCGTCCTTTTGTACCCTCCCCTAACAGAGCGGGAGGAAATATTTCCAATTCCCGTTTAGGCCCAGCAAGGGAGGGACCGCTGGGATTTTTTGTTTGTTTGTTTAAACAAACTACTAATCTTTTGCCAACTACTATAATTTTACTCAGAGAAAGATACTTTTAAAACATCCTTTGTCCTTCAACACAGACAGACCTTAAGAAGGTCTGGTGCTGCTTTCCCAGTCTTCATTTACCAAGGAACATTTTTGTTTATGTAATTCGCATTGTATAATTCGAAAACATCTTAGTGATTATTTAGTAGGCTAGTGCAAAAGTAATTGCAGTTTTTGCCTTTGAAAATGATGACAAAAACCGCAATCACTTCTGCACCAACCATATAATCCTTTTCGCAGATGGAAAAATTAACGTTTGGAAATGCAAAGTGATCTGCTGTTTCAGTACCCATTCCACTGTTAAGTTAGAACCAAGCAGTGTGCCCGAGCACTTGCAAAGATATTCTGGAGCCAATCAGTGCCATGGTCGGTGACGCCATGAGGAAATTGACATCTGTGGGAAACAGATGTCATTCCTGCATCTGTGGGAGTAGTGACGCCATGTTGAAATTGACAATGGTTAGGCTATTCACACCACAGAAACAGACAAATGCTACAAACTCGGGTTCTCTCTCCCTGAAAGCGGCTTGCTAAGCATCCACACCATTTTGAAGTAAAGACATTTTAAGAGTGCCTCTCTGAGTCAAATTATAATAGTGTGGCAGTTTGTAAAAGTTTAGTAGTTTGTTAAAAAAAAAAAAAAACTCATGAATTGAAATACAGCTTTTACATTATTGCTATGTTACACGTTCCACTTTAATATTTTAATTAGTGTTAAGGAATAAAGTAAATAAGTTAATTATAAAAGTTCTTTCGAGGCTTATATTGTGCTTATGTTTTATGCTTTACTTCAGCCTACTTTTTCCAGACTTCAGGACATTTCCAAGTTTCTGTGTAGAATTAGTTAAGGTTCAGTAGATGGCGCTACTACACTGTTTTTAGTCATTTCAGAATTGTTGCTTTCTGGGATACTAATGGGAAACTTAACAGACACGGAACAGGAGTGGGGAGGGAAACCCAGTCTCTTAACAGTTCTAGGCTGGTTACAACTAGAACTCGAAGTCTCAGTTTTTTTCCAACTCTAACATTCTGTGCCTGTAGTATAGAGATACATTGTGAAAGCATCTGTCGATGGACATTTACGTTTGACATCTGTCATCTGAGCATCTGAAGGTGCTCTGCCAATATATTCTCTCCAGGTCTTGTAGTTTAGATGGGTAGATGAATCCTCCCACAAATCCTCCACTGCTCTTTTTACACACAAAATAATAAAGTCCAGAGAGGTCCTGTTTCTCTGCAAATTGAGTTTTTACACCCGGAAAGCTGCCTTTCGATGAAAAACAACAACAATTGATGTTATAAGAAAGATAAACTCTTTTTGATGAGCGAGCATGTAACAAGCTGACTGGCTGCTGTCTCTTTCTTGCTACTCCTTGGCCCATCACTGAAGCTGGCTAGTAGTCATCATCTGGTTCATTTTTTTTTCTCTTATTTTGTTATGAAATATTTGAGGAGTACAAAATAGGGTAGAAAAAACATAACAAATATATATGCACTTACCATTGAGCTTAAGAAAGAAAAAATGGTGCATATATTGTAACACCCCGTGGATTAGTATCATGTACATTCCCTGTCCTTCCTCCCTAGTAGAGTTTGCTTTTTTCCATTTGTGTCTTTGTTATCTATCATACTTAATTTGTCTTTTTTGCAACTACTTTTCTTCATTCAACACTGTGTTTTGGGAAATTATCCATGTTAATACTTATTTTATTCATGTTTATATTTGCACAGTATTCCACTGAGTGAGCGTTTTGCACTTCGTTTAAGCTATTCTTCCATTGATATATATTTATATTGCATCCAATTTTCCATTATTACATACAACATGCATTCTTGTTTATGTAAGATATTCCTGTAAACCTATATACTTTATGTACCCTAAATATCTCATAATAACAAAACATAAAAATAATATTTATAGTCCTCGCAGACAGTTTATCATCACGTTGCCTCATTAAATGTAGTTTGCGTTATTTTTGTTGTTGTTTTTGTTTGTTTGTTTGTTTTTGAGATAGGGTCTCCCTCTGTCACCCAGGCTGGAGTGCAGTGGTGCAATGTTGTCTAACTGCAATCTCTGCCTCCCGAGTTCAAGCGATTCTCCCACCTCAGCCTCCTGAGTAGCTGGGATTACAGGTGCCTGCTACCATGCCCACAGCCCGGCTATTTTTTGTATTTTTAGTAGAGATGGGGTTTCACCACATTGGCCAGGCTGGTGTCGAACTCCTGACCTCAGTTGATCCACCTGCCTCAGCCTCCCAAAGTGCTGGGATTACAGGTGTGAGCCACCGCCCCTGGCCTGTAGCTTGTGTTCTTTCTTTCTTTCTTTCTTTCTTTCTTTCTTTCTTTCTTTCTTTCTTTCTTTCTTTCTTTCTTTTTTTTTTTTGAGGCGGAGTCTCGCTCTGTTGCCCAGGCTGGAGTGCAGTGGCGCCATCTCGGCTCACTGCAAGCTCCGCCTCCCGGGTTGGCGCCATTCTCCTGCCTCAGCCTCCCGAGTAGCTGGGACTACAGGCGCCCGTCACCACACCCGGCTAATTTTTTTGTATTTTTAGTAGAGACGGGGTTTCACTGTGTTATCCAGGATGTTCTCGATCTCCTGACCTCGTGATCCACCCACCTTGGCCTCCCAAAGTGCTGGGATTACAGGCGTGAGCCACCGCACCCGGCCGCTTGTGTTATTTCTTATAGGAATCAATTATTTTAAAATATTAGAAGGCAATAGACTGGAAGCTTAAAAAGCCATTTGATGGTAAGTCAGCCTCTTAGAGCTTCAGTCTTCTAAAACCCTGTAAGTCGGGGCCAGGCGCGGTGGCTCACGCCTGTACTTCCAACACTTTGGGAGGTCCAGGAAGGTGGATCACCTGAGGTCAGGAGTTTGAGATCAGCCTGGCCAACATGGTAAAACCCCTTCTCTGCTAAAAATACAAAAATTAGCCAGGGGTGGTGGTGCACATCTGTCATCCCAGCTACTCGAGAGGCTGAAGCAGGAGAATTGCTTGAACTCAGGAGGTGGAGTTTGCAGTGAGTCAAGATCGTGCCACTGCACTCCAGTCTGGCTGACACAGCGAGACTCTGTTTCAATAAATACATAAGTAATAAATAAATAAGACTTAGAAGTGGAATGGCAGCATTACGCATTCACATATTCTACTTCAAAATGCCAAATAGCTCTTTGAAGTAGTGGCAACAACCTCCACTCCTACTCCTACCTGTGGTGTTTGAGAGCTGCAGGTGTTCATCATCCTCCCCAAACCCCTGCTTTTAAACATTTTGATATTGAAAATTTTGAATATATACAAAAATAGAGAGATTAATGAACCTTTAAGGTCCTGTCATTCGATTTTAATAGTTACTAATTCACAGCCAATCTTGAATCATATATACCGATCACACTCCTGCAGGTTATTTGAAGCAAATTTCAGTTCCAGGATAACACTCTGAAAGATAAGAACTCTTTATTTTTTATTTTTATTTTTTGAGACAAGGTTTCACTCTGTCACCCAGGCTGCTGTGCAGTGGTGTGATCACACCTCACTGCAACCTCAACCTCTCAGGCTCCAGCGATCCTCCCACTTCAGCCTCCTGAGTAGTTGCGGCTATAGGCACGTGCCACCATACCCAGCTAATTTTTTAATTTTTTGTGGAGATAGGGTCTCACTACGTTGCTCAGGTTGGTCTGAAACTCCTGAGCTCAAATGATCCTCCCTCAGCCTCCCAAAAGTGGTGGGATTATAGGCATGAGCTACTGCACCCAGCGAGGACTCCTTATTTTAAACATAACCAAAACACCATGATTACACTGAAAAAATAATCATCAATCTTTCCTTGTTGAAATAAAATAACCAGCCACGGTTCAAATTTCACAACTGTCTCATAACATTTTATGGTTGGCTTGACTCACATCCAAAATAAGATCCATAATTCACAATTGTTGATATGTTTCTTCAATATATTTCAATTGGTGGGTTCCCTCCCCATCTCTCTTTTTTTTTGGTTGGTATTTATTTATTGAAAAATAAAAACAGGATTGTTTGTTCTATAGAGCGGAGGTCCCAAACCCCAGGCCACAGACTGGTACTAGTCTGTGGCCTGTTAAGAATTGGGCTGGCACAGCAGGAGGTGAGTGGCGGGGGAGTGAGCAAAGCCTCGTCTGTATTTACAGCTGCTCCCCATTGCTCACATTACTGCCTGAACTCTGCCTCCTGTCAGATCAGTGTGGCATTAGATCTAATAGGAGCGGGAACCCTGTTGTCAACTGTGTGTGTGATGCATCTACGTTGCGTGCTCCTTATGAGAATCTAATGCTTGCTGATCTGTCACTGTCTCCCGTCACCCCAAAATGGGACCATCTAGTTGTAGGAAAACAAGCTCAGGGCTCCCATTGATTCTACATTATGGTGAGTTTTATAATTATTTCACCATCACCTGAGGTCAGGAGTTCAAGACCAGCCTGGCCAATATAGTGAAACCCCATCTCTACTAAAAATACAAAAATTAGCCTGGCGTTCTGGTGCGGGCCTGTAATCCCAGCTACTCGGGAGGCTGAGGCAGGAGAATTGCTTGAACCCAGAAGGCGGAGGTTGCAGTGAACCGAGATGACGCCACTGCCTTCCAGCCTGGGCAACAGAGCGAGACTCCGTCTCAAAAAAAGAAAAAAAAATTTATTACATATTACAGTGTAATAATAGAAATAAAGGGCACAATAAATGTAATGCACTTGACTCGTCCCAAAACCATTCCTCCCAGCCCCGCTCCAACCGCCCACCGGTCTGTGGAAAAATTGTCTTCCATGAAACTGGTCTCTGGTGCCAAAAAGGTTGGGGACCGCTGCTGCAGAGGTTCTCACAGCATGGATCTTAGTGAGTACATGGTGTGGAACGTGCTCCTCTCTCTCTGTGTGTTCTGAAAACTGGTGTCAGATTTCGATCAGATTTATGTTCACTTTTTTTTTGATCCCATAGTTTGCAAGTGCTCTTGTACCTCCTTTCAGAACGTCTTTCCAGGCAAGGAATTTGGAATTCCCTGCAAAGACAAAGGTCATGTTTTCAAACAATGAGAGGCAACATTCCCAGTTATACATATACATGTTCTACATAATTTTTCACTTCTTTCTTTTCCTACATTTGATGACAATCTTGGGAAGTGGGGGGAGTTGTCAGATTGAAACATTTACAGCATCAAAATAATAATTTCTAAGCCAAAGCCAACTTCCGGTGCGCTCTGGATCCTGCTCCTTCTCCAATGGTAATCTAATTTTACATTTGATTCCATCCAGTACATACGGGATTGGAGTCCAGGAAACTGAAAAATTATCTTTTGTATTATCTTTTATCGTTCTCTTTAATTAACAAAAAATAAACCAGACATCCTTCCAAGTTTCCAGGCTATTTGGCTGGGTTAAGAGAAGGCAGAATAAATACAGTGAAAGCTAGTTGCTCAAAAAAACAAGAAACAAAACTCAAACCCAGAAAGAAGTGATATAGTATTTTCTCACTCCATTCTTGGTTAAAATTCAGTCTCAGTGAACAATTTGTTACAAAAAAAATTGAAGTCTGTAATATTGTTGAAGTTTATCTCATTTTTTTCTTTAAATTTATCTATCTCCCTTTTTTCTTTAAATTTCTCCCTTAAATTCTGGATTGAGAATTGACAATTGATTTGAGAAATGGAAGAAACATAAAGGAGAAAAGGGAGCCTTCTGGTTTAATGTGACGTAAAGTTCATAAAACTGGAATGAAACCGTGCTTTTCATGCTTGGTTTAGGTGCCTAAGACATTTCAAATGATCGCTGCAAATATACATAGAATAGGGGGAAATTTCTCTATTCTTTCCTAAGCCTTGGGTTGGTTTCTGGGGAATATTAACACACACAGACTACAGACTCCCTTTACAAAGCTGGGCATTTTCACACATGCAAATACAGTTTTGGGGGCTGGTGAGCATTATTTGAGTGGTTGCTTGGTATCGTTTTTTAAAAAAATAATCATTTTCAATTATCTTTATTTATCTGTTTTATTTTTTTAGAGACAGGGCCTTCCTCTGTCTCCCAGGCCAGAGTCCAGTGATGCAATCATAGTTCACCACAGCCTCCAACTCCTGGACTCAAGTGATCCTCCTGCCTCAGCCTCCCGAGTAGCTGGGACTACAGGCACGCACCAAGCCAGGCTCTTCTTGTTTAAATTCAGTTCAGTGAAATATTTTTAAAAAACAGAATCTAAATATTTAACAGCAAATAATGGGATAACATTTATTAAAATTGTTTTTAACTTTGAGACCAATAAGCATATACACAAACATATAAAGAAAGTATTTTGCAGGATGGATGGCAATATTAACTTTCTTTATGACTCATTGTTGAGCTTTCCAAAGTTATGTTAGCTAAATTATTGAAGGGTTTCATTGATAGAAATTATGAAACCATCCTTGAATACAGACAGTTCACTAGCAGGCAAGCAATCTATATTTCACACAGCTGGAAGATGTGAGGAGATAAGGAGTAAAGGCTGTGGTGTGTTTATCACCGCTGATCAGCACACAGACTTCAGATATAAGAATGTGTTAAAACAATTTTTCCCCCAGGTTTTTCAATTATATGCTTTAAGACTGACATTATCAGCGGGATCACCTTTTAGAATGGAGATGAGCAACTTAACACATACAATACTATTAATAATTCTTCAGTTTTGTCCGTCAGCCACCAGAGGGCAGTATTTTCTCTCTTTCTCTTTCTCCCTCTCCCTCCCCCGTCTTTCTTTCTCTCCCTGTCTCTCTTCTTTTTCTCTCCATTTCCTTCCTTCCCCCTTCTCTTTCTCTCTCTCTTCTCTCTCTCCATTTCCCTCCTTTCTTCCCTCTCTCTCTGCGTCTCTTTCTCTTCTTTCTCTTCCTCCATTTCCCTTTCTATCGCGCACGCTTTCTCTCTCCACCTATTTCTCCCTCTTTCCCTGTCTCTCTCCCCCATCCTTCTCTTCTCCATCCATCTCTTTCTCTCCTCATCTCACACACACACACACACACACACACACACACACACACACACACACACACACACACACACTGCATACTTCATGGAGATAACTTATCCCATGGGGGACTGACCTAGTTCTGCCTGTTCCCAGCGCCCCTCCCTCACTTTCTTGCACCATGTGCTCTGGTCCGGGCTGTCCTCAGAGCATTAACTCTGGTCTCCTGGATTCTAATCTTCCAGGGTGCTGCCAGGAGTGGTATTTTGACCACATATCTTTCCTGTTTAAGATCCTTCAAGGACAGCGTCTCTCTGGGATTCAGGGACATTTGGACACGTCTCTGTCTTAGCCACTTACCCCATGGAACTGTCATGTTTGATTTATGTGCCCATCTTCCACACTGGCATAGGAACTCCGCTAGGATGGAGACCTGGCAGCAGATATTGTTTTCGGTAGCCTCGATTCCTAGCAGGATGCCAGACACATAGCACGCTGTGGCCTCAGTGATTAACCAGTCATAGTTGAGGAACTCTATATATTGACACTGTTGCATTTTGTCAAATATGTATGCATTGACTCACCCTCTCTGCCAGCCTCCGATTCACACCAAAGGAAGCTAAGGAGGGGTTTGAATCCTTGCATCAACTGGGGCTTCCCTTTGTTATATCCACTTAAAGAGGGCTCAAGGGTTAACCATTGCTTTAAACATACATTTATAGATTTTAAAAATTAGGCCAAATGCGGTGGTTCACACCTGTGATGCCAGCACCTTGGGAGGCCAAGGTGAGAGGATCACTTGATGCCAGGAGTTTGAGACCAGCCTGAGCAAAATAGTGAGACCCCCATCTCTAATAAAAACTTAAAAATTAGCTGAGCGTGGTGGTGCATACTGTAGTCCCAGCTACTAAGGAGGCTGAAACGGGAGGATCACTTGAGCCCAGGAGATCAAGGCTGCAGTGAGCTAAGATCATGCCACTGCATCCCAGCCTGAGCAACAGAGCAAGACCTTGTCTTTAAAAAAAAGAATAAAAAATAAAAATATATAATTAATAAAATATAAACATAAATAAAAATGGACCACCTTAGCAGAGATTAGTTGACAGCTGAGAGCAGGAAGGAGATCTGGGCTAGAGACTGGGAAGGTTGGGGTGTGCCTGGGAGAGGCTGGGGTTGGGGGCAGGAGGACAAAGTATCCCAAACAAGGTTTCCAGCGAAATCTTTAACGTTCACCAACAAGGCAGTGCTGGACTTGGTTTCACCACTAGCAGCCTCTCCTTGTCCATTTTTGACACATGTGCTCTGTTTTACTTTGAGCAAGAAAATTAAGATATATGGTTTGGCTTTAAAAGGCATAGTTCTGGGGCTGGGCACGGTGGCTCACACCTGTAATCCCAGCACTTTGGGAGGCCGAGGTGGGTGGATCACGAGGTCAGAAGTTCGAGACCAGCCTGAGCAACACGGTGAAACTCCATCTCTACAAAAATACAAAAATTAGCCGGGCATGATGGCACCCAGCTACTCAGGAGGCTGAGGCGGGAGAATCGCTTGAACCTGGGAGGTGGAGGTTGCAGTGAGCAGAGATCATGCCATTGCACTCCAGCCTGGGCGGCCAAGCAAGACTCCGTCTCAAAAACACACACACACACACACACACACACACACACACAAACCCAAAAGGCATAGTTCTTTTTTACCTGGCAACACACGCACATGGTAAACAGAAGTCCAAACAGTACAAAGGGGGTAGAATAAAAGTTTTAAAAATGGCAAGCGAGGCTGGGCGCAGTGGCTCACGCCTATAATCCCAGCACTTTGGGAGGCCGAGGTAGGTGGATCACCTGAGGTCAGGAGTTCGAGACCAGTCTGGCCAACATGGCGAAACCTTGTCTCTACTAAAAATACAAAAATTATCTCGGCGTTGTGGCACACATCTGTACGCACAGCTGCTTGGGAGGATCACTTAAACCCAGGGGGTGGAGGTTGCAGCGAGCCGAGATCTCACCACTGCACTCCAGCGTGGGCAACAGAGTAAGACTCCAGCTCAAATTAAAAAATAAAAAGGGCAGGCAAAATATCTCTTGCTTTAGTTTGTCTATTTCATCTTGCTTAGTTTTTCTTTTTCTTTATTTTAAATGCCTTCCCAAAGCTTGAAACAATTTTGTTTCCAAAAGATTGGTCTACAGCCATAAGAGTTTCTGAAACATTACTGATGAGAGTTTTAAGGACGTCTTATCTAAAATGTGGTTATGCAGTCATTTGTATTTATACATCTCCTTCTCAAGTCTGGGTAAACAAAGCTCATCAGAGCACTTACCAAAGGCAGTGGAGAGCAGCTGGTATAGGGTGCGCGTCAGGAATGAGTGAGGCAGGTGAATCAGATGTCTACCATTCGCACCAATTGCTGCAAAATCAAAGACAGATCAAAGCCCTCAGAATGGTTGGTCTGAGCTTGCAAACTTTTCCTTTTCACATCTTGCTGGCAAGTGCTATTCAGGGTGAAAAAGATCTGGGAGAGAACAAAAATGATTATTCTGTTTTGTCTAGATGTGGAAACTCTGCCCTAGACTCCTTTGAGTTTAGAAGAAAAGGTGAAAGTTATTGCTAGATCTAAATAAGTCCCAGTTGGGAAAGATCTGAAGACAAAAAATTTTCATGGCATGTTGATACTTCAAAGATGTAATGTGAGGAAGCTTTTATATTTTGGATTTGAATGAGTATGGTCACTTCATATTTACTCCATTTTAAGGATATACATTCTTAAAGGGTGTTGACAATGTAAACATTTCTTAATGTGGTCTCAATTGCATTATTTAAAAAGCTGTTGAAATGGAAAAAGGAGTTCAGACTGGAGACACGTCGAAGATCTAGAGAAAAATCCAGTGTTCAAAGGCGTGTGATAAAATGAATGGGAAGGAAATATTTGGAGACAAAAACCAAAGAACCTAACGGAGAAGAGGATTTTTATGGCCATCTGAAGCTCCTACAGCATGTTAATCTGAACAGTTATGGTCCAAGATGAAAGTGTTTAGTACACTGTTCAGTAAATATTATTGTTGGTGATGAAAAGTTTATTATGGAGAAAAAGGGAATTTTGTGGATGAAGACAAAGAAAATTGTGAGGCAACATGTCCAAAGATCTTGAAGGGCTGCGAAAAATTTTTGAAATGTAGATAAAGAGTAAACTATTTTCTCCAAGTATACAATAAGAATTTGGAGTGATGTAAAATAATTTATATTATATAATTTATATAATTATATGTAATATATAATTTATATAATTATATGTAATATATAATTATAATTATATAATGACAAACAATTTAGTTAACTTTTGCCTAAAACATTCCAAACAGAAATAACAATTTATACTAATTAAAAATTTATTGACATAAACTGTTCAGTGATTCACATAAACCTGGTAAAGATATGTGTTATTAGTAATTATTCAGGCTGGATGTGGTGGCTCACGCCTGTAATCCCAGCACTTTGGGAGGCCGAGGCGGGAGGATCAGGAGGTCAAGAGATCGAGACCATCTTGGCCAACATGGTAAAACCCCGTCTCTACTAAAAATGCAAAAATTGGCTGGGCGTGGTGGTGCGTGCCTGTCATCCCAGCTACTCGGGAGGCTGAGGCAGGAGAATCACTTGACCTCAGGAAGCAGAGGTTGCAGTGAGCCGAGATGATGCCACTGCACTCCAGCCTGGAAACAGAGTGAGACTCCATCCAAAAAAAGAAAAATAATAATAATAATAATTATTATTATTCAGACTTGGGCTGAGGTGGGAGGATCACTTGAGCCCAGGAGTTTGAGACCTGCCTGGGCAACACAGAGACCCCTGTCTCTACAACATAAAAATAATAAAGTCATCTGGACGTGGTGGTGTGCACCTGTAGTTCTAGCTGCTGTGGAGGCTGAGGCAGGAGGATCACCTGAGCCCAGGAGTTTGAGGCTGCAGTTAGCTATGATTCTGACTGCAGTGAAGCCTGGGTGATAGAGCAAAACCCTGTCTCTAAAATAATAATAATGACAATTATTATTATTCAGACTTGGTACTGAATATTTACCATGTCTTCTGAATGCTCACATGTTGAGTATTCTTGAAGAATACTTCAGCTGGGCATGGAGGCTCACACTTGTAATCCCAGCACTTTGGGAGGCCACAGTGGGAGGATCGCTTGAAGCCAGGAGTTCAAGACCAGCCTGGGCAAACTAGCAAGACCCCATCTCTATGAAGGAAATTTAAAAATTAGCCAGGCATGGTGGCGTGCACCTGCAGTCCCAGATACTCAGGAGGCTGAGGCAGGAGGATCACTTGAGCCCAGGAATTTGAGACCAACCTGGGCAAAATAGCGAGACCTGATCTCTATAAAAAGAATTTAAAAATTAGCCAGGCATGGTGGTATGTGCCTATCAGCTAGGCAGGAGGCTGAGATGGGAGGATCGCATGAACTCAGGAGTTTGGGGGTGCAGTGAGCTATGATCGCACCACTGCACTCTAGCCTGGGTGACACAGCAAGACCCTGTCTCATACACACACACAAAAGCCTCTCAAAGTTGGTTTCTTTCATGGGTATTCTTTTCTTCTAGGTAGCATCCTTGTGTTCCAGTATTTACGTGAAGATGATGCCTTGCTGTTTTTCCATTTTAATTGAGCAAAATTTGTGGTAGGGGAGTCCAGAATGAGAAAAACAATGACAATTTCAAAAGCAGACCTCCCTTATTTTAGAACTTTGCCCTGGATTTCATTTTATGGCCAAAGTCCAGCTGGCCAACCTCTCTTACCCTGCACTGCCTTCTGTGATTTTGTTTGGGATGAAGGATCAGAGGAGACAGTTGACAGAGAGCTGACTTTGAGGCCAGCAGCAGGGCAAGCTGGGAGAGAGGGCTCCCCTTCCCTTCACCACGGGAAATGCAGGCAAAGCCCACACCGGTTTGTTTTTTTTTCTCACTGATGGCAGAAGAATTCCTGTCCCTTGGGGTTTACACTCATTTTGTGTGCTCTCCAAATCTCCCCACTTATCTTTAGACAGACTCCCAACAACCCTCTGGACACAACTCCAAAGGAAAGAGTTCGCGGACCCACGTCGTGCTGGGGAATGACGCAGCTCACTTTTTCACAGGACGGAAATCTGGGAAGTGTTTAGTCAGTTTCACGGTGACAGGCAGGATATCAGCGGGAACCAGGTCATGACAGAATCCACACCCTGCTCTCCTCCCGTACACAGTAAGAAGCAAGTCTCAGCCAGCCAGTGTAGACTCAGAAACAGAGGGTGAGGAAGAGCTCCAAGCACTGTTTTGTTTCCTTTTTTTGCACGATTGAGCTTGTAGAAGTAGAGGTAGGAGAAAAAGAAAAAAAGAGAGAAAGAGATGAGAAGGAAGAGGATCTATGCTTCCAGGGCTAGAGCAACCCTGGCAGAGGTGGGGCTGCGAGGTAATCAACAACACTTACATTCGCTCTTCAATGTTTTCAATTAATTAATTGAAAAAAAATTTCTTGAGCGGCCTTCTTACTGGCAGACAACGTTCTAGGAGCTAGGGTTACAGCAGCGGAAGGTCAAGGCCCTGCTATCCTGGAATTTCAGTTATATTATATAGAATATCTGTCATATCCCGGGAAGGAAGATAATATCCAAGTAAACAGATGGTCCATGCAATTTTAGCTAATGAAAAGTGCTTGAAGAAAAGCCAGGCAGGGTTAGGGAATAAGTAGTGTGTGTTTGTGTGTGTATGTGTGTGTGTGAATTTCAGACAAGCAGTCAGGGAAGGCTTCTAGGAAGAGGTGACCTTTGAACAGAGGCTCTGGAATGAGGCGGAAAACAAGCCATGTGAACAATTTATCTGTACAACTGAGGAGTGCTTTCCTCTTCCTTAGCAGCGTGCACTTGTGTGCAATTTCTCCCCAGGGTGGGACCACAGCCCCACTTCTTGAATCATAGAGAGACCGGGGAGTTAGAGAGAGGCATCTTCCACCACAGTAGAGTTGGGTGACCAAGATCAGAGCTGCGGCTGGACTGGGAGGGTTGGATCTGAGATGCAGTGACGTGGGGGTGGAGGGAACGGCACAGCCTCTGATTGTCACAGGGCTGCCGCCCAGGATACAGACTTGGCTGGAGATGGAACGGGTGTAGTTGGCTCTGCAAGTGCAGTTTGGACTCCAGCACAGCTACTCATCAGCTTGGTGCCCTGGGCACATTATTTAACCACTCTGGGTGTTAGTTTCTTTGGAGAATGGGGTTCATAAAGGTCCCTCTGCCACAGAGTCATTGGACTAACTGAGCTGATATACATGTAGAGGGTCCTCAGGAGACTGCCCGGCATATAATCAATTCTACATAAGCTTTGGCTGTTATTAACATGTGCCACACCATAGGGACCCTGAGCTCTCCCCACTCTCCCACACCCCTACACCTACTCCTCAATAGGCTGATAAGTCTCCTTATAATACAGCCATTCTTGTCCCCCCTGGAAGCCACTTCTTCAGGGCCTCCACAGAGTCCTGCACAAAGGGCCGTGGCTTTGAACCTAAACACAAAGGGCCGTGGTTTTCACCAACCTGACCACACGGTATCCTAAGGGTAGATCCTGCAGTGCCTCCTGGCAGCCTTTCCTGACTCTTGGGATAATTTCTTTTCTAGAGTTGGATGCACCTTTCTGGCCTCTTTCTACCTAGAGGTAAAGAAAAAAAAATTCAAATTTAAATTTCCTTGGGAAATCTAGCAACGTTAAAAACCTGTGCCTTTAAATCCTTACGTGGAGAACTGCAGTCAAGAGCACGTAGGAAAATGTAAAAGAAGTGAAGATGCAGCTTGATCTAAGGGATAAGACCTAGTGCTTGATAGAAATAAGACCTAGTGTTTGAAAGATCAGTAGGGTGGCTGTAGTTTATAATAATCTATTTTATATTTTAAAACAGCTAAAAGAGAATAATTCAGGTGTTATGAGGAAAAAACAATATTTAAGGTGATGGATATTCCAATCATACCTATTTGATCTCTAAAAATTATATGAATGAATTAAATGATTACATGTACCCCCAAATATGTACATCTATTATGTATAAATAAAAAACAAACTTATTTCAAAAATCAGAAATAAAAACCAAAGAAATGGAGAACATAGCGATTGTTTAAAAACATTGATCTGGTCATGATACTCCTCTGCATAAGGCATTTTACCATCACAAGTGGTCCATTGCCCACTATATCAAGTTCAAACTCTGGCTTGAGGCCAGGTGCAGTGGGTCCTGCCTGTAATCCCAGCACTTTGGGAGCCGGAGGCCGGAGGATCGTTGAGCCCAGAAGTTCAAGACCAGCCTGGGCAACATAGTGAAATCCCGTCTCTACAAAAAACACAAACATCAGCCAGGTATGGTGGTACCTGACTGTGGTCCCAGCTACTGAGGAGGCTGGGGTGGGAGGATCGCTTGAGCTGGGGAAGTCAAGGCTGCAGAGAGCCATGATCGTGCCGCTGCACTCCAGCCTGGGTGACAGAGCAAGATCCCGTCTCAAAAACAAAACAAAACAAAACAAAATTCTGGCTTGGGAACTTTCCGGCTCTGCCTCTACTTACCTTTCTAGCGTCATGGCTCCACACTGCGTTTGCTTATCTGGGAATCCCAGCCTTACTGAACTTTCAGCTTCTGCAGCCAGCCACGCTCTTTCTGGCCTCCGGCTTTGCTGTGTGCTGTTTCTCCAGCCTGGCGATTTGCTCTGTCCCCAGCCCCTGCACTCCTTTACCTGATCTGCTCCGATTAATCCTGCAGTCCTCCGCGGCTGAGTCACTTCCTTCTGCAGGGAAGCCCTCCTGGGTTCTCCTCCGAGGACTGCCTCAGCAACCATCGCCTTCTCCACTGCAGAGGGTGTCTCCCTGTTCCTAGGGGAGGCCTGAGCACCCCATTGTATGTGTCCCTTCTCGCTCCACCCTCAGAAGCAACCAGAGTAGCAACCAGTGAGTTTATTTATTATTTATTATTTATTTAGTTTTTTGAGATGGAGTCTTGTTCTGTCGCCCCGTCTGGAGTGCAGTGGTGCGATCTCAGCTCACTGCAACCCCTGCCTCCCAGGTTCAAGCAATTCTCCTGCCTCAGCCTCCCAAGTAGCTGGGATTACAGGTGCCCACCACCACACTGGCTAATATTTGTATTTTTAGTAGAGATGGGGTTTCACCACGTTGGCCAGGCTGGTCTTGAACTCCCAATCTCAGGTGATCTGCCCACCTTGGCCTCCCAAAGTGCTAGGATTACAGGCATGAGCCACCATGCTCCACGTGTTTTAAATATATATATAAATTTGTGGGGTACAAGTGCAATTTATTTTACATGCATAGTGGTTAAGTCAGGGCTTTTAGGGTGTCCATTACCCAAATGACATAGATTGTACCCACTAGAGTAATGTCTCATCATTCACCCCTCCCACTCCCTCATCCTTTGAGTCTCCACTGTCTGTTATTCCATGCTCTGTGTCCATGGGTACACATGATTTTTTTAGCATCTTCTTATGAGTGAGAACATGCAATTTTTTTTTCTGTATCTAGCCTGTTTCAGTTAACATAATGACCTCCAGTTCCATCCATGTTGTTGCAAAAGGGATAATTTCATTCTTTTTTATGGCTAAATAGTATTCCATGGTGTATATATGACACATTTCCTTTATCCAGTCATCTGGTGATGGACACTTAAGTGTATTCCCTATCTTCGCTACTGTGAATTGTGCTGCAATCAACAGACTAGTGCAGGTATTTTTTTTTTAATCTTTTTTTTTTTTGAGTTGAAGTCTTACTCTTGTTGCCCAGGCTGGAGTGCAATGGCACAATCTCGGCTCACTGCAACCTCCGCCTCCCAGGTTAAAGGGATTCTTCTGCCTCAGACTCCCGAGTAGCTGGGATTATAGGCGCCTGCCACCACGCGTGGCTAATTTCGGGGTTTCACCATGTTGGCCAGGCTGGTCTCGGACTCCTGATCTCAGGCGATCCGCCCGCCTTGGCCTCCCAAAATGCTGGGATTACAGGTGTGAACCACTGCGCCTGGCCCAGTGCAGGTCTCTTTTTGATATATTGATTTCTTTTTCTTTGGGTAGCTATCCAGTACTGCGATTGCTGGATCAAAGGCTAGCTCTATTTTTAGTTCTTTAAGAAATCTCCACACTCTTTTTCATAGAGGTTGTACTAATTTTCATTCCCACCAACAGTGTATCAGCATTCCCTTTTCTCTGCAGCTCGATGAATTTGACTGAAGGCATGTTCTTTGCTTTCTAGGAGTTTAGAATCTGTTTGAGGCAGTAGCTTAAAATGACACAGAACAAATAGAACTGTAAAGCAGGCAGCTCAGTGAGTTCCTCCAGGGAGTGATTTTCTGTAAAGATCTTGCCCAAATTTAGCTAGTCCCTAGAAGACAGTGTAGAGAGTGTTGTGAGATGAGAAGTAAGCAAGGATCCAATTATGAGGCCATGGCGAGCAACTTGAAAGAGTTTGATGTCATTGGAGGACAATGAGAAGTCAAGGAAGAGCTGTCAGGGAGGGAAATTGGCCCTCCTTAAAACTAACCATGACAAAACAATTACGCACACCCCATCTGTAGATTCCAACGCTAATTAGCCTCTTTTCCCACCAGGTATGGAAAAGCCTGTAAGTTTTTAAAGTCATCTGTATTTGTCACAGCCCAGCTCTGCCCTTTTTCCAATGGGTTGACCTTATGCAAGTTAGTTAGGATCTGCAAACATCAATATCCTGGTATGATTAACAGGAATAACAACAAAACCAACTTTATAGGGATTCGTGAGATTTAAAAGAGGTAAGTACAGTACTTAGCATGTGACTAGAACAGAATCTAAAGGTAAATTATAACGGCAGCAGTCAGTAGTAGTACTACTACAGTAGTAGCAGCAGCAGTAATACTAGTAATAAAAATAGTGGTACAGATACTCTTTGAACATAATAGCTTATAGGAGCTGCCCCCAGGATTGCTACTCTGGGAGTGTGTATTTTTGCACATACCATTTCCTGAGGGCAGACTGCTGTGAAGTCTCTTCTCCGTGCTTCCTCTGTCACTGGCCTGAGATTGACAGCTGTTTAGCAGGGAGATCACAGAGCTGAAGGACCCGCGTGAAAAAGTGGGATCTGGAGGTGAGGAGGGAAGGGGAGGGTCAGAAGAGCCTGGAAATCTAGGGAGAAAGAGGCTTTTCTTCCTGCATTTGGTGGTTAGCCACATTTGTCCCCAACATAGCTGGCATGCAGGCACACATGTTAGCATGCAAGATTACATCTGTGTGTGCGCGCCCACACACACACACACACACACACACACACTCCCACACACCCCTGATAAAATCTGGGGGAGAGACAACTTTTGTGACAGAGTCCAAAAGCTATTCCTAGATCTCTCCTCTCCCCACGTGGACCATGTAATAGATTAAAATGCACTTTAAATGTAAGCTAGAGGACCACATTTCATGAATTTTCCTGTGCACTATTTGAGGGTGTGCATTTGGGCTCATGCAACGCAGTTCCCCTCTCTCCAGCACTGCAGGGAGGTAGTGTGTCAGGCATGTTGTTATTACTGCCACTGTCCTTGATTCAGTGTGAATGCAGGAGGGACCCTCTACTGGAGTTATGAGAGTTCTGGATCTCCTTGGGTGATCAAAGTGGAGACACAAGGTGTGAAAAATGGAGGTCAACTTGGGGTCAATTCTCCCTGGAAATGTGTTTCTATATTTGAAACCCACCTTAACTAAAGAACTATGAGAAAAGGCAGTCATTGTTGGATGCTAGGCTGCACACTCTCAAGGCTGTATGACCTGTCTAGCCTCTCTCCCCATCCTTACACATCCCCACCCCCCAAAGCCATTAGACTCTTCCTTACCTCTGCTATTTAGGTATGAATATTTTCTCTTTTTTCTTTTCTTTTCTTTTCTTTTCTTTTCTTTCCTTTTCTTTTCTTTCTTTCTTTCTTTTTCTTTCTTTCCTTCTTTCTTTCTTTCTTTCTTTTTCTTTTTTTTTTTTTTGGAGACAGAGTTTCCCTTTTGTTGCCCAGGCTGGAGTGCAAAGGCACGATCTCCGCTCACCACAACTTCCACGTCCAGGGTTCAAGCAATTCTCCTGCCTCAGCCTCCCAAGTAGCTGGAATTACAGGTGCATGCCACCACACCCAGCTAATTTTTTGTATTTTTAGTAGAGACAGGGTTTCTCCGTGTTCGTCAGGCTGGTCTCGAACCCCTGATCTCAGGTGATCTGCCCGCCTCCGTCTCCCAAAGTGCTGGGATTAAGGTGTGAGCCACCACGCTCCGCCTCTGAATCTTTTTTTCTTTTTCTTTTCTTTTTTTTTTTGAGATGGAGTCTCGCTCTATTGCCCAGGCTGGAGTGCAGTGATGCAATCTCGGCTCACTGCAAACTCTGCCTCCCAGGTTCACGCCATTCTCCTGCCTCAGCCTCCTGAGTAGGTGGGCCTACAGGCACCCGCCACCACGCCTGGCTAATTTTTTGTATTTTTATTAGAGACGGGGTTTCACCGTGTTGGCCAGGATCGTCTGGATCTCCTGACCTGGTGATCCGCCTGCCTCGGCCTCCCAAAGTGCTGGGATTACAGGCATGAGCCACCGCGCCCGGCCGAATCTTTTTTTCTTAAGAGATTGGCACAGATAAAGATTGTTGGAATGATTTCAGTTTTTTCCCCCTGAGGAAGAAAAGACCAATGTGCTTTTGTCTCATGGCCCATTTCAGCTCGACATCACTGTGCATACTCCTGGCTTGACACCATTCAGAACCTGTAGCAAAGGTGGAGTCACTTCCAGGCATGAGAGTAGCAACTGGCTCCATGCTCAGCTTGCAGAAATAACTTTCCTTTCTTTCAAAATTCAGGACCAGAGATTTCCAAGCTCTGGAGGTGAACTGCAGATGGCATGGTAAATTAAATGAGAAATAGGGTGAGCTGTAGCCATAACATGCATGACAGCAAAATGGGTAAAGACCATAGAAGGCCTCGCACGAGAATTTGCCAGGGCACCTGAGGCTTCAGTATGGTTTGGGGACGTGGGTGTCAAAGTTTTAAAAGATAAAGGGATTTTAATGTAAAATGAAATAAGAATATATATATTTTTAAAAATGAGTGCTAAACTCCATGAGTTCTTTTCCTTTTACTCAAATTGATTTAATTTTCAATATTGATTTCAAAGGCTACTGTGTTTGCATGTTTGGATGATGTTGTGATGAAAACACATTTACTAAGAACCCTGTGATTGCTCTGCAAAATGAAGAGGAGCTGCAGAGGACTGTCCCAGGCAAGGCCAACTTGCCTGTAAGACCTTTGGGAAACATTCAGTACTTCGAAGACAGAGGAAATTAAGCTGCAGTTACAGTACTTGCAGAGAGAGCATCTGAAAGTATAGGGACAATCTAGAGATGCAGCAATCAGACTATTCTAGAATAAGAGTTGACATATGCTTTACTGCCTACTTAGTAAACTATGGGATGCATGCAAACAGTGATGTGATCGGGCACGGTAGCTCACGCCTGTAATCCTAGCATTTTGGGAGGCTGAGACGGGTGGATCGCTTGAGGCCAGGAGTTTGAGACCAGCCTGTCTAACATGGTGAAACCTCGTCTCTACTAAAAATACAACAACAAGAAAATTAGCTGGGTGTGCCTGTACTGGGGTTACTGAGGCAAGAGAATTGCTTGAATCTGGGAGTTCGAGGTTGCAGTGAGCTAAGATCATGCCACTGCAATCCTCTCTGGGCGACAAAGCAAAACCCCGTCTCAAAAAAAAAAGAAAAAGAAAAAGAAAAAGAGAGGGAGAGATTCCTGATACTTTTCTTATTTATTTATTTAGAGAAAAGGTCTTACTCTGTCACCCAGGCTGGAGTGCAGTGGCATGATCTTGGCTCACTGCAACCTTGAACGCCTGGGCTCAAGCAATCTTCCTGCCTCAGCCTCCTGAGTAGCTGGGACCACAGATGTGCATCACTATGCCTGGTTAATTTGTTTTTGGTACCCAGTGGGCAAAGGCATGACCTTCTCTTGCCCTCATTGCCTTTCCTGCAAGCTAGAGTGCAGACCTGATGGGGCAGCCAACTTAAACCAGGGGACAGAAGCTGTGTTTTGAGGCTGGCAGAACACCAGAAAGAAAAATCTGGATTCTTGATGATTGTGCAGCCTCCATTCCAGCCCTGGATTGCCTTCCTGGATTTTGATGTGAGTGAGAAATAGCCTACCAGCTTTGTAAAGTCACAGTGAGTTTGGATCTGTCATTTTCAGAGGCCAAACTATATCCTAACCCATACACTCACATGTTAGATTTCTTGTGGTTGGAAACTGTGGCTATTCCTTTTGCTCAAGAGAAGACAGTGGACTTTCTTGCTTTTCTTTTGCAACACACATCATAGACTATCCAACCCGAGGGACTATTTGGTTGGAAAAGCAGTTGATTTATAAACCAATTGGTTTGGTTGTACCAATTTTAAACAAAAATGGTAGATTTTGATGTTTCGCTCCTTTGGTGTAATTAGATTTCTGTAGTATCGAGGCAGCCAGTCGCCAGTAGTAAGAGATGTCTATATTCCTCTGTGATGAATTAGACAGCCCTGTGGATTCATCTTTGGAAGTTGACAAGTCCATGTTCCAAACTAGACTGATTCTTGTATTTAATGAACATGACAAAACAAAATGTATCACGAGCAAAAAGCATGCTATTGTGTGCTGGCAACTACTTTAGTTTGTCGAAAGGGAATTTCTAGGAGGAAAAGATGGAGCTTTAAGTCAGACTTTAAAAAATCACTTTCCAATTTTCTTAAATTTTGATTTTCTAACCCAGCTTACTGTAGTATAGGCAAGGTAGAAAAATAGTCATTTATCTGAAGGATATTCCACCCAGAATTTCAGCTTTAGGTGAGCATTAGACAAAGAGCTAAGATTCCCTGAAATTTATGTGCCCAGAGTGATGCTAGTGAAGGGGCGTCATTGTCTGGGGTAAATAACCAGGGATCGTCCTCTTGAGTCAAGAAGATTAAGGACATGGACACACACAAGGAGTGAATTTTGGAGCGGAGGTTTAATAGGCTAAGGAAAGAGAAAAGAGAACAGCTTTTTCTCTTGAGAGAGAGGGGCTCCTGAACCGGGAATTCCGGCCAGAATGGGAGTGCATCGGATTTTATAGACAGCATTGAGGAGGCAGTGTCTGATTTACATAGGGCCCACAGGTTGTTGGATCAGGAGTGACATTTACATAGTGCACGGAAAAGGCTGGCCACCCCACCCTAATCTGATTATGCAAATGGGCTTTCCACTTGGCTGGTGCCATGTTGCCTGCTCCTCACTGTACACGCAGCTGGCAAAGAGAAGGGAAGATGGAGCCACCATTTTGACCATGCCTAGTCCCAGGTAGCCTTCTTCTATTGGCACAGCAGCCGGCATTCACCCGCGCAAGCTTCCAGCTTGCTTGTCTATGTCTGCAGCTCGATTTTCCAGGCTGCGGTTTGCTAGAAAAGAAAATGATTCTGGGGCTGCTTTTCATTAAAAGGAAAACCTTACCGAGGACTCCCTTACCTTCACTATCTGCCTAAGTAATTTCTTCTTTTTTTTTTTTTTTTTTGAGACAGAGTCTTGCTTAGTCACCCAGGCTGGAGTGCAGTGGCGCAATCTCGGCTCACTGCAAGCTCCGCCTCCCGGGTTCACGCCGTTCTCCTGTCTCAGCCTCCCGAGTAGCTGGGACTACAGGCGCCCACCACCATGCCCGGCTAATTTTTTTTTTTTTTTTTTTTTTTTTTTTGTATTTTTAGTAGAGACGTGGTTTCGCCATGTTAGCCAGGATGGTCTCGATCTCCTGACCTCGTGATCCACCCACCTCGGCCTCCCAAAGTGCTGGGATTACAGGCGTAAGCCACCGCACCTGGCCAGTAATTTCTTCTTAACTCCTATATCACTAGGGACTTCACATGCATTATGTCATGTAATCCTCACCATACAAGAGAGGTAGTACCACTATTATCTACATTTTGCACATGAGGAAATTGACATGATTGGCAAAGTTTACACCTCTAGTAGTGGCACAGTCATGACTGGAATCTTAGCCTGACTTCTAGACTCTGAATCCAATGCTGTAATGCATATTGACGCAAATGCTTAAAACCAATGAACTTTTTCTGCGGTGTTCCTAATAGCTTCTTTCTCTGGTCCAGTTATTGTTACATTATTTTTACCCAGCACTTGTAAGTGTCTTGGTGTTAATGTAAAGACATTCACAGGCGAGAAGCTGGGAAAAAATGCAAAGAATAAAAGGATTACATCAATATTGTCAGCACATAGAAATATTTGACTTTGGTTTGTTTTTGACAGTGGAGGGTAGTTGGTAGTAGTGATAGGAATATTTTAATAGCAATTAGCCTCTTAATAGAACTAAATGACATCATAACACAGCAATGATGTCATTTTTTTCTAAACAAATATATTCACAAATGAATGTTGTATCTTTATTCCTGTTGGCCTTCTATTGATCAGAAAACCTTTAGGACTCATTTTAAAAGAGCCTTCAGACTGGGCATGGTGGCTCATGCTTGTAATCCTAGTACTTTGGGACGCTGAGGCTGGATGATCACTTGAGCTTGGAGTTGGAGGCTGCAGGGAGCTGTGAACAAGCGACTGCACTTCAGCCCAGACATTAGAGCGAGACTCTGTCTCTAAAAAAATAAAGTCTTCAAAGTCCATGCCAGGCTTGGCACAGTGGCTCACATCTGTATTCCCAGCACTTTGGGAGGCTGAGGTGGGCAGATCCCTTGAGCCCAGGCATTCGAGACCAGCCTGGGCAAGATGACGAAACCCAATCTCTACCAAAAAAATACAAAAATTAGTCGGGTGTGGTGGTGTACGCACATAGTCCCAGCTACTTGGGAGACTGAGGCAGAAGAATCACCTGAGTCTAGGAGTTGGAGGCTGCAGTGAGCTGTGATTGCGATTGCGCTGCTACGCTCCAGCCTGCACAACAGAGCAAGACCCTGTCTCAAAAAAACAAAAATGAGAGACAAACTTCATGCCAATCAAATTTTCTGTATGGATCAAATGCTGTATTGGCCCTTTGAAGGGACATTTTTTGGCAAAATGTCATTTAGAAATAAGACTAGTGAATAAAATGAGGGTACAAGCTAGAGAATTCTATCTGATTCTTCAAATGAAACCTCGGTGTAAAGTAATGAGACTCATTTTCTTAGGTTGTGAGTGTCTCTGAGGATACAGTTCTGGAAATACTTTAAGCATGAGAGTAATATTGAAATAATTGTAGTTTTCTGATAACAACTTTAAAGGAACATTGGGATAAATGGACTTTTGGGCTGCCTATCTTAAAAAAGTAACAAAATGCAGAAAATGAATTCATAGACGGTGTAATTGTAGAAACTGACAGCTTCCTCTCTGGCTAAAAGTCTTCCAGTAACCAAATTGCTTATCTATTTGCATCTCAATTGGTCCTTGAATAGCCAGAAGTCCTCCTCCACTTTCCCTACTTCACTATTTTAGACTTAAAAAAATTCAGCATGTTTCATTTTGTGACTCCTGAAGAGTTACTGGGCTTCCTGTTTAATTCTCCTATGTTCTGGGAAATATGGGAGATTTAAAATCTAGTGATAAAGAGACGTGACAGACATCAGAAGACATGTTACACTCAGTTTCCAAAGGGCAGAGTACAAGACTTATGCTATTCTCATTCCAAGTGTGTGACATTGGTGCTGTACCCATATTGATATCCAAGACCAACAGGACAGCCGAAGAGAATGGTCCCTGATAAGAGTTCATTTCTCTGCCTGCAGCCATCTGCAAACTGAAGTCTGTTGATAAGCACCCCATAAATTATAACATGAACAACCCATCCTCCAGTTTTAGAGGGAAGTCAGCTTACACCAATTGCACAGATAACAGGTTTTCAAGAAGGAGAGAAATTGTTATGAACACACTCCCTTCTTTCTTCCTGAGCTCCCTGCTGTGCAGGGGGAACTGGCAAAAACAATGACAAACCATCTCCAGTTTCTGCAAATCACTCTCCCTAAGAGCTAAAATCAACTGTGCAAACCCCTTCCAAGCTACATAGGAGTGTCATGTTTAGACCATTCATCACTCTCCCTTACACTGGAGGAGTTTTTTGTAGACGGTGTTACTTCCTGAGCCAGCCTTTTCACTGTCACCAAGATTTATGCCTTATTATTCTCTTGCTAAAGGATTCCTCAAATTTCCTAAGGTCTTTCTCTTCCAACAGGATGAATAGGAAGAGGACAACTCCCATTCGGAGATGTGGTTTACTTTTTTCTTTGAATTGTGAGTGATCTATGCTCTTCCTCCTCTTCAGCTGTCACCATAATTGATGGGCTTCTAGATATATTGGTTCAATGAAGACTCTATCAACATGACACCAACTGGGGCATTTGGTTTAGTCCTTGAAAAAAGTAATTAATTCGGTGGAGAAAACATTGATTCAATTGTTGATTGATTGAATAGAATTTGTCAGAGTAGCCCCTGAACTGTGAGCACATAACCCAAGGAACATGCTACTGCAGTGTTATGGAAAGGACATCTGGAAACTTTTCAAAATCTCTCCTTAACAGGGTACCTTCCTCTCATACACCCCTGTGGCATAGCAATTCTAGTCTTCTTTCTGCCAAGTCAAATATGCTTGTAACTATCCACTATTTTTTGTGAACCAGCCTTCAGACACAGTTAAATATGAGATCTGAGAACTTAGTCCTAACCCCTTTTAACGAGTACCTAGTAAACCATGTTCACTGGGCCTTATATCATAGACTATCCAACCTGAGGATCCATTAGGTTGGAAGAGTAATTGACTTAAAACCCAACACAAATGCCATGGCAGACACTGTAGTTAGCCTATTAACTTATCATTTCTCTAGCCTCCTTTACAAACAGAACTCCAAGATGTTGTGGCATATGGTTGCAATGTGCTTCATGGATCTTCCAGTATCCCAGGAGTGAACGCTGGCATGACAATTTTGCGTCGCTTCTTACACCAGGTTGAGGTATGGGCTTGGTGCATAACTGTAGTCAATGAGACATGAGAGGGAATCTGCTGGAAACATTTTGAGAATGTCTTTCTGCCCTAATAAAAACGGATACAAAAGCAGCCTGGGCAACACAGTGAGACCCCATCTCTAAAAAAAAAAAGTTTAAAAGTTGGCCGAATGTAGTGATGCACACCTGTGGTTCCAGCTACTGGGGAGGCTGAGGTGGGAAGATTGCTTGAGCCCAGGAGATGGAGGCTGCAGTGATCTATGATTGCACCACTACACTCCAGCCTGGGCAACACAGCAAGACTCTGTCTCTAAAATAAATAGACACAGGAGGAACAATGGTCCGTTTCTGCCTCTGGACAAGTCTGTGAGTTTGGAAGCTGCCGTAGCCTTTTTGCTACCATTGGTGGAGGAAGAATGGGGCTGGGGGAGGGTGGGGCATGGTGGGGGGCGGGTTCTGGCAAGCTGAGGATGACAGAGGAGAAAGTGAAAAGAAACTTCTACCTTTGAAGGTATGACGGAAGTGGAGGTCTGATATAAAATGTTGTGCCTTAGATGTGGGGCAGAGGAAACTATTCTGATGAAAATTTGCCTGTAATGGGCTTGCCCTGCCAGCTCATAAAATTAAGGTGCTGTGATTTAGAAGAGACCTTGGGGTAAGATATTTTTATGGAGTCGTAGAACTGCTGTAGATCAACAAACACAGGACTGGGAATCTCAGTGGCTTTGGTAAAGATTATTTTGGAATGACTTTATTTCTTGTTATTTTGGGACAGAGGTGTGATGAGGGGATTCTCTGTCGGTGAATTTCTGAATTTTTTTGTATCCAAAGGGAGCAGAGAAATCTCTGAGTTGGAGATTCACATCCCGTGTTAAGTCATTTTTCAGCAGGCAACACTAGATTCTGGTCACAAATCTCTGAAGAAAATAGTCTCCTTCCCTCAGCCTCATTTACTCAGACCATTAAGAGGTGGGAAGCATCCCCCAATTTTCTCTGCCCCCCTTCTCCTGAATTACTTTGTCTGGTAGAGCCAGAGAGTACAGCTGACAATCTGTGTTTTCTCTTGTGTGGGAGCAGCCTCCCTTTGATCGCAACCCTTGACTTGATGGCGGCTGGCCACATCCCAGAAGGAAGAAACAGGATGGAGTTAGGGCAGGTCATATTTGTTTTAGAGGAAACAAAAAGGGTGGGGAGAACCTTCAGCAGATGAACATGTATATGTCATGGGGCAGAATGAGGTAGAAGCCTGGAAAGCGTAAAACAGAAAGGCAGGATTGAAAGACTCGATCATCCCAAAGTGTCACCGTTCATAAGGACCAGAAACACCACCAGGACGGATGCGCACGTTTTTGTGAGATTTTGTGACGGCCAGGGGAAGGGTGGCCAGACATCAAAGGATTCACTTCCCTCACTAGCACAGTTTCCCAGTGCTGAATTCCCTGTGCATTATGATAACTGGATTCTTGTTTAATTCCTTGCAATGCCAACACTAACACACACTGTGCATTAGGGAAATACTATAGATAGGCTTTCTCCCAAACAGCTGTCTCTTGTCTTGTTTTGAAAGCATAACCTTATGTAAATCAATAGGAAAATCCCTCTGCCTGTCTCCTGGAGCAAAGAGTAGCCCTGTAACCTCCTTTCCATGAAGTGGAACTGAAGTCATTGCAGGTGCGCTGTAGGACCCTGCTGTGGGCCCTCAGGGAGCCATCTGTTAGTTAGAGGATGGGATGGCCTTTGCTTTGGGAGACACAGATGGGTGGGCATTTGGCTTTTAGGCCAGTTCAGGTCACTAAGCTTGTTTCCTCTATGACTGTAATCAAATAACTCATGCCTGACTCTGGTTAAAGAACTTTTTATTTAGAAAATATTTGCTATCATGGGAAGATGCTGTGTAGCTTGCATGCATCTCATCGCTCACCTCTGATTTAGAATTTAGAGATCCTTCAGAGATTTTTTATTTGTTTGGGTGTTCCACTTTCTGTGTCTGGACAGGTTGACTTGCTGCAAATATAGGGAAATAATTTTCCTCCCAAATGGCTCTCTGTCTTTTTTATTTTATTTTTTTGAGATAGGGTCTTGCTATGTTACCCAGGCTGGCCTTGAACTTCTGGTCTCAAGTGATCCTTCCTCCTCAGCCTTCCAAGTAGCTGAGATTATAGGTGTGAGCCACTATGCCCACCTTGGTTCTCTGTCTTGAATGATGAAAATGTGAATTGCCAAACCTAGAGTAAACTGGGCTTGAGGAATTAAAAGGACCCATTAATTATTAAACAAATAATTCCTACAAGTAAAATTCCTTCAAGAGATTCTGGAGGACTATTGATGAAATTCTGTCATTTTGTTAAATACTGAAAAATAGGTCCTATTATTTTAATCCTTCTAACATTGCCTTTTGAGCAACAGACGTATAGAAACATTTCTACATCAGTACGTTTGAGTTTAATGAATGAGTAATATTTGGGTGAAGTGTTTTGTTTAGGTGTTCCTCCTTCTCAATTCTTGGTAATATAAACCAAAAATAAAATCCTCAGCCTCTCATCTGACTGAGTAGACCCCTTCTTTCAACAAGTATTTTCTACAGAAAATACTAGTTCCGGCCATGATGGGAAGGGAGGATCAGGCATGCTTCATTCTACCCTCCTCCCTTTGGTATTCAGGCACAACTGACTAGCATTAACATTAAAACAGATTTTAAGATGGACAGAACAGACTTTTGTAGCAATAAGATACCAAATTCAAACCTGACTCCAGTGTAGCATCACATGACAGATATCAGGCCCTGAAAGAAATCAAAGTATTTTTACCCCAAAATATATTTGACATATTTTGAAATGGCCCTGCAAAGTAAGGGAAACTTACATTCTGTAAAGAATTGCTTTCCCTTTCTAGGTCTTTTCCTGATCCTGAAGAAATTAGCTGAGAGTCTAGCACCTTTGAAAAGTCCAAATAGAAAACATTTGCCATGTATTGCCTCTAAGAGTGGCCACCTATGAGACTTCATCTACAAAATAAGAACTTCAGTCTCCACAACCCCTTATCTTAACCCACACACTCCTCCAGGTCTTTAGATAATAACTTAATTCTTTCAATGAATTGTCAATCAGAACATCTTTGAATCCACCTGTGACATGTAATCTCCTCCCCTGCCCCGCTACTTAGAGTTGTTCCACCTTTCCAGACTGAACCAATGTATACTTTAGTATTGATTGATGTCTTACATCTCCCTAAAATGTATAAAACCAAGCTTAACTCAGCCACTTTGGACACGTTCTCAGGACCTCCTGAGGCTGTGCCATGGGTCAGGGTCCTTACCTTTGGCTCAGGACAAATCTTTTCAAATATTTCATGGAGTTTGACTTTTTTTTTGTCAACAGTCACTATGAAGAAAAGATGTTACGATCCCAGTACTCATTGTGTCTTCATTGTAGACAATTTCTGTGCTCTAAGTAGAAGAAACTGGATATGATGTCAAAGTCTAAACTTGGTACACAAAAGCACTAGAAAGTTTGATACGCTTTGCAGAAAAGATTGTTTGCTTTATAAGTTTATTAATTGTGAGATTTAAATAGTAAGAACTCACAAAACTTTTTATTTTTTATAATGTTACTGGCATGTACTTATTGTAATGACATGTACTTACTCTAGAACATTTAAGAAATTCAGAAAACATAAAGAAAATAATAAATACTACCAGCAATCTGAATTTCTAAAAAGTAAACACTACTAAAATTTTGGTATGCTTCCTTTCAGTGTTTTTATATACACATAAATAATTACCAAATTTAGACCATATTTTATATATAATTTTGTGTTCTATTTTTTCATAATAATCTTATAGTGCTTTTAAATTATTAAAATTTAATTTCCAAGAAATCTTTTGGGAATTATCTGGAGTCTATCAGGCCATTCAGTTTATATTTAAGTTAAGAAAGTTTGTGATTCTGTGTTCTGTGAAGGAAGCCTTCTTTACTGTAATTTCCTTTTTTTATCTTTATTTTTATTTTTTTTGAGATGGAGTCTTGCTCTGTCACCAGGCTAGACTGCAGTGGCACGATCTCGGCTCACTGCAACCTCTGCCTCCCAGGTTCAAGCGATTCTCCTGCCTCAGCCTCTCAAGTAGCTGGGACTACACGTGCACGCCACCAAGCCTCGCTAATTTTTGTATTTTTAGCAGAGACGGGGTTTCACCATGTTGGCCAGGATGGTCTCAATCTCTTGACCTTGTGATCTGCCTGCTTCAGCCTCCCAAAGTGCTGGGATTACATGAGTCACTGTGCCCGGCTGCTGTAATTTCCTTAATCAAATAATAGTTATATGGAGATCCAGTGTCTTCTCCGTGATTTTATTGTTTTTTTCCTAAAAGTCACTTAACATAACCTTTGAACTTGAAATTCTTAAGACATCCACTGAAGTCATATGAATTCATTGTTCCTGTTTTGAAAAGTATACTTTTCGAAATGAGGTTGAAGCAATAATTCATTGATGTCTGAAGTTCACACAAGATGGGCTGGCCAAAATCCTGCCAGCCAGATTGCCTCCTGGTTGAGGGAAGACCTCTACTAGGGCTCCAAGATCCTGTTTAAGCTCTTTCAAGAAGGGCCCTGTCTAATACCCATATTATCATAGGAGCTCAAGGAATGTGTATGGCATGACTGAATAGCTTGTTTGGCTTACAGAAGGTGAGGGCATCTTCTGCCCTGGAGGAAAGGAAAAGAGGTATAAATGAACAGAGAATCAAAGAAAGAAAGAAATAATAGAAAGGAGAAACTAAAAAGAAAGAAGTTGTGGTAGTTATTAAATATGTGTATAAATTCTTTAACACCCCTTCCATTGGGTGGGGAGTGTCTTTGTCCCCTTCCCTTAGAATCCAGGCAGATTCTGTGACTTGCTTGTAATCAATAGAACGCAATGGCAGTGGCACTTTTAACTTCTGAGGTTTGGTCATAAGAGGAAGTGCAGCTTTATCTTATCTACTGGGACATTTGCTTTTGGAGTTCTGAGCTGCCATGTGGAAAATGTGACCACCCAGTATCCTCCATGTTGTAAGGAAGCCCAAGCCACTCGGGGAGGCCTTGGCTGTTGGTCCGATCAACATCCCCAGCTGCGGCCCAATAGACCACCCGCTTCAACCCCCTTGGGATGACCAAAGACAGACACCCCACTTGATTCTAGCTTCCAGCCATCCAGTCATCCCCAGTGCTTGAATCTTCACAGTTGAGGCCACAGGCGTCTTGGGACAGAAACCAGCCACTGTGCCCTTTGTGAATTCCTGACCCCTAGAATTTATGAGCATGATAAAATGGTGGCTTTGCTCCAATAGGTTTTTGAGTGGTTTGTTACACAAGAATAAATAGAAGGGAAACAAAGCCATGGATTGGGTCTGGGGAGGATGTGGAAAATCTTCCAGAGTATATTTCTCTCTGAACTTGTTATGCAGTAAGCTGTCGAGGAATAAAAAAACAGTGAAATAATTTTATGATATAGAAGAATGAACAGTGCTTGATTATGTTTCAAAGCACCTCAATCATCATTTTTTCCATTTGAAATGATATTAAATGTATCTATTATGTAGTAAATATATTATTCATAATAATAATAAATAAAACAATTTTTTCAAGGCTAATTGTTTTATTCTTGGTTAATACAAGAAAAGCAGACACCAGAGGTTATTATTTAAACAATAAAAGAGGGTGTTATAGGAGCACAGAAGGCTTAATGGAAAAAAATACATAAATAAAAGAGGGTGCTATTTGGGATGATAAAAATATTTAGTAATAAATTCTAAATTTTCTGAGTGAAAAAAGAAAACTAAGATCTTAAAATCCTGCTCCTTACTTTTATACATATCTTTTATTGAGTACCCACTATATGCCAGGTTTTCTGCCAGGTGTGGGGGCTACAGAGATGAATAGGAAATGAGCCCTGTTAATTGTAGCAGGTGTTGGCACTGTGGTTAGCATTTCCTTTTAAAAAAAATCTGCTTTTTACCTTATGGCTCAGATCATATCTATAACTCATCCTTTTAAGAAATGATAAGTGAAAGCATTGACTTTCACCTGTCACAGCCCCAGCATATCTGAGCCCATCAGGTAATTTGGGTAGAACATAAGGGCCTGTGAGCCTTCGTTCAAAGCTCAAGGAAGAATTGCAAATCATGCTTTTTGGGTAACTGGACTGAATGTTTGCGTTTCTCCTTCAACCAAATTCACATGCTGAAATCCTAACTGCCAATGTGAGGTTATTTGGAGGTGGGAACTTTGGGAGGTAATTAGTTTAGTTGAGATTGTAAGGGTAGGGCCCCCATGATGGGATTAGTTCCTTATTATAAGAGGAATGGACACAAGGAGCTTGCATGCTGCACTCCATGAGGATACAGTGAGAAGGCAGCCATATGTAAGCCAGGAAGGGGGCCCTCCCCAGAACCTGGCCATGCCAGCCCCCTGGTCTGTATATGTAAGGTCCGTAAGAACATGATCAGTGCTTTTCTCCTATTTCCATCCTAGGAAGAGTCGGATAGAGTGCCTGGCACCCAAAAAGCTCTCATGAATGATTTCTTAAATGAAATTCTTCCTGCTATTTTTATACTTTATTAAAATAACAATATCCTTTCTTCCTTTCTATGTTCTTTCTGTTTTCTTATGATTTCTATAAAATATTTTATTTTTACAAGTAATTTAAATTTAACATTAAATCTATTGTTTATAGATGTAATACATGCACATAGTTTGAAAGTTGGGATAGTGTTAAAAGACTTACAACAAAAATAGTGGGCTGGTGATCCCACCTCCATTTTTCCCTCCCCATACTGCTTCACAGAAGCAATCGCTTTCAACTTTTGAGCCCTTTCATGTGGTTTCTGAGAAGAGGTGCTATTGGACTTTGGTCCCCTTTGATATTCCCTTCTGTATATAATCCTAAAGTACTGTAACCCTAAGAAATGACTTAAAAGATAATTTTATAATTGATACTAAAAGCAGACAAAATGAAAGATGTAGAAAAGTAAAAACAAACAGTAATTCTATTAACCAGGAATAAATTTTTCTACATATAATGGTGTGTTTTCTTCTTTTTTAACAAAATTGAGATTATATATACTTTGATATATACACAATTTGAGATATGTGCAATTTGAATCATGTCGTTAAAATTTTTTTTCCAGAATTTTTTTTGGTGATCATAATATTTCCTTAATTTAAGTCATAAACTCAATGTTGAGGGTTTTTAGATTGTTAGATTGTTTCCAAAGTTTCCTGGTCCTAAAAATGCAATCATAAATATCACCATCATTATATGTAAGCCTTTCCTCAGTCTGATATCTTCCCTGAGATGAGCTACAGTCCTAGTAAGGAAGACTCAAGGGAATGTCATTGTGGCCTGTCCTGGTCCAAGGATGGTATGCAACAAATTCTTACTTGGTATTTCTAGATTGCTTTCCAAGGATTTTACACCAAATGACACCAAAGGAAATGGTGGGAACGTTTGGATCCTCAATAGAATGATGTGTTTGAGGTGTATATTACAGAGTAGTCATCATTCTCAAATATTCTGAGACTGTAGCCACAGAACTTCACATAAACCCCGGGGTAAGATTGGAGAAGTGGATTATTAAAGGAATGACTTGTGAGTTGTCAAAAAGAAAGCAGAGCTCACCAGCAGCTGTTCCCTAAGAACAAGTTGGTCATACTAACTTCTTTTGGTGGCAGAGTTTGTAGGGAATGGTATAGTGTTTCTGGATTTAATCAAGGGATTTGACAAGACTACTCATGGTAAACTCATGGCTGAAATGCAGGAACATACTGAAATACAACCCTAATAAGAAGGATTAGAAGGATGTGGTTTTTACACTCTAGAACTTAAACTTGAGCAGAAGTCTTAGGGAAACCTGTTTTTGCTTAACATTAAGACTCTTAGTGCAAGGCCAGGTTTGGTGGCTCATGCCTGTAATCCCAGCACTTTGGGAGGATGAGGTGGGAGGATCATCTGAGGTCAGGAGTTGGAGACCAGCCTGGCCAACATGGTGAAACCCCATCTCTACTAAAAAATACAAAAATTAGTCAGACACGGTGGTGGGCAGCTGTAATCCCAGCTACTTGGGAGGCTGAGGCAGGAGAAGCTCTTTAACCTGGGAGGCAGAGGTTGCAGTGAGCCAAGATTGTGCCACTGCACTCCAGCCTGAGTGACAGAGTGAGACTCTGTCTCAAAAACAACAACAACAACATCAACAACAACAAACAAGAATCTTCATGCAGAAGCAACTGCTCCCAGAGGGGGAAAAAAAACTGCCGCTATCCTTGGAGATAATTAAATGCAGGTTGACTAATACTTGTTCAGGGAGGCCTAGAGGGGATGTGAGTACTGGATACATATTAGAATCCAATGACCTTTTTATTGGGAATCCTTAGGATATATGATTTTTTTTTTTTTTTTTGACATGGGATCTTACTCTGTTGCCCAGGCTGGCTTCACTGCAGCCTTGGACTCCTGGGCTCAAGCAATTCTCCTGCTTCAGCCTCCTGAGCAGCCAGGACTACAGGTGCGCACCACCATGCCTGGATAATTTTTAAACTGTTTTGTAGAGACGGGGTCTTGCTATTTTGCTCAGCCTGGTCTTGTACTCCTGGGCTCAAGTGATCCTCTTGCCTTGGCCTCCCAAAGTGCTGGGATTATAGGTGTGAGCCACTGCACCCAGCCAGGATCTGTGATTTTTGCTATAGCCAGAGACATGCTTGGATGAGATATGTCCCAAGCCATGTTCTCATGGGCAGGTCACCATGGGTATTAAAAAAGAGTGTCCATGGATAAGGGCAAAGCCATCTCAATCACAGGAACAGTCTAAAGAAACAGTAAAGAAACAGAAGTCCTATTCATAGTGACTCAGCGTCTCATCACACTAAGTCCTGGACAGCTTGGGTGTAGTTAAAAGCCATTTTCCTGGGTGGATCACCAGGCTGCTCAGCAGGGGGCAATACAGCACAGTTCAAGAAGGCTATAATGTCACCCTAACATCACAGACCAGTCAAGGTGATCTTAACCTGAGGGCAGAAGGATGCACTCAGAGATTGTGTCAGGTTCCTGTCTGTCTCGTAATTCCAAGACACACTAACTCAGTGACCCAGAAAAAACAAGAATTTCCCATGAAACCAGGACTCTGAGCCAAAACTGACCACCCACTGTCATCAACTCCCTTGGGAAGGGAAGCAACGTTCTCTGTCTCCCAACCCTACAAGCAGCAGGTCTGACCTCTTGGCCTCAGAGCTTCTGCGTGTGCTCTCCAAATGCTCAGGGAGGAAACAGTCAGCCTGAAATTTGGATGTGGCTAATAGCATTCTCATGACTTTCTCGCTCGAGGCTTGCCCCATCACCCTTACCGATCAGGGCTGGAAGTTTGGAGTCTGGATAGCTGGCTTCCTGCAGACAGAGCTGAGAGGCTCAGCCACAGCCAGCAATTCATGGAGGTCACCAGGTCATTGTTCTCTTCTGTTTTCTTGTCCCCTGAAGCAGCATTTTGAGTAAACAGCTCTTTCCTCTCACAAACGAAGACATGAAAAATATTTCTGGGGTCCAGTTCGCTGCTTTCCTGGTCCTGTTTCCTGTGCTCTGTTCGTACATTCCCTCTGATTTCTGTCCTTTTGGGGTGTATCATCATGACTACTAGGAATAGAGCAAATAGGCCACAACACTAATACTATTCCATTTCAGGAATGGTCTAAGTTACAGGGATCTTTTGTGTTTGGAAAGATACTGTGTTTTCTTTAAGGTATTTTCCTTGCAGCAATCAAGATTTTAAAAAATTCCACAAAGAAATATTTCCATTCTTGGTCATGCTTGAGATCATGCATCACTTAGAATTGGATGAACATAATTAAAACAAGCAGGAGATTCAAATACATGCAGGAATATCAAGATTTCTGAATGCCAGTGCTGGAATATAAAGTTGGCGTCTCTCATCAGCAATGCCTCTGTTCTGTTTTCCCAGCTTTATTGACTCCATCAATGGCTACACGCGTCTGCACAACCAACAGGCCGGCATGCAACTGCTAACTATACACAGATCCCCAGATTTTTGATGATGATGATTTCTTTAGGTAGGACAAACAAACATAAAATGCTTGGTGGAAAAAAATGTTCTTAGAATGTAAATAACATTTTGCATACCAGTCTGGCTGCTGCAATGATTAAAACTCATTCTGTTTTCTTGTTTATTCCAAGTTCATTGCTTAGAAACCATTGAACGTGGAGATGCAGAGAAAGTTATCTACTCTTTTAGCCTTCTCTTTGGGAGTCATTTATGTGATTCTTTTCCTTTTTTTTTTTTTTTAATTTAATGTGTGTTTCCAGAGGTGGAAAAATGTGGTGTTGTTCATCCTCTGTCTCCCAGTTCATTGATCTGAACTCAATGGCAATGATTTCATTATTTTGAGCTTAAATTCCTTAGGGGCATCTTGGCTTCATTCAAGCAATCATTATTTCTTGCCCAAATGTGTGAGAGTTTTCATAACAGCCCACCTGAATATAAGTTGTTTTTCTCTTCATATTTTTAAGACTCTCTCTTTGATTTTGTCTTTCAATAGTTTGGCTATGATAGGTATACATGTGGATGTGTTTGTATTTATGCTACTTGGATTTGTTAAGCTTTCTGGAGCTGTAGATTAATGTTTTTCATCAAATTTATGAAGTTGGTTGCCATCAGTTCTTCAAATATTTTTTCCAGCCTCCTCTCTGAGTTTTTTCTCCCTTTTTTCTTCTTGGACCCCCAATAAATGTATGCTGATACTTGATATTGTCACCCAAGTCTCTGGGCCTCTGAATATTTTTTTTTCGATCTCATTTCTCACTGTTCTTCAGATAGAATAATTTCTGTTATTCTATTTTTAAGACTATTGATTCTTCTGACATTTCAAGTATTCTGCTAAAGCCCTTTATTAAATTTTTCGTTTCAGTTACACTTTTCAACTTCACAATTTCCATTTGGTCCTGTCTTATAATTGCTTAAATCTCTTCATTGAGATTTCCTATGCCCTGAGTCATTGTCATCATACTTCCCTTTAATTATTTTAAACATGATTTTCTTTAGTTCTTTAAGTATATTTATGATAGCTACTTTGAAATCTTTCCCTGCTAATTCCAATATCTTGGGGTGCTCAGAGATAGTTTCTCTCGACAGCCATTTTTTTTTCCTGAGTGTAAGTCATGTCCTCTTGTTTCTTTGCAAGTCTCATTGAAGTTCTGACTTTTCTTCTTTCTGAGGGTTGTTGTGGGGTGGTGTTTCTGGTTTTTCTTTAGTAACTTGCCTTGAAGGAATCTGTAAATTCTGTTCCCCCAGCATTGTGCAGACACTGCTTTTCTTGCTTTTATTTCCAAGTCTGGTTTTTGAGGAGTTGCTCCTTTGTTTGCACAGCTTATGGTCCAGCTGAAGATTCACCAGTGGTTGTGCTCCAACACCTCAAGGCTATAAGAAGCAAATTCAGGCCCGGTGCAGTGGCTCACGCCTATGGTCCCAGCACTTTGGGAGGCTGAGGCCGGTAGATCACTTGAGGTCAGGAGATTGAGACCAGCCTGGCCAACATGGTGAAATGCCGTCTCTACTAAAAATACAAAGATTAGCAGGGTGTGGTGGTGCACACCTGTAATCCCAGCTACTTGGAAGGCTGAAGCAGGAGAATCATTTGAACCTGGGCAGCAGAGGTTGCAGTGAGCTGAGATTATGCCACTGCACTCCAGCCTGAGCGACAAAGTGAGAGTCTGTCTCAAAATAAATAAATAAATAAATAAATAAATAAATAAATAAAAATAAAAAAGCAAATTCAAACTTCAGGCTATTACATCTGCCTGGACTTTCATTCCTGCATGCTCTTTTATGTCTCCTCTGTGCACGGGAACAGGGTCTATATATTGCCTGGAGATGTGTGGATGGCTTAGGTTCTGGTCTCTGCTTTACGTTCAAATCGCTTCTTCTCAACCTGGGATGTATGGAATGCTTGCCAAGTTTCCTAGGGCTGTGTCATCTCTTGGAAATCCCTGTTAAATCCCCAAGTAATCTGCCTATCTGTTGTTGTTCCCAAGCCATAATCAACCTCAGACTACTGGAATCGCTGGCTCTTCCTTTCAATTTTCAATGTGAACAAAGATCCCATTAACCAGCAATGCTTCAGGTCAAGGAAACTCACTCTGAAGGCAACTGCGAAGCTGCTGGTTTCCATGGCACCTGAAGAGTTTGGGGGGTGGGGAGAGATGGGAGCAGCCCTGGCCAAGAAAGCCACTGTTCTTATCCAAAAGTTAGTAGTATTCACAAATAAATGCTTTTCAATGTCCTGTACACCTTTGATTAAATTTCAGAATGCGGGGGTTGGAGGGTGTTGCCAGTTTTGCCCAGTTTCATAGTTGCTTTCGGGGGTAAGGATTTGTTGACCTGTCACTCTGTCATGCTGGACGTCAGATGCCTCTCTCTGGCTTCACGTTTACCACTTTCCCCTCATTCACTGTTCTCTGGCCCTACTGACGTTCTTGTATATGTTGAACAAACTAAGTCAATTTCTCCTGCATGTCTTTGTGATGGTTAATTTTATGTGTCAGCTTGTCTGAGCTAAGAGCTGCCCTTACAACCTAAGAGCTTGTAAAACATGATTTTTAGATGTGTCTGTAAGAGTGTTTCCAGGAAAGATTAGCATTTGTATCTGTAGACTGAGTACAGAAGATCCCCTCTCACCAACATGGTGGAGCTGGGGGGTTGGAAGGATCATCCAATTGGTTGAGGGCACCAAATAGAACAAAAAAGTAGAGAAAGGACACATTTTGCCTCTCCTTTGTTAAGTTGGGCCACCCATCTTCTCCTGCCCTTGGATATCAAAGCATCCAATCCTGAACCTTCAGATTCTGGGGCTTAGACAGGCATCCCTGCCTCCCTGCTTCTTCCCAGTTCTCAGGCCTTTGACCTCAGACTAAGAGTTACATCAGGGACTCCCCTGGCTCTCAGACCTTTAGACTTGGACTGAACTATGTAACTGGTATTCCTGGTTCTCCAGTTTGCAGGTGGCATATTGTGAGATTTGGTCATCATAACCTCATGAGCCAATTCCTATAATAAATCTCCTCTTGGCCAGGTGTTGTGGCTCATGCCTGCAATCCCAGCACTTTGAGAGGCCAAGGCAGGCAGACTGCCTGAGCCCAGGAATTTGAGACCAGCCTAGGCAGCATGGCGAAATCCCATCTCTATGAAAAATTAGCTGGGCATGGTGGCACGCACCTGTAGTCCCAGCCACTCGGGAGGCTGAAGTGGGAGGGTCACCTGAGCCCAGGAAGTAAAGGCTGCAGTGAACCATGATCATGACACTGCACTCCAGCCTGGATGATAGAGTCAGACACTATCTCAAAAAACAAACAAACAAAAACAAAAACAAAAATAAGAAACCTCCTCTTAGGTCTCTCTGTCTGTCTATCCTGCTGGTTCTTTTTCTCTGGAGAAACCTGAGTAATACAACTTTTATATTCTAAATTTCTTGGGATGTTCTTTCTCCATGTCTTACTTGATTATTTCTTTCTCTTTCTCATTATTCAGATTTCGGTTCAAATGTCACCTTCTCAGAAAGGCCTTCCTTGACCATCTTCTTTAAAACAGCCCTTCGCTCTCTCTTCAGATCCATCTCTTTATCTTGCTTTATTTTCCTCATAGGAAGCATCAATATTACATTATTAATTATTTTTTAGTTATCTTTTCTCTCAAGCTTCAAAAAGTAGGAATTTTGTCACATTTGCAGCTGTATCCCCAGCACCCAGAACAGTCCCCAGCATATAGTACCTCTCAACAAGCATTTGTTGAAAGAGTGAGTTGACAACGAAGTTGAACTCTGTCCTCTACGTATGAGTTTCTTCTCATACGTAGGGGACAAAGTTCTACGCATGCCCAAAAGTCATTTTTCTTTTTCTTGTTCTGAAAATGTTCGCTTATGTTCAGTCTTAAAATTGGAGCTCTTTCAGGACACCACAAATGTCTTCATAGACAATGGGAGTTTTTTCTCAAGTATAAGGCAAGAGTGGATGCACTAAGGAACAGAAACCTTGTGCTGCATTGATTGATAGGAAGATGCAGGAGACCATTCACTTGAGCATCCTTAGGTGTGATGTTTGTTTGCAAAAGTGGTAGGAAACCCACCTTCTTCCAGAGCTTACTGTTCTGTTTCTTCTCCTTTTCCTTCCCCACCCCAACTCTGGCATATAAACAAATCCACACTCACCAATCTAGGTTGCAATGGAGGTATGCTATAAAGACAGATAAAATGATGTGGATACACTAATAGAAAGATTTATAGAACAATCAGAGAGAGGAAAGAGAAGTAGAAGGAGCACAGTTAAGAGAAAGGGCACTTGGATGATGGTCCAGATTCTTTGCAAAGGGTAGGAATTTACCTGTTTTCTAAATGGGGAAGGCAAGGTCGGAATAGGAGGATGCAGGGAAAGGTGCTGTTATGACAGTGGGCAGAAAATTCTATGGTGGCTGGCTTAATCTGTTTTCACACTGCTATACAGAAATACCCGAGACCGGGCAATTTACAAAGGAAAGCAATTTAATTGACTTGCAGTTCTACATGGCTGGGGATGCTTCAGGAAACTTACAATCATGGCAGAAGGCGAAGGGGAAGCAGGCACTTTCTTTACAGTGTGGCAGGGGAGAGAAGAGGGATGGAGGAACTTCCAAACACTTATAAAATCATCAGCTATCGTGAGAACTCACTCACTATCATGAGAATAACATGGGGGAAACCGTTCCCATGATCCAATCACCTCCCTCCCGCAACACATGGGGATTACAGGTCCCTCCCTGGACACATGGAGATTACAATTTGAGATGAGATTTGGGTGGGGACACAGAGACAAACCGTGTCAGTGGCCCACTGGAGGGGGTCCTGATGTGTTCTTCTTGGTGGAAGAAGGTGGGCTAGGAGCAAGACAGGTGCTTCCAAGAAAGTCGAGCCTGGTGTGAATTCTGGAGGATTGGCTGGGGGTTAGCTAGGTTTGGTGGGGAGCAAGGGGTAGGATACTCCAGGCAGAATGAGTAGGCAGCAAACAGCAAGGAAGAAACAATCCCCTACATAATTGCTTTTCAACATTGGTCTTCAGAATTATGTTTGTTTAGTTCAATGTGATTGGTATCTTAGCTCTAAGCACCCAGCTGCTGAACATGAGAGAACAAGGCCCCCAGACAGGCTACATGGTGAAGGAAGCCAGCCTAAGTTTAAAATGTCCACAGGTAATATTCTGAAAGGACAGTTCACAGAGATATTTGAATGATGCTTGCATTGACATTTTATTATGAAATCTGTATTACACTCACATTTGCGGAGATGATTACTCTACCATTTCCTACAGGAAGGACATATACAGCGTTTTTGTTTTGTTTTGTTTTGTTTGCCCCAATGAATTGTTATGTGTTTTGTCTATTCATTTAGATGAGACTTTACTGAGGCACTTGACCATTAAAATAATTAATAAAAATAGGGAAGTGTCTTCAGAGCAGTCTGGTGAACTTTGATTAAATGAGAAATTAAGCTGGGAGTAGTAGTGCACACCTGAAGTCCCAGCTACTCTGGAGGCCAAGGTGGGAGGATTGTTTGAGGCCAGGAGTTCAAGGCTGCAGTGAGCTGTGATCATGTCACTGCACTCCGGCAGCCTGGGCGACAGAGCAAGACTCTGCCTCCTAAAAAAATAAATAATACATGAGGAACGCTACTCCAAGAGACCCCCGAGTCATTGCAAAACCAGCCTGGCCTCAAGCGAGGGTTGAGCGTTAGGAAAGTTCAGCACTGTGCCTTTCAGTAATGGCTTCTTCTCCATTTCTGTTAGTCATCTGACTGCAGTTAAAATAACATTTATTGCTTTCTGCTTAATGTTCTAGAACAGATGATCAGGAAGCCATGAAAGCAGAGACAATGGTACTTCTAAAATCAGTACAATGTCCTAACCAGTATTCCCCTGACTTGCTGTAATTGGTTAAAGGCAGAGGAGATAGCATATCAAGCTGCCTCATGCCTGCCCTGAAGTGTGCCATTGGAGTTACAGCATGAGCTAGAGAGTTAGAGCCTGAAAAGGGTCTCGTCTAGAGAGGCTTAGGAGTGGTACAGACAGGGACTACTGCAACTCCAGTGAATCTCCATGTGGAGCTGGATTGGGGAATGGTGGAAATAGGATGGTATCAGCCATTTTTCTTCCCTGTGCAATTTTCTTTTCTTTTTCCTGCAGGAAGGAACCCTGAGCACTAATTTGTCTCAATGCTTTCTCCTTAGGAACCAGCAATGTTGCTGACAGGGAGACCTCAGGATGGGAACTGCTGGGCTTCAGCCTTGTCAAATAAGCCCCATTTCACCTAATTCCATCTCCTTTTCAATATGTGGTCTTCACGTTTAACCTACGATTGTTTTCTTCTATGGAAAACATACAGTGGTCTTAAGACCATGTATCCAGACGTTGCTTTTTGACTTGCCAGTGTACAGATTCTTCCCTCCATCTGCCTCCTGCAAAGAGTATTTTGGGAAAATGAATTGCACATGGCATCTGCTCAGTTGGGCCCATGGACTCCTGGTGGCAGGCAGACCCCTGGGAGATCCGGGTTAAATGTGACTCACCACATCCTATGTACTGTGCCTTTCAAAGGACTCGCTCATCTTTTCTTTGGAATGTTTCTCTTCTCTTCCCCTCTCTCTGTTGCCATAACCACCCCTTTTTCATCTCGACTCTCATTATCCACGCCTGGATTTTGGCACTAATCTGACCAGCTAGCTGGCCTGACTCCCTGCTTAGAAATGAGAAGTGGCTTCTTATTTTCTCATCATTTCTTCCTTCCTAGCTTTCATGTCCTTCCTTGTCTGACCCCACACTACCCCTCCAAGGATGTTAGTGCCAGAACACTTCATCACAGGCCCTGTGCTCTAACTGGACTGATGGCCTCACTCACTGCCAGGCCTTTCTCTCAAAGCCTTGCTTGGTGTCATATTTTTTTGGGGGGGGATGTCTTTTTCCTTCCCTTCTGCCTAGTCACATCTTCCTTGGCCTTCGAGACCCCATCTTCCAGGAAGCTCTGTGGATATCCCTGCTTCCATTCACCTGCAGATTTCTCTGGGGCTTTGTGACGATACCAGCAACTCCATGCAGTTTTGCATTGACTTCTACTGCCCTCTATGAGTTTTTGGAGCTTGGTTTTTCAATTTTAAAATGTTGTTAATGACGAAGATTCTAGTACACACTTGGTGTGTTGAAAGTGTCCCCAGTGGTCCTGTGCCCGTAATAATTCTCAACAAATGCTTGCTGCTTGATGAACTCTGTACTTTCAGCACTAAGGGAGATTGCAGTCAGTTTCACAAATATATCACTTGTTTCCTTCTTCATGGTTACTCTAAGATACTTTATTTATTTATTTATTTATCTTTTGAGACGGAGTCTCCCTCTGTTGCCCAAGCTGGACTGCAGTGGCAGGATCTTGGCTCACTGCAACCTCCACCTCCCGGGTTCAAGTGATTCTCCTGCCTCAGCCTCCCGAGTAGCTGGGACTACAAGTGCGTACCACCACACCCAGCTAATTTTTGTATTTTTAGTAGAGACAACGTTTCACCATGTTGGCTAGGATGATCTTGATCTCTTGACCTTGTGGTCCACCTGCCACGGCCTCCCAAAGTGCTGGGATTACAGGCGTGAGCCATCGCTTTTAACTTCTATAGAGGATTGCGCATTTTGGCAAGATAGGGGCAGGATAAAGCGGCTTGAGCTATTCATTTGGAAATTGTTTTTCATGATACAATGACTCTTGTGACCAGTGCTCTCTCATTTCCTCTAAATACCCCTCCCCTTCTCTCTTGCCTACTGAGTGCTAAGGCCTCTCAGGCAGGAATTTCCACCTAAGTATGGTGCTGCCTTCATTCCCTTCTTCCCCATGGTTATTTCAGTCAAAACATGTACATTAAGTTTAAAAATAAATTTCCCTTGAATCCATGTCATTATGCACAGATTCATGTACGCCATGTCGATTCACAAACACCAAAAACTCTGAAACATAACGATAGCATTTGGGGTTCACGATGTTATCATCCCATTGTCAAGTGAAGGTTTATGTCCCAGTGCCTGTTTTACTAAACAAAGCCCAAACCTATATTGTTCTCAGGTCACTGGAATTTAGTTTTTTCGTTCTACTGAATTGGAGGTGAAAATTAATTGACTGGTAGGGTGTAAGAAAATCACATTTTGTTAGGAGAAGCAGTTCATGAATCCCCAAGAATCCCCAATATTTGATTTCTCTATTTTACAGCAAGAATTCACTCATGAATTTCCTACACTCTGCTCAGGTTTCTTGACTCTGTTCCAGTCTTGCGCATGCTTTTAGTGGTCTGTGTTTTGTGTTGTTTTCAATCAGAGGTAGAACTCTTGTTGCGTTAAAACATCACACCTCTAATTCGATTTTGTTTCTCTCTGGGGTTTCTTTAAATTTTGTTTCCTTTCTTTGCTTTTCATCTGCCAGGTCATTAACAAAGATGCCTAATGGTCACCTCTAACACCTTTCTCAAGAGTTTACTGTTAATTTGCCATCAACCCAATTTCTCAAGAGAACTACATAATGTATTTTCTCATTCATTTAATCTTCAGTTAACAATTTTTAAAAAGATTGAACTATTGAGACAGTAATTTCACACTAATTTCATACCATTGGGCTACTGGATTTCATTGTACTATCCAAGTTAAAGAAATTATCTGTAACATTGATTCCTCAGTGATGATTATTGCTTTTAGTTCACCTGCAAAGCAACAAACCATTTCTGGAAGATTTTCTGGAGATGTAAATGAGTGTGATAAAAGGATTTAAGAGGTTACCTTTTGGGGAAATCATCCATAATATAGAATATGTAATGCACCTCAAATCTTCAAACTTGGTTAGGAGCGTCCTGTTTCTTCTTCACCATTTCTTTGTAAAATTCAGGAAATTTCATAGTCCCAAAAGCCTTGTTCTATTTCATTCTCTTCTTCTTCTTCTTTTTTTCTTGAGATGGAGTCTTGCTCTGTCGCCCAGGCTGGAATGCCGTGAAGCGATCTCAGCTCACTGCAGCCTCCACCTCCTGGGTTCAAGTGATTCTCCTGTCTCAGCCTCCCGAGTAGCTGGGATTACAGGCGCCTGCCACCATGCCTGGCTAGTTTTTGTATTTTTAGTGGAGACGGGGTTTCACCATGTTGGCCAGGCTGATCTTGAGCTCCTGACCTCAAGTGATCTGCCTGCCTCGGCTTCCCAAAGTGGGTTTCATTCTCTTTTTAATCACCAACTCTAGAATTTCCCCTTCCCCAACAACCACCACTTGATTCTTCCATTTCAGAAGATTTGTAATAGAGATTAGATTTAGAAATAATACTTTTGGAAGGAAGAAATTGCACCCGTCTTAATGGGGATAGAATCCCTTACTTCTTAGTGAGACTAAATTACCAAATCTTGCTTGAATGGCGTGTGAGGAACGTGGGTATTAGCAAGAGATTTAGGTTTCGAAATGGGAGTTTCTCTGTTGCACACTGGCCTCCCCTTGGTAGTGTGGGAAGGAGGACAGTGTGTATCATTGAAGCATTCATGGGTGACTGGATAAACTGCACAGAGTTCAGCAGGCTAAAGAGATAAACTCCTTCATTCCACATGCAGACGTCCTGCTGCTGCCTAAAATCAATAGCCTTGTGTTCCTAGGAATCTCTGTCCAAGACTGTGTTTCGGTTGTATGGTTGTTTATTTTGGAAATGTAACAATAAATAACTGCAGAGAGGATATTAGAGGAGACCTCCTTGGGAAAGGCTACGAATTCTTTGGGGACATAAAGCCTCATGCATGTGGCCTCTGATAAGAGGAAATCACTATAGATAATATTTGCTTTTTCTGTATTCCCTGAGGACAATACAATAGAAACAGGAACAAGCAGTATAAAAAAAATCTGTTTGTTTGCCTAGTAAAGCCTTCTATTTTAGTCATTTTGGTTAAACCAGGGAATAAGGACACTTGATCCTGAGTTGAGTCAGTGCCCTGAGATGCACCATCAGATCCGCTGAACACCCAGGAGTTAGATGGTTTTATCCGGTGGGGCGCGACCCACTCTCGCACCACAACTGCGCCAGCTCTTTGAGGGACTTGGCAAGGCCGTCCTTCATTGATTAGGTCTCTGGTTTGTCTCATCTGCCACCATCTGAAAATATCTGGTATAGAGTTTGGAGACAGGTTTGCAGCCGTGACTAAGAGGGAGGAAGGGGGAAAACCCAATTACCTCCCTCTCACCATGGCATGTTCTTGTTTGTCCACATGCAGGGGGCTCTATCATCCCTAATCTCTTTGAGCGTTGCTCTGTAAGGGTTTTGGCCCATGCACAACCACTGCCACAAGAATCCACAAGCCAGAGCCAAATCTTACATCACCGGGAAGATGAAACATTCCCCATGCAAGACCTGCAGCCGCAGAGTCCATTGCTCAGGGGAGAGAAAGGCATGCTGACTGCATCCTAGGGGGTGGCCCTCCCCAGGACCTCTACCCCTTACCTAGAGGAGGAAATGTCTCCCGAGGAGTCCCTGAACTACTCAGAGCTCATCAAAGAAAGGACTCTACTTCCCTGGAGAGTTGTTTATTTTTCTTTCTCATTAAAATGCATGAAGGTATCTTTTCTGAAATGTTGATTCAGAGGTTCTGAACTGATGTTTGTGAGGCTGCTTTCATTGTAGCTTGCAGAAGAGTTAGATTCTAAACAGCCCAGCAGGAAGCACCTTGGATTCTAATATCCTTAACATGGAAGGGGTAGTGACGGAGAGTCAGGGAACGGCTAAACTACTGACACTTTCAAAGGAATGATTAAGGTGGACAAAGATGGACAAATAACCATGAAAGGCTCGAGCAACTGCATTAAAAATAGAGAACTTTAACAAGAAGCGGTCCCCTAACCATCCAAAAGTGTGGGGGCAGGGGGAGTCACGCTGGAGTTAATTACACTTTAAATCTCAGAGGAAGATTCCTCTCATGCTGTAGTTGACAGAAATGAAGAATGAACTTTATTATCTGATCGGAGGTGGGGTCGGAAGTTGCTGAGGCGATACATATGGCTGGTGGGGAGGAAGGAAAAACGGCAAGTTTAAAATAAGCCCAGGGAAGGTTTATTTTTCTTTATTTACTTGGTTTCAAAGCAACTGAATCCTCCCCAATTTGGACTGTAATTGACATTTGTTTTACAAAGAAAGAAAACCACAACAAGAAAGGAAGCACAAACCAGGTATCCAGGCCCCCTGAGGAGCTGTGACCCCTGGGACTACCCCTCACAATCTTTCTAAGTGAAGGTGTACTTTGTGGAGCCACTGACATGCTGGGCTAATCTGGGTTCTCTGGGAAAAAAACGCCAGGATGAGATCAGTGTGGGAAGATGTGTACAGAGGGGCACCTTTGTGAGAGAAGGTGGAGCTGGAGCCAGGAAAGGCTAAGAGAGCCATGAGACCCCCATAAGAATACTACCCAGAGCAAAGGAGGCCGCCAAGAAGAAGGCTGGGTTCAAATATCCAAAAGCGCTGTGCAGTTGAAGGAAAGTTCACTAAGGCCATTGGGGAGGCCCTCAGCCAAAGTCAGGTCCCACGTGTCAGAGAAGTGCCATGTTTCTCAGGGGTGCCTCGCTGTGCTCAGCCATTGGCTGGATTCAGCTCATGAGAAGGGCCACCTTGACATGAATGTAACTGTGGATTTCAGGGGATGCTGCTGACCCCCTTGGTCAATTACACTTCCTGTAGTTGGAGGTTTGCAAGATGCCTTCTCATGGTCACTGCAGTTCTTCCACGGAGCATTCTCAATAGCAGGATTATCCTCTGTGCAATTGGAAGCAACCTTGAAGACCATTGTTCCAACTCTCTCATTGTGTAAATGAAAAGACTTGCGTAGATGGGGCTAGATGACTTCCAGGACTGGGAGACCCTGGAGTGGGGGAATTAATATTTTCTAAAAACATCCAGGTTTTTATAGAACTCCAGAACTACTCCTTCCACTGAGCCAACTATACTAACAAACTTGTGTGCTAGGTCACAATTTTTTTAAAAAAAATACGGATTATATTTCTGATGATAAGCATGTATACATTCAAGAAAATTTGGGAAATAAAGAGAAGTAACAAGAAGGGGAAAATATTATTCAGAACATATCCAGCCAACCCTTCAAGTTCTTAGCCATTTGGTATGTTTTCTTACAGTTATTTTCCCCATACCTTTTTTACACATCGAAGTTTATACAGCATAGAACTTGAATCCTGATTTTTTTCACTTGGCATCATGACCTCAACGTTTCTCATGTTGTAAAAATTTCAGAAACTTAATATGGATGACTGTACAACTTATTCATCTTTTGATTCAGTCACTGTGAAATATCTGGGAAAACAAAGGAAAATTTGAGGACATTTAAATTGAGTGTACTCTTCTATGGAAAAGTTTCTGAAACTTATTGCTTCAACTTGGGATATTTATCATGGGCAAAATTTGTAACAATGCTTCTAGTTTGTACTTTGGAATATCCTTCCTCTAACTTTTAAAGAAAAATCTTCAGTCTGACGTTTTAAACTTCATAGTACTTTTTGACGGAACACTTATACATTCTCAACTGTTTCAATATACCTGTTTTCTCTTTCCACCTGTTTGTGTTTAGAGTTTTTGTTTTGTTAGCTCTTTGGAAGTTGAAAACTGGTTTGCAGTTTTCAGACTAATTGACCTGATGAAAGAGAATTCTTCCAGGTCAGACTTTCCTAGTAACTCTGAATTTCAGGAAATGATGGGATAAAAGTGGTTAAAAGCATGAGCTTTGGATTCAGCAAGATGTGAGTGTGAACCTCAGCTTGGTCCTTGTTCAGTGGTCCTTAAATGACAGCAGATCTGTTCTTCAATCTCTGAGAGCTTCAGTTTATTACTTATCCTAGGAGTATCCTCCAAAGAAAGGAAATCAGTGTACTGAAGAGATATCTGCACTCCTATGTTTACTGCAGCTCTGTCCACAATAGCCAAGATTTGGAAGCAACCTGTGTGCATCAACACATGAATGGATAAAGAAAATGTGGTACATACACACAGTGGAGTACTATTCAGCCATAAAAAAGAATGAACTCCTGTCATTTGCAATAACATGGATGGAACCAGAGGTCACTATGTTAACTGAAATAAACCAGGCACAGAAAGACAAACTTTGCATGTTCTCACTTATTTGTGAGAGCTGAAAATTAAAACAAAACAATTATAATTTTTTGAAATTTTTATTCTTACTTTAATTTTATTCCCATTTCATAGGAAATGGAACATAAATCTCAGTTGTCTTATGTAAAGATCAAAAGGATAGAATGCAAAGAAAGTACTTCACATGGATGTGGTATCCAGTTGGGTACCAAATAAAATTATCATTATTACTGTCTCAAGCTTTAGTCTGTTAATATTTTGTTTATTACTAATTTTTTACTCTGTTTTAACCTGAATGATATATCTTGTGTGTAAACCCACACGTTTCCTTGCTTTGTCAATGACAGGGACAAAGTCCTTTTGTTAACATTTATCTCTACTTGATATCCCCATTATCAATCAATCAGATGAGGGTTATTACTGCAAATATACAACAATTTTAGAGGAAAGTACTGAGTATTCAGTCTATGCCTTATTTACGCTTGAGCTATTAATTGTGATTAGTGTCTTCTGTAAGTAGACACTAATAGCTGTTTATAGATTTGTGTGCAAAATAATATTCCTTGGTCTAAAGGGTTGAATCCTAAGCTCCTAGCACAGGTAATGGCAGAAAGTCTGGTTTAACCTAATTCAAGGACTTAACCCACAGCTTTCTGACGTACACAGGGATCCCACATGTTCCCCAGATTCTAGTGATGGAGTGAGCTGTCCTGTCCCTTGGTATCCTGTCCCACCAAGCTGTCCTAGCTTGGTGTCAGGTTGGCCCTGGCTACAGGTGTAAGCTGGCTGTGGCCTACGCTCCCGTGTAGTAGCTGGGACAAAGTCCAGTTGCTTGAGTACCTCTAGTGGCTGTGAGTGAGGCATCTTGTCCCAGCTGTAGTGATTCTTCAGAGGTGAGTGGCAATCTTTATTAATATATCTGGTGAAAATTACTTCCATCCAAACTGGCGGAACTTCACCACAAAACTCTTCCATTGCTTCCTTCAGGATTTTCCATATTGCACGGGGCTGCTGTAGTAGCAAAACCCCTGTTGTGAGGGTCCTTCTCTCCACTTGGTTAACTAGACTGTGTCTTGTTATGATATTTTTAAAAATATCATGCAGATATGAGAATATCTTTCAGTTGCAAAGAGTATAAAGAACAACTTGGTTGTATTTAAAAATCTTGGATTACAACCTTACCCTGCTCAAAAGTCAATAGACAGGCTGGGCTTGGTGACTCATGTCTGTAATCCCAGCACTTTGGGAGGCCGAGGCCGGGATCATCTGAGGTCAGGAGTTTGAGCCAGCCTGGCCAACATGGTGAAACCCTGTCTCTACTAAAAATACAAAAAATTAGCTGGGTGTGGTGGTGGGCACCTGTAATCCCAGCTGCTCAGGAGGCTGAGGCAGAAGAATTGATTGAACCCAGGAGGCAGACGTTGCAGTGAGCTGAGATTGCACTATTGCACTCTAGCCTGGGCAACAAGAGCGAAACTCTGTCTCAAAAAAAAAAAAAAAAAAAAAAAAAAGAAAGAAAGAAAAAAAGAAAACCTTCAATAGACAATGCTTCTTCATCTTAAGGTATTGAATATTGCAGTAGCATTGAGCACTACTGTAGTTTTCATACCACTGTTGAGAAATATTATTCTTGCCTGGGTGCTTAAAGAATTGTTAAGAAGTCCTATGAGCTAGAGATTTTAATAATTTCTTCCTATTGCCTAACCCTTCATGGAGAACTTGCTTTATCCTCAGCCCTATGGGACAGCTCTAATCACTGTATGACCCTCCTCTTTTGGGCACAGATAATGGGCCATGGATGGATAACTGTCCAGAGCTGGACTATTAATCATCTTATCCAGGAATCTGTAACTGGGGAATTAGACTGAGCGTGCTATCTGCAGGAAGTTGAATTCAGAGATAGTGTAGGCTCAAGTGCTGATGTTTCCTTTGGGGGCAGCCATTGTCAACCATGTATAAACAAATAAATAAGCAGAGAAGCCAGTTTGCAGAGAAATTTGAATGAAGTAGTCATAGAGTGAAAATGAGAGGTAGCTGTGTGTGTGTGTGTGTGTGTGCATGTGCGTGTGCGTGTGTGTGAGAGAGAGAGAGGAACGCCCACTGGAGGCATTGCTATAGAGCACATGGCAAGGTGCACTATCTTGAGAGTAGAGAATTTTCTTCTCTGTAACTCCCCTCTTTACTGGCTCCAGCAACTCTAGCCAGCCCAGTGCCTGGTCCCGTCTGTGCATGTCTAGGGGAGAGCAGGTCTGCTGCTTCCTCTTGAATGAACTGAAGGCTGTGGGCATCAGTGGCATTCAGTGCAGGGCTTTAGAGGGATGGGAAGGCAAGCTGGCCACTCTTCCCCTGACGAGGGACCCTTAGCCTTGCTTGGGCATGAAATAGCCTTTGGAGCTATTTCAGAAGAAGGAGAAGCTGGGGTCTGGAATTTGGGTAAAAATGCCTTAGAGGCCAGGAGGGGCTGAGTTGGAGGCAAGCCTGGTGTGATTGGGAAAGGAATGGAAAGTGAGAATCTCCTGCACCTTTCAGATGTGTCTTTTTCTAAATCCTGTCCCCTGCTTTACTGCTTCTTAAAGACCATGTGACACTGAGAAGTAGCTGATTTGGGGAACTTTGATGTTGAGGCAGGAAAGTCAGTGGCTCCTGTTGGCAGATTAGGAGTAGAGTGTGAAAGAGAATGAGGTCTTCGTGGACCCACTCAAGCAATTGAGAGTCTGGGCTCTCAGCAACACCTCCCAGTCCATTCACACTCTTCAGAACTAGGGAATGTTGTTTGTGATAACCTATGCCAAAAGGTTGAGAAAGGATGAGACCCAGTGAAACAAAAGGCAAGGAATCATTCCCTTCATGCCACAGCTGATCATGGGACACACAGGCAGTTTCCTTGTTCCCCTCACTGTTTCCTGGAGTGAGATAATAAAATGGCACCACGGGAGGCGGCTCTCCAGATCCTGGCCGGGGGCAGGAGCTCAGCTGGAGTGTAACTGAGCCTGGGAACATCAGGTATAGGATTTTGGCCATTGTTGGTAGATATTTCACCTCTACAGAAAGATGCCATAACCTCTTATGCGAGAAGATATTATGACATATTGCTTTGCCTCAGTTGTGCATGTTCATTCAGCTAAAAGAGGGTTTGGGTATTTGCAAATAGAATTTTTTTTAAAAGCAGATGGTGGGCCTTGGAGAATGTTTCCAATTTCTGCAAAGCGCTAAAAGACAGCTAAAAAGGGAGCTGTCTGCATGATGATTAGATGTCTAAAACTTATGTCACAGATCGTGAGCAACTCCAAAGTCTCAATAATTATTGACCGTTTATCCCAAATAGCTGGCTTATTTCTAACTGAGAGAAGACTGAAAAGCCATTCAGTGTCTTGGGAAATTCAATCAGAGTTAAAAATTAAGCTCACTGTTGAGGAACAAGGAAGTTGCCTAAGTCTTTCAGCAACAATGGAAATTATGTCTCTAAATTGTATTTGCTACTGAAAATACTACTTTGTTTTAAATGCCAATAAGGCTAACTGCCCAAGTGACACATGAACTATTTTAATTATCTACACATAGCTTCAGTTTCTTGTCAAGCCACAGAGACTTTACAAAGTAGCTCTTTCTGCTTTCTTAAGCGGGAAGAGTGTCAATGAATTAGTGTAGAAGTTACAGCAATTCCAATGGTGTTGATTTTTTCCCCCTGCCAAACAGTAGGATCAAATAGCTTCTGCCTATATGGTTTTCATTATTTAAGGCTAAAATTAGAATAAAGTCACTTCTGAAAAGAAAGATTAGATCTGACAAAACCAAAGTATTCTTAGCTATTGAAATCATCATCTTCACCCCTTTGATGTCTTTGTCTTGTAAAGCGTGAAAGGTCCAGGAAGGTAAAAGCAAAATAAAAGTGTTTAGTACAAAATGCGAGAAGACATTATAACATATTGCTTTGCCTCAGTTGTGCATGTTCATTCAGCTAAAAAATTTATTCTGCAGCTATTATGTGCCAGGCATTTAAGACATGTGTTCATTACTGTATAGGGGTACAATGGGGGAACGAATCCAAGGTTCTTCCCTCCTGGTACTAACAAAGAACTTATGTAATATGAAATTTCACCATGGCCAATATGGCTTGGTGGTTGACAGCCCTGGGTGGTAAATGAAGAAACCTAGGCTTTAAACCAAAGCGGTGCCGCCGAAAGAGCTATGTGTTCTCAAGAAAGTGCCTGGTAGTTTTCACTCCACTGCCCTAAATCTTCTAAAGGGCGGGGCCAGCATCTGACTTGCCTAGGTCCCCTAAATTGCCTAACAGATTCCTATGCCTCACAGATGTTCAATAAATGTTTGGTGAATGAACAGACCTCATATTCTCTGACATTTCTATCATCCTATTCAATCCCCATGGCAGATTACTTTTGCCATGGAGAGTCAAGCTCTCCATCTCTGACATGCCAGGTTTTAGATAAATCCCTCAGAAAAGGAATGCGGGAGAGATGTCCTTCCTTCTCTGCTCCACACACATATGAAAAAAGCCATTCACTCTTTGAACGGGTATTCTCCTATCTCTTCTCTTTGGGCCACGGGGCTTCTATCCAAGATGAATTTCACTGGTCGTCCAGTAACTCTTCTTATCTGTCTACTGACTAGGGACATCCAGCAGCCATCTCCTTGATGTTCTTAATCCCAGTATGCAGGTTACCTCCCTGCAAATGTCCCTGTAAACAATGACTAAGTCAACTTTAAAATCTTATATCCAGAAGACTTTTTCTTTCTTTTTTTTTTTTTTGAGATGGAGTCTCGCTCTGCTGCCCAGGCTGGAGTGCAGTGGCGCGATCTCGGCTCACTGCAAGCTCCGCCTCCCGGGTTCACGCCATTCTCCTGCCTCAGCCTCCTGAGTAGCTGGGACTACAGGCACCCACCACCATGCCCGGCTAATTTTTTGTATTTTTAGTAGAGACGGGGTTTCACCGCGGTAGCCAGGATGGTCTCTATCTCCTGACCTCGTGATCCGCTGCCCGCCTCAGCCTCCCAAAGTGTTGGGATTACAGGCGTGAATCACCACGCCCGGCCCAGAAGACTTTTCCAAGAATGTCTTTTTCAATACTTTTTCAAGAAGGGGAGAATTGAAAGTAATGGCAAACACCGCAATAACTTTTGCACCAACCTAAATACTGCAACTAGTTTATACTTACCTAAATACTAACGTAGATACTTACTTAAATCCAACTATACTTACCTTACTACTGTAGTAAATAGTTACTATACTTTTACCTAAATGCATTCCACAGTCACTTTACTATGAATCTTCCTAGGCTCTGCATGTATTTAGGTTCGTTCAAAAGTAATTGTGCGTTACTTCTGCACCAAACTAAATACATTCAGAGACAATGAAGATTCTCATTCCTTGGTAGCTGTTTCTCTTTCATTCTGACTCCTCCTCTCCTGGCTCTGCTGACCCCAGAACCCAGGGACCATGTCTGTCTTGCACATCACCACATGCCCAAGGGCAAGTCTACTTGCTGAATAAATGAATCAACGTCTTCAGGCTCAGTCTTTTTTTTTTTTTTTTTTCTATTTCATTTTCTTACATTTCTATGTGTCTCTCTCAGTTGATGAATAGTTTATTAGTCCTAACTATTGCATTTGTAATCATGACTATATTACATTTTGGTATAATTTCAATGCTGGCATCTATATGTAAATCTAAAACTAAATGGAATTTAAAGTCTCTACCCAAACAAGGCAAACATATTGCAGCTATCATCTAAATAGGTCATTGACAGATACTTTTGAAACAATTGGTGAGACTTGGAAATGGAGTAGCTATCAGAAAATTATCGATAATTTTCTTAGTAGTAATGACTGTGATTATGTAGAGAATGTCTTTATTTTAAGGAGATGGATAATTATAATATTTAGAAGTGAGTGTCATGGTGTCTTTCAAGTGACTTGCAATACCTATTTATTATCTGTCTACCCATTATCTAGATAAAACAAATACAGTTGGGCACAGTGGCTCACGCCTATAATCCCGGCACTTTGGGAGGCTGAGACAAGTGTATTGCTTGAGCCCAGGAGTTCGAGACCAGACCGGGCAACATGGCAAAATTCCGTCTCTACAAAAAATACAAAAATTAGCCAGGCATGGGGCATGCACCTGGAGTCCCAACTACTCGGGGAGGCTGAGATAGGAATATCACTTGAGTCCAGGAGGTCAAGTTTGCAGAGTGAGATTCTGTCTCAAAAAACAAAACAGAACACTCCAATATGGTGGAGTGTTAAAAATTTTGGTTCTTAATGATGGGTCTATGTGTAATTATCATTTTATTCTTCTATATGCTTGAGAATCTCCATAAAAACATTTTAAAAAGTGATATAGCAGATGTTTCTGATCTTGGGGACAAGTATGAACTGATCTTGCTCAGGGTTGCCTCCCACCCGAATCACATTTGAACCATGAGTGTTGCAGAGTAATCTTTCCTTCAAGAAAAAAAGTCTCCCATCTTCCCTGGCAGCCTATTCTGAATTTTCATCATCTTTACAGTCAAGAAGTTCTTTCTTCTGCCTATTTCAAATGGTAAACGAACTCGTTTAGCTCTCAGCTATTTTGGTCTCTTCTGATTTCATAACAGGGTGGTTTGCAGAGTGTGTTAGATTTTGACTTTTCTCCAGGATTCATGTTCCCATGGGCATTCTGGAATGACTGGTAGGAGAGATTTCTCTCCAGTGTGGTCTGATATTTATCTGGAAACTCTGCAGGGAAACAGCACAAGGTACTCTGATGCTGAGCCACACAGCCTCATGCCTGTCCCCCAACTTTTGTTTTTGTTTTTGTTTTTTGGGGGGGGATTTTTTTGGAGATGGAGTTTCACTCTGTCGCCCAGGCTGGAGTGCAGTGATACGATCTTGGCTCACTGCAACTTCCACCTCACGGGTTCAAGCGATTTTCCTGCCTCAGCCTCCTGAGTACCTGGGATTACAGGCGCCCACCACCACACCCAGCTAATTTTTTTGTATTTTTAGTGGAGATGGGGTTTCGCCGTGTTGGCCAGGGTGGCCAGGCTGGTCTCGAACTCCTGAACTCAGGTGATCTACCCGCCTCAGCCTCCCGAAGTGCTGGGATTACAGGCATGAGCCACCGTGCCCGACCTATTGGCCTATTTTTCTTTCTATTTTTCACACATTTCTTATTTACTTATTGTCTACCTCTTCCACTAGAATGTACACTGTGAGGGTGTGGCCTTGGTCTGTGTCAATTTGGACTCAGTGGTTGGAGTTTACAGAATGTTCCTTTTTTGACTTCGATGGCTTCCCGGGATGCTTATCCTTCATTAAGGATATTTCCTTCTAGTCAGTTCCGTTCTAAAGGAGCCATCATTATAAGAGACACCTCATTAGGAGTTCCATGCTTAGGGGCACTTGGGCAAACAACAAGAGGTCATTCTCCAATCATATTTAATCTCTAGAATCTCCTAGAAACAGAATAACTTTAGCTAAGTGCCCCCAAATACTTTTCCTCGAGAGAAATTTGATTATATTCTACTGATATAAACAAAACATGATTCCCTTCACATAGAGAACTGGGTTATTGAACTGAGTGCCAGAGAATAAGAACAGAACAATCTTAGGTAATATTATTAGCAATGTATTATCTTTGTGTAAAACGACAGTTTCCAAATGACACAAATGATCTCATCTTTCTTGGAATTATCCCGTAGCGGGCAGTTTGGTGTTTAACGAACTTGGGGCGAATTAAGAAATGTGTCTTTCCAGAGGTTCATTTGTTGATGATGACTTTGCGAGCACAGGCCCTGCGGTAAAGATACGCTGTGGTCTGGAAATGCATGTGTGTGCATATGTACACACACGTACACATACCATACACATACAAACACACACACACACACACACACACAGACGCACCAACTAAATACATGAGTTTGCACATTGGAATCCAGGCTGAAAAAAGCTGCAGTGTCCTGGATGCGCTCAGATGGTTGGGGGAGTGGGGGTCTGGTACATTTTCAAGGTTCTGTTTTGGTGTCAGATTGAGTGGAGATAGAGCGGCCATTAATTTAGCAGAGCATCTGGGATCTTTAAAGCCAGAAAGAGCTATACAATTTATCAATCTTAATTTGCTCTCACTGTCATTAGACAGGGAAGATCTCTGGGAAACCCTGACAGGCCCCAGATGTTCTCCATTCGGCTGATATCACACACACCAGCAACGGCTGCAGAACTCCCACCCCCACCTTCCTCAGTCTCCCTTACGCCTCGTCCCTTGCACTTGGGCTTGCTATGCTAGTTCCTGGACAGTATTTAGTAGCAGAAATGCACTTATTCAGTTAGGACTCTCTGGGCCACCCTCCTTGCAACAGGAAACTGTCCTGTTGGAAGCCACTGGCACTGAGGTCCAGGGTGAAACTTTCAATCGAGAAAACATTTGTGTCCTTAATTAGAGAAATGAGGGGAAATTGATCAACCCACCCAGTGTCTAGGACACATTCAGGTCCCTGAAATGCTCTCCTGGGTCAGCCATGTCTGAGGACCCATGGAAGAGCTATTATTGTCACTTCGTTATTTTAAGTTCCTTGAAGGTAGGGCTTGAATGTAAGATGTCATTTATCTTCCTATGATTTCCCCTATGATGTCATATTTGGCAATGTTCAATTAATATACATGGCCTAACTGGATCACTGGGCTCTCACCAACTTATCCATTTTCATACATTCATCTTCTCCTTGTAAAGGAGGTTCTTAGTTCTGCAGGGTGAAAAATAAACAAACACATTTCTATATTCTTTAGGTTGTTTGTTTACAACTATGTGCACCATCGTGGGTGAACAGGAGATAAGACAGACAGCACTTTTGTCTCCACAAACTTTAAGGTCTGGTGGTTGAGGCAGAGAGGTAAACAGCTGTTACTCACAGAGTGATAAAAGTATAGGATCAGGGAGGGAGAAGTCCTGGGTTTTCTTTTTTACTTTTCTTTCTTTCTTTCTTTCTTTCTTTCTTTTTTTTTTTTTTTTTTGAGACAGAGTCTCGCTCTGTTGCCCAGGCTGCAGTGCAGTGGTGTGATCTCAGCTCACTGCAACCTCCGCCTCCTGGGTTCATGCCATTCTCCTGCCTCAGCCTCTCGAGTAGCTGGGACTATAGGCACCTGCCACCACGCCTGGCTAATTGTTTGTATTTTTAGTAGAGATGGGGTTTCACCGTGTTAGCCAGGATGGTCTCGATCTCCTGACCTCGTGATCCGCCCACCTTGGCCTCCCAGAGTGCTGGGATTACAGGCGTGAGCCACCGCGCCTCGCCAGTCCTGGGTTTTCTGAAAGGGGAGAGCTGATTTTTTAATACTAGTTTAGGAGTTGGGAGGAGGAAGCAACATTTATTTTGATTCTTGAACCATGAGAAATGAGCTGGGTAAAGATGAGGGGTGACTCTTGGCACAAAGTTTACACAAAAGTTGAGCAGGACATTTCATTGTCGTTGCAGTTGTTTGGATGGGAGGGGGAGAAGGAGTGATTTCCCTTCATTTTCCTAGTCAAGACCCTAGGTATGGAAAGAGGAAGTGACTCTTCTGCTACTTTTAGGCATAAGTTTCTTGGTATATGCACCATTCCCTTGAATTAAGCCATTCTGTTTCAGAAGGCTTCAGTAAAAACAGAAATTACCCAGGGAGGTAATACAAATTACCCATTAGCAATTTCAGATGACTTAAATTATTCCTTGACGTTTTCTAGTTACCTCTCTGGGTTCTGATGAAATGAGCAATGTGGCTATTGGATTTATTTTATTTACTTATTTCTTTTGAGACAAAGTGTCACTCTTGTTGCCAAGGCTGGAGGGCAGTGGGGCGATCTTGGCTCACTACAACGTCTGCCTCCCAGGTAAAAGTATAGTAGCAAGTGATTCTCCTGCCTCAGCCTCCCAAGTAGCTAGGATTACAGGCATGTGCCACCATACCTGGCTAATTTTTGTATTTTTAGTAGAGACAGCGTTTCACCAAGTTGGCCAGGCTGGTCATGATCTCTGGACCTCAGGTGATCCTCCCACCTCGGCATCCCAAAGTGCTAGGATTGCAGGCATGAGCTACCATCCCCAGCCATGAATTTTAAAAGGAAGAAGTGAAGTTCAGAGGAAGGAAGGAAAAACAGAGATGGTAAGGTGTTGAGTTTACTCGGTGGTTTTCGGGAACTCTATCTCAACCTGGTGTTACTAGGTCTGACATTTACTCCCCTCAAAAGGTCCCATGCTAAAATAAGTTGGGAAAACATATGTTTAAAGGAAGTGAAAGTTTATTTATAGTAGGCATTTTTGGAGCTTTCATTATGCCAAAGTGCAACGTGACTCTTCAAGAAATGTTATAACATTAATCATTTTCTAAATGTATTTGACCTCAGAATCTCTCTTTTTTTGGAAAGGAATTAGTGTTTCAGCCAACACACGTTGCGCAATTTTGGTTTGGTCTATGGAGTAGTTGAGAGGATGAATAACCCCTGGAAGGGCCCCACTGTGTCACTGCAATGGCCAAAGCACTACATGGTGGAGAGTGTTGGGTTGACTCATTTGAACCCAAGATCAGCCTGATTTCTTGCTTGAATATATGTTTATGCCCTTCCATAACCTAGTGTGGATTTAAGAATATGTTAGTTCTGTAAACAATCCTCCCCCCAATTTACTTATTTTTTGTGATTTATTATTATTTCAAGATTAAAGATTTTCCATTATGCTCCCTAAAATGAGGTAGATCCGCAGAGAATCTGAGCTCTCATGCAATTGCTTTCTGGCCAAATGTGCAAACTCCTTCTATAAAAGTACCAGGCAATCCGTCTTGTCCACTTGACCTCGTTTATCTCGCTTAGTTTATCAGTTCATCTTGGAAACACACTTTCACCAAGCTGACCATGACTATTTATATACACTTGGAAGACAATCCACTGGAAATTATTCTCGTACTGCTTTGCCAGTATAGCAGGGAAGTGGTAATAGGACCCTACTGTTTCATCACTATGTTTTCCTTAAGATAGTTTCCTGTGGTGTTATCAGCCAGTTGAAGATTAAGAAAATCTCCTGCAGGCATTCCAAAACTTCCTTCCAACTCTTTTGGTTTCTTCTGGAGCAAGAAATATTTATAAAAGATGGGAAGGCAAAAACCTAAGAGAGGAAAGAGGGGGAAAACTATTTGTTTTCTTTATTTCAACTATTTAGATATCTACTGTGCACAGGAGACTCTGGTGGGGACTGCAAAAAATGTGGAAAGGGGTATGATGTGGCCATGTGGTCCTTGCCATTAGGTCCAGCCTCCATTAGGAGGATGACAAGGGAGGAAAACAAGATATCTGCATAATTGATTAACTATCAGGCAGATAAAGGCAAATACGAGATAACATCAAAATGCCCCATGATTCACACTCTGGGAGGAGGGAGAATTTTCTGTAAAGACTTCATGAGAGGCCGGGCATGGTGGCTCATGCCTGTAATCCCAGCACTTTGGGAGGCAGAGGCAAGTGGATCATCTGAGGCCAGGAGTGCAAGACCGGCTTGGCCAACATGGTGAAACTCCATCTCTACTAAAAATACAAATATTAGCTGGGCATGGTGGCGCATGCCTGTAGTCCCAAAGCTTCTCGGGAGGCTGAGGCAGGAGAATTGCTTGAACCTGGGAGGTGGAGGTTGCAGTGAGCCAAGATCACACCACTGCACTCCAGCCTGACTCCATCCCAAAACAAAAACAAAAACAAACAGACAAAAAAACACTTCATGAGAGAGGTGGCCCTTGAGATAGGCTTTGAAGGTTGGATAAGATTTCACCTTGAAGACAATTGGGGAAGCTGTTTCATGGGGAGGGAAGAATGGGAGCAGAAGTGTGAAGAGAAGGTGTGTTCAAGAAGCACGCAGCAGGTTTTTAGATATTGGCATTCATCCAGCCTGTGACATAGGCTAGAATCAGGAGTCTTTCTCATTCCTCCCCGACCTCCAGCATCCTTTACTCAACAGCTCCCTCAGGCCAGTGGATTTGCTCTCCTAGTAGCTTTCAAACCCATCGCAGATCCATTCCCATTTCATCTTTTGTTTTCTTTTATTTTTTATTTTTTTGAGATGGAGTCTCACTCTGTCACCCAGGCTGGAGTGCAGTGGTGCCATCTCGGCTGACTGCAACCTCCACCTCCTAGGCTCAGGCCATTCTCCCGCCTCAGCATCCTGAGTAGCTGGGACTACAGGTGCGCACCACCATGTCTGGCTAATTTTTGTATTTTTATTGGAGACAGGATTTCACCATGTTGGCCAGGCTGGTCTTGAACTCCTGACCTCGTGATCGCCCACCTCAGCCTCCCAAACTGTTGAGATTACAGGCGGGAGCCACCACACTCGGCCCCAGTTCATCTTTTCTAGCTCACTTTGCTGTGATTGACTCCTACTGATTTCTCCTTTTCTCTGCCTGCGCGGCCTCTGGTAGACTCGCTACACTACCACCAGAGAAAACTCCCCTAAGGCAAACCTAAGTAGTCACACGGCAGCCCATGGCCACCAGGAGCGAGTCCAGATTCCTTACCGTGGCCTGGGTTCTGTAGTTAGATGGGGCTGCGCTCAAATTCCATCTCTGTTGCTATAAGTTATGTGACCAGCTGTGTTAACCTGTGAGGGCAGACCTCAGTTTTGTCATCTGTAAAGTGGGCATCATTATTAGTAGCCATCACTTTTCTTTTTACTTACTTTCCTTTTGCTTTTTTTTTTTTTTTTTTTTTTTTTTTGAGACAGTCTAGCTCTGTCGCCCAGGCTGGAGTGCAGTGGCCCAAACTCAGCTCACTGCAACCTCTGCCTCCCGGGTTCAAACGATTCTCCTGCCTCAGCCTCCCAAGTAGCTGGGATTACAGGCGCCCGCCATCATGCCTGGCTAATTTTTGTATTTTTAGTAGAGACGGGGTTTCACCATGTTGACCAGGCTGGTCTTGAACTGACGTCAAGTGATTGGCCCGCCTCGGCCTCCCAAAGTGTTGGGATTACAGGCGTGAGCCACCATGCCCGACCACTAATATTCTTATCACTGTTTTCTCTCCAGCATTTCCCCTCACTCATTCTTATATGATCCCTGCCCCAGTTTTTGTTGGCAACTGCAGAACGTTCTCTCTTGGCCTTTATCCTCTCATCTTTTTCTGTTACTCCTCCCATCTGCCTCTGAAACGGGCCTCCAGCATCCCTGCCTCTTGGAAATCTGCTGGTATCCTCTTCTCTGCACTTCTGTCCCCAGGACTTATTGAGTATCGGTGATCCCATCCCACCTGGTACCTCCCTTGCAATGTTGCATGCCTTCATCTGTCCATACCTGGCTAACTATTTCTCTAGGATAAATTCCCAGAAGTGAAATTGCTGGTCAAAGGATAGGTGTATTTTGAGTTTGGACACCCACTGCCATATCACCCTCTAAAAGGGAGTGTAAATTTCCACTCCCACAAGCAGTGGATAAAAGGATCTCATTTTCTCACACCATGCTAACACTCGGTAGGGTCACTATTTTTTAGTCTTTGACAATCTGATGGGTGAAATATGATCCATCATTGTTGTTTTAGATGATTTTCTTTGATCTTTAATAGCGTTTCATGGTACGTGTATTTCCACCTTTGTGAATTGCCTCTGGGTTTTGCCCATTTTTCTAGTGGGGTTTGATTTGTAAGATGCTCTTCTATATTCGCCTTTAAAAAGGTGCATTGCAAATATTTCTCCTATCTTATTATTTACCTTTAAACTTACAGTATATCATAGGTCTTTTATTAATTTTTGTGGTAGGGAAGTTTAAAACTTTTACTTGGCTGAACTTATTTATATTTTTTCTTTTCAAAATCAGAGTATTTTTTCTTCCTTAATAAGAATAGTAGAATTATAATACTCTACTCATTTTTCTTCAAATACTTTTAAGAGATGATGATGATAATGATGATGATGATGATGATGATGATGATGATGATGATGGCATGATTATATTTTAGAAATGGAGGCTCGCTCTGTCACCCAGGCTGCAGTGCTGGAGTGCAGTGGCACCACCATAGATCACTGCAGCCTTGAACTCCTGGGCTTAAACAATCTTCCCATCTCAGCCTCTGAGGTAGCTGGGACTACCAGCACATGCCACCAGACCTGGCTGATTTTTTAATTGTTTCGTAGAGATGAGGTCCGGCTATGTTGCCCAGGCTGGTGTTGAGCTCTTGGCCTCAAGCAATCTTTCAGTCTTAGCCTTCTAAATATTATTTTAAAAATATTTAAACCTCAATCTATTTAGAACTTATTTGGATATAGGATGTAAGGTAAGGATCAGTCTTCATTTCTCCCCGAAACTGGTAGTCCATTGTTTCAGTAGTGTTGAAGAGCAGTTCTTTTCCATGAATATATTTGAATCATACGATAAATTTTTGTGTGTGCACATGTGCTGTTTCCCTCTAGTTCCTGGACTTTTCATTTCTTTCCATTGCTCTCTTTTCTTTTCTTTCTTTTTTTTTCTTTTTTGAGAGAGAGTCTCGCTCTGTTACCCAGGCTGGAGTGCAGTGGCGCGGTCTCAGCTCACTGCAACCTCCACCTCCCAGGTTCAAGCAATTCTTGTGCCTCAGCCTCTGAGTAGCTGGGATTACAGGTGCCCGCCACTACGCCTGGCTAATTTTTGTATTTTTAGTAGAGATGGGGTTTTGCCATTTTGGCCAGGCTGGTCTCGAACTCCTGGCATCAAGTGATCCTCCCACCTCGGCCTCCCAAAGTGCTGGGATTACAGGTATGAGCCACTGATCCCAGCCTATTGGCCTATTTTTCTATTTCTACATGAGTTTTATACCATTAGGTTGGTGCAAGAGTAATTGTGGTTTTAGTGGCAAAAACCTCAATTACTTTTGCACCAACCTAGTTAAATGTGGCATGATAGTATATTTTGATATCTGGCAAGCTAGTCCTCCACAGTCTCATTTTCTCAAATGTTCTTATACCCCTGCCTTGTTACTGGGATTGAGATAAAGACTCATCCATCTGCAGGCCCAGGAGATGCTTGGGATTCTGGGGATGCTGGTGACCTGAACAGACCGAATGGCCTGGATTCATGTGTTCTTTCAGAAATCCTCAGGCTTTGGGGGATGGCCTCAGATTTGAGGAAACTCGCAGAGACCCTGGGTCTAGTGCTGGTTCCGACCTCTGGGGATCTCTGTGCAGGTCTGGACTGTTCTGTAGCAGGGAATATTCTAGGGATTAGGTATGTCCTTTCTGAGGATTGATTGCCATGCCTTTCTGAGGGCAAAAATAGTGGTGAGAGAGGGCCAGAGAAAGAGTGATGGGCTTTTGACTTCTGTTTCATTCTGATTTATACTCAGTACCAGTCCGCTTCCTAGAAAAGGAAAATTACTACATTCATAAAATTGGTATACCTAAGCTGTTCAATTACTCTTAAAAATAAGAATGTGAGAAATCACTGATTGCAAATGTGAGTGCTGGTGACTAGGACACGGTGTGAAATGTTCATTTTCAGAAGGAATGAGGCATTGTTGGTGCACACCATGAAATTCTTTGAACATTTCTAGGGCCAAGAGAAAAGGGACTTTACCCTAGTACCTTATATGGGTCTCGTTCCTACCCTTTTTTGAGGAGAGTGCACGTGAGTTCACCATGCCTTCATTCATACGTTCGTGTTTCCAGCCACTGAAACCGTCTAACTACTTTAACTCAATCCAGTCCCTCTAAATACCACTTGCCAGAAACAGATCAGGAAAAACAACAAGAAGCAAGGTTTAGATTAAGCCTCTGAGGAGGGGGAAATGGTTACACAGGTCAAATTCCACTGAGGCAAGACTTGGGCAAAATCTACAATGGTCTGCATTTTCTTACTGATCAATAGTTTTCCTTCTGATCAATAGTTTTCCTTATGTAGGTTTTCTCTTTAGGCTGCAGCCATCTTTCATTATTGTACATTTTTGTGGTGACCAGATTTAACCTATAAATAGAACTTGCATGACTTTGTTCTTCTAGGAATTAGGACCAAATCGGCCCTAAACTCAGCTTTCATAGGTGACTTCTCAAATTATGGTCAGGATACAGTTTCTCCTTCCTTTGTTGGGAAACAACACATTTTTGCATGGTGGTGTCATCAAAATATGTAATACATGGAATTTCCCTAAAATGCTGTGATTGTCTTTAAGGACATCTTCAGGCAGCTGATTTCTGCCCTGAGTTTGCAAAATGAAACCCAGATTTCTTTCTGGATATGCAAACAGAATTACTCCCATGTAGAAGCAAGGCCAGGGCGTGTAAAAACAAGTACTTTATTAGCTTTCAATTGTGAGCCCATCCCATGGTGGGAGAGTTGGGGACCTAAAGGGCACCCCTGGAAGTCTCTACTACAATATAGCTTCTTGCAATGTGGTCTAAGGTTTCTGTGATTTGTCATCACCTAAGGGAACCAGGGTCCTGGGAGTGGGGTGGGTGTGGCTCCAGAATTCTGCATTTGTACAAGCACTCCAGGTACTGCCCATTCTGTCCACACGGAAATTGAGAACAACTATCTTATAGGGCTCTCAATATTTGTTGAGAGCCCTATTTGGCCGGATGTTTATGGAAGTTTATACAAAAATGATCTGAGGGCTGAGCATGGTGGCTCATGCCTGTAATCTCAGCACTTTGGGAGGCCGAGGTGGGCAGATCACAAGGTCAGGAGGTTGAGACCATCCTGGCCAACATGGTGAAACCCCGTCTCTACTAAAATACAAAAAATTAGCTGGGCATGGTGGCACACGCCTGTAGTGCCAGCTTCTTGGGAATCCCTTGAACCCGGGAGGCAGAGGTTCCAGTGAGCCAAGATCGCGCCACTGCACTCCAGCCTGGTGACAGAGCAAGACTCTGTCAAAAAACAACAAAAAAATCATCTGAGACAGAAAGTTAAAAATCCTACTATTAAAAGTTGCCAGAGGGCTGGGCACGGTGGCTCATGTGTGTAATCCCAGCACTTTGGGAGGCTGAGGCAGGTGGATCACTTGAGGTTAGGAGTTCGAGACCAGCCTGGCCAACAGCGTGAAATCCCTTCTCTACTAAAAATACAAAAATTAGCCAGGCGTGGTGGCAGGTGCCTGTAATCCCAGCTACTTGGGAGGGTGAGGCAGGAGAATCACTCGAATTCGGGAGGTGGAGATTTCAGTGAGCTGAGATCTTACCACTGTACTCCAGCCTGGGCAACAGAGTGAGACTTTGTCTCAAAAAAAAAAAAAAAAAACTGCCAAGAATGGGACTTTGAAGGCTTTCATTGGTTTAGAACTGTATACTATTTCTTTATATTGAATCCAAGACTCTTGAAGAACTCAAAGCTTCTTTTTGGTTATGTACTTAGGGTTTAATTGGATATTGCAAGCTCAAATGTATTCAGAGGCTAGGCTGGCATCATAAATAAAAGACAATTAGAAATGATGGGACCCATGAGAAAATGGAGATTGTGTGCCCCAGTAAAGGCTTCCAAATTTGAAATCGTGTTACATAGCATGGTCAAACAAAACATATGTCTCAAAGCTGTAATGAGCAAGTAAAGCTGTGGGTTTAGGACCTTTGCTGAGTAATTTCTGCCTCCTTCCAAACAAAACGATTCTAAGTTCTTTAATCTTTATTCATGAGCAGGCATTTTTGTTATTATTTTTAGATCTTTCTGCCTCGTTTTTAAAGAGGTAAAGGAGGAAGGTCTGCAAAAGTTAATTTTATAGCATGAAAACTATCAGGGCTGAGAAAAGTTCTTTGTTTTCAAATGTCATTATTACTATATGTTATCAGTGTGTTTGCTTAAAAAATGGTATTTAATTTTTTTGTTGTGAAGCTAATATATTAACACACGCCTAAAAGAATAATTGGAAAAGAAAAAGAAAAAAATAAGCAAAATTAACTCATCCTTTGGTGAATGTTTTGATGTATTTTTTCCGGTTCTTTTTTTCTATATAAAGTTTGAACATAATTTATTTTTATTTTTATTTTTTAGAGAGGGTCTCAATCCCATCACCCAGGCTGGAATGCAATGGTGCGATCATGATTCACTGCAGCCTTGACTTCCCAGGTTCAGGTGATCCTTCCACCTCAGCCTCCCAAGTAGCTGGAACCACAGGTGTGTGCCGCCATGCCCAGCTAATATTTTGTATTTTTACTAGAGATGAGGCTTGCTCATGTTGCACAGGCTGGTCTTGAACTCCTGGGCTCAAGTGATCTACCCACCTTAGCTACCCAAAGTGCTGGGATTATAGGTGTGAGGCACCGTGCCTAGCCCATAACTTATTTTTCTAACTATACCTCATTCCAAAAAGGATTAAAGACTATTATTAAAGACAAAGTGATCCATTATGTTCCCATATATTTATGCATAAGTGTATACGTACATGTACGCGTATCTTTTTTTTTTTTTTTTTTTTGAGATGAAGTCTCGCTCTGTCGCCCAGGCTGCAGTGCAGTGGCACAGTCTCAGCTCACTGCAACCTCTGCTTCCTGGGTTCAAGTGATTCTCCTGCTTCAGCCTCCCGAGTAGCTGGGACTACAGGCATGCGCCACCATGCCCCTGTAATTTTTGTATTTTTTACTAGAGACGAAGTTTCACCATGTTGGCTAGGCTGGTCTTGAACTTCTGACCTCAGGCGATCCACCCGCCTCGGCCTCTGAAAGTGCTGGGATTACAGGCGTGAGCCACCACACCTGGCCTAGGTGTACTTATAATAGCAATCATATTGTGTATGCATACAAAATCATGTTTGTATGCATTTTTTTTAAAATATGTGTTTCGGAGATCTTTCCATGTTGTTACTTATAATAGCCATAGTAGCCACAGCTAACATTTATTGAACACTTTGTATGTGTACAGCACTGTTCTGAGAACTTCACGTGTACTACTTATTTAATTCTCACAACAAAGGGGGTGTTGTTAATTCTGCCTTTCAGATGACACTGAGGCACAGAGAGATTCAGGGGTTGCCAGTGACACAGATAGTAAATGGTGCAGTTGGGATTTGAGGACTGCCAGTCTGACTTCAGAGTCTATGAGCTCAAGAGTCTATGAGTTTCAGCGTCTATGAGGTTAAGTCTATGAGTACCATGTGGTACTGCCTCTCAGGCTTCTGAACTATTGCAGAGTGTTTATATTGAATCCAAGACTCTTGAAGAGTTTTAAGCTCCTTTTTGGTTATGTACTTAGGGTTTAATTGGGCACTGCAAGCTCAAATGCACTCAGAGGCTAGGGAGGCATCGTAAATAAAAGACAATTAGAAAGGATGGGACCCATGAGAAAATGGAGATTGTGTGTCCCAGTAAAGGCTTTCAAATTCAAAATTGTGTTAAATGCCACGGTCAAACAAAACACATCTCAAGGCTGTATTGAGCAAGCGAAGCTGTGGGTGTGTGGGTGTGGAAACTTTGCTAAGTAATCCCCTCTTTAAAAACTGTACCACGTTTTAAAAAAACTGTCAATACTAATTGACTTTAGGTGGTTCAAAAATCTTATTATTACAAGTAAGATGACAGAGATATCTTGGTATACACACGCCCATATTTATGTAGATTAGATATTAGGCAATGGGCTCTGCTAAGTCACCAGCTAATAGATATTTAACATTTTATTATATACTACCACAAAAGCTCTACCAATTTGTATTCCAACCCACAGTCTATGAGAGTGACTATTTCTTTGCCAATGCGCGATAACATTCTTTTAATTTTTGCTAATGTAGTGAGTAAAAAAATGATGTCTCATTAAAAAAATTTGCATATCCTTAATTACTAGTGAGGTTTCGTATGTTTGTTGGTCATTTAAATTTTCTCTTCCGTGAATTGTCCACTAAGAATCTTTGCTGAGTTTTCTATTGAGTTCTTTGTTTTTTCTTATTGATTTTGGGATTTCTTTATATATTGTGGATAAAAATTCATGGTCTCTTTTAGGTAGCATTCAAAAAAATGAGAGGGGGCCAAGAGTGGTGGCTCATGCCTGTAATCCCAGCTCTTTGGGAGGCTGAGGGGAGCAGATCACTTGAGGTCAGGAGCTTGAGACCAGGCTGGCCAACACGGTGAAACCCTGTCTCCACTAAAAATACAAAAATTCTGGGTGTGGAGGCTCACACCTGTAGTACCTACTACTCGGGAGTCTGAGGCAGAAGGATGGCTTGAACCTGGGAGGCAGAGGTTGCAGCAAGCCAAGATCGAGCCACTGCACTCCAGCCCGGGCAACAGAGTGAGACTCCATTCACCCAACCCCCCCAAAAAATGAGAGGTGGCATCGGGTATGGGTTATGAGCACAGTCCATGAAGTGAGGCTGTCTGGATTCTAATCTCGGCTGTGCCACTTACTAGCTGTGTGATCTTGGCCAAGTGACTCAATCTCTCTGTATCTCAGTTTCCTAGCCTGAAAAGTGAGAAGGATAATAATAGTGCCTACTTCACCCTGTTGTAGGAGTAAATGAATAAGGACACATTAGGTTGGCATCTCGCACATAATTAGCAGCATTTGAAGCAGTTATTGTATTATTGTTACTTGTTGTAAATATCTTCCTATCTGCTGTTTGTTTTCAACTTTGTGCTGCCTTTAGTATTAAGCAAGTTTAAGTTTAAGCATATATATATATGCTCAAATATATATATATATTTGAAACAGGGTCTGTCTCTGTTGCCCAGGCTACAGTGCAGTGGTATGTTCGTAGCTCACCATAGCCTCCAACTTCTGGACTCAAGCAATCCTCCTGCCTCAGCCTCCTGAGTAGCTGGGATAACAGGTGTGCAGCACTATATCAGGAAATTTTTTTTTTTTTTTTGTAAAGATGGGTTCTTGTTATGTTGTCCAGGCTTATCTTGAGCTCCTGACCACAAACAACCCTCCTGCCTCAGCCTCCTAAAGTACTTGGATTACAGGCCTGACACACTGCTCCTGGCTGCAAGTTTGAAATTTTTGAATAGTAAAATCCATCAATCTTTCTCTTCAAAGCTTCCGAATGTCATGTCTTTTCCAAAGGAGGCCTTCTCTGTCTTAAGTTTATTTATGAACAAATTCTTTTCATTTTACTACCTATGTTGCATTTCCCCACTGTTTAATCCATTTAGAATCCATTTTTGTGTATAGTGTGGAATAGAACTCTACCCACTCTATGAAAGAGGCACCCAATGTATGGTGTCTACCTACAGGCTGGCTGGTCCCCCTCCGGAATGTTGCCATGCCAGAAGCTTGCTTGGTCTCTGTTGGCTGGGTGGGCACTCTGCAGTGGTGGTAGCCTGGTCAGTCCTGGGGAGGAAAAGTCAATGTTGCTGAGCTGGTGAATGGCTTCCACCCCACACCCGGTTGACCATTGCACATACTCTGTTCTGTGCACCAGGCATCTGACTACGTTGGCCTGTGTTGGCCTCTGTCATCTGCTTGAGTCTGACCAATGACAGGTATTGGTGGGAGACCAGAAGACAGAATGAGAGAAAGGTCAGAGTGTTGATTCCGCTTGCTCTTTCTCTGCCTGGCCACAGATTTGTCCTCTGTAAATAATCCTTCTTTTAACTCATGTCAGTCCAATCTTTTGAATGTTCTCTAAGTGTCCTGCAGGGACTTTGATTCATAGAGCAATAGGAATGAAATGAATGAAAATGTGAAACGACAAGGTTTCAGATGGAAGGAAAGCCGGCAAGCCTGACACATACCATAGAATTTGATATCAATTTAGCCAAAAATCTGTGAATAAGGACATACTGAATGAAATCTATCATTCATGGCCACTCTAATTTTTTCACCCATTTGGGGAGGAAGTTATTTGTTTCAGCAATTGCTAGTTGTTTTGACACTCTGGAGTGTTTAGCTGAGATTTAAAGTTTGTGGCCATGTGTTAGAACATGACATGATCTCCCAGGATGAATATTTGTGTTATTTCTGTTGGGGGAGGAAGAAAGAATCTTGGAGAAGGAGGGAGTGGATGGCGCTACTGTCAACACATAATTAAAAGAAGTTTTTCAAGGTCCTGTGTTTCAGGAACCTATGATTCTAGTGCGATAACAAGAATAAAATGTGGCTTAAACTACAGAAGCTTTGGAAGAATTTTTAGTGATTGTATACAAAACCCTTTGACCCGGGTCCTAAGATTTGCCCCATGCTTTAAATTCTTTTAAAAATAGCCTCGTTACAGCTGTGTGAAGGATGGCCATATTTTTATCTACCTCCTATAAATCAAGACACCATGCTGTAGAACTGGCCAAGATAAAACAGTAGAAAGGTTGAATTAGCAACTTAGTGCACCTTCTATTATGGTATATTAATTATAGGTGGATAATAGTTAAGGAGTGGAAATCCATCCTACACAATTGTGATTATCTCCTTATTTCTCATTTAACTGACTTATAAAAACTGTCCATTTCTCCCTCTAATTTGTTTTGGGCAGTTTGGTACTTCCTACTGATTCAACTACCATGAACTTAGCAGGAAGTGATTAAAATGTAAATACCGGCCAGGTGCAGTGGTTCACGTCTGTAATCCTAGCACTTTGGGAGGCCGAGGCAGGTGGATCACTTGAGGTCAGGAGTTCGAGACCAGCCTGGCCAACTGGCGAAACCCCGTCTCTACTAAAAATACAAAAATTAGCTGGGCGTGGTGATGCATGCCTGTAATCCCAGCTACTCGGGAGGCTGAGGCAGGAATATCACTTGAACCCAGGAGGCAGAGGTTGCAATGAGCCGAGATTGTGCCACTGAACTCCAGCCTGGGTGACAGAGCAAGACTCCATCTCAAAAAAACACAAAAACAAAAAACAAAATGTAAATACCCTTGATCGGCTGCTCTGGTGGGAGGTGGGGAGCGTGGGACAGGGGCGGTGTTGTCGTTTAGGGATTTATGTGGAGAGTCATGAGACACCTGATTCTGTGCCATGGAAATCTCTTCCTGCTGGACTCTAGGCAGAAGGGGCCATTTCCCATCCATCAGGTCTTAGCGAAGGCCGTCTCCTCCTTCAGTGTCCTGATCACCTACAGGGAATGTACAGAGAGTTCAGTTAGAAGAACAAAGAGCAATAGAATTTCCAAGACACAGCCAATATTTGTCAAGCCAATTAGGAGAAAAATAAAGCCTCCATAGAAATAAATAATAATGAAGTATTTAAATATTAGTTACTGGTTAGCTTATTTGTGGTTTGTTCATTCACGAAATTGTAAACTCTGTAAGAGCAGGGAACATCTTCTTTACCAGTCTATGTTTAGTTCCTAAGCAGTGCTTGGCCTATGGTAGTTACTCAATGGCTATTTATTAAGTGAATGAGTGAATGAATTCACAAGAAAGGATTTAGCACAAAAGACTCTGAAAAAATGAAGGAATCCTGAGCACACGCTGTAGGGTTAGTTAGATCACCCTGAGATTACAGAAGGTAATTAATTCAGTTCATACCTTGTGGTAGGCAAAATAATAGCCTGCTAAAGATATCTGTGTAAAGGGGGAATTAACGTTTCAGATGGAACTAAGGTTGCTAATTAGCTGATCTTACATTAAGGAGTTTATCCTGGATTTTCCTGATAAGCCCAATGTAATCATAAAAGTCCTTTAAATTAACCAAGGGAGGCAGAAGAGGGAGTCAGAGTCAGAGAGAAATTTGAAGGTTTGCTGGCTTTGAAAATGAAGGAAGAGGCTACAAGCCAAGGAATCCTGGCAGCCCCTGGATGGTGGAAAGGCAAGGAAACAGCTGTCCTCTGGAGCTTCCAGAGGGAACCCAGTTCTGCGAACATCTTGACTGTAGCCCAGTGAAACCCATTGAGGACTTCTGACCTGTAGAGCCAGGAGATAATAAATTTGTGTTGTCTAAAGTCACGACCTTTGTGGTGATTTGTTATAGCAGTAATAGTAATCCCTCTATGTAGTAGATATTTGTTAGTTTTCACCTGTCTCCTGTGAACAGTGCCCGCATTATTCTTTGGGGAACTCCCTTTTTCAGCCCTGCAGGTACTTTGTGTAAAGTCAGTTTCCTTCTTCATATTGGATGTGAGCATGTGATTCAGACGTGGCCCTTGGGAATGTTGTATTTGCCTGGTCAAAGTTGTTAGTTAAGGGTTGGTCAGATTTGTGTCCTTTAAAAGTAAAAGTGTTTTTCTCTGGGATCCTGGGGAGCAAGGCTTGTAGGCTTGAACTCTGGAGATGTGGGAACCGTCCCACCATCATGGAGAGCCTAAAACTGAAGGCAACATGGAGGAGCTCAGAGCCAAGAGAGGGCGACAGATTGGGTCTCCGGACCAAGCTGCTCTTGAATTTTACTATTACATGAGTCAATAAATTCCTTTTTCTGCATGAGCCAGTTACTTTTGCTTTTCCAATTCTATCATCAAGTTTTAGTGAGGAGGCATAGGAAAGTGATAGAAATAACTCTATGTCTTTTATAGTTCATGTTTACGTGTACGTGTGATATACTTTGGATATTTACCCCACCCAAATCTCGTGTCAAATTGTAATCCCCCATGTTGGAGGTGGGGCCTGATGGGAGGTGATTGGATCACGGGGTGGATTTCTCATGAATGATTGAGCATTATCCTCTTGGTACTGTCCTCACAATAGTGAGTGACTTCTCACAAGATCTGGCTGTTTAAAACTGTGGCCCCTCGCCCTCTTTCTCTCTTGCTCCTCCTTTCACCATGTGATACGCCTGCTCCTCCTTCACCTTCCACCATGATTGGAAGCTTCTTGAGGTCTCCCAGAAGCAGATGCCACTATGCTTCCTGCACAGCCTGCAGAACCATTGAGGCGATGAAACCTCTCTTCTTTATAAATTACCCAGTTTCAGGTATTTCCTTAAAGCAATGTGATAATGGACTAATACAATGTGTGTTTGTAGATATATATGTATATAATACACTGTATATATTCTCATCATAGCCATTCTCAGTTACTTTTTCATCTTTGTAAAAACCTCTGTTAAATACTTCCAACCCTAACAGCATCAGTTATAGCTCTATAGAGTCAGGTTGTCTGCTTGACATTACATGACTATTAACATCAAGACTGTATTAGAAAGACAGTACCCTGTGATGGAAGTATGCTGCAACACATCTTAATTCTGTCTTTGAATGTTCCACATTATAATCTTGCTTAGCATAATGAAACCTTCATCATTTGAAAACATTAGCTATGAAAAGTTTTAAGTATTACCAGGAGGTCATTTTTAAAATGCAATAAATTTTTTAATGGTTTGTCTTCACTAAATAATTTCACTTGATTTTCTCAATATTTAACTAATCTATTTCTTTGAAACTCACCAACTTGCATTTTGACACACCAGTGGCTTTTCTCAGTTGAGGCTTATCTCATCACTGAGTTATTCAGCATCAAAGAGTAACATTTTCTCTCTGATTGTGTGTATGGGAGCCTCTTGTAGGAGACTTCATTCTAGGTTTAAGGCTGTCATTCCCTTACAAAGGCCAGACTCACCAATTCAAGCGCCCACCATGGCCAGGCAGGTAACGAGTGAAGTGGGTTGGATGGGGAGTGTGGTTGATCAGAAAGCCCACGCCTGTCTAGGTCCCCTGCCACTCAGGACCAGTGCTTGTTCTAGTAGAATGTAAACTCCATTGCTGATCTTTTAGGTTTCCAGCAGACGCCAGAAATCCACACGTTTATCTACAGCTCTGAAGCTTTACCTATAGGATTCAAATTAAAATAAAAAAAATACTATGTGGGTGAAATAAATCCTAAACAAACAACAAAAGCCATGCTCATCGGCTTCACTGTGGCTCCAGGCCACCAGTTTGTCCTTCCAGAATACATCGACTCATCCGTGCAGCCACAGATGTTGCGAGTCTCGCTTTGATCGTTTGTCTAATTGTGTTTCTTGCACTCTGGCTTCATTTTCAGGTGTGTTGGGACATTATCAATCCTGACATGCTCAAAACACTAGTGAGGAAAGGCATGCATTATGGTGCAAGAATATTCTCGAGAAAAAAAAAACTGCAAGAAAATGGTGAGAAAAGGACCAAAGTTGCGCACACATACTGGATGAATCATTAGGGAGCTGGCATGATTCTGAAGGAGAAAGAGAATCCTACAATGTGTGACAAGTTCATGCCCTTGCAATCTACAAAATTAGCAAGAAAAGATGAAAAGTGATTGAGAAAATTAAAATTAAAGAGTGATTGACTAGAATATTTAGTCTGAAAAATAGATGCCTAGTAACCTAAGATTAATTCGGAAGGCTAGCAATTTGTTGAAGAACTTAAAAATTATTAATACCTTGAAAGTCCTGCCGATATAATTTTTATGGCAACCCATGGTCATGTCCATTGGATCAAGGTCTATTTTGGTGATGAGGTAGCAAAATTATTGGAGCTATTAAGGAGTTTTCTGTGATCTTTGTGGAGGTCACCAATGAAGAGATTTATTTGCCTCAGCAGATTTTCAATATTGATGAAGCTTTTTTAAAATTGTGGTAAAAAATATATAACATTTACCATTTTAATCCATGTTTAACTTCACAGTTCAATGGCATTAAGTACACCGGCATTGCTGGGCAACTATCATCACCATCCACCTCCAGAAATTTTTCATCATCCTCAACTGAAACTCTGCATGTACTGAACATAACTTCCTATTCTCCCTCTCCCAGCACCTGGTAACTACCACTTTCTTTTTCTGTCTCTATGAATTTTACCACTCTAGGTATTTCATATAAGTGGAATCATACACTATTTGACTTATTGAAGATGTTTGTGGCTGGGCACGGTGGCTCATGCCTGTAATCCCAGCACTTTGGGAGGCTGAGATGGGCAGATCATTTGAGGTCAGGAGTTCGAGACCAGCCTGGCCAACATGGTGAAACACCGTCTGTAGTAAAAATAGAAAAGTTAGCCGGGTGTGGTGGTGGATGTCTGTAGTCCCAGCTACTCAAGAGGCTGAGACAGGAGGATTGCTTGAGCCTGAGAGGCAGAGGTTGCAGTGAGCAGAGATCTCGCCACTGCACTCCAGCCTGGGCGACAGAGCGAGACTCTGTTTCAAAAAAAAGTAGAAGATGTTCTTTTTTACAAAAACATTTATTCAGTTTACAGATATTTGTTGAACTCCTTAGTATGTGCAAAATAATGATTTACTTGCTGAGGAAACTGTGGTGAAAACAATAGGCATGGTCCTTGCTGTTGGGGTGAGGGTCGAAACAAACATGAAGTGAATAAGATAATTTCATAGTATACTTTGAATATGTAAAATCTAAAATGCTGGCCAGGTGCAGTGGCTTATGCCTATAATCCCAGCCGAGGCCAAGGCAGGTGGATCACCTGAGGTCAGGAGTTCAAGACCAGCCTGGCCAACGTGGTGAAATCCGTCTCCACTGAAAATACAAAAATTAGACAGGCATGGTCGTGGGTGCCTGTAATCCCAGCTACTTGGGAGGCTGAGGCAGGAGAATCACTTGAACCCATAAGGTAGAGGTTGCAGTGAGCCGAGATTATGCCACCACACTCCAGCCTGGGCAACAGAGCAAGACTCTGTCAAAAAAAAAAAAATGTGAAATGCCTATTAGGTGTCCAAGTGCAGATGTTGAGGGGACAGTGGGGTGACAGATGTACCTACCGTGGCATGACTGGAGGTAGAGAATTGGAGTCATTGTCATCGAGATGGTATCTAAGTCCACGGACCTGCGGTGGTGATGCAGACAGAGTGTAAACATAGTCAATGAGAGAGCCTAGGATGGAGCATGACAGAGCCTCACATTTGGAAACCGACCAGTGGAGAAGGAGACCAACAAAGAGACCCAGGCAGAACGGTGAGCAGAAGGTGAATGTGCTGATGTAAAAGCCAAGAGATGAGACTATTTCCAGAACGACCGAATGGCCGGCTGAGCTGAATCCTGTGTGGAACTGGGGAAGAGGCAAAACAGATAGCCATTGGCTTCTTGGAGTCTGACTTATTACATTTAGAAATTAAAAAAAAAATTTTTAATAGAGATGGGGGTCTTGCTATGTTACCCAGGCTGGTCTCGAACTCATGGGCTCAAGTCATCCTCCCACCTCAGCCTCCCTAAGTGCTGGGATTACAGGCAATCCTAACTTATTTCTAAATAAAAGACTGTCCCTAAACAATCTTTGGTCAAGCCTAAAAAAGAGTTTAAAACATTTTAGCATTTTTTTTTTTCTCTGAGGCAACTGGGGGCAGTGATTTGCATAGCAGGTCATGTTTTAGCATAGACAAAATACTATTTTATACTCTGATGGGAATTTAATACTATTTTATACTCTGATGGGAGTATTAAAGCAAAATGATTTTATGTGCCAGAAGTATTATTTATCATTAATCAAATGGTGCAGGTAGACAGATGAGAGAGAAAGAATGACAAATTCTGATGATTTTAATAAAGGCACGGAGGCTGGGGGATGATAGTTGCTGGCAACACTCAAGGCTGTTAGTCACCGTCTCTTTATGACATCAGCCTGGATTATCAGAGCAGACACCACAGGGGAATGATATATGAAGACTTACATTTTCAAACCCTTTAAAAGATATTCTCCACGAAATCTCATCAAAAGCTCTGTGTGTACCCGGTAACTGCTATACAAGATTTAGGGTTTCCTTAAGATCCCCCCAATTTTAGTTAACAGGATCTTCCTGGTCAATAAATTTAGGGCAAAACTGGTTTAACAGCCTAAATAAACTGTCGAATTTCCTCTCTGAACACACAGTGTTTTCCTTCTGTCTCAATAAAACCCACAACCGTTAGAAAACATGCCCATTTCCAAGCGAAAGCAAAATGGTCACATGAGGGAAATTACCACGACATCTTCTCAGCTGCTTTTGCGGCCACACAACTTAACTCTCTCCAGATGTAACCCTTCATTCCTCCCACCTCCTCATAATTTTTGTCTTGAGTGAAACTATTAAAGGAGGTATTTTTTTTTTCTTATGTGAACTCAAAAGTGGGAGAGACTGAATTGCAACTTCAGTGATAAGTACTTGATAGAGTGGGCTTTATCTCCTGACCCTGGGATGAACATATAAGGGTAACGGTATTATGATGAAAAAAATACCTAACAGAGATGGGTCAGAAAGACCAGATTTTAAAAATCATCATAACTCATGTGGAGTCTACAGGCTGCCAGGGGATCAGCTGATCTATACTGGACTTGGGAGGAGGTGGCTCTGCTCCTTGTACCTCTAACTTTTATTCTCCTCCTAGGACAAGCAGCATAGCCCTGGTGTATCCTTCTCATGGTGACAGTAGAGGTGAAGGAGAGCAGGTATCATCGTGCATGTGCTTTTTCCAACATATTTGCTTTCCATTTGCTAATATCCCACTGGCCAGAGCATGCCATGTGGCTGAACTCAGAAGCAAGGGTCAGGGAAAGCTAGTTGGCCTTTTGATGGGAGGAACAGCAAAGCCATGTGGCCAAGGGCTTAGATAAAGGGGAAAGTGAAGGATTGGGGCTGCTAATACAACCTACCATTTAGGGGTATATCCAGTTCTCCTAAATGAGATCGTTGAAAGGCATTGCAACACACAAGGAAAAAAGTTCTAACCTTCATGCTACGTATGACTTCCCCATTGTCCACGGGTTGAAGCTCTTTGCAGGGATTTCTCTTTTTCATGGCTCCCCTGTCCTTGACTCTGTCCCTGTATAAACCTGCCTTTTTTCAGTCTCCATGCTGTAACTTTCATCTGCATTGAGGGAAACTCCCTCCTCTCTCGCCAGACCTCTCCTTAGAGTCAGTCCATTCCTCTCCAAAGCTCTACATTTCCTCACACCTGAGCATTTAGGCTGGTAGAATGTTCCTTAGGATGCTTGATGGTACGTTTTGACTTCCCATGTGACGTCTTTGAGGTTTTTCCATGAGCATGCATCACAAACTTTCTTCTTTCTCCACATACATATTATCTCTCTCACTCTCTCTCTCACATACACACACACACACACACACACCCTTCACACATATTCCTCTAAAGTCCTAAGGATAAATATTAATTCTTAAGACAGTCAGGTCTTCATAAAGAGAAAGAAGAATATTGTCTGTATTTCCCTCTCTTTCTGTCCAACCATAATGAAATGCCGTCAGTCCCAAGATGGCTTCACATCCCACAACAGGCAAAACCACACCATCACCTTTCTTTCTCTGACCCAGTATTCAAGCCAGAAACGATGATTATCTTTTCCCTCTCTCCACCCTACAGGGGAGTTAGAAGAAATTCATTCTTCTAATTCTACACACAGCATCTTGATTCAAAACAAATGTATAACGTTTCAACATCACATAACCTGAATTACATATGAACAGAGATTGCTGTTGATGCAAATTAACAGACCTCCTAGGTTAAGGACTAAATTTGAATTCTATTTGTCTGGGTTAATCCTTAATAGTTTCTAGTTTAAAGAAGACTAAAAAAACTATTGGATTAATCCCCTAAGTAAGGAGATCTTTAGACAGCAATTGTTTGGGGCCATTGCATCCCAGTTAGTTATATGAGGTTGTAGTTTCCTAAAATGAAACAGAGAAAGGCAAGATTTTTTGATTTGACAAATGAAGTTTTTTCTGCCATTTAGGCTTCTAAGAAGTAGCTTTTTGGTGTAAGGAAAATGATTTTAAATACACTGTTCTAAAATTCTGAAATCCCATGGCCTTGGGAGTCAGTTCCAACCTTAGCAGATGACCTAAAGATCCAGTTTCTCTATGGAGATATGTTGAAAATTAAATAGCATAGGTATTAGCCTGTTCTCACGCTGCTAATAAAGACGTATCCGAGATTGGGTAATTTATAAAGGAAAGAGGTTTAATTGACTCACAGACATGGCTGGGGAGGCCTCACAATCATGGCAGAAGGTGAATGAGGAGCAAAGTCACGTATTACACATGGTGGCAGGCAAAGAGAGCATGTGCTAGGGAACTCCCCTTTATAAAACCTTCAGATCTCGTGAAACTTACTTGCTATCATGAGAACAACAGGGGAAAGACCTGCCTCCCACTGGGTCTCTCCCACGACACATGGAAATTATGGGAGCTACAATGCAAGATCAGATTTGAGTGGGGACACAGCCAAACCATATCAGCATATATCAAAATTTTTAGGTGTCGGAGAATGTTGAGAATGTTTAATCATGTGCATGAATCTAAATAGAATTTTGAAAATAGAGGGGGACAAAATGTCTGTGGTTCTCATTCCCAACTCTTTGTAAACTAAAGGAAGGATTCAGCTTTGTACTTTTGTATCTAGGAGCCCTTCGCAGATCTTAGCTCCTTTTATTCTCTGATTTTGGGAGAATTTAAAAGGGATCGTCGAGGTCGTGGCAAACCATTTCAACCTCATTATTTTAAACGGTTCTTCCCCTGCTTTCAACATGAGTCTAGTGGGAATTCTCCATATTTGTTACCTGTGGCAGCTTGTAGGATCCTGGTCTCTGGAATTAGGCAGACCTAGATTTGAATGTCAGTTCTGCCATTTGCTATGGGGCAAACCATCAGAGGAAGCTACGTATTCTGTCTAGCCTGCGATTCATCAGCAAAACAGGGATCAATTCCATATTGGCAAAAATTCTTTCCTTGGACAAACTTTTGTCAGGCTCCTCTGAGCCCTCTCCTCGACCAGAGCCAAAACTGGGCTTTCATCTTTGTCCTTGTAGTATCCCATTTTAGCAAGAATCCTAAGTTCATTTGGAAAGAGCTCCCATCTTTTACATCTGACCAAATTCCTCCCCCGTCACCATGCCCCAGGTGATGTCTGATTACCTTTTTCTGCCTCAGCCTTAGCCTGAATCACCCCTGACCCTGATGTTTCCTCTTTGTGATTTTCCATCCACCAACCCCCACCCTACTCTTTGTCTATAATCCCCACTTTTCCTTGCTGTATTCAAAGTTGAGCCCAATCTTTTCACCTATTACAAAACCCCATTGCCATGGCCCCTACACCTACGGTGATGGTCCTGAATAAAATCTGCCTTACCATCTTAATAAGTGTCAGAATAAATTTTTCTTGGGCAGTATCTGTCTTGTATGGTTGTGTTAAGGATTAAATGGAAGATGCACATAAACTACTTAGTGGAGGGCTTCATACAGAGTGGATGCCTAATGCATTTTCATTCTTCCGCTTCTTTTTGGTTTTTTTTGTTTTTTTTTTTTTGTTTTTTTTTTTTTGAGACGGAGTCTTGCTTTGTCACCCAGGCTGGAGTGCAGTGGCGCAATCTCGGCTCACTGTAAGCTCGCCTCCCAGGTTCACGCCATTCTCCTGTCTCAGCCTCCCGAGTAGCTGAGACTGCAGGCGCCCGCCACCACGCCTGGCTAATATTTTGTATTTTTAGTAGATGGGGTTTCACCGTGTTAGCCAGGATGGTTTTGATTTCCTGACCTTGTGATCCACTCGCCTCAGCCTCCCAAAGTGCTGGGATTACAGGTGTGAGCCACCGCGCCTGGCCGCATTTTCATTCTTATTGCTATTAATGTTGCTTTTATGATGCCATCCTCAACTCCTTCCTACTTTACTTCCTCTTCCTCAGAACAGTCTGTTAGAGACCTGGGGTCAGTGTTTCCCCCAGACATTCTCCTCTTCAGGTTAATCAACCCCAGGTGACTCAGCTATTCCCTGCATGGTGTGGTTGAGGCATCTCCTATTTTTCTTGTTTTTCTCTCAATGATGAAATGCAGCCAGTATCACTGATGCCTGGGGCTCACGGGCCCAGAGAGACTCCTTGACCTGAGTGTGGGGTGAGAGGCCACTGGCCAAAGGGAAATATTCAGTGCCCTCCACCTGGAGCTGGAGCCACTCCTTACATATAAATCAATGGAAATTCCCCAATTAATACTGGGAAAGAAGGCAGTGGGAAGAGCAGATAGGTGGAGCGGAAGCAAGAGAAAAGGGTAGCTTAGGGGACCTGCAAGCCAATTGCCCAACCTGTGAGACCATGGCGATGTCTGTGGGCAGGCACAGTTCACTCTCACCAGTGGCACCAAGGGCCCTGCCTACTTATGCTTGGTAAATTCACTTCTACCACAAGTGTGTGGCCCAGTGCCACATACAAATATATGCCCAGAGAATGTTCATTATCTTTATTTTCTTTATTCTGTCACCCACTGTGGCAAATGTTTTTTCCACCACTGGGTCACTGTAGATTTAAACGATGTCTTCTCTGTGTTAATAGTGGGCTAGGGACCAAGCCCTACAGCCCAAATACAGGGACTTCCTCTCTGCTTCCCACTAACTCAGTGACCAGCACCCTTTGGGTTATAACCAGCGAGGAATCTACTCACATATATCATAAAACTCATATTTATGCCTATTGCCCGTGAGAATAAAATGATTATTTCAAGGGACAAGAGAAATGGAGAAAGAGAATATGGCTGCTGGTAGTAAGAAATTGCAAAGCAAGACAAAGCAGATGAGTAAATTATATGAAAAATGCAATCGCCTTAATCTTGTAATATGTGCATACAGGCAGTAAGTGAAGGGAAAACATAAATATGTATAAATCTATTATGCACTCAGCAAACACAAGCATATTACCTGGGTGAGTAGAAATCAATAGACTGATGTAAAGATATCCTCTTTAAAATCTTCATCCTATCCTTAATTCACATACTTAGGAATTTTATTTTTATTGTTAGAAACAGGGTCTTGCTCTGTTGCCCAGGCTGGAGTGCAGTGGTGCAATCATAGCTCACTGCAGCCTTGAACTCCTGGGCTCAGGTGATCCTCCCAGCTCAGTCTCCCAAAGTTCTGGGATTATAGGTAGGAATCGCCATGTCCAACCTAGAATATACACTTTTAGGGGGATGTTATGAGTTGAATTGTGTCCCCTCCAAAAGATATGTTGAAGTCCTACCTTCTGGTATCTCAGAATGGGACCTCATTTGGCAAGAGGGTCTTTATAGAAGTAATCAAGTTGAAATGAGAAAATTTAGGGCTGACCATAATTTAATATGATTTATATGTCCTTATAAAATGGGGAAACATGGATCCAGGTCCTCACAGAGGGAAGATGACGTGAGGACACATGGGAACACGATGTGATGAGGGAGTATCCACGTACTGCGTTTACAAGCCAAGGAACACCTGAGACTCCCAGAAGCTGGGAGAGACGCCTGGAAACAGATGCTTCCCTAGTGCCTTCAGAGAGAACACAGCTCCCCCAGTACCTTGATTTTGGGCTTCTGGTGTCCAGAACTGTGAGACAATACATTTCTGTTGTTTCAAGCCATCCAGTTTGTGGAACTTGGAGCCCTAGAAAACTAATACGGAAGAAAACTATGGAGTTTTGAAAAATTAAAAACCCTTATGGAAATAAAAATTATAGTTATACATGTACCTTTCAATCAATGAAGTGAATGAAAGTGGAAATATAAAACTTTAAATCCAGGAAAGTCCACTGTTACTGCTTAAAAATCAATACCACCCAAAGATTGGCTAGCAGAACAATTTAGTAATGACTTAGTTGTTTCTACAACGCAATCCACAATCAAAGTAAGCCACAGCACAGAAAGATGAGGAGCCATTTCTACTGTGTCATATCATGGCACCAATAGAAGTTAAATCTGGTCGGGCACAGTGGCTCACACCTGTAATCCCAGCACTTTGGGAGGTCGAGGTGTGTGGATCACCTGAGGTCAGGAGTTCGAGACCAGCCTAGCTAACATGGTGAAACCCCGTCTCTTCTAAAAATAAAATAATTAGCCGGGTATGCTTGTGCAAGCCTATAATCCCAGCTACTAAGGGGGCTGAGGCAGGAGAATTGCTTGAACCCATGAGGCGGAGGTTGCAGTGAGCCCAGATCATGTGTGCCACTGCATTCCAGCCTGGGTGACAGAGCAAGACTCTGTCTCAAAAAAAAAAAAAAAAAAAAAGTTAAATCCAAGACTTTTTATTGTCAGGAGGTCCTGGTGTCAGGCTACATTTCTATATGGATTTTGGCCCGTAATCACAAATAATGGATAACTTGCTCATAAGTAATTCCAAAGGTAGATGATATTTGGGGGGTCGGGAGAGTTTAAAATGGCAAGCAGAGTTACACCTAATACACGCTGGCCATCCTGAATGTGCCATTGACTTATGTGTCACCGGGGCATTTATCGTTTTACTTGGCTCCCAAAATGAGCCTAAAGTTTCAATGCTTTAAATTTCTCATGCTAAAGAAATCAACATTTTAATGTAATCAGAGTTCTGGAGTAGAAAATCAGCTATATTTGGGAAAAAGAACATTAGACCCTAGGGAGGTACTGTCTTAGCATTTATGGACATCAACCAAAGGTTTTCATGCTCTAGATCTTTCTGTGGGCACCAGAATGAATGCTCTTTCCTCTACAGGTAACCTGTGAGGATGGTGCAACTTTTTCAGAGGAAGTGTGCAATCCACAAGAGAATTCTACCTTGTTAGAATTCTGCAAGGTCCCTTTCACCCAGTCTAGGAACCCAAATCTCAACTCAACATTTAGGAAGTATTGCCACAGTTAAGCGTCTACATATAAAATGATGGGAAGTGGCGAAGAGATCAACAGAATTCGTTGAGAAGGCTGAGCTCCCACCTCATTTGTCCAGCTACAGAGCATTTGACTATGATGAAAGACCTCATAGGAGTTCCTCTTCTTCTTTGCCATGAATATGTACAGGCTTTAATCAGTGGGACTGGCCAAGATGGAGCCTTTTTGTGTATGTCTCAGGCAGGTCTTGCCCCACACAGGCTGGTTTATACTGGATTGAGTGCTTTGCTCTTCTGCATCAGGCCAGCCAGGCGTGGTGGCTCACGCCTGTAATCCCAGCACTTTGGGAGGCCAAGGTGGGTGGATCACTTGAGGCCAGGGGTTTGAGACCAGCCTGGCCAACATGGTGAAACCCTGTCTCTGCTAAAAATACAAAAAATTAGCTGGGCATGGTGGCATGCGGCTGTAGTCCCAGCTACTCTGGAGGCTGAGACATGAGAATTGCTTGAACCTGGGAGGCGGAGGTTGCAGTGAACCGAGAGTGGAGTGATCCTAGCTCACTGCAACCTCAAACTCACGGGCTCAAGCAATCCTCCTACCTGAGCCTCCTGAGTAGCTGGGACTACAGGTATGCACCACCACACTAGGCTAATTTTAAATGTTTTTTTCTGGTAGAGATGGGGGCTCACCATTTTGCCCAGGCTGCTCTCAAACTCATGTCCTCAAGCATTCCTCCCGCCTCAGTCTCCCAAAGTGTTGGGATTACAGGATTATAGCCACTGTGCCTGGCCAGGTGTAGGTTTTGAAGTGCGAGTGGTATATAATACAAAGGGAAGGATTCATCCTACTGCTTGCTGTGGGGCACAGGGTAAACACCCAGATAAGTTGTTCTCACTGGGATTCATGAATGCCAGAGAAGTGGCAAGTATTTAAATATCTTATGGGTTATGAGCAATAAATTGGTTTATATTGAGTGGCTGATAAATATTAGAACTCAAAATTAAATGTGTACATTAAATTTACTAAATTCTAATAAAATATAAATTAATATAAGGTAACATTTGAAAACAATTACCAAACTATTTAAACCATGCTGAAATAATTGGGAAGGAAATGGTACACTTAGGTTAATGCAAACTAACTTAGTCCTTTTAAGAGCAACATGTTATCGAGAGCTACAAAACTCTTCATATACTTTGACCAAGCAATCTCATTCGTGAGAAATTCATTCATTGGAATAAACAAAAAAGAAACCCTAAGTATGTAAGAATGAAAGTATTCAATTTAATGCCATTCTTCTTCTTTTTTTTTTTTTTGAGGCCGTCTCACACTGTCACCCAGGCTGGGGTGCAGTGGGGCTCACTGCAACCTCAACCTCTTGGGCTCAAGCTATCCTCCCACCTCAGCCTCCTGAGTAGCTGGAATTATAGGCATGCACCACCACGCCCTGCTAATGTTTTGTATTTTTTGTAGAGACTGGGTTTCGGCATGTTCCCCAGGCTGGTCTCAAACTCCTGGACTCAGCAATCTGCCCGCCTCGGCCTCCCACAGCGGTGGGATTAAGGCCAGAGCCACTGTGCTGGACTTGTAATGCTGTTCTTAATATAAGAAGCTGTGAACAGCTATTCCCAATAAGAGGGGGATGGTTAAATGAACCATGGTTCACTAACTGAATAGAACATTTACTATTACAATCGCATTGTATGAACATTGTAAGTAGGAGGATGCACACACATTTGTCTGTAGCTGGTGCTTAGTAATGAAAGGGAATGACAAAAGCACATGTTCATATGATTATGACTATGCGTGTATATATACTCATGCATTCATTCTAGCACTTGTTTTGATCACTGATTATATAACAGGTGTTGGCCAGGTATACGAAACGTACTGAGGAAATGATGTGGTTTCTGCTCTCATTGAGGTGGCCGTGGGAAGAAATGGAAAAGTACGGAAATTCACAAAACGCTAATGGAGTACAGTTAGGTAAAGATGAAGGGAAGGCTTTGTAAAGGAGCTAACATGTATCTACAGTGGAGAAATCACTTGTATAAGAGTGGAGGTACTAGAAGGTACTTAAAAATTCTTAATGTCTTTATTGAGATGTAATTCTCATACCTTAAACGTGTTCATTTAAAATATACACTTTAATAATTTTTACTATACTCACAGAGTTGTGTTGTTTTGTTTTGTTTTGTTTTTTTGAGATGGAGTCTCACTCTGTTGCCCAGGCTGGAGTGCAGTGGTATGATCTCGGCTCATTGCAACCTCCACCTCCTGGGTTCTAGCAATTCTCCTGCCTCAGCCTCCTGAGTAGCTGGGATTACAGATGTGCACTACCATGCTCGGCTAATTTTTGTATTTTTAGTAGAGACGGGATTTCACCATGGTCAGGCTGGTCTCGAACTCCTGACCTCATGATTCGCTGCCTCGGCCTCCCAAAGTGCTGGGAATACAGGTGTGAGCCACCGTGCCCGGCCACTCACGGAGTTTAATACAAACATGACTGAAATCTAAGTAGAACATTTTCATCCTCCCAGGGAGCTTTGCATTTTTGCTCTATTAAATTTCTCCCGATGTTAAATGTTTTTCTAATAAGGAATTAAGATGTAGAGACAGAAACCTCTGATGTCTGGCCACAATAGGGAAACTTATGTCTCATGTGAAATAAACCGAAAGTATGCCATCAAGTCTTTCAGTTTTAATTTTATTAGTGACAAGGTAAATAGGTACATGAAAATCTTCACAGATATCTACGCACGTATTTAAATAAAACAAGAGTCGAGTTCTAAGAATGCAGTTTCAGGGGTGACTAGTACATATTATTTTTTATTTACTGCATAAAAATCTCCAAGTTTATAAAACTTAATTTGCCCCATTATTGTGTCTTAAAACCCAGCTGCAAGAATTTAAAAAGGGAATTCTTTGAAGAGAAATACAGATAGACCCTCAGAGGAGCACAGCACATTATGAATTATGAAGGCAATCGGCAATGCTCTAACTAGAAGCAGATACGCTCAGTGTGTTCTCTGTCGTCAGTATGTTCTCTGGGCAGAACTGATTGCTGGAAGGTTTGCCTGACCTCAGTTTCCTCCCTTTCTCCATTTGCTTCCATATTATTTTTTTATTTTTTATTTTATTTATTTTTTTGTTGAGACAGAGTTTCCCTCTGTCGCCCAGGCTGGAGTGCAGTGGCGCGATCTCAGCTCACTGCAACCTCCGCCTCCTGGGTTCAAGCGATTCTCTCTCTGCCTCAGCCTCCTAGGTAGCTGGGATTACAGGAGACTGCCACCACGCCTGGCTAATTTTTGTATTTTTAGTAGAGATGGGGTTTTGCCATGTTGGCCAGGCTGGTCTTGAACTCCTGAACTCAGGTGATCTGCCCGTCTCGGCCTCCCAAAGTGTTGGGATTACAGTCACAAGCCACTGCACCCAGCCTTTGCTTCCATATTCTGAAGGGCAGAGGGCCACTGCGTGCATGTGCATGTGTACAACGGCCTTCTGCAATTCCCATAGGTAGCAGTGCCTGTGGGCAGGTGGAAGGTGCCCGTCCCTCTAGGAAGGGGCCATCTTGGCTGAGACTCTGGGATGGTGCAGTTCACTTTGGAGCCCTCATGCCTTGCTTCATTCTGGGTCTCAGTCTTCCTCCTGGCATCTCTAGTTCCTTCCAGGTATCTGCATAAACTATCTCAACAGGGGTCTTTTTTTATGTAACCCTAAGAGTTCTCAGTTCCTTCACAAATGTTGGCTTAAAGACAAGGGGTGCATTTTTTCAGGGACCTTTTAGGACCCCAAATCCCGAGGAGCTAATCTCTGTTGGTCACAGATCAGCCAGGATCACCAGATTCAGGGCATTACCTGGGGTCAGAGAGAGCTGTCTGGCATCGCTCACATCACATCCTGTAGATGGCCACCTACTTGTAAAACCAGCTCTACCTGGAAGACTAACACCAAAGACCCCCAGAGGCTGGTGTGGACACCCCTTAATTCTTTGAGGCAACTTCAGTGCTCATCCATAGTCAGCCACACAAACCAGCCTTGAGCTCCTGACCGACCGAAACTGCTACCAGGACAGTATTCAATTCACAGGCAGGAAGAACATGAACTGCACCAGCGTGCTCGTCCATGTGCCTTTCATTTGCTCCTCAATGAAGTTCTGCAGCTGTAGCCAAATGGCTCCTCTCCAGCTTATGGCATGACATAAAATTTAGTGTCTGTGAGCTTGGCTCATCTTTCAAATAAAGCGTGATTGTTGAAATCAGGACACAAAGTTTTCCAACAGCTTTGTAAACTTAAGGATTTGGGTCAGCTTGTTCTATCATACTTAACATTTAGGAAATTAATTAAAAAAAAAACGCCAGTGTAAACATGCTTCAGATACATAGGTCTATAAAATATTGCACATAAAAATTTGTTCAGTATTTCTTCAAAGTAATTTTTCATTATTAAAAAAGGATACAAAATTGTGCAGACTACCTATAAATTTGGCTGGTCAATTTTACTTCAAAAGTGATAATATTACACTATTATGAATTATTTACAAGAGTTTTAAACATAAATTTGTGATGGTTAAATTCAAGATGATGGGAAAATAGCTTAAATAAAAGATTATTCTCCAAAGTTACATATTATAAAGATTAGCAGTAAAAATAAGTAATAAAGTTGGAATAAGCAATTTTAAATAAAAATCTTTAGGAATCAGTTTTCCCGGTTTGGCTCATGCCTGTATAATTTTATGTTTTTGTCTAAGTTATATTCAACATGTTTTCTTTGTGTATACAAATACAAGGCATAGCAGGAAAAACAGGTATTTAATCCCAAGCTAAATATCTATAAGAAGTGTTGCTTCTTATAGATATTAAAAATAATATTTACCCATAATGTTAAATTGCTTTTTAATTAATGAGCTCTAGACATTTTACCATGACTTTTAAACACTCCAAAGGTAGAGAGTACCTCGAAATTCATGTATTAACTAAGTCAATGGAAAGATATACAAGGAAATATAAATGCAACATCTTGCAAAGCTAAATTAAGCAGATGTGAGTCCCTGGATAATGTGAGTGAAAGGAATTTCAGATGGAAGGCAGCAAGGTATTAAATAGAACTGATTCCTAATGCCAATCTTCCTTTCCTTAGCACTGTCTAAATTCTGAAGAAGCTCTGCTAAATGAGTTATCTGCACACAGTGGTTCTTAGGAGGAAACTGAGTGAGTGATTTTGAAAACTAGCTAACCAAATCTTAATTTCCAAATTCTCTAGATGACAGATTCTCAACCTAGAGACATGGAAAATAAATAAATAAACTCTCACCCTCACTCACAAGATTATTTTTGTCCTTTCAAAAGTACTTTCACAGTACCAACAACATATTGCTTGTCTCCCTGAGCCATAATGTCCTTAGAAATGTTTCTTTTCCATAGGGAGGTGTCAAATGTTCCATTGGATACAGTAGTGTTGGACGGTGTGGTCTTAGTTCTAAGTTCTATAGTAAATCAGTCATTTCACCTTAGTTCACCTTGTAAATTCTATAGTGATTCAGACATTTCATCTCTGCAACTTATGCTGGATTGATCTGGACTGCAACTTACGTTCCCATACCCATTTCAAAGTGTCTGCCAAGTACAGAATGATTAAAGCAAAAGAAAATCTTCCACAATTGCTGATGGCTTCTCCAGCTTTGGTGTTTCCTTTTCCAACAGGGCTCACTGGGCACCCATGACAATTTCTCCAAAGTGCGGTGTAGATGAGGTGATGTTTCCAGGGTCCCCTCCATTTCCTGGGTCACTGGTCAGGTATCAGAAAGCTTTGATTTTTAACCCTCATGTTCTTTCTTTTTCTTTGAACAGGACCAGTGTTTGAGGTCTTTGGTCTTCTTTTTTTTTCTTGTCATGCCTCAGGGGTCTTGTCATTTGTCAGCTGTTCCCTGTCGGTCATGACCTCCTGAGGAGGTCTGGCTCTGTCAAAGAATCCACACTATAAAGGGAAAGATGGGCTATAAAATCACATCATTCTGGGAACCTGTGAAACCCCTCATTCAAAGAATTTTCACTTTATGTATTTTTTTTTTTTTTTTAAACTGAGTCTCGCTCTCTATCCCCCAGGCTGGAGTACAGTGGCGTGATCTTGGCTCACTGCAACCTCCGCCTCCCGGTTCAAGCGATTCTCCTGCCTCAGCCTCCGGAGTAGCTGGGATTACAGGCCTGCACCACCACACCCAGCTAATTTTTGTATTTGTAGGAGAGATGGGGTTTTGCCATGTTGGCCAGGCTGGTGTTGAACTCCTGACCGCAAGTGATCCACCTGTCTCAGCTTCCCAAAGTGCTGGGATTACAGGCGTGAGCCACCACACCTGGCCCTTTATGTATTTTCGAAGGAGCCTGGAGCTCTGCACATATAATCAGTCTGTTTCTCCAAATTAGGAGGTGCGAGCAGAGTGTTTGTTGCTTGTAGAGAGGAGTTTATTGCATAGGCAAGGTGAGCAGGAGGGCCGAGTGCTCACACCCTTTCTCCTGTCCTGTAGTTGGAGTGGAAGATGTCCCTCTTTCATACAAACCACTTATGGACCTTGGATATTTTCCTGAGATCACAGCAATGTGTCCCAAGGATTTCCCACATGCTTACTGGAGCAGAAGCACTAACTATTGACTAGGAAAAGGAGATTGTCTCCTAAAGTATCCTGTCAGCTGCTTTGGGGTGGATTATAGAAAGAAGTGAAGAGATGGCCACACATCCCTCGATGCTTGGTGGAACATAGAGCATATATAGAGGGAGAATAGATTTGTCACTTATTTCAATGCCAGAACCAGGTAGGCACAGAATCTTAGTGACTTTCCAAAGGTTAGCCAGAAACTCAGGGAAGAGGTGACTCTAGGATTTTCCTCCTCTTCAGTGTCAAATTAGTACTTTGCCAAGTAAACTACATATTTTCCTAGACACCTGGAACCTCAATTCTTTCTTCTGTTTCTCATGTTGGAAGCCAATTAACTGGGTTTGGCTTAGAGACATTGAGTCATCTCTCTTTCCCAGAGCTACTGGAATATCCTGTCAATTGGCACACATGGTTGTATCTTATACTCATTGGAAATACAGTTACTATGAGTGACAGAACAACACAAAAGTCCATTCTAAAGGTATGTCACAGACCACATGGGTGTAGGATGGCACAAAGAGCTGATAACGATCAGAAACGCCATTCCTTAACTCAAAGCCAAGGTTTTCTCAGTTTATAGGTCTATTAGTCATGCTGCATATTGTTTCAAAATAAAAGCGCACTATGATTTTAGGGAAAACCACATAGTTATCAAAGATGTGACTGGGTTAATTACTCTTATGTAACTGGGACGTCATTTCCATTTGGGAATGGAAGGCTCTGTGAAACTTGGCAATTGTTTAGGTCGGTGGGCCAGAAATTAATTCCTGTTGTGGACTTTTAGAACAAACCTCAGTAAAACACATCAAAGACTAAGTTCAGGCTTCCCAATGGAGACAAACTAATTGGCAAGATTAAAAACCAAGTCCAGGCATCCTATCACATGCATGATCTATTTGGCCTCATTAATTGTTGAAATTAAAAATCAGAATTGACCTATATTAATTGCATTTGCATAGTGCTTATAAAAAATGTCAAAGGATTGATGATAGGGCCATGTCAATAAAAAGCTTATGATCTTGGTTAATTAAACAAGAAAAAGAAGTCTTCATTAGAATATTATCACTCTAAGCATATTGGAAAGAAGATCACAGGCCTTAGTTAATACAGCCTAACTCTCTCTACATTTATTTACAAGAAATCTCAAGATGAAAGCAACATTAAGCACCTCTAGTCATCTTAAATGTCAGCTATATAAACATATTAAGTATGCCAAAGCAAACAAGACACGATTTTCCCTTTATATCCTTCAGACTGTTCAAAATTTCCAAAAATGCCTCCATAATTGTCTTTTAAAATCCCTAACTGTATCCCTCTAAATTCCCTCAACAGCCCCTCTAGTTTAAAAGGAAAACAAAGTAAATCAACTTACCTTCCATAAAGCTAAGGTTAAAATGGCGAGAACCAACAATCCAAGAAGTATTGCTAGTATTATTACCCATAATGGGATTGAGAAGGAAACATTTGGAGTTGCCCAAATAACTGATGTCTTAATCTGAAATGGAAAACAAAGCAAATGAGCTCTAATGCGAAAACTATTTGGTGAAATAAAATAGTAATTACCAGTACAACATCGGAAGTTGATCTGAAAGGATCCATATGACAATTAAAACCATCTAGGGGATATTTGAGAGGTAGCACTAGAACATGAACTCTTAAAAGCTAGCACGTTCCTAGATCTGCTTGGTTCTGTAAAAGTCTAATTAGAGATTTGATGGGTGGGTGGCTTTGAGTCACAGAAACTCTAGAATAGAATTGAGTGCATCAGGAATTGACAAGGTGGAAAGGAATGGCCTTCACTTGGGCTGGAACTTTTATGGGAACAATGGCCAAAAGTAGACTCAATAAAAAACTGAATGAGTCAGTCTACCATGTGTCTCCTTAGAACTCAGCTAGCCTCATTGAGAGAGGTAAGCTTGTGAACAACCATGAATCCTTGGATGTGCAAGAAGGGTAGAAATCATCTAATCTAATCCCCTCATTTTACAGATGAGAAAATTAACTCCCAGAGGGACTAAGTGATTCATTCACACAACGAATTAGTGTCAATACTAGGTCTGTTTATCCCTAGATTCTGTGCTGTATCAGTGAAGGATATCCCAGAGCATGAGGCTAGGCATCTTGTATTTTATGGAAGCAACTGTAGTGTGCAAAGCGAATGTTCAATTTTTCTTGATGTGTTGGGGATGACTTTAATCCTAAATCCAAAGATCAGGCCAGCGCGGTGGCTCATGCCTGTAATCCTAGCACTTTGGGAGGCCAAGGTGGGTGGATTGCCTGAGCTCAGGAGGTCGAGACCAGACTTGGCAACATGGCGAAACCCTATCTCCACTAAAGATACAAAAAATTAGCTGGGTGTGGTGGCGCACACCTGTAATCCCAGCTACTCAGGAGGCTGACACACGAAAATTGCTTGAACCTGGGAGGTGGAGGTTGTAGTGAGCCAAGATCGTGCCACTGCACTCCAGCCTAGGCAACAGGGTGACACTCTTTCTCCTTCCTGCCAAAAAACAAAAACACAAAAACAAAGATCATATGGGGACTGGAGCCCATTTCATCCCACACTGTTGCAAGGGGGCTTAGAGGAAAATGAGACCTTCCCAATCTGACTGCATGCTCAGTGTCTATGAACCACTCCCTATGTGGGCAGAAGCACTTCTATTGCTCCTGTGTTGGAGGCCGGTGCCTCCGGAGGCCGAGGCAGCAAAGAAGCTGCAGATTCCCAAGGAGAGACCCAGCCATGCTGCTAAAACCTTTTGTCAAAGAAAAGAGCACTACATTATTCTTGGATGCAGACATTATTCACTAACGTAGTATCTGGTTTTATCAGAGTGGCAAGCATTGCCTCCACTCAGCTGGTCTAAGGGCTCCTAGTTTTAATTGTGTTGGTTGAAAGGATCATTTCAATCCAGAAACACACTCAAGAACTCCAGGACACATTCTATAACCCACCCGTCGGGAGAGGCTGAGACTAATGACTAAGGTTGGCGGCTCTGAGATTTGCCCTAGCAGGAAATGTATTGGTGTTTTCACAGCCTGAACCCTAGCACTGAGCCCTAACCATGCTCACTTTGTTGCCTCTGTCTTCTTTTGTGTATTTGTTTCTTTGTTTTTGTGAGACAGTGTCTCACTCTGTTGCCCAGGCTAGAGTGCAATGGCACGATCTTGGCTCACTGCAACTTCCACCTCCCAGGTTCAAGCAATTCTTGTGCCTTAGCCTCCCCAGTAGCTGGGGTTATAGGCATGTGCCACCACATCCAGCTATATATATATATATTTTTTTGTATTTTTAGTATAGACCTGGTTTCACCATTCTGGCCAGGCTGGTCTAGAACTCCTGACCTCAAGTGATCCACCCGCCTCGGCCTCCCAAAATGCTGGGATTACAGGTGTGAGCCACTGTGCCCAGCTGCTTCTGTCTTCTTAACTAGAGTTGAGCGCCCTGATGGTGCCCTTCTCAGCTTGTCTTGGTTTTTATTGCTCCTTCCTTCTTGATCCACATCCCCCATGCAGCAGATGCTGATGACTCAATTCATTCGATTCTCCAGCCCCAAATGTCATTTATATGTACACTAATAAAGGCATGGACAGAGGAGTGAGATAGGGAGAGAGTCATTTCACCTTAACAGGAACATGCCAAGGATGTGATAGATGTTCTTCATGAGAAAAAGGCTGGCCTCAACCTACTCATCATTACGTTTTCTTCCTATGCCTGTTAACTTTCCTCGCTAGGAATTATTTCATCTTATCTTTATTTCATCTGACACATCAGTGTGAAGCATGACAGTCCATCACCACGGTGACATTACGTACACTCTGCACACCACTGTTTAAGGATGAGAAACGTAGTTCATATGTCGAAGAAATCAATTTCAAGGACCCACCGTGGTTGCAATTCTACCTGGATGCTGCAGCCTAAGTAATTTATTCTGAAATGATCTAAGACAAATATTACACATTCTCATTCATAAGTGGGAGCTAAACAAGTGGATCTCATGGAGGTAGAGGGTAGAATGATGGTTACCAGAAGCTGGCAAAGAGTGGGGAGGGTTGGATGAAGAGAAGTTGGCTGACAAACATAGTCAGGTAGAAGGGATACATTCTAGTGTTCAGTAACACAGTAGGGTGATTCTAATTAACAATTTTTATTGTCTATTTCAAAATAGCTAGAAGAGATTTGAAATGTTCCCAACACAAAGAAACGATAAATGTTTGAGACAATAGATATCCTAAATACCCTGATTTGATCACTATACATTATGTGCACATGTGTATCAAAATATCACATGTACTCCACAAATTTGTACAATTATATATCAATAGAAAATAATTATTTGCATGTATACAGCTACATGAGCAAATCAAGAACTAGATTATTTCTCTTGTTATGTACCCTTCCTTAGTCAATTACACCTGATGACATGTATGAAATTACTGCTGAATCCTAACATTTGACTGCACTCAGAGGAACAGCATGAAGTGGTATTTCAAGATGAACATAATATTGCTGGAAGTGGACTCACACAGTTTTGATAATGAGAATTTCAGAATTTTGGAACTGAAAGGGACAGTAGTGATCATCTACTCACAGGCCAGTTACCATGACCCCAGGAGAGAAATCTGGAGCCATGGAAAATTCCGAGGTTTCATGTAAATATTACTTCCTCATAACCCCCAAGTCCATTGAGGACACAATATAGTTTTAGTCTCTACTTTGAGCATGTGTCAGAGCTCACCAAAATTTTCGAATAGGTAATTCAGGGTGAGCCAGGCAATGGATATTTCCTCTCCTGGTTTACCTAATTAATATCTTAAGGCTGGGCACAGTGGCTCATGCCTGTAATCCCAGCACTTTGGGAGGCCAAGGCAGGTGGATCACCTGAGGTGAGGAGTTTGAGACCAGCCTGGCCAACATGGTGAAACTCTGTCTCTACTAAAAATATAAAAATTAGCTAGGCATGGTGGCAGACACCTGTAGTCTCAGCCACTTGGGAGGCTGAGGCAGGAGAATCACCTGAACCCGGGAGGGAGAGGTTGCATTGCAGTGAGCCAAGATGGTGCCACTGCACTCCGCCTGGGTGACAGAGCCAGGCTCCGTCTCAAAAAAAAAAAAAATTATTATCTTAAGTTGCTGCCTACTATTTTATGTTAAACAGAAAAGAGTTCAAGTTTTATAAGTTAGAGAAAACACAAAACATGCTAAAGGAGTTGAAATAGAGGCTCTTCAAATTGTTAGCTTAATAAAAAGAAATGGAATGGGCTGAGTGGATACCTACTGAGTACTTTGCTAGATGACTTTGCCACTTGGTTATTGCAGGTTTTGATGTATCATCTATAAAACTGGGCTATCCAGAGAAATAAGCAGAGAAGATCACTTACAAAGAGCTAACAAAGACATTTAAAGTTTTTTTTGTAGCAGTGATGAAAAAGTATAATTAAAATGTGAAATTGATGAGGATATGCTTCTTAGGGTCTTTTGAAGCAGAGAACAACTTCATAGGGATAGTTACAGAACGTACTGGCTTTCTGTTTACATTTGCTCTCAAAGAGCCTGACAGCAGTGTCTTTAAAAAGTCTGTGGGAAGATGATCCCCATGCAGTGATCACAAATTTGGAAAGTCCCTTTCAGTTCCCAAATTCTGAAATTCTCATCATCAAAACTGTTGCCAGTCTGCTTCCAGTAACATTAAGTTTGTTTAAAAAATACCACTTTGGGCCAGGTGTGGTGGCTTACGCCTGTAATCCCAGCACTTTGGGAGGCTGAGACAGATGGATCACTTGAGGTCAGGAGTTCGAGACCAGCCTGGCCAACATGGTGAAACCCCATCTCTACTAAAAATACCAAAAAAAAAAAAAAAAAATTAGCCAGTTGTGGTGGTGGTGGTGCATACCTGTAGTCTCAGCTGCTCAGGAGGCTGAGGCAGGAGAATCACCTGAACCTGGGAGGCAGAGGTTGCAGTGAGCCAAGATCGCACCACTGCACTCCAGCCTGAGCAACAGAGCGAGCCTCTGTCTCAAACAAAACAAAAGAAAAAAACAAAAAACACTTCATACCTTTTCTCTGATGTTAGGATTATGCATATGATATGCATTTCCTCCATGTCATCCTATGCAATTCATTAGCGGGAAAGAATACACAGAGTCTTAAAAGAAGGCAACCTCTGAGTGAGTCTCCTCCCATGCCTGCTTTCTGCTTTCCTGGTCCTTTTACCTGTAGGACATCCATATGGTACTGAGGCGGCCCAATCTTCTCAATCTAAAATGGGTGCAGCTGCAGAGACCTTCCTTCACCCTTGTTGTTTTCCTAAACTTATGTAGGCTTTTGCAGCATAGTCCAGAAGTCACTACAGTAAGAACAGTGGAAATACAGAAAACCAACAACAGCGACCCAGAGCATTTCATCTGGTGTCCAGTGCAGAGGAGATGCTTGACTCTTACTGGAAAGAGTTAGACAAGGAGCCAAAGGTAATGATTCAAATAACTGAATAATTTTTTTCTGCTGCACTGTAATGATTCAGTGTTCAGACATATTTCTCCGAATCAGGCGACTTTGTCCTTGCCTCTGCACACAACATCATTAGAAGAGTCACGTATATGTCTCGGCAAGAGAGGTCTTTCTGGGATAGAGTGATGGGGAGTCATGTGACATATTCATGTCTCTAAATCAGTAAATGGCAATGGGGCATTCCACGTGCAGGTGGAAACCAGTAAAGCAAAGCTTTTCCTGAAACTGCATGCTCTGTATAGATAAACTAGAGACTTGACTGCATGGGCAAGCTTAAGAGAAGACGACTTAACTGATCACTTTCACAGGACCAAAGTTTCTTTAAATATGTGTTAGTGCTGTGGGACTGCAGGCTAGTTTTGGGGAAAGCTTGGGCAGGAAAGAAAATGTTGACAAACACCAAAACTTTGTTATTTCTAATATCTATATTTGTCTTACAGCTCATTTTGACAAACCTACAGGAAGCTTAGATAGAAGTAGTCATTAGATAATAAATAATGAGGAAAAATAAGTCATAAATATTAGAGTTTCTCATGACTAAACACTGACATATATGAAGAATCTTTCATTCATTTCAAATAATATTTATTTATTTATGTATTTTTGGAGACAGGGTCTCGCTCTGTTGCCTAAACTGGAGTGCAGTAGCATGATCATAGCTCACTGCAGCCTCCAACTTCTGGGCTCAAGCAATCCTCCTGCTTCAGCCTCTTGAGTAGCTGGGACTACAGGGGTGTACCACCATGCCTGGCTCATTTCAAATAATATTTATTAAACACCCTATGTTCTCTGAAGTTCTGTAGGTATTATCAGCTTCAAGACGTAACCTTGCCCTTGATCAGCACTGCCCAATAGAAATACAATGCAAGCTACAAGCATAACATAAAATGTTCTAATAGTCACATTAAAAGGAATAAAGGGCCAGGCACGGTGCCTCACACCTGTAATCCCAGCACTTTGGGAGACCTAGGTGAGTGGATCACCTGAGGTCAGGAATTCAAGACCGGCCTGGCCAACATGATGAAACCCTATCTCTACTAAGAATACAAAATTAGCCAGGCGTGGTGGCACACACCTGTAATCCCAGCTACTGGGGAGGCTGAGGTAGCAGAATCACTTGAACCCGGGAGGCGGAGGTTGCAGTGAGCCGACATCATAGCGCCACTGCACTCCAGCCTGGGTGACAGGAGCGAAACTCCGTCTCAAAAAAAAAAAAAAAAAAGGAGTGAAAAGAAGCAGGGGATGTTAATTTTAACAACATAGTTTATCTAACCCTAAATATCAACTATTATTTATTAATGATAAAAGTATTATCCTTTCAACATGTAATTGGTTCTTTATTATGAATCATCTATTATTTATTAATGATTAAACTATTATAATTTTAATATGTAATTGATACAAAAATACCCATAATTTACATTTTTTTACTAAGTCTCCAAAATCCAATATGTATTTCACATTTGCAGCACATAACAATTGCTAAATTTTTAATGGTTAAAGTGAAATGTAGTCCTATGAAAGTAACACAACTGTGTTTAATGGAAAAATACTATCTACTGCTTCAGTTTTTAAGTTTACATTGAAATGTGTGAAAATGAAATAAAACCACAAGTTCTTCAGTTCCACTAGCCAAAGAGCTACCATGTTGGACTGCATAGTTCTAGAACATTCTGTATAATTTCACACAATGGTGAGATTGCCTGAATTACCCAAATCTTTCATTATAAGATTCTTTTTTTTTTTTTTTTTTTTTTTTTTTTTTGAGATGGAGTTGTGCTCTTATCGCCCAGGCTGGAGTGTAATCTCGTGATCTGGGCCCATTGCAACCTCTGCCTCCCAGGTTCAAGAGATTCTCTTGCCTCAACCTCCTGAGTAGCTGGGATTACAGGCATGCGCCACCATGCCTGGCTAATTTTGTATTTTTAGTAGAGATGAGCTTTTACCATGTTGGTCAGGCTGGTCTCAAACTCCCGACCTCAGGTGATCCACCCACCTCGGCCTCCCAAAGTGCTGGGATTACAGATGTGAGCCACCACACCCGGTCCATTATAAGATTCTTTTACCAAGAAGGTAGACTCAGGGCAGAAGACAAAGCATATTTAGGACTAAAGGTTTACTTTTGGCACAGGGGCTTGTGATGAGACAGTTCAGTTGCTTTAAGAAAGAAGTTTCATGTTGAGTAACTGGAGTACTTAAATTTAGGGAGAACAATTCAATCTTGTGCCAGCTAGTCAATAAACTATTTTAATACAGTTTTATTTATCAAGTACTTCTAGCTATTTTAAAAATAGCTTTAAGTAAGTTTAACAAATCACTTTATTATAATTGTCTGCAATTTTAGAAAGTAGTATTCATAAATTGTAAGTGGTTTAGATTTTCTTAAAATGATTCTAAGTAGGGAACATTTAATCTTACCTTCATCATGTCGTAAATCTTGTTGTTTTTTATTATGGAGGAAAGACCATAAATAAACCTTTAATATGCCTACATTTTATTGTGGACATTTATGATATGTTTTTGTATATTTTCACAAAAAATACCAAGGTAGAAGGAAAAAGCTCCCTTGTATTTGCAATGGTAATTAATGTTGACGTCTCTATTTATGTATCAGAAAATCTTGTGTAAACATACTTCAGTGGGGTCAGAAGAATGTTTTAAATAAACGTACCAAGACACCCTACCTACAGTGCCATTTAGAACAAAATAATAACATGAGGTGTACTAGCTGAGCCCACATTTTGACAACATTTGAACAGTTTCCTTATGAGACAAGCAGTTCCCATCATAAATTTCAACTCCAAATAATTGTTTAATATAAGAGTTCCATATTAAGGTGCAGAAGTTTTGCTAACAATTCTGAAAACCAAATGGGTTCACAGTTTACATATGAGTTTTTAAATAAAGATTTTCATGAAATATTTTGTAATAACTACCTTTGGAATTACACAAGACAATCCCACTTTCTGCTAGATGTAAATTATAGAATTGAGTGTTACTTGTATGGCATGCAAACGCCAAAGTTCCTTGGTGAGCCAAAAAAGTGTTCAAATAATTGAATTTCAATTTCTTCTGTTGCACTGTAATGATTCAGTGTTCAGGCATATTTCTTCGAATCATGCAATCTTTCCCTTGTCTCCGGACATGACAAGCATCACAGGACATGAGGAATTTTATTTGTTACAAACACAGATACTATGCAAGCAGCAAACCGGAATTGTGATTTTCTTCCATAAGTAAAGCTAACACGGGCCTCAAGAGATGGCTGAATTATGACCATGTTGAAAAGGGAGTACAAACAAACTAATCATCACACAAAAGGGTCTAGGAAAACAAGCAAATAGTAGTCTCATTATAGAAGAAGGAACAAAGAATGACTTTCCTCAGGGGCAGATTAGAGCTCTGATGCTTCTCCAACTACCAGTTCCAAAGGATTCTACCACCTTAAAGCAATTCCCTTTCTGCTGTTTTTTTTTTTTTTTTTTTTTTTTTTTTTTTTGCTCTGTTCTTGCTCTGTTCTTGCTCTGTTGCCCAGGCTGGAGTGCAGTGGTGTGATCTCGGCTCACTGCAACCTCCGCCTCTCAGGCTCAAGCAATCCTCCTGCCTCAGCCTCCTGAGTAGCTGGGACTACAGGCGAGCATCACCACACCTTGCTAATTTTATGCTTTTTTGTTGTTGTTGTTGTTGTTGTTTGTTTGTTTGTAGAGGCAGGGTCTCACTATGTTGCCTAGGCTAATCTCAAACTCCTGAGCTGAAGCAATCTGCCTGCCTTGGCCTCCCAAAGTGCTGGGATTACAGGTGTGAGCCACCCTCTTGGCCCTGCTGGGCTCCCTTCAAGAGAAGAATGGCAAGGCCTTTGAAAAGAGCTCACTATAAAAAAACGTCTGCCAGCTCCACTCAGAGTTCTCTCACATCAAGCCACAGTAAGGCAGCATTTCCCTGTGTGCTGCATAGCTAACTTCGCACTGGCAAGGTCTTCTCCAGTAAGTCAGATATTGGGAGACTTGAAATTGTTTCCATTCCTGGATCTTTTCCCAATAACCTTCACATAACTGATGTGGTAAATCACCTACATCAGACAAAAAGTCTTTTTTTTTTTTTTTTGGCAATTCAATAACAGGGGTGGCAGGGCTGGGGAAAGCATGTATCGGATTATTTTGTGGATCTTTTGAGATGAGTTGAGAACAGCAGGCTGTCACCTGTGGCCAGTGCAGAAAGATGCAATCCTGTGGATGGAACCAACCGTAACATGTGTTTCTGCTAGGGAGCACGTGCTTGGAAAAAACAAAAGGGCCCAGATTTATTTCCCTTAGAGCTATAAGCCTTTGAACATTTTTAGATGAAACTTCTATATTAAAATCCCAAAGCCTCTGTTTTCTAGGTTGAACATAAATCCAAAACACAGAGGACATCGCTGGAAAGAAAAGGAGGTGGTCTAAATGAAGAAAGATGTGGCTGTGCTTGCTTTAAATACCACCGAGGTTTACTGAAATATTTTGACTGTGCACATCTGTCTTTCTTTTCCCTTCCTTCCTTCCTTTCCTTCTTTCCTTCCTTCTTTCTTTCCTTCCTTCCTTCTTCCCTTCCCCTTCCCCTTCCTCCCTCCCTCCCTCCCTTTCTTCCTTTCTCCTTCCTTCCTTCCTTCCTTCCTTTCTTCCTTTCTTCCTTTCTTTCTTGAGACGAGGTCTCGCCCAGGTTGAGTGCAGTGCATACGATCATAGCTTACTGTAACCTTGAACTCCAGGGCTCAAGTGATCCTCCCACAACTGTGCAAATCTTAATCGCCACTTTCAATTTGGACTTACTGGACTTAGCCAGAGAAGGGGAGACATTTTGAGAGGCTACTCTCATTTATTGAGATTTGACACTAACTTGTTCCAGGTACAATGCTAGAGCTTTATACAGATAATCTTATTGATCTTGTTAACAATTCCTTCAGGTGGATGTGGTGGACTGTCTCAGAGAGGTAAAGTGACTTCCCAAAGGTTTCCTAATTAGAGCAAGGCAGAGCCAGGATCAAACCCAGGTGACTCTATCTTGAAAACCTTGGATTTTCCTCTAGGCCACCTGCCTGTGCTAGAAGCTCTCAACCCTGGCTCCCCTGCAGAATTGTCTCTCATAAGACTTTTAAAGCACAGTGTCAGGGTCCCACCCCAGACCTACTGAATATTTGGGGAGAAGTCTTAGCATGTATGTACTTTTTAAGTTGCATGAGTGATGATTCTGATGCATACTCAGGGTAGAGGATCACAAATCAAGTGGTTAATTTAGATCACTGAAAGTAGACTAGGCTAGAAAGATTCAGTGTTACAATTAAGTTTATGATCTAGGCTAGAAAGAGATGACAATAGTATCAACTTATCTACCATCCAAAGCAGTGCTTCTCAAACTTGACCATGCCTAGGAATGCTCTGATGATTTTGATAAAATGCAGAGCCTGGCTCAGCAGATCTGGAGAGGTCTGTTTCTGTAGTTCTAAGAACCTCCCAGGTGATGCTGATGCCATTGATCTGCAATCACATTTTGAGTAACAAGGTCTGGGGGACCAAGAGTTCAAGCTGTGGATGGGAAATATCCACTGGCTACTGAGGGATGAAGGTGGAATCCTAATATTGTTTTTTGGAGCACTATGTTTTTCAAAAGTCTCTGACCACCTTCACAAATAACTGAAAAGGCAGAGTTTTGGTGATGGTGCCTGCTGGTCTCATCATTCATTCCTTTATCCCCTTTGCATGGCCTTGCCGGGTTGCAGAGGATGATCAGAGTTGTTCTGTGATAGATGTTTGGGTGTCAGTAATGTTTAGTAGTTTCAGTTTTTAATAAAGACATTTCAGCTGGGCGCAGTGGCTTATGCCTGTAATCCCAACACTTTCGGAGGCTGAGGCGGGCGGATCATAAGTTCAGGAGTTCGAGATCAGCCTGGCCAACATAGTGAAACCCTGTCTCTACGAAAAATACAAAAATTAGCTGGGCGTGGTGGCAGGCACCTGTAGTCCCAGCTACTCGGGAGGCTGAGGCAGAAGAATTGCTTGAACCTGGGAGGCAACGGTTGCAGTGAGCCGAGATCGTGCCCCTGCACTCCAACCTGGGCGACAGAGCGAGACTCTCAAAAAAAAAAAAAAAAAGACATTTCATTCAGTTGAAGCTCAGAGTAGACTTTTTTATTCCCTTCTAGGTCAAAATTAAGGTTCTTTGCATAGCAAGAAAAAATGACTGTCCAAAGCCATGCGGCTGCTCCGTAGCCTACTCTCCCTAAGAAAGAATTTCTTCCCTTCTTACTTGACTAACCATGCTGCTTAAAATGAAAGAATCAGTACGATTTCATTGTAATGATAACTGCTATCTGAATTTCTCTGAATAAAATGTCTTCATTTAAAAATGGTATTAGTCCTGCCCTGTAATTTTCTGGGGTAGACATTTATATTGAAAGTTCAAAAACCAGATCAAAAGGCACTAGGAAATTACCAGACCAATGTAAGAAATTGGTGAGCTGAAGAGGAAAATTTTTCTCAAGTCAGTGTAAACACTAAAGCCTAGCACAAGCTAGACAGTGATTAAAACAATTATTTCAATTAAATTATTTGTGCCTATATATATTTAAAGATACTCACTGCTATGCTTCCTTCTGGGAGTTTTGCTGGCTGATCTTTATAAGGCATCTTCTTAACTTCAAAGGACACCAGGGATGCAAGAGCATAGGGATCATTTTTTCTCTGAAAGTAAAAGTATTTATTTAAATATATTTCACATAAAGTTTTTAAGAGTTATACTGGCAGCCACCTAATTATTTTTGGTGTTTTGCATTTCAAGGCAAAATTTCCTCCTTCCTTTTTAATTTTCTCTCTTTTAACATTTTCCCCCCATCCAAGCATTCATCCATCCACCCACACATCCATCTATCCATGCATCCATCCATCTAAGCATCCAAGCATGAATCCATCTATCCAAGCATCCATCCATCCAAGCATCCATCCATCCATCCATCTATCCAAGCATCCATCCATCCAAGCATCCATCCATCCATCCATTTATCTTCTTCCTATTTCTAAGGAGAATTTATCTCATTAATAGAAGACTGTGTATAATAAGGTTAAAATAAAAACAGAAAATCAGAGTCCTAAAAAGGAGCAAGCAAAGAATTAATATAGTTACTGCTAGTGAAGGACAAAGGAGAAACATAATGGGTGACAAAATTCTTATCAGATGAACGGAAATATTTTAGGAGAGAAACTGGCAGTAAGTTATAAGAAATGTATTGGCTGGGCGCAGTGGCTCATGCCTGTAATCCCAGCACTTTGGGAGGCCGAGGCCAGTGGATCACCTGAGGTCAGGAGTTTGAGACCATCCTGGCCAACATGGTGAAACCCTGTCTCTACTAAAAACCCGAAAAAAAAAAAAAAATTAGCTGGGCATAGTGGCAGGCGCCTGTAATCCCAGCTATTCAGGAGGATGAGGCAGCAGAATCGCTTGAACCCGGGAGGCGCAGGTTGCAGTGAGCTGAGAGCATGCCACTGCACTCCGACCTGGGCAATAGGATCAAAACTGTATCTCAAAAAGAAAAAAAAAAGCGTAGTATATTTCACAGATTACACAAGACTCACAACAGGGTTTCTTGGCCTAAGCACTGTCAGCATTCTGAGTTAGGGTGGGGGTAGGGGGGGCCTGTCCTCTGCATCGTAGGATGTTTGGCCAGCATTCCTGGCCCCTGGCTAGATGCTAATAGCACCCTCCCTCAGTTGTGACAATCAAAGATGCCGGCTGGGCGTGGTGGAATCCCAGCACTTTCGGTGGCCAAGGTGGGCAGATCACCAGGTCAGGAGTTCATGACCAGCCTGACCAGGATGGTGAAACCCTGTCTCTACTAAAAATACAAAAAATTAGCCGGGCATGGTGGCGGGTCCCTATAATCCCAGCTACTCAGGAGGCTGAGGCAGGAGAGTTGCTTGAACCTGGGAGGAGGAGGTTGCAGTGAGCCGAGATCGTGCCACTGCCCTCCAGCCTGCGCAACCGAGTGAGACTCCCTCTCAAAAAAAAAAAAAAAAAAAAAAAAAAAAAAAAAAAAAAAAGCCTCTAGTTACAGCCAATTGTCCCCAGGGGAACAAAATCACCCCAGTTAAGAACCACTGACCTAGAGCCAAACAGTGTTTTTAACAGAGCTTCTCAGTGAAAGCTCTGTTTGTTTAATAGGGTCTCATATTAACTGTTGATAAAAGTCAATGTTAAAATATTTAAGAGTGACTCAGGAAGGCTGCTTGGAGAACTGAAGCTTCTGTGGCTCTCTTTTGTTGGATACAATGGTTCGATCTACCCAGTGCTGGGTCCTACCTGGCTCATCATGGCTCTTGAGACCCAAGTGTTAACCATTTCAAGACTTTTGGGTGCCGGTTGTTAAACAGAGCCATTATCACAACTTAAATTATATAAATGTCAACTTAAGTAAATTATATTTCTAAAAAAAAGGTAATAAATACTCAAAACCTCATGCTTGCTATTTTATTACATTTGACTATTATCTGTGCTCAGGATGTGATTTATGTCTGTTGTATCTGTAAGAGGAAACACTACATAATGGTGTGGGACCTGGCATCTCTTCCCAGCTCTGTATTCCGTGACGATCATGGTGGTGGCTTGAAATCAGTGGCAAATGTTATGGATCGGGGCTCTTTTTCCTTCCCAGAAAGTAGTTAGTAAAAATCTACCAGTACATCACTGTCTATAATCCAATGTTGGGCCTCATGAGTCCAGTCCAACAGGTTGGACTGTAATAATTTTCCTTAAATATTTTTTACAAAGTTCTTTTTCCCCTGTGGCAGAATTTTTTTCTCCATTAGAGAAACGCTTTTTTCCTCTACATGGTAAGGGCAGGACATAGTATGTAACTTTTATATACTTAAAGTTACAATATCTTTGAATGTTTCTTTCTACTCCTACCCTCCAGAGTAAACAACTCTACTCATTTGGGAAAATTCCTTTTTGGATGTTATTCTAATGATCTCTTCTCTCTTAGCATTTCCATTTTAACTAAAAGTTGCAGTTTTGTTTGTTTGAGAAGGGTTTTTATACAATTCGGAAACTTTTGCTCATAAAATCATGTGTGTACCTGGTGATTTCAATCTAATTTCCTTGCTACCCTCACTGATAGAAACAAGAGAAACTCTAGTAATGAGATCTTGTGGGTAACGATTATAATTATATTCTCAAATGCGTTTCCATGCTCCCAAACCTCCAATGAAGAAGTTTTCTTTTATCTCCAAGTTCAATAAAAAACTGATAGAAAATATTACTGTTCTTGAAGTCATGTCTTTGATAAATAGTTTGAAAACTGCATCTCTGCATCAAAATCTTTCTAGATGGAATGCTTTTCTCTTACAGATTCTGCATTTATAAATGCGAAAGTTTCCTAATGCACCATAGACAGCATTTGAACTCTAGGATGTAGAATGTGGATTAATATGTTTCTCTAAGGGAACTTTCTTTCACTTCCTTCCTTTGCCCTTCCTGCTGTTGGCTGCAGTTTGATTTCTCATATTTTCCATTCATCACATCACCAATCTTTTTTTTTTTTGAGACAGAGTCTCATTCTGTTGTCCAGGCTAGAGTGCAATGGTGTGATCTCGGCTCACTGCAACCTCCACCTCCCGGGTTCAAGTGATTCTCCTGCCTCAGCCTCCCAAGTAGCTGGGACTACAGGCAAGTACCACCAAGCTTGGCTAATTTTTGTGCTTTTTTAGTAGAGTCAGGGTATCTCCATGTTGGCCAGGCTGGTCTTGAACTCCTGACCTCAAGTGATCCTCCTGCCTCAGCCTCCCAAAGTGCTGGCATCACAGGCGTGCGCCACCACACCCAGCGTCATCACCAATCTTGACTGCTGTTTCTGGTGGTTGCTGAACTTCAGACATATCTGAGATCAGCCTCAGAGATTCTGATTCAGTGAGACTGAGATGAGACTGTATCTGACATATTTTTTGGAAGGTTCACATTGTTGTTTAATTTTTAATTTTTCTCTATTACTTTTCTCCCCAACTATATGATACAAAGATGCAAGGCATATTCCTTGGAATATAACGTCTATATCTTCTACAGAACCTAGAACAATGTGCACAGGACAGCTTGCTTAATCAATACTGGATGTCTGACCACATGAATGAAGGGTGAATGAACACATCTAATGCTTTGGTCATTTGACGACCCTCCCACTCCATATACCATCCATTTGATGGCAATTATGAAAGATCTTTCCATTATTGAATTGGACACCCTTTCCTTTCTCCCTTTAATTAGAGTAAGCAATTCAGGAAGTTGTAAAGGGTGATAGTGATATAAGATGAGGGCTACAGTTCCTGTGAAGGGGATATTGATAAGCTCTCACCTCCTCAATCTAATTGGTGTGTGCCTGGATGTAGCCTGGGGTGCTAGCAAATAATAGTGAGAGGTGACAGCATGCTGGCAGCCCTCACAGCCCTCGCTCGCTCTCAGAGCCTCCTCTGCCTGGGCTCCGACTTTGGCGGCACTTGAGGAGCCCTTCAGCCCGCCGCTGCACTGTGGGAGCCCCTTCCTGGGCTGGCCGAGGCCGGAGCCGGCTCCCTCAGCTTGCGGGGAGGTGGGAGGGAGAGGCGCGGAGGGAGAGGCGCAGGCGGGAACCTGGGCTGCGCGCGGTGCTTGCGGGCCAGCGTGAGTTCCGGGTGGGTGTGGGCTATGAGGGGCTTAGCACCTGGGCCAGCGGCTGCGGAGGGTGTGCTGGGTCCCCCAGCAGTGCCGGCCCACCGGCGCTGCGCTGGATTTCTCCCTGGGCCTTAGCTGCCTCCCCCCGGGGCAGGGCTCGGGACCTGCAGCCCGCCATGCCTGAGCCTCCCCCACCCTCCCTGGGCTCCTGTGCAGCCCGAGCCTCCCTGACGCACACCGCCCCCTGCTCCACGGTGCCCAGTCCCATCGACCACCCAAGGGCTGAGGAGTGCGGGCACAGGGCATGGGACTGGCAGGCAGCTCCACCTGCGGCACCGGTGCGGGATCCACTAGGTGAAGCCAGCTGGGCTCCTGACTGGTAGGGACTTGGAGAACCTTTATGTCTAGCTAGGGGATTGTAAATACACCAGTTGGCACTGTGTATGTAGCTCAAGGTTTGTAAACACACCAATCAGCACCCTGTGTCTAGTTCAGGGTTTATGAATGCACCAATCCACACTCTGTATCTAGCTACTCTGGTGGGGACTTGGAGAACCTTTATGTCCACACTCTGTATCTAGCTAATCTAGTGGAGACGTGGAGAACCTTTGTGACTAGCTCAGGGATTGTAAACGCACCAATCAGCACCCTGTCAAAACAGACCACTGGGCTCTCTGTAAAATGGACCAATCAGCAGGATGTGGGTGGGGCCAGATAAGAGAATAAAAGCAGGCTGCCTGAGACAGCAGTGGCAACTTGCTGGGGTCCCCTTCCACACTGTGGTAGGTTTGTTCTTTTGCTGTTTGCAATAAATCTTGCTGCTGCTCCCTCTGGGTCCACGCTGCCTTTATGAGTTGTAACACTTATCTCGAAGGTCTGCAGCTTCACTCCTGAAGCCAACCAGACCACAAACCCACCGGGAGGAACGAACAACTCCACGCCGCCTTAAGAGCTGTTAACATTCACCCAGAAGGTCCGTAGCTTCACTCCTGAGCCAGCGAGACCACGAACCCACCAGAAGGAAGAAACTCTGAACACATCCGAACATCAGAAGGAACAAACTCTGGACACACTGCCTTTAACGCCTTTAAGAACTGTAACACTCACCACGAGGGTCCGCAGCTTCACTCCTGAGCCAGAGAGACCACGAACCCATCAGAAGGAAGAAACTCTGAACACATCCGAACATCAGAAGGAACAAACTCTGGACACGCTGCCTTTAAGAACTGTAACACTCACCGCGAGGGATTGCGGGTTCATTCTTGAAGTCGGTGAGACCAAGAACCCACCAATTCCGGGCACAGTAAGATAAGCAAACAGCCTGTAACACCACCTCTCCTAGATCAATCTGTTCTTTGTTTTAAACGCATTCTCCAAAAGCAAGGTTTCTTCCACCCTTTTTGGAAGGAAAAAAAATGCATCTTCACTTTTAAGGAATGCTCTGGAGCTCCAAGGAATGGAAAACGTGGTTTATTAGACTGATCAGCAGAGTCAGCATCAAAGATACCCAAGTCCTGCGATGTAGGTCAGAGGCATGGCACAGGTGAGCATTTAATAACTCATGGAAAGCAATTACGGGCAGAGTTGTAATAGTGATTCCACATCCAAAGTTAAATGCTTCCAGTTGTGCTCTTTATGTAACAATAGTATTATTCTTATGTTCAATCTAACCTCTCTCCCATATAGCAATCTACTCATGTAATAGCAATCACTGCCACATTGTAGGCAATTTAGGATTGAAAACTCAGCTGGGGTTAATATCCCTTGGCAACATTGAGGACCTTCGTCTTGCCCCAGCTGGCTATTAATCCCCAGAAAATGCCTTGCTCGTCTGTCATTACCGCATCATTTAAACCATGGTTTGTAGCTCACTGGCTGTCTCTATGATGCACTTTTGCACAATGATTTGCTTATAGGCATGGTACCAATAAACGTAAGAGTTGGTAACAAACGGAGGAGTTAGCGACCTAGTGTGTCAGGCAATGACACAAGCTCTCCCACTCCCAACTTCCAGCTGCTTAATTCCTTCCCAATAATTATTTTAAAGCACATATCCATTTTATGTAGCCCGTTTTGAAATACTCAATATTTACCAGAAACCAAGCCTTTTGAGGTAACAAAACCCAAGGAATTACTGGCAAAACTTTCACCTGTAAAGGAAATTTCTATTTCAAGCAACAATCACAGAATAGGGGACCATTTAGGATTAACCTACATACAATCTGTTTCTGACCAGTTTGCATGTTCGTTACATGGACAGAAACCAACATAACGCAACAAGTCATATCCACCAAGAATTGTAAACTTTCTAGCCTGGATTAGGAGGGCAGAAAACGTTTCCCTCTTACTGGGTTGTATGACAAAACTGTTAATAGGCCCCAATGTACAGTGTATTCTTAGATTATAATAACGCATTCCTCTTTAGCATTTGGCACCTGACACTGAAATAAGCAGAAACTGTGGCAGTGCAGAAATTTGGGCTAAGGATGTGGGTGAGCACACAGCGAATTGTACCCGTCTTTCCCATATCTCTGGAAGTGATGCTTTTCCCTAGGACTTCAAAATGTTGCTACAGATTCTTCTTTTCTGACTCTACTTGCGCTAAATATTTATTGTTTCCAAAGCCCCTCAATTACTATTGACTTTTTGCAGAAACCGGGTCTTCTTTAACAGGGAAACAAAGATGGAATTTTCACTCAATCAGCCTCCTACCAGAATAGAATGTCATGTATGGGACTGAAGTGTGTGGGCTAAAATAGTAACTTTCCCCTACACTTTAGTGTCATAATGATAGGAGTCCTGCCTCATTGAAAAGTTGTTCTCCCTCTTTTTGGTAGGACGTGATGCTCAAAAGTAACAGGAGGAATGTGTTGTTGTCATTTAGGTTGTATAGACTTGGGAATTCGTTAAGGCACCTCTCTTCCAACTCTTGGATAAAAAGTAACAATTGGCTGGGCACAGTGTCTCATGCCTGTAATCCTGGTGCCTTGGAAGGCCAAGGCAAGAGGATCACTTGAACCCAGCAGTTTGAGACAAGCCTGGGTAGCACAGTGAGGCTTCATCTCTACAAAAAAAAAAAAAAAAAAAAAAAAAAATTAGCCAGGTGTGGTGGCATGGGTCTGTAGTCCCAGACAATCAGAAGGCTGAGGTGGGAGGAACCTGGAAGTTTGAGGCTGCAATGAGATGTGATTGCACCACTGCACTTCAACAGAGTAAGACCCTGTTTCTAAGAAAAAAATAAAAAGCAACAGCCAATCAATAGAGTGATCATAAGCAAATCAACTAAATGCAAGTGGTTCAGTCATCCTGGGTATTCAATTAAAAAGTTCTATAGTTGGCCAGGTGCAGTGGCTCATGCCTGTAATCCTAACACTTTGGGAGGCAGAGGCAGGCGGATCACCTGAGGTCAGGAGTTCAAGACCAGCCTGGCCAACATGGTGAAACTCCGTCTCTACTAAAATACAAAAATTATCCGGGCATGATGGCGGGTGCCTGTAATCCCAGCTACTCGGGAGGCTGAGACGGGAGAATCGCTTGAACCCAGGAGACGATGGTTGCAGTGAGCTGAGATCATGCCACTGTACTCCAGCCTGGGCGGCTGAGTGAGACTCCGTCTTGAAAAAAAAAAAACTATAGTTAAGAAAATTGGCGTTCTACGGAAGCCTATGTCACTTAAGAAAAGCAGAATCTAATTTGAAAAGGCCAGTGAACATTGTGTACATGGTACCCTAAAACTTAAAGTATAATAATAATAATAATAATAATAAAAAGAAAATGTTCAAGTTTATGACAAATTGTTAAGGTGTTAAAATGACATCATTTTTGTTCAGTCTAAAGAAGTGCTTTTAATTTAGTTTAGTGCTAATCAATGCATGCCAACAAAATAATTAAATGATAAAAGACTCAGATGACAATTTATCATGAGGAGGCTAACACTTGGATTCTCTGAATTATTAAACTTAGAATTAGGTTTTCTTTGAACTCAGGAAAACTTGTATTTGAAGTTCCAAATTTTATGAAAGACCCTTCAAGAAACCACCTGACATTTTCAGGTAAAGGTTTTTGTTTTGTTTTTTAACGTTTCCTTAGAAGACAAGGGAATGGACAGACTGGTTATAAACTATACAAAGATCTATGTGTAGCATTTCTGGAAGGTATGTTGTATGCAAATATATAGGATATTTTGCAAAGCTGCTTTGGGGTGTGTGCTTGCTTCTTCCATTTCAACTACAGAACAGAGGGAAGCTTGCCTCTCACTTCCTCAAAGTGAGAAGGAGTTCGTGACTGGCTCTGATCATGGAACCTACCTCAAACGAGGCAACAGAATTCTGATTGAATGTCACTAAGGGTCTCTGGTCTCTGTCTCAGTAGATGAAATAAAAGGTATCAAAACACCTCATCCCTTTGAATCTGTCTCCTGGTTGTGTCCAAGGAGCATGGTGAGTTGCAGCCAACATTATTCATCACCATGTCTCTTCCCCAGGTTAAGTCTAGATAAATTATGTCAGCATTGTGGGTTGAGGTCTTGCACTACTCAGACATTTGACACTATTTCCCCTTTGGAAGTGGACCAGAAGCTGAGCCAGTATGACCCAATACTGCAGGTCATTATTTTGGGCAGGAAATAAAAGAACAATCATGACTCTTTGGACTTGTCTCTGTTCCCTGAGATCCTGAATTGTCTGCCTTATGGAACTGAAAAGAATCAAATTAGGGTGTGGTTCAAAGAGGAAAGGCAGCCTAATTCTTATTTATTTTTACTGATATCTATTAGCTGCATGCATTTTGGAGGTACATGTGATATTTTGGTACCTGTATGCAATGTGTAATGATCAACTCAGGGCAATTGGGGTATCTGTCACCTCAAACATTTGTCTTTTCTTTGCATTGGGAACATTACTGATATGATTTGGCTGTGTCCCCACCCAAATCTCACCTTGAATTGTAATAATCCCCAGTGTCAAGGGCGGGGCCGGGTGGAGATAATTGAATCACAGGGTGATTTCTCCCATACTGTTCTTGTTGTAAGTCTCATGAGATCTGATGGTTTTATAAATGGGAGTTCCCCTGCACATGCTCTCTTGCCGCCATGTAAGACATGCTTTTGCTTCTCCTTTGCCTTCTGCTATGATTGTGAGGCCTCCCCAGCCATGTGGAACTGTGAGTCAGTTAAAGATCTTTCCTTTATAAATTACCCAGTCTCAAGTATGTTTTCATTAGCAGCATGAAAACATACTAATACAATTACAAATCTTCCTTCTAGCTACTTTGAAATAGACAATAAATTATTGTTAACTATAATCTCCCCACTGTACTATTGACTATCAGAACTTATTCCTTCTGACTGTATTTTTGTACCCTTTAACCAACCTCTTTTCATCCCTGTTCCCCACCTTCCCTTCCCAGCCTCTGGTAACGATGAATCTGCTCTCTGCCTCCATGAGATCCACCCTTTTAGCTCCCACATAGGAGTGAGAACATGTGATACTTGTCTTTCTGTGCCTGGCTTATTTCACTTAACATAGCCTCCAGTTCCATCCATGTTTTCTCCTCAGTTTGGAAGCCTTCTCATCTCAACCTGGAGGGTTTCAGTTTGAAAGATGTAAGAAAATGAGATGCTCGCCTCTGCCCAAAATGCAAGAAGTCTTTGCTAAACTCACTAAATCAGAACAGCTTGTGGCTTGAGGGAGGATAAGGTGCAAGTATTTGGGAGGAAAGCCAAATGTCGTAACAAACATGAGCCCAAGCTCCTCACGGAAGATTCTTCTGGTGAATGGGCTGGCTGGGCACAGATGTCAGCATAGGTGCATTCTTGGCTGTACCTGTGCTTTTGAGGTATGGGACCGACAGGACTTGTTTTCTGGTCACAACCCTGATGACTAAAACAAGACCTGGTATACACAGGATGAAGGGAAGAAACTGGCTGAAGGCAGCCAATAGCTACTGAAGCAATCCCTAGCTGCCTTCATTGCTCATCAGCATAAGACACTCCCGCCAGCACCATGACAGTTTACAAATGCCATGGCAACAGCCCAGAAGTTACTGCCCATTTCCATGGCAACGACCTGGAAGTTATTGCCCTTTTGCTAGAGAGTTCTGAATAACTTGCCCTTCAATTTGCATTCACCCACCCGTTAAGTTGCATATAATTGAACACGGGTATAAGTGGATATAAAAAGAGTTGCCAAGAGCCCAGCAAGTCCAGCTCTGTGTGTGCTGCCTAGGAGTTAGCCCTGCTCCTCAGGCAGCAGGTCCAGTTCAATAAAAGGCTGTTCAAGATTGTGACTTTCCTTACATCCTCTCATAAAGAATGAACCCCTTTTTGCCACAAGCAGTGTCACCTGTCACCTGAAAAGGCAACATAGGGTTGCTTGAATTCTTTTCTGAATGAAGCTAAGAATGCTCATGGGCTAAGCCCCAATTTTGGGGTTCACCTGCCCTGCATCACTTTTGCATCTCAAACCAAGCCATCAAGGTGGTATTTCCAGAGACCCCAGAGGAAGGCATCAAAAATCATTTCTTGTTCACTTTGTTCAAAGGTATCACAAGTTTTTACATTTCTAGAATATCTGCTGCTTCCTGAGCTACTCGCCTTAGGCCATGAGGGATAATTTGTTGTGATCTCATTTGTTGGTTAGTTTGACTGGTTTCATTTTAAATAGACAAGGACTTGTGTACCAGCCAAGCCTAACATTTGGCCTGAGATGTTTCATTCATTAAAGCATTATGAGTAGTATCCTGTGTCAGGTGATACAAGGGCTGGGAAGAAGATTCAAAGACAAGAAAACATTCCTCCTGCTCTTGAGGAGCTTACCCTCTGATGTCAACTACAGATATATTTTTGGGAAGATTCCTCCACTTTCCTTCCCAAAACAACTTCCTAACACAACCTCACAAGTTTTTTTTTTTTTTTTTCATTACATATGGCAGAATTTCAATATTTTATTCACTTAGCAGATCTGAATCCAAAAGTTTACTTGCATGGTTCCTGCTTATATCTAAGCTTTGAATTAAAGCCATTACATTCGGCCCCTTGGTCTACATATCACCTCATTTTGCTGTCTTTGCTCACTACTCAGGAGGGCGAGCAGGAGGCTGTTGTGTTTATTCAAACCTGTAACATCACACTTAGGGAAAAGTAGATTCCTGATAGAGATTTTGCCTTTTAAGGTGGCCAATGACACTGTTATGGGGCAAAGGGGGCCTAATTCTTACTTTACGAGGGGATATAAGGGAAGTCACAAAGCTATTATTAAACACAATCCAGGTCTATAATCATAGATACAATAATTGATTGTATGATCGAATCTTGCAATTTTGAATGGAAATATGCTTCCCTAACATTTTAAAACAGTGCTGCTGCATAGAACTTTCTTCAATAAGAGAAATGCTCTTAATCTGCACAGACCAATGCAGGAGCCATGAGCTGTGACTCTTAAATACTTAAGATGTGATTGGTGAGACTGGGGAAATGAATTTTAAACTTTAGTCAAATTGAAATACTTTAGATAGCCACACATGACTATTACTACTGTATTGGACAGTATAATTCAAGAATCATAAGATGTTTTCTTTATTGGATTCTGAAATAGCATGCTTTACAATTTAAATATCTTGAAAAATTTTAATACACAGTATTTAAAACCTTTATATAGTAGTTATAGTATAGTTATCCATAATTTAAGAGTTATAGTTTAGCTATCCGTAATACAGTGATCAAAATATAAAATCTACAGAGGCTGTTATAGTAATCTTTAGTTCAGCAGTCTAGTGTAGTAACATACATAGGGTAAAAGCTCAAGATTCTCCCCCTTACTATCTATGTGACTCGGGAAGGCCATATAATATCTATGTCTCAGTTTGCTCATCTGTAAAATGCAACTGACAATAATAATACATGTCCCACAGGACTGCTGTAAGAATTAAATGAGTCATTCATATACAAGCATGTATCATGGTGCTTAGCTACATGGCGATCACTCAATAGTAATCTGACTATTTGCAGACAAACATCCCTCTTTGGAAAGATTGGCGGGCTGTTCCTTAAGCATAAAGAGCCATTTAGATGTAGTCTGTCTCAGTCAACCAAAACATCAACACAATAAAAAAGTAGGCCATTAAGAGCATACAGAGTTATTGCTGGCTTACACCAAGTAGAATAAACACCATAAATTACTTGTGAGCTACCTATAGAATCAGTGAATTTTCAGGCATGAAAGGAGACTTTAGTCAAATCTCTTCATTTTACAAATAGGGAATTTGAGCCCCATGAAAGTTAAGTGCTTTGAACACAACCAGGCAGGAATGGAACTGAGCTCCTGCATCCTGACCCAGTATCTACCAGAGACAGAGAAAATAGACTCTGTCTAATGTTAGTCAGGGGCATATCTCCTAGAACTTGAATTTAATGTATGTCTGTAGTTTTTTGCACATCACTTTGCTAATAGGCAGTTTTCACATATGAAATTCAAAAATATGCTCACCTCTGTGTTTACTCACACACTTTTGCCAATATTTACCCAAACTGCAAGAGCATCTGCACTGCATCTCCAGCCCCACTCAAGCCTTCAGATGACTTCAGCCCCAACTGTTCTGGTTCAAAATGTTGCCCATTTAGTGATAATGTCTAAGAGTAGATGGAAAATGTATGTAGTGAACAGAGTCATAACAAAACCAATTTAAACCCTAATTAATTGCTTTCTTCTCATATTAGTAAGGTTGGTGAAGTAGTTTAAGGAGCATATTTACTAGGTTAAAGAAATTGGTGCAATACTGTAGCAAAATAGAGTCAGGCTTTGCTAGTGGGGATGGAAGATTATTGATTTTAGGGGGTTCAAAAATGTCTTCCCCAAATTCATGTTCACTTAGAATCTCATAATATGACCTTATTTGGAATAATGGTCTTTGCAGAATTAATTAAGGTAAGGTTTGAGATGAGATTGTACTGGGATTAGGGTGGGCTCTAAATCCAGTGAGCGTCCTTATAAGAAACAGAAGACACAGGGACACAGAGACACAGAGGGAAAGGTGATGGGAGATGGAAGGAGAGTAGAGTGATGGTCTACAAGCCACTGAATGCCCAGGATTACTGGCAACCACCAGAAGCTAGGAGAGGCCAGGCCTAGTGGTTCATGCGGCTAAGCCCAGTGCTTTGGGAGGCCAAGGCAGGAGGATCACTGGAAGCCAGGAGTTTGAGACCAGCCTAGGCGACAGAGCAAGATATAATCTCTATAAAAATAATTAAAAACTGAGCCTGGCATGATGCCAGGCACCTGTAGTCCCAGCTACTCAGGAGGCTGAGGTGGGAGGGTTGTCTGAGTCCAGGAGTTCAAGGCTGCAGTGAGTTATGACTGCACCACTTCACTCCAGCTTGGATGACATAGTGAGACCCTGTCTCTACCAAAAAAACACAAAACAAAACAACAACAACAACAAAACCAAAACCCCACAAAAACAAATAACTTGAAGGGAGGCAGGGAGTAGTTTATTCCTCAGAGCCTCCAGGAGGAACCAACCCTGCTGACACATTGGTTTCAGACTTCTGGTTTTGGACTTTGAGAGAATAAATTTCTGTTGTTTTAAGCCACTTAGTTTGTGGTCCTTTGTTGCATCAGCCCTAAGAAATGAATCTATTGATCACAACAATATAGCTTACTCCCAGCTTTCATCTGACTAGAGAAAAACAGGATTTACAGTTTATGCTTTCAGACAAATTGCATCTAAAAGTAGGAAATTCAAGAGTTGGCTAACGATCTGTGGTAGCAACCCTCCAAGATGGCCACCAGGGATTCTTCCCTCCTGGTATTCACACCCTTTTGTGGGTGCCTCGCCTACTGAATGAATATGACTGATATGTGCAAATGATAGGGCATTGTGGAAATAACAGAAAGTGGCTTCCTAGGCTAGGTCAGAAAATATGTAAGAGCCTTGGCATCTCCTGGCTTACTTGCCTGAGGGAAGCTAGTCGCCATGTTAGGAGATCGCTCAAGCAGCACTGTGGAGAGGGCCACATGGTAAGGCCTGCTGTGCATGTCTCTGAGCCATGTTGTGAACAGAGCCTCCAGCCCCTCAAGCCTTCAGATGACTGCAGCCCCAACTGACATCTCAGCTGTAACCTCAGGAGAGACATTGAACCAGAATCACCCAGCTAAACCATAGCCAGATTCCTGACTCAGAGTGACAGGATGAATGTCTACGGTTTTAAGCTGCTAGGTTTTGGGGAAATTTGTTATGCACCAATAGATAACTAATACAGGGTTCAGAACAGAACTCTTGGTTTCCTCTCCTGAAACAGTGTTCCCCCAAGTCTTCCTCACCATTTGGCTTAGGCAAAAAACCTTGGAGTCCATCTTGATTCTTCTCTTTTTCTCATCCTCTAACAATAAATTCAACCAGTACTGTTAGTTTTTCCTCCAAAATCAATCCAGACTCATACCTTGTTCCACTTGCTCCACTGTTTTGCCCTAGATTAATCCACCACCATTTCCCTCTGGACTATTGCAGTAGCTTCCAAACCCAGTGCTTTCAATACTGCCCTTTCAAAGCTGTTTTATTAGATGCTGAGTAAACATAAATCATTTATAACACATGATGATAAAGAAGCCAAGATGAATATCCACATGCCTACCGCTGACTTTAATGAACCATTACAAGTACCTTTGAAACATTCTCTTTGTTTCTTGCTAAATGTCTTCTACCCTAAGAGGCTACTACTCTCCTGAATTTGTACTTTCATTTCCTTGTTTTCCTTTAAAGTTTTACCAACCTACTGCTTAGTTTGCCTGTTTTTTTTTTTTAGCTTTTTATAAATGGAATCATAATTGACTTTAAAATTCAGTATTGTGTGCCTGAGATTCATCCATGCCAATGTGTCTAATTCATTCCTTTTTATTACTGTGTAGTATTGCTTTGTTAGAGTATGTATTAATTTATTTATTTACTTGTGTTCTTTAAAAAACATAATTATTATCACATCACTCCTTAGGTTAATTTTGTAGTGGTCCATTGCACTTAGGCTAAAATCAGGCTCCCATCCATGGTATGTAATTCCTATAATTTCTGTCTCATCAGTGGTGATACTGACACACTGGTCTCCATTTGTTCCTCGAACATGTCTAAAGTATTCTGGCCTCAGGGCCTTTGCACAGCTTGTTGTCTTCTGTCTGGGGCTCTGCCTACAGGTCTTTGTGTGACTCAGGTCTCAGTTCCATGGCACCTCCTCCTAGGCCTCTCCTGTGCCCATCCTACCTGCAGAATCAGCCCTACTCCCTACTATTTATCCCACTGCCCTGATCTCACTACCCCATTCTACTTTCTTCCTGGCACTGATGCATCTGTTTGCCTGCTCGGTTTCTGATTCCCTCCACTGAGATAACAGCCCTGTGAAGGCAGGTGCTATGTCTGTTGTGTTCACAGCTATTTCTCCTATAACTAGACCCTGAAGCAGCCCTTGGCACACAGTAGGTCCTCCCTACATATTTGTTGAGTGAATGAATACATAAAGGTTTGATTTTTTAAAAAGTCAAATAAATTGGGCACTGTACTTCTCCTTAGGTCAGAGGTTCAAAATGGGATGATGTTGTCCCCCGAGGACATTGGCAATATCTGGAGACAATTTTGGTTGTCACACCTGGGGTAAGGGTGCTACCAGCACCTACTAGGTAGAGGCCAGGGATGCTGCTAAATATCCTGTAATGCCCAGGGTGGCTCCCAGCAATACAGCATGATCTGGTCTAAAATGTTAATAGTGCAGAGATTGAGAAACTCTGCCTTAGGAGAAAGGAAAGAAAGGAAGGAAAGAAAGAAAATAAAGTAAGTAAGGAAGGAAGATGAAAGAAAGAAAAAGAAGGAAGAAAAGAGAGAGAAAGAAAAAGAGAAAGAAAAGAGACACAGAAAAAGAAATGAAAAAATAAAGAAAGGAAAGAAGAAGGAAGGGAAGAAAGGGAGGGAAGGAAAGGGAAGGGAAATGAGGGGAAGGGAAATGAAGGGAAGGGAAGGAAAAGGAAGAAAGGAAGATGGCTTCACAATGACCTTTAAAACAAAACTTTAATTTCCCTCGTTTTTATTTTAAAAACAAAAATAAGATTGACGAGACTGCAGAAGCATATTAAATCACAGAAAACATAAAAATCTAGAGATAAAAAATTCTATATTTATAACTAGACTTAAAACAAAACTTTAATTTCCCTCGTTTTTATTTTAAAAACAAAAATAAGATTGACGAGACTATAGAAGCATATTAAATCATAGAAAACATAAAAATCTAGAGATAAAAAAATTCTATATTTATAACTAGACTCAAAGGGATTTGACCCTTTGATTTTTCATGGCACAATAAGCCAAATGAGTTTGTTTAGTAGTTAAAATGTGAGCAAGAATGTGTAGACGTGGTAAGAGTTAATTTAGGATTAAAAAAAAAATTCCTCCCCAAACAGTAAGGTTGTAACACAGCAGTATCATTTAAATAGCGCTTTCCAAAATGAAACTCTAATTTTCTTAGCATAAAAGAGATTTTAAACTTTTAAAATGCCCATAGTCGGCCAGGAGCAATGGCTCACGCCTCTAATCCCAGCACTTTGGGAGACTGAAGCACGTGGATCAGTCGAGGCCAGGAGTTTGAGACTAGCCTGGCCAATGTGGCAAAACCCCATCTCTACTAAAAATACAAAAATTAGCTGGGCATGGTGGCCCACGCCTGTAGTCCCAGCTACTTGGGAGGCTGAGACAGGAGAATTGCTTGAACCCAGGAGGCAGAGGTTGCAGTGAGTCAAGATCGCACTACTGCACTCCAGCCTGGATAACAGAGCAAGACTTCATCTCAGAAAAGCAACAACAACAACAAAAAGTGCACAAATCAATGGAATGATCCCTGGCTATTGTGGGATGCAGAGCCAACCACAGGAGTGGTGCATAATCTGTAAATCATACTCACGTACCTGGAACTTGGCTGAGGTGCTGTCCTGGTTGGAGCCCATGCTGCAGGACCATTTGACAAGAGGAAGCTTCTAGAACAATCTCCCCTTTCCCCTCTAAATTGATTTCTATTTTAACTTCTCTGGACATATATATCTTGGATCATGTTCTCATACTCATCATGCTGCCACTGACTAATAGTTACTGTGCCCAACACTGGGTATATAACAGTGGACTAAGTACATTTTCTGATCTATTCTTAAGGTCTTAGGGACTCAGGATGTTTAAACTGTCTTTACCTGCTGGGAAAAATGACCAGTTCATCTTGTTCAACTCCTCCACATACATTTTATTTGAAATGATTTTTTAAATGGAAACTTTTACATTGAAAAATGTAAAAAAAATTTTTTTAAGTTTAAAATTCAAGTTTTAATTTTTTTTTTGAGGCAGTGTCTCACTCTGTCACCCAGGCTGGAGTGCAGTGGCACAATCTTGGCTCACTGCAACCTCTGTCTCCTGGGTTCAAGGGATTCTTATGCCTCAGCCTCCCAAGTAGCTGGGACCACTGGTGTTCACCACCAAGACCAGCTAATTTTTCTATTTTTAGTAGAGATGGGTTTTTACCATGTAGGCCAGGCTTGTCTCGAACTCCTGGCCTCAAGTAATCCATCTGCCTCAGACTTCCAAAGGGTTAAATTAGAAATCTCTATGAAAAGACTTCCCACTGAGCTTTTGCGAAGCGGCTCCTAGTGAGCAGTGTGTATGTGCTTCTGTGGTTGTTTATTACCTGGAGGAAGGTGTGGGCCCATAATCGTGACCTGACTTTCAGGACTGCGCTTTCTCCTCCTTCGAGTCGTCCCACTGCACAGGAGATTTGTAAACACTCGATATTTGTACAGTTCTGCAAACAGCAGTGGGAACACGTCAGAGTCTTTAAATCATGGTAGAGACTGAACACTGAAGTTAGCTTATTTACATTTCATTTCCTCAAAAGTCATCACCTTATGATAAATTATTAATGTAAATAAAGAACAATATATTGCAACAACCAAGAAAACACAGTTTAATGGCGAGGATGAATGGAACACAAAATGCAACATAAAATTTAAGCTCTTTTCGAACGACTTTAAGAGAATCTTTCTGCAGCAGCAATTTAATTGTTCTGTTTCATTTTCTCAGAACTGGGGAAGGCATTGCTTATAGATATTCACAATACCCAATGCTGGGTTCAGCAAGTCTGGAAGGGGTTGCAGAGGAAGACTCTTGAGCCTATATTATCTCAAAGATCTACAGTTACTGACCAATTGACATACATTTGTTCCATAACGTTCTTCTGTCTAAATTATTTCCTGGTTATAAAGGAGGCTTTTCTGCGACTTTCATTCATTAGGCTATTTTTAATAGGTTTCTAGAATTGCCCAGCATATAATGAATAACCTTTAATATATGAAATGTATGTTCCTCTAAAGGATTCATTATAATGACATTCTATCTAGCAAATCAGATTTTCTTTCTTTTTTCTTTTCTTTTCTTTTCTGTTTTTTTTTTTTTTTTTTTTTTTTTTTTGAGACAGAGTTTTGCTCTTCTTGCCCAGGCTGGAGTGCAATGGTGTGATCTCAGCTCACTGCAACCTCTGCTTTCTGGGTTCAAGTGATTCTCTTGCCTCAGCCTCCTGAGTAGCTGGGATTACAGGCACCCGCCATCATGTCTGGCTAATTTTTGTATTTTTAGTAGAGATGGGGTTTCACCATGTTGGCCAGGCTGGTCTCGAACTCCTGACCTCAGGTGATCCACCCACCTCGGCCTCCCAAGGTGTTGGGATTACAGGCATGAACCACCATGCCTGGCCTCAAATCAGATTTTCTAATCAGATTCCAGCATGGAAATAAATGAACACATCATAATCCATTTTTTGTGTGTCATGCACAGAATGATACTTCTCTAATTGTACTCCCTCATGGGTTTAAATTTATCTTGTGGCCCATGCGTATTCATTTTTCATATCTCAAGCCCTCAACATTGGCCTGTGAGTACTCAATAAAAATCAATGTATTGGATATTATGTGAAGTAGTTGACTGAGACATTTCACTTTAATGAAATTGATATAACACAGAATAATCCAAGGAACATATTATGACAAGAACCTTTTTTGAGAACATTTTTCAAGATCCTCAGAATTCTCTGCAAAGGGGTTAGTAATATATTGTCTGATAAATTGCGGTGAAGTTCATTTCCTACAGGATGCTTCCAAAGGCAGGTGGGTGGACTGTCCTTGGGCTACTAGAGTTGGGTGCTGAGGTGCTGATGTTGTTTGGCTATGTCCCCACCCAAATCTCATCTTGAATTGTAGCTTCCATGACTCCCACATGTTGTGGGAGGGACCTGGTGGGGGATAACTGGATCATGGGGACGGTTTCCCACATACTGTTCTCATGGTAGTGAATAAGTCTCACGAGATCTGATGGCTTTATAAGGGGTTTCCTCTTTCGCTTGGCTCTCATTCTCTGCTTGCCTGCCACCATGTAAGATGTGCCTTCTGCCTTCCACCATGATTGTGAGGACTCCCTAGCCATGTGGAATCATGAGCCCATTAAGCCTCTTTTTCTTTATAAATAACCCAGTCTCGGGTATGTCTTTATCAGCAGCATGAAAATGGACTAATACAGGTACCCACAGCAGGAACAGGAATTCTCAAAACTCTGTGGTTTGTGGCCCTTTCAAGGACTCTCATGTTGACCTGTGCTTCACGGCTGACATGCTGTGTACCACTAACCCTGCCCTTCAGAGGGAAGAGGGGTGTCAAGGTCAGGAGTTGTAGACTCCCTGCAGATGGGGATCCCAGTTAGCCAGCTCTTCTAGAGGATTCTGGAGAAGACAATGTTTGGAATGAGCCATGAAGGTATGAATGGGAGGTCACCTAGCAGAATGGGAGACCTGGCCCACGATTCTGTTGTACTAGACCAGGGCATGCTCGAGAAAGGGAAGGGCAGGGTATATGAGGGTGAAATGGACAGATGGAAGTAGGATAGCAATGAGAGACAGTCTATATGAAGAGTCTTCCTATGCATGCTAAGGAGTTTAGATTTTATTCAGAAGGCACTGGGGAACCTGTGATGCTTTTATATCCAGGGGATATTGATCAGGTTTGTATTTTAGAGGGATGGGTAATATGAGAGGAAAGAGAAGAGAGAGGGAAGATTGGGGGGCAGGAGGGTGATAGGGGCCCGTTGCAAGAGCCCCTGTTGAGTGATACTGAGGCAGTGGAAATGGAGAGAGGAAGATACATTTTGGAGAAGTTTAGAAAATAGAATAGAGACATGATGACTACACAGAGGTTACATGGAGAATGCTCTTTGGAGAAGAATGGGGTGGATGGGTGGTGGTAACACTGAGACTGGGGATTCTAGAGAGGAGGTACATTTGAGAAGTCATGGAGACAAGGGTTTTGGGTATGCGAGGGACGGGGGTGGCTCTCAGACACCCAGATCATGCCTTTAAGGCTTGAATTCAGTAAGGGAGGGCTGAGATGACAGGAGGCACTTAGGAAGGACTGGAAATATGATCATGCAAAAAAAATTAAATGGATGAGAGAGAAGAGGAGGGGGCTGGGATGGAATCCTGTGGAACAGGGGCATTGAAAGGATGGGCAGAGAGAAATCTTAGATGAGAATTTCTAAGAAGAGACCATCCAAATGGCAGAAAGAGAACCAGGAGGGGATGTTTTCGGGGGAATTTCAGAAATGTCATAGTTTCAAGAAGCGGCCAATAGTATCAAATGCTGGAGAGGCATTAAGAAAGGCAAGATGGCTGGAAGCTGGGCAATGAAAGGGAAGACAGGAAAGTTTGGAGAGGAGGAGATGGAGGTGATAGCTACAGAAACAGCAGGGGCCCACTATGAGAAAGGGAAGGGTATTCTTAGGCGGAGGAGAAATTATTTTTCAGTGTTTTAGATACAAATTTTTCCTGCGCAAATTGGAAATTATGATCCCAACACAGGATGTTGGCATTTTGCACTTTCAAGTTCCTCATCAGAAATGGGATTCAGTAAGTTGTTTTTAACTAAACAAAATATGTAGGAGGTCTTATTTCGCTTTTGATTTTAGAATAAACTTTGCATAATCACTTTCTATCCAGAGTTGTTTTGACTCCAGGACATAGGGGGTCATAAGATTTGCAATTTTTGAACCAGTAAGAGAGAAAGAGAGTAATATATGTGTTAACAAAACCAGATATGGAAATCAAGAACTGCCTTGGCCTTCATCTGAGAGTTTCTATGATATTCGGAAGTTTAAAATTATCTTACATCAACATTTAAAGAGAAACAATAGAAGGAAAAAAATGGACCCTGCAACGCAAATACATACAATTTTCAAAAAAAATTTAGTTGTTGATCTCTACTGTCTCAGTGTACTCATGAGACATACCCTGAAGTGGAAATTAAAAAACATACTTGAACTTTGATTTTTTTTTCTTTTGTTTGAGACAGTCTTGCTCCATCTCCCAGGCTAGAGTGCAGTGGTGCCATCTCAGCTCACTGCAAGCTCCGCCTCCCGGGTTCACACCATTCTCCTGCCTCAGCCTCCCGAGTAGCTGGGACTACAGGCGTCCGCCACCAGGCCTGGCTTTTTCCTTTGTATTTTTAGTAGAGATGGGGTTTCACCATGTTAGCCAGGATGGTCTCAAATCTCCTGATCTCGTGATCCACCCGCCTCGGCCTCGCACAGTGCTGGGATTACAAGCATGAGACACTACACCCTGTCTAACTTTGATTTTTCAAATCATTAATACTGCATATGTTTGGACACTGGTTTTTCAGAGGGATTTTTCCCATTGGTACTGCATATTAGAATTCTGTAGATGTCTCTTTTTTATTATACTTTAAATTCTGGGATACATGTACAGAATGCGCAGGTTTGTAACATAGGTATACATGTGCCATGGTGGTTTGCTGCACCTATCAACCTGTCATCTACATTAGATATTTCTCCTAATGCTATCCCTCCCCTATCCCCTCACCCCCGGGCAGGCCCCGGTGTGTGATATTCCCCTCCCTGTGTCCATGTGTTCTCACTGCTCAACTCCCACTTATGAATGGGAACATGCAGTGTTTGGTTTCTGTTCTCTGTGTTAGTTTGCTGAGAATGATATCAATTGTTTTCTGTTCTATTGTACACCATGGAAGCTTTTTCAAAATGATAACATGCAGAGCTTTATTAATTTATCCTAAAAGGAATAGTATATGGATTCCCTACTGTTATGTTTCTTAAACATTACAGTGTCATAAAAATTTACTTGAGGCTGGGTGCGGTGGCTCACACCTATAACTCCAGCACTTTGGGAGGCCAAGGTGGGACGTTCACTTGAGGTCAGGAGTTTGAGACCAGTGTGGCCAATGTGGTGAAACCCCATCTCTTCAAAAAACACAAAAATTAGCCGGGCATGGTGGTGGGCACCTGTAGTTCCAGCTACTCAGGAGACTGAGGTGGGAGGATCACTTGAATCCGGGAGGCGGAGGTTACAGTAAGGTGGAGATTGCACCACCGCACTCCAGCCTGGGCGACAAAGCGAGACTCTATCTCAAGAAAAAAAAAATTTACTTGAGTTACAGTCTTCCAGTTGCCATAGTTTTTTTTTTTTTTTTTGTCTTCAAAAAGTAACTTCAGCTACTTCTATCATAACAAATGCTTCATTTTACTTAAGTTTAACTGATTATTTAAGTGAGATTTGCTCATTATATTTTTCTGTCCATTTCCATAGTTCAAACATTTTCTACTGTCAAGATGAAATAAATGAATGTCAAGGAGTGTTTAAGGCACACCTTTTAAAGCCATTTTAACCATTTTAAAGTGTGCAGTTTGGTGGCATTAAGTACATTCACAATGTTGTACCACCATCACCTCCATCCAACTCCAAAGCTTTTTCATCATCCCAAACTAAAACTCTTGAAAACTCCTGCATCGATGAGACACAGAACTAGGATTTGTTTACATGTCTTTTATCCTAATATCCTCTTTGAGGGCTCTTGGCTGTGACTAAAAAAAGTTATCCAGCTGGGCATGGTGGCTCACACCTGTAATCCCAGCACTTTGGGAGGCTGAGGCAGGTGGATCAGCTGAGGTCAGAAGTTTGAGACCAGCCTGGCCAACATGCTGAAACCCTGTCTTTACAAAAAATTAGCCAGGTGTGGTGGCACGCACCTGTAATCCCAGCTACTCAGGAGGCTGAGGCAGGAGAATCACTTGAACCCAGGAGGTGGAGGTTGCAGTGAGCTGAGACGGCACCATTGCACTCTGGCCTGAGCACCAAGAGTGAAACTCTTGTCTCAAAAAAAAAAAAAAGTTATCCATGTGATGGGTAACACATTTGGGATTTTCAGGAATATGATTCATTTAATATGGCGTTATCCTACTTTATTGGACTGAAATAAATTATTATCAGAGTTTTAAAATATTTTGTCATGCTTTTGTTTTTTAAAAATAGTTAATTCCAGGTAAATACAGGAGTGCAGGAATGGAAAGGAAGTTAATTTAGGACTTCCTCAGCTCCCTGCTTGCCACCCATTTGTTTTCCTTAAAAACTCATGAACCTTCTCTGTATCATCTGATAACTCCGACCGGGACCCCCTGATGAATTGCCCTGAGTTCAGAACTGCAGGAGAGGCAGAGCCTATGGGGGGAGGGGCTGTTCATCTGGCTCCTTGTACCCTAAGTCTATGGATTACAAAAAATAATGCACTATTCTTTTGGGCTAGTGCCTCTCTGGCATGAAGCCATGGTCTCATGGCTGCCTCAGGGCTGCCCAGATCCACCCCTTGCATCCACCCCTTGCATCATCCTTCCTGAGTCTTGTCTCCTGTATTGGAACTCTGTGTCTGTCCTCCCCACCATGTGTGCACCCACACACTTGCACATATGCACATGCACCCAGGTCCCACAGATGCCACTAAATTGGCTGAGAGAGTAGAAGACTATTTATCCCCAGTGCATTTTCCACTTTAGTTGAAGGGGCAACTGATTGTTAACATTCCCTCCTACTGTCATTACATTTTATCTTTGCAAATCCTTTCTTTCTTTCTTTCTTTCTTTTTTTTTTTTTATGAAGAAAAGAGGTTTAATTGACTCACAGTTCCACAGGCTGTACAGGAAGCATGACTGCGAGGCCTCAGGAAACTTACAAGCGTGGGTAAAGGGTGAAGGAAAAGCAAAAACCTTTTTTGCATGGCAGAGAGGGAGAGAGAAAGCAAAGGGGGAATTGCAAATCCTTTCTTAAACTTTAATTTTTCAGTTATGTAAATCAAGCGTATGGATTTCCATTCTACAGATGAGAAAATCAGGGATTCAATTTCTTGAGCACTGATTTCCTTTCTTCAGTGATAGCTACCGTGAATTATTTCAGTTTCATAAATGGCTGGAGCAGTTCTAGTCCCCAAAGCATCCTTGAACATTGTCATAAAAAATGGCTGATTTCATTTATTCATGTCATAGCATTTTATCTTGAATTCAGCAGATCTGGTGGCTAATGAATTTGGTCACTACCAGCACTATCTTTTAAACGGCTTGCAATATATCATTGGCTTATAATTGGATTTAGGATTAAGAGCGTGTAGGTTAAGAACACATAGAAGGGCACACCATGGAGCATTTTAGACAATGATTCCAAAAGCTATTAATACTGTCTGTGATGAGTTCACTCACTGTGTCATTCACATGTTTGTTCAACAGATGAGCTGGTATTATGCTACATGTTGAGAAAACAACACTGAGAAAAAAAACATGCCACCTACCCTAATGGGCTGTCAGGACTGCGGACAGGGAAGTAGGGAGGATGCCCCCTTGGGTCAGTGCACCGTGGCACCTCGACAAGTCTAGGAGCCATTCAAAGTTTCCGGGATGAACCCAGTCTGGAGAGGGTCAGCAGCATAGGTAGGTTAGGTGTCTAATGGCTTTCAACCCAGCCAGGACTGTGACTGCTGCCCCTGTAGAAAGAACTCTAGCACCCTCCTTGGTTCAGTCTCTTCCAGTTCTACCTCCACCTTCCCTTTTTTTTTTTTTTTTTTTTTGAGACGGAGTCTCGCTCTATCTCCCAGGCTGGAGTGCAGTGGCGCGATCTCGGCTCACTGCAAGCTCCGCCTCCCGGGTTCACGCCATTCTCCTGCCTCAGCCTCCCGAGGAGGGGGGACTACAGGCGCCCGCCACCACGCCCGGATAATTTTTTTTGTATTTTTAGTAGAGACGGGGTTTCACCACGCTAACCAGGATGGTCTTGATCTCCTGACCTCGTGATCTGCCCGCCTCGGCCTCCCAACACCTTCCCTTTCTTATTACTCATTTGCCCTGCGGTCTTCTGCCAGGGTCTCTCTCTCTCTCTCTCTCTTTTTTTTTTTTTTTTTTTTTTTGAGACCAAGTCTCACTCTGTCTCCCAGGCTGGAGTGCAGTGGCACGATCTCGACTCACTGCAACCTCCACCTCCCTAGTTCAAGCGATTCTCCTGCCTCAGTCTCCTGAGTAGCTGGGATTACAGGCGCCTGCCACCACGCCCAGATAATTTTTTTTGTATTTTTAGTAGAGATGGGTTTCACCATGTTGGCCAGGCTGGTGTGGAACTCCTGACCTCAGGTGATCTGCCCACCTCAGCCTCCCAAACTGCCGGGATTATAGGCTGAGCCACCACACCCAGCCAGGTCTCTCTCTTTGGCTTGCTGCTTTGGATGGACAACCCTGGACTTGTCACTGTGGCCTTTGATTCAGTGTCACCACAAATCACTGCATCTTGGCCTGAGCTTCTGAACTGCAGCTATGGGGCAGGAAGTACGTGCTTGGTCTGTGCCCCCCATACCAGACCCAGTGTTCCCAGCCTGTCCCTGCCCCAAGCACGGAATGTTTGTTTTCTTGCTTTATCCTTATTTTATATATCTATTTTAATTTTTATGGTTATGTAATAGGTGTATATATTTATAGGGTCTGTGAGGTATTTTGATATGGGCATACAATGTGTAATGATCACATCAGGGTAAATAAGGTACCAGCACCTCAAGCATTCATTTCTTTGCATTACAAAATGTTCCAATTATGCTGTTTTAGTTATTTTTAAATGTACAATAAATTGTTGACTATAGCCACTCTGTTGTGCTATAAAACAATAGACCTTATTCATTCTATCTAACTATATTTTGTACCTGTTCACCATCCCCACTTCTCTTGTTTGCTTGCTTTTGAGAAGGGTATTAGCTTCTGAGGTGATCTCTGATTACTTCTGCATAGCTGGAGAATGTGCATGCAGCTTCCTACTTTTTATGGACATGGTCTACAGAGCACAGATAAACCCTGACATTCACTTTCAGCCCTTGCCACATGGTCAGGGAAGAGGATGAATATTCACATGAAAACATAAAGCACTAGAAGCTGCCGCAATAGGATGAGTGGGAGAATAGAATCAAAAATGCTGACTCTGACCGGGCATGGTGGCTCATGCCTATACTCCCAGCACTTTGGGAAGATGAGGCAGGCAGATCACTTGAGGTCAGGAGTTCAAGAGCAGCCTGGCCAACATAGTGAAACCTTACCTCTACAAAAATGCAAAAATTAGCTGGGCATGGTGGCATGTGCCTGTAGCCCCAGCTACTCGGGAGACTGAGGCAGGAGGATTGCTTGAACCCGAGAAGCAGAGGTTGCAGTGAGCTGAGATTGCACCACTGCACTCCAGCCTGAGTGACAGAGCAAAACTGTGTCTCCAAACAAACAAAAAAAGTGCTGACTCATGAACACTGAAGATAGTATTGCTAAGGGCTAACTAAGCTCAGGCTTGAGCTGCCACAGACCCCAATGCTAAGACTCAGCAGGGGTTTTGGCCCAGGAAACCTGAACACAGCATTCTTTTTTTAAAAATTAGAGGCTGGGTCTTGCTGTGTTGCCCAGGCTGGTCCCAAGCCCTTGGCCTCAAGGGATCCTCCCACCTTGGCCTCCCAAAGTGCTGGGATTACAGGTGTGAGCCACCATACCCAGCCCTGAACACACCATTCTTGCCTCTTCCAGATAAGCAGAAGCTCTGAGATTCTGGGACAGGTGCAGAACTCCAAGGGTCCATGCTCACTTCAAACTACCACAGCCCAGCATCTATGCACGGACTAACAACTGAAAGTGTATGTTCCTGAAATGGATTGAAGGTCACAGTTGATGTTTTCACCATTATTCTCCAAAGTGGCCTCCATGGCAGCTTTAGAAAAGTGAAAAGGTTATATTGCAAGTGCTCCTTAATTCTTACAGAAAAGTTGCTTTTCATTCTCGAGATAAACACTCCCAAACGTTAGGAATATCTGAGCACTGAAGGAGACCAAGAACAATCCTTGAAGTTAAAACTATCTGTATTTGAGGGTTCTATCCAAGCCACTCATTTCCCTCAGTTCTATGCACACTGGGATAACTCACCAGTATTTTTGCAGGGCTCTGTCTGTGGAATTCGACCACATGTACATCCCTCTTCCTGACAAGATGAGGAATAGTAGAGTTTCGCAAAAAGGCGCTGAGCTCAGGGGTGTCCTCTGGGGAGGCAGCAGGCTGCAAAAAGAAAGTGGGAGATACCACATTAAAAACACATGAACAGTTGCTACATTTTCTTTAGCCTTGAACTCTAGGCAATTTTTTTTTCTCAGTGGAATATGATTCACATGAGGATCCAGACCTGTGATTACCAGCAGTGTGTTTAACAGTGACATGACCTGCACGCACAAGGAACAAGCTTTTCCACTCTTCAATGACAGGAATTCACGAAGCATGGGGAATGCATTCCTGGGAAGTTTATCTTGCAAGGAGAAGATATGAAGCAGAAGTCATTTCCCCACAAGGATAGAAAACATGCAAGTGACGTTTCAGACATGAGCCATCCTTCTCTCGTTACTTTCCTCTCATTGTAGAGTGGGGCCAGTTAAACTGAGGAACGTTCTGTATGGGGAGATGAATCCTGAGGTGACAGAATAGTGAGGTGCCAACCTCATTTGGGGAAACAGCCTGATGTGGTCAAAGACCCAACATCCACATGGCTGAACCCCACGTTCCTGCGCTCCTTTAGGAGAAAATTCTGCCCTGACAAAAACGACTTTTCGAAAGCCTGCTACATGTTCACTGTGCTGCAGTGGAGTCTGTTTTCAGCCCTGAGTTCATTTTGCAAGTGTCCTAGAACTTACTATTTTATCTCAGGTTCCATGCTGGGTCCATCTGCTGGCTGGATAAACATTTTGAGAATTCCAATAAATCACACAGAATATCGCATTAACATTCTTTATTTTAGACCCACTGAATACAAAGACCTAATTTTCTGCTCCCCCCTCCCACCCTTGAGAATTATGATTTCTTTCACACAGTTTCTCTTTGTAGTCACAGGAGCAATAATAGTATGCCCATCTCTGTGGAATGAAGAAAAGAAATTTCTACATTGCCGATGTAGGCTGCATCACAAAAGATGAAATGAGAGTGCCCAGTATGTCATGAAAACCTGGAAAAACCTACTAGACAAACAGAAGGACGGAGTCCAGACTCCCTAGCATGGCACACACAGGTCCTCACATGCTGGCCTTGGCCGGTTTCTCCAGCCTCTTCTCTGACCAAGAACCCAAGGTCCCTCACTCCAGCATGCTAACCTGCTCTTCGCTCCCGACGGCCCCAGGCACACTCGCCAAGCCTCTGATGTTCTGCATGCTTGGTCTGGGGCCCATCTGTGCCTATCCAGCTGTACCTAAACTGCCTGCCAGCTGGTCTGCATTGCCAGATGAGAAAATGGAAAACACAAAGCAGAGAGTCACTTAGAGCCTCCCAGGAAACAGGGAGATGAAGGTAATCTGGAGAGGAAAGCTAAGGCAGGGAGATCCGATGTAGGAGGTAATCTAGGAAAGTGTCGTTTTTATAGAAGCCCAAGGAAAAGAAAGCTGCAAAAATAAGAGAGTGACAAAGAATGCCAAATCCTGCAGAGGAGTAAGGAAGGGTGAAGACCTTTATGCACTGAACTTGGCAATTTTGTCATGTCCTCTGTAGGGACATGGATGGAGCTGGAAGCCATTATCCTCAGCAAACTAACATAGGAACAGAAAAACCAAACACTGTATGTTCTCACTTATAAGTGGGAGTTGAACAATGAGAAAACATGGACACAGGGAGGGGTACATCACACACTGGGGCCTGTCAGGGTAGGGGGGCGGCAGGGAGGGAGAACATGAGGAAAAATAGCTAATGCATGTTGGGCTTAATACCTAGGTAATGGGTTGACAGGTGCAGTAAACCACCATGGCACATGTTTACCTATGTAATAAACGTGCACATCCTTCACAGGTACCCCGAAACTTAAAATTAAATTTTAAAAGATATTATGGGCCAGGCTTATGCCTGTAATCCCACCACTTTGGGAGGCCGAGTCAGGAGGATCTTGACTTGAGGCCAGGTGTTTGAGACCAGACTGGGCAACATAGTGATACCTCATTGCTAATTTAAAAAAAAATAGCCAATGTGGTGGGACAAGCCTGTAGTCCCAGATACTTGGGAGGCTGAGGCAGGAAGGTCATCTAAGCCCAGGAGTTCAAGACTGCAGTGAGCTACGATCATGCCACTGAATTCTCAGCCTGGGCAACAGAATGAGGCCCTGCTTCTAAAAAAATAAAAAGAAAAAAAGAACAAAATTACAGATGTCCGTTTATGAGGACAGATTGGTGGAGGTGGAAATTTAACTGCAGTAGCTCAAGAGTGAAAGGATTTTAACAAATGGATAATTATTTAAAAAGATATGAAATTAAATCCTTCTGTTGTTCTTATATTAAATTCCCTACGGCTGAGAGACAAGATGAGCCTTGTCCCTCAAATAAGGCATGAAAACAAATATTGATGTTTGTAGCAACACTGTGTATAATAGAGAAGAAAAACCGTAGCTTAACACTTTGTAGGCATATACAGTTTACTGATTAAATAAGTTATGATCTATTTATACAGAAGACTACTGGACAGGTTTTTAAAATGATGGCATGAAGCTCCATTGGAATTTAGAAAGATACAATATATTAGTAAGGGGAAAAGACAGGTTTACAACAGCAAATGTAGTAAGATTGTATTTTTAATAAAAATGGATGTATCTGATATTGTAGATCTATAAATAGAAATAATCTGGAAGGGCAGTCCTCAAAGTGTTAGAGTAGTGGAGATCCGATGATATTAAGGAAGTTTTGCTTATTTCTTTTTAGGTATGATAATAATGTTGTAGATTTTAAAAGGGTCTCCTTATGTATTTTTCATTTTTATAGACACGGTCTCACTCTGTCGGTCAGGCTGGAGCACAGTGGGTACAATCGCAGCTCATTACAGCAGAGTGATCCTCCTGCTTTAGCCTCCCAAATAGCTAGGACTACAGGCACATCCTGCTGCACCTGCTGAATTTCATTTTTGTAAAGACAGCATCTTGCTATGTTGCCAAGGCTGGTCCTGAATGCCTGGGCTCAAGTGATCCTCCTGCCTCAGCCTCGCAAAACATTGAGATTACAGGTGTAAGTCACTGTGCCTGGCCAACCAAGTCTCCTTATCCGTTGGCTGTGTGTGTGTGTGTGTATATATATATATATATATATATATATATATATATATATATATATATATGTAAAATGTTTATGGATGTGGAAAAATAAGTTAATGCATAAATAAATGGAAAAATAACAGTAAGCAGGTGGTAACACTTATTTAAAATGCTCTTCTTTATGTTTTTACATGTTGCTTGATATATTCTTATGATAGCATTTAGTGTTCTTAACATAAAAATCATGAACAATGTACAAAAATGTAAAATTGTAAAAAAAGTAAATGAGAAATGAAAAAGTAGGGATAGCAAGCACAGCTTGGCTATAAATGGAAGGGGAAAGAGGTCCGTTCTTGGAAGAGAATACAGAGTCAAATTACTGCACTTACTGTTTGTTTTGAAGATGGGAGAAATTTAACAAAGTTTATAGAACCCAAGGAATGTCCAAGGAGAGAGGAAGAAGTTGAAGATACGGGAAATGGAGATACTTGATGTACCAAAGTTAATTCATGGAGCTGGAGGAATAATCCTCCTTTCTCTGGAAGTGTTAGAAAGCAATTGAGGATGGAAGAGAGATGATTAGGGGCGTGTGGAAGGGTGGGGTGGTGTATTAGTCCATTCACACACCCCTATGAAGAACTGTCCAAGACTGGGTAATTTATAAAGGAAAGAGGTTTAATTGACTCACAGTTCTCCCTGGCTGGGGAGGCCTCAGGAAACTTACAATCATGGCAGAAGGTGAAGGGGAAGCAAGGTACCTTCTTCACAAGGTGGCAGGAGGGAGAATGAACAGGAGAGGAACTACCAGACACTTATAAAAACATCAAGTCTCGTGAGAACTCACTCACTATCACGAGAACAGCATGGCTGAAACCACCCCCGTGATCCAATTACCTCCACCTGGTCTCTCTCTTGACACATGCGGATTATGAGGATTATAATTCAAGATGAGATTTGTGTGGGGGCACAAAGCCTAACCCTATCAGGTGGGGAGGGGTTTGGGATGGGGAAATGGATCATTCCTAATAGTAATGATAGAGCTATTGCGTAGGAAGGGCAGAGAGAGTGGTGAAGGTTTAGACAAGGCAACGAGGAGGGTGCTATCATCACAATGGCAGATGCCCCTGCGAAGTCGGCGGCTCCGTGAACGTGCGCCCCGACATCAATCTGTCATGGCGCCATCAGGCTATGGGGTAGAGAAGCCAGGCTGTGGGACTGTGCATGACTGAGATTTTCAGGGCAGGGGCTTGGAAGGATATTAGAAACAGGAGGTTATGGGGGCTTGTAAAAGCGTGTTTCAAGTAACTCATCATGGATTCCAGGCTTGGCAGGAAAGAAGGTATGGCCAGAGGAAGTCCTGAGAGTGGGATGGGGTAACTGTGTCAGAGAAAGCATTTATACCAGGGAAGAAAAATTTTCTTGAAGAGAACAAGTGAGACCATCATAAAAACAGGAGATTGAATTGGAGGAGAAAGGAAAGTTGAGTCGAATGTCTTGGAGGCAGGGTAGCTTGAGGTGTTGTTGACCAGTGGCAGAAACCCTGGGAGGTGGAGTGCATGGACCGGAGGGTAGGCCTTGGATAGCCCAGCACTGTGGGAGCTGGGACATCCCAGAACCATGGCAGAGCCTGGCACAATGAGGAGGAGGGGAAGCCCCACAGTTGATCGAGGATGCTGTTATGGTTTGGATATTTGTCCTCCCAAATCTCACGTCGAGTTTTAATTCCCAATGTGGGAGGTGGGGCCTGGTGGGAGATGCTGGGGTCAGGGGGGTGGATCCCTCATGAATGGCTTGGGCCATCCCTTTGGTGCTAAGTGAGCTTCCACTCTGAGTTCATATGAGATCTAGTTGTTTAAAAGTGTGTGGCACTCCCTGCCCACCCACCCTCTCTCTCGGTTCTGCTTTCACCATGTGAAGTGCCCGCTCCCCACTCTGTCTTCTGCTATGAGTAAAAGCTCCTTCAGGCCTCCCAGAAGCCAAGCAGTTGCCAGCTCCATGCTTCTTGTACAGCCTGCAGAACCGTGAGCCAATTAAACCTCTTTTCTTTGTGAATTACCCAGTGTTATGTATTTCTAGCCAGGCAAGAATGGCCTAATACAGATGCCCAGTGATGGAGGATCTGATAGAACAGTTTTGATGGTATCAGATAAAAAGTGAGCTTAGACAGAAAATTAAGAATTGTGGAAATCACTAGCTAAAATTCTCTCATATGTTTTCTATCATATACTATGTGGGTGTACATGTAGATTTTGCTTTGAGATGAATCATGTAAATTTTTTTATAGGTCATTGACAATTATGTTACAGAGGTTAACTCTGTGGTTAACCAAGCTACAGAGAAGAGGCACTATAAAAAACAAGGGACTGACTCTTTATTCCCAAGATATAGCCTATTATTATTATTATTAGCAGTAAGCAGTAATAGTAGTGGTGGTGCTAAAACAATAGCCCAAACAGCCAGGTGCGGTGGCTCACGCCGGTAATCCCAGCACTTTGGGAGGCCGAGGCAGGCAGATCACTTGAGGCCAGGAGTTCGAGACCAGCCTGGCCAACATGGCAAAACCCCATTTCTACCAAAAATACAAAAATTAGCCGGGCTGGTGGTGGTGCACACCTGTAATCCCAGCTACTCAGGATGCTGAGGCAGGAGAGGTGCTTGAACCTGGGAGGCAGAGGCTGCCATGAGCCGAGATAGTGCCACTGCACTCTAGCAGCCTGGGTGACAGAGTGAGGCTGTCTCCAAAAAAAACAAAAACAAAAATCAATACCCCAAAGAAAACTTTAACTTCCGGTGTGGTTTCATCAGATGTATCTTGTGTACAAATAAAGAACATGTCCTATTGGGGTAAATTGTCATTCACAAACATTTTAAGTGGTCTCTCAATAAAACACAGGGCTTACTTTGAGCTACAGAATGACAGTGTCACGTGGCAGGGGTTGATGGAACACATCTCTTTCTTTTGTGACATGGTTTTACAAATAGAGGAATGCCACTCTTAAACACCATAGTCAAAAGATCTCCAAATAGCTTGCAAACCAGCTTTCTGAAATGACATTCCAGAAATTATTTAAAAACAAAACAAAACAAAAAGGAAGAAGCTACCCAAGAAATCTAAACAACAGTTAAAGCCCATTTTCTACATGAACATTTGGAGCCTCTTTCACAATTGACAGTGAACCTACAGGCCATGGTTTTCCACTGAGGGTGGAGGATGCTGGCCTCTTAGCATCCATGATAGGCAGACAGTTCCCAGGACAATTCGTTAAGTGCTAGGAGAAGCTGGTGGTCACCACTAAAGTGTCTTCTGCAGAACAAATGAAAATGACTTCTTTCTGCAATGAGGAAATAATTGTTGGTAAACATGTTTCTTTCTACAGCTGCTACTCAGAATTTTGCCCAACAGGAATTTTCTATTTTCATTATTCTTTACCAAACTCTTCACTGTGTCATGGGTTTAAATTTATGGATTAAAGGGATACTGTGCAGCCAGGATGTGCAGTACAGTCGGAAATGTGGCATTTGAAAAAAGGAGTTGGGTGAAATTAGATGAAGGGCCCTGTGAACCCAAACAAAAGCAATGCACACTATCTTTTTCTTGTTTGTAATTTGTTTTTGGATTTCACGTATTCCTAGCACACAAGAAACAACAGACAACTCTCATGTACTTTGCCTATAATTAAACCGAAGTGGAGACAAGCCCTGGGGGGCAGTCCACCATGTAATTTTCTTTAAGACATGAATGTTGAGGATTTGTAGGGAAAGAAAACCCCCACTTTTTTAACCTCCTGAAAAGTTTATGCAAAGCACAACTAAAAGAATCAACTCACTCCACTGGTGATGTTGACGCTTTCTTAGTATTTGGACATGGTGTTTTTACATTCCAAAATATATGTGCAAACCTGAAGACCATCTCAAAGAGAAGGTAAAAATCTCAGACTGTGTAATTCTTTTTGATGGTCAAGAATCGGATCTTCAGGCACTCTTAAAAAGGCAAATACAATTCTTCTATCACAGGTAGCATTCCCATAAGAAAGAGGAAGCATACCTAGGATAGACTGACCATGTCCAGGGGCAAGCCATAGATGTCACTAGTACGTCACAATTGGAGAGGAAGTAAATTAAAATTGACTACTGTTTTCCTGATCAGACCTTCTAAAATAATAAACAGCTAAGTTCTTTTTTGTTTTGTTTTGTTTTGTTCTGTTTTTTCTGGGAGGAGAGTTTATAGAAGACAGCTGAGTATTGAAGGAGCAAGTAACAGCCATCAAATAATGCTTCAGCTAGGACATAAATTACGGTTCCTGTGGTCAAGGCTGTCAAAATGATTCCACAAAGAAATCAGGAGTTAATGGTAAAGATATACTAAATAATCTTCTTCCTTTCATGTCCTGATTTTTTTTTTTTTTTTTGAGACAGAGTCTTGCTCTGTTACTCAGACTGGAGTGTAGTGACGTGATCTCAGCTCTCTGCAACCTCTGCCTCCCGGGTTCAAGCGATTCTCCTGCCTCAGCCTCCTGAGTAGCTGGGATTGCAGGCACCCACCACCACGCCCAGCTAATTTTTGTACTTTTAGCAGAGATGGGGTTTTGCCGTGGTTGCCAGGCTGGTCTTGAACTCCTGACTTCAAGTGATCCTCCTGCCTTGGCCTCCCAAAGTGCTGGGATTACAGGCATGAGCCACTGTGCCTAGCCATATGTCTTGATTTTTAAGGGTATGTGTGTGTGTGCGCACGCGTGAGTGAGAGACAGAGGGAAAGAGAACAAGAACTGTTGTGCTAGGAAGTAACGAGCGCCTGCATTCTGAATTAAGGAAAACCAGTACACGAAGGCAGTTAGGAAGAAGAAAGTACCCTTAAGGATAAGACAAAACTATGCAAATTTGCCAAGCCATTGTCTGCGGGCCCACTCATTCTAAAACATAACTCTAAAACTCTCATCCCTAATGAACGGATGGTTTCTGTGTCTCCGCTTTCCATGTTTGTACTATCTGGTTGTAATTTGGACTTCCCATGGGACTGGTCTGGTTCAGGAGACATTCTCGGAGGCAACCTCCAGCTTTCCACGGCTCTCACAGCAGTTTTTACAAACAGCATCGGCTTTCTCTCATGTGAAGCCCTTCTTAGTCTATAGAGTCTTTCAGGCCACTTTTATCTCGGGATTATTTTCCTGAACTTGGGCCCCAAATGGTGTTCCATAGTCTTAACATAGGTTATATGTGGGCATCTTATCGGTCTTCCTCTCCTAGGTACGGTTTCACATCTAAGCCTTTTCCCTCTGCATCTCACACTTAGCTGTCTATGACAAAATCTTGCCAATTAAAGAAAAATCCTAGGCCGGGCATGGTGGCTCATGCCTGTAATCCCAGCACTTTGGGAGGTCGAGGTGGGTGAATTGCCTGAGCTCAGGAGTTTGACACCAACCTTGGCAACATGGTGAAACCGCATCTCTACAAATAAATACAAAAATCAGCAAGGTGGGTGGTACATTCCTATAGTCCCAGCTACTTGGGAGACTGAAATGGGAGGATTGCTTGAGCCTGGGAGACAGGTTGTTGCAGTGAGCAGAGATAGTGCCACTGCACTCCAGCCCATGCAACAGAGTGAGACCTTGTCTTAAAAAAAGAAAAAAAAAAGAGGCCAGGTACAGTGGCTCACTCCTGTAATCCCAGCACTCTGGGAGGCTGAGGAGTGCTGGGATTACAGGAGTGAGCCACTGCACCCGGCCTCTGAGGAGGGCGGATCACCTGAGGTCAAGGTTTCGAGACCAGCCTGGCCAACATGGTGAAAATCCATCTCTACTAACAATACAAAAACTATCCAGGTGTGGTGGCAGTGCCAATCCTAGCTACTCAGGAGGTTGAGGCAGGAGAATGACCTGAACCCAGGGGTCAAAGGTTGCAGTGAGCTGAGATTTCACCACTGAACTCTAGACTGACTGACAGAGTAAGACCCCATCACAAAGAAAAAAAAAAAAAAAATAGAAAAAGAAAAATCCTTTACTCATGAAATTTTTGGCTCCTCAATAGGTTTTACTTTTTCAACCTCATCTTATCTAAAGATAACAGTCTGTGTGCAGGACTCTCCAAATCCTAGGATAAAGCCCATCAAATAAGAAAATTGATAGTTTGAAATAATTATTGTACTGGCTTTAGATTAGTTGAGAAATACTTTACTCAACTCTAGAATTTTATTCCAAGAAGGATCTGGAAAAAAATTAGCTCTAATGGATTGCTGTGGATGCTGCAGACAGTTGAACATTTCAAAATGTTGTAGATGGTACGATGTGAATAAGGTGCCAGGTTAAAATCCTCTATCTCTGACCTAGACCCTGAAGCCTGGAGGGAGACCCTTCCCGGGCATCTGCTTATGCCCCTAAACTTACAGAAAACACAACTGAACCTGATGAAGCAGAAACTATCACCGGAGAAACAGAAACTCAAAGGCAGAGACATTTTCAATGGGAAGCAAAAGAGAAAGTGGGAAGGGACATCCTCAAGGCACTTCCATGCCCCTAGGCTGACCTCAGTTGGGCCCTGGGGACAATTCACAGGGGAAACACCAGTTGTGCAGCTCACCCAGCTTTTCCTGATCTCCTACAGCCCCCAGCCTGTTGCCTACCCTTGATTCCACCTTCCCTCACGCCCTAAGGCTTAAAAGTGTCAACAAACCAAGCTGAGTGAATCCCATAAACCCTGATATGAGGCAAGTATTTATTTATTTATTTGTTTAGAGGCAGGATGTCATGCTGTTGCCCAAGCTGGAGTACAGTAGTGTGATCATAGCTCACTGCAGCCTCCAACTTCTGGGTTCAAGTAATTCTCCTTTCTCAGTCTCCTGAGCAGCTGGGACTCCAGGGACTACAGGCATGTGTCATCATGCCTGGCTAATTTATTTTTATTTTTTGTAGAAATGGGGTCTTGCTATGTTGTCCAGGCTGCTCTCAAACTCCTGGCCTCAAGTGATCCTCCCACTTCAGCTTCCCAAAGAGTTGGGATCATAGGCACGAGCCATGCTCCTGGTCCAAGACAAATATTCAGAATAAGAACTCACTGACTTCTAGAAGCATTTGTGTGTGTCTGCCCCCGCCCCACCCCAATTTAGTTGCTAATGCTCTGTGTTTGGGCAACAAGTGAGATGGTTGTGGATGAGAACTTTTCACCACTGTTTTTTAAAGCAGCCACAGGTTACAGGATGATCCCAGTGGTAGCTTACAAAAGCAGTCAATGTCTCCTCCTGAAACTTTGGGGGCATTAGGGTAGCTTGCTGAGATAACCAAACTGTAACCAGTTTCTACTGTGATAAAAAAAAAACCTGAACCTTGTTTGGGTCTTATCAGATGCTGAGACTTATGTGAGAAGACTTGCAGGGTTATGTTGTATTTGGAGTGCATATCCAGGTTATAGACCGGTTGTATTTCAGAAGGTTTTAGGCTAGATGTTTGGCATTCAGAATGCATTTCTCTTTAGAAATGATGTTTTAAATGGTGTTTCAGTTCTCAAGCCAGTCCATAAAAACCCAACTTAATCCTCAATAGGGCTTTGATGCCGTCAAAGTATGTATTTGTAAGAAAAATAACAGTGTCCAGGACTGCTGCCATATGAGAATTTAAAAAATAGAAGAAAATCCATTTGTTAAGTACATTACATTCAGCACATTACATTAGGTGGCAATTGATTTAATTGAGAAAAATTAGGAAGTATGTGGGAACTTGTAGGGATTCTCAGGGCATATTTGGGAAGTTGTGAAGGCTTTAAAGTTAGTGGCAATGGATCCCTGGAGTGTGTGACCTCTAAAATGCTTCTTAGGAAGTCTGGCTTATTTTTCACAAGTTTTCCTAGAGATCTGTGGGGATCAGGGAGAGGTAACGAAGAAGAGAGCATTTTTCCAGTGGGAAGTGGGCAACTTAAGAACACATAAGGAAAGGGGACGTTGACTACAAAGTGTATCTGAACACGAGGGAAAGGGATTTTGCTGAAAGAAAATCAATGGAATGATTAAAGAGGAAAACGTAGGAAGGAAATGGCCAATCCCTCAGCTTTAGAAAGCTGGGGAGAGAGCGCCTCTCTTACAGGCCCACGGTGGCCTGGGACATTTTGGGGGCTAGTCCAGTGGGGACTGGAGCATCCTCAGAAAGGGTGAAGAACTTGTAGACATGAACTACTCACAGATGCAGCTGTTTTATGAGGCACTTACTACCTAGATCACTCTTCTTATAAAGAAACTGTAGAACCAAATAATCAGGAATTGAACCTTAGTTCACTTCCCCGGTGAGTAAGATTGGATACTGGAATTGAATTCTTGCCTTGACAAATGTTATTTCTGCTGCCTCCCTGTTCCTTTTAGTAAGCCCATCCTCTGTCTGCTTCTTACTAAAAATAAAACTAACTATACAATTTTTTTAAAGAGATGAAGTCTTGCTATGTTGCCCAGGCTGACCTCAAACTCCTGGCCTTACGTGATCCTCCCACCTCAGCCGTCTGAGTAGCTACAAGCATCGCTGTGCCTGGCTATGGCACAGTTTTGTTTTTTTAACAGCAATTCATTTTCATGCTAATTTGAATTTAAAATGGTTATTAAAATTAAAAATTTCTCAGATCTATTCTGTTGAAGACAACAACAGATAAGAGATTATTTGTTTTTCACTAAAGTCTAAGTCATATCAAGAAAAGATGATGTTTGCATTCTCTAGGAAAAATTAAATTGCCATGTAAGTTAATAGCAACTTCACCAAAAAATTATTTAGCATCATAAGAGGAGAATAATTTCCAGTACTCTCAATTATTTATAGCCACTAATGTAAACTCTCTTGATTATCTGTTTTTTAATGTCTATTAATAAAAGCTCCTTTAGACTCTCTGGAGCATTTATTAAGTATAGGTGACAGTACTTTGAGAACCTGAAAGTAATAACATTTCAACTTCTCTATGAATTTAGAATTTCAAAAATTCACAAATTGCTATGATTAGTTATTTAAGGGAGATATTACTTTATATTGTATTTAAATCTTATATTCAATTTCCACAGATTGAAAGTTTTAAGACAATGAACATAATTGAATTGCATTTTTAAAAGTATTAGCCTCAGACAGAATTTTACCAAGCACATACATTAAAGAATAAGTGGGGGCGGGGCGCAGTGGCTCACGCCTGTAATCCCAGCACTTTGGGAGGCCGAGGTGGGCGGATCACCTGAGGTCAGGAGTTCGAGACCAGCCTGGCTAACATGGTGAAACCCCGTTTCTACTAAAAATACAAAAAATTAGTCAGACGTGGTGGTACACGCCTGTAATCCCAGCTACTTGGGAGGCTGAGGCAGGAGAATTGCTTGAACACAGGAAGTGGAGGTTGCAGTGAGCCGAGATGGCGCCATTGCACTCCAGCTTGGGCAACAATAGCGAAACTCCATCTCAAAAAAAAAAAAAAAAGACTAAGTGGGGAGTAGGGAACACCAGGTGCTTAGTATATACTATGGCTTGGTTTGCAAGAATCTGTCAACATTTAAGACAAGTCATCTATTAATACTATCGTAGTCACAGTATGCCACAAAAAAACAAATAACTCACAACCAACATGGTGTACATTAAACCAGTTACATAATATATACAAACATATATAAATAGTGTCAGATATAAACTAAACATTACACTCAAAAAGAGTTAGAGGTCTCTGCAGAATCATGTGCTCAAAGAATCTATGACTGAAAGTACATGTTAAATGCAATGTAGGATATGTAAAAGTGTTAATTATTTAAATGTTATACATTTGCATTTGCAGATGTTATTTTATAATAAGCTACTGTCCTTAAAGAATTTAAAATCATCTCAATGAAGAGCAAAGAGGAAATGAGAAAAAAAAATTCCAGGAAGGAAGTATTTTAAAGAATCTTGTGTAACACAAGTGGCCTTATGTATAATTTCTACATAAAGAAGGAGGCTGTTGTCTCATAAGTCCTTTACTAATGAACCCCCTTTAGTCTTCCCTTTGAATAGGAGGCATGTTGGGTTGAAAAAGAATGCCTTTCAGAGTGAGCAATGACCCAGTGTCACTGGCTGAGGTAGGGGCAGACCTGCTGTGTCTTGGCTGGTGGCGTGGGTATTCCATGAAGCCTGCGCTGCGCCATTTTTAATAGAGACACTGTGTCCTGGTAGCTACTAGGAGAACGTTCGTTCTTACATGAAGTTATCTCCTAAGGACAATATCTGACTACAAGATGTTGTTGTCTTTTGTTTTTCTTTATACAAATGTGGCATTTTCAAGGGCTTATGCTAATTAATTTCTTTCTTTCACAGAAAAACATGAAAGCCAAATTTGGATGTTAATCTGGATGGGATCAGCTCCTTACTCCTTGTTTATGGAAGTCAGGCCCACAGACTGGCATCAGGTACAGGAGGTGGGTGCTTGCAGAGAGGCAGAATCTCAGGTCCAACCCCAGCCCCTGCATTTTAACAGACAGCCAGGTGATTCAGAGGAAGTTTGAAAAGCACTGCTCTAGGCTTTAAGCTTCAATTAAAGAATAGGGTCCAGAACATTCCTTTCTGGGAGTTCTCATGGCCCTTGGCAAATTGCCACGGTTCACCACTTGCTATGGGCTGCAGCTGGAAGAGCCTCTTTTGGCAAAGATCCTTACGAAATTTGGCAATAGACCAAAAAGACTTTAAAAATAGCATTTTATACTAATTCTCCCAGATGTGACATGTCTATTTATGATTTTGGTTTGGGTGTGCTGCTAATTGAGCGAAAAATAAAAGGTGCCTATTAAAATGGGTGAAATAAATGACAAGTCACCATAAGCAACAAAACGAAAAGAAATTTAAATTTGCTAGAAGGGATATTTTAAATTAGGCTTGATGTTTTTACTATAAAATGAAAAGTTCTGATCAATGATCATTGAAGCAACTTAAAACGATTTCACTCTTCCTTTTTAAACAAGCCCAGTTTGTATTTTTTTCATACCATAAAAATAAAATCAACAAAGCCACTGATTAGACCAGACTCCTACCTTTATATCCTGTGGATTGATATTAGGATTTGTTTGGCACTGCAGAGGTCCCAGAGTTTGAATATGGAAAATATAGAGAAGAAATTCATCCCGGGCAGAGAAAGGCCAGCCCACCTCCAGGATGGTGTCACTGATGGTACTTGGTCCAATATTGTGCAGCTGTAAACAAGTGACATGTTATCTAATGACACAGCAGAAGGCAGAGAGATAAAATCAAACTCCATATACTCTATACCCATTTTAGAAAGCATGTATTATTGGTTTTAAGTCATCTGGACTATGACTATGGAAAATAAGAAAATTCAAAGTCGATATGGCAAGAAGCACTCTGAAAGCATCATGGGCTGGTGTTTAGAGAAAACTCTTCAATCTGTGAAGCTCTAAGAGTGGATTTCCTCAGTTGAAGACCATACTACCCTTGTCTGATAACTGTGATGCTGGTTTTAAATTTATGTTAATTTAATCATAGTGCTAGAAATTTTAATTTTGATTTTATGCCTTCAAAACTTAGTGACTCTCTTTACATTGAAATCTGCCTCCGCTTTCTTGACTACTGACTGTCAATTGCAACCATATGCACTCTCTTTCACCCTCTGGAAGAAGGTCCATCCATCAAGTGCCAAGGCGGGCCCATGATCACCACAGTTCATTTCGAGTGCGTGTTTCAAAGCTGAGCTCCTTCTGTTTCCATCAGCAGATCTCAAGGCAAGAAAGGCCACATCTCATAAAGAGATGAACATTTTTTAACACGTGAATCCTATACTTGGAGGACACAAAATTGTTTGCCCAAAACACTAAGTGCATTTACATTTATTCCAGTGTTTTAAAAATTTAAAGTCAGCAGGGATTTTCTTCTTTTTCTTTTTTTCTCAGTTCTGAAAATTACAGTGATCTATAAAACAATGGATAATTGCTTTTGCTTATTAGATGGCCTATTTAATTCACCTTATCAAAGAAGCTTGGCAACCATTGATATAGTATATTTTGAGTCACGAGATTAGCAATGTACAGAATATTTGATGATTGCTTTTTGCACTACCAGTAACTACCCTAAACTTTCATGATCCACATTTATGCTCAGATTTGAAGCAGGACTGCCCTGAGAATGACTGGGTCTGAATATATTTTCAGACTTTAAAGTTTCACCATTCTTGAGCAGAAACCAGGACACACAGCTTTATTAAATTATTTGACAGCTTTTTTTTTTTCTTTTTTCCAGTAAGGTTCTTAATCAGAGTGGCCTTGGAGACTGTGTTATCCTTTTGCTATCAAAAGAGCTTAAGGCAAAGCTTTGATCCAGCTTTGGACAAGGCTCCTGAATCTGGGCCACAGGTTGGGCGGATGATGGAGGGTTTCATGCTGATGCTGCCCAGGAGTTGAGGCATCTTCCCTACGTTTGTAAACAGTTCATCACTTTTGAAAAGGCTTTATTGTTAATCTTAGAGGATGTTATTCATGTCCCTTGTAGCTCAAGATGAAAGTCATAGTCAGAATTACTAGATTAGAGGCATGAGTTACATAGGAAAGGAACAGAAGGCATTAATCGAGAAGGAACCTCAAACAGAATGCCTTGGAACATGGTTTTACCAAAATTCCATGCCTGGTCCCTTGAAAACGAATAGGAATAACTACTCTTTACTGCTAGCATTGACTTTATTTAAAAACAAAAACAAAAACAAAAACAGAGCAAAACCAAACAAAAACCTGAATAACTACTAAACTAACCCTTTGCTATATGTTGGTTTCTTTTTAGAAAATTATTTATGTTTATTTATTTTTTTATTTTTAGAGATTGGCCCTTGCTATGTTGGCCAGGCTGGTCTTGAGCTTCTGGCCTGAAGTGCTTCTCCCACCTCAGCTTCCTAAAGTGCTGGGATTACAGGCTTGAGCCACTGTGCCCAGCCATATGTGTTGGCTTCTAACTGAAAAAAGCTTAAATGTTTCAGGTGATGGGTCAACAGATCCTCTCCCTGTTCACAACTTAATGCCTGAAATGGGAAAAGAACATCAACTCCTTTTTATGCATCACTGGTTCACTTCTGGAAAATATTTTACTAATCAATGAACTATTTAAAAATCTCAGAATAAGATATTCATTTCCAATTTGGGTTCTTTGGATGAAAAGTAAAATTATTTTTATCTATGTACCATCTACCCACCTCATATATTATATGTGCTTTTATTTCATTTTAGAGACAGAGTCTCACTCTGTCGCCAGGCTGGAGTGCGGTGGCACGATCTCAGCTCACTGCAACCTCTGCCTCCCGGGTTCAAGCGATTCTCCTCCCTCAGCCTTTCGAGTAGCTGCGACTACAGGCTCACGCCACCAAGCCCAGCTAATTTTTGTATTTTTAGTAGGGATGGAGTTTGACCATGTTGGCCAGGATGGTCTTGATCTCTTGAGCTCATGATCCGCCTGCCTTGGCCTCCCAAAGTGCTGGGATTACAGGCGTGAGCCACCACACCCGGGTGCTTTTATATATATGTATATATATATATATTTTAGCACAATAATGAATAGTTCTTATTGTTTTCTGTCTGGTACCTTCTAGTTGGTGACCTTCAGTTTAAAAGATGGGTGGGTAACCTTCAGTTTAAAAGATATAAACATATCTGAAATATAGGAAACAATGAAGTAATGTCTAGGAAGCTAGCCATTTGTATGTCTAGGTTGTCTAAATATTTAAAAAAATGGAAAGAATTAAAAACAACAATGACAACAACAATAGTAACAAGATAAAGTGTTTTCACCATGTAATGGCTTTCCTACTAAGGAACAAGTGATTATATCCAGGATTACTCAACCAAACACCCACTACACCCCACTGCAGTATGATAGCATAACAGCACGAACCTAGGCAGTATATACAGCTTGGAACTTGGGTTGATGTCCTTTAAAATGCTATCTACTGTAGTTGTAGCACTGTGAGGGGCTCAGGTGGGTGGATCACTTGAGCTCAGGAGTTCGAGACTAGCCTGGGCAACATGGCAAAACCCCGTCTCTAGAAAAAAATACAAAAATTAGCCAGGTGTGGTGGTGTCTACCTGTAGTCCCAGCTACTCAGGAAGCTGAGATGGGAGGATTGTTTGAGCCCAGAAAGTCGAGGCTGCAGTGAGCTGTGATTGCACCACTGCACTCCAGCCTGGGAGACACAGCGAGATCCTGTCTCAATAATAATAATGATAATAATAATAATGCTACATAGAATTTATTTGCACAGGGCTTAAGAATAAACCCCTAACACAACTTTAACATAGACAATGGCTACCTCATAAATATGTTCCACCAATGGTCCAACCTCCTCCTCTTTGTGGGGCTCCTCTTCTGGTTCCCAGTTATGAATGGGCAGAACAATCTGCGGAGGGTGTGACACTCTGAAACATGAAATGTCCTGTTAATTGTTAGCAATGGCCCAGGTAAAGAATGTTTTACTAGTGGACAGTATACTAACAGAAGCAGAAGAAAGTGGTTTTCAATTTATTTGAGTAGATATTCCCTACAGGGAAAAATATTGAAAGTGATGTACAGTAGAATGACTACAGTGACAGTGAAGGATCTGAAACTGCTAGTGTAGGCTCTCCAGCCCAGAGGGCAACTATTTTATAACATCTCATCTCATGGGCACTAAAGAAGAGAGTGGAGAGTGTTCCTGAGTTGAGATGAATAACCAAACTTACATAAATATATACATCCATCTATTTCACATGTGAGAACGTGTGTGTGTGTGTGTGTGTGTGTGTGTGTATGGGTTATTTAATCCCTGCTTTAAGCCATATCAAGAAATGGGATTCTTTTTTGCAGACAAAAAAAAGTCTAGGATGCCGTGTGTTGGTTAAATGTCCAGTTATGAAGAAATATAGTTTCTTGTTGAAGGCATCAGAGTGGAAGAGTGGTCATTGTATATTCCTCCTTTCTATATTTCTTTGGCTTCCTGGGAAAGCCAGCCCCAGAGCCAGAACAAAATAAAGTGTGATTGAGTTATAGAGTGGTCTTATAGATATCTCAAGTGTGAGAGAGAGACAGAGTTAAATGGTGTAATCCAGGAGTAGGATATTAACTTGACATATGATTATTTTTTCTTGCAACATACACCTAGAAAATGAGCATTGGATAAATGACATACAACACACGGCATTATTTTATATAAAAAGCTGATTACAAACTAAATTATTATTTTTATAAAATCTTAAGAAGGGTAGTCCTCAAAACAAACCAATGTTTTCTAGCAGTTTTTAGGTAAAACATGTCTTTAAAAGAATTCGTAGACTTTCAACTGAAAGTAACCTCAACAGAAAACATCTCTTTTGGCAATCAGATGTCATAGTGCCCTTTTAAAAGTATCCAATAATTAACATGGCCTCTGGCAACTTCAAATGTTAGCAAAATTTATTGGGTTATATTCTTACCCTAGGGCAAGTAATTTAATTTCTGTATATCTCTCTTTCTTCATCTGGAAAATTATGATAAACTCTTTGGTTTGTGTACCACAAATGTTCGGAAAACATCTCAAATGCTTTTGGTCAAAGTTAATTTGGCTGCATTGTTTTCTAGGAATGAGTACATTTTAAAAACAGACAACCCACAGAAATGTTGCTAAATTGCATAGCTCTTTGCATATGTCCTTACTGTGCAATGTTAAATAAGAAGAACAGGGCACAACTTTGCTGGGCTGATACCACAAACATTTCTACGTTTATATTGGTTTGTCATTATGCTATGTTCCCTTTTCTGACTTGGTTTGATTAAATCATGACAGGCTTCTTTCATCAGAGAGAAGCCCGGAGAACCTGGGTTTCTATACCAGTCTTGACAGTCTCAACACCCAAAGCTGGCGTTTGCTTTCAGCTTGGCAACAGAGAGTTGAGTTCGTGTTCCCTATCCATTGTCCATTGTGAGGTTCTAGGGAAACATTTATTTATTTATTTATTTATTTATTTATTTATTTGCATAGAGAACAAACATAGCACAGAAGCTGAACACATTTTCTCTGAAAACTTTTGTTTTTATGGTCATCAATCCACAGGACTGGCCATAAATTCCCTAGGATCATAGAATCATATGTATTTGAATCTTGACAAATACTATGGAGATGATATCGTCAAAACCCTTCATTTTATACATGAAAGGAAGACTGTTGTACACAGGAGTAGAGGGTTAGTTGCAGGTGAGATCTAGAACTCAGATCCTAAGTACCATCTACTCTATTTCTAATATAAAATGCACCATGGGGGCTCCTAAGCTGCAGTGGTATTTAGTGAAGATGACTTAAACTTCCTGGCACGGTTCTGTAACAAAACATCAAATAGAAGTCTATGAAGAAATATATAATCTATCAAAACATCATGTCAAAATCATTTAAAAAGCATGGCTCACAAAATTCAGTTATTTACCCACTGAAGACTACTTCAAATCCAGGGAAACCATGGTAAACAATGGTTCTCTAAAGATCTCAACTAAATCAGTGAAACAGTGTTCATGGTTTTCAAAGTAAATTTTTTAGAAAGAAGGAAGAAATCAAGCAAGCAACACAGAATTTATTGAACTAATTTGCCTAGGATAAACAGCCAGTGTGGTCATCTTACGACCCTCACTGCATAGCCTTCCATCCTAAGGTGGAAGATAGAACGTTATCCCAGTAAGACCCTCAGATAAGAAGAAGACTGGGGTACTGTTAATGGTAACAATAAACATGAGAAATGAATTTTGGGAGAAGCAAGGAATTCGTTTTTTTAAAATTAAACCTTATTTTGAGATAATTGTAGATTCATATGTAGTTGTAAGAAATAATTTGGAGAGATTCCATGTACCATTTAGCGGTTTCCCCAATGGTAACAGCTTGCAAAACCAAAATGTGATATTGTATATAATATCAAAACCAGAATATTGTCATTGACATAGTCAAGAACACTTCTATCACCACGAAGATCCCCTTTTACAGGAACATCCACTTCCCTCTGTCCCTATCTCCTCCATATCTCTTGGCAACCACTAATCTGTTCCTCATTTATATAATTCTGTTATTTCAAGAATGTTATATAATTGGAATCATACAGGATGCAATCTTTTGGGATTGGCTTTTTTGACTCTGCATACTTCCCTGAAGGTCCATCTGTCAATTGTTCCTTCCTGTTTATTGTTGAGTGATATTCTATGGGATGGATGTACCATGATTTGTTTAACTATCAACCCATCAAAGGACATTTGGGTTGTTTGCAATTTTTGGCCATTATTAACAAAGCTGCTATAAAGATTTATGTAGGGATTCTTGTGTGAACTTTGGTTTTCATTTCTCTGGAATAAAGGAATTAGGTTTTCGGTAAGTTGAAGTATATACGCAATCAGGAAATTCAAATCTGAGGATTTGGTAGTGTGCTGTGAATCCTGTTTCAAGTCCTTGTTTTCAAACCCTATCATTCCCAAATAGCAAAGACTACCATGTATTTTATGGAACAGTCTCAACTGTACCTGCTGTGGATGGTATCCTATGCAAACCTCAGCTGTTCATGTTTGTGGTCTCTCTTAGTACATACCCATTCAATCCTGATTATTTTACAAAATCTGCAATCTTACCACTCTTCATGGACTCAGTGTATGTGGTGCTGTCTCTTGTGGCCAAGTTTACTTCTCACTGACATGTGCTAAACTGATCCTTTGTACCACAAAATGCATACAAATCTGCTTAAAGATGATGTTATCTAGCTTTGAAAGAAATGGAACAATTCTCAGTATTTTTTCCCACCCAAATAAATGAATCCATTTTTGTTTATTTTTTAATTATAAAAAACAGTAGATAAAAAACTGCTTAAAATAATACATGATAAATTACATCAGAATAAACACCATGGACCAAAAAGAAAGTTCCGGGAGATGGAACATGGAAGATTTTCAAACAGTAGCTGTTTGTTCTTTGATGTATTAAACATTGAAACCAATGTTTTGCTGCATATTTGCAGGAAAGAGTTTTACTATGTAAATGGCTAAAAAGGATTTTAGCACAGTCTTAGAGAATAAACTGCGGTCAATTGTTGGACATTAATCTAGCTATTAAAGTAACTGCTTTCATATGAGAAACCCAATTTTAATGATCTGTTTTGATTATTGGCAAAAGTGAATAGAAATTTCCTTCTTTTTTTTTACTGTAAGTAATGACAGTAATATTGAAAATATTAATCTCATAAAATGGATATTGAGAATAAAGACAGTTATATTCAGCCATTAGCTGTCTTGGATTTAGTTATGTCCTAACAAATAGAAACATTTCCCAGTTTTAAATTTATTTTGGAATTAAGAAACAGTTTCAATTTATTTTTGGCTAGAAAAACTAAGATACACTAAGCTTAAAGAAGGAGGCAAAAGTTCATATACATTAATTGTAAATTTTGAAAAGATATAAAAATAAGATAGTAAAAAATAATGCTTGTGTTTTTTTCTCTGATTTTTAAAAATAGCAGTTTTCTCATCGAGAGAGATAGAATGAAATTAGAAGTCAACAAAAATAAAACATCTAGATTAGCTCCAAATATCTGTAAATCAAACAAGTCACTTCCCATGAGTCAACTCATGACTACGGAGGAAATCACAAAGAAAACTAGAAAATATTTTGAGCTGAGTTATAACAAAAAACCCAACTTATAAACATTTTGGTATGCTGCTAAATTTATAGCACTAAATGCTTATATACAAAAAAAGATCTCCAGTCAAGCATAAAATTTCTGCACAGAAGAAGTAGAAATGGGAGAGAAAGTCAAATCCAAAGAAAGCACAAGAAAGGATAACAAGAAAAGCTGAAACCAATAAAATAGAAAAGAAAGAAAAAATAAAGAAAACAAAGAAAAATTAATAAAACAAAAAGCAGATTCTTTGAAAAGATCACTAAACTCTAGCCAGACTGATCAGAAAATGTAAAAAAAAAAAAAAAAAAAAAAAAAGAGAAAAGGAGAAGATATAAACTGCCGACATCAAGAATGATGGAGAAGGCATCACTAGAAATCCTACAACTATTAAAAGGACAATGAGAGAATATTGTGAACAATTTTATGCCAATACATGTAACAACTTAGATGAAATGGACAAATTCCTTTAATGAGAAACTACCAAAGCCCATTCAAATAGAAATAGATATTATAAATAGCCTTACATCTAAGAATGAAGTTGACTTGTTCAAAACCTTCCTACAAAAAAATCCCCACAAAACCCTCCAGATCATTTTATGGCGCTAGCATTCACCTGATACCCAAATTAGAAAAAGATATCGCGCGAAAGGAAAACTACAGATCAGTACTTCTTACGAGCATAGATGTAAAAGTCACTAACAAAATTTAAGCAAGTCGAATCCCAGAGTATCTAAAAAGGATAATCATCAACACTAAATGTGTTTATTCTCCAGAATGCAAGATTGGTTTAAAATTCAAAACCAAAAATTAATCAGTTCACCACTTTAATGAACAAAAAAGAAAAACAATTTAATCATCTTCATATATACAGAATAAGCATTTGAAAAAAACTAAACATACATTCATGTTAAAAATTCTTAAGAAAAGTAGAAATAAGAGAGAACATCCTCAACTTGATAAAGGGTGTCCACAAAATCCCTGCAGCTGGCATCAAACTTGATAGTAAAAGGCTGAATGGTTTTCTTGTAAAATTGAACAAGGCAAGGATGTCTCTTTTTACTGCTTCTATTGATCATGCACTGGTGGTTCCAGTCTGTGCAATAACGGAAGAAAAAAACTGAAAGGCATAAGTATGTAACAAATAATTTAACCTTGTCCAAGAAGAGGTCTGGCCTTTGCCCTCAGCTTCTGGGGGGTAATGAGTAAGCTCTTGGAATTTTATGCCTGATAGGAATATCTTTGTTTGCCTGGGGCCTTGAATCACAATGGATATCCTAACACTATGATTTAGAGTAGGGGTTGTTAATACCAGAAAGACCAACAATGTGATATAGAGTGGAAGCTTTGGTCACATCATATCAATCAACTTGGAGACTGAGATCAATTACATGGGCAGATGATCAATCATGCCTATGTCATAGAACCCCAGTAAAAACTCTGACCACTGAGGCTTGGGTGAGCTTCCCTGGTAGGTGATACTCCAAGCCTATTATCACATGTCAATAGCAGAAAAGTAACATCCCTTAACTCCACAGGGGAGAAGGATGGAAACCCTGTGTTTGGTCCTTTTCCAGATTCCACAGTGTGTATTTCTTCCCTTGGCTGATTTTAATGTCTCTTCTCCCTGTAATAATCTCTGTAAGTGTAATAGCTTTCAATGAGTTCTGTGTACTTCTACTGAAGTTTTGACCCTGAGGGTGGTTTTGGGAATCACCTGAATCTGCAGTTGGCATGAAAAAGGCAGGTAATCTCGTGTGGGGACTGTCCCCTCTAACTTTATAATTGGATAAACTTTTACATAGGCAGATGGGAAAATAAGAAAAAAGTCTTTATTTGCAGACAACATAGTTTTATAGAAGATACTAGGAAATGTGCAAACAAAAAACTACTAGAATTTACAAATGAATTTGTCAAAATCTCAGGATACACTCCTACATTTCAAGCCTTATTATTATATAGATTAGAAAGATGTGCATACATACATACATACATCAATAGAAGAGAATAGCAAATCCAGAAATAGACTCTCACATATAATAATGGATTTTCAACAAAGGTGCCAAAGTAATTCAGTGGGGGGAAAAATGGTTTTTTCAACAAATGGCACTAGGTATTCATGTGTAAAAGTGGGCCAGGTACGGTGGCTCATGCCTGTAATCCTAGCACTTTGGGAGGGTGAGGCAGGAAGATTGCTTGAGGCCAGGAGTTCAAGACCAGCTTGGGCAACACAGTGGGACCTCATCTCCACAAAACGTTTAAACATTAACTCAGCATGGTGGTGCATGCCAGTAGTCCCAGCTACTTGGGAGGCTGTGGTGGGAGGATCACTTGAGCTCAGGAGTTGGAGGCTGCAGTGAGCTTTGATTGCGCCACTGCACTCCAGCCTGGGAGATAGAGTGAGACCCTGTCTCAAAAAAAAGAAGAAAAGAAGAAAAAGAACCTTGGCCCTCACCTCACACCAGATACAATTAGCTTATAATTATAGATCCAAGTGTAAAAGCTGAATTTATACAACTCCTAGAAGAAAATACAGGTGAAAATCTTTGTGACTTTGGAACAGTATTATTTCAAATTAGGACACAACACAAAACATTAAAAAATCAACTGGATTTCATCAAACTTTTGCTTCTTGAACATCACTATTAAGGAAATATAAAACCAAACTATAGACTGGGAGAAAATAATCGTGGGACACATATTTGGTAAATGGCTTTGTATACAGAATATATAAAGAACTTCTACAACTCGATAATAAGGAGACAGAAAACCCAGTAATAAATGGGTAGAAGATTTGAAGGGACACTTCACCAAAAATGAGATATTGATGGCAAATAAGCACTGAAAAGATGCCCAATGTAACTGGTCATTAAGCAAATGAAAACTAAAAACTCAGTGGTACACTATAGGCTTACTAGAATGACTAAATACAAACCAACATAAAGCACATGCTGGCAAAAATGGTGCATGACTGCAACTCTCATGCATGGCTGGTGGGAGTGAAGAATGGAAACAGTATAGCCTTTCTGGAAAAGAGTTGCACAGTTTCTTATATACATACACATATCATACAACTCGGTAATTCCATTTGTGAAAACAAATGTTCCAACAAAGACCTGCACATGAATACTTATAGCAGCTTTATGCTTCATAGCTCAAACTGGAGACAACTCAAATGTTCACCAATGAGTGAATGGATGAACAATTCACTGGACATCCATCCATACAATGGAATACTTCTCAGCAGTAAAAAGAAACCATCATAGCAAAGACTTGGAACCAACTGAAATGCCCATCCAGATAGACTGGATAAAGAAAATGTGGCACATATACACTGTGGAATACTATGCAGCCATAAAAAAGGATGAGTTCATGTCTTTTGCAGGGACATGGATGAAACTGGAAACCATCATTCTCAGCAAACTAACACAGGAACAGAAAACCAAACACCACATGTTCTCACTCGTAAGTGGGAGTTGAACAATGAGAGCACATGGACAACAGGGAGGGGAACATCACACAGCGGGGCCTACTGGGGGATGGGGGGCTAGGGAAGGGATAGCATTAGGAGAAATACCTAATGTAGATGACGGGTTGATGAGTGCAGCAAACCATCATGGCACTTGTATACCTATGTAACAAACCTGCACGTTCTGCACATGTACCCCAGAGCTTAAAGTATAATCATAAAAAAAGCTTATATATAAAAAGAAACTGTCTACTGACACATTCAAGAACACAGATGTTTCTCAAGTGCGTTAGGTTAGGTGGAAGAAGCCAGCACCATTCCCAATGACTTGCATAACATTATAGATCATTCCGGAAAAAGGCAAAACTATAGTGACAGAAAATAGGCCAAGCTTGCCAGGGTCTCGGGCTGGGGAAGGGTTGGCTATAAAGTAGTCCAAAAGAACTATGTGGAGTGATGGTACTGTTCTATATTGTATGTTCTTTTGATGTCATAACTTCTTCAACTGGACACCTAAAAAGGATGAATTTTACTTTATGTAATTTACATTCCAATAAATCTGACTTTTCAAAAACCCCACAAACTCCATAAACTGTTGAAAGATATTGGCAATCTTTGTAACTGATAAAGGATTAGTGCCTAAACTCTAGAATAGAAAAGAATTTCTATACACTAATGAGAAAAAGTCAACTCTTTTAGTAGCACTATGTGTAAAAAAGGCTGGGTGTGGTGGCTCATGCCTGTAATCCCAGCACTTTGGGAGACCAAGGCAGGTGGATCACCTGAGGTCCAGAGTTCGAGACCAGCCTGGCCAACATGGTGAAACCCCTTCTCTACTAAAAATACAAAAATTAGCTGGGCATGGTGGCAGGTGCCTGTAATCTCAGCCACTTGGGAGGCTGAGGTAGGAGAATCACTTGAACCCTGGAGGGAGAGGTTGCAGTGAGCTAAGATCGTGCCACTGCACTCCAGCCTGGGTGATGCAGCGAGACTGTCAAAAAAAAAAAAAAAAAAAAAGAAAAGAAAACAAATATGTGCAAAAAATTGAACAAGAATTTCTCTGCACAGGAAGAATAAAGAGTCAACAAAGATTAAAAAGCTGCCGAATCTTATTTAGGAATCAGGGGACCGCAAGTTAAACCTTCAGTAAGGTACCATTTCTTGTCCACCAGACTGGCTCAAAAACCAGATCATGTTGAGAGTTAGCTGATAGTGTGGGACAACAGAAACTTCACCCACTTCTCACAGGAGTGTAATTTGGCATAAGTATTTTGAAAAAGAGTTTGATATTATGTAGTAAAGTTAAATAGAGCACACTCTCTGATCCTGAATTTCCACTTCTAAGTATATCCTCTGCTGACATTCTTCCCCCTGTGTACTGGAAGATATGTACAAAAAACAATTGCAAAAAAGAAAATAATAAAAGCCCTGCATTTTCAACCAGAGTAGAATAGATAAATAAATTATGGTATATCTTGGCCGAACATGGTGGCTCAGGCCTGTAATAATCCTAGCACTTTGGGAGGCTGAGGTAGGCAGATTCACCTGAGGTCAGGAGTTTGAGACCAGCCTGGCCAACATGGTGAAACCCTGTCTCTACTAAAAATACAGAAATTAGCCAGGCGTGGTGCATGCCTGTAATCCCAGCTACTGAGGAGGCTGAGGCCCGAGAATCACTTGAACCCAGGAGGTGGAGGTTGCAGTGAGCCAAGATCAGCCTGGGTGACAGAGTGAGACCCAGTCTCAAAATAAAGTAAAATAAGATAAACGATGGTATAGTTTTACAGTGTAACACTCAGGCAGTTGACATGAGTGAACTACAGGCACGTGCACTAAAATGAATCTCAAAAACATTGGTTTGAATGGAAAAAAATTAGAAACGTACATACAATACGATTTTATGTAGATAAGTTTCAAAACACTATATCCCAGGCAGGATAGCATGATCATTTCTGAGCATGAGCTCTGGAGACAGTTGCCTATATTTACATTCTGGCATTTTCTAGTTTAACCTTCAACTCCTTGTGCCGCAATTCCCTCACCTGTACAAGGAGGATACTAGTTCATTTATAAGATGGGCTAACTTGGAGTAGCACCCAGAAGGGAACAGTGTGTGTTAGACATTGCTATTATTCTCTAATCCGCTAGGGGGCGCCCCAGCGGCACCAGGACAGCAGGGCAGGACCCATGGCAGCACTGGCTCTGCCTGCTGAAATACCAGCTGTCATCATCGAAGCTTGTAAACCACCGTGGAAAAGGAAGGAAACCAGGATTCTGGAACCCCAGTGACAACTTGGTCCAAAATACCAGTTGACATTTTTAGCCAAATCCATGATTGTTCTGAAAAACCGGAATCATCAGAAAAAAATCAATGAAGTCCAATTTCATGCAAGATAAGAACTACACACAACCCATTTCTGATTTCTTTTTCCCCCAGGCATGGATTTTGCAGCTGGTAGTCATTTCCTTGACCCTTTTCCCCCTGTCTCTCAGTTGATTGCTTATTGGCACCTTCCTTAAAGAATAGGACTAAAGAAAAACGATATAAAATATAGATCCAATCGACCCTTGCATCTGAGAGTTAGTCATTTATTAAACTCCAGATGTGGTGTGGTAAGGCTAAAATGTCATTATGCTAAAATAATTATTGGAGAATTGAGATTCTTTTTCAGGGAATCACATGGTTGTCTATTTTATCTGGCTTCTTATCAACTGGTTTTTATAGTTTGATTACTGCACTGTCAGTTTGGGGAATAAAGTGATTTTTTTTTTTTTTTTTTGAGATGGAGTTTCACTCTTGTCACACAGGCTGGAGTGCAATGGCACGATCTTGGCTCACTGCAACCTCTGCCTCCCGGGTTCAAGTGATTCTCCTGCCTCAGCCTCCTGAGTAGCTGGGATTACAGGTACCCACAACCACGCCTAGCTACTTTTTGTATTTTTAGGAGAGACAGCGTTTCACGATGTTGGCTAGGCTGGCCTCAAACTCCTGACCTCAGGTGATCTGCTCACTTTGGCCTCCCAAAGTGCTGGGAGTACAGGCATGAGCCACCGCGCCTGGCATAAAGTGATTTCTTGTTTTGATATCTTGGAGTTAATTATTATTTAGGGTTTACTCTGCTTTCCAATGGAAGGCTAATAATGATCAGTAGAAAAGAGTGAAAATTAATATCCAAAATGAACTGTGATCTCTAATGCATCAGGAAAATTCCACATCATTTTCACTAGTATTTTATCTTAACTCTACATACAGAAGGATATTGTACTATGCATTGCTTACTACTTACCCTCTTAATTCCACCTGCGCTACAGCAGTGATGTTGATTTGCAGGCTCACAAAATTGCTGTCTGGATTGTCCTTGTTGGAACTAAAACACAGGGACATGTGATTTAAATCTATCTGCTCAGGTGTATTATTACAATATATGATCATAAAAAACATTCTGCATATCACAGGAGAACACACGTTACTAACCTGATCATTCAGGATACAAGTGTATTCATTCTCCAAAATCGTAACCATTTGGACAGAGAAATGCTAAGATCTTTTATGATCAATAGTAATGTAACAACTGTCTATGAAGAGACACTTTATCTGGAAATACAATAGATATCTAGAGAAACTAACACTTTTTTTTTTTTTTTTTTTGAGATGGAGTCTCCCTCTGTTGCCAGGCTGGAGTACAGTGGCCCAATATCAGCTCACTGCAACCTCTGCCTCCCCAATTCAAGTGATTCTCTTGCCTCAGCCTCCCAAGTAGCTGAGACTACAGGCGTGTGCCACCACACCCAGCTAATTTTTGTGTTTTTAGTAGAGACGGGGTTTCACCATGTTGGCCAGGATGGTCTCCATCTCTTGACCTCATGATCCTCCCACCTCAGCCTCCCAAAGTGCTGGGATTACAGGCGTGAGCCACCGCGCCCAGCCAAAACTAACACTTTTTTAAATGGCTAAACCAAAAATGTATTGAACTGAGTTCATTTTGCAGCTTCTACCTTTGACAAATTCCTTAACATCTCTGCGCATATCATGTTCATTGCCCATTAAATAGGAAGTGATAGCACAGCCAACTCCTGATTTTCCTTGCTAATAAAGAGAAAAACTGGCATGAATAATGCAGAGAAATACATAATCGAAACAGCATTTGTGTTTGGCTCTGGGATGCATCATACCATGCACTGGCTTGGCAGCAATTTCATCTTCCTAACGGTTTATTTCTTCAGTTAGTATTAAAATAAGCATATATTCACTGCATTCTCACCAGCTAACTAGGACAAGGAGTTGGAGGATATTTTAAAAGACCGGTTTAAATAACACACTTTTCATTACCCACAATACCCTGAATATAGACCCAAGGAAGTTGGCCAGTTCATAAACAGGCAATTAGGAGATGACATGGATATTTACAAAATGCATTAAGAGTGTCTAGATAGAAGGTGTGTGTTTAACAACATTTCTTTGAACAGTGGCAAAATTATTTTTTAAGTTTGCTGGGGTTTTTTCTCTCCAGCAAATATAATTAGATATGAAACAACTTTTAAAAATGCATGGGTTTCAAAATGCATGTGCTATAAGGAAAATAAAACGTACTTCACAAAGAGGCTCAACCAGTAACTGAGTTTTGAAGGCAGCTTCCATCTGAATTTTATAATCCTATTATGCTTTTACTGAAGTCACTAAAAACTTAGGCAGCTTTTAGCAAACCGAGACACAGCCACATCACCACTAACAGGTCATGTTTATATTCAGGTGTCATTAGGAAGAGAAGGCCTCCTCTTTTTTCATCATCAAATCTCACTCTGATTCGATGGACAAGCTCTAGCACCAAGATGATGGTAATACGGTAGGTTGTGACTAGCTTTTGAAGCTTTCCAAATGTGAGAGCTGGAAAGGATATGATAAAATTCTGCTTTCAAAGCAGGAGGAGGCAGAATTGTTCCCATGATGCTTTTGAAAAGTCCTGGCCAATTGTATATAATGATAAGACAACTTAAACTGCAACCACACATAAAAGATATAAACAGGCAAATGTCAGGCTCATTTCCTGGAATGGAGCATCGTCACTAAACCCATGACCGAGCTTAAGGGGCTTGTTCACCAGAGGCTGAACCCCAGTTTCCAGGCCATTTTATTAAGATCACATCTGGGGAGGATCAGTCAACTAAACAAATGTGTGTGTGTGTTTTTAAGGCAGTGTTCTGAATTCTAACCATTAAGAAGTAATTAAGTAATTTTACTTATTGTAGACTTTATGGTTCCAAATATATTATGGGTAATTCTTCAGTTTGGAAATTTAAATATATTTGTGCCACAGATTAACCAGACTTTTTTCTATTTCTAGTTTACTACTGCTTGGCAGCCGTGGAAATTAGAATTATGAAAAAACAAAGTTTCATTTAAGTTATTGCATAATTCTATTGTATTTTCTTCCCAAGTGGTTTAAATAACACATTTTTCATTACCCACAATACCCTGAGTATGTAAATAGACATTGAACATTGAAATCATCCTTGAAAACAATCTAACACGAGGCTTTTAGAGGCTGTTTTGAAATGCAGCAGGAACAGCAGCAAACTCTGAGTCCAGACCTTCTGGTCAGCTAATCAAAATCATCTTTTGTCACACAGACTTGCCATGACAATTGCTACTGCATACTAGCGGTGTCAGCAATATCTCTTGTAAGAAAGGAACCAGGCTTGAGAAATAACTTGGATGCTTCCTTGACCTCTTTCCTGAAAGGAAAGCTCCCTCACTAATACCGCTGCTATATCCAAACAAGCCATCCATCACCGCCATGGAAGCTGAACTATTTAAACTGTTGGTGCTGGTTCTACACAAGGAATGATGAATTTCCTCTCTACAACTGCACCCTATGTTATATACTATGGATAGACATGTTTTTCACTTTATTACTCCAATGCTATTTTCTTTTTCCTTACTATTTCCTATTTCCTGCATTCTAACATTCCCTCTATGCTTTCTGTGGTCTTTGGAATGTCAGCAAAGATAACACAGTATTCATCTCACCATTACTAAGGAAGAAACTCTGAGGACAGTCACCAAGACCTGTTTGTATGTGGCAATTGCAATCTGAGACCGGTTGTACACAGGGAGGAAAATGTTTATGTCGTGTAGAGTGAGGGCATGGAGAGACCGCTTAATGCAAATATTTGGTAACAGGAAATATTTTAAGTTTATTAACATATAAAGCCCATTTCTCTCTTGACTTCTATTTGTGGAAAAGGGATTCATTAAATGCAGGTCATGGCAGTCAATATATGCCTGTAAGAGTTTAGACTTCAGAACATTTGGTTTAATTTATTTTTGGCTTAAACACATTTAAACCAAATGCAAAACCATCCATTTAGATCCTTATTTACAGCTTTGGAGTCAGCCAGCAAAGCATGCAGATAAATGCTCACCTCTCAAATACCCTAGTAATTGAGTTTTTACAGTGTTTTACTCAAACGCTGTATTTTTTTTTTTTTTTTTTTTTTTGAGATGGGGTCTCACTCTATCACCCTGACTGGAGTGCAGTGGCGCAATCTTGACTCACTGCAACCTCTGCCTCCCAGGTTCAAGTGATTCCCCTGCCTCAGCCTCCAGAGAAGCTGGGACTACAGGCGTGCACCACCACACCCAGCTAATTTTTGTACTTTTAGTAGAGAAAAGGTTTCACCATGTTGGCTAGGCTGGTCTCGAACTCCTGACCTCAAGTGATCCACCCACCTCGGACTCCCAAAATGCTGGGATTACAGGCGTGAGCCACCGTGCCCAGCCTCAAACACTGTATTCTTGCTTTTATATGTATAATACATGCTTTGGGAATTTAATGCTGTATATATATTCCAGTTCTTTCTGCATTTCTGCATCTTTATATTTTTTAAGGGTAATGTTAAAATAGTCCTGAGTAGAAATGGAATGTAATCAGTCATGACCCTTTGTTTTAGATGAAGGGGAATGTTAAAAACGTGGCCACTTCTACTTTACAGCAAATTCGGCACTTCATTACTGAATTCATTATTTCAATGATGATCTACAGGATGGACTTGGGGAAGCCATCTAGAACACTACCTTGTGTCTTTTGCTTCTTAGATGAACTACTAATTGCATCCATTCTCTTTTGTAACTTCAACCAAGAGCGAGAAGGAAATATCAATGAATTTGCTTTGTACCAGACTTCTTTTCTATATAAAGGTTGTGTATTTTATGAGAGATGTATCTTTCCACAGGTGACACAAAGCTTCATGTCACTGGAGGATCAATGGCACAGACAATGATGCAGAGGAATAGAAACTTCAGGTTACTGTCTGGAGGGATGGTGGTCCTTTGCCATGACGTGTTTTGTTTGTTTTTGTTTTTTTTCTTAAGATACTTAGAAATATCAACAGAAGATTTCCAAAATAAAAATATTTAGGGCTACCTAAACCTTTGATATATTTTTACAGATACAAAGAAATGATTTAACATGCTTTTGGTAAAATGAAGGAATATTACAGAAGAATTTATTCCATCTGTATCCCATCACTAAATTTTATCCAGATTTTAAAAACCTAAAATTCAGCAGAAAATGCCTAAGTTAAATTCAAGAAAGATTTCATTAAGGTCAGAAATGAACAGCTCAAGTAAGTTAAGAAAACCTTCCTCTCTAGAAATCTATACAAAGTTTGGGGTGGGAGAATAATTTGTGACATGGGTTGTGGATTTTTAAAATCTGCTACATTCTTACAGAGTTTATATATTTTTAAAAAATCCTGAGCCTTTTATTGAAGTAGCTATTTAAAAATTAATCCATTGCATGGAGTCATTATTCTAAAAGTTATCACACTCTAATGGTACTTCTTGCAAGTTATTAAGATAAACTTAGAAATTAACCATCTTGCACACTAGTATTTGAGACTCAAATTGTGGATACTGACTTCATATTCATTTAATAGTTAGAGCAAGGGTTCAACATGCCAGGCAAGGTATAAATAAATACAGAAGGCTTTCATGTCCTGTTTACATCAGTGTTTTTCAAACTTTTTAAGCTGCAGACCACAAAAAATACATACATCTCACTAGACATCTTACTACACATATTTATACTTACTGAAAGGAATATTTCATGAGCTGTATTAATATATATTATATTATATTATATTGTATGTTACTTTCCATTCAATTTCCTTTTAATGTGGATCTAGAGCCATTAAACTGATTCCATTACCCAGCCAATGGGTTTAAGTTCACAGCTGGGAAGCCCCAGCCCAAATGCCACACTACTACTTTCTTCAGGTCTTCCTGTTCACGAAATATTATTTTCAGCCACAAAGGAGCAAACAGAATAGGTGGTAAGAGGGTAAAGTTACAGTTGAATTCTCAAACAGCATCAGCCTTAGAAAAGAGAGGCAGCTACCTATATGGCTCTGCTTATCATTGCTAGAGAAGGGCTTGCCCTCAAAATGGAGTATCTCACCTGCATCCTGCCACAGTGCGCATAGGTAAGCCATCAGAGATTCATTCATTCTTGAAAATTGAAGAGACTTCAGGATGGCCATTGCAAAATCTATGCTTTTTTTTTCACAGACTTTGTTTTCAGGGACTAGCTGATGCCCAGCTGAGAGCATGGGAATTAGGGTGGGGAAAGACATGTGCTTTGGAATGAGGAAAAGTGGAAGTAGAGCAAGTGGGAGGGTGCCCAGGACAAAATTTTGCTATCTCATAACTTGGTCTGTATAATTCAATCTCTTTTTCAAAACCCCTAAAATGTTGAAATTACTGAAACAATTGAGAAAAACAAAGAAGAAATGGGCTGTGAAAGTCTGGGTTCTAATTTCAGGTGAGCTTTTAAGGCCAAGGGCCTTGACAGATGACATCATTTCACTGTGGATCTCTTTTCTTTTGAGTGCTGTCAACGATATAGACATGTAAAGGTCTAACCTTCTGATTTGGAGATCGAAGTTAATGCTCATGTTTGTTTTCTCAAGACGTGGAACTGCAAATCGGAGGCCCAGGGAATACTAAAAAATAAAATAAAATCACACAAGAGTAGCTTGTACACAACATAAAAATATTTTGTAAGTCATTCCTGCAAAACCCCACCCTGGATCACTGTAACTCTTTCCTTTGTTCTGCTTCTACCCCAGGTGGCTGAGAGCCGAGAGAAGTCATGCAATGAACTACAGGCCCCAGAAGATTCAGGTCACAGTACAGGTTGGTTCTCTCTCTCCATTTAGTCCTATACTGCCTCTTCTCCTGCCACCTTTTTGTGTGTTAAATTGAAAATAATCCAAATATATGAGAAGACACTGATTGGTTGATTGATTGATTGATTGATTGAGACAGGGTCTCGCTCCGTCACCCAGGCTGGAGTGCATTAGTGCGAGCATGGCTCACTGCAGCCTCAACTTCCCAGGCTCAAGTGATCCTCCTTCCTTAGCCTCCCAAGTAGCAAGGGTCACAGGTGCACACCACCACACCTGGTTAACTTTTTTGTTATTCGTAGAGACAGAGTCTAGTCTGGTCTTGAACTCCTGATTTCACGCAATTCTCCTGCCTCGGCCTCCCAAAGTACTGGGATTACAAGCATGAACCACCACACCTGGCCAGAAATTGACTTAGAAAACTATGATGCTTCTGTTTGATGGACATTTATGTAGTCATTGAAATTATAGCTGTGAAGTCAACGCAACAATATGGAAAATGCTTCTAATGAAATAACAATCAACAATGAGTGAAGGTTACAATGTTTATGTGCAATGCACGTCAGCTATGGTTTTTGGTTTTAAAAGTCTACAAATCGAAAAATTCCTCTACAGTACAGGAGTGCGGATGCGCTATAGGAAAACGTTTCAGAATAATATGTTCTAGTTGAGGTTACAGTTGCATGGATTACTTTTTCCTTTTAAAGTTTTCCAAATTTTTAAAACTGCTTTTATTATTTTCATAACGTGGAAATAGATAAAAACATGGGGAAAATAAATTCAATGATGATATAAATAAGGAAGTAAAAATAATAGTTAACAAATCTGTAATATTATGTTACTTACTCTTCCAAGCACTGTACTATGCCTTACACACATGATCTCATGTAATCCCAAAAAGCACTCTGGGGTAGGAGCTGTTGTTGCTGACATTATACAATTGAGCAGCAACCTGAGGATTAGAGAGATGAAGTACCTTGCTCCAGGTGCATTGCAAATAAATCACAGAGCTAGAATTTAAATCCCTGTAAGCTAACTTTCAAATCTGTTATCACAGCCACTGTAGTATCAGAGTCAAACCATTAACCAAAACTCATATTCACATGAATCAGTAATAATATGAACGAATAATAAATCATCTCTTTTGTCATAAATCAGCAGCACCAGTTCACCAGCCCTTGCCGAATGTGCTTCAAGCTACGTACTGTCCGAATGGCTTTACATTTGTCATATCATTCATTGCTCCAAACAGTCCTACAGGTAGGTGTTTTCTTATTTCAGTGTGACTTGCTCAAAGTATCACAGCTGGTATAGCTAGTATTTAAACCCAGAAGTGTCTTAATTATAAGGCATTATGCCCCAGCAAGGATTTTTTTTTTTTTTTTTTTTTTTTTTTTTGAGACAAAGTCTTGCTCTCTCGCCCAGGTTGGAGTACAGTGGCACAATCTCAGCTCACTGCAACCTCCACCTCCCAGATTCAAGTGATTCTCCTGCCTCAGCCTCCTGAGTAGCTGGGATTACGGGTGTGTGCCACCACACCCAGCAATTTTTTGTATTTTTAGAAGAGACGGGGTTTCATCTTGTTGGCCAGGCTGGTCTCATACTCCTGACCTCATGATCCGCCCGCCTTGACCTCCCCAAGTGCTGGGGTTACAGGTGTGAGCCAAAGGGCCCGGCCGGATGAATTTTTTTAAAAATTCCAAAGGAGCAATTTTCTGTCAGGCTCTTCTCTCCTTTTTAGAAGCCTTTTAGCTTTTTCTTGCCTTTTCTACTTGAAGAACTCCTAACGCATGCCTGAAATCTTGGGACAGGAGATATCTCCTGCAATACATTCTCTGATTCTATGGGCTGGGCCAGGCAGAATTGTTCTCCTTTTTATTCTCTGTCTCCTTTTTTACCACTCTTCCACCACTCAACTTATGACACTGCTAATTTTGAGTTTCTTATTGAGTGAAGGTTGTATGTTTTTATCTTTATATTGCCGACTCTAGCTTAGAACCTGGCATATAGAAGCAGTGCAATAAAAATTGCCAAAAGAGGCTGGGTGTGAGGGTGGCTCACACCTTTAATTCCAGCACTTTGGGAGGCCGAGGCGGGTGGATCACAAGGTCAGGAGTTTAAGACCAGCCTGGCCAACATGGTGAAACCCCATCTCTACTAAAATACAAAAACTAGCTGAGTGTGGTGGTGAGTGCCTGTAATCCCAGCTACTCCGGAGGCTGAGGCAGGAGAATCGCTTGAACCTGGGAGGTGGAGGTTGCAGTGAGCCGAGATCGTGCCATTGCACTCTAGCCAGGGCAATAGAATGAGACTCCATCTCAAAACAAAACAAAAAAAATGCCAAAAGAATGATGAGAGTTTGTTCTTGTTTGCTTATTTCCAGTGATAGAAACCTTATTGTATTGCGATAGAGGCTACCTAATGATGGTTTTCATTATAGAACAATCAGCATGGGACAAAGACCCAATGAAGGTGTGAAAATTTCATACTGGTAAGAGGTGCATGTGTCCTTAACTAGTACCAAACACCAGATCTCATGGCATTGATTTTAAAGCGCTCTTATTGACCCCACCGTTTAAAAAAATTTTCCCATGAGAAAATTTGCAACTTGTTATGAATCTTATTGGCATGTAAACATCTTATATTACTATAGCTACTCTATGGAAATGACTTTACTATTTAAAAATCAGAAGTAAAACTTCTGAATACTATCTTGAATATTTTGTTAAGTTAAAATACCAAGTCACTTGAAAGTGATTTTTAAAAGATAATAGATATAACTAAACATTCCTGGCAATTTATGTTGCTTTTAAAATCTTTAGCACTGCTTTTCCATTTGGAATTTTACCACAACCCACTGAGAGTATTCTGTGTAGAGTACAAAATGAAGAAGAATATAAATCAAAGTGTTTTATAACAAAACAGAATGCAATAAAATTTGATGTGTTTAAGGGCACTAAAGAATGAGATAAGAAAGCTATTAGGTTTCATCTACTATAGACCTCAGAGATAAACGAATATAAACAATTTACTTCCCTGACTTCTAAAGACTATTTGCTGGCAAAATGAATTGACATACTTTCACGTAAACACATTTGTGGTTAAGACCACACTGCCATTTTTCCTCCACTCTGAATGATACTGGTGGCCAGTTTTGTTCCAAGATTATCCTTAGATGACCTCTGCTCTAGCTGTAACACTTCTAATACTGAAAAAGGAACGAGTGGTCCATCATCTACAGATGCTGACACTGTTGCTACCACCTCAATTCATTTCTCTTTTGTCTTAGGTAACCCTCTTCATATTAAATTAGGCCATTGAGGCTGGGCTCGGTGGCACACACCTGTAATTGCAGCACTTTCGGAGGCCAAGGCGGGTGGATCACCTGAGGCCAGGAGTTCGAGACCAGCCTGGCCCCCGTCTCTATTAAAAATACAAAATTAGCTGGGCACATTGGCATGCACCTGTAATCTCAGCTACTCGGGAGGCTGAGGCAGGAGAATCACTTGAACCCAGGAGGCAGAGGTTGCGGTGAGCTAAGATCGTGCCATTGCACTTCAGCCTGGGCAACAAGCGTGAAACTCCATCTCAAAATAAAATAGGCGGTTGGATTTTTCTCAAAAAACTAGCAAAACGATTCATTAGCTTCCAGATAAAAGGACTATGATAGTGAAAAATGTTCTAATATCTCAGTGTAGACATCCCATTCTCTCTTTCAATGCTTCATTTTGAAGTCTCATCTGTTATTCATTTGTTTTTATCCAAGGGCTTTTCACCATGTTGCAGATGGGATAGAACATGGCCTTTGCTGTAAGACTTGGTTTGAATCTTGTTCTAACCTTTACCCTCTGTGAGGCTATGGCCAATTCATCTGACTTCTCTGAGCTTCAGTTTCCTCATCCATAAAATAAAGAAAATACTTGATTCACAGGGTTGTTTTGAAAATTCAATAAAATAACATAAAAAAGCTCCCCTCCTCCCAGTGATGAGTTTATAACCTAGAGGACAATCAATCCATGGTAACCAATAATAATATGTCATGGGAATGTACTTGCCATTGAAATATTTATTTATTTTTGCCCCAAGAAGTGAGCTTACTATAGTTTCAGCACATTTTTGAATACCCAAGATCAACACAACATTATAGCATAAAAGAGCAAAAATATCATTCTAGCATAATATTCTAACTTGAGAAAAGTTTCAAATGCTCAAGCAAAAGTATGAAACATCAGGCTAAAAGGTTTATTAACTGAAAGACTTATCAGCATCTTTAAAATGCAAATACGTACCTGAATCTCCCTTGAAAAGGGAATTCTATGGTCACTGTTGAATGTCATGTCCTTCCTTTAATTGCCATTGCTAAAATCTTTGTCTTAATTTGGTTATTTTTAGAGTCTTTAACTTACATTGCATTTCTTTTTGAATTCAAAGAAAAAGAATTTAAAGAAAATATCTATAGTAAAAACAAAGTCTGTATAAAATTGTTGTAACTAAAAGACAGGCAAGAGTAATGTATAAAGAGAAAGCATAGAAGAGCATGCATCTTTCTGTGTTTTTAGCTTGAGACGATTCACTCTGTGTAGGTTATAATGTGAAATCCCACTACTCTGGCAATTTCCTGCCTAATTTGTTGTTGCTGCTAGGTGCTGAGTTGCTGAGTGGTAACTGGAGAGCTTTCCATTTGTTCCCTGTGAAGTCCAGTTAGAAGGAAATCAGTCAGTATTTCTGGTTCTCTCTTACATTTGTTCCAGACACCATAGGGTTCCCAAGGTCACACACCACCATCCTGGTTACATTTTCCATCTTGTACTCACAGCTCAGTGGTCGAAATCCCTACAATTGGAAAGAACAGGGGGTTTAGGGGGCAGGATAAGTGACATCCTGACACAAAAGCCATGCTGGGGGCCTGGGAGCTCCCCTGGATCTCAAACACCCAGGAGGGCGACAGTGCAAAAAAAGTAATTGATGACCCTTAACTCAGAAGATAAAATGGAGAGAGAAAAGTAAAAGTTAAATTTTAGAAATAAGTGTGTTGGGTGGGTAAGGATATTTATTGTGTTTCATTAAGGAAGACAATGCGTAATATAGTATTTATATAAATAGCTTAGACAATATCTTCACTAAGGTTAATGTGAAACTCAGGGCATGAAAATCACAAATTATTAAACATGAGTAAATAAATTTATTCTATTAAGCCTTCCAAAAACAAAATGATCATAATATGTATAGATTAGCATATGATTCAATGACCATTTGCCAGAGAATTGCCTTGAACACAAATTTCTATACACCATGGTCCCATTTTGAGATCATGAAATCGACTTTCTTCTGTTCTTCAGTATTTCAGATGTAAAGAGAATACCTTCATGTTTAGCAGTACTTCCTATTTCCTTTCCTTCCCTTATATCCTATTCCAAGTAGAGTTCATACAAACTGAAGTTAGAAGAGGTCCTTGAAGCTATATACTGGACAAATTCTCAAGGTTGAACAGATGAGAGGGGAAATACAGATTTGTTCTGGAACAGTTGCCCTTGACTCCCAGCTCCTCTTCATGTCCGCATGCTTTTCCCAGTTGCTCAGAAACCCACCCCTCACTCTCTACCCTATTCTTTTCCCATACCGCAAACCCTATGGTCCCACTCTGCATGCAGCCATAGCTACTTACATTTTTCCATTACTTCACTCTAACTTGTTATGTGCCATCGATATATTATCCGTCACCCTTGTTCCAAAAGGTAAGCTTGCAATATGAGGACTTTCATAAAACAGCAAATTTGGGGGGAATTTCTGTCCCTGTGATAGGTTCGGAAGAGGGTTCTCAATATAATGACCATTTATCCATCTGTCAGCTCTATTGAAATTTTATTTTATTTTTTATTTGTTTTTTTGTCCTTTTCTGTTATCTATTGAAATTTTATGTAAGAAAATAATATAAAATTTCAGAAATGATCTTCCATTCCCTTCTATTTTATTAACAAAAGCCCAAACCCAAAACCCAAGCAAAAAACTTGAAACATTCCCCAGACATCTAGCTAAAGAATTCTGTAGGTAAACCACACACTTTGAGAATATAAGCTTCAAGAAGGCAGAGGTTTTTGTGTCTGTTCTAGTCCTAATGCCTAGAGCAAACTTGGACACAAAGTAAGTGATGGTTCAGGAACAACAGAGTAGAGGCAGCTGACACTTTCTTGTAAAAGAGAAGGCTACAATGAAACAGACAAGTATGCAACTAAGTATAAAACCCTGCTCCCAGAATCCCCAGATACACAGACACATGGAAATATCTGTCCTAGTTATTGAGAAAGGAATGGATCACTAATATTTGGAGGCACAATTTAATACATCCTCTCTTCAAATATCCTGAAAGACAGTTAGTTACGTCGGATGAGCTAAAAAACATCTTTTCAAAAAGGTGGTAATATTCTTTCTTCTCAAAGTTAGGTTTAGTATGTCTTTAGCTCCTTAAGGATCCATAACTAACCGCTAATCATACAGAGATGCTTTGTGTTGGGATTATTAACTCAGTCATGAAAACAGAAAAAACAAAACCCAGAAAAATCTTTCGTAAGTGCTCATATGTCCCTTGAATTACATTCAAGGATTTAGTTTCTATAGTAAATTTTTTTTTTAATCTCACCTAAAGGTTAAAAGTTATATGTACAGTTTTTCCCCAGTTTTCTGGAAATAGTTCTTTGACATCCCTCAAAGAGTTTTTTCTCCCTTTCACATCCCCTCCACCCTTTTTCTTTTTTTAGGCGTTATTTCCTCTCTTTAATAAGAAGAACAACGACTTTTTATGGACATTTCTAGATTATTTTCCTCTGCAGTTCCAGGGACATTCTTGTTCTAATCCATTTATAGCTCTTAGAGTGTTCTTCATTCACTGAAAATATTAACTGTATACCCACTATTTACCAGGCCTGACAAATGAGACCCCTTGTCCTCACTGAATTCTTAATTATTTTAACAATGTAACAAGTAATTCTAAGCAATTATAACAGCAGTGGAAACACACAATTGCAGCAGAGTTGGGAAATTTTATGATAGGATAAATAAATAGTGACAAAGGAGGACCTGCACATAGATCCAAGCAATCAGAGAAGGCATCCTGGAGGAAGTGGCATCTGAGCTGATGGGGGCAGTGCATATCAGTGGTTAAGAACAGGGGCCCAGCAGACATGGTGGCTGATATCTGTAATCCCAGCACTTTGGGAGGCCAAGGCAGGTGGATCGCCTGAGGTCAGCAGTTTGAGAGCAGCCTGGCCAACATGGTGAAACCCCATCCCTACTGAAAATACAAAAATTAGCTGAGCATGGTGGCTGGCGCCTGTAATCCCAGCTACTAGGGAGGCTGAGGCAGGAGAATTGCTTGAACCTGGGAGACAGAGGTTGCAGTGAGCTGAGATCGCGCCATTGCACTCTGGCCTGGGTGACAGAGTGAGACACCATCTCAAAAAAAACAAAACAAAACCAAAAAACAAAACAAACAGGGGCCTGGACCTAACAGTTGATGTTTGAACTTGCTTCTGCTACATAATAGCTGTATAACCTTGCGCATGTTACTTAATTTATTCTTATCTATAAAACAGGGATAGTGACAGCAGCTTCTCTATAAGGCTGTTATAAGAATGAAATACATTCTTTTTTAAAATTATTATTATACTTTAAGTTCTAGGGTGCATGTGCACAACGTGCAGGTTTGTTACATATGTATACATGCGCCATGTTGGTGTGCTGCACCCATTAACTCATCATTTACATTAGGTATATCTCCTAATGCTATTTAAAAAAAAAGAATGAAATACATTCAAGAACTCAGAGAATTACCCAGTTCATAGCAGTTGTTCAGTAAATGTTAGCCACCTCAATTATTATTGTCTCAACTATTATTAAGCCTCAATTTTTATTAAGTCTCAATTATTATTTGAAGGATGAGTAGAAAGAATTGAAAATAAGTAGGATAGATAAAGAGGATGAGGGAGCAGAGTTAGTGTGTTGGGAGGAGAAACGGCTGGAACAAGCTCTCCGTGTCATTACAGGAATGGAAAAGGAACTCAAGCCGGCTGGAAGCGTCAGCATTTAGCGATGAGGCTGAAGAGGTGAGTGGGGGTGATATGATCAAGGGTCTCATGCATTATCTGAAGGATTTGGATCTTATCCTCAAGGCAATGGGGATTTGAAGACAGTGCCGTGTCAGATTTGTAATTTAGAAAGATGAATTTTTTTCTAGGTTAGAGGTAAAGAGTTGGCAAGACAAACTAGGAAGACTGTTGCAATAATCTGGGCAAAAGATCATGTCAGCCTGGATGAAGGTGGTGACAGTGGCTGTTGGATGGACTCAGTCCACAGTCTCTCATATCCTTCTCTCCATCCAACTGCTACTGTCATCACCCTCATCCAGGCTGGCATCACTTTAGGTATTAGAAGCCAGGGGATGCTGATGTCATTCTTGTACATAGAAAATGAAAGGGAAGCTGGATGTGGTGGCTCACACCTGTAATCTCAGCACTTTGGGAGGCCAAGGCTGGGGGATCACTTGAGGTCAGGAGTTCAAGACCAGTCTAGCCAATATCGTGAAACTGATCTCTACTAAAAATACTAAAATTAGTCAGGTGTGGTGGTGGGCGCCTGTAATCCCAGCTACCCGGGAGGCTGAGGCAGGAGAATCACTTGAACCCAGGAGGCAGAGGTTGTAGTGAGCCAAGATCATGCCTCTGCACTCCAGCCTGGGCAACAGAGCAAGACTCCATAAAAAAAAAAAGAAAGAAAAAAGAAAATGGAAGGGAAGAGGGGTGTGAGTGGGAAGACCAAAAGTCTGGATACAGACATGCTGAAGGCGAGCTGGCTGTGAGAGATGGAACAAGAGATGATAACAGGTCCCTAGAATCGTTCACAGAGACAGAAAGTAGAATGGTGCTTACCAGGGCCTGGGGAGAGGGAGCAATGGGGAATTATTTTTAAGGGTTGCAGAGGTTCAGTTTGGAATGATGTAAAAGGTCTGGAGATGGACAGTGCTGATGGTTGCACTACCACGTAAATATAATGTCACTGAACTGCGCACTTGAAAATGGCTAAAATGATAAATTATATCTTACATGTATCTTACTACAATCATAATGATGATGATGATGATAAATATAAAACATATACACCTTTTTTCACAGAAAAATTAAGGAGAAAAATCACCAAAAGGAAATATAAAGGCTGGCTCAGCTAAGGTTTTCCTAGAGCAAGAGATGATAAGCATTTACATTTTCTAAAAAGACGAATGTTTTCAACAAAAGAATAGCCAACCTTACAATCAGATAATACCTAATATTTTTCCCCTTGAGGAAAAAATGGTTAAAAAATCTTGAACTGAGTTGAAATCAAAAGGTACACAAACCTTAAACTGTTTCCAAACAAGGAAGAAATTAGAATGTGGCTTAGTCACGTAAAATTCAAAGACTGAGCGAAGTCTCTGCCAAAGGGAAATTGACGGAGAAAAAAGTAGTGAAGGAATCATTTGAGATTACAGATAATGTCCCTTGTAATGTTTACAGCCAAAGATAGAATCCTAAGTGCTCTCCCGTGTTTTCTATGCAACAGAGCCAACAGTAACCTGGATGTTCTGCTAAAAGAACATTTTAGAATAGGTCCTTTGTTTCGTGAAGTCAGGGGGGGAGTGACAAGAAGGGAATTGAAATAAAAATATGAGTGGAGCTCTGGAATATTAAAAACAAAACATACTCAAGCTTTGTTTTTGTGCTTGTTTATGCGTTATCTGCAGGTAAGTATTTGTAGATGACATTTTTCTTCCTGTTTTTGCTTGTAGAGATTTTATTATGAAATGACATCTTCAAATCAAAGTGGTTATTAAACACCATTTTTATAAGTTGTGTGTATAATTACTTCCTTTATTCTTATTTATTTATTTTTATCTTAAAGTGACTTTAATAGAGAAATGAAGAGGATTAAAAAATATCACATAATTGGCCGGGCAAGGATGGCTCGTGCCTATAATATCAGCGCTTTGGAAGGCCAAGGTGGGTGGATCGCCTGACCCCAGGTGTTCAAGACCAGCCTAAGCCATATAGCAAAACCCTCTCTCTACAGAAAATACAAAAATTAGCCAGGCATGGTGGTGCACACCCGTAGTCCTAGCTACTTAGGAGGCTGAGATGAGGGTTTTGCTTGAGCCCAGGAATCGGAGGTTGTAGTGAGCTATGATCACGCTGCTGCACTCCATCCTGGGAAACAGAGCAAGACCCTGTCTCAAAAAAAAAAAAAAAAATACAAGAAAGAAGAAAATGGGATGATTATAAACCATTCCTGGAGAAATTAGGGTTTATACTGATTTTCATGTTTGAAATAACAGGGAAATGAAAGCTGAGTGGAGAGTTGCAAATACTCTTGAAAAGAAATGGAATTATTTTTCCCCTCTATCCAACTTCACTGTCAACATGGAAGAGTTAAGAATAACTTAGGACTATTTTTTTAAAAACTACTTTATTAAGATGTGACTGACATACACAAAACAGCAGTACATATTTAATGTATAACATTTGATGACTTTGGAGTTTTTTTTTTCCTATACATTTCTTCAACAGATACTCAGGGATTTTAAATGACTGTTAAAGATGCTCTATCATTACCCATCTAGATTTTTTAATTTTTTGTTTTTTACTAAGAAGATCATTCAACTAAAACAAACAAACAAAAATCATGAGACTAGAAGTGTGAATAGAGAATTTTATATTCCCTAAGTTTTTTAATGCCTTTAAAATACCAACATCACAACAACAGTTTGTTAACATCTATTTAGAAGAATTACTTTTCATTACATTATTCAATCATTAAAATGGACAAGGTCCTCAGGGGGTGTGGTATTTGGAAACTAGTAGACATTTAATACATTTAAGCTAAATGAACAATGCTATCAGCAAGTATTTAAGGAGCACCTACTCTACACCTCATCCTATGAAGGAAACGTGAAACTTGGGCTTTACCCTTAATTGTGAGTTTGTATATTTCAGACACTGAGGGACTTTCTCCGTTATTCTACAATGTATTTTTAGTAGTTTTCTAGACCAAGTGATTAAGGACACTGCAGAACTGGAGGATGCTTTGAATGGGAAGATTCATGTTCTGATAAGGAAGGGGAAGACTATAAATAGCATTGTTGTCATTTAAACAAATAGTGGCATTGAGGAATGGCAAATGAGGAAGACCAGGCTGTTCCTGGTCATAATTCTGACAAGGTGGACCAAGAAGAAAGGGAAAGGACCTTGTTTCCCTTCCGGTGTCAGTCCAGGCTTTTATCAGTGCTCATCAGGGATTGGCTGGACCTTCTTCCCTAACCAATAACGAAAACCAGGCTTCCTGACATGTGCTTGAAACTGACAGGAACTCAGTGCAAGGCTAGAAAAGTCAGTGAAGACAGGGAGTTAGCTTGGGAGTTTAGCTTTTTGATCGCATTGGTAAGCTTCTTCTTTCAGCCAGTCTTGTTCTCTTTTTTGCTTTAGCTCTCAATCTTTGGCCGATCTATCTTTGCACTGTGGCAAAGAAAGACATTAATACTGTGTAAGCCCACCCCTGCTTTGTGGCTCATTGCTGTTATGATTTAACAAAAGAAGGTAGCATTTTGCTGTCTTTCATTAAGGAAGAAACTCTCAGCTAAGATGGCCCTTCTTAACATTTACTTGACTTCAAAAATATACATAGCTCTTGACTTCAAACAATTTGCAGGCATTACCTTGTTGTTGCGTTCGATCCCAACGTAATCTGCCTCTTCTGGTATCATTACAAAGAGTTCAGCTTCATATGCTCCTTCCCCTTCATTTCTTGCATTTATTATGAGCATAAGGTGATTTTCATCTCCAATGATTACCTGATGCTTATCTCTAAAAATGCAGTTTAAAAAGAAGGATTAGGTACTCTACTTCTTGGCTTCGTGAATATTTTATTTAAGGATTTATAGAGGAGGAAAAGAAAAATGGCAAGTGCAAAAAAAGAAGATGGACCATCGTGAAGAGATGGTAGGAAGAGGCAAGAGAATCATCTCTGGGTAAAAAGGGCAGGAAAACACCCAGTAGTGTTGGTAAATGTTTAACAACCAGTTCTCAAAAAAAAAAAAAAAATTGATTTACAGCATTTTCAGATTCCAGTGGTGTAAATCCATGAACCGTGGTCATTTTCAAGCTACCAACATATTTATCAATCTACCAACAAAATTACTGCAAATTTAACATTTCACTTACAAGCCAGAATGAAGCAGCTTCAGCACTTCACTGAAAACATACATTAGGAAGAAAATGGGCAATGGAATAAAAGGAAGAGAGGTGGTTTAGAAAGTAAGAGGGATAGATTAATGCAAGGGAAATAATGAGAGGGAAGAAGCAGGCAGATACAATAAGATCTTAAATCACTGGTAGAGGACTTCAAGGTATTTTGAAGACATGCAGTTCACTTAGAACTGCAAATCAAACCAATAGTTGGAAATGCCTACTCCACTTTTTAATCTTACTTAAAGCGATTGCATTTGAAGTTGATAAATTATGAAATTTGGGGGAAGTCCCTCTGAGAAGTTACCAAGCAGATTCCAAACACTGGCAGTGAGAGAGTTCCTGGGAGGGAAAGAAACACAAATCTGTTTCTTGACCACAGAATGTTTTACATCCTAGTCCATGCCTTCCCATAACAGAATACAGTGCAATTTCCAGTGCTGGAATGGGGGCGTCCATTACTGGCAACTGTGAAGCCCTTTGATTCTTTTCAATTTTGTGACACCTTCTGCTTTACTCCATAGAGTGCTATTTAGGTTTATTTATTCAATAAGTTAAAATTAATTTTGTTTTGACAGTTTTAAGGATGGCTTTGAGTCATGGGGTGCTGAAAAAAAGTTTGGTTGAAGGTGTAGATGGAACCTGCCTGTCTGAATCCTTTGTCTACTTGACTGAGGCAAGTAAACATAACCCGAGCCACCCCATCAATGAGTTTACTTTCAACAAAAACATTTTTTTCCCACTTTTGCTGAAAGATGAAACGACCCAGGCAAAATCTTAGGGTGTGTCATTTGACACCAATGACAAATAACTGACCCAAACCACAGGCTAACCCAAAGTGTAGCCAAGCTCAAGAATTTCACGCAGCATAGTTTTTGGTAGTCATTGGAAGTGTATACTTTCTCCAGAGAACCTTTACATAAATACCTGTAATTCCATTAGATACAAAGCACACGTTTAGTTATTTAAACTTACGGTCTAGCCGACAGCTTCAAGTCAGGAACACACAGATTGTCTTCTCCACAGTCCACCAGAATGTGAGCCTGTGTTGTATAAACACACATCAGGAACAATCTAGGAAAATCTGATTCACATCCTTTTTCTTGAAAATTCTGAATGGTGCCACAAACGGAACCAAAGCTTTCCTCTCACTATGCATGACTCTACCCAAGCCAATAGCCTACATTTCTCAGTGACCTCCCAATACAGGCTACTTTACGTAATAGCCCAATTCCAATGCACTCTGAAATATCTGTAAAGAATGCAACTCTGCCCATGGCTTGAGGATTACAGGCTGTATTGCTTCCATTACAGCCACATTTTGAACAAATTAAATCTTGATTGCACAAGAGGAAAGGCTTCCGAAAAACACAATCATGCAGTGTTTCAGGAAACATGGTAGGAAAACTCCCAAATGTTCCATGTCTGCATGCAGAAGTAAAAATGAAAGGAGCTGGCTTTAGTCTTAAAGCCATGAGAACAACACCCCAGAGAGCTTGCTTGAGAAAATGCCGTCAAAGACTGTGAAGGACTTACCTGTTCACTAACAATGTTTTCTCTGTAGTAGTTCAATATTGGTTTCACTTCCAGGCCTTCTTTAAAGGTGGATTCGTCCAAACTGTAATTCAAACTAATGTTGATTGGAGATAATTTATCTCGGAATTCAGTTTCATCCTAGGAAAAATAATCACAAACTCAACAGAGGCTCCATGAAATAGCTGCAAGATGTCAGTCTGCAAAAGTCAGGCAACACTGGAATTTACTCAATGAAAGTGAATGATGAAACAATTATCTTTGCAGCAGGCTTAGATGGAGGCTGATTTATGTGGTATATAGTAGCCAGCATACCTAATATATGTGCAGTGATGAAATCATTTAGAGCTGCGGCTTCATTGAAATACGCTTCTGGAGCCAATCTTTGGGTTCTCCAGACCTTCAACAACTCATGCAGAACTGGTCAAGTTGCAAAGTAAAAGATTACACGTGTATATCATAAATGTCACAAAAAACATCATGAATTTGGATTTTTGTTTTCGTGAGGTTGCCAGAATTTATGAGTTCTCTCTTGGGGCTCAGAAGAAGAAAACATCTTGATTCTCTTCCTCTCATCATCTTTTTAAGCCCTTGCCTGCATGAACTTCAGAACACCTTCAGGATATTTGAAGTTCTTTTGGAAAAAGAAACAGAACTCCTTTAGTAGAGAGGGGTAAGCACCAAACAGCAAGCACTAAACACACGGTGGATATGTCACCCTTCAATTGTTTGCCAATCAAGGGTCAGGTATCCAACTTTTCATTCTTGAGTGTGATTGTGAACCTGTGATCTTCCCTAGGGTGGTCCTTGCTAACTAAGTCCCCTAATGGAAAAGAGAAATTGAGACAGTTATCACAACCTCACAACCGGCAAGGTGAAGATAGGTAATTGTGTTATAAATATTTTTACTTTAAAATTTCGGTAGGTTTTGAAGTCATTGTAAAAAGACATTACTTTAAAGAAGATAATTATAAGTTACTTCTAATAAAAGCTTTGAATGCCTAAATATTTTCCTGAATTGGCTCTGAAACATGCATTGATAAAATCTAACAAGACATACTCACATAGGAGAAAAATTCACATAAACTGTGTTGCACTTTTATGTATTTTGGGGAGGAGGTGGGTAGAAATGAAAACCATGTGAGCTGAATGCCATTATAAAGATTTTGATCAAAATGAAAAGAAGCCTTAGAAATTAATAGCAACACATCATCAGGTTAGTTGAAGTCAGGGTCAAGAGGAGAGTATTTGACCCTAAAATAAAGTTTCCTGCTATGAAAATGAAAACAGACAGATGGGGGTCTATGCAGACAAACATGATGGTTAAATGGAGAAAAATGGTTGGAATTTGGATATGAAGGTGAGAGGCCAGAGAAGTCTTTCTGGAATACTTACTCGAAGGTAAACGGTGAAATCCTGGCACTGGTGGGATTTCTGCCTTTTTATCACAAGAGGGAAGACGCGATGAGCCTGATGGCTATCAAGGAAGAGCGTCCGTTTAATAGCTCCTTTCTGTTTCAGGGAATCTAATTGCACCTCTGCCATCAAGACTAAAGGACAGAAGTAAAGTAGAGAAAAAGTATTCAGTGAACACAGTGCTCTATCAGAGAGATGAATTTCCATTTCAAGTTGCTTATTCAGGAAACAGTTCTTTTTCATAGTTGAGACCAAGCATGATAAATGAGCTGGAAAAATTGTATAACATACTCTCCAAGCTAAAAATGTTTTATAATGGTTTTATAAAAGTTGTCATTTTCCCTACAATTATATGTTCTTATAAATAATAGTATTACCAAGTACTGAAGTAATATTTATTAGAAGGTTCCATATATGCAACAGATATCTTGGTATTCCTCAAGGGTTCTTTCATTTTTTATGGTCTGTGCAGAGAAATGGTTACTGTTCAACTTTCTTAGTATACCACAAGAATGTAAAAATGAAAACATGCTTACCTATTGTGTTTGCAATGCTCTGGCCTGTGACAGATGCACATACTCTTAAAGAAAAGCTATAGAAAATAATAGTAATTTATTGGTTAATAAAGTTTTGAATCTAAAGTAGAAGCCTTCCTTTACCTAATCCCAGATAACGAATATCATTTTCTCTATATATTTCTAATTACACACACACACACACACACACACCCCTTCTACCAATTGATCTCAACACTAATACAATCAAGACAAGTGACATTATTATTACATGGAAGGTAATACTGGAAAATAGTACAGGAGGTTAACTGATTTAATCAATTGCTCAATTAATCAATTACTTGTTGCTTTTATTCAATGAATACAGGTCAGTATCTTCCATGTGCCAGGGAGGGAAGAATTAGGCAGCAGAGCAAGAGGATAGCTAGAGGTAAAATGTGGAGGTGAGTAAGAATCTGGACCCATTTGAGGAAACTGAAGAAATTCAATGTAGTCGGGGCACTGAGCAAGATGGCAAAGTTGTAGGAGGCAAGGCTGGCTTGGTGGATCGGTGAGGAACAGGGCTTTGAAAGTCATGCTAAAAAATGCAGATTTAATCTTCAGAAGCATGGAGCACATGGTATGCTTAACTTAAAACACCCACTCTGCTTGGAAGGAGATGAAATTTGGCAGAACCTTGCTACAGTTGGGGTAAGACTGGAGGTTGAGACGAGAAGAGGGAGGGGAGAAAGAGAAAACAGGAAGTTTAGCATGGCTGTCTCAAGCTAGGTGGGCACAATGATATAGGAATAAAGACAATCAAGAGAGGGCAGATGTCCATGAGAGACACTTTGGAGTTGTGCCTTGAATACACCATCACTACCATTCAAGGCAATGTCTGCACTGGCTTATAGGATGATCTGCACTTGGCTTTGGTCTGTGGCTACAGATGGAATGAGAGACGACTGACTCCCTGGCTGCCTTTGTTGAATGAAAGTGCTCACCTCTCCCTGAAAAATTCCAAGCCCTAACAGCTATCACTAGAGATGGGGCCTTTTCACATTTCTAGGAAAGTGAAAATATAAGAAAATACTTAAGTATGGTTTAATGACAGTCATAAACTTTTACCTGTAAAATACTATAGTATGATGTGGATATTTCTACTGAATTCAAAGGGAGTAAATAATCCCCAATCATACTTTAATTATGTGTCAGCTTCCTGTGTCAAATATAATGAAAAAGTGTCACATCTGGGATTCATCTATCTGCCGTGACCTCAGTCAATGTCTCCCCTCAGGGTAAATAATTTGCCACATACCATTAAGCCAAAAGTTTCCTGAAATGTCTACGCTATTACAAGTGTTTATTCCGCTTCCCCAGAGAAATCACTGATTCCAACTTGCTTCTGCTTCAATTAGAATTATTCAAGAAAGATGAAGAGTTAATCACATCTTTCAATTTTGTAGTAAGCCTGGCTTTCAAAATTAGAATTTTTCTGTATCCAACCTTGTTGAAAGTATTTGGGTGTATATTCAAATCAGCCAATGATCTTTTTTTCTATTCACCATTAACTGTGTAGACCAAAGCCATTAGCTTTTATAAAATAAATTCCTATTTGTAATGAAATTATCAACATATATACATTAAAATCATTTTAGATACAGTATTTTTAATACAAACAATTCAAAATCAATAACAAATTTTTAAAAAGGAATAAAGTTATACAAATGAACATTTTTTTTTCTTATGGGATGGTATATAGTTGATAAATGATATTATCAGCTAAAGGGTTACTATTTATTTATGAATTACATGTCAGTATAAATCTCTTTTTCTTTCTTAGCTCTCTCTTTCTGTTTTCTGAATATCATTACCAAATGGATGACTTTAACTTTTTTCATACAAGTGTAATATCACTGCTACAATGTACTGAATTCTCAATAATAGCACTCCAACCTAAACCTGCCAGTTCATAGATTACTTTAGTGGAAAAGAGTCTGTGAAGTCATAATTTTTCAAACTCTGCATTATGATCTAAAGAAAATTTCAAGATTTTATAGTAGTGGGCTGATGTGTTCATTCTGAATTTAGGAAAACATACTATATTATATATAAGCACACATACATCACAGGTCATATGGAGCATAGAATTAGGATCACTTGCAGGCCTACAGCTAATTACAAAGTATACTTGGGTCATTAGGGAAAGCTGTAAACTTTTATTAAATTAGAATTAAAATTTCAAACTAGAAATATTGGTCATTTTCAGTATGGCCCATTAGTCTAAATAGGTCTGATTAGAACAAAAAACCCATCAAATCAATCCAGGTCCCTTATTACATAAATTCTAAATTAAACTGTTTGTGGACAGTGCTTTTGATATGGCCAGAAGGCAGGGTGATACACTACATGATCTTCTGAGGCTAGTCCCAACCCAAGCACGGTTGGAATAATGATTCTGCATTGTGACTGTGCTCACAGCTGTCTATGATGAAGAGAAAAATGAGATAAATGTGAAACACGATTTAAAAGTACAAAGCAATTCATTTTACATTCTCATCAGTTTTCAGTCCTATTTCAGTGAGAGCAAATAGCAGGTTTCACACAGTCACTCACATCTGACAAGTTTTTTTAATCAGGTTGGACAACTGGGTCGTTACTCACTTTTACATTTCTAAAATGAAGTATTTCACTAGTTTTTCTTTTTATAATTGGTTAGTCACCAGTTATATTAATATTTGTTGAGCTGGCTTTTTCCCCCCTTTTTCTAACTTAGAAATACCAATTAAAGATAGATACTTTATAAAACTACACCGCTGTTTGAAAGACACAGAAATCCACATCGATGGAAGTGAAGAACTATTTGCCAAGTAGAGTTTATGTGATAGTTTTCAGATGTATGATATAAAGTTATATCAAATACAGACACAAATAACAGCAGAGAAAATCAACAGAGACCTTTCAGTCATTTTGGAAAAACTAAGCTAAGTTCCTAAAATAAAGAAAAAAGAGAATCAAAGAAACACATTCTAGACTGAACCAGCTGTTAACTTTCTGTCTTCTGAGGCTCTTAGGCACCATTCACAAATTTAGCATGTGAAAATAAGACTTCTTCCAGAAAAATGTATGCAATGGAAACAAATATAATTGTAAAGGGATATACATTTGTCCACATAACAAATTGCACTTTATCTTAATAATATGATTAAATGCAGTAAGAAAATGGCTCATGAAAAGAAAGACATTTTCTTGTTAAAAAGTAGTATTCTTTCCATAAAACCAAACAGAACTCTTTTTTTTTTTTTTTTTTTTTTTGAGACAGAGTCTCGCTCTGTCACCCAGGCTGGAGTTCAGTGGTGCCATCTCAGCTCACTGCAAGCTCTGCCTCCCAGGTTCACGCCATTCTCCTGCCTCAGCCTCCCGAGTAGCTGGGACTACAGGTGCCCGCCACCGCGCCCAGCTAATTTTTTGTATTTTTAGTAGAGACAGGGTTTCACCATGGTCTCGATCTCCTGACCTCGTGATCTGCCCGCCTTGGCCTCCCAAAGTGCTGGGATTACAGGCGTGAGCCACCGCGCCCAGCCCCAAACAGAACTCTTAATCTGGTTTAAAAAAAAAAAAAAAAAAAAAAAACACACACTTCAGTCTTATACAAATATCCATTAAACTAAAAACCCTTAGAATCAATTATCTAGTTCAAAACAACAGCATTCTATATCAGAGTGTACCACATGTGCTTAAAGGAATTCAGTCTAGAAGTCCATTCTGTTATGAAGGTGTGAACATGAGCCTATTTGGGGGAAATACTGAAGTTTTAATACTCATGAACAAGTAGCAACTCTCACAGTTCATTGTTCATTTAATCATGCATGGGTAAGGATAAACGCTGGCTCTCTGACATATTTTCTCAGATCAGGTTTTCATTATACTATTTTATGGTTTTAACCAAATGTGCCCAGGGCATTTTCCAACTCTTTTCAAGAGCAGTTAAAGAAGAGGATGCTCTCCCGCCACACTCCCCAGCTCCCAGCAATAGGATGTTTTTCAAAGAATTCTTCAGGGTCCTCTAAGTCCCCACCCTCCACCCTCAAAAGCTTTGACTCCAGTATGAACTCCTGTCAAAAGGCCATCAACAACATGTTAAAACTGGCTGGAAATAACTTCTCTGGGTCAAGAGTGGTTAGTTCTGCAATTCTGACATTCTCAGAAACCAAAAATACTGTCTGAGTTAGACCACGTCTCCTGAAAAATAAGGGCAAAATATTAAACACCCCAAGGATTTGTTGATCTTTCAGAGGGTATACCCTGAAGGTATTAACCAACATAGTGACTTCTAACTCTTGAGGACCTACATATTGGGAAACAGTGGTATTTTCTTGAACTGTGTTATAGTCAAGTTCCATCTTGTACTCCCTCCAGATGGCTGACAAAATTCAGAAGGAACACTTTCAGGAGTCATATCAGCCAGCTTCTGAAAGTACAAGCAAAGCCTCCATCATCCAGCAAAAGGAATAATTCAATCGCTATTCTTAATGACAGACACAAAAATACAGCTTATGGCACAAAAATCTTGTATGTGTTCCTTCTGTCTAGCTGTGCATGCTAAGTTACAAAACTGGTATCTGTTGTCAGCATAGAAAACCCAGTAAATTAACCCAGTAAATTGACTAGTTAGAAATGGGACATCGGCTGGGCACGGTGGCCCACGCCTGTAATCCCAGGACTTTGGGAGGCCAAGGCAGGTGGATCACCTGAGGTCAGGAGTTCGAGACCAGCCTGACTAACATAGTGAAACCCCGTCTCTACTAAAAATACAAAAATTAGCTGGGAATGATGGTGGGTGCCTGTAATTCCAGCTACTCAGGAGGCTGAGACATGAGAATCGCTTGGACCTGGGAGGTGGAGGTTGCAGTGAGCCAAGATTGTGCCACTGCCCTCCAGCCTGGGTGACAGAGCAAGACTCCATCTCAATAAATAAATAAATAAATAAATAGGACATTATATGTGCTTGAAAAGCAGTATCTATAAGCATATGCCAAAATGTAAGAGTCTAGGTATTTTGTTATATTTTTACCTTGGTTAGTGTTTATTTTAGTACACCAAGAATCTAAGAGCTATCTCCAAGATTTGTTTGACTGGGAATTTCCCCAAATGTTTTTATACTTCTCATCTCACCTAGAGCCTGTAGATTAGAGAAGTAGCCTTTGAATGGTAAGTCGATAGCCAAAGATCAGCATCATATCATAGGTTCTCTTGAAAGACTAACTCCTTGCTACTCAAACTTGGGCCACAGACCAGCAGCAGCAGCATCTCTTGAAGCTTTTTTCGAGAAATGCAAAATCTAGGCCCTACCCCAGACTTACTGAATCCAAATCTGTATTTTTCACAAGATACCCAGGTGATGTGAATTCACATTGGAGTTTGAGAAGCACCGGACTAACTCACCAGGCAGCAGATGTCATAGAGTCTGGAACCTGGCAAGTTTTATTTTCAAGATTGATAATCATTGGGTGCAGCAGAAGCTGGGCATCTACAGTCACAACCGGTCTTGCTCTGCAGGGAGAAAATGCAGGGTTTGTTTGAATAAAACACAAGGGTGATAGGCAGGCAGAAGCCCACTTCACTGCATACTGAACTCAGTAGTAGACAGAATACTCCACAGGCCATTGCCAATGTTCTCAGCATTTGTCCCAAGAATTTTGCTCACTGCATGAACAGCTGGGTATCACACTCAGCTAATTACCTCAAAACACATCTGGAAGCACACAAATACAAATAAAGAGTGCTGTGGGTCTGTCAAGCAAAGTTGCGTACACAACCTAATTTCATTATGAAGTGGGCCTCCAGTATTATGGCAATATTGCTGTGAAATATTGCTCTGCCACCTGCTAGCATATCTACATCCGTATCTGATGAAATACATCATCTTACAACAATTTGTGTTTGTGAGTACTTGAAGTTTGCAACTTTTCATTGATAATTTTAATTGTGTGAGTGCTTGAAGTTTGCAAATTATCATTGATAATTTTTAAATTTCTGTTGACAGTTTTCAAGCTGAGCTTTGCAAATTTAGCTAAATACACGAAGGCGGGTTTGCAGAATAATTCTGTACATCAGCCAGAGAAGTGGTTCTCAATCCTGACTGCACAACATAATCACCTAAAGAGCTTTAAAACAAATTCTATGCCCAGGCCCTGCCACACCAACTGAACCAGAACTTATGGGGTAAGGATCAGACATTGGAATTTTAAACAAACTCTCCAGGTGATTCTAATACGTAGCCAAATTTGAGGAGAGAGACTGACAGAGTGTAAGTAAACTCAATTCCAGCCACCCAGATGAGGATAACAAAACAAAAAAGTATTAATAAATCATGGGGGAAGGGAATAGAGCAGATTTTAAAGCTTAGTTCCAAGATATGATCGTTGGAAGCCAAAGTCCTCAAATGACAGGGAGAAATGAAGCCATGTTGGATAAGTTTCCCCCCAACAAGAGGAAGGGCTGTGTCTTGGGGCTGAATGGGTTTACAGCACTGCTTTAAACAATAAGCAGTGGGCCTGATGGGATTTCTCCTTAGTTCCTTCAAGCCACTTCTCTGTATTTTGTTACATAATTTTGCTTTCAATACTGTGTTAGTTCCACTCCTTGGAAAAGCAGGTGATAAAACGGAACTAGATATGCAAGAGATGTACTGGGATCAAACACTTATGAGGAAAAGTGGGGAGATAGTGGAGGGGGCTGGGAGTTCTGATCCCTGGAAGGATCAAGGGAAGGACAGAGGACTGGGTAACAAAGTTCTGGCCTGGGCAATGGAGAGTCCTTGAGCCAAATTTGCCCGTGAGAGGAGTTCCATGTCTTGCAAAAACAGGCCTACATTTGTATTCTTGTTGTGTCCGCTAATTGGCTGGGAACAGCTCATGGAAAACACGGCCTTGGCATGAAAGTGGCGGATTGGAAGCGGAGCAGCTGAGCCCTGTGCCCATTCTGCTCCAGCAGGTCTGAGTGGTGCACTCCATGGCCACCGCAAACCCAAGCCCCATACTTCAGACACCTTGAGGGTTTTGACTGATTCTCTAGAACCTTAAGTGGGATATGGCTGGTACAAGTCAACCCTCTTTGAGTTTGTCTTGGGACTGACGAAGAAGGAAATCTTACCTATTTGAGGAAACTTAACCTTAGAATATCTCTGGAAGCCGACTAGGTTAGCACTATGCACCTAGTACACCCAGCTATGCCCTCGGCCTTTTGTCTTGATATCCTGACCTAGTGTCTTAAATTCTCATAAGTCATATGACCTTTTTTTGTTTGTTTGTTTGTTTTTGAGATGGAGTCTCACTCTGTCTTCCAGGCTGGAGTGCAGTGGCACAATCTCTGCTCACTACAACCTCCACCTCCCAGGTTCAAGTGATTCTCGTGCCTCAGCCTCCCGAGTAGCTGGGATTACAGGCGTGTACCACCATGTCCGGCTAATTTTTGTATTTTAAGTAGAGATGGAGTTTTGCTATGTTGGCTAGGCCAGTCTCAAACGCCTGACCTCAAGTGATCCACCCACCTCGGCCGCCCAAAGTGCTGGGATTATAGGCATGAGGCACCGTGTCCTGCCATAAAACTTTTTTTTTTAAAGAAGCTAAAGTTGAGCACCACCTCTCTCCCAGTTACTATTCTGTGTACACCACACGCATATTCTCACTGAATGCTTTGAACAAAGGTAACCTTATAAATGTTGTTTTTATCCTTCTTTTACAGATCAGAAATCTGAAACTCTGAAAGTGATAAGAACTTGCCCAAGATTACAAATAAGTCAGTGTATGGAATGTCCAGGCTTGGAATCCATAGCTGTTGTATTTGAACTGTTTTCAATACTTGCCTTTGGAGGCTACCAACTCTTGGAATGTTCTATTCCCTAACTTAGTGTCCAGTTTGATTATAGAAGCCAGGATAAATAGTAACATTCTTCTACCCTGCACCCCTTCTTTACAAGTGAACATTTCAATGCATTTCCAAAGCAAAGAGAATAAATCAAATTCAGTAACATCTAAAAAGTGGGTCATTTTATAAGATCTGCTTCATTTCATATCTTATTTAACATTATGTTCATAAAATCTGGAAGTTTGGTCATGCAGTATGAGAGTAAAAATGCAAAGGAAAGAAAGAGTGAGAGCAAAAAATACCTCTAGACTTTAAAAAGATCATCTAAATATTCCCCAGAATAAATCGTTGGAATGCTCTCTTTAAGGCGAAACTAACAAGAAAATGTATTTGAAACAATGAGAAAAACATTAGAATACTACCAACCACATACCTGTAAACAGCGACTTTTCCTGTTCCAAATGCACCCACAATCAAATCTTAAAAAGACAAAAACACAGAACACATGCGTGAATTGTATAGAAACAATTTACTAAGTCCAAAATCGTAAGTAGCACATAGAATACCCCTACATGCTGATGGTACGAGAGCCACAAAATTAGAAGAGAAATCACACCTTTCTTAAGGCATTTTGGAAAGGATGTTGGAGCTTCACTATAACCAACATAATAAAACGTCCATCAGTGGATCTCAAACCCTTCTGTGCTTAGGAAGGTCAATTTCTAGAAACTCATCATCGCATCACTTTTCCTATCCTCCAGGTTCAAGGCATATACACCCAGGGAAGGAAAAGGGGAAAGTCAGCTGCTTAGTGTCTGCTAGGTACCAGGCTCATTGCACATTTCGTGTTATCACTCTCACCAGTGAATACCCTATGAGGAAGGGTTATTAACCCAGAAGTGGAACGTTCTGATTGTCATTTTGACACAACGGTTTGCTCTTTACAAATAGTATGGGTGGTGAGTATACTTTTGGCAAAGCAATCAGTAGTATATAAAATAACTAACATACTATAATGATCTGAAATAACAACAGCAATCCTAATAAATAGCACATGGAACAGCACTGTATGCCAGGAGTCCTTTTAAAGGATTTCCTTTGAATGATTCCTAACAAGAAGGTAGGAGGTCTTTATTATTAGCACAATTTTGCAAATGAGTCAGTTGAGACTTAAGAAGGCTAAACTGTAAATTTCCTAACATTCACACAAGTAGGTAAGTGGTGGAACTGGGTGACTGCAGTGGAGCAATCCTGGACTAGGTAAGGGGGAATGGTCACAATTACTTAGGTGATTGGCTAACATAGAGGTCAAACTGTCTTTTTTTTTTTTTTTTCTTTTTTGACAGAGTCTCGCTCCATCGCCTAGGCTGGAGTGCAGTGGTGCAATCTCAGCTCACTGAAACCTCCACCTCCAGGGTTCAAGTGATTCTCCTGCCTCAGCCTCCCAAGTAGCTGGGACTACAGGCACCTGCCACAACGCCTGGCTGATTTTTTGTATTTTTTGGTAGAGACGGGGTTTCACCGTGTTAACCAGGATGGTCTCGATCTCCTGACCTCATGATCCACCCGCCTCCGCCTCCCAAAGTGCTGGGATTACAGGCATGAGCCACTGCACCCGGCGGGCTTTTCTTAACCTCATTTACAGTGGCTGTCCCTAGTAGAAGCAATCAAACACAAATAAAAATGACAATGGCTAAATCTGCAGAGTAAAATTCAGATGTAAGAAAACTGGACCTCCATGGAACCAACCTAAGTGTCCATCAACAGTGGATTGGATAAAGAACATGTCGTATATAAACACCATGGAATATTATGTAGCCATAAAAATGAATGAAATCATGTCTTTTGCAGCAACATGGATGGAACTAGATGCCATTATCCTAAGTGAACTCAGAAACAGAAAATCAAATATTGCATGTTCTCACTTATAAGTGGGAGCTAAAACAATGAGTACACATAGATGTAAAGATGGTAATGATAGCCACTGGGGACTCCAAAGGTGGGGAAGGAGGGAGGGAGATTAAGGATGAAGAATTACCCACGGAGTCCAATGTTCAATATCTGAGTGATGAGTATGCTAGAAGCCTAAACCCCTTTATGCAATATACTCATGTGACAAACATACACACGTATCCCCTGAATCTAAAATAAATTTAAAAAAAGAAAAAGAAAACTGGACTTGGTAGAAATAAGTGCTACAGAAGAAGACTTACAATAGTTGAAACTATAATTGGTTAATTCTAGCACAACGCGAATGAAAATAGAAAAACAAAAAACAAAGGTGGAGGGAGGTCCTATTTGGCCACTCCATATGGAAAACTACGTCAGGAATTAAATTGGTGTAATAGAATTTGTACAGAAAAATGATTTACAGCCATATTCCCTTTGGCACTCACCTTTTGCACATGTGATGTTGAGTGTCAACTTGATCAGACTGAAGGATGCAAAGTATTGTTCATGGGTGTGTCTGTGAGGGTGTTGCCAAAGGAGATTAACATTTGGGTCAGTGGACTGGGAAAGGCCGACCCACCCTGAATCTGGTGGGCACCATCTGATCACCTGTCAGCACGGCCAAAATAAAAGCAGGCAGAGGAACGACAAAAGACTAGACTGGTTCAGTCTTTTGGACTCCATCTTTCTCCCATGCTGGATGCTTCCTGCCCTTGAACATCAGACTCCAAGCTCTTCAGCTTTGGGACTCGGACTGGCTTCCTAGCTCCTCAGCTTGCAGACGGCCTATTGTGGGACCTCACCTTGTCATCGTGTGAGTCAATACTCCTTAATAAACTCCCCTTTATATGTTCAGCAATCCTATTAGTTCTGTCCCTCTAGAGAACCCTGACTGATACACCGTACATGTGAACAGAGAGAGACTGCAGATGATTCTCCCCCTGAGGGCTTAGTGTCCCTGAGAATGGCTTTTAGTCAGTTACAGGTAGGAATTAGAAAGTGAGTGGCCCAGCTTCCTTATCAGTCAAGTGGGATAGCTGAGGTCTATTCTTTGACTTTGCTTTCCTCAGCCAGGTTGGGCCCTGATTGCCCGTAGTGGCAACTGGCTTGATGATGATCTTTATTGCATTCTTCTTTTCCATGTCTCTCTTCTCTACCTTTACCAGTATTTCTCAGGATTTCTTAAATGCACTGCTTGTTTTCTCATCTTTGTCTTAATGCCTGCTCTGGGACAACCCAACCTAAGACACAATAATACTTGTTAAAATTTAAAAAAAAAATGATCTGAAAGTTCTCCAGGTCAAAACCACTGTCAGATGTCTTAGGTTTTATGGATACAGAATCAGATTCAGTTATTAGACTTGGAACTTGACTCCAGAGCTCCATATTTAAAAACATGTGCATGCTGATGTTCAAATAAGTCGAACAGACGTCATCTAAAGAGCTCCATATTCATGACTTTAAAGAACACGTTAAGCAAAGGGCTACACCTTGGCCACCTACGACTCATGGAATAAAACATTCTTTTGTAAGGGTTTAAATCTCTGAAGCCAGATGCCGAAGTTTCTAAGTTTACCAGTTTTTAAAATTATAATGATAAATTCTATCAGAATTTCAATTTTTCAATTATGTTTACATGTATTCTTTCTGTTACATTGTCTCTTCTAGCAGATTGGTACTTTTTTTTTTTCTAAATCAGAGAAAAAAAGAGCTACCGATTTGAAGAAACATGAGCTCTGTTCTTCCTGTGTAATTACAAACTCCAATATTTAGACAAGCGTAACACAGGTGGCCCTGGCCTGAATCCATATCTGTTGACATGACACCAGATAGGAGAGCTCTGTTATGAAAACTGATTCACGATGAATTATGTGCTTTGTTCTTGGCCCCAAATAAGGTGAAATATTTATTTAATAAGATTAGACATTTTATAAATAACAGGCGAATTTTAAGAATTGATTCTCCGGAAATGGCAAAGAAAATAAGACTGTAAGCCCTTCCAGGGCAGGAATCTTTACGTTTGCACATCCCCAAATATTCATGGAATGGTATGGGTTGAAATAAATGAAGAAAGAAATAACCTTTGCATGCATGTTACCAGGCACAGTGCCAGATGCAGAACAGAGACTTCATAAATGCCTGATTAAATAGGGAGCATAAGTAATAATGTAATAATAAACTAAAGATACTAGAGATGAAGAAAATGAAACAATTAAAACCGACTAATGTCAACTGCAGCTAAATTCTGCTGGAGTTTTGCATGTATACTTCAAGGTGTTGAGATACACACACACACACACACACACACACACGTTCCAGATTCTAGAAAGTAATATAAAGTCTCCATCACAACTAGATTGTCATTATACGTGAGAATTTGAGGGACACCCTCCCAACGGTAATGAGACATGGGCTTTTCCTTTAGGAACTTTAATTTCTGTGCCTTCGGGTGGGAATTTTTTCTACTCTGGAAAAATAAAATAACTGGCAACACAGGCCACAATTTTCTTCATGAGAATGTGGTCACAGTTATTCAGAGGCAAAGAAAACAGTTACCTACCACAAAAGTATGTTTGCCTTTGAGACACTACCTTGGGAATATGCCTGCTAGAAAGAGCCAGAAGTACTTATGCTCGGGACCTTAAAATTGTCAGATCTCTCCAGGGGAGGAGAACTGATTTGCTGGTTTGTGTTTTGAATGAATTTCTCTTTTCAAAATATGTGGTTGGTTTTGGAAAGCACTACACTGCTTCCATCTATACACACATAAGTATAGAAGTTTGTGTATGCAGCGTATCTGTTATATATCTGTTCTATTTATATACACATACATTTATATTTATGCTGGAGTGTGTATATTTATGTGTGCACGTGAAATAATATTTAAATAATACTCAGAAATAATATTTTAAGATATTGCATAATTCTGTGCTTAGGAATTTAAATGTTAATCTAGAGACAAAGTAGTTACGGGGCTGGTATTTGAATTTATAACACTTGGAACATTTTTTTCTCCCTTACTTTGAGATAACGGGTCTGATACCATTATCTATGTTTACTTCCTTTCTATAAATGCCTTAAGGGCAAATTGAAAACAAACAAATAAAAAACTTTGCCTTTCTCTATACATAGACACTTAAGCTGGCTTTTTTTTTTTTTTTTTTCCTGGAGGAAATAACTGACAATTAAAATTGGGTTTTTCCTTTCAATCAAAAACTGTTCCCAAACTGCTGGAGGCCTTTGCTATTGCCTCACATTGCCTGAGAAACATAGTTTATTTTCTTTTTGGCTTTTGATGGAACAACTGAGTACTTTTAAGGAAACAAAAAGGGGACATTGGCATGAATGCAGGATCAGTTGGCAAGAAAAAAAAACCCTAAAAATGTGAGGTCATAGGAGATGCATTACACCTATGTTTTGTATTTTATTTCTTGCAAATCGTTATTTTTAAATGAGGAAGAAGAGCCAAACCTTTAAAGTGGTGCTTGGTTTGCAGAGTCTGATTTCACTAATTTGGGAAAGAAATTTTAGTGTTGGAAGAAGTTCTATTTGAAAACATCAGCTTTGTTTTGAGTGTGGATCTGAGGTTTGGATTAGGTGGGCAGGAAACAGTGAAGGGAGGGAGAGTGGACCCCTCCTAGGGAACGGTCAGGCCAAAGGGGAAGATGAGGAAGAGCTGACAGTATCAGATTAAAGAATCAGTCAGGCATGGTGGTATACAACCTGTAGTCCCAGCTACTTCAGAGGCTGAAGTAGGAGGCTCGCTTGAGCCCAGGAGTTTGAGATTGCGGTGAGCTATGATGGCGCCACTGCACTCCAGCCTGGGAAACATAGTGAGACCCCATTAAAAAAACAACAGCTGGGCACGGTGGCTCATGCCTGTAATCCCAGCAATTTGGGAGGCCAAGGCAGGCAGATCCCCTGAGGTCAGGAGTTCGAGACCAGCCTGGCCAATGTGGTGAAACCCCGTCTCTACTGAAAATACAGAAATTAGCCAGGCATGGTGGCGCACGCCTGTAATCCCAGCTACTTGGGAGGTGGAGGCAGGAGAATCACTTGAACCCGGGAGGTGGAGGTTGCAGTCAGCGAGATCATGCCACTGTATTGCAGCCTGGGTGATAGAGCAAGACTCCATCTCAAACAAAACAAAACAAAACAAAAAACAAAAAAGAATCACCCAGAATCATTTCAGGGGAGCAGTCTCTGTGGCCACCCAAGCACCTATACTTCCTAAGCTAAGTCACCTTCTTCCTGCTTTCTTCTTCCCACTTCTCACTCTCATCTCCTTGACAGATACACTGATGTTTATATCTGTTCCCAAAAATGCCATTGGACATCTTCTTTTTCTGGAATTAAAAAACATTTACTATTTTAGAATAATTCCAGACAATGAGAATGGCCACCAGGAATTTCCAAACAGATGTGAAACATGGAAGTGTCTATCTTATAGTTGTATAAAAACATTATGATTAATCAAAAGGGAAGACCTCCTTAAACATGACTAAAAATGTAGAAATCACAAAGGAATTTTAAAATCTAAATGACTTTTATAGCAAAAAAACCAAACCAAAACAAAACAAAACAAAAAAAACCACATGAGCAAGGTTGAAAGAGAAACAAAAGCAACAGGGTGAAATGTTTATAATGTATATGCCTGATTAAATGTTAATATTTTTCAATGTTTAGAAGAATGTTTGGCACTTGGTAAAAAAAAAAAGTTAACATTGATTATTATGCCTAATCTGTAAAAAATTCATACAAATTAATATTAAAACTATAAACATTCTCAAAAAGATTACAAACAGCCATTTCACATAAAAATAAATATCTGTGACTAATAAATATATGAAAAGACTTCAACCTTACTAGTCATCAAAGAAATCCAAATGAAAGGAACATAGATATATCATTTTTTAACCTTGTGAATTGGAAAAGATTAGTACTAGGCGGTGTTGGTTAGAGAGCAGAGGTACGCTTATAGGCTGTTTGAGGGAGTATAAATTAGCATTATTTTCATGGAAGGCAGTTTGTTGATATGTATGACTATGTGTACCGCTGACCTAGTTTCTACTTCTAGGAATTTATCCTGAGGATATGTTGGACAGTTGTGTAAAGATAGATTAAGAAAAGCTAATATTCTAAACGTTTTAAATATAATTGCCTCCTTTAAGTGCTACAACAATCCTATGAGAAAGATACTTTTATTATCCCCATCTTAGAATGAGAAAAATGAGGTACAGAGCCCGAATACAGTAAAGTCACAGGACCAAAGTTTAAACCCAGGCAGTCTGGCTCCTGAACCCACACTGGGTTCCTTTTTACACTGCCTTCTAGGTGCACAACTACATGCTGTTTTTATTCTCTCCTTAAGCCTTTAAAAAAAATTAAAGATATGGCCAGGCATAGTAGCTCACGCCTGTAATCCCAGCACTTTGAAAGGCTGAGGTGGGTGGATCACTTGAGGTCAGGAGTTCAAGACCTGCCTGACCAACAGGGCAAAACCCCGTCTCTACAAAAAATACAAAAATTAGCCTGGTGTGGTGGCAGTTGCCTTTAATCCCAGCTACTCAGGAGGCTGAGGCAGGGGAATCGCTTGAACCCAGGAGGTGGAGGTTGCAGTGAGCCGAGACTGCAGCACTGCACTCCAGCCAGGGTGGCAGAGTGAGACTCCATCTCAATAAATAAATAGATATAAAAATAAATAAATAAAGATACATTTTATTATGATAAATTTCATCCTTTTTAGTAAGCAGAGCTAAGAGCTTTGATAAATGCACCCAGACCTGTAACCACTTCCACAACAAGACAGATAACAGTCCCATCATGCCCAAATGTCACCCATGCTGTTTTGTAGCCAAGCCTGACCTGTCTCCTAACCCCTGGACTCCACTAATCTATTTTCCAGAACGTCATATAAATGGAGCCATACAGCCTTTTGGGTCTAGCTTCTTGCACTCAGCTCGGTGCATTTGAGATTCATTCACAATGTTGTGTGTTCCAGGAGTTCATTTTTTTACTGCTGAGTAGTATTCCACTGTGTAGATGGCCCACAGTTTATTCATCCATCCCTGGCTTAGGGAACCCTGAGGTTTTTCCAGTTTTTGCAAAGTCACTGTCAACATCGGTGTACAGGAGTTTGTGCATCAACAGGCCAATTTTGACTTGCCCGTTGTCTGTCTTTGAATCTCTCTAAAACCTTTGAAGACTTCTTTGAAACACAGTGTTGTATGTCAGGTGCAAAATTAACAAGTGGCAGCTGAAAAATCAGCAATTCTCAACTCCAGTTCACTTTGCTACTGGCTTCTAAATGACATTGCACAAGTCAATCTTCATTGCTGAATCTCTGGTGGTCTTTAAGTTTCTCTAGATGAGAAGGGCAAGAGCTCAGTAGCATTTGTTGGAGTCTGATGACTGCATTCTGGGCACTTTGATGTACAATCCAGGACTCTGCTTTGCTTTTGGACTCAGCTTTGTTCCTGCAGATTTAGGGACTCCTTGTGCCTCCACTGAGAGACAGCCAGTTTCTGGCTTTCTCCCTGGCTTCACCAGACTGGACTTCTTCCCATTCGCCTTCATAACTCAGCTCTACAGACGCCTGACTCCTGTCTTGGCAATACGACTGCCCACAGCTCACAGAATCTCCTCCAGGAACTGCCCATCACTGCCCAGGTCCCATCCTGCCAATCCTCTTCCCACAGCACCCAAATATTTTAAAGACGAACTAAGGCCATCAAGTATAGTTGTTTAGATAAACCAACCCAAGTTTGGCTCACTTTCATACAATGATGATATTAAGAGAAATAAGAGAATTCGAGATAACGTGTCCAATGGTGGGGTTACAGATGGCGGATACATCTGGCAATGTCCACTTGTGAGTGGGCTATGAAATTGGCTTAAGTGTCTGGCATTGCAAACACAGCTCATGTCTGTGGGAATCCAGCATTTAGATAAGTCTCCTTGACTTTGGCAAACGTGTTAATCTAAAAATAGAAGTTGCCTGTCTGCCTTGCTTTTTTATTGCAACATGCAAAATATTACTGAGAGGAAGGTTATGAGTTGAGGAAGAAATGTTTGAAAAAAAAAAGCATGATTTTATCCCAGAAAGTAATAATCCTAACAATCTGTCTGAAATGCTTCCAAATGAACTCTGAAGAAAAACATTTATGAGTTGGAACATGGTATTAGGTTGCAACATTCTAATTTACTGGGGGATTGTTTTCCTTTTAAAACAATCCCACAAAAAATAACAGCAGAATATCAAATGATGAGTCTGCCTTATGAAAATAGTTTTCTGTATATTATTAGCATCCTATGGCTACAAGAATGATCCTTCCGCCTTCAACTGTTTGATCCTAAACTTGTTGTATTTCGTGTCACCGTATCAAAGGCATTTAACTTTATCCTCGTCATGGGCCACACTGAATCACATGTGTGCCATCTGTGCAATTGCTGAAAGCCCTGGAGGAAGGTTTATTTCTACAGTACCAGTGTCACTTGTATGTAGCTGCCTATTGGAAAGGGTTTCACAGTCTCCAGAAGAGCGTGATAGCTCACAAAGATGCTTCCCTGACACCTAGCCTGACAGATAAACTCCTATTGATAAAAACCTAATGGGACTTGATGATTTCGCTAAGTGTTTTAGGCAGAATTGTGTCCCCCCCAAAAAAGTCTTATGTTGAAGTCCTAACTGCCAGCACCTCAGAATGTGACTGTATTAGCCAGCACCTCAGAATGTGACTATATTAGGAGATAGTGATATAGGAGTTAAGAAGAAATTATTTAGGCAGATATGAGGGTACGGGAGTCCTCAGTAAGGTTTTCCTTTTAATGAAAAGCAGCCCCCAAATCATTTTCTTTTCTAGCAAAGAGCAGCCTATAAAATCGAGCTGCAGACATAGACAAGCAAGCTGGAAGATTGCATGGGTGAATGCTGGCATCTGTGCCAATAAGAAAAGGCTACCTGGGACTAGCCACGTTCAAAATGGTGGCTCCATCTTTGCCAGCCAGGTATACAGTAAGGAACAGGCAACATGGCACCTGCCAGGCAAAAACTCCATTTGCATGATAAGATTAGGGTGGGGCAGCCAGCTTCCTTGCATGTTGTATAAATGTCACACCTGGTCCAACCAATCTTTGGGCCCTATGTAAATCAGACACTGCCTCCTCAAACCTGTCTATAAAATCCAGTGCACTCTGGAGAGAGAGAGATGTTCTTTCTTTTCTTTTCTTTCTCTTTTTTGGAGACAGTCTCACTCTATTGCCCAGGCTGGAGTGCAATGGCTCACTGCAACCTCTCCTCCCGGGTTCAAGCAATTCTCCTGCCTTAGCCTCCTGAGCAGCTGGGATTATAGGCACTCACCACCATGCCTGGCTAATTTTTGTGTTTTCAGTAGACACAGGGTTTCACCATTTTGGCCAGGATTGTCTCGAACTCCTGATCTTGTAATCCTCCCACCTTGGCCTCCCAAAGTGCTGGGATTACAGACATGAGCCACTGCACCCGGCCTCCTTTCTCTTTCTTTTGCCAATCAAATCGCTGCTCCTAAACCCAGTTCTTGTGTATATCTGCACCCTCGATTCCCTTGTCGTGAAACAATGAACCTCAGGTATTTACCCCAGACAAAAACACTGCTTTAGTAGGGTCTTTAAAGAGGTAATTAGTTTAAAATGAGATCATCTGGGTGGGCCCTAATCCAATAGGACCAGTGTCCTTATAAGAAGAGGAAGCTAAGACACAGACATATGCACAGAGAGAAGTCAACGTGAAGATGTAGGGAGAAGATGACCATCTACAAGCCAAAGAGAGGCTTAGAGGAAACCAACCCTGCTGACGCCTTGATCTTGGACTTGCAGCCTAGAGAACTGGTAGGAAATGTATCCCTGTTTGAGCCCTCCAGTCTGTGATGTGTGATGGCAGCCTTGCGATTGACGGAGTTGCAAGGGAGATGGGAGAGGAAGGGAAGAACAGGTACACAGGTGGTTCCCTATACTGGACACCCTCATCTAAGAACCCATTATTGAACTTCCAGCATGAGCCAGGTCCCACCCTAACTGCCCAGGATTCAGCAGGGGGCTTTAAAAACAGACACTCCCCCGCCTTCCAGCTACTTAGAGTCTATCAATCAACTCACTGAGGGGTCATATTACAAACACAGGCCAGGATCCACTGAATTGAAGTCCCTGGGTGGGACCTACTTTCACTGGATCACTCACATTCTGATAAGATCCTTCTCTTTCACATGTTTGAGAAGAGGAAAGAGCGTAAGTTTCTGCAATTAGTATGCAGCAGCCCTCAGGCACAGAAAAGAGAGGAAACAGGATGAGAGGGGCTGAGCATCCCCCAGACAAGCTTCACCTGCTTCACTCTTTAGTCTGTGGTCTGGTTGGACCGCCAGCTTTCTGGCTTACGCTGGCTATCTCGTGAACTTCTCTTAGGGTTGATAGTTTTCAGGTAACCAGCTATAAATGTAATTGCAGGAAAACGTCAGTAAGAAAATCTAAAAGGGTTGGCATATAGAAAGAAGAGCATCACAGGAACAATGCTTGCAAACAGGAAGGACAAAAGAGATGAAAGAGGCCTTTGTTGCTGTATTAGTTATTTTGAAAACCTCCCATCTGTCATCCCAGAAGAGGTTTGAGACAGAGATTCCCCAAGTCAACATCTGATGGCACAGGCCTGGGTCTGGGGTGCAGAACCTGGACCCTCAGCCTTGGAGGTTGTTTTTATGCCCCCTACTGTCAGAGGCATTTGAACCAGAGCAACTCCATCTTGAATAGGGGCTGGGTAAAATAAGGCTGAGATCCACTGGGCTGCATTCCCAGGTTAGTCATTCTGAGTCACAGGATGAGATGGGAGGTCAGCACAAGATACAGGTCACAAAGACCTTGCTGATAAAACAGGATGCAGTAAAGAAGTCGGTCAAAACCACCAAAACCGAGATGGTGACGGGAGTGACCTCTGGTCCTGCTCACTGCTCATTATATGCTAATTATAATGAAATGCATTAGCATACTAAAAGACACTCTAATCCAGCCCTATGACAGTTTGCAAATGCCATGACAACGTAAGAAAATTACCCTATATGGTCTACAAACGGGAGGAACCCTCAGTTCTCGGAATTACCCACTCCTTTCGCAGAAAACTCACGAATAATCCACCCCTTGTTTAGCATATAATCAAGAAGTTAACAGTAAGTATAAGCAGCTGGTGGCCCATATGCTGCCGCTCTGCTTATGGTAGCCATTCTTTATTCTCTTACTTTCTTAATAAACTTCCTTTCACTTTATGGATTCACCTCTAATTTTTTTTTTGTTGTTGTTGTTGTTGTTTTTTTTTTTTTTTTTTTTTTTGAGATGGAGTCTCGCTCTGTCTAGCAGGCTGGAATGCAGTGGCCGATCTCTGCTCACTGCAAGCTCCGCCTCCTGGGTTCACGCCATTCTCCTGCCTCAGCCTCCCGAGTAGCTGGGACTACAGGCGCCCGCCACCACGCCTGGCTAATTTTTTGTATTTTTAGTAGAGACGGGGTTTCACCTCCTCAGCCAGGATGGTCTTGATCTCCTGACCTCATGATCTGCTCGCCTTGGCCTCCCAAAGTGCTGGGATTACAGGTGTGAGCCACCGCGCCCGGCCAGATTCACCTCTACTTCTTGCATAAGATCCAAGAACCCTCTCTTGGGGTCTGGATCAGGACCCCTTTCCAGTAACACTACCTCCGTTTGGCCAGTGGTGTTTAAAAATAAGAACAATTGATGTGCTCAAGGTGATGGATATCCTTAATACCTTGACTTGCTCATGACACATTTGTTGTGTGTATCAAAATATCTCATGTACCCCATAACTACAAATATTATGTATAAAAAAATTTAAAAATTAAAAAGGAACAATTAACTGTACGAGTACTTTACAGCATGCAAATTGTCTCTACAACAATCCTGAGTGGTGGGCATTGGTCTGATCACCTTTCTTTTGTGGCTGGATAGGCTAAGGTTAAGGAGCTGCAAGTGCGGCCCAGGCTGCAGAGCTGGTAACAAAAGAGAATTTAGGTACCCCGACTCACGGCGCTCTTTCCATCACACTGCCTACTCGTACTCCTGGTCTCACAGCCAAGAGCAGCTGGCACCTGAAGGCCCAGTGAGAAAGGAAATTAAATCTTGGGACCCCAAACTCATTAAGCCAAAGGGAGAAGTCCAGCTAGGAACTGGGTCACACAAACCTGCCTCTCCGTTTTTGGTTCCTGAACGAGATGAAAAGTTACATGCCTCCCCCATATTTTGCCCACAAGGAAATTCCTAGTGAGCTGCAAGATCTTCACTCTAGGGGGTTTCTGTTAATATTTCACCACGGCAATGTAAATTGATAGCATATCTTTATAAGTGCAGTCACCCCCACTGCCAATTTCATCTATGTCACCCCCTCTGCCCCATTTCATCTATGTTATCTTATGTGAAAGGCAGGCTCCCTGCATTTTTCCTCTGCCCCACTTGTCTATGTCATCTTATGTAAAAAAAAAAAATGCAGATTCACTGAGCCAGACAAAGGCAGGCATGAATATTTTTCCCTACCCTCCTCTTAAATGAAAATTGTGTATTTCTCAATATTCTGCCCTTTCCCCTTTAAATTTGGAGCCCTTAAAATTGTCTTCAGAGGCTGGGCATGGTGGCTCATGCCTGGAATCCCAGCACTATGGGAGGCCAAGGCAGGTGGATCACCTGAGGTCAGGAGTTTGAGATCAACCTGGCCAACATGGCGAAACCCCATCTCTACTAAAAATATAAAAATTAGTTGGGTGTGCTGGCATGCACCTATAATCCCAGCTACTTGGGAGGCTGAGGAAGAGAGAATCTCTTGAACCCAGGAAGCAGAGGTTGCAGTGAGCCAAGATTGTGCCACTGCACCCCAGTCTTGGTGACAGAGCAAGACTTAAACAAACAACAATAAAAAACAAAACAAATAAACAAAAAAACATGTTTGGAGAAAGGCACAGACCTGTCTCCAGGAGTGCATCCTTAAGTTTGGCAAATAAACCTCTTAAAATAATTGAGACTTGTCATTTTTCTCGATTGACACTGGTGAAGGCAGAACTAGGGTCAAGGGTTAAACGCTAGCTGAGAATCAGTCTGCTACTTTGAGTAACAGGAGACAGATGCCAACATTTATTTTAAAGGGCATCATCATCATCTCTACTTATATTTCCATTCTCATTCTGCACAAACATAAAATAGTTGACTGGATTTTAAGTAGAGTTGAAACACAGTGGCAAGTTAAAGATATGAGCAACAATTTATATACAAGGTGTGCAGCTGGAAGGATGCTGGTTTATTTATTCATTTATTCATATTCATTCATTCAATTATTCACTTAACAAATATCGACAAGTTGCCTTTTGTGCCAGCCGCTGCCTTGGGCATTAGGATTTCGCAGTGAGTAACGCCAAATCCAGTCCCAGTCTCAACTAATACAGTGTCCAGTTTAGTGGAGCAGAAAGGACATTTATCAAAGAATTGCACACATGTGTAATTTCCATCTGAGATCATTGTTTTCAGGGGAAGGACAACAGTTCAGGGAAGGCTTCCTGAGGAAGTGACATTTGACTTGAGTGTCTAAGTGGGAAATGAACTCCTGGGAAAATGGCCAGGGCACAGAGAGACTCTGAGGCAGAAGGGATGCATCAGGTGAATGACCTGAAAATATGGCTTCCGATTTACATATTAGTAAATTCAAAGTGACATATTAAAAAACATGCAGAGGGAGGGAAGAAATAATGTGAGGTTCTAAACACAGGAGAAATTGACTCCAACTAATTCATACTCCATTCCTTATATCCTATTTTTTAAAAAAAGCCTGACTTTTTAATGATCACCATTCTAACTGGCAACAGATGGTATCTCAGTGTGGTATTGAATGGCATTTCTCTAATGATCTGTGATGCTGAGCTTTTTTTCATACGTTTGTTGGCTGCATAAATGTCTTCTTTTGAGAAGTGTCTGTTCATATCCTTCATGCACTTTTTGATGGGGTTGTTTGTTTTTTCCTTGTAAATTTATTTAAGTTCCTTATAGATTCTGGATATTATGCTGGAGAGGATGTGGAGAAATAGGAATGCTTTTACACTGTTGGTGGGAGTGTAAATTAGTTCAACCATTGTGGAAGACAGTGTGGCGATTCCTCAAGGATCTAGAACCAGAAATACCATTTGACCCAGCAATCCCTTTACTGGGTACATACCCAAAGGATTATAAATCATTCTACTATAAAGACACATGCACACGTATGTTATTGCAGCACTATTCACAGTAGCAAAGACTTGGAACCAACCCAAAAGCCTATCGATGATAGACTGGATAAAGAAAATGTGATGCATATACACCATGGAATACTATGCAGCCATAAAAAAGGATGAGTTCATGTCCTTTGCAGGGACATGGATGAAGCTGGAAGTCATCATTCCTAGCAAACTAACACAGGAACAGAAAACCAAACACCACATGTTCTCACTCAAAAGTGGGAGTTGAACAATGAGAACACATGGACACAGAGACAGGAACATCACATACCAGGTCCTGTTGAGGGGTGGGAGGCTAGGGAAGGGATAGCATTAGGAGAAATACTTAATGTAGATGACGGGTTGATGGGTGCAGCAAATCACCATGGCACGGGCATGCCTATGTAATAAACCTGCATGTTCTGCACATGTATCCCAGAACTTAAAGTATATTAAGAAAAAAAAAAAAGCCATGGCCAAGAGGACTCTATGGCACAATTGATAGCGCATTGGACTTCTAGCCCCGCCCCCCCCAAAAAAAGCCATGGCTAAGCAGCAAATTTCTAATAACTGTATCTTTATAAGCAAGATCAAGTATAAATAATATCCTATCATATACACTGGGTTTCAGAAAGAACCCAGTCTCTGATTGTTTGGAAGGAAGTTAGTTCAAACTCAAACTGACAAATGATTTGTGGCATAGAAAATCTAATAGCCATATAGTTAGATCTCTTGTATCTGGCGAGGGAAATTTGCTGTATTTACTACCTATGAGTGGGATATGATTTAAACCTGCTTTGGGACAGAATCTGGATTCTGAAGGCTATATTATTTGTGAAATAATAAGGATTTATTACTTGTGAAAGGCTTTATCTGAGAACCTGATTCAAGCATGGGGAGGGATGGAGTTCAGGTGTGTGAGGGAGTCCTGGCTTCACATTTAAGGTCATTGACATAGCTGTGTTGATAAGGTCCACTTTTTCAATAGGGTTGCCTCTTCAAAGGGGAGTCAGAAATAAGGCAGATGGAGGTACTCAGAGGTTTTCACAACACACTAAGCAAAACAGAAATATTTGTTTAAGAGAGATGACAGTTCCTACATTTTCATATCTTAATCTAAAGCTGGAAAAAAGTCAGATATTATGTTATCGGACTTGAAAATGACTATAGCTAATCTTTGTTTTGGTCTTTTCATAAATGCAGCTGTGAGTGTAGACAACAGTCATTCTCAACCTGGATCTGTGAATTTCTGAAAATAGTAATTCCCTCTTGGAAAGACATCCCACAAACAGGAGATTAGTGTATTTCAAGTGACTGGGCAGAAGCAGGTCGGTATTTCAGGTTCATTCAGTGATACAGATAGCAATTGTAGCACTCTTATCACGCCAAGGTCACTATAGCTTTAAATCAATCATGGTGAGGATATTTATACCACGGAAATTGGTAAGTGGTACAAATTTGGGCTTTTTTTTTTTTCTCCCTGAGGAGCTGGTTGTTAACCATTTTTTAACACACCTCTGAATATAAAGGCCTATTTCAAGGTTAACGATATATAGACAGTGGGATCTCTTGAGACGTGTGCACAGCAGCTCCCAGGCTGTCTTATGAAGGATGGGAGGCTGGACAGTCACTGCTGGTCCTCATTCTTTAGGCTTTTAATCTCCAGACACCTCCAGCTGCCCTGGCCTTGCTGCTACATCACGTGGTTCATCTCATTATCCTCCCCTGGGATACTTTAATGACTTTTGATTTCATGTTTCTTTTTCATTATTACTCATTCTGCTCATTGCTAAGGAATGAGGTCCTTAAAGCACCACTTTGGAATACAGAGCATATATCTTTTTCCATTACTTTCCTAATAACTAATTACTAAACATGCTATTCAAGGCTCTTTGTTACCTGTCCCCAGTCCACCTTTCATTTTTACCTCTCTCCATGTATGCTTCCATCATTTTGGACCAATTCACTTCCAAAATTGCCTCTTTGAAAAAACTAGGAAGCATTTCCTTTAACTTATATATAGAATTTCCTTTTTAGCGTGATCAAAAAAAATAAAGAAGGTATGGTTAAAAAATTCTGCAGTACATACTAACAAAGACAAACTAGGCAACATTTTCATTACATAAAACTGAAACGGTCAACATTAATTATTTTATGCCAAATTCCTTTTATTTTTATTTATTTTTTTGAGATGAATTCTTGCTCTGTCACCCAGGCTGGAGCGCAGCAGCGCACAATCTCAGCTCACTGCAACCTCCGCCTCTCAGGTTCAAGCAAGTTCCCAAGTAGCTGGGATGACAGGTGTGCACCTCCACACCTGGCTAATTTTTGTATTTTTAGTAGAGACAGGGTTTTACCATGTTGGCCAGAGGGGTCTTGAGCTCCTGATCTGAGGTGATCTGCCCACCTCAGCCTTCCAAAGTGCTGAGATTACAGGCACGAGCCACCATGCCCAGCCACCAAATTCCTTTTAAATTCTACCTATATTACATAGTCCTAGAAATCTGTGGATCCCTTTTTCCCCCCTCACTCATATATCACTAAGTCAAATCATTAATTCCCAATGTTGTATCCCTTGATAATACAAAGGCTTGTCAAAAGTAGGAAATTATCTGGGTCAGATGATGACCAAAAGACATTGAATACATATGGCCTTCAGCAGTTTTCTCATCTAGTCCTTCTGTTCCCTGATTCAATGCTCCCTGTTCTGCGAAGTCTTGCTTTTTATGACTGTGGCAAGAACACACTTGACACATGTAATCTCAGGGTCTTTGCTCATGCTGTGTTCCCCTTCTGAGATGCTTTCTCCCTACAACCACTCACAGTCATACCTATCTCAGGATCCTACTTATCTCCCTTAGGAAACTTTCTCTTATCACCTTAGCAAGAAACACTCTCTCTTTTTAACTGTTTCATTATTTTGTACCCTCTTAAAGCTCTTCTCATCTGCTGCTTATATTACAGTTCATTGTTGGATGTTTTATCTCCACAATTACATTGCTCCTTAAAGGCATGCGTTATGCCCATATAGTAACAATATGTCATTTATAACTAATATTTAGTGGCTGCTACTAGATGCTATTCACACCATTAACTGATTTATACATATTATCTAGCTGAACCTCCAAAACCCGACTTTAAAGGAAAAAGCTATTATTAGGTATTATTATACGTGTTTTACCACTGAGAAAACTGAGACTCCAGAAAGTTGATTAACTTGGTAAGGTTACACATCCAGCCAGTGTTAGAGCTAGAATTTGATTTAATTCGGGCCCGTGAGAGCAGGATCTTTGTTTAATTCAGTGCTGTATCCTCAACATCTAGCATAGTGCCAGGCACATGGAAGTCACTCAACACATACTTGCTGGGTATATGGATAACAATCTCTTGAATATCATATAATCAGCACATATTCTACCATCAGCATCATCAGTCACAGATTGGAAGAGAGTAAGGAAATATAACTAAATGCAACATGGGATCCCAGATTGAATCATGAGACTAGAAATAAGAACTGTAGAGGGACAAATGGTGAAATTCGATAGAATTTCGAATAGGTCCATTGATTCATTAATAGCTCATTGTACTATGTTTACATAAGATGTTTATCATGAGGGGGAGCTGGGGGAAGAGTTTATAAGGGTCTACTATTTTTTTGCAACTTTTCTGTGAGACCAAAAGTATTTCCAAGAAAACATTGAGAAAAAAGTCTTGTATAATTTCACTAAATATTTTTTCTTTTAAATTTTTTCTTTCTTTCTTTCTTTCTTTTTTTTGGAGATGGAGTTTTGCTCTGTCACCAGGCTGGACTGCAGTGGTGCAATCTCGGTTCACTGTAACCTCCGCTTCCCAGGTTCAAGAGATTCTCCTGCCTCAGTCTCCTGAGTAGCTGGGACTACAGGCACGCGCTACCATGCCCAGCTAATTTTTGTATTTTTAGTAGAGACAGGGTTTCACCATGTTGGCCAGGATGGTCTTGATCTCTTGACTTCATGATCTGCCCGCCTCAACCTCCAAAAGTGCTGGGATTATAGGCGTAAGCCACTGCGCCCGGCCTTCACTGAATCTTTTTAAAGATAGATCCTTAATAATCTACCCAATATTACAGAGCACTGTGTAAAGGCAGGAAATCTAGATCTGGGATGATAGTATCAGAGAAGTGTAGAATTAAAAAGACCCTGGGAGGAGTAATCCATGCACCTTTGTCACTTCTTGATGAGGAAGGCAAGACCCAGAGAGGTGGAATTACTAAAATCACACGTGGGAGAACTGGTTCTAGAACTCAGGCCTTTTCACTTTCCACTCATTTTCATTTCTACTTGACAACACTCCTCAATTGAAGTCCAAGAGCTCTCCCAGTTGAATTACTTCAATTTGATCTACATGCATGAGATATTTTTACCCAAAATTTAATATTCTAATTTCTAATGTGTTTATCATGAAACTATGAATATCTTAGTCAATAAGAACATAATGCTTGGCTTTTCACACAAAACTTGAGTAGCAGTTTGAGAAGTAAAAATAAACTTTGACTATAATGTTTGAACCTAGTTCAACTGAACTTCAAATTAACAATTTCAAGGAGCTTAAAGTTTAATTGAAATGCAGTATTCCCTTTGGATAAAGCCTCCTTCCATGCGCAGGTTCTGTGTTACTTGTTTGCTTATACAACACACACACACACACACACACACACACACACACACACACACACACAGAGCACTCATTGAAAAGATAATGGGTTATTTTATTTCATTGAGTGTAATTGTCTGAAATGGCTTCATGATATAATTATATAGTAGGGGCCCGGATGAGACAATGATAATCTTGGCCTTCTGCCCATGTTTTCCTCCAGTTTTTCTTGCCTGTAGGATTTCTGCCCTTCAACAAAATCTGTACCGCCCCTCCTCCACCTTCCAATGCCTGAGCTATGCGTTTAACAGATGGTGTTGTTATACAATCACGTTTAATGGGATTAGAGGAGATCACTGGATTTCAGGATTCCTGACTATCACGGCTGTTTCTCCTCTAAAATGCTTTCACTCAATTAATGTATGCAAGACACTCCTCTGGTCAATCCTACTTTCCCAATGAACCCCAACATACAGACCTGAACACATCTACATTTTGAATCCGAAAATGAATTTTGATGCTAGAAATGAAAATACTTACGACTCTATGTAGTGTGTGTGCCAGTGACAATATTTGTTGTAAAAAGCCTAAAAATGTATTGGGTGGTTGAGGTGGATGTTAGGAAAATTATTCCACACATTATTTCTGCAATCAAATCTGTATATTATATAACAAAATCCCCCAATCTGTCCATGAGACTATCCTTTTCTTGGGTACACTGCATTCAAATCTGAGTCATCTTTTACACCCACCTCTTCCTTACCTCTTGCCACCTCCTCTCCCTTCCATCACTGCTAGTTGTTATCAAGCCTTGTCTATTTTTCATTTATACTGTTGTGTTAGTTCCTTCCTCTCAATTTCCACTGTCATCACCATACTTCAGGCCAAATTTAGATGAATTTAAATATTTTTAAATGGCTAAGGGGCAGCGAGGGAGCAGCGTGTTCATTTTCTGGTAACCAGTAAGGCACAATAGTGAAAAATGAAAGAGGTCGGCCACGGTGGCTCACACCTGTAATCCCAGCACTTTGGAAGGTCAAGGCAGGTGGATCACTTGAGGTCAGCAGTTCGAGATCAGCCTGGCCAATATGGTGAAACCCCATCTCTATGAAAAATACAAAAATTAGCTGGGCGTGGTAGCACACGCCCATAATCCCAGCTACTTGGGAGTCTGAGGCAGGAGAATCCCTTGAACCTGGGAGGCGGAGTTTGCAGTGATCCGAGATTGTGACACTGCACTCCAGCCTGGGCGATAGAGTGAGACTCTGTCTCTAAATCAGATTTTAAACAGAGGCTGTCCCTCTCCACCATCCTAGAATGCAGTTTTTCAAAATCTTATGTGGCTCCACATGACTGTCAGATGAAGTAGCTCATATTCTGTTCATGATCAGCAAATTGGTTTCCTTTTCTGTTCTGAGCCATTTGACAGCATTTTGTAAAAATCCTCTCCCACCCTAGAAAGTTCAGGCACACAAAACCCAGTGAAGTAGGTTTTATCAGCCCCATCATACCAGATAAAGAAATAAAAGCTGAAAGTAAATCACTGTTCAATTGTTACACTAATCAGTATTCAATGGGAATCTGAACTCAGGTAATCTGATTTTCCTTCCCCTGTTCTCACAGACTCTTTAACTTTTTTTTTTTTTTTTTGAGACAGGGTCTCACTCCTGTTGCCCAGGCTGGAATGCAGTGGTGAGATCTTAGCTCACTATAGCCTAGACTTCCCAGGCTCAGATGATTCTCCCACCTCAGCCTCCCAAGCAGCTGGGACTGCAGGCATACTCCAGCATGCCTGGCCAATTTTTTGTATTTTTAGTAGAGAAAGAGGTTTGACACATTTCCTAGGCTGGTTTCAAACTCCTGCCCTGGCCTGCCAAAGTATTGGGATTACAGGCATGAGCTACCATGCCCATCGGCTAACTTTAAAATAGTTTTTTTTTTTAATTGGTTTGATGTTTTCCAAAAAGAAGTGAGGTGTCATCCAATCCTACTCTATAAACTGTGTACATACATATATAGTACATATAAAAAATACATACATGGATGTTTGAGTATATGTATCTGTGAATGAGAGAGATCCCACAATAATATTCTACAATATGCACTGTATTTACCTTCTATGCAGTGGCTGGCATGCTTTGGGCTCTTAATTATTAGCACTAATAATTAGTATAATTGCAAAAACATTACCAACATAACAGACTCTATGCCTGCACTTTGCTAACATTCCTTCCTTCAAAGACAAGAAAACTAGTCCTGATTATATACAGAACATCTGTAGCATGCAGAACAGATCGTTTGACAACGAATAAATATAAACCAAACCACCTTTTATATGTCTGTGTTTTCGGTTATTTGAGGTGCCGTGTTAATTTATTTTGAGTCAGTTTGGAAGATGAAACGCTATAATGCACAAAAAGTACACATAAAACATCACAATCAGCCCTCCTCTTTCTGTGAAAGGCAGCCAGGTTGTGTTAAGAATACGTAAGAGTGTTTGCTACTATCTATGATTGGGGCAATGTGTATGCCCTGCCATTATTAAAGGTAGATTTCTTAATAGGCTGCACAGAAAAGGGTTTACATCAGACAGTGAAAACCAGGGGAAGCCAACACTGCCCACACTTTTAGACAGAGCTGCTAAGCATTTTGTCACCTGAAATGAGGAGAAAGTGTTTATCTCAAGAATGGGAAAACCAACCCTATCATAACCCCATCAGAAAGCATTGCTGTTGATAAGTGTGGCTTCTCAGGGGTGTTCCATTCCCTAATCATGCCAAGTAGTTTGACTTGTTTCCACTTAGCATTTTAAATGTTTGTTTTTGCATTTGTTTTCTCATAAATTCTGCAGGTAACCAGGTAAAGTGACAAATTTTGGAATTTTGTTTCTGATCTACTTAGAATGGAGAATTTGAAACAGGGCAGCTGAACGCTTGTATGTCTGTGAGTAAATTTTAAAAGGATCCTGGGCACAGTGGCTCATGTCTGTAATCCCAACTTCTTGGGAGCCTGAGGCGGGAGGATCGCTTGAGGCCAGGAGTTTGAAACCAGCCAGGGCAACATAGTGAGACCCTGTCTTTACAAAAAAAAATCAAAAAATTAGCCAGGTATGGTGGCATGCTCCTGTGGTCCCAGCCACTTAGGAGGCTGAGGTAAGAGGATCGCTAGAGCCCAGGAGTTTGAGGCTGCAGTGAGCTATGATTTGTGCCACTGCACTCCAGCCTGGGTGACAGCACAAGTTCCTATCTCTTAAAAAAAAAAATGTTGCCCCTGCCCCTTCCTGAGTGGGGTGTGCCCAAGCATAACCATGGCAGGAACCACACAGAGGCAATGTTGGAGAGAAGAGCGGCTGGTGGGTTTGACACCCTTGTAAAGAATAAATGAAATGCTAGGGCTTAGCAAACCGGTTCTTGGCAAAAGAGAAAAGGCACATCTGACTCCTGTAGACCTGGAAGTGAGCCGCCAAGATTTTAGGGTGGTTTTGCTCAAAGTGGGGTGCTGCGTAAAGGCACAGATCCCTCAGCCCCATCTCAGAGTCAGTCATCACAGTATCTGAAGGGGTGCTGTGCATTCAGCTTTATTAACAAGCCCTACAGATAACATGCATGCACACTGAGTCTCAGAGCCTCAGTGGAAAAGCTCAGCACTCTACAACTCATTGCATGGTGTGCTGTGAAGGCCAGCAGTAAGGGCCGCACCTTAAGTGAGGAGTCTCGCCCCACCTGCTTGATCTCTGCATCAGGATCTGCAATTGATAAACACACCCAGGTGATCTGTTTGCACAGTCAGCAGGGAAACACTGCTCTAGAGGACTCATTCCCAAAGTACTGCACACCAGAATCACCAGGGTCACTTAAACATGTCACTATAGTCTGTGCTCCAGCCCGGAGTGGCTAATTTAATCGGTTTGGAGGGTGGCCTGAGCATTCGGATTTTTTTAAAGCTTTCCACGTGATTTTAATATGCAGCCAAGGTTGCGAACCCCTGTTTATAAAGGATGATGAGATAGATTTCAGATGGAGGAAGTCAATTTGTTGAATAGATTGTGAAGCTCAGAAGGCACAGTAATCTGTGTTGTAGCAAACCCTTATCAACTCCAGGGGGGATGGCGGCATGTTCAAGAGTCTGAAAAACAGAGCCAGCCAATGAGACATGAGGTTTCACTGAGGGCCCACGTACAGGGCAGAGAGTCCGGGGGTAGAGGGCTGGGCAAGAGAACTGCAACCGCTTGCAAAAGGCATGCAGTTTATAAAGCATCTTCACTTAGTACTCTCCCGCTGACAACCTCCACCTGGCAACCTTCATTTAGTCCAAAAACAAAGGGCCTCAATCCCCTCTAGGGCCCGTGTTCCACGGGACCGACCTGGGTGTCAGGTCTTCCTCATAGACAAGGAATGGATCTCTGGGCTGGCCACTCCCAGATTCCATAGCTCAGATTTCCCAGCCACATTGGGGTGTGTGTGCCACCCAGGGTCATTTTGGGGTATGCTGATATTATCGCTCTCAGGTGTATTTACTTCATAATTTGTAAGGCAAAGTGCTTTTGATTTGAAAAAGCAGGACCCCAGAGTGAAAGAAATTGTTTATTTTTTTAAGTTCCAAAAGCACTGGTTTGGAAAAATCACAAAACAAGTCACGGAGGCCTAGAACATAGCATTTATCGACTGAACTATAGGGTTTAGAAAGCATGCCATCCAACTACCTTTAGGGAAAAGAGGGCTTTTGTTACTTCCCAGGCAAAACATCACAAGACTGCAGCTCAATCAGGGGCTGGAGCAATGAGATGGCTGGGTGGAAATTGGCAACAGCTAAGGAAAATCTAGGTAGATAAGCCTGAGGGCAATCACAGAAACCTGAATACCCAACCTGTGCGTGTCTGAGTCCTAACAGTGGCTCAGAAGCATTTGCTAAAAGGGGACTGAAAGAGGCTAACAGAGGACGAAGAGGGCCCAGGACACAGGGAAATTTTGAGCAGAGGTCACTACACAGACAATGGAACAAGCCACAGAAGCTTGAGCAATGCCCCAAAGACCACAAGGGACTGATCAACCCTTTAGTCTGAAGCCAATAATAGCAGATGATGGATGTGAGCCAGATATCTCTTCCCAATCGCTGGACAACAGGTAAACCCCTTTCTATTTCATTCCTTGGGAGGGTGGCTACACAGGGTGGAGAAAAAGTCTTTTTTTTGAGATGGAGTCTCGCCCTGTTGCCCAGGCTGGAGTGCAGTGGCGCGATATCAGCTCACTGCAACCTCCGCCTCCTAGGTTCAAGCAGTTCTCCTGCCTCAGCTGCCTGCGTAGCTGGGACTACAGGTGCATGCCACCACGGCTAGCTAAGGGGTCTTGAATCTGAATAAATACTTACCTAAATAAGACTAAATCTAAATGTAGAAGTGATTGCAAGATCATCATTTTCTACCATGGTGGAAATGGAGGCTTTGAAAGCTAAATGGAATTCATTTCTAGAAAGATGAAGAAAGTTACATGTCTGATTCCTGAATTTTGCCTGCAGCTTTCAATCAACTGTAATAAGAGAATCTAGTCGCCTGCCTCTAAGGCAGTTTCTTCTCTGTAGGTCCTGGAATCTTGCTATGAAGTTAAAAAAGCTTCTTTGAATGGCATTCTTTTTGCTAGAGGATGAGGATCAGGGAAAAATGTTATAGAATCATGAATCACAAGATATCCATATTCCTATTTGAGAGACAGAATTGGGGCCAGAACCCAGGTCTACTAAGATGCATGGATGAACTCTGAAAGCCTCAAGACTCTTCAACCAAGCAGCATTGACAGGCCTGCCTTAGTAAAGAACATTTACTTCAGAGACAAGACGCACTGCACTGACATGTCTGATTATTATAATTTGCATCAGACTCAGCAAAGTTGTTGACTAGCACATGGCCTCAAGTGAATATTTCTGATTAAGGGAAGAAGAAGACATAATTAAGAGGTAATCGGCTGGGTGTGGTGGCTCACACCTGTAATCCCAGCACTTTGGGAGGCTGAGGTGGGCAGATCATGAGGTCAAGAGATTGAGACCATCTTGGCCAACATGGTAAAACCCCATCTCTACTAAAACTACAAAAATGAGCTGAGCGTGGTGGCACACACCTGTAGTCCCAGCTACTTGGGAGGCTGAGGCAGGAGGACTGCTTGAACCCAGGAGGTGGAGGTTGCAGTGGGCCGAGATCGTGCCACTGCACTTCAGCCTGAGGGCAGAGTAAGACTCCGTCTCAGAAAAAAAAAAGGAAAAGAAAAAAAGAGATAATCAATTACTAACATTGCACAGACTTTAGCTTCCTTTTCCCTTCCTGCTGCTTTTAAATTTTTTCTCCCTGAAGGGAGTATTCCTGGGGAGAAAAGTTGACTCATGCCTCTGTCCTTCCTGCCTCTCATTTGGGACGTATTTAGCCTTGGAAGGAAGTCGAAGGACTGGCTGTGTGATGGATACATCCTCTATTTCCTTTGCCTCATCGAAGGCACAGCCTTTCTGTCAACTTTCCTGGTACTAAGGGTGGGAAGGAGACCTATGACTACCATAATAAATAGCAGTAACTTTCTAATTGTTTACCTAAAATGCAACCCAGGAGTTGAATTTCATTAATCACCCTGACATTTTTGGGGTAGAAATTACATAAGGGACCTAGATTTTTGTATTATTTTAAATTTGGATATGTTATGTATACAAACCTCTCCCCAGTAATAACAACTAACCACCATTGATTAGCATAATGTAACCTAAGAAAATAAATTTAACTAGATGTTCTTGAAATTGCCATAGGTAGGAAGCATTAGTATACGATATAATACCAAATCCACTTTGAGCCCACTATGACGTCTCCCTTAGTGTCATAAAAGGTTTATGGCAAATTCATAAGAATATGTTGCGGTATCCTTTTTGTCTAACCCCGGAGGAGAGAAGAAAGCCAAAGGCCTGAAATTAATGATGTATATTTAGGCAGTCAGCTTACTGGATGCTGCCCCAAACCAAAAAATAGCTCTACATGTGGAAAATTCCCAATCAGGGGAGGGGCTAGTGGAAAGAGACAAGGTTTTTATAAATAGTTGAAGTTGTCATTTAACTATTAATGACTTCTAAGTATTTATTGAAACCATCTTAAACATAAAAGTGAAAATCAAACCCTAAAACCAAGAAGTCTGATGTTCTCTGCTAAAAAACCTGGACAGTGAAATAATCTTTTAAGACAAATCAATGTCTTCATATAGCATGCACAAAACATAAATTACCTGTGCCTCATGGCTTTCCATGTGCCTTCAATGTGAATTAGGTAAATCAAGAATTGTTATGGTTCCTATCATGAACCAGTTCTTTTTTTCTCCACTTTAAAATGTTCAGTCTATCTTTGGAAAACTACAAAATATGGCTGGAAGAGATACATATATTTTTTGAGACAGTCTCACTCTGTCGCCCAGGTTAGAGCTCAGTGGCTCGATCTTGGCTCAGTGCAGCCTCCGCCTCCCGGGTTCAAGTGATTCTTGTGCCTCAGCCTCTAGAGTAACTGGGACTATGGGCATGCATCACCATGCCCAGCTAATTTTTGTATTATTAGTAGAGATGGGGTTTTACCATATTGACCAGGCTGGTCTCGAACTCCTGACCTCAACTGATCCACCCACCTCGGCCTCCTAAATACTGATGAGATTACAGGCATGAGCCACCATGACGGGCCAAGCTGGAAAATATTTATGCTTTAAAAACATGAGCTTCATGACAGAAATGTTGAGGTTCATGCTATAATAGGAGTTATGAGCTCAAAAGGGTTAAAATAATTTGCTCCAGAAAGGATGCAAGCTGTCTATGTCAGTGCAAGCCACGGTATTGAGGAGTTTCAAATGAAAACTTGGGTTGTGAAGTGGACAAGTTTTATGTACAATGCAGATTGTTAAGCCATTTTGCCTTTCTATCATTGTCTCTTGACAGGAGAAGGAAGCGTGTGTTTGTCTTTCTTCAAATTCTCATGAAAGTCGCTCTGGAATCGTACATTTAAAAAGCCTGTGGCATGCTTAAGCTTCAGCCTCGTCTGTAGAAGAAAACTGCCTTTGCATGATGCATTTTCCAGAAAATGGACTCTTTTCAGGACGTAGACTCTCACGTGGGAAAAGAAAGACAACCTTACCTGGGTAATCATTCTTGTCTATGTCTGAATCTCCTCTTAAAGTAAAGCCAAATCCGGAAGGGACAGCATGTGAGGCCCACACTCCCTGCAGAACTTGGGAAGGCTTGGTGTTTAAGCCATCTTTGTTCCCATTATAAATGAGCACTTTGCCTCTTTGATCCTTGCCTGCAAAAGGCACTCCGATGGCAATGTCTAAAAACAGACATAGAACATGTTTTATGTGTATATGTATTTCATTCTTCATTTGTTCATTTTAGAGACAGGACCTTACTCTGTCACCCAAGCTGGAGTGCAGTGGTGGGATCATGGCTCACTGCAGCCCCAAACTCCTGGACTCAAGTGATCCTCCTGCCTCAACTTCTCTAGGAGCTGGGACTACAGGTGCACACCACCATGTCAGGCTAATATATATATATATAATTTTTTTTTTTTTTTTTTTTTTGAGCAATGGGTCCTTGCTTTGTTGCCCAGGATGGTCTGGAATTCCTGGCCTCGAGTGATCACCCCACCTCAGCCTCCCACAGTGTTGGGATTAAAGGCATGAGCCACTGTGCTTGGCCATAGAGACGTTTCTTTTTTAAGTACAGAGGAATGGTTCAGAAATAGTTTAGTATACTCAAAAAGCAGTATGAAAACTCTAAAGGGCTTATAATGTTTTCCATGAAAATTCTGTAGTACTGCTGCAATGACAAATTATTTGTTGCCTTTTATCCATCCAACAAATATTTATTAAGAGCCTCCAGGGCCTGGCGCAGTGGCTCACACCTGTAATCCCAGCACTTTGGGAGGCCGAGGTGGGTGGATCATGAGGTCAGGAGATGGAGACCATCCTGGCTAACACAGTAAAACCCCGTCTCTACTAAAAATACAAAAAATTAGCCTGGCGTAGTGGCGAGCGCCTGTAATCCCAGCTACTCGGGAGGCTGAGGCAGAGAATTGCTTGAACCTGGGAGGTGGAGGTTGCAGTGAGCAGTGAGTTGAGATCGCACCACTGCACTCTAGCCTGGGTGACAGACTCTGTCTCAAAAAAAGAAAAAAAAAAGATCTAAAAACTCAGATTTTTGTAGAAAATAAAGATATTGTCCTGTGTCAGGCGAAAAGGAACACTTTCGACACTTGCTTAACTTTCTCTAAGTCAGTGCCTTGACTCCCATCCCCTTGTTTACTCTCAGTGAATTTCACATTATTTTACCTACTTTGTATACTCAAGGACACCAAAGCTCAGAGGAGCTAGGACCTCCCTTTATGTCATTTAGAATGCTTCTTTTATCTTTTAAAAATACTATTAAAGGTTTGAGAGAAAAGACAAATAGAAGAAAATATGATTTTAAAAGACAGCTCCATAGATAATTTAGCACTATTTATTTTACTTGAGTGATCAGGAATAGAGCAGCTTTACAGAGTAGCAAGTCACTTAAAGGTAAGCTTGACTTTTAAAAAATTTCCCTGGAACCATAAGCTTTTTACATGTACTTTGTTTTATGATACTTTAAAATTTACTAACCATATGTTGCTGAGAACTTTTTTCAAAGAATGTGTAAGAGAACAGAAACATTTGCCAAATATACTAATGAATACTAATCTGATGTGAATACTTCCAAGGCTACTTTGTTAAAGCAAGTTCCTGTTACTTCCTTGAGTTCAATCAAGAAATTCACTATACTCGGTTCTTAACTAAAGAACCTGAAGTGCATTTAAGAAAATGCATACATTTTCAGGTCCTGAAAATGTATGCAAACTTTTGTGTGAAGGTATGTGTTTTTCTGAGGAGAGGGTACTTGGAGGGGTTTCATAAATTCTAACCTAAAGAACTACAAGCCTAAACTACGAGTTTAACACTACTTTGTTGCAAATATTGAAACTAAGGTGAAGCTTACCTGCCAATTAAAATCCTGCATAACCTATACATAACCCATGTAGGCTGATCAGAAGTCAGGATACTTGCTAATATATCAACATGTATTTATTTGTCTTGACATATAGAAGGTTTCCTAGTTATCTTTAAGTCACCAAATCCAAACATCAATTTTAAAAATAATTGCTGCCTCTACTGAGAGCTATTACAGGATAGCCAACATCAAATGTGAGAAAATTGCTTGGACGTCAGAGCAATGACGATTTTTGTATTAACTTTGGCTTTAAAGTTTTAATTCTTAAAACTGAATAAGAAATATTTCTGCAAGTAAACAGCACTTATAAGTAGAGAAGTTTAAAGTTGAACATTTGAGATGTTATTTTGAAGTTTGCAGAAACCTAAATGTACTTATTTTTATTGTAACCTGGAGTGCCTGTGGCCTTCCAATGTCTCTTAAAATTCATTTAGAGGTTTTCAAAATGTAGTAACACCCTCAAACCATTACCTGGAGCTCTGAAGACTGAGCTCTGAGGTAGTATGGTTTTGACATTGCTTAATGAGGTTTTTCTGATGTTTCTGATAACCGAATGTGTTTTCTACAAGGAGATCAATTATACTAAATTTAGGATTGAAACAAATTATGTTACAGATTTTTCTCTGTGTTGCATTGTAATCTTGTGAGATTTGAAATAAAAATTTTCAGAAAGGTGAGAAGGGAAATTTCCATGTAATATTTATATTAGTCAAAATGTATAAATGTAAAGCTGCCTTGAGATTTGTGATAGTTTATTAAAAATCAGTAATAATAACTGCACCCACACACACCATACTGAATACTTTAAAACAGGCATGGTCTCCTTTATGCAGTGGTGACGACACATAAATGACTTCCACGCTTTGGTTTAAATTACCATTGTATCCATCTTGGTTCAGGTCTCCTAAGTGTGCCATAGCACTACCGAATCTCCCAAACGTCTCGGTGCCAGTGAGGATCTGGGGGTCTCTGAAGAGGAGAGAGCTCACTTGCAAATACAGGTAGATTTGCCCTACTTCTCTGGGGTTGCTCTCAAATTCACGTTCCATGAAGAGAGGTGCCCCAACCAGGACATCATCCAGTCTGTAAGGAACAAAGAAAGCAGCTCAGCACGCTAGCAGAGAGTAGAGTCACTTTGGGTTATTTGTAATCAACTAGACTAGTAAATTTCCACTGGTATTTTTCCTTTTCTGAGGGTTATTTTACAATCATCAGATTGCTTTCGCTGCTTTGTTATGTCTATGGAATCGAATGCTGTAAGAAAATAAGAGTTGTTAAATTATCACACTGAACATTTTAGCTATGTTAAAAATGCTACTTTAAGGAAACCACAGATATTTCACCATTTTCAGCTTTTTAGTGCATTTCCAGAAACTGTACTTGCACAAAGAAAACATATCAAGAAAGAACAAAATAGCTTTTTGTAAAAATAGATTAGAGTTTGTCTGCAATTAATGTGACTATACATTTAAATTATTCAGTTTTTAATGCAGTAATGTTTAAAATCAATTTTGTCCTTCCCTTTCCTTTTGTTAGCTCAATTTAAATAAAACAGAGATTAGAGAGGTATATCAAGCTGGCTAGAAAGGTAGCAAACAACTTTTCAGCCCAAATAAAAATTTGAATTCTTTGGATACATAGATTATAGCAAAAAACTAATATGTAATTTTTAAGGTTAAAACATTTTCAAGAGATATTCAAGCAAATTATTTAGAGATAAAGATATAACCACCTGGAGAAAAAATAAAAAAGTGGTTACAGGTATTTCCTTCACAGAGCCAGATGGGCAGGAAGAGGACTAGAACGGGAAACTTCACTATAAGCCTTCTAAGTGATTTGATTTTTTAAAAAGGTATAATGTATCATTTCTATTTAAAAATTTTACAAGTCACACCAACCAAAAATATATAATTTGATCTAAATTAATGGCCTCTACTAAAGTTTGTCTGCAGATACAGTGTCTTGGCAGACGCAATAATCTCAAGAGTGACCTGGGCCGGAACATATATTTGCATTTGACTTTTATGTCTATGTAGATTAGGTAATATGCTGAAGTTTGCCAAGCAAGCCGATTAAAATATTATTAAAATAATTGAGTTATAATATTCATGTATATGAATGATATATAATAATGTATATTAATACATTAATGTATGAAATATATAAAATATAAATTGAGTATATTATATAAATATAAAGGTCAAGAAACAATACTATATTAATATACAATATATTAATATACAAAAATTAAGATATCAATAACATTAATAACATAAAATCAATAATATGTATAAAAATATATCTTACTAACAGATTCCATATCAAGTGGCTCAGACATATCTTTGACATAGTTTATATCAAAAGTCAGGGATGAGGTGGGAACAGTTACTGAGAACAAGAAACTTTCTTCAAGATCTGAGCAGTCTACAAGACACTCCAGCATCACTTTAACCTACCCTCTCTCCAATTTCTGGCCTGCCTTGTGGTGTTTATCTATTGTCTTCAGTCTGAATCAAAAGATATCCTGTGTACTTGCTATGTTTAAGGTACTTTGATAAGTGGCTTTAATGCAGTGATGACTATTAGGTCAGCCAATTCATTCCCTAATAACTTACAAATGAGGTTAAATGACTACTCATATTACTATAAACATGGCAGATTGGGAAAAATAATATGAGACAATGAAATTAACGCTGGGTATCCTGGATCAGGGAGAGGCTGGGTGCTTGGAGGGAACTAAGGAAGGTTCCATGGAGGAGATGGCATTAGACCTGGGTGGGATCCTGAGGTGGGCTCTCCAGGTGTAGGTGTTGTGAGCCAAACCAAGTGTCCCTGAGTAGAGTGAGGGTAGAGTGAGTGTCTAGACAGGCTTGGTGCTAGGGGCATTCCAACTAATTTATTGTAAAAGCAAAATGTACAAAGAATTCTTAAAAATTAACCCCATGAGGAAAAAATATGTAACAATAACATAAATCATTATTATATATTATATACTATATATTGTTACAATCAATATTACATGTATATGATATACAATAAGAAAATAAGCCAATTAAAAATTGGGCAAGGCCAGGCACAGTGGCTCATGCCTGTGATCCCAGCACTTTGGGAGGCCGAGGTGGTCAGATCATGAGGTCAGGAGTTCGAGACCAGCCTGGCCAATGTGGTGAAACTCCTGTCTCTACTAAAAATACAAAAATTAGCTGGGCATGGTGGTGGGTGACTGTACTCAGCGACTCTGGCGGCTGAGGCAGGAGAATCGCTTGAACCCAGGAGGCAGAGGTTGCAGTGGGCCGAGATCGCACCACTAGATGGCAGAGTGAGACTCCGTCTCAAAAAAAAAAAAAAAAAAAAAAAATTGGGCAAAGATTTGAATGGACACCTCATCAAAAAAGATAGATGGCAAGCAAGCTTATCAGAAGACACTCAATATAATATGTCATTAGGAATTGCAAATTAAAACTACAATGAGGTACCACTACACATCTCTTAGAATGGCTAAAATCCAAAATGCTGATGGCACCAAACATTGGCAAGGATGTAGAACAACTCTAATTAATTGCTAATGGGAATATAAAATGATACAACCATTCTGGAAGACAGTCTAGCAGTTTCTTACAATGCTAAACATAGGCTTGCCACACAATCACAAAATTACACTCCTTGGCAATTACTCAAATGCGTTTAAAACAGATATACATACAAAAATATGCACAAAAATGTGCATAGAATAATTGCCCAAACTTGGAAGCAACCAAGATACTCTTCAATAGGTGACTGGATAAGCAAATCATGGTACATCATACAATAATATTCAGCAATGAAAAGAAATGGGCTATCAAGCCATCAAAAGACATGGAGGAACCTCAAATATACATTGCTCAGTTAAAGAAGCCAATCTGAAAAGGCTACCTGCTGTATGATTCCAATTGCATGACACTCTGGAAAAGACACAACTATGAAGGCAGCAAAAAAAATCACACAGCTGGGTTCATATTTTGGGCAACCTAACAGTGTGCATAAGTTACTATGCTTTTAATGTGTCCCTCAAATTTCATGTATTAGACACCTAATCTTCAGATGCATGTATTAATGGCATTTGGAGGTAAAACTTTTAGTAGGTAATTAGGATTAGATAAGGCCATCAAGGTGGAGCCCCAAAATGGGACTTGTGGATTTATAAGAAGAGGAATGGAATACAGAGCTGGAATGTTCTTGCCCCCCTCAACATGTGGTGCCTGGCACGACCTCAGGACTTTGCAGAGGGTCCCCACCAGCAAGAAGGCCCTCATCAGATGCGGCCCCTTGACCTTGGACTTCAAGCCTCCAGAAGTATAAGAAATACATTTCTTTACAAATCATCCAGTCTCAGGTATTCAATTACAGCAACAAAAAACAGGCTAAGCCATGTATTGCTTTAACATAGAAACTTTTCTGTTTCTTTTTTTTCCCCAGTAGTACACTTTGCATGCTAATGCTCATGACTAATATTCAGAATTTAGTTATTTATTAAAAGAATAGAGATTAGTGGACCATATAGTAAATATCAAATCAACCTAATTGTTTGATAGGCAAGAGCTAACATCACTTCAATTACATTACAGAAATTAATTTACAACCTCTTTATGGTTTTATTTTTTAGAGTTTTCTACTAATTGAATCATAATGATATATCCTGTATGAATGAACATACTTGGGCTAAATCTAGCATAAAAATATAGCTCCCTAAGCTGTTTCCTTTCAGTTGGATTTTTCTATAGATTATTCTCAAGTTAACCACTAAGAATCTGTTTAAATTTGGCTCCTTTTGGTCCTGCAGAGGTTAGAAACAATAGTAGTGCAGAAAGTATCCAATGGATTAAATTATAATTCAGTGAATTTCTGAAGTAGTATAACTACTGTAACACTCAAAAGCCATAAGAAAAAAAAAACATATTTGCTTGTTTAGGCACGAGATGAAAAATACCATCTCCATTTGTTGTTAACAGGTTTGTTCAGAAATTCCTAACAAAGCTTACATTGACGAAGTTTGTAGTACTGGAAGTCTTAAGATAACGAAACTGAAGATAATTTCCCCAGCTTGTTTATATTTTCAAAACTGTCACAGGCTTGACAGTATTAACCATCAACCAGCATGCACACAACTGTTAAGTCTAAATGTTTGCAGTCCACTCAATCATACTTGGAGATTTTTCTTAACAGAAAAATATCAGGGAAAATTTCCACCAGTTAACTTATCTGATCACTTATTGACACTTTTTTTTTTTTTTTTTTTTTGTGATGTTGAGATTTTGGAGCTCTTTTAGGGACCTTGTTTTTGTTGCCTAGTTTTCAAAGAATATATGTTTTCCAACAATGTCCACTAGATAGCCTTGTGCACAGATGTATTTAACTATCTCCAGCTTGGGGAAAGGAGAGTCTGGTTCAAGCCCATAAATGTGTGTGTGCAGGGAAGTCCTCACTTCTGAACCATGAGCAATGACCTAGCCAAGTGATTTTTTAAACCCTATGAAATATATTATATATATCATCATTGTTGTAATTTCAGACTTCACTTGAGTTGTCTATCTGGCATCTTTCTTTGGCCAATCTCAATTACTTCCAGAGCATAGTTATATATAATAGGACCTTGAATTTACATAGCATCTAAGTAATTAAAAACAGCAAGTGATATACTGAGAATCTGTGGGCACTTTACCTTTATGAACGGCATTAGTAAATTAATGGAAATATCCTTCAACGCAGTCTAAAGAATTCAGAAAATACTACGTAATAAAAAAATAGTATGCATAGTAATTTTTAAGAACTTCAAGAAAGAAGAAATTATTACTTTATAACAGTTCTGTGTTTGTTACTACCATGTTGTTTTGATCAACAGGAAGCCAGTGAGGTCCTTTTCTTACGATTTTTTTTTTCCTTAACATGGCAAAAAAAAAAAAAGTACTATAAACATTCTCACAAAACTTTGCTATAGACTAGAATGCGCATGTTTCCAGGAAGGACGGTGCCCTGCAGGGCATAAGGCGAAGCTTGGGCAAAGTCCTGAGGATTCAAAACAGGAGTGGCCTGTGGAAGAGAACACATGGAATGAATGAATCCGTGCAGCAGGGGAGGAGCCCCTGGTGCTTGTTGTGTGGTCGTCAGTGGGGAGAAATGTGTCTGTGCATATCTGAAAGGCCACAGTGGGATTTTTTTTTTTTTCCTGATGTTGAGATTTTGGAGCTTTTTAAGAAACCTTGTTTTTGTAAGCATTATGAAAACTGGACGGCATGCTATGTCTGGCCTTCAAGTTCTTTAGCTATTTTCTTTCCAAATGACTAAAAGGCTTTGATGACAATTACAGTCCACCTAAGTTGGAAATCTTGAATGACCGTCCTAATAGCTACTTTATTTTTACAACTTAGATAACTGAAGATGAAGGCAATTTATTTTTAAATTAACTGCTTTCAGGATAAGATTGACATTCAACTATAACTTCGAAATACATGCAGAGAGCAAGCACTGCAATCTCCCTCCACTGCTATTGCTCATACAGGGTCATTTCACTGCCCTCCAAGCCACTGTCCTGCCTCCCCTGGTGCATGGTAGTAGGGTTCCAGAAGCCTCTTTGACCATCTAGAGCTGGTAGACAGAGCACAGCTGATAACAGCGAAGCCTGAGCTGGTACTGCTCACCTGGAATCCCCATGGCTCACAGGACGTTGTAGCCTTCTTGGAAACGGACTTGTTCTAGTCCATGGCAGGGTTTGTGTTGCACTGTGTGTGGCAGTTTGGAGTAAATGCAGTGACCTGCACACCTTCATGATGCAGCTCCCCAGGGTTCACGCTCCACAGCTCTCCGCTGGTTCTTGAATATGCCTGGAGCTCCCACCTCAGGGAATCCGCACCTTTTGCTCTTCCACAGGGAACACTTCTTGCTTCCTCCCTCTTAGATCACCATGGCTGGTCCTCACCTCCCTTAGGTGTTTCCTTAGCTGGACTCTTAACCCTGAGACCTTCATGATCTACCCAGTTGGGGATTGTATCCCTTCAAATACTCCCTATCTCTCCTCTCTATTTTAACAAGTTTAATTAATAGACTTTATTTTTTAGAGCAGTTTTAGATTGTTTAGATTCAAAGCAAATTTGAGCAGAAAGTACAGAGTTCTCCCATTACCCTCTCCCTAACTTGCAACCTCCCACACCATCACATCAGAGGGGCACGTTCATTCCAATCAATAAACCTACATTCATACATCATTATCAACCAAAGGCCATGGTTTACATTGAATTCACACTTGGTATCAAAACCTTCTATGGGTTTTAACAAATACATAAGGACACATATCCACTGTTACTGTATCATACAGAGTCATTTCACTGCCCTAAAAATCCTGTTCTTCACCTGTTCATAACTCCCTCCATCAGAACCCCTGGGAAACACTGCCTTGTTCCTGATGCCATAGTGGTGCCTCTTCCAGAATGTCATAGAATTAGAATCATATAGCATGTAGATCTTTCAGACTGGCATCTTTCACTTAGCAATATGCAGTTAAAGTTCCTTTGTGTGTTTTTTCTTTCTTCCTTTCTTTCTTTTTTCTTGTTTGAGACAGAGTCTCGCTCTGTTGCCCAGGCTGGAGTGCAATGGTGCAATCACGGCTCACTGCAACCTCTGCCTCCTGGGTTCAAGGGATTATCCAGCCTCAGCCTCTCAAGTAGCTGGGATTACAGGCACCCACCACCATGCCTGGCTAATTTTTTGTATTTTTAGTAGAGACATGGTTTCACCACATTGGTCAGGCTGGCCTCGACCTCCTGACCTCAGGTGATCCACCCGCCTCAGCCTCCCAAAGTGCTGGGATTACAGGCGTGAGCTACCGCACCCGGCCCCTCTGTGTGTTTTCATGGCCTGATAGCTCATTTCTTTTTTAGCACTGAATAAAACTGAATTATCAGGATGTACCAGAGTTTGTTTATGTATTCATCTACTTGGTTGCTTTTGGTCCTTTTGTTTTCGTTGTCTCCACAGTACTTATAACCATCTAACATACTCTTTACTCATTTAATTTTTGTCTGTAGCACCAACCTTCCTAACTCTAGTATAATCTTCATGAAGTTATGGATTTCTCTGCACCTAGAACAGTGCCTGTTAGTGCACAGTAGATGTTCGAGAAGTTTATGTTCAATGAAAGAATAATAGAAAGATATTTCCCAACAGGTACAAAAGGTATGAAATTTATCTCCAGTCAAATGCCATGATACAATTAACACAAAGTCCATTGACAGCTATATAAAGGTCACATAAAATATCTAGCAAAAGTATAGCTAAAGTGCTTAGCCTGTTGCCTAGAACAAAGTAAGTATTCTTTAGATATTTGCTTTCCGTGAAAATGTGAGATCCCTGAGAGACCACATCTGTCTTATTCATCTGTGTATTCTGGGCACCAAGAACAAAGCCTGGAACATGGTGTGTGATCCAATAATATTTTTGGGTGGATAATCGATACATCTCAATCTAATGGTTTTTAATTTAATGATTCATTAATTTACCTGTCAGGTCCTTTTAGTGAATCAAAGAAGTGTTTAATCATAATTTATTTTTGAAGTAATGACTTAAGCACAACCAAAATTCACCATGCTGTTTGGTCCATGTTCAACTGTAATTTACTACTGTAATCTGAAAAATAACAATTTCATCTTCTCCATGGCTGTTACACTTTTAAAGCAACTTAAAAATCCATTTCTGTGCAAATGTTTTGTGAATATCACATGCTAGGGGAAAATTCTAGGAGTGAAGAGAGATAGATGAATGTTCTCAATGGCTATGAATTTTGAATGACTGAAGACTTTATAAAATTAAAAATAAAACGAAATAAAATAGTCCTCTTCTAGAAGCAGCAGATGTGGAAAACCTCCTTAAGGACAAAATCAGATGACAGAGAATTATTTAATAGATGCATCTTCTTGTCTTGAACCAAAAAAGTTGAGAACAAGAGAGCTGCTATCTTGTTGAGGCAGTAAGGAAGGATGTATTTTGTGAAGGGAAAATATAACATCTTTATGGATGAATGTAATATATTGTATACGAGAGAGGTCTATAAACTTACCCATCACTGTTAACATCTGATACGACAACGGTATATCCAAAATAAGATGCCATCTGCAAAGGAAAATCAGGAGATGACATTTTGTGTCCAAAAAGTCATTTTTGTAGTCATGTCTCTATTATTCCTGAAAGATTCATCTCATTGTGGTACATTTTTGCATTGAAATTCATAGATTCTTAGAAGTGGCCAGGGTCCTTTTGCCTCATTTAGTCTAACCCCTGACCCAGTGAGTAATTTTCCCCATAATAACCCTGACATCTGCTTGGACATCCTCTGGGGATGTTCAACAATCAGCCCATTTAATTTGTGGACACAGCTATCGGAATGTTCACTGCTAAATCTGGCTCTTCCATAACTTCTAGCACTTAATCCCACCAAGTTCTGCAATCTTGAATCTCACAGAAGGAATCTAATTCCAATTCCATATGATGTTGTATGAAAATATTTTCAGGCTGGGTGTGGTGGCTTATGTCTATAATCCCAGCATTCTGGGAGGCCCAGGCAAGAGGGTCACTTGAGTCCAGGGGTTCAAGACCAACCCTGGCAATATGGTGAGACCTCATCCCTACAAAAAATAAAACAGAATTAGCAGGGCATGGTGGCACGTGTAGTCCCAGCTAACTGTGGGGCTGAAGTGGGAGGATCGCCTGAGCCTGGGGAGGTCAAGGCTGCAGTGATCTGAGATTACACAACTGCACTCCAGCCTGGGTGACAGAGAGAGACCCTGTCTCAAAAGAAAATATTGTCACTTGGCTCACCATCCAAACTCTCTGTGTTAGAGATATGACATGTGGTACCAAAACACAGATGACACTTGTGAGTGCGCTGATGACAAGAGAAGAGTTAGGTAAGATTTACGCTTCCTGCTTCAGAGGAAGCATAAAAAGTTTTCATGTCGGGGGAACCCACATCTCAGTATCAATTTGTATCGTGCTCATAGTCAACAAAAGCTCCTAAATCTTTTCCATGAGTGTACACAGTGTACCATAGTCTCCCCACTTTTTTTTTTAATTTTTTTTTTTTTTTTTTTGAGATGAAGTCTCACTCTGTTGCCCAGGCTGGAGTGCAGTGGTGTGATCTTGGCTCACTGCAACCTCCACCTCCTGGATTCAGGCAATTCTCCTGCCTCAGCCTCCTGAGTAACTGGGATTACAGGTACCTGCCACCATGCCCAGCTAATTTTTCTATTTTTAGTAGAGATGAGGTTTCACCATGTTGTCCAGGCTGGTCTTGAATTCCTGACCTCAGGTGATCCACCCACTCAGCCTCCCAAAGTGCTGGGATTACAGGTGTGATCCACCGCACCTGGCCTCTCCCCATTTTATCGCTGCAGTTTTTCTTTTTAAACCTATGTTTTTGGATTTATAATCTTTTCAGGATTTATGCTCTCACCAGATTTGACCCATAGTTTCAGGTTGCCAGTTTGCTTCCATAGTGTGCCATGCAATGTTTGAAGTGACGTAGCTTCCATCGTGTCCTCATTTAATGAACATGCAATCCCTTAGAAAGCACATGCCCCAGGAGGCAGAGACTTTGGTCTGTTTTGTTTGCTGTTCTATCTGAACTTTCTGAGCAGTGTCTGGACCAAAGCAGGTGCCAGGTGCCAAATGCTCTTTGCAGAGAAAATGAATACATGAGTTAACAAGTGGCATGTAACGACTCAATTCTCACACCTCTTTTCTCTGTTCCAAACATAGATAGTGAAATTCTTTCTCTTGGTTTGGTGGTGTGTGGCCTTTACTCAGAGGAATTTCATCATTTATGAAATTTCATCATTTATCACCTTCTGAGGTTCAGGATTACAGAGCTAGGTGGTATCGAGGAGAGCAAGTTATAGAAAGACTAAATCTAGCAATGTTTAAAAAGTTTCTAATGATGAAAAGTAAACAGATCTGAGCAAAGGAGAAGCATTGCTAGATTCTCATTCACTTATTAATTACCACCACTTAGGAATAGTTGTTTGAAACAGTTCAATATCTATTCAACTTCCTGCTCATCTCAGTCTTATTTCTCCAAACCTTCCAAAAGAATATCAGGAGATATAAAATGCTTCGCTGAAAATTTCAGAGTAATAGACTAAAGCCCCAAATTACAGCAAAAAGATGTCGAAATCATTTTGTGTTTATTTTAAAACCTGCTGGTTTCTTTTTCTTTTCTTTCATTTTTTTTTTTTTTTTTTTTTAACAGAGACAGTGGTCTCACTATGTTGCCCAGGCTGGTCATGAGCTCCTGGCCTCAAGTGATCCTCCTGCCTTGGCCTTCCAAACTCCTGGGATTACAGGTATGAGCCACATTTCTTTAAATACTGAATTGGTGCTTCCGTCTAAAGGAAGCCAGTTGTGAATTGAATTTGTTTCTCCAGGCAATTGATTTTTCTCTCCTCTTCAAATTAAATTAACATGGTTAGTTTTAAATATATTACTTCCACAGCTTTGTTCATATTTAGTTTAAAATTAAGTGTGTAGTTCTGTTTGTAAATAGTCACATATAAGTTACAAACACAAGAAATTCATTTATTTTAAATTTGTCCTGCATTCAAACATGGAGGCCTGAATCTATATCTTACTGAAATAGAGATGCAATAGTTTATGATCATCATAAGCACACGTATTCGCATGCCTCTCAAATTATAGAAGATTTAATGGCACATGGGAATTTAGTGGCTTTTGTTTGATCAAAAGGCAGGAGACAGGAAATGGGATGGAAAGGAATTAACATTTCTTGAGGAGTTGTTATGTGCCAGGGAATCTTCTAAGTAATCTACAATCCTTGATTTATTTCATTCTTAAAGGGAGCTTGGAAGATAAACATTTTATTCTTATTTTGCAAAGTGGCTCAAAGAGGTCAGATGATTTTCCTGTGGTCTCACACAGTTCATGAGTGGTGCAGTCGGAACTGGAAGTCTAATCTGTCAGCTGCAGAAGTCTAGGCCCTTTTTACAGTGACCTTCTTCCCATATCTTACATCAAAACCTTCAGGCCTTTATAGACTATTGAAAGATTCATGTTAATCCAAAACCACTTCCCATTGTTCTTAGAAAAAAAATCTTAATCCCAAACACCGCCCACCTCCCCCACCAGTCTCCCATGAGTAGCCCCCGTCCCCTCCGTCCTCAGCTCCTACATCTCTCTCGCTTACAGAGACTGTGGCCTTCACTCTGCTCTTCACACGTCTGGCTGGTTCTTGTTTGAAAGCCTTCGTGTTAGCCTTCCCTTGCCTGGAAGGTTCTGGATAAGATGGTATAGTTGGCTCTGTCTTGTCATTCACATCTCAGCCCGGACATTGGCACCTCAGAGGCCTCCTGATCACCCCATCCAAAGGCTTCCTTGCCACCTCCCTCCTGTCTTATATCACTCAGCTTTATTTTCTTTAAATCATGGTTCACAATCTGAAATTATCATGGACATTTATTTGCTTGTTAATAAACTGTCCCTTCCTCTCCCTCCCCTGCCGCCTCACTGCTGCCTGAGAGCTGGGTGGGATCTGTCTGTCCGATGCATGATAGCATCCCTGGTGCCTAGGACAGTTTCCAGTACATAGTAGCTGCTCATTAAATATTTGTCGAATGGATGAATAACTGATATGAATATTATAGTCTACTGGTAACCCAGAGTGATTTTATTTATTTGATATTAAAATGTCTCTACCTGTTCTCCCGTGAAATTCTGAATAAACGTCATATCCGTAGAGTTAATGATGGAAACCTGAAATCACAGAAATTAAACAGGTTACACCATTTGCCGTAGAATTGGAGCCTTTTTTAAAAACTACAACTTGAATCATTTAAAATTTTTTGTAAAGTGTGATAAATGGTTAGCTAAATGTAAAACAAAAATGAAAACCCATGGAATGATCTTATTTTTAAAAAAGAGCCAATTGAAGTTTTTGTTTATGGTTAAGTCTGGGATGCTTTCAGAAAAAAACGCATGCTTATTAATCTGAACTGGAGAAATAAAAGTTGAATTCAAGAATATTGAGAGCAATTAACTTGATGATTAGTTGATTTAGTCAGGATTTTTGTCTAAATCCATTTCTGTTCTTATGCTATGATAAATTGATCATTATGGTTCTTAGCAAGAAAAATTAGATTTTAAAATGCTATCCACGTGGCAAAAATATTCCTTTTAATTCTACTTAGCCAACCATGATGCTTTCTAGATACTTTTGTAAAAGATGAACTTTATTTAAAATGTTTTTCTTTCAGAAGATCTATTTATTTGCTTTTCCTAATTTCATAATAATGCGTTTGAATAGTAGCACCCCAAAATTTCATATCTACCCAGAGCATCAGAATAAGACTTTATTTGGAAATAGGATCTTTGCAGATGAAATTAGTTAAGGATCTCAAGATGAAACCATCCGGGTAGGCTCTAAATCCAATGACTGATGTCCTTATCAAAAGAGGAGAAGACACATGTAGACAGAGAGGGCAGAAGGCCACATGAGGATGGAGGCAGAGACTGGTGGGATGTTGCCACAAGCCAAGGAATGCCAGGGACCATCAGAGGCTGGAAGGGGGCACAGAGAACCCTCCTATCATAGATGCTCTGGTGAGAATATCGTCCTGCCCACAATTTGATGTCAGACTTCTGGCCGCCAGAACTGTGAGTGAATAAATTTATGTTGTTTGAAGCCAGGCAGTTTGTGATTCTATGTTATAGCAGTCATGGAAACAAATAATAAATTTACAATTAGTTAAATTTATAATAAAATAATGCAATTCATTAAAATAACTGAAATAACAATTGCTTTTATTTCTGTTGTATGAGGCGTATTAAGTTGTTGATCATAACCATGGCATCCTCCACAATTATTCCCGGATTATACCCACAGGTAGGACCAGCCTTGTGGGTATGTGACTTGTGCAGTCACACAGGACCCTGTGCTTAGATGGGTCTCACCCTTGGTTTAATGGTCTGCTGTTCGTGTCCTGAAATTTTTAATAATTTATGAACAAGGGGCTTGTGTTTTCATTTTGCACTAGGTCTCATCAGTTAAGTAGCTGGTCCTGCACATGGATCAGAAGAAATCTAACCTGACTTATTTTCCTTCCTTTTCCGTAAGCAAGCAGCATGAATCGGGAGGAAGAACCCCTTCATAAAGGAAGTTTTAAAAGACTTAAAATTTGCATAAAATGAAACATTTCTTTGCGTATACAGATGGTCCTTCAATTATGATGGTTCAACTGACAATGGTTCAAAAGTGATACACATTCTGTAATAATCATACTTTGAATTTTGAGTTTTGATCTTTTCCCAGACTAGCAATATGTGATATGATACTCTTACTTGAGATATGAACACTTCATTATACAATAGGCTTTTGCCTAAGTGTGGGCTAATGTAGGTGTTCTGAGCATGTTTAAGGTAGGTTAGGTAAGCTATGATGTTCGGTGGATTAGGTGTATTAAATGTGTTTTCAACTGACAGTATTTTCAATTTATGATGGGTTTATTCAGATGTAATTCCATCAAGGAGCATCTATACAAGAAAATACCCTATTCCTGTAATGCATTCTCAGTACTCACATATCCAAAATTCTGTGCTCCTCTTGGAATTCCAGCAACCAATTCTGGGGATGAAAATAGCCATTTAGAAGGGGAATTACTCACACACACACACACACACACATGCCATATAATAAAAGTGGTAAAGACAGTGCTTGTAAAATGAGTGGCTATCATATAGAGCAGGGGTCCCCAAGCCCCAGGCCATCAACCAGCACCTGTCTGTGGCCTGTTGGGAGCCCGGCCACACACACAGTAGGAGGTGAGCCTCAGGCGAGCCAGAACGAAGCTTCATCTGTATTTACAGACACTCCCCTTGCTTACATTACAGCCTGAGCACTGCCTCCTGTCTGATCAGCGGTGGCATTACATTCTCACCAGAGTGAGAACCCTATTGTGAACTGTGCACACAGGGGATCTAGGTTGCACGCCTCTTGAGAATCTAACTAATGCCTGATGATCTGAGGTGAAACAGTTTCATCCCAAAACCATCCCTCACCCCCACATCTGTGAAACCAGTCCCTGGTACCAAAACGGTTGCGGATTGCTGATGTAGAGGGTTGGAAGTTTGAAGCCAGGGCTTTGCGTTTACTGTTCCATTAGCTTTTGTTTCTTCTCCAGATAATAGAAAACAGAAAAACAGAAGTCATACTTTGTCATACTTTGTCATACTTTATGTCTTCATTACGAGTCTCTCTGTACTTCGGTCTCTAATTCATGAATCTGGCTTCTTGAGTCTGCATGTGATTTATAAATTAGACTTCTTACTCTGATTCTTCCAGCTTTTACTATAGTGACATCTTTTGTACTAGTATAAAAATTACAGCTCTGGTTCCGTCTCAGAGTCAAGGGAGGGAATGGGATCAGGTGCGAAGCAGAGAGGGGAGCCTTGGACAGGGATGTGGATGATTCATCTACAGCAGTAGGAGGGCAGGGGAAGCATGCTCTTGAATCATAAAACAGGGTTCAGAAAAACTAAGCAATCTGGAGAGACTGCCAGGAAAGTTGACGGAACTGGTAGTACCCTGTCCAGTTTTCAATAATCTTTATTTGGTATAAATTAAGTTCTCCTGACACTAAAAACAAACCACAATCAGATATAATAGGGTTGACTGATTTCAGGGTCAGGCCTGTGGGTGAGGACAGATTCTAGAGGATTGGGCCATTTGAGAAACATGGCAACCACAACTTCTCCCATCCCACAAACATCGGGAATTTTGTTTTTAAAGTATCAGTCTCCCACCCAGTAACTGTGAAGTCTGCAATCTCATGTGACCACAACTCTAAGGAGTTATTAAATGTAATATTGAGTAAAGATGCTCCTAATTTTTTAATAAGTGATCAGGACAGCTTAATTGCTTGGGGTCTAAGGCAAGTTTGAACTGTCACTCAACTACAAAAAATATTCAGTTGGAAGAAAAAATAGGAGACTTTTCCTTTTCAATAACTCAAGGTGAAATCTTCAGAAGGTCCTTTTTTTTTTTTTTTTTTTTTTTTTTAAAACAGGGTCTTATTCTGTTGCCCAGCCTGGAGTGTAGTGGCATGATCATCATGGCTCACTGCAGCCTCAACCTCCTGGGCTCAAGCCATCCTTCTACCTCAGCTTCCTGAATAGCTGGGACCACAGGTACATGCCACTGTGCCTGGCTAGTTTTTGTATATTTTGTAGACACAGGGTCTCACTATGTTGCCCAGGCTGGTCTCAAACTCCTGGGTTCAAGCCATCCACCTGCTTCAGCCTCCTAGAGTGCTGGGATTACAGGCCTGAGCCACTGTACGTGGCCAGAAGGTTTTTAATAACCAACATAATAAGGAAAAATTTAGATCCTTGACCTAGGAGCACATGACTTGAGTAGCATCCTGACTAGTGAGAAGCAAAAATATTTCCTTCATTTGCAGCTTAGAAAGGTTCTATCACCGTTGAACTCATAGTTGGTGAGTAGTACAAGTCAAAAATTGACAGCAAAGTCAACATTCTTTCCAACACATCAAATTACATTCCTGGAATTGGTTAGGGACAGATTACTTTCTTGGGTTTTAGCTCACTACACCTCACTCTAAAGTGACAACAAAGGCTCTTAACCTTTTTTGAGTCATGAACGTGTATGAAAATTGGAAGAAAGCTATGGATCCTCTCACAAGAAAAATTATACACAATTAAATCTTGTATATAATTTTTAGGAGTTCCGATCCAGTGAGGCCTATGCATGTCCCACCTAGCAGTGTGAGGATCCATATTAAGAACCCATCATCTAGAGGACATTGAAGTTCTCACTGTTTTTTTTAAAATAGAATTCTCATTCCCTGTTGTCTAATTAAGTAAATCATGAACATGCACAGTCCTGGATTTGTAGTGGTCTGGTGAGCTGATTGCGACGTTCCTTGATAGTGCTTTTATTTTAGATATCCTCAAAACACTTAAAACACAATCCATTTTCAGATATTTTATTTTAGATATTTTATTTTAACTATTTTAGATATCCTCAAAACACTTTTTATTTTATTTTAGATATTTTAGATAGCCTCAAAACACAAAATATTCTTTTATTTTAGATATCCTCAAAACACTTAAAACCCAATCCATTTTTCAGATATTTCTGAGATCTGATGGAAAATCACTACTGTTTTCTACCATCTTTCCCTACAATATACTCTTGTGCATCATTATTTATTTTCTTGGGTCAAAACTGAATGCTATTCTTGAGAGCTTTCCAACAAGACTCTTTTTTTTTTTTTTTTTTTTTTTTTTTTGACAAGATCTGAGTCTGTCACCCAAGGCTAGAGTGCAGTGGTGCAATGATGACTTACTTCAACCTTGACCTCACAGGGTCAAGTGATCCTCCTGCCTCAGCCTCCCAGCCTCTTAAGCTGGGACGACAGGTGCATGCCACCATGCCCAGCTAATTTTTGTATTTTTGAGAGGAGGTCTCACTATGTTGCCCAGGCTGGTATACAACTCCTGAGCTCAAGCAATTCTCCCACCTTGGCCTTCCAAAGTGCTGGAATTACAGGTGTGTGAGCCACCACACCTAGTCCAACAATACTCCTAATGCCACATTAAAAAAAAAAATAATGTGACATGTTTTACAGTTTCCTTTGTAAAATTTTTAGTGATTTCTAGATTTGACCTTTTTTCAAGGCACTAGTTACTCAATACTATCTTTGGTTCCTAATTCAATGGTTCTTTTAACAGCCAACAGCACTTTTTAGATATCAGGCCTTGCACTGTTTTATGGATACACAGAGTTAACTCACTGAATTCTCAGAAGAATCTTATGAGGTAGACAATACTATTAGCTCATCATCCTTATTTTAGGAATGAAAAAATTTGGAGGCACTAAGATGCTTGGTAACTTGTCCAAGGTCACAGAGATAGTAAGAAGTGAGGTCAGGGTTTAAACCCAAGAGGTCTGGCTCCAGAGTCCAGGCTCTTAAGCATTACAATATACTGCCTTTTAATACCTTGAAGAAGACATAATGAGAGGACAAGTCCTTTATGAATTAGTTTGTACCTAAAAGAAAAATATTCCTTCAAAGGAAAAAATAAAAACCTGATTATCTTCAACCTGAACTGCAAAACTTTATGATTTTCTGCTTTGTATACCTTAACATGAAACTATGAAAGGATCTGTGATGATTCCTAGAGGTGACCATATTTCATTTACTCTTTTTTTTTTTTTTTAAATTTCATTATTATTATACTTTAAGTTTTAGGGTACATGTGCACAATGTGCAGGTTTGTTACATATGGATACATGTGCCATGTTGGTGTGCTGCACACATTAACTCATCATTTACATTAGGTATATCTCCTAATGCTATCCCTCCCCCCTCCCCCCACCCCACAACAGTCCCCGGTGTGTGATGTTCCCCTTCCTGTGTCCATGTGCTCTCATTGTTCAATTCCCACCTATGAGTGAGAACATGCGGTGTTTGGTTTTTTGTCCTTGCGATAGTTTGCTGAGAATGATGGTTTCCAGTTTCATCTATGTCCCTACAAAGGACATGAACTCATCATTTTTTATGGCTGCATAGTATTCCATGGTGTATATGTGCCACATTTTCTTAATCCAGTCTATCATTGTTGGACATTTAGGTTAGTTCCAAGTCTTTGCTATTGTGAATAGTGCCGCAATAAACATACGTATGCATGTGTCTTTATAGCAGCATGATTTATAATCCTTTGGGTATATACCCAGTAATGGGATGGCTGGGTCAAATGGTATTTCTAGTTCTAGATCCCTGAGGAATCGCCACACTGACTTCCACAATGGTTGAACTAGTTTACAGTCCCACCAACAGTGTAAAAGTGTTCCTATTTCTCCACATCCTCCCCAGCACCTGTTGTTTCCTGACTTTTTAATGATCGCCATTCTAACTGGTGTGAGATGGTATCTCATCGTGGTTTTGATTTGCATTTCTCTGATGGCCAGTGATGATGAGCATTTTTTCATGTGTTTTTTGGCTGCATAAATGTCTTCTTTTGAGAAGTGTCTGTTCATGTCCTTCGCCCACTTTTTGATGGGGTTGTTTGTTTTTTTCTTGTAAATTTGTTTGAGTTCATTGTAGATTCTGGATATTAGCCCTTTGTCAGATGAGTAGGTTGCAAAAATTTTCTCCCATTTTGTGGGTTGCCTGTTCACTCTGATGGTAGTTTCTTTTGCTGTGCAGAAGCTCTTTACTTTAATTCGATCCCATTTGTCAATTTTGTCTTTTGTTGCCATTGCTTTTGGTGTTTTAGACATGAAGTCCTTGCCCATGCCTATGTCCTGGATGGTGTTGCCTAGGTTTTCTTCTGGGGTTTTTATGGTTTTAGGTCTAACATTTAAGTCTTCTTTTTTTTTTTTCCTTTTTATTTATTTATTTATTTATTTATTATACTTTAGGTTTTAGGGTACATGTGCACATTGTGCAGGTTAGTTACATATGTATACATGTGCCATGCTGGTGCGCTGCACCCACTAACTCGTCATCTAGCATTAGGTATATCGCCCAATGCTATCCCTCCCCCCTCCCCCCACCCCACCACAGTCCCCAGAGTGTGATATTCCCCTTCCTGTGTCCATGTGATCTCATTGTTCAATTCCCACCTATGAGTGAGAATATGCGGTGTTTGGTTTTTTGTTCTTGCGATAGTTTACTGAGAATGATGATTTCCAATTTCATCCATGTCCCTACAAAGGACACGAACTCATCATTTTTTATGGCTGCATAGTATTCCATGGTGTATAGGTGCCACATTTTCTTAATCCAGTCTATCATTGTTGGACATTTGGGTTGGTTCCAAGTCTTTGCTATTGTGAATAATGCCACAATAAACATACGTGTGCATGTGTCTTTATAGCAGCATGATTTATAGTCATTTGGGTATATACCCAGTAATGGGATGGCTGGGTCAAATGGTATTTCTAGTTCTAGATCCCTGAGGAATCGCCACACTGACTTCCACAATGGTTGAACTAGTTTACAGTCCCACCAACAGTGTAAAAGTGTTCCTATTTCTCCACATCCTCTCCAGCACCTGTTGTTTCCTGACTTTTTAATGATTGCCATTCTAACTGGTGTGAGATGGTATCTCATTGTGGTTTTGATTTGCATTTCTCTGATGGCCAGTGATGATGAGCATTTTTTCATGTGTTTTTTGGCTGCATAAATGTCTTCTTTTGAGAAGTGTCTGTTCATGTCCTTCGCCCACTTTTTGATGGGGTTGTTTGTTTTTTTCTTGTAAATTTGTTTGAGTTCATTGTAGATTCTGGATATTAGCCCTTTGTCAGATGAGTAGGTTGCAAAAATTTTCTCCCATTTTGTAGGTTGCCTGTTCACTCTGATGGTAGTTTCTTTTGCTGTGCAGAAGCTCTTTAGTTTAATTAGATCCCATTTGTCAATTTTGGCTTTTGTTGCCATTGCTTTTGGTGTTTTAGACATGAAGTCCTTGCCCATGCCTATGTCCTGAATGGTATAGCCTAGGTTTTCTTCTAGGGTTTTTATGGTTTTAGGTCTAACATTTAAGTCTTTAATCCATCTTGAATTAATTTTTGTATAAGGTATAAGTAAGGGAACAAGTTTCGGCTTTCTACATATGGCTAGCCAGTTTTCCCAGCACCATTTATTAAATAGGAAATCCTTTCCCCATTGCTTGTTTTTGTCAGGTTTGTCAAAGATCAGATAGTTGTAGATATGTGGCATTATTTCTGAGGGCTCTGTTCTGTTCCATTGATCTATATCTCTGTTTTGTTACCAGTACCATGCTGTTTTGGTTACTGTAGCCTTGTAGTATAGTTTGAAGTCAGGTAGCATGATGCCTCCACCTTTGTTCTTTGGGCTTAGGATTGACTTGGCGATGCGGGCTCTTTTTTGGTTCCATATGAACTTTAAAGTAGTTTTTTCCAATTCTGTGAAGAAAGTCATTGGTAGCTTGATGGGGATGGCACTGCATCTATAAATTACCTTGGGCAGTATGGCCATTTTCACGATATTGATTCTTCCTACCCATGAGCATGGAATGTTCTTCCATTTGTTTGTATCCTCTTTTATTTCATTGAGCAGTGGTTTGTAGTTCTCCTTGAAGAGGTCCTTCACATCCCTTGTAAGTTGGATTCCTAGGTATTTTATTCTCTTTGAAGCAATTGTGAATGGGAGTTCACTCATGATTTGGCTTTCTGTTTGTCTGTTATTAGTGTATAAGCATGCTTGTGATTTTTGTACATTGATTTTGTGTCCTGAGACTTTGCTGAAGTTGCTTATCAGCTTGAGGAGATTTTGGGCTGAGGCGATGGGTTTTTCTAGATATACAATCATGTCATCTGCAAACAGGGACAATTTGACTTCCTCTTTTCCTAATTGAATGCCCTTTATTTCTTTCTCTGCCTGACTGCCCTTGCTAGAACTTCCAACACTATGTTGAATAGGAGTGGTGAGAGAGGGCATCCCTGTCTTGTGCCCATTTTCAAAGGGAATGCTTCCAGTTTTTGTCCATTCAGTATGATATTGGCTGTTGGTTTGTCATAGATAGCTCTTATTATTTTGAGATACGTCAATTATTTGTGTATTACATGTCAATTTGTGTAATACATGTCAATTACATGTATTATTTTGAGATACATCAATACCAAATTTATTGAGAGTTTTTAGCATGAAGAGTTGTTGAATTTTGTCAAAGGCCTTTTCTGCATCTATTGAGATAATCATGTGGTCTTTGTCTTTGGTTCTGTTTATATGCTGGATTACATTTATTGATTTGCATATGTTGAACCAGCCTTGCATCCCAGGGATGAAGCCCACTTGATCATGGTGGATAAGCTTTTTCATGTGCTGCTGGATTCGGTTTGCCAGTGCTTTATTGAGGATTTTTGCATCAGTGTTCATCAAGGATATTGGTCTAAAATTCTCTTTTTTTGTTGTGTCTCTGCTCGGCTTTGGTATCAGGATGATGCTGGCCTCATAAAATGAGTTAGGGAGGATTCCCTCTTTTTCTATTGACTGGAATAGTTTCAGAAGGAATGGTACCAGCTCTGCTTTGTACCTCTGGTAGAATTCGGCTGTGAATCCATCTGGTCCTGGACTTTTTTTGGTTGGTAAGCTATTGATTATTGCCTCAAATTCAGAACCTGTTATTGGTCTATTCAGAGACTCAACTTCTTTCTGGTTTAGTCTTGGGATGATGTATGTGTTGAGGAATTTATCCATTTCTTCTAGATTGTCTAGTTTTTTTGCGTAGAGGTGTTTATAGTATTCTCTGATGGTAGTTTGTATTTCTGTGGGATCGGTGGTGATATCCGCTTTATCATTTTTTATTGTGTTTATTTGATTTTTCTCTCTTTTCTTCTTTATTAATCTTGCTAGCGGTCTATCAATTTTGTTGATCTTTTCAAAAAACCAGCTGCTGGATTCATTAATTTGTTGAAGAGTTTTTTATGTCTCTATTTCCTTCAGTTCTGCTCTGATCTTAGTTATTTCTTGCCTTCTGTTAGCTTTTGAATGTGTTTGCTCTTGCTTCTCTAGTTCTTTTAATTGTGATGTTAGGGTGTCAATTTTAGATCTTTCCTGCTTTCTCTTGTGGGCATTTAGTGCTATAAATTTCCCTCTACACACTGCTTTGAATGTGTCCCAGAGATTCTGGTATGTTGTGTCTTTGTTCTCGTTGGTTTCAAAGAACATCTTTATTTCTGCCTTCATTTCATTATGTACCCAGTAGTCATTCAGGAGCAGGTTGTTCAGTTTCCATGTAGTTGAGCAGTTTTGAGTGAGTTTTTAATCCTGAGTTCTAGTTTGATTGTACTGTGGTCTGAGAGACAGTTTGTTATAATTTCTGTTCTTTTACATTTGCTGAGGAGTGCTTTACTTCCAACTATGTGGTCAGTTTTGGAGTAGGTGTGGTGTGGTGCTGAAAAGAATGTATATTCTGTTGATGTGGGGTGGAGAGTTCTGTAGATGTCTATTAGGTCCACTTGGTGCAGAGCTGAGTTCAATTCCTGGGTATCCTTGTTAACTTTCTGTCTCGTTGATCTGTCTAATGTTGACAGTGGGGTGTTAAAGTCTCCCATTATTATTGTGTGGGAGTCTAAGTCTCTTTGTAGGTCACTAAGGACTTGCTTTATGAATCTGGGTGCTTCTGTAGTGGGTGCATATATATTTAGGATAGTTAGCTCTTCTTATTGAATTGATCCCTTTATCATTATGTAATAGCCTTCTTTGTCTCTTTTGATCTTTGTTGGTTTAAAGTCTGTTTTATCAGAGACTAGGATTGCAACCTCTGCCTTTTTTTGTTTTCCATTTGCTTGGTAGATCTTCCTCCATCCCTTTATTTTGAGCCTATGTGTGTCTCTGCAAGTGAGATGGGTTTCCTGAATACAGCACACTGATGAGTCTTGACTCTTTATCCGATTTGCCAGTCTGTGTCTTTTAATTGGAGAATTTAGCCCATTTACATTTAAAGTTAATATTTTTATGTGTGAATTTGATTCTGTCATTATGATGTTAGCTGGTTATTTTGCTCGTTAGTTGATGCAGTTTCTTCCTAGCCTTGATGGTCTTTACAATTTGGCATGTTGTTGCAGTGGCTGGTAGCGGTTGTTCCTTTCCATGTTTAGTGCTTCCTTCAGGAGCTCTTTTAGGGCAGGCCTGGTGGTGATCAAATCTCTCAGCATTTGCTTGTCTGTAAAGGATTTTATTTCTCCTTCACTTATGAAGCTTAGTTTGGCTGGATATGAGATTCTGGGTTGAAAATTCTTTTCTTTAAGAATGTTGATTATTGGTCCCCACTCTCTTCTGGCTTGTAGAGTTTCTGCCGAGAGATCAGCTGTTAGTCTGATGGGCTTCCCTTTGTGGGTAACCCAACCTTTCTCTCTGGCTGCCCTTAATATTTTTCCTTCATTTCAACTTTGGTGAATCTGACAATTATGTGTCTTGGAGTTGCTCTTCTGGAGGAGTATCTTTGTGGCGTTCTCTGTATTTCCTGAATTTGAATGTTGGCCTGCCTTGATAGATTGGGGAAGTTCTCCTGGATAATATCCTGCAGAGTGTTTTCCAACTTGGTTCCATTCTCCCTGTCACTTTCAGGTACACCAATCAGATGTAGATTTGGTATTTTCACATAGTCGCATATTTCTTGGAGGCTTTGTTCATTTCTTTTTATTCTTTTTTCTCTAAACTTCTCTTCTCGCTTCATTTCATTCATTTCGTCTTCCATCACTGATACCCTTTCTTCCAGTTGATCGCGTTGGCTACTGAGGCTTCTGCATTCATCATGTGGCTCTCGTGCCTTGGTTTTCAGCTCCATCAGGTCCTTTAAGGACTTCTCTGTATTGGTTATTCTAGTTATCCATTCGTCTAGTTTTTTTTTCAAAGCTTTTAACTTGTTTGCCATTGGTTCGAATTTCCTCCTGTAGCTTGGAGTAGTTTGATTGTCTGAAGCCTTCTTCTCTCAACTCATCAAAGTCATTCTCCGTCCAGCTTTGTTCCATTGCTGGTGAGAAGCTGCATTCCTTTGGAGGAGGAGAGGTGCTCTGATTTTTAGCAGTTTTTCTGCTCTGTTTTTTTCCCATCTTTGTCGTTTTATCTACCTTTGATCTTTGATGATGGTGACGTACAGATGGGTTTTTGGTGTGGATGTCCTTTCTGTTTGTTAGTTTTCCTTCTAACAGACAGGACCCTCAGCTGCAGGTCTGTTGGAGTTTGCTAGAGGTCCACTCCAGACCGTGTTTGCCTGGGTATCAGCAGCAGAGGCTGCAGAACAGCGGATATTGGTGAACCGCAGATGCTGCTGCCTGATCGTTCCTCTGGAAGTTTTGTCTCAGAGGAGTAACCGGCTGTGTGAGGTGTCAGTCTGCCGCTACTCGGGGGTGCTTCCCAGTTAGGCTACTCAGGGGTCAGGGACCCACTTGAGGAGGCAGTCTGCCTGTTCTCAGATCTCAAGCTGCGTGCTGGAAGAACCACTACTCTCTTCAAAGCTCAGTTGGAAATGCAGAAATCACCCATCTTCTGAGTTGCTCATGCTGGGAGCTGTAGACCAGAGCTGTTCCTATTCTGCCATCTTGGCTCCCAACTGCATTTACTCTTAATTATTTGTGAATTAAACCACTTGCATTAGTGAAATGCAGTCAGTGTTCATATGAAACAAGATGGAAAATGGTAAATACTGATTGGTGATTGACTCATTCAATAAATATTACCCGTTGAGTGAAAGCTCCCATTTATTGCCTTGTATCTAAGTATTTCTCATGCATTAGCTCATGCAATCTTCAGAACATTATTTTGAGTTAGTTAATATTAGTGTCATTTAAAGATGAGCAAATAAGAACCAGAGAGGTTGTCATAGCCTAAGGAATAGAGAGTGTGAAGTCAGAACTTGAACCTATGTGGATCTTGACTCCAAAGATTCAAATTATTTCTGTCAAGCTGTTTCCAATATGAATCTATTATGAACAACACACGGTCTAGTCTTTGTAAAAGAGATAAATAATAACAATACATAACAATACATAGATCTTGCCTTCAAGGATGTAGACATGGAGAGAAAAGTGATATATGTGATACCATTCTTCCTTATTCTCATCTCAATCAAATCTACATAGGCAGCCAGTGTGATTTGTTCTCTTTTTTTCTTTTAGATTACAAGCATGATTGGATTATATTTACTCCTCAGCTGAAACCTTTCATGTCTTCTCCCCTGCATGTTGAATAGATCCAAGAATTGTTTCCATGACCCGTAAAACCGGATATGAGCTGAGCCCAGACTTTTCTTGAAGCCAATCTCGTTTCACTATCAAAGTCTGGCAGTCAAGCTGAGGTCCTTGAACACCCGCATTTTCTACACACCTTAGAATATAGAAGTTGGCCCCTGGCCCTTTGTCTGTCTGACCCCCCACCGTCATCATCCCAGGCTCCGTTTTCTTAACACCACAGCTTTTCTTACTCTATGTTTAGAATTTTATCCTAGCACTTATCATAATTTAATTAGGTATTCCGTGTTCATTATTTCATGTCCATCAGCCCTGGTAGGCAACAGCCACAGCAAAGCAGAGAAGACAGGACAGAAGGGATATACAGGAGATAGGGATTCGTTTGTTTTGTTATTTGGGGTTTTGGTATGTTAAAAGAGGAAAAAGGAAGTAAGGTTGGGGTGTTGGATTGGAGTTCGTTGGGGAGAGTAATTTTGGATATGTCCAATATGAGAGGTACTAGAAATGAAGGGATCTTAATTTCACAAATTTGATCTGTCACTAACAGTATGGCATTTAGTCATCTACATTTTTCATTCATAACATGGGATTATGGCCCTAATATTTTATTGCTTAACTAGATTTTATAAAGTTGATATTCATTCTTACGAAATTCTTTCAGACTTAAAATGCTGTATCAAAGTATTTTTTCTACAAAATATAGGCACTCTGGGATTCCATTAATATCCCTTTTGTATAGCAAATAAAATCACATTGATAGAAAAAACTTTATATGCCATTTTACCATTTCCCCATGCTTTATAAGTGATTTAAACTCAACAATTTCTCTCACCTTGCTGAGAATCCCCGGTAAACTCCCCAGCAGCAACTGAGTATCCTGTTTTAAAGAAAAAGAAACAAACTAATCACACTTAATGACTTAACCTAATGAGTTATATCTAGAAAAAGGTGAAAGGGCTGCCATGGTACTGCTTTATTTAGAAACCTCTACAAATATTATAAAAGTTACAGATTCTATAAAGGGAAAAATTAATCACACCAAAAGGAACACTTTTATACTAAGTCCTGAGTGCATAATAGATTATCTACTACTTAAGTAGGAGCATAGCAAAAAAAAAAAAAAAAAAAAAAAAAAAAGAGGGAGATATTCTGAGGTCAATTTTAAAAGCATGGATACTTCATAATCCACCTTGAGTGTAAATGGTGGCTGTTGCATTTTAAGAGCTGCTTATTGAAAATAATGAGACAGAATACTCTGAAAGATTTCCTTTGGGCTCAGGTTTTGCTATTTCTGGTCCCCAGTAAGACCTACTTCCTAATACCTCATGATGGTTTTCCACACTTTAGTTTAGCTCTAAAGTGAGGTGCTGGCTCCATTGACAAAACATAGCTACATTTCTTTTTCAAATTCATCAAGCAATCAGATGGCCACTAGGATACCAAAGGTGGGAAACAGTAGTGGTGAAATGACATTGTGTGGTTTGTGCATAATATAATTTGAGAATATTCCAGCAACTCAAACTTCTCTTGTGCATCTCTGTTAACTAAGAAGGCTGCTATCATCCTGTCCCTGTCACACTGGTAGCAGCCCTGCTAATACATAGTATCTACTACTGGTGAAATAGTTCATGTGCAAAAAACTGCTATGGAGCCAACAAAATAGCTGCTCAAATTATGTATTACACATCACGGCTGGAAAAATAGCAGTATTAAAAAGAAAAGAAAAATCGAGTCCACTCTAATAAGAGAACATTTGTATAAGATGCCAAATAACATCGGATAAGTCAGGGATAAAACTTGCATCTACATTTACTATGCTTGTCTTTTGAAAAACCGCAGATGTCTTGGGCAATGGGTCTTACCAAGGTAACTGTCATCATAGGAAGCTGGAGCCACTTCCGTCTGCTTTTCTCCTGCCAGTTTCCTGAGGATATCCTTGAATGAGTAATTTGCAATGATATCTGCAACACTGGCAGTGATCACTTGCCCTGTGTTTAAACAAATTAATACGTTAACTGAATGAAAGCAAGAGGCAGGCCCTCCATGAGCAGACACACATTCCCTTGAAAGCTATGGTGGAATTGCTTGCTTTTTTGATGATGAATTTTCCTGCCTGCCACTCCAACTCCAAGGCGAGTTAGTTACAGCTGGGTAGAACTTTCCATTCTGACAGAAGACCTGAGATAAACTACAATATTTTATTGGTCTTCCTGCTGCTTTCAACATACACACTCCACCTCCAAATGATAAAAGTATCCAAGAGTGGAGGCCAAATTTGCAAGTAAAATTTATGTGATGTAATTTTTGTTTGTTTGTTTTTGTTTTTTGGGACGGAGTCTCGCACTGTTGCCTGGGCTGGAGTGCAACGGTGCAATCTCAGCTCACTGCACCCTCTGCCTCCTGGGTTCAAGTGATTCTCCTGCTTCAGCCTCCCAAGTAGCTGGGTCTACAGGCACCTACCACCACGCCTGGCTAATTTTTTGTGTTTGTAGTAGAGACGCGGTTTCACTATGTTGGCAAGGGCGGTCTCAAATTCCTGACTTCGTGATCTGCTTGCCTCGGCCTCGCAAAGTGCTGGGATTACAGGTGTGAGCCACAGCGCCCAGCCATGATGTAATTTTTATTCTGGAATATTCCACCTGGAAGGAAGCTTTGAGATCATTTGGTCAAATATAGCTTCTTCTAGGTGGAGAAACTGAAGCCCAAAGAGCTACAGTGCATTCTCTAAGGTCATATGGTTTTGCTAATAGGATATCAGGCATTACAACCAACGTTTCCTTTGGTATTCTAATAAAACATTTTGTGCTCTTGCAAAGTATAGATACTGTATTCAATCTAAATCACGTATCTGATTAATAGATGATAAAATATATCAGCTAAGTTAAATGAAGGAATTGCAAACTCTTTGAGCCATCTGCTTTTCTTGCTAAAATATAGAGAGAGCATAAAATTAGGACAATGGGAAGCAGCTAGGTCCAATGAGATCCAAAATTCAGCAAAAGAGAAATCCATGGGCACCAACATTGACGTGATAAGAACTTTGGTTAATCTCTCTCAAAAGTTACTGTCAGAAGTCTTGAAATACGATTGCATTGGGGTAGACAAGTATCTAAAAGACAACCAGCAATTTCCGCTGCAATTTCTATGCATTCCCATGTTTACCATGGACATCTAAGGCAAAAGTGTGATATCATGCTCTTTGGGAGAAAACTGAAGAAATGCGTTCAAAAGACTATCATTTAACATTAATTTGAAAGCCAAATTAGTCTTTGGGAATTCACACATAATTCCCACAGTCTTTCTGTTGGAAGTCCACAAAAGAATGAAACTGTCAAACTAGATCGTAAATATTGCCAAGTGACTGGGACTTGAAATGACTATTCTGATATTAAGACCATGGTATTTACACATGAGTTTCTGAACACTGTCTGTAGAATTTGCCAGTTGTCTCTGGGTTAGAGCTAAATACCCTCTTTCCTCAAACCCACATACACACTGTCTTTGCTGTTTCCCTTAGCTATGTCTATACACATTATCATCTTAAACCTGAATAAAATTTTAAATTCTATGTCTCAAACATATGTTTCTATATGCCATCGCTATGGCAAATTTTTAGCAAATCATTTGTCTCAGACATTTTTTCAGTTTAAGGAAAAGAATAGATTATGTGAAATTAACCAAGTGAATTAGAAGAAAACCTTCCGTAAATATAATTTTAATTTTGTAGCCATCTGTTGTGCAAAATATATAGTTTTTCAGTTTGCAGAGTAGTTTTTAAATACCAAAATGTTAATTATTTGATGTTTATAATTGTATATGCATGAACTGAGCTTAACATTAAGTTTATATACAATTTTATCATTAATCAGCTGGGCGCAGTGGCTCATGCCTGTAATCCCAGAACTTTGGGAGGCCGAGGTGGGCGGATCATGAGGTCAGGAGTTTGAGACCAGTCTGACCAACATTGTGAAACCCTGTCTGTACTAAAAATACAAAAATTAGCCAGGTGTGGTGGCATGCAACTTTAGTCCCAGCTACTCAGGAGGCTGAGGCAGGAGAATCATTTAAACCTGGGAGGCAGAGGTTGCAGTGAGCCAAGATCATGCTACTGTACTCCAACCTGGGCGACAAAGTGAGACTCGTCTCAAAAAAAAAAAAAAATCATAAATCTATCTCTCCTGGATCTTTCTCAATGACTTTTAAACATGATCAAGTTTCTTCCATTAAAAAAATTCCTCCCTCAACTCTTAATCTCAGATTCTACTCTATCCTAAACTTTATAGCCCAAATTACAGAATCTTCTCAGTATTCTCTCTCTAGGCCTCCCATCTATACCCATGGACTGAGTTATCACCAGTATGAAGTGATGAAAATTTATATTTCACTCTAGATGGTCTCTGGGCTTAAGCCCTAAATGCTTAGGTGAAACCCTTTGGGTATCTCAAATATTTTCATACACAACAGAACAAGAAGTAAACTCATCATCTTCCCTCTCCAGGCCACTCTAAACCGGTCCTCTTCCAGTGTTCTGTATCTCAGTGAGCGGCACCCACCTACAGCCATTCGGTAGTAGGCGTCAGAAACACTCCCTTACCACCTTTCTTCCCTTACCAGCATATATCCAACCCATCATTTAGGCTGCTTATTTTGCCTCCAAAGTATTTCTCAAATTTCTCTTCTTTTACAGTCAGTACCATCATCGCTCTAAGAAACAGACATCTTTACCTGAAACTAATACAGCTTGTTTACCTTATAAACTTAAAATTAGTTTATATCCTTGTAACAACCTTGTAACTGCTTTGCTGATATTTCACCTTGGCCAACTTTCAATCTATTTTCTGTAACGCAGCCAGAATGATCCTTTCAAAACATAATTCGATTGTAGCACTCCGTGCTTAAACTCACTTCATAGTTTGTCACTACACTCAGGACAAGCAACACCTTCTTACTCTAGCTAAAGCCATCTATTTAAACTCTTAAAATCCCCCAGTGGTTTTCCATAGTTTGTAGAATAAAGACAAAACTGCTTAGCATGGACTGCAAGCCTTCAATGTGAAACCTGAATAAAATTTTAAATTTCTATGTTTCAGACTAATGCTTCTATATGCCATTGCTATGGTAAATTTTCAGCAAATCATTTGTTTCCAACGTTTTTTCAGCCAAAAGAATGGATGATGTGAAATTAACATAATTTATGATAAAAATATCATAAAAATTTATGATAAATTTTTTTATTAACATAATAATGTTAATTTCACATCATCCATTCTTTTGTGAAATTAGCGGGCCACTCCATACCACCCAAGCTCTTCTTCCCTCACTCTCTTAACTCCGGTCACCTTGACTTTCCTCCGTTCTCACCTACGCTGCCCTCCTGCCTCCCACAGAACATCTGCACGTGGTTCCCTCCTCTCTTCAGCTAGGTACTCCTAGGTAAGGTCCAGATCTCAGTTCAGGGTTGTTTGCTTTCCAAGTTAACTTTGCGCTGCTGCTGGCCTATGCAGCACCTTAGCAAGAATTAGAAGACGTAATTTCCTCTCGGCAGATGCTGTCTGTACCTGGGTTCATGGCTCCGTAAGCAGAGCACAGGTTGTATTCCAGCACCCTGTCAGCCAGTGGTCAGAGGACAAAACACACCTATCCACAGCCACCCAGGAGAAGCCTCCTAATTTCTCCCAGCCCCATCACCACATGCCTTTGCTTCGGATTGTGTATCACAGTTGGGGTTTCTTGGGTAACCCTGTGAGAGTTCGATTAATGCCTGTTATCATTCTCTAGATATTAACCTCCATGACAGTAAGAACAATGTCTGTTTTTACTCATTGTGTCCCCAGCCTCTACCACAGAGGTTGGCAGAGCCTCAACACATTGTTGATGGAGAAATGAATTGTTAAGTTACAAGAGTATTTTAAAATATTATTTACATTACAGAGTACAGGCTGGGCAGTGGCTTATGCCTGTAATCGTAGCACTTTGGGAGGCTAAGGCGGGTGGATCACCTGAGGTCAAGAGTTTGAGACCAGCCTGGCCAACATGGTGAAACCCCGTCTCTACTAAAAATACAAAAATTAGCTGGGCATGGTGGTGGGCACTTCTATTCCCAGCTACTCAGGAAGCTGAGGCAGGAGAATTGCTTGAACCTAGGAGGTGGAGGTTGCAGTGAGTCGAGATCGTGCTATTGCACTCCAGCCTGGGCAACAAGAGTGAAACTCTGTCTCAGAAAAAAAACAGAAAACAAATGAGAGTACAAATCGAAATGATGCTTTTGTTCTCACTCATACATGGAAGCCAAAAAAGTTGATCTCATCGAAGTAGAGAGTGGAAAAGTGGTTACTAGAGGCAAGGATGAATAGAGATTCAGGTATAGCCAGAGATGGGTTAATGTACACAAAAGTACAGCCTGGTAGGAGGAATAAGTTCTAACATTCTATAGCACTATAAGGTGAATATAGTTAACAACAATTTATTGCATATTTTTAAATAGCTAGAAGAGATTTAAAATGTTCCCAACACAAATGATCAATGTTTGAGGTGATGGTTATGCTAATTACCCTGATTTGATCATTACACATCATATGCATGTATGAAAATATCACATGTACCCCATAAATATGTACAATTGTTTTGTCAATTAAAATAAAATATTAAAAGCAAAAAAAGAAATAACGCTTCATTTGAGAAACTATGAATAAGGATATAAAATTAAGGTAATAGAAAGTAAACATTTAACACTACTTCTGGGTCCATCCTTCTGTTAGTAACAACAAATGTGCTTTTCTTGTCTGCCAACAGAACATACCTTGCCAGTAGAAACTCCCAGGTCCTCCCACAATAAGGTCTCCATTCTACAAAACAGAAACAGCAACAGCAACCATAATTGGAAAAGAAATACTAAACATTTTTAAAGGGTGATAAATCATTGTTAATAAGCATTGCTCTAACAATTTGTTACACATAAAAAGCAATTTTTAAAAGAGATCCTTCTGAGGCCTGCAGTTCATTTTCTTTCCACTTTTGTTTTCAATTATTTAGTGTGTTATCATATTAAATAATTTTAATTTGACTCAATTAGGTAAGTTGAACTCTCTCCCTTGAGAGAGATAAATTCTGTTTTTTGGCACTGCCTCATAAGCAAAATATCAACATGTTTAATGCTGTGCAGTTTTGCAGACATGGTCTTTTGAGCCTTCGTGATAAAAATAAAATTCTGTTCAAATTTATTTCAAGGACATAGTAATGCCTATTTTTTTCCATACATCCCCAGTGCCACTCCCTTCTCAGGAGAAAGAGCAAACACTCCAGACTAGCAAATATAAACATTTTCTCATGAATTGACATCCTCACCTTTCATGCCTCATATCTTTAACTCTCAGTGGAAAATATAAAAACAAAAAAGTAATGATAAAAAGAACGATAAAAGACAGTAAACAGTTTATACGTTGATGAAATTTTTCTATACTATTTTCAAAACCACAGAATCTTTTCCCGCTACATTCTTATTGAACATCTCTTTTTAATTTTGTGAAAGGATATATGAATTTTAATATTAATATTAAATGTAACTGGTCAATTACAGTTAACAAATAAAACAATGAATAGATTCATGTGATCTTTTTAAGAAACATTACTGAGTTTTTTAGATTTTCATTTAAAAAATTATTGCCACAAAGGATCAGAAGAAAGGCTGTTGCTTTTTATCATGTCTATTTCTCTACTATTTAATAGGCTGCTATGTGCATAAATTATTTACATAAAAATAAAAAGTGAATGGAAAAATTTTTTTAGAAAGCATTTGCCCAAAGAGGCTAGGTATGTTCCTCAAGATTCTTTGGTTCTTTGGTGGTGGTGGTGGTTTTGGGGTGTGGGAGTGAGAGGCAGTGGGTAAAAAAAAATCAGATTAAATATTAGGAACTGCGAGACCAAAATAATTCACCTTATAAAAATCCAGACTAAATCCTGCTTGGCAGTAACCCTGGCCTTCCGGATCAGCATTGCCTAGAACGATCAAAATACATAAATGTTATAACGTTATCATTCCTGAAATATTTTTTAATAACCAATTCAGGATATTATGTTATTTTCTCTAGAACCTTCTAAATTAAAAATGATCAATGTGTGTTTTATGTTTATTTTTAAAATGTTGTTCAAGTAATTTATTAAACATATTTCTGTCTATTTTCTTACACCAAATAGCACTGTGATTGTCTAGTAAGATCAACAGGAGTAACATCCCTTTTGGCTACTCTATTGGGTTTTATGACTCACTTTCATTTGAAGAAATAAAATCTCTATCTTTGACTATATTCCAAATTTCCCATGAGGCAATAACGTGTCTCTCTTTTGCCCCCTCGTGCTGTATGAAGGCAGATAGGTCTGTCATTCCCAAAAGGTGACACCTTGAGGAAGAAGGGGCAGTGCAAGATGACCTTTGTAGATGTCATCTTCTGGGCCACCAATAAGCATTTCCACTGTTATGCTCTTTAAGAGGAACTTAATTTTAAATTATCCTATTATGGCCAGTTGTGGTGACTCATGCCTGTAATCCCAGCACTTTGGGAGGCCAAGGTGCGCAGATCATGAGGTCAAGAGATCGAGACCATCCTGGCCAACATGGTGAAACCCCATCTCCACTAAAACCACAAAAATTAGCTGGGCATGGTGGTGCGTGCCTGCAGGCCCAGCTACTTGAGAGGCTGAGGCAGGAGAATCTCTTGAACCCGGGAGGCGGAGGTTGCATTGAGCCGAGATCATGCCACTGCACTCCAGCCTGGGTGACAGAGCAAGACTCCATCTCAAACAAAATAATAATAAAAACAAATTATCCTATTATAATAGGCTAGGTAAATTGGGAAATTGCATTTCTGGTCACAGTCTCACTGGATATTGCAATGCTAGTGTTCACAAAATAGAAAATTCTAGTAGTGGCTTATCGTGCTTTCTATCCAATATGATTCACTAACTCATTGTCCAATAGGATCTCATGGTACAGTTGTAATCTATAGGCAGGCCAACACGTTGATTTCAAGGCTATTGTTATCAAAAGTCTGTAGGGCATTAGGACCAGGAATTTACTACTTGTAACTTGTACTTTAAAAGAGTTTCTACAACTTCTAACATGCCTAAAATAGCCAAAATGTAGTGAATTAAGTAGAGGGAATCTCAATCCTGCATAGTTAGATTTGGACATGTAAATAATTATTTCTTTCTTATCAAGGATATTCCTCAATGGAAACTGAAATAAGAGAACAGGAAAGGAAATACATGTCATCACAGGAAATATTGATGACTGGGCATGCGCCTGTTCAGAAGCTTTTTGAAATGGACCTGGCCTTTCTGGCTTCCCTTAGAATGTCTTCCGGTTTTTTCTTTCCTTTGGTCATTACTTAGCTAGTTTTAGCGCTGTCACCATCAATTTTTTCCAGATGCTCCTTTCTTTTTTTCTTTTTTTTTGAGATGGAGTCTCCCTCTGTTGCCCAGGCTGGAGTGCAGTGGCGCGATCTCAGCTCACTGCAAGCTCCGCCTCCCGGGTTCACGCCATTCTCCTGCCTCAGCCTCCAGAGTCCTTTATTTTTAAAAACACTTTTTAACCTCATGCACTGTATTTTAACAAAATTTGTTCCTTATTTTACCGCTATATTTCATGATTTATGGTCATGAATCCTATAAAGTTCCCTAAAAGCTCATCTCTATAATCTGGAATATCTAAGTATCAATTTTCTAGAAGCTCATATGTGTAAATATTTATATGCATCCAGAAGTATATATGAATGCATGAGATATTACTCTGAACGTATATGTGTTCATATGTGTTTTTATATTTATTTTTCCATGCACAAGCCTTTTAAAAATCCCTTTTAAATTCAACCCTGACTTTTTATTTTTATGATTGTAAATTATTCGAAAGGGAAGAAACATGACCATTCTTTGAAAGTATTGCTTTAAAACAGCAGGCTGAAAAAAATTAAGAGAAAACATTCATTTTTTTTTTTTTTTTACAAAATACACTGAGAAAATAATCAGCTCCAAATGTTTATTGTAAGTGGCAATTATAATAGAGTGTGAGGTTCTTTCCATTGCAAAGTCTTTTTTTTTTTTCCTTGTTGAATCATAATTTATGAGAGCTGAAGGACTCTTTCTTCCTGGGACTTCAGAGCATTTGTGAACTTGATAATTATGTCCTAGAGTGAACTCAGGAATCCAAGGAAGCATGTGGATAATTTGCTACTATTTGTTGACGTCTTATCCAACAAATGGAAGGGTGTGTGTATGAACCATCTCCACCTGAATTATGAATGACCATGAGAGCCATAGGCAGGTCATCAATATGAATGAGCAGGTAATGTCTAACAATATCAGCAGAGCGGGTTTGCGGTGTAAGATTAACATGAGGAGCTTCTTTAAATTCTCTTTTGAAAATAATATTGCTGATGTTTCCTGTTCTGGGATACTGACCATATGCTCATGAACAAGCTGGCTTTGTGTTAATGATCTGTGAACTTCTTGGCCATGACGGGAAGTCTGCTTCTTGGATGATCTGAGGAGGAAGAAGTACCCGTAGGAATAGGGAGACCAGGAGGATGTGAAAACTGTGGCTATACACCACAGAGGAAATAATTCATGGCAATTTATTGAGGTATTCTGCAACTCAACATGTGCTCCATTCTGTCTTTGTTGAGCTGTTAGCCTACTGTGTCCATGTAGCTTAAGATGCAAATGTACATTAGTGTACTTTTTTAAAAAATGGTTCAAACTCACTCTGAAACTTTTCCCCTACAAGTCTGCATTTCATGTGCAGACTTTTGATCTCAGCCCTCACATCCCACACAGGTAGTCTGGCAAAAAGGCAGAACAAGGAGTGACTAGTTTTATAAATATTATCCTTCAAGGCAGTTGGAAGAATAACCTACATTATCAAGGCAAAAGGCATATGAAGGATGGTCTTGTCTTTAGTTACAGTTATTTGCTGTTTGTTGAACAAGCCAGCTTGTCCATGAGCATATGGTCAATATCACAGAACAGGAACATGGGCAAATCATGGAGTATAGGATATGGACAGGTGTAAATATTGATGAAACAAGTTCAATAATGAATCTCTCCACTACCATTCATTTTCTGATATGTTTTGGATTTCCTTTGTTATTGTTTGTGGGATTTTATCTTTAGCATAACAATACTGACCTCTTAATAAACCCAAGAGCACAGCACTTTGAATGGAACCTGACACAAACTATGCCTCATGTTGGTTGTTGCCTGAGTCCAGGAAGTTTCTCTCCTCTCTACTCCAATAATCATTTGCTAGAAGAATCCCTTTCTGTCGTCTTGTCTAAAATGCTGCTCCTCCCCTGGCTTCCCCAGCACAGGTCTCTCCCTTCTTTCTCGTCTTGCTGTATTTTTTTGTAGCACTTTTCACTGCCTGACATTGTATCATAAACACATTTATTTACATGTTTACTGTCTAGAGGCAGTTCCTTGAACAGGGGGCTTTTTCCCTCTTGTTCTTTGCTGAATTTCCTAAACATAGAAGAGTTAGTTTACTGCTCAATGTGTGGCTTTTCTTTTTAAAGAAATCCTGCATTGAATAAATAATTGAGTCCCATGATCTACAAAGAACCCCTACTTTAAAGCTATTTAAGATAAAATCCTTATTCCATGGACTATCCATTCAGCTGACATTTGTTGTAATCTGAAGAAGTGTCTGATTTACTTCAGTATTTTTAAACAGAGAGCAATAATCTTCTCCTTGTTAAAAATCCTCACTAAAAGCCATCAGGTTAAATGTTCAAGCCAGGTGTGGTGGCGCACGACTGTAATCCCAGCACTTTTAAAGGCTGAGGTGGATGGATCGCATGAGCTCAGGAGTTCAAGACCAGCCTGGACAACATGGCAGAAACCCCTCTCTACAAAAAATACAAAAATTAGGCATGGTGGCACATGCCTGTGGCCCCAGCTACTTGGCAGGCTGAGGTGGGAGGATTGCTTGAGCCCAGGAAGTCGAGGCTGCATTGAGCCATGATCACACTATTGCACTCCAGCCTGGGTGACAGAGTGAGACCCTGTCTCAAAAAAAAAAAAAAAAAAAAAAAAAAGTTCTACTGCCTGTTCTTTAGGCTTCTAAATCTCAGCAGCATCTTTGTTAACCCTCTAATATCAGTAATCTATTTTTTCTCTTCATTTATTTATGACATTTGATCATTATCTTCCCTACATTAATCCTGAATTTTAAAAACACTCAAGCAAAAGGGGGAAAATTTACATTTTAGAGCTCAAGCTAATTTGGGATTTAGTGTTTTTTCTTTAAATCAATATCCTGAAATCAGTCCTAGAATCTTCTTTCTACTACATTTTCCCTCCAATATGGTCTTGTGAATTATCAACAAGAATGAAAATCCATAGGTATCTTATCAACAAATCCTAGTGATCTATCTGGCACACTGAAAACTGGAGGAGTTAATTAAAGGACTGTGAGTAGATGAATCCACCCATCCATCCATCCATCCATCCATTCATCCATCCACCCACCCACCCACCCATCCATCCAACCATCCATTATGCTATCCCAAGTCTGGGGTATTCAACAGAGATAAAGTGATTAAAACACAATGCCCCAAAGATGATACTCCCAGGTTTGCTTTAAAGACTGCTTGGCTGCAAGATTCCTAGAACTGCCAGATGAGATTTGAACTCTAAGTATACAGAGTCATTTTGAAAAAAAGGATTAAACATCTTAAGCAGAAAGGCATATCATGCAGACAATCTGCATACACAGCTGGTAAAGAAGAAACAGCCATTGAGAACACAAGCCAGACAGAAATCTCAAGTTGAACATATGCCCAGGTCCAACCATGCTAGCTAACACCATTTTGGCAATAAACAAGTAAAGTGGGCAGTCAGCATTCTTTAGGACACGGAACGTGAATTTTGAACAGCAAATGACACCTTATGGCCTAAAATAAGGAACCAATCAATTCTGCAAAATATCTTAAGTCAGAAATGTTCTAAAACACAGAAGATCAGTAGAATTCCACGCTTTTGACTTGCTGTCACATCAAGACAACTGTAAGGCTGACAAAAACCTTTACCTACCCCCGAAGCTTTTTCCTTGCAACCCTGTAAGTTATCAATGGTGTTTTGAGCCTACCTGCACTCCTGTCTACGATAGAAAAGCACTTGAGCTAATGGCAGTTTCAAGGAATAAAAGTTGCTTACTGTTCCGGCAAGGAGAGAACTCGGCATAGGCGCTGAAGTTCTGAATTGCTACATAGCAGGTGCCAACTGGGTCCTTTTCTGGTGTCGGTTTAAGAGTTCTCCAGTGATATAAAGGAGCACAGGCCTAGGAAACATGAAAGACAAAAAAATACATTTTTGATGTAGGTTTCTCATACTACAGTTTTATTTGAATTATTGGTATAACAAACTGTTAGATTATTGGGTGAATTAATTGGCCTCTAGCATGCTAATGAGTGCCTTGGTCATCAGAGGTAATTAAACTTCCAAAACTAATTTTTAATGTTAACACACTATAGAATTGGTGAAAATTAAATACATGCAAAAAAAAATGAGTTTTCTGACAATATTTTTTTTTTTTTTTTTGGAGACAAGGTCTTGCTCTGTCACCCAGGCTTGAGTGCAGAGGCATGATCACAGCTCACTGTAGCCGCAACCTCCTGGGCTCAAGTGATCCTTATGCCTGAGCCTCCCAAGTAGCTGGGACCACAGGCACACACCACCATGCCTGGCTAATTTGTTTTGTTTTGTTTTTTGTAGAGACAGAATCTTATTATGTTGCTCCAACTGGTCTCAATCTCCTGGGCTTAAGTGATCCTCTTGTCTCAGCCTCCCCAAGTGCTGGAATTATAGGGAAGAGCCACAGCACCTAGGCCCCATAGAAATTAATTTTTTTTTTTTGCCCGAAAAAGCAAGCAGAAAATAATTCCTAAAAGCGAATAACTCATATTTCTTTTCTTTTTAATTGGACCTACATAAAAGCAAATGATCATGTAAACAGTGAATTAATCAGTGTGATGTCTTATGAGAACAAGTTCCTTTCTGTGTCTAATTATTGCTTTTAAAAGATGACTTTCAAATTAAAGGATGCAAACAAGCTAGTAAACCTCTGTTTTGTGACGCCCCCTAGTTTATCACGGAAGCCGCATCTTATGACTTTTAAACAATGACTTTCATCTGGACGCACTTCTCCATTTTCACAGTGTTTTTGGCTTGGTTTTTCACTTCATGGTTTTTATTCGTGGCAAAACTGAAAGTAGAAGCATCTTATGCCTGTTTTAGCAATTTTATCAGGGATGATCACAAAGTCAGTAAGAGAGCATGTTCATGAGCTACAAGCATTTCCAAGGCATTAAACACCACAGGTGAGGCAATTCAAGTCTCTGGCCCTCCTTGTTATGGAGAAATTTATCGAGATAAACTCCAATGCCCTCAGACAATCTTTTTGAGAAAGGAGAGTTATCCAAATTATTTCATAAATGCCCTCTCCATTCTAAGGCGGCAAATAACCAAAGGGTTAGAAACAAAATGTCCTATGCTTATTTCCAGCTAACATATAGAGTGGTAAATTAAATAATGTTGCGTACTGTACAAATATTTGCTCATACTTTGGAACCTTTTTTGGAATTGATTTAACTGCCCACAGGACTTATATATGAAGGTTTGCATATAAAACTTGATTAATAGATGTATAACATGTTGATTTAAATGCATGCCTATCAGATAGAAGTTGAAACATAGTTTTACAATACCAAATGATTATGCATTTGTTGTTATATCTTTGCTTTTATGATTTATAATTTGTCATATCAGAAACTGATTTGATGCCTCATCCATGCCTTTTCATTTTCAGAATGTTGCTTTAGAGAAAATAAGACATACTTTATGTCATTGCCTATGACCCCTTTTTAGAATTACATTATGGTAAAAAGAGGGAACTGCTTCTGAATTAGTTTGCCTAATATCAGAAATATTATCGGCAAAAATGAATTGAAACAACAGCAAGAAAAACATGAAATGATCTGGCTGCTTTTTTAGAAGTTTAGATTCTCACAAGAGCACTGTACGGAAATCTTCTTCAAGTAAATGAAATAACGAGAAATCCTCGTCAAGTAAATGAAATAACATTTTATTAGGAATGAGAGAGGAAATAAATGTGTATAAAACATTAGCTTGGTTTGGACTTCTGTTTTTCTTGCCTGAACCTTCTGTAAATATTGTACCTGATTCTCCAAATACTCATCTCTAAAGACAGAATCGTAGAACACAGAGCTGCTAGCCTGCCTTCTAATTTGATAGTATGGTATCACACTTAATTCCAGAGAAGTGAAAAAAGATTCTAATTTGAAAGTAGTCTATGCTTCCAAATCTGTCCTTGGTAATTTGGCCCAATGTATAACTATTTTTAGTAAAGATAACTCCTAGTCTCAAATAAATTACCCTTCTACAACTTCAGTTGTTTGGTTTTGCCTCTCTATATATTGTAAAGTCTTGGCCAATACCCCAAAACTCTCTAACTCTTCTAGGTTCCCCAAGTTATCTGGTTCATAAATTCAGCATAAGGTGCAGATGCGAAAGCACAGGGAAGTCTACATCATGAAGCACTCACTTGTGTAGCTTGATCTTCTCCAACTGGCCTCACCTTCTGTTTCACCAAAAGGCATTTCATGCCATGAAAATGCTTTCCAGTGTTTGCCTGATATTAGCTCTAAAAAGTTACTCTTTCAATCTGCTCAGTTTCACATTGATGTGAAACATACTGATGGGACATATTTAGGCTTTGACCCAAACCTGCTATGTATACCCATGGTACCTGGATATACAAAAATGATACTTCTGGAGGTAGGATTTTGCAGTTATAAAATTACATCATATAGGAAAGAATTTAAATGTTCATTCTGCTAAGTTTCAGCACTCAAAAAATTTAGCTTGAAATATACTCTGTATTATCCTATTTCCCATCACGTATTTTAGAAAATGCAGGCATGCCAAAAATTAATCATTTTTTATTATGAACACGGTGTATTATTGTAGTTTCCATTGTTTTGAGGGTTTCTACAATTATTGAATAAATATGCAACTATTATATGTTACAGCTAAAATTTCAAGACACACAAAAAAATCAAAACAGTATCCAAAAGATTTTTAAAGCCCCAAACAGTTATTACAGAGTTAATTTTTCAACAGCAATTCCCATAAGTCATATACCACCTTAAAAAGTTCTTACAAATTCTGGAATGTGAAAATTATATTAATGCAAAGACAACTCTACAAAAACTATATTGTAAATGTTGGATTTCTTAACTGGAGAGGGCTATATACACTTTATACATTACCTGTTTTATGTCAAAATCTTTTTGGGGTTAACAGACTAAATAAAGTAAGGCATTTCCTTTAGATACTTATTAAATCATAATTCAAGTAGATTTCAACAAATCCTAAAAGACAAAGTTATTGCTTTATTGTTGTAAGGAAATTAAAGCCAATAGGTTGAAAAATTCTCCAAACTAAAAAAGACTTCCAGATTACTTCAATAGTCATTTGCTTCTCGGTAACTTAGACATGTATCATTGCTCAGAACAATAAAATAATAGAATTATTAAGTCATAGCACTTTGAAGCTGAAAGATTATCTATTTGAGAATGAGTGTTTTTACTTTAAAAAGTATTAATGAACTCAGAGAATCATGCAGTTAGCCATTTAAAAATAATTATGAAAGACAGCTTTCCTTTCGGTGTAAAAAGGATCAATGAAACCACAGCAGATTAACTTAGCATCCTTATGGGAATAGTCCCATTTTTCTGGTCAGATTTTAAGTAGCCCCTAAGTCAGTCTTAAGCACTATAATATTTTACCACTTTAAGATGTAGCTTTTACTTTTCTTAGTTGTTTTTGAAATATTTGAAAATATTTAACTGCTCTTCTGGAAAACAGGCTTTATTTCCTATAGCTTTAAACACTAAAATACATTCTTTAATTTTAAGCATTTAGTTGCTTTTAAAATGCCAACAGCCTTATCGTTGAAAGTCTAACATGTTCCTTCAGGAAAGAGCTTTCCTAAACATGAGCTTGAAAACATTCCAGTGCACACCATACTCCAAAGCAGCAGCACAAGCCCACGGCTCATACTCACCACAACTTTTCCTTTGTGAGCTTTCACTGTTGCTCCAAACCACTGATTGGATTTGAACTCGATAGGTTCTTTGGTTCCATTAACTCTGATCTTTCTGTTGTCTGTCAAAGAAGATAGGAAGAGTTAATAATTTGTAAAACGTGGCAGCCAATTAAAACACGTAATAAATTTGTACATTAAAAATACTTGAGCTAATACCAATCCTTGTCAAACTCCTCCAAAAAAATTGAAGAGAGGCTGGGTATGGTGGCTCATGCCTGTAATTCCAGCACTTTGGGAAGCTGAAGCGGGAGGATCACTTGAGAACAGGAGTTCAAGATCAGCCTGGGCAACATGGTGAAACCCTGTCTCTACCAAAAAATACCAAAAAAAAAAAATGCTGGGCGTGGTGGCTTGTGCCTGTAGTCCCAGCTACTTGGGATGCTGAGATGAGAAAATCACTTGAACCCAGGAGGTGGAGGTTGCAGTGAACTGAGATTGTGCTGCTACACTCCAGCCTGGGTGACAAAGTAAGACTCTGTCTCAAAAAAATAAAAGAGAAGGAAATAATCCAAGGGCCAGCATTATCCTGATACCAAAGCCAGACAAGGGCATTACAAGAAAAGAAAATTACAGGCTAATATCCTCGATAAACATAAATGCAAAAATCTTCAACAAAATACTAGCAACTCAAATCCAACAGCATGTTAAAAGTATCATTGATCATGTTCAAGTGGGATTTATCCCTGGAATGCAAGGATAGGTCAACAGAGCAAATCAATACATGTGCTACCCCACATTAATGAGATGAAGGACAAAAACCTATGATCATCTTAATAGATGCAGAGAAAGCCTTTGACAAAATTCAATTTACTTTCAACATAAAAACTCTTAAAAAGTTAGTTATAGAGGGAATGTACCTACACGCAGTGAAAGCCATACATCACAAGCCCACAGCTAACATTACACTTAGCAGTGAAAAGTTGAAATCTTTTCCTCTAAGATCAGGAACAAATGCTCACTCTCCCCACTTCCATTCAACATAGAACTTTGAAGTCCTAACCAGAGCAGTTGGGCAAGAAAAAGAAAAGACATCCAAATCAGAAAAGAAGGTAAATTGTCCCTGTTTGCAGATGACATAGTCTTATATATAGAATGCCCTAAAGATTTCACCAAGAAACTATTTGAAAATGATAAACAAATCCAGTAAAATGGCAGGACACAAAATGAACATACAAAAACCCCATTTACAATAGCATTTAAAAAGTACTTAGGACAGATGGCATCAGCCAGATGGCAGACTAGAGGGGCCTAACACTTGCTCCCTTACAAAAAAGGACCAAAACAATAACAAACAACTACATTGCAACCAGACTAACTTAAGGAGATCGCTGGAGTACAGCAAGGGAGTGGCAAAAACCCTGTGAGAATAGAAACTCCGGATGGCAGCAGAGAGAGGGGATCTACCCTCTCGCCTCCACCATTTCATCTCCCAAGCCAGGATGAACTCAGAACCAGGAAGGAAAAGATGAGCAGGAGGCCTCCTGAGCCCCATCACTGTCGTGGACACCTGCAGTCTTTGCTTCGGGAGAATTCTGCAGTCCTCACAAGCCCTGAGCCCAGCTGGGGAGCTACCTGCATTTCACACAGCAGCACAACTCCAGAGACGGATCTCACTTTGTACCCTGCTCCTGTGACCGGAGCAGCTACTGCACTGAGCCATCTGGAAACAGGAGCCACTGCTAGAGTGCATCCCGCTCTGGGGGCCACTAGCCACTGCGTCCCTCCATCCTTGAGGTTCTGCCATCATTGCACTATCCTCACACAGACACACAGCATGCACCAATCCCCAGCCAACCTGCTGCAGCTCCCTACGCTCTGGGCCCTTCATCTCCCCATCCCAGTTGCTACTGTGCCCTGCTGCCAGCTACTCAGAGTGTGGGCCCAGCAGAAAAGCTGAATCCAAACCCACAGAGGAGCTGCACCCCTTCGGCGCCAGAACCAACTCATACAATGGAGGGCTGAGCTCCAGCACTTAAGGGAGCTTTGGTCCCAGGGAATTGGTGCTTTGGTGCAGAGGAGCAGCTGTGACTCTGTACTCGAGCCCGTGCTTTGCCCACCCTCTCCGGGAAACATAGCTTTCTCTGAGCTGTACTACCCAACCGTTGGGCCAAATGGCAGCAGCACCCACCTCCCTTAAGTGCTGGAGCTCAGACCTCCATTGCATGAGCTGCTGAGGCTCCCCACCTCCCTGGGGAGTGAAGCCAACATTTGCACCCGGCCTCACAGAGCCTGGTCCACTGCTGTGTCCAGCACTCCAGGGTTCAAAGTCAACACTGTGTGGTATTTTTTCTCATATGCCCTGTTGGCTCCAGAACCTGAATTGCAGCTGTGCCCTACTCTCCAGGGCCTGAGCCTCTGAAATACCTCTTCCTCTGCAGAGCCATGCCAGCTCTGCACCCTCACACCCAGGATCACTGTCACAGCTCCATCCCTGCCTCCTGGGCCTCGGCTTCAGGTGAGTGCTGCAGTCACAGCCCTTGGCTTGGTGGGAGAGCTGCATCTACCCACACCTGAAGAGTGAACCTGTGCCCTCGTCACAGGGGCTACAGTAGTTCAAAAACAGGACCCCAGTTCCACAGCCACTCTGAGCACCTGTGCCTGAAACAGCACCCCGTGGCTGCCTGCAGTCCACGTTGGACCCAACACAGAGGGATCTCCTTGGCTATGTCTTCTCACTGTAGGAAAAATGAAAACAGAAAGATTTCTGAAACTCTTGCTATCAAAAAGCCTAACAACCTACTTTGCCACCACCGTGTCCACATATCCTGCTGTCATCACTGATGTAAATCACAGCTGAAGAAGCTTCAAAGAAACTAGAACCAGAGCCAATGCACCCTACCCAACCAATCCCCTAAAAAGCTTTTGCACAGCCAAGGAAACAACCAACAAAGTGAAGAGGCAACCTATGAATGGGAGAAAATATTTGCAAACTATACATACATAAGGGGCTAACATCTAAAATACATAAGGAATTCAACAGCAAGAAAACAAATTGCCTGATTAAAAATTAGTCAAAGGGCCTGGACAGATATTTTATGAAAGAAGGCATACAAACGGCCAACAGGTATATGTGAAAAAATGCTTAACATCCCTAATCATCAGGGATATGCAAATTAAACCTCTGTAAGACATCACCTGACCCGTGTTAGCAGGGCTATTATCAAAAAGACAAAAGATAACAAGTGTTGTGGAGGATATGAAGAAAGGGACCCCTAGCATACTCCTGGTGGGAATATAAATTAGTACAGATGTTATGAAAAACATTAAAGGAAGTTCCTCAAAAAATTAAACATAGAGCTACCATATGATCCAGCAATCCCGCTACTGGGCATATATCCAAAGGAAAGGAAATCAGTATATTGAAAATATATCTGCACCCCCATGTTCATGGCAGCACTGTTCATAAGAGCCAAGATATGGGATCATCTTAGGTGTCCTTCGACGGATGAATAAAGAAAATGTGGTGTGTATATGATGGAACACAATTTTGCCTTGAAAGAGGAAATCCTCTCATTTGCCACAACATGGATGAACCTGAGGATATCATGCTAAGGCACAAATAATTTTGTGCCTGAAACAAGCCAGACACAAAACCACCGATATTGCATGATCTCCCTTATATGTGGAATCTAAAAAAGTCAGGCTCATAGAAGCAAATAGTAGAATGGTAGTTACCAGAGGCTGGGGAGAGCAGAAGGGATTGGAGAGATGTTTGTCAAAAGGTACAAAGTTTCAGCTGGGATGAGTAAATTATGGAGATTTATTGTACAGAGGGGTGACCAAGAGAATAGATTTTAAACATTCTTAATATACACACACATATACACAAAAGGCAGCCGTGCTAGGTAATGAATATGTTTATTAGCTTGATTTAATTATTTCCCAATGTATAAATAGATCAAAACATTACATCGTACACGATAAATATATACAATTTTTTTTTTGAGACAGGGTCTCACTCTGTTACCCAGGCTAGAATGCAGTGGCACGATCACAGTTCACTGCAGCCTCGACTTCTCTGGGCTCAAGTGATCCTCCCATCTCAGCCTCTCAAGTAGCTGGAAATACGGGTGCGTGCCACCATGCAGGGCTTTTTTTTCTTGGTAGGCAAGGTTTTGCTATGTTGCCCAGGCTGGCCTTGAACTCCTGAACTCAAGCGATCTTCCCACCTTGGCCTCCCAAAGTGCTGGGATTACAGGTATGAGCCACTGTACCCAGCCTTATACAATTTTTGTCAATTAAAAAAAAAACTTGAGCACCAATTTTCATATAGAGGGGGATTTCTCTTTGTTTAAGTCTAAGAGCATGACTCCCATTAGATAAATATGACATGAAAATATGTATTCAACTATGACATTTCACGACTTAAAAGAAGCATTTTCTTAAGATTTGCATTTCAGAGGTAACTGTCTTGCAAACTTAGTGTAGACTCTGGTATCCTTGAATCTACACTTCAGTTATTGATTTCATATTGAAGACCATATATTTATAACTGCTCTAAATATTTCCAAATCTTTCCCAATAGTGAAACACATGGGATCCTGCCTACTCTGAATAACAGAGGCTTCCCAGCATGTGTTAGCAGGAATCAGCATGAGGGACTCCAAAGTCTTGGTTTTTAACTCAGTAACACATGTCTACACAGCCACAGTAGATAACACCTCAACACAATTGTACATACACTTTGCAGATGTCAGCATGAGTGGGGCCATCTGGGTAGAAACTCAACCCAATTGTAACACACTTTAGTTCTTAATAAAAAGCATGCATCTTGGCCAGGTGCAGTGGCTCATGCCGGTAATCCCAGCACTTTGGGAGACCAAGGCAGGTGGATCACTTGAGGCCAGGAGTTTGAGACCAGCCTGACCAACACAGTGAAACCGTGTCTCTACTAAAAATCCAAACATTAGCTGAACGCAGTGATGCACATCTGTAGTCTCATCTACTCAGGAGTTTGAGACATGAGAATTAGTTGAACCTGGAAGTGGAGGTTGCAGTGAGCTGAGATTGTGCCACTGCACTCCAGCCTGGGCAACAAAGTAAGACTCTGTCTCAAAATAAAATAAAATAAGATAAAATAAAGCAAAGCATGCATGTTTTCTTTCACTCTTGATTGCACATGCAGCTATTTCACACATGGTTCTAATTGCACAGTTTTAACTAGAGCTTTATCAGTAATAGCTAATGAGTTTCAAAAGACATTTGTACTAAGGGCATCTTATTTGTGTGTTTCCTGTGGTTTGCATTTTTTCTTCCTTGACTTTATAAAAATACATTACAAAATAAACTTTTTATTCCTGTTAAGTGAGGCCAAAATAAACATGTAATTAAACTTTCAATTGAGTTTACTTATGATTACAGACTGTTTAAAGAATAAATTATACATAATCTTAACCTAAAATTTACATTTTGACATGTTAGTAGAAAATCATGAATTTCCCTCTTAAAAATCTTATGCTTTTGATGTTTCCAGATGTTTTTAAAAAACAAGTTCTGGAAATCCTCACCCAAAGTGCACATGACTAACAAAGAATTACAGCATCTTACAGTTTGTAGCTTAAACTGGAAAATATAGACATTTCTATTTATGTCTAGGCAGCTTGGAAGATGATAGAATTTGAAGCTGAAGATTTCTTGCCATCTCTGACTAGGTTACCTTGGGCAATTCATTTAATCTTTTGCAGTTTCGATTTCTTCTATAAAATGAGGCTGAGAATATCTTCCCCTTCTCCTGCACAGGTGGTCATAAAGTCGCGAAGGTTCCATGAGATAAGTGAGCGTGAAAGTTCTTTGTAAATTGGGAAGTCATAAACAGAAATCTTGTAGCAATACAGCTGAAGGTCCATAGGTTTTTTTTCTTTTTAAATCTCTTAATGACAGATAGCTTAAGATAGTTGAAGACAGCGTAAGTCTGTGTTTTGGTATCACAGCTTGGTATCACCAGCTTAAGGTATCCCCCCTTAAGCTGGGATGTTGATGTTGTACTACAGAGATCTTGCAGCGTTACAACTACATGAAGGTCAATGGCTTTAATATATACATATTTTTAAAAATCTATCTATATTATATCTATAATATACCTATATATTATATATCATATATCTATATTATATAGATAATATATATCATATATATGATAATATATGTTATATATATGATATATCTTATATTTATATTTATAATACATCTATTATGTATAAAATATATCTATAATATATAAAAATGTATCTAACATATTATAGATTTATAATATATAGAAATGTATCTAATATATTATAGAGTTATATAAAATATATAAATATATAAAATAGATATATAATATAGTAAATATAATTATTAATATATTTATAGAATATATTTTAATATATATTATAATTATATCTATATATGTCGACATATATATCTCTCTCTTAGGAACCTAGAAATTCAACCTAAGTCCAAGAATTCAAAAGAACCTCCCAGACACAAAAGTATAATATGTTGTTAGTAGTGACTTGTGGCACTCAGGAATGAAATTATGACACCTCACAACATTGTCAATGTGGCTTAGATTACACACAGGGAGAAAGTGCTAGAGTAGTCTTAAAATTACTAACCATGAAAAGGAGACCAGTGCCTCAAAAATTCAAACAGAGTTAAAGGAGATCGCGAAAGGACTTCAGAAGAGCAGACTTCAGTGAGGAAGGAAATGAATTCTAGGGAAAAAAATAAGCCAGCTCTGAACGGGACCTTCCTTTGCTAGTTAAAGTTATGTAATTCCGCCTGTGTGATTCCCAAGATATCCTTTCTGCCATTATAGGATGAACTGTGTAATAACTTGATTGCAAGTGTCAACTGGGCAATTTGGCAGTAATATTTTTCTTCTGGACCAAGGGTACAAATGAACGGGCTTCATTAATTTCATATCCAATCCAGGGATTATAACAGAGCAGAATTCCACTGTCCCAGGTCTCTATGTAATGAGACAAGTTTTTAATCTGTGTGTGTCCTCCTCTCATTGACCTTTGAAGTCAACAAATCACCTTTCTAAAATTCTGTTTTATTATTTCAATAAGTTATCTGACTTTGAACCTAACATTGTAATTGAATAAAATTTCAAATAAGTAAGATATATATGGGTTGACTCTGAAGGTGCGCTTTCCCTAATTTCTTATTTCTCTTTTCTAAGCATGGTTCTTTCATGCCAAATAAGCTGACACACTGCTCAGTACTATGTCAGCCTAGTGCTCAATGAAACTTTGATGCATGGAGGATGTTTTTGATTTAATTTGATCTGACCTTTAGTAAAAGCTACTTCCAAGTAATGTCTGTCAATACTCAGCACTGTGTTAGCCCTTCCAGTCTCTTCTCTTTATGGCAAAGACTGAAAGTATGGAAAATACATTTCCTAGACTTTCTAATGAGCAGGATTCTGAATGAGTGAGAGGCTCGAGAGAGATTTGAGAACAGGGAAAGAAAGAGAAGCCATTGTTTTCTGGTGACAGCCTCAGGAAGCATGTGGACATCAGCGGTGACAGATGTGATGTTCTTCCAGCAGCTCCCACATATCCTCCTGACAATCACCTCTTTAGTCCTTTGGACAGCAGAGATCAAGTCCTGTGATCCCTGAACTTCCAGATTCCTTGATCTGCAGGTAGCAACTTTCCAGACTTTCACACCCTATCCTTGCCAACGTCCATGAAAGCCTGCCAGACTCTGCGTGAAATTCCTTCCTAGTTGTAATACTCAATGTGCTTTCTGTTTTCCTAACCAAACCTGCTGACTGACGTGGGACAATGCATTTAGGGTAGGGCCGCCTGTCCTCTGAAGCAGAAGGAAGGCATCGGGTTACCCCGGGAGGACTGTCAACCCCACAGAACGCAAAAGGACCAGTGGTTCCGGGAGAGGATGGAGCCCGTTAGTTACCTAAGCGAGCCTCTCAGCATATCACAAACTACGGAGAAAGCAAAGGCAAAAGCTCAGAAAAGCTTTTATAGTGACTGCATACAATGTCGAGTTTTCTAAGTGGCAGGAGGTGATTAACAAAACTAATAAACGAAAACCAAAGTGAAAATTTTTCAAGAATAGGAGGAATATATGTAATATGTAAAAGTCCCCAAATCAATGAGAAAAAGACTAAAATTCAATAGAAAAAAATTTCTAAGGATCCGAACAGGCATTACAGGTAAAAATAAATTAGCCTGAAAATTCAGAGAGACAACCTGAGCCTTAAATTAAAGCAGTAATAACTTACCACTTGTCACTTACCAATCTGGCTCCAAATTAATAACATTTGCTCTACTTCAAGACAATAATTTCATGCTGAAGTTTGGAACAGCCATTTGGCACCACATATCCTAATTTTATATGTATATTTCCTTCTGATCAAAAAATTGTTTCAGTATTTTGTTCAGTAGAAATAATAACACAGTGGCTCATGCCTGTAATCCCAGCACTTTGGGAGACCAAGGCAGGAGGATCGCTTGAGGCAGGAGTTCAAGGCTACAGTAAGCTACGATGGTGCCACTGCACTCCAGCCTGGACAACATGGCAAAACCCTAACTCTTACAAAAAAAAAAAAATTAGCCAGGCATAGTAGCCCATGCCTGAGGCGAGAGGATCAGTTGAGCCTGAGAGGTAGAGTCTGAAGTAAGCCAGGATCGTGCCACTGTACTCTAGTCTAAGTGACAGAGTAAGAGTGTTCTGTCTCTAAAGTCTCAGAGTAAGTACTCTCTTGTCTCTAAAACACACACACACACACACACACACACAAGAAATAGTATGAAAATATTGCTACACTGTGACACCAAAAACTGGAGCAACTTAAATGTTTATAAATAAGGGACTCAAAAAGAAACATCTGCTATCTATAAGATAGACTAAGATTCAACTGTTATACACATATGATAGATTTGTATGCACTGATACAGAAAAATGTTTACACAATACATGTATTTTTAGCTTTTCTGAGGTTTTTTAAAAGTACAGAGAAATATAAGGACTTTAATACATGAAACATAGGCATTCTCACCAGGAAGAATCAATAATTGTGAAGAATGGACAATGTTTGTAAATTGCGATTCACAAACATTACGGCACGTTTTGACACCTGTCCCCCATTCCATTCCTCTTCCCTCCTCCCCCTCCAGAGGTTGCCACCATGAGGAATTAAATGTATGTGTTTCTGGCCATTTAAAAAATAATGTCATGAATAATACAGGGCTGTGGTCTACAATGCTTTTCCTGTAAAGGACTAGATAAATGTCTTAGGCTTTGCAAACTGTATAATCTTTGTCACAGCTACTCAATTCTGCCCTGTAACAAAAGCAGCCCATAGACAGTATGTTAAATAATGGGCTTGGGCTTGGCTATGAAATAGAATTTCATATAGGAACATGGAAATCAAATTTTATATAACTTTTATGTGTCGTGAAATATTATTCTTTAAAAACATATATCCAGCCATTTAAAAATATAAAAACTACTCTCAGCATATAGGCTGTGCACACACAGATGGTGGGCCAGTTTTAGCTGTAGTTTGCTGACAGTTGTTAGAGTAGTCTTTGGTGCAGTCTTGTGAAGTAAAGAAAAATGGTATTATATTTTCTTTTTAAATTTATTTTTTATTTCAATAGGTTTTAGGGGAACAGGTGGTGTTTGGTTACATGAGTAAGTTCTTCAGTGGCGATTTCTGAGATTTTGGTGCACCCATCACCCAAGCAGCATACACTGTACCCAATGTGTAGTCTTTTATCCCTCGCCCCTTTCCCACCCTTTCTCCCAAGTCCCCAAAGTCCATTGTGTCATTCTTATGCCTTTGCATCCTCATAGCTTAGCTCCCACTTATCAGTGAGAACATACAATGTTTGGTTTTCCATTTCTGAGTTACTTCACTCAGAATAATGGTCTCCAATTCCATCCAGGTTGCTGAGAATGCCATTATTTCATTCATTTTTATGGCTGAGTAGTATTCCACGGTGTATAAATATACCATACTTTCTTGATCCACTTGTTGATTGATGGGCATTTGGGCTGGTTCCATATTTTTGCAATTGCAAGTTGTGCTGCTATAAATACACATATGCTAGTATCTTTTTCATGTAATGAGTTCTTTTCATCTGGGTAGATACCTAGTACTGGGATTGCTGGATCAAATGGTAGATCTTCTTTTATTTCTTTCAGGAATCTCCACACGGTTTTCCATAGTGGTTGTACTAGTTTACATTCCCACCAACAGTGTAAAAGTGTGCCCTTTTCACAACATCCACACCGACATCTATTTTTTTTAATTTTTAAATTATAGCCATTCTTGCAGGAGTGAGGTGGTATCACATCGTGGTTTTGATTTGCATTTCCCTGATCATCAGCGATGTTGAACATTTTTACCTATGCTTCTTGGCCATTTGTATATCTTCTTTTGAGAATTGTCTGTTCATGTCCTTAGCCCACTTTTTGATGGGATTGTTTTCTTCTTGCTGATTTGTTTGAGTTCTTTGTAGATTCTGGATATTATTAGTCCTTTGTCAGATGTATAGAGTGTGAAGATGTTCTCCCGCTCTGTGGGTTTTCTGTTAACTCTGGCGATTATTTATTTTGCTGTGCAGAGGCTTTTCAGTTTAATTAAGTCCCAGATATCTATCTTTGTTTTGGTTGCATTTGCTTTTGGGTTCTTGATTATAAAGTCTTTGCCTAAGAAAACATGGCATTTGGCTAGGCACAGTGGCTCATGCCTGTAATCCCAGCATATTGGGAGTCCAGGAGGCAGATCACCTGAGGTCAGGAGTTCGAGACAAGCATGGCCAACATGGTGAAACCTCACCTCTACTAAAAATACAAAAAGTAGTTGGGTGTGGTGGCACATGCCTGTAGTCTCAGCTACTCAGGAGGCTGAGGCAGGAGAATTGCTTGAACCTGGGAAGCAGAGGTTGCAGTGAGCTAAGATTAAACCACTGTACTCTAGCCTGGGAGACAGAGTGAGACTGCATCTCAAAAACAAACAAACAAAAAAACAAAAACATGGCATCATATTTTCTGTACTTAGCAGTTTGTACTTGTGTTTTACCCTCAGTTTTATGTTTGTGAGAAATATCCATGAATAGATAGATGGCTAGCTAGCTAGATACATAGATATATATAGCTAGATACATAGATATATACATAGATACATAGATATATATGTATATATATCATAGATACATAGATATATGAGTGAATGTATAGAAAAACAGATGATAGATACATACATACATAGATCAGTCTAGCTCATTCTTTTTTTTTTTTTTTCTTTTTTTTTTTTTTTTATTATACTTTAAGTTTTAGGGTACATGTGCACAATGTGCAGGTTAGTTACATATGTATACATGTGCCATGTTGGTGCGCTGCACCCACTAACTCGTCATCTAGCATTATGTATATCTCCCAATGCTATCCCTCCCCCCTCCCCCCTCCCCACCACAGTCCCCAGAGTATGATATTCCCCTTCCTGTGTCCATGTGATCTCATTGTTCAATTCCCACCTATGAGTGAGAATATGCGGTGTTTGGTTTTTTGTTCTTGTGATAGTTTACTGAGAATGATGGTTTCCAATTTCATCCATGTCCCTACAAAGGATATGAACTCATCATTTTTTATGGCTGCATAGTATTCCATGGTGTATATGTGCCACATTTTCTTAATCCAGTCTATCATTGTTGGACATTTGGGTTGGTTCCAAGTCTTTGCTATTGTGAATAATGCCGCAATAAACATACGTGTGCATGTGTCTTTATAGCAGCATGATTTATAGTCATTTGGGTATATACCCAGTAATGGGATGGCTGGGTCAAATGGTATTTCTAGTTCTAGATCCCTGAGGAATCGCCACACTGACTTCCACAATGGTTGAACTAGTTTACAGTCCCACCAACAGTGTAAAAGTGTTCCTATTTCTCCACATCCTCTCCAGCACCTGTTGTTTCCTGACTTTTGAATGATTGCCATTCTAACTGGTGTGAGATGATATCTCATAGTGGTTTTGATTTGCATTTCTCTGATGGCCAGTGATGATGAGCATTTTTTCATGTGTTTTTTGGCTGCATAAATGTCTTCTTTTGAGAAGTGCCTGTTCATGTCCTTCGCCCACTTTTTGATGGGGTTGTTTGTTTTTTTCTTGTAAATTTGTTTGAGTTCACTGTAGATTCTGGATATTAGCCCTTTGTCAGATGAGTAGGTTGCGAAAATTTTCTCCCATTTTGTAGGTTGCCTATTCACTCTGATGGTAGTTTCTTTTGCTGTGCAGAAGCTCTTTAGTTTAATTAGATCCCATTTGTCAATTTTGGCTTTTGTTGCCATTGCTTTTGGTGTTTTGGACATGAAGTCCTTGCCCACGCCTATGTCCTGAATGGTAATGCCTAGGTTTTCTTCTAGGGTTTTTATGGTTTTAGGTCTAACGTTTAAATCTTTAATCCATCTTGAATTGATTTTTGTATAAGGTGTAAGGAAGGGATCCAGTTTCAGCTTTCTACATATGGCTAGCCAGTTTTCCCAGCACCATTTATTAAATAGGGAATCCTTTCCCCATTGCTTGTTTTTCTCAGGTTTGTCAAAGATCAGATAGTTGTAGGTAAGCGGCGTTATTTCTGAGGGCTCTGTTCTGTTCCATTGATCTATATTTCTGTTTTGGTACCAGTACCATGCTGTTTTGGTTACTGTAGCCTTGTAGTATAGTTTGAAGTCAGGTAGTGTGATGCCTCCAGCTTTGTTCTTTTGGCTTAGGATTGACTTGGCGATGCGGGCTCTCTTTTGGTTCCATATGAACTTTAAAGTAGTTTTTTCCAATTCTGTGAAGAAAGTCATTGGTAGCTTGATGGGGATGGCATTGAATCTGTAAATTGCCTTGGGCAGTATGGCCATTTTCACGATATTGATTCTTCCTACCCATGAGCAAGGAATGTTCTTCCATTTGTTTGTATCCTCTTTTATTTCCTTGAGCAGTGGTTTGTAGTTCTCCTTGAAGAGGTGCTTCACATCCCTTGTAAGTTGGATTCCTAGGTATTTTATTCTCTTTGAAGCAATTGTGAATGGGAGTTCACTCATGATTTGGCTCTCTGTTTGTCTGTTGTTGGTGTATAAGAATGCTTGTGATTTTTGTACATTGATTTTGTATCCTGAGACTTTGCTGAAGTTGCTTATCAGCTTAAGGAGATTTTGGGCTGAGATGATGGGGTTTTCTAGATAAACAATCATGTCGTCTGCAAACAGGGACAATTTGACTTCCTCTTTTCCTAATTGAATACCCTTTATTTCCTTCTCCTGCCTGATTGCCCTGGCCAGAACTTCCAACACTATGTTGAATAGGAGCGGTGAGAGAGGGCATCCCTGTCTTGTGCCAGTTTTCAAAGGGAATGCTTCCAGTTTTTGCCCATTCAGTATGATATTGGCTGTGGGTTTGTCATAGATAGCTCTTATTATTTTGAAATATGTCCCATCAATACCTAATTTATTGAGAGTTTTTAGCATGAAGGGTTGTTGAATTTTGTCAAAGGCTTTTTCTGCATCTATTGAGATAATCATGTGGTTTTTGTCTTTGGCTCTGTTTATATGCTGGATTACATTTATTGATTTGCGTATGTTGAACCAGCCTTGCATCCCAGGGATGAAGCCCACTTGATCATGGTGGATAAGCTTTTTGATGTGCTGCTGGATTCGGTTTGCCAGTATTTTATTGAGGATTTTTGCATCAATGTTCATCAAGGATATTGGTCTAAAATTCTCTTTTTTGGTTGTGTCTCTGCCAGGCTTTGGTATCAGAATGATGCTGGCCTCATAAAATGAGTTAGGGAGGATTCCCTCTTTTTCTATTGATTGGAATAGTTTCAGAAGGAATGGTACCAGTTCCTCCTTGTACCTCTGGTAGAATTCGGCTGTGAATCCATCTGGTCCTGGACTCTTTTTTGTTGGTAAACTATTGATTATTGCCACAATTTCAGCTCCTGTTATTGGTCTATTCAGAGATTCAACTTCTTCCTGGTTTAGTCTTGGGAGAGTGTATGTGTCGAGGAATTTATCCATTTCTTCTAGATTTTCTAGTTTATTTGCGTAGAGGTGTTTGTAGTATTCTCTGATGGTAGTTTGTATTTCTGTGGGATTGGTGGTGATATCCCCTTTATCATTTTTTATTGCGTCTATTTGATTCTTCTCTCTTTTTTTCTTTATTAGTCTTGCTAGCGGTCTATCAATTTTGTTGATCCTTTCAAAAAACCAGCTCCTGGATTCATTAATTTTTTGAAGGGTTTTTTGTGTCTCTATTTCCTTCAGTTCTGCTCTGATTTTAGTTATTTCTTGCCTTCTGCTAGCTTTTGAATGTGTTTGCTCTTGCTTTTCTAGTTCTTTTAATTGTGATGTTAGGGTGTCAATTTTGGATCTTTCCTGCTTTCTCTTGTGGGCATTTAGTGCTATAAATTTCCCTCTGCACACTGCTTTGAATGCGTCCCAGAGATTCTGGTATGTTGTGTCTTTGTTCTCGTTGGTTTCAAAGAACATCTTTATTTCTGCCTTCATTTCGTTATGTACCCAGCAGTCATTCAGGAGCAGGTTGTTCAGTTTCCATGTAGTTGAGCGGCTTCGAGTGAGATTCTTAATCCTGAGTTCTAGTTTGATTGCACTGTGGTCTGAGAGATAGTTTGTTATAATTTCTGTTCTTTTACATTTTCTGAGGAGAGCTTTACTTCCAAGTATGTGGTCAATTTTGGAATAGGTGTGGTGTGGTGCTGAAAAAAATGTATATTCTGTTGATTTGGGGTGGAGAGTTCTGTAGATGTCTATTAGGTCCGCTTGGTGCAGAGCTGAGTTCAATTCCTGGGTATCCTTGTTGACTTTCTGTCTCGTTGATCTGTCTAATGTTGACAGTGGGGTGTTAAAGTCTCCCATTATTAATGTGTGGGAGTCTAAGTCTCTTTGTAGGTCACTCAGGACTTGCTTTATGAATCTGGGTGCTCCTGTATTGGGTGCATAAATATTTAGGATAGTTAGCTCCTCTTGTTGAATTGATCCCTTTACCATTATGTAATGGCCTTCTTTGTCTCTTTTGATCTTTGTTGGTTTAAAGTCTGTTTTATCAGAGACTAGGATTGCAACCCCTGCCTTTTTTTGTTTTCCATTTGCTTGGTAGATCTTCCTCCATCCTTTTATTTTGAGCCTATGTGTGTCTCTGCACGTGAGATGGGTTTCCTGAATACAGCACACTGATGGGTCTTGACTCTTTATCCAACTTGCCAGTCTGTGTCTTTTAATTGGAGAATTTAGTCCATTTACATTCAAAGTTAATATTGTTATGTGTGAATTTGATCCTGTCATTATGATGTTAGCTGGTGATTTTGCTCGTTAGTTGATGCAGTTTCTTCCTAGTCTTGATGGTCTTTACATTTTGGCATGATTTTGCAGCGGCTGGTACCGGTTGTTCCTTTCCATATTTAGCGCTTCCTTCAGGAGCTCTTTTAGGGCAGGCCTGGTGGTGACAAAATCGGTCAGCATTTGCTTGTCTGTAAAGTATTTTATTTCTCCTTCACTTATGAAGCTTAGTTTGGCTGGATATGAAATTCTGGGTTGAAAATTCTTGTCTTTAAGAATGTTGAATATTGGCCCCCACTCTCTTCTGGCTTGTAGGGTTTCTGCCGAGAGATCCGCTGTTAGTCTGATGGGCTTCCCTTTGAGGGTAACCGAACCTTTCTGTCTGGCTGCCCTTAACATTTTTTCCTTCATTTCAACTTTGGTGAATCTGACAATTATGTGTCTTGGAGTTGCTCTTCTCGAGGAGTATCTTTGTGGCGTTCTCTGTATTTCCTGAATCTGAACGTTGGCCTGCCTTGCTAGATTGGGGAAGTTCTCCTGGATAATATCCTGCAGAGTGTTTTCCAACTTGGTTTCATTCTCCGCATCACTTTCAGGTACACCAATCAGACGTAGATTTGGTCTTTTCACATAGTCCCATATTTCTTGGAGGCTTTGCTCATTTCTTTTTATTCTTTTTTCTCTAGACTTCCCTTCTCGCTTCGTTTCATTCATTTCATCTTCCATTGCTGATACCCTTTCTTCCAGTTGATCGCATCGGCTCCTGAGGCTTCTGCATTCTTCACGTAGTTCTCGAGCCTTGGTTTTCAGCTCCATCAGCTCCTTTAAGCACTTCTCTGTATTGGTTATTCTAGTTATACATTCTTCTAAATTTTTTTCAAAGTTTTCAACTTCTTTGCCTTTGGTTTGAATGTCCTCCCGTAGCTCAGAGTAATTTGATCGTCTGAAGCCTTCTTCTCTCAGCTCGTCAAAATCATTCTCCATCCAGCTTTGTTCCGTTGCTGGTGAGGAACTGCGTTCCTTTGGAGGAGGAGAGGTGCTCTGCATTTTAGAGTTTCCTGTTTTTCTGTTCTGTTTTTTCCCCATCTTTGTGGTTTTATCTACTTTTGGTCTTTGATGATGGTGATGTACAGATGGGTTTTCGGTGTGGATGTCCTTTCTGTTTGTTAGTTTTCCTTCTAACAGACAGGACCCTCAGCTGCAGGTCTGTTGGAATACCCTGCCGTGTGAGGTGTCAGTGTGCCCCTGCTGGGGGGTGCCTCCCAGTTAGGCTGCTCGGGGGTCAGGGGTCAGGGACCCACTTGAGGAGGCAGTCTGCCCGTTCTCAGATCTCCAGCTGCGTGCTGGGAGAACCACTGCTCTCTTCAAAGCTCAGATGGAAATGCAGAAATCACCGTCTTCTGCGTCGCTCACGCTGGGAGCTGTAGACCGGAGCTGTTCCTATTCGGCCATCTTGGCTCCTCCCAGCTCATTCTTTTTAACTCCTGTAGAGCATTGCATCCTATTGAATAATAGTCTACATTTTATTTATCCATTCCATTTACATATGAACATTTATGGATTTTTTCCCAGTTTTCCCACTTCTACTCTGAGCTCTGAACATTCATATATCCACCTGCATGTGCCTATGTACAAGGGTTTCTCTCTGGCACCCAAACTAGGAATGACATTGCTGGGTCATAGAGAATGATCATTTTCTTTTGATTAGACATGCCAACTGATCTCCAAAGTAGCTACAATTTTATGCCCACTAGCAGTGGAGGAGTGAGGGATTCTCAAATTTTGTTATTACAGGAGGACTTTTAAATATTTTCCAGTCTAGATGACCATGGAATGGTACCTCATTTTGTTTTCATTTGCATTTTCCTGACTTTTAGTAAGGCTGATCATCCTTTCCTGTTTGTGGACCATTCACTTTTTTCTTTCTCTGAAGTGCCAGTTTATGTTCTTTGCTCATTCTCTTGTTTAGTTATTAGTTTTATTGATTCATAATTCACATATTTTTGCCTACTGATTCCCTTTCCCACATAAATGTGGCAAGTATCATCTTCCAATATTTTTCTAGTCTTTTAACTCTGTTAATTGGGATTATTGTCCATCTGGAATTTATTCTTGTTTATACAGTGGCAGAGATACTTTTCTTATTTCAATATGAAAAGCCACTTGCCCCCACAGCACTTACTGAGCAATCCATTTCTTCCCGGTGATTTATAGTTCCACCTCTGCAATAATAAAACCTGACTTGGCCCAAGGGACCAACATTGTCTGGCCCCTGACTGCTTCTCCAATCTCAGCATCTCCTGCCTCCCCATGCTCCTCAACCTGCAGACACACCAACTTCCTGTCCTGTGAACACACCCAGCATTTTCAGTCTTGCCATTGCATTTCCTCTTCCTGGAATGCTCTTCCCACAGTGCTTCACTTGGCTGCCTTCTTCTCATTACTCAGATGAGAGTATTGTATGCTATTGCAGTAAACATGCAAATAAGATGTCACATGCAGTAAACATGCAGCCAAACCAAAGATAGATAGCTGGGACTTAATTAAACTGAAAAGCTTCTGCACAGCAGAAGAAATAATCAGCAGAATTAACAGAAAACCCACAGAGCGGGAGAAAATCTTCACAATCTATACATCCAACAAAGGACTAATATCCAGAATCTACAAAGAACTCGAACAAATCAGCAACAAAAAAACAAACAATCCCATCAAAAAGTGGGCTGAGGACATGAATAGTTCCAGTACCACATCCTCAGAGACACAAACCCTAAGCCACCAGTTCTGTCTACTCATTGTCATTCACTCTCCCATTACCCCTTTACATTGTCTTCCTAGTGCTTACCACTATCTGAGATGATCGCATTGGCATGTTTACTGCAATAGTATACAATACTATATAGGAGTTAAAAATCTATGTTTTTATATAGGTATTATCTACCCTTTGAGAATATACATAGATTCCACAGAGATGTTGTCTGCTTCACCTCTGCATTTTCCAGTGCCTAAAACATAGTAGATCATCAGTGTTTGATGAATGAATAACCAAGTTCCCATCTATTCATTCAAAAGTTTGTCAAGGGTACATTGTTCAGTATGATCCCACTTTTCTTTAAAAGTCAAATATTCTATGCATGGATGTGTATGTGTGATTGTGATTGTGCTTGTGTGTGTATGTATTGACACTAACCTATGAGTGATGGTTATCTTGAAAGCAGGGAATATACAGGTGTCATTGGCTTTTATATTTTCATGGAGTATATTTCTGAATCGTTTGAGCCTTTACTGTGAGTATTAGTACATCTGTGATCTGAAAAGGGGAAAACCTACAGATAAACTGAAAAGATCTGTAAGTCAACCCAGGAAGTTTAGATGGGTGGTATCAATACAATTGATTTGACTCATCCTCCATTACTGGCCTTTGAAGCTATCTCTCTGAAATTGGCAGCTTTTGGTTCTTTTTTTTTTTCTGCATGGGAATATGCATTTCAGAGCAGGAGTGAGGGGATGTGGAATATGGTGGACACATGGGCTGTAAGCAGATTTTTCTAATCTTTTAGCCTAGTGAAATGAGAGGAATTACACGAAGTGAGGAGAGATCGCCCTGGGACAGAAGAGAAGTGTTGTAACTCACACAGGTGTGACCAAACATTTTGGCAGACAGGATAATTTTTGAAAACTATTTATAAAGCCCCTGACCCAGTACAGAAAACAGTAGGTTTCCCTACAACCTTCAGTCATCACTTTAAGTTTGTCTCCTTGGAGATTTTCTTAAAGCTGTTGCAGGAGCTATCCAGACCTTTTTAATCATGAAAAGGGTAAAAGAAATCCTTAACCATTTGTTTATAATCTTTATCATAGTCAAATTTATGCTATAAAAGTTTCTAATTGGAATGATGCATCTGAGAACAGGGAATACTCGTATGTATAATTCAAAATAAAACAGCCTTGGCCAGAGAACTCCTTGTCTACAAGAAACAAATCCAAGAAAAGGACCTGGATTGATTTTTATATCACAGAAGATTAAACTTCCAAATGTATGGCTCCCAATACTCCAAAACCACTCTGAAAAACCTTTAAAGAATATCACAGTTTTCCTTACGATGTTCGAGAGATGTGTTATTTTGATTAAATGAGTATTTTATGATCTATATCACGTATGCATACTATATACAAATATGTGCATGCTTACACGCACATTAAATAATTTTCTTATCTTTACCTGATAGATCAAATATAAATACCCTGCCCTCCACACCTGAAGATTTTTTTTTTTTTTTTGAGATGGAGTTTCATTCTTATCGCCCAGGCTAGAGTGCAACGGCACTATCTTGGCTCACTGCAACCTCCGCCTCCCGGATTCAAGCGATTCTCCTGCCTCAGCCTCCCGAGTACCTGGGATTACAGGTGGCCCCCACTGTGCCCAGCTAATTTTTGTATTTTTGATAGAGATGGGGTTTCACCATGTTGGTCAGGCTAGTCTCGAACTCCTGACCTCAGGTGATTCACCCACCTCGGCCTCCCAAAGTGCTGGGATTATAGGCGTGAGCTACCGCGCGTGGCCCCCGTGAAGATATTGACCCCACAGCCTGAGCTCTAGGTATTGATTGGGCTTCCTTTCCATTTGGGTTAACTTTCTTTCTGTTCCCTGTTGAGTCTCATTCCATGGCCTTCTTTCAGACATTTCTTTGGCGAAATTCCTTTTTTCCTTGTTTGCCAACTTGTTCAAATCACTCCTTAAAAGCCCATTTTAAAAGGTAGGGCTCAAAACTATCTTTTCAAATTGAAATTCTTTGAGATTATTGTTTCAAAATTTTCAAATAGTACAAAGTAACAAAACTTGTATAGAGAACTGTATAAGGTAGCAAGTGAAAGGCCATTAGAATACAACTCCCTGGACTTAGTCACTGTTCAGTTTGGTAAACTCATTCAGAATTTAAGAAGCTTGTAGACTATTCCTCTAGTTCATAGTGAAATAAACTTTTCTTTCCTGGAAACCATGAAACTTCCCTTTTAAATTATTTGTTCATATCGCTATTTAAATATTCAGTTTCATATATAATCGAATACTATAATAACAAAGCTAAGTGAGTTAAATGCATGCTTTTAGAGTTTTAATAATCATTTTCATAAATATGGGCTTGTAATAGCAACAGTACAGATTATATTAGTCTGCCTATTGTATAGTTTTCCTGAGCTGGATGAGAATATAAATTTTCTGCTGTAATTATTTTCATGTCTAGACTGTCTTCCTTAAGAACAGAGATCACATTTCTAACTTCCTGTCTTGAATAACCGATAGTGCCTAGCCAGTGTTCTTCAGACAGTTGCTTGGTAGTAAATATGAATGGCTTTTCCACATCACATACTATCATTCAGAATGTTTTTCACATATAAATTGACTAAGTAGTATGTATGATTTGGTCAGGAAATACCTATGGATTATACGATGCAAATAATATTTTGGATATAATGCAAGGGAAATTGGGAGTTGAGAAATGAAAGAATTATCTCTTCCAAGGGAAATGATAAGTTATCTGTGCCAGATCAGATTAAAAACAAAAACAAAACCCCCAAGTATGATGCAACAGTGTGACACACAGAGCTGGTTACAGTGGATTGTATTGACTGAGACAACGTTGACCTCATCTTCTGCAACTGACTTCACTACATCCAATAGAGGCTGGAACAGTTTTTTCTCTCATCTGTCCATCCCAGAGACAGACATGCACACACGCACACATAGGCATGCTCAAACACACAGACACACCATTCTTCAGCTCCAACCTTTTATGTTGTACTCTCTGAAAATCCTCCCCAAAACACAAAAGCCCCCCATTGATTCAAGCACATGAGTCCTTATTTTGAACACCTGAAGCCTTCTTCACTTTTTGTTACAGCACTTAAGACCAGATTAGAACTGCCAGGCACTACTATCCCATCAAAGTTGAATATTGTGAGATCAGAGGATGTCTGTCTTGCTCACTATTTTTACCTAATATAATGGTAACCCCATTAACCAAGCCAGAACCTTGGAATGCATCCTTGATGATCACCAATCTTGCACTCCCATATTTCAATGAGTCATCAATTCTTGTTGATGCTTCCTTTTGTTATCTCCCAAATCCATCTACTTCTTTCCATCCCTGTTGCCACTTCCCTAGTTATGGTCATCATTTTCTTTAGCCTCTGTTGCTGTGACAGCTTCCTGACCAGTCTACCTTCCTCCAGCATTGCCACCTTCAAATCCATTCTCTATCCTGAAGCCAGAGTTATTTCTCAAATGCTCCTGTTTCTTAGGTGCATACTACTGCACCTGCTAATTTTTTTAGTAGGGATAGGGTCTTGCTACATTGTCCAGAGTTGTTTCTTTCCAGAGTTGTTTCTCAAATCTCAACTTTTCTCAAATGCAAAACCAGGTTTACAAAACCCTTCCCCTGCCAGTATCATCTTTGTCACTCTCAACCACAATGGTTTTCTTTTAGCTTTCTCCGTACTTGAATCTTTCATACTTTCTTTCACCTCTAGATTTTTTTCACGCTTGGAATAATTACCTAGGATCACATATCGTAGTCATAGGTACAGCTGGGGAAATGAGAACTCTCAATATGGCTTCAATGTCAACTTCTGATGGCCAGGAACACAGCATGCTTCTGTTTAGTACCCAATCATTTATTTGCTTCAAGAAGTAATGAAAACCTCTCAGCATGGGCATCTCAGGAAGGTGACTCACTGACATAAATTTCTTCAATATAACCTCAAAGGAGTGCTTTTAAATACAGGAAAGGATTGGGTTTCACGATGAAGGCTGTATAAATTTGCCTCCCAATAACACTTGAAAATGTATTTACACTACCTCCTGTTACATGGTCTTATATTTCTAAGAATCTCATGCCTGCTGCCAAAAGATATAGTAAAGGGTCCCAACCATTCACCTAACAGAACAGTTCGTATTATGGTTTTTGTTGTTGTTGTTGTTGTTGTTTGTTTGTTTGTTTAAAGTCACCATTCCCAATGTTACACAAAATAGGCACCACAGAATTCAAACCTTCTGTGTCTGTAATTTATCCTTAGGGAAGATTAACACTCGAGAGGAAATTATTCTATGGGAGATTTTCTTAAATCCTACCTAAACAGGTAGGGCCATGCTATAGGCTGAACAGAGGCAAAAGGTTACTTATCCAACTTCCTGTCTGGTAATCCTATTATTTCATGACTCCACTTTGCCATTCTGTCACTACTGTTTGAATTTCCTTTTTCTCCCAACCTTCTCTTTGACCTCCTCAACCTCAGATGGTGACTTTGCTTGTTGTTTCAATGAGAAAATGCAAGCAATGAGAAAAGATCATTTTCTTCCTCCTGCCATCCAATCCAGCAGCTCATTCTCAGTTGTTTCCTGACTCTGCCTGCCCTCCTGCCACTGCAGATGAAATGCGTTTCTGCTGCTCTAAGGCCAATCCTTCCACTTGTAGAGGAATCCCCTGCATTTCCCTCCACTCAGAAATTTGTTCCTGACTATGCTCTCTCTCCCTTATAGTCATCTGAACTTGATAATTCCTATTAGACTATAATCAAGCTGTAATACCTTCTTAACTATTAAATTTCTCTGGTCCCATTTATAGCCAAACTGTAAAAATGGCTACACACACTTACTCTCTCCCATTGGCTATCTCCCATTCTCTCTTGACACACTCCACTGTAACTGGATTTTTCAGTCATCAATAACCTTCAGCTGCCAAATCAAATGTTCTGAATTTCCACCCTCATTTCACTTCACCTCACAAGACTTTCTTTATTGGCTTCATGGCTTTCTTTTACCTAACTGGTGGCTCCTTCCTTGTGTTTTGTACACATCCTCCTCAAATCCCCAGTATTTCTGTAAATGTCATGGTGCCCCAGGAGTCAATCTCAAACTCATTCTCATCTCTTTTCTGCTCTTGTGTCTTGGCCTCACTTTGCCTCTCTCCTCTTCTCTTCACCCACACTCACTCCCTAAGTCATGGCCTTAAATATTATCTTTGTATTCAGACATCTTGCGTGAGCTCTCAGTTTATTTATCCAATTGCCCATTTGACATCTGTTGGGAGGTCTAATAAGCATCTTAAATGTCACATATCTGGACTCAACCCTGGGTATTTCATCTAAGACATGCTCCTTACCCACTCTTCTCTAAGTCTTATTCCTTCAGTTCCTTAGGCCAAAATTTCCTCTTTCTTTGCACTCTTCATCTGATCCATAATGATAACCTACTAATTGCATTTCCAAATAGAGCCCCAAACCACCCATTTCTCAGCTCTAACTGCTACCACTCAATCCCAGCCATACTTCCCTTTCACTGGAAAGGGAACGGTCTTCTACCTGGTCTCCTTGCTTGCTTGCTTGCTTCTGCTCTTCCTTGTCTATAGTCTATTTTTCAACAAAAGCTAAGCTGATCCATTTTTTTCCCTCCTGTCACTCACTCTGTCAGGCTGGAGCGCAGTGGCACAATTATAGCTCACTGCATACTCTAACTCCTGGGCTCAAGTGGTCTTCCCACATCAGCCTCCCTCGTAGCTGGACTACAGGTGCACACTACTGCACCTGCTAATTTTTTAACTTTTTTGTAGAGATAGGATCTTGCTACATTGCCCAGACTGGTCTCAAAGTCTTGGTGTCAAGTGGTCCTCCTGCCTTGGTCTTCCAAAGTGCTGGGATTACAGATGTGAGCCCCCATGACTGACCAAAACTGATCTTTTAAAAAACATAATTCAAATTATGTTACTTCCTTACTCAAAACCCACCACTGGCTACCCACCACTCTTAGAATAAAATCCCAAATCCTGACCCCGGCCATGAAGATACTATACCATCTTGCTTATACCTGGCCTTCTGGCCTAATTTTCTATCACTCCTGCCCTAATTTGCTTTTCTCTAGCTCAGCGACCTTTCTCCATTTCTCAAGCACACCCACATCTCCAGACTCTAACACCGACACTCCTACAACCTAGAACACGTCTCCCTTGGATACCACCTGGCTCCTTTCCTCACTCAGGTTAGGTCCTTGCTCAGATATCACCTCCTCAATGAAAGTTCTTGTGACCACCTGTGGTACACAAAATAATACCGCTCAAGAGGGCTACATCTGAATCTCCCAAAACTGACTATATTAGGCTACGTGGCAAAGAGGGACTGGACTGAGATTGCAAATGGAATTAAGGCTGTTAATCAGCTGACCTCAAAATGGTAGATTATCCTGGATCATACATTTGGACCTAATGTAATGATAAGGATACTATCAGGTGGAAGAAGAGGCCAAAAAAGGAGACCCAGAGATATGGCAGTGGAAGAAGATGTTGCTGCTTTTGACAAAGGAAAGGATCCCAGAGCCAAGGAATGTGGGTCACCTGTAGGAGCTGGAAAAGGCAAGGAAATAAATAGGTTCTCCCAAGAACTTCCAGAAGGAATGCAGCTCTGTCAACACCTTGATGCTAGCCCAGGGAGACCCATTTTAGACTTTGGATGCCAGAACTATAAGATAATCAAGGCTAGGTGCAGTGGCTCACACCTTTAATCCCAGCACATTGGGAGGCCGAGATGGGTGGATCACCTGAGGTCAGCAGTTCGAGAGCAGCCTGGCCAACATGGTGAAATCCCGTTTCTACTAAAAATATAAAAATTAGCCATGTGTGGTGGTGGGTGCCTGTAATCCCAGCTACTCAGGAGGCTGAGGCAGGAGAATTGCTTGAACCTGGGAGGTGGAGGTTGCAGTGAGCCTAGATTGTGCCACTACACTCCGGCCTCGGTAACAGAGTGAGATTCCTTCTAAAAAAAAAAAAAAAAAGAAAAAGAAAAAAAAGATAATCAGTTTGTGTTGTTTAAAGCCACTAAGCATGTGGTAATTTGTCATAGTAGCAATGGAAAGCAAATGGCCTGCCCAAGCTAAAATAAATGTGCACACACAGACACACACACACACACACACACCATTCTCTGTCCTCTTGACCTTCGCTTTCTTTTCTTCCACTTGTCGCTGGCTGTTCCTGTGAACCCCGTCCGACGGGGCAAGATCTTAGGCTTTGTTAGTGGACATACTCCACGTCAAGAACAGCATCTGCCTGGGCAGTGTTGCAAATAGTAGCCCCTGAAATTTAGTTTTACCATTTGCTAACACTAAGCTTTATTTTCAACTCTCTTTTCCCCCCTTAGATGACATTTTTATAAGTAAAAGTGTGTTAAAGTGTGTAATGATTTAATAATATGTCACCTGAGGAACCAGAGTGAAAGGAAGAAGGTCATCCAGTCTTCCCAGGTAATCTTTGTGGTAAAGAATGGATAATCTATCACAGGAGTAGAGAAATGAAAAGAAAAGAGAAAAAAAATTTCCAGTGGAGACCAGGTGGAACAGGTTGGGGGACTGAGTGTTGGTATAAAAGTCTCACTCATATCTTTGAATCTGTTCACAAAAACATCCTCTCCTTGCCATGTGTCTATTCATAAGTGGTTGACACTGTAGCCCCCAATAACTATGTATTTGAACTGAGTGTCCTAAAAACGTGTCCTGCAAAATTAAAAAAAAAGTTTTAATCACATTTCCCAAAGACAATCTGTTTGTGTGCATTTTCTTTCTCATGCTCTTTTAAAGATGGTAGATACAATTTCGATAGGTGCAGTTAAGTTTTCCATAGTTAAACAAATTGGCACAGCAAACCTCCTAGGCATGGTTTGGCCTACAAAATATGTTAAATAATAAATGTCAATTTCAGGTGGAAGCTGTAGCAGACAGTGTGCAATTAGACACACCCCTTTTCCAATTAGGGTGATCTCAGACACCCGTGCCAATAAGGAGTCTCCATGAAGCTGGGTCCCTGTGTGGCTTGAACTGGCCAAGCCTCCCTATCAAATCACACTGAACATACAGTGTGAGCAAGAAATAAACCTTAGATGCTTTAAGCCAAAGATACGAGGTTGTTTCTACAGCCATTTGGGTCTGCTTTGGCCTCATAAATGTGAGGAGAAATAATGAATGTTAACAAAGGCCCCATCCTATGAATCCAATAGGTTGATTTCGTTTGTGAATTCTTAGTGCCTTTTCTAAGAGAATATGCATTGTAAGTGTCATAGAAAGGGAGCAGATGCAGCCATTTACCAACTCAGTTGACATAAAACCTTTTCTGTTCATTTTCGTACAGAAGAATAATGTGCAAGAGATTTTCAGAAACGCTGCTCCAGCTTTCATTCTGTCAGTTCTCCTCCCCGAAACTTCTCACTTTTCTCTGCTCAACCAAGATTGTTGGCAAGTGTGTTGACACACTCTTTACTTAGTAAACAGACACAACTTTACAGAACATTTATAAACCTTACTTGGGACTAAGTAGAATGGCACACTCCAGAAGAAATGCTGTAGGTAGATTTTATAACTCATCCTTGACACATATATAATGTTTTAAAGGAAAAAAATCTCATTATTATACATAAGAGGGCAAGAACTAAACACCAATTCATGCTATGATGTTTGACACTACTTCATGAGTTTATCTGGATGTCTTGACTCTATCCAATGCCTTCCATATTTTAAGGTCTATGGGATTATCTGGATCTATGGTCACTCTTGATTTCTTTCCTACGGGCTCTTATAACAAGTTTTGTGAACTGATTGCAGTATAAATAGATTGTGAATTAACTTCTGGTAAGCTCATCTTACTCAGACACACTCAAAAGCTATTCCGCACACAAACAGCTCTTGCAACTGCCATGTCAGAACAGGTCTGTATTTCTATCTTTAAAGATAATCTAGAATGAAAACAGGTGAGACTTACACTGCATCTTCTTCTTTTTACACATACTGTTACTGAAAATACCCTTGATCTTTAGTATTTTAGAACCTAGGTACTTTATATAAATGAATGCATTTCTAAACCAGTCAACCATCAGCTCCCAAGAAAAGAGAGGGAACAACTAAGATGCCATCTTCTAATCCAGAGCTTTAATTCTGATCTTTTATTGTTAATCTTTACAGCACTTTAGTGAACTCAATCATTTCATTTAGAATTTTTTTGTGTGTTTAATTTTTTCATTATTTTTCCTGATCATAAATAAATACTTGTTCATGGTTTGAAAACAAGAAAAAAAATGCATGAGAAAAAAAACAGTTTTAATCACATTTCCCAAAGATAGTCTCTCATTAGAATTTCCTTATATTTTTCAAGAAGTTGTAGACACAATTTTGACTTTTATGTTTTTTATTTACTGTTGAAACACAAATCTTCTCATGTTAATCTTGATTCTTTGTAGACTTCATTTTTAATGGTTATATAATATTTAATTGTCTGCTTTTATGCCCTAATTTGATTGAATACCCACATATAGGCTGTTCAAAAACATTATTTATTTAGTGTTGTGCCCCTTTTCTTTCTTTTTAAAAAAGGATTTGTAGCTACTTTAAAATTAATTTCTGAAACATGTATCCTGCTGGGAACTATAGGAGGAGAGAAGCCTGAAGTATCAGAAAATCATTCTGGAAGATAAGATGTCCTAGGTGGCTAAGAAGGCAGGAGGACATGGTGCAGGGTGTGTGGCAACACATGTGTATGCAAGAGTTGTTTGCTGTGCTCTAGAGAGACAAGCTGTACTGTGCTGTGTGGCACTGTGACAAAGAGATCAGTTGTGTAACTAGCGAGGCAAGAGGGGGCAGGTATAGGCTGGAGACATCTGGGGAAATCATAGGCTCTGACAACTGAGACAACTGGAATAGAACTACAACCTGGCCACAGGAGATTGGCTTCCACTGCCATACCTGGGGTGAGATGCTGCGTATAGTGTGGGCCGGGTCAGATCCTTGAATAAACCTATTCCTGTTGCAGTGGTGTGTGCCCTTCTGTCTCGTGTCAGTATGTCCTGGAAGTCAGGGCAGACTGATACAGGATTTTTTGCAATATCATATTCAAATTTATGTCCATATGTCAAATATCAGAGCTGAAGAAAGCTGACCAAATGTTTCTAAGTAAATACCCTGCAGTGCCATTATACTAATTTTGATAACGACAATCATGTATTTAAAGTGAGCTCTCTTCGGTGACTACCAGTGAGGAAATTTTGTGCCTGAATTTCATAAGGATATAGGAATGACACAAGGAACAACACTTCATTGCATAGATATTCTTATGCAACGTGTTTGCATTCACACTCTTCTTATCAAACACATTCGGAACATATGATCCTTTATTTAAAGAATGTTGAAGAAGTTCCTACATGATGATCTGACTAATCGTTCAGCCTTACTTAGGAGTGGTGGCCTATGCTTCTCAGGGATCTGTGTCTTTACACCCCCAGGTGTTGTTATATCAGACCCTCCCATAGCCTAAGAGCTTATTGCCCATGGGCTCAGAGCAACAGCCACAAAACCACATTTAATCATCGTATCAAATATGTAACTCTCTTGCCTTCTCCATAAAGGTTTTTTCTCTTCATCTTTTTGTTCATATTTATTTATACGTTTATTTTATTTACATATTAATATAGATTATTTATTTATGTATTTATAAAATCCACTTTTGGTGATCTACAGCATCATGGGTTTTGATAAATACAGGCAGTCATGTATCCCCCACCACAATCAAGATATAGAAAGTTCCATCAACCTCCCCCTCAAAAGATTCCCTGCTATTACACCTTTGGAGTCAACTCATCTCTTCCACTCCCAATGCCTGGAAATCACTTCTATAAAGACTTATTTTCATAATCTATACCTTAATTTTACCCCCAGAAAAAAGAAAGAAAGGGTAAATAATCACTTTCTTCAGTGTTTATGGGTCTAGGAAAGTTTCTCAATTTGCAGACCTTCAGGCCAATACACTAAACACCACAGACCTAAACTCTGGCCTTTCAGCAGGGTTGAGGTGGAGCTCCACTCCTTCCAGACCATCTAGTGACATTCATCTAAGAGTTGCCCACCTGAATTCTATAGCAGTCCATAGCTGGTGTATTAGATGCATTTGGTTTTAAGCGTAAATCACTTAGTCACGATTAGCTTGCATATCTTAAATCTCCTTATCATGTAACCTGGAATTGAAATTACTTTAATCTGTGTTAGGATTTCATTATGGAGGAACACCTTGCTTTATGCAATAAATATGTTCTTTGTAAACATGTATTTAAGCTGAATTTTGAAAAATAAAAATTATTTTAAAATGCTGTCAACATGCTTGCTGATTAAAGGATGAATGAGTGTTTTTTAAATAAAACCAATAATTAGTCTTTCAGCTATCTTCCTCAAAAATCCATGTTCAATGGCTGGGTGTGGTGGCTCATGCCTGTAATCCTAGCACTTTGAGAGGCCAAGGCAGGCAGATCACTTGAAGTCAGGAGTTCAAAACCAGCCTGACCAATATGGTGAAACCCTGTCTCTACTAAAAATACAAAAAATAAAAAACCACACAATTAGCTGGGCATGGCAGTGGGCACCTGTAATCCCAGCTACTTGGGAGGCTGAGGCAGGAGAATCATTTTAACCCGGGAGATGGAGGTTGCAGTTAGCTGAGATTGTGCCACTGCACTCCAGCCTGGGTGACAGAACCAGACTCCATTTCAAAAAAATAAAAACAAAGTAAAATAAAAAATAAAAAAAGTCCATGTTCATGTACTGTCATGGTATCCATCAGGGCACCCCTGAGCTGAGCTTTTTCGTAAAGTTGGCAACTCTCTCCATCAATGCAATTCCCAGATACAAGACTCGTTATACACTAACAAGGAAAGTTTGAATGTGCACATCTCAACCTGTCAGCTTAAATGTAAAAGTGCGTTTTTCCTTTCAGAATAATTTCAAGACTATTTCAAGATAATTTCAAGCCATTTCTCCCAGCATGCTGCAGAGCCTACACGGAATATTCCTGCCAAGAACCTTGTAGCCTGTTCCCTCACACAGACTTCCAGCTTCTTGAAAGAATTTTGCAGATTAAGCAATGGGTGCCTAATGCTCGTACTGCTCAACTAGCCATACAGCAGATCTGTTTCCCATTTCTGGTTGGAGTTTCAAGGACTTCCTTTTTCTAATTGCTTCCTCAGTTGCTATGGGCTGTAGGGACCGCTGCCTCCTCCCTTCTCATACTAAGGTTCAGTTGTGTTCTGTTGCATGAAGTCTGAACAAACAGAGAGAAATTTAGGGATGATGGTTGCCTCTGTCATGCCAACATATCCAGTCATGGTAGCCATCATGAATTGCTTCTAGAATAATAAGTAAGACATCCAGCTAAACCACCTTTGATGACTCAGTTGGATGAGGACTTAGCAGAGGAAGATTTCTGCAAATATTGTGCTGTGTGCGTGTGTGCACACGCTGCTTCTTCTTTTCTGAGTAGCAAAACTTACTCTCATTGTTAAGTCTTGAAAAGAGGAGGTTATCTTTGGGCTTCCGTCTTCCCCCACCTTTGTAATCTTCCAATTGAACGTATTAGAGCACAGATTTCTCCTGTCCCTAAGTCCTGTCACATTTATGTTATTTCCTCTGTCACTTTCTTGGGTAGCTCTAACCTACATTTTTCTTTTCTTTGTTCCTGAACAAAAACTGATTTCTTTCTGGGGAAACTGGAAAGGCAAGACTTATGCAGCCAATATGTTTCCCAACCCTCACATGAGAAAAAGGGCACACTGAACACTATCAAAAAACAACCCTAAGCCAGTTTCAGAACCAGATGCTTTAAGCTGCTTCTCATTGTGGGATCACTCAACAGAAAATAAAACAGACCCCCCAAAACAAAGGCTTCCGGTCTCCCGCAATTCCAACAAAAACCTTGTCATCCAGAGCTTTGAAATATCCTAATCCAATTGTCTTCCATTTTAAGTTTTCTTTTCTTTTCTTTTTCTTTTTCCTTTTATTTTTATTTTTATTTTTTTTTAACACAGAGATACTAAGTTGAGGCCAGGCAAATTCTAGTAGTCTTTCTCAGATGACTTCCAAATCTCAATGGCACCTCCTACCTCTTCCTGTCAGCTTCTTATGTGGGCTTCTAATTGTGACTGGTTCCCAGCTGTATTGCTTCTCTGTCATTATTAGTGCTTTGATGATTATCATAATTAATTAGCACACATCACCTTTTTCCTCAAACATTTTACTTGAGCATTTAAAACAATCAAATACTTATATGCTATACTTTGGAACTATGTTGCAATTTGCTTTTCATTATTCCAAAGATGGCAGTCGGTTTCATTGTCTCATTTGTTCTCCCTTTTAGCAGAAGGGTTACAGCCTAACATTCTTTAACCCATGCATTGGTTTAGAAAATGTAGGAAAAAGAAGAAAGGGAACCTTGGAGTAGACACAGAAGCGAGAGGCATGAATTAGGCAGATGTGATATTTTAAACTCTTTAAGACATGGGGCATAGTTTAAAGAGTTCCTGAGACAAAAGTGAAAGAAACCAATTTGGTGATAGGAGGAATTTTCTTCTATTGAAGTAAAGAGGGAAAGACAGAAGGGAGATCAGAGAAGTGCTTTTTTGGAACCCCTTGATTCTGTACAGAGCAGGAAAATTATCTACTCTTTGCACCTCCCCCACCAGCATATGCTTCTAGTATTCATGCATTTGAAGTGCTGGGCCTAGTGCAAGCTTCCTCTATTTTTGTATTTATCATGAGAAATGTTAAAGAAAATCAAGTTATATGATAAGGTAAAAATAAAATAAATAATGATTATTTCATGAAAAAAACCTGAAAGGCAGTTTTTAGAAAATGGCAATTGACCTTAAATAAATGGAGGAACAGGATCTCAACTGGACTCTGGGACTCAGTTATAGGGCTGTCTCCTTCAAAGTTTAAGCTGAGAGAATTTAGTTGGTTACCAGAGCAGAATACCCAATTGTAGACACCCCAGGGACCTGAACAAGTTGAAACAACTTCATTGAAAGGTCAAATTTACTTAGGATGTCTTGAATTCAGATGTCGTAGTAAAAGTAGGGTAAAAGACCAGGAAAGTCACTGATGTCTTGACAGATGAATATTTGCAATATACATTTTTATGCCTGACACATCACACTCCATTATGCGGATGTCAATTTGGGGCCACTACTTAGTTAAGCAGAGAACTTTTCTTCCTTTTTTTTGGGGGAGAACAGTACGTTACTGGCACTGAGCAGAGAGTAACTCAGGAGGCAGCTTATCGGAGACCATGAAGGGGCATTCTGTGGGAGTCTGAGCAAACCAGGGGCATATGCGACCCATCATTCCCACCAAGACAAACCCTGCTTCTACAATGCTTCCACCAAAACTGTTTATCCTTTTCAACCCTTCTCTGGAGAATAATTTAAAATGGAATTGTAAAGCCACTGCTGGAGTAGGGGAATGGAGGAGAGGGAGGGAAGGCAAATATAGCCTTCCAAAGCTCCTTGGGGGCTTAGTCATAATCCTGAACTTGCAGTCTATCAGGGTCAGTCCTCTCCCCATTTCTGGAAGGAAGGTGAGGGGAACAAGCAGGCTGCGAACTGGGCAGACCTCTATTCCAGTCCTGCCTCTACCGCCTACCACTGTACGGTCTTGGGTATACCTTTGATGTCAGTTTCCTTATTTACAGAATGAGTTTTACATAGTTGTTTTGATTTGTTTTATGTAGTAGAAACAATGTGTGTACTGTGTCTGGTACATAGTAGCGATCTGTAAATGGGATGCCTCTGGCAACACTGACTTCAGGACCCAGAACCAGTGATGTCTGTTTCCACCTTTCATCTTTGGCTTTAACATTCTACTTTGTCCACGAAGTGGATGTTCAGAATGGAAATAGCTACACTGGCGTCTGCTGTGCCTTCTTCACTTGCACAGCATTGCATCAAGTAGCCGCCACTGCCAGTTCCACTATCTGAGGGTATAAGGACAAAGCAATTGGCACAGATGATGTATAGAGGGTGAGCAACCACTTGGTAGCAAACACCTGAGCTGTGACCCTGTGGATTCCTTCCCCACACCCATTTTCAGGCCATTCCCACTGGCAATCAAGGTTTCTGGGCCCATAGTACCCCCTGATGGCCGACATGGGGAACTTTCTTTTCCCAACAATTCCTTTCTCCTCTCCCAGTGGGACCTCCCTGTCTTTCACAGGTCACAGCCTTGTTCATTCTGTCATGGGCCATTCATTTCTCACAAACTTGTGTAGCCTTTCCTGCCTTGCTTTTCAAATTTCCTGTTCAATTATTTCAGGAACATTGATTTTTCTCCCCCTTTCTTTCTCTCACTTTGTTCCATTTATGAATTCTGAAATTATTATGATTGTAGTTGATAAGTATAATAGTAGGATTAGAGCATTCATCTATTTATCAAGTAAACCACTATATATTTGGAAGTAAAATAAGACATAGTGTGGAATGAGCAGCATCAATCTCTAAAGCCCTTTGAGATATCTAGACATTTTCCTAACCTACACAAAAGAGGACATTGTCTTCTCCAAGTAACACTGACCTTTTCTGGACATTATTTTTCATTTAATTGCCAACTTGTTCTAGTTTGTCCCCTACTGTTTTACTGCAAATATAATTCAGCTACAATAAGGGTTAAATGCATTCCTGTGGGCTATTCTGGAAACCAAAGCACATCTTTCAGCATTAGTTCTGTATGGGAGAGTGAATTCAAGGCTTCAAGCAATTGCTTTAGAATGAACTTGGAAAATATAACCTATTGTATTTTTTTTTTTTTTTTTGAGATGGAGTTTCGCTCTTATTGCCCAGGCTGGAGTGCAATGGCGCAATCTTGGCTAACTGCAACCTCTCCCTCCTGGGTTCAAGCAATTCTCCTGCCTCAGCCTCCCAAGTAGCTGGGATTACACCCTTACGCCCGGCTGATTTTGTATTTTTAGTAGAGATGGGGTTTCACCATGTTGGTCAGTCTGGTCTTGAACTCCTGATCTCAAGTGATCCACCTGCCTCGGCCTCCCAAAGTGCTGGAATTACAGGCATGAGCCACCGCGCCTGGCCTACCTATTGTAATTTAATATTGAAAATTTTCAGTTAGGAGTGGTCAGTTATTTTTTGAATTCATAGTTGACATCTGGATTCTCTGGTTTTTAATCTGTTGGCCTATGACATCTATTGGGATGAGTACTTACAAAGTAAGTCAGTTGTGACTTATCTGGGCAGACATTGATTCTTCCTTTATCAAAAGAAAAAAATACTATTCAGATCCTGATTTGATGTTATGAGACTATACAAGAAGATTATTAAATTTTTTCCACGACCATAAATTGCTTCTTGGTGAAAACACATCAACCATGTCTCAAAATATACTTTCCTTAATGTAAATTCAAATAATGTTAATGATTCATGTCTTTATTTGGCCTGCCTTAAAATACTTTTAAAAATACAAATGATTTGGATATGAATTATTAAAATGGCATTAATTTTATGTTTAAATGTTTAATTCTTCTGCTTTACGAAGCTTATTCTTAAACTAGAGAGCAGTAGCTAGAAAGTGTCTCAAGTCTTGATAAAATAACTAATTAAAAGATTTCTGTCACAAATTAACATCAAAAGGTTTAATCTTCCTGGTTGCTAATACTCAAATTTAAAAGTAAAAGCTTATAAAAACTGGTATAAAATAACAGAATATTTAATAAAATGATAAGCTATTGTGACCATATATAGAGAGGCATGATAAGAATATAATTTTCCAATGCTTTTATAAAATACTTTCCTAATTTGGTCATAATTCAAGTTAATGCTTGCATAGTATGTTTTGCTTTGAAATATTTTCATATTTATGAAACTGAAATTGTTTTCTCCTTTAACATAAAAGATACAAATTATAGTAACAAGTAAACATCATCCAGCCAATTTCATCGAAATTCTGTGAAAATATTCTGCATAAATTCCATATACACACTAATCAAACAATTAAAAATCAAAGAAATGAAGTATGTCATAAAATATTTGTGTGGTACAAAAGGTATTTTAAACGATTATTTATCAAGGACCATTGTTCAAGCTGACATATTCGCATTTTTCTGGAAAGAGGTATTTGCTTTCTGATAATATATACCTTTTGAATTCATAAAGTTTTGGTGGTAAAAATTAAAGCATTCGGTGTTAATGTTTTTGAAAGCATCGCATTTAAATTATTTTCTCAGGCTCTAAAGAGAAAACACCAGAGGAAACGTAACCAGACTGAATTGTTTAAAATGTATTTTCCCTTTAATTAAATAAGAAACATCTGTCTAGGGATTTTGGAAATGAATGTAATCCATCCACCGTCTGCCTGCACTAGTTTGCATTCAATGTCTAATACTTTGAAAGAAAATTCTTTCTTTCTGTAAAGAATTAAACAGCAACACGGAGTGATGTCTGGGTCTGCAGCAGCTAAGTCCTGCCTCCGGAGCTTGGGCATTGGAAACGCTAAGAATCTCTCTTTTTCCACATCTGTCCTTGAGAAGCAACCAAATTCTCTCCACAGTCAAAGTTAGGACGTAGTTTTTGTATTTCTCCAAAACATCCACTCACCCTGAAAATGCTCATCTCAGAAAGGTAAAGAAACAGGAGTTACCAGGATGCATCCACTCAGGGTCAAAATAGTGTCCTTTCTCTAGGGTTCACTAAACGTCTTCCTTCAGTTAACTGAGAGTTGAAAAAAGTGATTTCTCTAGAGACCCACATAGCCCACAATACGGACACATCAGACAAGCTAAACGAGCAGCACACCAAGACAGCGGGAAGTCGCCTCTGGGATGGCCCTGGTTCTTCCAAACCCAGGCCCACAGCTTAGAAGGACAAATCTCACTTACTGGTGGTGTCAAACGGTATCTGCCTGCACTGCGCAGACCCCTCCGCGGGCCAAGGACAGTAATAGACGGCTCCCCCTTCCACGATATCCGGCTGGCTGGTGTTGGCTTTGGGCGCCCCCACCAAGACACTCGCTCTGCAAAAGGGTTGGAGAAAGTCACTCTTTGGGCGCCACAAAAGCGTGCGCATGCAATGCAGTCTCTGTAACCTCCTGCCAGGGGACACTGGGGCAGGCGTGGAGGGCATGAACGTATTTATGATGAGGACCGACTGTCAAACTTGATTTCCTCTTGGAAACCTATGGGGGTCCGCAACCTGGTTTGCAAGAATGCAAACGGTCCTGCTTCTCTAGGTGGAGCTCTGTGGGTACAGTGAGATGAGAGAAGGGGGTGGGGTGGGAGGAAGCCAAGGACAGAGCCCAGCTGCTGGTAGCCGACAGCTCTTGCGCCCAGACGCAATGGTTACAGGCTCTGCATAAACAGACCTCGCTGTGGTGGCGGTTTTAACTGGCTTGGGTCTTCTGGGTCCTGTTCTCTCCTTTATAGGATGCGTGCGTCTTGGTACCTGGAACACCCAGGACTTGCGTGTTCTGTGCAAGTGGCATGTCTCTAGCTCAAAGTTCACAAGGCACATCTAGCATGGCAGGGGAGAGAAGGGGCTGGTGGCGGGGAGACGGACGGGACCCCGGGCAGGCGGCAGGACGGGGATCCCAGGCTGCGGGGGGACTCCGCGGCAGAGCCGCTGGGACCTGACCCGGGAGCGCCTTCGCCCCCGCGCGCACCTCCCCGGGTCGGGCGACTTACGTGCGGGCGTCGGGTATGTGGAAGTCCACGGCGTAGCCGAAGTAGCTGCCCTTGGGGCCGCTGTACACTGTGAGCTTTTCCACGTCCAGGTTGAACGCCTGACAGGCGGGGGACCACAGCATCATCCCCAGCGCGGCCGCGGCGCAGCAGAGGGGCGCGATCAGCGGCGCCTGGCTTCCCCGGGGACCGCGGCTGGCCCCAGGCGACATCTCCCTCCGCCCCGGTGGCTGCTACCCAGGAGCGCGAGCCGAGGACCCCTGCGGGGCAAGGGGCGCTGGTGGAATCTGGCGGTCCCCAGCTGCCCGTGTCCCGGGTCGGTGCGCTCGGCGCACCCGCGGTGACAGTGCCCGGCGTCTGCTCCCACCCGCCCGCCCGCCCAGCCGGCTCGGGGGGGCTGGCCCAGGCGCTCTAGCCCTCCTCCGGCCGCGGGCAGGGACCAGCGCTCTCGCGGCGCCTCCTCGCGGCTGGTCTAGAGCCAGGGACTCCCGGGCAGCCCCGCTGGTGGCTGGAGCGCTGGGTGCCTCTTCGGGCTGCCCGGATTTCTATTGCAGTCCCATCTCAAGGACAATCAGTTTCGTCTCTGTCACCTCAAGCTATTTATTGCTTTAGAAGCAATGCCCCAGGTGGAGCGAGGGCTTGCTCCAGTTCTGTCAAAGGCGCAGCTTGGTTGGAGAATGTGAAAACCAACTCCACCACCAGGAGGGGCAAAGCAATTATCTCTTCATCACCTCTGCAGCCTGACCTCAGCGTTCACGGCTTTGCACGTCTGTGATGAGAGTTAAAGTTGAAATGCAACAACCCTCTCCTCCCCTAAGTCCACCCCACCTCCTGGCAGAGCTAACTCATAAACAAGAAAGCCTCGAGGTTTTTTTTGTTTTTGTTGTTGGGTGTGTGTGTGTGTGCGCGCGCGCGCCTGTGAGTGTGCGTGTGTGAATTTTTTGTTTTTGTTTGGTTGGTTTGCTTTGTTTTATTTATTTATTTTTTCTTTTTAGAGATAGGGTCTCTCTCTCGCCCAGGCTGGAGTGCAATGGTGCTATCATAGCTCAATGAAACCTCAAATTCCTGGGCTCGAGCGATCCTCCTGCCTCAGCCTCCTGATTAGCTGGTACTACAGATGACACATCACACCTGGTTAATTTTCTAATTTTTTTTTGTTGACACTGAGTCTGCTCATGTGGCCTAGGCCGGTCTCGATCTCCTGGCCTCAAGCCGTCCTGCCACCTCGAGTTGACTTTTAAAATTTCTTTTCTTTGTTTCTCTTTCTTTCTTCTTTTTCTACTTTTTTTTTTTTTTTTTTTTTAAGGAGATGGGGGTCTCACCATGTTGTTCAACATGGTCTTGAACTCCTGGACTCAAGCGATCCTCCCACCTAAGCCTCCCACAGTGCTGGGATTTCAGGGTAAGCCGCCTTGCCCAGCCTTGAGATTTTATTTAAATCTTTCTTAAAGGCATCTTGGGCATATTAAATGACTTAGTAGTAAATCTCCATCCTGGGTAATTGTGATGAAGTTTGGCGAAGTTAAGAATGTTGGAATTTACAGTTTACTTTCTGCGGGGGTAGAAGGTGTAGTCCACAGTCTACAGGAGTTCAGATTTCGGTTCTGATCCGTGGGTGTTGTCAATCTCTTCCCATGTCTCCTGTGTCGGAGAGGACGTGAGGCTCGAGTAGGGGAGGACAGAGAAGAGAAAGGAGTATAGATCCCTTTACATAACATATGGTCATTCATTAACATTAAACAAAACAGGTCAGCATGAAACCGGAAGGGGCCGAGGTTAAACAGATATGACGTTTAGAGACAGAAGAGCTAAGTTTTTTCTGAAGCATGTAAGAGGATTTGGTGACAGATGTACATTTACGTAGGATTTTGAATACGGGGCTTACATTTGGGCATTGTGGGGGGAGAAGTTGAGGGAAGGTATTAATACTTAGAAAAGACAGAGATTAAATCGTTGTGCATGGGATTGGAATAAAAGGGGTGGGTTAGGAAGTGGTGGGAAATAGGGTTGAATGGATCTGCAGGAAGAGGATCTTAATAACAGTAACATTTATTGAGGCAAAGGGAGCCAGTTCTAGAGCAGAGACGGGACATAGCTTCTGGGGCTCCAAAAGTTTAGGGGTGGGGAGTGGGGGGGGTAGTTGTTGGAAGGAAGGGAAAGCAAAGTAGGTGTTGCCTAGATGCACTGGGAGGCGAGGACCTCAAGCTGGTTAACAGAAGGGAGGGGAGGGCCACAAATGCTAAAGAAAAGGGACAGGCTGGGCACAGTGGCTCACGCCTGTAATCCCAGCAATTTGGGAGCCCGAGGCGGGAGAATCACAAGGTCAGGAGTTGAGACCAGCCTGACCAACATGGTGAAACTCCGTCTCTACTAAAAAAAAAAAAAAAAAAAAAAAAGCTAGGTGTGGTTGCGTGTGCCTGTAATCCCAGCTACTCAGGAGGGTGAGGGAGGAGAATCGCTTGAACCCAGGAAGCGGAGCTTGCAGTGAGCCGAGATTGCACCACTGCACTCCAGTCTGGGCAACAGAGCGAGACTCCATCTCAAAAAAAATTCAAGGTGTCTCAAGGTATTAACCTAGAAAAGAAGAATAGTGAACAGTAGCAGTGGGCTAGGACAGCAGATTGGGGAAGTAGAAGGTGAGTTAGGTGCTGGGCTCACTGATTTGAGTTACTAGCCTGCGATTAGCAATGTAGATGGCAGTTTCGGGAGTGGTCAGTCTGTCCATTGATTTGAGGGTCTATCCAGAGAAAAAATCTCTGAATTTACTGAAAAGCTGGACTTCTTGTCTCCCTTACATCAGAACCCACTCAGTAGACTGATCTGAATGTTATATCTTTACTTGTCATGCCCCTGTAAAAAGAATACAAATACATAAGCTATCAAAAATTTCCCTGGCAAATTGTCACATCTGGATAATTTCCTGAGTATTCCTTTCCCAGATAAAGACTTAAGAGTAGATGGTAGAAGACTTGCTTCTCATTTTAAAAGTTCATTTGCTTTGAACGCAGAGTCTGCTACTCTGATCAAGTTACTGTTGTTCATCAAAGTGGTGTTCCCTTCAGTAATTTTCAATGAGGAATTCATGGGCAGCATACAAATAGGAATGTTGACAACTGTGTTGGACACTGAGGTTAGAAAAATAACCTCAACTCAATCGTTTCCTGACACTGGCATGCTGAAATTTGGAAATCTGTCCTATTGCAAGCTAGCCTGAGATGGATGAGAACCATCTAAATAGGTAGAAGGTGATAGAATGATCCTAGACATGCACCTGACCTGTGTGCTGACTTACTAGGTGGAACTAGCTATATATTACACAATGCTTTGATTTGCATAGGGAAGCACATCACCAGGGTATCCCATGTTGTACCCACTTGCTTACTTCCTTGGCATATTTCTTAAACTTTTTAGTCTTTTTGTTCAAAAATAGAGTGGGAGGTTGGGCACGGTGGCTCATGCCTGTAATCCCAGCACTCTGGGAGGCAGAGGCGGGTGGATCATCTTGAGGCCAGGAGTTTGAGACCGGCCTGACCAACATAGTGAAATCCCCTCTCTACTAAAAATAAAAAAATTAGCCGGGTGTGGTGGCCCACGCCTATAATTCCAGCTACTCAGGAGGCTGAGACAGGATAATTGCTTGAATCCGGGAGACGGAGGTTGCAGCGAGCCGAGATCATGCTGGTGCACTCCAGCCTGGGTGACAGAGTGAGACTCTGTCTCAAAACAACAACAACAACAAAAATAGAGTAGATAAGGGAAAAAAAATCTGTTTACTGACACACAATTAGGTATATTCTTATTTCTGTGTTCTAAAACATACTTGCTGTTGACTTACATAAGTCTATATTCTTAATATGGTCACTTTCTACTTTACAGATGAGGACATTAAAGTTTGGGGAGGTATAATAATACGCATGTTTACAGGGCAAGTAAGTGGTACTATTTTAACCCTACCAAATGCCAAAACCAGTTCCTCATGCTACTAGATCTATAAGGAATCAGGTTTTAAAACCATGATAATAATGAGAAGCCACCTTTCTAGAGGTAGTAAGCTATTCTGGGCTGTCCTCTGGGCATGCCTATGATTAGTCCTTGAGAGATGGCATAAAGCTGCTGTGTACTTTTCCGAGAGGTCGTGGAAAAAGGTTTGGCTGCACCTTGGTGTTTTGGAGGGAACGCAAACTAACTCCAAGCTCTTTGACCTCCCTGGGAGGCCAAAAGCCTGGGAGAGTAGTAAACCTTCCAAGAAGCCACGAAAAAAAAATACCCAGTTGCAATAACTGCAGAGAAGGGATAAGTCTGAATAGGTGTCTTGTACATTTCATCATTCTGACATATGGGAACCATGCCAATTGGTAAGATCTGGGGACTCGTCAAAAAAACACATGGACAGTGACAGGTCTCATGCTGAATGAGAAGTTTGACATTTTAAAGATCTACCAGCACTGATTTATTTGTCAGAAAAGCAAGTCTGCGAGTTGTTTATCATCCACGTGAGCATATGTGTATGCTTCGTACTGGGAAAGGTATACATAGTTCTTTCCCTAAAAAGAAAAGAAAAGAACCCAAAGGTCAAAGATGGAACAGATTTGGCCCAAACTTTCCAAAAATAAACAAGTAAAGAGTACCACAGGGGAAAAAAATGATGTCTGAGTTGTAGCCATGTACGAAGTACTTAAAAATAGAAATGCCAGACCATTTAACCAGTTAGTGCATACTTTTCAATCAAAAACATGTCTAACTTAATGACCAATTATTATTTCTGATTGTGTTTCAGTCTATTTCTTTATGTGATATGATCACATAAAATCAAGAGGTGTGAAAGTGTCAATATAATTATTTCATTAATAGAACCACATTTCAAATATTTTAAACTATTTACAGAATAAGCCAGTGTGAATGTAATGTATGCTCGGAGGCTCCATCAGCTTTAAAAATCAATGCACCAGGAATGGAAGGTAGCTTTTCAGTCTCTACTTAGAAAATGGATAATTGAGGTTATCTCAGATTTTTTTTCTGCCCAACTGAACTCAGCTTTCCTGCAATATTAGAAACAACTGATTAGTAGAAACTGGATGGTTAAACTTACTGAGGGGAAAAGACTTTTAAATGTGTCAGGTGTCTCTGCTGACATCAGCTTATGTCTGCAAATTTTCTATTCGGTCCCTGGAGGGTGAATTTCACCATAGTAAAACCGTTTTTTTTTCTTTTTGATGATTTTGTTTGTAATTCTCTTTTATGGTTTTCCTTCATGATTTTATTAGCCACTTTTAACTTAAAAGTGCTGTAGCACTGGCCCCTGTATTGGCGGGAGTTCAAGCACAGCCAACAGTTGGTTTAGCTGAAGGAAAATTCCCACTAGTCAAAACCAGACTCCAATTTGATCTCTTTTTAGAACAAGCCTTGAAAAGCAGCTCTGCTTTAAACAAAAATAAAAGTAAAAGAATTCTTCCTCCAAAGGGAAGGTAACTGTGGAAAGCTATGTTCTTCCAAAGCATTGACGTTTGAGGATAAATCTTCCTGAGATTCACAGCCCTTGCGGGTGGAGAGGGCTGAGTTTGTAATCAGGATCTTGAGTGATTTACATGTTTCCATTAGGGTCAGTTCACTCCAGAATGCTGAAAGACCTACACATGTGTGATGGGTTGGTGGGCTGGATCATTTAGTAACTATTGGCCAAAATGACTACAGGAAACTTTTGAGAGGAGAAGGGAACTCATAGCATCTAAGCCGTAAATTAGGAGTCTGGCAATTGAGAATTCCAGTTCCCCAAGGGACTCATGTTGGGGTCCAGTGCAAAGGGTGGGGGGTGGGGAGAGGGCATGCAGGAATGTTCAAAGTTTTTATTTTATGACAAAAAAACTAAGTCACCATAAAGTGCTAGGGTTCAGAGCACCACCACCCTGGTCCTCGGCAAAAAGGGCAAGATGAGAAGTGGTGCATTCTTCCCACCCCTGCACACCCCAGGACTTGAAAGTGTAGGCGTCTGTGAACACAGGGCTGCAGGCACCTTCATGGACCCCAGGTAACAGCAGCAATAGATGTGGTTCTGGACAAAGAGGGAGGTATAGGCTTCTAAAGCAGCCAGACACCACTTTACTCAGCTCCTGGGGGAGGCTACAGGACTCAGATGACACACCCAATGCCTCCTACAAATAAGTGGGGAAGTCCTTCAGTTGCAGAAGCGGGTGAAGGCTGGAGCAACTGATGCATTGATAAGAGTGTGTTTAAAACCCCAGGCTAAGTTGCTGTGCTTAGTTTGCCTTTAGGAGAACCGCAGGGTGTCTAGGACTGCCCTCTAGTGTCTGTGATCTTATTCAAGTGTGTGGGATTTTCCAGGAATAATACAAACCTTCCTTGTGAAAAATGCTTTGGCCTTACAATTTTGATAATTCTTACAAACGGATTTTAAAAATATTTTTTATTAAAAAGTTTACAAACCTTGATTTAATCTCTCCCACATTTATTAAGATTTTTATTTCCTTGTTATAGCTTTGCAAATCATTGGGTGAAAAAGAAAAAAAGAAACAGAGAAAGGAAGGAAGGGAGGGAGGGAGGAAAGGAGGGAAAGAAGGAAGGGGGAAAAGAAGGAAGGGAGAAGGAAGGAAAGAAGGAAGGAAGGAAGACAGGCAGGCAGACACGGAGGGAGAAAGTGTCCCATGAAAAGAAAAATAATATTTTCCCAACTAATGACAAAGTCCAAATTAGTTGTCACTGTGATCCATGCAAAGACTATGTCCTGCTCAACCTCACTTGGCTCCCTGATTTTGATTTACTTATTCATTGTTTTTATCCTTTTAACAAATATGGGCACCAATTTTGTCTCAGGCACCATGCAAACTCTGGTGATGCAGTATTAAGCTAAAAAGATATAGTTCCTCCTTTCATGAGCATAGAGTCTAGTGAGGTGCTAGGTGGTGAACAATCAAGCAAACTGAGCAGAATGTAATTAAATGGATAAATGCCAGATGGATAAATGCCAGGATTGAAACTAACGGGGTGTGGTGTGAGAGAATGATGGGGCTGGAGGTAAGATGGGGAAGGCTTTATGAGATATTTTTCATCAGAGAAGACTAAAGCCGTGAGTTAAGCCAGAGAATAAAACAAACTGTTCATGGCATGACTTAAAAAATATATGCCTGTGATCGTAACACTCCTTACCCAGATCTGGAAAACAAGGAATTCTATGGCTTGTCTGGGGCCACTGGTTTAGAGAAGTTCAACCTTAGCAGAATTCATCTGAGCACATCGGACCAAGTTGATATGGTTTCACTGTATCCCCACCCAAATTTCATCTTGAATTGTAGCTCCCATAATTCCCATATGTTGTGGGAGGGACCCAGTGGGAGATAATTGAATCATGGGGGCAGTTTCCCTCATACTGTTCTCATGGTAGTGAATAAGTCTCATGAGATCTGATGGTTTTATAGGGGGTTTCCCCATTCACTTTGTTCTCATTCTCTCTTTCCTGCCGCCACGTAAGACGTGCCTTTCACCTTCTGCCATGATTGTGAGGCTCCCCAGCCACGTGGCACTGTGAGTCCATTAAACCTCTTTTTCTTTATAAATTACCGAGTCTCAGGTATGTCTTCATCAGCAGCATGAAAAGAGACTAATACACAAGTTAAGACATTTACTGCCCCCATAAAATGCCATATGCCATCCATGGCATCTGCATTTTGTTCTCTATGTAACTTAGTAAAAAGGCCTCTTACTTATCATGTAACACTCTCCATGATGGCATCTTCCTAAGTTATCCAAGACAATGGCCTTGACCATTTTAATTATCTCCGTGTAAGAACGCCTTAGCCTGTTTTTAGAGCTAGAAGTCTTCGAACAACTTGAAAGTTGGAAGTGAATTCCTGTCTTCTACTGAGCTTGCCTAAAACGTAACTCACTGACTTAAATTGATCTTCCTTGTTTTTATTGTGTTAATGTATTAAAAAGTGGGTCCTTTTCCCAAAGGCCTCTGGTCCCATGTACAAAAAAAAATAGAAATATGACAAGTTAAATTAAAACCAGTAGATGAAAGTTAAAATATTCTCAAAAAGAAAAAAGATGCCAAGTAGCATTACTGGAAGGAGAAAAAAAATAAGCCAAATGGATTGAACTTAGCCCATTTTTCAATTTGCCAGTTGGACTTGCTCAAAGTAGATGTTAGAGTGACTTCCTACAATATTCCTGAAAAACTATTTGCCACTACATATGATCACACCAAATCAGCATAATAATGGTAATTCCAGAGACAGAAGGGATCCATATTGTAGTTCTTTTCAAAGGAAGGTCAGGATGGTCTATCTGGCTTTTAGTCCCTGTGTGATCTTACTCATCTGCATCTCACTTGTGGGAGGTGAGAGATGAATTTTAAACATATGAGCCTTTCTCTCTTGAGCTCTAAATCCTGCCCAGTGTAGTTATGGTGTGATTCTGCTTGGAAACCAGTGCTGTTCATCCTCAGAGAGGCAAAAGAGCATGACCATTAAGAGCATGGATTCTAAAGCCAGATACTTAGTTCCCTGGCCTGTTTTTGCCACCTACCTGTAGGACGCTGGGCAAGTTACTTACCATCTCTATCCCTCAGTTTCCCCATTTGTAAAATACAGGTACAGGTTGCATTTTATAGGTACATTTCTGATCCAAAAATCGCAAATCTGAAATATTCAAAAATCCAAAACTTTTTGAGCATGAAACATGACATCATAAGTGGAAAATTCCATACCTGATCCCATATGATGGATCACAGTCAAAATGCAGTTGCATAACACAGCTTATTCAGTATTCCTGAAGGAAAAATACAATCACTTTCAGGTTGTGAGTATAAGCTGTATATGAAACATAGATGCATTTCATGTTTAAACTTGGGTCTCATCCCAAAATATCTCATTACGTATATACAAATATTCCAAAAGCCCCCCAAATTCCAAAATCTGAAGCTTTTCTGGCCTCAAGCATTTTAGAGAAGGGATACTCAACCTGTGCTAACAATGTGTCACATGGACTTGTGAGGACTAAATGAATTAAAATATATAAATCTATGTAAGATTCCATAGGAAAAGCAATGTGTTAGCTAGTATTGTCACTTACATTTCTAATTGGCTATGGATTGCTAATGGCATAATGTTATTGCTTGCTTTCGATTGTCCACACATACCTGCCCTTCACCAGGGTCAAGCACTCACTATTTGCCAGAACTTAGCCTAGATATTGTCATACTCTTGAGTACAGTTCCCTGCTGTCTTGGTCAAGCCTTCTCAGTTAATACTCCTCTGGTAATGTAGCAGTCCCCCCTTGCCTACAGTTTCAGTAATGCAGTAATGCAGTTTCAGTTACCGACAATCAACCCCAGTTTGAAAATACTGATATTTTCAGAGAGAGAGACCACATTCACATAACTTGTATTATAGTAGGTTGTTATAATTTTCACATTTTATTATTTACTATTGTTTTTAATCTCTTACTGTGTCTAATTTTTAAATTAAGCCTTATCATAGGCATGTATGTATAGAAAAAACAAAGTGTATATAGGGTTCAGTACCATCCGTGGTCTCAGGCATCCACTGGGGATCTTGGAACTTGTACCCTGCAGATAAGGGTGGAATACTGTAGCAGGTTGCAGAGGGGTTACCACATTATTTCTAGTATTTTGGGGGTAACAAATGTTTTAGAAACATTAATCTGACAGTTATGTGAATGAGGGAAAAATGGAAAATAGTTATTACATACTTGTATTTGTATGTGAAAAAATAAAGGTCAGAATTAGGATGGTGCAATGCAATGGAGATGGGCAGATATGATGGCTGTGAAGGAAGATTTAATCGAGCTCTGTGACTAGCTGTCAGGAAAGAGAGGGAAGAGCAAGCAAGAGATGTTTTTCTTTTAATTTTAAACTAAAAAAAAAAAACGCTGAAGCACAACAAATACAAGAAAATCACACAATATAAATATAATGCATAATGGATTCTCACAAAGCATAATACTCCCGTAACTACCACCCAAATCAAGAAATACAATACTCCCTGTGTCCCAAAAGCTCCCCTAGTACCACTTACCATCATACCCCTCTCTTCTCTTCAAACTTGATTATCCTGACTTGCAAAGCATAGCTCAGTTTAATCTGTGTTGAACGTTACTATCAATGGAATCCTACAGTATGAACCTCCTTTGTGGTTTTTTTTTTTTTTTGTGAGACCCAGTCTCACTCTGTCACTCTGTTGCCTAGGTTGGAGTGCAATGGTGCGATCTTGGCTTACAGCAAACTCCGCCTCCCAGGTTCAAGCAGTCCTCTGCCTCAGCCTCCCAAGTAGCTGGGATTATAGGCACCCATCACCATACCCAGCTAATTTTTGTATTATTAGTAGAAATGGGGGTTTCACCAACTTGGCCAAGCTGGTCTTGAACTCCTGACGTCATGATTCACCCACCTTGGCCTCCCAAAGTGCTGAGATTACAGGTGTGAGCCACTGCACCAGGCCTTGTTCTTTTATTTAATGTTTTTAAGGTTCGTCCATATTACTGTTTGTATCACTGGTTCATTATTTTATATTGATAAGTACTACTGCATTGTGTAAATACATCATGATTTATTTATCCATTTACCTATTCATTGACATTTGGATTGTTTCCATTTGGGGGTTCCTATAAATGGTACAGCTATGATCAGTTATGCGTATGTCTCATAGTACTCATCTGCATGCATTTTGGTTGGGAATATATCTAGGCATGGAATTGCTATGTCATAAGGTACTGTTTAGTGCTGTTTGTGTTTAATCTTTTAATCTGTATGTGACTGTATTAAGTAACTCACAGGTAGATTCTATTGTTTTACCCCATCTCTTAGTCTTTGCCTTTTAATCGGAACATTTGGTAAATTTACATTTAATATAGTTATTAATAGATTTTAAATCTAAATCTACTATCTTACTATTTACTTTGTTCTGCTCACTCTATATTCTTTTGTTCTCTTTTCTTGCCTTATTTTATACTGGTATTTTTATTATTTCATTTTTTCCTCTATTAGCTTTATAATTTCATACTTTTTTACCAGTCTTTTAAAGATGCAAATTTACTTCATCTTAAATTCTACTATAAATCAACATTTCATTTCTTTTCAGAAAATTTCAGAGACTTTTGGATACTTTAAGGCCATTTATCCCCTCCCAGCTTATATGCTATTGTTATCATATATGTTAATTCTCAAAAATGTAATTCCATGTTATCATTACTTTAGACAAACAATATTTATTTACATTTGTTGACATATTTACTCTGTTTTTGCTCTTCATTCTTTCCTGAATTTCTGAGTTTCCATTTGTGGTCTTTTGCCCTCTGCCTGAAGAATGTCCATTAGTCTTTGTTGGGGTTTACTGATGATGAATTCCTTTGGTTTTGGTTTGTCTGAAAATGGCTTCATTTCACTTGCATCCTTGGAGAACAGTTTTGCTGTGTATAAAATTTGGGATTGACAATTTTTATTGATTGACTTCACTTTGAAGTTATTTTATTGCCTTCTGGTTTCTATTTTGTTGTTGTTGTTAAGATGTCAACTGTCAGTCTAACGGTGACCTTGAAGGTAATTCTTTAAAAACTGCCTGCTTTTAATATTTCCCTTTGCCCTTGACTTTTCATGATTTTAATACAATGTGCCTAGTTGTGATTTTCTTATTTATTCTTCTTGAGGTATAGAACTTCTTGTATCTGTGGGATAATACTATCTTTCATAGTTTTTAAAAAATTCTCAACTATTATTTCTTCAAATATTGTTTCTGTCTCATTATATCTCTGATCTTTTGAGAATCCAACTGAGATAGTAGACAACCTCATAGTATAGCTCATATTTTGACTTTTATATTTTTCATTTATGTGTTTTATCTCAATATTTTCTTCTGATTTATCTTTATAATTCTGACTAATGTGCTGCTCAATCAGTCCATCAAGTTCTAAATTTTAGTTTGCATATCCTAAATAGAATTTCCACAGGCTGTTTTATTTTTACAGTTTCCAATTTTTGCCAAAATTCTAAACATTGTTTTTTATTTCATGAACATTTTCAGAGTTATTTTAAAGATATGTCTGTTACTGTGTCTATTGTGTGCACTCTGGGGTAGGGTATGTTTGTATTTTCTCTTGTTTCTCTTGAGTTTTGTTCACATTATCTTGTGTTCTTGTTTTTCACATAAAAACATTTTAAAAATTAAATATTAGATCCCATGTATGAAAAAAATGTATGACAAATTTAAGCCTAGAATGATGCCACCTTCTTCTAGATGGAGTTTAACACTTACTTCTGGCAAGTTGCCATGAACACTAATACTATGCAACCACTTTAGTCAATTGTCAAGGATTGAGTTGGTTTGAATGTGGGCTTTACTTGCTGGAAGGGCCCATCTATTTCCCATTCATCATTTGTCCTAGACCATAGACCAAGTGTGAGGTATTTATCACTGAATCCTTTCAAGACCCTGGATTACAATTTTTCTCCCTCTAGTGCCACAAGCCCTTCCCACCCCCATCTCCAAGTACTTTATTTCAGTAGAAGTATAGAGTCTTCTTACAGATAAAAATAACTCCAAGTATTGGCTCCTAACTCTGAATTTCCTCCTTCCTTTGGACACTGGCCTTACAATTTCTGTAGTGACTGATAAATAAATGCTCTTGTGTCTCTAAGAACATTGAAGAAATACTTTGTAAGTATTTTCTAGTTGTTCACAGCAAGAGTGTTAGTCTGAAATATCTAGTTTGACATTACCATAAGCTAAAGACTTTGAGTTGGAAAAACATGAGTGAATTATTGTGCTTCCATTAGAAATGTAAAATCCTAATGTGAGACTTGGTTTAACAAAAATAATTTCGTTTTAAATGTTTTGAATTTGATGTAACATTTATACACCCATGTGGCATTGTTCCATGCAGATTAAGTATTCCTTATCTAAAATGCTTGGGACCAGAAGTGTCTTGGATTTTAAATTTTTTTCAGATTTTGGAATATTTGCATTATACTTATTGATTGAACAACCCAAATCTGAAAATCTGAAATCTGGAAGGCTCCAGAAGAAAAGATATTTTGAACACCAGCACAACACTTACAGGAAATAGTCATTGGAGCATTTTAGATTTCAGATTTTCAGATTTGGGATGCTCAACCTGTAGTTGATTTGAAATACAGGACAGAATCTCAATAAATAAGTCAAGTGACTCTTGCATTAGATTTTACATGTGGAGAAACATATTTACCAAAGCAATTATTTCTTGTGAAAGGTCCAAAGTGAGGAAAGAATGAGTGACCCTTTTATACTAAGGGGTTGCTAATGTTTATCAGTCATGAGCTTGGTGTTTTATTTTATCCTTTATAGACATCATATCATTTAATATGTTTTAAAGTATTCTCATTTTAAAAATGATAAGCCCTTGGCTTGATGGAGTTAAGCAACTTGCAGGAAGTTCCATGTCTGCTAAGCAGCAACACCTAAGGTAAATCACAGAATGTCTATGTTTTTGATTATTCCATTTCTGTTTTGTAAGTTTGAGACAAGGCACTACCATCAGACCTTGAAAATTCAAAAGAAGGGGCATTCAAACAAGTGCTACCAGCCAGGTGCAGTGGTTCATGCCTATAATCCCAGTAATTTGGGAGGCCAAAGTGGGAGGATCACTTGAGCACAGGAGCTCAAGACCAGCCTGGGCAACATAGTGAAACACCATCTCTACACAAAATAGAAGGAAAAAAAAAATTAGCCATGTGCAGTGGTGCTTGGCCTATTGTCCCAGCTACTCTGGAGGCTGAGGTGGAAGGATGGCTTGAGCTCAGGAGTTTGAGGTTGCAGTGAGCCATGATCATGCCACTGCACTCCTGCCTGCATGGCAGAGTGAAACCCTGTCTCTTAAAAAAAAAAAAAAAAAAAAAAAAAAAGTGCTACCATTGAGTGGGCCTAGAAACAGCAACACTCCAGTAGCAACAAGCACACCCGGGACCCAGATCTTGGTTTCTAATACCATTCTCCAAAAACAGGATCCAGGTCCCTTAGAGGAATGGCTTATTCTAGGGCTGGGGCAGGTAATATACAAGTTTAATCTTGTGTGTCTTGTAATGTAGAAAAAAAGGGAGAGCTCAAGAAACAAACCGATGGGGTATTTCAAAGGGACACAGGAGTCAACCAAAGGAGCTCCCAATGGCCAGAGCTGGAACAGCTTGAACAACAAAAAATAATATAGAACTGGATTATAACCTAAAATATAAAATAGATATCCATGAATTCATACTGATGTAACTAAGTCATTAAAAAATAAATAAATGAGGGGAGAAGAGACAAATTCCCACACAGAAGAATTTGAGGAAATTTGTACAGGTACTTCCCCCTCAAGGAGATGGAACATTAACTCCCCACTGCTTAAATGTGGGCTATATGTAGTAGGGACTGTCTTCCAAAGAGGGTGCCATGGAGAGGGGCTACATGTGATGAATATTAACATCACCTGTGAGAAGTCATGTTGATAATGTACCCTTAGATATGATGTGATGAGAATGGCTCCTGACCTCTGCAGCGTTCCTCCCCCAAATCTACCAGCCAATCCAATCAAGAGAAAAACATCAGACAAACATGAATTGAGAGTCACTGCAAAATATCTGACCAGTATTTTTCAAAAGTACTAAGGTCATCAAAAAGAAGTGAAGTTTGAAAAACTGTCACAGTCCAGAGGAACTTAGGGAAACAAAAAGACTAAATGTTATGTGGTAACCTGGATGGAATTCTAGAACAGAATAAAGGACTAACAATGTCTGAATAAGGCAGGAGCTTTTCCAACCCTGCTGGAAATGAGGAATAAGAAAAGGCATGAGTTTCGGTTAATAATACTATACCAATTCTGGTTCATTAGTAGTGGTGAATGTATCATACACATGTAAAGTCATAACAACAGGGGATACTGAGGCAGGATACATATAGAAATGATCTATATTATATTTTGTAAGTTTTCTGTAAATCTGAAGTGATTTTAAAGCAAAATGTTTACAGAAAAATGCTAAATTATGTAGTTGTTACATCTTACAGATATCTTTTTTTTTTTTTTTTTTGAGACGGAGTTTTGCTCTTGTTGCCCAGGCTGGAGTGCAACGTCGCAATCTCAGCTCACCACAACCTCTGCCTCCCGGGTTCAAACGATTCTCTTGCCTCAGCCTCCCAAGTAGCTGGGATTACAGGCATGCGTCGCCACGCCTGGCTAAATTTGTATTTTTAGTAAAGATGGGATTTCTCCATGTTGGTCAGGCTGGTCTGAAACTCCCAACCTCAGGTGACCTGCCCGCCTCGGCCTCCCAAGATAACTTACCTTTTATATTGTTTCTCTGAATATTCCAAAGAGAATACTTATTGCTTTATCTTGGGAACAAAGTTGCATTTTGTTTTTGTTTTTGTTTTTTTCTCATTGAATAGGTCCTATCCTTTTTTTTTTTTTCTTTCTCCAAGACAGAGTCTCATTTTGTCACACAGGCTGGAGTGTAGTAGCATGATTATGGCTCACTGAAGCCTCAAACTCCTGAGCTCAAGTGAACCTCCCACCTCAGTCTCCTGAGTGGCTAGGACTACAGGCACGCACCACCATTCCAGGCTAATTTTAACGTTTTTTGTAGAGACAGGGTCTCGTGATGTTGCCCAGGCTAGCCTTAAAGTCCTGGGTTCAAGCAATCCTCCCAGCTTGGCTTCCCAAAGTGCTGGGATTACAGGCTTGAACCATCATGCCTGGCTTGCATTCTTGTAGTCAATATTCTGCCACATGTTGGCAGAAGCCTGGGAATAAACGGAGGCTTGGGGAAGGGCAGGACCTTCTGAAAATGTAGTGTGTTTATCTGTGTCAATGAGGAAGTCCTGTAGCCATCTTTTAAGATGGACATGCAGTCCCCACATATAAAACCTCTCCACGGTTGTATCTCTCTCCTCCTTAGTAGTCAGTCTCTTTCTCCTTTTGTAGAGAATCTCTGAAAATCCCCGAAAACAATATTTGCTTTTAGATGTTTTGGATTGAATCCTCTATTGTCTTTTTCCTTTGAATCCTCTCTCTCTCTTTTCCCATACAGAAACCCCCAGATTTTTCACTTTAAGACTATGTTACTGAACCAGATGATCCATCTTTATCCTTTGCTTCTCAGGCAACAAAAAAAAGAAAAAGAAAAGAAAAAAAACAAAAGCCTGCCCATGCTGGGAGATTTAACAAACACTACTACCTCTTCTCTTCCAGATCTTGTCAGCTGCACTATTCCAATCACACTCAAAGCCGATCCACAACTCCCAACCCCATTCCTGCTGGATTTGAGTGCTGGCCTTCCACCAAGAACTTGCTGCAGCTGCGCCTGCCCTCTGAGTTCCTTAACCCTTTCCTCTTCTTTACTCTCATTTTGAGAGTTAGAGATAGAGGAAAGGAGGTTGATTCATTCTCCCCACAACTATTAGCCATTATTATACAGCAGCCACGCTGTGCCAGGCACTGAAGTTCTGGCAGTGAAGTAGGCAAGCCAAGTCCCCATCCATAGAGAGGTCACATTCTAATGGATGGGTAATAATCAGGGAGCACTTACCATTTTTGTTTTTCTTTCATTCATTTATTTTTTTGTTGTCGTTGTTTGCATGTTTGTATGTTTTTTTGACAGATTCTTGCTCTGTTGCCCAGGCCGGAGTGCAGTGGCACAATCTTGGCTCACTATAACCTCTGCCTCCCAGCTTCAAGTGAGTCTCCTGCCTCAGCCTCCCTAGTAGCTAGGACTACAGGCATGTGCCACCATGCCCGGCTAATTTTTTGTATTTTTAGTAGAGACAGCGTTTCACTGTGTTAGCCAGGATGGTCTCGATCTCCCGACGTTGTGATCCGCCCGCCTCCGCCTCCCAAAGTGCTGGGATTATTATTTTACAATAATGCCTCTATTATTAAATGCAGTCCTTATGTTATAGGCACTGTTGTTATTCTCATTTACTGAGACACAGAGATGTTTACTGACTCACACAACGTCATGCAATCAGTAAGTGATGGAGGTACCATTTAAATCCAGGGACACAGCCCGGGCAATGTAGCAAATGTAGAAACCTTGTCTCTACTAAAAATAAAAAACAAATAGTTGGGCATGGTGGTGTGCACCAGTACTCCCGGCTACTTGGGAAGCTGAGGTGGGAGGATTGCTTGAGCCCCAGAGATTGATGCTGCAGTGAACCATGACCGCACCACTGCACTGCAGCCTGGATGCCAGAGTGAGAACCTGTCTCAAATACATGCAAATAAGTAGGCAGGGTGCAGTGGCTCATGCCTGTAATGCCAGCACTTTGGGAGGCTGAGGAGGGCAGATCACCTGAAGTCAGGAGTTCAGGACCAGCCTGGCCAACATGGAAAAACAACATCTCTACTAAAAATACAAAATTATCCAGGTGTGCTGGCTTGTGCCTGTAATCCCAGCTACTCAGGAGGCTGAGGCAAGAGAATCACTTGAACCTGGGAGTTGGAGGTTGCAGTGAGACAAGATCGCACCACTGCACTCCAGCCTCGGTGACAGAGCAAGATTCTGTCTCAAAAAATAATAAAATAAAAACAAATTAATAAAAATAAATAAAGCCAAGGACTTGGATCCCAGAACACTAGGATTCCTAATCACTATCATACTGATAAAATTGTTATTTTAGGGTTGATAAATACTATCCCATTTCTGTCTTTCTCTTTCCACTTAAAACATTGTATTATGCTTAAAATATATATCTGTAGTGTTCCCTTATTAAAATTCTAAACGAAAAAGCAGGTTTCTTTTTTATTTGTTTAAGGAAAATGGTGCAGTAGGCATTCACTCGCTGCTTCTGTAGCGTCGATCATCTCTCTTTCTCATTTCTATGGTGGAGTTCTCCTTCCCCTCTTTTCTTCTTGCCCTTTTACAGAGCATCCAGGTGGGATGAACCCACCATCAATTCTATGGGTGGGCTCTGATTGGCATAAGCCAAACAACATGTCCTATTACTTTGGCCACAATGATTGGTTGGGCTAAGGTTAGTGCTTCAGGCATGAACCAATCAGTGCCTGGCATTCACATCACCACCATGACTGGTTCAGACTCAAATAGCAACTGGAGATGGTAAGAGGTGAGGCTCCCTCTCCTCCTGGTTGGGAAAGAGGAAGTACATAACCCCAATAGCTGCCCGCAGCTATCAGGAGGCACGTGGAACGTGACAGCAGTATGGGTAAGTGGAGTCAGCGCTGTCACCAAACCACACCTAATTTCTGCCTCTCTTCTGGACTCTTCAGTTATGTGAGTCATAAATACTCTTTATTGTATTTGTATAAGTCATTTTGAATTGGAGTTTGTTATACTTTCACTCCAAAGTGTGTTATCTGATTACAAATAATTTCTTGTATTTTAGGCATGTACATCCTAAATATTGAAGTAGGTTTAAAAAAACAAACTCACAAGAAACTTTAAAAAATCTAAATTATCCAGAGGGCTTCAAATATCCAGAGAACATTTGCAAACAAATTTGGATCTCTGACTTATGTGCAAAATAATAATAGAATAAAATAATAAAGGAAAATAAAATACCCATAGCCCGGGTGATTTGTTTGCTTCACATCTGAAGACAATCAAGATTGTGAGTTGGTAGTTTGGGGCCAGATGTAACAGATGCTCAATTGGCCCACAGCGTGCTGGTTTCAGATTGTCGTGTACAGTTGTCTTGGATTTTGTTGCTGAAACACTGCTGTTTTTGCCAAACAATACTGTTTTGGAGGTTTGCCACCACAAACAGAGAGTTTGCTGTGATGAAGATTTGTTCTTTTTGTGGGACCACAGAATACCATTAGATTATAATAATGTGAGAGGGAAGATATCAGCCTGCCTGTGTTGAGTATATCACACGCTACTTACTAGATTTAAAAGCATAGTTTTATTCTCAATAGCTAACAACCAAGATTGAAGATAATAGTGATGTGATTGGGCTTTTAAAATGCACGAGAAGTTGTATTCTCTTGAAGTCTGTACGCGTCCAAGGACATTCCTTCCATAGCCAATTTAATGTTCTGTGGGATCTTAGCCTATGCCGGAGAGAAGGCCAAAGCTAATCGAGAATCGTTGGGATGTAGCACAACAAAGCTCAGCTTTTACCCAGCTGGGGAGACAGGGTCTGCCGAGGAGTTAGCTCTCTAAGGAAGACATCCCATTACGTTTTCAGCTTCTTTATTCGCTTTGTTGGCCCAAACCTGGCAGCTTTCTGCTCTGTTCCTAGAACAAAATATTAAGGAAATAGAAGTCACTTTGGGAGAACAAGGTGGGCAGATCACCTGAGGTCAGGAGCTCGAGACCAGCCTGACCAACATGGTGAAACTCCGTCTCTACTAAAAATACAAAATAATAATAATAATAATTAGCTGGGCATGGTGGCAGGCATCTATAGTCTGAGCTGAGATTGTGCCACTGCACTCCAACCTGGGCAACACAGCGAGAGTCCGTCAAAAAAAAAACTAAAAAGAAGTTGGCCTGAGAGTGTTAAAAATAAATAAAAAACAGAAATGGATAGAAGTTTTTTTTTCCATTTTTATTTCTTTTAACATTAACTACTGTATCTGACATTTGGGACATGGATAGACATAAATCATACATTTATTCCCTTAGGAATAAAATACATCTGGAACTCTATTAAAACTAATGAGGATGAAACTCACATTGACTGTGAGTATAAAAACATCATAGGCAAGCACAGCCCAGGCTCTAGACAGACTGTGCTCCCGAAGTCAGCTTTTACGGGTTGTATGGAACTTGGAGCACATCTCCTGATGCAAACAAGCATGGATGTTCACAAAGTCAGCCTGCTTTTCAGAATGGCTTCAATAGCAAAACTGTAAAGCCCAAAGCCCAGTGTGTCAAGGTTGCTTCTGGGGGGAAATGGTTCGGAAGTGTTAATGCAAAAGTATGGTATGTGAGCTCTTTGAGACTGGGCGCTCTCCCTTCCTTGTTCTTTGAATTTCCCTAAAGACCTACTGTCTTGGCCTCCATATTTTTTATATCTGCCATAATCTATTCCATAGTCAGGTAGCATAAGTGCTTACTGTGGGTCTGGTTCTCTTGCTTGCTTTTTGTCTTCTTCCTGCCTCCACGTAATATCTTACTGACTCTCGTCAGGTGTTTTTCCCCTTGTCAATATCCTCTGCTACTACTCTAAATTCTCCTCTGATTTTTTTTTCTGATATTCTGTTGTAATCTTTGCTCAGTTAACCAGCTCTGCCTTGTCAAAGGCCTCCTTAAATTCCCCCATGCTCCAATGTCTTTACTTGGCAAGAAAGACCAAGAGCATGAGCATTCAACAAGGATCCCCTGAACACACTCTGGTTGGTATCAGGCAATATGCTGGGTGCTGGGGATGAGATGCACAGTCTCTACCCTCCAGGAGTTAAAATCCAGGCAGGTTAAACAGTCTGGCAGGATCTCCCAGTACCTTCTGTCACTTAGCAAGGAAGGAAAAGGGCTGTTGAAAATGAATAGTTTGGGTGCCACTCATTCTGCTGTATTTATCCCGTGATGTCCCTGACCTTTGCATGGGTGCTAAATAAGCTGTTTCTCAGTCTTGTGTTACAGAAGAAAAACAAAACTACACAGTTGGTGACCATTTTACAAATAAATTCATTTTTAAAAGTCAGTCATCCTGAGAATATTCCAATTTCCCCCACCACTCCAAAAAAGCCCCATTCCTTTCCAACCACTTGAGGATGCATTAATACTTTTTTTTTTTCATTTTTTTACTGTATTTTTAAAATTTTTAACTTTTATATTTAGTTCAGGGGTACAGGTGCATGTTCATTACATAGGTAACGTTGTGTCATGGGGATTTGTCGTACATATTATTTCACCACCGAGGCATTAAGCCTAGTACCCGTTAGTTTTTTTTTTTATCCTCTCTCTCCCATCCTCCAACAGGCCCCAGCGTGTGTTCCCCTCTGTGTCCATGTGTTCTCATCATTTAGTTCCCACTTACTAGTGAGAACATGTATTTGTTTCTCTGTTCCTGCTTTAGTTTGCTAAGGATAACAGCTCTGCAAAAGATATGATCTCACTGCTTTTTATGGCTACATAGTATTCCATAATGTCTATTCTAAGTGCCACATTTTCTTTATCCAGTCTGTCATTGATGGGTATTTAGGTGGATTCCACGTCTTTGCTATTGTGAATAGCACTGCAATGAACATATGCATGCATGTGTCTTTATAATAGAATGATTTCTGTTCCTTTGGGTATATACCCAGTAATGGGATATGCATCAATACTTTGAGGAAGATTGCTTTGGACTTTAATCCATCAGTCAGTCAACAAATGCTTACTGAGCACAGGTTGTTAGGTGCCAGGCACTGAGGACACAGCCGAGCCCAGGACAGATCCCGTGCCCTGAAGAATTTCCGGGTGTACAGTACATCACTGTGCCGTGATGTACTGTGGAGACAGCAGATGGGGGATCTATTCTATCACTACCTGCCTCATTTCTTTTATGCCTGGTCTAATTTCCTTCAAGTCAGATAAGTACTATAAATAGCTGGTTTGATTTGCTCAGCAGAACCAAACTTGAACTCCTGATTTCAAAGCCCCTGGGGTGTGGTGAGGCCCCTTCGAGTGGCTCCCTCAGTTGCCGGACAATGACCTGTCTGCGGTTGCTGCTGATTTCACTAACTGTGTGGGATCACTTTTCAATAGACAGCTGTAACCTTAACCACACCGCATTGAGTCACAACAATGCCAAATTTTTTTGCCAAATTCTTCAAGAGGGGCTGTCTCCCACTCATGTGTACTCCTGTGAAACTCATAAAGGTGGATATGATTCATCATATTGCTAAGGCTTTTTCCAGAAATATCTTCATTCAATTTCTGTGAAAACAAAGGAATCAAGCTTTCTCCTTCAAAAACATGGGATACAGGATTCAAAGCACTTATAGGCAAACATCCCATCAGAATGAGGTTTTAACCATGTGAGATTCCATACTTCCCTTCACCCTATACAATCTATACTTTGCTCCAGTGCTTTGAGATCTGACACATGTTCCTCTATTCTCATTCAGGCCCCTAGACTAACATACCCTGGAGATGACAAAGGCTTTCTACAAATGACACTATTGGTCTTTCCATTTCTTACCAACACAAGGAATGAATACCATTCTGGCCAGAGTAGTGCTCCTATAGATTGGGGGCCCATCTGCACTCAGTTCTTTTAGCCATCCCTCTGGAGCCCAGATGAAGGATGACACACCTGTTGCTGAGTCCCAATGCCTGTTGGTTACTCTCCAGTGCTTGGAGTGGTATTCTGGGCTGACGAGGGCACCCACTCAGTGCCAAGACTGATTGTTTGGTCAACAGATGTCTGGGCCACCAAGATATCCTCACAGGGAGTCCTTTGGTCCCAAAACTTTGTGATGTTGTAGCTCTGGATAGCAGATAGATTGCTTAGGTGTGGTGACCCTGCCTTGAAATAAGAAGGCAGTCATGGGAAGTGGAGAGTGCAGAGGAGAGGATGGGGAGTGTGTTAGGCAATTGTTACATTGCTATAAAGAAATACCTGAGGCTGGGTAATTGATAAGGGAGGTTTATTTGGGTCATGGTTCTGCAGGGTGTACAGGAAGCATGGTGTTGGCATCTGCTTCTGGTGAGGGCCTCAGGAACCTTCCAATCGTGGTGGAAGGTGACAGGGAGCAGGTACATCACATGGTGAGAACGGAAGCAAGAGAAAGAGAAGGAGAGGGCCTCAGACTCTTCTAAACAAACAGATCTCAGGTGAATTGGGCAAGAACTCACTTACCACTAAGAGGGGATGGTGCCAAACCATTCATGAGGGATTCACCCCCATGGTCCAATCACCTCCCAGCAGGCCCCACCTCCAACACAGGGAATAATATTTCACCATGTGATTTGGAGGGTACAAACATCTAAACCATGACAGGGAGAGAGAGTGGCCCTAGGTATCAACCAAGGAGGCCCCAGCCCAGGTACTTGGCCTGCGTCATGGCACTGCACCCGCTGACCACTGGGCCTATTTAAAACATTAAATGTGATCCAAAGAGGCTTTTGGTGGCCTTGTATCTGTCATGACATTTCAGCATGCTGCCATCTAGTGGACGTGTCTGTGGACTGACTGACTAGTCAGAGGAATTTGGACCCTTGGATCATCTTCTTCTCTATCAAATTGAGCAGTCAACACTGGGAACTTTGAAATGAAATGTGATCTCCTTACTGGAAATTGTAGTAAAAGAAGGAAGTGGAGACAACAATGGACTGTCTACGATCCAGTCTTCCACCCAAGCTCCCTAGGAAGATACTTTCATGGGTGGGATGTAGGTGGCTGGCACGTGATGTTAACAATCCCCTTGTGCTTGGCTTGATTGCTGCTGGAATATCAGTTTTTCCTTGCTTTCCCTATAGGGAAATCTGCTAAAGAAGTTGAGTCTCTTCATCAACATGTTCCCTGCAGTGGGTACTATTTCAAAGGGCTCTGTTTTCTCATGGTGTCCACTTCGCCTCCTCCTGTCCCTCCACTCCCATTGCGATCAGAGCAGAACCTCACTTTCACTGGCATCTCTTCTTGTTCAGTTAGAAAGTCTTTATGAGCCAGTGGCCTGTTTGTTAAAATCCAGTCAGAAGAGTAGTGATACAAATCCTATTGATCCCACCTCATTTAACTTAGTGAATTAAATACTTAGGAATACAGGGTGTATCTGGCTAGGTCAAGGTGAACAGAACAAGGTTATCTACGATTGATTATATATTTTAAAATATTATCAATATCTAAGCTTAAACATATTCACTGTGACTCAATTCTCTTCCAACAGAAATATTAATAATCCAAATAATATTCTTTGTGAAATAACCTGAACATAGACTAAAATTTTTCCTTCTCTCCCGTTGTACCTCCTAAAGTGAAATGATCTCAAACAGAAGTGGAAGTCATTGTCCATTAGTCCTATGGTGAAGGTACATTTATCTCCCATTAATCTCTGTTTCACAACTGCCACCATGTCTATGAAGTTGGCCTTCTGCCTCCACAGATGTCCTAAGCCTAAAACACTTCCGCAGATGACCTGGCTTCAGCTTCATGGACCACATAATATCAGAAATCAGCCATCATTTTGCCTCTCAATTTTGGAAAGCATTGTTCTACAGTGGAGGCTTACTTACATCCTTGGCTGTGCCTCAGAATCACTTGAGTTTTAAAAATGTACATGTGCCATAATTTGACACCTGAATATTCTGATTCTGTAGACTTAGGATGAGATCAATTGTCTGTAGTCTTAACTCCAGTGATTCGTTGTCAGAACAAACAGCCGACTGTTCTAGACCTTCCAAGTCTTGTTCCACATGTTCACTGCCTGTTGTGTATAGACCATTAGCCATATGGAATGGATCATTTCATACTCAAATGGTAACTCCAGAATAGCACCTCTTACTAAAAAAAAGACAAATGATCTATGTATTCCCAACAGAATTCAGTTGTGATGACTCACCATAGTTCACTGGCCAGAACACTCCCTTTGGAATCCATTACTCTTCCACTTCTACTGGTCCTCCACCACCCCTGGCACCACTGTTACCCCAACAGCTGGTCAATATTAAGCTGTCGTCATATACCTATAAGGAATTCAATAATTAGTGCTGGGCCCTGGGAGACTGGGGGGAGATTTGTGAGTCTGGGCTTGATTCCAGATACAACGCACATTTTGCCCAAGCCAGCTGCTGGAAGACCAAAACTTCTGACTCTCCAAGGAAACAACAGATGCTATCTTCCAGGTCTTTACACCCCAAGCATTCTACTCATGCTCATCCAAGACTCCAGACTCCCTTCTCTACCTTGAACCCTTATGTATGTGTTTGAAGAGGTTCTGGGAACATAGTGGCATTAATATCAGCCACTGGGTCAAACAGCTAGGTGAAGAAACCCTTCTCCCACCTCAGAAATGTCCTGGGGTACATTAGGGCCTGCCCTGCATAAACCTGGGGGAAGCAAAATCCCTCTCCTGTTGGTGGGAGGTGGTGTCTAAATTTAGTGAGCCCCTTGTATAATTCATCCTACTAAAACCCAAGGGTGCAATTATCTTTAATAAAAGCTACTCACTGCAGCCATATTCTTTGACTTGGAGAATGTTCCCAGACTCTGTGCCCACCCCCTGGTTCAAATCTTTTCACTTAACCATGGTTTCCTTGGCTTCCAGCTGGTGGCCTCCCTCGCATCTGTATTTTCTCTCTCTCCCCCCATTCCTAGCCTGGGATTGCATTCCTGATCGGCCGTCCTACCGGGTTCTGATTTAAAGATGCTGCTTCCTGGGTCTCCAGTGGTCAAGTGACTTTTTCCCTTAACATCCTTTCCAGCCTCCTGGAGTAGAACATCATGGCTCAGGCCTAGTACCCATACTCCAATTTTTTGAGTAGGTGGGAGGGCTAGCCCTAAGGACTCAGTAAGAAAAATTAATACCCCTTCCTGAATGTAGGGAAGGAAATGCAGAAGAACACTTAATCCCCGTGGGAGTCTTCCCTCCAATTCCTCAAGCTGTGACCACCAGTCCTGAGCTCTTTCTTAATTGCTGCATCATTTTAATTTATGATTTTTCATCTTCTTTCATCTGACTAGATTGTTAGCTCTCTGATGGCAACAATGTGCTACCTAAACTTTGTTTCTTCGTAGTATCTGGTGTAATCTTTTACTTCAAATAGGGGATCAAATAAATATCAATACATATAGATGCTATGAAATAGGCAAACACATATCACTAGTGCCTTCTCTACACAAAGATAGAGGTAAATGTGATGGGTTCAGGGGTTTCTGTGATTTTAGGCAAGATTTGCTGGTTGGGTAATCAGAGGCTTCTAGAGGGAGTCAGTGACAGGGAGGGACTGCTCAGCCTCACAGGAGGGGGAGTGTATTAGTCTGTTTTCACACTGCTGATAAAGACATACCTGAGACTGGGTAATTTAGAGAAAAAGAGGTTTAATGGACTTACAGTTCCACATGGCTAGGAGGTCTCACAATCATGGCAGAAGGCAAAACACACATCTTACATGGCAGAAAGCAAGAGAGAGAATGAGAACCGAGTGAAAGGGGTTTCCCCTTATAAAACCATCAGATCTCATGAGACTTGTTTACTACCATGAGAACAATATGGGGAAAACTGCCCCTATGGTTCCATTATCTCCCACCGGGTCCCTCCTGTCACATGTGGGAATTATGGGAGCTACGATTCAAGATGAGACTTGAGTGGGGTCACAGCTAAAGGATATCAGGGAGAGCATCTGACAAATGCAATGGAAGGATTTCTTGAGAATGACTGACTTCATATCCCAAATGAGAACCATACGCAATTTCCTATAGATTTTTCCAGATCTCCCCCTCAAAGCAATAAGGGGCATCTGCTGGATGGCTGTAATCATGTTCAGTTCTTCCTCATTCATTAACCTGTGAGGGCATTCACTAGAGTGGGCTCAGACTCTTGCGTGTAATCTTTTTCCAGGCCCTGGGGTTTGTTCTGCACCAGCTGTGCTGTGACGTCTTTTATTTACCCCCACCAAAGTCCACAGGACTAAGCACAGAAAGGAACTGGTCTTTTCTGATGTAATTGCTTTTACCACAGCCTGTAAGTCATGAATCTTTACCTGTTGATTTTTAGGAAAAGATTTTTTTTTTCCCAATGTGTTATGCAAAATGCTGGCTATATTCTCTTCAAATGAACGTTGCCTTTTTCTGTCTTTCTCTACCTGGATGAACTTCTGCTTGGGTTCTCTTTGCAAGCTTTATTCTCTGTGGCCAAGAAGGATCTCTTTGCCCAGTGAACATACTGTGTACAGTTGTTTCACACAGCTCTGGTGGGTGCAGCTGCTGCTTGCTTGCAGTCTGAATTGAAAATGGATTTTCCTCTATGCTGCTGTGACACTCCCTGTGGCCGGGAATGAAACAGTTCAAAGTATTCTCACCATCCACTCACTTGGGCTATGTGGCAGGCCTGGAGGAGGTGTGGTTAACAGAAGGATGAAGAGAAGGAGAGTTGCTGCTGCTGTTTGTAATTGGAGACTAAGGTTGTTTGATGATGAGGGTAAAGAGTACATAAGAAATATCTCTACAACCCATAATCAATTCGATGTGATCAAAACAATAAATATAATGTAATCACTGCAGAGCCAGTAATCATTTCTGAAGACAGGGTGGCAGGTGTAAGAGGACGTAGGAGGAGGTAGAGGGCAGGAAAGTTGGTGAGGAACTCAATGGGGCAGCTGGGTCTTATGGCGGCATAATGTAACAGAAAGGAAATACCTGAGAATGAAAGGAATGAGAGAGGAAAGGTTAAGTACCTGGAACCTCAAAAGGATCTTTTATTTTTTTGAGATAAGGTCTCACTCTGTCACCCAGGCTTGAGTGCAGTGGTATGTTCGTGGCTCACTACAGCCTCAACCTCCTGGGCTCAAGCAATCCTCCCACCTTAGCCTCCGAGTAGCTGGGACTACAATGGTGCAACACCATGCCCCGCTAATTTTTTTTTTTTTTTTTAAGTAGAGATGGGGTCCTGCTATATGGCCCAGGCTGGTAGCAAACTCGTGGGCTCAAGCGATCCTCCTGATTTGACCTCCCAATATGTGCTAGACTTTCAGGCATGAGCCACCATGCCTGGCTAACCTTCAAAAGAACCTCGACACCACTGCCAACACTCAGAAACTCTGAGAAGTTGGAAGCTGGCTCTGAGTTAATGAGCTGAGTTTGTAAGTCTTTTTGACAAGAGATCAACTGCTATGCTCACGGACTTGTGCATTGCTCCATCTTGGGTTCTTGACTTTGGCCTGAGCCCCAGCCCGTCCCTGTGGGTACAGGTTTTATGGACTGATCGATCCATGTGACTGCTTATTTTCCTTCATACTTTCTACCACCATTTCATGGAGAACTCAGCTTGCTGCCAGCCTGTATGTATCTTCAGGGACTTGTGTGACTTACTTTCTCCTGCAGTGCTATTATCAGAAGACTGTATCTTCTTTAGGTGATTTTTCCATATCAGGCAGCTCTATAAAAATGATAACAGTGGGTGTAAAGTAAGTTTTGCACGAACTCTTAAAAAATATTCTACCTAGTGGCATTATTTTTCATTTGCATTTGGAGGGGACTGAAGGCTGAGTGAGGGAGTGAGAAAAAGGGACACCTTGGGAGATGCGTTTTTGGCAATAGAAGGGGAGGCTTTTCTGGTGTGTGGCTTGGCTTTTTTTTTTTTTTTTTTCCTTTTCTTTTCTTTGAGACAGAGTCTCATTCTGTCGCCCAGGCTGGAGTGCAGAGGTGCCATCCCAGCTCACCTCAACCTCCACCTCCCGGGTTCAAGCAATTCACCTGCTTCAGCCTCCCGAGTAGCTGGGATTATAGGCATGCACCACCATGCCCTGCTAACTTTTATATTTTTAGTAGAGACAAGGTTTCACCATGTTGGCCGGGCTGGTCTCAAACTCCTGACCTCAAGTGTTCTGCCTGCCTTGGCCTCCCAAAGTGCTGGGATTACAGGCGTGAGCCACTGCGCTCCCCCTTGTTTTGTTTTGTTTTGTTTTGGAAAGCAATAAAGCCCAAAGCTCAATTTGTTTTTGATTTGCTGTAGTTGCTGAAAAGAAACACTTTGTCTCCAGCAAAGACAGAGAGGAGGACTTTAGGTAGCAGTAATGTGATCACAGATATTTGATGTGGCCTCCATAATGAGGCCAACGGTGAGAAGCAAAGACAGTTCTCTAGAGGAGGTCAAGGCAATAACAGGTAAATGAACACTGTGCTAGATTCAAAAGATGGGATTTTGGTCTGGGTGAGGTGGCTCATGCCACTAATCCCAGTACTTTTGGAGGATGAGGCAGGTAAAGTGCTTGAGCCCAGGAGTTTGAGAGCTGCCTGAGCAACATGGCAAAATCCCATCTCTACAAAAAATACTAAAATTAGCAGAGCATGGTGGTGCGGGCCTGTGGCCCCAGCTACTCAGGAGGCTGAGGCAGGAGGATCACCTAAGCCCCATATTGCAGTGGGCTATGATTGTGCCACTGTACTCCAGCCTGGGCAACAGAGTGAGACCCTATCTCAAAAGAAAAAAAAATGGGATTTTGAATACATCTGGAATTATGGCTGAGTTGTCTCTCGTAATATAGGTGAGCCATTGAAATCAGAGGCCCTGGATTCTGAATAGGGCTGAGTTACATCTGTTCTCATGAAGTTCTGGACAGCAGCTGCTTGTGTGTGTGTGTGTAGCTTAGCTCTAAGACAGAGCTAGGTTATGAGAGCCTGTCTTATATTTTTTTCTTTTGGTGTTAAAAAATAAATAGTTTTTTTTGTGTGTGTTTTGTTTGTTGTTGTTGTTGTTGTTGTTGTTTTTGAGATGGAGTTTCACTCTTGTTGTCCAGGCTGGAGTGCAGTGGCGCGATCTCGGCTCACTGCGAGCTCCACCTCCCGGGTTCAAGCAATTCTCCTGCCTTAGCCTCCAGAGTTGCTGGGATTACAGGTGGGCACCACCACGCCTGGCTAATTTTGTATTTTTAGTAGAGACGGGGTTTCGCCATGTTGGTCAGGCTGGTCTCGAACTCCTGACCTCAGGTGATACGCCCGCCTCAGCCTCCCTAAGTGCTGGGATTACAGGCGTGAGCCACAGCGCCCAGGCCAATACATTATTTCTTTTCACAACTGAGACATTCTGGGGCTCATGTGGAAGCATTCAAAAATACAGTCACTGGAAAGACTTTAGTCAAGCCACGAACAGCTTGCTGGCACAAAATAAGGAATTGAGAGATGATCTCAGTGGTACTGTGAACGTCTGTGTGAACTGAGAAGGTTTTCCTAGTCACAGGACAAGGCTGCCTGCCCTTCAGTTTGTCCTCCTCACCACATCTATCCTGCACACAGCTGGCAGCTCTCATGAGCTGTGTCCTGAAAGAATAACCAAACATCCTTTGTTCCTCACCAAAGTTCTTCGGCAACCCTCCTTCTTCCCCGACCCCTCCCAATTCAATGTGTATATTTAAATCAAGAACGGTTCATATTGTAAGAAACTGAAATACATAAAAACTTTAAAACTCTCAATTTAAGTATAAATTGCATCTGTCGTTATGCTGCCAACTTGCTACCGTAATGACATAATCTTGGCAGCCAATGGACAAATTTGAAACACGTCAGTAAGTCTTTGAAGTTGTGACATCACACATGTAATTGTACTGAACGGAACAGGTTCATGGAGAGTCTCCCATTTTTACTGACAGCACCAAAAACATACGCTAATACAATGGTGTGAGTCGCCATTCATTAAACCACTTATATTGTATTTCCAATGATAATTGTGAAGGCATGAAAGTACAAAACATATGCCCAGGGAGAACTTCTGGAGTGCTGGCAAATTAAGACCCTGTCATGTCTTGAGGGGCAGAAGATTTTATCGTATTCGCTGTTTTGCTAATATAATAGCTAATTATGCTAATATAATATAATATAATATATAATAATAGTCAATATTTGGGAAGATTTTCTACATGTTAATAGTTGCAAAACTGTATTCCTTTTTTTTTTTTTTTTTTTTTTTCTGAGATAGAGTTTTGCTCTTGTTGCCCAGGCTGGAGTGCAATGGTGCGATCTCGGCTCACTGCAACCTCTGCCTCCTTGGTTCAAGTGATTCTTCTGCATCAGCCTCCCCAGTAGCTGGGGTTACAGGCATGTGCCACTGTGCCTGGCTAATTTTGTATTTTTTGTAGAGACAGGGTTTCTCCATATTGGTCAGGCTGGTCTCGAACTCTCGACCTCATGTGATCTGCCTGTCTCGGCCTCCCAAAGTGCTGGGATTACGGGTGTGAGCCACTGTGCCCAGCCTAGAACTATTGTTTTCAGGGGAAGGGGATGTGGGGGTATTAGTCCGTTCTCACACTGCTGTAAAGAAATACCCAATACTGGGTATTTGGAATACCCCTGGCCGTATTCCATTTTTTAAGGTCCAGTTGAGAGAAATATATTTTTATTATCATAAAATCAACACAAATATTTATGGAAATATTAGAATATACAACTAAGCATAAAAAATAAAAGAAATTGGCCAGATGTGGTGGCTCACTCCTGTAATCCCAGCACTTTGGGAGGCTGAGGCGGGTGGATCATGAGGCCAGGAGCCCGAAACATGGTGAAACCCTATCTCTACTAAAAATACAAAAAATTCGCCAGGCGTGGTGGCACGCGCCTGTAGTCCCAGCTACTGGGGAGGCTGAGGTAGGAGAATCGCTTGAATCCTGGAGGCAGAGGTTGTAGTGAGCTGAGGTTGTGCCACTGCACTCCAGCCTGGGTGACAGAGCGAGACTGTCTCCAAAAAAAAAAAAAAAAAAAAATCTATAACTCTTCTTTCCTGGAATTAAATACTGTTAAAGCCTTGGTGCACATTTTGCCAGGTCCTTGGCTGGGTATGTGTGTTGTAGAGTGACCGACTGTGGCAGTGGCAGTTTGCATGGCACTGAGGAATGTCCTGGGTTACTGGGCTTTCAAATCTAAAACTGGACAGTGTTGGGTAAACTGGGAGAACTGGGTCATATAGATAGACTCATGTGCACACACAGATTTACCTACACCATAGTAAGTGAAATTATTTTATTGAGGACTCAAGGGCAGGGCCAAACAACACTAAGCTTTTTCTATGTTTCTATGCATTATTAGTATTCTCAGTTTTCAGGAGGGAAACCAGCTGCACTCATACCTGTAATCCCAGGACTTTGGGAGGCCAAGTCTTCAATTGCTTGAGGCTGGGAGTTGAAGACTAGCTTGGGTAATGTAGTGAGACCCAGTATCTACAAAGAATGATCTGGGTGTGGTTGTACACACCTGTAGTCACAGTTACTCAGGAGGCTGAGGCAGGAGGATCACTTGAGCCCAGCAGTTTGAGGCTGCAGTGAGCCATGATTGCACCACTGCATTCCAGCCTGGGTGACAGAGCAAGATGTTGTCTCTTAAGGAAAAATAAAAAAGGAGGGAAGTCAAGGCTTAGAATGGTGTTTTTATTTTTTTAAAAAAATTATTTATTTATTTTGAGAGAGAGTCTCACTCTGTCGCCCAGGCTGGAGTACAGTGTCCTGATCTCGGCTCATTGCAACCTCTGCCTCCCAGGTTCAAGAGATTCTCCTGCCTCAGCCTCCCAACTAGCTGGAATTACAGGTGCCCACTACCATCCCTGGCTAATTTTTGTATTTTTAGTAGAGATGGGTTTTCACCCTGTGTTGGCCAGGCTGGTCTTGAACTCCTGGCTTCAGGTGATCCACCCACATCGGCCTCCCAAAGTGTTGGGATTACAGGCGTGAGCCACCGCACCTGGCCAGAATGGTGTTTTTAAATTAGTGAATGTCCTGTTAAAATGTTAGGTCTGTTTTCCTGTTGGAGTGGAGTAGTGATGTAAACTCTTAGACACATACATGCATGTTTCTTCCTAGTTTATCATTTAAAAAAAATGTTAGTTGGGGTTTTCTGTATACAGACATTATATCATTTATGTGTTAGTGGTATCATTTTCCTATTTTTTTTTTGAGACAGAGTCTCACTCTGTTGCCCCAAGCTGGAGTGCAGTGGCGCAATCTCGGCTCACTGCAGCCTCCGACTCCTGGGTTCAAGTGATTTTCCTGCCTCAGCCTCCTGAGTAGCTGGGACTACAGGTGCATACCACCATGCCCAGCTAATTTGTCTTTCATATTTTTGGTAGAGACAGGGTTTCACCATGTTGGCAAGGATGGTCTTGATCTGACCTCGTGATCCGCCCACCTTGGCCTCCCAAAGTGCTGGGATTACAGGCATGATATCATTTTCCTATTTTATGCGATGCTTTAGAAAGTCTTTTTCCCTCCTAAGGCCATATAAAAAGTCACTTGTAACTTTTCACCAGAATTCTTAGGATATCACATGCATTTGGGATATACTTTAGTATAAGATACAAGGTAGGAATGTAAGTTTTTTTCTCATATGGATACAGGTTGACAAATAATCCATCTTTTTGTCTTCGATTTAAAATTCACATATTTAACACACACAGACACAGACATGTGTATAGACATGTCCACATCCATGAACACATTTCTATACCTTCTATTCTACTCCATCAGTCTATTTCAGAACCTGTATCACACTATGCTAATTATTATAGCTCGAGGATAAGGACAGGATGGGAAGAAGTATTACTTGGCCAGGCGCAGTGGCTCACACCTGTAATCCCAGTACTTTGGGAGGCTGAGGCGGGAAGATCACCTGAGGTCAGGAGTTCAAGATCAGCTTGGCCAACATGGCAAAACCCTGTCCCTACTAAAAATACAAAAATTAGCTGGGCATGCTGGCAGACATCTGCAATTCCAGCTACTCGGGAGGCTGAGGCAGGGAGAATTGCTTGAACCCAGAAGGTGGAGGTTGCACTAAGCCCATATCATGCCACTGCACTGCAGCCTGGGCAACAGAGTGAAACTGCATCTCAAAAAAATAAATAAATAAAAAATTTAAAAGGTATTACTTATCCTTAACCCTAGGAAATATGAGAGTAAAGATGAACCTGTAGGTAACAATTTAGCCATGAAAGATTTCCTCCAACTCATCCCTACCTTATGTGTCTGGGGATGTTCCATGGGGGAAAACAGTCTGTGTTTCAAAGTCACATGTTGATGATTTGCAGTTCCCATAGAGACCGGCCTTGGAGACCTACAGTAAGATTTAACCTTGTAAAGCTCGTAATTGCTGTAACAGACAAGTTTTAGCCTTTTGTCTGTTTTATTGCTACATAGCACCACACAGGGATGGAACAGTGTTCTTTCATGTCGAAGGTTTGAAACTCTTCTGTTTTTTCCCTTAGATTCCTTCTCTTTTCTGGCTACACAAGAACGTTTGAAGGGATAATGAGGACAGTGATACCAGAACTGCAGAAAGCAAGTTGCTGCAATTTTAAGGGTATCGCAAAATCTGAGATTCTGGTCCTATTCTCGAGTGGCTCAATGGAGGATTCTGAGTATTCTTTCTTCATCTTTAGTTTTCCTTTTCATCCTTAACTATGGTATCAACAATTATTACAGATAGAAATGAAAATATCAGTGATGCTGCTTAGTTGTAGCCATAGATGATTTCCTTGTTTAGTGGTGCTCATAAGAGCCTAAAGCTGTGTTCTTTCTATTTGCTCAGTAAATGTAATTGAAGCTATTTCATGGTTTTTTTTTTTTTGTTTGAAGGCGCTGAGCAAAGAGACAAGTGATTTCTCATTTTGCTATAATTTCTTAGTGATAGCAAATTGATGTCTTATCAAAAACATGCCTTGCTTGTTTGCAGTTTGCTTTGGCTATTGAACTAATAATAGCAGTTTGAAAAGTTTATCAGGTTTTGATAAACATGACAGTTGTGTTCAAGTCTTTGAGAGTGGGTAGAGTTCTTTGTTTTGTTTTTTTCACTTAGATGTAGTGATGTAGTCTACAAGCAAAGGCATCTGAAAATAGCCTAAAAGACAAACAGCTGCAATTCAGGCTTTGTTGGGGCTTATAATCCAACGCCATGCATCCTAAAAAACTTAATTGAGTTCGTAAAGACTGCATTAAGCAAATGAGGTTTAAAAGTCAAATATCAGTGAAAGATATAAAACATATATCAGTTTGGGCAGTCAGTGCACCATAATAAAAAGAGGCAGGAATTTCCTTAATAAAATAGTGGAGTGTGCCATTTATTCTAAAAGTGTGTGGCAAAACCATGATAGGAGACGTTCCAGCAGCCTCTGTTGCTGACTTTTCCATTTCTTTTTCATGTCCACCTTCAAACATTTGGAAATTTCTTCTATTTGCACAGTCACTAATTCATTCAACAAAGAATGTTCAAGTGCCTCGGGTGTGCCAGATACTAGGTGCTGGGGACACAGCAGCGGGTAGATCATAGCCTCTGCCCTCATGAGAATTACATTCTAGGGAGGAGAGACACACAATAAAATAATGAACTATTCAAGGCAGAAAATGCCAAATAGTAAAAAGTGCCATGGAGGAAAATAATACAAGGTAAAGGGGATGGCACATGCCTGGCCAGTAGTTGTGGGTGGCAGTGGGTGGGGGGGAAGGGGGGCATGCTGTTGCTATTTTATTGAAAGTAGACAAGAAGGCATTGTGTAAAGAGCTGGAGAAAACGAGGGTGTGACTCACATAGGTGTCCTGAGGAGGAACATTTCAGACAGAAAGACCAAGAAGCATAAAGGCCATGCCTGGTGAATTCCTGGAGGAGCAAGTTGGGGATGTGAGTGGGGTTCAGGCAGAGCTGGGAGGGTAGGGAAGGCTGGTAGGAACGATCTGAGATGGGACTGCACAGTTGTGGATGCTTTTTGGCCATGAAAGGATGTTGTTGGTTTTTCTCTGAATGAGAAGGAAAGTCTTTGGGGGATTTTGAGAGGGGACATGACCTTGGCTTAAACTTTAATACTATCAGTGGGCTCCATTATTGAGCATAGACCCTAGGTACTCAAAGGAGTGTGGGGTACAGGGGTCTCATTAAAAAGCTACTGCAATAAATGAGGAAGAGGAGAGGGCTGGATGGTGGAGATGGGGAGAAGTGATTAGCATCTCCATGCACTTTGAAGACACAGCCAAAAGTATTTGCTGATGGACTGGATGAGGGATGAGAGAGAAAGGGAATGAAGATGGTGCCATGGTTTGTGGCTAGGCAACTGGAAGAGTGGAGTTGAGCTAACAAATAATAGCAACCATCCTTATGTCACTGACAGCTCTAGCTTTGGTTCTGGGTGTCTTTCCTTTTGTCTTAGGCCCTACTTCTCTGCTCATCTCACTTTTTAAAAACATTATAGCAGTTTTAGGTTCATAGCAAAATTGAGCAGAAAGCACAAAGAGTTCCCATATACCCTTTGTCCCCACCCACATATAACCTCCCCTACTAATGGACATCCCCCAGCAGGGTGGCACATGTATTACAACTGATGAACCTTCCCTGATACATCATTGTCCCCCAAAGTCCAGAGTTGACATTAGGGTTCACTCTGTGCTGTGCATTCTATGGATTTGGACAAATGTATTATGACACATATATACTACTGTAGCATCATACAGAATAATTTTACTTCCCTAAAAATCATCTGTGTACCTAGTCATCCTTCCCCCCAAACCTATCTCCTGGCAACCACTGATCTTTTTCATTTATACATAGTTTTGTCTTTTCAAGAATGTAAATTTCCTCCACATATTTTCATGGCTTGATACTTAATTTATTTTTAGCAGTGAATAATCGTCTGTACGTACCAGAGTTCATTTATCCATTGTCTGTATATACCAGAGTTCATTTATCCATTTACTCACTGAAAGACATCTTGGTTGCTTCCAAGTTTTGCCAATTGTAAATTAAGCATAAACAAACATCCTCGTGCGGGTTTTTGTGTAGACCTAAGTTTTCAAATCATTTGGGTAAATACTAAGAAGCACGATTGTTGGAGTGTATAATAAGAGTATGTTTAGTTCTGTAAAAAACTACCAAACTGTCTTCCAAAGGGGTTGTACCATTTTGCATACCCACCAGCTATGCATGAGAGTTCCTGTTTGCTCCACAGCCTTGTCAGCATTTGATGTCAATGTTTTGGACTTGGTCCATTCTACTAGGTATATATTGGTATCTTGTTGTTAATTGATTTCAGTTTCAAGACTTTCAGTTTGCCAAGGCTTCCTTTTAAAAATTAATTGGCGCTTTCCAAGCCCTTGTCCTTCTGGATCAGTAAGGTCTTTGAAATATCCTCAGTTATTTTAAAGTCTCAGATTAAACAAACCAACAAACAAGGCCCTGCATTGGGCACTGCTAGTGGATGAAGTCATCTGAGACTCAGTGCCTGTATTACACAGCTTCAGTCCACCTTGGCCTCTCCCTGCTCTGGTCATTGGTCTCTGCGGATGGCCCTATGTCTCTCCTTCCTCCTGCTAATTTCTAAAGAAGAATACCCACCTTTCCATGACTTGTTGTTCCTGTTCTATGCTTAGCCTATTAGTGTGTATGAACATTTGAACCATCACATTTAGGCTGATAAGTTTCCAATTTACATCTGCAATTCTAACCTTTCATCTAACTTTTATCCCTGTATTTCTAGGTACCTGGAGAATCCCCCCATCTTGAAAATGTTGCTATTCTTTCTCTTGCTGTCTCTCAAATCCTGCATGTTTTTTTTCTGTCCCTCAGTGCCTCTCACTTTCTGTCTCTTTCTCTCTCTTTAGGCTCTGTAGGTACCAGCCTTGTAAGATTACCCTCTTTTCCTCACCTCCCACCTTAAACCCATCAGCAAGTCCTATTAGCTCTTCTATGAAAGTTTATCTACCAGTTGGACGGTGCTCAGCTCCTGTGCTGCCAGCACATAATCCAGGCCAACAGCTCTTACTGAAGTCATGCAGTAGCATTCTAACTTACTTCTTGGGTCCACTTTTGGTGCTTTCTATTACATCCCCCACAGAGCAGTCAGAGTGACCTTTTAAACCAGATCCTAACACATTCGTGTTTCATGTTCTCCCGTGGCGCCCCTAACTATGAGAATGAAATCCAAACTTCTCACCGTGGCCTAAAACTCTGATATCAACAGACCTCTGCCTGCCATCCCCAAACTAGTATCCTACCTTGTCTCCTTCATTTCCAACTTTCTTTTTTTTGAGTTGATAATTTGCCCTATTAATAAAACAGGGTCAAATTTAATAAACTATAATGTAAAGATGGGAACAAATTATAGTTTTCCTTATTGTTTTTACTTGAACGTGAATAACTCTTGAGCCTCCATTCTCATAGATGCTAGAAAGACAGTTACATTTGACAAGTAAAGATAATGGTCTTTTTCTCTTTAACGTAGTTCCTTCCAGATACATTGATTCAATTAATAAACTTCAAATTCCCTATCAGGGTTTTCCTCCCACTCATCCTTCCCACAGTGTCATCTGAATGAAAAGAGAAGTTCATGAATTTCTGGGGAGCTGAGAAGCTCTCTCCTTCCTGGTCACTTTGTACCCTGCACAGGGACCTGCTGAAGTGTGTCAGGCTTGTGTGGCATCCTCCTGGTGCCTTCTGGGGGAATTCTGTCCTCCTGAACTCTGAGATGTCTTTGGGCTGACCCCAGACCTCCTCAGGCCATTGGTACCCTCAGCACTTTGATTTGAGAGTCTGTTGAGGGAAGCAGGGTAGTTAAACAAGCAGTGAGTACACAGCCAAAGAAATGCTATAATGCAGGAAGTACTCAGTGTCAGGAAGCACCATTTCTATGAAAATAAAAACTTTATTTCCAACTTTCAAACTTGCAAACCTAGTTCGCAGCCTAGAGCCTTTCTCCTTGCTGTTTTTTCTACCTGGAATGCCTCCCCGTGAGATGCTTCCTTGGTGAGTTCATTCATATCATCCCCGTCTTGGGCTTTCCCTGACCTCCCCAGGTCATGCAGTTACCACCTCCCCATCAGTCCCATTCACTGTCGTATTTCCAACTTTTATTTTCTTGATAGCATTTATATGTTATTATCAGAAATTATTTTGTTTGCTTAGATGGTTGCAGTGTGCCTCTCTCCAGTGGAACATGAACTGCCTGAAGGCAGAAACCTTGTCTTATTTGCCACTGGACCCTAGAGCTTAGAATTGTGTCTGGCACAGTGTTAGCTAAAAAAAATCTGTTGAATGAAGAACTATATTTGAAACTGAATGTGCCCCTCAAATAACTTATCCTCCTACTCCTTCTGATTCCAGATGATTTTTTTTCTCTAATTCCATTTTCAACCCCTGAAATAAAAAAGTTGAAATCATCTTTATGTCCTCCTTCTCTTTGTACCCCATATCCGATGAAACCCTCAAACCCCATCCTGTTGATTTTTCTTTACTGTGCTTTTTCATCTTCCTTCTTCCCTTCCCTAGTCAGGGGCCTCATCATTAATTTATTTTTCCATCTTTGGTCTTTCTTTTCCTAACAATCTGATGAGTGATGCCAGACTGATGTTTCTAAACACTTGTGTTCAAAATTTTTTTTTTTTCTTTTTTTGAGATGGAGTTTCGCTCTTGTTGCCCAGGCTGGAGTGCAATGGCATGATCTCGGCTCACCACAACCTCTGCCTCCCAGGTTCAAGCAATTTTCCTGCCTCAGCCTCCCTAGTATCTGGGATTACAGGCATGTGCCACCACTCCCGGCTAATTTTGTATTTTTAGTAGAGATGGGGTTTCTCCACGTTGGTCAGGCTGGTCTCCAACTCCCGACCTCAGGTGATCATCCGCCCACCTTGGCCTCCCAGAGTGCTGGGATTACAGGCATCAGCCCCTGTGCCCGGTCTTGTTTTCAAATTTTATGCCCAAATAGCATCCAGTCCTTTTAGGAATTGGAAGCATGTGCAAAAATATCACTCGCTACAGCTGATGTAAAGATGCAGCATCAGGATTTGAATGTGATTAGCTATTAGGGTCACAAATCAACTGTGAGGCATTATGTACATATTTTGTGGTTGTAACAAGTATCCTTGAATTTCTTCCAGAAACCACCAATTTAAACTGGAACTAGTAGATGATGTGTCCCTGGTTACCTGGTGGTATTTAATTCTGATACAATGATTGCATGAGATCATATTAAATCTTTACAGAAGAAATTTTGAGGGTGAAACCTGGTTTCATTGTCTGTTGTACTGGAGACTCATTATATCGACTCTTTTTTTTTATACTTTAAGTTTTAGGGTACATGTGCACAACGTGCAGGTTAGTTACATATGTGTACATATGCCATGTTGGTGTGCTGCACCCAGTAACTCATCATTTAACATTAGGTATATCGCCAAATTCTATCCCTCCCCCTCCCCCCACCCCACAACAGGCTCCAGTGCGTGATGTTCCCCTTCCTGTGTCCATGTGTTCTCATGGTTCAATTCCCACCTATGAGTGAGAACATGCGGTGTTTGGTTTTTTGTCCTTGCAATAGTTTGCTGAGAATGATGGTTTCCAGCTTCATCCATGTCCCTGCAAAGGACATGAACTCATCATTTTTTATGGCTGCATAGTATTCCATGGTGTATATCTGCCACATTTTCTTAATCCAGTCTATCATTGTTGGACACTTGGGTTGGTTCCAAGTCTTTGCTATTGTGAATAGTGCCGCTATAAACATACGTGTGCATGTGTCTTTATAGCAACATGATTTATAATCCTTTGGGTATATACCCAGTAATGGGATGGCTGGGTCAAATGGTATTTCTAGTTCTAGATCCCTGAGGAATCGCCACACTGACTTAAATTGACAGTTTCAGTGAGTGAGATGGAAGTTTGATTTTCTAACTTAGGGAATGGTAAAAACGCCCAGCATCACTGGCTTGCTTTAAGTGTCCTTTTGACCACACAGTTTCCTTTTTGCTATGTATTTGCTCTCCAAACAACCTGTAATTTGGTCTTACTGCCCCTCACCCACTGTGAAGATCTGTCACGTGCACACAGATGCTACTGAGTTTTGATCTTGGCATATTTACTTTTACTTTCTTTCCTTTTCTTCTTCTTTTTTTTTTTTTTTTTTTTTGAGACTCTCACTGTGTCGCCCAGGCTGGAGTGCAGTGGCACGATCTCAGCTCACTGCAAGCTCCGCCTCCAGGGTTCACGCCATTCTCCTGCCTCAGCCTCCCAAGTAGCTGGGACTACAGGTGCCCGCCACTATGCCCGGCTGACTTTTTGTATTTTTAGTAGAGATGGGGTTTCACCGTGGTCTCGATCTCCTGACCTTGTGATCCGCCAGCCTCGGCCTCCCAAAAGTGCTGGGATTACAGACGTGAGCCACGGCGCCCGGCCTTTTTCTTTCTTTTCTTACTTTTCTTTCGTCCCTCCCTCCATCCCTCCATTCCTTTCTTCCCTCCCTCCCTCCCTCCGTTTCCTCCCTCCCTCCCTCCTTTCTTCCTCTCTCCCTCCCTCCTTTCTTCCTCTCTTTTCTTTCTCTCTTCTCTCTTCCTTCTCTTCTCCTTTTCCTTTCTTCTTTCTTCTTATTTCTTTTCTTTTCCTGCCCTTTCCCTTTCCCTTCCCTTTCGCTTTCTTTTCTTCAGAGTGTTGCTGTCGCCCAGACTGTGTCACGATCTTAGCTCACTGCAGCCTCCGCCTCCCAGGTTCAAGCGATTCTCCTACCTCAGCCTCCTGAGTAGCTGGGACTACAGGTGCACACCACCACACCTGGCTAATTTTTGTATTTTTGGTAGAGATGGCGTTTCACCATGTTGGCCAGGCTGGTCTCAAACTCCTGGCCTCAAGAGATCTGCCTGCCTTGGCCCCCTAAAGTGCTGGAATTACAGGTGTGAGCCAACATGCCCAGCCCAGATTTTGGCATATTTTCTAAGAAAAATCAAGAAATTGATATTATCTTTTACAAATCTGGCTTTTGCAAAGTTGTCTGTGTGAAAGGATCTCCTGAATTAGTTCACAGTCAGGTAAAGAGATAAGTTTGAGATTTTGGATACTGAATCTGTCTTTGGTGCAGACGCTCCCCGAGACAGCCTGTATGTGACTTTGGCGGCTCCTAATGACCTGTACTCCCTGGTGCTCATGTCCTGGCATCGTCACCTCCCTCACTGACTCTGAGCTTGGCCATGCGTCTAACCTTGGCCAACGGAACATCAGCCAATGTCTAACCTTGGCCAATGGAACATCAGCCATGCGTCCAACCTTGGCCAACGGAACAAGTGAAGGTGCGCTTGGCTGTTATACTTTGGGACTTGTCCTCTTGGATCGCTCCCTTCTAGAATCCAGCTTCTGTGCCGTGGGGAAGTCCATGTGAAGAAGAACTGAGAACCCTGGATGCAACCCCAGCTGAACTCCCAGTCAGCAGCCAGGGCCAGCTGTCAGCTGTGCAAACAAGGCCATCTGGAACTTTCTACCATCAAAGGGACCCAGTCTTGACAAAGACTTCTCCATTCTCAAAATATCATTGATGTTTATACCATAATTTCAATTATAGTATAACCAATAATGATAACAGGCATAATAGCAAACCTGAATACAGCATTTGCTATACCTCAAGCACACAGATAACTTGTTGATTGTGTGATTGAAACTCTGGTGGTAAAAATATTAAGTTGAATTTTTTTTTCTTGATCACTGACTTAAACCATACTTTATCAAATTTCCTTTACCCATCTTTTGACCAGTTCTTCACAGGAGTAATTCATTCAACACATTCTTATTGAATTCTCACTGTGTGTTAAACACGGTTTATACAGTAGTGAACAACACAAGCAAACATCCTTGCTTTCACTAAGTCTACATCCTGGTGGAAAATATAGATAATAAAGAGTGGAAGAGTTAGCTTGGAATTAGTTATATACTGGAAATATTCTTTGTGGTGTTTTTTTTGTTGTTGTTGTTTGTTTTTTGAGATGGAGTCTCCCTCTGTCACCCAGGCTGGAATGCAGTGGTGCGATCTCTGCTCACTGCAAACCCTGCCTCCCAGGTTCAAGCGATTCTCCTGCCTCAGGCTCCCAAGCAGTTGGGATTACAGGCACCCGCCATCATGCCTGGCTAATTTATATATATATACACATACATATATACACATACATATATATATATATATATATAATTTTTTTTCAGTAGAGTCAGGTTTCACTATGTTGGCCAGGCTGATCTCGAACTCCTGACCTCAAGTGTTCCACCCACCTTGGCATCCCAAAGTGCTGGGGTTACAGGCATGAGTCACTGCACCTGGCCGGAAATATTCTTTGACTTAGAGAATGGTGAAAATACCCAGCATTATAGCTTGCTGTAAATGTCCTTTTGACAATGCAGAGCTTCCTTTTTTCTGATGCTTTCCCCATCAAACAATCGTAAATTTAGTCTCTTATTGAGCCTATCCCACCATGAGGACCGGCCACATGCACATAGATGGTGCAACCTAAATAAAGCAACGAGTTTACACTACGTGGCCTTTGTAGGCTAGCTGCAGCTCTCATCGTATCACCTTCAAGGTCGCGAAGAAAGCCCTCCTTGGGATGTGCTGGTCTGATGGCAGAGGGAAAACAGAGGTGATAAAGCCATAGGATGGCTTTGTAGCTTCCGCTTAGAGGGCAGCATGCATCATTTCCTTTTGCATTTCATTGGCCAAAGCAGGTCATATGAACACTCCTGATTGGACTGAGAAACAGTTAAAAGCATGGATGTATATTCCACCACAGTTAGCAAAACATGCCAGATGTAGATAAGGGTTAAGTAGAGGAAAAAAAAAGAAAAGAAAAGAAGAAGGAAATGGAGACCTGGAGAGAAGTTCAATTTTAAATTGCATGGCCAGGGTGGACTTCTTTGGAAGGAGACATTTAAGCAATCTAAAGGAGGTAAAGGGAAGAACCTTGGAATATCTGAATGGAGAGTTTCAATAGATGGGTGTGGTGGTGGACGCTTGTAATCCCAGCTACTTGGGAGGCAGAGCCATGAGAATCACTTGAACCCAGGAGACAGAGTTTGCAGTAAGCCAATATCTCACCACTGCCCACTAGCCTGGGTGACAGAACAAGACTCTGTCTCAAAAAAAAAAAAAAGAAAAACTGAAAAGTCTCAAGAAGAGGGAATGTAAGTGCAAAGGCCCTGAGGCAGCATGTGTGGTGAATTGAAGAACAGCAGAGAGGCCAGTTGTAGCTGGAACATATGAATATCTTTGTGGGGTAGTTACTGGAAATGGAATCAGAGAAGAAATGAGGGTGGGTGAAGATCATGTATCAGACAAGCACAGGAAGGTTTTGAACAGAGGAGTGACACAATCTGACTTGCGTGTAATATGATAATTCTGTCTGCTGTGTTATAAACAGACATAGCAGGGCAAGGTGGGAAGCCAGAATGTAAGTGGGGGAGGCTTTGTATAGTCATTCGGGTGATAGCTAAGGTGGCTGTAGCAGAATGGAAGCAGTGTGATGGTGAGAAGCAGATGGATTGTGGATATCCTTTGAAGGTAGAACTGAGAGCCTCTTTTGGTGGTTTGTGGGATGGAGAGAGAGATTAAAGATGATGCTAAGGTTTCCTAACTTTCCACTCACTTAACAGTTATTAAAATCAATTTAATCTAAAGCATCAGTTTCAAATTCAGTGTCAACCTCAGCTTCCCCCATATCCCATCCTGCCTGGGTTAGTACCGGCCTGAATGGGGAATTTGGTTGCTTGGATTGAGGGTGAGGGAAGTGCTTGGGGCGGGTCCAGGAAACCACCTCTCACACTCATCGTTGATCTTCCAAGGTGCCGGGACAAGGAGGGAGGAGAGGGAAGGCGATGCACCCTTCTTTCTGGGACCAGAAAGTCTTGTAGTCCTCTCTTGTGGGGTGGCCTCTTCTTTTCTGGCTAACACTGAACCACCATTGGTATTGTTTGTTCAGTGGGTTCCCAACCAAAATGCTGCTCTCTCAAGTGGGTACTCGGGCAGGTTCTCTTTTTTTTTTTTTTTTTTTTTTTTTTTTTTTTTGAGACGAAGTCTCGCTCTTTTGCCCAGGCCGAACTGCAGTGGCGCTATCTCGGCTCACTGCAAGTTCCGCCTCCCGAGTTCACGCCATTTTCCTGCCTCAGCCTCCCGAGTAGCTGGGACTACAGGCGCCCGACACCGCGCTCGGCTAATTTTTTGTATTTTTAGTAGAGATGAGGTTTCACCATGTTAGCCAGGATGGTCTCGATCTTCTGACCTCGTGATCTGCCTGCCTCGGCCTCCCAAAGTGCTGGGATTACAGGCGTGAGCCACCGCGCCCGGCCCCGGGCAGGTTCTTTAGGATGTGCTGAGGGGCCTCCCTTCTGCACAGGTTTTCGGTAGGTGAAATACTAGATTCCTGGTTGGCTGCTGTCCCAGCTGGACCACCTGGAGATTAGCCAAGCATGGCTCCCTTCCCTGGGGCCCTAGAAAGTAGAAATGCAGGCTGCCCTACTGCCCTGCCATGCCTTCTCCAGTTCTCTTCCTTCCTGTTCAGCAGGGCATACCCCCTTATCTGCCGTCTAAGAAGGTCTCTTATTCTTACAAACACCCACTGTCTCAAAAAGTGTTTCTTCTGATACATCCCTCACTTAGTTTCAGGGAAGGGAGGCAACCCACTGGCTCCCAAACCCAGGATGCGGAAGGAGGGTGTGGTCTGTCACCACGAATATTACACTTGGACAAAGGTGACAACCCAAGAAAGGCCCTCTCTCCTCCCGCTCTTCCCTGTCCCATTTTCTTACACAAAGAAAGCGGGGTAGGACATTGGGTCGTGAACTAAGTAGAGCTGAATCAGAAAAACCAATTAGGAATTTTTTTTTTTTTTTTTTTTTTTTTTTTTTTTTTTTTGAGATAGTCTAGCTCTGTCACCCAGGCTGGAGTGCAGTGGCACGATCTTGGCTCACTGCAATCTCCACCTCCCAGGTTCAAGTGATTCGATCTTGGCTCACTGCAATCTCCACCTCCCAGGTTCAGGTGATTCTCCTGCCTCAGCCTCCTGAGTGGCTGGGATTACAGGCATGCACCACCATGCCCAGCTAATTTTTATAGTTTTAGTAGAGATGGGGTTTTACTATATTGCCCAGGTTGGTCTCAAACTCCTGACCTCAAGCCATCTGCCCACCTTGGCCTCCAAAAGTGCTGGGATTCCAGGTGTAAGCCACTGCACCCTGTCCCAATTAGAATATTGCACATACAGGTGGCAGGGAACTCACTGCAGAAGGAAAAGTATAATCTCCTCTGTGCTTTGCCATGAAGACCATGGACTCTCTACTCATTGGTCTCTCCTTGCACTGGGCTCAATGACAAGAAGGTCCAGTGTGCTACTTACTAGTGTGGAACCTGGGGCCTTTACCTCTGGGTTTTACTGTCTCATCTGTGTGGTGAGGATGCAGCATGAGCTCTACCAGGCACTCTCAGCCTCCCTTTCTAGACAGCCCCCTCCTCCCTGCTGTTTGGAAATTCCCCCATCCCCAATTCCACCTCTTTGGGGCTGTCTGGTTTTGGCTCCTAACTACACTTGATCTTGCCTGTCCTGGTTATGATACTGTTTCTTCTTAAAAATATTCAACTAGGTGTTTGCATTTGGCCTTCTCCCTCTTCCTTTCCTGCCAATCCTCACCTCCTTTCCCTGGTGTCCTCCCGAGACATCTGGGTACCAGCTGGGCTCATGCTCACCTCCAGTCCTCCATGGAAGTCGGTCATGGGCCCCGCATCATCCTGCTCCACTGTGATCAAACCCCTCTGCAGCCAAACCAAAGTCTCAAGGTTTGGCTCGCTATTAGGAGAGAGAGACCCTTTCACCTAAAGCAGTCTTTCCTATCTCATTGCCAGAGGTTTTGACCCAATCTTGCGACCAACCCTGAGAATCTCATCAATGAAGATTCATTTCAGTCACCCAATATTGACATTTTTGGATGTATGGGAGCTGGAGTCAGTTGCATCATAGTATGTTACTTTCATTCCATGCCTTCTCCTATCCAGGGTTATTCCAGCTGTGACATTTACCCAGGACAGAAAAACTCATATCCCCAGAGTTCAATAGAAAAATCAGTTCCTGAAAATTTCTTTCTCCAGTGAATGAAGATTGTAATGGATAACAAATGGGTGTTAATATTACATAACCATTCAACACAACACTACTGTGTCCCAATTTTGTTTCATAAAGTGTTACTAGAACTACAGATGTAAAACGATCTGGTTGCTGCATCTGAAAGCCTCCAAACTTATTGCAGTGCTTGTTGACATTGTGAGACCACAGACCCATTTTTAGAAATATGCTGGAAACTATTGCCCTCTTTGCCCCATTCCCTAAAATGTTGGATTGTTGGAGAGCTTGAATGTTTTGGAACTTGTCCAAGGCTGCGTGGCTAGGACCTCTGTCTGTCAGGGATCCACTCTGACCTCAGAGTCGTCCACTATGCTAACTTCTTAGCCCTAGGCTCTTGCAAAGAAATGTTGTATATTTCAATTAGGATTTCAGGACTCTGCCAGCTAGGAAAAGATATTATCAACTTTCTTGAAATTGTAAAAATAAGTGGATTAAAAAGGTGTGACAGTATGTAAATAAGACTATATAGGAAATGCAGTAAATAAAAATAAACACTATTATGTTGTTTTGTTTTTTCCAGAGCAGTGCGATTTTTAATGGGACATATTTCTCTTATTAAATGTTACCATGAGTATAGATGTATTTATAGACAAAATGTTTTAATTCCACAAGGCAGCTGGAAATCGCTCACATTTGCTTTTTGATTCAAAATATTTGTTTATAATTAGTCAGTTGATTTAATATGTAACATTAGTGTGAACAAGAAATGCAATTGACAGGGAGGAAAAAATTACTGTGTATATAAGTATATAACCAATGTGTTGATAGAATGAGTTGGTGTTCTTCAGTATAGATGTTGAGTATTAACTCTGGTTCAGAACATAGTGAAAAAATATTTGTACTTTTGGTTTTATAATGAGATCAAAATTCCTTCATAGCAGATCTTTTTCATGCTTAGGAAATTAAGTTATATAACCAGACATGATAAGTACTATGTTACATGTCAGTCAGCCATGTATGTATTTTTCTTCTGTTAAATTGATTCTGATTTTCCATAGATTGAGCTGGTGTAAATTTTGTGTGCAGTTGGAAGTGTCTCCTAGGTACACGTGGTAACATCATGTCTTCCCCTTTCCATCTGCTTCATGGGGAAGATACCGGCAGAGAGAACAAACATTTGTTGACCAGCTAATATGAGCTAGAATGATTTATGCTTAATATCTTATTTAGTATGTACAGCCATGTTCAATTCTTGTGAATGAATGAAGATGAATATTATTTTCAACTCCATTCTATTTATGGAAGTGTTGAGTGAATCGCCCAAATTCATACTAGGAAGGAAGTGGTGAGATGTGAGTCTCACCTCTGGTCTGGTCTTCATCGCTTCGTGTCTTGCAAAGTTGCCTGATAGTTGAAAGTATAGGTGATGTTGACTGTCCTCATGGCTTGGCACCACACCATGGTTCACAGGAACTCAGGGGGCAGAGTACAGGGGCTGTCCAGGTGGCCTTGCGTCTTAGCACTGCCATGTTCTGATTGTGTGGTTATGGACATTAGTTCATTTTCTGCACTTCAGGTGCCCCACTTACAAAACAGGGACACTCTTGCTATAGGTTTGTGGAAAGGCCATGGAGCAAACCTAGTCACTGACTCAAAGGCACTGTAAGAAATGGTATCTATACTCATAACTTAAAGACTGAGAAAGTAATACTTGACAAACTGGGGGAGCTCATGCAGATGTTTATTACAATGTGACTTTTTTTATTGCCTTTTTTGTTTTTATGTTTCGTGTTTTTCTATTTCTTTGACTGTCTCATCCTCATCAATTTATGCTTCCTGCCCATCAGGCATCTCTTTATCACAATCTGCTCTCAGTGATTGTGTAAGGGGACACTTTTAAGAGTTGTCTTCCTGAAACCATCTCTTGACCCCACAATTCTTTTAAATGTGCATATAATTTTTTTTTGAGACAGGGTCGTGCTCTGTTGCCCAGGCTGGAGTGCAGTGGTGTAATTGTGGCTCACTGCAGCCATGATTACCCTAAATCCATGCCCTCACTTTTCCTTGCTAAATGGCCACTGAGGTCCCCACTTCACGTGTTCACTAATCAGAAACAGGCACCTCAGTGGCAGTTCAGTGGAAACCCTGATAAGGAATAAATTCAGTGAATGATGTGCAACTTTCTACACTGAAAACTAGAAAGCATTGCTAAGGGACAAAGCAGTAAATAAATGGAGTAATATACCACACTCAGAGATTGGAAGACTCAATATCACAGAGTCAGTTCTGTCCAAATTGAGATTTAAATTCAATGAAATCCTAATTCGAATCTCATTAGAGTTTTTTTTTTTTGGTAGATTTGATGATATGATTCTTTAATTTATATAGACAGTGAAAGGGACTGAAAGTAGCCAAGATAATCTTGAAGTAGAAAAACAAATTTGGAGGAAATAATGTGTCAGATTTCAAGATTTTGTATAGCTGCAGTAATTAAATGTGGGGTGTGTACAAGGAGAGATAAACCAGTGGAACAAAATGGTTCAGGAACAGACTCGCAAACACACCTGAGTTTTAACAAAGGCTCCAGTATAATGAAATAGAAGGCTAGTCTTGTTGATGAATATTGTTGATCAGTATTTATTTGAAAATAATGAGCCTTAGACTTGGCTTATTTCATACACAGAAATTTAATTTAAAATGAATAAGAGAGCTAATGTGAAAAGTAAAAGCATAAGCTTCTAAAAATTAGGATAATTTGTGACTTTGCAGTAGTCAAAGATTTCTTTAAAAAGATACATAAAAATACTATTCATAAAAAGATACATAAAAATACTATTCATATGATAAATAGGACCTTATTGAGAATTTGTTCATTAAAATATGACATTAAGAGAGTAAAAAGGCAACACAGAGACCAGAAAAATATATCTCCATTATATATATATGAAACAAAGGGCTTATATTCAGAATATATAAAGAACTCCTACTAATCACAAAGAAAAAGGCCACCAAATGTAAAAATGGGCAAAATACTCGAATTAGTATTTCACAAAAAAAAGAGATCCATAATGATCTGTAAGCATTGAAATGGCACTTAATTATCCAGCAAGGAAATGCAAATTAAAACTACAATGAGATTTTTTTTTTTTTTTTTTTTTTTGAGACAGAGTCTCACTCTGTTGCCCAGGCTGGAGGCTCACTGCAAGCTCCGCCTCCCGAGTTCATGCCATTCTCCTGCCTCAGCCTCCCAAGTAGTTGGGACTACAGGCGACAGGGTTTCATCGTGTTAGCCAGGATGGTCTCGATCTCCTGACCTCGTGATCCGCCCACCTTGGCTTCCCACAGTGCTGGGATTACAGGCGTGAGCCACCACGCCTGGCCACTACAATGAGATATTACCATACCTTCAGCCAAATCGGCTAAAATTAAAAGGAGTAACAGTACAAAGTGTTGCTGACAATGTGGAAAAACAGGAACTCTCATATTGCTGATGGGAGCATAACTTGATGCAATCTTTTTGGCAAATTTATTTAGCCATATCAGCTGAAGTTGAATACATCTATAGCTCCCTTAGGACTCAACAATTTCACCCCTGAGTTTGTAATCAACAGAAATGAATGCTACATTCACCAAAAGTCATATATTACAAATGTTCAGGGCTATTTTCTTCATAATAATCCCAAACTGGAAATGATAAATATCCATCAACATATCCCAAATAGTACTACAAATTCATACAATGAATAACTACATATTAATAAGAAATAATGCATCTGATGCATGCAAAAGGTTGGCGAATTTCACAGATACAATTTTAAGCCAAAAGAAAAAAGAAAAAAAAAAACCTCATACAAAAGACTATGTGTGTTATTCTAATTATATGGAAGGCAGGAACCGGCAACATTGACCTATGACGATGGCAATCAGAATAGTGTTACTTTTTCAGGTGGTATTGACTAGGAGAGGGAAGGAAATATTCCCTATATATCGGCAGTGGTTATGTAATATGTAATTGTCCATTGTATGAATTCATATTCCTAGGTATGGGGGTTTTTTGATGCTACTAAAAATGGTTAAATTTTTTTTCTCATTGCGTGTTTCATGTCTATAAAAATAGTTTTTGTATATTGACTTTATATCCAGCAACTGGCTGAATCTACTTATGAATTCAAAGCATTCGTGTATGTATATCTATGAATCATGTTTTCTATGAATGATGACACATTAGCATTTTTCTTTCCAATCGTTTGATATTTTATTTCTTTTAATTGCCTTATTGCACTGGCCAGAACTTCCACCGGACAATGCTGTACAGAAGAGGTGAATGGACATAGTTGTCATAATCCTGAACTTTGGGGAGAAAGCACTTAATATTTCACCATTAAGAATGTGTTTTTTTTCTAAACACACCTTATCATATTAAAAAAGCTCCCTTCTAGTCTAAGTTTACTGAGATTTTAAAAAATCGTAAGTTTTATTTATTTATTTTTATTTCTAATTTTATTATTATACTCTGTTTTAGGGTACATGTGCACAATGTGCAGGTTAGTTACATATGTATACATGTGCCATGCTGGTGTGCTGCACCCATTAACTCGTCATTTAGCATTAGGTATATCTCCTCATGCTATCCCTTCCCCCTCCCCCCACCCCACAACAGTCCCCAGAGTGTGATGTTCCCCTTCCTGTGTCCATGTGTTCTCATTGTTCAATTCCCACCTATGAGTGAGAATATGCAGTGTTTGGTTTTTTGTTCTTGTGATAGTTTACTGAGAGTGATGATTTCCAATTTCATCCATGTCCCTACAAAGGACATGAACTCATCATTTTTTATGGCTGCATAGTATTCCATGGTGTACATGTGCCACATTTTCTTAATCCAGTCTATCATTGTTGGACATTTGGGTTGGTTCTAAGTCTTTGCTATTGTGAATAGTGCCACAATAAACATACGTATGCATGTGTCTTTATAGCAGCATGATTTATGGTCCTTTGGGTATTTTAGATCAATATCCTTGATGAACATTGATGCATAAATCCTCAATAAAATACTGGCAAACCGAATCCAGCAGCACATCAAAAAGCTTATCCACCATGATCAAGTGGGCTTCATCCCTGGGATGCAAGGCTGGTTCAATATACGCAAATCAATAAATGTAATCCAGCATATAAACAGAACCAAAGACAAAAACCCACATGATTATCTCAATAGATGCAGAAAAGGCCTTTGACAAAATTCAACAACCCTTCATGCTAAAAACTCTCAATAAATTAGGTATTGATGGGATGTATCTCAAAATAATCAGAGCTATCTATGACAAACCCACAGCCAATATCATACTGAATGGGCAAAAACGGGAAGCATTCCCTTTGAAAACTGGCACAAGACAGGGATGCCCTCTCTCACCACTCCTATTCAACATAGTGTTGGAAGTTCTGGCCAGGGAAATTAGGCAGGAGAAGGAAATAAAGGGTATTCAATTAGGAAAAGAGGAAGTCAAATTGTCCCTGTTTGCAGACGACATGATTGTATATCTAGAAAACCCCATTGTCTCAGCCCAAAATCTCCTTAAGCTGATAAGCAACTTCAGCAAAGTCTCAGCACACAAAATCAATGTACAAAAATCACAAGCATTCTTATACACCAATAACAGACAAATAGAGAGCCAAATCATGAGTGAACTCCCATTCACAATTGCTTTAAAGAGAATAAAATACCTAGGAATCCAACTTACAAGGGATGTGAAGGACCTCTTCAAGGAGAACTACAAACCACTGCTCAATGAAATAAAAGAGGATACAAAAAAATGGAAGAACATTCCATGCTCATGGGTAGGAAGAATCAATATGGTGAAAATGGCCATACTGCCCAAGGTAATTAATAGATTCAATGCCATCCCCATCAAGCTACAAATGATTTTCTTCACAGAATTGGAAAAAACTGCTTTAAAGTTCATATGGAACCAAAAAAGAGCCCGCATCGCCAAGTCAATCCTAAGCCAAAAGAACAAAGCTGGAGGCATCACGCTACCTGACTTCAAACTATACTACAAGGCTACAGTAACCAAAACAGCATGGTACTGGTACCAAAACAGAGATATAGATCAATGGAACAGAACAGAGCCCTCAGAAATAACGCTGCATATCTACAACTATCTGATCTTTGACAAACCTCAGAAAAATAAGCAATGGGGAAAGGATTCCCTATTTAATAAATGGTGCTGGGAAAACTGGCTAGCCATATGTAGAAAGCTGAAACTGGATCCCTTCCTTACACCTTATACAAAAATTAATTTAAGATGGAGTAAAGACTTAAACATTAGACCTAAAACCGTAAAAACCCTAGAAGAAAACCTAGGCATTACCATTCAGGACATAGGCATGGGCAAGGACTTCATGTCTAAAACACCAAAAGCAATGGCAGCAAAAGCCAAAATTGACAAATGGGATCTAATTAAACTAAAGAGCTTCTGCACAGCAAAAGAAACTACCATCAGAGTGAACAGGCAACCTACAAAATGGGAGAAAATTTTTGCAACCTACTCATCTGATAAAGGGCTAATATCCAGAATCTACAATGAACTCAAACAAATTTATAAGAAAAAAACAAACAACCCCATCAAAAAGTGGGTGAAGGACATGAGCCGACACTTCTCAAAAGAAGACATTTATGCAGCCAAAAAACACATGAAAAAATGCTCTCCATCACTGGCCATCAGAGAAATGCAAATCAAAACCACAATGAGATACCATCTCACACGAGTTAGAATGGCAATCATTAAAAAGTCAGGAAACAACAGGTGCTGGAGAGGATGTGGAGAAATAGGAATACTTTTACACTGTTGGTGGGACTGTAAAGTAGTTCAACCATTGCAGAAGTCAGTGTGGCGATTCCTCAGGGATCTAGAACTAGAAATACCATTTGACCCAGCCATCCCATTACTGGGTAAAAATCATAAGTTTTAAATTATATATCAAATGCTTTTTCTGCCTTGTTGAATCATGACTTTTCTCCTTCTGTTAATGTGAAAAATGCTTATTCTTAATATTAAACCAACTTATTGCTCTGCCAAAATCCCCACTTAGTCACGATGTATTATATACACACACATACATGTATACATACTTTATTGATGTTTCTTATTTGTATAGGATTTTTGTTCCCATTATCATGGGAAATACTTGTCTATAATTTTTCTTTCTTTTAATGTCTTTAAAGTATGATATCAGGGTCACTCTGGATTCATAACAGGAATTATGAAGTTATTCCTTCTATTTCCTGGAAGCATTTAAAATTGCTATTATTTTTTCTTTAAGTGTTTGAAAGCATTTGCTAGTGAAGCCATCCAGGCCAGGGAGTTTTCTTTAAGGAAAGTTTTTGAATTATTGATTAAATTTCTTTAAGACATACAGAATTTCTTGTGTCAGTTCTGCTTCTGCTGTTGTGTTTTTCAAATTGTCTGATCTAAATTTTTAAGTTTAATTTAGCATAAAATAGCTCACAATCTCCTCCAATTATTTTAATATCCAGATAATGTTGTCCCGTTTTGTTCCTGATGCTAATGCTCTCATTTTTTCTTGATCAATCTTGTTAGATGTATCAATTTTATTGATTTTTTCCAGAGGCTTAAATTTTGGATTTGCTGAGTTTTTTCCATTATATATCTATTTTCTATTTCATTGGTTTCCCCATTTATCTTTTATTCTCACAATTAAGTGGTTTTTAATATATTCAGAGTTGTACAACCCTCACTGTAATCTAATTTTAGAACATTGCATCACCCCAAAAAGAAATTCCATACACATTAGCAGTCACTCCTCAATCCTGTTAACCTACTCTGTCCGCCCTCCAGCTCCTGGTGCCTGAAATCCACTATGTTTGCCTATTCTGGACAGTCACATGAATGGAATCAGGCATACAGCCTTTGTGACTGGCTTCTTCCATGTAGCATAATGTTTTCAAGGGTCTTCTACGTTGTAGTCTGTGTCAGTAATTCATCCTTTTAAAATGCCAAATAAGGTTCCATTGTATATATATACGGATGCTCTTTGACTTACTATGGGGTCATGTCCTGATAAATCCATCATTAGTCAAAAATATCGTAAGTCAAAAATGCATTTAATACCCTCATAAACCCATTGTAAGAGTTGAAAAATTGCTAAGTTGAATAATTGTGAGTCAGAGACCATCTATACTATATTTGTTTATCCATCTATTAGCTGATCAACAGGTTGTTTCCACTTTGTGGTTATTATGAAATAATACAGGTATGAACATTCACAAAAAGTTTCATGTGAATATGTTTTCATCATTTCTTTTGGTGATATACCTGGGAGTTGGGATTAGTGAGGCATGTGCCATCTCTGTATTTTTTTGAGCAGCTACAATACTCTTATCTGACGTGTCTTCACCATTTTACATCCTCACCAGCAATGTATGAGGGTTCCAATTTCTCCCCATCTTCACCAACACTTGCTTTTGTAGATCTTTTTTATTTTAGCCATCCTAATGACTATGATGTGATATCTTATGGTTTTCACTGGTATTTTTCTAAGGATCAATTGGTGTTTCTCTAAGGACCAATCTTCTTTGGGGGAAATGTCTCTTCAAATCATTTGTCCATTTAAAAGTTTTTTTTGTTGTTGTTATCAGTTTTTTATATATACTGTATTCAAATTCCTTAATATAATTTGCAAATATTTTCCCCACTCTATGGGTTGTCATGTCAGTTTGAGGGTGTCCTTTGACACACACAAGTTTTTAATTTTAAGTCCAATTTATATTTGTTGTCGTTTGTGTTTTGTATCTTATCTAAGAAACCATTGCCTAACCCAAGATCATGATCAACTCCTTTGTTTTCTTCTAGGGATTTTATAGTTTCAGCTTTTATAATTAGATATATAATCAATCATTTTAAGTTACTTTTTGCAAATGGTGTGAGGTAGGGGTCCAAATTCATTCTTTTGTATATGGATATTCTTTTAGGATTTACTTCCTCTTATTTTGGGTTTGTTATTGAGATAAAAGCTTAGGTTCCCAATTTTCAAATGTTTTACTTTTCTAATATATCATATTTAATGCTATATATTTCCTTCATTTTTGCTATGTCATATTTTCATTAACACTCAGTAGAAAGTATGTTCTAATTCCCATTGCAATTTCTCTTTGACCCTTTGGTAATTCATTAGTGTGTCACTTAATTTCCAATCTTTTGAGATTTTCTAGACTTACTTTATTGCCAGCATATAATCTAGTTTGGTAAGCAGCCCAAGTGCATGTGGAAAGGAAATGTTCCCATGGCTATTTAAATATAGTGTTCTACAGCAATGATATCAAGCTAAGGTCCAGTCACGCTTGCCACGTGAGTAGAGACAGCTTCAGAAAATTCTAGCCCCTGGCTGCTGACTGAAGCAGACAAGCCATGCATCCCCACCTTGCCCCGTTTAGATTCCTGAGCAAAGAATTTGTACATTTAATCAAATGGTTGTTTTATGCTATGAAGTTTTGGGATGATTTGTTGTGTAACAATGGTAAGAGGACCATTCTATTTCATAGGCTTGATGTTTATGAGACAATCTACGATTTTGTGTAATCCTTTTGGAATTTGGGATTATTAAACCAGAGTTTTGAGAAACTAATTCTAGCATTATATATTTTATACAGATTTGGAAGTAGCCTAGACCAAAATATTGACATTTGAAAGCTGTAAGTTTAATAAGTAGTATCATACTCCTGAACAGAATGTCACCAAAAGTTACACACAAAATCTCATGCCTTTCCCTATGCTTAATTATTTTGTAATTGTGTGTGTGTACAAAAGAAAACAAAACCCAAACAGAAATTCACACAGGAACTATACTATTGAAGGTAATGTTCAGTTCTGAAATGTGTAAGAGGATACTACATAATTATCTGCTTTACACGTGGAGGAAAAAAAGTATTAATGGCTATGTGATTTTAAATTGCTGGGCCACAAACCTATCAGAATACAGCAAATCTCTCTCTCAAGTAAACGGGCTTCTGCATCTTTGCTCACTGGTCTAGAAAGCTGCCATGTGGGTTCTCATGCTTCTGGCTGGCTGAGTTAGCAGAGCTCTTAGGTTAGCATAAGGCCTGGTCTCTTATTCGAGGTCCTGTATGACTTAGCCATTTGTAGTACTCTGTGCTCTCAGGGTTATTGGGTAGAAACATTTAGAAGTACGTATTTGTTTATTTTGAGCCACCAATGTAAAAAATGCAAGGGTACAGTTAAAGAAAAAGGTGTTTATTTAGGCCATCAACTAGGATCATAATAAATAACGTAATATACTAATGTAATAACAGATGTTCTCATGCATTTATCGTGTTTATAAATATAGAAGAAAGCTGGCTTACAGGGCTGTTGGGACAAATTTGGAAAAGTGTATTTGGCAATTACACAGTAAAAGTTAACAGTGTTGACTATCAGATTCTCTTTTCTGTCAGTTTTTAGAATACATCCCCTATACATCTGTGAATAAATGGTAATGGTCTCTTAGAGTTTCTACTTTTTGTGAACATGCCAGAGTTAAGTAAATTGTCAAAGGATCCAGGTTGACAATGTGTTATTTGTCAGTATTTCTAATGAAAAACAGATCTAAGAAAAATGAACTCTTCTGCATTTCATTGTAGAGGCTGATATATTACAAGCCGGAATCATTCAAACAATAAAAAAAGTGCCTCAATGAAATAAAACCCAAAAGTAGTTTATAAATAGTAACTGTGATACTTAATATACAAATGCTGTAGTATTGCGTTTGTAATTTGGTAAGTAAATGACCAAGTATCTGAATGCAAAAGTGATGAACTTTGATGAAAGCTTAATTTTGCTAGTAAATTTCACACAAAGGGGTAAAATAGGATAATCTTTAACATAAAGCTTTAGGACAAATAATTTAAACATATCATAAACACTGAAAATGTGTTTTTAATTGTTATTTACAGTTAATCAATGATACCAGTGTTTAGCTTAATCCAGCCAACTGCCAGTCTTGACTCCTTCTTTCAACATCTGTTATTAAGATCTTCCTTATAAATACTTAGGTAAATTAATTTAGTGAAGGAGAGCGATCTGTGGTCCAGAGTAACTCAATGTATGGCCATTTGGTTTGCAGACAGCGTTTAATAGGAGTGTCATCTGTCTGTAGCATGGGATCTTCAAAACCCATCACAACTGCAGTCCCTTCTACGTACATGACCTGTTGAACAAAATAAAGCCACCAAGGTCAATCAACAGTCTTAGCAAATTCTTATGTGGAATGAAAACAATTTTTAGAGGCTAGCAAATAAGGTATTACATAGTTTCAGATGAAACTTGACATGTAATTTTATTTTGCTAGAAATGAGAAGGAATATCTGCTTACTGATTAATGTGAAAGTAAATTTGTAAACGATATTTAATTGCTAGCTGGCCAGGTGATTTTTAAAAAATTCAAGATCATGTGAATCCTAAAACACATAGATTGTTTCTAAGAAAAAAAATATTCTTCAACGGATCTATACCATCGGAAAGAAATGCTTAATTATCATATTTACATATAATTTATACAGGTCCTACTGCTTTAATACTGAGGTTCTCAGATGCTCATGCTGCCTAATGAAACGGAGAGCTATAAAAGGAATATAGCTATTATGTTCTGAGGAACATGTGTCTCCTTCTAATTTAAGTATTGAATTTCTAGAGCTGAAACCAATTTGAATGTTTGTCAACAAAATTTGCTATTATGGTATTAAATATTCCTGAAATGCAATTCATGAGTGCATTCTGTACAGCATGAAAAATCATGGAGAAAAAAATTAAAAAGGATGTCAGGACAGAAAGAAAAGTAAAAGAGGGTGGAAAGATCAAACTAACCAGATACTGTATATGCAGTGGCAGTGATCACAGAAATATATACTGGCAGGTGAATAGCAAGAAAAATTTTATTCTGATTAATTTACAATGAAACATACTTAAAAAGTATTTTGGACATATCAACAAAAACCCTAACTCATTACCAAGGGCTCACTGTGGACATTAAGGCACTCCTTGGTGGTTAATTTCTTTTTTGTACCAAGAGAAATTCTGATGCTGTATAATTTAAAAGAAACAGATATAGATGACTGTCTTCTTCCAAAGTGTATAAAATTATTTTTACACATTCACTGGCTGATACACATGAGTGTAATTATGTTCTTCCAAAATAAAAGCCATAAGCTATTTAAGGAGCCAAAAGAAACAACTTTATTATCCTTAAATGGTAGTTGCCTCTAAAACACATTAAATATAGGAACAGAATATATTACTAGATCAGATAATCTTGTGTCATGAATCTACTCATTCCTAAGAAAGTGCTAAAGATACATTGTAATGTGAAATACATTTTTTGGCATCTTTATTTTAGTTAATATATTAGTTTCCAGTGTTGATGAAATAAATTGACATTGAAACTACAACTCGGGCTTTTCAGTCCCCAAAGCAAAACTGCCTTCTCTGAAAAGTTATACACAAAGAATATAATTCAAGTTATTAAGTTAAATACAATCGGCCCTATTTTTCACAAAGAACTTCATGTACTCATGTCATTAGAGCAGAAGTGCTTGGGCAAGGTGCCATGACCCACCTCCATGGCCTCAATCAGGCTCGGATGCCTGGCGGCTCAGACTCCATCTCACTTTGCCAGCATTCTCCTTTTGTCTGTTTCCTTTCTAACAGGACCTTGCTATGCAGCTTATAATTTTAGCTCCTGATTAACTTCAAAACATATTTCTGTGACTTAATGACATCCATACTTTGCTTTATAGCTGCTGTATATTACTGTCATTTTAACAGTTCATCCTATTTGTTTTCTAATCTTTTTGTTGGTGTGTCAGAAGCTTGTCACAAGCATGATTTGAAAACTTATACTACATACAGGTAGAGTGGCCAAGCAGACCAAGGACAGGACTGGGAATCAGGAACTCAGTTCCAATCCCTGCTCTGCCAATGACTTGCTGTGTGACCCTGGGTGAGTCACTTAATCTCCCCGTCTCAGATGCCTCATCTGTAAAATATGGATAATATTTGACCTATCTTGCAGGGATTGTGTAGGTGAATAATTAGTGATTATAAAGTACCTCCTATTACAAAGCTGTGCAAACATCAAACTCTAGATGAAGCACTCATTCGCACATTAGAAAACAACATCCAAGTTTGCATATATATATACATGCAAAGAATATACATTGTCAAGAAAATTTGGATGCTGTATATATATATCTTTGGACCTGACAAAAACATCTAATTTATATTTTGTTATAAAGATAGCAGTAAATTTTAGTCTTTTAGATTTGGTCTAATTAAAATTATGTACTTAATTTACACTGTTTTCTGTAACCTTCCACAATTTAGATACATGAAGTCAGCATGGGCAGATCAAATTAAAAAGGAATGTTAGACCTTATTCCTTTAATATTAGCTATAACTAGTACATATATATTATATATATATACTATAGTATGTACTGTAACTGATACTTGAATAAATGCAAAGATAATAGACACACAAAAAGGGGAAATCAATGCAGCCGAACTCTAGCTTTACGCCAGGTTGAGTACACCTGGCAGTGAATCACCTATGTGCTTTGTCAATGGTTAGCAAAGGAAAGCTGCAAAGCATCATGGGTAGGAGCATGGTCTCTGAGCTGGACTAAGTTTCACTCCCAGCTCTGTCATTTCCTGGCTGCTTGACCTGTAAAATGGAGATATACAGACAACACTTACTTCATAAGGTGCTGTGAAACTTAAGCAAAGTACTTAATACAATTTCGGGTAAATGCTCAATATATGCTGACTATGAAGGTTATTTATTTAAAAATATTTTTTCCAGTAAAAAATCTCACTGTTACCTCTTTCTTCCTTTAAATGGATAAGTAACAACTTTCACTGGACTAACTACGATGTTGATTTAGAAACACGCTACACTGCCAAGGGTAACGATCTGTATGGGGGTGTATTTAGTCATGGTGAAACTACTGCTCTGAAGTCCAATGTCAATTTCCAATGCAGACTAACATATACTGGTCAAATCCAAAGATGGCTGATTCTAAAATGTGTCCTCATAGTAAAGAGACTCCTGGAATAATCTTAGGTAGCAATTGTACGGGAATCGAATGTTGTTATATACTCACATAATTATTTCATCAACCCAGTTGAACACCGACGACTACGTGAATTATCATACCTTTTCATTATAATTTGACTGCTTCAATCCATTGTAGTGGTAGACAGTAAAAGATTCTGGACCACTGGAGCCCTATTATAAATAAAGGACTATTAAAACTTTAAATTATATTTATATCAGGCAATTTCTAATCAACTGAAAGTAAAATGCATGTTTCTCAAATCCTTATCCTTTGACTGGGGACTCATTTGACAAAAGAAGGAACTTAGGTTTATGGAGTTGTAACTACCAGAAAGCCCTGAAGTTGAAAGTGTTGCCTCTGAAGAAGATGCTGGAAAGTAGGGAAGGTTGATTTCCATTATAAGCTCTTCAGAACTAACTTATTTTTTTTAATTATGCGCATGTATCACTATAACTTTTTTCAAAAGACAAGCTTCTAAAACATTTCCTAAAGTATATCTCCTTTTCTATGTAAATAATTTGTTCCTCTCAATGAATTGAGAAAAGCAGTAGCATCACTTTTACTCAGACTAAATACACTTCCAGTATGTACCAATACTTCCAATTTGGCCCACGATGTTTAATTAGTGGTTTTTTTTCCAAAAAATATCCAATATTTGAATATTGTCAACCATTAATTAGTAAAAAGAGCACTGTGAGAAATGAAAACATACTTATAATGCTTAAGGCGATTTCAGTAATATTCAATAAAGAAAGGATATCCTATATATCACTAACAGAGTAAGCTTGTAGAAAAATGGGTCATGTTATTCCCACTATCTTAACCTTGCTTTTCAATTAGCTAAAGATCACGTTCAACCCTCTTAACCTGGCGTTCAAGGCCATTACAGGCCTGGCTCCCAGTGATTTCCCTCAGGGCCCCTGGCTGAGTCTGCCTGGATAGATCCCCCTTGTCTTCCTGGCCATATCCGATGGATACAAGCAGGCACATGGCCCTCCTTAGAATTTTTTCCAACTGGAATTAAGGGAAGACAGCTGCTGGCAACTGGAGCTTCAGCTCCTACAGGAAGATAGGCTGTGAGAATGTAGCCACTTTAGAGACAGGGGATGGGAGGTGGAGACCTCCCAGTGCTGTTCAAGGACTCCAGGAGCACTTTCCCGGTGCTTGCTTCTTCAATTCACCTGAGCTACTCCTTCCCCTTCATGTATTTTCCCCCTCACTTATGCCAATTTAGGCTGAGGTTCTGTGACCTGCAATCATGAGTCTTAAAATCATACAGGGCTTAATCTACCTTTTTAGTCTTATATCCAACTACTCACATTTCTGAATTCTGTTTTGGACAAGCATGACTCATTTCATCATGAAAAGATCTTTTGTTGGCCTTTTGCACATTCATGATTTTTTTTTTTACTCTTCTCTAAAATGCCCTCCTCTCCTTCCTTTTTCCAGACCTGGTTTAAATCTTACTTTTTCTGTAAAGTTTTTCCTGGACACACTAGTTAGTTTTTTACTACACTGGAACTTAACCTTTATCATAACAATTGTCTAAATAATTTGAGAAGGAATCATATAGTACTACTTTGTATCATCTCTTCTATTATTTTGAAAGACTGTTTAATTTTTCATGTCTTACATTCCCAACTAAAGCCTAAAATTGTTTTGTATCCCACTCAAAATGCCTTACAGAAAATAGAAAAATCAATTTGATCGTTTCCTTAATTACAGGAGTCATTGCAATTAGTTACATAATTTGACTCTTGGCTATCAGAGTTAAATTATGTGAACTTAAATAACCATTTTCCTGTAACTGAATATAATTTATATTCCCTATTTCCAGTAATTAACTGGCATAAAATACAGAAATACCAACAAAAGGTAGTGTAGCCCACTGGTAAAGTGCATAGACTCTCTGGTTAGACAGACTATATTGGATTTCTGAATCAGCTACTAAAATACCTAGTGTATGACCTTAAACAATTGTCTTAAGTTCTCAAATCTTCAATTTCCTCATTGTCAAAAGATTCCTGAATCAGCTACTAAGATACCTAGTGTAGACCTTAAACAATCGTCTTAAGTTCTCTAATCCTCAATTTCCTCATTGTCAAAATGGGGAAAATAATAGTATGGTGTTTGGAAGGCACACAGTGCCTGATGGAGAGTATGTGCTTGGGAAAGGGGAGCTGCTTCTGCTATTCTTATTTAAACGAATGGTCTTGAAAAGCTTATAAATATTACCACTTTTTTCTTCCTGCATCAGCCTCTACATCATAGCAAGTAAGTGTTCTTCCACAGGACCTACTTGAAGCATTGTAAAGATTACCGAAGTTAAATATTTTCCTGGCTGTCCTTGTCACTCCAGTTTTGCAACTTCATTTATTTGTGGCTGATTAAATGTTTACTGGGCCTCGTGAGGTGGCTCATACCTGTAATCCCAGCACTTTGGAAGGCCAGGACGGGTGGAACACCTGAGGTCAGGAGTTTGAGACCAGCCTGACCAACAAGGTGAAACCCCATCTCTACTAAAGATACAAAAATTAGCCAGGCCACCATGTGTAGTCCCAGCTACACAGGAGGCTGAGGCAGGAGAATTGCTTGGACCAGGGAGGCGGAGGTTACAGTGAGCTGAGATCGTGCCACTGCACTCCAGCCTGGGTAAAGGAGCGAAACTCCATCTTAAATAAATAAATAGTTTACGGAATGATCACTATATTCATCTGTTAGGGACAAGGCAGTATGTGACTAATTGCCAAAAGGAGTGTTGAGTCACTATGCATTTTGTGGCTACAGGGGAAAGGGGACATCAGTGGTATGTAGGGCATGATCGGAAAAGATCTATGACACAGAGGGCGTCTGAGCTGCTATAGGATGGGAACAGATGGGAATAGGTGGGACTGTGACAGGTCTTCCTCTAAAGCAGCTGTTCTCTAACTTGGGCCTCCAGATCACTTGCAGGGCTTGTTAGACCACATTGCTGCACCCACCCTTAAAGTCTCTGCTTCAGGGAGAAACCTGAGAATTTGCATTTCTAACAAGCTCTTGGAGATCATACTGAGAACTCACTGCTCTAAAGGTAACCAAGAGCAGGATCACATGCTCGTGGGAGGGAAACAGCATGAACTATACAGACAATGAGACAAACCAGGCCCAGGTGGAGAGTGTCTTCAGAATAGCAGGCAACAAGTAAACAGTGAGAGAGGAACACAGAGGCAACAAACAGTACAACCAAATGGAAATGTCTGTTACAGGCGAAAGAGAAGGGACTAGAACCCTCTTTTTACCTAAAAAATTACTACAAGTAACTGTCTCACTTTACATTTCTCACTTTTCAAAATCTTCCCCAAATTAAATTAAAAACAGGAATATTCTTTTTATTATAACAAAGAATCAACATTTCTATCAAAAGTTCCGATAGCAGCCTTGAAATATAATTAAAATTAATAGTCTCAAAGTTTAAGATGGTATAATGTATTATTAATCCAGATATCTAGAACATCAGATTCCAATAAAAAAAAATCTAGCAGTCAGAATGTGAACAAAGAGGATATCACACTGAAGGGTCTAATGTCGGACAATAAAATCTAATTTTTCATGAAGGCTTTAAGACCAAAGTTTTAAAAAGTCCAGTAGTCTACATTGTCTACATTGTGATATCCTCAGTTACTTTTTGAATCTTACCTCTTTCTTAACAATTTTATCTTGAGTTTAACAATCTTTTTTAACAATTACATCCTGAATTTTAGTAATTATATTTTGAAATTTTCCCTCTTGCTTTTAAATTTTTTCTATTTGTCAATATGTCTCTCTAATAATAGTGGTAAAATAGAAATTGGAATGTCTATTGCAACAATGAACTTCAGTGCAAACTATACTGATATCTGATAAAATGACCATGATATCTGTTATCTAGTTAAGTAATTTGATTTAGTGGGAAAATGCTTCACTTAGAGAACAAAGACAGAAAGATGGGTATTGGATATAGAACTGGCTTGCCAATGATGCAGATACAACTCAAAAACATTCAGGTTGGCCCAGATGCCTCTGCTATTCCAGGTAACTGAGCTCCTATCAAAGCCCAGTGGAAGACATGTCCCAATGGGAAACGGCCCAGACCCACTTAGGTTTTAATTCTCCAGGAGCTTAGCTTCACTAGCTAGGGGCTTCTACTACCCACAGGCACCTTGACCTCTTCTCACAGTATTTAACAGCTTCCTGAGAGAAGAAAAAAGTGGGGGTGGGAGTGGAGAAAGAGAATCTTTCTCTTTTTACTCCTCAAACTTCCGAACTGTTCTCTCCGTATCATTATGTATACAGACTGGTGTCTGCGTCATCTTCTGCTGCCCTCCCCATCAAGGCACTGCGTTACCGTATTCGAACACACATTCCCTCTGTCTGGGAAGGTTTCCATGTAACGGTGTTTTCTCAGTCTCATATCTGCGCATTAGGACATTGTACAGAAAGAGAAAATGCTGCAAACAATCACAGGTAATCATCCCAACAGAATAACAATAAATATATTTCCTCAACTATGTTACCTGATCAGGAAAAAATTCTTGAAGAAATGGGCCCAATAATATGATTCCTAATCCTTCTGGATCTAATTTATTCTTCATGAGATTTATACTACGGGGAGAAAGAAGAAAAACAGTGGATACCAGAGGAAAAAAAAAGCTGCTTTTCTTTCATGATTAAATTACTGGTACTACAACACATTCAGCTGCCAAAAATACTAAGAGCTGTTCTTTTTAGAACCTTAATGACAAATACACAGGAATGACATCTAATTTGCCAAAACTTGGTTATTTTTAAACTAGAGTAATCTGTTACTATTTAAAATTTAAATTGTGACGACTTTGGAATATTGTTCCTTATTAGGTAAAGTAATTTAAAAACCAAGGTTTATAAACTCAAGCTTGTAACTTCCCAAAGGCAAATTCTCTTTGCTTCATAGGTATGCCTGAATTTAACAAATGAGGCATTTAACTAACAAAATGTTTATTTTAAGCCCAAGGAGAAAAAGAAACAGGGTCAAAAGGCAGTGGTACATCAGATAATAGAAAACATCTCCTAAAAAGCTTACTTTTAAAAACTAATTGAGATAGCAGCTTAAAATTCATAGACAATGTAATTTGAAGGTTAAAGAGCTACATTAATTCTCAAAGAGCTAATGCGTCATGAATGACAGTGACTGATATATACTGTATTGGTCCAGCAGCAGCCTAAAGTGCATACCAGCCCTTACAATGCAGGTGTACCAAGGCTGGTGACAGGTGGTGTTATGTGTGACTAGAAAGAAGGCAGAAGAAGGCAGACTGCAGTTTAATGGGTTTAAAAATGAAAATAGTCTTCAGAAAAGTTTTATTTTCCTTGCTATCTCAAACTATAAAGGCCAAGTTAAATCTACCTTACTACACAACATGCAAAGTGTTGTGTTTGTTTGGGGATTTCAGGTGGTTCTAGTCAACCACCTTCCTCAGGGGCAACTTCTCTCCTTTCAGTTTGCCTCTTCGGTCTGGGTCAGTTACCAGGTGTGCCTTTCACAAAAGGAGTTAAAGCTATTCTTGTGAGGGTAAGCTATGTTTTAAGGTTTATGAAAGCTGCATCTGCGCTGACATAGCCATCTCTCCCGGAAACACCTGGGTCAGGCTGCCTCACAGACCTCCTACCTGACATGTAGTATTGGCCCCGTGAGATACTTTTGTGGGCCTGTGGCTATCATTCTTGTATAGTATACTGTACAAAGGATATGGCATTTTAATGAGTCTGAGTAAGGCCGGGAAGTTATGATGAAACAAATGAAGGCAGGGTCATTTGTGTTTAATTCATTTAATCCTTAGGATGGCCCAGTTATTTCATGGGCCATTCTGTATTACAGTTGTAAATAGGCCAAAGTAGAGTGAATACTTCAGTCCAATCTTTCAACTACTTCAAGAAAAACAACCTGATTGAATCAATTGTACTAACTTCATGATTCAAGGTACGTTTTCCATCTGATAAAACAAGGAAAATTAGGTAGATGATATATAGCTATGGAAGAATTTGGAAAAAAAAAAAACTTTCTTCTTTCTCTTCCTTGTCTTAGGCTGGTCAGTAACAAAAATTACTTGAGTTAATTCTCTTTTGTAAATTAGAGCAGTGTAAACAACATGGTCTCTACTTGGAAATAAAGTTAGAAGAAGTATAGTAATTACTATCATACCATTTGTTGGACTAGTTCAACACTCAATTTCTCTTTAAATTGAAAACAATTATTCATTTATTAATATTTCTAACTATTGAGAATGGATGAAATCACAGCTCTAAGTAGTAAGATTGAGACACATTAATTCAGATGTGGCTAGTTTATGTGTATTGCATACTTTCAAAGAAAGTATGACTGAACTCATCTAAAAACGGAACAAGACCAAATTCTAAAAACGGTGTCTACCAATGTTTCCTGTTGCTTTTGCTGAACTTTTTCATTATGTTTGATAAGCTCAAGTTTTTGCATTCTTAGAAAAACTTGCAGAAGGAAAAACTATGCTGAAAAAAGGAGTATAGGTCCTATCTTAACTTTTATTCCCATATTTGATCAATACATGTATCCACTTAAGAGTTATTTTTTCATGGATAATAACTAAAGATCTTAATCTACAGAGGAAGTTGTAGATGTAACAATGCATAAAACATAACAGTGAGAATGAAGACAATGACAGGATCCTAAGAAAATACTGAAAAACGATATGCCATAATATATTGCAGCCATCCCTAAAAGTTTCAGGTCAGTTAATTTAATCATTTAGAAATGTTAGATATCTTTGATCATCTTTATTTAAGAGGGAAAGTCAGAGGCCTGCTGGTTATTTAAGCAGGGCAACTAGCACCATCTACACAGAACCGTCATTACTTTACTGAAGATACTAAAGTCACATAAAATTTTAAGACGTGGGGAAGTGTTTGCAGAGAAAAAACTTTTTAAAGTTTATAGAAAGACACTTTTAGCATTTTTTAAAAAGCAGGACAGTAATTGCTGGGTGGGAAAGGAAACTCAATTTAAGTATGTCAAGTCTGCTATAATATTGGATTAGTTCGATTTCTTTCTAAATCTTTGCTTTACATAGATTGCTATGCTTCATATATGCAGATATAGATTTTTAAAAAGGCAAAAAATGTACAATATGTCTTAAACTTAATCGAATCTTTTTGAGTTGGCTAAATAACACTTCCTATTTAGCTTACTATTCAGGATCTGAAACAAGGTCCAATGCTTTCATCACATCTTCCAGAAGTGAATCGGGTATGAATCCATTATCTAGGGGGGAAAAAATCAGAAACAACTTGAAATAAGAATTTACTTCAAGAAATGCTATTAATGCTGATCAGGTTCCAGGAAAAAAAATCGCATAAAAAATACAAAGAGTTAACATACTATTCCTTAAGTTTATTTTAGGCATAGTGCCTATTGTTATTAGAGACTCTCTTCTATTTGTTTTCTTGGAAACATCGGCAAATACTTAAAAATATTTTTTAACTTGAGAACTCCGACGAAAGCTTAAAGTCAAATTACTTGATCTTTAAACAGTGTTACAGCGTTAAGTGGGTAAAATATTTTTCTACTTAAAATCTTAGGTTTATCTTTCAATAAACAAAGTAAACCTTTACATTCCCATTTAACAATTCAATTAAAATAATTCTTTACCAACAAATTCCCTTTGTCACAATGTTATTTAGTTTCCTGAAGGAATGTTAGTGATCCACTGATACTTAGACAACTGACAGATTAACAGCAAAGGTATTCTAAAACAGACTTGGTGATTTAAATGAAAGCTGTAGGTTTAAAAAAAAAAAAAAAAACAGCCCTGAAATGAAGAGTCAAACTAATGTTGATGATGACTACTTTATGGAAAATGGTCCAAACTCTGATGATGCAACAGACCATGACACACACAAAGTCCTTGTGGGGTAGTTTGAAATGAGAGTGGTTTTAAACAAAAGTTGTTTATTCCTTAAATGTACAGTGCCCAATTTCCTCTATCCATTTACTCGTTCCTGAAGATTGTCTCAGCTTTAAATCAGCTTCCAATGTCCTTCAGGGATTAGATGATTAAAAAAAAAAATCTTGCCATGGAGAACAAGATGTCCAAAAGCCCTGCTCCTATAATCAAACTACAGAATAAAGTGTGCAGTTGCTCCTTCAGGGTGTGGAATTGTACACTATCTCTATCAGAAAGGAATGAAGTTATGATTGTAGAAAGGTCTTTTCTATTCTTAAACCTCTTTTCTATTCTTAAACCTCATAAGGAGCTGTTTACCCATTTGAAGACAGATTGGCCTTGACTAAAAGGTTATGAGTCATCTAGAATAATTAAAAATGTGCAATTTTTTAAGTGAAGGGTTAGAGTAATTCCAGTTTGTTAAGTTACCAATAATTTGAGGTACTGAGAATAAAGATGACCTTAGTTGAAGGCACTTGTGACAACATTCAAGCTCTGTGGGCTTAGCTTTGATGAGTCTGATCACTGATTTTGCTTAAGTTAAGTCATAGCTAAAGGCTCAGCGTCTCCGAATGTGAAACAGGCTGTATGTGGCCACCAACAGACAGGAACAATTAGGTTTCTGTGTTTATAGGCTATATCCATTTGATATTACAGGTGGAGTCTCCCTCATCCAAAATGCCTGGGTCTAGAAATGTTTTAGATTTCAAATTTTTTCTGGTTTATGAATATTTGCAAATATATAATGGCTGAACATCCCTGATCTGGTCCAAAATCTGAAATGCTCCACGGTGTCATATTGGCACTCAAAATTTTGGAGGATCAACCTTTCGGGTGAGGGATGCTCAGTCTGTACAACGTTTTTCAGGAGCACTGACAGCATGTACTTTGTCATGGCTGGCAGCCTTTCCGCAGAAACCATAACCTGCAACTCAGTTCCCACCCCAAGCAAGAGCTAATTGGCAAATGACAACAAAAACAACAATGTGACCTACTTAACAACATGCTTATATATGATTAACCTCAAGCTTAAACATTTTTAAGGTAGCTATGAGATTTACAACTCATAAGCACAGATATTCTGAAGTGTAACCATAACTGTACCCAGTCAGTAACTCTACATTTTGTACATTTAGTATTTTAAAACTAAAGATGTAATAGAATTTTCTCAATAATTCAAAACTTTTAATATACTCAAGATTAGAAGAGATTTCAAAATTATTTTCCTTTGTAGAAGACTTACTTTGACATGTTAACCATACCTACAAAAAATTCCTTAGAAAAAGGCCAGAATCATTAAGTGTAAAAACAGATGAAACCTAGGTCATCTGACATTTCACCAACTGACTCCCTAGAGAATAAGGAAACAGAGGCACAAAGATGAAAAGACAACCTCAAAGTCAACAGCAAAGGAAATCTCAGAGAATACCATTTGATTAGTCAAGCAGATCTATGAAGAACTAAAAGAAAAAAATAGAACTTGCATACACTGGTAAATTAACTACATAGATATCAACAAAAAAGAATGGGGACTATGAGGCAGGGCAAGCAAAAGAGGGCAGAGCAGCCAGGATGGGAAACGGCTAGCACGTACATACTGTAATGCTGTTGGATTGTGGCTGAAAGGAGGAAAAAAGCTGTTGGTTTAAAATTTTAAAAGATTTTTACCAGCTGAATATCCAGATTGCTAAAAGTGTCAAGTCCTTAGAGATTGTGGGGAGGAATAATTCAATGCAAAGGAGCGCTGATGAAGGACAGTGAAAGTGAGGCATGTAATTTCCTGGATAAGATAACTATTTCATAACTGGGAAGAAACCTGAGTTGGGCTTTCAAAGGAAATATAAAACAATCAGGATTTCTGTCCTGAAAGATTAAGAAAAAAACAGGAGAGCCTAGCAGGTCTCAATTTTAACAGAGATACTAGCTAAACTGGACACTGCAGGAAGAGAAGCCAAATGTTGGATACTCAAAACTAACAGAGAAGCTGGAAAAAGGTTTCTCAGAGTTGTGCAACGAACAGTTTATAAGGAAACTGTGAAGCCCACTGTACTTGAGACTAACATTTTCCATACACTGTGGGAGAGGGAGACTACAGTTTCTTGGGAATTAAAAAAAAATAGAATTTAATAAAGCCTTAGTATTTATTAAATTGTAGGTCTATATTCCTATTGAAAAAGCAAGTGACCTTTTCCCCAAGGCCAAGTCACACACCAGAGCTGAGCTTTTCCAGACCTCTTTGGCATTACTTCTGGCTCCCCAGTGGGCAATGAGTTCTGGAGGGCAGGGAGTCCAGATCCCCAGGGCCTAGCACAGTGGTTGACTCATAGCTGCTCGTTAACATTTGTTACTTTTAATGATACAAGCTCATAAATAAGTAGCTCATTTATAGCTTGTACTGCAAATTCACTTTTATTATGGGATGGAAAAGGTACAAAATATGGTGGCACTATACAGAAAACTGTTAGCTGGGGGTGCCTGACAGAAACAGTGCTAACAGTGACAGGAGGCCACAGCAAGGGCACAGGGAGGAGCATTTATTTAAAAGGAACAGAAAAGACAAGGCAATTCTAGAGGATGTCTAGGGAGTGGTGTATATTAAGCTCTACCTACAATAGTCCAATTATTCTTAAAGATTAAAAAAATGCAGTACACTGAAATCAGACAAAATATGGCTGTCAACATATTTTAGCAACTTAACAAAACAAAACAGCTTCAGATTTAAAAGAAATGGTGTTGCTTCCTGACATATAATTGTACAAGGAGGAGGGGATAAAGGAGAAAGAAGAAAACAAAATTCATTATGTATAATGTGAAAACCTGTGATTAGCAGTTCAGACATTACCTATGTAGACCTTGATGTCTTTGGAGGTTATGGAATAAGCTCTGTGCCACACATTTTTTTTTAAAAAACAACACCATGGTTAATGTATTGAGTACTGACTAATCATGTAAAGTTACTCTTAAGTCCATTTTACAGATGAAAAACGGAGGTAGGAACTCGTCCAACATCACACAGCTAGTGAGACGTAATGGATGGAGCCATTTTCCTGGTATTCAGAGGCACTAGAGAATTGTTGTTGTCCAGTATCTTTGATCATATTAATATATCTTTATCAATCATTTTACAAAAATTCCTACAAAACATGTACCTGGATACGAAGCACATATCCAAACATTTTCTTCCACAAAAAAGACACACAAAAATAAACACTGTGGACTTTCTCCAAAGCTCATGTGGAACATTTTGAATAGGCCTGATAACTGCTTCTCTTTAAGCTGAATAAGTGTGCTAGTCTCCCCTTTCTGAATCTGAGATTAAACTGAGCCAATTATCTAGAGGTGATACATCAAGGTCCCACAGAAAGTACAATTTTGTTACTATTCAAATGAGAAATTAACAGTTAAAAACTATATTTTTGACCTTGTTTTATAAGTATGCTTGATATCAAAATAAGTACTGGGCTCCTAAGATCCTCAAGATTCTGAAATGGGCAGAAATTGCTCAACTAGAAGCGAGAATATCAAATCCTTACTCCATTAAATTAACAGTTCAAAGTAAACTTAAATTTAGAAAGGTTAAAAAGTACCTTTTTATGACTTTAGCCTTTCAAGAAAGATACCGGTAGTAGAGAGAAGGGGAAAGATTGCTGAAACACTTAAAATCTAGTCTTGGTTCTCACGTTTAGGTATGTGGCTCTGGAGAAGTGACTCAAACCATCACAAGGTTGTTCTCCAAAGAACAAAAACAAGGATGATGATCCCTGCCTATCTCCTAGGTTTGTGGCAAGGTTTTAATGAGGTCATGGAGGTAAAGTGCTTCAGAAATCGTAACATTCCACGCAAATGCCACACATCATTCTTAGATAGATCCCCAATTTCATACCAGGTTTATGCTCCAAACTATCAGTACTAAATCACTTGTTTATGCTATGGAAGATGTGGTCTCATAGAGGCAATGCTATAAATGGTGATTGGCCTGTACACGCCTATTTAATTAGGAATATACCCACAGCACAGTGTTAACAGCGTGACTGCAAATCCACCTACCTGTCAGATAGCTGGGTTTATCAACCAGGGGTGGGAGCTAAAAGTGAGATAAAGATATAAAAATACTCCTGGGTACCTTCAGTGTCCTTCTAGGTCAGTTATTCTACAAGCATTCTGAGGACGGTGACACAGGATAACTGTCCCTATACCAGCCTCTGCTAAATGGAAACTGTATGTAAATGCTTGTAAGAACTTTCTGCCTACTAAGTGTTCTGAGAAAGCATGATTTGCTTACATCCTGAAACAAAAGCATATCATCTGGGGAAAGAAAATTAGATTAGCAGATTAGTTTGTAAGTGAAAAGAAAAAAAACTAAAAAATTAATCTACTTTTAATCCTTCTTAGAGCTGACTATACACATAGCTAAACCACGAACAGTGTGATATTTAGATGAAAAGTGGATTTTATCTTCTTCCTAAGTCATATATAGAGGCATACTTTCTAAGCTATCTGAATAAATTTTGCTTGCTTTAATAATTCAGTTTATAGTCATGATAAGCTGTCACATGTAACTCTGTAGATTAAAACCATTTAGTAATTTTCTTTGTCTAAAAGAAATACAACAAATTTTCATATGCATCTCTCACAACTCAATTCTGAAAAATTGCACTAATTATGTTTTAGTATTGGTAATATGAGAAATTCTCATTTTCCTTGGTACATTGTAAAAGAAAATAAATAGTACAAGCCTGCTACCTCATTAGTGATTACTAAAAGCAAACAAAGCTACTACTTATGACAACTGTCTCCTACTTTAACAACCTTAATTTCAGGATCTTTGCAGCATTGATGAAATTTTTTCAGCCTTACAACATCAGCCTTCTAAAGTTTAGGGCTCCTATGTCTGCTCTGAAGGCATTTTTTCATGCCTTTATTCTTTAATAGTTATTATCTCCTAAGATTTTCTGATCCTTTCCTTTTATGTTTCTTTTTTCAAGAAAGTCATTCACTCCCAGTTTCAACTGTGGTTCCAAAATCTTCACTAGTAAAACAAAACAAAACACAACACAACACAACACATAACGATTACATGAAAGCCATGTGTTTGGTTTTGGAATGTTCATAGTTATACTGGGTTAAGAATATGACTATTACCTTGGACAACTGCTTGTACCACTGGACAAGGTGCTTTCCACATTATTCATTTAATATTCATAATGCCTCTAAGAACTAGTTACAGTTGTTCTAAGACTGATACCTAAGAAAACAGTAGACCTAAAAGTAACTAGCCTAAAGTTATCTGCTAGTAAGTGGTAAGAGAAGATATATTCTTAGAATTTGCATGACATGGATTTTCAGAGAGGAAAAGAGCAGATTACTAAGTGTACAAAGTTTCAAGACAGAAGAAAGTAAAGATAACTGAATCCATTCAGATATCTACAAGGACTTCACTGATACAGCAACTTCCATTTCTACACGGTACTTCGTAAGGGAACTCTGAAGTATGACAACTTAGTTTTGAAGTTATACTTGAAAGGTCAGTGAGTTAGCTATAATAAAGTCTTAACCGTTACCTAAATATGTAAACACAAAAGTGATCAAAACAACCTCAGTGACAATGACTCAGTAGACATTTTAATGATATATATGTGAACTTCTAAAAACTATACTTTGTTAGGTAGAATAGCTAAGCATAGGCTCCAAAGTGAATGATTCAGATCATCTTCCTCTGCTTCTTTATCCTGGGAGGTCAATTATACAGAAATATCCTGGAAGATCTGTTTATTTAATATTCGTTTGGATAAGTAAAGAAGAAAATGATTTACTTTTCAAACAGTTTGTTCAAAAGGTGGTATTTTTCCCTGTTTGGGGTCAAGATTAATCAGAGGGGTCAACTATACCTTCAGTACTCCAAGAAACACAGAAACCCAACTCAACAAGGACTTGTGTGCTATTTCATTTGTTCCCATTTTCACTACTTTCCTTTTAAAATGTTCAAGAAACACAACTTACGTTTCATTAAATAATCTAATATATCTTTTGAATAAAATCAGGTCGCTATCAATGTATTTCAAACATATGAAGACATAAAACACAGAGATGATGTTAAAATCTTTTACCTTCTGGGTCGTAGGTTTGAAAAACTCTTCTGGCTTGTTCTGAAGGAGCTTCAGGGGCAACTAAAGCCATGTCCTGAAAAGATAAGAAGCATGTTGTCAACCAGCTACAGTATTATGACATTAAAAAGAAAACAGATACTAGGGTAGGCAGACATAATGACATTGGAGTCAGAAGACTTTGAGTTACATTTGTATCATAGATGTGTAACGAGATAGGTCATACACTCTCCAGGCCATTTATTTTACGTCTGAAAAGTGGCAATAAAAGCTTAACCACAGAAAAGTGTTGTGAACAATACATGTGGAGTTTTATATAAATACTTAAAACACTGGGGAAAAACATCTAATACAGGTAGTTACTATAAAAATGTAGCATGAAACAAAAAACAAAACAAACACAAAAACAAAACCCAAACCATTTTTTCCACATTTTTTTGTTCAGGAAAGAAGAAATAAAATATACTCCAGTTTTCAAATATTCGAAAATAAAATCCAGAGATTTATTATAGCAAATAATGATACAATGAGATAGCAATGCATTAAAAATTTTAATTTAGTAACCTAGTCAAAGCTCAATCAACTTCTACATGTCCAGAATTTTAATTAATTTTTCTGAACTCAAAGGAAACACCCTAGAGGACAGAAATTTCTTTCCCCCATAAAACAAATTCTCTACCATGACTAATTTATCACAGAAAACATTTATCAGGATTCTAAGCACAAAAATTGTGTTCTCTTTGATTCTTTACATTTACCCCACATATCTAAGCCATTATGAAATTCTACTTGACACACATGAATCTAAAATGTAGGCTCCTGTTGTTTACCTCTGGTTAGCTTTTACCTATAATTGTCTTTGCCTATAATGGTGTTTACTCAGACAAACGTCATCAGAGGGTAAGTTTTTAAGTATCCCTTCCTACTACCTTGAATCCTTTTTATGGGGTACAAATGTTAACATCTAAACTGCTGTTCCCCTGTGAACACAATTTTTGCAAGAAATGTACTTCTTAACTATTGTTCTAATATCTCATCTTTACTCTGTTCACAGGTGAAGAAACTAAGAATCAGAGGAGTTTTAACTCAGCCATGAGGACTCGATTCCTGAAAACCTTATTTATAAAAAACAGGAATGGGAACTAAAACAAGGCAACCTGTGCAAGTCCTTACAAGTTTTTCATGTATTACAGTAAAAGGTAAAGCAACTTAAAAACCACTTGACATTTTTTAACATTTGTAAAATTTTGTAATGCACAGTTGTCTCTCATTTACCATCCCTTGCTAGAAACTTCTTAGGCTCACCCTTCACTGCATTTCCAACATTATTTTGCTGATAATGTATATGCCCAAGTGACATGTTTTCATTTGGCTTAACTTTCAATGCCTTTTTGATTTTATGATCTAATCCTTTATTGCTGGACCCTTGAATTGTATCTAGTCTTCTGCTATTACAAAAAATGCTGAATCAAATAAACCTGAACATGTAACATCATAAACGTGCAGTTATATTTGCACAGCAGGTCACCAGAGTGGGATGGCTGGGTCAAAGGTTTATTTAACCTGAACAGTATTTCTTAAAACCCTCTTTCCTTTTTCTGATACATTACCAATACAGCCTTAGCTCTATAATTAACTCTTATGCCAAAGCTAGGACTGCAGTGTTGGCGCTCAGATTTAGGGAGCAATTGCTGACATGTGGGTTATTATTATTCCTCAGTTCCCTTTATCACTCCCAAACCTTAGTTGCAGATTTCTACATTTATTCTAGTATAAGCTTTAGCTCCCTTAACTATTTCTAACACATTTTTCTTTTTCAATTGTCTCCGTTAGACTGTTGAAATTTATAGATGAACACCATAACCTTTGAAATTCTGGCTGAGAAGGTACATGGTTACAGATTCAAATTTTATGCAGAGGAGAACTTACAGGGGCACAAAATCAGGATACAGTTATTCTTTCTATTCACCATCTGTTCCATTCTCAACCTTTTTTGCGATCACCAATGAATGAGGAAAAGTTCTGAAATGAGTTTTAAGATACTGCTGGTAATTTCTAAGTATTATTTAAAACTATGATCTAAACAGAAGAAAAGGGAGTATCAGGTTACTTTTTTCTGGGTTAAATCTTTTTGGGGGAAAGGTAGTAGAAATGTAACTGAAGTGTTACTTCAATATTGCTACAAAGTAAAGTTTGGGAAATTATCGCTGTTTACATAGTAGAGGGAAGCAAGTAGAATTCCAGATTTTAGCCATAGAAGGTTTAGATCAGATTCTCTGGCATTAAGGAGCTGACAGTTCAGGAGTGTAAAAAGAATTTAAAGTAAACTACCTGATGCCTTGTCTCTAAGTACCAAGTGTTTTTTTTTTTTTTTTTTTTTAAATACTCTGCTACTGGTTGGGCACGGTGGGTCACGCCTGTAATCCCAGGACTTTGGGAGACCAAGGTGGGCAGATAACGAGGTCAGGAGTTAGTTAGAGACCAGACTGGCCAACATGGTGAAACCCCGTCTCTACTACAAATACAAAAAATAGCTGGGTGTGGTGGCGGGCTCCTGTTATCCCAGCTACTTGGGAGGCTGAGGCAGGAAAATCATTTGAACCTGTGAGGCGGAGGTTGCAGTGAACCAAGATCATGCCATTGCACTCCAGCCTGGGCAACAGGGCAAGACTCCGTCTCAAAAACAAACAAACAAACAAACAAAAAACCACTACGCCAACGTAGAAAGAAATTAAAGTAAACCTTAATGAAAAGTATACCACACATCTCTTTCTTGCCTCTGGTTCTGAACAGGCTATACAAGCTCACCTGCTATAGAAAGAGCATTTGGAACTTAGGCAAAAATCTCGGTGGACTCTAGTTAACATGTGTTCATTTAGAGCAGGGTTTGGCAAGCATTTTTCTGTAATGGGCCATAGAGTAAATTTTTATAGTAAATTTTTATGTTTTGCAGGGCACATGGTCTTAGCAGCAAAACACATGGCCATGGCTATGTTCCAATAAAACTTTACTGAAGCAGGTGGTGACTTTATTTGGCCTGAGGGCCATTTGCTGACCTATGATTTAGATAATATATTACATATTTTTCCCCCAAATGCTCTAACATTTATTTTTTTTAGACGGAGTCTTGCTCTGTTGCCCAGGCTGGAGTGCAGTGGTGTGATCTTGCCTCACTGCAACCTCCACCTCCCAGGTTCAAGCAAATCTCTGCCCCAGCCTCCCGAGTAGCTGGGATTACAGGCATCCACCACCACGCCCGGCTAATTTTTGTATTTTTAGTAGAGACCGGGTTTCACTATCTTGGCCAGGCTGGTCTTGAACTCCTGACCTCATGATCCACCCACCTCGGGTTCCTAAAGTGCTGGGATTACAGGCTTGAGCCACTGCAACCAGCCTTTAACATTTATTAAACATGCCAACTTTTTGATATATGGGGGGAGTAAAGACATCTTAATCACTTTTACAGATTTTACAAAGAATATATTTTGGCTATTAGCAGAAATAGAAAAGAGGGCACAGAATTCTAGCTAGAAGGAACGGAATCAGGAAAGGCAGGGAGATGTGACTTCATAGCACACAGGGAAACTGAAAAAGGTGAACAGGACTGAGAACTGTGACAGAAAAGGAGGACTTAGGAAGGGAAATGAGCTTTGACAGAAGAATGAATTTGATTTTCGAACTTTTAGAGTTTGGAGGTAATGGTTAAACATCCAAGTAGAATACATGGAGTTATCTTAATACTTGGCACACTACGAACACTCACTGTTAGCTAACTGCGAGCTTCTCGTGAGCTATTAGAAATAGAATATTAGTGTTAGACTGAGGTTACGGCTGGGGAACTTGCAAGGGAAAATATTGAAAACTTATGAAAGCAGATTCCCTCAAAGAACTAAGAAGCGAGTACAGTTGATCCTCAAACAACATGGATATGAACTGCATGGGTCCACTTATATATGAATTTTTTCTCAATAAATATATTGGAAATTTTTCTTGGAAATTTGCGACAATTTGAAAAACTCGCAAACTGTGCAGCCTAGAGATATTTTCAAAAGTTAAGAAAAAATTAAGTATGCCATGCATGCATAAAATATATGTAGATACTAGTCTATTTTTTTTACTACCATGAAATGCCACAAATCTATTATAAAAAGTTAAAATGTATCAAAACAGGGGCATACAGACTGTACCTGGCACCACTCACAGTCAAGAGATGTAAATGAACGTAAAGATGCAGTATCAGATCACAACAGCATAAAATTAACTTTAGTGCATACTGTACTACTGGAATAATTTCATCACCATCTCCTGATGCTATTGTGGTGAGCTTGTGTTGTATCTGCTCAGAGCACAAGTATGGTGCTAATCATCTCCGCATGTGCAGCCCATCACTCCAGTGAGTTCCACATCACAGTAAAAAGTGATCTTAAGCAGTTCTCACATACTTTTCATCATGTTTAGTGCAATACTGTAAATCTTGAAAAAAACCATGGAACCCATATGAAGTGCCACTAGTGATGCTGGAAGTTCTCCCAAGAAACCAAAGTCAGGAAGTAAGAAAAAGTGGAATTGCTTGATATGCACCATGGATTGAGGTCTGCTGCTGTGGTTGCTCACTATGTCAAGATAAATGAATCCAGCATAAATATCGTAAAGAAAGAAAAGGAAATTCCTGAAGCCATTGCTGCAGCCATACAAACCTTCCGCTTTTTGCAAAATACCTCCTTGTACAAAAAATGCAACTTGTATGTAAGTGCAGGGTTGCTATAGGAAAGGCACACCTTTAGATTCTAATATGATTTAAGAAAAAGTGCAGTCATTATACAAGTTAAAGCAAAACAAAAGTGAAGGAGCTAAAGGTGGAGAACTTAATGCCAGCAAAGGATGGTTTGATAATTTTAGAAACTGGTTTGGCTTTAAAAATATCAAGGTAACAGGAGAAGCAGCTTCTGCTAACAAAGAGGCAGCAGTTAAGTTCTCAGAAACCATTAAGAAAATCTTTGAGAAGAAAGAATATCTGCCTGAACAGGTTTTTAATGTGGACAAAAGTGTCCTATTCTGGCATGGGGGGGAAATGCCATAAAGGACATTTATAAGTAAGGAAGAGAAGGAAGCACTAGGATTTAAGACAGAAAGGAAAAGGCTACTGTTTTATGCACATGCAGTCAGGGTGATGACCAGGACTGCCCTTATTTATAAAACTGCTAAACCCAAGCCTTGAAGGGAAAAAGATAACACCAGCTGCCGATCTTTTGGCTGTATAAGAAAGAAGGCCTGGAAGAGAATGCTTTCTCTGGATCAGTTCTATCAATGCTGTGTACCTGAAGTTACCTAGTACCCTGCCAGTAAGAGACCACCTTTTAAAGTTCTTTTGATATTGGACAATGTCCCTGGCCACCCAGAATCCCATGAGCTCACCACCAAAGGCACCAAAATAGTTAACTGCCCTCAAACACAACATCACTAATACAGCCTCTAGATTAGGAGGTCATAAGGACCCTTGAGGCTCATTACACACAGTAGTCTGCAGAAAAGATATGGTTATTGCTATTAAAGAGAACCGCAACAGCAAGAACAACATGGAAGTCTGGTAGGATTACAGTACTGAAGAGGCCATCACTGTTACAGAAAAAGCTAATCCATCTGGCCCAAAACATATTCCTGCTAGAGAACACTGTGTCCAGATATTGTGCATGAGTTCATAGGATTTACAGAGCCAATCAGAGTAAAGGGTTTCAAGATAAAGATCTTGGAGAAATTCAAGAGCTAACAGATACCACATCAGAAGAAATAACAGAAGATGGCTTGATAGAGATGAGTGCTTCTGAACCAGTGCTGGACAATGAGGAAGATGACGTAGAAGAAGCAGGGCCAGAATACAAACTGACATTCATTATAATTTTAACATATTCTTTTCTCCGGCTTATGAGATTACAGTATATAATACATATAAAATACAAAATATGTGTTAATCTACTGTTGGTTACGGTAAGGCTTCCAGCCAACAACTGGCTACTAGTAGTTAAATTTTTGAGGGAGTCAAAAGTTGTATGTGGATTTTTGGCTATGCAGGGGGTTAGCACCCCAACTCCCATGTTGCTTAAGGGTCAATTATGTTTTCAAAAACGAACTGCATTAGTCTGTTTTCACACTGCTATAAAGATACTACCTGAGGTGGGGTAATTTATAAATAAAAGGTTTAACTGACTCATATATCTACATAGCTGGGGAGGCTTCAGGAAACTTATGATCACGCCAGACAGCGAAGGAGAAGCAAGCACCTTCTTCACAAGGCAGCAGGGGAGACAGCATGCAGGGGAAGCATCAGACATATATCAAACAACCAGATCTCCTGAGAACTCACTATCAGAAGAACAGCATGGGGGAAACAGCCCCCATGACTCAATCGCCTCCCACCAGGTCCCTCCTTACTATGCGAGATGAGATCTGGGTAGGGACAAAGCCAAATCATATCAGGAATTAAGGCAACTTATTGGTTGAAGTTAAGTGTAAAACAAGTAACTCAAAACCCTGTATGTGGGGAAATGATAACAAACCCATTTGTTAGCTATTTAAACAGAAACTCTTTCTTTCCTCCCAACATACAACCCAGTGATACTGGTTAGGCTCCAAATAACAAAACCACCAACTATAACTGTCATTACTAATAAACTATGTCTTGAACAATTAAAAAAAAAATCATGTTTTGCTCTTTTGGTCTCAGTCATATACTACTAACAGCTAATTTGGTCAACTCTTTAGGCAATAACTCTTAATCACACCACTTAAAAAAGATGTGTTTACACTAGAGGATGAAAAAAGAGAATGAAAAGAGAAGAAACCCAAGAGATTATTGTAAATTCAAATGGAAACATTCCAGAAGTTTTCTTCCACAAATCAAAACCAGTACATAGTCTTCTAAAGTGATTACTGGCTTGCTTATTTTGACTGTTTACAATGCTTTTTGGATCACCGTAGAAAATGATCTTTTATTTAAACCTTGTTTAAATTTATGTAATGTTTAAATGTTCAGAGATGTAATCAGAAAGTTACAAAACCACCTTCTATTCCCATTAAAGTGTTTCATGTTGCAGTTCTTTTAACTCTGTAATTTTAATTCAAATTAATTATAAACACTAATTTTTGCCAATTTATTTAACTTAAACACTTGTAAACAGGGTTCCTAGTATAAAGATCTGTAGACTAATCCATGTAGCAAACTTAATATTAATATTCAATATACTGCATATCTGCATAGCAAGTTTGAAGAGCAAGTATAGAATTACATTCAATTGAGAGTGTTTTACAATCAAGACAAAACACTTTAGAGGTATAACTGCCGTATTTTTCTTATTGTACCTAAAATGGTTTAGTTAGAAGGAATGTAATGACTTTATAAATGTGAAGAGGAGGATTCTACCCTCAGATTTTCCATTTCCAAAATTTAATATAGCAACAGCTTTTAGGTTCCATATGTAGTATATTTTCTCTATCTAACTATACATAAAACTATAATTTCTTAAACATTTGGCAGGCTTAATAGATGGTAGAGAAAAACCCAGTCTGTGCACTTAAGGTCGCAGTCTAATAGAACAGAGAAAAACATGCTACTCTATCTTTACTTCCAAGAATCTTATTAAATTTATCCTAAGAAAATTATCTTCCAAGATGAAGTTCTAACAAATATACACTAATCCTACACTCCCCCACCACACACACAAAAAACCCCATGAATGATAATTAAGTAAAGGGATTCCAAGGTCAGCAAATACACTTGCATTTTCTTTTCTTCATCCCTAGTTGTAATACTTAGGAGAAAATTTCAACATGTACTGCATTTGGAACTCTTTTAGGTACCCTCAGTAGGAAGAGATCCTACACATAAGACTCAACGATTACATACTGTTTTAGTTAGCAATTTAAGCTCTGATTTACCATCAAAATTATTTTTATTGTAAAAGCAGTTCTTTACATTAGTCTGATATAATCACATGATTTTATCAGAGGAATTTATATTCAACCAATTTACTGGTCAACAGGGATTGCAAAACAATATAGCTTTTAAAATTATCTAGCCTCACTCAGCTTAAATGCAGAGGGTTGGCGGGGGGGCGGGGGATGGAGGTAGGTGGACCAAGCTGTTAATGGGATTATCTAATAGCCTACAATCATGAAACAGATATCTCCTTTTCACGTAGCTCTGTATTATCAGTGTAACTATTCACTACTCACCATAAACCTTTTAAAATGTTGTAACATTAGCCATCCTTCTAAACACCTACTGAAATATAAGGCCTGTGTACAGTGGGTTGGCTGGGGATAAGTAATTCATTACTGAAAAGGTCTTTAAAGTTTATCTCATTAAGCCTTTCATCATTATGAAGAGCAATCTGCTGTCACGATTCATCAAAGAACCTCCAAGAGCATCGTCATCTAACTTCAAGAATGATTGCACATATATAAATGACATTTTAGCTTGCAGACAACATATTATAGTGTTTAAAGTCCCTCCAATAAATAAATAAAAGGTAAATGCTGTATAATTTACCTTTAAGCAAAATTTTACTTTATAATGTTTCACCTTTAGTCTTTGCTTACTATCTGTATTTATGAACAAATAATTTGGGAAATAGATTTTAAGTCAATTAAATCATCTCAAAACACAGAACGTCATTAGTGCCAGCAAGATTAACAGAATTCAGTTAATCCCAATACCTGAAAGCAGGAAGGATGGTGGTCTTTTCTCTTATTCTTCCATTATTTTCCAAATAACGTGTAAAGCCCAGGTCACCTCCACAGTAGCCCACTGCTGTGAGGCACCAATCTGTGTAGTATGGGCAGAGAAATCAGGGTAGGAAACAGAGCAGACAGCCCTCTGAGGTTCTTCCTCTAGAAACACAGACTCTAAATGCACAAGTGGAAATAACGCAGTGGGAGAAGAAGTTTCCAACAGATGTAATCTACTCTTGTGCCATAATTATTAAAATCATTAATGAGTGAGCTGCTGACTCTCCAAATTATCGTAATCGACCAACTAACTTTAACAAATCCGTCAAGCTTTTCTTGAAGTTAGGCGACGTTCTTGGAGGTTCTTTGATTATTCATGACAGCAGATTGCTCTTCATAATGATGAAAGGCTTAATGAATAAACTTTAAAGACCTTTTCAGTAATGAATTACTTATCCCCAGCCAACTCACTGTACACAGGCCTTATAATTCAGTAGGTGTTCAGAAGGATAGTTAATGTTACATTTTAAAAGGTTTCTGGTGAACAGAGAATAGTTATACTGGTAATACAGATAGAGGTACCTGAAAAAATAAAGTTCCTCTTTATTTCAAAGTTAGGACTCTTTGTATCACTGGAATTAAACTGTTCAATCACCTAGTGATACAAGGTAATCGATGGTGGTAGATAATATTATTGTTCCCAATTAGTTGCCGCTTCCTCCTTCTAAGAGGATTATTTGTCACTGTCTGTTGCTAAGTGACCTGAAGTACTTTTCTCTGAAATGGGCCTACTTCCTTGCCTCATTGACATCAGATTCAGCCAGAGAAATACAACTGGGAGTGACATTATGCTAGCTCCTAGCAGAAACTTTAAGTGCCACTATCTGGTTTGGCCAGAAGTCTTGTTCTTTTCCCTCTCTTATAAGAACTGCACATTCCAGGCAGAGGCTACTCCTTCAGCCCAGATCTTAAAATAAAAGAAACACGTGGAGCACACCTGCAGCCGACATGTAAGTTATGAGGGCGGTAAGCTTTGGGCTGGGTGTGTTGGGGAGAGAGGTATGGTGGCAGTGGTGTGCTCCAGTACAGCCAAAAAGAGGGTACATTGTTTTTAGAGATGTTAAAACATTCTCAACTTCCTTTTTGCCATCACCACATGCAGGCAAATCTGAACAATGTCAGTAGTCACACACTCCTCCTACCCACAGGATGGGCTGTTCTCATCGCCCCCTTCTTGAGTACCACTGTGTACAGGACTGAAATGTCAGGGTTGTTGGTTACTGCAGCAAGCTGGCAAAGGGGATTAAAACCTAATATTCTGGCTGGGGCTGTATGTTGCTTGTGCCACATGTACTCTATTTGATCTTCCTATTGAGAGCAGCTACATTTTCCTCTTGTGTCTTCCCTCATGCTATCCAGTAACTCTGACCTTAACAATGTAAGCTGCACATGGAGGAATCTCCACATACGCAGACTTCATGTTTCCTATGAAAATTAATGCTTAAGAAGATTACTGAAACTGTGTCCACTCAATACCAATAATTTAATCTTGGGAGGCTTGGATTAGTATGAACAAAAAGTGAGGGCCCCCAACCAATCCTACCTCGTTTTCTACAATTTTAAACAAGGTTTGCATGATTACAAATTAGTCACAGTACTCATATTTATAATTTAAAATTTTATCACAGCTGTGCAGAGAAGCTTTGACTGTTGATTCAGAAGGCTGTTCTACTTCCATGAATTTGCTTTACATTCATGCCACAGATATTCCTGTTTAGCTTTCCATATCAAGACAGACTTTCATATAGTAAGGATGATTTGTAAATAAATCTGATTATTCAAGCTGGTCCTACAGCTGACCGTCAACCTTTGCTTTCATCTTAATATCCTAGCACAACTAGTATGGTTTAGCTATCATCTACCAATTACTATTCCCCAAACACAGTATTAACTTTCCCATTATAACACTACATCTATACAGCTTTCACTTCACATCAGTCTCAAAGTTACCATGTCCTTTCATTCAAGTGTAATCTTTTCTACACCTACTTCTTCCCTCTTCCAGGGTCTACTCTACTCTAGCAGAATGAGTTGTTTTCTTAAGGGAGGGAAGTAGTTAAATGCATAGCTCAGAAGTCAGAAGACTGGAGTTTAAATCCTGCCTTGGTACTCACTAGTATCTAACTTTGGAGATGTCATTTTTCTCATTGGCCCCAGACTGTAACATGCAGATGAAAACGGCACGCAGCTCACAGGGTTGGTTTGAGGATTAAATGAGGAATGCTCCTGAGATGATTAATTAGCATACTGCCTAACATACAGACAACATTCAGTAAACATTCACAGTAAACTATTACCATGTATTATTAATCCTTACGTTCCAACAGTACTTACCACAATACTGAATGTGTGTGACAGTAGGTAGTGTGGGAAATCAGTTAGTGCCACAAGAAGGAAGGAAGTTGGAAGAAAGAACAGGAGCAACAAGAGAGTAGGAGAATCAGCGGACACAATACGAATGGTGGAAGGTTGGACCAGGAATGCTGAGCAAGATTTTGATAAGCGTATTCTGGGCAGAGGATAACATAAGCAAAGCGTGTGCAAACACACACAATAATCCCCCAAATTAAACTTAGTAAGACTTAGTGGCGGTCATCTATTAACCATACAAGACCTTTTTTGTACTCTGCTATCAACTCTACTGGCTACGATTTTTTTCTATCAATTCTGAACAGATAGCTAGGGGTGTGGGCTTAATGATACTGACTCTTAATTAAAACTCATAGGCTTCATTCCTAACAGAATACTTCTAGGCCCTTCCATCAGTATTTTATCTTTAGACAATTATTTGGATACTATTGTAAGAGAAAAAGAAAAGTTCAGTGGAAAAGAGAGACTTCTTCCAGGAAGGCTAGCATCACTGATGACTGAGAAGTAATAACTAAAAGAAAAAGAAAATTCAGGGAAATCACAAAAACCAGAATATACAAATGCAGCTGCATAAGGCAAAGAGTACATAAGGGTAACTGATGTTCACTTGGCTTAAGGAGGCAAGAACATTTATATTTTGAAAGATTTCTGGTCAAAATAATTAAAAATAAAAAGCTTTAGTATTATGGTGGTACAAGTCATTGGCATAATCCTAGATGGCTGATGGGGGACAGCCCCAAATTGTGCTAAGCAGGTAGGAAAGAGTTTGTGATTAAAAATTTACATGCTTGTAATAATTCAAATCATTGAGAATAATTAAGATGTCCAGATGTCTACCCAGACTTTCCAAGTAGTTCAGATAAGAGATCCTTTAAGTTGTTATTTTAAGGTGTCAAAAGTCACAGAAGTTATGATTAAACTACAAGAACAAATAATTAGCATTTTCCCTATTTCCTTTCTGTATTAGATGAGGCATGAAATCTCAATATATGCACAAACTCCAGAATTTACTTAAGATAAAAGGATGAGGTAACTAAACTGCAATAAAACACAAAATGCCAACGGTGAATTTTCTTGGAAGAGTAAACGTATAAAGCATCACTTTACAGCTTTTCCTTAACACCGTTTTATTACATGCAGAGAAATGTCGATGTAGAACTGTCCAGTTTTTAAATACCTAAGAGAGAAAGGCTCTAACAGTTCACCACAGTGTTTTTCCTGTTACACCAAGGAGTAATAAAAGCAGCTTGTGCTGTAGAAATAATTCTCCCTACATTCCCAGTAACAGATCCCACTGGAAGAACAATGTCAGCTCACACAGCAACAGTTAAATAATTTTTTCCTCCTTAGCATTAAATTCAGTTTCTTTATATGAACAGTTCTGTCATGGATATTCACGTGTTCATGCCTGACAAGAAAACTGCTTTTATCAAAGGAAAGGTCAAAGGTGAGGTTCCGCACACACATAGAGCCCCTTTATAACCATAAAAGAGAACAAAAAAGTGATGTAAAACTCATCTCCCCAACTTCAATGAAGAGTTTAAATGGAGTACCAAGCAAATTAGCCACTGATCTTCTGAAGATGAAACTAGATGCTATAGGCAGGGTCCAACTATTTTTATATTGGATCAACAGCTGTCACTCCACATTGAGATTCAAATGCACAATAAAAACAAAAAAGGCATTTATTATGTCTTCCATTTTATACATTCTAAATTCTAGTAATATTTAAAGTAGATTTTCAGATTTAAAGTGCCCATTTTGAATTTGCATTGAAAATTAATTTCCTAATTAGTTCCCAATTCAAGGGAAATTAAGAAAGTGACCCAAATAAATTATTCTTAAAACCCAAGTATAAAAATAAAAGATGAAGAATCAATGAGGAAAACGATGGTTAGGGAGAAAATAGAGGACAAATGCCCTAATGTTTGAACACTTAAATAATTATGTATTATTATGAAAGACCTGACTCCTAACATATTTGACATATTACAAAACAAATGTTACACAGCCTTCATCTAATAAGAGCTAGTTTTTTCTTCTGAAATTAAGGAAAAACAATTCAAAAAGTTTAAGTTCTGTATTCCTTAAGCATCTACTTTTCAAAATACATTTCTTTTTACCTGTGCAGTAGGTTCACATGTTTTCAAGTAACCTCACTGAAAGTGCCATGATACGATTTCTGAAGACCCATGCCCACAGGGCACATTCTGTCTCCATGTACAGACCTTTGTTCTGCCACAGCTCAGATGACCTGCTTGGAAAGTTCTCCATCGTACTTAATAGGAATTAAGTTTCCCTCTTTGAAGAGGTCCATTTACGTACTGCATTTCACCTCACCCGTATCCTCTTATTAGAAGTTCTGTGGGAACCCTGCTGCTTGATGACTCTGCAGTTCCTATAAGGTTCCTGAAGTTAGATTCTGTGATATTCTCCCTCAGTAGTAACTACAAAAATCTCATTTACATAGGGTGGCTTAGATGCATTTCTCACAACCAGACTCCTTAGGATACTATGTCAAGGAGTACAATAACAGTTTTGTTGTTTGACAGAGACAGAGGGTTAGTAAGAAAAGATGACTCTTTCTATATCAGACAGAAAATATGATTTATAAAACATGGCGGTTTAAATTTAAAACCTTAAAATTATATTTCTTCATGAAAGAAATGTTATAAATGATCAACCTGAACATTTTTACAACCTGTTCATAAAATTATTTATTTTTAATGATGATTTTCAAGTAAAACTGACTTGTGAAAAATCTCTTTTAATCCTACAAAATGTGTTGGATGATTATAGGTCAGGAAGAGGGCACCAGTACAATTAAAAAGGTAAATTCTGGGTCACTGGATATATCAAATATAAAGTGATAAGTTCATTAAGTAAATACTTTGGCACTGAAAATTAAAATCATGAACCTATACTAGTGCCCTTTAAAAAAATTATATTTAATTACTTTAAGTCCTAAAAGTAAATTGTTCACTTCAAAAACAAAAACAGATAGTTAAGAGGTTATTTCACTGGACAGAAGCAATTTTCTTAACCATCCTCAAATCATGAAAGTAAATTTTGAACATGTTACAGCATATAGGTAGTTTCACAAAGCTTATTTGTAAATACTCATGACAGCTGTTTCTATTTAATAATATGGGCGGTTTGAATTGGTCAGGTAGGATAGCAAAAGCTAGTTTTTCTATTTGCCCTCCATGTAAGATAGAGATCTATTGAATTCTGATGATCCAAGACTATTCAGCAATCTTAAGCGCACCTCCCGACCCCCAACTTATCAAGTAATAACATGGTTATCTCACAATTTTTTTAAGATGGATCTACAGTGTGTTCTATAATGTATTTGTTCAACAAAAAGTCACTGAGCACCTACACTATGCCTGGCACTGCTCTAGGACCTGGCAAACAGTAGGTGACAAAACACAAAAATCCTGCCATCACAGAGCTTACTACAGAGAGAGACAGATAATATAGAAAACAAGTAAATACACAGGATGAATCTAGTACCCAGAATATATTAAAAAACTCTTATAACTCAATAACAAAAAGACAAACAACCCAATTAAAAAACAGGCGAAGGACCTGAACAGACGTTTATCCAAAGAACGTCTAGAAGTGGACAACAATCACATAAAAAGATGCTCATTAGTCATTAGGGAAATGCAAATCAAAATTACAATTACCACTTAACACCCACTAGGATGATTATAATAATAATTTTAATGATCCAGTATTGGCAAAGATGTGGAAAAATTCGGTTTTCAAACTCTGCCAATTATTTTGATAATGCAAATGAACACGGGCCACAAGCTTCGACTTCTAAAGGAAAGTAGGTTAGGAATAAGGGTAGAGAAGAAAAGAAAAAACAACTCAATAAGAAAATCAAGTCAAATTTAAATAAACATAATTCACAATAAAACCAAAGTTGAAATGTCAAAGATTTTTTTTTCTGAGAAAGAAAAATGCTATAATTTTAAAACTTAGCCAATATACTACACTACTTTCATCATATTTAATTGCTGAGACCTTAGTTCATCCTGTATATAAATATACCAAAATATATTTTTTGAAAAATTTACTTACAAAATTTAGAAAAAGGAGCCAAAGCCATCAACCACTTGACATCACAATATTTTCAGTGCTAGTCATGAGACTATGCATAGATTAATATTTCTGAAAATTTTGGAAGTGATATTCACTTCTAACACAACACAAACACAAATTATTCCAAAACTGCAATGTATTTAAAGCAGTGGTATATGTATTTGAATGTCACTGATTAACAATACTTTTAAATCATGAAAAATGAATAGAACTCAAAACTGCTACTATTTAAGAAAATGTCAATTTGTGCTTCATCTTACCTATAATATAGTTAACATTACTCATAATTTTTGCCCAAAGCCATTAATTTGCTTCAGGAAAAAAAATAACGTGCACTTTCTCCTTATTACTAGGGTCTAATACACGAAGCTTTCATTCCTACAAAAATTTAATTACATGTGTATAGAACATATAAAACTAGTACTTATAACCTAAAACTTCAGAATAAAACTTTCTAATTAGATGCTTAATTCAGTTTTCCATGTACATTTGCAATAATGCTTAATTTTTCATTTTTTAAATTTTTTTATTATTTTTATTTTTTTTTGAGATGGAGTCTTGCTCCTTCGCCCAGGTTGGAGTGAAGTGGCACAATCTCAGCTCACTGCAACCTCCGTCCCCTGGGTTCAAGTGACCGTCCTGCCTCAGCCTCCTGAGTAGCTGGGATTACAGGTGCCCACCACCACGCCCAGCTAATTTTTGTATTCTTAGTAGAGATGGCTTTTGCCATGTTGGCCAGGCTGGTCTTGAACTCCTGACCTCACGTGATTCACCTGCCTCGGCCTCCCAAAGTGTTAGGATTACAGGCATGAGCCCCTGCGCCTGGCCAATTCTTGATTAATTCTATAAATTTCAATGTTCTGTAATTTCTGGGAAATAGTACTAATTATCCCTTCTCAATTAGTCATGTGTTAAATATTACTCACAACATCTTTTGCTTTATTAATTCACTTAACACATTATCTTTTTACCCCATACAGAAGGTTAAATTCAATACAGCTTCTGATATTTTACTCTATCTTAGCTATCACATTTCTACCTTCCTACCCATGCAGTATTAGAAAAGTTTTTAATTCCTCTATGGACTGGTTCCTTTGGCATAAAGAATAGATGTGGGTCAAAGGATTCTGACAGCTCTCACTAGTGCTAAATTTAAATTTAAAAACTAAGCAGTTTCTACGTGGTGCATCAGTCTACATAATAGATTGTCTCCCATCACTGCTCTTTGGAGGGAAATACAAGAAGAAAGTGATGTCACAGAAGCTACAGCACAGCTCTCCACATGCCTGTCTGAGAGGCACCTCTTATTTCCCCAATCCCACTTATTAAGTGATGTGCATATAGTGAACAAATTGCTTTAATAACAAGCAGTTACATTCAACAACAGCAAAGCTGCTAAGTACACATTTTCTAAAGCTCTAAGATCTAATCATTAGCCACACCTATCTTATTAGACATTTCTACCCCTCCGTTGCCAATCCAATCCATCACCCAGTCCTGTCATTCTACCTCAGGAGTAAATCTCTGAAATCCATGCACTTTATTCCTCTCTACCTCACTACTCTGGACCAAATTGTACTCTTTGCTTACCTGAAATAGAACTAGAGAAGTCTTTTTTTACCTATTCCCTGGGTTATCCTTCAATATATCCATTCTCCACAATTAGTCAGAGTTATCTTTTACAAATGTGAATTTAATCCTGTTCCCTTCCTTCCTACCTCCCCCAAAACTACTCCCACTACCAATTTTTAACAAGTCTAGTTGTCCTAACTCTTAGTATCAAAGAGTAACATGGCCTGCTATTCTTCCAGCCTCATCTTACACCTTGTCCCCCTAATTCTCAGTGCTCCCTCCAGCCCTTGTCTTTCAGTTTGTTCTCACCCCAGTTCATCTGTCTGTCTGTCCTTCTTTCTTCAGGCATGAATTTGCTCTATTTGTCATGTAGAGAATGCTCTTTCCCCTCTCTTCCTCTGGTTTAATCTGATACCTCAGGTTCTCATTTTAGGCATCAATTTTTTAAGTAAACATCCCAATTTTCCAAAACTACAATAAATTCTTACAGCATTATGGACCTGTGCTTTGTCAGCACTCATCACACTTGTAAATTTATGTGATTATTTATATATCCTTGAGTAACTCAAGGAGAATGTCCGCCTCCATTAAGAACAGACCCGTATCTATTTTTGCTCACCACTGTATTCACAACATCTGGCATAATGCCAGGCACATACTGTAATCCAGTAAAAAGCTCATAAATGAGTATATGAATGAATGAAGACACCTGCAACTATTTCCACCTTCACCGCATAAGGCACACAAAGAATTCCACTGTTCTTCACAGGCATTTCACAACGCCAAATTACAGACTGCCTTAAAAATTATGCAAATAAAATATACTTTTTTAATTAATTCTAACCAGAACAAAGAAGTCAGCACATGAAATACACCAACAAACATATCAGTTTTATAAAAAAAGACATAAATATTTGCAAGGAACTGCTGGGGAAAAATTAAAACAATGTTGTTTCAGGCCACTGAATGTATAATAAAGCAAACTCACCAAAACTCAAAAAAAAAAAAAGAAAAAAAAGAAAAAAGAAAAACCCACAGCCAAAACTGCTTGCTCAAATGCAGAAATGTTAAAGAAGGAATGGCCGAATAATGGTTCTTGTTATAATTTTAAGAAGAGTGAAATTTCCAGTATTTTTTATGTGGTGAAGACTATATGAACATCAGTTTATATTTAACAAATCTAAAACAGGACTCAATAAATGTGATCAAGTATTATTGTTCTTATTTACCATTTAGGTGAACTTCCAGCTTTGTTTTACTTTTATTTCAAGGGGAAAAAACAACTCTTCACTGGTAACTCCTCTTAAAGGTAACATCTCAAACAATCCAAATTCGACTACTCTAAGAAAGTATCTATAGATACTACACAATGAAGCATCACAATGAGTCGTGTAAAATATTCTTAGGGGATATAAATGTCATTGGAACCCAAATGTGGGAAATTTGTACAAAAGTTTTATTCATTCAACTAATAATTCCCCCCACCCCTAGTGTGCCAGACTATATACCAGATCCTGAGACTACACAGGTAAGTCTCAAAACAGTAACAATTAGTATAAAATTCAAGAGTTCTACACCCACATGGCAGGAGTTTTTGTGTTTTTCTCTTAACTCCATGTCTCTAATTCAACACGTTATTGCACACGACAGGGATCTATGAATAAAAAGGTGGGCCAGAGACAGCCCCTGCCCTAGACAAAGTTCACTGGCTGCCATGGGACATGCAGAAAACAGTATGGGAATTAGAAACTGTGTGCTGTTTGACACATGCAACAGCACAATGGGCGAGTGCTATGGGAACCACAAAAGTATCAGGACAGGTAGGAAGAGTGTACGTCATAAAAAGAAGGGCCTATTTCACTCTTGGGAACTCCCTCAACATCACTAACTTTTTCAGATAATGTCCTCAGACTCACAGCTCATTCGACACTGTTCCTTGTATTATGCCTTCTGTGAAATCTCTCCTACTGTTCTGACAACAAAATCATTTCTTAAATATCAATTATAAAATTTAAGATTTAAAATATTGTCATCTTTTATATTCAACACTTTTAGTTTCATATAATTAGTTTTCCTTAAAGAATAAGGTTGCAGACAAACATGATTAAAAATTGGTTTGAAAATACATTTTTGTGTGTAAGTCACAATTAATTTTCTTTTATGGTAATTTATAAAATGAAATCCTCACTCGGGAATTAGTAATTGTCAGTTTTTGTAGTTCACACTGTGCTTTTTAACTTCCTCTCTCTACTTCAGGAAGGAAATAAATAGCAAAAGCTTTCAAACTAAATGCAATGTATCAGTAACTCTATACTTTCAGCATTTAATTTTAAAGCTTTCCGTGCTTGAGAAAAGGCAATTAATGTATCTTGCTCTATAACCCCTACCTGGACTTTTGCTGACACAATAAAAGTAAATACAGTAATACATAATTACATTCACGAAACTTAGCATTGTCAATTCAGACTAGAGTATAATTTATACCACTTGTACTTTCTACAGAAACAAATAATAAACTTACATTGACTATATATGCTCAAAAAGCTCAAGGAGTAATCAGGAAAGCACATCACAATGAAGAAACCTCAAAAATACAATTCTGTATCTTCCTACGAACATTCAGCAACCTATCAAGTTACCTATGATCCCAGAGATGTTTAATGTATGTTTCTTGAATACTAAAAATGATGATGATGATGATGATGACGATGACCACAGCTAAAATTTACTCAGCATTTAACTTGTACTAGGCACTGCTAAACACTTTGTATTTAAGCCTGACAACAATTCTAAAAGCTAGGTACTATTATGAATCCCTATTTTAAAGACACAGGAAAGGGGGCTGAGAGATGTTAAGAAGTGGCAAGGCTGGGATTAAAACCAAAGTCGTCCGAGGCCAAAGCTCTTAACGACTCAATTGTGGAAAAACATGATATACAGATTATAGTTGAGATTTAGAAACAGCTTTAAGAATTTTGAAATAGAAATATTCAGATATGGCGGGGCACAGTGGCTCACGCCTGTAATCCCAACACTTTGGGAGGCCGAGGTGGGCAGATCACTTGAGGTCAGGAGTTTGAGACCAGCCTGGCCAACATGGCGAAACTGTCTCTACTAAAAACACAATTAGCTGGGTGTGGTGGCATGCATCTGTAGTCCCAGCTACTCGGGAGGCTGAAGTGGGAGAATCGCTTGAACCCAGGAGACGTAGGCTGCAGTGAGCCGAGATTGTGACATTACACTCTAGCCTGGGCAACACAGTGAGACTCCATCGCAAAAAAAAAAGCAAAAGAAGAAAAATAAAAAAGACAAGAAAAGAAATATTCAGATATATTTCAGCTATTTCAATATTGTAATCAGGTATATATTAAAATTGTGGGAAGTATTCCATCTTAAAAGAGCATTTGACTTTAATACCATTGAATTATTAATAGATTTTAAAATTTTTTAAAGGAGATGCTGTAATTAAAACATTTTATATCATGTATCATCTAAGTTAAATAAATATTTTATCCTACTTATGAAAAAAGCAATCTAAAACTTTAAAATTCAATTGTTTTCTCCATAACACAAGTGATTTCTGAAAAAAATCAAAAGCTAAAGCTCTAAAGAAAGAAGAAGAAATTATAACTAAATCATGACAGATTTTGATTAAAAGATTCCAGATTTAGAGCACGAAAACAGTATGTTCTTCAGTATTAGTTTTTGAGATTTTTGAACAATTCATTTGTTGTGGGAATAGACTGAAGTTTGCACAAAGATCCAAACCAAATATGAACTTATAATACTTGTTTGCCTGATGTCATAACTTAAAAAAAAATCCTGCTATAAGCATACCTTGGCAAAAAATACGGTGAGGTGAGTCTCACTGCCAACAATCCAAATAGGGAATTTTGGAGATTTCAAGTAAGAACCAACCTAGAACAAATGTAGCAAAATAAAACAAATAAACAAATTAAAAATTTATACTGCCTCTTATTTGCCCATAAATATCTGAAGCATAAAGTGTCCAATTTGTATTTAACTGAAATAATGTATTGTGCCCGAGCACTTCACCCATAGAGATCAAATGCTGAATGTAAAAATGAGTGTTAGAAGACTGTCAGTACTGAGCTTATATTGTGCTTTGACATTAAAACAACAACAATATAGATTTAACACAGCTGGAGATAACTATTTAGCCCTAAGAGTCATTCTCAGGTTTTGCTAAAGTTCCTAGATAAAATGACCACTTCCTAGAATTTCAGCATGAAACCTCAAACCCTAAAACTATAAACTTGACGATAATAACTTTATAAGGAAAATAATTATAGTTTATCAAATGAGTAGATTTATGAATAATCAAAGGGAAAGAACATCTTTGCTCCCAAATAATCAAGAAAAATTACAATTTAAACCATTTAAGTATCTAAGTGTCCTGTTATTTGACTCTTCATGATAGAAGGTAAGTTCAAAGTTTCACAATATGAACAGTCTCTTTAAAATGTATAAAAAGCCGTATTTGTACTCTGCTCTCAAGGTTACATAATCTGTGAACATTACTATACCAAAAACTTGAGAACACGATTGTGTGTGTGTGACTGAGAAAAAAAAAAGTTTAATACTAAACAAACAGAATAGACTTATGAAACCCAACACGTTCACACCACTCAATTCCACTCTCATATGAAGACAGAAACTTTAACTTAAAAATGACGAATCTTACCAATACAATTTGCTGCATTTTCCTTTGTCTTACAGACTGCCTATAATTGGGGAATTCCAAGTAGCTGTTTGTGGCAGTCAGGCCAAAAATTCTGTCCTAATCAGCCAGCAGCCCCTGCTTCAACCACCACCCTGGCCCTGTGGAATTTATTCTTATCACTAGGAGGGAAGTGGAAAATAGGTACTCTCTTGTATCCATGGACAGAGAAACTAGTATTTTTGTCCTATGATGGGAGGGATGAGTTAGATGTGCTAATGTGGCAATGTTGAGCCAGTAAAGTAGGAAGGATGGTTTGGGAACAGCAGAGAAGAATAAAAGAAAAGGAACAAAGAAAGAGGGAAAGATAAAATCACAGTTCCAGAGTGGACGAGGATTTTAGAGGTGAGCTGTGCAAGTCCTTCAATTTATGCATAAGGAACCAGAGAAATACACAGGATCTGTGCCTGGTCTCATCTCAAGCAACTAAATAGTACAGAGCTAGAATTAGGACTTAAGTTTTCTGACTTCTATCTACTCTGATGGATTTCCATCACATCACATGGTGCCTCGTGTGGTGAAGAGATTAGATATAAACCTTTCTTTCAGAAAAAGTGTGTATTTAAATTAAGTAAAAAAAAAAAAAACAAAGGATAAGATCAAAGAATAAATGAATGCTAAACTCATGAAATGTTTTATAATAGTAAAAATATATTGAATGCATAAATAAGTGTCATCACTTTAAACAACAGTTCGACACTTCCTCAGAAAGTTAAAAATAGAATTACTGTATGACCAGTAATTTCACTCCTGGGTATGTACCAAAGAGAAATAAAAACATGTTCACAAAAAATTTGTACATCAATGTTTACAGCAGCCCTAGTCATAACAGCTAAAGTAGAAACAACCCAACTGATGAACAGATAAAATTGGTTTAACATACAAAAGAATATTATTTGGTCATAAAAAGGAATGAAATACTAACACATGTAAAAAACAGAGATGAACAATGAAAACACCATGCTAAGTGAAAGGAGCCAGAAACGAAAGGCTATATACTACATGATTCCATTGGTATGAAATGTACAAAAGAGGTAAATCCACAGAGGCAGAAACAGAGTAGTGGTTTCCAGGGGCTGAGTGGGAGGAGCATGCGACTGCTAATGGGTTTAGAGCTCCTTTTGTGGGTAAGGAAAACATTTTGGAATTAGATTGGGGTAATGGTTGCATTGCATCGTGAATATATTAAAAAGCCCTGAATTGTATGCTTTAAAATGGTGAATCTCCTGGTATGTGAGTTATAAATCTATCTTTTTTAAAAAAGTAGAGTCAAAAGTAGCCATAGCCACCTTATTCTTTGTTGGGTTTGTACGTGTGTGTTGAAAGGGAGAGTGCAGGAGGGAGAAAGAGATTATTTCATCACCTTAATTGTATTAATGCATGTATAATCAAAATGATATTGCAAAATGTTAATTTCATCTTTAAAGGGAAATCTGCTACACTTATCAAAGCACGGGGAAATGTTCAGACTTACAAAATTAACACAAGCTCAATGACTTCCTTAATGCCATTCCTCCAAGCATCTGATAGAAAGTAAATGTAAAATATACACAGAATTTGAGAAGTTAGAGAGAGATGAACACTGTAGCGTAATATAGTTTTTCAAAAAATGCTGTCTTGACTCACTTTTGAGGCCCTGGCTAGAGGTCAGTCATTCCCTCGCAAAAGATAGCTAATTAAGTTCTTACTCCAGCCACTACCATTATAGGTCTCCCACACTCCAGGGATCACCCTAATCACCCTGGAGTCAGGTACCAGACAGACTACCAGGGATAACCCAAGAGCCCCCCAGAGTTATGCAAATTAGCCAGTCCACAGGGGAGCTCAGGCAATCTAGCTGACCCCATCCTACTTCAGGTACATAAGCTGCTCCTATGGCTCCAGCTTGCTGTACCCCAGTCCCCAGATGCAATCCTGCATGTGGCCCTGCCTGGCTTCCCTCCCTCATTTGCAGTTGGAAGGAACAGAGTTTTGCCTTTCACCTATCCAAGTGTTAGTGTGTTTTGTTGTGCCATTAGCAGAAGCCTTAAATCTCATTTAAAACCATAGTTAACTGCTAAAACACTACAGCAATACGTAAACAGAAGAATATACAGCAGCGATTGACTTCCCACTAAGATCTTGAGGGGAAAAACGTTCTTCTGTTCTACCTAAAAATTAAAGCAAAGTAAAGCCTACATCTAGAAAACCGTACAATTCTGGTGAATATGTCCATTCATTCATTCAACAAATATTTCTGAGCACCTGGCACTTAATATGTACCTAGCAATGTCCCAGTTTCCAGCGTCTATATTCCATTAGGGAAGACAATAGAAAAGCAAACTCAAGATTTCAAAAGATAAGTAAACAAAAAGTGTCATTAATTATTCCTATTAAATATTGTGGAAAAGAATAACTGAGGGAGTGGTCAAGAAAAAAGTCTCTGAGGTACGATCTGCAGTCCAGCCTGAAGGGGACAGTGAGCCATCCATCTCAAGAGCTGGACAACTCCAGGCAGAAAGGACAGCAAGCACTGGAGAGGGCTCGGCATGTCTGGGAAAGTGAGAGGACCAGTGTGGCTGGAGCACAGCAGTAGAGAAAGCAACACAACTGCAAAGACCATCAGGGTCTTAAGGGATACACAGGAAATATTTCCAAATATAAAATCTCCACCCCCTAGCCTCATACAAGACGCAGGCATGCATGCACATCCCACCTGCCCCACCCCCGCCTCCATGCTTAACTTTCTTTAGGATCTACGAATGTGTGTGTATATGTGATAGGGGGAAGAGGACACACTTTGATTCTCTAGTTGCCAGGCTGTTTCAGAATAGCTTTAGTTTATACAATTAAAGTCACCGAAGATAAAAGTCACTGAAAATACTGTTTAACCATATGATCACTACTAAAGGAGTAAGGGCAGGACAAATCCAATTTGATTATCATATGCATATCACCCAGTGTTCAAGTGAAACATGAAAAAGGAACGCTGTCTGACAAAAAAGAAAGAGGATCAACCATGATTATTGTTATTACATATAATTATCACCATCTGAACCCCTGCTATGGAACCCTGTTCTAAAATAGAAAAGGAAGGTCAGCTGCCTTAGGCTCATGCCTGTAATCCCAGCACTTAGGGATGGAAGCCAAGGTAGGAGAATAACTTGAGGTCAAGAGTTTGAGACCAGCCTGGGCAACATAGCAAGACCCTGTCTCTATTTAAAAATTTTTTTTTAATGAAAAAGAAAACTAGATCTACTTCTTTCTCCCAAATCATGACATCTTACGAAGTGCAAGTCAATAATGGTTTAAATTCCATTTAAAACTATTTACAATACCCATTTCAGGTTGTTTCACATTGCGTAGGAGGAGAATGAAATAAACAGCAGTAAATGAGAGTTCCATGGCAGTTCCTAACCCTAGTGCATGTGTCAAAGAGTTTAATGTTGTAAAATGCTTGAAATTTTTTTCAGTGTGAAATCATTTTTCAGATGGAATAGATAAAAGTCAGAATTTCAGGCATCTGGCAATTCTTTCTCTTTGCCTAATAAAGTATTACCAGTTGTTTTAGTGAAGCATATTCTTCGTTAGGTAATAAAGAAACAGTGCTTTCTTCATCCTCATTTTGCCAAAAATAAATTCATATTCAATAATAGATGTCTGTGGCTTTTTTGAATTATTTTGTACTGGGTTCTGCCCCTCCTCCTACAAAAAATAACAACAGACCTAGCATAGGAAACTCAGCATAATCAGCCGGCTTAACCACACTTAATAACCCTGCTGGTTTAGGGTGGGCGATAGGAAGGAAGAAGAGAGCGGTACTGAACAATAGTGCTGTGCTCAAATGTGCTGTCAGAGGAACAAAACAGTATCCACAATAGTGGACATCTAAACAAAAAACATTCAAAGTACCTTAAAAATCAATTTACCTTACAGTATCTTAAAGCTTCCATTAGTGTTAAAAATCCTACAGCTGCTTGTTCATGTATACCAAGAAGTTCTGCAAAAAACAACAACAACAACAAAAAACGAAAACTTAGCATTGTAGTAGTGTGTATAAATTTGAAACGTACTTATATGTATATATATTTATACTACACCAAAACTTTTAACTTTTACCCAAAACTATACTTTAAAACTTAGCATGTATTTATTAGGAGATAATGTCAACTAATCATTACAGTACTGCTCATTATAAAATACCATTAGATCAGGTTTGTGGTGGGTAAATGTGATGCTTTAGATGTATATTAAATGTATTTATAAAACTTGATATTCATTGTTAACTTTTTAAATGAGAGAATTTACTCCCTGAAATCCATGCCATTGTTGACAAAAATACAAGAAGAAAAAGAGACTCAATACCTATGTAAAAGGGCTAACTTGAATTGACTTTGATTTTGAAAAACAAATGGATATGCTAATCACTGGTAAAATTTATCATTAGGTAGCAGTGACTCCACTTGCCTAATACTTAAAACATGGACATTTAATGCCATCCCTCTTTCCTATAAACACAGGCTGTGTGCTTCAGACTGGGAAAATAAAGATGAATAGAAAATGATCTCCGCCTTAGAAAGGATACGACTTTACCAAAGACGACAGATGAAAAAAACATATGTGGTCTCTCTGTACACACACACACGGAGTGGTATGAGAGTATCTGCCTACAGTGTTAGGGAAGGCTTATAAAATTAATAACAGGGAGTTGAATCTTGAAGCTTATTACAGTTCTCCAGGCCAAAAAGAGGATGACAAGAAAATTCAAAGCAGAAGAAACAACAAACAGGTATGAAAAATCGATGCATTTAAGGAATGAAGAATTTGGCAAAGTTTCCTTAAATGTTTCTGGCCTGGGGGGACATGATAAATAGTGATTAACACAAAGAATTAAGAAGTAAGTTCTGGACTCGTGTGAAGAGGTAACATGAGTTTGGTTTTAGCTAAGCTGGGATTGAGGTACCTTTACGTGCTCTAGCTAGAGAGGGATAAATAGCCGGAAGCAAGGCTCAGGAATACAGGAGAGAAACGTCAGGGCTGGAGATAAAGATTTGGGAATCATCAGCATAGAGATGAGAGTTAAAGTTATGGATGTGGGTAAGTCAGAACAGACACAACGCAGGGAATAAAAATGTGATGATAATAAAGTCTTTTCATAAACGATACCCTTCAGCTAACATACATTAATATAATAATATATTTGGGTCCATAATATATCTAAAAAGCATTTCTTTCTGGGTAAAAATTATGTTCACTGTAAACATAATGCATATATAATTTTGCATCCTTTTTACCATCTGGTCATGTTCTGTCCATTTTTTCCATTAGGATATATTTTCTTAACAATGAATGTAGTAAGAATATTAACTCTTTCATTTTTGTGGCCAACATTTTACTATGTAACCTTAATTACAACATCTAGATGGTGTAAGGCAAGAGCTGACAGTTTAACTTTCTGGATTGGTAAATCCAAAATTAATAGAAGGTGCATATACATACAGTTTATACTTTGTCACTAGCTTCTTACAGGCACAGATCAGGTAGAGCAATGGTTCTTCAACTGTGGTTTAGGATTCCTCAGGGACCACAAGACCCTCTTAGAGACTACGTGAGATCAACATGATTTTCATAATATGATGTTAATTACCTGTTTACACTTACTCTCTCATAAGAACAGAGTTTTACAGAGGTTGATCTGTTATATTGTATCAGACTAAATTTATAAGCATATATGAAGATCCGGCTGTCTACTAATAAGCCAAGCATTAAAGGGATTTGCAAAAATTTAAAACAACATCACTCTGCTTAATTTTTGTTAAGTTTATCAAAAATGTTATTTATGTTAATATTAATGAGTATATTTTGTTTTTTTCTAAATTATGTTTTATTTCTACAAATTTAGGACGTAAATGTGAAATTTCTTTAAACACATATACTACATAATGATCAAGCCAGAGTATGAAGAGTGTCCATTGCTCAAGTACAGTGCAATTTTCTTAAGCATAGTGATCTTACTCTGCTATCAAATACTGAATTTACTCCATCTCACAGTATGTTTGTACTCTAACCCACTCCCCTCATGCTTCCCCCACCGCCTGCCACTGACCCTTCCCAGTCTCTGTTATCTATCATTCCACTCTCTACCTCCATGTGATCAAATTTGTTTAGATCTCACATATAAGTAAGAGCGTGTGATTTTGTCTTTTTGTTCCTGGCTTATTTCACTTAAGATTATGACCTCCAGTTCTATTCACGTATACTGCAAATAACAGGATTTCATTCTTTGTTATTGTTTATAGAATTCCAGTTTCTTTATCCATTGACCTGTTGATGGACACTTAACGTTGATTCCCTATCTTTGCTATTGTGAATGGTGCTGCAATTAGCATGCACATGCAGGTATCCCTTTGATATACTGATTTCATTGTCTTTGGGTAGATACTGAGTAGTGGGATTGCTGGATCTGGTAATCCTATTTTTAGTTTTTTGAGAAATCTCCATACTGTTTTCCATAGTGGCTGTACAAGTTTATATTCCCACCAATAGCATATAGGAGTTCTCTTTTCTCTATCTTCGCCACACTTTTGTTGTTTTTTTAACAGCCATTCTGACTGGGGTAAGATGACATCTCATTGTGGTTTTGATTTGTAGTTCTCTCATGATCAGTGATGTTGAACATTTTTTCATATACCTGTTATTTTAAAGTGAATTAATACGTATTTAAAAATTTCTCAATCTTTAACATGAAAAACACTGATTATTTGCTTTGGGATCATCCGTAAGAGTGTAAAGGGCATGAGATTAAAAGGTTTTAGAATCTTCAGGTTAAAGCAAAACAAGGGAGAGGAGAAGAACAGCCCAAATAGGTATAAATGGATACTTCATATCTTCGCAAACTTTTCTCTCCCTTTCCTTCTTAAATGTAAGCAACACTAAATGTTTTCATGTAAAAAGAATACATACATTGGGAAACAGTTTCACAATTTAATTTCTAAAATCAGTTACCACCACCTAGTGTTACAATTAGATACTACATCATCTATTTCCCTGGACTTTTAAACAAATGTCTAATAATAATATCATGTTACTAAATACAGCAAACTAGTTGTTCATAATTCTTGGGTAATGAACTATTTAGATTTGATCAGTAAACACATGCTTAGACGTCTAGTCTGGATGGTAATATTTTAAAAATGTATTATGCCTGTTTTCTTAAACAGAATATATACTTAACATTTTTACCTTCTTACGATAGTTTCAAGAACATCACACTAGGAAAATTTACTTTTATGCCAAGTTGTAATACAGTGAGGATTTAATATTCTCACATGTTACGATTTATAGAATTTATTTGTATGAGACTTTCTCAATAAGCCTTGAAAGTGTCTATTTTCAAGTATCCCTAATCTGAAAATCTGAAATCCAAAATGCTCCAAGATCTGAAGCATTCTGAGAGCCAACATGACTCTCAAAGGAAATGTTCATTACAGCATTTTGGATTTCAGATTTTCAGATTAGGGATGCTAAACTGGTGAGGAAAAATGCAAATATTTCCAAATCTGAAAAAAATCAGAAATCTTAAATGCTTCTGGTCCCAAGCATGTACTCTACATTTGCAAAAAATTCAAATTACTTTGTGATTATATTCTTGTTTTCTTTGCCAGAATTAATTTACTATCTTTTATTATCAGAGACGGTGTTTTGCCATCTTGCCCAGGTTGGTTTCAAACTCCTGGCCTTAAGTGATCCTCCTGCTTTGGCCTCCCAAACTGCTGAGATTAAAGGCACAAGCCAATACGCCCAGCCTAACTGATTATCTTATAAAAGCGAATGAAACAAACCATCAAAACTCATTCAGTTTCTGACTGCATTTTTAGGAGTTCCACATATTAAGTGGAATATAACCAGACAAGGACCAGAGAAACATGACTATTTTTTGGCCTAACTATAATATCCGTTTCTGTTTATTTTTTAATTGACAAATTAAAGTTGTATATATTTACGGTGTACAACATGTTTTGAAATATGTATACACTGTAGAATGGCTAAAGTGAGCTAATTAACATATGCATTATTCTGTGTATGAGTCCATCATCTTTCAATTAGCTAAGCATTTGACTGGCTGTAATACTGATTTCTTTTTATAAAAACAAAACAAAAACCCACAAAAAACCAAGAAACTTCTGGGTTTCTGAATTACAAGAGTTGACTCTTCTATCCCTATGCCATAAAGAAAATTATAAAATAAAAATAATCATCAAATAAGCATACAAAAATAAATAAACAAAATGGACAAAAATAATGTACAAATACTGAAGAATTCCTTTAAGATAAAAAGAGACCATGACAAAATTAATCTACAGAAAATCAAAATCAAAGAAAACTTTGGCTCAACACACATGGAATAGTACGAAACGAAGATGGATGGCAGGGAGAGAGGAGACAGACCACAAAAGGATCTGAGAACCTTAGAAGGAGTTTGGATTTTATTTTAAGTGCATAGGGAAGCCAGCCATCGAATGGTTTTAAGGGAGAGAGAAACATGATCTCACTGAGTTTGAAAAACATCACACTAGCCACTGTGAAAGAGTGGGCAAGAATGCATTTAATTTGATTAGTTCTACTGCAGCTTATTTCTGTTCTATTGGAGAAGCAAAAGATGGTTTCAAAAGCTGGGGTAGAATGAAGTATATGGATTCAGGACCATATAATCTATATAAAACACTCAATATTTTTTACTAAAGAATGTACAAAACAATCTAGTTGGGAGGATAATATGTAAAGATATAATTTCCTCAAAATAACCTACAAATATAATGTAATCAATTCAAATCTTCAAAGATTTCTTAAAACTGGAACTTGAAGAGCTGGGAGGAAAGTTCAACTGGAATAGATAATGTAGAAAAGACTATGACAATTTTGTAAAAGTATAACATCAGGAAACATGCTAATGAATATCAAAGTATATTATAAAACTATGTAATTGTGAAGTTTTGCATAAGAAGTCACAAATAGATCAGTGGAATAGAATAAAAACATGTAAATATGGAAAAATGCATTCAACAAAAAACGTATTTCCTATCTGTGGAGAACTGACTGGAATTAGGACATTAGATAATTCCTCGAGAAAAAGTCAAAAGGCAGATCCCAAACTCATACCATTCATAAATACATAATCCAGATAGACTAAAGAGCCAAACATTAAAAAACAAAAAGCCCACAAAAGCATTTTTGGAAAATACTAGAGAATATTATCTTGGGGTGGAGCCAGGCATGATGGTGCACGTCTGTAGTCTCAGCTACTTGAGAGACTGAGGCAAGAGGACCACTGGAGCCCATTTCGAGGCTGCAGTGAGCTATGACTGCACCACTGCACTATGGCCTGGGTGACAGAGCGAGACCCCGTCTCTAAAAAATGAAAATAAAAAATCTGGGGGTGGGAGACACATAAAATTGATATAACGGGAGTAAAAAAAAAAAAAAAAGCCCAAATAGAAGCCATCTAAAAAAAAGACCAAATGATTTAACCTCATAAATATGAAAGCCAGCCAGGCGCGGTAGCTCACGCCTATAATCTCAGCACTTTGGAAGGCCGAGGTTGACGGATCACCTGAGGTCGGGAGTTCGAGACCAGCCTGGCTAACATGGTAAAATCCCGTCTCTACTAAAGATACAAAATTAGCTGGGCATGGTGGCGTATACCTATAATCCCAGCTACTCGGGAGGCTGAGGCAGGAGAATTGCTTGAACCCGGGTTAGGCAGAGGTTGCAGTGAGCCAGGATCATGCCACTGCACTCCAGCCTGGGTGACAGAGTGAGACTCCGTCTCAATAAATAAATAAATAAATAAATAAATAAATAAAAGCCTTGGATATAAGAAAATATATCATTAACAAAGTTAACAAGAAAGAGAAGGCTGGGTGACAATATTTGCAACAAAGGTCAAACAGAGAAAGAACTAAGAGAATTTATAAAGAGCTCCTAGAAACTGAACAAAAGAAAATAACTCCTCCTCCCCAAAAGCCAAAAAGATGGGAAGAGGTAATTCACAGAAGAAGAATACTCAAAACTTACAAACACATGAAGAGATGATCAAGCTCAGGCTCAATGAGCACCAGAGAAATGTGAATTAAAACAGGCTATCACTTGTCAACAAACTGACAAAATGTTAAAGATGGACAATTCTAAGTGTCAGGCAGGATGCAGAAAAATATGAACTCTCCTACACACTTGAAAGAATAAGTTTATACTTTTACCAGTTGATAAAGCAAATTTTAGAAGGACATTTGGCATTATCTATCAAAATTTAACAGATGTTCCTCAAGAAGTTAAACCTTATGAGTTACTGTATGACCCAAGATTTCAACTCCTTGGTCTATGGCAAAGAAACACTAAAATATACATCTCATAAAAACTTGTACATGTTCCTCAAAGCATTAATCATAATGGCCAAGTGGAAACACTCCACATGTTGGCGAACAAATGAATGTGGTACATTTGTGCAACGGTATGTTATTCATCAATAAAGAGGAGTGAAGTACTGGTACATGCTAAAACATGGTCACCTTGAAAATATTATACTAAGTGAAATCAATCAGTCACCAAAGACCAGATAGCGTATGATTCTATTTCTATGAAACACCTCGAACAGGCAAATCTATAGAGCAGAAAGTAGATGAGCGGATGCCAGGGCTGGCGTGGAAGGAAGTATAAGGAGGACAGGCTTTCTTTTTAAGATGGTAAAATTTTTTAAAATTGATTGTGGTGATGGCTAAACAACTCTGAGAAAATATTTAAAATACTGAATTGTCCATTTTAAATGGGTGACATGCATACGTATCTCAATAAAGCTATAAGTAAAAAAAAAAAAAAATTAAAAGATGCCTAAAATTTTAATACACTTTCTACTTTTAGAAATCTAACCTGTAGGTATACTTAAATATGTAAGGAAAGACGTATATACAAAACATGTTTACTACAGCAGTTTCTTATAGCTAAAAATGGAAACAATCTAACTGTTTACCATAAGGAAACTCAAGGCAAAAAACAGACTAGGAAAAAAATACATTTACTAACATGAGATACACATTCATTCAGCATTTACTGGACTTATTTCCTGCTCTGACAACATAGTAGGAGGCAGGCAATATAGAAAGAAAAATTACAATTAAATAGTTACTCGTTGAAAATCCTTAGGCAAGCTGCTTTACCTCTCTAGGCTTCAGTTTCCTTCTTCGTAACATATGGAGTAATACTTTCCTTGAAGGGTTGTTGTAAAGATTAAGATCCTATTTCCAAAATGCCTACACTGGCCCACAGAAAAAATTCAGTTTCCCTCAAAAGCCTAGGCACCTCGTTTACAGAAGCAAGAACATGTACACAAAGAACTATGATGCGAGGTGTAACAGAATGAAGCCGACTGAGGTAAAGCACCATAGATGATCAGAGGGAGGAGAAAACTTTTCCTGCTGTCGGGGTTAAGTGGAGAGACATTAAATGGGAGTTAACATTTTAATGGGGCCAGATGGAATGAGCAGGATGACATTTTGGGGAAAGTACCATTGTTTTTAACGACCGGGAGGCAGAGCCGTCTGAATAGAACAGTGGTTCTTAACCCTGACTACACAGTATCACTTGCTTAAAAATATATGAATGCCCAGATTCCAGCTGACAACAATTCCATTACAACCTCTAGGTGGTGTGGCCTTGGCATATGATTTTAAATTCCTCCTAGTTAATCGTGATGTGCAGCCAAGTTTGAGAACCAGTGGATTAAGGCACTGGATTTGTGAAGGAGACTAGTAAAAGATTATAAACATAGGGTTAAGTACGAACACAGAGGCTCTTGAATGCTAAGAAGCTGAAACTTTAGTTGGCAAGCATTAGCAAGAGAGTCATTGAAGGCACTGAGCAGAGAAATAACCTAACAGGACGTGTAAAATAAAATCATTAACTTGTCAGTTTGCAGAATATACTGGAGTGGAATGACAGACAGAAAGCTATAGCATGATAGTCTAGACAGGTGAGAGTAATGAGACTACAACAGACTTGGCAAAGGAAGAAAAAAGAGAGCAGCTAGCATTTCTGTGCTTGTGCTAGGCAGCATATATGAATATGTGTATTTTTAACCTCAATGCACAGGTAAGAAAACCGAGGCTCAGATAATTTAGCAGTTTGCCCACCGTCAAACAGCAGAGGCATAAACTAACTGGTGCCATCGCCACACCCGAGGCCTCTGCTTGTTCCACCATGGCACAGTGTCCTGCGGTACCACTTGGCCTCTGTGAGACAAAGTTCGAGAATGGAGAATCTCGAAGACTCAGCAACTCATTAGATACATGACAGCAAGGTACAAATAACTAGCAGGTTTTCAAATAAAGCTTGTTGAATAAATTAACATCAGAAAACATTATGGCAAGCTGCATAACCAATCTTTGCCCTCAAGTGTTTCAATTTTCTATAAAGGGCAGTTACAACTACTGATGATTTTAAATTTCTCCCACTTAATTGTGATGTGCACACAAGTTTGAGAACCAGTTGTTGGTAAGAGTGCTCATTATGCAGCAGTGGCAAACATGTATTGAACAGTGCTCAAGGACTTGATGAATATCTCTTTTTTGCCATTTTCTCACCTCATTCTAACTATCCTGTGATAATCATTCCCGTTGGAGGATGAGAAAGAGGCACTGAGTGAAGCATCTTAATTCCACAGTTTAATAAATGGTGCAACTGAGATTCCAACCACAGTAGTCTAATTCCACAAAGCTAACATACTTAATGATACACTGCCTCTTACACTACGTGTTAGTCTTGAGTGCTATAACACATATGTAAGATGGCACGGGAGTTCATCTTCTTTAAATTCCACAGTACACCTGAGAGGCAGATATCTGCCCCATTCATAGAGAAGAAGCTGTGATTGAGATTTTAATCCAAAGATTTCTGTCCGCGGTACAGAGTTAGTAAATGAGCCATGCAGTGTGCCACCTTCAGGGAGAATGAGGGGTAGGAAAAAGGCTACGATTTTCGCAGGTAGTGAGGTCTTTGCTTTAGAAGAACAAATGACACAGATTTCAGATCATAGAGAGTAAATATTTTAGCGATGCGGGCAAGGAAATTCTGCTGGTGAAAGGATGGAGAGAAAGAGGTTTGTTGCCTGGTCGTTACACATCACGATTTTTGTTTTAGGCAGTAGAAGCCACCTAAATTTTGTGTAGACCAGGGAAGAGAATCACATTTAATAGCAGAGACCGTAAATGGAATCAACAGTAACTCTGGAAAGATATATAGTTCTTCTAAAACAGGAAAAAAGAATATGCTGAAAAAAGACAACTTGAGATTCTAAAGTCAGCTGAGAGTGAGTGGGCAGAGGTAAAGTTAGAGACAGATAAAGAGGAGAAGGGATTTGAATTCACTGCCTCAAGCAGTGGTAGATAAAGGAGTTATGAGGAGTAGAAAAAAGGGTTACAATGTGCAGTCAGCAGTAAGAGTTTAAATGAGTTTAAGTAGGATTAATTTAGAGTACGCCCAACCAATGAAACTTGTTATGAGGTTTCTTTTCTAGCAATAATCAGCCTGGCAGTGGGAGGGAAAATGTGTACTATGTGTTATCCAGGAAAAACCAAGAAGGTTCAGTGAAATATAAATGGGGTATTTTTCTCATTTTTAAGTTTGATGACTGAACATTCGCTTCAAACAAACATTCCAAAATGCAAGAAATATACCCAATTTTCTTTTCCAAGTTAGCTATTTCAAAGTTATTGCTTAGTTTTGGCTTTTAAACTATACAGAAAAAAGGTCCACAGCAAGATGACAGCCTTGAAAAGCACTATTTCAAGGAACAAAAACGACATATGTGTACATCTCAAGAACCGAAACTGATAATTGACTAATATATTCTGTAAAGGAAGTAACGACTTCATGGCAAGAGCTGCCTAAGGAGCCTCCTTTTCTTTTTTTTTTTTTTTGAGACGGAGTCTCGCTCTATTGCTCAGGCTGGAGTGCAGTGGCATGATCTCAGCTCACTGCAACCTCCGCCTCCCGGGTTCAAGCAATTCTCCTGCCTCAGCTTCCTGAGTAGCTGGGACTACAGGCATGCATCACCACATCTGGTTAATTTTTGTATTTCTAGTAGAGACGGGGTTTCACTGTGTTGGCCAGGCTGGTCTCGAACTCCTTACCTCAGGTGATCCATCCGCCTCGGCCTCCCAAAGTGCTGGGACTACAGGCATGAGCCACCGTGCCCGGACATGGAGCCTCCTATTCTTGAAACCTCATTCTGACTGTTAGGCCTGCCAATGAAAGTTATCTCATCTCAGTCTACGAGAGGTTGGGTGAGGAAGATCCTAGGGAGGCAGAAGAGTATTCTGGTTTGGGGACTAGGATAAGCTATCGAGAATCCGGAGAACGCGTAGAAGGATGAACCACACTGATGAGTACCAAGTGTGAGAGAGAGTGATGCGCTAAAGACAGTGTGGGAAGGGTCAGGCCAGAGCACACAGTAAGAAGTATCAAGGACAGAGGGCCAAGTGAGATGAGGCACCTCAACCCAAGTTCAGCAAGAACCTATTGCTTCCCTAATCATATGAGATAAGATACCTGGGGGTCCAGAAACAACTGGAAGAAGAAGAAAGACGGGAGTGTACAGAAGCCATCACAGGTGACAGAGAAACAGAGAGACCAAAAAACCCTGTATATTACCCAAGAGACACTGAAATGAGATTTTTTTTTTCATTGACAGGATTAAATGCTTTCAGCTATGAATCAGATTAAGGGTTGAAGAATAGGATGAGCTCAATTAAAGAGAGCTGAGCAAGATAATTTGTAGTTTTTTGTTCACGAATTTCACTGTTTAAACTCTGACCTTTACTAGAAATCAGCAAAACTTGGCTCTCATTCTAACCTCACCACTAAGTAAATAATTTTGCATATGAATTAAATAAGAAGTGAACTTAGTTCTTAAATTTTTTAAACAGTAAAACGGGTTGTACTGTGGTGCTTTTTAATTCTGAAGTTTTAATTTTACTGATTTTTTCCTTAATATTATACCCTTTCATGTTTCTGTTAATTAACTACACATTTCTGAATTTGAGAAAAATTCAAATGGAAGATCATGAATCACTTCAATGGGAGCAAAAAGTGGTAACTATTATTTTCTCAATTATATTTGCTCTGTTTGACTGTGAGCTCTGGGAACCCTGGAGCTTCGTGTCCTATACTACATACTTCAGAGAGGCACACTGTGGTTACTTAATGTAAGTTAAATGAACAAATAAATGAATTCAGACTGACCCAGTAATAAAGTGAAGGGAATTTTATTCAGTTATGTATCAGCTCTCCTTAACGGAATGGATTGGCCAAAATGGGATCCATTTCAATGTGCCTGACAACATATGAAGCCACAGGAAAGAAATAATTGAGACCAGAAACGGAAGTGGTAGTGGAAGAGTTGGTAATTTAAAAGTCTCAGTATTAAATTTGCTCAGTGTTTTAAAGTACGCACATTAAAAGTAATATAGGCAAAAACCCAAAGTAAGTATTTCACACCACCAGGCTTTGTAATGCTCCATTTTAAGCAAAGAGTGCAGTAATATCTCTGAATAAATATGCACTGTGTTTATACATATTAAGAGTCATAAATCCCAGTTTTATACCACAGAAAATGAAAGGCCTGAGAAGTAACTTGATTAAAGTCATACATTTGGGATTTGAACCCAAGATCGCCTGGCTCCAAGATTAATGGTCTTAACATTATGGTGCCTTGAAAACTGTAAAGGATTCTTCTATTAGAAAACACTTAACCTCTAGGTAATGTAGAGCCATTAAATAGACGAATAATAATCAGCTGTATTCCAATGAAATATTATTCATCAAAGAGAGCAACATAACAAGGAATATACTTACTCATTCCTGAGCACTCTCTATCACCATCCCATACATTAGAAACAGCATGTCCCGTCAGCAGGAGATTAATTAAACTTTGGCTATTAATAAATATTAAAAAGCAATTAAATATGAATATAGTTGCCAAATCAAATAATTCCTACAGCAAAGTATAAAGTAATGACTTTTCACATTAAATTATGTAAGAATTTACAAAGTTAGAGAAAACCTTACATTTTCCATTTTATATATTCGGCCTTGCTAAATGTATCACCAAATATATCAGCACAGTGGTATTTATTGTTCTACATATTCACATACATTTAACAACTTTATCTAAGATATATTTAAATGGATAAAAAATGACAGACTAATAAGTTACTTAATATTTACAATCTTTAAAAATGAATATATAATTATTAATATTTTGTCTTTGATGAAAGATACATGAACTTTCATCTTTCAGGCAGAAAGGTCTAAAAAGAAGGACTCACGTATTAGAGTAGGTTAACTATCACTGTTTCATTGAGTTTTGGTAAAAATAGCCATAAAAAGCTTGAGGAGGGTGGTCCGAGAGGAAAATGGGGAATGTTTTTCTCCCAAGCAGAGAAGCACTTACAAAGATATACTTATTTCTAAGTCAAAATGAATAAATTTTCTCATTTAAAAAAATCACAAATGGATTTGTTAAAATACCTCCCCACTGTTATCTTAAAACAAAACATTTGCCCCAATAAATGCATACATAAAATGAAATTAACATTTCATACATCAAGCAAACAACGCATAATACAAAGAAGTGCTCAAATCCATACATGTTGTACTGTCAACACTACTGACAAACAAAATTACTTGACTCAGTCATGTTTTATCTGAAGTCAAGTTTCTAAAAACTGGAGTTCACATGAGGAGACAAGAGATTTTAGTTAATTACCTGCCATGTCCATATACAGGATCTATCAAGGGTTCACTTGCATCTTCAATTTCGTTTTTTATGTTTTCAATGCCCTAAAGAAACAGAATTCATTGACTTATTTTAAAAAACTAAAATGAAAATTATGACTGTTTAAAAACTGACTAGTTTACACTATAAACTAATACAATTATTTAAGTAACTTTTCTACCACAAGTAACTCAGATTTGAAATGGGGGTGCATTTGAGATAACTTTAAAAAATAGTTCCTCAAATATCTTTTATTTTCTTTCATGGGCTCTATATAAACAACACTCATGGGTGAAATATGTACTGTTGGTTAAAAGGGCAAGGAGAGAGAATTAACTTTTAATAGGAGAAAGGAGAAATTATTTAATAGTTAAATGAATTATTTAAAAGTTAAATGAATATGAGCCTGTTAAGGCAACTGATTTTTTTTAGATCATGTAAAAACTTATTGCAGTAAATACATACACACACGAATATCGATAGAGATATAACATTAAATAATTTGCGTTTTAATTATTTAACTGGTACATAAAATGGAAGGTCTACTTCTGATTGTACTTTCTCACAAATGTGGGTCATTCAAATGTATACTGACAAAATGCAAATTAGGAGGGCAGGAAGTGCCTTCTTTTCTTAAAAACCAATTTCCTGATACTTTTTAAACCTTCAGAAGGGCACTCAACTCCCAAAAGTTCTAGATACTGGATAAGTACAAGAAGACCTACTTATTGTAACCTCATCAATTCCAGAAGGACAAAGATAAACTGCTATTCATTGTTCTATTCACTTAACTTTAGCCATTGTTTCTATCATATTAGAGGTCATTTCTGAGAATTAAATAGATGATTAATTAACAACCAAGATTTTTAAAGAATGACTAAATCCCGCAGGGGGAAACAAAGAAGTATGAGCTCTTGCATATGCCATCCTCCTAAACAATACAAATCAGGCTATGACAATGTCAAGATGAATACTATCAACAAGTGACACAATCACTACTGAGGAAGGGGATACCATTTTAAAGACCAGGTCAAGGAAGGACAACTTGCATGATAATTTATTGGCTGTAAAGAAGAAGAAACAGAGGAGGTATCAAACGTTTTGAGCATAAGAAAGTTGGAGAATACTGAACAGTCAAGAAGAGCTTATAAGAAACCAGTCATCTTAGATACCACCATCACAGCTACTCCGAACATCTACACAACTAAGCACTTTGGGTTCTCTTATTTATTTACATTTAATATTCCAAATAGGTATTTATTTACATTTCTAAATATACTCCTTTTGTTTTCCATTCCATGACCTGTCCTAGTTTAGGCTGCTCTTATTTCAATACCCAATTTTCTAGTTTTCCTGACTCTAGTCTTATATTACAAACACCAACTCCATCCATCACAACTCCTATCCCAATTTAAGATATCTTTTATCAACAAAAAGATCTTGTCACTCCCTTGTTCAAACTTTTTACTGTGTTCCAATTCTGAGCAGATGAAACCTACTCTTTGTACAGTGTACATAGAAAGGTCTTCATATTCTAAGTCTTTTCTTACATATGTGCCCAGTCTCATCTTCCACAGTTGCCTCTCTGGTGTCTTATGCTACAGTAAGGCTCAACTACTTAGAGCTCCCCAAACCTGCATTATACCCTCAATCCCTTACACTTTTATACTTGCAGTGCCCACTGCTGGAAAAAATTTCCTCCAGCTTTCCCATATAGAAGACTTGCCCTCATGCATCAAGGTCCTATCTCTGTCAGATGGTCCCTACTAGAAACAGTATGCCCTTGATTCCATCTAATAGGTTCAGACAGAAGACCAAACGCCAAAACACACTGCCATAATGGAATTATTAATGTGCCATTTTTTTACAATGCTAAATAGATACCATTAAAAATGCATCCCATATTATTAATACAGACATAGTCCCTAGCATAGAGTCAATCAACGCTCAAAAAACATTTGTCAAATAAAAGAAGTTTGATTTCTGACATGATAGATCTAATAGCATAGTCAACTGAGACTAACACGTTACTAGAGCTATGAGACTGGCATTTGGGGAAAAAGAGTAGGACTAGAAGGGGACATATTGGAACTATTAAATAGCTATATAAAGGTAACCTGAGCAAATGAAATATCCATAAAAGGCATACTGGATCCAGGGAAGAAAATTTCTGGACTATAAAAATTTAGAGGAGGAGAGAAAAGAGCAGGAGGTAACAGATAAAGAAGGAAACAAAGCTATCAAAGAAAACAAAACAAAATAAGAATCGTGAGACATTATAGAAAGAAAACTCACACAGTGATTTTTCAAAAAAAAAAAATCAAGAAATGGAATCAAGGTCAAAAACAGCTTCCAGAAGGGGTTAAGGGGTCAAGTGCTACACGGAAGGATCAAAGGAAACACAATTTGGAAGAAAGGACAGCATTTCACAACCAGAACATTATTGATAATCTCTGTAGTCCAAAAGAGCAGAGGTGAAACTGCTTAAGCAACGAGTGAGTGCTGAGGAAACAGAAATTAACTCATTTTCAACGTAAAAGATTTTTATTCTAAGAATTTAAAAACACGATCAGGAATAAAATTACTCATCACTGCAGGTAAAACAGCACTGAACAACATTAATCAAAGGCAGAAAAATCATCTTCTTGAACACACCTTTGTCAGTAATACAGAATACAGAAAAAGCAATACTCCAAATTTATTTCCCCATATTGAATACTGGTCCAAGACAGCATCTTTTAATTCTGGTAAACTTCTGAACGATCTTTTTCTGGGGGGAAAAAAAGAATTAAGTATTGGTATCATGATGAGATTAACTACATTCATAAAAGGGAAAATTTTTAAATTTTCTTATACATTAAAACATATACATACAAACAGGAAAGTTTTGGGACATTTCTAAATTTTTCAGTACAAATTTAGCCACTAAAACCAAAAGCTATTTCTGACAACTATCACTATATATGATATTTATCATTAAGAAAGAACACCTACTTGGCAGGGAACCTCCATCTCTTAGGTGAACTGTCTGGCATCAGTAAATTCTTCAATAATATACAGTTATTTAAAGAATAGAGTGGACTTCTTGTAAGAGGGGGTAAACACAAAGAAAACTTCACTTTTTAAATCCTAGAAATTACTTAACAAATATCTTAATGCCAAAGATAACTTACACATTTGCGGCTTCTTTTAAAAGAAATTAATGTTACATTTTAAACCAAATGCCACCCATAATTCTATCAACAGCCATCTTTACCTTTTACTTTGTAATAAAAAGTTTAAATGCTCTAACAAAAATATCGGCATTCTTAATAAAAGGTATAGAAAACAGATACTGGCAAATAAATAATTCTAATATTTATCCTACTAGAAATCTTCATATTTGTTTAGGACACAGAAACATGAAGCTAAAATGATTTTTTTTCATTGTAATGATGAAAAAGCTTTTTAATGTTTTTAAAAAGCGTATCTGGATAGCTAATTAAGGACTCATAGTTTATACATTTACAAACTATTTTAATTTAAAGGCAAATTAATCCTGAAGCAATGGATTTAAAATTTATGTTTAAGTAGCGCATTTCTATGTAAAACTAAGAACCTTTCCACAGTATGAACAGACTTAAAGTGGCAATGTGTCCACAGAGTAAGTATTTTAAATGTTCCAATGTTACTTACTGAATTAATGCATGAAATCGCTCAAAGCCAAGCTCTTCGACAGCCAAGGCAGCTATACATAAAAGACACTTTTCAGCACTACACATGGCAAATAAATGACACAAGATACACACAGCAGGCTGTAAATACTTTCAAGCAATCAAAACTTTCCCTATTTCCTTACTCCCTTAAAATTCTCAGTTTATTTTCAACTTTATTATAACATGAATTTATATTTCAACATCTTTATTATGAATATAACTAAAATCGATATAATACTGAGAATATAGAAGGGTGATTAAATAACATTTCAATTCAGCTATGCTACGGCAGTTATAAAGTATGAAAAATTACTGATAATCAGTGCCTCACATATCATAATGTGTCCTGCACTTTTAAATAATCTTTCAGATTATATAAATCCAAGTAATATCATCAGAGCTAACCTTCCTTTTTATAATATAAAATCTTTAGGTTTAAGGCTTAATTATTAAACAAACATGTATAAAAAGGCATAACACTTTCAAACTACACAGGTTCAATGACAGCTTTAAGTTTGTTTCCTCATTTATTTGTATAACTGTTAAAAAGTTTTCAGTAACTTATTTAGATTATGTTTATTAATCAAAGGAAATAGAAGAAAGCATTTTAATCAGAGGTAATGTTTATTGAGCACTTTACTAAGTGCCAGGCCCTTTTCTAAATGCCCTACATGTCTTACCTCATTTAATCCTCATATAAACCCTCTTAGCTCCATTTTACAGAAGAGGAACCTGAGGCACACAGAAAAATCCTCTCAAGAGTACATAGGATTAAACAGCAGAGATGAGACTTGAGCCTAGATAGTCTTGGCTCCAGGGAGTTATTTATCAAAATGAATAACTTCACATATATTTTATAAAGCAAATCTTACTACTATCAAATATAAATTCTCACTGGTGAGTTAAGAAAATTGATTCATTATGAAGTCAAAATTTTAGATTTTTATTTACAATTTAAAATGTCACATTATGCTAGCTTTCCAAAGCCTAGTTGTGAGTGTTTCATATTTCGTTTTAAAATCTTTAGCAGTCCAAATGTATTAAGTTATTTCTTGGTTTATGTGGGAAACAAACTGAAATTGAACCTGAGTATTCACTACTGCGAACAACTGTGCATTACCAACAAGCCAAAACTATACACACCACATAAGCCAATGAAATTAATGTTTGTAGAGAAAGTAATATTAACAAGAGGGGAAAACACTTTACATTAAAACTTTCAGAAAATGAAAATTCTACCTAATCTTTTCCAAATTATACTGCTTGTTCTGCAACATTAGATTATCTAAATAGTTTTACTGGGTATATTACAAGAGTAGACATAAAGATAATAATTTAGAGAAAAGAGGCAAGCAAAATAAAAAGCTTAGCAGGCAGGGATGGTGAAAAAATATAAAACACAAGAAAAAGAACAAAGCTGGGAATAAAGGAAAGAACAGGTAAAATAGATTGTTACATGGAATAAAAATTGTAATATAAATACAGTTCATTTGTCACTAAGGTAAATTCTCAAATTTTCAGTTAACAAAGTATTTCAAATGTATACATTATTAAAAAAATTTAAAATATGGTTTACTTCATGGCAACTTCTAAAATGAGATACAAAGTAAACTGGAAAAATTACTAAAATGTTTTCTGGAGGGTAATTCAATATAATATGCCCATCTAAATTAGTTACTGAAGTACCAAAGGGAATGCATTGTAAGGCCCTTTAACCTATAGCAACGTGACCTATCACTACAGAACTGCATAGCATATTTCATAGTATGCACTCAGTATACTATTAAGATACTAATGGAAAATGTTATATAAAAAGATCTTACTATTTTCTCACATCAATAAAGACTGGCTTTAAGCACAAAATCTTTAAAATACCTTTTCAAAAGATCAACAATTCCTCTTGCAAAATTTTAATATCCTAAATGAACCTATTAAGTGTGCTAACACCCACACAGTAAAACCTGGAGAATATGTTAAAACCAATCTTAGTGACACTTTGGACTAGCATCCTTGTGACTGTTTTCCACTTGTTGTCTTCAAATGTCATTATAAACTCTAAAATATGTTAAGTTCTTTTTGAAAGGCCATGTTTCAAAGGCTTCAAAAGGAAGCATCATTCAGCTGTTTAAATGTTCAAAATTATTCCTTGCAAATGTACTACTATTAGAATTTGCCAGGCTTAAGGCATTTTAACTGCAGAGGTAGGAGAAAAAAGACACTGACAACACAGAGGTATTTTAGTCCAGGGAGGCAACAGCACCTTATAGATAATACTATATGGAAAGCAAAATGTGTATCCCATACAATTGAAATGTACTTTCAGGTACGTAATCTCTTTGCAAAAACTTTCCACAAAGATGATAGTTAATGTGATGCTCTGTGGGTAGAATAAGTCACTTATTTAACATAAGCACTTGGGACTACCAATTATCAAAAACCATCAACTAGCAACATTATTCCTGAAAAGCAAATCAGAAAAGCAACTCTTAACTAGCTTCTGTACCACTAGCTGTCTCCATTTCACACTGGCAGCTTTCGGGTCAATTACATAACAATTTTCAAAAGTTAAAAACCACAGAATATATAATTTTTATGAATAATGAGAATAGCTATTATTTAACGTAAACAGCTATTATTTAACTTATCTTCAATCAAGGTATGAAAAACTTAAGGTGTAATTAAAATTGCCTTAAAATAATCTATATGTATAAAAATATCCAAATAATTCAGAAGGAAAAGAAACAGCTTGCAATGAGGAGAAATGTCCCCATCTTTGCTCTGGGAAGCAAGTAAAGATAACTTTATGAAATCTTCTGATGTCCAAAAAAATCTGTTTTTGCAATACCAAAGCAAAACATTAAGGCATCTGAAACTGAAGCGTATCATTATTTCTAAATAAGAGCTCTAAAGCTCAAAAGAGATTATTATCAAGCAGAAGTTAACCAGAACATTTTTAAAAGTTTAAGAGATGCATTTTTTTTTGCAAAAATGTAGTATCTTCTAAGTAGTTAAAATAAATGAAATGGAAATAAAAAATAGTGAGGCTCAGTAATTAAGCTTAAGCTGGAAAAGAATACATGTTATGAAAATTTAAAGTAATTTTTTCTTCAAAATATTCAATAGATTCATTAAAACAAAGGAACAAGAAAAAAACTTCAGGAAATAAAAATATATCTTACAAGAATGTTCCACTTGGCAACTAGACTCTGCAGGACTCCCAGAAATACTAGCAGTTTCCTCAGTTGTCTTTCCTCTTAACCATGAAACCAAGCAGTATGATCCAGAGTGGTCACAACAAGCACTTTCTAAAATATCACACAAGGTATGACAAAGGAGTTCCTTCTGCTCTTCCTCTAAAAATAACCAAAGCATAAGTTATAATGGTTTCCTCTGGAAAAAAAAAATTCTGTCATGAATAACAATAGTAAGAATGGGTTAATGATGAAAATCAAGCATTTTAAAAACGGGGGAAAAATCTCTAAATAGATTTTAAATTATGTCTTAGAAAAACAATGTGTTTGTGGATTAAAATATCACCACTTTAAATAAAGCCATCCAAATAACGCCACCAAGTAGAAAAAGAATACTGAAAAATGCAGAATTAAACATTATGAAAGATCATAATGTGACACTGATCATCACTTTCTTAAAACTTTAGCAACTGCAGCATTTAAGCCAAGAGGTTTCCTCTACTGAAGAACTGAGCACAATGTAAAGGCCTGTTGAAACCTCTATTTTTTTTCCCTCACATCTGAATTAGTCTAACGTCTATGATCACCCCGTCCCAAAGGGATAAGAATAATGAGATGAGAGACCGTCAGCACATATGTTACCAAAGTCCATTACATCAGCAGAAGCCAGTGGTTAGAATACAGATTTGAGCATTAGAATTTTATAGAAAATGGCGCAAATGCTCAGACCATCTCTTTATGAACCTTAGCCACACTCTTTTCAAGCAGTATTACTCTCAAGAAGTAGTATTACTTTCTGAAACTTTCAAAAATTTTATGATACAAGGAGGTTTCTGTCTCTCCTAATGGATTAACAGTTCTTTAACTGCAGGAACTATGCTGTTCACTTTCTAATCACCACAGTATTTATGACACTTATGACAATGCTTTACAAATGTTTTATCAAAGTGAATATAGTGAATATAGTATAAGAAATAGTATAAATTTTATTAAAAGTTCATTTCAAAAATAGTATCTCAAATAGTTTCTTCTCTACTAAAATTTGTTTTGTATTTCACCTATTAATTTAAAACTTATGGAAGTGATCCCTTAACTCTTAAATTCAAAATCATTAGTAGATTCTATAGTCATGGTTTGGAATGTAAGCTGTTACATCCTTAGATACAAAACTGGGATTGTAATGTGTCCTAACTTCTTCCAGAATTTACTGTGAGGTTCACAGGAAATTGTGTAAGTGAAGGAAAGATCTTTGTAAACTGTCACGTGGAATGCAAATTCTTGTTATTATAAGGTGGCACCATACATCTCTCTGGGTACAGAAGCTCATGTTACAGAAGCTATGACAGCTTCATTTGCAATTTCATCCAGAATTATTTGCAGTATTTGCATTGTGTAAGGCATTATACTAAAACATGCAGGAATATAATGATAATTCTGAGGTCTTGCCCACAGCTAAATAAGACTACAAAAAAAAAAAAAAAAAAAAAAAAAGACTGTTCTTTATTGCATGCTGCCACCTAACAGTTCTAGGAAATGCACCGTGTTTTACCAAGAGGCCAAACGTTTTTCCCTTAGTTATACCATCATGTCTTATAACCCCTGGTTAGAAAGCCAAATTTGGAAATATGGAGTCACTGTTCATGAAACTTTCTAAAACATTTTAAAAGGAAACCTCAGGAAAAAAAATTCCCACTGATACTTGACTTTCTCAGATAATTTTAGATCATCTCTATTAAAATAGAGGAGGAAGCAAAAGTTTTAAAAGACAGCTATCATACCTGAACAATCCCGCCAAGAAGACTTCTCCGAAGAAAACAGGAGCTTCTTCAAAAGAAATGCCTTTACACAATTAAAGCAATAATTAGTGAAATGCATTATAACCATACATCATATCATTCTTCAATTTTAAAGTGGGAAAAAATAATGTGTACTCCCTTTCAAATCTTTTGACTAGTTCTGTAAAGAGGTCAAATGGGTTCCCCTCACATTTGACAGGAACTGTGCAGAGTTATTTATTCAGAGTATACTGTTATAAACTTGATTCTAGATTCATAAAATTCTTCTTCTTCCACAATACATATTTTCTGACAAGTAGAAGAACTAACTCACATAACAGAATAACTGAAAAGCACACAAACTTACTGCTCTATTCACAAAGTGAAAGCCCTGCAGAACAGGAACAAGTCTACATTTCATTTAGATTCCTTCAGGTAAAAGAAATCTAAATATAAAAGTGGTTCTGTTCCCTTAGTCTTCATCTGTGACACAAGATTAACACTATTAGAGTCATCACTTTATTATCAGGAGCTCAAGTTTAACTCAAAAAGGTACAAGATTCAGAAGAAAAGACAAACGGATTTCTAAACTTCCCCTGAAGCGAGTCAACGATGTTACATTGGTTATTTGATAAAAAGCTGCACAGTGAAGTGTCTCCTTCTCAAAGTGTAGTTCAACGGTAGCTATATCCCAGTCACCTGACTTGTTTAAATTGCAGTTTCTTGGGCTCCACCTATTCTCTCTGAATCTCTAGAGGGCAGGTCCAAGAAAAAACAGGTTACAATGATGACTTTTCCTCACCTGTGTTTGAAAGTATTAGTGTACAGATTAGGAAGACTGCTTTTTATCAGGCAAACTTAGGTTTGAATCCTGGCTCCACTATTACTAACTAAAAATAACTGCACAAACTTTAAAAGTTTGCAGCAAAGATTATATGAGAAAATCTATGTAATGCACTTAGCACAGTACCTGGCACCAATAAACAATTCAAGGTGTTACAACAAAAAACTAAGTCATATTCCATTTACATAGGCATAAAGTCTACAAATATGCTAATCAAGCGCTTCTGATTTTTCCCCAAAAGGGCAACAACCATCAAGTAGAAGAGTATAACTACATCACAACATTTGAGAAGTGAGATGGGGATATTCATTATTTCACAGCCAATATAACTACTGTTAGCATTTTGACATGCTTCCTTCCCATCTTTTTTAATATCTAGTTTTAATTTTATTACAAGTGAAAAATCATAATGGGTATATGAATGTATTTTCTGTTTTTCTACAGAATTCGTAAGCATAATTCTTAATCACTACTTGTCTATCAAGCTATTTATCAAAGTTTACTTATTATTTAAATTACATTATTGTGCATTAGGTTGCCTGCAATTTTTTTGCTACTTTAACATATAAGCTCCTTCTTAAATACAACTTTTTCCATATTAAATATTTCTTTAGAAAAGATTCACAGAAACACAACTATTACATCAGAATCTGCACTGTCATGGCTCCAATTATAATTTAAAATTCCTACCCACAAATTTGTACTATATAGCAGTATATGAGTGTGCCAGCATCGTCCCACCCTTACATGCACTGGCAATTGTAATTTTATTTTTAAAGATGACAAAAAGTAAGAAATAGAACCTAGTTACAGTTTTATTTTTACTTTCCTGGCTTCCTAGTGAGGGTGAGCATCCTGATTATTTGGCTGTAAAGCATCATTCCACCTGTTATGACTGCACATCTATGCCCATTTCACCCCTGAATCTTAGTGTTTTTCTAATTAACTTCTCCAAGTTATTTATATAAGAAAGACAATATCCCTTTATTGCTAATATTTACTGCAAATATTTCTTAGTTTGGAAGTCTCTGTTTCTCTTAGAGTGTTGATGATACATTAAGTTTCTTATTGTTAAATATTATTCCAAGAATACATTTGATATATGGTACAAAATGATCTAAACTTATCTTCCCTTCAAAGTGCTAACAAGTCATACTGATGGGATTTATGGAAGTTTATTTTATTTCACCACTGATCTTAGTTCCTTCTTTATTCCTGGTGTGACAAATTCCTGGTAAATTGTTACAGGTAATGAGGTCTATGATTGTATTATGTATTTGGTTCCATTATTTTGCCTATTCTTCTTACACAGTATCATGCTCTAATTTTTATACTCTAAAAAAGTTTTAATATATGTACTTGCTCACTTCTGGTCTCCTTAATAACTTAGTTTTGACTCTTACACTGAAATATTAATACAAACAAAACTCTTTACAAAGTTTACGTGACTCTTTTTTTTCCTTTTTAGAAACAGGGTCTCCCTCTATTGCCCAGGTTGGAGGGCAGTGGCATGATCATAGCTCACTGCAGCCCTGAACTCCTGAGCTCCAAAGACCCTCCCCTTCTAGCCTCCCGAGTAGCTAGGACTACAGGTGTGCACTACCATGCCCAGCTAATTTTTTCAATTTTTTTTTTTTTAGAGCAGGGGTCTCACTATGTTGCCCAGCCTGGTTTTGAACTCGTGGCCTTAGGCAATCCTCTTCCCTCAGCCTCCCAAAGTGCTGGGACTACAGGTGTGAGCCACTGTGCCTGGCCTATGTGATTTTTTTTTTTTTTTTTTTTTGAGACAGAGTTTCACTCTTTCACCCAAGCTAGAGTGCAGTGGCGTGATCTCAGCTCACTGCAACCTCCACCTTCTGGTTTCAAGTGATTCTCCTGCATCAGTTTCCCAAGTAGCTGGGATTACAGGCGCCTGCCACTACACCCAGCTAATTTTTGTATTTTTAGTAGAGACGAGGTTTCACCACATTGGCCAGGCTGGTCTCCAACACCTGACCTCAGGTGATCTACCTGCCTCGGCCTCCCAAAGTGCTGGGATTACAGGCATGAGCCACCGCGCCTGGACGTGATTCTTAAACTTAATTACTACCTCAAAGGTATAGAAAAGTAGGTTCAGGATTTTGAATATAACCATCATTGCATAGCACCCACTTGCAAAAATAACTACCACTACCGAAATATACTGTACTTTATAAAACAGGAAACTCCTGTGATATACCCTCCGTTTAACTATATTCATGCACTTGCAACAAAAACCTTGCTATTACTGACCAAGAGGGGCAGTATTTATATAATCTAATTTACATATGGACATAACAAGGAATCTTCAAATTCAGGTAACATTCCTACTAGCAACCAAAAGCTGTTTCAGTTACTCAGTACAACAGCTATAATTACTAATTTGTAGTTAAAATTTCATTCTTCACATTCCATAATTCCAAGGCAAGATTCAGACATTCATATTTTTCCTCATTTTAAAAAAATTCTCCCAATGCAAAAAAAAGTCAACTTAAAAAAAATAAATGATCTATAAAAGATATTTTGGAATCAACCATAATTTTTCTTCCTCTACAGAAATATATTTTTAATAATGTAAGTATTATTATGCTCTATATAGAGCATAAGTTCTGAGAAACAAATTTACTTTGTAGCCAACAGTTTAGGAATGCATTTTTTTTTTTTTTTTTGAGACAAAGTCTCGCTCTGTCCCCCAGGCTGGAGTGCAGTGGTGCAATCTCGGCTCACTGCAACATCCACCTCCCAGGTTGACGCCATTCTCCTGTCTCAGCCTCCCAAGTAGTTGGGACTACAGGCACCCACCACCACGCCCGGCTAGTTTTTTGTATTTTTAGTAGAGACGGGGTTTCACCATGTTAGCCAGGATGGCCTCCATCTCCTGACCATGTGATCCACCCACCTTGGCCTCCCAAAGTGGTAGGATTACAGGTGCGAGCCACCGCGCCTGGCCAGAATGCATTCTTAATACCCAATGAATAATAAATGCCACATTAAATATATATATTTTCAAAACACGATGGTTAAAACATAAACAATAAATTAGCTGTAATTTTTATAACAGTTCTTTTATAACACTTCCAAAGTAACATTGTCATTCACAGACATCATCAGTATTACAGTAAACTGAGAATTCAATTCTTGGTTTTAACAATTTAACAGTTTATAGCGAATCAGCCTTTGAAATTCAAACAATGTAACATACCAAGATTCCAAATCAAATAAAGACATTCCGATAAATCCTATGTTTTGTGCAAAGAAAAAACATTTTTGGTTTTTGAAATTGTTTGAAATCAGTTGTTATGAATTTTATTCAGAAAAGCCAAAGCTATAGCATAAAATAGTATAAGCTGCCAACTTTTTTCAAATTTGAAAAAGTTATAAGCCAGAAAAATATGAAATCACCTTCAGCTTTAGGAAAGTAACTTTTACAGACTGAAATAATGAAAATAGTACAATTACAGTGATTGTACCTATCTAGTGTATAACATGTTATTACTTAATAGGATTTCTGTGTTAAAGAAGTCAAGAAACTTCCTAATTTTCTGAAAGTCAGGGAACGCCTATTATTTTTCCTTGAAAATAAAGATTGTCAAAAGGCTACTATTGCACAACTCATCGATATGGTGAATTCATTTTTATTTTGGATATTTATTGTAATTTACATGAGCAAAAGTTAAGAGTTAATTGATCATGTCTCATAATTACTATATGGAGTACAGACATTAGAAAACGACAAGTATGAAACGTTTTAACATGTCCCTCTAAGGAGTTGGTAAAGGAGTCTATGTTACCTGAACAGGTGCAATAACAGCACAGGGGCCACCTTCAAACTGTTCTAATGCAGATCCCTCTGATTCACTAAACACAAACCCTAAAAATGAAAGCAAGTAGGAAAGATTAAAAATATAATTCAAGTAGCAGCTAAAAGAATCTTTCATGTACTTTGCTTTGAGAATGATCACTTATCACAACAGCAAAATATCTTCAAATCATGAGGTGTGGATCAAGGAACCTTTTGAAAAAATATGTATAGAACCTATCCACCCCCACTCCCAAATGCACGTAAGAGTACATATACTCACACAATTTTGCACCCAGGAACTCCTCTAGCAGGATAAAGTATGGACTTTAGTAAAATGACACTGAATCTGACTTTTCATCTAAGGAGGACTAGATAGTCTACTAAATTCAAACAATTTTTAGAACTCTTTAAATACCATATCATTCTATCATTTCAAACTTTCTGTCACATTCTATAAGCTAATGATTACATGGCATTGGCCGGGCACAGTGGCTCACGCCTGTAATCCCAGCACTTTGGGAGGTAGAGGCGGGCGGATCACGAGGTCAGGAGATCGAGACCATCCTGGCTAACACGATGAAACCCCGTCTCTACTAAAAATACAAAAAATTAGCCAGGTGTGGTGGTGGGCAACTGTAGTCCCAGCTACTCGGGAGGCTGAGGCCGAAGAATGGCGTGAACCTGGCAGGCGGAGCTTGCACTGAGCCGAGATTGCGCCACTGCACTCCAGCTTGGGCCACAGAGCTAGACTTCATCTCAAAAAAAAAAAAAAAAAAATTAAATGGCATTGTAGACAGTACATGTGTTTATATTGGCTTTACCTTAATTTAAATATTACCCAACCAGCATTGACTGATAGCAGCTAGCGGAAGTTCTTCAGAGGGCCCTGGGTCAGAAGTTAGGAGAACCCAGTGACCATCTGGATAACCCTGTGAAGATCATTTCACCTGCTTGGGCCTCAGTGTTCTCATTAAAATAATCAATCCCAATTCCAAAATGCTAAGAACCTATAAATTCCATTAATTGTTACTATTCAGACATTCAGCCAAACCAGTTCAGGTTAATGAACATCTGACATTATGCCAATCATCTAGGATATATGCCTGGATGACACAGTCTCTGGTCTGGAGGAGCCATTAGTTCAGGTGAAGAGAGACATACAAACAGATAATTACTAAAATAAAGGAATCAACTAATGTTATAAGAGAAGAATGCAGAGTATTGTGGATACAGAAAGGCATGCTCTATACTATCACAACAGATAACTTCCAGGCTCATCTTGAACAGGAATTTGCCAGAGAGGCAAAGGTGAATGAATGGAATTCAGCTAAAGAAAATACCTTAATTAAAGCAAAAAGGTTTTCCAAGAGGACAGAATGTTTATAAATCAGAGAAAATTTAACACAGCTAAAGGGTAGTACGGGGGTAGGATGCAGGTGCCAGCAAATGGGCGGCAGGAAAGATGACAAGTGGTTAATATTGCAAAGGGCCAAAGAACCAGGACTTAACCAGCAGAGATCTTTCAGTAAAACAGTAATATCATCTTACTGGGTTTTTTTTTTTATTTTTCCTTTTTTAAAGGAAGAGAAGCAGGAAGAAGTTGTTTCAACATCCCTATAGAGATGATGCTGACGTAATGAAAGCAACATTACCGTGGAGAAGAGAAACTACATTCAAATAATATTTCTGAGGTAAAAATAAGATTTATTTACTATGTGTTAAGTGGGGCAAAGGCTTGGTACAAAAGAAATTAGAGCTGTTTCTGAAGTTTCTAGTTTGAGACACCAGGTGAGAGCAATGGAGAGGGTGCCAGAGAGGGTGCCATTCCATCCCATCTCCTCTCTTTATCTTCAATCTCTTCCAGGAAGCATATAAACATTTATCTAACATATTAAAATAAAACAAAACAAAACCTTAAGATTCCACCAAAAACTCCAATCAGCACTCCATCACTCTTGTCCTCCCAAAGTCCAGCTAGTCATCTATATATGCCCTATTTCAATTTTCTTACCACACAATTTACTTAACCCTCACTAATCTGGTTTTCAACCCATGAGCAAATGTTGCGGGAAGTTAGGGACCCTGAATGGAGGGACCTGCTGAAGCTGTGACAGAAGAACATAAATCGTGAAGATTTCATGGACATTGATCAGTTCCCCAAATTAATACTTTTATAATTTCTTATGCCTGTCTTTACTGCAATCTCTGAACATAAACTGTGAAGATTTCATGGACATTTATCACTTCCCCAATCAATACTCTTATAATTTCCTATGCCTGTCTTTAATCTCTTAATCCCGTCATCTTCGTAAGCTGAGCATGTATGTCGCCTCAGGATCCTGTGATGATTGTGTTATCTGCATAAATTGCTTGTAGAGCATGTGTGTTTGAACAATATGAAATTTGGGCACCCAAAAGCAACAGGATGGCTGCAATGTTAGGGAACAAGGGAGATAATCATTAGGTCTGACTGCCTGGGAGCTGGGCAGAACACAGTCATATTTCTCTTCTTGCAAAAGCGAATAGGAGAAATATTGCTGAATTCTTTTTCTCAGCAAGGAACAGCCCTGAGAAAGAGAATGCATTCTCAGGGGGAGGTCTCTAAAATGGCTGCTCGGGGAGTGTCTAAGAAATAAGCCCTGGTCTCCTGTAGCGCCCCCAGGCTTATTAGGATTAGGAAATTCCTGCCTAGTAAATTTTAGTCAGACCGGTTGTCTGCTCTCAAACCCTGTCTCCTGATAAGATGTTATCAATGACAATGCCTGCCCAGTACAACATGAAACTTCATCAGCAATTCTAATTTTGCCCTGGTCCTGTGATCTCACTCTGCCCCCATTTGCCTTGTGATATTTTATTGCCCTTAAAGCATGTGATCTCTGTGACCCACACCCTATTCGTACACCCCCATCCCCTTTGAAAACCGCTAATAAAAACTTGCTGGTTTTGCGGCTCAGGGGGCATCATGGAACCTGCTGACATGTGATGTCTCCCCCCGACACCCAGCTTTAAAACTTCTCTCTTTTGTACTCTGTCCCTTTATTTCTCAGACCAGCCAACACTTAGGGAAAATAGAAAAGAACCTACGTTGAAATATTGGGGGCTGGTTCCCCCGATAAGTGAACCAAACTCATTCTCACCCAAGTTCATCAGTCATCAGTACAGGCTAGTTCCCAAATCTTATCTTATTTAACCTTCCAAAGAATCAATCTGAAATGCTGACCACAAACCTGTGAAACTTTTGTCCCTTGGCTTTTTGTTCCAAGTTTTGCTTTTCTAGTTCTTCTGCCTCCATGATCACTGCTTTTAAGTGCTAATGTTCCCCAGGTCTTGGTTTTAGGATCTATGCTCCTTTCATTCTATGTATTTTTCCTGAGTAATCTCATCTACTCCCAGACAGTCCATTCCTTGTTATAACCATGTAATTCCCAAATATAGCCCAGATTAGGACTCCAGACACAGACAGAGTCTAAGTCCCTTAACATGGTCCTGTATTATCTGGCTTCTGCCTGCATCTCCCTCTTCACCCTTTGCCATTCTCCCTTTTAGACTCTGGGCACATTTTCTTTCATGTCCTGAGATATTTCATTTTCTCTATGTCTCTTACCCCTTGTAAATGTTTCTTCTGCTTGATACACCTGCTAACCATTTCTCTGGAAAACTCAAACTTACCTATAGGTTTCACCCTAAGATAAGGCCTGCCTGCTTCAAGGCTTCAAAACATATCTTTAACGCGTCCATTTCCATCCCATCTCCAGTCCACCTTACAGTTCAAGCCGCTATAATCTTTGACCTTAAATACTGTCGAGTTTCCAATCACATCTCCCTATTCCTTCCTCCCTCCTGTCCAGTCCCCAACTATTCACCACACAGTTGCCAGAAGAATATTTTAGAAATGGAAATCAGATTTTGACACAGCCTGCTTAAAACATTTCAATGGCTTCTCATTGCAATTAAAATAAAACCCAAACTCCTTTCTGTGGTCTAGAAGACACTGTATGATCTATCAATCCAGCTGACTCTGTTTACACTTACAATCATTATCTACTGTGACCTTAGGTCCTCAGAACATCCCAGAGACTTTACCTGTAGCCTCAATGCTCACTGTTCTCTCTACATAAAAATGCTCTTTCCGCTACTCTCCATATAGATAAATCCTTATTTTTCAGGTCTCAGTTTAGGTGTTAATTCCTCATAGGGATATTTCCTTACAAACCTATCTAAGTAGTCTCTCCTGTCATCCCCCAGCACAACCAGTACTAACCATAATCTGTAGTTATTGTTTGTTTACTTCTTAATCATCTGCCTTGCCTGACCGGTGTTGTATCTGTGTTACTGGTCATTGTTTTCCCACAGTATGTTTACAACATACTGTGGCTATTGCTCAATTAATGCTTGTTGATGTTTTGGCATGGAAGATAATGGCAGTGTTTGTTTCTAGGAATACCAAGTTCAGTCTCAAAAATGTGAGATAACTATTTGGCAACTTTTAGAAATTGGAGAAGAGAAAAGCACATTAACTGAGCTCCTAGAAAGGAAAAATCAGAAGCAAAGAGTAGTCAACTATTACAAATGCTGCTGAATAAAGATATAAATTAAAATACTAGATTAATCATGTCATTGGGAATACTAAAAATATAAATTTACAGCACTGGGGAGAGTAGCCAAATTTTAAAAGGTTGAAGTGTAATTCGGATTAGAAAGAGAAATAGTAAAAGCAAACTACAGTTGGCCGTTCGTATCCATAGGTTTGGCGACCACAGATTCAACCAAACACAAATGGAAAATATTTGAGGGTGGGAAAAAAACGATGGTTGGGTCTGTACTAAACATGTACAGACTTTCTTTTTCATATCATTCCCTAAACAATACAATGTAACAAGTATTTGCATAGCATTTACAGTGTATTAGGTATTGTAAGTAATCTAGAGATTATTTAAAGTGTAGGGGAAGTCGTGTGTAGGTTATATGCAAATACTGCAGAGCGTCTATGGATTTTGGTATCTGCAGGGGGATCCTTGAACCCACTACCCCTCGAACACCAACAGACAACTAAATTTAAGTTTGGCAGAAGGGAAAAAAGAATGATAGTTTGAAGGGTAGTTGGATCAAGAATTATTAATTTTGTAGACTGAAGGGCGTGAATTAGAAAAGGGAAAGAGTGATTATATGGAAAAGAGGAAGTTTAAGGTCTCCAAGTCCTGAAAAAGAGCTGAGAGAGACTTTTAAAGGTGGTCCACAGATAACCCTGGAAATCCTAGAGACCTTTCAGGGGGTCCACTGGAAGTTACAATTATTTACATGATAAAACTAAGATATGATTTGCCCCTTTCGCTGTGTTGACATTCACAGTGATGGTACAAAAGCTATGGTGTAATACATTGCTGGTTCCTTAGCACACATCGAGACAGTAACATCAAGCTGTCCTAGTGGTCACTGTCCTAAAAAATACCCCCATACCCTCACACAACTACAGAGCCAATTTAAGAACATACTTACTGCTGCAGTCAAAATTACTAATTTTATTGTATCTTGATCTTGAATACAATGTCTTTTTAAAAATATATTCTGCAGAACAAAATGGAAGCTACCCATAAAGCACTTATGCTACATACTGGGTATGATGGTCAAAAGTTATCTCAAGGAAAAGTATATGTGTAATTTTTTTTAACTGCAAGCTGAACCAGCTACTTTTTTTTTTAATGGAGTGCTGCTTTTACCTAGTATAACTACCAATAAGCTACAGTTATTCAGACTTGAGTATCTGGCTGACATTTTCTCAAAAATAAGCAAGCTTGACATTTCAAGGAAAATAGTCAGTGATAAAATTTCGAGCATTCAACCAGTAACTTGGAACACTTGTGTCCACTACTGTGACTCTGACAGCTTCTCAATGCTTACAGATTGTTCTGATGACATCACTGGTAACAGAAACAAACGTGACTTCTGGTATGGTATAATGACATACATTAACATTTGGAAGATTGTCATAAACCAATAGACTGATAATCTCCAAATCACTGATGTATACTGTTATAAATTAATGCAGAGGTAAGAGATCTATTAAAACTGCAAGACAGACCAATGGATTTCAATTTAACAGAGGATGAGAAGTTACATGATTTGGTTTTAGATTTCGTATTGCAACTAATCTCTACAATACTCTGATGTGTCAAGTTTTGGTGTGGTATTAAAGAAGATTATGTGTAATTATCTGAAAAGGCTACTACCATACTTCTCATGCCTTTTCCAATTGCATATGTGAGGCCAGATTTTCTGCATCCACTTCAACCAAAATAATATATTGCCACAGACTGGAGAAGCCAATGTAGGAATCCAGCTGTCTTCTAATATGATAAACATTAAAGAGATTAGCAAAAATGTAAAACAATGCCAAGAGTCTCACTAAGTTTTAAATTTTTTGAGTTGAAGTCCTCAATCATTTTTAACACTGTAATGGGGACCTGAGCTCCAAAAACTTGAGAGCCACTGGCCTAGGAGAAGAAGTAAATTTTAGAAGCCTTTTAAGTTAAACATATGAGGAAAAATGAAAAAGTGAACAGGTGTTATATTGAGAGTGAGAGGAATGAGAAGGGTACAGAATTGAGGAAAGTATTAATTCCGAAAAACATAAGGAAAGAACTAAGAGAAGCACTGAGGGCTCAGCTAAGATTTAACTACATTTGTATTGGTGCTGGACACAATTTTCTCCAGCAATACACAGCAGCCTGGGAGATCAAAAATAGGACAAATGGAGAACTGGAATAGAGAAGATACATGTAACAAATTTAATAAGAAAGTGACAACTAAGGTTTCTGGTTATGTTAAAACAACCAAATTTAAGGTCCAACCTAGGAACAAGAGATGAAATCTTCACTGTTTGGCCAGCTCTTCTACTGAGAATAAGGAAAGGGACCCTAGTGTTGTACCCAAGTGCAGAGGCGAAATTAAGATCTGCTAAACTTTTCGTGTATGAAATTAAAGTGTGAATTAGTAATGGATCTTGCCTTCCTTAAAAATTTAAATCATGTAACTCAATTATCCACAGGTGGGGCTTTCAGTTGGAAATGCGTTACAGTGAGTTGCTTTTGTACTTTGAATATTAAAAGCCCATGGAGTGAATTCTAAGCAGTTATGCTTCATGCCAAATTCTGTTTAATTCCAGTATACATGTTTGAGTGTGTTAACTGATAACGGACAAAGGCTAGTAGAGCCAAAATGAAATAAAGTCAGCTAAATGAAAATTAAGTATTCTATCCTAAAACAGGACTATGCTGAGTAGACTTCTCTTTTCATAATAAGGTTTTACTTAAGTTTGAATTTCTCAGGACACAGCATTACTTTTCTTGTCAAGAGTTCTCATACTCAAATATTTCCTAGTTTTAAAAGGACTTAACTTACCACAAATGGCCGTTTTTCCTGATTACGTCTGAAATTACCCATCTTAAAACACCTAATCCTACGTAGACAATTTTGTATCACATTACACAGTACTACAGATCACAGAAAAGTCTTTCTCATTTTCACATTTTATAGCTCAGAACCAGGGTAAACCTGAGCCATGAACCTCATCGCAATTTTTCAATCTCTTGTTTTCATATTACTTACTACACATATACACATTTTGCACACCATTCTGACAACTATACCTTCTACAATTCTAGCCTTCCATGTAAACAAGGCTATAGAAAGACTTAGTTTGACATCCTGGCTGAGTCAAATATCTCAATTGGACTTCACATCTAAAAAAATGAGGATAACTACATTTGTTCTTTCCTATCTTTCAGGGTTGTTGCAAAGATTAGGTAAGATTTTCATAAGCTGTAAAATATAGTACAAATATAAGATATTATCACAGATACTTTCAAGTATTTGAATAATAAAACAAATTATATATTCAAAGTACCAAGGGATTAATTTTGTCATATATGCTTACCAATTACGAATTAAGAAATATTGGTTGTTAGGCAAATTATAATTTAGGTATGTTGAAGAAAGGAAAAATATATATAAGAGAATGTTAAAAACTTCCAAAAACAACAAAAAATCTTTGAAACGATGTGATCCACAGTATTAGATTCACTTTGGAAGAAAAATTAATGATGTTGGTGTGTCATTTTATTACTTTGATAAAATAGTAAATCACATTAAAATAAATACCCAAACACGCCTTTAAACCTTAAATTAACCCAACTGTATTAACTCCTAATATATTTTATATTTATATTTTAATGGATCCCTCAATTTTCCTAAGTTATTTGTTAAATATCTTTTTTCATATTACGTAACAAAAATTGTGCTACACTGAAAGCCCAAAGCTCTAATTTCAATCAACTACACCTACACGCCCCTCTTCCCCTGGGGAAAAAGAAAAAAAAAACCCCACCCACTGTACTGCTACAAATAGCAAAAATAAGTCTCTCTCTGACTAGTCTTTAGGAGAAACAATAAAATAACTGGAAGAAGGAAAATAATTGGAAGAAGGAAAAATGGCTATAAGAGTTTACACTCTCCCTCAGGCGTCAGCAAACTACAACCCTCATCTGCTTTCATGTTGTAGAATGCAGCCACACCCATACTAACCATGGCTGCTTTTGCTGCAATACCATTAATGAGCTGAGAGGCAATAAAAAGGCCACTCACCCTTTAAAGAAGTTTGCCAAACACTGAGCTAAGCAATCAATATTGAAAAGAAAATAAATTCCAAATAAGTCAAAATGTTTTTATTTATACAAGAAATACTACTTCTGTTAGGTCTAGCTGATTCTTATTTTGGTTCTGTTTGGTTGTGGTCACTCTGTCCGCTTCTTACCATCTCCACTACCACTACTCTGGTCCAAGATAGCATCTTTTCTCCCCTGGACTGCTGCCATTGTCTCTTATCTGATCTTGCCGTCCCAATCCACTACAGTCTATCCTCAAACACAGCAGGCAGATCAGTCCTTTAAAAACTTGTCAAGTAGTATCTCTCCTTTGCTTCAAACCTTCGAAGGACCCCTACTTCATGTATAAGATGAGTGAAAGTCCTTCTAATGGCCTAGAAAGCTTTATATGATTTGGGCCATTTCATTTCTTATATCATCTTTTATTACTCTCCTTTTCCTGTATTCCTCCTCCTGCCACACTAACTTCCTTCTTGTTCCTTAAACAGACCAAGTGTATTTTCTGTGAAGTTTTTTATAACTACCATTTGTTCTGCCTGGAGCACTCTTTCTTCCGACTTCTGCATGACTAGCTGAGTGACTCCAAGTGTTTGCTCAAATCTCATCTTAAAATGAGGCCTGACCAGGACACCCCACCCAGAACTCCGTATTTCCTCATCTTCAAACTATTTATTGTACATGTGTAATTTATGCTACGTTATGTTTACTGTTTGTCTTCCCTCCCACCCTACTGACTCTCAACTGTAAGAGCTTGGAATACTGGTGTAGTTTGTGGGAAGGGGGGAGGATAAATAGAGTTAATGAGCTAAGGAAGTGAAAATTATATGCTATTCTTTAAAAAGTACTATAGGCAATTGAGCAGGAGGAAAGCAGAGAGAAGAATAAATTTTCACGTTAAAATAAAACCCTGCCAACTTTAAGCCCTTAAATTACATGGCTTATTGCCTTTAAAATTAAAACTGCCCAAAAAAAGAAGAAGAAAAAAAACACCCCACATTTTTTAAAACGAACAGGGATTTGTAGAAGAGAATTATCTAAAAATGTCAAGCCAATTAAAAACAACTATGTGCCACTCCTGCAGCTTATTGTTTTAACAACCATATCAAAAGAATTTAACTTGATCAATATAATTTTATAGATGAAATATCTCTAGACATAATTGTATAAATATTCATGCCAAACATCTTACACCTGTATCTTGCTTCCAGAAAACTAATGAGACTGCAGTTGTCAACTGAAGACACGATCACAGACTATGAAATAAAGCCAGAGTTGATGTCACATTAGTAATGCAGCAAAGCAGTGTCTTGTGCCTGTTCCCACAATCCCAAAGGACTGCCACAGCAATATTTAGCAATGGCCTCAAAGAACAAACAAATGAATACAACAGTTAACATATCAAAACCAGTAACAGGACCCCTCTGATTCAGAGGTGGTAACTTCAAAAATATATGTTTGGTTGCCTTAAAATCTTAATCAGTGTAAGGCCTTGAAGAGCTACATATCCAAAATATAACTAACTGCACCCTGTAAACGAAAAAAAGAAAGAAAGAAATCCTTTATTTTGAAAGGGTACTGACGGAACTAATCCTGTTAAAGAATTTCTGCATGATTAAAGGTGGCAGAGCATTCTAATAAGTCATTATAAAGTTCTATTTAGAATAATGATTAGCCATCAAATAAACAACTTATTGTAATTGTCAGGAAAAAGCCAAAGAGTGAATTTGGCATAGTCTACAATTAAACACTTTTTAAAATAATATAAAAACAGCTACCATATACTGAGTGTTCACCATATGTCAGATAGTGTGCTAAGCGCCTAAATTATTTACATGGCCTCTAATCCTCACAATAACTCTGTAAGGTCTATTATCTATACTTTACACAGAAGGAAACTGAGGCTTAAATAAGCTAAACCACATGAACCTGAACCAAGTACATCTATTCCAGACTGTGCTCTTAACCATTACTAGAACTGCCACCCTGAATCTTCCTTGTATTTGCATTACAGTATAAATATAAACAGGGCTGAATATTATCTTATTCTACTTTGTAAAATGTTTAATAAATGTTAACTGATTACAATGGAAGTAAATTTTTTCTTAGTCTTTCACAGTATTTTAGAGCTGCTTACTATTAGAATAAGTAAGTCAAAGTGGGAAGTGTTAAAATAAAATCTCCCTCTAAGAAGCCCAAGATTAGGTAACTGACATAATTGAATGTGAAAAAAAGAGCCCAAGTCATTACATGTAGAGTTTGGGAACTCAAAGGAAGATAATGAAAACAGAGGTATATTAGGAATCGAGAGACCTGGAATCCACTCCCAGTTCTATCGATTTGTGCAACTTTGGCCCAGTCATTTACCTTTACAACTAATTTTTTTCGCCTGCAAAGCAACAGTGAGGGACTAAATATCCCAACTTAACAATACATCGTAATTGTAATTTTACCAGCTCTTAAAACAAACATGTGGGAGGGAGGGAGAGATTACGTAAATCCTGAATTTTTGTTACAAAATACACGTTTTGAAATAGGGGTTTATATTTACTATGCCAAAATTCCGCCCAATCTATTTCGGGAACAGGTGTTCCCTAAATAGATGTTTTAATAATAATAGTGTTTTGCATACATAAATTATTGATCCTTCTGACTCAAGGTTATGTTTTAACCTCATGATCATCTTTCCTAAGTCACCTTTAGGAATGTGTCAGTTGTTTGCCTATCCAAACTTAAGAATTAGGGATAGTTACTGGTATAAAGCGCCCAGCCTGTTACAGCGCAAGAATTCAATAAATGCTTATTTTATTTCATTATTATTTGTACTAAGACTCTTTATGTAAGTAAAAATCCTGTCTCGGTTACAAGCATACCGGCCGAGGAAGTACTATGATCCATATTCCTTTTTTAACCGTGACAGATAATAAACCATATCAAAAACGGGGATACTTTGGGCCAAGAGTACACTTTTTAGCAAATAACAGTGTTTATACACAGACTACCACGCCTAACCACATAATGACAATACAAACAAAAAACTGCTTTTTGGAATTAGCCACTTGGACTTTCCCTTGGACGTCCCTCCTTCTCACCAAAAATAGACCAACCACCACCAATAGAGAGCTCTGTTAGGGGGTAAAGATGCGGAAGGCCACAGCACCCCTTGAGAAAGTGACACCGGGGCACGGGGCGCATCTGCCGTGTCACGCCCTGCAACCCAGCAAGGGGCCACCCTCTCCTCCTCCCCAGCCGAAGGGCAGCCCGGAGGATGGAAAGAGCGCTGCGGGTATTTAGTGGCAGCTGTAACCATTCTCCTACTCAAACTCTCCCCACCAAGGCAAGGCAGGGCGTGTCTAAAAAGTCCAGCTTCAGCGCTGAGCACGGCGACTGGGGCAGAGAGCGGGGCACACGAGGGGCTGGAGCGAGAGGCGTCACAGGCGGACTCTCGCAGGGCAAAAGAAGCAGCGGCTGCAAGTGTGAGAGCCCCGCCAGGGTACCTTGCGTCCAGCGGCAGAAAATGGTGTCCGAGAGACCGGGACTGCTCTTGGTGCCCCACACCAGCTCCATCAGCTCTTTAGTCAGTTCGGACATGATGGGGAACCGGCGGGCGGATCTTCGCTTTGCGGACTCCTGCCCCGGAACATGGGGAAGGGGCAACTCCGGAAACAGCAGCTGCGGGACGGCGGCGGCAAACGAACTTGAAGGTGAGGCAGGAAAGAAGAAGGGGCTGAGAGCCACTTGCAGAGACCAAGCCTGTCAAGCCAGGTTGGGGCAGCAGCGAGTTTTCCGTACCGGAAGTGCTGGTGCCACTTCCGACTCCTCTTTAACTCCCGCCCCTTAAGGCTGAGGGCCCGGAAGTCCCCTCCCCGGAAGTGAAATTGGAGGCGGAAACAGCCACGGAAAGCGGTGGAAGTAGCTTCTGACCTTTCTGTACTGTCTGGGACCCTTTGGTGGGGTGGTAGTTTTGGTATTGGGAAGGGGCGTCGGCGTGTTTCTAAACTCCAGGAATACCTTCTTCCTCTACGCACTGCTCTGGGCTAAGCTGGAGGCTCTGAGGCCCAGGCACTAGGAATTAGAACATATGCCCATTGTTTGTATTTTACAATATTAATTTTGCAAAACTAGAACTATAAGGCAATGGTTGAGTCACTGTGCTGTAACATCCGTGCCTTTGTAGGGCGCTTCTCATAAGCTGGAGGCTGTCCGCCTCTGTACTTCAATAAATCAAAGTCAGACCAACTATTACCTAAAAACATGGCAAAGAATGTGGCATAATGTGCATTAGAAATGCTTCCACCAGCTGCAACGCAGAATTACAAGGTATTTGCAGGGAAACAAATTCAGAGCAACCTGTTTGTAAATGTTACAGCATTTTCATCTCCAGTTTTTGACACTGCAGAGTGTGTGGGCAACACCTGGACTAAAGTTTAGGTTTTACTCATTAACTAGCAGTTAAATTGAGTTCATGTGAAAACTTTTGTTTGTGCTGCTTAAAAAAAGAGGGCTTGTATTGCTCAAGCTTTGAATTTAAAACGAAAGGGCAAAATCTGATTTAAAAAAAATACATGCTTTTATTTTGGTTCTGTAAGGTTTCGGTACTCTTGGAAACCATATTACTTTGGGATGCAGTAATGCAATAGTTAAGAGGCCAAGCTGTGGGTCATACTGGCCCATATTCCTACCTTTTGCACTTACTAGCAAGTTACCTACTATCTACCTAGGCTTTTTTCTTTCTAAAAGGGAGATTGCATACATTTCATATATCGTAAGGAATAAATGGAAAAAGTAACACATGCAAAGGATTTGGTGTACTTCCTAGCACATAGAAGGCATTTAAGCAACAGTGGGTATTTTTTTTACCTCAAGAAGCCGTTTTGTGGGAATTTGATGCAACAGTAGTTCTGACTTTTTTCCTCATAAATTCTAGCCAATTGTATTTTAGTATAATACGTTATGTTCTCTAATTTCAAAAACATGCAGTTTCATTGTAGAATACCCTTGCATTTGGCTAATTAAAATTAACCCTTAATTTAAAATCTTTTAGATTGCAAATAAGGTTTTGTTAATTTATGCTTTATTACTAGCTATTTTTTCCTATTTATACGTTATTTCTAATTTTATTTTAATTAATTTAATTTCTTCAGTACCCTTTACTGTAATTAGAGGGACTTGCCCAAAGTGCCTGTAGTAGAGCCATAGCATTCCTTTTGATCTTTATTCCCTTTAGAATATCCCTTGCCTTGTTTTTGCAAATCAAATCTTACCTATCCTTCATGTCAGAGTGTGCATGCCAAGCTTTCTCCAGTCATTACAATTGAAAGTAATAATTATAATTTCTGAGGCTTCATAGTACCTTATGTGTAACTTGCTTATGACAATTCCTATCATCATTGTATTTGCAAAGAATTATTTGCTTTTCTCTTGGGATATAAATTTATGGAAGCAAAGAGCTGCCTATTCATAATCCTAGCATGGGGCCTTGAACATCACTGGATCTCAATAATTACGATTCCAAGGAACAAAACTTGCCTTTACTGGAAATAAAGAATTCATTATCTCTCAGCAAGTGAGAGATCGGGGAAGTAGTACTGACTGCTCCAGTTAAATATCTAATATTTGCATGCTGATTACAATTTACGTAATTCTTCCACTTCCTGAAAGACACAGAAGGCTCTATGTACATAGAGCTCATAACTGGCAGACTTCTAAGTTCAGAGGTGTTTCCACATTTGACTTTCTCCATTAATGTATGTAAATATTAATGGTGTAGTGTATATAACACTACATTTGTTTCCTTTACATTAATATACAGATAGTAGTTATAAGTTTGATTACTTTGTTATGAAAAAAGAAAAAATTGTACTTTCAAACTGTATTTTTTTAAACGAGAAATTTTTTGATCTATGATTTTTCTTAGTTTCCAGCTACAGTGATGCTGGCAAAATCCTGGATAGACATTTATATGAATGTCCTTTCCACTTCCACATTATAATTTTTTTTTTTTTTTTTTTTTGAGATGGAGTTTCGCTCTTTTGCCCAGGCTGGAGTGCAGTGTCACCATCTCGGCTCACTGCAACCTCCGCCTTCCGGTTTCAGGTGATTCTCCTGCCTCAGCCTCCTGAGTAGCTGGGATTACAGGCACCCGCCACCATGCCCGGCTAATTTTTGTATTTTTAGTGAGATGGGGTTTCACCATGTTGGCCAAGCTGGTCTTAGACTCCTGACCTCAGGTGATCCACCCACCTCAGCCTCCCAAAGTGCTGGGATTACAGGCGTGAGCCACCACACCTGGCCCACATTATAATTTTTATGTGTAATCTTTTAAATTTTTTAATTAGCAGGACATATCTTTAACAAGGAATATTTTACTGTTAAATTATTGGCTTAATTATTCATTAGGTATAACATTTAAATAGAAATTAATATTCATCAAAATTGTTCTTATTCAGTAATTATCTATAAAATAAATATTTAAATGAATCACGTTTTGCATCTATACCTGGTGCTGGATGAAAATGCCTTTCTCTTGTTATAATGACTTGGAAAATTATGTAAATGTTCTTTCATGTATTTATAACACTTCATATTTTAGCATATTGTTTTTCTCAGGACTGTCTATGGTTTCGATTAAACTTGTATCACTGAGGTGTATATAGGTTGCATTAATAATCTTTCACTTCCTATTTATATGTAAGTTTTATTAATAATACTTCTGTTTCTTTCAAATTCAAGTCAGGGTGCTTCCATAAAACTGGGCTGAGATTTCCATTATAATAATTCTTTTTATCCATCTTTACTACTTCAGGCAACAAAATTAATTACTCAGCATTAAACTCTAACTCTGTTTAATTATTTTCCTGTCTTTCCTCAAACTTTTTTGCCAAATAAAAGCACAACAACTTTATTGCCTAGTTCCTAGCAACTAACATGAAAAGTACAATTCTCCACTTGGAAACCCTGGACTCCTAATTTAGTGTATTTACATTACTCCTTACCTAGAAGAAATCAAATATTTCAAAAACTCACCCTGTCATAAGATTAATAACATTTAGGTGGGTCATTAAAACAACCCCATACTCATTTATTACTAAAACTTTTTCATTTGTATGTCCTCTGCCTTCCAATAGCAGCATAAATCTACCAAAGCAAATGAAACTACTTCCTTCTGCATCATCCTAACCTTATCTCAGCAGGATAATACTTGTCCAGCTGAGCAAACAAGTCCCTTTCAAACTCACCAACATCATATTCAAGGGTGGCATAGTGCAGCACTCCCCATTGCATCTCCTACTGACATTAATACATGGTGGCAAAGGGGATCTTTCATTAAATGCTGGGTTAAATAAATTTAAACAAGTCATTCACTGCAACTCTCCAGGAGTGGGGATTGTGTTTAATGTTAAAAGACACATTTGAATCATTTCATTCACTGAACTTCTTATATCATTTATGTTCTGCAAAATACTGTTAGGGAATCAGGGGTCTAATGAAATCGTCTCTTGGAATGGAATTAGAAAATCTGAATGTTAGTCCCCATATGGGCAGTAAGTGTGATGTTGGGTGAATCATTTAACTAGCCGTACTTTGCTTTCTTCATCTGTAAAATAAGAGAACTAAATATAGGTTACTTCTTAAAGTCATATTCACTGCAGGTCCTGTACACTTCTATGATTCTAAAAAGTGGCTGTCTTTAACTTGAAATGTATGGGGATAATGGGGAGAAAAAGAATATCGGAAACGTGTATGGAATAGAGAAATAATTATGGCATTATTCTTTAAGACATAGAATAAAAGAGGTCATTTGCCATTTTAGCACTTGTGCTAACATTATGAAATGAGAAGATAAAATTCCAACTTGTACATTAACACAAGACTAGCTATATAAAGTAACCATATAATATTTACACACTTGGATGTGTCATAGGCACCTCAAACTTAATATGTGCCAAATTAAACATGACTCTTCCCACAAACCCTGCTTTACTCTCAATGTTTCATATATCAGTGAATGGTGCCATGATCTACAAAAAGCTCATTCCTTAATGTTCTTGATTGTGATAGAATGAATAAATACCCTCTTTCAGGCTCAGTTACCACATTCATAAAATGATCTTATTAATAATTGTATCATACAACGATTGTGATATTTAATAGGGAACATTAGGCACGAAAGAATTACAAGCATTGAAAAATACTATTCTTATGTTAGTTTTATTAATGATTTAGGCAAAACATTATAAAGGAGCAAAGATGGCGTATGAATTATTTCTGCATTGAACTGGGGAAAACCAGAGAAGTTTGACCTGGATAAAATCTTGACTAGAGAAAAAAGGGAGGATGTGCATTTTATGCTTGAAATACTCTCGTGGCAGAATCTTAGCATTTGTGTTAGTAAAGAGAGATGAGTCAGGAATATCGGGTTATGGAGGGTGTAATGGACAGAATTCTGTCCCTCCAAAATCCATATATTGAAGCCCTAACCCCTGATTAAACTGGGTTTGGAGATAGAGCCTTTAAGAAGGTAGTTAAGATGAAATGAAGGCCTAAGAGTGGATTCTAATCCAATAGGACTGATTTCCTTCAAAGAGAGGAGAAAGAGACACCAGTGCATGATGTCTCCCTCTATACCAAAAAGGCCATGTAATGACACAGTGAGAAGGTCGCCATCTACAAGCCTGGAAGGGAGGCCTCGCAAGAAACCAAACCTCTCAACACCTTGATTTTGGACCTCTAGACTCTAGAACTGTGAGAAAATAAATTTACGCTGTTTAAGCCACCCAGTCTGTGCTATTTTGTTATGGCAGCGCAAGCAAACTAATACAGTCTCTTAAAAATATTAAATGTTAAATACAGGCATGCCTCAGAGATATTGCCAATTGAGTTTCAGATCATCATAATAAAGTGAATATTGCAATAAAACCAGTCACACAAATGTTGTGGTTTCCTAGTGCATATAAAAGTTATATTTACACTATACCATAGTCTATTAAATGTGCAATAGCATTATGTCTAATAAAGACAATGGACATATATACTGTAATTTAAAAAATACTCAACTGCTAAAAAATGCTGATGACCATTTGAGCCTTCAGCAAGTTGCAATCTTTTTACTTGTGGAGGGTCTTGCCTCCATGTTGGTGGCTGCTGACTGATCAGGTTGGTGGATGCTGAAGATTGGGGTCGTTGTGAAAATTTCTTAAAATAAGACAGTTTGTCGTATTGATTGACTTTTCCTTTTACAAAAGATCTCTGTGGCATGAGATAATATTTTATCCACAGTAGAACTTCTTACAAAATTGGAGTCAATCCTCTCCAACCCAGCTGCTGCTTTATCAACTAAGTTTATGGAATATTCTAAATCCTCTATTGTCATTTTCAACAGTGTTCATAGCATCTTCCCCAGGAGTAGATTCCATCTTAAGAAACCACTTTCTTTGCTCATCCATAAGAAGCAACTCCTTATCCATTAAAATTTGATTGTGACGTTATAGCAATTCAGTCATACCTTCAGCCTCCACTTCTAATTCCCATTTTCTTGCTATTGCCACCACATCTGCAGTTACTTTCTCCACTGAAGTCTTGATCCCTTCAAAGTCATCTATGAAAGTTAGAATCAATTTCTTCCAAACTCCTGTTCCTGTTGATACGTTGATATCCTTCCATGAATCACAAATGTTCTTAATGCTAGCCTTCAAGGTGGCAACCAGTGACCATGCCTCTTGATGGGCATGTCCTTGGGTAGTTGCTTTCCACATTGAAAAGACCCCAACTGCCTGACCAACTGGATATTGTGAAAGTAATGGGATGTGATTTTCAAAGGCATTGCAATTTCTGCCTGGTCTCGTGGCTCTGTTTCTTTGGGGGAAGCCAGCTGCCATGTTGTGAGGGTACTCAAGTTGTCTATGGACAGGCACACATAAAGAGAAATTCAGGCTAGATGTTCCCATCCCCAGTCTCTAAGATCCCACTTGGTTATTATTAGGACCTTCACCAAGACAAAGAAAATTCAGCTTTTTCTGAAATTCTCCTACTCTCAAAAAATAAATTCTGCCTTGGCCTTCAGCTTTGTTTGTTTCTGCCACTGCAGGAAGTAAGTTTTGTTTGGTTTTGCGTGTTTGTTTTAAATGCTGCCAGGGACCATTTTTGACTCTCATATTTCATCTTAGGTTGCTGATTAATAAATACAAGCCTGTCATTTTCTTTCCTTATCATTTCAATGGCACTTAAAAAGCAGACAGTCTTTGCAATTCAATATCAGTCAGTGATTAGCCACGGATTGTCCCTGTGGCTCTAGTTTGGTCAAGGATAATTACTCCTTGTAGAAAGAGACAGTTAAAAACTTTGAACTGCCAAGAATTTACAGTAGCTGGGGGATGGATATACCGACTGGTTCAATGAAAGGAATCTAGGTGGAATCTATGCATACCAAAAATCAAAAAGTCTGTAGCAACAACATACTTAATGAAGAAAAATTTCCGTTTTAGAATGGCAACAATATAAGACATCCTACAACCATCACTTCTATTCGATATAATGAAGGAAGGCAAAAAGAATACATAAAAAGACTAATAGAAATAAAGCTTCATGATTCATAGCCTGTCTCAGGTTCGATTCTGTACTTAGCATTTTTCTGGACTTCTATAGCACACCCTGCCCTTAATCCTTAAGACCTTTCTCTAGTACTGTTACTTTTGTGCATGTTTGTGACTCCCTCACAGCACTGATCAAATCCCCTCTGGATGAATTGAGACTCCAATAAAAACATATCAAATCCAGCAGCTTAACTTTTGCCAATATGGCAAAAATTCATGAGGGATACATTCCAAAACCCCCAGTGGATGCCTGAAACTGCAGACAATACTTCATCCTAAAAATACTATGATTTTTCACATACATACATACGTATGATAAACCTTAACTTATAAATCAGGTATAGTAAGAGAAGAACAAAAATAACTAATAATAAAATAGAACAATTATAACGATCTACTGTAGTAAACGTTATGTAAATGTGGTCTCTTTCTTTCTCTCTCCCAAAATATCTTATTGTATTATATGCAATCTTCTTGACCATGGGTAACAAACTGGAAAGAGAGACTGTGGCTAAGGCAGGGGATTATGGTACAATATTGAACTCTTCTTCCATAGTCTGGAAGAAGAATGACAGTTTCTTTTGGGGAAAGCTCAGAAACTGAATGGATTTGGATGCCCAGAAAAGAACGTCTGGCAGTTTTGAACTAAGTCAGTGATAGTAAAACAAAATTGATTCTATGAGTTGAAACTGCTTTTAATTTTATCCCAGTCTCTCTCCCAATTTTCTTGGTTCTCTTAGAAGCTGTCCAGATTTGCTTGGCTAAAAACTGATATTGGAATGTTGCATAGAAAACCCGGGTAGGAAAAGGCATGTGATCATTAACAAACTCCCTGGTTCAATTCATGTCATGATCACCAGCATGGCATCTGTCCAGGCAGAAGGTCATGCTTGTTGAACAATGAATGCCCTCTGCCCCTGGGCCTTGTGTTGCACATTCTGCGGCTTTGGGAAGCAGCCTTAGGCGGGATTGGAGCCTAGATGGACAGACAGAGGTCTTTTGCACCTTCAAAAGCAAACAACAGTAGAGCCCCCAAGGCTGCTTCTACATTCTTTGGTTTTTATTTTTGAAATGTGTTATTAAAAATGTCAAACATATGAAAAAATGGAGAGAAAGGTATAATAAACACCTGTCACACCTAGATTTAATAATTAAATCATTTGTTTCATCTATTTTTGGTAAATTTTAAAATAACTGATTACAGATGTGATAACAATTTTTCCCTAGTTATTCCAGAATGCGTCTCTGAAAATTAAAACATTCCCACATAACCACATTATCACATCCAAGAAAATTAATAATTTCCTAAAGTAATTTATCATCACTCTTTATCTGCATGTCTCCATTAAGTTTTACAACGCCTTTTAGAGCTAGTTTTGACAGGTCACGATTTGATCAATGACAACATATGGCATTTCTCTAAAGAATATTTTAACGTAGAACATTCCTCTTCCCCTGTTTTTTCATGACATTAATTTGTTGAAGAGATGGTATCAATTTTCCTTTAGAACGTTTGATTCTGATTGTTTCCTTGTCTGATTGTTTCCTTGTAGGAATGTTTGATTTGTACCTTGCTTAGGTTTTGGAATTTCGCGTAAATCGGAAGTTTAGATGGAAAGATTTGATTCGATTTAATTTGAGTACATTAATTACATGGCAAAACACTTCTTTGCAAGAATAGCTTAAGAATAATGTTATGTTTTTTCTTACTGCATCACACCAAAAGCTGGTCATCTAATTACTAGTGTTGCTAACATTGATTATTCATGTAAGGTGTCCCCCTGCAAGTAACCTGTGGGCTCTACCTTAGCTCTGTGTCATTTCAATTCTCTGTTAGCCTTTTATTTAATGGTTTAGCAGCCACTAAAAATTCTTGCTTGAATCAATTATTCCATTGAGAGTTGCAAAATAATCACCTTCTGTTTTTTGGTGGTTGTTTTTCTCACTCCTTGAGTTGGATGATTGGTTCATTATTTTTCAACCTTCCTACTGCATTCTAATATAACATTTAGTGCTATAAAATTACAATCTAAGTCTCATACAAATTTTGATATATACTACTTTTATAATTACCATTCATTTCAAATGTTTTATGATTCCCATTTTTTTCCTTAACCCATTTGTTATTTACAAGTAGATTTTAAACCTTCAGACGTCTCTTAGAGTTATCTGTTTATTATTGTTTTAATTTAATTATGTTTTGTTCAGAGGACAATTGTTTTTATAATCCTGATACTTTGGTATTTGGTGAAAGTTACTTTTAGGCTTAGTTTATGGTCAACTTTTTAAAAAATTTCATGCATAATTGAGAAGAATTATCAGCTCTCTGATTTTTTGGTAGAGGATTTTATGTATTACTAACAGTTTAAGAAAGTAGTTAATTGTTTTATCCATCCACAGCCTTAAAAAATGTTTAAATCTAGTTAATCACTTAGGAGATTGTTAAATCTCCCACTGTTGAGGTGGATTTGTCAATACTTTTCTTGCTGTTGTATCGAGCACTGCTTTAGATATTGCTATATTATATATCTGATATTCACACATTTAGAGTTGTTATATCTATCTAACAAATAATTCATTTAATCTGTAAGATCATATTAGAAGAAAGGCAGTGTCCAATATTTACTTCCCCTTTGTGTAATCTCTATAATTAGTCTTCATATGTGTTATGTTTTTATAGTCAAGGTTTGTTCAGGTTTACTGTCCTAGTTGTCACTTTCTTTGCTTACCTTTCTTTCTTTTTGGATTTTTTTTCCCATTTCATAAAGCATATAGTTTTTGAATTCTTGTAATGATAAATTTTATTGTCGTTAAACATTGATTTGATTTGTAAAGAAGGTGCTTATTTTTGTCATTCTTTTTTTTTTTTTTTTTTTTTTGGAGACAGTGACTCACTCTGTAGCCCAGGCTGGAGTGCAGTGGCACCACCTTGGCTAACAGGAGCCTTGTACTCCCAGGCTCAAGTGATCCTCCCACCTCAACCTCCAGTGTAGCTGGAACTACAGGCACATACCACCATGCCTGGCTAATTTTTTGGAGGTCTGGGATTACAGGCGTGTACCCCCACACCTGACCTGTTTTGTCATTATTCTTATGTGATAATTTAGGTGGGATAAAATTCCAAGGTCTAAATTCTTACTAGACATGTGACTTTGAGAATGTTGCTTTACCTAACTCTTCCTCAGTTTTTTCACCAGTGAAATGAAAATTAAGGGTATGCTCACCACTGGGCTTGCGCCTGTGGTCCTAGCTACTCAGGAGGCAAAGGTGGAGGGTGGATTTTATGTATTTTGTTTTTATTTAACAAACATTTGCATGGCATTTACTATGAGCCAGCCCTGTTTAAGAGTTACAAATGTTAACTCATTTAACTGACATAAGGTAGGTACAGTTTTTTTTATTTTTAGGGATGAGACTTTGTCTCTATTATGATTATTAAATTGAAAATAAAATAAACTGTTTTTGGAAATATGCTGGTCTAGATAAATAACCAGTAAACACATTTAAAATTACTTGTATAACATGGCAAACATACTCTCAAAAACTTATACTTGCAAGAAAGTAACAGATATCCCCATAGGCAAAATCTGAAGAAGAACCCAGAAAATCAGAGAAATAAACCAAAGAACTCACTATTTCTCAGCTGTCCGGGAGGAAAGTGTATATGTTTTGTGGGGTGGGAGTTGGTTTCAAAGTTGTTTGGTTTTAAGGGCTAAAGCCAGAAGATAGTGACTTGAACTTGATTAGTGATTTCACTAATTGAAACTGAGCCAGTCGAATTGCTGTACCATTAGTGAAAGTGTGGAATAGGAAAAAATAATCCTCATCTCTAATAAATTAAAAATAAAATACATGAAATAAATGAATATATTGTGAGTTGCTTTCCTGCATGCCTTAAAGATAGCATTCTACAGTTCTCTGCCATTTATTGTTACTTTTGAAAGGTCGGTGGTTTATCTAATTGTCATTCCTTTTTAGGAAACCTGTCTTGTTTCTCTGTTTGCATTTGGGATTGCTTCCTCATCTTTAGGTTTCTGCTGTTCCACTGGATTATCTAGGTATTTCACTTCTATTTATCCTGCTTGGGAGTGTTATACATTGTCAATTGGGGAATTTGTGTCTTTCATCAGTTTGCAGAACATTTCAACCATTTCGTTTTTAATATTTTCTCTCCATCATTTCATTTCTTGTTCATCTATGGAAATCTGAATAGACATACATTGGGCTTAGTTCTTCCATCTTCCATGGCTCAATTTCTCTTTCCCATTTTCCATTTCTTTCTCTCTGGAGCATTATATATATGCAATAAAGTCTTCCATGTATTAATTCTCTGCTTAGCTCTGTCTTATCTGTTTTGTCCAACCTATTGGGTTTTTAATTTCAATAACATATTTTTATTTATACAAGTTCCATTTCATTGTTTCCCAGATTTGTCTGAACTTTTATGATAGTATTTACTAATTCACTTATAATATTTTCATGTTAGTTTTTCTGATTTATGAGTTATGAACTCATGTTCAATGGAGGTTTTTTTGTTTTTGTTTTTGTTTTTTGTTTTTTGTTTTTTTTTGCAAGAATCCTATCTGGTTATATAGTCTAAAGAGAGTACGTGTCCCCTAAAGGGTTTTGAATGTGGTTCATCCAGGTACTTCCAGTGATATTATGCATGATGCAACCACAGGCCAATTTTATGTTGCTTTCTCAGCTGAAACATTCCTGGACCACATAGAAAATGGACTGAAGAACTTGAGCCCATGCCAGGAACTCCATTATCAAAAATTCTCAGAACTGACATTTTACTTATCCATCTAGATCCCAGGTCAAGATTACAAGCATCCATGTTTTTTTCCTGGGCTGGCAGATATTTCTTTTTTCTATTCCACACTTGCACTAATGGTACAGCCATTTGAATGGCTCAGTTTCAACTGGTGACATCACTAGTCAAGTTCAAGTTATTATATTTTGTCTTGAGCCCTTCAAACCAAACAACTTTGAAACCAGTTGCCACCACTCAAAATACATATTCTTTCCTCCAGGACAGCTGAAAAATATTAAGTTCGTTGGTTTGTTGCTCTTATTTTCTGGGTTCTTCCTCTGGTTTTTCCTATGGGGTATCCCTTACTTTCTTGCAAGTATAAGGTGGGTTTTTTTGTTTTTGCATGAGTGTTTTTTATTTTATTTTTTATAATTTTTATTATATTTTAAGTTCTAGGGTACATGGGCACAACATGCAGGTTTGTTACATAGGTATACATACATGTGCCATGTTGGTTTGCTGCACCTATCAACTCGTCATTTACATCAGGTATTTCTCCTAATGCTATCCCTACCCCAGCACCCCACCCCCCGACAGGCCCGACAGGTCCGACAGGCCCTGGTGTGTGATGTTCCCTGCCCTGTGTCCATGTGTTCTCATTCATTGTTCAACTCCCAATTATGAGTGAGAACACGCAGTGCTTGGTTTTCTGTCCTTGTGATAGTTTGCTGAGAATGATGGTTTCCAGCTTCATCCATATCCCTGCAAAGGACATGAACTTTTGCATCCTTTTTTATGGCTGCATAGTATTCCATGGTGTATATGTGCCAAATTTTCTTAATCCAGTCTATCATTGGTGGACATTTGGGTTGGTTCCAAGTCTTTGCTATTGTTAATAGTGCCGCAATAGACATATGTGTGCAAGTGTCTTTATGGTAGCATGATATATAATGCTTTGGGTATATGCCCAGTAATGGGATCGCTGGGTCAAATGGTATTTCTAGTTCTAGATCCTTAAGGAATTGCCACACTGTCTTCCATGATGGTTGAACTAATTTACACTCCCACCAACAGTGTAAAAGCGTTCCTATTTCTCCACATCCTCTCCAGCATCTCTTGTTTCCTGACTTTTTCATGATCGTCATTCTAACTGGCATGAGATAGTATCTCATTATGATTTTGATTTGCATTTCTCCAATGATCATTGATGATGAACATGTTTTCATAAGTCTGTTGGCTGCGTAAATGTCTTCTTTTGAGAAGTTTCTGTTCATATCCTTTGCCCACTTTTTAATGGGGTTGTTTGTTTTTTTTCTTGTAAATTTGTTTAAGTTCTTTGTAGATTCTGGATATTAGCCCTTTGTCAGTGGGGTAGATTGCAAAAATTTTCTCCCATTCTGTAGGTTTCCTGTTCACTCTGATGATAGTTTCTTTTGCTGGGCAGAAGCTCTAGTTTAATTAGATCCCATTTGTCTATTTTGGCTTTTGTTGCCATTGCTTTTGGTGTTTCAGTCATGAAGTCTTTGCCCATGCCTGTGTCCTGAATGGTATTGCCTAGGTTTTCTTCTAGGATTTTTATGGTTTTCGGTCTTCAATTTAAGTCTTTAATCCATCTAGAGTAATTTCTGTGTAAGGTGTAAGGAAGGGATCCAGTTTTAGCTTTCTACATATGGCTAGCCAGTTTTTCCAGCACTATTTATTAAATAGGGAATCCTTTCCCCATTGCTTGTTTTTGTCGGGTTTGTCAAAAATCAGATGGTGGTAGATGTGTGATGTTACTTCTGAGGTCTCTGTTCTGTTCCATTGGTCTATATCTCTGTTTTGGCACCAGTACCATGCTGTTTTGGTTACTGTAGCCTTGTAGCATAGTTTGAAGTGAGGTAGCACGATTCCTCCTGCTTTGTTCTTTTTGCTTAGGATTGTCTTGGCTATGCGGGCTCTTTTTTGGTTCCATATGAACTTTAAAGTAGTTTTTTCAATTCTGTGAAGAAAGTCAGTGGTAGCTTGATGGGGATGGCATTGAATCTATAAATTACCTTGGGCAGTATGGCCATTTTCATGATATTGATTCTTCCTATCCATGAGCATGGAATGTTCTTCCATTTGTTTGTGTCCTCTTTTATTTCGATGAGCAGTGGTTTGTAGTTCTCCTTGAAGAGGTCCTTCACATCCCTTGTAAATTGGATTCCTAGGTATTTTATTCTCTTTGTAGTAATTGTGAATGGGAGTTCACTCATGATTTGGCTCTCTGTTATTGGTGTATAGGAATGCTTGTGATTTTTGCACATTGATTTTTGTATCCTGAGGCTTTCCTGAAGTTGCTTATCAGCTTAAGGAGATTGTGGGCTAAGACGATGGGGTTTTCTAATTATACAATCATGTTATCTGCAAACAGAGACAATTTAACTTCCTCTTTTCCTAATTGAATATCCTTTATTTCTTTCTCTTGGCTGACTACCCTGGCCAGAACTTCCAACACTATGTTGAACAGGAGTGGTGAGAGAGGGCATCCCTGTCTTGTGCCAGTTTTCAAAGGGAATGCTTCCTGTTTTTGCCCATTCAGTATGATATTGGCTGTCGGTTTGTCATAATTAGCTCTTATTATTTTGAGATACATTCCATCAATATGTAGTTTATTGAGAGTTTTTAGCATGAAGAGCTGTTGAATTGTGTCAAAGGCCTTTTCTGCATCTATCGAGATAATCATGTGGTTTTTGTGATTGGTTCTGTTTATGTGATGGATTACATTTATTGATTTGCATATGTTGAACCAGCCTTGCATCCCAGTGATGAAGCCCACTTGATCATGGTGGATAAGGTTTTTGATGTGCTGCTGGATTTGGTTTGCCAGTATTTTATTGAGGATTTTTGCATCAATCTTCATCAGAGATATTGCCCTAAAATTCTCTCTTTTTTTGTTGTGTCACTCCCAGGCTTTGGTATCGGGATGATGCTGGCCTCATAAAATGAGTTAGGGAGGATTCCCTCTTTTTCTATTGATTGGAATAGTTGCAGAAAGAATGGTACCAGCTCCTCTTTGTACCTCTGGTAGATTTCGGCTGTGAATCCATCTGGTCCTGGACTTTTTTAGGTTGGTAGGCTATTATTGCCTCCATTTCAGAATCTGTTACTGGTCTATTCATAGATTCAAATTCTTCCTGGTTTAGTCTTGGGAGGGTGTATGTGTCCAGGAGCTTATCTATTTCTTCTAGATTTTCTAGTTTATTTGTGTAGAGGTGTTTATACTATTCTCTGAAGGTAGTTTGTATTTCTGTGGGATCAGTGGTGATATCCCTTTTATCATTTTTTATTGCATCTATTTGATTCTTCTCTCATTTCTTCTTTATTAGTCTTGCTACCAATCTGTCTATTTTGTAGATCTTTTCAAAAAACCAGCTGCTGGATTCATTGATTTTTTGAAGGGTTTTTTATGTCTCTATCTCCTTCAGTTCTGCTCTGATCTTAGTTATTTCTTGCCTTCTGCTAGCTTTTGAATTTGTTTGCTCTTGCTTCTCTAGTTCTTTTAATTGTGATGTTAGAGTGTCAATTTTAGATCTTTCCTGCTTTCTCCTGTGGGCATTTAGTGCTATAAATTTCCCTCTACACACTGCTTTAAATGTATCCCAGAGATTCTGGTACGTTGTGTCTTTGTTCTCATTGGTTTCAAAGACCATCTTTATTTCTGCCTTCATTTCGTTATGTACCCAGTAGTCATTCAGGAGCAGGTTATTCAGTTTCCACGTAGCTGTACGGTTTTGAGTGACTTTCTTAATCCTGACTTCTAATTTGATTGCACTGTGGTCTGAGAGATAGTTTGTTGTGATTTCTGTTCTTTTGCATTTGCTGGGGAGTGTTTTACTTCCAATTATGTGGTTAATTTTAGAATAAGTGTGATGTGGTGCTGAGCAGAATGTATATTCTGTTGATTTGGGGTGGAGAGTTCTGTAGATGTCTATTAGGTCTGCTTGGTCCAGAGCTGAGTTCAAGTCCTGGATATCCTTGTTAACCTTCTGTCTTGTTAATCTGTCTAATATTGACAGTGGAGTGTTAAAGTCTCCCACTATTATTGTGTGGGAGTCTAAGTCTCTTTGTAGGTCTCTAAGGTCTCTTTTTATGAATCTGGGTGCTCCTATATTGGGTGCATATAGATTTAGGATAGTTAGCTCTTCTTGTTGAATTGATCCCTTTACTATCACATAATGGCCTTCTTTGTCTCTTTTGATCCTTGTTGGTTTAAAGTCTGTTTTATCAGAGACTAGGATTGCAACCCCTGCTTTTTTCACTTTCCATTTTCTTGATAGATCTTCCTCCATCCCTTTATTTGGAGCCTACATGTGTATTTGCACATGAGATGGGTCTCCTGAATACAGCACACTGATGGTTCTTGACTCTTTATCCGATTTGCCAGTCTGTGTCTTTTAATTGGGGCATTTAGCCCATTTACATTTAAGATTAATATTGTTATGTGTGAATTTGATCCTGTCATTATGATCTTAGAAGGTTATTTTGCCCATTAATTGATGCAGTTTCTTCATAGTGTCGATGGTCTTTACAATTTGGCATGTTTTTGCAGTGGCTGATACTGGTTCTTCCTTTTCACGTTTAGTGCTTCCTTCAGGAGCTCTTGTAAGGCAGGCCTGGTGGTGACAAAATCTCTCCTCATTTGCTTGTCTGTAAAGGATTTCATTTCTCCTTCACTCATGAAGCTTAATTTGGCTGGATATGAAATTCTGTGTTGAAAATTCTTTTCTTTAAGAATGTTGAATATTGACCCCCACTCTCTTCTGCCTTGTAGGGTTTCTGCTGAGAGATCTGCTGTTAGTCTGATGGGCTTCCCTTTGTGGGTAACCTGACCTTTTTCTCTGGCTGCCCTTAACATTTTTTCCTTCATTTCAACCTTGGTGAATCTGACAATTGTGTCTTGGGGTGGCTCTTCTCAAGGAGTATCTTTGTGGGGTTCTCTGTGTTTCCTGAATTTGTATATTGGCCTGCTTTGCTAATTTGGGGAAGTTTTCCTGGATAATATCCTTTAGAGTGTTTTCTAACTTGGATCCATTCTCCCCATCACTTGCAGGAACACCAGTCAAATGTAGATTTGGTCTTTTCACATAGTCCCATGTTTCTTGGAGGCTTTGTTTCTTTTCACTCTTTTTTCTCTAATCTTGTCTTCTCACTTTACTTCATTAATTTGATCTTCCTTCAGTGATATCCTTTCTCCCACTTGATCAAATCAGCTACTGAAGCTTTTGCATATGTCACGAAGTTCTCATGCCGTGGTTTTCAGCTCCATCAGGTCATTTAAGGTCTTCTCTACACTGTTTATTCTAGTTAGCCATTCATCTAACCTTTTTTCAAGGTTTTTAGCTTCTTTGCGATGGCTTAGAACATGCTTCTTTAGCTCAGAGGAGTTTGTTATTACCAACCTTCTGAAGCCTACTTCTGTCAACTCGTTAAACTCATTCTCTGTCCAGTTTTGTTCCTTTGATGATGAGGAGCTGCAATCCTTTGGAGGAGGCACTCTGGTTTTTGGAATTTTCAGCTTTTCTGCTCTGCTTTCTCCCCATCTTGGTGGTTTTATCTACCTTTGGTCTTTGATGTTGGTGACCTACAGATGGGGTTTTGGTGTGGATGTGGTTTTTATTGATGATGATACTATTCCTTTCTGTTTGTTAGTTTTCCTTCTAACAGTCGGGCCCCTCAGCTGCAGGTCTGTTGGAGTTTGCTGGAGGTCCACTCCAGACCCTGTTTGCCTGGGTATCACCAGCGGAGGCTGCAGAACAGCAAATATTGCTGCCTGATCTTTCCTCTAGAAGCTTCATCCCAGAGGGGCACCCTCCTGTATGAGGTGTCTGTCAGCCCCTACTGGGAGGTGTCTCCCAGTCAGGCTACATGGGGGGTCAGGGACCCACTTGAGGAGCCAGTCTGTCCATTCTCAGAGCTCAAACACCGTGCTGGGAGAACCACTGCTGTCTTCAGAGCTGTCAGACAGGGACATTTAGGTCTGCCAAAGCTGTCTGCTGCCTGTTGTTCTGATATGCCCTGCCCACAGAGGTGGAATCTACAGCAAGGTGGTAGGCCTTGAAGAGCTGCGGTGGGCTCCACGCAGTTCGAGCTTCCTGGCCTCCTTGTTTACACTGTGAGCACAAAACTGCCTACTCAAGCCTCAGCAATGGCGGATGCCCCTCCCCCCACCAAGCTGCAGCATTGCAGGTCGATCTCAGACTGCTGCGCTAGCAGTGAACCAGACTCTGTGGCCCTGGGACCTGCTGAGCCACGCACGGGAGGGAATTTCCTGGTCTGCCAGTTGCAAAGACTGTGGGAAAAGCATAGTATTTGGGCAGGAGTGTACCATTCCTCCAGGTACAGACCGTTACAGCTTCCCTTGTCTAGGAAAGGGAAATCCCCTGACCCCTTGAACTTCCTGGGTGAGGTAACACTCTGCCCTGCTTCAGCTCCCCCTCCGTGGGCTGCACCCACTGTCCAACCTGTCCCTGTGAGATGAACCAAGTACCTCAGTTGGAAATGCAGAAATCACCTATCTTCTGCATCGATCTTGCTGGGAACTGCAGACCGGAGCTGTTCCTATTCGGCCGTCTTGGAAGCCTCTGACACAGTTTTTTTTTTTTTTTTTTTTTTTTTCCGAGAGTATGTTTGCTATGTTATAAGAGTAACTTTTAAATGTGTTTACTGGTTATTTATCCAGTCCAGCATGTTTCCAAAAAATGAGTTTAGTTTTCCAAAAATGTGTTCTGCAGAACACTCATATTCAATCCAGTGTAACTATGTGTTGGAAGAAAAAACTTAATGTTAGAAAAACTTTTTCTCTAAAACTTACATTTAAATATATGTAAGAAAACTAATCTTAATTATACATTTTCTTACGTTCATGCAATGATTAGCACTTAAGGAAATGCTGTGCCATTCTACAGAATGCCAGAATGTCAAAGTAGCAATTGATATAACCACATCAAATGTGAGTTAGCCATCTCACTGATATATTATCTGTTCAGTGGTCAATGACCTATGTTCTATCCCTTGATTTAAAATTCCAGTAAACATTTGATATTGTGTTGCAGTCTTAGGATTCAATTCTGCCATTCCATCAACAGGTGGTGCCATTGTATTATAATTTGAATGTTGTGAAAGAAAAATATTTTGTCGTTACTTGCACTGATAAGCATCTCAGCTTTTTTAGAGCTTCTTTTGCACCCTGAGAAACTTTGACTTCAGGGTTTTAAAAAATGTTATATGGTTAAAGTTATATTGCAGAGCAAAACTGCCTGGATTCTTCTCATGTATATTAAGTCTAGAAATTGCACACTATATGTCTGCTATTTTGTCTACAAAGTCATGAAAAACCGAAAATAATATTCATAATAGGTAGTTATATATTCTGATATATAAAGAATATCTGCTTTAATATTTTTGTTCCTGAAAATTCTCATCTTATTTTCATTTTATAAATTTAAAAAACTACTGGGTATCAGTAAAAAAAAAATTCACGTTTTTTGCAATACCAAGGAAAGCAAGTCAAGATTTGTGTTTTTTTCTTTACATAGACCATTAAATATAACATGGGACATGGGTCACAGCTCTGCCAAAAGATCTCTTTGTAGCTATGTGTTGCCAGAAACAACACTGTGGAGATCCCTTTCGAGTTGTGGCAAGTCATGTGGACAGCTTGAGATGGGTAACCTCATATGCCCTGTCATAAAGAGAAGAAAGAAAGGATGACATCAGACTCTACCCCATTCTTTGTTCTGCCTGCAATTCACTGTTGTAAACTGGCAAAGCTATTTCCTCAAGGGTAGTTGTCAAAGTCACAGCATGATCACAGGAGGTGGTAATAGGAAGTTGGCATGAGCCACTGACAGAGAAATTAGTTTGAGACTTCTTGTGATTCTCCTCAGGGATTTCAGCAACAGCCAGCTCTTCTAAGCTAATTAGTCCTACATTGTTGTAATGGATGATCAGAAAAAACAGTAATTGAAAATGATACAGTTCTTTAGTAATGCTAAAACTGTAAACAACAGAAATATCAAGAAATGAAACAAACATTTAGAACCATTTGGATAAATTGGATGAATAGGTTAGCAGATGAAAAATTCAGTTTCAAAGTAGACAAAATAAGATTTATTTGGGAGCAGACATCCAAGTTAGGGGCTATATATTAAATGATGCAATTATCAATACACTGAACATATTCTTTCTTTTATTAATAGACTGGGAAATATTCTTAAAATCACTTTCCTTTGGTTTAAGTTTGAATGTGTAGTTTTCATTTACACAGCATATATCTGTGGTTCACAGACACATTCTGAAATTTATTCTTGAGTTTATTCTCATTCATTCTTATTATGCAACTCTGTCACAATCCCCATTTCACAATTAAGATACATTTTCAAAAGTTACTCTGAAAGTAAGAGGTGGAGCCCAGACTAAAAGCTGGATCTCTCTAAATTATGTTCTCTTTTTTATTCCACAATGGAGACTGAACATATGAAATTTTAACTCTAACTATAGTTGCTCTGTTGTAGAGTAAGTGAATAAGTTTAGAGGACAAATACAGTGTATAGAATAGTACAAATGTTAATTTTATTTGTTTACTCCTTTTAGACATGGGAGTCTTTCTAGGTTGCCCACGCTGAAGTGCAGTGGCTATCCACAGGCGTGATCATGCCGCACTACAGCCTTGAATTGCTGGGCTCATGATCCTCATGCTTCAGCCTCCTGAGAAGCTGGGACTATAGGCACATGCCATTGCATCTGGCTACAAATATATGTATTTGTATTTGCACATATATATTTGTAAAATATATATATTTATATTTGTACAAATATATATGTTTGCATATATATTTTAATATATATAATAAAAATAAATATATATTTTGAGACAGAGTCTCGCTCTGTCTCCAGGCTGCAATGCAGTGGCACGATCTCAGCTCACTGCAACCTCTACCTCCCAGATTCAAGTGATTCTCCTGCCTCAGCCTCCCAAGTAGCTAGGACTACAGGCACGCACCACTATGCCCAGCTAATTTTTGTATTTTTAGTAGAGACGGGGTTTCACCATGTTGGCCAGGATGGTCTTGATCTCTTGACCTCGTTATCCGCCTACCTCAGGCTCCCAAAGTGCTGGGATTACAGGCGTGAGCCACCGCCCCCAGCCAAGTGTTGTTTTTATTAAATTGTGATAATAGATATTTTCCCCCTATCCTTTCCATGAATTGTGTTGCCATATGGTTCTATCTTCAATAAGGTTTAAATTGTGCATGCAGGACCTCTTTGACTTTCAGATCTGGCATTTTTTTTTTTTTCTAATTGGGGTAGTAAGTGAAGAGCGGAAAATATACTTCTGCCTGGCACAAAAGAGAATGAGGGCAGATCCAAGACTTATTTTGTTATTATTCAATTCCCATCTGCCATTACATTCTCTTAAAGTTTGTTTGCAGTTTCTTATCCATTCTGTGAGAGATAACAGAGTACACTTTTGCCCTTTTTCCTTTATGTCAGGGAAGTGAACAGTGATTTTTTTAATGAGGATGAACTTTTAATTTTGAGACTTTATATTTCTTGATAGCAGTAAGCATGCTTTTTATTCGTTAAAAATTATAGCTCTTAATTGTTTTTACAGAAATTTTATGCAAAGTGGTCATATATTATATTACATCATATTATTTAACTTAGAACTGATAAAAATGAGAGTTTGATTTATCCTTGTTGAAGTTCGTAGAAAACAGATTTGGAGCTGCAAGAACACAACACACTTCCCCTGGAAAATACTCCAAGAAGTAAATCTCTGGACATTGTTTACAGCCCTAGCAGGATACAAGAAGAAATGTTCCTTATTTAGAAAAAGAATCATAAAGCTAGGAAATATTAGCTAAAATGTCAATAAGTAGGGAAGAAAAGAGAGAGGGATGGTAGAAAAATGCAGATCTCCATAAATGTGGCTGTGATAGCTTGGGCTGCCATGGAAAATATCACTGAAGGAGTGGCTTAAACAACAGACCTTCATTTTCTCACAGTTATAGAAGCTGGAAGTCCAAGGTTAAGGTGTAATCAGGGTTGGTTTTTGTGAGGCCTCTCTTCTTGGCTAATAGGCGGCTGCCTTCTCTCTGTGTGGTCACACAGCCTTTCCTCTGTGCAAGCTTGGAGAGCACACTCGCTCTCCCTTCTTCTTCTTGGAATGTCACCAGTTCTATGGGAGGTCCCATTCTTATGACTACTTAACCTTCATTACCCCCTTAAAGGCACTATCTGTAAATATAGTCACACTGGGGAGTTAGAGCCTCATCATATGCATTTGGGGGGTGACACAGTTCAGCCCACGACAATGACCTTAACACTAGGATAGTTGTTTTGCAGAATGTCACTCGATCTGAGTTTGTTTCATGTTTCCTCATGAGATCTAGGTTATGGATTCTGGGTGGGAGTCTCTCACAGGGGATATTGTGCTTTCACTGCATTCTCTCATGTGATTTTAATTTGTCCAATGGTGTTTACTTTGATCACCTGAGTGACCAAAGTGGTGACTCTCAAGACTTCTCTATTATAAAGTTTCTTGATGTGTTGCTAAATAACAGTTAGTAAGCATGGTTTTAGCTTGGAAAAACTGATACACCTCTTAACAGAAGTAGAGATGCCAGAAAATCCATGAGAGATTGTGGAGAAAGGGGTGTTCAAGGACTTGAAAATGCTATAATGAGTCTACTGTACCTAACCAGAAAACCCACCAGCTGACTGTCCTCAGGAGGGTCTAGAAAATACTACATTTGCCCAATTGATAAGAAATGCCCTGGTGAGGGGAAGGGGCACCAGCATTTTGAGAACCTCAGGAAAGTCTGTCTTCTGTAGGTTGAGGCTGAAGGTAGCTGATGGTGTTGCAGAACCGAGCATTTTAGTAGCAACGAGGGTACTAGATCCCAGGAAAGCAGAGGCCAGGAGGCAGCCTTTAAGAATCAGAAGAAAGATGAACATAATTACTATAACAGGTAGCAAGACTGGAATTTCATTCAGGGGAAACTGATCTGCAGGGAACTTGGGAGATGACATGGTTCTCCTAAGGGCAAGAGTGCTGAGCCGCTGTCACAGGTTGGGTTTTCTAGAAAGAGGCTGGTGTTTAGGAAGCAGGTTGTTCACTCAGGTATGTCCTTGGGATTGAAACTCGTGAAACTGAGGGAAAGAAAGTGGCATTAAGCAGAGGGAAATGAACTTCATACAAGCCTGGCTGACCCGCAGGGTAAGCTGTGAAACTCACATAGTTTTTTAGCAGTGTTCCAAGTTGGGTTGGGATGGCCAGGCCTTATTGTCCCACACTGATCAATGAATAGATGTTGGCCACCTTGGGAAGGGGCAGGTATTAGTCAGGATTCTGCAGAGGAACAGAACCAATGGGACAGACATCTGAATCTCCATCTCTCTCCAGAGATTTATTATAAGGTATAGGCTCATATGACTGTAGAGGCTTATGGAGGCTGATTCTGGAGGCGGATGTGATTCTACCACCTGCAAGCTGGAGATCCAGGAAAGCTGGTTCTCTAGATTCCACTCCAAGACTGAAGGCCTGAGAAGCAGGAGTGCTGAGTGCAGGGGAATATCAATGTCCAGGCTCCAGCAATCAGATAAGGAGGGAATTCAAACTTTCTTCCCTTTTTTTTGTTTTATTTAGGTCCTCAATGGATTGGATGATGCCCATCCACATTGGGGAGGGCATCTTTTTTACTCAGTCTACTTTGTCAAATGCTAATCCCTTTTGGAAACATCCTCCTAGACATACACCTAGAAAGGATGTGTCACCAGATATCTGGGCATCTCCTGGCCCAGGCAGGTTGAACCATAAAATGAACCATCATGGGGTATAATGTTGGGTAAGGCAGCTCTCTGCCACTGACAAATCCCAAAAGATTCGTCAACTGAAGCATATCTGACAATAACATCCCTAAAAACTGGAGCCATGAGCCCTTTATTGACTGGGGACGTGGGTGATGTATTAGAGTGTTCAGTACAGTCTACCTCTTGTGTCTACTTTGTCACACGCTTTCTAGGAACTGCTCTTCCAGCTGGTGTGTCTGTGGGATACCAGGAAGAGGAAGGTTAGTGGGACCAACTACAGAGTTCACTGTTGAATATATATTTCTAGTGTGCACAGGCTAAGTCTTGCAGCTCCTTTTGAAGTATAGTTTCCTTTCTTTCCTTATCAGGCCCAGCACATTCTGGACTGGCTTAAGTTAGGACTTCACCTGGCTTATAGGCTTAGAGAGGCCAGGAAAGGACTTAAAAGCAGATCTCAGGTGGGGCACATTTCGACTTGCAAGGGAAAGATTTCTAGCATTGTCTTCAGGCAAGGTGGAGCATGCTAGCTTTTAACACAAAGAATGGGCATTTGTGCAGGCTCGAAGGAGTCAAAGACATCTAGGAATTCAAGATTTGGGGAGAGTATCAAACCAGATACCCCCTTCCTGTGTGTCAGGACTCTCTCCCTCTCTCTCTCTCCCTCTCTGTCTCTCTCTCCTTTTTTCTTTCCCTTCCCTTCCTTTTCTTTTTTCTTTTCTTTTTTTTCTTTCCCTCTCTCTCTCTCTCCCTTTCTCCCTTTCTTCCTTTCCTCCCCTCCCTCCCTTCTTCTCGTCCTCCCTCCCTCCCTTCCTCCATTCCTCCCTCCCTCCCTCCCTTCCTCCATTCCTCCCTCCCTCCCTCCCTTCCTCCATTCCTTCCTCCCTTCCTCCCTTCCTCCCTTCCTCTCTTCCTCCCTTCCATTTTTTTGTTTTTTTTTGAGACGGAGTCTGGCTCTTGTCACTGAGGCTGTAGTGCAGTGGCACGATCCCGGCTCACTGCAACCTCCACTTCCCGGGTTCAAGCGATTCTCCTGCTTCAGCCACCTGAGTAGCTGGGATTACAGGCATGGGCCATCATATCCAGCTAATTTTTGTATTTTTGGTAGGAAAACGGTTTCCCCATATTGGCCTGGCTGGTCTCAAACTCCTGGGCTCAAGTGATCTGCCTGCCTCAGCCTCCCAAAGTGCTGGGATTACAGGCATGAGCCACTGTGCCTGGCCAGGATCTATTCTTTCTAAACCAAACCCTGACCTCAGAATAGTGGATCTGTCTTTGATTTTAGTTTAACTCTCCCTGGAGCTCAGTCACCTCCACAATTCATACCTGGACATGGCCCTCAGTTCTCACTGCCCTCCCAATGAGAGGTATATGACAAAGAACACCATCTGGCTTTCAGACATAGTTTTCCATTAATAAGTCTCAGATTTTTGTTACTTATTTCCAGAGTTTAACACAGTTGAACCCTACTCATCCAATTTTCTTGATCTTGTAGCTGTGATTCCCTCCATCTTTCTCAAATCTCTGATATACCAGCTAGTGCACCCCTGTACTACTGATCTGCCATCCCGGTTTACCACCAGCGAAAGTTTCTGGGAGCACCTGTGTTCTGCCTACCCCTACGGATGTGGTCCTTACTGCAGCCAGTGGCAGGTGCTATCTTCAAAACCCCATCTTATCTCCTGCTTTCACAGAATACTTCTGGGATCAACTGTCGCAGGCTCTAGGGCAGAATTTAGGGTGCACTTGGAGTCAATACCTGTGGAAGGCAGGTTATGGAAGCAGGATTGGGCAGAGGGAAATCTAGCTCTGTGGCAGACCCAACACCAGTCTTGGCTGACTGCAGGGGAGCCCTGGAGCTGAAATGGCCCTTTAGTATTGTCTTGAGTTGAGTGGGGATGCTAGCCCTTTATATTCCTGCACCAAGCAGTCACTGGATGTAGGCCATTCTGGGAAGGAGCATGACCTTAGCTGACAGTGTCTCTACAGCTGGATGATACGTAAGGATGCTGGCAGTTCAAAGGTGTCTTCAGAGAGCATCCCAGCATCTGGGACCTCAAGCCTTTCATAGAAGGGGCATCTGAGTGGTGCATCACAGTGTCCAAAGAAGCTGTCAATAAAGGCCTTGCTTGCTGTATGCAGTCAAAAGACATAAACAGTGGATGAACAGGCCGGGTGCGGTGGCTCACGCCTGTAATCCCAGCACTTTGAGAGGCTGAGGTGGGTGGATCATTAGGTCAAGAGATCGAGACCATCCTGGCCAACATGGTGAAACCCCATCTGTACTAAAAATAAAAAATGAGCTGGGCATGGTGGCATGCACCTGGAATCCCAGCTACTTGGGAGGCTGAGGCAGGAGAATCACTGGAACCCAGAAAGTGGAGGTTGCAGTGAGCCGAGATCATGCCACTGCACTCCAGCAGGGGCGACAGAGTGAGACTCCATCTCAAAAAAAAAAAAAAAAAAGCATGGATGAGCAGAGGCTGAGGTGGGTGCTCCAATAGAAAATGATGAGATCCTCTGGTAGTTTGTAAGTGTGATGATTGAGTATTCACATGCATGCATGTGTGAGATGTGTCACTCCCAAACCTTATTGCAACATGGGCACATTACCCATATCACATGGAAGAAGCAAACAGGTCAGGTACAGTGGCTCATGTGTGTAAACCCAGCACTTTGGGAAACCAAGGCACGAGGATTGCTTGAGGCCAGGAGTTCGAGCCCACCCTAGGAAACACAGTGATACCCTGTCTCTACTAAAAACAAAAAAAATTAGCTAGGCATGGTGGTAAATGTCTGTAGCCCCAGCTACTCGGGAGTCTGAGGCAGGAGGATTGCTTGAGTCCAGGAGTTCAAGGCTGCAGTGAGCTATGATGGCACCACTGCACTCCAGCCTGGGTGGCAGAGAAAGATCCTGTATCAAAAAAAAAAAAAAAAAAATTAGCCCTTGTCCAGTACCCAGGCTTGAGCTTTCTCATTCTGAACTCATCGACTGAAGAAGAGAGCTGGAGTCTTCACAGAAAAGAACTCTGCAACTCCACAGCACGTGTATGAAATAGTGATTGTCTTAATCCTTCAACAAAGACAACTAGAGCCATTTATTTGGATAAATGTACACTGGAGAAAGGACAAGACCCAGCTATCTTGCAAGCTGTTGGATACAGATCCAAGATGGAACTGATATCCAAAGACCCTAAGTGGTATCATTCCCCCACAGAGCCCCCATCCCATGCCCCAGACACGTGTATACAGGGGAAAGGAAATCGATGAACTCCTGGCCCAGGTCTGTTTCACTCTGAGTCCACTGGGTTCACTTAAATTACAGTCAATGTATTTATCAAGTTGCTGTGCTTTAAATCTTTAACTCTTGCTATTTGTTTCCTGTTAGTCCTATATTTGTTTTTTCCCTCCCTCTTTTTCCTGCCTTCTTTTGGAACAAATGAGTATTTTTCAGAATTCCATTTCATCTCCTTTGTTGGCTTTATCTTTTAGTGGCTGTTCTAGGTTTGCTATGTATCTATTTTATTTTATTTTATTTTAGATGGAATCTCACTCTGTTGCCCAGGCTGGAGTGCAGTGGCCCAATCTTGGCTCACTGCAACCTCTGCCTCCCAGGTTCAAGAGATTGTCCTGCCTCACGCTCCCGAGTAACTGGGATTACAGGCACCCACCACCACGCCCAGCTAAATTTTATATTTTTAGTAGAGATGGGGTTTCGTCATGTTGGCCAGGCTGGTTTCGAACTCTTGACCTCAGGTGATCCACCCACCTCAGCCTCCCAAAGTGCTGGGATTACAGGCATGAGCCACTACGCCTGGCCGGTTTACTATATGTCTTTAATAAATTACCATCTACTTTCACCACTTCATACAGAGTATACAAATCTCACAATATTGTACCTATATTTCATCTTTGCTGTTCTTTGGGCTATTATTGCCAGTCCTTTTACTTTTACGTATGTGATAAACCCTGCAACCTTTAATAAGCGTGGGTGGTGGGTGCCTCAGTCCCAGTTCCCTTAAGTAGGTGCAAGGCCTTGTTTCCTGCTCCCTAGTAGTTTCACAAAACACATGATCCATAAATTTCAGCTTCAACTACCACTCAGGATTCAGCTTTCTAAACACCTTATTTTTTTTCCTAAGAATTTTTCTTATTCTTGGATGCTTGGCTCTTCATTTAAAGAGGCTTGTTTTATCTATCTATCTACCTTTCTTTCTTTCTTTCTCTCTCTGTCTCTCTCTTTTTTTTTTTTTTTTTTTTGATGGAGTTTCGCTCTTGTTGCCCAGCCTGGATTGCAATGGCGCAATCTCGGCTTATAGCAATCTCTGCCTCCCGGGTTCAAGGGATTCTCCTGCCTCAGCCTCCTGAGCAGCTGGGATTACAGGCATATGCCACCACACCTGGCCAATTATTATTATTATTTTTTTTATTTTTAGTAGAGATGGGGTTTCTGCATGTTGGTCAGGCTGGTCTGAAACTCCCGACCTCAGGTGATCTACCCACCTAGGCTTCCCAAAGTGCTGGGATTACAGGTGTATTTCATTCCTGGGAAGTTTGGGAGAATTTTTCAGGATATAGGGTCCTCTGTATTTCTGGAAATACACTGTGACTAATATAACAACAAAAAATGTTGATTTTACAGTTACATACATGCATGTTGCTGTGGTTTGGATGTTTCATCCTTCTAAACCTCATGTTGAAATTTACCCCGAATGTTGGAAGTGGGGGTGATGGGAGGAGTTTGGGTCATGAGGGAGGATCCCTCGTGAATAGATTAGTGGCCTTCCTTTGCAGTTAGTGAGTGCTCACTTTATTAGCTCCCGAGAGAGCTGGTTGTTAAAAAGCTCCTGGCACTTCCCCACTTTCCCTTTTGCTTCTTCTGTTGCCGTGTGATCTCTGCACATACCAGCTCCCATCACCTTCTGCCATGAGTAGAGTCAGCCTGAGGCCCTCACCACATGCAGAAGTCCAATCCTGGACTTTCCAACCATCAGAACCATGAGCCAAATAAACCTTTTTTTCTTTGTAAATTACCCAGTCTCAAATATTCCATTATAGCAACACAAAGCAGATTAGGACACATGTATAAATATTATAAACTTTGCATTTTATATTGAGGATGTACATTCTCTTAAGCAGTGCCTTCGAACATTTCTCATAATCAATAGTGTATTCGGCCACAAATATATTTCTCAGTAAATGTGTGAAGTGTGCAGAACACATTCTTTAATCACAAAGGCATCATATTGAAATTAATAACAAAAGATCAATAATAAAAATTAACTACTTAGAAACATGTAAAATATTTTCCTGTATAACTTCTCTGGGCCAAAGTAAAACTATTAACTTCATAAAATATGAGAAATTCATGGCCTCATTGTTTATTATTAAGCAACAACTCATAGATATAAGTTAACTAAAGTACCGTTCAATAAAACCTAATAAAGGAATATTAAAATATACCAAAGAGCTATAGGAGAAAGGTATAGGAGAAATAGAGAAAAAAGGAGAAAATAATAAACCAAAAGCAGTGAAGAGAAAAGTTTATTTTGAAACAACACATAAAGCATATGAGAGGAACTCTGATTAATAATCATAGAAGAAATGCGAAGATTACGTTAGAGGAGTGGTCCCTCAAACATATTAGACTCAGGAATCTATGAGCAAGGCCTGTGAAATGTTCTAGAGACACCAACTGTGCAATCTTCCTTAGTTAAGATGTTTTGCTTGAAGTAAAAAACCAACCAAAAACTTCTAAGCTTAAAGAACTAAGGCACTTCATTGGTTCATTTCACTGCATCCTTTAAAGATATATCATGAAGAATTTACTGTGAAATCACACGATGCCAAGCATTAAATTTTTAAAACATGAGGGGGAATAAATGAAAAAAATTGGGGAGGGACCTCCTCTTTTGGCTTTGGAGCCCTCTCTGCCGCCCTGTCTCTGTACAGGGGAGCTTCTTCCTTCTGCCTTCTCTTGTCTTTCTTGCCTATTAAACTCTCTGCTCCTTAAAATCACACACACACACAAATTGTGAAGAATGTGGTCATTTTTGAAGCTGGGACCAAATGATGGATTCATTGTATTTCAGTTTACTGTATTCCCCTATTTTTGTATTCAGTTTACTTGTATTCCCCTACTTTTCCATATGTTTGAAAATTTCCATAATAAAAAAAGTTTTAAAAACCCCCACAAAACCACATGGTTGAGAATAGAGAGAGGGGTAGTTACTATCACCAGAGAAAGGGTGAATAATAGAACAGAACTCCTCTGCACAGTTAACTGTTATTAGACAGTAATAGGAAATTACATTTTGAATTCTTTTTCTATAGCTAGTGTATTCATACTATACTTGAAAAAGATATAGAAAAATAAAAATGATAAACAAGTAATACTTAAGAATATAAATCTTAAGGTTTTCAAAGAGGAATTAAAACATATAATGCCATCATAATAAATTAAATTTTTTCTAGGATTTTAAGGATGGCGCAATATCAGAAAATCTATTAATATAATTTATCTCATCAATAGGTCAAAGGAGAAAAAATTAGCTCTAGAGATGCTGAAGCGGCATTTGAGCAAAGTCAGCTTCCAATCTGCACAGAACCTCCCAGGAAGCTGTGAACAGCAAGTTACTTTGGTAGCATAAACAGTGTGCTTCAGAATCCAATTGCCGAACATCGACTTAACAGAAAAACACTACATGTTTTTTCCACTGAAATTTGGAATAAGACATAGGATGCCTACGATCTATGTTGCTTTTTTCTTTTTTACTATTGTTTTGGAAATTCTAGTCAATGTAATGAGACAAAGAAAAAGGACGAAGGAAGAAGAAAGGAAAAACCGTTTTAAATAATAGAACAGAGATGATCATATGATTCCCTTCCTGGAAAAACTAAGAGAACCAATTGACTGGTTATGTAATCTTGGAATGCAAGAGGAATTTCTAAGTGTATTCTCAGAGGCAGAAATGTAGAAGGTTAAGATTGCCATATGATAAATTAAGAAAAATTTAAAACAAAATGGTCGTAAATCCACCAGACAGAAAAATGAAAGTTAAATAACAAACTAGGGAAATATATGTGTAGCACATATGCTAAAAAAGGACTAAGATTTATATTTAAAATATCTTTTAATATATTTAAAATATTAAAAAGTTGTCAGTATTCTTCATCTTTTATCTCCTCTCTAATTCCATGATCCCGGTCTATCTCAGAACTCCTTACTTTTAATATATTTAAAAGATCTCTTACAAATCAAGGACACAAAACCATATACCTTTATAAAAATGAGTTAAGATCGGGAGGCCGAGGCGGGCTGATTATAAGGTCAGGAGTTTGAGACCAGCCTGGCCAACATGGTGAAACCCAGTCTGTACGAAAGATACAAAAAATTAGCTGGGTGTGGTGGCGTGTACCTGTAATTCCAGCTACTTGGGAGGCTGAGTCAGGAGAATCTCTTAAACTCGGAAGGTGGAGGTTGCAGTGACCCGAGATTGCACCACTGCACTCCAGCCTGGGTGACAGGGTGAGACTCCATCTAAAAAAAAAAAAAAAAGAAAAAAAAGAATTAAGAATAGAATGTAAAAGTATAATTAACAAAGAAAGAAAATGACCTACATGTGAATAAATATTGTACTGCTCTAGTGATCAAAGGGATGTACCTTAAAACAGGATGTGTGTCTCACCTCCTATTGAACTAGTAAATACTTACAGCTATTTTTGATGAATTGTTACATATTTTTAAGATAATTTGTCAACACGTCTCAAAAGTCTTAAAAGAAATATTCACTCTTTGATCCAGTACGCATGCTACTATAAATTTGTCCTAAGGAAATTATCAATTAAGTATGCAGATGTATGTGTAAAGATTGTTAATTAAAGCAAAACATGCACAAAATAGGGATTAGTTAAATAAGTTACGGGGCATTTTTCAATGCAAAATTATGCAGTAATTGATGTAGAAGAGGTAAATCTATATTTATTAATATGAAAAAGGTTCTTGCGATATTACTGAATGAGAAAAGACAGGTTACCAAACATCTGTGTGTGTGTTTGTGTGTGTGTGTGTGTGTGTGTGTGGTTGCAAAAAAAAAAAAAAGATGCTAACCTGAATAGTCAAAACAAAGAAAAAAAGGAATTTATTTTAACAAAACAAAGAGATCTCAAGGATCCCAAGGCTACTTCTTATGAGAAATGTCCCAAGAAAAGTCTCACCCACGTATTAAAAAGTTGTCAGTATTCTTCATCTTTCATCTCTCTCTCTGTTTAATTCCATGATCCATGTGGTGGGTTATGTCTATCCCAGAACTCCCAACTTTATGTATTACAGTCCAGCTATATCTAGACACTGCTTGGCACTCTGTAAATTCCAGCTTCAAATTCCTAGAGAGACTTGGACCAAGAATATACACATATATGATGTCTATCCTTAGTGTATGAAATATGGCCAAGGAAATAGATTATGTCATTTCAAGTGCTGCTGCCAGGAATAGGTTTGGGGATTTGATGCTGTTACTGGAAAAAAAGGGAATGCGTAGAGCTGGGCACAAATCCAACAGGTGTCATGAAAATATGGAAATATATTCATTTCAGTTGAATCACCTATGGGTCTTCATTCAATAATTAGAAGTATGACATCTTCCCAAAATTTGAAAAGCAATTTAAATGTAAATGGCATACATTTCTTAAACTTTCTTCTGTTCTCTCATTCTCTGTCTGCCTCTCTCTCTGTCACCTCTACTCAAAGCGTTATTGGGTCTTTCCAGATCACCTAAAGTGTCACACCACAGTCTTTACTGGACTGGTCTTTTCTCTTTTCCTTCCACATTCCAGATCTATTTTGTTATGCTATGTTCTTTTCTCTGTAGCTTATTCAAGCCAACCTTGCTTCCTCTTGTATCTCCCCATCCCCTACAACCTCATTCTGGACAGTAAACAACCAAGGCACTCTGCTGTCAGCCATGGGATTCCCAGCCAGCACAGAACTGACGATGCTGTTTTTTTTTCCTTATCACATATTCACTTACATGTATGGAAAAAAGGCTGAAAGATATAAAGTCTTAATATCATTTATTACCAGAAGGTGAAATTATGGATGATTTTTAAAGGTATTATATTTTCTCATTTTTTATTCGTTGTAAATAAAGAAGTAAAGATGCATGATATGGAAAATAAACATATAGTTACTTATCTTGTGCCAAAGATTCTCATTGATATTGCTAACATATTTTTATCTTAGCACTTTCATCCCAAGCATATTAAAGCCTCCAAGTGAAATACTTCATTTTCTATAATGCCCTAGCAAAACACTTTACATATAGTACTAATACCTTTTTTAAATGAACAACTAAATACACAAAGTAAAATTAATTTTGTAGTTTTAAGAACAATCAAAACAGGGAAATCTATAAAATCATGTAACCAAGGCTAATATTTTTTCAAATCACAAAAAGACCTAGTGTAGCCATTATACCAAATTGCCTCCTACCAAGAAGTAACTGCATCATTTTGCAACATGTTGACAAAAATTAATATCCTTTGCTCAGCAGGAGTTGAATAAATATTTAACAAAATTCATTAAGTTATTATATAATGATCTATTCTATACTTTGCACTACATATGTACACTATGTATATATGCACACTATAATAGTATACACTGATATACTATATGTAGATACTGTATTTGCATATATAGTTAGTATATATAGTATATGTGTATACTACTTATAGTATATATGTATATAGTATATGTGTATACTATTTATAGTATATATGTATATACTGTAGTACTGTACATACTATAGTACATGTATATTATATATACATATATGTGTATACTACAGAGATAGTATATACGATACATATATACTATATGTATATGTATGTATACTACATATAGTGTATATAGATAGTATACATATATGTGTATATTCTATATTATATATGGCATATGTATATATGTATGCTATAGTACTATATAGTGCTATATGTGTATATGTGTATAGTACCCTATGTATGTGTACTATATATAATACATATACATATACATATACGGTACACATACAGTACATATACATATATAGTATATATGTACTATAGTATGTACAGTACTATAGTGATGTAATGTCCTGAGCTAGAAGGTATCTACTTACAGTGGAGTTTTGTTCTTACTTATTGCTAAGAGCCAACTTTCTTATTTTGTTTTAGCCTTTACTTTCAATCAACTTAATCTTGTGAGAAACCCTGCAGGACTTGAGACTTGAGAATTTCCCACTGTGGGAACATATACACCATGGAATACCATGCAGCCAGAAAAACAATAAAATCATGTCCTTTGCAGCACCATGGATGCAGCATTATCCTAAGTGAATTAATGCAGGAGTGGAAAACCTAGTAACACATATTTTCACTTACAAGTGGGAGCCAGACATTGAGTACATATGAACCTAAAAATGGGAATAATAGACACTGGGGACTCTAAGAGTGGGGAGAAGGAGAAGCAAGGTTTGAATAACTACCTGGCTGGGGGCAGTGGCTCACGCCTGTATTCCCAGTACTTCGGGAGGCCGAGGTGGGCGGATCACCTGAGGTCAGGAGTTCGAGACCAACCTGGCCAACATAGTGAAATCCCTTCTCCACTAAAAATACAAAGATTAGTTGGGCATGGTGGCGGGTGCCTGTATTCCTAGCTACTCTGGAGGCTAAGGCAGGAGAATTGCTTGAACTCAGGAGGCGGAGGTTGTAGTGAGCTGAGACTGCATCACTGCACCCAAGCCTGGGCAACAGAGTGAGACTCTGTCTCAAAAAAAAAAAAAAAAAAAAAAGGAAAGAAAGAAAACCTATCTATTAGGTATTAGGTACTATGCTTACTTCCTGGGTGATGGGATAATTCATACCTCAAACCTCAGCATCACACAATATGCCCATGTAACAAATTTGCACATGTACTCCCTGAATCTAAACTAAAAGTTGGGAAAAAAAAAAGAGAATTACCCACTGTGGTATTTGCATGTCATTGTCCCTGGCAGCTGTCCTTCCCCACCTTGCCTTCGCTTGAATTTATCCAACGACTATTTCTCTTCACTTCTCTTGATGAAACCAAGCTGCCCAAGTAATGACTGCTAAGATGCAAGAATAATTTGTGCTAGCTGACTTTGGTGATGCTCTCTTGCCAGAATCTTATGAAACATTCCACTCTCCTCTCCAAGAAGGAGCACTTCTTGGGAAACTTCTCCTACCAGACATTGATGAATAGAGGATTAGGCTGATAGTGCTGTGGTAGATTTTTCTTCCAAAATATGAATAATGATTAATAATATTAGGGGAATAAAGTTAAAACAGAACATTGTTACAAAGTTTGTCAATGCAGCAAGGATGCTGATTTCAGGGGGTGAGTGTTAGAATAGTAGAGTATGGTTCAGTGTGGCAATTATATTGTTATTTTCAATATGTCTATACCTCATGCAAAATGTAAGGCTACAAACTTACCAGCAAAAAATCACTCATAACCTGTCTCCCACAGCTGTTGGTACCAACCATGGCACCTATCTACCAATCAGCAGAACTCTAGTCAAAAGACAGGTGTTCTAGTCTGCCCCGAACGTTCATGCATTTGGACCCTGTTAATAGACTAAATGAATTGAATATTATTTTCAAAGCCTATTATTTAATTTTCCAAAGGTACAGACAGCATCTATTTGTTAATTATCCAAAATATCCATATCTTAAGTGATATTGAAATGAAGACTTAAGTATCCTTATATATATTGAGAAAAATGATCTAATTACTGTGTTTTTGTAAGATAAGGAGAGGTTGACTTTTCCACCTGTGAAATTTCACAAGGCTCTTTTCCTATAGAATTTTGCCTGCCCTGCTTTGTAGATGCCAACTGACTGGGAATTATTCTTGAAATTGTACAAGACATCCCTTAAATTATAGAAAATTTATTGTCTACTATTATATCAGAGAATAACATATTCTTAGTACTATTCAATGGAATTTAGGTTTTTAGGAAATTTTGCTAACCCTGAGAATGGCAAAATAATAGATTCTTCTGTAACTCTACAAGGCCACAGGAATAGGTGCTGTGACTATGACCTCACATCATACAACTGGACTCTTCATTGAGTCAGAGTTATAGAAAATGAAAGGTAATTAACTGAAATATTTCAATTTGTCTAATATTTTCTTAACGTTTCTGCTTTGAGGGCTACAGAAGAAATGGAAAGTCTTTGTCTCGGAGGATTTGTAGTTCATAAAGGGATGTGTTGGGGGAGTTAGAATATGGTGAACTGTGTTGTTTTGATAATGGTGATTAAAAGGACAATTGAATAAATAACTTGAATATGAAGAAGAATGGGCTAAAGGCTCTAAATACGGTTGATTCCTTACAGGAAGAAGTTATAACATCCGGTTGTGTTGCAGGACAGGTGAGCCCCCAAAATGGGGCTTAGCTCAAGTTTTTGGCCTTGCTCAGGAAGGAATTCAAGAGTGAGCCGGTGGTAGAAGAAAACAGCTTTATTGAGGCATCAGTGGTGTTCCAGTTCCGTGACTGCCCCTGTGGAGCAGGGCTGCCCCATAGGCAGCGTGCAGAGAGTAGCAGCTTAGGGGCAGTTTGGCAGTCATGTTAATACCCACTTCATGCTAATGAAAAGGTGTGTTGTTCAGGAAATAGCTAGAAAATAGGCAGTAACTTTTGGGTGTTGCCATGGTGATGGTAAACTGTCATGGCGCTGGTAGGTGTGTCTTATGGAAAGGTGTTTTTTGTGCCTCTTCCAGGTTTTGGCCAGTCTTCAATCTGTTCCAGAGTCAAGCCCCACCTACCTTCTACCTCAGCTGGGAAGATCAGTAAAGCTTCCATGGTTGCAATGCATGGGTGGGGGGTTGATATTTGAAGGTTTCCCAGGATATAAACTCCCCACACCCTATGGTTAAAATAGAATTTGACAAGGCGCTTCATTCGACATTGTATTTCCCATGCAGAGTATCCTGCCTGAACATGGTAGGTGTTAAGAAGCATTTTTTTTTAATTGAATAAAAATTCTTTTTGAGGAATTTAGATATTTCAGAAGTTAATTTATAGAAGCCCTAAAACTTCCCATTACCTTATCGTGGTATGGATTTTTAAAATATTTAGGGGAGATGACATTATGTTCCTTTAAATATTACTATTTTGATTTTTGAGCCTTCCTGTTTAAAAATGTTGATCTGTCTTCTTGGTAGTCAGGAATCTTGAAAGCTCAGGCTTCTCCATTTCATTACCTCATAGATTTTGCCAGAAAATGCTACTCTAGGAGGAAAGTAGCGGAGCTGAAACTTCAAATAGAATCTCATGAGTCATACACATGTCTGCTAACAGGAGGGAGAACAGGATGGACTCACGAGTAGGGACAGTCATGCAAAGGGAGTTACTTGATTTTTTTTCTTCTCCTCTTAATCAGGAAATAGTCGTTCCTCCTCCGCATTTATTATTTTTTTAAACAATATATTCCTCTGACAAGAAGTTAATGATGAGTCACTTCTAGGAGGCAGAAATTTGATTTTCTAAATACTTAGTTCTTTGTAGTTAGCAGAGATCCAACAGTGACATTTAAAAATTATTCTGTTTCTGTAACTTGGACACTCTTTAAACTAAGAGGACTATGTATGTGGAATGGTGTACACCTACGTGATAATTCATGTCAACTATGCACTTACTACAAAATCTCAAATGCTTCCCTACATAAATCAGTTCTGAGACCCAAGAAGCCAACTCATTAAAATTTACTTGAGATTCCTGTAACCTTTTCTCAGGAAGCAACAGCAGGTAAAAAATGTGCAGCTTTTTAAAAAACAAATGTGTGCAAAACTTCAATTCTAGTCTATAAAAAATCGTTTTTTTTTTTTTTTTTTTTTGTGGGTAGTTGAAAAGCCTGGCAGAGGGTGGGTGGGAAAGTCATGAAAGTTTGGAAGGATGACATAGTAGATTATGGTGAATTAGAAATTTGTCACAGAATATCGATGGAAGAGATGCCGGGTTGAGTCAGATTTTCTCAGTGCCGAGATGATGGTTGAGTTAACAAATTAAGTTCCTTTGAAAATTGCACTAATATTTTTGGCCACTAGGTCATTAGAATTTGCTTCTCCCCAAACAGTAAGGATAATAGTGAGTCAGTCTGCATATGTTGAAGCTGGTATTATACTATTTATTGCTAGTGACATTGTCAATGTCTGGATGGCTGCTGTTTGCAGGAATCTTATGCCATTCCCTTGCTTGATAACTACCAAGGGCTCTGTATCAACTACAGAATACAACCAAATCCCTTAGCATGATGTGCAAGACCCTCTACCATCTGATATGCTGCTTAGATTTTAGTATCTCGCGCTAGTGCCCATCTGGGTCCCATGTCAAGTTTCAGACCCATCTCTTATATCTTCAAGAGTTCTCCATTCTTGCACTCACCACAGTAAAGACAATAAGTCAATTTATAAGTCAATCTCCTTGGGGGCAGGGACTATGGTTTATTAATCTTTGTAGTAATAGCATCTGGTACATGGAGTGCTATAGATGTTTGTTAAATTAATAAGTATATGTTCTATCTTCTTCTCTTTTTTTTTTTTTTTTTTTTTTTTTTTTTGAGACGAAGTTTCACTCTTGTTGCCCAGGCTGGAGTGCAATGGTATGATCCCGGCTCACCACAACTTCTGCCTCCCAGGTTCAAGCAATTCTTCTGCCTCAACCTCCCAAGTAGCTGGGACTACAGGCATGTGCCACCACGCCCGGCTAATTTATGTATTTTTGGTAGAGACGTGGTTTCTCCATGTTGGTCAGGCTGGTCTCGAACTCCTGATCTCAGGTGATCCGCCCGCCTCAGCCTCCAAAAGTGCTGGGATTACAGGTGTGAGCCACTGCACCTGGCCATGTTCTATCTTCTTTTAATATATAGCATAACTACCAACTAAGTAACACACTTGGCATGCAGTAGGCAGAATTCTATAGAAGACCCCAATAGCCCCTACCTTTGTGGAATTCTATTCCATTTGAGTGCAGTGGAAAATATGCATATGATGAGATACCACTCCCATGATTATAAACTCTATTATATTATATGGCAAAAAGGGAGAAAATCTAATTACATGAACCCCTTTAAAAGCCAAGTTTTAATGGACTGGTGAAACGAATCAGGGATCCAAAGCTTGGAAAGGGATTTGATGCATCTTTGCTGGTTTCAGAGATGGATGGGACCACTCCCAGCTCCTAGAGGCCAAGGAATGCAGGTGGCCTCTAGGAGCTGAGAGTGGCTTCCAGCTGACAGCCAGCAAGGAAACGGGGACCTCCAGTTCTGCCAACAATCTGGATGAGTTTAGACGTGGATTCTTCCATATACTCCAAATAATAGACCAACCGGCTGATACCGTAGTTTCAGTACTGGGAGACCCTATGAAAAGAATCCAGCCATGAATGAGTCAGGTCATCCTAGAGTTCTTACTTACCTACCTGGCTGTGATATAACAAATTAATATTGCTTAAAGCCACAACGTTTGTAGCAATTTGCTTTGTAGCAATGAACAACTGGTATACCTAGTGTGCAACTTCATCAGATAAATTGTGTGTGTGTGATGTGTGTGTGTGTATATATATATTCTGCTGTTTTTGTTTAATTAATAGATAATAGGTGCTCTCAAATCAAATTGATGCTTAATTCTGATAATTAAATCAGAATACTTAGTCTAAGGTGGTTTGTTCATTTCAAACAATGTAGCGAACTGTTACTGGGTATCTGCCATGTCTCATGTACTATGCTGTGTCCTGGCTGAAATTCAATCCTGAATATAATATACACAAAATAGCTTGATGTTCTGGATCACAATGGCTGAGACATAATTGCAGACACAAACCTTATGTCAAAGAAGTGAATATAATAGTCTTAGAGTTTGAATATTTAGGGGTTTTCTGCTATAACAAATAAATTTATTTTCTAATAAATATTCCAATTTTATGTTTGGTTCTTTGTCAAATATACCTGACATTTTTGGATAATATCCTTTTTCTCTTATGTATTTTTAAGTACTTTGCCCCAGAAGAATGTTTGCTAACTTGTATTTAGCTTTTCTAGTGCTTTAGTGTCGGTGTCGTCAGGTTAATTTGTCAGTCTTATGGCTAGAAATTAAATTCTTTAGGTTGTTTGGAATTGCTAAAGTAACTATATGGTAATGTAAGGCATTCTTCTATTGAAGTAATACATATACCTTAAAGAATTGTACTTTTGCAGCCTAAAAACATAAACAAGTTCAAAATGCTGATGTAAAACCTCCTTAATGCCCTTAAACCAGAGATGGTAGACAGCAGTAAAATGATGATTGTCCATGATTATGGTCAATTTTTCAAGTATTTATCCAGAGTTTTACATATGAAACAAAAGCTCAACATCTCTGATCATTAGAGAAATGCAAATCAAACCACAGTGAAATACCATCTCATGCCAGTCAGAATTCCTATTATTAAAAAGTCAAAACTAACAGACGCAGGTGAGGTTGTAGAGAAACAGGAACACTTTTACACTGTTGGTGGGAGTGCAAATTAGTTCAACCATTATGGAAGACAGTGTGACAATTCCTCAAAGACCTGGAGGTAGAAATATCATTTGACCCAGGAATCCCATTACTGGGTATATAATACCCTAAGCAATATAAATCATTCTATTATGAAGATACATGCCCATGCATGTTCACTGCGGCACTATTCACAATAGCAAAGACATGGAATCAACCTAAATACCCATCAATGATAGACTGGATAAAGAAAATATGGTACATATACATCATGGAATACTATGCAGCCATAAAAAGGAATGAGATCATGTCCTTTGCAGAGACATGGATGGAGCTAGAAGCCATTATCCTCAGCAAACTAATGTAGGGATAGAAAAACAAACACCACATATTCTCACTGATAAGTGGGAGTTGAACCATGAGAACACATGGACATATGGCAGGGAACAACACACACTGGGGCCTGCTGCAGTGTGGAGGGGGGAAGAGCATTAGGAAGAATAGCTAACGGATGCTGGACTTAATACCTACGTGATGGGATAATCTATGCAGCAAACCACCATGGCACATGTTTACCTATGTAACAAACCTGCACATCATGCACATGTAACCCCGAACTCAAAAGGTGAAGAAAAAAAGAAGAAAAACAGTTTTAGTGTATGCTGAATTATGACAGATCCCATTGCACATACAGAAGACTAAAATAAAGTATCTAAACATGGTAGCTGAGGAGCCAAGCACTACTTTAATATATACAGAGCTGGCCACAGAGTAGGCTAGCCAGGCAACTGCTGTGTCTCAGTCTGGAGGGCATGCCAAATATCAGTAGAAAAATAACAAGACCGAGAAGATCCTATAAACAAATCATTTCTGAGGGTATGCACTATGTGTGTCTGGAATGAATGTTTTCAAGTAGCTTCTTGAGGGTGAGGAAGAGGGTGGTGAGACCCTTAGAGATACGCCATACTGTAGGGCTTGTGTTTTAGGGAGTGAAGTAGGAAGGTCTTGGAAACAGTAGGGTAGTGACTGTGCTCTGTGGTCCCTGCCCTATGTGCTTCCTCATACCCCGTGAATCTCTTCTGGATTAACATGTAACTAACATGAATTAGAAAGGTACCAAATTATTAACCTTCCAGGAGGTCCTACACATGTATTGGCTCAGAAATTGACAAGAAAACAGTGAATACAACATGACATAGAGGAGCAAGTCTAAAACATAATGAATATGAAGGATTTAGAGAGTTAAGACATGGTAGGTGGTAGCTGCACAGTACAGTAGATGTGGAGACTTGAGGTAGACCCTGAAAAGAGAGGAGAAGTTACATTTTCCTGTAGGGGTGATTTTTTTTTTTTTTCAGGGAGACCCATGGCAGAGCGGGGACCAATGAGGAGGAACCCTCGCTGGAATCCAGGCTTTGGACAGGAATGTGAGCAGGTGAGTCAAGACCAGCTGGCGGAGAGATTAAATTCCTGCCAGAGAGAGATTTCAGAGTTGATCTAACAGACAATAGGGAGTGATTTGCTTTTGTTAAACAGGTGGTGCTGATTAATTGAGGGTACCCAGGAGTCAATCAGCAAGTTAGCAGCTGAAGAAGTTTAGTGTACTGAAGAGTATTTCCTTTGGAGAAATGCTCCCAAAGTGGTCCAATAAGAACCACTCGGGGCCAATTGTTTCAACTGAAGATTGCTAAGCCGCTCTTGCAGTGCTCATTTCCATGGGTTTGGGATGAAAGCAGTATTTCTACAGGCTCACAGAGTAAGTCTTATTTACACATAGTTCTTTTATAGGTAGTTAGAAAATGTATTTTATAACAGACTTAGTGTTTGCCATCTGGGGACTTTTGGTCAGATTAGACAGACAAAAACCCCTAATCTTGGTGAGGAAAGCAAGAACTTGAGTGAGCTTCATTTGAACAATCTAACATTTTCCATTTAATGGCTTTAAAGGAATCCCCCAACTTTTGGAGTGTTTTGTATTATTAATTCGTTTCTGAATTGCAGTATTTATAAAAAGACTTGTGCAGCTTAAAATAAGACATTCCACAAAACTGCCAATATTACTAAATGGTTTATAATGAAATATCCAGTCTGTCCAACCACTGTATTTTGGTATCAACGGAGGATTTTTCTCCTTTTGACCAGTAGAGGGGGCTATAACTCCTGATATAAATAGCTGTTTTTTCTAGACAGAAATTACATCACCGAGCTGTACTGTTGAACTATTGTACCCTTGAATTTATAATTAATATACTAGAACTATAATGTGGTGCATATTTTTCATACTTTATCACTTTAGACTTACCTACATTATTTATGGTACCGCTTGTTTTATATCTCCCGGTATAAACTTCTTTGCCAGCCCAAATGGACCACAATTATGAGGATAAATGTGGCTCTTTTCTTGAGTCCACTACCTTCCCCCTTTTCTGGAACTCCAGTGCTTACCATTTGTCTGAATATAACTTGCTTGCTTGAAACCCAGTTCAGAAACAACTCTTTAATAAATCCTTCTCTTTTCTTCCACTTCTCAATTTGCATAGCATGATTAAACTACTATTTTATTGATGATGATTGATTGATTGATTGAAAGGGAGTCTCACTCTGTCACCCAGGATGGAGTGCAGTAGCGCAATCTCGGCTCACTGCAACCTCCGCCTCCCGGATTCAAGCAATTCTCCTGCCTCAGCCTCCAGAGTAGTTGGGATTACAGGCATGAGCCACCACGCCCAGCTAATTTTTGTATTTTTAGTAGAGATAGGGTTTCACCATGTTGGCCAGGCTGGTCTCGAACTCCTGACTTCAAGTAATCTGCTCACCTGGGCCTCGCAAAGTGCTGGGATTACAGGTGTGAGCCACCACGCCTAGCTTAAGCTCCTATTTTCTAGTGCTCAGTACAACTGTTTATTTTATGTTTATTAAATACATCATGATTTTTATTATTCTTCTATTAGATCATAACTAAATTTCCAGAAAAAATACAAAATGCCCTGTTAAGTTTGAATTTCAGATGAACTAAATTTTTTGTTGTTGTTGTTGTTTGTTTGTTTGAGACAGTCTTGCTCTGTCGCCCAGACTGGAGTGCAGTGGCACAATCTTGGCTCCTTGCAAGCTCCACCTCCCGGGTTCATGCCACTAAATGTTTTTTAGTATAACTAAATCCCATAAAATATTTGAAACATGCTGACACTAAAAAGAATTTATCTAGAATTCACATTAATCAAAAATTTAATATTTTTATTTGCTAAACCTGGCAACCTTAATTATAAACACTTTGATTGTTGAGTCTTTGTCTTGTTCACATTCATGACGACAGAGCATAGTGTCAATTTATAGTAGTTGCTCAATAAATGAATGTGTCAAGATGTAATATGTGGCCAAGTTATTGTAGAGTGAGAATGAGCATTATTACTTTGAATAACTGCTTTTAAATGATCTGCACTAGTATTACATTAATGTGTTCACAGTGAATTATTATTCATTCTAAAAAAGAAATAGTTGTAAGGAAAAACTTTGTGCTAAGTAGAAATTTAAGGATTTAAAAATAAAAATTGGAGGGAACATTTTAAAGATATTTAAGTGTCTTAAAATATCTCTTTGAGTTGTTAAGAAACATGATGTGATTAAGAAAAGTCTCCTGCCAAATGAATCCCTTACGAGAAAAAAATGTATCATTTTAAAAGATGCATTATGTGTTGAATCAAGACATAAATTATAAAGAGATGGTACCAGTACTCTTCGTTGTTTAGAATAATGAGCTTGTTCCCATACTTGGGCTTAAAATGGAAAGAAAAAGTGCTGTACAGGTGCTATACAATCAGGGGTAGGACCCTGACTGAATAAATGTATTTTGTATACTTAATCTAAAACATCTATAAGTCTAGCTACCTTAAACCAAATCTTGGGCATTTCTCCACAAGTCGCTTAGGCGTTGGGAAAGATTTAGAAAAGAAGAAACATTCATAATTAACCTCTATCAACAGGTAAATTCTGCACAGTGTGTAAAACCTTCCTCTGACAGTTAGAAGTCTTATGTTGGGTGATCTTATGACCAAGTTCCATTATAGTCAGCATGACAAGACATTGGTATGTAGAGAGATGAAATTATACTGACATAGCCAATTTAAAAGAATAGCAGTCTAAAGCAGAGGATACACACACATTTGCACACACATACACATCTGTGTGCACATGCACACACACCAGGATAATCACAGGCGACTGAAAGTTGAAAGCAATTTGAATCTCATTAGCAACAAGGAAATACAATTTATAACAGCGAGATACAATTCTTCACCTATTTGCTAAAATAAAAAAAAAAGCTACTACTCAATACTGGCAGCACATCACACACTGTTGGTGGGAGTAAAAATTGGTATACTCCTTCTAGAAAGTATCTTGGTTTTATATATATATATATATATGTACATGGTTACATATAAATATATATATGTATTACAGACGTTAAAAACTTCACATACTTTACCTAGTAAGAGGCTTTTTATAAATTCTCAGGAAGGAAACATACAGAAACTCATATAAAGGAATATGTGCAGATAATCTCATTACATTTGGAGGAAGGAGGGGATGTTCATCGTTCTTGGTGGCAAGCTAGAGCAGCTCCCTCTGCTGGTCCGCTTCTTGGGGGACAGGCACTATTGGCCCAAGATTTGCTTTATCACATAGGACCAACCTTTTATTTTTGGCCCTGCTATTGTCTCTTGTTGAGACCTCTCTCCCCCCGCCACCACCCTAATCCCCAGCTCTCTGCACAGAAGGCCTTATGAGGTCCTAGTGTTTTGCAAAGGAGTAGAGTTGGAGGCCTTGCTCTGCTGTTATTCCTGAGGTCTGGAAAGACAGGCCTGTTTACATCCACCCCCTTTCCAGGTACATTTCTGGAATTTGTCATTTTCATGTAAATATTTCAATGTTTAATGAAAACAAGTGGCTGTATAGTTGGCTATTAATATTTATTAAATAATATTTCCTTAATGATTTGAAGTGCTACCTTTAACTTATAATGAGATCACCATTTGGGGAACATTTTCTACTCTCAATTTGTTCCACTGATGCTTCTGTATATTCCCTCCATGGGCTTTTAAATTTTGTAAATATGTAAGGGTAACTTTTCATATCATTCTACTTCTTGTGTTGGGTTTGTATCTAACTCTATAATGAGTCAATGCGTTCAAGGTCAAATGATCCCATTGTTCACATGGCCTTATCTGCTGTGAAGAAAAGGAGTCACAAAAAGTCTGGGATTAAGTTCCTTTTCTCTGTGTTCCATAGCAGCCTCATTGCTTTGCTTTATTGAATCTTCCTATTATCTCTACACTAGATTGTGTCTTAAGGCCAGGACATACCCATCCCTGATTCCTCTTTGCCTGGCTTAGAACTGGTACCTTGTCCAAGCTTCTGATTTTACAGGTGTCTTACTCAGTCTAGGCTGCTATAACAGAATGCAATCGAGATAGATGTGAGCTTTAAAGATTAAGAACTACATCTCCATCTATTTTGTTTGTTTTGTTTGTTTTTGAGTCTGGGTCTCTCTCTGTCACCCAGGCTGGAGTGCAATGGTGCAATCTTCGGTTCACTGCAACCTCTGCCTCCTGGGTTCAAGCAATTCTCCTGCCTCAGCCTCCCAAGTAGCTGGGATTACAGGCTCCTGCCACCATGCCCAGCTAGTTTCTGTATTTTTAGTAGAGATGGGGTTTCACCATATTGGCCAGGCTGGTCTCTTGGTCAGGCTGGTTCTGAACTCCTGACCTCGTGATCCGCCCACCTTGGCCTCCCAAAGTGCTGGGATTACACGCGTGAGCCACCGCGCCCAGCCCATTTCCATCTATTAATATATTCATCTCTGCAGTGAATCTGGAGAAGCACAAAGGGCTGTGGATAAAGTAGACATTGGGACAGATTTTCCCAGTGATCAGGACTGCTTGCCGATGCTTCTGATTATCCTTCCTCTGTTAGTGTGTTGGTCTAAGGAAGGCTGTAATTAAAGCTGTAGCCTTTCAAGTTAGAATTAGTTTTTCTATAATTATATTTTGTTCTCTGGGAACGAGGTCCACTCCGTCCCTTGCCAGCCAAATCATGTATGTGTTATCTAACTTACAGACATTCAAATTTGAAATGCATTTTCAAGAACAATTGTTAAAGTGGCCGATCTTCCAATTTAAACAAAATTTGGGACAATGAATCCTATATTCAATTGACTTTTAGGATTCAGTATCTTTTCCCTGTGGCCTCCTGTTTTCTAAAAGTAAATCTTCAAAACAGTATTCTGCAATTTCATAGACCTTTTGGTATTGCAACCACTTTCAGTATGCTTCCAATATATTTAATTAATTCTTTCTACTTTATTACAATAGAATAATATATTTCTGCATTATTCCTTATGGTCATTAAAAATTTAAAATATCAGGTATCTGGTTCTTATCTGTTCAAAATGAATCCAGATGTTCACGTACTGCACGGGTGCCAGATTTTTTTTTCCATCATAGGCTTAACTTTGGAGAATAAATTTGGAACAATTCTGTGGGGACTGTTGGTCACAGATGGCTGAGTAATCATAAATCCTTGGGTGGAGATAGAGTCCTTCTGGATTGCAGCGCTGAAACTGATTTTCATAATTTAAAATACTCAACCCTGCATCATCCACGTAAACAAAAGGTGTCTCTTGTTTAAGTGTTTCTTTTTTAAAAAAGTGACATGTAATTAGCTTCTAACACCTTAATTTCATGTTTACTCTTAACTTTATTTTTTGACATCTCTTCCAGAAATTTGTTCCTTCCCTCCAGGTATAAAAGGGTTCAGTTTCTTTCAGTTAAAAAGAAAAAATCCCTCTTCTTGCTGGAAACTTTTGCTTGTATCTTGAGCTGAGTTATAACACACTTTCTCTTGTCATCACCCTTGTCACACAGCATTATAATAATCGGTGCATATATGTGAGCTCCTTCAAGGCAGAGATTGTCTCTTATCAATTGCTGCAACTCCATCGCTTAGCAGAGTGTCTGGTATGTAACAGGTGCTAAGTGAAAAATGAAGGATGGTCTCTTAAGTCAGAGGTTATATTGCATCACGTTGATTGTCCAGTAAAGGATAAAGTAAGGCTTTAGTAAGTTCTTTAGTCATTTTACTTAAAAATGTTTTAACTATTTATTTTATAAGCAAAAGGAAAGTTATACATTCTTGATTTGCAGAAGAATTTAACATGATTTCTAAGCGCTATTTATTACATTTAAGAGTTTAAAACATGTTTTTTCTGAGGCTGTTAACTTTATCAATCAAGCCCAAGTAGAATCTGGTGGCACACTCAAGTTAGGATAATTCATGAGGGGGCAGAGGTGTTTTGTAAGGGGACTACGTAAAAGGGGTAGCACGGGAGCGGAGAGAAATTCCGAGATAGTACAGTGCCTTGGGGCTAATATACCAGGTATGGCCAACCTTAGGACCAAAAGGAAGAGTTGAGATAATGATATTGGAAATTGAAAGGAGAAAATGGTGTGTTTTGAGAACTGTGACCTTCTGTGGAGGGACATGACCAGCCTGAGGCAACCAAATATGCTTTCCTCTCTCCCTTTGATGATCTGCTGGGACTCTCTGTTTGCTAACCCAAAAGCAAGCCTGAGGAAAGGAGCACCTATTGCTATGGGCCTTAGGGGTTGACCTCCCAAGCAAGAAACAAGATGGTGGAGGATGGAGAGTCTATGTGGAGGGCAATGGCAGATCTGGGGCACAGTTATGGCAGTTTATTATACTGAAAGTATTTTTTCTGTGGAATAGCCATCCTGCTGAAAAAAGGCACAAAACCAGAGAACAAATGCTCAATGTAGTAGGGTCTGCCTGATTTTTTTTTTTTTTTTTTGAGTGCATTTAAAGCAATCCTGGCCTTCAGGAACTGCACTGGGTGGCAAGATATGATAAGCCCAAGAAGGCCTTCGATTATATAATATTAGCTCAAATGTGAGTGAATTGTGTACCGTCGATGACACTGCCTTTGGCCTCAGGTTCACCCTCATATAGAGTTCAAGACCACATTTGCACTAATGAGATAGTTCATCCCATAAGAGAATGCATTTCTCAATGCCCTAAAATGCTTTCCTTTTGCATCAGTCTTTTTTTTTTTTTTTTAATAATGTAGAGAGATTTCTCCAGCTGGATTCACTCTGTGTTGCCTGCAAAATGCAATTTGTTTTCTAAATGCTATATTATCTTCTTCCGCCACCTTCAATTTACATTTTAGTAAATGGTGCTTTAGTTCTCTGAAAATTCTCTTTATGCTCTATATTGGACTTAAGTAGATGCCAATTTTCACATATCTGGCTAAAAAGAATATTGATGTCTACATAAATTTGAGAATAGAAGACTTTACACGTATTGATTTTATCACACCACGGATATGAAGCATATATTTGATACTTACCTGAAACAGGCATGCTGATATAGCAAAGAAATGCCTTTAAAAATATGTATGCATGGAACAGAAAACTTTTCTTTTCTGACAAACAGGCCAAAAACCTTCAAACAGGAAACCAGCCCATTTAGGCAGTAGACTCTTCGCTGAAACCATAGTTTGAAAATCACTAGGCCATGTACAAAAATAGTAGAGTCAAAATGCTACATTATCACAAACATGATGTCTCATAATTGGACAATAAACATCTAAATTTGAAAAATCTAAAGCCCTTTGGAAAAGATTAATTTAGTATAGCCAGCAAGTTAATTGACTTTTTTTTTTCTTTTTCTTTAGAGTTGGGGTCTTGCTTTGTCACTCAGGCTGAGAGCAGTGGCATGATCATAGCTCACTGCAGCCTGGAATTCCTGGGCTCAAATGATCCTCCTGCCTCGACCTCCCAACGAACTGGGACTACAGATGCACACTACCAGGCCTTTTTTTTTTTTTTTTTTTTTTTGAGTATTGGCCCTCACAATGTTACCCAGGATAATCTTGAACTCCTGACCTCAAGGGATCCTCCTACCTCTGCCTCAAAAAGAGGTAGGATTATAGGCCTTAGCCAACACACCCAGCCTTAATGAACATGTTTTAAGTAAAACTTCCTGCAGTGAGAAGGCACTGTCCCAAAAGCTACTGAGTAGCTTTTGACAGTGTTGGGCTACATTTTATTACAGATAGGACTGACTAGTTTTCATTAAAAATCAACTCATTTAGGTAACAGCACACTTTGACTCAATACATCAATATTTCTGCATGTTTTTTAAAATAAACAGAATGCCTAACCTAACTAGTTATGAAAACATAAAAATATCTAAGATGAAACTTTTGCAAGGAGAACAAGGTTCAGAATCAACACAGTCCTGACTGAACTGACTGCATTTAGAGAAAAGACAGCATGGTACAATAAGACTCATTTAGAAAGAGGAAATCTGAGATTGAACTTGCTATATTTTTCCATTGAATTGGAGGTGATGGTTCACAGCTTAGGCTGGGGAACCTGACCACCTGCATCTGAATTCCAGCTCAACTCTTTCAGGAGTCACAGGAACTGGAGATAATTATTTAGCTTTCTTTTTTTTTTTTTTTTGAGATGGAGTCTTGCTCTGTCCCCAGGCTGGAGTACAGTGGCATGATCTCGGCTCACTGCAACCTGTGCCTCCTGGGTTCAAGCAATTCTCCTGCCTCAGCCTCCCGAGTAGCCGGGACTACCGTGCGTGCCACCATGCCCGGCTAATTTTTGTATTTTTAGTAGAGATGGGGTTTCACCATGTTGGCCAGACTGGTCTCAAACTCCTGATCTCAAGTGATCTGCCCACCTCAGCATCCCAAAGTGCTGGGATTACAGGAGTGAGCCACCGCGCCCAGCCTATTTAGCCTTTCTGTGCTTCAGTTGTCTTATTTGTAAAATAGAGATTCTCATTTAACTACCAAATAGGATTGCAGTGGGCCTTAAAATTACTGTATGTAAAATTCTTATAATAGTGCTTGGTGTATAGTACTGTTAAGTATTAGTTATCATTAATTATTAAATTGAGTACCACTTTATTGACTGACTTAAGTGACTTTGTGTAGGTTACCTAGTTTCAGTATATTTCAATTTAATTGACATCAAAATATGCTAATGGATACCTCACCTAATTCTGAATGTTTTTGTGACTATGTATTTACTCAACAAACATTTACTGAGCCTCTACTCAATGCCAGGCAGTGTGATAAATATTGGGAAAAACATATTGAGTAAGAAAGACAGACTCCCCATTATCATGAAGCTACAGTCAAACAGGCAATGTTGACTCTCTGGTGTGTAGAGCTCATGGTGATATAATTGGGTCTGAGAGTTGAATGACACCCAATCTCCTATCTTATGAATGATTCCAGCTACAAAACCATCTTCGTAAATCTTGTATCTCTCCAAATTGTCAAGGATGTCCTGTCTTATTCTTCAAGTTCTAGTGAGCCCCTCAAAGTTTAAAACTCTTGGTCAATAATCCTGAATTGTATCCAGAGAATAAGACACACCATAGACACAGCACCTAGAGAAGAGGGTGCGCAACGTGATATTCCACATGTCAATCCTGCCTTCTGCATCCCTGTCTGTGGCCATCGGTGATGACATGAAGCTTACAGTCAAGCAGCTTCGCTGTACCACCATCACCATGACTGTGCCCTACCAAGGCCTTGTTGGGGTCCTCCCTTCAGTGCTCAGAAACAGGACTTGAAGACAGAAGCTCTCCAGGTCCTTGCCTCACTTCTCATTTTTCTTAGGCTCCTTCCTAAGTCAATTAATTAAAGGCTATTTTTAATAAATGAAAATGCATTTTGCTTGATTGATTCATTCATTCTTATTTTGGAATCTGTGTCTGTTAACATCACTGGAGCTCCTCTGGGTTTCAATATGTTGTGTAACATTTCTGCTCATGTTCCTTCATGTTTTCATGCCTCCTTTGGTGCTTAGCTATTGTTTAGTTTGTGCCAGTTGTTGCAATTGCAGAATTGTTTATAGAAATAATTCCAGGCCTAGGATGATATCTTCCCTCCTGAGAGGGCTTTACATGTGCCTTTTCCAGGCCCCTGAGAGCTGTAGCAGCCTGGGATCATCTCAGATCAATTTCAGAGACTGCAGTGCTCTGAAGCTGGACTGCGTGCCCTAGGAGGGCCTGTCGGCTTCTGGGTCACGGTTACTTTGGGGATGCCAAACTTTGGGTTTCCATCCTAAAGCAAGCCCCTCCTCCCCAATGTGGGGGAGGGTCCCTACTTAATCCCCATTAACTTTATCCTGTTTGCCTGTTACAGTTCTTCTATCCCTCCACTTCTCAGCCATTCTCTCTGCAATCAGTGTCACTTCTACTGGAGAAGTGGCCTCAAAACAAAGGAGGAGGAGGAGGAAGGGGGAAGAAAAGAAGAAATGGAAAAGAAAAGGTATATGAAACAAATTTTGATTATTGAGGGAGTACAGGCTATTTAAAAAATAATAGTGCCAGGGAATCTGGATCAGAAAAAACTGCAAAAAGATTTGTGAATAAAAGTGACAGTTTGGGGTCTGTCTTGAAGCTCCTTAAAAAATACTAAAAATCCTTCTCCTCTGTAACAAACTCATTGACCAAACTGTACAGAAAACATGTCTCCAATTTGCAGATGACTGTACTATGAGTTAACTAGGAATTCCTTTGTAAACATTATAAAGATGATAAAATGAACTGAGGAGAGGGGATGGGAAGGAAACAAGGGAATAGGGTGGGATGGAAGACTGGGGAATTTTTGGTGACATTGAGACTTTGCTATGGTCTGAATAAGTCCCTTCAACATTCATTTATTCCTAATTACCCTTATTGTGATATTAAGAAGTGGAGCCTTTGGGAGCTGGTAAAATCATGAAGCCTCTACCCTAATGAGTGGGATTAGTGCCTTCATTAAAGGGGTTGAAAAAGATGACTTTGCCCCCTTTCCTCATGTGATAACACAGTGTTTGTCCCTTCCACTGTGGGAGGGTGTGGTAAGAAGTGCCATCTTCGAAGCAGACAGACCAACCCTCCCCAGAGACTCAATCTGTTGGACCCTTGATCTTGGACTTTGCAGCCTCTAAACTGTGAGATATAAACTTCTATTATTTGTAAATTACCTCTTTTGTAGAACTTTTTTTTAAAAAAATAGCATCAAAGACAATTGCAAACCCAGGTTTTCAGACCCAGAACGTGTGAAGCAACCAGTGTTCTGATTTCTATCACTAAAGATTAACTGTAACTGTTCTAGAACTTATCATAAGTGAAATCATAAACTATCTATTCTTTTGTGTCCTCCTCTTTTGCTCATAATGTTTTTGAGATTCATCCATGTTGTTGCATATTTCAGTTGTTCATTTTTTTCATTGCTGAATAATATTCAATGATACTAATATATACCATAGTTTGTTTCCCCATTCGCCTTTGATAGGTTGTTTCTAGATTTTGGTTATTATGAATAAGGCTGCTCTGATTATTATTATTTTTGTGGTTAAATTTCTAGGAGTAAAATTGCTGGAATATGGGTGGCCAAATGTTTAACTTTATATAAAATTACCAAAGTGATTGTTCCATTTTACACTACCACTGACAATGCATGATCATTCCAATTGTTTTTATCCTCACGTAGAGTGTTGTCAGTCTTTTATATTTTAGCCATTCTGCTGAGTGTGTAGTAGTATCTCGTTTTTTAATTTGTGTTTCCCCAATTAATCATGATTTTGAGAGCCTTCCGTTTGCTTATTGGCTTTTGGTATAACACTTTTTTGTGTGAAGTGTCTGTTCAAGTCTTGCGCCCATTTAAAAAATTTGGGTTGTTCGTTTCTTTATTTTTGATTTGAAGGAGTTCTTTAGATGTTCTGGGTATGCGTTCTTTTCCAGATACGTGCATTGAGAATCAAGTCAAGCACTTCCAGTCAAGGACTTCTCCATTACTTTGTTTTCTTTTCTTTTCCTTTCTCTTTTTCTTTCTTTTTTTTTTTCTTTGAAACAGTCTCGCTCTGTCGCCCAGGCTGGAGTGCAGTGGTGCGATCTTAGCTCACTGTAGCCTCTGTCTCTTGGGTTCATGCCATTCTCCTGCCTCAGCCTCCCGAGTAGCTGGGACTACAGGTGCCTGCCACCACGCCTGGCTAATTTTTTTTTGTATTTTTAGTAGAGATGGGGCTTCACTGTGTTAGTCAGGATGGCCTCGATCTCCTGACCTCGTGATCCGCCCGCCTCAGCCTCCCAAAGTGCTGGGTGAGCCACCATGCCTGGCCTCCATTTAGTTTCTTAATGGCATCTTGACAAACAGACATTTTTATTTTTAATGAGGTCTAAATTATCTTTTTGATGGTTAATACTTGTTATTTTCTAAATCTTTGCCCATCCTTGATTGTGAATACATTTTCTTCTGGTAGATTTTTATATTTTTAGATTTATGCCTATAATTCCACTCAAATTAATTTTTGTATATGGAGTGATGGTTATTCTATTCATAGCATGATTTTTTGAAAAGACTTTATTTCCCCCATTGAAATGACATGTGCTCTTGTAGAAAATCAAATGATCCCAAATGCATGGAGATATCTGGTGTATCTATTCTGATTCATCAACCTATTTATCTATTCTTAAGGCAATGTGCAGTCTAGATTAATACCAGTAACTAACTAATACCAGTAACTCTTCTGAAATAAAATAGTTGTTTTTGTCAGGTTTCTCCAAAAAAATCAGAACACAGATATATATTTCTTATGAGAATTGGCTCACTAAGTTATAGAGGCTGAGAAGTCCCATTATCCACCATCTGCAAGTTGGAGAGCAAGGAAAGCTCGTGGTATAATTCAGCCTGAGTCCAAGGGCTCAAGAACAAGGAATACCAATGTCTGACATGAGGAGGAGACGGATGTCCCAGCTCAAACAGAGGAAGTTAATTCACCCTTTCTCTGATTTTTTGCTTCTTTAGGTCCTCAATAGATTGAATGATGCTCACCTGAATTGGTGAGGGCGCTCTTCTATACTCGGTGTACTGATTCAAATGCTAATCTCTTTCAGAGACACCTTTGTGTACACACTCAGAAATAATGTTTTACTTATTATCTGGGCACCCCTTAGCCCACTCAAGTTGACAGGTAAAATTAATCATCACAGTAGGGTAATTCCTCCACCTTTGTTTTACTACATCCAGAATATCTTGACTATTCTAGGTGAGATGGTTGGCTGTGTTCCCACCCAAATGTCACCTTGAATTGTAGCTCTCACAATTCCCTCATGTTGTGGGAGGGATGTGAGGTAACTGAATCATGGGAGTGGGTCCTTCCCATGCTAGTCTCATGATAGTAAGTCTCATGAGATCTGATGGTTTTATAAAGGGGAGTTTCCCTGCAGAAGTTCTCTTGTTTGCCACTCTGTGAGATGTGTCTTTCACCTTCTGCCATGATTGTCAGGCCTCCCCAGACATGTGGAACTGTGGGTCCATTAAGCCTCTTTCTTTTGCAAATTGCCCAGTCTTGGGTATGTCTTTCTCAGCAGTGTGAAAACGGACTAATACACTTGGTTCTTTGCACTTCAATATAAATTGTAGAATCAGCTTGTTAATTTCTTCAAAAAATCATGTGGGAATTTTTATTGGAATTACACTGAATCCAAAGATCAACTAGGGCAGAATAGGTGTCTAAATAGCATAAACATACAATAAACTTGGCCTATCTTTCTATTATTTAGATCTTTCATTTCTATCACAAATAGAAAAATGTATATTCACATACAAAAGAATGAAGTTGAACCCTTCAGCAATAGTTTTCTAACAACATTGTTTGTAGAAATCTGTCACAGAGATCTGGCATATCTTTTGTTAGATTAATTACTAGGTATTTACTTTTTAAAATGCTATTGTAAATGGTATTCTATTTTTATGTTTCATTTTCCATTTATTTATTGTTCTTATATAGAGATGCAATTGATTCCATATATTGATTTGGCATCCTGAATCCTTGCTGAATTCTCTTATGTACATAATCACGTTTTCTGCTAATAGTGACAATTTCATTCTTTACTTTCCAATAATTATGAAATTTAAAAATATTTATTTTGTTGTTCCTACTGCTTTGGCTAGAACGTTTACTACATTGTTGTATAACATGGTGAAAATTGATAGTCTCGCTTTTTTCCTGATTGTAAGGGGCAGGGCTTAATATTGAACTATTGGTATAATTGCAGCAGCAGAAATTTTTTTAATCAATGAGGAGGGCTGACTTTTGTCAAATACTTTACTACATCTTTTGAGGTAATTACATAATTTTTCTCATTCATTTTGTTAATATGTTGAATTACATTGATTGATATTTGAATGTTAAGCCAGCCTTTCACTTTGGGGATCAGGGGAGGAAAACTCCACCTAGTAACGATGTATTTATTATTCTTTTGATATATTCCTGGGTTTAAATTGCAATATCTTATTGATTTTTGTGTCTATGATCATGTGGGTTATTTGTCTGTAATAATATTTTTGAAATGTTTTAATTAGTTTTTTTAAAAAAACCATGTGTCTTCATGAAATGAGTAGAGAAGATTTTTTTGCCTCCTCTATTTCTTGAGACAATTTGTATATAATTTTTATTATTTCATATTACTTATTTGCCCAATTTTAAATTGGGATTTTTTGTTGTCGTTTTTGAGTTTTGGAAGTTTTCTATATAGCCTGGATTTTAATCCCTTATCAGAATCAGATATGTAATTTGGACATCTTTTCTCCCAATCTGTGTGTTGTCTACTTACTATGTTGATAGTGTCTTTTGATGTATGTTAAAAAATTCACGAAGTCCAATTTTTCTATTTTTTTCTTTTGTTGCCTATACTATGATGTCACATTCAAATCATTGACAAACTCAATCTCATAAAGCTTTCCCTGTGTTTTTTTCTAAGAGTTACATAGTTTTAGGCCTCACATTTAGGTACTTGATTTATTTTGAGTTAATTTTTTAATATAATGTTAGGTAAGGGTTCAACTTTGTTCTTTTGCATGTGGATATACATTTTTTTTTCCAGGGCCATTTGTTGAAAAGACTGATTATATATTAGGGATTGTTTCTGGGCTCTCTAATCTATTCCATTGCTCTATATATCTGTCTTTATGCCAGTAATACACTATTTTGTCACTGCAGTTTTATAGCAAATTTTGAAATCTGGAAGTGTGAGTCCTCTAGCTTTGTTCTTTTCTCAAGATTGCTTTGGCTATTCTGCATCCCTTGAGATTCTATAAGAATTTTAGGATAAGGTTTTCTTTTTCTGCAAAAAATAGGAATTTTGATTGGATTGTGTTGAATCTGTAAATCACTTTGGATAGAATTAACATATTAAAAATATTAATTATTTCAATCCATGAACATGTGATACGTTTTTCATTTACTTATCTTTTAAAATTTCTTTCAGCAGGATTTTGTGGTTTTCACTGTATATGTCTTTTACTTCCTTCATTAGTCCCTAAGTATTTTGATCTTTTTGATGCTATTGTAAATAAAATTGTTTTTATAATTTCTTTTTCATATTGTTAAAATGTTAGTACATAGAAATACAGCTGATTTTTTGTGCATTAATTTCTGCTACTTTGCTGAATTCATTTATTAGTTCTGTCAGGTTTTTTTTGTAGAATCTTCCGAGTTTTCTACATACAAACTTATATTGAGAGATAATTTTATATCTTCTTTTCAAATTTAGATGCATTTATTTATTTTTCTTGCTTCGTTGCTCTGGGTAGAACTTCCAGTACAATATTGAATAGAGGTGGTTAAAGCTGGCATTCTTACCTTCTTTCTGATCTTAAGGAAAAGCTTTTGGTGTTTCACCGTGAAGTAAAATGCTCATTGTGGTTTTTTCATATATGGCTTTTATTATGTTGAGGTAGTTTTCTCCTATTACTAGTTTGTTAAGTGTTTTCATTATGAAAGAGTGTTGAATATTGTCAATTACTTTTTCTACATCAATTGAAATGATCGTTTTTTTCTTCATTCTTGAATGTGGTGCATTGCATTGATTGATTTTCTTATATTTAACTCTTCTTGTATCCCAGGAATAAATGATATTTGGTCACGGCGTAAAATTATTTTAACATGCTGCCTAATTCAGTTTGCCAGTATTTTGTTAAGGATTTTTGCATCGATGTTTACAAAGGATATTGGCCTGTAGTTCTCTTTGTCTGGCTTTAGTATCAGAGTAATGTTGGCCTCACATAATGAGTTAGAAAATGTTCTCGCCTTTTCAACTTTTTGGAAAAGTTTGAGAAAAATTTGTGTTCTTTAAATGTTTAGAAGGATTCACCAGCAAATCCACTGTGTCCAGGGCATCTCTTTGTCAGGAGATTTTTTTATTACTGATCTAATCTCCTTACTAGTTATAGGTCTATTCAGATTTTTTATTTATTCCTAATTTTGTCTTGGTAGGTTTTGTGTTTCTAGGAGTTTGTCCATTTCATCTAGGATATACAATTTGTTGGCATACAATTATTTAGAGTGTTCTCTTATAATCCTTATTCTTTCTTAGAATTGGTGATATCTCCAATTTCGTTTCTTATTTAATAATTCGAGTCTTCTCTATTTTTTTTAATTAGTCTAACTAAAAGTTTGTCAATTTTGTTGATCCTTTTAAAGAAACAACTTTTGGATTTGTTGATTTTCTCCATTGCTTTTTAATTTTTTATTTTATTTATCTCTGCTCTAATTTTCATTATTTCTCTCCTGCTAGCCTTGGGTTTACTTTGCTCTTCCTTTCCTAGTTCCTCAAGTTATAAACTTAGGTTGTTGATTTGAGACCTTTCTTGTTTTTTAATATAAGTGTTTATAAATTTAACCATTGACACTCCTTCTACTGTGTTCCATAAGTTGTGCTATATAATACCTAAGGATTTTCTAATTTCCCTTTGAATTAGTTTATTTTGTTGATCCATTGGTTAAGAGCATACTGTTTAATTTTGAGAAATTTGTAAATTTTCCAGTTTCACTTGTTGATTTCTAACTTCATTCCATTGTGGTCAAAGAGAGTATTTTGTGTTATATGTATTTAAAAAAATATACTGAGAGTTAATTCTTAGCCTGACACATGCTCTATTTTGGAAAATGTCTCATGCACTTGGGAAAAATATAGAGAGAGTTCTCTATATATCTGTTAGATCTAGGTTTTGTTGTTTTTGCTGTTAAGTCCTCTATTATTTTACTTATTTTTTTTCTGGTTGTTCTATTAATTATTGAGGGTAGGGTATTGGAATCTTCACCTACTATTATAGAACTGCCTACTCTTATCCTCAATTTTGTCAGTTCTTGGTTCACATATTTAGATAGTATGTCATTAGCTGCATATATGCTTTTGATTGTTATATCTTCTTGCTGTCTTGACCCTTTTATTGATATGTAGCATCCTTTTTGGCTTTTGTAATCTGTTTTGATGTAAGGTCTATTTTGTCTGATTTTCCTATGGCCACCCCTGTTCTCTCTTGGTCATTATTTGCATGAAATAGCTTCTTTCATCCTTTGATTTTCAATCTTTTTATGTTTTTTGATCTGAAATAAGTTTCTTATAGACAACATAGAGTTGGATCTTGTGTTAATATCGATTCTGCCAATACCTTTTAGTTGGGGAGTTTAATCCATTTATATTTAAAGTAATTATTGATAAGAAGATACTTTTTATTTTGCTATTTGTCTACATGCCTTATAGCAATTTTGTCCCTCATTTTCTGCATTACTCTCTTTTATGTTCAGTTGATTTTTTATAGTGAAATGTTTAAATTCCTTTCTTATTTTCTTTGTATGTGTTCTATAGTTTTCCTTTGCTGGTACCATGGAAATTACATTTAATATCCTAAAGTTATAGCATGCTAATATGAATTTATATCTGTTTAACTTCAATAATAGACAAAATGCTGCTCCTTTAACAGCTCCATCCTCACCTGTTTCAGTTATTGAGGTAAAAAATTACATATTTATTGTGTGCTAAAAAACATAAATAATTCTTTTTAGTGCATTAGCCTCTTAAATTATTTAGAAAACCAGATATAGAATTATAAACCAAAGTTACAATAATTCTAGCTTTCAGAATAAGAATTACTTTCTAATGTAATGGTCTCATATCATGTAGGAAAAAAGTGCAATTACATAGCATTGTTATAACACTTCTAGCTTTTATAATTGCTCATGTATTTACCTTTATGGAGAGATTGTTTTCTTCATTTGGCTTTGAGTTACTGTCCAGTGTATCTTTTCCTGAAGGACATCCTTTAGCATTTCTTGTAGGTCAGTTCTAGTGGTAGTGAATTTCTTCATGTTTTGTCTATCTGAAAACCTCTTAATTTTTCTCTCACTTTCTAAGAATGCTTTTGCTAGATGTTTGATTCTTGTTTGAAAGGCTTTTTATTTAGCACTTAGAATATATTGGATCACTGCCTTGTGGTTCTCCATAATTTCTTTTTCAAATTTTTTAAAAAAATTATTTTGAGACAGAGTCTCGCTCTGTCACCCAGGCTGGAGTGCAGTGGTGTGATCTTGGCTCACCACAACCTCCACCTCCTGGGTTCAAGCGATTCTCATGCCTCGGCCACCCAAGTAGCTGGGATTACAGGTGTGGGCCACAATGTCCAGCTAATTTTTGTATTTTTAGTAGAGAGGGGGTTTTGCCATGTTGGCCAGGCTGGGCTCAAACTCCTGGCCTCAAGCGATCTGCCTGTTTCGGCCTCCCGAAGTGCTGTGATTACAGGTGTGAGCCACCACCCCCGGTCCTGGTCTCCATAATTTCTGATGAAAAATTTGCTGATAATTTCATTGAGGATCCCTTGTATGTGACAAATTGCATTTTCTCTTGGTGTTTTCATGATTTTCCCTTTGGCTTTCAAAATTTTGATTCTAATGTGTTTTGAGGTGGGTCTCCTTGAGTTCATCTTACTTGGAGTTTGTGGAGCTTCTTGCAGGTTTATGTCTTTCATCAGATGTGACAGGTTTTCAACCATTATTTCCTTAAATATTCTGCCTTTTTCCTTCTCTTTTCTACTTGTGGGACCCCCACAGTCTGTATGTTGGTCCTCTTGATAGTGTCCCATAGGCACGGGTCTTTTAAGCTGTGCTTACTTTTCTTCAATCTTTTTTTCCCCATCCCTTAGATTTGATAATTCCCATTGCTCTATCTTCAAGTACATTGATTCTTTATTCTGGCTACTCAAATCTGTTTTTGAATGCTTCCAGTGCATTTTTCATTTTAGTCATTGTACTTTTCAGCTCAATAATTTCCTTTTGTTTTTTCTTAGTTTTTAAATCTCTTTATTGATATTTTTATTTTGTTCATACATTGTTTTCTTGATTTTCTCCACATGCTCTTTTAGTTTTTTGAGCATATTTAAGACAGTTATTTTAAAGTCTTTGTCTAGTAGATCTGCTACCAGGTCTTTTAAGGACAGTTTCTGTTAATTTACTTTTTTTCCTTTGAATGGGTCATACTTTCCTGTTTCTTGGTATGCTTTGTGTTTTTTTGTTGTTGCTGTTGAAAACTGTGCATTTGAATGTAATAATCTGGTAACTCTGGGAATCAGATACTCCACCTTCCCTAGGGTTTGCTATTTTTTTTTAATTATTGTAGGCTGTCTCTGTGCCATGGATAAAGAAGCCTGCGGCATAAACTTAAGGGTCTTCTCAAGTCTTTCTGAGCCTGCACCTTTCCATGGGCATGTGTGTTCACTTTTTAATTTTCCCCATATATGACATTGTGTTTGAATGTTCTGGTTTTTTATGTCTGGCTCTCCAAAGGGAAAAACAAAAATAATAAAGGTAGGGAGGATGGGTACTATCCCTTTAAGTCACCCAGCAGTCACTTCATCCAGAGGGGAAGGAGCCTGCAACAATATATGAAGGAGCAAACCCAATAGCCACCGCCTCTTTGTATCTCTGTGATTAGAAACACCAATTGGTAAGGAAACTACAGATCCCAAATACTCAGAGGACAAGGTCCCTTTTTGCACACTCTGGCTCCCACAGGCTGTATACAAAGACTATTATTCATGTATCAAGCACTATTATAAATGCTTTATATGTACTAACTTATTTAATCTTCACAGAGAACGCAGAAGATAGGTGCTGCTTGTTATACAGGAGACAGAGGGAAAACTGTTAGAATTTGCTATTTGTTTTGGATACTGTTTATCAAGGCAAGAAAATTTCTTTCTGTTATAAATGGGTGATGATTCTTTCAGAAATTTTGTGGCATCCATATAGATGGTTATACTAATATGGTAAGTTACATGGAGGTCTCCTTGCATTTCTGAAGCAAACCCTATTTAATCTTGGTATGTTAGTTGCTTATTTTTACCTTTATTCATTTGCATATTTTAGATACTTGTATAGTTTTTTAAGGTGTACTTTTGAACAAAATTACACTAACATCAATGAGTAAGTAGGGTGATGACTCTAATACTTTTATTATCTTTGCACAATATGTCTTAAATTTTGATAAATTTTTTTACTTTGCCTTATCAAGCTCCAGATGATACATAAATTAATGTATTAATAGGTTACTTAACAGATTACCCTGTACCTCTTATGAAAAGCACCACTATTAAAAAATTAATTAATTAAAGCACTTTGCATAGTGCCTTAAATTTTGATTTTTTTTTTTTAACTTTGTCTTATCAAGCTCCGGATGATACACACATTAACATATTATTAGGTTACTTAACAGATTACCTTGTACCTCTTATGAAAAACACCACTATTAAAACTCTGACCTTCTGCTGTAATTCAACATAACTTTAGGATATATTTTACCCCTTCCATCAAGCTTCTTGGACTTACAATGGGAACAGGACACTTTCTACTATAATATTTGCCCTTTGAAGACAAATACCATGTTCCTTTCATTCTTTGTATTCTCCAGCTCCCGGTATAGTATTTGATGAATAGTCAAAACTTATTAAACATTTTTTGAATAGATGTAGTTACTGTGACTTGGGCGAGAAGATAGATTTGAGTTCTCATTATTGACTATATCTTACACTGAGTGTTTCTATACTCCTTTTTATCTTCCCTTTTAATGACAACTAAACCCAGAAGGGAGGCAGAATTCTTACTGTAAAAAATTAGCCTCTTGAAAACATGGTTATGAAACCACTGCCTTCCTGTTGCAATGTTGGTACCAGTGATGCTTACTCCTAATTCTCTATCTTTGGACTAGAGTAAGAAATAAAGGGTAATTCATTGGAGATGCTGCCATCGGACACATCACCCAGTGGACTTCTTTGGGTGGCCTTTATTAAGGCAGATTTTTTCAATGTCAAGTCATAAAAAAATAAGCATGTGGTCTTACTATTAGTTTCCTCTGAGATCCAGTCTCTTTATTTATGACAAAAATATGTTACTAGTATTTTTTGATCCAGAGTTTCTGTAGTCTACAAATTTAAATCTGATCTTGAATATAATATATGCCTCCTGTAGACAGAAAAATGTTCCTATTCACACTGATACAGTTACTTCAGATTATGATTTTCAGTGTCGTATTTTTTTAAATAAAATGTTTTAATTTTCTTTCATCTGAGCACTGCAAGCTTTATTTTTAGGACTGAAGATTTAATTCCAACAGGATATGTTTAGAACTCTCTTGTACTGGCTTTCTGAAAACATTGTGTTTCATCTTATTATGAAAAGTGTAAACAGGTTATAGCTCAGAAACAGGTGCTGAAAGGCTCAGCTCTTGAACTTCCTAGGGATGTCTTCCAGCTGAGCACAGCAGACTGTTCACATGTGATTTCAAATAACATTGAATTAGGATCCCACATCTTTCCATCATTTTTCTCTCTTTGTTTGTTAACTGGCAGTACACAGTGTAAGCTTCATTCATATGTTAAATAAAAAAAGCATCCCTTCCCAATTCTGTCAACACATTTCCACAGGAAACCACATATCTAATAAGCAAAGGAAATCTTCTAAATGAAATTTTCACAAATACAGTGTCAACCGAGATTTACTACGAGTGCACCTTTAAAAAAATCTAACAACGTTTACTGAGCATCTACTATCTGTCGTGTATTTCTTCAAGAATACAACTGTAAATATGACAGGTGAGATCCTACCTGTCATAGGGATTACATTCTGGAGGAGGAAGATGGAAAACCAACCAACCAGCCAGCCAACCAACCAACCAACCAACCAACCAAAGTCTTTCCAGTTAATGATAATTGTCATGGAGAAAATACAATGTGAGCTATAGAGTGGGATAGGGATTTGAGCATGGGAACACATGGCAAAGTTGGATGGAGGACATTTTGATTTTTCTTGAACCCTTGTTAAAAGGTTAAAAAGGGCTCTAAAGCATTTAAAGAAACTCCTGATGTTACAACATCTCACCAATAAGAAGTTAATATGCATTCCTAAAAACATATTACCATATAGACAAAATAACTATCATATTTAAAAAATCTATAATTCCTTAGGGTAATCTAATAGCTGATCCATATTTAAATTTCTTCCAATTATTCTCCAAATGTCCTTCACAGTTCATTTGTGCAAACATTGTTGAATCCAGGGTCCTATACTGCAAGTGATTGTCACATCCCTTATGTCTCTTTTGGTCAAAAGCAATTCATAACACAGGGACTTGACCAATTGTCTTGTTGAATAGTCTACCTTTTGCACCTTGTCTCATTTCTTCCTCATGATGTCATTTAACTTACAACTCAATACCTTGCGTTTTCTGTAACTTGAAACTTAGTTTCAAGGTCTTGATTAGATTCTAGTTAAACATTTTTAGATAGAATACATCATAAGTGATGTGTATTTCATACTGTATTATATCTATAAATACATATTAGTCATACTGCCATCATTGAAACTCAAAATTGACCATCATATTAGAGTGATGATAACCTTGTCCCTTCATTGTACATTAGAATTTCCCTTTACAACCAGAAAAATAGCCTGTGTGGTACACTTTGGCATCATATATGCATCCAGTTCCCAAATATTGACATAATGATCTTAAAATCAATTTGTAATCGTTGTCTGAATATAAAATTTCACTAGACATTGCAAAATAATTATATTTTTCCTAATTTTTCCTTCCTTTTATGGGTTATTTTAGCTGGCAGACTTCTATAGTTTTCCCTCGTGAACTGGCGTTATTTGGTTACTTGGAAAAACAATTCCTACTGGAAAGACAGAGATACAAGCATTTAGTTTTATCCTTTGATTTCTAACTTTCAAAGAAAGAAATTAGTAGCCAGTAAAAAGGGCAAAAATGCATTTTTTTCTGACTGTTTTCCTTTTTTGATTATTAGGGATTCATAGATTTTTATTAATTCAATATTGAATGTTCAACAATCCTATCATCAACCTATTTTTTTAATAATCAAACTGTAAAAATTTTGACCAGTGGAAGACTCTTCAACCTGGCCCTTGGTAATTTTGATGTGTGTTCCTTGAGGCATCGATTAGGAAAAGTTTTCCTGAAAAGGACACAAAATCACATCTCTAAAATTAAAAAGTTGGTAAAATTGACTCTACTAAGTCAAACAAACTCTTGCCTTTCCAAAGACACTGTTAACATAATGAAAAAAGCACTTATAAAATAGTCCTAGGGTCAGTAAACTACTTTGGCAGTCACAATTCCATCCCACTGGATGTTTTTATAAATAAATGCAGTTTTACTGGAACACAGATACATCCATTCATGTAGGATTGTCTACGTTGGCAGTCACAATTCCATCCCACTGGATGTTTTTATAAATAAATACAGCTTTACTGGAACACAGATACATCCATTCATGTAGGATTGTCTACATTGGCAGTCACAATTCCATCCCACTGGATGTTTTTATAAATAAATACAGCTTTACTGGAACACAGATACATCCATTCATGTAGGATCGTCTACAGTTGCTTTTGTGCTGCAACAGGAGACTTGAGCGCTCTTGAGAAAAGCCTTGTGTCCTGTAAGGCCTGAAATATTTACTGTCTGGCTTTTTGCCAAAAAAGTTTGCTGACTTGGGGTTGGGACCATAGCATTTAAAAGTTTATGAAATGTGCTATTTTTTTGTTTGATGTTGTTTCATGGGTTTATCTTGTTTTTTCCAACAAAACTATTAGCTTCTTTTAAGAGAAGGAATATAAATATCTTTCACAATGCCTTGTGTAGTACAGATTTTTTAAAAAAATCTCACTTTGCGAGGCTGAGGTGGGCGGATCACGAGGTCAGGAGATCGAGACCAACCTGGCTAACACAGTGAAACCCCGTCTCTACTAAAAATACAAAAAAATTAGCAGGGCATGGTGGCGGGCGCCTGTAGTCCCAGCTACTCGGGAGGCTGAGGCAGGAGAATGGCGTGAATCTGGGAGGCAGAGCTTGCAGTGAGCCGAGATTGCACCACTGCACTCCAGCCTGGGTGACAGAACAAGACTCCATCTCAAAACAAAAATCTGTTAAGTTCAGGAGTACACGTGCAGGGTAGGTAAACTTGTGTTATAGTTTGTTGTACAGATTATTTCATCACACAGGTATTAAGCGTAGTGCCCATTAGTTCTTTTTCCTGATCCTCTCCCTCTTCCCACCCTCCAGTCTCCAAAAGGCCCCAGCATGTGTTGTTTCCCTCTATGTGTCCATGTGTTCTCATAATTTAGCTCCCACTTATAAATGAGAACATGCAGTATTTGATTTTCTCTTCCTGTGTTAGTTTGCTAAAGATAATGGCCTCCAACTTCATCCATCTGACTGCAAAGGACTTGATCTCATTCTTCTGTATGGCTGCATAGTATTCCATGGTATACATGTGTAATGCCACATTTTCTTTATCTAGTCTACCATTGATAGCCATTTAGGTTGATTCCATGTCTTTGCTGTTGTGAATAGTACTACAATAAACATACGTATGCATGTGTCTTTATGACAGAAAGATGTATATTCCTTTAGGTTATAGTGATGGGATTGCTGGGTCGAATGATATTTCTGTTTTTAGGTCTTTGAGGAATTGCCACACGATCTTCTACAATGGTCGGACTAATTTACACTCCCATCAACAGTGTATAAGTATTTATTTTTCTCTGCAACATCGCCAGCATCTGTTATTTTTTGACTTTTTGATAATAGCTATTCTGACTAGTGTGAGATGGTACATCATTGTGGTTTCGATTTGCATTTCTTTAATGATCAATGATGTTGAGCTTTTTAAAAATATAATCGTTGGCTGCACGTATGTCTCCTTTCGAAAGGTGTTTAAAACATATTTGATTGATTTATCTATGGATATCTATAGGTATCCGTAGAAAAATCAATCAAGTATCTGTTTTAGACACTTTTATCTGTGGATGCCTTCTGTGAAGTATACCTTCATAGAAGTTTTTTTAAATAAAGACTACTAACTCAAAATAATGAAGTATTGGATACAGGTGTATATTTAGTGCATTTGAATGATACATAAATGTACTAGCAATATGTATTGTGAGCGTAGACATTCTGTATCCTTCATGTTACATTACAGAGACAACCTTACATTTCTACCTAACCATTAATGTGCCTTATAGAAGAGAATAATTTCTTTCACCAATTCACTGAAATAATGCAGTGTTACTTGTAACACAACTACATAATGAGTTGACTTTGATCTTTGGAATAAACTTTCTGTACTGGAAAGCCTCTAATTTTTCAGGGATAATATAAAGGTCAACATCTGTGTTTCTCAAGTTTTTCTCTGACTGACATAGAGAGATCCACTTTAAGCAACCCATTTTACTTTCCCTATGTGCTGCACTCCCGCTGGGTTTATATGTACCACCAATTTCACTAGAATTCAGTGCAAGGAAGAGCTGTCCTTCTTTGTCATGGGTTGACTGGGAGAGCTTGGTTTTATCTCTATGGGCTTTTCTGTGTCTAGTGGCTTTTGATTCTTGTCAGCTTGCTTGGCAGAAATGACAGCCAATCATGCGTCAAAGGACATTATTTTCACATCTTAGCTATTGTGAACAGAACTGCAATAAACTTGGGAGTGCTAATATTCTTTCATGATCCTGATTTCATTTTCTTGGGTAAATATTTAGAGGTGAGATTGCTGGATCATAAAATATTTCTATTTTTAATTTTTTAAGGGCCTTCCATACTGTTTTCCATAGCTACTGTACCATTTTGCATTCCCACCAACAGTGAACAAGGGTTCCAGTTTTTTCCACATCCTTGCCAATACTTGTATCTTTTGGGATTTTTCTGATAATACCATCTTGTACACTTAAAAATTTAAGAGGGTACCTCTCATGTCAAATGTTTTTACCTCAATAAAATGAGTATTTTTTTAAGTGACAGCAAAGATGGCTATCTATCACTGTGGTTAGTATTTATTTTGCATGTGCATTATAATTAATATCTGGCTCTGTGCAAATTAAAACTCAGCTTCAGATTCTGAAACAGTGAAACCTGTATGGGAGTAAAATCTGTTAAATGAATACAATTTCTGTGCAATGAGCAAATTATTTCTTGTACTATTGTTCATAAATAATGGAACACTGTGAAATGAACACTCAAAGAAATATAGATCTATTAAAATAATGCACCATTTGCCTAAGTTTATGCAGTTAGCAAGATTTACTGTAACTGTAAATTATTTCAAAATTGACTGCAGTGTTTCATAAATTTACTGTGTGGATAATTTGGCAAGCAGCCCACTAACAAAGCAAAGTAGAAGAACTAGTTTCATCTACTTTTCCTAAGTTAGAATTATAGACCAGTTAGTTTTGCTATGTTAAAGACTTTTGTAGACATTCTGTTTTACACATATTAAAATTTCTTTAAAATTATAGCTGAGTGCTATTCACATCTGTGTGCACTTGTATGTGCAAGTGTAAAAGTGCTTAGATTACAATAAAGTTCTTAGATTACAAAGAGGTTTTATTTTCCTTTTTATTTCTAAACTGTTGGTTTATAAGTCTTAAACCTTGGAAACTCGAAGTAGATCATGGTTTTTCTGCCCTGGGACTATGGCTACTGGGTTAGTTTCATTTTGATGAAATCTGTCATTGATAAAAGAGAGTTCAAGCTTCTCTAAACCAATTAAAATATTTTTGCCTCAGGAGGTAAATAAAAGCACATGATAGAACTAAAGCAGAGTGGAGAGTGGTAATCAGTATAGTAGTTCAGTATTGAACAATATTGAACACCATAACAATAACACCTAATAAATCATTCTGAAAGGTACACTGGATATATATATTTTTTCAAGGACAAATAAAGTATACCCATGAGGATCAAAAGGAGGCCTGTGTTATTTTTATGGTCTATTTTGAAAAGTATTGATTATTTCTTCTAAGGTAAACTTTAAATTCCCTTAAGATATAAAACAGTCCTCAAAATATTAAAACTTGTCATATTATATTTAGGTATATTATGAATTAAGATGTATATTGATTTAGAGATGTATGTAAGTCTATTTGGAATCCTACTTAAATAATTTTAGACCCTTAATGTTTAAAAATTTTTTTGCACTGCTTTATCACAAGACTTTTTAGTGTTTAATGCAAAGCCTTGCTAATGTTAATTTTACTCTTAGATTATATTTTTCATTTAGTTTCAGACAATAGAACTGTTAAAATTTTTTTTTGTAATACAATTAACAAATGTTTTGCTTCTGCCTTTTTTTAACTGCTTTTTTTTTTTTTTTTTTTTTGGTGAGAATTTTCCAGTCATCAATGGTCTAATGATCATGTCACAATTAGAAGCTGATGAATTTGAGTGAGGATATGATCATAGTGATTTTAAAGAAACACGTTTGGTGCATTGGCTCATTTATTCATCCATCCGCCCATTAATCCATCCATCCATTAATCCACCTGCTCATTAATCCATCCACCCGCTCGCTCATCCATCCACCCACCCATTCATCCATCAGCCATCCAATATTTTTGAGATCTGCTGTGTCAGACATGTTTATATTCCTGGTGAATGGCTTTGAGAACAGAAAACCCTGAAGCCCACCATAATTTTGGAAGTATGAAAACACATAGTACAAGTGTTAATTTATTTTGTATTTGAGGGGCAGCATACCTAGAGAACAAATATCTTCTGTAACCAGAGACAGCGCTGTTAGTTAAAGGAAACTTGTTAAAACCTCGGTAGTGGCTTTCTTTAATAGATTTTAATACATGTTTAAATAGTGTTAAGCATTTGATACAGAACATAGCTCTGTAACTTGATTTAGTCATATAACTGCACTAAAACTAGAAATAATGTCTTTTTCAGACATGTTAGGTCTAATAATGATTGTGAAAGTCTTGAACGTTAAGTTGATATCATAAGCGTATGAGAATGATGATTTCCTTGGTGGGTATTATGCTTCTTACTATTATTCTTAGAGATGGGGGTCTTTCTATGTTGCCCAGGCTGGAGTGCAGTGGCTATTCACAGGCATGATCATAGCACACTGCAGCCTTGAGCTCCTGTGTTCAAGATATCCTTTCACCTCAGCCTCCAGAGTAGCTGGGACTCCAGGTGCACACCGCTATGCCTGGCTTATTATCACTCTTTTTATCCTTGCTAATATAAGTGGAAAAATTTTTACTGCACTCCCTATTAAATTTTTTTAAATTTATGATGTTAATCTTTACAGTATACTTAGTTGTCACTTGTCTTTCTACTTCAGTAAGTAGTGTATTTGTGTTCTAATATTTGTCCACTTTTGTATTTGGATGTGTCTTTTTTAAAAAACTGATTCATAAGAGCTCATTGTATATTAAAGAAACTCTTTGTCATTTATATGGTAAATATGTTCAATCTGCTCATTGTAATTTCACATATACATTAGAATAATTTCTTATATGGTCAAACTTATGGCTGTTTTATTTATTCATCTTTTAATTGCTGTTTTTGGTGTTATTTTTGGAAAATGTTTTCCCATATTTTACAAATATCCATGTATATTTTATCCTTGTAAATTTCAATCTTTACATTTAATTTGTGAATTTCCTGGAAACAATGCCAGTGTGTTTTGCAAGATGAAAGCACACTTAAAAAAAATCATTTGGTCATCCAGCTTGTCTCAAACTGTGGGGACATTTTATTCAAGAAAAACCTTTTAATTTTAGAATAGTTTTAGGTTTATAGAAAACTTGCAACAATAATACAGAGAGTTTCCACGTACCTCATATCCAGTTTCTCCTGGTACTGACATGTATGGTGTATTTCTTGATACATTATTAACTAAAATCCATAGTTCGTTAGATGTCCTGAGTTTTTTTTTAACCTAATATATCCCCTTTCTGTTCCAGGATCTCATCAGAATACCATATTATATTTAGTTGTGTCTTCTTAGACTCTTGCTGGACGTGACAGTCCCTCAGACTTTCCTTGTTTTTGATGACTTTGACAGTTTTGAGGAGGACTGGCCAGTTGTTTTGTAGAACATCACTCAACTGGGATTGTTTGCTGTTTTGCTTGTGATTGGACAGGGTTATGAGTTTTGGTGGGGGGGAAGAGTACAGAAGTAAAGAGACGTTTCTATCCCATTATGTCAAGAACACATACTATCAACACACCTTGTCACTGTCATTGCTGATATCTACCTCTGTCACCTGGCTGATGTCATGTTGTAAGGTTATTCTTTCCCCCACCCCCACTCCCTTTTTTTTTCCCTTACTTTGAGACGGACTCTCACTCTGTCATGTAGGCTGGAGTGTAGTGGCATGATCTTGGCTCACTGCAACCTCTGCCTCTTGGGTTCAAGCAATTCTCATGCCTCAGTTTCCCAAGTAGCTGGGATTACAGATGCAGGCCATCACACTGGGCTAATTTTTGTGTTTTTTAGTAGAGACAGGGTTTCACCATGTTGGCCAGGTTGGTCTCAAACTCCTGAACCCAGGTGATCCACATGACTTGGCCTCCCACAGTGCTGTGATTGCAGGCATGAGCCACTGCACCCAGTCCTTTTTTTCCCTCTTTCCATATGGTGCTCTTGGAAGGAAGTCACTATGCTTAGCCCTTACTTAAGGAGCAGGGGAATTGTATTCTCCCTGCTTGAAGGCAGAATGTCTACATAAATTATTTGGAATTCTTCTGCACAGATTTTTCTACAACAAGCACTTCTGGTCCTTGCTCTTCACGGAAGATGAATTCCAGATAGCCAGTACCACTGTTGGTCCCCAAAACCAGTTGACCCTCAATCTTAGCCCCCAGTTACTACTTGGTGCTATTGGTTTTGGTCCAGATGTGTTTTTGAGGGTAACTACGTTAATTTTAATTTTAAAATATATACTTTATCTACCATTGCTACAAATTTTGAGGGAAGCAAGATTTCCATGTGAATTCTCTTCACCATCTTTAATAAAAGGCCTTCAGACAGATATTATGTATCTTTTAAAGAAATTATTGTATTAATTCCAGTTTACTTAAAGTGTTTATTTTAAAAAGTAGAAATAAATCTTGACTTTTTATCCATTGCTTTTTGGCATCTATTGGATTACTTTTATTATTTTCCTTCACTCACACATTTAATTATAGTAATAGATTTCCTATTACTATACCTTCTTTGAATGATGAGAATAGTTCTGTGTGACTATGCTGTGTGTATGTATTATATATATATGATTTGTATACATTATATGTATTAAAATGTGTTATATTCTTACATAAATTTTGTATATATTTACATATGTATTTTTATATATACACATAAATTTATACAATCATGGATCACTTAACGACATGGGTATATCTGAGCAACATGGCTAGGAGATTTCGTCAGTGTGTGAATATCACAGAGTATACTTACAGAAACCTAGATGCTACAGCCTACTGCACACTTAGGCTAGATGGTATAGCCTATTGCTCCTAGACTACAAACCTGTACAGCAGGTTACTTTACTGAATACTGTAGGCAATTGTGAACACAACAGTAATTATTTGTGTATCTAAATATATCTAAGCATAAAAAAGGTACAGTAAAAATATAGTATTATAATCTTTTGGGATCGCCATCATGTAAGTGGTCTATTATTGACCAAAGCATCATTATGCCACACCTGAGTGTATATACATTTATGAAAAACACATGTTTTCATTTAACTTCTAATATTTTACTTAAGATTTTGCATGTATATCCACAGGTGACATTTATTCATTTATTGTTTCTACTTTGCCTGATTTTTTTTAAAGCAAGGTTATTCTTGCTTTGTATAAGAAATCGTGATGCCATCCATCTTTTTCTCTGTTACAATGAGGTCCTCACTCAGCTATTCAGGAGGTCCCAATCCTCCGAAATCCAACATTAATATTTTCACCTCAGAACGTCACAAATGTTTCATAGTACGTGTAGAACCCAGCTGCCTTAAAATAAATATTTTTCTGCTTACCCACATCTAGAAATATCTAATTCTGCCTCATTAGGACTCGTAATATGAGGCAAACTGTATTGCCAAGCTTGCAATGCCAGACAGTCCCTGTGACTTTCAAGTCTCCACTCTAAGGCTACCTGAGGTCTGGTTGATGCCATCCTGGCTGGCCGTGGTATTCTGACTTGTGTGGTAGGGTTTGCTTTTTAGATACCTGCTGGCCAACATCTGTGAAGCCTCATTGTGTCCAGCACCTCTGCTGTGACCCACGTTGCTTCTAGAGCCTACACGTCAGGTAAGGGCTTTGGTACTACATAAGGCAGGTCATGGCCATGAGTTGTATATTTATGGTCTGGCAAATGCAACCCTGCCTCAGTAAAGTAGCCACTGTCTGGATAAAGCTGCCTTAAGATTCAGTGATCATCAAATGCACAACTTCATAGTACTGTGCTAAACACAGAATAAAATCTAAAATTTTGACTCTATTAGTCTTTGCTCATACTGCTAATAAAGACGTACCCGAGACTGGGTAATATATAAAGCAAAAGAGGTTTAACGGACTCACAGTTCCACGTGGCTGGGGAGGCCTCACAATCATGGCAGAAGGCAAAGGAAGAGCAAAGGCTCGTCTTACTTACAGGTTGGCAGGCAAGAGCGTGTGTGTAGGGGAACTGTGCTTTATAAAACCATCAGATTCGGTGAGACTTATTCACTATCACAAGAACAGCACGGGAAAAACCCACCTCCATGATTCAATTACCTCCCACTGGGTCCCTCCCATGACACGTAGGGATTATGGGAGCTACAATTCAAGATGAGATTTGAGTGGGAACACAGCCAAACCACATCAATGAGTGTAAAAACTCAGACCCATGGCTCAGTGAGGTCTCTACAGACTGCTAAGACTGTTTAAAGTCCAAAAACGAAGCTGTGTTCCCTGGCTCCGTTTGGCCCTTCCATCTTGCTACTTTAGTTCTTGCATTCAGATCCTTACCTATTTCTCAGAGTTCCCTGCCCAAGGCATTAAATGATAATAGCACTCTGAAATGAATTTACTATCCCTTTCATCTGGGAAGGAGGAGGGACCCCAGAGGCCGGGGTGCTCTGTGAGTAGAGCTCTCCCTTGCAGGGGACATCAGCAAGGGGAAGGAGCCCTCTCACCTCTGCCTTCTATTCGTTGGGTTGCCTGTGTCTGTCATTAAAATATATTGCATTTCCACCACCCCCCCCCCCATTATACTCACCTTTTTTTTCCTTTTGCATTTGGGATAACTATTCTCTATATCATTGTTTTGATTGTTTGCAACCTGAATTTTGCTTTTTACTTTTATTTAATTTTGATTATCCTTGTATTCATTTCTTTTTATTTCTGCTCTTTAAAAAATCTGATTATTTTTTATTCCTAGACAGTTATGACATTCGATTCTAGTTTATTAATGAATATATCATCCCATATTCTATGGGGCTACCAAACAGTTTTTCACTTGTTCTTCTTTGTTTAATCCACAGGTTTTCCCTTGTCTCCCATGTTACTTTACCGCCTACTCATGCTCAAATGAAGCAATCTTTTCTGACTCAATATTTGTAAATCAATCTAAGGGCAAATGACTTTTCATCTTGCTCTTTGCTGGACTGTTGGGTGCTTTATTTCCTCCTTTGATTTACAACAGTAACGCAGGCTGAAACTTACAGGTCCTGGTTGATTCTCTAGTTTCCAGCCATATTTTTCTTCTGATCAATGGAAGCAGCATTGTCCAGCTCTCTGGTTTGTAAAAACGCTGACAGGGTACACAGATCTCTAATTTCTACACAGTTATACTAGGATTCTTTTTTAGCTGCCTTCAGAATTCCACTTTGGCTGTACACTTTGAATATGAATTTCACTACCAAGACATTGGCTCCTTGCTAAATCATGTCATTTTTCTGCAAGGAAGTGAAGAGTGGGTGGATGAAAAGGCTAAGAGAGTGAGCAAGAATGGAGAAAATAATACGGAATCCACCATGCAGCATGGCACCTACAGGTAGGAATATACGCTTGCTAGATCTCATGGTGGAAGAGTCTCTAAGTATCTGAGTTTTGAGACAATGGTGGAAAAGATGTGAAACATATTATCCAGGTGGTTTCTGTTGCAGTATTCAAAGCTGGGCTGTTCTCCAAACTGGCTGTAGTATTATTCTTTCCAGACTCTAAAATAGTTTGTCAGTTTTAGTTTTTGTTGTTTGAATTCTTATCTTCATTTTTCTCTTCTTTCTCTTCTTCTCCTTCCTATTTCATATATATACATATTCATATATATACATATATATGAAAGAGGAAGGATATATATGTGTATATATATATGTCTAGACATATATAGGTGTATATATGTCTAGACATATATAGGGGTGTATATATGTCTAGACATATATAGGGGTGTATATATGTCTAGACATATATAGGGGTGTATATATGTCTAGACATATATGGGGTGTATATATGTCCAGACATATATAGGTGTGTACATGCATGTCTATACATATATGTGTGTATATATATGTCTACATATATGGGTGTGTATATATGTCTATACATATATGGGTGTGTATATATATGTCTATACATATATGGGTGTGTATATATATGTCTATACATATATGGGCGTATATACATATATATGTATTTGATAGTTTAGTGAGAAAATAGTTGTAGATTTACACCATTTGGGACCTAAAGCTTATTCAGGGCTCTTTCTACACTCTAGTCTTGGCTGTACATTGTGTGTACAGTGTGTGTCTACACTCTAGTCTTGACTGTACATGTCCTGTGGGACACCGTTCTGCAGAAAATTGTTCTGAGGCATGTTAATAAATATGCCTTTGAAAGTTTTCTAGGCTGCACATGGTGGCTCATGCCTGTAAACCTAGCACTTTGGGAGGCCAAAGTGGGAGGACTGCTTGATCCCAGGAGTTTGAGGCCAGCCTGGGCAGCATAGCCAGATCTTGTCTCTACAAACAATCATAAAAAATTTAGCAAATGTGGTGGCACATGCCTGTAGTCCCAGCTACTTGGGAGGCTGAGGAAGAGGATCACTTGAGCCCAGGAGGATGAGGCTGCAGTGAGCCGTGGTTGCGCCACTGCACTTCAGCCTGGGTGACAAAGCAAGACCCTGTCTTAAAAAAAAAAAGTGTTCTAGAAACCTTTCAAGTATATTTCTACATTTGAAAATACCATGTTAAACAAAGCTACAGAGGTCTGCTATCCAGGACTTCTCAGCATCTTTACAATGCCAATGTGTATGTACTATGATCCACCAGAGGATATCTTTACTTGTATGACCACAGAATCCGCTATTCCAAAACAGTGTTCCACAGATCGCTTCTTTGCGAAACAGCATCTTCCCTGTATATTTTGTACTTAACTGTTTCAGAGGATTTACTTACTACTTTCTGGGCCTGAGAAAGCATCTTCGAGAAAAAAAAAAACTTATTCAGGCTCCCTGGTAAACATTTGCTGTACTGATGCAGAAAGACGTTTAGGTCTTGAGCTAATGTTAAATGTATTAACTACATCCTTTGTTTTAAAATTATTGTTCATTTCAATGACACACAGTTTGATTCAGATTCAAGGTCTCTCCATAAATATACACAAAGCATGAAGTCCAAGTTTCTTTCATTCACTTCCATTATCCTATCTAGTCTTCTGTTGCCTTGTCAACCCTAAATAATATTTAAGACTAGAAATTATCCCACGTAATTGGAAACATGCTTATATATTTATGCCACAGTGTTATACCCTATAGGAACTTGATACCTACTAATTAATTTATTATGCTGTCACATTAAAATATTAGAATTCAGTCTTTGGCTTTGGTTATTCTACTGCGAACTCCAGAGTTGCGTATACAATACAACAAACTGGTGAATGTATATTATCTTCTTATATACATTAATTAGCAAGTCTAGACTTAATACTGATTTTGAAGGATTGTAGAGAACCAAATCAAATATTTGCAGAAATAAAGTGTTGTTTCTTAATAAATTCCTTTTTAAAAACAGTAAGGGAGGGAGGATAAAGAGAAGTTGCTTAATGGGCACAAAAATATAGTTAGAAGACAACCAGTTCTAGCATTTAATAGTAGAGAGATAACAGTTAATAATAATGTATTATACATTTCAAAGTAGCTGGAAGATAAAGAACTGGAATGTTCCAATACAGAGAAAAGATAAATGTTTGACCTGATTTTATTCCCTAATTATCCTGATTTTATCATTATATATTGTATACATGTATCAATATATCACAGGCACCCCATAAATGTGTATAACTATTATATATCAATAAAATTAATAAAGCAAAAGAGTAAGCTAAAAAATTGTTGGGATTTGAAGTACTTCAACAAGAATGCAGGAGAATTTAACGAAAACTAAAGTAAATTGTTCTAATTTTCAGTTTGCATTGCATTGAAGAGGAGCGTTGAAGAGGACATACAGGTGGTAAAATTATTTTATGGCTTTGAACTTTAAAAGTTAAATAAAATAAATAAAACTGAAAATAAGAATTCCTTTGTAGCTCTTCCCCCTTGACCTCCTCAAAACGAGCAGCTCTGAAATATAAGCCATGTAGCAAGAGTCAACATTCTTTTGATAATATTTTTTGGGCAGTGAGAACTTTTTAAGAAGTTGCTTTCTATGTCATTTAAATGAGGGAAGAGCCAGCATGCACAACTCAAGATTTTAAGCTGCCAAAATTACTCCTTGATTTGTTTCCCATATTCCACATTTATTTTATTAAGTTAATGTAGCCTGTGATTTTTCCCTAACACTATGTAATTGAATGTACAAGCCCAGCCTTTATTATGTACAGGTGGGACATTATTTTCTTGGCCTGAGATGGAGCCCTAATTTCATCTCTGCAGAGTAACTGAAGAAATGTGTTGAGTGTTGTTAGATGCCCAAGCTGTAGCAAAACTCCTTGCCAATACCAACACACTTGGCAGACGAACTGACTCTGGAGACCTTGGATGCTTGTGACCCAAGCTGAGGCTTCAGCGACAAACCGGGAAGTCGAGGGAACACAGAAGGTATCTAAGGAGCTTCAATCAGTATTTCCAAGAGAAAATACCCTGTTAGTTTTTACTGTTGCATAGCGCATCGTCACAAATTCAGCAGCTTAAAACAACACACATCTATGATCTCAGAGTTTCTGTGGGGCAGGTGTTTGGACACAGTGGAGGTGGGCTCTCTGCTCGGGGTCTCATAAGGTTGCCATCCAGACAGCACTGAAAGGGCTGCATGGCTGGGCAATGCAGAAGACTTGAAAACACTTCCCAGCATGGTGTCGGTGCAGTGAAATGATATTTCTGTGCTGGAGGTGGCTTGGCACAGCAGCTCCTGGAGTTTTCTGCCTCCAGTCTGACCTGGGAATGACATGTTGATTCCTGAGGGCACTAAACTGTTACAGGAAGCCAGATCCAGAGGGTTTTGTTAGCGGGATGCAGGAACAACACAGAAGTAACTTGTGTGGATGGAGATCCCACCAAAATCTCACTGTGGGTTTGATTTTGGTGGTATCATTTTTTCCCCCAAGAAAGCCTCATTGTGTAGATCATAAAGAATAAATTATGCAAACAAACACCACCTTCTCTTCACTCTGTTGATTGTTTCTTTTGCTGTGTAGAATCCTTTTAGTTTAATTAAGTGCTATTTGTTTATTTCTGGTTTTGTTGCCCATACTTTTGAGGTCTTAGGCATAAAAATCTTTGCCTAGATCAATGTCTCAAAGAGTCTTCTCTATGTTTTCTTTTAGTAGTTTTATAGTTTCAGGTCTTATATTTAAGTCTTTAATCCATCTCAAGTTGATTTTTGTATACTATGGGCGGTAGGGGTCATTCTTCTGCATATGGTTATCCAATTTCCCCAGCACAATTTATTGAATAGTGTGTCCTTCCTCAGTGTATGTTCTTGACAGCTTTGTTGAAGATCAATTGGCTATAAATATGTAGATTTCTTTTTCTATTGTTTTTAAATGTGCATGACATCTTGGCTTGGTATTAAATTTGTGCATCATGCCTTATTTAAGGATTTTGTACATGTTTCTTTCATATGAAACACGTGTGAAATTTTTCTCTCAATCTTACCTTTTCTGGTATTTTGCAATGTTGAACACAGTTCATTCTTATTTCCCAATGTCTTTCTGGAGGAAAAAGAATTTCTCTTCAGGGCAATACCATTTCTAATAAAAGACTTTTCCAAGCAAGATACATGTGATATTGAAAGTTTATGACTATACAACATTTTCCTCACTTAAAATTTTACTGTCTGATAGCTACTTTTCAGAGTTGTGGGTTAGTGTTGTGGCTATTTCCTATTTCTATTGAAGTTAGAATTTTATTTGCTGTTATTATTATTGTTTGCACGTTGGATTCACAGAGGAGAATGACGTAGAAATGCTTTTAATGCACCATCCTATATTTTGACTAAAAATTATTGAGAAAAGGCTGACAGAGCTTCAACATAACTGTTAAATTTGAAGAACTGAGTGAATATGTATTGCATATAAACCATATGACAGGTATTGTCCTATAGTTGTCCTAGTTAACCTATCAGAGACTGGTATTAATATCCACATTTTTGGCCAGGCGCGGTGGCTCATGCCTGTCATCCCAGCACTTTGGGAGGCCGAGGTGGGTGGATCACCTGAGGTCAGGAGTTTGAGACCAGTCTGACCAACATGATGAAACCCCGTCTCTTCTAAAACTACAAAATTTAGCCAGGTGTGGTGTCAGGCACCTGTAATCCCAGCTACTCAGGAGGCTGAGGCAGGAGAATTGCTTGAACATGGGAGGTGGAGGTTGCAATGAGCTGAGATCTCAACATTGCACACCAGCCTGAGTGACAGAGTGAGACTCCATCTCAAAAAAAAAAAAAAAAAATCCACATTTTTACAGATGAGTAAACTGTGGTGCTGACTGAGAGGAAAAGTGCAGAAGAGAACTGAAAGACTCCTCCTACAAGACCAAAAATTATCTGCATATAGAAATGGGATGGATATTTCTGGATCTGATAGGAGACGGATGATCTGAAAGGAAAGAAAAGATGGGAGGAGCTTAGGCAGAGATCCTGGTGTGGAGAAGCCAGAATTCTATAAAGATGCCTAGGAGAGGAGAGAGTTGGTGCAGACATTTGAGGAGAGGAAGATATGCTCAAAGAGCATTTCGGGAAGAAATTGTACCATGTGTTGTATAGTGTAATTCATGTTTCATTGACTTCAGTGTTCAGCGAAACACACATTGCTTTTCATGACTTTTTGAATGCATCTGTGTTTCAGATTTGACACTGAGATAAATCTGTCATTGAGTGGTCCAATTTTTTTTCTTTTAATTTTTATTTTAGGGTCGAGGTACATGTGATGGTTTGTTGTATGGGTAAACTTGTGTCACAGGGATTTGATGTACAGATTAATTGGTCATCCAGGTACTAAGCATAGTACCCAATGGTTATTTTTTCTGATGCTCTTCTCCCTCTTCTTATCTTCCACCCTCAAGTAGACCCCAGTGTTTGTTTTTCCCCTTTCTGTGTCCAAGTGTTCTCATCATTTAGCTCCCACTTGTAAGTGAGAAGATGTGGTATTTGGTTTTCTGACCCTGTGTTAGTTTGCTAAGGATAATGGCCTCCAGCTCCATCTATGTCCCTGCAAAGGACATGATCTCATTCTTTTTTAAGGCTGCATAGTATTCCGTGGTGTATATGTACTACATTTTCTTAATCCAGTCTACTGATGGACATTTAGGTTCATGTCTTTGCTATTGTGAATAGTGCTACAATGCACACATAAGCATGCATGTGTCTTTATGACAGAAAAATTTATATACCTTTGGGCATATACCCAATAATGGGATTGCTGGGTTGAATAGTTATTCTGTTTCGAGCTCTGTGAGGAATTGCCACACTGCTTTCCACACTGGCTGAACTAATGCATGCTCCCACCAGCAGTGTATACATGTTCCCTTTCCTCCGCAGCCTTGCCAACATGTGTTATTTTTTGATTTTTTAATAATGGCCATTCTGACCGGTGTGAGATGGTATCTTACTGTGGTTTTGACTTGTATTTCTCTAATGACTAATAATGCTGAGTATTATTTCATATGCTTGCTGGCCACATATATGTCTCCTTTTGAAAAGTTCATGTGAGTGGGCCAAATTTTTAAAATCTGGGTTATGGTATCAATGTCTACCTTAAAAAATAATGATTGTTTTTGTATTTCCCAGAGGTTCTGTGATTTCTTTAAGACAGGAGAAAGGCTTTAATATACCTCCCACAATACTTAACTTTTCCTATAGGCACTCTTTGAAATGTAAGCGTTAATATTTACAATAACGTTAAGAAGGGCCAAAAATTTAGTTAGCACAGATTTAAGCTTGCTAATAAATTCAAGAGAAACCCATAATTTAATCTAATATTGAGTTGTAAAAATAAGTTTTAAATTCTCCACATTAAAAAATCATCTTCTAATTAATATTTTAGTGTGCCTTTTAAGTGACTGTTTTTCTGACAAAGTAATACGTTTATTGCAGAAAATCTGGGTAACACAAAAATGTGTAAAAAAGAAAATTAAAATCACCCATAATCTTGTCATCCAGTAAGTATGTTGTGGCCTATTGTTTCACACGTGTGTGTGTATATGTATATATATATGTGTATATATATATCTGTTTTTCTGTATGTGTGTACATTGTTTTAAAAATCTCTTTTTAATCTCCACATTTCAAGTATACTTCTAGAGCATGATTTTAAATGTTTTCATAGCTATAGTTACTTTTAGATAATTTCAGATAATTCTTTATAATTTCTCGTTCATTTAATCAATTTCTTATTTTATAAATAATAATGAGATGAATATCCTTGAATGTACACATTTCCCTCTAGCTCAATTTATTTCATTAGGATAACTTCTTAGAAGAGTAATCATTGGGAAAAACGTTAACAATTTTTCAATAACCAAATTTTTATGTGAAGGGTGATAGGTACACATTTTTTAAAAAACCAAAGAGTGCAAAAAATAGAGAAAACCTAAGTTTTTTTCTTTATGTCTTCCAAACTCCTGGCCACCTTTCCTAATCCCAAAATTAAACTCCATTACTCCATTTGTGCATGCATAAAATTTGCACCTCCCTCTCTCTTACATGTCCTTTTACAGAGGTAGATTACGCATGTACTCCGTTCTACAGTTTAATACATTCCAATATATCCTGGAGTATACTCATTATCAGCACGTGCAAACATACTGCCTTAAAAGAATAGATTACGGTGTTCTATTATATATACTACAATTCCTTTGACCTGTTTACTTCTATATGAATTCCTTACCATCCTCCCAGTCTTTTGCTATTCTGAAGATACTACAAGGAATGGTCTTCGCCGTAGTTTTTGTGAATAGGACCAACTATATACGAATGTTCTTTAGTATAATTTTGGATACAGACACATGCATCTATCCATATCTGCATCCTCACCTCCTCTCTTTGCTTTCATGCTTAGAAACTGTAATAAATATTTGTCATTTCTTAGCTTCTGTGTCCATTTCCACTTCACACAGCATCCCAGCTTTCTTTCGGAAAAGTTTTTCGCCAGGTGCTGTGCAGCCTTAATGTGATAATACATTCAAGTGTCAGCACTCACATAACAGGATCCAAACATGTCCTTGGAGATTCTTCTATTAGATTCTTCCTCTAACGGACTGAGTTCTGCCATGAGAAAGCATATATATGATCTCCACTTGACTAGTCAGATTCCTGGGACTTTTAAATCTTGAGCTGTGGACACTAGAAACAAAAATCAATGTTTAGAGTTCTTTCAGACTTCTCAAGTGGAGTCTAGGTAGGACTGCCAAACAGTGTCTTCTTGGGAGACCTTTTGTCATGACCTGATCTTGTCTGCCTCCACCTGGTCCTTCGGCCCTTCCTTCCAACCAGAGAAACTCCCAGAGACTCTTCTTCTGAAAACTTCTCTTCTTCCCTTTCCTTGAGTTAGCCAGATTCGGCTTCTGTTGCAACCAAATAAATCTAGTGAATACAAAGAGTATCCTTCCATTTGCTCATAGTTGACTTATCCTTTCTCTTATTTATGTGTCTTTACTATTTGCTTTGTTTTAAGACATAGAGAATTCTGTAAAAATTCTAAGCAAGGATAAATTAATAACCATTTAATTATTTTCAAAAAAAATTAGCTCAATGTTACTTTTATCTCACTATGCAAGTATCTCATGGCAGCACTGTTTCCTCTCTGATGGGTATAATTCTGTGTAAGTCCCAGGGCTCTGCTTACAGACACAGGGACCTCCAGGCTATCAAAGGAATTTCCAGTGGTGTGATCCTCACAGGGACTGCCACCATCACAGTCAGATGAAACTTCTCCAAATCAAAGGATGTTACTTACATTCCTCCAGAATGTCCTGGAAGAAGCTCATTTCCTTAAAGTACTGCTCTGATTTCTCTTGTTGAGCAGAGGACTGTATTCGAGCCCTGGGTAAGGTCTCACATTAATCCGGCCCAAATGGCTTTAAATCTGTCAGTTATTCCTCAACCTTTCTCTGAGGCAGATAGTCCTCTTCTCTTGCTTCCATTGTAAATGTAGGGATTCCCCCTCATCTTATAGAACTTTATCATTTCAACAGATACCTGGTAGTTTAATATTCTTAAAGGGATAAGAAGTGGATTTTATCATCCACATATTATAGAGAAGGAAATGGTATTGAAAAATTATCACTGGGATTAGTTCCATTTTAATTAGTGACAAAGCCAAGAATAGAAGTTAGGTGTTGTATGGTTCCTTGTCATGTGTCATTAACTCTATCTTGTTTCTCATATAAACCCATCTAGAGGCAAAAATTGGTTGCTGAGATTTTTCAATCTTGTTTTTTTTAAAATGCTCATGACTAATTTCTCACTACATGTAAAAAATCATATACAATAACTTCCAAGGGAAAAGTGATTCTATATTATGACAAGAGCTCTGAGAGTCACCTACTCTGTAGAAAACAAATAAATGAATGAATACCAGTGCTCTGCATCTCCTTTTGGAGGAGAAAGTTTTAACCCACGTATTATTCTTACTTCAACTTCTGTCTCCCAACCCTTCTCAGCTTCTGGATTTGTAAGAAAATAATAATAAATGACATCTTACATGTCTTTAGATTTTTGTTGTTGTTGTTGTTTTTGAGACAGACTCTCACTCTGTTGCCCGGGCTGGAGTACAATGGTGTGATCTCAGCTCACTGCAACCTCCACCTCCTGGGTTCAAGTGATTCTCCTGCCTCAGCCTTCTGAGTAGCCGGGATTACAGACACCCACCACCACACCTGACTAATTTTTGTATTTTTTTTTTTTTTAGTCAAAACAAGGTTTCACCATGTTGGCCAGGCTGGTCTCGAACTCTTGACCTCAAGTGACCCACCTGCCCTGGGCCTCCCAAAGTGCTGGGATTACAGGCATGAGCCACTGTGCTTGGCTATGTGTTTAGATTTAGTGCAGCACTTTCCTATACCTCTCTTACTGAATTCTTACAATACCAGATGGCAGGTATTTATCCCACTTTAATAGATAAGGAAACAGAACCTATGAAAAGATCATACCCAAGATCACACATCAACAAATGGATGTGCTGGACTTAATGGTTTCCTGGTGCCATGCTACATTAGTTATTTTATTTTGTTTCATTTTGGTTGTCCGGTGTTTGGAGGTAGTATTTATTTGTATACTTGGGGTTGTTTGATGAAAATGGAAAGGTAGTTAATAGCTTGACAGATATAAGAAAGCATATTACCATCTCCCATATGTATGTAGTTTTGGAAGAGTTGTACCTACTTTTTAAAATATTTCTCTAAAATTTAATATGACCTCAAATTCTTTTGGGGGAGGTATGTTTTCTCAGGGAAGGATCAGAGTTTTTGCCCCGATGATGTCCTTGTTCCCTGAAGTATTTCTAGGCTTTTTCTTTCCACTCTAACCATTCCATCGACCAGCATAAACAACCACGATGCTTTGCTCTGGTTTTTGCCCCTTGTTTGGTTTCTTAGATAAGAGGCTGTTGCCTGGCTCCCCATCTTTCTAAGTCTTATGAGCTGAAATCAGGCCTTAGTATAGTCTCTTGCACACAGTAGGTGCTCTAAAAATGTTCCTGGTCTTTTACAAGCTACTTAGGAAATACTTGTTGAATGGATAAAAGTTTAATTTTACTTTAAACTATGAGGATACAGGGCCTATTTATGTTAGAAGCATGAAAGTCACTTGATTGGCCTTCCTTTGGTTCTTATTGCTGTGTGTGTGTGTGTGTGTGTGTGTGTGTGTGTGTGTGTGTGTTGCCCCTAAGTCTGAGAAACAGGTTCTAAAAAAGTTGCCCTTCCCTTCCATTTTCTTAGCATGTAGCAATTTTTAAAATTCATGTATTTATTTGAAGCACACTTCAATTTCATGTAGATGTAGATTTGTAACAGAAAAAAAGATTGGTGAAATTATAGAAATAAATTAAAACTATGCAGAACAGCATAGGGGTTTAACATGCTTCACTATGATACAAAATTAACTATATCCACTGAGAGATGGTTGGCTGATAAATTATTAGTATTTATTTACAACACTCATTCTTGAATTTCAAAGCTTTCAAAACTAAAACTAATTCTACATGCAAAAGCCTCCAGAAGAAGATGCAAAAGTAAAGAATTAAAGAATTTTACTCTAATATCAAAATTACACTTATATTATGCTAGTATGATAAAAAAACTTAGGCACTATAACATTTTGGGATGTAAAAGGATGGATATTCTTTAAAAGGTTTGGGTTTTAATATTAGCTATATTGTTTTCCAATTAATAGTGGAAAGACATTGATATATTTTCCATTAGCATAAAGTTACAAGTATTTCCTCACTAATAATAATAAATGGTAGCATTTAGCATATAAATGGTGCAAACTCTTAAATTACCTTTACTTTTGCTATATGAGTGCAGCTGAGGAGAATTTAATGCATTTTTTACATGGTATAATTTTATTTCGCTCATACAATGTGAGGTGAGTAATAATGATATTCTAATATTAATTTAAGTACAAAATATACATATTGATGAATAATAGCCATGTTTTTCAGACCTCCTTGCCAAGTCATATTAAAATGACAAATAATTGCAATTGCTTAACAGAGAAATGGTGCAGGATCTGTAGTCAAATCACATTAGGGACCAAGAGTATCCATTTGTTATCCTTTGTCAGGAAAACATGGCTCCTAATGAAAGTGAATGTAGAAATACTGATTGAGGACCGCGACACTAAACCTTTTTCTTGACAAGAGTCATGATGTGGGTATTAATAAGAGGATTGAAAGGTGAAGTCAAAGCTTTGATTCTTAAAATGTGTATAACCTGGATTTGGTTTTTGTTTGATTTCTTTAAAATTAAGACCTGTTAATTTTGAGGGATGGGGGGGATCATGGCTGTGGGGGAAGAAAGTACAGAATAAAATGTGGTAGAGACATCCCAGTTATATTCCACAGTCAGTGTGTTCAAGCAGGATTGCTCAGGTAACTTGGGCAAATGTTATTTAAAATCTGGACAGTTCTCAAATCAGAATCTGAATACCTCTTAAAAAAGAAAAAAAAAATCTCTGCTATTTCTCCTCTCCTCCTGTTAAACATTCTCTTCCCTCTTAGATGGCTTATCTTTTTGAAAGTTATGGTCTCTCTATGCAAAATATTGCTGTAAGAAGAATTTTTTGACCAGGAAAATGAGTAACCTGTTACAAGCAAACAAGAAAACATAATTCCAGTTCAGGGATGCCTCTGTACAATTTTCAGAAATTATGATGACTTTGTTATAAGCCCAGACATATACAGTTTCATAGCATTTTGTACCCACTGATTCCTGTTCCAACAAGATTTAAGATTAGTGGTTCCTTCTGAAATGGTGTAAACCTGCATGTATATTTCTATGAACATATAGAAAAATTATGTTCTAGTTTCTAGCAATTTATTGAAGATTTAGGTATATAATATCATGGAGGAATAACTGTGCTAGGCATTAGGAATACCATTGTTCACAATTCAGGGGGGAGAAAAAAAAGGAAACCATACTGTCACTAATTGAACACATTGAATACCAGGAACCTGCCGAGTTTCACATAGATTATCTCATTTAATACTCACAACAGCCATCTGCTATAGACACATTATTTTACAGATAGGAACATAAGACACAGGGAGATTTAGTGCATTGCCCAAGATCATACAGTTAGTAAATGCTGACGTCAGGTTTTGAATCCAGATTCCAGACTGTGCTCTTAACTGTGGTATTTTACTACACAATACAATACAGCTAGAATATAAGCACATGGGAGCTACAAGGGCATGAAGGAAGTTGTGTCTAATTGCCAGGGATATGAGGTAGGAGCTGAGAAGCAGGCTATAGAATAGAGAGAGGTACTCAGCAAAGGAAAACTTGTAAGGGGTTCTAAGTATCAAGTGGCTCACCATGTTAAATACCATCAGTAACTGTAATAGAGCATGACGTTTTAGTTTTTCCCTTCATATTTGTTTTTATTTTAGTTGCTCTCTGCTTCTCTCTATATGCTCACTAAGTGGGCGAAATAAAACTTGGTGTTGGGGGAAGTAGGATGGAAGATAAGATTAGACAATACAAATTCACAGTTTTTATTCCAAACTAAGTGAGAAAATATTCTTTATATTCCCCAAGTTAATAAAGGTACTTCATAAATAGAATAAATTGCAGCTTATTGATAGAAAAATATAATCTAGGATCAGAAAAAAAATTGAATAAATCAAACCATTCTTGAACTATTCAACTTACAAGTGTGTGTATGTATGTGTGTGTGCGTATGTGTATATGTGTGTACATATATATACACGTTATATATACACGCACATTAAAGCCTCACTTATCCTGCTGTCTTAGTCCATTTGTGTTGCTAAAACAAATTTTTAAAAGAAAAGAAATTCTGGAGGCTGAGAAGAACAAGATTAAGGTACTGGCAACTGGTGAGTGCCTTCTTGTTGTGTCCTTACATAGCAAAAGCTTGAAGGGCAAAGAAGACAATATCCCTCCATCAAGCTCTTTTATTAAAGCATTAATCCATTCATGAGTAGAGCCCTCCTGACCTAACCTTTCAAAACATTCCATCTATCAACACTCTTGCATTAGGGATTAAGTTTCCAACACATGAAATTTGGGGGACACATATAGACCATACCACCTAAGTACTTTAAAGCCTCACTTATCTTCAGTTCAGTTACCTGACAACCTCAATCATCTTTGATAGAGCCAAGAATCAGAAAGTGAGTAAATAAGACTTTGAGTACAATACCCTAAATAATTTAATTCCTTCAATAAAATATGTGAGCCCCTTTGTGCTCATACACGATTGTGATCAAGACTGACTTAGCCTGACCCAGAGCTTTTGTACTAAAGTTAGGATACTTTCCTTATGGAGGAAGTCCTTGGGTTTTTCACTTAGGACAAACTGTCTCTTATGTATAACAGTATTTTGTTTTAAAATTTTGCATCTGTTTTCCCAAGGCATATCGGTTTGTGATGTCTTTGTAATGTCTTTGGTTTCAGTGTCAGGGTAATAACCGCTTTATAATATTAGTTAGGAAACGTTCTTTATTCTACTTTTTGGAAGAGTTTGTGAAGAGTTGCTATGAATTGTTTCATGTTTGGTAGCATTCAGCAGTAAGCCATCTGGCCATGAGATTTTCTTAGTGGGAAGTTTCACATTCAAAATTCAATCTCTTTACTTGTTATAGATCTATTCAGATTTTCTATTTCTTCTAGAGTCAGTTTCAGTAGTTTATGTCTTTCTAGGATTTTTTCATTCATCTACATTATAAAATTTAATGACAAAGTTGTTTATGGCATTTTAAATAATCATTTATATTTCTGTAAGTTTAACTAAGGGTTTGTAATTTTTATTGATCTTTATAAAGAACCAACTTTTGGTTTTGTTAATTTTATCGCTTTTTGATTTATTATTTCATTTATTTCTGCTGTATTCTTCATTAGCTTATTTTAAAATAATTTTTGGTATACAATTAAGATATGCAATGTGATGTTATAATATAGATAGTAAAATCATTACAATTGTGTAGCAAATTAACATATCCATTATCTCACATAGTTACCTGTTTTGTTTTTACAGCAAAAGCAGCAAAAATCTACTCATTTTGCATGAACCCCATATGCAGTAAAATTTTATTACTTATGGTCCTCATTAGACCTCTAGATTTGATCATCCTACATATCTGCTATTTTGTATTCTTTTACCTTCATCTCCCCATTGCCTCTTACCTACCTCCTTCCCTCCCATTCCTGGTAACACCTGTTTTCTATCTCCCTGTATTAAATTGTTTTCTTTTAGATTCCACATGTAAGTGAGATCATGCAATATTTTTCTTTCTGTATCTGGCTTATTTCACTTAGCATAATGTCAACTCATCTCATTCATGTTCCGGCAAATGCAAGACTTAGTTCTTTTTTAGAGTTGAATTATTTATTATCTTATTTCTTTTGTTTGTTTTGGGTTTAGTTTAATTTTTAAGTTGGAAGGCTAGATTATTATTTGAGATGTTTCTCATTTTTTATTACATGCAGTGACAGCATAAATTTCTCTCTAGTTACTGCTTTAGCTATGGATGCATAGGTTTTGGTTTGTTGCATCTTCATTTCATTTATCTGAAGGTATTTTCTAATTTTCATTGTGATTTATTCTTTGATCCATTGGTTATTAAAGAGCATTGTTTAAGTCCCACATATTTGTGAATTCCCCAAATTTCCTGCTGTTATTGATTTCTAATTTCATTTCTTTATTGTTGTGGAATATATATGATTTCAATCCTTATATATTTAATGAGGCTTATTTCGTGGACTAACTTAGAGTTAATCCTAGAGAAAGTTCCATGGACACTTTAGGAAAATGTGCATTCTTTTGTTGTTAGGTGGTGACATCTGTTACATCGAGTTGGTATATAGTCTTGTAAAATCCTAGAAAGTTTGTTCATACACGCAACAGCTGATGTTGGGTTTTATTGTATTTTCTACCAACTGGTAAATTTTATAAATTACATATTTTTAAAATGATTTATTTTATAATTGACACAGATTATCTTCTCAGGTATGCTATTTCTCGAAGTCTTAAGACTATTTTTTTTTTCTTTGAGACAGATTTTCACTCTATCACCCAGGCTGTAGTGCAGTGGTGTGATCTCGGCTCACTGCAACCACCACCTCTCAGGTTCAAGCAATTCTCCTGCCTCAGCCTCCCGAGTAGCTGGGATTACAGGTGCCCACCACCATGCCTGGCTCATTTTTGTATTTTTAGTAGAGATGGAGTTTCACCATGTTGGCCAGTCTGGTCTCAAACTCCTGATCTCAAGTGATCCACCCATCTTGGCCTCCCAAAGTGCTGGGATTACAGGTGTGAGCCACTGCACCTGGCCAAGACTAATATATTAAATCAAGCCAAAAATCAATTAAAATTACATTTGTCTTTTAATAAACTGAAATATATACATACTAGCAAGTTCTACATTAGAATATTTACACCAGGGAGAAGTAAATCTTTTCTTCCTCCAGCCTGAAGGGGTTTCTACATGTCATTTTTTGTGCCAGGAATAACATTCATTTCCTTCCAGGGACATACTCACTTTCTAGAGTATGTCCATATTGTGGTTCCAGAAAGACAAATCTTTCATTGATATATTGTGATCTGGGCTTTTCATCCTCATTTTTGGAGTGGGTTATGCACGGTGGGAGGGATAAGAAAACCACAATGTAAAGTAGCGTATGTTACATAATGCAGGGACACTTTTATAGTTTTTGCCTAAACTATGATGCATAGTTTGGTTATAGACGAACTCAGAACCACTTTTCTTGTAAAATATGAAGGACTCATATACTAAGCAGAGAAAGCTTGGGATTCTAGTTCTGGCTATACAGTGATTTATTTGTGTGATCTTTGTTTTTATTTTATTTTTGGAGACGAGGTCTTGCCCAGCTGCAGTGCAGTGGTGCAATCATAGCTCACTGCAGCCTTGACCTCCAGGGATCGCACCATCTTCCTGCCTCAGCCCCCCGAGTAGCCAGAACTGCAGGTGCTTACCACCACACCAGGCCATTTTTTAATTTTTTTGTAGAGACAGGGTCTCCATTTGTTGCCCAGGCTGGTCTCAAACTTCTGGACTCAAGTGAGTCTACTGCTTTGGCCTCCCAAAGTGCTGGGATTATACGTGTGAGCCACCATGCCCGGCCTTATTTGTGTGATCTTTGAAAAAATCATCTTATTTTTGTCTGCCTTATTTCATTTTACTATCAAAAGGAAGAGGGTAGACAAGAGTCCTTAGAGGCTTCCTTTCAATTTTTACATTTTTGTACTACATTTAAATGTGGAAGAATCACTCCCAACAAAAATGGGTAATTAAAACGTCAGAGTTAGAGTGAGTATGAGGAATTGTTTTGCAATGAAGGAAATAATGGAGAATTTAGATTTTTTTCCCAGTATATAAAGACATCTAAATCCTGTTGTATGAAGGATAAACTCATAGAATCGGATGTAGCACTATACTTTTGTTTCTGGGACCACTTAAAACTAACCCATTCTAACCAGGTGGCTGCCTAATCTCCATCTGTATCCTTAGAGATCTCATGATTTCTTTAGATGATGTGTTAAAAAACATGCTAGGCTTTTGGCTTCACCATTATGACCTGTTCCTTATATAAGCAAGAATTATTAAACGTGTGGTTAGCAAATGCTTCACAAAATCAAGTTGCTTGCTTCTTTGTATCATGCTTTTCTAGAAAAGTGAAACTTTGAAGGAAATACCCAAGAAACAAGAATATTCCCTCAATATTGTTTTTAAAAAGTCAGAAAGCATACCGTCGATAGGAATAATACTAGGCTTTGATTAAATAGTCAACTCCTTAAGGATGTTCTAAGTCTACTCACATTAAATCCAGTCATTTATACTTTTTTCCCTCTACATCTATAGAATTTGACAGTAATATTTGATGTACCTAATAAGCTTCTGCAAGACCTTAAATCACCATATGGAACTCTACTAGCCAATGGTTAGTATGGGCCTGCTAACCAATACACTGACCACACTAAAACAAAAGCCATCTTATGTTGGAAACATTTTGAAAGGTAAAGACTGAAATAAAAAGGTCTTTCTTGTAATTGTTCTAAAAATGCAACTAACAGGAAATACATTATTTGCTGAGAATTCTACTGAATAATAATTCTGCATATTATTAACTGAGAATAATGCTACTATTTCTCCCTAGCGTCTTCCAATGCATTGGAGTTAAAGTCGTCAGGCCATCAGTACTCTGCTATTCCTTCTCCCCTGTGTACTACAATCTTTTTTACTTCCCTGTCATTTGCTATCCCCTGTGTGTCTCTAAACCAACTGCTTGAGTACCCTTGCCAATTTCTTAAGTACACACACTTATGCAAGTTGTAAAATGAGTATCATCAAGCTCTGATTTGGGATCATATGATATATATGTCCCCTTGTGGCGCTAAGCAGCAAAAAGATCCCTCCGAGAAAATCTCCAAAGAAAAAGAAAACCTCCCAAGGCATAAACTTAACCAATCACACAAACAAGTACAAAAGAACAGAGAGAGCAATTAATTTTTGACCCATGACAACCTACTTATTTCTTCACACATAAAAGTTATTACCCTTTTCTAAGCAACATTCCTACTCAAGTAATTATTGGCCATAAAATTATCCATAAAAGCTGTTGAGGAATCTGAATAATTAAAACTGCCTTTGATCATAGCTGGATTAAATACTCAAAGGTGATATGTTAATATTTTTCTAACTTTGTGTTTGTCTTCAACTTGAAAAACTAGCCTAAAATGAACTTTTTGAAAGTGATATAATTAAATGACATTTATATTCTTAGTGGAATTGTTTTATTTTTAAATAATGGGTGTTTAAACATAATTAGGTGCTTTCATATAATGCATACATTAATTTTTATATTACAGTAAAACATGTCCTTAAATGTTTCTTTCTTTTGTCCTATTCTAATCTTGTCCTTTCTCCACTTTAATAGAAAAATCATGCAAGGAGGCCACGCAGACAAATGTACAGCAGTCCTGTTAGCATTTAATCTCTGCTTAAATAAATGCAAATATTGCTGCTGATGGTATTGAAGCCTTCTCCAGTAATCATCTGGGGAGCTCGCCCATTCATTTTTCAAGCTGTGTCCATTACAATCAGTCACTGAAAATTGTGATCTAGGATATTCGTTCTTCACGAAAACAATGAAATTAAACTACAGGGCACTGGAAAATTGCTTTCATATTCAAGCTGGGCTACACATATACAGACACCTTGTTGATGATTTTACTGCCTCGAAGAAAATGTATTGCTACTGCCACAAGCCTGTCTTTTGGCACTTTATCACTTACAAGTGATGATAAAATTGCGACAACGAGACTTCTTTTTAATCTCATAGGTCACTGCTGGTAGTCTGGACTCTCCAACCTTTTGTCCTCTCATTTAGGGTAGATAAGGTGGAAAATTCCCTTTAGCTGTCTCTAAATTTCATTTAAACAATAGCAAAAACTGACTTTGTCTTCTGATTTTCAAGTCCCTAGATCTTTTAATGTATCAGTTTTATTTCCTCATATTTTAAAATTAATTTTTAGAAAGAGTTCTGAGTCTATTTGAAATTGTTTTTATAAAACTAAATTACTAGATGTATTCTGAAGGGTTCAAATACTTTTATGAATCATAAATATGAGAATGCTGACTATAAAGCAATTTTTGTTGCTGAGTTTCTTTTCATTATTATAACCATCAGTTTTTACTAACTACTCAGATAAGGATATTTAGACAGATATTCAATCTGGCAACATACAACTGCCAAAAAATAGTATTTCTGAAAAAGTTTCTCGAATCCTTGAGCCCTTATATAACAAACAGTGAAGCGAATAATAAAATACATATTTAAAGCTTCTATTTTTGAGGGTTTTTTTTTTCTCTTTGATTTGTGAACTTTTTCACAGGTTTTCTTCGGGGAATCCTTCTCTAAAGCCTCGGATGCACAGTGCCATGCTCTATTTCTCTGACACGGATTTTGTATGTTATTTTAACAATCTGTCAGCAATAAAGGAAGCCTTTGTTTCTTTCATAACACACTACGTCTTACAGAAGAATGTTTTATATTATATAAATGAGGAGTAATGGACTCTCAAGGTAGCATTTTATTTCCACTAAAGTATCAAGGGTGCAATTCAGAATGTCTTCTCTCAAAAGGTTCCAAATAAACAGTTTACAAATGTATTTTTATTTCTGATTTAAATATGCACTCCACCTAGCTAGCTTCATTTTACAGGTATATAAACCATCAAAAAAGGAAAGTTAGCATGTTTTTACGTGTTTATTTAGTCAGGATACATTGTTTAGATAGCAAAAACAGGCTGGTGATGAAGTCTCACTCAAATGTTATTAGTGGCCATTTTCTTTTTTTTCTTTTTTTTTTTTTTTTGAGACGGAGTCTCACTCTGTCGCCCAGGCTGGAGTGCAGTGGCACGATCTGGGCTCACTGCAAGCTCTGCCTCCCAGGTTCACACCATTTTCCTGCCTCAGCCTCCCGAGTAGCTGGGACTACAGGCACCCACCACCACGCCCAGCTAATTTTTTGTATTTTTAGTAGAGACGGGGTTTCACCGTGTTAGCCAGGATGGTCTCGATCTCCTGACCTCGTGATCTGCCCGCCTCGGCCTAGTGGCCGTTTTCATTTATGGTGAACCTACTGTCTGTCAGGGACTGTACTGGGTGCTGTATAATATCTCTAGTACTGCCGTTATGTCTTATTATACCCATTTAAAAAATGAGAAAAGTGATGCATGGGAAGTTTGTTCCCAGGTAGTGAAAGACTGAGCCAGGATTCAAGTAGTGCTTTATTCACCACTAAAAATGATTTGGCCGGGCGCAGGGTGTCACACCTGTAATCTCAGCACTTTAGGGGGCTAAGGTGGGCAGATTACAAGGTCAAGAGATTGAGACTAACCTGGCCAACATGGTGAAATCCCATCTCTACTAAAAATACAAAAAATTTAGCGGGGCATGGTGGCGCACATCTGTAGTCCCAGATACACAGGAGGCTGAGGCAGGAGAATTAGTTGAACCCAGGAGATGGAGGTTGCAGTGAGCCGAGATTGCAGCACTGCACTCCAGCCTGGCGACAGAGGGAGACTCTGTCTTCAAAAAAAAAAAAAAAATCCGAGCAAACCATATTTTACTTTCTCTACTTTCTGTAGTAGTCAAACAACAGTTTGACAAATGAGCAAAGCTAACAAAAACTCAAAGGGACACTGATGTTGGGTTTTCATCCTTTTGCAACCCTGTGTAGGGCTGCCATGGGCTGTCAGTCTCTAGATCTACAACTCAGCACCGTGTCCACAGGACCCATTTAGATTATTACACATGAGATTATTTTCTAAGCATGTGTCCTGATGAGTGAACTTTTTGCGGGGAGGAGGGTTTGTTGGAAGAGGCAGTTAAACCTACTTGATTTTCTTTCTCATTAGCTTTTATTTCAGCTTGAGTGCAGGGCTTACAGCTTATGTAGTTGTCTATGCAGGCGTGTTTTCTCACACTGTGATTCTATATACTTGCATTCAGAGAATGATACCCACTCTTTGCTTCTTATCATGTATGGCTCTGTGCAATCCTTTGTGGACTGACTTGCAGACTCACATATAAAAGCAGCAAGGAGTTTACTCATCAAGTTACTCCCCTTTTCTTTCTTGCTAACATCACCATGAAGTCTTGTATGATCAATTGGAAAAGAGAAAATCACTTCCTACTGGGGTGACTCTATATAAAAATACAGCTCTCTGGAAGCCATTGTTCTAAGTGAATTAACACAGGAACAGAAAACCCAATACTGCATGTTGTCATTTATAAGTGAGAGCTAAACATTGAGTACACATGGACACAAAGAAGGAAACAGTAGACACTGGCGGTGGAGGAAGAGATGTGGGTTAGGACTGAAAAACTATAATACCTATCAGATACTATGCTCATTACCTGGGTGACAAAATTATCTGTACACCAAACTTCCATGACACGCAATTTATACTCATGTAACAAACCTGTGCATGTATGCCGTATTAGTCTGTTCCCATGCTGCTCATAAAGGCATACCTGAGACTGGGTAATTTATAAAGGAAAAGAGGTTTAATGGACTCACAGTTCCACTTGGCTGGGGAGGCCTCACAATCACGGCAGAAGGTGAAAGGCACGTCTTACATGGTGGCAGGCAAGAGAGAGAGCTTTTGCAGGGAAACTCCCCCTGATAAAATCATCAGGTCTCATGAGACTCATTCACTATCATGAGAACAGCATGAGAAAGATCCGCCCTTATGATTCAATTACCTCCCACTGGGTCCCTTCCATGACACGTGTGAATGGTGGGAGCTACAACTCAAGATGAGATTTGAGTGGGGACACAGCCAAACCATATCATACCCCATTGAACCTGAAATAAAAGTATAAAAGTTAGAAAGAAAAAAAAATGCAGCTCTCGTAAGCACAGAGATAAATAAGACAAGCAGGTGCCCTCTTGGCCTCTCTGTAGGCTTGTTTTTGTTAAAAGTGATTGTATTTGTAAATTATTTCTTCAGTGATGAGGAATGACCATAATGATTTAATATCACTTTGTCTAGTGCCTAGAACTGCGCCCTGAATGAGAAATCATGAAAACGCATTTACTAATATTTATGAAGGGAGAAGATGACCAGAACCTCAACCTCAGTTGATGTCTGTTTACACATACAGGTTGCAGGTCCAGTTTTATTCTGGAAAGAACAACTTCAATACTGCCTCAGAATTTTACCTCCCCTACATTGCCTGAAAATCCATAAAAGTCCATGTAAATCCTAAATAATTTTATTTCTGCTTCAAACTAAAAGTCTTATTTTTGCTTCTAAAAGCTTTTTTTGGAGTTTTCTCCATAATTATAAAAAATGTCTGTATGTGTGACCAGAAATTCTTTAATGGTGAATGCTTAAAGATTCTAAAAGAGGAGTAATTGGGTCATTTGTAAAAATATCACAGCCTGTGCCTTACTACAGAATGTTTTTCCCTTATGCAAATGGAGAAAGACTCTTAGGATTTTCTTAAGAAAATGATTAGTTTCTTGAAGAAATATAGCAAAAGCTTTTAAATCAGAATCTTCTTGCTGAAGCTTTGCTTGAAGAGAAATTATCGTTATAGTGGGGGTTACAGGAGAAGGCTGTACTCAGAAGCACAGGTGGTGGCACAGCTTAGTAATTTCACTAGAAAGTAAGGTTTGTTTCTTTAAACTTGCAGGTCTGGAATCTGGATTTCTTTAGTAAAATCAAAGAAGATTTGATGGATAATGAACTTATATGAGACTGATACATAAGTCAGAAAGTCAATTTATTAATTTTAATGTGGGAATTTAAAATTCTAGTGCCTGGGATGCATCTATTTCCTATTGAGGTCATCTTTTATCCCCTATCAAGATTCCTGGGAAGCCACGCAGAAATTTCCTTAGTGAGCACAGATTTGTGCAAACCTTCAGGCCTGTTTCATGGTGAAAGTTTATGGTAATACACATTCTCTACAGAAGAGATAAGTTCTCTTATATAGGAATACTTGCACATGTCAGATTCAGCCTCTTTCTCACCTATACTATGCTAGACAAAAAGTTAACATTTTTATTTTCCAGATACACTTTTTCCATGTAAGCCAACCTCATTAGTTGGACGTTGGTTATTTACATATGTGTTTAGAATAGACAAAGTTGAAAGTCCGATTCAATTTCTAATGGAACTGGAAACTAGAACTTCAATGAAAAAGAGTTTTATTTAGGTATAACTGACTTACAATAAACTGTACTTATTTAAAATATACAATCTGGTAAGTTTTGACATATGATACACTCATGAAACCTCTACCATGATCAAGACAGTAAACACACCCCTCATCCTCCAAGTGAGGCCTCTTTTTTCCCTGCCACCCTTCCCTGCCACGCCTCACTTCACAGGAGACCGCTGGTGTGCTTTCTATCACTGTAGGTGAGTTTGCATTTTCTAGAGTTTTATATAAATGAAATCATATGGTACACATTTTTTTGTCTGGCTTTTTTTCACTTGGCATAATTATTGTGAGGTTCATCCATCTTGTTGCAAGTATCAAAAGTTCATTTATATCACTGAGTAGTATTCCATTATATGGATGTACCACAATTTGCTATTCTTCACTTATGGATAGATGTTGGGCTGTTCCCAATTTTTGGCTATTACAAATACAGCTGCTATGAACATTGGGTACAAGTCATTTCTGAGGACATGTGCTTTCTTTCCTCTTGGGTAAAAATACCTAGGAGTAGAATGTCTAGATCATTAAACATTGTAAGAAACTGTCAACCTGTTTTCCAAGGTGGTGGTACCATTATACAGTTTGACTAACAGTATGTGAGAGTTCTAGTTCCTCCACACTTGTCAACACTTGCTATGGTCAATCTTTTTAATTTTAGCCGTTCTAGTGGGGGTGTCATTGTGGATTTAATGTACATATCCTTAGTGATACTGAGTATTTTTTCATCGCTAATTTGCCATTCATTTATCTCCTTTGGTGCAGTGTCTGTTCAAATTGTTTGCTCATATTTATATATATATATATATTTTATTAAGTTTTAAGCATTCTTACATACATTCTAGATATTAGGTCTTTGTCAGATATATGCTTTGCAAAGATTTTTCTCCCAGTCTGTGACTTGGGTTTTCGTATGCTTCATAAAAGTCTTCTGAAGAGCAGAAGTTTTTAGTTTTTATGAAGTTTCACTTATCACTTTGCTTTTATGGATTGTGCTTTAGGTGTTGCATTTAAGAAATCTTTGCCTAATCCAAGCCTGTAAAGGTTTTCTCCTGATTTTTTTCAACATGTTTAAGAGTTGTAGGTCTTATATTTAGGTCAGTGACCCATTTTGAGTTAATTTTTATATATGGTGCAAGAAAAGGATCCAAGTTAATTTCGTTTTTGCATATTACTACCCAGTGTTACAGCCCCATCTGTTAAAAAGGCTATCCTTTCTCTACCACATTGCCTTTGCTCTGCTGTTAAAATCAGTTGTCATATAAGCACGAGTTTATTTATGGATCCTCTATGCTGTTCCATTGATCTATTTGGCTGTCTTTAGTCCAATGCCATACTATTTAGCTTATGTATCTTTATAATAATAATTGAAACCATGTAGTGTTAGCCCTCTAACTTTTCTTTATCTTTCACAGTTGTTTCGGCTATTCAAAGCCCCTTGCATTTCCATATTATTTTTAGAAGTAGTCAGTTTTAGCCAGGCGTGGTGGGTCACGCCTATAGTCCCAGCGCTTTGGGAGGCCGAGATGGGTGGATCACCAGAGGTCAGGAGTTCGAGACCAGCCTGGCTAACATGGTGAAACCCTGTCTCTACTAAAAAATATAAAAATTTGCCAGGCATGGTGGCACATACTTGTAATCCTAACTACTCGGGAAGCTGAGTCAGGAAACAGAGTCGCTTGAACCCGGGAGATGGAGGTTGCAGTGAGCCGAGATCACGCCATTGCACTTCAGCCTGGGCAACAAGAGCAAGACTCTGACTCAAAAAAAAAAAAAAAGTAAGTTTCTACAAAAAACAACCTATTAGAGTTTTGATTTGGCAATGATACTGCAGATCAATTTGGGAAGCATTGACATCTCAGCTGTCTTCCAACCTATGAACATAGCTTACCCTGCATTTACTTATGTCCTCTTTAATTTGTCTCAGCAATAACTTTGTAGCTTTCAAGGTACAGATCTCTCATGTCTTTTGTCAGATTTACCTCTAGGGAGTTCCTCTATTGTGACACCATTTTAAATGACACTTTAAAATTTTTCAATTTCTGATGGCTTTACACAATAAAGCCCAAACTTTATATTGATGTGCATGGCCCTTTGTTCTCTGCCTCCAGCTTTCTTTAGAGGTAATTCACTTTCCTCCACATTTGCTGCACTGCGGCTTCACGGAGTTTCTTGTCATTCCCTGATGAGAAGTCTGTTGAGCCTCCTGGTCAAGATGCATCGTATGTCCTCCACGTGAAATGGACTGGGCTGGTTCTAGGCCGGAAGACACCATTTCAGACCTGAGCACACATATTCCTTCTTTTTTGACAACTTACTTTTTCCCCTAAGCAGATGAACATGACCCTCCTTTATGCTTTAATACTTTTTCTTCTATAAGACATATCACATTTATAAATTATTCTTATTTGTTTACCTGACTGGCTGATTTCCCTATTAGAGTGTATGTTCTTTGAGGGCAGAGATGAAGTCTTGTTCACTTTGGTGTCCTTAGTATCTGGCAAAGTTTCTGCACTATACAGGAGCCCAGTAAATTGTTAAGAAAATAAATCAAAACAAAAAGTCAACCAGTAACAAATTTATGGGAAGCTTCATTTTAGTATATGAATGCTATAATTATAAGTCTTAATCTTTAAAAATCATTTTTCCTATTATAGAACTTATCTATGTTTATCACAAAAAATTGAACAGAACAGAAAGGTATATGATGAAATTATTTATCTAATTTTTGTGCATATATGCTTTATTTTGACATAAGATCACATATGGAAAATTTTATATCCTACTATTATCTTGTTGTAAGCATTTTCCAATGCATGTTATCAAAATTATTCATTACTGTTTGTTATGGTAAATGATTAAATTGAATAGAGTTAAAATAATTTATTAAAGTATTCTCCTGTTATAATGTTTTTTTTTTTTACAATTTTTTGTTATTAAAAAGAATGCCACAATATTCTTTTTGGTTTATATACATTATACAAGTATTGGACCTAATCTTTTTAAAATTATGCTTTAAAAAGTTTGCATTACAGATTATTTCCTTGGGATAAATCATACAGCAAAATAACTGAGCTAAGAATTGGTAGATATTTTAACAAACTGTTTTCTAGAAAAGATGTAGATTCACACTTCCATCAGCAAAATGAGTGTCAGTTTCACCGCTTGCTTGCCATCACTGAATATTATAGGTTTTTAAATGTTGGGGATAAATATTTTTCACATATTTATTAGTCATTTGTTTCTCTTCTATTTTCTCTGTGGGATAGTAGTGATATTCTTTTCAATTATATGAATTATTTTTATGTTAAATATATTAACCATTTATCAGAAATATTTATGAAAACTATTTTTCCTGCTTGTGGTTTATATTTAGTCTTATTTTTAGTGTCGCTTAGTTAAAAAACACAGGTTGTATGCGTCCTACTACTTACCAGCTATTTGAAATTCAGCAAATAACCTCTGGAAAAGTCCTCTTCCTACCTCTATTTCACAAGGTTGATTTGAAGATTACATGAAGATTTTGAACATTAAATGAAGTAATGTACATATAGGGCTTAAAATAATATTCACTGTCCATCGGTGCAAAGCAGTAATAGTTTCTCTGCTCTTTACTCAGCTTCTTCTCTGTCTGTTTTTATGGAATTAAATCAATGCTTATTTTATTTTTAAGTTACTTATTTATATTTAGCTTAGAATAAAAAGCATTTTCTTTAAAAACTAGGTAAATATTCCCTCTTTACCTTGCTGAGCTAATAGGGAGTAAGCTGGGTCTCTCTATAGTCGTGAGGCTGGAGATAAATGCCCTTCTAAAGGGAAGACATTTCCCAGCCAGCCCTTTCTGCCTCCCTCAATTCAGCATCCACCACTCTGTATCTAGGAGAAATTCTGCAAAGAATCTTACCAATACACAGCATTCTTCTTTAGCCCTTAGAGTTTTCAATCTTTGATCATGTCCCTGGGACCTGGAGGGTAAGAGGTGTCTTTGCTTGCATCAGCATCTTTAACTTAATGTTAACTTTTAACTATTATGGACACCAATTGCACTTGTCAGTGATAGAGTGATTCTCTGAAACTATTTTGCAATACACAGGGCTATCTGTGGCGTACTAAATGGCTCCAAGTTATTATTACTGAGTTCTTAAATCTATGCTTTAAGATTTGTCTCATCTCTGATTACACAAGTTTCATGTTATCAGTGTTTCCCGTTGTCAATTTGCTGCCTTCAATATCTCCAACTTCTAACTTACAGCTTCTGACTTGCTATAGACAGGGAAAGCACATAAACAAAGCAGGTAAAACTGTGTCTAAAGTAAAATACTGGCCAGGTGTGGTGGGCCAGGTTTGTCATCCCAGCACTCTGGGAGGCTGAGGCAAGAGGATTGCTTGAGCTCAGGAGGTCGACCCTGCAGTAGGCTATAATTGCACCACTGCACTCCAGCCTGGGCAACAGAGCAAGACCCTGTCTCAAGAAAAAGTACCCAAGGTAAAACCTAAAGATGTTTTTAATGAGCATAGGGCTCATAAGATTTGGTCCACATGTCAACTGTTTCTATTATTTCCTGAGATTCACTATATTCCAGAAAGATGAAGTTTCTAGATTAATGATTTATGTGTATGTGGAGCATGTGTATGTATTGCTATCATACATGGTGAGTTCTGACCCTAGTGGCCTCAGTAGAATCTACATGGTAAATGGGTTTCTATTAAAACAAAGAGTACATTACATTTTCTTTAGGGGTGGCACACCAAAAAGAAATGATTTCTTAAGACACCTTAACCGAATACTACTTTAACTTAGTTCAGAACTGAAGCCTACAGCCATTTATGCTTTAAGTTATAGCTTTCACCTAAGAAAAATATACTACCCATTTTGAAATATCTCAAAATATTGCAAAATATCCATCAATCAGGGTCTTAAAATACTTATGATTTGTATCCTTTGGAAACCTTTGCCATAATTTTGTGTTACTATTTAAAATAGAGCAGTTTAAGCAGTCAACTTGCTATTGGTTTTTTTTTCCACCACCAAGATAGCAGCTAAAATTTTATACATCCTCATAAAACTTTATCATATAATCAGCATAAGGTCAGGAGAAGTTGAATCAAGTAATGAAACAATTCTCAGGATATGACTTATTTTAAAGGAAACACTCCCAATACTATTTTTTTTTGTAGATCTTTCTTATTCATGGCATGATTCAGAAAGTTTTCTATTCAGTAACATTCAAGACTTCTATGGGGTATTTGTTTTCTTACATTAAGAGATTTTTTTTTTTTTTTTGAGACAGAATCTTAGTTTGTCATTCGGGTTGGAGTGCAGTGGTGCTATCATAGCTCACTGCAGCCTTGAATTCCTGAGTCCAAGCAATCCTCCTGCCTCAGCTCTCTAAGTAGCTAGGACTATAGTCATACACTGCCCTGTTTGGCTTATTTTCTAATTTTTTTGAAGAGTCAAGGTCTTGCTATGTTGCCCAGGCTGGTCTCAATCCCCTGGCCTCAAGCAATCCTCCTGCCTCAGCCTCCCCAAAAGCTAGGATTACGGCATGAGCCATCATGCTTGGCCGAGATATTTGTTAAAATGAGGACATAATTTCTAATAAATTCCCATGGTGATGATATCTATATAGTACATTCTGATGTCAGTGATTTACAAATATATTTTTATTTTATTCCTCAAAGTTAACTGAAAAAATTTATTCTCCATCTTTTAAGTCAAATTTACTTTTAACTTTTTTTCTTTTTTTTTTTTTTTTGAAACGGAGTCTCGCTCTGTCGCCCAGGCTGGAGTGCAGTGGCGCGGATCTCAGCTCACTGCAAACTCTGCCTCCCGGGTTCATGCCATTCTCCTGCCTCAGCCTCCCGAGTAGCTGGGACTACAGGCGCCCGCCACCACGCCCGGCTAATTTTTTGTATTTTTAGTAGAAACGGGGTTTCACTGTGTTAGCCAGGATGGTCTCGATCTCCTGACCTCGTGATCCGCCCGCCTCGGCCTCCCAAAGTGCTGGGATTACAGGCGTGAGCCACCGCGCCCTTCCTTACTTTTAACTTATATTCTATAATGTAATTCTTGAATAGAGACTCTGGAATAATTCAATGTGTGGTTTTCTAGAGGAGAAAAGTGAACACAGTAATGCCAAGTAACGCATTTCAAAGAAATCATGTGAATGACGGTGAAATCAAGATTTCATTTAACTTTGAAACCCTTTAACTATATTATTTAGTGCAACACAGAAACATCTTCCCCACTTTGCTCTAAAACACCATAGACTTTAAAGCTATGTGTATTTATCTATAGACATTCCTTAGCATTGTATAAAATGGTTAAAAACATTAAACTTTCGATTTTTTACAATAATTTCTAAGTTCATTTACAAATCTTAACTACATACTAATTTTTCTTATAAAAATAATTGCAAATACATCCAAAATTCAAGTGGTATACAAGTTCATGAAGTGAAAACACCTAAGGTTTCCTGCCTCCTTAAATCCCACAATGTCTCAGTGTTTGATGGATATGTTGAAAGTGAAAGAAGTCTCAGTCTAAAACCTTTTGCCTAAGCAGAGGATAACGAATTTGCTTTTCCACCAAAGAGCAAAATGCTAGACTTGTACCTGGATGTCGTCAAACTCGAGCAAATATAAGCATTTGAAGTTTGTGCCTTGGAGCTGAAAAACAAGTACGCTTGAATGCTACAGGCTAAGGAATGAGGAAAAAAAAATTAGAGAAATGACCTAGAGAAATATAATATGATTTGTATCTTAGTGCATCTGCTGTTGTTTAGGGATATCTATTTTCCCTATCTGTCTTTCTAATCTAGTGTTCTCTTTTTCCTTTAATAATATGAAATCTTATTTTTCTTTTCTCATGTGTTTCATTTATTATTCTTTACTGTTTATAGAGATACATATCAGAGTATGCAAGGAGTCATTTTAAAAAATGCTAGAAGATAAGGACGGCTGTGGAATGTTAGGACCCCAAAGCTCATAATCAGATTTCATTTGCTCTGATTAGCGAAATGCTGCACAAGGCTGGAAATGGGCTATTGATCTACTCATATTTGGTTGTTCCAACAAAGTTCTTGAAAATTTCTCTGTTCAAAACTGCTGTAACTACACTTAAAAGGCAAAGAGAAAAGCCATGAAAACAATGCACAACATTTATAACAGAAAAAGCCTCTTAGTAACTGTAAATGTCCACATATCGAAACCAATAAGAAAATAACAGCCCGGGCACAATGGCTCATGCCTGTAATCCCAGTACTTTGGGAGGCTGAGGTGCGTGGATCATTGGAGGTCAGGAGTTTGAGACCAGCCTGGTCAACATGGCAAAACCCCGTCTCTACTAAAAATACAAAAATTAGCCGGGTATGGTGGCAGACACCTGTAATTCCAGCTACTTGAGAGGCTGAGGCAGGAGAATTGCTTGAACCTGGGAGGCAGAAGTTGCAGTGAGCCGAGATAACACCACTGTACTCTAGCCTGGGTGACAGAGTGAGACTGAAAAGAAAAAAAACAGGAGCTGCCCCCAGTAGAAGATATATATAACCGCTCTGTGTTAAAAGAGTGAAAGATTAGCACCAGCATTCACATGATAGGGGCTGACTGATAAGGGACTGTTTAACGAATAACAGAATAGTGATAGTATGGAATATTATGCAACTTTTTTTTTTTTTTTTTTTTGAGACAGAGTCTTGCTCTTTCACCAGGCTGGAGTGCAGTGGCATGATCTTGGCTCACTGCAACCTCCAACTCCCTGGTTCTAGAGATTCTCCTGCTTCAGCCTCTCAAGCAGCTGGATTACAAGCATGTGCCACCACGCCCAGCTAATTTTTTGTATTTTTAGTAGAGACAGAGTTTCCCCATGTTGGCCAGAATGGTCTCAACCTGACCTGATCCGCCCGCCTTGGCCTCCCAAAGTGCTGGGATTACAGCTGTAAGCCACCATGCCTGGCTGCAACCTTTTAAATAAGGATATAGAATCAGATTCACTATTGTAGAAACATATTATGGTCATCAGGATGTAACCACATAAATCTTATAGTTCCTAGCTAAATGGAACACATCTTCTAACAACAACAACAAAAAGTCGGTCAAACTAGCAATCTCTTCTTTCCCCCTACTCTGACGTCTGGCAATATTTCAGAGGGTGACTCTTCCTTCAGCCTGGGTTTCAGAATAAAGACAGCACAGTGCAGGCCCATAGCTGATCCAGCATGGATATGTTGGATACATGAAAAATCTTTATGACGTCAGGTCACTGAGATTTGGGGATTGCATGTTACTGGTACATAATCTAGCTTATCCCTGCTGATTACACCCTCTTTCTGAAGTAAAAAGCTTAGTGTCTACCGGGATACACCCATCTAAGTCATTATCTTGGCTATACCACTAAAAAGCTCTGTGATTTTAAGTAAATGATCCAAATGTAATTATAAACCTCAGCCTTCTTACCTGCATACAATAAGGTTAATAATTCTATTTCATAGCGTTATTACAATGATCAGTAACTACAACATAGTTAATAACATGGTCCTAGTTAATAGCATAGTACTTGGTACATGGAATATATTCACTGGACATCAGCTATGATATTATTATTACTACCCCAACTGGAGTTGGTGGAAGCTCAGGCAATTCATGCCCTCACTTTCCTTTACTTTTTGCCCAATATACCAGGAAATATGTTTATTTCATTTTTTTTTTACATCAGTGTACTGCCAGGAGTCCCCACATCATTTATCCCTGTGGGTAGCCTGGGGGATGGCTGTAAAAGTACCTTGTCTCTAAGCCCAGCTTGCTTAAAGACATCTCAAACAGCGCCAAAACATTAGCAGGCATTCTCTGCAACCTACTGTTGAGCCTCGTCTCCTGTTTCCATGGAAGAAGTGTCTGTGTTCTTACTGAAAGCCAGCACCTCCACTTGTATTCTAATCCTATCTCCTCTTGCTTATCCAAGGACATCACCACCACCACAAGCTCTTTTTTCTCCTTTTAAAAAAGAGACCCTTCCCATACTTCTATATGCCTCACTGCAAATACCATTTCCCTATTCCTCTTTGCAACAGAAAAGAGGTGGAAGTATGTGGGTGGGGAAAATTCTATGAGAGACCTGAAGCCCAATCCTAAGACAATGTATTTGAAAGTTGAGACCAGACTTCATCCTGTCACTTTCTCTTTAGAACAAGTAACTAAAGTCATTATTCAAAAGGACAAAAAACATTGTATCCATCTCCAAGCATGCCCAACTCAGAGAAGATCTTGAAAATATTTTAGTTTGGCAGCGTGGCAGGAGATCAGGAAGCACTAGCAATTTGTGCTCACTTTCCTTCACTTTTCTTTTTTCCCAATATACCAGGAAATAGAATAATTTCATCTTTTTTTTAATCAGTGTGATACCACGAGTGTCCACATCATTTATTCCCTGTGGATACCCTAGGGGGATGACTATAGAAGGTACCTTGTTTATAAGTCTACAAGTCTAGCTTGCCTAGAGAAGACATCTCCATCAGCACCAAAATATCATCAGGGATTCTCTCCAACATACTGTTGAGCCTCATTCTTTGCAGATTCCCTATTTGTGAAATTGCCTACTCACTAAAATTTAGTTGTAGCCCCCAAATCAACAGTTGTGGTGCATTCACAGTCATTCACGGACATTTCAGTGTCGCAGAAAGTGTGAGTTGTCAGATGCACACGTTACCAGCTGAGATTAACAAGGCGACGCTCCGCCTTCCTTTTTTAGCTCTGTGAACAAGTGTCCTTTTGCAGTCTATTAGGGCCATGCTTTTTGCATTTTTGTGCGTTTTGTTGGTGATTTTACTGCTTAGAATGGCCACCAAGCAGAGCGCTGAAGCACTGTCTAGCATTCCTAAGTGCAAGTAAGGCTGCGAAGTGCTTTACAGAAAAAATATGTGTTAGATAAGCTTCCTTCAGGCATTAGTTATAGTGCTGGTGGCTGTGAGTTCAATGATAACTAATCAACAACATAGACTAAATGAAATGTCTTTAAACAGAGATACACATAAACCAATGTTATGTACCAATCAGTTTATAAAAAGGTCATGATGAATATGTCAAGACCAGAGGTTCACGGGAACCTATCCTGTATTTCCCTTAGGAAAATGGCTCAGTATTCACTGATTCAGTATTCTTGGTGACTTTATAGAACATAACTAGTGTGACTAATGAGAATTGGCTGTAGCTTCTTTCAAGTTTCTGTTAAATCATCTGAGAAGGAATATAAAATGAAAAAAAAAACAGCAAAAGAATATGGAATTAAGGCTAACATTTCACCTTTTCTAGGGACTAGTAAGAATTTCCATCAACTACAGGGTAGATAGAGCCAGATTTTACAGACTTCACTGAACAGAAATCAAATCTTTTCATACCCCATCAGTATTCTTACTGTCAATGGCCACAGAGAGCCCAAAACATTGGTTTGAAAATATGTGCTGATATATGTATTGATTTGAATATATGTACATATATCCAAATATATTTTATATGAAGATTTATTATGAAGAATTGGTGATTATGGAGGCTGAGAAGTCCTATGATCTGCTGTCTGCAAGCTGGAAACCTAGGAAAACTAGTGGTATAATTCAGTCCAAGTCCAAAGGCCTGTGAACCAGGGCAGCCGATGGTATAAAGCCCAGTCCAGAGATGAGATGAGATGAAATGTCCCAGCTCAAGCAATGAAGCAGGAATAAAAGACTCAAATTCCTTCTCTGCCTTTTGTTCTATTCAGGCTTTCAGCAAGATTGGTTGGTGCCCATCCACATTGGCGAGGGTGATTTACTTCATTGACTCTACCAATTCAAATGCTAAGCTTATCTGGAAACAGCTGCTCGAACACACCCAGAATAATGTTTAATCTGGGCACTCCATGGCCAGTCAAGTAGACACATAAAATTAACTATCACAAGTAGCAAGTTATAAGTAATATATATTTGCATTTCAGAGTCCCCAAGGATCTGATCCCATAAATACCACTTACTCTTAACACTAAGCACGCCCGACTTAATGCTCAGCAGATGGAGAAGTTCCCACTGCATGAAGCACAGCTCAGTTTGCACAGACACCAGGTATCTCTTGAGCAGTAATTCTGTTTCTAACAGAGCCTAGTCATGAGCAAGAACTGTTTCTCCAAAGGATGGTAGCGATGCATTGAAGAAGTCTTAATGTTTTCCTTTCAAGTCCAGTGGCACCACTGTAATTATTTTATTAGGGTTTACCATAGCACACACACTATACCTGGTCTGCTTCAAAGAGATCACACACTCTAAGGTTTCTTGAGTAGTGGGGAGTGGGTACCAGCCTGGGTCACCTAGAGAGCTTTCTGCTCCTCCTGGCCTCCTGGACATAAGGAGTCACGTGAGTCATAGAGCCCTTCATGGTATCAGAGAGGCCACTTCTGCTCTTCTAGCTCTGAAGTCCTCGCCAGAGAACATGTGCATAACCACTGCCATCATGCACCTCAGCCACTTACTCCAGTCACAACAAGGATTCAAGGTTCCCACATCTTTCCTTGTTATTTGGACCTTTATCCCCAGTATGGTTCTGTACACCCTCTGGTATGGTTTGGTTGTGTCCCTGCCGAAATCTCATCTTGAATTGTAGTTCCCATAATCCACACATGTCATAGGAGGGACCCAGTAGGAGGTAACTGAATCATGGGAGTGGTTTCCCCATCCTATTCTCGTGATAGTGAGTTAGTTCTCATGAGATCTGATGGTTTTACAAGAGCCTATTCCCCTACTTTGCTCTGCACTTCTCTCTCCTGCTGCCATGTGAAGAAGGATGTGTTTGCTTCCCCTTCTGCCAGGAGTTTAAGTTTCCTGAGGCCTCCCCAGCCACGCAGAACTGTGAGTCAATCAAACTTCTTTCCGTTAAAAATTATGCAGTCTCTGGTATGTCTTTATTAGCAGCATGAGAATGGACTAACATACCCTCTAATCTGACCACATGTCTATACATTTCCTAATATTCAAAGCCCTTCCACTGCATACTCTGGAATCACAGTCATCACCCACAAAATCCCATATGACTTCAGCTGTGTTTCTGAATGTTCCCTTTGCCTTCTCACCTTCAGTGAAATCTGGCTATTGCCCCAGACACTGTTTCTCTGGTCCCTCAGAAGACGGCTGTTTTCTCTCTCACATTCTTTGTAACCCTGGGGCTCCTTGACTTTTCTCAAGCCTTTCTCTCTCCAACCTCCCTAATGCTTCACACCCACCATTTTCAAACACATGCCATAACCTGAGTTCATTTCCTAAATTCAACCCTCCTTTGTGTGGCCAGTTACAGACTTCCTTTTCTGTCCCTTTCTTTCTTGTGGATTTTAGCTTCTGGATCTCTGCTGTTGTCTCTATCACTACTCCTTTAATAATTCATAGTGACTTCAGTATATACATAGATGATCTTTATGATACCCTGATGTCTCTGAGCCTTCATCTTCTTTCTGTGAATGACCTTATCATTCCCCCCACCCACCACAGTCCTATCCTAAACTTTGTCATTAGCAACAAATGTATAGCTTCTATAATTGTAGTTTCAAGGATTTCACTGTTTTACCACAACCTTAAAAATTTTGCAGTCCACATTCTTCAGGACCCTATATTTATCAATCCTTCAACCCTATGGGTCCCAGAATTCATTGACCCTACTAACCCCTTAATGTCCCTCAACCCTTTATGGTATTCACCTTCCTCCTTAGTGGGTCTGGATCCCGTGATACATCATTAACACTCCGCTGCTTACACCTTCGGCTGTCACGGCCTCCTTCTCTCTTCTGATCCCATGGTCCTTCCTAGTAAAACCTCAGGACCTGTTTAAACCTATACTTGGACTATTCAAGGGTTGTACTTGTGCTGCTGGAACTAGCTGGAGAAACATACCCAGCCATGCTAACTGGACCAACCTCAAATATTGCCTGGAAATGCCGTATTTCCCGATCTATGACTTTCCTTTGCATCTCTCTTGTCTTCCTCTATGCTGATTTTACATTTAATCATCTCTTGTAAAACTTTCAACACCCCCTTAGCAATTCCCACTTTTCAAATAATCTTGTTTCTTCTCTCATTGCCAAAATAGCAATAATCTGAAGAGAGCTTCCACAAGCTCCCACCCAGCCTCACCTCTTGTTCCCATGGAAGAATTGTCTATGCTCTTGGCTAAAACCAAAAATTCCACTTGTATTCTGGATCTTATCTCCTCTGCCTACCCAAGGACATCAACACTGCCACAATCTCTCTTTTCTCCTTTTAAGAAAGAGACCCATCCCATACTTCTATATGCCTCATTGCAAATGCCCATTTCTCTATTCCTCTTTGCAGCAAACTCTTTGCAACTCCTTGCTGCATTCACTTCCTCTCTTCCTCTGTCTTCTGGTATTGCTTGAGAAACCCTCCAAGGCTAAAATTCAGTTACAGCAAAAGGGAAAGTGGATGAGAAAAGAAAAGACATACACAAAGAATCTTTGAATCACACTTTCACTGAGTCCTTATTCTTTAAATTCCATCCTAATAACTGACTAGATGCCTGTTTCACCCCTACCCACAGCTTCCCCTCCCCTTTTCCTACCATTGAGAGAATCCTTATGTCAGTGCCTGAGTCAGAGTTTTAAGGCGGTGAACCTAAACCTTTCTCCTAGGACAAAACCAGAAGTACACTCTTTAAGCAAATGATAAATCCCACGTAACATATTTCTCCAACCTTCTTTGTGTGTGTGTGTGTGTGTGTGTGTTCATAAAGAAAACTATGCAGTCATACAAATTCAGTTTGAGGCAAATAACAATTATTTACCCTACAAAATTAAGCAAGTATAGAATAGAACTAAAAGTACAAACTGTTCTCTGCTTTGTTTTTGAGATTTTAGGATTGCGCTGCTTCTTAACTACAAAGGGCTATGAGAAATTAAATGGGTAGGTGAGCGGGTGTGTTTGAAAATTAAAGACTAAAAAATATTTTGCCAAAGTTGTCTTTGTGTGCTTAAATACTTTCACAGTTTAAGGTGAACGGACCATACAGGTAGTTGTATTCTTTAAACAGCACACATTTTAATGTGTATTTTGGCCACAGCTAGAAAACAAAGTAAACACACACTTCTTCAAACTAGAAACACTTCACTAATTTCTAACATTCTAAGGTTTAACAATGTAATTTGCAAATTACCTTGTCTAATGAATCATGTATACTCTCTATGAAACCTGTGAGTAACAAACAGATCCTGTTTTCAAGGTCCTTTAAGATGACCCTGAAGCCACCCTTGAATATTTACTTTTGGTCTCTCTAATCTTGAATGGTGAAATACTCGAAAATATCTGACCATAACATACAGAAAACTTTCTGAGATGAATTTGCCAAGTCATGTAGTTTGCTTTCTGTGGCCCCCAAAATTTTAACTCATGTGTCCTGGCTTTTCTTTGGAAGAGAAGGGGAACCAATTAGTCACATGCTAATCAGAATTCTTGGTTTGAATGTGTAATGAATCATTTTTTGATCAATCATTAACTTTTATCAAAGAGCCAACTCTGACACAAATTGGGATGGATCATTTCAGATGGAATAGCATGAAACAGTCTCTACCAGAAATGAAAGAAGATCTGTATGTTTTCCAGATGCTGCCTGTTTGAGGGGCCCTTATCTTATTAATTCTTGTCCTTCCATGTCTAAATTTGTGGGCCCACATCCCAGAGTTTGTCCCATCACGGAAGAGAGAGTTATTACCATTAAATATTTCAAAATGTCTTTGGATTTTTGAGGCTCACTCTTTGCTCAGGGCGAGGAAACTTAACAGAGAAATTAGTTTAACACCAGGTCACACTAGGCCTATTAATCCTTCTTTTAATAGGTAATTACCTGCTATCCTTCTAACGAATAAGTAATTAGATATCATCAGGCCACACCAGGCCTACTGCCACTGTGAAGTAAAAGTGCTCCATTATGTTATTCATTCACTAAGTTGTTCATTTCTCTCTTTACTTAACAAACATTTGTTGAGAATGTCAGATTGTACCAAGCACTAACAACACACTTGCAGTTAATACATAGAAGATGCCCTCAAAGAGCTCACATTAGTGGAGGAAATAAATAAAATGATACATTTTGATAAGAGGCTATTGTGACTCTGTATCTGGATGTCTTGTCACAGTCCTGGCCTGAATCCTTTCGGAGTGGATATTTACCATTCCTTTTTAAAACCCAGTATCTGAAATCCGTCTCTTACAAGTCTCAGGAGGAGGGAGAGCCCTTCTCCTACTATAGATGTCAAACATGTGGATCTTTCCTTTTCCAGCCTCCCTTGTAGCTAAGTTGTAAGTACATGACTTAGGCTCCTCTGGTTGAAGGCCTCTGTCATTTATTTTGAGATAGGAGCCTTGTAAGGGATAGCAGATGGTAGAGGTGGTAGTGGAAGCATAGAGTGTTTACCACTAGGGGCATTGAGAGTACAGCAGCCATGTCCTCACCAAATATGTTTGGTAGTGTTCCTGGCTGCATAGCCAGAAGCTTGGATCTTCAGTCTTCTCAGCTATTCTGTGGACTCCCTACTATTCTTCTAAATGATTTCTTTTCTGCTTATATCATGTGAATATCTGAAAATTAAATGTGTTGGCAAGTCAAAAATTTTAGGGGGTGGGAAGGAGATTGCTTGTTTTGTTCTGGAAGGAAATTATTTAGGTGCCAAGTCAATAGGAGGGGATTACATAGTAACACTATTTAGAACTTGGTTTAATCGGATTTTGTCCAGAGACTCACTTGGATCTTTTACCCCAAAGTGCTAGCTCTTGTAACCCTGAAATTTTAAGTCATAATCATCTGAAATGTCATAGGCTTCAAAACTAGTACTTCTGTTGCTCAAAAGAATTTCATTGTCTCAAAAATACTCATTGTATTTACTATTGTTTTCAGATATTTTTTGGAATGTTCAGTTTGATACTCTTTATTATAAACCTGGTTTATTATTTTGTCCTTTTTCGTTCTCTCTTTTGAGTATTTCAAAATGTATTTGATTTTAGCTCATTTTATTTTTACTTTTTAGAGACAATGTCTTGCTCAGTTGCCCAGGTTGGAGTGCAGTGGCACTATCATGGCTGACTGCAGCCTCGACTTCCCAGGCTTAGGTGATTCTCCCATCTCAGCCTCCTGAGTAGCTGGGACTGCAGACACATGCCACCATGGTGGGCTAATTTTAGAATTTTTTGTAGCCATGTTGCCCAGGCTGGTCTCAAACTCTTGGCCTCAAGCAATCCTTCTGTCTTGGCCTCCCCAAGTGCTAGGATTACAGGCCACTGTTTTTTAAAAAGTACACTTTTCTATATATATATATATTTTATATATATATATAACATATATATAATATATATAATATCTATATATTATATATAATATATATAATATCTATATAATATATATATTATATATAATATATAGATATTATATATATTATATATATAATATATATGTGTGTATATATATAATATATATATATACACACACAAACACACACACATACATATACATATATTTATTATACTTTAAGTTCTAGGATACATGTGCACAATGTGCAGGTTTGTTACATATGTCTACATGTGCCGTGTTGGTGTGCTGCACCCACTAACTCCTCATTTACATTAGGTATATCTCCTAATGCTATCCCTCCCCCCTTCCCCCACCCCACAACAGGCCTTGGTGTGTGACGTTCCCCTTACTGTGTCCGTGTGTTCTCATTGTTCAATTCCCATCTATGAGTGGGAACATGCGGCGTTTGGTTTTTTGTCCTTGCAATAGTTTGCTGAGAATGATGGTTTCCAGCTTCAACCATGTCCCTACAAAGGACATAAGCTCATCATTATTTATGGCTGCATAGTATTCCATGCTGTATATGTGCCACATTTTCTTAATCCAGTCTATCATTGTTGGACATTTGGGTTGGTTCCAAGTCTTTTCTATTGTGAGTAGTGCCACAATAAACATACGTGTGCATGTGTCTTTATAGCAGCATGATTTATAATCCTTTGGGTATATACCCTGTAATGGGATGGCTGGGTCAAGTGGTATTTCTAGTTCTAGATCCCTGAGGAATCGCCACACTGTCTTCCACAATGGTTGAACTAGTTTACAGTCCCACCAACAGTGTAAAAGTGTTTCTATTTCTCCACATCCTCTCCAGCACCTGTTGTTTCCTGACTTTTTAATGATCGCCATTCTAACTGGTGTGAGATTATATCTCATTGTGGTTTATACAAAAATTAATTCAAGATGGATTAAAGACTTAAATGTTAGACCTAAAACCATAAAAGCCCTAGAAGAAAACCTAGGCAATACCATTCAGGACATAGGCATGGGCAAGGACTTCATGTCTAAAACACCAAAAGCAATGGCAACAAAAGCCAAAATGGACAAATGGGATCTAATTAAACTAAAGAGCTTCTGCACAGCAAAAGAAACCACCATCAGAGTGAAAAGGCAACCTACAGAATGGGAGAAAATTTTTGCAATCTACTCATCTGACAAAGGGCTAATATCCAGAATCTACAAAGAACTCAAACAAATTTACAAGAAAAAAACAAACAACCCCATCAAAAAGTGGGCAAAGCATATGAACAGACACTTCTCAAAAGAAGACATTTATGCAGCCAACAGACACATGAAAAAATGCTCATCACCACTGGCCATCAGAGAAATGCAAATCAAAAAGTATATTTTCAATGACTGTTTTTTATCACTTCACATAATGTTTTAAGATAATCGTGGTGGAGCATCATTGTTGCACAGAATGTAGCACAGATGATAAAGGCCCACTTAAAAATCATTTTAAATAGCTTATGATGATTCTTAAAAAAATTCCCCAAAATACTGAAAATGACTTTTTCCATAAATTATATCTAAAACTCCAAATAACCATCTAATTTGGGCAACTATGAGTTGAATGATGGCACCATGCTTTTTTACTTAACAATACATTTTGGGGATCTCTTCATAATAATGTAGAGAATCATCTCCCCTCCTCTTTACAACTACATAGTATTCTAATTTGTGAATGTCTCGTAGTTTATTTTAAAAGTCCTCTTTTTTTTTAATGTTAGGTTTGTATTCTAGTCTTCTGCTATTATAGTAAGACCACAGTGAATGTCCTCATACATAAGCCATTTTATATTTTTACCTGTGTATCTTTGGGATAGATTCCTAAATACAGGATTGCTGGGTCAAATGATAAACATGTATAATCATTCTGTAACTTTTTATTTTTTAATATCACCTTCTAGTCCTTGTCTATATGTGTCTATATTTTACAGAATTTCACTCAAATTTATGAGGCTTTCTAAATTTTATATTTACTTTTTTTTGAGATGAGATCTTATCCTGTTGCTCAGGCTGAAGTGCTGTGGTACAATCATAGCTCACTGAAGCCTCAAATTCTGGGGCTCAAGTGATCCTCCTGCTTCAGCCTCCTGAGTGGCTGGGGACTACAGGCACACATAACTGTGCCTAGCTAATTTTAAAATTTTTTGTAGAGACAGGATTTTGCTTTGTTGCCCAGGCTGGTCTCAAAATCCTGGCTTCAAACAATCTTCCCACCTTGGCCTCCCAAAGTGCTGGGATTACAGGTATAAACCACCACACTTATCCTGTATTTATTTTAATATAATGTTTATGTTTTCATACAGCTTCATAATTATTTTTCATTATTCTATAATAGTTCATCATTGAAGAATGTCTCAAAATCATTTTTGTCTTTTGTTTCTTTCCTTCCTGAGTTACTATTTAATGTTAAACTGAAGAAAATCTATAATACTTTTTCTTTTTGCCAGGTGTAAGGCACACTAGGAATTGTATTTGTGAGTGGGTGTGTGTGTGTGTGTTCATATGCATAAACATTTCTGTCTTTCTCAGAACATCTAATGCCTATACATTTTCAATTTTTTAATTTGTACATGCAAAATTTTGAAAAAAAATGGATTTTAGATTAGACCATTGTGTCTTGTATTAAATCCATTAGGTGATGGAGAGGCAGACTTGATCCAAGTCAGGCATTTCTACACACTTGGAGCAAAAAGACTGAGTATGACCAGCATCCACAAATTGTATTAGTTTTAAATATTTAAAACGTGCTGCAGTCTCAGCACTTTGGGAGGCTGAGGCGGGCAGATCACCTGAGGTCAGGAGTTCGAGACCAGCCTGGACAACATGGCGAAATCGCGTCTCTACCAAAAATACAAAAATTAGCTGGGTGAGCTGGCACAGGCCTGGAATCCCAGCTACTAGGGTGGCTGTGGCATTCCTCTCTCCTTGCCTACATTCCACTATTTCCTTTCCCCCTTGCTGAGGGGATGTGCTGGGGGTCAAGAGGAAGAATTCCCTCCCGAACCCAGGTTTAGGAGTTCAGTACCTTCTTGTGAGTCCTCCTAAACTGGATTTGTACCTAGACGCTCCCTTCTGCTTTCACAGCTTATTACAGAGACTATTTAAAATTACAAAGCAAATTACTGAGAAGTGTGTATTTAGACAGTCTAGTTGGTTTGGCATCGGAATCTCCCTGCAACTTAGGAGGTGAATTTTGCTCAGTTTTCTACTTTATATAGTGGGAATCCTTAAATTTAAATAATTAAAAGAGTTTTGAGAATTAAACATAACCTAATATAAAAATATTTTAGCTATTAAACTATAGTTTCTTTTAAAAATTATATTCTAAATAAAATTATGGTCGCTTTGGGATATTTAATTTTATATTTCCATTTTTTTTTCTTTTTTTGAGACGGAGTCTCGCTCTGTCACGCAGGCTGGAGTACAGTGGGGCGATCTCAGCTCACTGCAACTTCCACCTCCTGGGTTCAAGTGATTCTTCTGCCTCAGCCTCCCAAGTAGCTGGGACTACAGGCGCCCGCCACCACGCCTGGCTAATTTTTTGTATTTTTAGCAGAGACGGGGTTTCACTGTGTTAGCCAGGATGGTCTTCATCCCCTGACCTCGTGATCCACCCATCTTGGCCTCCCAAAGCGCTAGGATTACAGGTGTGAGCCACCACACCCGGCCTGATTTTATATTTCTTAATCCAGCTCAGAACCTCTGTGACTTCTCATGGAAAAAATAGAAACTTAACATGGTTAAGCCTAATATAATCATTCAGCTATCTACAAACAGATGATTTATGTGGTACAGAAAGTCAGATAATCATATTTCTTAACTGTTTTCATATCAGAAATTTATTGTCATAAAAATCTAGTTTTTCTCTTAAAATAGATAGAGAAGTAAAAATATTTTAATTGCTAAAGTCACACTTTAATGGTAAAATGCAAAATTATTAACACGTGTAACAAAAGCCAAATGTGTTTGTTAAATGAAAAATCCATGAAAAATCATGTGAAAGTGGACATAAGAATCACTTAAGATTATTTACAGAACAATTACCTAGGAGGTTTGAACAGAAAAAGAAACAAAAAGAACATAAATGGATGAAAAAAATAAATGATGAAAGAACACATGATTTTTTTTCTTAAAGAGAAGCCAGAAAGAAAGGGAATTGGGAGCATTTAAAATGTGATATAACTGTGTGCGATTTTCTTCCAGCACCAAGAGCCACACTGTTAGCCAGTGAAAAATGAATATGAGACATTTATTGCTGCCAGGGGATTCCCTGGACTGCCCATGATAGGCTTGAACTGAGGCTTTGCTTGAAGGTTATGTGAAGACTTTGTCATTCAAAGTCGGCACCACTGACAAGAACTATCCTCGGTAGGGTTACACCGAGCTCCAGTGGATAAACAAAGGGGCAAGATATATTAGAAAGCATGTGGATGCCCTCTGCCTCTGCACCATTACTCATTCAGATTTATGGTGTGTGATTTTTGACTCACTCTGGCCAGCGTCACTGGTCATGCTATAAGACGGTCTATCATCAATAAATACACATTGATCACATGTGCCAAAATATGCACAAGCCAGTGTAGACATCCCAAAAGAAAACCAGCTATTAAATTATGGTCATACTCAATTTAGAACTAAACAATAATTCCCTGGTTTGATCAACCACCATTTTCAATGGACCCAGTACTAAATAATTTTTCAGCTGTTTCTAAAAATCAAATTCACCCTCATGGACCAGAGATTTACTGCTCCAGAGGATATTAAGAAAAAATATTCTACAGGTTTTGATAGCAGTCTCTAAAAAAGGAGTCCCAAAGCTATTCTGAAATGCCACCATCATTGGAATAAATGAAAGAATTCCCAAGATGATTACTTTGAACTAGACAACTCTAATTTGGGTTGTATATGCTTGTATTAGTAAGTTCTGAAATTTTCATCAAATATTAGATGTTTTACCTTATACAGCCTCAACTCTTGATTTCGCACTCACTCCCTACAAATCTTTGCAGGGCTGTTTGCTTACACAAATTTTTCTAAAAAGATAGGACTAGAGCAAATTGCCATTAGTGCCTAGATGTTTGGCCATGGAAGAGATTACTGGAGAAATGTATCCCAACAGTTCTTGACAGCATGGTTTGTAATAGTAAAGCAAAGCAAAACAAAACCCACAAGGCTCAATAACAGGAGTCTGGGTAAATAGACCGTGGAATATCCAAACCAAGAAATACTATGCAAAAGTGAAATAAACTACAGATATCCTCATCATTCATGGATCTTATGTTAAGAAAAGGAGAAATTCACAGAAGTTTAAACATTTTTTAGAGTTTAGAAATGGGTAAAACTAATAAATACTTTGATTACAGGTGTATACATAGGAAAAAAATTATAACGAGAACTATTAGTACTCTTAGTGTTTAATTTGAGGATAAAGAAAGGGAATATGATTATGGAAGGTCACATAAGATATTCTAAAGGTATTAGCAACACTTTTTTTGAGCTAGGTAATAGGTATTCCCTTTGTTAATACTCTTCAAACTGTATATGTAAGTTATATATATTATTTTGCATGTGTGATATATTTCACAATAAAAACAACAAAAATAGTTAAAAGTCTAACTTATAAGTCAGGGGAGAGGGAAAACGGAACAAAAATTTACCACATGGAAGAATCCCAGATCCATATTTACTATAGACAAGCATTTCAAGTTGAAATTTCTGTGATGATTGAAATGATCTAAAATGCTATCATGTTCTATAATTGTGCGCAGCAGCCGCAAAGCTACTGAGCACTTAGAATGTAGCTAGCACAACTGAGAAACTAATGGTTTTAATTTTAAATAATTTAAATTTAACTAGCACACATGTCTAGTGGCTACTATTTTTAACAAAGCAGATGTAGACCACTGGATTAAAAAATATCATTTTAGCTTAAAATAAGTGACAACCTGTTCATCTTTGAATTATCAAAGACTGATTCTGTGTATTTTTCCTTCTCTTTTTTGTCATCAATCAGCTTACTGTTTGTTTTTCCTTTACATAGTTCTAAGACAGAGACAAGAAAGAAAAAAATATATATATATGAAATATATATATATATAATTGTAATAACAATAAATAATGCCAAAAGAGGTAGGATGATGAGAAACACCATAGGTATGAGTTTTGAATTCTTTTAAAACTACTTGGTTTTAAAAGAACGAATATGAAATTTTCACCTAAGATAACTAATCGTTGTAGTGGTGTGAAAAGGCAGTTGAGAGGGAAAGACAAAGCTAGCTACAGGTACTCATGCAAATCTTACAACAAAAGTTTACTAAGTTCCTCTGAAAATGACAATAACAATGAGAAAAGAATAATAACTTTTAGCAATCACTGAGTATTTTTTAGTCTTTAGCATCATTTCATGTGCTTTATTAATATGCATTTAAACTTCATGGTAACTTTTGTTTTATCGATAAAAAACTGAAGGGTAAAGTAACTTTTAAGGTCACATGGCCTCTGACCTCCGACAGTTGATAACTTAGAAGGAAAAATGGTCATTGAACAAGATCACAAATATCATTCATTTTATAATAGGGAAGAATCAGGGCTGTAGGACTGTACAATGGAAAGACATTTCAAGAAGTATATTATGTTTTCTCTTGTATGTATTAGTCCATTTTCACACTGCTGATAAATACATACCTGAGACTGGGAAGAAAAAGAGGTTTAACAGACTCACAGTTCCACACGGCTGGGGAGGCCTCACAATCATGGTGGAAGGCGAAAAGTACTTCTTACATGGTGGTGGCAAGAGAGAATGAGAACCAATTGAAAAGGGAAACCTTATAAAACCATCAGATCTCATGAGACTTATTCACTACCACGAGAACAGTATGAGAGAAACCACTCCCAAAGATTCAATCATCTCCCAATGGGTCCCTCCCACAACACATGGGAATTATGGGAGTTACAATTCAAGATGAGATTTGGGTGGGGACACAGCCAAACTATATCATTGTATAACAAATTATCCCTAAACTTAGTGACATAAAACAAGAAACGGTTATTATCTCATCGTTTCTGTGGCCCAGGAATTCAGGAGCAGCTTAGTTGCATGGCCTTGTTTGAGTTCTCTAATGAGACTGTAATCAAGATGCTAGCAGGGCCACATCATGCAAAGGCTTGACTGGGAATAAAGAATCCACTTCCCATTGTATGTGTGTGGCTGTTGACAAGAGGCCTTACTTCCTCACTGGATCTTCACTGTGGCCTCAGTTCCTTACGACATGAGCCTCTGCATAGGGCTGCCAGCATATCCTCAAGACATGACAACTGATTCCAGAGTGAGAGAGAGAGAGAAAGTGCAAGATGGAAGTTATGATGTCTTCCATGACCTGGCCTTGGAAGTGACGTACTATCACTTCTGCCACGTTCCATTGGTCACGTCAACCAACCTGATAAGATATGGGAGTAGGAAGTTCTCACACCAGGGTGAACACCAGGAGGCAGGGACTGCTGGGGGTGAGCTTGCAGATTGGCTACCCCAAGACGTTGCACCAATACTTTAAGCCAAAAATGATCAGCCGCTAATAAAAAGAAATCACAATGGGGGGAACAAAGTAGATGACTTGATAAATACATAGGAAATGAAATTAATAGTGATTGGTAAGGTGTGGGGAGAGAGAAGAGGGAGAACAGAGACAACTCCGGATTTCCAGCTTGCATACTTGAGTAGAGGCCAATACCTCAAAATCAGGAGAAAGAGCAGCTTGCAGTGAAAACAAGTTTTCTCTTATTTTTTATCATATTTATCAGTGACTTTTCTGAGCACTGCTTGCTGTCTTCAACCTTCATTATATCCCAAGGTCAACCCGTTCTCAGCTGACAACATAGTTTCCTTACAGAGAACATCAAGGCAATCTGATACTGAATTTCATCAACTTTTAATCTTATCATCGCAGAATACTGTGCTTCTTTGGTTCTAAGACACTTTTTTTCATGGTTTAATATATTTTAAGTTGGAATATGTGTTGCAATCAATTAGGCTTTAGATTCAATGAAATAGGGCTTATTAGTAACTTGATTCCTTTTTTTCCCTACACACTGTTTCCTCAGAGGCAGATGGAGTTGTTTTGTTTGTTTGTTTAAAAAGAAAAAAAAATGCTTGATTATCCAGTGGAGTTTGTGTGTCTTGGAAGAGTCAAATTTTAACCCCTTTATTTCAGCCTGCTTTCTGAATAGTCTAAACTTTGCTTTATCCCTAGATTCATCATGGATCTTGATGGTTGAGATTAAAAGAAGAGAGGCAAATATGAGTGAACACAAATTATGGTGGGTTTGTTTTTTTTCAAACTACTCCTAAGTCCCCAGCAAATCCTGTGATGTTGATACTCCATGCTTCAGCCAGTACATATGGCTGTTGGAAGGCTTCTTTAACATTATGGTCATTGGGTCTCCATCAAAACACTGTGGTCTTTTCAAGGGTTGAGTGCTTGCTTGGTCCAAAGACAGGACTTTTAATCCCTGACAGCTAGACCAGATAGTCCAAACCTCCAGCTGGGCTCTCAGCTAACTGTCTTATTCTACTTGGCATGACGCCTCTTTTGTACCCTGTTAGAAAGAGAAAACCCAGCAAGAACACCTTGCTGTCCAATTAAATGTAATAGAAAAGGAACCATGATCTAACCCTTAAGAGCCATTTTTGGATGGGAGGAAGCATTAATGATTTGCATCAACTTAAAAAAAAAAACTCATCTATAGAATTTTTTTTCTTTCCTCAGAACATTCAATACTCCCCGCTGAAGATACTTTCTTTTAGTAGTGGGAGACAGGCCCTATAAAGGTATTTTGGCTTCTCTCTAACACCAAGCTCTGAGGTTAAACAAATCTTGTTCGTCATGGGTTTCTCATCAAATTCTTTATTTACATCATGACTTTCTGCAAAAATACTTTATACTTGTTGAATTTACCCTAAATGAGTATGGGTCATCGTGATAGGGATAGTTTAGCTCAGGAACCAACGTTTCGGTGTCTTGATCGCACAATGACCCCATCCTTTCCTCACTCTGTCTGGTGTTTCTTTCACCTCCCTTGCATTTCTAATCTCTTCGAGTTCCTCCCATTCTTGTGATAAAATTTTCATGTCTCTCAACTCTGAACAAAGAAAAACCCTTTCCTAGATCCTGCTACTTCTTTTACAACTATTTAATCCATCTTCCCCGCCCCACCAACAGCTTTGTTTTTCTAACTTCTTAAAAAATGTGACACCAACTATCTTCCTTTCTCTTGTTAAATTCTTTGCCATCAGGCTTCTTTCTCAGTGGTTACATTGAAACTGCTCTCTCAAAAATCCTGAGTGCTGGCCGGGCATAGTGGCTCATGCCTGTAATCCCAGCACTTTGGGAAGCTGAGGCGCGCAGATCACTTGAGGCCAGGATTTCGAGACCAGCCTGGCCAACATGATGAACCAGCGTCTCTACTAAAAATACAAAAATTAGCCAAGATAGCGCCATTGCATTCCAGCCTGGGTGACAGAACAAGATCTTGTGGAAAAAAAAAAAATCCTGAGTACTTAATTGCTAAATTCTTTGGGATTCCATGCTTTTCTCAGTATCATTGACTTTCCAACTTTCTACTCTTCTTCCTTGTCTTTTTAAAAAATTCTACCCACTCATCCACTTTGGGATCTTTCTAAAGTGCAACTAGGTCATGTCATTTCTCTGCTCTCTCCTTTGGCCTCAGTATCCAGTAGAGACTCTTGAGGTGGTTTATAGGATCTGCCATGATCTGACTCCTGTTCTGTCATCTCCAACCTTATTTCTTTCCACCTTCTACCTTAACGCTCCATGCCTCAGCCAAGCTGAGCTACCTGTAGTTTCTCAAACATACCGGGCTTATTCTGTTTCACCTCTGACCTTTGCACATGCTTCTCCCACTTGCTGGGACATTCTTCCATATTTAACTTTATTATTCACACTTATGTTGAGTAAGTTATTACATATTTGTGTAGACTGTAAGCTTTTAGAAGCAAAGACTACCTATCATTTTACTGTTGTATGTTCGTCACTTATTATAGTGCCTCTCACTTAGCAGTTGCTCAATGAGTATTTGCTGACTGACTGTATGCATTATTCATGAATGAATGCAGCTTTTGATCCACGAGGCTACTCACACTGTCAACATTCCTTTTCTTTCTTTTCCTGTTGGCCTTAATCTTGTTGAGTCTCCTTTTATCTCTTAGTGCTTGGTTATCGTCTCTCGTTTAATCTCTGTTCCAGGGTCCTTTCCTTCCATTGTATCCCACACTCCTGCAGAATGTTGTTCATCTGGCCCAGCTCTGATCATGTCACTCCTTTGCTATTGCTAAGTAATTTTCAATGATTCCTCACCGCTCATATTATAAAGGTCAAAGTCCTTAGTACACTTCTAAGAGAATTTCTGCAGGCAGCGATTATATAGTTTCCTGGTTTTATCTCTCATTAGTCTTGTTCTACTAATCTTCACTCCAGTAACCAGACTACCTTGCCCATGATTTTCTGTTTATGCTGTTCTCCTCCTTCGAAATATACTTCTTCTACCTCTAATAAAAATTTAGCTGTGCTTCAAGGCTCAGTTCAATTGCCACTCTTCCATAAATACTGCCCTGGCTCCCTGGGGGAACAAAATAGTTTCCTTCCCCTGTGCTCCCAAAGCACTTTGTTTGTGCCTTCTTAGACACTTGTTATATCTTACCTTCTGTTAAGGATATTTTTGCCTTTGCAATTCAGTGATAAGGTGAGAATAGATCTTATTCATTTTTGTATTCTCAGGAATGCCTTGCCCATATGTGTTCGATAAATGTTTGTTGAATTGAATGTTAATTAATCAAAGATATAAAGACTTAGTGTTAAGCATTAAATCACGGTGAGTTATATATTTTACTCTTTATCCAAAAATATGTGGATGGTGAACACACCCAGAAAGCTAGTGGCCATTTTGCTGATGCTTTTCTTCTTCAGTAATAGGCACTTCTTTAACTTACAGAAAAGGAAGATTAGCTTAATTGAACAGGGCATGAAATTTATGCAGTCCCTAAAATATTATAATAAATAAGAATCATGAATATTAAACATGCTTCCTATGTTCAAAATTGATTTTAAAATGCAGTGGCTAAAGCATTTAGAAAACAAATGAGGGTCGTTTAGTATTTCAGAAATTTGTCCTCAGTTTCAAACTCTCCATATACCATAAGGTTTTTAAAGGAAAGAACCATTCCATCATGTTCACAATAATGACCATTTCTGTTGGATTCTGCGCTCGAGAAAATATTTGTTGCTTAAATAAACAAGCACCTGTGTCACAGTGTAACAATCAAGGGTCTGTATATTTTTTCCATTTATTCATTTTGTATGTGACCTAGGAAAAGTCATCTCACCTCTTGAGAAGGCAGTTACCTCATTGGTAATATGGAGGTATCAGTATCTTATCTGAATGAGGGCAAAGAGTCACTTGAGACGGCCTAAGACACTCTTATTTTTCACCCCTTCTGAAGTTCTCTTTTACTCACGTGTACCCTGATCTTTCTTAATGAACCCTTCCCACATTATCGATCACATCATGATCACAAATGCTTCCACGAAGATCAATGGTGTAGCTCTACATTGCAAGGAGCTTTTTGTTAGACTTCAGTCTTTGCCTAATAGAAGCACTCTCTGGATAAGACAGAGAAACCAGATGACTCTGCAGGAGAGGCTGCAGGCAAGGCAAAGCTATCTATGCCCTTGCCATGTCTAAGAATAGTCAAACGTCACAAGTGATTAGTCTCTCAGATAAGGGATTTGCTTTTATGAAAAACCCCCAAGGAGGGACGGAGGCCAATCTGGCATCTGCTGCAGCGTACACACATCCTGGCAAACTACTTCAGGTCAGCAGTCAGGAACCATTTCTTCTGCTAGGATGAGCTTCATGTGGAGGTATTCTCTGAAATATGAGCCCAAAGCCACACTGAGTATCATCTGCAAGTGATAAAAACTGTATTTGTTCATTAGCAGGGTTAATAGGCATATTCCGGCAGGTCTTATTCCAAACTGTGTTTTCCGAGGCATGAATGAAGTGGCTTTTGAAATTTAATCAAGCATAAAAAAATTACACCCATTATTCATATGATAACTGTGTTCACCTGATAGAAACATTATAGGCAAACTGTGTCTTAGTGACCTCAACATCTTTTCACAGACATCTGTGGGAACCTGTAAACGGAATTCGGCAACCAAACTGGCGTTTCATGAGTGGCCTTCCTGGCTGACCCCAAACAGTTCATAGAAGCCATGTATTATGATTTGCTTCCTCTCAGGGGGCACTAAATTATTTGATGACACATTGAGACACAGCAATACTCTTCTTTACAATGGGACTGACAGTTACTCTCTCCTGAGTAGATGGAGACTTTGACAAGTACAGAGTTGAAGCAAAATCTGCCTGGGACATCCAGGTAGAGTTTTCTGGCTGATGCTTGGGTGGATGGTTATGGTATTTATGTCAAATCATAGATTAGTAAAGGATTTTTTTCTTATTCAGTCATGGGTTAGTAGAATATGAAAACAGGGCTGGATACACTTCTTTATTTCCCGTTTTAAAAAACTGTGATAATAGGCCGGGCGCGGTGGCTCAAGCCTGTAATCCCAGCACTTTGGGAGGCTGAGGTGGGCGGATCACGAGGTTAAGAGATCGAGACCATCCTGGCTAATACGGTGAAACCCCGTCTCTACTAAAAATACCAAAAATTAGCCGGGCATGGTTGTGGGCGCCTGCAGTCCCAGCTACTTGGGAGGCTGAGGCAGGAGAATGGTGTGAGCCCGGGAGGCGGAGCTTGCAGTGAGCAGAGATCGCGCCACTGCACTCCAGCCTGGGCGACACAGCGAGACAATGTCTCAAAGAAAAAAAAAAAACTGTGATAAGAACACTTAACATGAGATTTACCCTCTTAACAAACTTTTCAGTGCACCACACAATATGTTAACTATAATCATTACATTGTATGGCAGATCTGCAGAACTCATTCATCTTGCATAACTGAAATTGTATGCCCATTGGAAGCCACACCCCATTTTCCCATTTTCTGAGCCCCTGGAACCCACCATTCTACTGTCTGTTTCTACGAGTATGACTATTATAGATGCTTCATATAAGTGGAATCATGCAGTATTTGTCCTTCCATGACTGGCTTATTTCACTAAGCCTAACGTCCTCCAGGTTTCTCCATGTCGTTGCATATGGCAGAATTTCCTTCTTTTTGAAGGCCAAGTAGTATTCTATTGTATGTGTACACCACATTTTCCTTGTCTATTCATCCGTGGGTAGACATTTAGGTTGTTTCTACATCTTGGCTACTGTGAATAATGCTGCAATAAATATGGTATGCAGTTATCCCTTTGATATCCTTTCAGTTCTTTTGCATGTATACCCAGAAATGGAATTGCTGGATCATATGGTAGTTCTATTTTTAATTTTTTGAGGAACTTCAATACTGTTTTCTATGGCGGCTACACCGTTTTGCATTTCCACCAACAGTGTTCCACACCAGTCCAATTTCTCCTCTTCCAATCCTCACCAACGCTTACTATTGTTTGTGTTTTGAGTAACAGTCATCCTAATAGGTGTGCATTGATATCTCATTATGGTTTTGATTTGCATTTCCCTAATGATTAGTGATGTTGAGCATGTTTATATATGCCTGTTGGCCATTTGTTTATATTCTTTGGAGAAATGTCTAAGTCCTTTGCCCACCTTTTAATCTAGTAAATTTTTTTTGCTATTATGTTGTAGAAGTTTCCTATACATTTTAGATACTAACACCTTATCAGATACATGGCTTGCAAATATTTTTTCCCGTTCAGTAGGCTGCCTTTTCACTCAGTAAGTGTTTCCTCTGCTATAAGACTTAATACCTGGGTGATTAAATAACCTGTACAACAAACTCTTTTGACACAAGTTTACCTCTGTAACAAACCTGCACATGTACCCCTGAAGTTAAAATTTAAAAAATAAAATAAAATAAACATAGCTACCTATTTAAATAAAAAAGAAGCTTTTTAGTTTTATATAGTCCCACTTGTCTTTTTTATTCTTTTTTTTTTTTTTTTTTTTTTTTGTGTGTGTGTGATAGATTTTTGCTCTTGTTGGCCAGGTTGGAGTGCAGGAGCATGATCTTGGCTCACTACAACCTCCACCTCCTGGGTTCAAGCGATTCTCCTGCTTCAGCCTCACAAGTAGCTGGGGTTACAGGTGCAGGCTACCATGCCTAGCTAATTTTTGTATTTTTAGTAGAGATGGGGTTTCACCATGTTGGCCAGGCTGGTTTCGAACTCCTAACCTCAGGTGACCCACCTGCCTCGGCCTCCCAAAGTGCTGGGATTACAGGCATGAGCCACTGCAGGACAGTCCCACTTGTCTTTATTTGCTATCGTTGCTAGTGTTTTTGATGTCATATCCAAGCAGTCAGTGTTGAGATCAAAGTTATAAAGCTTTTCCCTTGTGTTTCTTCTACAAGTTTTACTGTTTCAGTTCTTATGTTTAAGATTTTTATTCATTTTGAGTTGATTTTGCATATGGTGTAGGATAAGGTTCCAATTTCATTCTTTTACATATGGACACCCACTGTTTTCAGTGCCATTTTTTTGTGAAGAGACCATTCTTCCCTCATTGTGTATTCTGGCACTTTGTTGAAGATCAGTTGACTGTGCATGTGTCAGTTTATTTCTGGGCTCTGCATTCTGTTCCATTTGTCTATGTATCTGTTTTTATGCCAGTACCATAGTGTTTTAATTACTGTAGCTTTGTAATATATTTTAAAATCAGGAAGTGTGATGCCTCCAGCTTTGTTGTTCCTTGTCAGGATCTCTTTGGCTTTTCAGGGTCTTTTGTGGTTCCATATGAATTTTAGGAACGTTTTCCTATTTCTGTAAAATATGCCATTGGGATTTTGATAAAGATTGCATTGAATCTGTACACTGCTTTGGGCCATGTGGATATCTTAACAAGATTAAGTCTTCCAATCCCAGAACACAGGATGTCTATTTACTTGTGTTTTAAAAAATTTCTTTCAGCAGTGTTTCATAATTTTCAGTGTACAAGTCTTTCACCTCCTTGGTAAAATTGATTCCTAAGTATTTTGGTTTTTGCTGCTATTTAAATATTATTATTTTCTTAGTAGGTACATCTGTGTTTCATTGCTTCATCTGAGCAATCTCTATCAATAGAACTCACCTTGACTCATAAGAAAATATTTTGAATGATTAGTGGCCTAAACAAAGTGCCTATTGTCTTTAACTCTCTTAAGAGGAATTACCATTTATTGTCTACTGAATGGCAGGCATAGCCTTAGACTCAACATACATTATTCCATTTGATCCTAGTGCCTCTATGAAATAGATATCATTAAACCCCCTTTCCATAAGGAAATTCATATTTAGAGAGGTTAAGGTGCTCGTTCAAATTCACATGGTTAAGAAGTAGGAAGGCCATGTCTATTTGATTCCAAAGTCAGAGCTCTTTTCACAAATACGCAGTGTCCTAAAATTAAAACATAGGCCTTGCTTAGTTAGTTCTAGTATGTTGTGCATCAGAAACAGCTCCTAACCTATACTAAAAATGATCACATAAGGGGTAATTGAAATTATTTTCAGTGGTTTCTGCAGATATCTGCAGAGTTAAGATTTTCTGTAATGAAGTTCTGTATTTTGGCAGTCTTTGTAAGCTTCTTGGAAAGTAGAAAAGCATTCTTCCTTTGGTTGGAGGGTCAATTCTTATCCAAAGGATTCTCTGAGTTTCCTTTCTCCTTAGATTGTGGAGTTGGACATGATGTTGGAGGTCACAAGAACCAACCACTCATTTTATGCATAAGCAACCCACAGAAAGGTTTGGAAAGGTCAACCAGGTTGATTAAGATCACTCAGCACTTACTGGCAGAGTTAGGAACGACATCTAAGCTTCCTAACTCTAAATCCCGTGCCTTATGATTAGCGAAATTATTAGTTTCTGAACTAGGACTCATGCTTTTGTTGTATAAAGTAAATCTGGCCACTTTTCTTTTATGAATTGACTACTTCCAGTATGATTGCGACTTACTCTATTTTTCTCACACATATAGTACATATCTTTTATACATAGTCTAGCCAAAATTCTGACATGACTTAGCAGCAACATGGATGCAGCTAGAGGCCATTATCCTAAGCAAATCAATGCAAGAACAGAAAACCAAATACCACATGTTCTCACTTATAAACAGGAGCTAAACATTGGGTACTCGTGGACATAAAGATGGGAAAAATAAACACTGGGGACTACTACAAGGGGGAAGGCAGGAGGGAGGGAGGCAAGGGTTGAAAAACTAACTGTTGGGTACTGTGTTCAGTCCATGGATGACAGGATCATTTGTATTTCAAACCTCAGCTTCATGCACTATACCCAGGTAATAAACCGGCACATGTACCTCAAACCCAAAATTTTAAAAAAAATGAAATTAAAAAAATTCAGGCATGAATTGTATATTTGAGCTATCCAAACTCATATTCCCTCCCTGAACATCTGCTTGGCCTCTTTACACCAGAAACTAAATTTCTTGAGAAAGTCCATCTTAATTACCTTGTATTTATAGATGCTCAAATGGTCCTAATATTTACAGATGCTTATTAAATATGATTGGATTATGCCATTTGCTTGATATTCTTTATTAATGCTAATGTGCATTAGAAGCAAATTTTTAAACTTTTAAGTTCAGGTGTACAAGTGCAGGTTTATCACATAGGTAAACTTGTGTCATGGAAAAGCAATTTTTAACAAGCAACCCATTATTAGGTCAATGTGTCCAATACTCACGCCCTTATTGGTATCCTTGGGACATAGAAAAAAAACCAGAGACACTAGTTTGTACAGCTATTAAGATATTACCGATGCCTTTGCTAATAGAACGTAAGGTTTTTCTATTTAAAGCAAAAAAAAAAATCTTTGGTTAATGGGTACCAAAAAATAGAAAGAATAAGACCTACTATTTGATAGAATAAGAGGGTGATTATAGTCAATGAGAACCTAATTATACATTTAAAAATAACTAAAAGGGTTTAACTGAATTATTTGTAACACAAAGGATAAATGCTCAAAGGGATGGCTACCCAATTCTCCATGATCTGCTTGTTTTATTATATTAGCATATTGCATGCCAGCAACAAAACATCTCATGTACCCATGGACATATATAACTGCTATGTACCCAGAAAAATTACAAATAAAAAATTTAAAAAAAATTTTTATAATCCCTTAAAATTATCTTAATAAGGCTTAGTTTAAGGGGAAACACACACACACACACACACACACAGACACACTCACACAAAATGGTAGCCAGAATGATGAGTCGACTAAGTAGTGGAGTTGTATCACGATGTATGATCTTTGATTCAAACTTCAAAGAATCTGTTAAGAAAGAAAATATAGATGTAGGATTCCAGAAGGCATGAACAATCTTGAACTGTTCTTTTGAAAAATGAACTGAGCAGAGCTGAGCTATAGAGTGAAAGCCAGTTGATTTATGTCAAAATAAATTACTGGGTGCCATTTCTGTAGACCCAAGGGATTCTGCAGGTTGAATATTTGCAGGTTTGTATCTAATTTTAGGGATCAGGACATTTCTGTTATCTTCACCATTTTTCTTGCCATACAAAAGGAGATCAAAATAAGTGCCGTTTACTGAGAACTAACTGATGGCTTCCCTAGGTTGCAGTGTTTTAATTAGAGAGATCATAGGGCCAGATTCTGCTGTTCAGTGAAGGGAGGCTTTTATAAAGAGGCTTATAACAGCGTGAGACAGATTTCTATTTGATAATGAGAAACAAAATGTGTAAAAATGAAATTGTAAAAAGGACTAAGCAATGGAATGGTACTAGATGAAATTTCTTTTTTTCTAAATAACTTTAGAGAAAATTGGCACATTTGGTAACTACATTGACTTTTTCTATATGGAAAAGCATAGAAATTTCTTGGAAGTGACTAGATTGAGAAACAGGGGTACAGAAACTGGCCCCTCTACAGTTTGTAACCTAGGCTTCTCATGCTTTTCTTTTCCAGTTTTCTCCTCACTGTTTTCGCACAAGAAAGGACTGCATAAAAAGATGTCAAGCCATGTAGTTCACAAGGAGGAACACATCGCTTCTATAGCTGGATTTTTAAAAGACACTAACTTAACGGTTTTAGTTGTATTATTTTAATTATGGCAACAAAAGGAATTGGAAGCTGTGAACAGCCATTTTCTTAAGCCAATTGTGTGCACATTATGTTTATAAACAAAATCCATTGAAACTTTATAAAAATAAGAAATTTTCATTTATATTAAATTCCAACTCAGTTTTAATAATGCACTTGCTTAATTTTTTAACCACAGATCTGATTTCCTATAAAAAGGAAAATAATTATCTCATGACATGCCTAAAGAAAGGTCAGGAAATTTTACATTTTCTCAGATACTCACTGAAATTAAAGCAAACTAAAAAGAAAAATTGGCCTTTGCTTCTTCTAGCCTCCCTTGCAAATATAAAACATCATGTCAATATTATTTCAATACGTAGCATTTTAAAAAGCAAACCAAGTAAACAAAACATGTATTGTACTTATTCAGCTGATGTCCTTAGACCATAGTCCTAGACTGAGATCTGAATGTTTTGGAACAAGAAGCCCAGTCTGCTTTGCCTTTCTATCTAATTTTACAGAAAACTAGGACAACGGCAACATGTCATCACTGAGGGCATGCTATGAAAGATTTATCTTCCTGTGTTCAAACGAATCATTAGATTTATCGTTTTTGGTATCATAGGTCTTCATTGAGTCAAATAAACCATATTTTGTTTACTACACTGGAAAGATATAAATGCTAAATACTGTTTAACTTTATTTTATGAGAGTGAATATTATATTCTTTTTTCCAGTGACCTTTTATTGCTTCTTGAATAAGGAAATAATTTGCTAGACAGAAATAGCAGCAAGAGACTGATGGAATTTATGAGCAGACAAACTCTCCTAAAACTGAAAGATAAACATGATAGTTTCAGATAAAAATAGAGAATTTTTCTGTACTCCAGTCTCAAAACTTTCACAAACTTTATATCATACAGGAAATAATATATAAGATTTAAATGGTAGACAACTCATCAATCTTTTGTAACAGAAAAATAAAGTCAAAACCAGTGATAGATATGATACTTTGCCAAACTCTTAAGCATTTGCTCCTTTAAAAAATATCACACAAAAGGAACAGAGAAAAATGAGTTTATCTTTCACAAAAGAAAAACTAACCTGATAGCACCAGAAGGAAACAGTAAAACATGGCGGTCAAGACTAGGACCTGTGGAACCTGATAGAATACTTGACGGTTCTGTGACTTCAGGCAGGTCTCCTGCTTTCTGAACCTCAGTTTCCTCTTGTAGAAGGTAGAGATCATATCACTTGCAATCCTCTAGTGATGGTAAGAAAGCTAAATGGGATGATACACGTAAGACACCTAGCTTTGTGCCTATCACATTTTAAGCACTTGATACATGTTAGACATTATTATCACTTTTAGTTAACAGCTGAATTTTCTTGTCAGATCTCTGTAAACCATGGTGGCATATTAGAATTACGGCCACTCAACAAAAAGTTGTAAAAATACAGTCCATCAATCCATTCTTCCATCTCTCTTGAAGTGCTCTGGACGATCTTTTCTCGACATTTTTTGTACTTGATATTGTATCAGAATATTGTAGTTTGAAAGAAACTTAAAAACCACGTATTCAGGGATTTTGCTTAAGGTGTAGAAAGCCAAAAAGAATATGTTCAGCATTCTTACAATAAAAAGATGGAATGTATATGAAATTTTAAACTTTCCTGAATGCATTAGAGGGCTTAAGTCACAGGGAAAGTCTAAAGCTGAGAGTGGTAAAATAACAGAAAAAAATAAACAAAAAAAATTCCAGCAGTGCCGCCACAACCCTAAGCACAAAGTGTCGCTGGAGGAATTTGAATTCTAGGGTGCACTCAAGGCAACCACACAAAAACAAAACCAAAATCCAGGTCAAGTCATGGCTACACTGACTCAATCCCCATACTGATTATCTACCAAATTAAGATGTTGTGCCCATTTGCAGGCGCAAATGCTATTTATATCAGGACTGTTGTTTTATGCAAGATGTCTGACATTCAAACAAGAATTATGAGAAACATTGACAGGCAAGAAAATACACACTGTCAATAAAATCAAAACCACACTCTAATACGCTCCAGATGTTGCAAGTCACATAGGAAATTTAAAATAGCTATGATTCATGTGTTAATATGATTAATAGTGAAAAAGATGCACCACATATGTGACTAAATAGGGAGTTTCAGCAAACGAAATAAAACTATAAGAAAATGATAACAGAAATAATGTCTTTGATGGGCTCAGTAGGAAAGACTCTGACACAGGTGACAGCTGACTGAGATCATTAAAGTGTTGAAATTTAAAAAGAAATTGTCAATCCCAATGTATATATGCAATGAAAATATCTTTCAATAACAGGAGGAAAATAAAGACATCTTCAAATAAAAACTGAGAAGCCTTCAAACAAAAAACACTCACGAAATTTATAACAAGAATATCTGTGTTTCAAGAAATGTTAAAGAAATTTCTTCAATCAGAAAAAATACTAGACAGAAACTATGATCTATGAAGAGTGCTAGAAATGGCAAGAATAAAGGAATATATAAAATTTATTTTCTCATTTAAATTGCTCTAATAGCAAATTATTTCTTTAAAACAAATAAGTAGCAATTCATTGTGTTTTAGCATTCTGTATATTGTGTGCAGTGAACTTCTTTAAAAAAGCCTTATGTAGTATGGTTGCCATAGCAACCATAGTACAGAAGATGGACATGAGCAATTAAGAGTATATGGTTATGAAGTCATTACATGACATGTGAAATTATATAATATTATTTGAAGACAGGCTGTGATTAATCACAAATGTATATTATGACCTCTAAGGAAATGACTAATGTCTTTTTTTTTACAGAGCTATAAATAATAAGTTAATAGTGAACATAAAAGTGGAATCATAAAGTACTCAATATATTAGGAGGCAGAAAAAGAGGAAGAAAAAACCAAAGAATAGATGAGACAAGTAGAAAACTAGAAAAATGGTATATTTTTATTAAGATCAACAACTGCATTAAATATAAATGGTATAATACATTATTAAAAGACAGAGATTGTCATATTGGATTAAAAATTAAATGACCGAACTTTATATTATTCACAAGCAACCCACTATAAAGACACAGATAGACAAAAAGAGAAAATATGTTATAAAACAAATCATTCAAATAAAAATATAAGTAAAGTGACTATATGTTTATCAGACAGAGTTTATTTCATAACAAGGAATATGAGAGATAAAGAATAATATTATCTAATAATAAAGGGTCAAGGTACCAAGAAGATACAATGATCCAAAATATGTATTCAACTAACAATGCTTCAAAATATACAAAGCAAAAACTTACAGAATTATAAGAGAAATAGACAAGATTGCAATCATAACAAAATTTATGCTTCTCTTTCAGTAATAAAACGAGCAGTCAGAAAGTCAGCAAAGATATAGAAGATGTGAATAACACTATAAACCAACTTTATCTAATTGACACTTACACAATACTTCATTTAGTAATAGCAGACTAACCATTCTTCTCAAGCACATATCCAAGGTATTCTGAGCCATAAAAGAAAAATCACATTTAAAAGAATTGCAATCATGTGAAGTAATTTTCAAAAACATAACGAATTAAATTAAAAATCGATAGCAGAAAGACATCATAAAATACCAAATACTTGATTTCAAGACTAACTATAAGGATACAAATATAGAGATAGCCTGGGATTGATGAAAGGATAGACATATAGCTCAGTGGAACACGAAGTCCAGATATGGAATCACACATGTACAGTCAGTGGATTTTCAACAAAGGGGAAAGGGCAATTCAATGGAGGAAAGATATTTAGTGTAATAAATGGTGCTGAAATAATGGGCTATTCATATGGGAAAAAACTAAATCCTGGTTCTTATCCTGTACCATATGCAAAAATTAGCTATAAAATAGATCATAAACATACATGTAAAATGTAAATTTAAAACTTATAGAAGAACAGGTAGAAATTTTGTGACCTTGGGTTGACCATGTTTCCTTAGGTATAACAAAACACAATAAATAAAGAAAAAAATTATAAGTGACTTTCATCAAATTAAGAGTTCTGTTCTTTAAATGTCACTTTTAGAGAATGAAAAGATAAGGCAGAAATGGGAAGAAAATATTGCAAAACACACATGATAAATATCTCCCTTCCAGCATAAAAAGGAATTCCCAAAACTCAATAATAAGAAAACAATCAACTCAATTTTTAAAAAGGCAAAGGCTTTTGGGGGAAAAAACCCACTTCACCAAAAAAATATATAAGGGATAAAATCAGTAAACTAAAAGACAAGTCAGTAAAAATATACCTACTGAGGTCCAAAAAGAAAAAGGCAAGGAAAGTAAGATATGTGAAGCATGGTAAACATTCTTTAAAATTGGATAAAGTCCTCAAAAGAGAGAAAAGAGAGAATAAGGATGAAATAATATTTAAAGATACAGCCAGGTATTTTTCAGAGCTGATAAAAAACATCAACCCATAGAATCAAGAAGCTCCTGAAGCCTCAGTCAGAACAAATATAAGGAAAACCACACCAAAGAACACCAATTAAACTGCTGAAAATGAAAGATTAAAAGAAATCTTAAATGGCTGTACAGAAAAGGGGCATATTAACTTTAGAAAATAAGTACAAGACTGGCTGAGTTTACCACACACTATAGAAGCTGGAGGAAAATATGATATTTTTATAACTTTTTATACATTTAAGGAGTACAAGTGCATTTTTGTTACATGGATGTAGTGTGTGATGATGAAGTCTGGGCCTTTAGGGTAACCATCACCCAAATAGTGTACATTGTATCTATTAAGTAATTTCTTATCCTTCACCCACTTCCCAATGTCTATTATAGAACCATATCATTCTTTCAATAATGCTCACATTTTTAAACAAGCGTGAGAACTTTCACTAGCTGACCTACACTAAAGTAAACTGTAGGAGGAGTTTAGTGGAATGAAAATTAATTTCAGAGAGAAATGTAACAATATATGAAGACCCATGGAAAGGAAAAGATGCTTGTAAATTTAAATGATTACTGACTGTACAAAACAATAGATAATGTTGGGTGTTCAAAATCTGTGTGGGATTAAATTGTGTGATAATAATAATACAAAGTTGTGAGAGAGTAAATAAAGTTGGTTTGCTCTAAAACTCTAGCATTGGCTGAGTGGGGTTGCTGACACTTATAATCCCAGAACTTTGGGAAGCTGAGGCAGGAGGATCACTTGAAGCCCAGAGTTCAAGACCAGCCCGGGCAGCATAGCCAAACTCTGACTCAACTAAATTAATTAATAACTCTAGCATTAACTGGGAAGTGGTCAGGTAATTTGCATAACATTTTTTAAGTAAAATATCATGTTATAAGTTATAAAGTAGCCATTAATGGAAATAGGAAAAGAACGTAGAACTTGCTAGCTAATAAAAGGAAAAGGTGAATAATAAAGACCTTTATTAGTCAAGAAGACAGAAGAGAAAAAAAAAAGGAAGAATATAAAATGGGAGGGGGTGAAAATAGAGAACATTTTAGATTGTAGTTTTAAACACAAACAAAATTGTAATTACATGAAGTGCACACAGGCTACATAATCCAATTTGAAGACTGAAATTAACAGATTGGTTACAAAACCCAGATTCAATGATAAGCTGCTTACAAGAAACACTTCTTAAATAAAAGAACACAGAAATGTTGTAAAGAAAAAAATGGAAAAAGATGAACTACAGAAACACTAACTAAAGGATGGCTTGTGTAGCCTTACTAATAATTGTCACAGATGATTAAGGCTTAATTGGAAATAAATATGAATATTTCATAACTATGATTTTAATCCATAGTGAATATAATACAATTCTACATCTATAAATACCCAATAACATAGTTTTAAAAATAAATTACATAACTAAAAGGACAAGTATTAAATTCATAATTATAATGTAAGACTTTTGTTGTCTCTATAGTTCTTAGAAGAAACAGACAAAAAAATCAAATATATCTATTTGAAAGACCTAGTACAGTTACTGTCTGTGGCTGAGGTTTCCACTACAGATGCAAGAAAAAGGGTCCTGTGCTTTCTGTCTATCTGATTGACTACTGAAGTTGTCAAATGGTTTTTCTTCATCCATCAGGCTGATCATATGATTTTTCTTCTTTTGTCAGTTAAGTTAATCAACTAAATTAATTTTCAACTAAATGAAATAATTATCAATGAACCACTTTGCACTGCTGAAATGAGACTCATGTGGTAATATTGTATTATCCTTATCTGCCTGTATTTAATATTCCAGTGTTGTGTTTCAGATGTTTTACATTTAATGCCATGACAGGGATTAGCCTCTACTTTAAAATTCTTGGTAAACAAAGAATAAAAGGAAAATCTCTCATTAAATAAAGAGTAACTACAAATAAAACATGTAAAGAACTTCATATTTAAGTATGGGTTACTGAAAGCTTTTCTCCTGAAATAAAAAAATCAAAAATATAGTCTATTAGTTTATTTAAATATTATACTGGAGATCTTAGCCAGTACAGTAAGACAAGAAAAATATCGTAAGTATTAGAAAAGAAGAGGAAAAAAAAGGTCATTTGCAGAGGACATTTTGGTGTTTACAGAAGAACTGTTGGAATTAATAAGCCAATCTACAGAAGTCATTCAATATGAGGTTAAAATACAATAACTGGTTGTATTTGTATCAATGACAAAATTTACAAAAGTGATATTATTCACAGTAGAATCTAAAATATCAAATAGGAATTAATGTAACAAGTGGTATCAAAAACATTACTGTACTTTACTACACTAAAAACTACAAAATATTATTGTGAGAAATTAAAGAAGGCCTAATAAATGGAGAAATATTCATGCTCATAGATATGAAGACTGATATTGATTATCCCTGAAATACTGCATAAATTTAATGGAATACCAGTAAGAATTTCAACCAGTTTGCTTGTGGAAATTTACAAAATAATTTTAAGGTTTACATTTTATAATCAGAGAAAGGTGAGTTAACGAAAAGGTCCAAGGATATGCAGGGAAACCTTGAAGAATAAAATATAACTGAAGGATGCCCATCACGAGGTATCAACCCCTATCATACCCATATATATCATGTGACAAAGGTGGCATTATAAAGTGGTGTTGAAAGAATGGGAAAACATTAAAAATTGTTTACAAAGTAAACATGTTTTACAAAGTAAAAATGTTTAGATAGAGAAATATTCTTAAACGAGAATAAAAAACTCTAAAAATGAAGTTTGGAAATCTGACCTCATTAAAAAATATTTTCCATGCAACAAAAGAGATTGTATGCCATTTAAAACATGAGATCAACTGTAGGACTGTATTTGTATACAACCAAAAGAATATTATATTGAACATTCGAAATACAACCAAAAGAATATTATATTGAACATTTGAAATGTTCAAGAAATCCTACAAATTCATGAGTATAACTCAAGACAACTAAATAGAAAAAAATAATCAAGTAATATTTATAGGCGATTTGTTAAAAAACTCTAAATATTCAATCAATATATGAAAGGCTGTTTAATCTTATCAGGATCCATATAAATGCAATTTGAAGCAGCTATCAGATATAGTTTTGCATTCATTAAATCAGTAAAAATTTAAAATCCTGATTATTAAGTGTTGACGAGCCTATGGGAGAATAGGCTTTCTTATACATTGGTGGTGGCACTCTTTAGAGAGAAGTTGGGTAATATAGACGGCCCTCAACATATAACGGTTTGACTTAAAATTTTTTGGCATTATAATGGTGCAAAAGTGATGTGCCTTCAGTAGAAATGATGTGTCAAGTACCCATATAACCATTCTGTTTTTCACTTGTAGGTCAGTAATCAATGAATTACACGAGCTAGTCAACACTTTATTTTAAAATAGGCTTTCTATTAGATGATTTTGCCAACTATAGGCTAATGTGAGTGTTTTGAACATTTTTAAGATAGACTAGGTGTATTCAATGAATTTTTTACACATTATTTTCAACTTAAAATGGGTTTATCAGGTGATAACCCAAATGTAAGTTGAGGAACATTTGTAATTTCCAGTAAAGCTGAGGAAACATATGCCCAGCAATTCCACTTCTGGGTATACAACTTCAAAAAAAATTAACAAGTATACAAATAATTGCATTGTTCAATGTGACCTTGTATTAATGTAAAACTGGGAACAATATCAATATCATCCATAGAGGATTAAATGTGGTATAAGCATTCAATGAAACTGATACATCAATTAAAATGAATGAATCATTATGGATTAATCTCAAAAGCATAATTTAAGTGATTAAGAAAACAAGTTAAAGGTTATGGGCAGTATATAATTCATAAAATTGGTAAAAATCCACACAATCATCTTCTATGTTATTAACATATCCGTATTTGTTAATGGTATAAAATTAGCAGGGAAGGAAATTTTCTAATTTAAGAATGGCGGTTACTTCTGGGGAAGAGGAAAGAGATGTATAGTAGAGATGATAGAAGAGATGAGGGGATAATCTTGAACACTTTATGTCTCTTTAAAAAAGGAATCTCTGGTGACATTGTAAAACATTAATATTTGTAGTATCTGGGCATTTCACAGATACTTCTTACATTTATATGTATATTTTTCTTTAAGTTTGAAATATTTCATAATAAAAGCATTAGAAAGTTAGTGACCCTGATAGGGGATGGTAGCAATGGAAACAGAGATAGAAAACAATTAAGGAATCTGAACTGATAAAATTGTCGTCTTGGCACCTTATTAGCCAATGCGGTTGGGGAGAGGGAGGGAGGGCAGGGAACTGAGGCAGATAACAGAGAGATCAAAGATGAAACAAAAGTGTTAATCTTAGGTGGGGCAGATGTTGGAGTGGGTGGGGGGAGGCTGGATTTGAGGAATATGGGGAGAATATGGGGTAGGAGGCTTGGGAAGGAGAGGATGAGTTTACTTTTTAAAAATAGTGAGTTGGAGATGTTAAGACATGCAGTTATAGATGTCAGCAGAGAGTTGAAACTGGCCAGTCAGGAGAGAAATTAGGGATGAAGCTCTAGTGTTTGAAAGCAATCGAACTGATAACTAGAACTGTGAGTTCAATAAGTTCCCAGGAAGTGAAGGTCAAGAGAGAAAAGGAGAAGAACCACAGCAAAGTTTTTTGTACAACATCTACAGTGTGGTATGAGCCTGCCATGAGGAGCCACAAAAGAAAATGTAAGAGGCTCCAGAGAACAAAAGCCAGCCTGGCCTAGAACCCAAGTGGAAAAGAGGACCTCACGAAGGAGTTGCGGTCTTGATGGTCAGTGTAGTGAAGGAGGGAGGGAAGGTGAGAATGGAGGTAAAACTGCTGTGTTTGCTATTGGTGGGAGTGTAAATTAGTTCAACTCTTGTGAAAACTGTATGGTGATTCCTCTAAGAGCTAAAAGCAGAACCACCATTCAACCCAGAAATCCCATTACTGGATATATACCCATAGGGAATAGAAATCTTTCTACCAGAAAGACACATGCACGTGAATGTGCACTGCAGCACTACTCACAATAGCAAAGACATGGAATCAACCTAAATGCCTATCAATGACAGACTGAATAAAGAAAACGTGGTACAGATGCACCATGAAATACTATGCAGCCATAAAAAAGAATGAGATTATGTCTTTTGCAGGAACATGGATGGAGCTGGAGGCCACCATCCACAGCAAACTAATGCAGGAACATGGATGGAGCTGGAGGCCACCATCCACAGCAGACTAATGCAGGAACAGAAAACCAAATACCATATATTCTCGCTTACAAGTGGGACCTAAATGATGAGAACTCATGAACACAAAGAAGGGAACAACAGACACTGGGGTCTACTTGAGGGTGGAGGGTGGGAGGACAGAGAGGAGCAGAAAAGGTAACTACAGAGCACTGGGCTTAATACCTGGTGATGAAATAATCTGTAAAGCAAACCCCCATGACATGAGTTTGCCTATATAATAAACCTTCACCTGTACTCCCGAAACAAACATACGAGTTAAACACACACACACACACACACACACACATAACTGTTGTGTTTGGCAACTAGGAGGCCTCTGATGACCTTAGGAAGAAGGAGAGAGGATGGTGGCTACCAGGATGCTTGTCTGGCTAATAAATGTGTGCAGAAAGAATTGGGAGCAAAAATGAATCACTGCATCCTGGACTCTCCGTGTGAGCTGCTGTCACTGTTTCCGCCCATTCTAGTGGCTCCCCTGAGCCTGGCATTGCTCCAGACTCGGTGCGTGCCCACCTGGCTGCTGCCATCCCCTCACCTTCCTCCTGTGGCTGTAAGCTGAAGAGTGTTGGGGAAGTGACTCAAAAATAAAACTGTTTATCCCGGCCCTGCATAAATAAATGTCACTTCACTCTTCCCTGCCTCTGAATCACTGATATCCTGTATTTCGCTGATCTTGTTTATCCTTGAAGTTGTCCTCAAACATTTCCCAGTCTCCTGAATTGCATACAAAAATAACGAATATTTTTAAAAGTGTAATTGCTGTTGTTTGTTATTTTGTCCTGCCACTGTGCTTCCTTATGCCATCTGGACTGGAGGTGGACTTGTTAAAAAAACACCCAGAAAGGACACTCTCACTAATTTGAGCCTTAAAGAGAGAAGGAAGTCCTTAGTCTCTCTCCCCAGCAAACAGATCTTTATAGAGTTTCCTGGCCCCACAGGCAGCCAAGACGTTGCTAAATCTGGGAAGCTTATCGAGAGCAGTCTGAGACTTCTCTCCACAACTGTGTTCAGTTACACATGGTCTGTTTGTTGCTTTAAACGAATATCACAGGCATAATCATAACATACACCTGTATGGAACTGCGCACTTTTCAAATTAGTTCCACACACAAGACAGAATTTCATCATCCCCAAAACTCTGAAGTCCTGAGACTCAGAGAGGCTACATGATCAAGGAGAAAAGCATGTCAAGTCGAATGGCGCCAGGACTTCCAATTTTCCATCCAGTGCTCTGCACCAGTGTGGATCATCTTCAGCGGGCTTCACCACTGAGACGTGAGATATGACTTTGCCTACAACAGCAATTAGGAGGGGGGAAATGAAAAGGTCAATTTCCACTCCACATTGATAGATACATGATTGAGTCATTATTTCTCTGTGCCAAAGCTGGAACAAAATGTATCCAGCAGAGTTCCTTTTAAGGAGAGCATTGTGTGTGTGTGTGGACAATGTTACCTAACAAGCCAGCCTTGGTAGAATCCTAGATCACAACTGGTTTGAGTTTGCCCTCTACCAGGCAAGGAGAGGAACTTCTTGATTTAATTGGGAGGAGAGGGAAAGAAAGGAGGAAAAATATATGGGAACAGACCCAGGGAAAGACCAAAGTCCTTAAGTTCTGTATTATTATTATTATTATTATTATTATTATTATTATTGAGACAGAGTCTCATTCTATCACCCAGGCTGGAATGCAGTGGTGCAATCTTGGCTCACTGCAATCTCAGGTTCAAATGATTCTCCTGCCTCAGCCTCCTGAGTAGCTGGGATTACAGGTATGTACCACCATACCTGGTTAATTTTTTGTATTTTTAGTGGATATAGGGTTTCACTATGTTTGCCAGGCTGGTCTTGAACTCCTGACCTCAAGTGATCTGCCCACCCCAGCCTCCCAAAGTGCTGGAATTATAGGTGTGAGCCACCGCGCTTGGCTATGTTCTGTATTATAAAGATCTCCCTGATCCAGCAAATCTGCAGGCAAATAATGAAGCACATGGAAAGGCTGGGTCAGGTGCATGTCTTTTGGACAATGTGTGGATCCCCCAAATCTGCAGGTAAAGAATGAAGCACATGGAAGAGCTGGAGCGGGTGCATGTCTTTTGGACAACAGGTGGATACTTTATGTCGCTATTTAAAAGGGTAGAAAACACCTGGGGGCTGAGAGATGACTAAAAATTCAATTAGGCCAGGTGCAGTGGTTCATGACTGTAATCCCAGTATTTTGGGAGGCTAAGAAAGGTAGATGGCTTCAGCCCAGGAGTTTGGGACCAGCCTGGGCAACATAGCAAGACCCTGTCTCTAAAAAAAAAAATACAAAAATTAGCCAGGTATGGTGGCATGCACCTGTAGTCCCAGCCATTTGGCAGGCTGAGGTGGGAACATCGCTTGATCTCAGGAGGTTGAGGCTGCAGTGAGCTGTGATCATGTCATTGCACCCTAGCCTGGGTGACAGAGCAAGACCCTGTTTTTTTGTTTGTTTGTTTGCTTTAGCTTTTTCTAAAAAAAAAAAAAAAAGAGAGAATTCAATCAAGGATGCCAGAAAAGTTGTGCAAGTTCTCTGAACTGTCACAGGTTGTGGGTTTGAGATTTAAGCCAAGTTCAACCACATTTATGAAGGGCAGGAGGTATCAGCAGGCATCTGGGTTACTTTACTAATCAGAGTACATTTTCAAAGTACTTATTTGCATGTCTTTGATCCAGTGTCTAATTAAATACACAAAAGAAAACCATGTGTATATACATATACAAATATACACACACACAGTTTCCTTAGAATAATTGAGAAAAATGTGTCATTGTGATATAGAATTTTAGTTTAAGTGGGGAAGAACATTATAGTTTCACTTGCACTCTCTTGAAAAGGGAATAATGAGTGCATGCTCACTGGAGACATTTAAGAAGATACTGATGAGATCTGTGGAGGATATTATAGAGGCAGCTCCTTCACTGGCTAGAACACTGATTCCCATCAACTCTAAAATCTGTCCTTTATTTTTTTAATTACAAGAGAAAAACAAAGGGCATGAAGCCTTCAGAAATTCCACCTAAGGTAATTTCTAAATCTTAATAACACAAAAGACAAGCATAGCAAAGAATTTAAGTGTAATTTGGCCTTAACTTTCAATTTCTGACAGGGTTAGATATTTTCTCCACTGAGTCATCTGATAGCAGTTTGATGCTGAAGCTCTTTATCCTTTGACTCAGATGACTGGATTCTGAATGAAAGGGCTGGGGCAGGTTTTATACACTCATAGTAGCATTTTCAGATCTTTTATTTCACAACAAAGATGCACCTTTCCTCTTCCTTATTATTGCTGATGATGCGAAGAAAGGCAGGGAAGTGCTGAATGAAAAGAGATGCATGTCTAATTTTCATTGCAAGAGAGACACCGTACAAAGTGTTTTACAAAGTGGAAAACTCAAGGATTAAAAAAAACACCCAAACAACAACAAAACCCCTCCTTCAGTTTTGTCTAACACCAAACCATGAGATTGAGCCCAGCCAATAGATTGTGATTCCAGGTGAAGACCGCAGGCAGGCACAATTGGTACCATGCAGCATGTGGAAACTGTGAAATGTAGGGTAAAACTGCAGAATTTAAAGTCACACATTGATAAGATCACAAGCTAGAACTCTTTGAGACAGGAAGAAAGCAAGCTTAGGTAGAACTGACCTATGAAATGAAGGAAGAGAAGAAGGGACGAGAAACTCTGGGAACGTGAAGGGGGCATCACAGGCGGTCAAGAAATAGGATAAGTGTATTTGCTTCCTTTTGCTGCTGTGACAAGTAACCACAAACTTAGTGGCTTAGAGCAATACAAGTTTATGATCCTACAGTTCTGAAGGTCAAAAGTCCAAAATCACTCTCAGGGGGCTAAGTTCAAACTATCGTCTGGCCTGTGTTCCTTCTGGAGGCTCTAATAGAGAAAACATTCCTTGCCTTTTCCAGCTTGTAGAGGCTGCTGATATTCCTCAGCTCATGGGGTGCTATGGTTTGGCTGTGTCCCCACCCCAATCTAATCTTGAATTGTAGCTCCCCTAATTCCCACATGTTGTGGGAGGGACCCGGTGGGAGGTAATTCCCATCAAGCAGGTAATTGAAGCAGGGGGGCAGTTTCCCCCATACTGTTCTTGTGGTAGTGAGTAAGACTCACCAAGCCCCTTTCGCTTGGTTCTCATTCTCTCTTGTCTGCTGCCATGTAAGACGTGCCTTTTGTCTCCCGCCATGATTGTGAGGCCTCCCCAGCCATGTGGAACTGTGAGTCCATTAAACCTTTTTTCTTTATAGATTACCCAAGTCTCAGGTATGTATTTATCAAGCAGCATGAAAACGGACTAATACATGGGGGCATCACTCTAACTTTTGCTTCCACGGTCACATTGTCTTCTTTCATCTTTATCCTCCCATAACCCTCTTAAAAGGATCCTTGGGATCACATGGACTGCACTTGGATCATCCAGGAAAACCTCTCCATTTCAGCATCTTTAATTTAATCACATCCATGAAGTCCTTTTTACTATCTACGGTATCTATTAGGTCGGTGCAAACGTTATTGTGGTTTTTGCCATTGGCAAAAACTTTGGATTACTAAAAATTTTACTAAATTTTAGTTTCTTATCCAACTCAAAGCTCTTCTTCTCCCTATCCTATAGGATAGGAGAAGGGGATAATTTACTAAAATTACTAAAAATTACTTTGGATTACATCCAAAGCAATGGCAAAAACCACAATAACGTTTGCACCAACCTAACATTAACAAGTTTCTTGCATTAGAAGGTGGACATCTTTTGGGTGTGTGGGGGAGGTAAAATGCAGCCCACCACAGAAGGTGGCATCAAAAATACCATCAGGAATATTTGTGATCATAGTAAAGTATATGAATGAACATTTTAGTAAACAGGGAACAACCAGCCTAATCATCTGGGAAATCTCCCTGTGGGGTGAAGAGTTGATGTCAATATACATTGATACGGTGCCACCTGCATGCCAGGATTTGGAGGGTGAGAGATTTTTGATCCTAGCTATGGAAAAAAATATCTTGTGTTCTCCCTCGTCTCCTTGGTACTTTGTCATTCCTGTCCCTCTCCTGGAAAATTATTTAGCTTTTGGTTCTCTACTTAGACATTCGAGGAAATTTTATATGAGACCCTACATCCTCTCAAGACAGGGAACTCCCTGACCTCACCTCTTTCAGGACGGAAGAAGGATTTTCTCCATGAAACCAAGGGAGGCTGATTCCAAGACAATCACTTGTAAAGTCGATGAGCCTCTGAACTGGATTTCCACTCAGATGGGTCCAGGGCTATCTGTTCTGAAACTTTAATGTGTCTAATTCTGTAGGGCTCTCTTGGAGTGGAGGAAAGAGAAACATGCCAATGACGATTGCAGGAGCAGTATTAAAGCACCTTGTCTTCCCACTACTTAGCATGATAAAGCTGTGGAATTCCCATGGCTCAAGTGGACACTGAGGGCTGTGACTTGGGTCAACTCTCTGGAATTCCACTGAAGAGCAAGAAGATACAAGCAGCTGCAAGCTGTGGGACAATCCACCTGTGTTGTGAGTATGCAATGGAGGGAGGATGATGGAATTGGTCAAGTCAGAACTAATCTCCTATGTCTAGAAACTGAGTAGTGGTGAGGTTCCCATAGGTCCTGCCTCAAGAACTTGCAGGGGTGCTACACGTGAGCACCCATTTATACAACCTGAACACACAGCCCCTAACCACAGCCCCCACACAGTGGTCATCAACAATGTGCCAGTCACACAGAGCACACCCACAATCAGGCAGCCTTAGGTGAAGCAGTGGCATCCACAACCCCTGAGAAGCAAACACTTATTTAACCTTTTCTGTCTCTTCCCTCTCACTAATTCCCCACAGAGAAGGAGCAAAAGACCTCAAGAGGAAGGGAGAAAAGTGTTTGAGAGCCACATCATCCCCCTATACCCTTCTCTAGGGAGAAGGGAGAAGAAAAGCTTTGAGTTGGACGTCAAACTAAAACAATTTTAAATAAATCAGACTGAATCTTAAATACTGGAATGAGAAATTTCAAATAATTACCATGTGTCTGCCGAAGTATAGAATCTGGCCAATAGTGCAGATATTAAAGGAGACTGTTATTGGAATAAACCATTTCATTTTTATACCCCAGGAAGTTGAGTCCAGTACATAAAGTAGTTACAGAAGCATTTAGGTCCAGGATTATCTTTAATTTTTTACTTTCACTGTAAGCTCCTTGAGGGTGGGGGACTACCATGTCATAGAAAATATTAATTGCTAGGAACTTAAACCTACTCAAATTACGTCACAAAGAATGTGTTTATTAGAAGCACAGTGGGCTCACTGAAACAGAAGAGGAGCTGATAAAGCAAGCCTTGGAACAAGGTAACTGAGTACCTTGGCAACTGCGAGTTCAAGTTCATGGACCTTCAAATGAATGCTTCCCCAATAATGAGATTCAGCCAACATTTGGCTCAGTCTCTCTATATTTTACTTCAAAATGAGGAGAAAGAAAGGACTTAGTAAACGGAGAGAGGGAGGAAGAGACAGAGGAAGGGAGGAATGACGGTAAGGACTGGGAGAAGGGGAGAAGGTTGAGGCAGGGGTGGAGGTGGGGTGGCTGGGAGGGAAGGAGAAGGGAGAGAGAGGAAGGATGGGAAAGAGGGTAGAGAGAGAGAGAGACTTAGCCAAGTCCATGGACCTGCTCAGTTGAGGTTACATGAGGGATTGGTGTGGTTACAAACAGCATGTTCAGGTTGTATAAACATTATTGGATCATTTAATAAATGGAATGTGTTTGCCTTGAAAGCTTTAGATTGTATCATGTCAATTCATGATCATCATAGTGCCTCAATATCTAGGGTGTCCGTGTCTCCCAGTTAGCTCAAAGGGCTGTATATTAAATAGGGTTATATACATAAAATCCTATATCCCACTTGTTGTCTCATTGAAAGTTTTGAGATGTTTATCTTGAGCAGCCTCTTCCTCTCCTCTTTTCATGACATTTAAATATCTGGTGAAACTCAGTTTGTTGTTTTGGCATATCATATAAAACATTGAGAGAATAAGAAAACAACACAAACTTGGTTAGCCATAGAGTCAGGGGTAAGAATGGTAAGGGAAGAGTCTGTCCCATCACATCAGAAAAATGTCAATTTTTCAAACTACCAATCTCCTTGACTCCAGAAATTCTGATGTACACCCAGTGTGATATAATTCCACCTCCCATCTGCCCTCAGTCTCTCCAGAGCACTTCAGAGAGGTACAACAAAATTGAGAACATCTGAGCTGAGTCAGTTATTACCTGTGAACAATTAAGGGAATGCAAGATGATAGAAAACTGTAATTATATCATGAAAGGGACAAATTGACAGGAGATATTAACCAGAGTGGCTTTGAGTCTAGACCTTCTCAACTAAGGAAAATTCCAGACTAGCTTTTACAAGATTGTCCTTACCTGATTATGCTAAAGTTAATGGCTTTGTCTTTAAATGTTATTTATAGACAATTTCAAGTTCACATTAGTTATTCGTGTTTTTAAATTCATAAAGACTTCTACATAAACCTTGACAGAGATGAGAGGAGAGGAAGCATATGGATGTGTCACAAGGAAGGTTCTGCTATAGAGAAGGCAGATATAAACTTCAGATGTCAGAAGATGACGGAAAAATACTGCACAGTGAACACTTCCTCGTCTGGCACAGGGCCAACTTGTGACTCGTTTAGATTGATAAACAAGCTCTGATCTTCGAGACTCTGAAAAGTTTCTTAATTTTTATTTCCCATGCATCAGATTCAAAATTGCATTGTCTTCAGTTTTTCTGTCAAGGGAGCTATGAGAGATTATGAAGGAAAAAATAAAAGAGGTAGAAATAGGTAAAATTAGAAAGTACCATCAAAAAGTCATCATAATGCAGGGCTTACAGTGGAGGAAAGACTCCATAGCTTTCCAGTAAGATCAGGGAGAATTTCGTTAGGATGGAGTAAACACTGTAATGTTAAAAGACGGGAAACTAACTGTTCATCAGAAGCACTATTTATGGGTGGGATTAAATCAGTGCAGATTGAAAATACAAGTGAAAAAGTTGATTAGCATTACATCAGTGCTTTCCTAGAGCATAACCATAGCTGTGTTCCAATAAAACTTTATTTGAAAAAAACAGCTGATAGGCCAGATATAGCCTGTGGGTGTAATGTACCAACCTTTGTGGTAGAGAATTCAGAGGGGTGTAAGATAAAATGCAGAGGAAGAAGGGTGAGAAAAGAGAGCTTGTATTCCTTCCTAGGTGCTCTTTTACTGTGTGCAAAAGGCTTTTCCCATGCTTCTCAAACCACCCTATAAAACTTTCATGAATAAGTATATACTCAGAAAAAAAAAGTCATTATAATGACGTAAGTGGGCAGCCAAGCCCAAAATTGGGGTTTAGCCCAGGAGGGTTCTTGGCTTTGCCTAAGGAAGAATTCAAGAGTGAGCCAGTGGTGTTAGACAGCAACTTTATTTTTATTTTTATTTATTTATTTTTTATTATACTTTAAGCTCTAGGGTACATGTGCACAACATGCAGGTTTGTTACATATGTATACATGTGCCCTGTTGGTGTGCTGCACCCATTAACTTGTCATTTACACTAGGTATATCTCCTAATGCTATCCCTCCCCCCTTCCCCCACCCCACGACAGGCCCCAGTGTGTGATATTCCCCTTCCTGTGTCCAAGTGTTCTCATTGTTCAATTCCCACCTATGAGTGAGAACATGCGGTGTTTGGTTTTCTGTCCTTGTGATAGTTTGCTGAGAATGATGGTTTCCAGCTTCATCCATGTCCCTACAAAGGACATGAACTCATCCTTTTTTATGGCTGCATAGTATTCCATAGTGTATATCTGCCACATTTTCTTAATCCAGTCTATCATTGATGGACATTTGGGTTGGTTCCAAGTCCTTGCTATCGTGAATAGTGCCGCAATAAACACACGTGCGCATGTGTCTTTATAGCAGCATGATTTATAATCCTGTAGGTATATACCCAGTAATGGGATTGCTGGGTCAAATGGTATTTCTAGTTCTAGATCCTTGAGGAATTGGCACACTGTCTTCCACAATGGTTGAACTAGTTTACACTCCCACCAACAGTGTAAAAGTGTTCCTATTTCTCCACATCCTCTCCAGCACCTGTTGTTTCCTGACTTTTTAATGATCGCCATTCTAACTGGTGTGAGATGGTATTTCATTGTGGTTTTGATTTGCATTTCTCTGATGGCCAGTGATGATGAGCATTTTTTCATGTGTCTGTTGGCTGCTTAAATGTCTTCTTTTGAGAAGTGTCTGTTCATATCCTTTGCCCACTTTTTGATGGGGTTGTTTTTTTCTTGTAAATTTGTTTGAGTTCTTTGTAGATTCTGGATATTAGCCCCTTAGACAGCAACTTTCATTAAACCAGAGGTGCTCTTTGCAGAGCAGGTCGACTTCATAGCCAGTGCACCCAAAAGTCAGCACTTGTATGCTATTGTCTAGCTGTATTTATATCTACCTTTAATTACATGCAAATTAAGGGACTGGTTATTCAAAAATCTCTAGAAAGGTGGCAGTAACTTCCAGGTTGTTGCCATGGCATTTGTAAACTGTCATGGTGCTACTGGGAATATCTTACGCTTATGAGCAGTGAAGCCAACTAGAGGATGCTTTTGGCATCATTTGCTGGTTATGGCCAACTTCTTCATTTCATCCTCTCTGGACAGGAAAATAAGTCCTGCCAGTCTCCTACCTCAATAAGGCAAATATGGATACATAAAACACACACACATATTTATATATAAATCACAGCTGACTGATAACAAAAATAGCTCCTCTGGTTCCTGAAGATGGAGTAAGGCAAGGAAGTGCACCTACCTCACAGGACACTGCAGTCACTCTGTACTATATGTGTATCCATACATGTATTGTCCTCATGCATGCTGTCACCCCCAAAGCCCGACACCCATCCCCTCCTTCTCTCATGTAACTCAAGCTTGAACACTCAGATTTAGGGAAGTCCAAGGCACTCATTGATGAATTATATACCAAACTCTCTCTCACCTTTGTTTGACTATTGCACAAATAAAAACATTAGGTAACTCATAAGGAAATGTGATTTTCCTGGAATTAGCACAAAGATGATATAGATATGGTTTTCTCTTATTCTGTAGGTAAGCAGTCTTTTTAGTATTTATTTTTTTTTTTAGCTAAAGAACTGCTGTGGTGGATAAACTCTCACAGGGAAACCTAATCATGCATGACATGGATCAATAGGGAGCAGACCCTCTGTGTCCCCCCAGAATGCCAAGGCAATTCCTTGGAAACCTTCAGGTCTACTGAGCATATCTGAAATCAAGTTCCCCAAGGAAGTTGAAGCATTTGAATAAAAAGTCTCTGCCATTGTTCATCTAAAAATACTTGTGTCAGTTCATGTGGAAAATGGTCTAATAGAGCTGTGGAATATCATGATCTAGCCGATGAGGCCTCTCTATGATATTGTCACCACAGTGCATAGTAGAATTAGTGGTATTACATTTTCCTCATCTGTGAAATGGGAATAATAATACACATCTATGACTTCATAGAGATGACTGAATATCATTCACTAAAATGAATATAAAAGCACATTGCAAACAATGAAATGTTAAATCATCTTTGTTCTTTCTCCTTTCTACTTTTGACAACAGGAGTCAAAAAGTGGGGCCTATTGATTTAGATGAAATGTAACTTTAATAGAATTAGTAGAAAGTAACCACAGATACATTTTTCTCTTCTTTTCAAATGATTAGGGACACAGTAAAAAAAAAAAGTTCATAAGATGTCTGCAAAAGTCAGTTCAATGTTTTTTCTCTTCTCCTGGACGTCACCAAAAACCTAACGTAAGATGAAAGCAAAGAAGGTAAAATCTATCTTCAGTAATCTTTGGAAACACATCCAATCAACAGTTGGCAAAATACATGTGAAAGCCACCTAAACCAGCTGAGATCAGGCGGAAGCTGTGCAGGAGAAAGTGATAATAACCATGAAACTGGCAAGAGGGCTCAACATCAGCACCTTAAGAAAAGCACTGGCAAAAGCACATGTCTTAAAATTAAGGAGCGATGTTAAAGTACGGAAACCGTATTTCTTGCTTGCAAAAATGGGTGTGAGAACTTGGATGAGAAGAGCTGGTGGTAGAAATCATTTGGCATCTGGCTTGATTCAGAAAATGTAAGCAGAGCTACACAAAGAATCATCCAGAGAAACCATGTAAGGAGTTAGCAGTCACAGAGATGTAAAGAATCTCTGGAATGGGAAACTTGTTTAGTCCAGAGGCTGTTCTGGTCCTCTCCTTTGCCTACCCTCTCATCCCCACCCTACACGTGTGTAAATATCTGCTCCAGAGAAATTCATCTCATTCTATAACAAGTAAGAAAAAAAAAAGTAGCCCAGAATCAACTCAAAGATATCATAAGAAAAAAAAAAACCTAGGGGAAGGAGGAGGGAAGCAATATTTATTAATAGAAAAAGAAAATGCATACAAAGTAACCATGGTACAGAAGAAAATGGTAACAAAATGTTTTTTCCATAAATTTAAACCAATTGAAGTCAGTTTCTAGGAAGGAAGAACAAAAGCAGCAATATGAGAACTCAGATGATGAGACAATAAAAATCAGCAGAGTACAGGAAAGAAATAGGAAAAAAATGTCACTTCAGAAGGGGAGACAAAGCTGAAAGGAATACAAGAGACAACAGGTGCAATCAAACAGTAAGAAAATAAGACGTCATTAAAATGAAAATAAAGAAGCTTTAAAAAGTATTAGGAAAGAGTGATAAATAAAAGAGACAAGCAAAGAAGGCTCAATATACACATAATTGCAGCCACTGATGAGAACCAAAATACTGACCAAAACAATAGACTAGGAAAAAAACATTTAAAGGTACAATCTTAAAAAACTGCATGAAATAAAGACGACTTGGGCCTACAGTTTAGATGGCCACATTGTACTGTAAAATTGTCTCAGAACTTTCCATGTTAATACATACCATAAGGCCAGGCACAATGGCTCAGGCCTGTAATCTCAGAACTTTAGGAGGCTGAGGTGGGCAGACTGCTTGAGCTTAGGAGTTCAAGACCAGCTTGAGAAACATGGCGAAACCCCATCTCTACAAAAAACATAAAAATTAGCCAGGTGTGGTGGCTCATGCCTGGAGTTCCAGCTACTCCGGGGGCTGAGGTGGGAGGATTGCTTGAGGCCAGGAGGTCAAGGCTGCAGTGAGCCATGATCATGCCACTGAACTGCTGCCTGGGCAATAGAGCAAGACTCTGTCTCAAAACAAAACAAAACAAAAATGAAACAAAACAAAACAAAAAACAAAAAACTCAAAACAAAAAAACCATAGAATTATTCAACTCTAAGCGCATGCAAAGCGTCACATCACTATAAGGTAGGATGGCTACTTAGTTTATCATCCAGACTAGGACCCTTTTGAGAGTAAAAGGGACAAGGAAAATGCTAAATACAGTGAGATGCTGAGACAGGCATATGACAAGACTGTCTAGGAAAAACCAGGGCCACTAACCACACTATTTTAAGAGAGAAACACTGGGCTCACATCAGGTTTCTCAACACAAAGATAGTAGAGCAACATTCTAGATTTTCAAACTAAAAAGTCAGAAATGTGATACCTAGAAAGTTCTTCAAGTATATAAGACAAAGAACATGAAACATACCAGAACTCAAAGGATACTCTCCCCCAAGATGCACTTGAATAAAATATTAGAGGATGCCTTCGCAAAGCAAGGGACGATGACAGAAATTATGGTGAAAGTACTGTTGGTACAAACGGAAAATACTTAATTGATGAGCAGATCAACAGATGTGGAGATTGGGGAGAGAGGAAGGAAAGGAAATGTTGTTTGCTCTGCTAATGCAGAGGTACCACAAATGCTAAAAATTGGGAAAAGAGAAAAAAGTGAAGGTAGAGTTACTGATTCTATCATCTACGATCGCAAGGAGTTAATGGATATCATTTAAAGGCAAGAAGTGTGGTAATAAAAGTTCTTTTTCTTTAAATAAAAGTATTTAAGAGTACAAAACTGAACACTAAAAAGTACTTCTGACAAAAACAGAATGGTGGAAGAGAGAAGGGAGGGAGAGTAACATGAAATTTAGTGATCCAATCAATGGTTTAGGAGACTAAAGGTATTATATAATAGTATAAAAAAGGAAGTTTTAATACCAATTAAAATCCTTGTACATAAAAGGAATTCAACTTCAACAAAGCAAAGCAAAACATAATGAAACTCTTTTAAAACACTATTAAAGAACTCTTCAAAATGGGTAAGAAAAAACTAGCAACCCCATAGAATGAACACAGGTCGTGAATGGAGTTCACAGAAAAATAAATTCCGTCCTTTATAGTAAGAGAAACACAAATGACAACTATCCCAAGATACTATTTTCACCTACCATAAGGACAGAAATCTAAAAGTTTCATAATCTATTCTGTGGGTGAGGTTTCGGGGAGAGGCTATTTAAAATAGACTTTATTTTTTAAGAGCAGTTTTAGGTTCACAGCAAAACTAAACAGCAAGTATACAGATTTGCCATCTAACTCTTTCCCCACACATGCATGGCCTCCGCCATGACCAACATCCCACATCAGGGTGGTCCATTTGTTACAATCCATGAGCTGACATTGACACATCATTATCACACAATGGTGAGGGTTTACATTAGGATAAACTCCTGGTGTGTACATTCTATGGATATGGACACACATATAATGACATGTATCTACCATTAAAGTATTATACACAGCAGCTTCATAGCCCTAAAATCCTCTGTGCTGTGCCTATTCCTACCTCCCTAACCCCTGGCAACTGCTGATCTTTTTCCTATCTCCACAGTTCTGCATTTTCCAGAATGTCACATAGTTAGAATCATACAGCAGATAGCCTTTTCAGACTGACTTCTTTCACTGAGCAATATGTATTAAGTTTGTTCCATGGTTTTTAATAGCTTGATAGCTCAGTTCTTTTGGGGAGACACTTTTTTAATGGAGTATGGCCGCAACACTTATAAAGCATAATTTTGGACACCTACCGCATTTACAAATGCATCAACCATTTGATCTAGCTTTAGTGGTGAGCTTACACTGGGGAGGGCAATGTGTAGGTTATGTCCTCTAAGTACTGGGGAGATATGGAGAGTTATCAGTATGCAAGTGATATAATTAAATTAGCATTTTGGAAGAGCCAAGTGGTAACAACATGTAGGCTGTTTTGGATCAAGGAGAAATAAAGTCAGAGTAACTTGATTAGAAGACTGTCTTAGGCATAAGATCATGAAGGTAAGAACTAAAAGGGTGATGATGGGCGCTAAAAAGAGATGGTTAATAATTTTGAAAATTCCCAAGAGGCCTGGCATAGTGGCTCACACCTGTAATCCCAGCACTTTGGAAAGCTGAGGCAAGAGGATTGCTTGAGCCCAGAAGTTCAAGACCAGCCTGGGTAACATGGCAAAACCCTGTCTCTACAAAAAATACAAAACAATTAGCTGGGTGTGCTGGTACATGCCTGTAATTCTAGCTACTCAGGAGGCTGAGGTAGGAGGATTGCTTGAGCCTAGGAGGTCGAGGCTACAGTGAGCCATGATCCCGCCACTGCACTGCAGCCTGGGTGACAGAGTGAGAACATGTTTCAAAACCAACAAAATAATCTAAAAACATTTGTGCATCTCTTAATAAGGATTTACTTATTCATTCACTCATTTAACTAAAATTTATTTAACTCTAACATGTGCCAGCCTTTAAAATTGATATTTACACATTGGGTTTGGCATAAAGCAAAAAAAAGCAAGGGTAACTATGTTACAACATGTTGGAGATAAGAGTCTAAAGCTCAGACGAGGGCTTGTGCTTAAGATAGGCTAATGTTCGAAAGTCACCCTCAAGGAGATAATGGTTAGAGCAAGGAAGCAGGAGTGGTTCACTCTTCTGTACACTTAAAGAGAAGGTCAGAGGCAGAGAGTATCTAAGAACTGGATGTGTTTAAAATTATGGGGAAGCAGAAGTAATAGAACTCAACAAAACAGATACAAACGGTAAGAGACTCAGTCATGTGCATAGCCAGGGAAATAAAATGTAGAGAACATCCAAGAATGAGAAGATGATCAACAATATCCAAGTTCATAGAGAAGTCTCCAAGAAGAGGTCACTGAATTTGACATGAAATGTTTCCTTAGTGATTTTAGAGTACAGAAGCAGAATTTCAAAGACCTAGCAAGTAACAGATGTTGAGAAAACGTAGGTAGTGGATAGGAATTATGAATTTGAGAGCTAAAAGTAAGGCAAACCATAAGGAGGTTACCAGAGGAGGAAGGAACTTCAAAATATTTTTAAGGTAAGTGGGAAACTGCATGTATAAAGACACTGTGAAAGGTATCAGTGAAAAAGCAGATATTTAAGAATCAAGAGAGGGCAAGATATAATCATGGCACTAAGCTCTGGGAGATCAAGTGCGTTTTGATCAAAAATTATGAGAGAAATTATATACCATCCTCCCAGGGATGGAACTAGCCCTGGAAATAATAAGATAAAAGAAAAATATCGATTCCAAATCATTGGATCAAGGCCTACTTATTTGAGAGATGCAGATGAAATCAGAAACAAAGTTGTAAAACAGAATACTGTTACTATAAGTTTTGTCCTCTGTGTCCCTAAAGATTCTGGAACATAAAGATATTTAAACTCAAAGGGTACAAAGTCATGTAGCTCTACTTAAAATCATGGAGAAGCATCCTACCAAACCAATAACTCCTCTAATGTAGATGCAATTGAACCAGGTAATGTTGTGGATTTCAGTGATAAGAAAGTGGCAAATATATCCAATATTCACTATACAGTGAAAAAATGTTAAGAGCTATGCCTACATAGAATGACAGAGCAATTCCATCATGCAGTGAAGCATAAATACTGTGCTATCTAATCCTCTTGGTTGGAAAATCAGCATTCGCTATTTGCTTCTCTTTCCTTGTATACTATGGGTGAAGCACATTAAGAAGCATCTATGGATATGGTAGACAAATTATGCATATGTCTACTAGATATTCAACAACTTTTATTTCCAAAGCAGCAGTATATCCAGTGTCATCATGACTCTCCTTATTAATAATACTTCACGAAGTGCCATCAATCCATTAGTGATGAGAACCTGGGCATCTAGAAAATTTCAGTGTGATGTTTATATTTTACATTCTAAAGTCAACAAGGAAAAATAATTGAAAACTTCATCTCTACTATTTCTTATTCTTCTACCCTTGTGCTGGGAAAAATGAACCCAAGCCTGAAATTACTATTATAACAAAGGGATGAGCTCGGTCAGTGAAGAATTCATGTGAACAGAAGGCCCTTCTGGCAGGGTGGTAGTGGACTGCCACCTACATAAATTTGCCACATATGTCCAATAATGTCACATAATGTCAGATGCCATTAGTTTCTTTTACAAGAGTCACAAATGTGAATCTCTATTTTTAAATGGATACAATTTTTTTTAGCCATTAAGTTTAGATATTAAGATTTTTGTTTATGTACTTGTGCTTTATTAATGAAAGCTTTCTAACTAATTTCAGACTCCAACTGATTTTGTAGGATTGTAGTCTACCTATAGTTGTAGATTTAGAGTTTGCTGAGTTATAAAGTGTGTCATTTTAATCACTAATGGATAATTTCAATAAGCATTAAATATCAATTTTACTAGAAGTATGTCATTATACTGTGAGTGGCAACCTTCACATCTGACATAAAACTAAAATCAGATATTATAAATTATCTTAACCAAAGTCGAGACTACATGGAGAATTTTACTTATTAATCATCTGCTATGCCTATTTCAAACTTATATACATATACAAACTCTCTTCGAGATTCATTCTTATATATTTATATGTCTTCCATATTTTTAAGTAAAACTTGTCTATTTCTACTTTGATATAAACACCGTGACATATACCCATCTAGTATGAAGGATGGTGTATTAAATCTATTAAGTACAGGTATGGGGGTTTATTCATTTTTTTAAAACTTGATTTAGTCTTTCATGATCATCAGCTGGTGTTATTTACTCCTGCTATGAGAGAGATATCCTGCTAGGCAGTTGAGCTACATTGAAGTATAAGACCAAGTCCTTTCCAAGCATTTTCAAAATACGTGGGGAAACAAACTTAAACTAAAAAGTACTTTAATTGATAGAAGGGATATACATAAAGCCCCCTGAAGGAGGTAAATGAAGAACAGAGCCATTTAAACATGTGAAGATGGAACAGCATGAATGAATTAATTTGTTCACACTCCAATTATCACACGCCATTGTATGCCAAACTAATTAATTCAGTATCAGTAACAATATGCAAACAACGAAACACAAAGGAACATCATCCCTTATAAAGTAGGATCTTTTCAACATGATTCTTAAGAAACGTTACACTTACTAAGTGCCTGACACTGTACACATGCTATCTCATCCGTTCAATTCGCCAGGTAAACCTGAGGAGTGAACTCAGAAGGTCAACAACTTCCTGAAGGTCATTCAGCTAGTAAGTGAGCCCAAGTCCAAATCCAGTTGTGTGACATCAAAGCTAATGTTTCTTCCATTGTATGTCTCTGTCTCCTTTAAAACATAAATCACATAGGGCCCCTTTTCATCAAGGCTTATTTCTTCACTGAATAGGCCCAGCCTGGGTCAGATCAATGTCTTTTGGATGTTACTAATTACATTTAGTAAAGGTTGACATAAATCACGACACTTTGAAACAGCTTATAAAACTTTCCATCTCCAGGCCGGGCGCGGTGACTCATGCGTGTAATCCCAGCGCTTTGGAAGACCGAGGCGGGCGGATCATGATGTCAAGAGATCGAGACCATCCTGGTTAACATGGTGAAACCCCATCTCCACTAAAAATACAAACATTAGCTGGGCGTGGTGCCACCCGCTTGTAGTCCCAGCTACTCTGGAGGCTGAGGCAGGAGAATCGCTTGAACCCAGGAGGTGGAGGTTGCAGTGAGCTGAGATCGTGCCACTGCACTCCAGCCTGCGTGACAGAGCAAGACTCCATCTCAAAACAAACAAACAAACAGCAAAAAAAAAAAACTTTCCATCTCCAATACTATCACAGGCATTTTATGGAGTCCTCGGTACATGCACTTTCCTACCTCTCTTCCCTCGAATCAGCCCAGCTTAGTTACACAATGCTCACCACTCAAATTAACCAATGCTCACCACTTAAATTAACCAAATAAACCAGGAAGCCTCTCACAATCCTCCTAGATGGGCCAAATGTTTCTTCTTAAACACCCAGGGGTTTTCCTTGGACTTCTCCTTTCTAGTCCAGCACATAAGAAGCTGGAGTTTGGTCGCCCCATCCTAACGACAAGTAAAAAGCTGAACGAACTGAAAAACCAATAACTCTTCTTAGATCCATAAAAAGTGAGGTCAAAGGGTAACCAGTGCCCCCCAAACTTAAGAGACCAACGGACAAATACAGAGAATCACAACTTACCAGAGCCCAAACGGCCCAGGAAGCAGTACTGGGAGGGGACAGCTGAGCTGTAACTGACCAATTCCTGGAGGATCCGAGTGGAGGAGTCTCAGAGGTGAAAACTCTAGGGATATCCAGTCATTGGGAGGGCCCCACACTTTTGGGAGTTTTATGTCCTGGATCTCTACCAGGTCTTTACTGTGGATACTGTAGAAACATCCCCTCACTCTCCAGCAGCAGCAAGAGAAAGCCAGCCATTTTGAAATGCACCAGAGCATTCTGTGCTCTTAACGAGGTCGGCCCTCAGGTGAAACTATTTAACCAGAACCTAACCTGATAGTTTTATCAGAGACGAAGTGACCTGGGGAAGGGAGTGCACAGGGATACCTTGTTTGAATGTGCTTGACTTTATTACACTTTGCAAATATTGTGGTTTTGACAAATTGAAGGTTTCGGGCAACTCTTCATCAGCCAAATCTGTTGGTGCCAGTGTTCCAACAGCACATGCTGACTTTGTCACATTCTGTTAATTCTCGCAATATTTCCCACGGTTTCATCATTATTATAGCTGTTTAAATGAATCGATGATGAACAAATGAAGGAATGAAAGGAAGAGGAGAAGTCAATAAAAAGTCTGAGAGTAAAAAAGGACAAAGAATAGTTGGAGGGGAAGCAGAAAAGTGCAGTGTTGTTGGACCAACGGAGGAGAAAATTTCAGGACAGGGGATTTTTTTTTTCTCGATGTATGAAATGCTCATGTGATATCATTTTTACCAAATTAGCCATCATAGGCACACATACCAGATTAATTTCTCCTTAGCTTTAGTTTTAAAATCCTGTCATTATCTTTCTCAAAAAATCCCAAACATTTTCAAGAAAGGTAACATTTAAACTCATCTTTGTGACAATTAAAATCCTCTGTAATTTGGCACTAACTTGTGTTCCCAGCCTTACTGCTCATTGGCTGGAACCCTTCCTTCTATTCATGTTCCTCTTCTCACTGTTTCCCGAACGAGTCAAGTTTCTACATGATTCCCAAGACTTTGTCCTTCCTTCTTTCCTCTGCCTTTGAAAATTTACCTTTCGTAACTCCACTAAAGTCCCATTTCATTCACGACAGCCTCTTGACTGTTGTAGCATGCACTTGTGTGTCCTTACATTGAGTTCACTCTTGCCTAGGCTGCGCTCATGATGTCAGACTTCTGAACATTTGTAAAAGGAAAGAACAACTATGGATTTATCTTTTTTTATTATTATTATACTTTAAGTTTTAGGGTACATGTGCACAATGTGCAGGTTAGTTACATATGTATACATGTGCCATGCTGGTGCACTGCACCCACTAACTCGTCATCTAGCATTAGGTATATCTCCCGATGCTATCCCTCCCCCCTCCCCCCACCCCACAACAGTCCCCAGAGTGTGATGTTCCCCTTAACTATGGATTTAAGTTAACAATACAGAAGAGCCAGAGCTTCTTTCCCTGGGTTCTACAGCAATGTGTCAACTCACAGCTGCTCATCTGACTTTGAAGTTCCTCCCCCAGTGTCCAAACTATAGTGACACTAGAAACAAACAAATAAAAATGATAGCTGAATGGGGACTGATTTATCCAAAGTGTCTTGTTCTATTTATACCAGTTGCTGTGGAGGCTAAGAAAGTGTGCTACCTTTTATTGTTTGTTTGTTTTAATATTTCTATTGACTTATCAGTGTAGAGTCAGACTTGATCCATGATAAGAGAATATCAGTAAAGGTGTCTAGATGGTAATGCCACAGAAGCTGATTTGGTGACAGTCGAAATTTTCTCCCATTCTCACCCAAGAGGCCCCTTAGAACTATATTGTATTAGTCTCTTTTGCATTGCTATCAGGAATATCTAAGACTGGGTAATTTACAAAGAAAACAGGTTTATTTTGGCTCATGGTTTTGCAGGCTGTCCAGGAAGCATGGCAGTGGCATCTGTTCCTGGTGAGGCCTCAAGAAGCTTCCAGTCATGGTGGAAGGCACAGGGGGAGCTGGTGTCTCACATGGAGAGAGAGGGAGCTAGAAAGAGAGAGAGGGGAGAGGCGCCACACTCTTTTAAAGGGACAGATCGTGCATGAACTCAGAATGAGAACACACTTGTTATCATGAGGATAGCAACAAGACATTCGTGAAGGATTCACCTCCATGACCCAACACCTCCTACTAGGCCTGACCCCCAATATTGGAGGTCACATTTTAACATGAGTTTTAGAGGGGACACAACATCCAAACCATATCAAACATCTATTTATTTTTTCAAATCTACTCATTAAGCTTTCTGGGAAATCCATTCCAATCTGCATGATAATAATGATACTTAGCGTTACCATCCTTGGGTGTTCCAGCCAGATCTTTTGTTGCTCTTACCATACTAAATCATAACTATTTAATTATTGTCTGCCTTACATGACATTTTAATGGAGGAGGACATTTAAAGCTATGACTCCTCATGCTCAGCATGGAACTTAAATAGTTGGTGTTCTGTACATGTTTGCTACATGAATAAATGAATAAAAATGAATGAATATGATTGCTAGACCTTCCATAATTATTGCAGCAATTGCTCTCGTAGTATAAGCTGCTTAGTTTCTGAAGGTACCATACTTTGCTTTTAAGTCTCTGGAGGAATTTTAGTCTGCTCAGAAAGTTTAAAAAAAGGAAAAGAAAGGGAGAGGAAAGACATTAGCAGTCAGAAGCTGAGGGTGACGTTCAACACTAGTGTTAAAGTTAATAGGAGAAATTGCTGGCAATAGGCGAGCAGAAAATAGACCTTTTTAATGGCCACCTCCTAGATTCCCATTGAAACAACTAACTAAATAGAACAGAATATATATAGACAGCTAACTTGAAAATATTTCTTATAAGAAAGAGCAGAATCCCAAGAAAGCGAGAAGATATTGGCAAAACTCAACTAACAACGCATTAGTCAGATAGGTGGCAGAGGAGGAAAGCAAAGGTGCGTCTGTTGGGGACTCTCTGCAAACATTATGTGGATTAGCATGCTGTGAAGCCAGCTACCACTGTGGCTGATTCAGGGGTTTGTGTTTGCAAGAATGAGCTATAATAAACTGAATGACAGCATTGTGTGGGAGAGGGACACTGGGCTTGCCAGGTACTGCTGCAGCTCATACCTGGCACTGAATTTGCCAAACAGAAATTGATTATCCTGAGAGCTGGAACCCAGCATGGCAGTTCACTAAATACAGAGAATAAATAACATGGAGACTCAGATCTTTGCTGGGACTGTGCAGGGTTTCAGCTTCCGCTCCACTTCTGCAGGCTGCTTACATTGTGAATCGAGAATGATAATTTACAGCAGATTTATGTTTCCCTTTCCCTCTTGTCTAAATATGAAAAAAATTGGGCACAATTCCACATCTGTCTTTGACAGGCTCCATTTCAATGCTGAATTCAGCTATAAGCCAATGGAGCTCTTGCTTCAAGGATAAGCAAGCAGAAGTCTTATATACTAGACCCGGAGGAAAATAATCCAGACTCAAATAACAGGGAGGAGACCACAAAGAATCAGAGCAGACACCTGCCCCTGAAATTGACAGGGGGAAATGCCCTGATTCATGGTATCTCTGTGATTCAAGCAAATATAGCACCCAAAACAAGAGAAAAAACTGAGGTCAAGAGATACTGCATGGAGTTAAAAATGTAGAACAAAAATCAGATTGAGGGCAGTGTACCTGAGCTTGGACAATGCAGAAAAAACAAACTTGTAGAGCAAAAGACAAAACTTTAAAATTCTTTAATAATTGAGGAAAAAAGAGTGAGGAATAATGAAAGACATGGAGTATAGGTCCAGGAGATTTTAGTGGTTTGTGAGCTGTGCTACAGATGCACCTACAGCACTACTACCAACATCCCCACCACATACACACACACACACACACACACACACACGTGATTTTCATTAATATTTGCATGCACAGGGTGATGCATTCATCTTTTTCCTTTGTCCAGAGACACGATCTCTGTCCTCATCTCACAGAAATAATGTGGAGATGTCATGGAAGACAATAAAGAACTGGGATTTATTCTCCCTAGATTCCTATTATTGAGAAGATATTGTATATGATCCCAACTCTGAGAAGCCTTTTTATTTCAGCAGTAAAATGGCAATTGCGTTTGTAAAAGCAGCAACTTTTCTTACCATACAACATCTTTGATTTATCTCTTATTTCCTGGCAGCTTGCTTTTAGGGTGAACTTGTAGCATATGCTCTGACTGACCAATGAGGAAGTATCCATAGACATCCTAAAGTAGCAGACTTCACACTTCCAGTTGTATAGGAGTTATAAAATTGACTCTCACAAAGAAATTCTCTCAACTTTTTTTTCATCATATTAAAGAAGGTGAGATTGGGAGTAATATGTTTGCCATTAATAAAAATTTGGAACATGTCATGTCTTTCAGTGGTGGGCTTTGATAACATTGTATGATATCATTTGCACCATGGCTATAGAAGACCCTGATCCTCTGAGCAGATAGAAAACATGTACCAAGGGAGTCTAGAAAAATCCTCACAAAACCACTAGACTCATAGCAAGAGAGAGAAAAGCTTCGCAATCTGTATGATCAAAGGTCTGCCTCCTGGTCCCAGTGGGATAGCTGTATACAGCAACCGCTGCAACTTACAAAACGTGATTGGAGATCAGTGCAGAGAGACCAGAAGAAGTAACCACTTGCATATTTATTAAACACAAACTTTGCCGACCAGGGAAAAGATTCAAAGTCCTGAACCAAAAATGTTAACTAAGTAGCAAAAAATATAAAAGAAAACTATATGTAATCTTATCTGTTGATAATAGTGCAACCTGAATTCAGAAAGTTTCTACATGCATTAGGTAGATAAAACATGTCATCCTAAGACAGTAATCAGGTGAGTATCAGAAAATAATGGAAAACTATGGTCAGAGAATTGAGAGAAAATGTGAAGCCCAAGAATCTTACACAGACATATGGTATATATAATAAAGGAAACGGAAAGGTATTTTTGGATATTTAAAAACTGAGAAACTAAACAATTCTTATATCTTTCCTAAAAATATTACTCAAATCTTACTTTCTAGTAGACGAGGAATGAGTCAAAGAGAAATATTTTTACAAGAGGGAAGTTGTGAAACCATGTCAGTAAGCATCAAAATCAGATAAACATAGATTTAAGCTTAAAAATATATGTGGTAAAGTAAATACAGCTAAAAATTAATATTTTTAGAGGAGAAAAATACAATATATTTAAAAATCCCAGTAGGCTTCTACTTCCAGGAAGATGCAGTAGGTGTAATTTTTCCTATTTATTCTATTATGTGCAACTAAAATCGTGGACATTTAACATAAATCAAATATAAGCCAGATGTGCTGGCTCACGCCTCTAATCCCAACACTTTGCAAGGCCGAGATGGGTGGATCACTCGAGTCCAAGAGTTTAAGACCAGCCTCGGAAACATGGTGAAACCCGATCTGTACTAAAAATACAAAAATTTAGCCAGGCATAGTGGTGCACATCTGTGGTCTTAGCTACTTGGGAGGTACAGGTGGGAGGATGGCTTGAGCCTACGAGGCGGAGGTTGCAGTTAGCTGAGATCGAGATAATGCCACTGCACTCCAGCCTGGGTGACAGAGCGAGACTCTGTCTTGAAAAACAAAACAAACAACAACAACAACAACAAAAACAAATAGAAGAAGACTCTGTAAGGCAGAGAGAAGACAGACTGGCTAGGGAACTTAAAACCCAGAAACAATAAGGCGATAGGATCCCTGGGCTTGTCTGACTCATATATCCCAGAACCTGGGGACCTAGGAATGCCCACAGGTGTGGGCAAAGAAAAAGCCCAATGACCTCTTATCGTCTCCAGCCAAAGGACCAGAGGCAGCCTAGTAAAACAGAAAATGCGTCAACGACAACTGCTCTAATCTAGACAAACACCACGGAAAAACCCATGGCCCTACCCCAACCCACGCTGGCAAAGACTTACCCGGAAGCCTAGACTTCCACCCTTGCTAGAATGTAATGAGGCACCCAAGCCCCCTTGCTGGGTGGTATCAGAGTAGGCTTCTGGAGAGTTAGGTCTTTTACCATGACCCACATGTGCCAAGGACATCTCTCCTCCCGTGGCATGAGTGAAAGCCTTTTGAGGGGGAGTAGCCAGGCACTCCTACTTCTCCCAGCCAAGGTGGCATCAGTGAGGCCTGGTGAGGAGCCCAGCAACAGCACAGAGCCCCTTCCCTGTCACAGTTTAACAGAGACCAAGAGAAAAACCTGGACTTCTCTCATTTTGCAGTAATCAGGCCACTGCCCCTTTTTCATTCTCCCAGGTCTTTACCTATGAGAGCTATGTCAGAGACATAGCTATGACAGCTGAAACAAAAGGTTTAAATAAGACACAGAGTGTTGTAACGTATTACCCAAGATGTCTAGTTTTCAGTTAAAAAAACAGATAAATCTCTACTAAAATGAAAAAAAAGTCAATAGACACCAACATCAACATGACAGATGTTAGAATTATCTAACATCTGTCTAAAGATATTTTAAAGCAGCCATCATAAAAATGCTTCAAGGCTGGTTGAAGTGCCAAATGCCTGTAATCCCAGCAATTCGGGAGGATGAGGCAGGCAGATCACTTGAGCCCAGGAGTTCGAGACCAGCCTGGGCAACATGGTGAAATTCCATCTCTGCAAAAAAAAATATAAAAATTAGCCAGGCACTGTGGCATGTGCCTGTAGTCCCAGCTACTCAGGATGAAGTGGGAGGGTCACTTAGAAGAAGGTTGAGGCTACAGTAAGCTGTGGGCATGCCACTGCACTCCAGCCTGGGCGACAGAGCAAGACCCTGTCTCAAAAAAAAATAGTTGCAATGTGCAATTATCAACATGCTTGGAAAAAATGAAAAGTAGGAAGGCTCAGCAAAGAAACTGAAGAGAGGCCAGGCATAGTGGTTCATGTACTTTGGGAGGCTGGGGTAGAAGGATCACTTGAACCCAAGAGTTCGAGACCAGATTGTGCAACATGGACCACATCTCTACAAAAAAAAAAAAAAAAAAAAAAAAAAAAAAAGAAAGAAAGAAATTAGCCAAGCATGTTGGCACATGCCTGTGGTCCCAGCTACTTGGAGGATGAGGTAAGAAGATCACTTGAGCCTGAGAGGTTGAGGCTGTAGCGAGCTGAAATCACGCCACTGCACTCCAGTCTGGGCAATAGAGTGAGACCCTGTCTCAAAAACAAGACAAAAAACACAAAGAAATTGAAGAGATAAGGAAGAACCCAATGGAGATTTTAGAACTGAAAAATATAATAATTGAAATAAAAAACACAATGGATGGCTCAAGAGCAGAGTGAAGAGGGCAGAGGAAAGAATTGGTGAACTTGAAGTTAGAACGACAAATTACAGCAAATTTGAACATCACAGGGAAAATAGACTGAAAAAATAATGAACAGAACCTCAGGGATCTGTGGTATTCTACAGAAAGATCAAACATTCCTGTCATCAGAGCCTTTGGAAAGAGAAAAGAAAGAAAACAGGACTAAATGGCTTACCTTTCAAATTTGGTAAATGGTTCCAAACAGGATAAACCTAAAGGAATGAAAGAAACCACCAAGACACCAAGACACATTATAGTCAAACTTCTGAAAATAAAAAGAAGCGAAAAATCTTGAAAGCAGAAAGCAGCAAGAGAGAAATGACACAGGATCTATAGGCGGAAAATAGTTTGAATAATAGTGGACTTCTCATTAGAAACCATGAAGGCCAGAAGGAAGTGATACAAATGAAAGTGCTAAATGGAAAGAGCAATCAATCCACAATCCGATATTCAGTGAAAGCAACCTTCACCAAGGAAGAGGACCTTAAGAATTCTCACGAGAAAGAAAAGTAAGGGAAATTGTAGCCAAGAGAACTACCCTAAAGTAATAGCTAAATTGAGTTTTCCAAACAAAAAGGAAATGATAAATGAAGGACCATGAAACATCAGGAAATAAAAAAGAATAACGGAAAGAGTAAAATGTAATCATGCATCTTTTAATGACAGGGATATGTTCTGAGAAATGTGTCATTAGGCAAATTGGCCATTGCATGAGCATCATAGACTGTACTTACACAAACCCAGTGGACTAGCCTACTACACGTCTGGGCTGTATGGTATAGCCTATTGCTCCTAGGCTACAAACATGTATAGCATGTCATTGTACTGGATACTGTAGGCAACTGTAACACAGTGAAAAAAATTCATTTATCAAAACCTAGAAAAGATACAGTAAAAATATGGTATTATATTCTTACGGGACCATCATATATGCATTCCATCACTGACCAAAACATCATCTTGCAGCACATGACTGTATAATACATTTTCCTTGTCTTGGGTTTTCTAGAGTATATTTGACTGTTGAAGTAAAAATTATAATAATGTCTTAAGTGCTTCTAAATCTACATGAAAGGAACATTTAAACCATTTATAAATAGGACATAATATTCTACGCTGTGGTCAAACTAGTAAAACGTTAACACCAGTAGATTGTGTAGTAGTTCCTTCTGCAGACTAATTTGTGCCCCCAAGAGTCTGACCTACGTGGATTATCCAAATGGACTCACTTCCTCTCTGGATTCTGGTTGACTTCAATCAACAGGGAGCACCAGCGGAATACTGAAAATAGGAGAATAACGGAGTGTGAGATCCAGGTATTTATTTTTCTGTTTTCCTCCCTGTGAGTAGACCAACAGCTTGCTACATCTTCTTATCCGAAATGTCTCAGAGTCATTAGCTCAGTCAGCTGCATCTGTTTGGCAGAGAGGAAGAGAGGGCGAAGTTCATGTAGAGAAAGTTATAAAAGCCTTTACATACAAGGCCAATTTTGGAACTGGCGCAACACCCGGTTGTAAGGGATGCTGGGAAACAGTCTAAGCTATGACATCATTGCAATTTTTAGTTTGATATAAAATATGTGTTCCTTAATTCAAATTTATTTTATGTGCCTCAGTAAAGTTTTGTACTCCACACACTCCCTCCTTTGGAACCCGCAGGAAGACTAGATGGCACGAATTCTAGACTGCATGTGGGAACACACACCCCAGTCCCATCCCCTAATGACAATAAAAACCCAAGCCATTTTCAGATTAAACAGAGTGTCCACCCTGTTTTTCCCAGAAAGCTTCAATATGTAACAAATTGCTTCATTATGTCTTGGTGTATGTGTGGCACCTCAGTCTCGGCCCCTCAACAACTTTTGGGTGGAAGATGGTGGGTCCTGTCCTCCATCGGGCAATCAGAAGACAGTCCATTTTCATATTAGGTTATTTACATTTTGTGTCATTAGGCACATGATTTGTAAGAATTCTTCATATATATTTTTTGCCACCCAAATTTGTGGATGGTCTTTTACATTGTCAATATCAAATTTGGAGTTATGGTTATTCTAGCTTCAGGAAATGAACTGAGTGTTCTACTTTTTTCTATACCCTGGAATAGTCTGTTTACAATGGAAACTACTTATTTATTGAAGTTTGGTAGAACTCGAAGTGGAGATATTTGGGCCTGAACTTTTCCTTTGTGGAAAAATGTTTGATGATGGTCTCACTTTTTAAAATTCCTTGAGACTACTTATATTAAAATTGTGTATTTTAGTAAATTTATTCCAAGTAAGTTTTCATGTGTTTTGCATAAAATTGTCCATAATATCCAATTATTACCTTTTAAAATGTCTGCAGACTTACAATTTGACAGATTTGGGAGGAAAAAAAGTCTGCAGAATCCATAGTTATGTTTTCCTTTTTATTACTGTTATTGTTAATCTTTGCCTTATTTTTTCTTAAAAAACCTTACCAGGATTATGCAAATTTTGTTAGCCCTTTCAATGAACAACTTTATCTTTGTCAACCTTTCCTATTTTCCCTCTAGCCTCTATATCTTTTATCTTCTCTTTTATGTTTTTCATCTCTTTGTGTCTCTGCACTGAATTCTGGATAATTTCTTCAAATATAACTTCCAACTTTCTATTTTTCTCTTTTGCTGTGTTTAATCTGTTGTTAAATCATCCATATAATTTTAAATTTCAATTATTATATTTTTTCACTTCTATTTGGTTCTGTTTTAAATTCTGCTTGGACATTCCTTATAATTTCTTTTCAAGCTTGTATTGCATAAATATACTTAATTTTTTTTCATGGTCTCAATTTGATATTACAGTATCCAAAGTACTTCCAGATTTATTCTTGCTGTCTCTGATTTCTACCATTTCTCTTCTGTGGAGGTGTTTCCATATGTGTTTGGCTATTTTTTTTTTTTACTGTAATCTCAATTTTTTTGGAACTTTCTTTTAAAGAATTATTTTAGGATGAGATCAGGATTATAATTAAGAATATTTAACAATTCCTATGGTATGGACACTATAAAATCAAAACAGATGCTATGCAGAGTTGTGTAACTGACATTGGAGACTCAGAAGAGGAAGGCTGGGAGGAGGGTGAGGATGGAAAAATTACCTATTGGGTACAAGTAACACTATTTGGGTGACAGGTACACTAAAAGCCCAGACTTTACCACTATACAATTCATCCATGTAACAAAACCATTTGTATGCCTAAATTATTGAAATTTAAAAGTAAAAATTAAAGTAATTGACTAAATTGATTAAAAAATGAGACCTGAATAGAAGCTAAATAACATGATATAGAAATTACAAAACCATTCTGTGAAATTTTACAATTTAACTTGCATAACCTTAAATATATTTAAATATATGTCATGATTTCAGCACTTAATATTTAAAACACTTGTTCACAAATACTTTGGTTTCCAGGAAAAAAAATGTTTCTATTTGAATGTTTCTCTACATTAAACAAACCTTAGAGGTACTTAATACACGTCTATTAAATAAACTGATGAATTTGGGGGAAAAAAGATGCTAGTTTCAACAGGTTTATATTTAAAATATTTAACAACTGGTATAGCATGAATATTAAGCAATTTAAAGAGATACTGGCTCAATCAGAATCAACACCAGTTGTAAAAAGCTCATGTGAATGTACTGGTGTGTTCTGGATAAGCAACAGCATTTGCTGCAATGAAGGTAAATTCAGCTAGAGAGCATTTGCATTTGATTTTTCTGGGCATCTGGGGACACTTACTGTCCAGGATCACTTTAAATTACATTTTTCCTTGAGATGTTTTGGAATCTAAACTCATGTGAATTTCATTTGTAAACTCTCCTAATGGCTACCTTTGGGGGCTAGACCCCACTTCCCTAAGCTCTGCTTAGCACATGGTTTAAAATAAGTTTCTTCTTTTTGAAAATTCTTGCAGAGAATAGGTTTATTTCTGCTTTTCTTTTACAAGGGGACTCTTTGGGGACTTTCCTACAGTAAAGGAGGAAAGTCTCCTAGTAGACTTAGTGTGCTGGGTGGTTCTTAGGATTTGCAGGGAATAGGTTTATTTCTGGTTTTCTCTTATAAGGGGACATTTTGGTGTTCCAGCTTTAAAGGCGAAAAATCGGCCAGGCACAGTGGCTTACGCTTGTAATCCCAACACTCTGGGAGGCCGAGGCGGGTGGATCATGAGGTTAGGAGATCGAGACCAGGCTGGCCAACATGGTGAAGACCCGTCTCTACTAAAAATACAAAAATTAACCAGGCATGTAATTAGCCCACACCTGTAATCCCAGCTACTCGGGAGGCTGAGGCAGGAGGATCGCTTGAACCTGGGAGGCAGAGGTTGCAGTGAGCCAAGATCGCGCCACTGCACTCCACCCTGGGTGACAGAGCAAGACTCCATCTTAAAAGAAGAAGAAGAAAAAAAAAGGATAAAAATCTGGCAGACATAGTGCTCTAAGTGGACCGTGGATTCTGACTCCTATGTCCTGTATCATTGGAGGCCTGGAAAATTGAAGCTCCTATTTATCTCAGGCAAAGGACCTGAGACAAAAGCCAGCTACAGAGAAGGGCCCCAATAACCCCATAGACCTTATGGCCTGAGGATTTCTTACTTTCCTGAGAGCTCATCAATGAATTAAAGATATTTTTAAAAGCTTTATCCAGAATTGTTGATTGTTTGTAATCTGTGGGGAAACTGACCCAGGTATTTCTTCTTCCTATTATGGAACTGAAATTCCTATGTTAATATTTTATCTAAAGCAAAGCTGTTTAAACTATGTATGGATTGAACCTGGCACCATAACATTGTTTTGACAGGACCCAATCAACAAAATTAACTAGATGAAGCACATTAGTTTAAATATAATTTGGTATTTGGTGCAATTATGGCAAAAACAGAAAAATAAATTTCCTTAAAGGGCTTTATTTTCTAGGAAGGAAAATACAAAGTTTGTCTCTAAATTAGATGTAATTTTTAAAAACGTTGAGCAGTGTACATATGTGGTTGTGAAAATTGTAGGCATTGAGACAACAATACATCTTAAATGTAACAACATCGAAACACTGAAACAACATATCTTAAATGTAAATGATCATAGTTGGAATTGCTGCATTGATTATACCATTTTAAAAAGTTTCAGACATTGATTTTGAAGCTTATTGGTTCATTCATTATGACATATGGGTAATTTGTAGATAATCAATGGAATTGTCATTAAGTCTCCCAAAAGATATAGTATTATATTCATAAGAGGTATAGAACCAATTCTCAGGAAAATCTATCACAGACATAAGGCTTCATTACATGCAGACTAAAGAGTGAACACTAAGCCAAAAGTGTCCAATAAAGTGTGAGCTCAAATGTCTTCAAACTAGAAATGTGAAGTCACTATTGCTATATTTTTCACAGTCAGTAGTAAGCAGTTTGATTCTAAAAGTACATTCTACCAGAAGAACTTGCCCCAACCAACACTGGGGAAACAGAATTAGCTCTGAACACAAAGGAATGTGAATGAAAGATAATCCTTGCCTTCCAATTTTGTGGGTAAATTACAACTCAGGAGAGAATTAGAAGAATATGTGAATTATTTTGAGGGAAAAAAATCAAATTTACATTCATATTGAGAGGAATTTGAAGGAAGTAGCAACATAACTGCTTTGTTGTGTGCTCTGATTAAAAGAGAAAGCAGGCCGAGAGTGGTGGCTCACGCCTGTAATCCCAGCACTTTGGGAGGCCGAGGTGGGAGGATCACTAGCTCAGGAGTTCGAGACCAGCCTGACCAACATGGTGAAACCTCGTTTCTACTAAAAATACAAAAATTAGCTGGGCATGGTGGCAGGCGCCTGTAATCCCAGCTACTCAGGAGGCTGAGGCAGGAGAATTGCTTGAACCCAGGAGGCGGAGGTTGCAGTGAGCTGAGAGCGTGCCACTGCACTCCAGCCTGGGCGACAGAGCAAGACTTTGTCTCAAAAAAAAAAGAGAAAACAAAAACTAAACATGTTATTCCAACTTTTGGAAAAATTTTTATTTAATACAAATGTGCTCAGGGCAAGAGTCTATATACACAAAGTATATGTATTATATATATAAATCTATATTTTATATATATAATTTGATATATATCTATTTTATTCAAATCAAATGAGACATCTCGCTTTCTGACATACCAGCATATGGTATGTAAATGTGATATGTACTTCCTAAAATAAAGAACTTTTTTATAAACCTCAATTTGGATGACTTGCATTGAGAAATGATATTTGATTAATATATTGTAGGTAATTATTGCATTTGCTTTATTTTATATCCATGACACTTAATATGACTAACAAAGACATAGCACACAATATTGTCTTTTAGTACAGTTGCTGTGAAATCACACTGATAGCTGATGACAGACCATTCATTCAGTTGTTTTGAAACATTTTTCTTGAAGCTCTTCGGTGGCTTCAGTTTTCCCCTGACTACTGGTTCTAGAATAGGATTAAGTGAAATAGCCGGAATGTACCTCGCCATCTTCAGATTCAAGTGCATTTTTAAACACTTGCACTATGCCCATTTTTAAAAGAAATGAGATTAGTCATACATAAGGCCAGAAAAAAATTTCTTTATTATGGATTGGCTAGGTATTCGATTTCTTTATATTGGGCTCTAATCAATTTCAAATTGCAGTAGCTTTCATTTCTGAAATGGGGACTGAATCGGGCAGTTTCCCTTGCAAAGTCTGAATTCCCGGTTCCTCAAACGGTTCTCAATCTGAGCATGGTGGACCTCTCCAAGGAACTATCAGCAGGTTGGTCATAAATCAGAGAGCCTTCTGTTTACCCCTATGACTGATCTCTAGGAACAGGATCAATGCGCTTCATTCCTGAAACCTGAAAACAAGTATCTGTGAGAGAGGATGTCAAGAAAGACAATATTTTAAAAGGTCAAACCTTAATTCACCTTGGTTCCCAGAAATATTCCTTACAGCTTTTTGATGAAAACAATTTCCTAGCCTTTGATGATTACATTCTAACAGCCCTGCAGTCAGGAACATTAAAACTAGTTATAGGCTCATTTGTATTCCAAAAATTCTTAGCACTGCTAAATCAACATCCCCCTTTTCAAGCCCAGAAACAAAGGTAACAACTGACCAATTTCTAGAATATAAGTTCTCATATAAATTCTGATATAAAAGTATATTCAGGAGGTAGCTTTTGTTGAAAATAAGAGTAATGTCATTTCTAAGATGCATGTGTAGTATGTAAAATATATGCAGTGAAAGAAACTAAAAGAAGCATATTTTATTCTATTTTATCGTTTTGCTTGATGCTTCAGTGACAATTATGTTGAAAACTTTCTCTTGCAATTCATCTGTGTAAAATATCAGTAAGATTACACCTTCAAGATGAAATCAGGAGAAAAATCTTTTCATTTTTACTACTTTAAGATGTATTTCTTGTCCCAGAGCCCACCATTTTTCAAGGTATGTAGTTTGAAGAAATAGCATTAACAACTTTTTGCATAAAAAACTTTCATGAATGCAAACTTTGAGTGATTTTCTGGTAAATCTAATTTATTTAAATTAGCTTTATTTAATTACCCATACAGCTGTTCTGTGCCCTGAATATAGCCCAAGGGACTATTTAAAGTGCTTAAGTCTAAATGTCATGTTTTATCACTATATAACATGTAGCAAGCTACAACAAAAAAATTTTGTTGTTCACTGGGTAGTACTTCAAGAATATGGCATTCCTTTCTTTTTTTCTCTGATATGATAGTAGTTACAAAGCTACAAGCTAAATATAAGTAGGATTGACTTTTTTTCAACACCGTCATGTCATCATTCAAGTTACAGCTATATCCTTGCTGAGAGAAGACTCTTCCATTCCAATAGTTTAAATTACCATCTATACCTAGAGTTTTCAAGATCCATATCACAGCCCACTTTTCTTTCTCGTTCTCTAGACCCTACATCCAATGTCAACTGAACGTCTCCTCTTAAATGGTCCACATGTCCAAAGTGGAATTCACCATCTTTCTTTCAAACAGATCATCTTGTTGTATTCTAACATCAACAAATGGGGCTTCATTTACCGTTTAGATGACTGGTTCTAAGATGATTTAGGGCATAAGAGGGCTTAGAGCTGACATCACCTCTATCCTTACATGGAACAAACTGTAGACAATATCACTACTTAGCATACTAGAAAGGGCTTGGACTCTGAAGTCAGATGACCTGGGTCTGAATCGCAGCCCTACTGTTATTTACGACATAATCTTGGGCAAGTTATTTCTGGAAGCCTCGGTTTCCTCATCTATGACAAAAATACAATCAAACGTCCCAGCGATATCTAGAGAATTTAAGGAGAAAATGTATGTGAAAGTGTTGACTACAAGACATAAGACAATGTAAATACTAATGATTTCTATTTAGTACATTTCTAAAAGAAGAATCCAGTGAGGATGATAGGCTTAAAAATAGAACAAATCGTCTTAATGTATAAAATGATAGTATTCTACGCCACTGCTACTGAAGTCACACAATGCAACTTAGTTCTCTAAAGTTTTATTAGGACTTGCCCAATTCTAGTGCCAACTAAACATGTGGAAGGCAAAAGTGCTTGTCATCCAAGTAAAGCCACATATTTTGGAAATACTTGATCTGTGTACACATATCATTAGGAAAAGAAGGTTGAATTTCCTGATAATATTATGGATCCTTTTAGGTCAACAGAAATTATTGAACACTTGACTTGCATTAGAGCAGAATTTAGAGACAGCACTTCCTTACTTTATCATTAGGAAATGGGAAAATCAGGTCAAAGATGTGATTATCCTCCAAAGTTAGGGTTTCTTTTAAATCCCAAAGGATCTTGCAATACAATTAAATTTAAATGAGATTCTGTCATAAGTTCTATTGTATTACACACCACCCAGTCAGCCCAGAATGCTCAGCTCTTCCTGTTCTAAGGTGTTGTGTGAGCAGTTTGGATGGCACTTGTTTCACCGAGCATGATTTACTGTCATGACTCTCTTTAAAGTGGAAGATGCAGGGGATGCCCTGATGACCTGGTCAATAGAAACGAATGAACACGTGACTTGCATTTGAGCACAAGTTAGAGGCAGTTCTTCCCTAATTAACAATTAGGAAATGGAAAAACCCAGGATGGTCTCAATATGTTTCAATATCCCTAAAACTGGTGAGAAACCTCTATATCCAGATGGCGTCACTCCAATGAGAGCATCACTCCAATAAATAAGTTGCCCAACCATATATACAGTTGTTGGGTCTTTTTCACTTGGAAAAAGTAGCAAATGGCAATATCTGAAAGGGACATTTTACTTTTTTTTCTTTTAATAAAGCAATTCAAGATTGCCGGTGCCATATATTCAAATGCTCAAATCTCGCACACACCCAAAGCATCCACAGTGGCTTATATGACATATTCACCAACAACATCACCATCTCCAATTTCCATCACATTGTCATTGAACTTGTTCATACACGTATGTTTGTCTCATGTTCCAGCCTTTATCCTCGAAGCATTTGAGGGCTGACAGTTTTATCTCCTTATCACATTATTCCAGTTATTTGCAAGCAAGATGTAGCGGGAACCTGAACATCTTGGGGATAATTACTCTTCCAATAATTTGCAACACTAATGATACTTTTCTCATTTTTATGGTGCAAGTGTTTTATGCGTTATTAATTTGCACTTGGTCTTTTCTTTGATATTTTTCCTCCTGTCTGAGAGTTTTACAGGTCTATAGCTTGTATTGTGCCTATGAAGAATGTTTTCTACTACAAAATAAGGAAAATGATTATGCTAATACTGAAAAGGCCAGATGCTGGCCTTTATAAGAAAAAAATGTATACTATAAAACTTGTTTTTCTTTGTCTTCCCTAAATAAGAGGTTAAGTTATAAAGTTGAGCGAGGCTAGTTAAGGAGTAGGTGCCTCAGGGGTATATATCAGCTGTGATCATACTAGTAGGGTAGCGTATAGTTAAGAGACCATGTCAGAGCAAATCAAAGCCCCTTCGTACTAAGCCTTGAGATCTGGTCCTATGCATGATTCAAATTCTCTAGGAAAAGAAAGTAGATGGGGCAGGTTAACATATCAACATAAGATGAAGCTGTTATAACTGTTTTCTGACCCTACAGTTTTGGCTTTTCCGGAATGTCATATAAATGAAATTATGCAATCTATTGCCTTTGCAGTCTGGCTTATTTTACTTACAGAAATGTGCTTAAGAGTCATCCATTTTGTTGCATGAATCAGAAGTTTGTTCCTTTTTATTGTTGAGGAGTACTCCATTCTATAGATGCACCGCAGTTTGTGTATCCATTCACTTGTTAAGGGGCATATTGACTGTTTCCAGCTTTTTGGCAATTACAAAAAATGCTGATATAAAATTTTATCTACAGGTTTTTGTGTAAACATGAGTTTTGATTTCACTTAGGTAAATAACTAAAACTAGGATCACTGGGTCATATTGTAAATGTATGTTTAACCTAATAAGAAATTGCCGAAATATTGTCCAAAGTGGCTGTACTATTTGGCATTCCAACAGCAATCAGTGAACATTTTTATTGCTCTGCATTCTCACTAGTATTTGGTACTGTCAGTTTCTTTTTTTAAAAAAACGTTTAACCATGCTAATAGGTGTGTGGTAATATCTTACGGTTTTAATTTTTTCTTCCCTAGAGACTAATGATGCTGAGCATCTTTTCATATGCTTTTTTGCCATCTCTATGTCTTGCTTGGTGAAGTCTCTGGATATTTTGCTCACTATTTATTGATTGTTTACTTATTGTTGAATTCTAGTGGTTCATTATATATTCTGAATACATCCATTAAAAGTTATATGATTTGCAATTTTTTTCTCCATCTGTGGCTTGTCTTTTCATTCTCTTAACAGTATCTTTCACAGAACAATACTTTCAGTTTTGATACAGTCCAATTTACCTACTTTTTTGATTGTTTGTGGTTATTGCATAGTATCTAAAATTCATGACTAAAGCCATTGTCATCCAGATGTTTATCCTACCTAGGAGTTTTATAGTTTTATGCTGTATATTTAGGTCTATGATCAATTTTGAGTTAATTTTTGAATACCTTGTGAAACTTCTGTCAATTTATTTTTCTACATATGGATATTGTTCTAGTACTAGTTGTTTAAAGAATTACCCTTTCTCTATTAAATTGCCTTTGCACCTTGTAAAAAGTCAGTTGATTATTTTGTGTGGGTTTAATTCTGGGCTATTTTATTTCAAAAATTAACATGTTTATCATTTTGCCTAACCTACACTGTTTTGATTACTGCACTTTATAGTAAGTCTTAAAATCAGGCCACAAGTGCAGGTTCTGCCTTCAGGCAGTGTGAGTCTTCTGACTTTATTCTTTCAATAATTATTTTGGATTTGTTCTTCTCTCAAGAATTATTTTGGCTTTCTATTTCCTTTGCCTTTTCATGTAAATTTTAGAATCAGCTTATTATTATTTTCTAAAGAAGTTTGCTGGGATTTTGATTACCATTGGGTTGACTCAGTAGATCAAATTGGGGGGAATATTGTCTCCAATTCATGAACATGGTATATCTCCCTATTTGTATACATCTTTGATTTCTTTCATTAGTGTTCTATGGTTTTCAGCTTACAGATTCTGCACATATTTTGTTCAATAGATCATTGTTCTGCTTTTATTATAAAGGATATTGATTTTCAAACTACAAATTCCAAATATTCATTTCTGATATATAGGTATACAATTGATGTTTGTATATTCTCTTGTTGTCCCATAACCTTTAAACTTCGTTTCTTTAGTGCCTAAAGTTTTTGGTAGATTCTTTGGGATCTTCTACACAGACAGCCATATTGTCTGCAAATTCTGTTATTAGCCCAACAGAATCATACTCAAACTCCAAGTTATACTCTCTGTAGGGGAAACAGTTCCTTCAGTCATGTCACCTAAAACATCTTGCCCACACCTGTGTTCCACGCTCATCAAACTATAATTTAATTAGTATTTACATGTTTTTCTGCACCAGGAAGGACCTGGAATGACAGGAAGGACCTGCCATTTCTGCCTTTTCATTCCAAACATCTAATAAAGTAGCAAACACCTAAGAGGAAGGCATTGTTTATTTAGTAAAGGACAGGCCAAAAATAGGAGAAGTCAAGGAAGAAAGGAAGAGAAGAGAGAAAGGAAAAATGAGACAAATTTACACACTAGTGGCCAGGCACTGTGGCTTATGCCTGTAATCCCAGCACTTTGGGAGGCAGAGGCGGGTGGATCGTCTGAGGTCAGAAGTTTGATACCAGCCTGGCCAACATGGTGAAATCACGTCTCTACTAAAAATACAAAAAGTAGCAGGGTGTGGTGGCAGGTGCCTGTAATCCCAGCTACTGGAGAGGCTGAGGCAGGAGAATCACTTGAACCCAGGAGGCGGAGGTTGAAGTGAGCCAAGATTGCACCACTGCACTCCGGCCTGGGTGATAGAGCAAGACTCCATCTCAAAAACAAAAACAAAAAATTACACACCACTAATCATATATTCAAAGAAATATATAGTTTACTTATTTTCTGTTACTGATCTATTAATCTTCCTTGTAAGTATCACCGTACTAGCACTGGAAAGAGAGCATTAAACTTGCCAATTCTATATCTTCATCTCTTCTATTTTAAATCATTTTATTCAGGAAACTTAGTGTGTTTGGGGAAATGTTCACTTTTTCAGTTGTTTCTCTCCATCTTCCTCTTCTCTAAGATGGCATCTGGGCAATGGCATTACACACAGGCCTTCATGCTAGCCTGGAGAAGAGCCTGGGCTCTAAGCATCGTTACCTTATGCTGTTATTGTTCATGTCTTCCTGACTCCTCTATATCTCTTGGTTTTCTTGTGGTGACTGCTCTGCTGGCATCAATTACTGAAGTCTTGACTGAAGTTTGCAGCTGATAGTCTAAAGTCTATACTTTTTCTTGGCATGGTCAGGGCCTACGGCTCTCCTTTTATTCAATTCTACCTGAGCTGTTGCTGGCCCTGAAGTCAACTCGAATTCTTATCGAAATTCTCTTTCTATCCTCTGGCTTAGGAATTGTGCACCCTGCAATGCCTGCAGAGATTACCCTATCCCTTGCCCGAGCTGCCTTCATGAAGTTCCAGCATCACAATTCTCACTTGCTCCTACTCCACAGGGTGACTAGAAGAATATGTGGACTCTTTCTGTACTAGCTGGGAGCCAAAGTAGACTCAGGAGGCCCACTCTGTGCCTAATCATGGTAAGGCATATACTCATCCGGGGTGGTGGGCTCCTCTTGGTGTTGAGTGAAAGCACAACATTGGAATGGTTTTATTTGATCTTTCATAAGACATTTTGGAATTAGGAGAGTAGACTTCAGAATGAAATTAATGCGCACTTCCCACTGGACTTGATATTTAAAAAGACTTTTTTTGGCAGTATGAACCACCTCTTTAACCCAGTCTGGCACACAGTAGTAAAACCAAATGAAAATACAACCTGACAAAGACCCAGTAGGGTAGTTGTCCAAATAATCAAGTCATTGAAAAATTCAGCAATAATGCCCCATCGTAGTGTGAATATGGTTGAAGCTATAAATATGAGAGAACTTATTGAGAAATGTACTTTTTTTTCCTTTCGCTTCTTATATTGGATTTTAAGTTGGCCCACTTTAGCAGTTATACAAAACACTGTACCTTTGCTGTCAGCACTTACAGCTAATTGCTATGTGTACACCAGTTTCTAAAAGTTTGTGGTCTTCAGTCTCTGGGTTTAACTCATAAATCTCTTTTTCAAATCAAAGGCATCCAAGAGTATCATTTAAAGTATCCATGATTATATATGTGTATATATGCATATTATAAATGTAATATGTGTAATATTATACTATATATAATATATTACATAAAATATATTTAAAATATTCAGGCAGCTCTTAGTCACCTCATTTCTCATTACACTGTATGATGAACAACGATGATTCCTATATTTACACACAAGTCTCTGGATTCTGTTATTCTAAACTCAAAATCCATGAAAAAATTTCCCAAACATGTTCATCAATCCTTCAGTTTTTCAGGTGCAGTTTTTCTGTCCTCAAGGCTCATGTTTCTTGCTCTATAATTGCTCGAGGTGGCGCTCCTTCCTCATCAAGAACTCTTTCCAATGGTACATGTCACTCCCTTTAAGTATAGCTTGCGTATTAAATTTGTATTTCTGTGAAATTAATCTTCCCAAACTGCCCTGGCACCATTGAATTAGGCCACCAGCCTATTCCACTGGACACAGACTCCTTTCCACAAGTTTCCTTCTTTTCCTGCAAACACACAAATTCCCTCATTCCAGGTAAGTGTTGCCACAGAAGTCCACAGTCACATTGTGGGAGAGGGTGTGACCACAATTGAAAAGGATCTCATAGAAAGCTCAAGAACTGCAGTGGGTTCAACACTGCCAGTTAGATTCAGGACACAAAGTAATCGTCCAACTGGTTCCAATTGCAGTGAAGTCTTAATGTGATTATTCAGAGAAGATTGATGAGTAGGTGGCTGACTTGGCCCATTTTAGGCCTTGTTATTTTAAAACTGAAAAGAGCAATATACACAAAATATTACAGCACTTCTAAAAGTGGAGGGTGTGTGCTGCCCATAGTTTGTGAGGTAATTTTAGGTGGTACAAGATCAAACATCTTGATCTTGGTGTTTATATTTTCCCACCATTGTGTAATTACCATGCATGACTCAAAGACTAGAAAGGAGGAGAGGAAAGAGAAGGTGAGCCAGAGGAAGAAGGAACGAAGCCAGGAAATCTGTCTATAGCTGAGGCGGAGGTGTTTGAGTCCCAAGACCGGACTGTGGTGCTTGTCAGCTGTGTGGGTGGGGAAGAGAGTGTGTGTGACACATGTCTAGAGGAGCAGGCTGATCAGCAAAGTGCCCAAGGGAAAGGTGGACTCTGATGATCATACTGACTCCTCAATCCTTCCTTGACATCCAAGATCTCCAGATGGAGAACTCAGCTCCAACACGGAGCAATCCCACCGATAGAAGAAGAAAAGAATGCTTGGGAAGACATGTGGAGTAGAAAATGAGCAAGAAAGCTTTCAGAGAAAGAGAAACAGGTAATGCAACTAAGAGTAGGGGAGGTAGAATTCCCAGTAAATAGAGACCTCCTGGGGAATAAGAAGATAGCTGAACTGCTAGTGATGTAAGAAAGGACAGGTATGGTGAATACAACCTTGAACTGGAGGTTGGAACACTGAGATTGTTTTCCAGATATGCAAAAAAAAAATCACTCTGCAATCCGGGGTAAATCAGTCTAAATCTCTTCTGCTATAATTAGAAATAGATTTATTATTACTTCTTTGTTTATTTTAAAATAACCTAATTATTATTATTGTTTGAGACAGGGTCTCGCTATGTCACCCAAGCTGGAATGCAGTGGCATGATCAAACCTCACTGCAAACTTTTAACTCCAGGGTATGAGCGATCCTCCCACCTCAGCCTCCCAAGTACCTGGGACTGTAGGCACATGACCATGACCAGCTAATTTTTCACTTTTGGTAGACATGGGGTCTTGCTTTGTTGCCCAGGCTGGTCTCAAATTCCTGGACAAGCAATCCTCTTGCCTTGGCCTCCCAAAGTGCAGGGATTACAGGGGTAAGTCACCATGTCCAGCTCTTATTTAATTTTTTAAATAATATTTATAGTAACCTGCGTACGGTGATAATGTTTTTCCATTTATGGTTGAAACATAAGTCTTCCTTGAAAGTAACGTTATTAAAATAAAAGAGGAAAAAATGTATGGATGAGCACTGGTATCAAAGAAATTTAAATTATGGTACAATATAGTCAACAACCATATGAATCCTGGATCCGGCCTGTCTGGGTTGAAATTGAGGCTGTACCACTTACCGATTGTAATCTTGGTTAAACTACTGAACTTCTCTCTGCCTCCATTTTTTCATCCGTATAATGGGGATAATGATGGTTCCAATATCACAATGTTGATGTGAAGATCAAATGAGTTAATATATCTAAAGTTCTCAGAAAACTGCCTGGCATATCTGTACGTCTTGTTTTGTATGTGTATATACATACTATAAAAGCTGATTTAAAAGTTACGGAATGTACAAGTACAAAACACTCATCTAATATCCCTGTTCTACAGAGATTTAGAAGTTACATGTTTGTAAATCTCAACTTCTCGGTGGCAGGACATGGATCAGAATCCAGTTTTTTGGGCCAGGCGCAGTGGCTCACACCTGTAATCCCAGCACTTTGGGAGGCTGAGGAGGGTGGATCACTTGAGGTCAGGGGTTCGAGACCAGCCCGGCCAACATGGTGAAACTCCGTTTCTACTTAAAAAAATGCAAAAATTAGCAGGGCATGCTGGTGTATGCCTGTAGTCCCAGCTACTCAAGAGGCTGAGGCAGAGAATCACTTGAAGCTGGAAGGCAGAGGTTGCAGTGAGCCAAGATCCACTACTGCACTCCAGGCTGGGCAACAGAGTGAGACTCCATCTAAAAAAAAAAAAAAAAAAAAAAAAAAGGAATCCAGTTCTTTTGCATCACCTTCTAATTCTACCTGTTTGTTTTCCATCACTGTTTACCTTGCCACTACTGCCTGAGCAGGCAAAATAAAGCCTTATTGCAAACGAGCTTCCTTGTAAAAGGAGGATCATACCCTATTAGCCCAAATATATCACAGATAGCATAGACAGAAGATTTGTGAAAATAGTCATTTTACTTAAGAATTTCATATCTATCTCGTAAAACATGAGGATTTTACTGTTTCTGGTTAACAGAGGTAATGAAAAGTGAATGAGTGGCTGGCCAGTAAGAGAAACAGACAGCAATGGCATGTGTCTCTTCTAGCAGCAGATAACTTTGCAGCATGGATAACCTAAAATCATCAGCAATGCATTCACTGATAAGACCTCACAATTCTCATGAATTCATCCCTTAATTCTCATGCATTTACAATTCTTACTTTTCATTTGCCATATTAATTATCGGACCATAGAGTCTTTCTTTAACCCTTCATTGTTTACTAATTAAGTCAATTAACTACATTCCATTCATTTTAATGAGTGTCATTTTGGTTACTACACACACACACACACACACACACATAACAAGAAGCCATATAATAGTAAAAATTAATCTTTCTTTAGACTCTCTCCTAACAATTCACTTCTTTTAAGGCAATCAGAACACAAGCCTCTGTCTTGTGGGGCTGGGTGTTTCATTAAGTGAGCACAGTAATTTTGCCCTTGTTAGGAGCTTTTTAAAAGCTTTCAGGAAAATACAATTTGAAATAAATAATGCTGATTAAACACCCTTTCATGGAAGAAACAATAGAAAGAGATCAAGTGATAAATGAAATGAATGTTGCACTATCAAAGCAAATGGTGATTAATGGAAGGCCAGTTCTTTGCTTGCACTGGCACCTCTGTAAGCTGGTCAGTACCATTCATAATTGTGTTTTAGTGTTTTGCAGCCCAGTCATTTATACTAACGGTAACATTAAAGTGATAAATTAGGAAGAAGCAGGTTGTCTAATCAGCAGATAGGCAGTAATGCAGCTCCAGTCAAAAGGAGAGTGATTCCTTTTCTTTTTTGTGTTAATAATCAAGGAATAGAAGGATGGTTTGATTTGAAGGGAAATTTGCCAAATATGCAGGCATTCACATATTTAAATTATTTTAATTTTCCTTTTCTTTCTTTTTAAAGTAGGTTTGCATTTTACTTTAATCCTCTTTCAAATGATCTACCTTTTCTTTTAATCACCTAAAAGAGAGAATTGCAGTAAGCCAGTGCTGTAAAAAGGTCATTTCTTGTACCTTAACTATTAGCTGTTTCAAAAAAATTTAATATTAACTGCAGACCATCCTGCTGTAACTTGTTACTCTGCAAGGAAAGCATAGCCAGCAATGCGGCGCTACCTGTTGGACTTTGTATCTCTTAAACATATTCTTTTAAAAATTTTTTTACTTTAAGTTCTGGGATGCAAGTGCAGAATCTGTAGATTAGTTACATAGGTATACACGTGCCATGGTGGTCTGCTGCACCTATCAACATGTCATCTAGGTTTTAAGCCCCGCATGCATTAGCTATTTGTCCTGATGCTTTCCCTCCCCTCACCCACCCACCAACTGGCTGGATGTGTGATGTTCCCCTCCCTGTGTCCATGTGTTGTCATTGTTCAACTCCTATTTATGAGTGAGAAAGTGCAGTGTTTGGTTTTCTCTTCCTGTGTTAGTTTGCTGAGAATGATGGTTCACAGCTTCATCAATGTCCCTGCAAAGGACATGATCTCATTCCTTTTTATAGCTGCAGAGTATTCCATGCTCTATATGTACCACATTTTCTTCCTCCAGTCTATCATTGATGGGCATTTAGGTTGGTTCCATGTCTTTGCTATTGTAAATAGTGCTGCAATAAACATACGTGTACATGTGTCTTTATAGTAGATTACTTATATTCCTTTGAGTATGTGCCCAGTAACGGGATTGCTGGGTCAAATGGCATTTCTGGTTCTAGATCTTTGAGGAATCACCACAGTATCTTCCACAACGGTTGAACTAATTTACATTCCCACCAACAGGGTAAAGCATTCCTATTTCTCCACAGCCTCGCCTATATCTGTGGTCTCTTGACTTTTTAATAATTGTCATTCTGACTGGTGTGAGATGGTATCCATTGTGGTTTTGATTTGCATTTCTCTAATGATCAGTGATGTTGAGCTTTTATTCATATGTTTGTTGGACACATAAATGTCTTCTTTTGAAAAGTGTCTGTTCATATCCTTTGCCCACTTTTTGATGGGTTTTTTTTTCTTGTAAATTTGTTTAAGTTCCTTGTAGATTCTGGATATTAGACCTTTGTCAGATGGTAGACTGCCAAAATATTCTCCCATTCTGTAGGTTGCCTTGTCACTCTGATGATGGTTTCTTTTGCTGTGCAGAAGCTCTTTAGTTTAATTAGATTGTATTTGTCAATTTCAGCTTTTGTTGCAATTGTGTTTGGTGTTTTCCTCATGAAGTCTTTGCCCTTAAGTATATTCTTGATTAACGTTATGCATGTCTCATAAGTGACGAAAAAATATTTCCAGGAATATATGCACATGCATTTTATTTTAAAAATGTATATTCACTAATAAAAATAAAGATTCACTAATAAAACCACCCACCACTAATGCAGATTCCATTTTGTATAGAATTTTTATAAAATAATTGTATTAATGACTAAATATTAAAATTTATTCACTTTTAAGCAGCAAAATTGCATTTTGTTAACTCTTTGATATCCTGAAGTGATTTTATTCTGGTTTAGAAAATAACTTCCCTTTTCCTCAAAATTAACAGACTTACTTTACACTTTGGACGTTTTCATTTGCTCATATTTCCAGCCAAATTTCAATATTAGGTACTATTAAGTTTTACTTGTCTTTCCCTTGATGTCTATATACCAGATGTGTGATACCAAATGCCACTGGTTCTGCTGTGCAACTTGGGTTAAATTCCTTTTTTGAAGGTGTTGCACAATGTGTTCCTTTTGACTTACTTGTCTTTCTCTCTCTTTTCACGGATTTCGCCAGAGTTTCTTTGAAACTCCATTACAAGTCACAGTATTTATCTGAAACATTGCTTCTTTATGATCAATTTTAGAACAATCCTGAAATCTCTCACATGCACTGGAAACTCAGTGCCAGTATACATAATCAGGGATGCCTATGGACAAGAGGAACTCATCTGTTTGTACAAGTTAAATGCCAGCATTTTAGGTTCATTCATGGACACATATAAGGAGAACGTGAAAAAAAAACAGGACAGAGAAAAATGTAACAGAAGAACCTAAAAATTTGGAATATAATTATTGCTTTGAATAACTTAATTCCACTTATTTTCTTTCTTTTCTTTTCTTTTTTTGAGACGGAGGAGTCTCGCTCTGTCTCCCAGGCTGGAGTGCAGTAGTGCGATCTCTGCTCACTGCAAGCTCCGCCTCCTGGGTTCACACCATTCTCCTGCCTCAGCCTCCCAAGTAGCTGGGACTACAGGCGCTCGCCACCTCACCCGGCTAATTTTTTGTATTTTTAGTAAAGACGGGGTTTCACCGTGTTAGCCAGGATGGTCTCGATCTCCTGACCTCGTGATCCGCCCGCCTCGGCCTCCCAGAGTGCTGGGATTACAGGCGTGAGCCACTGCGCCTGGCCTATTTTCTTTCTTTTATAACTCATTGGTTTCTATTTGTCTTCCAGTCTTCAGCTTGGAAGCCACTTCCCCCATATAAGCTTCTTGACCCATCAGGAATGAATTGGGTGCCCCACCAGCTACCCAAACAGTACCAGGTCACAGCCCCTGTTCAGCACTTAGCACCCTCCTCATCAGGGCCTATATGCTTGTCTGTCTTCCCATACAATGTTACCACCTTGACTCAGGGACAGTGCTGTGTTCATTTTTGTATCCTCAGCACTTATTACAGAGAAAGTACTCAGTACAAGGCAATGCTTTGGGTATTTTGACGTGACTGCAATTTTGTCGAAAATGTAACCTCGCTATGGTATAGAGTGGAGGCCTGCTAAATCAGCCTTGAAGACTACGGATTTGGAAGATCACAGATCATAAACCCTTAGGTTTATGGCTAAGAGTATTTAGTGATCTCTCTCATTCCTTTTTGCTTTCTATAGGAGGTAAGAGGAAAGCTCCGATTTTTTTGGGTCAACATTTGCAAGGCTGGAACAATGAAGTTTTATCACTCTTGTTATTGTTGTAGTTTTAATTTTAAATGGTAGAGAATTCCAATGAGTTATCCTGTAACTTAAAAAAAAATTCTTCTCAAATGTTCCTCTTCCAGCAAAACACAAGAATAGAATCAGACTTATTTTCCCATTTGTTGATCTGCAGTTATGAACTGCTTTCATTGACAGGAAGGAGGACATTTGAGCTAAGGTGAAGATTTTCACCTGGCCTCTTCCCAAAAGTTAACATTTAACTTGTGCAAAGTTCAGATTATGGGTTGGGGGCTGGGGAAGATGCCTGGTGGTGACTGCAGTGGGAAAACATGCACTCGTTTGTGTCTGCTTTTGCAAAACTAAAACAAAACAAAAAGAATAGCTTGAATCAATGTTAATGTTAAATGCATATAAATGAACTCATGCATTTTTCCTGTGACATGAACAATGCATGGATGATAGCTAAGCTCTTTCCTTTTGAGTATTTCTCCACTTAAGAGCCTTCATAATGACTTGAATTGGCAACTTTCATGTCCTTCAAAGACCATTCATGTGTCTCACAAATTTCCATTTTCGTTATTTTACTTGTTGAACAAATATTTAGTGAATGAATATTTGAATATTTATTTGTTGAACAAATATTTACCATAGCACCCTTGGTAAAACACAGGTTCCGTCATCACATGGCCTTACCTTATGCTAGTTATTGCAATCATTCCTCAGTTGTTACAAAGATTTTTAAGCAAGCTACTGGCGTGATAGGAAGGTTCTGGGTTCAGTTAGGTATATGGAAAATGAGGCTGGAGTTGTAAATTGAAAAGGATCAAACTCTGAGCTTTAAATTGGAAACAATTTGGCTCTTCTTACATCTGGAAGTCAAAAGGAAAGGCCATGTCAAGAGTTCTTTATAAGATCCTGTGGGGAAAAAAAATAAATACATCTAGAGGGTTTACCTTGTTTGGAGGTGAGCAGATTCATTTTTCCTCTTTAGTTAATAAAATTAAGTATATTTCTTTGTTTCATGATCAGGTATATTTTGCATGTATTTTCTGAACAATGACTGTCAGTAATAAATATCAAATGGATTGGGATCACCTCTTTCTTTGCTCAGGTTTATTTTTATCAGCTCTGCTGTTACAAGCTACACCTGAAAAAATGATGGGAGCTGAAATATAGGGCCATGAAATGCAACAATAGCACTTTTCCAAGGGCAACATGTAGGCTTTACTTAGCATTCAGCATTTGAAAACATGCTCATTATTTCAGTGAGATTAAAAACGTATAGGAATCCAAAAATATAAATTAGGAAGAGCTCAGAGCAAAGCATTTATAAATATGAGTGGTGAGAATGAAGATGACTTTGAGACACCTGATCTAGTTGGTCTCTCTCTCTCCAAAGTATTCATTTTTTTTTTTTAAAAAAGGCCGACTTTGTAGAGTGAATTATTTTACTCTCTGCATCATACCCTCAGCTGAACCACACTAAGCACTGGAGATACTCAACATCTGAATAATGCAGTCTTTTATTATTTGTGGTTTCCTTGATAAGGGGTAAAAATTACATTTCAGATTCTGCTCTGTCTCTTACATCTTTGTTATAAATTGTCTCCAGATTAGTGTCATTAATCATATTTTGTAGACAAAGAAATGAGATACACAGTAAGAAGTAATCTTTTAAGATTTTAAAAGTTTGAGAGATAAAATTAAGATTTTACTTTACCAAATTCTAATTCATACCAATCTTTCAAGAAAACAAATTCAGTAATTTACAAACAATTTGAGGAAAAACAATGGTAAAAATAGAAAAATGGCCTCCTCAGGTAGATTTTATTTATTCATAATGAGATTGCTAAAATAATTTATTATAATTACTTACTGCTATCTAAGTTAATGCTAATATTAAAAAAGTGTTTTTATTTTAAGGAGCAAATTATATACAGCTGACTTGAAGGCATACTCAAAAAATTTGGTTGCAGTGAAATAGTAGTTCCATATTTGTATTTTATATTCATTTACTATAAAACATCCTCTACTATGGAGACTGTATCTAAAGTCAGATTCGATGCTTCAAATACTGAAGACATAAGCAAAATGCTCTCTTGCCTACAAGAAGTTGGCTTTTCTGTCTTCCTTAAGGATTATCTAGTGGAGGTGGGAATAAGTTTTGGACTCTAATTCTCCACTAACCTGAAATTACATGTGATGTGAATGGGCCTATTGATCTGAATTAATGACCTTTATGCTATACTACTCAGAAATTATAGCTTTAAAAAATGACATAAGTAGGTTTGCAAGATGGAAAGAAAATTACTCAGGGCCAAGAAATGAAGAAAGAATGATAACCAGAGGAGCAAGTCTATGAACTGACACTGAGTGATGTGAGATTTATGCATATTTGGGGGCTGACTTTATACTGCCTGCAGGCTTGGGAATTAAAAGGTAGAAACAAAACATTAAAAACTGGTCTCAGGTGGTACACTAAAGAAGGGTACACTAAACCTAAAGCTAGCAGAAGATAAAAAGTAGAGTGAAAATTAATGAGACAGAAACAGAAAAACAAAAAAGAGAAGCAATGAACTGAAAGCTCTTTGAAAGGTCAACAAAATTTAGCTAAATGGACCAAAAATAAATAAATAAATAAACAAACACTAAAACATATAAAATGAGGTTTCAAAAACGGGACATTACTACTGACCTTACAGAAATAAAAGTTATAAAGGAATACTGTAAACAACTGTATGCCAACACATTAATTTAGATGAAACAGACAAATTTCTAGAAAAACATAAACTACTACAGTTGATGCAAGGAGAAATAGAAAATCTGACTATCCGTGTGACAGGTAAAGAGAATGAATTAGTAATACTAGTGAATTCTACCAAACATAAAAAATAATTAATACCAATGATGCACAAATGCTTCCACAAATAAAAAATAAGGAAACACTTCCCATCTCACTCTATAAGACCAATATTATCCTGGTACAAAAACCAAAGACATCACAACAAAGGCAAACTAGCTACCAACATCTCTTATGAATATAGGTGCAAAACTCCTCAACAGAATACTAGCAAACTAATTCCAGCAACATATAACAAGGATTATACACCATGACAAATTGCAAAATATCTTGGGAATGCAAGATTGGCTTAACTTCAGAAAATCAATTAATAAAATAACTTATATCTAACACTACATCACAAGGAACTAGAAAAAATTAAGAAACTAAGCCCAAAGTTAGCAGAGAAAGGAAATAATAACGATTCCAGCAGAAAGAGAGAAAATAGCAAATAGAGGAAAATAAAAAAAAAGAAACTGAGTTGATTTTCTTGAAAAGATCAACAAAACTAACAAAAATCTAGCTAGATTAAGAAAAAAAGAGACAACTCAAATAAAATCAGAAAAGAAAGAGGAAAAATTACAACTCATGTTGTATATACATCAATTTATATTGATATATTTATAGATATAAATACTGATATGTATATATCAGTATATTATAGCATGCTATATATATATATTTATGGTTTCACATATGCTATGACAAAAGCAAGTGTCCACAAAGCTGTTGTATTAGGCACAAAGCAGTTATAAAACTCCTCTCAGGTCCAGTGGCTAGTAAATATTGGAGCATGATTGAACCAGATAATTCAGCTCTAGAAATCCTGTTCTTAATAACCATGTCATATTGAACATAAGAAGCTACATTAACTTGACAAAGGATGGCCACTAGCAACCTCTAAAAACATCATAATTAATGGTGAAGTATTAGTGATAATCCCCTTAAAGCCAGGTAGATGACAAAGTGTTTGCTTTCACAATTTCTACTCAAATAATAGCAAAAAATAGGATAAGAAAATTGAAGGAAGTATACGGATTAAAAACAAAGTCATGAAACTAACCTCATATTTAAGTTATGCAACTATTTACATACAACTTTTCCATAGAAAATCTCAGAAAAACCGATAAAGCTAGTAAGACAAATCAGTGAAGTTAAGATACAAATTCGATGTACAAAACCAATAACATCCTAAGCTGTAATTATTCCAAAATAGAATTTTAAAATAAAATTTATAATAGATGCAAGAACTCTCATGTAAGTAAAAAATAAATCTCTTAAAAGATGAGTAAGATCATAATGTAGGAAACTATAAAATTTGAATTAAGAAACTCAAAGATCACAGTAAATTTAGATATTTACCGTATTTGTGTGTTTAGCCATTCAATATTACAATGCTAACAATCAACATTAGTACGAGCAAAATCTCAACAGCTTTTACATAGAACTAGACAAGCTGATTCTAAAATTATAAAAAAGAAAATAGAGCCAAGATATGCAAGAGAAGTTTGATAAAAAAGAGAAAGGCAGAAACTCAACCTAACAAAGCAAAAATAAACCATAATCACACAATATAATACTGATACAGGAATACTCATAAATACTGAAATAGACAAATGGAACAAACACTTAAAAATTTTAGAATAAAGGCATATCAATAGGGAAGATTTTTTAAGAAGCCACAGTAAACCACAAATAAAAGAGAAAAAGAGAAAATTTCTATTTAAAGAAACACTAGAAACACAAGGTATACACATTTGAAGAATATGAAAGGTATTAGCATCTAATATACATGTATAAGTCTACACATCAATGTTTCCACATTATATAACCAAGTAAGAAAAATGGGAAAAAGATATATGAGTAAGAAGTAAAAGAAAAATCTAAATAGCTAAATTCTGTATTTTAAAAATGCTTTACCTCACTAGCAATTAGAGAGATCAAAACAATACCAAAAATGAGGTATCACTTCAAATCCTCAGACTGGCAAAAATTGTTAAATTATTTTTAAAACTTTGGTTTTATGTTTATTTGTAAAGTATTTTTGCAGAGTAAGAACACTAAACTTTTAACCAGTTATGTTGTAAATATTTTCTTCATTTTAATATTTTGACCATATACCTTTTTCCATGAGAAATTTTTAATTTTCATGAAGTCAAAATTTTCTAATGCTTTTCTTTTTTCCCTTTTTTAAAACCAAAGTTTTTATTACATAACATTTAATTGAACCATATTTAAAAGGTGATAAAACTGCTTTTTATTACTCAAAAAAAGAAGAAAGGTAACTAGTTTTAGAAAAGTTGTCGACTTCGCCATTTGATGGCAAACAGCCTTTAGAAAGCTTCAGTTGAAGGTGTTGAATTCTCTTGCCCCATTTTCATTCCTCTCCATGAGTACCGTGGAGTGCAGCTGCTTCTTATCAGCCATCTTGCCTCAATAGAAAAAACCTCATGCTTTTCTAATACAGTTTCATTCTTCTGTTTTGTATTTAAGGTTTACTGAGGTATAACTGGCAAATAAAATTGTATATATTCAAGGTGTATAATGTGATGATGTAAGTAATGCCTTTTGAAATGATTACCAAAATCAGGTTAATTAATACATCCATCACTTCAGTTACCAATATTGTGAGTGTGTGTGTGTGCGTGTGTGTACCTGTGTGTGGTCAGGACACTTAAGATATTCTCTTGCTGGGCATGGTGGCTCATGCTTGTAATTGCAGCTACTTGGGAGGGTGAGCATGAGGATGGCTTGAGGCCAGGAGTTTGAGACCAGCCTAGGCAACATAACAATACCACACCTCTAAAAAACTTTTAAAAAGAGATAAACTCTCGGAAGAAAATTTTAAGTATACATTTTCTTGTCAGATTGCACTGATCAGAATGCGAAGTGTAATGCTGAATAGAAATATTAATAGCGAACACTTTTGTTTTTTAGAACTAATGACAAACAGAATATTTTCAATAGTTTACAATGCAATGTAATGTTTCTTGTAGTTTTTTCTTAGGCATTGTTCATCAGATTTGAATATTTCCTTTATTTCTAGTGTGTTGAGAGTTTTTAAAAATTGGTTTAGTTTTGCTGTTACCATGAATAGATGGTGAAATTTGTCATATGCTTTTACCACTTTTAGAAGTGTGCTTTGTAATCTCCAAGTATTTGAGGATGTTCCAACTATTCTTCTTTAACTGGTTTCAAATTTAGTTCCATTGTGGTGTGAGAAAGACACCGTAATTTCCATTGTTTTAAACTCGTTAAGGTTTGCTTTATGATCCAGAATGTGGTTTTTCTTGGTAAATGTTCATCGTGAGCTTGAAAAGAATATTTATTCTGCTGTTGTCAGATGAAGTAGTTTGTGGGTGTCCGTTATATACAGTTGATTGATTGTATTGTTGAGTTTAATGATGTGCTTACTGATTTTCTGCCTGCTGAAACTATTTCTGATAGTGGGGTGTTGAAATTTCCAACTATAATAGTGAATTCATCTACTTCTTGCACTTATATCAGTTTTTACCTGTGTATTTTCAAGCTCTGTTGTTAGGTGCATACATATTAAAATTGTTATGTATTTGTGGATAATTGACCCTTTTATCATTACATAATGCCCTTCTTTATTCCTGCTAACTTTCCTTGCTTTGAGTTCTATTCTGTCTGCAAGTAATATAGTTATTCCTGCTTTTTTTAAATAAAAATTTGATGTTACCATCGTACTCAGACAAAGAAAGACATACCATGCTGATATATATTTTCTCTGGCTTCTTTCAGAATTTTAAATTTATCTTTGATTTTCTGTAGCTTGAAAATGATATGCATAGGTGTAAGTTTTTGGCATTTATCTCTCTTGGTGTTCCCTAAGCTGTGTAAATCTGTGGTTTAATGTGTGACATTAATTTGAGGAAATAGTCATTATTGTTCCAAATATTTCCTTTGTTTCTTTCTTCCTTTCCTTTCAATATTCTCATTACACATAGGATGTGATACCATTTGGAGTTGTCCCACACTTCTTGGATATTCTGTTCTGGGTTTTTTCCCAGCTTTTTTTTCTCTTTACTTTTCTATTTTGAAGATTACTATTTAGATATCCTTTTGTTTTGTTTTGTTTTGTTTAGTCTTTTTTTATTATTATACTTTAAGTTTTAGGGTACATGTGCACAACGTGCAGGTTTGTTACATATGTATACGTGCCATGTTGGTGTGCTGCACCCATTAACTCGTCATTTAGCATTAGGTATATCTCCTAATGCTATCCCTCCCCCCTCCCCCCATGCCACAACAGTCCCGGGTGTGTGATTCTCCCCTTCCTGTGTCCATGTGTTCTCATTGTACCTCAGCTTTGTCTAGTCTAGTAATAAGCCTATCAAAGTCAATTTTCATGCCTCTTCCAGTGTTTTTGATCTGTAGCATTTCTTTTTGTTCTTTCTTAGAATTTCCATCTCTCTGCTTGCATTGACCACTTGTTCTTGCATAGTATCTACTTTATCCATTAAAGGCCTTAGCATATTAATTAACCACAGTTGTTTTAAATTCCTGCTGTTATAATTAATTCCAACATCCCTGTCATATCCAAGTCTGGTTTGAATGCTTTCTCTGTTCTTTCAACTTGTTTTTTTTTCTCCTCTTAGTATGTCTTGTGATTTTTTTCTTAAGAGCTGGACATTATGTGCTAGGTAAAAGGAACTGCTGAAAATAGGCCTTTATTTTTTAATCCAAGAATCACAAGGACAAGCATGAAAATAGGCCTTTAGTAAGTGGTGGTAAGGTGAAGAGGGTAGAGAAGCTCTCTATAGTCCTATAATTAGTTCTCAGTCTTTTAGTGAGCTTGTGCCTCTGGACTGTGAACTTCACACATGCTTCTCAGGTTTTTTTTTCTCTCCTTAAGTGGAACAGGATGGCTAAAGTGGCCTGGAATTAGTTATTTCCCTTCCTCCACACGGAAGGCAAGAACCAGCTGGAGTCAGGTATTTCTCTTCCCCAAGGTCAGTTAGGCTCTGATGAAACCCTAGCAGGCTAAACAGCTTCTCCTGAAAGCATATTTTATCAAAATGAACAGAATGCTCTGGTGTATTTCAAAATGGTTCCTTTCTCCCTTCTCCTGCAGGAAGCACAAGGGGATTTTTCTAGCATATTCACCTACGAACCTGGTAGAACTCGAGGAGATAAAACACAAAATTGTGCACCTCTTCCACAATGACTTGGTTACCCTCAAGTTTTTCTCTCTGAGACTTGTCTACACAATGCCTCCAACAGTTTGTTAATTATAGTTCAGCACTGGTAGCCGCAGAGGTTTCAGCTCCTGAATTTCTGTTCCAGTAAGTTGTGATTCTCTGCATCTGCCTATCAATTGCTTCAATTTTGGAGGGACCAGTTTGCCCTAAGACTTCATTTTTCTTTTTTTTAAAATTTTATTATTATTATACTTTAAGTTTTAGGGTACATGTGCACAACATGCAGGTTTGTTACATATGTATACATGTGCCATGTTGGTGTGCTGCACCCATTAACTCGTCATTTAACATTAGGTATATCTCCTAATGCTATCCCTCCCCGCTCCCCCGACCCCACAACAGTCCCTGGTGTGTGATGTTCCCCTTCCTGTGTCCATGTGTTCTCATTGTTCAATTCCCACCTATGAGTGAGAACATGTGGTGTTTGGTTTTTTGTCCTTGTGATAGTTTGCTGAGAATGATGGTTTCCAGTTTCATCCATGTCCCTACAAAGGACATGAACTCATCCTTTTTTATAGCTGCATAGTATTCCATGGTGTATATGTGCCACATTTTCTTAATCCAGTCTATCGTTGTTGGACATTTAGGTTGGTTCCAAGTCTTTGCTATTGTGAATAGTGCCGCTATTTTCTTACGGATCTAAGAGTTGTTAGTTTTTCAGTTGGTTCAGCTTTTTACTTGTTAGGATGGTGTGGCCACTTTCAAGCTTCTGACACTCTAGAGCAAAAACCAGAAGTCAATATGTCTTAGAGAAAGCCTTCATGGCATACCCCACAGGGTCACAAGGAAGATACCAGGGTGGTCATTGATACACAATTCAGATACCATTCAACCATTTCAAGTGTACAATTCAATGGATTTTAGTACAATATATTCATGTATTTGTGCAACAGTTACACAACCAATTTTAGTAGATTTCACCACTCTTCAGCAGTCACCTATAAATTTACCCTGACAGCCCTAGACAGACACTAAGCTTCTTTCTGTCTATTTAGATATGCCTGTTTTGCACATTTCATATGAATGGAATAATGCAAGGTTTTTAGAAACTGGCTTATTTCACTCACAGTGTTTTCAAGGATTATCTCTGTTGTAGCATATATTTGTACTTCATTACTGTTTATTACTGGGTGCTATTTTATTTTATGGATTTCCCCCCCCCCATTTTTTTTGAGAGGGAGTCTCGCTTTGTCTCCCAGGCAGGAGTGCAGTGGCGGGATCTCAGCTCACTGCAAGCTCTGCCTCCCAGGTTCATGCCATTCTCCTGCCTCAGCCTCCCAAGTAGCTGGGACTACAGGCGCCCGCCACCACACCCGGCTAATTTTTTGTATTTTTAGTAGAGACGGTGTCTCACTGTGTTAGCCAGGATGGTCTCGATCTCCCGACTTCGTGATCGGCCCGCCTCGGCCTCCCAAAGTGCTGGCATTACAGGCGTGAGCCACCACTCCCAGCCCCATTTTATTTATCTATTCCTCAGTTGATGGGCATTTAGGTGGTTTTCACCTTTTGGCTATTATGAATAACACTTCTATGATCCTTCCTGTACACATTTTGTGTGGTCATGCTTTCATTGCTTTCAGATAAATATGTAGGAGTGGAATTGCTGGGCCATTTGATACATTATTCAGAGAGGAAGTGTGAGACTGGTTTTCAAAGTGCCTATATCATTTTACGTTCTCACTAGCAGGGTAGAAGAATGCCAGTTTCTCCACATTCTTGCCAACACTTGTTGTTATACACCCTTTATAGCATTCTAGAGGATTTGAGGTGATATCTTACTGTGGCTTTGATGTGCATTTCCATGATAATTAATGATGTTGAGAATCTTTTCATATCCTTAGTGGCTATTTGTATATATTCTTTGGAGAAATGTCTATTCAGAACCTTTGCCCATTTTTAAATTGTGTTTCTCTTCATTATAGAATTGTAAGTTTCTTTACTTTTCTAGATAAAATTTTCATTCAGATACATGATTTGCAAATATATTCTCTGATTCTGTTGCTTATATTTTCATTTTTATGATGTCGTTTTACTTTAAAATGTGTAAGTTTTAAACGTTGATGATAGTCAATAAATATTATTTGGGTTGCTTGGGTTTTTATCATATTTTTTAAAACATTTGCATAATATAAAGTCATATTTACCCCATGTTTTTTCAAAGAATTTTATAGTTTTAAATCTACATTTAAGTATTTGATCCATTTTGAATTAATTTTTGTATTATGGTGTGAGGCAGAGGGTCTGATTTCATTTTCTTGCATGTGGATATCCAGTAGTCTCAGAATCATTTGTTGAAAAGACTATTCTTTCTTCATTGAATTGTGTTGGCACACTTCTCAAGGATCAATTTACCATTAATACAATTTTTAAATGTATTTTCCATTCTATTCTATTGATCTCTATGTCTATACTTATGCCAATACCGCCATGTTCTGATTGCTTTCACTTTGTAGTAAGTTTTGAAATTGGGAATTGTGAGTCTTTCAAATTTTTTCTTCTTTTCCAATTTTTTTTGGCTTTTTTTCCCTTGAGTTTCCACATAAATTTTAGGTTCAGCTTGTTAATTTCTGGAAATAAGCCAGCTGGGACTTTGATAAGAATTGTGTTAAATTTATAAATCAATTTTAAGAGTATCACTATCCTAAAAATACTGTCTTAAGATCCATGAACACAGATGTCTTTCCATTTATTTAGATCTTTAATTTTTCCAGCAGTGTTTTCTAGTTTTCACAGTCTATATTTTATACTTCTTTAAAATGTGTTCCTTATTACTTGTGATGCTATTGAATTGACAATAAAATTGCTTTGATGATTTCATTTTCAGGTTGTTCAGGCAAGTTGTAAATACTATTTTTTTATTTCAACTTTTATTTTAGAAACAGGGGTACATGTACGGGTTTGTTACATGGGTATTTTGCATGATGCTGAGGTTTGAGGTATGGATCCTGCCACCTTGGTAATAAGCATAACACCCAATGGTTAGTTTTTTTCACTCGTGACACCCCTCCCCAGATGTATTAGTCTGCTCTCATGCTGCTAATAAGAACATACCCAAGACTGGTTAATTTATAAAGGAAAGAGGTTTAATTGACTCACAGTTCCACATGGCTGAGGACGCCTCACAATCATGGCAGAAGGCAAAGGAGGAGCAAAGTCACATCTTACGTGGCGGAAGGCAAGAGGGCATGTGCAGAGGAACCCCTCTTTATAAAATCATCAGATCTCGTGAGACTTATTCACTATCAGGTAAATAGCATGGGAAGGACCCACCCCCATGATTCAATTATCTCCCACTGGGTCCCTTCCATGACATGTGGGAATTATGGGAGCTACAATTACGGGAGCTATGATTATGGGAGCTACAATGGAAGTTGAGATTTGGGTGGGGACACAGCCAAACTATGTCACTGCACCAGTAGTCTGCAGTGTCTATTGTTCCCATGTTTATGTCCCTGTGTACCCAATGTTTAGCTCCCACTTATAAGTGAGGACATGTGTTATTTGGTTTTCTGTTCCTACAATAATTTGCTTAGGATTATGGCCTCCAGCTGCATCCATGTTTCTGCAAAGACATGATGTTGTTCTTTTTATAGCTCTGTAGTATTCCATGGTGGCTATATACCACATTTTCTTGAACTAATCTACCACTGATGGGCACCTAGGTTGATTCTGTGTCTTTGCTATTATGAATAGTGGAGTGTTGAACATACAAGTGCATGTGTCTTTTTGGTTGAATGATTTATTTTCCTTTGGGTATATACCGAATAATGGGATTGCTGGGTCGAATAGTTGCTCTTTTTTAAGTTTTTTCAGAAATCTCCAAACTGATTTCCATAGTGGTTGAACTAATTTACATTTCCATGAACAGCATATAAGCATTCCCTTTTTTCTGCAGCCTTGACAGCATCTGTTGTTTTTTGACCTTTTACTAATAGTCAGTGAATGCTAATTTTATATATCAATGCCAATGAACCATAGGATGCCTAGCTATTTGGTTAAATATTACTTGGGGTATATCTGTGAGAGTGTTTCTGGATGAGATTGATATTTGAATTGGTACACTGAGTAAAGAAGATTGCCCTACCCAATTGGGTGGTCCTCATCAAATCCACTGGAGGCCTGAATAGAATTTAAAAAGACTGAGTAAGGGAGAATTCACTCTCTTTCTCTAACTGGCTTTGAACTGAAACATTGGTCTCCTTCATGCCTTCAGACCCAGTTCAACTCTGGTCTTTGGACTAAGACTGGGACTATACTACTGGCTCTTCTGGGTCTCTAAGTTCTTGACTACAGATCTTCAGACTTTGCTGCTTCCACAATTCCATATTTTATATCTATCTCATGTATATGTAATATATCTCATATGGTTCTGTTTCTCTAGGAATCCAATTATTTTAATGCCAATAATTTTTCTAGAAGATAATTTTAAGGATAAGTTTTTAAAATTGGTTCTGGGGTGTCTGGAATTGATTATCTAATCTGATTAGATATATAAATGTTAATAACTTTATTTCTAATCATTATGAAGGCACTGACAGTCCATGGAATGACCAGGCAATAGAGATAGACAAAATATCTCCATTAGATATCCTAATCAACCACTTATAAAAAGCACAGACGTGGGTGACTGTCTATATAATAGTTCCAAATATTTTTGGAAAACTAATTAATATAATAAGGTTGGTTGGTTGTTCCTAATGTCACTGGATAAAGTGGGGAAAGAAAAGAATGAGCTCAGTGATTTGTATTCCAAGCTCAAGTGCTACATAAATGAATTGAAGGTTTGTATGTATGCCCTGAATGAGACGTTTATCTCTGGCAGCTACAACACTGAGACTGGTGAAAATCAAATTCAGAATCTCCTTCTGCACCTGTTTGAAAACAATGCAAGTTGAACTTTCAGCCAAAAAATATCTACTTTTATAGTGAGAGTACTGATTGGGAAAGAATGAGATCCTATAAGTTGGAAGGGGGAAATGTGGGAAGACTCTGATGAAGCAGGGAATACTGAGTCTCTAAATCTGATGAATCTTCTTTGCCAGTGGAAGTGGCCTCTCCTTCCCAGTAGAAGTAGCCTCTCCACTCTTAGTAGTATTGGCTTACCCACCCTCAGTGAAAGCAGCCTTTCCATTTCTTTCTGAGGAAATTAATCCTGCAGTGCCCAAGGAAACTCTAATGCTTCCTCTGCATCTATCGAGATGATCATGTGGGTTTTTTTTTGTCTTTTATGATATTGACATGTTGTTAAGAATCAGGTTTTTATATAGCCATGATAAAGAATAAGATAATGTCCTTTGCAGGGACATGGATGGAGCTGGAGGCCATTATCCTTAGCAAACTAATGTGGGAACTGAAAACCAAATACTACATGTTCTCACTTATAAGTGGGAGCTAAATGGTGAGAATACATGGACACATAGAGGGGAACAACACACACTGGGGCCTTTTGGAGGGCGGAGGAGGGAGAAGATCAGGAAAAATAACTAATGGGCTCTAGGTTTAATACCTGAATAATGAAATAATCTGTACAAAAACTCCCATGACAACAATTTACCTATGTAACAAACCTGCACATTGTATCTCTGAACTTACAGTAAACATTAAAAAAAGAACCTGGTTTTGATTTCATTTTCCGTATTTTTAGTTTTCTATTTCATTGACTTTTGCTCTGTTATTTATTATTTCTTTCTTACAATCTACTTTGCATTTATTTGACCTTTTCGTTTTCTTAAGGCTCACCTTAAGATTTGAGACTTTTTGTTTCTTTACAATATAGTTGTTTAATCCTCTAAATTAGCTCATAGCACTTCTTTGTGACATCTACAAGTTTTGATATGTCATGTGTCTATTTTTATTCATTTCAAAATACTTTCTAATTTCCCTTCAATATTTTATTTGATCTGTGGGTTTTTATTTAGTTTCCAAATACGTGCAGATTTTTTATATCTTCCTGTTGATTTTCATCTTAATTCAAATATGATTAGAGAATATACTTTATATGACTAGGAGCCTTTTTATATTTACTTACACTTGTTTTCTGCCTCAGAATGTGATTTATCTTTATACACTTTCCAGGTTCACATGAAAAGTCTGAGAATTCTTCCATTTTTGTGTGAGAGTTCTACATGTCAGTTAGGTCGATACACTGATAATGTTGTCCAGATTTTTATATCCTTACTAATTTTCTATTTATCAGTTATTGAAAAAAGGGTATGAAAATCTCAATATAATTGCAGATTTATCTATTTCTCCTTTCATTTCTATTAGGTTTCTGCTTCAAGTATTTTGAAACACTGTTGTAACAGATATAAATATTTACATTTATTTTACCTCAACAATTATCTTAACTGCTTAATAAAAATAGTTTTTTAAATAACTGGAAATGTCCTTTGCTCTAAAGTTCACTTCATACAATAGTAATATAACCATACCAGCTTTATTTTGGCTAGTGTTAACATGGTACATCACTTTCTATGCTTTTAGTTTTAATCTATTTATGTCTTTGTATGTAAAGTATATTTTACAGGCAGCATGTAGTTGGTCCTCTACAACAAGCAAGAATATATTAAACAGGTTTTGGTATTGACCAAGACCTACAAAAACTTTCATAAGCCTATGATAATCTTCCTTTTTTCTTGGTAATTTAAAACAGTTAAGTGGTATCAGAATGATGCGATCCTGGAAGTTAGCTAGTGGTTTGCCTATTCTCTACCACTCCCAACCCAGGAAAACAGTTGAATTTATTTACTCTAGTGTTTTGGGTTTTTTGTTTGTTTGCGTGTTTGTGCTTATTTTTGTAATGTCTTTTTTGAGGTATAATTGACATACAAAGAACTGCCATGTGTTTTATGTGTACAATTTGATGAGTTTGGACACGTGCAAACATCCATAATACCAGCACCACAACAGAGGTAATAGACAAATACAACTCTTCCCAAAGTTTCCTTGTATTCCCCCTTTTTGTGTGTGTATAGCAAGAACACAACATGAGATATATCTTATTAACAAATTTTGAAGTGCTGTTGTTTGCTCTTAAATTATTTTTCTTTATTATATTTTCTGTAAATTTACTTGGTCCTTTTCTAGCATCTTGTGTTAGATATTTAATTATTTTTATTCTTTAGTTTTTAGTAACTATTAAAAGGCTATTAAATTTTCTCAAAGCACTTCTTTAGACGTTATTCCATTTGCCTTGAATTATGTTGCTTGCAATTGCATTTTTGTTTCCTCTTTTAATCCAAAGCTATTTAAAATTTAGAAAATATTCAGCATTCCAGGATGGGGTTTTCTTACATTTTTGTGATTGGTTTCTATCTTTTATTCTCTTGTTTTTTTGCTGCAAAAAACTTTATTTCCATTTGGTCCAAGGCTTGGGAGAGGGCTCCAAGATTGTTAAAAGGCTGGCTAGTGGCTGAATGAAGAAGCTCAGGCAGAAAGAAGCTCAGCCCTGATTCTTTGAGAAGGGCCCTTCGGAAGTCACTGGGCTCAGGAGGCTCCCAGTTGTGCTTTGAGAGTGAGACTTTTGAAGACATACTTGCCCAGTCTGGCCTCGGGGCCAGAGAGCCTGCAGAGGTTAGTCAGGTCCACCTATCTCCTTGATGAATCTTACTTCCTCACTTCCTCTGCCCTCACAGTCTGTGCGGGCAGAACCCAGGGCATGAAAATCAAAAAGGGCCTGGTTCAGTTCTTCTCTAGAACCATGGTGATTTTCATGGGGTCCAGCAATTTACCCTACTCATCTTAAGACAGCTTCTGCCCTTCCTGGAATGCAGTGTGGCTGCCGCCCTGGTTTTGCATCTTCAAGATAGAAGCCCAGAGAGAGGTAGGTGTAAGGAAGCCCACAGATGCAAATTGACCAGGCAGGTGACAGCTACTTCCACCTCAGTGGAATAACTGAGAAATGTGGAAGTTCACAGTTGGTCAGCAAGAAGGAGCTAACATCAAAAACGATGTTGGGTGGTCGCAGACCAGGAGACGGCCAAAAAGATGGTCCCGGAGGTTGCAAGTTAAGAAGAGATTGGAGGGTGGTTGAGGGCTGGAAGAGAGAGAGAATCTATTCCTTCCAAACACTGTTGAAGCAAGAGACAGATTCACAGGACTGCTGAATGCACTGCCAATTTCTATATTAAAAAGAATGTGATCAATTATATTTCTTTTTTGAATTTGCTTACTTTGTCATCCAATATATAAATATGTTTAATGCATGTTTAGATAACACTTTAATGAAAGCTTTGGGAGGGTCCTCTCTATATGAAGTTCTATATAATATGTTAAAGGCTTTTTGTTTGTTTGTTTGTTTTTTGTTTTTTGAGACGGAGTCTCGCTCTGTTGCCCAGGCTGGAGTGCAGTGGCCCAATCTCGGCTCACTGCAAGCTCCGTCTCCAGGGTTCACGCCATTCTCCTGCCTCAGCCTCCCGAGTAGCTGGGACTACAGGTTCCCGCCACCACACCCAGCTAATTTTTTGTATTTTTAGTAGAGATGGGGTTTCACTGTGTTAGCCAGGATGGTCTCGATCTCCTGACCTTGCGATCTGCCCAGCTTGGCCTCCCAAAATGCTGGGATTACAGGCATGAGCCACCGCGCCCGGCCTATAATATGTTAAAAGTTTTTATGTAATTTCCAGGTAGTTGGGAATTTTACTTATGTATTTGTTATTGATTTCTAGCTTAATTCAACTGCAAATTAGGGAAAATATTCTGCGTCATGCCAATCATTGAAATGTATTGAGTCTTTCTTTATGGTCCAGTGTGTGATCTGTTCTGGAAAATATTCCATACACATTTGTAAAAAATGATTACTGAGTTATGTGCTCTATGTATGTCTATTAGGTGAAGATTAGTAATTGTGTTGTCCAGATCTTCTATATCCTTTCTGATTTTTTTCTTTTTATTATGTCAGCTATCAAGAAAAATGAATTAAAGTTTCCAAATACAGTAAGTCCTCACATAATGTCATGGATAGTTTCTTGAAAACTGTGACTTAAAGCAGAAAGACTTATAATGAAATTACTTTTATCAACTGGGAATCATTTTTTTCTCATTAAAATTATGACAAAATGACATTGAATGAAATATTTTTCGAGGACCTGTGCATGATTTGATTGGAAATTAGTCCATTTCTCTTTTTAGTTCTATCAGCTTTTGTTTTCCATGGTATCAAAGTAAGTTTTTATAGGAATGTTTGTCTTCAGTCCATTCATGACTTTTTTGTGCCCCCAAAATTAAATACTAGTTGCATCTTTTATGAACATATGATTTACTTTTAGCAATATCTACATTTGCATTTACATCACTTCCTGTCTCATTCCTCAGTTTGTTCTAAATCGCACTAAATTTCAAAAATATTATTTTTTCTCTGTGCCAGCTCTAACCTACTTTCATTGAAGACGGTGTTTTATTTCTAATTTTATTTTAAAGAGTTTCAGTTAGTTCAGTAGATGACTATGCTCCATTTCATTATTACTTGTAGTCTCAACAACATGGGCTTTAGAGTTACACAGATGTGGGTTTGAATTGTTATTCTTCCACTTAGTAGCTATGTGTATGAGTCACTTAATCACTTTGTGTCCTAGTTCCCTCTTTACAACACTATCTGGAATTTTTGTGAAGGATAAGGAAGATGATTTATTTAAAGACCTTAGCAATTCAATAAATAGTAGACAATTTTAAGGTTTACATACCTTTTTTTAATTTTTATTTTTATTGACACAGGATCTTACTCTGTCAACCAAGCTGGAGTGCAGTAACATGATCACAGCTCACTGCAGCCTTGACCTCCTGTACTCAAGTGATCCTCCCACATCAGCCTCCCCAGTAGCTGAGACTACAGGTGCAAACCACCATACCTGGCTAGTTTTTGTATTTGTTTGTAAAGACAGGAATTCACTATGTTGCCCATGCTGGTCTTGAACTCCTGGTCTCAAGTGATCTTCTGGCCTCAGGCTCCTAAACTGCTGGGAGTACAGGCATGAGCCTCCATGCCCAGCACATCTTTTCATTTCTAATGGCACCTATCAACTTACCTACATAGTGGGAGGAAGATCAGGGGACTGCAAAAGGTTATTAGAAGGTTGAAGGGGTAGCTAAAAGATTCAAAACCTGAACAACCTTAGCTTGGGAAGAGTAGGGATGATTGGAAACAGAAACTCTACCGTTACCAGAACTCTCATCATCCCTGTCTGTGTCAACTTCGTTCATTCACACCACCTCCCTCCATTTGGCAGAGGTCACAGCTGACAGTGGTTTTGGGATTGCAGACATTCAGCTTCATAACCAGTGAGGATGGAAGCTTCTCTAGACCAGCTGCAAAGGGGAGAGACTTGTTGCCCTGGCCTGGGTGTTTGTCCTTCCCTTGGACCAACTACTGTGGCCAGAAGAGAGGGATGGATACCAGATAGTCTAAAGTTATGTGTTTGATGCCTGTTTTCTTTTCTTTTTCTTTGTACTGGGATGGTTTCGATCCAAACTTGGAACAGAAGACTTGCTTTGCACCTAATTCTGAATGCTCTGAAGGTATTCAATAATCGCTTTAACCGCGTGCTTGGCTTCAATCAGGAATTCAACCCGAACTTACTAAGGACTAGGGTAAGTATTCTCCCTCATGACAGCCATGCCTCTTCCTCTTCAGAGCCCCCAGTTTTAATGCAACACAAGTATAGTAATCCCATGGGCTGCATTGGGAAATTTCCCCTAACGTTGACTTGTTTCTGCACCTTTTCTTCATCTTCTCACCTACACCAGAACTTCCACCTGAATTGGCATAGAAAAGACGACATGCTACTCTTCCCACTGATGACAAACAAACAAGGGTAGACAGGTGGCTCAGTGCTACATAACTCTTTGTGTAATAATGGGAGAACCACAAGTACTAAGAAAAGATAAAACATGCTGGGTACTTAATATGTGCTTGACATTTTCCATGACAATGTCTTCCAAATTTCACAAGAAACCTATGAGAAGACACATTTTACAGATAGGAGTCCAGCAGGGTTGAGTGGGATACACAAGATTGTCAAGTCCTTGTACTAGCAGTGAAAGAAAGAGCAGGCAGTTTGATACCTGTGCCTATGGTCTTTATCAGTGCCTTATACCCTGCCTCTCTGAGGTTAGCAAAGAAGAAGCTTTCACTATTTAAGAGAAATGGCATCATATAGGAGTTTAATATTTAAGTGTTTGTTGTTTTTTGTTTGGTTGGTTTTGTTTTTTTTTTTAAGATGGAGTCTCACTCTGTCACCCAGGCTGGAGTGAAATGGCGCGATCTCAGCTCACTGCAACCTCCGTCTCCCGGGTTCAAGAGATTCTCCTGCCTCAGCCTCCCAAGTTGTTGGGACAGGTGCCCCCCACCATGTCCGGCTAATTTTTATTGTATTTTTAGTAGTAATTTTATTGTATTTTTATGTTGGCCAGGCTGGTCTCAAGCTCCTGACTTCGTGATCCACCTGCCTCAGTCTCCCAAAGCTCTAGGACTACAGGTGTGAACCACCGCACCTGGCTGTGTTTTTTGTTTTAAGCAAATAACGTGTTATGCAAACACAGGTGTTTTTGGATGTGATTGTGTAATCTTTTTTAGTAATTTAAATTCTCTGTCAACCTCATCCCTTTCCTTTGGATAATTTAGTCACCCAGGGAGTGTTCCTTTTGAATTTCTTCTTAAAGGTAGAAGAACTGCTGAACAGTAAGAGGAGACTAGAACATTATTGGCTATTGTTAAAGTCCTAGCTCTCCAAAATACAAAATTGTCCTCCTTTGAGCTGTCTTTGCCATTGCTTTTGAAGTGAAGGTGTCACTGGGAGTTTGAGGCATTTACAACTGATATTTCATTCATTACTTTAGTGAAAAGGCAATAATGGAACATCATTTAGGTATTTCCATTTTAATAAATTTATACATTACATATGTGTGTATTTACATTCCTAAAAAACAGGAGAAATCATTAATGTACTTTGTTGGTATACACTGTATGATTCCTTGTGGAATTCCAGGAGCAGAGTGCTCTAGCAGCACATTTGAAAGCGTTTTATGAGTTTTTATTCACCTGCTCCAGGAAGAAACTAAAGTTTTCATTATTAGAGTTGCAATAGTTGCTTCTCAAAAGATAAGTATACTATTTTGCTGAGTTGGATCAACAGTGGAAGGTATATAACATCCATCTTGTAACCAACTTTAATTTCACCAACTTTAGTCAGACTCTTTAATTAATGGCTAGGGAATTGGCTTCATCTTTTAAAAGAATAAAATCTAATTGTGGTTCAAATTAAACAGTCTAATGAAAGTGACCACAAGGCAATTGATCAAAACTAATGGATAAGTAGTTTTGCTTTTGTTAAGTAAACCTCTTGTTTGTTTAACATAAATACCTTAAGGGGCTTAACTCAAGCTATTGATGTATTGGAACCTCTAGAGGAAGTATAGCCAATTATTGTTGAAACTACTTTTAAAAGAGGAATTGAGCTTAAGAAAATGCATATTTTCTCATTTTCCTAGTAAACAAATATTTATAATATTTCTAATACATGCTGAGCGATACATGCTTTACTCAGGATACTAAGAAGATCTACCCTCACCAATGTGGATGGTACCACATGGTTATGAGAGTAGAAATTATAGATTCATAGATAACAACAACATTGAGAAATGGAAGGTGACAACATCTTGTAATATGGGATATAATTCAAAGTTGGAGAGGTGGGAGGAAGAATGGTCTGGAAGCTGCATTGTAGAGCAAGGGATACTTAATTCCCCTCCACAACCAGTCATATCAGGGCTGTAGGAGAAAACCAGAGCCCCCACTTCAGAGCAGAGTCAGGCTTGCCTCAGAACAAGAGGGGAAAAGAACATGTAGAGACAAGGTGAAGCACTAAGGGGAGTTTGCTGATAATGAGCTATGAATTCAGAGGACACATTGGAAGGGTTGCAAGAGTTGGACAGAGGTGACAGAAAGGAATAGATGGTGGAGATGAGGGTGAGGCTGGGAGTGTTTGGGGGGTCAGAGGAAAAGGTTTTAGGGCTCTCTGTTCTCCCCAAATAACTAGGGTACAAAGGATTAAGGCGGCAGGGTCTTCGTGTACAGGTTCACTCCCCATTATCTATGACAGAGGCGGGTTTTGAGCTCAGCAGGCATGCTTGTACCGATCCAGTTGAAGGAGTAGGACTTCAGAGACTCTAGGGATTACACCAAGTGTGAGGTTCCTTCTTCACCTTTGATTGGTTTTGTCTCTAATCCAGTCAATAAAGTGAAACAAGAAGTCTTCCTCTTCTCATCTGACATTGAATTATTTCCATGTTTTTGTGATTTTATTAAATCTAGAACATCAGGTCAGCAGCACACATGATGCAAGATAGAAAAGTACACCAAGGCCAAGCGCAGTGGCTCACATGTGTAATCCCAGCACTGTGAGGGGCTGAGGTGGAAGGATCACTTGAGTGAGGTTAGGAGTTCAAGACCAGGCAGTGCCACATGGCAAAACCCCATTTCTACTAAAAATATGAAATTAGCTGGGCATGGTGGTGGGCACCTGTAATCCGAGCTACTTGGGAGGCTGAGGCAGGAGAATTGCTTGAACCCGGGAGAGGGAGGTTGCAGTGAGCCGAGATCACACCACTGCGCTCCAGCCTGGGCAACAGAGCAAGACTCCATCTCAAAAAAAAAAAAAAAAAAAAAGTCAGCTTGGCCTCTTTAAACTGACATTTTGTTTGTTTTAGAGGTGTTGAGCACTGCTTACATTTCTCTGCAGTGCTTCAGAGTGAATTTCAAAAAAGCATTTATGGCCAAAGGAGTAGTAAAATATCTGGTAAAACAACAGTGACAATGTATTTTTGACAGACAGTCTTCACAAATACCATCTTTCCTAATACTGTGGACTTCTGGGATTAATTGGGCTTTAGATTCTCCATCAAATGCACTTAGAGAACTTTCATCCCGTTCTTTGGTGGTGATTGTATTTAATTGATGGTCTTGCTTTAAAAATATATGTATGTGTGCATGCATGTGTATGCATGCATGTACATACACACACATACACACACATATCCGGTCTAAATCTTTCCAGTCATCCTACTCAAATAAAAATTCCCTGTGGTTCTCATGCTGGATCTCGTGTATTCTTTCTAGTTGCAACCCTATTCCTAGGTTTCAATTTTGCAAAGTATCATGCTAAATTTATATTAAGTTCTTTAAATTAGTTACTCTCATTAGATCTATTAGATCCTGTATCCTATGTAGCTTTAAGCTGATTTTAGAGTTTACTGAGCTGCCTACATTGTGTCACAGACCTGAGTTTGAAAAATTAATCATGTAGTCCATTAGGTATTAGTGAGTTTGTCACAGATTATGATATTTTTGCACGTATTTTTCTTGCCCAGTAAAATCTTAGCAAAAAGCATAAATTTAATGCACTTAAGCCACTTCCAAGTGACATTCAGAACTTGCTTTGCCAAGCAGCTTCCAATTCACCATATGCCACAGATATTTCTATGCATTAATCCCAATTATATGATAATATCTATTCATATTGTTCACCAAACAGTTATGTGGGAGGAGAAGCCACATTTTGTAACTCAGCCGGTCACAAAATGTGGCTCATGCCTGTAATCCCAGCACTTAGGGAAGCAGAGGGAGGAGGATAGCTTGAGCCCGGGAGTTTGTGACCTGCCAGAGCAACATAGCAAGACTCCATTCTCCACAAAAAGGCAAAACAAACAAACAAACAAACAAACAAAAAAAAAAACCTGTAACACTATGTAATTCAATTGCCTGCAGAGACAACAATTCATGAGAAAAAATGAAAAAAAAATGTGCAATAACTTTGTAAGTCAGAGAACTCTAATAATTTTATTATGGGAATCATTGCTTTCCAGCAAATTATGTTTCAGTGGTTTTAATTTTCAAGACCTACACTTTGGAAGATCATAAATAATAGTAACAAGAAGTGAGAAACCATCGATTGACTCAGAGATACAGGGAAATTAATATCCAAACCATGGGCTTGTCTTCCCTAATGAGGCACTGTTAGGAAGAACTGTATAGATTTTTAAAAATATACGTGCAATAAACACTTTCTTTATATATCATTGCATAAAGCTCAGGACAGCAGTAGAAATCAGAAGGGAATGAATTCTTTTCTGGACACCGTGTCTGTCTCTAAATTATGAGACCCCAAAATAAAACCAATGAATCAGCATCACGAGAAATGAAGCGGGTGATTTCCTTAGTCAAGGTGGCAAAATTCTGCAGAAATACTACATGACAAATTGAAACATACATGAAACATACCTGTCAGATCCATTTTAATTTTAAAAAATTTCTGAAAGTGATACTCATTTGAGTCTGGCTGCATATCTGCACCTGAGATGAGTGTGGAGTTTAAGGCATATAATCTTTTAGCAATTTGTTCATAAGTTGATTCTCACTTTCCTACCTGCCAGGGCATTATTTTGTTATCTGCTGGAAATCAAGGGCACTTTGGTTACCCTGTACCTCCATGCTCAATATTCTCACATCTACCTACTAGTTTTTTTATATTTTTCTTCCTCTCCCTAATGTACTCACAGCTCTGGTCTTTGAAACCAAATGATTCATTCCTTTTGTGCCACCCAATTAAATATTTTTGCTTCCTTTCCTCTAATATATTTCCTTTTCTGATACATAACTGTCTTATTACCACATGTTGTTTGAATCTTTTATTCTTTTCTTATATATTTTTCTTGTTTATACCAATAATAGACATTGTAGTTTTTAAGTATCTAGAGAGTAATTTGCCTAATTATTGTGAAAGGGGATCTTGAAACAGCTGGATTCTTAATGCATATTCATATTGTTTCACTGATCTTGATGCAGGGAATACTGAGAAGTTTGAGGCTGCAGGAATTTTAGAATGATTTTTGATATAAAAATAGCTGAAGAGGCCAGGCACGGTGGCTCATGCCTGTAATCCCACCACTTTGGGAGGCCAAGGTGGGCGGATCACAAGGTCAGGAGTTCAAGACCGGCCTGGCCAATGTGGTGAAACCCCATCTCTACTAAAAATAGAAAAATTAGCCGGGTATGGTGGTGGGTGCCTGTAGTCCCAGCTGCTTGGGAGGCTGAGGCAGGAGAATCGTTTGAACCTGGGAGGCGGAGGTTGCAGTGAGCCAAGATCGCGCCACTGCACTCCAGCCTCGGCGACAGACTGAGACTCCATCTCAAAAAAAAAAAAAAGCTGAAGATAGGTAGCTACTTCAAGGATTTACTTTAAGAATAGTTGTTCTATTGCTCCAAAGAGAAATTAATTGCACGTATGGGACAATTGCTACAATTTTTAAATTTTAATTTAATTTAATTTAAAGTTCCAGGATACATGTACAGGATGTGCAGGTTTGTTACATAGGTAAATGTGGGCCATGGTGGTTCGCTGCACCTATCAACCCATCACCTAGGTGTTAAGACCCAGCATGCATTAACTATTTATCCTGATGCTCTCCATCCCCTCCCTAACCCCCAACAGGCCCCAGTGTGTGTTGTTCCCCTCCCAATATCTATATATTCTCATTGCTCAGCTCCTACTTTTAAGTGAGAACATGCGGTGTTTGGTTTTCTGTTTCTATGTTAGTTTGGTGAGGATACTGGCTTCCAGCTCCATCCATGTCCCTGTAAAGGACATGATCTCGTTCCTTTTTATGGCTGCATAGTATTTCACAGTACATATGTACCACATTTTCTCTATCCAGTCTGCCATTGATGGGCATTTAGGTTGATTCCATGTCTTTGTTATTGAATCACTTTAATTCTATATCAGGTATGATTGTGGCTGCAGTTCACAGAAACTCCAACAAATAGGGGTTTGCAGAAAGAAGGATCTAGCTAATTTTTACAAATAACAAAAAGGTCCAGGGGTTGGCAGTTAAGGCTGCTGCAACTCTTCAACAATGATATCAACTCAAACCCTTTCCATCTTCCTACTCCTTCTGTGAGGATCTTCGTGGTTATGATCATTGCCTCATCACTGAAAGCTCTCCAGCACACTCCTCAGCCAAATTTGAGGAAAAAGGATGAAAGACAAAAGAGGCAAAAGAGCTTTCTTTTTGAGAGACAAAGACTTGGCTACATCATCATCCCCAGCTGAGCGCAGGCTGGGAAGGTGAGTATATTAGCTTTCCAGACTCTTCAGTAGAAAAAGGCAATAAAAATGGGGCTTGTTGATGACTTCTGACTAGCTCATTCATAGTTTCCTTCTGTCGGTGGCAGGTCCACCAAAAGCTAACGTTTCCCCAATCATTTGTGCACTTGTTGCATGGAAGTTGCTGCCCACATAAAGACAAATTCTTGCTCATGCCCACACTGCTCACTGCTCCAGGAGTGGATGTATGTCTAGTTTTCACCAATAAAATGTAAGTGGAAGTGATGTGTGTCACATTGTTTGGGGGAATAATGGATTCATTTTTCATATCTGTCTTCTTCAACAGCCAGTGGGACGTAGAGAATTCCCTGACTCTAGTCAGTGGTGTAGCCATGATGAAAGATGTATGGGTTCCTAAATCTCCATGTGCAGGAGGGTCATGACTGACCGAAACACCTACAGATGGATATTTTGTGAATAAGAAACAGTCATATAGTGTGTAAAGCCACTGAAAGCTAGGAGCTTTGTTCGTTTTTTTGTTTGTTTGTTTGTTTTTGTTTTTGTTTTTGTTTTTGAGATGGAGTCTTGCTCTGTCACCCAGGCTGGAGTGCACTGGCAAGATCTTGGCTTACTGCAACCTCCACCTCCCAGGCTCAAGTGATTCTCCTGCCTCAGCATTCCAAGTAGCTGGGATTACAAGCATGTACCAACAAGCTCGGCTAACTGGAGCTGTGTTAGTTTTATCTTAATTAATAAACCACAGCCTAGTGATTCCTCAAAGACCTAGAACCAGAAATACCATTTGACCCAGCAATCCCATTACAGGGTATATACCCAAAAGAATATAAATTATTCTATTATAAAGATACATGCACACGTGTGTTCATTGCAGTAATTTTCACAATAGCAAAAACATGGAATCAACCCAAATGCCCATCAATGATAGACTGGATAAAGAAAATGAGGTACATATACACCATGGAATACTATGCAGCCCTTAAAAGGAACGAGATCACATACTTTGCAGGGACATGGATAGAGCAGGAAGCCATTATCCTCAGCAAAACTAAGGCAGGAACAGAAAATCAAACACCACAGGTTCTCACTCGTAAGTACGAGCTGAATGATGGAACACATGGACACAGAGAGGGGAACAACACCCACTGGGTTCTGTGAGGGTGAGCGTTGGGGGAGGGAGAGCATCAGGATAAATAGCTAATGCATGTTGGACTTAATACCTAGGTAATGGGTTGATAGGAGCAGCAAATCACCATGGCATACATTTACCTATGTAACATATCTGCACATCCTGCACATGTACCCTGGAACTTAAAACTTAAAAAAAAAAAGAAAGAAACCATGCCTGACCAACATGGCAAACCCCAACTCTACTAAAGATTTTTAAAAAATTAGCTGGTCATGGTGGCACATGCCTGTAATCCCAGCTACTCGGGAGGCTGAGGCATGAGATTCCCTTGAACCCAGGAGGCGGAGGTTACAGTGAGCCGAGATCACACCACTGCACTCCAGCCTGGGTGACAGCGTGAGACCCTGTGTCAATAAACCAACAAATAAACTGCTGCATTCAGAATAAGCCCATATTACATTCTGCTATGGTGTGAATGTTTGTCCCTTCCAAAACTCATATTAAAATTTAATTACCAATGTAAGTGTATTGGGAGGTAGGGCCTTTAAAAGGTAATTAGGGCATGAGGGCTCCCTCCTTGTTGGAGGGTTTAGTGGCTTAGTAAAAGGGATTTGGAGAGTGGGTTTTCTCTTTTTTCTCTTGTGTCTGTGATCATGTGATTAAGAAGTGTTCAAGGCTCCATCTTGGAATCAGAATTGCACAACCTGCCAGCACCTTAATATTGAACTTCCCAAACCCAGAACTGTGAGCTAATAAATGTTTGTTCTTTATAAATTACCCAGTCTCAGATATTTTGTTATAGAAGAATAAAATGAATGAAGACACATTTCTTTAATTAATGTGCAATATATAAAGCAGATTTTTATTATTATTATTATTATACTTTAAGTTCTAGGGTACATGTGCACAACGTGCAGGTTTGTTACGTATGTATACATGTGCCATGCTGGTGTGCTGCACCCATTAACTCGTCATTTAGCATTAGGTATACCTCCTAATGCTATCCCTCCCCCTCCCCCCCACCCCACAACCATCCCTGGTGTGTGATGTTCCCCTTCCTGTGTCCATGTGTTCTCATTGTTCAATTCCCACCTATGAGTGAGAACATGCAGTGTTTGTTTATTTGTCCTTGAGATAGTTTGCTGAGAATGATGGTTTCCAGTTTCATCCATGTCCCTACAAAGGACATGAACTCATCCTTTTTTATAGCTGCATAGTATTCCATGGTGTATATGTGCCACATTTTCTTAATCCAGTCTGTCATTGTTGGACATTTGGCTTGGTTCCAAGTCTTTGCTATTGTGAATAGTGCCACAATAAACATATGTGTGCATGTGTCTTTATAGCAGCATGATTTATAATCCTTTAGGTATATACCCAGTAATGGGACAGCTGGGTCAAATGGTATTTCTAGTTCTAGATCCCTGAGGAATCACCACACTGACTTCTCCAGTGGTTGAACTAGTTTACAGTCCCACCAACAGTGTAAAAGTGTTCCTATTTCTCCACATCCTCTCCAGCACCTGTTGTTTCCTGACTTTTTAATGATCCCCATTCTAACTGGTGTGAGATGGTATCTCATTGTGGTTTTGATTTGCATTTCTCTGACGGCCAGTGATGATGAGCATTTTTTCATGTGTATTTTGGTGGCATAAATGTCTTCTTTTGAGAAGTGTCTGTTCATATCCTTCGCCCACTTGTTGATGGGGTTGTTTGTTTTTTCTTGTAAATTTTTTTGAGTTCCTTGTAGATTCTGCATATTAGCCCTTTGTCAGATGAGTAGGTTGCGAAAATTTTCTCCCATTCTGTAGGTTGCCTGTTCACTCTGATGGTAGTTTCTTTTGCTGTGCAGAAGCTCTTTAATTTAATTAGATCCCATTTGTCAATTTTGGCTTCTGTTGCCATTGCTTTTAGTGTTTTAGACATGAAGTCCTTGCCCATGCCTATGTCCTGAATGGTATTGCCTAGGTTTTCTTCTAGGGTTTTTATGGTTTTAGGTCTAACATGTAAATCTTTAATCCATCTTGAATTAATTTTTGTATAAGGTGTAAGGAAGGGATCCAGTTTCAGCTTTCTACATATGGCTAGCCAGTTTTCCCAGCACCATTTATTAAATAGGGAATCCTTTCCCCATTGCTTGTTTTAGCAGATTTTATAATCCTATTGTCAGTAAGAATTTCTGTTCCCAACCCTATGTTCTTATAGGAAACATAGAATATGTTGGGGACTGTTCTATTCTTTTTTTCATATTCTGTTCCTGTTTCATGTTTATCAAGCCAGATGAAAAATACCCTTTCTTTTTCCTTTTCCCCCGAACAGCAGAAACTTAAATGACAATTTGAGTCTGTACATTTACACATGGTTATCCTTAATGCTCCTATAGTATTCCTCAAAGGGTGGCTACTATGTCCATTTTTTCGTGGTTAACATAGGTCTTCTAAGGTGATTATACATATTGCTTTTGCTAGAGCCATGTTATTTTTCACCTTTTGGTTCAAATACACAGAAAAATATACCAAATCTGCATTTTACCTCTTACTAAAAACAATATAGCTTGTAGGTGATGATAGATTCTAAGGAGAGAAGTTGGTGAAAAACATAAATATTACGTACCTCAGCAAAGATTTATCTATGAATCTGTGTCATACTTGACAACAGGACAGGAGTCATGGGATAAAGCAAAAACTAAAGGTTTAGGAGTTCAAAAACAAAACAAACAAAACAAAACAAAACACCAACCCTGGACTGAAAAAGCAATGACCAAAAGGACCTCACTGTATTTGAAAGAACAGTATATGAATTTCTGGATTAGCATAAGAATGCATTTTGTGTGCCTTATTTATCAACACTCAGGCACCAATTAACAATCTGCAAAATGATGGCCCAGAGGATTAAAAACAAAAACAAAACATACCGTTAACTGAAGTTAAAAATGAAAAATTCTAAAAACAAAAAAGTAGTGTGCCATAGAAAGAAAAAACGTCATGAGACTACTGTAAACAATTATATGCCAACAAATTGGATGACCCAGAAGAAATGGATAAATTCCTAGAATCATAAAACTTACCAAAATTGCATTATGAAGAAATAGAAAATCTGAACAGACTTGTAACTAGTAAAGAGATTGAATTAGTAATCAAAAACTTCTCAACGACAACAACAACAAAAAGCCCAGGACCAGATGGCTTCACTGGTAAACTCTAACAAACGTTTAAAGGAGGATTAATGCCAGTTCTTCACAAACTCTTTCAAAAAATTGAAGAGAAAGGAACACTTCTAAACTTATTTTATGAGGCCATGATTATTCTGACACTTAAGCTACACAAAGATACTATAAGAAAAGAGACCCATGGGTCTATATCTCTAATGAACATGCATACAAAAATCTTCAACAAAATACTAAAAAACTGAATTCAACAGAACATTAAGAGTTACAAAATAAGATCAAGTGGGATTTATCCTTGGGATAGAAAGATGGTTCTGCATATAAAAATTAATTAATGATATTCACCACATTAACAGTGCAGCACATTAACAGAAGAAAAGATAAAAATTCTATTATCACCTCAATAGATGCAGAAAAGATACTTGATAAGATTTAATACCCTTTAATAGTGATAACTATTAACAAGCTAGGAATATAAGGAATAACCTCAACATAATAAAGGCCATATAAGAAAAGTCCACAGCTATCACTATGCTCAATAGTGAACAACTGAAAGCTTTTCTTCTAAAATCAGGAACAAGTCAAAGATGTCTACTTCAGCCACTTCTATTCAGCATAGTGCTGAAAGTTCTATCCAGAGCATTTAGGCAAGAAAAAGAAATGGAAGGCATTCAAGTCAGAAAAGAAATGACAAAAATAAGCAGTAGAGAAAGACTTCCTATTCAATAAATGGTGCTGGGATAACTGGCTAACCACATGCAGAAGAATGAAGCGGGACCCTGTCCTTACACCATATACAAAAATAGATTAAAGACTAAATAGAATCAAGACGGATTAAAGACTTAAATGTAAAACCCAAAACTGAAAATCCTGGAAGATAACCTAAGCAATATCACCTGAAACATAGGAATGGACAAAGATTTCATGACAAGACACCAGAAGCAATCGCCACAAAAGTAAAAATTGACAAATTGTATCTAATTAAATTAAGAGCTTCTGTGCAGCCAAAACAAACAAAAAACAAAACAAAACAAAAAAACTATCAACCGCGTAAATAGACAACCTACAGAATGGGAGAAAATATTTGCAAACTATGCATCTGACAAAGGCCTAATATCCAGCATCTATAAGAAACTTAAACAAACGTACAATAGAAAAACAAACCCATTAAAAAGTGGGCAAAGGGCATGAACAGACATTTTTCAAAAGAAGACATAAATGAGGCCAACAAGCATATGAAAAAAAGCTCAATATCACTAATCATTAGGGTAATGCAAATCAAAACCACAAGGAGATATCATCTCACAACAGTCAGAATGGTTATTATGCAAAACTCAAAAAGTAACAGATGCTAGCAAGATTGTGGAGAGAATGGAACACTTATACACTGTTGATGGGAGTGTAAATTGGTTCACCCATTGTGGAAAGCAGTATGGCAATTCCTCAAAGAGCCAAAAGTAGAACTACCATTCAACCCAACAATCCCATAGTACTGAGTATATACTCAGAGGAATATAAATCATTCTATCATAAAGACATGTGTATATGTATATTCATTTCAGCACTATTTATAATAGCAAAGACATAGAATCAACCTGAATGCCCATCAGTGACAGATTAGATAAAGAAAATGTGGTACATATACAACATGGAATACTTTGCAGCCATAAAAAAGAAAGGGATTGGCCAGGCGCGGTGGCTCACACCTGTAATCTCAGCACTTTGGAAGGCTGAGGCGGGCAGATCACAAGGTCAGGAGATTGAGACCATCCTGGCAAACACAGTGAAACCCCGTCTCTACTAAAAATACAAAAAAATTAGCCTGGCGTGGTGGCGGGTGTCTGTAGTCCCAGCAACTAGGGAGGCTGAGGCAGAAAAATGGTGTGAACCTGGGAGGCGGAGCTTGCAGTGAGCCGAGATTGCGCCACTGCATTCCAGCCTGGGCAACAGAGCGAGACTCCATCTCAAAAAAAAAAAAAAAAGAATGGGAAACATGGTTGGAGCTGGAAGCCATTATCTTCAGCAAACTAATGCAGGAACAGAAAACCAAATACCATATATTCTCACTTACAAGTGGGAGCTAAATGATGAGAACTCATGAATACAAAGAAGGAGACAACAGACACTGAAGTCTACTTGAGGGTGGAGGTTGGGAGGAGGGAGAGGAGCAGAAAAAATAACGACTTGGTGCTAAACTTAACACCTGGATGACAAAATAATCTGTACAACAAACCCCTGTGACACAAGTTTACCTAAATAACAAACCTTCACACGTTCCCCTGAACCTAAAATAAAAGTTAAAAAGTATAAAGAACTTATTCCAGTGGCAAAAAAAAGTGAAATTATCCTGGCTTGCAATGACATTATCTTATACACAGAAAATTCTAGCTCCGCAAAGAAACTGTTAGGACTAATAAGCAGACTGAGTAAAGTTGAAGGATACAATATCAATGTACAAAAATCAGTTATTTTTCTGTCCACTAACAATAAACTATCTGATAAGGAACTTAAGAAAACAATTCCATTTCCAAAAAAAAAAAATACTTAAAATAGGCAAGCTATGGATTGCGTGAAAATAATACAACCATATATCTAATAAGGGGGTAATATTGAAAATATATAAGGAACTCCTACAACTCAATAGCAAAGAAAACACAAATAACCTGATTTTAAAATGGACAAAAGACTTGAAAAAACATTTCTCCAGACAAGACATACAAATGGCCAATTGGTATGTGACAAGATGCTCAACATCATTAATTATCAGATAGTCTCACACCTACTAGGATGGCTATTATTTAAAAAAAGCCACCAGAGAAAAATGTTAGCGAGAATGTGAAGAAATTGGAACTTTTGTATACTGTTGGTGGGAAGGTAAAATGGTGCAGCCACTATAGAAAACAGTACAGAGGTTTCCAGAAATATTAAAAATAATATTACCCTGTGATCCAGCAATCCCACTTCTGGGTATATAGGCAGAAGAATTGAATTCAGGAACTTTTCTTTTTGTATGTTATATGAATTGTATACTGTATTCTAATGATAAAGCTAGAGAAAAGAAAATGTTTTTAAAAATTATAAGGAAGACAAAATATATTTACTTCATCCATTAAGCAGAAGTAGATCATCATAAAAGTGCTCATTGTCTTCATGTTGAGAAGGCTGAGGAAGAGAAGGAGGAGGAGGAGGGGTTGGTCTTGTCTCAAGGGTGAGAGATATAAAAGAAAATCCACATGTGAGTGGACCTGCACAGTTTAGACCTGTGCAGTTCAAGGGTCGACTGTATTATTTTGTTTGATTATTTCGTTAATATTGCTCTCTGTATTTAGACTATAAGCTCCATGAAGGCAGTGCCTATGTATGTTTTCTACTTCTCTCTACCCCTGATGCCTTTTTCTGAAGCTGTTATATGATAAAGATTCAATGTTTATTGAATGAATTAACACATCCTAATTTCTGTTCATTGTTTCACTAACTGCCTACTTCTATAACTCAGAACCTCTTGCCCTAGTTTTTGATGTATTAGCTTAATTAATGTCTTTGTAGCAGAATGTTAAGTTAGAAGTTTTATCTGAGTTGCAATTATAATGGACACCAGGTTCACGTACACAATCAAGATGCAAATTTTCAGAGGAAATGATAAGAACAAGTGTCTAATTCTTAGACACACCAGACACAGCCTCCACCTTCATGCCCATATCAAGGATACAAGGGTCAAGAGAACAGAGATGAAGAGCATATTTGTGATGAGAATCTTTTTGGGGATAATGGTTCTATGGGTATTCCCTCTTGACCTCCACCTAACTTCAAGAGAGTGGTCACATGGGAATAATCAATGGGCCTGAATTCAGTATCTTGAAGAGATATTAGCACATCTGTGTTTATTTCAACACTATTCACAGTAGCCAAGATGAGGAAACAACTTAAATATCAATGAATATATGAATACCGAACAACCAATGGATAAAGAAAATGTGGTATATACATAAAATGGAATATTATTCAGCCTTTAAAAAGAAGGAAATCCTGCTAGAAGTGACAAGACAGATGAACCTCAAGGATATTATGCCAAGTGAAATAAGCCTGTCACAGAAGGACAAATACTGCATTAACCCACTTACATGAGTTACCTAAAATAACCAAACTCATAGAAACAGAGAGTAGAATACTCAGGATACAAAATCAATGTACTTGAATTAGTAGCACTGCTCTACACCAACAACGACCAAGCTGAGAATCAAATCAACAACTCAATCCCTTTAACAATAGCCGCAAAAAAATAAGATAATTTAGCAATATACTTAACCAAGGAGGTAAAAGACCTCTACAAGGAAAACCATAAAACACTGCTGAAAGAAATCATAGATGACACAAACATCCCAAGGTCATGGATTGGTAGAATCAATATTATGTAAATGACCATACTGCGAAAAGCAATATACAGATTTAATAAATTTCCATCAAAATACCACCACCATTCTTCACAGAACTGGAAAAAAACCCTAAAATTCATGTGGAACCAAAAAAGAGCCTGCATAGCCAAATCAACATTAAGCAAAAAGAACAAATCAGGAGGCATCACATTACCCGACTTCAAACTATGCTACAAGGCTATAGTTACCAAAACGGCATGTTACTGGTATAAAAATAGGCACATAGACCAATGGAACAGAATGGAGAACCCAGAAACAAACCCATATACTTACAACCAACTGATCTTTGACAAATCATACAAAAACATAAAGTGGGAAAAGGAAACCCTATTCAACAAATGGTGCTGGGATAATTGGCAAACCACATGTAGAAGAATGAAACTGGATTCTCATCTCTCACTTTACACAAAAATCAACTAAAGATGGATCAAAGACTTAAATCTAAGACCTGAAACTATAAAAATTCTAGAAGGTAACATCAGAAAAACTCTTCTAGACATTGGCTTAGGCAAAGAATTCATCACCAAGAACCCAAAAGCAAATGCAACAAAAACAAAGATAAGTAGATGGGACCTAATTAAACTAAAAAGCTTCTGCACAGCAAAATTAATAATCAGCAGAATAAACAGACAACCCACAGAGTGGGAGAAAATCTTTGCAAACTATGCATCTGACGAAGGACTAATATCCAGAATCTACAAGGAACTCAAACAAATCAGCAAGAAAAAAAATAATAATACCATCAAAAAGTGGGCTAAGGATATGAATAGACAATTCTCAACAGAAGATACATAAGCAGTCAATAAACACATAAAAAATGCTCAACATCACTAATTATCAGGGAAATGCAAACTAAAACCACAATGAGATACCACTTACTCCTGCAGGAATGGCCATAATTTAGAAAAGCAAAACAAAAATAATAGATGTTTGCATGGATGTGGTGAAAAGGAAACACTTTCATACTGCTAGTGGGAATGTAAACTAATATAACCACTATGGAAAACAGGATGGAGATGCCTTAAGGAACTAAAAGTTGAACTACCATTTGATCCAGCAATACCACTACTGGGTATCTACCCAGAGGAAAAGAAGTTATTATATGAAAAAGACACTCGCATGCACATGTTTATAATAGCACAATTCACAATTGCAAAGACATGGAACCAGCCTAAATGCCCATCAACCAACGAGTGAATAAAGAAGATGCGGTATATGAGAACACTTGGACACAGGGTGGGGAACATCACACACTGAGGCCTGTCGTGGGGTGGGGAGAGGGGGGGAGGGATAGCATTAGGAGATATACCTAATGTAAATGATGAGTTAATGGGTGCAGCACACCAGCATGGCACATGTATACATATGTAACAAACCTGCACGTTGTGCACATGTACCCTAGAACTTAAAAGTATAATTTAAAAGAAAGCAAAAAAAAAAAAAAAAAAGAAGATATGGTATCTAGGTGATGGGTTGATAGGTGCAACAAACCACCATGGCACATGTTTGCCTATGTAACTAACCTGCACATCCTGCACATATATGCTGAAACTTCAAATTTAAAAAATGTTGGTATATACACACCATGTAATACTACACAGCCATAAAGGGGAATGAAATAACGGCATTTGCACCAACTTGGTGGAGTTTGAGACAATTATGCTAAGTGAAGTAATTCAGGAAGGGAAAACCAAGTATCACATGTTCTCACTTGTAAGTGGCAGCTAAGCTATGACGATACAAGGGCCGAAGAATGATATAACAGACTTTGGGGATTCTATGGGGAATGGTGGGAGGTGGTGAGGGATAAAAGACTACACATTGGGTACAGTGTACACTGCTTGGATGACAGGTGCACCAAAATCTCGGAAATCACCGCTAAAGAACTTATCCATGTAACCAAAAACCATCTATTCTCCAAAAGCTATTGAAATAAAAATTGTTTTAAAAAAGAACATTAGTTTCCAGAAGCGAGGAGAGAGATGAAAATGAAGAGTTGTTGATCAAGGGATATGAAGCCTCAGTTATAGAAGATGAATACATTCTAGATGTCAGCTGTGCCAGATTGCACCTATAGTTAACAATACTGTAGTATGCATTTAAAAACTTCTTAATGCCGATGCAGTGGCTCATGCCTGTAATCCCAGAGCTCTGAGAGGCTGAGGCAGGAGGATCACTTGAGCCCAGAAGTTCAAGATCAGCCTGGGCAACATAGTGAGACCAGGTGTGTATAAAAAATAGAAAAGGTAGCTGGGCATGGTGGCATACACCCGTGGTTCCAGCTACTCAGGAGGCTGAGTTGGGAGGACTGCTGGAGCCCAGAAGTGCAAGGCTGCAGTGAGCTATGATTGTACCACTGCACTCCAGCCTGGGTGACAGAGTGAGACCCTGTCTCCAAAACCAAAATCCAAAAACCAAAAAACTTCTTTAAAGGGTAAATCTCATATTAAATGTTCTTATCACAATAAAATAATTAAATTAATTGGTAAACAAAAAAAAGTGCCAAACAACTTCAAAACTGTAATTTGATGTTACTGGTAAACTGATTAAATCAGAAGAGATTTGAAATGGGGAGAGAAGAAATTAGTGGGAGAGAAAAATAGAGTTCATCGTAACTATTATTTCACTTTTGCATTTGTTTTTAGGAGAAAAACATGTTTATGGAAAGCTACAAGTGAAAATAAAATTTAAAATGTTTGAAAACAAGCATGGTTTACATAGAAAATAAAAGAAACAAAGTTCAAAAATAAAAGTTGTAATAAATGAATATAAACTTAGACAAATCAATTGTGATAATGAAGCCAAATAGGCTGGTCTTCCTCTCATGAAAGATATGGTCCTTTAAGAACAAAAGCCAATGAAGAGAGCTTATCATGTTCACCTAACAAAAGAGAAAGGTTAAATATTAAAGATACATCAGACACATTCAAATGAATAAACAAAAGGAAAATCAACAGTATAAATTCTAGGGACAAAGTTTAAGACAAAAAGCATTAAATAAATAAAAGCCACTTGATACTTAAGGGTAAAATTCCTAATAAAGGTATACAATTAGCAGCCTTTATACAAAATAAGATAATATAAAGTACAAAAAGCAAAAATATAAAATATGTGAAGAAATTAATTTAGGGTCATGGAAAACTGTTTTAGGGCTATTTATTCAGTAGACTAAGGAGATGCAAAATAAATAAGTATAGAGAGAATGAGAATATAGTATAATTACATTAGAGGTATATATGCTTATGTATGTATACCCTTTATGTGTGCGTTTGTATACAGGTGTGCATGTATGTATGTGTGTATCTTCTACAATCCAATCTAAGATTGCATCTTCATTTTAAGTGTCCATGAAACATTAGCAAAAATTTGAGCACATTTATGTCAGTAATTTTCCAACTGTTTCTTTAGTGGAAATTTTATCAGGAACAATAAAAGTAGAGTTTTTCTGGTGGAAGAATGATTTGAAATTCTCAAAGCATTCACTTAGCCTTGCATTTTTTACTTGAGACGGCTTTCGAATCACATTTTAAAAATTGAAATTAAAAATTAAAAATCAAAATTCTAAAAATTAAAATCCCTCTACTAGGTCATGATGATTCGTCTTTATAATTTACCTGAGCATAATGTAAAACATACATAAATAATTTTAAATTAAAATAGAATTGTTATGTTAAAGAAGAAATAAGGAATCAAAAATGAAATTTCAATCTATTTAAGAAGTAAAGAAAATGAGTATATATAACAAATTGAAATTCATGAGAGACTTCTTCTTTTAGCTATGATATAGAAAATGGTGTCAAATTATGCCTGCTGCTATAAACAACCAGAAAAATCAGACAAAATAGATGTTACAATGATTTTCAGACACTGAACAACAGAAAGTGTAAGACAATAATCCCTGCCACAACTTGAGCCCAAGATAAACCAACTCTCTGGGAACAGTTTGCAGATTATGGCACAGTGATCTGACATCCAAGCACAAAACAGCTCTCCTGCTACACAGAGGAGGGAGACATCAGCTTTCAGGGTGGCTTCACTGGCTGGAGGTTGCAAGACATGAGGCACAGAGAAATACATGTGAGGAAAAATAAATCGGGCAGAAATCTGTGTCGAATTTCCCCCAAAGTTTTTGGTGATGGCTGGGCTGCAAATGTACAAGACCTGACTATGGCCGGGTGCAGTGGCTCACGTCTATAGACCCAGCACTTTGGGAGGCCGAGGTAGGTGAATCACCTGAAGTCATGTGATTGAGACCAGCTCGGCCAACATTGCAAAACCCAGTCTCTACTAAAAATACAAAAATAAGCCAGGCATGGTGGTGGGGACTTGTAATTCCAGCTACTTGGGAGGCTGAGGCAAGAGAATGACTTGAACTCAGGAGGCGGAGGTTGCACTGAGACAAGATTGCACCACTGCACTCCAGCCTGGGCGACAAGAACAAAACTCCATCTCAAAAAAAAAAAAAAAAAGGAAAAGAGAAAGAAACCTGACTACTTGAGGCCTACCAGAAAGTTACTAATAGAAGTTTGTGAGTGGAACAGGATATTAGAATTTGAGCAGTGCTAGAGGATGTTAGAGTACTAGCCCAATCTGATGGAATAAACTTATTGACAGCTTGGATGTAAGAGGAAATCTTATATGGATAAAAATGAAAATACAACACATTAAAATATGTGGGATGCAGCTAAAGTAGCACTTGGAGGGAAATTAATAGCATTAAATGCTTATATTAGAAAAGAACATCTTAAATTAATCATTTTAGCTTCAATCTTGAGCAATTACAAAAAAAGAAGACCAAAATAAACTCAAAGGAAGCAGAAGGAAGAAATAGTAAAGATAACAGAAAGCAATGGAATTGAAAGCAGGAAAGCAATTGAGAAAGCAACTTAACCAAAAGCTGATTTTTGAAAAGATGAATACAATTGATAAACCTCTAGCAAAATTGACAGAGAAAGACAAAAACGACTAATATCTGGAATGAAATAGGAAATCACTACAGACTCATTCAAACTAAAAGGATAATACAGGAATTGTCTAAACCAACTTTATGCACATAAATTTGACAAATTGGATGAAATCAATCAATTCCCTAAGAATTACAAATAACTAAAACTCACCGAAGGTAAGAGATAATTTGAATAATCTTAGAGCTATGTTAAAAATTAAAAAAAACAAAACCTCCTGAAAAAGAGATCTTCAAGCCCAGATGGTTTCACTGGTAAATTCTATCCAACATTTATAAAAGAATTAACATCAATTCTACACAATCTCTTCCAGAAAATAGATTAGGGAACAATACCAAACTCACTTTATGGTAACAACATTACCTTGATTTAATACAACAAGAACAAACACAAAACTGATGGAGTACAGAAAGAAAACTACAAATCAATGTCCCTCATAAACATAGATGCAAAAATCTCAACAAAATATTAGCAAATCAACTATAGCATAAAAAGAATACTATACCATGCCTGAGTGAGTGGAGTTTATCATAGAAATGCAAGACAAGTTCCATATTTGAAAATCAACTAATGTTTTCACCACACTGGCAAGCAAAAGAACAAAGCCCCGTGATCATGGGAATTGATACAGCAAAAGCGATTGACAAAATTCAAAATCCATTTATAATAACTTTTGGCAAACCAGACCTAGGAAAATTGTTTAACTTGGTAAAGGACATCTACAAAAATCCTACTGCTAACATCATTCTAAATTGTGAAAGACTGAAAACTTTTCCTTCTAAGGCTGGAAACAAAGCAAGGATGTTCACTCTCACCATTCATATTCAAAATTGTACTGGAAATTCTAGCCAGTGAACAAGGCAAGTAAAACAAATAAAAGGCATACAGATTGGGAAGGAAGAAATAAAACGTTCCTAATCCCAGGTAATATGATCATCAGTGTAGAAAAAGAGGAATCTAGGAATCTAGAAAATACTCCTAGAACTAATGTGTTTAGCAAGGCAGGATACAAGGTTAACACACCAAAAGCTGTTGTATTTGGGTAGTTTAACAATTAGAAGTTGGAAACCAATTAGAAAAAACAAAACAAAACATAAAGTCAGGAACTATGTAGTTTGGCATTTTTTAATAGCCAAATGTCCTTTTACCATATGACCCAGCAATTGTATTCCTTGTTATTCACTCATAAATAAAAACATATGTCCACACAAATCTTGTGCATAAATTTTTACAGTGCCTCATTCATAATTATCAAAATCTGAAATGGCACAAATGGGTAAACAAATGGTAATACATCTATGCAATGGAAAACTACTCAATAATAAAAACAGAAATGAATTACTTATACATGCAACAACATGGATGAATTTCAAACACATTATGCTAAGTGAAAAATCTAGACTCAAGGAGTTACCTACGATATGATTTCAGTTATAAGACAATCTGAAAATAAAACTCCATAGAAACAGGGAACATATTAGTGGTTTCTGGTTGCTGGGGTTAGGGTAGAGGACTGATTACCAAAGAAAATGAGGAACATTTTTGAAATACTACAGATATTCTATATCTTATTTACTTAATTGATAGTACATGCTTGACCAAACTCATTGAACTATACACATGAAAAGCATCAATTTTAATGTATGTAAATCATAACTTAAAATTATTTAAAAACACATATTGTAAAAAGCAAAAATTCTTAACAAATTAGAGATGGAAGGAAATATTTTTAATTTGGTAATGTGATTCTATAAAAACCTGCAGCTAATGTCAGACTTATGGTGATAGACTGAATACTTTCTCCCTAAATTTAGGAAGAATTTGGAAATCTATCTGTAGACAAAAATTTTGTATTAGATACAAAAAGCACAAATCAAAAAAATAAACCTATACATTGATAATTGATAAAATATCAAAAAAAGTTCAACTTTTGCTCATCAAAAGATGCCATTAAGAAAATGGACTGTAGAGCTACGGATTGGAAGACAGTATTCTCAATTGGGTATATACCCAAAGGATTATAAATCATGCTGCTATAAAGACACATGCACACGTATGTTTATTGCGGCACTACTCACAATAGCAAAGACTTGGAACCAACCCAAATGTCCAACAACGATAGACTGGATTAAGAAAATGTGGCACATATACACCATGGAATACTATGCAGCCATAAAAAAGGATGAGTTCATGTACTTTGTAGGGACATGGATGAAATTGGAAATCATCATTCTCAGTAAACTATCGCAAGAACAAAAAACCAAACACCGCATATTCTCACTCATAGGTGGGAATTAAACAATGAGAACACATGGACACAGGAAGGGGAACATCACACTCTGGGGACTGTTGTGGGGTGGGGGGAGGGGGGAGGGATAGCATTGGGAGATATACCTAATACTAGATGACGAGTTAGTGGGTGCAGCGCACCAGCATGTCACATGTATAAATATGTAACTAACCTGCACATTGTGCACATGTACCCTAAAACTTAAAGTATAATAATAAAAATAAATAAATAAATAAATAAATAAATACATCTTTCTGGCAAAGATGTTGTATCCAGGATATATACACACATTCTGTAACTCAATATTAAAAAGACAATCAATTTTTAATGACAAATTTTATAAGATATGCTGCATAGAAAGATATACAAATAGCCATTAAGCAGAAGAAAAAGCACTCAAGATGATTACGCATTAGGAAAATGTGTTACAACCAAAATGAGATATCACTCCTCACTCACTAGAATGACTAAACTGGAGACAACCCAAGTGTCCACCAACAGAAAGAGAAATAAAAAGATTTTGGTATTCATGTAATAGAATGCAATCTGGCAGTAAAAATGAATGACCAATTCATATATGGAACCACACAGATGCATCTTAAAAACATTATGCAGACTCAAAAAAGCAAAATAATTCATACTGTATAATTCCACTGGTATGAAGTTGTAGAAGAGGCAAACCTAATCCAAGATTATAAAAATAAGAAAGCTGGTTGCTTAGAGGTGGAGGATTTAGGAAAGAGGCATGACAAAACTTTCTGGGATGATGAGAATATTCTTTGTCTTGAAAGTAGGAGGGGTTATACAAGTTCATACATTATACACAAGTTTTGTACATTTCACAATATACGATTTAACCTTTATCATGGTCTGGATGAAAACTACAGTGAGAAATATCTTTAACCCAATTAGACTAACAAAAATCAGAAAACTTGACAATGTACTTGTTAGTCAAGGCTGTGGAAGATAGATACAGTGGTGCTAAGAATGTAAATGCAAATTAGTTTAAATCCCTTTGGTGGAAAACTTGACAATATCTGAACCACAGCCACACGTTTACCCTTTGATGCAATCTACTCACCTCTTGGATTCTATTCCAAAGATATTCTTGCAAAAATGCAAAATGACTGAAAAGTAAAGTCATTCATTATGTACTATTTTAAACAGTAAAAAATGAAAGTAGCTTAAAGCTCCACTCATAGAAGGCAGATTAATAAGCATTTGTAAATCATAATGGATTTAGGTAGGACATACCATGAAAACTCCTTCTAGCCTTTCCTAAAAAGAATAGGGAGACATTAACTTGAATGACAGTACAAAGGGAAGGGAAATAACCAAGCTTTAGTGGCAAGTAGGATGAGATTAGTGAATGCTTCCAATAATTCAGCAAGCAGCATATGATAATGATAATTCATGATATAACTTCAAAAAATCTTTGAAATGTTTCCAAATTATATTTAAAAATTGTATGTATTTAAATGTTTTCATTATTAAAATGAATGAATTAAAAGGGCAATTCAAGATCTGGAAAAGAAGACAACAGGTACCATTATATTATGAGAAAATAAATAATAAACATAATGGCAGAACTAGAGAAAAACAGCCATTTTGATAAATTAATGTAGGTGCTACGTCTTTTTTAGCAGTTGGAGATACATTTATAGCAATTCCAAAAGGGAGCAAATGCAAACAAATTAAGATAATAAACAGAGAAATTTTAAATCATAAGACAATAACATTCATGAGAGTGGTTGATACATTTGAAAATATTGATAAACTGGCTGGTTTTCTAGAAAAAAATAAGATAACCAAAATTTTATTCAAGAAATGGAAAACTTAGAAGAGATTTTAAAATTTTTCAGAGAATTTTTCAAAGAATTGCATTTTTTAAAAATGCATTCTTCCCAGTTAGTGCAATAAATGATTTCTTTCTATTTAAACTTGTAGTTTTAAGAAACAGAATGTGAAGAATAAGATGGAGCTATTCATAACTCAACCAAGCACAGAAAAGAAACTATACTAATCTCGTTTATGAGTGTGGCTGTTAAAATCCTAAATAACACAAGAAGCTGAAATCCAACTATATTGTATATTAAAGAATAATCCAACATGATAAAATAGGGTTTATCCAGAATTTCAAGTATAACCTTTTTCTTGAGTTCTCTATTTTCTCCCCTGTTCCTCAAAATATCCCTGTGGAATGTATAGGTGGTGAGAATACTAGGACTCAAAAAAAATAAGCAGGTCTTCCTAGACCATGAATTCTGGTAAAAGGGACTGAAATTGTACTGGATTGGGATAGAAGATGTTTGGTGCTGGTCAGCCTAGAGGCAGACTTCAAACAAAGAATATGGTGGGGATGAATTTCTCAACAGCCAACAGAACAAGTACAGTCATATTTTTTAGAATTGTCTAAAAGGTAGATATCTCTGGTTATGTATAAATAATCACAGAGTCCATAAAATAAAATAAATAACTCAGTAGGGAGTTACTTCTTATGTGATACAAACATTTCTCTAAGTTGTTTTATCAGGGGCCTGATTCAAACCACGTATCTAGTCATGACACATTAGCCTCTTTCCAGACCTGGTTTACTTTACAAATGCAGAGCCTTTTGAAAAGTGGAAGGCTTAGTATGCCTCATGAAAGATGATGGTATGTCATATAAAAGTATACTATGAAAATTCCTCCTAGCCTTTTCTAAAGGATGTGGAGCCATTAACCTTCATGCTAGTACCTGAAGAAGGGAAATAATCAAATTTTAATGATGAATGAGGAGAGACTGGTGGCTGTTTATACTAATTTAACAAACACTATTTTCTTTAGATTAGTAAATCCTTGACAACCAACTTACTGACAGTGCACCATCATAATAGGAATAAGTTTCAGGTAATAAATTAAGCTTTTACTAAGACTGTTTTTAGAGGACCTGATACACCCAAACTTATATTAATGAATATTTTCCAAGTTCTTGAATAGATAGAATAGATGTCCCGAACTGAAGGAAACCTCCCATTGTTTCCCTGACTCACAGAATAAGAGATATTATGCTACAAAGAATAGTGGATCTATACTCACCAGTAAAAATGGTGGATCGAAATCAACATAATCTATATTTCTACTTCTAAATAGGGTGTGGCATATTTCAGCAAGCCAACACTAAGCAACAACTAGAAAAAAATGATGGATACATTTTACAAAGTAATATTTGTAGGGATACCAGAAAGGTCAAAAGAACTGGTTCCACAGAGAAAGAACCCTTCTTGTTTGGGCTAATAATTGCTAGCTGCTATGGTTTGGATGTGGTTTGTTCCCACCAAAACTCATGTTGAAATATGATTCCAAATTGTCAGTTTCAGTGTGAATGTTGAGAAGTGGGAACTCGTGGGAGGTGTTTGGGTCACATGGGCAGATCCTTCGTAAATAGACTAATGCCTTCTTCTAAGGGTGAGTTCTCACTCTTGCACAACTGGGTTACTTACCATGAAGTGGGTTGTTCCTTCTTATATTTAGTTTTTTTACACATTCCCACTCCCTCCCTTCTGGTTTCTACCATGAGTTGAAGCAGTACGTGACCGTCATCAGATAGGCTACCTGATCTTGCAGTTCCCTACCTCTAGAATCATGAACAAATAAACTTATCTCTTTATAAATTACTCAGTCTCAGGTATTCTGTTACTGCAACACAGAACCCATTAGATCACTAACCATTTACTTCCCTGAGGCCATTCGCTTGCTCTAAGGGCAGGTGCAAATTCATTTGCCTAGGGAAAGACATCCTAGTAGGGGAAAGAGAAACCAGTCGAGTTTTTGACAGATGTGATAGATTAGAAATGATGATTCCCAAACACATGGTTTGTACCAGGAGACGTTAGTTAAGTTCTGGAATTGTGCAATACACTGAAGAGAAGCCAAGTAATTTATAGATGGCAGACTAAAATCTCCTGCAGTGCATAAGAAATACATCTTGCTAGAGATAGGAAGTTTGACATAAATACATGGTGAGTTTCTCCTTAAGACATATGGTAGATTTTTGAAGCTGTCTAGAGTAGGAGCTAAAGAGCTAAGCTCAAAATCTTTAAATAATAGAACTGAGTCTTGTTTAATTTTTTAGGGCTAAGAAGAAGAGACTAACCAAAATCTCAATCAAATGCCAACGTGGACTAGACCTGAAGAAAAGGGATGAACCAGAGTTAAACTAAGTTTCACTAAATACAGCAGAAGACAGGATGATTGAACCTGAAGATAGGTTAATTAAAAATATCTAAAACACAAAGAGAAAAAATATAGAAAAAACATAACAGATTTAAAAATATATTGGAGAGTAGATAAAGCATAAGACAGAAGCAATACTAGAAGAGATAATTGTTTTTTAAAATTTCAAAACTCTGTAATCCCAGCCCTTTGGGAGGCCGAGGTGGGCGGATCATGATGTCAAGAGAGTGAGACCATCCTGGCCAACATGGTGAAACCCCGCCTCTACTAAAAATACAAAAATTAGCTGGGCATGGTAGCACACACCTATAGTTCCAGCTACTTGGGAGGCTGAGGCAGGAGAATCACTTGAACCCGGGAGGCGGAGGTTGCAGTGCGCTGAGATGGCACCACTGCACTCCAGCCTGGCGACAGAACTAGACTCTGCCTCAAAAAAAAAAAAATTCAAAACTAATGAAAGATGTCTCCACAAATCCAAAAAGCTCAAAGAAACTCAAGAAGGATCAATTAAAAAAAAAAAAAACCCACACAAAACTTAAACTGCTTAAAACCAAAGAGTATTTTATAATGCTTAAAGTTTTCCATTTTGTTTCCTGTGTTCTGTGCTTACTTTTGTATTTTTTAGTGGTTACACTAGAGACTATAACATGCATTCTTATGTTGTCATAGTGTACTTTGAATTAATGTTATCTAAATTAACAAGGCGATAATTTTATAACTATATATTTCATTTTATCTTCCACCAACCCTTTATAGTACTGTTAACACATATTTTATTTCTGCCTATATTTAAAACTCTGTAATATATTGGCTTTATATTTGCCAATTTACTTTTAAAAATAGGGAAAAAAGGCTTCTCATATCCACCTACATATATTTTTATTACTCTTTTTTCTTTCTTGATATCTTAGTTTCCATTTTCATGTTAGGTGGGATCATTTCTGCATAAAATTATTTTAGTATTTTGTGTAGTGTGTTTCCAGGCATGATATACTCTCTCAGTCTTTTTTTCCTTGGTTTTAAAATATCTTCATGTTCATCCTCATTTGTGAAGAGTATTTTCTCTGTAATAAAGTTCTAGGTTGATAGTTTTTTCTTTTCTTCCCAATACATTAAAGATAGTCCATTTCTTCTGGCTTCTATTGTTTCTCATGAGAAGTCAACTGTCAATTTCATTGTTCTCTGATTTAATGTCTTTTCTGACTGCCTAAGAAGATCTCATCACTTTTAGTTTTCAGCTGTTTGACTATGATTGGCTTGGGTATAATTTCTTTTTCCATTTCTTTCTTTCTTATTTTTTTAGAGACAAGGTCTCATTTTGTCATCCAGGCTGGAGTGCAGTGGCACCATCATAGCTCACTGCCACCTTCAACTCCTAGGTTCAAGGGGTCCTCCCACCTCAGCTTCCTGAGTAGCTAGGATGACAGATGCATGCTACTGTGCCCGGTAACATTTTATTTTTATTTCATAGAGACAGGGTTTCATCATCTTGTGCAGACTGGTCTCCAACTCCCGAACTCAAGTGATCCTCCTGCCTCAGCCTCCCAAAATGCTAGGATTACAGGCATGAGCCACCATGCCCAGACAGGTATTTTTTTTTAATGTTTGTCCTGCTTGGGATTACCAAGTTTCTTGGCTTTCTGGGTTAATGTATTCATCCATTTTTGAAAATTATTGGTCATTATTTATTCCAGTATTGTTTTTGCCCCATTCTCTCTATCCTCTCTTTCTGAGGCTGAAATTAAATGTATGTGAGACCATTTGATATCATCACAAAAATCCCTAATAGCTTTTTCTTTTATTCATTTATTTCCCCTGTGCTTCAGGTAATTTTTCAAACTGTTTACAAATTCTACTGTGTCCAGTCTTTTGCTACCCTATCCAAAGAATCCATTTTTTATAAACTATATTTTTAAGTTCTATAATTTCCTTTTGATTAAAAAACAGTTTTGATATCTTTGTTGAAATAACTCAATGTTTTACTCATTTTTTCCAAATTTTCTTCTAAAGTTTTTAATATATTAGTACTTTTATGCTAATGTCCTTGTCATCCTTCCTCAGTTATGAGTTTTCTTTTTTCTGATTTTTTTTAAATTCATGGATCATACATTTCTCCCTCTTTGCATATCTCATAATTTTATTATATAATAAACATCATGTATAAAATAATAGTAGAGACTAGAGTACTTATTATTTGGCCTCCAAAAAGTACTTGACCTTTTCTCTGTCAGTTATCTAATAAGATAGACTATCTCTGATCTACTAAGAAGCTGAGCTGTGTCAAGGCTGGGTTACTTCAGCTCACCTCTGCATTTTAAATGTCTTAAGAATGGGATCAGCCTTCTCTCTCCAATAGGATTTTAAATCTAAGCATAGCAAGACTGATCTCTCTCTCTCTCTCTCTCTTTCTCTCTCTCTCTTTCATCTCCTTTCCACTGCTTCCAGTTCCTTACGCTGCTGCATATTTAAGGGAGAATTGGTCGGTGGAGAAAACTAGCTCTGAGTTTGAAGCTCCTCCATATTCCAGTCTGCCATGCCAGGCCTTGGGGAGCTGTTCAAAATCTAGCTGGCTTCTTCTTGTCCCAATATGGTTTCTTCTACCTACAGCAAGTACGCTTCCCCCTCTGCTCATGCCTTGAGTTTTTGCAAATGTTCTAGTAATCAAAGCAGTCACTGGTCCCTGCTCACCCTTTGTATCCTTGTCTCACTCTAGAATTTTGTTTATTTAGACTTCTCTGCATCCACAGATTTTATGCTTTTGAAGAAAAACATTTTTTTAATCTAGGGTTTTCTTTTGTAACAGCAGGAATGGTGGTCTTTTGTGACAATATAGAACTTTTCAGAAGCGCAGTTCTCTATTTCATCTTTCTTATTATTTTTAATTCCAATAACTTGATTACCCCAGATTCTCAATTTTAGGACTTAAGAATTCCTGAGCTGAGCAGCATATTTTCCTTGCAGTTCTGGGTTCAGCTCTAAAAGAGGAGCAGGTATAGATAGAACTGTATGTACAGTGCTTATAAATTCAGGCCCTAGAACTCAACTACCTCTGTCCAAACCCTGAAACTACTACTTCCTAGCTACGGGCAAGGTACTTGCATCCCCTAAGCTTGAGTCTTCTTGTTTATTCTTGTTTGTGCCATAAAGACAATGATAGTATATATCACATATGGTTAAATACACACACAAAAAAACACTAAGAACAACATATGGCACAAAGAAAATAGTCAATAAATTCTGGCTATTTTTATTAAAAGGCAAGTGAAATTATGAAAGGCATTTGGTTAAACCTAAGATGAGATCTGCCTAGGGCTGGCCCATATCAACTATTGATTTTCTATGATTATCATCTTAATCTGTGCATCCATTTAGTAATTAATGATTCTCTTTGTTACTATTAAATATGAGGACTCAAATTGAAGGTCATCTCCTCCTAACCACTGACCTCCCTTGGTCTTATTAGCACCAAATCTTAGTTAAGAATGAGGTTGAGAATGAAATGCAAAACTCAGTGTGACAGTACCTCGTAGTGATGCAGCAGCTCAGAATGACAGTTTATTAGGCAGTTTGGAGTCGAATGGCAGCTTACTGCTGGTTGGACAGCTACCTACACTAATCCAGACCTTATAAGATTTCAAAGTAATTTTGGTTGCAGATATTTATTTTAAATTTACTACATAGCTAATGACAGGGATATTACATTTATTTTTTAAGATAATAGCTATTCCTTCAAGCAAATGATCAGTGTCCAACAAATCAGTTAGCTGACTCAAACGGTATTGCTTATATGAGGCTTTCCACTACCTGAGGCAGAAGAGAAAAGAATAGGATTAGGATCTAAAAGAGATTTGATGGCTGTGATTTCCACAATAGAAATGTTGACAGGTGGAATAAATAACTTCTAGAGAGCAACTTGTTAAACTGGGTTAAAAGAAGATCTGTATGAGTATGGCCCAGTCTGATGCCGTCTGCCAATCTGATTATATTTTATTACTCAGCTGAACTGTATTCCATGATTCAGTTTGCGGTTATCAAAAGGGGTCACAGCTGCAACAGCTCATATTTCCTGAACATATTTTGGCAGAAATTGTGGATTGTTTTAGGAGAATGCCAACTACTGTCAGAGATAAAGACAAAGGGCTTCTTTATAGTTATTTAACATTATCAAACTGTCAACCAAGGAAAGGCCTCCTTTGTGGGATTCCGGGATACACTTAGAGAGTCGTAGAATGTCCCCTCCACCAGAAAACCTTGGCTTTATATGCATAGGACTTCTGCATATGCGCCATGAAGTCCTGAAGTCCTTGTCTTTAAATCTAATTTCTCTGGGTAACTCCACCCTGTATTGTTTTGCGATCTCTCTCTTTAATTTCAGCAGTCTTCTCTGGGTCTTGTCATCATTCATTTTTTGTATATTCCTAAAATTATTAACTAAGTTTTCTTTTTATTTTTCTAGCTACCTATTCCCACTCTGATCTGTTGTTTTCTATTTCTTTGACTTTTCTTTTTTCCCTAAGCAATATTATTTCTTCCTGGCTTCATGTATTTACTTATCCAATCTAGATCTGATGGTTAACCAATTTCCTTACCTCCTTACTAGTGTCACCAATCCTACTTCTCCCTTTAGCTTTCAGCAGCAACTGTCCAACCATGGGTCAAGCTAACCCTTCACTTACTCTCTCCAGTACGGAGGCTGATGGTGCTGTTAGGATCAGTGATACCTAAAAGAAATGCACAGTTTCTGGAGTCCAAAGCCAGTTTCAAATCCCATGGTCTTTACGGCAAACCTTCACCACTCTTCTCAAGTTCTTCCATATTTTATTGCCTGTATATGCTCCCACACACACATAGTCTACCAAAAACTGAGCTCTTTTCTCCCAAAGAAATTACAAATTTCTAATTAGAAATTAAAAATTAGAAATCCCAAAACTCAATGCTTTCAATTTAGAACCTACCTGCAATGACTTATCGCTATGAGAAGCAACTTAACCATGTAATTTCAAGCTGGTCCATGAAGGCAGAGAAGCCTGTTTGTATCATGGGCTAAGTGTGTGTCCTTCAGTAGATTATATGAACCATATATGTATGTGTGTGTGTGTGTGTGTATATATATATATATATATATATATACACACACAACACTTTATATATATATAAAACTTAACATATTGCTTCCCAGTAAGTATTCTAAATAAATTTTTACTGTAAAAATAATTTCTATTGTTACGTCTATATTCATCCCTGCATCTTTCTGTCCTATTTCTGAAGAAGAGATGTTCCTTGTTCTATCCAAGACTAATTTATCTTTAAACTCAATACAATCTTCTCATGCTTCATTGATATCATATTTTACCAATCTGTCTCTTGTAACCTGTATTTTTCAGTATCTCAGCACATAAACAAATTACACACACACACACACACACACACACACACACACAATCTCACTGCTACCCTATGTGCCCTTGTAACTCTAATCTTCTCTTTTCACAACTATGCTTCTATAAAAGTATTTTATACTCATATATTTCCCTTCCTCTGTTCCACTCCTATCACTCCACAAAATAATACATTTGATAAAATAATCAATAACTTATAAGTTGTTAAGTCCATAGACAATTAATGATAATTTTAGGTTACTATTTATTGAACACATATACCTGGCATGGTGCTAAGCAGTTTTATACATATTTGTGCATTTAATCCTCACAACAATGCTAAGAGGTAGGTACATTATTCTACTATTATAGAGGAGGAAGCGGAAACTAAGTGGAGTCATCCATTCAGGCATCATCTCTTCACTGAGTGCACATTCTTGGATAACCACTGTTTTGTACTATGTAGGAACTTACAGTTTGGAGAGGGAGACAGATTGTAAACCGATTAGCACACAGTGCTATTATACCAATGAAGATGAAAGTTACAAAGGAAAAGAAGAATATTCCTTGATTGACAAAAACAAGAACCCCAGATAGAAGGTCAAGGGAGCTCTCTAAGGAGGAGCAGTTAAGCTGACAGCTAAAGATTCAAACATTCCTACTATGCAAACAGAAGTGGTAGAGGTCCAGGAAAAAGAGGTGTCATGTTTGGATCAACCGAGAGTTTAGTCATTCTCAGGCAGGGTCTTCACGTTCTGTGTGGCTACTGCCTGCTCCTTGGCTTTCTTTAACCTGATTGGCTTAATAAGTTGTGTGCAGTCAACAGCTGGTAATCTAATGATTAATGAGGCTCAGAGTCTGAGATCTATGTGCTCTCTCAATACAATTTCAAGTATTTTCCCAACAGCACTTACCATTAGGTTTTCTCTCAAACCATCACCAATTAGCATAAAAGTTTGACTCATGTAAATATTGAGAAATGGTAGATTTTTCTTGGGAGATTTATGAATATGCATGTTAGAAGCTGCTCTTCTTTCAATGTGGCCTCCTGGAGAGAATACTAAACTGGAAGGTCAAAGCCCTGAGTTTTATTCTTGGCTTTGCCACTCACTCCCTCAGTGACCTTGGACAAGTTGCTTAGCCACTCTGCAGGCAACTGTTTCTTTGTTGATAAAGATGTGAGTAATGATAGCTGAAACCTCTTTCCATATAGGGAAGTTGTGAAGATTAATGAGATAGTGTTTATAAAGCACTCTGAACTCAAGGAAAAAAAAGAGCTATATAAATACAGAGTGTTGCTATTGTTATTCAACAGAGTCTTTATTGAAAATTCTATGTACATTTCTCAAAATCTGGAAAGGGTTGTAAAGTCAGAATCTATGGATTATTTTATATGGCATCCACCTCTTTCCACCTCTGATAAATTGTGCACTGAATTCATCTCTATTCTATTTTCTATATATATAACCTTTTTTTGGATTAAAAAAATTTTGAAAATTCAAATGGTTTTAGAGGAAATCATCTTTGCTGGTTGTTGGTCAACCTGAGAAAAAGGGGAACCATTTAAGAATAAAAGCATAAGACCCCCATTTTTATGGAAAGCTACTCAGGAGACAAGATATGGGTAATACTGATTAATGACAATTTCAATCTGGCCCTACATCCCCATCTCCCAAAACACTAATTGAGCAATGAATTGGAAACCAAATTGCCTGCTCTCATTTTATTTCTTCTCCCTGAGCTTGAAAGTTCTTTCATGGAAGGGACTACAAGAAAGGAAGAAAAAACAAAAGAGGCAAGGATCACACCAATTCTCAGAGTCAACCTTGAATAATCAAGAGTTGACTCCGGCCGGGCGCGGTGGCTGATCCCTGTAATCCCAGCACTTTGGGAGGCTGAGGGGGATCCACTTTGGGAAGATCACAAGGTCAGGAGTTTGAGATCAGCCTGGCCAGTATGGTGAAACTCCATCTCTACTTAAAATACAAAAATTATATGTATTGTATTTTTCTACTAAAAATACAAAAATTATATATATTGTATTTTTCTACTAAAAATACAAAAATTAGACAGGCGTGGTGGTGGGTACCTGTAATCCTAGCTACTCGGGAGGCTGAGGTAGGAGAAAAGGTTGAACCTGGGAGGCAGAGGTTGCAGTGAGCCGAGATCACGCCACTGCACTCCAGCCTGGGCAACAGGGTAAGACTCCATCTCATATAATCAAAAAAAAAAAAAAAAAAAAAAAAAAAAAAGAGTTGACTCCACTGTGGTCATACATACCAAAAAGTGAGACTTACTGTCATTCCTTTCATTTGTATCTATTATGCTTCAAATATTGTGCTTTTCAGAGCTAGCTAGTCTCTTAAATGTGATACCTTAATATTCAGAATGTGTAGAATGTGGGAAAATTGATGTTCCTCTGAGAATCTCAATCCTGCATTAGCAGACTCTTTTGCATTTAATTTTGTCCCCTGTTTATATTAAAGACAGAAGAGGTTTCTTCTGACATGAGGAATTTAAAAATACATGTAGGTAAAGTCCTTTAGAGTCTCCTATATTTCATCTGCTTATTAGGGCCGGTGGGAACAGCTTTTTTTCCCAGATTTTAAAGTTCCAGATGATCCACAATTGCTCTGAATGCATTGACCTTATGGTGGATTTGTTTCTAGAAAAGAACTGGAACAAGTAATCTGCTAAATGCATCCAATTGACGTTCCTATGTCAGCTTTTTAGAACTACTGATTATCCCTAAGATAAGTTAAACTTTAGGAAAGAATGTGTTGAGTTTTCTACACATATACAAATGTCTGAGTTTAGAACAATTCAGCCCAAATTTGGTTCTACAAAAACCTCGAAAATAAGCCCACATAATAATTTGTTTCTGTTTTTAATTAACATGGTAGCATGCTTCTTTAAAAAAATTATTGGAGATTTATGTTTTTAGGGTTCTTTAAGTGAGACATTAATAGTATTGCAAGACATTTCAAAATAATTTAAAATTATTCTGCTTAAATTTTAGAAAATATGGCACATGACCTTTGTATTACTTCCGTTTTAGACCACACTTTTTCCCCAAAGGAGGAAGGATGAGATTGATGTACATTTTAACGACAATAAAAATGTACCAATTACACTTTTATTTCAGATTTGTGATAGACAAAACAGATATTCTCTGATTCCTTAACATCAGTGAAGAGCTACATCTAGGACCCAGAGTTTACAGTTTATCACTCCATTTAATCTTTCCAACATCCAATAGATTAGCCTCTCTACTACAGTCAGATCTGCTAATGTTGAAAGAAAGAAAGGGAGAAGCAGAGGAAGGGAGGAAAAGATAGATCAAACTTTTTTTTTTTTTTTTTGAGATGGAGTTTCACTCTTGTCACCCAGGCTGGGTACAATGGCGCGATCTTGACTCACTGCAACCTCCACCTCTCAGGTTCAAGTGATTCTCCTGCCTCAGCCTCCTGAGTGCCCCCCATCACGCCCAGCTACTTTTTGTATTTTTAGTAGAGATGGGGTTTCGCTACTTTGGCTAGGCTGGTCTTGAACTCCTGATCTCAGGTGATCCACCTGTCTCGGCCTCCCAAAGTGCTGGGATTACAGGTGTGAGCCACCGCTCCCGGCCAAATCAAACTATTTTTTTTCCCCACCAGTTGTGCTATCAATGTTGGAAACTAAATCCTTTGTGGTAGATTGAAAATAGCTCCCCAATGATGTCCACAACCTAATCTCCAGAAATAGTAACATATTACCTTATATGGTAAAAAGGACTTGCTAGATGCGATTAAGTGAAGGATCTTGAGTACGGGAGGTTATCCTAGATTATGCACGTGGGTCCACAGTGATCAAAAGGGCCCTTATAAGAAGGTGCAAGAGCATCAGTGTCAAAGAGAAAGAATAAGTAGGGACAGAAATGGAGGTTAAAAAGGAGATAATATGCTACATTTCTGGCTTTTCAAGATGTAGGAAGAGCCACGAGTCAAATGATGCAGGCAGTGTCTAGATTACAGAAGTGTCCAATCTTTCTGCTTCCCTGGGCCACATTGGAAGAAGAATAATTGTCTTGGGCCACACATAAAATACACTAACACTAGCAATAGCTGATGAACAAAAAAAAAAAAAAAAGAAAAAGAAAAAGAAAAAAGAAAGAAAAGAAAAATTGCAGGCATGGTGGCTCACGCCTGTAATATCCCAGTGCTTTGGGAGGCTAAGGCTGGTGGATCACCTGAGGTCAGGAGTTTGAGACCAGCCTGGACAACATGGTGAAACCCCATCTCTACTAAAAATACAAAAATTAGCCAGGCATGGTGGCGGGTGCCTGTAATCCCAGCTACACAGGAGGCTTAGGCAGGAGAATCGCTTGAACCCGGGAGGCAGAGGTTGGCGTGAGCTGAGATTGTGCCAATGCACTCCAGCCTGGGTGACAGAGCAAGACTTCATCTTGAAAAAAAAAATTGCAAAAAAAATCTCATAATGTTTTAGAAAGCTTACGAATTTGTGTTGGGCCGCATTTAAAGCCATTCTGGGCTGTATATGACCCATGGACTGCGGGTTGGACAAGTTGACTCTAGAAGCTGGAAAAAGCAAGGAGATGGATTCTTCCTCATTGCCTCCAGGGAGAACAAAGCCTTGCTGTCACCTTCAATTTATCCCAGTGAAACTGATTTGGGACTTTTGGCCTCCAGAACTATAAAATCATAAGTTTGTGTTGTTTTAAGCCACTAAACTTATGGCCATTTTTTTACAGCAGCAATAGAAAACTAATACACCATTGAAAAGGTGATCTTGCGCATGTGAATCATGTTTCAAGTGGTTAGTGAACAAAGTGTCCCTAGAGAGCTATGAATGAGGGGGGCGGGGGGGGGGGCCGGAGTGGGGGCAGCAATCTCCACTTTGACCCTCTTGGTGTAGAGACAAGCAGACTGCACTGCCCCAGAACATATTACCCAATGGCTGCGATTCTGAATGTGGGCTGGTGTGCCTTGGGAAAGGGATAGGAACCTGCTGTGTGTGGAACTAAAAAGCTCTTAGTAAATAATAGACCCACCTTCCCTAACAATCCCATACTCAGATTGACATAAACCGATAATCATTATGCAACTATGTCAGGTCTCATTTTTGGTGTTTTAAATAGGATTGATATGACAGTAGTGTTCTAGAAAATAGATCCTTAGGAAACAAGAATATTTAAAGGGAAGGCATAACGCAGAATGAGTAAACTGTGTGGGAGAATACATGTTATGGGGTGAGAGAAGCAGATGCTAAAGAAAAATACCTCTAATTGAAACAAAAATCATGTACACATAAAAAAGCACAAGTACAAATTTTGAAAATATTTCCTAAAAGACTCACCAAAGACAGTTTTTAATGGTTCCCAAAATATTTTGGTGTGGCTTACCATAATACTTCATAATCATATCAAATTTCAGCTAAATGTTACATCACCAAATTGTCGAATTAAATTTTACATTGTTCCCTGAAAGCTTTATGAAGGCATTTCATTAATACCATTGACCCTCGGCATGGTACAGAAGAAAGAGTACAAGATCTAAAAGCACACAGCTGCCTTGTGTCTTTGGACAAGTGACATAATTTCCCTGGGCTACAGTTATGTAATTTATAAAATGAGGGTTGCAAAGTCTCCACTTCATAGGATGTTAAAAGCCTTACAATAAATAATGCCTATAATATTTCTTTTAAAATCTGACACAGAGGCCACTAAATGTTCCTCTCAAAAGACTTCAGAGGTCAATAGAAGAGCTTAATGAGATTACAATAATATAAGTCAGGTGGGCAGGAGCAAGGACCTGAAATGAAACTTATTCATTGAGCCAAGATGGGGACATAGGAGAGAAGTGATCCAGCTACAAATACCCAAGGGCCATGCAATCTGGGAATCTGAGTGTTTTTTCCAAGGCATCTTCTCATGATGTTCAGTTTCAGTCCAGGCAAGCAATTGACACTATGGAATCCAAGCGGATAATGAGTTTGGAGGTATAAACAGGTTGGCGAAGTACAATGTAGAATGTCTACCCATCAAGAAAGGGTACCAGCCAGGACATAAGACAAGAACCAGGCAGCTTCTCATAAAGAAAATTGGGAAAGACAGATCAAGGCTAAGTCCAATTATAATAACTGGGACATGTCAAGGGGAGCAAGGGTTGGGTCAGAGCTCAGGAACTAAGTGAAAGCTCATTTATATCGGGGTCAGGAGAGAGTAAGGGAACCTAAAATCAAGGCTGGGCACGAGGCTCATGGCTGTAATCCTAGCAGTTTTAGAGGTCTAGGTGGGAGGATCGCTTTAGGTCAGGAGTTTGAGACCAGCCTGGGCAGCATAGCAAGACCCCATCTCAAAGAAGAAAGAATGAAAAAGAAGGAGGAGAAGAAAATAAATACATAAAATACAATCAGGTAAAAATCCTTCTGTCCAGCCAGGATTAGTCTAAGTAACAAGGAAAAGTATCCAGTCTATTGGAAGTATCAAGGAAAAATTATACTGATCAGAATTAAACAGGCAAGAAAAACGTTATTCAAGACTATTACAATATGGGAGATAGATTAAACTCAACTCTGCTCAAACAAGATGGGAGCACTGTGTTGGGATGAGCTAGAGGAAAAGTACTAGAGGACATTAAAGAGGAAGTTAGTCAACGTGATTAGACTTCTTCTGTTTGCTAATTGGTGCTATGGAAGTTAGGCTCCTACCCTCTCACAGAGACTGAGAGACAAGGACACTATCTTTCGTGATGATTACCATTCAAAGGCATGTCTCCTAGGTCCTTGAGAAAGATATTCCTGAGTTATAAAACTGGCAGGACTTTGGGAGAAGACTTACATCTCAGAGGGGCAGAGAAAGAATTTACAGTTCCAAGTTTTCTAAAGTAAATGCTCTAAGGAAAGTAAGGTCAGAGGTCTATAGTCAGATAGAAATCTGTCTAAAATTTGATAAAGCTGAGGGGAACATGAAGGCCCTCTTGGACAGTAAACAAAATATAACTACAACTATGGGACTTTTAAGGATAGTTCCAAAACAGACCTGAATGCCCAATTCCAATATGGTGGACTACAAAAAATTGGAGTCATCTTTTTAGTATCTGGTAGTGGCAAAGCAAAGGTTAAATACAGAAGACGTGGTTCCCTTTTGTTTTCTTCAAAGGACTACCCTACTGCCTTTCTAAGGCTTTTAAAAAAAAATCCCAATTCACATCATTCTAAAAGTAAAAGGGGGCCACTTAACAGTAATTCCCAGGGTTTATTCCTCCAACTGTGAAACCTCTGGAGCTCCTTTCATTTCCTTCAAGGTCTCTTCCTCCTTCCAACTATTTCTAGGAGCCCCTGAGGGTCTGTTATATGTACTCACAGACAAATCCTTTCAGCTAGCAACAGGCATCTCCCTCTCTCCTTCCCTCCTGTTCTGAGTTCTTTAGTGCTCTTGGAGCTGAGCCCTTGTCCTTGCTCTTGCTGGAGGTCCCTGTCAAGATAAGCCCAACCCAATGTCACCCCTTGTTCCAGTGTCCAGCATCCTCAAGCTTGGCTGGCACTGCCTCTGGCTGCTGCTGAAGCTGAGTGACAGATACTGCCCAAAAGGATGCAGCTCTCAGCTCTGAATGCAACTGGAGTCAGTGGTGAGAATACTGTGCTGGAATCCAAGGTGGTCAAATACCCAATGCCCAGGGGGAAAGAATGCCTCACTTTTGTTGTAATCTAAAATCCTTTTGGTTTCCAGTGACTCTAGCGAGCTTGCAAGAAAATAGCTTATTCAGTTTACTCAAATGGTTCACCCCTTTCTAGGTCTCAAGGTCAATTGGCTTGGGAAAATATAAGCAACAAACAACATCTTGTATTAAAATTTACCCTGCTCTCCAATGGCTGAGACACTTTATTAGCCAAACTTAATATGCAAGTCTCTCTCTTCCCTTAACATGGGATCTTTCCCAAGAGGCTACTCAGCTCCTCGTGCAAATACAAAACTTGTATTTGGTATTTGTATTAGAAATACAAATACACTTCCAGGGCCTGACCTATGAGTCTTCCTTGTTTACCCAGACAAGTCAAACTACTGGTGGTATTCTCAATCTATGCCAGCAATGAGCTACTCAAGGCCCAGGTAAATAGAGGCAGCCCAGATGGAAGAATAGCAAGAGGACCTTCTGTTGCCACAATGGTTGACTATTTGGTTACCTTTAGTGCCTAGAATTCAGTGTTAAGTTTCAAATTGGCATTCTTCTTCTCAGCTGAGTAGGTAACTTTAGGTGGAATAAAATATACACTGCTTTTCCACGGTACTCAATAAACCTATTATCATTTTGAAATTTGAGAAAAAAATAAATGTGTCTCTTGAACTGCTTTATTTTTCCAAAAGTTGTTCTTCTACAAAAATTGTACCCATCACTCATTTAGAACCAAATGTCCTTTGTCCACACTTCTATATTTCCTCAGAAGACTGTTTCTTCTAATCAGTTTGGGGACAAGGAGAGAAAACGCAATAACATGATTCCACCAGGTTATTACTGTAAAAGGCAGGAGGGCATTGGCTAGCATGGGCACCATCCTCAGCTAAGCATGGAGTAACTTACAAGCAGAACTAACTGAAGACACTCATGCAACTCAGATACAAGAATGAAGGAACACACGGACAGTAAAGGTTCCTCCTCAAACCCACTTTTCCTTAGTTAAACTGGACTCTTCCCTTTTTAAAATTCGGATCACTAGCCTGGATGAAAGAATTGCATATTCAGATTTTTCACCCTAGAAGAAGAAAAAGTATCCTAAAAACAACATACTTTTGATTTTTAAGAACTTTTTCATTGTTAAGAATGAAACAATTGTTTGAGGGAAAGTTGATTTTCTATAGAATTAGAAGAGACTGTTGAAAATAATTGCTGAATGATGTATTTGCTCAAAAGTTACTCCTGATGTCTGTAACAAAATCTAGAACATAGTAGATTCTCAGTAAATAATAAATGCATGCTTAGATAAGTGAATGAATTTTAGGACTTAAAAAGAGAAAGAGCTTTTTTATTTAATAAACAAGATTCATGGTCTGGGGGCAGCTCTGCATTCTGTTCTGTTTCTCTACTTTTCTAATCTGGAGTTGGTTATATAATATATTAGTCAGGATTCTCTAGAGAGACATAACCAATAGGATAGATAGGTAGACAGGCAGGCAGACAGACAGACATAAGTATAGGTATGGGTATAGATAGAGATATGAGAAGGGACATATTAGGGAAATTGACTCATGTGATAATGGAGGCTGAGAAGCCCCAAGATAGGCCATCTTTAACCTGAAGACCCACAGAAGCCAGTAGCATGGCTCAGATAAATTACAACGGCCAGAACCAGAGAAGCTAATAGTACAACTCTCAAACCAAGGCTAAAGGCCTGAGAACCCAGGGGGATACTGGTGCGAACCCAGAGGGATACTGGTGCAAACCCCAGAATCCAAAGTCGAGAGAATCTGGATTTCTAATGTCCAAGTACCAGAGAAGAAGATTGTCTCAGCTCCAGGAGTGAGAGAGTTAATTTGCCTTCTGTCTGCCTTTTTGTTCTCTCTGGGCCCTCAATGGATTAGATGCTGCCTGCCCACATTGGTGAGGGTGGGTTTTCCTTACTCAGTCCACTAATCCAAAGCTTATCTCTTCCAGAAACGCTCTTTCAGACACACCCAGAAATAATGCCTCGCCAGCTATGTGGGCATCCCTTAATCCAGTCAAGTAGACACTTAAAATTAACCATCACAGACAATATGTATGACCTTATGCATGTCTTTTAAACTCTTGTGGTTTCTCAGTTTCTCATTTGTAAAGTGCAGGGTTTGGACAAGGAATTTCTAAGATTCCTTCAAGTTCAGAAAGGCTTTAATTTCCAGTTGCTAGGCATCTAGGTGCTAATAACCAAACATCAGCAAATCTGTGCAATTTAAGTCTCCCCTTAAAATAGAAGTAGGTTGCAAATTGCTTCAGGCCCACTAGAGGGCAGGTATTGAGACACATCTGTGGCGAAGAAGGACTAGAAATACAAAGCGGTCCCACACGAACTACTGTGACATAGAAATGGCAAGTTGCATAACACTTCACTCTTGATCATCACAAAATATTTTACAAGCAGAGACTATTGACCCTATTTGGCAGATAACAGAAACCGTGGTGTATCCAGAGCGAATGACTTGCTTGGAAGCACAGAAATTCACCAAAAATGTGGTCTATGATTCCAGCCTCTTGTTTCTTCGTTTTAGATATTGACCATCACTTGGATGAATTAGAATGATGGAATCTGAAAGTTGTCAGGAAACTCAGCGGTTATTTCACCCAATACTTAAGAGCAACACACTCAGTTTTACGTTTCTCAAAACACAGCCAGCCACAGGGTAACTCAAGGAGCCAGGTTGGAGGTGCCCTTCAGGGTGACTTCCTTTTGAAACATTCAGAAGGAATTTTTAAAATCAAAGAAGAAAAATATCTTGGAAAAAACTGGCTGCTGGTGGTACTGTCTCCTCCAAGTTGACATCATCAATCAACCAACAATGTAGGAGAACTGTCAGATTCTGGCAGCGTGAGGGACAAGAGAAATTGTCAGACACTTGGAAAATGCAGAGCTGCTCTGCAACACAGCTGGAGCCCTGCACAGTTGTTATTTGGTTTGTGGTGGGGGGGCACAAAATTTAATGGGAAGAGGGGAGGAAAAGAGAGGGTATTCATGAAAAAATATCAATTAAAACGTGCCTGATTCATAATTTTCTCTATTTCTCGGCAGAATAACTTTCCATCCTGCTTTTTGCATTGTTATCTTCAAATTCATTTTTCAGCTGTTATTTGTACTTCAGTTTGGTGTTTCTGAATGTATTCGTCCTCACAGTAACTGTTGACAGGTCCAGCCCTGGAACCATCTGGCTCCTGAAGTAATGAGACCAAATGAAATGGAGCTTGAAGAAATTAACATTCTTTCCTTAATCTATTAATAACTGAAAAGTGTTGATTTTGGTGACAGCTAGATACTTTATTATGAGGCATATTGGTTAATTAAGAGCATCATAATGAAGGTTATAGGAACCCATATCCCTCCAGAAATATACGTATTTTTAATAAGCATAATTTGATTCTTCTCAGAGGCTCAAAAAAAAAGTCAGTGAAAATGTTATGCACAAGGAAAGTCTCAACAAAGAATAAACAGACAATTTTGCATGGATGGACCAAGGCTACTGTTGTTTTATTATCTTAAGTGTGCCTGTATGTATCAAATACAGCTGCTGCATATCAGCGAACATTGCAGATAATTACAAGTCTTCCAATTCTATGACTCCACTGTCCCACGATTCTTTCCATCTATTTACTCTTAGATGACGTTTGCGGGTTTGTAGGGTCCTTATGGGGATGGGCAAGAGAGGAAACATCCATTTTGCCAAAATTTAAAATGCACAGTCTTTGATAATTAGATAATAGATAATAACATTTCCTTGGTCTTCTCTGATGTTTGCAAACATTTTCCTTTAGTCTGTGAAAAGTTTACAAAAACTCTATCTCGCACACAGACCTGTCATTAATAAGAGATCAGGTGCTCTACCTTTCCTCTCACCTTTCCCAAACACTGAGCTCAGAGAAGTTCTGCCTGCCCCTTGAGCATTGTGGATGCCCATTTCCAGCCACGGTTAGTCTAAGAATTTGCTCTCAGACCTTACTAAGAAATTTTATTTTTCCTCTGTTTACAGTCTTTGTTCAATTTTAGTTAACATGTGTATGTACTTTTCAGGCAAGTTCAGCATCATTTTTCTTCCTGACTGGTGTCCCATTAAAACAAAAAACACCCACAAGTAAATTCCCCAGGTTTTCTCTACTGAGAATATGAAATGAGTTGTGCATTGGTGTGTATTTTCATTGCAAAACTTTGCTGCACCATTTCTTCTTCTTCTCTCTTTCTTTTTGCCATTGTCTGTCCACTACGTAGCCAAGACATCCCCACAGAAGGGCTGATCTGTCCCTCTTGCTTGTTCTCTGTTAAGACATGCTATGCAAGATTGAGTAGAGAGGGAAGATAAAGACCTACATAATTCAGGAGAAAACTGGCTAATTACAATCAAGGGTGTGTGTTTTTCTATTTTGGGCCTCAATTATCCAGTTTGGTTGTCAACGTTGAAAACTTACTAAATGAAGACCAGATCTTTCATACAGACACTGCATTTCTGAGCAGAGGGAATGCATTTTCTCTTTGTTTTCCCATTTTCTTTGTTATGTTCAGTCTCTATTTAAATTCTACTTGCTTATTTTACTTCTTGACACTTTCTCTCCATTTTTCTCATCCTTCATATTGTTGATGACAGATGTGTGTCAGCACCTTCATGACACTGTGCCCTCAACATTAGACTCAGGAGACATTCGGGGAACTCACTCTCTCATTCTATAATTAGCACTTCAGTTAGTCTTTGGTGACTACTTATTCCTGTTTATTTGGATAAGTAATTCTGTCTTCAAAAATACAGTTACATTAACAAGCAGAATATTAGGGTCAACTTTACTTAGGGTACATGGCACTTTGGCCAGCGTTCTAGCATTCCCAGCCAGGGTTCTACATATCAGGACGACCAGGCTGAGGAACTGGAAACAGATTTAAGGCCATTGTTAGCTCTGTCCATCCTTATCTGCTGCAGCAACAGTAATGCCTGATTCCAAAGAGTGGCTGGAGAACCCTCAGTCTCATCATTCGAGCTCAGGGCCAGAAAACTCATAAGGTAAAGTTAAGAACCATGATGACTGGGTCAAGGTTATTCTTAGTATACAAGGGTCTCCAGTAATTGGAATAATAGTGCTGAGTTCTTTTTTTAAATAGATGGGGGATAAGACAAAAAAGAATAAAGACAATTGTTGGAGAAAGCTCTGTCTAAACCAGTGACAGAGAGTAGACATCAGCAATGTAAAGTCATACTTATCTTTATTGCAGTTATGCTGTGCTAGCTCACTCTGGATTGTTTTAAGTGGGTCCACCCCGCTCACATAAATACTATCATTGAAAAGGCTCAAAAGCCCAGCACCAGAGACAGCTCCCTGTCTCTGGGATCCTTCCAGGCTTTTTCACCCCTTTTCTTCATTGCCACTGGAAAATACTTACTTTAGACCGGCTTAGCTCTGCTATCTCTTGGCTTTCACTACTTCTCTTCTCAGCTCCCACCTTCCTTCTTCAGTTTTCCTTACCACGACAATCTATTTGGTCACCTTTCTCTGGCTTGAATCCTTAGTAGTCTCTCTTAGCCAATATCTGATTATTTGCTTCCAGCACTATATGCACTACAGCTAAGGGTAAGAATTGCCTTTGCTATTAGATTCAGCCTGGAAAAGTTGGTACCCACTCCATCAGGGTCTCAGAATCAAATAGCACTCCCAACATATTGGCTGTAATTACAGACTTAAAATATTGCATAACAGTTTGTTTAGATCTTCAAGAATAGAAGAACCATGTAGGGAATATAAGACTGCTATATGACTTGAAAATGTCTTGAGATACATGGGAAAACACTGATGTATTTGTATAAATGTATCCTTATTGCCAAAAATAACACAGAAATGTTGGGTCATTCCATTTTGTCACCGATGCAATGGCATAAATGGAAATCTGCTAATGTTAGGGTAGAAACTTAGAATCTTACATGATACAAAAAATAGAATGATGGTTAAGCCTATAAACTTTGCTAAATTCTATTAGGTTGGTGCAAAAATAAATACCTCGAGTATTTACCCCAGACAACAACGCCACTTCACTGTTGTGAGCTGCACATTCGAGGGTGCGCTTTCCTTATGAGAATCTAATGCCTGATGGCATGTCGCTGTCTCCCGTCACTCCCAGAAGGGACTGTCTAGTTGCAGGAAAACAAGCTCAGGGCTCCCACTGATTCTACATTATGGTGAGTTGTGGAATTATTTCACTATCTATTACAATGTAATAATAGCAAAATGCACAATAAATGCAATGTGTTTGAATTATCCCCAAACCAAACCCTCTGCCCCATCTGTGGAAAAATTACCTTCCACAAAACCAGTCTCTTGTGCTGAAAAGGTCGGGGACCACTATTCTAGTATCCCAACTTACAGAGCAAGGTGATCACCGCTTTACCTCTGCCTTCCCAATGGCATGTGAGTTTCTCTTTTGTGTCACTCTAACCCAGAAACATACAGAAAAGAGAATTCTGGGAAATGTAGTTTCACTTAGCCTTGTCTATACAGTACAAACCACCAGAGTCACAGAGCTCCATTTGGCTTCCTGAACATTATGTTGAGGTTTTATGAGGGAAGGGTGCAAAATATATATCCCATGTTTATAAGGAGGACATCATCACAAAGGAGAGAGGAAATGTCTTGTTTAACAGTTCAAGGTGGCATTCTACAAAGTGTCAGAATGAATGCTATAGCCAAAAATTGAAAATGCAAACAAAAAAGAGTTCTAAAAAATGTTTTTCATGTTAGTTTTACCTCCTTTCCACTACTCCCATTCTCTTAATAGCTTTTAAAAAATCTATGCAGCAAAAACAGAGAAGGACTAGAAAGTGCAGAGAGATCTGTATGGCTTGCCTGATTTCCTTCATTGAATTCAAGAATTCATAAATTTTTGTGGTTTCAGACTAACCTTTTCTGTATCACATTTGCAGAACATATGCTCTTTGAGTTAAATGTGAGCCCATTTTGTTGAAAGAATAATGTCTTTTTTTGAGTATAAAACCTTTTCATTGGTATCCAAGAGACACAGATGAAGAACAGTGGAGTAAGCTGCATTGAAATCTGTTCTATTTACCAGATGTGTAATTTCCAAGGCTCTCCCGCCTTACCAGTATCTCAAGGGAGAGGCACAGCCTTTGAGAGCAAAGCAGAAGAGAAAAGATCAGTTTGAATGATAATGAGGTTTGCAAAAAGAGACCTTTACCTTTTTCACACAATGGGATAGACAGCTTTTTTGATGTCAGTTTGGAACTCCCATTAGCTATGATAGGAGTTATAGGTCTATCAGGAGAAGAATATAGCCCTATGGATTAGGTAGCAAAGGTCTCCCTCCCTGAGCTTCATTATTATTACAAAAAAGGTTTTTCATACAATGTTAATGGGAGGTAGATACATGTTCAGAGAATAGATCTCATGGGATGGAGTGCCACTCAGCTAGTTTCTAATTCATGCACATATGGAATGAGAAAGATTGTTGGTGTGTTTTCCTGTAGATCAGCTCCCACGTGTCTGCATCCTTTTCTCTGAGTGGTTCCGATCCAGACCCCAAGAAGGGTTCTTGGATGTCACGCAAGAAAGAATTTGGGGCAAGTCAGTAAAGTGAAGTAAAGAAACAAACTTTATTATGGAAGTAAAGAAACAAAATAATGGCTACTCCATAGGCAGAGCAGCCCCAAGAGCTGCTAGTTGGCTATTTTTATGGTTATTTCTTGATTATATGCTACCAAGGGTGGATTATTCATGAGTAAAGGGGCAGGCAATTCCCAGAACTAAGGGTTCCTCCCCATTTTAGAGTATTTGGGTAACTTCTTGACTTTGCCGTGGCATTTGTAAACTGTCATGGCACTGCTGGGAATGTCTTTTACCATAATAATGCATTATAATTAAGGTATAATGAGAAGTGAGGACAACCAGATGTCACTTTCATCGTCATCTTGGTTTTGGTGGGTTTGGGCTGGCTTTTTTACCACACCGTTTTATCAGCAGGGTCTCTATGACTTGTATCTTGTGATACTAGTATTTCTGACCTCCTATCTCATCCTGTGACTCAGAATGCCAAATCTGAGAATGCAGTCCAGAAGGTTTCAGCCTTACTTTACTCAGCATCTGTTCAAGATGGAGTTGCTGTGGTTCAAACGCCTCTGACATCACTACCACCTTCTCTCATGTTCATAGTCACCTGGGGAGAGCAGCTCTGAAGTGTCCCACCTGCGGTCAAAGGAAAGCTCTGGAGCTTACCAGAGACAGCATATCTTTAAGAAACTTATGTCCCTGGCGGTGTGAATTATTCTCTCTTCCTAAGAAAATCAGCCTCAAAGATGTACTTGCAGATCAGATCTTGGGAGCAGAATGACCTCCTAGATGTTTCATTTTGTTGGACAATCTTTGACAGAGCCAAGAAGTCCTAAGTATTACACCTTTTTGGATTGGGGAATTGGTTGACATTATTTATCACAATGTGGAAATCAGTTTGGAAACATTTCCAAATGACACTCAGGAGAATCAAAATGATCACTTCTTTTCTGGGACCTGAAGGGAGACTTCGAAGTTATCAAGCCTTATGTAACTGAGTCTAGCCACCTTATGGGAAGTGAAGGTGGTGAAATAATTTGGTATTCTATAATTGTTTTACTAAATAAGACTGTTTCTTTACCACTGCTCCCTGCCCCTTAATCTCAAAGTAAGCATCTCTGGGATAAGTGATATATGAGAATAGCAAAGAGAGATCAACTGAAGAGAACAAGTCAGTGAAATAGAACTCAGAATTAATCAGGAGCACAGGTGCTGGAAACTCCTGTACATTAAAAAGAAAAGCAAATATATAATTCTTGCTATAAAGAAGTTCACCAGTCTGAGAGAAGGCTTTGCTGCTTGCTTTTGGCTAACCTTTTTTTAACCTGTCTTATATTGTTGAGTCTTTTCTAAGGTCATCAAAACAAAGACACCTGATCTAAACAAATGACAGGCCACAGTGCAGATTTGACAAGATCTCCTGGGATTCTCTTTGAACATTCATTCTGCACCAGGAAAATTCTGCTTTGAGAAGTCAGTGAGGAGATGCATGCATTATGATGCATGCATTAACATGTGCCTATAAATATGTCAATCCACTTTACAGGAAGAGACATTATTTTTCATTTAGTTTTTTCGATTTTCACTTTTCTCCTACTAGCTGAAAACTCAGTGTGCCTCCTTTACGGAGGCTGTGACTGGAAACATTCCTTAATTCTCAACACTCTGCTGACATGAAGCTCAAAGGGGACTCAACAGGTTATCAAAATTATTTCTCTTCTAATGATTCTTTTCAAATTAATATCTCTCACATTGAACCTTAGGTGGGTCTCTATGGTTCTAATTTCCATGGAGATAGGGACTAGCTATAGAATACCTAAGTAATCTAGCTTAGAGTCCCTGATAATGTAAGGTACCATCTTCTCATTCATCTACTAACTAATTTTTGTCATTTTTGCTTTTTTCAACTATCTTTCTAATTCTTTTGCAGATTCTCTAAACAAAGCATGCACTCTCCCATTCACCATGAAGTCCACCTGTGATGGTTAATACCAAATGTTAACTTGATCAGACTGAAGGATGCAAAGTATTGATCCTGGGTGTGTCTGTGAGGGTGTCACCAAAGGAGGTTAACATTTGAGTCAGTGGGCTGGGAAAGGCAGACCCACCCTTAATCTGGGTGGGTACAATTTAATCAGCTGCCAGCATGGCTAGAATATAAAGCGGGCAGAAAAATGTGAAAAGACTAGACTGGCCTAAGCCTCTCAGCCTACATCTTTCTTCCATGCTGGATCCTTCCTGCCTTCAAACATTGGACTCCGAGTTCTTCAGTTTTGGGACTCAGACTGGTTCTCTTGCTCCTCAGCTTGTAGATGGCCTATTGTGGGACCTTGTGATGGTGTGAGTTAACACTTAATAAACTCCCCTTGATATATATCCTATTAGCTCTGTCCCTCTAGAGAACCCTGACTAATATAGCACCTCATCCTATTTTCTTATGTCTTACCTAGTTCACAGACAGATGTTAATTTTCTGCTCCCATTATCAGTGTTTGGTATCTTGACAATATTGCTATAATATTGACCCAAGCTCAACTTGTGTTCCTCCAGGACTACATCTTTTTTTTAGTTTTAAATACCAGCCAGTCATTACCATCATTTCACATTCTCCCTCTCCTTATCAGTCAGCTTGGGCTGCAGAACACTATAAATTGGGTAATTTAAATAAAAGACATTTATTTTCTGACAGTTTTGGAGGCTGGAAGTCCATGAAAAAAGTGTCTGCGAATTCCATGTCTGGTGAGGGCTCTTTTCCTTGCTTGCAGACAGCTGCCTTCTTGCTGTGTCCTCACATGGAATTTCCTCCATGCTCATGTAAAGAGAAAGTCCACTGGTGTCTCTTCTTCTCATGAGAACATCAGTATTGCCGGGCACAGTGACTCACATCTGTAATCCCAGAAATTTGGGGGGCTGCGGCAGTCAAATCACTTGAGGCCAGAAGTTTGAAACCAGCCTAGATAACATGGTGAAAACCCTGTCTCTACTAAAAATACAAAAAATTAGCCAAGTGTGGTGGTGCGCACCTGTAGTCCCAGCTACTTGGGAGGCTGAGGCAGGAGAACTGCTTGAACCCAGGAGGTAGAGGTTACAGTGAGCCAAGACTGTGCCACTGCACTCCAGCCTGGGCAACAGAACAAGCCTCTGCCAAGAACATCGGTATTAAGATGCCACCCTTATGATCTCATTTAACCTTAATTACATCCCTAAATGCCCTATTTCCAAATACAGTCAAATTAGGGGTTGAGGCTTTCACATATGAATTTCAGGGGGACATAATCCATAATGATACTCCCTGGGTAGCTTAAAGACTATTCTCTTTGTGTTATTATGCAGGTTATGGATGGATCTATTTGCGGTAGATCCATCCATCCAATAAAGAGAATAGTCTTTATTGCTTGGATGCTTGGGTTACCATGACCAAAACATGTCTTTGAATCATAGACAGTGATGTGACTAGCATTGGTTTATGACAGAAATACTCAAAGATCTAACAACATGAAAGTTTTATCTGAGATTCCTACATCCACTCTCTGGCTAACCTCTAGGATAATTGGAATGATTGTTGAGCAAATGTACATTCCCACCTCCCCTTAGTGAGGGCAGAATAGGCTTCTCTGCCCATTAGGCTTGCTTTGGCAATGGGATATTAGCAGACATCATCTAGGCAGAGGTTTGAAATGTGTCTTTGCCTCAGGGCTTGACTTCTTGCGCCTTGGCTGTTGTGAGGATGAGAGAAGAAGAGAAAACTTGAGCTCAGTCTGCATCTTAGAGCCAAGGCCAGTCAACTCCAGCTTTGATCAACCAAATGCCAACTGGCCCATATACCCATAAGAATTAAATAAACGGTAATTATATGTTACTGAGTTTTGGCAGGTTGTTTTTTAGGCAGTGATAATTAACATAGGTTTCAGCATCTTCAAGTGGGAGGTCTTTACTTTAGGCAGAGGTAATTGATTACTATAGATTTCAACACCTTCAAGTGGGGTCCTTCTGTAAACAAAACAAAACATACTCCTGAAATATGTTATATAGGCTTAGGTTGTAGGCAGTTGGGGGGCAGGGTTGAAGAAACTACAAGAAAAGGCTGGCTGAATACTGAGAACACCTATAGGAGGCTGGGAAAATCATGATCTATGTTATATATTGGCACAATTATGGTTAAACTGTCATTTGCTATAAACCGGAGAACAGAAAATATACCAAATGACCTTTTCTAGTTGGGTGAGGAGGTTTTCCAACAAAATTCTTCAGTTCTGGGTAGTTTGTTAGCAGAAATAGCTAATAAAATGCATTATCAAACAAATTATATAGAGCCCTTCACTTTATTTGGTGAAATTGTGTTTTTCCAATAATGTTAAAATGTGATAAGATACTTCTCCTCTGTTTTGCATATTGACATATCACATAAAATACAAAGAAGAAGAGAAAGTGTAACCTCTCTCCCCCACTAGTCAACATATGTACATTTCTTCAAAAACTTTAAAATATGTTGAAACCAAACTCAAGATAAGGTGAAGAGGTGAAATTCCAGAGTCACACAAAACATTATAGACATAAGTGATGCAATGGTAATTACACAAAGTGCTTTGCAATGCCCTTCCGGGTAGAAAGAGGTGCATTCTAGACTCAGCTTGAACTTCCTCTGGAAAGACCCAGAATACCATCAATTTATTTATCTTGGTGTCAAAATTGCTACAACTGAAGGATACTGAGAAGCTTCCGCAAACTCTAAGGCAAAACTTCAAAGAGTTACAAATACTATTAACAGGGAATTTGGACCTAAAGTAGGAGAGAACAGTAGTTCTCTTAGGGAGTGTTCATGTTCACTTGACTCAAATCCTAAGACACCAAAAGAACCTAAAAATGTGATCACAGTATTACTGCTTGGTGACTAAAACACAGAAAATGCTCATAATGGTTTTTGACCAAGGATTCAACAGATGAGGCAGAGTACCATGGCCGAGCACGGTGGCTCACGCCTGTAATCCCAGCCCTTTGGGAGGCCAAGGTGGGCAGATCACAAGGTCAGGAGTTCAAGACCAGCCTGGCCATATGGTGAAACCCTGTCTGTACTAAAAATACAAAAAAAATGAGCCAGGCATGTTGCCGGGCACTGTAGTTCCAGCTACTTGGAAGGCTGAGACAGGAGAATTGCTTGAACCCGGGAGGTGGAGATTGCAGTGAGCCGAGATCATGTCTGTGCTCTCCAGCCTGGTGAAAGAGTGAGACTCAGTCTCAAAAAAAAAAAAGGAGAAATAGTGAAGAAACTATAAATCGGAAAGATTAACATTAGGCCCCTGCAAAACTGTAGAACTAATTTTTTATTTTATTTTATTTTATTATTATTATACTTTAAGTTTTAGGGTACATGTGCGCAATGTGCAGGTTAGTGACATATGTATACATGTGCCATGTTGGTGTGCTGCACCCATTAACTCGTCATTTAGCATTAGGTATATCTCCTAATGCTATCCCTCCCCCCTACCCCCACCCCACAACAGTCCCCAGAGTGTGATGTTCCCCTTCCTGTGTCCATGTGTTCTCATTGTTCAATTCCCACCTATGAGTGAGAACATGCGGTGTTTGGTTTTTTTGTCCTTGCAATAGTTTACTGAGAATGATGATTTCCAATTTCATCCATGTCCCTACAAAGGACATGAACTCATCATTTTTTATGGCTGTATAGTATTCCATGGTGTATATGTGCCACATTTTCTTAATCCAGTCTATCATTGTTGGACATTTGGGTTGGTTCCAAGTCTTTGCTATTGTGAAGAGTGCCACAATAAACATACATGTGCATGTGTCTTTATAGCAGCATGATTTATAGTCCTTTGGGTATATACCCAGTAATGGGATGGCTGGGTCAAATGGTATTTCTAGTTCTAGATCCCTGAGGAATCACCACACTGTCTTCCACAATGGTTGAACTAGTTTACAGTCCCACCAACAGTGTAAAAGTGTTCCTATTTCTCCACATCCTCTCCAGCACCTGTTGTTTCCTGACTTTTTAATGATTGCCATTCTAACTGGTGTGAGATGCTATCTCATTGTGGTTTTGATTTGCATTTCTCTGATGGCCAGTGATGGTGAGCATTTTTTCATGTTTTTTGGCTGCATAAATGTCTTCTTTTGAGAAGTGTCTGTTCATGTCCTTTGCCCACTTTTTGATGGGGTTGTTTGTTTTTTTCTTGTAAATTTGTTTGAGTTCATTGTAGATGCTGGATATTAGCCCTTTGTCAGATGAGTAGGTTGCGAAAACTTTCTACCATTTTGTAGGTTGCCTGTTCACTCTGATGGTAGTTTCTTTTGCTGTGCAGAGGCTCTTTCGTTTAATTAGATCCCATTTGTCAATTTTGGCTTTTGTTGCCATTGCTTTTTGTGTTTTAGACATGAAGTCCTTGCCCATGCCTATGTCCTGAATGGTAATGCCTAGGTTTTCTTCTAGGGTTTTTATGGTTTTAGGTCTAACATTTAAGTCTTTAATCCATCTTGAATTAATTTTTGTATAAGGTGTAAGGAAGGGATCCAGTTTCAGCTTTCTACATATGGCTAGCCAGTTTTGCCAGCACTGTTTATTAAATAGGGAATCCTTTCCCCATTGCTTGTTTTTGTCAGGTTTGTCAAAGATCAGATAGTTGTAGATATGCGGCATTATTTCTGAGGGCTCTGTTCTGTTCCATTGATCTATATCTCTGTTTTGATACCAGTACCATGCTGTTTTGGTTACTGTAGCCTTGTACTATAGTTTGAAGTCAGGTAGCTTGATGCCTCCAGCTTTGCTCTTTTGGCTTAGGATTGACTTGGTGATGTGGGCTTTTTTGGTTCCATATGAACTTTAAAGTAGTTTTTTCCAATTCTGTGAAGAAAGTCATTGGTAACTTGATGGGGATGGCATTCAATCTATAAATTACCTTGGGCAGTATGGCCATTTTCACAATATTGACTCTTCCTACCCTTGAGCATGGAATGTTCTTCCATTTCTTTGTATCCTCTTTTATTTCATTGAGCAGTGGTTTGTAGTTCTCCTTGAAGAGGTCCTTCACGTCCCTTGTAAGTTGGATTCCTAGGTATTTTATTCTCTTTGAAGCAATTGTAAATGGGAGTTCACTCATGATTTGGTTCTCTGTTTGTCTGTTATTGGTGTATAAGAATGCTTGTGATTTTTGTACATTGATTTTGTATCCTGAGACTTTGCTGAAGTTGCTTATCAGCTTAAGGAGATTTGGGGCTAAGACAATGGGGTTTTCTAGATATACAATCATGTCATCTGCAAACAGGGACAATTTGACTTCCTCTTTTCCTAATCGAATGCCCTTTATTTCCTTCTCCTGCCTAATTGCCCTGGCCAGAACTTCCAACACTATGTTGAATAGGAGTGGTGAGAGAGGGCATCCCTGTCTTGTGCCAGTTTTCAAAGGGAATGCTTCCAGTTTTTGCCCATTCAGTATGATATTGGCTGTGGGTTTGTCATAGATAGTTATTATTTTGAGATACATCCCATCAATACCTAATTTATTGAGAGCTTTTAGCATGAAGAGTTGCTGAATTTTGTCAAAGGCCTTTTCTGCATCTATTGAGATAATCATGTGGTTTTTGTCTTTGGTTCTGTTTATACGCTGGATTACATGTATTGATTTGCGTATATTGAACCAGCCTTGCGTCCCAGGGATGAAGCCCACTTGATCATGGTGGATAAGCTTTTTGATGTGCTGCTGGATTCGGTTTGTCAGTATTTTATTGAGGATTTTTGCATTAATGTTCATCAAGGATATTGGTCTAAAATTCTCTTTTTTGGTTGTGTCTCTGCCCGGCTTTGGTACCAGGATGATGCTGGCCTCATAAAATGAGTTAGGGCGGATTCCCTCTTTTTCTATTGATTGGAATAGTTTCAGAAGGAATGGTGCCAGTTCCTCCTTGTACCTCTGGTAGAATTCAGCTGTGAATCCATCTGCTCCTGGACTCTTTTTTGTTGGTAAGCTATTGATTATTGCCACAATTTCAGAGCCTGTTATTGGTCTATTCAGAGATTCAACTTCTTCCTGGTTTAGTCTTGGGAGGGTGTATGTGTCGAGGAATTTATCCATTTCTTCTAGATTTTCTAGTTTATTTGCGTAGAGGTGTTTGTAGTATTCTCTGATGGTAGTTTGTATTTCTGTGGGATCGGTGGTGATATCCCCTTTATAGATAATGGTAAAGGGATCAATTCAACAAGAAGAGCTAACAACCCTAAATATATATGCACCAAATACAGGAGCACCCAGATTCATAAAGCAAGTCCTGAGTGACCTACAAAGAAACTTAGACTCCCACACAATAATAATGGGAGACTTTAACACCCCACTGTCAACATTAGACAGATCAACGAGACAGAAAGTTAACAAGGATACCCAGGAATTGAACTCAGCTCTGCACCAAGCAGACCTAATAGACATCTACGGAACTCTCCACCCCAAATCAACAGAATATACATTTTTTTCAGCACCACACCACACCTATTCCAAAATTGACCACATAGTTGGAAGTAAAGCTCTCCTCAGAAAATGTAAAAGAACAGAAATTATAACAAACTGTCTCTCAGAGCACAGTGCAATCAAACTAGAACTCAGGATTCAGAAACTCACTCAAAACCGCTCAGCTACATGGAAACTGAACAGCCTGCTCCTGAATGACTACTGGGTACATAACGAAATGAAGGCAGAAATAAAGATGTTCTTTGAAACCAATGAGAACAAAGACACAACATAGCAGAATCTCTGGGACACATTCAAAGCAGTGTGTAGAGGGAAATTTATAGCACTAAATGCCCACAAGAGAAAGCAGGAAAGATCCAAAATTGACACCCTAACATCACAATTAAAAGAACTAGAAAATCAAGAGCAAACACATTCAAAAGCTAGCAGAAGGCAAGAAATAACTAAAATCAGAGCAGAACTGAAGGAAATAGAGACACAAAAAACCCTTCAAAAAATTAATGAACCCAAGAGCTGGTTTTTTGAAAGGATCAACAAAATTGATAGTCCACTAGCAAGACTAATAAAGAAAAAAAGAGAGAAGAATCAAATAGACGTAGAACTAATTAACAGATGGTTTGTGAGAACTCAGAAGACAAAAACAATCATTACTAGAGTCAGAATGTTCGATTATGGAAAGCATTTTCATGCTTTTAAAAATACTGCATCTTATAAAATTCAAGAATTTGATTATTAGAGGCACCGTGATTTTATATGACATTAAGGAAAAAACACTACTTGAACCATTACCATCATATGCCATCTATTCTAAGAGTCCTACCACTTACTAATATGATTACATATAAAATAAATGTGTATCCCGAAGTGGGAAAAATATGATGTTGCTATTTATTTTCCAGATGACTTCTTTTTAGGGTTGGCTAGAGGGACAAAGAAAGGCTAAAGGAGAAACAAGGATACTTCTCCTTCCTGTTTTGCTTCCTGATTCCTATTTTGTTCCCAGTTTTTTTCATCATCCCTACAGCAACACTGCTTCTTCATTCTGGCAGCAGAATTTTGTTCCAGGAGCAGCAGCTTTTTCCAGCATACAGACTTACAACCTTCTCAGGACCAACATCAATGCCTTCTTTCAGAGACAACAGCACCACTCAGGTGGCACCCCCCTTCTCAGGGGTCTTACTGTCCTTTCTATGGGGCCTCACCTCAAAGCTACCTGGTTTTAATGATTTGCAATCTTACCTCCTTTTCTCTTCCAGCCCTAGGGATCCCACAGCTACTATTCTGTCTGTTCTTATGCTGCTAATAAAGACATACCCAAGACTGGGTAATTTATAAATGAAAGAGGTTTAATGGACTCACAGTTCCACATGGCTCGGTAGGCCTCACAGCCATGATGGAAGATGAAGAAAGAGCAAAGGGACATCTTACATGGCAGCAGGCAAGAGAGCATGTGTAAGGGAACTCCCCATTATAAAACCATCAAATCTCGTGATACTTATTCACTATCACTAGAATAGTATGGAGGAAACTGCCCCCATGATTGAATTATCTCCCACCAGGTCCCTTCCACAACACATCAGAATTATGGGAGCTAAAATACAAGATGAGATTTGGGTGGGGACACAGCCAAACCATATCACTGTGACATCTCTGTGTTGATATTTGCCTTTTGCATTATCTAGTACCTAGTTAACTATAATTTATACCAAATTATCTGTTAGAAGAATTTATATGGCTTCTGTCTCCTGATTAGAACTTGAAAATGGAAACATTTCTTACCTATGTAAAGATAATTCTGCTAGGTTGTGAGAAGGAAGTCTTGTATGTCGAGTTACTTGGTCTATATGCCACCACATTGAACAAGACCATAGTACTGGATGAGCAGAAAGATGAGGAAAACCTTTTTCTAAAAAAGCGTCTACTGGCCTAAAATGGGGAGAATTACTGAGTAACGTCAATTAACTCTCCAGGGACAATCAGGTGGCTGCAATTATCTACATATTGTGTTAAATGTCTACTGCAAAGAAGCCAGTTAGGAAATAAATTATTAAAGCAAATACTATGTGTGTACATAGTGGTTTTATTAGTTACACACACATTTGTGACTAGAAAGTCTAAGACGAGATTCACTATTATGGCAGGATGGGTCCCCCACTTGGAATCATCTCATAACATTCAATAAAAAATTATATTTATGCTAAGAGATAGAATAAAATACTTAAAAAGAGAAAAAGACAGCCAATGGAAACAGACCCATAAGAAATAAACTTTAAGATACAAATAGAATGAACATATTCAAGAATATAAAAGAAAAGATGAAGATTTTTGAATAAAGGACTGAAATCTATAAGGAAAAAATAGCATGAAAATTCTAGAACTGAAAAGTATGAAGATTAAAATGAAGAATTACATTTGGTGGTTGGATTTAATAGCACATTACACACAGAAGAGAGAATTAGTGAACTGAAAGATCAGTGAAAGTAGTCCAAATTGTAGCCTAGAGAAAAGAAAAGAAAGAAACGCAAAAAAACTAAAGATAAATAAGCATAAGTCACGTATGAGACAAAATTTAAAAAAAAATTATTTACTAATTCTTTGAAATTAAAATGCTTATGATTTAACTTATACATAAGAATCACCAGGAGGACCTGTATAAAGATCACTGGGACCACTCAGAGAGATTCTGATGAAGATTCTAAGTTAGTGGTTTTTGATGTAGTGTGAAAACTAGACCTGCTGCCTCATATTTTGAAGCTGCTCTTCACATAGTTCCTTGTAAGCGTCAATGCACACACACTTTCAGAAATCCTGTTTGAGACTGAGTTCCTGGAAGGCAGGAATGTGTCTTACCTATCATTGTATCCTCTAACCTTCCAGATAAGTGGAAAGACATACTATGTTTGTAGGTTGACTACTCAACATTATTAAGAAATCAATTTTTCCCAAATTGATTGGTCTACTGCAGTGCAATCACATTCAAACTCCCAGTAGGATTTTTATGATTACTGACAAGCTGATTTCAAAATACGTATAAAAATTCAAAAGGTCACAAATAGTAAAAAGAATATTTAAGAAGAAAAAAAGTAGAAGGATTTACACAATTGGATATTAAAACATATTGTAAAGCCATAGTAATTATTGCTATTGGTATGATATTAGTTCAAAGACAAATGAATATATTCATGGATCAAAATAAAAAGTCAAGAAAGAGACTTGGCAGGACGCGGTGGCTCACACCTGTAATCCCAGCACTTTGGGAGGCCGAGGCGGGTGGATCACGAGGTCAGGAGATCGAGACCATCCTGGCTAACACAGTGAAACCCCGTCTCTACTAAAAATACAAAAAAATTAGCCGGGCGTGGTGGCGGGCGCCTGTAGTCCCAGCTACTCGGGAGGCTGAGGCAGGAGAATGGCGTGAACCCGGGAGGCCGAGCTTGCAGTGAGCCGAGATCGCGCCACTGCACTCCAGCCTGGGCGACAGATCAAGAGACTCCGCCACAAAAAAAAAAAAAGAAAGAAAGAGACTTATACCTATTTGGTCACCTATGGCAAAGGTAGTGTTACAGTGCAAAAAGGAAATGACAACAAATGGGACTGGATCAACTGGCCGTACATGTGGGAAAAAATGAGTCATGTTCTTTTTCTTACACAATACACTGAAAAAATTTCAGGTGGACTTTTAGAGCAAAAACATCTTTTAAAAAAGCATAAAAGAATACCTTCATGGTCCTAAGATAAAGATTTATTAAGCTACAAATAGAGCACCTATCATAAAGGAAAAGCCAGAAAAATTACGAACTTTTCTTCACTGAAAGACATTACTAAGAGATTAAAAATATATACCATAAAGGGGGAGAAGATATTTATTATATATATACACACACACACATATATACACACACACACACACACACACATATATATCTCTCTCCAAAAAAAGGATTCCTAGGCAAAATATAAAAAGAATTCATGTAAAGCAACAAATAAAGCCACATAAGAAATGGACAAAAGTCACAAATATGAACTTCACATAAGTGGATATATCAATGATCAATCAATACATTAAAAAGTACTCAACCTCAAGAAATATCAAAGTAATGCAAATTAAATCATAATGAGGCACCACTATGCAGCCATGAGAAGGGCGTGTGAAAAATGAAACTACCAAGTGTTAGAGAAGATATGGAGCAATTCAAATCTCACACAGTACTGGTGGGAGTACAAATATATACGATCTCTTGGAAAATCTTAGGCTATGTATACCTATACTATGACTCAGTATTTCCACTCTTAAATACTCAACAAAAATATATACATATATTCACCAAAACACAGTCCAAAAAATTCATTGCAGTGTTGTTCATGATTCTTCTAAACTGAAAACAACCCATATGTCCATTAATGTTAGACTGGCTAAACAAATTATGGTATATAGACTTGATCAAGTAGCATACATAAATAATAGACTACTGCTACATGTGCCCACATAAACGAATCTCACCAACATGAATAAAGGAAGTCAGACACAAAAGAGTAATTGCTCCCCGATTCCCTTTATATTAAGTACAGGCCGGGCGCTGTGGCTCACACCTGTAATCCCAGCACTTTGGGAGGCCGAGGTGGGTGGATCACCTGAGGTCAGGAGTTCAAGGTCAGCCTGGGCAACATGGTGAAACCCCGTCTCTACTAAAAATACAAAAACTAGCTGGGCGTGGTATTGGGTGCCTGTAATCCCAGCTACTCAGGAGGCTGAGGCAGAAGAATTGCTTGAACTCCAGAGGTGGAGGTTGCAGTGAGCTGAACTTGCACCATTGTACTCCAACCTGGGTGACAAGAGCGAAACTCCATCTCAGGAAAAAAAAAAAACAAAAAAACACAAAAGTACAAATCTGTAGTGATGGGAGTAATAATAGTGGTTGCTTTTAGCGCTATAATGATTGGGAGGGAACACAAGGGAAACGCTGAGGTGCTGGTTATGCTCTGTATCTTGATCTGGACAACGGTTACATTTTGTAAAATTTTATCCAGCTGCATATTTAATACTCTTATACTTTTCTGCACGTGCATTAGAGGCATGTAGGTAAAATCCTTCTGAAAGTGCCAAGTTCTATGCAAACGTGAGGTTTCTATTATTTTGTACTTGCACACATCACAGTAATTCTAATTTCAGGAAAATCAAAAGATGGCACAGGAAGTAAATGAAATGTCCCAGCTGTTAACAATAATTCTATAGTCATAGTAACTAAAAATACCATCTAAATACTGATTAAAGCAGAAGGGAAGTGTTTGTGTGTCTGTTTAGAGCACCTGTATGTGTGTCTATCTTCCAATGTAGGATAACAGCTATATACATGACATTTATAAATGTGGAGTTAAATAGCAGAATATATAGCTAAAAGAATTTTAATTTCTGCTTCACAGGAGTAGAAATGGAGAGTAGAGGGTGCAGTAGAGAAGGAATTGGCAAATATTTTCTGTAAAGGGCCATTTATTTTAATATTTTAGTCCTTATGGGCCAGAGGGTCTCTACTGCAACTCCTCATCTCTGTCCTTGTAGTATGAAAGCAGCTGTAGAAAATCTCGAAATAAAGGGCATAGCTGGACTCCAATGAGACTTTTTTTTTTCATTAAAAACACCTGGTAGGGTGTAGTTTGCTGACACCTGGAGTAGAGGATGACTAATTTTTATTATAATCCTATTATTATTTAAATTATAACTTATATATTCATTTTAGAATAATAAAATTATCTCAAAGAAAAAAATTACAGTATCCTTAGTAGGTTCTTGGTAACATTTATAGCATTTGTCTTCAAATATTTTTCTCCTGTATCCCTGAAAAATCTTCAGAGAAATACAAATCAAAGCACAATGAGATATCACCTCACATCTGTTAGGATGGCTATTATTTTTTAAAAGACAACGAATGATGGCAAGGATGTAGAGTACCTGGAACCGTTGAGCACTGTTGGTGGAAATGTAAAATGGTGCAGCCTCTACGAAAAACAGTATAATGGTTCCTCAAAAAAATTAAGAGTAGAACTACTATAGGGTCCAGCAATCTCAATTGTATGTGTTTATCTAAAAGAATTGAAATTGGGGTCTCTTTTTTTATGGATCTTCATTGTTCGGGCATTTTTTTTCTTTAAGTTCTGGGGTACATGTGCAGGATGTGCAGGTTTGTTACACAGGTAAATGTGTGCCATGGTGGTTCACTGCACCTATCAACCCATCACTTAGGTGTAGGTATTAAGCCCAGCATGGATTAGCTATTTTTTCTAATTCTCTCCCTCTCCCTGCCATCCCCCGACAGGCCCCAGTGTGTGTTGTTCCCCTCCCTGTGTCTATGAGTTCTCGTCATTCAGTTCTCACTTATAAGTGAGAACATGTGGTGTTTGGTTTTCTGTTCCTGTGTTAGTTTGCTGAGAATAATGGCTTCCAGCTTCATCCATGGCCCTGTAAAGGACGTGATCTATTCCTTTTTACAGCTGCATATATTTCATGGTGTGTATGTGCCACATTTTCTTTATCCAGTCTATCACTGATGGGCATTAGAGTGGATTCCATGACTTTGCTATTGTGATTAGTGCTGCAATAAACATACATGTGCATGTATCTTCGGATTTACATTCTCATGGGTATATACCCAATAGTGGAAGTGCTAAGTCAAGTGGTATTTCTGTTTCTAGGTCTCTGAGGAATCGCCACACTGAATTCCACATGAAATCAGGGTCTTAAAGAGATACTAGCACTTCCATATTTACTGCAGCACTATTCACAGTAGCCAAGACATGGAAACAAATGGAGAGAAAATGTTGTATATACACACAATGGAATATTACTCAGCTTTAAAAAAGATGGAAATCTTGCCATGGTGTGACAATATTGATGAGCCATGAAGACATCATCATTAGTGAAATGAGCCAGTCATGGAAGGACAAATACTGCATGATCTCATTTATATGAAGTACCTTAGGTAATCAAACCCATACAACCAAAGAATAGAATGGTGGTTGTCAGGGGCTGGGAAGGGGGAAGACACATACGTTGCTGTTCAATAAGTATGAAGTTTCAGCTATGGAGGACAAATATGTTCTAGAGCTATGCTACACACCATCATAACTGTAGCTAACAATACTGTCTTGTACACTTAAAAATCTGTTAAGAGGGTAGATCTCATGTTAAATGTTCTTACCATCATAAAAACAAATAAATGTATCCAATAAACTTCAAATTAATTTTTTTAATTAATGCACAGGCTCTTCTTTAATAGAAACACTTTACAAAATTTTATTTTCCTCTTGAAATGCTATTCTATTTCACCTTCCCTATATTTTTATCCTTTGTAAGGTGTTTTTATTATTGTCTTTTATTGATTTTATAAAATATGTCGGCCACAAAAATATTTATATAAATTAAATGTTTAGGTTTTGTAAAATCCCTCTGACAATAAGTCTCTAAGTGTCTGAAAATTATTTTCCTGGGTTATTAGTATCATCAGTAATATATTAATATAATACAATTAATACAACAACTATATTGCAATCTTACAGAGTTATTTTAAACAAAGAGTAAAGATTAATGGAAGTGAATGTCACAATGAAATAACTAGGGCTATTTTTTATATCAATCAGTTCATGTATTCATGGATGAATATTATATATTGCTGAGTACAAATCCTGTTTAATTCATTGTATTTATTGTTGCAAAGCCTGAGAGGCCTTACTCATATTAATAAGTAGATGGGAATGGGAGAAATTTTATAACAATTTCATTTAGTTTTTCAAATTCTTCTTGAGGTATATACCAAATATCATATAATGATGTATCATCAAAATTATTTTTAATGATGTATGAACTGACAATTTGATTAGGTCTTCCTTTAAATCTTTTGAAAGGAAGAATTGGAAATGACTTGATTTGTTACTCAATCAATAAACTCTTTCAGTTTCTGGGAAGTATACCAAAAGGTTTCTCTAAGATTTATGAAATGTGTGTTAATTATGCCTGCTTGAGAAACTTTGCATAACCCAATAGATTTGGAAAGAGTTGGAAAAATCATATCATTGATTATTTCAATACACCTTTGTTACAATATTTTTTATTAAAATTTTTAATTTAATCACATGCTTGAATAACTTTTTTTTTCTTTTTGAGACAGAGTCTCACTCTGCCACCAGGTTAGAGTACAGTGGCCTGATCTCGGCTCACTGCAACCCCCGCCTCCTGGGTTGAAGCAATTCTCTGCCTCAGCCTCCCTAGTAGCTGGGATTACAGGCACCCAACACCATGCCGGGCTAATTTTTGTATTTTTAGTAGAGATGGGGTTTCACCATCTTGGCCAGGCTGGTCTTGAACTCCCAACCTCGTAATCCACCTGCCTCAGCCTCCCAAAATGCTGGGATTACAGGCATAAGCCACAGCGCTCAGCCCTGAGTTACTTTTAATAATATCTTTATTGAATCATATGCTTAAATATCTTCCATTCTTTTTTTTTTTTTTTTTTTTTTTTTTGAGACAGAGTCTTGCTCTTGTTGCCCAGGCTAGGGTGCAATGGCACGATCTCGGCTCACCGAAGCGTCTGCCTCCTGGGTTCAAGCAATTCTCCTGCCTCAGCCTCCCGAGTAGCTGGGGTTACAGGCATCCACCACCACGCCCAGCTAATTTTTGTATTTTTATTAGAGACGAGGTTTCTCCATGTTAGGCAGGTCTTGAACTGCCGACCTCAGGTGATCCTCCCACCTCGGCCCCTCAAAGTGCTGGGATTACAGGTGTGAGCCACAGCACCCAGCCTCTCCCTTCCTTCCTTCTTTCCTCCTCTCCCCTCCCCTCCTCCTCTCCTTTCCTTTCTTTTTCTCCTGTTAATGAACAGCATAAACAACTTTTTGACCCAAATCTTGGAGCTGCAGACTTAGCTCCTTCCATTTGTGGAAAATTGTCTACATACATTCTAATAACAAACTTAGTCCTCCTTGGTCAACAATCAGCCAATCGAACTTTCAGAAAATGTCTGAGTTTATTCTTCAATTTAGGTTCAATTTAGTTAGATTCATTTCAACTCCATTCAAATAAATGTCTTCACATTCATATTAAGAAATGAGAACAAGACAGTGAAAATCAAAATTATATAATGTAATTATTTGTATCATATAAATTTATAAAAATAAGAACACTTATTTCTCATTCCTCAATCTGTTATAATCCAATATACTGTCTATTTAAAATTGTAATTTATTTTGCTTAGCATGACAAAATAATTAAATAAAAATCACTTATTTTTATTAGAGACTGGGTTTTGCCATGTTGTCCAGGCTGGTCTTGAACTCCTGACTTTAGGTGATCCACCCACCTCGGTCTCCCAAAGCACTGGGATTAAGCCCTTTAGTTTAATTAGGTCCCATTTGTTAATTTTTGTTTTTGTTGCAATTGCTTTTGGCATCTTCATCATGAAATCTTTGCCCGTTCTTATGTCCAGAATGGTATTGCCTAGTTTGTCTTCCAGGGTTTTTATAGTTTTGCATTTTACATTTTATGTCTTTAATTCATCTTTAATTTTTATATATGATGTAAGGAAGGGATCTAGTGTCAGTCTTCTGCGTATGGCTAGCCAATTATCACAGCATCTTTTATTAAATAGAGAATCATTTCCCCATTGCTTGTTTTCATCAGGTTTGTCAAAGATCAGGTAGTTTTAGGTTTGAGGCCCTATTTTTGGGTTCTTTATTTGGTTCCATTGGACCATGTGTCTGTTTTTGTACCAGTATCATGCTGCTTTGGTTACTGTAGTCCTGTAGGATAGTTTGAAGTCAAGTTATGTGATGCCTCCAGCTTTGTTCTTTTTGTATAGAATTTCCTTGGCTATTTGGGCTCTTCTTTGGTTCTCTATTAATTTTCAAAAAGTTTTTTCTAGCTCTAAAAACTACTAAACTAGTTTTTTAGTAACTCAATGATACTTTAATAGAAATAGCATTAAATCTATAAGTTGACTTTGGGCAGTATGGCCATTTTAAGGCTATTGATTCTTCCTATCCATGAGCATGGAAAGTTTTTTCATTTGTTTGTGTCATCTCTGATTTATTTGAGCAGTGTTTTGTAGTTCTCATTGTAGATATATTTCACCTCCCTGTTTAGCTGTATTCCTAGGTATTTTATTCTTTATGTGGCAATTATGAATGGAATTGCATTCTTGATTTGGCTCTTGGCTTGACTGTTGTTGGTGTACACTAATGTAAGTGATTTTTGTACACTGATTTTGTATCCTGAGACTTTGCTGAAGTTGTTAGTCAGCTTAAAGAGATCTCAGGCTGAGACTATGGGGTTTTCTAGATATAGGATCATCTCATCTGCAAAAAGGGATAGTTTGACTTCCATTCTTTCTATTTGGAAGCCTTTATTTCTTTCTCTTGCCTGGTTGTTCTGGCCAGGACTTTTGGTACTATGTTGAATCGCAGTGGTGAGAGAGGGCATCCTTACTGTGTCCTGCTTTTAAAGGGGAATGCTTCCAGCTTTTTCCCATTCACTATGATGTTGGCTGTGGGTTTGTCATATATGGCTCTTATTATTTTGAGGTTCCTTTGATACCTAGTTCCTTTGATACCTAGTTTATTGAGAGTGTTAAACAGGAAGGGATGTTGAATTTTATCAAAGGCCTTTTCTGCATCTATTGAGATAATCATGTGGTTTTTGTTTTTAGTTCTGTTTACATGATGAATCACATTTATTGATTTGTGTTGATCTGTGTATTTTGAACCAACCTTGCATCCCAGGGATAAAACCTACTTGATAGTGGTGCATAAGGTTTTTGATGTGCTGCTGGATTTGGTTTGCCAGTATTTTGTTGAGGATTTTTGCATCAATGTTCATCAAGGATATTTGCCTGAATTTTTTTTTTTGCTGAAAAATCACATTTTTAAAGCTCAGAAATAACATCAATACACTGAATCATCATAATTGTACTTTTCCTACACATATAATGAATGAAAAAAACTATTGCTAAAAGATAATTGGTTGAGCAGTTAGAATATAATTACACTTTTTGGTAATGATAGACTGTTCTTAGAATAATTATATTACAGTATAGTATGATTCTTTTTTGTGTAGCTTTTATAGTACAATTCTTTATCTCATTTGATAAAGTAGGTTTAAAATTCCTTTTTGAATCAAATACATCGATTCTAAAGAATTCATGTAAAAATTTTATCCATGGGTTCTACTCAGTATAAACAGGAATTTTTAATAGTCCCAGAAAAAAAATTCAAGTAACTCTTTTTTTTTTTTTTTTTTTTTTAAAGACAGAGTCTTGCTCTGTCACCCAAGCTGGAGTACACAGATCTTGGCTCACTGCAAACTCTGCCTCCCAGGCTCAAGTGATTCTCCAGCCTCAGCTTCCTGAGTAGCTGGGATTACAGCTCAAACTCCTCACCTCAGGTGATCTGCCCGCCTTGGCCTCTCAAAGTGAGATTCGAGTAACTTCTCAGCAAATCAGTCTCACCAAGTTGTATTGCTTCAGATATTGAAAAGTGCATTTCTTTCCTGTTATTATCAAGACCTGGAAATGGGAATTGAGAATAGCTTTTAAAAACTGTTTATATTTAAATATTTGAAGAAAATGTCATTCTTAGTGTTCATTATTTCATACTTGTGATACTGCTTTTTCCTTGGCATTCATAGCCTCTCCCTTAAACAGAAAGGCAGGTATCCTGTATAAGTCAATAAGCTGAAATGGCAGCGGCCCTTGCTTGTGCAAAATCTTTGTCCCACAAGGCCTGGAAGGGGCCCAGGCAATGTGTTTACATCATCACTACATTTTCATAAAATTTGTAATAGTAAGTTTATCCTTAACTGCTGCTCCTGTAACTTTGACAACCTTCTCTCTATACATCCTGTTGTGCTGGAGTGGTCCTCAGGCTTTTTGGAGGCTGTGACTAAATGGAATGTGAGTTGGAGAATTTTTTTTCCTCTTTTTTAAATGTGTTTTTTGTTCTTTCTTCTTTTGTTTTAGTTGGAGATACTTTCACTATGAGTTTAATGGGATATTTATATACAATTCATAGTTGTTCAGTCATAACTATTTATACTCTTTTTTTTTTTTCAGATGGAGTCTCACTCTGTTGCCAGGCTGGAGTGCAGTGGTGCCATCTCGGCTCACTGGAACCTCTGCCACCTGGATTCAAGTGATTCTTCTCCCTCAGCCTCCGAAGTAGCTGGGACTACAGGCGTGTGCCATCATGCCCAGCTAATTTTTGTACTTTTAGTAGAGATGGGGTTTCACCATGTTGGCCAGGATAGTCTCCATCTCTTGACCTCACGATCCACCCACCTCAGCCTCCCAAAGTGCTGGGATTACAGGCGTGAGCCCCCAGGCCCGGCCCATAACTATTTATACTTCTTACTTTAGTTGTCCTCATATAGAAACATCTTTCAAAATCTGGCCAGGTGTGGTGGCTCACACCTGTAATCCCAGCACTTTGGGAGGCCGAGGCGGGTCGAACGCCTGAGGTCAAGAGTTCAAGACCAGCCTGGCCAACATGGTGAAACCCCGTCTCCACTAAAAGCACAAAAATTAGAGGGTGTGGTGGCACTTGCCTGTAATCCCAGCTACTCGGGAGGCTGAGGGAGGAGAATTACTTGAACCCAGGAGTCAGAGGTTGCAGTGAGCCAAGATCGTGCCACTGCAGTCTAGGCTGGGCGACACAGTAAAAACTCCATCTCAACAAAACAAAACACAACACAAAATCCTCCCTACTTTACGACATAATGTGAACTTGCAATACCACCAGATGAACTTGTCTGATGAAGCTTGCTACCAGAAATCTGAGGATAGTGTAAGAGAAACCAAGAAACAAATTCTTCCCAATCTTATAGCTCATATTTGAAAGAAACTTTCTAAAAAATGGTCTCACAGTTGGTAACAATCCAAAGTAGGGCCACCAGATATTACTGATAATGAGTTATAAAGCTTTCAGAAAGTGTTATAAGTTATCAATACTAAGAAAAAAAAATTCAATCATGCTAGAGGAAAGATTAAATTATCTTTCTCTTCTGTCCATAGAAAATGACAGAATTATTGTCAAAGAAAAAAGCAATCAAAACATGCAGCCAGAATAAGGAGGAAACAATGCTTTTCCATTCAGCTTTTTAATAAAACATGTTATTTTTCTGAACTTTGTGATATCTGCAGCATTTGTAAATATTTTCAAATTGGAAACAAATGTAATTTGTTGAGTGTGTTTTTCTAAATAGTCAAGTTTGTACACAATTTTTCATAGTAATTTTGCATTCTTTTTCATATAGAAGGTTCCTCAAATTTGATAATCTTCAAGATCCTAAACGTGAATAGAGCCCTGCTCAAAGAGCAACGCACCCTTTTCCAATAGCTGGAGGATTGAAGAGGTGAGGTCAGTAAACAAAAATTACCATCATTCCCACAACTCTCACACCACAAAATATTTAGCTTCAGAATATCTCAAGATGGAGAGGGCACTGCATTTCTAAAATAATCCTTAACAAAAATATGTGTAAGTCAGGGAAAGAATGTAAGGCTTATGGTTTTATGGTGAATTTGATCCTTAAAAGTATAACCTCCCAAGAAATATTTCGAATTTGCTTTTTATTTGCCTTCCTCACTTTTTTAATAACAGCCCAAGAAATGCAGCGCGGGAAGCATCAGGATGGGGAAGAGGATGCCTTTCTTTTATGGATTCCAAGAAGGTTGTGAGAAAAGGGAATATAGGAAAAGTGAACTTGAAGACCTGAAAATCAGTAACTTTGAGATCATTAACTTTAAAATCACCCTAACCAGTGAATCCCACAGAAAGTCCCTGAATACCTGTGTGGGGAGCTGTCCCCAAGTTGAATCACTCTGCTCTAGAATAGACAAAATGGGGTTTTAAGGCAATGGTGGTCACACACACCAAGCCATAAGCTAGACCTAACTGTGATGGCCAGCTGGCACTCAATCTGCCTCTGACTCCTTCTCCCTTCCTCTTACTTAGTTTTCCTCTTTTGCACTCTCCCCTTTCATCTTTGGCTTTTTCTTCTACCTATCCCATTTTTCACCCCTCCGGTTTGGCAGCTGTCTCTTTATCCAGCTGTTGTCCTGCTTTTTCTTCCTTTCGCTCTCTGATTTATCTTTCCTTCCTATCCTCCCCTTCCTCCTTGCATCCTCATTCTCTTTTTGACAGACATGAATTCAAGTTTTTAGGTTTGTGCAATTTTTAGAGTGGTTTTAGGTTTACAGAAAAATTGTGCAGAATGTACAGAGAGTTCCCATAGCCCATATCCATCCCTCCCTCCCCCGATGTTAACAGCCTGCATTAGTGGGTTACCTTGTTACAGCTGATATGCCAATTCTGAGACATAATTATTAACTAAACCCCACAGTTCAGATGAAGGTCGACTCTTTCTGTTGTGTGCTTCTGTGGATTTTGACAAATGTCATGTATGTATGATTACATATTATATAGAACAGTGTCGCTGCCCGAAAAAGTTTCCTATGTTCCATCTCTTCATCACTCGTTCCTTCCCCCTGAAATTACTTTTTCTTAAAAACTAATACCCAAAACTTCACCTATGTGGCCATCGACAAAAAACAAAGTTGATTTATCTCCAGGCAGTCTTGTAGATGTTTAAGAACAGTAACTCATATTCCATTCATTATTTCATTTGATTAGTATAATAATTGTCACCACTTTAGGGATGAATCTATTGAATCTCAGAAAATCCAAATGACTTGTTCAAGGCTATATGACTAATTGAGGATGGGTGTGGATGGAGCCAGTATCCATATTTGCTGATGGTTGACCAATGGTCTCTCCATGCTACCACTTCTCAATTGCCCTGAGCTTTATCAGAGACGACGGGAGTGCGTTAAGGAGGACACCGATTTGTGGTTCATGACTTTCAAGGATTCTGACAGTCCTCATCTATAATACATTTATCAAAAGCTACAGCTCTAGTGCTCTTATGCAGACTTTGATGATGCACGGAAGCATTTAATAACTTATATCTCTAAAAATTTACTTCATGTGAACTTTTAAATATTATCCTATCATATCATCCATAGATTAGATTATTTCCCCCTGCCCTCAACCCACCCTCCCAACATTTAGGGGTTTGTTATTCTTAGTAGAGTGCCAGTACCATATATTTTACAATCAAACCAAATTCAAATAGGAACTTCTCAGCACTTTTAGTTTCAACTGCAAGCTCTTAGCCATACATTTTTGTTTCATGTTGTTCAGACATTCTGTATACTGCTGATTCACACACAAAGGATAGCTTTTTGCCCTGGGTAAAGACAGGCTCAGCCATGCTCGTTTTTTAGTTTTTACTAACACTCTCCATGTGATGCAGAGAGCACAGTTTTGTTTATGCTGACAGCTGTGTGTGAATATTTTTACTATTTTGAGATGTGAACAGGTTGACTTCTTGGGTGTACAGGCAAGCGAGTACATTGTTATTGGCACAGTAGCACTTCCTTGCAGATTAATAATAGATTTTCTTAATTCGGACTTTTTTCAGTGATACTACCAGATCACAAAAGGTATAATAATCATATTTAAGTTCCAAAATTTTTCACCAAATGCAATGATGAAAAAAATGTTAATGTAATTAGTTAAGTGATTACTCATGTAGCAGATAGAATTAAAGGTAGGATATTGCAGGAAATCATATTCGAGCCAGATTCCTTGTCCCAACTCTCAATTCTGCTTTAAGATAGACACTTTTAGAAGCTGTTCCTTCATTCAAACGACTAGGATACAAGTACATCAGTACTTCAGCTCACTTACTTCAGCTCCCTGAAAGCTATCCGTTGGTCAATGTATCTTATGTTTTGAAGTTGGACCATGAAAACAATTCAACTTGTTCTACTAGTCATGCAACTTATTTTTAAAGTGTTAATAGGCCTTACTTTTAGAGCAGTTGTAGGACTGTAGAAATACTGCACACAAAGTACAGGGAGTTCCCAGGTACCTCCTCTCCCCCTTGTTACCAAAATGCTAGGGTTTCAGTCTACATCCTGCTGTTTGCTGCACAGAAAGCCAATCACTGAGACAATGAGTATTGACAGGGAAGAAGGCTTTATTCTGGTGCTGCAGCTGAAGAAATAGGAGATCAGTCTCAAATCCACCTTATAACCAACTAAAACTAGGGGTTTATATAGCATGGAATAAATGTAACCATTTGTGGGAAAATAGGAGTTAGGGAGGGATAAGGAAGAGGAGTTGAATCACATACAATGCGGGTGAGAATGTAAATTAGTTCAGCCGCTGTGGAAAGCAGTTTGAAGATTTCTCAAAGAACTTAAAACAGAATTACCATTTGACCCAGCAATGTCATTACTGGGTACATACACAAAGAAAAAGAAATCATTCTACAAAAAAAGATACCTGCACTCATATGTTTATCACAGCACTATTCACAATAGCAAAGACATAGAATCAACCTAGGTGCCCATCAAGGGTGGATTCAATAAAGAAAATGTGGTACATATACAGTGATATAGTTTCACTGTGTCCCCACCCAAATCTCATCTGGAATTGTAGCTCTCATAATCCCCACATGTCACAGGAGGGACCGAGAGGGAGGTAACTGAATCATGGGGGCGGGTGTTTCCTGTGCTGTTCTCATGATAGTGAATAAGTCTCATATGATCTGATGGTTTTATAAAGGGCAGTTCCCCAGCACTTCACCTTGATGCTGCCATGTGAAGAACAACGTGTTTGCTTCCCCTTCCACCATAATCATAAGTTTCCTGGGGCCTCTCCAGCCATGCTCAACTGTGAGCCAATTAAACCTCTTTTCTTTATAAATTACCCAGTCTCAGGTATGTCTTTATTAGCAGCATGAGAACAGACTAATACACACACCGTGGAATACTATGCAGCCATGAAAAATAATGAACTCATGTCCTTTGCAGCAACATGGATGCAGCTGGAGGCCATTATCCTAACCAAATTAACATAGAAACAGAAAACCAAATACTGCATTTTCTCACTTATAATGGAGACCCAAACATTGGGTACACACAGGCACAAAGGTGGAAACAATAAACACTGGGGATTCTAAAAATAGGGAGAGAGGAAGGAAGAGGAGAGAGGAAGGAAGGGGAGAAAGGGTTGAAAAACTACCTATGAGGAACTATGTTTACTACTTGGGTGACAGAATCATTAGAAGCCCAATATACCCATATAATAAGCCTATACCTGTAACCCCCTGAATCTAAAGTTAAAAAAAAACAGACCCACTCACTGCCTTCGTAGAGCATACTTTTTCTTAACCATTCATTTGAGATAGCTAATTCATCCACTTTACGCTTTCTCTTATTACCCTCAATTTCAAAAATTACCTTTTTCACTAGGTCTTAAAATTGTGGAAATGGGTGCTATATTTCCTAAGTGCTGCCTTATCATAGAGGAAAATTCGTGAAGTTATATTCTTTCTGCTGAGAAATAAAATAATATAGGCCAGACTGTAAGTTTCCTGAGGCCTTCCCAGCCATGCTCAACTGTGAGTCAATTAAACCTCTTTCCTTTACAAATTACCCAACCTCAGGTATATCTTTATGAGCAGCGTGAGAATGGACTAATACATACACCATGGAAATGGGGATATTATTTCTGCTGAGAAACGAAATAGTATAGGCCAGATTGTAAGTTTCCTGAGGCCTTCCCAGCCATGCCTAACTGTGAGTCAATTAAACCTCTTTTCTTTATAAATTACTCAGCCTCAGTTATGTCTTTATTAGCAGCGTGAAAACGGACAAATACATGGACAAGGAAATGGGGATAAAGTCAACTCAGTTTGACTTCTACTTCTCTAAAAAGGGCAGAGACTCTCATCCCCTTTCTCTTAACTACTGAGTCATCTTGAAATCTAGATCACCACTAGCCATAAAGTCCCCTAAATAGAAACATACCAAAGCCTGAATGAACCATTGATCTAAAAGCCAGCAAAATCTTCTTTATCCTCACCTATATAACTGGTGTTTGTAACACATTTGCTAAAATTTGTTTAAATTTCTCTGTCTGGAATCATAGTGTTAAGAACAGCGGGTAAAAAGTGTTATGATCTTCACTTGACGGACACTACGTTTAGAATTTTCATTAGTAGTACCTTGCTGTAGTAATCAACTTTTAAATTTACTGTTTAAGAAATTACCTTAAAATGTTTACTCTTTAAAACATTGAGATAAATGCTTACTGATGCAATACGCTTCCTTTTTTACATACAAGAAGAGTTGGGAGTATACAGGATTCAGCAAATTTCTGTAGATACTAGAGTTTCAATAATAGAAATAAATTGTCACACAGGGTTCAGTCTTAGGAGAATGTAATTTTGATATACTTTCATTTGGGCTGTATTTGAGCTTATTTTTAGGCAGTGAGTCATTTTGAGTTGAAATATTGTTGTATGCCCCAGGAGGAGATGGTTGCCAAACTCTTGCTTAGGAAAGGAAAACAGCAGCTCATTCACTCATCCAAAGCATAGGGCAAAGAACAAATGCCAACCAAATTGGAGTCTTTTCCCTGGCTTTCATTCATTGATGTGGTTAAGTGCAGGCTGCAGTGAGCAAAAAATATCCGATATGATTTTGGAAGGGCAGTAAAGCAGCCAACAAAGACTGTGGTGCTATCCATGATATAGGTCCCTTAATTTTAAAAAATCTAGAGTACTTTTGTCCAATGTAACTTTCTACGAGTATGGAAATATTCTTTCTATATCAGTGTTGTTCAATATGATAGACACTAGACACATGTGGCTAGAAACCATTTGTAATGTGACAAGTGCAGCTGAGAAACTTAATTTTTAATTTCATTCAATTTAAATTAATTTAAATTTAAATAGCCTTCTCTTGCTGGTGGCTACAGTATTGAACAGGTCTAGAGAGAAAATCATCACTCATAATAGGATTAGCCTTGTGGAGAATAAAGTTACTAAAGACTGACTATATGAAATGAGAAAATAGATTTAAGAGAAACTTGGAGTTAGTAAAAGTGGATATCTATCTCAAAGCATGACAAGCTGGGTTCAAATCTCAGTTCTACTACTCACTGATTTTGTGAACGTCATCAACCTGTTATGCCTTCCTCAGCCTCACTGTCCTACTTTGTAAAACAAATTAATAAATATAGCAGTGCTCAATAAATTCCCCTTTAGGAAAATATAGCATTCTCAGAATATTTTACCCTTAGTAAAAGAAAACAAAATGGCTAAATAGTTGACATGTGATTTTAAAAGACAGTTTGAAGTGAACTTTATTATCAATAGTAACATAGCTATCTGATATTTAGTGAGCCCTTATAATGGGCTTGCCATTCATATTATCTTGTTTTACCCTCATCACAATTGTAATAACTAAGTCTTGGTATCATTCATTCCATCTCACCCATAAGGATATTCAGACCTTGAGAGAGTAAATAATTTGCTCAAGGTCATACAGCTATTAAGATGTAAAAACAGAAGTTGAATTCAGGTCTCTACAGTTCCCAAAAAAGTGTTCTTCAGGGCCGGCCATGGTGGCTCACACCTGTAATCTCAGCACTTTGGGAGGTTGAGGTGGGTGGGTCACGAGGTCAGGAGTTCGAGACCAGCCTGACCAATGTGGTAAAACCTCGTCTCTACTAAAAATACAAAAATTAGCCAGGCGTGGTGGTATGCACCTGTAATCTCAGCTACTCAGGAGGCTGAGGCAGGAGAATTGCTTGAACCTGGGAGGCAGAGGTTGCAGTGAGCTGAGATCATGCCACTGCACTACAGCCTGGGTGACAGTGTAAGACTCCATCTCAAAAAAAAAAAGAAAGTGTTTTTCAATAGGTACTGTGCCGTCTTCACACAGTATGGTAGCAAGAACTGTCACATCCGTTTCTGAAAATAAAGTGTACTAAATATTCTCATAAACCCTCCCACTACAAAATACCTAGGATACTAGAAAAAATATAACAATCCTCCTGCTAAATGTGTACCTGAGCGTGCACACCTGTAAGAGAAACCCCAATGGTCAAACATGAAGAGAATGCTACAACATAATTGGTAAGCGAAGAAGACCCATGGTTTCTTACATATGACACCTAAAGTACAAAGAAGCACAGAAATTGGATTTCATCAGAATTAAAACTTTTTTATTGCAAGAGACAGGATGAATAAAGTGAGAAAACAACTTACAAAATGGGAGAAAATATTTGTAAACATTAGCTTAATACCCCAAATATACAAGGAAGTCTTACAACACAACAATAAAAAGACAACCCAATTTTTTAAAATGGACAACAGATTTGAATGCACATTTTTCCAAAGATGATATTCAAATAGCCAATATGCATATGAAAAGATACTCATTATTGTTAGTCACTAGAGAAATGAAAATCCAAACTACGGTGAGTTACCATTTTATACTCACCATATGCCTATAATAAGAAAAGATAGACAATAATAGCTGCAGGCAAGAATGTGGAGAAATTTATACTCTTGTACATTGCTGGTAGAAATGTAAAAATAGCGCAGCTCTTTTGTAAAAACAATTTGGTGGTTACTCAAAAGTTAAAGATAGAGTTACCATACGACCCAGCAATTCCACTCCTCAGTATATACTCAAGGGAAATGAAAAATTCTCTATATCCACACAACAATGTATATATCTATATTTAAAGCAATACTATTCATAATAAACCCAAAGTGGAAAAAACCCAAATGCCTGTGAACTTATGAATTATTAGACAATACATACTATATTTGCACAGTGGAATATTATTCAGCCATAAAAAAGAATGGCATTTTGATACATTCCACAACATGGATGAACCTTGAAAACATTATGCTAAGTAAAAGAAGCCAGTCATAAAAGACCCTCATTGTACAATTTATTTTGTAGAAAATGCCCAGAATAGGCAAATCCATAGAGATGGAAAGTAGATTCGTGGTTGTATCAAGCAGGGGGATGCGAGGCACAGGAGGTGATGCTAATGGGTGTGAGTTTCTTTTGGGGATGATGAAAACGTTCTGAAATAACACAGTGATGACAGGTATTAGCTTTGTGAAAATACTAAAATTCACTTAATTGTACACTTTAAAGGAGTGAATTCTAAGGTATGTGAATTCTATCTCAATAAAAGAAAAATAGAAGTCAATGCCACCTTGAAGAATCTGCTTACTAAGATTTTAATGGAAAGAAAAGACAAAATATTGGTAAATTAAAACTAAGATCTTTGCCTAAAGCCTAGGACATCAAACAGCGAGGGAGGACTAGGAAATACCTACTTAATGGCATTACTTGTGTGTCCCAGAACAGGCAAAGACAAGAAATTGATGCTGGGTTATGGTCCCATGGAATCCTGGCAGAAGAACACACAGCCTCCTGGAAAGAAAGCATCTTCAAGCCAGGCTCTCATGCTCTCCACAGACTAAGACCAGCCAAATTTAAACTCCCAATTTAAAATTACTGAATACTAAAAGAAATTATCAATGTTGACCAAAAGCCTGCAGAAACAACAAAAAGGCACAATTAGAACCATCAAGAATACCACATACTGGAATTACCAGACACAGAAATAAGATTAACCATTACAAGATTAAAGTGACCAACATATTTGCAGAAAAAGAAAGAAAGAAAGAAAGAAAGAAAGAAGAAGGAAAAAGAAAGAAAGAAAAGAAAGAAAGGGAAAAGAAAAAAGAAAAGGAAGGAAGGAAGAAAGGAAGGAAGGAAACAGTTGAGCTTATAGAAATGGATATGTATATATTCATAAAAATGTAAAAATATGTAATTGGTCATTTAAATCGGATTACTATACCCAAAGAGAAAATTTGTTAACTAAAAAAATTATGGGAAAAAATACCTAACGTGCAGCATAGAAATAACAATATAGAGAAAAAAGAGAGAAAAGAGACATGGAAGATGGAAAAAAATAAAGGTGGAATGCACATCTAATTAGGGTTCAAAAAGGGAGAAACAGAATGAGGATGAGAAAATATTAGTGCATGGCTGAGAATTTTTGAAAACTGATGAGATTTGGGGAGCATAATTATAAAAAAAGAAATTAAAATAATATGGAGGAGAGATTGCCTACAGAAAAGTGACCGTGAGACTGGAAACAGTTGTCTCAACAACAATCACAGGACTGAAGTAACCGACTGATTATTTCAAAGTAAAGGGTAAAAATAACTTTTAATAAAAAATTATCTTCTAAGTCTGGGCACAGTGGCTCATGCCTGTAATCCCACCACTTTTGGAGGCTGAGGTGGGTGGATTGCTTGAGCTAAGGAGTTCCAGACCACCCTGGGCAACATGGTGAAACAGTGTCTTTACCAAAAGATAGAAAAAATTAGCCAGGCGTAGTGGCATGTGCCTGTGGTCCCAGCTATTTGGGAGGCTGAGGTTCGAGGCTTGCTTGAGCTGGGGAGGTGGAGGCTGAAGTGAGTCGAAATTACGTAACTGTTGCCCTCCATCCTGGGCAACAGAGCCAGATCCCATCTCAAAAAAAAAAAAAAAATTCTGTTCCAGTTAGACTATCAATCCAGAACAATGTTGAATAAAGATATTTGAGGCAAGCAGAAGCAGGTTTGAATTTCTAATATATGTTCCCTAAAAATTTCACAAGTAAGGTTAAGATGCAAAAAGTATTGGTAAGCAAAGAAATCACTAAACATTTAGGAAAATGAGAGGCTTCCATTGCTGGCTTTGCAGTTATGTGGGTCAATAGGCATTCATCAGGTAAGACATTCATGAACTGCCCACGGGACTAAAATTTGCTCCCAATATTATCAATGGATACCCAGAATAGCCTGGGTTTTTAACCATTCCAGCGTGTGTGTGTGCATGTGTGTGTGTATGTTTCTCACGGGCTCAAGAATGCCTAACAATATTTTCATTTTAATTCAATGGTTTTTCTTTGTTCCATTGCCAGAATCATACAGTGAGTTCATCTAACTCTGAATGGGCAGCACCTGCTCTGTTTCACACACAGATTCTACCTACCCGGTGGTATGACCAGTGATAGGTACTTCCAGACCTCTAAAAATCATATGATCCTAGAATTGCAAATGAGTTTACAATTGATGATTCAAGCTTCAGAGATCATGGGAAACAAAGACTTTATTCAAATCCACAGTCTCTTCCTACTGTGAGATAGTGACTGCATTTTAAACAATAACTGAAATTATCACAAACCTCTGGGTTTTAAAAGAGTTAAGCTCTAGACTTGTGATATAGGATATGCAATCATTAAATTATCTTATTTATTTGCAACCCATAGATTCCATGATTTCTCACAATCAGTAGCTTATTGAAAGTAACAGAACTAAGACAAGAATTTTGCTCACTGAGTGGGAAAAGCACCTTCCAGAGTCCCCAGAGTTCAAGATAAGGTGCATGCTACTGTGAGTTAAGTTTTCTTTCAACTATAGTCACTGCTGAATTCAGTGGTATCCACGTACAACAAGTTTGTCATCTTTAAGGTAGACAGGAACAAAACAAATGATTAACCCGAGTAGAATTTTTAGCCTCTCAAAAATATGTCAGAAAGGAATATGGTCTAACAGTTGTCTCCATTCTGTGATATAATTTTAGGTAGAAAATAAAATCTTAGAAATTACATTAACTCTGCTATTGAAAAGATCACCTCACACCATCAACCAGTCAATCAATAAATACCTAAGTGCATTTTAAAAACATGCAGGTGAGACTGGCTATTCCAAATCACGAAGATCATCTGGAAGAAGCTGCCTTATTAATAAACTTAGGGTACTTCCCAGACAGTGCCTTTATGCACAGAGCCTTCAAAATACATTGCAAAACATTTATTTTTTATTAGCCTACCATTTGTTTAATTTCTTTTGGCAGTTGTGATTTTTACAGTATAGATGATGTGACTAATTTATGTTTTCCTAATTGGACAGTTAACTATTCTTGTATATATTAATTTTGCACAATGCCTAAATGTTTCCAGAGAACTCTAATGAACTAATTAAATAAACCAACACGTAATCCAATTTATGATTCATCCATCATTCGTCTGCTACCGATTCCAATATCCCCTCGCTTCCCTGGTGTGCATGAGTTAGCAGAATATACATGGAGAAAAACAAAGCTATAATAATGCTTTGTATTGGATGTCCTGTGGCTGGCTGATAATTAATATTAGCAGGTTATATTTCCATTAGAGAAAGAGTTATGCGATATTCAGTTGTTTGGCTCAATGCCTTCCATTTTGTGTTTTGAGGCACACTAACTTCAGTTACCCAACTCATGATAGTGAAGCCTATCAGTTCCTCCCCACCCCACTCAATTAGGGGTAGCTAGCCTTCAGTGGGCCGGGTGGGGCGGGGGCGAGGGAAGGAGACCCTGTAACTCTTCTAATTTTTGCAGCTGGAGTGTGAGTCAGTTTGGCCTCTCAGAGACCTGGAAATATAGGCATTTGCTTTCATTCATGCCTCTGTTGAAATCACCCAATTCTTGCAACAAAGATACATTTCCCATACAAGAATAATAGTGTGAAATTCAGAAATATTTTGAAAATCTACTTTGGAAATGTTTATTGTTTTTTTTTTCTTTTTTAGCTTTGCTCTATTACCCAGGCTGGAGTATAGGGCCACAATCTTGGCCCACTGCAACCTCTGCCTCCCAGGCTCAAGTGCCTGTCTCAGCCTCCCAAGTAGCTGGGACCACAGGCACAGACCACCATACCTTGCTAATTTTTTGTATTTTTCAGTAGAAATGGGTTTTGCCATGTTGCCCAGGCTGATCTCAAACTCCTGAGCTCAAGTAATCCCCCTGCCTTGGCCTCCCAAAGTGTTGTGATTACATGTGTGAACCACCACACCAGTCCTAGAAATGTTTTACAGGCCTTTAGTGCTATGCAAATATCAGACACATATGAAACAAACTTCTTAAGAAGTTTAATATTACTGTCCTGAATTTTGGTTATTGTTCATAAACCTTTAAGTGTCGAAAGATTCTCTGATGTAACCTTCTAGTCAAACATGTCCCAAGAAGTTATGTTAAAAGTAGGGAACTGGGAATACTGGTGATTTTTATCTAATATATTCTACCCAAGGATTAGAGAAAATGTAAAATTACCTTCAATTTTTAAATAGAAAATTTAAAATCACCTATTATTAGAAACACCAATAGGTAAAATTTGCTCATTCTCTTTTGTTTGATTTAAATACTTCCTTACCCAGAACTAAATTAGTTTTGGGCCAAACCAAATTACAAACAAATCTAATCGTCTCTTGTACAGAATAGGTCATCAGGAAGCCTGGGGGAAGCCAACGTATTGCCATCTGCTGGCTGGTCTTCTGAGGTTTCATGATCTGGCTAGGCTTTTGAAGGTCACGTTCAAAATCTAAATCTCCACAAATAAATTTAGGATTAGAAGGTGAGAAATGACCCATTTTGTTTTATTTTATTAATGTTTATTTCTAGGCCACAGCTTGAAAATCAAAGGTATTTGGGTGAGTCACAGATATCGTGGCTTTACTAAGTGGTTTGTTCATCTCTCTTCACTGTTAATTTTCTTTTAAATTGCTATGTATTTGAGAGCAGCCAGACCAACAGTGGACAGGGGAGATCAGGGACATGGGAAGAAAAGAAAAAACTGCTGGCTAGCACCTGTAGGGGGTGACACCACTTATGAGACACATGTCTTGAGGCATTCCAAATGATTCTTGGCAGGTGTATCACAAACAGATCCTCAGCCTATGCCAGGGTGCCTGGCCGTTGTAATTAAAGTTACATTATAAAAAGCTCCTGCTGTTTCCTTCTTCTGAAAAATGCTGACAGAGGTTTCCTCAGACAACTATGACAGTGTTTCCAACACCTCTGCCTATGCTATTCCTGTGGCTGCAAACAACAGCATCCACCTTTACATGAGTTACAATGCAAATGAGGGAGACAGTGAGATGCAACCAGCATAATTAGAGATGAGACAGGACAGTGTGCTTTCGGGTCAGGGGTCAGCCTCTGTGGAAAGCGACAAGAGCCCAGCAAAGCCATTTAGTTAGCTTTTTAAAACTCAAAAGAGAAAGCACTTTTCTGAACTAGGAATAATCTCAGACTATAATATCCTGAGTATGGACAAAGGTCGCCAAAGCTTAGGGATATGAGGCTGTCAGTGTGAGATTCAAAGAGGTAATGCAATTTTATTTCACAGAAAATTTTAGGAATCTGGTAGAGAGCTATCTATCTGGAATGGTTAAATCCCTGGAAATAGAGGAATAAATTAAAATGACTTCTTGAAGACTTGCAGTCATATAATTATAAATGATAAATGTGTGTAATAATGCTTTGGTACTCTGTATCTAAATTTAATACTCCTAAGAACTAACAATAGTGACAAAATATAGCAGCTGCTTTATGGATCAAAATGCCAGCTTCCCCTTCACTAGAAGACAATATTAGATACTTTTCTTTAAGTGCAGATGAGATGCTTAAGGAAACGTGGAGGTAATAGCAAATATTATAACTACGTAGGAAAAGCGCACTGAAACTGAAATATTATAAGTAGGCAGGAAAGAGCACTGAAATTTTGTCTTATATATTCTGTCTACCCTCTTCAGTCTTGACATGCCAGCCTACGTAACTTTGGTGAGATTGTCTGCAGACTTATTTTAACTACAGGCTCACAAAATCTCGCCATAAAGGGAATCGTCTTAAATTGTCTAACACAAGCTAGTTACCATCAGATTAAGTTGCTTTAAATAAAAAATGTTTTCATTTAAATAACTAAAACTGCAACATTTCTCCTCTTTCCATTTGCTTATAAAACCCCTTTCGGTGGTCATTCATTCATTTATTCTCACCAGAATGTTTATTGAGTTATTTTCCCTGTGCCAGAGACAGATCAAGATACTGGACAAACAAAAGTGAATAAGCCAGACTCAGTTTCCCTCCCCTATAAAATGCAGTTTAGTCAAGAAGTCACATAATAAACAAACAAATCGATAAATGAGTAGGAGGTATAAAAATGAACAAATCAGAACTGCTCTAGGATATTGTCATTCAAAAGTATATACACACAATTCTGTAATAAATAAGCAATACAGCCTTGTGCAAAAACACCACAGAAGACGTTAAAAAGGATGGCCTTTGACATTTGATTTTCTTTATGTGTAAACTTCCCTTTTTGTAAATTTAAGATAATTTTTACATGAACTTCATGACCAAGGTTCTGTGACAGGAATATTCAGTTTTATAATAAAGAACACAAATTTAGGTTTCTGGAAGTTAGCATAATTTTACCCTATAGAGTTTTAAGAGTTTTAAGCTTTATAGAGTTTTAAGCTTTTCCTCCACCATATCTGGGTCTGTTTTGACTTAGAGTCCCTGGGGCCCCCTGCTGTCTTCAAAGACTGTTCATCCTAACTACACATCATTTGGACAGGAGACTAAAATTCTAAATATTATTGGAGGGATGATACATTAAAAAGGACAGAAAATATCAAGTGTTTGCAAGGATACGGAGTAACTGGAGCTTCATACTCTGCTAGGAGTGTAGTGTACAACCACTTTGGAAGATTGATTGGCAGAATATTCACATATCCTATGATCTACCAATTTCACCTTTAGTAATACACACAACAAAAAAGAGCATATATGTTCAAGAAAAGACAGATAGTAGAATTTTTGTCAGATGAGAAAGTACAGGAAATAAGAAAAAGACAAAAGAATTTTTGTAGCAGCATTGTGTGTAATAGCTAAAGGCTATAAACCTCTCAAATGTCCATCAACTGTTGAATGGATAAATTGTGATAAATTCACAAAATACAACACTACTCAGCAATCAGAAGGAAGAAACTATAACTCCAAGCAACAATATGGGTAAATGTCACAGATGTAATATTGAGCAAAAACATCCAGGCACAAAAAAAAAGCTAATATAATATGATTCTACTTACATGAAACAGAAAAGGAGGGAATAAGAATTAATGCCAAGAGAAAAGAGAAAACTGGTTACATCTGGGGTCATTGTAACTGGAGGAAAGAAAACAAAAGTTTTGTAGGTCACTGTTACTATTATTTTACTTTATCTGGGAGCTGGTTACGTTGACATTCATTTAAGGAACATTCATCCATATGCGCACTTATATATAACATAAAAGTTTTGTATGCATCAATAAAATATTTCAAGTGAATATTTTTATTAAAAAAATACTAAGAAGCATTAGTATTCCTAGGTCTCCTGGTCTGTCCTAAGAGTTAATACCCTTGGGCCTGCCTGAACCTCATGAAAATCTGCATTCTTCTTCCTACCGTTTGTGAAAACCAACCAATTTTGGAATAATTTGACAAGTTTTTCTCTGTTATTGTCCTTTCTTTATCCTCACCATACTTCATGCATTCACTTTAAAGTCACACTGTGTAACGATTTACAACTAAAAATCCATTATTTTAATTGACAAGTTTCGATAGCAGATTGCAGCGTGTTGCTATTTCTGCTACTTGCTCGGCAGACAGGAGCACTTTGAGGGCTCTATTAATAGTAGTTTTAGAAATAGCAGGTGAGAAACTCTACTTCTAGGGAATAAATAGTAACTTTGGGATGGAACAACTTTTGGGAATGAGGGGCCAGGGTAAGGTACCATTGCCATCTAAAAGGCCTGCCAATGAAATGAAATTAAATGATGCCTAAAAGCATCTGCAAGCTTGCTTAAAACGGAAAACATTCTCTCATCTCTTTCTCCTTAAGTCCCTTAATGATTTCCCATGATCTTCCTCCATCCAATTTTCCTTCTCTTGGATTTGATTTCAAAGGGTACTCCATGCCATTTCTCTACAGTCCAGCATGGTATTCAAGAGGCTTCCTCCTTGTGTTTGGTAATATTCATTTTAGTAACAAAACTCGCAGTATTCTTTTTATTCTAGTAGCTTAACGTTGAATTACAATTTCAACTCTACTTATAAGGATTCCTTTAAGTAGCCTTGTTAAATCATGAATGGAGAAAACTCAGTTTGATGCTATTTTTCAAGCCCTGGATATCCAACCCCCCACTATCCTTTCTGCCTTCTCCATCAGTTTTCCTGTTTTCTCTAGAATAATTAGAAAGGAGTGACTGAACTCCAGTTTCACTTGAGCTGGCATCCTTGGAAGTTCTTCCCTATGAGGCTAAACATCTGCCTAGGTATTTCCATGTTTCGTTCTGGCTGTGATGTGATGCTGTATAAAATAGACGTCCCAGTAAACTTGTTGTTAACAAAACAGCAGCTTGACAGCTGGTATAAGCAGACAACCAGCACACTAAGAGTTCCAATGTATTCTTAGCTTTTGTGCTCTACTGTGGGAGAAAGTCTAGTTATACTGGAGCAATTTGAAGGAAGACTCACATCTGAACATTAACACATACTTACCATCTCTTAATTCTAAGGGGTTTAAAGATGGTATGATTGAAAACAGCCAGATATTGCGACAACCTGTATCAACATAGCTTATCTTTTGAGACTAAGAACTGGGACCACCTATGTCAACGCACTTTGGCAGTTTGTTCTAGGAAGATAAAAACCTTAAACAAATACAATACTTCCCGTTTGCTTCAAGAAACTTGCAAACCAATTTTTCTAGGCTAACAGTTTGCTTGTGTGCACAAATAGCTCTCCTACTGAGACAATAGATTGCTCACTTCAGCAAACAGCTCTTTTCTACTTATTACAACTTGTTAGAAGACTCTTATCTTGCTATATCCACAAATTCTATTTATGCCACGAATTTGTCCAGTCCCAATCAGTTCCCTGCCTTGAAAGACCTGCCTTAATCCACTTGAGCTCAAACCACCAAACCATGTTCCTACTTCTACTCCTGACTTCCTTCTTCTGATAAACTACTAAGACTTTCTTTCTTTCTTCTTTATTTCTCCCTATGTATCCACCTATTTATCTGCCAGTCTATCCGTCTATCCATTCATCTATTCATCTATCAATCCAGCCAGCCAGCCACCTACCTCTCTGTCTATAGATTGATCAATCAGTCGATCTATCTATCTATCGAAATGATGTTCTTTCTTACTACAGTAAATCTGACAAATTTGGCTTTGCTTGATCAAAGCAAAGTTTTTCTGGTGATCTCCTTGAGAATCTGTAATCAACAAGTAATAAAAAGGAATGTTACTATATTATCGTGGATGGGTTATAAGAATAAAAAGTTGTTATACTAACTATATTGGACACAATCTTAATGAATTCCTTTCTTTCCTACATTTTCATCTTATTAGTCATAAATATTTTGGATGTTAAAAATTGTGAGATATGTAACTACACCCAGCTTTTTTAAGGGCTTGATTAAAAACGAAAGAAACTTTGATGCCATAGAAAGAATCTGAAATCAAAGGATTTGTGAAGGTGGACCTTAATTAGCATGATGAATCAAAGGATAAATAAAACATTATTCAGTTTATTTTTACCATACAATTAGATTACAGAATTCTTAAGAAAATTAAACCTTTCAATAAAAAAGAAGGCAATCCAACCTTAACTGTAAACTTATTTTTAAAATCCTACTCAGAACTGAGACAAAAAAAGCAATTTATCTGTCAGGTAACACATACTAATAGCTTAATTTAACCTTCAATAAAGTGTAAAAAAATAACAGAAAGGTATAATAATAAAGCACAATTATTCTGGAAGCAACAAGACTTCAATTACATCTTTCTCCAGGAAACTCCAGGCTGAAGTGGGGGCAAAGTATAAGATGATCTCCTGTTCTCACAAATGTCTACATGTAACCCAAAGAGGGAGATATACAACTCCAGTCAGATATAGTCATCTAGTTCCTTATATATGTGGTTGTTCTAGGGTACAAGAATGATTTTGAAGACTTTATACAATTATGATTGAAAAAATAAACCTTTTATCTAAATATTAACTCACTCAATAATAGTTCTGGGGTTCTTACTCCCTGATCTAGGGAGCCATGATAGTTTATTATTCTTGAAAAGAGTTACTTTTAAAAACTGGTAGATATTTCAATGTAAAACTTTGTTACTAGTATAAATGCACAGAGGCTTTAAGGAAAGATAACACCAATGTGACTAGAAGGAAAAGTATATTATGCAGAAATTCTACAGCAAAATAACAGGGAAGAAATAGCAAATATGCAACAACACTAATCGACAATGTCTTTCCATCAATCCCATGGCCTTCTAGCAACCATTTCTTCCCTTGATCCATAGTTCCCAATCCCCGCAGGGCAAGCTGATGGCTTGACCACACAAATACCTTAAGTCTGGACCTGCCATTATACCATTGAGATTCAGTAAAAATGTTAAAATTATTTCTATTTCACAATGTCACATTTACCAAGAAATAAGTTACTGTGAAAATATTTTTGAAATGACTGAAATAGATCTTTAGGCTCCCAGATAATGTTTTTGTAGTAGTCCCACTAAGACTCCCATTATATTTTAAAGAGCTAAAATAATTTAGATTCAAACTGAGTAGGAAAAATTTTTTAGAAATCTCAGAGCCAAAATAATAACAGGATTAGGTTACATGCAGAAAATGTAACCTGTCTATATGCACAGAAACTTGTTTGAACACATCAGCTCCAAATTTTTTTTTCTTGGAATCAATTTGTTGACTTGCTTAGAGAAATAATTAACTCAGGGCCTTGCTTTGCTTGGGCTATAAAGTTGTGCTTTAATAATGCCTGCATGTTGAAAACTTCTACACACCCAAGTGTTCTTAGTGTATATGTTGCTTCTACTTTTGGTGATGTTTCAGAAGTTACAAAGCAATCTTCAAGGAAAAAAGTCAAGAGTTTAAGGAACAAATGAGATGGTAAAAAATTGCTCTAAAATTTTCCATATGTATTTCTCCTTTATTATCCTTAAAAGTACACACAAACAGTCAAGACCTTTCAAATATCTGCTTTTTTGTACTCATCCTAGCCCTCATAGAACATGCTGTTGTTTTGACCCTTTCATACATGTCCAGCTCACTGTGATTAACTTACATATTTTCTACTGGTTTTCCTGACATTGGTCGTGAATTCACATCAACCCCACCACACTTGACATGATGGTTGAGTGAGAGTCAAAAAGACAATATGTAGTCAAGGGTCCCATCCACAACCTTGGAATCATTAGCTCATGTGTGACAGATCACACTTATCCACATGGAGAAATAAAGAGGTAATATCTGTCTGAGCTTTCTCTTTTATTCGAGGTAAACTATTTTAAAACGTAGTATTACTCTTTATCACTTTTCTCTACTTTGAAATCTCTGAGACATTCTACTGTTTCTGCTGGACAAATAAAATATGCTGCTTCCAAGAACATAGACTAAACACAGATTGTGGTCCTTAGCTGTCTGTTTCTCACCCTATCTTTACATCCCATAGTTTCTCTTTCTTCAATTCATACAATTAACAACAACAAAAAAACTAAAACACAATACCCAGTAGAAGTTTACAGTTACTTTTACAGCTTTGTTTCTTTTAAAATGTAATTCTTAGGTCAATGTCCACATTTTTCCATGTACCATGCAAATATGCTATCAGACAAGGCATTTTGGTACTAATCCCAAGTGTCTCCCACATCCAGTGCAGAGCCACGTTTTTCTTGACCTTAAAAATTTTGACTGTTTATGCAAGGGTTTGTTTCTGGGCTCTCTGCCACATGACATTGTTCTACGTGTCTGTCTTACGGCCAGTAACACACCATTTTGATTACTGTAGCTTCGTAATAAGCTTTAAAAGTGCTAGTCCATCAACTTTTTTCTTCTTTTTCAAGATTATTGTGGCCATTTGGAGTCCCTTGGGACTCCATATGAAATTTAAGAGTTTTTTTTTTTTTTTATCTCTAGCATTGGATTTCTGGAATTTCTATTTCTGGAATTTTTCTACTTCTAGAATTTCAACATTATTGATATTTTGATAGTTACTGCATTATATTCACAGATTACTTTGGGTCATCTTAACAATAGTAAGTCTTCCAGGCCACAAACATGAAATGCCTTTCCATTCATGTCTTTAATCGCTTTCAGCAATATTTTATAGTTTTTTGTGTACAATTATTTTGTCTCCTTGGTCAAGTTAATTCTTAAGTATTTTATTGATTTGATGCTATTGTAAATGAAATTGATTTCTAAATTTCCTTTTTGAATTGTTCATTGGTCATATATAGAAATGCAGCTGATATGTGTGTTGATTTTGAATTCTGCTACTTTGCTCAGTTTATTTTCTCTAACTTTTTTTTGTGGAATCTTTGGGGTTTTGTAAGATTATGTCATCTGTGAATGGAGGTAATTTTACTTTCTTTCCACTTTGGATGTCTTTTTTTTTTTTCCTTTTCTTTCCTAATTGTTTTGGCTATAACTTCCAGTGCTTTATTTTTTTTTTTTTTTTTTTTTTTTTTTTTTTTTTTTTTAGTAGAACGGTACAAATGGCATCCTTTCCTAGTTCCTAAATTTAGGGAAAAATATTTAGCCTTCAGTACCACTGAGTATGGTACTAGCTGTGTGTTTTGCACATATGTCCTTTATAACACTAAATAAGTTTCTATACCTAGTTTATTAAGTGTATTATGGAAGAATTTAGAATTTTGTCAACTGTTATTTCTGCATCAATTGAAATAATCATATGGTTTTTCCATTTCATTTTGTTAATGTGATGTATTACATCAATTGATTTCATATTTGAACCATCCAAGCTTTACAACAATAAATCCCACTTGGTCATGATGTGTAATCCTTTTAATATGCTACTGAATTCAGTTTGCTAGTATTTTGTTAAATTTTTTGACTCAATATTCATAAGGGGTATGGGACTCCCATAATGCATATGCTGGTCCTCTTGATTATGTTCCACAAGTCCTTTAGCATCTGTTCATTTTGCTTCATTCTTTTATTTCTGCTCTTCAGATCTGATCATTTCAATTACCTAATCTTTGAGTTTGTTAATTCTTTATTCTGCCTTCTCAAATCTGCTTTGAATCTTTGAATTCCTCTAGTCAACTTTTTATTTCTGTTAATGTGATTTTTAGTTCCAGAATTTATGTTTGGTTCCTTTTTATAATTTTTATCTTTTTTTACTCGTATTCTCATTTTGTTCATATATTAATTTTCTGATTTCCTTTAGTTCTTTGTCCACGTTTTCCTTTAGGTCTTTTGACATATTTAAGAGAGTTGTTTTAAGGTCTTCTCTAGTAAATCCAATACCTAGAATTCCTCAGGGACTGTTTCTGTCAGAATCAATATTTTGCTCTTTTGAATGAGTCGTATTTTCCCATTTCTTTTCACGTCTTGTCATTTATTGCTGAAAACTGGGCATTTGACCATTATAATGTAGCAACTGTGGGAATTAAATTATCTTCCTTCTCCAGGATTTGCTGAGGGGTTTTGTTTTTCTTTTTTGTTTTCTTTGTTTTTGATTGTCAAAGGCTATAGTGATCTTCCTGTTTTGAGCCTTTTCCAGAAAATTTTTGCAAAGACTGTTAGTTTTAATGTGAAGTGTTTCCTTTAGCTCATGTTAATAGTTTGACAAAGATTTCCTTGCTTGAACATCAGGAGAAAAAAAAAAGGAGGAAGAGAAAAAAAGAAAGAAAATCTCTTTCGGTCTTTGCGGATTGCCTCTCTATCAGGGTACTTCTTCAATACTTAGCTAGGCTTCTCTGAACCTAGGAATCAACCTGAAGTGAAAGCTTCAATTCTTCTCAGGTCTTTTCTGAGTATGCATGTTACCCTGGGCATGTACATAGCTGTATTACTCAGGGTTCTCTAGACGGACAGAACTAATGGAACAGATATATATATAAGGGGGAGTTTATTAAGTATTAATTCACATAATCACAAGGCCCCAAAATATGCAATCTGCAGACTGAGGAGCAAGGAGAGCCAGTCCGAGTTTCAAAACTGAAGAACTTAGAGTCTGCTGTTCCAGGGCAGGAAGCATCCAGTACACGAGAAACATGTAGGCTGGGAGGCTAAGCCAGTCTCTCTTTTCACATTTTTCTGCCTGCTTATATTCTAGCCATGCTGGCAGCAGATTAGACTGTGCACACCCAGATTAAGGATGGGTCTGCCCTTCCCAGCTCACTGACTCAAATGTTAATATCCTTTGGCAACACCCTCATAGACACACCCAGGATTAATACTTTGTATCCTTCAATCCAGTCAAGTTGACACTCAGTATTAACCACTGCAAGTCCACCCCTTGTCAACTTGAACCCATACACATCTCCTGACATCATCATAATCTTCAAATAAAGACAATAATAAAGTCATAATTATACCTAACATAATACAGCTATCCTTCATATGACCAGAAACGCACCAATCCCCAACCCAAATACTATTACATAAAGTTAACAATACTTAAATGCTGATATGAAGTCAATAAATCATATTTCACATCATAAAGAAGGAAAGGAAAGGAAGATATTTTCTTAGTACAAGTGTATACATGCACAAAAACATGTTTCTAACAAAAGAAGAAGGAAATACGACAATTACAGTCCTCATTTCTGCAGCTGGTCACATGGTCATAGCTGGTATTGATGACTATCTTCTTCTATTACCCATTCTGTATTCCCTTTGCCTTCAGCAAGCACCTCAGCACGTCATGGTGATTTTCCTGGTGGAGTGACCCAAACCTTCATTCCTGAAGGGTCTGGGTCATTTATATTCCTGCCTGGATTGGGGTGTTGTAGTTTCCCATTGACTTCAATCGCAGGGCATGGTAATACTAAGAGACGCCCTAATGGATCTCCTGTAGTCCATGCATACTCTTCCTTACCTTCATTGTGGAATAGTAGACTGATTTAATCTTGATAGTCTGGGTCGATCACCTCAGCCAGTACTGTAACTCTCTTCTTAACCTGTTGACTTAAAGGTAGGAGGAGCCCAAAGTGTCCAGGAGGCCATCTGAACTTCCAGTTTAATGGAATCATTGTTGCGTCTCCTGGTGGCAGTGTTCCTCCCTCTGGAACTAAGACCTCTAGGCCAGCAGAACGTAATGTCACAGGAACAGGAAGCAAAAATTTTGCTAGGGGATCATGAGGGGTGATGGTTGGTGATGCCACTTCCACTTCCACCCCTTGCTTCCTGGACCGCTGAATCCTGGCTGTGGGAGAAACAGTACCATATATTGGATGCTGATTCAGAGCATACATGGCCTTATGGAGAACTGTGCCCGAGCCCTGCAAAGTATTGTCACCTAATTGGCATTGTAATTTTGACTTCAAAAGGCCATTCCACCGTTCTAGCAATCCAGCTGTTTCAGGATCATGGGGAACATGATAAGACCAGTGAATTCCATGAGCATGGGCCCACTGCCACACTTCTTTAGCCATAAAGTGAGTGCCTTGTTCGGAGGCAATGCTGTGTGGAATAGCATGACGGTGGATGAAGCATTCCATGAATCCATGGATGGTAGTCTAGGCAGAAGCGTTGCATGCAACGCTTAGGCATGCAACGGATAGGCAAACCCATATCAGGAGTAACTGTCTATTCCAGTGATGACAAACTTCTGCCCTTTCCATGATAGAAGAGGTCCAGTATAATCAACCTGCCACCAGGCAGCTGGCTGATAACCCTGAGGATTGGTGCCACATCGAGGGTTCAGTGTTGCTTTCTGCTGCTGGCAAACTGGGCACTCAGCAGTGGCCATAGCCTGGTCAGCCTTGGTGAGTAGAAGTCCATGTTGCTGAGTCCATATGTAACCTCCATCCCTGCCACCCTGGCCATTTTTTTCATGGGGCCATTGGAAGATGACAGGGGTGGCTGGAGAAAGAGGCTGAGTGGTGTCCACAGAACAAGTCACTCTATCCACTTGATTATTTAAATTCTCCTCTGCTGAGGTCACCCGTTGGTGAGCACTCACATGGGATACAAACATCTTTATAGTTTTTGATCACTCAGAGAGGTCCATCTGCATACCTCCTCGCCAAATTTCTTTGTCACCAATTTTTCTATCACGCTTCTTTGAAATCCCTGACCATCCAGCCAAACCATTGGATACAGCCAATCAATCAGTATGTAATTGTACATCTGGCCATTTCTCCTTCTACGTAAAATGCACGACCAGGTGCACTGCTCAAAGTTCTGCCCACTGGGAAGAGTTCACTTCACGTTATCCTTCAATGATGTCCTAGAAAGGGGCCAGGCGCAGTGGTTTGTGCCTGTAATCCCAGCACTTTGGGAGGCTGAGGTGGACAGATCACAAAGTCAGGAGTTCGAGATCAGCCTGGCGAATATGGTGAAACCCTATCTCTACTAAAAATACAAAAATTAGCTGGCATGGCCAGGCGTGGTGGCTCACGCCTGTAATCCCAGCACTTTGGGAGGCTGAGGCAAGGCGGATCACCTGAGGTCAGGAGTTTGAGATCAGCCTGGCCAACATGTTTAAACCCTGTCTCTACTAAAAATACAAAAATTAGCCTGGCGTGGTGGCAGGCACCTGTAGTCCCACCTACTCGGGAAGCTGAGGCAGGAGAATCCCCTGAACCTGGGAGATGGAGGTTGCAGTGAGCCGAGATCATGCCACTGCACTCCAGTCTGGGTGACAGAGCCAGACTCCATCTCAAAAAAAAAGAAAAAAGAAAGAGGGCTATAGTCCTGCAGCTATCCACTTTCAGGTGGTGCCTGCATATCATGCAAAACCATCTGTGAACCAGGCCCTAGTCTTCTCTTCCTCTGTCAACTGATCATATGGAACTCCCCATGAGGCCATTGGTGCAGGCTGCGGAAAGAAGGCAGGTTGGGAGGAGGAGTGGAGACCATGGGTATGTGAGCCACTTGCTCATGTAACTTACTTGTGCCTTCAGGAACTGCTCCAGCCCGATCGCGTATATACCACTTCCATTTGATAATGGAATGTTGCTGTGCATGACCCACTTTATGGCTAGATGGGTTAGAAAGCACTCAGTTCATGATAGGCAGTTCAGGTCACATGGTGACTTCATGAGCCCTAGTCAAACGTTCGGTTTCCACCAAAGCCCAGTAACGTGGCAAGAGCTGTCACTCAAAAGGAGACTAGTTATCTGCAGAAGAGGGCAGGGTCTTGCTCCAAAATGCTAGAGGCCTCTGCTGTGATTCGTCTATAGGGGTCTGCCAAAGGCTCCAAACAGCATTTTTATATGCCACTGACACCTCAAGCACCATTGGATCTTCTGGGTTGTATGGCCCAAGTGGCAGAGCAGCTTACACAGTAGCCTGGACCTGTTGCAGTGCCTTCTCCTTTTCTGGACCCCACTCAAAACTGGCAGCCTTTCAGGTCACTCAATAAATGGGCTGGAGTAACACACTCAAAATTCAAATAGGCCTACTAGGCATTGTGCCTCCATCTTGGTTGTAGGAGGGGCCAAATGCAGCAACTTATCCTTCACCTTAGAAGGAATATCTCGACCAGCCCCACACCACTGGACCCCTAGAAATTTTACTGAGGTAGGAGTTCCCAGAATTTTAGTCAGACGTATTTCCCATCCTCTGGCGTGCAAATGTCTCTCTAGTAAGTCCAGTGTGTTTGCTACTTCTTGCTCACTGGATCCAATCAGCATAATGTCATCAATGTAATGGACCAGTGTGATATCTTACAGAAGTGAAAAGCAATCAAGGTCTCTCCTAATAAGATTATGACACCAATTTGGAGAGTTGATGTATCCCTGAGGTGGGGCAGTGAAGGTATATTGCTGGCCTTGCCAGCTGAAGGCAAATTGCTTCTAGTGGCCCTTATGGGCAGGAATGGAGATAAAAGGCATTTGCCAAGTCAGTGGCTGCATACCAGGTACCAGGAGATGTGTTAATTCGCTCAAGCAATGAAACCATATCTGGTACAGCAGCTGCAACTGAAGTCACCACTTGGTTATGCTTACAATAATCCACTGTCATTCTCCAAGATCCACCCGTCTTCTGCATAGGCCAAATGGGAGAACTGAATGGGGATGTAGGGGGAATCACCACCCCTGCATCTTTCAAGTCCTTCATGGTGGCACTAATCTCTGCAGTCCCTCTAGGGATGCAATGTTGTTTATGATTTACTATTTTTCTAGGTAGAGGCAGCTCTAATGGCTTCCATTTAGCCTTTCCCACCATTATAGCCCTCATCCTACCAGCCAGGGAGCCAATGTGAGGGTAGTGCCAGCTGTGAAGTATGTCCATGCCAATTATGCATTCTGGCACTGGGAAAATGGCCACATCATGAGTCCGGGGACGCACTGGACCCACCGCAAGTCGGACCTGAGTTAAAACTTCATTAATCACTGGACTTCCATAAGCCGCTACTTTAACTGGAGGACCACAGTGACGTTTGGGGTCCCCTAGGATTAATGTTAGCTCAGAGTCAGTGTCCAGTAGTCCCTGAAAGGTCTGATCATTCCCCTTTCCTCAATGCAATTACCCTGGTAAAAGGCCAGAGGTCTCCTTAGGGAAGGATGGGAGAAAGATTCACTGCATAAATTGTTGGTAATGTAGTGGGGTCCTTCCTCAAGGGGACCAGCCGCCCCATTCATTCAAGGGGTTCTGGGTCTGTAAACTGGCTCAATTCTGTAAATTGAGGGGCCATGATTCTCTGTTTATATAATTCAAATTAGTCTTGTCCATTTGACCTAGAAGTTTTCTGCTTGTATAAATTAAGAAACAATGCAGTAGGCTTCCTATCAATTTCACTTCTAGGAACATCATGATAAATGAGCCAATGCCAGAGCTCTACACGAGTCAGACTATTCTGATTGCTGCTTTGCCTCTGCTGTCCATTATGGTAGCTTCACCAACCTTACCTTTGATGGTTGAGTGCCACCACTTGGCCCCTGCCACTTCGAGATCCAATTATTCCCACTGCATTTAAATTTTGTAGTTGAGTGAGTGCAGTTTCCACTGTTAGATCTGACATACAGAGAAGAGCAAATACAGGGCTCTTCAAAGATTCAGGTGCTGCCCTCACAAATCTATTTCACACGGCATAGGTCAAGGGTATATCTTCTGCACCCTCCCAGCTGGGATGAATAGGTCTAAAGTGACTAACTCACTCCACCATCTCAATCTCCCTAAGTCTTTGGATCCCTTCTTCTATATTAAACCAAGGGAGATCAGGCATTTCCAGCTCGCTCACAGTGGACCATTTTTTAATCCGTATTTCAGCTAACCAAGCAAATAGACTATTAGAGCCTTTTTTTAACTCCCGAGCTGCAGCATTAAATACAGACTCCCTAGTTAGTGGGCCCAAATCAATAAATTTAGCCTGATCCAACTCTGTGTTCCTTCCACCATCATCTCACACCCTTAATAACCATTCCCATGCCTGTTCTCCAGATTTCTGTTTATATAAATAAGAAAACTCAAGCAGCTTTTTTCTAGTGTAGGCACATCTCCTCATGGGTCACACTCCCAAGCTCACCTCTAGGGGCCCATCTGGGACTTTAGTTATAGGTCAAGAAGCAAACAGGGGTGTTAGGGGTGGCTCCTGAAGAGAATCAGCATTATCTTGCCTAGCAACTGCCTCAGGGGAGGCCATCACTGTTGTCTCAGGAAGCACAGGATTTATCTACTCAGACAAATGTGGAAAGGCTGACTGCAGCATGGGTCGGGGAGGGGATTTTGCCACTACTGGGGGTGGGGAAGCTGATTCTTCTGGCAAAAAAGTTTCATCAGAGTTTACAAATTCAGCATCCCCAGCTTCATCAGGGTCCTCCCACACGTCCCCATTCCAAGTTGCAGGGTCCCATTATTTTCCAATCAATGCCCTCACTTTAACAGTAGACACCTGCCAAGGCTGTGCATGCACCTTTTGTTTCAGGTAAGCCACTTGCATCATAAGAGAATGTCCCTGTTTTTCCACCATTTCAGCTTTTTCTCTACAGGTGATGAGACTCTCAATCAGGGCAATCTTAGCAGATTTGAAGCTCAGTATCTGCTTCTGAAGCTGGGAGACAGAATTCCTGAGTTCATCATTTTCTTCCATCACTTTGCCCACGGAAGTTAGGAGCAAACAATCAGCTTCATTATGCTCCTCAGTTCTCCACATATGGTCAAAGGTATTATGTATAGAGCCACTAAACTCCTCGCCTCTCATAAGCGATGAATCAGGTTCAGGAGTGTCAAATGCATTTATTTTGCATAACTTTTTAAACAGTTCATGCCAAGGACCATGGGTGTTCTCCATACTATAAGAAGCAGACTCCTTAGGATTTTTGGGTCTAATAATATTAAGCAGCCAACTCCAGAAACCCCAAAACCAGCAAAAGAATGCCATCCGTAATATTCTGTTCCTCTAGAACCACTCCTGGTATCAAAATCTGTATTAGTCAGGGTTCTCTGGAGGGACAGAACTGATGGAAGATATATATTCCATTAGTTTACATTTTCTTAAATTATACTTCAAGTTCTAGGGTACATGTGCATTACGTGCAGGTTTGTTACATAGATATACATGTGCCATGTTGGTTGGTTGCACCCATTAACTCGTCATTAGGTATTTCTCCTAATGCTATCCCTCCCCCAGCCCCCCACCCCATGAAAAGCCCCAGTGTGTGATGTTCCCCTTCCTGTGTCCATGTGTTCTCATTGTTCAATTCCCACCTATGAGTGAGAACATGCACTGTTTGGTTTTTTGTCCTTGCGATAGTTTGCTGAGAATGATGGTTTCCAGCTTCATCCATGTCCCTACAAAGGACATGAACTCATCACTTTTTATGGCTGCATAGTATTCCATGGTGTATATGTGCCACATTTTCTTAATCCAGTCTATCATTGATGGACATATGGGTTGGCTCCAAGTCTTTGCTATTGTGAATAGTGCCGCAATAAACATACGTGTGCATGTGTCTTTATAGCAGCATGATTTATAATCCTTTGGGTATATACCCAGTAATGGGATCACTTGGTCAAATGGTATTTCTAGTTCTAGATCCCTGAGGAATCACCACACTGTCTTCCACAATGGTTAAACTAGTTTACAGTCCCACCAACAGTGTAAAAGCGTTCCTATTTCTCCACATCCTTGCCAGGACCTGCTGTTTCCTGACTTTTTAATGATTGCCATTCTAACTGGTGTGAGATGGTATCTCATTGTGGTTTTGATTTGCATTTCTCTGATGGCCAGTGATGGTGAGCATTTTTTCATGTGTCTTTTGCCTGCCTAAATGTCTTCTTTTGAGAAGTGTCTGTTCATATCCTTTGCCCACTTTTTGATGGGGTTGTTTTTTTCTTGTAAACTTAAGTTCTTTGTAGATTCTGGATATTAGCCCTTTGTCAGATGAGTAGATTGCAAAAAATTCCCCCCATTCTGTAGGTTGCCTGTTTACTCTTACAGCAGTCTCTTTTGCTGTGCAGAAACTGTTTAGTTTAATTAGATTCCATTTGTCAATTTTGGCTTTTGGTGCCATTGCTTTTGGTGTTTTAGACATGAAGTCCTTGCCCATGTCTACGTCCTGAATGGTATTGCCTAGGTTTTCTTCTAGGGTTTTTATGGTTTTAGGTCTAACATTTAAGTCTTTAATCCATCTTGAATTAATTTTTGTATAGGGTGTAAGGAAGGGATCCTGTTTCAGCTTTCTACATATGGCTAGCCAGTTTTCCCAGCACCATTTATTACATAGGGAATCCTTTCCCCATTGCTTGTTTTTGTCACGTTTGCCAAAGATCAGATGGTTATAGATGTGTGGTATTATTTCTGAGGGCTCTGCTCTGTTCCATTGGTCTATATCTCTGCTTTGGTACCAGTACTATGCTGTTTCAGTTACTGCAGCCTTGTAGTATAGTTTGAAGTCAGGTAGCGTGATGCCTCCAACTTTGTTCTTTATGCTTAGGATTGTCTTGGCTATGCGGTCTCTTTTTTGGTTCCATATGAACTTTAAAGTAGTTTTTTTCCAATTCTGTGAAAAAAGTCATTGGTAGCTTGATGGGATGGCATTGAATCTATAAATTACCTTGGGCAGTATGGCCATTTTCATGATATTGATTCTTCTTATCCATGAGCATGGAATGTTCTTCCATCTGTTTGTGTCCTCTTTTATTTCGTTGGGCAGTGGTTTGTAGTTCTCCTTGAAGAGGTCCTTCACATCCCTTGTAACTGGGATTCCTGGGAATTTTATTCTCTTTGTAGCAATTGTGAATGGAAGTTCACTCATGATTTGGCTCTCTGTTTGTCTGTTATTGGTATATAAGAATGCTTGTGATTTTTGCACACTGATTTTGTATCCTGAGACTATGCTGAAGTTGCTTATCAGCTTAAGGAGATTTTGGGCTGAGACAATGGGGTTTTCTAGATATGCAATCATGTCATCTGCAAACAGGGACAATTTGACTTCCTCTTTTCCTAATTGAATACCCTTTATTTCTTTCTCTGCCTGATTGCCCTGGCCAGAACTTCCAACACTATGTTGAATAGGAGTGGTGAGAGAGGGCATCTCTTTCTTGTGCCAGTTATCAAAGGGAATGCTTCCAGTTTTTGTCCATTCAGTACGATGTTGGCTGTGGGTTTGTCATAAATAGCTCTTATTATTTTGAGATACGTTCCATCAATACCTAGTTTATTGAGAGTTTTTAGCATGAAGAGCTGTTGAATTGTGTCAAAGGCCTTTTCTGCATCTATTGAGATAATCATGTGGTTTTTGTGATTGATTCTGTTTATGTGATGGATTATGTTTACTGATTTGCATATGTTGAACCAGCCTTGCATCCCAAGGATGAAGCCCACTTGTTCGTCGTGAATAAGCTTTTCGATGTGCTGCTGGATTCGGTTTGCCAGTACTTCATTGAGGATACTGGCATCGATGTTCATCTGGGAAATTGGTCTAAAATTCTCTTTTTTGTTGTGTCTCTGCCAGGCTTTGGTACCAGGATGATGCTGGCCTCATAAAATGAGTTAGGGAAAACTCCCTCTTTTTCTACTGATTGGAATAGTTTCAGAAGGAATGGTACCATCTCCTCCTTGTACCTCTGGTAGAATTCGGCTGTGAATCCTTCTGGTCCTGGACTTTTTTTGGTTGGTAGGCTGTTAATTATTGCCTCAATTTCAGAGCCTGTTATTGGTCTATTCAGAGATTCAACTTCTTCCTGGTTTAGTCTTGGGAGGGTGTATGTATCCAGGAATTTATTCATTTCTTCTACATTTTCTAGTTCATTTGCGTAGAGGTGTTTATAGTATTCTCTGATGGTAGTTTGTATTTCTGTGGGATCAGTGGTGATATCCCCTTTATCATTTTTTATTGCGTCTATTTGATTCTTCTCTCTTTTCTTCTTTATTAGTCTTGCTAGCAGTCTATCAATTTTGTTGATCTTTTCAAAAAACCAGCTCCTGGATTCATTGATTTTTTGAAGGGTTTTTTGTCACTCTATCTCCTTCAGTTCTGCTCTGTTCTTAGTTATTTCTTGCTTTCTCTAGCTTTTGAATTTGTTTGCTCTTGCTTCTCTAGTTCTTTTAATTGTGATGTTCGGATGTCGATTTCAGACCTTTCCTGCTTTCTCTTGTGGGCATTTAGTGCTATAAATTTCCCTCTACACACTGCTTTAAATGTGTCCCAGAGATTCTGGTATGTTGTGTCTTTGTTCTCAGTGGCTTCAAAGAACATCTTTATTTCTGCCTTCCTTTTGTAATTTACCCAGTAGTCATTCAGGAGCAGGTTGTTCAGTTTCCATGTAGTTGTGCAGTTTTGAGTGAGTTTCTTAATCCTGAGTTCTAGTTTGCTTGCACTGTGTTCTAAGAAACAGTTTGTTGTAATTTCTGTTCTTTTACTTTTGCTGAGGAGTGCTTTACTTCCAACTATGTGGTCAATTTCAGAATAAGTGTGATGTGGTGCTGTGAAGAATGTGTATATTCTGATGATTTGGGGTGGAGAGTTCTGTAGATGTCTATTAGGTCTGCTTGGTGCAGAGCTGAGTTCAAGTCCTGGATATCCTTGCTAACTTTCTGTCTCATTGATCTGTCTAATATTGACAGTGGAGTGTGAAAGTCTCCCATTATTATTGTGTGGGAGTCTAAGTCTCTTTGTAGGTCACTCAGGACTCACTTTATGAATCTGTCTGCTCCTGTATTCGGTGCATATATATTTAGGATAGTTAGCTCTTCTTGTTTAATTGATCCCTTTACCATTATGTAATGGCCTTCCTTGTTTCTTTTAATCTTTGTTGGTTTAAAGTCTGTTTTACCTGAGACTAGGATTGCAACCCCTGCTTTTTTTTGCTTTCCATTTGCTTGGTAGATCTTCCTCCTTTATTTTGAGCCTATGTGTGTCTCTGCACATGAGATGGGTCTCCTAAATACAGCACACTGTTGGGTCTTGACTCTTTATCCAATTTGCCAGTCTGTGTCTTTTAATTGGGGGCATTTAGCCCATTTACATTTAAGGTTAATATTGTTATGTGTGAATTTGATCCTGTCATTATGATGTTAGCTGGCTATTTTTCTCATTAGTTGATGCAGTTTCTTCCTAGCATCAATGGTCTTTACAATTTGGCATGTTTTTGCAGTGGCTGGTACCGGTTGTCCCTTTCCATGTTTAGTGCTTCCTTCAGGAGCTCTTGTAAGGCAGGCCTGGTGGTGACAAAATCTCTCCACATTTGCTTGTCTGTAAAGAATTTTATTTCTCCTTCACTTATGAAGCTTAATTTGGCTGGATATGAATTCTCGGTTGAAAATTCTTTTCTTTAAGAATGTTGAATATCAGCCCCCACTCTCTTCTGGCTTGTAGAGTTTCTGCCAGGAGATCCGCTGTTAGTCTGATGGGCTTCCCTTTGTGGGTAACTTGACCTTTCTCTCTGGCTGCCCTTAACATTTTTTTCCTTCATTTCAACCTTGGTGAATCTGACAATTATGTGTCTTGGGGTTGCTCTTCTCAACGAGCATCTTTATTTTGTTCTCTGTATTTCCTGAATTTGAATGTTGGCCTACCTTGCTAAATTGGGGAAGTTCTCCTGGATAATATCCTGAAGAGTGTTTTCCAACTTGGTTCCATTCTCCCTATCACTTTCAGGTACACCAATCAGACATAGATTTGGTCTTTTCACATAGTCCCATATTTCTTGGAGGCTCTGCTCATTTCTTTTCACTGTTTTTTCTGTAAACTTCTCTTCTTGCTTTATTTCATTAATTTGATCTTCAATCACTGATACCCTTTCTTCCACTTCATCAAATAGGCTACTGAAGATTGTCCATGCATCATGTAGTTCTCGCACCATGGTTTTCAGCTCCATCAGGTCATTTAAGGACTTCTCTGCATTGGTTATTCTAGTTAGCCATTCATCCAATCTTTTTTCAAGGTTTTTAGCTTCCTTGTGAAGGGTTCAAACATCCTCCTTTAACTCGCAGAGGTTTGTTGTTACCAACCTTCTGAAGCCTACTACTGTCATCTTGTCAAAGTCATTCTCCATCCAGCTTTGTTCCATTGCTGGTGAGGAGCTGTGATCCTTCAAAGGAGAAGAGGCACTCTGGTTTTTAGAATTTTCAGCTTCTCTTCTCTGGTTTCTCTCCATCTTTGTGGTTTTACCTAGCTTTGTTCCTTGACATTGGTGACCTGCAGATGGGGTTTTGGTGCAGATGTCCTTTTTGTTGATGTCGATGCTATTCCTTTCTGTTAGTTTTCCTTCTAACAGTCAGGTCCCTCAGCTGCAGGTCTGTTGGAGTTTGCTGGAGGTCCGCTCCAGGTGCTGTTTGCCTGGGTATCACCAGCGGAGGCTGCAGAACAGCAAATATTGCAGAATATCAAATATTGCTGCCTGATCCTTCCTCTGGAAACTTCATCCTAGAGGGCCACCACCTGTATGAGGTGTCAGTCGGCCCCTATTGGGAGGTGTCTCCCAGTTAGGCTACATGGGGGTCAGGGACCAACTTGAGAAGGCAATCTGTCCATTCTCAGAGCTCAAACGCCATGCTGGGAGAACCACTGCTCTCTTTAGAGCTGTCAGACAGGGACGTTTAAGTCTGCAGAAGTTTCCACTGCCTTTTGTTCACCTATGCCCTGCCCCTAGAGGTGGATTCAAAAGAGGCGGCAGGCCTTGCTAGCTGTGGTGGGCTCTGCCCAGTTCGAGCTTCCCTGGCTGCTTTGTTTACCTGTTCAAGCCTCAGAAATGGCAGACTCCCCTCCCCCTGCCAGGCTGCTGCCTTGCAGGTTGATCTCAGACTGCAAAGCTAGCAGTGAGCAAGGCTCTGTGGGTGTGGGACCCGCCAAGCCAGGCATGGGATATAATCTTCTGGTGTGCTGTTGGCTAAGACCATTGGAAAAGCACAGTATTTAGGCAGGAGTGTTCCATTTTTCCAGGTACAGTCTATCACAGCTTCCCTTGGCTAGGAAAGGGAAATCCCCTGACCCCTTGTGCTTCCCAGGTGACATGATGCCCTACCCTGGTTCAGCTCACACTCCATGGGCTGCACCCACTGTCCAACCAGTACCAATGAGATGAACCAGGTACCTCAGTTGGAAATGCAGAAATCATGCATCTTCTAGGTCAATCACACTGGGAGCTGCAGGCCAGAGCTGTTCCTATTCGGTCATCTTCTAGCATACATATTATATATATGCTATGTATTTTATATAACTAGGAGGAGAGGGGGTAATATTACATATATAATTATATATATATATATATGTATGTACACACAAAAAGGGGAGTTTACTAAATATTAACTCACACGACCACAAGGTCCCACAATAGGCCATCTGCGGGCTGAGGAACAAGGAGAGCCAGTCCGAGTTCCAAAACTGAAGAACTTGGAGTCTGATGTTCAAGGGCAGCAAGCATCCAGCAGGGGAGAAAGATTGAGGTTGGGAGGCTAGGCCAGTCTCTCTTTTCACATTCTTCTGCCTGCTTATATTCTAGCCATGCTGGCAACTAATTAAATTGTGCCCACCCAGATTAAGGGTAGGTCTGCCTTTCCCAGCCCACAGCCTCAAATGTTAATCTCCTTTCCTCTCAGACACACCCAGGATCAATACTTTGTATCCTTCAATCCAATCAAGTTGACACTCAGAATTAACCATCACAATAGTTTTTAAAATTAACCTATACAGCTTCTTTTGAAGGTCCTCGTTTCTCAAAATGCCTTACCCAAGCTTCTCTTCTGAGCCTTAGATGGTGTATTGTATGCCTTCATCTATAACCTCTTGCCTGAGCTATCTGTTTTACCTGCAGTACCTGTTGCTTTTTTCACCTGAGCTCCAAATTAGCTAAAAAACTTAAGTGCCTTGCCTCATTGATTCAGGTATTCCCCAGAGAGGTTAGAACATACATACACCAAAGTTTGTAAATAAGGTTTGCTATTCTTTTTCCTGTTCAAGGGAAGGAGCTGGTAACTGGACTGCTAGCTACATCAAGACAAGCAGCACTGCCATGCCAGGGAGAGAATGGGGCCGGGGTGAGTTAAAACTCTACAAAACAAGCTTCCTATTTTGAAGATGGTTTCTTCTTGGCTGGGTGTTCTCTTGGTTGCTGTAAACTTTTGATGTTTTCCAAAACTCCAACAAAGTTGTTTTTGCTATTTACTACTTGATTTTTAGGGTTTCTGTGGTAGAATATGAGCTTGAAACATCATAGTTCATCATTCTGCTATTATCGCAAGCTCCTATGTCCTTTTAATAAACTCCAGTTATCACCGATAGCATTGTTTTATTTTTGCACGTGTTAATCTCATCTTGAGCACTTTCTCCTTCAGACCTGGTAGCAGTGATTTCTATAATAAGCTGTGGTTCTTTTCAGTGGGAAATGGTATTTAGAGAATAAAATCTGATTCCTAGAGGGTGCTCATTTTACTGAGTTGTTATTGATTCTAGGGCATTTTTAGTGGACAGAGATAAAAAATGTGTAATTTTACAGTAATAAATACAGATCAGAAGTCTATACTGATATTTCCATTTCAAAAATTTGATTACAGATTTCTAATGTAACTTTCTATAATATTATTATTGTATCTGTATTCTCTTCAACTTAGTATTTTGGTTCCAAAAATATGAACAAATTTCCTGCTTATTTTATCCTACAATAACTTCAAAAGAGAACAAAAATGATGCATTTTAAAGTCATTGGAGGTTATTATAGCAATTTTATAAACATCTAGTCCATTCCTTTTAGTTTATTTTCACTTTATAGAAATTGTTTCTCTTCTTTTATAAAAATTGTATTGAATTTTGTGAAATGTCTTTTAAAATCTATGGAGATATTTATATTTTTCTCTTTAAATCAATACTATAAATTATATAAATATATTTTCTAATAATGAGCTGTTCTTGTAGTCCTGGAATGAACTATAATATTCTTTTATTACACTGTGAATTGTTTTTGCTAATGTTTTATTTAATCTTTTATATCAGCATTTTTAAGTGAAAGTGATCTGTAAAGTTTTTTTAAATGCAATCTGTCATGCTTCATATTAATATTAGCCTCATAAAAAGACTTGGGAATTTTCCCCTTTTTCTAAGAACCAATGACTTAACATGTAAATTATCTATATTTGTTTATTCTTCTTCAGAATCACCCTACCGTCTTTATGTCTTACCTCCATTTTCTCCCATCTTTGAAAGTTAATTACTTTTCACATTAATTGCCTTCTCATTTTCTCTTGCATTCTGAAAGTCTTTTCAATCTAGTCTCTATATCACTTATATATTTTTAAATTCTCTGCAGTTTCTGTTTCTATGCTTCCTAGCTTCTATTACATTTACCTCCTCCTCTGCCTTTCTATCCTCTTCATATTTTTTCTTACCTCTTTGTGTCTGTTTTGAGAAAACTCATTTTTTATTCTGTTCTAAGGCATTATCATTTTAGCTTTGATTAACTGTATCACAAAATCAAGTTTTCTTACATTTTATTAAGAACTCAGAGCAGACTTACTTTTAAAATTAATTATTTTCTTGTGGTTAATCATTTCTCAATTTATAACCATCCTATGGATCTTTGTTTTTATTTTTTATGTTGCAGCATGTTTTCATGAGCTCTATAATGATTTTTATTTATCCACCCTTAGAAGAGAAAAGTGTTTCCAGCCTAGGGATTTGCCTACAAGCAGGGTTAATTGTTTTTCTAGTTCCCCCTTACTATCTACCAAGATTTTAGTTTGGAGGATTTTTTTAAATGATAAACTGTCATTGTGTTTGTGACACAACATTTTGAGGCAGGTGGATAGGAAGCTGGAGCCCTGGATATCCATAAAACGTTATTTGGTAAACAGAAAGCTAAACAAAATGTACATACTTACAAAAGAGTTAATTTGAACAGAAACCACAACTTACAATGAATAAATTGTATAAGCACAGCCTGTTCTACCAGCCTCATCTAGTGTCCCAGGTGATTGATGACTTGCTTGTAGTAATATTTCTTAGGCTTTCCCACTGTAATGTTACCCACACATGCTATCATCTGTCAGGGAAAGTCACTCTGCCCATCCCACATTTCAGGAGTGACAAGTCAAGCTGCCTCTCCTTGAGGACCACTATCTACATGTATTATTTGGAATTATTTCACATGAGAGATTTGTCTCACCATCCTCATTTATTTATGGATGCAATCATTAATTTACATCAGTGTGGATTCATGGATATTTATTTTATACTTTGGGTTATAAACTAATACTACTATATCTTTTTGGAATTTTTTGTTTCTTTCTGCTCAAATTATTCCAGCTTTGGCTATTGTGTGCTCTTTCAGTTGGATGCTGTGTTTCTTTGATATGCCCCCATTATTGTGGATTTTTTTCTTTTTAGTATTTTCTTACTTTCTTATACTGTAAGATTCTCCAGGCTCATCTTGTACACTTCCTACCCCAATCCCAGAACAAGTTATTTCTTCAAGGAGCTATAGTTTCTTTTATTGGACAATGGCATTAGAAACAAAGATCTTGGCCAGGCATGGTGGCTACCACCTGTACCCAGCACTTTGGGAGGCCAAGATGGGCAGACTGCTTGAGCCCAGATGTTCAAGACAAGCCTGGGCAACATGGTAAGAACCCGAGCTCTAAATAAAAATTAATTTTTTAGAAAATTTCAAGCATGGTGGCACATACCTGCGCTCCCAGCTACTCGGGAGGCTGAGGTAGGAGGATTTTTGAGCCCAGGAGGCAGAGGCTGCAGTGAGCCATGTTCATGCCACTGCACTCCAGCCTGGGTGACAGAGCAAGACCCTGTCACAAAAAAAAAAAAGAAAGAAAGAACGGAAGGAAAGAAAGAAAGAAAGAAAGAAAGAAAGAAAGAAAGAAAGAAAGAAAGGAAGGAAGGAAGGAAAAGAAACAGAAACTAAGATCTTAAGATCTGCATATTAGGGTGTGCTTGTTACAACTGAGACCTCAGCTGACAGAACAAGGAAATATATGTGTATAGTCTGACCTGTCTAGACACAAATATCTATAAATATTTTTATACATAATAATTTATATCTATATTAAGCTAAATGTGAGTTCACATTGATGCCTTCAACTCTAATCAATTATCACATGGATCATTCTAGCTTCCTACCCAAGCTTATGTGTAAATTTCCACTCCTGAGGTGTCTTTTTGATACATCATTTATTCCAGGTTTATAAAAGAGCCATTTCTGGCCTCTTTCCTGATGCTGCTGCCTGCCATGAATCTATAGGAAACCACGACAGTCTACTTGTACAGTCACTGCTCAAATCCTGAGCCCTTTGGTACAGATGATTTCAATGAAAACTGATAATTAGTTTGGAGTGAATTCTGTGTGATCTATTTCCAGGCTCTCCAGTGGCCCACCCTTGTCTTTAGTCCCCAGAGTATGCTGACAGTAATCTCCTATTGGAAAGTACTCTGCTGATTTCTGAAATCCTGTTCTAATTTCTCAGGAAAAACTGTCTCTTGGGATCTATCTGAAACCTTTGTTTGCTGGGTTAGACACTAGTGATTGTGTTACGATCATAACCAAATGATACCTATTTCACGTGTCATTAGACTTAAAGAAGAATGGAGTCGGGCTATTTTCTTTGTCTACAAGTGTCCAGAAACACTTTTCCTCTGGGAAGGCCTACAATAATGGAACAGGAATAGGAGAAGAGCCTTCTCTGTAATGATCGAGCTTGAAATAAGCCTAAATGAAAGGCAAATATGTGCTACTGAAATATTAGCTCATTGACCTTGGAAGTGGAAATAACAAGGTTGGACACATGCCCAGATTTATTCTGAGAAGCTACATTCAAATTTCAATGCAGTTCCTATTTAATAAAGAGAAAAACGCATGTGGGAAAAAAACATCATCCCTCCATTTTAATGTATATTATTAGTTGGAGTTTCAGCTCTTTTTCCTTTGCCTCTCTGCCAGCTAATCACAGTAGCTACTGGTTTCCTACTTCCTAAATTACATTTCTCTTTTTCTCGGCATATTATTACCTTTGCCAGATTTCCCTCATGCTTCTCTCATGTAGTTTATCTTGACATCAACTATGTCTCATTGTCTCGTCTTTCTGATGAACAATGCCTTTGCTCTACTTCCTCAGAGGTAATTCTACTTTTAAAGCAAGAACTCCTCTTGCATCCCCAAGATGTAAGTGAGTAAGTGCTTGCCACCCTGCCACCTTGCTTAGTTTGGAAAGATATTATGCTCCCTAATCTTCTGCTTTGTTGCAACATACCATGTGGCTTTTGCTAATGTTGAAAGTAACAATGTGTTTTTAATCTAATTTACTAATGTGGAACAGCTTTCTTCTGAATCACAGTGGTGTAACCATTGACAACCAGGGCTTTGGCTCACATTGGGTGTGAGTGCGTAGGATCAGAAAATAAAATTTTCCAGTATCTCGCTCTCCCAATTTAATCCTCATCAATCTTAGTGAATTAATTAGCAAGTAGTAAAGTGATGCTATAGCGGTAAATGTTTATGAACAATTATGTGGTCTCTTTGAACACTTTTTATCCAAAAAGACACACCATTAGGTTCAACCAGGATTTTGTTGTTGCTCTCACCTTTTATATTGAATTATTTTAAACTTTGTGCACACAGAACAAGTGGTAGTTCAAACCTTTCTTCTTCAAGTCCTCGATAACACTCTGTTATTACTCCTTATTCATCTGACACTCTTTTTCCTTTTTCCCTCCAGATCTATGTTCTTATGCTACATTTCAAGGGAGAGTTGCTTAATATTATTTCCAAAGTAAATAACCTTCTATCTTCACTGTTTCTGTTATGGGCTCTTTTCTCTGGCATCTATAGCATTTCTCGCTCCTCTTTTCTGCTTTGAAATAAGCTCAAACCTCTCTCAGTTTGAGGGGGGAAAGCATGACCATTTTGAACTTTCCTGCTTATTCTTATTCTCCTTGTGTTCAAAGCCAGTTTCTTACAACCCAGTTTTCTATTCCTCTCCATTCATTCTCTTTTTAGTATCCTGAAATATGACTTACCACCTCATCACTAGACTGATAATATTCTTGCATAGGTCACCAATGGCCTTATCAAGAGAGTAAAGAAAACAAAGATATTTGCTTAATATATGTTTATATAGACACAAATATATTGATAACAAAATAGGAAAGAACTATAATTATAGTCTTCATCTCTGTAACTGATCATACAGTTGTAGTTGGTATGTATAATTACATTTTTCTACTACCCATTCCATATTTCCTTTGCCTTCAGCAAACACCTCAGCCCTCAGCTTGTCATGGTTCTTTGCCCCTGGAATGACCCAACAACTTTATTCCTGAAAGGTCTGGGCCATTAGTAGCATACCTGGGTTGGGCTGGCGTAGCTTTCCATTAACCTCAACCATAGGGGACAGTAATTCTAAGGGATGTCCTAAGGGATCTTGTGTCTCCTAGGCATATTCTTCCTTACTTCTGTTGTGGAAGAGCAGTCCAATTTCCCCCTTGGAATTCCAAATTAATCACCCCAGCCAACACTGTCACTCCCTTTTTAGCCTGTTGACTCAGAGACACGAGGAGTCCAAAGCAGCCTACTGGCAGTCTTAACTTCCAGTCCCATGAAATCAGTATTCTGTCACCTGTTGAAAACATTCCTTGCTCTAGATTTAACACCTCTAGGTCAGCAGAGCATAAAGTTGTGGGAACAGGAAGCAAAAATTGCTAATGAGCCACTAGGGGTAACAATGAGTGGTGCCATTGCCATTTCTACCCCTTGATTCCTGGACCCATGAATCCTGGCTAACAGAGAAACATATCTAAGATACTGACTCAGAGCATCTTTCTGCACAATCTTGCCCCAGCCTGAAAAATATTGCCATGTAGCTGGCACTGCAAATGAGTCTTCAAAAAGCCACTCCACTGTTCTAGCAGACCAGCTGTTTCAAGACAGTACAGAACATAACATAGCAAGGCCAGCAAATTCCATGAGCATGAGCCCATTGCTGCGTTTTTTTCTGTTGTTTTTTTTTTTTTTTTTTTTTTTTTTTTTTGCTATAAAGTGAGTTTCTTCTTAAGAAATAATGCTGTATATAATAACATGACGGTGGATAAGACATTTTGTAAGTCCACAGATGGTAGTTTTGTCAGAATTATTGCATACAGAGAAGGCAAATTTATATCCAGAGTAAATATCTGTTTCAGTAAGGACAAAACACTGCCCCTTTCACGGTGGCAGTGATCCAATACAATCAACCCACCCCCAGGTTAGCTGGATGATCACCTTGGGCAATTGCGCCACATTGGGAGGTCTCAGTGTTGATCTCTGCTGTTGGCAGATTTGAGCCCTCAGCAGTGGCCAAAGCCCAGTCAGTTTTGATGAGTGAAAGTCTATGTTGCTGAGCCCTTACATAACCTCTGTCCCTGCAACCATGGCCCTTTGGATCATGACAGAGGTGGCTGGGGAAAGAAGCAGCAGGTATCCATAAAATAGGTCATCTTATTGACTTGATTGTTAAAATCCTTCTCTGGTGAGGTCATCCTCTGGTAAGCATTCATGTGGGACACAAATATCCATGTTTTTTGCCCATTCAGAGAGGTCTAGCCACATACCTCTTCCCTAGACTTCTCTGCCACTTATTGTTCAATCATGTTTCTTTCCTAAACATCTAGCCAAACCATTGACTACTGAGCATGAGTTGGTATATAATTGCTCATCCAGCCATTTCCAGCCATTTCCAAGCAAAGTGCACAACCAGATGCACCACCCAAAGTTCTGCCCACAGGGAGGATTTCTCTTCACCACTGTCCCTCAAGGATGCCCCAGAGAAGGGCTCTACAGCCCTCTGCAGCTGTCCACTTCTGGATAGTGCCTACATGTTGTGCAGAACCATCTGTAAACTAGGCTACAGACTTCTCTTTTTTTGTCAACTGGTCATAGGGAACTCCCCATGCATTCACAGGCTGCGAGAGAGAAGGCAGTGTAGCAGGAGTGGGAACCATAGACATTTGGGCCACTTCTTCATGCAACTTACTTGTGCTTTTGGGACCTGCTCAGACCTGACCATTTATATGTCACTTCCACTTGAAGACATGCTGCTGTGCATGCCCAACCTTATGATTTGTTGGGTCAGATAACATACAGTTCAGGTCTCATGATTCTTTGGTGGCCCATGATCAAGCAGTCAGTGTTTGGCCTTCACCACAATAGCCCTCACTCCACAGGTCATGGAAACAATGTAAGGATTGAAGAATATGTTTATCCCAAGTATACATTCTGGAATTGGTGAGTGAAATAACCACAGGATGGGTTTAGAGACCCTCTAGACCCACTGTAGGACATGCTTGAGCTTAAAATCCATTGATTACCTGACCTCTATAAGCCCCTACTCTGATTGGAGGGTCAGATGATGATTTGGGTCTCCTGAAACTAGTCAGTTAAGGCTTCGTAGCAGGCCAAGAGCTGTCTCTTGAAAGTATTTTTAAATCTGCAGATGATGTCAGGGCCTTACTCCCAAATCCTAAAAGTCTGTGCTGCATTTCACCCATAGGTGCCAGCCAAAGGCACCAAACAGCATCCCTACCTATGACTGATACTTTAAGCCCCATCATATCTGTGGAGTCACATGGCCCAAGTGGCAGAGCAGCTGGCATAGCAGCATGGACCTGTTGCAGAACTTTCTCTCGTTCTGGGCCCCACTCAAAACTAGCAGCTGTTTGGGTCACTTGGTAAATGGGCTGGAGCAACAGAGCCAAATGAGGAATATGATGCCTCTGAAAACCAATGAGGCTCAATAGGCATTGTGTCTCTTTCTTGGTTGTAGGAGGGACCAGATGCAACAACTTATCTTTCACCTTAGAAGGAATATCTCACATGTCCCACACCACTGGACCCATACAAATTTCACTTATGTAAAAGGTCACTACATTTTAATTCAGTTTATTTGCCACCCTTTAGCATGCAAATATCTTACCAATAAGTCTAGAGTAGTTGCTACTTCTTACTCACTAGGTCCAATCAGCATAATGTCATCAATGTAATGCGCCAGTGTGATATCCATCTGAAGAGAAAGGCAGTCAAGATCCCTGCGAACTGGTCTTCAACCTGTTTCCTGGTATACAAATTCTAAAATCCTTAGGCTCTCTAAAGTGATGTCTTTTGTATGCTAATGAGTTGACTGATGGCTGGCAGCCCCTAGGCAGCTTCAGGATAGGGGCTGGTTACTGGAAAAAGCAAGGCATGATTACAGGATTGGGACTTTCAGCCTAACCTCTGGCTGGGAAAGAGAGTCTGAAGGTTAAGCTGATCATCAATGGCCATTGAGTTAATCAGTCATGCCTACCTAATGTAGCCTCCGTAGAACCCCAAAGGGACAGGTTCAGAGAGCTTCCAAATAGATGAGCATGAGGAGGTTCCTGGAGAATACCACTCCTGCCTGGGAGGGTATGGAAGCACCACGCCCCTTTCCATACCTTGTCCTATGCATCTCTTCATCTGTGACCTTTGTAATATCCTTTCTAATAAACCAGTAAGTGTTTTAGAAAACACCCCTGTGAACCAAATTATTACATAGAGATGAAGAATTGATATACCCTTGAGGTAGGACAGTGAAGGTGTATTGCTGACCCTGCCAGTTGAGAGCAAACGGCTTCTGGAGGACTTTATGGAAAGGTATAGGAAAAAAAGGCATTTGTCAGATCAATATCTGTGTACCTCACACAAGGGAATGCATTCATTTGTTCAAGCAATGAAAGCACGTCTGCTTCAGCAGCTGCAATTGGAGTCATAACTTGTTCAAGCTTAGAATAATCCACTATCATTCTCCAAGTTCCATCTGTCTTCTGCACAGGCCAAATGGGAGAGTTGAATGGGGATGTGGTGGGAGTCACCTACCCTGCACCTTTCAAGTTTTTGATGGTGGCACTAATCTCTTGATTTGCACTGGACCTAACACCTCTAGGCCAGCAGAGAATAAAGTTGTGGGAACAGAAAGTAAAAAATTTGCTAGTAGGTCACTAGGAAAAACAGTGAGTGGTGTCACTCCTATTTCCACCTTTTGATTCCTAGACCCATGAACCCCAGCTATCAGAAAAAAACATACCATATATGGGATGCCAATTCAGAATATCCTTCTGGACAATCTTACCCAAGCCCTGCAAGGTATTGCCATGTAGCTAGCATTGTAATTGAATCATGGGCCACCAAAGAATCATGTGATCTGAATTGTATGTTATCTGACCCAACAAGTCATAAAGTTGGCCACGTACATCAGCACTCCTTCAACAAATGGAAGTGGTATGTAAGTAATAAGGCCTGAGCAGGTCTTGAAAGCACAAGTAAGTTGCATGAAGAAGTAGCCCAAATGCCTATGGTCCCCACTCTTGCTACCCTGCCTTCTCTCTCCCAGCCTGCCCCTATGGCCGCATGAGGAGTTTCCTACCAGTAGACAAAAGAAGAGAAGACCAGAACCTGCTTTACAGATGGTTCTACACTCCCTCCAGGAATGCTATATTGTTTTTGATTTACTATTTTCCTGAGTAGGCAGTTCCAATGGCTTTTACTTGGCCTTCACCACAATAATAGCCCTCAATCCAAAGGTCATGGAAACAATGTAAGGATTGCAGAATATGTCTATCCCAAGTATACATTCTGGAATTGGTGAAATAACCACAGGATGGGTTGAAGACCCTCTAGTTCTACTGTGGGACAGACCTCAGCTTACAATCCATTCATTACCTGACCTCTATAAGCCCCAATTCTGGCTGGAGGGTCAAATGATGATTTGGATCTCCTGGAACTAGTCAGTTTGTAGCCAGTGCCTAGTAGTCCTGAAAATGTCTCATTATTTTCTTTGCCTAAATGCAGTTACCCTGGCAAAAATAGGTACATTTGGGGAAAAGTGGGAAAAAGATGAATAGTATGTACATTTATCAGTAGTATATCAGAGACTTTCCTCAAGGGCACCTTTCCTTCTCTTCATTCAAGTGATTCTGTGTCTGTAAACTGGCTCAAGTCTGAGAATTCATTAAGGGGCTATGACTCTCTGTTTTTATGATTCAAGTTATACTTTTGCCCACCTGACCTAGAACTTTTCTGCTTATACAGATTACGTAAGAATTTAGTAGGCTTGGTATCTGTTATGGTTAATACTGATTGTCAACTTGATTGGACTGAAGGATGCAAAGTATTGCTCCTGGGTGTGTCTGTGAGGGTGTTGCCGAAGGAGATTAACATTTGAGTCAGTGGACTGGGAGAGGCAGACTCACCCTCAGTTTAGGTGGGTACCATCTAATCAGCTGCCAGCATGGCCAGAATAAAAACAGGCAGAAGAATGAGGAAAGACTAGACTGGTTCAGTCTTCTGGCCTCTATCTTTCTCCTGTGCTGGATACTTCCTGCCCTCAAACATTGGACCCCAGGTTCTTCAGGTTTGGGACTCAGACTGGCTTTCTTGATCCTCAGCTTGCAGATGGCCTACTGTGAGACCTCACCTTGTGACTGTGTGAGTCAGTACTCCTTAATAAACTCATATATATATATACACACACATACATCTATCCTATTAGCTCTGTCCCTCTAGAGAACCCTGACTAATACAATATCTATTTCATTTCTAGGAACACTGTGATTAACTGTTCAACACCATAGGTCTGAGCAAGTCAGACTATTCTGATTACTACTTTTGCCCTGCTGTCCATTATTAATGACACTGACCTTGCTCTTGGCAGTTCAGTGCTACTATTTATTCTCTGGCATCCCAAGGTCCAATCACTTTCATTGCATTTAGGTTTTCTAATTGAGTAGCTGAGGTAGAGACAGGCAGGTTGGTTGATTCCCTATTTTAAGATGGTCTGGAGGAAAAGGATAAAAGCCCCTCACTGAAACTCTAGCTTATCTCTCAGACAGTCACTAACAAGAGACCCAAGAGACTATTAACCACAAGCTTCTATTTCAGAGGGCTAGGGATTTCCCCAGAGCTCTGCATGCACAGCTAGACTTAAACTCCAACCTAAAGTTACCTCTTCATCATTTTAACACCTCCTCATTTTCATGCCCAGGGTAGCGATTTAAAATGCTAATGCTACATACAATGTATGAAGAAGCATGTTGACCACCATGCAAGTGTTAGAAAAGCTCCTCCTGTACATGTACCTGCTGATGTAAGCTTTCCCTATGGAAAGACCTTATAAAACTAACTCACATACTGTCCTTGGGGAACAGTTCACTTGTTTTTCCTTTCTCAGGGCTAGCTCCCTTGTGCACAAGGTGGAATAAACTTAAACTTAATGTTTGCTGCTTGTGTTCAGTGATCTCTTTTGATTTCTATCCTGGGAGCGTGCAAGAACCCAGGGTTACCACTGAAATGTCTGACCTACAGAGAACAGCAATCATGGAACTCTTCAAGGATACTAGCGCTCCCCTCACAAATTTATTTCTGAAAGTATTGGTAAATGGTATGCCTTCTAGACCCTGCCCATGTGGGTCTAGAAATGATAAATCCAATTTAACATTCCAGTGTCTCTAAGCCTTTGAATCTCTTCCTCCATATTAAATCAAGGGAGATCCAACGTTTTTAATTCGCTCATACTGGGCCATCTTTTGATCCATGTTTCAGCAATAAACCAAACAAACTGAAACAGCCCTTTCTAACTCCCTGAACTGGAACATTAAATGCAGAATCTCTTCTTAGTGAGTCCATATCAATAAATTCAGCCCAATTCAACTTTATGTTCCTTCCACCATTACCCTATACCCTTAATACCTATTCTATATATGTCCCCCAGATTTTTGCTTCTGTGAATTAGAAAATTCAAGTAGTTAAGCTGGGTGCAGGGGCTCACGCCTGTAATCCCAACACTGTGGGAGGCTGAGAAGGGTGGATCACGAGGTTCAGGAGTTCAAAACCAGCCTGGCTGACATGGAGAAACCCCATCTCTACTCAAAATACAAAAATTAGCCGGATGTGGTAGTGTGCACCTGTAAACCCAGTTTCTCAGGAAGCTGAGGCAGGAGAATGGCTTGAACCTGGGAGGCGGAGGTTGGTGAGCTGAGATTGCACCACTGCACTCCAGCCTGGGCAACAAAGCGAGACTCCGTCTCAAAAAAAAAAAAAAAAAAGAAAAAGAAAATTCAAGAATTCAAGTAGTTCTTTTGGCATGTAGTACGTCTCCGCATGAGTCATATTTTGTACCTTATCTTTAGGGGTCTGCTGAGACTTGAGTCTTGTTACAAGTCTAGAAGAAAAGAGCGGTAGCAGGGTGGGTACTGAGGATAATCAGCATTATCTTACGTGGCAGCTGCCTCAGGGGAGGCCATTACCCTTTTCCTCAGTATTAGTATTCTCAGATGGTGGCGGAAAAGCTGATACCACTGTGGTAGCGGGGACCCAATTCCACCTGGGGTAGGGCAGCCACTTCCATTGGTGTGGGGAGACTACTTTCAATGTCAAAGAAGATTCATCATAATTCAGGGGCTTAGTGTCCCCAGTTGCGTCAGGGTATTTCCACAGGCCCCCATCCCAACTTACATTTTTTCCCCAATAAGTTGCCCTCACTTTAACAGCATTCACCCCGTAAAGCTGGGACTTCATCTCGCGTTATAATTCAGCCAATTGCAGGACGAAGTTCTTAATTTTCAGCAATTTCCGCCCTGTGGCTACAGGTGATAATGCCCTCCTTCAGAGCACACTTAGAAACTCTTAGGTCATTTATGGGTCTCTTTCTCTCACTCTCTCTCTTTTTTTTTTTGACACAGACTCTTGCTGTGCCGCCTAGGCTGGAGTGCTGTGGTGCAATTTCGGCTCACTAAAACCTCCGCCTCCCGGGTTCAAGCAATTGTTATGCCTCAGGCTCCCGAGTGACTGGGGCTACAGGCATGCACCATCAAACCCGATTAATTTTTGTATTTTTAGTAGAGACGGGGTTTTGCCATGTTGCCCAGGTTCATTTATGAGTCTCTTGAGCTGGGAATTCAAATCCTTGAGTTCATTCATTTATTTCAACACTTTTTCCAATAACATTAGAAACAACCAACCGACATCATTACGTTCCTTAGTATTCCAAAAATGTCCAAAAGTATCAATCATATACAGAGTCACCAAACTCCTTGCTTCTTGTAAGTAGTTAATTATGAGTATCCAGTGCAGATATTATGCATGTCTCTATAAACAGATGATGCCTTAGACGATCAGTGCTCTGTTTACCACTGGAAATAGCATCACTATTGCCTTTAAATCTAATCAGATGTGAAAGCCAATTCCAGAAACCCTAGATCTAATTAAGAAAGTCATTATTAAAATTTGATTGCTCTATAAACACTCTCAATACCAAAATCTGTATTAGTTAGGTTTCTCCAAAGAAACAGAACCTATGTAGAGATCTATAGATAGGTATCTATGTGCACACACACACACACACACACACACACACACACACATATATACACAGACATACAGTCACCAACTTATGATGGTTTCACTTACGATTTTTCAACTTACTGATGGTATAAAAGTGGTATATTCTAATAAAATATTCAATATATTACATGAGATATTTAACAGATTGTTATAAAATAGGCTTTGTGTTAGATGCTTTGCCCAACTATAGGCTAATGTAAATGTTCTGAGAATGTTTAAGGTAGTCTATGATGGTAGGTAGGTTAGGTGTATTAAATGCATTTTCACATTTCCACAATAAACATGACTTATGGGGATATAACCCTTAAGTAGAGGAGAATCCAGGGGTATGGGTTTATTATGGTAATTGGCTCATATGATTATGGAAGCCAACAGGTCCCACACTCTGCAATCTGCAACCTTGGAGAACCAGGAAGGCTGGTAGTGTTACTCAGTTTGAGTCTGACGGCCTTAAACTGGGGCAGGGCTGATAGTGTTAAGTCCATGTCTGAGTCAGAAGGCCTGAGAACGAGGTGCTCCAATCTCCCAGGGCAGGAGAAGACGAATGCCCCAATTTAAACAGAATGATTCACCCTTCCTCCACCATTTGTTCTATTTGGGCTCTCAATGGACTGGACGATGTCCACACATATTGGTGAAGTTGTTCTTCTTTACTCAGTCTACTGATTCTAATGCTAATCTCTTCCAGAAAAGCTCTCACAAACATACCCATACATAATGTTTTACCAGCTATCTGGGCATCTTTTAGCCCAGTCAAGCTGACAAATAGAATTAGCCATTCCTTGGGTAGATGTAGATGTAGGTGTTTGTGTATTCTCATAATTTGCATATAGCATTTGTCACTTGCTTCAAGTAATAGCCTTTCTTCAGTAAAGCAAAAATAAAATTCTAATCCCCACAACAGACTGAATGGATCCCACTCTCAGCCAAGGGAATTCCACAATAAACAGGAAAAACTAGTTTAGGCTATGATGGGAAGGGGGCTGGGCATTGGACATGCCTCATTATACTCTCCTCTCTTTGGAATTCCATCACAGCTACCCAGCATTAACACTGAAACAGAGATCTTATGAGTGACAAAACAAGCTCTTTGTAGTAATAAGATACCAAATTCTAATCTGACTCCAGTATAGTATCACATCAAAGATAGCAGATACTGAAAAAAATCAAAGTATTTTACCCCAAAATATATGTCTCTGACATATTTTGAAGTGGTCCTGCAAAGCTGTCTCTTGTGGGGAAAATCTACTTTCTGTAGAGAACCCCCTTCCCTTTCCAGGTCTTTTCCGGATCCAAGAGAGATTTAACTAAGAGTCTGGCACCTTTACCATCTAATCTCTCTAAAGCCTGCTACTTAGGGTTTCATCTGCATAACAACCATGGTTTCCACAACCCCTTATCTTAACTTAGACATTCCTTTCTGTTGATTCCAGGTCTTTAGATAATAACCTAATCCTTTCAACCACATCAGAAAATCTTGGTAACTACCTATGACCTGGAACCCTCCGCTTCGAGTTGCCCTGCCTTTCCATACTGAACAAATGTACACCTTACAAGTAGTGATTGATGTTGGCCTGTAACTTCTGTTTCCCAAAAATGTATAAAATCAAGCTGTAGGCAGGGCACAGTGGCTCAGGCCTGTAATCCCAGCACTTTGGGAAGCCAGGGTGGCCAGATTACTTAAGGTCAAGAGTTCGAGACAAGACTGGCCAACATGGTGAAATCCTGTCTCTACTAAAAATACAAAAAAAGCCAGGTGTGGTGGTGCATGCCTGTAATCCCATTTACTTGGGAGGCTGAGGCAGGAGAACCACTTGAACCTGGGAGGCAGAGGTTGCAGTGAGCCAAGATTGCACCACTGCACTCCAGCCTGGGCAACAAGAGTAAAACTCCGTCTCAAAAAAAAAAATAAAAATTAATCTGTAAACCAACCACTTTGGGGACATGTTCTCAAGACCTCCTGGGGCTGTGTCACTGGCTACCCATATTTGCCTCAGAATAAACCTCTTTAAATATTTTACAGGTTTTGACTCTTTTCATCAACACTTCTCTATCGTATCATAGTCTGTTTTCTTCTTAGAAGGAGCTAGTCTCCTTTGTTTCTTATTGTACATTTTAAGGAAAAAGATAGGAGAATTAATACAGCTCAACAGAAGTCACATTTAAATCTACACATATGTTCCAAGAGGAAAAAACATTCTGGAAATAAAACTAGAATCATCTTTCAGCATAAGGCACAATTCTTTCTATTGCTTTGGTTTCTTCTTCAGCAAGATGGAACGTTAGGTATCCTCTTATCTTCTGAACCTCCCAAACCCTGTCCCTCATCAAAACTTACCTGTCCTTTGACCCATCTCTAAGACTCCAACCGACCTAGTAATATAATAACCATAAGATATTAATAGCTGGTGATGATTTCATATTTTATCCTATTCAAACTTTATTTTCCATCTGAATAAGACATATCAATGTCTTAACTAGTGAATTGAGTAATATCACTGTTTGGGTAACTGGGAAAGATATTTGGGCACAAAGGCCGATAATTCCCTTTCAGTCACTCCCACATACTCTTAATATCTATTTTATCAATGTCAGTGACCTTCTGAAATAACCATCTTTTGGTCTCCTTGATTTTTCTGTGTCATCTTTCTCTTTTATATTAATACCTACATTGTTCTTTAAATACAGGTGGACTCTTCTACCTACATTTAAGTGAGACCTTGCATTTGAAATTCCATATTTGCTTAAATTACTCTGTTCTTCAATCCTGTTTCAGTCTAGAGTTCATACTCACACCAAGAAATACCTACCAAGACACCATCTGATATGAAAGACAAATAGAAATATGACTGTGATTGTATGGATAAAACTGCATCTAAGCAAACAAGTTTTCCAGGCTTGAAGTGCCTTTTAGTCTACTTTACTCACCTTTAGCTCTAACCGTATCTCACCTTTCAGACAGCCAACAGGAATTCAAATTACAGCAAGGTCTTTTTGGGGTCAAGTTGTCCATCATTTCAAATTTAACTGCAGGTCTCTTTCCCTTAAAGGTGAAGGAACAAAAAACGTCAATTTCAGGCTGTTGCTCACCAGCTTTTTGAAAACAAACATTAATTACATAACTATTATGTGTCAAGCACTATCTAATAATATCCATTATTTCCTCCAGTGTTCACAACTTTGGTGGGGAAAGATTGAGTCATCAGGACCAACTTTCAATTGTCTAGGCACTTTGTGATGTCTGAGTAATTTAAAAGAAAAAGACCAGTGTGCCTGGAAATAACTTAGGAGGTTTTATTTTCTTTGAATAGTTGAAGAACCACATAGGAAGTTGTCAATGCAGATTTTAATAACTTACATAGACCACAAAAACCCCTTCCTGTAGCACAGCATTACTCAGACTTTTTTCCACTTTTAGTCCCTTGTGTAGACAACATCATAACCACCCATAGCATTTGACAGGAGCTGGAGGGATTACCCTGGAAGAGACAGGCCAAATCACCTGTCACTGCTCTATTTGTCTGCTACTGAAAAGCTGCTGAGTCCTCTCCTTGTGATGTCTTAACATCTTGTGACACTCGGCTTTACAGGACATTTTGCATTTGTCTTCTTTCCCAAAGCCATCCTCACTTGGGACAAATATCCAGAAACACAAGGTCCTACTTATCAAATACATGAAAGGTGAAGAGTATTTTAAGACTGGGGGCCAAAGGCCCTTGGCCGCCTAAAGGTTTGCTAAAAATCAGTGGCATAGGCAGATTGATTAACAGGAGAAAAGGCATACAAATGTTCTCAACATGTATACATGGGAGCCTTCATAATGAATAACCAATTTCCCAATGAGTTCCAGAAATTTATATACCATTTAGAGGTTACAGAAAGAATGAGGACTTAGATTCTGGTAAAATAGGTTATGGGAAGGGGAGAAGAGGCTTGATTAGCAAAGGTGGCATTGTTACGTAGATGAAACCTCCAACAGAGACAATGGATGGTAAACGTTTCTTTTTAAACTTTTAAAGGCATCAGACTCTCAATCTCTCCTGGATATGGAGAAAGGCTCAGAAAGGTGAGGGGGCATGGCTGCATTAATGGAGACCCTCTACAGATGCAAATTTTCTCCACTTAAGACTGCTTTGTAAGGCCAGTTCTGTCAGGTGGCTAACAGAAAGCCATTTCAAAGTATATCAAGGAAATATATTTTGGGGTAAAATATTTTAATTTCCTCCAAGACTATATAAAAGTAGAAGTTACTAAAAGGTTTTTATTGAATGGATAAAGAAACACAGTGGAATATATCATCATTCAAACTGGAAAGGAAGAAATATGAAATGTGCCTAAACCTGGAAAAGCAAAGATTCTAAACCTCCCTTGGTTAAATAAGGAGCATAGAAAACACCCTCAGTTCTGATGCAGGTCCTTAACATCTACCTCAACTGCTTACACTATGACTATAAATGCTTATTATAATGATAAAAGTCCACACAACTTACTTCTAAATAGCAAGTGGAATTTTGACCTAAAGATTGAATGCTCCATTTCTAGATAAGGGCTCTCACTCAGGGGTCACTTCCTTTCAGACTGAGTTTCTTTCTATGAACAGAGTCAGACCATAAAATATTTAAAGAGGTTTATTCCAAGTTAAACATGACAGACCAAGGCCTGAGACACAGGCTCAAGAGGTAGATCCTGAGAACATGCACCCAAGGTGGTTGGGTTACAACTTGGTTTTGTCAGATACACTAAGTTCCTCTTCAAAGGTTTAATTTTTGACCTCTTTGTTCTTTGTTCTTGAGATCAACTTCCTAGTCCCTTCTCCTAAGCTACCTGCTCCATAAACAACTTCTCCCGACAGTCCCAGTCTGTAACTCATATCTCTTCCTTATGTGGAAGAAGTCCTCTTTGCTCCCGGCTACCCATTCTGTAAACTGCCTCTCCTGCCGAAACAGCTCTTCCTGCCAAAACTACCCTTCTGGCTTTGCTGCGCCCTGACATGCCCAAACATGCCTTGTACCATAACGGACAGCCTCTCCCTTCCCGCCTAATTAGCCATATTCAATTTTAATGGTAGCCAATTGTGTCAGTTTGGATTGTGCAGTCCAGCTCCAGCCAATGGGGACACAGAAGCAGGGACTAACTGCACTGGGGATAAAAACCCCTTCCCTCCTTTGTTCAGTGTCATCTCGCAGTGGCCAGAAGTGCAAGCAGCAGCCTTCCGAAGAAGTAAATTTGCCTTGTTGAGAAATCCTTTGAGTGCTTGTTTCCCGTGTGACTCCAAGCTCTTGTTTCTAACAGTTTCTGTATGTTTTGGGGAGACATAAGACATCAATCATGTTGGCCAGGCTGGTCTTGAACTCCTGGTCTCAAACAATCTGCCCGCCTGGGCCTCCCAAAATGCTGGGATTATTGGCGTGAGCCACCAAGTCCAGCCATGCATACTTTTTTAAATAAATGAACACTTTTCCTCTATTCTAAGTGCAAACATTAGAATTGTTGCCTGAAATTTTGTTGCCTTCTCTAGTAAGCACCACTGTATTCTTGACATGGTTTCATTTAAAATTCTCATTTGGCGTAATAAAAAAGAAATTTGACCAGAGGATTTTGAGCTTTTCTTGTACTTCTGTAACATTTTTGAAAAATGATTTGTTCTTCAGCTTAAGCAATAAGTTTTAAATGGGTGAGAGCATTTCCATCCATTTTTATTTATATTGCACTCTTTTACTGGACAGGATTAAAATGACAACCTCTGGCTCTATTTTCTCTTTTGGAGATTTTTGAACTGTTCTGTTTGAATGAAACAATTAAAGTCTAGTGGCCTTTCTATTTTGTCTAGGGCCTGCTCAGAGTTGATAAACACTTCCAGATCTGAGCAGGACAGGTAAGTTTTATCTATTCAGTGTTGCAGTCAAAAAAGTTTATAAATAGCAGGTTCTTTATTGTTGGAATTCATGAAAATGCCACAGAGTGAAACCCAAAATTGGGGCTCAGCCTGGGAGACCACATGGGTTCTTGGGTTCCAGTAGGAAAGAACTCAAGAACGAGCTGACAGAGTAAAGTGAAAGCAAGCTTATTAAAAAGGAAAGGAAAGGCTGGGCACAGTGGCTCATGCCTGTAATCCCAGCACTTTGAGAGGCTGAGGCAGGTGGGTCACCTGAGGTCAGGAGTTTGAGACCAGCCTGGCCAACATGATGAAACCCCATCTCTATTAAAAAAAAAATATATATATATATATATATTATATATATATATATATATATTATATATATATAAAAATTAGCTGGGCATGGTGGTGGGCACCTGTAGTCCCAGCTACTCAGGAGGCTGAGGGAGGAGAATCACTTGAACCCAGGAGGCAGAGGTTGTGAGGGAAGAGAGAGACCCTCTCATTTTGTTTTATATTGTTTTATACTCAGTACCTGCTTTAAGAAAAAAAAAATAATAATAACAAGGAAGTGAAATCAAAGACAGGCAGCCCGGCAGCAGGCCCAAAACCGGATCTGGGCCTGCCTGGCCTAAATCTAGTAGTTAAAAATCAACTCATGACTTAGAAACCAATGTTATTCATAGATTCTAGACATTGTATAGAAGAACATCGTGAAACTCCCTGCCCTGTTCTCTTTCTCTCTGACCACTGGGCATGCAGCCCCTGTCACGTACCCCTTGCTTGCTCAAATTAATCACGACCCTTTCATGTGAAATCTTCAGTGTTGTGAGCCCTTAAAAGGACAGAAGTTGTGCATTCGGGGAGCTCGGATTTTAAGGCAGTAGCTTGTGGATGCTCCCAGCAGAATAAAGCCCTTCCTTCTACAACTTGGTGTCTGAGAGGTTTTGTCTGTGGCTCGTCCTGCTACAGTTGCAGTGAGCCAAGATCATGCCATTGCACTCCAGCCTGGGCGACAAGAGTGAAACTTCATCTTAAAGAAATATATATATGTATACAAAAAATTAGCCAGGCATGGTGGTGGGCAACTGCAATCCCAGCTACTCAGGAGGCTGAGGTGGGCAGGAGAATTCCTTGAACCTGGGAGGCAGAGGTTGTAGTGAGCTGTGATCATGCCATTGCACTCCATCCTGGGCAACAAGAGCGAAACTCCATCTTAAAACAAACAAACAAACAAACAAACAAACAAACAAACAAACAAAACAGAACAAAAAGTAAAGGAATAAAAGGGTGGCTACCCCATAGGCAAAGTAGCAGTGTGGCTGCTTGGCTGACCATACTTATGGTTATTTCTTGATTATGTGCTAAGCAAGGGATGGATCATTCAGGAGTTTTCTGGGAAAGGGGCAGGGAATTCCAGGAACTGAGGGTCCCTTTCTCTTTCAGACCATATAGGGTAACTTATGAATGTTGCCATGGCATTTGTAAACTGTCATGGCACTGGTATGAGTTTCCTTTAGTATACTAATGTATTATAATTAGCGTATAATGAAGAGCGAGGGTAACCAGATGGTACTTTTGTCACCATCTTGGTTTTGGCAGGTTTTGGCTGGCTTTTTTTTTTTTTTTTTTTCTATTTAATCAGCGGGGTCTTTGTGACCTGTGTCCTGAGAAACAACTCCTGCTGAATTCCTATTTCAAACATATTATTTCTGTTCAATTATAAAAAAATAATTTTTCAACTGGAGAATGCTGTTTATAGTTTGTATTGATAAAACAATATATAAGCACAATGTTGGGAATTGAAATTTCCAACATTGTGTTATATATTTGATGATATCATCAAAGATCCACATGCAACTGACTGTTTTCTTAGGCTCTAGAAGACAGAAATCTGGGATATTTCATTGAACTATATTGTTTTATCAAATTTTGATACACTTGATTAAAACAATGTATGTTTACACATTATTGAGGGGTTAATAGGATTATAGTTCTTGCCAGGCTTCTGTCTTGACTGGGTAGGTAAACAAGACTGTGGTTTTTCTATGTCTCCAATAACAAGAGTTTATTGAATATTTACTAAAAGATATTACAGGAGAATATTATGAATCTCCCAGGGTCCCAGAGTGTCATATGCACTTTTACATCCCCAGCTCCTGGCACAGGGCCTGACACAAAGTAGTACTTAGTACTTTTCTTTTAAATTGCTTTGGACTAATTGAAGAAACAAAGAAGGCTTCTTCTCTCACAGTGTTTACAATCTTACTGTATGTAAATATGTACAAAACAAAGAGCTTGAGAACAATTAAAAGAAAAAGGAGGCTGGGCATGGTGGCTCATGCCTGTAGTCCCAGCACTTTGGGAGGCTGAGGTGGGCGGATCATGAGGTCAAGAGATCGAGACCATCCTGGCCAACATGGTTAAACTCCATCTCTAAAAATACAAAAATTAGCTGGGCATGGTGGCATATGCCTGTAGTCCCAGCTATGCGGGAGGCTGAGGCAGGAGAATCACTTGAACCTGGGAGGCGGAGGTTGCAGTGAGCTGAGATCACACCATTGCACTCCAGACTGGTGACAGAGTGAGACTCCATCTCAGAAAAAAAAAAAAAAAAAGAAGAAGGAAAAGGATATTATAAGTGAAGGAGATGGAAAATTCAAAGTATGAAAGAAGAGGTTGAGAAAATCTTTTGAGGAAACTACAAATACATTGCATGATTTCCTCACAAGGGTAGGGCCAAGTTGGTGAATGAGAGAATGTTGAGAAGAAAACCAGGATCTGATGGTGGCACCTGACAATGACTAAGAGGCTCAGACTAGTAACACAGAACATAAACCTTCCTTCAGCTTTTTCTTCTATGTAACATGAAGTAGCTGACATCAACTATCCTTCTGTGCATCAAGGTAAGTCTTACTCCTAAAACTGAAACTCTAGAAATACATCTCTAAGTGGTGTGTGAACAGAAGTAGACTGGAGGGTCAAGACTATACCAAATATTAAAAAACTTTCAAGAAACCAAATATGTTATTGCTTTTCAGTAAATAAATGTATTTGAATTACCAACAATGAACATAATGAAGGGAGGAGGTAGCATTTACTATTCACCTGTAAAGAAGCCTTTTAAAAACCAAGAGTTTGTAGCTCATTACCTCTTAAAGTGGATGTGTTGTTTTGCTTTTGCAAATAACGGCATAGTAACCAAATATCCGGGTTATCAAATACCAGTGGCATTGAGTATTTCTTAAGAAAGTTGAGTAAATAAAGGGAGACAGGAAGGCTAGACATTAAATACCTTGTTATACTGAGGATTTCCAAAAGAACAGAAATAAAAGTGTTAGCATCATAAATAATATACATAAAGCAATCTATATACCCAGAAAATATGCAAGATAACTCTGTGAGAAATCCCTTATAATTACTTGCAATTACTTCACTCGTTAAAAAAAAAAGGTATTTATTTAGATAAGGAAATTCATACAAATAGTACAAAACTTTAAAGATCCAGTCTCCCTAAACTTCCAGTAGCCTAGTACCATCATCTCCTTCCCCAGTTCTTGAATATATTTTCAGAAATATTCTATGCATACTGAAACACATTTACGTGTGTATACATATACGTATATATACACACAAATACATATGCATTATACATATGCTTTTAATGTTTTGAGTTTTTTTAAAGTTATGAAATATTATAAATATTCAGAAATTATGTAATATACTAGATAGCCTACGCTGACCCAGATTTTTAAAAGCTTAATATTTTTATATTTATTTCAAATATAAGTTTTTTAAGAAATAAAATGCTGGAGATACAGTTGAGTCCACCAAGAATCCTATTTTCTTTCCCTTCCTTGAGGTTAACATTATCTTGAAATTGATATATATACATACCATCCAAGTTCTTACATTTTTTGTTTTTAAAATGTTTGTGGGTACATAGTAGGTGTATATATTTATGAGGTACGTGAGATATTTGATACAGGCATGCAGTAAGTAATAATCACATCATGGGAAATGGGGTGTCCAGTCCCTCAAGCATTTATACTTTGTGTTACAAACAATCCAATTATATTCTTTTAGTAATTTTAAAATGTACAATTAAATTATTATTGATGATAGTCACCCTGTTGTGCTATCAAATACTAGGTCTTATTGATTCTTTCTAACTATATATTTTTTGATACCCAGTACCCATCTCCACCTTCCCCTGACCACCTACTATCCTTCCAAACCTCTGGTAACTATCCTTCTACTCTATCTCCATGAGTTCATTTTTTTTTTTTTTTTGACACCCACAAGTAAGTGAGAACATGAGAAGTTTGTCTTTCTGTGCCTGGCTTATTTCACTTAACATAATGACCTTCAGTTCCATCCATGTTGTTGCAGATGACAGCATCTCATTCTTTTTTAAGGCTGTGTAGTATCCCATTGTGTATATGTACCATTTTCTTTATTCTTTATGCAATCATCTGTTTGATGGACATTTAGGTTGCTTCCAAATCTTGGTTATTGTGAAGAATGCTGCAACAAACATGGGAGTGACAGTATCTCTTTGATATCCTGATTTCATTTCTTTTGGGTATATACTCAGCAGTGGGATTGCTGGATTGTATGGTAGCTCTATTTTCAGTGTTTTAAGGAACCTCCAAACTGTCCTCCATAGTGGTTGTACTAATTTACATTCCCACCAACAATGTACAAGGATTCCCTTCTCTCCATATCCTCACCAACCTTTGTTATTGCTTATTTTTGGATATAAGCCATTTGAACTGGGGTGAGATGATATTGTAGTTTTGATTTGCAATCCTCTGATGATCAATGATGTTGAATACTTTTTCATATGGCTGTTTGCCATTTGTACGTTTTCTTTTGAGAATGCTATTCTTTTGCCCATTTTTTTGATCAGATTATTAGATTTTTTTCTATATAGTAATTTGAGCTCCTTATATATTCTGGTTATTAATCCCCTGTCAGATGGATAGTTTGCAAATATTTTTTCTCATCCTGTGGGTTTTCTCTTCACTTTGTGGTTTCCTTCACTGTGCTGAAGCTTTTTAACTTGCTGTGATCCGATTTGTCCATTTTTGCTTTGGTTTCCTGTGCTTGTGGGCTATTAAGAAATTTTTGTTCAGACCAATATCCTAGAGATTTTCCCCAACCTTTTCTTGTAGTCGTTTCATAGTTTGAGGTCTTAGATTTAAGTCTTTAATCCATTTGATATGATTTTTGTATAATGTGAGAGATAGGGGTCAAGTTTCATAGTTTCATTCTTCTGCATATGGATATCCAGTTTTCCCAGTATTATTTATTGAAGAAGGTATACTTTCTCCGATGTATGTTCTTGGCACCTTTGTCAAAAATGAGTTCACTGCAGGTGTATGGATTTATTTCTGGGTTCCCTATTCTGTTCCATTTATCTATATGTCTGTTTGTATGCCAGTACAATGCTGTTTGGATTAGTTTACCTCTGTAATATAATTTGAAGTCCGGTAATATGATTCCCCCGGTTTTTTTTCTTTTTTCTCAGGATAGCTTTGGCTACTCTGGGTCTTTCGCGGTTCCATATACGTTTTAGGATTGTTTTTCTATTTCTGTGAAGAATGTCATTGGTATTTTGATAGGAGTCACATTGAATCTGTAGATTGCTTTGGGTACTATGGACATTTTAACAATATTGATTCTTCTAATCCATGAACATGGAATACCTTTCCATTTTGTGTCTTCAATTTCTTTCATCAGTGTTTTATAGTTTTCATTATACAGATCTTGCACTTACTTGGTGAATTCTTAGGTATTCAATTTTATTTGTGGTTACTGTAAATTAGATTACATTTTTTATTTCTTTTTCAGGTTGTTCATTGTTGGCATATAGAATTGGTACTGATTTTTATATGTGGATTTTGTATGCTGTAACTTTATTGAATTTATCAGTTCTAATAGTTTTTTGGTGGAGTCTTCAGGTTTTTCCAAATATAAAATCATATTATCTGCAAATAAGGATAATTTGACTTCTTGCTTTCCAATTTGGATGCTCTTTATTTCTATTTTCTGGTTGCTTTAGCTAGCACTTTGAGAACTATGTTGAATAACAGTGGTAAAAGTGGACACATCTTTGTTGCATTCCAGATCTTAGAGGAAAGGTTTTCAGCTTTTCCTCATTCAGTATGATACTAGCTGTAGGTCTGTCATATATGGTTTTTATTATGTTGATGTGTGTTCCTTCTATACCAAGTCTTTTGAGGGTTTTTATCATGAAGAATATTGAATTTTGTCAAATGCTTTTCAGCATGAATTAAAATGATCATGTGGTTTTTGTGCTTTATTCTGTTGATGTGATGTATCACATTAATTGATTTATGTATTTTGAACCATCTTTGCATCCCTGGGATAAATCCCACTTGGCCATGATGAATGATCTTGTTAATGCTTTATTGAATTTGATTTGCTAGTATTTTGTGAAGGATTTTTTCATCAATATTCATCAGAGTTATAGGCTTGTGGTTTTCTTTTTTGATGTGTCTTTGTCTAGTTGTAGTATGAAGGTAATACTCACCTCAAAGAATGAGTTTTGAAGTGGTCCCTTCTCTTCTATTTTTCAGAATAGTTTCAGTAGGATTGGTAATAGTTCTTTAAATGTTTGGTAGAATTCAGTAGTGAAACCGTCAGGTCCTGCACTTTTCTTTACTGGGAGACATTTTATTACAGTTTCAATTTCAGTACTTGTTATTGGTCTGTTCAGGTTTTGGATTTCTTCATGATTCAATCTTGGTAGGTTGTATGTATCTAGGAATTTATCCTTTTCCTCTCGATTTTCCAATTTGTTGGCATACACTTGTTCATAGTAGCCACTAATGATTCTTTCAATTTTTGTGGTATCAGTTGTAATGTCTGCTTTTTCACCTGTGATTTTATTTGGGTCTTTTTTTCTTAGTTTGGGTAATGTTGTCTTCAAAAAACCAACTTTTGTTTTATTGATCTTCTGTATTGCTTTTTTCACTTTAAATTCATTTACTTGTGTTCTGATCTTTATTATTTTGTTTCTTCTACTAATTTGGGGCTTGGCTTGCTCTTGATTTTCTAGTTCTCTAAAATGCATTATTAAGTTATTTGAAGTTCTTCTTCTATTTTGATGTAAGCACTTACAGCTATAAATTTCCCTCTTAATACTGCTTTCACTGTATTGCATAGGTTTTGGTATATTGTGTTTCCGTTATCATTTGTTTCATGAAAATTTTTAATTTCCTTCTTAATTTCTTCCTTGACCCACTGGTCATTCAAGAGCATATTGCTTAATTTCCATGTGTTTGTATAGTTTCCAAAATTTCTCTTGTTATTGATTTCTAGCTTTACTCCATTGTGGGCAGAGAAGATGCTTGATATTATTTCAATTTTTTGAAAATTTTAAGATTTATTTTGGCCAGGTACAGTGGCTCACACCTGTAATCCCAGCTCTTTGGTAGGCAGACACAGGTCAATTGCTTGAGTCCAGGAGTTTGATTCTAGTCTGGGTGAAATGGTAAAACCTTATATCTGCAAAAAAGACAAAAACTAGTCAGGTGTCATGGCATGAACCTGTAGTCCCAGATACTTAGGATGCTAATGTGGGAGGATTGCTTAAGCCCAAGAGGTCAAGGCTGCAGTGAGTTGTGATCATGCCACTGCACCCCAGCCTAGGTGACAGAGACTCTGTCTCAAAAAAAAAGACTTGCCTTGTGTGTTTTATGACCTGAAATATGTTCATATAGGTTCTATCTTTAAGAGTAACCTATGTGCTCAGAAGAAGAATGTGGATTCTCCAGCCTTTGAATGAAATGTTCTGCAAATATCTGTTAGATCCATTTGTTCTGTAGTACAGAAGTCTAATGTTTCTTTGTTAATTTTTTGTCTGGAAGACCTGTCCAATGCTAAAAGTGGGATGCTGAGGTGGGATGCTATTATTGATGGTATTAAGCTCCATTTCTGTCTTTAGTCTAATAATATTTGCCTTATGTATCTTGGTGCTCCAGTGTTGGGTGCATATATAATTACAGTTCTTGTATTTTGGTAAACTGAACTTTCTCTTCTTATAGATTTGTTTTGAAATCTATTTTGTCTGATATATGTAAAGCTACTTCTGATTTTCTTTTTTTTTTTTTTTGGTTTTCATTGATGTGGAATATCTTTTTCCATCCCTTCCAATCTATGTTTATATTTATAGATCAAGTGGTGTGTTTCTTGTAGGCAACAGATTATTGGGTCTTGCTTTTTCATCCATTCAGCCCTCTGTATCTTTTCATTAGAGGGTTTACTCCATTTATATTCAATGTTATTATTGATAAGTAAGGACTTACTCATGCAATTTCATTATTTGTTTTCTGGGTTTTTGTTGGTGGTGGTGGTGTTCTCATCCTTCTCTCCTTCCTTTCTATCTTCTTTTTATCAAAGGTGATTGGTGGTATGACTTAATTTCTTGCTTTTTATTTTTTATGTATCCATTATATGTTTTTCAGTTTGAAGTTACCATGAGGCGTGCAAATACTATTTTATAACCCATGATTGTAAGCTGATAAAAACTTAACACTGTATATATAAACAAAAAGAAAAGTAAGAAGAACTCTAAATTTTACTTTGTTCCCTGCTTTTTAACTTTTTGTTGTTTTTGTTTATATCTTCTTGTACTATGTCTTAAAAAGTTGTAGTTATTACCTTTGAGTGGTTCATCTTTTAGTCTTTCTATTTAGGATAAGAGTAGTTTAAACAACATAGTTACAGTGTTATAACATTCTCTATTTTTCTGTGTATCATTATTACCAGTGTGTTTTGTGCCTTTAGGTTTGCTCACTAATGTTCCTTTTTTTAAATTTGTGCTAAAGTTCTACTCTTTATTTTTTTTTCCGTAAGTTATTGGGGTACAGGTGGTATTTGGTTTCACGAGTAAGATCTTTAGTGGCAATTTGTCAGATTTTGGTGCACCCATCACCCAAGCAGTATACACTGTACCCCATTTGTAGTCTTTTATTCCTCACCTGAGCAGTATACACTGCAGCTTATTTGTAGTCTTTTATCCCTTGCCCCTCTCCCACTCTTCCCCCTAAGTCCCCAAAGTCCATTGTATCATAGCGTAGTTCCCACATATCAGTGAGAACAAATGATGTTTGGTTTTCCATTCCTGAGTTACTTCACTTAGAATAATAGTCTCCAATCTCATCCAGGTCACTGCAAATGCCATTAATTCATACCTTTTTATGGCTTAGTAGTATTCCATCATATAAATATACCAGTTTCGTTATCCACTTGTTGATTGATGGCCATTTCGGTTGGTTCCACGACTTTGCAATTGCGAACTGTGCTGCTATAAGCATGCATGTGCAAGTATCTTTTTCATACGTTTTCTTTTCCTCTGGGTAGATACCCAGTATTGGGATTGCTGAATTAAATGTTAGTTTTACTTTTAGTTCTTTAAGGAATCTCCACACTGTTTTCTATAGTGGGTTTACTAGTTTACATTCCCACCAGCAATGTAGAAGTGTTCCCTGTCCACTGCATCCATGCCAACATCTGGTTTTTGATTTTTTTATTGTGGCCATTCTTGCAGGAGTAAGGTGGTATTGCATTGTGGTTTTGATTTGTATTTCCAAGATTATTAGTGATGTTGAGAATTTTTTCATATGTTTCTTGGCCTTTTGTGTATCTTCTTTTGAGAATTGTCTATTCCTGTTCTTAGCCCACTTTTTGATGGGATTGTTTTTTCCTTACTGATTTGTTTGAGTTCCTTGTAGATTCCGGATATTAGCCCTTTGTCAGATATATAGAGTGTGAAGATTTTCTCTCACTCTGTGGGTTGTCTGTTTACTCCGCTGACTGTTCCTTTTGCCATGCAAAAGCTCTTTAATTAAGTCCCAACTATTTATCTTTGTTTTTAATACATTTGCTTTTGGGTTCTTGGTCATGAAAAAATATGGAATGCTTCATGAATTTGCATGTCATCCTTGCGCAGGGGCCATGCTAATCTTCTCTGTATCATTCCAATTTTAGTATATGTGCTACAGAAACAAGCATGTTCTTTTCTAATTGAATTAATCCCCGTAGCACTTCTTGTAGAACAGGCCTGGTGTTGATGAAATCTTTCAGCTTTTCTTTGTCTGGGGAAGTCTTTATTTCTCCTTCATGCTTAAAGGATATTTTCATCAGACATACTATTCTAGTGTAAAAAATTTTTCCTTCTACACTTTAGATATATCATGTCACTCTCTCTGGCCTGTAAAGGTTTCCACTCTAAAGTCTGCTTCCAGATGTATTGGAGCTCCATTGTATCTTATTTCTTTTCTGTTGCTGCTATTAGGATCCCTTCATTATTTTTGAACTTTGGGAGTTTATCAAATGCCTTGTAGTAGTCTTCTTTGGGTTAAATCTGCTTGGTGTTCTATAATCTTCCGGTACTTGAGTACTGGTATCTTTCTCTGGGTTTGGGACATTCTCCGATATTATCTCTTTGAATAAAGTTTCTACCCCCTTCTCTTTCTCTGCCTCCTCTTGAAGGCCAATAACTCTTAGATTTGCACTGTTGAGGCTATTTTCTAGATCCTGTAGCTATGCTTTACTTTTTTTTGTCTCCTCTGTGTATTTTCAAATAGCTTGCCTTTAAGCTCACTAATTCTTTCTTCTCCTTCACCAATTCTGATATTAAGAGACTCTGATGCATTGTTCGGTATGTCAGCTTCATTTTTCAACTCTATAATTTCTACTTGATTCTTTTTAATAATTTCAACCTCTTTGTTAAATTTATCTGATTGAATCTTGAATTCTTTGTGTTATCTTAAATTTCTTTGTGCTTTCTCAGCATAGCTATTTTGAATTCTCTGTCTGAAAGGTCATACCTATCTGTTTCTCCAGGATTGGTCCCTAGTACCTTATTCAATTCATTTGGTGAGGTCATATTTTCCTGGATGATCTTGATGCTTGTAGATGATCACCATTGTCTGGGCATTGAGTAATTAGGCAGTTATTGTAGATGTCACAGTCTGAGCTTATTTGTACCCAACCTTCTTGAGAAGGCATTCCAGTTATTCAAAGGGACTTGGGCCCCAAAACCAACAATGCTGTGGTTCTTGCAGACTATAGAGTTACTGCCTTGGTAGTCTTGGATAAGATTTGGAAGAATTCTCTGGGTTACCAGGCACAGACATTTTTATTTTCCCTTACTTTTTCCCAAACAAAGTCTCTCTTTCTTTGTGCTGGGCCTCCTGGAACTAGGGGTGGGGAAACACAAGCACCTTTGTGGCCACCACCACTGAGACTGTTTTAGTTCAGACCTGAAGCCAGCACAGCACTAGTCTCACCCAAGGCCCACTGTAACAACTACCTGCCTAAGTTTGCTCAAGGCCCTAGGGCTCTACAATCAGCAGGTGGCAAAGCCAGCCAGGTTTGTGTCCTTCCCTTCAGTGCAATGAGTTCCCCCAGGCCCCAGGTGGGTTCAGAGATGCTGTCTGGAGCCAGGGATTGAAGTCAAAACCTTTAGAAATTTCTCTGGTGTCCTAGTCTACTGTGGCTAAGCTGGCACTCACATCACAAGACAAAGCCCTTCTCACTCTTCCCTCTCAAAGCCCAAGTGCTCTTCAGTCAGCTTGTGATGCGTGCTGCCAGGCCTGAGACTCACCCTTCAGGGCAGTGGGCTCTCCTCTGGCCCAGGCAGGTCCAGAAAAGCTGACCAAGAGCCTAGACCTGGACTCGAAGACCCGAAGAGCCTGCTTGGTGCTCAACCCCACTGTGGTTGAGCTGGCATCTAATGTGCAAGACAGAGTGCCCTTTACTTTCCTCTCTGCTTTTCTTTAACAGAGTCTTTCGCCATAGCCACCACAGCTGGGAATGCGCTGGGTCATATGTGAAGCCAACAGGTCTGAGAATCCAGTGCTTACAGTGTATTACCTGGTTATTACTGTTGGTTATTCAAGGTGCAGGGGCTCTGTAGTCAGCAGATGATGAATCCTGCCAGGTGACACGGCAGGACTGAGTTCAACACAAAGTCCCCAGTCACTGTGCTCTTCCTCTCCCAAGTGTGCAATTTCTCTGTGCCATGTGGCTGCTGCCAGAGGGTGGAAGAGGAGTGGCACAAGCACTCCCTTAACTTCCCTGGCTGGTGTCTCAATAGGTCTCATGCTTCCCCAGTCCACTGGGTTCAGCACTATATCTTCCCTAGAAATTGCAGTCCATGTAGCCTAGACTACACCTCAAGTTCACTTAGGGCTCCCTGAACACTAAAACATGCGGTGGCAAGCCTTGCCAGAACTCAAGCTCTAACCTCTGGGATGAGTGATTCCTCTCTGGCTAGGGCCAGTCCAAATTCTTCCTCCATAGGTGGACATCAGCTGAGCACAGCGTGGTTCTGCTCTTCACTGTGACAGGGCAACACCAAGATCAATGCAAAGCCTCACAATCGCTGCGCTCTCCCTCTCCCAAGAGCACAGATTCTCCATCACCACTGCAAGGGGATAGGGGAGGAGTGGTGTAGGCAATGCAAGACTGTCTTTCCTGCCCTTTTCAATGACTCCTTCAGCGATATAAAGTTAAAACAAGGTATTGTGATTGCTCACCTTTTTTGGCTCTTATAATGGTGCTTTTCATGTGTGGTTAGTTGTTAAAATTTGGTGTTCCTGTAGGGTGGGGAATGAATAGTGTAGACTTCTATTCAGCTGTATTTCTCTATACACCTTGTTCAATTTTTCTTATATTTTCAGCATTTTAAAATATTGGTATGAGAAGTGAAATACCACCATCATAAAAATCAAAAGTAGGTTGCAGTTATCATTTGGCCAGGTGCCTGACAGCAAGAAAACAACATTGTAGACTAAGAAACAAGTGGCTTTTGGTGTGCTATAGTTAAGACATTTGGGGCTGGGCACAGGGGCTCATGCCTGTAATCCCAGCACTTTGGGATCCCAAGGTGGGAGGATTGCTTGAGGCCAGGAGTTAGAGACCAGCCTGGCCAACATGGTGAAAACCATCTCTTCTAAAAATACAAAAATTAGCTAGGCGTGGTGGCACATGCCTGTAATCCCAGCTACTGGGGAGGCTGAGGCAGGAGAATTGCTTGAACCTGGGAGGTGGAGTTTGCAGTGAGCTGAGATCATGCCACTGCACTCCAACTTGGGTGAGAGAGTAAGACTCTGCCTCAAAAAAAAAAAAAAAAAGAAAGAAAGAAAAGAAAAAAAAGACATTTGGTGCAACTACTGTCTTTGATAACTTGGAATCCAGGTCAAATGCTTTCCAAGTCCATCACAGGCACTGTACAGGCACAGATTATTACAATTCAGTGGCAGTTCTTCTGCTGATTTTTGGAGAGTATTACCAACAAAAAAATGAGTTCAGGCAAGAATAGACCTCTTTCAAATGCTGACTAAGAATTTTCAGTCAAACACAGAAAAGCCTGGGGCAAACATAAAATTAAGGCTGTTACCTTCCCATAAAAGCTTATCATTTTTGATGATCTTAGGGGAACAAGCCTCCTATTGAGGGAGAGAAGAATAGGTAAGTCATGTGTCCCTCAGAAATTGGGAGATGTAGAAGTTTTCTGCCCTGGCTAGGGGTATATTTTATCACAGAAATTGTTTAGAATTTCCAGAGTATGGAGAAAATAAATAGCAGCCCATCTTTTGATCTGTTTTCCTTTTAAATTCTCTATGGCCTTCACCTTGGGCCGCCTCCAATGCCTCCTCTTCTTTAGTGTGTCACTGGAACACAGAAGTCAGAAAATAAAGGAGGTACAGTTTAAGAAAACTGTCGATAAGGAATGTTCAATGTGATCATTGGAACAACCAACAGGAAGTAAATGGATTAGAAGCCTACAACATTTTTGAGAACATTATACTACCAAAAAAAAAAAAAAAACCCAAAAGTTTGACCTGCAAAATTCCATGATTGTTTCACCCTTGAAGTACCAAAGAATGATTTACTCTCCAATGTCCACTTCATATGTGACCCAAGAAGATAACGGATAGAGAAACTGTCAGAGGGCAAGACAAGGACCCGGGAGAAAAATAGTAAAAGGAATTACTCTACAAGAGAGTAGAACCAGGGCCAGGTATGGTGGCTCATGCTTGTAATCCCAGCACTTTGAGAGGTTGAGACAGGAGGATCACTGGAGGCCAGGAGTTCAAGACCAAGCTGAGCAGCATCATGAGATCCCATTTCTACAAAAATTCAAAAAATTAGGCAGGTGCGGTAATGCATGCCTGTGGTCACAGCTACTAAGGAGGCTAAGGCGGGAAGTTCACTTGAGCTGGGAAGGTTGAGGCTGCAGTGATCTATGATGGTGCCACTGCCTTCCAGCCTGGGTGACAGAGCAAGGTCCTGTCTCTATTTAAAAAACAGAGAGAAAATAAAGAGAGAGCAGACCGAGGTACAGGCAGATGGGCAAATCAAGCAACTTACCTCTCTACCAGGCAAGGAGTCTGCAGTGACCGGCTGCCAGTATTTGATAACTTCTATGGGTCACTGAAGGGAGAGCCATTGCAGTTCTTCCCCACTATCACATTCTAGGTGTGTCTATGTTATACTCTAGGAGGATAGTCTGACAACAATTTGCCTTCACAGGTTGCCAGGCCATGAGGAGACATGCTCAGACCCAATGGAGACAACCACATCTCATCCAGAAATTGTGGATTTGAACTGTTTGCCATAACTGCTGAGACTTTGAATTGTCTATCTTGTGAAATGAATGTTCTATGGCTGGGAAGAAATATGTGCACAGATATTTGGATGGCCAGTAAAGGAGACCAAAGCATACGGCTGCTGTCTCTCCAAATACGCTTTTTCTTTCAGAAGTCATAGCTTTCTTGTGACTACATTTTGCAGCTCGCATGTGACTAGGGTTTTAAAGAATGCTAGCAGAAATAACACGTGCAACTCCTTGCTCACTTTCTTAAAAGGAAATAGATATCTGATTCCTCCTGTCTTTTCTTTTCCTGACATCTTGCATGTGATCTCTCTCATCATCTAGCTTTGATCATGGAAATGAGGACTATGCCCCTAGGTTATGGCAGAACAAAAGATAGAAGAGACTGAGTTCTCAAATGACAGATCTATCCCACCAAACTGGACCGTTACACAGACTTAGTTATGTGAGAAAGGTATGTGAACTTAAATTATTTCTGCCAGAGAATTTTAGGTTCTCATTGTTACAGCAGCTTGGTGTTCACCCCAATCAGTGTAGTAAGTATAGTTCTAGTTCATTCATCTTAACTGCCCATGAGTACCCAGATTTATTTGTTTCCTTATTTACAATGTTTCCCATTTATAGCTCTTATGTAAAATTCAGCATTGTCCGTTTCTCCAGACATGTCTTTATACACCTATGAGAGTTTTTCTAAAGCTGTGATGAACAATACAGTATCCTTTAGCCACAGGTGTGATTTAAATTTTAATTATTGAAAATACAAAAAAGCATTCATTTGTTACACTAACCACACTTCAGGTACTCATTAGCTCTATTAGTCACCTTCTGAACTGTGACTACCCTATTGGACAGTACTAATAGAAAACATTTCCATCATCACAAAGAATTCTTTTGAACAGCACTGCTCAAAGAGGTTTATATCGACTAGGATATAAACCTAGTCGTAAAATTTCTAAGTCATAGAATATGCACATCTTCAGTGTTACTACGTAATGACAAATAACTTATCAACATGATTACAGCAATTTATAGCAACTTATACAAGTTTTCACTTGCTAACAGCTTCACCTATACGATACTATGAAACTTTTCTTTTTGCCATAGAAATGGATGTGAATTATGACTGAGCAACTTGTTGTTTATTTAACCTCCATGTGCTTACTCTATATCCATTATTCTATTAGGTGCTTTTGGCTTTTTCTCAAATATTTACAAGAGTTATTTCTCTATTCTACACACAAACCTTTTGTTGGTTAGATGATGTGCAAATATCTTCTCTTCATCTACAGCTTCTGTTTAAACTTTGTTGGTGGTGTTTTGGTTTTGAACCAAAGAAGCTGATAATTTTAATTTAGTCACCCCTCTCTCTTTTTTACGTTAAGGTGTAAGATTTCATTTCTTAATTAAACAATCCTATCTTGCATCAAGTTAATAAAGATATTTTCATCTAAAAGATTGAAGTTTTACTAGTAACATTGAGATCTTTAATCCATATGGAAGGTATTGTATGTCACACTGGGTAGAAATTTAATTTTACTTTCTACCATCTGGAGAGCTAATTGTCCAAATATCATGTATTGAATAATCCATCTTTTGCACTTTGATGTGTACTGCCAACTCTGTCATCACCAAATTCCCTTATCTTCATAGGTCACTCTCTGAAATATCTATCTCAATCCACTAGTCTATTTGTTTAATCTTCCCATCATAACATGATGTCTCATTTCTTAAATTTATAAGTTTTAATATCTCAAAAGATGAGTCACTACATTCTTATTCTCTTTCTTCAAAATTATTTTGTCTGGTCTTGATACTTTTGTTTTTCCATATGAATTTTAAGATCTATTTGTCAATCTCAAAGACATACCGTTAGGATATTATGGTAGGCTAGAACATATCCTCTCCTGCCTCAAGACATTCCTGTCATAATCTTTGGAACCTGTGAATTTTTCCTTATTTGGAAAAAGGGTATTTGCAAACATGATGAGGTTAAGGATCTAAAGATGGGAACATTATCCTGGATTATCTTGTAATTGCAAGCATCCTTGTAGCGGGGAGGCAGAAAGAAATTTAAGCACACACACATGAGAATATGACATGAAGACAAAGGCAGATTGGAGTGATGTGGCTACAACCCAAGGGATGACAGTCTGCAAGGAACGGATTCTCTCCTAGAGCCTCCAGAGGGAACATGGCCCTCCCAACATCTTGATTTCAGCCCAGTGATACCAACTTCGGACTTCTGAATTTCAGAAATGTGAAAGAATAAATTTCTGTTTAAGCCACCAAGACTATGGTGATTTGTTACAGCTGCCATAGGAAACTAATGCAAATTTTGGTACCTGGAAATACAGTGCTGCTGTAACAAATACCTAAAAATGTGGAAGTAGATTTGGAATCTGACACTGAATAGAGTTGGGCAGAATTTTGTGGTGCATGATAGAAAAAGCATTGATTGCCTTACACATACTTCTGGTAGAAATATGGATGTTAAAGGGGCCATTGTAAGGCCCCAGAAGAAACTGGTAACACAGTAGAAAATGTCTATATCATCTTAAATATATATTATCATAAACAGAATGTTTGTAGACATGTGAATGTTGAAGACACTGTTTTTAAGTTTCCAAAGAAAATACGGAGCATGTTATTGGAAAAGGGAAGAAAGATGCTAACTGTTATCAAGTGGCAGATAACAGCCAAATTGTGTTCCACCATCAGGTAGAAAGTAGAACTTGTGCTTTCTACATGGATGAACCTGGACATTTATCTGAGGATATTTTCAAGTGATGTGTTGAAGGTGCAGTCTGATTTCTTCTTGCAGTTTATACTAAAACGTGAGAGGAAAGGGATAAATTGAGAAATGAAATATTAAGCAAAATGGAACCAGAACTCGGTAATTTGGGAAATTCTCAACTTATCCAGATTGCAAAAGATGCTAAAATAGGAAGAGTCACTGTTAAGAAAGTGTGCTTCAGAAAAACCAAAAGTGGGGTTGGATAACATTAGATAGTGCTGAAGAGACTGGCCATGTAACTCATGGATCGCTTCAAACATCTCAGCAGAAGCTGAGAATAGAGATGTGATTTTCCATGGAAGATTTGTATATGAACCTCTTGATTAATGGCATGAATCCCCATAACACACATAGGAGACCCACGGAATTTTTAAGAATGCTATGCCAGAAGAAACACTGTCTGGTGGGACTAAAGTAACTACCAGATGGAAACAGGCTAATAAAACTATTCAGCTACAAGCATATGCTACATTAAAGAAAAAGGAAGAATGACCGAGGGAAGAGCTTTGGGTCTAGAGGCTGGTGCTGCAATCACGGGGAAATAAACCAGAGCCAGGAACCCTAAAGGCATTGCTTTCAGGTCTTGAAACCCAATGGAATTTGTTTCCTAGACTTTGAAATTGCTTGGGACAAATGACCCCTTTATTCCTTCTATTTTCTACCTTTTGGAATGCAAATGTCCGTAACTGTTACACTATGCCTGTGTCACCATTGTATTTTACAAGCAGGTAACTTGTTTTCTAATTTCACTGATCTACAGATACAAATTTTGAGATGTTTAAAGTGATCCACGGGTTACATGCCTAATCTCTTCAGCACTATCATATTTTGACCCAGGATAGATCACACCCAGAGTTTCACCCATACCTGACTTTTTATTTTTTTATTTTTTTGAGATGGAGTCACTCTGTCACCCAGGCTGGAGTGCAGTGGCACGATCTCGGCTCACTGCAACCTCTGCCTCCCAGGTTCAAGTTATTCTCCTGCCTCAGCCTCCCATGGACCTGGGATTACAGGCATGTGCCAACATGCCAGGCTAATTTTTGTATTTTTAGTAAAAACGGGGTTTCACCATGTTGGCCAGGCTGGTCTCAAACTCCTGATCTCAAGTGATCCGCCCACCTCGGATTCCCAAAGTACTGGGATTACAGACATGAGCCACTGTGCCCCACCCATACCTGATTTAGATGATGCGATTTGAGACATTTTTTTCATATATATATATAATTATACTTTAAGTTCTAGGGTACATGTGCACAACATGCAGGTTAGTTACATATGTATACATGTGCCATGTTGGTGTGCTGCACCCATTAACTCATCATTTACATTAGGTATATCTCCTAATGCTATCCCTCCCCCTCCCCCCACCCCACAACAGGCCCCAGTGTGTCATGTTCCCCTTCCTGTGTCCAAGTGTTCTCATCGTTCAATTCCCACCTATGAGTGAGAACATGTGGTGTTTGGTTTTTTGTCCTTGGGATAGTTTGCTGAGAATGATGCTTTCCAGCTTCATCCATGTCCTTACAAAGGACATGAACTCATCATTTCTTATAGCTGCATAGTATTCCACGGTGTATAGGTACCACATTTTCTTAATCCAGTCTATCATTGTTGGACATTTGGGTTGGTTCCAAGTCTTTGCTACTGTGAGTAGTGCCACAATAAACATATGTGTGCATGTGTCTTTATAGCAGCATGATTTATATTCCTTTGGGTATGTACCCAGTAATGGGAGGGCTGGGTCAAGTGGTATTTCTAGTTCTAGATCCCTGAGGAATCGCCACACTGTCTTCCACAATGGTTGAACTAGTTTACAGTCCCACCAACAGTGTAAAAGTGTTCCTATTTCTCCAAATCCTCTCTAGCACCTGTTGTTTCCTGACCTTTTTAATGATCGCCATGCTAACTGGTGTGAGACGGTATCTCATTGTGGTTTTGATTTGCATTTCGCTGATGGCCAGTGATGATGAACATTTTCTCATGTGTCTGTTGGCTGCATAAATGTCTTCTTTTGAGAAGTGTCTGTTCATATCCTTTCCCCACTTGTTGATGGGCTTGTTTTTTTCTTGTAAATTTGTTTGAGTTCTTTGTACATTCTGGATGTTAGCCCTTCGTCAGATGAGTAGATTGCAAAAATTTTCTCCCATTCTGTAGGTTGCCTGTTCATTCTGATGGTAGTTTCTTTTGCTGTGCAGAAGCTCTTCAGTTTAATTAGATCCCATTTGACAATTTTGGCTTTTGTTGCCATTGCTTTTGGTGTTTTAGACATGAAGTCCTTGCCCATGCCTATGTCCTGAATGGTATCGCCTAGGTTTTCTTCTAGGGATTATATGGTTTTAGGTCTAACATGTAAGTCTTTAATCCATCTTGAATTAATTTTTGTATAAGGTGTAAGGAAGGGATCCTGTTTCAGCTTTCTACATATGGCTAGCCAGTTTTCCCAGCACCATTTGTTAAATAGGGAATCCTTTCCCCATTTCTTGATTTTGTCAGGTTTGTCAAAGATCAGATAGTTGTAGATGTGTGGTATTATTTCTGAGGTCTCTGTTCTGTTCCATTGGTCTATATCTCTGTTTTGGTAACAATACCATGCTGTTTTGGTTACTGTAGGCTTGTAGTGTAGTTTGAAGTCAGGAAGCATGATGCCGCCAGCTTTGTTCTTTTGGCTTAGGATTGACTTGGCAATGCGGGCTCTTTTTTGGTTCCATATGAACTTTAAAGTAGTTTTTTCCAGTTCTGTGAAGAAAGTCATTGATAGCTTGATGGGGATGGCATTGAATCTATAAATTACCTTGGGCAGTATGGCCATTTTCACGATATTGATTCTTCCTATCCATGAGCATGGAATGTTCTTCCATTTGTTTGTGTCCTCTTTTATTTCGTTGGGCAGTGGTTTGTAGTTCTCCTTGAAGAGGTCCTTCACATCCCTTGTAAGTTGGATTCCTAGGTATTTTTTTCTCTTTGAAGCAATTGTGAATGGGAGTTCACTCATGATTTGGCTCTCTGTCTGTTATTGGTGTATAAGAATGCTTGTGATTTTTGCACATTGATTTTGTATCCTGAGACTTTGCTGAAGTTGCTTATCAGCTTAAGGAAATTTTGGGCTGAGATGATGGGGTTTTCTAGATATAAAATCATGTCATCTGCAAACAGGGACAATTTGACTTCCTCTTTTCCTAATTGAATACCCTTTATTTCTTTCTCTGCCTGACTGCCCTGGCCAGAACTTCCAACACTATGTTGAATAGGAGTGGTGAGAAAGGGCATCCCTGTCTTGTGCCAGTTTTCAAAGGGAATGCTTCCACTTTTTGCCCATTTAGTATGATATTTGCTGTGGGTATGTCATAAATAGCTCTTATTATTTTTAAATACATCCATTAATACCTAATTTATTGAGAGTTTTTAGCATGAAGCGCTGTTGAATTTTGTTGAAGGCCTTTTCTGCATCTATTGAGACACAAGGATATCCAGGAATTGAATTCAGCTCTGCACCAAGCAGACCTAATAGACATCTACAGAACTCTCCACCCAAAATCAACAGAATATACATTCTTCTCAGCACCACACCGCACCTATTCCAAAATTGACCACATACTTGGAAGTAAAGCACTCCTCAGCAAATGTAAAAGGACAGAAATTATAACAAGCTGTCTCTCAGACCACAGTGCAATCAAACTAGAACTCAGGATTAAGAAACTCACTCAAAACCACTCAACTACATGGAAACTGAACAACCTGCTCCTGAATGACTACTGGGTGCGTAACAAAATGAAGGCAGAAATAAAGATGTTCTTTGAAGCCAATGAGAACAAAGACACAACATACCAGAATCTCTGGGACACATTCAAAGCAGTGTGTAGAGGGAAATTTATAGAACTAAATGCCCACAAGAGAAAGCAGGAAAGATCTAAAATTGACACCCTAACATCACAATTAAAAGAACTAGAGAAGCAAGAGCAAACAAATTCAAAAGCTAGGAGAAGGCAAGAAATAACTAAGATCAGAGCAGAACTGAAGGAGATAGAGACACAAAAAACCCTTCAAAAAATCAATGAATCCAGGAGCTGGTTTTTTGAAAAGATCAACAAAATTGATAGACCGCTAGCAAGACTAATAAAGAAGAAAAGAGAGAAGAATCTAATAGACGCAATAAAAAATGATAAAAGGGATATCACCACTGATCCCACAGAAATACAAACTACCTTCAGAGAATACTATAAATACCTCTACGCAAATAAACTAGAAAATCTAGAAGAAATGGATAAATTCCTCAACACATACACCCTCCCAAGGCTAAACCAGGAAGAAGTTGAATCTCTTAATAGACCAATAACAGGCTCTGAAATTGAGGCAATAATTAATAGCCTACCAACCAAAAAAAGTCCAGGACCAGATGGATTCACAGCCGAATTCTACAGGAGGTATAAGGAGGAGCTGCTACCATTCCTTCTGAAACTATTCCAATCAATAGAAAAAGAGGGAATCCTCCCTAACTCATTTTATGAGGCCAGCATCACCCTGATACGAAAGCCTGACAGAGACACAACAAAAAAAAAAGAGAATTTTAGACCAATATCCCTGATGAACATAGATGCAAAAATCCTCAATAAAATACTGGGAAACCAAATACAGCATCACATCAAAAAGCTTATCCACCATGATCAAGTGGGCTTCATCCCTGTGATTTGCAACATATGCAAATCAATAAACGTAATCCAGCATATAAACAGAACCAAAGAGATTTGAGACTTTTAAATTGATGATAGTTGGGTGAGATTTTGGACTTCAGTTGATGCTGTATGGGTTGAGACTTGGGAATATTAGAATGGGTTAAATACACTTTGCGTGTGATATGTACATGAATCTCTGGAGACTAGAGTCCAGATTGTGGGAGGCCAAAAAATCCCCCTACCCCAAAAGATATCCATATTCTCATTCCTAGAACTGTGAATCTTTCCATATTGGTGGAAAAAAGAATCTTTGCAGATGTGATTGGGTTAAAAATCTTGAGATAGGGAGATTATCCTAGATTACTTAGTTGGGCCCTAAATACAATTACATGTATCCTAAAAGAGGGAGGTAGAGGGACATTTAGACACATAAACAAACAGAAGAGAGGGCAACATGAGGACAGAGACTGAGGTGATGGAGCCACAAGCTAAGGAATTGCAGAAGGCAGCAGGGCACAAATCCTCCCCTAGAGGTCTGGAGTTACAGAACCTTACCAAAACCTTGATTTCAGTCTAGCGATGTATTTTGTACTTCTGGCCTCCCAAACCATGAGAAAATAATTTCTATTGTTTTAAGCCACAGGCGTTGTGGGAATTTGTCATAGCACTCACAAGAATCTTATGTTTTTGGAATTTCACTGAATTTAGAGGTTAATTTGTATGGGATAATCATCTTTATAATAGTCTTCTCATATATGAGGCATGAGTATATCCATTTTCATTAAGTCTTCTCTTATATCCTTTGAAAAAGTTTTAAATTTTTCTCCATAAAGGTGATATGCATCCCTTGTTATTCCTAGAAAACTGGTAGTATTCATTGATATTGTAAATTGAATTTTTTTAGCATTGCCTGTATATTTTCTATTTGATTACTTTTTGGGCCTATCAATTTTAGCATCTGATAGTATATTCAGTGTGCCTTTAAAAGTCATTATTTTTATAGTAGTTTGTAGACTTTTCTGGATTTTCTAGAGAAACACCATGTGTACAAATGATAAGAGTTTTACTTCCTTTATGATTCTTTCTTTTCTTGGGATACTACCCAAGACTTCCATGTTTATTGAATACAGGAAGTAATAGAAAAGGTTTACCCTCACTCTTATGTTAAAGACAATTCTTCTTCACCACGAAATGTGTTTCTGTAGGCTTTAGATAGATGCCTATTATCATTATAAGGGATTCCCTTTTATTCGAGAGATTCTCATGATGGAGTTCAAAGTTATCAAATAATTTTTCTGTTTAGAATTGATTATATTTGCTTTTTCTCTTTAAGCTATTTTTATTTTTTAAAGTCTGCTTAGGATTATTAGGGCTCCTTGACTCTGTGGCTTGATGTCTTCCATTCGTTTGAGAAAATTCCCAGCCATAATGTCTTCAAACGTTGCTTCTGCCCATTCTTTCTTTTCTGGATATTTGCATATTTCCTAGACTTTCTCACTGTATCTTTTATGTCATTGTGTATCCAGTTCTATTATTTTTCTATTCCTTTTTTTCTCTATGCTTTATTCTTAATGTATTTTTTGGAGTCATCGTGTTAACCAATTCTCTGTAATTTACTATTACATTAATTTAGATCCATCCATTTAGTACCTAATTTCAATGATTTCCATTCTAAGAGCTTCTAATTTTCGGCCCAAATTCTTATTTTCAGTCTCATTAAGCTTTTCAAAATGTTTTAAAACATAGATTTCGCTGTGTCATTAATTCCTTTAAATGATTTTTTGGTTGTGTCCTATTAGGTTTTTTCAAATTTCATATTATTCATTGTCTTATATTTTTTGTTTTCTTTAGATTTACTGTGCTGTTTTATTTTTTATTTATTTATTTATTTTGAGATGGAGTTGCCCAGGCTGGAGTACAGTGGTGCGATCTCGGCTCACTGCAAGCTCCGCATCCTGGGTTCATGCCATTCTCCCGCCTCAGCCTCCCGAGTAGCTGGGACTACAGGCACCCACCACCATGCCCGGCTAATTTTGTTTTTTTGTATTTTTAGTACAGATGGTGTTCCACCATGTTAGCAATGGTCTCGATCTCCTGACCTCATGATCTGCCCGCCTTGGCCTCCCAAAGTGCTGGGATTACAGGCGTGAGCCATTGTGCCCGGCCTGTTTTATTAATATCGTAAGTGAGGCACTTATAGGCATTTATTCTCCATTTTTAAAATTTTCTAATATTCCTAAATATACTGCCATAAAAATCATCATTTGTTCTGATATTTAATATATACTTTACTATTTGTGAGGCTTTGATTTTCTGATTTTTCTGAGAACCTTATTTTTTAAAGTTTAAAAATTTAAAATACATGTTTTATATATCTTTTTAAATTGATAACCTTTTTTAAAAAAAATTAAGCTCCGGGGTGCATATGCAGGATGTACAAGTTGATACATAGGGAAACATGTGCCATGGTGTTTTGCTGCACCTATCAATCCATCACTTAGCTATTAAGCCCCACATGCATTAGCTGTTTATCCTGTTGCTCTTCCTCCCCCTGACCCCAACCAACAGTCTCCAGTGTGTGTTGTTCCCTTCCTTGTGTCTATATGTTCTCATTGTTCAGTTTCCACTTATGAGTGAAAACCTGGTGTTTGGTGTCCTGTTCCTGCATTAGTTTGCCGAGGATAATAGCTTCCAGCTCTATCCATGTCCCTGCAAAGGACATTATCTCATTCTTTTTTATGGCTGCATAGCATTCCATGCTGCATAGGTACCACATTATCCAGTCCATCACTGATGGGCATTTGGGTGGATTATCGGGGGAACCCGCCCCCAGTATTTCAATGTAGGTCCTATTTTCCCTAAGTGTCAGCCAGTCTGAGAAATAAACAGAAAGAGTACAAAGAGAGGAATTTTACAGCTGGGCCACTGGGGGTGACATCACACATCGGTAGGTCCATGATACCCACCTGAGCCACAAAACCGGCAGGTTTTTATTAAGGACTTCAAAACGGGAGGGGGTGTATGAACAGGGAGTAGGTCACAAAGATCACATGCTTCAAAGGGCAAAAAGGAGAACAAAGATCATGTGCTTTTGAGGAAACAGGACCAGGGCAAAATCAGAAACTCCTGATAAGGGTCTATGTTCAGTGGTGCACGTACTGTCTTGACAAACATCTTAACGGACAACAGGTTTTGACAGCAGAGAACCGGTCTGACCTCAAATTCACCAGGGTGGGGTTTTTTCCCCACCCTAATAAGCCTGAGGGTACTGCAGGAGACCAGGGCGTATTTCAATCCTTATCTTAACTGCATAAGACAGACACTCCCAGAGCAGCCTTTTATAGACCTCCCCCCAGGAATACAATTCTTTTCCTAGGGTCTTACTATTAATATTCCTTGCTAGGAAAAGAATTTAGCAATATCTCTCCTACTCGTACATCCATTTATAGGCTCTCTGCAAGAAGAAAAATATGGCTCTATTCTGCCTGACCCTGCAGGCAGTCAGACCTTATGGTTGTCTTCCCTTTTTCCCTGAAATCGCTGTTATTCTGTTCATTTTCAAGGTGCACTGATTTACAATCACAGATGTTTTACAATCAGTTTGTGCAGTTTAACACAACAGTGGTCCTGCGGTGACATACATCCTCAGCTTACGAAGATAACAGGATTAAGAGATTAAAGTAAGACAGGCGTAAGAAATTATAAGAGTATTAATTCTGGGAACTGATATGTGTCCATATTAAAATGAAATCTTCACAATTTATGTTCCTCTGCTGTGGCTCCAGCTGGTCCCTCCATTCAGGGTCCCTGACTTCCCACAACAGTTGATTCCGTATCTTTGCTATTGTAAATAGTGCTGCAATGAACATATGTATGCATGTATCTTTATAATAGAATAATTTATATTCCTTTGGGTATATATCCAGTAATGGGATTGCTGGGTCAAATGGTATTTCTGCTTCTAGGTCTCTGAAGAATTGCCACACTGTCTTCCACAATGGTTGAACTAATTTACATTCCTACCAACAGTGTAAAAGCATTCTAATTACCATTCTGACTGGTGTGAGATGGTATCCCATTGGGGTTTTGATTTGCATTTCTCTATCAGTGATGTTGAGCTTTTCTTCATGTTTCTTGGCCAGATAAATGCCTTCTTTTGAGAAGTGTCTGTTCATGTCCTTTGCCCACTTTTCAATGGGGTTGTTTGTTTGCTCTGATGATAGTTTCTTTTGTGGTCCAGGAACTTTCTAGTTTAATTAGATCCTATTTGTCAATTTTTGCTTTTGTGGCAATTGCTTTTGGTGTCTTTGTCATGAAATCTTTGCCCATTCCTATGTCCTGAATGGTATTGCCTAGATTTTCTACTATGGTTTTTATAGTTTGGGGTTTTACGTTTAAGTCTTTAATCCATCTTGAGTTAATTTTTGTATAAGGTGTAAAGAAGGGGTCCAGTTTCAATTTTCTGTGTATGGCTAGCCAGTTCTCCCAGTACCATTTATTAAATAGGGAATCCTTTCCCTATTGTTTTGTTGCTGTTAATTTTTTTGCCTGGGTGATTGGAATATCCCTATACAACTTTATTATGTTCTATGTTTGCCAGAATTTTTTCCCATCTTTTTATCCCTTTACTTTTTAAACTTTTAAAAATGTATATATATGTATATGCTGTTTAAATGGACACATTTAAATATCTTTTAGTAAATACATTTGTTCAGCTTTATTGGGATTACTAGTATAGTTAAATTTATTTCATTTTCTATTTACCATGTCTCTTTTCATTTATTATAATTTATGATGATGATTTTTAACTTTTCTGTCTACCTTTGGTGAGCTGCAGCTTTACTATGATGAGTCTAGATGTGGAATTATTTTTATTTTACTCTTTAAAAGAAAGTCTTATGTCACTCTACAAATTCTCAGTCTATCCCCCACTAGCTCTGTTCTGTCTTTAAGGTCCTACAGTAAGATTCATGTTGGAACTTTTCACTCTATCCTTCGTGTCTCTTCATCAGCTTTCAGAACTGCATTTTGTGCAACGTCCTCAAATATATATTTCAATTCACCAATTCTAAAAATGTACCTCATTTTCATTTTGAAAGCTGTTTCATTCAATGGCCCTGTTTAATACCTACCATCCTATACTTTTTTTTTTTTTTTTCCAGTGCTGACGCCTCACTCTGTCAGACAGGTTGGAGTGCAGTGGCATAATCATAGCTAACCCTAACTTTGAACTCCTGGGCTCAAGCAATCCTCCCACCACAGGATCCCAAGTAACTGGGGCTACAAGCACGAGCCAGCATGCCCAACTGATTTTTAAAAATTTTTGTAGAGACAGAGTCTCGATATGTTTCCCAGGTTAGTTTTGAACTCCTAGCTTCAAGTGATCCTCTGTCCTCAGGCTCCCAAAGTGCTGGGATTACGGACATAAGCCACCATCCCCAGCCTAAACATTTTTAAAGCTCTTCTGAAAGTCTTTTTCAGGTTGTTCTCTTATCTCAAATTCTTTGAAAGTTAATGTTGTTGTTTCCAAAGTCTGCTTTGTTAGAAGGAGTCTAAAGTTTCTAAAACAGTTTCTATGGAAATGTCCCAACAGAGTGAGTTTACATATGCCTTTGCTAGCTGACCCTAGAAGTTCCCTGGACAAAAACCAGTTTTATGTTAATTTCTCAAGTTGGAATTTTTGAACTATGATGTCATTGTAAATTCAGACTCCATAGCGAATATGCCACATGTTTGAGGTTTCAATTACTCTAAGGGCACTGTTATTTTTTACCCATAATCTTAAGGCAAAATTTTTGTTCTCTAATTTAAATACTTTTATAGTCCCTGATCCACAAAGCAGCAACTAACTATTCTAACGTTACTGAAGGGATATTATTTCCAGATCATTCTCTTGGGTGCTAAGGCTACATTGTCTATCACTACATTGACATTAAAACCTCAGACCCTAATCTTTAAAACCTCTAAGTCTAATACTCCCACAGATCACGGCAGATTTCTCATTTTGTGAACCTAGTGACTTGATTTCCATTTCCTCTTAATTTCTTGAAAAGGGACTCCCCCGCTTTTTTGTGAGCTTCATACATATAGAAAATAATTCTGATTACTATATTTTATTCACCATTTCTGTATGCTTGGAGTGAGAATGTAGTCAGTGTTAGCTCTATCTGACTTGTTTTAAAATTCTATTTTTTTTTTTTTTTGAGACGGAGTCTCGCTCTGTCTTCCAGGCTGGAGTACAGTGGCGTGTTTTTGGCTGACTACAAACTCCACCTCCTGGGTTCAAGCAATTATCCTGCCTCAGCCTCCCAAATAGCTGGGATTACAGGTGCCCGCTGCCACACCCAGTTAATTTTTGTATTTTTAGTAGAGACAGGGTTTCACCATGTTGGCCAGGCTGTTCTTGAACTCCTGACCTCAGGTGATCCACCCACCTTGGCCTCCCAAAGTTATAGGATTACAGGCGTGAGCCACTGTGCCCAGACGACTTGTTTTAAAATTCTTATTTCTTAACATAGTCATACACTATTTTTCACTTTTTTTACCTAATAATTAATTTTGTGATTATTCTGTATCAATTACCATACATTGCTTCTGTCTTTTTAACAGTTTTTAATAGTATTCCACTGTAATAATGCAGAATAATTCATATAACCAGGCTTTGACTATTTTCAACATTTTTAAACTATCAAAAAAGTGTTGTCACTGTACAAAGTGTGGAAAATATAGAACATTTTGCTGTATATCCTTTTAGTCCTTTTTCTTTCATACATATTGAGTTTTTATGTAAACTTGTTATATAATTTACTAAGCTAATGTATCATTTTAAAATGGTAAGCGTGCTTTATATCCTTAAATACTCTTCAGGAACTGCTATGGCAGTGTGGTGGTTCACTTTAGATATGCAGCATTATTTTAAGTGTTTAAATTAATTTATGTATCTAATTGAAAAACAATAATTGTAAATATTTATAGGGTATAATGTGATGTTTTGAGATATGGATATATGTATTATAGAAAGATTAAATCAAACTAACAGGCTAGGCACAGTGGCTCACACCTGTAATCCCAGCAGTTTGGGAGGCCGAGGCAGGTGGGTAACTTGAGGTCAGGAGTTCAAGACCAGCCTGGCCAACACAGTGAAACCCCGTATCTACTAAAAATACACACACACAAAAACATTAGCCGTGCATGGTGGCAGGCACCTGTAATCCCAGCTCCTCGGGAGGCTGATGCAGGAGCATCACTTGAACCCAGAGGGCGGATGTTGCAGTGAGCTGAGATTGTGCCACTCCACTCCAGCAAGGGCAACAAGAGTGAAATTCCATCTCAAAAAAACATAATAAATTAAAAATAAATAAACTAACATATCCATCACCTCACCTACTTATATTTTTACACTGAAAACATTTAAGTCTACTCTCTTAGCAATTCTGAAATATACAAGATGTTATTATTCATTATAGTCAGCATGCTGTGCAATAGATCACCAAAACTAATTCCTCTTGCCTAAATGAAACTTGGCACTCTTTGATCAATATCTCCCTTTTCCTCCTCTCAAGCCTCAGGTAGCCACCATTCTACTCTGTTTCTATGAGATTGATTTTTCTAGATTCTACATATAAGTGAGTGATATAGTTTGGATGCTTGTCCCTTCCAAACCTCATGTTGAAATGTGATCCCTAGTGTTGGAGGCAGGGCCTGATGGGAGGTGTTTGGGCCATGGGGGCGGATCCATCTTGAATGGCTTGGTGCCTTCCCTGTGATAATGAGCTCATACCAAATCTGGTTAAAGAGACTGGCACCTCCCTCCTCTCATTGTTGCTCCCCCTCTCATCGAGTAATGTGTCTGCTCGCCGTTCACCTTCCACCATGATTGGAAACTTCCTGAGGCCTCACCAGAAGCAGATACTGGCACCACGCTTCTTGGACAGCATGCAAAACTGCAAGCCAAATAAACCTCTTCCTTGATAAATTACTCAGCCTCAAGTGTTCCTTTATAGCAATGCAAAATGGGCCAACACAGTGAGATTATGTGGTATTTGCCTTTCTGTGTCTGACTTATTTCACTTAACATAATGTCCCCAAGGCAGAATTCATGTTGTCGTAATGACAGAATTTTCCTATTTCCGGGCTGTATAATATTCTTTTGTGTATATATATCTATCACATTTTCTTTACTCATTCATTTGTTGATGAACACTTAGGTTGCTTCTATATCTTGGCTATTATGAATGATGCTGAAATGAACACAGGAGTGCAGATATCTCTTTGACATACTGATTTCAACTCTTTTGCATATATACCTAGAAATGGGGCTGCTGAATCATATGCTAATTCTATTTTTAAGTTTTTGAAGAAACTCCATACTGCTTTTCATTTAACTATATCATATATTTGGATATTTAAGTTGTTTCAAGCTATATGCTAATATAAATGCACATCCTTACCTGTAAATCTTTTTGTGTCTCTTATTATTACTGCTGATTTAGAATTAATTACTAGAAATGGAATTATCAGTTCAAAGGTATAAACACTAGCCTGGCCAACATGGTAAAGCACCATCTCCACTAAAAATACAAAAATTAGCCGGGCATTGTGGCACGTGCCTGTAATCCCAGCTACTTGGGAGGCTGAGACAGGAGAATCTCTTGAACCCAGGAGGCGGAGTTTGCAGTGAGCTGAGATCACACCACTGCACTCCAGCCTGGGCGACAGAGTGAGACGTTGTCTCAAAAACAAAACAAAACAAAAAAAAGTATAAACTCCTATGACTTTTGATGTATATTATAAAGTTGCCTTCTCAGATTATATTCTAAATTCCCTACAATTTCTCCAGAAGAATATAAATGCCTATTTCCTCATATGTTTTTCAATGTTTCCACTTTTAAAAATTTTTGCAAAAATGGTGGGCAAAAAGTTGGCATCTTATTGTTTAAATTTACATTTCTTTAGTGAAACAAGATTTTTTCATATGTTTATTTTTGTTTTCTGTGAATTGCCTATTCAGGCTTCTTGCCTGTTTTTCTATTGGAATATTTCTTGTCATATTCATTATTTGGTTAGCTGTAATATGCCGTATTTTTAGAAAGAGCACAGGTGTGTTTCCTCTATGAACCCTCACATATTTCAGAATAGCTTTCTATTTTTATCATGAACGATTAACAACTTTATTGATATATCTTGGGTCTCATAGCAAAGCAAAAAAAGTTCATCCAGACTTGGGTTTCCTCCTATGTCAGGCAGATATGCACTCCCTGAATTCCCTCACAATCCACCAATTTGAAGTTACAATCTTCCTGCAGGGCTTAAACCACCAGGCTGGTTAGTAAAATTTTCAGTTCAGTTATCGCTCAGCCTGTATAACTGTAGATAAAGCCTGGAATATGGGGAGCCCCGAGCAGAGGAATTCTATCTTTGAGCAGTTTTTCCTTTGTAATTGTTACCAAGCAAAACTGTTGGGCTGGTGCTTCCGGGCCTCCATACCTCACTTAGCCCACCTGGTACTTTGGCTAAGTCGTGAGACCCTCAGGTACAACTGACTCTCTGTGGGCCATTACCATGGAAACCCAGGAATCTCCATGCTACTTCTGTAGAATGCAGCTTATTCCAAGTGGGGGAAGGGGTTTCACATCTTACACTCTCTGCCTCATATTAGCTTCCACTTCCTCCCCTATTGTTAGTGGGTATTAGTGGGGCTTTGACTTTTTTTTTTTTTTTTTTGAGACAGAGTCTCGCTCTGTTGCCCAGGCTGGAGTGGAGTAGTGTGATCTCTGCTCACTGCAGCCTTTGCCTCCTGGGTTCAAGCAATTCTGCCTCAGCCTCCCGAGCGGCTGGGACTATAGGCATGCACTGCCGCAGCCGGCTAATTTTTGTATTTTTAGTAGAGATGGGGTTTCACCAAGTTCGCCAGGATGGTCTTGATCTCCTGACCTCATGATCTACCCACCTTGGCCTCCCAAAGTGCTGGGATTACAGGCATGAGACACCGCTCCCGGCTGGCATATATATATATATATATCTATCTCTATCCTGACTTACCCTACCAGTGTAGTGCTTTCTCTAGATGCTAAGATGTCTCTTTAACATTTTGCTAAGTTGAGTCTCATTTGTACAATATCTCACCAAAAATCCTCGAAGTGTTTGGTACAGGTATGACACCCTTCTCATTTTTCCACCTTGGATGCAGCTTTTTAATTTTTCTTCATCCCTTTGGCTATGTACTTGGAGTTTTCAGAGAATGGAGAACAAGTTCAGCAACTCTGTGAATTTCATCACCTCACTGGAAAGTTTGGTCTTTGACTTTTTGAAGTGCAGCAGTGTGGTTAGGTATTATGATTTTTAAATTTTGGCATATATAGAAATTTACCAGCATTGTAAAATGGAGACACCAGCCTCTTACCTCCAGAGATTCTGATTCAGTAACTCTGACATGCACTATATAATCTATATTTATAATAACTACCTCTCCTGGTGATTCTGATATAGGTCACCCTACACTTTAAGAAATCCCAATGAAAAGAAAAAAAGAACAAAACCAGTGGTTCCTCAAGAGTGGATTATAGAAGCTGAGTGCCTCAGCTTCACCTAGAAACTTGTTTGGAAAGGAAATGTATACACTCTGACTAACATAGACCTGCTGAATGAGAAAGTCTGAAGTTTTTCCCAGTGATCTGTATTTTAACAAGCCCTCCAGTGGTTTCTGATACACACGCAAGTTAGAAAATTGCTGAAATAGTGAGTCAAAAACCACACGTCCTAATCTGAGCTCTGTCTCTATCTCAGTGGCCAAAGGGAAGGTATTCTCTCTCTCTGAATCTCATCTTCTCAGTTTATAACATGAAGATAAAAAGCTGAGTATCTCCAAAGTCCTTTAAGGTTAATCTCCAAAATTTTTAACCTCCAAAAAATTAAAAATTTGCTCCATGTTGTTGTTGGTTTTTTTTTTTCTGAAATAAATTGCATTTAGTTGAGCTTTCAGTACTACTATTTTTATTCCACAGGAATGCCCTGGGATCCAATGACATCCACTGTATTTCTTTTTCTTTTTTTCTGATATGGAGTCTCGTTCTGTCACCCAGGCTGGAGTGCAATGGCGCAATCTCGGCTCATTGCAACCTCCGCCTTCTGGGTTCAAGCGATTCTCCTGCCTCAGCCTACTGAGTAGCTGGGATTACAGGCACGTGCCACCATGCCCAGCTAATTTTTGTATTTTTAGTAGAGACAGGGTTTCACCATGTTGGTCAGGCTGGTCTCGAACTCCTGACCTCGTGATCCACCCACCTTGGCCTCCCAAAGTGCTGGGATTACAGGCGTGAGCCACCACGCCTGGCCCACATCCACTGTATTTCACAAGAGCTAATCAATCAAGCCCAGAATCATTTAAAATATATGCATAAATGTTAACAATAATCCTGAGTAGAGACTGCATCTAAATCTTCCACATAGTCCATCGACAAATAGCTGTTTTTCTTTCTTTTCTGGCTCTCTTTTTAAATATGAAAAGGCTGGGTTCCACTGGCATGTGTTTCACCCAGCTCATTTTCTTCATCTGGCTCATTTGATCTTAATTACTAGGGCTAGTTCTTGAATTGCAGCAGCTTGTTTTAAGGAGCTTATGGCAGAAGGTGCAAAGCACAGGCAGCCGACAATGTGTTACTAAAAGGAGAAGAAATTTTCTTTTACATAAGAAGCCATATGCAGTCCAAATTTATCCATACTGTATCACTGAAATGTGTATTTTAAAACTTCATCTATGATTTTTCACAGGTATGGGTTTCATTCTCTTGTGTATTTGACAAAGAACCTCCAAAAAACAGACTCAGCTTTTTAAAAAGTCCATTTCAGAATATTCCCAGATCGCTCCTATTGGCAACATGAAGGGTCCTCACCCATTGCCTCCTCTTGGAAGGTTTTTGTTGCCCATCTCAGATCATCCTTCTCCCTACAGCTCCCTCAGCTTGTAGGTCTCAAAGGTCATGTTGTCAAGGTGCCGTTTTCTTGAAAACAGCAAAACTGTGAAAGTTCCCACATTCCTACAAGAGCGGAAGGGAATGAAAGGAGAGGGAGTTTGCTCTTTCTCTGGGTCCTGAGTCCTCTGGCTGTTTCAATGACAGACAGCAGGTCCCTGGAGCTTCCGCCTTCGACGCCTTAGAGAACACCTGTAAAACATCAAAGCCACGGCACGTGGCAGAGTGCCAGCCATCTGGACGTGGCCTTTTGTAACTCTCCATCATCAACTTGCTTCTCCTTTGAAATCTTGTCTTGAACACTGCATCCCTCTTCCCCTCCCCGACTTCATTTGCTGCCACCCTCCTTCAGCAACAGGCCTTTGAGAGAACACATTAGACACTCAGTCCTTCCTGAGTTTTTTCTTCTACAACAACTGCTCTGTCTCACCATCATCCTTGGAGTTTCATGTTTCCAACTGTGGCACCTACAAAATCTAATTGCTTGGCACCACATTTCTGACATCACAGTCTGTTGCCATGGGAAAGAGCCACCGATTCAGTGTGATGACTTCTCTGCCAGAAGGAGGGAATGCAGTGAGAGGGAGACAACATTTGTTTAAGCATAAATATCTTTGATATTTAGCAAAGCGGCAAGAGACCCTATGGAAGACAACAGAGGAAGCAAAAATTCCAATTTATAGGATTCTTTGCTTTCAGGATTCTCCTTTAGTGAAAGTCAGATGTTCAGCTTCCTTCAGGGCTTCCCATTGTGCAAGAATTTCAAAGTGATTATTCCTTTGACTTTAGGGTTCATTGGAAATAATATCAGAGTTTGAAAGCATGTGTAGTTCAAAAAGCTGTATATCCCTTAAAATGCTACATCTGCTTTTTCATGTTGCTGTCAGATGATTATCTTGTTAAAAAGATGAGCAGCAGTCATTCTAAATAGATTGCTCATCTCAGCACAGCCTTTCCAACACAGCCAGTTTCAGACAATTGAAGCTAGCTTCTTCCTTCTGTGCTTCTGCTAAGACCCCACATCTGCCAGGAGTAAACCCTCCTAATCATGCCTTCTGTTGAATTTACAGGAGTTCTATGAACAGTGTTTGCAAGGGCCTTGCCAAAACTCAAAGTCCTCTCTCATCACATGGATGCAACTATTAACTGGAAACTTGAGAACACCGCATCTGGAAAATTTCAAAAGTTATAGTGTAATTTTCACCTAATGGTAACTTAGAATTCTGAGTAAAAGAGCGAATTTGAGTAAATGTATCTAACTCTTCTAGACAACTTTTCTTGATTCCTATTAAAGCGGAATTAAAAAAAAAAGAGGACAAACTATATTATTTGCTGGATAGTAGATACTCTAGATTCACACCTGAAACTTTTGGATATTTCTGCAAATGAAACTGAATCAAAGATGAGGACTATCCTGATGATGTACTGCCTGCATGAAAAGTCATGGTTTGCCTCAGAGGCTCTGTGGTGAAACTCCACCAGCCTTCCCTAATTAGACAGGCAAAATCTTAAATAAGTGTAGGCTATGGGTCAATTGCGAACTTCCTCTCAGTCTCATCAGACCTGGGAGATATGCCTGGGAGATATGCCGGGCAGCACAGTACATATCTAACTGGAAACCCAAAGTGATGCTTACTCAATTTTCATTTGCAATAGGAGTTCCTATTGCACAGTTAGAGGGGCCCTGTAAAGTCTTTACCCACCAGTTGGGCTGGGTAAAGACTACAGCTGCCATGCCAAATGTGGAAAAGAGACCCTTGAGCAGAGAAGGTGACCTCTTGGTTGCAACTCTTCCATTCTTATTTCCCACTTTTCTCCACAAGTTGCTGGATGTCTGAAGTATGACACAAGACCAGAATAAACCCACAGATTCCTTCTTCCCCAGTCTACAAGGTCTGGAGTATTTGAACAGGGGTCACAATAGCCGAGAGAAAAACCAAACTGGCTTGCAACACTAGCCATGGATATATCTTTAGAGGGGGCAGGTCATAGATATGTGAAAAGGTGTTGAAGTCCAAAGACAAGGGAGCATACAGAGGAATCAACATGAAAGTCTTCTACCAAATCCTTGCTGCAGGAAACAGAACAACTGAGCCATTTTCTATTCTATTTTCTCAAGAAAATCAAAAGAAGTGACTACTTACTTCCAGGCAATGTAGAGTAGTGGTTACGACTCTGTGTGCTTTAACAAGTTTAAAGCTCAGCTCTGCTACTTATGATCATCAGTAAATCACTAAAACTGTCCTGTCTCAATTTTTCAACTTGTAAATTGGGGTGTTAATATTTACCAAATAGGATTATTGTGCATTTCAAACAATATAATTCATTTATGCACCTGGAAAATATTTGAGGCACATATTAATTTTACAATGAAAATAATTAGGAAACTAGTCCAGACAATCATAAATGAACAAACTAAAATCAGTAAAGACAGGAGGACATAAATACACCATTTCTGTATTTAAAAAGATCAAAGTCATGAAACAGCAAAAAGATCAACAAAGTCATGAAACAGCAAATTGAATACTACTGAAACACAGCTGTGTATTAGGTAAGTGTTAGCATTCCTTCCAAAAGTCAGCAGAAAATGATGAAAAGAGCAAAAATATGAGTATATTTAAATAATCATGGAAAAGGTGATACAAATCCCAATATATCATACAATAATCTTTCCAAGGAAGAAAAATAACAAATAAAAAACACCCCAAAGAAGTTATAAAGTAACTTCTGATAAAAATTGTGAAGTAATTTTCTGCTATGTGCACTCTCCTTCCAAATACCAACAATAAAGTATAATGAGAGAAAACCAAAAGACACAGGTGGAACTCCATATAAAAAATCTACATGAACATCAAAGGAAATAGAAATACTAAGTAGTAAGTTGTTTCCAGGTTAGAAGCAGGTAGTGAAAGCTCCTGAGGAGTAAAAGGGAACAAAATATTCCATTCAGAACACTTATCCTTTCAACCAATATTTATTGAGCCAGGTGCTGCATAATAATTGGGGATACATCAGTGAACCAAACAAATCTCTCTTATTGGAGCTTATATTCTGGAGAAGACAGTCCCATTACAGCAAGTCATGGGATGTGTGTAACTTACCAGCAGCCTAGTGCAATTAGGGGAACTTTCATGAGTAACTGATAGGAAGGAGGAGGAAAGAAAGCTAATGGGTTGGCTCAGTATATGGGTGCAAACCAACAATGGACAGCACCTTCTCTGCTGCCCTACTCAGGGTTGGCTTAGAAAGAAATGCTGTAGTCGAGGAAGTCCTCCCAATGGGCAAAGCCTCAAGCAGTGAGTCTGATCATTCATTTAGTGAGCAAAATCTGAGATAAGAATATATACAGATTTATAGTCAGTGGCAAATGAGTTGGCCAGATGGTCTAGAGTCTGGAAGGAAAAAGATTAGATTAGAGACAAGGAGTTCTGGGAAGAGGTCTGTGGATTGGCCTGCAGGAGTGGGCATGAAATGTAGAGATCTTTGACTGCATGGTATCGCCTGCCAGAAAGCATCTAGCATGTAAGGTGCATGAAGAAGCCAAGTACAAAAAAATAATGTGGCCAGTGAATGTCAGAGAGCATCTGCCCTTGGCCATGCTGATGCTGGCAAAGTGAGCATGTGAACCGAGTTACCTGGTGGCAGAGATGGAAGCTATCCATGAGCCCAGCGGCACAGGCCCCCACAAGTCTTTGAACTAGACTAAGTGACCCACTTTACACAAAAGAGGTTCATAAGTCTGTACCTGACCACAAATTCCCTGGTAATATCATGTTCCACATCACCCAGAAGCTATTGTCTTAATAGAGTAATGAAATGGTCTGTTGAGAACATAGCTAAGGTATCAACTCAGAGGTATCTACCAAGGGAGGCACCATTCTCTAGGGTGGAACATATACCCTATATATTAGTCTGTTCTCATACTACTATGAAGAAATACCCAAGACTGGATAATTTACAAAGGAAAGAGGTTTAATTGACTCACAATTATGCATTGCTGGGGATGCCTCAGGAAACTTACAATTATGGCAGGAGGCAAAGGAGAAGCAGGTATCTTCTTCATAGGGCAGCAGGACAGAGTGAGAGCAAGCAGGGGAAATTCCAGATGCTTATAAAACCATCAGATCTCATGAGACTCACTATCATGAGAACAGCATGGGGGAAAGCATCCCCATGATCTAATTTCCTTCACCTGGTCCCGCCCTTGACATGGGGATTATGAGGATTATGGGGCTCACAATTCAAGATGATTTTGGGTGGGGCACAGCCAAACCATATCAATCAGTGATTATTGAATGATTCCAGGTCTCCAACAGGTAGAAAACACAGGAGCAAAGGGTGGAAGGAGTGGTCCTGCTTATCATTACTTCCAGTACCCCACTTAAGAATTTCGGCTTCTTGTCCATTACAGCTCTGGCCTCTGCAGGTTTACAAGTCTTGGTTCCCAAAAAGAGGCCGATACTTCCTATAGGAGTCACAGCAAGAATCTCATTGAGCTTTCAGCTATAATAGCTACCTGGACACTTTGGGTTTCTTATGCCAAAGAATTCTCTAGCGAAAAAAGAAAAGTTACATTCTTGGCAGAGGCAATTGACTGGGATCTTCAGAATATCCAAGGCAGACATTGATAAAATAAACCAAAGGAAAGAGTCTGACTGTATCAATAATAAATGTAATATAAATGGATTACATTGATCTGCTGAAAGACAGAGATTCTCAGGATAGATTTAAAAGCAAAAAAGTTATCTGTTGTTCTAAAGAGTTACACTTAAAACTACGATCAAAAGTTTAAATGAAGTAATAAAATCAACAAGCCAGGGCAATCACTCTTGACAGTCAGTAGTTTAAATCTTCTGAAAAGATATCCAACTAAAAAACACCAAAATGCCAAAGTCTGAGAAACATACTTAAATTGCATCATAACATTTTCAATAATCTAAGAAAAAAAATCCCAGGAATTTAAAAAAGATAAACCTAGATTATTAAATCAGAATGATAAAAGATCTTGGAAACCAATAATGCTGTAGGAGCAAATGCCTGGAAAATAAAATAAAATCAGACATCAGTGTGTAATGACACTTGTGCCAACTCCTGACAGGTACCTGAACTTGAGAACTCTGCATAAAGTTGCATACCCTGAAAGTGATTTTACTTTCAGTAAAAAAGGTGGGCTTGGGGGGAAACAAAATCTATCTTCATCAGGAAAACAAAAAGATCTGTGTCTGACATAGCTCCAAAGAACACAGGGAAGTTTTCCGTGAGAAGCTCTAACCATTGGCTGGTCCTGAATGCTTAACACTTACACTTACTGTAACTTACTCAAACTTATACTTACTGTAAGATCCAGGACACCTCAAATACAGGAACTAAATTAAAGTAGTCCTCAATATTTGAAAATCAATGTATTCATCATTTTAACAGATGAAAGAGAAAATCTATATGACTATCTCAATAATTACAGGAAAAGTATTTGATAAAATCCACATCCTTTAAAAAAAAAAAACCTCGGTAATTTAAGAATGAAATTAGTTAGCCCGATAAGAAACATTTACAAAAATTAAAGTTGGGGAGAGAGAGAGAATAAGAATAAACATCAGCTAACACCAATTTTAATGGTGAAAAATTAAATGTTCTTCCCATACCATGAGAACAAATACAAGATATTCTCTTTTATAGCTCCTATTCAATATCATATTGGAAGTCCTAACCATTGCAACAAGACATGATTGAAAGGGCATAAAAAGGACATGATTCTGGGAAGAATGAAATAAAACTGTCTTTATTCACAGATGATATGATTTTTCTAGGTAGAAAAATCTAAAATCATCTACAAAAAACTAAAAAGTGATTAGGATAAAAGTTCTTAAAAGTTCTCAGGATAAAAGGTCACATATATTTACATACTTACTATAATTCTATGCACTGAAAATATAAACACTGAATTTGAAATTTTTAAAATTATCATTTAAATGTCACCAAAATTTCTTATAAATGTAACAAAATACATGTGAAATCTGTAAGCTGACAACTATAAAATACCAATGAAAGAAATCAAAGACTTAAATAAAGAGGTATCACATTTTCATAAAACAGAAGAAGTCAACTTCTAAATATTGTTAAGAAGTCAAGTCTCCCAAATGGATCCATAGATTCAATGCAAACTTAATCAAAACACCAGCCGAATTTTTTATAGATAACAACATGACTTCAAAATTTATATGAGAAGGAAAAGGAACTAGAATGTCAAGCAATTTGGAAATATAAAGATGAAGTTGGAGGTCTCGTACTACCTAATTTCAAGAATAACTATAAAGACTTTACATTACTATAAAGCTATATAGACTTACTATCAAGTCATCATGATACTGGCAAACAGGCACATAGGTCATTGGAACAGAGAGAAGAGAAATAGAATCATACAAATATAGTCAAATAACTTTTGACAAAGGCACAAAAATAATTCAATACAAGAGTGTTTTTTCAAGAAATGATGCTGGACAAACTGGATTTTCACATGCAAAACAAAGGAATCTCCACCATACTTTATAGCACAACTAACTCAAAATTGACCAGATATGGAACATAAAAGTAGTACTTCTAGAAGAAAAATTTAGAGAAACTCTTTGCATCCTTGAAGTTAGCAAAAGATTTTTAGACATACGCGTAAAGTACTATCTGTTAAAGAAAACTTTTATAATACAAACTTATTAAAATTTAGAACTTTTTCTTAGTATTAAGAGAATGAAAAGACAACTTACAGGTGGGGAGAAAATATTTGCTAATCTCCTTTCTGACCAAGAACTTGTAGCCAGAAAACATAAAAAATTGTCAAAACTCAACAACAAGAAAACAAATAATTCAAATTTCTCTGGAAGAGGACAACTTTTACTTCAACCCAAAATGGTATGACAAAAGCTAAATTTATTCCTCCACATAAAATGACCAAAAACGGAAGAAATATTTAAAATAATGGTTTTCAGGACTCTGGATATCAACCAGGCAGTGTGAACAGAGGTCTCTGAATAACGGGAAACAAACAAAGTGAGTCCTATGATTGCCCCAGCAATTTTGAGTTTCCAGGCAGTAGTTTAGAGAGATTGAACCCAGGTAGAATTCTCCTTGATAGGAAGAGATAGAGTTGAGAATCCAAGGAGACCAAGGGCAGCCAGAGTTTGCAGGACAGCACACCAGAAAGGATGGAGCTGCATAGAGAGGGAACTCTAGAGATCTGCGAAGGGTCTTCCTCCAATATTTTGACCCATGTACATGTAAAAGGATCCTCTCTGAGGCTGGGGAAAAGACCATCCCAAGAATTAGAGAGACCAGTAGTTAGAACTCTCACAAGACATGGTTGGAATAGTGCCTCCTTCCACCATTCAGACTGGAAAACTTCATCATTCATGGGGCACTGATTATGGTACGCAGAAGAGTGTTGCCTTGGTGCTGAGGAATTAGCCCAAGACTAAATCAGAAGCCATGGTATCTCCTAACAAATCTATGAAGCAAGACCCAAAAGGATGACTCTGTTGTCACAAAACCTAACAGCATCCCGGATCAATGTTCAAAAATATTTATCAGAATATAAATATATCAGATAAGAGTCTCAATGTTTGGCATCCAGTTAAAGATTATCAAGTATGAAAAGAAGGAGGAAAATTTGACTCATAATAAGGAGAAAAAGTAGTAAGTGGAAACCAGCCCAGAACTGATAGAGATGCTAGAATTATCATGCAAGGATATTAAAATGCCTATTATTACAATCATATTTCATATGTTCAAAGAAGAGAAAATGTGTAATATTAGAAATCTAAAAATAGACATAAATACATATACAGCAGAGGTGATAAAGATAATAAAAACATATAATGAAAAACAAGAAAAAATTGAAAACTCAGACAAAACAAATTTCTGGAAAAAATAAGACTACTACAATTCAATCAAGAAGTAGAAAACATTTTGCCCAATAAATGAAATGTGCAGACTCTGGAAAAGATTATCTGGGTTCTCTCACTTATATCTATGTGACCTTAAACCTGAGAGTTGTTCTGAAAAGCTAAATGAGTCTATATAGGTTAAGTATTTAGAATAGTGCCTAGTGGGCCAGGCACAGTGACTCATGCCTGTAATCCGAGCACTTTGGGAGGCAAAGGCGGGAGGATCACTTGAGCTCAGGAGTTCGAGACCTGCCTGGGCCACATGGTGAAACCCCATGATATGGTCTGGCTGTGTCCCCACCCAAATATCATCTTCAATTCCCATGTGTTAGTGGGAGGAGCCAGGTGGGAGGTGACTGAATTATGGGGGTGGGTCTTTTCCTCCACTGTTCTCATGATAGTGCATGAGTCTCATGAGATCTCATGGTTTTAAAAGGGGGAGTTTCCCTGCACAAACTCTCTTTTTACCTGCTGCCATCTATGTAAGATGTGACTTGCTCCTCCTTGCCTTCTGCCATGATTGTGAGGCTTCCCCAGCCATGTGGAAGTGCGAGTTCTTCATTAAAACTCTTTCCTTTTTAAATTGCCCAGTCTTGGGTATGCCTTCACCATCAGCATGAAAACGGACAAATACACCCCATCTCCACCAAAAATACCAAAAAAATTAGCTGGGCATGGTTGCAAGTGCCTGTCATCCTAACTACTCAGGAGGCTGAGGTAGGAGAAGCCTGGGAGGCAGAAGCTGCAGTGAGCCAAGATCACGCCACTGGACTCCTGCCTGGGCAACAGCTGAGACCCTGTCTCAACAACAACAACAACAACAAAACAAACAAGCAAAAACAAAAATAGTGCCTAGGAAATAATAAAAACTATATAAGGGTTAGCTCCTTAATATTATTATTGAAGACAGTCATGCCTAGCATAAGGAATTCCACTTCTTGGTACAAAAATCTAAAGAAACTCTTATACCTGTACAGCTACCATCATAGGAAAGTCTCAAAAACAGCATAAACTGGAAAAAAATTCAGAAACATATGCACAATATGATTCCATATGTAAAGTTAAAAATGTAATATAGTAACTTAGATATCTTTGAATTCATATATATATGATAAAGAAATATATAATATAGATATAAAAATCAGACTAGTTTACATTTAGGTTTAAAAGAGAAATGGATAGAAGGATACACAACAAATTTCAATCATCAGTGTACAATTTTGTATATTACAAAATTATTGATGGCATATGTGGCAAAATACGATAATTTATTAAAACTGAGTGGTAGAAAGGAGTATGTATTATAAAATCTTATTCTCTATCTTTATGCTTTAAATATTTCATAATTAAAAAAATTTCCTGTCTAGAAGGAACACTTGAGTATTAAAATTGAAAGGGTCAGGAATTACAGACAAAATTAATGACAGGAGACCAACATCCAGACATATCTTGATGAAACTTTTGAATCTCAAGGATAAAAAATATTAGAACCATCCAGGCAGCAAAAAGAAGTCACCTATCAAAGCAAAAACTCTTAGGGGACCTCAAACTTCTCTGCACACTAAATGGCAGAAGTCATAAGGCAAAGTCTACAGAGTTTTTAGGGCAGAATAAATACAAAAATTTCATTCCCAAACTAGCTAGTGATTGTGTGTGAAGGAAACAAGAATATTCTTAATCATTCAAGGACCTGGAAATTATAGCAACCAGAAATTCTTCCTGAAATATCTAGTCAGATATAGTTCAGCTATCTGAGAGATCAATCCAAATAAAAAACCTGTTAAGTCATGGTAGAAAAAAATTAAACATGAACAACTTAACTGTCTATATAATGTAGAGTTAAAACTAAATAGTTGTGATAAAGCTTAATACAATGTAATAAAATTGGACAAGTAGATTCATATTCCAAAAATTTAATAATATTATATATCTAAATTCACAAAATCATCAAAAAGTATAAACAAAATTTCTAAAATGTTGGAGTTTCTCATACAGCAGGGAGAAAAGAGACACATCTATTTGGGGACAGTTGCAGTGTCTTTTTATTTTTAATTCTCAGTAAATAATTTAATACATAATCAGAACTTCCAATTTTATCTCCAATATGTAAAGAGCTTAGGCATCATTACTCCTGTATTAGTCAAGATTCTCCAGAGAAATATAACCAATAATATGTGTGTGTATGTGTATGTATCAAACATATATACATATGGCCAGGTACAGTGGCTCATGCCTATAAACCCAGCACTTTCAGAGGCCAAGGCAGGCAGATCACGAGGTCAGGAGATCGAGCCATCCTGGCTAATACAGTGAAACCCCGTCTCTACTAAAAAAAAACACAAAAAAATTAGCCGGGCATGGTGATGGGTGCCTGTACTCCCAGCTACTTGGGAGGCTGAGGCAGGAGAATGGCGTGAACCCAGGAGGCAGAGCTTGCAGTGAGCCGAGATCATGCCACTGCACTCCAGCCTAAGCGACAGAGCAAGACTCCATCTCAAAAAAAAAAAAAATATATATATATATAATATATATGTATACACACACACACACACGAAGAGAGAAACAGAAACAAAGAGTGATTTATTATAAAGATTTATCACCTAATTATTAAGACTGAGAAGCCACAAAATCTGCAGCAGGAATTGGCAAGCTAGAAACTCAGGAGAGCCAATGATATAGCTCCAGTCTGAAGGCCAACAGGTTAGCAACGCAGAAAGAGTTGATGTTTCAGTATGATGGGAAGAAGAAGCCCACATCCCAGTTAGAAGTTAGACAGACAGGAAGGATTTTCTTACTTGGGGGAGGTCTAGTTTTTTTTCTATTCAGGCATTCCACTAATTGGAGAAGATTCTCCTACATGAGTGAGGGGAATCTGATTTATTCATTCTGCTAGTTTAAATGTTAATCTCATCCCAAAACAACCTCACAGAAACTCCCAGACTAATGTTTGACCAAATATCTGGGCACTGTGGGGCTCAGTCAAGTTCACATATTCAATTAACCATTGCAACTCCCTTTTTTGCAACAAGATAAAGTTGAACGAACTGAAAATTATGACATTTCTTGGACCCATCAGAGAACTGAATTTGCAGGACAAACCGACACTTTGAAATTTGGAAAGACAGGTGAATGTAGACAGCCTGGATCTGCTTAACTGAGGCAGAAGCCACTGGAGTTATAAACTGGTATGAATGCTTACATGATAATTTTCACGAATTGCTGGAGGCTGAGTGTGGACTCACATGACAATGAGAAAGTCCTGGAAGCTATGGTCTTAGAAGACTCCTACATTTTTCTGGGCTTTACTTTTAGAAACCCTACCAGATGAAGTCCAAGAAAGAGCTGTTTATGGCTCTAGCAGGGAGAAGAGAAGAGTAAGCCTTGAAATGCACCCAGAGCTTTCTCCATAACAAAAGCCTACTCTCCAGGTTAAAAGAATTCATCAGAGCCTATTCAAGAGCCATGGGGGAGGACATTCCTCTCATTCCAGTCTCCTCTAGCTCTTCTGTCACATCTATGGGAAGGCAGGAGTAATCTATATGTTACGGGATAATTTGTGTCCCCCTATAATTCACATGTTCCTCCCAAATTTATATGTTGAACTCCTAACCCCTAGTACCTTAGAATGTGGCTGTATTTAGAGATAGAGTCTTTGAAGAGGTAATTAATTTAAAATGAGGTCATTAGCGTGGGCCCTAACCAACATTACTGATGTCCTTAAAGGAAAAGATTAGGGCACTGACACACACAAAAGAAAGATACAGGAAGAAGATGGCCATCTATAAGTCAAGGAAACAGGCTCCACAAGAAACCAACCATGCCCACACCTTGATCTTAGACTTCCAGGCTCCAGAATTTCAAAAAATAAATTTCTGCTGTTTAAGCCATCCAGTCTGTTTTACCTTGTTATGGCAACCCTGGTATCTTAGTTTGTTTAGTGTTGCTGTAATAGCATGCTATATACAGGTCAATTTATAATGAACAGGAACGTAATTGGCTCACAATTCTGGAGGCTAGGAAGTCCAATATCAAGGTGCCAGCATCTTGTGAGGGTCTTCATGCTGTGTCATCCCATGGCAAAGGCAGAAGAGCAAGAGCAGTAATAAGAGATCAAACTCACAGCTTCAAGTGCTTTTATAATTGGCATGAATTTACTTATGAAAGTGGGGCCCTTATGCCCTAAACATCTCCCTTTAGGCCTCACCCCCCAATGCTGTTGCTTTGGGGATTAAGTTTCCAACACTTGCTTTTGGCGGGACACACTTAAACAATATTACATGCAAGCTAATACCCTATACCAAAAACAACAGCAGCAGCAACAACAACAACAACAAACAACCTTGTGGAAGTCACAAGCCAGAGACATTGGCCTACTATAAGGCTGATATTTAATTGGAATATTATAGAATAATCCTTCTCTTCCATATTTATTCCCACACCAATAGGACTCCCATATACTAACAGTAGATTACAGCTAAAAGTGCTCCAAGACAGATTCTTTCTGGGTAGGAGTACTTAGAGATACACAAAATCAAGAAGGAAGAGGAATTTGCAATATCTAGTATATAAAGCTACAGAAAACATGAAGCCCAATCCAAACCAGATGAATAAAAATCTCACACTTAAGACTTATTGACCTCAATTCCTATCACACAAAACATCAGAATCAGACTCAGATTTGATGCAAAATAGGAGTTATTACACAGGCAATTTAAAATAACTATGATGAATATGCTAACGGCTCTAATGGTGGCTCATGCCTGTAATCACTTTGGGAGGCTGAGGTGGGTGGATCACCTGAGGTCAGGAGTTTGAGACCAGTCTGGCCAACATGGTGAAACCCTGTCTGCACTAAAAAATACGAAAATTAGCCAGGATGGTGCCCCACACTTGTAATCCCAGCTACTGGGGAGGCTGAGGCAGGAGAATTACTTGAACCTGGGAGGCAGAGATAGCAGTGAGCTGAGATCATGCCACTGCACTCCAGCCTGGGCAATAGAGCAAGATGCTGTCAGGAAAAAAAAAAAAGGCCTGTAATATAAGCAGAGCAATGGAAGTTCTAAGAAAAGCATGAAAGGAAATGCTAGAAATAAAAATACTGCACTGAAATAAAGAATACCTTTGATAGTCTCTCTAACACTTAGAAGTCTAAAGAATTAGTGAGCGGTCAATAGAAACTTTTAAAACTAAAATGCAAAAGGAAAGAAAGGATAAAGAAATAGATGACAATATCCAAGAACTATGGGACAATTTGAAAGATCTAGTATATGCATAATTGGAATACTAGAAGAAGTATCAAATGAAGCAAAATGAATTTTGAAGTAATAGCTGAGAACTTTTCAGAATTTTGGACTACACAAATTCAAAAATTTTTTAAATTTAAATTTTAAAATTTTTAAAAAGAAACCCACTGGGCATATTATATTCAAATTGCAGGAGACTAAAAACCAAAATAAATTCTTGAGACAGGAAAAATACACCTTACCTCTAGAAGAACAAGGTAAGATTTACAGCAGATTAAAAAAAAAATCAGAAATCATGCAAGCAAGGAGAAAGTAGAGTGAAGTAGTGACTGTTGAAAACAAAAGTACCAACCAGAATTCCAGCAAAATTATCCTTCAAAGGGAAGCATAAATAAGACTCTCAGACAATCAAAAACTGATAGAACTCACCACTAATAAATTCCCTCCATTTCTGATTGCCTGAGATGAAATGGGGAAAAGTTTTCTTTGTAAAGAAGGAAAATGACACGTCAAAAATTTGGATATACATGACAAAAGGCATAGCATAATAGAAAAAATAAAGGCAAAATATTTTATTTTTCTTATTAATTGATGTAAGAGCTAACTCTGTTTAAAATAACAATAGTAACAACGTATTGGGATAGTACAGCATATTGACAGGTGAAATGAATGACAGCAATGTCACAAGAAACAGGAAGAAGGGATTAGGAATGCTCTACGATAAGGTACGTGACCTATACTTGAAGCAGAATAGTGTCCCTTGAAGGTGGACTTAGATTAGTAAAAGTGAATATTGTAAATTCTAGGGAAAGCATTAAAAACATTTTAAGGAAGGATAAGTGATATGCTAAGAAAGAGATAAAACAAGACAACGTACAATGCTCATTTAAAACCAGAAAAGGCAGAAGCCCTGCCAATCAATACAAAACAGTTGCAGACATGATTGCTATTAATTCAATTACATCAATAACTACTTTAAATATAAGTGCTATAAATACATTAAAAGAGAATATCAAAGTAATTACAGACAGTAAGAACAATTCATAATTCTACGTTGTCTATAACAAATCCACTTTAAATATAAAGGCATGTTAAAAGTAAAGGGACAGGGAAGGATATACCATACTGACAGTAATGAAAAGAAAACTGGAGTAGCTATATTACTTTCAGACAAAATAAACTTAACAATAAATGACCGCCAAACTGATAAAACTGAAAGGAGAAATAGGCATATTTCTTTCTTTCTTTCTTTTCTGAAATGGAGTTTTGCTCTTGTTGCCCAGGCTGGAGTGCAATGGCGCAGTCTCAGCTCACTGCAACCTCCGCCTCGCGGGTTCAAACGATTCTCCTGCCTCCGCCTCCCAAGTAGCTAGGATTACCTGTATTTTTAGTAGAGACAAGGTTTTACCATGTTGGCCAGGCTCGTCTCAAACTCCTGACCTCAAGTGATCTGCCTGCCTTGGCCTCCTAAAGTGCTGCAATTACAGGCTTGAGCAACCGTGCCTGGCCAAAATAGGCACATTTCAACATCCCCTGTCAATAACTGGTAGATTACTTCCAGTACTGTGTTGAATATGACTCCATGTGTGTTTTAGTAGCTTGTGTCTGTCAAGGAGTTGGTCTGTATCACCTATCAACACCCTCTGTCAGTGACCGATAGATCATATAGGCAGAAAACCAATGAAGATAGAGTTGACCTGAACAACACTATTAATCAACTTGAACTTATTGACAATTATAGTATACTCAATTTTAAAAAGAGCAGAATACACATTTTCTTCAAGTTATCATGGAACATTGACCAAGATAGATGACATTCTGGACCATAGAATATATCTTTTAAAACTTATAAATCATACAGTGTTCTCAGATAACAGTGAAATTAAGCTAGAAATCAACAGAAAGATGGCTTGATAATCCTCAAACATCTGAAAATTAAAGAACACACTCCCAAATAACACATAAAGAAGCCTCAAAAGTAATTTTTAAATATTTTAACTAAATGTAAATAAAGTATAACTTAACTTTGTGGGATGCAGCAAAGATAATGCTTAAAAGAAAACACACAGCATTAAATGCATATAGAACGGAAAAAATGCTCTAAAAGTAATAATATAAGCTTATATCTTAGGAAACTAGAAGAAAAAGAGCAACTTAAGCCTAACCAAACAGAAGAAAAGAAATAATAAAAATTAGAGCAGAAATCAGTAAAAATAAATATAGGAAAACAATATGTAAATTTAATCAAACTAAAAACTGGTTCACTGAAACAATAAAATTGATAAACTTCTAGCAAAGCTAACAGAAAGAAAATACACAATTTAGAAATGAAAGAGAGGTCATTAATACTGATCCCATAAACATTAAAAGGAAAATAAAGAAAACTATGAAAAACTCTATTCCCATAAATTTAACAATTTAGATGAAATAGACCAATTCCTTGAGAAACACAAACTACCAAAACCCACAAACAGTCCTATTCAACACAGTACTGGAAGTGCCAGCCAAAGCACTCAGGCAAGAGAAAGAAATAAAAGGCATCCAAATAGGAAAATAAGAAGTAAAACTCTCTCTTCTCATTGACAATATGATTCTATACTTAAAAAACCCTAAGAACTCCGCAAAAACGCTATTAGAACTGATAAACTATCTTAGCAACGTTTCAAGATACAAAATCCATGTACAAAAGTCAGTAGCATTTCCATACATGAAAAGTGTCCAAGCTAAAAGACAAATCAAGAATTCAATCCCATTTACAATAATCACACAAAAAATAAAATACCTAGGAAAACATCTCACCAAGGAGGCAAAATATCTCTACAAGGACTACAAAACACTGTTTAAAGAAACCATAGATGACACAAACAAATGGAAAAATATTTTAAAATGGCCATACTGCCCAAAGCAATCTATAGATTAAATGCTATTCCTATCAAACTATCAATGTCATTTTACATAGAATTGTAATTAAAAAAAAAAAACTATGGTAAAATTCACATGAAACCAAAAAAGACTTTGAATAACCAAAGCAATCCTAAGCAAAAAAAAAAAAAAAAAAAAAAAAAAAAACAAAACAAACAAACAAACAAAGCCGGAAGCATCACAGTACCCAATTTCAAGCTATACTACAGGGCTACAGTAACCAAAATAGCTTGATGCTGGTACAAAAACAGACATATAGACAAACAGGTTAGAGAACACAGAAATAAAGCCACACACCTACAGCTATCTAGTCTTTGACAAAGTTGACAAAAATAAGAAATGGGGAAAGAACTCCCCATTTAATAAATGGTGTTGGGATAGTTGGTTAGCCACATGCAAAAGACTGAAACTGGACTTCTACATTTTACCATATATAAAAATTAACTCAAGATGGATTAAAGATTTAAAAGTAAGACCTAAAACTGTAAGAATCTTGGAAGTAAACCTAGGAAAACACCATCCTGGACATAGGCCCTGGCAAAGATTTTATGACTAAGACTCCAAAAGCAATTGCAAGAAAAACAAAAATTGTAAGCCGAACCTAACTAAACCAAAGAGCTTCTACACATTAAAAGAAACTAACAACAGAGTAAACAGACAACCTAAGAATGGGAGAAAATATTTGCAAACTATCCCTCCAACAAAGGTCTAATATCCAGAATCTATAGGAACTTAAACAAATCAGCAAGAAAAAAACAAATAACCCCATTAAAAAATGGGCAAAGGACATGAACAGATAGCTCTCAAAAGAAGACATACAAGCAACCAACAAGCATTATGAAAAAAAGCTCAACATTGCTAATCATCAGAGAAACGCAAATCAAAACCACAATGAGACAGCATCCACATCAGTCAGAACAGCTATTATTAAAAAGTCAAAAACCAATGGATGCCAGTAAGGCTGAACAGAAAAGGGAACCCTTATACACTGTTGGTAGGAATGTAAATTAGCCGGTGGGGAAAGGAGTTTAGAGATTTACCAACAAATTTACAACAGAAACTACCATTTGACCCAGCAATCCCACTACTTAGTATATATCTAAAACAAAACAAATCATTCTACCATTAAGACACATGCATTTGTGTGTTCATTGCAGCACTGTCATGATAGCAAAGATACGGAATCAACTGGATGCCCATCAATGGTGGAAAGAATTAAGAAAAGATTGTACATGTACACTATAGAATACTACACAGTCATAATAAATTATATCCTTTGCAGCAACATGGATGCAGCTGAAGGCCATTATCCTAAGCAACTTACCACAGGAACAGAAAACCAAATATTGCATGTTCTCACTTATGCGTGGGAGCTAAACAGTGAGTATTCATGAACATGAAGATAGGAATAACAGACACTGGAGACTACTAGAAGGGGAGGGAGGATGGGACCAAGGGTTGAAAAGCTACCTATTGGGTACCATACTCAGTACCTAGGTGATGGGATCATTCGTACCTCAAACCTGAGCATTACACAGTATACCAAGGTAACAAAACTGCATGTGTACCCCCTGAATATAAAATCAAAGTTGAAAAAAACACACACACACAAGGAGAAAAACATGAATCCCTTATATCTAGTAAAAAAGCTAATAATTAATACCTTAAAAAATAGTACCATACCCATATGGGTTCACTGGTAAATTCTACCCCACATTTATGAAAGAAATTATACCAAACCAATTCTTCACAATCCCTTCCAGAAACTAGAAGCAGGAGGAACACTTCCTAATTTACTCTATGAGGCCAAAATTACCCGAATACCAAAACCAAATAAAAACAGAACAAGAAAGGGCCAGACATGGTGGCTCATGCCTGTAATCCCAGCACTTCTGGAGGCCAAGGCAGGATGATTGCTTGAAGCCAGGAGTTCAAGACCAGCCTGGGCAACATAGTGAGCCCCTGCCTCTACAAAAAAAATGAAAAATAAAAAAATTAACTGGACATGGTGGCATACACCTGTAGTCCCAGATACTTGGGAGGCTGAGGTGGATCACTTGAGCCCAGGAGGTCAAGGCTGCAGTGACCTGTAATCACGCCACTGCACTTCAGCCCTGCGGAGACCCTGTCTCAAAAAAAAAAAAAAAAAAGTGGGGGAAAGAGAGATCAGACTGTTACTGTGTCTATGTAGAAAAAGAAGACATAAGAAACTCCATTTTGATCTGTACTAAGAAAGATTTTTCTGCCTTGAGATGCTGATAATCTGTAACTCTAGCCCCAACCCTGTGCTTGCAGAAACATGTGCTATATTGACTCCAGGATTAATGGATTTAGGGCTGTGCAGGATGTGCTTTGCTAAAAATGTGTTTGCAGGCAGTATGCTTGGTAAAAGTCATTGCCATTCTGCATTCTCGAGTACCCAGGGACACAATGCACTGCGGAAGGCCGCAGGGACCTCTGCCCAAGAAAGCCTGGGTATTGTCCAAGGTTTCTCCCCACTGAGAGAGCCTGAGATATGGCCTCATGGGAAGGGAAAGACCTGACCTTCCCCCAGCCTGACACCCATAAAGGGTCTGTGCTGAGGAAGATTAGTGAAAGAGGAAGGCCTCCTTGCAGTTGAGATAAGAGGAAGGCATCTGTCTCCTGCTCATCCCTGGGAATGGAATGTCTTGGTGTAAAACCTGATCATACATTCTATTAACTGAGATAGGAGAAAACTGCCTTATGGCTGGAGGTGAGATATGCTGGAGACAATACTGCTCTTTACTGCATTGAGATGTTTGTGTAAAGTTAAACATAAATCTGGCCTATGTGCACATCCAGGCACAGCCCCTTTCCTTAAACTTATTTTTGACACAGAGTCCTTTGTTCACATGTTTTCCTGCTGACCCTCTCACCACCATTAACCTACAGTCCTGCCACATCTCCCCCGCCAAGATAGTAGAGATAGTGATCAATAAATACTGAGGGAACTCAGAGACTAGTGCTGGTACAGGTCCTCACTTGCTGAGCACCAGTCCCCTGGGCCCACTTTTCTTCCTCTATGCTTTGTCTCTGTGTCTTATTTCTTTTCTCAGTCTCTCATCTTCACCTTGTGAGAAATACCCACAGGTATGGAGGGGCAGGCCCCCTTCAAAAAAAAAAAATACAAGAAAGGAAAACTACAAACCAGTATCTCTTATAGGTATAAACATAAAAATACTAAAAAAATTAACAAACAGAACCCATAATGTATAAAAGAATTATACACCACGACCAATTGTGACTTATTTCATGTAGGCAAGGTTGGTTCAACATTTGGAAATCAATCAGTGTAATTTACCACATCAATAGCCTAAAGAAGAAAAAGCAAATGATCACATCAATTAGCAAAGAAAAAGCATTATATAAAATCCAACACTCATTCATAATAAAATTCTCTAACTAAGAATAGAGAGAAATTTACTCCACTTGACAGGGAACACCTATACAGAATCTACACACATCAAACCTACTGATGAGAAATTGGATGCTTTCTCGCTAAGATCAGAATAATACAAAGATGTCCCCCCTCACCACTTCTATTCTGTATTGTACTGGAAGTCCTACCTGTGCAATAAGACAAGAAATAAAAATTTTAGAATATGGAGAATCAGCCAGGCACAATGGTGCATGCCTGTAGCTCCAGCTACTACAGAGACTGAAATGGGAAGACTACTTGAGCCCAGGAGATTGAGACCAGCCTGGACAACACAGTATGGCATCATCTCTCAAACAAAAACAAACAAAAAACCCAAGAAAACAAAAAATATACAGAATCAGAAGGATAAAACTATCTTTGCTAACAGAAGCCATAATTGGAAAAAGTGTAAAAAATCCAAAGAAAATAGTCTAGACGTAATAAGTGATTATAACATGGTCTTAGCATACTGGATTACTACATAAAACTCAATGGCTTTCTTATATACCAGCAATTAACCGTTTGAATTGAGAATAAAAACACTATCTCATTTACAATAGTACCAAAAAATGAAATATTTATGTATAAATCTAACAAAATATCTACAAGATCAATAAGCAGAAACTATAAAACTCTGATGAATAAAACAAAGAAGATTTAAGTAAATGGTTGTTCTTTGTTCACGGATTGAAGACTGAGTATTGTAAAGTTGTAATTTTTTTCCAACTTGATCTATAAATTCAGCTCAATCTCCATCACAGTCTGAGCAGGCTATTTTGCAGACATCAACAAATTGATTCTAAAATATATATGGAACATCAACTACTTAAAATAGCCAACACAATCTTAAGAAGAAGAACAAAGTTGGAAGACTCACAATACTTCAATTTCAAGACTGATTATAAACCTACAGTAATCAAAACAGTGTAGTATTAGTGAAAGAGGAGACACATAGATAAATGCAACAACATAGACAGTGCATACATAGACCCACAAATATAAATTTTTGAGAAAAGAGCTAAGACAATTCAATGGAGATAGAATAGCAGCTTTATTCATAATGGCCAGAGGTGAAAACAATCAAATGTTCATGAACATTTGTGATGTCTTCATATAAAGGAATACAGCTTAATATTGAAAAGAAGTGAACTACTTGCATTCCCAGCAACATGGGTGAATCTAAAGATGTCATGCTGAGCCAAAGAATCCAGACACAAAAGAGTATTACATCATACTATATGATTCCATTTATGTGACATTTTAAAACAGGCCAAAGGAATCTATAACAAAATGATTTTAAAAAGTTTTGTCTCTAGGTAAAGAGGGGTTGACTGGGAAGGACTGGAGAAAAATGTCTTAGGTGACAGAAATGTTCTATATCTTAATAGAAGTATGGGTTATGGAAGCCCTAGCAAGAGCAATCAGGCAAGAGAAAGAAAGAAAAGGCATCCAAATAGGAAGAGAGGAAGTCAAACTATCTGTCTTTGCAGTCAATATGATTGTGCATCTAGAAAACCCTGTAATCTCTGCTCAAAGGCTCCTAGATCTGATAAACAACTTCAGCAAAGTTTCAACATACAAAATCAATCTATAAAAATCAGTAGCATTTCTATACACCAACAACATCCAAGCTCAGTACCAAATCAAGAATGCAATTCTATTCACACCTATCAGGCACTATGCTCACTGTCTGGGTGATGTACTAATATGTACCCCAAACCCAATGACACAAAAAGAATAAAATACGTAGGAATACAGCTAACCAGAGAGGTGAAGGACATCTACAGTGAGAACTGCACAATACCGTTGAAAGAAATCAGAGATGACACAAACAAATGGAAAAACATTTCATGCTCGTGCATAGGGAGAATTGATATTGTTAAAATGGCCATACTGCTCAAAGCAATTTATAGATTCAGTGCCACTTCTATCAAACTACCAATGTCATTTTTTATAGAATTAGAAAAAAACCTATTCTAAAATTCATATGGAACAAAAAAAGAGCCTGAATAGCCAAAGCAATCCTAAGCAAAAAGAACAAAGCTGGAGGCATCACACTACCCAACTTTAAACTATACTATAAGGCTACAGCAACTAAAACAGCATGGTACTGGTACAAAAGCAGACACGTAGACCAATGGAACAGGTTAGAGAATGCAGTAATCAAGCCACATACCTACAACCATCTGATCTTCAACAAAATCAACAAAAACAAGCAATGAGAAAAGGACTCCCTGCTCAATAAATGGTGCTGGGATAACTGGCTAGCCATATGCAGAAGACTGAAACTGGACCCTTTCCTTTTACCATACACAAAAATCAATTTAAGGTGGATTAAAGACTTACCTGTAAAACCTAAAACTATTAAAAACCCTAGAAGGAAACCTAGGAAACACCATTCTGGACATAGGCCCTGGCAAAGATTTCATGACAAAGACTCCAAAAGCAATTGCAACAAAAAAAAAATTGTTAAGTGGAACCTAATTAAACCAAAGAGCTTCTGCACAGCAAAACAAACTATCAACACAGTAAATACATAACCTAAGAATGGGAGAAAATATTTGCAACCTATCCTTCCAACAAAGGTCTAGAATCCACAATCTATAAGGAACTTAAACAAATCAGCAAGAAAAAAACCCAAGTAACCCCATTTTAAAAAAATGGGCAAGGCCAGGCGTGGTGGCTCATGCTTGTAATCCCAGCACTTTGGGAGGCTGACGCGAGTGGATCATGAGGTCAGGAGATCGAGATCATCCTGGTGAACACAGTGAAACCCCGTCTCTACTAAAAATACAAAAAAATTAGCCGGGCGTGGTGGCGGGTGCCTGTAGTCCCAGCTACTCAGGAGGCTGAGGCAGGAGAATGGCGTGAACCCAGGAGGCGGAGCTTGCAGTGAGCCGAGATGGCGCCATTGCACTCCAGCCTGGGCGACAGAGCGAGACTCCCTCTCAAACAAACAAACAAACAAACAAATAGGCAAAGAACATAAACAGATACTTCTCAAAAGAAAACATACAAGTGGCCAAGCATATGAGAACACTCAACATCACTAATTATTAGAGAAATGCAAATCAAAACCACAATGAATACCATCTCCTGCCAGTCAGAATGGCTACTATTAAAAATTAAAAAAAAAATGCTGGCCATGTTGCAGAGAACAGGGAACATTCGTATACTGCAGGTGAGAGTATAAATTAGTTCAGCCACTGTGGAAAGCAGTTTGACAATTTCTCAAAGAACTTAAAACAGAGCTACCATTTGACCCAGCAATCCCACTTGTGGGGGTATACCCAAAGGAATATAAATTGTTCTACCATAAAGAGATATGGACATGTATGTTTACTGCAGCACTGTTCACAATAGCAAATATATAGAATCAAACTACATGCCCATCAGAGGCGAACTGAATAAAGAAAATGTAATACATGCACACCATGGAATACTACACACCCATAAAAAAGAACGAAATCATGTTATTTGCAGCAACATGGATTCACCTGGAAGCCAATGTCCCAAGCAAACTAATGCAGGCATAGGAACCCGCATAGCACGTTTTCATTATAAGTGTGAGTTAAATCTTGAGTACACATGGACACAAACAAGGGAACAATAGACACTGGGACATACTTGAGAGTGGAGGGTGGGAGGAGGGCTAGGGCCAAAAAACTACCTATCAGGCACTGTGTCTCTGTGATGCAATAATCTGTACACCCAAAGCGCAGTGACACACAGTTAACCCATGTAACAAACCTGCACATGTACCCTCTGAACCTAAAATAAAAGTTAGAAGGGAAAAAAAAGCCTGGGTTACATGAGAATATGCATTTGTCAAAATTCATTGAATTGTATACTTAAGATTTGTACATTTCACCACATATAAATTTTACCTTTTGAAGGAACTATAGACAAAAGGCAATGTCAGCGTACCCATCTTGGGTTAGCCTATGAAATAACTACCCTCAAATCGTATTTTGATTCTCTCTTCAATTCCATACTTGCCTCCAAATACAACTTAAGACAATTTACAATAAGTTGTAGATCAAAAGAATAATTTAAATTTCAATAATTAGCGTTTTGAGTGTTTCCTATGAACCAGCACTATGGCCAAATGCATATGAAACAAAAATTAGTAACCCACTTTACACATAAGGAAGTTAGGGCTCAGAAAGCAAACTAATTTGTTTAAGATTACTATTAGAAAGGAGACAGCTAAAATTCCCACTGACTTCCAATATCTCTGGAGCCACTCCTAGCTAGGTGGGGTGTAGCGGGAATAGAAACCAAGGACAATAATGTATTTGAGTAGGGAATTCACCTCTGAGTTTTCAGGAATCCTGGGCAAAAGAGACACTAAAATGAGATGTGTAGCCCCTGATGCCTGATACAAGGAATCTTACCAGCTCACCAGGTGAGGTGAGCATTTTTCCGACAATAAATTCAAAGAATGTAGAACTTAGCCCATGAGTCCCTGTAGAAGAGCTGTAGAAAAATAACATGCGCGATGTATTTTAAAAATTACAGTTTTGCAGAACGCGTAGGCACATTTTTGATCTCTTTCTCACCCTTTCACCCTGACAGTCCATAAAAAACTTAAAATGTGGCCAGGCACGGTGGCTCACACCTGTCATCCCAGCACTTTGGGAGGCTGAGGCGGGCAGATCACGAGGTCAGGAGTTCGAGACCAGGCTGACGAACATAGTGAAACCCAGTCTCTACTAAAAATACAAAAATTAGCCGGGTGTGGTGGCACACGCCTGTAGTCCCAGCTACTTGGGAGGCTGAGGCAGGAGGATGGTGTGAACCCGGAAGGCGCAGGTTGCAGTGAGCCAAGATCGTGCCACTGCACTCCAGCCTGGGCGACAGAGTGAGACTACTCCGGCTCAAAAAATAATAAAAAAATAAAAATAAAAATAAAAAAACTTAAAATGTACTGCAGCTGCTTTGCCCAGCTAATAACATAATCTTGTTGACATGGCCTTCCTAGGACCCCAGTTCTAACACACCCTATTTCATTTATTGCAGCCCGAATTAATCAGCCTCTTAGTAATCATACTAATTGAACTATTTGTTGTGAGTTCAATCTGATCTGCTACTTAGGAAAATAAACATCTTGGTTTATCCATGACATGTGTTCTCAAGAAATGCTTCGCTTAACACCCAGCTGTAAATCTGAGTAAAAATGAGAAGAGAAATTTCCATAGACAAATGTTTTGGCTAACTGTCTCCTTTGGCATTTCAACTGAAATCTTTTCTTTAAAAAATATAGCTGCCATTTGAACCAAGATTTTAGTTTATTCCATTTCCAATTAGCAGCTCAGCTTTGCATTGGCATTTCTACTCAGGCAGCTGCAATAGACTCATCAGGCCAAATCTGCCTTTACCAATTGCCCACACGCCACTTTTACTGATATACACAGGGGCCAGGGAGCAAAAGCTGCCCCTAGATAACTGCAATTCTAATTGTTAATGCCTCCATGAGGTGAAAATGATGGCAGTAGAAATCAGTAAAAGTTTTTCAAAGAACACAGGATAACCTGTTTCTGGCTCAAGCCAAAGAGGATCTTTCTTACCTTCTGATGGTTGTTAAAGGCAATCAAACAATTGCAAATAGAAGGGGACAACAGTCTTTCCCTGCTCCCAGCATCCGGAAATCATGTCTCATAGCAAAGATACTTGGATTTTATTTCAAGAAAACTTAAAAGCTTCCTTCTAGAATAGGCATCGAATCTGTTGAGCAGGCGTCTTTGAGCTAGCAACTGGGCACTGTGATGGTTCCAGGTGCTAATCAAAAGCAAAAGCTATCATTTCCACTTCCACAGGGATGCCAGAAATATTTGCGATGACTAGATTTTGAAAAAGAAATGGATAGGCATAAATAATAGGCACATGTCTTTAGCCCAAGGCATGGGGCATTATTCTATTACTCATGTGCCCTTTTCTCCTACTTGAGGGATTGAGATTCATTTCAAAGTGTTGAGTTAGTGATCTCAGAAGAATTCTCTTCTATCCTTGGGGTGGAAGGAGGTTGTTGTACATTTCTCTTTTAGGGTGAGATGCTACATGAATACCTACAGTAGATACCCTCAGCCCTCCATAGCACTATCTAATTACTTAACATGAAAAAATTAAAGATCACTGGGTACAGTGGCTTACACCTGTAATCCCAGAACTTTGGGAGGTCAAGTTGGGAGAAATGCCTGAGGCTAGAAGTTCCAGACCAGTCTGGGCAACACAGTGAGACTCCCATCTGTACAAAAAATTTAGAAGTTACCCAGGTGTAGTGGTGCATGACTGTGTAGTCCCAGCTACTTGAGAAGTGGAAGCAGGAGGATCACTTCAGCCCAGACGTTCAAGGGTGCAGTAAGCTATGATGGTGTCAATGCACTCCAGCCTGCACAACAGAGCAAGACTCCATCTCTAAAAAAGATTTTTTTAATTAAAAATTCAGTTTCTCAGTTGCACTAGCCCCATTTCCAGCGCTTTGATGGCACATAATAGAACACTTGCATCAGCACTAGCAGTCTTATATGGTCAGACTTGTTCCACCTACACAAAAGTCTCCTGAAAGCATGGCACTGGACTGTTCTGGTGTCGAGTTCAAGATACGTTATGGAAGACCCTGATGCATAATAGATGCTTTAAGTCTGACTGCAAAATCACTAATGCTCAAATGGGACAGGTTGCCTCAGTATCAACATGATCACATGCACCATCCTGTTCAAAAGAAGAACCAGAGTGAAAACCTGAATCCTGACCTCAAGAAGCTTTCGACTCAAGACATCTCTCTCCCTCTTGCTTTTTGTCCATGTACCTCTCGTTATCACCCCCTCTCTTTCTCTGATTATGTTTTCCCTTGCCTGCTCATCAATGAAAGAACTGTGCGCTCCTTTATGCCCTTGTAAGTAAATGACTCAATATGAGAAGACTTGCTGCTAGGTTTGAAGACAAAAGTTTTAATGCCATAAGCCTGCTCTTGAATGACTTCTTTGCATATTGTTGTAAAAATATTTCTCTTTCCCTTCTGGGAATTAATGGCATCCACAACGATACAGTGAAATCTTTGGATATGCAGCAATATCTTGCCAGACGGATGAACTGGTAACTGTCCAAGCTCATCAAAATGCTATTGTGATGTCAAGACAGCAGCAAGACTGTTTCTGGAAAGCCTAATTACAGTGGCTGGGAGATGAGCTTGAAAGGATAAAATGCTGTCCCTAAGTAAGATAAGCAAGTGGAACTTTCCAAATGCATATTCCCATCCTCCTATTCTCCTCTGTTGCCAACAGGCAGCCAAAAAGCCAGCAGGGTTCTTTCAAAGGCTGTCTTTCCATTAGGACTTCAATGGCATTGGTAATGAAAGGTGAGACAGAAGGGCATGTAAAATAGAGCTGAATGCCACCCTGGTACCAAGTTTATTATGCTAACATACTTGTTGCAATGCTAATGGAACAGAATTCTATTTCTCTTATTTAAAATTTTCCAGCACAAATGAGGCGGTGCAGTGGGGCTGTTACATCATGTGGCTTTCTGAAAATGCTGGTGGCTTCTCTCCATTTACACCTCCTCCTCTTGCACATGGTGAGAGGACGCTTCTGCTTCTTACAAAGTGGTCCCATTTGCTTGGAAAACATCATGGGATTCAGTCAGGATTTATAACAGCCAGATTTCGTCAGGACTCAATAAAGGTAAAGACATCTTGGTCATATTCCAAATATGTTCAAGTCCTCATCTCTCCTTCTCTCACTGTTCCACAGCTACTCCACCAACACCAGGGGGTGGGAAATAGGCCACTCAACTGAAAAGAAGAATCAGAGTTAAAAGGTTTGGCTTCGGCTATTTTTTTTTCTCTAAGTTAAATTGAGTTCCACTGTGTAGTAGAGATGGCAGCAAAGGAAGATAAAGCTGGAGAAACTGGAAGAGGAAGAAAAGAGGATCCTTGTGTTTGGGAACTTTGTTATTTATTGGGGATATGGTTAAAAACAAATGGTAGACATTAAGTGTCTAACACAATGTATAACTTAAAACCAACACATATACCCATGTGCCTCTTGAATCTGTTTTTTTGTTTGTTTGTTTGTTTGTTTGACAGGGACTCACTCTGTCACCCAGCCTGGAGTGCGGTGGAGTATCATAGCTCACTGCAGCCTTGACCTCCTGGGCTCAAGTAATCCTCCTGCCTCATTAAAAAAAAAAATTATTGTGAAGACAGGGTCTCACCATGTCGTCCAGGCTGGCCTCAAACTCCTGGCCTCAAGTGATCCTCCTGCCTCAACTCCCCAAAGTGCTGGGGTTATGGGCATAAGCCACCACACCCTGTCCACTAGTCTTAATTACTACCCATCCTAAATTCAGCTAGCATCTTCTCATGACTGAATTCTATTGTCTTCTCCCAACCAGTCAACTTAGAGCCACTCTTGTTTTGCAGAGGAGAGAACTAATTTAACTTCTGCTTAAATCTCTTCAATAGTCTATCATGTTTCTAAGATAAAGACAATCTTCCTTAGCACAGTTTACAGATCCTATAAATTCTGTCCCCTCCCTATGTCTCTGGGAAGCTTCAGCTCACCCACGGGCTCCCTCAGTCCTGGCCATCTGTCAGTGTCTCTCAAGCATCAGACTCCATCCAGCTCAGGATATGTGTACATGCTTGTCTCCTCTGCCTGCATCCCTCTTTCTTCCTCCTCCACCTGTTTAATGCCAATTCAACCTTTCTATCTTAGCTTAACAGGTACTTCATCAGAAAGCCTTTCCTAACCTAACTGGGCAAAAAGCCTCTATTATATTCTATGTGCTCTTCCTATCCTTACCTCAACTTTGTAATTGTTCTCAAGATTTCATTTTCACATTCATCTTATGAATATTGGATTACTCCTCCTTTTTTTTCTTCAGTAGCTGTATGGGGTCAGAGGACATGTCTTTCTTAATTATCATTGCATCCATAGGGTCCACCTAGCACCTAATACCAGTAGCATCTCAAAAAGATTTGAGGCAGTAAGAAAGAAAAGAAAGAATGAAGAGAGGAAGGGAGGGAGAAGGTAGAAGGGAAGGGAGGGAGAAGGTAGGAAGGAAGGGAGGGAGAGAGGGAGGGGTAAGGGAGAGAGTGGGGGGAAGGTAGGAAAGGAAGGAGGAAGGGAGAAGGGAAGGAGGGAAGGAAGGAATGGAGGGAAGGAAGGAAGAAAGAAATGGAGGGAGGGAGGGAAGTAAGAAGGGAAGGAAGGAAGAAAGAAATGGAGGGAGGGAGGGAAGGAAGAAAGGAAGAGGGAGGGAGAAAAGGAAGGAAGGAATGGAGGGAGGGAAGGAGGGAGGGAGAGAAGGAGCAAAGGAAGGAAAGAATAGAGGGAGAGAAGGACAAAAGGAATGGAGGGTGGGAAGGAGGAAAGGAAGGAAGAAGGGAGGGAAGGAGGGAGGGAAGGAGAAAAGGAAGGAATGAATGGAGGTAGGAAAGGAAGGAAGGAATGGAGGGAGGGAGGGAGGCAGGGAGGGAGATGGAGGATAAGGGAAGGAATTTACCCAGACATAACAAAATGTATTTCCTGCAGTCATAGGACCCAGCACAAGCAACAGCTTCTTAATAAATAATTATGGCTTTATTTGCAGATTACAGAAAGCATGTAGCAAAGATCCAGTGACAGAGGAAAATGGTTAGTTTAAAAAAAAATGTTTCCCAGGCACACCAAAGAGCACATGAAGGAAGAGAGAAAGGTACATGTGAAGTGCATTAGCAATGGCCTAGGTGACTGTGGCTTCCTTGATTTGATGGATTTTAGTTGAGATGAACCAGACTCAGTGTGTTCTAAGACACATGGCCAAAGGCAATTGTTACATCTTTCCTTTGAGGAAATAGACATTCCTGAGTTTGCTTTCATCAGACCTCAGAGGCAAAAGGATAGACCAAATGGCATCTGCCCAAGACTTCTGGTCCCCAATTAAATTATTCAAATGGTACCAGTGAGCTTACTGAAGGATCAGGAGGAGAGTGTTAAAAATTTATGCCTTCCAAAAATTAAACAAACCGAGGAAATTTTAACTTGCCAAGTAACCTAAGCAGCATATGAAAGAGCTTCACACTTTGTCCGGTACATTATTATGTAGTAATTACTCAATCAGTGATCAAACCACTGCATGTTATAAATAATATTTTGTTTGGTGTTTGCTGAACTAAAATGATAGCAGCCCCCAGAACATTGATGGAAGTTTTGCCCCATCTCCATCCAAAACATAGTTTCTATTGTGTGAGGCTTGACCTGTTCTGGGGGATGCATGCCACTGTTTATAGTTTCTTAGCAGTTTTAGTGACACTGGGCTCTGAGTGAGATGTATGTTAGCTTGCTTTACCTAAATACTGTACTGCATGTTACATTTCTGCATTGTCAAGTTCTAAATTGCACGCACCTTGCAAAGATGAATAAAGTTTTAACTCACCATACTAAATCCATTATTAATCTTCCTATTACGGTCCATGGCTAAGGCAAAAAACTGAATATATAAAAATTTATTTAAAAAAATTAGCATCTGTATGTTCCATTTAAATTCCAGCATTCAAATGAAGCATGAACTTGAATTAAATTGATTTTATAAGTAAACATGTCTAAGTTAAGAAGGATTCTAATTTATTATATTCTTGAATGTTATTTGGCAATTTTATAAAAAACATATAAAAAAATGAAGAGATGTTCCAATTTGTTTCATCATTCTTAAATGGTTAATTATAGTATAAATACCATGATCTTGTATACTGAAATAGAAAAAAAAATCCTTGGAGACATATTTAATCATTTGGATTTGGTAGTGCAATGTTTATTCATTCATTTTTAGTCCATTACAGTGTAAATTAGATTTGATTTGCTTGCTCTGATTGGCTTAATTGCCCCAGTTACAGCTGAAGTACAAATAAAATTGTAATAAATTGAACAGATGTTTAACCTACTCTACCAAGATCTTTAATAGTCAATTCCAATTGCAATTTACATTCAGCAATTTAACAAGACCCTTAGGAAACGTATTTGATTATTAAAACAAGCTGTTTGTTTCTGTGTGTGATGGAAACAAGACCATCATGTCACGTGCTTTGACCTGGTGCAATTTTTATGCATATTTAATTTTGTTTTATCTCTTGTTAGGAAAAAAAAAAAAAAAATATATATATATATATATATATATATATATATATGGCATGACTATAGAAATGAGTCTGCCGGCTTAAAAAAAATAGGCATCATATTTAAATTAATGCTAGAAGGGAAATTTTACAAGATTATAAAATATTTTATAAAGAAAGAAACAAATCCTATTGCCTTTCCTACAAGCATCTTCACTAATAGCCTCCATGATAGCCAACGGGAAAGACTCATCTTAACAAAAGCATCAATTAGAAAATAAACAAAAAATTCCGTTATTCAGATTTTGCATGTCATTCACCCACTGCCCAGGTAGAAAGAAAAATATTCTTACAAAAAGTGCTTGGTATTGCACTAATGTCATCTACAACGTTTTCACTTTAATTTAATGTGGCTGCTAAGATACTGCATAACTTGTGTGTGATCCGCTCTTAGTAATCCTTGGCAGAAACTCGCACGTTGTAGCTCTTGTATTTCCTTGGAAAGAAATTTAGGATACATTCTATGTCTAGTTCTATAAACGTATAATATAAAATTCCAAAGAGATTCCTAATTATTGTACACTGAGGCCATGTTTATGTAACAGGAAAGTTTACTAAAAAATTAAACTTGCAGTATGGATATAGAATCACTGAACTGAAAACTGAATGCCCACTGAGAATCAGCTCATCCTGGAGCCAAAACTCAAATGTCTACAGAAATCAGGGAAACAGCCTAAATGAGGGAAGATTCTAGGTGGGGACAACGGTGAACAGGAAAGCGCCATCTCCTATAAGGGATCCATCCTACTTAGTTGCAGCCAATTGTTGCCAAGATAGAATGCAGGTGAGGGATGACAGAGATTCTGATTTTTCATGAAAATCCAGGAATCCAGATTTCTGTGAAAAGTTTTTTGATTAAAAAAAATGCAACTACTTAAAAACTTTTAGAATATTTTGAATGTTAAAAAGCAACAATAAAAATCTGTGAACCAAGCATATCCCCAGTGCATGGGTTGCTATTTAGTCACTTATCTATCCAATCCCAGTATTGCACAGCTGATGACTGTGAGGCCTAAAATAGTTCAAATAATCATTATACCTTAGCGATAAAACCAGAAACTAGAACCCCTGCCCCTAGGTAGTTAAAACCACACACTTGGGTTCAGATCTCAATTATGATGCAACATAGCTACACAACCTTTAGCATATTACTTAATCTCTCTGACCCATTTGTAAAACAGAGATAGTAATACTACCTATAGCATAAGTTTCTTGAGGAGATAGTGTAAGCTATGAGATAATGTCTAAGGAGCACCTAGAATGCCTGGTGCCTAACAAGCATTCAATACATCGAAATTACAATCATTGCCATCAGCATTCTCATACTAGATCTTTCTGAGAAAAAAAAAAAGCAAGAAATAATCTTGATGATAAAGCCCAATCTCTTCAAAAAGGACATTTCATTTAAAACCTACTGTTTTGTGTGGCAATCCCTCAAAGTGCTAAAAACAGAATGACCATTTGACCCAGCCCAATCCCATTACTGGGTATATAAACAAAGGAATATAAATGATTCTATCATAAAGACACATGCACGCATATTTTTAATACAGCACTATTCACAATAGCAAAGACATGAAATCAACCTAAATGTCCATCAGTGACAGACTGGATAAAGACAATGTGGTAGATACACACCATGGAACACTATGCAGTCATAAAAAAGAACGAGATCTGGCTGGGCACTGTGGCTCACGCCTATAATCCCGGCATTTTGGGAGGCCAAGGTGGGTGGATCACGAGGTCAGGAGTTCAAGACCAGCCTGGCCAACATGGTGAAACCCCGTCTCTACTAAAAATACAAAAATTAGCCGGGCATGGTGGTAGGTGCCTGTAATTTCAGCTACTCAAGAGGCTGAGGCAGGAGAATTGCTTGAATCCAGGAGGCGAAGGTTGCAGTGAGCCGAGATCCTGCCACTGTACTCTAGCCTAGGTGACAGAGCAAGACTCCAACTCGAAAAAAAAGAATGAGATCATGTCTTTTGCGGAAACATGGATGGAGCTGGAAGCCATTCCCTAGCAAAGTGACACGGGAACAGAAAACCAAATAGTATATGCTCTCACTTACAAGTGGGAGCTAAATGATGAGGACTCATGGACACAAAGAGGGGAATAACAGACAGTGGGGACTGTTTGAGGGTGGAGGGTGAGAGAAGGAAGAGAATCAGAAAAAGTAACTATTGGGTGCTAGTCTTAGTGATTGGGTGACAAAATAATCTGTAAAACAAGCCCCGGTGACATAAGTTTACCTATATGACATACCTGCACATATATCCCTGAATCTAAAATAAAAGTTTAAAAAATAACAAAATCTACTGCTTTGATTGTCCTTAAGATTCTTCCAAAAAATACTAAAAATAAAATCTATGTTCATTTTTATTGTAAGCGTTAGAGTGAGAAGAGAAAGAGGAATGATATAAAGGGAGAGAGAGGAGTAAGGGTGAGGCTAAGGGGATGTTCCTAGGAAGCACTGTGTGCCTTATGAATCCCATTTTCAGCAAATTCTGGAGCCTTGACCAAACACTATTTCCCCTCCCCGAATCCTCAACACCTGTTACATGGATGACAACAAGGAACTACTATTCTGGGGAAAAGAGGTTCATTTTTCTTAGTAGATGTTTGCATTCACGGTAGACAACATTACAGGACACAGCAAAAAGCAAAAACTAAAATTGAAATAAAACGAAAAATTTTCAGCCAACTGTGCATTTGGAAACAGTTTCATTCCATGGTGTCCTTTTGTTCTGAGTCCGGCCAAAAAAAAAAAAAAAAAAAAAAGAAAAAACTAAATGTTTATATATGGAATATCAAGTGGGGTTTTTTGTTGTTGTTGTTATTTTTAAATGATCAAAAACAGGGAATTTGATTAGTTGTGAACAAAACCTGCAAAAAGAGAAAACCATAGACGATATCAGGATATCATACAGCAAAATTCTTTTTACTGAGAGTAACTGTTAGGCATTCAACTCAACACAAATTATGGTATACCATAGGCAAAGTGGACTGAAATTATCTACAAAGTTTAAAACTATGGAGATTTTTAAAAGAACTTTGTGTTTTCTCATTTAAAAAATGAATTCTTTCTAAAAATTACAGTGCTTTTGCCAATAACAACATGTTTTTTTAAAGAAACTGTTTTCTATGACTTTGCAAGTAATTCCTTTTATTTGGTTTCATTGCATAATAAAACGAACCAATAGCATCATATAAAATTGACACATCAGATTAGGGTTTTTAGCATTATGCATGATGGGTAACTTCAAAAGAAGCCTCTGTTGACTTGCATTAACAAGGAAGCATATGTTCTTCTGGTAACCCATAAGGAATACTCTAAATATAAAGCAATAGAAGAGTTAAATCACATCCTGAGAAAATAAACTAAAAATTCATGAGTTTTTTTTCCCTAGCCCCCACATAAAAATTCCTTTAGGTAAAGCTTGAATTATGATGAATACCACTGCTATTTTATGATATCAAGGGATGAAATCCTGATGAAGTAATTGAGTTGGTCTCTTTTTGGAAAAATGTGTTGAACGCCCCATCATACCTAAAATTCCATATCAGTGTAAATACAGCCAGGAACCACCTAATTTTGCTTGGTATTTTAGGCAATCAGATCCAGGGAATGTGAGTATTTGTCTGTCAATAGGGAGAATCTACAAGGCACTCTCTTGTGTTCAGGGCAAAACATTCCGGCATCTCATGTTCTTCCCCTCAATGCCGCCATATTGGCTAAAGAACCCATGGCAAACAGACTCTCTGTTCTTCTCAGGGCTCCCTTAACCATATGTATCTGAAAACCATTAATTAGTCCTTTGAAAGGGTTTTTCTACCTTTTTGTCCCCAAAGGAGCTCTCATTTGATCTATGTTCATTTCTTTCCTTTTGATACTTTGATTTTCTACTTCAACTTCTGGAAATGTGAGAACTCAAGACTGACAGAATTTTCCATCCATGGCTAAAGGACATTTGAGGATTCCCAGACATACCCCAGTGTGACACTGAGCTCTTGCCCCCGACCCTCCAGAGACCTATCTGGATTGTCACAGGAAGTTGGAAGCTATGGAGGCTCCTTAGACAAAGCTTTTAAGCCTAGAGTTCAAATGAAAGGCCCATGAGGGATAATTGCGAAGGACACTGTCTGAACTGCTTGGAGGAAAGGTTACCTATGTATCAGAAAAGCATCCTAAAATGTTCAGTTCCTCACAAATTAAAGCACTGCTTGCAAACTCCTCCAAGCTTAGGTGAGTGTACAACAAACCTGAAGTCACTGCTGGCCTGCGAGAATTCCCGAAGCATCTTAAAAATGGAAATCTGCAGATGGGGCACAGCAGCTCGTACCAATAATCCCCAAGCTTTGGGAGGACTGCTTGAGGCTAGGAGTTCAAGACCAGCCTGGGCAATATAGTGAGAACCCCATATCTATAAAATTTTATTTTACTCATTCCTGTATTCCCCTAGCACTTAGGGAGGCAGACACAGCCCAGGAATTCAAAACCAGCCTGGCCAGCAGAGCAAGACCTCATTCTCTACAAAAAGTAAAATTTAAAAAAATTAATGGAAATCTGCAGAGATTAGCATGCATATGTGTGGTTAAGAGTGTGTGAGCACATAAACAACAGAGTAGGAAGGGTGTCTGGGTCTACCACTTATTCCTTCATTAATGTTGCTACGTATCATGTTAGCATAGAGATAACGCTGAATCTGCCACATGGAGAGAGAATAGGCTTTGAAATGAAGGAGAATGTTGCATTAGTTTTCTCCTGTAGCTTTAACACATTACCACAGACTTAGTGGCTTAAAACAGCACAAACCTATCACCTTATAATTCTATAGCCAGGTATCTCACTAGACTAATCAAGGTGTCAGCAGGGCTATGTTCCTCCTGGAGGGTTTCAAGGATAATTCATTCACTTCCTTCGGTTTTTCAGTGTCTAGAGGCTGCCTACATTCCTTGTCTTGTGGCCTCTTCCACCACCTTCAAAGCCAACAGCATGGCATCTTTTCAATTTTATTTAATTTTATTGTATTTTTTGAGACTCAGTCTCAATCTGTTGCCCAGTCTGGAGTGCAGTGGCACAATCTGCTGAGTGTAACCTCCGCCTTGTGAGTTCAAGTGATCGTCCTGCCTCAGCCTCCTGAGTAGCTGGGATTACAGGTGCCCTCCACTACTCTTGGCTAATTTTTATATTTTTAGTAAAGATGAGGTCTCACCATGTTGGCCAGGCTGGTCTTAAACTCCTGACCTCAAGTGATACACCTACCTCAGCCTCCCAAAGTGCTAGGATTATAGGCATGAGCCACTGTGCTCGGTCAGTGTGGCATCTTTAAATCTCTATTCCTGACTCTGACACTCTAGAAATCCTCGTGATCACATTGGATCCACCCAAATAAACCAGGATCCTCCTCCCATTTCAAGGTAGCTAATGTAATCGCACCTACAAAGTCTCTTTTGCCATTAAGGTGAGATATTTGCAGATGTGGGAGATTAGGATAAGGACAACTTTGGGGGTCGAATATTCTGCCTACCAACTCTGCAACAAAATCAACTCTGCAAGCCAGAAGCCTTCTTTCTGGTGCATATCCCTGACTAGTGAAAGCAATTATGGCTCTGAAGCCATTCAGTAGAGACAAGAGAATGGAATGGCTTTAAATCAAAGATCAGTTCACTTTAGGCTGAATTAGGAGTTAGAATCCAGACTAAACTTTTTCAGGAGAGAAAGTAAAATACCCCAAGTCTTACTCAACCCTGAGATGACTGGGTTGTTGTGTCCACAGAGGGCCCATCTGTCTATGACCTTACCAAAGTGAAAGGTAGCTTCTCAACACAGATCTCCCATGTACACAGGACCTTCAGTATTGACAATAAGGTAAATTATTATGTACAGAATCTTTAGAATTAGGATTGGGCTATATGAAAACCAGTCTTTTCAAATGTCAACATTTATTTTAGACTCTTGGGTAACATATGCAGGTTTGTTACAGGTGTATATTGCATGATGCTAAGGTTTGGAGTATGATTGATCCTATCAGCTAGGTACTGAGCATAGTACCCAATCGTTTTTCAACCCTTGTCCCTGCCCTCCACCTCCTTCTATTAGTCCCCGGCATCTATTACTGCCATCTTTATGTCCATGAGTACCCAATGTTTAGCTTCCACTTATAAGTCAGAACATGGGGTATTTGGTTTTCTGTTCCTGCGTTAACTCACTTAGGATAATGGCCTCCAGCTGCGTCCATGTTGCTGCAAGGGACATGATTTTGTTCTTTTTTATGACTGCATAGTATTCCATGGTGTATATGTACCACATTTTCTTTATCCAGTTCACCATTGATGGGCACCTAGGTGTCTCTGCTATTGTGAATAATACAGTGATTGACATAGAGATGCTTGTATCTTTTTGGTTGAATGATTTATTTTGCTTTGGGTATTTTATGATGGTTTTGATTTGCATTTCCCTAAGGGCCAATGATGTTATGCACTCTTCCCATGTGCTTTTTGGCCATATCTATTCAGATACCTTGCCCCATTTTAAAAATTGTGTTATTTGTCTTGTTATTGAGGCATTAGAGTTCTTCATATATTCTAGATACAATTCCTTACTAGATATGTGATTTACAAATATTCTCTCCCGTTCTGTGGCATGTTGTTTCACTTTAAAGACAGTATCTTTTGAAACACCAAATGTTCTATTTTGACAAAGTCTGACTTATTATTTTTGTTTTTTGCTTACGCTTTCAGTATCCTATCTGAGAAACCATTCCTTAATCCAAGATCATGCAAATTTATGCCTGTGTCTTAAGACTTTCGTAATTTTAGCTATTATATTTTCATAGGAGATCTACTTTTTGTTAATATTTATATACGGTGAGGTAGGGGTCCAGCTTTATTCTTTATGAATAGACAATTATCTTTGGCCTATTGTTGAAAAGGCTATTCTCCACCTGGTGAGGTGGCTCATGCCTGTAATCCTCAGCACTTTGGGAGGCCAAGGCAAGCTGATCACTTGAGGCCAGGAGCTTGAAACCAGCCTGGCCAATGTGGCGAGACCCTGTCTCTAATAAAAATACAAAAATTACCCAGGTATGGTGGCATGTGCCTGTGGTCCCAGCTACTCAGAAGGCTGACGCACGAGAATCGCTTAAACCCAGGAGGCAGAGGTTGCAGTGAGCAAAGATCACACCACTGCACTCCAGCCTGGGCGATAGAGTGAGACTCTGTATCTTTCTCCCATAGTTAGTGCTTAATTATTTAAAATTATCTTTTTTACAGAAGTTGTAGTTCACGGAAATAGTTAGGTATTTTATGCTAACACCAACAAAACAGCCAGGATGTTTGTTATAAATAGGCAATAAATGGTTTGGAAGTGTTGAGTGACTGCTTATATCTTAAACATAGTGAAGCTAAGGCAAGAAACAGATTCAGTCAGGTTAAGGGCTGTGACTAGGCCACATGAACTAAACACAATGGACCACTGCCTTTGCATAAGGATATTTTTACCTGACCATCATAGCAGATTGCTCTTAGTAAAATCAGTGCTTATAGTAAATTTTGTGGAAAGATTAAAACAAATACAAAATCTAAATTCAAATATATAATAAATAATACAAATTCAAGGGATATTCTACTCTAAGAATTAATTGAAATAATGAATATTTATTATGAACCAGGCCTATGTTCCTGCATTTAATCTTCATAATAACCTCATGATCCAGGTAATGAGATTTCTTCTACTTATAGGTGAGAAAAGTAAAGGTTAGACAGGTTAGTTTCTCAATATCACAGAGATAGTATACAGTTAAGATGTGAACCTGGAATATTCTAAACTCAAGAGAATGGATAACCACTACACTTATTTTTCAACTCTAGCTGTCCAAGGGCCCCACCATTGTTCAACCTAAGGGCTGAAACTGTCATTCGATTTAAAAATGAATAGCTATTATCTTAACCCAGTCATCATATCAAATTTTTCTCAGTTGTTATAACGATTGCTCATAACAGATGAGATAGGAAGATTAAAACAAATATACAATCAAGGTTCAGTAATGATTTCTAGAGCTGGATTGCTGGAGTTATCTGATAGCCTATCTAATGCAAACCTTGGGCTTACATATACAGGAACTGAGACTCGGAGGAATTAAAGGAATTGTTGCAGATCGCAGATGGGATTTGGTGAATCCCAGCATACGGTGTAAATATGACCTTTGTTTCAGCAACTGACTCCACTCTTCTTAACTTCAACTGTTACTCATGACTGTTTGATATAATTCTCAGTCTCATGCTTCATGATCTCAATCCTTCCAGGCTTCTCCTGAGCTTTACTTACTTCACAGCACCCACCATAGACATGGATGTGAACACTTGTGGGTCTCCTCCCAGCTTTGGATGACTTCCCCCAGCCTCCCCAGCTCCATAGCCCTTCTCTTCCCCACTCAGACAGGCAGCATTTGCCTTCTACTTTTTCCACATTACTGTTCCAACCCAATCTATGTCCCGAGGCTGTCCTGCTAAATCAGGTCTTTGATGTCTTCTGTTTCACTTACCCCTTTGGCCCCAACACAAAAGAAAAACATGAACCAAGAGGCAGCAGTGAGTTTCCACCATATTTCTTATATTCCAAATGACACATATGGAGTCCTCCCTGTCTTTACCTCTGAACGTGAAAGCTAACTTTTAAGCCTTATTTAATACATACTAAAATTGCCACTTTAATAAAGTTCTTCATCTGCTGGAGATCTCTTTTTCTATTTAGATTTTTTGCAGACCAAAAAAAAAAATTGTCTTAAGGGTCTAGGTATTTGTGCCTATGAATAATACAGATAAATTTAGAACCAAACATAAAGGCTACAAAACATAAATCACAGTGTTTCCTTATCAATTCACAAAGATTCCAGAAAAACCGAAACTCTTTTATTTCTGCCTTTCTTATAAACAAAATCATGGAGTTAAATTATTTTAATCATTAGCTTTTCTGTGCAGAGATTATTTTAATTAATTCTCTTTTGTATCAGATTCAAAACACAGGATATAAAACTAGCTAGCAGTTTACATTTTTGGTTGTTCTTGAGAAGTTTTCCATTTAATTCGAAAATCTTTTGCATAGCAGGTAATACCACGTTAAAAGAAGCAAACATTTTATTAAAGTGAGACTCCTGCACAGGGGGAACAACATAGAAGCTGTGATCTGAGATGACAGTTGGTTTACTCTTACCATTTGATCACAAAATTTCTCTGCCATCTGTGGGAAGCCACACAGGCAAATGTGTCATCACATCTAATAATGAAAAGAAAAAACAGACAGAACGTGCTGGAGAAACAGACTGCTTTAATTACCCCCTCACAATGCTCCTTGAGAATCTGGAGAAAAAGCATTGTGCATGCAAGTTATTTATACAAAGAAGGTAGCCAGCACTGAAGATTTTTTCAAAAAAAATTAGGATGCATGCCCTTGTATTTTCAGCATGACCAGTTGGGGCGGAAACAAATGTATAGCAAAGGTTTTGGAAGAAATCTTGTGAAAAACAGATTGGCTAAGAAAATAAATAGTATGATGATCGTCTATAATTCACTATTTATGTGCTGGAATCTCAAAATTGTATTCTTCAAATTCGAATAGAACCTGTACTACAGCTCTGTGGTGGGAATGTTGGAAGACGCTGGAGGTACAAAACCAGTTCCAAGACACAAAGTCTTGACCTGCCCGACGTCTAAAGGTGAAACAGTCATTGGCCCCTAAGATCTTTCATTTTCCTTTTCAAGCCCAAACCTCATGACCCATGATGTAAGTGTTCTTAACCTCTATACCATAGGTGTTCTCAGAAAGATATGAGAGCACCGCAGTCTTTTCCTTTATTCGAGAATAACATGAGTTATATCCTGGGTAGCTAAAAGAGATGCGAATGGCACAGTGACTCATGACCTAACCCTCAACAGTGTAATTGCTATGGACTCAAGACAATTACAATCATTTTCCTGTCTTCACTCTGAGATCAGTACAAGTTATATAATTTCCCTATCCAAAAAAGAACCATTTCTTATCACTTTCCATTCCATTTCTGTTCAATTTCCATTTTATTTCTGTTCTCATCTACCCCAGCTGTCTTAATACCTCCACTAACCACCACCTCCTACCTCCTACCAATCCAGTAGCTTCTCCTGTCTGCAACAGGCCAATCTTCCCACAACCATCTCGCTAAGTGACATTGGGACTGTAGTGTTGAAGTGAATGGGAAAGAGGCAAGAGGAGCCTGAGGAAGCGACAGATGAATGGTCTGTAGACAAACAGATAGTTACATGCAAGATATGAGACTTACAGTCAATGTATTATGGAATGGTTGCATCTGTGTGTGTCCTGAGACTTCATTTTCACACTGACTTGTGTTGGTCTCCCTCTGAAACTTTATTTAAACTTTATTTTTTCAATCAAACTATTTTTGAGCACCAGCTATATGCTACGTTCTAGCACACAGGAGAGAGAAAAAAATTTTTTAAAGATCATTGACCACAGAAACTCACAGTCTAGTTACACCGAATCAAAATTACAATTCAGCCCTTTTCCCAGCATTTTTTTCCATTTGATGTATTATGAAAGTAATATATAACATTGCAAAACCCTGTAAAAATGTTAACACGTAAAAAAATGTTTAAAATGGCATACGATATATAAATGTATCTAAGTAGAAAATGTTTTCCTCTAGACCAATACATTAAAAAAATTTATTGTAAGATTGTAATTTTTTTCAAAATTATTTATTGAATACCTGCTAAGAGTCAGGCACTGTCATAGACACTGTGAATATAATAGCGCATATGGTAGACCAGGATCCACGCCCTCATGGATCTTACATTCTAGTGATAATAAATATAGTTTTTTTTGGAAATATCTATAGTATGTAAGAGAGTGAAAAGTTATATTAAGGAGAAACTACACCATGGAAGGAAGATGGGGCAAAGGGGTGTTAGGTAATGCGTTCCAGTTTAAAACTGAATGTGGCTGGGTGCAGTGGCTCACGCCTGTAGTCCCAGCGCTTTGGGAGGCCAAGGTGGGCAGATCACCTAAGATCAGGAGTTTGAGACCAGCCTGGGCAACATGGTGAAACCCCATCTCTACTAAAAATACAAGAAGAATTAGCCAGGCGTGGTGGTGCATGCCTGTAGTCCCAGCTACGGGGGAGGCTGAGGCAGGAGAATCGCTTGAACCCAGGAGGCAGAGGTTGCAGTGAACTGAGATCGTGCCACCATACTCCAGCCTGGGCAAGAAAGCAAGACCCTGTCTCAATCAATCAATCAATAAAACTGAGTGGCCAGGAAGGACCTCCTTGAAAATGTGACTTTTATATACAGATCTGAAGTAAATGATTCTGTGAATCATATGGACATCTGGGGAAAGAGTGTTCGTAATATTCAAGCCAAGTACAGATAAATTTTGACTTGTTTTCCATTTAACACATGTCACGATTGTTTCATTTTATTTTACATTTTATAAGAAAAAGCATAATCTGTCAACACATGAATTTAATTATGACATGTTTGGTTTGGGGATTAAATATATATTAAAATGTAAATTAAAATTTAAATACAAATTAAGCACTATTTTAAAAAGCAAAAATTGTTTGCAGCATCTGATATTTGGTATTTATGCATTCTGTACTTTTAAAAAAAACAGGTTTCAGATTCTTATTTGCAAGTGCATTTCTGTAAGCAACAGCTTGTGAGGGGAAAGTCTTAATCCCCAAAAAATAAAAATTCAAATTGGAAATAATCATCAATATGGCTTCTTTTTATATTGGGTTTTGAAGCATTGGTTTTATCTTGAAGGTCAACATAAGACATTTGATCATGTGACTAATGGCTCTCGTGAAGTTCATATTGAGGTGAATTTAGAGACTTAGCACCATTTCTCTGTCCCTATTAATTTATTGGATTACAAAACCAGGTTTCCTTGTATTTCACAGAATTCATCAAGCTTATTATAGATTTAAATTAATCAATATGTGACGTATAATTCAAAAGCACACACATGAGCCTAAGCTGTATAATGGTCATTTACCACCACAAAGTGGGTAGCAGGGCTCAGCTGGATTAAAAAACCACTGGCATTACTGACTCCAGGTCATGGTTTCCAGATCTTCAATAACTGCCTCTCATGATCATCAATCTGCATTTGGAAACTCTCCAGTGAGTCTATTTTAAAGAGAAGAAAGGGTTGAATTTTTTTACTATGTGACATATTAAATAATTATCTTACCACTGTCTAGACACCACTACCGAATTTAACACTGAACCACCTTTGGGAAACTCAAGTTGGGAAATGCTGCAACTCAGCAACTTGATGGCAAAGCAAGAGCTATTGTGGAAGTTACTGCTGGACTCAGTGGAGTCAGAGAGGAGGGACCCATACCCAGTGAAGACTTCCAAGAGCTTGTCTAAAAGGTAAGTAAGAAATAGGCCAGTTAAAGAAGAGGAAGGAGCATCTACACAAAAAGCACAGAGCCATAAAGGGGCTCAACGGGTTTAAGGAACAGTCTGTGGTTCAGTGTGGTGAGTCTAGATGTGAATCAGGGAAAGATAAGGGAAGATGATGGCAGATTCCCAAGAACCTCGTATGCCAAGCAAAAAGTTTGGATTTTATCCAGAAGTGGTGGGGAGCCACCAAAAGGTTTCATTACGGCTATAAAGTACTTCAACTGATGTGTTAGAAAAATCACTGGGCCTAGGAGGGTAAGGACTAGATACCAATAATATCTTGTTTTTATTCTAACACCTATGCAATATGATTTACAAGACTTAGGGTGATCTAGAGAGCCTTTGCTAAAATAAGGCTTTCCTCCTTTTTTTCTATCGTCCTGCATATTCCAGTTAGAAGAAAGCATTCTCTTTATGCATTCTTGCTTAAAAATCACTAAAATCACCAAAACAGTACAATAAGTATTATCAGTTTTTAAGATCTTTATGAATTATATCATTTTTCTCCTAAAGGGAAGTCAGTGATGTAGATGGGAAAAGGGACAGTTTGCAGAGGCATGGTAATGAGTAGCCCATCCTGAAAGAATGGTCAATTTTGTGTCATAAGGAGAAGACAGCAGGCCGAGAATTCCTGAAAAATATCAGAAACTGTGAAGAGTCCAAAATTTTACCCTACATTCAAGCTAACAACTTAACCTGCTATAATTTCAAGGATGCAAGCAGAAGACCCAAGACTCCTGGGCCAGAGACAAAGGGCATTTTACCCACTGCAATAGCAGTAGCCACAGTATTATCACTTTCTTGTTTCTTTCCTTGACTCCCAGTTCCTACAGGACAACACCAGGGCCAGGTAATACCTGCTGATGCAGTTGGTTGAGTTGCAGGAGAGGAACCCCGAGTTTAGGAAACCCCCATCTTTTATAATAGGCAGCAAACCAAGTGTCCACTGTTTGCTCTAGAGGGAGACATTATCTCTGAACCCAAGGCACTTTACTACAAAGAGATGTCTGAAAAGATGGTCCAGAACAAAACACTCTTCCTAAAGACATGCAGAAAGGCTGGAGATCCATAAATTATATCACAACAGGAACTAACTGTGTGTCCTTAATCAAGTTATTTGTCTTTATTGAGCTTGTTTCCTTACTGATAAATTAAGGAGATCATTAACCAACTCAAAGGATAGTCTGAAATAAAATATTATTTCAAACTCAAAACCAGCAAAATGGTGAGCTTTTTATTTTTGTATTATGTTTGAGCGTTTTCTGATAACACTGCTAAAAATGTAAGTTTCTTCTCACCAAATATTGCACTAATAAGCCACAACCAATAAAAACATAGGTGATTCCAACCCAGAAAACTTAAATGTTAACCTCTGAAATTAATAAGATATAGAAAGTTAATTAATTGTGTCTGTAACCTAGCAATTGTACTCAGGGATTCCTTTTCTGTCTTTTTAAATCCTTGTTCCTAAAATATTCTTTGAGCTTGCTCATTTGTTTTCTCAGTGGTGGCCTCATTAGGGAATTATTTAAAAATTTTACAGATGCTAACATATAAATTTGTATGAAAAGTTTGATTGTAAGTTTCTTATGAGCATTAAATAATATATAAACTATCTGGAGGTATCTAGAGAATAGTGAGCATTCAATAAATATTAGTTCTTTCCTATAATGTTAACATCCTACAACTCAGGTGCCATAAATCATACCAAGATTAACGTTTTGTAATTAAAATCATAAAGCCCTATTTTTCTAAAAGTTTTAAAATAATGACTATTTTCACCAGTTTCCATATATTTTCAGAATCAAGGTAATTGATTGCAATGACTCGTGAAAAATAATACTTTAAGGCCACCATTAGCTAAGACACATTTATAACTAGAGCATTATTTTTAATTATCTCTATCTTCACATTTCCTTTTCAGGAGGCTGGTATCTCTCTTTCCCACGTAAGTCCATCTCTTCAGTTTCAGGGATGGAGAGAGGAAGATGGAACCTTGGAAGCGGAAGGACACAATTTATAGGATAATCCCACTCAGGGCAAAAGAGGAAGGTAAACATGTCTGCTCCCCCGACCCCGGTTGTTTGTGGGGGAAAGAGGAGTATACTAGTTTGTTTTCACACTGCTGATAAAGACATAACCGAGACTAGATAATTTATAAAGAAAAAGAGGTTGAATGGACTCACAGTTCCACATGGCTGGGGAGGTCTCACAATCATGGCAGCAGGCAAGAGAGAATGAGAGTCAAGTGAAAGGGGAAACCCCTTATAAAAACATCAGATTCCGCGAGACTTATTCACTACCACGAGAATAGTATGGGGGAAACTGCTCCCATGATTCAATTATCACTCACCACGTCCCTCCCACAACATGCGCAACATGCGGAGATTATGGGAGCTACAATTCAAGATGAGATTTAGGTGGGGACACAGGCAAACCATATCAAGGAGTTACAGAGTTAAGAGTGGGAGGCAGTTGGATGCCTGTGTTGGTATCTGCAGTGCAGGGCTTGAAGCCTAGGCACCAAGAGGGGGCCAGTTAGATTGGTTGAAAGGGACATGGAGACCAGAGGGGCTTCTTTCCAGTTCCTTCTTTGTGGGGAACACTGGGATCAGAGAGGGTTCTAAGCTCATTTCAGAAGCCCCAACATACTTAAATGAACATGGCTAGAAAAACTGAAGATTGAATTTACTAATCATTCCTTGATTCTCATTTGTCTCAGGATTAAGGTAAAAGCTAAAGAACCTATTCTTGAGCCTAGTATGGTCCGCGTAGGGTGGCCTCACAGCAAAGCCTTTGGGGTGGTGGACATGAGCCAGGGGTAGATGACAGATGTGGCAGTGACTCAGAGGAGTCTTCAAAACCCATGAAGGCTAAGGGGAAGCCAAGTCATTAGGGCGGATCCTCCAGGGTCCAGAGACACTAAAAAAGCATAGACTACAAATGAGTTTATCCACCATAGATGTCAACAACAGCTATCAATAGGCTCCCTAGGATCAGAAATGGCTGAGGCAAGCTTCAGTTGAGCTCCGTTCGCATCGGTCACCACACGCTCCCCTCCCAACTCCAGAAAGCCTGTGGCCCCTCCCATGCTTTGGCTGCCATCTTGGAAAGGAGGGCGACAAGGTAGAACAATCTGAAACACAGAGCAGTTGTCCAAAGAATCGAGTTAAGGCCCCCAAAACAGATAAAATTATCTTGTCTTGATTTGATTCAGATTAAACTAAGACTTCTTTTCCTCTTTACTCAAGATGTAGACACTCGATGAGAAACTGGTCTGGAGAAATCTAGGAGCTATATTGTCTTTGGACATCCGTATTAGAGGATGAGTAAATTTGTAATCCCATTAAGTATTTTTTGAGCTTTCCAACAGTTTTAATTATTATTGGGAAATAAATCAGAGAAGTCTCTAAAGCAACAAAGAATTATTGAGGTTTCGTTTGTTTGGGGATTTTAAGGTCTAGTACTGTGGTATTTTTTGATAAAGCATCAGCTGTAATAGCTTCGTAGTACAGTTATCAAATTAAATAAAAAGGGATGTAAGTAGTCATAAAAATTGCTCATTAAAGCTGATCGCCTTTTTTTAAATGCCACCAAAGCTTTGGAGGGTAGAGAATAACCCAGTTGAAAATCTGCAAGCAATGCTGTCCACATCCCGAATAGACTGGTCAAAAAGCCTTCATCCCGTCAGTCACTGACATCAACCTCATCCAAATCAGACTCCTAAAAACCCGGCCTAACTTATGTGTCATGCAAAGGATGGCTCTTGGAAAAATGCAAAGGTATGTCATAATTTAGAACCCGGTCATTTGAAAACTTGATTATAAGGTAAAATATGCAGAAGCTTTAGGAAAGGTATAAAAATGTCATGCAAATAGGGTACTGGATTGGGGAAGAGCTGAGATCAAATAAAATTTTCTCATAAAGTGTGCTGCTATATTTTCATGAACTGAGAGGCATGGAGATTGTGACAGTGAAGGCACAGGGCCTAAAGCCACACAGCTGGTCTAGAATCCAGCTTTCCCTCTTCCTGACCTTCAGAAAGTCACTCAACCTCTTAGTGAATGTCCGGATTTTCTCATTTGTAAATAGGAACAATATTAGTACCGACTTCACTGGTTGCTGTAAGAATCAAGTGTTAAGATGTATCAAGTGCTCAGAAGACTGCCTAGCATGTACTTATGTAAGTTTCAGCTGTCATTATCGTTCTTTTATTAATAATATTTTTAGGCTGGGCGCAGTAGCTCACACCTATAATTCCAGCACTTTGGGAGGCCGAGGCGGGTGGACTGCTTGAGCTCAGGAGTTCGAGATCAGCCTGGGCAACATGGCAAAATTCTGTCTCTACGAAAAATACAAAAAATTAGCTGGGTGTTATGGCACCTGTCTGTGGTCCCAGCTACTTGGGAGGATGAGTAGGGAGGACTGCTTGAGCCCAAGAGACAGAGGTTGCAGTGAGATGAGATCACACCACTGCACTCCAGCCTAGGTGACAGAGTGAGACCCCAGCTCAAAAAATAAAATAAAATAAAGAAGAAAAAGAAGGTGTAGTTGCAACAGTGAAATACTGTGTCTGAAACATGGGTCACAATTTTTTAAAAATATATAAATAAAAAATAGTATTTTACAATGACACCACAACTAATATGTGTGAGTCACAGGTGCCTGCCCTCACAGTGTTCTCAATCTAATAACTGGCATGAATTAGACGGTACATCCTTGGATGTTTTCCAGCTACCAGATCGATAGGTCGTAACATGAATATGAATTGTGTTTTAAATCTAAATTGCAACACGTGTTGAGAAAATTGAAAAAACTAAGTTGCCTTCATACTGTCTTCTGAGAAGACCCAAGTTTTGAGCAGTGATTTCTCTAAGGGAAGAGGTGAAAGGAATTAGAGAAAGAGGAGAGAAAGAAAAGATGGGAACACTTAGTATGTCTTTTCAAAGATCAATCTCTTTTCAAAGATTGGCAATAGGCAAGGAAGATGTTGGGCAGACAAGCTTGCAAATGGCAAGCTCCGTAGCTGTCTAAAGTGCTTGGAAAATTGAGAATCTCAAGCAGGTTAAGAATTATCCTTTTTTAGAACACGTGGACAAAGTGGGAAAAAAATACTTTTCCTTTTGCTCTTGTTATCAACACAATTAGCAAACCATTTAGAACTTTAGCAAACCATTTAGAGCTTAAGAGAAACAAGAAAAAGTTCAAACTGGCCCATCTTTATATTACAACAAACCCTTGAGGTCACATTTATTTATACTTGACCCAACAGCTATGGTTCCTGAAATACATCTTCTGAGAGCTATAATGTGACATTCTTCCAGAATGATCAAGTAACAATGGTCTTCTCCTGATTCACTTAAGGAAAAGATGTAACAAATCTGTGCAAAGAATTCTCTCATTTAAGTTCTTCTTCCATACATTTTCTTTACTGTTTGTTGCTTATGACTGTTCACCTGATAACAAATGGCAATGCAATTAAATCATTCAATAAGTGAGTGAAAGTTAATGAAAAACCTGAAAACTGACCGGGCTCAGCTTGTTTATTTTCGTGGACATGTGGGCTATGATTTTACAGAGCACATATGTTATATTGTTCTATTTCTGTGTCCCACTTGTCCACTTGGCATAACCGCACATGCTGGTATTTCATAGGGTTGCACATCCCATAACGTTCAGGAGCTCAGACATATGAACAAGTCTGAAGCTACGACAGTATATGCTCTTGATGCTTTAATACAATCTGAGAGCCTATGCTTCCATGCCCCAGGGCTCTCCTGCCAACTTTGCAGCCTATTTGAGAAGCTGCAGGATGATAAGCAACCATTAGCATCAGCTGTGCTATTTGTGATCCAAAGAGACTCATCCACCGGGAACAGGACCGAGAACATTGTATCCCAGAACATTGCATCCTTGGTCTTGAAATGAACAGCAGCTTGATTTGATTGCAAAGCACAGTGGAAGAATTTGGAAAAGCATATTGTAGCTTGAATTCCATGGGGTCTGTCCACCTTCCTAAAACCCTTTTAATTATTAGGGAGGCATTACCAAAGTTGGAATGATCTGCAGTATATGGCACGTCAAACAAGAAAGCTTAGCTTCCACATCTACGTGGTAACCTTGGGGAAATTATTAAACTATGCTCAGTGAAATGCAAGGGGAAGCTGATAATGATGCCTGTCCCACACATACTGTACAGGGATTTGGAGGAGGAGAAGGAAATAATTTCTGTACTAAAAACCTCCAGCCTCAACAGCTTGGGACAACAAAACAAGATTATACTTGCTAATTTCCAGAAATTTGCCTGCCTCAAAGCGGCCCCCAGTTTCTAGGGCATTTCCCAGGAACCTTCCTCTAAAACTGCATGCTATTGATAACACGAAAGCAGAACCAAGACCAAGTTCAGGCTTTGCCAAGGCTTTATGATATTCAGAATAACTTAAGAGTGAGAACCAGCTATTCAAAGAGCCTGTAAACCTAAACTGACTTTGGGTGTTGTCTCTCACTTTTTGATTCCAACCGCTCCTGATTTTCTGTCTTCTTCTTAACTAAGACTTACTGAGTACTGTTAAGTTTTCAATGGATAAGCTATGTCTCAACTTTTCAATACCTTGTTGCGGTGGCTCCGCCTGCAGTCCCAGCACTTTGGGAGGCTGAGGCAGGAGGATTGTTTAAAGCCAGGAGTTTAAGACCAGCCTAGGCAATATAGTGAGACCCTGCCTGCACAAAAAAATTTTTTAAAATTAACCAGGCTTAATGGTGTGCTCCTGTAGCCCAGCTACTTAGGAGGCTAAGGTGGGAGGATCACTTGAGCCTGAGAGGTCGAGGCTACAGTGAGAAATGATGGTGCCACTGCACTCCAGCCAGAATGACAGAGTGACACTCAGCCAAAAAAAAAAAAAAAAAGTATGCACCAGGAAGACAAAATATAATGCCTTATTCACTAACGCATGTTGAAGTATATGTACATATATACGCAGAATTGTAGGCCTGTACCTATTTCTAAGCCATATCCTATACATGATGTGGTTTCAACATTCCAGAAACCTAGAAGTCCACAATCCTGCTCAGCCTTGTCTTCAGTTTCTGATCTTGAACAGTCTTTCAAAGACCACAGCCATGAGAAGGTCAACTAGAGCATCTAAAGAAGCAAAAGTTATGAGTCTCAAGTCTATGGCTAATTTACTTCAAAGCCTGATCTTCAGAGAAAGATACGAGAATAAGGAAAGATTTCTAATGTGTTATTCTATTGTGTTTTATCATTTTGCACCTTTTTTTCTTGTTTCTCATCTGTCTTACTCACTTTGGTCTATAAGCTGTGTGAGAACAGAAAATATAACTATCTTAGGGCAGGCGTGGCAGATCACACCTGTAATGCCAGCACTTTGGGAGGCCAAGGCGGGCAGATCACTTGAGGTCAGGAGTTCAAGACCAGCCTGGCCAACATGGCAAAACCTCATCTCAATTAAAACTACAAAAATTACCCAGGCATCATGGCACACACTTGTAATCCCAGCTACTCAGGGGCTGAGGCAGGAGAATTGCTTGAACCCGGGAGACAGAGGTTGCAGTGAGTTGAGATCATGCCACTGCACTCCAGCCTACACGACAAAGTGAGACTCTGTCTCAATTAAAAAAAAAAAAAAAAAAACAAAAGAGAAAATATAACTATTTTGCTCATTAACGTGTACCCAGAAACTAGGTCTAGCCCATAGTGGGCAGTCAGACAATCTTACTAAAATGACTGACTGGTCTAGGGGAGAAGGGAATAGAAAGAAAAATTAGTCCACTGATACAGTTTGGCTGTGTCCCCAGCCAAATCTCACCTTGAATTGTAGTTCCCATAATCCCCACATGTTGTGGAAGGGACCTGCTAGGAGATAATTTAATCATGGGGTGATTATCCTAATGGTGTTCTCCTGATAGTGAGTTCTCACGGGATCTGATGGTTTTATAAGGGGCTTTTCCCCCCTTTTGCTCAGCACTTCTCCTGCTGCCACCATGTCCAGAAGGGCATGTTTGCTTCCCTTTCCGCTATGATTGTAAGTTTACTGAGGCCTCCTAAGCTATGCTGAACTGTGCATCAATTAAACCTCTTTCCTTCATAAATTACCAAGTCTCAAATATGTCTTTATTAGCAGCGTGAGAAAAGACTAACGCATCCACCCATGGAATAAGAGGGAGATGAGTAAACTAGCTAGGAGGTTAGCGAGCACAAATGCGGGAACCATTCTGCGGCATGGCCACTTGAGTAGCAAGATAATGCTGGGAGGGTGGAAGAAGGAGAACTTGGGCCTGGGAAGCCATTGATGGCTGAGCACAGTGGCTCACATCTGTAATCCCAGCACTATGGGAGGCTGAGGCAGGAGTATGGATTGAGGCCAGGAGTTTGAGACCAGCCTGGGCAACATATAGTGAGACCCACGACTCTACAAAAAAATTTAAAAATTAGTCAGGCATGGTGGCATGCACCTGTAGTCACAGCTACTCAGGGGACTGAGGCAGGAGGACCCCTTAAGCCCAGGAGTTTGAGACCGTAGTGAACTAGAGTCACGCCACTACCCTCAAGCCTGGGGTGAGGCTCTGTCTCAAAAATGCTTGTTTTTTGTTTTTTTTAATTTTTAAAAAGAGAGAAAATTAGGGCATTTTCTAGGTAAATAGTAAGGAGATAAGCTTAGTGACTTTTCTGCCCTCACAAAGCCAGTTAGCAGGCAATGTAGAGAAGAAAGTGGACCATCTAAGTCCTGGTTAACTACCTTTGAAGCAGGGGCTGCTAAGGGAGAGATGTGAAGGTCAAGGCAGCTCTGAGCTCCTGATAGCCGCCCTTCCAGCCTTCTCCTGCCTACCATAGAGAGATGCTATGGGCTCTTGGTCCAGAGACTCAAATTCAAGGAAAAGGAGAGGCAACATTTGCAGTGTTGATCCTTGAGTTGAACAAAGGTGAGAGATAAGGGAAGAGGGTCACAGGGGCTGGGTGAGAAGTAATGTGGAGAGGGTGTGATGCTGGCAAGTTGGAAGGGACAGTGGTTGGGGAAGGTTCTGGGCTTCAGGAAAGAGCAACTGTGCCGCGTTGTCACTGTAGCAGCTGGAGAGTGTGGGAGGACTTTAGGGAGACCACAGAGGGGGAGTTACAGGGACCACAGCAGCACTGGGAGGCTGTTGCCTGCTATGCAGCAAGGCCATGAGGCCCTGGGCCCTCCAGCCAGTCCCTGATCATGAGTTTGTGGCCTTGTTAGGCCCTGGCCGCGATGCCTCATGATCTTGCTGATGTTTCTGCCTTCTCTCCAGCCAGCAGCCAGCCCCTCTCAGGGGCTTCTCACTCCACCCCATCAGAAGCATACCTCAAGCAACCATTTGCATGATCTCCTTTTTAATTCCCAAAGTTCAAAATCTCCACCTCTGTATCTTGTGCCACTCTAGCAGTTGCTGCTTACCCTAAAGCCAGCAAATTGCAATGACAAGAACAGAATTCCTCTTATGCTTAAAAAAAAACTTAAATAAAGTCTATACAATATAAGGGTGAGAGAAGGTGGCATTTCCACAGACTTAGATAATAGGTGCCCTATGACAGAATGATCCTCTAATCTGTCCTGGAAGCTACAAATTCTACTTGCAAAGTGATTTGTAACCACCTTTGCCCACCTGAAGGTGACAGTCCAGAAATGCAGCTGAATTTTGTGGTAATCCTGAGGTCACAAATAAGCTGTTTTTGTGCATGCGACTGTATCCTTTGGTGTTCGCTCTATTTGTAAACTGTGTCAGTATGATCGCTTGTAGCATCTTGGAATTATCTGGAAATATTTTTCAGAGCAACCTCAGAATGCTTTTCACAAATGTCATTCCCTTATTCTTTGAGGACTTTCATTGAGAAGTCTCTTAGGGGCTGGCATAAAGTAAAATCCATTCTTTTCTTCAAAGTACTTCCTAGTTCCAGGAGATTCTCTTTGCACGTATACAGACTCTCCTTCCCTTCCAGGTAGAAGCTGTCTGCGTGGCTTCCTCTCTGCACCCACTATTCTGAGCTCATTTCCTCCTGGGACTGTCCCTTCCTGGGACTGTCCTTTCCTGGCTCCTTGGATCTGTCACCCCCTGGCCACACTTCTATTCTTTCCCTTTGCTTGAACAGTATCAGATGGGGAATTTTTTTTCTTTTATGTTGTTGTTTGTTTGTTGATCCAAGGTCTCACTCTGTCACCCAGGCTGGAGTGCAGTGGCACTATCATGGTTCACTACAGCCTCTACCTCCCGGGCTCAAGTGGCCCTCCCACCTCAACCTCCCAAGCACCTCAGATCACAGGCACGCACTGCCATGCCTGGCTAATTTTTGTAATTTTTTTTTTTTTTTTTTTTTTGTAGAGACAGGGTTTCACTATGCTGCCCAGGCTGGTCTCAAACCCCTCGGCTCAAGTGATTTACCCACCTCAGCCTACCCAAGTGCTAGGATTACAGGTGTGAGCCACCGCACCTGGCCCAGATGGGGAAGACTTCATCAAATATTCTCTCCTCCGTTTTTTCTCCTTGACTTCCTGAAAACTAAAACGTGAAAAATATAAGTCCAAAGTGAAATTCCGGACTAATTTTTCAGAGCTCCTAGTCACTAGGAGACAGCTGCTTCAACATTTGAAATGTATTACCTTATTTCAGAAAAGCAAACATTATAACTTTAAGCAGGAACACCACTGAGTTGCTTGGCATCATTTTTAAAACCTGATTTAAAACTACTTGATGAGCCAAATGTTGTGTTACGTGGACTTAGGTTCTGTCTTTTTTATGCTCAATCCTCAATATTCAGTGAGAATCCATGAAAAGAAGATAAATGAGGACATGTCTTTGAGAAAATACAACATTTAAAGACAGAAAAATGTAAAATATAAAGACTGAGAGGGACCATATAGAGGGTCAGGAGGAAAGACAGAGGATGTGGTTTCCAGATGCATGGCATCCCTTACTCAACATCACATACAAATACTAACTCAAAGATCTAAATGACAGAGCTAACTGTATTAGTCCATTTTCATACTGCTGATAAAGACGTAAACAAGACTGGGTAATTTATAAAGAAAAAGAGGTTTAATGGACTCACAGTTCCACATGGCTAGGGAAGCCTCATAATCATAGCGGAAGGCAAAAGGCATGTCTTACATGGCAGCAGGCAAGAGAGAAAATGAGAGCCAAGTGAAAGGGGTTTACCCTTATATAATCATCAGCTCTCATGAGACTTACTCACTACCAAGAGAACGGTATGGGGGAATCCACCCCCATAATTCAGTTATCTCCCACCAGGTCCCTCCCACAACACATGGGAATTATGGGAGCTACAATTCAAGATGAGATTTGGGTGGGGACACAGCCAAACCATATCACTAACACTATAAATCTCCTAGAAGAAAATATAAGAGTAAATCTTTATGAGATTAAGCAATGGTTTCTAGATATGGCACCAAAAGCACATGCAATGAAAGAAACATAGATAAGTTGGATGTCATCAGAATTAACACTTTTGTAGTTCAAAAGATACCACCAAGAATGTGAAAGGCAACCCAGAGGATGGGAAAAATCTCTTGGACATCTTATTTTTGATAAGGGACAGGTATATGGATTATACAAAGAATTCCTACAACAATAAAAACACAACCCAATTTAAGAATGAATAAACAATCTGAGTAGACATTTCTTCAGAGAAGTTTTACAAATGGCCAATAAACACATAAAAGATGCCCAACATCATTAGTCGTTAGGGAAATGCAAATCAAAACCTAAATGAGATATGACTCCACATCTACTAAGATGGCTCAAATCAAAAAGCCAGATAATAATGAGTGTAGGCAAGGCTGTGGAGAAATCGGAACCCACAAACACTGCTCGTGAAAGTGTAAAATAGTGCAGTCACTTTGGAAAACATTGTATAGTTCTTCAAATGGTTAAACAGAGTTACCATATGAACTAAATTTCACTCCTAGGTACGTACCCAAGAAAAATAAAAACACATGTGCATACAAAAACTTGTGAACAAATATTCATGGCAGAATTATTCATACTAGCAAATAAGTAGAAACAACACAAATATTCACCAATGAATTAATGGACAAATAAAATGTGGTATAACAATACAATGGAATACTGTTTGACAATAAGAAGGAATTAAGTACTAACACATGCAACACCATGGATAAACCTTGAAAACATTATGCTAAGTGAAAGAAGCCAGTCAAAAGGATCACATATTAGCTCATTTGTGTGAAATATTCACAATAGGTAAATCCAGAGACACAGAGAGTAGGCTGATGGCTGCTTGGGGCTGACAGTCTCAACAGTGATGAGGAGACTGCTAATGGGTATGGATGGTGAAAAATGTACTAAAATTGATTGCAGTCATATTTGCAAAATTCTGGATAGGCTAAAGACCATTGTATTTTATACTTTAAACGGGTCGATTTTATGATAGGTAAATTATATTTTAATAAAACTGTTATAGAAGAAAGAATAGTGGAATCATCAAGTAAGTTAAAGTTTGCTTCAAAGACTACGAAGTTAAACATTAAAAACTGCCCAATGAATTTCATGCACAGATCTCAGTGATGACCTCACTGAGAGCTATTTTGATTGATAAACTGGCGAGGATGTAGAAGCCAGTTTGGAGCAGAATAAGTAGTTAGTGGGAGGTTTCAAAAAAAAAAAAGGGTGGAGAAAGCAACAAATCAGGAAACATTTTCATTCAAGAAATTTGGCTGTGAAAAAGAAAAAGAATATTAGCTGGATGAGATAAGAGGTCAATGAGAACAAAAGAAGAGGCCTAGAGCACGTTTAATAAATGCGGCTGGGCATGGTGGCTCACACCTGGAATTCCAGCACCTGGGGAGGCCAAGACAAGTAGACTGCTTGAGCCCAGGAGTTCAAGACCAACCTAAGCAATATGGTGAGTAAAACAATAAAATATATATATAAATAATGAATGCTGCAGACTGAGGGACCAAGTTGATCAGAGAAACGTAACAGAATTATTAAGCAATGTGAGAGACATGTTTCAAGAAGCATGAATTTTAATGATATTTAATTTGCCCTTTGTTGCAACCTTCTCCAGCATGGCTCAGCTGCCCATATACAGGTGAGAGTACAGACGGCATAAGAGTCCTGCAAGATAAATGGCATAAGTCAGTCATGGAATTTATTTACAAGATTGTTATGAGAAGAGGTGAAGTAAGAAAAACTGCTAGACTGTGAGAGAATAAAGTTCTCAGTGGATTCTGAGATAAATGTTCTCTCACTCCATAGCATTTATGATTTATTTACTTTTAATTCTTTTTTTTTTTTAAAGAAGATGTGGTCTCGCCATTTTGCCCAGGCTGGTCTCAAACTCTTGAGCTCTGGCAATCTGCTTGCCTTAGCTTCCCAAAGTGCTGGGATTCCAGGTGTGAGCCTGACTGGGCGACAATGAAGTTCTCAGTGGATTCACATGGATGAGATTAAAGAACAGTCATTGCAGGAGTAGTTGAACAAGTAGGCTGGAAGACGAGGAGCCTGAGATGCGAAGTAGAATGCTTGAAATTAATGACTGTAGAGGTGGAGCAGTTTCAGATGATAGAGAGCACATATCACTGAGTTGGGGTGGGTGCGCAGAAGAGGAATCCATTGGAAATTTAAATTATTAGCAGTAGGAAGTTGGAATGTTGGAAGGGCCATTCACATGTTGGATTCACTCAGGATAGCTATGGTGTTTGGATGGAAAAGAATGACTGCAAATCAATGGGCAGAGTCTCAGATGACTGAGAGAGAGTAGGGATTGGTGCATGACAGTGACCGAGGAAGAGAGGGTGGTGGAGTAAACCATCTTGAGTTCCAAAGTGGCAGGACTTTTTTTTATTTCCTTTCTTACTAAACAGAGTGGTCAGGAGAAGAAACCAACAAGAAATGTAACCTACCTCCAGAACTCAGGAACTCAGGTACCCTTAAGGATATCAGAAACAATGAAATATGGATTGGCAGAAGCATCTTCACCGCCATCTTCAGATGTAATTAATGCAGCTGTTGAATTTGGTTGACTATCCACCTATAATTACCACATTGCCCATTACAGATTTTTGCTGCCTTTTCTTGCCTCCTTTTCATTTTTACATCCACTTATTCCGTACAGAAATGACAGATAATCAGCATTTTTGTTTTCTTGTTATGTTGTCCTGATAGTACAGCTACAAATGTATTTGATGTGCTGAATAATGGTCTACTAGGCCTAAAAATGAAAGTCTAGACCCTTAGTCAAAAATAACTTGCATCTATGTGATACTTTCCAAGAAAAGAGGAATTATAAGAAAAAGAATATTAGTTTAATGTTCTGTAAATTTTTTTCTTAACCTATTCTGTCCAGTATTTACTACTTGGCTGCATTCCTAAAACATAAATTTCACAGGGGCAGGAGTCTTTGTCCATTTTGCTCATTAATGTGTTAGGAATACTAAAAAGAGTGTCTAGCGGGGTAGTCACATAATAAATACCTGTTGCATGAACAAATGGGCTCTTATCAGCAGCATTTTGTTGAGTTCCTAACATTAGTGGTCCACTGGCACTGTCCTGAGTGAAATTAAAGACAGAATTTTCACAAATAGAAGCATGTTAGAAGAATCACCTAACAATAAGACAATCTACACTCTATGAAAGCAGAACACAACCCACCAGAGGGAATGAGAAAAAGGAAGGGGTGGAACCCAGCCCAGGAATCTTTTGCCAAGGGGAGAAAAAAAAAAAAAATAAAGGCCAGAGAAGAAAATGCAGCGGGTGTGCACAGGTTTGACACCTGGTCGACCACAGTATCTCCCAAAGTGCCACATTCCAATAGGCTTTTGGAGAACCATGGTCAAATACATCTGTGAAATGATCACCTAACCAAAGTTTAAAACATCCCTTTTTACTACACCGCTTTTTGACCCTTTGCCAAAGGGTTTTGTAACTTTCCAACAGGGGTCTTTGATGACAGAATTATATGTATATATGTATGTGTGTGTAGAATTTTCTTTTTTTTTTTTTCCAGATGGAGTCTCGCTCCATCACCCAGATTGGAGTGCACTGGCACAATCTCGGCTCACTGCAACCTCCGCCTCCCAGGTTCAAGCGATTCTTTTGCCTCAGTCTCTTGAGTAGCTGGGGTTACAGGCACGCACCATCATGCCCGGCTAATTTCTTTTTTTTTTTAAGTAAAGACTAGGTTTCACCATGTTGGCCAGGCTGGTCTCGAACTCCTGACCTCAAGTGATCCACCCACCTCAGCCTCCCAAAGTGCTGGGATTACAGGCATGAGGCACCACACCCGGCCAATGTGTGTACAATTTCAACGGACATGTCTAACATGGAACAAATTATGGAAAAATGTTAATCCAAACACAACATTGTAATAGGGTGCTGAGGCTAGACCTCAGCTGCACTGAATGGCTGGCAGCTCTGAAGCTGGAATATGTCTCTGGGTCACTTTCTTCTGGGTCATCTTAACTGACAAGTGCATGGAAAATGCTTAAGTGTCTACTCCCATTGATCTCAGAGCAGAAGAATGACACAAGCTTCAAGCAGGTTTGTCAAGGATTGCAATTATTATGGGCAGGTGCTTCTCTGCAAATATTATATTCATGAATGTTATGGGATTCTTCCAGGAGAGCCTAGCTACAGGGAGTTGCAGGGATGTGGGAATTCAAAGAAAGAAGACATGATATAGAGAACTCTGGAGGAGATAAGCAGACCCTAGCAAAATGGCCACGGGTTAGGGTTATGAAGAAAAAATAACCGACAACAAGCCTAAGCAATGGGAGAGGTCAAGGAATTTTAAGATCAGAAAATTTTAATTCTAAGAGCAGATATCAAGTTTTAAACTTTACTCTCCTTTGTGGTAATTTCTGGAAGTGAGTATCTCTTCTTAGTCAAGTTTGTGAAAGATGACAGCTTTGAGATACCCATGGCTGATAATCTTGGAAAGAAAACCAACTGACAGACAAAGAACCTGGTTCCCCCCAACCATCATACTTGTAACACTAACTTGCCTGTGTCATTGAGGTGATGTAATGAGGGGAAATCTAAGGGTACTCTGAATCACCCCCAAAACCACAGGCGGATTTTCTCTAGGAACTTCTCTTGCACTGTTAGCTAGATTCCTCTGTAAGGATTAAGTGAATATAAACACCTACATGGCACTAAAGCATAAATAATCTGTCAACAATTTAGGCAAACAATGAGATAAAGTGCATGGCACTTTGGGCAGAACTACTGATGATTAAAAGAGAATGGACCTGAATAAAATTTACACCAATACCAGCTAACGCAACAGGTTGCAAAAATTTGTTAAATTTCTCATCCCAGCCTCAAAGAAATAACTAAAAATAAAAGGAAATTCAAAAGAAAAGATGGTATTAAAATTCAGAGAACAAAATGATTTCTTATCACTTGTAGATGACCTTTTTAAATTTTTTTATTTTTATTTTTGTAGAGAAAGGATCTTGCTGTGTTGCCCAACCTGGTCTCAACCCCCTGGCCTCAAGTGATCCTTCTGCCTCAGCTTCCTGAGTCACTAGGGTAAGGAGCATAAGCCACTGCACCTGTCTCATGTAACCTCTCTTAGTGCAGAGATTTTCTTTGTTGGTTGCTATATATTCCAGCACCCATATTAATACCTGCCCAGAGTAGGTGATCAATAATTTTTAGTTGAATGAATGAAGGTGAAATAATTACTGAGCATCTGCTACATATTAGGAGCTGCATAAATCACAGTGCCTATGGAAAGGTTGCTATTATCCCTGTTTTGCAGATGAGGAAACGTGATTTACAGAAGTAACTTTCCTAAATTCAAAAAACTGGTAGGTGGCAGAGACAAATCCAGAATCCAGGTATGACCTAAATGCTCATGCTCTTTCCACCTCATTCCTGTCAGACCCAATATATTTTCTATAATAAATATTATAATGTGTCCTTTACTGTCGTGAAATCAATTCAGACAACATATCTTTGCATACATAAGTTCAGAAAAATCAATGCAGTGTCCTCACTGTAAAATAAAACATAAGAGGAATGTAACTTAAGACAATGAATACGCAGGTATGATCACAGCAGAAGACGATGAAACAGATCCTTGCCCTCATCCATAGAATCATCCTGACTGTAGATCCGCAAATGCAGAATGATAGAAGTGATAGGTATTGGATATTCAAACACCTGAGTGCACTGCCATTGACTTGGTAACATTCCAAACAAAACAATATGCAATTTTCTCCACGTATGCGGTAGTTGAACTTCTGGAAAAGTCACTGTATATTAAAATTATGTAAAAATACTGGACACAGGGCCGGGCGCGGTGGCTCACGCCTGTAATCCCAGCACTTTGGGAGGCCGAGGCGGGCGGATCACGAGGTCAGGAGATCGAGACCATCCTGGCTAACACGGTGAAACCCCGTCTCTACTAAAAATACAAAAAATTAGCCGGGCGTGGTAGCGGGCGCCTGTAGTCCCAGCTACTCGGGAGGCTGAGGCAGGAGAATGGCGTGAACCCGGGAGGCGGAGCTTGCAGTGAGCCGAGATCGCGCCACTGCACTCCAGCCTGGGCGACAGAGCGAGACTCCGTCTCAAAAAAAAAAAAAAAAAAAAAAAAATACTGGACACAGAATACTACTTAAAAAAAAAATACAGATGAGGTCTCACCGTGTTGGCCAAGCTGGTCTTGAACTCCTGGGCTCAAGCGCTCCTTCCACCTTGGCTTCCGAAAGTGCTGGGATTACAGGCACGAGCCACTATGTGCCCGGCCACAGAATACTTCTTTGTTGAACAGAACTAGCTCGTACCCACTGAACACCAGAAGTGCCTGCTAGTCTAGTGAACAAAAAAAACTTCACACATTTTTAAAATTCCACAGAGGACACAGTGCCACCTTATATCTCACTGGTCTTCAAGAGCAGTAAGAGGCCAAAGGAAGAGACTAACTTTTTTATTTGTACAAACTTACAAGGTACATGAGAAACTGTGTAATATGTCTATAATGCGTAATGACCAAGCCGTGGTATTTAGGGTGTCCAACACCCAAGTACACTACACTTTTGTTAAGCATAGTCATCCCACTCTGCTACTGAACGGTGAATGTATTCCTTCTATCTTACTGTACGTTTATACCCTTTAACAAGCTTCTCTTCACCCTCCACCTCCTCCCAACCCACCTTTATCAGTCTCTCTTTCCACTCTCTACCTAATTCTCTCTATCAAATTCTTTAGCTGCCACATATAATTGGGAACAGGCAATATTTGTCTTTCTGCACCTGGCTGATTTCACTTAAGATAATGACTTCCAACTCCATCTATGTCGCTGCAAATGACATGATTTCATTCTTGTTTTATGGCTGAATATTACTCCATTGTGTATGTATGTGTATATATGTGTGTATTTATGTGTATATATATATACACACATATACATACATATATACATACACACATACACATACACACATAAATACATACACACATACACATACATACATATATACATACACACATACACATACACACACACATATATATATATATATATATATATCACATTTTATCAATTCATCCATTCATGAACACTTAGGTTGATTCCATATCCTGTCTATTGTGAATAGTACTGCAATAAACATGTGAGGGTGGGTAACCTTTGATACACTGATTTCTTTTCTTTTCCATAGATAGCCAATAATGGGATTGCTGGATGGGATGGTGATTCTACTTTTAGTTTTTTGAGAAATCTTCAGACTGTTTTTCCTTTGTGGCTGGACTCACTGTATACACGAGTTCCCTTTTCTCTGCAAAAAGTAAACTTTAATTAAAACTGCTCATCTAAGGTTGAGAGATCAGCAAAGACTCCATAGTGAAGGCAAAACATAAGCTGAAGCTTATAAACTCGGGATGACGTCTCCAGGCCAGAAAGCTTAGAGCACTTTCCGAGGGACCTCCTCACACACCCAATCCTGCTGACGGAGAACTAGAATACAGTAGAAAGTTTCAGTTACATTTCCCCCACACTGTCCTCTTGGTGTGGGGGAAATGTAATTAATGATGTAAATCAATTTTAATGACCTCAGCAGGAACTAGGGAAGCCAGGTACTTACCCCAGAGCTCTATAAGGATTTTTGCAAGTGTATCCCACAAAACTGGGTCGTTTGTGGCGGCGGTGGTGGTTGTTTTAAGCCTCCTTATGAGCCTATTCTGTGATAGGGTTCCTTGGTAACATTTTGAGTACTGGGTGTATTAGGCTACAGATTCAGAAGAAAAATGATGCTAACAGTGTGGTCTGTGGTTTTTCTCTGGGAGCTAGACTGTGTGCCTCTGATATTTCTGGATCACAGTTTTGATTGTCTGATACCTTGGGCGATCTTAATCATGATGCTATGCTTAATAAATGTCTCTGTTTGATTTGAAGTCTCATCTACTCTACTGAATCAACATTGCCCTGCATTTGTGCCTGCATGTGTTGGTGATGCTGTTCAAGCATCTGTCCAAATTAGTGCACTTAGCTTCATTTCCTTCCTTGGGGGAATCCTGTAATTTTTCTTACTATAGAGTTTATTAAGAGGCCTTAATTGTTTATATTCCCTGTTGCGAATGAGTCCCTTGGAGCTGTTAACAAATGACTCATAATAAGTTTGACTAGATGATCTCTAAACTTCCCTCCCAGTTCTAACATTCTATGATTTTATAAGTGGAACATTAATTTCTCTCATTTGTAGAGAACTTAAATGTCACAGGCAGATATTGAGAACATAAAGTGGATCTTGGTGAACCATCACATACTTGTACGTGCTGAATACAAGACACAGTGGGAAGGGTGTTTAGGGACAAAGGAATTGCTCCAGGGCTTATGGTGATTAGACTTGGGTGGGATTTGAAAAGATGCTACAAAAAGCAGATTTGTCTTTTTAAGTGTTTGGTCCAGGGAAGAACATCGTCTATTGGAAAAGAGGCTTTAAAAAGTTCAGTGAGATGAGGCTGAGGGCAGTGGCTCATGCCTGTAATCCCAGTGTTTTGAGAGGCTGAGGTGGGCAGATCACTTGAGCCCAGGAGTTTGAGACCAGCCTGGGCAACATGGTGAAACCCTATTTCTAAAACAATATAAAAATTAGGCTGGGCGCGGTGGCTCACGCCTGTAATCCCAGCACTTTGGGAGGCCGAGGTAGGCAGATCACGAGGTCAAGAGATCGAGACTATCTGGCCAACATGGTGAAACCCCATCTCTACTAAAAATAACAAAATTAGCCGGGCGTGGTGGTGCATGTCTGTAGTCCCAACTACTTGGGAGGCTGAGGCAGGAGAATCACTTGAACCCAGGAGGCAGAGGTTGCAGTGAGCCGAGATCACGCCACCGCACTCCAGAGCAAGGCTCCGTGACAAAAAAAAAAAAAAAAAAAAAATATATATATATATATATATATATGCCAGGTATGCTGGTGCACGCCTGTAGTTCCAGCTACTCAAGAGGCTGAAGCGGGAGGATCGCTTGAGTCTGGGAGGCGGAGGTTGCAGTGAGCTGAGATCATGCCACTGCACTCCAGCCTAGGTGACAGAGCAAAACCTCATTTCAAAAAAAAAAAAAAAAAAAGGCGGGATGATACAGAAAAGGAAAAGAAAGTATAAGTAGTAGACACTGACAATTACATTCTACAATTAAGATTTCTGGGGAGTCTAGGTAATTTTAACCTTTGGAGAAAAAAAAAAGAACCTGAGATTGTTACCAAGGCCCTCACAGTAAGCTGGCTGCCAGTAAGTCCATCATAGACCCTAATACCGCCATCTTGGGTCTGAAGAAGATGATCTGTGAAAGAGGGTGCATGTTTGAAGCAATGCACCGTAGTTTCACAATAATGCCATTTTCTATTTTTATGAAACATATATTCTGACTTGTTACTTTAAGTTTTGTTATGGAAATATAAAACTCTGTGTACCTTTTTGTCTCATAAAAATATATATCACCATTTTCACAGGTCTACCCTCGTTTCTCTTTTTTTTTTTTTTTTTTAGCAAATTCTCCCAGATCGTGATGCCTCATTTCTGAGGCCTTCATCTTTACCAAATCTTTCAATCCAAAGCAAACGAATACTGAAAATTCATGTATCCAAAGCAAATGAATACTGAACATTCACGTTGAGATGATCTTTAAATGTAATTAAATAGAGATAATGTAACTAAAATTAGAGTCCTCTTCTCTAGCTCATCTTTACTAATCTGTACTGGATTTCTCTATCTTCTTCATTTCTGGCTTCATTTCCAGTTTCTTCTTTCCTATATTCATCTTCAGTCCTGTCTATTTCTATTTCATTTCTCTAAATGAACATTGGTCCATTCTGTCTCATGCTTTTTCATTCACCTCAGAAAATCTCCTTTTCCATTCCCGGATGACTTCCATACATGTTCAGTTCGAGGAGGTTTGTATTGTTGCCTGTCTCACTGCACTTCCATTTCAGGACTGGCCACGTCTCTTCTGTGTTCTTTTGTGCCACACAACTTTACTCAGGGAGTTGTTTTTTATTACTTCGATTTATTCTATTGTTTTCTTTTCAGTAACCCTTCTCTCTTATCCTTTTCCCTCACAGATACACAGACACACACATCACAACCACCGCCACTACCATGCTCCTCATTGCCAGTCCCTTCGTCTCTCAATTCCATTCATTATCCTAAAATAGAATATGTAAATCCCTCATTCTTACTCCAATTAACTTCTATCTCTCCTCCTGCCTCCTAATTCAACCCCATAACTCTTATACATCCATCTATTCTCCTCCTTTTCTTCTGTCAGGAGATCATTTCAGTAATGTTTATGAGAACAGATTGCTTATTTACCACTTCAGTGAAAACAAAACCCCCCAAACCACAATTCAAATATTAAGACAAAAAACTGACTAGAATGTTCTTATTCATTTAGCAAACATGTGCTGAGTAGTGTACTGAACTAGCTCCACTTTTTGAAAGAGAATTATCAGACATGACAATGACCCTCAAGGAATTTTCTCCTTTAAAAATCATAAAATCACAGACTAAATGTGATCGCTCTACAATGTCTGAAATGGAAGAGCTGACAAGAGGTCTGAGATTTCTATCTAATATGTCCTTTGAAGGTCAAAATATTTCTAACAGAGCAGGCCTCCTATAGCAAATGGGAGTTTTCATTAAAGATGCAAATATATATCCCAAAATGAAGTCACTGAAGATAGAAAAGAAATGAAGTGAGGACAGCGAGCTGGCTTATGCCTGTAAGCCCAGCACTTTGGGAAGCCAAGGCAAGAGGATCACTTTAGCCCAGGAGTTCAAGACCAGTCTGGGCAATATAGAGAGATGTTACCTCTATTTTTTAAAAAGGAGAGGAGAGGAGGAGAGGAGAGGAGGGGAGGGGAGGAAAAGAGGGGAGGGGAGAGATGGGAAGGGAAAGTGAAGCAAGGAAAGAGAATGAAAAGAAGGGGAAGAGGGGAAGGAGGAAAGGGGAGAGAAGGGAAGGGAACATGAGGGAAGGAAAGGGAAGGGAAGGAAAGGAGAGGAAGGAAAGGAAAGGGAAAGAAAGGGAAGGGAAGGAGAAGAAGGGAAGGAATCTAGGTAGGATGCTATGCATAGATAATGTAGCTTTTAGGAAAAGAAACAAACAAACAAAAAACTACAACTACACCTGAGTATTTTAGAATACAGAGCAACACACCCAGAATATCCTGATAATGAGTACTGGGACTTTGGACAAATGGAAGGCTCAGTAATTATAGATGAAGAGGCTTTCAGTAACCCTATTTGCTGGAGCCAGAGAAGCTAGTTTCTATTTCTTCAATGCTACTCCTCCCAAGCCTCAGAGGCTCTTCCAAAAACAAAGTATATCCACCATGATTAGCTTCTAGGGAGCCACTGTGACCGTGGGCTCTCAGAACTGAAAATAACTCAGCATTACACCTTTCCTTCTTCCTACGTGACAACCCGTGCACAAACTGAAGTTTTGTTCGTGAACTAGTTTCTGGAGAAGCAGCTGACATAATTACTCACAGATTATTCACAAGACAAAACTTCTCGGTGCTTCAAAAGGATTCTTGATACACTCATTCGACTGAACACAGTTACACTTCATACCTGGCATGGAAATCTGGCAAACTGAAAATTGGCTGTAAAAAGGATATTTCCAGTGAAACACAGAGCAAACCCTGCAGAGACTAACTTTCCTTCCCCAGAATTCCCATGGCTCTGGATCTCACCCACTTAATTTTTGTTGCTGTTACTGAAAATTTACTTCACCAAACTATCAACTGTAATAGGAAGCTTCTTGCAGTATAAAGGGATCAGCGAGCAGAAGTATTCATCTCTTTACATTCTTCCATTGCAATTGACAAAATAAGGAAAAAAATGGACTCTATAAAAGAATCTGCAATATCAAAAAATTAGAACATTGCACTAAATGAAAAGAAAAAAACACACTGTGTTAGTTCATTCTCACACTGCTATAAAGACATACCGAGGACTGGACAGTTTATAAAGGAAAGAGGTTTAATTGACTCACAGTTCCGCATGGCTGGGGAAGCCTGAGAAAACTTACAATCATGACAGAAGGTGAAGGGGAAGGAAGGCACCTTTTTCGCAAGGTGTCAAGGAGGAGAATGAATACAGGAGGAACTACCAAACACTTATAAAACCATCAGATCTCATGAGAACTCACTATCGTGAGAACAGCATGGGGGAAATGGCCCCCGTGATCCAATTACCTCCTCTTGGTCTCTCCCTTGACCTGTGGGGATTATGGGGATTGTAATTCAAGATCAGATTTGGGTGGGGGCACAAAGCCTGCCCATATTGCAGACATTTAAAATAGACTTCTGTGACTGGGTGCGGCGGCTCATGCCTGCAATCCCAGCACTTTGGGAGGCTGAGGCAGGAGGATTTCTTCAGGCAAGCAGTTTGAGACCAACCTGGACGACATAGCAAGACCCCACCTCTGCAAGAAAAGAAAAGATTTATGATAGAAAATAGAAGGAAACAGCATTCGGGATGTCCTTCTGAACATAAAGCAAAGCCCTGACTATAAAATAAGACATAAAAATATTGCAATGATAAGACAACTCAGTGATGAGGAGAAGGGTTGACATGGTCATGAAACAGGTAGAAATTTTTAAAAAGCAGAATGCGACAAGGCTGTGATGTGAACGACAAGCTTGAGTCAGTAGGCTGACATACAGCAAAAAGAACACTGAACTTTTTAGGCTTGAGTCAATATCATGCTTCTAATTATGATAGCCTTAGAACAAGCTTTAATATCTGATTCAGTTATTCACCTTTTAGTCTTCTTTTTTCAAATGTTTAAACATAATTCCACACTTTCTTCCTTTCAATAAAATTTTTCCAGATCTAACAAATAAAATACCACTGTCAATGTATGCAAACAAAATATATATTAAGTTGATGAGAATGTCTATTTTTACTTACATGGAGTCAATGAATTATGTGTTCTCATTTTTTAAGGCTGTTTCCTTGTCCACCGACTAAGGTACTGCACATTTTAATTAAGCTTTTATTAAATATATTCCCATATACTGTCACTGTTTACCTCTTATTTGGGACCCTAAAGCTACACTCTCTTAAAGGTGAAACACTAGGGTTATTTTTGTTAAAGTGAAAATGGCCCCATCACCTTTATGGTTAACATTGCTTTATAAACATTCTGCAATAAACTAAGACTCTTAAAAAGCAATGTAAGTACAAATATTTAAAGTAAGGAAATGACTTTTTAGTGATGAGCAGATGCTTGGAATTCTACCTTCAAGAAAATCAGCTCAACTTATGATAACTAAGATAAGAGTTTTGTAAGATGGTAAGTGACAATAAGATTAAATAAAATTATGGCTGTAAAGTACCTGGACCAAATTGCAATGCTTCACTGTTTGTTAGTTTTTAGTGTTATGGCCTTAGCTATTCAAGCATATACTAGTGCACATTTGGGAGAACATTTCTATGTGGAAATGTGGAAGAGGAACTGATGGGCCAAGGGCCATGCACATTTTCAACTCCACCAGATCCTGCCAAATGGCTCACCAATTTACACCCCCATGAATACTACGGTGTATACACACTTGTGTGTCACTTAACAATGAGGGCATGTTCTGAGAAATGTGTCGTTTGATTATTTCATCATTGTGTAAACATCATAGGGTGTATTTAAACAAATCTAGATGGTATGGCCTACTGCAGACCTTAGGCTATATAGTATCATCTATTCCTTTGGCTCCTGAGGCTACAAACCTGTACCCATGTGACTGTAATGAACACTGTAGGCAACTGTAACACAGTGGTAAGTATTTGTGTATCTAAACATATCTAAGGTACAGTGCAAGGTACAGTGAAAATATAGAATACAAGAAAAAAATATAAGACACTTAGCATGAATAGACCTTGCAGGACTGGAAGTTGCTCTGGGTGAGAGAGCGAGTGATGAGTGAAAGGGAAGGCCTAGGACATTACTATACACTACTGCAGACTTTATAGACACCGTACACTTATGCTACACTCTATTTTAAAAACAGTTCTTTCCTCAATAATAAATCCAGCTCAGATTACTGTAACTTTTTTTACCTTATAAACTTTTAAATTTTTTTAACTTTTTGACTCACAATAACAGCGTAAAACACAAACGCTGTACTGCTATACAAAAACACTTTGTCTTTATATTCTTATTTTATAAGCTTTTTTCTATTTTACCTTTTTGTTTGTTTTACTTTTTACCTTTAATCTTTTTTGTTAAAAACTAAGACACAAACACACCTATGAGCCTAGTCCTACACAGGGTTGGGATCATCAATGTCACTGTTTTCCATCTCTGCATCTCATCTCACTGGGAGGTCTTCAGGGGCAGTAACACACATGGAGCTGTCATCTCCTATGATAACAATGCCTTCTTCTGGAATATCTCCTGGAGGACCCGCCTGAGGCTATTTCACAGTTGGCTTTTTTATACGTATAAGTAGAAAGAGTACACTCCAAAATAACAATAAAAAGTAAGGTAAATAAGTAAACCAGTAACATAGTCATTTATCATCAAGCATTATGTACTGTACGTAATTGTATGTGCTAGATTTTTATACTATTAGCAGTGGAAGTCTGTTTACACCAGCGCCATTGCAAACACATGAGTAATGCATTGTGCTACAACATCACTAGGTGACAGGAATTTTTCAGCTCCATTATAATTATAATCTTCTTTTTTTTTTTTTTAACAGAGTTTCACTCTTTTTGCCCAGGCTGGAGTGCAATGGCACGATCTTGGCTCACTGCAACTTCCACCTCCTGGGTTCAAGTGATTCTCCTGCCTCAGCCTCCTGAGTAGCTGAGATTACAGGTGCACACCACCACATCCAGCTAATTTTTTGTATTTTTAGTAGAGACAGGGTTTCACCATGTTGGCCGGGCTGGTCTCGAACTCCTGACCTCAGTTATCCACCCGCCTCGGCCTCTCAAAGTGCTGAGATTAGAGGCTTGAGCCACTGCACCCGGCCTCCATTATAATCTTGTTGGACCACTGTTGTATATATTGTATATGTGGTCTGTCATTGATGAAAACATTAAGTGCCACATGACTGTATTTTAAATAAATCACTTTACACACTAATTTTCAAGATCAGATCACTCCAAAAAGCAAGACAAACCTTTTTCTTGACAGCAGTTAAAAATCTATAGAATTCTCTATTTAAACAAAATTTTTCAACAGAGAAAATTATATTAACTGATTTTTTTTCTGCCAGAGATGAAAATTTTCCTGTGTCTAGGATAACTCAATTGGACAAGAATAACTGAAAAATACCAACATTTGTACATTTTCTTGTTAAGTTTATCACAACTTACTAAATGCTATATTATATGCTTGGTTCTATAAATGTATACATGTATATACACTAAATACTGCTATATATATATAAAGCCATATATATTTAGTAACATATCATCTTTTCTCATGTTGATGTACTTTGATCATTGATGAGCTCAATAAAAACTGAAGATAAAAGCTTAGAATCACCATAACAATTGTGTAGGGAGAGAAAATACAGGAAGAAGTAGGAGAATATAGCTTATAAAATAATCAAGAAGGGGGAATATCATTGCTATCAGTATTTTCATGAAGAAACCATGAATACTGTAGAAGGAATATAGAAATATACGATGAAAGTCCTAACCCAGTAAGTAGTTGATTCAAATGTTGCCTAATAAATCCAAAACTTATTTAAACTCAATGCAATTTAAGTAAACCCATACTCCACTCAGCTAACACACAGCAGATTGTAATCCTGTCTCCTTGCCAAAAATGAAAGTTTGTCTCTGTTCCTTCCATAAGAACTTTGGGTTTTACTATATAGCATTTCAGGATTAGAACTGATCAATGCAAAATTGCACATGTGGGCCGGGCGCAGTGGCTCACACCTATAATCCCAGCACTTTGGGAGGCCAAAGCAGGCAGATCATGAGGTCAGATCGCGACCATTCCTGGCTAACATGGTGAAACCCTGTCTCTACTAAAAATACAAAAAATTAGCCAGGCATGGTGGCGGGCGCCTGTAGTCCCAGCTACTCAGGAGGCTGAGGCAGGAGAATGGCATGAACCCAGGAGGCGGAGCTTGCAGTGAGCCGAGATCGCACCACTGGACTCCAGCCTAGGCAATAGAGAAAGACTCCATCTCAAAAAAAAAAAAAAAAAAAAAAAAATTGCACATGTGACCTAGGCCAGAGGCAGTGGCTCATGCCTGTAATCCCAGCACTTTGGTAGGCTGAGGTGGGCGGATCACCTGAGGTCAGGAGTTCGAGACCAGCCTAGCCAACATGGCAAAACCCCATCTCTACTAAAAACACAAAAATTAGCCAGGCATGGTGGTGGGTGCCTGTAATCCCAGCTACTCAATAGGCTGTGGCAGGAGAATCGCTTAAACCCAGGAGGTGAGTGCAGTGAGCCAAGATCACACCATGGCATACCAGTCTGGGTGACAGAGTGAGACTCTGTCTCAAAAAAAAAAAAAAAAAGAGAAAAAGAAAGAAAAGAAATTGCACCTGTGACCTGCCAATTGTACCTGTGACCTGACATATCAGTAAAATAGAGCATCAAGCCTGGAAACTGCCCACATTAGAGCAATGTTTCTAGTGTGTTTAAAACAAGCAGTGGGCTAGTCTAGCAGGAGGCATCAGTGGCCAGTGGGCCATAGCAGAGCCTGGGCAAAAAGGTCTAGGAAATGAGTAAAACATGTTTAGACAGTAGTAGGAAGATAACCTGGAGCACAACAGAGGTCTCTAGATAACTAGAAGTAGAGTCAAGATCGGAACCTATGAACCCAGTTTCCATAGGAGTGCCCTGCTCAGCTGCACACTTGAAGTCAGGCTCACTGAATGGTTCAAGTTCAGGGTCTGGGAAGAAAAGAAGAATCAAAGATGACTCTGAGGGCTGTGATGGGAAGAACAATGGTACTGCTAAGATAAATAGGGAATGTCAGGAGGTAGGCCTCGTTTCAGTTTCTTGGTGATAAGGTTTAGCTTTCACTGGGGTGTAGGGAGGCTCACATCTTGGAGAAGGGATTTGTCTATGCCTGAAGCAGGCTATTCTTAGAAGTTCAAGCTGGCTTAAACATCTACAAATCAGCATGGAGAGACTGTTGAGATGTTGGTAGGCACGCCTGTGCAGGTAGTGGTAAGCCCACAGTAGAAAGAATACATAGGAATGATCGGCCTGCTCTGTAATTAGCTAACTGTGCAAGAATCACAACAAAAAGTGTCATTGAGAAGATTATGGTGAATGTTTAATTTTTAATAAGAACAGTTTTGTATAATTTCTAGGCATGAAGAAATCATGTAGAAATTTTGGAAGTAGCAAATAAATGTGTTGCTATTAAAATATGCTACTGGATCCTTACCAGAAATGGGTTATGACCATAGCACAAAAATACAGAGTGAGAACAAGCTGCAATTGACAGGCAGAATCTAATCATCTAATCCCATAAAAGCAAACAGACAAGAACTGAAATGGTTTGAACACATACAAGGTCCTTTCCTGTAATTATTTTGAAGTAGTTGCAAATTACTCAAACTCTTCCAGCAAAAACTGGCTCAAAGCATAACTGAGAAAGAAAGAAGACATAGGATGAGAATGAGGTAATCATAAGGGAACAACTAGAAGGAAATTTCGGGGGGTTAGTTATTTGAGGTATGGTCAAGGTATCTATATTAGACTTATGTTTAACACCCAGAAAGTGTCCTTAAAAGGCCTCTGTAATGGCTGGGTGTGGTGGCTTACTCCTGTAATCCCAGCACTTTGGGAGGCGGAGGTGGGCAGATCACCTGAGATCAGGAGTTCGAGGAGACCAGCCTGGCCAACATAGTGAAACCCTGTCCGTACTAAAAATACAAAAATTAGCCAGGCATGATGGCGGGTGCCTGTAATCTCAGCTACTTGGGAGGCTGAGGCTAGAGAATCTCTTGAATCCGGAAGGTGGAGGTTGCAGTGAACGGAGATTGAGCCATTGCACTCCAGCCTCCGGCTCCAAAAAAAAAAAAAAAAAAAAAAAAAAATCTCTGTGCAATTCAAGGACTCAGAAAACTCTCCTAACCTAACCCTAACCATAACAATCCCATAAAACTGTTGGCAGCAGATGCACCTGTCACATGTCTATGGTTGGTCCATGCTGAGCTGTCTTGGTGCCCAGACTTAAACAAACTGCCTCCACTGACATTTGGCCAGCGTTTGGCCCTCTCTATGGAGCTGTGCTGACCCCCTCTGTAAGGTAAAACAGCTGCAGCCAACAGAACTACACACTCACTTAGGTCTGCGAATCAGGAGTATCAACGGAACTAGTTACAAAGACTTCTGGAATCTCACAATTCAGGACTAAAGAGGGTCTGGATTTGTGGATAATTTTTAAATACCTATGAATCTAATTATCCATAACAAAGTTAAAAGTAAAATTAAATGAAACAATGCTAATAGTTTGGAAATTAGACAATAAGAATGGGAAAAAATATATCTTAGAGTTCTTGAAGTAAAAATACGACAGTCCCTAACTTATTATGATCATTTGACTTAACAGTTTTACTTCACAATGGTACAAAAGCAATAGGCATTTTGTAGAAACCATACTTCAAGGAGTCATACAACTATTTTGTTTTCCAGTATCAGTACAGTAGTTAATTACATTAAATACTCAACACTTTATTATAAAATAGGCTTTGTGTTAGATGATTTTGCCCAACTGTAGGTGAATGTAAATGCTCTGAGCATATTTAAGGTAGCCTAGGATAAGCTATGATGTTAGGTGGGTTAGGTATATTAAACGCATTTTCTACTTATGATATTTTCAACTTATGATGGGTTTATAAGGATGTAACCCTATCATAAGTCAAAGTGCATCTGTATAATAAAAATACATTTTCCCTGGAATTTAATGCCTGTCTCATAAACGTGTTAGAAAAATACTACTCATTTCAAGAGAAAACAGTAAACTCAAGAAGGGAGTAAAAACAAATAGACCTTTACTAAGTATTTCAATGGATTTTAAAATACTATAATTTTTCAATTCACAGAAGGTAGTGTAATAGATGATGAAATAGATACAAAGAACAGATAAAGGAAGCACTGCCTTCAGCTTGCAGAGAGGAAGAATTCACAAAATCAAGCCATGGCATTTTACTTGTAGAGCAATATTATAGGGTATTTCATTCCTTACATATGATACATCGCTCTTAACCAGGAAGTACAAATGTCAGCAATTATTCTATGTCATATTGCTTTGGATCTCTTTAATTCAGACATATTTTAAAAAACAGAAAATCTTCACAGCCAATGAAATGATAAAAAAAATTTTAGAAATCACCATCTACGTTCCTTTTCCACCCTTCAAAAAATATACATTCCAACAGCAGGTATACCTCTGTATACGATTCTAATGATTGAAATCTGTGGCAAAAGTAAAAAGTAAAATTGAGTCAACAAACAAAAATTTCATAAAAGGTTGTTCTTCAACTTTGAAATTAGCCAGTCCTCAACTATGTAGGGTGTGAATCACAGGTCCTATAGAAAGGATGCTTGTGACCATATTTTATGGGCTTTATTAAGACAGAAACCTACATAAGCACCTCTCTACTTATGTAGTAAATTTAAGGATATAAGAAAAAGCATGATTTCAACAATGGCAGAAGCTTTGTAAATTATTCTGAACATAAGTTGTCGTCAGCTTATACCTCCCCACGGTTTTCTTGGAAATTCTGAAACACTGGATCATTTCTGTGCCTTTGCTAATCAGAATACCATATAGAATAATTTAGCTGACTGGGTCTTTTGAAAATTATGGTGAAAATGAATATAATTCAATTGAAACAGTTCGATGGATAATGGCTCTGTAGAGGTAGCCATTAGGGTAACGATAATGAAATTCAAAATTAATTCAGTTCAATTCAGCAAATACTTATTAGTTTTTGATTATACTTTAAGTTCTGGAATACATGTGCAGAACGTGCAGGTTTGTTACATAGGTACACACATGCTATGGTGGTTTGCTGCACCCATCAACCAGTCATCCATATTAGGTATTTCTCTTAATGCTATCCCTCTCCTAGCCCCCCAATCCCCCGGCAGGCCCTGGTGTGTGATGTTCCCCTCCCTGTGCCCATGTGTTCTCATTGTTCAACTCCTACTTATGAGTGAGAACATACGGTATTTTGGTTTTCTGTTCCTGTGTTAGTTTGCTTAGAATGATGGTTTCCATTTTCATCCATGTCCCTGCAAAGGGCATGAACTCATCCTTTTTCAAGGGTGCATCATTTTCCATGGTGTATATGAGCCACATTTTCTTTATCCAATCTATCATTGATGGGCATTTGGGTTGGTTCCAAGTCTTTGCTATTGTAAATAGTGCTGCAATAAACATACGTGCGCATGTGTCTTTATAGTAGAATGATTTATAATCCTTTCGGTATATACCCAGTAATGAGATTGCTGGGTTAAATGGTATTTCTTGTTCTAGATCCTTGAGGAATTTCCACACCATCTTCCACAATGGTTGAACTAATTTACACTTCCACCAACAGTGTAAAAGCGTTCCTATTTCTCCACATCCCCTCCAGCATCTATTGTTTCCTGACCTGTTAATGATCGCCATTCTAACTGGCATGAGGTGGTATCTCACTGCAATTTTGGTTTGCATTTCTCTAATGACCAGTGATTATGCACTTTTTTTCATATGTTTGTTGGCCGCATGAATGTCTTCTTTTGAGAAGTGTCCATTCATATCCTTCACCCACTTTTCGATGGGGTTGTTTTTTTCTTGTAAATGTGTTTAAGCTCCTTGTAGATTCTGGATATTAGCCCTTTGTCAGATGAGTAGATTGCAAAAATTTTCTCCCATTCTGTAGATTGCCTGTTCACTCTGAGGATAGTTTCTTTTGCTGTGCAGAAGCTCGTTTGTTTAATTAGATCCCATTTGTCAATTTTGGCTTTTGTTGCCATTACTTTTGGTGCTTTAGTCATGAAGTCTTTGCCCACGCTATGTCCTGAATAGTACCTAGGAATACAACTTACAAGGGATGTGAAGAACCTCCTCAAGGAGAACTACAAACCACTGCTCAAGGAAATAAGAGAGGACACAAACAAATGGAGAAACATTCCATGCTCATGGATAGGAAGAATCAGTATCGTGAAAATGGCTATACTGCCCAAAGTAATTTAAAGATTCAATCCTATCCCTATCAAGCTACCATTGCCTTTCTTCACAGAATTAGAAAAAACTACTTTAAATTTCATATGGAACCAAAAAAGAGCCTGCATAGCCAAGACAATCCTAAGCAAAAAGAACAAAGCTGGAGGCATCACACTACCTGACTTCAAACAATACTACAAGGCTACAGTAATCAAAACAGCATGGTACTGGCACCAAAACAGATATATAGACCAATGGAACAGAAGAGAGGCCTCAGAAATAATGCCACACATCTACAACCATCTGATTTTTGACAAATCTGACAAAAACAAGCAGTGGGAAAAGGATTCCCTATTTAATAAATGGTGCTGGGAAAACTGGCTAGCCATATGCAGAAAACTGAAACTGGACCACTTCCTTACACCTTATACAAAAATTAACTGAAGATTGATTAAAGACTTAAATGTAAAACCTAAAACCGTTAAAACCCTAGAAGAAAACCTAGGCAATATTAGCTTTATGTGTCAAGTTGCAGAGGTGTTCTACGTTTAGAGAGATACAAAGATTAATGAGATGAGTTTCTTTCTCTCAAACTCTTCACAGCTTCCAGGTGAAGCCAGAAATGTAAACTCCATAATAAAGGTACAAATCTCAGTACTAGAGACTCTCAAGCTTCATAAGAAATTTCCTTTTTACTAGGGGATGAGAGAAGGCTTGCAGAGGAGATAGCCTTTGGAGAAGACCTTTGACAGAAAGAGATGGAAGAGGGCCTGGTGTGGAAGCTCCTGCCTGTAATCCCAGCACCCTAGGAGGCCAGGAGGGGTGGATCACTTGAGCACAGGAGTTCAAGACCAGCTTGGGTAATGTAGCGAAACCCCATCTCTACAAAAAATACAAAATGCTGTGGTGGTATATCCCTGTAGTCCCAGCTACTCAGGAGGCTGAAGTGGGAGGATCACTTGAGCGGGGGAGGCTGAAACTACAGTGAGCCATGATCGTGCCACTGCACTGCAGAGCTTGGGCAATACAGCAAGAAGACCCTGTCTCTGAGAGAAAAAAAAGAGAGATGGGAGAGACAGCAAAGAGAAGAGCAAAGTGAAAAGTGAGGGTGCATTCCTAGAATGGCAAGGGATCAAGTGAGACAAACACAGAGGGGCAAAGTGGGAAATAAGTCCGACCAGAGAGTGTGGCGATAATTGTGGAAAGCTATCAAAGTACTAGCTGAGGGCCAGCAACGAGGGAACAGCACAGGCAATTGAGCAGAGGAGTGATATAATTAGATCTGTATTTCAGCCCAAGCATCCAGGCAGCCGATGTGTGGGGTGAACAGCAACCAGGAGTGACTGACTCAGGAGGCCAGTTCCAGAATCATTGCAAGAGTCTAGGTAAGAGGATGTGAGAGCAATGGGAACAGTAAGTGGGGTATGGCCAGAGGGAAATGAAATGAGGCGCTGGGTACAAAGTCCAATGTCAAACTGAAACAACAGGAGGTGGAGACCCTATGGGCTATAGGGACTGGAGGAAGGGATGGAAGCAATGAAGCTCAAAGTTACTTTCTTTAATTCAGACTTACACAAAAGTTGCAAAAATTACTATAAATAATTCCCATAGCTCCTCACCCAAATTTCTCAAATGTCACATCTTATCCTATTTGCTGTATCATTATGTCTCCGTTTCTCTTCTTCTCTTCCCCTTACACACATTATTATATACATTTTCTGAAAAATGCTTTTGAAGTTCTGAGCCTTGAGGTATTGAGAAACTTGTGACAAAAGTAATCGAAGGCCGGGTGTGGTTGCTTACGCCTGTAATCCCAGCACTTTGGGAGGCCAAAGCAGGAGGATCATCTGAAGTCAGGAGTTTGAGACCAGACTGGCCAACATGGCGAAATCCCATCTCTACTAAAAATACAAAAATTAGCTAGGTGTGGTGGCACACACCTGTAATCCCAGCTACTCTGGAGGCTGAGGTGGGAGAATCACTTGAACCCAGGAGGCGGAGGTTGCAGTGAGCCGAGATTGTGCCACTGCACTCCAGCCTGGGCAACAAAACAAGACTCCATCTTAAAAAAAAAAAAAAAAAGGTAATCAAGAGGGTGAATATGAAGCCAGAAAAGTGGGATGGGGGTTGGGAAGCACGTAGTGTAGAAGCTAGAAAGGAGCACAGAAATTCTGCAAACCGTTTCCTCATGTATATTTCAACTTCCTTTCTAACAAGTGTGCAACTCCAAAAAAAAACACAGAGCAGCACCTTGACAGAGGGCAATGCCCAATCCCATTAGTTCAGACAAACACATTCAGGTGATCAGATATGGCAGCAGATCAACGAAGACATTAATCTAGATGTCTGTCCTCCCTCCAATTCTGAATCCTTCCTTCCTTCATTCATTCATTCAACAAATATTTGTTTGATATGTTACACACTGTCCTACATACTGGAAATTCAGCAGTAGACAAAATAGAGTCCATCCTTTTCATGAAACTTACATGCCAATGGAAAGAAAGAGACAATAAACAAACAAATAAATCCTGAGATAAGGGCTATGAAGAATGAATGAACTGCGTAAATGGTAGAGTGGCAGGTCAGGTTTGGGGAGTTACCTTAGATTAGGAGGTCCAAAAATATTTGATAAAGTGATATTTACAATATCATTATTGTTATTATCAATTACAGTATAAATATCAATGTAAACCTATTTACAATAAATGGGTAAAGAAGTCTTGTGGATATAAGCATAAACAGAGCATTTCCAAAAGGAGGAACAGACAGAACAAAGGCCCTAACTGGGAGCATATTTAGTGTGTCTTGGCTACATCAAGGAGACTTCTATTAAATTGGACATATTCCTAAAGCAAATACCAAAACAATAAAACAAAGAATTACAGTTAATAAGTCAACAGAGGAGATCAAATGGAACATAATGTTCAGTTAATCCCAACGTAGGCAGAATAAGAGGAAAAGGGGAACAAAGAACAAATGACATAAATAAAAAACAAATAGCAAGATTATGAGCTCAAATATAATCATATCAATAATAACAACATTACATGTAAATGGTCTAAACACCCAATTAAAAGGCAGAGATTGTCATATTGGGTAAGACAGCACTATAGGCTGCCTATAAGAAATACACTTCAAATAGAAACACACAAATGGATTTAAAGTTAGAAAATGGAAAAAGATATAGCCTGAGACTCTAATAAAAAGAAAGTTGAAGTGGCTACAGTAATGTGAGACAAAGTAGATCCCAGAGCCAAGATTATTTTGAGAGATAAAGTCATTTCATAAAAGATAAAGGGTAAAGGATCAGTTCAACAGGAAGACATAGCAATCCTAAATGTTTAGATTCCCTAATAACAGAGCTTCAAAATACGTGAAGCAATTACTGATAGAAATGCAAGAAGAAATATAGAAATCCACATTATAATCATATATTTTTTGTTTGGTTGGTTTTTGTTATTTTGTTTTTTAAAAAGATAGGGTCTTGTTATGTTACGTAGGCTGGTCTCAACTCCTGGCCTCCCAAAGTGCTGGGTTTACAGGTGTGAGCCACAATGCCAAGCTTAGAATCTTATCTTTCAACACCTCTCTCTCAATAATTATTAGAACAACTAGACAGAAAATAAACAATAATATAGTAGACTTGAATGCTACCAATAAACTTGACATAACTGACATTTATGGAATGGTGTATTCAAAAACAACAGAATACACATTTTTCTCAAAAACACTCAGAACATTTACCAAAATTTCAAATATACATCACCTGTATCACTCCAGGCAAGAGCAGTTAATGATCAACATGGCAACCTCTTCACTCTAGCTCACAGAGTCACTTGCTTTTTGAACTATTTTCTTTTCATTTTCACAGGCAAAAACAAATACTCACAAAGTACTTTAAACAAACACAATCACAGAGTTTCTACTATACCAAGAAAAACCCATGGTCCAGATCAGGACTACAGATCAGTGCCATAAAACATAGTTTACTCGGCTTCTCCACTCAAAAGTGCTCTGTTGGTTCCTAAACCATTAACTCTGTCTAAGTCAAAGTTTGAGTCTGCCCCATGTCTTAGTCCATTTGATTTGCTATAAAGGAACATCTGAGCTGAGTAATTTATAAAGGAAAGAGGTTCATTTGGCTCACAGTTCTGCAGGCTGTACAGGAAGCATGGTGCCAGCATATGCTTTTGGTAAGGACTTCAGGTTGCTTCTACTCATGGTGGAAGGAAAAGGGGAGATAGCACATACAGAGATAACATGGTGAGAGAGCAAGGGAGGGAGGTGCCAGGCTCTTTTTAACAATCAATTCTCACAGGAACTAATAGAATGAGAATTTGCTCAATGCTGCAAGGACAGCACCAAACCCTTTATAAAGGATCTATGAACAAAATCCTAACATCTCCTACCAGGCCCCACCTCCAACACTGAGGATCAAAATTCAACATGAGATTTGGAGGAGACTAATATTCAAACACCACCACCATATATAGCTGTGTTTTAGAAATTTTTCAATGTTAACTACTATGGAGTTCCAACAGACACCATCCATTTGCTGTTACAAAATAATCACATTTAACACCATCAAATTAATGAAAATACCATCTCGATGTAGAGTTCTCAGATTTAGCAAATAAAAATACAGGACAGAGGTCCAGTTAACTTTGAATTTTGGATTTTAAATAAACATTTTTTTTTGAGACAGAGTGTCACTCCATCACCCAGGCTGGAGTGCAGTGGCAGAATCTCGGCTCACTGCAACCTCTACCTCCGGGTTCAAGTGATTCTCGTGCTCAGCCTCCCAAATAGCTGGGATTACAGGCACATACCACCATGCCCAGCTAACTTTTGTATTTTTAGTAGAGATGGGGTTTCACCATGTTGGCCAGGCTGGTCTCAAACTCCTGACCTCAAGTGATCCACACCCCATAGTGTAATTATGTCCCCAATATCGCATGGAGCCTAATTATTTTAGATCACCTAGAAAGAGCAGGTGAGAACCACATGGTAAATCCTTGTGAAGAAAACTTAAGAGGCCATGGGGCCTATGTGTGGTGAAATGAGCAAGTATAGGATCTAAAACAAAACCAAAAAGACAGAAAGAAGAATGGTGATAAGTGTAGAATCAGGTGCAACCAATATCTGACACAGGAATAATCTCTATGGCTTTCTCCATGAGGTGGTTGTTCAGCCCCAGCATGAACATCAGTATAATTAGTCAGAGTACAAGAAGAAATATAGACATCCACAGTATAATCAGATATTCTAATACCCTACTCTCAATAATTAGCTCTAGAAGCCTACAAGCTACAGTGCTGTATTTGTCTTGAATCTTTCTGGAACTTCCACATGTGGTAATTAAAATAATTCTGCTATTGCTATTTTTATGTCTGTATATTGCTCTGACTTTCAAAATGAAAGCTTTAATCTATAATCGTACACCAAGGCTCCTGAGCAAAGGATACAATCTTTATTCATAAAACCATTCCCTCAAGTAACCACTCTATATGGGTTAGAAATAGGGAGGGAGAAAAAAGGAGGGGGACAAGGAAGGAGGGAATGAGCAAGAAAATATAAATAAAGTTGCTTTTGCCAACAATGAACTTGTAGAGGCAAGGAAAATGGATATGCTTTAAGAATTCCTCAGGGCCAAGGCAATAGTTATCTTTGCATCCTGAACCTCTAATTTGAGATCTCTCATAAAAAGAATAATGCCATACAGTCTTAGAATAGTAGTAGACTCATATAGCATCAAACACACCACATTGACTACAACAACCAAGCCTACTGAAAATGGAGGCATTGGAACATCATTTGGTTCCCTATATTCACACCAGACTGTTCTTACATCTTGCAGGTCAAAGATAATTGACTCTAATTTAGAAGAAGGGACAGGAAAAACTCTTAGAAGAATGATATTGCACATCTTCCTTGCTAAATTGTTTTAGCCTTTCCTGCAAAAACAGGCAGGAAGTTCTTTTTCATAACTCACCCCGATAACTCCTATTGTAGTTCAAGTTGACATCCTTTGAGATCTATTAATATATTCCACAGAGAGAAAGAACAGCTAGTTACTATCTCCTGGACAGTCCTCATTCGGGCACTGAAAAATCCCGACTCAATAACTCCATCAGCCTTCTTGCAGATTTAATCATTTCAGGTCTTGTGACCTTTGTTAATAAGTCCTATTTTTCAAGGCTTTGTTCATTTTTCATCATTAGTTACACCGTTGCATAAAGATCAGGGCAAAAAGTGAAAAACTCAAATAATTCATTCCAACAAATGAAATGCTAATGCCGTTGCTATGTAGCAATGCTAGGTTCATTAGCCGCCTTTGCTTGGCATACCATCTGCAGATCTCCTCCGTTTATCCCACCAGCCTCAGGACATTTTAAAGAGTGGAATATGTCATAACCCATTCATGTTGACTCAATACCAAATGACATCTATGTTTTCTGTAACACCAAATAAAGCTTGTCACACTTGGCTAATAGTTCTTAATGAGGATTAGGTTCTTTCTCATTCTTTTTTAACATTCTCCTAAGAGACACAATGTCAAATCGAGTAATTGTTTAATGAATGACTCTAAAGCAATTTGATGATGCAAAAACACAAGTAGTGTTTAGCACAGATTCTAAATAATCACAACTGTTATTTTGAGCCAAATAGGCTGAATTTTCATTCTGAGGCATGTCAATAACATAATTTATTCTAAGCTTTGATAATTCTGGGCAAACTTGGGAAATAAAGCAAGTGAGTAAGTTTGTCCTATGGAAGTCTTGTTACCCATGTGTATGTTCTCACCTCACCTCCTGAAATGTGACCCCTGACCTGTAGCAGGCTCTCAGAGCACTCCTGCCCCCTCTAGGTGTCAGGATTTCTCCAGCTGTGCAATGTACCCCAACCCCATCACCACCCTGTGATTGACAGTCCTCTCTGAAACAGTGGCCCAGACATTTGCCAAAATAATTACCTCTCCTGTAATCTGTTCCCCCAAGACCACTCTCTGCTGGATATTGAATAACTAGTCCAATCAATTCACTTGTTCTGGTGGCATATATATGTATGTATGTATGTATGTATGTGTGTGTGTATATATATATATATACATATATACATATATATATATATATATTTTTTTTTTTTTTTTTGAGACGGAGTCTCTCTCTGTCACCCAGGCTGGAGCGCAGTGGCGCGATCTCAGCTCACTGCAAGCTCCGCCTCCCGTGTTCACGCCATTCTCCTGCCTCAGCCTCCCTAGTAGCTGGGACTACAGGTGCCCGCCACCACGCCTGGCTAATTGTTTTTCGTATTTTTAATAGAGACAGGGTTTCACCATGTTAGCCAGGATGGTCTCCATCTCCTGACCTTGTGATCTGCCCACCTTGGCCTCCCAAAGTGCTGGGATTACAGGCGTGAGCCACTGGGCCCAGCCTGTTGTTTTCTTTAGAGACAGGGTCTCACTTTGTTCCCCAGGATGGAGTGCAGTGGCGTGATCACAGCTCATGATAACTTTGAAGTCCTGGGCTCAAGCGAAAGCAATCCTCCTGCCTCAGCCTCCTGAGTAGCAAGGACTACAGGCACACACCACCATGCCCGGCTAAATTTTTAATTTTTTTTTTCTTTGTAAAGACAAGGTCTTCCTATTTTGCTCAAGCTGGTCTGAAACTCCTGGCCTCAAGTGATCCTCCTACCTTAGCCTCCCAAAGGGCTGGGATTACAGGCCTGAACCACAGAGCTCAGCCAGCCTATAGATTCTTTAGGAGAAAATACTGTAATCTGAGAGAGGAATTGTATTTAATTGGGGTGGGGGGGCAATCCTTTGACCATTAATAGAAACATATAGGGTTAAGTTTTTAAAACTCATCTCATGCATCCACAAATTTAGCCTCATTTCCATCTTTTCCATAGCTCCATCACATGCTATAGATATTCCTTTAGCCCTTTGCAGAGCAGCCTCACATATAGATAGGCCAATTTTCTCTTCCTTTTGTTAGATGTACCATCTTGTTGATTCATTAGCATTGAACTCATGGCCAACACCACCATAATTCTCAGTGAGGTTTATCTAACACATGTATTCTGTCTCTAAGGCACATCACAGCCTCTTTGTACTTAGAAACACTAGAGAGCTATTCAAGGCTCTGCTTGGGGGCCATGCTAAACAGCAGAATCAATCAAAAAAGCATAAAAATGTGAAAACTTGACACTAAATAAACCTTGAAAAGGATACTCACAATATGAGAGCCAAAGCAAGAAGGCAGACTGTGGCCTTGTTCAATTTCACCTAGGAATGTACATATCAGGCAACTCACATTTTTTGCTACTCTGGACATGACTGCAAATGACCACAAAATCTTGTAAGCATTGATTTAAGGATTATAAATAACCACTATCGAGTAGGCAAATTCGCAAATATGCAATCAGGAAATAATGAGGATTGACTGTATTAGCCTCATCGTATGAAGAAACAGAGGTAGACAGAATAATTTGCTTAAGGTAACATAGCTAGGAAAAAAAGTAGAAGTCAATCACCAAGCCTCTGTGAATGCATCCTATATATAAGCTATAATGCCACAGTGCTTTCCAGGCTCACATCTGTAATCCCAGCACTTCGGGAGGCCGAGGCGGGTGGATCACAAGGTCAGGAGTTTGAGACCAGACTGGCCAACACAGTGAAACCCCATCTCCACTAACAATACAAAAAGAAAAAAAAATTAGCTGGGCATGGTGGTGCGTACCTGTAGTCCCAGCTACTCGGGAGGCTGAGGCAGTAGAATCACTTGAACCCAGGAGGTGGAGGTTGCAGTGAGCCAAGATAGCACCACTGCACTCCAGCTTGGGCAACAAAGTGAGACTTCGTCTCAAAAAAAAAAAAAAAAGACAACTTTCATCATCATCAACACTGTCCTACTGAATGACATAGTCTGTCTGGTCCTGCTGAAAAGTCAAACAAGCATTGGAAGCCACCAAGCTTTATATATCTCAGGAAACTGATCTCTCTTAGAGACATATTCTAGGCCCTTCCTTCTCCACTTTATGGGACAGAAGAAACCTGCCTTCTGGTCAATCTAAAATCCTCGTATAAATTCAGAAATGGTATTGCAATAGATTAAGTGCTTTGGAGTCACGGCCTTGATTTTTAAATCAGCTCCCCTATATACACTGGTTGTGACCCTAATGCTCTCAGTATCCTCTGCAAAACCGGGATTGCAATGCTGATTTCATATGATTATCCTGAGGATTAAATGGTAATAAGCAGAAGGAGTCAAATTCAGAATAAGCACCTGGAAATTAACATGCCTTACTCGAGAATTTGTTCTTCGGGGGCCTCCCAGAACCTATTCAGCAAAGGGACTTTTCACTGCTCTTGGTTTCTGCACACAGGCGCTGCAAAAGCAAAAGCAAAACAACTGGCACTTCTATCATCCTATGATAATAACAGGCACATTGCCCTGTAAAACTCCACAACTCAGCTCCAACTACACTCCCCTCTTTGTCAAGGGCAGTGTATATGCAAGATACATATATAGTAGCTCCAGGGTGGAGGTTCCAATATTCCATAGTCAGACACAGCTTGAAAACAAACGCAAACCCGCTTAGAATTAAAGCTCTAAGTCTGCCATGAACAGTTGCTTCTCAACTTCAACCTCTTTAAAAAGCACTTGTGTTTTGATTTTCAATTCTGGTTCACAAATCACTCCATCTGGTCTGGCCAATCACGGTGCACGAGAAGCACTGAATTTAGTGTATCTTATTTATATATATATGTAATCCCAGAGGATGTGTTAATGTAAAAATGAAACAAGTTTGAAATGATGCAGGGGAAAAGATGGAAAGATTTCATGAATACTTCTCTAAGCCCAGAGGGTTAGCTTAAGATGGGAAACCTAAGTGCCTTCAAAGAAAGATCACAATACCTTAAGGTAGTGCCAAAGAAACTGTTACTCATGGTAGGCAAGGGTAACAGTAAGGATGATGTGCTATTTAAAATATGAACCAGGTGTGGTAGGTCATGCCCGCAATCCCAGCACTTTGGGAGGCTGAGGCAGGTGGATCACTTGAGGTCAGGAGTTGGAGATCAGCCTGCCCAACATGGCAAAACCCCATCTCTACTAAAAATACAAAAATGTTCTGGGCATGGCGGTGCATGCCTGTAATCCCAGCTACTCAGGAGGCTGATGCAGAATTGCTTGAACCCAGGAGTCAGAGGTTGCTGTGAGCCGAGAATGCACCACTCCAGAATGGGCAACAGAGCAATACCCTGTCTCAAAAATAAGTAAGTAAAAATAAAATATGAACTAAGCAAGAAGAGATACCTATGTCACTGGCACATCTTCCTCATAGTGGAAGGATCATGAGAAGTAAGATTTGAATCTGAATCTTCAGTCCTTTATATACTGTGTGACCTGGGCAATTCACCCAAGGTTTTACCTATTAAAAAAAAAATGGCAGGCAGCCAGGCACAGTGGCTCATGCCTATAATCCCAGCAGTTTGGGAGGCCCAGGTAGGAGGATTGCTTGAGACCAGGAGTTCAATAACAGCCTGGGCAATATAGCAAGACCCCATTTCTACAAAAATAAAAAAATTATCCAGGTGTGGTGACACACGCCTGTAGCCCCAGCTGATTGGGAGGCTGAGGCTGGAGGATTGTTTGAGCCCAGGAGTTTGAGGATGCAGTGAGTCATGATTGCGCCACCATACTCTGGGTGATGATGACAGAATGAGACCGTGTCTTGGAAAAAACAAACAAACAAACAAAAAACAGGAATAATATCAGCCTCACAGCATTGTTGTCAGGATTAAAATTAGAAAATATTTGTGCTATAAGATACGTCTCAATAAAACTCCATCTGTTCTTTCTAAAAGGAAGGATTGTTGATTGCCAATATATTGTTGAGATGAATTTCTTCATCAAAGCATTTTAATCATTTATTCAACTTTTACTGACCATCTTCCATGTGCTAGGCACTGTGCTAAACTGTAAGTCAGAAATCCTCACTCTTCTTGTGTGTGTGTGTGTGTGTGTTAGGGCTGGGGGGTTGGTGGTAGAGAAGGAACATGACAATATTTATGGATGTCTCTTCAGAGCTATAGATCTTTTACTTTTTGGTGCCATGAACTTGATGTGTCAGCAAGGGCTCTACCCTTACAATGATCCCCAAAGGGAATCAAATACAACTTCTCCCATAAAACCTTCCCTCAATATTTCAAGCAGAAGTAATCACTTTTTTACGCTTATCACGCCTCTTATTTACTCATTTTACAAAAATTTGTCCAGGCACAGTGGCTCACGGCTGCAATCTCAGCACTTTGGGAGGCCCTGGCAGAAGGATCACTTGAAACCAGGAGTTCAAGACTCGCCCAGGCAACATAGTAAGACCCTGTCTCTATAACAATCAATCAATCAAAATAAGAATGTATTCACTTTTTCATTTTATAAGGTTATTGGACTCCTACTAAAGATGTTACATGAAATAGATACAGAGAGAAAACCAGAAACCTAATTTTCCTCCCTTCCCTCCAGAAATGTCTCCATTGAGGAGGGAAATTAAGACACACACACAAATGTTTTAATTCCTTACAAGTGGTAAAGATACGAAAGGGGAAAACATCACTTCTCAGCATGATCAAAGGCAGCCTTGTGGAGGATGGACTTCATAGGATGAATGGGATTTCCATAAATAAACACAGTAAGATATAGAAAACACATCTTTTGGTCTCAGCAGACGCTTATCAGGCGCTGCCTTGCTCTCTATTCATGTTCACATCTCATCTCCCCATCTGGCTTCTTACCTCCTTGACAGCCCCGGAGACTGTGCATCACTTTTTTCTACTGCTCCCACATCACATGACATTATGTACATGTATCAGAAAAAGGTGGCTTTTCTGTCCAGATTGGATATAACCAGTGGTGCTCAGTAGTTTGCGAAGTGTTCAGTTCATCTCCTCCACCCTGAAACTCTTTCTTCTCTGTGTGCATTTCAGGCAGGATGAGACTAACTCAAAGAACACCCAAAAGGTGAAAATCTATTCTGCTTTTCAAGACCCAGGGAACAGAACCCCACAACACTCTGAAAGCTGAGAGTGCCTACATTTTCATCATGCAGCTGCCCCCAAATCTTAAAGATCTTAGTAACCAATCAGGACATGTCTGTGAGCCAGTAACAGAATATGTCCACATGATAGATATTACATGTATGCTTCTTTGCTCATCTTTGACATTTTTTGTGGCCTCTTCCTTCTCTTGAGTTCAACAGAGTGCTACCCAGGGATCTTGTCTGTCCCTGAACAGGAGATAGAGTTGTGGACTTTGACACAGGCAACACAACTTACCTTCCTAGTTAGGATTTGCTTAGAGGGTCAGATCCAATCTGAGGGCTGTTTTCGTTTCTAAGGCATTATCAAGATGTGAAGTTACTACAGCACTGAATTAGCATATGCTGTTGCAATTTTTTTTGGCACCAATGCAGTTTTTATGTCGCTAGAAAACGTTATTACTATGGTTTTTGGAAGGGAAAAATAAATGGTTGGAGAAATAGGTCTGATATCATTTTAAAAAAATATGTGTGTTCTAAACTCCCAGGGACTATCTCACTGCAGAAGATATGGCTCTGAATTTCCATGCATTTTGAACAAGGGCCACAGCTCACCGTGTATCCGCAGACGTAATGTAATGTCACCCAATTCACATGTATATGTTAGCTTTGAAAAGCGTTTTGCACTGCCTCTTGGGATGCTCTAGGATTGTTCTGTCTTATTATTTTCTCACTTTCACATTGCTTTTTGGCTCCTATGGTGGAGACTGGAGGTGAAAGCCAATGCGTAAGCCTTGGGAAAGTCTTTTATTATGGAATACAATTCCTATTTCAAACACATGTTCTTGTTTTAAGCAAAGATAATATCTGTGAAAGCAAAAGGTATATCTGTAAAGGAAAAAAAAAGATAGTGATATCATTGTATAAATAGAGACCAAGTTTCTAACAAAGTCAATGCAGTTCAGTAGGGAAACTGTACAGGAAAGACTCAAAGGTCAATGTGACTGTTATTATTATTATTATCATCATTATTATTTTATCTGAGACAGGGTCTCACTATGTTTCCCAGGCTGGTCTCAAACTCCTAAGCTCAAGCAATCTGCCCACCTTGGCCTCCCAAAGTGCTAGGATTACAGGCGTGAGCCACCGCATCTGGCCAATGTGAGCATTATTTTTGATCCCATAACTACGGCCATAACTCTTAATTTAAATGTGTTGCAGGCAGTGTTGGAAAGACATTGGTTCACATTGGTCAGGAGTATTGAATCTTTTCCACCATAATCATAAGTTCATAAGAGAAATTCTAGCCTTCTTTCCAAGTACTAGAACTTAAAATGTATTTCCTTTGTCTATTAAATAAAATAATCACTATCTGTTGGAGTTAGAAGAAAATTCAGGGCCGGGCACAGTGACTCACACCTGTAATCCTAGCACTTCGGGAGGCCAAGGTGGGCAGATCACCTGAGGTCAGGAGTTCAAGACCAGCCTGGCCAACATGGTGAAACCCTATCTCTACTAAAACTACAAAAATTAGTGGGTGTGGTGGTGTGCACCTGTAATCTTAGCAACTTGTGAGGCTGAAGCAGGAGGATCACTTGAAACCGGGAGGTGGAGGTTGCAGTGAGCCAAGACCACGCCACTGCACTCTAGCCTGGGTAACAGAGCAAGACTGTCAAAAAAAAAAAAAGAAAGAAAGAAAGAAAGGAAGACAGGAAGACAGACAGAAAGACAGAAAGAAATTTCAGTTGGCCTGGGACAAATCTTGTTTTCTCAAGTTCTCATGGCTGGTTGGTGGTAGAGCAGCTCTCAAAATGTATGCCCTCCACTTTAAAGTTCCTGAATTCCTAGCTAATACTCTTCACCCTGCCTCTGTGTTTGCATAGGAACAGAAGCATAATGTTTAGTTTTATAGAGTTGCATCCCCTTCAACATTGTCGAGGTCTGTCTGATAGGCAGAATAATGGCCCCTCTCCAAAGACATCAAGGTCTTAGTGTCCAGAACCTATAAATACGCTACGTTACATGGTAAGGGGAAATGAATGTTGCAGGTAGAATTAAGGCTGAACTTGAACTGGAGAGATTATTCTGAATTATCCAAGTGAGCCCAGTGTCATCAGAAGGGTCCTTAATATGGTTTGGCTCTGTGTCCCCATCCAAATTTCATTTTGAATTGTAGCTCCTATAATTCCCATGCATTGTGGGAGGGACCCAGTGGGAGATAATTGAATCATACTGGCCTCGTGGTAGTGAATAAGTCTTACGAGATCTGACGGTTTTATAAGGTGTTTTCACTTTTGCTTCTCTCTCATTCTCTCTCTTGCCTGTCACCATGTAAGACGTGTCTTTTGCCTTCTGCCATGATTGTGAGGCCTTTCCAGCCAGGTGGAACTGGGAGTCTATTAAACCTCTTTTTCTTTATAATTTACCCCATCTCAGGTAGGTCTTTATCAGCAGTGTGAAAATGGACTAATACAGTCCTTATAAGTGAAAGAGGGAGGCAGGAGAGGTGGATTCAAAGTGATGCTATGTGAGAAAGACTCAGCCAGGTATTGCTGGCTTTGAAGACAAAAGGGAGACATGAACCAAGAATGTGGCAGCCTCTAGAAGCTGGAAAAGGCAAGCAAATTGTTCTCCTCCAGCCTCACCCCTGCAAAGGAAGCATCCATGCTGGCATGTTAATTTTAGCCCAGTGAGACCCATTTTTTTCTTTCTTTTTTAAAGACGGGGGTCTCACTGTTCACCCATGCTGGAGTGCAATGGCACAATTATAGCTCACTGCAGCCTCAAACTCCTAGGCTCAAGCAATCCTACCTCAGTCTCCCGAGTAGCTGGGACACCAGGTGCACATCGCCACACTCAGCTAATTTATTTATTTTTATTTTTTTGTAGAGATGGGCATCTCACTACGTTGCCCAAGCTGGTCTCAAACTCCTGGGGCCTCAAGTAATCCTCTTACCTTGGCCTCCCAAAGTATCGGGATTACAGGCGTGAGTCAATGCACCTGACCGCCACTTTTGATTTCTATAAATGTAAGATAATAAATTTGTGTTGTTTTAATCCACCAAGTGTTTGGTAATTTATTACAGCAACAATAGGAAACTAATACACTATTCAAGTGTGCATTCAGTTCAGTTTCTTCTTTGGCATATAGAAAGGCACTAAATATGCTTTCTCCAACAAGGCACAGAAAAGAAAAACCACCATTGGTTATTTCCATCAGAAGATACTCTGCAGAGCTCAACAAAACCAGTCCTTGGGACATAAAACCAATTTATCTCCATCACTCAGTATCTCTGCACCCACCCTAAATGGCACAGCACCCCAACAGAAGGTACAAACCACCCTGCATCAGTCAGGGGCCTAGCAGGGAACAGATGCCTCATTCACAGAGGGAAGTTGGAGAGATATGTTAAAGTGGCTATGTGCAGCATGGTAGCCAATGTTAAGGGTACCCAAGAAGGGACGATGAGGCACCCAGGGATGAGCAACAGAGGGAAACTGGGCCTAGGACTAAAGAGATAGGGGTGGGAGCAAGTGCTAGAACTCAGTGAGACCTCATGCTGTGGGACAGGGCTGCCTGACAAGAGCCATAGCCTTGGTAGAAGAATAGGGCCCCTGCCTATCTTAGACTATAGAGAGAGGGAACCAGGAGAATAAACACCCTGACTTTTCTCTCCTCCTACACTTGACTTTCCTGCCAGTGCTTCCCATTGGCTGAAATCTAACAGAAATCAGGAGACAAAAAAGAGTGGCTGATGTCCTCTACATCTACAAAGGCCAGCCTCCCAGGGAAGACTAGCAAGGTGGAGAAAGGAGAATTCTGAATCTAGATGACCAAACAGAAAAATACAGCACCCAATTCCTAGTTCAATAGACCCTTCTTTTCTCCTTTTCTAAGAGTAAGAGAGGTCAAACAGGTGTTGTCCTATACAATGTACAAATCATGTGTTAAACAAAAAACAATCTCAAGAGGATTTAGACATACCTCTTTATACTTTTATGAATCTATTACATGATTTCAGAAAAAAGTAGATAGCAACAAAACCTCCAGTAAAAAAAAAAAAAAATATTTGGTGCATTTCGAATGGGTTTCATGAAAGGGCACTATCCTGAACTCTCCTCAAAAATGTTGGTTAGAATCACAGCCAAGGACAAGATGCTGGCTGGATGCAGTACTGGTCAGACCCAGCGGGACATTTCTTATGGCAGTATGATTTATAGGATTGTGATATTTTTTGACCGAGAAACATTAGAAAATTTACTAAAGAAGTTTTTTTACTTGGCCTTCTGATGCTGCAATAAGAAAGACAGGTTTCTATGGACTTACCCCTCTTACATTTACAGGAATTAAAAGACAGATGATGAAATAGTCTAAGAATCAAGAGTAAGTCCAAAGTAGAGCCAATAAAAGCTTAACTCACTTAATGGCTTATTAGTCTACTCTCATGCTGCTGATAAAGACATTCCCAAGACTGGGTAATTTATAAAGAAAAAGAGGTTTAGGCCAGGTGTGGCGGCTCATGCCTGTAATCCCAGCACTTTGGGAGGCTGAGGTAGGCGAATTATGAGGTCAGAAGTTCAAGACCAGCCTGGCCAACATGGTGAAACCCTGTCTCTACTAAAAATACAAAAAAAATGGCTGGGCATGGTGGCGGGTGCCTGTAATCCCAGCTACTCGGGAGGCTGAGGCAGGAGAATCGCTTGAAACAGGGAGGCGGAGGTTGCAGTGAGCTGAGATCATGCCACTGCACTCCAGCCCAGGCCATAGCGTGAGACTCTGTCGAAAGAAAGAAAGAAAGAAAGAAAGAAAGAAAGAAAGAAAGAAAGAAAGAAAGAAAGAAAGAAAGAAAGATAAAGAAAGAAAGAAAGAGGAAAGGAAAGGAAAGGAAAAGAAAAAGGAAAAGAAAAGAAAAGAAGTTCAATGGATTTACATCTATATGGCTAGAGAGGCCTCACAATCATGGCAGAAGGCAAAAGGCACATCTTACATGGCGGCAGGGAAGAGAGAAAGCTTGTGCAGGGAAACTCCCCTTTATAAAACCATCAGATCTCATAAGACTATTTACTATCATGAGAAGAGTGTGAGAAAGACCAGCCCCAGTGATTCAGTTACCTCCCACCAGGTCCCTCCCATGACGTGTGAGAATTGCAGGAGCTACAATTCAAGCTGAGATTTGGGTGGGGACACAGCCAAATCATATCACTTGGATTCTCAAACTGACTAGGAAACAGTTGTCCTTCCTAAAACTTTAATTAAAGAACTCTTCAGTCAAAAGTCTCATTGCTCTAAAGAGACCCCATAACCTATGGCCACCATTTCTGCACTCATGTCCACCCTAATATATTTTATATCACAGTATAGAGAATCAGATAGACCAAACTTGGAATCATCTCAGACTTCCACTTCAACTGAACATGGGTAATTCCTTCAGCATCACTGACCTGGAAAAGAGAAGTTGAAGGGATGTATATGTGGAATCAGTTCACACAACATCTTCATGCTGAAACATGAACCCTGATATGTAGTCCTTTTCTTTTCAGCACTTGGATGGAGGCAGGAAGCTCAACTGCCTTCAATCCCCCCACCCATCCCTCCTAAGCATTAACAGAAAACAGAGAGAAGCAGCATGATGATCAGCATGAGGCCTGAAGTCTCTTGGAGATTCTAGCCAGCTGGTGGCCCTAGTGATGAAAGAATCCATATTCTCAGGATGTGTGAACAGCCCACTTATGGGTTTTAACCAGTGAAAAAGGCTCAGTGAAAATCAATAACAGGCTTAGAGACCTTGCAAATTACCCTCCAGTTCTCTAGCAGTTACTCATGCTCTAGGGATCAGGAGGATATAGCATGAGGTGCATTTATACATAGTTACAAAGAACTCAGCTCTGTTGGTAAAATTGTATGGTGTTAACTGAAGACAGAAGTTTGCTCCATATCCCAGGAGCCAAGTTTACCCTTACCCAATTCCCTAATTAACGTTAGTTTCCACATTGGCTATATTATCTCCATATACCCTTTCCATGTAGAAGAACTTCACTGTCATATAGATGCCTCTTTGAACATTACTAAAGTTTCTTTAAACCTTGACTTGACAGCAATTCCACAAGGTATTAAATAACATCCAGTACTTTGTGGAATGCCTCCATTCCCTATTGTCAAAATATTTGGAGAAGGTACTCACCGTCCAAATATATAATGGAGTAAATGAGTCAGGAAAGAACGTTTTTGGTAATTAACACATAAGGTGATATTAACATTAATATGTTCTGAAGGCGTCTGGACCTCCGTTCTCTCCCACACACATTGGCGTAATTTCAGATAGAATAACTTTTGACATTTAATCTACTTAGCAAAAAAAAGTCTTTGTAGTTATCAGTGCTATTAACTTATTTGTTTATTTTTGAGATAGAGTCTCACTCTATCTTCCAGGCTGGAGTGCAGTGGCACCGATCTCGGTTCACCACAACCTCTGCCTCCCAGGTTCAAGCAATTCTCCTGCCTTAGCCTCCCAAGTAGCTGGGATTACAGGCACCCATCACACCCGGTTAATTTTTTGGGTTTTCAGTAGAGACAGGGTTTCACCATGTTGGCCAGGCTGGTCTCAAACTCCTGACCTCAGGTAATCCACCCAGCTTGGCTTCTCAAAGTGCTGAGATTATAGGCTTGAGCCACTGCCTCCAGCCAATTCGCTTATATTTATAGTTATGTTTATCCTGGGTACATGGCCAGCTACCTGCCCACTTTAAAGTTAAATTTTTAAAAAATCTGACTTACTGTAGCCAGTGAAGGTGAGTGGCTCTAATGTATACCAATTCTTGGGAAACACCTATAAGATATACACATGGTCTGCCCTGTTCTTTTCCCCCAGCATAGGTAGCAGGGATACCCCTGTAGCTGGGGTGAAGGTCCCCAAGCCTGAGTCTCAGAGTGAGGACAACAGGAAGCAGAGACCCTGCTGCTCTGAGATGAACAACTAGTATCACCAAGAACCCGATCTGTTCTCAGCCTACACTTTCTGTGGAAATGGACGAAACTCATCAGAATCACACACACACAAAATATCTGTGTGGCCCTAAGATCCAAACCACTTTCATAACAGTGTGTATTTCACAGTCCACATGGGTGCTTAAGGTGCTTGAGATTACTGGGGTCATTACCATATTACAGCCACACCTCTCCTGATTGACAAAAGACAACTTTAAACTTGCCACAATTTCTCTCACAATGAGTCAATTGACAATGAAATGGAGACAGTGTATTTTAATGAAGAAAACATGAGTTTTGTACTCAGCTTGATTTGGTTGAAATCAAAAGAGTTTACCAGCCAGGAGCAGTTGCTCATGCCTGTAATCCCAGCACAGGAGGCTGAGGTGGTAGGATTAGTTGAGCCCAGGAGTTTGAGATCAGCCTGAGCAATGTAGGGAGACTCTGTCTCTACAAAACATAAAAATAAATTAGCCAATTGTGGTGGCATACACCTGTGGTCCCAGTTACTCAGGAGGCTGAAGCGGGAGGATTGCTTGAGCCAAGGAGGTAAGGCTGCAGTGAGCTGTGATTACTCCACTGCACACCAGCCTGGATGACAGAGCAAAATCCTGTCTCAAAAAAGAAAAATAAAATAAAAAGGGAGTTTATCACTTATTGTTTATGTGATCTTATCAAGCCACAGAGATATTTTGAACTTTACTTTCTCCAACTATCAAATGGAATAATACTATACATCTTACCAAGTGCAGCAAAAAATCAATGACATAATGTTAAGTATCAAGCTCAGTGTATGTAGTAACCATTACTGTCTATCCTTTTCTCCCACACTCAGACCCCTTCTGGTAATGAAATACTGGAAGAACTGACTAGATCAGGAATGGACAAACTATAGCACACAGGTCAAATCTGGCCCACTACCTGGTTTTGTAGATAAAGTTTTATTAGAATGCAGCTACACTCATTTATTTATACATTGGCTATGACATTTTGTACACTACAAATTCAGAATTAGAGTAGATGCAACAGAGACTGTATAGCCTACAAAGCCTAAAATATTTACTCTCTGAACCTTCACAGAAAAAAAAATTGCTGACCCCTTGACTAGATTCATCCATAACCTGGACAATTCAGTTTCTCATATGAATCTAACTCAGAGCGTCTTTGTCCTGAACAAGTCAATATTGTGAAGTGTACTAATCGTAGATGATATTTCCCCTCCAAAGAGCTCATTGGAAACTTGCTCACTGCCTGGGTGAGACTCTGCCCTAGATTTTACAGTCAACTGTAAAATGTACTAAAAGGCAGCCAAAAGGTTGCTCTACATCTAGCTCCTTGAATATCACAAATTAGCACTTGTGTATTCACTTAATAATTCATTCGACAAACATCTGCTTAGATGCCAGTTATACACCAACAAACAGTGCTAGGCAATGAAGATAGGGAGATAAACAAGGGGCAGGCTCCCACTCCAGAAGCTCTCTGACTAGCAGAGTGGCAAATATGTAAATAAATAAATGCAACCCAATACAGAGAGTTAGTAGCCAATAAGCTTACAGGCATATGAATAGGTTAAAAGTTTATACACATAAGCAAACTATAGCAAGAAGATGAAATGAAGTGATATCTGAGCAGAATAGATCAGATTTCTTGATACAAAGCAGCCCAGCGTGAGAAGCTCTGCATATGTAGAAGCAAAAATCAACCGCAGCACCAATAAAGCATCTAGCAGACTTAAGTGTAGGTGGAGCCTGCATTTCCATCTTCAGATGGTACCTCGGTCAGTATCCTGCTGTGCTCCCCAGCTGTGACAGCTAGGCAATGTTTTGTGACATTTTTCTTGACCTTGGAGTTTGCTGCTCAACACCACCACAACTTATTCTTGGTTAGATTTGACATGGTTCTTGTCTCTGAAATCTGGACTCACCCAGAGGTGTTCCTGCTGCTGTGTGACTCAGACACCCTCAACCCAAGCTTTGGACATTCTCCTGCCCTGCCCTGAGGCACTTGCCCTCCTTTTCACTTCTGACCCAGATGTACCAATAAACTAACTTTGTCCTGCTTCCCATTATCCCAATCCTAACTGGATTCTGTTGAGTGAAGTTTTACAGAAAAAGATTTTTCCAAGGAGCAAATACAGACAGTTATTTTGGTTATATAGAACAGAATGTTTGAAGTTGCAGAGGTCTGAAAAAACCAAGTGTGTTTAGTAAACCCAAAAAGTTTTATAGGGATGGTATATAGACTAAACGGTAGAGAGTAGCAGAAGACAAAACTAAAAAATGGAAATGGGCCAGATTATGGAGGTGTCTTGGTCCATTTGCATTGCTCTAAAGGAATAACTGAGGCTAGGTTATTTATAAAGAGAAGAGATTTATTTGGCTCGTGGTCCTGCAGGCTGTACAAGAAGCATGGCGCCAATATCTGCTTCTGATGAGAGCCTCAGGAAGCTTCCACTTAAGGATGGAAGGCCAAAGGGAGCTGGTGTATGCAAATGACACAGTGAAAGAGAAAGTGCCACAAAGAAGAGGAGGTCCTAGGCTCTTTTCAAATACCAGCTTTTGCAGGAACTATGTGAAAACTCACTCACTCCAACAAGAATGGCACGAAGCCATTTATGAGGAACCCATCCCCATGACCTAAACACGTCCCACTGGGCCCCACCACCAATACTGGAAATCAAATTTTAACATGAGACTTGATGGGGTCACATAAACCACATCAAACCATAGCAGAGGGCACTGGAAATCATCCGAAGGAAAATGTACTTCATTCTGCAGCTAGTAGAGAATCACAGAAGAATTTTAAAAGAACAGTCATGTGATGGCATTTACATTTTAAATACTACTTTAGAGGTAATATGGTGTATGCTTGGAGAAGGAGTGGACAGCCTTGAGGAAGAAAAAACAGTTAGCTGGCCATTGTCATAGCTCAGGTAAAAAATGAGAGCCTGCCAGCCACAGGGGTTGACATCTGTAATCCCAGAACTTTGGGAGGCTGACATGGGAAGATCACTTGAGCCCAGGAGTTTGAGACCAGCCTGGGTGACAAAGCAAGACCCTATCTCAAAAAAATAAATAAATAAATAAATATACATTTATATATATTTATATATATTTATATATATATTTATATATATTTATATATATTTATATATATTTATATATTTATATATATTTATATATATTTATATATATTTATATATTTATATATATTTATATATTTTTTATATATATTTATATATATTTATATATATTTATATATTTATATATATTTATATATATTTATATATTTATATATATATTTATATATATATAAATATATATGGAGTCAGGCATGCTGGTGTGCACCTATAGTCCCAACTACCTGGGAGGCTGAGGTGGGAGGATCACTTCAGCCCAGAAATTCAAAGCTGCAGTGAGCAGTGATCACACCACTGCACTCCAGGCTGTGACAGAGTGAGACCCTGTTGGAAGGAAGGAAGGAAAAAGGAGAAGGGGAAAGGGAAGGGGAAGGGAGAAAGAAAGGCAGCCAGGTGGGAAGGAGGGAAGGAGGGGAAAGAAAGGAAAGGAAAGGAAAAGGAAAAAGAAAGGAAGAAAGGAAGAGCCTAGACTTAAAGGAAAGAAGGAAATGATCTGATATATATTTGGGAGGTATTTCAGGATGTATGCCTTCTTAGTGAGGGAAAAGAAATGGCCTAGAATAGGGCTTTTCAAATCATTTTGGTGGAGTCCCATTTTTAGAATTTCTAACCCATTGTGGACCAATACTTCCGTAAAGTAAAGGGAAAAATGATCATGTGCTTGGATATTGCTGAAATGTCAAGTTGCTTTAAAAGTTTCATTTATGTTCAATTTCTGTTCTTAATCTTATTACGGTAATCTGTGGTCAAGCATTCATTTCAGAGAATATTTTCAGTAGCGCTATTCTAGGAGGACTGCAGAGTTTCTGGCTTGATAACTAGAAGAACAGTGATGACTTTAGCCAAGTTAAGGAGCAAACAAGTGCATTTGGGGGTTGAAGATGAGTTCCACTGTGGATATGTTATTCTCAATGTCCCAGAGGAATACAGACAGATGCATCCATAAAGCTGCTGGCAATTCAGCTTGTGTGCATTTCATTTGTAGAGGATTCTTCACATGGGGTAGGTATTTGGTGCTTCTGAAATGCATAAATGGAAACGAATTTCCCACTTGATTGTCTGCCAGGTACGTATACTATGCCTGTTAGAACAAGCAATGGCAGAACATAGGGATACATAAAATATCCTCTCGGTGTTGAGAAATTTTACCACAATCAGAAAATCTTAATAAGACTTTTAAAACAGTGCATGACAGGAAAACTTGACTTTTGCCCATACACACAAAAATGATAAAAGGAAGTCATCTTTTCTCTCTACTCCATTATTCATCTTGCATTTATTCATACTTCATGTGTCTGCTATGACATGAGTTCACTGACTTCAAGTTTACTGAGAAATCACAGAGATTGGCCAAGCTATTTTGGTATGAAGCATAAATCTCAGTCCTTACAACTCAAGTACAAAAACCATGTAACATTTTCTATGTGTCATAGTAACTTTTTCTTGTTATCTCTATTCTACGTTGATATTATCTGGATATTTGCCTCCTCCAAATCTCATGCTGAAATCTGATTCCCAGTGTTAAAGGTGGAGCCTAATGGAAGGCATCTGGGTCATGGCTGTGGATCCCTCGTGAATGGCTTGGTGTGTCCTCATGGTAATAAGTGAGTTCTTGCTGTATTAGTTCCTGCAAGATTTGACTGTTAAAAATAGCCTGGCACCTCTTCTCTCCCTCACCATGTGACATGCCAACTTCTCTTTGCTTCCACCATGAATAGAAGTACCTTAAAGCTTTCAACAGAAGCAGATATGGGTTCCATGCTTTCTATACAGCCTGCAGAACTGTAAGTCATATAAACCTCTTTTCTGTATAAATTACCCAGTCTCAGGTATTCCTTAACATCAATGCAAATGGACTAAGACACACCAGAAGAAGAAATATTAATCAGCCTGTACCCAAAGCTACATCTTCATAACAGAGGGCTTACAGAGTGCTAACATAGTGTAAGTGGTCTGGTTGTCGGTAAACAAATGTCCACCCTGCCCTCCACTCAGTTTCCCCAATCACTCTCATTCCTTGGGTCCTAATCACCCATACATATTGTTCACTGCCATGATGCCCCATTCTCACCCCTCAATCTCTCAGGTTGAGCTCTTTCTTGACCAGTTCTGAGCCCTCTTTCATGCCTCTCCAAGGACAGGAAACTCTACAAAGCTAAGACCTTCCACTATTATAATGCTATTTTTTAGTGCTTGAACAATCAATGTAGGGCTTCCTGCACCTTTCTATAAAACAATTCTTTCAACGATCTATAGCAGCAAATATCTCCCAAGAACCTATTGTGTTCCAGGCACTGTTCTAGACTCTTGGCAACTACAGTGAACAAAACAGAGAAAAATCTCTGACCTCATGAACATGCATTCTCGGATGAGGAAATCAACAGCAAATAACAGGCAAAACGATAAGTAAGAAATTATGTAGTATATAAGAAATGGGGAAGTGCTGTGGAATAAACTAGAGCGGGATGAAGAGGACTTAGGAATTCAGGGTTGGGTGGCCCCTTGAAATTCTAAATAGACTTGTCAAGATGGAGTCCATCAGGAAGGTGATATTGGAGTAAAGACTTGGAAGAGGTGAAGAACAGTCAGGTTAGTAGTTGGAGGAAGGGCGTTCCAGGCAGAAGGAATGACAGGTGCAAAGGCCCGAACGCAAGAGTAGCCCTGTTCAAAGAACAACAGGAAGGCCAACATGGCAGAGTGGAGTGAGCAAGGGTGATAAAATCAAGGGATCCATTCAGGAAGGCAACCGAGAGGGGAAGACTGGCTTGGGATTTTACTCTGAGAGAAATGGACAATTACCGAAGAAGTGACATATTTTGATGTATTGATCATTTATTTATTTATGATTTATTTGAGTCAGGGTCTCACTCTATAGCCCAGGCTGGAGTGCAGTGGCACATTCATAGCTCACTACATCGTTGACCTCCTGGGCTCAAGTGATCCTCCCACCTCAGCCTCTTGAATAGCTGGAACTATAGGTATGTGCCACCATGTCCAGCTAGTATTTTTAAAAATTTTTTGTAGAGATGGGGTGTTGCTATGTTGCCCAGGCTGGCCTCGAACCCCTGGCCTCTAGGAATCCTCCTGCCTGAGTCTCCCAAATAGCTTGGATTACAAGAGGAAGTCAGCGTGCCCAGCCCAATTTAACAGATTTTAAAAGGACTGCTCTAGTCATGATGTTAAGACCACACTAAGGAAAGAGGGTTGAAGAAAGGAAACCAGTTAGAAGCGATTTCAGTAGCAGTGGAGGTAGGGAAAAGTGTTTAGATTCTGGGTATATTTGAAGTAGAGCCATCAGAATTTCTTATAGGATTGGAGAAAGATGAGTTGAAGATACCAAGGTTTTGTCCTGGACACTGGAGGGAATGGAGTTACTGTCAGCTTGACAGGGCCAACTGTAGACAAAGAGGTCTGTTGAGAATGATTAGGTGCTACTGATTTTTTTGTTCCTAGGCCATGGTTCCATATATGGCTGTCTCCAGTGCTAAGCACAGTGACTACCACTTAGTAGGCAGAAAATATCTCTTGAGAGGCCAAGGCAGGAGGATCGCTTGAACCTAGAGTTCAAGACCAGCCTGGGCAACATAGCAATACCCTGCCCCTACAAAAGAATTTTTGAAAAAGTGGCCAGGCATGGTGGCACATGCCTGTAGTCCTAGCTACTTGGGAGACTGAGGTGGGAGGATTGTTTGAGCCCAGAAGTTTGAGGTTGCAGTGAGCTATGATCACACTATCGCACTCTATCCTGGGTGACAGAGCTGGAGTACAGACACCCTTTCTCAATCAATCCATCAATCAATGACAAAGAAAATACCTGTTGAACAGACAAATCAGTGTGTGAATGATTAAATACAATCCCCATAGGGCAAGCAACCTGAGATTTTGCTGCTTTCTTGGGTTCTATCCAGGGAGCACAGGGCAAAATTTCTCTGTTTTCAGATTTCCCAAAATTACCAGAATTTTTTTAAATCTGATTTCATCCCTAGTCCAGGGTTTTTCAGTCCGGCATGGAGATAAAGTAATGATCCCATTCTCAAAGACACATAGTTCAACTCTCCTGTTCCTCCTCAACTATTGATATCATTTTCCATCCCTCAATCCAAGAAATCTTTGTCTATTTCCAGGAATAAGAAAAATTGCCTAGCTGTATATTCTTCTAAATTAAGAAATTTTATGCTTGGGTTTCAGCTTTTCAAACTCCAAAGTTAAGACTTGTACTCCTGCACTCTTAGTTCATACCAACTTTTCCAAATATTACAGGATAATACTGGGACGTATGAATCAGCAGCATACCACTGACTGAATAAGGATAAAGGCAAGAAATGCAAGGGAACAACAACAATGTAAAACACACCAGGTGGCCGGGTGCGGTGGCTTACACCTTGTAATCCCAGCATTTCCAGAGGCCAAGGCAGGAGGATCACTTGAGCACAGAAGTTCAAGATCAGCTCGGGCAATGCAGGAGACCCCATTTCTACAAAACATAAAAATATATTAGCCAAGTGTGGTAGCACATTACCTGTGGTCCCAACTACTCAGGATACTGAGGTGGGAAGATCACTTGAGCCCAGAAGTTTGAGGCTGCACTGAGCTGTGATCATGCCATTGCTCTCCAGCCTGGGCAACAGAGTGAGACTCCATCTCAAAAAATAGTGTAATAAAACGCACCAGTTAATACATCAAAACATTGTGCCACTTCTTTTTTGATCACTTAGGATGAAATGGATATGCCCCTATAATAGGTTATGTCTACACAATCATCTTATAATTGTTATCAGCCTGCCCATTGATCCAGAGTAAATTAGTCTGATGATATTTAAGTAAAACAGATTCTGTCCATAAAATTATGCAAAATGTAACAATGTTGACGCTGGTCATACTGTGCAAGCTAATAATTAGACATTGTCTATGTCATTTTCTGAACTTTCAGAGAGAACATTAAACAGTCAGACACTTGTTAATGGTAGAACATTTCCAGGGAAAATGGCTGGCAGGAGAATTGAGGAGCAAGGATCAACAGAACACAGTGATGAGAAGGAAACATGAAAGGAGTTTTTCGGGAAACAGCAAAGAAATGGATCCTTCAACCACGGGAACAGAGAGTTTTCTGTCTTTAAATTCTGCCAGTGTTTATATTCTAATTAATTTTTTATAGGTTAATCTCCATCTATTGCTTTTGAAGATACCAACTCCCTGTTAGCTCATTAAAGAATAGATTGTTTAACTTATCAGAGACTTCCTAAAACCCTGGAAAATCCCCAAATTCATAAACCACATATCATTTTCCCCATGCAATGCAGTTGCATATAGCTGAAAAATTATATGTAAATGATTTAACTCTCACTCAATGATCAGTTTCTGTCCTACCTGAGATGCTTACTCAATTTGTTTTATAAATTCTGCTTTTTAACATTCTCATAAAGAACATATGTCTGGCTTGATATCATAGATTCTAGTCACCCATAAATATAACATTTCACTCTAACCAAAAAGTCTATTTTCCGGCTAAGAACTAGTACTTCTTTTTTAATTTCCTTCCTTTACTTCATCAGCTCTTGAAGCTGTTGTCAGTTCAGGCAACATTTTCTGGCAGAATAAAAAAATTTCATGCACACACAAGGTCATAAATTGAACCCCAGCCCACTTCCAAATGCACACATCCTGGGTTGCACATTGGCTTTTGGCTACATTTGTCTCAAAGGGATTCAGTCCTGTTCACTAGCATTTAGGATTCAAATTAATCTCAGCAAAAATTGACCAGGTGCAGTGGCTCATGCCTGTAATCTCAGCACTTTGGGAGGCTGAGGCAGGTGGATCACTTGAGGTCAAGAGTTTGAGACCAGCCTGGCCAACATGGCAAAATCCCGTCTCTACTAAAATATAAAAATTAGCCACACACAGTGGTAGACACCTGTAATCCCAGCAACTCAGGAGGCACTAGAATCGCTTGAACCCCAGAGGCAGAAGTTGCCATGTGCCAGGATTGAGCCACTGCACTCCATCCTGGGTGACACAGACTCCATCTCAAGAAAAAAAAAAAAAACTTAGAAAAAATTGAAAAATATTTCATGTCATGAACTTCCAGATCACCTTTAAAGAGAGACAATCACAGACATTAAATTCATAAAGACAAAGGTTCTACTGTACTTTCTTCTGAAAACAGAGCAATTCATCTGAAGTGAGCTTACATGAAATCATAGCAGCACAGGCTAAATTTGAAGAACTTTCTCTCATTCAACAAATATTGAAAATAATATCATAGGTATTATAAATCATGAAGAGATGATTCTCCCATGGCCTCTACCCCCAGAGAGTATATTGTTTGCCCTCGAATTTAATTATTCATTCAACAAATGTTTTTTGAGCAACTGCTCTGTGTTAATCATTTTCATTGGTACTAGCCATAAAGCAGTGAACAAGACAAGAAATGCCCCTGTTCCACTGCCGGAAGACAGACAGCAAACAAATAAAATAGTAGGTAGTGGTAAGTCTTGCAAGAAAATTGTGGCAGGCTATTGTCATCAAGAATGACCTAGGAGTACGATATAAGCTCTGAGCTTTTCATATGTGGCCTTTATTTTGTTGAGGTACATTTCTTCTAGATTTAATTTGTTGGATGTTCTTACCATGAAAGGATGTTAAATTCTTTCCAATTTTATCATGAAAGAATGTTAAATTCGGCTGGGCGCGGTGGCTAACGCCTGTAATCCCAGCACTTTGGGAGGCCGAGTCAGGTGGATCACAAGGTCAGGAGATCGAGACCACGGTGAAACCCCGTCTCTACCAAAAATACAAAAAAAATTAGCCGGGCGCGGTGGTGGGCACCTGTAGTCCCAGCTACTCAGGAGGCTGATGTAGAATGGCGTGAACCCAGGAGGCAGAGCTTGCAGTGAGCCGAGATAGCGCCACTGCACTCCAGCCTGGGCGACACAGGAAGACTCCGTCTCAAAAAAAAAAAAAAAAGTTACATTCTTTCCAATTTTTTCTGCATTTACTGAGATAATTATATGATTTTTATTCTTCACTCTGTTAATGTGGTGTATCACATTTATTGATTTGCATATATTGAACCATTCTTGCATCCCAGGGATAAATTCCAATTGATCATGACATATGATCTTGGTGATGTGCTGTTCAATTTGGTTTGCAGGTATATTGTTGAGGGTTTTTGCATGTGTGTTCATCAGGGAAATTGGCCCTTAATTTTCTTGCAGTTTCCTTATCTGGTCTTGGCGTGGGGTGACCAACACACATGTAGACATGTACACCACCAGAAATAAACCCATGCATATATGAAAGCATTCCCTCCTGTTGAAGTTTCTGGAAGAGTCTGAGATAATTGGTATTAATTCTTTAGATGTTTGTAAGATTTTATTTATGAAGTTATCTGGTCCTGCACTTTTCTTCATTGGGAAGTTTTCTGACTATTGATTCAATCTCCTTATTCATTATTGGTTTGTTTAGACTTTCTGTTTCTTCGTGATTTGGTTTTGAGGATTTCTAGAAATTTGTCCATTCCTTCTTAGGTTTTTTTCTTTTTTTCTGAGTCCGGATCTCACTCTGTTACCCAGGTTGGAGTGCAATGGCACTATCATAGCTCACTGCAGCCTCGAACTCCTGGGCTCAAATGATCCTCCTCCCTCAGCCTCTCAGGCAACTGGGGCTACAGACACATACCACCATGGCTGGCTAACCTTTTTATTATTATTTTTGTAGAGACAGTGTCTTGCTATGTTGTCCAGGCTGGTCTCAAACTCTTGGCCTCAAGTAAGCCTCCCACCTCAGGTCTCTAAAGTGCTGGGATTAGAGGCATCAGCCACCACTCCTGGGCCTGTTTCTTCTTGGTTATCCAATTTGTTGTCATTATTGTTTATCGTAGTCTCTCACGTATCTGTTTATCTGTGGTATCAGTTGTAATGTCTCCTCTTTCATTCATAATTCATTTGATTCATCTTTTTTTCCTGGTTAGTCTAAATAAAGGTTTGTCAATTTTGTTGATTTTTTCAAAAAACTCTTAATTAATCTTTTCTATTATCTTTCTAATCTCTATTTCATTTATTTCTGCTCTGATCTTCATTATTTCCTTCCTTCTGCCAACTTTGAGCTTAGTTTGCTCTTGCTGTTCTAGTCTCTTAAGATGTGAAATTGGATGTCCATACTACCTAAAGCAATCTATGGATTTAATGCAATCCCTATGAAAATTCCAATTGCATTTTTCATAGATACAGAAAACAATTCCAAAATTTGGAACCACAAAAGACAACAAATAGCCAAAGCAATTTTGAGAAGAACAAAACTGGAGGCATCACGTTCCCTGATTTCCAAGTACATTACGAAGCTTTAGTAATCAAAACAATATGATACTGATGTGAAAACAGACATATAGTCCAATGGAAGAGAATAAAAAGCACAGAAATAAACCCATGCATATATGGTCAACTAATTTTTGACAAGGGTGCCAAGAACACATAATAGTGAAAGAAAAGTCTCTTCAATAAATGGTGTTGGGACAGCTGGATATCCACGTGCAGAAGAATGAAATTAGACCTGTATCTCACACCATAAACAAAAATTAACTCAAAATGCATAAAAGACTTAAGTGTAAGACCTGAAACTGTAAAAATAGTTGAAGAAAATACAAGGGAGAAGCTCCATGACATTAGTCTGGGCAATGAGTTTTTGGATGTGACTCCCAAAACCACAAGTAACCAAATCAAAATAGACCAGTGGGATTACATCAAACTGAAAAGCTTCTACACAGTAAAGGAAACAATCAACAAAGTAAAGAGACAACTGACTGAATGGGAGAAAATATTTGCAAGTGATACATCTAATAAGGGGCTAATATCCAAATTAAATAAGGAACTCAAAAACTCAGTAACAAGAAAATAAACGGGCCAAAGAACTGACCAGACACATCTCAAAAGAAGACGTACAAATGGCCAACAAGTACAAGAAAAAATGATCAATATTACTAAGCATCAGAGCAATGCAACTCAAAACCACAATGAATATTACCTCACACCTGTTTGAATGCCTATGATCAGAAAGTTGATAGATAACAAGGTGTGGAGGAAAGGGAACCCTTGTACATTACCATATGATCCAGCCAACCCACCACTGAGCTTATATCCAAAGAAAATGACATCAGTATCTCAGAGAGATACATGCACTCCCATAATGATTTCAGTATTATTTTCAAAAGCCAAGATATGCAAACAACCTAACCAGCAGGAGATGAACAGATAAAGAAAATGTTTAGGCCAGGTGTGGTAGCTCACACCTCTAATCCCAGAACTTTGGGAGGCTGAGGTGAGAGGAACACTTGAGCTGAGGATTTCCAGGCCAGCCCAGGGAAACACAGTGAAACCCTGTCTCTACAAGGAGAAAAAAAAAAAAATTAGCCAGGCATGATGGCACATACCTGTAGTCCCAACTACTCAGAAGACTGAGGTTGGAGGGTTGCTTGAGTCTGCAGTGAGCCATGATCACGCCAGCATTCTCCAGCCTGGATAACAAAGCAAGGCTCTATCTAAAAAGAAAAGAAAAGAAAATGTCATATATATATTTATGTGTATATATATATATACACATTATATATAGGAATATATATTATATAATATATGTAAGGAATAATGTAATTCAGTCTTAGACAGAAAGTCTGCCATTTGTAACAACACAGATGAATCTGGAGAACATTATGCTAAGTGACACAAGCCAGGCACAGAAAGATAAATACTACATGATCTTATTTATATGTGGACTCTTGTTTTTTTTCCTTTTTTTTTTTTTTTTTTTTTTTTGAGACAGAGTCTCCCTCTGTCACTCAGGCTGGAGTGCAATGGCGCACTCTCCGCTCACTGCAACCTCCGCCTTCTGGGCTCAAGGGATTCTCCTGTTCAGCCTCCCGAGTAGCTGGGACTACAGGCATATGCCACCATGCCCAGTTAATTTTTGTATTTTTAGTAGAGATGGGGATTCACCATGTTGATCAGGCTGGTCTCGAACTCCTGACCTCAGGTGATCTGCCCGCCTTGGCCTCCCAAAGTGCTGGAATTACAGGCATGAGCCACTGCGTATGGCCTATATGTGGACTCAAAAAAATGTCAAATACATAGAGAGAGTAGAGTGGCAGTTATTAGGGTGTGGAGGAGGAGGTAAGGCAAAGATGTGAGTCAAAGTGTGTAAATAAGTCTAGAGAACGAACGTGCAGCAGGAGAACCACAGTTAATAATACTGTATTTACCGAAAACCTAGTAAGAGAGCAGATGTTAGGTGCTCTTACCACATACACACACACAAGAAATGACTATGTAAGATGATGGATATGTTAAATTTCTTAGCTATAGTAATCATTTCACTGTACATATCATAAAATCATGTTGTCCACATTAAATTTACACAAAAAAGAAGAAAAATGCAGATACGTTTACAGAAGAGTATTAAAATCACTCTTTACCCCAAATCAGGACATAGTATCTGATCACCTGTTAGTCTATTTACTTCCAATTTTGTTATTTTCCTATATATTTTTATGTATGTGTATGTGTGTATTTTCTTTAAAAATATATACTCATACTGTATCTATTGCCTTGTCACCTAATTCTACTTCTCTGCTTTGCATTATGGTATAAGTGTCTTCAAATGGTTCCATGTTTTGAAAGCATAATTTGTAATGGTAGAATCATATTCTCTTCTACCATAAATTATTTAACCATTTTTTCAACTGTTGGACATTAATGCTCTTTCCAATTTTTCACTATTTTAAATAACGCTAAAATGAGTAACATCAACATGGTACATAAATATTTAACCACAACTCTGATCATTCTGTAACATTTATGCATTCCTAGGAGTCCTTCGAGTAGGTTAAAAAAAAAAACTCAGACTCTAAAAACACTCTAAGTTAAAAGTTGTGCTCTACTACTAACTACAGCTGTGGTGTACTTAGGCAGTTACGTAGCCCTTCTAAGCCTCAGGAATACATAAAAAGAGAGGACATTTCTAGGTATGCATAGTTATGAGTACAAGCTTACAATTATGTTATATAATTAAATAAAATAAAAATAGTAAATAGATCATGCCAGTATCTGCATGCTGTACCAGTCCTTGTTTAAAATACCAGGACACCTATTCTTAGTGCAGTAGAAACAGGAATAAATATGCATTCTAGGGGTTTTAGACATTTTCTTCAATGTGACATTTGTTTATGTGTTCAAACAGACCGGGAAAGGTGAGAAACCAGTGGTATGTTTTACCAAGTGCTGTTAATTGAGTGATTTTGCTAATTAATATATTACATCCTAACAGGGAATGAAGAGAGATGTTAATTGTCTTCTTCATTACAAAGATGGAGTTAAAGCCAAGAAATCCTTGAGAGACAAATAGCACTTAACCCCCTGAACTCTGGATGAGGAGGGAGAAGGATGTTTGCTTTTGATCATTCCAGTCTTTCCATGATCTGAATCACTAACTACTCCTTATGGCTTTAAGTCGTGGCTCTAACTAGTCATTCTCCTGGTTTACAAAGTGAAACGTAAATCTAATCATATTTGTAAATTCCAGCAAGCTTTCTGGGCCCATGCTATCTCAATAAAATAGATTAAATGCCACCCACCTGTTAAAAATGCTTTTCCCTATGCCAAAAATATTTATACTATCAAATTTAAATTGTATTTGAAAGGATATTGTAAAGGCATAAATGTATAACATGATGCCATTATAAGTAATGGGATATATGGTAAGTTAGTTCATAACTAAGGAAAACTTAACCTATGTTAACTTCAAAGTTAAAACTAACAGAAGAGTATGATGATTATGATAGGACAGTGTACATAGTATGTCTAACCAGAAAGAAATATTCAGAAGGATAATCCCCCCAAAAATTCCTCGTCTCGCCAAGGTACCAAAATCAAAACATAGCAAAGTGAACACTGGCCTTGAGTTTCGCCCAAATGTATTAGTTCTCTTACTGCTGATAAAGACATACCCAAGACTGAGTAATTTATAAAGAAAAGAGGTTTAAAGGACCCACAGTTCCACATGGCTAGAGAGGCCTCACAATCACGGTGGAAGATGAAGGAAGAGCAAAGGGACATCTTACATGGCGGTGGGCAAGAGAGAATGAGAGCCAAGTGAAAGGGGAAACCCCTGATAAAACCGTCAGATCTCGTGAGACTTACTACCACAAGAACAGTATGGGAAAAACAGCCTCCATGATTCAATTATCTCCCACTGGGTCCCTCCCACAACGGGGGAATTGTGGGAGCTGCAATTCAAGATGAAATTTGGTTGAGGACACAGCCAAACCGTATCACCAAACATCTAATACAACCACATGAAAAAAAAAACCTTCCTCAAAATTATATAATCCTTTTCATAAAACAGAGGTGTCTATACAATATGTAGGATGAGCTGGGAACATTTTCTCTTGCCTATGAAATGCAGGTGGGATAACTGAATTATAGATTTGTGGCTTAAGAACTCCCAGTTCTCTATTCCAGGTTTAACCACAATGCCTGCTTCATAAGTGTTGCTTAAATGAGTCAGCCACTTTTTCTAATTGGTTATTTGGTCTGCTGTAGTGCTTGCTCTACTAGACCATAAACCCTGTGGGAACAGGAATGCAGCATCTGCCCCACCTCTGTCACTTCAGCATCTGGAGCAGCACAGGGGCTTAGTACATACATGTTGAGCGAATCAATGAGTTGGTGTGTGTCTCCTTCACTCTCCATCTCGCATAAGTTGGTGAGAAGACAACTTCTACTTTTTGTTTCTCAAAGACTGCAAATTTATGGCCAGGCATGGTGGCTCATGCCTGTAATCCCAGCACTTTGGGAGACCAAGGTGAGAGGACTGCTTGAGCCCAGAAGTTTGAGACCAGCCTGGACAACATAATGAGATCCCCATCACTACAAAAAATTAAAAATTAGCCACGTGTGGTGGCGCATGCCTGTAATCCCAACTACTTGGGAGGCTGTGGCTAGTGGAATGCTTGAACTCAGGAGGTCGAGGCTGCAATAAGCCATGATTACACCACTGCATTTTAGTCAGAGAGACAGTGAGAGACTGTCTCAAAAAAAAAAAAAAAAAAAAAAAAAAGACTGCAAATTTCATTCCAATTTTCCAAAATTGCATCTTGAGTTTTCCTAGTACTGCCACATTTTTTAATGGGCCTACAGTCTGCTTTTGAATGGAGGGAATCAAAAAGTTTTATGAGCATTTGGGGAAGCATTTTTATTGTTTTTTTTTTTTTAAATAGTACTAGGTATTCATGTAGCATGCTACATTTGTAGCACTTAATATGAACATCAGAACATTATATGTTAATATGTACATATTTAAATGAACACACATAAGCTAAATACTCATTTAATACAAATAATTAGTTCCTTAAGTCTTTTGGGTTGCCACTAAAGACCTCTAGACTCCTGTGGGGTCCTAAGGAGTTTGGAATTACTGAGTCTTGCCTCCTCCCCAGGTGAGCTGATTTTCCTGGAAGCAGGCAGTCCCATACCCACTCTTGCCTCATTTGTGGCTTTGGGGATCCAAGAGGCCCCAGTTGCATGGATGTTTAAGTCAGGAAGATTGAATGGGTTGGCTCCATGGAGTCCCTAGAGTTGCACAGAGAGAAGAGGGAAACCCTAGGCTCCTCTTAAAAAAAAATTCAAGCCCCTACCACTTTAGCAGCAAATCATTTGCTTCACATTTTTCACAGTCTTGAACCTCGTATATCTAACAAGCAGAAAAACTAATGTGAATCCTAACACAACGAAACCATCATCTAATTTTGTTTCTACCACTCTCTTGAGTCATGGAGATTCATTTACTGTCATGAATGATTTCTTTTATTGACGTCTTTCTGAATGCACCTACATTGGCCAAAATTGCTTAGTTACTTCATAAATATTCACTACTTTTATTTTTTTAATGTTTATGAGTATACAAATAAATCACAATATCATATTAGGTTGAAGAAAGACCCTGTTGCGAATCTTTAGCTTTAGCATGGGGAGAGCAGGAGTTTCCTGGATGTAGGACAGTGGAGAGTCACATCTAGATTTTATTCTTATTTTCTCACTTAACTGTTCATCATGAAATGGCATATCACAAAATCACTGGATGCCTTTCTATTTCAGGCTTATTAGCCCTCAAATACGAATAAGACTATTTCTACTTGTTTCTTTTTTCTCTTTTTTTTTTTTTCCAGAGACAGTGTCTCACTGTCACCCAGGCTGGAGTGCAGTGGCTCAATCATCATTCACTGCAGCCTCAAACTCCTGGGCTCGAGCAATCCTCCCATCCCATCCTCCCCAGGAGCTGGGACTACAGGCAAACACCCTCATGCTCAGCTAATGCTTTTAAATTTTTGTAGAATGAGGTCTTGCTACATCACCCAGGCTAATCTTGAACTCCTTGGCTCAAGGCATCTTTCTGTCTTCACCTCCCAAAGTGCTGGGATTTGGACACCAGAGACTGCACTTGGCCTCCTATTTCCATTTATTTCATAAGAATAAAAGGGAGTCTGGAAAAACTTAAAACAGTCTTAAGAAAAAGTTTCTCAGCAGAGTACTCTGTGCCTTCAAAACTCACACAAGAACCTTCACACCCAGTGAAACTACAGGACCAAAGAGCACAGCAAACAAAGCTGAACTTTTGCTCAGCTGACCCACTTCTCCCCTGAACCCTCTTTTAGTTTCTAGCAATCACTAGCACTCTTGTCTTTGAGTTTTTTTGTTTGGTTTTCTTTTTTGGAGAAAGAGTTTCCCTCCTGTTGCCCAGGCTAGAGTGCAATGGTGCGATCTCCGCTCACTGCAACCTCTGCCTCTCAGATTCAAGAAATTCAGTCTCCTGAGTATCTGGAATTACAGGCGTCTGCCACCATGCCCAGCTAATTTTTGTATTTTTAGTAGAGACAGGGTTTCACCATGTTCGCCAGGCTGGTCTCGAACTCCTGACCTCAGGCGATCCACCCACCTCGGCCTCCCAAAGTGCTGGGACTACAGGCATGAGCCACTGCGCCCAACCTCTGTCTGAGTTTTTTAAGTTCTCAATGTTAATTTATTATATAGGCACTTTGTAGCCTAAGGCTTCAGAGTTAAACAACCTATGTTCAAATGTTTATTCCTCCTCACTTGTTGTATGAGTTTCAACAAATAACGAATCAATACCAGTTTTCCTCATCTGTAAGAAAGGTGACTAATACCTCATTAGAGTGTTGTGAATACTCAATAAATAATAATATTAACATCTCCCCTTGGTTAAGGGACACAGGTATAAATGATCCAAATACTTTATTTGGATAATGAAGGTAAGTCAAGGACAATCTTGTCATTACTTGGGCACATGGAAATACAGATGTTCCTGGGAGCGTGGAAACAATTCTATGCCGCTCATTACAAGTTAAAGTCAGCAACAATGAAAAAATTAAAATTACACCTAATAAGTAGAAGATACCTTTTGTTTAATTTTTCTAACTTTATTTTTTAGAAACAGAGTCTCACTCTGTGGCCCAGGCTGGAGAGTGGTGGTGCAATCACAGCTCACTGCAGCCTCAAACTCCCAGGTTTAAGCAATCCTCCTGCCTCAGCTTCCCAAGTAGCTGGGACTACAGGTGTCTACCAGCATGGTGACTAATTCTGAAGTTTTTTTTTTCGAGAGACAGGGTCTCACTATGTTACCCAGGCTGTTCCTGGACTCCTGACTTCAAAGGATTCTCCTGCCTTGGCCTCCAAAAGTGCTGAGATTATGGACAAGAGCCACCATGCCCAGCCAAGCCTCCTTTTTTCCCCATCTTTTCTACTGCTGTAAGAGTCTAGTTCACTTTTAGCTACATACTGAATTTCTATCCTCTACATACTCCTATGCTGTTTTAGGGAATTAGAAAATGGTTTAAGATGGTTTTCAAAAAAAGAGAAGATAAAGTTCATGTACACTAGAAAACAATAGCCCTGTTCTAAAGTGGCTAAGACTTTAGAACAAATTATACTTATTGGAAAGTCCCTTTTGATTTTTACTTCTTTTTTCCTCCTGTTTGTTTTATTTAAATAGGATCTTGCTATGTTGCCCAGGCTGGTCTCGAACTCCTAGCCTCAAGAGACCCTCCTGCCTTAGCCTCCCAAAGTGCTAAGATTACAGGTGTCAGCCACCATGCCCAGCCCTGGTTTTAAAATTGGCTGCAAATGAAGCCAGAGTGTTTCAGTAGGAGAGAATACTAAGCAAGGAAAACATTATGGCCATAGACTTGGAAAGAAACAGCATGGAATATTCTGGGACACTGGTGCAGAAGGAGTGGAGTCTGACTAGATACAGAGCGAGGGTCCTGTTGCAAGGTAGTGGGGACTGCACTTATGTGCACTGCCTAGGGCAGTGTTATGAAGAGCACTGAATGCTTGCATTTGATGCACCGTTCATTAAGAAAAGAGAGCCTCTCCATATACTCAGCTAGAGCAACAGAATAAACCCATTTAATGAATTCTTCAATCTGCAGAAAAAGCCAGTGGCAAAAGAGGCAGAGTGGTGGGAAGATTTAGTAGTGGGGCTCCAATTTTTGAGCTTATAACTCATATATGCAAAGATGATGTCTTGCTAAATTTGGTCTTTAATTTAGACTTTTTCCCGCACCCACAGGTTACCAGGGAAGAAATAAACTAAATGTCTAAACTGGTTTAAAAGTAGGCCTATTTAATAATCTAAACAGCTCTTACATCTATTGCTTAGTATCTCCAGGATGAAGACACTGAATCTCTCAGATACTTTCCCTGTCTTCTGCTGTTCTTCCTAAGCTGATGTTCAGGTATGTGGGGGGAGGAGAGTGCCCTATGTGTTGGGAAGGGAGGGAAGGGCTTCATGTCAGTCCTTAGGTAGGCAATGGCCTGCATCCACTAATCTCAGAGCCAATGTCCTCTGTCCACCTACAGGTTGCTTCCTCAGCTAAAATCTGCAGCTGAACTCTGCATCTAATGTGCTATGTGATCTCTCTGAGCCTATTTAGAACCTGGGAAGACACTCCAGTCCACTTGGCCTTGTTTCTGACTTGCTCCAGCTACAAATTTTCAATCCACTTGCCAAGTGACCTGCCTGCCCCTCACCTGTGCTTCCCAGCCCCTTCTCCCTACTATGTAGGCCAGTCACAAGCCATGGCTTACCAGCATTTGAACCAGGATAAAAATGAGAGTGGCTATGGAAAGGCACGAGAACCCTAAACCTCAGATCTTCCCCTCTGTCTGATAATGGCATGCCACGTATTTTAATTTTCTGTGGCTGCACTCCAGGTTAACTGCAGGTTAGTTCCAGGTAATACTTTAGCTGCATTGCAGGGCAGATCTGCCTGCAATGCCTGAACCTAAACTAGAGAAAGAAGTATCTGGGCCTAAATTATTTTTAATGGAGAAATTATACAACTTTATTGAGCAACATTAAAGAAGGCTAAATAAATGGCATAATATACTATGTTCATGAATTGGGAGACAGTATATAAAGATATTAATTGTTACCAAACTGGTTTATAATGTAATCAAAATCAAAATACAACAGTTATTTTGTGAAACTTGACAACCTAATTCTAGAATTAAACCATAAATGAGATACTATCAAAATCATCACATGAGCTAAACTTATAACGTCTGATAACAATAAGTGTTGGCAAGGGTATGGAGGAATAGGATCATTGGTAGCAGTGTTCACTGGCACAACCGTTAGAAAATATTTTAGCATTATCTACTAAGGTAGATAAACACGTGTTGTGGCTTAATTTATTTCCCCCAAAAAGTAATGTTCAAGTCCTAACTTTGGGTATCAGTGAATATAAACTTATTTGGAAATAGGGTCTTTGCAGATGTAATTAAGTTAAAAAGACATCACACTGGATTTGAATGGGCCCTAATTCAGTGACTGATATCCTTATAAAAGAGTAAATAAATGAAGTTTGGAGACACAGATGTAGAGACACAGGCACATAGAGAAAAAGAAGGTCACATGAAGACAGAGGCCGAGATTGGAGTGACACTGCCACAAGCCAAGGAGTGCCAGAAGCTGGAAGAGTCAAGGAAGGATTCCTCTCTAGAGCTTTCAAAGGGATCATGACCTTGCTGACGCCTTAACTACAGACTTGTAACCTCCAGAATGTGAAAAAAATAAAGTTCTGGTTGCTTTAAGTCACATAGTTTGTGGTACTTTATTAAGGTAATTCTAAAAAACTAATATAATATACATGTCCTGTGACTCAGCAATTTCTCCTCTTGGATATTGATATGGTTTGGCTGTGTCCCCACCCAAATCTCATCATGAATTGTAACTCCCACAGTTCCCACATATCATGGGAGGAACCTGGTGGGAGGTTACTGAATCATGAGGGCAGGCCTCTCCCATGCTGTTCTCATGATAGTGAATATGTCTCATGAGATCTGATGGTTTTAAAAATGGGAGTTTCCCTGCACAAGCTCTCTTCTCTTGTCTGCCTCCACGTGAGACGTGCCTTTTACCATACACCATGATTGTGAGGCCTCCCCAGCCATGTGGAACTGTAAGGCCATTAAAACTCTTTCTTTTGTAAATTGTGCAGTCTCAGGTATGTCTTTATCAGCAGTGTGAAAACAGACTAATACAGATAAACTACATAGGAACCTGTGCATATGTATTCCTGGATACATTTTAAATAATATTCACAGCACATTGTTCATAATAGCACTAAATGGAAATAACCCAAATGCTCATCAACAGCAAGTGGATATGTTAATTACATTCATTCATTCAACACTATGCATGGCATGCTTACTATGTACTAAGCACTGTTGTAAGCCTCTGTAGAACTTATATTCCAGTAGGGGTAAACAGACCATAAAAATACATATATATTGATCAAATTATATACTATGGTAGAAGTTGATCAGAGCTATAGAAATAAAAATATAATACAAGGCAACAGGAATTACAAGTGCCAGCTTTATGTAAATTTCAACATTACATTAGGTGGCCAGCTGTTATGGGCAGAATTGTGTCCCCTTAAAGGGGACACAATAGAATTCATATTTGAAGCTGTAGTTAGCTCCTGGTGTGACTGTTATTTAGACAGGTCCTTTAAAAAAGGTAAGTTAAAATAGTGCCATTAGGATGGGACCTAGTCTGATCTGGCTGGTTTCCTTACAATAGGAGGAGATTAGACCAGAGACACCAAGGATGCTCACACAGGGGAAAGGCTGTGTGGGAACACAGCAAGCAGGCAGCCAACTGCAAGCCAAGGAGAGAGGCCTCAGGAGAAACCAACCCCATTGGCACCTTGATCTTGAACTTGCAGCCTCCAGAACTGTGAGAACATAAATTTGTGTTGTTGAAGCCATCCCGTCTGCAGTATTTTATTATGGAAGCCCTACCAAACAAATACATCAGGTTAGGTCTCGCTAAGAAAAAAAGATTTGCATAGGTATTTGAAAGAGAATCTGAGAGAAGAATGTTTGATGCAGAAAAAACACCTACAGCAAAGGACTCTGAGTTAGGAGTCTACCTTACATACTTGAGGAACAGGAACGAAGCCAGGTGTCTGAAAGCAAAGCATGTGGAGAGTAGAGGGGCAGGAGGACATTAGTAAGATAAAAGGCAACAGTCAGGGGGGTTACGCATGTTATCATGAGGACTTCGGCTTTTGCTCTGAATGAAGAAGGGAACCGGTTCAGGAAGATACAGAGGAATGAGATGCCTCATAGCAATGTAAATTACTACAACAGTTTTGATTTGATGTGGGTCTTTAAAGGACCATTCTGATGCCTCTCCCTCTTCCCTCCTCATCTTGAAAAATTCAGTCCATAAGCCATTAGGTAACACAAAGCAAGGTAGGCATTGCTACCAGCAGGACAGGGGGATGGGCCAGGCGCGGTGGCTCATGCCTATAATCTTAGCACTTTGGGAGGCCGAGGTAGGCAAATCACCTGAGGTCAGGAGTTCGAGACCAGCCTGACCAACATGGTGAAATCTCGTCTCTACTAAAAATATAAAAATTAGCCGGGTGTGGTGGCACGCACCTGTAGTCCCAGCTACTCAGGAGGTCAAGGCAGGGGAATAGCTTGAACCCGGGAGGTGGAGGTTGCAGTGAGCTGAGATTGCACCACTGGACTCCAGCCTGGGCAACAGAGCAAGATTCCATCTCAAAAAAAAAAAAAAGAATAGGGGGATGGACTCTTGGTGACCCAGACAGGTATCATAGCCCAAGTAGGGTGAAGACAGTATGCATGCTGATTGGAAGTCTGCCCAACCTGGGCTGCCAGAGGCGAAGTAGAACCAGGAAGGCTGCTTTGTGGAGGGTTGCCTTGGCATTGCGTCCAAGCAGGTGGCAACCACCACATGGGTGGCCCAGTATGAGGAAGCAGAGGCTGAAGGTCTGCAGAGGGAATCTGCAGACAGAATCTCTATAGAGGAGTGGTCTGGTGCAGGGAATTAGAGCCCAAGCTGGATGAGGAGAGCATCTGTGTGTGGGAGAGGGGTGGGAGGGAGAGCAGCCCAGAAAGTGGAATTAAGCCCAAGTTGGGTAAGGAGGGTATTTATGAAGGGAGCAGGTGGAAATGCAGATGGAAAAGTGGTTACAAACAGTGAAATATATTAAAGATAATGGGAGCCAAGTTTCTCATGGTTACAGAAAAGAGTAAAAAACATGAAAGGGAGAAAATGATAATAAAGCCCGTGGTGTTAGAAGTAATTAGTATGGGCTCTTGGTTTTTAATATATATGGTAATGGAAATAAACAAGGTACCTATGTGTGTGTTTATACACATACATACATCCCCTGACTCTGTCCACTGAGGCAACTAGGAACAGTGACACCCCAGTAGTAATGAGCACTCCTAGTACCCAGATCATGGGTTCTAAGTGCTAAGTACTATATTTCACTATAAGGAATGGGGGGCTCCTTGGAGAAATGGCTGATTCCAGGGTTGGTGCAAGGAATGGGTAAAATGAATCTGGAGGCCAGGCATGGTAACTCATGCCTATAATCCCAGTACTTTGGGAGGCCTAGGCAAGTGGATCACTTGAGCCCAGGAGTTCAAGACCAGCCTGAGCAACACTGTGAGACCTCACCTGTATAAAAAATACAAAAATTAGCTGGAGGTGGTGGCATGTGCCTGTAGTCCCAGCTACTGGGGAGGCTGAGGTGGGAGAATGTCCTGAGCCTGGGAGGCAGAGGCTGCAGTGAGATGAGATCACGCCACTGCATGGTAGCCTGGGCGATAGAGCCAGACCCTGTCTCAGAAAAGAAAGAAAGAAAAAAAAAAAGAACTTCAACAAACAGTTAAAAAGAAAAAAAAGAAATGAACATTTTTCTTGTACTAGAGATCACAGAAGCACTAAAAGAATGACATCTTCAAGGGACATAGAAGCTAGCTTGAAGGGGTTCCCACTGGCCAAATATGGGACAATTTGAGTATTATAATAATTGTAAGAATCAATAACCCATTGAATAAAATAGGAAATCACAAGTCCATACAGATAAATTGATGAAAGCTTGATTATTGGGATATTAAGATAGTTTTAAAACTATTAATTACAGTAATTAACCCTGCAAAATCCTTGCTAATTGCAAGTGGGAAAAGAATGCACACTATCAGCAATGGAAGAAAATGAGATCATGTGTCAACTGAGAGCACACACCATTTCTGGGACATTCCTGACCAAGATTTCCACCCCGCACCCCTCCACCTGCCACCGAGACAGAGTCTCACTCCGTTACCCAGGCTGGAGTGCAGTGGCATGATCTTGCCTCACTGCAACCTCCACCTCCCCGGGTTCAAGCAATTCTCCTGCCTCAGCCTCCTGAGTAGCTGGGATTATAGGCATGTGCCACCACGCCCGGCTAATTTTTGTATTTTTAGTAGACATGGGGTTTCACCATGTTGGCCAGGCTGGTCTTGAACTCCCGACCTCATGATCTGCCTGCCTCAGCCTCCCAAAGTGCTGGGATTACAGGCATGAGATACCACGCCCAGCCTCTGACCAAGATTTATAATTTGAGTCTAATCATGGAGAAACATCAGAACCCCAAGTTAAGAGGCATTCTAGAAAATAACCTGCCTATAATCTTCAAAAGTGTCAAAGTTAGATGAATCAAAGAAACTGTTTCAGACTGAAAGAATCTAAAAAGATGTGACAAATAAATACAACCTGATTCTGCACTGAATCATTTTGCTATAAAGGTTATTACTAGAACAATGGGAAAACTTTTTTTTTTTTTTTGAGACCGGGTCTTGTTCTGTTGCCAAGGCTGGAGTATAGTAGCTCAATCACGGCTAACTGCAGCCTTGACCTCCAGGACTCAAGCAATCCTCCTGCCTCAGCCCCCCAAGTAGCTGGAACTACAGGAGCACTACCATGCCTGGTTAATTTTTGTGGGGTTTTTTTCTTGTTTTTTAGAGATGGAGTTTTGCTATGTTGCCTAGGCTGGTTTCGAACTCCTGACTCAAGAAATCACCCACCTCAGCCTCCCAAAATGTTGAGATTACAGGCATGAGTCACCGCACCTGGCCAGGAAAATATGAATGAGATCTGAGGACTAGTGACTGTACCATGGTTACTTAGGAAAGTGTCCTTGTTGGTAGCAAATACTTGCTAAGATATTAGGGAGCGTTGAGGCATAAGGACAGCAATGTATTCTCAAATGATTCAGGAAAATACATGTTCATTGTACGTGCCTAAATTCTTCTATATGTTCGTCATGGTTTCAAAATAAGAAAATATTAACAATAGGAATTAAGAACAGATACTCAAATACTTGTACACAAATGTTCACAGTAGCACTATTCACAATAGTCAAAAGCTGGAAACAAGCCTATCATCTGTGCCTATCAGTGATGAATGGGTAAATAAAATATGGTATGGACATACCCTGAGGTATCACTCAGCCGTGAAAAAGAATGAAGTATTGATACATGCTACAACATCAATGAGCCTCCAAAACTTAAGTGAAGACCAGGCGCAGTGGCTCATGCCTATAATCCCAGCACTTTGGGAGGCTGAGACGGGCAGAAGCCCAGGAGTTTGAGACCAACCTGGGCAAGATGGCGAAACCCACCTGGGCAAGATGGCAAAATCCCATCTCTCCAAAAAAAAAAAAAAAAAAAATAGCCAGCCATGTTGGTGCACGCTTATAGTTCCAGCTACTCTGAAGGCTGAGGCAGGAGGATCACTTGATTCCAGGAGGCAGAGGTTGCAGTGAGCCAAGACGGCACCACTGCACTCCAGCCTGGGTGCTAGAGTGAGACTCTTGTCTCAAAAAAAAAATAAATAAAACTTTAAAAAAAGAAAAAGGAAACATGATCAGTGAAATAAATCACAAAGATCACATACTGTCTAATTCTATTTAAATAAAATATCCAGAATAACCAAAACCACAGAAAGAAAAAGCAACTGATAGTTTCCAGGGTCTGGAGGGAGCAGGAAATGAAGAGTGACTGCTCAGTGGGTATAGGGTTTTCCTTTCAGATGAAGATATCTTTTAACTTGATAGAGGCTGTGATTATACAACTGTGAATGTACTAAATGCCACTGGACTGTACAGGTTAAAATATCTAGTTTCATGTTTATTTCAGCTCAATAAAAAAATACTAGAACTAGGCTGGGCATGGTGGATCACACCTGTAATCCCAGAACTTGGGGAAGCTGAGGCGGGTGGATCACCTGAGGTAAGGAGTTTGAGACCAGGCTGGCCAACATGTGAAATCCCATCTCTACTAAAAATACAACAATTAGCTGGGTGTGGTGGGTATGTGCCTGTAATCCCAACTACTCAGGAGGTTGAGGTAGGAGAATCGCTGGAACCCAGGAGGCAGAGGTTGCAGTGAGCCCAGATTGCACCACTGCACTCCAGCCCGGGCAACAGAGTGAGACCCCATCTCAAAAAAATACTTTTATATATTTATATATAGAAATATATTTCTGGCCAGATACAGTGGCTCACTCCTGTAATTCCAACACTTTGGGAGGCCAAGGCGGGTGGATCACAAGGTCAAGAGATCAAGACCATCCTGACCAACTTGGTGAAACCCTGTCTCTACTAAAAATACAAAAATTAGCTGGATGTGGTGGTACATGCCTGTAGTCCCAGCTACTTGGGAGGCTGAGGCGGGAGAATCACTTAAACCCAGGAGATAAAAGTTGCAGCAAGCGGAGATTGCACCACTGCACTCCAGCCTGGTGACAGACAGAGATTCCATCTCAAAGAAAAAAAAAAAAAGAAAAAGAAATATATTTCTATATCGAAAGAACTCTGTGTAGTACGGTATACGGGTAGAAGTCAACTAAAACCCTACTGCAGAAAGCCAGTTCAAGTTCATGGTATGTTGGACCACGATGGTAACAATGGAGGTGGTAACGAGTGTGATTCTAAATACATTTTCATGATAGAGTCATGTGAGCTGTGAAAGGAAGAAACTAAATCACTAGTAATTCCAAGGATTTTAGATGTAGCAACTGAAAGAATATAGTTGTCTTCAGCTGATATGGGAAGCCTGCAGCGGGAGCCAAAGAACTGGAGTTCAGTTTTGGCCGAGTTGAGTTTAAGATGATTATATAAGATCACTGAACAGAGATTTAAATAGGTATTTGGCTATACAAGTCAGGAATTTGAGAGAGAAGTTTGGGCTATAGATATAAAATTTGGAAGTTGTTAGTGTCGCAATAATAGTTAAAACTGTTACCCAGGATGAGAATATCAATGAAGTGAATGCAGACTCAGAAGAGAACAGGAATAGGGACTGAACCCTGGAACACACTCGTATCAAAAAGTCTAAGAGAAGAGATGTTGGCAAAAGAGACTGAAAAGTACTAACCAGTGAGGAAACCATGAACACACACGCTGCCCTGCAAGCTATGTGAAGAAAAGGTATCAAGGAGATGTGAAAGGAAATTCAATCTCGGGACCCCAAACTCATTAAGCCAAAGGAAAAAGTCAAGCTGGGAACTGGGTCACGCAAACCTGCCCACCCCCTTTTGGTTCCTAAATAAGATGGCTACGAGATGAAAAGCTACACGCCTCCCCCATATTTTGCCCACAAGGCAATTCCTAGTGAACTGCAAGATCTTTTAAGGTGTTTCTGTTAAAACTTCACCATGGCAATGTAAATTGGCATCTTATCCTTACAGGTGCAGTCACCTCCAGCCCACCAGACACAATGCATATCTGATTGCTCCCCTGCCCCATGTAGTCTAGGTCATCTTATGTAAAAGGCAGATTCCCTGCATTTTTCCTCTGCCCCATTTATCTATGTCATCTTATGCTAAAAAAAAATGCAGATTCACTGAACCAAAGGCAGGAATTACTATTTTTCCCTATTCCCCTTTTACATGAAAATCGTATACCTCTCAATATCCCGCCCTTTCCCCTTTAAATTTGGAGTCCTCAGAATCATGTCTGGAGAAAGGCATAGATCTGTCTCCTGGGCATGCATCCTTCACTTTGGCAAAAGAACCTCCTAAAATGATTGAGACTTGTCTCGTCATTTTTCTCAATTGACATCGGAATGTGTGATACTTTATGTCACATCCTGCTTATGGCTCACATGAGATGATAGAATTTTGAAGGTATGTTATTAGGAGCAAACACATTTGGGGTCCTTATGGGTACTTTTATGAAATTACCATGCTATTATTTTGAAATATTCCTCTTTATTTCTTACAATGTTCTTGATCTTGAAGTGTACTGTCAGATATTAATATAGCCATATCAGACAATAACTTTATTAGAGTTAGTGCTTACATAGCTTTTACTTTCAATTCTTTAACTTTCAACCTATCAGTATCTTCATATTTAAAATGTGATTCTTGGCCAGGTCCAGTGGCATACGCCGGTAATCACAGCACTTTGGGAGGCTGAGGCAGGAAGATCACTTAAGGCCAGGAGCTTGACACCAGCCTGGGCAACATACCAAGACTGCATCTCCACAGAAAAGCTAAAAATTAGCTGGGCACGGTGGTGCGTGCCTGTGATCCCAGCACTTTGGGAGGCTGGAGTGGAAGAATCATATGAGCCCAGGAGTTGAAGGCTTTAGCGAGCAATGATCACGCCACTGCTTGCCAGCCTGGGTGACAGAACAAGACATCGTCTCTTAAAAAAAACTAAATAAAGTATGCCTCTTGTAAACGGCATACAGTTAGGTGATGTTTTGTTATTCGGACTGACACAATCTGGTAATGGAGTATTAATTCCTTTTGCACTTAATACAATTAATTATTGATATAGTTTAAGTTTACCATGTTGCTTTTTTTTTTTTTTTTTTTTTTTTTGAGACTGAGTCTCGCTCTGTCACCCAGGCTGGAGTGCAGAGGCTCGATCTCGGCTCACTGCAAGCTCCGCCTCCCAGGTTCACACCATTCTCCTGCCTCAGCCTCCTGAGTAGCTGGGACTACAGGTGCCCACGACCACGCCTGGCTAATTTTTGTATTTTTTTAGTGGAGACGGGGTTTCATCACGTTAGCCAGGATGGTCTTGATCTCCTGACCTCGTGATCCACCCGCCTTGGCCTCCCAAACTGCTGGGATTACAGGCATGAACCACTGTGCCTGGCCTACTATCTTGCTATTTGTTTACCAGCTATCCCTTCTGTTCTTTGTTCCTTTGCTCAACCTTTTCTGCCTCCTTTTGGATTAAAAACTTTTTTTTACTTTACTTTTACTTTTTAGCTATACATTTATTTTGTTCAATGGTTACTCTTGACATTATTATACGTATCCTTATTTATTTGCCTTGAATTATTTTATTACTTCATGTACAATACAAAAACTATAGTTTCACTCACCTGCCCTGTGTGCTACTGGTATCATATATTTTACCTTTATATGTTATAAATTACATAATATGTTTTTATCATTGCATTTTTATCATTGCTTAAAATAGCCAATAATCTTCCAAATATGTTCAAGTTACCTTTATGCTGCTTTCCATTCATTCCTGTACATCTGTTATTCAACAGATGGGAATATTTACCATTTAGCCTAAAATATTTTCTATATTATTTCATGTAGTATTGGATCTGCTGACAAAGAATTCTCTCAGCTCATGTTTCTCTAAATCATTATCTTCATTTTGAATTTTATTTTGGCCGGATATAGAATTCTGGATGGGCAGGGATTGGGGGCTTTTTTTAACTTGTACTCTGAAGAAGCAATGCCATTGTGTTCTGACTTCCATTGCTTCTGATGAGAGGTTTATTTCAACCATTTGTTGTTCCCCAGCATAAAATATATCTTTTCTCCTCTGACTGCTTTTAAGATTTTTTCTTTGGCTTTCAGCAATTTGATGATTTGCCAGGGTGTAGTTTTCCTTCTATTTGTCCAGATTGGGGTTAGATAAGCATCTTCAGTCTGTTAGTATGTTTCATCAATTTTGGAAAATATTCAGCCATAAATCTCTTTTTTTTCTCTCTCTCTTTTTGAGACAGGGTCTCCCCTTGATGCCCAGGTTCAGGGGCAACAAACTATTGCCCCTGAGCCATTGGTTTGGTTTGCCCAAACCATTGAACAAAATATAGAGTGCAATGGCAGGATCATAGCTCACTGCAGCCTTGACCACCCAGATTCAAGTGATTCCACCACCTCAGCCTCCTGAGTAGCTGGTGTGCACCACTATGCCTGGCTAATTTGTCGTAGACAGGGTTTTGTCGTGTTGCCCAGGCTGAGCCATTATCTCTTTGTATTTATTCTCTCTCTCTCTCTCCTCCCTCACCCACCACCCTGGTGATTTCAGTCACATGTATTAAACTGTTTGTTACTGTCCTTCATGTCTCAAATGCTATTTTCTTCCATTCTCTTTTCAGTCTGTTTCAGTTTAGATCATTTCTATTCTCTATCTTCAAGTTTACTGGTCCTTTCTTCTGCTGTGTCTGGTTTGCTGTGAAGTCCATTGAATAAATCCTTAACTTTAGATGTTGCATATTTAATCCTAAAGTATCAATTTGGTTTTTTACTAGCATTTCATAGTTTTTAAAACTCTCCACGTTTTCATTCATTTATCTCATTTTTTCTATTTTCTTGAAAATATTTATAATTGTTCAAGTCTTTAATCTGTTCATTCCAACATCTGGATCATCTGTGAGTCAACTTCCCTTAACTATATTTCCTCTTGGCTCATTTCTCATCATTGTTTGCATGTCTCAGATACTGTTTTAATTGTATCTCAGACATTATTATTTTAAAACTGTGGAAACTTAAGTAATATTTTCCCCTGGAGAGGACATACACTTTCTTCTGTCTGGCAATCAAGGTGAGGAACTGATTACTTTGATCCAATCAGGAACTGCGCTGGGTTAAGGCTGGGTTGCCTCTTTATTTTTGGTTCACTCCTGGTTTCAAATATCTTAACAGCAAGATTTGCCGTGTTTATCAATCAATCTCTGTTTTCCAGCTCTTTCCTCAGCTTCCCACAGCCACTCACACTCAGCAAAATTCTGAGGGAGGGGGAAAAACAGGAATGAGGAAAAACTAGCTGTGCATTTGAAGTTCCTTTATGTTCTAATCTGTCACCAGCCTACCCACAATGGTTTCCAGTTCTGCTGGTATTTCATTACCCCCAGAAAGTCCTCTGCCTGTGGCAGATCAAATAATTGGCCTGTCCATGTCCTAATTTGTTAATTTGCCCTGGGATGAAATTGGCTACAGCTTTCTCTCACCTAGAAAAGGTTTACCCTGGGAGGCCGAGGCGGGCGGATCACGAGGTCAGGAGATCGAGACCATCCTGGCTAACACGGTGAAACCCCGTCTCTACTAAAAATACAAAAAATTAGCTGGGCGTGGTAGGGGGTGCCTGTAGTCCCAGCTACTCGGGAGGCTGAGGCAGGAGAATGGCGTGAACCCGGGAGGCGGAGCTTGCAGTGAGCCGAGATCAGGCCACTGCACTCCAGCCTGGGCAACAGAGCGAGACTCCGTCTCAAAAAAAAAAAAAAAGAAAAAAAAAAGGTTTACCCTTCTCTGGAATGCGGTTCTGTCAGAGGTCTTTGAACCAGAGCAACTCCATCTTGCGTAGGGACTGGGTAAAATAAGGCTGAGACCCACTGGACTGTATTTCCAGAAAGTTAAGAAACTCTTAGTCACAGGATGAGACAGGAGGTAGGCACAAGATACAGGTCATAAATACCTTGCTGATAAAAAGGTTGCAGAAAAGCAGCAGCCAAATCCCACCAAAACCAAGACGGCAACAAGTGCGACCTCTGGTCATCCTCACTGCTACACTCCCAGCAGCACCATGACTGTTTACAAATGCCATGGCAACATGAGGAAGTTACCCTATATGGTCTAAAAAGGGAAGGCATGAATAATCCACCCCTTGTTTGGCATATAGTCAAGAAATAACCATAAAGATGGACAACCAGCAGCCTTCAGGGCTGCTCTACCTATGGAGTAACCATTTTTTTCTTCCCTTACTTTCCTAATAAACTTGCTTTCACTTTACGGATTCTCCCTGAATTCTTTATTGCTTGAGATCCAAGAACCCTCTCTTGTGGTCTGGATTTGGACCCCTTTTCAGTAACATCTAAGGACCATGGAAGAGACAATACTAAGGAAACCTCCAACCCAAAGGCTAATTTTGGGTAAGTGGTGACATCCAGTAACAGTTCCTTTACATTTCTTTGCACCCTCTGCTGGCTTTTAAAATATTTAGATTTTAAATTTGCCCATTTTATTATGGCAGAAATGATTGTCTATCACAAACTTTTTCATCCTACCTAAAAGATATTTTTGACCAGTATCTTGTTTAACTCTCCTTTCTCTCCCAATTTTCTTCCTATAACACAGGAAACAGAGGTGATTTTATACACCTCCTTCTTGCCAATTCCAGATGCCTAGCTAAGCATTAATCACAGATACTGGTATTTTCTATGTATTTTACAAGTACTCTGTGACCTGAATCCCTGGTTTAGCAATTAATGTGCCAAAATATAAAAAGATTAGTGCAAAAAGAGTTTAGTAATTTCCTTTCCAACAAGTAAGTAAGTTAACAATACAATTTTGACTATAAAGGCCTATTTTGAAAGTCAAAAGCTGACCTTATTTCTATTCCTTTAACAAACCTTTTTTTTTTTTTTTAGACAGCGTTTCACTCTTGTTGCCCAGCTGGAGTGCAATGGCACAATCTCGGCTCACCACAACCTCTGCCTCCCTGGTTCAAGCGATTCTCCTGCCTCAACCTCCTGAGTAGCTGGGATTACAGGCATGCGCCACCATGCCTAGCAAATTTTTTTTGCATTTTTATTTTTTTATTTTTATATTTTATTTTATTTTATTTTTTTGAAGCAGAGTCTTGCTCTGTCACCCACGCTGGAGTGCAATGGCACGATCTCAGCTCACTGCAGCCTCTACCTCCCGTGTTCAAGTAATTCTCCTGCCTCAGCCTCCCGAGTAGCTGGGATTACAGGTGCCTGCCACCACGCCTAAGTTTTGTATTTTTAGTAGAGACGGGGTTTTGCCATGCTGGACACGCTGGCCTCAAACTCCTGACCTCAAGTGATTCGCCTGCCTCAGCCTCCCAAAGTGCTAGGATTACAGGCATGAGCCACCACACCCGGGATTTTTTTTTCGTATTTTTAGTAGAGATGGGGTTTCTTCATGTTGGTCAGGCTGATCTCAAACTCCTGACCTCAGGTGATCCGCCTGCCTCGGCCTCCCAAAGTGCTGGGATTACAAGCGTGAGGCACCACGCCCAGCCAACAACTGCTAATTCTTCTCTATCTCCTATCTCCCACCCCCAGAAGATACATGCCCCAAGCCAGTTAGAGCCACATTTATGTATGTACTTGAGAAAGCAAAACAGATCAAATTACACATTTCAAAACATTAGCTCTGTACACTATAATCTTATGTGGGGTGATAATGATGACAATGGGAATCTGAGAATGGGGGAGGGGTTGAGAGAGGAGAAAAGAAGAAACTGGTCAGGCAGTGAGGGCGGGTCCTTGGTTGAATTCTTTAAACAAAAGAACAGCTTGCAGGCACAGGTAAGAGAATTTTCACAGGGGGGCTTGCCTAAGACTTGCCTAGAGCCACACAGATAAAGGCTACACAGACGAGTTGTCCAGACATGCCCACATTGGAAAATTCCGTCCCCTAACACACGCATGGTAAGGGAACAAAGCAATATGGAGTAACTGAAGCTAAGGGCCCACATGCCCACCAGGAGGTGGAGCTACCAGAAACTTGCACCTTATGCAAATGAGATGCCCACCCTCATTGGTTTCTTATAAAAAGCCTTTGCAGTTAACTGTAAAAATGGAAACCATCTTCCAGGTGCCCTCTCTGTGGCAGAGACATTTCTTCTTTTGCATATTAAACTTTTGCTCCAACCTCACCCTTTGTGTCCTGGCTTCTTAATTCTCTTGGTCATGAGACAAAGAACTCTGGGTGATACCTCACAAGGAGAGACTGCTACATTGTGGTACAATGGCCAGACTATAATAGAGGCAAATACAAAGGGCCACTTTAGTGGCAGATTCTTCAGAAAACTGCTACCAACTCACTTTAATTACTTACCCTTCTTAAAAAGTGAACATTTGTTTGTGGTTGTGCTGAGTTGATTAGTGTCCCTCCAAAATTAATGTCCACTAGGAAAGTCAGAAAATGATGGTATTTAAAAATAAATTCTTTGTAGGTGTAATGAAGCTAAAATGGGGTCATCTTGGATTAGGGTGAGCTCTGAATCTAATGACTAGTGTCCTTAGAAGGAGGGAGAGATTCGGCCTGTGGCTCACAACTGTAACTCCAGCACTTTGGGAGGCTGAGACAACAGGATCACTTAAGCCTAGGAGTTCAAGACCAGCCTGGGCAACGCAGTGAGACCCCATTTGTACAAAAAAATTAAACTAGCTGGGTGTGGCGGTGCACACCTGTGGTCCCAGCTGCTTGGGAGGCTGAGGTGGGAAGATCACTTGAGCCCAGGAGTTCAAGGCTACAGTGAGCTATGATCCCGCCACTGCACACTCCAGCCTGGGCCACAGAGCAAGATGACAACAACGGAAGAGGAGGAGGAGGAGGAGGAAGAAGAGGAGGAGGAGGAGGAAGAAGAGGAGGAGGAGGAGGAAGAAGGAAGAAGAGGAGGAGGAGGAAGAGGAAGACTAGAAGATACACAGAGATACAGAGGGAAGAGGGCCAGGTAAAGATGAAGGGAGATATTGGAGTGACGCATCCGCAGCCAGGGGACACCAGGGACTGCTAGCCACCTCTAGAAGCCAGGAGACAGGCCTAGAACAAAGTCTCTCTAAGAGTTCCTGGAAGGAATCAACCCTGCCAACACCTTGACTTAGGACTTCCAGCCTCCAGAACTGTTAGAAAATCCATTTCCGTTGTTTTAGGCCACTCAGTTTTTGTTAATTTGTTATGGCTGTCCCAGGCAACTAACAGAGTAGTTAATTCTCTCCTTTAAAATGACCCAGGGGAAGAAAAGCAAGAAAAAGTTCTGATTGTTTTTTTTTCTTATCTCTCTGATATTGATAATGACTTGTCATGGGGAGAAAGAATTGTTTGTGTTATTTATCACGTGTATCTGAAAAGGATAATCGAATCTCTAACTAGGAAAACAAAAATAGCCAATGGCAATAGCAAAATGCATTGGCTACAAGACTCATAACAATAAGAAAAATGTTCCAAAATATGTGATAAAGGTGACGATTTCACAAGGAGATTAGCTGGTTGGTCAACGTGCAGAGCTTGAGAGAGCAACATGGAGTCAAGTGAACAGGTTGTGGAGTTAGAGATAGCACAAATCTGGGTTATGCACAATGGCTCACGCCTCTAATCCCAGCACTTTGGGAGGCCAAGGCGAGCAGATCACTGGAGGTCAGGAGTTCGAGACAATCCTGGCCAACATGGTAAAACCCCATCTCTACCAAAAATACAAAAATTATCCAGGCGTCGTGGCATGGGCCTGTAGTCCAGCTACTCAGAAGGCTAAGACAGAAGAATCACTTGAGCCTGGGAGGCTGAGGTTGCAGTGAGCTGATATCACACCAGTGCACTTCTCTGGGCAACAGAGAAACACCCTGACATACACACACACATACGCATACACACACACACACACACACACACACACGCACAAAGAAATTATGGGTTAGAAGTCATATAACTGGAGGCTACAAGATTCTGACCCTCCCTAAACTGCTCCTAAGATCCGTGCTTGAGATATTTTGCAGATCCTGTACTTGATGGATCAAGTACACCACCCAGATCGATAAACTGGCTCATCTGATCTTGCGGCCTCCACCCAGGAACGGACTCAGTATAAGAGGACAGCTTTAATTCTCTGTGATTCATCTCTGACCCAATCAATCAGTACTTCCAACTCAATGGCCTTCCCCAACCCACCAAGTTACCCTGAAGAGCTCTAATCCCTGAATCCTCAGAGAAACTGATCTGAGTAATAATAAAACTCTGATCTCCTGCACAGCTGACTCTGTGTGAATTACTCTTTCTCTATTGCAGTTCCCCTGTCTTGATAAATTGGCTCTGTCTAGGCAGCAGGCAAGGTGAACCCACTGGGTGGTTACACTATTATTACATTGATACCATTTATTGACCACTATGTGCTGGACACTGCTAATTCCTTTACATCACCTAATTTAAAACCCCATTTGGTTGGTATTATGACTCCAATGTTCAAATGAGCAGAAGTGAAGATTTGAAAATTTAAGTAATTTGACGCATGTCACACAGGCAAGTGGCGAAGGATTTGAATTCAGAGTCTGCAGGATCTCAAAAGCCATGCTCTAAGTCTAAGCATCTATGCATCACTATCTCATTTCAAGGAAAAAAGGGCACGCTGGTTTAGATGAAAATTCAGAATTCTTCTAATTTTTTTTGGAGGCTATTATAAATGATTTATATGATCCTTTCCTAAATATTTCCAGAAGTGACATTTGATTTGATATTTGATTTTTAATTTCTGGTTCTTTTATAGAGGAACATGTACTTATTATGGGGTATACCCAGAGTGCTTGGTGGGTTCATTCTTAAAGAGAATTAGAGAGGCAGAGTGAAGCTTCTCCAGAAACATTAAGTGAAGAATGACAAATTAATCAAGCATTTGTAACCACATCTTTTAATCAGAGAAAAGTTTTTGCAAGAAACAGCCTTACTGCAAGGCAAGGCAAGTCATAAATTTAATAATCACAAAGCAGCAATTTTGGGCCAGGCATAGTGGCTTACGCCTGTAATTGTTGCACTTTGGGAGGCTGATGAAGGAGGATTGCTTTATCCCAAGTTCAAGACCAGCCTGGGTAACATAGCAAGTCCCCTATCTCTATAAAAAAATAAAAATAAAAGATAAAATAATAAAACTTAGCTGGGCGTGGTGAGTGCCTATAGCCCTAGCTTTTACGGAGGCTGAGACGGGAGGATCCACTGAGCCCAGGAGTTTGAGACCAGCCCACAGAGAAACCTCATCTTAAAAACAAAACAAAAAAAGAAAAAAAAAAACCAGCAATTTTTGAAAACATTATTGTGGAAATCAGATACTCTTGCTAGCAGGTTTCGGTTTGTTTTGGTCTGAAAAAGGAAAATATGAAGACACAAGAAAGGCTTAGTTTGGATTCCTTTAAACATTCTTATCTTTTTAAAAGGAGAATTGTCCAATTAAAGTTGGAAAAATTACAAGGTACAATTATATATCCTTCTGCCGAGCGTGAGACCTCCTTCTGTCCGCTGCGGATTTCCCCTAGATGCTGTCATCCCTGATTGTGGATCACAAGTCCTAGCGGTTCACTTTGATTCAGAGCCTCAACTCACCAGGCGTTGAAATCTGCCACCATCCAGCTCTGACAAAGGGACATTAACAGCTGAGTGCTGTAAGTGTGCCGATGGTCCTATTGCCAACACCATTTCCTCATTTCTCGAGTGGTATCATCGCACATTTTATAGGAGCAATGGATGGAAATGGATCCCAAGGTACTAAGATAGAATCCTGGACCAAAACTTCTAGTAACTTTTTTTTTTTTTTTTTTTTTTTTTTTGAGACAGGGTCTCACTCTGTCACCCAGGCTAAAGTACAGTGGCATGATCATGGCTCACTGCAGCCTCGGTCTCCCGGGCTCCAGTAATCCTCCTGACTAAGCTTCCCTAGTAGCTGGGACTATAGCCACCCATCACCATGACCCAACTAATTTTCATGATTTCTTGTACAGACAGGGTCTCATTATGTTGCCCAGGCTGCTCTAGAACTCCTGGGCTTAAGTGATCCTCCCACCTCGGTCTCCCAAAGTGCTGGGATTACAGGCATAAGCCACTGCACCAGGTTGAACAGAATTTCTATTGTCAAATGTTATAATGCCCAATTATCTCTAGGGCTTTTTCCAAGTTGCAGTTACAATGATACCTAGGCAATTAAGCAATTCTGTTGGCGTGAATTTCTACTATTCTTCTGTGTTTTGTCTGAGGTCATGTGAAAGGCCAGTACTTAACAATCACTCTACAAATAAACTCCTCAGTATTTGTGATAAAATTAAGTAAGGGACACATTGAAGAAGACAAGTCTCTGCCTCATGGTTGCTTAGACTTTGAGACAGACTTCTAGTAGCACCCTTCTCCCTGGAAGCACAGAGTAAGAAATCTCCAGACAATTAATAGCTAATAGTGGCTGGGTGCAGTGGTTTACACCTGTAATCCCAGCACTTTGGGAGGCCAAGGCAGGAGGATCACTTGAGGTCAGGAGTTCAAGACCAGCCTTACCAACATGGTGAAACCCCATCTCTACCAAAAAAAAAAAAAAAATACCAAAATTAGCCAGGAATGATGGCAGGCACTTTATCCCAGCTCCTCCAGAGGCTGAGGCAGGAGAATCACTTGAATCTGGGAGGCAGAGTTTGCAGTGAGCTGACATCCTGCCACTGCACTCCAGCCTGGGCGACAGAGTAAGACTCTGTCTCAAAAGAAAGAAAGCTAATGGTGAATCGACAGTAATCTAAGTTTTCAAACATGATAATATTGAGGTCTCTTTTCTGTTAGTGCTTAAGCTGCTTGCTGCTTTGATCATCTGAAGCTGCTAATGAAAGCTTCATTTCACATTTTGAATTCGTACCTGCTCATTTGCATTTATTGCTGCTGATGTAAAAGATATTTCACCAATAATACAGTCTTGCTCTGCTTTATGGTCATTTGTATGTCTAAGAATTCATCACACTCTAAGAGCAGAGAGTAGCAATTTAAAATAAGGCAACATAATATGGCTGGTGATGAACTATTAATCTCTATTAAACACATTTTAATAAATATCCATGTATTAGTTAACTATAAAGGAAATGTTTAAGATTAAGAAGAGCATATGTGAAAGACCCTATCTTCCTATTACTATAGCACCACTCATATTTGTAGGGTTTGAGACAGGGTCTCGCTCTGTTGCCCAGGCTGGAGTGCAGTGGTGCCATCATAGCTTACTGCAGCTTCCAACCCCTGGACTCAAACGATCCTCCCTCCTTAGCCTCCCCAGTAGCTAGGACTACAGGGTCACACCACCACACCCAGCTAATTATTTTTATTTTTTAGTACAGACAAGGTCTCACTATGTTGCCCAGGGTGGTCATGAATTTTCGAGCTCTAGCTATCCTACAGCCTCAGCTCCCCAAAGTCCTGGGATTACAGGCATGAGCCACCACATCCAGCTCTTTGTGTAGGCTTTTATTTGAAACACAATTCCTTCTATATTGTCCATTAGGACACTTTCAGCTGCATAAAATAAAACACAGCTCAGAACGGCATGAACAATAAAGACACTTGTCACAAGGATTGAAGCCTAGAGGTAGACCTTCCACAGAGCTGCTTAACTTAGCAGTGATGATATCATCAAACATCCAACGCTTTCTTTTCTGGAGTGACCAATTTGTCCCAGTTTTCTAGGACTTTCCTGGTTTTAGCGCTTCAAATGAGAAGTCCTGAGAACCCCCTTAGTCTGAGATAAACCTGGATGGTTGGTCACCCTATGAGTCCTTTTACCCTCAGGGTGCTAGCTTTGGTCCTGGGGCCTGTGCTCTCATTGCTAAAAATGACTACATCAGCTTGAGTTCTCTATATTCAAATTCATTCAGAGACAGAAAAGACTATTTCTCTTTCTGTACCTCTATTTTAAAGCATTAAACTGTCCTAGAAACTGTCCAACAGATTTCCCCAGACGTCCCATTGGTCAGAACTATCTGACGTCCCCTTTCCTCAACCAGACACTGGCTAAGGAAAGGGAATTGTCAGGACAGGTGTACCCTAATCAAGATTCAGCTGCCTGGGGATGTGGACGTCATCTTCCCCAAGCAGTGATGGGGAAAACAAGAAAAAGAGGCCAAGGCAGGAGGATCGCTTGAGACCAGGAGTTCAAGATCAGCCTGGGTAATACAGTAAGACCTCTGTCTCTAGAAAAAATACAAAAATTAGCCAGCCATAGTGGTGCATGCCTATAGTCTTAGCTACTGGGGGGCTGAGGCGGAAGGATTGCTTGAGTGCAGGAGTTCGAGGCTGCAGTGAGATATGATGGTGCCACTACACTCCAGCCTGGGCAACAGAGCAAGACATAAGGAAAGAAAAACATAAGGAAAGAAAAACAAAGAAAGGTACTGGTGGGTGATGATGCATTTGGACAGTGTCCATGCAGCAGTCATTGTTGGTTGCCTACGAATTCCATCTTTTTAGTTTTGTCTGCCTCTCCATCCCTGTTGATTCCTTGGGGTAAGGAGAACTCTTTCCCTTTCATGTTTTAGGATGCCTGGGATGGGTGCGGGGGACGGGCGGGGAGGAAAGGGCCGTTGCATAATTTGCAAAGCCTTCTTCGGTTATTCTGAGAGTTTTTTTTCTCCTCTCTGCATCGTGATCATAAGCCCCAATAACACAAGCTAGACTCCCATGCCTTCAGATAAATGATGCTGGTATTTCTGGAGTCTCACTTCTCCAGAATATCAGACTCCAGCTTTGCAGACCTGAGATTTTTTTATAAATGAAAACCTGATTGGATCTACCTTTACCTACCTATGAAATGTCACCAATTAACCTGGTATCAAAGCAGAGTGCAATGGGTATGTAGCAGGCATCTTCTGTAAGATCTGGTGCTCATTAGGTAAGCTACCTTAATGTTTCCATCACAGCAACCTACTCAATTCAAGCTTCACTAGGACAATCACCAATTTATCCATAAAGTGCCCCTCACCGGAGGGAACGTTTCACCTTGCCTTCCAGAGCCAGCAAGACTCATTTAGAATTCATTTTCAATTTTCTCCCAGATTCTCTATCTCCAAAACATTGGATTTAAGCCTTAATGCTCCCGAGCTGCAGCATTTCAAAGACAGACTGAAGTAGCATCTAAGTTCCAGGTTAAAAAAAAAAAAAAATCCAAAGGTGTCAAACATTAAAGTGAGCCACTTTTCTGCCTAAACTGATAGATATCTTTGTGAGACTTAAAAATGACTGAAGCAACACCTTCAATATTTTCAATGAACTGCAATACAATGACCCCGTTAGTTGCTTTTTCAGTATGTCCGTGCTGAAGATTTTTACCTGCACGCTCTCTCCCTCTACAGAGGACCTTACTGCCACATCTGCCATATCACATCAACAGTAGTGAATGTCCTTTGCAAATGCAAATATTTGTAAAATGTTCTCAGACTGGGTGGGGACAGAGTTTGCTGATAGTTTAGAATAATTACAGGGGCTCTATGAGCAAATGTCAACACAGAAAAAATTAGCAGAAAATGAGGCTAAGTGACAATACAAATGGCCAGATTCCCTATTATCACTTGCTGTACATCTCACAAGACAGCTGATTCCCCGCTCTGTATGGGTTCCAGCATCCAGTGATTTATTGGGTAATTCAGCATTTGCTAGTATGTCTTGTGCTAATTAAATGCATCGCACTCTATTCAGAAATGTCACAATTGATTTGTCTTCTGCAAGCACTGACTTTATTTCAATCTTCTGGAAAAGACTTTATGAGCCCCAGATAACTTATCCTGGCACATTCATCTCCCAGGGTAGCTTCTGGGAGTGGGGGGCAGTAAGACAGGAAACCCCCAGCGAACATTTACTGCAAATACATTTGAGGATGTCTTATTTATCCATCATATGCCATGTATCTGAGTAATAGCGTAGGTATGGCAAAATTACAAACCGCTCCATTAGCCTATAAAAGCATTTAAATATGACAGAAGTTAATGTGAAATGATATTGGCAGAACTTATTGGATGCTGTTAGATCAATCCCAGAAAACATGTACTTCGAAAGTGGGTTATTTATTATGAGGTGTTTACTTATTCACAAATTGATTTTGATGAAATTTAGCTATTAACTAACTCGCATACAAGAGGAAATCTCATAATGTCATTTCAGGGGCAGGGAGGGGGAGAGAAAGCACATGTAGTGGACATTTTAGGAGATGTAACACATCTCACAGTCACATAGAATAACAAAGCGAGGAAGACAAATCAACTAGCTGTTTTCTTTAACTCCAGGTGGATTTCCCCCACTGCACTTCACCTTCTGAACCTAGTTGCAGCCTCCAGGTTCGCCGTGTTCTTTAAGGATCAGCTACAGGAAAAATATCCAGCTTAGTCCAGGGGAAATTAAAATTCAGCTTCAAACAGCCACTGCTTATGAATTGATAATCATGCCACAGAAAAAGAAAGACGACCACATATGTCCCATTGGAAAAGAGTGATTACTGCAAATATAAGACAAGGAAAAGATTACTCAAAGAGCCTCCAGGCAGCCTTCAGCAGGGAAATTTTAGGAGGCATTTCCTGGAAATTAGTAACTCACTAGCATGGACTACTCCATGTGTCTATTTATGTTGATATTTGTGTTTGAGTGCAAAACTGCATCCCTGAATAGTAATAATATCAACTTTCAGAGTCCATTTGGTCTTCTATTAAGGACATAGCTTTCCTGTGAAACTAACTAGAATACTAACCCCTAGGGCAGGGCTCTTCAGAGTTCAAGTAGCTGTCCTATTAAAATGGCCATTGCCTTTTAGTTCCTATGTATTATACAGAAAGTCAATATGTGAGACTAATTCAGTTATTCAGAGGTCCTTAGAATCAGCCATCTCACCCAGCTTCTAAAATAGTGCAATTAAATATTTTTCAAGTCACTCCATGAGATTTGGTTTGTGAATAACTAAAGTAAATAATCTACAAACGTCTATTGGAAAATTCTTCGGCAAAAATACAAAAGCAAAGTATAAGGTAACAGTTTACGAATTTCTCATGCCTCTCGACTTTAAAGTATACTATTCTTTTCATTTAACAGAAAAACCAAGATGCAGATGCCTTAAGTAACCATACTTCATACTTAAAAGTACACAGAGAGGTGCAAAATAGCAGAACTGAAATGAAAAAAACAAAATGAAAAAAACAGCCTTCCAACTCTCATTTCCACCTCTTTATACCATAGCACAGTAGAAACTATTGTAGGTCACTATATAAACAAAATCAAAGCATTATCAAGAAAGATAATCCCATGCCTATAATCCCAACACTTCGGGAAGCCAAGGTGGGCGGATCACTTGAGGTCAGGAGTTCGAGACCAGCCTGGTCAACATGACAAAACGCCAACTCTACTAAAAATACAAAAATTAGCCAGGCACGGTAGCGTGTGCTTGTAGTCCCAGCTACTCGGGAGGCTGAGGCAGGAGAATCGCTTGAGCCCAGGAGGCGGAGGTTGCAGTAAGCCAAGTTCAAGCCACTGCACTCCAGCCTGGGCAACAGAGCGAGACTCCATCTCAAAAACAAAGAAAGAAAGATGGATTAACCCAATTCTAAATTATTTAGTTTAATATCATATCTTCTTTTTAACAATTTTTTTTTTTTGTAGAGATGGGGTCTCATTATGTTGCCCAGGCTGGTCTCAAACTCCTAAGCTCAAGTAATTCTCTCACCTCAGCCTCCCGAAGTCCTGGGATTACAGGCAAGAGCCACCATGCCAAGCCTAATATACTATCTTCTTAAACACCGAGGTGTAGTGGACGTTGGGCTGTGCTACCCAGATCTCCCCATCAGAATTGAAGGACTCACTGTCCAACTGCTGGAAATATTGATGACATAATCCCCAGCACTGATCCTTTTCCAGGAACTGCCCTTGGTCAAAGGTTGCATGCCTTCCAGAGGGAAGCCCATTTCCAGTGACTGCCCCAAAGAGGAGTGGCAAGTCTTGACTCCTTGCCTCAAGGTGGGGTGACACTGAAGACATCTCAGTTTAGAAGTTCCTGTGGGAATCACTGAGCTCTCTATTATGGCTGTGTTGCAGCTGGACTTCTCCATTGATCCCATTTGGCTTCCCTACCTTTCTTACATGTAAATTTCCTAATAAACCTCCTGGAAGCTCATCTCCATCTGAGAACCTGTTTACCATTGAATGGGGCCTCTGAAAATAAGCATCAGACTGAGCCCAAAGGTCAAATAATTTCACATTTTGAGTGCACTAGAAATAAGAACGTAACTATATATTTTTGAAAGAATATTTTTACCAATTTTTATCTCCCTATTTTTGGTTACATATAATTCACACTTACTTTGTTAATCACTCGTTCTACAATTAGGTGTAATAATTATTTGAGTTGTAGGTTCACAGTAATAAAACAACTCATACAGATTGTAACAAATCAAAAATATAAATAGGTTTGAGAGTTTAGATATACATTTCTTTTGAGAAGGGGTCTTGCTATGTTACCCAGGCTGGTCTTAAACTCCTGGGCTGAAGTGATCCTCCAGCCTCAGCCTCCCCAAGTGCTGGGATTACAGCCGTGTGCCACCACACCTTGCAAAACATATGCTTTTATTACCCATAAAAAAAAAACATGAAAAGCAGTTGGGCTCAGTGGCTAATGCCTGTAATCCCAAAATTTTGGAAGGCTGAGGCAGGTGGATCATCTGAGGTCAGGAGTTTCAGACCAGCCTGACCAATATAGTGAAACCCCGTCTCTACTAAAAATACAAAAAATTAGCCGGGCGTGGTAGCGGGTGCCTGTAGTCCCAGCTACTTGGGAGGCTGAGGCAGGAGAATGGCGTGAACCCAGGAGGCGGAGCTTGCAGTGAGCCGAGATCGTGCCACTGCACTCCAGCCTGGGCGACAGAGCGAGACTCCGTCTCAAAAAAAAAAAAAAAAAAAAAAAAAAATTACAAAAATTAGCCAGGCAAGGTGACACACACCTGTAGTCCCAGCTACTTAGGAGGCTGAGACAGGAGAACTGCTGGAACCCAGGAGACGGAGGTTGCAGTGAGTCAAGGTCCTGCCACTGCACTCCAGCCTGGGTGACAGAGTGAGACTCTATTAAAAAAAAAAAATCGAAAAGTGATTTTAGTCAAAGTTTATAAAAATTATAAAATGTAAATTTAAAAAAATACCTTTCTTTAAACTCAGGATCGTAATAAGAGTTTACTCAGTGGTTTGGGGAAAATGTGCCAATAAGTAAGAAAGCAAATTAAATAATTATCCAAACGATGGTGGAGACATAAAGTACCAGTAGGTTCTTAAAAAAATGAATTTTTAAATGAATCTACAGATTACAGTTCTACAAAAGATAATCAGGTAAATAAACCCCCAAAAGCATTTGTGAAAATTCAATACTCATTTATGATAAGAAAGAAACGTTTACCAAATTAATAGAAGAGACTTCATTAATCTGACAATGTTTCCTCCAAATCCATAGTTAATTGTGAAATATTCAAAGCTTTCACCATGCTGAGAAAAAGACAAAGATGTTAATAGCAATTTTATTGAAAATCATATAGGTCTAGCTAGTGTAATAAGGCAAGAAAAATAAAGTATGCATTAGAATTAGAAAGCAAAAAAAATTGTTCATTATTTGTAGTTAAAATGATTTTCACAGACAACATGCAAAAGAAAGAAAGATTATTAGAAATAGTAAATAAATTCAGCAAGGTCGCTGGTTCCAAGATTAGTTTATAAAAATCAATTGTATTTCTAAAGATCAGCAACAAAAAATAGAGTCTAAATAATTATGCTATTTAAAATAGCATCAACAAACATAACAAGTTAGAGATAAATCTAAGAAAAGATGTGTAAAAGTTCGATACCGAAAATTGTAAGATGCTACTGGGAGAAATTAAATAGGATTTAAGTCAATGGATAAATATATTTATGGTTTGTAAGAACAATACTATGAAAGTTTCAGTTAATGAAGCTAAATATATACTTTCCTTATGATATAGCCATTCCACTCCCAGATACTTATGGAAAAAAATAAAAACATACCCACAGAAACACATTCATGAATGCTCATACCAGCTTACTTATAATAGCCAAAAACTAGAAATAATTCAAATATTCATTAATAGCCAAGTGAATTAACAAATTGTGATCTGTTTATACACTGGAATTCTAATGAGCAATAAAAAAAAGACAAACCAATGATAGACACACAAGAAGGATACATCTCAAAAACATGCTGAATAGAAAAACAGACTTAAGAATAAATAGGTTGGGTGCAGTGGCTCACACCTATAATCCTAGCACTTTGGGAGGCTGAGACAGGTGGATCCCTGGGGCCCAGAAGTTCAAGACCAGCCTGGGCAACATAGAGAGATCCTGTTCCTACAAAATAATTTAAAAATTTAGCTGGATGTGGTGGCACACACCTGTGGTCCTAGCTACTTGGGAGGCTGAAGTACAAGGATTTCTTAACCCAAGAGTTCAAGACTAGAGGAACCAATGACTGTGCAACTGCATTCCAGCCTGGGCACAGACAGGTATTTATATATTTTTTATTTTTTATGTTTTTATTTCAATAGCTTTTGGGGTATAAGCGGTTTTTGGTTACACGGATCAACTGTGTAATGTAAAGTTTGAGGAGTTTTTTATTTTTATTTTTATTTTTATTTTTATTTTTTTCTGGAGATAGAGTCTCACTCTGTTGCCCAGGCTGGAGTGCAGTGGAGTGGTACAATCTTGGCTCAGTGCAACCTCCACCTCACAGGTTCACACGATTCTCCTGCCTCAGCCTCCCAAGAATCTGGGATTACAGGCACATGCTACTATGCCCGGCTAATTTTTGTATTTTTTAGTAGAGACGGGGTTTTGCCATGTTGGCCAGGATGGTCTCCAACTCCTGGCCTCAGGTGATCCACCTGCCTTGGCCTGCCAAAGTTCTGGGATTACAGGTGTGAGCCACCGCGCCTGGCCTGAAGTCTGAGGTTTTAGTGCACCTGTCACCTACAGGTCTTTTCAGACACTGTCTCAAAAAAATTCAAAGAATAAATACTATACATTTCCATTTATATAAAATTCTAGAACAGGCAAAACTAATCTGTAGTGACAAAGCAGATCAGTTTATGCCTGGGGCTGGTATAGAGAGGAGCTAGGCAGGGAAGAGAACTCTTTGGTGTGATGGATATGTTCTTTAACTTGATTGTCAAGATGATTACACAGCGATATACAATTTTCAAAACTCAAACTGTACACTTAAAATGGGTGCAATAAATTGTATTTCAAAAGTAAAAATTTTTAAAAATTACCATTTATAGGCATGCACAGAATGAGAACTCATTCTACATAAACTCAGTGTACTCAGAAGATATATAGCAACATGCTATCTTCAGGAACAAAGAGATCTTGCAAATTTTAAATGAATATTTAAAATTCTGTATCAGGATTCCAGCAGAAAGTACCAAGAGATGACATACACAAATTAGGTCATTTGAGGAGAATTTAATAAAGGGGTTATTTTAAAGACACAAGCAGAGTGTAAGAAAACTGTACGAGAAAGTGCAGTAACAGAGGGCTAACAGCCCCAAGACCACAGGCACAAGGAAGGAAGTGGCCACCAGGATAAAGAAGAGTCCTGTAGGCTGGGTGCAGCAGCTCATGCCTGCAATCCCAGCACTTTGGGAGGCCAAGGTGGGAGGATCACTTGAGTGGAGGAGTTCAAGACCCGTCTAGGCAACATAGTGAGACCTCATCTCTATGGAAAAAAAAAAAAAAAAAAGGGTTTGAAAAACTAGCCAGGCATGGTGGTGCATGCCTGTGGTCCCAGCTACTTGGGAGGCTGAGGCAGGAGGATAGCTTAGGTCCAGGAGATGGAGGCTGCAAGAAGCCATGATGGTGCCACTGCACTCCAGCCTCCCGAGTAAAGCAAGACTCTGTCTTAATTTAAAAAGGAGTCTTGTAGAGAGTACTACCTTGATAGAATCTTTAGGAGGGAGACAGCCAGCTAGAAATGACCTGCAGGGAGAGGTGCGGGGAGGAGAGAGAAATATCCAGACTCACTCTCCCCACTCCCTCCTGTCTCCTGCTCTGCCTCCCACTTTGCTGAACACACCTGGAAGCCAGAAGGCAAGGTGCTCAGTCATGTCCATACAGACTGGCCTCTTGGGTACCAAGTAAGGACAGAAGCATGAATGTGGAGAGGCAAGTAGAACATAAAGAGTGTAACTTCCAGCTCTTTCCATCCTCTCACTGCCCCCCAGTTTTTATTTGGTAGATAAAGAGTGGGCTTAGGAATTTGAATCTTTTTTCTTTTCTTTTTTTTTTTTTTTTTTTTGGTGGAGACAAGGTTTCCCTACGTTGCCCAGGCTGGTCTCAAACTCCTGGCCTCAAGCAATCCTCCTTTCTCAGTCTCCCAAAGTGCTGGGATTACACATGTGAGCCACAGCACACTGCCAGGAATTTATATCTTTAAATGCTATATAGGTCAAGTCCAAAAGAGCTTAAGGAAAAAAAAGAGAGTAAAACAAAAGTGATATGGGTGATCCTGACGACAAGTGCATGTCCTTGGATCACTTCACAAAACTTCTGCTCCGAGTTGATCATCAGCACTTAAAATGTGTAATATGTCTACCTGGACACCAAGTCTCATGAGTGTCTAATCTTCATTATACTTACTGTAGATTCCATTCGCCTAAGAATAGAAAAAGGCATTGCGTATTTATAAATCATGCTTTCTGGGTGTCTGATGGAATCAATACTGCAGGCAAAGGCACTTCATTGACTGTTGGACACTTAGAAAATTAAAGTATTGTATCTGGAACACATGGAAAGATAAAAGCAGGCTCTTTCCTCTCTAGGAGTTAAGGAGCTTACAACTGAGGTCTTTATCCTTGAAGCCTCCAGTAAGGAAGCCCCGAAGGTCACAAGAAACATGAGAAATCATCAATGTCAAGCTACTCAAGTGTTCAACAGATAAGATGACAGAATCATCGGATAGTCACAGGCAGGGACATTTTCCCATAAATACAGCAGCTGTTAGGAAAAGAGATCAGTTTTGCTCAAAGCCACACTTTATCTTTTAGAGGCGGGTCTCGAAATAACTACAAGAGTGACAGACATTCGTGTTCAGGTTCTAGGGAGAAAAGTTCAAGACTTTTCCCCAGAGGTAAGTCACATGGCCCCCACGTAAAACTCTCCAGATTAATTTCACTCACAGTCAAGTGAGAAAAATTCAGTAAACTTTAACATCAGCACAGACGCAATCCCATTTTTACAAATGTGTGTTTTCATAGTATAAAAAGCTGTGTGTTTTTAAATACTTACAAGGAAAAAATAGAACTGAGTTGGTAAGTTCTGTAAAGAACGAACTTTGAATGTATTTTAATCCCAAATTCACATAATAACAGTATGATGCATACCTCATATGATAAGACTGTTACTAACTCATCTAGAGTGCTTCCATTTTCATGTAAATACCCAAGTATGTACATAACATTTTTGTAGAGAAAGAGTACATAAATATGTTCATCGCTAAAATGACATAAAATCTAAGCACAATTTTAGTAAAAATGACACCTCTAAAATGTCTCTAAGTTTCCCCACAGTAAGACATCAACCCCACTTTTTTTTTTTTAAGAAGAGTGGTTATTATAAATTCCACCCTCGAATTCCTTTTTGTTTTCTTGATCAGTATTTGATGCAATTCTACTATCAGAGTGTCTGTTTTTATAGACAAGGACTATGAGAGACACAGCAACTTCTTGAGTCAAGGAACTTTGAATATGGAACCACAATTAACCAAACAGAAATACATGGGTCAATTTCTGTGAGGTCAGTACAAAGTAATTTCTGCCATGTTTCTATAAAATCTTCTCTAGAATTCAGTAGGGAAATGAGAGTAACTGTCTCCCTTTAGATGCTCCACTCTGCCTCATTCTAGACCTGCTGCTAACATCTGGGGAATAGAAGGTTAAGTTGACAAATGTAGACAGACATAATATTTGTTTAAATATTTTCACATTAAAAATCCAGCCAAAAATCTACAAAATTATTTATTGTTCCCCCGCCTTCACAAATATATCTTAATAAAAAACAGTATATTAAGCTATGAATTTTATGTAACTAAAAGTCAGTAAAACAGAAGGTGGCTGAATTTAATTATTTTTGTATATGTCCAAATATTTTGTCAATGCACCAGTGACGATTAGATGAGTAATAACATAATGATATATACTTCATAAATTATAATTTCATAGTTTCTTTGCCTTTCCACAAAAATCAATAATTATGCTATTATAATGAAGATATTTACATAATTTTTGCTCAATTATCAGTCATCACCTAAAGAATTTTTAAATTTTTTAATTGTGTCCAAAACTTGAGCATATTTTATCTAAAAGGAAAATTAATATAAATGCGAAAAATCAAATATTTGTATGTTCTTTTTAAAAAGGTGTTTTCTTCTATAATAGAGATTAATTAAAATCAAGGGAAAATACACATTATAATTAATGTATATGACAATTTTAATTAACTAAATTTAAATAGTTTTTGAAAATTTAATTCAATCTCATTAAGTATACTCATAAAAATGAAACTACTTGTAATTCTAGACTTCAATGTTCACTTAATTGCCATTGTAAAGAATTTATATCTGCTTTACACTCCTAAGCCTACATACATGTAGAAACTTTTTTTTTTTTTTTTTTTTTTTTTGAGTCAGGATCTCACTCTGTTACCCAGGATGGATTGTAGTGGTGTGATCATAGATCACGGCAGCCTCAACCTCCTAGGCTCAAGGGATCCTCCCACCCTGATCTCAGCCTGAGTAGCTGGGACTACAGGCATGTGCCACCATACCCAGTTAATTTTTTTATTTTTTAGCGACAGTCTTGCTGTGTTGCCCAGGCTAGAGTGCAGTGGCATTATCTCAACTCACTGCAACCTCCACCTCCTGGGTTCAAGCCACTCTCCTACCTCAGCCTCACAAGTAGCTGGAATTACAGGCACACACCATCAAGCCAGGCTAATTTTGTTTATTTTGGAGAGCTGAGGTCTCACTTTGTTGTCCGGGCTGGTATTGAACTCCTGGGCTCAAGCGATCAGCCCACCTCAGCCTCCCAAAGTGCCGGGATTACAGGTGTGAGCCACTGCTCCCTTACTATATGTAGAAATTGAAGAATGACATGACTCATTTAATGCAACAAAATGCTCCTCTGCAAATGCCCGCCTGTCTTGTAAATTCCATACTGCTTAGTACCTCTAGAACCATGAGTGGGGAAAGGAAGGAAAACCAAAAACTAACCTCTTGGTTCTACTGAGGTTCAGTTTTTCGCTTTGAGTTCTCAGTTTTTAGGTTCTACTTGCTATACAAGAATCTATTGGGTGTATACCATTTGAGAGGAAAACTTTGGTAACTTAATTCTTTTGTCTTCCCATTAATTAGGTACATCCACTATTCAAAGCCCAGTCCCATTGGCCGGGCATGGTGGCTCACACCTGCAATCCCAGCACTTTGGGAGGCCAACATGGGTGGATCATGAGGTCAGGAGTTCAAGACCAGCCTGGCCTACATGGTGAAACCCTGTCTCTACTAAAAATACAAAAATTGGCCGGGCATGGTGGCACATGCCTGTAATCCCAGCTACTCAGGAGGCTGAGGTAGGAAAATACCTTGAACCCGGGAGGTGGAGGCTGCAGTGAGCTGAGATCGCACCATTGCACTCCAGCCTGGACAACAGAGCAAGCCCCCGTCTCAAAAACAAACAAACAAAAAAAACCCGTAAAGCACAGTCCAAGTACCCAGGTCCCTCTCCAACCCAGCCCTCCCAAGCAGCAACCAGCTGCACAGTCAGCAAACCCACAAATCTCATAGGCAATCCTCGAGGGCAATCAAATACAGCCCCCTTTTGTTTCAAGGTGAAGCAGCAAGAAATGTGGCCGGGCGTGGTGGCTCATGCCTGTAATCCCAGCACTTTGGGAGGCCAAGGAGGGCGGATTGCCTGAGCTCAGGAGTTCAAGGCCAGCCTGGCCACCATGGCGAAACCCTGTCTCTGCTAAAAATACAAAATTAGCTGGGCGTGGTGGTGCATGCCTGTAATCCCAGCTACTTGGGAGGCTGAGGCAGGAGAATTGCTTGAACCTGGGAGGCAGAGGTTGCAGTGAGCCACGATCACACCACTGCATTCCAACCTGGGTGACAGATCAAGACTCTGTCTTAAAAAAAAAAAAAAAAAAAGTGGGTAAAATTTGCTGGGGCCTGAAGGGCGTGTGTTAGCCATCACTGCAGTTGTTTATGATTGTGGATGTAGACTTGGGGATTCTGAGTACCTACATTTATTTGTGGCATAGATTTGTGATTATTTTCTCTCAAGTTCACGGTCGGGCTTAGATCAGAGAACCTCGCCCCACTACCCCCACCAACAAAAATGTTTAAACTGATGTAACTAAATCCACAACTTCTCTTTGTCTGAACAGATAAGAGATTGGAGAAACGTGGGAAATGGGTGAAAGGAGAGACAAGAGGAAGTGATGGAGCCTGTGGCCAACTGGAAAGGCTGGGTCCACCTAAAGGCATTCAAACCTAAAAACAGGCAGATTGTAATGGCTCACACCTGTAATCCCGTGACTTTGGGACGCCAAAGCAGGAGGATCACTTGAGCCCAAGAGTTCAACACCAGCCTGGAAAACAAAGTGAGACCCCCCACCCCACCCCATCTATATTTTAAAAAAAATAGAAATAAATAAAAATCTTAAAACGGGGATTTTAGGCCGGGTGTGGTGACTCACGCCTGTAATCCCAGCACTTTCGGAGGCTGAGGCAGGTGGATCATCTGAGGTAGGGAGTTCGAGACCAGCCTGGCTAACATGACAAAACCCCTTCTCTACTAAAAATAAAAAACTAGCTGGGCATGGTGGCAGGCACATGTAATCCCAGCTACTCAGAAGCTGAGGTGGGACAATCGCTTGATCCCATTAGGCAGAGGTTGCAGTGAGCCGAGATCACGCCATTGCACTCCAGCCTGGGCAACAAGAGCAAAACTCCATCTCAAAAAAAACAAAAAATTGGGGGGGTAGATTTTTAGTTAGTTGTCCTCTAGTATTGAGGCTAAATAGAAAGGAATTTTAAATGTTCTCACCACAAAGAAGTGATAAATATTTGAGGTGATGGATATGCTAATTAGCCTGATTTGCTCATTCCACAGGGCATACATGTATGGAAACATCCCATTGTACCTGGTAAGTATATATAATCCTCGTTTGTCAATTAAAACCAAAACAAAAAAAGACTTAGGTTCAATTTCACCCAGAGTAGACGAAAATGGTGATTCCTTTACATCTCAGGCCTTAGTTGTATCATTACATTTTTTTCTTAAGCATGGGAGTATCTTGAGTCATATCTTCCACCCATAGTGAGCATCTTTTTTTTTTTACATGGTCTGGCTCTGTTGCCCAGGCTACAGTAGAGTGCAGTGTTGTGATCTCAGCTCACTGCAGCCTCAACCTCCCAGGCTCAAGCAGTCCTCCCATCTCAACCTCCTGAGTAACTGGGACTATGTGACTACAGGCATGCACCATCACACTCAGCTAATATTTGTATTTTTAGTAGAGACTGGGTTTCGCCATGTTGCCCAGGCTGGTCTCAAACTCATGACCTCAAGAGATTGCCTGCCTTGGCCTCCCAAAGTGCTGGAATTACAGGCGTGAGCCACCACGCCTGACCCTCTAGTGAGCATTCTAAAGAAAAAGCTTTTTTCTAGTTTTTAAACATGAAAGCAGAAAGTGAATAAGCAAACTTTAAAAAATAAAATATTTAGTCCATGCTGTGCAGCATGCAGCTAAGCACTCTGCTCCTGTGTTCCTCAGAAAGACCCTAGGAAGGTAGCCAGGCGGCATCATCATCACCACCTCCGTTACACACGTGAGCACAACTCAGAGCAGCACACCCACCTGCCCCAAGTCTCACAGCCAGTTAGAGCTTGGCCTAGACTTCAGATCAGGTCTGCTAGTTTCAGAACTCCTTGTCCTTATCATTCCCTTTTTTGCTTGTTGGATATACCTGTGCCTGCTATTTTGGTTCAAACAGCTTTCCTCCATTAACTTCATTTGTAAGTCAACTTTTTTCTTTTTTCTTTTTTTTTTTCTTTTTTTGAGATAGGGTCTGGCTCTGTTACCCAGGCTGGAGTGCAGTGCAATCATAGCTCAATGTAGCTTTGAACTCCCAGGCTCAAATGATCCTCCTTCCTCAGCCTAGAACTACAGGCATGCACCACCACCACCACGCCCAGCTATTTTTTTCAATTTTGTTCAGAGATGGGGTCTCACTGTGTTGCCCAGGCTAGTCTCAACCATTCCTGGGCTCAAGCAATCCCCCCAGTACAGCCTCCAAAAGTGCTGGGATTGCAGGTGTGACCCACTGCACCTGGCCCTATCTCAACTCTTAACCCATTCCAATTATTCTTTTAAAATTTTTAATTCAGATACAATGTTTAAGCCTGTTAAAAATAAATACAGCCTTGTCTGATATATACTTCTTTAAAAAAATGAAATTTTTCTATAACATTTTAAGCATATTTCAATAGAAATTAATGAGGAATTTAAACAGATATAAACATTTTTTCAGAGAACTTATAACATTAGTTCATATCTCATAAGATCAAAGAAAGACTTGGAAGATTAATGGAATTAACTTTAAAAAGTGATGAAATTTTCATAAGGTGGAGAGTCTCATAAGATATAAAACAAACTTGAATACAATTTAACGAATTTTGAAAGTGAAATTTTAGAGCCATCTGAAACTACCCTTAGTCCATCAAGTTCTTTGGCAAAGAAATAGATGTGTTAAAGAAACTTTACTAAACTTACCTATTAAAAGGCTTCTTTTAATAAGGAACCTTATTTTAAAAGAGTGCAAAGGTTCAAAACAACTGTAAGCTAATGTTTATGTCCATTTTTTGGACTTGTACATGACTTTCTGCACCTTGGCTCCACCAGTGGTTTTAGCCTAGCCCAAATGGTTGACCTTTATTTGAAAAGTACACAATCACCTACAGAAGTTCTTGATTCAGAGATGACTCATTGATGACTGCTGTTCATGAGCACTGACCGGTACAGATGGACACCTGCTTTATGATTAACCTTTGTCATGGTCTCAGTTGACGTGGAGACTGAGAAAATGATTAATGAGTCAAGCATTTGTTTTCTCCTTTGCTTCTTATAGTGTCTGCACCAAGGGAGAATGCTATCACAACCAGAATGTAGACAAATGATGAACGGATGTTGCTGAGTTATGACAACAACATTTTGCAGGAACTACTGAAGCTATGGGAAAATGAATATGAAACAGAAATTAAGTTTTAGAAAGAAAAAGAATAAAAAATAAAAGAAAGAGGAGGCCAGGCATGGTGGCTCACACCTGTAATCCCAGCACTTTGGGAGGCTGAGGTGGGCAGATCACCTGATGTCAGCAGTTTGAGACCAGCCTGACCAACATGGTGAAACACCGTCTCTACTAAAAATACAAATTAGCCCAGAGTGGTGGCGCATGCCTGTAATCCCAGCTACTCAGGAGGCTGAAACCGGAGAATCCCTTGAACCTGGGAAGGCAGAGGTTGCAGTGAGTCAAGACCAGGCCACTGCACTCCAGCCTGGACAACAAGAATGAAACTCCATCTCAAAAAAAGAAGGAAAATGCAAAAAAAAAAGCTTGACCTTTAAGAGAAAGAATAAAACTTCACAGACAAACAAATTCAGAAAAGTTGCTAGACAACAAAGTAATAGTAATAAAATCTACAATCCAAATAGTTTTGAGGCCATCAGCTAAAATTAAGGAATTTTCTATCATATTTTGAGCAGCTGTGATTTGCTTAACCAAATCTCATGAATCATCACCATCATCTTCTGGAAGCATCTACTAAATGTCCATTAAGTGTGACTGTTTAGGTCCTGTTTATTTGGTGTATATGTGCATTTGCAGTGATTACATGTTCTTAGTTTTTACCTAGCACATTACTTTGTTACACATTTAGTGCATAATAGTTTGCTAGTTTTGTTAGGCTGACAAAGATCATCAGTTATAGGAATATAGAAGAGGAAAACTTTATCAGAAATGGTCTAAAACATGTTGCTTAGTAGCTGTTCAAATGAATACATCTTGATAACATAAATTAAGACATAGATTATCAAGATGGCATCAAGGAAAGGGGCCGCTGAGTTTAACTTGCTCCCTGTAAAGGGAATGGTCAGCTTTACTTTCATCTCTTGAGGGCGGCTGCAGGGAAAACTAGCGGATGTAACAGCATCTAGTGATAGATGGAAGAGAAACAGCTCAGTGTTCTGGGGGAGAAGAAGTCTCCAAGCAGGGTCTCAGACAACTTAATAACACCCTGTGGGCTGGGTGCAATGGCTCACAACTTTAATCCCAGCACTTTGGGAGGACAAGGCAGGAGGATCACTTGAGGCCAAATGTTCAAGACTATCCTGGGCAAAATAGTGAGACTCCTGTCTCCACAAAATATTTAAAAATTAGCCAGGCTTGGTGGGATGCACCTGTAGTCCCAGCTACGCGCAGGCTGAGGTGGGAGGATCACTTGAGTCCAGGAGGTTGAGGCTGCAGTGAGCCATGTTCACATCACTGTACTTCCCGCCTGGGAGACAGATCAAGACCCTGTTTCTTAATAAATAACACCTTGTATGTGTGCATCTGAGATAAATAGAAACCACGGGCTGAGGTACAGGAAGGTATAAAGGAAGGTGAAGTGTGGAGAGCCTTGAATAGAAATGGTATTAAGGTGACTGTGGAAACCTGCGTGGTAGGGAGAGGCTTTGGCACTGGATTAGAATATTCCAGAATGGGATGCTCTTCTTCTCTGCTGACATTCTTATTTTCTAGGCATGGAAATCCCAGTGGAAAAAGAGAGTTTGAAGATAGGAATTAGCATAGCTGGAACTCTGTAAGACTAGTCCAATATACATTGAAGTTAGAAAATCTGAACAGCCAAGAATAGCAAGCAAAGCCAATGCAAGCCTGTAACCATAAAGTGCATTCAATTTAAGCCAGACGACTTTAATATTAGTCTTGCCTCCCTCCTCTAATCGACTGTATGACCACTCAGGGCAAGTCGCCTTGATGACTTTTACTTGAGGGCCTACAGACACAGCATAGAACAGCATGCACCAAATTGTAGCGATATTAACAAATTGGTCATGCCTATGAATCCACATAACTCTCATTAATGGCTTAGGTAGCCATCCTAAAATCACGTTTGAAGACTTCAGAAGGAGCTCACAGAGGACTGCGGTGCTCAACCCCACAATGGAGTTCCCAGTATCAGAACAAGGTTGATTGAACAATGTCTGCAAAGACAGAGATGAGGTTCCTAAGGTCCAGAAAGCTGCCCATGAGTGGTTAGTTGGTCTATGGCAAAATCTCAGCAAGAACTGGGAAGAAAGGGAATGTGGTCTCCAGCCGAGCTGATGTCTAGTAATTTGTCTCTAAGAAGCAACAATTACTTTTCAGGTGTCCTAGCAATGAAGTCCTAAATGCATGCTGTATTCTAAAAATTTCCCAACTATTTGTTATCTGCAAATCCATTACTTGCAAATAGGTCCTCGCTTTTGGCCCTAAAACACTGAGATTCACCTCCTTCCTGTTAAATATCTAAAAAAGAACAATGGAGCGGAATATGACTAACCCATCAGTCAGTTCACTTCTGTGACTATTTCCCCGGACCCTTTGTCCCCCCTCAGTCAGCATTAACTATACAGTCCAATTAAACCTCGCACCGGTCGTCCACAGGGATTCTTTTCATAGAAAAATGCAATTCTCTCCAAGATTCTCAGCATTACCTAATGGCCTACATAGAATCAGTGTGATGGTCTCTAGCTGGTTCCCAGGGGACAAATTGATCACCATGGCAATCATCACAGACTCTCGCCCTGTGGAGGGGCAAGGTAAAATTCACAGAGCCGTGGAGGAAGCAGATCTGATTATCTCAGAAGGGTTACCTCCTTCGAGTAGGCTGCAGCTGTCCATTAGGCTGCTCCTACACACACGCGCGGAGCCCGTGCCAAAACGTGGAACGAGGCATATGGTTAGAAACCGAGTGGGGAAGGCATGCCAACTGCTGATGCGCCCAGCTGGCTGCCTCTGCTTCATTGGTCCGAGTGAGCACTCTGCAAATAAGACCTGCTCAGACCCTGGAAAGGGTCCTGACAGATATCCGAAGAATTGCAGCTGGGATGAAATCAGTGAACCACTAGCAACACAGTCTGAGAAAAATCGAGGAAGCATGATCCTACGAAAATGATGAAAAGAAAGCAATAGAAACCTAAACAACACTACTATCATTATGAATTGTTAGATTTGACAGTAATTCTGCAGAGACTATATTAAGGGACAAACTCTTTATTTTTTTCTGCTATATTGACCCTAAGTAAATTGGTGACTTTTGTTTGAGACATCCTCTGAAAAGATGAAAATATAAAGGGGGCTGGGCACAGTGGCTCACACCTGTAATCCCAGCACTTTGGGAGGCCTAGGTGGGTGATCACTTGAGGTCAGGAGTTCAAGACCAGCCTGGTCAACATGGTGAAACCCCGTCTCTACTAAAAATACAAAAATTAGCTGGGCATGGTGGCACATGCTGGTGTTCCCAGCTACTGGAGAGGCTGAGGCAGGAGAATTGCTTGAACCTGGGAGGCGGAGGTTACAGTAAGCCAAGATCGTGCCACTGCACTCCAGCCTGGCGACAGAGCTAGACTCTGTCTCCAAAAAAGAAAAGGAAATATAAACGGGGAAATCTGTAAGAGAAAATATACCTCTATCGTATAATTTTTATAATACAATGTATATGTCCAGTGTGCCAAAAAGAGACCAAAATTATAGTTTCTTACTATTGTGTGAAATTGGCATGTTCTCACTGAATAAGGCTGGAATAAAATTGTTCCAGGCAGAAGTTAAGGTTTGCATTCCCATTATTACCTATTGTATGGCTCAGACATACTATTCTTTATTACTTTGTGTATTCAAAGAACTTCAAAGTTTGCATTCACAACGATTACTTTCCTTTTGTGTCAAGAATAATCTAGGAACAGTTCTCTACCGATGATCAAGGCAGAGAAATATTTTCTAAGCCCTCAAGGAAACTTCCCACCTTTGTAAGGTCAGAGGTTGACATATAGCCCTATATGTCAGACTTGGGCTAACAATCACATCGTTTCTCAGAGGGGCTCAACGCAGTCAGCTCTGAGTAGAGAGATGGTCCCTTACAGGACTTTAATGAGCTTGCTGCAAATCCGCACTGAACCCAAGCAGGGTCTGATTTCACAATTAGAAATTGGGATTGTCTGTTCTCTTAGTCTTCTGTCACATTTTTGTAGCGTGTGTTAATAGGTCCTTCAAATTCTTTTTAACTAACCCCTTAAATAGACTGCAATTTAAAAATGTCAGTGATGCAATACCATACAGGATAAATCATATTTCATATCTGAAAATGAGACTCATTTTTTTTTCTTTTGCAGAAAACCACTATCTTGGGTTAAATTAACTTTTGTTAAAATACATGTGGATTTGACATGGTGTTTTGTAGAAATTTTGTCTTAAAACAAATAGCAGCCTCTTCCCTGCTGTGATAGTATAGATTTGACCTATTTACTTAATCTGAGTCTCAGTCCCCTCAGTCACTGGCGAAATTGAGATTTGTGTGTCTATCCCAAAGGTTCACATTGAGGATTATATGCTTAGCACACAATAATCTCTCAAAAAATATGAGTTACTTATCTCTCCCTTCCCGCCCATTCACAAGCAATCTTTTTATCAAGACTTTGTGTTAAATATTCTTAAATAACAAAATTCTATTTTAGTTCTAATTGCTATTTCATCAAAACAAAATGCAAAAGAAAACAATAGTGTTTAAACCCTTGGACCTGGCTGAGCAAGGTAGCTCACGCCTGTAATGTCAGCACTTTGGAAGGCCAACGCGGGAGGATTCCTTGAGCCCAGGCATTCAAAACCAACCTAGGCAGCATAGTGAGACCTCCTCTCTACAAGAAAAAGCAAAAAAATTAGCTGGCCAGGCGCCGTGGCTCACGACTATAATCCCAGCACTTTGGGAGGCTGAAGTGGGTGGATCACTTGAGGTCAGGAGTTTCAGACCAGCCTGGGCAACATGGTGAAACCCCATCTCTACTAAAAATACAAAAATTAGCCGGGCATGGTGGTGAGCACCTGTAGTCCCAGCTACTTGGGAGGCTGAGGCAGGAGAATCACTTGAACCCAGAAGGTGGAGGTTGCAGTGAGCCAAGATTGCGCCACTGCCCTCTAGCCTGGGCGACAGAGCGAGACCGTCTCAAAAAAAAAAAAAAAAATTAGCCAGGCCTCATAGCACAAGTCTGTAGTGCCAGCTACTCAGGAGGCTGAAGTGGGAGAATCGCCTGAGCCCAAGAGGTTGAAGCTGCAGTGAGCCAAGATTGCACCACTGTACTCCAGCCTGGGATAGAGCAAGAAAAGAAAAGAAATAAACTCTTGGACCCATAATTTAGTGAATCCTTTGGAAATTGATTAGAGAGACTGAGACAGAACACACTCATCTACATACCTCCTTGCAGATATATTTCTCATTCAAATCAACTCAATGTCCTTTTTCACTTTAAATCTTCTCGTTCGTTCTTGTCCTCAAATCAGGATGTGCAGGGAAGTCGTAAAACAAGATGACACCAAAACCAAGAGCAGCAGGCAACCACGGAAGCATTTCACTGGAAGAGGCCCATTGTTACTTGTCAGGGCAGCAGGGGTGTAACCTTTGGAGTGAGGCACACCTGGCTTCAATTCCCACTTCTACCATATTCAACTGCATGATACCCGGCAAGGTGTTCAAGCTTGCTGAGTCAGTTTTGCTAATTGCACCACAGGTTTTACGCCGCTGCCTCTTAGCATTGGTCAAAGACCCAGGGGACTTTGCAGTGATGCTAATGAAACTTAATCACCAGGACTGCGCACTTACATGGGTCTCTTCCAAGGCCTTGTACCTCATCCTGTATTTGTCCTTTTCTTTTCTTTTTTTTTTTTTTTTTTTTTGCGGGGGGAAGGTATTTGTTTTTGAGACAGGGTCTCACTCTATTGCCCAGACTGGAGTGCAATGGCCATGGCTTACTGCAGCCTCGATCCTTCTACATCAGCCACCCAAGTAGCTGGGATCACAGGCATGTGCCACCATGCTCAGCTAATTTTTGTATTTTTTTTTTTTTTTTGTAAAGACGGGGTTTCACCGTGTTGCCTAGGCTGGTGTCAAACTCCTGGGCTCAAGCAATCCACCCATGCTGGGTTCCCAAAGTGCTGGGATTACAGGTATGAGTGGCCACACCTGGGCTTTGTCCGTGTTTTTAAACCAAGCTTCCCAAATTGTACAAACTTCAGGCCCTACAAATCCCAGATGTGCCCTTGTATGATGATTAAAAAGGATAATAAATGTAAGGTAACTGGCCAGTAGTCATTGTCCAATAAGCGATATTAATGTCACCAGATTCACAGGCTATAAGTTTGGATCTGTCCCTGGGTAAATGTAGAGAAGGCAACCACATAATGGCATTGCTTACAGGTTATACAAAATTTAACCCATCCTCTAATATGCCACACCTGAGCCTGCTGAGATGCCTGGCCCAATCTCTACCAACACTTGTAGTTTATGCCATAATTATACACAGCCGGGCGCTGTAGCTCACACCTGTAATCCCAGCACTTTGGGAGGCGGAAGTGGGTGGACACGAGGTCAGGAGTTGAGACCAGCCTGGCCATCATAGCAAAACCCCGTCTCTACTAAAAATACAAAAAAAAAAAAAAAAAATTAGGCCGGCGTGGTGGCAGGTGCCTGTAATCCCAGCTACTCGGAAGGCTGAGGCAGGAGAATCACTTGAACCTGGGAGGTGTAGGTTGCAATGAGCCGAGATCATGCCATTGCACTCCAGCCTGGGTGACAAGAGCAAGACTCCATCTCAAAAAAATTAAAAAAAAAAAGCCTTAATTATACACATGTAACCTCATTTAGGTGTATTAGGAAGGTAGGCTGCAAATGAACAGATCACAGGATGGGCCAACTTAAATGTGGAGAAAGAATTGTAAAAGCGAAGAGCAGAAACATGGGCTGAGCACAGTGGCTCATGCCTGTGATCCCAATATTTTGGGAGACCAAAGTGGGAGAAGCACTTGAGCCCAGGAGTTCAAGACTAGCCTGGGCAACATAGTGAGATTCCCGTCTCTACAAAAAATTTTAAAATTAGCCTGCATGGTGGTGAGCATCTGTGGTCCCAGCTACAAGGGAGGCTGAGAAGGGAGGATCCCTTGAGCCCAGGTGTTCAAGGCTGCAGTGAGCTAGGATCATGCCACTGTACTCCAACCTGGGTGAGAGAGAGAGATCCCGTCTCAAAAAAAAAAAAAAAAAAAAACACACACACACACACACACACACACACACACAATAGCATTTGCAAGGGTTCTGGGGGAGCCTCATCATGGAGAGCAGGGTGGGGACTGGGGGGCTAGAGAGCAAGAGCCAAGTGTGAAGCACTGCATGGCTCAGTGTGGCTGTTTGTCCACATGCGGTCTATCATCCAACTGCATCAGAACTGAACAGGGCCCAATCCTCCCATAGACTTGAAGTTTGAAAAACTTACATTTGTCTTATTTGAGTTCCTTTTTTTTTTTTTTTTTTTGAGACAGTCTTGCTCTTGTTGCCCAGGCTAGAGTGCAGTGGCGCCATCTCGGCTCACTGCAAGCTCCGCCTCCTGGGTTCACGCCATTCTCCTGCCTCAGCCTCCCGAGTAGCTGGGACTACAGGCGCCCGCCATCAAACCCGGCTAATTTTTTGTATTTTCAGTAGAGACGGGGTTTCACCGTGTTAGCCTGGATGGTCTTGATCTCCTGACCTCGTGATCTGCCCGCCTTGGCCTCCCAAAGTCCTGGGATTACAGGCGTGAGCCACAGCGCCTGGCCTAATTTGAGTTCCTGTCTTAGAAACTGACCAGGCCTCCCTGATGGTATCAGGAAACTGAGGCTTTCCAGAGCACAGCACCCAGACAATGAGATGCAACTGCTGGCTGTTGGCCAATTTGTCTTCCCTACCCCTCCTGTTTTCCTTCCCCACTATATAAACCCCTGCCTGTAGTCAGAGGGGTTGCAGAGTAGAGAGGGTCTTAAGGTTTCACCTCCCGTGTCTCTCCAAATAATGTTACCCATAGTAAAGCCTTTCTTCCTGGCAAGTCTCCTTGTCTCAGCAATTGGCTTTCTGTGTGGTGAGCAACCAAACCTAGAATGAACCGCTGGCATTCAGCAACAGAACCACCTAAGGAAACTCGATGAAAACACAAACTCCCCAGGCCTACCATGGCCCACTGGCTCAGGACCTCGGAGGTGGAGTTCAGGATTCTGCTTTTTAAACAAGCTCTCCACCAACTGATTTTGAATTCCATTTAGTTTAAGAGCCCTTGCTTATGGATGGAACCTGAAATGAAGAACTGATCAAATAGTTTTCAGGATTCCATATATATTCCAGTTGGCTCAGAAAAAGTCCACTTTTTTATTTTTTTTGAGAGAGAGTCTCACTTTGTCACCCAGGCTAGAGTGCAGTGGCATGATCTTGGCTCACTGCAGCCTCAACCTGCTGGGACTACAGGTGCATGCCACCATGCCCAGCTAATTTTTTTGTGTTTTTTGTAGAGATGTGGTTTCATCATGTTGAGCAGGCTGGTCTCGCACTCCTGAGCTCAGGTGATCAGGCCTCCCAAAGTGCTAGGATCACAGAAGTGACCCACCACACGTGGCCAGAAGTCCAATTTTCTACTGAGAGTTCCACCCTTCACCTCTCTTCCATAGTAAGGGGCAAGTGTCTGGCTTGTATATTTTCTTCCCTTCCTTCCTTGCTTCCTTCCTTCCTTTCCCCTTTAAGCTCTGTTGGACTTCATCCTTTCTTTTACTTTTTTTTTCTTTTTTTTCTTTTTGTGAGACAGAGCCTTGCTGTGTCACCAGGCTGGAGTGCAGTGGTGTGATCTGGGCTCACTGCAACCTCCGTCTCCTGGAGTCAAACAATTCTCCTGCCTGAGTCTCCCGAGTAGCTAGGATTACACGTGTGCGCCAGCATGCCCAGCTAATTTTTGTATTTTTAGAAGAGACGGGGCTTCACCACCTTGGCCAGGCTGGTCTTGAACTCCTGGCCTCAAGTGATCCGCCCACCTTGGCCTCCCAAAGTGCTGGGATTACAGGCATGAGCCACCGCACCCCGCCACATTTTCTTTCTTGATAGATACACTACAATTGTAGCTGAAGAACATGCTATTCAAACACATGTCACAATTTCAGCAAGATCAGGTGTATGAGATGGTCTAATGTTAGCTGAATGTGTATCTATTGCACAGAGAGATACTACCCTCCTGAAGAAAGTAGATAACAGTCATAAACCCTGAAACAAGGTTTCTAGTGGGATGGCAAGATGCTGCTTTCTGGGGATGTCCTGTTCAACCCTGTTATCAGTAGCTTGGATGGACACCTAGTATACGTGCTCACCTTACCTAGGAAAATGCAGACCTAGGACTATGCAGATGATATAAATCTAGAAGGAATAAATACCCAGAAATAGATAATGATCAGGTTGCAAAGTAACCCTCACAGGCTGGCCTAAGAACCAAAAACAAGTAAGATCATGGAACGGACAGAAGCATGAATGAAAAGGAAAAGCATCAGGATGGTTTCTGTTTGTTTATTTGTTCGTTTTTGAGATGGCATCTCACTCGGTCACCCAGGCTGGAGTGTAGTGGCATGATCTTGGCTCACTGCAACCTCCACCTCCCGGGTTAAAGCAATCCTCCCACTTCAGCCTCCTAAGTGTCTGGGATTACAGGCATGCACCACCACACCCAGCTAATTTTTTTTGTATTTTTAGTGGAGACGGAGTTTCACCATGTTGGCCAGGCTGATCTCAAACTCCTGACCTCAAGTGATCTGGCCGCCTCAGCCTCCCAAAATGCTGGGATTATAGGCGTGAGCCACCGTGCCTGGCTGAGGATGCTTTTTAAAATGTCATTGCAAAAAAGTTTTGTTTGAGCCTTACTGGTACTGCAATTCATATATGTGTGATTTTTCAGTTCTTGAAAGGAAATAATCCTACTCTATTCTATGCTGGTCAAACCACTGTTTTATTTAAACAGATTCACCTCTGAGCATGACATTTTAAAAGGAGACATTCTCAGGTTACCATGGAGCCAAAAGTGGATTTCAAGCATGATGAGGAATCCATAAACTACTATGTTTAGCTTGGGGGTGGGGGATGGGAACGTGTCTTTCTTCAAATAATAGATTGTCCATAGACTTACTGGGTTGATGCTAGGTAAGATCACGGGTATGTGAACGTTGTAAGAAGGCATATCACATTAAATGTAAAACAAGACAATGAAACTGTTCAAAATCTCCAGAAATGCAATAGAGAATTCAGAATAGAAGCGAGCTCCCTGTTGTGGAGGTAATCAAGCACAGACTGAATGATGACTCAGCCAGAATTGTTACCCAATGGATTCTTTCTACTGAGAGTGTTTAGGGAAGGGAGTCAATAAATCTGAGATGCTTTCAGCACCATAGAAAGGTTTCTATTATTTGTTTTTATCCTAGCTAGCTCAGGTTTCTGGAAGCAAGTTGAAACAGGAAAGTGAGTAGAAAGCAATGAGGAGTAGAGGCCAGGCGCGGTGGCTCACACCTATAATCCCAACACTTTGGGAGGCTGTGGCCAGGAGATCACCTGAGGTTGGGAGTTTGAGACCAGCCTGGCCAACACGGTAAAACCTCATCTCTACTAAAAATACGAAAATTAGCTGGGTGTCGTCGCGCCCGCACGTCTGTAATCCCAGCTACTCAGGAGGCTGTGGCAGGAGAATCGCTTGAACCAGGGAGGCAGAGATTGCAGTGAGCCGAGATTGCACCACTGCACTCCAGCCTGGGCAACAGAACAAGACTCTGTCTCAAAATAAATAAATAAATAAATAAATAATAAATAAATAAAATTCATGGGAAAAGCAGTGAGGAGTAGAAAGAAAAACCAAGAGGGGAAAGGCAGACATTCCAATAAATATGGATGGAGCATGTACTAAGCACCAGATGCTGCTCTAGACACTGGAGATAAAGCAGGGGAGAAGAAAATCAAGCCAAATCCCCCCACCTTCACAGAGCTTACATTCTATAAGGAGAGCATTATGAGAGGCAGTTGGGTAATTTTCTCCTGCTACAAGAACACAGAATAAAATAAAAGACAATGTGAGGAGGGAAAGGAAAGGCTAATTGTGCCAAGAAGGACTTATTAGAATGAATATGTTTCAACCTAGAGAAATCCCAAGATTGCTTATTCGTGAAATCTATTCCATATCAAGATTTGACTGGCTTCTCCAAAGCATTGCAGTCTATTCATTCAGAGAGGGCAGCACCTTTCTGCCCCACCCTCTTTGTAAACAGCGCCCAAATGACCGTCTAACTCCATCAATATTGACTGCCTTCCAGGGGTCACCACTTACCATATGTTCCATCCATCACTGCAAACAAGTTCCCCTTGACATATTGATTATTTCATTTTTCTTGTCTTTTAGCCAGAACCTCCTTTCTAATTAATGTATCTATCCTTGGTTCTATCAGTGTGTACATCTTGGACATGCACAAGCTCATACTGTCTACCTGAATTACATATGCAGCTCCCTGATTCCTGAGGCGGCTGTTTTCTGTCTCTGCTTAAATGATCTTGAACCCTGATCCTGTTTGCCTTTCTTTAGGAGAGATGTAAATACCTTGGCAAGTCCCAAGCCCAGGATTGCTTCAGTTTACATTTGTATTTTTTAAAAGTACGAATGTCTCTTTGTCACCTACAAGCATCTTTGATGGTGAATGGCTCCAGCTCTAAGAGTCTTAAATTATCAGACAAAACCGCCAACTTTCTCTCTGCTTTATGTCTAGTTTCTGCTAAATGCTGCTCACCACCAGGAATAGAGCTGCTGGACTCTGGAGGTCAACTATAAGGGTGTTGGAGTTAATAAGCTCAGCAAGTCACTGTACCTTGATCTTTACTTTCCTAGTGCACTCATATTTCTCTCCCTGGAATTAGATGCTCAGCTATCTGCCAGGGGACCTCTTTCCAGATACCCTCTGATTTGAACTAGCAGAAGGTTCCTCATGAGGCAGTCGTGGAAGAATAACAACCCACATAGCTCCTACGGTACTCTGCTTTTGGTGAAGGTTGCTGCATTTTTGCCAACCGGTCAAACCGATACCTCAATCATCAAAGATTACTATCCCTTGGCTTATGTCCTTGAAGGGGAAAAATAGCTACTGTGATTCTCTCCTTCATAAAGACTTATGCAGTAAGTGGCTGGGATTAAATGATACAATCACTTCATCTATCTGTTGGAAAGCCTGTCACCCTTATACCACATGTGCCAATTTTTCCCTTTACCAGAGGGGCTCAGTACTGCGAGATGCGGAAAAGGGAGCCTTATGATGCTGGGTAATATAATTCTAAATACCATCAAGCCCATAAAATGGGGAGTAAGTGATAAATAATTTATATTTCTCAGAACGACTGAATCTTATTACAAGTTCAGCAATGTGATATCCTCCCTCACAGCACAGACCTGGATGGGGAAAGGGATCAGAATTTCAATGGTTTGCCAGGGTCGGATTGAATTCCTGTTTAAAGACCTACGAACCTGATGTGAATCTGGTGGGCTTTTGTTCAGCAATTCCTAGAAAAAATGGTGCTCGTCTTTTAACAAGCGGGTCAGCACGTGATGGAAGAAATCTAATACAACAGGATAATCAGCACAAAAGAAATCTAATATAACAGGATAATTTGGTAAATGCGATAAAATATGGCAATAAGTAGCAGGGTTAAAATGCCATTGATGTTTCCATTATTTTCTCCAATCCAAATCTACCAGGATAAAGCAGGACAACCTGTTCATTTCTTTATTCCTAATTCATCTTTTCATTCACTCATCATTTGTTCACTGTCTTAAACACCTAGAATGTGTAAAATACTGTATTAGGAACTATGGGAGATGCAACCATGAATAGGTATGATTCCTATCTTCTAGTAGCTTCCATTCAAATACAGCATTCTGGACTAAACCTTAGCAAGCAGAACTTCAACTATTTATTTATTTATTTATTTATTTATTTATTGAGACAGAGTCTCACTCTGTTACCCAGGCTTGAGTGCAGTGGTGCCTTCTCAGCTCACTGCAACCTCTGCCTGCTGAACTCAGGTGATCCTCCCACCTCAGCCTCCCAAGTAGCTGGGACTACAGGTATACATCACCATGCCCAGCTAAATTTTTTTTTCTTTTTCTTTTTCTTTTTTTTTTGGAGAGATGGGATTTCACCATGTTGTCCAATGTGGTTTCAAACTCCTGGGCTCAAGTGATCCTCCCACCTCAGCCTTTCAAAGTTCTGGAATTACAGGAGAATTTCAATTTAAGAAAGGAAAAGTGGTTGGGCACAGTGGCTCACACCTGTAATCCCAGGACTTTGGGAGGCCAAGGCAGGTGTATCACAAGGTCAGGAGTTCGAGACCAGCATGGCCAACATGGTGAAACCGTCTCTACTAAAAATACAAAAAAAGCTAGGCATGGTGGTGCATGCCTGTAATCCCAGCTACTCGGGAGGCTGAGGCAGGAGAATCGCTTGAACCCGGGAGGCGGAAGTTGGAGTGAGCTGAGATCACGCCATTGCACTCCAGCCCAGGCAATAGAGTGAGACTCCGTCCCAAAAAATATATATAAAAAAGAAAGGAAAAGTGAGCATATGTGTGAGCTAAACACTCATAAATTATCTCTTTCTTTATCCTTATTATTATTATTTTTTAGACAGGGTTTTGATCTGTTCCCTCAGTCTCCCAAGTTAGCTGGGACTACAAGTACGTGCTACTATGCCCTGCTAATTTTTGTATTTTTAGTAGGGAAGAGTTTTGCCATGTTGGCCAGGCTGGTCTGGAACTCCTGACCTCAGGTGATCTGCCTGCCTCAGCCTCCCAAAGTGCTGGGATTACAGGTGTGAGCCACTGAGCCTGGCTCTTTATTCTTCTTTATGCTTCCTTATTTTGATGGTGTCTGCCTGAATCAGAACTGGTCCCACTTGAGAAGTATTTTCCTGGAGCCAGATCCCTTGTTCGAAATGCGACAGTTCAAATACACTTTCGTGTCTTAAATAGTATCATCAGAGCAAAGTCATTGCTCAAATGAGCGATTAATCTTTGTTTCATGCATTTTTTTTTTCATGACAAAAACAGAAACAACCAATGGTCAGTGGCAGAACTCTGAAAACAAACACCTCTACCTGCATGACCGAAACTCTAGATTGCCTTTCTTTGGTGGGAAAAATCTCACATATGAGCCCACTATAAGGTACATAGTTATTTTTGGCAAAGAGCTGATAATGTGCTCAATGAAAAACACCAATCGCTTTTTTTTTTGAGACCAAGTTTCACTCTTTTTGCCCAGGCTGGAATACAGTGGCATGATCTCAGCTCACTGCAACCTCCGCCTCCCAAGTTCAAGTAATTCTCCTGCCCCAGCCTCTCCAGTAGCTGGGATTACAGGCAAGTGCCACCATGCCCAGTTAATTTTGTATTTTTAGTAAAAATGGGTTTTCACCATGTTGGCCAGGCTGGTCTCGAACTCGTGACCTCAGGTAATCTGCCCACATCAGCCTCCCAAAGTGCTGGATTAGAGGCCTGAGCCACCACGCTTGGCCCATTTTTGCCTTTTATATTGAAGGAACAGCAATCCACTTGGAAAAGTAGCAGCAGTTTAGCCATGTAAGCACTCTCCTGGTATGTGGCTGTATTTTCTTTTAAGGTAGGCATCCAGAGTTTATTTTTTGGTCCAAAAGAGTTTATTAAATGAATTAACGTTACAGTTACAAATACACTTCTTGCAACATTTCTCCCTATCATTTCTGCAAGCTCCTTTGAGAGATGATCAAGGTGGGAGGACTGAGCGACACAGCTGAGGGCAGTAGCCTCTAGCTGCAAAATTTCAGTGACAGGGGACAGAGGCACGGGCATGGCCCGCTTTCTTCCAGCTGTGACATCAGGGGATTTCGGGCATAAGAGGGAAGTACTGCTTTCCCACTCACAGTGACTTAGAAGTTGATCCCCTTCTCCAGGTTTTGTCTCTGTAGCCCGGCTTGGACAAAACCAGGATGTTAAATTAGCAAGTGAATTAGCAAATTTCTCAAAACTACCCAAAGACACCAGCCTATTTTGTGCCTCTGAATCTGTTCTTGAATTGCTCACTCTGCCTGGAAAGGCCTTTGCCACCCAAACCCTTTTCTCCTCTAGAACACAACCTTATCTTTCAAAACTAGTTCAAGAACCATTCCCTCAAGAATAATAATAATAATAATAATTAAAATAATTTAAAAATAATTAAATTAAATATAATTACATAATAATTATTATTATTAAGGCAGAGTTTCATTCTGTTGCTGGGCTAGAGTGCAGTGGCTCAATCACAGTTCACTGCAGCCTCGACTTTCTGGGCCCGAATAATCCTCCCACCTCAGCCTCCTGAGTAGCTGAGACCACCTGCATACGCCACCACATCTAGCTAAATTTTAAATTTTTCTGTAGAGAGCGGTTCTCACTATGTTGCCCAGGCTGGTCTCGATCTCCCGGGCTCAAGCAATCCTCCCGCTTCGGCCTCTCAAAGCGCTTGGATTCTAGGCGTTAACCACTGTGCTGGTCTCCCATCATCTACTTCCCATTCTGCTCAGCAGAATTACCTCACTCCCTGGCCCCCGTCTTTACTCCTACTGCTGCTGTAACAAATTACCATAAACCTAATGACTTAACAGGTTTGGAGTGCAATGGTGCCATCTCGCCTCACCTAACAATTCTAGAGGTCAGAAGTCCTAAAATCACAGTGTTGGCAGGACTGTGTTCCTTCTAAAAGCTTTTGAAGAAAATGTGTTTCTTTGCTTTTTCCACCTTCTGGAGGCTGCCTGTATTCCCTGGCTTGTGGTCCCTTCCTCAAATCACTCTGATCTCTGTTACCAAGTTTCATCTCCCTCTCTGCAGCAACTCTCTTGCCTCCCTCTTTCACTGAATGGAACCTTTCTGATGATATTGGACCCACCAAAATAATCCAAGATAATCTCTCCATCTTGAGATCCACAGTGCATCTCAAAGTCCCTTCTCCCACGTAAAGTCACATATTCCCAGGCTCTGGGGATTAGGACGTGGACATCTCTGGGGGCCATAATTCTGTCTACCCGCTGTGAGCCCAGTGTTCCGTTTAGAAATGTCCATGTCAGCTGCATAACACTAAGGGACAATTTGTTTACAGAAGTCACCCTCAAAGGCTAACATCAGCCAGGTGCGGTGGCTCACGCCTGTAATCCCAGCACTTTGGGAGGCCGAGGCAGGTGGATCACTTGAGGTCAGGAGTTGGAGACCAGCCTGGCCAACACAGCGAAACTCAATCTCTACTAAAAATACAAAAATTAGCCACATGTGGTGACACACACCTGTAATCCCAGCTACTTAGGAGGCTAAAGCAGGAGAATTGCTTGAACCCGGGAGACAGAGGTTGTAGTGAACCAAGATCGCATCACGGCACTCCAGAGTGGGTGACAGAGCGAGGCTCCAGCTCAATAAAGAAAAGAAAAGACTATTATCCCCCAGAGCGAGGTATCTTGGGTCTTCAAGTTGTTTCTTCAGGGCCTAGAATGTTGCCTATGACTTAGCAGATGTTCAATAAATTAAACTGAATATTCGTGGCAAAGAAAACTAAGGGAAAAAGAGAGCAAGGACAATTTTGCTGTAAGGCTATTATTTGACAAGCAAGTAAAATCAACAGGCCAAAGTAAATGGTTGGAAGAAAAAGCACAATGAAATTCATCATTTTGTCATAAAGTTTCATAGATAAAACAACAAAATCCAACCTGTCTAGATCAGGGGTTGGCCAACTGCAGCCTGTGGCTGCCTGAGGTCAGGAGTTTGAGACAAGCCTGGCCAACATGATGAAACCCTGTCTCTACTAATAATACAAAAATTAGCTGGGTGTGGTGGCACACGCCTGTAATCCCAGGAGGCTGAGGCAGGAGAATCACTTGAACCTGGGAGGCGGGAGGCAGAGGCTGCGGTGAGCCGAGATCACACCATTGCACTCTAGCCTGGGCGACAACAGCAAAACTCCATCTCAAAAAAAAAAAAGTTTTACTGAAAGGCGGAGGGATCCATTTGTTAGCACACTGGCTGTGGCTGCTTTTGCACTATAATGGCAGAGTTGAGTAGTTTCAATGGAGACTCTAGGCTCTGCAAGCCTGAAATATTTACTGTCTGGCACTTTACATAAGATATTGGTTGACTACTGGTCTAGATAATTAGAAAGGTTAAATAAGAATTTTTTTTCAGGTTAGATGGGTAACTTGCCAACTCCGTAACAAGGTTCAGAAGGTGTCATATCTCACACATGCATGTAAACACTCGATGGTCATGCCCATGAACTACAAAAGCATCATTAAATCAGAATTTTGGCCGGGTGCAATGGCTCACACCTGTAATTCCAGGACTTTGGGAGGGCGAGGTGTGTGAATCACCTGAGGTCAGGATTTTGAGACCAGCCTGGCCAACATGACGAAATTCCGTCTCTCTTAAAAATATGAAAATTAGCCAGGCATGGTGGCACACGCCTGTAATCCCAGCTACTCAGAATACAGAGGCAGGAGAACCACGTGAACCCAGGAGATGGAGGTTGCAGTGAGCCAAGACCACGCCACTGGACTCCAGCCTGGGTGACAAGGCGAGACTCAGTCTCAAAAAAAAAAAATTCACAATTTTGTTCAAAGCAGGTTAGATTAAACATTCTGAAAGCGGAATTCATGGGTTCACGTGCGGCGTGACCAAAAACAAAAAACAAACAAACAAACAAAAAACCCAAAAATCAGAAAGCTGAATTCACGTATTTCACTATCATGGATATTGATTGATTGTCCATCTCTTTGGCTGGGCTGTCTCTTACTCTTACCCAGTAGATTAGTGGGTGACATTTTAATCCAAAGTCATGAAATTATAAAGCTGGTCAGTTTATTTATTTTGAATATCTTGATAGCTGGGATAAGAGCGTGGTATATCCCATTTCTTATTCAAAGATCAAACTTTAAATTTCCTGACTCCTTCATTGTGAACATGGACCAAATCATCATGTCAGTATTTAACAGGGGCAACTTTCCTTTTAGCATTGAAGGTACATCATTTCTCCTTCCTACTTGCCTCTTGTGAATGTATTCACAGACACTAGGAAGAAAGAGTCACTCTCTTATCTTTGATAGAAATTAACTTGTTTGGCCAAGTGTGGTGGCTATTGCTTGTAATCCCAGCACTTTGGGAGGCCAAGGCAGGAGGATTACTGAGCCCAGGACGTCAAGACCAACCTGGGCAACTTACTGAGAACCCATCTCTACAAAAAAAATACAAAAATCAGCCAGGCATGGTGGCACGTGATTGCAGTCCCAGCTACTCAGGAGGCTGAGGTGGGAGGATCACTTGAGCCTGGGAGGTCAAGATTATGATGAGCCATGATCGTGCCACTGCACTCTAGTCTAGGTGACAGAGCAAGATTCCATATCCAAAATTAAAAAACAGAGGGAAAAATTAACGTGTTTGTAAGAGTAAATTTATTTAGTGAGAATGAGGAGAAAAATCAATAAATAGGCTTCTTCCCCCCACAATACTACCTTCGAACCAAAATGGCTTTGTAGTTGTTTTGTGGTCTTTGTATGAAGTTAGAACTTCTAGTATGTTGCACTGAGGGAAAATATTTATTGATGAATTCATTTTTGCCACATCACTTTATTTATTTATTTATTTATTTATTTATATTTTTTTGAGACAGAGTCTCGCTCTGTCGCCCAGGCTGGAGTGCAGTGGTGTGATCTTGGCTCACTGCAAGCTTTGCCTTCCGAGTTCACACCATTCTCCTGCCTCAGCCTCCCGAGTAGCTGGGACTACAGGTGCCCACCACCACACCCAGCTAATTTTTTGTATTTTTAGTAGAGATGGGGTTTTACCATGTTAGCCAGGATGGTCTCGATCTCCTGACCTCATGATCCGCCGGCCTCGGCCTCCCAAAGTGCTGGGATTACAGGCGTGAGCCACCGCGCCCAGCCCACATCACTTTAAATAGTACCTTCTTAATTTTAAAAAGCATAAGATTGAACACCAGAAACCACTATTAAAAACTACTAACATTTAACATGGTTTCTAATTTTCAAAAATTGAAATTAAGAGTCTTGGATTATAATTCCACTTTTGCTACTTACTTTGTGAACTAAAACAAGACACACACATTTCCATGGCTTCAATTTCTCCATATGTCAAAATGATTATAACAATATTTTCCCCAACTAATTCACAGAACTGCTGTTTTGATAAAATGAGGTAATGTTCGTGAATTTGTGAAAGCACTCCACAAGTGAAAGACATTATTATTGTCTGTTTATGGTCTTAATGTCTTCCTAAATTGTCTACGGTGTTAAAACTGTTATGGTCATAAACATCTAAAATAATCTTCCATAGTTGACTGCGAAATTCCCCTTGTGAATTTCATAGTTTAGATTTTATTTTGATGTAATAAATGAGCATAATTAACTTTTATTGTGTGCATTATTTGTGAGAATGTTTTAACGCCTGAAGTATAGCCATATATCTCCGCATTACACAAGGATTACCAAACTGAAAAATGCTGTCTTTAAAAATGGTTTGATTTCATTTGGAGATCTGAGTTTGCTTTTATGGCTGAGATTAATAAAATGTTGCTGTTTAAAATGAAACTGTTTTCTTTCTAGCACTTCATATTTTCGCTTGGTTAAAGAGGCAGCAGTAGCATGATTAGATGTCAGTAATTAAATATCTCTGTAGAACAGTATTTTAATAGGATATATTTAGAACACAGCCACACCAAAAACATTCCGTTACATAGATACAGCTTTAATATTTAACAGGTTGTTTCTTAACTACCAAACCTTCTGGTGAGCTGATGTTGACTATGTATAAAGGAAAGCAAGCCGTTTAGTGTCAAATTAAGAGAAGTGGAAAATATTATAATGGTATTTTTTATGTCTTGCTAGTCTCATTTTCAGCCAAGTATAATGTTTTTATTTAATACATTTAACTATCAAGTCATCTCTCTTATTTTTAGCAATAGGAGCCTTCAATTTTCTCTAAACAAAATGAAGGTCTATCTAGGGACCAGAGAAGAAAAAAAAAAAACCGCTTTACTCAAGCACCATGAGACAACAAACATGTGTGTGAAGTAACAGACATTAACCTAGGGCCCAGTAAAATTCTCTGAAACTAAAATGTCAAAACCACTGGTAAGTGATGTCAGGAAGTGGAAAAGAAAGCTACTTCATACTTCTCTTAGAGATAGTAACATGTTTCTCCATTATATCATGTTAAGTATGAGTTTGTAAATAAACAGAATTATCCATAATGTATCATGCACTGTGTCATTGTTGTTATTTTTGAGATAGGGTGTCACTCTATTGCCCAGGCTGGAGTGCAGTGGCACAATCATACATAGCTCACTGCAGCCTTGATATCCTGGGCTTAAGCAATCCTCCTGCCTCCATCTCCTGAGAAGCTGGGACTACAGGCGTGCACCACCATGCCCAGCTAATTGTTTTACTTTTTGTAGACATGCGGTCTCACTTTGTTGTCCAGGCTGGTCTCGAACTCCTAGCTCAAATGATCCTCCCACCTCGGCCTCTCAGAGCGCTGGGATTATAGGCATGAGCCTGGTCCACACTTTGTTTTTTTTTTAAAGAACTTACCATTCTCCCAAAATTTTTATTTCGATTCCACATTCACAACTCTTTACTATAGTTGCAGGCCTCAGAATAAGGAGGTTGGGACTCAGTTCTTTTTACTAAGAACATAAAGAACTGTCCATTCACTATAGTTGGGAGGGTGATCTTTGGCGATCCACAAGGGTAAACAGGTGGCTCATACTATCTCTAGGTTTCCACAGCCATAATGACAAAGATCATTCAGAGAACAAATGTGCATCGAACACTGATTCATTTCTCTGGTGACGGAAGAATACAGCAGTCTGTCAGATACAGTAGACCTAAGTGACTCTGCAGCTAAGCTGATGCAGGAGAAGTGAGCCCAAAACTGGGGCTTAGCCTGGGAGGGTTCTTAGCTTCACTCAGGAAAGAATTCAAGGTGAACCAGTGGTCTTAGCAACTTTTTTTTCTTCAGATGGAGTCTCTCTCTGTCGCCCAGGCTGGAATGCAATGGTGAGATCTCGGCTCACTGCAACCTCTGCCTCCCAGGTTCAAGCGATTCTCCTGCCTCAGACTCCTGAGTAGCTGGGATTACAGGCGCGTGCCACCACGCCCAGCTAATTTTTGTATTTTTAGTACAGACAGGGTTTCACCACGTTGGTCAGGCTGGTCTTGAACTCCTGACCTTGTGATCTGCCTGCCTCAGCCTCCCAAAGTGCTGGGATTACAGGGGTCTTAACAACCTTAATTGGAGCAGCAGTGCACAGCAGCAGCAGAGGCACTGCTCCCTGCAGAGCAGGGCTACCCCATAGGCTGCATGCCCAGAGTAGCAGCTCAGAGGCCGTCCTGCAGTCCTATTTATACCTACTTTTTAATTAAATGCAAATTAAGGAGCTATTATGCAGAAATTTCTAGAAAATGGGTGATAACATCTGGGTCATTATGTCATTGCCATGGAAAGGGGCGATCACTTCTGGGTGCTACATAGCAATGGTAAACTGATATGGCACACTGGTGGGTGTGCTTTATGGAAAGCTGCCTCTGCTCTGTCCCTGAGTCTCGCTCTGTCGCCCAGGCTGGAGTGCAATGACGCGATCTCGGCTCCCTGCAACCTCCACCCTCCGCCTCCTGGGTTCAACCAATTCTTGTGCCTCCGCCTCCCAAGAAGCTGGGATTACAGGCACACACCACGATGACTGACTAATGTTGTTGTATTTTTAGTAGATATGGGGTTTCACCATGTTGGCTAGGCTGGCCTCGAACTCCTGGCATCAAGTAATCTGCCCACCTGGGCCTCCCAAAGTGCTGGGATTACAGGCGTGAGCCACCATGCCCGGCCTGTCACTGTTTTAACTAGTCCTCAATTTGGCCCAGTGTTAGAACCCTGTCTTCAGAGTCAAGTCCCACTTCCTGAGGCAAGTCCTGGCTCCTACCTCAAAAGTCTAAGGGCTCAAGGTCTAGTGGCACCAGTTGTTCACTGGGTAACTCTGGGCAAGGTGCTAAGTATCCAAATCACAGCCTCTTACCTGTGAAATGAGAGCTAATACTGGTACCTACATTCTGGAAATGTCAGAATGTTTAAGCCTAGTATTTAATTAGTGCCCAATAAGTATGAGAAGAACAAAGATGAAACATCGCTAGAGAAAGGTCAAATGGGGGAGATTGTATATGGAGATAGAGTGCCTATCGGATTACAGCAAATCCTTTTGCAGAAAGGTGGGTAGGAGGGAAATGCAGAAAGAGACGAACTTTACCATGAACTTTACCGTAGTTACATAGAAGAGCAAAGTGTGACAATTCCAGCCAGGCTGTGGTTCCCTCAGGCTCAGTTCTAGTTTAGGGGGTTACCTAAAAATAAGAAGTTTTCCTCTTAACTGCAATGTGCCTCATCTTGACCTTTGATCCTTAAAATATGGGTTAATGGTCTGGCCTTTTGAACTTAATTATGACAACAATATTCACTAATGCAGACCTGGAGCAGACTCTATGCATGTAAACAATTGTGTTCAAGCCTCTTTAATCTGGTTATTAATGAGTGCTTAGTAAAACTGTGTTGGGTAGTTGAAATTCCTGAGAATCTTGTAGTTACTATGCGCCATTATCTGTGGAACATCAGGTACCTTGCATAGAGGTGGGGGACTGAAGGGGCAGCTTGCACTACTTCTAGCAAATGAGGACATTGGGGCCCCAAGTGAGACGCTGCCAAGTGACTGCTTTGTGGAGGCAGCAAATTGTCAGGGAAAAAAAAAAAAGTAGCAGAGAATCACTCCTTCTGTTCTTCTGCACTATTCTCTATCCAAGATCATAATCAATATCCTTTCACACGGAATGGCCTATCAATAGCTGGAATGGGAAAACAATACTTTATTTCAGATTCATCTTTCAAGAACCTCAAGAGCAGGAGATTTTGATAAAGAAGAGCAGTAAATATTCTCTGGGCCGAGGAACTGAAAGAGGACAAACACTGTTCTCGTTCAGTCTGTTAGGAGGGGGAATTAAAGCCTTCGCTAGAAGCAATATTTCTAGAAATCCTCCCTGATCATTTCCACCAGAGTCTACCCTGATCAAAAGCCACACTATTTAAAAAGAAATAAGAGTGGATATTACCGAGAATAATGTGAGCATGGAAGGGGAAGTGCACAGGAGAATAAGTCAGAGAGATAGCATTAAAATGCCTTTTCATACTCGACACAGAAGAAACCTTATCTTCAAAAAATAAAAGAGGCTGATGAATATATGAGCCGCTGATACCCTGCTAGATCTTAGATTCCATCTTGGAGGGAGAAAGGAATGATTTCATTGTGGTGTTTTGAAAAGAAACCTACAGAGAATGAAGAAGTATCTTCTCTTAAAGATTGGACAGCGTGATACCACATTCTGAGAAGTTGTCTCCTGTCAGAAGCCATCATGCCTTCCCTGATTTTTATGGGACTTGACACAAACTGAAGGAGGGTTGCAAATAAAGTACTTTCTCTCTCTCTCTCTCTCAGTCTCTCTTTCTCTCAAAATCGCTCTACCTCTGGTTTAAAAACAATGCAAAGAGTGAAGATGTTGCCTCCATCACAGACAAAGTGGAGTGCTGAGTTTTCGTTTTTGTTTTTGTTTTTTTGAGACAGTCTTGCTCTGTCACCCAAACTGGAATGCAGTGGTGCGATCACGGCTCACTCCAGCCTGGACCCCCTGGGCTCAATCAATCATCCTGCCTCAGCCTCCCTAGTAGCTGAGACTACAGGCATGCGCCACCATGCACCACTCATTTTTTGTAGAGATAGGGCCTCGCTATGCTGCCTAAGCTACTCTCGAACTCCTGGGCTCAAGCAATCCTCCTGCCTTGGCCTTCCAAAATGCTGAGATTACAGGCGTGAGCCACCACGCCCACCCAGAGTGCTGTTTTTAAGTTAGTAGTTACTTCAAAGTCATTAGGGTTGAAGAATAATGAAGCAAGATACATTAGAAAACACTTTGCATCTATAGCATAGCAGTGAAATAGCTATCAACCCAACAGAAATGAACAAGCTGAAAATGGCTTCATTCATTTTAAAATAATTTAAATCCAACTCATTGAAAATAATGAAATCAGTTGTCCACACATAGAAAAATTAGGGCAGTGAAATGGACCATATTGAAGCACCATTCTCTTACTCTGATATCTTTGGATCACCCTAGCCTAGGGATCCCCACCCTCAGTGCTTCTGATATTTTGGGCTGGATGAGTGTTTGTTATGGGGAGCTATCCTGTGCATTGTAGGATGTTTAGCAGCATTTTTGAACTTTTACCACTAGATGCTAGTAGCACCCTCCACCCAAGTTAAGACACCAAAAATGTCTCTAGAATTGTCAACTGTTCCCAGGGCAGGGGGAGGGAGGCACAAAATCACCCCTGGTTGAGAACGGCTGCCTTAGAGCAGGGGTCCCCAACCCCTGGGCCAGGGACCAGTACCAGTTACTGTTAGGAACCAGGCCACACAGCAGGAGGTGAGTGGCAGGTGAGTGAGAGAAGCTTCATCTGTATTTACAGCCACTCCACATTGCTCACATTACCACCTAAACTCTGCCTCCTGTTAGAATAGCAGCAGCTTTAGATTCTTACAGGTGTGTGAACCCTATTGTGAACTGTGCATATGAAAGAGCGAGGTTGTGCACTCCTTATGAGAGTCTAATGCCTGATGACCTGTCACTGTCTCCCATCACCCCTACATGGGACTGTTGCAGGAAAACAAGCTCAGGCCTCCCACTGATTCTACATTATGGTGAGTATGTAATAATAATAGAAATAAAGTACACAACAAATGTAATGCACTTGAATCAGTCTGAAAGCATTCCTTGTCTCTCCCCACCCAAATTGTCTTCCCCAAAACTGGTCCCTGGTGCCAAAAGTTGGGGACTGCTGCACTAGAGCTGATTCTGGTTTTCACTGCTGGGCACTCTGCGATCCACTCAGGTAGCCCAAAAGACACAGCTGCTATCACCACCAACTTCTTGAATATCTCAGGATTCACCTCCAAATGTGCTAACCCATCCTATCCTTAGCCAATCACCCTAAGCATTATTTCCCCCCTACATGGTCCCTCCACAGACCATTTTGTTTTCTCAGGCACTTGTCCAACAATTCCACTGCTATAAATGAACTGTTTGTGTCCCTCCTAAAATTCATAGATTGAAGCTTAATCCCCAAGGTGATTGGGTCTTGATCACGGCATGAGAGTGAAGCCTTCATGAATGGGATTAGTGCCCTCATCAAGGAGACCCCAGCGAGCTGCCTCACTCCTTCCACCATAGAAAGACCCAGAAAGAGGGTGGCCATCTAAGAACCAGGACACTGAATTGGCCAGAGACTTGACCTTGGACTTTCCAGCCTCTAGAAATGCAAGAAATAAATTTCTGCTATTAATAAGCCACTCCGTCTATGAGAGTTTGTTATAGCAGCCCAAACAGACCGAGACATCCACCAAAATGTTTTCAGGGTCTCTATTTAGAAGGTGTGGCTTACAAGGGGGAAGAGCATTTATTGCAAAGTTGGACAGCCCTGGGTTCAAATCCTACCCCTGCCACTTAGCAGCAACGAGATACTTTTTTTTGGCAAGTCATTTTCCTTTCTGACTCTTGGCTTCTTACATGAAAACAATTAGAATAATTATAACTTCCCTATAGAAATGTTGCTGCTTAAATGATATTGTGTGTAAAGACCCTATAAGCAGCTGGAGGTACTGTTTTCACCAGAAATTGAAAATATATTGCTTCCAATTTGAAAGGAAAAACAGAGGGCCAGTTGGAGCTGAAATAGTATTTGATAAACTAGGACAAGAATCAAAATTGACGGCACTGAGACAGAAGGAGTGGTCAGGAGAAGCAGGCAGGAACGCAGTGGGCACAGATCACCTGGCTCTTGCAAGGAGCTTGATGATTATGACGGTCAGGGCCAGGAAATACCGAATTATGAAAGTACAAAGATGGAAATAAAAGTATGTGTGCCTAAAATAAATACAAATGAATCAAGCTGTGATCAATCCTTTTTTTGCTTCATTGTGTTTCACTAGCTGACTAATTTCACCTCATCGATTTTCTTACTAATTTCGAAGTGGTCTCTCTGTTTGGAAAAGAACCCCTCATTTCTTTCAGGTTAATTTGTATCTGCTGAGATTGGTTCATCACTTAAACAATCAAAATATATTATTAGGGCAATGTGACATTTCTATAGCATCTATTTATGTAATACAAGAAAAAAAAGGTGCCTACCAAATGGCTTTGCCAGATATAAAGTTTTTCTAGCCTTCATTTTTAAAGGGAAAGTAAGTGTTAAAAACTCAGCTAATTTAAGGAATTAGATTTTAAAAAAATAATGAACAAAATGCATTGCATTGTTAAATCCATTTTTAAAGTGAACTTCTTTATGTCTAGAATAGCACACTAACGATAATGGGGTAAGGTTTGAAGATAAATGCAATCTTCAATACAATCTTCCCTTTGAATCCAATATTATTATAAAATTTCATTGTTGCTTAATTAGGGTGTAAGACGATAGGTCAATATATCCTTTTACTGTAACAATGGTCAAGAGAAAACTTATTGTATAGCATCAGAATAATAAAGCAGTAGCTGACAACTGCAGTTTTCTATCAGATGCATTCCTAATAGTTCCATACAATCACTATTAGACCAAGCCACACTGAGGAATGTCAGGAAAATTAAAACAGACAGCCATCTCTTTAAGGCACTTGGAATAATTTAGTTTGACTTAATAGGGTCTTTCTCTGGGAGTCAGAATAGACGTATAAGCAGCTCCACCAACATTTTCGGATCTTATTTGTGTTAAAAATGGCAGCTGCTTTTGATCATGTTGGTCACAGAGTCCTTTCATTTGCCTTGCACATAAGGTTGGGCTCCTACTTGATAGTATCTTGTTTCTCTACTCTCTTAAATGTTTCTCTGCCTTTGTTTCAGTTTAAACAAATGAGAATCTGGCAATAATCCATCGAATTTTGTACTTCCTGCAGTCAGCATTCTGTGCACGTGTCTTCAGCCCTGGCACTTCAGTTCCTGTGTGTGTCTCCCTCTGTGCCTGTTTTTAGGTGTCATGTATGTTATCTCTGTTATATCCAGCTTTATCACTCTATTTTTGAACAGCTACAAAGGAGGTCTTGCCTCTAGAAAAATCACAAATGAAGACAACTTCTTTTTCATGTTAATAGAAGAGAAATCCTAGACATTTTATGATCAAACGCTACCTCTTTTTAAAATGTGTAGAAAAACAAAGAACTTCACTTTTATTGCATTGTCTGTTTCATTTTTGAAAACAGTTTAGGGTGCATATCACCACGAAACTTCCCATAGCAACAAGGCGTTTGAAAGAATATGGCTTCCTTTTACATTTTCTAGGATAAATGGCTGTGAGCTACTTTGATTCTTGCTTTTAAAATGTATTCCCATAATATTCACAAGTAGGACACACCCCAAAATTGACTGTGTGTGACTCAAAACCAACTGGGTAAATTATTTCTATTTTCTCACTTTAATTTTAATTATGACTAATATTAGGTACTAAATCTCAAGGAAGCAAAATTCTTTTTCTGTGTACTCACATGAGATAAAACCCAACACTTTGGGAGGCTGACGCGGATGAATCACCTGAGGTCAGGAGTTCGAGACCAGCCTGGCCAACATGGCAAAACCTCCTCTCTACTAAAAACACAAAAAAATTAGCTGGGCATGGTGGCGGGCGCCTGTAATCCCAGCTACTCAGGAGGCTGAGTCGCAAGAATCGTTTGAACCCAGGAAGCAGAGGTTGCAGTGAGCTGAGATTGCACCACAGCACTCTAGCCTGGGCAACAGAGCAAGACTGTCTCAAAAAAAAAGAAAAAAAAGAAGTTATCAACATGATTAAGGAACCAGTGCCTGCATGCTCTCTCTCGCTCTTGCTCTCTCTCTCTCTCTCTCTGTCTCTGTCTCACACACACGCATGCGCATGCACACACACACAGCTATATGACCTGCAGAATCTGAATCATGTCTGGGATTTGGTGAAGGAGTGAAGGAGGGAGTGAGGTAATATGATTGTGTGCTGGGAACATTGTAGCATTGTTGATGGTGAAGTTCCTTGAAGTTGGGAAAAGTTGAGAAGTTCTGAAACCTCAGCACTCAATGTTGTTTCTTTGTTTGCCCTGCCTCATTAAACATCTTATCTCCTATGAGCTGAAAATCCTCACCAACTGCAGTAAGGAAGTAACCTGGACTAATTTCACATTTTCTAAAGCCTCAAAAGCCACCAATCTGCTGGTGGAAGATTCCTGTGATCAACAGTGTGCCCAGGAAATCCACACTCAACATTCATACAACCTGGTGTTCTTTTGAAGAACAGTTGCTGCAAAGCAGTGCCTGGATGTTGATGTTTTAAAATGAACAGCTGCATTCATGATGGAGGAGATAAGGAAGAGTAAGTCCAAATTTTCAATATTTGTGAATTTAAAAAATATGTTTGCTTTTTTCAAATGGAAGGGAATAATAATAGATCTAGAGGGTGATGCCATGGAAATCTGGCACCAAATTTCTGTGTTTGTAGAAATGCATAGCTCACACCATCCCTATTTACACAGTTCTGGTTTACATTAGCAAAGGTACCTGTTACATATTTGTTGATGTTCTCTTACCTTACCTTGTGTTGTTGTTGCTGTTTTGTTTTTATATGAAGAACCACAGAAGTATGAGGTTCTGTTTCATGTGTCTCATGAAACATCTGTTTACTTAAACATGGAAGTCTGCAAAGAAATAGAGAGGGAGCATGAAAACGCATACAATAGAGGAGAGAGATTCATTGTATATCAAGATATGCATGTTTTGGCCAGGTGCGGTGGCTCATGCCTATAATCCCAGCAGTTTGGGAGATCGAGGCACTTGGATCACTTAAGGTCAGGAGTTTATGCAGATTTGTAGCCTAGAAGCAACAGGCTGTAGCATCTAGCATAGGTGTGTAGTACGCTACACCATCTCGGTTTTGTGTAAGTATATTATAGTGTTCACACAATGATGAAATTGCCTAATGACATATTTCTCAGAACCCATCCCCATCATTAAGTGATGCATAATTGTATATAACATTTAAATTTTCATGTCCGTAAATCAGTAATCTGTACTTTTAACAGCTGCCCAGATGACAGACACATATCACCTAGTAACTTCCTTGAGAAAATATATAAAGCAAATGAGCTTGTGCGTTGTGTTGGAAAAGTGGTTACGAAGACTATTCATGGTTCCCAAGATAGAATTTTAAAAATAAAAATAAAGAAAATGAAGCAAAAAAAAAGAAAAGAAAAGAAAAGATAGGACCAGCTAGAAGCTTAATTTCAAAAAAATGTACTGGAAGCAGAGAATCAAAAAAGTGTAAAACCTGTTATCTTCAATGGTAGCAATCTTTCCTGGCAAGATCTTTTTTTTTTCTTTTCTTTGAGATAGAGTCTTGCTCTGTCACCAGGGTGGAGTGCAGTTGTGCGAGCTCAACTAACTACAACCTCTGATTCCCTAGTTTAAGCAATTCTCCTGCCTCAGCCTCCCAAGTATCTGGGATTACAGGCACGTGCCACCACGCCCAGCTAATTTTTGTATTTTTAGTAGAGATGGGGTTTCACCATGTTGGCCAACATGGTCTCGATCTCCTGACCTCGTGATCGGCCCGCCTCGGCCTCCCACAGTGCTGGAATTACAGGTGTGAGCCACTGCACCTGGCCCTCCTGGTAAGATTTTTAAAAGAAAAGTAATCAATATCTACGCATATACCCACCACTCTTACTTACAGCACAGTCCTACTGCTCACATAGCACAATGTGAATTACAGGGTGCTGCAGACTTGTTACTGTCTTTTCATTTTGTCTCATTTTGCTTTTTTGGTTGCCTACACTATCTGGGCCTTTTTCTATACTTGGGCAATAGGCACCATTTGGGAACTGGTAGGAGAAAAAGTCCACATTCTACTATAGAAGCCCCACAATACCAAATCCCTTGCAGGTAGGCACTGGGTCTATTGGTCCTTGATCTATCAATACATAAACTCTTCACTCAGAATTGAGAACCAAATGACTCAAAATTTTTGGTGGCAATGGCAGTAGCATCCAATTTCCAGAGATGACAACGGCAGACTAGACCTAAGTATTTACAAATTTACAAGTAACATGAATTCATAAAGCAAACATGTCCTCAACCGCCATGTGTCACTATAGCAAAGACCACACTAATTTGTGAGCATCCTCAGGAGTGCAAATTAGAACATGAAAAGAAGCAGGAAAGTAAAGCAGATGTTCAAATTTTTTTTTTTTTTTTTTTTTTTTTTTGTAGAGACGGGGTTTCACCATGTTGCCCAGGCTGGTCTCAAACTCCTGGGCTTGGGTGATCCACCCTCCTCAGCCTCCCAAAGTGCTGGGATTACAGACATGAGCCACCGTGCCTGATCCTTGGATAGTCAACATTTCTGCTAAGAAATGTCGTTTCCTATGTAAGAATAAATTGCATTGATAGTGTCTGAGGTGGATCTGACTAGTTAATTCTGTACTTCTCCTACCTAAGTTCTTTTGCTCCTTCTTTTCCGTATGCTCTGAAGCAGTATTCATCTCTAATGTTGGCAGGGATGCTACCTACATTCACGGCATTGGGTAGAGTGGCATTTTGTTTCAAGGATGTAGAGAAGGAGATGTCCAGAAGTGTTTTCCTGGGGCCTGAGTGGCATTAAGAGCATAGCATTCATTGGCGTAAATGGCTGTTTGCCTAAGAACAGCAGTGGCAGTGAAAATGAAAATGAAAATGCAGACCAGGCGCGGTGGCTCATGCCTGTAATCCCAGCACTTTGGGAGGTCAAGGTGGGTGGATCACTTGAGGTCAGGAATTTGAGACCAGCCTGGCCAACATGGTGAAACCCCGTCTTTACCAAAATATACAAAAATTAACTTGGCATGGTGGTGAGTGCCTATAGTCCCAGCTACTCGGAAGGCTGAGATAGGAGAATCGCTTGAACCTGGGGGGAGGAGGCTGCAGTGAGCTGAGATCTTGCCACTGCACTCCAGCCTAGGTGACAGAGTGAGATCCTGCCTGTAAAAAAAAAAAGAAAGGAAGGAAGGAAGGGAGGAAGGGAGAAAGGGAGAGAAAGAGAGAGGGAGAAAGGGAGAAAAAGAGAGAGAGAGAAAGGGAGGAAGGGAGAGAAAGAGAAAGAAAAAAAGGAAGGAAGAAAGAAAGAAAGAGAAAGAAAGAAAGAAAGAAAAGAAAGAAAGAAAATGCTCTTTTCTTTTTAAAGACAGATGAGGTCTTGTTGTGTTGTCCAGGCTGATTTTGAACTCCTGAGCTGAGCTCCAGTGACCCTCCCACATCAGACCTCCCAAGTGCTGAGATTGCAGGCATGAGCCACCATACTGGGCCCCTGGACTGGCTCCGTTGTCCTTTGTTGCTTAGTCTCCTTTTCCTCCTATTTAGACCTTCTTACCTGCCTTCCTGCCTTCCTGCCTTCCTGACAGTTGTTGTTACTGGATATCCATTCATAAAAATGGCTGCTTTACAGCTTAAATCCACCAGGGTTTTACACAAGTTCCATAACCCATCCCAATAGAGCACAGGCACTATTGAATTTGCTAAATCATAAGGTCCACGTGAAAGAATTTCTTCTACTGCAGCTTTGATCAGCTAGAAAGTTTCTCTTTCCTTCTCCTCCTGGTAAATAAGAGGCGAAAAAGAAAACTTCCCTGAATTTTTTTCGGTGTTTCTATAAGAAGCCCTAGCCTTCATCTGTAGCCATTTGTCTAGTTAATTGTTCTGATCTGAAACAGTACTAACTTCTCTTATCTCCCCAGGTGAACCAAAGAGTTACAGCCTGAGTAGGTACCTTAGGCTGAGCCCAAGTTGCAAGAGAAGCAGCAATACTACATTTCTAGGTATCTGCATTTCAGAGAGAAACAAGGCTGGGAATTTTTTTTTTTTTTTTTTTTTTTTTTTGAGACAGAGTCTCTCTCTGTTGCCCAGGCTGGAGTGCAGTGGTGCAATCTCGCCTCACTGCAACCTCGGCCTCCAGGGTTCAAGCAATTCTCATGCTTCAGCCTCCCAAGTAGCTGCAATTACAGGCCTGCACCACCATGCCCAGCTAATTTTTGTATTTTTGGTAGAAATGGAGTTTCACCATGTTGGCCAGGTTGGTCTCGAACTCCTGGTCTCAAGTGATCAGCCTGCCTTGGCCTCCCAAAATGCTGGAATTACAGGTGTGAGCCACCACATCCTGCCAAGGCTGGGAATTTAAAGAAGTCTCAAGATCATTAAGGCAGAGACACCCAAGCTATCCAGCTTCTGGCTAGATTTTATTTCCACACAAAAGGACTGGATAAGGAGGAGACTTTCTCAGGAGCGGAGGGGGCAACTGCCTCCTACCCTTTTAGGAACAGGAGAAATCAGTTTCCTTGTTCTTGCCTTCTCCTGTAGGACAATTGACCTGGCTCTCATCACGTTACCTCAGGAGTAAGACTGAAGCTAGGGGTACCAGCGCACTTATTACATTTACTATGAGGTGTTTGATATGAAATCTATCTCTGATCCAGAATTCTGCATGCATATATTTAGGATACATTTTATAAAGATAAATATTAACAACTTGGCAATAAGATACAGGCAGAGTTTCTCAAAGTGCATTTGCAGACCTCTTGCATGAAAACCATCAGAGGGAGTTGGGGTGGGGGTGAGGATAGGAGGGGTAGCTTCATCTGTTTTTGCTTTTTTGTGTGTGTTTTTTGAGCTCCCTCTGCCTCCCAGCCTGGGAGTACAGTTTCACAATAACGACCCACTGTAGCCTAGACCTCTGTGGCTCAAGCAATCCTCCTGCCTCAGCCCACTGAGTAACTGGAACTATAGGCATGCACCACTGTGCCTGGCTAATTTTTGTATTTTTTGTGGAGATGAGGGTGAGGAGGTGGGTGGGGGGGGTGGGTCTCACTATGTTACCCAGGCTGGTCTCAAACTTGGGGCCTCAAGCAATTCTCCTGCCTTGGCCTACCAAAGTGCTCAGATTATGGACATAAGTCACAGCCCCAGTCAGGGATCATGATTTCTTTTTTTTTTTTTTTTTTTTTTTGAGATGGAGTCTTCCTCTGTCACCCAGGCTGGAGTGCAGTGGCGCGATCTTGACTTACTGCAACCTCTGACCCCCAGCTCCCCCAACCTCCCTCCTCCCCTGGTTTCAAGCCATTCTCATGCCTCAGCCTCCCGAGTAGCTGGGATTACAGGCATGGGCCACCACACGCGGCTAATTTTTTTGTATTTTTTGTGGAAAAGAAGTTTCGCCCTGTTGGCCAGGCTGGTCTTGAACTCCTGACCTCAGGTGGTACACCTGCCTCGGCCTCCCAAAGTGCTGGGATTACAGGCATGAGCCACCACACTTGGCCAAGGGGTCATGATTTTTGACTGGGAAAATTATTAAGCCTAAATCAATGCATCAGAATCTCTTGGTGCAGAACCCACTGATATGCATTATAACCCATAGGCCCAGGTGATCCTATGCCCACCCTTTTTCCTGTGGTATCCTTTTTCTGAAAAGTCACTGTTCCCCTGGGTTAGTATAAATATTCACTAAAAGGTATTGTGGTCAGTTTGAATGTGCTTTGTAATTTTTAACAATGATAAACTTCTGTTTAACTCTGGGTTAAACAGAAAACATTTTCATTTCAATCCTTGTTATTGAACAACTTTCCCAAATGCATTAACTCTTTTCTTAGAAGGTAGAAAATATTATTTAGCTTGTTCTCATGAATCTAGGGTCAGCCAGTGTTTGAGGATGAGCATTCAAAACTCCAGTTCTTTCACCGGAGCATGGAGACAGAGGCACTGTGAGGCTCGTTGGCATAATGGCATGGGGCCACAGTTACGTTTTATTATGTTTTCTTTTTTTTTGAGATGGAGTCTCACTCTGTGGCCCAGGCTGGAGTGTAGTGGCACCATCTCAGCTCACTGCAACCTCCGCCACTCGGGTTCAATAGATTCTCTTGCCTCGGCCTCCCGAGTAGCTAGGATTAAAGGCATGCACCACCACGCCTGGCTAATTTTTGTATTTTTAGTAGAGACGGGGTTTCACTATGTTATCCAGGCTGGTCTCGAATTCCTGGCCTCAGGTGATCCACCCGCCTTGGCCCCTCAAAGTGCTGGGATTACAGGTGTGAGCCACCACACCTGACCTACCTTTTCTAATCAGAATAGCTTGCTTTCTTATAACTTTTCCCCCAAAAGAAATTTGAATTACAGTATAATAATAGCAATTTGATCTGCTTCGTATTTATGTTATATAATACTTTCACACTATGATAATCCATAAAATTTACTGTATGCCCAGTATATTTTTCCAGTAAACAGATTGAGTGGAGTTTATCAAAACTCTCACTTAGCAGAATTTGACCTGTACATCTTTAAAATTATAGTTTTTATGAGCAATATTTGAAAGTTCTGAACAATATTTTTTAAAAGTCATATTTATTTATTTGTTTTTTTTTTTTTTTTTTTGAGACAGAGTCTCACTCTGTCACCCAAGCTGGAGTGCAGTGCGTGATCTTGGCTCACTGCAACCTTTGCCTCCCCGGTTCAAGCAATTCTCATGCCTCAGCCTCCCAAGTAGCTGGGATTACAGGCATGCACCACCACATCTGACTGATTTTTGTATTTTTTGGTAGAGACAAGATTTCACCATGTTGGCCAGGCTGGTCTTAAACTCTCGACCTCGAGTGATCCGCCTGCCTCGGCCTCCCAAATTGATGGGATTATAGGCCTGAGGAAAGTCATGTTAAAGTGTAAGGAAATACAGACAAATATTAATGTCTTTTACATTGTTTTAGAACAAAATTAAGCTTCTAATGTGTGCCATTTTTACCATTTCTTGTTTGTTGTGGTTTTTGGAGAACAATATCTTTCCCCATAAATTCTTAAATAATGTTCAAGAAAAGTACTGTGTGATGGATGAATCTACTTTTCTTTAGTAAACTATTCCATGATTACTTCCTTTGTAAACCAGTACATACTATTTACTTTTCACTAGAAATTACACACCCTAGAGTAATTTAAACTAACACATGCTTGTGCTTCTATTAAGGTTTTTATTTCTAATCTCTTCCCAATTTATAGAGGAATAAAATTATTGATGCTATCTTATGTGAGGACCAGTTGATTCTAATTCTCTTAAGAGTGCGAGCATGTGCCAGACAGAGTTGCTGGAGAGAGAATGTGATATTATGAAATATACATTTATTTGGTCTTCAACCCTGTTTCCTGTCCTGCAACTCCTGAAATCCTGGGAATCTCCAAAGTGATGTCTTTTTTTTTTTTTTTTTCTGAGATGGAGTCTTGCTTTGTTGCCAAGGCTGGAGTGCAGTGGCGCGATCTCGGCTCACTGCAACCTCCACTTCCCAGGGTCAAGTGATTCTCCTGTTTAGCCTCCCAAATTGTATAGGATTACAGGCACATGCCACCACGCCTGGCTGATTTTTGTATTTTTAGTAGAGACGGGGTTTCGCCATGTTGGCCAGGCTGATCTCAAACTCCTGACCTCAAGTGATCTGCCCGCCTTGGCCTCCCAAATTGCTGGGATTACAGGTGCCCAGCCAGATGGGTTTTATTTGATCCTATATATCGTGACTTACTTTCCAATCTGGTTCTGGCAGACCATTATGACACAAGGAAAAAAATCAAAATATTTAACCTCGCTATATATTTCCTTGCCATACCTTGAAATTGCCCTGCAGAGTCTCTTGTGGGAAGAATCCACATTCTATAGAGAATCCCCTTTCCCCTTTGTTTTTCTTCCTTCTTTTCCAGGTCCAGGAGATAATCAACTAAGAGACAGGCACCCTTTTAGGTCTGATAAGAAACATTTTACAACCTGCTCTCTCTGAAGTCGGCTATCTGAGAGCTTCCTCTGCACAGTAAAACTTGGTCTCTGCAATCCTTTATCTTAACCTGAACATTTCCTTTCTCTTGATCCCAGGTCTTCAGATGAACTCAACCAGTTGTCAACCAGAAAATGTTTAAATCTACCTATACCCTGGAAGCCCCACACTTTGAGTTGTCCCACTTTTCTGAACCAAACCAATGCATTTTTTAAATGTATTTGATTGGTTTCATGCCTCCCTAAAATATATAAAACCAGGCTGTGCCCTGACCACCTCGGGCTCATGTTCTCAGGGCCTCCTGAGGGCTGTGTCACTGGCCATGGTCACTCTTATTTGGCTTAGAATAAATCTCTTCAAACGTTTTACAGAGTTTGACTCTTTTCGTCAACACCGTAGGTCGCTTCTGTATTCCTAATCCCAAATTATATGAAGAAACGCCTCTAAATAAAAGCAAGCCATTTCCTATGCATACATGCTCGGACAGTGCAGCTTTGCAATGGCAACTGGAGTCCTTGAGATAGCTCCCAGCTCACATCCACAGAGCATCTCCTGCAGAGCTGATCTAGGGCAAAGGGAAACAGATTGCCTCTCTCAGTCTTCCAGATTCCAACAATGATCGCTGGTCCTTCAGAGTTATGTTTCGTGGGAGTGACACACTCTGAGCAACGATCCTTGTTATTACAGATTGTCTCCTTTGGGTGAAAAGAAATGGTCAACATTTGGCTGGAAGAAACATGACGAGGCTTTTCTTTGTGGCCACACAATCCTCTGTCTTGAATGAGCAGCTAAAAGAACGGGTAAAGGATATGTAAATGATTTGTTTGAATTAACCAAATAAACAGAAGTGATTATTGATTAAGGTAAACAGGATAAGAAAGCTAACACCACATTTATGGAATAGACAACTATTTACACAGTCTGACTTTAGAAGTATTGAAAGATTCTCTAACTTCAAAATACTTTATGCTGGCATGGCGCAGTGGCTCACTCCTGTAATCCCAGCGCTTTGGGAGGCCGCAGTGGGCAGGTAACCTAAGGTCAGGAGTTCAAGACCAGTCTGGTCAACATGGTGAAACCCCATCTCTATTAAAAATACAAAAATTAGTCGGGCGTGGTGGCGCTCGCCTGTAATCCCAGCTACTCTGGAGGCTGAGGCAGGAGAATCATTTGAACCCAGGAGGCAGAGACTGCAGTGAGCCGAGATGGTGTCATTACACTCCAGCCTGGGCGACAGAGTAAGACTCCGTCTCAAAAACAAAAACAAAAAACAACTTTATCCTGGTGGGCATGGTGGCTCACACCTATAATCCCAGCACTTTGGGATGCTGAGGCAGGTGCATGACTTGAGGTCAGGAGTTCGAGACCAGCCTGACCAACATGGTGAAATCCCATTTCTACTAAAAATACAAAAATTAGCCAGGTGTTGTGGTGCACGCCCGTAATCCCAGCTACTTGGGATGCTGAGGCAGGAGAATCACTTGAACATGGGAGGCAGCGGTTGCAGTGAGCCAAGACTGTGCCACTACACTCCAGCCTGCGCAACAAAAAAAACTTTATCCCAAGTTGTCATCACAGTATCTGAAACCCATACCATCAGACAAATCACTACTTTGAATGAAGGCAGTATATATCTCTAAGTGTGTACTCCACAGAGCATTAATCTATGTCATACTAAGAAAAAAACCAACACACAGACAGATGTTCATTAATGTCCATGAATGTAAAGAAATCCTAGATTTAAAGAAATAGTTGCATTTACCGTAAAACTTACTGGCGTTTGGAAAAACTAAGAATTACAAATCTCCAAAAAATGTGACATAATAGGCAGTATGTTTCAAACTTGATTGGCAATGGGACACTGTTTTATAATATGTCTTATGAGATTGGTTTTACTCAGATTAAAAAAGGCGTCTTTCCCAGGTGACAACTGAGAGTATGTATCATAGTCTGACGGGGCTACTATAACAAAAGCAGAATAAATGGAGTGGCTTATGAACAAAAACATTTATTGCTCACAATTCTGGAGACCTGAAAGTCCAAGATTAAAGGCACCAGCAGATTTGGTGTCTGGTGAGAGCTCATTCTCTGGTTAATAGATGGCACTTTCTCACTGTCACCTGTCACAGTGGAAGGAGCTAGCTAGCTCTTCGGGGTTTCTTTTATAAAGACACTAATCCCACATGAGAGGGCTCTATTCTCATGACCTAGTCACATTCCAACATCTCCACCTTCTAATACGATTGCACTGGGGACTAGGTTTCAATGTATAAATTTGAGGGTGGGGTGACACAATTATTCAGACCATGGCAGTATGCAAATATCCTAACTAGATGGGCAACTCCTGAATACATTATCCTGCATAAATAATTGAGCACGAATTTTTTTTTTTTTTTTGGTAGATTTGCGAATCTCATTATATTGTCCAGGGTAGTTTCAAACTACTGGCCTCAAGTGGTTCTCCCGCCTCAGCCTCCCAAAGCGCTGGGATTACAGGTAAAAGGCTTTTTTTTTTTTTTTTTCATTAAAAAAAAATTGAAACTTGCAGCAACAGGGGATTTTCATGTTGGTGTGATTAAGAGAGAATGGTGATACCTAGTGAGCGCTGGGGCGTCGACGAGGAAAATTGCTGAGCAGCTGAACTCATGTACAGCACTACCCAGTAAAAATTACAAGAAATCCCAGAGTGAGGAGAGCATGCAATGGAGAACAGAGAGCATGTGTGAGAATCATCAAAAAGACAGAAATGGAAGTGCATTGGGAAAATGGTGGGAGACATTAAAGGTTTTTTGTTTGTTTGTTTGTTTGTTTTTGAGATGGAATCTCGCTCTATTGCCAGGCGGGAGTGCAGTAGCGCGATCTCAACTCACTGCAACTTTCGCCTCCCGGATTTGAGCGATTCCCCTCCCTCAGCATCCCGAGTAGCTGGGAGTACAGGCGTGTGCCACCATGCCTGGATAATTTTTTGTATTTTACTGGAGACAGGGTTTCACCATGTTGGCCAGGATGGTCTCAAACTCCTGACCTCGTGATCTGCCCACCTCGGCCTCCCAAAGTGCTGGGATTACAGGCATGAGCCACTGTGCCTGGCTGGCTTTTTTTTTTTTTTTTTTTTTTTTTTAAATAGAGACAAGGTCTTCCTCCATTGCCCAGGCTGGAGTGCAGTGGGCTTATCATAGCTCATTGTAGTCTCAAACTCCCAGACTCAAGCAATCCTCCCACCTCAGCCTCCTGAGTAGCTGGGACTACAGGCCTGCACCAACATGCCCAGCTAATTTTTTAAACAATTTTTTTTTTTGAGACAGGGTCTTACAATGTTGCCCAGGCTGGCCTCGAACTCCTAGCTCAAGCAATCCTCCTGCCTCAGCCTCCCAAAGAAGTGCTGGGATTACAGACATGAGCCACCACGCCCAGTCAAAAGACATTTTTTTGTGGATGCAAATCTTTTGCCTAAAACTACCCTTACCAGAAAAGTAAAATCCACCATTTTTCATTTCCAGAGGCAGCCAGCTATAACAGGCTGCTTCTAAGGAAGTCACCCAAATGTGATTCTTCCTGCAGCACACTGTAAATTGATGTAATTACAGTGTGCAAAATAGTGGAGACCTTCAGAAATATGAAGTTACAGCCTAACAATACTCTGTGACTCTCCGGTGCTCTGAAGTTTAACAACCACATTTTAATTCCCCGGCTTCTCTATGGAGAATGGGTTAATTTCCTTATTTTAAAACCATTACTCAAAAGCACACAATTTTTAATTCTGTATTTGGAATTTATTCTTATGACGAGAGTTTCAGATTTGCCTCCAAGGAAAAGCACCTGTAATAGAACCCCCAGAAAATATTAATTTCTTCTGTAAAGTGAAGTGTTAGTCAAGACCCCGAATTTACATGTCAATACCATTCTAATTTTAAAATTAAGTTTCTCAGTTTAAAGAGATTAGGGATTCACTTGATCCTAAGAGAACTTTCCAACATCACCTCTCAGTACAACTGAATAAATTCAAAAGAAAGTGGTGATAGCACTTTTATTTTGGGAGATGAGCAGATCATGTCAGTATCATAATTCAACGAAGACGTGATACACACGTGGACTGTTATTTTGAACTGCATCCTTTTCCAAATGAAGGGAAAATGTGACTTGCTGTAGCAAGAGGGTTTTTTTTCTTCTTCCCACCTAAAGTCATGTTTTCCACCTTAATACTCACATTCAATTAAATATTTGCATGTGCGGTTTCTATCACCTGTCAAGAGGCACAATTTGCCTGTTATATGATGTGCTAACATATTTGTACCTTATCATCTGTTAATTAGTGTGACAGACTGAGACTTTTTTTTTTTTTAAATTTACGGCAGCCCTTGGTGTCTAGGCTTAGGTTAAAAGTGCAGGCTGACATAACTGCTCTCCTTTTACACTTACTTGGTGTTCTCTGGATGCTGACAGAAATATTTTTTATGCTGATAAGCCAGGCTGTCCTGTTATCTAAAAGAGGAAAGAAGGCAAGCAAAAAATTTAGGGAAATAAACATTTCTATGATTGCATCCATGCCAGAAGGAAAGCAATAATCCCATCTCTGAGGGGTACAAATGATACCTTATTCCTACAAGATTTCTTGTAAAATATTGAATTTGCCTGATGTCCAAACAAAATTAGGTTGTCTTCTATTACTATAATAAATAATGTGAGTAATAATAGCTTGTCCTTTTAAAGAAGTCCCTGGTTAATTTCAAATCCTGTCTTTTCCAACTTTTTCTCTCCTTGCCTTTCTGTCTATCCCCCTACCAATCAGGAAGTCATCTTTAAATAAGGCTGGTTAAGGATTTTGAATGTGAACAGAACCACAGGAATCACTTGGTACAGGTGCAACTACAAGGTCAGGTGTGAGCCATTAAGAACCACATTAGGTGTTCATGCAATTCATTAGCAAAGGGCAACTCTCAAGCCAGGCAAAGGAAACTTATCCAACCTGCTAATCAGGTACAGAAATTCTACGGCAACACTCAGCAGCTCATGGTAGCATTTCAACAGAGCACAACATAAACAACTGTCTCAGAGCAGGCACGTAGTAGCCACCGGCATCTGCATTCTGACACCTTTGCCAGTGTTATTACTGGAACACAAAACTAGAGGCAGAGAGAAATGTGCCAAAATTAGCTGCAAAATAAGACACAACCAATATTCCCTTTCAAACCATTGATATCAAAATACTCAAAAGAATAAAGCAAGTTATTTAACATCATTGTCTCTAGTTACTGACTTACTATTTGGAGAGAAAGACAAAGCCAGGACTGCCTTCCATTTTCTTCTCCTCTTCATTTGCACTCCACACTCTGACAGTCACATGCCTTCTTATCCCAAATCATCATTTGCTCTCGGACTCTAGTTCTCAGGTTTCTTTCTGTTGAATGACCTGAGTCAAGATGTTTCACTGGGAGAGTCCAAGCAGTATTGAGATGGAGGATCTATTATCCGCAGTATTCCTCGGACACCATGGGGTTAACTGAGGTTCTGAAGGTTCAGTGGGACTTGCGGTGGATCCCATAGATCCTGAAGTCTTGGTGCTTAGGCTCTTGGTCTGCCCCTGTTCTAACTTCAACAGGGAAGCCAGTGTGGCCAGAACTGCCCCTATCAAGGTCTTACCTTCTTTGAAGAATTTTCCCAGCCCACGCTGTGCCTACAAAAACAGAGTCATTCTGTTTCTACAATATAGAGTTTCACCACTAAACCCTTGGGATCTCTAACTTAAGGAGCAGAGGAGTGAGCCAGGAACTCTTCTCAATCATTCAAAATCTGCCAAACGTAGGCAGGTGCCGTGGCTGGCACCTGTAATCCCAGCACTGGGAGGCAAAGGCGGGAAGATCGCTTGAGCTCAGGAGCTCACGACCAGCCTGGGCAATGTAGTGAGATCCCCACCTTTACCAAAAAAAAAAAAAAAAAATCTGACAAACACAGAACAGTCTTTCAATAGGTAATTACTCTAGAAATTAGCCCTTTGGGAATTTTTATCCCTAAAAAGCTTAGAAAAAGTCAAGAGTATTGATTTGTTATAGCGGCTAACTGACATACTATGTGTTGAATACTGTTGTTGATTCTAGCGCTTGAAGGAACTTTTATAAGTGACTTATGTCTTATGTTCCATGTCTGCAAAGTACCGTCATTAACTTTAAAGACAACTTAAATTTGAGCAAAACTGTGTTAAGAAAAATGGCATTTGCTGTCACTTTGCAGGTCTGATTTTCAAGGGTAACACTTTCCCACTATTCTGTGTCCTGCCTGCAGGAGGTGGTAGTGGTGAAAGGCCTGCAGTACCGGATGTCTCTAAAAATAACAGAAGAATAATTAACATTGGCTGAGCACAGTGGCTCCTGCCTGTAATCCCAGCATTTTGGGAGGCCGAGGCAGATGAATCACCTGAGGTCAGGAGTTCAAGATCAGCCTGGCCAACATGTTGAAACCCCATTTCTACTAAAAATACAAAAATTAGCCGGGCATGGTGGCACACACCTGTAATCCCAACCTCTCAGGAGGCGGAGGCAGGAGAATCTCTTGAACTCAGGAGGCGGAGGTTGCAGTGAGTCGAGATCACGTCACTGCACTCCAGCCTGGATGACAGTGAGACTCTGTCTCAAAAAAAAAAAATAATAATTAACATAAAATTCAGGGGGGTGGCTGCCTGCAATGGGGAGGTGAGAAATGTGGCAGTGGGGAGATATGCAAAGAACATCAATGGCATTAACGATGCTGGGTTGGCTTCACAGCTGTTTACCTTATTACTAGGCCTTATAAATTACATAATATATATTGCATTATTCATCTGTATCAATTAAAAAAAACCCTGTGTGCTTGCCCTCAAATAAGAGCTGCCACATTTATGCTCCTTAGATTAAAAAAATAGTGTTTTTTTCTTTTTATTTTTTTGAGACCGGGTCTTGCTTTGTCACCCAGGCTGGAGCGCAGTGGGGTGATAATAGCTCACTATAGCCTCAAACTCCTGGGATCCAGCCATTTTCCCACCTCAGCCTTCCAAGTAGCTGGGACTACAGCATGCAACACCACACCTGGCTAATTATTTTGTTTTGTTGTTGTTGTTGTTGTTGTTGTTGTTGAGATGGAGGCTCGCTCTGTCACCCAGGCTGAAATGCAGCGGTGTGATTTCGGCTCACTGCAACCTCCACCTCCCAGGTTCAAGCGATTCTCCTGTCTCAGCCTCCAAGTAGCTGGGATTACAGGCATGTGCCACCACGCCTGGCTAATTTTTGTATTTTTAGTAGGGACGTAGTTTTGCCATGTTGGTGAGGCTGGTCTTGAACTCCTAACCTCAGGTGATCTGCCCGCCTTGGCCTCCCAGAGCGCTGAGATGACAGGCATGAGCCACTGCATCTAGCCCTGCTAATTATTTTATTTTTTGTAGAGATGAGGTTTTGCTATGTTGCCCAGGCTAGTTTCAAACTCATGGGCTCAAGCCATCCTCCCGTCTCAGCCCCGCAAAGTGCCGGGATCACAGGTGTGAGTCACCACACCCAGCCAAAGATAGTTCTTTATGAAAATGACCCAATCATCCTCACATCCTATTACCATCTAAATATCAGAATAATGAAATACTCTATTTTTAAACAGTTTAACGAATCTTAAGAAAAAGCATGCCAAAGCCTAATATGAAAGTTTTCCTATTACATCTGTTCCTATTAACACGTATTCTAACCTTAATCTCACACATATGCTGTGATTATGAAGTGCTTTCTGACTCACCCTGCTTCTCTAAAACCTCTCTCTGAGACTTCAGGCTCTTTGCATTAAAAGCCCTTTTGAGTTTGCTTATTTCTCCGCAGATGGTGATTTTTTAAAATCCCAGTGAATGTCCTTTGCCTCCTTCCAAGAGGAAAGGGTTGGGCACTAGATTGTTTTTAAGATCTTCTTCTGGCTCTAAACATCTCTCATTTTGTGATAATCAGGAAGAGTGTTAGCTTTTCTTTCCAGCTTCCTTGTTATGAAAGCATCTGGTTCCTTCTCTGCACAATTGGAGAGAAAAAAGAATGCTTGAAATTAGGAATACCTTTGCTTTCTGACTCCTCACTTCTTTACTCTGATATGAGTCAAGTTTCCTTACTCACCAGAACACCTCCCACTGTGTCCCTCCACCTACACACTGGCCTCCCCTCCACACACCCATGCATGCACACATGACTGCATGCGCGCACACACACACACAGACGCACACGCAAACACCAGTATATAAGGAGCCTGGCTTCACAGGGTCTCCAGGTGAGTTTCCACTCTGTTTCTGCTGATCTGTACCTAACAATCCCTTGTCTAGATAACAGCTAACATCTGTTGATCCCTTTGCTATGCCCTGTGCCAAACACTTCACTTAGATTACTGGGTTGTTTTGTTTTGTTTTGTTTTGTTTTAAGAGATAGGGTCTCATTCTGTTTCCCAGCTTGGAGTGCCATGGCGTGATCATAGCTCACTCCAGCCTCGAACTCCTGGGCTCAAGAAATCCTCTTGCCTTAGTCTCCCGAGTAGCTGGAACAATAGGAGTCTGCCACCATGTCCAGCTAATTTTTTTTTTTTTAAGAGATGAGGTTTCACTATGTTGCCCAGGCTGGTCTCAAACTCCTGATCTTGAGCGATCCTCCTGCCTAAGCCTCCCAAATAACTGGGATTGGACTACTAAGCAGTGCTTAGAGTTTGAGTTTTAGAGTCAGCTCGTCCTGGACTTACTGTCTTAGTCTGTTCTTATGCTACTGCAAAGCACTGCCCAAGACTGGGTAATTTATACAGGAAAGAGGTTTAATTGACTCACAGTTCCGTGGGTCTGTGGAAGCCTCAGGAAACTTAAAATCATGGTGAAGGAGAAGCAAACATGTCCTTCTTCACATGGTGGCAGGAAGGAGAATTGCTGAGCAAAAGGGAGAAAAGCCCCTTATAAAACCATCAGGTATTGTGAGAATTCACTCACTATCACGAGAACAGCAGCATGGGGGTAACTGCCCCCGTGACTCAATTACCTCCCACCAGGTCCCTCCCATGACACATGGGGATTATGGGAACTACAATTCAGGATGAGATTTGGATGGGGACACAACCAAACCATGTCAATTTGAATCTTGACTTAGCCATTTATTAGCTATGAGACCTTGAGCAAAAAGACTTCACATATCTGAGCGTCAGTAAAACGGGGATTATGTGCCTGTAAACTTTTAAAATGTTTACAAAAGCACTACTAGAATAGAGACTGGCACACAGACTGTTAATAAATGATAGTTATTTTTGTCACTGTTATTATTGTTATTGCCACTATATTGACAGAGATTCCTAAATCATTGCACCTAGACTCTCGGTTCAGGGCCCTGATAACTTGGTTTTCCTGCCCACAGTCGCGGTGTTGGATCCTTTCTTCCGACCTTTGGATCCTGGGCTTCTGGCAGATGCTCCCTGCATGGTGATCGCTGAGGCTACCACACCCTGAGTCCCACCTACCCTCCTGTCTAAAAGCACTATTTTTTTCTTTCTAAGACGGAGTCTCACTCTGTCGCACAGGTTTGAGTGCAGTGGCATGATCTTGGCTCACCGCAACCTCCACCTCCCGGGTTCAAGCGATTCTCCTGCTTCAGCCTCACGAGTAGCTGGGACTGCAGGTGCGGCACCATCACGCCTGGCTAATTTTTGTATTTTTACTAGAGACAGGGTTTCACTATGTTGGCCAGGCTGGTGTCGAACTCCTGACCACAGGTGATCTGCCCATCTTGGCCTCCCAAAGTGCTGGGATTACAGGTGTGAGCCAGCTTTTTTTTTTTTTTAATGGAGCCATGCTCTGTTGCCCAGGCTAGAGTTCAGTGGTGCGATCTCAGCTCACTGCAACATCTGTCTCCTGGGTTCAAGGAATTCTTCTGCCTCAGCCTCCCGAGTACCTGGCATTACAGCTGCGTGCCACCACACCTGGCCAATTTTTGTATTTTTAGTAGAGATGGGATTTTGCCATGTTGGCCAGGCTGGTCTCGAACTCCTGACCTCGGTTAAAATCACATTATTTACTCAATTCTGTTTGCTATTTCTGACTTCTCTGTACTTAAATCCTAATTACCCTCTCTTGTCTGGCAAACTCCACAGTGTTTTTCTAAAGACCCCAAATAAGACACTTTCATATTGTGTGTCATTTAATTCACACGCCAGTCCTACAAAGGTACAGGGTTTCTGCCATCCTCAACACTTAAACTCTGGCTTCCAGGCAGCTTCTTCAATTCTCATCGTCTCCCAGTGTGGTGGGATACGCACCTAATCTTCTTAGTCACAGGGCCATGCCTAGCTGCAAGAGAGGCTGGGCAATGTCATCTTTAACTGGGAGGCCATGAACCTCACTAAATTAGTTGTGACAGAAAAGGGAAAAGGATCTTTGAGACAACCTGGAGTTGGCCAGGGCAATGTAATAATATCCCCACTTTATATGAAGACACCATAGCTCAGAGATATTAAGAGTTCTCATAGCAAGAAAAGAGAGGAGCCAGAAATTGAAGTCAGGTCTATCTGACGGCAGAGCTACTTTCCAATGGACTGGTCTACACTGCCTGGTCCCCCGTGTTCACAGAGAATCCACGTGATGCAGCACACCCTGGCAGGAGATTCATTCCAAAGACAAGACTCTGATAGTTCCCCTTTATTCTAGCTAGGAGATTGAATCAAACTCTTTGGTTATTTTAGCTGCAACATAATTTTTATATATTGTATCTATGATTTTTATTTTTATATATAATTTTATATATCCTAGATGTTTTTATATATCCTAGATATTTTTATATATCCTAGATATTTTTATATATCCTGGTAATATTTACTAAGTGACACAATTTTGCAAACTACACATGCAGAGGAGTTCTTTAGTAACTAAAGCTGCCAAGGCCTGTGTTCCTTACATAGTGCAATCAAAAACAGGACTTTTTTTTATTTTTTAAAAGACAGGGTCTCTGCTCTGTTGCTCAGGCTGGGGTGCAGTGGCACAATCATGGGTCACTGCAGCCTTGACCTTTCAGGTTCAAGAGATTCTCCCACCTAAGCCTCCCGAGTAGCTGGGATCACAGGTGCGTGCCACCATGTCTGCCTAATGTCTAGTTTTTCCATTTTGTAGAGACAGGCTCTTCCTATGTTGCCCAGGCTGCTCTTGAACTCCTGGACTCAAGTGATCCTCCTGCCTTAGCCTCCCAAAGCACTGGAATTACAGACATGAGCAACTGCACCCGGCCTAAAAACAGTATTAAACAAAGTTTCTGATTAGAAGTTTTAACTAACTCCATGGCAGAAAAATTTCTTTAGAAGACCTTCAAATGAAAACAAATTATTCATATTACTTAAAGAAAAAAAGTCAAGGAATTTGATTTATAAATTCAAGTTATCCTTGCAATGTTTGGTTGCAGACCACATTGTTTTTCAACAATGAGAACACCACCATTTGGCGTTCTTCACAGACACACATGCTCGAGCTTCCAGTTAATAAATAGCTTCCCGGCCATCATTTTGAGGGTTTAATTCCTTCTGTTTAATTAATCCAGCTCTCAACATTGTATTTATTAGAGACCAATAATCACATTATTGTGTGCTAATAGATGCCCCTAGTATTTAAATAATTCTCCCAAGGATTTGGAAGTCATCCTGGGACCTATTTAATATTAGTTATTAATGGCTTGCTAAAGAAAGGTGGTTTTCAATTTGCATACAGGTTCTTCAAATTCTCTTACTAGGACAAATACCATATTAATTAGGGCAGGCTATCTGCTGTAACAAATAATCCCCAAATCTCAGTGACTTACCACAATACAACTACATTTTTCTTTCTTTCTCTCTCTCTTTTTTTTTTTTTTTTTGAGACAGAGTCTTTCTCTGTTGCCCAGACTGGAGTGCAGTGGTGAGGTCTTGGCTCACTGCAGCCTCTGCCTCCTGGGTTCAAGCGATTCTCTTGCCTCAGCCTCCTGAGTAGCTGGGATTACAGGTGTGCACCGCCATGCCTGGCCTACATCTTTTATTTATATCATTTATATTTATATCAGATGTTAGGGTTGGTAGGAGGGTTCTGCTCCACACAGCTCTTCAAATATAGCCCCCTGCCCTCCTGCAGCTGCATTCTACAGGTCCTAGAGAATTCTCTTTAGCCAGCCCACAGATGAACAAAGAGAGGAAGGATGGTTTTGATGGGCTGGTTCTGGAAGGAATATGTCTACTTCTCCCACATCCCATTGGCTGGAATGTGGTGGCAGGAACACACCTAACTGCCAGGGAGACTGGGAAAATGTAGTATAGCTATGTGTCCAGGAGTAGTGGGAAACGGGTTCAGTGAGCACAGTCACCAAATACCATTAAGTCTCCGTCGCAAATACCAAAAGAAATTGCTAAGCTAAAAATACGTAGGCTGGGCACAATTACAAATACCAAAAGAAATTGCTAAGCTAAAAAATACTTAGGTGGGGATTACGCCTGTAATCCCAGCACTTTTGGAGGCCAAGGTGGGTGGATCACTTGAGGTCAGGAGTTCAAGACCGGCAAGGCCAACATGGTGAAACCCTGTCTCTACTAAAAATACAAAAATTAGCTGGGCGTGGTGGCACGTGCCTGTAATCCCAGCTATACAGGAGGCTGAGGCAGGAGAATTGCTTGAACCTGGGAGGCAGAGGTTGCATGAGCTGAGATTGAGCCTTGTACTTCAGCCTGAGTGACAGAGTGAGTCTCTGTCTATATATATATAATATGTATATTATATATATATAAAATACATATGTCTATATATAATATATAAAATATGTATATGTCTATATATATCTATATTATATATAGATATATATCAACAAAGTGATTTGATTAACAAGTTTTTTTAAGTAATGGTGATATAATTTAAAATTTTGACCTTTCTTTAACACTAGCAAATATTAGTGAGAGTAATAGGTGTTCTAATTCGAGTTATTGCTGGTTATCTACACAGCCATCTAAAGTCAAATATTTTTTATTGTGGCAAACTATACACAACATAAAATTTACTATTTTAACCTTTTATTATTTTTGTTTTTAACCATTTTGAAGTATGGTTCAATATGGGTACATTCACATTGTTGTACAAGTACCCACACTGCTGCTCTTCCGAAATTTTTTATCATTCCAAACAGATAACAGCTCTTCATTTTCTTCTTCCCTCAGCCCCTGGTAACCACTTTTCTCCCTTCTGTCTCTGTAAGTGTACTACTCAAGGTATCTCATAGAAGTGAAATAATACAATGTCTGCTCTGTGTCTGGCTTATATCACATAGCAAAATGTCTTCCAGGTTCATCTAAGCTCCAGTACTATCAGAATTTTATTCTTTCTTTCTTTCTTTTTTTTTTTAAAGACGAATTTTCTCTCTTGTTGCCCAGGCTGGAGTGCAATGGTGTGATTTCGGCTCATTGCAATCTCTGCCTCCTGGGTTCCAGTGATTCTCCTGCCTCAGCCTCCCAGGTAGCTGGGATTACAGGGGCCCGCCATCACACCTGGCTAATTTTTTGTATTTTCGGTAGAGATGGGATTTCACCACGTTGGCCAGACTGGTCTTGAACTCCTGACCTCAGGTGATCCACCCACCTCAGCCTCCCAAAGTGCTAGGATTACACGCATGAGCCACTGCGCCTGGCCCAGAATTTTATTCTTTTTTAAGGTTAAATAATATTCTATTGTGCCTATATGCCCCCTTTTTTTAATAATCTGCTCATCTGTTGGACATTTGGGTTGCTTCCACCTTTTGGTTATTGTGAATAATGCTATAAAAGACTGTTGGAGCTCCTGCGTTTACTTCTTTGGTAGAATTCCACTAAGAAGTGGAATTGCTGGATCACATGGCAATTATGATGGATTTTTTTTGAGGAATTGCCTGCCCATTATCCACAGCAGCTATAAAGTCAAAATATTTTTTAAGACAAACTTGTAGTTGGCTTCTACAAAAGGTTGTAAAAACGTACTGATGAAGACATTGTCCTGGATGAAAGGCTCACTCAGTATCGGGGTTGTGTGTTCTCAATCTGGCTCTTTAAGACCTAGAATGAGGTTAGGCGCCGTGGCTCACGCCTATAATCACAGCACTTTGGGAGGCTGAGGCAGGCGGATCATGAGGTCAAGAGATCGAGACCATCCTGGCCCACATGGTGAAACCCCCGTCTCTACTAAAAATACAAAAATTAGCTGGGCATGGTGGTGCATGCCTGTAGTCCCAGCTACTCAGGAGGCTGAGCAGGAAAATCACTTGAACCCGGGAGGCGGAGGTTGCAGTGAGCCGATACTGCCCTCCAGCCTGGCGACAGAGAGAGACTCCATCTCAAAAAAAAAAAAAAAAAAATCTAGAATGATTTAAATTTCACTTTTCCTTTGCTTCTAAGTGAAGTAATAATATACATTGAATACTTAGTTGTATTTTCTGGGGGGTACAAAGAATAGGAATTTGATAGAAAACAATCTGTGTGTTCAAAGTTCTGTTCTAGTTCTCTTGTGACATTAGTATCTAATAGGTGTCCTATAAATGATAGGAATGGCTTGTCACACCATGACTCAAAATTAAACCAAGAAAATCTCTGCAGCACTGTAAATTTCAGCTTCCAATTAACAATTAAAACCTAACAGCAACATCATTGATAGAATTGACATCATAGGTCCTGCTTTTTTTTCCTGCTGCTTATCTGATAATTATCTGGATTATTTTCTATTTTGCCCTCCCCAGATTGTTTCTGTAGACTACTTTTGTGTAAATATTTAAAACAACTAACTAGGGTGATGAAAACCTGGGTGTTTTCTAGAAGTTTAACCCAAATAGCAGGGGCTTTGGATGTTTGCTTTTGATTTCATTCTTTTGGCAATTTAGTGTTCCCGGGTACAGGTACTGTCAAAATTCAAAGATACTATGAAAATGAAAAGCAAGTACTGTAGAAATGAGAGTGCATTTGAACTAAACCTTTAACTGAGAGATCGATTTGGAAACTCGGTTCCTTAATAATGTGATTTTCAACTTTGCTACTTCATCACAGACATACGACAGTACATTGATATTCTCGGTTTCAAAAATTATTTCCAAGTTAAGCTTCTCTAGGAAGAAAGACTGAAAAATAAAGTTGGGCACAAGCTTGATGCCAGATTATCACGTTAAAAGCAGAACATCCTCAAGAACCCTTTTCACCCATTCTTGTCTGCCTATCCCAGGGCTAGTAGATATTGAGTCCAGTAGTGAAGAATGTTTATTTTACTTTCTAAAAGATTCAATAGCATTTAGTGTTTAACTAACAACAGTGCTTAGTGAAATAGGATTACAGTATGTACACAGGTGCTATATGCTAAAAAGTTTTCCATTCTTGTGCGTTGGATTTACATGATTTTCTCTACTGTTCTTTGTTTGTTTGTTTGTGTTTGTTTTTGTTTTTGCTTTCTGAGATGGAGTCTCGCTGTACCTCCCAGGCTGGAGTGCAGTGGCACGATCTCGGCTCACTGCAATCTCCATCTCCCAGGTTTAATCTATTTTCCTGCCTCAGCCTCCTGAGTAGCTGAGACTACAGGTGCACGGCATGACCCTTGGCTAATTTTTGTTTTGTTTTGTTTTGTTTTTTGAGATGGAGTTTCGCTCTGCTGCCCAGCCTGGAGTGCAGTGGCATGATCTTGGTGCAATACATCCTCTGCCTCCCGGGTTTAAGCAATTCTCTGCCTTAGCCTCCCGAGTAGCTGGGATTACAGGCACCCACCACCACACCTAGCTAGTTTTGTGTGTGTGGGTGTGTGTGTGTGTGTGTTTTAATAGAGACAGGGTTTCACCATCTTGGCCAGGCTGATCTTGAACTCCTGACCTTGTGATCACCCGCCTCGGCCTCCCAAAATGCTGGGATTACAGGCATGAGCCACTGCACCTGGCCTGTTTTTTTTTTGTTTGTTTGTTTGTTTTTTAGGGAAGATAGGTTTTCACCATGTTGGCCAGGCTGGTCTCAAACTCCTGGCCTCAAGGGATCTGCTACCCTGGCCTCCCAAATTGTTGGGATTACAGACGTGAGCCACAACACCTGGCCTCTGCCTTTCTTTGAACACACCTGTAGGCAATAGTTTGAGAAAGTTCCTGAAATAAATCTCCTGCATATTAATTTGAAGTTTCTTTGTAGCTGCTTCTTTCAAAAAAGAAATAAAATCTCTTTACTAGTATCTTTTTAAGGAGTAAAGCCACAGAAATAAGAGCCTGCATTTGAAATCCATCACAAATCTTGCTCAGTGGATTTACTGTGGGCAGTGGAGAATTTAGTAACTTCCATAAAGAAAAACTAAAGTTTACTTTTCAATTTTTTTTTTTTTTTTTTTTTTTGAGACAGGGTCTCTCTCTGTCACTAGGTTGAAGTGCAGTGGCATGATCTCAGCTCACTGCAATCTCCACCTCCCAGGTTCAAGCAATTCTCATGCCTCAGCCTCCTGAGTGGCTGGGACTACGGGCATGCACCACCACACCCGGCTAATTTTTGTATTTTTAGTAGAGATGGGGTTTTACCATGTTGGCCAGGCTGGTCTCCAATTCCTGGCCTCAAGTGATCTGCCCACCTTGGCCTCCCAAAGTGGTGGGACTACAGGCGTGAGCCACTGCGCCTGGCCTGAAGTCATTTTTTAACAAGGACCTCATGTATCATTTAACATCTAACAGCATAGACTACTAAAATACGTAACATTATAAATAATGGACTTTCGAGCCTCTCCTTACCACCCACTGTCGGGTACACATTTATATGACTCCATGCTTGTAGCACACACAAAGTGGGAGCCAGCACTGAAATCACTCCAGAAGCCTCCCTGGATCCATCTCCTCATTACAGAATCTCAGTGTGAGCCCGTCATTGCTACTAATATCCAACTGTCCCAGCACTCATGCCTCTGCAGTTCTTAACCCCTACAGTTATTCTTGTCTTTCCTACTCTTGGGCCCTATTTTTATCCCTTTTCTGTTTCTAGGATTTACCCAGCCACCCTCCTTAAGAACCAATTTTTTCCTCAGTATCTTCTCCCTGACTGTCCCTTACCAACCAACCCCTTTTCTAAATGACTTCTTGTACTTTTACCCTTAAAAAACAAAAAACAGAGAACGAGACCTGTATATCCTTTTCTCCTCCTTTTTTTCTGATTTAAATGAATTAATTTATTTCTATTAATCTCCTATCAAAGCACCCCATTCTCTCCTGGTGCGGTGGCTCACGCCTGTAATCCCAGCACTTTGGGAGGTCAAGGCAGGTGGATCACTTGAGGTCAGGAGTTCGAGACCAACCTGGCCAACATGGCAAAACCTCATCTCTACTAAAATTACACAAAATTAGCTGAGCATGGTGGGGCGTGCCTGTAATCCCAGCTACTCAGGAGGCTGAGGCAGGAGAATCCCTTGAAACCAGGAGGTGGAGGCTGCAGTGAGGTGAGATTGCACCACTGCACTCCAGCCTGGGCAACAGAGCAAGACTCTGTCTCAAAAACAAACAAACAAACAAACCAAAAAAATTCCCCATTCTTTACTAAGAAGGCAAGTGTAGTGACTGATATCAACTAATCTGGGTCCCTAGTCCTATCCTTGAACAAGGTGCTTGTCTAAGTTTGTTTTCTTGTCTGTAATTGGAGGGAAATAGCTCCTGCCACATGCAGGTTGCTCAAAATCTTAAACAAAATAACATACACCCATTACAAAACCTGGTAGAGTTGGCCCCGATAAACATCATCTATTAATATTATTATTAAAACTCTACTTTCCTTTGAAATGACATCTGTAGCTTCTGCCCATCTGCATACCTATTCTCTTTTTTCTCAGAATTCAGGATAAAATTAATTGACTAGGCCTTGTGCTGTGGCTTATGCATGTAGTCCTAACACTTTGGGAGGCTGAGGTGGGAGGATCCTTTGAGCTTAGGAGTTTGAGACCAGGCTGGGCATCATAGCGAGACCTCCATCTCTACAAAAATTACAAATATTAGCTGAGTGTGGTGGTGCACACCTGTAGTCCCAGCTGCTCAGGAGGCTGAGGCAGGAGGATCCCTCGAGCCCAGGAGTTCAAGGCTGCAGTGAGCTATGACTGCACCACTGTAATCCATCCTGGGCAACAGAGCCATTTCAAAATAATAACAATAATAATTGATGACAGTGTAATATGGTTGGGGTTCAGAAAATGATACCCCAAAATGAAGGCCTTAGAAGCAGCTCTCTCTAACCTCATGTCCTCCTGCCTCTGGCCCCTCATTCTAGAAACTGGAATCCCTCTTCCCCAAGGTGATTCACAGAAGCCAGAATCCCCCATCCCCAAAGCCAAGCATAAAACCTAAAAGTTTGACTCTGCGTGTCCCCTGCCTTTCTGTGTCAAAACTGGCCGTAAAGAAATTCTCTGCCCTGCTTTGTTTGACTGTAGGTCATAAGACCCCCATTCCAGAAAGGATCCTGCTCTATACCCAGAAGGAAGGAACACTGCACAGAAAAGCCAAAAAGAATCTAAACAGACAGGGCTTGCTCACTTAGTCTATTGGCATTAGATCAGACCCTTTTTATGCCATCGTAGTAGCTATCAGGTTGGTGCAGAAGTAATTGCGGTTTTTGCAATTAAAAACCGCAATTACTTTTGCACCAGCTGAATACATGGCGGTCCATACTTTATTGAACCTAAGCGAAAAAATGGACCGTTTCCCCTGCATCTTTGGGTTTTCATTCTGAAGGCTCCCGGATCACATAAAGTTAAGATCTAGTATATTTGTATGCCTTTTCTACTGTGAAACTGCCTTTTGTCAGTTGATTTTCAGCAAACCTTCAGAGGACGAAGGAGAGGTTTGCCCTTGGCCCCCTACAATACCTAAAGGTATGACTCTTTACTGTGGCAGCTGCTCCAAGCATCATGTTTTGCCAACAGACTCACACATACTAAGTTTATTTCAGTCACAGCAAGTACCAGGGCCAGTTCAAGTGCTCTAGCACGGCACTCTAATTCTAAAGAGAAGGAAACGCGGCACCGGGGCAGGAAACAGTGACAAGTGGGAGCACAAAAACCAAAGTTCTCCGTATGCAGCATGAGGATCCAGAACCCACTGTGACATCAAATTGCCAGAGCACCACCTCCGATTTATTCTTGGGGAAAACTAAAAGAGCTACGGAATGCTCCCTTGTTCCAGACTGTTCTATGGAGAACTGGGATCTGGGGAAAATGCAACAGTTTCTTTCCGTTTGGGGATCTAGCCCCGAATTTTTCTCATTCAGCCAAACTACCGACAGTCAGACAGCGCCTGCAGGAGGGTGTGGCCAGGCAAAAACGCGGGGAACGGCCCCGGACCAGGGTGGGGCGTGGCAAGGGTTTGAAGGGCGTGTCCTACGAAGAGGTAGGGCTTGGCAAGGACCCACGGGGCGTGTCCTAGGACTCGGTGAGGGCGTGACCTCGGGCCAGGGGCGGGGAGAGAACCAGAGGGCGAAGTGGGAGGGCACAGGGGAGACTAAAAAGGCCAGGGAAGTTGGCCTGGCGGAAGTTCCCAGGGAGAAGGCAGCGCGTTGTACCCGAGGTAAGGCTTCTTGGAGTCAGAGCAGGAGCCGGAACTGTGGGCTCAGTAGGAAGAGTGGGGCCCGACGGCGGAGGCCGCGCGGCCAGGGTTCGCTGCAGAGCTCCACGCGAGGGTCCTGCCGGAAGGAAGGATTTTCTAGCCGCTGCGCTTGGGCCCTGCCGCCTCTCCTTAAGTGCTTGAGGGACGTTGCAAAGAGCGCCAGTCGCGTGCGGCGCCAGCTCCCTGTGGCTCGACAGCAATGCCCGGGGGCGTCATCGGGTAGCTGTGCTAAGCCTCCTTTAACAAGCTTTTTTTTTTTTTTTTTTTTTTTTTTTTTTTTTTTTTTTTTTTTAGATTCAGGGTCTGGCTCTGCTTCCCAGGCTAGAGTGCATTTGGCGCGATCACAGCTCACTGCAGCCTCGACCTCCTGAGCTCAAGCGAACTTCCTGCCTCAGCCTCCTGAGCTTCCTGAGTAGCTGCGACTACAGGCACGTGCCACCATGCCCGGTTATTTTTGTATTTTTTGTAGAGAGTGTCTCGCCGTGTTGCCCAGGCTGGTTTCGAACTCCTGGGCTCAATCAGTCTGCCTGCCTCGGCCTCCCAAAGTGCTGCCATTACAGGTCTATATTTTTTGACAGTTTGTAAAAGCTAATTACCAGCGGTCATATGTCTGAGTCCTGTGCACTCTTGCTTAATCCACTCTGCAGCCCTGTGAAGGATTCTAGTGATAACGACAAAGCTAAGGTACAGAAAAATTAGGCCACACTGCTGGAAAGTTTAGAGATGGAAACAAAGTTTAGAGGTGGAGTCTTTCTGACTCCACAGCCAGTGTGCTGTTACTCTCTTAGACTACCTCATTCTTTGTACATCACAAGTCAACAGGATACCCTTACATAGGCAGTAAGAGGGGTTGCTGATTTAAAGAACTTTGGACCCAGAAAGAGTAGAGCCCTATTCTAGTTCTGGTTCCAGCTCAGTGACTTTCTACAAGTTGGTTTTCTTTTGCTTTTTTTAAAGCAGAGTCTCGCCCTTGCCCAGGCTGGAGTGCAGTGGTGCGATCTTGGCTCACTGCAACCTCCCCCTCCCGGGATCAAGCGATTCTCTTGCCTCAGCCTTCTGAGTGGCTGGGACTACAGGCGCGCTCCACCACACACAGCTAATTTTTGTATTTTTAGTAGAGACGGGGTTTCACCATACTGGCCAGGCTGATCTCGAACTCCTGACCTTGTGATTCACCCACCTCGGCCTCCCAAAGTGCTGGGATTACAGGCGTAAGCCACCGCGCCCGGCCTCTTGCTTTTTAAGACTAGGTCTCATTCTTTCACCAAAGCTGGAGTGCAGTGGTGCTATCACAGCTCACTGCAACCTTCACTTCCCCGGTTCAAGTGATCCTCCCAGCTCAGTCTCCCACAGGTGCACACCACCACGCCCGGCTAGTTTTTATTTTCTGTTTTTTTTTTTTTTTTTTTTGTATTTTTGGTAGAGACGGGGTTTTGCCATTTTGTCCAGGTTGGTGTCAAACTCCTGGGCTCAAGTGATCTGGCTGCCTCGGCCTCCCAAAGTGCTAGGATTACAGGCGTGAGCCACTGCGCCTGGCCTGCCTGTTTTCTAGACACATTAAGGTGAGTGGTCTCAGGCCAGGCGCGGTGGCTCACACCTGTAATCCCGGCACTTTGGGAGGCTGAGGCAGGTGGATCACTTGAGGCCAGGAGTTCGAGACCAGCCTGGCCAACATGTGAAACCTCTTTTCTTCAAAAAATTAGCTGGGCATGGTGGTGGGCATGCCTGTAATCCCAGCTACTGGAGAGGCTGAGGCACGAGAATTGCTTGAACCTGGGAGGCAGAGGCGGCTGTGAGCTGAGATCACACCACCGCACTCCAGCCTGGGTGTCAGAGCAAGACTCTGTCTCAAAAAAAAAAAAAAAAAAAAAGGTAAGTGGTCTCTAGGTCGCTAGTGGATGTAATAATCTATGGATTTATGAGGATAAGATCCTGATTTTACCATTTAATGATATTTTGGGCCAGTTTTTTCCTTTTTAATTGGGCAGCCCTCAAACCAGAATAGATTGAGAGGGTCTTCCAGTTTTGGGTCATATTTGCTGCTGAAATTACAAGGTAGTCAGGAAGGGTCTGTTTATTCAATCAAAGATCAATAAATGTGTATTTTGGAGGTCAGTAGCGGAGTATCCAGCCAGAAGGTGGCTAGTGAGACAGGAGGAAAATCAGGACAGTGGCTTTTCTGGAGGGACTTAGGGAAAGATCAGTTTCACCGGGCAAATTTCCCCTTCCCTGTGAAGGACAGAAAATACCTTGAATATGGCTAAAGTGAGAAGCATTTCTGAAAAAAAAATGCAATTTAATATCCTTTGAAGTGTCAGTAAATTTTGAGCCAAATAGAAGCAGAGAGTAAGAGAACACAAAAATAGATCATTTAGAATCTGGAGAAGTACATGACCGTGTACTCAGTGCCAGGACTTGGCCATAGGATCCCTGTGACTATTTTAAGTTGAGTAAGCAGCCCTGATGCAAGGATTTTAGAGATTGTCTCAGTTTTAAGCTTAAAGACAAAATGATGAACTGTATAGCATGAGAGGAGCTTGGTAAATGTCCACCTTTGCTTCCATGTGCTTTAAAGTGTTCATACAGGAGGAATGTTTATCCTTAAATATCTTCTTTTTAAAATATTTATTTGTTTATTTATTTTTGTAGAGATGGGGGGTCTTGTTTTGTTGCCCAGGCTGGTCTTAAACTCCTGGGCTCAAGTGATCTTCCCACCTCGGCCTCCCAAACTGTTGAGATTACAGGCGTGAGCCACAGCACCCAGCCAACTTCAAATCTATTAAATGCCCTAGTAAGCCATATAGTAATAATATTGAGAATTTCTGATCAAGCTCGAGTCTGCTCAGTATCCCTATGAACTTGACTGAGGTAGTTGTTGAATATATTTTCATACATCAAATGTGGCTTTGTTCTGTTTTCTTTAGCTGTTCTTTCTAGTGTATTTTCAGTGGTCCAGGTTTTCCTAACAAGATTTTTTTTTTTTTTTTTTTTTTTTTGTGGCAGGGTCTCACTCTATTGCCCAGACTGGAGTGCAGTGGCCCTATCTTGACTCACTGCAACCTCTGCCTCCCGGGTTTAAGTGATTCTCCTGCATCAGCCTCCCAACTAGCTGGAAATATAGGCATGCACCACCACGCCCAGCTAATTGTTTTGTATTTTTGGTAGAGATGGGGTTTCATCATGTTGATCAGGCTGCTCTTGAACTCCTGACCTCAGGTGATCCACCTGCCTCAGCCTCCCGGCATGAGCCACCACGCCCGGCCCTTAATAATGCTTTTATAACAAAAGGCTTCTCATTCATAGACATCATCTCTTAAAAAAAAAAAAAAAGAAAAAAGAATAAGAAAAATAAAATATCTGGTTCCATTTGGCATAAACTGGCTCTGTGGTTGTACCTAATTTGTCAAAACAATAACCACCTGAGTACAAATACCTCTGTGCCTGCTCAGCGTGAGAGCTGTGAATGTTAGCCATTTCCCTGTCTCCTTCCAGGCAGGTATGTCCATGTGACTTGTTTGGCTAATGAAACTCAAGTGGAGTGACCTGTGTCACTTCCAGGTAAAACTGTGTTAAAAGCCAGTGAAAGATTTGTCACAATCACTTTCCCTCTGCCACAGTGACCATCCAGATAGAGGCAGCAGTCTCAGCCTGGGTCATAGAGGACAGTGAGCGGAGCCCCCTGCCTTCCTGTGTTAGACATATTCGATGAGCTAGGAATAAACTTTTGTTGTGGTCAGACCCTGAGATTAGGGGATTTGAGTGTTACTGTGGCCTAGCCTGGTCAAGCCTGCGTAATGAATATTATCAGATAAGCTGCATGTATGCGGGGATTTCTGGCTCTGGTTTACCAGATACCTTGGGAGCTGTGGGGAGGGCCCTGAAAGAGGCTTGTCCTGTGAATCATGCTCCTTTTACTGTGTGGGAGATGGCAGGTGTGCTGTTCCCATCATGCTCCAGTCTGCTTTGTGATTTTAATCAAAAGTGGCAAAAATGGCATTTAGATGTTTAATTGCATTCTGTAAGGGCAGACCATGTTAAAGTGTAAAATAGGTAAAGCCTGTATGCCTGGAAGGGATAAGAATCAAGGCTTTCATTTTTACTTTGAAAAACACAATTTATATATTTTTAACAATTTTCAGTGCACTTCCAAGTTTTCCAATACAGAGGAATGTTCGTGGGTGAGTTGTGAAAAGATGATTCTTCCCAAATGCAGTTATCAGTGGATACATTTCAGAAATTATTTTGTCACTGAAGGACATTTGAAATGAATCATCCGTACTTACCCTTGACTAATACGTTTTTTTTCAGGCAGCTTCAAAGAGTATTTTAAATATGATTTCCTGGCTATCTGATTTCGGATCTAAGAGTATCAGACTTAGGTTTTGCTGTTAATGTCCTGGGGGCAGTGTGTTCACTCTTTTATTCTGAGTTAAACAGAAGGCAAGCCGGGAGCATTGTGCTTTGGACAGAGCTGTGCTGCATTCTTAGGGGACACTGGCTATAAATCCAGTCTCCCTAGAGGTTAACAATCAAAGTTCTCCCCTTATTATAGTCAGGCGAGTGATATGATGATGATAAATTGCTTGGACATGACTGGCCCAAGCACTAGTGTGATGAATTATGTTGTTCGAGGCATGACCGAAGATCTTCTATTGTCAGCTGGCAATGCTAAGTATTGGCAGTATTCATAAATAGCCTTTTGCCAATGGTGGTCTCTGCTTTACATATTAAATTCTCTGTTTTCACAGGTGGTGGTTCTTAGTCATCTGTGTCCTCCACTGAATTCACTTACATAATCAGCCTTTTTTTTTTTTCCTGTTCCCTACTTATTAAACGGGTGGGATGTGCTCACTTGTGTATGGTAAACACTGAGTTCTTTCTTCACAGAAACTGTTAAAAGAGTAATTATTAGTTCTTTTTACTAAATCCAGAGTAATAGCAACTTATCTTGCAGTGGCTTAATTGGGTAATTATTTGGTGTGTGAAGAGCACTTTGAAGAGAATATTGGTAAATATTGTTAATTTCGTGCTCTTTTATGTAACTGAAAGCCCATTGCGACCACAAAATCCTTGGTGTTACTGTGTACCCACAAAATTTCTTTCCTGATGTGGCTTACTATTTTCAAAATTATTTGTTTGTTGATTTTTAAAAACATTTTTTAAATTTTCATAAATTCTCAAAGTTATCTCATGTTTATGCCTTGACAATTCGACATGTCTCATCTCCTACATTCTTGCATATCTGAAAGGTTAGATGTTATCAGTCTTGCTCTCTAACAGTTTGGAGGACAGATAAAGCCCGACCATGTAATTGAGAAATTGAAATAAAGATTTATTTGGTCAGAGCCCATGCCCTGAGCTGTCATCTGATTGCCATCAGAATGTGTTTAAAAGTGTTAGGTTGTCCATGCACGGTGGCTCATGCTGTAATCCCGGCACTTTGGGAGGCCAAGGCGGGAGGATTGCTTGAGCTCAGGAGTTCAAGACCAGCCTGGGCAACAGTGAGACTCCCATCTCTATTAAATAAGTAAATAAGAATTAGGTTGACTTGCATGTGCCTGGCCAGCTCTTTTGACAGATTTTCTTCTCACTTTATAAATTCATAGCCTGCAGGCCAGGTGTGGTGTCTCATGCCTGTAATCCTAGCACTTTGGGAGACCAAGGCAGGCGGATCACTTGAGGTCAAGAGTTCGATACCAGCCTGGCCAACATGGTGAAACCCCATCTCTACTAAAAATACAAAAATTAGCCAGGCATACGTCTGTAAGTCCAGCTACTCAGAAGGTTGAGGCAGGAGAATTGCTTGAACCCAGGAGGCGAAGGTTGCAGTGAGCCAAGATTGTGCCACTCACTGCACACCAGCCTGGGTGACAGAGTGAGACTCTGTCTCAAAAAAAATAAAAATAAGATGAAATAAAATTTAGAGCCCCCAGGTGTAATTAAGGGCCATTTCTGTAGCTTAGATTAGATGACCTTGATTACTCACTATATTTGTTTTCCTAGGGCTGCCATCACAAAATACCACAAACTGGGTGGCTTAAACAACAGACATTTATTTTCTCACAGCTCTGGCAGCTGGAAGTCCCAGATCAAGGTGTCAGCAGTGTTGGCCTCTTCTGAGGTCTCTCTCTTTGGCTTGTAGATGGCTGTCTTCCCTTTTATGCATGTCTGTGTATTGATCTTTTATAGGGACACCAGTCCTATTGGATTGAGACCTACCCTAACAACCCCATTTTAACTTAATTACTTCTGTAAAGACTATCTGCAAATACAACCACATCCTAAGGTGCTGAGGGTTCGGGCTGCAACAGACAAATTTTGCAGGGAGATACAACTGAGCCCAAAATGCTACCCTGCAATAGTAATGGTCTGTTTGGAAGCTACTGTTTTTGGAGTTATTTTCTTTGATTGTTAAATTTGACCTTCCAAGTGATGACTACACATCTTTGGAGAATCTCCTCAGTTCAGGAACTTCTTTTTAACTAACATTACTTGGAGGAGAGCTTAATGCTTGTGACTTTAAACATTTATGTAATTAGGTAAAAAGGGAAGCAACATTATTAAATGAATTGGATAGAGTTCATCAAGCAGTTAAGAAAAAAATGTACATAATCAAGCGTACCTTGCAGTCTGAATGACAAACATCCAAATATTTGCTGTAACAACTCGCACATATTTTTACCAAAAATTTCCTCTCCGAATCAGAAACTTACTATGATGAGTCCATGTACTTACATGTACCATCAAAAAGGGCAAGAGGATCGCTAGAGTATGCTGTGGTCCTATCTGCTCTTTCTATAAAGTGGTATCTTGTGCTTATCTTGCTTAAATATGTTGTGTCTTACAATTATCACGATACTATCAACTGAAAACAGAAAGATCTCTGAGAAAAGATGTGAGCCTAGGAAGCTAAAAACTTTTTCTTTTTTCTTTTTTTTTTTTTTTGAGATGGCGTCTCGCTCTGTTGCCATGCTGGAGTGCCTTGGCGCTATCTCGGCTCACTGCAACCTCTGCCTCCCAAATTCAAGCGATTCTCCTGCCTCAGCCTCCCGAGTAGCTGGAACTATAGGCACGTGCCACCACGCCCAGCTAACTTTTATATTTTTAGTATATTTTCAGCATGTTGGCCAGGATGGTCTCAATCTCTTGACTCGTGATCTACCCGCCTCGGCCTCCCAAAGTGCTGGGATTACAGGCATGAACCACCGCACCCGGCCTCTTTTCTTTTTTTTGAGATGGTGTCTTGCTCTGTCACCCAGGCCGGAGTGTGGTGGTGATCATAGCTCACTTGAGCTTCTGGGCTAAAGCGATCCTCCTAAGTAGCTGGATTATAGGTGCTCAATACCTCAATACCACGCCTGGTTGATTTTTTTTTTTTTTTTGGACAGAGGACCTACAGGGAACTTTATTCTCGTGCTGTTGTCTTCACTGGGGCACTACCCCTCGGGAAGACCAGGTTGGCTCCTGGCACAGGGATGCACCTGGTTAATTTAAAAACATTTTTTTTTAGAGATGGGGTCTCACTCTGTTGCCCGCCCAGGTTCGTCTCCAACTCCAAGGCTCAAGTGATCCTCCCACCTCGGCCTCCCAAAATGCTAGGATCACAGGCATGAGCCACCACACCCAGCTAGCAAAGCTCTTATATTCAAAGAAATATTGGGGAATGTGAAGGCACAGAAGGCCTCAGTTTGACATTATCTGTCCATATCTATAATGCATACTATCTTTGCTTCTGACGAGCTTTTACAATGTTCCCTCAGAATAGAATAATAGGGTTTTTTTTAATCCTTAAAAGAATCTTACGTAGTAAACTGGTAGTCAGAAATATTAGAGGGTTGTTACGTGGGTATGTAAGAGTATATAAGTAAAACTTGGGGTTTTGAATGGGCTGTAAAACACTTTTCTCTTTAAAACTGTTTTAAGTGGAAATGTATTATTGAAGCTGTGTGATGGATGAGTAGGGGTTCACTACACTGCACTCTCTACATTAGCGAATTTTTGAGAATGTCCATATTAAAAAGTTTAAATAAAAGTTATTTTTTAAAAAGGAGAATAAATGAGTGAAATATATGGCCTCCTGTGAGGCAAAATTCGATACCTCTATAAGGGACACATTAAATGAGGTATGCATGCCTATGTTAGACAATATTAAGTCGAGTATGGTTTTAACTACCAATCGCTCTGTAGAAAAGTATTGTTGAGGCTGAGCGTGGTGGCTCCTGCCTGTAATCACAGCTACTCAGGAGGCTGAGGCAGGAGAATGGCTTGAACCTGGGAGGCGAAGGTTGCAGTGAGCCGAGATCGCGCCACTGCACTCTAGCCTGGGCGACAGAGTGAGTGAGATTCCATCTCAAAAACAAAAAAGAAAATTATTATTGAAACCCTTATCCAAGAGTAGCTGGAAGAGCATCTTTCCTAGTTTTGGCCTAGATTATTTGAGACATTTTTTATTTATGCTTCTCTGGCATATGACATGTCTATTACTTCCATGAGTCAGTGCCTTTCTCCCAGTTAGCATTTCCCAGGCTCTCAGGCTGCAGTGTCTCCAAGTTCAGTCTTTGATTTCAGAGCCTATTAGCCATGGCACAAATCCAGTGAACACAGAAACTTACAAAGAGGCCACTTGTCTCCGATGCACTGATGCACCATGCGTGGCTAGTGCCTTCTGCCCAATGTCTTCTCTGAAAACATTCCCTGCTGTTGTAGGAAGGATCCTACAGGCTGACACCAAGGAAGCCATGCTCTCTCCTGGGTGTTCTTCAGAGGACACTGCCTCCTGAGGGGCTGACATGGCCAAAGCCCATCCAAGTCCTCTCAGCCTCCATATCTAGGATGAGAAGTTGTCCTGGGCCTGTGAGTCTCGCTCACATTTCTGCATAAGTGTCAGGCCTGGCATAGATGATTCCCTTTTGCTTTGGTGCTGCTTTGAGCTTGCCCCGTTATCATTTAGTAAAGTGCATCTTCAAGAGTGTTTCTCTTTCTCCTGTGTGCCAGATATTTTGGAGCAGCTCAGTGCATAAGTGGTAAAGAATTTGCTATTTCCAATACTGACATTACTGAGACTTTGACTTGCAACCATAGTTGATCTTGAATGTTCGGGGGTGGGGAGAAGGCTCTTACAAATAGAGGTGCAATGCACGCCACCCCACCCCAACATTTTTTTTTTTTTTTTTTTTGAGACAGAGTTGGTCTGTCGCCCAGGCTGGAGTGTAGCAGTGTGATCTCGGCTAACTGCAACCTCCACCACCTCCCGGGTTCAAGTGATTCTTGTGCCTCAGCTTCTTGAGTAGCTGAGATTAAAGGCATGCACCACAATGCCTGGCTAATTTTTTTGTATTTTTACTAGAGACGTGTTTCCACCATGTTGGTCAGGCTGGTGCAGTGCCCCTTGTTGATGTTCATTCCTCTCAAGTGTTATCTTTTCACTCTTTGCCTGTTAGTGTAGTTGGATAGAGAGATCAAACTATTTCAAGCTAGAAGTTCAAGTTTAAAATGTTCTCCATGAAGACTCTACATAGTCCCATTTGTGTATTGAATTTAATTGTTAGATTTGTTATATATATTATAGAACATATGCAGTTTCTTAGCATTAGAAACATTTCATGGACTGTTGCTACTCGTTATTGTTGCCATGGTGAGGTCAAAAGGCTTAATTTTAAAATTCTTTCTTTTTTATTTTGATAGACCACCAAGATTGTAAGACATTTTTGTTTGTTTGTTTGTTTTGTTTTGTTTTGTTTTTTTGAGACAGGGTCTCCCTCTGTTGACTCGGCTGGAGTGCATTGGTGCGATCTCGGCTTGCTGCAACCTCTGCCTCCCGGGTTCAAGCAATTCTCATGCATCAGCCTCCCAAGGAGCTGGGAATACAGGCGTGCGCTACCATGCCCAGCTAATTTTTGTATTTTTAGTAGAGACAGGGTTTTGCCATGTTAGCCAGGTTGTTCTTGAACTCCTGACTTCAGGCGATCTGCCTCCCTTGGCTTCCCAAAGTGCTGGAATTACAGGTATGAGATAGCATACCCGGCCTTTTTTTCTTTTCTTTTTTTTTTTTTTTGAGTCAGAGTCTTGCTCTGTTGCCCAGGCTGGAGTGCAGTGGTGCCATCATAGCTCACTGCAGCCTTGAACTACTGGGCTCAAGCGATCCTCCCACCTCAGCCTCTCAAATAGCTAAGACGACAGGCGCATGCCACACCTGATTTTTTTTTTTTTTTACTTTTGTAGAGATAAGGTGTCACTGTGTTGCTCAGGTCAATGTCTTGAACTCTTGGCCTTAAGTGATCCTCCAGCCACAACCTCCCAAAGTGCTAAGATTACAGGTGTGAACCACTGCACTAAGCCTGTAAAATATTTTTTATGTGGAATTTTCGTAATGCATTATGTAGTGACACCAGTTTTTTTGTTAACCTGTTTTCACTTCTCTGTTTTTATTTTTGTGTTAGTAATACCTTGGTCAAAATAGGTTTACATTCATTATTACTATATAACATAACAATTTCACATTAGCATTAAGGACAATTTTTTATAAGTTGTTTCTATACAAAGAATGATGTATTAAATTTTAGACTTTTTATCTATAAATATGGGAAAGCTTTGTAAGTGGCTATACTATCTCTGACTATAAGGTCTTGGTCCATATTCTTTACACCATACATCGTATTTATATATATGCCTGCATATATTCATGCCTGCATATTGTGCAGAACCACCTGTGAACCAGATCCTAGTCTTCTCTTCCTCTGTCAACTGATCATAGGGAGCTCCCCATGATACCATTGGTGCAGGCTGGGGAGAGAAGGCAGGGTGGCAGGATTGGAGACCATGGGCATTTGAGCCACTTCCTCATATAACTTACTTGTGTCTTCAGGACCCGTTCGAGCCCAATCACTTATATACCACTTCCATTTGATGATGGAATGCTGCTGTGCACACCCTACTTTCTGGCTAGGTGGGTCAGAAAGCACTGAGTTCATGATAAGCAGTTCAGGTCACATGGTGACTTGATGACCCATAGTTAAACATTCAGTTTCTACCAAAGCCCAGTAACTGGCCAAGAGCTGTCTCTCAAAAGGACACTAGTTATCTGCAGAAGATGGCAGGGCCTTGCTCCAAAATCCCAGAAGCCTCTGCTGTGATTCCCCTATGGGAGCCTGCCAAGGGCTCCAAACAGCATCCCTATCTGCCACTGACAGCTCGGGCACCATTGGATCTGCTGGGTCATGTGGTCCAAGTGGCAGAGGAGCTTGCATAGTAGCCTGGACCTGTTGCAGAGACTTCTCCTGTTCTGGACCCCACTCAAAACTGGCAGCCTTTCAGGTCACTTGATAAATGGGTGGGAGTAACACAACCCAGTGAGGAACGTGTTGCCTCCAATAGTCTAAATAGGCCCACTAAGCATTGTGCCTCTTTCTTGGTTGTAGGAGGGGCCAAATGCAGCGACTTATCCTTCATCTTAAAAGGAATATCTCGACAGGCCCCACACCACTGGACCCCTAGACATTTTACTGAGGTGGAAGGCCCCTGAATTTTAGTCGGATTTATTTCCCATCCCCTGGCATGCAAATATCTCACCAATAAGTCCGGTGTGTTTGTTACTTCTTATTCACTGGGTACAATCAGCATAATGTCATCAATGTAATGGACCAGTGTGATACGTCATGGAAGGAAAAAGCGATCAGGGTCCCTCTGAACAGCATTATGACACAAAGCCAGAGAGTTGATACACCCTTAAGGTAGGACAGTAAAGGTATATTGCTGGCCTTGCCATCTGAAGGCAAATTGCTTCCGGTGTGCCTTATGGATAGGAATGGAGAAAAAGGCATTTGCCAAGTCAATGGCTGCATTCTAGGTACCAGGAGATTTATTAATTTTTACAAGCAATGAAACCACAACTGGTACAGCAGCTGCAATTGGAGTCACCACTTGGTTAAGCTTACAATAATCCACTGTCATTCTCTAAGATCCGTCTGTCTTCTGCACAGGCCAAATAGGAGAGTTGAACAGGGATGTGGTGGGAATCACCACCCCTGTGTCTTTCACGTCCTTGATGGTGGCACTAATCTCTGCAGTCCCTCCAGGGATGCAGTATTGTTTTTGATTTACCATTTTTCTAGGTAGAGGCAGCTCTAATGGCTTCTATTTGGCCTTTCCCAGCATAGTAGCCCTCACTCTACCATTCAGGGAGCCACTGTGGGGATTCTGCCAGGTGCTAAGTATGTCTAAGCCAATTCTGCATTCTGGTACTAGGGAAATTACCTCTTGATGAGTCCGGGGATCCACTGGACCCACTGTATTTCAGACCTGAGCTAAAACTCTATTAAAAGATGTTCTTCCAGCTACTCTTGGATAAGGGATTCAACAATAATTTTTTTTTTTTTTTTGAGACGGAGTCTCACTCACTCTGTCGCCCAGGGTACAGTGCAGTGGCGCAATCTCGGCTCACTGCAACCTCCGCCTCTTTGCTTCTGCTGTCCATTACAGTAACAATGCCCACCTTGTCTTTGATGGTTGAGTGTTGCCACTTGCCCTCTGCCACTTTAGGATCCAGTTTTTCCCACTGCATTTAAATTTTGTAGTTGAGTGACTGCTGTTCCTACTGTAAGATCTGGCATACAAAGAAGAGCAATCACAGAGCTCTTCAAGGATGCAGGTGCTCCTCTCACAGATCTATTTCACAAGGTATTGGTGAAGGACATATCTTCTGGGCCCTCCCAGCTGGGATGGGTAGGTCTAAAGTGACTAATCCACTCTAGCATCTTAATCTCCCTAAGCCCTTGGATCCCTTCCTCTACCTTAAACCAAGGGAAATCAGGCATTCCTAGCTCACACACAGTGGGTCATCTTTTGATCCACATTTCAGCTAACCAAACAAATAAACTATTAGAACCTTTTCTAACGCCCTGAGTTGCAACATTAAATGCAGAATCCCTGCTTAGTGGGCCCAAATCAGTAAGTTCAGGCTGATCCAACTTTATGTTCCATCCACCATTATCTCACACCCTTAATATCCATTCCCATGCCTGTTCTCCAGATTTCTGCCTATATAAGTCAGAAAAGTAAAGCAATTCTTCCGGAATGTAGCGCACCCCCTCATGGGTCATACTCTGAACCTCATCTCTAGGGGCCTACTGGGACTTTAGTCTAGTTACATATCTAGAAGCAAACGGGTATTGGGAGTGGGTCCTGAGGAGAATTGACATTGTGTTGCCTGGCAACTGCCTCAGGAGAGGCCATCACTGTTGCCTCAGGTAGTGCATGGTTAATCTCCTCAGACAAAGGTGGAAAGGCTGATGGCAGTATGGGTGGAAGAGGGGATGTTGCCATCACTGGGGATGGGGAAGCTGTTTCCTCTGGTTGAAAAAAAAAAAAAAAAGGCTCATAAGTGTTTATAAGCTCGGTGTCCCCAGTTTCATCTGGGTCATCCCACATGTCCCCATTCCAAGTTGCAGGGTCCCATTCTTTTCCAGTCAATGCCCTCACTTTGACAGGAGACATCTGATGAGACTGAGCATCCACCTTTCATTGCAGATCAGCCACTCACATGATAAAAGCTTGTGTCTGATTTTCCACAATTTCAGCCCTTTGTCTACAGGAGATAAGACTCTCCCTCAGGGCAATCTTAGAAGAGGCTCAGTATGTGCTTCTGGAGCTGGAAGTTAGAATCCCTGAACTCATCCTTTGCTTTCATTACCTTGTCCAGCGAACTAAGTAGCAACCAACCAACTTTATTGTATTCCTTGGTTCTCCACATATGGTCAAAGGTATTATGTACAGAGTCACTAAACCCCTTGCCCCTCATGAGTGGTGAATCAGGAGTATCAAATGCATCTATTTTGCATAACTCTTTAAACAGTTTGCACTAAGGACTATCAGCATTCTCCATACTATTAGAAGTAGAGTACTTAGCATTTTTGGATGTCTTTAGATTAAGCAGTCAACTGCAGAAACCCCAAAACGCACTAAAGAACTCCATGCTTAAAATTCTGTCTGTGACCAAAGGCCCAAGAGCCCCTGGTAAACCACTGGTGTAAGTACAAGGGTCCGAAAGCTGAAGAACTTGGAGTCTAATGTTTGAGGGCAGAAAGCCTCCAGCACGGGAGAAAGATGAAGTCCAGAAGGCTCAGCAAGCTTGCTCTGTCATCTCCTGCCTGCTTTACTCTAGCTGCACTGGCAGCTGATTAGATGGTGCCCACCCAGAATGAAGGTGGGTCTGCCACTCCCCGTCCACTGACTCAAATGTTAATCTTTGCCAACACCCTCACAGACATACTCAGGAACTATACTTTGCATCCTTCAGTCCATCAAGTTGACACTCAATATTAACCATCACAAGGTTTGAGAGTTAAAATTGGATAATAGGCTGGGCGTGGTGGCTCACGCCTGTAGTCCTAGCATTTTGAGAGGCCAAGGTGGGTGGATCACTTGAGATCAGGAGTTTGAGACCAGCCTGGCCAACATTACAAAACCCTGTCTCTACTAAAAATACAAAAGAAAGTAGCTGGGTGTGGTGGTGCACTCCTGTAATCCCAGCTACTCAGGAGGCTGAGGCAGGAGAATCACTTGAACCCGGGAGGCAGAGGTTGCAGTGAGCCAAGATTGTGCCACTGCACTCCAGCCTGCGCAACAGAGTGAGACTCCATCTCAAAAGTAAATAAATAAATAAAATAAAATTGGACAATAGTTTTCTCTGCCTAATTAGAAGTCAGTCTATATATCTGATGTGTTGGGAGGGTTATTACCCCCCCAAGAAAAGGACTTCTTTAATAGATGAAATAAAATGAATTCGTTACAAGACATTGTGGAGATGTTGCTAAGCCCTTTAATTTTTGGAAACTCAGTATAATTTTCATCAGTTCTTGTGAAACTTGATTTATGCTCGTATCATCTTCCAGAGTGTTGGCTATGCCTGTGTACTACCTTTACCACTAATTACTTAATAGTTTTTCTTTAAACCAATCCACTTTTTTTACTTTAGCTCCATCCTAAACAATAATATCTATGAAATCACAGGCTTGCAATGTTGATTACTTTCTTTTTTCTAAAACACATTACAATAAATAACAACTTGTTTAAAAAAGTTTTAAATGCCCATATATCACCTAAAATCAGTTTGAACCACCAGTGGGATACACACACACACACACACACACACACACATATATATACATATACATATATATAATATCACAGTTTTTGAAAGCACTGAAAAAAGCCAAGCAGATTATTGACTTTTTTTGTTTTTTTTTTTTTGAGATTGAGTCTCACTCTGTCACCCAGGCTGGAGTGCAGTGGCATGATCTCGGCTCATTGCAACCTGCGCCTCTCAGGCTCAAGCAGTGCTCTTGCCTCAGCCTCCCAAGTAGCTAGGACTATAGGTGTGCATGACCATGCTCAGCTCAGCTAATTTTTGTATTTTTAGTAGAGATGGGGTTTTACTATGTTGGTCAGGTTGGTCTTGAACTCCTGACCTCAAGTACTCCATCTGTCTAAGCCTCCCAAAGTGCTGAGATTTACAGGCATGAACTACTGCGCCCAGCTGTGACTTTTTGTTTTCTCTCCTCCTCCTTCTTCCTCTTCTTCTTCTCCTGCTGCTGCTGCTGCTGCTGATTCTCCTTCTCCTTCCTTTTCCTCTTCCTTTTCTTCTTCTACTTCTACTTCTTCCTCATTTATTATTATTGTTATTATTTTGAGACAGTGTCTTGCTCTGTCACCCAGGCTGGAGTGCAGTGGCATGATCTTGGCTCACTGCAACCTCCACCACCCAGGTTCAAGTGATTCTCCTGCCTCAGCCTCCCAAGTGGGTGGGATTACAGGCATGCCCTCACACCCGGCTAATTTTTGTACTTTTTTAGAGACGGAGTTTCACCATGTTGCCCAGGCTGGCCTCAAACTCCTGACCTCAAGTGATCTGCCTGCCTCAGCCTCCCAAATTACTGGGATTACAGGCGTGGGCCACTGCGTCCAGCCATTTCTTCTTATTTTTTAATATAATAGAGATGGGGTCTCACTATGTTGTCCAGGTGGGGTCTCACTGTGTTGCCCAGGCAGATCTTGAATTCCTGGGCTCAAGTGATTCTTCTGCCTCAGCCTTCCAAAGTGCTGGGATTATAGGCATGAGCCACTGCACCTGGCCAGGTTATTGATTTTTTTTTTAACACTTATTTCACCATCTACTAAAGAATAAAATTATTCTTGGTTAAGTTGGCACAAAATTTTCAGAGTAGTTTCTGTAGTTGTGTTGTGATTATTGGAAACTAAAAATTGTGCATATATACAGACACACATATATACATATATATAATACATACATGCCTAGATAGTGGATTATATGAAATTTTATTTGGGATATAGCCAGCCGTCTTCAGTTGCTTAGGCAGTCAGCATCACATATTTGAGGGCTACTATAAAGACACCATTATTGTATACTTCTGCCTCTATTCTTACTCACAAGCAGTATGAAGAATGATAATAAATAATTAACAATCTGGAACTTCTGGGTTGTGAAGTATTTTTATTTCATGCATCTGTTAGTAATAATCTGTTGTTTATACTAAGTTTATAGTAAAGTAAATACTGGAATATGGTTCATTTAAGTATGGTTTGCCTAATGGGACATCAGAAAAAATTCATATAAAGAAAGATATCAATACTTTTCACATTCCTTGTAACAAAATGGTCTGTCTGATTTTCTAAGATACATATATCCCCATTCATTTAATATTTAAACAGATGTGAACAAATGGAGAATCTTCTGGAGAGGTCATTTAGAGCCCATGTAACATCTCTCCACATAGACTCATAGAACTTGTATCTGGAAGGAAGCTTAGAAATCACTTTGTTCCACTCCCTTGTTTTATTAATGAGAAAAGTGAGGTCCTCAGACTAAATGATTTGCCCAAATACGTGCCTCTGGCATATCAGCTTTGTCACATTTATGCAGTTGGTAAAGTTTTAGCTTTTCTTCCTCTTGGGGAAATAGTGGTATGTTCAGAAAGCATTATGTCATCCCATCTGTGTCCATTTTTTTGTGAGAGAGACAATTTTTTGGAGTACAATGAAATAGCATCCACTTTTATTTTAAATTACAGAAATTCCATGGTCAACAAACTCCACTTCTAAGCCATTTTTGAAATACAGTAAGTTAACATTAATTTTTGGTGGCACAGAAGATACTTTATAACTACTATTATTCGTATAAATACAAAATTAACCTGCCAGGCACGGTGGCTCATGCCTGTAATCCCAACACTTTGGGAGGCTGAGGTGGGTGGATTGCTTGAGGCTAGGAGTTCAAGACCAGCCTGGGCAACATGGCAAAACTCCATCTCTACTAAAAATACAAAAAATTAGCCAGGCGTGGTGGTGCACAGCTGTAATCCCAGATACTTAGGAGGCTGAGACATGAGAATTGCTTGAACCCGGGAGGCAGAGGTTGCAATGAGCCAAGATCACGCCACTGCACTCCAGCCTGGATAACAGAGTGAGACTCTCAAAAAAAAAAAAATTAACCTATTGAATTAGAGAATTAGCCTATTGAATCAGGAATTATTTGTGTTTCTAATATACGTGAACAAGAGAGAAAAACATATTTTTCTAAGCAATGTCAAGACATACATAATATAATTTCCATTTTTATGGCAAGTAAGTATATGTACATTTAAACATTCCAAGTTCTTGATTTTTAATCTACAATTATGTCTAATAACAATAAATAATAGAACAATAAATACTAATATATAATAATAAACTGATAATAAGTACTATATAGTAATGAAATAATAAAAGCTGATAATCAAATGTAATAAAAGAACATTTTCATATTAATGCATAATGAAAACTGTATGAAATAAGTTACCTAAAGACTAAACTGGCCAGGTGCAGTGGCTCATGCCTGTGATCCCAGCACTTTGAGGAGCTGAGGAAGGTGGATCACTTAAGCCCAGGAGTTGAAGACCAGCCTGGGGGACATGGTGAAACCCTGTCTCTACAAAACATACACAAATTATCTGGGCATGGTGGTATACACCTGTAGTCCCAGCTATTAGGGAGGCTGCAGTGGGAGGATCACTTGAGCCTGGGAGTCAGAGGTTGCAGTGAGCTATAATCATGCCACTTTACTCCAGTCTGGATGACAGAGAGAGACCCTGTCTCAAAACAAAACAAACAAACAAAAATGAATAAGCAGAGCTGTTCTCCTGAAGCATCAGACCAAGGGCCAGAAAAAAGAGAAACTTCTGAGCAGAAAAGTACTGCCCTGGCCCCAATAGTTTCCTTGGTTTGCTTTCCATATTTGCAACCGTGGTATAAAACGATTATCATGTGTCAGTGACAAATTAACAGGTGCAGTGACTCATGCCTATAATCCCAACACTTTGGGAGACCGAGTCAGGAGGATCGTTTGAGCCCAGGAGTTTGAGACCAGCCTGGGCAACATATCAATACCTCGTCTCTATTAAAAATAAAAAAATTAGTGAAGTGAGATGGCATATTTCTGTGGTCCCAGCTACTCAGGAGGCTGAGCGAGGTGGATCACTTGTACCTGGGAGGCTGAAGCTGCAGTGAGCCACGATCATGCCACTGCACTCTAGCCTGGGCAACAGAGCGAGACCCTCTCAAAAAATAAAAAGAGCAAGCCAAGAGGTAAAGGTTTAACTTCATCTGATACCTAAACAAGAACTCAAGAATAAAATAGCAAGTGCCATAGAGACTTTACCTATGAAGTGAAAAATAATTTCAAAGGAAAGACAGCTAATTTTGTGTTTGTAATAGGTTTATACTGGATTGCTCCACAGCTTGTTGGTAAAAGTCACTTTGAGCACTTAGAGAACACATCTTTATACTTAGTGTGTTCCAATTTAAAAAGTGTTATTACTTTTTTTTTGGAAACCGAGCATCCAAGTAATTCTGAATTCTCCCAGGCCAACAGAAACTGAGACAGGGAAAATGAACAACCATCATCCCCGGAATGCTGTGATTTGCCATAACCAAGAAGGCAAGTGAGTTTTCACAGTGCAAAAGACGTTGCCAGTTGTTCATTCTTCTGTTAATGCTACCAGAGAGTACATATTCTAAATCTGTTCACCTGTGTTTTGAGACTCAAAGCAGCTCTAAAATATGTACATTCTTTCCAGTCAAGTTCATTTATCCATCCATCCATAAACATTTACAGAATCCTGCTATGGGCCATCCATTGTACTTAATGCTGTCTGTGATCCTGTTCTCACTTAAACATTGAGCAGAGATGATTCTTTAAGAGTTACGATAATCCTTCTGTAGTTCTCCTGTGGTGTCCCCAGAGAATGCCAGGAGATTAGAGGCCCCTCAGATGAACACAATATCCTGCCAGTCTCCGCAGTGTGCATCATTTGTCATTGACATAGGGTAGTCATTTTGCACCATTGTTGCAACTATGAAAAGCAAACAAGGAGACTCTTGGAAGCTGGGCAATGCTGTTCTGCATAGGAGTTTCCTTTTTTCTGGCTCTTGGTCTCAGGCTTCAGAAGAATAGCTCTGCTTGTTCTTCTCTTAGCAATAAAGAACAAGGTCCCACCTTCCATTCTCTCCACTGAAGGCAGTAGAGGTACCCGCAGGGGAGAAGAATTCTGCGCATTACCTGTTGTTGCTCTCTTCTTGGATAGGGCTGTGGCTGTGTCCATTGCTAGTGTCTTTGGTGGCTGATATGGTTTGGTTGTGTCCCCATCCAAATCTCATCTTGAATTGTAGCTCCCATAATTCCCACATGTTGTGGGAGGGACCTGGTGGGAGGTAACCGAATCATAGAGGGGGGGGGGGGGGTTCCGCCATGCTGTTCTCGTGGGAGTGAATAAGTCTCACAAGATCTGATGATTTTATAAGGGGTTTCCACTTTCACTTGGCTCTCTCATTCTCTCTTGCCTGCTGCCATGATTGTGAGGCTTCTCTAGCCACGTGCAAGTGTGAGTCCATTAAACCTTTTTTTAAATAAATTACCCAGTCTCGGTTATGTCTTTATCAGCAGCATGAAAACACCCTTCTTTCTTCCCAGAGTGAATTAGTGAATACAAAGGCTTCAGCGAGTTACATGCGCTTCATTTCTGCCTCATAGTCATTAACCCTTTAATACGTTTAACCCTTTAGTTGTTTTTTGTTTGTTTGTTTTTGTTTTTGAGATGGAGTCTCGCTCTGTCGCCCAGGCTGGAGTGCAGTGGCGCGATCTCGGCTCACTGCAAGCTCCGCCTCCCGGGTTCATGCCATTCTCCTGCCTCAGCCTCCCAAGTAGCTGGGACTACAGGCACCCGCCACCACGCCCAGCTAATTTCTTGTATTTTTTAGTAGAGACGGGGTTTCACCGTGTTAGCCACGATGGTCTCGATCTCCTGTCCTCGTGATCCGCCCGTCTCGGCCTCCCGAAGTGCTGGAATTACAGGCATGAGCCACCGTGCCCGGCCCCTTTAGTTGATTATTAAGCATTTTTTCTTTAGGAAAGCCGTGTTTAGTTACTCTCACCGCTATGTAATGCCAGTTACTTCAAAGTACTTTGTTTTTGTTTTTTTGAGAAAGAGTCTCACTCTGTCACCCAGGCTGGAGTGCAGTGGCCTGATCTTGGCTCACTGCAACCTCTGCCTCCCAGGTTCAAGTGATTCTCCTGCCTTAGCCTTCCCAGAAACTGGGACTACAGGTGCGTGCCACCACACCTGTAGTGTGGTGGCTAATTTTTGTATTTTTAGTAGAGACGGGATTTCACCATGTTGGCCGGGCTAGTCTCAACTCCCAGCCTCAGGTGATCTACCTGCCTTGGCCTCCCAAAGTGCTGAGATTACAGGCATCTGCCGCCACGCGGGGCCCTCAAAGTAGTTTGTTTATCATAAGTGTATTCATTCCATTTACCTACATGCTGTATAAAATTTGTTAGAAACCTGATTAAATTGCAAACTCCTTGAAGACAGGCACCATGTCTGCTTTTCCTGTCTCTACGGTAGAGAGGGTCTGACCCGATTTATTACTGTTGTATGAACTGTCAGCAAACAAAAAGAAAAACAAAACAAAAGAAACCCTATTATCTTGTGGAAGGACCTTATATTCAATTAAGGATTGTAGGAAGACCTGACTGCAAAATGGGTTGAACTTTTGAGAGGTGAAATGTTTTGCTGCTGCCCAGCACTTTTTTTTTTTAAGCTCTCATATCACAACTTGGCTCCATCACAATTAATCTTACGTGGTAATGCAGTGACAATGAGATGATTTCTCTGGAGAATCTATGCTAATACTATTAAAATGCTCTTACAATGTCAAAGTGATTGCAGTGTATGCATGTGGGGACTGTGCTTAGGCGATTATGATATTATAGTGATGGGCGATTACCATAGGAAACTACTAATTCAACCCTGCAGGGACTTGCATTATGAAGCCATTAGAACATGAGATTATAATGACACAATAACTTGGATGCACATTCGTGATGTGAAAACCAAAAGCTAATTGGAATGCAAGTCATATTTCCATTAAATTGTAATTAAACACTGAAAGCAATGCTTGTTTAAATTTGAGACGGAGACGTGCAATCCAGGAATGAAAGTTGTGGGGAAGGAGTGCATGGCGAGTGTAAGCTTAGAAGTATCTAGAAACCATTTGCAACTCTGCCCTTTAGTATTTACTGGGTGTGAAAGCTGTCACTGAAGCTGCTTCTCCAGATTTGCTCCCTCTCTGCTGGTCCTCTAAAGCAACCAAAAACAGTACCAAGACACAAGAAGCGTGAGTCCAATTTCCATTCCTATCACAACCACTAACATTGACAGCCTTTTTGTTTCATTTTTGAAGTGAGCATAAAGCACCTTACCTCCCTCAATACGAGAGACTAAAGCACAATTTTTTCCATGAATAATAACCTTTTTTATATACAACAAAATTAGTCCATATTCAAAATCAGACAGAACAGATAAGTGCAAAGGGAAAAAAGATTTTTAAAAAGCCTTAAAAATTCTACCCCCAGAGATGACCTATATTAGCATCTCTGGGTATTTTCTTTCAGACTATTCTCCATTCATAGTATCAATGTATTTTTCTTCAAAAATTTGCATTCTACAACACTTTTAAAACCCATTTAGTGATTCTTCTCACCCCTTCCAGTCGCAAGATCTATTTCTTATCCAAGAGATTCCAGTTGATAAGTTTTGTTTGTTTTTTAAAGGTCAGCTCAAGCTGGACGATTTTACGTGTCACTTGGGCAAGTATATTTTACTATTAGAGAACCGTACTTGCAAAGGTTTATACTCTGCATATATCAGTTACAGGGTGGGTCTATAGTAAATTCTTCAGATTCTACCAGCAGTGCTGTAGCTACTCCACGTTTGTCTCTGTTTAAGGAATCAATGGGGCCTTTAAGAAATCATAGGGCTCTAATTTGTTCTCAAACTGATAATTATTGTACGGTTTAGATAAATATTGATTATTTTTTAAAAACTAGGAACATTTAGGAACTACAGGACTTGTTAGATACACCCCTGCATCTGCTAGTTCAGATGTTTTTAGGTTACACAGCAGCTCGTATGTGTTCCCTCCTAATTATGACTCAAACTAGTTCTTGCTCCTTGGTCTAAATATAGTTGAGTTTTTGTTAGTAAGTATTTGCTTTGCACTTAGATATGCTGTATATTTCAGAGTTATTTATTTATTTATTTATTTACTTATTTGAGACCAAGTTTTGCTCTCCTTACCCAGGCTGGGGTGCAATGCACCATCTTGGCTCACCACAACCTCGGCCTCCCGGGTTCAACCGAGTCTCCTGCCTCAGCCTTCTGAGTGGCTGGGATTACAGACATGTGCCACCATGCCTGGGTAATTTTGTATTTTTAGTAGGAATGGGGTTTTTTCCATGTTGGTCAGGCTGATCTCGAACTCCCGACCTCAGGTGATCTGCCTGCCTCGGCCTCCCACAGTGCTGGGATTACAGGCAGGGGCTGCTGCACCCAGCCCAGGGTTATTTTTATTACCCCTTCTTGCAATGACTAAATGAAGAAGACAATTTAAATTACTAGAGTCTTATTTTTCTAATTGGGAAAAGGAAAGCACACTGCAGTTAAAGGGCTTGTTTCGTGTCATTCAGTGAACAGTGGAATTGAGATTAGGTCTTCTGGTCCTGGGTTAGCATAGCCTCTTTTTTAGGCTAAGATGTGATGTTACCTTGGGTTAATACTTCTTTATTAATAGAGACAAGAATAACTAATTTTGATGTTCATAGTAAATACCTACATAGCTTAGTAAAACAAACATTGGACAAGTTGAGAGACTGGGTTCTAGTTTAGGCTATCTGACCTTCAAAAGATTAAGGATTCCATTTTAGCATCTAAAAATGAAGTCATCAAATTAAACGATCTCCATAGTTTATTCCAGCTCAAAAATTCTAAAGTCAAATAGTATTTAACATTAATTGAAATGCAAATATTTTTATTTTAAGCATTATACATTTTAATACTTAATAATATATTTTACCTACTTTAAAAACCATTAACCTAAATTTAAAACCAGTCCTTACTTGGATGACATTTAATAATTTGACATTTTTTAGCAGTAGATTTGTAATTTGACTTAAACTTTCTTTTTTTATTTAAGAAATGTATTAAAATTATTAAAGTTGCAGATATAAGTCTAATCAAAAAGAGATGAAAACTACAGTCTTTTTTTTTAAATAGAGTCTCACTCTGTTGCCCAGGCATCCTACTGCAACCTCTACCTCCTGGGTTCAAGAGATTCTCCTGCCTCAGCCTCCCAATTAGCGGGGATTACAGGCACCCGCCACCACGTCTGGCTAATTTTGGTAATTTTGATAGAGACGGGGTTTCACCATGTTGGCCAGGCTGGTCTCGAACTCCTGACCTCAGGTGATCCACCTGCTTCAGCCTCCCAAAGTGCTGGGATTATAGGCACGAGCCACCGCGCCTGGCCGAAAATTACAGTCATTTGATATATCGGCAATATTGTTAAATTACAGTTAAAACTACAGTGAAAGGAGATTTTTCACTTGCATAATTATATAAGTATATAGATAAATCATTGTGTCAAATAATATTTTAAATATGTGATTTTCTGTGAATTCTTAGGAAGCAGGTGATAGCAATGATTGAGGTGCTCAATTAAGCTATGGTACTAGAGGAACCTTTCCAAATATTTTACTGCAGCTTATTTTTATGGGGAAAATATATAAGCAAATGAAATTTTAGCAAACTAAATATAATTAAATTCCTTTATATTTAATTACATATATAATTATATATACATATGAGTTAATTAAAATTTGTTATTTGATAGTGGAGATTTTTTCTATTTTTGCGAGACTTTTTCGCTAGAGAATTTACAATTCAGTTAGAGTATTTTCTCAGCCATCTCAAAGACCAGGAAAGAGTGATTATTGCTCTATGACACATGTAGTCATTACACATTTGCCCTTGACCCCATTGTAGTAAATCAGCTTTCAGGAGTTGAAATTAGCTGTTTGTTACCTTACTTTTAGTACATCAAATACTATTCTTTCCCCAAAACACTTCTCTCTGTCAGGTGCCGCACTCTCTTAGGACCAGACAAAATTTGTTACTTTGAGTTCTTTCCTAGACCATTAATAAAGGCGACCTCTAGAGCAATTTTTCTCAAACTTGGAGTTCCACAAACTCTCAACAAAATTTTGATTTTGTCTTTTCATTTTTGTAATCATCAAACCATTTTAAGCATATTCTGAATCAATATACCTATTTTATAACCATATATTGCCCTAGGGTTTCATTATATGCATTTCCATTACTTTTTAAGACTTGAGTGATACCAAATCATTACCTAAAATAACAACATTTATCTTTTTCATGACTTTTTTTTTCAAACTCGGGTCTCTGTTTTACTGGAAGCCATGACCATATTTCCTAGGATTTTTTTTTTTTTTTTGAGTCGAAGTCTTGCTCTTGTCACCCAGGCTGGAGTGTGATGGCATGATCTCAGCTCGCTGCAACCTCTGCCTCCCAGGTTCAAGCGATTCTCCTGCCTCAGCCTCCCGAGTACCTGGAATTACAGGCGCCTGCCACTACGCCTGGCTAATTTTTGTATTTTTAGTACAGATCGGGTTTCCCCATGAAGGCCAGGCTGGTCCTGAACTCCTGACCTCAAGCAATCCACCCGCCTCGGCCTCCCAAAGTGCTGGGATTACAGGTGTGAGCCACCATGCCCAGCCTTTTCCTAGGACTTTATGAGAGGTGGTTGGATTGAGAGAGCAGTGGATAATCTGTCAAAGTGGTTTACTTCCTTTATTTATTTCCTTTATAAGAAGTACAGTTGGTTTACAAATTAAATCATATATGATGGTGGCGTGTGTGTTTGTTTTTCTGAGTCTGACTTTAGGGTTTGTTTATAGCAGTATCCTAAGGGTAGAACCAAGAGTTAAGACTTGTTGTGAGTTTTCTCATCTTTGCAATTTTTCCAGCCCTGCGATTTGTGCTGTGTCTTCCACATAAACTACTCTTTTTTTTTTTTTTTTTTTTTTTTTTTTTGAGACAGAGTCTCGCTCTGTTGCCCGGGCTGGAGTGCAGTGATGCAATCTCAGCACACTGCAGACTCCGGCTCCCAGGTTCAAGCAATTCTCCTGCCTCAGCCTCCTGAGTAGCTGGGATTACAGGCATGCACTACCATTCCTGGCTAATTTTTGTATTTTTAGTAGAGACGGGGTTTCACCATGTAGGCCAGGCTGGTCTCAAACTCCTGGCCTCAAGTGATCCACCTGCCTCAGCCTCCCAAAGTGCTGGGATTACAGGCATGAGCCACCATGCCCGGCCACATAATCTACTCTTAACATTACCTCCTTAAGATTGATGCCTGCCTGGTGTGGTGAGTCATGCCTGTAACCCCAGCACTTTGGGAGGCCGAGGAGGGCAAATCACAAGGTCAGGAGATTGAGACCATCCTGGCTAACATGGTGAAACTCCATCTGTACTAAAAATACAAAAAATTAGCAGGGCTTGATGGCAGGCGCCTGTAGTCTCAGCTACTCGGGAGACTGAAGCAGCAGAATCACTTGAACCCGGGAGGCGGAGGTTGCAGTGAGCCAAGATTGTTCCACTGCACTCCATACTCCAGCCTGGGCGACAGAGCGAGACTCTGTCTAAAAAAAAAAAAAAAATACTGTTGCTCACTTATCTCTCTAGCTGAGGGAAACTTGGAGACAGAGGGAAGAACTCAGCCAAGCTCCTGATAAACCACTTAATTAATGCTAAGAGATTATCATGATAAATGTTAATTGGGATTATCATGATAAATTGGGGTTCTTGTCCTGTGTTCTTTTATAAGAAACAGGTGATGCATATTTTCTTTTTTGTTGTTGTTTTTTGAGACCAAGTCTCGCTCTTGTCACCCAGGCTGGAGTGCCATGGCAGGCGCGATCTTGGCTAACTGCAACCTCTGCCTCCCGGGTTCAAGCAATTCTCCTGCCTCAGCCTCCCGAGTAGCCGGGATTACAGGCAGGTGCCACCATGCCCGGCTAATTTTTGTATTTTTAGTAGAGACAGGGTTTCACCATGTTGGCCAGGCTGGTCTCGAACTCCTGACCTCAGGTGATCCGCCCACCTCGGCTTCCCAAACTGCTGGGATTACAGGCGTGAGCCACCACGCCCGGGCAATGCATATTTTCTTTGGCCCACATTTTAGGTGTTTATTAATAAGTGTTGGTCGACGCCCAAAGGAGAAATCTCAGAGGTCATGGTTGTTATACTGTTTTTAAAGGTCTCCCACAGGATGCTTAAGGAACCTATAGCAGTGGATTCTGCCTTTAGTGAAAGTGGAATACAGCTCATCATCCTTGTCTCAATAATAACCCCATTTCCTCATAGGTGAAATGGGAACAATAATAATAAAAGTGGATTTCATCTCAAAGTACATCCGATGGTCCAGTCTTCCACTGTTTTTGATGACTCACCTTCTGTTGATCCCTTGCCTACTTCACCGGTACATTAGGAGATTTAATTAAAGTGTGTAGAGGATCTAAGCTCTTCAGAGAAACACACAGCATTATTATGGCAGATAACACTTCTGATCTTCCATAATCTCTTGAAGGTAATGAAACCAGCAATATAGAAAGCTGAGGGTTTAATATAGTCAGAGTTTTATGAAGACACATCCATACAATACTTTATTAATAGTGGTCATCATTGTGGCCCTGAGAGTTCAGAATTCAATTCCTAGGAACTTTCTAATTGTTCCAAGCATTTTGATTTAACTTTTTTCCTGTCAATAAACACATTTGAGAGATCAGTTAAGTATTCAGGTCATGCTGGTTTTACTCAGCTTTGAAGGCTTTCCTATTTTGTTTTCAAACTATAATTATTACAATACTTTTGTAAGTTGGAGCAGGGGGGAAAACAGTATTTATTTAGGCTTGCGTTTCCTGACTCGTCTCCTGGTCTCCGGTTTCTCCAGCTTTCAACCTGTATTCCAACTGCCTACTTAATGATCGCTCTTATGTAGTTCTCATCCTCTGGGCCAAGCCCTTGTGTCAGTATTTTTCACTGTAAGCTAATGTACAACCTACAATCAGCCTTTACGGGATGCTTTAAAGTCTAGAAACATGCTCCTTATTGCTCATATCATCAGAATGTCTCTGTGACAAGCCACCTCCTCCAGGAAGCCTTCTCATTCCTCCAGTATCAGTGAATGTTGTCCATACCGATCTCACAGGGCACTTGCTTTGTACCTGTATCCATCCATTTTCATGCTCCAGATAAAGACATACCTGAGACTGGGTAATTTATAAAGAAAGGAGGTTTAATTGACTCACTGTTCCACATGGCTGGGGAGGCCTCACAGTCATGGTGGGAAGGGAAGGATGAGCAAAGTCACATCTTACATGGCAGCAGGGAAGAGAGAACTCGTGCAGGGGAATTCCTCTTTATAAAACCATCAGATCTCGTGAGACTTAAACACTATCACGAGAATAGCATGAGAAAGACCCACCCCCATGATTCAAATACCTCCCACTGGGTCCCTCCATGACATATGGGAATTGTGGGAGCTACAATTCAAGATAAGATTTGGGTGGGGACACAGCCAAACCATATCAGTACCTCTCTCCTAACATTTACTGCACTCTGCTTTGTATCATAAGTATCCTATGAATATATAAAAACAATGAGTGACTCATTGAATGCTTACCATATATGTGCTAGGCACTGTGTTGGTGGCTCATCTCCTAGAGCCAGGATTGTTTCTTTTTCATCTTTGTTTCCCTGCATAGCTTCAGTTGAAGTTAGTAGATCCTCAGGAAACATTTGCAACATTAAATTGAAATGTATGCAGGTGAAATTAGCACATGTTTGGAAAGCTGATTTCCTTGAATTCCCTTCCTATGCCCTGAGAACTTAAGACCGAAGTTGCCCCCTCAGATCTGTAAATCAAAGCAGTTTTTCTTAATATTTCAGGAGCATAAAGATCATTGGTCACAAGCCTATAAAGAGGACATAATGCCAACGAAAATATAGGTTTGCTTGTGGCTGAAATTACATTCCATCAGTATGGAATTGAAGGGTGGATAGAACAGAACTAAATATTTGCTCATTGGTTGAGCAGACATTTATTGAGCATCTGCCTCTGTGCAATTGCTGTTTGTATTAGTTCATTCTCACACTGCTATAAAGATACTACCCAAGTCTAGGTAATTTATAATGGAAAGAGGTTTAATTGACTCATAGTTCTGCCTGGCTGGGGAGGCCTCAGGAAACGTAAAATTGTGGTGGAAGGGGAATCACACATGTCTTACATGGCAGCAGGAGAGAGAGGGCAAGTGACAGCAGGGAAAACTGCCTCATAAAACCATAAGATCTCATGAGAACCCACTAACTATCATGAGAACAGCATGCGGAAAACTGTCCCCATGCTCCAATCACCTCCCATCTGTTCCGTCCCTCAATGTGTAGGGATGATGGGGATTACAATTTGAGATGAGATTTGGGTGGGGACGTGGAGCCAAACCATATCACTGTTATAGCTTAGAGTTGTACCTAGTGTTCCAAGTATGGGAATGGAGTTAGTTATCAAAACAAAATCTAGTTACAAGTACAACTCTCCTTTTCATCAATTATGGTGTTGAGTTTCCCAGGCAGGTGTCCAGGCAGGCAGCAGACCAGAGCAAGGCAAGGGCTAGAGTCAGAATGGAAAAGTCTCTGAGCTCCCTGCTAGTGGCTGCCAGACCTTTTTCTGTTATAACTACCTTTTTTTTTTTTTTTTTTACACCAAACAGGCTAGGTTAGACCATCTAAAAACAGGTATCTGCACTGATTGTTTGTTTGAGACAGAATTTTGCCCTGTCACCCAGGTTGCAGTGCAGTGGCACCATCTCAGCTCACTGCAACCTCCGCCTCCCCAATTCAAGTGATTCTCGTGACTCAGCCTCCCAAGTAACTGGGATTACAGGCATGGGCCACCACGCCCAGCTAATTTTTGTATTATTAGTAGAGATGGGGTCTTGCCATGTTGGCCAGGCTGGTCTCAAACTCCTGGCCTCAAGTGATCCGCCTGTCTCTGCCTCCCAAAGTGCTGGGATTACAGGCATGAGCCACTGCACCTGGCCTGATTCTTTTCAACTCTGGATTAACAAAACATAGTAGCCAAAATCAAGACTTTTCTTGGAGAGTCTACCGTGTGATCTTCAAAGGACCTGGGGAGACTTGTGTAGGAAATACCTTTTAGATATACTGTATTGTTATTTGTGCAACTGAATCATACAGCCTTTCTGTGATTCAAAGTTTATTTAAAAATTAAACGGCCTTAGCAAGAAATTCCTGAGGATGGTCTATACATTTAAAACATTTACCTAAGAGCCATTATCCAGTTTTACTTCTTATAAAGGAAGACCTATGGCCATGAGTCACCTGCAGTAACTTTACTAAGTATTTTTAGTTTTCTGATTTTCAGTTGACTTTCACCAATGCAGATAGGAAATGTCTTTGGAGATGAAGTCACTTGCTGTTATTTTTTTGTATGCTCAAGATTCTGGCTCTTACACTACTCTCCCCTTATCCATGGTTTTGCTTTTTGTGGTTTCAGTTACGTGGAGTCAACCACAGTCTGAAAATATTAAGGTATTTTAAGACAGAAAGAGAGAGAGGAGAGAAACCGCATTCACGTAAGTTTTATTCCAGCATATTGTTATAATTCTTCTATTTTATTATTAGTTATTGTTGTTAATCTTTTACTGTGCCTAAATTATAAATTAAACTTTATCATAAGTATGTATATATGGGACAAAAACACAGTCTCTACAGGGTTAGGTACGATTTGCGGTTTCACACATCCACTGGGGGCCCTGGAACAGATTTTCTTTGGATAAGAGGGCACTACTGTGGATATTAAGGGAAAGTTAAAAAAACAAAAACAAAACATAAAAAGGCTATGTATTCCTATGTAGTTGGGTACAGGAGAATAATCTAAAATAGCACATTTGCTGCCGGGCTCAGTGACTCACGCCTGTAATCCCAACACTTTGGGAGGTTGAGGTGGGTGGATCACCTGAGGTCAGGAGTTCGAGACCAGTCTGGCCTACATGGTGAAATGCAGTCTCTACTAAAAATACAAAAATTAGCCAGGTGTGGTAGTGGGTGCCTGTAATCCTAGCCACTCAGGAGGCTGACGCAGGAGAATTGCTTGAACCTGGAAGATGGAGGTTGCAGTGTGCAATTGCACTCCAGCCTGGGTTACATGAGTAAAATTATGTCTCAAAAAATATTAATAGTAAAATAAAATAGTATATTTGCTGCCTTCTGAGAACTTGGAGTGTGAAGATACAGGAAAGTTGAAAAAACAAACCTGGCTTCAAAATGCAGAGCCCAAACACTTTTGGAAAAACATTTTCCATGCTTTTTAATAATTTTTAGCTCTTGCGATTTGGGAAAATAATGTGATATTCCATAAAAGGGCTGTGCTGTGATCTCAGAATTATCTATTGTCAGAAATATATTAAATAAAGATTCCAAGAAAATGGCCAGGCATGGTGGCTCATGACTGTAATCCCAGCACTTTGGGAGGCTGAGGCAGGCGGATCACTTTAGGTCAGGAGTTTGAGACCAGCCTGGCCAACACGGCGAAACCCCGTCTCTACTAAAAATACAAAAATTAGCCGAGTGTGGTGGCAGACACCTGTAATCCTAGCTACTCGGAAGGCCGAGGCAGGAGAATCACTTGAACCAGGGAGGCAGAGGTTGCAGTGAGCCAAGATCAAACCACCATACTCCAGCCTGGGTGACAGAGCAAAACTCCATCTCAAAACAAAAAACTTCCAGGAAAATCTTTAGCTCTTTTTTTTTTTTTTTAATAACTTTTAACCTCTATTAACTACACATTTATGTTGTTCTTTTCTAGTGCTAATTCCACTTCTATTTATAATTCTTTGCTTCTGCTTTAATTTTTGTTTTCTTACTTTATTGTATGATTCCTTTGTGCAAGTCTCCTCAAACCCTTTGTGGATAAAGCTGGACTAAAACAAGCAAGCATCTAGATGTTCGCTAAATACATACTATGTACCAGGCACTGCAGGGAACTGAGGACTGAGAGCAAGGAAGATGTGACTCACCGCAACGAGCTCAAAGTCTGATGGAAAAGACATAAAACAGAAGAAGGTAGCTAGGTGCAATGGCTCATGCCTATAATCCCATTACTTTGGGGGCCAAGGTGGGAGGATCCCTTGAGTCCAGGAGTTCAAAACCAGCCTGGGCAACACAGGGAGACCCCTTTCTCTATAGAAAATAAAAAAAATAGTTGGGTGTGGCAACGTGCACTTGTAGTCCCAACTACTCAGGAGGCTGAGGTGGGAGGATCACTTGAGCCCAGGAGTTTGAGGCTGCAATGAGCTACGATCATACCCCTGTACCCCAGCCTGGGTGACAGAGTGAGACCCTGTCTCTTAAAAAAAAAGCCAAAAAACAAAAATCAGAAGAAGTGCATTATTAAGGTGAAATTGAGGTGCTATGAGAGTACCTAGAATTGACATCTTACCTGTATTGCTTGAGCAACAAGGAGGAACCACAGGACAATCTTCTAGTTAGGAAGAGTGCTGAAGGCCGAGTAGAAGTTGGCCAGGACTGGGAAAGGGTTAGGGAGGCAGAGTGGGAGTGGGCTGGATTTGCAAGCTGAGAGCAAAGAGGCAGAAACCTGCTCAGAGACCTTGGGACAGAGGAGTAGATGAAAAGTCCAGGAAAGGGCAGGTGAGTGCAGAGTGGGTTCACAGGGTACTATCAGGCTCTATGTTCAGATTTGTTTTTTAAGATTAGAAGAAGACTCAGGGAGACACACATTCATGTCTGCGATTTAGAAAGAGCGCTATATAGGCTTCCTAAGGTGGATTGCAAAGCCAGAGAGACTGCTGAGAAGCTTTTACTGGAATCCATCTGTAAGATGATGGTGGTTCCTACTAAGATCGTGACTGTGAGAATGAAGGGGAAAAGATGAATCAAAGAGCTATTAAAGTGGTGGAATTTACAGGATTTAGAAACTGAGTGGGTGTGGGTGAGGCAGGAGTCTTGGATGAAATCTGAGTTCATTTTGTTGTTTGTTTGTTTGTTTCTGAGAGCATGAACATGGCTCATTATAGCCTCGAGTCCAGGCTCAAGTGATCCTTCTGCCTCAGCCTCCTGTGTAACTGGGACCACAGGTGCATGCCACCATGCCTGGCTAATTTTGGGATTTTTTTTTCTAGAGATGAGGTCTCACTTTGTTGCCCAAGCTGATTGTGAACGCCTGGGCTCAAGCAGTCTTCCGGCTTCAGCCTCCCAAAGTGGTGCTGGGGTTATAGCATGAGCCACCGTGCCTGGCTGTTTTTTTTTTGTTTGTTTTTTTTAATTTAAATAAGAGCATTTGTAGATGTTGCATCAGAGAGAATGTGAAAAATATAGAAATGTCATGTAAATTACCAAGTGCTGGGCTTGGCACATGGTAATTTTACAATAAGGTTGCTATCTATTGTCATTGTCGGCTAAACTGGTCTAATTAATCTTAACAGAACTGTGTACGAAGTGCTGTTCGTAGTCAATATTTGGCATTCTCTAAACAGACTCGGGTTGGAATTGCAGCCTTTCAGTCCAGGGGCAAGTTTCTTAACTTTTCTTGGCCTTACTTTCCTCATAGAATATCAAGCCAGAAATGCATTCATGAGAATTTGAGATAAGAGATGTAAAGTGCTTTAAGCAACACATAGTAGAAGCTTAGTCAATGAACAAAAGGCATTATTGTTGGTTCCCAGCCTCCAAGTGAGGCCACAGGACTCTTATCTATCTTTGTATCTCCCATAGACCTTGCCTGCCTCGAATAACATCTTACACTTATTAACTGCTTAATACATATTTATCAAATCCATAGTAACTTTTTATTTCATCTTGTTGAGGCTTTTCGCCCTCCATTAAAAAGGTTTCTTGGGAGGGAGCGGTGGCTCATGCCTGTAATCCCAGCACTTTGGGAGGTCGAGGCAGGCAGATCACTTGAGGTCAGGAGTTCAAGACCAGCCTGGCCAACAGAGTGAAACCTCATGTCTACTAAAAACACAAAACTTAGCTGGGTGTGGTGGCGGGTGCCCGTAATCCCAGCTACTTGGGAGGCTGAGGCAGGAGAATCACTTGAATCTGGAAGGTGGAGGTTGCAGTGAGCCAAGATTGTGCCACTCCACTCCAGCCTGGGCGACAGAGCAAGGCTCCATCTCAAAAAAAAACAAAAAAAATTCTTCTTGTGGTTCTGTTCTTTAAAAAGGTTTCTTTCTATGGTTCTATTTTTATGGTTTATCTTTACTTAAAATTTATTGTTCTTAATTCTTTTTTTTTTTAACTTAAAAGTGATGACTGACACTTCCTAATTTATGATTAGGAAGTTCCCTTCACAACACCCCCGCCTCCATTTCCGCTGCTAACCCCTCACATGAGTGTGTTCAAATGAGATCTTGTTCCTGGTCTGGCTTAATTGTGATAAGAATTATTCAGCCCATGGAGCTTTTTCCAGAATTGTCACTGGGCTTCAAGACTTCCACCAAAGTCAAAATCAGTCGGCGATAGACTACCTCAAACAGCTTGAATTGAATTAAAATGCACCATAGCACTAGAAAGGCATGTAATTTGACCTGAAATATTGCACAGGAACAATATCAAGTCTCAGGCAAGACAGGCAATTAGCAACTTTGTGATAATAAAGAATTTGAAATAGCTCTTGAGTTCATAACTCGTTGCCTGCCTGTGTGTTTTGGTTGGGGGATTCAAAATGTATATGTTACTATTTTACCTGTGACATTAGTATAAGCATCTGATGGATTTACACTAGTAACATTGATCTTTTCCCATTTTACTCCCTTTTACTGATTATAAATGTTATAAACATTAAAAACTGGAAAATACATTAAATTGTAATGAAGGAAAAAAAATGGTCGATCTTCACTCCTCCTGCTCAAAGATGAGCTTCACATTTTAGTGTCTCTGGCTGTTAAGTCCTATTTATGTGTAGATACATACACTCCGTATAAATTGTTATTGTACTTAAAATACTTAAACTAGTTTTGTGTTTTACTTTTTCAGGTAATAAGAGCATTTTTCTTTATTTTCCTCATTTTTTTCTTCACATCAAAGAGCATACAGAATATAAGAGCATTTTTCTATGTCATTAAATATTCTTTGCAAATATAATTGAATGGTTGCATAATGTTCCATCCTGTTTATATGTAAACATTCCTATGTTATAAGACATTTTGTTGCCATTCTATATAATGCCATAATGGACTCTTTGAGTATAAATCTTTTTTACACATGTCTAAATATTCCCTTAAGACAGATTCTCACCAGCAGAGCAACATTTTTAAGACTTGGGATACTTACTGCTAAATTACTTTTCAGACAAGTTGGGCAAATTTGCACTTTTGCCAGCGTGTGGCTAGGAGGTTGTCATACCTCCACGCTCACTACAATCTTCCTGTTTTCACAAACGAGTCAATGAACGGGCTGGATTTGTTGTAACTGTCTCTCAAGTGATGCTTTCTATTGGATTCCCACAATATGACTACTGCTAACTTTTAAGGACTAAGTTACCATTTTAAATGGAAAGATTTTTTCTTGAATGTGAAGCTGGATATCTATAAATAAAAAATTGCAATTGGTTATTTGGCATTTCTTGCATTGCTAGTATAAGTTCCTTAAATATTATATAGATATTATTTTTATGATTTAGCATTTATCCCATGATAAAACTGGAATCATGTATGCCCAATACGGATTGACTGTGTCCCCACCCACATCTCACCTTGAATTGTAATAATCCCCATGTGTCAAGGGTGGGGCCAGGTGGAGATAATTGAATCACGGGGGCGGTTTCCCCCATACTGTTCTCCTGGTAATGAATAAATCTCATGAGATCCGCTGGTTTTATAAATGGGAGTTCCCCTGTGCAAGCCCTCTTGCCTGCTGCCATGTAAGTCATGGCTTTGTTCCTCATTTGCCTTCCGCCATGATTGAGAGGCCTCCCCAGCCATATGGAATTGTGAGTCCATTAAACCTCTTTCCTTTATAAATTACCCAGTCTCAGTTATATCTTTATTAGCAGCCTGAGAACAGACTAATACAGTCCTTCTTCCCCACCATGTTTTGGGGTTTATCTGAGGATAGTAATTCCTAATAAATACTTTACTTCTTTGGCATTTGGACCTCTGGACAGCTTTTTGAAATTTGAACAGTTTTCTATTATGTTATGCCTTCTGGAATTTATACAAATAAAATACACTGTGCTTCAGGTTTAGTTTGTAGAAGTGAGAATTTTATGTACCTAGCTTCTATTCTCTTCATTTCTAAGAAGTCAACATTTAAACCAGACTTCATGTTGTCTGGACATAAAAGATAAAGTAATTATTTGTAGAGTAATTTAATCGAGTAGGTCTTAGGGCATAGCTCTCCACATTACTTACCCAATTTGCTTGCAAACTTCAACCAAAAACAAAAAAAAAAAGGAAAAAACTTTATTGGAATTTTAGAGTTAGAGCACATTGTACTTTATTCACTTTGGAATAAACCGTTTGGCTCTTTCATTCTTTAATTAAGGTATAAACTAGTTGTGATACTTTCCTTCTCTTTATTCGGCTCAGTTGAGTCTCACTGATGCAAAATAAACACTAGATACTATGTAACTATTGGGAAGAAAGGAGGCCTTCTGCCCACCCCACCTCTAACCTGACGAAGCCCCTGATGAAGTCAAAGGAAGATAAATCCACGCAGTGCTGGGATACACTGTGGAACCTCATGATATATTCATTATGAGTCCTCCTCTCCACCACACCCCAGTTAGTAAGTTACTTAGATAAACCAAATCTATGCACAAATGAACTCACTATTAAAAATTAGTTCTCCTAGCGCTTGAACCCGGGAGGCGGAGGTTGCAGTGAGCCGAGATCGCACCACTGCACTCCAGCCTGGGTGATAGAGTGAGACTCCGTCTGAAAAAAAAAAAAAAAAAAAAAAAAGTTAGTTCTCCTGTAAGCATTCCTATGTCCTTAATATCACTTTCTGTTCCTGCCTTGCATCTCCTCATCTTTTTCTTCGTCTCTGGCCGAATGCTGTAAATGCTCATAAATATCAAGTAATAAGATGCAAAGAGATTGCAAACTAAAACTGAAAACCTTAAAGATGCAGTTTGTCATGAAGCTGCTGAAAGAGATATTGGAGAAATGCCAAAATACCTTCAAAGCCAAAGTCTGGCTGTGTGACTGTGGAGCATTTAAAAGCTTCTCATGACTTAGTTTCCTCACTTGAAAACTGGAATAATATCTGCCTGATTAACCACATGAAATTTGAAATAAAAAGCAAGTAAAATGATACCTGAAAGCACTACTTAAATAATAAAGTACCTGGCCGGGCACCGTGGCTCAGGCCTGTAATCCCAGCACTTTGGGAGGCCTAGGTGGGCAGATCACAAGGTCAGGAGTTCGAGACCAGCCTGGCCAACACAGTGAAATGTCAGCTCTACTAAAAATACAAAAAATTAGCCAGTTGTGGTGGCATGTGCCTGTAATCCCAGCTACTTGAGAGGCTGAGGCAGGAAAATTGTTTGAACCTGGGAGTTAGACCCTTAACAGCCCAAGAGGAGAAATTGGTAGGAATGGTATCAAGACAAGTGCTTCAGAATAGAAGAAGCTGCATAACAACCAGTTAATAGAGGATCTTGGTTAAAAAAAAATGATAGTCTTCAAAAATATTTTTGCAAAACTTTTTTCATCACTGGGGTACAAAAGTCAAGAAAAGAATGTCATCTCACATAATTTTGTCAGAAAAATGATCTTCCCTCCCCACCAAATCTAACACTCAACTAATTCTTTGTTCTAACCATTAGGGCATATTTATAATGATGACTTATTTTGATTTTTTTTAGTGTAAAATCTTAAGCCCTTTAAAAATGACGTATTATTCGGCGTTAGTCTCTATATTTTGATTACCTACTGCTATATAACAAACCACCTACCCATTTGGGGTGCTCTAACAGAATAACATAGCCTGGGTGGCTTACAAAAAAAAACAGAAATTTGGTCAGGCGTCGTGGCTGACAACTGTAATCCCAGCAGTTGGGAGGCCGAGGCAGGTGGACCATGAGGTCAGGAGTTCGAGACCAGCCTGGCCAGCATGGTGAAACCCCATCTCTGCTAAAAATACAAAAAATTAGCTGGGCATGGTGGCATGCACCTGTAATCCCAGCTACTCAGGAGGCTGACGCAGGAGAATCGCTTGAACCCAGGAAGCAGAGGTTGCAGTGAGCCAAGATCGCACCACTGCACTCCAGCCTGGGTGACAAAGTGAGACTCCATCTCAAAAAACAAAACAAAACAAATTTATTTCTCATGATTCTGAAGGCTGAGAAGTCTAAGATTGAAGCCCTGGCAGATTTGGTGTCTGGGAGGGCCTATGTCCTGGTTTGCAGATGTGACACATCTTGCTGTGTCTTCACATGGTGGAAGGAAGGAGGAAGCTCTTTGGGGTCTTTTTTATAAAGGGACTAATTCCATTTATGAAGCCTTTACCTTCATCAGTTGATCACCTCTCAAAGGCCCCACCTGCTAATACTGTTACTGGGGATTAGGATTTCAACATAGGAATTTTGGAGGGACACACACATTTATAGCACCATCCCTAAGCCAGAGGTTACAAACAACCACCATTTTATTGTCCCTCATCATTCTGTGGGTTGGTCAGATTCTGCCGGTTGCATTTAGCTGGGCCTGACATCATTTGGGATCTTGGCTGGACTAGAATGTCCAGGGTAACTCACTTATCTGCTACCTTCACAGGGACGGCCTCAAGGCTGAGATGACTGGGGGCCCTGGGATGGCTGGAGACTCTCTCTTTCTCTCCATATTGTCTCAGGGCCTCTTCTCCATGTAGGAAGGTAGCCAGATTCTTACATTGCAACTCGGGTTTTGCAAGGCACAAAAGCAGAAGCTGCTTCCAATGATATGGGTCCCAAACTGGCTTTGCATCACTTTATTCACATTCTGTTGGTTAAAGTGATTCACAGACCAGCTCTGGTACAGGGTAGAAGGGGGCTACACAAGGATTTGAGTATTGGAATGCACTGAAGGTCATCATGGAGACTAACCCATTGTAGGAAGCACATTCATCGAAAACGTCATTTCCAGTACTGCTTATCCATGGATAATGAGGACCTCCGGTAGCTGTAGTCACTTTGGTGCATCATTTCCAAAAACCTAATGAGTTGTGATGTCAATTGCAGCTGTCAATCTACTTTTAATCACAGGCCTCAAATGAAGAAATTCATTTAGAGGATAAGCAAATTACAGCTTCAGTTTGGTTCATAAACTTAAGCCCCTTATTGCTAATTTTTTTGAAAGAACAAGTTTACGCTGATTTGTCCAAGGATACTCAGCAAATATTTGGAAAATAATTCAAAGTTTAATGTATAATCATAATCCTATTGCTTCTTGGCCTTTTGGCAAAGATCAAGTGTAGTGTCTGTTCTTATCAGTTTAATAATCATAATCCTGAACATTTGTATATTATTATTATTATTTTGAGATGGAGCCTCGCTCTGTTGCCCAGGCTGGAGTGCATTGGTACGGCCTCGGCTCACTACAACCTCTGCCTCCCGGGTTCAAACGATTCTCCTGCCTCAGCCTGCTGACTAGCTGGGACTACAGACGCGTGCCACCACACCTGGCTAATTTTTGTATTTTTAGTAGACAGGATTTCACTGTGATGGCCAGGCTGGTCTCGAACTCCTGACCTCGTGATCTGCCCACCTCGGCCTCCCAAAGTGCTGGGATTACAGGCCTGAGCCACCATGCCCGACTTCGTACTTTATTATTTAAGTGGTGCTTTTGGGTATCGTTTTACTTGCTTTTTATTTCAAGTCTTACGGGGTTAATCAGGCAGATATTCCAGTTTTCAAGTGAGGAAACTAAGTCATGAGAAGCTTTTAAATGCTCCACTGTCACACAGCCAGAAAACACTGGAGCCAAGACTCCAAGTTTTGGGTTCTTCCTTTTTTATTTTTTTAAGACAGGGTTTTACTTTGTTGGCCAGGTTGGAGTGCAGTGGTGTGATCAAGGCTCACTGCAGCCTCAGCCTCAACCTCGCAGGTTCAAGTGATCCTCCCACCTCAGCCTCCAGAGTTGCTTGGACCACAGGAGTGCACCACCATGCCCAGCTAATTTTTGTAGAGACAAGGTGTTGCTATGTTTCCCAGGCTGGTCTCAAACTTCTAGACTCAAGCAATTGTCCCACCTCAGCCTCTCAAAGTCCTGGAATTACAGGCTTGAGCTGCTGTGCCTGGCATTGGGATTTTATTCAAACCACCCCTCCATCCTAGAATTCTCTCTCTCTCTCTCTCTTTTTTTTTTTTTTTTTTTGAGACAGGGTCTCACTCTGTCACCCAGATTGGAGTGTAATGGTGTGATTTGGGCTCACTGCAGCCTCTGGCTTCCAGGCTCAAGCAATACTCCCACCTCAGCCTCTCAAGTAGCTGGGACTATAGGCACACACCACCATGCCTGGCTAATTTTTGTGTTTTTAGTAGAGATGGGCTGGCCATATTGCACAGGCTGGTATCAAACCCTTGAGCTCAAGCAGTCTGCCTGCCTTGGCCTCCCAGAGTGCTGGGATTACAGGCATGTGCCACCATGCTGGGCCTAGAGTTTTCTTTTAAACTTTGAAGGATGTGAAATGGAAATTCATTCTGTCTTTCGATAGATAGATAGATAGATAGATAGATAGATAGATAGATAGATAGATAGATAGATGTCTGCACATGCATATAAAATACACATTTTATTTTATTTTATTTTTAGAGATGGGGTTTCACCATGTTGGCCAGGCTAGTCTTGAACTCCTGACCTCAAATGATCCACCCACCTTGGCCTTCCAAAGTGCTGGGACTACAGGCGTGAGCTACTGTGCCCAGCCTAAAATATACATTTAAAAATCCATTGTGCAAGTATAGCTTTCATTGTTTGTTAGTGATCTATAGGTGGTCAGTAATATCCATTTCAAGCTAAAGGAATCACCGATGCATGGATGCCATCTGGAAGTTATCTGGTCAACCCCTTCATTTCACAGACGGGAAAAACAGGTGTGGAGTGGTTAACCAAGTTGCCCAAACCCACACAGCTATTTAGTGAAGAGCCATGGATTCTTACCTCTGAACCCATCATTTTACCAACTAGACCACACCACCTCAAGAATAGCCTTCCGGATGAAACTATGAGAGGAATATAGATATTTTACATGTTTAAAACATTTGTCTGTAGTATGCCAGGACTTAAAAGTAATACAAATTTTAAGTGCTTTACTGATCAAATACAGCTAAAGACCAGTTGTGCAGCTGGCTCAAAGTATCACTATTTCTGGGAGGCAACCTATGACTAGGGTTTCATGGGACAGAAAATCCCCTGTAGAAAAAGCAGAGGACAGACTTCAACGTGGAGAGTTCTTCATGAAGAAAAGCAGGTGATAACCGTTGTATTCAAGTAACTTGGTGTATGTTTCACTCTCAGGAATATATGTTGCTAGTAAAATCAAGAATTTTACATCAAACATTCTCAAGGCATTGAGTGTGGAACCTTCTGAGAATGAAAAGGGCAGAGATGAGATCTCCGTTTTTCAAATTAAGTAAAATTTAAAGGTCAGTTATTCCGACAGTGTCTTGACAATAATATTGCACTTGTCCCAACTCTAGGATGATACTATAGTGAGTAATGTTGCACTTCGATGTGGGTTGAAATACTGTTTTCTTCCTCCCTCTCCCTTTTCCTCCCTCGTTTCCGTTTTTTTTGTTTTTGTTTTTTTTTTTTTTGGAGTTGGAGTGTTGCTCTTGTTGCCCAGGCTGGAGTGCAATGGCACGATTTTGGCTCACTGCAACCTCCGCCTCCCGGGTTCAAGCGATTATCCTGCCTCAGCCTCCTGAGTAGCTGGTATTACAGGTGCCTGCCACCACAGCTGACTAAATTTTGTATTTTTAGTAGAGACGGGGTTTTACTATGTTGGCCAGGCTAGTCTCGAACACCTGACCTCAGGTGATTTGCCTGCCTCAGCCTCCCAAAGTGCTGGGATTACAGGCGTGAGCCACCGTGCCCAGCCCCATTTGAAAAAAAAAAAAAATGTTTTCAGTTGGCCACTAAACAGAGAAATTTGGGAAGCCACTGGTACCAGTTACAAGTTTGTAGACCACAGTCTACACAAAGGCCGTCTGCTCAACCCTGGTGACTTGAAGTTGACTGGCCCAAGTTAAATTGAAGAGTTAATGAAGCCACAAGCAGATTTTTTTATTCAAGGAGTCTGATGTGTTTTCTGGGTTTTCAAATGGCTTCAATGGATTTACTTACCAGTTTAAGATGAACAGCTCACATCAAGGAATGCAGGATGGCAAAAGCCTGAGCTGACCCAGAGGAGGAGACCTTTCCCAGGCTGACCTGTCTGCAAAGGCCTTTTCCCAGCACTGTCACTTCCTGGGTGCGTCACTGCCATAGTCCTCGTAATTGTTTAGAATTTGCAAATTTCCTCAAGTTTTCTTCTTACATTCTTAGTCAATTTGAAAAAAAAAAAAAAAAAAAAAAAGGAAAGCTTGGGAATGAAACCCAACATTTTCCTCCAACGACAAGCTGCTCATTTGTGTCTCTGAGCAGTTTTGCTTTATTTGTGTCACAGTTTAAAGAACTTGCTGGGTCCCATTATTGCTCTGTATCCTGAAGTGGTGGGATTTCTTTCTTTTCATTCAGGCATGGTTACTGATTCTTTTGACAGTGTTTAATATTAAAAGTTATAAATGCACATGCAGTAGGGCCATTACACCATAAATAGCTGAGAGAGTAGAAGCATGATGACTATGTCCAAGGAGGGACTCCTGGTGTCACCGTTGGTCAGCGTCCAGGCCCAGGCTGCTTCAAAGAAGATATATTGCAGGTCTGAACCTGTATGCACAATGAAAGTATTCAAACAAGCTTTAAAAAAAAAAAGGATGCATTTAAAAAATATTTTTGTCACAAATCAAATGTCAGTGTTAAGTGCAGTGTTTCTAGAGTGCAGCCGCGCTCTGTGATGTAACACTTCAAAAAATAGAAGTGCTGATCTATTTGGGCCAGACAGCACTTTTTTCTTAGAAGTCCATTTATTTGGAGGATACTTTTATAGTACCAGCAAGTCCAGTTAGAAAGTTCCATCTGCTCTGCCTCTTACTGCTTCTGGTTTCTTGCCATCTCCACTGGTGTCATCTCAGACAAGACACTACCTGATTTTTTCTGGATAATAGCGACATCCTATGGGGCTCCCTGCAGGTACAACGGGCCCCCTCCCTTCATCCATTCGTACACGGCTGCCAGGCTCTTCACTTCATATTGTCTGCAAAAAACCCTGAGATGCCTTCCCGTTTTTTTGTCAGTTAGGGTTTCTTCAGAGCCACAAAACTATTAGGTTGGTGCAAAAGTAATTCTGGTTTTTACCATCACTTCATTTTACTCATAGTATTAGGTTGGTGCAAATGTAATCACGGTCATGGCAAAGACCGTGATTACATTTGCACCAACCTAATACTATGAGTAAAATGAAACAAGGGATATATGATAAGAATTAGACCTTTCATGGTTGGGGGAGGAGTTGGGAAATTCAACTGAAAACTGATCCACCAAAACTCAATTTTCTAATTTGACTATTGCATTTTTTTTTTTTTTGAGATGGAGTCTCGCTCTGTTGTCCAGGCTAGAGTGCAGTGGTGCAATCTTGGCTCACTGCACCCTCCACCTCCCAGGTTCAAGCAATTCTCCTGCCTCAGCCTCCCGAGTAGCCTCCCGAGTGATGACAGGCATGTGCCACCAGGCCCGGCTAATTTTTGTGTTTTTTATAGAGACAGGGTTTCATCATGCTGGCCAGGCTGGTCTCGAACTCCTGGCCTCAAGTGATCTGCCTGCCTCAACCTCCCAAAGTGTTGGGATTACAGGCGTGAGCCACTGTGCCTGACCTGATTTGACCATTGCATTTAAAATTGTTAGACGAGTACCTTCAACCAGGTCAAGGGCTGGGTATAACAGAGTCAGGGGTGGGAGAAGAGCCTGTGTTTATGAAATAAGGACAGTGTATTGCAGTTAAGAGAAGCTCTCCTCATTCACAGGTAAAATAGAGTTCTGGAAAGTCCTACCCTCTGAAATTCAAAATGCCACTGAAAAATATATTCAATCTACATAGACAGAATCATCTTAAGTATAATGGCCAGGGTGAAATAGCTGTGAGGAACTCTCAGTGAAACTAAACTAAAATTGCCCCCAAACTACCGTCCTGCACACCAAATCTTCAACAATTAGGTGAATTGTCTAAATATTTTGTAGAAGTTGATTTATGCATATGGTTTTAGAATACACATATTTTAAACATGCGTATTTTAAATAAGACAAATCCTATTTATCGTTTCTGGCTTTCAGCTGTGGTGGAGGACTGCCCTCTGATTCTCTTCTCTTATCCCTTTTATTTTTTGTCTTTAAACCCTCTGTGCTTTTTCAGTTCTAGATGCATCAGAATTAGAAATGTTGTTCCCCTTGGCTAGGCTGTAATAGTAATTGCAGTCTATCCTCAGTCCTCAGATTGTTCAAATTTCACATTTGAAGTGCAACAGAACTTTTGACCCATGTGTTTGTAGCTCTGGCTACCACTTTCTCACTAGCTTCTGTGCCGGTGTATGTGAGTGATACTTAAGCTTCTCAGACATACTCTGGAAAATACCAGAAGCCTGCTTTGTTTCTTGGTAACCAGTCCTGTTTGCACCATTGGGTATAGCTGCTCTCATCATTCCTTACCTTCCTCCTTGTTCTGTGAACTCTCTTCTCTATCGGGGAAGGCCATGAATAGCCCCTTGCCTGTATGTTGAGAAGAGAGCAACCTCCAAGCTGAATGCAGAGGGAAAAGGGTTCCCTCACTGCACAGGAAGCGTGTATTCTAGATACACACTCCACCCCACTCAAAGACATTCCAGCTTAGAGCAGTGTTGGCTACAGTTTGTTCTTTAATCGTTTCTTATCCTTTGAGTGGAGGTTACATTGTGTGCGATCATAGGAAGTGCCAGCCAGTTCTGCCTGAGAGCATTAGAGGAATCTCCCAGAAGGGATGGCATTTCTTAAGTGATTTTTTTTTTTCAGAAAGGCTCACAGCTTGTGAGCTTGAAACGTACCAACATTGCTCTTTCAAATATGCATCAATTGAATATGCAGTTTGGTACTTTTCTAGCAAAAATGATAGCATTTTATCAATTTAGCTCAGTTTCTGCCCCTCTGTGACTCTCTGGAACACATCTGTAAGATGGTCAGCCAGAAGGAAAGAAACGGCAAATTAACCCATATGGAAGTTTGCATATATTATTAATGGTACTGTGATTTCATCAACGGAAGGCATGAACTACATACTCCTTGCTTTCAGTAGCAAGGAATAAGACACTGAACAGTAAATTCCTATCCATCATCATTGGAAAATATTGCCCTGTATAGTGCCTGGCAGCTGTGTGGTGATTCTCTGAAGAGACACTGCCTGCTTTTCTCTTAGCCACCATTTGAATTGCCTAGCTGATAGAAGTTTGGCTTCCAGAAAGGCACTATCAAACAAAATCAATGGCCATGTTAGCCACAAGTCCTAAGTTCTGTCCAAAAGTCTAAATCCATCATTTATGCCTTATAAGCCAATATATCGCAAACACCTGAGTTCCAGATAATTGCAGTGGCTTGCTATAAATTGGCCTATAATTCTGTCACCCTCTGACCTCTGATGTTGTTTTCACCTTGTGTTACGTGTGTACTATACCCTTCACGAATTTTCCCGTTGTTCCCCCAAATCATCTCCCCTCTCATCAGCCACTTCCTCTGAAAAGAAATAATCTAGGAAATACATGAATAGTTCCTAGAATTCGCAAAACAAAGCTACTATTTGTTGAATATGGGCTGTGTGCCAAATGCATCTACAGGTATTTTTACCTGTGGTATCTAATTTATTTTTACGACAGTCTATGAAATGTGCTTTGTTATTTTAATTTACAGATGACAAAAATGGAAGTCAAAGAAGGCTTTCAAGGGATATGGGGGAAATGATGACTTCAGAACATTATTTGAAGGAACAGTTTGAGAGCTTGGAAACACGTGATGCTCCTTTTCTTCAGTTCCCAGAGTCTGGGACTCGAGTCCTGATTTTGCTCTTGGCCATGCAGGAGTTTGTCCTCACTATTTTCAGTAGCTCTTGTTCCTTTATAAACCCTTCATTTAGGAAATGTACTTAAATTTTTTTTTTTTTTTTGAGACATAATCTCACTCTGTTTCCCAGGCTGGAGTGCAGTGGCGCGATCTCGGCTCACTGCAACCTCTGCCTCCTGGGTTCAAGCAATTCTTCTGCCTCAGCCTCCCAAGTAGCTAGGATTACAGGCATGCTCCACCACACTCGGCAAATTTTTGTATTTTTAGTAGAGACGGGGTTTCACCATGTTGGCCAGGCTGGTCTCAAACTCCTGGCCTTATGTGATCTTCCCACCTTGGCCTCCCAAAAGTGCTGGGATTATAGGCATGAGCCACTGCACCTGGCCATTTAATTTTTAATTTAAACAAAATTTTTAAAAGGAAATGTACTTTTAAAGGAAAGTACTGGAATTGGAGTTCTTGGTATCACTGATAGACATTGGTAAACACTTAATTTGTGCTACAAATGAAAGCAAATCGAGGATAGAGAGGGCTTTGCTCTTTTTAGAGATAGCCGATTTCAGTTTCGATAAATCACGATCGCTTTCATTATGGCTAAGAATCTTTGCTTTTCAGTATTTTTGAAGTGTGTTTCTGTGTGCCCTAGATAATCAAGCATTCAACCTGAAGAGGTTCGTTTCTTGTTGTTATTTCATTATTCAACCGAGTGTGCTCCTCAGTTGTTTTGGGGAGGGGCATATTCTATGAAGTCATGTGAGTCAGAGATCTTGTCTTTTGTTTCTTTATGGCTCTAATTTCTGACACATAATGGACCTTCAACAGAAATTTGTTTGCTTGGGTAGTGGTGGAACAGTAGAAAGATCAGTTGTGGCCAGGCGTGATGGCTCACACCTGTAATCCAAGCACTTTGGGAGGCCGAGGCAGGCAGATCACCTGAGGTCAGGAGTTCAAGACCAGCCTGGCCAACATAGGGAAACCCCACCTCTCCTAAAAATATAAAAATTAGCCAGGCTTGGTGGCACATGTGTGTAGTCCCAGCTACTCAGGAGGCTGGGGCAGGAAAATCCCTTGAACCCAGGAGGCAGAGGCGGAAGTTGTAGTGAGCTGAGATCGTACCACTGCACTCCAACCTGGGCAACAGAGCAAGACTCTCCCTCAAAAAGAAAAAAAAGGAGGAAAGATCAGTTGCTTCAGGATATTTAATTTAGCTAAAAAGTGACAAATGAAACAGTACTGATACATGGTTAGTTTGGATGTAAGTTATTGATTCTGAATACTTTTTTTTTAATTACAATTACTGTTGATTTATCCAAGAATGCATAGCTATGATTAAGAGATACAATTAAGTTAAAGAAAAGTGAACTGAATATCAAAGAATATTTCCAGTAGATAAGGTTAGGACTAACTCAGGCAGAGGACTCCCAGTAGAAGGGGTGGGAGGCAATTAACACCACACATGTCACTTAGATCTGCAGTGGGGATAGATACTGAAGTCGGCAGGATCGTAAGATCGTATCTCCAGTTTTATTGATTTGCCTTCTTACATGGGTATATGTTCACAGCCTCCCACCCCTTACGGACAAGACTTTATGTGTGTGTTAAATATTCTGATTGTAGTTGTTTGTTTGTTTTTAGAAAAAAGAAATCCTCTTTTTAGAACATCTCTTGGTGGTACCATCAGAAATGGCTTCCTTAAGTGGAAAAGTCCAAACTGTTTTGGGCCTTGTAGAGCCAAGCAAACTGGGCCGTACCCTGACCCATGAACACTTGGCCATGAACTTTGACTGCTGTTACTGTCCACCTCCCCCGTGCCAGGAAGCTATTTCCAAAGAACCTATCGTGATGAAAAATTTATATTGGATTCAGAAAAATGCCTATTCCCATAAAGAAAACCTTCAATTAAATCAGGAGACAGAAGCCATAAAGGAAGAACTGTTGTATTTTAAAGCTAATGGTGGAGGGGCTTTGGTGGAAAACACAACCACTGGGATTAGCCGAGACACACAGACGTTGAAGAGGCTTGCAGAAGAGACTGGCGTCCATATCATATCTGGAGCCGGGTTTTATGTGGATGCAACTCACTCCTCAGAGACCAGGGCCATGTCAGTGGAGCAGGTAAAAAGCCTAAGTTCTTTGACAATATTTGTTCGTAAATTCAGAACAGCCAGAACCTTGGAAATGCCCTGGGTTCAGAGGTAGCTGGGCATGCTACGGAAATTTGCTAGCTAGCAAAGACATCTGCCAGTTGGGGCCCCAGTTAGTAACACTGTATTTCATAAAGAAAGTGCCAATTTTGCAAGCAAGCCTTGTGGTAAAGAAAAAAGAAAATAATAATAATAAGTGTCAAGGGAAGAGATCTTAGTGCACTGGTCATTGGAAAATCCAACGTGATAATAGTTAGATTTGTGTATATCATATCTGTCCTCAGTATTGGCACCACAGTCTATTTGTAAACCTCACTTTTCCATCTTCAGTTATGCTACCTCGATTTTTTTTCACCCTGGATTTTATAATAACCAGCAATGAAGATTCACTGTAGGGTGAAACTTGGCAGTCAAAGACTTGGCACATTTGTGAATATGTTTCAGTCTCCTTTCACAAAACAGGAGAGGTGGAAGAAAATTCATTCCCCTGTGTTTTGTCATAATATGGTCTTAAGAATGGGCAGAAGGAAGTAAATTGTTTAGGGACAAAAAGAATAAGGTGCAAAACCTTTTTTGCACGTGTATGTTTTCTCTTTCTAAACACACATGTATCTATTTATACATGTTTACACATATATGTATATATTCGTATGTATCTTCCATTGTCTGCATGACAGGCATAGGGTGTCAGCTCAGTCTTTGCAAAAGATCACTTACTCTCTAGAGTATTTTGTATTTCAAAATTTTTTCTGCATTATTTTCCAACCAGGACTTTATTTTTTTTAATGTATTTTTGTTGTTTAAAGACTATGCTGCTGATGATTATATATTCTTCCAACCACTCTTAGTGGTAACTATACATGTGAACCCAAAAGTCTAATAGTAGTATAGTGTGCTGTGAATTTTCTATGCTGTCTATGATAAAAGACTGGAATAAATAGGAGAGAATTAAAGCATTTCTTGATGCCTTGTGCGGTGATGCAAGCCTGTAGTCCTAGCTACTTGGGAGCCTGAGATGGGAGGTTCACTTGATCTCAGGAGTTCCAAGTCCAGCCTGAGTAACATGGTGAGACCTCTGCTTCTTTAAAAAAAAACAAAGAAGAAAGAAAAAGAATGACTTGATACACGGGACATAGATTCAATTCATTGGCGGTCTTTCTATATTCTAGATGCTGCTCCCCAGGTTAAGTTACAGATTTTTTTTTGCTTCATCCTGAATGTACTCTCATTAAGTCACTTTGTCCCCCTCCAGCTTCCTAAAGCTATAAATTTCTTGTTAAATAATCATGGTATGATATTATCTAATCTTGGATTTAGTGCAACTTGTTGATTTTTGATTTGGCCAGCAAAATGCCTTTTTCCTTGGCCAATATTAATTGATAAATATTGAATACATTTTTAAAAGAATGAATGACAAAATAAATAAATTCATTCACATATTGTGGTGGATCTATTTGGATAAATTTCACAACCTATAAAATATATTCCTTCTCACTCTTCCTTAGCTTACCGATGTCCTTATGGATGAAATTCTCCATGGAGCTGATGGAACCAGTATCAAGTGTGGCGTTATTGGAGAAATTGGTTGCTCCTGGCCTTTGACTGAGAGTGAAAGAAAGGTTCTCCAGGCCACAGCTCATGCCCAGGCTCAGCTTGGTTGTCCTGTTATTATCCATCCTGGACGGAGCTCCAGGGCACCATTTCAGATTATCCGAATATTGCAAGAAGCAGGTGCAGACATCTCCAAAACAGTCATGTCACACCTGGATAGGTAAGCAGGCTGTCTTACAAATGGATGCAAACCGCCATATAATTAATGCATGATCAAATTAAGAATCTACAGTAATCAGTCAATGCAATACTAATCACGCAGAGAAAACCACTAACTATATGGAAGGTAGTATTTATAAAGTTTCACAACTGACATGAATAAAAGTCAATGCTGCCATTTTTGTGTCCCTCCTCTGTGTCAGATAGTATCCTAGGTATTTCACATAAGATATTTTGCATAAGTCATTTCCTTTAATTTACTCAATCCTTTATAACTCATAACAGGTGTCACTGTCTACTTCATTTCTTTGTCTCATGGGATGCTATCAAAGTAGCTGCCAATTCCACTTGCTCAATGTTTACCAGTAGTTGGAGTAATAAAGTTATCACACATGTAAAGGGAGGGAATGTCAATGGTTTCACCCAGAGAAGAAAACCACAAATATAAATGTTCACATTTGTGTCACTTGTGGTTTGAATCATCTGAATTTTGGAAAATGCAATTATAAAAAATAATAGTAATAAGTATAGCATGTGTTGGGTAGTATCATGCATTAGTTTCCTATTGCTGCTGTAACAAGTTATCACAAACTGGGTGCCCCTAAACAACAGAAATTTAGTCTCTCAAAGTTCTGGAGGCCAGAACTCTGAAATGAAACTTTGTCAGGGCCCCGCTTCCTCCAAAGGCTGCAGGGAGAATCTTTCCTTGCTTCTTCCATAGCCTCAGATCCAGCTGTTCCATGGTTTGTGGCTGCATAACTACAGTTTTTGCCTCTGTCTTCGCATAGCCTTTTCCTCACTGTCTGTGTCTTCTCCTCTGTTTGTTACAACCACAGTTGCCATTGGATTTATGGCCCGTCCAGATAATCCAGAATAATCTCATCTCAGATCATTTACTTAATTATATCTGCAAAGACCTTTTCCCCAAATAATGTCACTTTCAGAGGTTCCAAGAGTTAGAATATGGACCTATCTTGTTGGGGTTCACCATTTAATCCCTACATATTATTTTAGATGCATAGGGGACAGTAAAATGAATGACTAAATGAAGAAATGCCAGCTGCTGTTAATTTTATGAACAAGTCTAACTGTTGCTAAGGCTACTCATTAGCCTTCAGTTGAATTTATTATAGAATTAATACAGCACCAGTGAGACTAATAATATATTATAGTTACTTCTATCTTGCCTATTGGAGTAAAGCCATATTAACATATTGATAAATCCTGATGATCAGACCAGACACATTGCTATTTCATAAACTAACAGTCCTTCAAAATGTATTGATAAAAATGCCTCTCCTTATGAGGCTGCAGTGAACCATGATCATACCACTACACTCCAGCCTAGGCAACAGAGCAATACCCTGTCTCAAGAAAAAAAAAATTCTTTTACTTAATAAAAAATACTGTGAAATCATGTGCAGGAAATATAAACAAGTTGTAGTTATAGCAGAACAGAGAAGTCAGTATTAATGGGGAAACTGAGGCACAATAGGATAAAGGTAATTCTCCTGGCAACCAGGTTGGTATCAAGATCCATACTTGGCTATCTTGAGGAATCTTCTGGTTGCACTGATAAAGTAGAGGCATGCTTCTATATACTGGTCACAGAGGCAATGCATCAGACTGTGAAAACTAGACTCTTTGGACCGAGTGAGAACTTTGAATTCTAACTCTCATTGGTGTAACATCTTGGACAGCTTAATTTGAATTTAAAACAATGTATTTTATAATGTTGCCTTGTATGATATGGGATATATGTAGCACATTTACTGAGTAAGGATGATACTTTTTAAACATTGTGAAGTACCTCATACCTTCAAAAATGTATTTCACTAATACCTTTAAATTTTATAAAATGTTTTAGATTCTTAAAAGCATTGCATTCTGCAGTTATTATACAGTGTAAGTGTTCTATATGTCTATTAGAACATAATCGTTTATCATGTTCAAGTATTCTGCATTTCTACTAATTTAAATATATATATATATGGAGAGAGAGAGAGAGAGAGTCTCTCTCTCTGTTGCCCAGGCTGGAGTGCAGTGGCATGATTTTGGCTCACTGCAGCCTCAACCTCCCAAGTTCAAGTGATCCTCCAACCTCAGCCTCCCAAGAAGCTGGGACTACAGGCATGTGCCTCCACACCGGGCTAATTTTTATATTTTTTGTAGAGATAGGTTCTTGCCCTGTTGCCGAGGCTGGTCTCAAACTCCTGAGCTCAAGCAAGTCACTCGTCTTGGCCTCTCAGAGTTCTGGGACTATAGGCATATGCCATTGTACCTGGTCATAAATTTCTTTTAATTGCGTGCTTGGCATTCCTTGGGATTCCTGAATGTAAGGATGTACCTTTCATTGTTTCTGAAAAGCCTCAGCCATTATCTCTTTAAATATTGTTTCACTCACTTGTTATTTATCATCTGTATCACAAACTCCAATTTGGTATATGTAGGGCTTTCTTACCTATACTCTGTATTTCTTAACACCTCTTTCATATTTCCATCCACGTGCGTCACTGAGCTATAATTTCTTCAGTTTGATCTTCCTATTTACTACTTCTCTTTCCAACGGAATCAATCTGTCACTTAGCCAATATATTTGGTTTATAATGTTGAGAACTACATAGTTTTTCTGTTACCTATTAAGTTCTAGTTGGTTACTTTTCAAATCTGCTTGGTTAATTTTGATCATTTATGTTCCTTTCAACATGGTTTCAATTCAACCTTTAAAAAAATATGAAACATACAATGTATAACTTGTAATTGATAAATCTAACTTCTACTGCCTTTTTTTTACTCTGATATAGTTTACTAGTTCTTCTGGCTGTCATTGATAGGAGGTTATTTCCTTATGTTTTAGAGTACAATTTTTTGTTGTAAGATCAGTCATCTTGGAAATTATTATGAGTGTTAGGTTGGTTTCCTCTTACCCCTGTTTTTTTTTTTTTGGTTATTTATTTTTTATTTCTGTTAGGCAGTTGTGGCACTACTTACGTGGGACACTTTATACTAAATTTTTTAATTGTGGTAAAATGTGCATAACATAAAATTTATCATCTTTTAAACATTTTGAAATGTACAGTTCAGTAATGTTGAGTGTATTCACTCCCCATGGCCTGTGACAAACGCCATTCTACTTTCTGTCTCTATGAATTTGACTACTCTGGGTACCTCATGTAGATGGAATCACATAAAGCTTTTTGTGACTGTTTAAACTAAATTTTAGACTTGAGAGACTTAGACCCACACAGGTGCTATAAGTTCTGACCCCTCAGCTTAGCAAGTGCAGGAATGGGGCTATGGATTCTCAAGGGAGACTTTTTCTCAACTTACCTTCCTTTCACTAGAAGACAAGACTGAGAAAGATACATACAGATACCTCTTGACTTAAGATGGGTTATGTTCCAATAAACCCATTGTAAGTCAAAAATATTGTAAGCTGAAAGTGCATTTAATATACCTAACCTACTGAACACTACAGCTTAACGTAGTCTACCTTAAACATGCTCAGAACCCTTACATTAGCCTATACTTCCGCAGAATCATCTATCACAAGGCCTATTTTATAATAAGGTGTTGAACAGCTCAGGTAATTTATTGAATACTGTACCGAAAGTGGAAAACGGAATGTTTCTCTGGGTACTTGAAGTACGGTTTCTAGTGAATGTGTATTGCATTCACGCCATTGTAAAGTCCAAAAAGCATTAAGGCGAACTAGCCAGGGACCATCTGTAATCTCCAAAAACTGTATATGGGGCAAGTTTTTACCTACTTCATCCTCAAGGGTGTTGCTTTCCATATAAAGGGAGTAGCCCTTTATATGTCTCCAGTCTGATCTCCTACTCAGTTCAAGCCCAAGCTCTGTCTTACTTGGTTCATTAATACCTTTTAGGCAAATGCTAGCTCTAGGTCTCAACTTATTCCTCATTTTCTCAGCTCTCTTGTTGTCTCTGTCCCGTGAGCAAGTAAGTGTTACTTTCCCACCAGCTAAACCAAGCATTTCAAAATAGGGTGTTTTTTTTCTCTCTCTTCAATATAATGTAGTATTTTACATGCATTCTGCTGGAAAGGTTTTCTGTGAACATCTAGTCTGCCATACTGCTTGAAACTGGCTCAAGATGATTCGTAAAGAAGAAGCTTTCTATCTCCATCTATTTACAGTTAGACATGTATGTAAGTTAGAAAATTATGCTTGGCACAAATAGAAAACAAGCTTTCACTGGAAAATGTGAAATAAACCCTTACTTCTACCACAGTAGTATTTCCCTGCTCATAAAATCAAACAATATATAAATTGCAAATGTTTTCTTTATTGCCTAGTGATATACATATATGTATACACTACACCTATATATACACATATGTATATATTTATGTATATACACACACATATGTATTTTTTTTTCTGTTAAACAATAAAGATACATTACCAGATTTCCATTTGGCTGCAGTTTCAATATATCTCTCTAGAATGGGTCAGAACAGAATGGAAAGGTTGACCTGACATCAGACAAACTCAGAACATTCTAGAAAATTCTGAGACCATCGCTAGAGCAGCCATCCATTCTGTACCTATCTGATGGATTATTCAGGGTTCCAGTGCATGAAAAAGACATACATGAAAGTATGAGCATTTCAGTAGGGAGGCAGCTAGGGAACATGGCTTTAGAAAAAGCAGTGCATTCGGAAAAACATACCGAATAAAGTAACAGAAAAAAATAATCAGGGAGGCAGATGCAGGCATTGTTAGCTCTTTGAAGTGGCTGTTCACAGCAAGACAGTGGCCATGCTGAAGTTTGACTGGGTCAGCCTCTCACAGACTCTCTGAGGTCTGCAGGGCTGTGCATACAATCTGAGCCGTACTGAAAGGCCAAGGACTTCAGCTTTCTGTAACGGGGACAAATCACAAAGGGCATGTATTTCATGCAACGAAATGCACAGAAGCCTCACGAAACAGACCTGCATCCCCAAAACAAGGCCTCCAAAAAATAAAAACCAAGACAAAATGGCAAATCATTTCATTTCCCCCATCATGCCTTTTCAGACATTAAAAACCAAAAAAAAAAAGGTCTGAGGCTACCTTGTGATTGGAAGATAATCAGGCCATCGCTGTGCTTCATAGCCCCCTCCAGAATGCTGGGACTCTCCAATGGGACTGACCCTCAGTCTTACCTACCCATGATCAGTTTATTTTTCCCCTTTAAAGTAGTATTTCCATCATTTCAGTATATGAAAATAAAATATTACAGTGTGCCCCCAATCACATTGAAGCAGGTAAATATTTTTGAAGATATACAATCTTCATTAGGATTCATGCATTTGTATGGGTGCACACACACACGCATACACTCATTGTGACAACAACAACAACAAATTGCTACATGGCTATCCAAAAGGGGCATTTGGGACCCTGAGAGGGAAGAGTTAATGAATGGCCATCACCTTAGGAGACCTCTGAACTACATTGTTGTCATGTGACCATAGGTGACCTGCTTAAGGTCATTTACTAGGAGATAACAGCTTGACAAGATAAATCTGCTTCTGTGTCTAGGCCGTCCCCTAACCATCTGCTCCCTTTAAGAAACATGGGCCTGTTGGTTGCTGTGAATTTAACCCTAGGGAACATTGCAGGGGGCTGCCCTTGATGGTTACAGCCACCCAAAGTCAACATTTATTGGAAAAGAGCACCTGGCACTTAAGTGTTGCTGCTTGGTCTTAATCTATGAAGGCTTTCTGCCTTTCAATCACTTACTATAATTTTACTACCTGTTAAAACTCTACCCACGTGTCCAGGTGACGTGTAATGATAGCACTGCCTTGGCCTCCGGTCTAATACAGGCTAGATGCGATTAAAAAAAAACAACACCCCACATATATCCTTTTTGCCATTCATCTTCAAGGAGATTTTATCCTTAATGGACTATTAGAGTAGCTGTAGGTATTTTTATGACAACAAAATTCTTTACCAATGAAAGCTGAGTAAAACAGCATGGCTGGCAGGTATTTGGGTAGCAACTATTTACTGACTAAATTTTTGAGCCCCCTGGAGGGGCAACAGACAGGTGCTGTGTGCCTGAATCTTTTTTCTACTTCGTTATCTATTCAACAAGCCGAAGGGCTTTGATAGAAATCCAGGGCCTAGAGTTTGATTAAGGGCACAATGATAATTAAGTGAAGGAAAATAGCGCATCACTGTCTTTGAAAATTCCTAGCTGAGGAAGGTAGAGGAATTGACCTAAGGGTTTCTGAAAGACAACAAGAGGGAAACATTTAGGGAACCGGCCAACAGCACATTTTATTCCCTTTGCCTCTGATCATTCGTGCCAAATTGGCCAAACTCTTGGAAAGCTATAATTTTGATATTTTTTTCACGCTCTTAATTAGATGAAATAAGAGAGCGGGATATCACATCATTCATTCATTCCACAAATACTTGCATGTCTAATTACCATATACCAGACGCTGGGCTGTAGCCTGAAGAACAACCCACTCTCTGCCTTCAAAGTCATTATTTAATTATAATTATGGTGATTTTTAACCTTAAGGTTTTCTGTGAAAAGCCACAAAAAATAATTATGTGGTTTCCTTGGAACTTACACACATTTAATCCCTGTGAATATTCGTGAATTAATGGGAAGTCATTCAAAAACAATTCCAAGCAAATGTTTGACAAACTGAAACTGAGCAAAACATCGTGATATAGTTAAGTAGTACAGTGGTGTTTAAGAATAATTGAAATGCTATGTGCATGTATTTGTAACATCTAGAATCCTATGAATATGACACTGAGTTTCTTTTATTCTTAAAAACAATTTTTTTTTAATTTTTAAGAATAAAAGAGATGGGGACTTGCTATGTTTCCCAAGTTAATTCTGAACTCCTTCCTCAAGTGATCCTCCTGCCTTGGCCTCCCAAAATGCTGGGGTTACAGGCTTGAGCCACTGAGCCGGCCAGAAAAGTTATTTTTAACCCTAAAGTGTTATGCAAATTTTCCCCACCCCTGCCCTAATTATTGCTTACTATGTATTTTCTCTCAACATGTAGAAGGTATGGAAGGAAGAAAGGGAAAAGGGGAGGGAGGGAGGCAGAAAGGATGGAAGGAAGGGGAGGGAGGGAGAAAGAAAGGAGAGAAAGAAAGAAGGAAAAAAGGAAACAGAAAGAAATCCAGGCAGATATTTGACAAAGTAAAATGCACCAAAATTCTTTATATTCATAAATAGTGCCAAATAAAATGCAATAAAGTTATGGTGATAATTAATAATTAATTGTGGAGTATCCCAAATTATACTATTTTGGGCAGACTTGCCTTCCTGGTGAAAGGGAAACGCTGGCCATGTGCTCTATCCAGTACATTCTACCCACCAAAGCCTTCCACGAGTAATTTTTTTTCTAAAGCAATTTTTCATAACTCTGACACCATTCCCATGAAATGTGACATTTTAACAAATAGGATTGCCAGGTCTATAAGATTTATCTTCACTCTCCTCAATACCGTCATTCCCTGAACCGTGTATCGCCTTACATGAAAAACGCAACCTCTTTTGTGCTATGTGGTAGCTGAAGAGTTCATATGGTAAAAAGCTCTTCCTGGGATGTATAAACTGTGAAATGCATTCTAAAATAAAGTTTTAATTACACTTTGTAATTCGGAGCCAACTTCTGGGTTTAGTCTAATTTAAACAAGGGTTTTCTTGCAGCCATCTGTTCCTTTTGCTTAAGCCTACACTTAAGTCATAATATTGAAAGGGTGACGTCATTCCTTCCTTATGATGTCATTAAACATTTCTTTAGCGACCCAAGCAGTCAGAGAACTGAATAAGTGATTGGGGGAGATGCTTGTTAAAATATAGATAATAGCATACTGAATTTTCTTATTTTTCATTCCCAGTTATTCTCCAATATCAAAAATATTGTTCAACAAAAGTCATGCCTCCGTGCAAAAAGAATCCCATAAAAAATAAATCTTTAAAATACCTACGTATTTGGTCATAAACTAGTACATTAATGCCAACGTACCACTCTCATTTTTGGCTTGGGTCTGGATCAAACTAAAATTCTTGGCAAATTATTAGTGGAAGTAGCAAATTACATATTTTTAATCATAGGCAATATTTAGACCACACATTAAAAACTTACATCATCTCTATTTACTTTCTATTTTTGACATTTAAATTTATTTTTAATTAATTGAGATCAGTTAAATTTCATCAATTAAGAATTTCTCAGCTCTCATAGTTGCAGTGGAGCTGTCATTAGCAGTGTAAGAATATACATGAATAATGTTTTAAAATTATGTTAATATCAAATTAGAGTAAAGTAAATTAGGTTACAATCACTCAATTATAGTAATTTGCTTTTTTTAAATATTGCATTATAAACATTTTAAAATTAATTTTAGGTTATTAAGTGTATAATTCTAGCTGAGTTTAGTAATTATTTTAAGTAGTTGTTGAAAAACTTTAAAAAAATAAGAATTCCACATAGCTGTACAAATATTCGTTGGTTCTAAATTGATAAACTCAAGGGGGAGGAGTACAAAGATTTTTTGGAATTACTTTTTTTTTTTTTTTTTTTTGAGACAGTGTCTTGCTCTCTTACCCAGGCTGGAGTGCAGTGGCGCCATCTCAGCTCACTGCAACCTCCACCTCCCAGGTTCAAGCGATTCTTGTGCCTCAGCCTCCTAAGTAGCTGAGATTACAAGCGTGCACTACCATGCTCAGCCAATTTTGTATTTTTAGTAGAGACAAGGTTTTGCCATGTTGGCCAGGCTGGTCTCAAACTATCGACCTCAAGTGATCCACCCACCTCAGCCTCCCAAAGTGCTGGGGATTATAGGCGTGAGCCACCATGCCCAACCTTCAATTACTTTTTTGGTAAGCAATTTTTAATGATCAGTCATTGAAATTCAACAATTTTTTCGATAAATCAGTTGTATATATAAGCATTCTGTTGTTATTTTATTTGTATGCCCATTTTTAAAACATACTTGATCAAGTCTGTAAGTTTTATCAGGGAATGCAATTTATGATGCATAAATTCAGATGTCAGGGCCTGAGCTAGTTCCATGAGCCACATAGAGCTGCCCTCACAGGCCCACCACTTGCCCAAGGAATTCACAGAGTCAAATGGCTGAGGAGTTACAATTAAATCAAAGCTCAGCACAATGGAAAGGGCAGTAGATTAGGAGTTGGAATACCTGCATTGTGGGTCACTTTAAAGAAGATCCATGCTTTCGTTTCTTTATTTGTGCAGTGACATTAATACGTGACATAATTATTTCACCAGTCTATTGTGAGTTTCACAGCCTGCTCCTTGTTCTTGTTATTTAATGGTGCCAACATCTAATCAGTTGCCCAAGCAAGACAGGCTTGTGATTCTCCTCCTGCGTGGCTGTCCCTGTGGTGCCAATGCCTCATCCTTCACTCTTGCTGCTGTGCTCCGTAATCTGGCTAATAACAGCGCTATTTACCCAGCTGTTAGCCTAAAGACCTCCAGATACAAGCTCTCCTGTCCACTCCTCTGGTGTTCTCTGAATTCAGCCCCTCATTTATCATTTGAATTATCATAAGTCTCCAAACACAAATCCCTCCCTTAGTTTTGGTCCCAGATCTAGCCTCCACAATCCACCAGATCTTTCCAAAGGCAAATCTAATTATATCCCTGATCCTGACTTAAAAGCCTCCAATGGGTCACCTTTGCCTCAGGCACAAAATCCGAAGGTCTTGGTCTTCTGGTTCCCTCGCCTCCCTCCACCTTATCTCTCGTTATTCCCAGTATGCACACAGTCTCTGGGCCAAAGCCACACTGACCATGTCTTTGAGTGCCCTGTATTGGTTGTCCTTATATGCATCTCACACATGCTATTCTCTCTGCTAGGAATGTTCTATTTCCCCTTATCTATTTAGCAGAATCTTTCTTCAGAATGCAATTCACCAGGGGTTTTCTCCTCTATGAAGCTTTTCCAGAAACAGCCAACCACTGTTTGATATCTCCTTCTCTTTGCCAACCTAGTTCCTAGCAGCACTCTTACCATGACACTTGGTAAATTCTGTATAGCAAGTATTTGTTTCTGTGTCTCTTTTCCACAGTAGATACTGAAATTCTTCCAAGATGGGACTGGTGTTATTTGTGTTTGCTTTCCCAGCTCATGGCTGATTGCAAGTAGGTGATCAACAATTTCTTGTTAAATGGAATGATGGATAGATGGTTGGATAGATGGATGGATAGATGGATGGATGATTCCCCTCTCTTCTCCCCTTCCTCTGATAAACTACACCCTTATATTCAGGAAGAGCAAGCTCCCTTTTTGCCTCTCAGCAGGTGGTTCTCTGGATTTTTTTTATTTTTTGAGATGAAATCTCACACTGTCACCCAGGCTGGAGTTCAGTTGCGCGATCTCGGCTCACTGCAGCCTTTGCCTCCTGGGTTCCAGCAGTTCTCCTACCTCAGCCTCCCAAGTAGCTGGGATTACAGGCGCCTGCCACCACGCCTGGCTAATTTTTGTATTTTTAGTAGAGACAAGGTCTCACCGTGTTGGCCAGGCTGGTCTCAAACTCCTAACCTCAGGTAATCCAGTCGACTTGGCCTCCCAAAGTGCTGGGATTACAGGCATGAGCCATATGCCCAGCCTCTCTGGATCATTCATCTTGAACCCTACCAACATTTGTCTAAATGGTGTCCTTTAAGACTCAACTCAAATGAATCAAAGTGAATCAAGTGAAAAAAATTAAGTGCTTCATTCTTCTTTCGCAATACTGTGTATTTATTTGTACTTAAATGTTTTTAGCACATTTAACTATAATTATTAGCTTAAATATCTTCCTTCTGCAGACTTTAATTTCCTTGAGACAGCATCTTAAATTTCTTATTCGTGTCTATATTCCTAACACAGAGAATAGCACAAGATAGCTGATAGTAGATGTTCACTGAATTAATTTATGAAGGTGTGTTTCAATGTGTGAAATGAAATAATATACCTGAGAGTTATTTGAAACTGTAAAGCCCAAGACAAATGGTAGGTGCTTTTGTTATCTTGATCCTACCCACGGATCAAATTCTTTCCTCTGCTCCTTAGTTCTTTCTAGCTAGGGAGCCCACAGACCCTTGTCTAAATTATCACTTCATGCAGACTTCCTTTCTCCCACACAGAGTGCATTTTGACATTAAACTAAACCCCTCAGCATATGGATAAGATCTATAATATAAAAGGGGGTTGAAAATAGAATCACCTGTCTTGCATTATAGTACCAGCCTTAAGAAACTGGGTATATGATAACTGTATTCTGACAATAAAGAGCCAAATCACTTTGGACACCTTTTTTTTTTTTTTTTTTAGCTGATGACAATTTATTTTCCCTAAATTTATGCCTGTTTCTTATATACAGAAAAGTTACTTACTAGTTGAGCAAAAGTATAAAATATGCAGCAGAGGAAATGATATCATATGAATGACATGAACAAGTACTTGATACCAAAATCTGGTCTTCCTTCTGGGAAATCCCAGGATGTTTTGTAAATGACATTGCAATCATTTCATCCACCTTGAAGATGGGAATTTTCTTCAGTGTGAAATGCGGTAGCTCTTCTGTGCGTCACAATCACTTCACTGACTTTTCAGGGGAAGAAGTGAAAAATACCGACCTTAAAAGCTGGGAAAGATTGGAGTAAGAAAGAATAGAATTATTCATGGATGGCCAGGCGCAGTGTCTCACGCTGTAATCCCAGCACTTTGGGAGGCCAAGGCAGGCAGATCAGCTGGCGGATCAGCTGAGGTCAGGAGTTTGAGACCAGCCTGGCCAACATGGCGAAACCCTATCTCTACTAAAAATACAAAATTAGCCGGGTGTGGTGGTGGGCACTTGTAATCCCAGCTACTCGGGAGGCTGAGGCAGGAGAATCGCTTGAACCCAGGAGATGAAAGCTGCAGTGAGCCAAGATCGCGCCACTGCACTCCAGCCTGTGTGACAGAGCGAGACTCTGTCTCAAAAAACTAAAATAAAAAACAACTCTCAAGAAGTATTCATGGCTATAGAATGCAGAATGAGGAAAACTGGCTGAGGTTAGCACCTCCACTCTTCTAAGATGTGCTATGAGATCATTGGTGACTGGGAGGGACAGGACCTCTGTTTAATCCTCATCTGCTGGATGGCACACAGAGTTCATTTTCCCATGGTAATATACTGACATTAGGGGTCAACCCTCTCCAAGCGAAAAAGAAAGTCACTTGCATAAATGCAACTTCAGTAGTGCTTTGGCAGTCCCTGGAAGCCATCCAGCTGAATGTCAGTTTCACATGGGTAAGTCACCTTGTGAAGAGGTTCACGGCGCAAGGTGCTTGTTCCTAGATGTCACTACGATGGTGAGTGTGTCTCCGCAGTGTGAGTGCCTTGGAGGAGGAACGGAGTTGCCCTGGTGCCTGGGTGTTCTTACCCCTGGAGGGGCAGCCTGGTTTAAGAACATGGCCTCAACACAAAAGCAGTTTGGGTTTGTTTGAAGCTCTTCAGGTTGAGACCTGAGTTTATCTTTTCTGAGACTTAAAGTCCTCATCTGTAAGATGGGGACAGTCACACCTTCCTCATAGAGCTTCTGTAAGGATTAAACGAGCTGGGGCTGTATTAAATACCTGATGACTATCAGGTGTTGATTTTCTTGTTTCCCGTCCCACCCCTTATTAATATCTCATACCACATACTACTTATTTTCAGGACTTTCCTTTGAAAACCTGTGTGATCACTCACACTATTTTCTTCCCCTGAATTTTGCACTCAGTTTGCTTAGTCATTAAGAATTTAAAGGAATTCATTCCCTTTTTTATTTTTAATTTAATTATTTTATGTATTTATGTATTTATTTATTTATTTATATTTATATTTTGGAGACAGGGTCTCGCTTGCTCTATCACGTAGGCTGGAGTGCAGTGGCTTGATCGTGACTCACTGCAGCCTCGACTTCCCGGGCTCCAACAATCCTCCCACCTCAGTCTCCCGAGTAGCTGGGACCCCGGGTGTGCACCACCCTCACCTGGCTGATTTTTTGTATTTTTGTTAGAAATGGGGTTCTGCCATGTTGCCCAAGCTGGTCTGGAATTCATAGCTCAAGTGACCCTTCCACCTCAGCCTCCCAAAGTGCTAGGATTACAAGCATGAGCCACTGTGTGCAGCTGAATTCATTTCTTAATTGCCTTCACATTAATGTTTAGTTACCCAAAGGAGGTCATATCAATAAATGTCAGTTAAAAAATCAGGAAAAAAAAACTGCATATATATGTATGTATGTCTTGGTTTTTTTATGACAGCAAATTGCTCTTCCCCTCTTTTTCTTTCTATTTGTTTGTTTGTGTTATAGAGGCAGGGTCTCTCTGTGTTTCGTCTCAAACTCCTGGGCTCAAGCAACCCTCCCAGAGGCTCGGCCTCCCAAAGTGCTGGGATTACAGGCATGAGCCACTCACTGCATCTGGCCTTGCCCCTTTTTTCAACTGCATTTTCCTGATGTCTAAAGTATCAGCCTAATTGCTTCCCTTCTGAAGCAATCTCCCCTCACGTGTGATCATGAAATTTTTAAGAGCATTTTAACAGAGGAACCAGCTTCCCCAAAGTCACGCCCCTTTATATAAGTTTTTGAGCGGATAAGAATTCATAGGGATTACTTTTTTTTTTTTTTTTTTTTTTTGAGACAAGGTCTCACTCTGTCACCCAGGCTGGAGTGCAGCGGTGCGACCATAGCTCGCTGTAGACTCAAACTCTTGGGCTCAAATGATCTTCCCACCTCAGCCTCCTGAGCAACTGGGACCACAGGCACACGCCACCACACCCTGCTAATTTTTAAAGTTTCATTGTAGACGCAGGGTCTTGCTTTGTTTCCAAGGCTAGTCTCAAACTCCTGAGCTCAAGGGATCCTTCCACCTTGGCTTCCCAAAGTGCTGGGATTACAGGAGTGAGCCAATGTGCCCGGCCAGGAGTTACTTTTGAAACTTACATGTGTGGATGAATCTTATGGGACAGTGTTAGTCTTCCTCTAGAAAGACATCTCTGCTTATTGTGAGATTCTTCAGTTAACGTTTATAACGTGGGTAACATTTATATTTCATTGCATCTGGAGAATTGGGTCCCTACAGTCCCCATTCATCTTTTATTTTTTATTTGTTTATATTTCTTTTTTTAGAGTCAGGGGCTCACTCTGTCACCCAAGCTGGAGTACAGTGGCACGATCTCGGCTCACTGCAACCTCTGCCTTCCAGGTTCAAGCGATTCTTCTGCCTCCTCCTCCTGAGTAGCTGGGACTGCAGCACGTGCCACCACACCCAGTTAATTTTTGTATTTTTAGTAAAGCCAGGGTTTCACCATGTTGGCCAGGCTGGTCTTGAACTCCTGACCTCAAATGATCCACCTGCCTCAGCCTCCCAAAGTGCTGGGATTACAGGTGTGAGCCCCCATGCTCAGCCAATATTTGTAATATTCATTTCTTAGTTGACTTCACACTAGTGTTTAGTTATCCAGAAGGGGTCATATCACTATATGTCAGTTAAAAAAATGAATAACTACACACACACACACACACACATGCACACACACACGCACGCCCCATAGTAAGAAAGTAAGCAGTTATCATGATTACCATAGTTCCTTTCTCTTTGATCATGTCATTCAAATTGTCTAAAATAACTGTAAAGATTTAATCCTGCTTACTATATATAGTTACCCTCTGACTTAGCAATTAAAAATCTCCACAAGTGAATCCTTTCTTACCTTTCTGGGATTTTCACTTTCTTCCCCCCATACTACCCTTTGATGGTAAATTCTCCATTTTTCAAGTGCAGTGTGAGGGTACCACGGGGAGGAAATTTCAAATTAAAAATTAAAGCACACTCTGTGCACATTCAGTCATTGTAATTCTGGAAAATGTCCTTTGAGTAAAAAACAATATTTAGCAATAGGAGAAGCCATACAGTATGGTGGTTTACAGCGTAAGTTCTAACTTTGAGATGAATTTAAATTCTAGCACATCACCTTGAGTGACTATCTAATCAAGTCCCAGTTTCTCAGTCTTCAAAATTGAGAGCTGCTGGGATCATGGAGGGTATTAAATGAGATAATACATATAATGCACTTCGCACAATGTCAGACACATAGTAAGTTCTCATAATTGTCAGCATGATGATAATGATGCTAAGTGACTTTACTTTTTATTTTCAATTGGAGCTAAGGCTAAAGAGTTTTCTAAGGCTTTACATTTACCACGGACTTTTCACTAAGTATATGCCTCGATATAGCACTGAAAATTTAGGAAAGTTATTCTCAAGGCATTGGGTCAAAGGACAGAAAAAGACATTAGGAGCAGAAATAAGAGTATGATCCAACCTGTAACTGGTGGCTCCATTTCCATGCTGACTCCTCCCCTCCCCCAGTACCCTGCCCATATTGGATAATTAACACACTGAATTTACTCAAAAGGAAAAATACTAAACTCACCTCTTCCCGCTTACGTTACTTTAATTGTGTATATTTTGTTTTTTTCAAGTATGGTTCTTTGGGGAAAACAGAATATGTTTTCTATAGAAAAACACATATTCTTTCAGCCTAGTAATTTTGGAAGCAAAAGATGGTCTCCATGGTAAGAAGATGGAAAATGAGTAGTATTAATAGAAGATAGCACAGAACTAATGTACATTTTATAGTAGAAAGGAAAGATTTTTTAGCCTCCCTGCCTAAAACAACATCGTGAACTCTAAGTTATGCTAATTTGGTGAATAAATGAAAAGGAGCCAGCCAGGGTATGATAGCTCAGAATGAAAGTCAGTAGTCAACTCCCAGGAATCTCACAGGAAAGGAGAAACTTCCTGCACCCGTGGCACATGGAGGCTTAATTGGTTCTCCTGTGGTTTATAAGAAAAGCTTTGATCAGGTGCGGTGGCTCACGCCTGTAATCCCAGGACTTTGGGAGGCTGAAACAGGTGGATCACCTGAGGTCAGGAGTTCGAGACCAGGCTGGCCAACGTGGCAAAACCCCGTCTTTACTAAAAATACAACAATTAGCCGGGAGTAGTGGCACACACCTGTAGTCCCAGCTACTCGGGAGGCTGAAGCAAGAGAATCACTTGAACCCGAGAGGTGGAGGTTGCAGTGAGCCGAGATCACGCCACTGCACTCCAGCCTGGGTGACAGAGGGAGACTCTGTCTCAAAAAAAAAAAAAAAAAAAAAAACTTTGAAAATACTTCTGACCTCTTAGAAGTAGATTCATGGACACATGATAGTGTTTTTTTGTTTTTTTGTTTTTTTGTTTTTTTAGTAGAGATGGGTTTTCACCATGTTGGCCAGGCTGGTCTCAAACTCCTGGCCTCAAATGATCCACCCACCTTGGCCTCTCAAAGTGCTAGGATTACAGACGTGAGCCACCACGCCCAGCCACATATTAGTGCTTTTTGTTTTTTGAGATGGAGTCTTGCTCTGTCACCCAGGCTGGAATGCGATGGCACGATCTCAGCTCACTGCAACCTCCACTTCCTGGTTTCAAGCGATTCTCATGCCTCAGCCTCCCGAGTAGCTGGGATTACAGGTGCCTGCCACCACCCCCAGCTAATTTTTGTTTTGTTTTTGTTTTTGTCTTTTGAGACGGAGTCTCACTCTGTTGCCCAGGCTGGAGTGCAATAGTGTGATCTCAGCTCACTGCAACCTCCGTCTCCCAGGTTCAAGCAATTCTCCTGCCTCAGCCTCCCAAGTAGCTGGGATTACAGGCACCCACCACTATACCCAGCTAATTTTTCGTATTTTTAGTAGAGACAGGTTTTCGCCATGTTGGCCAAGCTGGTCTTGAACTCCTGACCTCAGGTGATCCACCCACCTCGGCCTCCCAAAGTGCTGGGATTACAGGTGTGAGCCACCACACCCAGCCATTTTTGTATTTTTAGTAGAGACATGGTTTCACTATGTTGGCTAGACTGGTCTGGAACACCTGACCTCAAGTGATTCACCCACCTCGGCCTCACAAACTGCTGGGATTGAGCCACCGCACCCTGCCACAAAATAATGCTTTAATCCTCACATCGTGGAGTTGCCAAAGTAATAGAAATATCAGCATGGATAAAAAGCCAGTAAGGCAATGACTGTCTAATGTTCCCAACTCATCTCCCCGCCAATTTCCGATCCGAAACAATCCCTTACATTTCTCTAGGTCCTTCATTCCTTTCATGCAATGTCTAATGGGGTGTATTTTTCCTTCATTCCCTTCATGCAATGTCTTCCTTCCCTTCATGAAATGTCTAATGGGGTATATTTTTCCTTCACTTTTTTTTTCCCATATTGTCTTCTGCTAGGATGTTTTTATTCCTTCTTAGCTCTCTGTGTGATTGGATCTCTACAGTGGTATTTTGGGGTTACCTTAGTGCATCTCTTTTTACTTGTTATAATGCAAATTTCTTGATATAATCTACTCTTGCTCTGTACTCTACGCTTGTCTGTAGCCTGTACTTGTCTTACATTTCTCTCCTTTCCCTTTCATTTACATAATCTTACATCCTAAAATAGTTACATTCTTTATATGACATCTATTGAAATGAGAAGATATCCATAAAATTTATCATAAAATAATAAATTTTATTTAAAAAATAAGCACTCCAGAACATAAATATCTGTATGAGTATTGTGCCTTAAAGAAAATGTTGGAATGATATTCTTTAAAGGCTTTAGAATTAATTTTAGAACCACTTTACAATCTTCACAAGAAAATCACCCTGCTACCACAAGGCAAAGCCTCATGTGTTACCCAGATTAGCATTACTCACCTAATTCACCAGACCTGAGGCCAGATTTCCTTTGATAGTTTTCACAGTTCATAGCAGTCCTTAGAGGATGAAAATTTACCCCATTAAGGATTCTCAAAATAGTGTGGGGGCATATTCTGAACACAGTTCTGAGGGAGAATTCCAAACTTGCTTTGGAATAATGGAAGCATCATTACACTAAGTCTGTAGTACCCAAGTACTTTAGAGGGGAAAACTCCTTTTTAGATGAGTAAGTTCTGTTATTTCTAGTAACAAATTGAACTTACTGTTTTATACTCACATCATTAAGAGCCATTTCAGAAGTGTCTGTTACTTGACTTCAACTATGTTCTTGTACATTGTGTGCTTAAAACTTCTAGTATGTACATGTGGAAAATGGGCTCTTCATAATAACAATTCATCTGTCGCATTGTTTCTAGGACTATACTTGATAAGAAGGAGCTCTTGGAGTTTGCTCAACTTGGCTGCTACTTGGAATATGATCTCTTTGGTACTGAACTACTTCATTACCAACTCGGCCCAGATATTGACATGCCTGATGATAACAAAAGAATTAGAAGGTAAATATGGTGAAGTCTCTCATAGCATTCCCTTTCCCTAGCCCTTTTTGATTGTCATATCTAGGGAAGTATTAGCAAAGATTCAGAAAACAGTAAGCAGGCCGAACCACAGACTTGCAGAGAAAAATATATCTATGCTGTTTCAGGGAGAAAATCTCTCTATATTATTTTAAGGAGAAAATGAGTCATCCTAAGTAGGCTAAAGCTTAGCAGAGCCTTAGAAGTTCAGTGCAGATGGGCAGCTGACAGGAAACACAGATAGTACCCAACCCCTGCCATGAAAATCAGAGAACAAAAGACATTTTCCTCTATTTACCCCTCATGAAATAAGCTGTTCCTCTCTCAGGTTGACCACACTAAAGCCATAACTTCCTACAAGTAATATTTGAAGTGCTTTATCAAAAGTTTTCATTAAAAGGTGATTTCAAGTTAAATGCTAAAAGTATAAGGTCTAAAGACTAAATATTATGTAAAATGAATGCAACCTTCCAAAACTGTATAATGTGTGATGCTAGCAGATAATTGTAGGAGTCATTCTTTGTAATCAAGTAGAAAATTTTAGGCGTCAATGATAGCTACCTAGTTTGGTCTTGGTCACATGATGATAAGAAGATTGAATGAACCAAGTTAGAATACCTAGGAGGAGAAATAAATTGGAGATTGACAAGGAAGACTTTCGTTTGGGAATATCTAAGTGTTGCTACCCAGTGAAGCCCTAAGATATGGTTTGTATGTGATAGTTGAACCGTGGGAATGAATGACATCACTCAAAGAGGAAGATGAGGACAGAGACCTGCGGACAGAGACATTTAAGGAATGGAGTAGGAACCGTTGCTCAAGGAAAGGTCGAGGAGAAGTTTTCAAAGTGATAACAAGAGAGATATATATTCTTATGGAAGTCAGTAGAGCGGAAGTCTCAGGGCAGAAGGGCTTGAATGCCGGTAATAAGTGACAAATATCAAGGGAAATAAAGACTGAAAAGCATCCATTGGATTTCACAATTAGGAGGCTCACATTTTATAAACAGTAAGTGCAATCTCAGTGGAAAAGGCTTGAGAAATGGGTGGGCCGTGAGGAAGAGGAGAGAGGATGTTGAGGTGACTCTTTCAAGAAGCGTGGCAGTGGAGGGAAGCAAGGAGATGGGTCTGGAGTTAGAAGTCAATAAAGGATCAAGGGAAGCTTCTAGTAAGAGTTGAGCAATGTTTATGTGACTTAAGAGCAAGAGCAGAGACAGAGCCAGAGAGAATGAGTCCAGGGAAGTGGTGCCCATTCCACAGGGTTACTATAGAATTGACATGAAATAATGTTTTCCAGGTTTTTGTCTGAGTGTCTGGTGCAGAATATGGAAGTGTTCAATAGATGTTGACTTTAAAAACTCTGGATAGATAAGAAATATAGAGCAAGGTTCCTAAGGCGACAAATAGATGGAATCTGGGGAACAAATAAAAAGTCGGTTGAAAGGATGCTTTCTCCATGGAAATGAGAGGGCATGACACAGCGATGGGGTGAATGCAAACAGAAGTCTTAGTGAGGGAAACAGGAGACTGAGGACACATGGCCACATGTCCTCTAGTGTCTCTGTGAGGTGGACATGGTTATCTCCTGAGAAACAAAGAGTGGATTTAGGGCAGCACCATGTAGAGCAGGAGAAAGGCTAGGAATGGCTGTCAGGTCAATGAGAGAGATCTTGACATGGATGTGTTATGAGCGAGACCTAGTTGAGTCTAGAAATCATGATTGCATGCCTGTGTATTGGCACCAATGCACACGATTTGGTGATTATTTTCCAAAAGCAAAACTGTTTTGCGTTTTGGTAGTGGAACCAGAGAAGTTGTGTGCATACAAGCAGAAAATGGGAACAGTTCAAGAGATTGAGGGTTGGGATTCTATCTGAAAGAGATGGATAACAATGGAGGGGTTGAGATGAGGGTCATGGGATCCAAGCTGGAGGGAAGAAAGCATAGAGAGGAATGGGCAGATAGACAGGAAAAGCATAGCAGGGCAAATAACTGGACTGCAGGCTTTAATGAAGTGGGTGGAGCATATATATATATATATGTTCAAATATATATACTGTATGTGTATGTGTATATATATGTGTGTGTGTGTGTATATATATACACAGTAGAAGAAGTGAGTGGAAAAAGTAGAAAAATGTAACATGATCGGAGTGAGAAACTGAAGATGGAGATTTCAGAGGGGGAGCAGTAGTTCCCTATGATAACAAGAACTAGAATATAATTATGAGAACAGAAAAGTGGTTGCAATGGAAGTAGCAAAGCTGGAATTGAGAAGTGATGTCCAGGAACCGTGAGATTCAAGTATTGCTAGTTGAATAAGGCACACTGGGTTGAGGGGAAGATCTTGAGCCAGTGGTCATAGTTGGGACATCCTGAGGATCTTTCCCTGGGAAGTCACATTTACGTCTGTATGCCTTCTGCTGTCTCCAAGTACTGGCATTCTGCCTTGATCACCTCATTAATAGTACTATGCTTCAAGTTTAGTATCGTTAGGGAAAGCTAGTTAATCAGTGTTGCATTAGTTAAGTAAGATGGCAACTCTCAACTCTACATGAGCAAATGACTTCACCTGTCTTGAACAATGAAGTTCTGTCTTTTCTTTTAATACTCAGATCAGTTATTTGACAAGTAGATGTATTGTTTCTTTGTTTCCTTTTGTTTTATTATTTTAATTTACTTGCCCAGGAACCCGATTCAATACAGGTGAACCTGTTCCCCTAAAGCCCTAGTAGTTAGTTTATACTCAGAGGAGACTATTCCTTGCCTAAGGGCATCTGGAATTTAAAATAGGGCAGTGCATTCAGTCATTCTCATCTTTCACAATCTCAAAAACATGATTTCCTGATCAATGCCTTCAACATATGTTTTATTTCTTTTTTCTTTTTTTCTTTTTCTTTTTTTTCTTTTTTTTTTTTTTTTTTTTTGAGATGGAGACTTGCTCTGTCGCCCAGGCAGGAGTGCAGTGGCGCAATCTCACCTCACTGCAAGCTCTGCCTCCTCCCGAGTAGCTGGGACTACAGGCACCTGCCACCACGCCCGGCTAATTTTTTGTATTTTTAGTAGAGACGGGGTTTCACCGTGTTAGCCAGGATGGTCTTGATCTCCTGACCTCGTGATCCGCCCGCCTCGGCCTCCTAAAGTGCTGGGATTACATGTGTGAGCCACCGCGCCCGGCCTCAACGCATGTTTTTTAAATCATCTTGGAAATGGGAACTTTGCACTCTGGATCGGCTTCCTTTTCCAAAGCCCCTTTGTGGTAGTGAGGTGCATCTTTTGCACACCTGTGTCTCGCATGAGGCTCCCAGACCTTCTAGAACAAGAGAAAGAAGATCCGTAAAGGGGCATCTGTGAAGGAGATAGAAGGGTCAGATGACCGATGGCTCCCCCAGCATTCCTTCTGAGCTCCTTTTAGCCATTTGTTTATCCTTTACTGTGCTAAGTATAGCTATTCTGGATGTATGGAAATCATAAAAGTTATTATAATATAAATCTGTGTATATATATATAATGCCTGTGTGCTATTCCATACGTACGTGTATGTGTGTGTGCTTAATCTTCCTTAAATTAAACCGTGCATTCTCGCTTGACCCAAGGACAGCCCATGTTAAGCACTGAATGCCCTTTTGGGTTGCGTGTGCTCCAGTACCCACTGTCTTGCACACTTGATTTTCATCATGCATGGAAGGACCACAGGGTCCTTTTCTGAGCCATCGTAGTCTTAAACCTTGAAGTGCATGAACACAGAAGCACGCTTCTGCCTACCTCTGGTGTTCAGCACCAGAAATTCTGTGTCTAACACCTGTTTTCAATCTTCTGCTCCATTTCTCAAATCTTATTATATCTCTGCCTTTTCACACTTTGTAGTCTCTCTCTAATATTTGTTTGCAAACACTAACTCATTTGTATTTCTATAATTACCGTGATTTTTTGTCTTCTTGTCTGTAGTGGCTCCCCCTTTTCTGGCAGCATCTCTGTAACTCCTGTTCTTCCATATAATGGCACAACAGGAGAGATGATCTTTTAGTGTAAGCAGGACGGGGCAGGTTTTCTTCATAGTCAGGATATGATTGTGTGTCCAGAGCCATAACGTTATCTTTCTCATGAGATAAGTAGTCTCCAGATTCTTGACTTAATGGGTTCTAAGGATTCCCGGTTTTAAGTATGAGTATCTTGTCCTCTATACTCTTTCATTCTACTTCATGATTTGATAACATTGTGTTTCAAGGTCTGACACAAGACATCTTAGAGGAATTTGTTTATCCACACGATCTGCCTTTATAGTGTGAGAAATTATATTTATCCGATAAGAAACATAGGCAAAAATTTTGGAAAATGCCCAGAAAATATCAGGGAGAAACTGTTTCCTAAAACCTCCTATACCGTGATACTTCTTTGCAGTTGTGGATCAAGGTTTGTCACCCTAAGCTTCAGCATTGTGTATGCATTCTGTCAAATCTTTGTCTTTTTATGTGATAGTATAACTTATCTTAGATAATTCCCCTAAACTGAGTGTGTTCCAAAAGTAACTGCAGATCAGAACTTCAGGATAGTATACAAATTTCAACGAGGCAAAAAATCGTAGTGGCACAAAAGTCATTACATGCACTTATAGGACAGGCATGGTTCTTCTCTGCTAGTGCTTGCATTCCTTTGACCTGCAGATACAAAGTCTATTCTTCCATTATAATTTATTTTAAAATATGTGTTCTCAGAGGGCAGGGCTTTGTGCATGAGTTTTTTTTGTGTGTGTAGTACCCCATGTTTTGCTCACTGTAGTAGTTATTAAATATGACTCATGTACTAGGACACCAAGAAATGCTTTTGAAACAAAAAAGATACCTTTCAAATAATCAGCCTCTGGAGGAAGGCACTGTCCGTCCGTCTAGATCCACTTTAGAATCTAGACGCCAAAAAAACTATTCAGAGAATCCCATAGAAGAGCCATTGTCTGCGAGTGGCATCTTCTACCATCAAAGACCCATGGAAGTCACGACAGACACTGCCCAGAGTCCAGACACGTACAGATGGTGGCTGTCAGGAGGTGACTCACACTACAGATTCCAGCATTTAACAAAGCAAAGAGGATTTCATTTTTAGAGAATAGTCAGGAAGCTGTTCTTTAGTCCACCGACTATAAATTTAAAGGAACAGCTTATTATTTTAGCAATCTTGCTGACACGGAAAGAAGACAGAATATATTTGTATTGGTCAGTTTAATCCAATGCTCAAGAGGCTACAACTAAATCAAAATTGCCATAGACTTCAAAGGGGCAAATGGTTAAAATACTGACCAACCTTTTTTCAGTGGCTTTGTAGCTTATCAAATGCCCCTCACTTGCAGACCAACTGATTTTGCTCTCAGAATATTTTACTTGTAGTGAGATTCCTTTTGTTTCCCTATTTTAATCGCAAATAGTCCTTGATATTTATTTGCTAGATAAAAGGAGAGAGCAAGAATGAGATCTGAAAAATGGGCCCACAGGGAGAGGCATTTGAGAGAGGATTGCTGAATACAAATCCAGAACAAAGTTATTTAGTGAAATGCCAAAATGGTCATTCATCCAAACTGGTACATCCTATTAGAAGCTATCTTTAATGCGGTATTGCCAGGCATTGTCATAAATATCACAGGTTAGAAATTTCTGTGTGCATGGAATAAGGATATGTTCCTGCTAGGATGCAGCAATATTTTTATCGTCACCACACAATATTTATTAAAGGTCTCTCAGTACACACGCCACAGTAGAAGGCAGTATCTTTACGACAAGCACAATCGGTTAATGAGTAAAAAGTCGGAAGCATCCTGAAAAGCAAAAATGAAAGACAAATGACATCTAATGAGTTAACATTTTTCACAGGGTGCGTCTCCTGGTGGAAGAGGGCTATGAAGATCGAATTCTCGTAGCACATGACATACATACGAAAACCCGGCTGATGAAATATGGAGGTCACGGCTATTCTCATATACTCACCAATGTTGTTCCTAAAATGTTGCTGAGAGGTATAACTGAGAATGTGCTTGATAAGATTCTAATAGAGAACCCTAAGCAATGGCTAACTTTCAGATAGGATGGTTGCTTATGAATTCACACCTTGAGTATAAAACTTGCAGAGAACATTCAGCGATTTCCAGTCCACTGTGAGATATTAATCAGTTACCTAGGACTAATGACAGATCATTTCCTTCTGATGAGAACTAGGAGGGTTTGCCTTCTCTGAGACCAGCTATTACAACTGTGCCTCTAGGGAGTTACTCAGCCTAATTGAGCCCTATTATTTTGCCTTAACAAAATAAATACAGAAGTACCTATTTCTAAACAATGATTTAAAGTCTATATCCCCTAAGCGGAGTTGTTGTTTTTCTCCCTAATCTATCAGCTGCACTACTTGAGAAAATTTAAAGTGTTTCTAGTTAAATTATTTCCTTCTTGAGCGATCTAATGTTTCTTGTAATATTGATGATCCTACTAATTATCCTGCTGTTCTTTAATTAATGCTTAATGAATAATATGGCACTGTAAAATAGCTTCTGCAACAAGGGAAGTTAAATTTTGAGACTTTTTTCCCCAAAGGATACTGACTAATACAATTACCAATTCACAATGATAAAAATATTTTGAAAGGTTAATTTTATACTGTCCACCTATCTCTATATTCTTCTAATGAAATGATTTTGATATCTTTGGCTTTCCGGTATCTATTTTTGCCATACATTTTGCTGTTTTGCAAAGTTTGTATAAGAACACATAACACTACTGAATTATAAAAATTCAATCATAAAAGTCAAAATATATTACATAATATAGTTTAATGAATCATTACATTTATAATAACAAAGGCCACAATTTAATTAATTGGTAAGATATAATGCAAAAAAAGAGAAATGTTTGCCTTATATATATTCCCTTTATTTCCTTTACCTTTTGTTTTTCCTTGGACCTAAACAGAGAAAATAATGCTTATGTATCTGAAGAAAAGGTCAGATCTATTGGAAATGACAGCCCGATACTTGAGCCTCCTCTTTAAAAGGTATCCAGCCCTGATATTTTGTGTAAATAAAACGTTTTTAAAAACTGTTAGTTAAAACACTTAGGTGATGGGCACTGCTGCTTGTAAATTCATCTTTTTGTTGAATCCTCACTATGCTATTTGGTACCTAAAAATATTCTCCAAACCCTTGCTGCCAATTCCTCTTTGATAAATATATAGTTAATTCGAAATAAAATCCATTGCAATTCATTTATGAGTTATCTTACATATCACAAAGGCCAATTAGAATTAGTCATTATTCTTGATGAAGAGTCTGTTTTTAATCATAAAAAGCATGACAGTTACTCAGACCCAGGCATTTCAACAGAGCTAACACCACCTTCAGATAGGCACACCATGCATAACTCTTGGGAAGTTGAGCTTTGCTAAATAAAAGATATTTCTGCTGATCAAAGATGATCAAGCTTTCTGTGTATTGGAACAGAAAGTAACAAAGAGGAATGAGCCAGGAGAACAAACTAATTCCTTTAAATAAATTTTTAAAAATGCAAATGTCCTTCACCAGTACAGCAAGCAAATTTTTAAAATCTCTGTTTCTGAAATCTACTTGTCAAAGAGTTTTCAGAGGCAATGAAAGGGGAACAGATTTTTCATTGTAATAGTGGAAGTTGTGTGATAGTTAGGAGATATCAACATGCATTTTTAATCTTTTCCTTAGATGAAAGAGATGGCTTTTGGCAGTGTGTTCTAACCAGAAAGAAAGGATTTGTATTACTCTCCAAATCTACTGTACTGTCAGCTTCACTCCACCTGAGAAAAAAGAAAAAAAAATTGATAGCTCAAATGCATGTAATTCATAAACACTGCAAAGGAGAGCCACTTGGTGTCTGCAGTCCTCATATTAACAGTCTGTCACAGAATGCAGTTAAAGTATTGATTGGCATATGGTAATAGAGCAACCATAGCCTTAACTTACAGACCTGTGAAATAAAGGGCATTTTGACCTAATACAATTAATTTTCTGGATAACTCTTAAAGAGAAGTCATTTTAACTGTTTTTGCTACTCCATATATTGTCATTCAAAATATATTTTAACCCAAAATAAGTTAAATAATTTGTGCATGTTTGTGTGTGTATATATGCATACACTTTTTTATATTAAAATTTTGAGGCTATACAGCCACTGTGCCCTGTGGAATAAAGCCATATATATAAATGTTTTATATGTATATGTTTTATACATATATAAAACATTTCATCTAATATATATATATGTGTGTGAGTATATGTGTGCATGTTTAGCAGATACTTGTATAAAATATAAACACTCTGTTGTCATATTGGCTATATGCGAAATTGTTAATTTTAAAATAACCTCAGGCCACAGACTTGTAGTAATCATTTGAAGGCCTCACCTAGTGTCCCCTTGGTGACGTATGCAGCAGCTCAAATTAAACCTTTGTGCATTGGGTTATGAATAATCTTTTCTTCCAAAGACGGCAAAAGCCTCGGTTTGATTTGATACTAAAGAATAAATTTCTCTGACTTTCCCAGTGAATCTAAATGTATTCAGTTGACAAAATGGACACATAAGGGCTTTTTCTAAATACCGTACATAATTACACATTTTCACACTTAGAGGGTAATCCTATGATACACTGTCAATCTCTATTTTTAAAGACTATCACCAGAAAAGAGAGAAAAGAAAATTCATATAAGAAAAAGAAAATGTGAAAATGATCATAGGCTTGGGAATTCCCTCAAATCCAGAAAATTCCAGGTTAAGGCTTGAAGTTGAATCATTCCCAGGTCTAGCTCTAAAGTTAACAAGAGTACAAGGCAAACAATTTCTTTGGGGACAAGCAGCATTATTTCAATTAGACCTTCTCCTGCAGGGCAAAAATCATTCTTCCCCACACTATGAATGGACTCCAAGTATCATAATAAGCAGGTAAACTCACAAGAACCAAAGCCGACATATGGATAAAAGCAGCAAGATCACAGTACACCAAAGTATCATATATATAGAAGAAATAATTCAATGTCTTAGATTTGTCTATAAAAATTTGTGATCTATATAGGACTTCATTCACATGGACACTAACGATAAGGAGTATTTGCTTTGGCGGTAGTGGATCACACATCTGCTTATCTTGCTTTGATATTTTTTACATAATGTTTCTGAGCGATACAGATGTGAGTCAGGTAGCATTTGATTTCCCCACATATACACAACTGAGGTGCCCTGCCATTGGCATCCCCTGGGATCCTTGATTCACTGACGTTAGCCATACGAATCCAGTGTTCAAACTCAGAATAATAAGCTTAGTTTCTGCATTATCAGTCAGCATAAATAATAAATCCAGAAAACGTGCTGTATTTGTTGTTGTTTCCTCCATGGGCTTTCCCGCCATCTAATTTGATATAGACTTCATCTCCCGGCTCCAAATGAAGAACCACACTGTTACTGGCATAGTCGTAATTCTGATCAGCATCTTGGGCAATTGCACTAGCACGCACCTATGTGAAACAGACAAGAATTAGGATGCGTAAACGAGAATTCTCAAGTTTTCTTTTTTGCCATTCATGTAGCATCACAAGCTGACTTGCTGCCATAGTACAGAATTTAGCATAGCAAAGTCCATGTTGACCTCAGAGCTTTATGAGGATAGTGCTGTGGCAGTTTCCGCTATGTTAGTGAGAAGGAGGACAGAAAGGGACAAAATAGTGCTTCAGTGGGGACCATTCTGGCAGTCTTATCTAACTACACATTCTAAACTATGCATACAATTTATTATCTTCCTGTATCACTCGTTTTTCTAACTCCTTCGATCCCTATGCCCAATCACATTTTGAAATGAAACTAATAGTATTTTTTGCATTTTAATTTAAGCCAGATAGCAATATTCTAATCATCTGTTTATGAGTACAGAAGTTCAAGTCTAAGTTCAGCTGTTCACCACAATTATTAGAAAATTGAGGTATGTAATAGCTAAAAATACCCAGGAAAATACCAACTCCTCTACTACTTACAAAGAAAAAAAAAAGAAAAAGAAAAAGTCTTTTGATTTAGGGCTTTCCAAATCTAATTCATGTAAAGCCCCCTTTACCAGGCTGCTTCAGAAGCTTAGCTCATTTATACATCTTTGATTATATCACCTGAGTTTTCAGAGTTCTTTTTTCCATCGTGTCTTTTTATTACTTAACTATGACATGTGCATTTAAATCAAGAATTTAACCTCAACATATCTAAAAGTTAAAGAAAGGACTAAATTTTCATGCTCTGAGGCCTCTCAAGTTTCAAGAATTTTTGAATGATTTCGTTGATTATCCACTTACACTTAGGAGCTTCTAAATATGTGGCTTGATTTGAGGACAGAGGCTGCTTATAATCTGCCCATGGTAAGCCTGTGATCTCATTAGTGAGTTGATAGACATTTACAAACAGTCAAATTGCCTATCATCTCATGCATTGTGGACATTCTGTCAGATCCTTAGCTCAAATTAGGCTTCATATTCATTTAGATATATTGTGATTCTGCCTTGGAAAATCTTTCAACAGGCAGACTTAGATTTGATTTATTTCAGTGAAACATCTTCTACTTTGTGGCTTGTTTCATTTCTATTCCACTATAATGATATTTCCCTGAATAACATAGCAAGTGATTTAGTGGTTTTGTAAACCTGCACTATGTAATAATGCATGATTTGGGGTACAATATGCTGGATTTTATCACTTGGCAAAATGAGAGAAATGAGACAGAAGTCAAGAATTTCCATGCATTTCTTTCAAAATTTAAATGATGAGTTTTCCAATTAAATTTTCTTGTGATATAGTCTCACGTTAATGCTGAAATGTTAAAAAAAAAAAAAAAAAGGAGAAGACTCTTTAACACTGCTGAACTTGTAAAGTCATTTGAGTAGTATCTTTAAAATGTCTTTCTGGGTATCACATAGCAAAAGGAGAAAATGGCTTAAAGGGTTTAGAATTGCTTAACACTGTACTAACAGGCACTAATATAATGAAAGCAATATACCATGTAATTATGCTTGGAAGCACTGACTCCAATATATATGCCAATTTAGTAAAGTGGTCCGTTTTGACCATTAAATAATGATGCAGTTTGACTTCATAATATTTTCTAAAGATTAATCATGAGTTTGTAGGAGTTGAATGCTTTGATTCATTAATTTCATCTAGCCATTAATTCCCAGGGAAACAAATCTACAAGAAGGATATTGCTATTATGACTTGTGTTTTTTTCTCATCTTTGGATTTTTAATGGTGAAAAAAATTAAAAACAAAGTATTCATGAGCTATATTAGTAATACATTAGTTATCAACCCATAATATACTCCTCAGCTATTACTAATAACCAGACATATTTTATTCAGTGCTTTGGGTATTTAGGACATGTTCTAGGGTTACTGGGCTTTAACATGGTTTTCTACATGAAGGTATTGGAGAAACAGGACATACCAAAATTACTTGATTTAGACACAATAATCCTTTTAAAAATATAATGCCATTTTTATTCTCCAGGGTGTAACTACAAAACCGAGGGAACGTCACCATTTTTATTCAGTAGGCGTAACCACAAAAACCTGCGAATGCATTAGAGTGATTCCACAGACTGAAAGGTTACCCTCACAGTTTCCACCACCTTTGTTGGATCAAGCCAGTGTGGTTGCTTTTTAATGAATGTAATTCTCTAAGGTTTTAACCTATACTGTACCGTAAGACTGTCCCAATTAAATAATTGCCATACTCCAGTGTACCTGGCATGATTTTGGTATGGCTGCTCACCTGATCATACTCTAAAGATATAACAGGACTTGAAATTTCAAGCTCTAGTATTCAGCTCAGTGACTTCAACAATTCTTTCAAGCCATCAAACTATTGAGGAAGGCAATGTGTTCACCCTGGAGGCTGTTTCCAGATTCCTAAATGTACAGTGATTTCAGCATTCCGTCTGGGAATAAGATCCATCCTTTCTTCAGCGCAATCGACCGATTTCTACCTGAATTTACTCTAATATCTTTTGTTATTACAAGATAACTATTTAGATTCTGCTTTGTGTTTAGTCCATATTTCTTTAACCCTAAAAAGATTATGAATTTGACATGTCATTGATCTCTCTAATAAGCGAATACCAACCCACAAACCACTCATCCTTTTAAAAATATTTCATGGGCATCGGTGCCATAACTAATAAATTTTTAAGAGTACCAACTGGTCTTTAATTATTTTATGCTTTTAATCCTGAAACAGTATTAGTTTTCATTCGAGTGGCTTATTTATTATAGTGGCATTAGAGTGATTGTATTCAAATAGCAATTTTTCTCCATGTTTTCTGCTAAAAGGATTACCAACATTAAAGAGATTTCCTCTTTCCAAATGTAAAGCTATTTGAGTTGAACTTTTACCTTTAATATGCACTGTCATGGGCTTTCAACAAATGGTAGGATTAAATTTAGGTTGATGGCTTCATGGGGAGTATGAGAGCTGCGGTCATTTTAGGGGTATGTTTCTGTGTCTGCAATAGGTTGCATAGTTTTAGCATTATCTTATTAGTGAGGATCTATCATTAGAGATCATATTTATGGTGACATTTGTAATTTAATTAATTGCTACTGATGTTCTCGTAATTTCATTTTAATTGTACTTCTGTGGAATCATAAACAAAAGGTTAAGTGGCACATCAGGTTAATTTACTGGTCTTTGATGTTTCCATCTGTGATCTTACATTCTACACAAAGCATAAATAAAATGGCTCTCATATGGTTACAGTCCAGAAGCATTTCTCTCTCTTAGAGGGAACTGCATTTTTAGTTTAATTTTTGTGCTTCTCAAAATCCACTTAATCCATAGAACATTACACTGACATGGATCTCTGAGTTTCTGTTTTATGAAAAATTAAGTCAGCTCAGAGAGGGAACCTGCCATTCTAAGAAGTGATCAGACCAGAATATAATTGAAAAGCAAGAGCGAAGTATTATTTAAAATTAATAAAAAGATTTTATAAGATTTCTCATTTGTAACTGCCTGCAGACTGGACTTGACAAAATAGTTCTCATCTAGAGATAAAATTCCTTAACAGTAGTAGTGTAGTAACCATTTTCCAAAATAGTCCACACTGAACTAAAAAAAAAATGTTTACCACTATAGATTTATTTTTCTGAATTACCTGTTGCATACCTTTTGCAGAAGTAGCAGCTTAATATTACCAATGAAAAGCCTTATACATATAAGGTCAGCTGTTTTACCTTACTATTTTTCCTGATCCTCATGGAATGTGTGTGCTAGTGTGATACAAAGGAAGATTTTACACCCCAAACAATGAAATAATTTTAAAAACAAAACGCACATAGAACACCTACATGGTGTTATTTTCTTCAAATCAGTGTAATATACACAGGCTCAGCAGTCTAGACATCAACATTTAAACTAATTTAAATGTATTAATCCCTGCTTTTTTCATGCAATTGCAATTTCCAGATATTTAAAGATGTGAGCATTTTTACACATTTGCTGATAAAATTGGAATCATTTCATTTTAATTGATACCTCTAAAAATCATCTCTTCAGCCCGATTGTATTTTCCAGACCTGACCTTTGAGTCAGAAGAGAGCCAATTTGCAAATAAAGGGGTGTCTCATGGCTGCCTGCTGAGGGACTGTTCATAAGCCTTTTTGTGAGGGTGATTCAATAGCTCCATTCTGGTACAGTGAGTCCTGCCCGTTTTAGCCATTTGCCTATAACTGTTTTACTGTTCTGTGAATAATTTTTATTTATCTTAATATTATTTTCATGCATAATAACTATAATAAACAACCCTGTCAGTGCCTCCTGGTGGCCATTTTTCCTCTTTTTGTTCTATGTGTCCTGAGGGTCCGTCCCTTAAGCTATTTGTAGGATAGGGTAGAGAACAGGACGTTTTTTGTCTTTTTTCTCTCTTACGCATTTAGGACTTTTTTTTTTTTTTTTTTTTTTTTTTTTTTGGTCTTTCACTTTTGAAAGAATTCTGACACTGAAGTAGGTCTTCCGAATCCTGCTTGAATGGTGCTTAACAGAAACCTGGGTTATAGCTAAGAATCTCTGAATGTCCAGGGGTCGAGTTACCTAAAGCCCAATAGACCTCGTTAAGTCAAAGTTGCTGCAGGAGAGGAGGTCTCTTGATGGCGATGCCAGGGTCGCGGGCCATCCCCTATGCCACTCAATAAGCAAAGTTAAAACCAAGAAACTCAGCCCACACCGCAGGCTGCAGGCTGCAAGGCCTTGCCTCAGTGGCTACTGATTCAGCGTGCACAGAAGGTCCCATTACACTTTTAGGTAGTTACAAATATTATTTTCCTCCTTTGACTAAGAGATCAAACAAGCTTCGGTTTTGCAATGACCTCGAATTTCTCCACAGTAAAGTGGCTCCAGCAGAATACTGCAGACCCATGCGTAGCCCTTGTAGCGGCGCCGACCGGCTCAGGGAATCAAATCCTCTTGGCCGGCTGGTCCAGAGGCCGATAGACCCGGGGCTGGGCTCGAACCAGTCGCCCCCCAGGCCACCTGCCTGAGCGTCCTCCGACTCCATAGAGAGTTTGGGTTCTGAGTCTGGCTGCGCGCTGTGTTTCACCGCATGAACCCCCGAATCTCAACTATTCTTTTTGTTAACAGCACTCCTTGCCTCTCCCCTCCGCTATTTTTTTGGCTGAAAACGAAACTGGAGTTTGCGCCTTGAAATTGACTATATGTGAGTTTCACGGCCTGGGACACCGCAAGGACTCGGCGACGGCGAGCCCCACGGTCGCTCCTCCGCTGTGGCTGAGCCCTGCTTGGACTCATTCCTTCGAGGCCCTTGTTTCTCCCTCCGGCCTTTGTCTACCACCCCCGAGTCCCTCACCCTGCCACGCCCATTCCGGACTCCCCCAGGCCTCTCCACTCCCCAGAAAGCCCGTAAGCGACCCTATGTTGCGGAGGATCCCACGGCCAGGGGTCGCTTCCCGCGCCGGGACTCCCCAGCGCACGAGCTGTCCCCGGGACCCAGCTCCCGGCTTCCCGCCCCTCGAGGGTCGCGCTCGCAGGCGCGCGCACCGATCGAGGGTCCCAGACTCCAGAACCGCCCTCTCCAGGCCGCGGGGCGCCCTCCTGCGCGCACGACCCCCGCCTCTCCAGGGTGGGACGGCGTCCCCCCTTGCCGTCGCTCCAGGGAGCCCGGCCGCCGCGCCCTTCCTCCGCGGGCTCCCACCCCCATTTCCGGGGTCTCCTCCCTCTCGCCCGCACCTTCCCGCGCTCCCTCCCCGCCCTCCCCGCCGCCCGCCCGCGCTCACCTGGTTGTTTTTGCAGAGATCAGCCCACATGCTGGTGCCGTCCCCTCCGCGCATCAGGACGTGGTAGGTGAAGAAGTAGATGCCCGGGATGGAGCAGGTGAACTTGCCGGTGGTGGGGTCGTAGTGGTTTCCGAGGTTGGTGACCACGTCGTCGAACTTGAGCACCTCGTAGCCTTCATGCTGCCGCTTGAGGCCGGCGTAGAAGGCGATCTTGGGCACCGTGCTGTAGGTGGCGGCGCTGATGGCCCCGGCCGCGTTCAGGCCGGGCGCCCCGGGCGGGCCCGGCAGGCCTTGGCGGCCCGGCTCGCCCTTCTCGCCCGGGGGCCCCATGGGGCCCGGTGGCCCGGGCTCTCCGGGGGGCCCGCGCGGACCCGCCTTCCCGGGCCGGCCGGCCTCGCCTTTGGGGCCCTGGATGAAGGTGGGCAGGGACTGCATGAGGCCGCGGTCGGGCGTGGCAGCGGTGCTGGGCGCCTTGGTGCCCCCGTAGGGGTCGCAGACCATGCGGCAGGTGCCCAGCATCTCGTAGTGCGCCGACGTGCCGGCCGAGCTCACCAGCACCGGGATGAGGATCACCAGCAGCAGCACCATCACCACCCCCAGCGCCCCGGCGGCGATCAGGCGCCTCCTGCTGCCCACCAGCCGGCTCAGCGCGGGGCGATCCTCTTGTCTGCTTTTGGACAGAATTTTGAAGGTTGGGCGGGGACCTCTTCAGAGCCGAAAACAACCCCCTGCGAACCCCAACTCCCCTGGGCGTGCGTGCGCCGACCGCTGCTGCCGACTCCTGCTCCCCCCGCGGAGGCTGCGGCTGGGGAGGGAGCGCGGGCGCCCAGTGACTTGAGCCGAAGTCCCGAGCCCGGGGTGGGGGCCGGGGGAGGGGTGCGCGGGGCGCCCTCGCCCCCCGCGAGCTCCTTCGCACCTGTGGCTGCAGCCGGCGCCGGCGCGGCCACCGGGAGGGCAGAGCCAGCCGCCGCCTCCTGAGCTCGCCCGGGCAGCTCACACTTTTATGCCGCCGCCGCCTGCGATCGACTTTTCCGTTTTTGCAGACTGCGCCAGTTCGCACCAACTTTCCGTCTGAAGTTGCCTTTTTCTGCCTCCTCCTCCTCTTCTTTCGCTCGCTCAGTTCGCCCGTCCGCTGCCTTTTTTTTTTTTAATTGCCTCCTTTCTCTCTTCCTCCTTTGCCACCACCACAACTCGAATAGACGCGCACCCCAAAGCCCCGCGTGGGCCCGGGCGTCCCCCGGGTGCGCCCAGCGGCGGCGGCGGCGGGCACGGTCGGCACGGCGAGGCTCAGAGCTGGGGCGGAGGAGCGAGCGAGCAGCGGCGAGCGCCTCACGGCCGGGAGCGGAGCGAGAGAGAGACTGAAGGCAGAATTCTGCCTGGGTACCACCTGCCAGGAGAAGAGGAGGCTGACAAACGCGCGCCGGAGCAATTTATAGGCACCCAAGGCACAGAGGAAGGGGAGCCGCTTTGGCATCTCATTGCAGCATCTGCTCTGCTCATCCCACTCAGAGAGAGTTTGGCATTACTCTGACAATGTGGGATTTTTTTTTTTCGGCCTCTCTTTTTTTCTCTCTCTGCACATGGATGAACAGTGAGATTCTGAATACTCCCTTGCTGAACCAAGCGATGGCAGGTCCTGCTGGACCCACCTGGGGGAGGGAGACAGCTGTGCGACAGCTTTCAGAGCTCAAGGGTCACACCTAAATCCCGGATTTCCCCACTGCCAGCAGCCCCAGTTGGAGGGTGGAGGTGAAGGTTGAAAGGAGGGTGGCTGAGTTGACAATGTTTCTTTGCTAGCTCCTCTACAATCAGTGCTTCAGGTGTTTTCAAAATGCCACTGTTAACAGAAGGAGGGCCTTTTAGAATTTTCCAGATGGTAGATGTGATTTTCTTTCAACCTGATGGGTTTCCTCCTCTGCCTTCTAAATGAATAAGATGTTACCCCAAGAACAGTGAGGTATGTTGAAAAGCCAAAGAACATTTCTGAATGATTTTAAATGAACATGTCCACCGCATCTGGGGGAGGAGGGGGTTGGTCCTTTTTACAAATGCTGCACTCTGGTGAGTGCATACATACGTACTCTACTTACAGTCTTACAGTTCTAGCAGTCTTTTGAGGGGATACCGCCAATGGCCCTGAAGTTGCGTTTACTTAAAGTCGCTAAATGTACAAGAAATAATCACTTGTCAAAATGGCGTCAAAAGATCAAGCAAGAAGCTTTTGCACAAGTGCTGGGCAAGGTCTTTTCCTAGCATATGGAAAGAGTTCTATAAGCTCCATAGCAGATTTCCCGAATGTACATTGAGGGAGGGGAGAAGTAGGAGAAATACAAGAAAGAAGAGCCCCCATTCTCAGTGGGTGAGCTGCAGAAGGAACAGCATGGTTTATCATATTACTGGAAGGCCTCCAGGGTAGATATCAGGCAAGTTACCCCACCAACAAATACATAAGACACACAAGAATGGCTTTAAATAAATAAGTAGAATTGATTCCTAAATCATACTTTTGCATTCAGGAGCAACAGATGTCAGTCAAACGTGGGTGACATTTGCTTGTCAATACGAGGATGATGGCTGGGAAGACAGTGACTTATTACATCAGGGTGAGAATCTGAAATGAGAAAAGCAGGAACAAATAAGACTACAGCAAGCAAACAGTAACATCCTGGGTGACGATCAGCAGCCTGTGATCTTGTCTGTGGGTGTCACAGCATGGACTTCTCCTTTCCTCCCTGTGCCTCAATCTCCCCGCCCCCCAGCCTACTCCAGTCCACCCCACCAATTTAGTTCTTTCTTTCTTTCTTCTCTGTTTCAAAACAAAATAAGGTCAAATGAGCAGACAGAAGGAAACAAAGACTGATCGATTCTTTTAAGAGAAATGTCAGTCGCTCCTTCAGGCCTTGCCTGGGAGAATCAACCCTAAAAGGTGTGCCGTGTGGCTCAGCGGGGTGGGGGTCTCCACCTCCTGGCTACTGAGAGAGCCACACTGCTCCTGGTATTGGAAAATAGGCCTTCCCACTTCTCAAGCCCTTAACTTTTATTTTAGGGTAGTGGTTTTATAAATGCGCGCCTATTGCTTGGGCATAATTATACACATATTTCCATAATATTTTTGTTCACATGAGCTGCCTTATTTTCATATGTTTAAGGAGCAAACACATAATAAGTTGTCTCCTGGCCATAATACTTACTTTCCTAACACACCTTCTGGATTGCTTCTTAAAAGTCACCTTCCTTCTGGAGGACAAAATGGTGAGGTTTGCTGCCAGCACTGGGGGGGTAGGATATTAATAAAACTCTGATGCACCAGATTATCAAATTTCATAAGGCCTCTCTATTGCTATGAAGAGTTCTGTAGGTGACACAAAAGGAGTTTTTAAAAGGTAGAGATGTATAGAGAAGTTCTCATCAAAACCTCAAGCTATGTGGAGTTTTCCCATTGACTAACGCTTAAGATATATTGGAGTCAAATGCTCATAAAATGCTCATCAATGCTTATAAAATATTAGAGTTGAAATGGACCCTCTGTTCATGCAGACGATGAGACCGAAACAGAGAGCTTCCAGGAGGATCAGTGCCATTCAATGAGCTTGCTGCTGTACTCCCCTCTACACAATATGGATATATTCCATCCCAGCCCGAGACTGGCTATACTAGTTCTAGTAACTGAGGCTTTCCTCCTACTTTCTCTGACGCCAAAGCAAATTTGATTTTGCAAGTGAGTGCCCTCACATTTTAAAGCTCTGCTGAGATTTAGAAAGGCACTCAGCAGTCATCATTCATCATGAAGTCACTCCCTCCCAGGCCACGTGGCTGACCCCAGACTTTCTATTAACTGCACAAGCCTGGGCAACACATGGATATTTGGCTCTGTAGTGAAGCAAATTTAAATTCTTGGTCTCCTTCCTCTCCTCCAGAAGTATCTCACTGTGCACTTTGGGGGAACCTTTTGGTTCCCCCACAATTTTCAAGGATGACTTGGTAGTAAATGAACTTATGGCTGGTTATTGACACTTTCTACTGCTTGAATTTCCCAGAAGGTTCCCTGCAAAGTTACTCACGCTTCAGCTCTTGTTCTAACAGTTTGGATAAACCATCTGATATGGCATATTACTCATCATCTTTATATATATAATAATAGAAAACGTGTCAATTAAAAAAATATTTGATTTTCTTCAGTCCTCATTAGAGAACCAAGTTTTCTCTCATATTCGATAAGAATCTTGGAAGTGGGCCCTGGAATCTCATTTCTGCAGCATCTCCCAACCATCTCTCAAGAAAACACCAGGCTCCCTACTCCCATTGCACCTGTACCTGGACCTTGTGGACCCTCCAGAAGATGAAGTCCAATCCAGAAAGCCGTGATCGTGGTTGGATCACAGTCCTGTGATTTTCTTCTTCCCCACATCATTTCTGTTGCTTTCGGAGAGCTGAGCAGATCCTAAGCACACGACTCCCACACAGACGTGCACGGCCATCCATTAATCAGTGTTGAGTATCTACGGACAGCACAGCCCTACGCTGGGCTCTCACCAGGCAGACAAATATTTAGTCATGAAAATGATTTCCAAATCCAGCAGCACTTAAGCAGAAATAGCATTCCTTAGAACAGGAAAAAATAATAATAAATTAACAAACCCAAGGACTGTCTAGAGAATCAGACATAAAAAATACAAAAAAAAAAAAATTGGGACTAGATCTGCTATTTATCTTTAATTTTGTGGTCTCCAAATTTCATTTCAGAACATATACTCCTTTGACTGAAGAATTGTACATTTCTAACCAGAAAGAGTCTGCCTGGAGTTATGTAGGGAAGCTGTATATCCTTATGGCTTTGGAATCAGATGGGTCTTAATTTGGATACTAGCTTCCTCATTTAGGAGCTGCGAAAGTGACTTAATCTCCCAGAGACTCGATTTCCATTTCTGTAAAGTGGAAATAACACTAATACCTAAATTATAGGGTTGTTGTGAAGAGTAAGTGAGTTAATGCATATAATTAAAATGGTACCCAATTTATAATAAGAGCCTAATAACTGCCAACTGTCAACTTAGTATATTGTAGGACTAATGAGTAGTGTATGCCTATGAATTGAATGGAAGAATGCAAGGCTTAGTAAAGGAAGCTGAAACCAAAGGGCCTGACTTAAGACAAATGGCATAAAATGAACGGTAAGTATGTTAGACTTAGATAAAACTGAGGGGAACACCAAAGTTCTCCAGGAGAGTTGCCAAGGTGTACTCTCCTGTAATATCAAGCAAAACAAAACTCAAAACTCAAAACAAGGATCACATGACTCTTCTCCAAAGTAAGAAGACAAAGTTTTATATCAAGGTCATTTGAATTCATTGTGCTTTGATAGCCCAAGTTTTCAGATGTAAGACCTAGTAGGATGTATTAACACATGCTTTTTGTCCTCTAGGAATTCCGCAAGTCGACAAGTTGCAAATGTACTTAAAAATATTGAGGTCGTTATTCAGGAACTGTTTCTGTGGATAACAATTCTCAAAAAAGCAAACATACCAGAGAGGGCTGCTTTGTTTTGTTGTTTGTTTGTTGTTTTGGGAGTTGGTTTTTTTTGAGACAGGGTCCCACTTCATCACTCAGGATGGGGTGCAGTAGCATGATCTCGGCTCACTGCAACCTCTGCCTCCCAGGTTCAAGGGATTCTCATGCCTGAGTCTCCTAAATAGCTGGGATTACAGGCATGCACCCCATACCAGCTAATTTTTATATATATATATAAATTTTTTTAAGTAGAGACAGGGTTTCACAATGTTACCCAGTCTGGTCTCGAACTCCTGGCCTCAAATTATCCAACTGCCTTGGCCTCCCTAAGTGTTGGGATTACAAGAGTGAGCCACTGAGCCCGGCCCCACTTTGTACATGAACCAGAAGAGCAGTCACTCTGAAAGACACCTAAGTCATAGCCACATCTCTAGGGAATTTTCAACACGAAACTCTCTGTAGAAGGCAAGTTGGAAAGCTAGCTTGGCAGGTGTATTGTCAAAAATTATTGAACCGCTAAATGGAGATGGTTACCAGCACATTACAGAAGACTCAATGTACAATGTATGGCTTCATGTTGGTCCAAAATTCTAACTGTATCAGTCAAGAAAAGGATGAAATCTCAAGTATGGATGTGACACTTTATACCTGCCATACATAGAATGTTCAATCCGTATGACCTTACTTGATGTAGAATTAAAGGAAAAGTTACCAAGAATGAGATCTGAGAGCTTAGCAAGTCCTCCTAAGCTATAGCCATGATAACTCATCATACAAGGAAAATAAGTGAATAAGAACTAAAAGCAGCTGCCATTAGATTACAGGGAACTTTCAAACAAAAGATACATCATAGGAAGTCAGGTGAGAAGCTGTCAACTGGGCAGGCAGTGATGAGAATCGTAGTTGTCTTACTGTACTTTTTTGTTTTGTTCAAAAAACCTAAAGCATCACGCATTTTGAAAGCAGAGTTTGCAGAGAGCCCCCAACAGAGCCAGAACTTGCCAAGAGCGACTGATATTTCTAGAATCTGGCTCTTAAAATAATAAGGCTGGAGGAGACATGAACACCATGGGAAAGTGTATTCAGCCCCACTCCTATGTGAATGTAGCTTCAGAGCAAGTTACCTTCAACGAGGAGCAGCACATCCTGTAAACAGACACCGTGTCTCTTGGGTACTTATGTGCAAATAGACATATCAGCTTTTCCCTAATGCAGGCAGTCTCTTGGGGATAGTTCTGTAACATGTAAAAATAGATATAATTTGAAACCATAATCCTAAAAGTAAGGTATTTTAGATTTGTAATAAGTTGCAGGAGGAGAAGAGAGAAGACAAAAGTAACCTATTGCAAGTGGCTGTATGTTCCATAGAAGTAGTTGTATACCTCAGTGTTTCCCACTGAAAGTAGCTGTAACAATTCATGCTTTAATTCATTAATCAATAATTTAATCCCTGGCTCTGGAAAGTGGAAAAAGTCCGTGAAAGCTGGTCCTACTTAAGTGGAGATTTGGAGTTTTCGTTTGTCCCGGATTAGTCAAGATACAAGTAGAAACCCTTACACCTGCCAATACCCACAAAGGCATCTATGTTTTCACACAGGCCCCTCTAATTACATATCAGCAGTTAAGAGGTTTCTCCCCTTTCTAGCCACTTCTAAGATGCTAATGATCCTGGGAGTTTTAGCCTTTTGTTGCCTGCTGCTGCGGTGTTTGAACCATTCCAGTAAGCCAGCAACTTTGCAGGGACAAGGACAGAGGTAAGATTTGTTTGTTTGGCTGGTTGGTTTTTGTTTTGTTATCAATGGGTGAAAAAAAGTTAAAACTATCGATTAAATTAAGGGATTACCTGAACATGTCTATTATCCAATAGAATATCCATTATCCATTATGTATTTACATTTGTGTGTATGCCTTCCATTATACATACGTATATTATTTCTTTTACACTTACTCTTAAGAATTTGTTTTTGTAGGTGGGCAGAGGGTCTCAATGGCTACATAATGAGGGTCAGATATTGAGTACCCGTGATGGTTTCTTTTTGTCCAAAGCTCCAGTACATAGGAACATTGTTCTGTCATGAAACAGACAACCGACTGGCCCTCTGCCCATGTTCCCCGGGAATGAGGGTGCATTCAGCCTCAGTGGCAGTTTTGTAAAAGTTCTTGAACAGATAAGAGAAAAAAAATTAGGAGCGAATTAAAAGGGATTTTAGGAGAAGTGTCCTCAGCAAAAATGCACTGGGCCAAGCACAGTGGCTCATGGTTGTAATCCCGGCACTTTGGGAGGCCAAGGCAGGAGGGTTACTTGAGTCCAGGAGTTTGAGACCAGCCTGAGCAACATAGGGAGACTTCATCTCTATGAAAAATAAAATAAAAAATTAGCCAGGCTTGGTGCTGTGATGGTGTCACTGCACTCCAGCTTGGGCAACAAACTGAGACCCTCTCTGTCTCAAAAATAAAACATTTTTTGAAAACATCATGCACTAAATCTAAACTACACAATCAAGCTTTCCTTCAGAAATTCTGAAAGAGCCAGAAGGCCCTAATCCAATGTTTTAATCTGATGTTTGACTGCACTGGTTAGAATGAATTCTCTGGGTATATCCATTCTATTATCTTCTCATTAATGTGTAATGTTTAATTCAACTTAATTTAAAACATGCAAGAAAAGAAGTGGACTTTGCTGTCTATTTCCCTTCCTCCAGCCTTTCCCATCTCCAAACTGTGTCACACAGGGCATCAGTGGTCATCTTCCTGTATCAACTGCTCACAGCCTGTGCCCACTCAGCTCAGAAACAATGATATCCTTCCTCGTTGTCCACATTGTCAGAAAGTCTAACTCCCTGGTGCCAGGCCCTGCACCATGGGCGCAAAGCTTCTCTAAATTCCCAGGCTTCATTTTCATAACTGGCCCTCTCTTCTACTCCGTTGTTCAGTTATCGGGTATTTACACCTTAAATCACCTTGTCATTTCTCATTTTGCCTTCCCCTTAACTCTTTCAACCCACCTCCTCCCTCTCTCTCTCTCTCTTTTTTTTTTTTTTAAAGACAGTGTCTCATTTTGCAGTCCAGGCTGGAATGCAGTGGCGTGATCATGGCTCACTGCAGCCTCCAGCATCCAGGTTCAAGCAATCCTCCCATCTCAGCCTCCCAAGTCGCTGGAACCACAGGTACTTGCCACCTCACCAGGCATTTTCTTTTTTGTTGTTGTTTTTTTGTCGAGATGAGGTCTCACTATGTTACCCAGGCTGGTCTCAAGCTCCGGGCCTCAAGCAATACTCCCACCTCCACCTCCCAAAGTGCTACAATTACAGACGTCAGCTACCACGCCCAGCTCTCACTCCTCCTGATCTTATCACTTTTTCAAGACCCTGCTGCAAAGTCACCTCCTTCCCCTATCTCTCCACCCTGAGCCCCAAGCTGCCAACCACTGGATCTTTCTTCCCTGTGCTCCCAAGCACGTTGAATTTCTCCTCCTGAAAACACTTACCTCATTCTCCTTTTGCCGTATACCCTCATCCCTTTTCCTGTTACTGAGAGAAATACGAAGTCTCTTAATCTCTGGTCTCCAACCCCACCCTCACTCCCACACCCAGGCACCAAGCACACATTTACTAGGGCTAAATACTTGTTTGTTTATTTGAATGGCTGAATTGGGAACAAATAGCCCAGCTTGCAAAATATTCTATAAACTTAAGAAACCTAGATGTAGTGAACAAGCCTGGACTGAAAATTAGGCATTTCTATGACCCACTTTCCCTAAAGGAATGGACACTCTTTCAACTCTGCCAGAGAGGTTAGATTAAGAGCCAGCTTAGTGTCAATTCTTTACAAAAGAAGTAAAGATAAGAACAGAGAGATAACTTGCACAAGAGTTGGAGTTTAAAATGTATTAGGGCCTTGGATGTCAGACCTTATATGTGATGCGAAGGGATGCTTGCAGACCCGCTGATATTTGGAACTGGTTCTAATAGTTTAAATATATGATTAGATTTGTTTAACTATTGTGGTTTCTAAATGTCTCACACCATGTGTGTGGTGGAAGCAGAAATTGCACTGTGGTCACTGGAAGAGAACATGACTTTCTCACAGATTTCTGCCCAAGATGGTGGCCGTATGAACCACCTAAATTATGTACCTCAGTGGATATTCTATGAGGTTCTTCACCTCATCTCTTTAAGGTTTGTGGACAAGTATTTTGTCTATACCCTAGACATACAAAATAGTTTTTTTTTTTTTAATAAAAATAAGAGACCTACAGTTATGTGGCTGAAAGAAGGGCCATGGAAAAGAAAGAATTGTACCAGAAGTGCTATGTCAAGGATGATAGCTGCTATATAAGAAATAAAAATACTTTCTGAGTTTCCCAATAGCCAAGGCAAAAAGGGAAACACTACAAGTTACCCTTATCTTATGATTTTTTAAAATAAACATTCCAGTTTTTCATGAGACAGGAGATTTTTTCCTATCTCAGAATTCTGGGAAGAATTTATCAAGTGAGGGATATAAAATAATATCATGGATACTAATTAAAGGTGGCTTTATAGAAAATAAAGAAATTACAGACGTCAGCTACAATTACAGACATCAGCTACCACGCTCGGCTCTCACTCCTCCTGATCTTATCACTCTTTCAAGACCCTGCTGCAAAGTCACCTCCTTCCCCTATCTCTCCACCCTGAGCCCTGAACTGCCAACCACTGGATCTTTCTTCCCTGTGCTCCCAAGCACGTTGAATGTCTCCTCCTGAAAACACTTACCTCATTCTGCTTTTGCTCATTGTTTCTCAATGAGGAACTAAAGCAGTTCAAGTCTTACCCAGTTCACCATTTCCTAGAACACCTTGAAATTCATCCAAAGAAAGCTGACATGTTGAATAAGAGGCAAATACTACCCCAAGAAAATGCACAATTAGCAAGAACAGAACGGATGGGATAGATTGAAGAGCAGAGACTGAACTTTTCACCAGAAGGAGTGACAACTCGTTTTCAAATAAAAAGCAAAAGTGCAGTAAATGCTATCACTGGAGTGATGAGACTCAGCTAGAACGAATGCAAATAAATTCCACATTTCTGTTTCTTTTCAGTAAGTAATTTGAAAAGATCAGTCAAATGTGTGTGACTAGCTGCAGAAAAAAAAAAATTAAACAATTTGGCAGATTTGTTCCCAAGTCATGCCTACAATATTTTGACCCATGAATTACTACAGATATAAAAATGTTACTACTTGTATTATAAAAACACAACCTTGAGCAAATAGGAAGTTAACGAAATCACACTGAAATCTTCAATTTTGAAAACAGAAAATGATTGTCAACACTATTTGGTAATGATATTCATCACTGCTGGGAACTACTGTAATAAAAAATTAACAATTGTATGCACCCTCTTTGAATATGCAAGCACTGATCTACTTACTGCAAATATAAAAGCCATTTCCCCCTCACATTTAATTTGTAACTTATAATTAGAAAATTTATTTCAACCCCAGTAACTCCTTAATTTGCCCTATAGTAAGTCATTGCATAATTACTCAAAGTCTCCAAAATACAGACAAGGATATGCAAGGTAAAGGCATCACGGTATTCTTGAGACAGCCAATGAATTTTCTGAAGATTTTTGAGCATTCAGTATAGTAAGAATTTTAATGATCTTCAGCTCCTCTTAGATCTAGACACAAATATGGAAATGTATATTGTGCAATGCAAATGAACTGGAAATGGGTTTAGTGGAAGGTACTGCCATCCCTGGGATGGTTGCATTAATACCCAGGACCAAAAACTGCTCAAAAGGTAACCCTCTTCCATCAGCAAAAGAGAGCAGGCAAACTGCTCTAACAAAATAATAAACTACGTGTCCAAACAGGGGAAGTTAATACTTTTACATAACACAAAAGAGAATGGAGCTAGGGAGAAAAAAATGCAGGAATGTGCCAGGCATGGTGGCTTACACCTGTAATCCCAGCACTTTGGGAGATCGAGGCAAGAGGATAGCGTGAGTCCAGGAGTTCGAGACCAGCCTGGACAACACAGTGAGACTCTGTCTCTACAGAATTTTTTTTTTTTTAATTAGCCAGGCATAGTGGCATGTGACTGTAGTCCCAGCTACTTGGGAGGCTGACGTGGGAGGATTGCGTGAGTTTGGGAGGTTGAGGGTGCAAAGAGCCATGATTGTGCAACTGTACTCCATCCTGAGTGACAGACAAGCCCGTCTCAAAAAAAGAAAATACAAGAATAAATATGGGTACTTTCCATTAGTAAAGGAGAATCTAAATGAGGGAGAAAAATGATTTGGCTGCTGTATTTGAGGGCTTTACAGACAAGCTTTCTCAGAATAACTCAAGTTTCAAACATGGCAGCATATTCAAGTTCAGTGTTTGAATCCCGTCATGGTCATGGAAAGATGCTGAAGCACTGTGAGCGTATCGAAAAATTGGAACCTCTTCGAAACGACGGTTACACTATATTTCAGTGCAATTAAAAATAATGAGTAGGGAGGCCAGGTGCGCTGGCTCACGCCTGTAACTCCAGCACTTTGGGAGGCTGAGGCGAGTGGATCACCTGAGGCCAGGAGTTTGAGACCAACCTGGCCAACATGGCAAAACCCCGTCTCTACTAAAAATACAAAAAAATTAGCCAGGTATGGTGGCACACGCCTGTTATTCCAGCACTTTGGGAGGCCAAGGTGGGCAGATCACTTGAGCTCAAGAGTTCGAGACCAGCCTGGCCAACATGGTGAAATCCAATCTCTACTAAAAATACAAATTAGCTGGGCATGGTGGCATGCACCTGTAGTCCCAGCTACTGAGGAGACTGAGGCAGGAGAATCCCTCGGAGCCAGGAGGCAGAGGTTGCAGTAAGCTGAGATCGCACCACTGCACTCCAGCCTGGGTGACAGCAGGAGCCTCTGTCTCAAAAAAAAAAAAAAAAAAAGAAAGGAAAGAAAGAAGAAAGAGAGAAAGAAATAAAGAAACTAGCCAGAAGGGAGGCATGAGAGGAAATGTGAAAGTCTGCCATGCTATTGTGTGCCAGTTTCTTCCACCAACTCAAAATCTACTGTCATCTTTAATGAGCGCCCTGGTGGCATGATAAACCACGGTCCTTTTTACTCATCAGAAACTTGATGGATGTGTGCTCTGAGTGGAGGGCTGGGAGTGGGCAACTCCAAATTAAAATCTCCACTCTTTCGTTAGCCAGGAGATTCATTTTGGCTGTCATCCTCTTTATATACTCCTCCCTTTGGTTCCTGATTATTAAATTTGGAATCATTCATAATTTAATTTTTTAACCACAAATGCAATCATTTTAATTATTCATGTGTAATTTTTTTTTTTTTTTGACAGAGTCTTGCTGTGTCGCAAGGCCGGAGTGCAGTGGCACGATCTCCATTCACTGCAACCTCCGCCTCCCCGGTTCAGGTGATTCTCCTGCCTCAGCCTCCTGAGTAGTTGGGACTACAGGCACCCGCCACCACACCCAGCTGATTTTTGTATTTTTTAGTAGAGACGCGGTTTCACCATGTTGGCCAGGATGGTCTCGATCTCCTGACCTCATGATCCACCCACCTCGGCCTCCCAAAGTGCTGGGATGACAGGCGTGAGCCACCGTGCCTGCCCTCACATGTGTAATATTTTTAAATTTAAAGTAGGAGAGAGTTTAATCTAAACAGTTCTCTGAAATGAACTGGCTTCTTTGTGGTAGATAGCCTGTTTTAAGGGGACTCGAAGTCTTTGGGAGGAATTTTGCTGCAATCCTAGAGTCCAAGGTAGTGGGATGATTGAGGCGTGTCTTCATGGACTTAAATAAAATGTACATGATTGGAGTTGGAAAAATCTTTTTGGATGAACTATTCATGAAAGTGAAGAATGATAGGATTTTTCTCAGTAACAAAAAATTTGGGGCTATAGGAGCATAATATAAACACCATCGCTGATTCTGACAATAAGATCTTGTTCAAGTAAACGGGATTCTTTGAAAGGAAGGCCTCAGATTCGAGGGCTGTTTATTTTGTTTCGTTTTCCATCATAATGAAGCAGCAAAATCATAAAAATATTTCTTAAGGCTGTTAAAGAAAGAAGCAGCAGAGAAGCCAGCCTCCTTTCAGTTCTCAAATTATTCAGTTTTGGATAGAAAAAGTCTGTATTCAGGGGTTGGATATATTTGCAACAAAACATATCTTCTTCCCTTTTATATGTCCCAGAACATCTATACCAGCACCTGTGCACCAAGTAAGGCCACAATAATTGTTTGTTTCCAAATGAGTAAAAAGAAATGGCATGTTTGTGTAAAGCTAAGATCAAAGCATTTGCAGTTCTTATGGTACAATGGAGGGTTCTAGATCAGCCGCTAAAGGGACACCTTCATCCAGTATCCTGGATCCTTATGGGGGTTGTGGTCCCACTCAGAGTGACTCCTCGTTCTCCAGGATCATTGGGAAGACACTGGGATGGGTGACCGGTAGCCATGCTGTCCTCTGTCCTTGAGGACCCAGTTGCCACATTTTCACCAGCCACATTTGACCAAGTGAACCCTTGTCCCAACGTGGGCCGATCAGATTCTCTTTCCTGATTTTTGAGACTTGGAACAAAAAGACATGAAAACTTAGCCAGGTGCAGTGGCTCACGCCTATAATTCCAGCACTTTGGGAGGCCGAGGCGGGTGGATCACGTGAGGTCAGAAGTTCTAGACCGGCCTGGCCAACATGGCAAAACCCCGTCTCTACTGAAAACACAAAAATTAGCCAAGTGTGGGGGCGGGCACCCGTAGTCCCAGCTACTGGGGCGGCTGAGGCAAGAAAATCGCTTGAGCCTAGGAGGTGGAGGTTGCAGTGAGCTGAGATCGCGCCACTGCACTCCAGCCTGAGCGGCAGAGTGAGACTCTGTCTCAAAAAAAAACAAAAAAAAACAACAAAAAAAACATGGAAACTGAAGACCACTGGCAGCTCCATAGAGGAAAGGCCACAAGAGCCTGCTGCCAAAGTCATCAGAGCTGCCCTTGGTTCTTCCAGCTGTCCTTTTGATCTTGTGGGGTATTTATATCTTCCAATAAGGCCCACAACTACCTTCCTATTCCACCTTTAAAAAAGTAGAAAAATCTACCTCAAGCAGGTTTATGTTGCTTGCAACTGAAAGAACCTTAACAAATACAACCAGGTTGGGGCTCTAAAAGAGGGGATTTAAGCTTTCTCCTATAGCATGTCCAAGAGAACTCTCTACGATAAGGGAAATGTCCTATATGTGCCATCAAATAAGTTAGCCACTAGTCACATGTGGCTATTGAACACTTAAAATGTAGCTGCTGCAAGAAAGAATCTGAATTTTATATTGTATTTCATGTTGATTAAGTGGAATTTAAATAACCATAAGTGGGCCAGGTGTGGTGGTTCACACCTGTAGTCCCAGCACTTTGGGAGGCTGAGGCGGGTGGATCACTTCAGGTCAGGAGTTTGAGACCAGCCTGGCCAACATGGTAAAACCCCATCTCTACTAAAAATGCAAAAATTAGCCAGGCATGGTGGCACATTCCTATAATCCCAGCTACTAGGGAGACTGAGTCAGGAGAATCACTTGAACCTGGGAGGTGGAGGTTACGGTGAACCGAGATCGCGCTACTGCACTCCAGCCTGGGCGACCAGTGCAAAACTCCGTCTAAAATAAATAAATAAATAACCATAAGTGACCAGTGGTTATGTATTAGATGATGCAGTATGATGAGGATGATATGAATTCATTTTCTCTACTAAAGGACAGAGCAAGAGAAAATGGATTTAAGAGGAAGCAATGAAGCTATGTATTGGCCGTGAGCCAAATCACTGGAAAAGAGGATCAAGAAAGGTTCCTGGAAGCCCCTGGCATGCTCAGAAGTGGCCACTGAGTAGAACGGTGTAATCTTTTGCTTGGGCTGCCTTAACAAAGTATCCACAGACTGGGTGGCTTAACTCCAGAAATTAATCTTCTCACTGTTCTACAGTCTGTAAGTCTGAGGCCGAGGTGTCAGCAGGTTGGTTTATTCTAGGGCCCATCTCTGGGCTTGTAGATGTCCATCTTCTCCCCGTGTCCCCCGTCATGTGGTTTTCCATCTGTTCGTGTCTGTGTCCTGTTCTCTTCTTAGAAGGGTACCCATAGGACCTCATTTTACTGGAATTACCTCATTAAAGACCCTATCTCCAAAAACAGTCACATTTTCAGGTACTGGGGGTTAGGGCTTCAATGCATGCATTTGGGAGAGACACAATTTAGCCGATAACAAGCGGTTTAGGTGTGAATATGCCTGAGAGATGAAGGAATGATGAAAATTCCAATCACAGCATGGCCGGGAACTTGCAGTCTCCTGAGACCAGAGACCTGTTCAGCATTTTCCAATCCGAGTTTTGCTGCGCCTCATGCATTTTAATTGTGGCATCAGATGAGCTGTAGATATGGCATAGCTCCTTTCTAGGTTACCATTTCCAGGGAATTTAATGAGTGTGACTTAGTTCACGTAACTAAGAGATGTCAATGCCAGTTTTGACTCAGTCAATTCTTCCTTTGAAATTATCTCCAGTTTTGTATTTCTCCTGCTACCGTTGCGATTTAAAGCAGCCCTTTATGACCACGTACACAGGGCCTCAGAATAGCTTCCTGCACCGTCACCTGGCCTTTCAGTTTACCCCAATTCTCATTCATTCTGTGTACCGAGTTGAGATTCTTCTTCCCATGAGACCATGTTCATGATTCCTCCCATTTCCCTGAAACTTCAAAGGACTCTCTCAACCCAGTTGTCTCAAGATTAATCCCAAATCTCTAACTTCTCATTAACTGTACTTTATCACCTAACTATGACTTTGTTTAGTCTTTGACTTCTGACTGTAATTTCTATTGCTATACCTTTAGCATATCACCCTGCATAGGACGTTAATTTCTATTGCTACTAAAAACAAAACAAAATAAAACTCTTCTATGCCCCCCAGATCTATTTTCTTACTTTCCATGGCATTTCTCACACATGTCAAGGCCCAGGTTCTTGTTTATGCTACTCACCTAGAATGCCTCCAAGAGCTCCAGATCTCAAGGCACTTATTCATCACAAGAAAACTTTCATTCATTCATTCATTCATTCATTCATTATTTTTTGTAGAGACAGAGTCTTGCTATATTGCCCGGGCTGGTCTCGAACTCCTGGTCTCAAGCAATCCTCCCACTTCGGCCTCTCAGAGTGTGGGGATTACAGGCGTGAGCCACTGCACTCGACCAAAAAGAAAGCTTTTACTCAAATGTTTCTTTCTCAGAAATGTCTTCCCTGGTCATTCCGTGTAAAACAGTGCTCCGTCAGCCAAAATCCTATAACACTGCTTTCTTTTTCTTTATGATGTTATGGGCTGAATTGTACCTCCTCACCCCAAATTTGTGTGTTGAGGTCCCAACCTCTAGTTAGCTCAGAATGTGATTGTATTTGGAGAAAGTGTCTTTAGAGAGGTAATTAAGGTCAAATACAGTCATATGGGTACCCTCCTAAGAAGAAGAGATTAGGACACAGACATGCACAGAGGAAAAACCGTGTGAAGACACAGGGAGAAGGTGGCCGTCTGCAAGCCAGGGACAGGGACTTTACAAGAAAGCAACCCACAGACACCTCAATCTCAGACTCACAGCCTCCAGAAGGGAGGTGATTTGGTGATAGGGTCTTTTCTTATTTATTTTTATTTTTTGTTTTATTTATTATTATTTTTCTATAACCCAATCTTGGAAGTAAAGGAGGTAGGGTCTTTAGACTGTATTTGGCACACCCTTCTATGTGCCAGCTGTGTCCCATCCCTGCCTCATTCTGGGGTTTATTAAAGGAAGCCCATCTGCCTGCAGCTAAAAACTACATCCTGCAACCTAGACTTTGTTGATCACAGGGTCTTCAGAGAGGTGACCTTTAAATTACAATAAGGTCATTCTTGTGGGCCCTGATCTGGTATGACTGGTGTCCTTATAAGAAAGAGGTGATTAGCACACACACACATGCACAGAGGGGAGGCCTTGTGAAGATGCAACGAGAAGACCATCTACACACCAGGAAGAGAGCCCTGGAACAGACCTTCCCTCGTGACTCTCAGAACAACCCAACCCTGCCTGCACCCTGGTCCCAGCTTCCAGCCTCCAGAGCTGAGAGAAAATTAATTTCTTTCTTTTCTTTTTTTTTGAGACAGAGTCTCACTCTGTCACCCAGACTAGAGTGCAGTGGTGCCATCTTGGCTCACTGTAACCTCCGACTCTGAGGTTCAGGTAATTCTTGTGCCTCAGCCTCCCCAGTAGCTGGGATTACAGCACACACCACCACGCCCGGTGAATTTTTGTATTTTTAGTAGAGATGGGGTTCCGCCATGTTGGTCAGACTGGTCTCCAGCTCCTGGCCTCAAGGGATCCACCCACCTTGGCCTCCAGAAGTGCTGGGATTACAGGCATGAGCCACTGCACCCAGCTGAGAAAATGCATTTCTGTTGTTTAAGTTACCCAGTCCATGCTACTTTGCTATGGCAGCCTGAGCAAAGTAACACAGCTGTATATATCACTATCTAACTTTTTTTTTGAAGAGGGGTTTATATTCCCTCACTAGAAATCAAGTTCACAAGGGCAGAAACATAGTTATATTCACTGCAGTGTCTCCTTACCTAGAGTAGTGCCTGGCATGCCGAAGGTGCTCAGTGAATGGATTTTGGAAGATCATTCTTTGTGCCCAGCCCTGCCCATCCATTTGTGCCCAGCTCTGCCCATCCCTGCCTCGTTCTGGGGTTTAGAAAAGGAAGCCCATCTGCCTGCCGCTATAAACTACATCCTCCAACCTAGCCTTTGTTGGTCATAGAGGTAGTGCTTTCGTCTCTGTTGGCTTTTTCTCATTTCTCAATTGGCTTAGAACTTGGGCAAGAAGGAGGGGTGCTAGTGCTTAGTACTCTTGCTCCCTAACACCCTGCAGTATCTTGCCATTGGCAGAGACTTGGTGAATATTTTCCTAAATAAGGTCCTATTTACATGTTTCCTGACAATTTCATGCATGCATGTTTTGATTCCCAGCTAGCATCTCAGCTTCTAAAGGGGAGAGTTGTCCCTAAGGCCTGAAATTCTGCCCTCTTGTAGTAGTGGCTCAATAAATCTTTAATGAATGAATGACACATATACCCATTCTGTGGGACCCTTGGGGAATATTAATTGAGCTCCCAACAGCTCCCTTCTCTGAGGATCATCTCACTTCCCTGTCTCTTCATTTCTCCTCCACAGCGTGCAAAGCACGGAGGGAAAGTAGGAGTGTTTGTACCATGAGTCTCTGCACACCCCTCATCTTGGCTATAGTAGACTGGACCACAGATGGACACTGTACCATGCAGATTACTTCTTCCAGGAACTTGGATTGAGACCAAGAGACTCACGGCATCCTCTTCTGGCTGCAAGACTTATATTTTTATATTTAGGCAATAGAAGAGGGGCAGCAGATGCCTACCTTGTGGAACAGAGGAAGGCAGGCAGTTCACAGAGAAAGAGGACTAGACAGTCGGGCAGAGGGGAGCAGGCTTGGGAGCTTCCTGGAGCCAATGTCCATCTCTGTCCTTTTCCACTAGATGCTCCTGAGTCCCTGCCTTCAACCCCCGCTTGTTTGCTTAAACTGGTTTGAGTTTGTTTCTGCTGTTTGAAAAACAACAACAACAACAAAACCCCAAACAAAACAAACATCAAACAAAAACCAAAACAAAACCATTAACTCACTCATCCCTGTGATTGTATTTTGAGAAATAGAGGTGATTTCCTTCAGAAAACAAAGCGTAAAAACTCTGCCCTCCTCCTCTACCTCTCTGATCGCCTATTAAAGCCCATTTGCTCCACGGTAATGTAGAAGCTGTTCCAACACATCAGCTCATGTACAGTGTTGGACAGCATTTCTTTGCAATTCTTTCCAAATCAAAGATAGTACACCTGTGCTCCCAAATCTACCAGGAACACTCAATGTTTTTAAATCTATCTCTTTCTAAATTGCCTCATAAATTCTTGCTGTTCTCAGGATCACCTTTCTCAACTGTACCAGCTGAGATCAACTAAGGCGGTTACCCTGACAGTTCCAAGATGCTCAATTGGAAATGCTGAACGAAGATCTTTCTGTGAAGAAGGGCGTTCAGAGTGTGTGTGTGTGTGTGTGTGTGTGTGTGTGTGTGTGTGTGTGTTTACAGCAACACTGTTCAAGAGGAAAATAGGGAGGAAAAAAATCCTTGTTCATTAAGTTCAGATTGCAGTGAAAGAACAAAATTGTTGGACAGATCTTCAAGGACTTCCACCTGTCTTCATTAGTTTCTTATTGATAACCAGTGAGAAGGCAGTTGCTGTGGATCAAGTCAGATGGTGGCTTAGACCAGGAGGTCTTGGTGAAGACAGAGGGGGCCCAATGAGAGCAAGAATCAGAGACAGAAAAGGAAGAAACAGGTAATAGATGAAGGAATCAAACCTAGCAATGGTGAATTCAGTGAGGAAAATGAGAGCTGGGGCATTGTCCTCTGGGAAGACTGACAGGTAAACTGGGACCTGGAGAATCTGAGGAGAGAAAAAGATTCCAGGATGAGGGAACAACTTCGTGTAAGGCACTTGATTTTTAACGAGACTGGCAGGCTCTAGAAACAGAAGGAAAGTCAGTATGGTTGGTGCAGAGTGAAGCGAACGGGAGGAGGGGTCACAGAAGGAAGGGAGCAACTCCCCAAGGTCCCTGGAGGCTCTAGTCATTGTAGCCAGTCAAAGGGCTCTTTTTTTCCATTTTAAAAAAAGGAAAACATAGGATTTTCCCTTTTAAAAAATGGGCTGGGCATGGTGGCTCACGCCTCTAACCCCAGTACTTGGAGAGGCTGAGGCGGGCGGATTGCCTGAGGTCAGGAGTTCCAGACAGCCTGGCCACATGGTGAAACCCCATCTGTACTAAAAATACAAAAATTAGCCAGACTTGGTGTTGTGCACCTTTAATCCCAGCTTCTCAGGAGGCTGAGGCAGGAGAATCACTTGAACCCAAGAGGCAGAGGCTGCAGTGAGCCAAGATCACGCCACTGCACTCCAGCCTGGGTGACACGGGGAGACTCCGTCTAAAAAAAAAAAAAAAATTAATAGACTATTGTTAAGAGCAGTTTGAGCTTTCCAGAAAAATAGAGCAGAGAGTACAGAGTGCCCAGGTATCTTCTCCCCTCTTCCTCTGCCTCAGTTTCCCCTATTATTAAAGATGTTAATCTTTGCGTTAGTGGGCATATTTATTACAATTGGGGAATCAATACTGACACATTATTATAAACTCTATAATTTACATTAGGGTTCACTCTTTCATTGAAGGGATCTTAGTGTAGGTGGAGAATGGAACTGACTTTGTCTGATGTACAATTTTGGAAGACCCAGCTTCACAAAAGCTGTTGTTAGGGGCTGGATTCTATTCCCCACCCCCCCAAAAAATTCCTATACTGAAGTCCTAACCCACAGTATCTCAGAATATGTGAAGTTATTTGGAAATAGGGTCATTGGAGATATAATTAAGATGAGGTCACACTGGAGTAGGGTGGGCTGTAATCCGATATGATTGGTGTCTTTATAAAAAGGAGAAATAGGAACACAGGCATATACAGGGAAGATACTGAATAAACCCGAAGATGGACGTACACAAGCCCTACAGAGAGACCCTGAACAGGTATTTCCCTCACTGCCTTTGGAAGAAATCAGCCCTGCCAACACCTTGAATTACGGGTTTCAGCCTCTAGAACCATGAGACAATATATTTTTGTTGCTTAAGCCCCCCAGTCTGTAGTACTTTGTTATGGCAGCCCTGGTAAACTCATAACAGCTGTGAAGACCTGCTATAAGAAAACCTGCTGAGGGCCTAGCATGCTGGCTCACACCTGTAATCCCAGCATTTTGAGAGGCCAAGGTGGGAGGATCGCTTCAGGTCAGGAGTTCAAAACAGGGCCTCACTGTGTCGCCTAGGCGGGAGTGCAGTGGCACAATCACAGCTCACTGCAGCCTTGGTCTCCTGGGCTCAAGTGATCCCCCTGCCTCAGCCTACTGAGTGATGGGATTACAGGTACGTGCTACCATGCCCAGCTAATTTTTTAAAAAGAATTTTTAGTAGACACAAGGTATTGGTATGTTTCCTAGGATGGTCTTGAACTCCTGGCCTCAAGGGATCCTCCCAGCTAGCCTTCCAAAGCGCTGGAATTACAGGTGTTAACCACTGCATCTGGCCTCCGAATTTATTTTTGAAATCACCTAAGTAAAAAAAAACAGCTGCAAGCAAACAAATATCATATTTTTTCTCACCATTCTCACTAGAGAAGTCTCTAGGGGCACCTGGTTCTCTAGGTGGGTATGCACCAGGTAACTGTATTCTTTAGAGAACTGTTTAATCATCTGTATAGGCTTGGTGTAGCAAAAAATACCCTATTACCAGAAGTCGAGTCTACAGAGTACTAAGTGAAAATAAAAAGTGGTCTTTATTCTATACAGGTGATATGGTTTGGCTTTGTGTCCCCCCTGAAATCTCATCTCAAATTGTAATCCCCAGGTGTTGAGGTGATTGGAGCGTGGGGGCGGTTTCACCTGTACTGTTCTCGTTATAGTGAGAGAGTTCTCACGAGATCTGATGGTTTTATAAATGGCAGTTTCCATACGTTTCCTTTTTCTTTTCTGCCACCTTGTGAAGAAGGTGTTTGTTTTCCAGTCCGTCATGATTGTAAGCTTCCTGAGGCCTCCCCAGCCATGTGGAACTGTGAGTAAATTCAACCTCTTTCCTTTATAAATTACTAAGCCTCGGGTAGTATGTTGATAGCAGTGTGAAAACGAACTAATACAACAGGTTTAAAGGCACGTTTATGAGATATTTAAGAATAACAGCACTCGCTGTTCCAGGGAGTAAATTGAGTTATTTACAGTAGTCCTCACCTGTGGTGCTAGGATTATTTGGAAAGAAAGAACACAGCCTCCCTCAAGCAACTTAAGCCAAGTGGCATAGAGCATAAAAACACACGTGGGCTAGAGCAAAAGCCATTAGGAAGTGAGGCGTGTTCAAAGATAGACTTTCTGCTGGCTTTCTCATCTGGTCTGTATGTTCTCTCTTAAGCATGGCTTCTTGTTTCGCTGATTCTCAGTTCTCCTGTAGGTCCTAACTGACCCTGCCTTTATGTATTCTTCGATTCCAGAGAGAATTCATTTCCTTTGTTTAGTTCATTACCACAGCGACTTTGGGAAGAGTGCTTTGTTTGAGGCCATGTCAGGTCATTGGACAGGTTTATGGCCAGGCTGTCTAGGGCACTTTGTGGGACTCTGTGGGTTGTGCCCAGTGGCTCTGGGGCTGTCTGTGGGGCCCCCGATAAGCCACTGGTCCAGTCAGTGGCTGCTCTTGCAGAAGGAACGGTTGAGTTGTCTGCGACCATGATATGCACATGTGGGGTGCCTTGCTTTCGTACTCTGTTTACGTGAATCTCAGTTATCACCTGTGTTCTTCAAAGCTCATCAGTCTGAAGTGGCAGAAGGGTGTGAAGAAAACAAAAGCAGGGAGGCGGGTCATTGTTGTAACAACAATAATGATCTCTTCATTGGTTATTTTTCATATCTATTAACTTTAGTCTACTTTGCAATTTATATTTCATTTGCACATCAGATATGCAAAACTGAATCTTGTTTGAAAACTTCAAGTATTCAATAACTTAAAATTTGAAAGCTTCAAATATTCCAATAACTTCAATGCAACATCTTGGTAGTAATTTTTTTTAGACAGAGTCTCACTCTGTCCTTCAGGCTGGAGTGCAGTGGCGTGATCTCAGCTCACTGCAACCTCCACCTCCCAGGTTCAAGCGATTCTTCCACCTCAGCCTCCCGAGTAGCTGGGATTACAGGTGCCCGCCACCACACTCGGCTAATTTTTTTTAAATTTTATTTTTAGTAGAGACGGGGTTTCACCACATTGGCCAGGCTGGTCTTGAACTCCTGGCCTCAGGTGATCCACTCGCCTTGGCCTCGCAAAGTGCTGGGATTACAGGCATGAGCCACCACACCCAACCCTGGTAGTAATTTTTAAATATCTATCTTGTCAACAAATGCCTGATAGCAAATATAAAATGTTACAGTGGACACGCTGTTCAAACATTGTGAAGAAAACCGTCTTTTTAAGAAACTGACAATGAAACTGATATCTCTAGTTCCCTTACCACATAAATAAAAGCCTTTAGTACAGAAGTATCTTTTGGAAAAAAAAAAATCTAAAAAGTAAACGAGAGCTCTGCATTAGCTCACGATTGGAAGAAAAATGGAAAGTTTTCAGGAACAATCAACATAACTCTCTGCCCCACCCCTGCTCTTTCCACTGAAGAAGGACACTCTGTCGTTACACCTCAGACAAACACTGTTGCCCCAGTCCCTTGGGCTCATTGGAAGGTAGGCAAGGAGGGAACAGCCTGTCTCCTGATAAACAAGTGCAGAGGGTTCCAAATATCATCTCAAAGAGCCAAATTTATTTGGCAGCAACTTTTCATAAACCCAAGGGCTACATGGCTGACAGTAAAAAAAAAAAAAAAAAAAAAAAAGACAGTGTACAAACCAAAGCATTAGGATTTTAAGAATTATAGAAACATTTAGTCATTAAAAAGCATAGAGGCAGTACTTGATAGATACATAAATATTTTATACATAAAATCTTCTTGGTTATTGGAAAGGAAAAAGGTGCCAAACTTGGAAAATGGCAGCTTCTACCAAATGTGTGAATGAGGAGAAAAGCTGGTTTACTTCTCAGTGCCTTCGTGAATCTTATTTTCACGGGGGAAAGCCTGCCCTGTTTCTCTTTTCACGATACACTTAGCAGCCCTGCAGCCAGATTTTTTAGAGAGGAATGAGGGAGATTGGTGAGAAGCAAAGTACGAGTTTTCCAGCCATTTGGCTGGCACTGTGCTTTTTAAAATGGTTTATACCACTTCATATTTCCCAAGAACCCCACATCATCCATCTAAAAAAGACAAAGACAGGAATCAAGTATTTGGTTGGTTTTTTTTTTTTTTCAAAAGAATAAAAATAGCAGGTGGATTTTAACTTGATCTGTGATAGTTGGACTTTGGTCTTAAATGTCCATTATTTTTTATGTTTGAAAAATCACCCAATATAAACTATGAGTCGTGATTTTGTCTCCTTTCCTTCCTGTTTAGCTTGGATCTCTTTGGCAAGAACTCTTCTGTTCCCCTTGGCTTGTGCAACAACATATGCCAGTTATGGTGTTTCCTCTGTATTTCCTGGTTGTCAGAAGCAATGTTGGTAGACTACATCTTCAAGCATCAGTGTTGTGTTAAGGGAAAGGGTTGTTGATGGCAAAAAGTAAGCTCCCTCTGCTGGTTGAGGGCTCCCTCTGCAGAAACGAATGTCTGAATATCCATTTAGAGACCGCGTTCTTTCTTCTTCCTACCCAGACACAAACGCTTTTCTGTTATTGGAGGTGAAGACTGTCTATGAACCTGAGACCTGGAAGAGCCCCACAGGAAATGCTGGAGTGGGTTTTTCTGAGCATACTCCCTGAGGTTTTACATGCAAACCCTGAGACTCTGGACAGTGTTAAATGATAAGGCTTATCGCTCTGAAAGGGACAGATGGCAGACCTACCCTGAAATAGCTTTTCTGGAAGAGTAACACATGGTAAATTGCATTAATTGCAATAATTGCTTTTTATGCCTTGATGAAAACTACCAAAGACCTTCAAAGATCTTCTAATCATGGCAAATGAGCACAGTTCCCCTTACCAGTGACACAGCTACAGTGCTACGGCTTGGGGTTCTGCAGAGAGGCTGCAGAATTAAGAGCATAGGACCCACAGACTTAGGAAAGAGATGGGCAGGTGAGGCCCTGGGTGTAGCACAAGCTGGAGGAGTATCTAGTCCCATTTGGGGGCCAAGTTGTAGGTATTTCTTGTATAACATGTAGTTGGTTAATTCAATAGTCATGGGGGAGGCTGGGGTGGGCAGATCACGAGGTCAAGAGATCGAGACCATCCTGGCCAACATGGTGAAACCCCATCTCTACTAAAAATGCAAAAATTAGCTGGGCATGGTGGCACACGCCTGTAGTCCCAGCTACTAGGGAGGCTGAGGCAGGAGAATTGCTTGAACCTAGGAGGCAAAGGTTGCAGTCAGCCGAGATCGCGCCACTGCACTCCAGCCTGGGCGACAGAGCGAGACTCCATCTCAAAAAAAAAAGTCATGGTACATAAGGATTTAGGGAGTCTCCTCACTTAGCATGAACTGCAGGTGAGAATTACATTGGTGTCTTGTCTTCCTTCTTTCAAATTCAACAGAATAGCAGAGCGGGGTGGAGGGAAGACTTTCCTACTACATTTCTGTGATTTCCGTCTTACACAAACTAACCATGTAACTCAAGGAGGATTTATATTCTTTAACAAAGCTTTCCTGTTTTTCTCCTTTGAAATGATTTGGTTATGTGTCCCCTCCAAATCTCATGTCGAAATGGGACCGCCAATGTCGGAAGTGGGGCTAGTGGGAGGTGTTTGGGTCATGGGGGTGGATTCCTCATGAATGGCTTGATGCCCTCCTCATGGTAATGAGCGAATTTTTACTCTGTTAGTTCACACAATAACTGGTGCTTTAAAAGAGTCTGGCTTCTCTCTTGCTCCCACTCTTGCCATGTGACATGCCTGCTCCCCCTTCATCTACCACTAAGCTTCCTGAACCCTCACCAGAAGCCAAGCAGATGCTGGCACCATGCTTGCACAGCTTGAAGAAGCATGAGCCAAATAAACCTCTTTTCTTTATAAATTACCCCGCCTCAGGTACTTCTTTATAGCAATGCAAATGGAGTAAGACATGCTTCTATGAAGATTTTTACGTCTTTGCTTTATTGTACCTCCTTTATGTTGAGTGAAGCTTCTGCTTTGTGCATGGAATCAGTCTATGACTTTGGATATTTTCCATTATTTTAATCTTCCAGGAATATTTATATCTTTTTTCATTCACTCTGCCAACAAATGCAGGAAACTTTATGGAGAAGACACTAGATTTCAGGCACTCTACTAGTGTGGGCTACTTCCATGGTATGTGGGATAAAAAGATTACTTATCGCTAACATTTTTTTGTTGTTGTTCCAGACAGTATTGGAAGCACTTTTGGTATATCTCATTTAATCCTCTCAGTAAACCTTTGTGGTTATTATTATCCCTATTTTGCAAGTGAGAAACCAGCATCTCAGACAGATTACATAGTTTTTTCAAGGCCACACCGCTCATAAGTGGCAGAGCTAAAACTTGAAACTTTCAGACACCTTGTTCTTCCTGGTCTGTACATGGAAGGACTATCACTGTTGGGGGTGGGGGTGGGGGTGAACTTGTAAGTTAGCAAACAGTCTCCATCCAGGATGACAAGGGTCCTATTGTACATAAGCAATGTGTTAGGGCAGGTGATATCATTTGGATGTGTGTCCCTGCCCAGATCTCATGTTGAAACGTAGTCCCCAGTGTTGGAGGTGGGACCTGGTGGGAGGTGACTGGATTTCTCATGAATGGTTTAGCACTATCCCTTTGCTGCTGTCCTTGTGATAGTGAGTTCTCTTGAGATGTGGTCATTAAAGCGTGTGTGTCACCTCCCTCCTACTTGCATTGTTGCTGCTCTGGCCATGTGACCTGCCTGCTCCTCCTTTGCCTTCCATCATGATTGTAAGTTTCCTAAGGCTTCCCCAGAAGCTGAGCAGATGCCAGCATCATGCTTCCTGTACAGCCTGTGGAGCTGTAAGCCAATTAAACCTCTCTTCTTTCTTTTTTTATTTTACATTAAGTTCTGGGATACATGTGCTGAACATACAGGTTTGTTACATAGGTATACATGTGCCATGGTGGTTTGCTGCACTTATCAACCCCATCATCTAGGTTAAGCCCTGCATGCATTAGGTATTTGTCCTAATGCTCTCCCTCCCTTTTCCCTCACCCACCCCAATAGACCCCAGTATGTGATGTTCCCCTCCCTGTGTCCATGTGTTCTCATTGTTCAACTCCCACTTATGAGTGAGAACGTGCGGTGTTTTGTTTTCTGTTCCTTTGTTAGTTTGCTAAGGATGATGGTTTCCAGCTTCATCCATGTCCCTGCTAAACCTCTTTTCTTTATAAATTACCAGTCTCAGGTATTTCTTTATAGCAATGCCAGAACGGACTAATACAGCAGATGTCAGCAGTTTTCTTCTGTCAAGTGCCACATAATTAATATTTAGGCTTTGTGGGCCAAACAGTCCCTGATGCAACCGCTTAACTCTACATACCAGCAAGAAAGCAACCACAAATAATATGTAAATGAATGAGGTGGCTGTGTTCCAATAAAACTTTATAAAAACAGGTGGTCAGCTGGATTTGACCCACAGGACTGTAGTTTGTCAACCTCTGTTCTAGGGGATTACAAGGAATAGAAAAACCGATTCTGCCCAAACGTGAGAAACAGACTTTTGAATTAATCCCTGGATATCAGGCCACAAAGGAGAAAGTCATTCCAAGCAGAGAGAAATGTGTTTATAATTGGGGAACTCCGATTGAAAATTGGTATTTGGGGAAAATATGACATGTGAGTGACAATAAATGTATAGGACAATGGCAGAATCCAAGTTTGGAAAGGGGGATTTGTGCCTAGGTTAACAAATCATGTATTTTATGATAACCACTTAGTAAGCGCAGTTTGTTTATGTAGGCTTTTTGTTTTCTTCTGTGAACAACTTGTTTCTCTTCTCCTGATACAACTTTGCTATTTTCCTCTTAATTTGTGACATACAAAATGCCTTCATATGCAATTGCATCAGTAAGACAAGAAAATAAAATGTAAGGGGTCTACCAGCTACATAAGGATAAATACAGTTGATGAAACATGGTATTTCAAAGATACTGGACTGAAACATTGTAGGAGATACTCTGATAGAAAATGAGGACAAATTTTTGTCTTTTGTAAAACCCTGTGGGTATAATTTTGCCATTAGTCAAGATGGATGTTTCAGTGTTGAGACATGAGAAATCTTTGAAACACCAAGGCATAACATGAATGCTGCAGGGAAAGTGAAGTTGATTTTTTTTTTTTTTGAGCTGTAAGTCAACTAAAGTTGCTTATGACAGCTTGCTGATGAAACGTGATTTTTACAATGCTCACAGACATTTGTCCGAGTTACTAAGTTTATTAGAATTCCCATATAGGTGGGAAAGTTGTTGAGTGTGGTGTTGGATTCTAGTCTCTAAAGTCAAGTGATATCCCCAGGGCTGTATCTGGGATAGTTTCAGTATGGGAGAAAAAAGTAGACACTGGAAGATCCATCCGTTTCTCTCAAGATGTGGGCATGTTCTCTTCATGCAATCGGGAGATTCCCTTAGTTCTAAGATTCCCCATCTGGAAAAAATAAATTTCAACTGATGCACTGAGATAAAATAGATGATATTGCTTAGTTGAGTGCCAAGCCAAGCTGCAAGTTTTTAAAAGAGAAAACCAAAAAGTATTATAAGATTCCAAAGCCCCTACCCACATTGAAGGAGTAAAAGGAGCAATTAGGGTGCTAGGTGTCCCCTTCTACCACACCCACCCAAGGAGCAGATGGAGAGGCTCTGCCCTGTACTTCAAGCCCAGTGGAGTTCCATCAGGACCCCACAGTTAGAGTGGCACGGTGGGGCCCAGCGGCCCAGTGTCTGACTGCAACTCCTGAGAGTGGAAAGCAGGCTGGCAAGTAGAAGGTGGAACAGTTGAGCTGGGCACTCCCTGCTCCATGAGAGTTTACTGGAGCAAAGGATGCAACAAGATTTCTTGCAGATTGGAAATGGATCATGTGGGAGGGTGCTGATGGGCTGGTCTTAATCCAGTCTGAGATGGCCACACACAATGTGAAGGAACTTCAGTGCAAAGAGGCTGGAGGTGAAGTGCAGATTCACAGAGGCTGAGAAAGGAGCCTTTTAGAGACCAGCGGGAAAAGAAATTCGTTCTCCCTCATTAGGGGATGATGTGGTTTGGCTCTGTGTCTCACCCAAATCTCATCTCAGATTGTAATCCCCATGTGTCAGGGGTGGGAGGTGATTGGATCGTGGGGTAGTTTCCCCCTTGGTGTTCTGGTGATAGTGGGATCTCATGAAATCTGATGGTTTCGAAGTGTGGCACTTGCACCTTTGTGCTTACTATCTCCTGCTGCCATGTAAGACGTGCCTTGTTTCCCCTTTGCCTTCTGCCATGATTGTAAGTTTCCTGAGGCCTCTCCAGTCATGTAGAACTGTGAGCCAATTAAAACTCTTTTCTTTATAAATTACCCAGTCTCAGCTCACCACAGCCTCCCCATTCCGGGTTTAAGCAATTCTTGTGCCTCAGCCACCCGAGTAGCTGGGATTATAGGCACTTGCTACCACACTGGGCTAATTTTTGTATTTTCAGTAGATACGAGGTTTTGCCATGTTGGCCAGACTGGTCTCAGACTCCTGGCCTCAAGTGATCCATCCACCTTAGCCCCCAAAGTGCTGGGATTACCTGCGTGAGCCATGGTGCCTGTCCTCAGGTAGTTCTTTATAGCAGTGTGAAAACAGACAAATACAAGAGAACTGTAGGTAGGAGATGCCCAACCCTGGAAACGTCTCCAAGAAACCCATACACATGTCTACAAGAGAAAGGAAGCATTAAACATCTGCCAGGCCCAGAAAGCATGAAGCCAAGCTTCGACAGCACTGGTCAAATAAGTTTCCTGCCCTACCCTCCATGCCCCTCTTTAAGGCTCGTCACTTCTCTGCCCCCTTTGTGAAGGTGTTGGAAACTGCACTGAGCAACACGGAGGGAAAAAGAAGAGCAAAGCAGGGAAGCAGCAGAAACTGATCACAGCCTTAGTCCAGTCTAAGATGGTCTTAATCCAGTCTAAGATGGTCTCCAGTCTAAGTTGGCCACACACAATGTGAAGGGACAGCTTCCTGGGCCTGAGTTAGGAAAACGAGGAGAAACATCTACTTTGATCAACTTAAAATGCTGGCTGTTGGCCAGGCATGGTGGCTCATGCCTGTAATCCCAGCAGTTTGGGAGGCCAAGGTGGGTAGATCACCTGAGGTCAGAAGTTCGAGACCTGCCTGGCCAACATGGTGAAACCCCGTTTCTACTAAAAATACAAGAATTAGCCGGGTATGGTGGCATGTGTCTGTAATCCCAGCTGCTTGGGATACTAAGGCAGGAAAATCACTTGAACCCAGGAGGCAGAGGTTGCAGTGAGTTGAGATCAAGCCACTGCACTCCAGCCTGGGCAACAAAGTGAGACTCCATCTCAAAAAAAAAAAAAAAAAAAAAATGACCCTGACATGCAACTGGACAATCCAATCAGTAAATTGGCACAGTGTGTTACGACCTAGGCATGAGTTTAACCCTTTAATTGATTTATTTATTTTTTTTTTTTGATACGGAGTCTCGCTCTGTCTCCCAGGATGGAGTGCAGTGGCACGATCTCAGCTCACTGCAGGTTCCGCCCCCCAGTTCACGCCATTCTCCTGCCTCAGCCTCCAGAGTAGCTGGGACTTCAGGCCGGCCACCACGCCCAGCTAATTTTTTTTTTTTTTTGTACTTTTAGTAGAGATGGGTTTTCACCATGTTAGCCAGGATGGTCTCCATCTCCTGATCTCGTGATCCTCCCATCTCAGCTTCCCAAAGTGCTGGGATTACAGATGTGAGCCACTGCACCAGGCCTAAACTCCTTCTTTTTTAAAAACTCAAATGGTTTCTGATTCCTGGTTAGATCCCAACCATAAGAGTATCCCATGAGTCATGCATGCCTCTATTTGCGTGCATGTAAATATATATGACACTTTTAATATATGTGTGCATGAATAAATCTGTATATATATAACTTTGTTTTAGTTAAACAATGACCCTAAGCACATCTGGTGAGCTTTCACCACTTTAAGAATGCTTTTAGCTCATTAATAAATTGCTAAAGGAAAACGCGTTCTTGCATTTAGTAAAACAACATGTTAAACGTTTTGCTGGACAGATCATTGACCTAATTGAGAATCCCAAATCCAGCTTTGCCGTCTAATCCATGATGCCACAAATCTTTGTGTGCTTGGTCCTCTGGGCCAGGAGCTGATCCAGTTCCAGAGACTCTGAAGAACTCTACTTCCTCCTCCTTTACCGTTAGGTCATGCATTCAATAGGTACTTGGCATCACTAAATCTACAAAGCCCAGAATTAGCAAGCACTGAGAACAAGCATATACTGAGTGTCCTCGTCATTCAAACACATATTTTATCCATAGTTATTCAGAAACCCATTCATTTGGTCTCCTTGGCACACCTTGGTATAAAGTAGAGATACTTCCTCAAAGGAGTGAATTCCTAGACTGTTACAGAATATAAACTTTCTCGCCCTTTTTATAATATGCCATTTATGGCTGGAGTTTGCAGGAAAATGTTGAGGAAGGGATGCTCAAATGCAAAGGCTCAACCCACAAAAGTGGAGCTGCTATTCCAGCTCTTTATCTAACATTTGTGTATGAATATGTATTAAAGAGCCAGTTAGCCTAGGCTGTGGATTAGTGCCCTAGGTGGGCCCTGTTTCTCACAGAGGTAACACTGTTTTATGAGTGCTGACTTAATCCTTAGGTGTAGCTTGTTGCCACACCTATCAGTAGCCCAATGGTAGCCTTAGGCAAAAAGAGGAGAGAACAATTCAATGCAGTAGGTCTCACAATCAGGAGCCAGGAGTAAACCTGCATGATGGAGGCTCACTAGAGGTACCTTCTCAGATGCAAGTTGAAAAAAATTTTGTTTTTAGTTTAATTGGCACGATTAACACTTTCTCGATCACTCTCTTAAGCCTCAAAAAATCAAATAATTGATCAAGCTCTGGGCCAGGCACAGTGGCTCATACCTGTAATCCCAGCACTTTGGAAAGCCAAGGCAGGTGGATCACCTGAGGTCAGAAGTTTGAGACCAGCCTGGCCAACGTGGTAAAACCCTGTTTCTACTAAAAATACAAAAATTAGCCAGGCATGGTGGCGCATGCCTGTAGTCCCAGCTATTAGGGAGGCTGAGGAAGGAGAATCGCTTGAACCTGGGAGGTAGAAGTTACAGTGAGCGGAGATCACGCCACTGCACTCCAGCCTGGGTGAGAGACTCCATCTCAAAAAAAAATTAAATTTAAAATTTAAAAAATCAAGCTCTGATTTGGAGGGTTTGCCCGTTTCCATGGTGTAAATGTTAGTGTGTAACCCTCTAGCATTAATCACTAAGCTGGAAGCTTGATGTGGGGATGTGAGTATCTGCTATACACACAGCCGTGTCCCCCAAACTTTGTACAGTTTATCCTGGTCAGTCTTCCCAGTGTTGCTAACCCTGCTGCATTATTCAGCCCCTGCCATTACTCACCTTGGGCCATGGTAGATGTTTGGTTACAAACCAACAAGCAATGCAGAGCATTTGCCCTTCTGTCTTTTCATTTCAAGATTATGATGATGCTGTGGACAGAAACAACAATGGATTCTAATGTGAGCCAACCAGTTGTTCAGAATGTTGCCTTTTGAGGAATACCTGTATCTGTGGCCGTGCTGTGTGAAAGACAAAGGAGCATAATTCTGACATGAATGTTGGTTGATGTTTTCCTTAATGAGTAAAAAAGGAAAGTAAAACAACAAAGGAAATATATATAGGAATTTCACTCATTTGTCAATGATATGAGTGGCTCCTTTGCAGATTTAGGTAATAACTTTTTATTAATTTCAATGGTTTTCGGGGAATGGGTAGTGATCAGTTACATGAATAAGTTCTTCAGTGGCCATTTCTGAGATTCTGGTGCACCTATTACACAAGCAGTGTACACTGTAACCAACGTGTAGTCTTTTATCCCTCACCCACTTCCCACCCTTTCCCCAAGTCAGCAAAGCCCATTGTATCATTCTTATGTTTTTGCATGCTCATAACTTAGCTCCCACGTATAAGTGAGAACGTACGGTGTTTGGTTTTCTATTCCTGAGTTACTTCACTTAGAATAATGGTTTCCAATTCTATCCAGGTTGCTGTGAATGCCATTATTTCATTCCTTTTTAGAGCTGAGTAGTATTCCATGGTGTGTGTGTGCACGTGTGTGTGTGTGTGTGTGTGTGTGTATTACCTTGGGCCATGGTAGATGGCCCACACACACACACACACACACACATATACATACAGACCACATTTTCTTTATGCACTCATTGACTGATGGGCATTTGGGCTAGTTCCCTATTTTTGCAAGTAGGAATTGTGTGGCTATGAATATGCATGTGCAAGTATCTTTTTTGTACATTGACTTCTTTTCCTCTGGGTAGATAACCAGGAGTAGGATTGCTGGATCAAATAGTAGATTTAATTCTTTAAGGAATTTTCACGCTGTTTCCCATAGAGGTTGTACTACTTTACACTCCACCAACAGTGTAGAAGTGTTCGCTTTTCACCACATCCACTCCAACATGTATTTTTTTTTTTATTATGGTCATTCTTGCGGGAGTGAGGTGGTATCTCATTGTGGTTTTGATTTGCATTTCCCTGATCATTAGTGACGTTGAGCATTTTTTCATGTCAGCCATTTGTATATCTTCTTTTGAGAATTATCTGTTCCCATCCTTAGCCCACTTTTTGATGGGATTGTTTCGTTCTTGCGGATTTGAGTTCTTTGTAGATTCTGGGCATTAGTCCTTTGTCAGATGTATAGATTGTGAAGATTTTCTCCCACTCTATGGGTTGCCTGTTTATTTTGCTGATTATGTCTTTCACTGTGCAGAAGCTTTGTAGTGTAATTAAGTCCCATCTATCTTTGTTCTTGTTGGATTTTTCTTTTGGGTTCTTGGTCATGAAGTCTTTGCCTAAGCCAGTTTCCAGAAGGGATTTTCCAGGTTATCTTCCAGAATTTTATGGTTTCGGGTCTTAGATTTAAATCTTTGATTTAGCTCGAGTTGATTCTTGTATAGGGTGAGAGATGAGGATCCAGTTTCATTCTACATGTGGCTTGCCAGTTATCCCAGCACCATTTGTTGAATAGGGTATCCTTTCCCACTTTATGTTTTGGTTTGCTTTGTCAGACATCAGTTGACTGTAAGTGTTTGGCTTTATATCTGCGCGCTCTATTCTGTTCCACTGTTCCTATTTTTATACGAGTACCATGGTGTTTTGGTGACTATGGCCTTATAGCATAGCTTGAATTTGGGTAATGCCTCCAGATTTGGTGTGTTTTTTGTTTGTTTTTTGCTTAGTCTTGCTTTGGCCATGTGGGCTCTTTTTTGGTTCCCTATGAATGTTAGGATTGTTTTTCTAGTTCTGCGAAGAAGGCTGGTGGTATTTTGATAAGAATTGCATTGAATTTGTAGATTGCTTTTGGCAGTATGGTCATTTTCACAATATTGATTCTGTCCATCCATGAGCATGGGATGTGTTTCCATTTGTTTGTATCATTTGTGATTTCTTTCAGCAGTGTTTTGTAGTTTTCCTTCTAGAGGTCTTTGACCTCCTTGATTAAGTATATTCCTAAGTATTTTTTTTGTTGTTGCAGCTATTGTAAAAGGAGTTGAGTTCTTGATTTGATTCTCGACTTGGTTGCTGTTGGTGTATAGCAAAGGTACTGATTTGTGCACATTAATATTGTATCCTGAAACTTTGCTGAATTCATTTACCAGTTCTAAGAGCTTTTTGGATGAGTCTTTGGGGTTTTCTAGGTATACGATCATGTCATAAGCAAACAGTGGCATTTTGACTTCCTCTTTACCGATTTGGATGCCCTTTATTTCTTTCTATTGTTTGATTGCTCTGGCTAGGACTTCCAGTACCAAGTGGTGAGAGTGGGCATCTGTGTCTTGTTCCAGTTCTCAGGGGGTTGCTTTCAACTTTTCCCAACTCAGTATAATACTGGCTGTTGGTTTGCCATAGGTGGCTTTTATTACCTTAAAGTATGTCCCTTCTATGCCAATTTTGCTGAGGATTTTAATCATAAAGGGATGCTGGATTTTGTCAAATGCTTTTTCTGCATCTGTGGAGATGATCATGTGATTTTTGTTTTTAATTCTGTTTGCATGGTGTATCACATTTATTGTGGTTGTTAAACCATCCCTGTATCCCTGGTATGAAACCCACTTGATCGTGGTAGATTATCTTTCTGATATGCTGTTGTATTCTGATGGCTAGTATTTTGTTAAGAATTTTTCCATTTATGTTCATCAGGGATATTGGTCTGTGGTTTTCTTTCTTTGTTATGTCCTTCCCTGTTTTTGGTATTAGGGTGATACTGCTTCATAGATTTAGGGAGGGTTCTCTCTTTCTGTATCTTTTGAAATAGCATCAATAGGATTGGTACCAATTCTTCTTTGAATGTCTGATAGAATTCAGCTGTGAATCTGCCTGGTCCTGAGCTGCTTTGTTGTTGTTGGTAACTTATTAATTACCATTTCAATCTCACTGCTTGTTATTGGTCTGTTCAGAGTTTCTATTTCTTCCTGGTTTAATCTAGGAGGGTTGCATATTTCCAGTAATTTATCCATCTCCTCTAGGTTTTCTCATTTATGCATGTAAAGGCGAACATTCATAGTAGCCTTGAATGATTTTTGGTATTTCTGTGGTATCAGTTATAATATCACCCATTTCATTTCTAATTGAGCTTATTTGGATCTTCTCTCTTTTCTTGGTTAATCTCACTAATGGTCTATCAATTTTATTTATCTTTTCAAAGAACCAGCTTTTTGTTTCATTTATCTTTTGTTTTTATTTCAATTTCATTTAGTTCTGCTCTGATCTTGGTTATTTCTTTTCTTCTGCTGGGTTTCAGTTTGGTTTTTCTTTCTCTAGTTCCGTGAGGTGTCACCTTAGATTGTTCATTTATGCTCTTTGAGACTTTTTGATACAGGCATTTAATGCTATGAACTTTCCTCTTAGCACCACTTTTGCCGTATCCCAGAAGTTTTAATAGGTTGTGTCACTATTCAGTTCAAAGAATTTTTTAATTTCCCCCTGGATTTCATTGTTGACACAACAATTTTCAGGAGCAGGTTAATTTCCATGTATTTGCATGGTTTTGAGGGTGTCTTTTGGAGTTGATTTCTAATTTTATTCCACTGTGGTCTGAGAAAGTACTTGATATAATTTTGATTTTTAAAAATGTGTTGAGACTTGTTTTGTGGCCTATCATATGGTCTATCTTGGAGAATGTTTCATGTGCTGATGAACAGAATGCATATTCTGCAGTTGGGTAGAATATTCTGTAAATATCTATTTAGTCCATTTGTTGTAAGGTATAGTTTAAGTCCATTGTTTCTGTGTTGACTTTCTGTCTTGATGACTGTCTAGTGCTGTCAGTGGAGTATTAAAGTCCCCCACTATTATTGTGTTGCTGCCTATCTCATTTCTTAGGTCTAATAGTAATTGTTTTATAAATTTTAGAGCTCCAGTGTTAGGTGCATATGTATTTAGGATTGTGATGTTTTCCTGTTGGACTAGTCCTTTTATCATTATATATAATGTCCCACTTTGTCTTTTTAAACTGCTGTTCCTTTAAGGTTGGTCTGATATAAAAATAGCTACTCCTGGTGAATTTTGGTGTCCATTTGCATGGACTATCTTTTTCCACCCATTTACCTTAAGTTTATGTGAGTCCTTATGTGTCAGGTGAGTCTCCTGAAGACAGCAGATACTTGGTTGGTGAGTTCTTATCCATTCTGCCATTCTGTATCTTTTAAGTGGAGCATTTAGATCATTTACAGTCAATGTTAGTAGTGAGATGTGAGGTACTATTCTATTCATTGTGCTATTTGTTGCCTCTATCCTGTTTCTTTCTTTTTTTTTTTTCATTGTATTTTTTTTATGGGTCCTGTGAGATTTATGCTTTAAGGAGATTCTATTTTGGTGTATTTCAAGGATTTGTTTCAAGATTTAGAGCTCCTTTTAGTAGTTCTTGTAGTGCTGGCTTGGTAGTGGTGAATTCTCTCAGCATTTGTTTGTCTGAAAAAGACTATCTTTTCTTTATGGAGCATAGTTTTGCTGGATACAAAATTATTGGCTCATACTTGTTTGTTTAAGGAGGCTAAAGATAGGACCCCAATCCCTTCTAGCTTGTAAGGTTTCTTCTGAGAAATCTGCTGTTAATCTGACAGGTTTTCCTTTATAGGTTCCTGATGCTTTTGCCTCACGGTACTTAAGACTTTTTCCTTTCTCTTGACCTTAGATAACCTGATGACCATATGCCTAGGCGATGATCTTTTCGTGATGAATTTCTCAGGCACTCTTTGAGCTTCTACTATATGGATGTCTAGATCTCTAGCAAGGCCAGGGAAGTTTTCCTCGATTTTTCTCTCAAATATGTTTTCCAAACTTTTAGATTTTTCTTCTTCCTAGGGAACACCAATTATTCTTAGGTTTGGTTATTTAACATAATCTCATACTTATGGAGGCTTTGCTCATTGTTTAAAGTTATTTTTTTCTTTGTCTTTATGGGATTGGGTTAATTCAAAAGCCTTGTCTTTGAGTTCTGAAGTTCTTTCTTCTACTTGTTCCATTCTATTGCTGAGACTTTCCAGTGATTTTTGCATTTCTCTAAGTGTGTCCTTGCTTTCCGGAAGTTGTGATTTTTTTTATTTATGCTATCTATTACACTGGAGATTTTCCCGTTCATATCCTGTATCATTTTTTAAATTTCTTTAAGTTGGACTTCACTTTTCTCTGGTGCCTTTTTGATTGGCTTAATAATTGACCTTCTGAATTCTTTTTCTGGCAATTCAGAGATTTCATCTTTGTTTGGATCCACTGCTGGTGAGCTAGTGTGATCTTTTGGGGATGTTAAAGGATCTTATTTTGTCATATTACCAGAATTGTTTTCCTAGTTCCTTCTCATTTGGGTAGACTATATCAGAGGGAAGATCTGGGACTCAGGAGCTGCTGTTCAGATTCTTTTGTCCCACAGAGTGCCCCCTTGATGTGTTGCTCTCCCCTTTCCCTTATGGATGGGGCTTCTGAGAGCCAAACTGCAGTGATTATTATTTCTCTTTTGGATCTGGCCACCCAGCAGAGCTACCAGGCTCTGGGCTGGTACTGGGGAGCATATGCAAAGAATCCTGTGATGTGATCTATCTTCAGGTCTGTAAGGCATGGATACCAGTACCTACTCTGGTGAAGGTAGCAGGGCAGTGAAGTGGATTCTGTGAGGGTCCTTGGTTGTATTTTTGTTAAGTGTTCTGGTTTTGTGTTGGCCTCCAGCCAGGAGTTGGCACTTTCAAGAGCACATCAGTTGTGGTAGCATAGGGAAGATCAGGTGGTAGTGGGGGCCCTAGAGCTCCCAAGAGATAATGGCCTTTGTCTTTGGCTATCAGGAGAGGTAAAGAAAGACCATCAGGTGGGGGCAGGGATAGGCGTGTCTGAGCTCAGACTCTCCTTGAGTGGGGCTTGCTGTGGCTGCCGTAGGGGATGGGGATATGGTTCCCAGGCCAATGGAGTTATATTCCCAGGGGGATTACGGCTGTCTCTGCTGCATCACACAGGTCACCAAAGAAGTGAAGAAAAGCAGGCAGCCACACGCAGACCTCACCTAGCTCTCAAACAGCCTGCAGCCAAAAGGCCAGACTCCTCTCTTTCCAACCATGCCCCAACAACAGCACCAAGTTTATTTCCAGGTAGCCAGTGAGCAGGGCTGAGAACTTGCCCCAGGATACAAGCCTCCCAGCTCTGAAAGCAAGCGGACTCACAGTTCCTCAGTTGTCCCACGGAGCCTGCAGCAGTAGTCCTTGGAGCAAAGGGTCTGTGGATTCTCTTAGCTTTCCTGGTATGTTCCTGCATTAGTCCTTGGAGCAAAAGTTCAAGATGTAGCTCTCCACACACTGCTCTGTCCCTTGAAGTGGGAGATGCAGATTAGTTCTGCCTCCTATTCTGTCATTTCTCCCCCTTTGGTGTTCTTATCCTCTCAGGCAATAATTTTTGAATACTAGAATACTGCCTCATGCTTCTGTGCTGTATGCAACGTAGCAGCTACACACACAACACGTTTTTGTGTTGTGTGTGTAGGATTAACATTTTCTCCATCACTTAAAGCCTGGAAAATCAACAAATGAGAAATGAAGCTCTGATTTGGAGGGTTTGCCCATTTCTGTGGTGTAAATCTAGTGTGTAACCCTCTAGTATTAATTACTAAGCTGGAAGCTTGATGCGGGGAGGACAGACCCTTATCTGCTATGCACACAGCTGTATCCCCTAGACATTGTACAGTTTATGGTACATGCAAGAAGAAAACAGAAACTCCTAACCTTTTGGGAGTTATTTCATTAAAATTGCTTGGTTTAGAGAGGTGGTTACTTTTTGTTCCTATTTTGTGACTGAGATCTAGCAGTCCCACAGAGGGCTGAGAGGGTTTCCCAACATCCTTTCCTTCCTTGGTCAGTAACAGGGATGGTTGAGGGAAAGAAGTGAATCAGAAAATCCAAATTATATTTCTGCCACTTAGCTCAGAATAAATTCCCAGTTGAAGGTGGACTTCTGTAATAAGAAAGAGGTTAGATATCCATTCTAAGCTTGCTTTCTTCCTCCTCATGTTTGTATTAGTCACACTTTGTCTTCATTCCTTACCATCTTCGTCCTGGTCCTAAGTGAATGCTGCCTGATTGAGCTATTTTCTTAAGTGTTGCTTTGCAGGTAAGGCTTTCCTTGGCCACCATATTTAAACAGTATGCATCTCACATCACCATAATCCCTTTGCCTTTCTTTAGTTTTCTCTGAAACACTCTACACACTATATATTTAATATATAGAAATTATATTTATTATTTCTCCAAAACACTGTACATACTACATATGTTTATGGGTTCATTTTCTGCCTCACCCTACCAGAATGTAAGCTCCAGGAAGGCAGAGATTTTTTGTTGTTGTCTATTTGATTAAAGTATCTCCAGTTCCTCAAACAATAGATATTAAATGCATAAGCCAATGTATTGAGCACCTACTTTGAACCACAAACTGTTCTAAGAGTGAGTGGTAAACAAGAAAGACAAAATTTCTACCCTTAAAATTTACATTTTAGCAAATTTCAACTTATATAAGACCATAATTCATCAATGATTTATGTGAACATAACAACATACAGCATACTTACATAAGACCATAACTCATCCATGACATGGATGTATACCACAACATACTTAAGTATACCATAACATACTTATTATACTTGTTAAGTATACAATAACATGCTTACATACAACAATTTACATAAGACCATAACTCATCAATGATTTACGTGAATTCTTTTTTGTTTAGTGGCCAAATCATTGATGAGTTATGGTCTTAGGATATAAGTTGGAGGTAGGGTACAGGTTGATTAGCCAAATCCTAAATTAATGGAACGCCTCTGATATGGTTTGAATCTGTGTCCCAACCCAAATCTCATGTTGAATTGTAATCCACAGTGTTGAAGCTGGGGCCTGGTGGGAGATGGTTGGATCATGGGGGAAGTTTCTCATGGTTTTACACCATCCCCCTTGGTGCTGTCCTCACTGTGCTGAGTTCTCATGAGATTTGGTTGTTTAAAAGTGTGTGGCCCCTCCCACCTCATTCCCTCTTGCTCCTGCTCCAGCCATGTGAAGTGCTCATTCCCTCTTTGTCCTCAGCCCTCATTGTAAGTTTCCTCAGGCCTCCCCAGAAGCCAAGCAGATGCCAGCATCATGCTTCCTGTATAGCTTGCAGAACCATGGGCCAATTAAACCTATTTTTTAAAAAATACATTTCCCGGTCTCAGGCATTTCTTTTTCTTTTTTAAAATTGAGACAGGGTCTCATTGTATCACCCAGCTTGGAGTAGAGTGGCACAATCTTGGCTCACTGCAACCAGTGCCTCCCAGGCTCAAGTGATCCTCCCACCTTAGCCTCCAGAGTGGCTGGGACCACAGGTATGCACCACCACACCTGGTTATTTATTTTTGTGTTTTTAGTAGAGACGGGTTTCGCCATGTTGCCCAGGCTGGTCTTGATCTCCTGATCTCATGATCTGCCAGACTCGGCCTCCCAAAGTGCTTGGATTACAGGTGCAAGCCACCACGCCCAGCCCTCAGGCATTTCTTTATAGCAATTCCAGAATGGACTAATGCAGCCGTACTTACCCATTTCCCATTTAGAAAAAGTGCAGCTTGCTGCCAGAACTCATTTAATTTTACATAAACACGCTCTTTGAAGTTGAAGCAAATCTGACTGATTTTCAATGTGAAAATGAAATATAAAACATGGCTGGGGCATGGTGGTTCATGCCTGTAATCCAAGCACTTTGGGAGGCCGAGGTGGGTGGATCATTTGAGAGCGATCAGCCTGGCCAACATGGTGAAACCCTGCCTCCACCAAAAATTGTCCAGGCGCAGTGGCTCACGCCTGTAATCCCAGCACTTTGGGAGACCAAGGCGGGCAGATCACGAGGTCAAGACATTGAGACTATCCTGGCTAACACGGTGAAACCCTGTCTCTACTAAAAATACAAAAATTAGTTGGGTGTGATGGCGGGTACCTGTAGTCTCACCTACTCAGGAGGCTGAGGCAGGAGAATTGCTTGAACCCAGGAGGTGGAGGTTGCAGTGAACCGAGATCTCGCCACTGCACTCCAGTCTGGGCAACAGAGCGAGACTCTTTCTCAAAAACAAAAACAAAAATCCTGTTCGTGGAGTTATTTGTAAACAAAACTAACATCAGAATCATCCAAATCATCAGAATTGTCTGTTTCAGAAAAATCCGATTCACGAAATGAATTTTCAGCCTACGGCTGTTAGAGAATCATATTAACATCATGTGTAGGAATGCTACGTTTTCTAGAATTTGACATTTTCAGCAATTGAGAATTACTATATTTTGTAAACGGAAATGCCACTACTAAAAACAGAATGCTATAAATAGAATGATGTCTTTGGTTTCCAAAGTCGATGAAATAGAGCGATACAATAATAATAAAAGTGAGCTATTTTGTGGCAAAGTTATCTCGGGGTGAATGCTGCATCCACAAGTACTGCTGGCGAGTATTCTCGGGGCAAACAGGAAAAGGGTTAAAAATCACTACTTTTTAGGCTGAGATTTCACAGAAGGTATGTAGACACAACCAAGCATCAGGAGTGAGGGCAACAGAAAGCTATGTTAAGCATTCAAGAACCTAAGGAACAGGGTGCTGTGAGCCCTTGTTGGACAAAGTTGCTTGCTGACAAGATCCAGCAGCTCATGAATAAATACAAATTTAAAATTTTAGCTTAATTACCAAATTTAGTGTACATTTAGTAATTAGGCCAGGTGCGGTGTCTGACGCCTGTAGTCCCAGCACTTCGGGAGGCCAAGGCGGTAGGATCACTCGAGCCCAGGAGTTCAAGACCGGCCTGGGCAACATAGTAAAACCCTGCCTCTAAAAAAAATAAATAAATTTAGTAATTAAGATGATATAGTGGAAGAACTAGCTGTGAACACTGAATCTCTTTAGATAAAGGACTAAGGATAAACATAATGGCAGTTGTGGTTAGGACCATAATGAAAACCTTATAAACCTTGACAACATAAAAATAGTAATAAAACTGCAAAACTAGAAGGAGGAGGGAAAAATTGTAGGAGGAAGTATGAATGCTAATTTTCTAATCTTTTGTAGCAAGGAGTCAACAGAATCTGTTAAAATCAAAATACATGATTTAAAAATTATAATGGGTTGTTAGTTTACTTACTGAGTTTTGAGAAGTCTATATAACTCGGATACCCATTATGAGATACGTGCTTTGCAAATATTTTCTCTGGGTCTGTGGCTTGTCTTTTTTTCCTCTCAACAATGTATTTTGAAGAGCAGATGCTTTAAATTTGTGAGGAAGTCCAATTTATCATTGCAATATCCCCAAGTTGGAAAGAACCCAAATATCCATCAACAGGTAATGATAAACAAATTGTGGTACATAGGTATAATGAAATATTATATGGTAATTAAAAGGAATAAACTACTGATGCATGCAACAACACATCAAATAATCTCAAAATAATTATCTGAGTGAAATAAGCCAGACAAAATGAGTGTGTATTATATGATTCTATTTATAGAAAACCCTTAACAAATTCAAAGTAATCAATAGTTTATAGAGAAAGAAAGCACATCTGTTTGGCGAAACGTGGCAGGGAAGGGTAAATGGAATCTGCAAAAGTGTACGAGGAAACTTTTGGTAGTGAAGGTGTGTTCACTCTCTCGAGTATGGAGATGGTTTCATGGCACGTACAAAGACAAAACTTACCACCTTCAATGCTTGGAGTTTGTGCAGTTTATAATTCGTCAAGTATAGCTCCAGAAAGCTGTTATAAAACAGAATAAGTCTATTTACTAGTCTGTGTTTTTATTAACTTTAGGGGGATTTTCCTTTTTTTTTTTTTTTTTGTAGACAGAGTTTTACTCTTGTTGTCCAGGCTGGAGTGAAGTGGTGCAATCTTGGCTCACTGCAACTCCACCTCACAGGAGTGATTCTCCTGCCTCAGCTTCCTGAGTAGCTGGGATTACAGGTGCCCATCACCACACCCAGCTAATTTTTGTATTTTTAGTAGAGATGGGGTTTCACCATGTTGGCCAGGCTGGTTTCGAAATCCTGACGTCAGGTGGTCCACCTGCCTCAGCCTCCCAAAGTGTTCGGATTAGAGGCGTGACCGCCTGCACCCAGCTGCTTGTTTCTTACCTGTGAGGGAAGCTGCGCTAGATACAAAATGCTTGGAGAGATTGGGGATGGTGGCCAGGCAGAAGAGGAACACTTGGGGGAAGTATAAAGAACAGGGTTTATTTGCTACACAGCAGTCATTCTTGCTCCTGCCCTTTAGCTTTTTATGAAATACAAACACATCCTTACAGAGTGTGCACAGTTCCTGACTTGCTCTTACAAGGCTTTGTTGTTTCTTAATTCCAAATTATGACATGGATTGGGATTTTTTTTTCCCTTACTTCCCTTGTTAAAATAGAAATAAAACAACCATTAGTAATTTTCAGATGGTTCCATTCTGAAAAATTTATCAGTAGACAATTGAATTTTTTTGAGACACTGTTTTGTCATGTTGGCCAGGTTGGTCTTCAACTCCTGACATCAGGTGATCTACCTGCCTCGGCCTCCCAAAGTGCTGGTATTACAGGCATGAGCCACTGCACGTGACCTTTTTTTCTTTTCTTTTTTTTTTTTTTTGAGATAAGGTCTCACTCTGTTGCCCAGGCTGGAGTGCACTGGTGCAGGGAATACGGGGGTACACCACCATGCCAGGCTAATTAGAAAGAAATTTTTTTTTGTAGAGACAAAGTCTTACTACATTGTCCAGGCTGGTGTCAAACTCCTGGGCTCAAGCAATCCACCTGCCGCAGCCTCCCAAAGTATTGGAATTACAGGTATAAGCCACTGCACCCAGCATGAAGTACTTTTTACATGTATATATGTGTGTGTATATGTATTATGTAAGTAATATATATCACATGAGCATGTATAAAATATATATACATTATATGTAACATACATTTAAATGTATATACATATGTATATTAAATATATTTTATGTGTGTTTGTGTATGTATTTAATATGTACTACATATCTTAAACATGTATACATATTTATGTATTTGTGTACATAAACAAGGTTTGAAACAATGTTCAATGTGAATGATAGTAATTAGTGGTGAACTGACTTTTTTAAGACTCTATTTTGAGCTCTGTATTGCTTGAGTTTGTTGATTTGAAGCATACTGCATTTTTGGTAAACAAATAGTTATTAGTTACTATGAAGAAGGTGAGTGGCAGGAAGTCAACTGAACAGGCGGAAGAGCATTTCCGGAACTGGGAATTCTCATGGGAATAGTCTGAAGTGGGAGGGGCTTGGTGTGAAACAAACGAACAAGGAAAAAAACACACACAAAAAAACCCAACAGTGGAACATGAGGGAGTGTTCAGAGACGAGGGGAGGGCAGAGAGAGATCCTAATTCGATAGGACCTTGTAGGCTACCTGAAGCATTTAGGACTTCATCCAAGCTTGAAGCAGGGAAATATCCTATCATGAGAAGATCACTGTGTTTAAAGTCTAGAGAGGTGACTGCTGTTTTTTTTAAAGGTATAGTCATAGGAAAATTATCAGTTTTGGTAAACCTGAGAGAACAACAATCCAGAATATATTGGGGTTTCCGCTAAAATGAGGTGTGTTCTTCAGTCCCAGTGGACGCCACTCGGCAGTCAGTATTTTCTCCCAGGCTGGTATCTGTGCCTTTGAAGGGGAGTCTCGCCATTGCTTTGGGTCCTGTCACCCTCAGAAGATGATATAGCTGTAATCACACATATATATTCCCGTACAACATGGAGATCAAGCTTTGATCAGTTACGAAAGGAGAGTTCCTCATTGAAGATAGGCAGACAGAGAGAGAGAGAGAGAGAGAAAGGCGGGGGTGGGGAAAGAGATAGAGAGGGAAGTGGAGCATGGGGAAGGAGGCAAAGAGGGAGGTGAATAGTGGCCTGGGGAGGGAGGCAGAAAGTGGGAGGTGACGGGGTACACAGAGGCAGAGCGAGAGGGAGGGAGGCAGAGAGGGAAAGAGTGAGGGAGGAAGCAGAGATAAAGGGGGAGAGGCAAAGAGAGGTGGAGTGGGAGGAAGAGAGACAAACAGAGGGAAAGAGTGAGGGAGGAGGCAGAGAAAGGGGGAGAGGCAGAGAGAGAGAGGTGGAGTGAGGGGAGAGAGACACACAGAGGGAAAGAATGGGGAGGAGACAGAACGGGGGAGAGGTAGAGAGGTGAAGTGAGGGGAAGAGAGACACACAGAAGGAGAGAGAAGAGGGAGGGAGAGGAGGGGAAGAAAGAAATGGAGAGACAAAGAATTGCAGAACCAAGCACAGCTGAATGGAGTTCATACGAAACTGAAAGCAGACAAGAATAGAGAAGGAAAGAAGAGAGAAAAGGAGGGTGGAAAAAGAAATAAAATGAAGCAAGAAGGGTCAACAGCAGCAGATCTGGGTGAATCCCTCCAGGCCCCAGCCTTGCTGTAATTATTTAGCTCAGTGAGTTTAGGCAACAGCGCCAGCCCCCCGAGGGCTCGTCTGAGACCCTTCACTGTGACCAATTAGTTTCACTGCATCCCCTGATCTGCCTCGGTCATTTTTCATCACCTCGGGTCATGGGCTCCAGGTTTTCACACCTCAGGTTATTTTTCTATGAAATGGGAGCAGTGATATATTTTGACCTCATGGGACTGCTTTTTAAAAATGTGCATAATTTACTTGAAGCAAGAATGACAATATTTAAAAAAGAATTCTCAATTCAGAGTGAATTTTTTTGCCTTTTCTAATTTGTCAATAAACAAAAATTAACTAAGGCTCTACTTTTGTGTTCAAAAAAGCCCAGTTCCAAGTTCAAAGCTGTGGAGGAGACAAAGTAGATATTGAAAAGCATCCCTTTTCATCAAAATTCACAACTTCTCATCTTCAAATGACAATGTTAAGAAAATAAAGAGGCAAGCCACAGATTGGAGAATCACAATACATATATCCTTTTTTTGTTTGTTTGTTTTTGTTGTTGTTGTTGAAAAAGAGTCTCGCTGTGTTGCCCAGGCTGGAGTGCAGTGGCACAATCTTGACTCACTGCAACCTCCATCTCCCAGGTTCAAGAGATTCTCTTGCTTCAGCCTCTTGAGTAGCTGGGACTACAGGCACGAGCCATAGAGCCCAGCTAATTTTTTTTCCTTTTTTTTTTTTTTTTTTTGTATTTTTAGTAGAGACAGGGTTTCACCATGTTGGCCATGTTGGTCTCAAACTCCTGACTTCAAGTGGTCCGCCAGCCTCGGCCTCCCAAACTGCTGGGATTACAGGTGTGAACCACCACACCCAGCCTATAATACATATATCCAGCAAAGGACTACATCTAAAAAATAAAAAGAATTATTGCAATTCAACGATAAGACAACCTGATTTTTTTTAATGAGAAATGATATGAATCAATATTCACATGCCTGAGCACATGGAAAGAAGCTTAACGTCATTAGTCATTACCCACAACTACATCCTTCTACAGACCCACTACAATGGCCGAAAGTTAAAAGATTGCCAACAGCAAGTGTTAGCAAGTGTACGGAACAAGTTGAAGTCTCATACACTGCTCATGAGGATATAAAATTGTTCAACCCTCTTGAAAACAGTTTGATAGTTTCTTATAAAATCATATTATCATGTGCCATACAACAGGGCTCCCCAACTCTCAGGTGGTGGACTGGTACCGGTCCCTGGCCTGTTAGGAACCAGGCGGCACAGCAGGAGGTGAGTTGGGAGCTAGCGTTACTGCTTGAGCTCCACCCTCCGTCAGATCAGCAGGGACATTCGATTTTTTTTTCTTTTTCTTTCATTTTTTTTTTGAGATGGGAGTTTTTTGCTCTCGTCGCCCAGGCTGGAGTGCAGTGATGTGACCTTGGCTCACTGCAACCTCTGCCTCCCAGGTTCAAGCGATTCTCCTGCCTCAGCCTCCCGAGTAGCTGGGATTACAGGTGCATGCCACCGCACCCGGCTAACTTTTTTGTATTTTTAGCAGAGATGTGGTTTCACCATGTTGGTCAGACTGGTCTCGAACTCCTGACCTCAGATGATCCACCCGCCTTGGAGTGGAACCCTATTGTGAACTGTGCATGACCAGGATCTAGGTTGTATGCTTTGTATGAGAATCTAACGCCTGATGATCTGAGGTAGAACAGTTTCATCCCAGAAACATCCCACGCCACCCACAGTCTGTGGGAAAAGTGTCTTCCACAAAATGAATCCCTGGTACAAAAAAGATTGGGGACTGCCGCCCTACAATACTCTTCCTAGATGCTTACCCAAGAGAAATAAATATGTCCACAACAAAGGTTTATTTATGAATAGATAAAGCAGCTTCACTGATAATGGCCCCAAACTGGAAACAAAAATGGCTGTCATCAATTGAATGTCTACACATGTTACACTATGTTCTCACAAGCCGAAAAAAGAAAATGAACGGCTGATACAGGAAACGTGGGTGAATCTCAGAAGCATTGTGCTGAGTAAAGCAAGCAGACACAAAATTCTACACTCTTTAAGATTGATTGATATAAAACTCCAGAAAAGAGAAATCCAATCCAATTCATAGTGATATAAAATACGTTAGCATTTGCCTAGGGCTGAGGGGTAGAGGGTGTTACCTGGGAAGGACCAAAAAGGAACTTTTGGGGTGATAAAATGTACCTTGATTGTGGTAATGGTTACACGGGTGTGCACATTTGTCAAAACTTACGGAAATGTATACTTAAATTGGGTGTATTATTTTATTGTATATAAAGTGTACCTCAATAAAACTGATTTAATTTTCTAAAAAAAATAAAAGCTTACATCAAGGGGTAGCAAGACTAAGAATCATTGCATCCTTAGGGCATTTTATTCCAAATTATATCAATTTGAGGAGGTGGAGAATTTTCTAGTAGGGGATCTTAAAGTCTGTCCTAATATTAACATACTTTCTATATTAATGTTTCTATCAATCATATCTCAATCTATAAAGTGACAAAGATGCTAAGTAAATCAAGCTGCATACCAAGTCCCTCTAGTGACATCTTGACTATCCTTTATAATGTCATCTGCCTTCAAACAAATCAGATTTTGTCCTAAGAGGTACTATTCATAATATTGGTGCCATCGGTTTTACATTTATTGTGCGTACTGGCTAATAGCAAGGTTTTTTTAAGCTTAAGAGGCTCAAGTGATGTTTGAAAAATATCTGAGATGAAGAATGTAGTAGATGAATAATTTCCTTAATCAGTGTAATTGCCAAGAAATTGATTATCACAGTTTATAACTGGTTCGTAGGAATATTTTTGAAGGCCTTGGACTACTGTCAAATTAAATGTGTTACCAATGATCGTTTATATTATGAAAAAGAAGAGAATAATCAAAAGCTACTTTTTCATATCCCTTCTGCTCAAATTCCTTCCAATTACTGTCACTCATTCTTTTGTGGAATTTATTGCCATTACCTTTTCATGACACACTTGAGCTCTGATGTACCCATAAGAGCAAGAATTGTTGCACAAATGCAAAATGCTCTGATTATAGCAGAATAACGTAGACTTTGCTTACGCAAGAATGACAACATTTCCTTGCTGCCTTAATCTTTGCAAAATGTTCCTTGTCTGGTTCATCCTAGATGTGCAAGGCTTATAATTCTGTCAACTAACACCTGTGGAAAGGTCTCCTTTGGTTGTTTATTTCTTGTTTTTTGTTTTGTTTTGTTTTTGAGATGGAGTCTCACTCTACGGCCCAGGTTGTGGAGCAGTGGTGCAATCTCAGCTCACTGCAACCTCTGCCTCCCAGCAATTCTCTGACTCAGCCTCCTGAGTAGCTGGGATTACAGGCACCTGCCACCATGCCCGGCTAATTTTTATATTTTGAGTAGAGATGGGGTTTCACCATGTTGGCCAGGCTGGTCTTGAACTCCTGACCTTGTGATCCACCCACCTCGGCCTCCCAAAGTGCTGGGATTACAGGCGTGATCCACCATGCCTGGCCTCCTTTGCTCTTAAGGTAAATCTAGTTGCAGGGGAATCTAGGCATCTCACTTTCCACTTTGTTTTTATTTGTCATTATTAGGGAAACTAAATGATAAGGATGATTTAAAAGTCTTCTAGAGTTACCAATGCCAATTGCCTGACTGATGTGGACAGTGGGATTTTTTGGTCTGACGTCTACCTTCTGGCATCTCATTTTGGATCATCTTCAGTAATAGGTTTCATTCTTGCTTGAGCCATACCCGTTGCACCCTTAGAAGGAAACCAACCAACAAGCGTCTATTGCATACTAGGCACTGTAGAACGAGTTTTAATTCTCCAAACCTCCCTACAAGGTAGCGATTATTGTTGTCATTTCCATTTTTGCAGAGAAGAAAACTGAAACTAAGAGAGGTCATGTCATTTCCCCAAGGACACACAGCTAATGATTAAAAGAGGTAGGAGTCAAATGTAATCAGTCTGACTTCACAGTCACCAAGGTATACTACTTTTCTTATTACAAACCTTGGTGCCTACTTATGCAGACATCAAAGACAGTCCAACTCTGTTCAATGGAAGAGAGATTTTGCACAGAGAATAAGGATAGACTCAACCCAAAACTAAAAGTCAATCTGGTAGAGAGTAGAAAGATAGTTACCAGAGGCTGGGAAAGGGTAGCATGGGGTAGGGAGAAGTGGGGATGGTTAACAGCTACAAATAAACCCTGAAGTAATTAATAATACCTAGTATTTGATAGCACAGCAGGGAGACTATAGTCAAAATAATTTAATTGTGCATTTAAAAATAACTAAAAGAGTGTAAATGGATTATTTATAACACAAAGGATAAATGTTTGTGGGGATGGGAACCCCATCTTCCATGGTGTGATTATGAAACATTGCATGCCTGGATCAAAAGATCTCATGTACCCCATAAATATATGCACCTATGTACTCACCATTTTTTTAAAAAGTCAACTTGGTATATAATTTTGACCTTATACTGCAAGCAAATTAAAATAAGAACAGTAGTTACACATGTGAATCCTTTACTAAAACTCTCCTAATTTTCAACAAGTTTGATCCAAATAAATTCATTTTTAAGAGCTAATCAGAAAATATTTGGAGCGCAGATAGATAGTATCTGTATCTATTAAACGTGTAGATTTACACATTTACACAGTAGATTACAGACCACTAGGCACCTGTAATCCCAGCTGCTCAGGAGGCTGAGGCAGGAGAATCGCTTGAACCCAGGAGGTGGTGGTTTCAGTGAGGTGAGATCGCACCACTGCACTCCAGCCTGGGTGACACAGCGAGACTCTGTCTCCAAAAAAAAAAAACCACTAGGCAATTGGAGATGAAGACCAGAGTTTTAAGATAATCATTCCACATTAATTCCTATTAATTACAAAATTTAGATTGTACATTTTTGATTCAGTATTTCCACTTCTCAAATCTGTCTTACAGTAAAACTTGCTCAAGTATTGAAATACATGTGTGCAGAAACATTCTTGGCAAAAGCGATTGTCGGAGCAAAAACAAAGAATCCAACAAGCCATAATTGGAGATTGGTTAAGAATCTTTTGCTACATTTATTCAATGGTATTACAATGTAAATTTAAAAGAAAGAGATAGAGTTATACCATGTAGGCGGCTATCCAAAATATATTATGTAGAAACGTATATGATGCATAACAATATGTATGCTATTTTTGTAAAAATAAAAAGATATATTTGCATATGCATAGAAAAACCAGGAAAGATACAGTTTAATTATTAACAGGGGTTATCTGTATGAAAATATTGATGAGATAAATATAAGGAGGGAGGATAATATTTTATTTGTTATCTTAAGTACTCTCAGATGTCTGCAATAAAAATGTGTGTGTGTGTTTTAAATAAAAGCAAAGTAGGCCAGGCACAGGGGTTCATGCCTATATTACCAGCACTGTGGAAAGCTGAGGCAGGTGGATCACTTTGAGTTCACGAGTTCAAGGCCAGCATGGGCAACATGGCAAAACCCCATCTCTAATAAAAGTACCAAAAAAAAATTAGGTGTGGTGGCACACACCTGTGGTCCCAGCTGCTCAGGAGGCTGAAGTGGGAGGATGGCTTGAGCCCGGGAGGCAGAGGCTGCAGTGAGCTGTGATCATGCTGCTGCACTCCAGCCTGGGTGACAGAATGAGACTCTGTCTCAAAAAAGTAATAGTAATAAATAAAAGCAAAGTAGGCCAGGTGAGGTGGCTTACGCCTGTAATCCTAGCACTTTGGGAGGCCGAGGCAGGCAGATCACTTGCTGCCAGGGTTCGAGACCAGCCTGGCCAACATGGTGAAACCCCATCTCTACTAAAAATAAGAAAATTAGCTGGGCTTGGTGGCATGTGCCTGTAATTCCAGCTATTCAGGAGGCTGAGGCAGGAGAATCACTTGAACCCGGGAGGTAGAGGTTGCAGTGAGCTGAGATTGTGCCACAGCACTTCAGCCTCGGCAACAGAGTGAGACTCCATCTCTAAATAAATAAATAAATAAATGCAAAGTATTTGAATGTATAGTGCTCTTTACTTTTTACAGTATATTCAGGTATATGTAGTCATTGTTTAATTTTCATTCTGTGTTTTTTATTTCAAAAGCTGTAAGGGTATAAGTGGTTTTTGGTTCCATGATGAATTGTAGAGTGGTGAAGTCTGAGATTTTAGTGTACCCGTCACTCAAGTCATATACGTTGTACCCAATATGTAGATTTTTTATCCTTCCTACTCCTCCTACCCTCCCTGTATACTCATTTTTAAAAACTGAATGAATAAATCAAATTATTAACAGTGATTATCCCTGGACAGTGAGACCAAGATTTATTTTTAATTTTGTGCTGTATGTTTTATATTTAAAAGTTTTCCCTCATGAATGTGGATTGATTTTAGTCATCATAAACTGTATGAGTCCCTGGGGAGAAACATTCTCCTTTCTGGAACTTGGCTCTATCAACATCCCAAATAGACTGAGAGAGTAGGATGATCCTTTACTTTTGTTGGGCAAAACAACATATTTACAACTTAAAATACTTGGTTCTACCAAACAAACAGAGTGTTTTGGTTTTCTGAACATACGTAGGCATGTTCTTGTGTCCCGAATGTCTTGGAAATATCAGTTCCCAAGGCCTGTATCAGTTGTCCCGTAACAGTTGTTAAGCTCTTGACTGCAAGTAACAGAAGTTCCAAAAGAATGTGGCTTAAATGATAATACTATCTCATATTAGAAAAACATCTCAAGATGGTTCTAGAGTTGGTTAATTCAGTGACTCAGTGTCATCATGAGAGACCCAGAATTTGTGTGTCTTTCAACCCTGATTTTCTTGGGAATATACTAAAACCAATCCATTAACAAGGACTAATCTACATGAGTGAATAGCAGAAAATACGGTTACATAGGAGAATTAGGACAGGACTGGAAATACAAATGTATTTAGATATAAAAAGAAATAGGTCACTGTCCTGATGAGTGTGTGTAAGGGAGTTGGCTTCCCTGCACCGTAAGGATTGATTTCATGGGGGACAGATTGGATTCAGGGAAACAAATTGGGAAGATATAACAGTGTCCTTGGCAGCTAGGGGACTGAATTAGGTGATGATAAGGGGAACAGAAGGGAGTGGTAATAGATTAGATGAATTTTATAGGGAACATGGACAGAACCTGGCTAGATATGGAGGGTGAAAGATAGGAATAATTAGAAGATAAAGTTTTTGATCTTGGTGGCCTCAAGGATGGGAATAAAAGTGACAAGATTTGGGGGGGAAAAAAGCCAATTTTTGTTCACAGGTGATCGTGGGTTTTTTCATAACCATGTTGAAATAGAGGTAGCAATGAAACATTCCAATAGAAATGACCACTAGGCACCTGTAATCCCAGCTGCTCAGGAGGCTGAGGCAGGAGAATCGCTTGAACCCAGGAGGCGGTGGTTTTAGTGAGGCGAGATCGCACCACTGCACTCCAGCCTGGGTGACACAGCGAGACTCTTGTCTCCAAAAAAAAAAAAAAAAAAAACCACTAGGCAATTGGAGATGAAGACCAGAGTTTTAAGATAATCATTCCACATTTACCAGTCCCAAATGGGGAGATACGACTTCAGAACAGTGTGACTACTTTCTCCACAACTACAACTTGCACAAAGTACAAAGGTCATAAACTCACAAACTTTAAAAAAAAATCTATGTTGTTCAGTCCACAGGTACTACATGTTTCCAATCCTATTAATTTCTCATTTAGCCATTCCCTCCTGAAGAGGATATAGGATATGGGCTGAGAAGAGAAGATTATTTCTCTGCAGAGTTCATTTTATGTTTTCAGATACCATCATCATCCAGGAAGATTTATTTATTGACAAATTAAAGTTGAGCTATATCGGGTGTTGCACAGAGATAACAGCACAGATATGGTCCCTGGCTTTGAGACTTTTACTTATACAAATGAGTGAAGTATTCACAGGCAGAAAAAACAAAATTCTAAACAATGGACAAGTAGGAAGTATGGACATCGTGTACAGGTTGAAAGTATTGCAGAGGAGAAGGAAGAGAGAATATTAGAGAATTATAGGGAACATTCCATAATTATACAAAATGGTAAAAGAGGCAGTGCAGTGTGAAAGTGAGGTGGTCACGGGACTCCTGCCCTATCATTGAATCACTGAACTACTGCATGGTCTTCAGCAAATCAGTTAAATTCATGGAGTTTTCATCTCTCCATCTGTCAAACACCACTGACATCTGTTTGAGGAGAAATTTACCTGTTTGCTTATTCAACAAATGCTGATTGAATTTTACCTCCATATGATGGTCCCTGTGGTTGGATCTAGAAATGTAAAAATTAGCATAACATAACCCTTACCTTTGGAGAAAGTTAGTAAAAAAACATTTACTAGGAGGGAAGTGTATCAGTTGGTATGCTTTTGACTGCAAGTAACAGAAGTTCCAACAAAATGTGGCTTAAATAATATCTTGCATTTAAAAAGTCTCAAGATATAGAGGGTTCTAGAGTTGGTTGATTCAGTGGCCCAATGTCATCATGAGAGACTCAGATTTTTCTGTCTTTCAACCCTGATAGGTTCAGTGTGTTGGCTTCAGTCTTCACACTTGTGGATAAAAATGGCTGCCACAGCTCCAGCCATCAAATCCTGATGCAACTGAAGATTGAAACTGTGAGGATTAACAGAAGTGATGCATATACAATGCATAGGCCTTGGCACCTAGAAATTGCTCAATGGATTTTAGCTTTCATTTACTTTTGATATTATGTGATACTATCTTGCTCTAAAGAAATTTCTTATATTGGATTGCTAGAGCTTTCATAACAAAGTGTTATGGTTTGGCTGTGTCCCCACCCAAATCTCATCTTGAATTGTAGTTCCCATAATCCCTACATGTTGTGGGAGGGGCCAGGTGGACATAATTTAATCATGAAGGCTGTTACTCATGCTGTTCCCATGAGATCAGATGGTTTTACAAGAGCCTATTCCCCTTTTGCTTAGCACTTCTTGCTGCCACCATGTGAAGAAGGATGTGTTTGCTTTTGTTTTTGCCATGATTGTAAGTTTCCTGAGGCCTCTCCAGCCCTGCAGAACTGAGTCAATTAAACCTCTTTCCTTTGTAAATTACTCAATCTCGGGTATGTCATTATTAGCAGAGTGAGAACAGATTAATACAAAAGTCTCAAAAACTGAGTGGCTTAAGCAACATAAATTTATTGTCTCATAGTTCTGGAGGCTATAAGTCTGAGATCAAGGTGATAGCAGGGTTGGTTCCTTCTGAGGGCTGAGAAGGAGGGATCCATCTTAACCTCTCTCTTTGGCTTTAGATTCATCTTCTCCCTGTGTCTCTTCCCATTATCTTCTCTCTTTGTATGTCTCTCTTTTTAATAACATTAAAAGAAATAAGATCATCAGTCATATTGGATCAGTTGCTCACCCTATTCCAGTATGACTTTATCTTAACTAAATATATCTGCAGTGACTCTGTTTCCAAATAAGGTCACACTATAAGGTTCCATTGCTGAGGACTTCAACATACAAATTTTTGGGGAGGTATAATTCACCCTAAGAGCACTACTCATTTATGTGCTTTAGTTCACGTGTCTGTTTACTAAAGACTTTAAAAAGATTTTAAAATCATCTTTCCAGAGAGAGAAAATAAGTGAGGAAATAAGAACTTGGCCAAGTGTTCAGTGTACTGGGTCTCCCTTCTATGTAGCACATTCCCTTTCTCTGACTACGGGTGGATTTCTGATCCACTTGGAGGTGAAAGCTGTTGTGGAAATTGTGCATATACTGAGCTCTTTCTAAAAATAATTATGTTATCTTCCTTGGTTTTGTTTCTGTCACTCTTTTCCCTTCCAACTTCATTTCACTTATTTTCTTGCTCTTTTTAAGAAAAAGGGGGAAAATCATATTGTATTCATTTGCATTTCTTCCCACAATGGGGGAAAATACCAATGGCCAGGAGCTTGTGAGTGCATTTTTGTCTTGTTGCCATCCTTTTCTTCCATGAGAGACTGTGGCTGGAAGTTGTCCATGGTTTATGTAGTCCACCAACCAAAGCAAAACATAATACCTTTTACCAATTTTCAAGCTCTTCTGGATGCAGGAAGGGTTTGTAAGCTATGAAAAGTTGAGTGAGCACTCTCAGCTGCTTTTGGGAAACACAAAGATCATCTGGATGGTCATTTAGGACCACAGTCACTCTGCCCCTGGCCTGGAGGGAAGCTGGATGGGAGGGAGCCCTGAGTTTCATTGCTGGAAAGAGATGGAAACTGAGAGGAGACCTAACAAAGACTCCTGCTCATCAGGTGAATAGCAGCCTTCTTCATTGTCTGGTCTTGGCTTCTTCATTTATACTAGCTCCTGGCTACCTTCCTCTTCCTTTGTCTTTCTCATCCACCAGACCTCTTACTGTTTGTGAACTGAAGCTTTTTAATTTTGTAACTCAGAGCCCTCCAACCCAGAGCCATTTCCACCAGTGCACACTGGCACTTTACACCCACTCGGTGGAATGGAGAACTTGGCATCTACCCTGCTGTTTGATAAAAATGATCAGGTTGGTTCACGGTGATTACTCACAGATGCTTGATTCACGGTGATATGAACAATTTTTAATTTCAAACTAAGCTGTCTGAAAACCAAATTAAAGCCTTCTCGTTTCTTTTTTAATGCTTACCATTAATATTTTTAAAGAAGAAAATGAAAAAAAAAAAAGTTTTAACATCTCCAACAGTGTGTTCCATGAGTTTCCTGGTGGGAGGTGATAAAGGCATTTTTTTTAACTGACTAAAAATGGTTAGCCACAACACCATGAAAATATCTCAGAATGTTTTAAAATGAAAAAATTCTGTGACATGGAAATAGCAATTTAGAGGGGGCCCAGGGGTTGATGGAAGCTTTGAATGGCTGATTTGATTCTTCTCTAAACCTCATGATTTCCACACCAATTTCCATCTACTTCAAAAAAGCAAGCCTCCTGAGATACAGAGCTGGGGGGTGGGGGGAAATAGGGGGACCATTTGTTATTTTGGACACAGATGATTCCAACTGAGGGAGGACATTAAAATGTTTCAAGAAACACAGCCTTTGAAATACAGCAAGAGGTTCACATCTATAACAGACTCTTCCGTAATGTCAACCCCCTCCACCCAGTGCAGAACCCTTTTGTGACTCTGCAAGCTTCAGAGCTCACTCCCTAGGCACCTTTGAAGCAGTGGAATTTAGCTAGAGCCTGTACCGATGCTTAACAACTCTTGTGCCACACACAGATCTAAGCATAAAATTATGGTAGACAACATCATTCTCAAAACTTCTGCCACGTTAAACTTTTCTGTTGAAAAGTGGGCAGAAGTCCGCTGCTTGGCTGTGTATTTCCAGAGGGAGGAGAATGAACACCCTTAAGAGGAGGATTTCAGTTGATCTGACTGGAAAACAAACAAAAAACTTTAACCAAATTTACGTGCCCAAAATAGAGGCGTGATGAAGGCAATTTAGGATGATTTGCCTTTACTTCAAACAATACTGAATGAAAATGTGACTCCCATCATTCTGGTTGTTAATTTTTTATTGTCATGCAGATTTTCCACGACAATTTTTCTGCTACCTTCACCTGCCTCCTCCATGTTATTCTGGCAGTTCTAGGCTTTTGATGCCCATGAACAAGGCTACTCAAGGGCTATCCCTCGAACATCTTTCTAGATAATTAGTTATTCTGGGGATTCCTTATTTTTTATGGATTCAAGCTCCCTCTTAGGGAGAGCTGCTTGGGGTTTGTATCCTTGTTTTAGAGGAGATCGAGGGTTTATAGGGGTGAGAGAGAAAGAGAGTAGGGAAGGAAAAGATGTAACAGGATGCTGCTGTTCATTTCATACAGGTTTAATGTTTGTCCCACCCTGGGTGAATGAAAAAGATCAATGGGTGGGGATATGTAAACATACAACTTAGCACTGCCATATTATGCTGGGGTTATTTGAATTTAACTGAAACAATGTGTAAGGAGCCAGAACATATCAGAGACCAGGTCAAACAATAGTTAGTTCTCTTCCTTTATCTTCTGGCTCTGTTAGCTTGGGAGAGAAATCTAGTTCCAAATGAACAGAATGGTCTACAAGAGACCTGCTGGAAATATATGTGTCTGCTAAGGGAATTGAGATGGATTTTTAACTCAAATGTAGTTCTCTGCTTCAGGCAGTCTTCAAAAGGTATAGGAAACCACCAGCTCTGTTTCACTAGCCCTTCGGTTTACTTGATCTTTCTCATTGGTTTTGAACAAAATACGCTCATCTTTGCATGAGCTCTTATTGTGCCTTTCTGAGATAATTAATGAAAGGGGGTTGTTTTTGGTCTTTTGGGTTGTATTTTCACCCCAACCTCAATCAGTCTCTGACGTTATCCAAATAAACATCTTGTTATATCACGTTCCAGGTATCAGGGCTTTTACCATGTGGGCTTTGAATCAGCTTGACTTGACCCTGGTGGTTTGCCTTCAAATCCAACAGTGGGGCTGAGTGTTTTGCACTGTGGCACAATAACCATTATGCCACGTTCTTAGGCTACTGACACTTTCCTGTTGGTAACTCCATGCAGTCTCCAAATAGCAAATCTCCTAAATCACTCAACTCCTCATAAAAGAGACAAAAGCTACAGATACTGTCATTCCCACTTTTCAGATGAGGAGAGTGAGGTATATATATACACACACATACATATATATATGTGTGTGTGTATATATATGTGTGTATATATATATGTGTGTATATATGTATTACATATATACATATATATTACATAGATAGATTGATTGATTGATTCATGCGTGCATAGGGTCCCAGCTACTTGGGAGGCTGAGGTGGTAGAATCGCTTGAGCCCGGAATGTCAAGGATGTTGGGAGCCATGATCATGCCACTGCACTCCAGCCTGGGTGACAGAATGAGACCCTGTCTCAAAAAGAAAACAACAAAAAAAAGAAATTCTGAGGATAGACCACATTAGCATACATTTCTTTGGTTTGTTTCTATTCTTCTTTAGTATTTTACTGAGATGATTCTTTAATGATGTCTGGATGTCCAGATTCTTGTCTTTATTTTGCCACTAATCTGCTGTGAGACTCTTGAATTTCTGGGATCACTCAACTTGTCTCTGTGCTTCTATTTTCTCATCAGCCAAATAAAGGGACTGAACAAGATGTTCTCTGGAAGCCTTGCCTGAGCACATCCTTCAAGGTTCTCTGACATCCAGTTTTCAGACTATGATCTTTGTATAAGAGGAGGAGGGGGATGTGGATAAGATGATGACAGTATTTTTTTTCCCCAAAACTTTGATTAAATGAAATTGGCTGAGTAGGAAACTTATATCTATCTACTCTTGTCTCCATATATAATGGCATAAGTTGCTAACTATATGCAAGGAAGCATTCTTGGGAAAATGTGAAAAATGTAAATGTGGTAAGAACTCTTTTATAGTGTGTACATATGATCTCTATAAAGTTGGTGATCTCTGTTCTCTTGCAGTCAGAAATCATATAGAAAAAGAAATCAATGAGAAGCTAGGAGGGCTGTATTAGTGCCCTTGAAGGGTAAAATGGCAAAATGAAAGTTGTCTTATAACAGGAATGTCATTATCTGATTCAGTGTGACGAGTTGGTGCTTGGACTCAGATTAGTGTCATTGCAGAGCTCTGATTTTATGACAGTTTGTTAAATGCTGGTGCAGTGGTGAACTCAATTTGTGCTAATTGGTCTTCATGCTGAAAAGAAGTTTATTACCCTTTTTAAAAGTTAGCAGTCAAAACCAATAACCAGATTAAATGCCATCTTCCCAGTTCTTGGTTTTCTACAAGAATGGAAATGGGTATGGATATACCATTGCTATGGAATAGAATGGCTGCCATTTTGCTATTTAAGGCCAGTAAAATAAATGCTGGTCTTGTTCACCTTGGTCTCCATGCAGAAAATGGCCTGACACAGCTCATCACCCAGGGGCTACTGTGCCAAGACAGTCTGATACATCTATTCTCCACCTCTCCCAAGTGGTCTTTTAAATAACTACATGGGATCATATGGATTCTCTGCTTCAAATCCTTCAGTGGGTTCCCTTTGGGTTTGTAAGCAAATCCAACCTCCATGAGATGGCTGGAATAGCCCTGTGTCTGTTCACTGCTGTGTCCCTGGTGCTGGGAACAGCATGAGGCATGGAGTAAGTGCCCAGTGAATGCTTGTTGAATGAATAAGGATCCTGCAAGGTCTTGTCCCTGTTCTTTCCTACCTCTTCACTCTGCTCCAGCCACACTGACCTTCTTCCAGTTAGAGAAACAGACCATGCTCCTGTTCTGCTGAAGAGCTTCATCATGCCGCTAATTTCCTTCTTCTTGTCTAGTTAACTTCTGCTTTCTTTCAGATGACTCATAATTCCCTCAACAGTTTTCCATGATGCTCTGATCTTACTTGGTCCCTTTTATTATGCATTCTTACAGTACCAAATTCTTCTCTTTCAGATAATTATCCAATTCTGATTGACACAATCATTTTGTGAATATTAGTTTATAGTTTCTTCCATTACGCTAGGCTATTAAGTTCCATAAGGGCAGAGATTGTGTCTGCTTCATTTAAAACTATATGCTCAAGACATGGAATCAACCTAAATGTTCATCAGTGGAAGACTGGATAAATGAAACCTGGTACATATACACCATCGAATTCTATGCAGCCATGAAAAAGAACAAGAACATGTCCTTTGCACAAACATGGATGGAGCTGGAGGCCATTATTCTTAGCAAACTAATGCAGGAACAGAAAACCAAAGACAGCATGTTCTCACTCACAAGTGGGAGCTAAATGATGAGAACACATGGACACAGACACTGGGGCCTGCCTGAAGTGGGAGGAGGGAGAGGATCAGAAAAAGTAACAAATGGGTACTAGGCTTAGTACCTGGGTGATGAAATAATCTGTATGACAAACCCCTGTGACAAGAGTTTACCTATATAAAAAACCTGCACATGTACCCCTGAACCTAAAAGTTAAAAAAAAAAAGTGTATGGATGTTTCATAATCAGTGCAGTATAGACATGTAATAAGCACCCAATAAGTATTTATTTTAAAAATATTTTAGAGGGCTGGGTGTGGTCACTCACGCCTGTAATCCCAGCACTTTGGGAGGCAGAGGTGGGTTGATCACGAGGTCAGGAGTTCGAGGCCAGGTTGGCCAACATGGTGAAACCCTGTCTCTATTAAAAATATAAAAAATGAGCTGGGCATGGTGGCACGCCCCTGTAATCCCAGCTACTGGGGAGGCTGAGGCAGGAGAATCGCTTGAACCCAGGAAGTGGAGGTTGCAATGAGCCAAGATCATGCCATTGCACTCCAGCCTGGGCAACAGAGCAAGACTCTGTTTCGAAAAGTGTGTGTGTGTGTGTGTGTTTGTGTGTGTGTATTATATATATATTTCAGAGAAACCATTGCCATATTAAAAACTTAATTCTAAATATTTCATATATATACACATTGATGATTATCACAATGATGATTGTCACACTGATGCTTTTTTAAAAAGGGTATACAGTAAAAAGAAATCTTCATTTTCTATCCCCAGATGCAACCTCTGTTACATTGCTTAGATCTCATTCTTGGGATAATCTGTGAATATATAAGCATATATTTCACATATGTTCAACAAATAGTCTTTTGATGAATGAATTCATGAATCACTCTTATTGCAAACCCATTGTGAAAGTTTTTCATGGGGGCAATTAGATGAGAGCTTCTCATTCTGTTCATAAAACTGTGTTGAGTAAGCCTTACCTAGGCAACAACAACAAAAAACCCATAATTTAGCCAGCTCAGGAAAAATAAAACACAAAAACAAACCTTTTCATATTGAATCTTTTTGTCTTTGTTTATAGCTCTGGATCAGAAAATCAACAATGATTATAGAATGTCACTCAACTCCTACAAAGAAAGGAGAATTCTTTAATGAGGTAACCAAAAAGATTTTCTTTCCACAGAAGAGATAATTCTGTTCTTAGACTTTATTTTAGCAACAGAAGCTACCTGGTGAAATAGGAATCTTTCAGGTTTGGTTTTGTTTTGTTTTCCCGAGACAGAGTCTCCCTCTGTTGCCCAGGTTGGAGTGCAATGGCACAATCTCGGCTCACTGCACCCTCCGCCTCTGGGGCTCAAGCGATTCTCCTGCCTCAGCCTCCCAAGCATTTGAGATTACAAGTGCCTGCCACCATGCCTGGCTGATTTTTGTATTTTTCGTAGAGATAGGGTTTTGCCATGTTGGCCAGGCCGATCACCAACACCTGACCTCAGGTGATCTGCCCGCCTTGGCCTTGCAAAGTCCTGGGATTACAGGAATGAGACACGGTGCCTGGCCCCATTTGGGTTCTTAAATGGGGAGCCAGAAACACAAGGCTGGGGTAGAGAATGTCCCCAAGGCACTCCGGGGGATTCACTGCCCAGGCTGATTTGCCTCATCCAAGGCAGTTGGTCACACATAGTTCTGCGCCTCCCAACAACGGAATGCAGAGCCAGACAGCCCTGGTTTGCTCTGGCTTCCCTGTTCTGAGTACAGTGGCAACCACTGCAGGCAACGTTTCATGTCGCAGCGTCTGCTCTGAGCTCGTTCTGGGCGCCTGCGTTTGTTTACTAAGTGCACTATATCCAAGTACCACCAATGTCGTGGTGGCTTAAACTAGCAGAAATGTGTTCTCTTACATTTCTGGAGGTGAGAAGTCCAAAAATCAAGGTGTCAGGAAGACCACGATCCCTCCGAAGTCTCACGGGAAGGACCCTTCCATGCCCCTTCCAGTTTCTCCTGTTTCTGGCTGTCCTAGGCTCTCTTGGCTTATTACTGTATCCCTCCAATCTCTGCCTGTTTCATCAAGTGGCCTCTTCCCTGCATGTCCCTGTGTTGGCACACAGCCTTCTCATAAGGACACTGTCATTGGATTTAGAGCTCACCCTAATCCAGAATAACCTCATTTGAACATGGCTAACTGTATCTGCAAAGACTATTTCTAAATAAGGTCACATTCTGAGAGTTCCAGTGGACATGAATCTTTGAGACACACTCTTCAACCCAGAACAGTGTCCAAGGCAGGCAAGTGTGACCAACTCTCTGCGGGGTCTTCCCAGCCAGCAGGGACACCAGTATCTTTTACACACCTGAGGTTTAAATAACTACTTTCTCATACCATTTTTTTTTTTTTTTTTTTTTTTAGCTAGGGTCTTGCTCTGTTACCCAGGCTGGAGGGCAGTGGCGTGATCATAGCTTGCTGCAGCTTGGAACTACTGAGGTCAAGAAATCCTCCAGCCCCAGCCTACCTAGTGATGTAGTTAACATCACTAACTACATCTGCAAGGACTATTTCTAAATATTTCATATTAGTGTCTTTGTAGAGCTCTGATTTTATGACAGTTTATGAAACATCGGTGCAATGGTGAACTCAATTTGTGCTAATTGCTCTTCATGGTGAAGAGCAATGTTAGAGAATACAAGCCACCACGTTGGTGGTATTTGAATATAGTGTGCCTAGGAAACAAGTAGCTAGGACTATAGGTGCTTGCCATCATGGCTGGCTAATTTTTAGGATGTTTATTTTAGACCTGGCATGGTGGCGGCTCACGCCTGTAATCCCAGTACCTTGGGGGGGGGGCCAAGGCGCATGGTTCACCTGAGGTCAGAGGTTCAAGACCAGCGTGGCCAACATGGCCAAACCCCATCTCTACTAAAGATACAAAAAAATTAGCTGGGTGTGGTGGCGCATGCCTGTAATCCCAGCTGCTTGGGAGGCTGAGGCAAGAGAATCACTTGAACCTGGGAGGCAGAGGTTGTAGTGAGCAGAGATCGCCCCACTGCACCCCAGCCTGGGTGACAGACCAAGACTGTGTCTCAAAAAAAAAAAAAAAAAAAGAATATTTTGGAGAGACAGTGTCTCCCTATGTTACCAAGACTGGTCTCAAACTCCTGGCCTCAAGAGATCCTCCCACCTTGGCCTCCAAAGTGCTGGAATTACAGGCATGAGCCATCGTGCCTGGCCTCATGTCTTTATGGCCTTTCATTCAAATCCTTCCAGTTACTGATCCTAACCGGCAACAGCAAAGCTCCACATCACACTGGAGCTGCTAAATGGTTTGATGGTCTGCATCTCAGACCCAGCCTTCCTTAATGAAAATACTGGTTTCACAGCTGCATTGTGCACGGCGAGTTAAAAAGTGGCTCTTTGTTAAAATCCTGATTGCACAATGACAAATACAGCAGCCCACACAAACAGCGAGATTGTCCACCTGGTGTGGCAGGGCTATTTTGGGTGGCGCTCTGGGGGAGTTATGAATGGACTGAGCTTCTTTCCCTGCTTTCAGCTATTAGTCAGTGGAAGCGCTTTCTTCCTAGGGCAGGAAGGAGTCAGTTTTGCTGACAACATCTGTACACTGGAAATGGCAGCGTCAGAGTGTGCTGGGCAGTAGATGCATACAGAAGACTGTGTCCCCAGAGACAGATAAAGTTGGTCCTGTGAATGCAGACACTGGGCGGCTTCCTGGGGTGGACGTTGGGGGACAGCACAATTCTTGACCCCAGGGAGCTGTGTGTATGTCAGCTATGTAACTGAAGTCTTGTTGATTCTAAGGAGGGTCTGACACAACCCGTAAGTAACTGGAGATGAGCAATTCTAATTACAAGTCTTTTCTGATAATGCTATATTTGTATCCAACCCTGATTGCTTAATTCACTCCCAATTCCTGGGTCTGAAAACATAGAGATATTGGCTGACTCCTATATCCCATCACAGGACATGGTCTCTCCATTTATAGAGGGAGTATAAATGCTTAGCGAAAAATGTCAGTAGGGCATTAGAAATTTCCAGTGGAAACGGAACATGCATGCAATAATGTTTGAATGTCCAAGGTTTCAGGTACTCACTAGCTGTGAGACCAGGATGGATGAGATGCGGTCTCTCCTCAGCCTCTGGTTTTCCTTTCCTTTTCCCTTTCCCTTTCCTTTTTCTTTTCCTTTTTCCTTTCTTTTCCTTTCCTTTCTCCTTTCCTTTTTCCTTTCCTTGATAGGGTCTCACCATGTCACCCAGGCTGGAGTGCGGTGGCAAGATCACAGCTCACTGCAATTCTGATCTCCAGGCTCAGGTTATTCTCCCACCTCAGCTTCCCGAGTAGCTGGGACCACAGGCCTGTGCCACCACATCTGGCTAAAAAATTTTTTTTTGTAGGGACAGCGTTTCATTATGTTGCCCAGGCTGGTCTCTAACTCCTGAGTTCAAGTGATCCTCCCACCGTGGTCTCCCAAAGTGCTAGGATTACAGATGTGAGCCACCTCACCCAGCCCTCAGTCTCTGATTGAATGATTAAAAAACAAAGTCTCCAGGTGGTCTGATGATGCTAGCCCAAACCTGCTTCAAAACGAAACCCAAAGCCACTCTCTATCTATTTCAGGAAGCGCTGCTCTTTGGGTGGGTCATATGAGGGAATCCCCTTTGGAGTAAAATAGTTCACTGATAGGACAGTGTTGGAAGTGAATTTCTGGATGAGACGGGGAAAGGGCAAAGTTATTCTCAGAAGTGAGGCTTATCCGCTTTGGTCAATCCATCACTGAACCATCAGAGAGATGCTGTCGCCTGACCAAGCATGAGGAACAGAGACAGCAGAAACCAAAGGTTTCTGTCATTTATAGAAATGGGGTAAAGCGGTCATCATGCAGTAACTTGAATGTGTTAATAAAATGAACACTTAAGGAGCTCAAAAGCAGAAACTTCCTTCATCGGAAGGAAAATTGCTGCCTTTTGGATAGGCCAAGGGAGTCTTGATTGACAGCAGAGTGTGATGTGGGATTAAGGAAAGGACATTAGCTCTACAGTCAAATGCATGTTCTTTTCCATCCTTCCTCTGCCACTTGCCAGCTGTGGGCTCTTGCTGGAAGTTCCTTAATTTCTCTGAGGTCAAATTTCCCACAAGATGAGGATATCCATTGAGTGAGAATGAAAGGAAACAAAGTGCCTGATACATGAACAGGCTGCAATCAATGAGTGCTATTATTAGTAAAAGAAAATAGATTAAGAGGGAAATTTAACAGTGGCCAATTACCAAATTCTATTGTGTACAAAATAAGTATGTGGTAAGAAAGAGGTAATACACAAAATGTTTATGCAGTCTTAACAGAAACATGATGTTAGAGCCCAGGAGTCTCCCAAAGCTGTTGTTGATGGGAAGATCAATTATAAAAATAAGGACACACCATATATGGTAGGATCACATGATACTATAAATGGAGAGATACACACAGGAATGATTAAGGCCTAATTTTAGGTCACAAAATGTCCAGAGAACAGAGACTTTTCACTTTACTTGCCAATTCTGCTGCTTCTAAACATCTGAATTGACTCACATTGACAAGGCCAGTTTGGATTTTGCCTTTGACATGAACCCTTCTTCTGGGTTCATACAGGTAAATTGGGGTGCCAGCCCTTTCTGGTTTTGTTACTGAAGAAATTGATGGTTGTTTGAGGAAGGCTAAATGGTCAAGTATGAAACAATTGTGTAATTATAAGGAAAACCAAACATCCAGGTAAAGGTTTGAACTCTTAACAGGGTTGCATAAATTCTCACCTGTAATAATATTCATACATTTTTTTTCCCTTACGAGAATTCAACTTTGATAAAGTAGCCCAGAATGATGAGGTATAAAAGGGATGTCTAGGACTTTTTCCCTTCCCTCTACCTTAATATTAGCTTTATATCATCCAAATCACAAGTATCCAATTTGTAGTCTATTCAATTAAATAATTATTGAGCTCCTATTGTATACAAGGCACCATTCTGGGTGCTGGGGATGTAACAGTTGATAGAATAATCAGCAGAAGTTTCTCTGGAAAGGGCCAGATAGTAGAAACCTTTTGCTTTGTGAGCCATAAGGTCTCTGTGTCAGCCAGTCAGCTCTGTTGTGGTCACATAAAAATAGCCACAGACTGGCTGGGCATGGTGGCTCATGCCTGTAATCCCCGCACTTTGGGAGGCTGAGGCAGATGGATCACTTGAGGCCAGGAGTTCGAGACAAGCCTGGCTAACATGACAAAACCCTGTCTCTATTAAAAATACAAAAATTAGGCTGGGCGCAGTGGCTCAAGCCTGTAATCCTAGCACTTTGGGAGGCAGAGGTGGGCGGATCACGAGGTCAGGAGATGGAGACCATCCTGGCTAACATGGTGAAACCCCGTCTCTACCAAAAATACAAAAAATTAGCTAGGCGTGGTGGCGGGTGCCTGTAGTACTAGGTACTCAGGAGGCTGAGGGAGGAGAATGGCGTGAACCCGGGAGGCGGAGCTTGCAGTAATCCAAACTGCACTCCAGCCTGGGAGACAGAGCAAGACTCCGTCTCAAAAAAAAAAAAAAAAAAAAAAAAAAAAATTAGTTTGGTCTGATGGTGCACACCTGTAATCCCAGCTAGTTGGAAGGCTGAGGCATGAGAACCACTTGAATCCTGGAGGTGGAGGTTGCAGTGAGCTGAGATTGTGTCACTGCATTCTAGCCTGAGCAAGAGAGGGAGACTCCCTTTCCAAAATTAAAAAAGAAAAAAAAGAAAAAAAGAAAAGAAAAAAGCAGCCACAGACCTTAAGTGAATGAGAATGGCTGTGTTCCCACAACTTTATTTACAAAAACAGGCGTGGGCCAGGTTTGGCTTCTGGGTGCCTCTGAGCTGTAGCTGGCTGACCCTTTTCCTGGAGGAACCTCTACTTCGCTGGGGGTGGGAGGCAGGTGACGGACAAAATAAATTGCAAATTTAAAGCAGGGTAATCAGGGGAGGCTCTGTTGAGAAAGTGACTGTTTAACCAAGATTTGAAGTAGATGAAGGAGTTACAGGTATACATTTGGCAGAACATTCTAGAAAAGGATCACCTGCACAAAAGTCTTGAAGGGGGAAGAACCTGGAGGAGTAGGGGGACCCTAGACCCTGGTAACCTAGGCTTTCACTCTGAGTGAAAGACACAAGGGGACTTCACTGGAAGACAGTGGGCAGAAGAGCGTCCTGATGTGATGTCAGCATATAAAAATTTGCTCTGTTGCATGGAGATCGCAGCGCAAGAGCAAAAGCAGGAGCCCCACCAGAGGATACCAGAGTGGAGCAGTCAAGAGGGCAGGGTGACCTGGGCCAGTGTGGAAGAAGATGATGTGAAGTCTTCAGTTCATGTTATGTTTTGCAGGTAGAGACTAGAGATTTTCTAACACGGTACTTGTAGGATATTATGACTACGAAGCTTTATTAGAAACCGAACTATTAGTGACTTAACTTTGCAATCTGAGGCAACAAACAAGTGTTGTGTGCAGAGTCTGTAGAAGGAGGTAAAAGTACAGGATAAGAAACATGGACGGGGCAACTTGTATTTTCAGTGAATATGGACACAATGATTGGGACAACCCAGTTCTCTGCAGTCACAGGATTTTCTCTTCTATATTTAAGTTTATCAAAGTGAAGATTCACTTCTGCAGAGTGGTGTACAAGTCACTTCTATTCCAAAGGGCGAACCTGATGTGACTGGGGGCCTGTGGCTTTGTCCCACAGAGTATTTCCTAATGTGGGTTCCACAGATTATAAGGGCGGTACAAAGCTTAGAGAAGTGGTTCTGTGGCCAAATGGCCCATCCACTTTTTCTACTTGCTCCTACCTTAATTGAAAAAAAAAAAAAAGGCTCCTAATAAACATTATATCACCTCCAGCAAATAAAGAGAAACACTTCTCTCCTAGATCTGAGAACCATTATACAGTTTATTCTCAAATAACCTGCCTTACCTATCCCACAAGGCTCTTGCACAGACCATGTGATTATGTGCATGAAAGTATTTTGAATAACATCTCTAAGCTACCTAGCCACGTGGGCAAGGACAGTGTTTTACATAAAGGAGAGAAACCCTGTGGAAGAAGTTTCAAACGAGGAATAAAAAAATATGCACGGCTTCCCATGTGGGCTCTTAGCACTTGGAAGACCAGACTGCAAGGCATCAAAGGCCGGGGGGGGCGGGGGCCAGCTAATTTCACCATTGGGCTAAAAAGGTTAGATTATCTTTGTGAAAAAGCCACCTTTCAGCCGGGCGCAGTGGCTCATGCCTGTAATTTCAGCACTTTCGGAGGACGAGGCGGGCAGATGGATCACCTGAGGCCAGGAGTTCGAGACCAGCCTGGCCAACATGGTGAAACCCCGTCTCTACTAAAAATACAAAAATTAATTGGGCGTGGTGGCGGGTGCCGGAATCCCAGCTCCTCGGGAGGCTGAGACAGGAGAATCGCTTGAACCCGGGAGGCGGAGGTTGCAGTAGGCTGAGATCACGCTATTGCATTTCAGCCTAGGTGACAGAGAGAGACTCCGTCTCAAAAAAAAAAAAAAAAGGCCACCTTTCAAACTTTGGATATTTTGTTTGCTGATCCAGATATCAAGTTACTAAAAACTGTAGGAAAAGACGTGAAATCCATTTTGGTAACAAAAAGAGAAAAAACCCTCCTGACATTTTATATTATGGCTTGAGCTTAAATATATATTTCCTGGATTGCATAATATACCATGACATACCAATTTGATTTTGAAAAACACATGCATTTAATATTTTCTGATTACAAAAGTATGTTCATTAGAAAAAATTTAAGTACAGAATGAATAAGTAAAATTCTAGAAAGTCTTAGTTCACAATACAGAGATAATTTAACTGCCTTAAAATTGTGTTCACCTCTATTTAATTTTTTATGCATACATATTACAAACAAGCTTCCTTTTGACACAGCTGGGACCATCCTTATATAATTAGTTTGAAAAATCTTGCTTTTTCTGTTTAATCAGATGTTATGATTCTCTCCCTTTGCCCTTATTGTTGAACAATTTTTTTTTTCTTGGAAACAGAATCTTGCTCTGTTGCCCAGGCTGGAGTGCGGTGGTGCAATCTCAGCTCAGTGCAACCTCCGCCTCCTGGGTTCAATCAATTCTCCTGCCTCAGCCTCCTGAGCAGCTGGGACTACAGGCGCACGCTGCGACGCCCGGCTAATTTTTTGTATTTTAGTAGAGACGGGGTTTCACCGTGTTGCCCAGGCTGGTCTCAAACTCCTGAGCTCAGGCAATCTTCCCACCTTGGCCTCCCAAAGTGTTAGGATTACAGGCATGAGCCACTGTGCCTGGCTGTTGTTCAACAATTTTTAATGTCATAAAAGCCTCATGCAGACACACCGTAATTCATTGAACCCCTTTTCCACTGACAGGGATCAGGCTTTTCTCTGTTTTTCTTGTGTATGCAATGCTATAAGGACAATTCCTAAACATTGCAGTCTGTGGGGATCTCTGATAATTTCCTCAGGATACATTCCTAGAAATAAAAATTCTGGGCCCCAGTACACAATCTGAAGGTTTTGCCACCTATCGTCAAGCTGCTGTGGCCTTTCTGGAGCGAAATTTATATTCCCAGTAGCCATGTGAAAGCATGTTTATTTCATGTTACTCCTCTTGCACTTAATACTGCCTTAAAAAATATTTGCACACTTCTCTTTGTTACACATGGCTTCTTTTTGCTTTGATCTGTATACTTTTTAAAAATATTACCAGTGAGTCTTCGATGACTGCTTCACGTTTCTGGGAGGTATTTCGTTCCTGTGCGTTTCTGGTGTTTTCATCTTTTGAAAAAAATGACTCATAAGAGCCCTTCATATTGTTAGATTTTTACTAATGCTTTCTTGCTGGTTTAATTTTAGGTTGTCTTTCCTATCCACAACAGCAGAGGCCTTGTTCTCCCTCGTGCAATCTCAGAAGCTCAAAAGTCAATTACAAAAATTCAGGCAGAGGCATACATGGCACCTAGAAAAATGGTATCTATCCCTAAACAGGGGATGGGACCTGGGGAAGCCACTTCCCACATTTAAATGTTCTATCAGGAATTTGTCTAGAAGCCAGAAGTTTAGACCTTGCTCTGTGGCCTCTCTGATTGAAATGCGAAGTCTTTTCCTAATTAACTCAGAACTTGTTGTTTGATTGTGATTTTTGACTTTTTATATGCTCCAGTGGGTCCTGGTCTTGGGAGCTCAACTGGAAAGCCGAAAGGACACAGCAGAGAAGGGCAGGCCCCCTCTCCCAGGCCATTTGAAAAGACGGTGCATCTTCACATACCATTTTTTTTGTGTCGGCCTTCTGGGGTTGACAGCCCTTTCAGTGAGCACAAAACCTCAGCTTGCATTTATTTTGATTTTCGTAGGTATCACTGTTGAAAAGAAGGAAAGCTGCCTATCACAGATGTTAAACAATTGATTGTTTAATGACTCTGCAACTGTGGTTTCCACCCTGGGTGTGGTGTAGCGCGTGCACATTTACACAACTTCCTTGGCATCGAAGTCACTTAGAAGAATGCTTCGATGTGAGCAGATTTTCTGCCGTGACAAAATACACAGTTGAGGTTTTTTCTCTCTCCCTTTCACAGTTCTTGTCTACCAGCCCCTGGCAGAAATCACCATTTCTTCGGCGAAGGAATGCTACTTTCCAAAATCCTTTGGCAGAATCTCCTAGAGATTTGTTTTTCTGCTTCCTAATTTAGAAAGTCTTCAAAGAAAAAAAAAACTTGACAAATTAATGTGAGAAGAAACGAACTGTGATTTAATTTTGCATTTCTTTCATGAAAAGTTTATCATGTATAACCAATAAAATTGGATAAGATGATTTTGGGGGAGAAAAGTAAATGAAAATGTGTTATACCCCAAGATCAGACTGTTCTTTTATTCTGAGTCAATAAGTAACATATGATACAAACTCAAGATTTTATTAAAATCATTTGTAAGTTAAATTAGCATATCTCGGTGGTTGGTGAAGGAAGACTTTTAATAAAGCAAAATAATGAGTTATGTGAATCAACAGAAAGAGTGAAAAGTGTTAACAGTGACATTTAAATGGTTACATGATTTTAATTATTCTTTTGATAATAAGCAACCTTGTGTTGTCTATTCAAGAAAAGCCAGAGCCCACTATGGAATTTGTAGTTGAATAAGAGCTTTGTTCCCTGCTTTTGGTAATGTTAAAGAAACAAATGGAAATGGTTTAAAGACCTTATAAAAATCTCCCACCTAGCAAAAGAATCTAAAAGGTAAGGTGGGAAGCATTAGAAAGAGAGTGAAAAGAAAAATAAAAAAGGCCTCACACGCATTGGGTTTATTTGAGAGACAGAGCAAGAGAGAATGAAGTGTTGGAGAGAGAAGGTGCTGGAAGGCCAGCCGATGCCAATCCCTTCCTTATCTGTTCTTGGCTGCCAGGGGTTTCCGGCTGATCTTTTTCGATTTGTCATTATTCTTCTTCGGTGGTTCTGGGTTGGCCTGCATGTGTCTGCCGTAGAGGCTGCAAAGACAGAGAAAGGACACTATCAGATCTATTTTGCCAACACAAGATAGCTTTCACTGGAAGAGCTTTCAGGAATAGAAGAATCTCCAAAAATATTCAGTAAGCCAAAGAAAACCAAAAGATCACTTCTGTGTTCTCTGGGTGCTATGCTGTGTTGAATATAAAATTCTCTTACACATGCCTGCCATGCCATGATGTCCGATCACGGACCAGTCTCTTGGGATTTCACACTCACTGGGAGAAGTGGTCAGGCCCTGCTCAGCCGTTCTGGACTGAAGTTCAAAAGCTTATGAGTGTTTAAGTCGACAATGATAAAAATGGGATTGAATGGAAGAGACAGAGTGTCCATTTAGTGAAAAGCGAGCATGATGCTTGGCCCAAAAGCCCAGGGGCTGGCTAATGGGACAGAGAGCAATGGTGTCCGAATCTGTGCTGGCTGCTCACCCATGATGGATAGCGTGGGGCTGGCCACCACACATCAATGCCACATTAATAAGTACCGCTGATTAAATGCTGACAAAGTGCCCTATAATTACGGTGGATGGCATTCATTGCGCAGTGAAGCTGGCTCCGTGGCTGAGAGGATTTAACTGAACAGCAGAAGGTAATTAATCGATAATTTATGAGTAATTCTGATTAAACCAAATTAAAAGCCACCCTAAAATAAATACAGCTCAAAATTAACTCCTTTTATTGATATAACTTTGTCTCCACGAGAGCCTGGTGGGTGTCTCAGGTCCTCTGCAGCAAGGGCATACCCGGCTCCACAGCCCGCAGTTGCTGTGAATGAGGGTTGGCACAGAGCCTGACGTCCCTGTACCAGGTGGCCCAGCTCCAGCATCCACACAAGGAATATGCACACTCTCTGGATGCTGGCATCTTGGGCTGTTTAGCATATACTGGCATCCGGCATTTTTTTTTTTTTTTTCCTGAGTGTCTCACTCTGTCACTCTGCTCCCCAGGCTGGAGGGCAGTATATGATCATAGCTCACTGCAGCCTCAAACTCCTGGGCTCAAGCGATCTCATGGCTCAGCCTCCTGAGTAGCTGGACTACAGATATATGCCACCATGCCTAGCTAATTAAAAAATATATATATATATCATATATAATATCTATTATATGATATATATGATAGATAATATATGATATAGATATATATCATATCTATATCATATATTATCTGTATATCTATATGTATCATATATTATATATGTATCATATATTATCTATCATATATATCATAAAATATACTATCTATTATCTATTATATATCATATATATATATATATTTTTTTTTTTTTTTTTTGAGATGGAGTCCTATTGTGTTGCCCAGGCTGGAGTGCAGTGGTGTGATCTTGGCTCACTGCAACCTCTGCCTCCCAGGTTCAAGCAATTCTCCTGCCTCAGCCTCCTGAGTAACTGGGCTTACAGGCATGCACTACCATGCCCAGCTAATTTCAGATTTTTAGTAGCAATGGGGTTTCACCATGTTGGCCAGGCTGGTCTTGAACTCTTGACTTCCAGTGATCCACCCATCTCGGCCTCCCAAAGTGCTGAGATTCAGGCGTGAGCCACCATGCCCCAACAAAAAAATTATTTTAATAGACATGGGGTCTCACTAGGTTGCCCAGGCTGGTGTTACACTCCTGGCCCCAAGTAATCCTCCTGCCTTGGCCTCCCAAAGTGGGATTACAGGGATGAGCCACTGTGCCTGGCCTCCAATACTAGTGTTCTTGATGACATCTCCACCATGGCTGACAGGCAGAGGGGAAAGGCTGGCAGATGGAACTGCCCAGTTGATTTTGTGATCCAGGAAAGCTGGACACTATGGTTTTGAAAGGCCATACTGTATTCTAACTATTCCAGTCTTCCAAGTGTTGCCTTGGAGGCGGTACAAGCAGGTTCCATCCGCGGTCACTTTCCGGAGTGTAGAACACAGGGTTCAGAGCTGGCCAGAGACAGACCTACGAGCCAGGGCGTGCACATCCAGCCAGGTGCTGGGATTGCACTCCAGGAAAAGGGGAGGCCATTCTTTTGCATCAAGAAGTTTCCATATGTCCTAGACAGAGAACATAAGAGCCTGCAAATTGGCTTTCCACATCTCTAGGAATTAGTTTGGAGGCCTTTTTGCTTGTGTAATGGAGACAGTAGCCCTGTCCTGACCAGCCCGGCTGTGCCTCCTCTGAAGCCACAGAAGAAGAAACAACTCCTTAAGAGAATCTGAACTTCGGGAGGCTAAGGCAGGCAGATCACGAGGTCAAGAGATGGAGACCATCCTGGCCAACATGGTGAAACTCCATCTCTACTTAAAAAAAAAAAAAAGAAAAAAAAAGAAAAAATTAGCTGGCATAATGGTGCGTGCCTGTAGTCCCAGCTACTCAGGAGGCTGAGGCAGCAGAATTACTTGAACCTGGGAGGCAGAGGGTGCAGTGAGCTGAGATCACACCACTGCACTCCAGCCTGGCAACAGAGTGAGACTCTGTCTCAGAAAAAAAAAAAAAAAACTCCATGAAAGCACATTTTTCAACCTATAGGGGCTCCCCCAACCTACACTTTTAAAAGGGTCACGGGTGCCCCTGAAGACGAGGCCATGGCCACCTGGGGGTCCTGGGTCCTGTGTCCCAGGTGGGAGACCACTGGTTTAGATAGGGAGTAAAGTTCAGCGGGTCCAACCTTGTCTTTGTTGCTGCCCCCAATTTCCAAAGATACCTGTGTTCAAGTCCTGAAACCTGGGAGTATGTTACCTTACATGACAAAAGGGGCTCTGCAGGTGTCGAAGTTAAGGACCACCCTGCATTAGCCATGTGGACTCAACCTGTGTTCCTCCTTCTCGGCATCTCTCCCAGACACAACAAATACGCAGAGGAAATGCTCAAAGTAGATCCCTCCATTCTATTCCTCATCCTCCAAGCTCCGAAACATGCTTACTCCTCTAATAGCACCTGCCCTTGTCCTCGGATGTTGATCTACTCAGGGCCACTGACTCAATGCTCAAGGGCTTAGCACTGCAGAGTAATAAACCCTGGAGGCATCAGGTCTCCAAGCTCCCCTCACCTGGCAGGAAGCAAGGGTCTGACTCTGTTATGTGTCTTCACACAGGCACCTATGGCCTAGGTAGCTTCAGCTACACACACACAGCTTCCTTCCAGCCTCAGAGATCTTTCCTCTATTTCCCAACCCCTTATCCGCACAGAGCAAAAAAATACGTATGTACATTTTTATTCAAAGATAGTTTCAAACTTTAAGGATTATTATTATTATTTTTTCAGATGGAGTCTTGCTCTGTCGCCCAGGCTGGAGTGCAGTGGTACTATCTCAGTTCACTGCAGCTTCTGCCTCCCGAGTTCAAGTGATTCTCGTGCCTCAGTCTCCCAAGTAGCTGGAATTACAAGTGTGTACCACCATGCCTGCCTAATTTTTGTATTTTTAGTAGAGAGGGGGTTTCGCCACGTTGGCCATGCTGGTCTCAAACTCCTGACCTCAAATGATCCACCCACCTTGGAAAGGCTGGGATTACAGGCGTGAGCCACGCACCTGGCCTCCAAACTGTAAGGATTCTAAAAGTCGACAGAAAGATGACTCCACTGTTCATGCCCATGGAAACCTAGCAATACCCGAGTGTAAGGAAAGAGTCTTGGCAATCATAAGAGGTCAGCAGAGGGAGAGGAGCAGTAGGAATTGAGAGGAATTGACAAGGCCCTTCTTCGAGTCAAGTGTTGAATGCGGGAAGGGCTGAGGTGGGTGTTCAGCTTGGCCCTGACGATGGGGATCCAGGCAAGCGAATTCAGAAGGGGTTGCAAAAGCTGCAGGGCTCTTCTCCTTTTTCGGAGCGAACTGGAATGTTCCACTGTTTCAGTCTCTGCCTTTTTATATTCAGATCCCACTGTGTGTGTCTGAACATCCTGGGGCTGCAGAACAAGTCACTACAAAGGGCCAGGTGGGAGCCAGTGGCCCTGAACTTGCTGTTCAAATCCTGCTTTTGACGTTTATTAGCTGATGACTCTGGGCAAATGATCAGCAATGTTTGCCTCCCTCTCCGTGCCTCAGTTTCTTTATCTGTAAGCTAGAGATGTCGTTTGTCTTCCTTGCAGGGTGTTTCGGTAAGCCCAGCACCATGGCAAACCTACTGGAAGCAGTCAGCGAATGCTTATTGAAAAGTAGGACAGACATGGAGTTACAGTCAAGAGTGATTAAATCAAGATAATTATATGATTACCTTCCTTCTTTAGGGCTGTTTCCCCTGCAAAATAACAGGGTATTTTCTATCAACACTAAATCACCAAACACCTCTGGAACAAAGGTTTTAATCCTTTTTGAAGAAAGCAACTAAGACAGAGCTAAATGCATGGCCCACTTCCTCAGTGAGTCATCGGCAGGGCTGGATGACGCTGCTGTCCGCCGCACGATCCTTTAACTCCTCCAGCTGTGTGGGCAGATGAGAGCTGGTGTTTTACTAAGCGGCCATAAGTGGCCGTTTTCACAGGGATGTGGCTATGGCAGTGGCGGTGCAGTCACAACAAGCTCCGAAGTCTGGTGTTCCATTCCTGGCTCTGCCAGTTACGAGCCATGGGGCCTCAATTGGGCAAGTAAGTGTGGTAGACAGAATCACAGCTCCCAAAGATGGCCACATCCGATCCCTGAAACCTGTGACTGTTATTTTCCATGGCAGTGGGGACTCTGCAGGCATGACTTAGTTAAGAACCTTGAGCTGGGAAGAGAATCCTGGATGATCCCGTGGGCTCAGTGTCATCAAAAGGGTCCTTATAAGAAAGCAGCAGGAGGAACCAGCTGCAGGGGTACACATCTGTAATCCCAGCACTTCGGGAGGCCAAGGCAGGAGGATTGCTTGAGGCCAGGCATTCACGACCAACCTGGGCAATACAGGGAGACCCTATCTCTACAAAAAGTAAAAAAAAAAAAAAATTAGCCAGGTGTGGTGGAGCACACCTGTAGTCCCAGCTACTTACTTGGGAGGCTGCATTGGGAGGATCGCTTGAGCCTGGGAGTTTGAGGCTGCAGTGAGCCGTGATCACACCACTGCATTCCAGCCTGGCCATAGGGCAAGACCTTAACAATCAATCAAAAATAAAAACAGGCAGGGGGTCAGAGTGAAAGAGATTTGAAGATGTTACACTGCAGTCTCTGAAGATGGGGAAAGGGGCTATGAACCAAGGAACACAGGTGGTCTGTGTAAGCCAGAAAAGCAAGGAAATGCTCTTCCCTAGAATCTCCTGCAAGAGGCAACCTAGCAACACTGGTTTCAGACTTCTGACCTCCAGAACTGTCAGGTAATACATTCGTTTTGTTTTCAACTACTAAGTTCTTGGTAATGTGTTAGAGCAGCAATAGAGAACTAACATAGTAGGTGAGCCTCTCTGGGCCTGACAGGGTGGCCTGTCCGTGAGGATTCTGCTTAATTTCAATAGGGAAAATGAGTTTCTGGGGCAAATTAAAAAGATGGAAAAATGAAAGAACCAAGATGCAGAGAGGCAAGGTGTGTCCCAAAGGAAAAACGGGTGTTGTTTCTACGAGAGGAAGTGCAAATAGCTTTGCAAACTGTCCCCTTGCTACTACGAACTGGCTGGTCCCTGTCCCACCATCCTCTGAAGCTAACACTCGTGGCTTGTTTTGCATGTACCTGGATTGAATTTATAGCAGCGACTGACTACAGAGGACAGAACAGTCAGTGCCATTGAAAGACAACCTATTCCTTGCAGTTCCTGAGAGGAAAGAGTGTGGCATACCATGCAGGGCCATGCGGGGAAGTGCCAGGATTGGCGAAAAACTTTTGTCCTGACCTCTTGTAACTTGTACTTTTCCCCCAGGGCCTTGGTGAACAAAGCTTCTCCATCTCCTTCACCTGGGAAACGCCAACCATCCCTAAGACCTGGGCACCACTGTCCCCTCCTAGACAGCATGTGCCCTCAGGGCCACTGCAGCTCTCTGCTCATGTGGTACCTGTCTGGCCCTACAGGAGCCCACCACATCCTGCACTGGGGATTCCTGGAGAACAGTCTCTGGGACTCACAGCCACCTCTGCCTTCCACACCCTGCTCAGCCCTGAACGATGTGTGCCCTGGGGAACCTCCCTCACCTCCCACAGTCTGATGTCTCCATCTCCAAGAGGAAGATGAAGATTCTCAGCTACCATGGAGAGCTTGGGAGAAGATTAAATTAGGGAAACGCTCTTGTCCCTTGGGCACACAGTAGGCATTTCAGAATGACAGCTGCCGCTTCTAACCTCTCAGGAAGCTTCTCTGATGCAGGCTACCAGGGCCAACTCCTTCCACCTCTTGCAGGCTGCTGCCATGCCCTCGTGCTGCCCGGAATCTGCACTGCCAGCCTGTGCCTTTGGTGTAGATCTTTCTGGGAGAGCTTCGGCGGGCACTGCCACTCGGCTATGACAGCTGGAGAGTGATAAAGGGAGCCTGGCCCAAGGTCACCCATGGGGCTGCAGTGGCTGGTGGGTAAAATGCTTAGCCCAGGAACTGGAGGAAACCCTTTGACATGGAGCCCTAGAGCATCTCTCCCCTGATAGCTGGGGTTTGGAGAGGAGAATTGGGAGATGATTAAGAAGTAGGAAAAAAACGAGAAAGCGCACTCTGAAGTGACACAAGAGGATCAGTTGCTCTTGAGAGTCTGGTAACAGGCTTCTGTCACTGAAGACGGTTTCAAAGATGAGATGCCTGTGACGCTCTCAGTGGTGGGAGATGAGATGAGTGAACCAGTCTGCTAGGCTCACAAGGGCTCTTGATCTCACTGTGAAGCCCAAATGCCAATGTGGGAGTGGGCGCTGCCCTGAGTTGCCACCCCAGGAACCCCTGCTGAAGCCCATCTCTCGAAGGATCATGGGGAAACGATCCTGGAGACTGCCTGGGTCGGTAGGCTGGTGACTTCGGTGGCGTGCTGTTAAAACAGCCTGCAGACAGGCCGCTCCAAGCTCCGTGCAACTGACCACTACCGCCTGGACAGCTAAGATTGCACAGCAAAAAATTCCAGTCCACTGTACTCAGAATAAATGTTGCAACTTTTTTTGATTAAGCAGATGTATTATGCATGATTTTCTATTACTGACAAGTGGTTTATTTTGGGGGGGGGGGAGTTTGAGACAGGGTCTTGATCTGTCCACCCAGGAATGCAGTGGCATGATCGCAGCTCACTGCAGCATTGACCGCTGTGCTCAAGCGATCCTCCTGCCTCAGCCTCCCAAGTAGCTGGGGCTACAGGTGCAGAGCACCATGCCCAGCTTATTTTAAAATCTTATTGTAGAGATGGGGTCTCACTATGTTGCTAGGCTGGTTTCAAACTCTGGGGTTCAAGCAATCCTCTCACCTCACACTCCCAAAGTGCTGGGATCACAGGTGTAAGCCACAGCGCCTGGCTGATACGTGGATTTTATTTAATACGGGCATCTTCATTTTTGGAAAAATTGAGTCTTATGTCAGATCCAAGGGTCTCATATCCCTTTGCTGCAGCAGCAAGGAAGACCCCCGCCCCCCCCCCCACCGCCCGCAGAGCCATTCATTCTTAAAAATGTCCTCCCGTGGCTCTAGGATGTCATCCTGGTTCTTGTTTTCTCTCTGGACACCTCTTTGGTCTTGTCTGTCTTTGTGTCTTCTTTCCATCTAATTTTATAACTTTAATGATTGTCTCCGAGCAGCTGCTCTCCAAGTCCTCATCAGCCCACTGGGACACTTTGGCTATGAATCCCCAAAAGGAAGGGAAGAGTCCCTCACCCCACCTTCCACAGGTCTGTCCCTCCATGTCTCCAGAACTTCAGGAGCAAACGCTAAGTTATTTTGACATTCTCCTCTTTTTGTTTTTGGTCACCATATTAATCAGGTCTGATAGGAATTTAGTTTCCTCTACAGTAGAAGTTCTTAGCCTAGGACCCTAGAAGTGTCTGAAACTCTAAGTAAAGTTGCATATGTATATTTCGGCAGAAAGGGACCGCAGCTTTCATCAGCTCCTCAAAGGGCCCATAACTCATTAATTAGCTGTTTTATGGTACCTCGTTTATTTCCATCATCCACTCCTTTTTTCTTCTTTAATCAGGCCCATGTCACATGGCCATTCAATTATTATAATGGTTCCCTTCTTTGTCTTCCTGATGCAGGTGACTTCCCTTCCCAGTGTGTCCTACACAGGATGTCTGAACAACTCTTCCTGGTGCATGGATGAAAAACAGCAACCTCTGGCCTCTGGATGGGGTACCTAGCCTGGCACCTGGCACGGAGCAGCCACAGCGCATGTGGCTGGGGAATCTGGCTTGCCTAATGTCCTCTCTTTCTGCACTAACAGGCGTGTGCAAGGTAAGGCTGGGCTTGAGGCAGGCAGGGCAGAGTGCAGGAAAGATGGAGCGAGTGTGAGTTCTGCCACCTATTAGCTGAGTAGCCTCAGAGTCCTGTGTCTTTCCAGAAGCTCTGCCATGTGAACTGGAAAAGGGGAGTATTCGCTCATTATCTCTCTGGCAGGTGAACTGGTAATCAGGTTGCCTTGGGCTCACTCATTGAAAAATGAAAAAATGGCTAACTCAATCTGAGGCCTGAGATAAGCCTTTCCTGACAGCCAACATTCCTTTTGGCTTGTTGTTGTTGTTGTTGTTGCTTATCTGTGTTATTACTGCCAGGAATGCCTGCTTAGGTCCCCTCTGCAACTGAGATCTCCTCTGTCCATATTTTGAGGCCTTGAAGACTTTCACAGCTTCCTCCTCCCCTTCTCCATTCTGCCATCACAAAGCCCTATGGGATGTATCAGGATCTCATCACTAAGTCCTTGATGATACATAAAGTGACTCCTGACCTTGGCATGTTATCTCAAAACATCAGCAGAGTGCCGTGATCACAGCACAACATTTCCAATGCAGCTAACGTGCATTCATTATTCACTGTCGCAACAACCCAGCGAGGAAGCTCCTATTATGATCATTATTTGTCAGATGAGGAAATTGAGGCTTAGCAGCTTGAGGCTCCGATAAACCCAGGCAATGACTCCAAAGTTCAAACTCTTAAAGCACTAAGTTACCTCATCTCCCATCTTGGTTTTGTTTTCTTAAGAAGTCTACCATTTTCTGCAGGGCAGGGAGTGCAGGCTTAACTTCTTTTGTAGTCTATACACTCCAGGCACTGCTAGAAACACATTGTGTGCTATGTAAATATTGTCTTTCAGAATGCCAGGTATATGAGAGGTGCAATATGCTGTTCTGAAGTCGTTTGCTCGTGTCATATGTATCCCTACTGTTGTTTTGGGTGTTTCCATGGCAAGTCCTCATACAGACCAAGAAAAGAACCAATTTTAAAATCTCAGGATATGGCCAGTGAAAATAATGGAGAAAAATAATTTTGCTTCTAATCTGTAATCTTCTGGTAGGATGCTAAATTTAAAATCTCTGCAAATAGATCTGTGGACAAAGTGTGAAGCCGAGATTATTAATAAGCACTTGCGATAGCTTTATTTCTCCTAGCCGGCAGCTATCAGGGTCTGGTGACAGAACCTGAGCATGTAAATTGCTGAGTCCTAAAGAAAAAAAAATTAACAGTTACCCTAATTCCTGTGAGAAGTCTCATTAATTCAAAAGGAAATGATTATTTTTCTTTTTGAGATCAAACCTCCAAGAGATGGTTCCATGCAATTTACGAATGGCAGCGTGTGTCTGTCACATTCTTCTCCATTGTAACCTGCTTTCTGTTCCCAACATAGTGGAGAAAGAAAGTATAAACATGCATGCACAAATGGCATCTATATAAACAGCCACAAGGAAATGTGTAGTTGGCTTAAGACAGATAGCAAGCTATATGAAAAATAGGCTATAATATATAAGGCAGATTTCAAAACAGCCATATATTCTAGACTCACGATCTGCCCCACTGGAGGGGAGAAATGAGGATTCTGGCAGAGCAAAACTAACAATATCATGCAAAAAAGATGCTCATTAAACTTCATCATCCTGTCTACTCTAATGATGCTTTTACTTAATAAAAATTCCCGGAGCAGTTGCAAGGATATTAGGTAAGGTCTTTGGTTATGTATCAGAGGTCCAAGCTGTCACCAGCAGGCATGCAGTTCAGGAGGTATGTTCCCTGGGGAAGGAGCTTTCACGGAATACATGCAGAGAAAAATCAATAACTGCAACTTGCTTCCCTGCTTAAGCATTTAAGAAAATAGGTAATCCTTTTAAATTAAACTGCAAAGTGCTAAATGTTGCAATTTCCAGAATAAACTCAAAGGCAAAAGGAAATCAGTCCAAGGGCACTGGTAAGTTACTTCCCTGATAGACTTCATACCTGGAGTGGATTTCTTTTATTTATGAAAAGAAAGAATCATTTTAGTACTTGGCATCTGCAGAGACTAAAAAGAGACATCCAACTGTATATGTATGTGCTTGTAATACAACGATACACAAACCTATTCATAAATATAAGGAAGTAAGTTAGGAATTATTTTTGTATGGGCAATTTACCCGTTTAAAAATTACTCTTCAAAACCACTACTATGAAAATGCACTAACTTGAATCTAGCTCTCAGAACCTAAATAGTAATCATCTAATGGACCTCTTAAAATGGCTAGCTGGATGATGATACGATACAGTCACCAATGGTCACTTTGGCCCATATTAACATAACCTGCTTCAGATTTTATGCCCTGCCAACACAGAACTAGCTGGGGATGACTCTGGTCGGGGCAAGAGTGAGGCACCACCCCAAAACTTGAACGTATGGGGAAACAAGGTTTTCCCCTGGGTGTTAAGTAATAAAAATCAACACAGAATAGATCAAAGCAGAAACATGAAAAGTCACCCAAAATAACACCAGCGTAACTCCCAGACCAGTGCGCCTCAACTATAAGCAGACCAGGGATATCAGCAAAGCTGGAGAGAGAACCTGCCCATCAGAGTCAGCACTGAAAACGGGGGAGAAAATGCAGGCAGTAGGGACCAGCGGCTGTGAGTTCTGTGGATGCCCTGGCGGGACTATGTGCCTAGGAGGAATCACAGAAAACAACACAGCACCGCCCACCTGGCACACGCGATCCACACCTGCACGGTCCAGCTTCTGGCCAGCTCCCCTCCATACCTTCTGCCACGACCCTCCATGCCCCTGATCCCAACTCCTTAGGGGCTTCTGTTTCCCATCGCTATTCACTCTGCCTGGAATGCTCATCTCAAGGTCCCCCTGAGACAGGCGCTACCACCATTCCCATTTGACAGGTGGGGAAACAAGGCCCAGAGTTTAAATACCGTGATGTGACTGCAGGTGTTGAGACTCAGGGGTCTGGCTGTGCTTCCCTGATGTTAGTGTCAACATGACTCAGTCTTAGGTCCATCAGGGTGTCCTGTCACCCTGGGTGCCGTAACTGGTTTACACACAAGCACAGGGCCAAGAAGAGCCAGCGAGAAAAACAGGCCTCACATCAGAGCTCAAACCACGTGGGAAGAAAAGTCCTTTCTTTTCTGTTTTACTTGAAGTAGGAAGGATGAGCCCAGATCTGCTGGTACCTTGTCCTAGCACTGTGGCGAGAGAGCCTGCTTGGGGGAGAAACCAGCAGACAAAGCAGGATTGAAGGACGGAGAGAGACTGGGCCTAAGGACATTTTGTGGGTCCCCATGCCTGAAGTCAGCTGTATTGCTGGATGATGTTTAGTGTAAAATCATCAAATAATCCCCCTCCCTCTTAGGCCTTGTGTTCCTTGTAATCAAAGCAATGCTGGTCTTGATGAATACATCACCACTCTGGTCTACTGCAAATGTGAGTTCCCCAGCCAGGTCATCTTTGCCCACACTTTCTATCTTTGACTATGTTCATTTCCATCATACCACTCGTCACCATCTAGTTATTTATTTGATGTCTGTTTCCTGCCTCCCCTGATAGAAGGTTCATTCCTAGAGCACCAGAACCTTATCTGTCTTGTTCAGTGTCCCTGGGACACACTAGAAATGTTTGTTGATTGACTTAATGAAAGTGTGTATAGCTGTACTTACTAGGAAGTATTACAAATATCCAAATACATGGATCCCAACTGGATCATTAGTGCCTCTGAGACAGGGACTAGGCCAACATCACTTTTGTTTCTCCAGTGCCTGGTGCCTCATACACAACTGTCACCCCAAAAATATGGAGTGACTGAACATCTGAGCCAAGCATCACTTCCTGATGTCCTCAATTCCATGCTCATCAGGTGACTACCATCAGTCTACTGAAGGGATCTGTGCTGTGCAGACTGAGGCAAGTGTTCCCGTCTTTGGGGGCAGTTATCCTCTGTGGTGGAATTCCGGTTCCTCCAACAACTTCTTATGTTTTTTCCTCAGTTGGCTGCAGGGTTTCATTTCTCTTGCCTTTTTGAGACAGGGTCTCACTCTGTTGCCCAGGCTGGAGTGCAGTGGTGCAATCATGGCTCACTGTAGCCTCCACCTCTTGAGCTCAAGTGATCCTCCTGCCTCAGCCTCCTGAGTAGCTGGCACAAGCACATGCCACCATGCCTAATTTTTTTTCTTAAACACCTGGCTTCAAGTGATCCTCCTGCCTCAGCCTCCCAAGGTGCTGGGATTACAGGCACACCTTGCCAGCTTGCAGGGCTTCTAAGGCTAAAGGGAAGACCAGGCACTCAGTAAAGGCGCTGCAGTGCCGCTTCGTGAGGCCTTCTGGGAGCCAGGCCATTGTCCTCTTGCGGACACTTTTGTACAGTACTGTGAGCAGGGTGATTCTACTAAACTCCTTTAAGGTACAAAGGACTTTTATAGAATGTTAATTATTTTTAATGTTGATAAGAACTAGTTGAAGATAGTAATTTATAAGAGAATTTGGTTAAAATTAACATTATATATATATTTTTTAAACTATTTTTATAGATGGGATCTTGCTATATTGCCCAGGTTAGTCTCAAACTTCTGACCTCAAGTGATCTCAGACTCCTGAGTAGCTGGGATTACAGGTACAACTCACCAGGCCCAGCTAAAATTAACATAAAAGTAGTGTTTTCTTCCCTTTGTTGGAAAAAAAAATCAGAATGAATTTTTATTATCATGGAAGGGTTAGAGTCTTTCTGGCCTCACGAGGCTCCTACATGGGCAGATGAGGGTCGTTCATGACCTCTGAGTCATTAGGCTGGTCATCACCAGGGCAGGATTCCTGTAGTGTGTGCACAGGAAGCTTCTCTGCCACGTTGTATATACTAAGTCATTGAAGCCTTAAGCAATATCACGTGAAGGAAACCATGTGGAGCACACATTGTCCTGTGGCTCTAGATGTAGTGACATTACACAGATCTGGTGTCCCATGAAAAGGAATGCCAGTATCTAGAGAGAAGCCTTTGCTTTCTCTTGTTTTACGATAAGGACAAACGGTAAAAGCATACCATACATAGTGGTATTAGTATCACCACTGATATTCCTCCTCCTCTCCCTATTTGTGGCTGTTGGCCATCTGCTCTTGGCACTGTCCCTCCCTCTCAGTTTCTCTCTGCCCAGGTGACCTGATGATTTCACCACAGCAGGTGACACATGGCCGTGTGCTATAGTTTGGATCTGTGTTCCCACCAAATCTCATGTAGAATTGTAGTCCTCAGTGTTGGAGGTGGTTGGATTATGGGGGCGGTTTCTCATGAATGGTTCAGCACTATCCCCTTGGTGCTGTTCTCGTGATAGTGAATGAGTTCTCGCGAGATCTGGTTGTTGAAAAGCATGCAGCATGGACGCCCTTGTGCTCTTTCGTTCTGGCTCTGCCATGTGTGCCTGCCTCCTTTGCCTTCCACCATGATTCTAAGTTTCCTGAGACCTCCCCAGAAGCAGAAGCCGCCATGCTTCCTGTACCTCCTGCAGAACCATGAGCCAGTTAAACCTCTTCTATATAAATTATGCAGTCTCAGGTATGTCTTTATAGCAGTGTGAGAATGGACTAATACACCATGTCAGTGGAAAGCTGGACATCACGTTGAATCTAAGTTCAGGCCTATAGGTTTCAGAGTGCAGGGCAGAGAATGGTGAATTGGAATTCAGAAGGCTTTGGGATTAATCCACTAGCAGGGTGATTTGCGTTTCCCCAAACAGAAAAAGGAGGTGTGTGGATCTAAACAGGGATGGTAACTATCTGGCCTGAGCACTGCTACTCCCCATCTCGTATCCACGGCAGATATCACACACTGAGCAGGTGCTCTGTTGGAATGTGCCAGACCTCACAAAGATAAAGCACTCCAGGCAAAGGATTCAACCTGGTCAGGGTTGGGCATCTGAATGGAACTTACATGCTTTACCCAGGAACCCTGTAGAGCAAATCACTTTAATATTAACATATTTACCCCTTAACCAAATCATGTTAATTGAAACTCTACAGGGCTTGTACCTCTAAGATTCCTTCTGTGCTCTGGTTAGATTATGGCATGATAATCTATAATTATCGTGAGTTTTTTTGAGACAGAGTCTTGCTCTGTCGCCCAGCTGGAGTGCATTGGAACATTATCAGCTCACTGCAACCTCTGCCTCCCAAGTAGCTGGGATTACAGGCACATACCATCACACCCGGCTCATTTTTGCATTTCTTGTAGAGATGGAGTTTTGCCTTGTTTCCCACGCTAGTCTTGAACTCTTGGACTCAAGCCATCCACCCGCCTTGGCCTCCCAAATTGCCGGGATTACAGGCGTGAGCCACCACACCCGGCCATTATCATGAGATTTTAGACAGCACTGTATTATTTTCCCCCCCTCCATCGCCCATGGATTTTCTGGAAGGTGAATCACGTTCCACTTATGGAGCAGACCAGGTGTGGTGGCTCATGCCTATAATCTCAGCACTTTCGGAGCCTGAGGCAGGAGGATCCTTTGAGCCTAGGAGTTCAAGATTAGCCTGGGAAACATAGCAATACCCCGTGGCTGTTTAAAAACAAAAACAAGTAGAGTAATGATATTTTAAAAATCCTTAGGAATCAACGCCAGAAAATACCCAGCTACCTACTACCTACATGTGCATTATCTATGCGGCTCTCACCAGGTGAGCTTTAGGCAGAAGCAGCTCAGAGAAACTGCATCTGGTACCTTTTCCCACTTCCCTGGCAAAGACAAACTTCCCTATGTAAGCCGTGTTCTCTTTGAAGTGGCAAATACTACCCACAAACACAGCATCTCATTTCTGCCGGTGTGCAGGAAGAGCAAAGTGGTAATTAGGAGCAACTGAACACCTGGCAATGGGATAATGGAGACGGCATCTCCGAGAGCTCAACAGGAGATGAGACTTTGAACTCCATCTCTTCTTTTTTCACTTTCACATTTTTGAGTTTTTTGGGAAAAAAAATCCTGAAAAAGAATGAAGAGTTTAACGTTTAAAAAAATACTTGTAGCCCTGGGTAGATTCAGCAGACTTAATAATTTTCATCCATTTCCTCCTAGTTTGTTTAGGGACAGGGTCTTGATCTGTTGCCCTGGCTGCGGTGCCATCATAGCTCACTGCAGCCTCAAACTCCTGGACTCAATAGATCCTCCTGTCTCAGCCTCCCAAAGTGCTGGGACTACAGGTGTGTGTGCATCATCATGTCTGGCTGATTTTTAAATATTTTGTAGAGATAGGGTCTTGCTGTATTGCCCAGGCTAATATAGAACTCCTGGCCTCAAATGATCCTCCTGCCTTGGCCTTAGACCTCCTCCTCCTCCTCAGACCTTCTGGGATTACAGGTGTGAGCCACGGTGCTCAGCCTAAAATCAGATTTTTAAGAATCCCAGAAAAATGTATGGTCTGCAAGTGCAAAAAGCTTAAAAATAAAGATGTCTATGATCTATGAGAAGATTCCATGCAGCAAGGAATTGAGTGGGACCCTGGCACTGCCTCACCTAGGAGCTGCCTCTGGCTAGGGGAGAGCCTTAGCTGCTTCATGCCCCCAACAGGCCCCGTAGGCTGCAAGCAAAACTGTGGCTGTGGGTGGGGAGGGAAGAGCCGAAGCTTGTCATAACAGCCCCTAGCATCCAAGAATCCAAAGTGTTTCATCTAAGAATCTCACCCACAAAACACCCCTGGAAGGTGCTAGAGCATGCTAAATACAGCTGGTGAAAGCGAGGTGGAAGTAAAAGCGTGGGGTGGAGATGGCAGAGGAGCAGGTGTCTGCAAAGCCAAGCACCTCCTGGGCCCCGTACGACGACACTGGATGGAACATTCCAAAGGAACGTGTGCACCATGGTTATTTTCAAACGTCAACAAACCATGTTCTGTAACAATCGTCTCCTACCACCCCAACAATATTCTCATGGAAAAGTATTCTTCCCTGAACAACGATCATCCAAGAAGATTTCCATCCAACGTATCTCCCCAAAAAGGTAAAACAAGCCCTCTTTTATTTAGTATTTGCTCACTGAATACCTCGAGTGAGTTAATTTCTCATAAGCTGTTTCTAAAATCTTCTTAAACACACATTAGTATGTCCAATTTGCAGAGACACATTCCATATTCCACTATCTCTGCAGAATAGCCCTGTCCAAAATATAATTTGAGCCATGAATGTAGCTTTAAATTTTCTCGCAGCTGCATTATAAAAGTAAAAAAGACTGGATGGAATTAATTTTAATATCATATTTTATTTAACCCAATATAGCCAAAATATCATTTCAACATGTCATCAATTTAAAAATGATTCATGATCTATGTTATCTGTAATTTGATGATGAATAATTTAGTAAATTTATTACATAAATTTAATGATTTTTTGAGTACTATGTCTTTGAACTCTGGTGAGTATTTTAGAGTTAGAGCACACTGTCCGTCAGATAAGCTACAGTTCAACAGCTCAGGAGCCACCTGTAGCTGGTGGCTATGCTACTGCACAGCAGATATAGACAAGCTGAATACGGTGGAGTTGAGCCACCTTCTTGTACTTAGATGAAAGACATTTTAAAGGCTGACGGCCCCTTTCCTGTCATCCTGGCACTTGGTTACTTTTAATACTTTAGAACACGGATGGCCAACCCTTGGGCCGTGGACAGGTACCTAACCGCAGCCTGTTAGAAGCTGGGCCGCATAGTAGGTGGTGAGTGGCAGGCGAGGAAGCAAAGCTTCATTTTTTATTTACAGCTGCTCCCCACTGCACATGCGAGAGATCTAGGTTGCACGCTCCTTATGAGAATCTAATGCCTGATGATCCGTCACTATTTCCCATCACCCCCAGATGGGACTGTCTAGTTACAGGAAAATAAGCTCAGGGCTCCCACTGATTGTGTATTATGGTGTACTGTATAATTATTTCATTATATATTACAATGTAATAATAATAGAAATAAGGCATACTATAATGTAAAGTGCTTGACGCATCCCAAAACCATCTCCCCGCAACCCTGCTGGTCCATGGAAAAACTGTCTTCTACAAAACTGGTGCCTGGTGCCAAAAAGGCTGGAAACTGGTGGTTTCGAGTAAGGAAGGATACACACAGGAAATCTGTTATCTAGAGTCCTGTTTACCTAGAGATTTTCCCAATATCCTTATTTGTAATAGTTGTGATATTGGAAAGGTTTTTAAGCCAAAATGAATAACTCCTGAAGCCCGTAAATGCTACTTGGTTGGAGAAAATATGTTCAGTCCTTCTCTTCCCCCAAAGCACAAAAACATAAAAGCAGCTTTAAGAGCCAAAGGTCCCCAATGCCCAGCTGGCTAGAGTGCATTATCCATGAGGCCCTCCCTGGGGGCGCAAGCAGCAGTGACTACAGGCTGGGTGCATTCATGAGTTTGCCATTTCCAGGGTGGACCAGACTTCCTCACTCAGCTGTGATCCTTCTTGAGTGGCCATACTACGTCTAGCCTCTGGGCCCATTGCCAGGGAAGACGGGCTGCAGGGAAGTCTCCAGAATAGGCTGCAGTGGCCAGGAGGAGGGACGTCCCAATCAGGCTTTTATAAACAAGGCAATAAACTGCTTAGAAATCCCCTGGTTATAATAGGGCTAACTGTATTTTTTAACTTCCCCATTCTTTGTTGAGGTATTTTTTTTCCCATAAAATTTAGAAATACACAACTGAAAACTAAAGAAAAGGTGAGATCCGAAGACGCTACTACTGAGTTCCCATAGATGTCTTCATTATTCTTTTGACAACTGTTGATTTGTTTCCAAATACCACTTTGCTTCTTTCCCTGCAACAAGACAGCCCCTCACCCACTGGTCTCTTTGTGTTCTCTTGCTCTGCTTCTAACTCCCATGTACTGGGGGCTGACATCTGCACCTCCAGCTAATAGTGACAGTAAACCCTTTCTCATGGGAGACACCTGTATAGAGTTAACTTTTAAAATACACAGCAAGCAACGCTGGTATGACTCATGAATACTGGGTGAAAGCAAGGCTTCTGGATAGACTTACTATCCAGGCTGCTTTTCCAGAGAGCGAGAGAGGGAGAGATAATGAATATGAATGAATCTCTCTTTATGTTCAGCACCTGTGTGAAAGTTATAATGTACAGCAGACTGGTAGAAATGACTTTGAAATTCATTCGTGATTCTTGGCAGCTGGGTACCCTTAGACAAGTTACCTAACCTCTCTGATAAAAGTGCTTTATCCTCCATAAAATAGGACTGATAATAATAGCACATAACTCAATAGGGTTGTTGGGAGGACAAAATAACAGAAATACAGAGTGCTCAGCAGGTATCAAACAGGTGCTCAATAAACCAAGGCAATGCCACACTACGCTCAGAACTGGGGTTGTCCATTCAAATGTGGTTGAAGCCATAGAGTTGCAATATGCCTTATGGTTGTGTGCCCAAAGTTTTAGACAAAACACTGTTTCTTTCCAAAGAGATATATATTTTTTAAATGTTGCAATATGTATGCTTGAGGAAAATAGCAAATGGCAGAGAACATAAGGAGGAGGCCTTGGATATGAAACTACCAACAAGTTTAGTCACTTTCTGAGCCTGGTTTTCACTGAATATTACACATGACCATGCCAGTCATTGCCAAAGACAATCACCAAGATTCTGCCTGGAGGAAGGTGTAAACTCTTTTTGCTCTGTCCATGGTCCTGAACAGGCAGCTCCCAAGGACTAATTGAAAACATGAATAAGGGGACTGAGTATATCTTCAGTCCTCTGCAGCTCTCCCATTCACAGGCTAAGCTGTTCTCGAATCTGTTCAGATGGGAACCATATTACGTAAGAGTCAATAATCTTATGGTAACTCTGCAGTGAAAATGTCATTTGTTGTAATGAACACTGATCATAAGTTAAGCCTCTAGCTACTCTCTCTGTTATTTTTCATTATACTGTTCCTTGCTCTGTTATATTTCAGGAGTACTTGGGGAATTCATCCAACTATGTTCGCTAGTCAGCTCTTCGTTACCCAGATTAGATTCTGCTAAGATGCAATGGAGCAATTTGCAAACACACTGATTCTTAAGGAAATGCATCAGACACTGGTTATATATTCTCTCCTGATGCCAGCAGGCAACCTTCCCCCCTCCTCTTCCCCCTGGTTATTTGTCCCCTTAATTTGCTATTTTCCCCTCTATTTATCTTCCACTCAGTTCACAGTATGGTTCTCCAGGCCCAAATCTTTGAGAGAGCATTAACAATGCATTTCTGGGTATTTTTTCCTTCAGTAATAACTCTTTGTTCAATTCAACACCCAGAATAATGTTTCCAAAATCATCATCGCCTCTCCCCCAGCTCTCACTTGCAAACACCACTCTGCTTACATTACAGTTATTCCCCCTCTGGCTGCTTTAAAGGACACTAACTCCAAAAGGCACACCAGTGAGGCAAAGCTGGAACTCTTCCATTTTTTAAAAAAGCCAATATGAAAAATTCATTTTGCATGTTGTATATTAAGCATGAGAGTGGAATTTCCATATGTCTCTGTGCTTCCTGCTCCTGGAATTGCTTGTAAGCAGGCTGTGAGTCTCCACAGAGACTACCTTCCTGCCACGCCTTAGTGGTCATGACCAGCACAATGGTTCAGAGACTGTGTGGGTTCATGCCAAGAGTCGGCACCTTGGTCAGAAACACTAGTGGACTTCACCACTCTAACTGGGTGTAGGGCTTCATCCCATCCCCATCTGAGCCTGGGCATCTTTCGTTTTGATTAGACTATTAGCTCTGATCCTGGTTGCCACTGTGCTGGAGAATAAAATATTACAAAAATGACACCTGCAGACACCAAGAATCTGGGCTTGCCACCTTGGTTGTGATTTTAGGGCAGACTTGGCTGGGAATGTTCCCTTTTCAGGGAAATCTAGCTCAATGAACTGAAATGTATTCAGACAGGCATGTTGCAGTAATGCTATATTCTCTGTTACTATACTTTCCTCCTGATATGCATCAGAGAAAAGCTGAGAAGAAACTTTTATTAAAATGTCTACAGCTCGTAAAAAAAAAAAAAAAAAAAAAAAAAAAAAAAAAAACCTTTCCCCAGACATGACATCTTGCTTCTGGTGAGTGCAGAAGACTAACTACTGATGGATATGAAGATCACATGTGTGTAAAAATACATGAAACAATCTCTTGCCAGGCTATATTCCTTGGGAATTTGAGGTTACAAGGCAAAACTACTGGGTCGGATTCAGGGGTACTCGCAGGGATTGTGGACAACAGCATTAAGGCCAGAAAAAAAAAGTTCAAAATATGGGTAAGGAATAATGTTAGTGCTGAGATGAGCTATATAACCCTAACATTTAGGAACAAGAAGTACAAAGTAGGTAAGCAAAGCTCCCCCGTACTTAATGGAAATAATCGTGCTTAGCAGTTAATTCACCAATATCTAAATTTCAAATTAGGTATAACATATAAAAACTGTAAACAAGCAAAAATAATCTGAAAATGTTGTAGATGTTAAATCAAGAACCTGCTAGTCCATGTTCTTACTAACTTATGGGATCTAAAAATCAAAGCAATTGAACTCATGGAGATAGAGAGTAGAAGGATGGTGACCGGAGGCTGGAAGGGGTAGTGGGGGGCTGGGAGGAAAAGTAGCGATAGTTAATGGTTAAAAAAAAAAATAGAATGAACAATAATTAAACGAGGCACTATAGTCCCCCCACCACAAGACAATTGTAATCAATAATTTACACTTAAAAATAAGAGTATCATTGGATTGTTTGTAACAAGGACAAATGCTCAAAAGTATAGATACCCAATATACCAAGATGTGATTATTACACATTGCATGCCTGAGCCACAGTATCTCATGTTCCCCATAAATACATACACCTACTGCGTACCCACAAAAATTAAAAATAAGCTTTTAAAAGAGGAAACAGCCACTTTTCGATATGCACCAGAAGACAAAAAGCAAGCTGCCTTAGATGACAGACAATAAATAGACTTACCCCAAATTCAAGAGGACTCACTAAGGAATAGATCACCATGCAGAGCCACCGAGGCAAGAATCCTGAACAGGTCTGGGCCTCATTTACTCATATCTAAAATGGGCATTCCCTGCCTTACAAGAGCTCCTGAGGAAGCACTAAATATGGAAAGGAAAAACTGGTAACAGCCACTGCAAAAATATAACAAAATATAAAGACCAAGAACACTATGAAGAAACTGCATCAACTAATGTGCAAAATAACCAGCTAGCATCACGATGGGATCAAATTCACATATAACAATATTAACCTTAAATGTAAATAGGCTAAATGCCCTAGTTAAAAGACACAGACTGGCAAAGTGGATAAAAAGTCAAGACCCATTGGTGTGCTGTATTCAGGAGACCCATCTCACGTGCAAAGACAAACAAAGGCTCAAAATAAAGGAATGGAAGAATATTTACTAAGCAAATGGAGAGAAAAAAAAAAGCAGGGGTTGCAATTCTAGTCTCTGACAAAACAGACTTTAAACTAAAAAAAGATAAAAAAAGACAAAGAAGGGCATTACATAATGGTAAAGGGATCAATGCAACAAGAAGAGCAAACTATCCTAAATATATATGCACCCAATACAGGAGCACACTGATACATAAAACAAGTTCTGAGAGACCTACAAAGAGACTTAGACTCCCACACAATAATAGTGCAAGACTTTAACACCCCACTGTCCATACTAGACAGATCAACAAGACCGAAAATTAAGAAGGATATTCAGGACTTGAACTCAGCTGTGGATTAAGTGCACCTAATAGACATCTACAGAACTCTTCACTCCAAATCAACAGAATATACATTCTTCTCAATGCCACAGGGCACTTATTCTAAAATCAACCACACAATTTGAACTAAAACGCTCCTCAGCACATGCAAAAGAATGAAATCGTAACAGTCTGTCAGACCACAGTACAATCAAATTAGAACTTGGGATTAAGAAACACTCAAAACTGCACAACTACATGGAAACTGAACCTGCTCCAGAATGACTCCTGGGTAAATAACGAAATTAAGGCAGAAACAAGTAAGTTCTCTGAAACCAATGAGAACAAAGAGACAACATATCAGAATCTCTGGGATATAGCTAAAGCAGTGTTTAGAGGGAAATTTACAGCACTAAATGCCCACATCAGAAAGCTGGAAAGATCTGAAATCAACACCCTAACGTTACAAGGAAAAGAACTAGAGAAGCAAGAGCATACAAATTCAAAAGCTAGCAGAAGACAAGAAATAAGATCAGAGCAGAACTGAAGGAGTCAGAGACAGGAAAAACACTTCAAAAAAACCAATGAACCCAGGAGTTGGTTTTTTGAGAAGATTAACAAAATAGACCACTAGCTAGACTAATAAAGAAAAAGAGAAGAATCAAATAGACAAAATAAAAAGGGGATATCACCCCTGATCCCACAGAAATACAAACTACCATCAGAATACTATAAACGCCTCTACTAAAACTAGAAAATCTAGAAGAAACGGATAAATTCCTGGACACACACCCCCTCCCAAGACTAAACCAGGAAGAAGCCAAATCTCTGAAGAGACCAATAACAAATTCTGAAACTGAGGCAGTAATTAATAGCCTACCAACCAAAAAAAAAAAAAAAAAAAAAAAGCCCAGGACCAGATGGATTCACAGCCAAATTCTACCAGAGATAAAAAGAGCTAATACCATTCCTTCTGAAATGATTCCAAATAATAGAAAAAGAGGGACTCCTCCTCAACTCATTTTATGAGGCCAGCATCATCCTAATACCAAAAACTGTCAGAGACACAACAAAAAAAGAAAATTTCAGGCCAATATTCCTGATGAAGGTCAACAGGTGAAAATCCTCAATAAAATACTGGCAAATTGAATCCAGCAGCACATCAAAAAGCTTATCCACCAAGGTCAAGTGGGCTTCATCCCTGGGATGCAAGGCTGGTTCAGCATACGCAAATCAATAAAAGTAATCCATCACGTTAACTGAATCAAGTACAAACACCACGTGATTATCTCAATAGATGCAGAAAAGGCCTTTGATAAAATTCAACATCCCTTCATGCTAAAAACTCTCAATAAACTAGGTATTAATGGCACATATCTCAAAAAGAGCTGTTTATGACAAACTCTAGCCAATATCATACTGAACGGGCATTCCCTTTGAAAACTGGCACAAGACAAAGATGCTCTCTCTCACCACTCCTATAGTATTGGAAGCTCTGGCCAGGGCAATCAGGCAAGAGAAGGAAAGTATTCAACTAGGAAGAGAGGAAGTCAAATTGTCTCTGTTTGCAGATGACATGATTGCATATTTAGAAAACCCTATTGTCTCATCCCCAAAACTCATTAAGCTGATAAGCAACTTCAGCAAAGTCTCAAGATACAAAATCAATGTGCAAAAATCACAAGCATTCCTATACACTAATAATAGATAAGCAGAGAGTGAAATCATGAGTGAGCTCCCCTTCACAATTGCTACAAAGAGAATAAAATACCTAGGAATCCAACTTACAAGGGATGTGAAGGACCTCTTCAAGGAGAACTACAAACCACTGCTCAAGAAAATAAGAGAGGACACAAAGAAATGGAAGAACATTCCATGCTCATGGATGGGAAGAATCAATATCATGAAAACGGCCATACTGCCCAAAGTAATCTATAGATTCTATGCTATTCCCATCAAGCTACCATTGCCTTTCTTCACAGAATTAGAAAAAAACTACTTTACCTTTCACATGGAACCAAAAAAGAGCCCATATAGCCAAGACAATCCTAAGCAAAAAGAACAAAGCTGGAGGCATCATGCTACCTGACTTCCAACTATACTACAAGGCTACAGTAACCAAAACAGCATGGTACTGGTATCAAAACAGATATATAGACCAATGGAACAGAACAGAGACCTCAGAAATAACACCGCACACCTACAACCATGTGACCTTCGACAAACCTGACAAAAGCCATGGGGAAAGGATTCCCTATTTCATTAATGGTGCTGTGAAAACTGGCTAGCCATATGCAGAAAACAGAAACTAGACCCCTTCCTTACACCTTATACAAAAATTAACTCAAGATGGATTACAGACTTAAATGTAAAACCCAAAACCATAAAATCCCTAGAAGAAAACCTAGGCAATTCCATTCAGGCATAGGCATGGGCAAAGACTTCATGACTAAAACACCAAAAGCAACAGCAACAAAAGCCAAAATAGACAAATGGGATCTAATTAAACTAAAGAGCTTCTGCACAGCAAAAAAAACTACCATCAGAATGAACAGGCAACCTTCAAATGGGAGAACATTTTTGCAATCTACCCATCTGACAAAGGTCTATTATCTAGAATCTATGAGGAACTTAAGTAAATTTACAAGAAGAAAACAACCCTACCAAAAAGTGGGCAAAGGATATGAACAGACACTTCTCAAAAGAAGACATTTATGCAGCCAACAAACATGAAGAAAAGCTCATCACCACTGGTCATTAGAGAATGCAAATCAAAACCACAATGAGATACCATCTCACACCAGTTACAATGGCAATTATTTAAAAGTCAGGAAACAACAGATGCTGGCAAGGCTGTGGAGAAATAGGCACACTACTACACCGTTGGTGGGAGTGTAAATTAGTTTAACCATTGTGGAAGTCAGTGTGGCGATTCCTCAAGGATCTAGAACCAAAAATACCATTTGACTCAGCAATCCCATTACTGGGTATATACCCAAAGGATTATAAATCATTCTACTATAAAGACACATGCACACGTATATTTATTGCAGCACTATTTACAATAGCAAAGACTTGGAACCAACCCAAATGCCCTTTGATGACAGACTGGATAAAGAAAATAGGGCACATACACACCGTGGAATACTATATACAGCCATAAAAAAGAATGAGTTAAAGTCCTTTGCAGGGACATGGATGAAGCTGGAAGCCATCATTCTCAGCAAACTAACACAGAAACAGAAAACCAAACACCACATGCTATCACTCGTAAGTGGGAGCTGAATGATGAGAACACAAAGACACAGGGAGGGGAACTCACACACTGGGGCCGGTGGTGGGGTAGGGGACAAGGAGAGGGAGAACATTAGTACAAATACCTAATGCATGTGGGGCTTAAAACCTAGATGATGGTTGATAGGTGTGGCAAATCACCATGGCACATGTATACCTATGTAACAAACCTGTGTGTTCTGCACATGTATCCCAGAACTTTAAAAGAATTATAAATAAAATGGGCATTCCACCTGCTACCTAATAGAGTAGTTATGAGGACTGAACATCAGGTACTTAGCACCTCATTGAGAATGATTCCCTTAGAGGACAATGTTTACAATTCTGACCAAAATACTCAAAACACGTCTACTATGAAGTGCTAAGAAATTAAAAATGAATGGCAAGACAGATGGAAGCCTGCTTCAGAAAAATATTACTTGATAGAATACTCACGTAGTTTACAAAATATTCTATGCCTTCTGCGAGCAGCAAGCATCTACCTGGCAGTATGTGACAGAGAGTAGCATGTTTTCACCTTACAGTCTTCTCCATGTGGTTCCAGATACGAGTCTTCACTAGGGAGAGCTGATGGTGACATGATCTACCATCAATGTCCCCTCTGTGATGGCAACGGGAACAACTGCTGTGATTCAGAGTGAACCAATCTAGGCACATCGGGTTCCCTGCTCTTTTTCTTGGGAGGTACCACTTAATCTCACCCCAGTGTAGCATTAAAACAGAAACAGAGGGAGTGAATCAACTCTCCTGCTTCCCATCAGTAGGTATCTTCACTGGGTTCCCTAAGGAAGTGCCTCGTGTGTTTCCTTGAACAAGAGGTGGCAGGACAGAGCCCTCAGCTCAACGGTACATCAAATAAACTCTGAAAGACTGCTGAGCCTAGACATATGGACACATGGACAGAATATGGTCATTTCTTAGCTAGAGTTACAGAGAAAAAGCAACTTTGGCAGTTATGTTAGCTATATCTATCTCCCTTCACTTTTAACTTACAAATTTCATTTTCCAAAGAAGTAAAAATATATTGCAACCCATTTAGAAATTCACAAGGGAGTTCAAAAGAAAACTGCAGAAGTATCCCACTTAAACATAACTTCTGCTTCTATTTTCGTATATTTCTTTCAAGTTTTCATCCAAGGTACTTAAAAAAACAAACCAGTAACAATCACAGGGTGCCAACAGGTTTATACATTTATATGAAAATTATGACATCAGTATACCACATACTCATAATTATTGACAGGCTACCTATGAATTCATGCTATGTTTCATAATTAACGTGAACATTGCTCTGTTTTGGGGGAAACTGCTTCAAATATTCTGCTTTATCAGAATAGCAATGTCAGTGGTGTGGCTTTGAGCAGGTTATTTAACCTATCTAAGGTTCAGTTTTTCTCATAAAAAAGTAGGGATCAATAATATTAACCAGCAACATTAAAGTGTTGTGAAAGTTAAAAGCGAAAATGCACTTAAAGTAAGTATCTCGAAAAAATGTAGGCTGCTGCTGATGTCAACAGTGGATGATAGTGAAGTAATTTCTCACGGAGTTTTCTTGAAAGGAATCACATCTACATATAAGCAAAAAACAGTGAGGAGGGGAGGGAGGATCTGGTCTTTCATTTATGCATGAGATTTCTTTGAGAACTGACATTCAGTGGGGAGACCTAACTCACCTCTACAGTGGGGGAACCAAATGTGGCCTCAGCAGGTCTCATGAGGGGTCAAGACAATCTTCCATTTTTGGGGGAGGGGAGTTACTGGCATATGAACAAAATGTTAAAAAAAAAAAAAAAAAAAAAAGTCTTGCTCATGCCTGTAATCCCAGCACTTTGGGAGGCCGAGGCGGGTGGATCATGAAGTCAGGAGAGCAAGACCATCATGGCTAACATGGTGAAACCCCGTCTCTACTAAAAATACAAAAAATTAGCTGGGTGTGGTGACGGGTGCCTGTAGTCCCAGCTACTTGGGAGGCTGAGGCAGGAGAATGGTGTGAACCCAGGAGACGGAGCTTGCAGTGAGCCGAGATCGCGCCACTGCACTCCAGCCTGGGCGACAGAGCAAGACTCCATCTCAAAAAAAAAAAAAGTCTCAAAAATTGTAGTGAATTTTATTTTGTAAAAAATTTCTCCCTCTCTTCTTTCTATTTTGAACAACAATGCAAACTGGGCAGTCCTGAAACCAGAATAGGTGCAGAGAGACTCTAAAAAATTCCCTTGCAGTGTTTTTTCAATCTGCATACTTAACCAAGTAACAGTTTAAGACCAAGGACACACAGAAGAATTAAAGCAACATAATGACTTATGTGTGACTTATTTGTGACACAGGCACAGTCGTAACCTGTGCAATTCTGCCTCTGCCAGGGGATATTTGGCAATGTCTAGGGATATTCTTGGTTGTCAATTGTCACACCTAGGGGTGCCTGTGGGGGTGTGTTATTGGCATCTAGCAGGTGGAGATCAGGGATGCCACTGAACATGCCACCCTGCACAGGACATCCTGGCCCAAAACATCAACAGTGCTAAGGCTGAAAATTTCTGGTGTAAGAAAAACTTACAGGTAAAATTAAATCTGAGGCCCCTACGAATATTAACACTATGGACAACTGGCTCTGTTTCCCATACCCAGCCTCAGTCACTGAAATGTAACATTTCCTTCCAGTAGTCGTTCCCAAAGGTGTTCTATGAGAAGATTCTATGTGTACACAGATGCAAGTTGTCAATTTTAATGACTGTATTAGTCTGTTCTCACACTGCTAAGAAAGACATACCCAACACTGGGTAATTTATCAGGAAAAAGAGGTTTAATGAACTCACAGTTCCACATGATTGGGGAAGCCTCACAATCACGGTGGAAGGTGGAGTAGGAGCAAAGGCACATCTTACATAGAGGCAGGCAAGAAAGCTTGTGCTGGGGAACCCCTCTTTATAAAACCATCAGATCTCATGAGACTTATTCACTATCACAAGAACAGCATGGGAAAAACCTGCCACCCATGATTCAGTTACCTCCCACTGGGTCCCTCCCACCACACATGGGGATTACGGGAGCTACAATTCAAGATGAGATTTGGGTGGGGACACAGCCAAACCATATCAATGACTATGTATGTAATTTTATTGATAGCAAATGAAACCTAGTTTTCATTTAGAATACTGCTATAGTTTTTTAGAAATAAATTTGAGAACTGAACTTATTAAAGGAAAAACATTATAACAATACAGGTGCCTTGCTTGAGGGAATGGATACTCCATTCTCCATGCTCTGATTATTTTGTACTGCATGCCTGTATCAAAACATCTCATGTACCCCATAAATATACATACCTACTAAATGCCCACAAAAATTAAAATTTTAAAACCCCAATACAGGTGCTGTTTGAACATGACAAAATACCTCCCCTGAAAAAGTGTTTCTGTGCTTACTTTGTGTTTTTATATAGATACTATTCACATTGGCTGTTTTAACAGATTCAACTGGAGGCTGATGACGACATGAGGTCAACAAACTTCTCCAAGCTCCAAAATGAAAAACAAAAGCATAGATCCACCATTTCCAAGGTTTCTTTTTCTGAAGAGAACTGTGCTTGTAACAATATATTCAGGGATTTCAGAACCATTGCATTAGGGAAGCGTTCTAAAGAGGGCAACTGATGTTGACTTTAGAACAGCAGGCAGAGTTCTGGAAAACACTCTGAAAAAGTGCTCAGGTGGAAAAACAATTTCTCTGGATATATGATTTTATTGAAAAAGGCTATAAACTAGGGCTACAGAGGGTTTACACACACACATACACACAGGTGCAACCTGAACTAAAATTAGCACTCAGTGAGAATAGATATGGGAAAAAAAATGTTGAATGGCAGAGTTCGAGGAGAGAAAAGCATATCAAACTGAGCTCCCTGAAAGATGAGCCTAAATCTACAAAGGATAAACCTTTGTGAATCACCACGGCCCAGGATCAAGGTTAAGGATCCTTGCCCTTGAGGTGTTCTTGGATGATTTAAAGTAAATGCTACTCATGAAAGTTTATCAAGGAGCAAGCAGAGTCTCAGACTGCCTGGCCTCAGGGCCCCTGAACAAGACCCACAGAGCTCTGGCAGGCTAATTTAAAAGAACTGCAATTTTGCAGACACAATTCAATGATCTGAATGTCTAAGTATGAAATTAGGAGAGAGCTGCATGTGAGACTACAACTCAACTTGAAAAAAACTATAATAATTAACACACTGTGTAAATCAAGAAAAAGTACATTCTAATCTTTTTTTCCCCCAACTTTCATTTTAGATTCAGGGGGTCCATGTAGAGATTTGTCACCTGGACAAAATGTGTGATGCTGAGTTTGGGGTACTAATGAACCCATTGACCATGTACTGAGAATAGTTTTTCAATAGTTTTTTGAACCTTGCTCCCTCTCTCCCACCTGCCTCCAGTAGCCCTCAGTTTCTATGGTTGCCATTTTTTTGTCCATGAAGACCAATGTTTAGCTCCCACTTATAGGTGAGAACATGCAGTAATCTGGTTTTCTGTTTCTGTGTTAATTCGCTTAGGATAATGGCCTCCAGCTCCATGTGTTGCTGCAAAGGATGTAATCTCATTCTTTTATGGCTGTGTAGTATTCAGTGGTATATATGCATCACATTCTTTTCATCAAATCCAGCACCGATGGGCACCCAGGTTGATACCAGGCCTTTGCTATTGTGAATAGTGCGGCAACAAACACACGAGTGTATGTGTCTTTATGGGAGAATGATTTCTTTTAGATATATACCCACCAATGGGATTGCTGGGTTGAATGGTAATTCTGTTTTAAGTTCCAGTAATCTCCAAACTGCTTTTCACAGTGATTGAACTAATTCATATTCCCACCAGCAGTATATAACCATTCCGTGTTCTCTGCAGCCTCGCCAGCATCTGTTGTTTTTTTGACATTTTAATAACAGCCATTCTGACTGGTGTGAGATAGTATCTCACAGTGGTTTTAACTTGCATTTCTCTAATGATTAGTGCTGTCGAGTATTTTTTCATGTTTGTTGGCCCCTCATTACAACTTATCTTCATAAAACCCTTCTCCAGTTACAAGAGATTCAAGAAACTAGAATTCAGTGGATATTAATACATCAGTGTCAAGAGACATTAAAACATAGGTTTTAAGGTGCTTCTTTTTGAGCTCTTGCTCCTGGCTCCTTAGATCTTAGACCTTGGGCTCTGAAGTCAAAATGAGTATGAAACCCAGTTCTGCTTCTCAGTCTAAGGGCTCACATTCAGTCTTCTGTTTGTAAAAAGGGATTACCCACAACTAGGTATTGTTCTAGGTACAATTTTATGATGTGCTGGGTGGTCATGTCAACTACACATAGTGTATTGAGTCCCCTCTTTGACCACTTCCCCGTCCTCTAGCTCAGGGTATCAGGTCCCTGCAGGAGGCCAAGCTTGCACATGTGTGTGTGTGTGTAAGTGTGAACAGAGTCAACAATATCAATAATGTAATGGCTGGTAGACCGACTGAGAGCTGAAGGGCTGGAGTAGACATCCCAGCTCAATGCCAGTTACTTCCCTTTCTGGTCCCACTGCCCTGACCTCTTTCCTTCCACCTCTGTGGCTGCCCATCACTCCTCACCTTTTGGAAATATGATCCCTCCTCCTGAGAGCCCAGTTCTAGCCATCCCAACTATTTCTGCCCATGACTGTCAATCCTCCCTCTGAACTCCAGCTCTTCAGCCTGCCAGGTGGTCCGTAACCACCCTTGTGCCCCAGACTCCCAGGGGTATGATACCCTCCCATCACTTACACCGGCTCACTACTGCAACCCCAGAGCAGGAAGGGCACCAGTGTAGTTTGAAAAGCTCCCTGACCCCCATAATGCGACACTTCTCTTATTCACTCATAGTGTTGTGAAAATGCTTTGACCTCACTCTCTGAAATACTGGCTCTCTATCTGTGCACACTCTTTGATTAGGTGGAGATTCTGAAGGCAAAGACAGAATCTTATAAATCTCTGTCCACATAGTCTGGTCCCAAGCACGCAAGGTATACTTAATAGGTAATTGCTCATGGGCTGATTGATTAAAAAAAGTTCAGACTGACTCCCGTCACAGGTTCCTAAGAAATATACCATGAAACTGAAGGCTACAGCTGGCTTCCTAATTAATATTAGTCACTTGGCAGTTCTTAATTAAGAACTCTAAAACAAAGACCCACCTTTCCACCATGCCAAGTGGGTATCACCTTCATTAGTATTTAAGTGATGTAGCCACAACTTCATTTTTATGCTCTTTTCTCTGCCCTGCCAGATGGGAACATTAGCTGCATAGTATTTATTAATATAATAAACAAAGACAAGTGCAGAAACTTGGGGAAATTCAGGCAGAATCCGTCACTTGTACTCTTTTACTGCAAGCTTTTCATGTAAGCTGAAGGAAGGCTTCTCTTGTCCTGCTCCTGAGAGGAAGTGAACCAGACTGGACTTGGGAAGCAGACTCTCTCCCAGTCACCAACTGGGAAGAGCTTCTGTCTGGTGGGGTCTGGTGTGTCCTCACCAGGCCCGCCCCAACCCACTCTCATGATGACCGGAGGCTCACCTGTCCCTGCCTCACGAAAACAGTGGGGACTTTTTAAACTAGGAAAGATCTCAACAGAAAAATCTCACCATCCTCAAGATAATCACGCATTCACTGAAAGAAGCAAAGCGGTGTTCCTGTGACAGCAGGGTCCCCAGTGCGTTCTGATCGGGAAACCCACGACACGTTTCCAACTCTGTACAGAAGCATCAACCATGACTTGGTAAGGCTGCTACCTGCTTCAAGGCCCTGAAACAGGCATCACTGAGTGACCCACATCAATGTCCTGGTGGAAGTGTCCCCTGTCACTCTCAAAAATGTCTTTGCCTGACTAATAAATTATTTGCTCACCTTACTTATCAGGTAATGAGAAAGAAAGTGGACGGAAATCAAGAAGAGGTGGGTGAATGGCATCAACAGGTTATACACACCCATCCTCTTGAGGGCCCATTCTGGTCTAAGGAGTAGGAGCAAGAGGTTGGGCTTTGAAGTCAACACAAGATTGAAATCAATCCAGTTCTTCTCATAGGCTGGTTGACTGGGGAAAGGGCTCAGACTCAGGCTTCCTGTTTGTGAAAAGGGATTACTCACAACTAACTACACTGCAGGGCTGTTGTGAACATTCGGTAACATACACAAAACACTGGGGCATGGTATTACAGCTGGCAAGAGATGGGATGGGCGCTCAGTGCATTTCAACCAATCCTTTTCCTTTTTTCTTTTTTTTTTTTTTTTTGAGACAAGGTCTTACTCCGTTGTCCAGGCTGGAGTGCCAATGATGCGATCAGGACTCAGTGCAGCCTCATCCTCCCAGGCTTAAGTGATCCTCCCATCTCGCCTCCTGAATAGCTGGGACTACAGGTGCATGCCACCACGTCCAGCTAATTTGTTATTTTAAATTTTTTGTAGAGACAGGGTCTCCCTATGTTGTCTGGGCTGGTCTTGAACTCCTGGGATCAAGTGATCCTCCCACCTAGGCCTCCTGAGGAGCTGGGGCCACAGGTGCATGCCACCACACCTGGCTAACTTGTTTTTTTATGTTTTGTAGAGACAGATTCTCCCTATGTTGCCCAGGCTGGTCTTGAACTCTTGGCCTCCCAAAGTGCTGGGATTATGGGAATGCGCTACCATGCCTGATCAATCCTTTTCCTTTTCATAAGCACAATTCTAAAAAATGATCCAGTAAGCCTACTCGGGCTCTTCTGTGGCAATGCTGGCCTGTCTTGATGCACTGGGGAGGATGGAACAGTGGGTTAAATGCAGAGATTCTGGGGTCAGACAGATCAGAGTCTGAATCCCAACTCCTCTACCTCCTAGCTCTTTGTCTTTGGGGAAACTACTGAAGCTTCAGTTGCCACATCTGAAAAGGAGAAATGAAAATCCTAGTAGCCTGGTCCCATAGGGTGGCAACGCTTCACTGTAGACTTTTGGAAATCTATAGGGCAGTTCATGATCGACCTCATGAATGGGGGATTCTACTAGTATTTATTGAATGAAGGTTTGGATGCCAGATGTCCTTCATGAACAAGCCAGGCCTGGAGCATTGGGAGTGGTCTCCCAGGCTGCATACCTTCTCGATGTCCCAGTGGGTAGTCATGGAAACGAAAATCCTGTTTACAAATATTTGTGCCTAGAACCTAAATCTGTTTTATATGTGAATGCAAAGCATTTTCTGGCCAGTAAGAATGTATACTGATATTCCTGTGCAAATGAGGTGAGACTGAATTTGGGGAACTTTTCTAAGAAGTATTCACCAATTTATAATATCACTTCACTGACAGGACGACCAGTTCTAGTGTGAGTAGCTAGAACATCACTTCGCTATCAGTCTGCAATTACAGCTGTTAGATTCGCAGTATTTCTATGCACAGATGCAAATGTCTATTACTTCCCTCCGTTATAGCCAGAAACAAATAACTTATATATTGAATGTACTCAACAGTCAATTCTATTCCCTTTATTTCTTCATTATGTTATAGTTGGGGAATTATAATGACTTTTAAAACAATTACGTGTAGAGTAGGTTATGTTAGCTACAAGATCTATTTCAGGATCGTAGTGGCATGACAAAAATGTTTGTAATGAAGGATCTGAGAGGTTGCAGAATCTTTCTCATAGGGTGAAGATTAAGAAGTAACAATTATTGGCCAGGCATGGTGGCTCACACCTGTAATCCCAGCACTTTGGGAGACCGAGGCAGGTGGATCACTTGAGGTCAGGAGTTCGAGACCAGCCTAACCAAAATGGTGAAACCCTGTCTCTACTAAATACAAAAAAATCAGCCAGGCATGGATGGTGGTGCATGCCTGTAATCCCAGCTACTCAGGAGGCTGAGGCAGGAGAATTGCTTGAATCTGAGAGGCAGAGATTGCAGTGAGCCAAGATTGCGCCATTGCACTCCGGCCTGGGCAACAAGAGTGAAACTCCATCTCAAAAAAAAAAAAAAAAAAAAAAGAAGTAACCGAATTATGGTACCGACTGCGGAGTCCAGCACATATAGAAGCAACTGCCTAAGAAATGTTGGCTTCTCTGATGATCATTAATATTATCAGTAGCCACCCTTCTTTCCGCCTCCTGTTGCTTGACTAACTGCTAGTAGAAAATGAAATTTACTTTCTGCTTCTCCATTCAGAGGTGAGACCAGCGATGTTGAAGGGCACTCTTCCTTGAGTCAGAGGGAGACTAATAACATATGGCAAACCGCCCAGAAGGAAGAGAGATTTTTCCAAATAGCTCTGACACTCACAGAGGGTACTTCATTAGCCTGTCTATTACAAACCACTTACGACACATATTTATTGACAACAATCTGCCAATTGATTAAACATCTCAATATATGAAGCTGACTTTTCATTAATTAGCAGTTTGGAGAACATGATCCTAGAAGTTAGGGTGGATAGTTTTGAACATTCTTGCAACACTTTGATTTGCTTTGACCTTCTGTAAGAATATCAGCGCATTATAAAATCAAAGACTATGTCATCTTCCTCCATATCAGAACACATTATTCATACCACGTGTTAACATACCTATATGCTCACACTTCTCAGTAGATTCGATTTACCTTCTAATCAATTTAAGTCGTGTACCTAATACTTAATTTCTTTCGATATAAACCTTAAAAACATCACTGACCACATCATTTAACTTTCTGTAAGTGAGGTGTCAAGTTCACTTATTAATTAGAATAAACAAACTGCAAGAAATTTTACATTTTAAACTCAATAAACAACTACATGAGAAAGGAAAGGCATTTGTTAATGCATGCTGTGTATTTTTTCTCAACAAGAGATACAAGTAATTGTTTTATATGACACATACGATTTTTTTACTTTGTAGTTGTTTTATAAGAAATGTGAACTTACAGGGAAAAAACATGGGGCAAAGTGCCCTGTAGTTTAGCCGAACATGAGAACCTTGGTTTATAATTAAGTTTTTGCCTCCCTCTCTCTTTCTCTTTTTTTAAATTAATTCTTACTTTTCATTCATTGTTTGACTTTCCAGTCAATCAATGTAGAATGAATTTCTTCTCCAAAGGTGGAAAAAAAATTCTTCCTCAACCACACAAGCAGCAAGGTCCATGAAGAGAGATTTTTCACTTTTACAGCTTTGCTTGTGTTCAGGTCATTTTCATCCCTCCTCACTGTCCTCCGTTCCTCATGTATTCCTCAAATGCGTCACTCTTGGCCACAGCACTATCAACACCGCTGCGATGGAGTGAAACTCAGGCTGTGTTCCTGTGTCTATCAGCTTGGAGTCTGCCTGGGAGCCTGCTAGACCTGCAGAGCTCTCCACACTTCAGTGTGCATAGGAATTGCCTGGGGACCCTGTGCACATGCAGATTCTGATGCGGTGGGTCGGGGGTGGGGCCTCAGACTCTGCATTTCTGACAAGTTACCAGGTGATATCGATGCTGCTGTTTGGGAGACCCTACTTGAGTATCAGATGTTTATGCTGCTGAACTGGCCCCTACCCTCCTTAACCTTTTGAACAGGACCGAACTGCCAATCTCTACCTGTGCCAAGAGGGGCTCTGCAAAGGTGCAGCCTCCTTTCTGCAGAACTAGGACAGGCAGGAGGCTCTGAGTCTGTTTAAACACAGAGGGCTTTCCTTTCTGGCTCAGGGGAGGGAGCATTGAGGTCACTGAATTACTGCATGGTAAGAATTAAAAGTATCAAGGAAAAGCTGGATGAAGCAAAGAAAAATGAGATTTAATAAATATAATTCCCCTAAAATTCCTTCCTTGGATGCAACAAAAAGTATCTGAAAATTCAACCCTAAATGTAATTGGAAAAGAATCTCAGGGACTGTAAAGCAGTTTCTTATAACATCATTCCTCCCTTAACCACACTTGTTCTGCTCTGGAACAATGGAATTTATGTATCTGTCATTACCTCTGTGTAAATTTTCCCCGAGAAATGACTGTATTTAGAGTGGTTCACGTGTCTCTAAAGGAAGTGGGGGAACTCATTGACCTGCTGCATCCACAGGTGACACTAAGGGGAAATTTCTGTGTCTGCCACCAGACAGTCCTGTGTGATGAATAACGATTGAGCTGCAACAATAGACAAAACTTATTTTTTATACTGTTATAACAGCCACCCTCATTTAACAAGAAATTATAAATTACTTAACTTTCTTTGAGAAAAAAATGACTATTAAAAAATCCCATGGAATCCCCAAAAAAGTATTTATGGATGCTCTTTGTTTACTTTTTAAAGTTTTTAAAATTTTTTTTTAGTTTTTGAAAGGCGGCTTCTCACCATGTTGCTCAGGCTGGTCTCAAACTCCTGGGCTCAAGTGATCCTCCTGCATCGGCCTCTCAAAGTGCTGGGATTACAACAGGTGCAAGCCACCGCCCTGGCCTTTGTTTACTTATTTATTAAAGATTACTCTAGAATGCATGCTTGGAATATTGCCTGTATCATATCATATGTGTTGCTAAATAAAGCTACCCATTTCATAACTACACAAAAATGATTAGGAAGTTTCCATCGTGTTCTTTACTCTGTGTTCTTTCTCCACTAATATTTGATCTCCTTCCTCCTCTTTTGACAAACTCACAATAGATTATCAGCCCTTCTAATGATCAAGGGTCTGCTGGCCTCTTTCTTATTCGTTCCAATGAGAGCTGGTGACAGCATCAATCTTGCGTCACACAGCTCCATGAAGTATCTGCCTGCCTTCATCTTTGTATCTCATTAATGGAACTGTTGATGGGAAGGAGTGAAATGATGCTCAAAGCTGGCATTAGCACAGCCGACTCCCAGACTGTCTCTTTGTGAGCCCGGCAGCTTTGTTCACACCACGACCCCACGCTACAGGTGCGTTTCATGATTCCTTCTGCAGTGGTCATGATCCATTTAATTGAAGATATTTCTTCCTGGGTGGTACTTGCTAGAAAGGCTTCACAAACCCAGGACACAGTATGAAGGCAAATTAGATAATCAAACTTAGATATTCTGAGAACACCTCCCAAATGTCATCTCCAATTTAATCAATGCCAGTCTTTTTGCTTTACATAGAAATAGCCAAGCTCAATCCCCTCTCTAACAGAAAGTAGCAACTAATTAACCACTTCTCTAAACCTTCTTACTGCGAGCAAGGGTTTGGGTAGATTTCACTCAGATCTCAGTTAACTCAGTCCAAAAGTTTCCTGGCTTAATCTGCATTGTTTTCAGTTTAAAAACATTTCTTTCTTATTTTATGGTTTTTCATTTTTCTCAGCAACAACAAACATCAACACATTTGGGTTCCAGGGTCCCTAAGGTTCCAATCGTAATCAGCATCCAACTGTCTGCTAGCAAACCATTTCTAATAATTAATTTGGCCATCACAGAGAAAACTGTCACGTTCCACAGGAGAGATGTGAAGGCAAGCTCTTGCATGAGAGCTGCAATGTCATCAATTGGGGGGACGGTTCCGAGCATGTCTCCAGAGGGAAGAATTCAGGGTGCTGAGATGATTTAAGCCACAAATAAGCCCAGGGCGCACTGACGCTGGGGCCTGTTAGCACGGCAGGGACATGGCCACATCTCAGAGAGTGCGCTTGTCCTGCGGTGGCCACCATCAGAACCTCGGCTGTGTGTTTCCATGAGCCTCACAAGGAGGGGAAACACGGCGTGACTTTTACCATGGGGAAAAAATAATCACACAATTGGAGGAGGATCCCTGTACTGTGCCCTAGAACATCTTTAAACTCCAACTGGGCCACCACAACTTAACAAAAACTCCCTCATTTAAGTTTTGCCATTTTCATTTTAAAAGTGAAAAGTGTCACTCAATCATTATGCTTACAAGCCAGAAAAGAAAAAGAGGATTTTACCTGGTGGGACAATTCAGAATCCCACAGTCCTTTGTTTATACTGCTGGTCTTATGTTGCCAAGTGACAGCACATGGTGGGCCCAGGACTCCTTCCTTGCCCCAACTTCTTTGTCCCTAAGGAGTGCACACCTCTTGTTCCCATTCTAGGATCTTGTACCAAGCCACAGATAAGGCCAGCACAGAGGGGGCACCCCAGAAATGTTGATTTCATCCATTTTCAAGTTTGGATTGGTCTCGGTCATGGGGATGGGGGACAAGGGGACCTGATGTTCATGGCAAATGTGATTGATTCTGGAAGAGTCCAGAGAGTCCTGGAGCTCAGTGAAATTAGCTGCTGCCTTGACTGACAAGCTCTTCCACCTCCTCTCTCAGCATGTGCCCTACCCCAGAAAGCGGGTGTGGGAATGACCCAGTGCCTCTGTCTGTCATCATCTCACCACCATATAGCAACACTTGCATCATTATCTTTGTCTTCTAAAGTCAAGGAGAAAAAACATGACCTCACATGTTTTTTCAAAAAAAATATTTTTGGTCTCCCCTGGTACATACATGAGATCAACCAAAGCAAACCCCTGTGAAGCAATAAACAATTTACCAGATTTAGAATTCTCCATAAACTACAGCAAAGAAATTGCTTTCTTAAACTGGATGAATAAGCTATTGAAAAAACAAGGCCTTTTAAAACTCTTTGATTGGGACTCCGTGCTGTCTTCTCCTCTAATTGGAGGTAACAGATACCTCCTTGGTTTATTAGTAATAAGTTGGACGTGTCTTACAAAACCCGAGAGACCTTTTTAAAAAAAGCTCCTAATTATGATTCAGAGATATCCACCAATCTGTGAGGAAAGTTATGGTTGAAAGCTGGCAAACTGCAGTGCCCCTGCATCCTATCACAACCACCATGCCCCACAACACCTGATTTTCCACGAATTCTTTCTACAGCAAACTGCTTGCTTCTACACAAACTCTTCTGTAAGAACCCTAAAGACAGGCCGAGTGTGGTGGCTCACACCTGTAATCCAAGCACTTTGAGAGGCCAAGATGGGCATATCACTTGAGCTCAGGGGTTTGAGACCAGACTGAGCAACATGGCAAAACCTCGTCTCTACCAAGAATACAAAAAAAAATAGCTGGGTGTGGTGGTGCACATCTGTACACGTCCTAGCTCCTAGGGAGGCTGAGATGGGAGGATCTCTGAAGCCTGGGAGGCAGAGGTTGCAGTGAGCCAAGATCATGCCACTGCACTCCAGCCTGAGTGAGATCCCATCTCAAACAACAAAATTTTAAAAAAAACCCTGAAGACAAATATAAATGCAGATGGTCCTACTGGTTGGCTATTTATGGTACCTTTAGACTAGAGTTTCTCAGCCTTGGCACTGAGATGTTCTGGGTCAAATCATTCTTTGTTTTGGGGGGCTGTCCTGTGAACTGTAGGGTCTTTATCGGCACCCCCTGGCTGTTACCCACTGGATATCAATAGCACCCCCACACCAGCTGTGGGAACCAAAGTGTCTCCAGAGAGCGCCAAGTGTCCCCAGCGGGAGTGGGGGTGTGTGTGAAATTGCTGTGGCTGGGAGTCATTGCTTTAGAGTTACAAATAAATGGACTTTTGGGTAGCTATGGAGAGCATCAGCCGAACATGGGAAACGAGTTGTCTCTATAGACCAATTTAAAAATCAGCACAGCTTAGGGTATGATGGCCCCTGGGTAGGAAAAAATGTTAATTTGTGCCTCCAAGAAAAAACAGAAATAAAATGCTTATTGTGTCCAACACCCATCCCCACCTGGGGAGAGGAAAAAAAAACATCCAGAGCTGTTACCCCAAGCTAGCTTTAGTCTTTCTTCTTATCATGGAAGAAAGGTTATTCAGCACTGGTGTGGTGAGGCTGAGTCCTCAAGGAATGTTCTGGAATGCCTGAGTCCTACACAGTGACTATGTTGAGGTGGTGAGTCCCACGTCACTGGGGGTATTCAAGCAGGGGCCAGACGACAACCAGCTCAGGGAGGCCGTGAAAAGGACTCCACCCAGGGCAAGAGTTTGGCCTAAGTGACCTCCACTGTCTTAACTCCACGATGCCATGGGCTTCTGTGTGCTTTTCAATGCTCACACTCCTCAGAGTCCCTTCCAAAAAGGCAGTGACAAGCAGAGGGCATTTGTCCTGCCCTGGGTGGGTCAGGATCTCACAACCCCAGGACCCCGAAGGGTGACCGAGACCGATTGGACATCTACCTCCACCACTGATCACCACCTGGTTCGGGGCTATCTCCAACTGGTTTTCCCCTCCCAATTCCTAATTCTCATTAACCTGAAAGACAGATTACGGCAGTGCACGATCTCACACTGATGTTCAATCTGTCTTTTCCAGCATCCTCTATTTATCAGACAGCTTCCACCAAGTGAACCATGACTCCTCAGTCTTTGGCGAAGTGCACCTTCACCAGGCAGTGCTGAAGTTTGGGAACAGCTAGAAGATTAACAGAGAAAGATTTATAGCAACGCTTATTTAGATACATTTACAGACCAGAGCTAGCGCAAAAATGGCCCTGGGGCTACCGACTCTGTCTGGTGGGAGGAAACAGAAATTTCTTCTCTCCTGGCTAGAGAGAGCCCAGGCAGACAAAACACTTGCCCAGCAGTACTGCAAAGTAATAGAGGCAAAAGTTTTGTTAAGCTGGCTTCAAAACAAGCCACAACAATCCAAACAGTGGATGCGCAACCTTTTTTTCCTCAAACCATCCAAATGCATCTCCCGGTATTTGTTGTAATTAAAACAGAATTGGAGCTATTCATAGGTATTTAACTTTTTACACACGAGTAGAGTCCTGTATCACCTTACAATGGTTTTTTGAAAGAATATGTGATTTTCACACAAAAGTATATACTTCATAGCAGCCTCATCCTTTTGCCTCCGCATCTTATGTTCTAGATTTTTTCTTACTGTGTCCAGTATATTAAATGCTGCTCAACTCCCATGGGATAAAAATGTACACAGAGGTGTCTTTCTATCCATTACCATTTGGCACAATTCCACCAAAAATCAAAGAATGTGGGGTCTGGAAGGGACCTTACAGGTCACCCAGTTACCTCAATTACCTAAGGAAATTGAGTCCATGGATGTTCGGTGATGTTCCTAAGATTTGCTAAGACTTAGCTGTGACTAAGTAGAAACGACAGAAGCTAACTCTCTATAGTGATAGAAATTCTGTCTAAATTTCTAACTTGTAAATTTCTACTTTTCATTTATTATAGCTAATTTTCTGTCTTCAGGGGTGAAACATTTGCCTGGTTACTTTTACAGAACAACTACTTCAGAAAATTGTTTGGCAGTTTCTTACCAAGTTATTATATACCTATTCTATGACCCAGCCATTCTGCTTCTGGGAAGAAAACGGACGTCCATAAATGAATGCTCACAGCAGCTGTATTCATAACAGCCTCCTACTGGAAATAACAATCATGCCCAATATAGGCAAATGAAATACACAAATTGTGGTACACATGTGCAGTGGAATATTGGCTGCTTTTGCCAATATCCAAACCAAATTCTCCTGATGCAGCAATGAGAAGAGAAACTTCAATTTTCTTGAGTTATCACCTCTTGAATTATCATCTTTCTACTTTTCTTCTCTATCCCTCTGCTAACCAACTATTTCATGTCCTTTCCTCTCTCTGCTAAACTCTAATATGATAATACTTTCTTCTCCATCCTCCCTCTCAGCTAGCTGAGAACCCTGCTTCGTATTTCACTGAGAAAACCGAAACACTCCAAAGAGAACTTCTGTCTGGTCCCCACACCCTTACCAGCCTACCATGCTGCTACTATACATTCTGCCTTTTCCCCTGTCGCTGGGACTCTGGCCAAGGCCATTCCCTCCACTGGCATTCAAGATCCCAATCCCTTTTCTCTGCACAATGATACTGTCCCAGCAACTGGGCCTATCTCCTACCTCATTGTCCCCACTCTGTTAGCCAACCGCAATTACAAAAGACACATTGTGCTACTGCCTTTCTTAAAAACACCATTCCTTAACCCTACATCCTCTTTCAGCAATTGCAATTTATTTGCCTTCACTTGGAATAAACTGTTCAAGGGCTTATCCATTTTGTACCCATCACGGGTAAGCTTCTAACCCCATTACGTCACCAAAGCCAGCTCCTGGCCTTGCTAGGACCTCCACATCCTCAACTCCAAAGGCAACCTCTCCCTCTTAACGTTACTCCAGTCATCAACAGCAGTGGGCAAAGCGAACAACGTTTACCTTCTGGAGATACTCAAGTCCCTTGGTTTCCAGGACACCGCGCCCTCTCGGTTTTCTTCATGACTGGCTGCTCCTCCTCAGTTTCCTGTGCTAGTCTCTTCTCTTGCTGCTGGTGCCTCCAGGCTTGGTGTATGAAGTACTTCTCTTCTTTTTATACTCACTTGCTAAGTGATCTCTTCCAGACTCATCACTATCAACCAACAACACATCTCTATCTCCAGCCAAGATCTCAATCCTGCCTCCAGATGCCCAGAGCCACCTGCCTACTGAATATCTCCACTTAGATATCTGGAGGCAGCTCACCTTTAACTATCCCCAAACTGCCCCCTCCTTCAAATCTGTTCACTCTCAATATTCCCCCATCTTAGTAATGCCAACACCATTCTTCAAGTCGCTCAGCTAAAATATAAAGTGAGCCCTGACTCCTCTCCTTCTCTCCCATCCTACATCCAATTCTTTGCCAAACTCTGTCCCTCTCCCGCTTCGAATAAGTACCTAGCATTTTACGACTTCTCATCCTGTCTGTGGTTGGCACTCTGGGCCAAGCCACCTTCAGCTCTTGCCTGGATGATTGCAGTTGCCTCCTGTTTTCTGCGCTTCCCTTTTTACCTCCTTGTAGCAGTGATCATTTTGAAAAAATTACTCTGATCTTGTCACTCTTTTGCTTAAAACCCACCCAGGCTTTCGGGTCTCCTTGTGAACAAAGGCCAAACTCCTTAAAATGGTGCAGGAGACCTCCTATCTGATCCGTCTCCTAGCTCTCTCCTATGTGAACCTGCTTCTCCCTGGGGGGCAGGGCGGGTGCACTTGCCAGTCCCAATGTCTGAAACATTCTTTCTCTAAATTTCTGCACATCCTTTAGGTCTCTGAGGTCTTCTTTGATCCACTATAACTGCGCAGTCTCCTTCCCTCACATCCCCTACCCCTCACATTCTTATCACCCACCATTGGGCACAATACACAGCCATCTGTTCACTGTTTGTCTCCCCACTAGACTCCAAACTGCATGAGGACAGGGATTCTGCATTTTATTCCCTTTTGTAAGAAACAGGCACTATAAATATTGGCTGAATAAATGAATGAATAATAAAAGAACGGCTATGCTTGTATTGAGTGGAACATGTTCCTTTATTTCCTGCAACCAAAGCATTACAGATAAACCACATTATTAACAAATTAGCTAGCTGAGGCCACTGCTCTCCAAGCCACCATAAGCAGTTTCAACTGCACCAAATCAAACCATGAAGAAATTCAATCTTGCCCCCACATGAAATAAAAAGAGCACTTTTATGATATCCACAGTTATCTGTTAATTCAGTAAACGTTCATGAACATGCCACTGTGAGTGTAAACTAGTTAGACAGGAGGAATCAGGAGGTTGGACCAAAAAGGGGTTTACGCAGGGGCCTGCCATCTACCAACCTGTGCAGCGGGGAATCTGCAGTGAACTTTGCTCCCCCATCCTGACTCCCTTAAGAGTGGACGCCGTGCTAGTTTATACTTGTCATTTTCCTAAGGATTTTTTTTTTTTTAACTCATAAACCCACTGGAGTTTCAGTTCTGCGAAGTCTTTTCAGGCCATGATGTGTGATACTGGAGAATCCTTAGGTGGGGATGATCTGTATAAGACACAAGACTCCCTGTTTTTTAGTTTTGTTCTTTTAGTAAACCTTAGACCATGCTGGAAAAGCAGAGCATGGAAAACAGAGGGAACACACAGATAATCATAGGGCCCCATTATGAAGAGAAGCCATTCTAGGCATTATAACAGTGAGCATTTAGATGACCGCGTAAACATGACTAGTAAAGCCACTTAAAATGAGAACTCAAGACCAAGCGCTGACTAACGGCAATTTTCTGCAATTAGTAATATGGATCCTCAAAAAAAAAAAAAAGTGATTTTCCTAGCAGAGAGGAGAGTTGGATAGGAAGAATAAAGGAACACAAAGAACAGTACCCGCATCCCTAGACTCTGAACAATTAAAGCATCGGCACATCATTTCTTCCACACTGTTTCCAAAAAGACCAAAGGAGAAAAAAATCATCATCTGTTGCATTTTTATGGTACTTTCCAGCTTGTAAATCACCTGAACATACCTTGTCTTTTCTGCCCTGATAAAATTTGAGTGGTGGCCAGAATATTGTAGCGATGTACTTTTTCATATATTTTGATTTAGATTTATATATTTTATAGGCAAAGAACTTGAAGTTAAGCTACTCTTCCAAAAAGGGTTCTATGGTCAATTAAGTTTGGGAAATGCTGCAAGCTGGGTCGGCTCCCTGGACACTCATGATGTACAACTGCATATCAGAAAACAGTCTCGCCAAGGTTTCCAAGCTCATTTGAACGTAATGCCTTTTTTTCGCGTGTGTGTGTGTGTGTGTGTGTAGTACCTTTTAACATCCTTGTGTCTTACGCAGATCATCCCCGCCAAAAGATTCTGCAATATCACACATCGTGGCCTCAAAAGACTTTGCAGAACTGAAACCCCAGTGGGTTTATGAGTTCAAAAAAAATCCTTAGGAAAATGACAAGTATAAACTAGCACGGCAGCTGCTGTAAAGTAGTCAATCACCGAGTGTTAGTTTCTTTGCTTCCGCACAAGGACAGGGGCCCCAAGGTGTCCTCACAGGGGGCTCTTTGAGAGGTTCGTTTTGGATGAGATGAGACTGTGTTCTCGGAGATGGTAATGGATGCCCAGAGGCTAGCACATACAGAGGCTTTGCAAACCCCAAGCTAAACCATGACACACGTGTCATTAAAATACACACAGCTCAATCCCGTCCATATAACAGCTTCTGAAATGCGAGGGGGCCTGGCGGGAATGGTGGGGTGCACGGAGGAGGGCCGCGCTAGACGAGAAAATTCTACAACAGAGCATTAACTCAAACACCTTACGGTTTTCACAACTTAAAGCATGGATGTAGACTTCAGTGGATAATTCATGCTTATTAAATATGTGTGAAATTATTGTGATTCATCTTCCTCCTGTGTTTTAAATGACTTTGTAAAACCCAGACTTGGCATCAACAGAAATAACATAATGCAGTGTAAAATGATCTTATTATTACAAGTATCCTTTAATGCAAAACAATCTCGGACAGTTATTTCGTTGTGATCCTGAAGGACTTCTTTCCTGTTGACGAGTGGTAATGTATGGGGTAAATTATTTCTTGCATATCATGTAAATGGAACTTCTGAACTCATTATGTATAAATTATTAAGTTATAAAACACCACTGCTAATAAAACTGTGGCTACAGTGAGAAGTGTGATCAAAATCACACGTGACTCCGGCCTATTAAACAATAACATATTAATCCATAAAGCTGAAAGCAGCTTATCCAGTTACTATAATTAAAATATGCTTCACTACTAATTGCCTTACCAATCCTTAAATTTCCCTCAAACCATTTTCAAACGGTGGCAAAACAGCAGCCCTTACTATTATATCTTCTAATACTGGTGAAGTAAGAGAACCCTTGTAATAAAGAACCTTTTATCTCTGTTCTAAGGCAATCCTATTGATTAGTATGAAATTATAGCTGGCAAAATATTTTGGTACAATTAATGCGGGTTTACAGGTAGAAAAAATCTATGCACAGAACTGGAGGGGAATAACAATGTTTCACATATTTCTGCCAACATATTAACTAATACAGCAAAAAGGATCCTTGATATGTCATTTGTTGACTGATGAGAGCACAGAGCTGAGACTCGGGCATGAAATTTTATTGCCAAAGACATTTTCATCTGCAGCCAAATCACCAGGGAAACACTTTGTCAAACAACTTCATTCTGCATGGAGACTTTGTGACAATATTGGCATCCTAAGAATTTGTTCGGGTTTTTCCTATTGCATCTATCTGTCTGTGCCTGGAAATATTTACAGCAACACCGCAATTCAAGCGGACATTTGGTTTAGCACCTAGAAACAACCCAGCCAGCTCATGTTTTATCTCACCAGCGAGCTTCAAATAAATGCTCAGAAGTTGTATGCTTTTTAATATAAATGAGACAATATATTTTAGAAAGGTTTCATATCAAAATTCCATTTCATATTAATGGGAACCGATCTAGCATTGGGTATCTACAAAGTTATGGGCCAAAGTTTCCAAAGTTTCTTTAGAAGTACCCAATCTTTCTGCCTGAGTGTAAACCAGAAAATCAGAAAAATTATGACAGGGGAAGAGAGGGAAGGAAAAGGAGAAAGAAGGAAGGAGAGGGAGAGAAAGAGGATAAATGCTGGACTCTGGTCATCTAGAATTGCATTTTTAATTTTAGATCCTGTATTTATTTTGCCTGTGGTGGGAGCATAACCCCCAGAAACAACCCTTGATATTTCACACCTCCTCTTATCTAATCATCACTTAGGTGCTGCCAAATTCTCAACCCTAAGTAACTTTGTTAACCTCTTCATCATCCCCCTGGTCTGAGTTTCCACTGTCTCTCATCTGGCTCCTGAAATAGCCTAGCAACCAGCCTCTCCACCTCATTCTATGCACAGAGTCTAAAGCAATCTTTTCAAAAAGTCAATCTGATCACACCCCTGCCCTTTCACATTTGCTACTAGAGGATAAAAATCCTGAACATGGGCCACTGGGCCTGGAATAAGGTAGCCCCTGCTTGCATTCTGACCTTCCCTGGGACCACTGGTGACTACTCCAAGCATAGTCAATTTCTCAAATGGGCCTTACCCTCTGCTGCCACAGGGCCTTCGCATGTGTGCTTTTCTCTGCTGGGAACGCCTTTCAGGCTCACACCCGGATGGTACCCGCCTTCTCATTCCTTCACCTGGTTAGCTCCTGCCCCTCTTCAGGGGTTCGGCTGGCTGTTGGGTCCCCTGTTACAAGCTCTCATAACACAGCCTGATTCACCATGCTTTGAGCTTACATCTATTTATGAAGCTCCCTGTCTTCAGGCACCACTGAATCCCTTAGCCAAGGGCCTGTCATAAACATGAAACAGGTTCTGAGGCAATGCTGCTGACTGAAAGAATGGAATTGAACAATGGGTCCTCCCACAGCATTATTATTAGGGAAGAAGGCTTGTAGTATCATTGTTCCCACCATGGCCACCATTAAAGTCAGGCTCTACATTAGGAAAACTAGCTAATGCACGTTACGCTTAATACTCAGGTGATGGGTTGGCAGGTGCGGCAGACCACCATGGCACACGTTTACCTATGTAACAAACCTGCACGTCCTGCCCATGTACCCTGGAACTTAAAATGAAATAAAATAAACACTCAGGCTCTAGGATCACAAATGGAATCACCTGACAACACTACAGTCCACCAACTAATTGGTTATGTTTTCAGGTTGTTTGTTTCCTCAAAGGAGATTGAAGACTTTAAAAAGTTTCAGCCTGGCCAACATGGTGGAAACCCATCTCTACTAAAAATACAAAAAATTAACCGGGCGTGGTGACAGGCACCTGTAGTCCCAGCTACTCGGGAGGCTGAGGCAGAAGACTCGTATGAACCCAAGAGGCGGAGGTTGCAGTAAGCCGAGACTGTGCCACTGCACTCCAGCGTGGGCAACAGGGTGAGACTTTATCTCAAAAAAAAAAAAAAAAAAAAAAAATTAAAAAGGTTATTCACACACCCACACTCACATCTGCATATGGAATTGGTTGTTGTAAGTACATCTTTATTTGGACAAGCACACAGCCAGGGCTTGGGTGGGCCCATTAATGAACCTGGCTCTCTGAAACTCTCAGGCCAGATTTCCATTGCCAACAACAGCCCCTGCCTTCCCAGAATGTGACTTGGAGCCTGAAAGCCTGGATAATTCTTCAACTTCTGCTACTACCCAGGGATATTCATCCCAGGTTCACATCCAGTAGCAGTCGTGCCCACTTTCACAGCAGACCGACTTCCCATCCAGGCAGGAGAGCAGGAAGGCACGGGCTGGGTTGTACAGTTTGGCTCTGAGCAGGGTAAGGCATCAGAAACCTGATCCATGTAGCAGAGTGGGCAGCAGGGCCTGGAACCTGGCCCAGGACCCTCTGACAAGCTGGCTGCTCCAAGTGTGAAAAGTGTCCCACAGGATTCCTTTTAGCGCTGACAATCTAAGATTCAGCTAACTTTCGTAAACTTGGTATTACAGGTTTATAAAAACATCCTGCTGCTCTTGATTTTTTTAGGATATGGAAACAGAGATGGAATTGATAACAGGCAGCAGTCTGATTTCAGTCTGATTCTGATTTTCTGTCACCTGACACATCACCTGATAGAGAGGAATACTGAAATCCACTTTCTCTGTAATAACGTTACTGAAAAAAACAGTGAGATGAGCTAAGGCAGGCAGGCAGGTAGGGAGGAGGAAAAGAGGCAAGGGACATGGTAATAAATGTATGCAAAACCAAACAGGATAATCCAGAGAAGCTGTAGAAAAACAACGTGCTGCTCTGCGGAGACCCACAGAGGGCATCTTGCAGGCAGAAACTGCACCAATGCCAGCTTCTCACCTTGGACTCTGGTTAGCAATAGGAATCTATTACCAGTGATAGATTTTTGAGTCTCTAACCTTTCCTATCAGTGATTTTTCATAGACTGTCTGCTGCATGCTGGGGGAAGAGCCACTTTTGTCTTAAGTTTTTTGGCCATTAATGATATCCAGGATGGCATGTTTTCATATGGTAGGTAAACAAAGAAACATCATTCTTGGCGTTATGTAAAATTAGAGCATTATTCTTAAAATTCAATTTGTAACATTCTCTTCTAGTCATACAGATAAATATTCTCTAAATGGAACCTGAAATCATATATTATGTATGTAAAAGCACTAATCTTAAACCTATTTCCAAAAGACTAACCACCGCATCAAACAAAATCCTTGTAAATTCCGTTTTGAATTTATGCATACTTCTTCGCCAGTCTCAACATTTCCAATAGTTATGCATTCCTTTGCCTTCTAAAAGCCAGGTTTATTGAGGTATAATTTATGTACAGTAAAATTTCATGCTTATTCTTTAAATAACAAGTCAAAACAAAAAACTACCAATGCTTATAATTAAAATGTTAATTTTAAGAGGTGAAATGTTAACAAGTCCTTTTTGATAAGTACAAGTGTTTACTGCTTACTTTACTTAGGAGACAAAAAAAATCAATATTTTCATAATGATGGGATTTGTAAAACAGCACGGCTATGTAGAGATATCACCTTGAAGGACAGTTGTGAATCTGTACAGAACTAGTTTATTTAATAATCATAATACAGTATATGAACTCAGTAATGCCCAGCTATGGGGGTGATATGGATTTGTCTGGATGACTTCAAACATATAAATAACAATTTATAGAAAAGCATGGAAGATGTGATCTGTTACTGAGACATGAAATACCATCATTGCCTTAAAAATGATAGCCACCCTTTGCTTCAATGATTCCTAGTAGATACTTTGAAGATGTAAAAGTTATTTTCAGTACATAAATAATGCTCATACATTAAAAAATTGGCTAGATTATTAACTTAGTACTTTGTGGGCAGAAGCTTTATTTATAATAATGAATGCATGACTTAAAATATATAAATTATATATTACATACAAAATTAGGTTAGAAACAAGTATATTGGAACTCTTGTTGCCTTACTTCTCCTCCTCCCAAGAATTAAAATGACAAACACCTTGTATTTCATATTCACTCTCACTCACATAACATAAAGTGAGCAGTATGCAAAACAGCCCATAGAGTTACCTATCTGCCTTTATTAACTCTGTGATCTTGGGAAAGTTAGCTAACTTTTCTGTGTCTCAGTTTCCAAATCTACATAATAGACTTGGAACATGGTTCTCCAAATGTGCATACTAAGAGCAACTGCCTTAAAGGGTTGCTGTTAAGGCTAAAGTAGAGAATGCAAGTATATTCAGCCCTTCATATCTGTAAGCCCAATCAACTCCAAATAAAAAAAATACTCAAAGAAAAAACAATGGATGGCTGCATCTGTGCTGAACAAGTGAAGATTCTTTTTTTTTTTTTAAAAACTTGTCATTATTCTCTAACCAATACAGTGTAACAACTATTTACATAACGTTGACATCATATTGGGTATTATAAGTAATCCAGAGATGATTTCAAGTATAGGGGAGGATGTGCATAGGTTACATGCAAATACACCATTTTATTTCAGGCACTTAAGCATCTGCAGATTTTGGTATTGTAAGGTGGGCAGAGGGTGGTGGGGGGGTCCTAGAACCAATCCCCTATGGTTACTGAAGAGTGATTATATAGTCCCTAGAGCTGTGTTTGGCACCTGCAAAGCTGTCAATAACTATAAGCTGGGGCAATTCCTATCTACAACTCACTACTATGCTCCCCAATGAAAATGACTTACAAATTATATAGGAAGTTCATGTTTTCAAAGTGAGTCATCTCCACAACAAACATGTTTCTCGATAGTCTGAGGGATCTGAATTTAAACACTCCCCTTTCCTACCCTAAGTAGACATAACCACAAATATGGTGATTACACATTACGTGAGTGGCATTTCCCACGTGCCAGATACCTGGCTGTGTGTGTTTTTCTGCACTATCTTATTATTCTTCAAAGTAGTGCTTGGATATATGTGCTATAACAGACTTCACATGTTACGGAGGAGGAAATTGAGCCCTAAGAGAACTTAAAGGTCTTGCTCAAGGTCATACAGCTAAAAAGTAGTGACTCTAGAACAGAAACCAGGCTCTGGGTCTCCCAGACCTGTGGCATTAACTGCCACACATAGCGCAGTGTTCTGATTTTGCCTGCTAAATGGATCTGCAGAAAGAAGAAAAGGAAAGGGAATATTTATGGTGAACAGTAGAGCAATATTCATAGCAGGAGGAAGTAAGAGTGAACATTTTCTCAATCCTATTAATAAAAGTGATCTGATAAGCAAAAATGTGTATTGTGACAGGTTAAATTACATTTAAGAAAACACCAGTACAAATAATTGAGATTTAATTATTTCATGGCATTTCTGCAATCACCTATTTTTTCATGAAAGCATTCCAGAAAACCCTATATTCCTGGTCTAATTTTATCTGCAAGAAAATAAAATCAAGGAAATTGTATGATAATATTTAACAGCTCTGATTTCTCAACATGCTTCCTCATATATCTTAAAGGGGGGAAAAAGCAGTCTTGTTGGAATGGGTCCAGAAGTTTCAAGATACAAATATATTTTTCCTTAAGCCATTAAACACCATAACCAATGGGCAAAATCATTTTATATGGCTTTCTAAAATATCATGTCAGAGTTGCAAATTTCGTAAACATAAATAAGGATTTGGGCTAGCAAGGTTGGTGAAGGTCACTTCTACTCTCATCTTTTAAACCATATCTTGGAGAGTTTTTAAAATGCAGAAGTATTCATTCTAGGTGAGATTTAGTACCAAAGGTGGTTTTGTTTGTTTGCATGTTTCCCAAAAGCTCATCTTTTCCTCCAAAATGTCATAGAAGATATCAGAAAAAGAATGAATCATAATAATGAAAAACCCTGAAAATCCAAACATTTCATTGGAAAATAAACTTTTCCAAAAGAAAAAATTTCTTTCATGTATGCAACAGACCGAGGATAGTCACTTCATCTCTCATAAATCAAAGATTACAAGTCACATTTTGGCTGGGTGCGGTGGCTCACGCTGTAATCCCAGCACTTTGGGAAGCTGAGGCGGGCGGATCGCTTGAGCTCAGGAGTTCAGGACCAGGCTGGGCAACATGGCAAAACCTCATCTCTACTAAAAACACAAAAATTAGCCAGGCGTGTGGCGCACACCTGTAATCCCAACTACTTGGGAGGCTGAGGCAGGAGAATCACTTGAACTCGGGAGGCGGAGGTTGCAGTGAGCCGAGATCACGCCACTGCACTCCAGCCTGGACGACAGAGCGAGACTCTGTCACAAAAAAAACAACAAAAACAAGTCACATTTTGTCTAAAAGGTTTTAAAATATATATATATATACGTGTATATATATATATACACACACATATATATACATATATACGTGTATATATATATACGTATATACACACACACACACACACACACACACACACACATATATATATATGTGCATTCAAAACAGAAACCACAACTACAACAAAAGCAACAGCAAGAAAGCAGTTTCTGGAACCACTGGGCACAGCTCTCATTCTGGTGTTTTGTGATATCCCGCCCCTTCTGAGTGATAGGAGAAAGCCCGTTCCCCATTTGGGAGGGTTTCAGTAAAGGAGAAAGACACCAGGTCAGGAACGCTGTGTTCAACTGTGGCCTCAAACATCTTAACTGTCAAGAATCAAGACTCACAACAGCCCCTGCTCACTATCCGTACAGTCAGGAGCCGTGGTTTATTCATCCTGGTATCCTCCTTCTTGGTTCAATGACTGAAACATCATTGTTTACAGATGAACCATCACCTCCTCTCTGACTCTTTTGCCCCGATCAAGTCCCTTCTCTCCAGCAGAATCAAACCCTTCCACCCTGATGTTCCCATTGGTCCCCGCACACACTTCCATCGTAGCTCCCCAAACACTTTATTTCATATATTTAAAGTGTTTTTTTCCTTCCTCCTACCCCGTATGTCACCGAGGCAGGGCCTCAAGCTCCTTCCAGCTCCAGGGGTTACTACATGGCACATGTCAGTCAATACTTCTGAGTAACAGTCTCAAATATACCATGGTGGCAAGCATTAGCTTGCAAGGCATTGTAACTAATAATATTAAAATATGTGAGTAAGCACATGGATAAGATGTCCAGCATCAAAGCCATTAGGGAAATGCAAATCAAAACCACAACGAGACATCACGCTGGTGTGAAATGAGGCTGGAATCAACACGCAAACCAAAACCACAATGAGATAGCATTTCATACCAGTGGGTGTGAAATGGGCCTGGAACCAAAATGTCAGATGGTAACATGTGTTGGCCAGGATGTGGAGTACTGCAACTTTTTTTTTTTTGTTTTGAGATGGAGTCTCTCTCTGTCTCCAGGCTGGAGTGCAGTGGCGTGATCTCGGCTCACTGCAACCTCCGCCTCCCAGGTTCAAGCGATTCTCCTGCCTCAGCCTCCTGAGTAGCTAACATATGCGTGCCAATGCACCCAGCTCATTTTTTATATTTTAAGTAGAGATGGAGTTTCACCATGTTGGCCAGGATAGCCTCAATCTCCTGACCTCGTGATCTACACGCCTCGGCCTCCCAAAGTGTTGGGATTAGAGGCATGAGCCACCGTGCCCAGCCCGTACTGGAACTTTCACACATTGTGGATAGGTATGTAAAGTGGTTGCAGGTGCTTTGGAAAAGAGTCTGGCTGCTCCTCAAACGGTTAAACATAGTTACCATTTGACCCGGCAATTCCACTCCTAGGTATACGCCCAAGACAAATGAAAACATATGTCCATGCAAAAACTTGTACGGAAATGTTCACAGAAGCATTACTCATAATAGCCAGAATAACCCAAATATCCATCAATTTGTGAATGGACAAAGAAACATGGTAAAACCATATAGTATGATGTTATTCAGACATAAAAAGGAATTAAGTACTAACATATGGTATGACTCCATTTATATGCAATGTCCAGAACAGGCAAATGTAGAGAGACAGAGAGTAGATGAGTGGTTGCCAAGGGCTGGGGGAAGAGAAGTTGGTGGTGATGCTAAGGGTTGTGGCATCTTCTGGGGGGATTATAAAATGTTCTATAATTGACTGTAGGGATGAATGCTAACTGTATGAATATATAAAAAGCTACTGAAGTGTACATTTTGAATGAGTGAATTGTATGGGATGTGAGTTTTATCTCAATAAAGCTATTTAAAAAAACTCCACCACCACATGAGCTCTTTGGCATCTGACTATTCTTTAACTGGCACATAGGCAGGAATTGGGATGACTGCTAAACTGTGTGCTTTCTTCTTTTTCTTGTTTTTCTTTGAGACAAGGTTTTGCTCTGCCACCCAGGCTGGAGTGTGGTGGCCTGCTCAGGGCTCACTGCAGCCTTGACCTGCTGGGTTTAAGCAATCCTCCTACCTCAGCCTCCCAAGTAGCTGAGACTACAGTCATGAGCCATTGTGCCTGGCTAATTAAAAAAAAAAAAAAAAAAAAAAAAATATATATATATATATATATATATATATATATATTTTTTTTTTAAGATACTAGGTCTCACTATGTTGCCTAGGCTGGTCTTGAACTCCTGGGCTCAAGCCATCCTCCTGCCTCCACTTCCTAAAGTGCTGGGATTACAGGCACTAGCCTCCACACCTGGCGTTATGTGCTTTCTTCTGAATGAAGTGTCTTTGAATCACTTTTGTCTTTCATCTCACAAAGACTGATCATTTTGGGGAAACGAAGGCAGTTCAAAGGCAGCTCAATCAACCAAAGTCAGATAACCTGTTTCTCAAATGCTAATGTGCTGACTCTGGGCAGAGAGCTTATTGCTTTTCTCCTTCACATTGCCTGCGAAGATAGGTCAAAGTTTGCTATGAGCCTCCACATTTGAGAGAGAGGAGGAGAAGCTGTAGTCTACAGTTAGCCAAGTCGATGGCTTGTTTGAAAGAGCAGGAAGGGGACAATAGTGAAGAAGGGAGATGAACAGATGGCTAAAGTAAACAATGGGAATTCATTTTTTTTCTAAAATCAAATGGGAAATTCAATTATTCACTATTCTACTTGAAAGCACTGCTTTCCAGAAAATTAAATGTACCTGGACTACATTCAGAAGATTTAGAACAAAGAGCTGCCAGCTTTCACAGTTTATTGTTGAAAACCAAGATACTTAAAATAAATAAATAAACAAATAAATAAATAAATAAATAGCTTTGCTTTACTATTAAGAACAGGAAATCGTGGGCTGTAAAATGTTAAACAGTTTACCCAAGTCACAACTATAAAAGCATTAGTATAAAAGTCATTAGCAAATGACTTTAAGATTTCATTTATTTATAAAGAAAGACTTCTGTGGTATATTCACTTTCCTCTTTCCAGTAGATACTCTATAAAATGATTCCGTTCTGAGACTTTTAAATGGTTAGGAAAAATCCATTTAAATATTTCCCTTAAAATTCACAAGAACTTTATGAGCTTGCTTATTAATCAAAGATTTAAACAATCTCATCTTTATTTTAATTTATTTTTTGAACCATCAATGCAGTCTTAACTTAAAAAGGTTTTCATTCTCTTTTTTTAGAAGCAAGACAAATACCCTAACAAAATGCAGATTAGAAATGGCTCTTATGAATCACGAAGGCATATTCAGCATGTATGAAAACGAGGAATTAAATCAGTCTCCTTCTCAGAGACATGCATCTTATTTCATTATCCAAACAATTGGAATAGCTTATTTATCCAAATCAAGTAACACAATTAAAAAGACAAAGCATATTCAAAGGGGAAAATCTTATCAGTCTTTAAAAGAGAAATATTGTACCTGACAGCTTTGTAACTCCTAAGAGGTACTCGAAATCAGACTACTAAAAAAAGACAAAAGCAAATAAAAATTGTAACTTTCCAATATGGAAGGGGCACACACAAAACAGAAAATGAACTCAAATGCCCTGTTACTACCTTGCAAATCAGCGACAAAACTGCCAAAGAGGAAAATCATTATCTTCAATTTTCCCTATTAAGTTCTTTATAGGCACGTGATTTTTCTAGGGGGCACACGGCACAACAGAACTATTTACTGAATTTAGTATAAAAATTCTCCGTACAAAAAATTCAACCATCTTCACAAATCACTAATGTGTGTTAATGTCCAAATTTTACCAGAAATGACTCCTGTAATCTTGTTTGAAATGAGATTTCATAAGAGACATAAGGAGATTGAATTTTGGGGGGAAAAAACCCCACCATTCGTACAGCAATAAAGTCCCAATTTATCACTATGAAAAACCAGGCCCTAACACTATACTAGGACTTTTGTTTAAAACCAAAAGTAAACACATCTTGCCATTTAAAACTCTTCAAATTCCACTCCTTCCCAAGGAACTTTTAGAACTAGGCATTTCTCATCACTGAGAAACACGGTTGTAGAGCGCTTTGTAAAATTACACATATGCAATTATCTCATTTATTTTGACAATAATTAATTCTCTCTTTCCCTCAGGCTCAATCTGTAAGAATGGAATCACGCTATCAGAAAGCTAAATTAAAAGATGCAGGCATGTCCATTCTGTAAAAGCTGAGACTATCTCTAGCTCACTGAGAGGTTATTTTAAAAATTCTGTATATTTGCAGACACGTCAAAAGGTTGACAGGAGGAGGCAGGTTCATGGGGTCTCATTAATCACCTTTCTATTATAACAGAGGTTTAAGTGAAGATTATACAGTAGCATAGTTAAGCACACTTCCAACAACATTTTTCTTCCTCAAAATAGCGCTGACCTATTGTTACGTTTATCAAACCTGCCACACAGTAGGTCCTCCATAAATGTTCACTGTTATTCATAAAGACAATGATAAAGACATCTTTTGAGAAGAGACTTACAAGTAGACAGGCAAAGAAAAGAAAGAGGCAGAAGAACAAGAAGCGGATCTAACTAAAACTGGAAGTCAGCACTAATAAGGAGTCCTGAAAAGCTTTTTTTGTGTGTGTGTGTGAGACAGAATCTCCCTCTGTCTCCCAGGCTGGAATACAGTGGCACAATCTCGGCTCACTGCAAGCTCCGCCTCCTGGGTTCACGCCATTCTCCTGCCTCAGCCTCCTGAGTAGCTGGGACTACAGGCGCCTGCCACCACACCCGGCTACTTTTTTTTTATTTTTAGCAGAGATGAGGTTTCACCGTGTTAACCAGGATGGTCTTGATCTCCTGACCTCGTGATCTGCCTGCCTTGGCCTCCCAAAGTGCTGGGATTACAGGCGTGAGCCACTGCACCTGGCTGAAAAACTTTCAATGTTTTTATCCAAAAGGAGAAAGCAGTGAGTTTTTCATAATGTATATTTCATTCATGTTTTTAATATTTATAACAGATACACACAATTTACGAACAAAAATGTGCAGTATGGAATTTAGATTTGATTTACTTGAATCATCTTTATTAGATAAATTAATTTTTATTGTCACATATTCAAGATGATCTGCACATGAATTTTTACTATGAAATAGTTTAAAACTTTAAATGCCATACGCATCAACGTTTTTACTACTGAGCTATGATGTTCCTTTTTATGTATTTATAAAGCTTATTTTTCAAGCTGATGTCAAGGCATACAGGATTGAATCAATGATATGAAGCAACCTCTTTATTCTCTTGTTTCTAGGTTAAAAGGTGTTCTGTGTTTAATGATGAAACTTATTTATTTTGCCAACTTTTCATCTAAAATTTATTCAAGGAAGTGTCAGTTCAAATGTACTTTGTTTGAAAGAAAAATGTCAAATGCTCACCCTTGAAGATTTTATTTTTTTACCTTAGTTTAGTATAAGCAGATAAGTTCTCAGTGTCACCACTGCTGGGTTTCCCTGCTATTTTTATTTTCCACTGACAGAATATTCAAAGCTGACAAATGTTGTAGAAAAGACTTAGTTATTAAAAGCTTCAATTTACAGCAAACAGTGACAGTTTCTTTTGCTCCTTATAAAGCAAAATCGAAGAGGTGTAAATATACAAGGCAAGGTAGAACAAACACACTTTGCATACTTTCAAAAACAGTTCTAATAAGTAGTGCTCATTTGAAATATTACTCTAAAGGTACTAGTTTAGGTCTTGATTCAAAGAATAAAAATTGAATTATGGCTGACAAATCTCAATAGTACTTTAAAAGCTTGACTTACAGATAGCTTTTATACCTAATGAAGCCTTTAAAAAATAACAAATAACTGACTTAAAATAACAGACATAGTTTAAACTAATGTAACACTACGTGTTTGCCAAGAGGAAAACAAAATAAAGTAAGTAAATGAAATATTTATTTCTACTTCAAAGAAATGGCTGCTTTGGTATTGAGTTAAATTTCCTAAATATACCAAAATTGACAGTAACTCAGACTTTTACATTTTACTAAATTTGGGGGAGGAGAGAGCGCATTTATGTATGCAAAAACTATGTAAATTCTGAGTGGTGCGGGGGAGAGTAAAAACATTTCAGAGACAACACTAAAATGCTTCTTATTGGAAAGCACCCTTAAATGACCTCTTTGGAGTCTAAAGGTTGTGCTAAATGTAAAATATATTGCCAGCATCACCTGGAAATGAGGAAGAGAGATGCTAGGAAGATAATAAACAAAACAAAACGAAAAACTGGAAAATTCTCATAGAAAAAGAAAGCAAACTTTTTCCTCTTCAAGAAGCATGTCATCAGTAAAAGGAGGCTGATTGAGAAAGACTGTAGCTCTGAAGCTACAGGAGGGGCGCTGATAACAAGAGATGATTCACCTGCCCCAAAGCAAAAAAAACCCCGAGAATCTGGAGGAATGAGCCATTCTTAAGTGGAAAAAAACATTTCCCAAACTTGCCAGGATGATCGGAATGTTCCATACCTAAACTGGTATATTGGTTATACACGTTTGTCAAAACTCAGGGAACTATATTATATACACACAAACACACACACACACACACACACACGGTCTGTACAAATGTATGTAAATTACACTTCAATTAAAAAAGAACTCATAAACATGGCAAATGTATAAGTTTATTTTAATGTATTAGATACAAAACTAAAAATCTTATATTATTTATTTATTTTTGAGACAGGGTCTGACTCTGCCACCCAGGCTGGAGTGCAGTGGTGTGATCACGGCTCACTGCAGCCTCAACCTCCAGGGCTGAAATGATCCTCCCATCTCAGCCTCCCGAGTAGCAGGGACTACAGGTGCACCACCATGCCTGGCTACATTTTTTTTTTAAAGAGATGGGGTCTCGCTCTGTTGCCCAGGCTGGTTTGAAACTCTTAGGCTCAAGTGATCTGCTTGCCTCAGCCTCCCAAAGTGCCGAGATTACATGCGTGAGCCACAATGCCTGGCCTAATTAATTTTTAATGAATCTTTCTTTACATAGAGAACAGAAAAATATAAAAGGGAGAGCTAAAAAAATCTAGGGAAAAAAATACAAGTAAAGCCGAGAGACAAACCACTAAACTTTGCATCACCATTGGAAAAGAAGTATCTTTCCAAAGGTTCTAACAGTGCTCATGAGGCAAGCGAAGAAAGGGAAGAAGCAGGCTTCAAGTCTGTGTAACTCCGACATATGTTACCTACTTTTAATAAACAAGTTTCTGTGTTACAACAGGCTATTAACACTATCTCCATTTTAAACTTGATGAAATATACAGAACAGTTCAGTGACATCCCTAAGGATATACAGTTAGGAAACAGCTAGGATACAAATAGATCTCTAAAACTCCTACACATAATTCTTCTCACAAAACAATACTCTGTTGTGTGTGTGCAGAGGGTAAAAATAAAAACCACTGCAAGTTTCACATGGTAGTAACACGGCTTTCCCTCCTCGCCCACACAGGATGGATGAGTATAAATGTGCCGGGATGTGCTTTGACTGAGAGCATGAACTGAAACAATCGAGATTTTTTTTTCTTAAATATTCATTCACTCCTTGGTTGAAAATTCTGCAACAAGTAATACTTGTGCCTAAAAATACATATAAGCTAAATACTTAGGGCCAAAAGGGGTCTCTGGCTACAAACACTGAGTATTATTTTTTATTTCAGTATGCAATTTGTATTATGATTTGATTGAAGTCAGCTGTACTAGATTTCAGAAGAGCAGAAAGAAGATAATATCGGACAAGAGCATACTACCTGTGCATTAATAAGTGGGATATGCTTTCTAGAAATGGTACGAAAATTGGGGAGAGGGGAGATTGAATTATCAAAGGAATTTCACAGAATTTCACTGATGCCCAATGTGACACCAGAGCTAATCCCTAGATTTATAAACACACAAGTAAAGGCTCTACATTAATAATGCCTGTTTCTCCATACACCCCCAAGTAACCCTAAGTGCCTACAGTAAGAGGGTAACTGTGACTTCTTTTTCATTTTTTTTGAGATGGAGTTTTGCTCTTGTCACCCAGGCTGGAGTGCAATGGTGTGATCCTGGCTCACTGCAACCTCTGCCTCCCGGGCTCAAGCGATTCTCTTGCTTTAGCATCCTGAGTAGCTGGGATTACACGCGCACACCATCACGCCCGGCTAATTTTTGTATTTTTTGTAGAAATGGGGTTTCACCATGTTGGCTGGGCTGGTCTCGAACTACTGACCTCAGGTGATCAGCTCACCTCGGCCTCCCAAAGCATTGGGATTACAAGTGTGTGCCACCGCTCATATGGTGTGACCCTGAAACACAAATGTGTGCCATATTTGGTTTGTTGCCTACATCTAAATTTCCAAAAAAAAAAAAAAAAAAAGGAAATTGGCCAGGTGTGGTGGCTCATGCTTGTAATCCCAGCACTTTGGGAGGCTGAGGTGGGTGGATCACTTGAGGTCAGGAGTTTGAGACCAGCCCGACCAACGTGGTGAAACCCTGTCTTTACTAAAAATACAAAAATTGGCTGGGCATGGTTGTGTGTGCCTGTAATCCCAACTACTTGGGAGGCTGAGGCACAAGAATCGCTTGAACCCGGGAGGTGGAGGTTGCAGTGAGGCAGACTGCACCACTGTATTCCAGCCTGAGTGATGACAGAGTGAGACTCCATCTCAAAAACAAAAACAAACAAAAAAAAGGAAATGATTTAGTGTGAATTTAAGAATCACAACCTTTAACACAGCCCAAGTGCACCTTTTCCTTTCTAAATAGAGAAATGGGCCCAGCATAGTGGCTCATGCCTATAATCCAAGCACTCCTGGAAGCCAAGGTGGGAGGATCACTTGAGGCTAGGAGTTTGAGACCAGCCTGGGCAACATAGTGAGACCTCATTTCTACAAAAATTTTTTTTTGAAAAACAGGTGGGTGTGGTGGCACGTGCCTGTAGCCCTAGCTACTCAGGAGGCTGAGGTGGGAGGATCACTTGAGCCCAGGAAATCGAGGCTGCAGTGAGCCACGAACGTGCCTGGAGTGCTGGGCAACAAAGACTTTGTCCCTTAAAAAAAAAAAAAAAGAGAGAGAGAGAGAAATGCATTCTGTACCATTCAATAAAATAAGTGAAATGCAATCTAATAATTAGTCAATAGATATTTAAAAATATCACTTGCTTCAATTCAGTTGTGACAATCTTTATAATTCTCTCTCAAATGAATTTTGCATCTTCTTCTGCAATGAGAAATGGAAGACAAGAAATGGATAAAGGCAAAACCACTGCTAATATTTGACAACAATTAAATAAAGTAAAAGACAAAAGGGCAATGCTTAAGAGCACGGGCTTGGGACTTAGGCTCCAGGTCAAAGCTGGGATCTGTCACTTAGAGGTTAACACTACTGAGGGCAAAGCACTTGATCAAATCCTCAGTTTGCTGACCTACAAAGTGGCGATGATTATGTTTTCTGCCTACCTGAAAACTTGTAGAAAGAGCTTAGCAGAGTATGTGATATACAATAACTGTTTGATAATTATATATTATATACAATTTGCATATGTATGCAGTAATATAATTGCTTATTATATAATTCATATTCATAAAATTGTTAATTATATATGCATTTAAAGCATATGCCTATAATACAGGCATACCTTGTTTTCTTATGCTTTGGAGATACTGAAAGTTTGTGGCAACCCTATGTCAAGCAAGCTTTTGGGTGCCATTTTTCCAACAGTAGGTGTTTACTTTGTATTTCCATGTCAGCATCTTTAGCAGCACATATTTTAAATTGAGGTTATGTCCACTATTTCTTTTAGATACAATGCTATTGCACGCCCAATATATCTTAGTACAGTATAAATGTAACTGTTACATGCACTGTGACTTGCTTTATTGCACTATTTGCCTTACTGCCGTGTTCTGGAGCTGAGATATCTTTGAGGCCTGCCTGTAATTATATTGAATACTACTGTGATAATAAAAATACAAGAAATGTGATTTTTTTTCTTAATATATTTCTCATTATGAAAGGTTATTAAAACATTTCTATGTTTTTAGCCAAAATAATAAATTATTGAAATTTACATGTTGTTAGAAAAAAATAAATTAGGTTGCACATAATAATTAGAGAAAAATTACAAAGTACTGGAAAGCATAAAGAGAGAAAAAACTCACATACAATCCTACCACTTAAGAAAACTATTAATATTTGAGATGTATCCTTCAAAGCTTTTTTTTTGTTTCCATACAGATTTGCCTTGGGATACAGACTCTCGGCTTTTCAAATTTATAGTATGGTATGAAAATTCTCCAAGTCATTAAACCACCTTATACATCACAACTTGAAATGGTTGCCTAGGATTCAATCATATTGTTGCATTGTTATTTACTTAATCAATCAAATCTCACAGGGCATTCTGTTGTTTCCAATTGTTAGTATTACAAATGAGATTAAGTTTTTGTTTGCTTGTTTGTTAAGGGGATTACCTTATGTACAAAATAAAGAGAACACCAGCTAAAGAATTCTATTTTATTTTAAGGTGTCAACCAGGGCCTGCAAAGTGAGATTGTATAAAATCAATGTATTTAAACAAGTGATTCTCAGGTAGCTTCGCTATTCCTTTCCATCCTTGACCAACCAAGTATGCACAAGCATATGCACAATCATGTATTGAATTAACAGAGGTAAAACTAGAAGGTCTTATCTACCTAACAGAATCGGCTTATATATATTACTTCTTTCATAAACACAACATGTAATGCACAAAGCAAAGTGGCTTTAACAAAAGTCGGACATTTTATTCAGGGTTTTTAAGAAAATGGTTTTGAAATATGCCATCTGATTAAAAAAATTCCCCACTTCTACTATTGAATCAACAAAATTAGTAATGAGCAGGAACAAAATGAGAGACAGTTTGGTAGCTGTCAGTGTTTTCCAGTACAGTACAAATAGAAGAACCGTCCACACAAGGAAAACACTGTTCTCTTTAAATCTTGGAAATATGCAAATACAGTATAGCTTTAGAGGCTGAGAAAACTGGTTCTTTATTCCGCAGAGATTTTCCTGTCAGTGTAACAAGCTGAAAACAAAATATGAATGACACGTGCACATGCTTAGCTGATGGAGAACACAGAGTCAAACAGGAGCCACATTAACCTCTCATAGAGGTTATATGACTTGCAGGCAGAGATACTGATTCAGATCTAGTTCACTGCTACCGAGTTTCACAAGTATTCAAATCCAAGTGTGGAAATTTTTCCCTAAGATGGTAACTCCTAGTACTTCCTTTAGCTTCCCTGGCTAATTAGGTAACTTACTTGACCATTCAGTTTAGTTCAAGAATTAAGAATGTTTAATAAATAGGCTGTCTGGTAGTAAGAATATGTATGAATATGTCTCACTAAATACTGAAAGTTATTTGGATACTAAGAATTTAAAGAACAAGGCAATATGATCAGTGCAGTTATTCTAGGTTAGACTTTTGGGATTTTTTTTTTCATTTTTAATATTACCATAACATCTCAATCATACTAAAAAAAAAAAAAAAAAGCAATTCTAGGGTACATTTTATTCTTCCAGAGTAGACATCTGTGTTTGTTTGCATAGACAGACTTCAGAATATTTTATTATTCCTTTCCTATAATCTTGTTCAGCTGCCCCGGAGGTTATGCCTCCAGACAGCTTTGAACCCATTATCATCAAATTCTGTAATCCAAAGGGCCAGGCACAGTGGCTCACGCCCGTAATCCCAGCACTTTGGGAGGCTGAGGCGGGCAGATCACTTGAGGCCAGGAATTCGAGACAAGCCTGGCCAACATGGTGAAACCCGATCTCTACTAAAAATACAAAAATTAGCCAGATGTGGTGCACACTTGTGATCCCAGCTACTCGGGAGGCTGAGGCACAAGAATTGCTTGAAACTGGGAGGCGGAGGTTGCAGTGAGCCAAGATCACACGACTGCACTCCAGCCTGGGGAACAGAGCGAGAATCTGTCTCAAAAAAAAATAATAAAAAATTCTGTAATCCTGTCTCATTGGTTCATGACAAGATGCAACTTGATGCCCCGGGGGATTCTTCTAGGGGATAACAGGGCTCAGTTGCTTGATTTCTCTCTCAAACATGGAGAATTTTAGCAGTTTGTGCCTTTTCCTTTATTCCAATCACTATATATTTTGTGTTTTAATTTTTCATTTTGTATGTCAATTTGTCAATTTCCATTTGCAATAGAAATAAAAGCAGAATATATCTAAGAGGGCTATTCCTTAAGGTTCTCTTTTGAATTATTTAACCTTGGAAATTGGGATGAAGATAAACAAAACTGGTATCCATCTGGGATGCAGTGGATTTTTCTCTGCAGGTATTTATTTCCCCTTGAAAATATAAAGCACATCTATCTCAATATTCAAGGTTTGACCAGAGAACAATTTGGCTTGAAAATATTTTGGTGTGGACGGGCACAGGGGCTCATGCCTGTAATCCCAGCACTTTGGGAGGCTGATGCAGGCAGATCACTGGAGATCAGGAGTTCGAGACCAGCCTGGATAACATGGTGAAACCCCGTCTCTACTAAAAACACAAAAATTAACCGAGCATGGTGGCAGGCACCTGTAATCCCAGCTACTCAGGAGGCTGAGGCAAGAGAACTGCTTGAACCCGGGAGATGGAGGTTGCAGTAAGCTGAGATCGCGCCACTGCACTCTAACCTGGGTGACAGAGTGAGATCCCATCTCTAAAATAAATAAATAATAAAAATATTTTGGTGCTCGTTAAGAAGAACAGATAAGATTTTTGTTAAATCAGCTTCTCCTTATGTTTGATAAAACCCTAGAGAACTTAGACTATACATGTCTGCCTTGGTCTTTGCAGGGAATTAGATTGAGACCATCAGAGTTCCTGTGGCTCCGTATCCTTGCCCACAAACTGTATTGTTCCAAATGTTAATTTTGCCAACCTGGTAGATATAAAATGCTGTCGCATGGTTTTAATTTCTAGCTCTCTAATTACAACTGAAGTTGACCATTTTTCATGTATATTAGCAAGTCATGTTTTCTTTTCTTTGAAATGCTTGTTCATACCTTTTATCAATTTATCTTTCTTAAATGTTTTAGATACTAATCGGCTGTCAGCAATGTGTGTGTTGCAGACCACTTTTCTCAGTTGTGGCTTGCATCTTTTCAACTTATTAATGGTATCCTTTGATAAAGAGAAAGTTCATTTTAATGTAGTTGAATTTATTCATCTTTCCTTTACAGTCTGTGTTTTCTTGAGTTTGGGGTAAGAAACCCTTCTCTACTCTGAGGTTATATTCTTTTTTTTTTTTTTTAAAGTTCTTTGAAAGTTCTACTGTTTTCCTTTCCTTTAAAACCTTTCTGTTGGTGATTTAAAAATACAAATATTCAATATACCTGGAACCGATTTTTTGTGTACTTCAGGATCTGGTTTCATTTTGTTTCTCCACATGTATGATCTTGTAACTGCATGATTTATTGATTAGTTCATTCTCTCCCCATTGATCTGCAATACTCCTTCCATTGTAAGTCAAGTGTGCATATATGCATGAGATTATTTATGGGCTTTTTATCCTGTTCCATTGGTCTCTTTGTCTATAACTACACTGGTACCCTAATACCAGGCTGTCTTCGTTATTATAGCTTTATAACAGACCTTAATGTCTCTAAGGCAAGACAGCCCATCTCTACTACTTTGGTTCTTCCTCAGGAGGGTTTTGGTTATTTTTGACCCTTCACTCTTCCAAATAACTGCAGAATTAGCTTGTCAATTTGAACTCTTTTCTTACTGGTTGCTTTTAATGTCTCCTCTTTTGTTTTTGGTGTCCACCATGATAGGTCTAACTATATATGTATTAGTGCTGCTTGGTATACAAAGTGTAAACTGTATCAGAGGATTCCAATGTTCCAGCGTTCTGAAACGTCTCAGTCTTAAATTGTTTCTCCACTAGTGGGAAATAATTCTCCATGGGACTCACAAACTTTTGCATATTTTGTGAGCAGAGGCCCTGACAGCATCAGTTCTGAAAAAACTATTCAAGGATATTTGGAAGATAGAGATAGTATCTCTCTGGAGCAGACAGCAGATTTGTTTACTGTCTAGTAAGGTAATACTGTCTACTACGATAAATAATACTAAAGATAATGTCTCCCTCCAAGGTAAAGAGCACATTTGCTTACAGACCATTTTAAAAGGCTTGGGCTTCCGAAGCTCAGATGTCTTTGGGCATGACTCAAACTCACTGCATGCCCAGTGTGCATCAGGGCCACAACATCCCCATGGGACTTGGGGAGCAGGGGGAATTGGCTTGAACATAAAGTTCATGCTACCTGTTGTGCAGTGAGAAATAAAGTCCTTTGTGTTTGACCCAGGAATGTTGTGTCTTCAAACAGCATCCATGAAACTGTGGGAAGCTAATTTATGAGCTTGGAAGGAAGGTAAAATCTCAAACCTTTCCCAATTCTTAACTTCTCTCATTTTCAGTATTTTAATATAGTGGATCTTCAATCAACATATGTTAAATCTTTTCAATCTGTCATCCCTATGTCTTACTCTCTCTTTACTGTTTTTCATCTCGTTACTCTGTGTTTTGTGTTGGGTTATCTTTTTCATGACTTTCCAGTTCATTTATTCTTGAACTCTCTTTTTTTTTTTTTTTGAGGAAGGCTCTCGTTCTGTTACTCAGGCTGAAGTGCAATGGCACCATCTTGGCTCACTGCAACTTCCACTTCCTGGGTTCAAAGTGATCCTCCCACCTCAGCCTCCTAGTAGCTGGAATTACAGGCACACACCACTACGCCCAGCTAATTTTTGTATTTTTAGTAGAGATGGAGTTTCACCATGTTGGCTAGGCTGTCCTCGAACTCCTGGCCTCAAGTGATCCACCCACCACAAACCTCCCAAAGTGCTGGGATTACAGGTGTGAGCCACTGTTCCTGGCCCACTTATTCTCTCTTCATTTATGTGTAATACCCTTTTTTAACCTATCTACTGAAATTTTAATTGTGATGATTATATTTTTCATTTTTTGTTATTCTATTATTTTTCAGATCTTTCTGGTTGTTTTTGATGGTTGCTGACTCTTTGCTCAACGTTTTTCTCTATATAGCTCACATGTATTTTTCTATATGCAGTATTCTGCACCCCAGGGTTATAAGGCATGGGGGATGTAGATCTGTGTTTCTTGTTTCTGCTGAGTCTTGCAAATTTTGGCTTATGTTATTCCCTGTTTGGTAATTTTTCATTGCTTTCTTGAGAGTGTATGTGTGATATGTAGAGTGTGTGTGTGTGCGTGTGTGTGTAAGTATTTATGATGACTTCATATCAGCTGAATCTGTAGGAATTCTTAGGACACGATTTTGTTAATGCTTTGCTCCAGATTTATGCTTATCTTTACCAAATGCCACAGAGTTCCACCAATTTGGAAACAAGTTATCTACATTTTTTAAATTAGAGTTTCCATGACCTGGCAAGTAGCGTATACTTATACTGCATGCCCATCCAACATTAAGCTTATAGTCACAAATGGTTAGGAGAGGAGAGAAGATGACTATGATGACTACTATTTTTCCTTGATGTAGAGCAATGGCAAAAGCACACACATTTTCCCATCTGCTTCCTTTCTTGGTAGGCTAATTTTTTCAGCTCTGACTTTCTCTGAGGGGGTAGCCCCTTTGAATGTGCTAGCTTTGTGAAAGAGTTTGGTCCTCCAACTGCAACCAAACCCCAGGCCTAGTCATCTTTTTCCATAGTGGTTAAGTTCTGAGTTCCTTACATGGGCATTGCTATTGAGACAGTCCTGGTCTCCTTTAGCACATTTCTTTGGTTTCAAATTATTATAAGGTCTTTCTGCCCCTTGAGGATTTTCCTCTACTCTTACAAGTTCAGCAATATAGTTATAAAATATATTTCTCGGACTCATTCTGCATCTAGTCTACCATGGTGAGAAGGTTTTCAGAATATCTGGTCCTCATAAACTATCATTTCTATATGTATATTTTGCCCATGCACCCAAGAATTGGGCATTTTTCCCTTTTTGCAAGTGCCTTTTAGAGATGGTTAAAATTAGTTGACCATACAAGTGGGCAGGAGAGACTGCAATTATAGCTTTTCTGTAAGTTACAAAATTGAGACCAAAATTCATTCTGTAACACCCACACAGCTGGTATAACCCAATACATTGATCAGATTGGCACTCCTATTTTTACAAGACAAAGAATTTTCACAGATTATTTTACTTCATGTGCCCATGGTGTCTACAGACAGCACTTCTCTTTGAGAAATACTGGTAAATTTTTTGAATGGATTTCTGATTAATCAAAAAATCATAAATCCTTGTTAACTAATATGTGTTTCTCTGAGATACACACTACACACCTAAAAGAGAAGTTACCATATATTTTTGGTAAATAACTCAGCTTGTTCCTGACTGCCCATAGACTTCACTTTTTCACTTTCCTAATAAAATTACACTGACACCTTTTGCCTGTCCTTATAAACATATTGTAGCCTACTTTAACCCTGATGGACTCTTGGGTGTCTTAATTGTGGCAAATTTAGTCACAGCATTAGAAGTATATTTTTGGTGACTTCAAACACATTTTTTAAAACTGTGAAATACAGGAAAAGAAGAATCAATAAATGAAAATGGTGCTGAAATTCTATTTTTGTTTAAACGAAAGGAGCTTCCAAACTTCAACTGGTTAGATATTATCTGATCACTCATATGCTAATTCATACAGACGTATTTTAATTACAGAAAAAAATTGGGTTATTTTTCTCCTGCCATTTTAAAAGTAAAAGACAAAATAATCCAAGAAATCAAGCATGTGATAACATTAACTATTCTGTGAAGTTAAAGATAAGATTAAATTTGACTATAGTCCATGAGTGAGTGAGAAACTGGCTGTGGTAATCATCATTTCGGGGGCATCTCTCAGCAATCTTTAAAAAAAAAAAAAACACCCTCTAAGTCTGAAAAGATGAGAGCAAATTTGCTCAGCGTAGAAACAGAAAGGAGCTAGAAATAATGACGTAAAGAAAAGCCCATTCATGGTGTCTCAGATGGGTGCTTTCCCTTCACGTTGCCTGAACACCTTTAAATATCTTCCAACCAGATCTGTATGCGCCATGAGAGCCTGGCAGACATGGTTAGGATCGTTCTGAAAAATTTTTTCAAGGCAGTCCATTCAAAGGCATCCTGTTCTAAACAAAGGGCCCTATGTGCTCCTGTACACCAGGAGGAAGAAGCATGTGTGATGCTCTGTCTGGATCTGCCCCTTTTCATGCTTTCAGAGTGAAGAGAGGAGTCTTTATCCTGGAAAGATGAAGGGATTGCAAATAAAGATGGATTACTATTTAAGGTTGTAATTTGCTTATTTGGGAGTCTACTTTCTTCAATTGAAAGAGCTGTATCAAGCAAGACTCTTTGAACATTTCCTCCTAATGCTCTTGATAATGGGTTAAAAATATTCTTCAATTAAGCCTCAAAACTGCTCTGTGGAACAAGCCCAGGGCCATTATCTCTGCCATTATACAGTGCAGGAGGCTCTGCAGGCTGGGAAGCTACGCCTACAGCCAGAAAGGTCACATGAATAGCCACTCACCGCGCAGTACAACTACATGTGTCGTCAGTATGCAGAGGTCACCCTTGCGCTCTCTTAGTTTCACATGTGACCACGAAAATACAGAAGGAGGACTCTGCTCTGCATACCCCACAGATCAGTGTGACGACAGTCTTTTCACTTTCACCTCAACTACAAAACTGTGGCTGAGCCAGAAGGGAAGCTTCCACTCCCATGCTGTGAATGAGATGAAATCCACCCTCTTTTCAGACTGCCCTTTGGCGACAGGTGGGTCCCAGAGCCAGGAGCAGGTAGTGCCTCTAAGAAAAAAGAGTGCTGGGTAGTAGTGGGGTCTTTCTTGGGCAGTGACGGGTACAGAGGCATTTTCAAAGAAGAGTAGTTCAATTACTCTACACTCCAGGCGTCACAGAAGGGACCAGGGTTAAATATGACTCCACGAACACTGTTTATGGTACCAACACTGACCTTTCCTTTATTGCAAATTTTATAGAACCTACTAAAATATACTGCACAGAAGCATCTAATGCATCTCCTTTAACACATGACTCTATTTTATAAGGAAGAAAGGCTTTATGTTAATTTTAGAAGTTTATGAGGTCTTGAGGGAAATTACAGATCCCTCCACGGACATTCCATTTTCTGTACCCATACCAAAACGACCACTATCGTCCCAATGAGGAATTCAGGGAGAGCTGCTCACACGCACTGATGATGGCTCTAGCTCTGCGACAGTCAGTCACTTTCTGTGTGACTCTTAGGTATGTGGAAAGATATTTCTGGAGGCTTAAAAGTCACTAGGACACCAAATCCAGAGAAGCAAGGAAGTGTTACATACTGCCTAAAATTTCACGTACTGCTTATTTCCCAAAATTATTGCTGCATCTAAGACAACATTGATGAATGCTTCTTGCTAATAAATGAGTGTTTCAAAACAGGCCGAGTACTAGGCTTTGAACCAGGAGACCTGGGTTAGAGTCTGCAGTCCCAGATGGGTGATCCTGCACTGGTCACTTGACCTATGGGAACTACGCTTTTTACCTACGCAAAGAGAGGTCATTAAACTAGATTATCTGAGACTTCCTTGAACTCTACTATATTATAATTTAATTAGTACTCTAGCTTAAGAGTTGTACAACTTCTCTTTCCTAATATCATCTTCTAATGAAGTCTTTAGCAGTTTAGAGACATAATACCAGAAATAAACTTCTCTTTACTATATATTCTTGCTAAAACTCTAGCCTATGCTTGCTGAGGCATTCCATGATATACTATTATTAACACTGACAGCACCTAGTATTTATTGAATGCTTATTATGTGTCTGACTCAGTTCTTTTTTCTTTCTCTTTTGAGACAGATTCTCACTCTGTTGCCCAGGCTGGAATGCAGTGGCACGATCTCAGTTCACTGTAACCTCAGCCTCCCAGGTTTAAGCAATTCTCCTGCTTCAGTCTCCTGAGTAGCTGGGATTACAGGCGCATGCCGTCACGCTGGGCTAATTTTTGTATTTTCAGTAGAGATGGGGTTTTGTCATGTTGGCCAGGCTAGTCTCAAACTCCTGACCTCAGGTGATCCCACCTGCCTCAGCTTCCCAAAGTGCTAGGATTACAGGCATGAGCCACCACACCTGGCCACGTTCTAAGTGCTCTTATATGCATAATCTCATACACTCTTTCCTAACAACCCTCCAAGATGAACACTATTATCATCTAATTTTACAGATGAGCTAACTGGTGCTCAGAAAGTTAAACAACATAAACACTAAGTGGGGGACTCAGGATTTGAACTAAAGGAAGTCTGACTCCAGAACCCACCACCCAAATACACTGTTAAATTGAATGACCACAGCAACGCATTAAATTCTCAACAAATAATACTCAGAGCAAACATAGTTATCTCAAAATCTGCATGAAGAACACAAACTTCTATTCTTCCACAAAAAGCATTCACATCTTGTCCAGATTTTAAGGTAACAGAAATATTTTGACACATAAATATTAATGATATATAATAACTTTTCGTATTGAACAAAGACTTCTGTCTAAAATTTATTTCTTAAAAAAACTGCATTTTTTTTCCCCATGGAGATATCTTCTAAACCTATGTAAAAAGATCATATTAGGCAAAACGGAAAGAATAAAATATTTAAGACATGCTGACACTGAAGATACTCCACGGATCATACTAAAATTTAGATAAATTTCTATTACGGTACTATGATAAATGGACAAGATAATATATTGGACAAAGGAACAAGGACTTAACAGTTCAACTAGGCAGCTATGCAGTTATGAATAATTTTAATAAATATGCAAAGCTGGTATTCTGCCACATAAAATAGCTAGTCAATTGTGAACCTGAAATATATTTTTAAAGTATACTGTGTCCTTGGGATTAAATAATTAATCATAACTTTCATGAATATCACTATTTTTGACCCTATGGTATCTGCATTTTTGGCTTATGCTTTTTTAAGATTAATTTTGATCTCTTCACCATTTTATCTGTGACTATTTTACAGGTTATTAATATAACTCAATTTTTATTCTACAGCTATTCTAGGTCTGTATACTAGAATACATTGATGATCCCTTACTACAAGTACTTTTATACCTAGAGATAGCACTGCTGAACTAACTTCAAGGATATGATTTGAAATAATAGATCATATCTACATCTTTGAAATATACACAGAAAGCCACAGAATGCGTGTAGAAACAAATACATCTAAAAGGTCAAAGGGTAAAGAAGCAAGTACCCTTCTCCTGTAGTAACTGAACAAGGACATCACAACTGCACTCTCAAATAACATGTTGATCTGAAGATACTTACTTTAGACTTTCCTAATGGCCAAAGCTTGAGACGCTGGTTCAGAGAGTTATCTGGGCCAGGCGTGGTGGCTCACACCTGTAATCCCAGCACTTTGGGAGGCCGAGGCAGGTGGATCACATAGTGTTTGCACTAAGTATTTAAAAATAGTCCAAAACCGGCTGGGCGCGGTGGCTCACGCCTGTAATCCCAGCACTTTGGGAGGCTGAGGCGGGCGGATCATGAGGTCAGGAGATCGAGACCATCCTGGCTAACACGGTGAAACCCCGTCCCTACTAAAAAAAAAAAAAAATACAAAAAATTAGCCGGGCGTGCTGGCGGGCACCTGTAGTCCCAGCTACTCGGAGGCTGAGGCAGGAGAATGGCGTGAACCTGGGAGGCGGAGCTTGCAGTGAGCCGAGATTGTGCCACTGCACTCCAGCCTGGGCAACAGAGCAAGACTCTGTCTCAAAAAAAAAAAAAAAAAAAAAATAGTCCAAAACTATTGTAACAAGTTTGTGTTTTGCAAGGATAGACCTAACTGCCCCTGGGAAATCTCTAGGCGGGCTCACAGCCACCTTAAACTCAGGGTGTTAAAAAATGAGCCATCAGCTGGGTGCGGTGGTGCACACCTGTAATCTCAGCACTTTGGGAGGCTAAGGTGGGTGGATTACTTGAGGTCAGGAGTTCAAGACCAGCCTGGCCAGCATGGTGAAACCTCATCTTTATATAAAAATACAAAAATTATCCAGGCATGGTGACGCATGCCTGTAATCCCAGCTACTCAGGAGGCTAAAGCAGGAGAACTGCTTGAACCCCAGCCTTGGGGGGCGAAGGTTGCAGTGAGTTGAGATTACGCTACTGCTGCACTCCAGCCTGGGCGACAGAGTGAGACTCCGCATCAAAAAAAACCAAACCAAAACAAAGCAAAACAAACAACAAAAAAAAAAAAAAAAAAAAAAACAAAGAAAAAAACAAGTTATCTGTTAATTACCACTGAGTCATAAAGACTCTGGGTCTATCTCCAGCTCAAGAATAAAACTGACACCAAGGAGGGAACTTATACTTTAGCTGTCTGTTAGTTAATCTGAAATCACCTCTGGGAAGCAATATATTTTCTAAGATTCACTTTTCTAATAATGTTCATTATAGGTACCCAAAGGGGTAGGGAATAAAAGTTAAGAGCACTGAGAATTTGGATTCAGATTCTGTCTTGTTATCTTAAGCTAAATCTATTTATTACAATTAACCTCCTTTCAGTTACTGAGTACTAGCGAGTGACATGAACTAGTGACTACTCTGTATATATTATCTCAATTCTCCAAACAATGCAATTAGTACTAGGGTACAATTAAATAGTACCATAAAATATGCCATTAACTCTATTATTTATTATTATTATTTTTTTTTTTTGAGACAGAGTCTCCCTCTGTCACCCAGGCTGGAGTGCAGTGGTGCTATCTTGGCTCACTGCAACCTTTGCTTCCTGGGTTCAAGTGATTCTCGTGCCTCAGCCTCCCAAGTAGCTGGGATTACAGGCGTGCGCCACCACACCGGGCTAAGTTTTACATTTTTAGTAGAGACAGCGTTTTGCCATGTTGGCCAGGCTGGTCTCGAACTCCTGACCTCAGGTGATCTGCCCACCTTGGCTTCCCAAGGTGCTGCAATTACAGGCATGAGGCACTGTGCCTGGCCAAAATATGGTATTATCACCTCTACTTTACATAGGAACTATATTCAATGAGCCTGCCAGATATCAGGTACTTAGGCTCTAAGCAAAGTTTGGTGAATCAAAAAGATACGTAATCTGAGCCTAAAAGTTACATTCTAGTAGAAAAAAACGTATTAATCAAATAACCACACAAATAAATATAAACATATGAGAACAATAAATGCTAAAGGAGGAACAAGGTATTCTGATAATAGAATAACTGGTAGACTAGGACTGAGCTTGGAGTTTGCAGTGAGAAATACTTGGGTTTCAATTCTGGCTCTACCACATATTAAAACTGTAACCTTGAGCAAGTTACTTAATCCCCCTGTATTTCAGCTTCTCCTTTGGGAAAATGGGGATAAGCAGTATTCACCTCATAGAGTTATCATGATTAAATAAGTATTCAATGAACATTAGATGCGGTTGTTTTCTGTTATTATCATTATTTGACCTTGATGAGATGTGGGGGCAGTGGTCAGGGGTAGACTCCCAAAAGAAAGTGATAAAAGACCTAAAATCTGCAGAACAGTGGAAATTAACTGTGCAATGAAGGAGGATGAGCATTGTATAGAAGAAACGTTTCAGGCAGAGGGACCGGTGGTTGAGAAGATCCTGTGAGCAAAATATATTACCTAGCTAGATCGTCTTGGGTTGGTCATTTAATCATTTTGGAACTCAATTTCATCATCTAAAAAGTAACAAGGAAAATGAGATCATTTCTATGGTTTCCTGAACTTTATAATTCTATAAAATTTGAACATCATAAAACATTTGAAATAGGATTTAATTGAACATGGTTTTTTTCCCCCCAAGTTTTATTGGTTTCCCTGGTTCTCAGTGCAATCACAAAGGTCCTCAGATATAAATTTCAAGAGCATTCCTATTTTGTCTCCTTTCTACTCCCCTTCCTCTGATCTCCCTCATTATTAACTTTCCTAGATCTGTAAATAAAAGGAGGCACACTGCAGTGACCTCGTTTTCTGTCTTTGATGGTGGTTTACACTTTTCCCACTGTGATGTCAATTTGCCGTTTCAAGAGTATCAGCCAGTGACATGATTCCAGGCAACTATGTCTCCTCAGAAAGCCTGTTGTGTACAAATATGGCTGGTTACCTGTTTAAAGTTACCAAACTTCTCAGAGAATCTTATATATAGTTATGGCCATAAGACATGTTCATTCACCAAGAGGTGGTGCACTTTTCCTTTAACACTGTTGTGCTTTCTGTAGCGGTTCAAGCCTCACTACTTTGACCTGCAGTCTATTACAAAGAGTCTTTGTAAGTTTCTGTTGTTTAAGAGGAGCATTTATACAAATGTTAGAATTGTGCTATCAGATCTTATTTTTCCCAAAACAAATGCTAGACCAGAGCTGTGCATAGTGTGACCTACAAACATGCAACTCTTAATATGTTACAGAAGAAAAAAAATTCAGGGCATTAAAATAATGCGCTCACGATCATGTGACCACCCAGAATGTAGAACTGTCATTCAAACCCAGGCCTGCCTCACTCTAAAAGGCCCATGTGATTTCTGTTGTATTGTCTTCTTGAAATTAACATTTTCTGTTCCCCCCCCACCCCTAAAGCACCATACTGCTTTTTAACCATTTTTCATTAATTCCCCTTTTGGAATTTCTACCGGCTGCTGATCTTTCACCGTGTTTGGCTACTTACCCACCCCAGGGAAAGCCAAGCCAATGTCTTCTTTCCACATCATCAAACAGAAACCTCCCTCTTCCTGTCAGTGACACTCATCTACAAAAGCTGCCATTTCTTCATCTTCTCTTTTTTTTTTATGTGTGTGTGTTGTTCCCCTCCTTGTGTCTATGTATTCTCATTGTTCGGCTCCCACTTACAAATGAGAACATGTGGTGTTTGGTTTTCTGTTCCTGTGTTAGTCTGCTGAGGATAATGGCTTCCAGCTCCATTGGTGTCCCTGCAAAGGACATGATCTCATTCCTGTATTATGGTTGTGTAGTATTCCATGGTGTATATGTACCATATTTTCTTTATCCAGTCTATCACTGATGGGCATTTGGGTTGATTCCATGTTTTTGCTATTGTAAATTCATCTTCTCTTCTTTATTCATACTTACATGCCCAAAGTCAGAGCAAGAAGGCAAAAGTGCTGGTATTTAATAGCATATAGTATGTCTTTCTTACCTTATAGACTGATTAAGAGGAGTTCACAGAAACTGTAGTCTCTCACAAATGGTGTCTAGGTCCATTTTTTCCCCCAAATTATAAAACTAAGATCTAGATAAAGCAGTTTCTACTCAGGCTCATGTAGTGCAAATCAATTCAGTAAGTTGTTTTCTAAGCTGACCAGGTGAATTGTTTACTTCCCATTGCTTATGCTGGAGAATAACTAAGGAGGAAAAATGTAGAACATTTTAAATTACAGAAGCAAGCACAGGGGCTAGCAAAGTTGGCTTGGTGCCTAAAATGAAAACAGACAGATTTCGACAATGTTCACTGAGCTTCCTACATAATTGTACATGCTAAAGACTCCTTTTTATTCCATGGTAAGATCCAAGATATGGCCACTCAATCTGATAAACAAAACTCCTCAAAGCAGCTAGCAATGCATACACACAGACATGAATTGATAAACTGAGATCCTACCTCTTCAAAGCAAAAGGCCCTGAAGCTAGAATATTCTGTTGCTGCAGTGTTCTGGGCTGCACTATAATGAGGGGTTGCCAGGCTGGTGACTAATCAAAGCAGGGGTTCTGGGAGGACTTGGCCACAGGAAGGTAAGTTCTACCTCCAGCCTAAACTTGCTTCCTGAATTCCAAGCCCATAAAACCTTCTCGATTAGATATCTCTCCACTTAAGGGTCTCCCAAAACCTCAAATTTAGTGTACATAAGACCAAACTCATCTTTCATGCTCCCTGCTTTGCTTCTTTTTCTTCTGGTGTTCCCTTGATCAATACTGGTCAGCACCATGGATAGCGCCACAGAACCTCTTTTTTTAAGCCTGAGTCTTGTTCTTGTCACCCAGGCTGGAGTCCAATGGCACAATCTTGACTCACTGCAACCTCCACCTCCCAGGTTCAAGTGATTCTCCTGCTCCAGCCTCCCCAGTAGCTGGGATTACAGGGGCCCACGACCACGCCCGGCTAATTTTTTGTATTTTTAGTAGAGAAGGGGTTTCACCACGTTGGTAAGGCTGGTCTTGAACTCCTGACCTCAGGTGATCCACCCGCCTCAGCTTCCCAAAATACTGGGATTACAGGCATGAGCCATCACACTCAGCCAGAACTCTTTTAAAGCTCCTGAAATGACTGAAATGAAAGAACCTTGTGGTAGAACAATTTACACCTACTCCTATGTTCATCACAGCACTACTCACAATTGCAAAGACATGGAATCAACCTAGGTGCCCATCAATGGTGGGCTGGATTAAGAAAATGTGGTAGAAACAGGGTCACACTATGTTGTCCAGGCTAGTCTTGGAACTCCTGGGTTCAAGTGATCCTCCTGCCTTGTCCTCCTGAAGAGCTGGGATTACAGGTGTGATCTTTTGACAATCTTTGATAGCTCTGTTGCTTTCTGGATTGGTAAGATGTTTGAGGTTTTGTTCTACATTCTCCTGATAGGGACCTGCCATTAGTCATTTCCTCAAAGGCCCCAAAGGGGGTTGTTTTGTTTTTGTTTTGAGGCAGGGTCTTGTTCTGTTGTCCAGGCTGGAGTACAGTGGTATGATCAGAGTTCACTGTATCCTTGATCTCCTGGGCTCAAGCAATCACCTCAGCTTCCCAAGTAACTGGGACTACATGCTCATACCACCACATCTGGCTCAAAGGTTTTTTTTTTTTTTTTTTTTTTTGAGATGGAGTCTCACTCTGTTGCGAGGCTGGAGGGCAGTGGCGCGATCTTGGCTCACTGCTACCTCTGCCTCCCGGATTCAAGCAATTCTCCTGCCTCAGCCTCCCAAGCTGCTGGGGCTACAGGCACACACCACCACGCCCCGCTAATTTTTGTAATTTTTTTAGTAGAGATGGGGTTTCACCATGTTGTCCAGGACGGTCTCAATCTCTTAACCTTGTGATCGACCCCCCTCGGCCTCCCAAAGTGCTGGGATTACAGGCGTGAGCCACCATGCCCGGCTAGCTCAAAGGCTTTTAAGTGAGAAATTGTATATAAGATAATCCAGGATTATCTTATTTTACAGTTTTTCAGTTACTTAAAAAGGTAAATCCGGCTGGGCGTGGTGGCTCATGCCTGTAATCCCAGCACTTTAGGAGGCTGAGGCAGGCGGATCATGAGGTCAGGAGACTGAGACCATCCTGGCTAACACGGTGAAACCCCATCTCTACAAAAAAATACAAAACAAACAAACAAACAAACAAACAATTAGCCAGGCGTGGTGGCGGGTGCCTGTAGTCCCAGCTACATGGGAGGCTGAGGCAGGAGAATGGCGTGAACCCGGGTGGCGGAGCTTGCAGTGAGCTGAGATCACGCCAACGCACTCCAGCCTGGGTGACAGGGCAAGACTCTGTCTCAAAAAAAAAAAAAAAAAAAAAGGGTAAATCCATACCTGCCATGTGACCCACCCATTCCACTCCTAGGTGTTTACCCAAGAGAAACAACAGCACATGTTCAACAAAAGACTTTCACACAAAGGCTCACAAAAGCTTTATTTCTAATAGCCCCTAACTGGAAATAAGCCTAATGTCCATCAGCAGGCAAAAGGATAAACAAACTGAGGTATATCCACACAATGGACTACAAATCAGCAATGAAAAGAAATCAACTACTGATGCATGGAACAAGAATGAATGACTCTCAAAATACTTATGCTGAATGAAAGGAGCCAGTTTTTTTTTTTAAATAGAGTACACATTATATGTCTATATTTATCGAACATTCTACAAAATGCAAACATACAGTCAGAAAGTAGGTCAGTGGTTGCCTGGGGATGGGGGAAATGAAGGGAGAGGCACAAATGAGAAATATGGTTTATACACGGGCACAAAAAAACCCTTGGGGATGAGGAATTTGTTCACTGTCTTAAGTTGATTGTTTTACAGATGTATACATTTATCAAATGCATCAAACTGTACACCCTAATTGTAGTCTGTTTTATGCCAATTGTTGTCAAATAAAGATGTTAAAAGAAAAACAAATCTATCTGGCCCAATGTCACAAAGCTAGCAAAAGGTAAGGGTAGGGCTTGAACCCAGGCAGCCTGTTTCCAGGGCCAGGATTACACCCACTGGTCTACAGGTGGAAGAGAATCTAGCACGTCTCCTAGGGCCAGCTTATTCTCCAAGGTTACACCTGCTCCTCATTAAAAGGCACTTCATAGTTTTAGTACATTTCCTTAGGCGGTAGTCAGAAGTCCTTTGGCCCCATAGATACGCTTCTTCAGGGTCCATAAGTCCTGCTGGCAGAAGCGTGCATCTCCGGTACCTGGTAGGACTCAGAGACCAGAAGCGCTGTGATACTCACAGTGGTTCTGACAATTGCTGTGGAGTCCCTGTTTCTCTTTTGTATAGCATGCAGCCACACTTATTCTCAAAAGCAGGACATTTGCTCCAACATGAACAGAGCAGCTACAAATTCTTCTTTTTACTGGTACCATACATAATTAAAATGAAACCATGTTATTTCCACATTTTAGGAGAAGGAAACAAAATACCAATTTTCTCCTCAACACTTAATTAACAATGGGAATTTGACTGGGAGAATTTTTCTTAGCAATATAGAAAATTAATTCCATCTGTGAGAAAATTTAAGCTCAAATGGAGAAGCCCTGTCTTGACAGGATTCTTCTGTGTGGAGAAAAGCCAAATGTTTCTTGAAGCACGTGATCAGCCTGACCGTCGCTGGATGTCCCTGTGTTCAACAGGTCAGGCTCCATCTCAAATGACGCAGGTGGAAGGATGAGCAACGGCACAGCCTCCTGCAGCACACAGATGCTTCTCAATGGGGCCGATCAGGAGACCCCTGGCACCCAAAGACTGCGTGATGACTGAGGGAGTCTTTATGCTCGCTTCCGCCTAGGTCCTTAGGTTCAGAGATCAGGCTCTAAGTACTTTTTCTGACTTGCCAACGTAACCCGCACATATTTTAAGGGCTGGAAAGAAGAGCTGCCTCCCCTCCCCTCTCCTCTGCTGTTTATTTTCAAGCAATTACTATAGTTCAAAGCCTGCCAATTTACCTTTTATAGGCTCTTTCACACCATCGTGATGGAACACAAAAGCAACACCTGCATCCTGAGGCTCTCAGCAGCCAATATCTAGGTCCTACACACAGAGGTGTCTGTTAGGGGATGGGAGGCCTGGCTGACTCAAAAACAAAACAAAATATAAGGCAAATGGGCTGAGTCCAGGTCAAACAAAGCGTCTGTTTTTGTTTTGTTCCCCTCCCCCTGGCCCCCGATATTGCCCTTTAAAATTCTGTGTGCAGGAGTTTCTTTCAAAGCCTAGCTAAAAAGAGCGACTAGATTTGATGGGAAATAGCTGGTTGGGAAAGGCTGCAGCCTTGGAAACATCAGAGCAACATTTATGGTGATGGAAGTGGTAGTAATAATATGAAATCTGAGCAACTCAGACACAAGGAAAAGCGAAACACTGAAAATGTGTCACGGATGTGTCACGGAAGGTTTTTTTTTTTTTTAAATCCTCTAACAGAAATGTTTACACTGCAGGTGACAAAGTATGCTTGAAACAACAACAGCTCTCATCGAATATTCAGAGAGTCCACTAGGTGCCAGGCAATGTCTGAAGCTCCTGAGGACAGAGCAGTGTACAAAACTAAGTCTCCCGCTCTTGCAGGAGACTCCATTCTAAGCATAAGAGAGACGATAAAATTGGAGGCAGGAGTGGGTGGTGGGCGATGGGGTCCACTTTAGATATAGTGATATGGAAAAAATTTTGTTGAGATGGCATTTGAACTGAAACTTGAATGAGATAAGACAGCAAGCCTAAGGTCATTTAGAAATTGAATATTAAGTGTAAAGCTAGCCAGAAGCTGTAATCCCAGCACTTTGGGAGGCCGAGGTGGGCAGATCACTTGAGAGTCAGGAGTTCGAGACCAGCCTGGCTCACACAGTGAAACCCCATCTCTACTAAAAATACAAAGATTAGCCAGGCGTGGTGGCACGCGCCTGTAATCCTAGCTACTCGAGAGGCTGAGGCAGGAGCATCTCTTGAACCTGGGAGGCGGAGGTTGCAGTGAGCCAAGACTGTGCCACTACACTCCAGCCTGGGTGACAGAGTGAGACCCTGTATCAAAAATAAATAAATAAAAATAAAAATTAGCTAGGCATGGTGGTACATACCTGTAACCCCAGCTATTTGGGAGGCTGAGGCATGAGAATCACTTGAATCCAGGAAGCGGAGGTTGCAGTGAGCTGAGATTGCACCCCTGCACTCCAGCCTGAGTGACAGAGCGAGACTCTGTCTCAAAAAAAAAAAAAAAAAAAAAGTGTAAAGCTGTTAGTGTTAAAAGACAAACATTAGTGCCCAAGAAAATCAGGAGGTAACAGACTTCAAAAGGTTTTGTAGTTATGTCTTCCCTATGTCACTGTTATTGTTCCATAATTAAATGGTATTCTATCTAGACATGAGGTGACCTAAGGCTTTCTACTACTGAGTGGCCCACTCTTCTTTTTTTCTTTTTTAAAGTATAAAACCTAGAAGGAGGTCGCTGTTTCTTTTTCTTTTCAGGCAGGTATTGCTCTGTGGACAGTAACAAGGGGAACTTCCTGAGCTTACACACTTGGCAGCCAATTCCAGAACACTAGAGACCAGCGTCAGGAAGAGACAAGAAAATGAAAATTTGGAAATATGGGATCACTGTTCACATAAACACATGGTTTCATTTAGTACATATGGCTTGGCAAAGGGGGACTGGATTAATAAATTCTGGTAATATAGTAAGGACAAAATAAATTTAAAAAAGATAGAAGTAAATGGAGAACATCAACATGAACGCGTGCTCCTTTGAGTAGAAAGTAATTTTTCTGCTTTGTCACTCAAATAGCTGGCAGACCTGACATCACCCTGCCTCTGCTTCCATGCTCTACAACTTTCTTGGGCCTCAGATTTGGATGCTAATATGATTTTCCACTTAGTGGATAAGAGCTCCCTGGAGAAGGGCTCATTCTTGGATGGGCAACAGAATTAGAGCCTGAGTCTAGAGCTAATAAAACAAAGACAAAGAAGGGATCACGCAGAAAGCTTGGTAAAGACTGTCCTGGCCAATCTGATTACAGTCAGTTGGTACATGATGAGCCAAGAAAGGCCAGGAGTCCATCCTCAACTCCAAAAGAGACAAATACTAGTAAGTATTCTAGAGAAAGGTCATACCCTTTAATATGCATTAACAGACTGAAGCCCGACTACAAAATAACACAGGTTGATCCCTGTATTAGTCCATTTTCATACTGATATGAAGAAATACCCAAGACTGAGTAGTTTATAAATTAAACTTCTTATGAAGAAAAAGAGGCTTAATGGACTCACAGTTCTGCATGGCTGGGGAGGCTTCACAATCATGGCAGAAGATGAAGGATGAGCAAAGGCACATCTTACATGGTGGCAGGCAAGAGACTGTGTGCAGGGGAACTGCCCTTTATAAAACCATCAGATCTCATGAGACTTATTCACTATCACAAGAACAACATGAGAAAAACCCACCCCTATGATTCAATTATCTCCCACTGGGTCCCTACCACAACATGTAGGGATTATGGAAGCTACAATTCAAGATGAGATTTGGGTGGGGACACAGCCAAACCATATCAATCCTTCATCCAGAATTCTTGGGACCAGAAGTGTTTTGGATTTCAGATTTTTTTGGACTGACATATTTGTACTCTGTTTACCAGTGCATTATCTCTAGTCTGAAAATCCAAAATGTTCCAATGAGCATTTCCTTTGAGTGTCATGTCAGCACTCAAAAAGGTTCAGATATGGTGCCTTTCAGATTTTGGATTTTTGGATTAGGGATACTCAACCTGTGTAAGTGTGTGTTATATATCCACTGTGGGCTGCAGTTATACAGGTTGAGTATCCCTAATCCCAAAATCAGAGGGTGTATCTAGCAGAAAGATAGATTTGTACTTGTTGTACCAGAACCACTCAGATAAGGGGTTGTTAAATTACAATCAGGGTGAATTGCAGGAAGATAGCCTTGAGGGACTAAGGAGCTGGCAGTAGGAATACTGTTAGGGACCCTTGAATGTCGCATGTGCCTGCAACCCTAGTATGAGGATGAGGCCTTGTAGGAGGCTGAATTTGATTCAAGAACCAGAAAAGTCAAATGATCATGTACATTCCCCTAAACTTCATACACTGGCTTCCCTTTGAGGGTATCAACAAAAACTTAACGTTTTCTTATTTTCTTCCCAGATGTTACTCAAAGCAACATGGAAAATGAGACAACGTTCTTTTAAACTGGCCAGAACTTGATTTCTGGCTTTGTCATCAGTTGTTTTACTTCAACGATGACTGTCCGTTTTCTCGTCTGAAAGCAGAGGCAAACTGTGAACCTACAGGAGATGAATTCTGTAAAGAACTCACCAGGGCCTGGATGTGCATGGTAGGAACACAGAAGTCAATAAATGTCAATTCTCTCTCCTTAGTGTAATTGAGGCAAACTGTATCACACACTAATCTACATGAAGAAAATAAAAATGGGGGTAGGAAGTTGGGAGTAGCTGACTTTATAATGCAGGTCCTGAATTTTTCTAGTAAAAGCCACTCAATACTCTTAGTACTGAAACCAGAGTAAACCCAAGTCGTCTTGTATCATGCATGTGTACAGTGGCCTGCAAGGAGCTGTTTCCCCATTTGCAGTTCTCTTCTAAGCATGTTCCAAAAATTTATAAAGAATATTTTTACTTTATGGCCAGTATTTTTTCTTGTTGCCCTGTCTCAACTAAACTTAGAAAAATGAAGCAGAGACTGTCTTCAGAAAACTTAAAATAATATAGCTCCAAGATTATAAGTATTTCAAAACAAAAACTTTTATTGACAACATTTACATTTCTTAGGAATTATCCAGAATTTAGCACCAAAATACATTTGTTAGTTGCAAGACACATTCTATTAAAAGATCACACCACTCACGCAGTTTCTATTGGGAATGCACAAGAACAGATTAAACATGCTCATAATCCCACATAAACAGTCTGAAACACACACGTCATCTTAGTTGACAGCTTAAAAAAATTAAGGAGAAAAGAAACAAAAAAAAAAACCCTTGTCTCACTGTAGGAATCCGAAGCGCATTTCCATCCTTTAAGACACAATCAATTCTTTCAAGATCCATTCTTCCTTATTTCAAGCCCTCATGCCCTTTCAAAAATCGAAAAGCCTTTCTCTCACTTAAAGTCTTAGGTGGGAAAATACCCCTAACAAAACAAAACAAACCCAACGTAGAAATCCATTTTCTTGCTTTTTCTTTATTCTTCTCTTTTGTTGGTCTTCATGAATGACCATCTTTTTTCATTTGATTCTCAAGGAAAAACAGACTGCCACAGATTCTTCCAAGAACACAGGAAAGCCTAATGTTATCTGACAGGTGTTATAAACAGCGGAAGATTTCACAATGCTTCAGCCAAGAATTGGGATGGTCCATGCATTAAGCGAGAAACCTTCTCTCAAGCTGTCTTTCAAATTGTCTCTTTCCAAGATTCGGGACTCATTTTACGAGGTGATATCACCTTGAAAATTTTTAGTGTACCTGATCAAAGGGAGACTAAAAAGGAGGACTTCCACACAATCTTCAAATGAATGAAAATAGGAGATAGTGTAGACAAAACCAGTTACAAAGCCACATTCTTTGTGATTTCTTCCTTTATACATTCATGGGGAAGTAAAAACTTCCTACTGGGGAGTATTTTCTTTTTTTAAGAAATAATCTTTTCAATAGTGAATACATGTGAAAATAGGACATTCAATAGGTACCACAGGATAAAGAGTGAAGAGGATGTGCCCACTCCTCCCTGTCTCTTGCCATCCAGTTTCTTTCCCTAGAGATAACCACCATTACTACATTACTAGTTTATTGCCTATCCTTCAGGAATATTCCATCCACTTACAAGCACAATCACGCATTCCACATGCCCCATGGACTACTCCATCATGGAAAAAGAGAAGGCAGACAAGTGAATCACAGATCCCTCAGATTTGAATTAAAAAAAAAAAAGTCTTGCTTTCAAACATAATTAGTTTATTGGTTAAGGAAATGTTTCATTTGCACTGTAAGAGTAATGTGGTAAAAAGATCTATAAAAATAACGAAGTACCATAGGGAAGACATAATTTAAGCTGAGTATTAGATAGTGAGAACACATTTTAATGTTTCCAGTACTGTTTATTACCTACCACCAAAAACAATGAACTGTATAACTTGGAACACTCCAGACCCCAGAATGGTCTTACTTTTCAGAAATTAGGGTGACCTGTCAGAAGTTATATAAGACACTGGGGATGTCATGTGCAAAGCCCAGTCAAGAAGGAATCTTGCTCTCAAAAAGACTTGTTACAGGAGAAAAAAACACATACTTAACTACTAAAATACAGGTAGTATTCACACCAATAAATATTGAGTGAGAAACTTACATATAGTACATACAAGGCATACAATGTCTGACACCTGGGAAAGAAGTGATAGCCACTGTTATTAAAATTACTACTAATGAAAGTAGAGGCCCTAAAGAAAGATGATAAAAGGAGCCTAGAGTTGATGGGCAGTAGGGAAACCTTCCAAGAAAAGATCTCTGAGGAAGCGATATTTAACCTGAGACTTGAAGAATAACTGGGCATTCAATAGGTAAAGATGTGAAGAAAGAGCATTCCAGACAGACAAGGCAGCATACGTGGACGTGAGGTGGAAAGCAGGTTGTATCTCTGCTGGGATGTAACCCGGCCTTGTCTTTCTGGGTCCATTCCCAGCAGCTCTGTCTGAAGGCTCTCTATTGCCAGCTCAGCTCCCATGTGGCCCACCATCACCATCCTTCTGCCCTAGAGGATACTGTGATGCAGGAACACTCAGGGCAAAGATACGGTGATGGAAAAACTCCCCTCATCTGGCACAATAAAGACTCAAGTTTTTTTGTTTTTTTTTTTTTTTTTATGAGACAGAGTCTCACTCTGTTGCCCAGGCTGGAGTGCAGTGGCACAATCTTGGCTCACCGCAATCTCTGCCTCCCAGGTTCAAGCGATTCTCCAGCCTCAGCCTCCGGAGTACCTGGGATTACAGACGTGCACCACCGTGCCTGGCTAATTTTTGTATTTTCAGTAGAGATGGGGTTTCACCATGTTGGCCAGTCTGGTTTCAAACTCCTAACCTCAAGTGATCTGCCTGCCCTCGCCTCCCAAAGTGCTGGGATTACAGGTGTGAGACATCGCACAAAGCCAAAAACTGGATTTTTAAGAAATCTGGTCTCTTATTACACCTTTAACGGGGTATCAAAAACAGTGCCGAGAATACAGCAGACACAGGCCTGTGTCTCAGGACAGAATGTACACGTGAAGCCTGGACATAAGAAAGGCAATCTGAATACCATTTTCCCATGACATTCCAAAGAGCTCAAGTTTAAAAAAATAGTAAGAAGAAGAAAAATAAAAAACAAGGACTGTGTTAGTTCATTCTTGCGTTGCTATAAATACCTGAGGCTGGGCAATTTATACAGAAAAGAAGTTTAATTGGCTCATGGTTCTTCAGGCTGTACAAGAAGCATAGTGCTGGCATCTGCTTGCTTCTAGGGAGGCCTCAGGAAGTTTACAAACATGGCAGAAGATGAAGGGGGTGCAGGCATGTCACGTGGCAAAAGCAGGAGCAAGAGGAAAGGGAAGGGGAGGGAGGGAGGTGGCACACACTTTTAAACAACCAGATCTTGTGTGAACTCAGAGCAAGAGCTCACTCATCACCAAGAGGACGGCAAAAGCCATTCATGAGGGATCTCCCCTCTGATCCAAACACCTCCCACCAGGCCTCACCTCCAATGCTGGGGATTGCATTTCAACATGAGATTTGGGTGCGGACAGATATCCAAACTATGTCAGGAAAAAACGAAACAACAAAACAAAACAAAGAGCTCAAGTTTAGCACCTTGTTCCCAAGGGAAAGGGCTGAGCTCAGTAACTCTTAATTTTGGATGACAACTCTAATAAAATCCAGAAGAAAATGGAGATACTGCATTAAAATAAATGCTATAGGCTTAACATTGGGAAATGATGCTTCCTATTGTGTGTCTATTTAGCAGTCTTAGCCTTATAGTTACACCAAACACAACATTCTGCTGGAGAAAAACAAAGAGAAAAGGTTGACCTAAGACAGCAACTATCACCCTGCTGACTATTTGCATGAAATTATGAGTAAGTTCTTAGATATTGGTTGTAAATATAATGCACAACTGACAAAAAGCACCATCTTAAATGATCCTTTACATGCCACTTTCTCTAACCTATTAAGATGCTCGTTGTTTCTTTGATTTATCTGATAATAAATTTTTCACGACTGTTAAGTCTCATAAAATTGCTCTGGTGCTGACTACACTGATTAATAAGTCTGAAGAATCGAAACTGTCAGGAATTCGTGTGTAAGAATAAGTTACTGCCAAACATCCATTAGATATTCCATAAAATATGGAATGAAAAGGTTGATCTGGTAATTTTATCTTGGATCCATTTTCCCGTAACAATTTGTATTCAGGGTCATCATTGTCTTCTATTGCCTTAAAAAAATCGATAAAGCAAATCCAGATGGGAGGCAAATTTAAGAATTAAATTGAATTAAAAAAATAATGAATTGATGTCAATAAAATATGTTTCCTAGAAAAATAAAGAACTGAGGATTAGAAATCATTGCTGGGACGACCCTCAGAGATGATCTAGTTTGAAACTTGAGCTGTGCAGATAGGGAAGCTGAGGTGGGTGGGATGAGGTCATTTGCCATGAGAAAACTGACACTAGAAGCCACCTCTAAGATGAGTAATCTAAGAACAAGTCCTATGTATATGCCATATATATGTGCTGTATGTTTTTTAAAAATGTTATTTTGATTTTAAAAAGTTCAAATTTATAATAAAAATCAATCCATCTCTACCTGGAGCCTTTTTCCTCTAACAAGTCCTATATTCCTTATTTCCCCTTCTTTTTCCTTAGTGTTTCACGGAAGAGTCACTGTGTCTTTACAGCATGGTGCATCCTATGAAAATAAGCACTCCATCTTTGATACCTCTCTCGGCATGCTGAGAAAGCAAGCCAGCTTTAACTACATGAGAAGAGAATTCTGTGCCTCTTGATGCTACCCACCAATCCATAGATCTCCTGGGACAAGGTAGGAAAAATGAGACAAAAATCATGAAGGCTGTAGATGTGGTGACCAGAGTCCCAAGATGGGACAGGGAATCTCTGACTCCACACTCTATAGGGCAAAACCCTCAGAGGCATTCGAACCAGAGTGACTCCATCTTGAGTGAGGGCTAGGAAAATGAGGCTGGGACCTGCTGGGCTGCACTCCCAGGCAGCTAGGCATTCCTAGTCTCTAAATGCTTATAGTTACGGGAACAGACTGATAATGTTGACTAAACAGACCCAGACTTGGGAGTGTCCTGATATCCCGATATCTGGAGAACAAAGGCATTCCTAATTTTGCTTTAAAGATAATATTGATTCTTGCAAAATATAGTAATTAAGAAAATTAATCCTTTATCAGAAACCCTTGTAGCAGAACACATCTCTCCATGGTCTTTTAAAATCATTCGTACACACACACACACACACACACACACACACGCATGTTACCTAGGGTGGACATGCGTTCCTCCTCTTACTTTCGGGAACACCCTACTCTGTCTCTGGAGTAGCTGTTCTTTCACCACTTTACTTTCTTAATAAACTTACTTTTACTTTGCCCTGCAGACTCACCCTGGATCTTTCTTGTGCAAAATCCAAGAACCCTCTTTTGGGGTCTGGATCGGGACCCCTTTCCTGTAACAAAACTCCAACAGCCATCACACAGGACCACACAGGTCCCAGGATCCACACCTACTGGAGGAGGTCCCATCACATGACGCAGACCCTCCACACTGCACATGCCCTCCTTGCCGCACATGCCCTCCTTACGAGTGAAGGACACGATGGGGGTTGGTGCTCTGTGGAACCCTCCCTTCATGAATTCTCTACCAAATAGGACAAAGAGGCGGTTTGTTAGGTACCTTTCATTCCTAACGCATCTTCAAATTCAAAGCAGCTTTTGTTTTAACAGGGTCCATTCTTAAAAGATTAACAATAACAGACCCCTCTGCCATTCCTTACAATGAAATAGTGGTAAATGTGCATTTCTGGAGAATAACATGATGTTGAAACCCAAGCCTTAAGACAGGAATGGGTGTGTGGTGTGTGTGTGTGTGTGTGTGTATGTGTGGTGTGTGTGTGTGTGTGTGTGTGTTGTGGTAGGGGCGTGGATCAAGACTTAGAGAGCCATTTAAACGCACTGGCTCATAAACAGAACGTGTCTCCCTGTGAAGGTGTAGAGGCTACAGATGAAAAGAGGAAAATGAAGGAACAAATTCATAAAGAACTCAATGCCGTTTCTGGGCATTTGAGTAACAATAAATATTTCATTCTATTGTGTTTGTATATTATTTCATATGTGTTTATAAGGCTCATGGTATTAAAAAATAGCCCAGGAAATACTGTTTTCCACTATAATGGTTAATTTGTAAATCGTCTCATTGGGAAGATAGACAATTCTATCACCTTTGACATGCACATACTTTTGATTGATGTTGTTTATATGGAGACTGAGTAAATTATCATTGAAGTTTTAGTTATTTTACATGGCAAATTTACCAAATACTTTTTTGTTGAAGTCCTAACCCCCTAACAAAAAGAGTAGAAACTCTGTAAAATATTTGGAGAGATTTATTCTGAGCTAAATATGAGTGACCACAGTCGTGACACAGCCCCCAGGAGGTCCTGAGAACATGTGTCCAAGGTGGTTGGGGCGCAGCTTGGTTTCATGCATTTTAGGGAGGCATGAGACATCAATCAAATACATTTGAGAAATATACTGGTTTGGTCCAAAGGCGGTTCAACAATTCAACTTCAATTCAATTGTTCAACTTCAAACAATTCGAAGCTGGGTCTTCCAGGCTTTAGGTAAATTTAAACATTTTCTGGTTGACATTGGTTGAGTTTGTCTAAGACCTGGGATTAATAGAAAGGAAATGCTCAGGTTAAGATAAAAGACTGTGGAGACCAAGATTCTTGAAGTGTCATACTGGCTGTCCTTAGAGACAACAGATGACAAATGTTCCCTATTCAGACCTATAAAAGGTGTTAGACACTCAGTTCATCTCCTCAGGATTGGGAGGGTGGTGAAAGAAAAAGATCTAGCTATGTTAGCAGAGATTCTTTACAGATGCGCATTTTCACCCACAAAGGATGGCTGTGCAGGGCCATTTCAAAATATGGCAAAGAAACATGTTTTGGGGTAAACGATTTTTATTTTCTTCTTTGTCACATAATGTTATGCCAGAGTCAGACTGGAAAGTAAGTCAGGATATGTAGGGTTAAATAAAACCCATCTGATAAGAATTTATGGTTTGTAGGGCATGACTCCCCAACTCTCTAGATACGAATTTTGGCAAGATAAAAAAACCAGAGCTTAGTCCTCAATGGTCATATTTGGAGACAGCATTTTTAAAGAGATAATCAAGTTAAAATGCAGTCATTAGGGTGGGCCCTCACCCCGGATAACTGATATCCTTGTGAAATGGGGAACTTTGGACACAGAGACAGAGATACCTAGAGAGATAATGATGTGAAGCAGCACAGGGGTAAAAGAGCCAAGGAGAGAGGCCTTAGACAAACCCTTCCCTAACTGCCCTCAGAAAAAACCAATCCTGCTGACACCTTGATCTGGGACTTCCGGCCTTTAGAACATGAGACAATGCATTTCTGCTTTTAAACCATGCCGTTTGTGGTACTTGGTTATGGCAGCCAAAGCAAACGAATACAAATAGTAAAGACAAAATCAGCTGTCACCAGGAAAAGAAAAAGAAACACCCAAAAGCCACTGTACTTATTCATTAACCTGCCACAAAAAACCCCAAAACTTCAATAATTTAATGTCCAAATAGACACTACCTAATTGGATAGAGAATATAAAGTATGTGCATTTTGACAATGACAGTATTGCATATGTTCCAAATGAGATTATTTAGGCCGGGTATGGTGGCTGATGCTTGTAATCCCAGGACTTTGGGAGGCTGAGGTGAGCGGATCACCTGAGGTCAGGGGTTTGGGACCAGTCTGGCCAACATGGCAAAACCCCATCTCTACTAAAAACACAAAATAATTAGCTGGGCATGGTAGTGTGTGCCTGTAACCCCAGGTACTCGGGAGACCGAGGCAAGAGAATCGCTTCAACCTGGGAGGCAAAGGTTGCAGTGAGCCGAGATCGCACCACTGCACTCCAGCCTGGGCAACAGAGCGGGACTCCGTCTCAAAACCAAACAAAACCAAATAAGATTATTTAAAAATGAACTGTTACAGGAAAGGGGTCGCGATCCAGACCCTAAGAGAGAATTCTTGGATCTCACAAAAGAAAGAATTCAGGGTGGGTCCACAGAGTAAAGTTAAAGGAAGTTTACTAGGAAAGTAAAGGAATAAAAGAACGGCTACTCCACAGACAGAACAGCCCCAAGGGCTGCTGTTTGCCCATTTTTATGGTTATTTCTTGATGTTATGCTAAACAAGCGGTGGATTATTCATTCCTCTCCTTTCTAGACCATATACGGTAACTTCCTGACATTGCCATGGCATTTCTAAGCTGTCATGGTGCTGATGGGAGGGTAGCAGTGAGGACGACCAGAGGTTACTCTCATCACCATCTTGGTTTTGTTGGATTTGGCCAGCTTCTTTACTGCAACCTGTTTTATCAGCAAGGTCTTTATGACCCGTATTTCGTGCTGACTTCCTATCTCACCCTGTGACTTAGAATGCTTTAACCATCTGGGAATGCAGCCCAGCAGGTCTCAGCCTCTTTTTACTCAGTTACCATTCAAGATGGAGTCGCTCTGGTACATGCGTCTCAGAGAGAACTATTAAAGTGGAAAATAATATTTTATTCTTGACTACATTTTAAAAAATATCAAGAGTCTTATAAACAAATAATATGCAAACACAGTAGAACAAAATATGGAAAGTTATTTCCTTAATGCTTGATGAATACATTGAGGCATGGATAAATGCCTGTGAACATAACTCACATTTAAGTTTTTTATCTGATAAAGTTGATTGAAACTCCTTTCATAGCATTTTGCATTTTAATCTAAAATAACTGACAACACAGAAGAACCCTTAAATGCCCAAAATTAAAAATTTAAAAAACCCCACAAAACCTCCAACAATGCCTGGCCAGGATAAGAAACCAGAGTTCAATAAAAAACCAGCATGTAATAAAACAAGTTATTACTGTGTAGAGATTAGAAACCACAAACAGTTTTGATTATAAAAGCGCCACTTTTAAATTTATCTCTCAAATAAAAACAGCAAATGCAGGCAATAATTCATCTCAGCTGAATAGAAAGCATCAAGCATTGAACTTTTAAGATTCCTGGGAGTTAATAATCAATATGTAGAGCTGACCAATTTCATTTCACTGAGGTCAATATCCAATAGTTCAATATGATTATATCAAATGAATAGCATCCAAAAAAAAGAGCTAAGAATAGCTCCTCTTGAAGAGAACGTAATCTGACACATTTTGGGTTTTTTGGAGTATGGATGGAGTCTAGCTGATATTTATTTTGCTTCTGTCAAGTGAGACAAATTATCTACATTCTATTTACCTTAAATTGATACTGTAATGTATCATGCTCCACTTTAGGAGATGTATAAGGCATGCCAAATGCAGGCTCGACAGTCAACAATCAAGTGAGGGGGATGGAGAAGGGAACAGGGGAAAGAGGGGACTGGAATAGGAGGAGAGAGACACACACAGAGAGAGACTGAGATAGTTTTACTCTTTAAAGTCCTATGGAAAAGCCTTTTGTAGTGCAAGGTTCAGGATAAATCTCTCTTCTCCCTTTGATGTTGCAGCTGTAGTTTTTTTCCCCTATGCCCCTCTAATAGTTATCCACAACTCTTCAAAGATAAGTACACTAGTCATTGAATAAAATGCAAATTGCTTTGAGTAAAAAAGGCAGGGAGCATAGAGTTTTTTCTCACTGGTCAAACCTGAGCCTACCAGGTCCCAGTCAGAGCTCCCAGGCAAGCACAGAGTGCCGGAGGATTGACCACATTAGAGGACCAGAGGGAAGTAGTGAAGAAAGCAACGTGGATATGGGAGGGTACATTTTCCAAGTCTTTATTTGCATCTATTGCATATCACAGTGAAAAACACTCCAGAGTAGGACACGTATAAAATGGAGTCTTACTAGATGTCTTCAGGAATACAGCTAGTCTCCTGAAGCTGGTTTTTAAGCCCTAGTAGAGTTTCACCTTTGACCTTCATAGGATTAGGGGATGGAAGTTCCCAACTTAACTCACAGAATCCAAGTGTCCTGGAAATATCAAATGGGAACAAGCACCTTCCATTTAAAAAACTGAACCATTTTGCATGAGATATAAAATTACAGAAAAGTAAAGCCTCAAAAGCCTGTGAAAACATCATATATTGAATAAATTATGAAAATGCAAAAAAGGGAAAAATACTAGTTACCTGTGAAGTATATATGAATAATAGTGTTAACCAAGTTACAAGGCAGAAAAAAAAATCCTTTAAATGCAAAATACACTAAGCAATCTATCACAACACTTGGAAGAGAGTAAGAACTTACGTATTCTTCCTTACATCCTCTGTATTCCTCCTGACATATTAAAGAGGGAGGTATCAGTTTAGCAGGGTAACTGATACCTCATGATCACATACAGGAACAGTTGAGCCATTAAACAAAAAACCAAATTATTATTATTATTATTTTGAGATAGGGTCTCACTCTGTCGCTGGAGTGCAGTGGTGTGATCTTGGCTCATTGCAACCTTGGCCTCCTGGGCTCAAGGCATCCTCCCACCTCAGCCACCCAAGTAGATGAGACTACAGGCATGTGCCACCATGCACGGCTAATTTTTTTTCATTTTCTGTACAGACAAAGTCTCACTATGTTGCCCAGGCTGGTCTTGAACTCCCTGGGCTCAAGTGATCCTCCTGCCTCGCCTTCCCAAAGTACTGGAATTACAGGCACGAGCCACTGCACCCAGCCTTCAAAAGTTAATATTACATATTGGCTTACTTTTATTCAGTAGAATAAACATTCTGGAGTTTTTTGTGTTTTAAACTGTGATGCTACCTAATTTTGTCATTGAAGTTAACATGAAATAAGAGATGTGACACAATACACCCCAAATATAACATATTATATGGGTTACCCTTTTCTCTGATACTTTTTAGCAATACTGGTTAAATGCAACATATTTTCTTGCAAATAGGTCCACAGATGCCAAAACTTTGAGTCACATATTATGGATAAAATGTGATAATGCATTTTCAACTTTAAAAAAGAAAATATAGGCCAGTCGTGGTGGCTCAGGCCTGTAATCCCAGCACTCTGGGAGGCCGAGGTGGACGGATCACGAGGTCAGGAGATCAAGACCATCCTGGCCAACAAGGCGAAACACTGTCTCTACTAAAAAAAATACAAAAAATCAGCCAGATGTGGTAGCGAGCGCCTGTAGTCCCAGCCACTCGGGAGGCTGAGGCAGGAGAATGGCGTGAACCCGGGAGGCGGAGCTTGCAGTGAGCCCAGATCACGCCACTGCAGTCCACCTTCGGCGACAGAGCGAGACTCCGTCTCAAAAAAAGAAAAAATAATACAAATATGTACCATTCATAAAGAAAATATATATCACCAGGAAGAGAATACAGTCAACTTGTAAAATGTAAAAACTACCTTTATGTTAAAACCCAGGTGCTGTGGTGCATGCCTGTAATCTCAGCGCTTTGAAAGGCTGAGGCAGGAAAATCTCTTGAGGCCAGGGGTTTGAGAGTAGCTTGGGCAACATAGCAAGACCCCCAGTCTCCACAAAAAAATAAAATAGAAAACTAGCCAGGCGTTGTGGTGTGTGCCTGTAGTCCCAGGTACTAGGGAAGCTGAGGCAGGGGGATTGCTTGAGCCCTGGAGATCAAGGCTGCAGTGAGCTATCATGGTGCCACTGCACTGCAGCCTGGGTGACAAAGTGATACTGTGTCCCTAAGGAAAAAAAAAAAAAAATCTTTACAGAAAAACAGTTCTTCATTTTCATGTCTACTACACAGAAATTGTTTTTCTGTGGCTTAATTTGAGCTATTTTCAGATACAGCAATGAAAAAGAAGAGTCTACATTGTTCTACATACTGATTGTCACTATGTTCAATTTACTAACCACTAGAAAGATCCTGGAAATTTAACCCTCTCCTCCATCTTTGTGAAGATATTTATAAAACCATCTGCTAGCTCTGTGCACCCATTTATACTTCATCAGATGTTTATTAAGTTTTTCTTAGAGATAATTTCCTACAGTGAAGGGCCGTTTTAAAATGAATGGGCTCACCTATTAGGTTTGAAATGCCCTAGCCTTGTGGTGGACTGGTTGTATCAGTGAAGTTATTTAAAGAATTTCTAGGCCACTGACTCAGCAGTCACTAGAGGATATAGTAGTTGTTTAATAAAGCCCATGTACGTCCATTATAGCTTGTAACAGGTTTGCACAGCGTGCAGAAGAAAAATAAAACATTAATTAGCTTTAATTCCACAAGTAAAACAATGTGAAAAACAACAACCAACAGCCAAAAGAATGTTTCCTTATAAATCAAACAGGATGATTTATTTGGCTAGATTTCTAATAAAGAGGAATTCTCAGCTTTTATCTCATGGTTTCCCACCATTCACCAAAGACTGCTTTGTTAAAATGTTTCTGTTAACTAATATGAATAATAGTATGGCTGGTCTTTCATTTAAGGTTAAAAAAACGGAACACAGAAAACACAAATGAGTGGGGAACTTTTCCGGAGAGAGAAAAGAAAGGTGAAAAGACAGGCAGAATGACGAGGAAGCATCTTGTGAGTGATGCCATGCTGGAAATGAGGCTTTAGGACTGCCATGCTTGGCAAATTGCAGTTTTCATGATGACGTCTGTTTGCCAAATACCTCTTTCAAGGGAAGCATTTCCAACCTAACATTTGTCAAACCTCTTTTGTTAACTTGTTGACAAGAGTTAACTTGTCAGCTTTTAAAATGGCTTGCAGTTGCTATCCACGTCCCTCGATGGAAATGTGCAAAGTGTGAGTTACCCCCTTTCACAAAGGATCTTGTCAAGGGTGCTGACTTCAACTTGACTGCCTCTCCTGGGGGAAAAAAATCTACCTTCTGGAAACTTAAGTGATGAGTATTCCATCATAATTCTGCTTCAAAGAAATAAAAGAGGTCGAAGAGACAACCACCATCAAATAAAGAGTTAACAGGTAATTGTATAACTCAGCAACAGTTTAAAAACACAACGGAGCATGTAGGATGTGAGCTTCAACGACCCAACCAAGCTCATCATTTTATGTTAACCGGCAACTCAATGACACCAGCCAACACGTTCCCCTGTGGAAGGCACGAAAGATGAAGAGACAGCAGCTTCCACCTGAGACATGATGAAGGGGCCGTGATTAATGCCCAAAATGTTACTCCAAAGAGCAGTCTCTGAAGAACTATACCTCACCATCCTTCCAGCCACACCCCTCCTGCTTAATGGAACAAGTTCCCATCTTCATGAAGCTAAGTCATCTCCAAGTATTTTAATTCTGCTGACACACTGAATTCATTGTTTTCTTTCAAGTATCCATGTCTCCTCTTGGAGTCCATTAGAGCCTATAAATCAGACCATCCATCCTCTCTGCCCTAGACTCAGAAGAACTTAAGGACGTGCTCTGATGAAGGTCACCGTGAATGCCGATCACAGACGTGAATGAAAAGAAAATATTCCGGTAAGTTTTTTAGTTCTTTATTCCTCTCATTTAGGTAATGGGTTAACTGGTTAGAAAAAAGGGGTTGGGGTGGGGGAAGGAGGAGGAGGTTCACAGGCGTTTTAAGTGCCAAAACCAAAAGTATGTTTTCATGGTAGTTTAAAGATAGACAGATAAATACATATCCGCAACACACAGACACTGATAAATATATAAGTAAGGATTCTTTTTAATAAAGGGGAAGTATGCGGCTTAAACAACAGAGACGAAGTGAAAATTAGGAACTATAATAAGTTTTAGACTAGAAGATCAAAAACTAAGGCAATGAATGTGAAATTTGCTTTTTTAAAAAAACTATGAGTATCATGAATAAACTGCCGCCCCCCGAAGGCTACCACATGTAAAACGTTTTTAAAAAGTAGCCAAATACCTGCTAATTTGCATAATATTTTTCAGATAGGATACTAAAAATCCCCTAATTATGAAATGGCTGCTTCAAACAAAGAGTTGAGTTGGGTTCTAATTGTATGAGGATATACTTAATATAATACAGATCTATTCATATAAAGGAGGCCCTTAATTTTGAAAATCAGTCTGTGTTAATCTGGTGAAACACAATAGCGGCATTTTTGTGCAGTTTTTTTTTTTTTTTTAAATGACTAAGAGTTTGACTTATTGTCTTATCAGCTAACAGTCCATATTTTGGGCTAGTATGTTTGACAAAGGGGTGACGACAGCTGCTACAGGAGAATGAGAGAAGGACAAAAAAACTGAAATACCCAAAGTAACCAACCTTCTTCTCCTTCCCAAGGAGGAGAGAAGAGAACTCACAGCAGGCCTCTGCCCTAGCATAGCTCATGTACCTTGTGACCTCCCAGCAGAGGATCATGTAGATGCCCCTAAAAGCAGCCGTTATGGAACCAGCTGGTCCCCATGGAAAGGAGGCAATGGCTCTCCGGTGCTTACTGAAGCTGCTGCTGCTTCTTTTTTTTTTTTTTTTTGAAACACGGTTTCACTATGTCACCCAGGCTGGAGTGCAGTGGCGCCATCTATCTCAACTCACTGCAACCTCCACCTCTCAGGTTCAAGCGATTCTCCTGCCTCAGCCTCCCAAGTAGCTGGGATTACAGGCACCCACCACCACACTCGGCTAATTTTTGTATTTTGAGTAGAAATGGGGTTTCACCATGTTGGCAAGGCTGGTCTTGAACTCCTGGCCTCAAGTTATTCACCCTCCTCATGGTGAATCACCCCACAATTCACCCCAAAGTGCTGGGATCATAGGCGTGAGCCACCGCACCCAGCCTACTGAAACTTTTTAATGTTGACTTAACTGCATAAAAGGTAATCCAAGGCTCCATGAGGAAATGAAACAAAAAGTTAGCAGACACATTGCTTAGACTATGCCAACCCCCCAAAATAGGATGCTAATAACAGACATAAAAACAGATATACCAATTATGTTATAGATACCTCTCATTTATCCAGAATCCTAACCACATACAAATCAGTTAAAATAGTCTGTAACAGTGCAGAATGGTGATTAATTGCCTAATAATTACTTTGAGGTAATACAAAATCCAGAAACTCACAATTTAATCTTTTAAAATTAAAAGCACTTTCATATGCAATGTATTCTCATCCTCTGTAAATTATAAACTGATCTATGGAAAACTAAAAATTGTTAACCAGAATAATAAACAGAGAATTTCCTCTAATTCCAGATGGCTAGGAGTTTGTTCATGCATTTTTCTGTATACTATCATATACAGAATGACTTTCTTCAAGATACCATACAAACCAAGCTCTAAATAGCTTCCTGTTTACTAAGAAAAAATTAGAGCCCATCTAAAACTCATGATAGCAATGATTAACAATTTACAAAGAAGATAAACAATCATCTGCTAATTTGTGACTATATTTTCACACATTTTCATAATTAACTAATTTCTAAGGGTGAGCTACATTCGTATTTTTTTTTAAAAAAATTGAATCTGTAATAACTGTACATATCTATATGGCTTATGAAACAATTAATACACATCCTATACCTATCTCATTTTATCCTTAAGGTAAGTCTTTAGACTTATACTGTAAGTGTCATAGTATTGTCTAAAGTAATCTAAGCCATGCTTTACATTGCTTTTATATAGGAGGATACGGTATCATTTTGGCAATTTTAGTGTATTTCATTTTAAGGCCATTGTTCTTTTTTCTTTTTTTTTTTGGGGTGGAATCTTGCTCTGTCGCCCAGGCTGGAGTGCAGTGGCACGATCTCAGCTCACTGCAACCTCTGCCTCCCTGGCTCAAGTGATTCTTGTGCCTCAGCCTCCTGAGTAGCTAGGATTACAGGTGCCCCTCCACCATGCCCAGCTAATTTTTGTATTTTTAGTTTCGCCATGTTGGCCAGGCTGATCTCAAACTCCTGACCTCAAGTGATCCACCCGCCTTGGCTTCCCAAAGTGTTGGGGTTGCAGGCGTGAGCCACCATGCTCAGGCCGGCCATTATTCTTTACAGCTTGTCTTCTCTGTTTCTGTCTGGTGGAAACATGGCCACAGCAAGTGCTAAATGTTTGACCAGGAGCATGGTGCTCAGGCTGCAAGACTGCAGAAATGCAGCCAGCCACTTCTGCGCAGAGGCTCTGCCCTGCCAATCAATCCCGACCCACTGGCCTGGCACAGATTCACAGGGTTTTCTTGAGTGTGGGACATATTTCTGATACCAAAGAAAAAAAAAAGAAAAGAAACTCTTAACTAAATGTGACCTTTAGCAATCTTCTAGCTTTCTTCCAATAGTTGGGATGTTAAATTCTCAAAAGTTGGTGCCAGGCTGGGCATGGTGGCTCATGACTGTAATCCCAGCACTTTGGAAGATGAAAGCAGGATTGCTTGACACCAGGAGTTTGAGACCAGCCTGGGCAACAAAGGGAGACCCCGTCTCTGCAAAAAATTTAAAAAATTAGCTGGGCATGGTGGTGTGCTCCTGTAGTCCCAGCTACTTGGAAGGCTGAAATGGAAGGATTGCCTCAGCCCAGGCGCTTGAGGCTGCAGTGAGCCGTGATTGTGCCACTGCACTCCAGCCCAGCAATACAGTGAGACCCTGTCTCTTAAAAAAAATAAATTAATTAATTAAAAAATAAAATTTAAAAGTTGATGTCAGACACAAAAACAGATTACATTTGACTAGGGATGTTTTTGTCTTTTTTGTATATGCTTAAAATTATACCAGATCTCAGCATTTGGGGTCAGGCAAGCATTTGATAAATGACAGTTTGTTTTGCAGCTGGGGGCTGGGATAAGGTAGGAAAATAATGATGGTACATATAACAACAGAAGCACGTGGAAGTGGCAGAATTTCTTTCAACCTTGACACATGGAGGAAGAAAGAAGCAGGAATGGTGAGGTTTTTGGGACAGTTTTGCATAGACTCCTTTCACCTGGAGTGAGGACTTGAGGTATTTGGATGCTGTGACTTCAGGCTGGCAGATTCCGCTTCCTCTCCTGCCTTTTCCTTTTCTCTAAGAGATTATCATCTCACTACAGTACAAGCTTCTCTATAATAGAATGACGCATTGCTAGTACTCTCTACTGATTTTCTAAATAAACTGCTTAACAATTTTGTTCAGAACACTTGTAATTCTTTGCATTCACAGAAGAAAAAAAATATGTTCTGATCTGAATGGTGAATTTCCTTAGTGCCATGAATATTCAACTAATTTAATACCTCAAAAATTCTCTAAAGAAAATCGGTAAAAATCCCCTTGAAAATATCAATAAAAAACAATTTACAAATAGAGACAATGACCACATGCTGTTTTTTCTTGTTTTTGTTTTTTTCTTTTCAGAAAGGGTCTTGCTCTCTCATCCAGGCTCGAGTGCAGGGCATGACCACGGCTCTGTGCAGCCTCAATCTCCTGGGCTCAAGTGATCCTCCCAACCCAGCCTCCAGAATAGCTACAATGACAAGCATGCACTACCATGCCTGGATAATTTCTTTTACTTTTTCTTTTGTAGAGATGGGGTCTTGCTATGTTGCCCAGGCTGGTCTCAAACTCCTGGGCTCAAGCAATCCTCCAGTCTCGACTTCCCCAAATGCTAGGATTACAGGTGTGAGCCACACCACACCTGGCCGACATGCAGTTTTTAATAAAACATTTTAAAATGCTAAGTGCTAACTGCCATCAATAGGATACTGTCACATAATATTTTTAAAGGCGTAATTATAAATACTATAAAATCACAGTCTACTATTTCAGAAAATCAGAGTCTACTTACTATTTGTATGTCTCAGAACGGATATACTCAAAAACATGGGACACGCCAAGCTGGAACTGGTCTGCAATGGGGGTCACCCAGGGATTGTTCTCTGCTTTGAATACCTGCTTCTGGCCAGTTAAATCCAAGTTTCCTGGGAGGAAAAAAAAAAAAAAAGTAAAGGTCACTTCATCCAATACAGATCAGGTCTGAGAAGTCCTTCTCAGTAATCACAGCCTAAGTACCCTAAATCAAACCCTAAGTGCCTCTTGGATCATTTGATGTCTTTTAAATTTCTTAACCCAAGTCATCACAGGTACACAGTCATGACAGTACCTTGGCCCCAGAAATTAAGAACAAAGGAAGGAAGAAAGAAGACAGATGGAAAAGAAAAGCAGAGCAGAGGGAAGGAGGTATTTGCTGCAGAGACAAAAATGACTTGTTCAAGATTAAGAGAAGTGATAATATGAAAACCATTTAAAATTCTATCTTGACCATGTCAGTATGCATCATGCCTTGTCCTGGCTGATCTTGGGCCCAATCTGATCAACACCACTTTTTTCACCAATCAAGAAAGCATATGAATGGAGAAAGACAGGAATATTACCCAAGCCAAACCGTTGTTACTCAAGTATAAGAGCATAAGCACATCTCGGAATCAGCCCTAAATGAATCTCATTAACATGGCAGTGATAAAGACTAATTACCTTTTAAAATCATTCCTCATTTCATTCTCCAGCAATCTGGAAGGTCAGATACTAATATTACTTTATAGGTGAAGAAATGGAAACTTAAGGAAATTAACTAATATGCCCAAGATCAGAAAAAGCCAGCATGAAGATTTCAAGCTGATGCTCAATCTCATACACCTTCTACAGTGTCTGGTGAGGCCATCAGATTACATACCAATCTAGATAAGGTTGAGTTAATGAAGGTAGCATAAAAAAGCCAGCAAGCATGCCTCATCTGGATATCCTCTGTTAATGACCAGTTGACTGTTTTTTTTTTCTTTTTGATATATTCAAAAATGGAAAAGGCAATGTGTGAAAGAACTTCCTAAAATGTGCTCGCCTATGAAAGCAAGAAGCAGAGAAAGAGAGGTTAGGCAGCAGGGATATATGTGAAGGTCTGTCCCTAAAAGTCCTACTGAGGAAATCAATTTTCAGACTTCTCGTCCATGGCCTGGTACTGTTTGAACCTAGAGACACAGCAAAGATTTTTGCTAAGACACAACCGAAGTTACGTGCTGTTGCTGTTCCCAGGTTCTACTGCCTATGTTTTCATAGATGGTAACTCAGGAAAATGAAAACATATCCTGGGATGCAAGTATAGCACAAAGCAAATCACTGCCTAGCTGATATGAGCTTTGGAAATGAAAGGATAAATGAATTTTTTTATGCGGAAGATAATGCAATATTGCTTGTTAAAACAAAATAATAGATACTTTGAATCTTTCCTTTTTGTTCTATGAACTTGCAACTATTCAGAAAAACAAAGAAAAGAAAAACGACTACAATTTCACAAAATCTTTTTAAGAAAACAGACACTACTAAATATCAAGAGAGAGTAATTCATCATCTTTCCAAAGCTACTAAGAATTTGTTGGCGCTTGGTACAAAAATAAGCAGATCCATTTCTCTCCAAGATTATCAATGTTGTCAATTTCCTCATCTTAATGGTTAAACATCGTTAGTCAGATATTAAGTCACTTGGGAAATTAGTGAGCTTGATTCTCTAAACCATGAGTCAGAAAGCTGCCTAGGGCGAATGAAAACCCAGGGGTGGTATGCATTCTGCTTAGCTGAGTATCTCACCTGGGTTTCATCTTGTTGGCAAGGGGCTGCCATTGATCTTTGTTTTTATCTTTACTTAGGGAGGGGGTTTTTAGAGTCCCAAGAATGAAACTGACCCCTTGTTTACATTTCTCTATAATTCTTATTTCCTCTTAAAATCTAGTTTGCTGCACTTAATTTATCTTGCCTTCCATATAATTCCTTCATGGTTTTTTCCTCCAATTTTTCCTTTTCCTAAAAATGAATATAATATACATTCCTGGAAAGAAGCCATCCATTTAAAAACAAGTCTATTTCTGATGTGTCGTATTTTATGTGCACGATGGTATGTTGCCCATTGTGCACAGGGGGCAGGACTAGTAAGGGAAGGGGTTACAAACCGGACAACAGTGACCACGGTGCAGCAATGCCCTCATCAGCTGGGAATGGTAGTGCTGCAGCTCAATATATCTCTCTTAAAACATTCACCTGAGAAACAACCTAAGCTTACATCTTGTCATCTTCCTGCCTCTAATCTCTGCCCACAGACATCAGCATGAATCAACTATGAAAAAAATAAACTTGAGGTGTTTGGAAAAAATATGGGTATTCTTGGCCAGGAGTGGTGGCTGATGCCTATAATCCCAGCACTTTGGGAGGCCGAGGCTGGTGGATCACTTGAGGTCAGGAGTTCGACACCACATGGCAGTTTGGCCAACATGGCAAAACCCAGCCTCTGCTAAAAATACAAAAATTAGCCAGGCACAGTGGTGCGCACCTGTAGTCCCAGCCTCTTGGGAGGCTGAGGCAGGAGAACTGCATGAACCTGGGAGGCGGAGGTTGCAGTGAGCCCAGATGGCACCACTGCACTCCAGCCTGGGTAACAGAGCAAGACTGTCTTAAAAAAAAAAAAAAAAAAAGAAAAAGAAAAAATATGTGTATTGCAAAGTAGATGAAAAAAAAGCAGCAGAAGCCATGAAAAGTATAAACTACATATTTATGGAATAGGACAGAAATGAATTCCTAAGCTAAGGGGATTTTCTAGTTAGTGAGTATTTTGCCCTAAATATCTTTCCTTCTAATGCAAAATTGGTTATCCTAATGAGAAATATAGTCAGAACTTCTAGTTGGTAGAATTTTATTCTGTTGAAGAAGCGTCCAGGATTTTCAATCATTTACACAACTGCTTTGCTTTTAACATCTGGTTCAGAGGGGGGATTGCAGGAACACACCTTTTTTTTTTTTTTTTACTTTGGGAAGAGGGAGAAGAGGAGGGAAGTCAGCTACATTTGGGCACAGAGCAGCATTTCTCACCACACTGTATTTTCAGGGCCCTTGGCAAGCATGAGAACAACGTGGAGCAGGGAAAGGATCCGGGAAGGATGACACACACAAGTCTCAGCTATTTCAAATTTTCCCTGGGAAGACTTGCTTGGGATAATGAGGGGAAGAGACTCCTCTTTTCTAGCCTGCATCACAAGCTCCCTTCCGCCGAGTCCCAAGCCTTGCCCGATCATCCGAAACTGAAGGTATGTTATGAGTAAAGCTGGTTTTAAAGACCCCTCCTTGAACTTAAGGAATAGGTACGTATTTCTGCGGGAAAGAAGCATTCGTGTTCTACTAGTGACAGCCTGCAAAACCACTCTGGAACGCACACAGCCTCTTGTTAACTTATTAACAGCATCTTACTAAGTATGCAGTCTTTTCAGTGGTAATCCTCTGAAAATAATGTACTAAAGTTCTATGCTCCCTGACTGCCACTCATGGAAGGAGAATAATGCCAAGAAAGGTCAGCCATGTTCTCTGGGCCCTTTTGTCTGAAGCCTGTAACCCCCTGGAGATCTGTCAATCCCAAGTGATGTCTCTATTTAGGTGCTGTCAGTGGAGACGGCAGAGGCATCACAGATTGCTAATGACGGCTGCTAACTGGAGCACACAGGAGACGCTGGATGCGAGCTAGACATACTCCCTTAAGGGAAAAGGAGTCACATGCTGATGTCTACAAGTCAGAGTTAACAGAAAGGACCACAGGCTATTCACGATCATCTTCACTTACATCACTTCCAACCCATCTGCATATTTTAGCTGGGATGGGGAGTGGGAAGGAGGGGACAGATGACTGGGTTACCCTCCCCACCCTCATTTACTTACTTCAGTATCAAGCAATGCTACTAAATTAAATCCACAAGTGCTTCCTAAAGCTACATGAACTTAAGAGCCTAATAGAAAAGAATGATTAGGGTTCACTGGGGAAAAAAAAGAAAAGAAAAAAGCTTCTTGTATGATGTTGTTCTTTCTTTTTAACAAAGAGCCATGAAACCCAGGTATAATGTCCGTGGCAAACCTTAAAGGAGGAAACTATTATAAATGACAGAAATGGAAACTGCGCGAGCGAAACAGAGCAATGTCTCTTTGGAGTTAGAACTGGGACTTGCTATAATAGGGCATGCTTGTTTTGTTTTTCAACTTAATGTCGCCGGTGGATAACACAATACCTGTTTCTGTAGCGCTGCAATCCTCCCAGCAAGTGATTTGTCTCTGGGTTCTCTTGCCTCACTCTGCACCAGTTGGGGATGAAGCAATTTCAGAAGAGGGTTAATATAATTAGAGTAAAGCTGGCCATTATATTGTGTGAAAAGATGACACCCGACTCATACTGGCCTAGCAACAAGTTACCATTGCCTCGGCAGAGCCCGTCTGTCAGCTGTCGGAGGTAGGTTCCCTTTTAAGTAATAACATGCAGGAAGCATCTCACCCCGCTGTCAGTCAGCCTGCAATCGCTCTGACGCCACACGCTTCAGTGCGTTGAGTTAGGAGCCCTCACCCATCCCCTTTATTAGAAGGCTGAGCGGCGCTCTGGTGGTGTTCTAACAAGGATCAGGCAGCAGGATTAAGCACTGTGACAAAGAGGATCTAATAAGCTAGAAAGTGGTGCATCTACAGACACGCTGGCTGGCTCCCAGACACAGATTCACTTTGCTCACTCCTCAGTCGGAAGGCGCAGGCCACTGGGGAAGCCAGGCAGCGCCGTGATTAGCAGTGACCCTCTGACCGATGCTGCTATGAAGATCGTATATCACTCAGAGGCTTATTCTGCAATTGCAAATTGGATTTTCCATTTTATTACCTGCAAAAGGACCACATATGCTTCTTTCCAAAGCCTCTAGTACAGCAAGCTTTGCCATGCAACTGCAATTGTGTAAACATTAAATCATGCAAAACACTCACTCTCCTTGCTGGTTATAAATGTGATTGAATGCAATAGACAATTGCAGCCCCATTAATAAGCATGCTCATTTTCACTTATGGAAATTGGTTGTTTCCATAATCACACTCTAAGAATTCTTCCTGAGGATTCAAAATCCTGAAACATGTGGCTAGCAGCACCATTTATCACATAGTAAGCAATCGAGGCGATCTGGGCAAATTTTTCACGTCATCAAAGTAGCATTCCCTCTCTTCCTAATTTCAAAATGGTACCACAGAGAGCTTTTTTAAATTAATGCACTCCAAAAGCCATGCTCTCGCATTCACTCATAAATATCTAAGATTGTGGTCTAACAAGGTAAAACTAAAAAAAAGTGGCTGATTGGGTATAGTCCATCATTACTATACTAGATTTGTCCAAAACCAAGCAATTGATTTGCTCAGAAAGGATCGAGATGGGACATAATAACAGCTGAAAGATCACCTCCTCTCTGCGGCGAATCCTCACATGGAAGCGAACCACAAATGACTCCAATACAAAATAAAAGCTACATTTAGGGACTCTCCCACATAGACAAAGATTCTACACATAAGTCTCCATAATTCTCATTATCATGTGCTAGGCTACTAATTATAGCAGTGCATGATTACAGACAAATGGCCGACTCTGGAAAGTTCCTACTTTTTCACTTCTTTAGGAACACACTTTACTGAGTGGAAAATGATCAGAAGGCCTATAAAATGCTCATATTGTAATAGACAGTGTCTGCAGTAACTAAACATTGGAAACAACTGGAAATTTCATTACCAGGTGATAAGCAGAATAATGTGCTATAGCCATACTGTGAAATGCTATTCAGTTATTAAAATAGAGTTATTTGTATGCACTGACCTGGAGGGAGGTCTGTAACTATAATTAAAACAATGAGGATCTACCAAGCTTGCTATCAACCAATTTTTGAAAAAATACAGTAGAAATCCATATATGTATATGACTAAATGTTTATGTGTAAAAGAAGAAAAGGATAATATTAAGTTTTTAAGGTTGATTTTCTCAAATAAGGGAAATATTAATGTTGGTTTTCTCAAATTAAGGTAGGGCAGGAGGTTGAACTGGCAGAGCAAAGGATAAACATTAATTACCGATTTGGAGAATTCCATGTTAACAGTATGGATTATTTTCATAATTAAAAAAGATTAAAGTACATTGAAAGGGAATGGTCAAAAACAAATTCAAAGCACATGGTGCACACTAATTGGTACAAAACAGTATCCTTTAATTTAAGTATAGCCTATTGCAGCGAACATCATGCTTGTGGCCCATTCTCTTCTGTCTGCGTAGTAGATGACGGTCTAAAAACCTAAGTGGAATGAGAATCTAGGTCTGAGGTTGCTTTTCTTTCTGTGCATCATCAATGCAATGTAAGCTGGGATGTCTCATGACAGCTCTCAAATTTATTCTGTGGGGAACGCAAGGCCACACTGTCATTCTGACAACTGTCTGCTTGGCCTTTCAAGCAACACATTTTTAAAAGAGGCATTCTGTACATTTAATGCATGCATTGCATTGCTGCTTTAAGATACATACTAAAATAAACGGCTACTCTTCGGATCTAGTCGGGGAAGATAGTACAACTTACACACACACACACACACAAAAAGATTTAAAAAGAGAAAACCACCACCCTACCAAATGGTTCCAACACAAGCAGCACCTGATTTAAGTGTGTGCTGGTGTGAAGAGGCCCAGAAGCCCTTATGCCAAAGAAGAAAAATAGCATTTTACATTGCTTCCATCTGATGCTCTTCTTGGCCATTTGATATCTGTGGTCCAGGTTAAGAAGGGATAGAAAAAGCTCTCAGTTGCTTATAAATATAATTAACCAGCAACAGAACAGTGCCATCCTCAACAGTCACCTCCAAGGTTGCCTTATGTTACAAGTTGAAATGGCTGTTAAGTAAATCATTTATGTTTTAAACCTGGCATTCATTTAGGATTTCTCAATCATTCTTCTAAATGTGGGAGGCAATCTTGTTTTTCCTTGCCAGATTTCCTTTTTATTGCTCAGGTAATGTTAGGACATAATGGACAAAAGTCTGGTGGATCTGGCTCCTGATCTCAAGAACGATTCACTGACTTGGGCAAATCCCAGAGTGAAAGAATTGAAGATGGGAAGCCTCTGCCTAGATTTCAGAGAATGTAGGGAAAAGCCTGGATGTCCAGGCAGAAGCCTGCTGCAGGGGCAGAGCCCTCATGGAGAACCTCTACTAGGGCAGTGTGAAGGAGAAATATGGGGTTGGAGCACAGACACACAGTCTCCACTGAGGAACTGCCTTACTGGAGCTATCAGTGGAGGGCCACCAACCTCTAGACCAGAGAATGGTAGATCCACTGACAGGCTGAACCCTGCACCGGGAAAAGCTGCAGGCACTCAACGCCAGCCCAATAGAGCAGTCACAGGAGCTAAACACTGCAAGGCCACAGGGAGCCATCCAGGGCTTTGGAAGGCCATCTCTTGAATTAGAGTGCCCTAAATGTGGAACATGGAGTCAAGGGAGATAATTTTGATGTCTTAAGATTTAATGACTGCTGTGCTGGGTTTTGAACTTCCATGGGAGCTGTAGCCCCTTTCTTTTGGCCAATTTCTCCCTACTGGAACAGGAGTATTTACCCAATGCCTATACCTCCACTGTATCTTGAAAGTAACAAACTTATTTTTTATTTTATAGGTTCACAGGTGGAAGGGACCAGCCTTGTCTGAGGTGAGACTTTGGACTTTTGAGTTAATGCTGGAATGAGTTAATACTTTGGGGGACAGTTGGGAAGGCATGATTATATTTTGCAATGTAAGAAGAATACGAGATTTGGAGGGGCCAGGGGCAGAATGATATCGTTTGGATCTGCAACCCTGCCCAAGTCACAGGTCGAACTGCAAACCTCAATGTCGGAGGGAGGCCTGGTGTGAGGTGGCAGGATCATAAGAGTAATCCTTCATGAATGATTTAGCAACATCCCTCTGGTGCTGTTCTAGTGACAGCAAGTAATCACAAAATCTAGTTGTTTAAAAGTGTGGGGCACCTCCCTACTTCCTTTCTTGCTCCTGCTCCTACCATGTGAGTCATCTCACTCCCCCTTTGCCTTCTGCCATGATTTTAAGTTTCCTGAGGCCTCCCCAGAAGCCGAGCAGATGCCAGCATCATGCTTCCTATACGCCATGCAGAACTCTGAGCCAATTAAACCTCTTTTCTTTATAAATTACCCAGTCTAAGGCATTTCTTTATAGCAGTGCGAGAACAGACTAATACAGCAGCGCTGGTTGTGTTAGAGGAATGGACAAACATTTTCCCTACATTGCTGGTTAGAATCCCAACTGGCACCTCTTCTCTGAAAAGCAATTTGGCAATTTCTATTAAGAGTTGTAAAAATGTTCATACTGTTTGACCTGGTAATTCCACCCTAGTAATAAATTTATGCTGAGGAAATACTCATATTAACAATGATTTATGAATACAGATTTTCAACTGAGTGTTGCTTATGTCCTTCTGAACAACTAGAAACAACTCAGATGTCTAGGGGGTTGGTTCATAATTATGAGAAATTCAGAGCATGGTATAATATGTAGCCATATGATTAAAAATGTTTTCAAATAAAATTTAATGACATGGGGCAATGGTCATGACATAATATTGAAGGTCAAAATGAAGGCTGTAAAACTTATACAGCATGATCTTAACTTTTTAAAACACCATAAATATATACACAGGTGTATAGGAAAAAGACTAGAAGAAATACACATATAAGTGTATATGCATATGAACAGAGAAAAGACTGGAAAAAAATCTCAGAATTTAAAGTGGTTATTTTTGGATGACAGATCATAAATGCTACCCTTTTCTGTTTCCCAGATTTATTGAAGCAGGCGTTCTCAAACTTGAGTGTGCATCAGAATATTTTTTACAGAATGACTACAACTTTCAGAGTTTTTAGTTTCATAGGTCTTGGGTGAAGCCCTAGTGTTTGCATTTCTAACAAGTTCTTAGTGGATGATGGTGTTTCTGGTCGAAGGACCACACTCTAAAAGAAAATCAAATCCCTTTTCTTTCACAAGGATAAAATTTTTAACATTAGAACTTTAAAATTTTAAATAAAAGAAAAAATTAAATCTATTTTGAGTACTGAAAAAGAAATCTGAATTTTTAGATACTATCACAAGTTCTACAAAGGATAAAAACCCACCAACTGGAGAATCATCATTATCATAATAATATTGGTTTTTATTTGTTATACATGTACCATATACCAGGTATCATTTCAGGAGCTTTGCATACATTATTCCAGGGTGTCACAATAATCTTGCATGGAAGGCATTATTATGATCTCATCTTAAAATTAAGAAGCAGCAACTACCATTTTGGGGGTTTAGGATTCATACTCAAGGTCATGTGACTAGTAGGCAGCCAGGCAGGTATTTAAAAACCAATTTATCTGGCTCTTTCAGAGGCCTTGGTCTTTCCAGTACATGACACTTAACAGATTTTCTCCCTCCTTTCAAAAGGTATTGAATGTTGTTGGTATAATCAATAATGTGAGATGATTTAGGAGCACTGGGGAGTTATACACAAAAACAAGTCACTCACCTCCCTCACAGGGCCCAGAATTCTGTCATCAGAATCATTCCCTTTGGGCTGAAAGCCCTATTACCTGCAGAAATTTTATTTTTAAATTAAAACACCCTAGTGGGGTAATGCATTAGGTGAATAAACTTTCTTTTCTTTTTGATTAGTTTTTTTGGTTCTACTTTAAATTGGTTATTTTTAAAAAAAAAATATACTCTGCTTTTGTTAGTTGACTGGTTAATTTTTCCCCCACTTTTTATTTGCATTAAAATACACATAGGATAAAAATTATCATTTTCATGATTTTTAAGGGTATGGTTTGGTGATATTAATACATTTGTAATTTTGTGCAAACACCACTGTACCATCTGCCTCCATAACTTTTTTTCATCTTGTAAAACCTTAATTCTAAAACCATACAACAATAACTCCCCATTTCTCCTTTCCCTTATCTCTTGGCAACCACCATTCCGTTTATCTCTGTGATTTTGACTGTTCTAAGTATCTCATATACATGGAATAATACAGCATTTTTACTTTTGGACTGGCTTATTTCACTTCATATAATTTCCTCAAGGTTCGTCCATGTTGTAGCATATGTCAAAATTAACTTCCTTTTAAAGGCTAATATTCCACTGTATATACAGTCATCTCTCAGTATCCATGGGGGACAGGTTCCAGGACCCCTGTGGATGTCAAAATCCACAGATGCTCAAGACTCTCATATAAAATAGTGTAAATTTTCATATAACCTATACACATCCTCTGTATGCTTTAAATAATCTCTACATTATTTATAATACAATGTAAATGCGACATAAATGATTTTATACTATATTTTAAAATATGTATCTTTAAAATTGTTGTTCTGCTATTTTTGTTTTTTTTCCCCATGCATTTTATTCATTTTTTTGAGACAGAGTCTCGCTCTGTCACACAGGCCGGAGTGCAGAGGCGTGATCTCAGCTCACTGCAACATCTGCTTCCCAGTTCAAACGATTTTCCTGCCTCAGCCTCCTAAGTAGCTGAGACTACAGGCGAGTGCCACCACACTCAGCTAACTTTTGTATTTTTTAGTAGAGATGGGGTTTCACCATGTTGGCCAAGCTGGTCTTGAACTCCTGACCTCAAATGATCAGCCCACCTCGGCCTCCCAAAGTGCTGGGATTACAGGAGTGAGCCACTGCACCCAGCCCCCACACATTTTATTTATTTATTGGCTGATTCTTTTTTGAGAGATGCTGTCTCTGTTGCACAGGCTGGTGGTGGACTTCTTGGCTCAAGCAATCCTCCTACCTCAGTCTCCTGAGTAGCTGGGATTATAGGCACACACCACCACACCCAGCCCAAATGTTTTTGATCTGTGGTTGGTTGAATCCATGAATGCAGACTCTGTGGATAAGAAGGGCCAAATGTAAACACCATATTTTGCTTATCCATTCATCTGTTGATGTACATGTGTGCTGCATTCACATTTTAGCTACTGTGAACAATGCTGCTATAAATATGGCTGTACACATATCTTTTTGAGACCGTTTTCAATTATTTCGGGAATATACTCAGAAGTGAAACTGCTGGATCGTATGGTAGTTTTAATTTTTCGAGAAACTGTCATACAATTTTCCATTTCCACCAACAGTGCACAAGGGTTCCCAACCTCATCTTTTTAATATTTGTAAATTTTTTTATAGTAACCACCCTAATGGATATGAAATTATATAGCATTGTAGTTTTCACTTGCACTTCCCTAATGACTAGAGATGTTGAACATTTTTTCATGTGCTTATTGGCCATTTATGTATCTTCCTTGGGAAAAAGTTATTCAAGTCCCTTGCCATTTTTCAACTGGGTTGTGTTTTTTATTGTTGCTGCTGTTGAGTTTTAGTTCTCTATATACTCTAAATTTTAATCCTTTATCAGATATACAATTTACAAATATTTTCTCTCATTCCATGGGTGGTCTTTTTAGAAAAAATAATTTTAGAAAATTTTAGAAAAAATTTTAATTGACACAGTGAAATTATACATACTTATGGGGGTACAATTTGATGTTTTGATACCTATCTATGCTATATAATTATCCAATCTGGGTGGCTAGTATTCTTCACCTCATGCACTTATTTCTTTGTGGTGGGAACATTTGAAAGCCTCTCTTCTAGCTGTTTCCTAATATACAATATTTCACTGTTAGTTACAGTCACTCTACTGTGTAACAGAACATCAAAATTTATTCCTACTGTCTAATTGTAACTATGTATCCACTGGCCAACATCTCTGCATCCTTCCTTCTCTTCCCTCCCCTCCCAGTCTCTGATAACCACTATTCTACTTCCTGTTTCAAGGATACCAACTCTGTTTTTGTTGTTGTTAAGAAAAAAAGATCTCATATGAGTGAGATCATGTGTTATGTGTCTTTCTGTGTCTGGATTATTTCACAAAACATGACTTCCTTCAGGTTCATCCAATTGTGGCAAATGAGAAGATTTCATACTTTCATGGCTGAATAATATTCCATTATGTATATACACATTTTCTGTATTCATTCTTGCATTAATGGGCACTTAGGTTGATTATGTATCTTAGTTATTGTAAACAGTGCTGCAATAAACATGGGAGTTGAAGTTTTCTCTTCAACATAGTAATTTCTTTTGGATATATACCTAGTAATGCAATGGCTGGATTGTATGGTAGTCCTATTTTTAATTTTTTGAAGAATCTCCATACTCTTTTCCATAATGGCTAATTTACAATCCCACCAACAATGTGTTTCCCTCTCTCCACATCCTTGCCAACCCTTATTTTCTCTTTTTAACAATAGCCATGCTAACTGGAGTGAGGTGGTATTTTATCGTGGTTCTGATTTGCACTTTCTTGATGATTACTGATGTCGAGCGTTTTTTCATATACATGTTGGCCATCTGTATGTCTGCTTTTGACACATGTCTATTAAGGTAGTTTGCCCATTTTTTTAATCAGGTTTTTTTTTTTTTTTGCTGTTATGATCCTGTTATGTTCTGAATATTAACCTCTTGCCGGATACATAGTTTGTAAATATTTACTCTCATTCTCTAGGTGCCTCTTCACTCTGTTAATAGCTTCCTTTGCTGTGCAAAAGCTTTATAATTTGATGTAATCTTGTTTGTCTAGTTTTGCTTTTGTTGCCTGTTGCTTTTCAAGTCTTGTTTAAAAAACCCTTCTCCAGGTCAATGCTGTGAAAAGTTTCCTCTCTGTTTTCTTTCAGTAGTTGCATAGTTTTGGGTTTTACATTTACATTTTAATCTGTTTTGATTTTTCTTTTTTTTGGTAAGAGGTAGAGGTCTAGACTCATTCTTTTGCATGTTGATATCCAATTTTCCCAGCACCATTTACTAAAGAGATTTGTCTTTTCCTTAATGTGTGTTCTTGCTACCATTAAGAAAAATTAGTTGGCTATAGGTATGTAAATTTATTTGTCAGCTCTCTATTCTGTTCCACTGGTTTATGCGTCTGTTTTAAAGCCAGTAACATGTTTAGGTTCCCTCAACTTTGTAGTAGCATTGACCCTTGAACAACTTTTGACTTCCCCCAAAAAACTATTAATAGCCTACTATTGATCAGAAACCTTACGGATAAGATAGTCGATTAACATATTTTGTCTGTTACATACATTATATACGATATTCTTACAATAAAGCTAGAGAAAATGTCATTAAGAAAAACATAAGGAAGAGTAAATATATTTATTATTTATTAAGTGGACGTGGAGAATTATAAAGGTCTTCATCCTCATTGTCTTCCTGGTGAGTAGGCTTCCTGTTGAGGGATTTGTCTTGCTGTTTCAGGGGTGGCAGAAGCAGAAGAAAATCTACATAAAAGTGAGCCTGCACAGTTTAAATCTAAGTTCTTTAGGAGTCACTGTACATTTTGAACTTGGTTGGTGTGATACCTCCAGGTTTTTCTTTTTGCTCAGGGTTGCTTTGGCTATTTGGGACCTTTTGTGGTTCCATATGAATTTTAGGATTTTTTTTTCTATTTGTGTAAAGAATGTCATTAGTATTTTGATAGGAATTGTATCAAATCTGTAGATCATTTTAGGTGATATGGCCATCTTAACTATATTAATTCTTCCAAACCATGAAGACAAAGTAGCTTGCCATTTATTTGTGTCCTCTTCAATTTCTTTTGTTAAAGTTTTTGAGTTTCAATATAGAGAGCTTTCAATTTGGTTTTGTTTCTATTATCTTTTTTTTTTTTTAAGCTATCGTAAATGGAGCTGTTTTCTTGATTTCTTTTTCAGATAGTTAATGAACTAATATTAATAATGGTTAATATATAGAAAGACTACTGATTCTTGTATGCTGATTTTGTATCCCATAACTTTACTGAATTCATTTATTAGTTCTACCAGTTCTTTAGTAGAGTCCTTTGGTTTTTTGTCTTAATTATACTTTAAGTTTTAGGGTACATGTGCACAATGTGCAGGTTAGTTACATATGTATACATGTGCCATGCTGGTGTGTTGCACCCATTAACTCGTCATTTAGCATTAGGTATATCTCCTAATGTTATCCCTCCCCCCTCCCTCCTCCCCCCACCCCACAACAGTCCCCAGAGTGTGATGTTCCCCTTCCTCTGTCCATGTGTTCTCATTGTTCAATTCCCATCTATGAGTGAGAACATGCGGTGTTCGGTTTTTTCTCCTTGCGATAGTTTACTGAGAATGATGATTTCCAATTTCATCCATGTCCCTACAAAGGATATGAACTCATCATTTTTTATGGCTGCATAGTATTCCATGGTGTATATGTGACACATTTTCTTAATCCAGTATATCATTGTTGGACATTTGGGTTGGTTCCAAGTCTTTGCTATGGTGAATAGTGCCGCAATAAACATACGTGTGCATGTGTCTTTATAGCAGCATGATTTATAGTCCTTTGGGTATGTACCCAGTAATGGGATGGCTGGGTCAAAGGGTATTTCTAGTTCTAGATCCCTAAGGAATCGCCACACTGACTTCCACAATGGCTGAACTAGTTTACAGTCCCACCAACAGTATAAAAGTGTTCCTATTTCTCCACATCCTCTCCAGCACCTGTTGTTTCCTGACTTTTTAATGACTGCCATTCTACCTGGTGTGAGATGGTATCTCATTGTGGTTTTGATTTGCATTTCTTTGATGGCCAGTGATGATGAGCATTTTTTCATGTGTCTTTTGGCTGCATAAATGTCTTCTTTTGAGAAGTGTCTGTTCATATCCTTCTCCCACTTTTTGATGGGGTTGTTTTTTTCTTGTAAATTTGTTTGAGTTCATTGTAGATTCTGGATATTAGCCCTTTGTCAGATGAGTAGGTTGCAAAAATTTTCTCCCATTCGGTTTTCTATATGTAAGATCATGTCTGCAAACAGGACCATTTGACTTCCTCTTTTCCAATTTGGATGCCTTTTATATATTTCTCTTCCCTAATGGCCTAGGCTAGGACTTCCAGTACTATGTTGAACAGAAGTAGCAGAAGTTGGCATCCTTGTCTTGTTCCATATATTAAAAGAAAGCTTTTCCTCATTCAGTATGATGTTAGCTGTGGGTTTTTCATACATGACCTTTATTGTGTTAAGGTACATACCTTCCATAACTAATTTGTTGAGTTTTTATGAAAGAATGTTGAAGGATGTCAAATGCTTTTTCTGCATCTACTGAAATGATCATATTGTTTTTGTCTCTTTTTGTTAATGTGATGTATTACACTTATTGACTTGCATACGTTAAACTACCCTTGCATCACTGGTATGAGTAATACTTGATCACAGTGAATGATCTTTTTAATGTGCTGCTGGATTCAGTTTGTTAATATCTTATTAAGAATTTCTGCATCTATGTTCACATTACAGATATTTACCTGTAGTTTTTTTGTTGTTGTTGTTGTATCATTGTCTGGTTTCGGAATCAAGGTAATGCTGGCCTCATAAAATTTTACAAATACTCCCCGCTTATCAATTTTCTGGAATAGTTTGAGGAGAACTGTTATTAGTTCTTCTTCAAATGTTTTGTAGAATTCAGTAGTGAAGCCATCAGGTCCTAAGCTTTTCTTTGATGAAAGAATTTTTTAAATTTTTTTTATTTTTTATTATACTTTAAGTTCTGGGATGTATGTGCAGAACGTACAGGTTTGTTACATAGGTATACATGTGTCATGGTGGTTTGCTGAACCCATCAACCTGTCATCTACATTAGGAATTTCTCCAACGCTATCCCTCCTCTTATCCCCTACCCACCGACAGGCCCCGGTGTGTAATGTTCCCCTCCATGTGTCCATGTGTTCTCACTGTTCAACTCCCACTTATGAGTGAGAACATGCAATGTTTGGTTTTCTGTTTCTGTGTTAGTTTGCTGAAAATGATGGTTTCCAGCTTCATCCATGTTCCTACAAAGGACATAAACTCTTTTTTATGGCTGCACAGTATTCCACATGGTGTATATGTGCCACATTTTCTCTATCCAGGAAAAACTTTTTATAACTAATTGTCTCACTAGTTATTAGTCTGTTCAGATCTTTAATTTCTTTATAATTGAATCTCGGTAGGTTGTATGTGTCCAAGAACTTATCTATTTCTTCCATGTTATCAAATTTGTTGGCATATAGCAGCTCATAATATTCTCTATAATTTTCTGTATTTCTGTAATATCAGTTGTAACATCTCCTTTTCCATCTCTGATTTTACTTGAGTCTTAGTTTTTTTAGTCTAGCTTAAATTTTGTTGATTTTGCTTATCTTTTCAAAAAACCAACTCTTCGTTTTGTTGATCTTTTGAATGTTAATTTGTCTTCATTTCTGCTCTGAGCCTTATTCTGTCTTTCCTTCTATCAATTTTGGGTTCAGTTTGTTCTTGTTTTTCTAGTTCCTTGTGGTACGTCATTAGGTTGTTCACTAAAAATCTCTTCTTTTCTAATGTAGCTGTGTATTGCTATAAAATTCCCTCTTAGAACTGCTCTCTCGCTGTGTCTCACATGTTTTGGTAAGATGTGTTTGCATTATTTGTCTCAAAGCAATTTTTCATTTCTCTGTTAATTGACCCACTGGTTGTTGAGGGACATGTTGTTTAATTTCCACGTATTTCAAAGTATCCAAAGTTGCTCATGTTGTCGTTTTCTAGTTTCATACCATTGTGGTTAGAAAAGATACTTGATAGGATCTCTATCTCAAATCTGTTAAGATTTGTTTTGTGGCCTAGCATGTGCTCTATCCTGGAGAATATTCCATGTGCAATTGAAAAGAATTTCTATTCTGCAGCTGTTAGAATGTTCTGTAAATATCTGCTAGGTGCATTAGGTCTTTGATGCAGTTTTAGTCTGATATTTCTTTGCCAAACTTCCCTTTTATAATTTATTGCAGTTGATCTGTACCTTTATGTGCAATCATGTTTGTTTTGTACATCTGTATGTTTCAGGGTTGAGTGCATATGTATTTGTTACAATATTCTCTTGTTGAATTTATCCTTTAATCATGACATAACGACCTTTTTTCTTTTTCCAGTTTTTGACTTAAAATCTGTCTTATCTGATACAATTATAGCTACTCCTGCTCACTTTTGGTTTCTGTTTGTATGGAATATGTTTTTCCATTCCTTCACTTTCAGTTTATGTTTGTTTTCAATGATGATGTGAGCCTCCTGTAGCCAGCGGATAGTTGGGTCTTATTTTTAAAACCTGTTCGGCCACTCTGTATTTTTAAATTTGAGACTTTAATCCATTTATATTCAAGGTCATATCGATAAAAATTTATTCCTGCCATATTGTTGTTTTCTGCTTGTTTTGTAGATCCTTTTTCCCCTTCTTTTACTCATGTTATTTTCCTTTGCGGTTTGGTGGTTTTCTGTGCTGCAAAGTTTTGTTTTCTTTCTCTTTACTGTTTATTATTCTGTAGTAATTTCTTTCTTTGTGGTTACCATGGGGCTAACATAAGAGTCTTCTAGTTACAATAGACTACACCAACCTGATAGCAATTTAAATCTGGTTGCATGAAAATATTCTAGACTTAACCCCATACACAATTAATATTTTTGTTGCCTTAATCTACTTATTATATATTTGTAGCCACTAAGTGTGGTTGTTGTTGTTTTTGACCATTTTGACTTCTAAGTCTTCATACTAGAGGATTGAGAGATTTACATAGGACCATTAAATCACTAGAGTATTTTAAGTTTATGAATTTACCTCTACTAGTGAGTTTTACACCTTCACATGTTTCCATGATAATTATTGTCCTTTCTTTTCCAGTGGTAGCACTCCCTTAAGCATTCCTTATAAGGCCAACCTATTGGTGACAAATTCTCTCAGCCTTTGCTTCTCTGAAAAGGTCTTTATTTCTCCTTCATTTCTGAAGGATAACTTTGTTGGATATAATATTCTTGGCTAAGAGTTCCTCCTCCCCACAAGCCCCCCTTCTTTCAGCACTTTGAATATATCATCCCATTCTCTTCTAACCTGCAAGGTTTCTGCTAAGAAATCTACTAGTAGTCTAATGGACATTCCCTTGTGCATGATGTGACACTGTTTTCTTGTGGCTTTTAAAATTCTGTCTTTAACTTTTGAGAGTATGATTATAATGTGCCTCAGAGAGGACTGAATCTAACTGGGGACCTCTGAACTTGCTGAATTCCTATGTCTGTATTTCTCCCAAGACTAGGGAAGTTTTCATCTATTATTTCATTACATACGTTTTCTGTGCCTTTCTCCAACTCTTCTCCCTACGAGGTTCCTATAATGCAAACATTTGTTCATTTAATGGTTTCACATGAGTCCCACAGGCTTTCTTCACTTAAAAAAAAATCTTATTTTTTTTTCCCCTCTGACTGGGATAATTCAAGAGGCCTCTCTTCAAGTTCAGAAATTATTCTGCTTGATCTAGTCTGTTGTTGAAGCTTTCAGCTGCACTTCTTATTTCATTCATAATTCCTCAGCTCCAAGATTTCTGTTTGGTTCTTTATGACACTTATCTTTGTTGCATTTCTCATTCTGATGCTGAATTGTTTTCCTGATCTCACTGAATTATTTGCTGTATTCTCTTGTATCTCCTTGAGTTTCCTTAAGATTATCTTAATTTATTTTCAGGCATTTCATAAATGTCCTTTTCTTTGGGGTCTTTTACTAAAGACTTATTGTATTCCTTTGGAGGTATCACGTTTCCTTGCTTTTTCACATTCCTTGTGTCCCTATGCTGATATCTGAACATCTAGTAGAATAGTGACCTTTTCCAAGTTTATGAAGTAACTTTCATTAGGAGATAATTCTTCCTGTAGATAGGTCCCAAGGTGTCATTTGAGTGTGGTGAGTTGGCTTTAGTTCTGGGTGGACTCAGTAGCATGGTCTACATGTAGTTTTTTCAGCTGCAATCTTCATCAGCAATGTCTGCAATTGCCTCAATGGCCTATGCTGTAGGTATTTGTGGTAGTCGTAGTGTGTGGTTTTGCTGGGAGTAGGGGTGTTGGGCTGGCTGTTGGGCTGAATGTGTATGGGTGTGGAGGGCCAAAAGGCTCTCCAACAGGCTTTTCAGGGAGGTGGGGCCACCACTAGTCTGGCTGTTGGGCTGAGCTCAGGTGCATATGGGTGTGGCTAGCTGAGCAGCTATGCAGCTGTCTCTTCAAGAGGATGGATGAAGAGTCTACTTGTCTGATGCTGTGCCAGCTGCACATAGGTGCAGCTGTGTCAGGTGGCCCTGTAAGAGTCTGTCTAGAGGAGCAGGTCCACCACTGGCCCAGCTCTTGGGCTGGATGCCAGCGTGAAATGGGGTTGGACAGCCCTGCAGTTATTTGGGAGGGAGGGCTGCTGGTGGACCAGCTGTCAGGCTAGACATAGAATAGCATTCAGCTGCTCTTTGGGTGTCTGTATGGGGGAACGAGGTTGCCACAGGACCAACAGTTGGACCAGCTATGGGTGCACCATGCTTGGTGGGACAGGTGGCTATGGTGCAGGTATGTGCAGGAGAGGTAACTGGCTGACTGTTCAGTGACTTCAGCACCGTACAGATCTGTCTGTTCCCTGGGGGGTGGGGGGGGGTGGTGTGTCACTTGGGTTTGAACACTGGGGTCTCAGTCATTCCATGTGACCATGGTCATGGTGCTGCAGGTACCTGTGTGAATGTGGTATAAGGATAGCTGGGCCTCCAGGATGAAAAGAGTCAATTGCTACTGGCGCGCAGGGCAGGATGCACTCTAGTAGTGGGAAAGGTTCAAGATGGGACAGAGTTGAAGCCGCTTAGATTGCGGGTCCTCAATGTGGACACTGAGGCATTGCATCTGTGTGAGCTCCCGGCTACTCTCCAAACTGGATTGGGGACCTGTGAAGTTTAGGGGACTCCTATATCAAAGACTTCTAGCATTTCTGGTGGCAATGGGGACTGCTGGGAATCACCAGCATACCTTTCCCCATAAACAGCACCCCATGACTGCCAAGTCTCCACTGGTGGAGATTGTGGCAGAGGCAGGATGCCTCGCTCACCTGTCCATGGTGCTGTCCTGGCCTTCCATGCACCAGACTAAGTTCGCTGCTCCCCTAGTGCTGTCCAGCATACTTCCTCAGTCACTCTAGTTGGAATATAGTTGTTTATTTGTTGTTTAGATCCCCTTTTGGGGGAGGGATGAGCACTAGGCAACTCTCATTGGCCATATTGCTCTGGGTTGTCTTTTCGTTGTGTTGATGTTGTCTTTTGATGCACAAAATTTTTAAATTTTCATGAAGTCCAATTCGCCTATTTTTTCTTTTGTTGTCTGTGCCTTTGGTGTCATAGCCAAGAAGTCATCTTCAAGTCCAACGTCTTGAAGATTTTATCCTACGATTTCCCCTAAAATTTTTAAGTTGTAGTTCTTACATTTAGGTTTTTGATTCATTTTGAGTTAATTCTTCTATATGTTATTAGGCAAGGGTCCAATTTCATTCTTTTGCATATGGCTATGTAGTTTTTCACTTCATCATTTCTTAACAAGACCGTGTTTTCCCCATTGAGTGCTTTGGGCACACTTTTCAAAAAATCACTTGACCATATATGCAAGAATTTATTTTTGGGCTCTCTATTCTATTCCATTGGTCAATATGTCTGCCTTTAGGCCAGTACCACACTGTTTTGATTACTGTAACTGTAGCAAGTTTGAAATCAGGAACTGTTAAATCCTTCGGTTTTGTTCTTTCTCAAGATTGTTTTGACTACTTGAGGTCTATTGCAATTCCATATGAACTTTAGGATGGGATTTTCTATTTCTGCAAAAAACATCAGCGAGATTTTCATAGCAAGTGCATTAAATCTACAGATTGCCTTAGATAGTGTGATATACTTTCACTAATAGGACAGAACAAATATTTTTAGCAGGTTGCATTTAAATATAGGCAAGCATTTCCCTATTCAAGAGTCAAAACAAAGAAGAAAAATTTTTCTTAATCAGATAATTTATTTACGTAGTCTTTAAAAAGAACAAAATCTCATGTAAGTATATGTTGAACAAATCTTTTTAAAAGAATAAAATCTCCTCAGTCGGAATTCTTGAGGAAAATCATCACACAGAGATTATGGAAACTGAAACTATCTCAGAAAAAGTTCAAATGTAGGAAAAGGAAGAACGGGTCTAGATAGGGCATCAGAGAGACGCCTTCACAGGCAGGCTAAGGGAGGTGGGTGCCAGGGCATAAATGTTCAACTGAGTGTAGCAGGACTACGATGTTCTGTGGGAGGCTTGGAGCTCTTGGAGTTGAGGTGTTATATTTTAATCTATCTTTATTTTTAAGAGTAGAAACGTCTACACTATTGCAGAGAAAAAGCCATGACTCACTTTTCACAATGTACATGGCTGATCCTAAGCAGTTCTGAGAGCCCTCACATATTTCTGCAAGTTTGAAAATGCTGCTTTCTCTGGGAAGTCGGGTAGGGAATGAGAGGCAAAGGGGATATGCCCTCCTGATCCCTGCCACCTCCCTCCACACATGATATGAGCACCAAAAGACCATACTCTCAGATGAGATAAGAAGACTCCAGGGGACTGCCTCTTCAGGAGGCACTGATAAGCGTATTTCAACCTTTGATCTATAACCATGTATACAAATACACTATTGATAACATTACTTAGAAAAGGAGTCTGACCATGATCTAGATGCCTGTACAACTAAAGAGCCCTTTCAGAGAAGTTTGGAGGGTATGAAGGGTTATTAAATTTTAATTTCTAAAATATGTAATAGGAGGAAATGACTTCTTAGATACCTTCATAGGAGATAAGAGGTCAAACAAATACAGACTGATTTAATCACTGTGCATATGATCACGTAATCTTAATATTCACCTTAAGAATCTTCCCTTTTTAATGTCTAACCTCAAACACTGTTGCTAAAAAAGTATGGGAATTTTTTCAGCCAATAGGACAAATACTGAAGTTTAAATGTCATTGTAATATATTACTAGACACTTGCTCATAGGGAAGTATGAAACGAAATTAACTTTATTTTTTTATTTACATATAAATACCCTTGAATCCAATTTTATTAAAGGTTAAGTAAGGGATCAACCTACTATACAGAACCTAAACTTAAGTTATATGTAAAAATGGCTTGTTTCAGCTTTGCTTCCCGCTCTGGGGCTTATATTTTTATTACTTTGGTGCTATGTGTTACATTCGCTACAGAGGCTGGAGATGGTGAGTGTGCAGATATTATGTCATATAAAATATGTACAAAGATAATTAAGAAGTATGAGTGACATAACTGCCAACTCTGCATAAAAACTGCAACAACTGTAACTTAAATTCCAGTGAATTCAAAATTCTTCATGCTAAAAATAAACCAATCCAATAGTTTTTAGGTTATATATTAACAATGCATTTTAATGCATTTTCATGAAACATTTTCACTTGTTCTCAGGTTTAACAAGAATATTTCAGAAGAAACAACGAAAAGAAAAGCACAACTATCTGAAAGCAATTATTTCCATATAACCATGTATGTAAACACACAGATAAATGTACATAACCTTCTTTAGGACTGGAGAAATCTGAGAAAAGCAAAAACAACATACCAAAGCTAATATAAATAAAGGATGCCTTATTGTCTAGTATTACTCCACAGTCAAGCACAGACCAAGGACATAAACTGTTGTACTTCAAAAATTTAACAGTAGGACTCAAGAAAAAAGAAAGCAAATTAACTATATGACTCAAGGGAAAAAATGTCTATCCCGCCTCTCAAGGATCTACTTAGACAACTTACCAGTCCTAACACATAAAAACGCATTACTATAAATAACAGAGTGAAAGTGGAGATCTACCACAATTTTGGACGCGGGTGAGGATGATTACATCATGCATTTGTTTCCAGTATTTTTGGAAAGCCAACTGTCTTGGGTTAAAAATATGAAATACTGTCACAGTAACAAATAACAAAAAAAGAAAGTACTATGATACTCTACTCAAGAAAGAAAACAATCAACAAACACAAAGTCATTTTCAAATGTGAAGGTGTTTCCAAAGCTCAATTTATTAAAAAAAAAAAAAAAGAAAGAAAGAAAAGAAAAAGAAATAGAGCTTGAATTATCTGGGCCCTGGCTTGACTCCAAGCATTGGCACTTCTTGCTACTGGTTTACACAGCATTTTCCATACCCAAATTCCAGCTTGCTACTATCAATTCCCAAATTCCAGACTATTCTAATATTCCTTAGCATTAATATAATAAAAATTGACATCAAAAAAGGGTACACAGAATTTATACTCAGTAGCAAGAATCATTTTAAACACAAAATAACAACCTTAGGCAGTAAATAAACTATATGTGACATGTTATACATTATTCGTATTTATCATTTTATTTGATTATCCTGATCTGGAAAGTCAAAGAGATGGTCACAAGGGCAAAAATTTTTGTTTGGTAGTAGTCTGACATCAACAAATGTGAACAAATGGCGTCCTCTAATCTAATGGAGAGCCAGGTCCCCTAGCCAATGATGAAAATTTAAAACGGTAAATGGTACATCTTAGGAGAAACAAAAGTAGGCCTCTCAGAATGCTCAGACTCGTGGCTCAAATTTTCTACAACTGTATTTAAAAATTGTAAAATAAAGTAACAACAAAAAAAGTGGTGGCCCGGCATGGTGGCTCACATCTGTATTCCCAGCACTTTGGGAGGCTGAGGTGGGCAGATCACCTGAGGTCAGTAGTTCAAGACCAGCCTGGCCAACATGGTGAAACCCCGTCTCTACTAAAAATACAATAATTAGCTGGGCATGGTGGCGGGCACCTGTAATCCCAGCTACTTGAAAGGCTGGGACAGAAGAATTGCTTGATCCCTGGAGGTGGAGGTTGAAGTGAGCTGAGATCGTGCCACTGCACTCCAGCCTGGGCAACAGAGAGCGAAACTTAACCTCAAAAAAAAAAAAAATTATGTTGGCTGGGCGTAAGGCTCATGCCTGTAATCCCAACACTTTGAGAGGCTAAGGCAGGAGGATTGCTTGAAGGCAGGAGTTGAAGACAAGCCTCAGCAACACAGTGACAACCTATCTCTACAAAAAGATAAAAAATTCGCCGAGTGTGGTGGCGCATGCCTCTAGTCCCAGCTACTCAGGAGGCTGAGGCAAAAGGATCACTTCAGCCCAGGAATTTGAGGCTGCAGTGAGCTAGGACCACACCACTGCACTCCAGCCTGCACAACCGAGGGAAACTCCATCTCAAAAACAAAAACAAACCAGAAAAACCCCAATGTCATTCAAGATCATTCTTACAGCAATCCAGTTTCTTTTCCAGTCCCTTTCCATCAGACAATGGTGGCTCACTTGTATCACCCCAACACACCATGGGCTGTCGCGCTTCTTCACCTACCCAATACCCTCTTCTCCCCTCTGCTTCCTAAAACGTAACTTATTTGATGTCACCTCTTCAGAGACGCCTCCTGGATGTCTCCACTAAAAGTTGCTCCTTCTTATTTTAGTTTCTCCCAGAATCTATTGGTTTGTTTCACAGTACTTAATATATTTTGCAATTATCTTGTTCATGTTTATTCCCTTTGGTCTGTCTCTCCAACTGCACTGTAAGCCTCATGGGCACAGGGGCCGCACAGACTTGCTCAGTGTGGTGCCTGGTGATGACGGCTTCTCTAAGCTCTGTCTGCATCAATGGCTGCTATGTCTGTGCTCCTATCACCTGGCCACATCCCACCGTTTCCTTACCAGCTTCTCTCATTCAGTAAGGAAAAAGAAAACAAAAATGTTTGCCTTAAATGAATATCTAACAATTCAAGATTGGGGACAATGCTTTTTGCATATATACACCAGAGGAGACTAGCCCACATGCTTTATGTATATAATCTCAGCCCTCAAAGGAACCTGCAAATTGAGGTGCTTTGCAGCCGAGGAAAATGTGGTGCAAGGATTAACTCATTTCCCAAAGGTCGCAGGGTCAATACACAGTAAGGCTGGGATTCAAACCAGGGTCTGTTCCTTCCTATGTGGCACAATCACGTGTCTGAAGGGACATTTGCTTTCCTTCCCGCAACTCTTTCCAATCTTTCCTTTTTCCTCGTCTCTTCCCTTTAAAGAAACATGACAGTGGCAATGGCAAATAAATCTTGATGTTCTTTGGAGTCAAGGCAACTGGCTGATTATCCCTAAACCAGTACCTAACCATAGTTATGACAGAAAACATAGAGTATATTACATAAAATATTCTGGATAGCAATGAACATCTATATCTCAGAAATAATTCTACAAATATACATATTGAACAGAAATAAATTATCAAATAGAAATTAAATGTCCAACAGAAATGCACATAGTCACTAAATCATGACAGATAGTGGCAGAATTACTTAGATAATCTCTGAATATTTTACAGCAAAAAACAACATGTATAATATTAACAATAATATTTAGGGAAGAACTCTAATTTTATAGTTAAACTCAGGGTAAACAGAAAATCCTCTTAAATTCTTGTTCAACATTTTCTCATATAAATAAGTATCCTACACAGAATATATAAATAAGTATACTACTCTTAAGGAATGCAACGCCCTCTTTCACACATGTGGATGTCTTGTGTGTATGTGCATATGTGCACACACAAACCCCCATCCAGCTATCACATGGTTCTTAGCAGTTATTTCATATGCCACTGGATTCATCTGTTAGGGCTGCCATGACAGCCTGGGCACCATGGCGAAACCTCACGTCTACAAAAAATACAGTCATTAGCTGGGCATGGTGGTGCACTCCTGTGGGCCCAACTGCTTGGGAGGCTGAGGTGGGAGGATCACCTGAGCCCTGAGAGTTTGAGGCTGCAGTGAGCTGAGACTGCACCACTGCACTCCAGCCTGGACAACTGAGCAAGACCCTGTCTCACATAAATAAATAAATAAATAAATAAATAAATAGAGTATCTGGTTCTGGTTCATCAAAGTACATTTTCATTCACAAACATTCCATTAGTACAGTTTGTGTCATGAAGATAAATAACTTGTCCGTCAGGTGCTCTTGGTCTAGTGGTTCATATGGATACTGAAGAAAGAGCTCATGAGAACACCACAGGCTCTTGACCCAGTGTAGAGACAGCAGTGAAGAGGCTCGGAATGACTTTCTGGAGGAGATGCTTAACCAGATCATAGTGAATACAGCAGAGTCTCCAATATCTCTGGAGGTGGAAAGCAAAAACCACAATGCAAACAGGGAAGCAGGGGAGACGAGTCCAGAGAGGCAGGCAGGGGCTGCACCATGAGCTGCCTTTCTGGCTGGGCTAAGGAGCTCCAGCTTTACCTGGACACACCAAGAAATAATACAAGGGTGACAGCATGAAAGCCACAAGGTCCAACTGCTTCCAATAGAACACTTGAGCCATTCTGTACAGAGCAACAGTCATTGCCAAACACAGGCTTCCTGGCATGTGGCTGGGAGGCCTAAGCCACTTCCCCAGCAATTTGTTACTCATGATGGTTGAGTGACTTATAAAATGTTCTTCACAAATTAGACTAGATCCAAGATTAACCCTTTAATGGTATCACGCTCATTCTCTTGCATTGCAATAGGCTTTTCTGAGTGGGAGAGATGTGGGTGGCAAATCACTTGATAACTGCAATGGAAAATCGACGCCCTGGTATTCCTTCTCCATTTCCATACATTGCCATTAGAATCCCAGATGTACTAGCAATATGAACTTGGACAAGTTCATATTTACCCTCTCTGCATCTCAGTTGCCTCATCTAAAAATAAGGATTCTAAGTGCTTACCTTACTAAGGGATTAAAACATCAATGTAAAGCTGTTAGAACAAAGCCTGCTACATAGCAAGTACAACAGAAATCTGTATTATTAATTACTACCGTGACTATTGCTACTGCCACTGTACTATCATAGTAGGTCTCTCTTATCCATGGTTTCAATTTCCTGGTTTTAGTCACTCATGGTCCAAAAATAGGTGAGTCCAGTATGAAGAGATATTTTGAGAGAGAGATACTACATTCACATAGCTTTTATTACAGTATATTGTTATAACTGATCTATTTGATTATTATTGTTAATCTCTTACTGTGCCTGATTTATAAATTAAACTTTATCAAAGGTATGCATGTATCAGAAAAACAGAGTACTGTTTTTCTAGGGTTCAGTACGATCTGCAGGTTCAGGCATCCACTGGGGGTCTTGGAACATATCCCACACTAATGAGGTGGGAATACTGTTTAAGAAAACAGATGAAAAGTAAGAACCTCTGATCCAGGAAATGGATTTGATGAAGCATGGGAGCTGACACCCAGGCTTCTAGCTGGTGGATGTATGAATGGTGGTGTCATTGACCTAAGCACAGAATTCAAGAGGAGTGGAGGAGCCCAACCTCAGGCCTGCTACAATGTGAGGTGCCTCTGGAACATGAAAGTGAAAATATCCACCAAGCAATAAGATTTATCATCTGGGGTATCAGGTGAGAGGACTAGCTAGGTTGGGGATATGGAGTTAGAACTCATGAGTGAAGAAATCCAAAATTAAAGTTAAGGATATTATGGGTCTATATAGCATTTACAGAAGGGCCAAATAGACAATATGCCAGACAATAGAGGTTAGAGAAAAGCAAGCTATCTGTCTTAAGAGCACACTTTTTATATAACTCAAACTACATATGTGTATATCTGTATATATGTGTATGTGTGTCTATATACATATATACACATATATACATGTATACAGCCACACATATATACATATACATACACATATGCATATATGTATATGTACACAGATATACATATATGCATATAGACACACATATATATGTATATGTATATAGACACACATACATACACACATATATATCATGTGATATATATGTATACATATATCATACGATTTGCTGTATTAGTTGGCACATAATTTGAGCTGGGAGAGCAAAGTCCATCGCAATGTGACTTCATTATTCTTATGAGTGTTTTCAACTGTGGGTACCATTTTGGTGAACTGGAAAGCAAAGATACAGTCAGACATAAAGGTTACATTTCTCTTTAATTATATAAGATCCAACGTTTTTTCAACCTTCAGATAAAAAATTTTCTCAAAAATGTTGCTGTCACTTTAAATCTTAAACCTGTGTCTATTTTTAAAGAGATACTGTTCCTTCTGTAAAGTTATGGCTCTGATCTGAAGGGGCTGCCATGTTGGCACCAAATTATACACATTATACACACTAGAACAAAAAGCGCCTCCCTACAGTTCAGTGAAGCATTTGAGCAAGAGCTCCAATGGCAGATTCCAGATGCTTTTTGATGATGAATGAGATTAAGCTCATACTCAAAGGCAGTATAGAATAATTCTCCATTCCCTGATATTAAAAACCTATAAAGGAACACAAAGCTAGCCACATACTATAGTTTACTCCCTCTGGTTAAAGCATTCTTCTGAGTTAATCAGCCTCCAAGAAGAATGGGAAGCTTCAGATGGCTTGGCAGGTGTCACGGCTAACACAGGACAGTGGACAGCCAGGCCTGCAGGAAGATGGACTAGAGGGTGGAGGGCAGGACGCTGGGACAAATGAGGGGGAAGAAGGTGACTGAGATGGCCCCAAAAGGAAACTCAGTCCACCCGTGCAGAGATACACCAACGTGGTAAATATTCACCATGTTAGTAATCCTCACATTATCAGTCCTGGGTTGTTAAATGCACTTATTCCTAAGCTAATTTATGAGACATGCCTTTTTATTTATTTTTTTGAGATGGGGTTTCACTCTTGTTGCCCAGGCTGGAGTGCAGTGGTATGATCTCGGCTCACTGCAACCTCCATCTCCCGGGTTCAAGCGATTCTCCTGCCTCAGCCTCCCGAATAGCTGGGATTACAGGCACCTGCCACCATGTCCAGCTAATTTTTTTGTATTTTTAGTAGAGATGGGGTTTCACCATGTTGGCCAGGCTGGTCTCGAACTCCTGACCTCAGGTGATTTGCCTGCCTTCGCCTCCCAAAGTACTGGGATTACAGGCATGAGCCACTGGGCCCAGCTGAGACATGCGGTTAAACAGGAAGGAACAAAAACATTTCTGTATATTCTCCTTCCCTAAAATCTACTGTGAAAGACAAAAGAATAAAATATAATAAAATGGTTTCATAAATAAATGGTTATTACTCCAACACCACAAACTATAATGAACATTAGCTGAATACAGGGAAACTGGACCAAAATGAGGGAGGGCATTAGCAGTGAACACATGGCTCCTTGGAATGCAAGCATGACACAGATTTTTCTCAGTCCTAAAAGAACACTGAAATGAGCCATTGGCTAAAGGGCTAAGATCTGAGTGAGAACATACTAAAAGAAAAGGGGCAGCAGTGGGTATCCCCAGAGAAACCCTGCTAACAGCACATGGCAGAAGAGGAGCAGAAGGGGGAATCACGAACAGTGACTTTACTGTCCGAGAAGGAAGTGACAGGAACGAGGGAGGGGACATAGTGCTCACTCATCAACCCACTGACAGCCTCTATTTCACTGCCAGTCCCAAAGTGGGGAATGACTCAAAAGTGACAAGGCTGTTGCTTAAGCCAGTAAGTAGCTCAAACGAGAACTAGGGCTGACACACAGATAATTCACATATCATGGGAGCAAGGAAAATGAATGAAATACTGCTCTATGCAACAATCGGGATCAATCTCAAGAAGCAATGTTGAGTGAAAGCAGCCAGAATGCATACTGAATGGTTCCGTTTATGTAGAATCCCAAAACAGCAAAAGTCAATAATATTAGAAGTTGAAGAAGTAGCTACCTTTGAGCAGAGAGGAAGGCCTGCCTAATGACTGAAAGGAGACCAGAGGAAACTCTGAAACTCCAGTGGTATTCTATTTCTTCACCTGAATAGTTGTCGTGAGTTTTTGCATGTTGATCATTCACTGAACTATAAGATTATGTTATATGCACTTTTCTGTACATGTACAATGCTTTAATAAATATAGTAGAGATGGGAGAAGAGAGAGAGAATATGAATAAATAAAAATAAATAATCCTATGTACATCCTAGCAGAGAAAGCAAGTCATCATTAAGTGGGAAACTCAAGTTAGCCCCCAATGTCACATTAAGGAAATTCAATGCCCAAAGACAGTATCTACAAGATTCCAGTAAAACAAAAGGTGACTCGAGATTTTTATACCTAGACAAATTATCTATTAAATGAGAAAGGAACAGATACTCTGAAGTGTTAGGGTCTGAATGTTTCTGTTCCCTCTACAATTCAAGTTCAAACTTAATTATCAACGAAAGCATCTTGAGAGCGGGGGCCTTCAGGAGGTGATTAAGTCATGATGTTTATAAGCACACCTAAACCCTTGTGAAAGGGATTCGGTGCACTTATAAAAGGGCTTGAGAAGGGAAGTTCATTCCTCTTGCCCTTCTGCCTTCTGTCATGGGAGGACACAGCATTTCTCTTCTCCAGAGGATGCAGTGTCACCAGATGGAATGCAGCCCTCGCCAGAAAACTAAATCTGTCCGCTCCTTGATCTCAGGCTTCCCAGCCCCCAGAATGGTAAGAAATAAAGTTCTATTATTTATAAATTACCCAGTCTCAAGTATTTTGTGAAACCAGCACAAAATGGACTAAGGCATCAAGTATGCAGGAACAAAGGATATATAACATAAACCATATTTGAAATAAACAAAAATAAAATTCTTGGCAATTAAATCTAGCCAAATAAGCAACAAATCAAAAAGCTATCAAAACTATTTTGAAAATTACAGTTTAAAATACAGTTATATATGTATAAAACATACACAGGATGTAGATACATACGCACGTATATATGTGTATATACATATAAAACTTCTCAATATTGTCAATAATTGTTATTTTTACTTTACAGTAATATTTTAGGAAGTAATAGCTTAATATTCTTGGACTCACATAGTAAAAGTTCAGAAATTACTTCATCTGATTTTCCTTTCCCAGATTCAAATTTACATTTAAAAATATTATGTTTCTTCATTTGTCAATATAGTTACCTGCTTCCTGACCTACCTTTCTGTCTATCTTAGGAACGTATCTTTTTTTTTTTTTTTGAGACAGAGTCTTGCTCTGTCACCAGGTTAGAGTGCAGTGGCGCAATCTCGGCTCACTACAACCTCCGCCTCCCAGGTTCAAGTGATTCTCCTACCTCAGCCTCCTGACTAGCTGGATTACAGGTGCCCACCACCAAGCCCAGCTAATTTTTGTATTTTTAGTAGAGACGGGGTTTTACCAAGTTGGCCAGGATGGTCCCGATCTCTTGACCTCGTGATCCGCCCATCTTGCCCTCCCAAAGTGCTGGGATTACAGGCGTGAGCCACTGCGCCCGGCCAAGAACGTATCTTGAATGACGGTCACCAAAACATACTTCTGATTATTTCAAGGTGGTGGGAATTTGGCTGAAATGTTTTTAGCTTTCTGAATGTTTCAGTTGGTTGAAAAAATGAATATAAATTATTTTTATGAGAGCAATACCATCTTTTTTCTCATATTGAATTAGTTACCAAAAAAATGGCCCGGCTGCCTTCTGCTCACCACCCTCCTACTCTACCTCCCCTCCCAAAATTTGTAGTATTTAATGTACCTAAAAAAATGGACCTCTTTATTTACTATCTGTAGGCATTGGATGAAGCGAGCCAGTAGGTTCAAGGAACAAAACAAAATCCACCATGCAGAAGGGCGTTGCATATGGTTTGACTGTTTTATAAACAAGATGACAGATTCTGATGACTAAACTTGTTTTCTCATTATCAAAAGCAACACTCTGAACTCCAGAACATTTGCTATAACAACTTACCTGGAGTTAATGAGGGAAGAGTTTCAAGGAACTAATTAATGTGCATTCCTCACAACACAGGCTGCCAGTTGGTGGTTTTTGCCAAGATGCCTACCACAAGGGAACAGGATGTGGCCTCCCATCTTACCTATAGTGACAGGAGTCATTGACTTCAGAGTGGACTCACCTGGGCGGAAAGAGTGACGATGTTCCGCCTGGCTGCATCTTTTGTTATAATTTCACAGAGGAGATAACTTGATTGGAGGCAAATGGATACAAATCCTCCCAAAGCACCCAATTCAACTTTTATATCAAACTTAAAAAACATGCTACCTTTTCTGAGATAAATATGTGTTTCTGGCAAATTCACGACCACAATGAAGGCCAATTAAAGTTCAAACAGAAGCTGGCAGAAATTTCATTTCCCTCAGAAACAGCAGAAGGCTGTTCAATCATGGATTGCCGCTACCAATATGCAAGTATTACTGATCACGCGAGGTAATAACGGCTGGAATTTCAAAATCTGTGTCTCTAAAAATATACAAAATGTCCAACTCGGGCCACTGTTTTTGGCGCAAGTTCTGGGAGACTCTTAGGGAGAACATTTCATATTTTTCACTCCGGATCCATACTGTGAAGCAGGCCCTGAAATTTCCAGTGATGACATGAGTAAACAGTAACAGTAAAGTGATAAAATAAGAAAATTTTTAAAACAGCATTCAAGACACCACTAGCCAAACGGCATCGTGCTAATGACTTCTACTTTTAGATGACAAGTCGTGCTATTTAGACAACCAAATTTCATTGCAGACAGCCTTCAGGAACAGGTACCAAGGCAACCATACCGCTGCCAGGCTGTGGGTAGCCGTGGGGGACTAGAGGAGGGAGAACACACGGATGAAGATCCAAAACACCACCACAAACTTAAAAAAATTATCTACAGAAAAACTAAAAACTGGACTTCATTCAACACCCATCTGGCATCTAGGAGAGAGAAAGAAATCACTTAGGGCTCCCTGTCTTCAACAAATTGTATCTTTCAAAACTGCAAGTAAGGCAGATTCCAACCCTCTGAATGAGACTATTTGCAAGAGATTTGGGTGGTTGACACTTTAGTGTTATTTCTGGACATGACATCTTTGGTTGATTACTTGGGTATAAAATAATGAGCGAGTGGCCCCTGTCATTTACTCCTGTTACAACAGCGAAAAGCATGCCATTGCTGCTGTCAAAATACGTCATAAAAGACTCATATTTCAAAATAGTTTGGTGTCAAAAGCTATTAATCATAATATCAATATATAGAATGAGGGAGGAGAGCAAAATAAACTTCATTTCTCCCCAATATGAAGAATAAAAATCAGTCACATATACACCTACACCCTTCATCATACCCAGACCCAAATCCCAGTGGAATCAGGATCAGGAAGTGAGGCAGAACCCTGCAGACCAGCCAGCTCATCCAGAAGATGACACATAGGCCCATCGTGAAGCAGGGGAAAGAAACCATTTTCACAAACGCAACGGAACTATGAGGTTCATAGGTGTGTTACTATGTGTGGGAGGCGGGGTGATGGCTCCCCAAATATATTTCTGTCCCAATCCCTGGAACCTGTGCATATCAGCTTATGAGGCAAAAGGGACTTTGTCGAAGTGGATAAGTGAAGGATCTTGAGTTGGGGAGGTTATCTGGGTGGGCCTGATATAATTACAGTGGTGCTTATAAGAGGGATGGGAGAAGAATCAGAGTGAGAGGAGAATGCAATGTGATGACGGTAGCAGAGAATGATGTGGTAGGTTCTGAGGATGAAGTAAGGGGCTGTAAGCCAAGGAATGCAGGCACTCACTAGAAGCTGAGAAAGGCAAGGAGCCATTCTCCTCTAGAGCCTCCTGAAGGAAGTGACTTGGGTGACATGTGGAGTCTAATTCAGTGAAACAGATCTCAGACTTCCGCCCTCCAGAAGCGTAAGAGAATAAATCGGTGCTGTTTTCAGCCACTGTTTGTGCTCATTGTTTATAGCAGCAATAGGAAACTAAGGCACTATGCAAACATATGCTGTGTATTTATCTCCATTAGCACTTTCAGCTACTCTGCAACTTATTTTTCTAGGCCTCAAAATACTATTCATAAAGCATCTATGCAAGCTTTTGCCTCCTGTTACACAAAGTGAGAGTAGAATAATCTACTTTTGTCTTGGCACAGAAAATTTGCAATGAAATGCAACACATTTTAATTCTTACAGAAGGCTATGAAACATTATTAGCGATATTGCAAAAACAAAAATACACTTCCAATTCAGACCCACAAAATGAGTACTCTTCGATTATAATTCTATTCACCTCCCTGTGAGTACCATGCTATTGGTTTTCTTCTGGGTGTGGCAGGAAGTTTCAGTGAAAGAGAAAGAAAAATTAACAGATAAGCCCAAGTACCTGGCCACTCAGGCTGAAAAGGGAGTGGTAGGGGAACTGAAGGCTAGATAGTCAAGGAAGGCTAACTGTATGCTAGATGGCCAAGGAAGGCCAAGGAAGGTGATCACTGATCTGCCCGTCCCCCTCTTCGCTACTCCTTATAACCACAAAGGCATGAAAAGATATGGAGACCTCTGAAGCAGTCAAAACATAAAGATACTATCACTCTCAGAAGGCTCTGCACTAGGATTCAGATGGGTTAGGGGTTTATTTTTCTTTTTTATGGCATTGATATCACTGTTTATGTCAAAGATTGTTTGCAAAAACAGCTGTGATCATCCCTCCCTCTCCTCTGTACCTTCCATGCCCTTGGTGTTTCCTTGTACACTGGCTCTGGGCCTAATCAAGTGAATTGCTTTGGTCAATAGAGAGGGCATTAGCAAATGTGAATGTAACAGACTTGGAAAGTGCTTGTGTACCTGGGCTTATGTCTTAGTCCATTTTTGTGTTGCTATAATGGAATACTTGAGGCTGGGTAATTTATAAAGAAAAGTGGTTTATTTGGCTCCTGGTTCCACAGGCTGCACAAGAAGCATGGCGCCAGCATCTGCTTCTTGTGAGGGCTTCAGGAAGCTTCCACTCAAAGCAGAAGGGGAAGGGGAGCTGTTGTGTATAGATGACAGCGAGAGGATGGAGGGATAGACGGAAGGGAGGTGCTAGGCTCTTTTTAAGAATCAGCTCTCCTGGGGACTCATAAAGCAAGACCTCACTGGTTACCATGAGGACACACCAAGCCATTCAAGAGGGATCCGCCCCAATGTCCCAAAGACCTCCCACCAGGCCCAACCTCCAGCACTGGGGATCAAATTTCAACATCAGATTTGGAGGGGACAAACATCCAAACTGTATCAACTTGCACCTCATGCACGTGAGCTGTACCTTGTACTATCCCTGGAAGAGACCACCATGTGAACAAACCCAAGCTAGCACATCAGAAGGCGTGAGAAGCCACCCGGAAGAGAAGTGCAGTGCCTTGGACAACGGTCTGCCAACCACCACAGATGAGTGAGACCATCCTAGGGTACCCTATTAGCCAACCCCCCAGCCAACCCCACATTCAGGAGAGAGCCCAGTAAATATCAGCTTAGACAGTTCTGACAAAATTGTAAGATGGTTTTGTTTTAATCCACTAGATTTGGGGGGTTTTTTTGTGCAGCAAAAGGTTACTGGATATAATCTATAAAGCTAACACCAACACACTGGAGAAATTATAAAAAATAAAAAACAAGTAGAAAAATAAAATCACTGAGAATCCCAACATACACAGATGTTAACCAATAATTTTTTCATTTATTTATGCACCTATGTGAATATTCTCTGTAACTGGAATCACACTGTAAAGCAATGTTGTTGTTTTTTTTCAGCGAGACTGAGTCTCACTCTGTCGCCCAGACTGGAGTGCAATGGCGTGATCTTGGCTCATTACAACCTCCGTCTCCTGGGTTCAAGCGATTCTTGTGCCTCAGTCTCCGAAGTAGCTGGGATTATAGGTGCCCGCCACCATGCCCAGCTTATTTTTGTATTTTTAGTAGAGACGGGGTTTCACCATGTTGGCCAGGCTGGTCTAGAACTCCTGATGCCTTAGACTCCCAAAGTGCTGGGATTACAGGCGTGAGCCATAGCACCCGGCCTTGTAAATGCAATCTTATAATGTGCTATTATAAGTATTCTCATGTCATTTTATGTTCCATCATCTACTAGTTAATTTAACCATTTTTATATCAAGGTGGCTCAAAGCTTCTACTGTTAAAAGTACTGTGGCAAATTAAACCCCGTCTCTACTAAAAAATACAAAAAATTAGCCGGGCGCGGGGGTGGGTGCCTGTAGTCCCAGCTACTTGGGAGACTGAGGCAGGAGAATGGTGTGAACCCAGGAGGCGGAGCTTGCAGTGATCCGAGACAGCACCACTGCACTCTAGCCTGGGCAAAAGAGCGAGACTCCGTCTCAAAAAAAAAAAAAAAAAAAAAAAAAATATACTCTGGCAAGAAACATATTTATACTAACCTTTTCTGAGTTCCTGATTATTTCTTGATGATAGAATTCCAAGGGAGCTTACTGCAACAAAAGGTTGGAAGCTTTTACGGTGCCTGGCATATACTCCAAAAATGGGTCTAGAATTAACACGCTAATTTACAATCCAACAGCAATGCATGAAAATGTCTATTTCACCAAACCTTTACTATCACTTTGCATTATCATTTTTAAAATCTTCGTTAATCGATATTCTAAAAAATAGTAACTTGTTTTAATCTGCATTTCATTGATTGCTACTAAGGCTGACCAGTTTTTTATAGGCTTGGTCATTGATCTTCTCTTGTGAAATATCTGTTCTTGCTCATTTTTTTTTTCTACTGAGGTATAAAAAGTAGCTTTCTGCCATTTATCTCCAACACTTTTGAGAGTGGTTAAGATAAGCCGATACTGTTGGGACAGGGCAGAGATATTTAATCCCAGGTCCCATGGTCAAGTATATACAATTTTTCCTAGACAGAATCTATGGCTTTCATTGACTTCCTTAAGGGGCCGATGGACTTATAAACTCTGAGAACCAACTGGGCTAAATGAGGAAGTACAGTATCAGTAGCTTCCACCAAACTGATGCCTCAGTATTACCCAACTAGTCACAGAAGACCTAACTGAATGAAAAGCAGGAGTTCTGATGAGTGCTCATGGCAAGTACACAAAGGGACAGAGACCATAGCCTAGTAACAGTTTAAATTTATATTCAAGTCATGAAATGTAATATATACCACTGCTTTGCGTTTTCTCTTACCATTGTTGATTCTGCTATGTGCCAGCTAAGGTCTCACCTCTACTTGCTGTGGACTGAGTATTTATGACCCCTCCAAATCCATATGTTAAAGCCCTAAGTGCTAATGTGTTGGTATTTGGAAGTAGAGTCCTTGGAAGAGAATTAGGTCATGAGAGTGGAGCCCTTATAAATAGGATTAGTGCTCTTATAAGAACAGACACAAGAAAAATGATCTCTCTGCCATGTGATGATACAGAAAGGATGTGTCACCTGGGACCAGAAAGAGAGCTCTTGCCAGGAAATGAATTAGCCAGCACTTTGATCTCAGATTTCCCAGCCGAAAGAACCAGGAGAAATAAATTTCTGCTGTCTAAGTCACCCAGTCTATGGTATTTTTGTTATAGCAGCCCAAGCTGACTAAGATACTGCTGAAGCTTTTTTAGACTATCTCAAGCCATGATGATTTCTACCCAGGCTACATTTCTACTGCAGTGACACCTGGTGTTCCAATTTAACAGGTTAACTATTCTTCAGGTTTCACTAGGTTAGTAGCTCTGTTAGAAACAGAACTGGGTCATAACTTGTGTGTCTTTCAGAAAGGCTTACGAAGATATTAGATAAGAATTTAATAAACATTTCATAGGTTCTTAACCACTTCTGCAGAAGTGGTTAAAAGCTCTTGGTTAACTTCCAAGGTTGAAAGCAAGGATGGAGTTTGATAAAGTCTACCTGCATGGCTTTGACAGGTTACTCTAAGCTTAACACAGCAAGTTGAGAAATAACAGTCTGCAAGATGTTATAAAGTTGGGCAACTAACTTTTCTGCATTCTCTTATAGCAAATTACAGCTGGCAAAGTCTTTTAGATAGCAATTGCTTTCAATTCCTCATCTGTAAAATGGGAAAAAAGTAACTCCACCTCATAGAAATATCTTATTTAAGATGACCTATCTTAGGGAAGATAAGCACTCATAAATGGACTATTAGTATCATCAGCCATCATCATTACTAGGCAAATATTTTCACCTATATTCATTTCTAAAAGCTGGTCAATTTAAGGCACTGAAATGCAAAGTTATATAAATCTTATTAAAATAGAAAACCCGGCTGGGCATGGTGGCTCATGCCTGTAATCCCAGCACTTTGGGAGGCCGAGGTGGACGGATCACCTGAGGTCAGGAGTTCAATACCAGTCTGGCCAACATGGTGAAACCCCATCTCTACGAAAATTAAAAAAAAAAAAAAAAATGAGCCAAGCGTGGTGGCAGGTGCCTGTAATCCCAGCTACTCAGGAGGCTGAGGCAGGAGAGTTGCCTGAACCCAGGAGGCAGAGGGTGCAGTGAAGTGACATCACACAATCGCACTCCAGCTTGGGTGACAGAGTGAGACTCTGTCGCAAAACAAACAAACAAACAAAAACAGAAAACCCAATGTTATTCAAAGTGGTGTTTGCTATAGTTCAAGTAGTGATCAGCGAAAACTCAAAGTCTGAAGCAACAGAAAGCTGTGATAAATTAGGGCTCAAAGAACTGTTATAAAGGCTATGACACAGATGCAAAAATTTTTGTGAAAGAAGTAGGTGAACTGCTAAAGTAAAAAACGTACATATACTGAGCATGCAGAAATTCTAGAATATCTATTAAAAGCTTGAATGAGCTTGAATGAGAAGAACAAGCTGAATTTTTTGGTCACTGTCCTAGGAACACAGCAAGTTGAGAAATAACAGTCTGCAAGATGTTATAAAGTTGGGCAACTAACTTTTCTGCATTCTCTTATAGCAAATTACAGCTGGCAAAGTCTTTTAGATAGCAATCGCTTTCAATTCGATCAACCAAAATGACCAAACAATGAACCTTTAACACTAACCATTGATCTTGCTAATTACGTCTGCCACTATATCAGCTTCTTTTGTTCCCAGTCAGCCCTCTTCCAACACGATTCCAATTGCTAAATTGTCGGAACAGACAAAGTGACAGATTTAGTGTTTCATTGGCAATTTATATAATTGACTGCAACACTGTTGTAGTGAATCATGATTTATTTGTCTCACATTGCAGCACATAACCTTTTAAATGCAAGGGGGAAGAAAGCCAACACCTCTTTAAAGTTTAATATGTGACCATCTACCACTACATCCTATGATCTGAAAGAGAGCAGATCAAATGAGTGATGTATTGCTTTTCCCTTTCAATACCTATAACTTCCTGCACTAGGCATTCATGCATCCTGTGCTCACACACTCTTCTTCATTTGCATGTGATTCAGAGGGAAATCTGGTAGATATACATGAATGACATCTATACCAGTCAGTGGATGCAACCTAGAATAAAGGGTTACAATGATGAATATTTGGGGTGGGAATTCTGTACTAAAGGGCACATGCGTGGATATGGGGGCATCTTAAAACTCTCCAAATTAGATGTAAAATGTCATATGTGAAAATATATATTGGGGGGTTTATCTCCATAGGTTTCGCTTGTTTCTTAAAGATTTTTGAAAAGATGAAAAATAATGGCTTAAGGAAACTTGACTTATTGTTGCAATAATGAAAAAGAATGATAACATGAATAAGCAGGTGAACAATGAAACAGTATCACAGGATATCAAGTTTTACACCAAGGCTCAGCAGCAAAAAGTAAGAAACATGAGAAATGGTTGGTGTTATGGGCTGAATTCCATCCTAACCCTCAATATCTCGGAATGTGACTATTTGGAAATGGTGACTTCACAGAGATGATTTAGTTAAAATGAGGTCATATGAGTGGATCTTAATCCAATATGACTGTTGTCCTTATAAGAAGGGCAAAGCTGAACACAGACAGGTACTGAGGGAAGGCACAGTGAAGACACAGGGAGAAAAGGGCCACCCACAAGCCAAGGAGTGAGGTCTAGAAAAAATCATTCCCTTAAACCCTCAGAAGAAACCAATTCTGTTATTTTGACATTAGACTTCTAATCTCCACGAACACAAGAAAATTTATTTCTGTTGCTTAAGTCACCCAGTCTTTGGCACTTTGTAATGGCAGACCCAGCAAACTAATACAGTTGGTCTCGGCTATAATAGTGCATTAACAGATAAGTTAAAAAGCAATAAAGACCAAGAAATTATCCTAGGGGTTAAAAACTTGTTAATACCAAGAATAAAGATGAAAATGGTCTTAAAGAACATGTGTACATAACATGAAGTCTGATATGCATCCTAATACTGCTATGTCTGCTATGGAATCCAGCCAGTGAATGCAGGGTTGAGGGAATGACCTGAGCAACAATAACCTCTGGAGGTTGTGTAAATGGGTAAGAAAAGAGCAGAAAAATAATTATACCTTTCCACATTGGCAGTTATCAAAAATTAATCCAGACTTTTGCTTCTGGCATTCTGAAGTAACTGGACAAAATGTATAATAGAAATGCTTCTAGATATTGGGCAATGTATTAGTCCATTCTCACACTGCTAATAAAGACATACCCAAGACTAGATAATTTATAAAGGAAAGAGGTTTAATTGAGTCACAGTTCAGCATGGCTGGGGAGGCCTCAGGAAACTTACAATCATGGCAGAGGGGAAGCAAACATGTCCTTCTTCACGTAGCGGCAGCAAGAAGAGGTGCCAAGCAAAAGGGGAAAAACCCCTTTATAAAACCAACAGAACTTGTAAGAATTCACTATCACAAGAACAGAAGCATGGACTAACAGCCCCTATGATTCATTTGTCTCCCACTGGGTCCCTCCCACATGTGGAGATTATGGAAACTACAATTCAAGATGAGATTTGGGTGGGGGCACAGCCAAACCATATCAGGAAACAAGCAGCACAGGACTATGATGCATGAGGGAAGGGAAATGAGTAAGGAAAACTCCACATTCACTCTGGTTTTCTCTGAGAAGCATTTCCAGACAGCTGTGCAAGAGTGGATCAAACAATACAGTGGCAATGCTGAATTGAAAGGACAGAAATCAGAGTTTGAGGCTACTCAAGGAGCTGGAATTTGTGGGGCAAGGAGGGCATAGCAGGAAAGGAGCTATGAAGAAAAAGAGGCCCAGAAAGCTGCACAGGAATTCCCATGAATCTTTGCCAAATATTAACTACAATGTTCAGGACAAGACTCCTAAAGGCTGGGAAAGAAAAAACAAAAACTACCAGGGAAAGACCAACTACAAGGAAGATATAACTACCAGGGAAAGACCAATTACAAGGAAGATATAAGCTAAACAATCACTGGAGTTTTCACAGAACTAGAAAACACTCACACTCTGATCAGCCAGAGAGTAACAATGTTACTAAGCACCCTGGTCAAGAGGTAGTAATTCCAGAAGTCTTAAGATTAGGGTTAATATAGCCCAGGAGTAAAGACTAGTAAGGACCAAGTCTAACAGGCATTAAAAACCAGCCCTGAAAGAATCAAGCTAACCAAAAATTAACGACCTGCTAGAATGAAACCCAACAGACCATAAAAAAAGACAAAAAGAATTCATACAACCAAAAATGTACTATTCTTAATGTCTACGATACAGTAAAAACCAAAAATCAAAAAACAAAAAAACCCACAGAAAACTAGACATGCAGAGTAAGAGGAAAAAAGTGGCTTACAAACAAAAGAAAAATCCATCAATGCAAACAGAATCAGAAATTACATTACCAGATAAAAAAGTTAAAACAGCAATTTAAAATATGTGCAAAGATTTAAAGAAAAACATGAACATAATAAGGAAATAAATAGTATCTAAATTGAAAAATGAAATTATAAAAAGAGCTATACCTTGGATACACTTGGAAGTGAAAAATGCAACATCTGAAACAATAAATCTTACTGAATATGCTTATCAGGAGATTAGACACTACAGAACAAAAAAATCACTGAACTTAATGACAGTGCACAAGAAACTATCCAAACTGAAGCCAAAAGGTGGATGGTGGGGGAGGGGAGGGGGGAAGATGATGAAAAGAAACAAAACAAGATAAAAAGTTTTGTATAAGTGACCTGTGGAAGATATCAAGTGATCTAACATAAGAGTAATGTAAGTTCTAGGAGAGGAGAGAAAGATGGGAAATCAATCAATCAATTTAAAAAAAGGCTGAAAATTACTAACCTACCAACCAATCAATTAATTTTAAAAAATGGCTGAAAATTTATCAAACTTTATGAACACTGTAAACCCATATATGAGACAAGCTCCATAAAACTGTCAAAAAGAAATAAAGAACATGTTACATGAGAAACTGCTAAAACCCAATGATAAACAGAACATTTTAAGAGGCCACAGAAAAATGGACACAGAGAACAATGTAAGAAAGACACTAAAACAATGCAAACCAGAGACAAGAAAACACCCTTGAAGCAAGGTAGAAGTAAAAAAAATTAAAAACCTGTCAACCTAAAATTTCATATCCTGAAAAAAATTCCTCCAAAAACTGAAAACAAAATAAAAATATTTCAGATAAACAAAAGCTAATTAATGACCAAAAAGAACTGTACTACAATAAATACAAAAGAAAAAATTCTTCAGGATAAAGGCAAATGATACCAGATGGAAGTGCCTATCTACATCAAGGAAAGAAGAGCATCAGAAACGGTAAATAGAGAAGCAGCAGTCAATGTAAAAAACTTTTTCCTCCTCTCTAAAGTTATTTAAGAAAACTAACTTAAGGAAAAAAAAAAAACAATATTACTGGGAGTTATAACATATCAACTAATGTAACCTAACATTTATGGAACACTGATGGGGCACATAAAATTTTTAAGTGTGCATGTAAAATTCACCAACTAGAGAATATGCAGGCCCATAAAACAAATCAACAAATTGTGAAGGATTAGAATTATATAGACTATGAATTTTGATCAGGACATAATTTAAATTAGAAATCAGTAACAAAATGTTTCGGATATCTCCAAATACTTCAAAACAAACAAATTCTCAATTTCTAAATAACAGGCCCCAGGTCTTACAAAAGAAAATATTTGAAACTGAATGATAATGAAATTACAGAATGTGTGAGATGCTGCTAAAACAACGGAGAAAAACTTCTAACTTGAAGTGCTTACACTAAAAAAGAAGAGGCCAGGCACGGTGGCTCACGCCTGTAATCCCAGCACTTTGGGAGGCCAAAACAGGCAGATCACGATGTCAGCAGATCGAGACCATCCTGGCTAACAGAGTGAAACTCCGTCTCTACTAAAAAAAAATACAAAAAATTAGCTGGGCCCGGTGGTGGCCACCTGTAGTCCCAGCTACTCAGGAGGCTGAGGCAGGAGAATGACGTGAACCCAGGAGGCGGAGCTTGCAGTGAGCCGAGATAGCGCCACTGGACTCTGGCCTGTGTGAAAGAGCAAGACTCTGTCTCAAAAAAAAAGGAAGAAAAACTGAAAATCAATCACGTAAGCTTTCACCTAAACAAGCTAGAAAAATCACAGCCAGCTGTACTCAGAAGAAGAAAAGCAAATCATTGAAATACAAAACAAAGAATAAAATAACTCAGTGAAACTACAATCAGCTATTTGGACCAATCAATCAAAGGAGGGAAAAATGGAAAACATAAATTAACAATAAAAATGGGGACAATACAGACTAACTCGGAAGAAATGTACTTTTTTAAAAAAAATTATTTTAAGTTCCAGGATACCTATGCAGAACTTGCAGGTTTGTTACGTACGTATACATGTACCATGGTGGTTTGCTGCACCTATCAACCCATCAACTAGGTTTTCAGCCGCACATGCATTAGGTATTTGTCCTAATGCTCTCCCTCTCCTTGCCCCCGACCCCCCAGCGGACCCCAGGGTGTGATGTTCCCCTCCCTGTTGTCCCTGTGTTCTCATCATTCAACTCCCACTTATGAATGAGAACATGTGGTGTTTGGTTTTCTGTTCCTATGTTAGGCTGCTGAGAATGATGGCTTCCAGCTTCATCCATGTCTCTGCAAAGGACATGAACTCATTCTTTTTTATGGCTGCATAGTATTCCATGGTGTATACGGACCACATTTTCTTTATCCAGTCTATCATTGATGGGCATTTGGGTTGGTTCTAAGTCTTTGCTATTGTAAATAGTGCTGCAATAAACATACATGCACATGTATCTTCATAGTAGAATGATTTATAATCCTTTGGGTATATACCCAGTAATGGGATTGCTGGGTCAAATGGTATTTCTGGTTCTAGATCCTTGAGGAATTGCCACACTGTCTTCCAGAATGGTTGAACTAATTTATACTCCCACCAAGAGTGTAAAAGTGTTCCTATTTCTCTACATCCTCTCCAGCATCTGTTGCTTCCTGACTTTTTAATAATCACCATTCTAACTGGCATGAGATGGTATCTCATTGTGGTTTTGATTTGCAAGAAATGTACATTTTCTTCCTTTTTTTTTTTTTTTTTTTTTTTGAGAAAGAGTCTCGCTCTGTCGCCCAGGCTGGAGTGCAGTAGCGCAATCTCGGCTCACTGCAAGCTCCGCTCCCAGGTTCACGCCATTCTCCTGCCTCAGCCTCCTGAGTAGCTGGGACTACACATTTTCTTTCTTTCTTTCTTTTGAGATGGAGTTTCACTCTTGTTGCCCAGGCTGGAGTGCAATGGTGTGATCTCAGCTCACTCCACTTCCTGGGTTCAAGCAATTCTCCTGCCTCAGCCTCCCGAGTAGCTGGGATCACAGGTGTGCACCACCACACTCGGCTAATTTTGTATTTTTTGTTGAGATGGGGTTTCTCCATGTTGGTCAGGCTAGTCTCGAACTCCCGAACTGAGGTGATCCACCCGCCTCAGCCTCTCAAAGTGCTGGGATTACAGGCGTGAGCCACCGTGCCCGGCCAAAATGTACATTTTTAAGACATGAGAATTACCAAAAGACTCTAGAGGAAACAGAAAATCTGAAGAGCCTTATATCAAAAAACTGAATTCATAATTCAAAACTTTCCCACAAAGAAAATTCAAGACCCAGATGGCGTCAATAATGAATTCTTTCAAACATTCAAAAAAGAAAAACTATCAAATTTTACTCATTTTATGAGACTCGATAGTCCTGAAACAAAAACTATACAAAGATACTATAATACCAGAAGAAAACTACAAACTAATATCCCTCATGAATGTGGAAAAATTTTAAGTAAAATACTAACAAATGAAATCCAGAAATATATAAAAAGGAAGATACAAAAAATAAAAGCCACATAGACATAGAAAAGGCATTTGACACAATTCAACATTTCATGGTAAATCATTCTGCAAACAAAAAATAGAAGGGCATTTGTAAAATCTGACAAGGGTTACACAAAAAAATCTTACAGATAACATAATATTCTATGGTGAATGACTGGATGCTTTCCCCTTAAGATTTAAGACAAGGATGTCTGCTCTTGCCATCTATACTCCACACTGTACTAGAAGTTGCAGCCAAAGTAATTGCCAAGAAAATAAAATTAAAGACATCCAGATTGGAAAGGAGGAGGTAAAACAGCTCTCATAAAGAGAAAATTCTAAGGAATCCACTAAAAAACAATGAGAATAACTGAGTTCATAAGGTTGTAAAATATAAAATCAATACAATATCCACTGTCTTCCCACATACTAGCAACCAACAACCCAAAAGTAAAATTAAGAAAATAATTTCATATATAATAGCAACAAAAATAATAAAATGCTTAGGAAAAAATTTAGCAAAAGTATAAAAAACTGTGAAATCTACAAAACATTACTGAAATAAATCGAAGATCTAAATAAATGTAAAAAAATCCCATGTTCATGGATCTGAACTGAAGCCTTCATATTGTTGAGATTATGATAATCCCTGAAATAATCTACAAATTCGGTGCAATTTCTACCAAAACACAAGTTGGCTTCTTTGTATAAATTAACAAGCTGATTCTAAAATTCATATGGAAACTCACAGGCCTCAAAATAGCTAAAACAATCTTGAAAAAGAATAACAAAGTTGAAACTAACATGCCCCAATTTAAAAACTTACTACAAAGCAACAGTACTAAAGATAGTGTGGTACTCGCATAAGGATAGACATATAAATAAGTGAAATAGCATTGAGAGTACAAAAATAAAACTATATATCTGCTGTCAATTGGTTGTTGACAAGAGTGCCAAGACCATTTGATAAAAAGAGAACAGTCTTTTCTACACATGGTGCTGGAACAACAGGACAGCCACAGGCAAAAGAATAAAACTGAATCCTTAGCTCATATCACATACAAAAATTAACTCAAAATGGATCAAAGATATAAATGTAAGAGCCAAACTATAAAACCCTTAGGGCTAGGAGAGATGGACGGATTGGAGCGAGAAAGAAAAGGGTATGGCGTTTCATTTTGAGGTAACAAACGATGTTCTAAAGTTGTGATAATGGTTGTACAACTCTGAACATACTAAAAAACACTGAATTGTACACTTAGAATGTATGAATTGTGTGGTATGAGCTGCAAAAATATTCAGGTGAAAATTCCAAGGAGAGAGCAAAGATCATGAAAAAGTGAGAGGAGGTTATTGACAGCGGCTCATGAGTGAGTGAGGGTGATAAGTAGCATGGAAACCATGGGTGCCAGATGGGCCTTAAATATTCCTAGGGAACATTAAAGAGCTCTAATTGACAAAGGCATACAATCCACTCTGTAATTTTCTAAGATCACCTTGACTACGGGGTGAAGAATGGATTGTAAAGGGAAGGTAGGAAGCAGGAAACCAGTTGGGAGGTTATTCTAGCAACCCAGGTGAGAGATGAGGGTGGCTTAAACCAATGTCTTGGGGAAGCTTACATTCTAGCAGCCATTTTGTAATGTTTATTTGTGCAGCTGTTTCTTTCTTTCAAAGATTTTCTTCATGAAGGTAAGGGTTATGTATGTTTCATTTAACCAGTGCTCCCCAAACTGAACTGATTACAGAAATATAATGTATATGGGGTTGGAAGTCAGATTCTGATATGGTTAAGATGGATTCAATAGGGGCTGTCCAAGGAGAAGAGCTGATATTTTTAAAACAGCAAATATAAAAGGCAACAGAGAGTACTGGGCGTGTTAAAATCACTCTACGTATGTTGAAAAAATGAGCATAAGCTTATTTACTAATATTAGAATGCTATCACCTAAAACTTCACAGGAGTATAAATGGTACAATTAGATGCTTTTGTGTAATGGGTAGTCAACTTATGGAATTAATACTCAGTTGAAAATGTGAAGAATTCTGGAAAGGTCTAAATATAAATATGAAAGACTGATCCATGATGTCACGGTAAGGCCTAGATTTCTGGTGTTGACAACATGAGGGACAACTGTCACCCACTTCACTCCTTTCGAACTCCCACTGCACTCTGAAAGAAACTCACACTCACACACGCATGCAGTACCATTTGGGTCTGACTCAGTATAACCTTGCTTTTTTTTTCTTTTAACATAGGAACACTATAATATATAGGAGACGCCTCAAAGGGAGAGGCTACATAAATATAAGATATTATATATGTATTGAGGTGATAACAACTGTATTTACAGACATGCCTCTGGAATTAAAAAAAAAAAAAATCCGGAACGTTAGCACTGCCGGCATTTCTCCCAGGGCAAAATACATTTAGCATCCTATTAAATCAAAGGAAGTCCACTGCACACAGTGGCAAGCTTTTCCAGCTGGTGTTAACACAGATTGATGCACATGTTCAATCACGCTGAACCTGACGCTGGGCTTCCTGAAATTTATACTACAAAACGGAAACGTTTTATGTGTTGCAACTTCCCAACCCCTTTAAGGCAATAACTCACCAGGCAGAAATATAATTCACTTAGCATTTTAAAAATCCATGCTGAAAACATTTTCTAGGGCTAAAGATTTCACTGAAATAGAATATATAAAATGGAACTTGTTAAAAAATATCATGTAGGAGACTGGACGGGAGTCATTTTTGATTATCAGTGAAGGCCAGGGGAATCAAAGGATATGGTATGATTTTTTGTGAAGTATGGCAAAAGAAATATTAATGCAGAAATAAAATGTAGGAGCATGCAATAAAATCCAAGTCAAAATTCAAAGTTGGGTACAAATATTCTATTCCCAACATTTTCTTTTTCAAATAAAATTAAGGCATATATTTGGAACCACAGCAATCTGTCATCTAACAATAAATTAGGCCTTTTTATTGGCTCAGTTTTGACACATTGATGGGTATACCATTGGGAGGAATGCTTATTTTTGAATTAGGAAGATCTGAACTAAAAACTGGATTCTGTCTATAATAAGCCATGTCAATAATGTGGCCTTAGGCAAGTCACAATCTCCCTTGGTCCCATCATCTTTAAAAAGAGGCCAGAGAGCTCTCCTTGCCTACATTATACAACTGAGATTAAGTGCATGAAACTCTTCTGCAAATTACGATATTCTGCACAAAAACTAAGCTATGTCTGTAATTATATCTAGCTTAAAACTAATCTGAAAAATGTTAGTGATCAATTGACAAATTCAACCTTATTCATGCGAAAGTGGCACAGTTTACAATTCCATAAAGAACATCCTTGTCACTTACTGCTCTATCTATTAAGCTAGACCTTCTTTTCATAGTAATAGGATTTAGGCAAGAAAACCAATTCTGATAAACAACATAAAGCTGCCTTGGGTTGGGGAAGGTAATTACCCCGAATCAAAAATCTAGTCTAAAAAAATTAACTTTTTTATTATGTATTTGGAGTCTGCTTATTCTAGACATAGTTAATAATCACACTACATCTTTTCTTAAGGAAATAGTTAAAAGATTTAGCCAGGTGGGTGCCTCATTCCTATAATCCTAACATTCTGGGAGGGCAAGGTGGAAGGATGGCCTCAGCTCAGGAGTTCGAGACCAGCCTGGGCAACGTAGGGAGACTCAATCTCTAAAAAAGTTAAAAAAATTAGCCAGGCATGGTGATGCATGCCTGTGGTCCCAGCTACTTGGAAGGCTGAGGTGCAAGGATCACCTGGGCCCAGAAGGTCAAGGCTGTAGTGAGCCATGATCATGCCACTGCAAGCCAGTCCGGGTGACACAGAGCAAGACTCTGTCTCAAAAAAAAAAAAAGAAAGAAAGAAAGAAAAGATTTCATATGAGAGCTGAACTACTTTGTCGAACTCCAGAAGAGACTTCTTTTTCTATAATGCTTTTAATTTATAATATAATAAAGATTTCAAAAGATGGATTTATATAGCATATTTTAAACATGAAATAAATTACTAATATGTAGACAAGTGACAAAAGCATTATAGTGTAGGCACACAACTGATATAACAAATGAAGCAATTGGTTCAGAACAGTGGTTGTTATCATGAATTCTGGGAGAATAAAAAAAATCCCCAATGAAATAAGCGCTGTCACAAAAGGTAATGTTAAGACAGTGAGAAATTAAACAATTAGAAAATAATGTTGTCACTTGCAGAGAGGTAGTTTAAGATCTTAATATGGATAAAGAAGTGAGTCTAACCAGTTAGTGCAAGTACTACAAAGTACCCAACACTTACTAGGAACAAGTTAATAATATATAAAGGATGTCAAAAAGGAAGAATTGAATGAATGGACGAATGAGTGAATGAAACAACCAATGGTCCAACCAAAAAGCCAATCAGAGCTTTTTACACAGAACAACCAGAACTTGCTCCCAGCCTCAATATAAAACTCCCAAGAAAGGCACAGACTTGGAAAATTGCTTGTAATTATAAAATTCTTAGGATGGGTGGACTGCAGGCATACTCTTCTTGCTATGTCTTTTGTCCACCCTGAGTACTGGCCATGCAGAATCCCTTCATCTGAGCTCCTCCCTCTTGCCCCTTCTTTTCCCTCGCTTTTCTCTTCTGACCCTTCCTATGTGCCTCAATTTTCACACAGGAGGATAATTCCCAGCCTTTCTTTTATCCACAGGATACACTGACCAATCCCACTGTGTGAGGTGAGACTTTGGCTTTGGATCTACTCTGTTGTTTCTTTCTCACTAGGCACTCGGTAACTAACTGCCTCTTCCCTGTCAAAAGGGTGGGGCTGGGGTGACCTCTCTGCTTAGACTGTTTCAGAAGAGCCCAGGTTTCAGAAAGCTGGTCTCTAAACAGTCAAAGTTTAATAGCATAAATATCCACTGTGCCCGTATGTGTATGTGTGTGTGTGTGTTCATTTACCTAACATTCACTGAGCAGCTGTACTCATTCCTGAATCAAGGCTAAATTCTTTAAGCAGATTATCCTTTTAATCCTCACAAAGACACCATGAGGTGGGAGCTGGTATTATCCCCATTTTACATGAGGTACAGAAGGGAGGTAAAATAACATTATCTGTTCTAGTCCGTTTTCACGCTACTGATAAAGACATCCCCGAGACTGGGCAATTTACAAAAGAAAGGTTTAATTGGACTTATAGTTCCACGAGGCTGGGGAGGCCTCACAATCATGGTGGAAGGCAAGGAGAAGCAAGTCACATCTTACATGGATGGCAGGAGCCACAAGAGAGGGCTTGTGTAGGAGACCCCCATTTTTAAAACCATGAGATCTTGTGAGACCCATTCACTATCACAAGAACGGCCCAGGAAAGACCCGCCCCCATGATTCAGTCATCTCCCACCAGGTCCCTCCCACAATGCGTGGGAATTATGGGAGCTACAAGATGAGATTTGGGTGAGGACACAGAGCCAAATCATATCAATATCTGAAGGTCACAGAACAAGGCAGTGGGAGAGTGAGGTTTGAACCCAAGCCTAGTGATGGAGAGTCCAGCACTTAACCTCTATCCTCTACTGTTTACATTTAAAAAATGTTTTAAACCTCTGGATAAAATAAATGGGAACCAGTTGACAGAATGACAATAACAGAAGAGAAGATAAACAAGACACTTATAATCAGGGACTTAATTGACCAAACAAAGAATACTGGATTTTCTTCTTCCCTGCCTCAGAAAAGAAAGTTATTTTTCTTTAGCTTCTTAATGTCCACAGGAAAACGATTAAGAGATATAACAAGAGATTTTTGACTGTACATCCACTCATTGTTAATTCTGTTTATTCTGGAGTATATAATTGAGAGGAAATTCTCAATTCATAACATCCTTTACTCTCTGAAGGGGATTAGTATTTGTTTCCACTCTTCACAAGTATGCTAGAAAATACTATGCTTCTCATAGTTACTGTAGTAAAAAATGCTATCGATTGTGGGCACATATTGTAGGGCACTAAGCTGGCTAGCCCCAGGTGTATGCAGCGTTGCAGACATACGTCCCATAGGCTGCTGGGATTGGTGCAAATAAGGTTTTGATGTCTATAGCACTTTGTTTTGTTGCATGCCGAGCAGACCAATGTGATTTTTTTTTCCTCTTCTCCAAAGGCAAAATTATCTGGGTAACAAATGCAGGACAAGAGGTCCCATTACTGCCTAGAAGCCAAGCAACCAGAAACAATTCCAATTCAGAACAAGCAGCAGAAACCATGGAATGCTCAGGAAAGAGAGTTAAGCAAAACACAGAATCCAGATCTTCAGCTCACACAACAGCAGTCTCATCGGCAGGTGAGAAAATGTAGAAATGGAATAGAAAACTGCTAACAAACCCCAGGTGACGTCACCAGCTCCCAAATCACTTTTTTTTTTTTTTTCTGGGGCTGTTGACCTATTCTGAGGATTGTTCAGGGTATGCATTGAGTTTCCTTTCTTCACTACCAACGCAGGATTTTTATCCTCTTTACTAATTAATTCTTCAAAGAAATAATATATAAAAGAACAAAAAAGGGGTGAAAGTTCAGTTAGCCACACGGCTGGCTGCTTTTTAGGAGTCTGGATGCTGGCTGAAAATACTGGGCAAAAAGAGACTTCTGCATTCAGGCAGGCTCCAGAGGATATTTCAGTTATGTGCATTCCACTGTCCTGTCCTGGCCGAGTTTACTGCATATGTCAGGAAAAAGAGAATAATCCCCCAATCCCCATCTGTCTCGTAAGAGAACCCCTTTTCCCTATGAAGCTAAAACACACCACACAGCTCCAGCAATGGGGAGCCATCTGTGGTGTCAACCGAGGTGGCCACAGTCCCTGAATGGCCACGGATGTCTGCCTGGGAGTCAGCCCCACCCATAAACATCCTCGATCCTTCTGGCTTCAGTGTTTAGGAACCACAGTGCTTCAGGCTCAATCATTCACTCTCTGCAGTCACACACAAGGGATCTCATCCAATTTGTAGTCTTAAATGTATGCTGATAATGCCCCAAACTATATATGCAGCCTAGACTTCTCTTCTGGACTCTAGATTCTTATACCCTATTGCCTTCTCAATGAGACACCCCTAAGGCATCTCAAATTTAACATATCTGAGGCTCAGGTCAGGATGACCTCCTCTCCTCAATCCCTCTCCTCATCTACTCTTCCTAAAATCTTTCCCAGCCTTCCAGTTGCTTAGACCAAAAACCTCACAGTTAACCTTAACTCTCTCACCCCTCATCTAAACTGTCACCAATTCCTGTTAGTTTTGCCTTTGAAACAGATCCAGTATCCGACCATTACTTCTACCACTACCACTACCATTTGGATGAAGCCAGCATCTACTCCCACCAGGATTGCTATGATAGTCTCCTATCTCTCAGACTCTCCACTTCCACCCTTGCCCTCTGCCCTCCAGCCTATTTTCAGCACAGCAGCCAAAGAACTCCTCTGAAAAACAGTCAGGGGCTACACACCATGGCTCATGCCTGTAATCCCAGTGCTTCAGGAGGCTGAGGCAGGAGGATCACTCAAGCCCAGGAGTTTGAGACTAGCCTGGGCAATACAGCAAGACCCCATCTCCACAAAAAACTGAGAAAACCAGTGGGGCACAGTGGTGCACGCCTGTAGTCCCAGCTACTTCGGAGGCTGAGGCAGGAGGATGGCTTGAGCCTGGGAGACAGAAGCTGCAGTGAGCTATGATTGCACCACTGCACTCCAGCCTGGGTGATCACATGAGACTCTGTGTCTAAATAAGAAAGTCAGATCATGCTATGCCTTTCCTCAAAACCCTTCAATGTCTTCCCATTTGTATCAGCTTCCTTTTGCTGCTCTAACCAATGACTACAAGCAGTGGCTTAAAATAATAGAAATCTAGTCTCTTACTGTTGTAGAGTGCAGAAGTCCAAAAACTGGATTTTATGGAGCTAAAATTGAGGTGCCAATAAGTCTGCATTCCTCCTGGAGGCTTCGGGATTGCAGGCGGGAAATCCAGCTGCATGCCTTTCCAGTTTCTGGAGGCTGCCTGTACTTCTCGGCTCGTGGCCCCTTCCATGAGTGACTCCAGCCTCTTGCTTCTGTCACCACGTCTTCTACTCCTACCTCTGACCCTCCTTCCTCCCTCTTAGGAGGCCCCTTGTGATTACACTGGGCTCACCTGGGCAATCCACGATAATCTCCCCATCTCAAGACTCCAAAGTCCATAAGTAAAGTCACTTTCCCTATATAAGGTAACAAATTCTCACATTCTGGTGATTAGGACGGGAGCATCTATAGGAGCGCCCATTTCACCCGGAGTAAAAGCCCAAGTTCGGACAATGTCCTACTAGTTCCCATGTGAACCAGACCCCATTTCCTGTCTAAGCTCATTGCTTACAACTCTCTCCCCTTCACTCACTCTGTTCCAGCCACACTGGCCTTGCTCTTCCTCAACACAAGCCCACCCAGGACCTTTGCACTTACCATTCTCTCTGTCAGGGGACCTCCCTCCTTCCTTTAAGTCTCTGCATAAAGGGCACCACCCTATGAGTGAGGGTTTCTCTGATTACCCGTTCCCCAGCTGGGCTCTCCCTTCCATGCTCCATTTTTTTCCCAGAGCTCTTAATACCACATATCTGTCATTCATATTCTCTCTCTCTTTCTTTTGTCTTCTCCCACTAGAACATCATCAATAACGCATGTTCTGTCTCTTGTTCTAATCCCTAGCAAATACCAGGGGCTCAACAAACAGTTGTTGAATAAGTGACTCTTACTTTACCGGAAAAAGCAAGTTCCTTGGACTCAAAGGTCTGCCCTCAAATAGGAACTTAACCTGAATGAATAAATGAATGAATGGGTACACGAGACTCAACTTACATCTCATTTCTTATAGGTATTTAGACTAATATGAAAGCAAGTGCTTTACTACTTAAGAACCAGACATAACAGTTTAAATAGCTTATTCAAAGACACACAGTAAAGGTAAAGTAACACAATCACATATTAAACCTCCAGCCAAGCCCCTGACTTTATTTTGCTGTGTCCCTGTATGTTCTCAGACCTGATAAATCAGAACTCGCCTGGATTCTCTTGCTTGGCTCAAATACCAGTACCAAAAAGGTTACAAGTCAATAAACTCTGCATTTATTATGAAAGGAAATTTCACAGAAATCTCAAAAGCATTTATCTCGTGTATTCAGATATGTAAAAAATATACAGGGAGAGATCATCATCCACACTTTAAAACACCCCCAGAAGCAAACCTGCAGCATAAGCTTCATATGCATCACCAGTGCCCAGCACTGCCCGTCAGCCAGCCCGGAGCAGCATCCAGATGGTCACCTCAGGTGTTGGGGTCACAAAAAAACCAAAGACGATCCCATCCTGGGGCGTGTTTACTGAGGGCAAAGAGACATGGGGACAACGCAACTGGCTTGGAAAGGGCCAGCAATTTGTCTTGCAGAGGCCATCTCAGCTGCATTTTGCAAAGTGTTATGCTAGCCTTGCTCACATGCCGGCAAAGCCCACGCCAACTCACCATCCAGCAACATCTCTCCGCCTGCCTTTTCGGGAGAGTGTGCTGGGGTTGTGTTCTGTTCAAACTTGGAAACTGCATTTCTAGGAATCCTCTTACCAGCATATGGGTGGGAAAAAGGACCTCACCATGATCAGGAAGCTGGACCCAGAGGAGGGACTGTCAGGTTCAAATCTCACCTGAATCACTAGGTGTGTCCCCACAGACTTGTCACCAACCAACTCTCTCTACGCCTCAGTGTCCTCATCTTTAAAATGTCTCCTTATAATTCTTACGATAATTATAGGTGATATTGCAGGAAAAACATTTACAGTGCCTTGCAATTCCAGGCCTTAATAGATACTATCTATTATTATAATAGCTGTTACTGTATTAGTATTATACTAATCTTGACTTTTAAAAAAAAATCACCATTCAAAAATAAATAGTCCATTTGTCTTCATCTTGAGTTTTGCTTGTGACAGTGACTTCTAAAGGTTTATCACTTACTTACAACTGTTTGTCTATAATCAGGAAAAACTGCTATCAGGCAAATGTTAAGATTAAGCTTTTCTACATATGGCTGGCAAAAATAAAGTCATTTAAAGCCTTCCCCCTCAATTCTACACCTGAATAAAAATATACATGATTTGTTAATGGAAAGCCTTACAGAAATGTTGAACAAATATTACCTCATGCAGTATTTAAATAAGATAAGCAAAATGAGTAAGATTTTAAAATATATACATAGGCATGCGTAGGTTCAACTAGACATTTTTGTGGCAAATTACTGTCTGATAAAATAATTGTTTAATATCCTACGTTGCCTCACTGCTTGAAAAATGAAATAAGATCAAATGACATCAAAATACACATTTATTTTTCCGTTTCTACTAACCACACTAACCAAGCATACATGTCAGAGGCATTAAGTGAGCTTTACACCAAGTTATAGAAGAATTCACCTCACACATGGAGATTCTGATTTAGTAGGTTGGGGAGGGAGCAAGTTTTTGAGTTCTGCAGAAGCTCCCCAGCTATTACTTATGCTAACATCTGTGGTTATTAACCACTGTAGAAGATCTTTTTTTTTTTTTTTTTTTTTTCCTTTTAACAAGGTCTTGTTCTGTCACCCAGCCAGGAGTGCAGTGGCACGATCACTGCTCACTGCAGCTTTGACCTCCCAGGCTCAGGTGATCCTCCCACCTCAGCCTCCCGAGTAGCTGGGACTACAGGCATTCACCACCACGTCCAGCTAATTTTTTGTACTTTTTGTAGAGACGGGGTTTCACCACGTTGCACAGGCTGGTCTCAAACTCCTGGGCTCAAGCTATCCGCCTGCTTTGGCCTCCCAAAGTGCTTGGATTACAAGTGGGAGCCACCGTGCCCGGCCCAGGATCTCTCTTTTAAGAAGAAGTTTTTTGTCTTGAAAATGTTTGCAAAAAGCGTTTCTTGATTCTGTCACCCTACTCCCAAAGCAACACTTGACTACTTGCAACTCAGTAAAGAGAAGCGTTGAGTTGCTCCTCAGCCCTTAAAAAATCATTAAATAATCCTCTGGGTGGATTTTTAACACTAGCAAGAGAGCTAAGGGAAACGGCAAGAGAGGAGGCGGGACTTCCCAGCTGGTCCACGAAATCACGTGACTGCCTTCCCTTTAGACTAATATGGCTGCCAACAGAACTCTAGGTGCTGATAGGCGTGCTCTGTGTCTCAGTCTTCCTATGCGTAACCATTAGCCACATGAGCCTGCTCATAACCTTCCTAACGTCCTGTCATCCAAGGTCCTTGCTTCATTAATTCATTCAGTCAGTGTTTTCTGAGCACCTACTGTACCCGAGGGAACAAATAGAAAAATGTCCCTGCCCTCCTGGTGACTGCATTCTAATTTCTAACAAATGGCCTCTTCAAACCGCCAAACTTGTTTAAAGAACTGCTTCCTCAATGTGTTTCTTAAAAATGATGGTATTTTGGAGTAGAAAAGCAAATAATCACAGTTTGAGAAAACAATGTGGTTCAAAGGATTGAAGAAATGAGAGGCTATGGAGGGTCTGCACAAGAAAAGATAAGGGAACTCGTGAACCTTTTGCAGTGGAACGAAGCAGTAACAGAATTACTGGCTTGGAGGTTATTTCTGGCGGGGGACATAAACCCACCCTGAAAATAGGAACGACCTGGCAGAGAAACAGGATTAGGATTCAGCAGCCAGGAGTAGGATCCATTCCCAGCAAGAACATATTTAACAATTCCTACTAGAGATGGGATCAGGAGAGAGGCAAATCACGACCCGCAGAGGTATCAACATGTTCAAGTAGCCGTAACAACTACTTTAACTATTTGGTAAAAGTTTTTCCAGGTCAATAAAAATTTAAGGGGTTAAAAAGTAAGAGTGATACTTAAAGTTATTAATAACCAACCAAGACCCAGAAAGCTTACCCAGCTAGTCAATGAGGAGCCAGGGATAAGGCTCTTATTACTAATCCCATGCTTTTCCCACTACATCACGCAGGGAGCTGAGCGGGGTCATCTTTCATCAGCAGTTTCTAAGACACGGGACACTACGGCTGCAGAACACAGGATCGGGGAAGGTCAAACCTATAACAGCTAACTCTGGTCAATGACAAATGGTTCTCAAATGATCAGCATCGTGTGCCTAGGTGGAGAGTGTTTGCCAAGAAGAGGACAGAGGTTGTTCAGAATTGCTACATTAGGATAATTGTTATTCATGAAACCCAGAACTAAGTTCATTCATCAGCAACCTTACCTAGTTCTGGGGGCAGAACGGTGAGGCGGTTCCCCTGAATGTGGAGCTCTTTAAGCTGGGTAAGCTCCCCGATTTCCTTAGGCAGCGAGATCAGGTCGTTATCCCTAAGGCTGAGCTAAACAGAAGAAAACAAGTTGTCAACATATTTACACATTAAAAGGTGCTCCACAGAAACTCTCATCCTCTATGTCCTCTCTTCTACTAAAGCTCAATCCTTTCCATGTATTTACAAGTGCCGGCAGATAATCAAGAAACACTATCAGGAGTAGTGGTTTATTCCCACAAAACAAACCTTACTCCTGCTCAAATTGACTTGATTCTACCCCTACAAGGCTGCAGCAGTGAATTGATTTTCTAAGAATTTAGATAAATTACTTACTATCTGCAACTTTGTGAGCTTCCCAATATCTGGCGGCAGGATTTCAAAATCGTTGTCACTTAGATAGAGTGCACGCAGGGTGGCTGCAAATTAAACAGCAATATATAAACAGGGTGGCATGGAACACAACCATTTGAGGTCTGATCAATACGAGGGAGTCAGCTTTGATTAATAACCCTGGCTTGGTGAAAAGCCTTTGACATACCTAGGGCTCCCAATAATAACAAGCAGGTCAAACTTAGATTTACTGGCTTATTGTGGAGCTGGTGTGTCCAGGAAAACATCTATATCCAAGAGGAATGACGCAATTAACAACTGTGGGCGCCAGCATTTTGGGGCACAGAGTTTCAGCACATTTTCAGAAAAGATTGCTATTCTTCTCATAGATTACTTTTGATTCACATTTATTTCTCCATTTGCATCCAAAGTAAAACAAAGAACACTACTGTGCCACTTTTATGGATACCTACGGCAAAAGGGTTCTTTCAAGAGAATACAGCTCTGTTAAAGTAGACCTTTTCCTATGTAAATAGCACTGTGTTACAAATTAATGGAAGGCTTTCTGGTGATGGAGGCTATAACCACAGCTCATCAGTTCCATAATCTGACTAATTATTACTACGTGTTTCTACAGCCTTAAGGACAAAAGTAAATGAAGACAAAGAGGCTAAAATAATGACACGAAGTTAACAGAGTAAATCCTAATTTAAGGAGAATATCAGTAGTCAGAAATTTGTTCATAATTATTACACAATGATAATACGATTCCAACCGACTGAAGGCTAAAATTCTAAAGCATCTGTTTATCTTCAACCAAAAAAGCTGAGTATAATTAGATACATGTTTTGTTTACCCGTATTTATTTTTTAGAGACAGAGTCTTGCTCTGTCACCTAGGCTGGAGCGCAGTGGGTCACTGCAGCCTCAAACTCCTGGCCTCAAGCACTCTTTCTACCTCAGCCTCCCAAGTAGCTAAGATCACAGGCTCATGCTACTATGCCTGGCTACTTTTTAAATTTTTATTTCTAGAGACAGGGTCTCTCTATGTTGTCCAGGCTGGTCTTAAACTCCTAGCCTCAAGTGATCTTTGTAGCTCAGACTCCCGAGAACTGCATGTTAATATAACATAATAAAAATAGTTGCTCCACTGCCCAAGAAAATATTTTATAGTTGGTTTCATGTGCTTGAGAAAGTCATAGAAAGGTAATGTACATAAGGTAAAAAATAAAATTTTAGAGACCAGCTCTGAAAATTCAGATTTTCTGAATGCCACGCAAGTTACTATTTGAAGAAATAGAACACTGATTTAAGGGAAGCAAACCTTGTCCAAAATAGTGCATGAGTTCCCAGAAGAAATCATTTTTTAATTTTCAAAAGCATCTCCAGCAAGAAATTTGTTTGCATATGAAAGAATAAAGTGTGTTCACCTGTGGCCAATAATTTCTTAATGCCTGTGTACTGGATAAATAGGTCAATAAGAGTACTTTTTAAAAGGCTGAAAATAAGAATACTGGCTGGAAAATTTAAAAATTGTGTTACTGGTTTATTAATAAATATTTTTAATAAATAATTGGTTGGAATATCCTGGGCAAATATCCTACAAAGAATTAATGGCAACATAGGAAGATACTTTTTTTTTTTTGGCATGCTATTTAAAAAGAAAGTCAAGTCTCTTAGCTAAATGTGAGGCTTGATCTCATTTAGGTATATAATCTCTCTCAGAATGTTAATATGACATTACTAAGTCCACTTCAGCCCAATGGTGTCACATAACGATATATCAAATGCACATAATGCTGAGCTACGAAGGAATATTCAAAAGGAGTCTCTAAAGAAAAAATTATCTCTGTCCAATAATTTCTCTTGTAGTTTGGGTCCTGGCAAATAAATTTCCCTCTCAGAACGCAAAGTACAAGGTTGAGGAGATTTATAGAATTGAAAGTTTCTTACTCAGGTAGAAGAAGTTTCCAGGAAGAGAATTTTCGCTCAAGTTGTTGTAAGTCAAGTCCAGAACCTCAAGAGCTGGCAGGGAGCCGAAGCCTCGTGGCAAAGTGTTCAGCCTGTTCATGCTGTTGCAGGGGGACAAAAATCTATGTCATGACACCAAAGACACGTTCATACAGACTATCAAGGGCACCTCTGTTTCAGACGCTGAAAGTTTAAGGCAGTGCCATGATCCTAGAGTCACTTTATACTTTATTTTTATTTTTTATTTTTTTGAGACAGGGTCTTACTCTGTTGCCTAGGTTTTAGTGCAGAGGCATGATCTCAGCTCACTGCAGCCTCAACCTCCCCAGGCTCAAGCGATCCTTCCACTTCAGCCTCCCAAGTAACTGGGACCACAGGTGCACGCCACCACGCCCTGCTAATGTTTGTATTTTTTGCAGAGATGGGGTTTTGCCATGTTGCTCAGGCTGGTCTCAAACTCCTAAGCTCAAACAATCCTCTCACCTAGGCCTCCCAGAATGCTGGGATTACAGGCGTGAGCCCCCATGCCCATCCTTTTTTTTTTTTAATTAAAAAAAGCATTTATTTAATATTTACAATGACAAAGATTGTACATACTTATGGTGTACAACATGATACTTCTGATGTATGTATAATACATCGTGGAATGGTTTCAATCACACTATTTAACATACGAACTGCCTCATATGCTTGTCATTTTTTTTGTCTTTTGCGGTGAGACTGCTTAAAATTCACTCTCTTAGCAATTTTCAATTATACCACATATTGTTATTAACTGCAGTCACCATGATGTACAATCCATCTCTTGAACTTATTTCTCCTAACTAAAATTTCATGTCCTTTGGCTAACATCTCTGCAATTCCCCTCTCCCTCCAGCCTGTGGTAACCATTTTATTCCCTGTTTCGATGAGGTTTACTTTTTTACATTCCACATATAAGTGAGAAGGTGTGGTATGTTGTCCTATTTAGGCTAATAATTTCAGTCAGACAGCTTACATGTTCTTGAAACACTTGAAAATTTCTTAGTTGTTGTTTTCCTCCAACGGTGAAACTTAATCACTGCTTTACACAAAAACTCAAACCATTACAAAATATCTTTCCTTGTAAAGAACAACTTCCCTATGAACGTAGTGATAATATCTCAAAATATACACATGAAGCTTTGTAGTTTTCAGGCTTTTGCTTGATTTCATTCCATTTATTCCTTTTTTGGGGGGAAAATCATGTTTTTGTTCTACAACTGCTAACACTGAAAATTATCTTCAATTAGAATGGTGATGGCCAGGGGCTGGAGGGAGGGGGAATGGAGAGGTGTTGTTTAATGGGCGTAGGATTCAGGTTTGCAAGATGAGAAAATTCTGGGGATTGGCTGAACAACAATGTGAATACGCTTAACACCACTGAACTGTCTACTACAAAGACGGTACATTTTGTGTGCATTTTATCACAACCTAAAAAATTTTTAAATCATACAACTGACCCTTGAGCAACATGGGTTTGAACTGCCTGGGTCCAATGACACATGGATATTTTTCTTCTGCCTCTGCCACCCCTGAGACCGCAAAACCAACCCTCCGCTTCCTCCTCAGCCCACTCAACATGAAGAGGACGAAGACCTTTAAGATGATCCACTTCCACTTAAAGCACAGTAAATGCACTTTCTTTTCCTTATGACTTTCTTAATAACATTTTCTTTTCTCTAGCTTACTTTATTGTAAGAATGCAGAATGGAATACATGTAACATACAAAAGATGTGTTCATCAACTATTTCTAGTTTTGGGAAGGCTTCCAGCCAACTGCAGGCTATTAGGAATTAAGATTTTTCGGAGTCAAAAGTAACGTGTGGATTTGTGACTGCGTGAGTCATTGTGTTGCTCCCTCAACCCACGTGTTGCTCAAGGGTCAATTGTGTGTGAGTGTGTGTGTGGGGTGTGTGCTGTGTGTGTGTGTGGTATTGTGTGTGGTGTTATGTGTATGTGTATCTGGGTGTTTCGTGTGGTGTGTGAGGGGTGTGGTGTGTGAGGGGTGTGGTGTGTGAAGGACGTGTGGGGGGCTGTGTGTGGGGGGATATGTGTGTGGTGTGGGGTACGTATGAGTGTGGTGTGGTGTGTGTATAGGGTGTGTTTGGGGGTGTGGTGGTGTGTGTGTACGCAGTGTGTGTGTGGTGTGTGTGTGGGTGTGTTTGTACACGGTATGTGTGTGTGCTGTGGGTGTGGTGTGTGTGGGTATGTGTGGGTGTGCGTGTGTGTGTGTGTGTGGGCGTGTCTCCAATGAAGTCTAAGGGAATTTTTTTCTACACTATCTTTTATCCTTTCTTCAAGCCCCTTATTTTTCTTAATGCAGTTCCCTTTGAGCATACTTAAAAGCCAATTTTTTAAAAAAAACTTTAATAAAAGTTGACAGATATTGAAAGTTGGAAGGGACTGTGACAATAAAAATCATTCTAGCCATCGATCCTTCTCCTAACACTTTCAGCTCCGTCCAGCCCTACCAAGAGGGCCTCACCAGAAACAGCTGACAGCAGAGGGGGCAACCAAAAGGGAAACGCGGGTTCCCCCTGTCAGGCAGAAAACGTCCCAGACAGACTACACCCAGCAAAACTACCTCCACGACTATCTACTGCCACGACAGCAAGAACAAACATTCTCCATGAAGTCACAATTTGTGAAGCACATTATGGCAAGGACTTCGCTTGTTCACTAAAACTACCTTGCAATACAGGCAAGATGGAGCTTGTCATTAATGCTATGTTGAGATGAAAAAACAGCCTAAGAGAGGGTGAGGAGCCAAGACTTCAGAAGTGACTGATGAAGATGACATGTGTCTGGAAACACCCCATACCGCACGGAGGCCAAAGCTGCTCCAGACCCTTGGGCTCCGATACAAGGATTCTGAGAAGAATTGCAAGTCAAAGGAAGGAGAGCAGAGAAGACCACACTAGGTGCTTCTGTCTTTAAACACTGCTTTAAGTTATCTGTTTTTGAAAACTGCTGATTCCTTAACATTTTTCTCTGCAAATAAATACACTTTTGCAGTATTAGGTAGAGGAAATCCACGGTTAGACAGGCTTAGAGGGAAGAGGCATCTCACCTGAGAGAGAGATCCCACTCAAACTCCAGCCCAGAGCAAGCCTGGAGCCCCTCCACCTCCTGGTGGCAAGAATCTACTTAATTGCAGATTCCTTTTTCCTTTGAGTGACAAACCAATACCCACAACATTTAAGGAACACAGCAGAGTCCCATGTGCCGCTGACAGCAGTAAGTAACAGTAGTAGGCACACCACCCTGGCGGGCAGAAAGGAAGCCCTTAAACAAATGCTAAAACTTCAGAAGAACTGCTAGCAACAGCCCCAGCTACAAAGCGGCCAAGGAACTGCAGAGACTTCTGGCCACCTCTCCGGACACCAGTCCAGGTGGATGGTGACATGGTGGCATCTCTCTCTGCAGAATGAAGGATGCAACATGCTGGCTGTCCCCCCTCCCTCCAGCAGGTGCTAACATCCATCTCCATCCATCCACATTTCGACACATAGGAATTCCATGCTCAGGGCCCCGCTCTGACACTGCTAGCAATCAAGGTTTCCATGAGAGGCTACAGTGGGGGTAGCAAAAGTATGGAGCTTTAAGGTAGGAGAAAGCTAGGTGAGGAGACCGGCTCCAGCACTTGCTAGCTACGTGACCTTCACCAAGTTACTCAGCTTCTCTGAGATCCAGTTTCCTCAACTATAAAATGAGGCTGACAACACCTTCAGGGCAGGATCACTGAGAGGATAAGAAAGAAAATATCCGAAGCACCCAACACCCAATCCATGGCTCACACGTGGCTTCTCAGGGAATGAGAGCTGTTGCTAGAATTATTTTTCAAAAGATTTGAGAGAAAATTTTGATTTAGCCCTAAGCGAGCAAGCTCACCTCATGACAAGCCACTCTGGATAGTCTCAACTATCAAGTGTGGTTTTCTATTTGTGCCACACTTGCTTAATCTCAGGTGACTTCAGGTGTTGAAACATAAAGCTTCGCAGGGCTCAGCTATGCCAAGTGGTATCAATTCTTTTGTTTGCATGGGAAGATGTTTCAAATGCGTGTTGGAAGTGGGCAAATGCCTGCATATGATGGAGAAGTTGATAAAACCAGGGGGTTTCAGGCTATTTCAGCATCTTTTTTCCTTGTCTTCTAAAGCCCCAGAAAGGTCTGTACTAATGTCTCCTTTTCAGAGCAGTTTCTTCTCCGCAGGTTGTCCTGAGCACCTCCAGCTTCAAAGAAACCTTCTTGTCTAAAGGCACTAATTTTTCTCACCTCCACAGTGACCTACTCACACTTATCAAAAATAAAAATTAAAAAAAATCCAGGCCAAGCCCAGTGGCTCACGTCTGTAATCCCAGCAGTTTGGAAGGCCAGCACAGGCAGATTGCTTGAGCTCAGGAGCTCGAGACCAGCCTAAGCAATATGGCAAAAACCCGTCTATACCAAAAAAAAAAAACCTACAAAAATTAGCGTGGCGTGGTGGTGCATACCTGTGGTCCCAGCTACTCAGGAGGCTGATGTGGGAGGATCATTTGAGCCCAGGAGGCATAGGTTGCAGTGAGCGGAGAGCATGCCACTGCACTCCAGCCTAGGTGACAGAGTGAGATCTTGTCTCAAAAAATAAATAAATAAATAATCCAAATCCATAAATACCCAACACGGGAGTTAATAAAAACTTCTATGTGTTTATGAGACAAGCTCTAGCAACAAACAAGATCAAACGTTATTCCCGAATAGTTGGGCACGGTGGTCCTGCAGTGAAGTTACCCTAGAAATAATCATCAACATGGATAATTGTTGAAGCCACATCAACCTATGTGGCTTCACACTTTTCGGAAAATAACTCTATGAAATAAACCACATTTAAGGAATTGAGAACAGAACTAAACTTTCTTTTACTTATTCAGGTGGCCTAAAATTCTCTCATGTCTTACAATCATCAGAATAAACTGTAAATGCTATAAAAACTTTGAAAGCAAATTCTGATGGACGGTGCCTTTTGGATCACACATACAAGTGGCTTCCCATCTCCACTCTGTGATCTCCTGTGTGTATGCTTTTCACCCTGGCTCCTTACAATAAGGAGTCCTCCCTATAACTTGCCTCACTGTGTGAGTATAATTCTTTATGCCATTTGAGGACAGAGTATCCTTTAGTGAAACCCATCTTAGCTCCTTTCTCAAAGAACTGGGAGTTTTGTTCAAACTTTGACAACTCCGTCTATGTAGCTATGTAATTAAATACAAAAAGCTTTACACAATCAGTACAGCACCGACAGCCAAAAATGCAAACAACTCCAAAGAGAACAAGAAGGCAACTAACATGCATTCATGGAAAAAGAAAAGTTTAGGGCCGGGCGCAGTGGCTCATGCCTGTAATCCCAGCATTTTGGGAGGCCGAGGCAGGTGGATCACCTGAGGTCAGGAGTTCCAGACCAGCCTGACCAACATGGTGAAACGCCATCTCTACTAAAAATACAAAAGTAGCTGGGTGTGGGTGTGTGCACTTGTAATCCCAGCTACTCGGGAGGCTGAGGCAGGAGAATCGTTTGAACCCAGGAGGTGGAGGTTGCAGTGAGCCGAGATCATGCCATTGCACTGGAGCCTGGGCAACAAGAAACTCCATCTCAAAAAAAAAAAAAAAAAAAAAGAAAAGTGTACGACTCTGTCCTCTGCTGCCTCAAACCAAAATGTTATTAGGAAAGTCAAAAAAGAACAAAATTTGAGCTTATTATCTTCTTCCCAAACCTGTCTCCATCTGTTGTATTTTTCAGCTGCCCAACACAGAAATGAAGGTATCATTCCATCCCATCAGTTACTGTCTGTCAACGTTACTGCCTGTATATTTTTCATATAAAATACCCCCCTGCCTCCACTGTCACTGTCCTAGTTCACCTGGGACATGAAGCTCGTGTTCTTACTGGTCTCCTAACCTCTAGTTTACCTCCCTCCACCCTCTTCTCCATACTCTTTCCTACGGAAATGTGACCATATCTCCTATCTGCTACTCTGCTATGCAAATTTCTCAAAGGTCAGTATAAAATTGGAGCTCGTTTATTTATTTTTGTATGTATTTATTTTTGAGATGGAGTCTCACTCTGTCACCTAGGCTGGAGTGCATTGGTGCGATCTCAGTTCACTGAAACCTCTGCCTCCTGGGTTCAAACGATTCTCCTGCCTCAGCCTCCCAGGTAGAGTAGCTGCGATCACAGGCAAGTGCCACCACACTTAATTTTTGTATATTTAGTAGAGACAAGGTTTCGCCACGTTGACCAGGCTGTTCTCAAACTCCTGGCCTCAGATGACCTGCCAGCCTCAGCCTCTCAAACTTCTGGAACTACAGGTATGAGCCACCATGCCCGAGAGGAGCTGCTTTTTTTAGCACAGAGTGCTTTTCTTAGCACTTTTTACTTCCTGTCATTATTATAAACATTTATTTGTTTATAGTTGGTTTCCCCAATTGTAATGGAAGCTCCATCAGGGCTGGATGGCCAGTAGCTAGAACAATGCCTGGTACACGGTAAGGAACTTGGTAAATCCTCATTCACTGAACAACAGACATCCAGGATTCCCTGTCTAGCCTGACCTCTGACCTGACAGCCGCCTGCCTCACACTTTATACTCAACAGTGCCAAAAAACTGACAATTCCCAGGCCCCAGGCAGGCAGTGCTGTGAGCGTTTAAATATGTCATTCTCAGCCGGGCACGGTGGCTCACACCTGTAATGGCAGCACTTTGGGAGGCCGAGGCGGGTGGATCATGAGGTCAGGAGATAAAGACCATCCTGGCTAACACCGCAAAACCCCATCTCTACTAAAAATGTAAAAAATTAGCTGGGCGTGGTGGCGGGCGCCTGTAGTCCCAGCTACTTGGGAGGCTGAGGCAGGAGAATCTCTTGAACTCAGGAGGTGGAGCTTGCAGTGAGCCAAGATTGTGCCACCATACTCCAGCCTCGACGACAGAGTGAGACTCTGTCTCAAAAACAAAACAAAACAAAAGAGTGCCATTCACTCCATCTGAGATGCCTTCCTTCAACTTGTAAGTCTGAGACATTCTCACGCATCAAGTCTCGGCTCCTGTGCTACCTGCTGTGTTCGTGCTCCTGAGGATCTCATCTGTGGACTAAAGTGCTCCCCGGTCTTGCTGTTCCCCCTGTTGGTCCACAACCGCCAGCATATCTGTGACCTCATTGGTCTGTTCCTGTTTATAACCAGCCTTGCCCCAATTGGTAAGGTCAGGGACCATAACCTTCACCTTGGCTCCCCGGTACTAGGAAGATTCCTGACATAGAATAGTCACTTACATAGTCATGGAATCAATGAAAACGTAAATAAGACAATTATGATGATAACAATAGCTAACTAATACTAGGTACTGGTCAGTATGTGCCAAGCACTGTTCCTAGTGATTGAGATTTTATATATATATATATATATAAAATAGATATAATGTGTATATATATTTCATTTAATAAATGAACAAATTAACAGTAAGAATATACATCTATATGTAGTTTTAGCTTCTTTCTCACATACAAATTAAAGATCAGGATAGAATAGCCTGTAAAACCAAGATATAAATGGAGCATCTTTTCATTTCTGCTTTGCCAGATGGGTATACAGGCTCCAAATTTGTAGGGAGAAAAAAAAAAAACCATCTCATCTCAAGCGATGTTCCTCCCTCCTTTTAACTTCACTTTCCCTCAGACATAAGAATAAAGGCTGCCCATGGATCTCACAAAGTTGGTCCCTAAGCCCAAGTGAACTTCAAAATAATGTGTCTGACCAAACTCCTTGTGGGAGCAATAAACTAAAAATCATTCCATGAATGAGATTTTTTTTCATGACTGCTCCCTATTAAAATGGCAAATACGGCCAGATGCAGTAATCCCAGCACTTTGGGAGGCCGAGGCAGACAGACATGAGGTCAAGAGATTGAGACCATCCTGGCCAACATGGTGAAACCCCATCTCTACTAAAAATACAAATATTAGCTGGGCATGGTGGCGTACGCCTGTAGTCCCAGCTACTCGGGAGGCTGAGGGAGGAGAATCGCTTGAACCCAGGAGGCGGAGGCTGCAGCTAGCCGAGATCGCCTGGTGACAAAGCGAGACTCTGTCTCAAAAAAAAAAAAGAAAAAAAAAAAAAAAAACCTGGCAAATACCTGGCCAGCATCTATTGCCACTCCACGTCAATCACTAACTTAACTAGAGCATTTAGTGGCTACAAATTTAATGAACATATGACTTCGCACAGAGACTGCAGCGTGAGTGGGCAGTTTCATCTGATAGCTGCGCCAATGAAGATGAAATTCTGATGCCGCAGTTCCGGTTGGGGTCTATGGATGTATTTGTCTGTTCTCCCTTTGCCATAAAGGAATGCCTGAGGCTGGGTAACTTACAAGAAAAGAGGTTTAACCGACTCATGGTTCTACCGGCTGTATAGGAAGCATGGCAGCAGCTGCTTGTGGGGAAGTCTCAGGGAGCTTTTACTCATGGTGGAAGGCAATGCAGGAGCATGCTTATTACATGGCAGGAGCAAGACAGCACAAGGGGGGAGGTGCTACGCACTTTTAAACAACCAGGTCTCACAGTAACTCACTCACTATCATAAGGATAGTACCAAGAGGGGATGGTGCTAAACCATTCAGGAGAGCTCCGCCCCCATGATCTCATCACCTCCCACCAGGCCCCACCTCCAACACCGGGGATTACAATTCCACATGAGATTTGCTGGGGACACAGACCCAAACCGTAACAATGGGGTCTGAAGGAGCCTTCAGACCCAGAACCATCTTCCCAGCTTGGCCGCTAACCTCAGGGGTGACCAGGAGCCAGGCCCTTAGCCCCTTTGAAAAGGCTTGGCTTCCTCTGTATACAATGAAAGCACTAAAACCTGCCCTCCGTACCTCACAAATATTGAGAGGGTCAAGTGCTGCAAGGCAATACACAAAAATAGATTATCATTATTATTATTTACTGCTCCCTGGTTCTGCAACCTCAGCTGAATCAAAACTCCTCTCTTCACCTTTGCATAAACAAAGACAGGACTGTCACCTCTCAGCTAAAGAGAAGAACTGCATAAATGAATGAAGCATCATTAGGGAAAATATTCTTCCCTCCATGGCACGAAGGTGCTTTGTAAACTATTCCAATTTAACACAGAGAGGAAAAAAAAATCAGCCATATTACCACTTGTCCGCCAGTTCATGCTATGCAAATAAGTCCCTTCTCGGTCAGCAGAACTGAGATAAAATTTTACTGGACAGAAAATACAATAAAAATTTAACTTCCTTATTGCGCCAACGATTAGCCTCAAATTTAACTTCCTTATTGCGCCAACGATTAGCCTCAATTAGCTCTCAAATATGCACTAATGTAGGCCACTGAAAGAATATATTAAAACAATAAAAATTTTTTAAGACCCAAAACATAAAAAGAAATTAGAAATCCACTTCTGTGCAATAATATAAAAGGAATCCCTCCCCTGGCCTTACCCGGCACGCCCCTTCCACTCTCTTCCTCTCCAACCTTTCCCCTCCACTGATACTCACCCAAGGTTCAGGTGTTTGAGTTTCTGAAGGCTACTGATCTGTGTGGGCAGCTCCTCGATTTGGTTATTAAAAAAGTTGAGCACCTCCAAATTCTTCAGTTCTGCGATGTTTGGTGGCACCGCTATGGAAACAAAAATGCTGAGTGTGAATCTGGGAATGGAACTCCTAGCAAGGGATGGCAGCGGCACATTTTGTTTTTCTTTCAAAGCAAAGAAAGACATAACTTCAAAAGGGCCATCGACTTCACCTACCGGTCTTATTTATTTTTTACAGGTTTTTCATAAGCAGTCACTCACTTCTGAGTGGCTGCTTAAATGCTTCTTCATATATGGTTAGCTAAGTGCTTGGCATAGTTTGTTTCAGATGGACAATGAGGGGGGAAACAGAGCAAAAATGCACAAAAGAGAATTTCTGTACTATAAATAGCCTATAAAAATGAATATTATGAAGCATATATACTTATGGTTGTCATATACGATCTTCTAAGTGCAACTTTTTTTTTCCTTTTGGTTTTCTTGCATTGCCGTCAGAAGAAATGCTTCTTCGTATATGATTAGCTAAGTGCTTGGCACAGTTTGTTTCAGATGGATAATAGGGGGGAAACAGAGCGAAAATGCACAAAAGAGAATTTCTGTACCACAAACAGTCTATAAAAATGAGTATTATGAAGCATATATACTTATGGTTGTCATATATGATCTTATAGGTGCAATTTTTTTTTTCTTTTGGTTTTCTTGCATTGCCACCAGAAGAATGATGGAGACCTCCAAATCCCTTCCGGGATGATGTACATTGAAGCTGCTTAAATAACCCAGTATCTGAAAAGCTGTCCTCTTAACATTGCATTAATAACAATATAAGCTCAATTTTAAATGATGAAATATTCACCCTCCCTAGTTTCTGATTTTGGCCTCTGGAGTAATTTATCTTGATCAGTAACACACACACACATACATACATATACACACACAAAGGTTACATCAGATTAGCAAGAGATCGATACACTGTTATTATATAGAAATACAAAAAGTCAACTCAGTAGCATGCTATGAATACTAGTATTCAGATCAAAGGTGAAAATCAACCACTGGGGACCTGAAAGGTTCCTCCTTCCCTAGAATATATACACTTGAAAATACAAATGTAAAAGCCAAAGGCATCTTTATCTTAAAAGCACAAACTGTAAACTGGCAGCAGCAGGAGTTTCCATAGACTGTAATTCATCTATCCCCTTTGCTATTCAGTCTTTCTACAAACATTTCTGTGGGTGATAAGCTTGGCCATGGTTCACGTAAACTCTGATACCAAGACTATCCAGATAACTAAGAACATCAACAGGGGCGTGGAACTCAGCCTGAGAAAGTGTGATGTCTCTTATCAGTCAGGTTTACTTCCCATCCCATCTGCTTCCTCCAGGGGTGCCCCAGGAGGCTGGGAGACCAACCTGCTTCCTGCAGTCAGACCTAAACTCAGACCTGGGAGCACCTGTGATTAGAACCACCACAAAGGTGTGTGTAAAATGCCAAACATACATCTAAAATATTTAAGCAGCTAGCCATTTCAAGACGACCAATTGATAACTCCCAGGGGAACAAAAGTAAAGGGACAGGCACATTGCTTATTATAGTTTTGAGTCATCATTTTGAGCTTTCTGAAATGTCTAAGGTATCACTGGCCTTTTAGAGGTAAGGCTTGGTGAAAGGTAAAAGAGATGCTTTCGCTGGAAGAAGGGACTGTGAAGAATACAGATTACTCTGAACTGGGGCACATGGGCAGGGAGCAGTGGTCTAGTGAGCAGCCCCTGGGTGAGCTCCTGAAGTGGCCGTTGATAAAAGAACGAGTTTTCATCGGGTAATCTAGACAGCTCAAAGTTCCTCCAGAACCCTCCGTCTTGGATACCTGCAGGAATGCAAATGAACCCTACCTGTACAGTGTGGCTGCAAATGTACGTTCTTTCTTAGGTGCACAGTCCATGGAACACTTCTGTGTCAATGAATGGTATTCACTGTGTGTAAGGGATTACCAAGAAAATCACCAGGGCCGGGAGCGGTGGCTCACACGTATAACCCAGCACTTTAGGAGGCCGAGGTGGGTGGACTATCTGAGGTCAGGAGTTCAAGACTAGCCTGACCAACATGGTGAAACTCTGACTCTACTAAAAATACAAAAATTAGCTAGGCATGGTGGCAGACGCCTGTAATCCCAGCTACTCGGGAAGCTGAGGCAGGAGAATCGCTTGAACCTGGGAGGCAGAGGTTGCAGTAAGCCAAGATCATGCCATTACACTCCAGCCTAGGTGACAAGAGTAAAACTCTATCTCGAGAAGAGAAAAGATTGGCCTGGTGCGGTAGCTCACTCCTGTGATCCCAGCACTTTGGGAGGCTGAGGCAGGTGAATCACCTGAGGTCAGGAGTTTGAGACCAGCCTGGCCGATGTGGTGAAACCCCATCTCTACAAAAAATAAATAAATAAATAAATAATTAGCTGGGCATGGTGGCGCACGCCTGTAGTCCCAGCTACTCAGGAAGCTGAGGCAGGAGAATCGCTTCTGGGAAGCAGAGGTTGCAGTGAGCCGAGATCAAGCCATTACACTCCAGCCTGGGTGACAAGAGTGAAACTCTATGTCCAAAAAAAAAAAAAAAAAAAGAAAAGAAAAGAAAATCACCAGGCTGTCCCTTCTGGGTCACTGGATGTCATCTTCTCCCCCCAGATCATAAAGTATATACATTACAGCTGCCCACAGACCTCATCCCTCCCCTGTCCACCCTCCAGCTACCACTAAGCCTTCATCTGATTAGTTTAAAGAGCACATTCATCTGATTAGTTTGAAGAGCAATAAGGAAAGTTAGTGAAACCAGGAGAAAATGATGATCTCAATTTAGCCACAAACCAAGAATAATGCAGCCAGAATTACTGCCGTCTTCCCGAAGTTACTCTGCCAATGCAATTAAATGCTGGTCTAAAGGTATCGCCTTTTTGACAGGATGAGAGATTATTTCACTCTCCTTGCTAAATCAGTCCAATTTAAAACCACAAATTATGCTAAATGTGATTTAGGGCTTTGTTTTGTGAACGCAAACAATAACCCCATATTCAATTTACAAAACCTCTCCCAGCCTTTTGGTGAGCATGTGAATTTTTCGTTTAAGACTCCATTCAAGCTAGACGAGGAAAAAAATAATAATACACAGCTAATAGTCTCCCTCAATATACGGAATTTTTTTTAACCCCCAGCCATAGTGAAAATCTAAAGAAATTAACATGCAGACCCTTCTGGATGGGATGGTATTCACTCTTTGAACCAATATTTAGAGAATGCTGATTAGGTGCACAGTGCCATACTTTGCACACACAGCATCTCAATACTTGGGAGATAAAATAGGAAAGCATGTTATTTAAAGAAAGTAAGTTACAAAAGACAGGGTATCAAAGTCAATCAACTGAAACAGGCCTAGTGCTTGGAAAATAAACTACTCCCAACCAAACTCTCGGAAAAAATAACCAGTTAGCAATATGAATTGTGCTATGACTAAATCCTATATATACGTGGCGGGAACAATTTTAGCTATTCCAAAAAGGCCACTGCAATATTTTACCAGTCAAAATATTCTACTGGAATTTTCTAGATATCTACAGGATGCATGAGCAAGAAGCATTTTAAAAGCTAACTGTGCACATCAGTATATTTCTTACATCTTTGAAATGATCCTTTTTCATCAATCTGTCCAGCTTTTGATCTATGACCCCAGCTGACCTATGACACCAAAGGAACTAAAGAGCAACGTGGTCCCTGACCCTACAGTGCTGTGTGTGCCCTCACTCAACTCATAACCTCTCTGGGCCTCTGTAAAATAAGAAGGCTGGATTATGACCATTTCCAAGGTCTCTTCCACCTCATTTTAACATTCCAGGATTCTAAAAGGAGATGGATTATGAAAATCAATGATATGGCTTTAAATAATTCAACAAATGGGGCTCTCTATTAGGAAGCTTAGTCATGTAGAACTTCGCTTCTGACAGAGAATTGAGTATCATTTTCTGCCTAGCCAAAGATGGCTGCTTTAATTTTGAGACTTCAGTTGCTAGGTTTGCGGGAACAGTCCCAAAGGACTCAGATATCCCCTGGCTCCTCAATGTCCCATTTCGCTCTAGCCACAGGATCACAGGACTGCTGGGGACGCTCTCATCCCAGAGCCTCTGCTGGTGTTTTGGAAAGGTGACAAGGATGTGGTCACATCACCCCAGAGACAAATCTCAAAGTTTCTTCTGGACTTTGCAGCAGCAGTTCCGCCTAACACACCCGGCATGACCTTCTTTCCTTCAGGTCCTCCTAAACTGAAGAAACTGAATGTGATTCAAGAGTTTTGTCCATCTGATGTGCCAGCCCAGACTTGGCAATTCAGCACTCCCATCTCCCCCAGCAGTTTCTGGAAGGTTCCACAAGCAGCCCAAAGTGCCTGAAGGGTTCATTAACTTCTCTTTGGCCGGAAGCACCTCCACTTTGCTGGACAGGCTGGAGAAACCAAAGTCCATCTGCGTGAAATACTGACACAGCCCCTTCCTGAGCAACAGCTTTACTCCTAAAAGGACATGTATCTACGGCCATCGGTAATATCTGCAACAGGCAGGAGCCAGCCGGTACTGCACCATCGATGCACATTCACAAAATCAACTATCAATCAGCTCAAGAATAGGCTTCCCCCAACTGGCCAGCAGCCTGCAAACTGTCTCCCCTCCATAGGAAGAATCAAAATCACCTGTTGTAACAATCGCAGTTTCAATTCTGTCGAATAGAGTAAGGAAGATTCTGTTCTATGATCTAAAATTAATAATTCCACAACCAACAACTCAAAGCATTTTAGGAGTTTATACAATAATAATTAGCAGGGTATGTTCTGGGCTGGGCTTTCTGATGGACAGCCACTAGTTATATGCAGCTGTTTGAATTTAAATCTAGATTAATCAAAATTAAATAAAATGATGAATGCTACTGTTGGTCACAGCAGCCCCATTTCAAGAGCTTGACAGCCACATGTGGTGACTAGTGGCTCCACTACTGCATGGCAGGGATACTGACCGTTTCCATCACCGCAGAATGTTTTATTACACAGCCCTACCCGATGGCAGTGGGTCTCAAACCACAGAGACGTCAGAATCACCAGATGGCTTGCTAAAACACAGATGGAGGGGTATCCCGGAGTTTCTGATTTAGCAGGTTTGGGGTAAAGTCTGAGACTCTGAATTTCCAACAACTTCCTGGGGGATGCCGATGTTGCTGGTCTGGGAACCCTCTTTTGGCTCAGAAAACTTTTAATTCATTGGCAGCATCACGATTATCAATCCAACACATATGTCCCTTACCCCATGCGATAATGCGATGAGTATAATAATCAATCTGATCGAAATAAAGATGCCTCTTGAGCCTGGGGAATTGATGACACGTGAAACAAATGATACTCTAGGTAGCTTAACACGTTCAACATGGATGCTACAGTCAAACCCTTTCTAGTCAGCTTCTGCTTCCCCACACAGGATTTTATGGTAAGATCACTGTTGCTTAAGACGGACAACTTTCCAGAGGAGAAAAGCCTTGAATTCCCTAGCACACTGAATTAAGTCACTCAGTGGCAAATTCATCATGACCAAGGGTAGTCATACAAAGAGATGTCACCTGCTCTACCGCTCGGCTTCAAAACACTGAACCCTAATGGCAGGATGCTGGGTGGTAGTGACTGTACAGACAGATCGGCTTGGCTGCAGCTGATATGGGGGCTTTTTGAGCAAAAGCATCTTGGGGCCCTTGAGGCAAAAAAAAATCGAAGCTGTAAGCAGCGACAGACTCTGAGAGCAGCAGGCACCACGCAAAAAACATAAGGACAGGAGCTCTGCCTGGGTGCAGCCCACGGGAGGGTCAGGGGGTCACACTTTGGTCTTTAGAGCCATATGGTTACCAGTGACAGCCAGGTCCTCTTCAGCTCCAGAAGGGCAGCACTAGACCCTGCACCATGCTAACACACACCCACGGCTGCCAGGAAGCCAGAAGCTGCTCCAAACACATGGCGCTTTCCCTCCGCAGCATAGGCATGAAATCTGGAGGTGACCTCCACCCACCATCTCCACCAAACTTCTGGGGAGTTGGGGGCTGCACTACACCCAACTGTTTTTGCAGAAGCACCAAAGGATGTTTTTAGAGCTGGTGATTCCTGAGCTAGGGCTGGCCCAGGGCATGAAAGCCAGAGGACCCAGACTCTTTGAAACACGTGAACTGATAGCTCAACCTCTGCCTCCAGTGATGGATTGTGAATTACAGCAAGGGGATGAAGAGGAGGACTTAAGGCAGGTACTTCGTGGGAGGCAACTGCTCACAGCCAGGGCCAGGACAGCAGGTGGCATTGTGGCATGTCGGCCCTTGTGCTGCAATGGAGGCAACGCTACTGTCTCGTGCCCATTTCCAGGAAGCAAAAGTGCCACCAATCCTCAGGCCAAAGAGTCCCCAAAGAAACTACATAGAATGAGTCACAGCAAAATGAAACTGAGTAGTATTGCTTCTAAAAACCTGACATATTGCTATTTAAAAAAAAAAAAAAAAAAAGGAAGTTTTTGTCTGTTGTCATAACAAATGAAAATGCCTGGGCAGATGTTCACAATGTCATATATTTCTGCAGCTTTTTTTATAAAGCATAGAAGGACAGAGGATGGCAAAGGATATTAAAATTAGCTTGTTATTTAGATAACTTAGTATGTTACATTACTACAACCAAGTCACTAGAAAAATTACTCAAAACATGAGAATAGGTGAAAATGAGTGAGGTTCTTCATTACATATACGGGGGGGGGGGGGGCAGATAGACCATTTATGAGAAAATGGTGAAAGCAAACATTTCCTTGCCCCAGCATATGATGAATATGACACTGAAAAACAAGCATCCCCCTTTGGCCTGAATGAAGTAAAGGAAGAAAAAATCAAATTAGCAGAAACTAGATGAAATATGACGTGGGGCATCCGTGGTCAAAGTAAAAGCACAGCCTTTTTAATCTCTAGCTGTAATAACTGGAGAACATGAGTCCATTCATACCACAGAGGTGGTGTCTAGACTAATTACATACATGCCGATTCTTTCAGCAAATCATAGTTCTCAATGCCATTTTAATGATTATACATAAAGAAGAATCTTCTCACTCTCATGTAGGAATAATTACACTCTTCAGCACTTTATATGCCAAAAAAAAAAGGTCATTTGCAGTTATAGTGATTAATTACCTTTGTTTTCTGGCCAAAAACACAAGGTGGATAATAATGAACTAATTACATATTACCATAAGAGTCTGATGTTCAAAAGCATACTAATGATAACTGTCTTCACAGATTTTATGGGATTTCCCCCAAAGCAGCTATTAAAGCAGTGAATTACAGTAGTTCCAGGTTATTTAAAAACATAAAGTTTATGAAACAGTAAAACAAATTCTCATTTAAAAGGTTCTACATGTTCCTCAAGGTAAACATAAAATAGTATCTAAGCATCTACCCCAAGAAAGGCCAACATCCTCCAATTATTAGCTTTATAAATAACAATGGTAATGTACTTTTGGTTAATAAACAACAAGTATTACTGGGGACCTGTGCCCCAAGAGCACACGCTCACTCTATGCTATCATGAGCCGCCTCAGGATTCTATAGCCTAAGTCATTTTAGTAAACAAAAATATCCCCTGGCTTAACTCACCGCAACACAATGGTCCTACTCTTTCAGCAGCAATGTGAAAAATCAATTACGTGAAAATTAGAGGAAAAAAGGCATAAGCAAGTGATAAGGTCGATTTTAGAGGATAAAGCCAAACATGCAAAAATGTATGTTCCTGAGCTATAAAAAGTATGTATGCATAACCAAACAAATTTCCTAAAAAGCTGACAAGTATGGATTTCTTCTCCTCTGAGGATATAAAAATTAGTTAATGCCTGAATCTTGTGTTAACTCCCAAAGCATCTTCAGGAGGACGTATGAACTCTGAAATCTTGCAGGAACACCACTTCTAAATTGCACTACAATTCTGATGTGCGACCCCTCCAGCAAAGCCATACATCAATAAAGAGCTTTAATTGGGGAGCTGGGAGGGAGAAGCAGCACTGAGAGGAAAGGAAATGGCATTCAGTGGCCTGGGGAGGAAGTGACATCCAGCGAAGGGTAAGAAAAGGAAGGGTAGGAAAAATGCCTAGAAAATTCCAAAACACTGGAAAGAGAGAGGAGTAGAATATGAAGAAAAAAAAAAAAAAAAAAAACTTCATCCATCAATGGAAAAGAGCAGGCTCAGTGTTATAAAAGGACTGATCTAGGCTCTTTTATATGAGTACATGCCTTTACTATGTATAATATATATGGATGTATATCTACACATAAGCCTCGATTATTAACATTACAAGGTAGATAGTCAGCAAGTCACATTCTATCTTGCACTCTTTTACATGCACACAGAAAAAGCACGTTTTGTCATTAGTTTCTGTCTTATTTCACAATTAAGAATTAATCTAGGCTGGGTGCAGTGGCTCACACCTGTAATCCCAGCACTTTGAGAGGCCGAGGTGGGTGGATTGCTCGAGCCCAGGAGTTTCAGACCAGCCTGGGCAACAGGGCGAAACCCCACCTCTACAAAAAAATTAGCTTTGCATGGTGGTGCATGCCTGCAGTCCTAGCTACTCCAGAGGCTGAGGTGGGAAGATCACTTGAGCCTGGAGGTTAAGGCTGCAGTGAGCTGAGATTGCACCACTGCACTCCAACCTGGGCAACAACGTGAGACCCTGTCTCAAAAAAAAGAAAAAAAAAAAGAAAAGGAATTAATCCATCAAATCCATCAAGAGGCCACAAGTGGACTGCTTCTCTTCCTACCAGACCTTATGTTTAGGGTCACTGCATGAAGAGGGCAGGAAGGGGAGGAAAAGGAAGAGGCCCAGGGCTAGGAAAATCCACCAAATCCACATGGGAGCTTTGATCATTCCCTTCGAAATAACCCAACTATGGCTTTTAACCTTAGGAATTCTCCTGTTCTTTGATTGGAAGGAGTAAGGATCCAGAGCCACAGGAACGCTTCGTCCATGGAGCTCCTACACTGACCTAACGGGACGTCAAGTGCACACACAGATCACTTGCAGAGGCAGCAGGGGACACGGCGGAGCAGCCACTTGGAAGCTGTACAGAAAGCTCTGTCGCCTCCTCATTCTGGTCACTTAACCACTTTACACCTGCCTCCTCCACGTGATACAGAGTGGGGGTTCAACAAATTCACTCTTTCCTCTTTCACTTCCTGCTGAAGTTATTATATAGGTGTTGTTCTTGATGGTCCCACAGGCTGTGGGGTGCCTTGTATTTCTTTCCACACAGTGCTGGTTCAGTTGGATGAAAAGGAGGGCTTCACAGAGAAAGATGAGCATTCATCTCAACTTTCTGAAGGATAAGCCAAATTCAGAGAAAGGGGTAGGAACATCAGTCTTTTTAAAAAAATCAGGTGACTAGAACAAAGAATAGATAGGCAGGGGAAAAAAGCTAAAGAACCAGCAAGAAATTAGACAAAAGAGGGTTCAGACTGAAAACAGCAAAACGCAAGGTCAATGAGTTTGTTACTGGTTATCAATTGTATTTGAGTGGTTTTGGTCTATGAGGCTGACTGATGAACAGAAAGAAAAATGGAAATGGGAAAGGTATTCCGTTAAAAAAAAAAAAAAAAAAACTGCATATGCCCCTATGCCCACACACGTTCTGTTCAACCCTGGGAGCTACAGGATTGCAAATTCTTATTTAACAAAATGTAAATTTAAGCAGATTAATAAGATGGCACTTATCAATGTTTTTTAAAAAGTCATCAAGAATGAGTTCTGTGATGCATTAAAAATCATCTAAAGTTTTATACAAATCTCCAAGGAGCATCTCCTTTAAGAAATAGCATCATTAGGCCAAGGCAGGCAGATTGCTTGAGGCCAGGAGTTCAAGACCAGCCTGGCCAACATGGTGAAACCCGTCTCTACTAAAAACAAAAACTAGCTGGGCATGGCCATGCACACCTGTAGTCCCAGCTACTAGGGAGGCTGAGGCAGAAGAATCGCTTGAACTCGGGAGATGGAGGTTGCAGTGAGCCGAAATCACGCCACCGCATTCCAACCTGGGTGACAGAGTGAGATCCTGTCTCAAACAAACAAACAAAAAAATAGCATCCCTATGTCCACACTGCATGCAAACATACTAGTGTTATCTTCATCCGATTCCGGAGTTTCTAAATCTGAGCTGCATGGACCTCTAAAGAATTCATGGATGAACACAATGGGATCCACAAGCCTCTGCTGGAATTACAACCATCACGTGCACTTCTCTACGGATCAGGGTTGTAGTTTTCACTCTATTATTTAAAAAGATCAGTGACTTAAGAAAAGGTAAGAAGGCTGGGCACAGGGGCTCACAGTGGCCTGTATTTCTGGTACTTTTGGAGGCCAAGGCAGGAGAACCACTTGAGCCCAGGAGTTTGAGTCCAGCCTGTGCAAATTAGCCAGGCGTGGTGGTGCACATCTATCTAGGAGGCTTGCTTGAGCCCAGGAGTTTCAGGTTACAGTGAGCTAGGATTGTGCCACTGTACTCCAACCTGGGTGATAAAAACACTATCTCTAAAAAATAAAAACATAAAAAAAGAGAAGAGATGCTCTACAAGAATGTATGTACCTAAGTATTGCACCTCTTAGTATATCTCCTCTATCATTCTGCACACATACTCACATGTACACACACATCAAGTGATACAGGAGAGAGGGCATCAACTGAAAAGGTATGTATAATATTTTGCTATTAAATCAATTCTGTTTGATAGACATTCTATCATCAATAGCAATAGAAACCTTTTTCAGGATCAGCCCTGCACATGGGCTAATTATGAGTTGGAAAGTGACAGGCTTACACTCCCCCGTCTTATTTTCTCCACAGCCTGCCACCGTTCTGAAGTTCTCACGATTGGGGTGGTTCCATTTAAAAATATATTGTGGAGGAATTAGCACGTTAGCTGGCTTCTGCTTAGCACAAAACAGGACCTCTAGAAAAAGGATTCTAGAACAGGTACATTTTGGTTGGTGGGGCTGACAACAAAAGGAATGGGGGTGGGGGGTGGCCACAGTCTACAAGCTGAGGACAGATAAGATGCCACCGGCAGGACACGTCTTCGACTTCATTCGCTGGCCTTGGCTGCACTGGTTCTGGGTTCCTGGGTCAACAGACCCTCCCATAGCATGATCTCAGGTGCTCACTCACTACAGCCAAAAAATAGCAACACATGCCCAACTGCCAGTGCTTTTTTATGGTAACCTGACTACCGGTACCATCAGATAGATATTGTTTAATTAATAGCTGTTAGACTCAAAGATACTATGCATATTTTTTTAACTCTCATCTTTTAATGATGGCAGAGAAGCAAACTGATAAATGTGCAGTAATTTAAAAAAATAAGTTATTGATCAAAGCCTCTGTATTATAAACACATTTACACTCTGTTAAAATGCGAACAGCAAGTTGTTTTGATATTGTCACAAGATAAATTCATGACACAGAGACCATTTATTTTACATATTCCCCCCTCATGGTTTAATTTCATACAAGCCATGCACAAGAACTTTTGCATAAAGCATGACAAATAATCTATGAAGGAGGGAATAACTACAGACTTAAGAACAGCAAGGTCTGAGAAGAGTGGTGAAGGTCGTCCTCAGGAATTCAGACAGTTAATTCTTCTCAATCATCCCAGCAATCTATTATGTCTGCATAAAAAGGTTTCAATGTATTATGCTTTTTAAAAACTGCTAAATTTTCTTCATTATAATTGGATCTACAAATTTTAAGAATGCAGTATTTTCATGTGAAATATGCTGCTTAATTTGTTTATAATATGACTTATGGGAGATAATCAATATATACATCTGCATAAAATTTAAAAGTATTAAGTTCTATGTACTTAGGATATTATCTTTGATAAATAAATTATTGAAACCACCAAAGAAGGTATCTTAGTATTTCTTGTTTGTTATAATTCTAAATTCATACATAAGCTATAACTAATAGGAAATAGTGTATATTAAAAAAAAAAAACCACATTTTGCCATAAAACTTAGGTTTACTACCTGCCTGGCCATTTCCGATGCATTAAATGATGAGATATGGTCACAGTGAAGACCTGAAATTGTAGGCAAAACTGCCAATACCTCAGGAAAAGGTTTTACATGGCAGTTAAAAGTATAAAACTAAACAATTACATTCAGAGACCCACACTTTTGAAAAGTTTTACATAAATGTCGGCTCCTCAATGTTTGCACAGAGCAAAAAGATATCCTTGGTTATTTCTTGCACAAAATGACGAATGTCTAATCCTCAACACACATGGGTCGCAAAATTAAAAAAAAAAAAAAAAACTACTGTCATATTTAAGCCCACCATTCCTTGGCTCTATGATTGTAAAGATGAGATGGCCATCATTTACTGGACATAAGGTCATGTTTTCATTTATTTTTTATTTTTTTTTTTGAGATAGGGTCTTGCCCTGTCACCCAGGCTGGAGTGCAGTAGTAGCTTGCAATGTTTACGTGTGGGTTTTGCTGTTGGAATAAAATTATTTTTAAAACTTAAGGAAAACTTCACTTAAAAATGTAATGCCCAGAGCTTGTTTTATCACTGCTACAGAATGCAATTCATTTCCTGTTGTACATTCATTTCATATTCTCCCCAACACAATGGAATTGAGCAGTATACGAATCAGCATAAATATGCACAAAATACACATTTTCCTGATTTTTACAGTTATTTTTGAATTAAAATCTGGTTACATAAATACTTCAAACTTTCTTCCACAGATTAAAAAAAAAAATCTCAAATATGCCCAATACAAAATACTATGGAAAGCAGTATAATTCTTTCAACGTAAGGATATTGGAGGAAGAGAAATGTTTCTAATTTGAGAAAGTAGCCATAATAAACACTAAAAAATGATATGTGAAACTGAATATTTTCATGGTAGGAGAACAAAAAACACAGCATACCTCCTTCTATAAGGATTTACCTTAAATGTGGTAAAAACTGCACTGTGTAAGCAGCAATAGCAACATGCCCTGTGGTGCCGGGCCGGAGAGCCTGCACAAAATTTATTCTCACAACAAAGTTGGTTTCTAATCTTTAGGTACAAAACCTGGAGGAGACATATGTGTCTCAACAGTGACCTCTAGTGGACAAGTCTTAAAATGGTTGTCCCCAAAAGAAACTCCTTTTTAAAAACAAAAAACAAGTAGGAAAGCATTTACAAAGCTCACACTTCCAAAACACCATAAAACCTAGGGATTGGATTAAGGAGAAGACTAAAAAAGACTCAGCTGACAGTGGCTTCAAAGGGAGGGTAACCACAGAGGCCAGGGGCAGGAAGGAAAAGCAAAGAAACACAGGAAGATGACCTTCGGCATTATTGCTGCCTTCCCACGCATCTGAGTGGTCATGATAACAGCTTCCCTGGCTGCGAGTCCTTTGTGTGCCTGAGTAACACATCACAGCCCATCATTCCTTGGCTGTATGATTGTAAAGATGAGATGGCCATCATTTATTGGACATAAGGTCATATACCTTTTTTTTTTTTTTTTTTTTTTTTTGAGATAGGGTCTTGCCCTGTCACCCAGGCTGGAGTGCAGTAGTACAATCACAGCTCACTGCAGCCTCAAACTCCTGGGTTGAAGTGATCCTCGCACTACAGCCTCCACAGTAGCTGAGATGCCTGGCTCATGTTTTTTTTAAGAGATGGGGTCTTGCTATGTTGCCCAGGCTGAAGGTCATGTATCTTTAGAGCATCACGCTCTACCATGTTTGAAATGAGCACACAACGAGTAAGAAACAGAAGTCTGTGGCAGCCACATCTACTCAAGTCCCTATACCAGTTAATCCCAAAGAAACCATCTGATCCCAATGTTCCCCACTTTCTCTCCAGCCAGCAGTTTCCTCTCTGCCCTTCCCTGTCATTCACATACCTCCTGGGAGCAATGAACACTCGGTTTATACAGGTAATTACTGCGAAGCCACTAAGGGCCCAGTCACAGGCATTCAGGAAGAATATGAAATGATCCCTGCTTCCACAAAAGCTGACCATCTATTTGGAGAGAGAAAAAAAACACAAAGGAAGAGAAGGACAGGGAATGCCATGCTGGAGTTAAAGAGTCTACATGCAAGAGAGTTTGGGGAGGAAAGGCTACAGATGGGCCAGACCAGCCAGGGGGCCCCCAGGGGAGGATGGGGAGAGGCTGGTAGAGAGGAGGAGGGAGGAGGAGAGGCAGGCAGGAGTAGATCCTGGGCCCAGAGGCATGGCTACGGGGGGACAGAAGATGATCCATCTTCCTAGAGCAGCAAATGAAGAGGAGAGGCTGGCATGGGATGTGGGGCAGATTAGGGCAGTTTCTGAAAGGCAAAGAGGGACAGTGAGTGCATGAGAGTGAGCCAGCCTTCTGCCAGGTGCGTACTGCATCACAGGCAGGTGCTCAAAGAAAGCACTGTTTCCGAAAGGATCTTTAATCTGAAACTCTTCCCATTGGGCCAGGATGGCTTTGCATTCTGACTTTGCCAATGACTTTGTTGCATTCAAAGTCAGTACCTGCCCATTCACAGCAAAAAGGCAGAAGAAAAAAATTCACTTGCAACTATTCTTCCCATCTCCTTAAACACATCATGCATATATACATATCTAGGAAAGTTGCTACAGACAGATTAAGTCCCCCGCTGACTTCAAAAACCCATCAACGCTGCCCCAAGCTCCCAGGTTTAAACTCAAATAGTGTCACCATAATAGTCTTGGAGCATTAACAGCAATTAGCTTGACAATACATAAATATTTTTATGAACTGCAGTATCTAAAATTTCAGGAATTTCTGCTCCCAGATTCTTGAGGAATTTCAGAATCACAGATCCCACTTTCAGCTTCCTCGTCGCCTCACTTTTACTGCCCTGGGTGGACATGTCAAGGCCAAAACCACTGGCAAGAAAAGGCAAGTCAACCACGTGCCACACTGTTTCAATAACCCTGTAGATCTTAAGTCAGTGGAGTCAACAGTGTCCCCAAATCAATGTCCCAGTTTGAGTAAACCATTCATTCCTTCCATGAGTACATAAGTGGAAATGTCAGAGAACGGTGTAATTGGCATACTAAGAGAAAAACATGAATACTTTTGCAAGATAAAAGCAGTGCCGGGTGAGGGGGTGGGGGAGTTATCTTTTGAGTCCCTGTGGTTTTAATGTGGCGTTGTCAGCTGGTCCCTATTAAAAACAACAGAAAGTGAAAGACACTGATTACCATAAAAAGTGACAGCAGGGTGTGCCTAGCCACTTACATTTAATGCATATTTATATTTCCATCAAATGGACATATTTACTATAAACACTTGAAAAACTATAGCAAAGTCATTCATTTAAATGCCAGAAAAATAGTAAAGGATGCTAATTTGACCTTACTGAAACAGATCGGGTGTCAGTGACACTACTCAGGATGGCTTGAAACAGAATTTACCAAGACTATTAATTAGAGTTTACTGGATTAGGTCAAGAGTGTCTCAAATGGAGTGAAGAAAAGGAAAAAAAAAAAAAAAACTGGCAAGGCAGAAATATAAAGTTTGGATTCTTTCACAGTCAGTCTCCTGAATGGCCAACACAATGTAACTCCACATATAAATATGCCCCTCTAAATTAACCTAATATTATAATGCCTGGAGGAAGAAACTGATCCATTGACTCCTGAGATTTCTATCTTTGTGAAGATGTAAAAAGAAATAAACTACAGTGATCTGAAAGATGTTTTTAAAGAAGAGATCAATGAATGATATAATAGAAATAAAGGTTTTGCTTTCTTCCTGTTGGAGACAGGGTCTACCTCTGTCGCCCAGGCTGCAGAGCAGGGTCGTCATCATGGCTCACTGCAACCTCGACCTACTGGGCTCAGCCTCTTGAGTAGCTGGGACCACAAGTGCTGGACCCACTATGTCCAGCTAATTTTTTGATTTTTGGTAGAGATGGGGGCCTCAGTATGCTGCCTTGGCTCGTCTCAAACTCCTAGGCTCAAGCAATCCTCCTACCTCAGCCTTCCTAAGTGCTGGGATTACAGGCATCGGTCACTGATCCTGGCCAGTTTTGCTTTCTTGTGTAAATTGGTTTGCACAAGATAAGCAAAACAAGATATCATTGTTGTAACAATGGTAAGCTTAGCAATTTCTTAATTGCTAAGTAAAGTATTTCTTAATACTTTACTAAACTACACAACAGATCATATCAGTTATTACTGCTCACAAATCTTGGGGGATTTAGGAATCATGTGGTCCACGCTTCAAAACAAACCATGAATCCATTCTGAACTGAGAATCGGGTCTCTGTGGACCACGGGACCATTTCCCAGAAAAACAATGGAACCGGCAATAAATTACCTGTTACAACAATGACCACACATGACTTGTAGGTCTCACTTTTGGCTTCTGTGGCCACCACTACTTAAGTGTGACAACTGTGCCGTCACTCTGCCTTGGCCTTACAAATATATGCTTTGGCTAACAACGACTAATCCACTTGTTTCTTGCACATGAGGGGACCCTGCTGCCACTCTTAATTCTCAATAATCAACAGCTCTGTGACATCGCTTCAAGCTGTATATAATGCACATACACACATAAATTCGTGACACAAATCCCTCAACATGACATTCTGCTCAATTTTACTGGACTCGGAAAGCTCCTTCACAAATTCTTGCCACATGATTAGAAAATCATTCAAGTCTGCAAGAAAAATGGCAAGCAAAAAGAACTGACAGTCATTAGGAATGGGAAAGGAGCGTGGGTCCCTGTCATTAAAATCTTTAAAGCCACAGCTCTACGAAGAAAATGGCACATCATGCAAACAAGATAGTCATATAAAAATAGGCATTCATCCTACTGTATGCTAAGCAGATACGTCTACTGTGGGGCTCTATGGATGCCCAGCAGAATTTTTCTTTTGGGGAAGCCAGACTCAAAAATTTGAAAAATGCAGATGTAAAGGTATATCATGTATACAATTTTGCATCTTTTCCTCCATCAAGCAGGGACGGAAAGTGTATTGAACAGTTAAAACTTTTCCTTTTGAGGAGGAAATATAAATGAAAACAAAGAACTCATTCTAATAATTTCAAGTTTTCAATGCTTTCAAGTAAGTTTTGCTCATGAAATGCTCACCAATGGTCTGGCAGTTCAGGTCAGCATAGCATTTACTATCTCTGAATGGAACCACTTCCAGAGCAACAATGTCATTTTTTTTCTCTTTGGTTTATAAACATGATAAGAAAGAATCTTCAGGCCAGGCGCCACGGGTCATGCCTGTAATCCCAGCACTTTGGGAGGCCAAGGCAGGAGGATCGCTTGAGCCCAGGAGTTCAAGACCAACCTGGGTAACACGGCAAGACCCTGTCTCAAAAAAAAGAAAAGAATCTTCAAAGTAGAGCTAACTACAAAAGGACAAAATACAGGATGACAATATTCTCATCTTAGTGTCACCAAAGTAAACTAAGGTTTCTGCAAATAATCATTCGTCATTAGTTTCTCTCAAGGAAACAGTAACAGACTCAGCAGTGCCATAGGATTACCTAAATGTCAGAAACTGTAACAAATGAGAAACATCACTTACTTGTTAGCTTGTTATGGCTGAGGACCAGTTGTGTGATATGGGATAAGGTAACTAAAAAGAAAAAAAAAAAAGTCAGTCAGTAAATGTATCACTGTATCCGGATTCTACCTGTACTCCTACAAAGCAAACGGCAAAGTTATTTTCACAGGTTGAAGCATTATCGCTCACCAAAATAGAAGCTAGGATTCATGTAACACGATCTATTCAATGTTAAACCAAAGGAAGAAAAGGCATGCAACTAACCGTGCAATTAGCTTAGCAAGTTAGAGCTAATCAGATTAATGTCACAGAATCCAACATGACGAGGGCCAGTTAGCTCTGCGTGGCGCCCCGGCCTGCTTGCCCAGCCATTAGTGATCCATTTCAATTATCTGTGCCAGTCAGAAAGAACAGCCAAGGGGGCAGAGGTGCACAGGGGCCTTACCTTGTGCCAAAAAATTTTAATTATTATTATTTTTGAAGCCACTTCATCCAAACAGAAACTTTATCTAGCAGAAGGCCGCCAGTGTTATTGCTTCAGCTATGTTCCGTGCCCATCCAGAAATTCTCCTCCATGCTATCAGATGATCAGAGTTGAAACCCTTCACAATTTCTTCTAAACATATTTTGGTTGACATTTCAAAGCACTGATTTGAAATGCAGATTGCTCTCTGGCTTCAAACATTATCATGGTGGTTTAATCTGCTCAGTAAGATTAGGTTTGCTTAAAGGATGGTTTTTCTAACTATAAATAAAGAAAATATATACAGAGCCACAAAAGTAAAAGAGAGAAATGATCTCCCCTCTACTCTGGGGTCTAAAACTTTACTGCATGTGTCGGCATTTACACACATATGCATATACACGTGTGTGTGTGTGTATGTGTGTGTGTGTGTATGTGTAAATTTTTCCAATTTTTTTTTTTTTTTTGAGACAGGGTCTCAATCTGTTGCCCAGGTTGGAGTACAGTGGCACAATGTCAGCTCACTGTAACCTCCGCCTCCCAGGTTCAAATGATTCTCCTGCCTCAGCCTCCCGTGTAGCTGAGATCACAGGTGCATGCCACCATGCCCGGCTAATTTTGTATTTTTTGTAGAGATGTGGTTCTCGTTATTTTGCCCAGGGTGGTCTCAAACTCCTGGGCTCAAGTAATTCTCCCACCTTAGCCTCCCAAAGTGCTGGGATTACAGGCATCAGCCACTGTGTCCAGCCTCCAATATTATTTCTTTAAGAACTTTCTGTTAATGCAGTAGAGGTTTTTCCTTAAACGGATAAGACAAAAATTTTTCTCAGGAAGGGTCTCGATGTTGGGGCTCAGCACGCTTTGAAGAAAATATGCATCACTTCTACTGACCACAACTTTTGCTTTTTTTTTTTTTTTTTTGAGACTGAGTCTCACTCTGTCGCCAGTTTGGAATACAGCCGCGCAATCTCAGCTCACTGCAATTTCCGCCTCCCAAGTTCAAGCGATTCTCCTGCCTCAGCCTCCACAGTAGCTAGGACTACAGGTGCGTGCCACCAAGCCCAGCTAATTTGTGTATTTTTAGTACAGATGGGGTTTCACCATGTTAGCCAGGATGGTATCCATCTCTTGACCTCATGATCCGCCCACCTTGGCCTCCCAAAGTGCTGGGATTACAGGCGTGGGCCACCGAGTCCGGCCGCATGTTTTTTTTTTTTGTTTTTTGTTTTTTCAAACCATTGCAAACTTATAGAGAAGTTCAAAATGCAATACAAAAACCTGTTTTCCCAGCTTGAACCACTGAGATTAAGCTGCTGGCCTGATGCCCCATAAAGTCTATGGTATATCTCCTACAAGCAAAAATGTACATAACCACAATACAACCATTAAAACAGTTAACCCAGTACATGAGGACCATCTAATCCTAGCCCCCCATTCAAGTTTCTCCAAATGTCCCAATCATTTATTTTAGGGAAGAAATAGGATCTGGTTGAGAATTCACGCTGCAGGTAGCTGTCAGGTCTTTGTCGTCTCCTCTAAGCTGAGAATTTCTCTTTCCTTGACTTTCGTGACCTTGGCAGTTGTGAAGATTGCAGGGGCAATTGTTTTGTATTATGTCCCTCCATGTAGAATTTTTTTTTTTTTAACATGACCTTGCTCTGTTGCCCAAGCTGGGGTGCAGTGGTGCAATTACAGCTCATTGCAGCCTCAGCGTCCCAGGCTCAAGCAATCCCCCCACCTCAGCCTCCCAAGCAACTGAGACCACAGGCTCACAGCACCATGCTTGCTTGATTTAAATGTTTTTTTGTTTTTTTGTTTTTAGAAATGGGTTCTCACTCTGTTGCCCAGGCTGGAGATTTGTCATTTGTTGATTCTTGATTCATTCATCTGTATTAGTCCATTCTCGCATTGCTATAAAGAAACACCTGAGACTGAGTAATTTATAAGAAAAGAAGTTTATATGGCTTATGGTTCTGCAGGCTGTACAGGAAGCATAGAAGCATCTGATTCTGGGGAGACCTCAGGGAACTTACGGTGGAAGGCAAAGCTGGAGCAGGCATCTTCACATGGGGTATTAGCCTGTTCTCACACTGCTAGTAAAGACATACCCGAAACTGAGACTGCGTAATTTATAAAGGAAAGAGGTTTAATGGACTCCATATGGCTGGGAAGCCTCACAATCATGGCAGAAGGCAAAGAGGAAGCAAAGGCACATCTTACATGGCAGCAAGTAAGAGAGCGTATGCAGGGGAACTCCCCTTCATAAAACCATTCGATCTCGTGAGACTTATTCACTATAACAAGAACAGCATGGGAAAGCCCCACCCCCATGATTCAGTTACCTACCAGGTCCCTCCCATGACATGTAGGAATTATGGGAGCTATAATTCAAGATGAGATTTGGATGGAGACACAGCCAAAGCATATCACATGGCCAGGGCAGGAGGAAGTGGGGGGTTGGGAGGAGGTACCACACACTCTTAAACAACTAGATCTCATGAGAACTCTATCACTATACAGTACAAAGGTGGTGTGATGGTTAATACTGAGTGTCAATTTGATTGGATTAAAAGATGCAAAGTATTGATCCTAGGTGTTTCTGTGAGGGTGTTGCCAAAGGAGATTAACATTTGAGTCAGTGGGCTGGGAAAGGCAGACCCACCCTTAATTTTGGGTGGGCACCATCTAATCAGCTGCCAGCATGGCCAGGATATAAAGCAGGTAGAAAAAGGCTAAACTGGCTTAGCCTCTGAAAAGGCTAAACTGGCTTAGTCTCCCAGCCTACATCTTTCTCCTGTGCTGGATGCTCGCTGTCCTCGAATGTTGGACTCCAAGTTCTTCACCTTTGGAACTTGGACTGGTTTTCGTTGCTTCTCAGCTTGCAGATGGCCTGTTGCAGGACCTTGTGATCGTGTGAGTTAATACTACTTAGTAAACTCACTCTCTCTCTCTCTTTCTATATATATATACATATATACATATATATACACATATATACATATATATATACATATATACATATATATACACATATATACATATATATATACATATATACATATATATATATATAAAATATTAGTTCTTTCCCTCTAGAGAACCCTAATACAGGAGGGATGTTGCTAATCCATTCATGAGAACTTTGCCCCCGTGATCCAGTCACCTCCCACCAGGCCCCACCTCCAACACTGGGGATTACAATTCCACATGACATTTGGTGGGGACACAGATCCAAACCATATCAGCATCTTTGGCAGGGATATCGCAGAAACACTGTGCTCTTGTCATGGCACCCTACCTAGGACACACGACTTCCATTTATCCCATTGATAAGGATCTTCACTTTGATCGCGGAAGTCTGCCTGGCCTCTCCATTGTCAATGTCTTGTTTTCCCCTCTTGTAATTAGTAAATTTGGGAAAAGGAGGAAGGGTACTTTGACACAATGTCAATGTCCTGTTCCTCACCAAACTCTAAACTTATTGTGTCTTTTGATCCCCAATCAGGGCAACTTCCCCACGCCCCCACAATTGGGATATCTGGCAATGTCTGCAGACATTTTGGATTGTAACAACTGTGGCCACTAGAAAATCTAAAATTTCGTTGGTGACTGGCATTCTCTGTCTGCTGGATGGCACTAATGTAAAGCACTGGTGTAGTGGGTGGAAGCCAGGGATGCTGACACACATCCTACATCACGCAAGGCAGCCCAACCCATGACAAAGAACTGTCCACTCCAAAAGGTCAACAGCATTGGTGCTGGGAGATCATGGTTTATTTAGTTATACTTGTATGGCTTTGCAGCTTGCTATTTTTGCTGATGGGTTATAATCTATCATTATTATTTACAGTGATGGTTAAATTGCCCCTGATTTGGCCAGTATGAGTACATCCAAGCTGGCTTATTAGTCCTTTCGACACACGCCCTCATTCTTGCAGCACTTTCTTGCCTTCTGACACAAGATATTCAGGTTCATCTTGTATTTTTTCTGCCACAGTCCTGGAATCAGCCATCTATCCCATGATCTCTGGTTCCCTCATTCTTGCAGCACTTTCTTGCCTTCTGACACAAGATATTCAGGTTCATCTTGTATTTTTTCTGCCACAGTCCTGGAATCAGCCATTTATCCCATGATCTCTGGTTCCTTTTTGTGGGAAATAATATTTATAAGCCAAAATTCAGGCACTAGATGTGCTCATTACTTCGGGGTAGGGGGAAGTTAGGTACCCTCGGCCCCTCTCAGTGGTCAGAGCTAGGGAATAACACACTCCTAACACCTGTACTGATTTCACTGTCTACTTCTATTTTTAAACACCCTACGTTCACCCCAATCTACTCAATTCCAATACATCTCAGGGCTCATTCTAGTTTTCTCCCTGCCCGTATTTGTAATTCTCTCCTCTAACGACGAGAACTCCGCTTCCTTGGCCTTTAAACCGTTTACTTATTTAATAAATGCCCCTATATAGAGCTACATAAAATGGTTATCTTACAGTGAAACCGGGACAGCTCTGTGCTCATCTGCAAGGACACCTGGAAGTTTGGTACTGATTCTTAATCAAGATAAGGAGGAGTGGGCCAGCCTAAAGTTAAAAACGCCCCTGGTGGTCCCCAGAGCCAGCTTGCTTGACCATTCAGGGAGGTGCGGATCGGATCGATGCCTTACACCTGGACACAGGGCCTGGGTTGGCTTGGTGACTGGCCAAGCACAGAAGACAGTGCTTGATGTTTCTGCCCAGGCTCTCCTGACACCAAGATTCCTTGGACACGTGTTGATGGTTCATAATCTGGAGACAAAATGTGCCCTTTGGAGCCACAACAGTGAGTCTCTTGGGTCACTGATGCTGGCTTGTGCTTTCTTCCTACAGCTGAACCACCTCCTGTGCTTTTATTAAGTCTTCACGTGAGCAGGTGCTGTGGAATCTTGCGAGCCCTTTCAATTATCCAACACGTGTTCCACTATGTAGAGCAACCAATCTCCCCATCACCCCTTCCTCCTCACTCTGCCCTGATACTAAACTCCATGCCAGGCCACCTCCACCAGGACGCCCTCCTCACTCTGCCTGGGCCCCGACTTGCCCAACCCGCACGGCTGCTCTCTTCACCAAGGCGCCAATGCTCCCCCGCAGGCCACCCCTGAACGCCTCTGTTTTCCTGTCCCACTGATATGGTTAGGCTGCGTCCTTGCCCAAATCTCACCTTGAATTTTAATAATCCCCACATGTCAAGGGCGGGGCCAGATGGAGATAACTGAATCATGGGGGGTGGTTTCCCCATACTGTTCGCGCGACAGTAAATAAGTCTCACAGGATCTGATGGTTATATAAATGGGAGTTCCCCTGCACACGCTCTCTTACCTGCCCCCATGTAAGATGTCCCTTTGCTCTTCCTTCATCTCCTGCCATCATTGTGAGGCCTCTCCAGCCATGTGGAAATGTGAGTCCATTAAACCTCTCTCTTTATAAATTACACAGTCTTGGTATGTCTTTATTAGCAGTGTGAAAACAAACTAATACACCCAGTTAATGGCTTTAGGACTGAATTGTTACAGAATGGGACAGAAAGAGGCCAAGGGGAAGAAGAAAAGCATTTTTGTGGCTTTTAAACAGAATCCTGATAGTGGTTTCCCACATCATGGTTAAGATTTTATATGCTGCAGAAATCTCACACATTTTTATTTCTTTGAGTTCAGATTTTTCTGTCCACCAGACAAAGCACTGCTCTATCCCTGAGATGTATAGTCTGACATGAAAAAAATCTCCCCAGAAATCCCTGATAACAAACAAGATTATTAAATAGATTCATAGATGTATCAGTTAAGACTATGCTCAGCTTCATGTAAGAGCAAACCACACTCAACAGGAGTTACACAAAACAGGAGTTTCTCTCATAGGCAGTCCAGAGGCCCCTGGTTTCCCGTTACCAAGCCATCCCCTATGCATGGCTCCCACCTTGCTAGGGACTACACATTTGAAAATTTTCCCCAAAAAATTCATATACGGAAGCCCGAATCCCCAGTGTATGGTATTGGGAGGCGGGGCCTTTGGGAGGTGATTAGGTCATGAGGGTGGAGCCCTCATGAATGAGGTTAGTGCCTTCATAAGAGGAGACATGCGAGACACGATCTCTTTCTCCACTGGGTGAGGATACAAGAAGGTGGCCTTCCACAAACCAGTAAGACAGCCCTCACCAGACACAATGCATCCGTCAGTACCTTGATCTTGCATTTTCCAGGCTTCAAAACCACGAATAAAAAACTTCTGTTGTTTAAGTAACCCAGTCTATAGTATTTTTGTTATAACGGCCAGAGCTGACTAAAACACACCTCAAGGTCCAAGACAACAGCCTGAGGTCAGCCATCACATCTACATTCCTCTCAGGAAAAAGGAAACGATAAAGAAGGCTTCCTCCTTCAGGACACTTCCAAGAAGTTGTACAAGGTATTTCCACTTACAAGCAATTAATCAAAATTCAGTAACACAGTGATGCCTAGCTACAAGGCTGGCTTCTGGGTGACCACGTGCCAGCTAAAAATTAGGGGTTTTATTACCAAGAAAGATGGGTGAGCTGCAACTGGCAGACAATTAGCAGTGTCTCACACCTGCAGACCATCCATCTGAGAGTCACTGAAGTCAAAAGAAAACTGAAGGTACTCCCATCTTCCCTTAATTTCTCCGAAAATAGCACAAGCAACTAATTAGCAAGGAAAAAAAAATGTTGCTCTTCTCAAAAAAGTGCAAAGTTCACAAGCTCAGGTTCACGAGGACAGATTTAATGAGGGAAAACTGGTTCTTTTCAGTCATTTCATCATGTCCTTTCAACAAACACTTAGCAGGAGAGAAACTAAAAAAGTTTAAAAGTTGTGTTTTCTTTTCTTTTTCTTTAATGGAGAAGAGAAATTCAGTAGTTGCTTCACCCGATCACACCACTAGAATGTATTTTTCTTTCTCACTCTTGCCACAGGGCCACATGCTAAAGTAGGTAAGAGGAAGAAAAACAAAAGCAGAAAAGAAAAAGTTAATAAAAGATCTTTGAGAAAAATATTTAGGGCAACAAAGGACTCCAGGTCGGGTCTGCAGGGAAGGCAGTTAAGCTGAAAGAATCAACAGACCCCCACAAAGCCCAGACAGGCAAAGACCAAGTGGAGACAGACGTATTTATACAACCAGTCACTCCTTTCCACTCGGGAATGGTGAGTTCACTGTGAGTCTTGTATGGAAACTGCGCTGTTAGAAAAGAAGGGAGAAAAGGTCTACCAAAATAGAATGGGTTATTTAAAAGTACAAAAGCTGCCCCCGTTGAACATGTCGGGAAAATGGGAGCAGGCTGTACCACTGACCCGCTACTGGTGCCTTGCTGACCGTAATCACACCTAGTAGATTTTCTGCTGTGTTGATAACATCCTCTAATGCTCCTGCTAACCAGACACCGTTCAGAATGAGCTCCCCCAAAGCAGTGAGAACAAAGTGTTATTAAAATTCCTAAAGCAATATTCAACCATGCTTTGCCCGGGCATTTTCAGAGTAGAATACATTTCAAAATTCAACTCAGTAACTAAGAAAACGTGTTGACGTGCACAGTTAAATACTACAGTGCCTTGGTTATCATTCTACTCTAGCCTCTTTAGGAATGTTATTTAGGTGAACGTTGGATCTGGCCAAAATGAACAGAGGGAAGCAAAATCAATGGGAGGGAAGCATTTGTGGGGTGTGGGGGCAGGGTGAGGTTGCTGGCACTGTCCCTGTGATTTATGATTTTTTTATTCTTGAGCCAGGAAGGGAATCAGCAGGAAAATGCTCAAAAGGAACTAGTTGGTTCAATAATTTCAAAAGAAAGACAATCAAGGACTCACGCAGGCACTTATTGACTGGATATTTACTGATCACACTCAGAGCGCCGGCCGTCTCTACCTTGGAGATTCTCATAGAGGCAGCATCGACCACACATCCTGATTAGCCTGGAATGGTCTTGGATTATACCAGCTGTCCCTCTAAAAAATGTCCTGGTTTGGAGGATAAGCTACACGACCACCCAACTTACGGAACAGAGAATATGGACCAACCACCTAACACGCTAGGTATAAAAGAATCATGGACACTGAGAGGTGGATTTAGAAAGACAATGGCAGTTCAGAAAGAGATGTTACTTATCGTAGGATGACAAACTGAGAAATGCTTTAGGGTAGAGAGTACACCATGCACCCAGGGGACCTACACAACTCATGGGTGATGGAGTCAATCCCAGGCTTATCTGAGCACAGAGATGAAAAACACGGAAGGCATATGATAGGGTCTGGCTCTGTGTCCCCTCCTAAATTTCATGTTGAATTGTAATCGTTTGTGTTGAGGGAGGGACCTGGTGGGAAGTGACTGGATCATGGGGGTGGATTCCCCCTTGCTTTTCTCATGATGGTGAGTGAGTTCTCACCAGATCTGGTTGTTTGAAAGTGTGTTAGCACCTCCCTATTTGTTCTCTCTTTCTCCTGCTCCCATCACGAAGACGTCATTTCTTCCCCTTCGCCTTCCACCATGATTATAAGTTTTCTGAAGCCTCCCAGCCATGCTTCCAGGTACAGCCTGTGGAACTGTGAGCCAATTAAACCTCTTTTCTTCAGAAACTACCCAGCCTCAAGTAGTTCTTTATAGCAGTGTGAGAACATACTAATACAGGATATAACATGGAAGGAGTGGTCAGTATTTGAATGGAGTAAATTCAGAAAAATCAAAGAACTAGCTGGAGTGCAGTGGCATGATCTTGGCTCACTGTAACCTCCACCTCCCAGGTTCAAGCAATTCTCGTGCCGCAGCCTCCTGAGTAGCTGGGGTTACAAGCATGCACCACCATACCCAGCTAATTTTTCTATGTTTAGTAGAGACGGGGTTTCACCATGTTGGCCAGACTGGTCTCGAACTCCTGACCTCAGGTGATTCACCTGACTTGGCCTCCCAAAGTGCTGTGATTACAGGCGTCAGCCACCTGTCAAAAAAAATAAAAATAAAAAATAAAAAAACTGGGCAGATGTGGTGGCTCATGCCTGTAATCCCAGCACTTTCGGACGCCGAGGTGGGCAGACTGCCTGAGCTCAGGAGTTCAGGATTTCAGGACATAGTGAAATCCCGTCTCTACTGAAGTACAAAAAATTAGTCGGGCATGGTGGTGCATACCTGTAGTCCCAGCTACTCGGGAGGCTGAGGCAGAAGAATTGCTTGAAACCAGGAGGCGGAAGTTGCAGTGACCGACATCACACCACTGCACTCCAGCCTGGGCGACAGAGCGAGACTCCGTCTCAAAAAAACAAACAAACAAAAAAAAAGAAAAATCGAAAAACTAAAACTCCTAGAGAAAGTATCATTATGTCTAGATAACTCATGGAAGCAGGTATCAGTATTTGAAATAGGTCCCGCTTTTTCCTCTTCTTCAGGATAAAGTAGACAATATAAGGAAGGAAAAATAAGCAGGATATAATCCACAGCCCTGTAAGATGACATTACAGACTCGTTCCCAAGGTGGCCCAACTTATCACAAAGATGTGGAACTCTGGAACTTGTCTCCATAGTTTTCAATCTGGCAAATTAGGAAGCAAATGATTCCTTTAGTAGCACTTCAGAGATGGGAAAAAGTTCTAGTGTCACAGAATGGCACTTACATCCAGACAGATGAGGGCGAACAAAGCCAGGATGAGACACGGGAAATGAGGCCTGAAAACACACAAAATGATATGGAACTTGGAAGTTTCTAAGATCTTCTCATGGGTGAGCATTGGCCATCTTGGACTCTAAATGAAAGGTTCTGTAACGTTGGTCATAAAAACTAGACTGCAATCACCAGTTCAGCTCACAGACTGTGCATTCCGAATGAAAGCCACTAAAAAGGCCTTTGCTATCTGCAAAGGATTCATCACTTTTTTGTTTGTTTTGAAACAGAGTCTCACTGTCACAGACTGGAGTGCAGTGGCACAGTCTCGGCTCACTACAACCTCCGCCTCCCGAGTTCAAATGATTCTCCTGCCTCGGCCTCCCGAGTAGCTGAGACTACAGGCACGCACCACCACAAATGGCTAATTTTTGTATTTTTAATAGAGACGGGGTTTCATTATGTCGGCCAAGCTGGTCTCGAACTCCCGACCTTGTGATCCACCCGCCTCAGCCTCCCAAAGTGCTGGGATTACAGGTATGAGCCACTGCGCCCGGCCAGGGCTTTTTCACACCTCTTGTGGTTTCAAATGTAACATGCTGGAAGAACCACCATACCTTCTAGAATATTCAAAGGAGTCTGCCTTGTTTTAGCACTGCAGGCTGCACTATTCCAATTCTGCAAGATTCTACAAGTTGCACCGTAGACAGAACCCTCGGCAGTTGTGCACAGAGACAGCCACGTTAATGCAAATCATCCCAGAGTTCTAGACCACAAAGAATTAACTGGATCTTAACATACAGCACGGTGTAAATGGCTTTTCCATTTTGGTTCCCTGGTGGACTAGAAACAGCCACAGCTTTAAATAACCCTCATCAGAGGCTCCACAGGAATGTGGAAGCTGGCCAAATGTCAGCACCGGGCAGCAATGCTGACCAACTTGAGCTCTGCATCTCCGTGATGCTGCTTAAAACGCCTGCCCATGTCGCATGGCTGAAGTTATTTCACCCCTGGTAGTACGACACAGATTCTGATCTACTTACGTATGCAGGTTCTGACAATGTATTAAAATGAAGACAGACAATAAAATGTTTGATATCAATAAATAATAAAAATATCATATTCACCAACACACCCAGAATCATAAAAAGCTTTCTTCTGAATTTTGTTCATAAGGTAAAACTTTTAAAATATCACTGTGGGATGAAAGCTTTTCCTTATTTCACAACTAATTAGTGTGCAGTGTTACTGAAACTCTTCAGTAGTAAGTTTTCAAAACACTTGAAATTTTGAATACTTGACTGAATTCTACTATTTATAGATAAAAGGTCTATCAATCACAATTAAGTCCTCTCTCAATCAATGACAAAACAATTGAACATAAATGACAACTGAAAAAAAAAGATGGCCCCTGTTTCTACACATAATAGCAGCAAATTCACCTATCTTGAGAACCCCCCATGAGCTGGTCACTAATTGGGGTCTATGAGTCCATCAGGACATTAAGGAGAAAGAAGACAGACAGACCCAAGACACTGGTATTTAAATTATGGAGCCCACATCATTCCTGTCCAAACACATAGTTTTTGCTCCAGGAAAAAATACACAGAAAAACTATTTCTGAAGATGCCTGAGAGAATTAAAGAGAAAAATATAGTAAGCCACCTAAGATATGCAGTCACTGGATGGTATTAACAAAACTTGGTGAGCTACAGCTACTCTGCAAGCCACTGTACTTCTTTGGTGGGACAGGGATAGAATATGAGTGAGATGCAGCTGCTGCCCTCAATGAGCTTCCTCTGCAATAAGGAGATGAAATAAAACACTAGGATACAATACAGAAAGTGATGGTGAATGTTATTTGTCAACTTGACTGGGCTACGAGATACCCAGATAGCTGGTAAAATGTTCTTTTCCAGGGTCTGTGAGGGTGTTTCCAGAAGAGATTAGCATTTGAATCAGGGGACTGAGTAAAGAAGACCTACCCTTGCCAATGCAGGTGAGCAATAACCAATTCATTGAGCGCCTCAATAGAATAAGAAGGCAGAGGAAGGGAGAATTCATGAAGATCCATCTTCTCCCGCCCTCAGACATTAGAGTTCCTGGTTCCTGGGCCTTCAGATTCTGGGACTTGCATCACTGACACGCACCCCTCCTATGACTCTCTCCAGCCTTTGGCCTTGCACTAAATTACATTACCAACTGTCCAGGTTCTCCAGCTTGCAGACAGCACATCATGTGACTTCTTAGCCTCCATAATCACCTGGGCCAATTTCCGTAATAAATCTCCATATATATATTGCCTATGGATTCTGTTTCTCTGGAGAACTCTGACAGGCAGACTTGTACCATAAAAGGAGTAAGGTGCTTTGAAACTCCCATTAAAAGGGAAGTGCCTGAAAATTTTTTTAGGGTTAATAAAACCTTCAAGGACCAGAGTCCATTTTATTTTATTTCTAACTACCTTCCTCCTCTGTCTCTTCTTTTTTCTTTTTGGCTTGTTTGTATTGACTAATTTTTCTAGCATAAACTATTTTATTTGTGTAACACAAAACATACGTAGTTTTAGAAATCATGGTTATAGAATGTTGGAGCCAAAGGAACTCTAGAAATCAAACAACTTAAGCTCCTCAATTTACAGATAAGAAAACAGTGGGCCAGAGAAGTAAAGTTATTCTAAGATTCCACGGGCCAGCAGAATCAGAACAGAGTACAATCAAGGTTTCCAGATTCTAAATCTTGAGCTTCTTCTTTGCAAACTGGAAAATTATTATTGACACCTGGATGGAATGTCCTTTATGACAGCAATTCCAACCATAATAAAAATAATATAAACCTGAATGGAAAATTCCTTCCTATCTAGAATAAAATAAGACACAAAAGCAAAGCAAAGAACGCACAGTTCCTAGCAGGTGAGACCTGCCCTGTCATCCCATGAGATCCTGAGAAAAATCACTGGATTGTTCTGGAGCACAAATTCCTCATCTTTAAAATGAAACAAATAAAAGAGAGAAAAAAGATTATTTATGTAATGACCACTACATCACTGTGTTGTGCTGAGCACTTTACATATGTGTTCACTAGAATCAAAAATGTTAAAACAGTCCCGGCGTGGTGGCTCATGCCTGTATTTCCAGCACTTCGGGAGGCTGGGGCAGGCAGATCACCTGAGGTCAGGAGTTCGAGACCAGCCTGGCCAACATGGTGAAGCCCCATCTCTACTAAAAATACAAAAATTAGCCAAGTGTGATGGTGGGTGCCTGTAATCCCAGCTACTGGGGAGGCTGAGGCAGGAGAATTGCTTGAACCCAGGAAGCAGTGGTTGCAGTGAGCCGAGATCGCGCCACTGCAGCCAAGCCTGGGCGACAGAGTGAGACTGCATCTCAAAAAAAAAAAAAAAAAAAATTAAAAAAAAATAAGGTAATAACAAACAACATTAGCTAATGCTTACCAAATGCTTAAAACATGACTGGCACAGTTCTAAGAACTTTATCAATTCACCTATTTCTCACGATAACCCTACAAGGCAATAGTAGTCTCTTCTTCCCTCTCAATTTTAGATGAGAAAAATGAGACACAAGAGGTTATGTAACTTGTCTGTGATTTCAGAACTAGTAAGCAGAGAGAACTCCCTAAAAGCTGTTTCCAAACAAGAAGCTGATTAATTCTGATACTGTCTTACTGCCTAAACAAATATGCCACCGGTTGCGTCCACAATTTGCCAACTGCATGGCATTTTATGATGTTCAAAAGACAAGAAGGAGTTTAAGTACATAGGTTATTTTTTTGCCAAAGTTAAGACATGAGCGGTATTAACTGTGCACACTTTGCATTTCAGAAAATCGGGTGTATCTTCAACCCCCGGGACCCCTAAACAAGCCGCCCAGGTGAGGCGCCGGCACCCTCTTCCCAGGGGCTGATGTCAGACGTTTCTCGATGACTCTCCCTTCTCCCCTTGAGCAGCAGCTCTCTGCGTCCGCCTCAACCTTCCCCCATACTTCTCACCTGAAACTGGCCCCACATTTCCCTGCGAAAAGTAAACCTTCTTTCCAAGCAGGAGGAGCTGGAATCCTAAACCCGCTGCCTGTACAAAGGCCGCATCACTCTTGGAGCTCTAAGAGTTCTAAGTCCCTCAACAGTCACTAAATATTAGAAGCCCATGGTGTGCCACCTGCTCTTACCCGAAGGCAAAACATGATTTGGTCTGGTAGGCAGCTCAACCATTATTTTTAACCTTGGATTTTGATTCTCTCCCCACATGTCATCCCTTATCCTGGCCTCCAAGTGTTGCCGTCTCCAATCCTATAACCAGTCACCTAGATTGACACTGATCATCAATCAGCCCCTAAGTCAAACTTAGGTCTGTTTCTTCTGATCTGCTCCAGGGCCTCGCTAGGTCTTCACTGTGTGTGATTTCTTTTCTCCCAATCCTGCTCCAGTCCATTCCCTCCGCCTTTCTCTCAACACTGCAAACAAATCTGCCATCAGTGACACCCACAAACCCTCACCCTCTTGTTCTTTCCTCACCCCAAAGGCCCATTAGACTCTTCACCCCTAAATCCCCCTCTTATCAGAGCTCCCACAATGACAGCTTCAAAACAGACTATGCCACTGCTCAACAAGTATGAAATTGTCAAACTGTTCATCACAATGATCATTTTTTGAGTACCTGGTCTGCATCAGATACTACATACACATTATCCTTCATTTGAGGAGAAGCTTATTTTTCCCACTGTACCAAGGAGGAAAAAGTGTAGGTGCAGGAAACGTGGAGGCAGCATGGCAGATTTTAGGAATCCTGAAACCCTACATCAAAATAGAGAAACTAGGCAGCAAGAAAAAATTCAAGGACACAATTTACAACAAAACTAGGTTATAAAGTGTCCCCACAAAAAATTCCGAAATACAAGTAGATGAGGACAAGCTACCAGTAACCCAAAGATTGGCATGATATCAGCATGCATGTGATGAAAGCAGAGAGAACCCAAGGAGCAACTAACAAACTTGACAACTGAGAACCCCCGAATAGCTAAACAAATTCACCAGAAAGCCCAGAAGACCTCTGTGAGAATAGCAGCTGAAATTAGGAAGGGTTTGCCCATTCCAACAGCAGGGCCTGCAGTAGGGTCTGATGGATTAGGACAAATCTAGGCCCTGTGACCTGGAAACTGACCACCTAGGGCTCCCTTGCAGGACAGGGCCTAGAATCAAAGCTGGATAAGACAGAAATAATAGAGACCAATGATAGAGGCACACTGCCTATAGGGTAGCCCTACTCCACAAGGAGCAGTAAGTAAAAATAAAATGCTTTTAAAAAGAGAGAGAAAAAGAGACCAAGGATAGAGAAGATCCAGATAAAAGTGGGCAGAAGGACTGAACCAAGTCATCTGAAAGCAAGCCACTGTATTTCTGAAAACTACATAAAATCAACCAGAGGACAGAGCTCTGTAAAGTTAGAAAAGCTATCTAGAACTAAGCCTTCCTCTGAAAGTTTAGGAAAATTAATTTCATTTTAAAATGAGCAACATAAAAAATATTGGGAGCAAATCCCATAACGTTATTATGGAATAAAAGGAAAAAGAAAGTGTAGAAGAACATCATTGACCATGAAAACTCACTAACCAAAAAGATGCCCAGAAAACAGGGCAAAACTATAATTGACTATTTCAAAACAAGGTAAAAAGCCATGACAACAATGATACATGACATAAAACAGAAACATAAATCTGATTTCCAAAAATTCAGCAATAAAGGGACAAAACTTAAGAAAAAAATTAGAAACAAAAAAAATTATTTCAGAAATGAAAGCTAAATTCAAAGACAAATAAGAGCAAATAAACACAATACGTAATACTTTACAAGATACAGAAGTTAAAGTGGGGATTTCTTCTTTTTTTTTTTTTTTTTTTTTTTTTGAGATGGAATCTCTCTCTGTTGCCCAGACTGGAGTGGAGCGGGGCAATCTCGGCTCACTGTAACCTCCGCCTCTCGGGTTCAAGGGATTCTCCTGCCTCAGCCTCCAGAGCAGCTGGGATTATAGGTGCCCACCACCACGCCCGGCTAATTCTTGTATTTTTAGCAGCGACAGGGTTTTACCATGTTGGCCAGGCTGGTCTCGAACTCCTGACCTCACCTGATATGCCTGCCTCGGCCTCCCAAAGTGCTGGGATTACAGGCATGAGGGATTTCTTTTAAAACAAAGAAATGAAGCAAGAACAGGGATCTGGGCGAAAGTGACAAATATTAAAGACGGGCAAAAAGATCAACATACAGACCCCAGAAAACCATAAAGAACATAAGGAAAGAGCTCATAGACTAAAAATCACAATAAAAATACTTTCTTGAAATAAAAGGTATTTAAAAGTTTTGATATGGTTAGGCTGTGTGTTCCCACCCAAATCTCATCTTGAACTGTAATCCTCATAATCTTCGTATGTCAAGGGAGAGACCGGGTGGAGATAACTGAATCATGGGGGTGGTTTCCCCCATACTGTTCCCCCGATAGTGAGTTCTCATGAGATCTGATGGTTTTATAAGGGGCTCTTCCCCCTTCGCTCAGCACTTCTCCTTCCTACTGCCTTGTGAAAAAGGCACCTTGCTTTCCCTTCCACCATGATTGTAAGTTTACTGAGGTCTCCCCAACTATGCTGAACGGTGAGTCAATTAAACCTCTTTCCTTCATAAATTACCCATCTTGAGCCGTTCTTTGTAGCAGTATGAAAACAGACTAATACAATTTTCAAACTTTAAAGAGCATACTACATACCTGGGAAATAATCAGACCAGAATGACCTACGCCCTACACCAAGTCATACTCCAGTAAAATTACAGGAAATAAAATTGTATCACCAGACTTTCAGACAATGCTTTATGCCAGAAGAAATAGAGTAACACATCGACAACACTCCAGAAAAGAAACTGTCGAGTCTCTATACCTGTAAAATTGACTTTCATGTAAAAAGAACACAAATTTTTATGTAGTATCCACAGAAAAAACTCTGGGATTATTCTCTTGATACCTTTCTGAGGAATATTCCAGAGTATAAGCTTCAGACAATCAAAATAACTAGAGATACATTGTCCTAAGGACTCCTAATGCGCATAAAAGATAGGGGTGCCTGTAGAACTAAGACTACGTGAGGGCTAAAGGAGAGACTGCATCATAGGAAATGGCTACAGGTGCTGAAAATCTAGATACAGTTCAAATTCTAAAAAGCAGGGAGCCGTATTTCCAAAATTAATACCAGATTAGAGATGTATCAGGTTTCTGGTTAGCGAATAGAGATTCTGGACATTGTCACTACCATACTCACAGTATGAAGAAAGCTAAGCAAACAGAAAACAAACAACTCTTCCATAGATTCATTAGAAAACTCAGGTCACAGGGCAAACCACCATACCGAAATCTAGAGACAGGCAAACACAGAGAATCACAGCATAGTAGGAGCAGAAATACCTGCTGGAGCCAGCAACCGGTAGGGATGCCTCAAGGGTAACTGCCGAATTGCCAGAGGCTGAGTGGTAGACTAATTTGAGAGATTAAAAACAACAACAACAAAAACAACAACAAATTCCTGGGGGCCCGGTCTTAAGGGGTCTCCTGTACTTTGCTGAGTTTTACCTCTAAGAGCCCTACCAGGTTCTAAGGGTGAAAAAATTAGAAAAAAAAATCCCTCTGTGCTTCATGGAAGGGGAGAAGAGCAACCACTGTGAAAGAAGCCCAAAGCATTCTGCTCTCCTTAACAAACAGAGAAATGATTTAGCAGAGCCTAGGCTACCTGGGATTTACCAGAGCCTGACCAACAGGAACCGATGGAAATACCCAACTCCAGCCCGCTCACACCTTCCTGTCTCAATTTGGTAGCGGGGTGGGGCGGGGGCGGAGGAGATGCGGGGAAGTTGAGAAACAGCTGTGAAGGTCACAGCCAAGTGGCACAGGCTCACCAGAGAGATCTAAGCACAGGATTACAGAACGTTTCCCTTTTCCCGATGCCTTCTCATCAGAAGGGGTCCTATAAAATAATACGGAATTACAGCAGAAGTTCAAGGCTCACACAGTATTTAAGGATTCAACAGGGAAAATCTAAGACAAAAGGGGAGGAAAACACAAGGAAGACACAAGAGAAAATTTTACCCTCTGACACCCAAAGCTACAAAAATGTGAGAACTCGCACTAAAAGCCTATTTACCTCAGTTCCTTTTACCCAATGCATCATGTCTGGCTTACAACAAAATTACAAGGTACTCTAAAAAGAAGAAAGGCTGAGGAGAGAAATCAAGCAAAAGAAGCACACTTGGATATGGCAGATATTTTAAAGTTATCTGACTGGGACTTTAAAATTAATATGATTGATATGCTAAGAGCTCTAATGGAAAAAGTAGACAACATGCAAGAAAAGATGGGTAATGTCAGCAGAGACAAAAGCCCTAAGAGAATGGAAAGGAAATGCTGGAGTTCACAAACACTGTAACAGAAATAAAGAGCGCCTCTGACTGGCTCATTAGTAGAATGGATACAGTCAAGGAAAGAATCAGTGATCTTGAAGACATGTCAACAGAAACTTCCTAAACTGAAAAGCAAAGAGAAAGAAGAGTAGGAGAAAAGTAAGACAAAATATCTAAGAACAATGGGATAATTACAAAAGGCATAACAGGCGTGTTGGTTGATTATAGTTTACAGATAACTGAAATGAATGATACCGATTCTATAAAGAACAAGAAGAAGGAACTGGAAATGTCTGATTTTAAGTTACCTGCACTGGCTCTGAAGTGGCACAGTGTTATTTAAAAGTGAGTTAAGATTAATTGTACATGTATATTGCAAACTCTAGGGCTATCATTAAGAAGTTTTTATTCCTTGCTTTATCCTCCTTCTAAAAAATAAATTTTTAAATGTACATTTGCTGAGAAAAGATAAAATGGAATATGTTGTGAGAAGAGAAAATGAAATCATATTAAATGCTCAATTAAAGCCACGGAAAGCAGAAAAAGAGCAGAAGACAAAAAAAAAAAGAACAAGGGCAAGAATAGAAAACACTTACTTTGTAGGTATTAATCTAAGTAATATCAATTATCACATTAGATGTTAATAACCAAACATATCAATTATAAGACTATCAGTGTGGATCTTTTTTTTAAAAAAAAAAGGATCTAACTATATGTTATCTATGAGAAATCCACTTTAAATATAAAATATAGATACAACTAAATTAAAAGTAACGGGATGGAGAAAGAGATATGACGCTAAACACTAAGCAAAAAAAGCTGCAGTAGTCATGTTAATTTCAGACAAAGTTAACTTCAAAGCAAGGAAGATTATCAGAAATAAAAAAGGGTATTACATAACGATTAAATGGTAAACTTTCCAAGGAAGGCACAGCAATCCTTAATGTGAATGTATCTAACAACAGCGTCAAAATATGTTAGACAAAAACTTATAGAAATGCAAAGAGAAAGAAACAAATTCGCTATTATACTTGGAGACGTCAAGACTCCATTCTATCAGTAATTGACAGACCCAGCAGGCAGAAAATCAGTAAGGACAGAGTTAAAAACACAACACCACCATCTATCAGCTGGATATAATTGACATCTATAGACTACTCTATCTAACAGAAAAATGCACATTCTTCTGAAGCTTGCACAGAACATTCATAAACATAGACCACATTCTGGGCCATAAAACACCCCTTAAACTTAAGAAAATAGAAATTATACAATATATGCTCTCAGTCCACATTGGAATTAAACTAGAAATCAAACAGAAAGATAGCTGAAAAATCCCAAAACATCTGGACATTAACAACGTATTTCTAAATAACATGTCAAAGAAATGTCAAAAAATGTTTAAAAATATTTTAATTAAATGAAAACGAAAATACTACTTATCAGAATTTGTGAACTGCAGCAAAATCAATGCTAAAGGAAATTTATAGCATTAAATGCATGTATTACAAAACAAGACAGTTCTATTAGGTTGGTGCAAAAGTAATGGCAAAACGGCAATTACCTCTGCACCAACCTAATAAAATCAATAATCTAAACTTCTACCCTAGAAAACAAGAAAAATGAGAATGAATTGAACTACAAGTAAACAGAAAAATATTAATAAAAATTAGGGCAGAAATCAGTGATACTTAAACGGGGAAATAATGGAGAAAATCTCTGAGTACAAAAGCTGGTTTTTGGAAAAGATCAATAAAACTGGTAATCCTCTAGGGAGGCTAACCAAAAAAAAAAAGAACGAATGAATTACAAACAGAAATGAAAGAAGGGCCATTACTACTGATTTCATGGATGTTAAAGGGATAATAAAGTAACATTATAAACAACTCAATGTCCAAAAATGTTATAACTTAGATAAAATGGACCAACTGCTGGAAAGACATAATCTACCAAAATTCACACAGGAAGAAATAGAACATTCGAGTAGGCCTACGTCTATTAAAGAAATTGAATGATAAATTAATAACCTTCTAAATGAGAAAGCACTATGCCCAGATAGGTTTACTCATGAATTCTACCAAACGTTTAAGGAAGAAATTATACCAATTCTCTACAATACCTTTCACAAAATAGAAGCAAAGAGAACAATTTCTAACTCATTAAGCCAAAGACATTACAAAAAGGAGAAACTACAGACCAATCTCTCTCATGGACATAGATACAAAAATCCTCTACAAAGCGTCAGCAAATAAATTCAAAAATGTACTAAGAGTACACACATTGACCAAGTGGAACTTACTCCAGGTATGCAAAGGTGGTTCAAATTCAAAAACAAAAGCAATCCATCACTTCAAACAGGTGAAAGAAGGAAATCCATACGATTATATGCATAGAAGCAGAAAAAGCACTGGAAAAATTCAACACCCATAAAAACTCTTAGCAAACTAGGAATAGAGGAAGAACTTTCTCAACTTAATAAAAAATATCTACAAAAAACCTACAATTAACAAGATACTTAATGTTAAGGAACTAGTTGCTTTCCTACTACAGTTGGGAACAAGGCAAGGATGTCCCCTCTCACCACTTCTAGCCAAAATCAGATTGGATGTCCTTGTTAACGCAGTAAGGTAAGAAAAAGCAGCAAAATGTATGCAGATTGGAAAGGATGAATTAAAACTGTCTTTCTCCACAGATAATATGATGTCTACGTAGAAAATCCCAAAGAATCAACAAAGAAGAACTGAAACTAATAACTACAGCAAGTTTGCAGGATACAAGGTAATATACAAAGGCAATTGCTTTTCTATATAAAAAATTAGAATTTTACATTAAAAACAGACCATTTACATTAACACCAAACAAATGAAATATTTAGATATACAGCTAACAAAATATGTACAAGCTCTATATGAGAAAAGCTTCAAAGCTAGTATGGAAGAAATCAAAGACCTAAATAAACAATGAGATACTTCAGGTTCATGAACAGGAAGACTCAACATTGTTATGATGTCAGTTCTTCCCAAGTTGATCTACATATCGATTCCAGTCAAAATACCAGCAAGTTTATGGATATCAACAAACTGATCCTAAAATTTACATGGAAAGGCAGAACAGCCAATGCAATATTGAAGAAAATACAGTTGGAGCACTGACACTGACCAACTTCAAAACTTAATGTCAGTTATAGTAACAAGACAGTGTGGAGTTGGTGAAACAATAGACAAGTAGGTCACTGGAATAAAATAGAAAGCCCAGAAATAGACCCACACAAATATAATCAGCTGATCTTTGGCAAAAGTGCAAAGGCAATTCAGTGAGAAAAGGAGTCTTTTCAACAAACGGTGCTGAAACAGATGGACATCAACACACACAAAAATCAATCTAGACAAAGACCTAACATCGTTCACAAAAATGAACTCCAAATGAATCACAGACCTAATGTAAAACACAAAGCTATAAAAATTTCTAGATATAACAAAGGAGAAAAATCTAGTTGACCTGAGATTTGGCAATGACTTCTTAGATACAATACCAAAGGCACAACTTACGAAGGAAAAACTTGATAAGACTTCATTATAATTAAAAATTTCTGCTGTGTGAAAAATATCATTAAGGGAATGAAAGACCAGCGCAAACAAGGAGAAAGTATTTGTTAACACACATATCTGATAAAGAACTAGTATCCAAAATATAAAAAGAAGACTTAAAACTCAGGAACACCAACCCAATTAAAAAGTACGTGAAAAATCTGAATGGACATCTCACCAAAGAAGATAAACATATGGCAAATAAGCATATGAAAAGATGCTCGGCATCATATGTCATTAAGGAATTGCAAATGGAAACAATGAGATACCACTGCATACCCACTAAAATGGCTAAAATACAAAACACCAACAACACCAAATGCTGGTGAGGATGTGGAGCAACAGGAAACCTCATTCTTTATTGGTAGAAAACAAAATGGTACGGCCACTTGAGAAGACAGTTTAATAGTCTCTTATAAAGCTAAACATAATCTTATCACATGATCCAGTAATCACATTCCTAGGTATTCGCCCAGATGTGCTGAAATCTTCTGTCTATACAAAAATCTGCACAACAATGTTTACACCAGCTTTATTCATAATTGTCCAAAGTTGGAAGCTGCCAAAATATCATCCAATAGGTGAATGGATAAGCAAACTGTGGTACATCCAGACAATGGAGTATTATTCACTGCTAAAAAGAAATGAGCTAGCGAACCACAAAAAGACATGGTGGAATCTTAAATGCAGGTTGCTAAGCAAAAGTAGCCAATCTGTAGAGGCTATATACCCTATGATTCCAGCTATATGACATTCTGGAAAGGGTAAAATTACAGAGACAAACTGTGACATTTCAGTGGTTGTCTGAGGTTTTGGAAGTAGATAATGAGGGAGAGGGGATGAAGAGGTAAAGCAGAGAGGATTTTTAGAGCAGTGTAACTGTTCCATGTGATACTGTAACGGTGAATACATTACATTAATTTGCCAAAACCCATAAAACTATACTATATACAGTGAACCCTGATGTTAGCTATAAGCTTTAGTTAATAATAATGCATCAACAGCCTGGCTAACTTGGTGAAACCCCATCTCTACTAAAAATTAAAAAAAAATTTGCCGGGTGTGACGGCACCTGCCTGTAATCCCAGCTACTCGGGAGGCTGAGGCTGAGGCAGGAGCATCCCTTGAACCTGGGAGGCAGAGGCTGCAGTGAGCCCAGATCACACCATTACAATCCAGCCTGGGTGACAGAGTGAGACTCCATCTCAAATAATAATAATAATAACGCATCAATATTGGTTCAGCAATCATAGCAAACGTAACACACCAATGCAAGATGTTAATATGGGAAACTAGGAAGGGGGGATGGAGGAGAGACGTGGATCTGTACTTCCTGCTCCAGTTCTCTGTGAATCGAAAACTGCTCTTTAAAAAATAGTCTTTTTTTGGCCGGGAGCGGTGGCTCACGCCTGTAATCCGAACATTTTGGGAGGCCGAGGAGGGTGGATCACGACGTGAGGAGATCGAGACCATCCTGGCTAACACGATGAAACCCTGTCTCTACTAAAAATACAAAAAAAAAGTTAGCCAGGCGTTGTGGCGGGCGCCTGTAATCCCAGCTACTCGGGAGGCTGAGTGAGGCAGGAGAATGGCGTGAACCCGGGAGGCGGAGCTTGCAGTGAGCGGAGATCAGGCCACTGCACTCCAACAGAGCGAAACTCCGTCTCAAAAAAAAAAAAAAAAAAAAGAGCTTTTTTTTTTTTAAAGAGGGAGAATGAAGATAGCATATGCATAAGACAACTGTTTTTAGCAATACTGGCATTAGTAATATTAGTATTGTTAATTGCATGTCAGGTACCAAATCTGAGACTGTGAGATATTCCAATTCTATCATCACCCATATCTGTAAGAGGCACGCTTCTGAGTGGAAGGGAGGTCAAGATGAGGACTAGAAGGAGGAGTTAAGTAAAAGCCTTGCATTCTGTTATGTATTTCCATTGGAACTACCAGTATAAGCTCAGGAGGCTGGCAGTCTCAGGACTTAAAGGGAGAGTGACTAGGAGGAGCACCAGCTCCCAACCTACTGATAATGTTTCTTGCTTTGAAAATCTGTCAACTTGTACTGTCATTATGCACTTATCGATACGAATACTTCAATAAGGTTTTTTGGAATAGATTTTTTAAAAACTATGTGTAAGTATTTTGGGAAGATGAAGGTTCCTGTTTCCCTGGTTCAAATGGGATAAACATAGGTAGTGTCCCTGAATGCATTCCTAAATTGTTACAGAATCATTAGCCCAGACAGGACAGCTACCATGGCTTCTAGAACATGACCGGGTGGCCACAGGCACTCAGCATGCTCGCTGAATTAGCCGTTATCTTCATCTCCTCCACAGGGTATGTGCATATAACTGTCAGAAACCAGTAAGGCAAAACAGGAGAAGCTGAGAACACTGCTTCCGACGTCTGCAGGTGTGGCTTCAAATCTGGGCTCTACCACTTATTGCCTGGGTGACTTTGAGCAAGTTAATGATGCTCCCTAAATCTGTTTCCTTACCTATTAACTACATAATGACAATACATTGTCAGGTTTGAAAGATTAATCCATACAGAGGGCTTAGCACAACGCCTGGTATGTGGTAAATGTGTGCGTGTATTATATTAATACACTCCATGCATAGATGGCATGGTATTTCAATCATATTATCTATTATTTTCATCCTAACAAAGAGTGCACAACGTTGTAGAATACAAACATATAACAAATTACATAGGCATCTTTGACACGCCCTAAAGACTTAAGCATTTACAGCTGTTTCATTATTTATTTATTTTGAAAGAGTCTCACTCTTCTCGCCCAGGCTGGAGTACAATGGCGTGATCTTAGCCCACTGTAGCCTCCACCTCCCAGGTTCAAGCGATTCTCCTGCCTCAGCCTCCCAAGTAGCTAGGATTACAGGCATGCACCACCACACCCAGCTAATTCTTGTATTGTTAGTAGAGAGGGGGTTTCACCATGTTGGCCAGGGTGGTCTCAAACTCCTGACCTCACTCAGGTGATCCACCCACGTTGGCCTCCCGAAGCGCTGGGATTACAGCAGGCATGAGCCACTGCGCCCAGCCTCACTTACAGCTGTTAAGAACACCAAGTTACATAGACCACCATTCAAACACTGAGATTGCAAACCACATTACCGTTCTCCGGTCTGCACTGTGTCCTGAAAAACTAAGAGGCGAAACCTCCTTGCAAGTAATTGCTTGTTCTGATGTGTGCCTTTCATTTGGCCTCACCCTTAAAATTATAAGCTACACAGAGTCCAAAGGAATAATTAATGGATATGCAAAGAAACGGATGAAATAAGAAGGATCTTTATGAGGTATGGATACTATAACTAAAACTACCATTTAATGTACTTCAGGTTTATTCTATTTGATACATGAACCAATATTTCCCCAACACAATCTTTTCTAGCCCCATACTTTGTAGTGTTTTAAGCTAATGTTCTAAGTTTGAAGACAAAAGAAAATGAATTAACATACGGTATACAAACATCTCACATCTGATCATTCCATTCTATTGAGATTAATAGTTTTTCAGGAAACCATAAAGAAAGTGGGGAGGGTTCTGCTAATATTGATGGAGATTAAGTTGCTTCTTATGTTTTCTTCAACAGTTAAAGCTCTGCAATCATCCTGTAAACCCAAGTTTCCAAGCTGGCAAGGCTAGCCCAATAACACTATTTTATTTGCTTAACACAGTGTTTCAAAGAATTCTGAGACGAGGTACGGTGGCTCACGCCTGTAATCCTAGCACTTTGGGAGGCTGAGGCAGGCGGATCATGACGTCAGGAGATTGAGACCATCCTGGCTAACACGATGAAATCCCGTCTCTATGAAAAATACAAAAAAATTAGCTGGGCGTGATGGCAGGTGCCTGTAGTCCCAGCCACTGGGGAGGCTGAGGCAGGAGAATGGCATGAACCTGGGAGGCGGAGCTTGCAGCGAGCCGAGATCACGCCACTGCACTCCAGCCTGGGTGACACAGCAAGACTCTGTCTCAAAAAAAAAAAAAAAAAAAAGAATTCTGAAAATGAATGCCTTACGGTAAGGCAGGCCCTAGGAGTCACCTCTCCTTGGCATCCAAGCCTGGCCCTGGTGAGCCCTTCGGGGCTAGGATACAACACAGCACAGTATCACACAGCAAACCTTTCAGACACACTCAAGAGTGAACTCCAACCGGGCGCAGTGGCTCACACCTGTAATCCCAACACTTTGAGTGGCGAAGGCAGGTGGATCACCTGAGGCCAGGATTTCAAGATCAGCCTGGTCAACATGGCAAAACCCCATCCCCATCTCTACTAAAATTACAAAAAATTCGCCAGGCGTTGTGGCAGGTGCCTGTAATCCCAGCTACTTGGAAGCCTAAGGCAGGAGAATCGCTCGAACCTGGGAGGCGGAGGCTGCAGTGACCGTGATCATGCCACTGCACTCTAGCCTGGGCAACAAGAGTGAAACTCCATTTCAAAAAAAAAAAAAAAAAACAAAGTGAACTCCGTTTCCACCACTGCCTGAGTGACAATGGGGACTTTATAGAACCTCAAAAGCTCTCTACTTTCTCATCTATAAAATGCTGACGGTAATCAGGTGAACCAAAGAGGGATGTTATGAGTGTCAGAAGCACTTACCACAGAGTAGGCACTCAGGTCTGTATCATTTGAGAACCTCTAATCTAGATGTTATGGAATGAACTATGTCTTCCCAAAACTAATATGCTGAAGCCCCAATCCCAAATACCTCAACATGTGACTATATTTGGAGATGGGGCCTTTAAAGAGGCGATCAGGTTAAAATGAGGTCCTTAAGGTGGACCCTATCCCAATCTGACTATTGTCCTCATGAGAAGAGGAAACTGAACAGACTGAGGGACACCAGGGATGCAGAGGGAAGATCATGTGAGCACAGCAAGAAGACGGCCACCTGCAAGCCCAGGAGAGAGGCCTCAGGAGCAGCCAGCTCTGCTGACACTATGATCTTGAACTTCCAGCCTCCAGGACCGTGGGAAATAAATTTCTGTTGTCAAAATCACCCAGCCTGCGGTGTTTTGTTTTGCAGCCGTAGGACATTAACAAAGTAGGTATTATTAATCCTATTATTGGCCTTTTGGGCTTTGCTAGCACCTCAAACCTGAAATACTGTTTTACAGCATTAAGCATCACACGCTGATGGAATCTGCTCAATGGGGACACTGCAAATTCCATTTCCTTTGATTGGAAACATGCTCTGATCAGCACTTCTCCATTCAGAGGCCACATGCAACGCAGCTGTGAAACATGCCAACCTCATAGATGCTCTGGTTGACTGTAACATACGTGAGATTTCTTTCACTGTGAGCTACACAGATAAAATGCCATTAAGACTCCATCTCTCTACCCAAAGATAGAACCTGGCGAATGAAGGTGGAAGAACTGTAGAGGCAGCAAAGCTCTGTGTGGAGATGAGACGAGCTGTGTCCAGCCTCCCAGGGAGCCCAGGAGCAAAACACAGAGGCTCAACACTGACCCCTGCTGCTCACACACTTGATCTAGACCAACTGCTCCTTGGCCACATTTTTACATCATCCTTTGGTTTAAAAAATAAAAAAATTAACCCACCTGCACAAACTTGCTATCCAAAGAAGAGGTCTTTATGCTGAATTAAAAAAAAGTCATCTCTAGTCTTTTCTCTAACAATGGATCTCCTGTATCTAGATTGTGTTTTCTTTCAACTAGGTTCATGTGAATTTATGAATAAATAATACAGGGTATGGTTTTCAATTATTATCCATACCAATTGTAGCATTGGTTATAATGGCAAAGCAGTGAGTGTTATAGTTTCTTATGGTGAAAATATAACTGCTTCACATGTAATAGACACCTTATAGTCATCTTAACATAACAAACAATAATTTATCAGTAGATAATTTTAAAATTCAATATAAGACCAGGCACAGTGGCTCACACCTGTAATCCCAGCAATTTGGGAGGCCGGGGGTCGGGGGGGGGCGGTGAATCACCTGAGGTCAGGAGTGCAAGACCAGCCTGGCCAACATGGCAAAACCCCATCTCTACCAAAAATACAAAAATTAGCAGAGCATGGTAGCTGGCACCTGTAATCCCAACTACTCCAGAGGCCAAGGCAGGAGAATTGCTTCAACCTGGGAGGCGGAGGTTGCAATGAGCCAAGATCGCGCCACTGCACTCCAGCCTGGGCAACAGAGTGAGACTGTGTCTCAAAAAATAAAAAAATAAAAAAATAGAAATTAAAAAATTCAATGTAAACTCCCAAACGAACTCTGGTTACATAATGCCTATCATAAAAAAATACATTCAATAAATAGTTACTGCAGGACACAGAGTATTTTAATTATTAGTGGAAAAATTACCAGTTTTCAAAGCATGTCTGCCATTCTCAACAGAAACTTGGCCACAAGCACATCCCAACGAAAATCCTGCTGCTGTTCCCCCAGCAGCCGCCCCCCGGGCTATGCACAGCTCTGAACTCGCCAGTGTGTGGCAACGGCTGTACCTCTTGACCCTAGCACACTGGGCCCAGCCGCCCAACTTCTCCTGGGAATTCTGACTCAGGTGAGGAATAAGGCAGTGGGTGTGCTGGTTTGACAAGACCATGGGACAGGTGGGCAAAGACCACTGAGAAGTACCATCACCAACATTTCCAAGAAATAAAGATACTGTTTTGCACTTGTTACACCATCACAGATAAAACGGTTTTTACAATAGTCATGCACCACTTAATAATGTTTCACTCAACAATGGACCACCCGGGAGGCTGGGGCAGGCAGATCGCTTGAGTCCAGGAGTTCAACACCAGCCTGGGAGAAATGGCGAAACCCCGTCTCTACAAAAACTACAAAAATTTGCCGGCAGTGGTGGCATGTGCCTGTAATCTATGCTACTTGGGAGGCTGAGGTGGGAGGATCACTTGAGCCCAGGAAGCCGAGGCTACAGTGAGGCAAGATCATGCCACTGTAGTCCAGCCTGGGCAACAGAGTGAGACCTTGTCTCAAAAACACAAACAAACAATGGACCACAAATATGACAGTGGTCCCATGAGATAACAATAATGTACTATATTTTTACTGTATCTTTTCTATAAAGACACACACACTCACCACCATGTTACAATTCCCTATGGGATTCCATACAATCACATGCTGTACAGGTTTGTAGCCTAAAAGCAAAAGCCTGAGTCACAAGCACACCATCTAGCCCAGGTGTGTAGTAGGCTACACCATTTGGGTGTGTGTAGGGACATTCTGGGAATGATCACACAATGACAAAATCTTATTATGCATTTCTCATAACGTGTCCCCACCATTAAGTAATGCATGACTGTTCTAATAATAGCAAGTACTAAGACCATCAGGTACCGGGTGGTACACTAGGCCCTTATAGATATTCATTCACAATGACCCTATGAGGTGCTCTTATTATTCCCATTTTATAGATGAGGCACCTGAGGCACAGAGAGGTCAAGCAACTTGCCCAAGGATACACAGCTAGTAGCAAACAAAAAAAGATGCTTACAAAAAAGCCACCGGGACCACTAGGGCCAGAATGTCAGAGCACTGACAAAAAGTCAAATGCCATTACTGATTCAGTCATGCCAAAGGGGCTACAACTCTTCTTTGTTTCAATGCAACATTTCCAGTTTTAACCCTATCATACAATCAAAAATAGAAGTTGTCAGTTCCATCTTGTTCCTGATAGCTGGAAACTGCTTCCCTGTGGAAACTGCAGAGAAGCCTGCAGGAAGGAGACAGAGTACATGCTCTTTCTCCAGAGCTATGCTTTCTCCCTTAGCCAACCTTAATCTCTTAACTAAAAGCAGTAACATTCCTTCTTCAATAAATTTTTCCCAAGTACTACGCCAAGTAGAGAGACACTGCAGCTAGGCTGGATGGGATGGTGGGTCAGAACTGAGTATTCTCGAGGGGCCTCCTTGAGGAGGTGACAGGAAATGGAGTCATGTGAATAGTTAAGTCCTTCCTTCTTTCAACAAGCTGCCCCCTTCTAACTGACAAGGGGGCAAGGGCTAGCTGGAGAGACAAAAACGAAAAGGGCTCCCCAGGCCAAGATGCGGCGTGTTTAAAAACAGAAAGGTGGGCACATACACACAACCTAGAAGAGTGAAAACATAAATAATTTTAAGGCCGGGCACAGTGGCTCACGCCTGTAATCCCAGAACTTTGGGAGGCCAAGGCGGGTGGATCACTTGAGGTCACGAGTTCAAGACCAGCCTGGCCAATATGGTGAAACCCCATCTCTACTAAAAATATAAAAATTAGCCAGGTGTGGTGGCGCATGCCTGTAATCCCAGCTACTCGGGAGGCTGAGGCAGGAGAATCGCTTGAACCCAAGAGGTGGAGGCTGCAGTGAGCAGAGATCACGCCACTGCACTCCAGCCTGGGCAAGAGAGCAAGACTCCATCTCAAAAACGAAAAACAAAAATTAAAAAACAAAAAAATGATTTTAATAGATTATAGCTAAAATTACAGGTCCTCCACAGCTCTTTAATCTATCCCCCAAAGAAGGTCAACATGGATAGCATGTGTTCCAGGTTTAACAAGACTTTTGAGATAGCTCTTCCAGATAACCCATGATCACATTTGTTTATTATTTTGCCTGGTCCTTTAGAAAGACCACTCCCTTGAAAGCAGGTTGTCTTCGAGATTTATCTGAAAAATATTTTAGTCTAACTTGGAAAAAAAATGATAAAGGTTTGACCACCCAGAGAGGGCAATACACTTGAAGAGATTAAAAAATCAGGAAACAATGAAATAAGGGAAATGAAAGAAAGCTCCTCCGGCTACAGCTGGGATTCTGTCTCTATGGAAATGGAAGCTGATTACAGGGCCCTTCAAAATCAACTTTATCAACCAGATGAAGACAGCTGCTGCTTGGGAAAGAGTTTCTGCAGTGAAATCTCTTTAATAAAAAGAATAAAATCAGCAGCATTACGATTATGCTGGGAAGCTTTTTTTTTTTTTAAGAGACAAGGTCTTGTTCTATCACCTAGTAACACGATCATAGCTCACTACAAACTCAAACTCCTGGGTTCAAGCAATCCTCCCACCGCAGCCTCCCTGAAAGCTGGGACTTGCACATCACCCTCAGCTCATTTTTTAAGTTTTTGTAGATATGGGGTCTCACTCTATTGCCCACACTGGTGTTCTTGGAAGCTTTAAGGAGAATGTGTGTGCAAATTACATGCCATGTTAAAACAAAATGATGGAAAAGAAATAAATTAGGACAAATTTTAAATAAATAGCTATCTAAATCAATTAGAACCTTAGGCAAAAGTACCAAACACTACAGGCTCTAATAAGCCACACAAAAAATTCCAACACCTGATACAAATGCCTTACCCAGTCGAGTTAACAAAGCAAAATTCTTGGTTCAGACTATTGACTGTGTTGGAACTGGGTATGTCTGAGGCATATGGGCCTATAGCTGGATATTCATATTAATAGTTAACATTTAATGTACGTTATTGGATCTAACACTAACTAGTTAATAACTAACATTTAATGTGCATTATTGCATTTAACGCAAACCATTAAACCAGTCTTAGGAAGTGGTTACTTAGGTTACCATTTGTTAAGGAACTTGAAGATCAGAGAGGTTAAGTAGCTTCTCTAAGGTTACACAGTACTAAGTAGCAGAATTTGAATCCACGTCTATCCAAATCCAAGTTCCCCTCCTATGTGCTGTACTCCTCTGCCTCTCATGGTAGGAAGTGAGCATTTCTAGAATCTGGCTGGACTACTAGAAAACTGTAGAACCTGTCTGATATCTGTCTCCAACCTAAGAAGTTTTCCCCATCAGAAAGTTCTTGGTACCTAAACTCTTCAAAACATCTTTTAAAGGTAATTTGCTGTCTCTAAGGAAGGGCTGCGTTAGAAGATACAACTCTCCCAGGAAGAAAGACGGGCATCTCATATGCTTAGTAGTACAAAACCTTACTTTTATTTTCAAAGCTTAATTCTAACCTCTTGAGAAATTAAACAAAGTAAGAATAATAAAGGGAAAACTTGAGATGCAAGAAACAGCTATTCTCTGTACATACAAGTTTAAGCTGTGTTTAAGCTGGATACTAATATATAAAACTTCCTGGTTACAGCTAAAAGTTTATCTGTAAAGAAACATGGAGGTTGGGTGTGGTAGCTCACATGTGTAATGCCAGCACTTTAGGAGGCCAAGATGGGGGCACTCCTTGAGCCCAGGAGTTTGAGGCCAGCCTGGGCAGCATAGCAAGACGCCATCTCTACAAAGAAATAAAAAATAAAACCATTAGCCAGGCATGGTGGCGTGTACCTATAGTCCCAGCTACTCGGGAGGCTAAGGTGGGAGGATTGCTTGAGCCTGGGAGGTTGAGGCTCCAGTGAGCTGTGACTGCACCACTGCATTCCAGCCTGGGTGACAGAGCGAGACCCTGTTTTCAGGAAAAAAAAAAGAAAAAAAAATTCTTACACTTACAATTAATGTAGCCATGTGAAGTATTTTAATACTTGTATATATTAAGCACTGTGTCAGTGTGTGTGCACTGCTGAGAAGTGAGCCCTGGTGGAGGCTTCGAAGAGCATCCTGGAACCCCCTAGGCTCTGAGGAGTCCTGAGGTCAGGGAGTTTGCAGACAGCAGCCTTGGCTCAATGCTACAGAAGCCAGAGGAGGTGGAATCTGCAAATCTCCAAATTCACTTCCACCCAACTTCCCAAAAAGTACTATTATCCTTTGTTAGCTACTTCTTTAGGAAAATTTAAGAATGATCTCGCTTTTCACCACCCAATGTTATACCGGAAATATATTTCAGGAAGCAAGTGGCTATCTTTTCTTCCTTAATAAAAGCCAAGGCTTCAAAGAGATAACGGAGCTGAACCGAAATAGCTAAGCCATTCTCCCCATTTATAAATATTACATAAAGTCTCCTCCTCAAAAGCCGAAGGGTACAAAGCTCCTCTGCTGAAAGCAGCCTCTCTACTACCCGGTGAGAATGAGTGCTGGAGGGAGGAAGGCCATGGGGCCAAGGGTCCCGCTATGCATCATCTTCCCTATCCCCTTCTCTTTCTGCTCTGTATCAACAGTGCCCCCAATAATGACCATGGTCATGGCAGAGCCAGGCAGGGGCAGCAAGGGGCAAACTCAGATATCCAATTCCAGAGGCATCTGCTCAGTTGCTGACAGCAAGGACCCTTACGGAATGCAAGAGACCAACACACACCAAGCCTGAGAGGCTAACTAGTACACAACCTAAGTTTAATGGCACGTATTTTCATAAAGTCTACGAAACGCAAATCTACTTTTCTTCCCTTTTCCTTCTGCCAAGGCATATCAATAGCATCAACTCCAACCTCTGTCCCAGGCAGGTTTTCGAACCGTGAAAACCATGAATTCACAGTAAACCTGACTCTGCCGTTCTCTCCATGCCTAAATGGCTATCCATCGCCTTTCAGGGTCTCCTGAACATCTCCCTTCTTCTCTCTTGTCACATCCTGGACCTGATATCCCAAACTCACAGGCCTAATCCATCATTCTTTCATTTTCTTCATTCCTCAACTATTTTTGAGCATCTACTGTGCTCCAGGCACTATTATTAAAAAAATGCAAGCATGAATATTGCACAACTTTTGTCTTCCCAATGTCCCAGCAGAGAAGAGAGACTTCTAGATTAAAAAAGAAAAAAATCAGTATAATCCTATGTGAGAGGAGTCACAAAGCAATACACACGACCACCTTCACAGAGGAGGGAAGGGATATGTTAGCCTGGTGCAGACGGATAAGGTTTTACACAGGTGGTGATGTCTAAGCTGACTCTTAGAAGTAAAAGGATTTCAGGAGCAAAAGACTGAGAAAGAGGGAAAACAGAATTCGTAAAGGCACCAAGATCTGAACGAGTAGGCTCTGGTCCGGGAAGGGCAATAGGTTCAGAAGGGCTGGAATGCCAGCTGCATGGAAGGGTAAGGTTGTGTTCAGATTCAGAAAGGCCTTGTACATCACGCCAAGAAACCTGGAGCATTACCGTCGATAATGGACAACCTGGAGAAGTGCGGAGACGGTTTAAACCAAAGCCACGTCAGCCTGAAGAACTGCTTTAGCTCGCTTATCACAGGTTTTTCAAATATTAGAATTAGTAGCCAACATCTAAAAATTAGCAAATTTCACATAAAAATATAGAATCTTGGTTCCTTTAAGAAAATAATCTGGCACATTGGGCCGACATTCCTATGGTGACATGTGTCTGAGTAGCAGGTGCAGCAGCTGGCCCCTTCAAGTGGGACACCTATCACCTAGTTCATAACCGCCCTGACCGCCCTCACTTGGAGGCATGTGAATTTGCAATCCCTGATTTTAAGGGAGAAGGTAACACCATAGACAGGGGTTACAGGAAAATGACACTGAAAGTGACCCACTGATTAAACTGGGCAGTGAAACTGAAGGCAAGAGGGCAAGTTAGGAGGATTTCACCACAGCATGAGGAGGTGACAAAAGCCTGAACCAAGTTCGGAGAATAAATACTCAGAAGAATGTAAAGATTCAAGAAATGCTTAAAACGCTCCAGGCACAAGAATGCTTATTAATCATGGAACTTTTCTGTGTCATTTGTTCACGGACAAAGACTGTATTAGGAGACAGGAAGGACTCAAAATTAATTTTCAATTTATAATTAAAGTGACTATTAAGCAAACTGGAAAATCCACCTCAATGCCATACCGCAGAGACAACCGATGAGGCACAGCTGTCTGTGTGATTCTCATCGTGGACTCTCAGGATCGTTTTCCAGGTGGAACAGAACAAATCCTACTGCAAACCCTCTGCGCGAAGCCCCTGACAAGTGATGTTTACAAGCAGGGGCTGGGGTCTAAACCAGTACAATCGCTCACAGCAGGACCAGCAGTGAATTGGCAAACTTAGAAAGCCTTCCAGCTCATCCACGGGAGGGTCCTGCCCGAGAACTCACAGAGGCCGTTGACATCCAGCATGTTGGAGATGCCCCGGTCACTCATGTCCACTTCGGGCTGGTTCTTCTCCCGGCTCTCCTCCACCAACTTCTTCAGAGACTTGGACATGGTCTGCACCAAACAACAACAAAGCACGTGGGCGATGACAGCAAGCGCAGGGGCAGAAAGGAAAGAGGCCTTCGCTGCCACTCTGAGGCTTCCCCAGGGTTGGAGCGGGTGGGCGTCCGAGGGCGTCCCAGGGGCTGGTCCGGGTGCGGGGAGGGGATGGGGTAGGGCAGGGGAGTGGGAAGGGTTCAGCCCCGCTGCGGCCACGCAGCGAGAAGCAACCCCAAGTGCAACACCGCACACACTCACCACGGAAGGTAGCCCCTAAGAGGATGGGCGTGCAACCACAAGCTTCGCCAGAACGCACTCCGGCTGCCCTCACTCCCTGCAACACCGGCACTAAACAGCGAACACGCCCTGTCTCGGCGCCCCGCGCAAGCGCACACAGCGCCGCTGCCAGCTCCACGCCCGACCCTACCCATATTAGGAGAACAGCTCTCCAGACGTGGCTCCAGGGCCAGGCTCCGCCCTTAAAAGTCTGTGGAAGAGGCTGGCTAATCACGTTCGTTATTCGTCTTCGAGACCCCGCCCCACGCTGAGGATAGTTTATCCCCGTGGCGTCCACCCCACGGTTTGGGACGCTGATTGGGCCGAAGTTGGCGCGTGCGCAGTAGACTTGGCGCAAGCTCAGTTGATGGGTCGAAGCCCAGAGGGCTGTGGGCGGAAGTGGGGAAGTTTGTGGCGTGACTGTGTAAGGGAGGGTGGTGGCTCAGGGTGGGTGTTGCGAAAGCTGGAAGTAAATTGCTTCCGAATGTTTCGCTTGTGTAATAGCCACTCCACTCGCCAGAAGTTGCTACCCTGAGCCCGTCTCCACAATGTGCCTCTGAGGGACCTTGTGGGGCACGCAGCTTCCCGCCCTATTAAGAGCTTCTCCAGGCAGGGATTCCGGCGCGGTCTGCGTTTCCCCAGCGCCCCGCTGGAAATCTTTTTTGACAGGTTTCTAAGGCTGGCTTTTAGCCTTTTTACTTGTAGCTAGAACCTACAAGTAAAACCCTACCATTTTAAAAGTCATTTGAAAACACCACTAAAGGGATGTGTCTTTCCCAACTAGGACTTTTACATTTGTGAAACATGACGTTCTGGCTTCCAGGAATCTCCTGCTTTCTCTTCCAAAAGCAACCAAATTTTAAATCCCAGAGAAACTGTTGCCCTCTGCCTCCCTATTTCCTGACCCAGTCTCAGTCACCAGCAACATCCTGTGCTTCTCTCACCAAAAACCCTGTCCTAAGAGACTATTTTATACTATGGAATAAAAATTGGCACCAGGCACTTTTCTTCTATTGGTCACCTAAATTGATGATAAGACGGATGCCACACATATGCATTTATATATTGTAGATTGTAGCAGGGATCAAAGCCTTAAGGAGATGTGGTAAAATAATGTAATTATATCTCCGAACCAATTGGATAAAAAAAGGATCTGCACTCTTAAATTCTAAAGCAGGTATTTCTTGCTTAAAAAACATTCCAGATGAAAGAGTTATTCCTCCATTAGTCTTCTTTGATCTGGAACCGTCCTTGGCTTTTATGTTTATTGAACTAGACATTATTTAAGAATACAGACCAGGTATTGTGTGGAATATCCTTTAAAGTAAGTTTGATGTTCCCTTTCAGGTTATGAATTTTTGGAGAAACACCACTAAAGCGATGTGTCTTTTCCAGTGCATGATATCAAGGTACAGATGGCATCGGTTTCTCCCAGTATAGGTGATGTTCACTTAGGTAAGGTAGTGTCTGCCAGGTTTCTTCACCATAAAGTTACTATTTTTTTCTTTATGATTAAAAATAATGCTGGGGGGAGGTGCTACTTGATTACACCCCATTCCTCTTCTAATTTTTACCCACAAGTTTTAGCATCCACTGATGATTTTCTAACTTCATAATTTCATCAATAAGTATTAGTTGGTAATCTCCTAATCCATTTATTTCTTGAATCATTAACTCTTTTAAAGCAAAAGTCCTGTTTTGAAGCAATCAGAATTTTTCTTATCTATCAATTTCTAATAGTGAATCTTGCCTATGTAGGCTGAAGACATACAGTACCTGTGTTAGTCGGCTAGGGCTGTCGTAACAATATACCACAGCCTGGATGGCTTAAACAACAGAAATTTCTCACAATCCTGGAAGTTCTAGATCAAGGTGCCAGCAGATTTGATTTATCCTGTGGCCTCTCCCCTGCCTCGTGGATGACTGTCTTCTCTTGGTGTCCCTCCAGGGCATTTTCTCTATGCAGTCACACCCTTGGTGTCTCTTCTTCTAAGGACACCAGTCCTATTGGGCTGCCGGCCTATAATAACACCCTGCATTTGTTTCATGAATGTACTCTCTTCTCAAGTATCACCGAGGATAATGGTTTTTAAACCTCTCTTTTGTTCACTCAATTATATTTCTTCAAGGGTCCATTCTTACGTGTATTTATCTAGTCTTTTCCATAGAAAAGAAGGATTCTTCCCCTCTCTGGTGATTGATTCTTGGTTGTCCTTTTGAGTTCAAGTGTGAAGATCTGAACTGGTTTTTCTAGATAGCTGGAGTGGTCTCTTGTTTGTTTGTATTGTTTTCCTCCTAGATCCCTAGACTGATAGTCGAATTTCTTTAGAGGCAAGAACCCAGTGTTATGCCTGCAGGTCATCACCCGGCTACCTTTGCAGGTGGAGGGAAATGGTGGATTGTGAGTGCCAGTTAGGGCAACTCCCTGACTTTGGTTTTAGCCCCTCACACTGCACCAGCCAGCCCCACATCCAGGTTACACCTGGAACAGAGAGTCCCAGCCCTCCTGCATGTCTCTCTTGAAGTTATTTTGAGCTGCATGCCTCCATTCACTCCTATTTCATAGGAATTTGTTTTCACTCCTGTTTGAGATAGGAAAAACCAAACTGTTTTTGCTACTCTCCACTGGCTCAACACTTCTGACACCAGAGAATCCCCCACACATGAAACAGTTCTCCAGCAGACACCAGCTCGGTGTCTTACAGTTTAACTTAATTCTGACACTGTCTACCTCAACTTACAGTCAAATCCCACAAGTTAAGGGTTCATTTCCACAAGACTTTAGGTTGACTGTCACCTACACTTCTGACTGACCAGCTATAAATCAGGGTTCCCACACCCCCTTCTCAGGTTTGATTAATTTGCTAGGATGATGGTTAGCCTGTCCAGGGTCCTGATTGCCAGCAGTGAAACTTCATGGTGACACAATTTGGAATCAGGAAACTTAACCCTTGGCCACTAGATCTGGGAAGTTGGCTCAATGTATGTTTCACCAGATAAGAATATTAAGGTTTTTGCCTCAGGACTGGCTCAGGAAGTCAAGCAAGATGGAGCTGGGAAGTGTGCTTTGTGAAGTTGGGAGACATCAGCTGCTAGTCTTGTATGGCTGTCTTGTTCTCTGCTTTATCTTCAGTGCGCTGAGTACATATCACATAGCTGATGCTCAATAAACATTTGGAAACAAGTGAATTAAATGTAAAGCAGAACCAGAGGATATATGGTGGGTCTTACTAATGAGAGTAGAGTCGACTCTTTTCTCCTTCTTCCAGCTGAATTACTCAAAAACTGAATTACTCAATAACTACTTCCCTTTGCAATACACGAAAATGTCATTCTCCCAAGCCTGACCATCCCTAACCCACTAAAAAATCACTGCTTATTTCCTAGATGCCCAGCCTGGAAGATTTTGTAAAGCTTCATTTTGTCTCTTTTTTTCTGTATTTTTAATTTTAAAATTACATCATAATATTGACTATGTTTTCCTCAATTTCAGGTACACACCTCCCAGATATTCCAATATGCCTCCTAGAAAAGCATGCCCTTCTGAGTGGAAATGATACCGTTACTCTAATGATGCAGTCCATGATATAAGCATCATTTTTTTGACAGTGACATCATGTCAATCTTTCTTTCAGAAAAGTATTATGTCATTTCATGTTATTGTTAAACTTTCCCTGTATTCTGTACTCTCGCAATTCATTTTTTGATAAAAGAGGAAGATCTTATATCTGTCACATTTCGTCTGTTACATTTGGCCCATTGTTGTAGCTTATCAAGACCTTTTGGATTTGATGGTGTTACTTATCGCATTCACCATCCTTTCCAATATAATTGTCACCCATAAAGTTGATATATCTATCCATAATACAAAAAGGGAGCAGGAATTTTTATTGTTGTTGTTTGTTTTTTTGAGATGGAGTCTCACTCTGTAACCCACACTGGAGTGAAGTGGCGCGATGTTGGCTCACTGAAACCTCCGCCTCCTAGGTTCAAGTGATTCTCCAGCCTCAGCCTCCTGAGTAGCTGAATTTTTAAGGTGAGAGTATTTTATTTCTGTGGCTCCATACTCTGTCCAGAAATAATTATCTGCCATTTCAGTATTAGAGTAAGATGAAGTTACATTCCTCAGCTTCTTTCATTCACATGGTCTCTTGTTAATAACTCTTGATTTTGCATAATTAACATAAAGCAAATCTCCTTTGTAAAGGCTTCCGCTTTTCTAGAGGCACTGAAAAACTTTATAAAAGCATTGAATTTTCTTATGAAAAGGAAGCTAATAACCACCTCACTTAGTTACATGTCTGGCAGCATTGGAGATAAGGATGTGCTACTGAACTTTCTACTTCTTGTTAAATGGCAAACCATATTGTTTATTTATAACTTAACATAATGTGTTAAGGAATAGGCAATGGTGGTGCTTATGGAAACTTTGTACTCCTGAGCATAAATACATAATAGAGTTTGGATATTTGTCCCTGCTCAAATCTCATGTTGAGTTATAAAAGCCAGTGTTAGAGATCGGCCTGGTGGGAGGTGTTTAGATCGTGAGGGTAGATCCCTCATGAATGGCTTGGGCCATACCCTTGGTGATAAGTGAGCTCTTGCTCTGAGTTCACATGAGAGCTGGTCACTTAAAAGTGTGTGGCACCTGTACCATACTCTCGCTGTCTTGCTCCTGCTTTCACCATGTGACATGCCTGTTTCCCCTTCGCCTTCCTCCATGACTATAAGCTTCCTGAGGCTGCCCCAGAAGCCAAGCAGATGTCAGCACCATGTTTCCTATAAAGCCTGCAGAGCTGTGAGCAGATTAAACCTCTTTTCTTTATAAGTTACCCAGTCTCGGGTATTTCTTTATAGCAATGCAAGAATGATCTATTACAGAAAATTGGTACCAGGAGTGGGGTTTTGTTATAAAGATACCTGAAAATGTGGAACTGACTTTGGAACAAGGTAATGGGTAGAGGTTGGAAGAGTTTGGAAGGCTCAGAAGACAGAAAGATGAGGGAAAATTTGGAACTTCTTAGAGACTGTTTAAAAGTTGCAACTAAAATTCTGATAGTGATATGGATAATGAAGTCCAGGCTGCCAAGGTCTTCGATGGTAATGAGGAACTTAGTGGGAACTGGAGCAAAGGTGACACATATTATGCCTTAGCAAAGAACTTGGCTGCATTCTGTCCATGCCCTAGGGATCTGTGGAAGTTTGAACTAAAGAGTGGCAACCTGGGGTATCTGGTGGAAAAAATTTCTAAGCAGCAAAGTGTTCAAGATTTGGGCTGGCTGCTTCTAATAGCATGTGCTCAGATGTGGGAGCAAAGAAATGACTTCGAATTGGAACTTATATTAAAAAGGAAAGCAGAGTGTAAAAATTTGGAAAATTTACAGCCTGGCCATATGGCAGAGAAAGAAAAAGCTTTTTCAGGAGAGGAATTCAAGCAGGCTGTGAGGCATCCACTTGCTAGAGATATTTGCATAACTAAAAGTCAACTGCTAATATCCAAGATAATGGAGAAAAGTCCCCAAAGGCATTTCAGAAACCTTTGCTGAAACCCCTCCCATCACAGGCCCAGAGGCCTGGGAGGAAAGAATGATTTCATGGACCAGGCCCAGGGCCCTGCTTCCCTGCACAGGCTCAAGACAGGGCTCCCCACGCCCTGGTCACTCCAGCTCCAGCTATGGCTCAAAGGGGCCCAGGTACAGCTTGGGCTGCCACTTTGGAGAATGAAAGCCATAAGCCTTGGCAGCCTCCACGGGGTGTTAAACCTGCAGGCACACAGAGTACAAGAGTGGTAGATTCTTGGCGGCTTCTCCCTAGATTTTGGAGGTGGTATGGAAAAGCCTGGGTTTTCAGGAAGCAGCTTTCTGCAGGGGCAGAATCCTCACAGAGGACCTCTACTACGGCAGTGTAGCAGGGAAATGTGGGTCGGAGGCCCCACACTGAGTTCCTACTGGGGCACTGCCTAGTGGAGCTGTGTGAAGAGGGCCACCATTCTACAGGAGAGTGGAGAATACTCAGAGAAATTAAATAACCAGGAGAGTACAGGGTCCTGGGGATAAATGAAGAAAAGGTTCGGCGTGGCCAGGAGAAACAGAATTTTGAGTCAAATGGGAGGGAAATAGAGAATTCAGAGGTTACAGCAAACTTCTCTGTAGTTAAGGCAAGGTCTTTGGAGAAGCTCAGATTGACCTAGGGGCATGGCAAAAGGTAAACACAGGTGAGACTTGGCCCTGGCTTTGGAGGAGTATGGGAAAAGCAGGTACATCTGTATGGTAAGGAGGAGAGTCATACTACTACTAATTGACATAGAAGGTAGCATTTACCAATTACTTAATATGCACCAGGTATTGTTCTGAGTCTTTACACATATATACTTAATTATTGCAACCCTGTGAGACAGGTAAAATAATCCCCTTATACAAATGAAGAAACTGAGCACAGAGAGATTGTGTAAGCACTTAACTAGTACAGTTAAAATTCAAACTCAGGCAGCTTGGCTCCAGAAATGAAGCTCTGGAAGATTCATATATATATTGAATTCTTTGCCAAAATGTAAAAATTAAACTTGAAAATTTATATATGTCCCATAGTGAAAGACAGAGTTTTAATAAGTCAAAAAATTAATGCAGCATAATTGTGTACAATTCAATAATGTTTATTATGTGTAATTGAACATTCACAGGAAATTTATGCTTCTATATTATCATTAACTTTTGTTGTTCTTGTTGTCATTTTTGAGATAGGGTCTCAGTCTGTCACCCAGGCTGGAGTACAGTGGTTAATTCACAGGGTTTCACTGCAACCTTAACCTACTGGGCTCAAGTGATCCTCCTGCTTCAACCTCCTGTGTAGCTGGAACCACGGGTGCATGCCACCATGCCTGGCTAATTTTTTGATTTTTTGTAAAAATAAGGTCTCACTTTGTTGCCCAGGCTGGTCTCAAACTCCTAGGTTCAAGCAATCCTCCCATCATGGCCTCCCAGCGTGCTGGGATTATGGGTATGAGCCACTGCCCCTGGCTATTATTATTAACTTTTAAAAATGTATGTCACATATGCCATAATCATTTCCAATTCTTTCAAAGTTTTTTTAAATTTCAGCTCAAAATATTAGAATGAAATGCACACTCGACTAAAGAAGTTATATTCTATGTTCGAGAAAATGTACAAATATTGATTCTGGTTTTTTTTGAGATGGAGTCTTGCCGTCTCGCCCAGGCTGGAGTGTAGTGGTGTGATCTTAGCTCACTGCAACCTCTGCCTCCTGGGTTCAAGCAATTCTCCTGCCTCAGCCTCTCGAGTGGCTGGAATTACAGGCACTCACCACCACGCCTGGCTAATTATTATATTGTTAGAGAGATGGGGTTTCACCATGTTGGCCAGGCTAGTCTCAAACTCCTGACCTCAGGTGATCAACCTGCCTCGGCCTCCCAAAGTGCTGAGAATACAGGGGCGTGAGCCACCACGCCTGGCCTACAAATATTGATTCTATCCATGGTTTGGTGAAAAACCATACAATTTCAGCTTATTCTCTGTGGCATCAGCAGGGGTCATGTATAAAGATGGCAGAGTCCTGTCCAGCGTGCTGCAGAGGGAAAGTGCTGAGTGAACACGAGTTGTTACCCACTTAGCTGTCCCAAGTTAATCGGAATGCGGATGGACGCCGTGCATAATCAGCATGAAATTTTATGAAGAGCTGATTTGAGGAAGCCACGAAGGGAGCTATGCTGGTGTCCTAAAATTGAAAAAAAAGTATCCAATTATATATTTCACATATTTGAACGTTTTTCTAGGAATGTTAGCCTAGTAACAAAGTACCACATAAAGAAACTTTATAGAATTTATGGTGAACCTGCATATATTTCTTGAAGTAACCTTGCAAAGAATGAATGCAAATGCTTTACAAAGGAATATTTCTGGGTGTGGGGAGTTGAGGGAAAATGGGGAAGGACTGCTAATGGGTACTGGGTTTCTTTGGGGGGGTAATGAAAGTGTCCCAAAATTGGCTGTGCTGATAATGGCCACACAGCTCTGTGAACCTACTAAAAACCACTGAATTGTATACTTTAAGGAGATGAATTGGATGGTATTGAAATTGTATCTCAATAAAACTGTTATCAAAAAACTTGAACTTCTTATTCAAGTTCTTAGTGCAAATTTAATTTTTCTGAAACAAACATATATAATTAAAATGATCCTATTAAGTAAAATATAGTATTTTCATCCTCAGTGTTTATAGTTTGCTCTTGAGATTTATTTTCATATACTTCTGTGGAACAGTGTGTGTTTCTGTGTGTGTTGGGGGGATACATGGGTCCCTGTTTCTCACTTTCTATTCATTCATTTGGCAAATATTGATCAAGGCACTGCCACGCTGCAGGTATTAAGAAGACATTAAAAAATGAGCAAAACAGGCAAAAAGCCCTGCTCTCATGATGCTTACATGACTGGCTTCTCCTGCCTCAGCCCTACCCCAAGTCATCAAAACACAGGCTTATTTCCAAGATACTCACTTACTCAAGTAAGTATAGATTTTTTTTTCTGTAAGAAATACATCAAGGAATATACAATATTTTTATTCCTATGCACATCTACTTTTTACTTCCATTTTAATCTGCTTCCAAATTTCAATAACTTCTTTTATATTGACAAACTAGTATGTCAACAGACTGTCAACAGAAGTTTTAGAATCTCCTTTGATTCTCCTTGTTTGTCCCGTTATTCTTTCATTTGCTAGATCTTCATTTTCTGTAGCTGCAAGGGATATAGGATTTCCCTGTGAACAATGGTATTTACCATAATATAAAATATCTCCAAATCAGGGTTTGTGTTTATATTAGCAAAATAAGGAGCTACCTCTGTATGTACATGTATGTATTTAAATACTGTATGTATATAAATATTACAAGTTTAACAAACATATTTACATGCATATTTACATACATAAAAAGTTGAATTGTATACTTAAGGAGTATACATACAAAAGTATACAACTTTCATATGTATGTAAATATGCATGTAAATATGTATGTATGTAACATGTAAAAGTTGTATGTATGTAAATATTAGCAAAATATTACAACTTCCAAAAAGTTGTAAGTATGTAAATATTAGCAAAACAAGAGCTACCTCTGTACTTCATGTTTTATGCTTATGTTTTACATTTTTTCATTTATGTTTAACATTGATAAAGTGTTAAAGAAATCAGTGGTACCTTTAAGAAAAAAACAATTACACATGAAATTATATCCACATTTATAAAAAAATGTAAAACTGGGAAAATACCGTAAACACCAACAGTTAAAAAAATTGATGTATCTCGCTATATACTTCAACTTAACGTGGCATTGGATTAAATGGCCGTCACTTCTCTCAGTGACTCGGTTTATACTTGTTCAGTATAAACCTGAACTCGGTTTATACAAGTCCAGGATATACTTGTTCTTTCCACCTTATGGGAGTGTCACTGTGGGGATCAAACGGGGTTGTATGTTTGCAAGCCACCGAAAACCATGCCCACAAAAAAACCCCTACCAATATAAAGTCATGGTATTGTTAAAATTGCCTCTTTTCCTCCCTTTTGAAATGTTTGTAAATTTCAATTCAATGTCTAAGAGCTGATTAGCTTCTAAATCTGATGTGTGGCACATTTACTGGGGTCTCTATCTCTGTGGGCCTTCTGTGCATCCCCGTGATACGGTGTCTGCTGGTCCTGTGATTACCATTTCTCACCAAGTAATGTAACTATATGTATAAAGATATCACTACCAAAAAGTTTAAGTGTTGTCTGCAGTTGCAAAAAGTTCAAGAGACCTAAATGTCCACTTAGAGGGGCTTCATTAAATAAATTAGGCCACACTCGTGCAACGGAACACTCTCCAAAACTTAAATATGATGCACCAGTGTTTTTATTGATATAAGTTACTAATGATATATTGGTAAGTAGGAAAAACACACCATCAAACAGTAAAAAATATGCCTGTAAAAATATATGCAAATATATTCAAAGAAAGATGTTAAGAATATATGAGAATGCCCAGGGTTTTAGAAAAATTAGACTATTTTCTGATACTTCTGAAAACAGCATTTATCAATTTTATAAATAGTTATATTTTAAAAACCATCTAGATTTCCAGCTGATACAGTTCTCTGTCTAGTTTGATTACAAAGTCTAAGTGATTAAAGGGCAGAAAAATCAGAAACAGATACCCGCTTGCCAACAGCCAATTTTCCCTTACTTACTATCTTGTTATTTTGAGATGGAGTCTGGCTCTGTCGCCCAGGCTGGAGTGGAGTGGCGCCATCTCGGCTCACTGCAACCTCTGCCTCCCCGGCTCAAGCAATTCTTTTCCCTCAGCCTCCGGAGTACTTGGGATTACAGGCGTGTGCCACTATACCAGCTAATTTTTGTATTTTTAGTAGAGACGGGGTTTCCCCATGTTGGCCAGTCTAGTCTCAAACTTCTGAGCTCAAGTGATCCACCTGCCTGGGCCTCCCAAAGTGTTGGGATTACAGGTGTGAGCCCTTACTCTCTTTAAGTATCTACTTGCACATCAAATAAGAGGATCGTAAGCACAGATGCCTGCAATATTGAATCAACGTCAGATTCTGAGTTGCTTAGGGAAGATATCAGAGCTTTACAAAAACAAACTATCGGTCACCATTTCTTCAAATAATTTCTGCAATTTTCAGCAAGAAGTAGATAAAATAGAGCCACGTGTCCAAATTTTCTACAGTTCTATTTATGCAGAAATAAACATGGGTATTCAACCCTAGGCAGTGCACTGACGTCACAGAGGGAGCTTTTTTAAAAAAACAGCGTGCTGTGACTCCTCCCTGGGAAATCCCGATTCAGTGGGTTTCGGTGGGAACTGGAAGTCTAATGTAAGTAACTCCACAGGTGATTCTGACGCAGAGCTGATTTTGGTAACTCTTAATAGTAATTTAATGCAATGCCCACCAGATGGCACTCATGCTCCCAGAATAGAAAGGCAAGTGGGAAAACTGCTCAATTTGTTAAAGGCTGTGCTTCCTCCTCTGCAGTGTCTGCCTTTGAAAGTCTACACTAGGCCGGGCCCAGTGGCTCACGCGTGTAATCCCAACACTTTCGGAGGCCGAAGCGGGTGGATCACCTGAGGTCAGGAGTTCGAGACCAGCCTGGTCAACATGGCAAAACCCTGTTTCTACTAAAAGTACAAAAATTAGCTGAGTGTGGTGGCGGGCGCCTGTAATCCCAGCTACTCAGGAGGCTGAGGCAGGAGAATTGCTTGAACCCGGGAGGCGGAGGTTGCAGTGAGCTGAGATTGCGCGCAGCACTGCACTCCAGCCTGGGTGACAAGAGCGAGATTCCATCTTAAAAAAAAAAAAAAAGTCTACACCAAGTGACTCATTATTGTCTAAAAATAACAAATGGGAATATAAAATGTTTGTTTTACTCACGCCTCCACAGTATGGTCCAGAGGATGGAGAGCTGGCGTTGGGCCCATCGTAGAGTGTGAGATAGTTCTGGACACAGTCTCCTGGATCGTCAATGCTGATGAAGTAGAAGTTGATGGTGACAAGCCTTCCAGCAGGAGCAACAAGGACCCACTCGCAGTACGTGTTGTTTGGGTATGTGCCTGGATAGCCAGGGCTGGTGAATGAGCCTCTGTCTCCATAAAGAGTTCCACCACATCCTGCAAGGAAAACAGGACAAGAAGTTTGCTTCAACAACATATAAACCGTCCAGTCTGGCTTGTTAGGCAATAAGACTTTATTTTCTTAAGGTGCTGAGACTCTGCAAGAATAATGGAGGCAGAAATCCCTTTTCCTTTTCCTCTTCTTTGGGCTACACCCTTTCTCCTCGCTTCCCCTCTCTTCCCACTGCCACCTCCACCTCTTCCATCCTCCACACACGTGCCTTTGCCTGCATATCACAACCCAGGGATAACTTCCTCCAGGACTGTACTTTGAAAATTGGGAGTTGAGAGCAGAATGGAAAAAAAAACAAAAAAAAAAAACAAAAAAAAACTTGATAAAGTAACTGTGGGAGAAAATCAAGTTGTTGTCTGTGTGCTTTCGATGGTGTAGAGATCTTTGCGTGCCCAGAGTTGACGCCAGTGATGTGAGTGAAGTAAAATTAGAAGTAAAATTCAGCACTAAACCAAGAGGGAGTGCATTATTGTAGGTGATGGCAGGAATGACTTCATTATAAAAGTGACTTTACCAGGCTAATAACTGACATACTTAAGGTCAAATACTTCAAGTTTTGGTGTTAATTTGTTCAATTTGATAATCTGTATATGAAGGCTGTCATGATTGAGACTATATATCTGTGGAGATCCAGGTCATCTCTGGGACAGGAAGAAGCTGGCTGGCATAGTTACAGAGCACGTGGCTGGGCCTCTGACCACTGAGGTCTAATCTCACCTCCACCTCAGTCTAGTGGAGCATTTTGGGCAACTCATTAATCTTGGTGGGTTTTTTTGTTTGGTTGGTTTTGTTTTGAGACGGAGTCTTGCTCTGTCGCCCAGGCTGGAGTGCAGTGGCACGATCTTGGCTCACTGCAAGCTCCACCTCCCGGGTTCATGGTGGGTTTTTTTTTTTTTTTTTTGAGACGGAGTCTTGCTCCGTCACCCAGGCTGGAGTGCAGTGGTGTGATCTCGGCTCACTACAGCCTGCATCTCCCAAGTTCAAGTGATTCTCCAGTCTCAGCCTCCCGAGTAGCTGGGATTACAGGCATGTGCCACTACACCCAGTTAATTTTTGCATTTTTAGTGGAGATGGGGTTTCACCATGTGGGCCACACTGGTCTGGAACTCCTGACCTCAGGTGATCCACCCACCTTGGTCTCCCAGGGATTATAGGTGTGAGCCACAGCACCTAGCTTAATCTTGGTGTTTTATTTGCTCGTTGATAAAATTTGAGCATTGGAGGTCACCTTTAAGCTTCCTTTGGGTGCCAAGATTCCGTTACCCACGATTGTCTTTATAGAACCCTTTTCTTAAGATATTTAAAGTGAGTTCTGTTTATCTTTCTTATTTTGAAGGTATTTTGGTATTTTGGGATATTTTATAAAGGTATTCCTCCTCTCTTGAATTAAATGTATTGACATGACTTAAATTTTCTTTAGTTGTTTGATAAACAGCCAGCCAAAAATGTGAGAAGATACTTACTACCCTAAAAAAAGCAATTTCTTTCCAGGACCGCCAAGAAACGTCAGGGCCTGCGAGAAGCACAACCACTCATATATATGCCGGAATGTGTTCATAAGTTGGATTTTTGGTAAAAATTTTTCTTTAAATTCTCAAAGAACTTCCTTGATGGTCAAGCCAAAAGTCAAAAAGTCTAAAAAAATTTAATTTACAAGGAATTTTTGAATCTTCCTACCTTACCTTATATATGCTTCATATATGAATATATATTCTTTTGTAAACAGAAATAATGAATAAATGTAGAATTTAAAGTAATCTGGCCGGGCGCGGTGGCTCATGCCTGTAATCCCAGCACTTTAGGAGGTTGGATCACCTGAATTCAGGAGTTTGAGACCAGCCTGGCCAATATGGGGAAACCCTGTGTCTACTAAAAATACAAAAATCGGCTGGGCATGGTGGCGCATGCCTGTAATCTCAGCTACTTGGGAGGCTGAGGTAGGAGAATCACTTGAACCTGGGAGGTGGAGGTTGCAGTGAGCTAAGATCACTCCACTACACTCCAGGCTGGATGACACAGCGAGATTCCATTTCAAAAAAAAAAAAAAGTAATCTGTACTTTCATTGTTAAAATCTCTATTCTTAACATAAACTAATCAGGTACACAGGTAGCTAAAAATATAAGGTTACTTTGCCTTTTACTATTAGACACCTCATGTTTTTCTCACAGTGCTTTCCCGTACAAAGTGCAAATGTCTTACGAGAGGGTGATGAAGTCCAGATGATTTCATATCCACGATCAGAAGTTACACTATCACTCTTAAATCGTAGGTATAGTTCATTATTTTGAGAGAAGACAGGGTTTGGCAGCAGAGTTCCACAGTACTTGCCCAGTAATGGTGAATTGCTGTTACTTCCATTTCTCACCTTTAGGAAGGAGTCATTCATTATTAAACTTACACTTTCTTCTCTAAGGTATATACATTAAAATGGGAGACAATTTGAATGATGACATTGGTCGGAAAAGCTTTGTCTTTTTATACAGTTAAGAATGAAGGGTTTTCTGAAAATACATGCAGAAGTCACCTTCACTTGCAAAGGGGAAAAATGTTCCATGTGTAGATCAAAAAACATTTGCATTTGGATTCGGAAATATCTGTTAACCTACAGCAATTAAAACACCAGGCAGCTTTTTTATACCATAGTTTGTGCTGTGATCCTGCAGCCTTTGTTTTTGGGGAAACATTTTGGAGAATGTAGGTGAAGTGAATTTTTAAAAGGTGGAGATGGGCGGGGGCAATGTTGCCTGCTCTGTTTCCAGTCAACTATTACACCTTTCCTATTGTGTGTGTGTTTGTGTGTGTATATGTGTGTGTGCCCGTGTTTCCCATTGAAAATTACTTGGCTGTAAAGAGGCTATGAAAAAATACAATGCAAAGTATAATAAAGTTCAGAACAAAAGGAATTTCTGCATGGGCAAAGGACAGAATTATAAATCTATACAATGTCTGTTGTTAAATATGTTTTACAAACACATTCCGAGGCCTTGTTGTTTTTTTGTTTCAACTCATTTTTGAGTAGACACATATAAAAACAGGAGATGAGCCTCTGTTTTATGGGGAGAGAGAACCACACTGTGAACTGAACCCCTTTCTGTCCCTCAGCCTGGCTCCTGCCCTGCATTCACAACCATCCCTGCTTCCAGGAGGGCTCTCGACGCTTCTTACGGAAACGTTACGCGGGCAATGTATGTTGGAACCAGCCTGACATGCGGAAATGCTGATTTTACTGATCTATGTATTCAAAGTATTGGAAGTTCCTCTGTTCCCTTTATAATTTCATGGTTTAAACTTTGGTTAATTGCTGGTATCTTAAGTCACAGAGTTAAGACATCTTGCTGGGCTGTGTTGATCAGGTGAGATTGCTTTTAGGTCTATGTAGTAGCCCATGGGAGAGAATAATGCCTTTCTAGTGCTTTGGGGACTATTCTGCTGAGTGTTTAAACAAAGTAACCTTGCCATGACAGAGTAGCCAGTCATCCGCTAGTAGATGGGAGGGCTGCCATAGCCAGCACCACGCTCTTGAGTTTGGGCGTTTTTCCCTCAGGGTCCTCTTTCAAAATGCCGTTGCTCTGAGAGGAGCAGCGAGATACTAATTTCCACCGACACTGCTGACAACTTGTCTTATTCACTTTCCTCTCCTAGGAAGAATGGGGCCACCTAGAGCAGTGGGCATCTCTGGGACATCAGAGGATCTTGAAAGGGGAGGTGAAGGCATGAAAACAGATTCCAAGCATGGTCTAGAGCTCGGCCCTCGCTTGGTAGTAACACAGTCAGAATTCTCAGTCAGACATTTCCGTTCCCACCGCAGTTCACAAGAACGGAATGCTGAGGCTTCCTGGTACAGCTGCCAAGAAACTGTGCCCACAGCCTTCCCACTGAGAGCCAGATGGAGCTACATTTTACAGGCCTAAGCGGTGGTTTCCTTTCTTTGCTTATGGGACAGGAAGTTTCAGATCCATTCTGTGGAGTAATGAAGGACAACTAGGAGGAGGAATTCTCACTCTCCACGGCTGGAAAGCAAGGCTTTGCTTCCCAGCATCTATCAGGCAAATGGCAAATGTTGACTCTGATCAATAATGGTCCATTCAAGCTGGAGTGAGTTAAGAGTTAGTTGCACTGTGACTCCAACCTAACGGGATTATTCCATCTTTCCTCCAGATCCCACTCTCCTCATTCTTTCTGCTTTACACTTCATATAAATATTTGGATCTCCATGGTGGGGGAGGTACACAGGTCCAAGTTGAATAACCTGACCGGCACAAAGAATAACTGTATTTGCCTCTTCATTTCCTCCCTGCTATATACATCTTTCGGTCTCCTGTCGTGGCGAGTATTCCTTTAGAAAAGGCATGAGCTTCCTCCGAGTGTTATTTATGGCACTATATGTTAAGGCTATTGATTAATAAAGGATTTAGATGAATTCCAAAGGGGAGAGCTTTCCAGGATGATAAAACTCCGTGTCAGGAATCATGTTGAAGCTAAACCCATATGCAAAGACCATATGCCGGAACACCCTTCCTGGCCAGGCTGGGCAGAAGGTGCCAGCAGCCCTAGGAGCCAGATCGGATGAGGGGGGTTGCAGGGGAGAAAAGAAAGAAAAGAAAGAAAGAAAGCCCTTGGTGCTAAGAAGCAGAAGATGTTTTGTTGGGAACAAAGGCTGAAGCTACCAAGAAACTATCAGCTGAGCAGAGGCCTGCTAGAAAGAATCGTCCTACAGAATGAAAGGAGCCCGCTGCCTACACCGGTACATTTCTTTATGCTACAAAGGTCAAATCCTCTTGGGCAGCTTATTTTGAATGAAGACCTGATTAAAGAGGCAGTGAGAAAAAAAATAAAATAAAAAATACAACTCCAGATCAGGGGTAGAGGAACAAGCACACTTTTTGGAAACTTTACTGAAGACTCTTGTGTGGTACAAAGCCAGTTTAGAGACGGTCAGGATGAGGTTTAGATTTAAACTCCACTCACAGAGGAACTCAGCATCTTTATGCTCTTGGTTTTTAGGTTCCACCTAAGTATATTTCCTAAGGATGAATGCATTTTCGACAGAGCTTGCAAAGCTCAAACCCCGTGAGCTCTGGGGTTTTTCTGGCAAAACACAGGGGCTGAGTTCCACACACTGGGTCCACATCAGATGAGGCTTATTCAGACTATCTCCTGCCTATGAGCGATGATGTTCATGTTCCATCTCATATGCCCAATGCAGGCAATGGGGCAGAAAGAGCACAGAGGGAGCTCATCGGGGGCACTGGAGGACCCCAAAGTTTCAGGCCCACGAGGCGCATGGTTCTGCCTGCTCCAGGCACAAGGGGGCTTCTCTCTCAGTGTGTCCTGGGGTGGGAGTGGAGGGTGGGTGGGTGGACGATGGGCAAACAGTGAAGTCACTTCTGTGCCCAAATTCAAGCTCTGGAGTTGTGGTGAAGAAAGGACAGACCACACCCCCTGAGACCAGGGAGCATTTATTCAAGGAAACACTTGTCTTTAGAGGATGTTGACGATGCCCCAAACTTACTGTAGCTGTCAGGAAAATTAGGTGAGCTATTTAGTATCATTGAGTTTCATTTTACAGAACCAGCATGTTGTCCTTAGACTTCCCTCTGATCCTTTTAGGTCTCAACTTACATATTGCCCTCTTGAGCCTTCTAGTTCCCAGACTGAGTTAGGAACCCCAACCCATGCTGGACTCAGTTAGTCCTTTCCACATTGTGCTGTAATTGGCTATACCCTATCTGTCCTTCCTGCCAGACTAGGAGTCTCCTGCAGGCCCTGAGGTTCCCAATTTCCGGTGTTTGGACTGGTGCTCTGTAGATGTTTAGGGAATGAAAGGGTAATGAATAAATTAATGAAACAAATAAGAATCATATAGTATTAGCAGCACTAGAGAAAAGGTGTAAAATCTTAAGTGATCCACCATCTTTTAAATAATTCATTCAAACGATATTCAAATGCATGTCACCTCCAAGAAATCGTTTCTGCATTCAACTGAGTTCTCGATGCCAAATGAATGAAAAAAGAGGGAAATGGTGTGGTTCTGGGGGGCCGTGAGAGTAACGGTGCAATCCTTGTCATTGTTGTAGTTATCTGGCCATCCAGGGCTTCTCAGGTTGCCAAATGCCTTGTGATAGTCTCTGTTGCAATCTTAGAGGAAAAATATGCATAATTAATGTATGCATTCCAATATTTAGTGCTCTTTCAACCTCACAGGAATCCTTCAAAAAGATCATTACATTTGATAAACTTTAGAAAAAAGTAATCCAGCTTCTTCGTTTACCTTTGAGATAATTGAGACCCTGAGCAGTGAAGTGAATTGCTCAAGCAGCACACACAGGTGCAACGCAACAGCTCGTTCACACAAACACGCCTACAGGAAGCATGACACAGGAGGCTTCTCCTTTAAAGACGAATACTCGAGCATCCTTTGAACTTTTCTGATCACATTGAGGTGGAAGTAGCATTCAGACTCTCTTTTCGACAAGGATGCTACCTCCAAGACAGAGTTTTGCACAAGGATTTTAAATCCATTGTTGAGTTATTTGTGGCAAATCGTTCTTTACCTTTTTTTTTGGTAAAAAAATACCAAAAGTACTTTTGTTTGTTTTAACCAAAGGAAGCTTTCATTTGAGTCAATTCAAAATAAGTACTAAATAAAGTGTTCTGTGAAAATAAACTTCTTAGTGATAGTAATCAGGTAACTCTTTCAAGGCTTTTTGATTTTTACAAAATAATTTTCAAAGATTTTCAATTTTGTGATTTTCAATTTTGTGAAAATACTAAAAACCTCTGCAATATAAACTTTAAGGTAAATTGTATGATATGAGACTTATATTTTGATAAAGCTTTTGTAAATAAATGTATATATTTCTTGTAAATAAAAATGTATATTCAATGTGGTTAAGTGTATAATTAATAAGATAACTGGCATATTTTTAAAATCAACTACATATACTTTGAAGAAAATGCTAGCATTCTAACCATCCTGGTTAGTATTATATTCTCTTTATCTCTTTAGAAACCAACTGTAGTAATTTGCTAAATTCGGCTGGGTTCTAGTTAAGAGAGGGATGTGGTTTTTGTTAACAAATCCTAATTTACTCACAGGAGTCAATTCTAGAAATAATTGTAATTATTCTAGGAATAATGGTAATGATGGCAGCTTTTCTGAATAAAAGATGAAGTTCCTGGCCTCACCTGCAATCTGATAGGTGAAACTCATTCTAGAGTTTCTGTTTACAACTCCAGATTTGAAAATGACAATTGCAGTACTCATAGAAGAATAAAACACTGGCACAGCCGAAGCATTTCTGCCACAGAACTGAATTCTTGAATTTCCGTGACCCTGAAATGAAATGGGAGCCAAATCATGTTAGATTTAGTCTTAGAAGAGAACAGGCCGTAACAGAAATTAGACTGCATATAAAAGTATGGTTTAAATATTTAGCCATGGAAACCAGCTCTGTTGTTGGAAGTGCTCTGCAAGAAGACTCACGTTGGCCTTGGAATTGATGCAAGTTGCACCTTCCCAGAGGGGCAGGAGGAAGGGAGGCAAAGCTTCTGCTGAAACCACAGACATTTCCCTGCTGAAAATAAGATCCCTCGCCTTTTATGCAACTTCCTAGCTGAGGCCTGTGCCATTGCTCTGAGGATCGCTAGGCTGTTTGAGAGCTCACTGGATCTCTCCTCCTGGGGCTTTTGCCATTGTCCTGAGCTCCATGGGACTAACAACCACCATCGCCCTGATCCAGCCCTTACTACCCCTTAGCAAATCTAATCAGAGCCTTTGGTTCCACTGTACATCCCCCAAGCCAGCCGGGGCCTGTCATGAGGTACCGGTTCCCCTTTGCAACACTAGGGCAGCCCTTATCACCTCTCAAAAGCCTGGAGTAAATGCAGTCGAATGCCCATCAGTTCTTGGGTAAAAACAAGTTGTACCAAAGTCAGGGTATTTGCAGCCTCCCTGTCACAGGAATGTCTCCAATATCTGCAGTCCTTAGGAACCTACTGAAACACCCCACCCGTCTCTGCTTGCAAAACTCCTGTAACTGCTTGGGGCTTCCACCCCTTTTCCCCACTGTCTCCTGCTCTTGGTCCTTGTCTAACTTTGCTGTATCCTGTGAACTTTAACCGCACTGTCAGTCATTCTCTGTATACATCCCCCACCTTTCCACTTTGTGGCCTTAGCAAAACCTGGTTCTCCAGCAGCCTCCTGGTAGAGGCTGTTCTTTACCCATGCTCCACAGTTCATTGAGTGGGAAGGGTGGGGGGCCAGCCTCGGGGGAAGGGAGGGATGCTCCACATTCCTCACTGCAGCTTCCATCCTCGTCTCAAAGCTGGTTCTCCTTCGACGGTCTCTACAACTGGCCAAAGATATTCTTACCATTATCGTCACTCTCATTTACTTTTCTCCCAGTTACTTCCCTTCATTTATGAAAGACTTGAGGTGTCTCAGCTCATAGTCATCTCCTGCCCCCGATTTCCTTTCTGAACCCTTTAGAGGTTTCTGTGTTTTTATAGACAAGCCATTAAACACCCTTAACTTTGTATTTCTTAACTCTAGGGCCTTCCATCTCTGCATCTCTGTTCATCTCCAGTGCCAGCTAACCACTGAACATCCTCCGTAACCACCCGACACATCATTCCTTCCTGATCTGCCAATTAGGGCTGCTCTGTCTACTCTTGGATACCCCGAGAACCCCAGTTTCTCCCAGCTCATCCGTCAATGTTTGTCTTTCCTCCCTACCTACCCAGTCTGAAACCCTTGATTGTTTCCTGTATTCATTCAGTGGAAAACATTATTCAGTTATGACAAACACTGGGTCTTACTCGAGGCTGCTCCAGCTGCTGTTATGTTTCAGCCGGTGCCTCGTGCCCTGAAAGTGCCATTCTGTGCCCCACTGATCCCCATTGTCTTAGCTTCGTGAAGCCAGGGAAAATTGAGAGAGCTTTCACCCAAAGGGCCTGTTCCACTTGGCTGTAAGTCCTCTAGGGTACCACTGGGTAATAGAGATTTTGTCCCGAAAACCATTACCAATGGAATGACGATAATCTAGCATCTTGTCCACCTTGGGAGCTCATCTCAGCATCTATGCTTTGCACAAAACTCAGCAAGTCCAGGGTCTATTCGGCTGCCAGCACATCTCACGCCTCTTCACACTGGAGTCACACAACCTGGACTTTTCTTTCCCCAGCAAGACCACATGAGAAGCAGGGGACCCCAGATTTATAATGAAGGGGACCCTGAAAACTCAGAAGACAACAGATACTCTACTAGTCCAGCATATGGGGCTTTGACCATGACATTTTACTGGAATGAACTGGGGAGGGTTAGTTGCTCCCCAAACTGCAGAAAGACAATCCAGGTATTCTCAGATGTTCTCCCGGTATCCATCCTCAGTTCATGGCCAATCCCTTTGCATATTTTCCCCAGATAATCTCATTCTTCTCATTTTTCAATTACCTATCATGATAATGATGATGCACAAAAATCTTTGGGCCTTCGGTCAACAACCCACTTTGTGTCCAACTGTCTCCTCAACATCTTATTCCAGAGGAAATTCAGACTCAGCCTTTTTTAAAGCTCAAAATGGATTTTGTTGTTGTTGTTGTTGAGACGAAGTCTCACTCTGTCGCCCAGGCTGGAGTGCAGTGGCGCGATCTTGGCTCACCGCAACCTCCGCCTCCCAGGTTCAAGCGATTCTCCTACCTCAGCCTCCTGAGTAGCTGGGATTACAAGCACGCACCACTGCACCCAGCTAATTTTTTGTATTTTCAGTAGAGGCAGGGTTTCACCACATTGGCCAGGCTGATCTTGAACTCCTGACCTCAGGTAATCCACCAGCCTTGGCCTCCCAAAGTGCTGGGATTATAAGCATGAGCCACCACACCCAGCCCTTTTCTTTTTATCTCTCTTATATTACCATGAATATAAACCTATCGGACTAGTGCCAAACAGCCTCTTCACTGATTCTCTTGTGTTCTGTACTGACCCTTTCAATTCAACCTATACATAAATCCCACTAACTAGAGGTATTTCTCCAAGCATGGTCCGTGGAGCTCTGGTACTGGCACCAAAACACCAGAGGTGTTTGTCAAAAATTCAGATAAATGGGTGTTACATGGGGGATTCGGTCTCTGAGGGTGGGCCAGGGAGGATGCACTTTTAAGATGCATCTTAATGCATTCTTAGGCACATGAAGCTTTGAGAGCTCTGGACCTGCAGGACCAAGTTCAAGTTTCTTGACACACCTGATTGGAGGGCTTTGTGTATGGATGAAAAACACATTAAGCTGGAAGTAACTTAGAAAATTATTTCATCATGAAACAAACAACCCCATCAAAAAGTGGGTGAAGGATATGAACAGACACTTCTCAAAAGAAGACATTTATGCAGCCAAAAGACACATGAAAAAATGCTCATCATCACTGGCCATCAGAGAAATGCAAATCAAAACCACAATGAGATACCATCTCACACCAGTTAGAATGGTGATCATTAAAAAGTCAGGAAACAACAGGTGCTGGAGAGGATGTGGAGAAATAGGAACGCTTTTACACTGTTGGTGGGACTATAAACTAGTTCAACCATTGTGGAAGTCAGTGTGGCGATTCCTTAGGGATCTAGAACTAGAAATACCATTTGATCCAGCCATCCCATTACTGGGTATATACCCAAAGGACTATAAATCATGCTGCTATAAAGACACATGCACACGTATGTTTATTGCGGCACTATTCACAATAGCAAAGACTTGGAACCAACCCAAATGTCCAACAATGATAGACCGGATTAAGAAAATGTGGCAGATATACACCATGGAATACTATGCAGCCATAAAAAAGGATGAGTTCATGTCCTTTGTAGGGACATGGATGAAGCTGGAAACCATCATTCTCAGCAAACTATTGCAAGGACAAAAAACCAAACACCGCAAGTTCTCACTCATAGGTGGGAATTGAACAATCAGAACACATGGACACAGGAAGGGGAACATCACACACCAGGGCCTGTTGTGGGGTGGGGGAAGGGGGGAGGGGGGAGGGATAGCATTAGGAGATATACCTAATGTTAAATGACGAGTTAATGGGTGCAGCACACCAACATGGCACATGTTTACATATGTAACAAACCTGCACATTGTGCGCATGTACCCTAAAACTTAAAGTACAATTAAAAAAAAGAAAATTATTTCATCATGGCTTCATTACTTCAAGTGTTTTGCAAATACTGGTGAAAAGGTCACTAGATGTGACTGCCATTCATCCTATAATTGTTACCTGCGGTGAGTCCTGAAGCTGTAAGTAATTCTGCGTGCAGTCTTGCGAGGTCAGCTGTAATGCCCACACAGTTATCTTGACCTGCTGATGCGGAGGGGAGTCAATGACCCAAGTACAGATGGAAAATGGGACATCTGGGTCTGATGAATCGGGTGATGAAATATTTTGTGGGGTCCAAGTTGCATTGTATGTTCCACCACAAGGCACTGGAGAGGGAAGAAAAAGCAACACAGGAGACATTTTATTCATGTCTCATCTCAGGCAATCTTTAAAATTCTGTCTTCCCTGCCTCCCACCCCGGAGGAGCTATATTTTCATCACTCTATTAAGAATTCAGGGTTTATATCCTTGACTAAAGATTGTATCAAATTTGTACCACAGATTAAACATACAGTAATTAACACGGTGTTTAGCAATTGACATTGAGTTTAGATAGTAATTGACATTGAGTTTAGTAATTAACATTGAAATTTCGATATAATAAGCAGGGCATTCTTTTCAGTGCATAAATACATGTGTATTTCATAACATATAAAAATGCTTCTCTTTACTCACTGTCCATGATGGTGTATGTAGCATTAAATCCTTCCCTTTCTAATGTTAAGTCACTGATGAATTGAACCGTAAGGAAGTTACCAGAAGAGATAAAAGGAGCAGGTACTGTGGAACCACAAAATGTTCCAGCCAAGTTCGCATTTTCACTATCCCCATCATATAACTGAGAAGAAAAACAATTCATTACTTCTCCATTACTAAAAAAAAATTGCATATTTCACACTAAATTGGACGTGAAGTCGCAATAGGTCACGATTAAACATTTTTACATTGATTTTCTTAGAGGTAGTCTTAATTTAGGAACAGAATTATAATTGGATTGATTATATTATGACTTTCAGGAAAAACCTGTTATGACGCCTAACATTTTTTTCCTCTTTGGGAAATATATGATTTTTAAAAGAAGGTGTTATGAGAGTCCGCTCACCCGCTGCTGCTTTAACCTCTGCACCGACTCACACTATGGCCCCAACTGCTCTGATCTCTTGCCTAGATGATCACTGCAGCCTCCCATGAAGCCCCTGATTCTGCTCGTGTTCCTCTTTAGTGTATTCTCAAAATGTCATCGAGAGGATACTGTTAAAATGTAAGTCACACCATGTCACTGCTCTGCTGAAATCCTCCTAACTGCTTCCCATCCACTCAATAGAACAGCCAAAGGCATCACAATGGCTTTCTCTCCTCTCCCACCCCTGACCTTTCTAATCTAATTTCTTATTGTCTTCACTTTGTTCGATTCTGCTTCTTGAGCCAAACCAGGTGTGTTGCTGCTTCTTGGGTATGGCATTTGCTGTTCACTTTGCCTGGAATGCTCTTCCCTGTATATCCACATAGTTTGTCCTCGTGCATTTCTTCAGGTCTTTACTCACATATCCCCAACTCGGCCGGGCGTGGTGGTACACGCCTGTAATCCCATATACTTGGGAGGCTGAGGCAGGAGAATAACTTGAATCTAGGAGGTGGAGGTTACAGTGAGCTGAGATGGTGCCACTGCACTCCAGCCTGGGTGACAGTGCAAGACTGTCTCAAAAAAAAAAAAAAAAAAAAAAAAAAGATATCCCCAACTCAATAAGGCCTTCCGGATGTAAACTCTCCCAACATTCCCATCTCCTTTCCTGCTTGATTTTTCTCCACAGCAAGCAACTGTTACCTTCTTCTATATACTACATATTTAGCTTTTTTTTTGAAATAAGGTCTTACGTTGTTGCCCAGGCTGGAGTGCAGTGCTGCAATCATAGCTCACTGCAACCTTGAACTTCTGGGCTCAAGTGATCCTCCCACCTCAGCCTCCCAAGTACCTGGGACTACAGGTGCATGCCACCATGCCTAGCTAATTTAAAAAAATTTTTAGAGATGGGGTCTTCCTATGTTGTCCAGGCTAAACTTGCTTATTTCATTGGCTTTCCCTCTGAAGAGAATACAAGTTCCATGAATGCACAGATTTCTTTTCTGCTCACTGCCATGTTCCCAGTTTTTAGAAAAGTGTCTGCACGTGAGAGGCTCTCAATAAATATCTAATAAATAAATAAACAAGTGCTTTGATTCCTCTGTCCCACTAGCCCTCCCAAAACTGTTCTCCCAGAGCCATCTTTACCTCAATGTTTCAAGCCTACAACTTTAGTCATCTCTGATTCCTCTCTCTCTCTCTCCACTCCACAACTACTCCAATCTACCTGCAAAATATATCCCAGAGGGCTCCATCTCCAGGTGACCTCCATCGTCCTTCACCTGTTCCCACTGAAACATCTTCTTAATAGGCCTAATTCCAGAGCAGCCATAGTGTTCTCCACTGAACTGCCTGCATGTCTGCAAACTCCAATGAGGTGATGCTCCTGCTGTCTAAAATGCTCCGGCAGATCCCCATTGCACCTAAAGTAAAATTCCAGCTCCCTCCCACAGTCTGCAAGCCCCAGCTGCTCTGGCCTGTGCCTCCTTCCCAGGCTGCCCACACCTCACTGCTAGCTGCACTTCCTTCATCCCAGGAGGACTCCTGTCCACAGCTCTGTTCCTGCTGCTCTTCCTTCCTCAGGTGAAGCTGAACTCACACAGCTAAGGACTCCCTGTCATGGGCCCTCACCTGACATGTCACCTCCTCAGAGAAGCCAATGCTATTGAATGTTGCCCTCCCATAGCATCATCCTGTTTTATTTTCCTATTATAATAAAAACTGATCTTATTTATTGTTTATTTACTTTGTCCGGTCTCTTTCCCAACAAGGATGTAAGTCCCACGTGTGGGGAGACAGAGACTCTGTCTGACTTCTTCACTGTGGTGTCGCCAGTACCCAGAACAATTCCCAACCATGGCTCCCTTCTAGAAACATCCATTGAAATAGTGGGTGCTTGGATTTCTCTGAAACACATAACTAGAAAACGTTTTCTTCTGAGTAATCTCCATTTTACTTCTAAAATGAGTGTCTGTGTGTATCTAACTCCAAATATTCAATTCATAACAGAGCTATGATGTGTTCAAGGCCTCAGAACAGCCATGACCATGACCACTGACATTATTCTAAAGTGCTAGGATTATGTAAGACAGGAATGACTAAAACCAGTCATTGTAAAAGAAAAAGAAATGCACCACTAGATGGCACTGTCTTTCCAACTTAAACATGATTTTAGTTAATTCAGAACCAGATGAAACTCGAGTTTTCTAATCTTCACCCCTTTGTTTCATGGAAGAGCACATTTGCCAAGTTTTAGGTCATGCACTTTTTCTTGTAAACAAGTTAAAATTTCATGATAATCATTGCTGTCTTTATGATCACATTTATATTAGCAAGCATTTTTATTCTGGGACCTGTGTGCCAGGCCTCTGTGCTAGATCCCAGGCATACAAGGACATGTAAAGCCCTTTCCTCATCTTCAAGACATAAGACCCCTTCATGAACAAAGGAGAGTAAAGGTCTACAAATTAAATATACAAATACATATATTTGTGTATATATGCACGTACATTATGCATACACATAAATATATGTGTGTATATAAATTATATACAAAATAGAGAAAAATAAGTGCTACAATAAAATAATGGGAGTGTATCATGAGAACCCACGTGATGGAGACTGACATTTGGGATGGCCCTTAAATGTAAGTAGAGACCTTCCAGACCTGCGGGGCATGGTGGCTCATCCCTGTAATCCCAGCACTTTGGGAGGCCGAGGCAGGCAGATCGCCTGAGGTCAGGAGTTCGAGACCAGCCTGACCAACATGGAGAAACCCCATCTCTATTAAAAATACGAAATTAGCCAGACGTGGTGGCGCATGCCTGTAATCCCAGCTACTTGGGAGGCTGAGGCAGGAGAATTGCTTGAACCCGGGAGGCAGAGGTTGCAGTGAGCCGAGATCGCACCACTGCATTCCAGCCTGGATGACAAGAGCGAAACTCTGTCTCAAAGAAAAAAAAAAAAGACCTTCCAGACCTACAAAACAGGAAGGGTATCCCAGCCAGACAGTAATAAATGCCAGGCCATGGAAGTGTGAAATGCATGGCACGTGTCAACAACTTCTGACCCCCTTCATTGGCCCTGGAGGCCAGGGTGAGAGAACAGGAGAAATGACGAAGTCCAACAAACAAAGCTGTGAAGTTCCATACATTTCATCCAAGGAGTCTGGATCTGATCCTACGTGATGTAAGATCAGATTTGGGTTTTAAATGGATAACTGGTAAATGTGAAGGAAGGTAGGAGGCAGAAGCCAGGGCTGGATGGAAGGAAATGACATACATACCTGGCCCCAAGCTGGTCTTGTGTTAGTTCATTCATTGCCACAGTAAGATTTCTCCTAAGTGAGTTGAAATAGCTTGTGGCCTCGGGATAACTGACATAGGAGGCTCTAAACTCCTCTGCCTCAAACCCAAGATCTCTATCTGCTCTCCTGTTCTCTGATAACACTAAATCTTCACTACAGACTTTTGCCAGGTTGCCCTACAGTGCGTTGCAGGGGACGCCCTATCCAATGACGAGGAGGGGGAATCGTATATAAACTGGGATATAAATGGTGCCTTTAGGATCTACACCATTATACGCAGCTACGGGCCACATTCTGGGAGCAAACATTTCCTGGCACAACTGTGATGGACCTGGAGCTTGAATTACGTTCTAAGTCTTGTGGATGTGGGTAAGTGCTGAGAAGAATGTTATATTTTCTCAACTTTTAGAAATCTGATCGTTTTAGAATCTGCTAAAGATCCTGAAGGCATTGTACAAATAACTTAGTGGCAGGCAGGCTCTGCTACAATCACGGCAAAATCCCACATTTCACCCAGCTACTGACTTGAGCAGTTAGAAAAACTGGGAAAGAAAATTTTTGGATTTTAATTTCTACGAACTTTTAATGCACAAGGGCAATAGACTTTGATATTGGACTACAATTCTTTTCAAAGGTAATAATTTCATACATTAATATCCTTAGGACTTTATCTTTTAATATTTTCCTGGGAATTTGATCACAAGAGGATTTTGATATTCTTACTGGGAGCAGAATCTTAGAGTATCTTCGTGAATTCTTTGATCTTATTGCAGAACCTCTGAGGAGGCCTGCAGGGCAACATACCAGGGCGTAATTTAGTATGGGAAGAAGAATAGAGAGTGACTTCTCCGGTTTGGGGCTAAACTCTGACCCATTTCAGAATCTTCTGGAGAAAAAATTATACTAGTCCCAGATGTCTGGGAAAAAGCCACAAAGAAGCAATGATTAGAATCAGCTCTACAAGAGCAGGAGTTTTCCTAGTATTGTTTACTAAAATCTCTATGTTCTTCTCTAGTTCTTGCAGCAATGTCTAGAATATAGTAGCTATGCTAATTAACACTGAACTGAATGAAAGAATGAATGAATAGTAGGTACGACCTCATGTGGATAGGAACGTGATGCCTTCCATAGACTGCTGATCCTCTCCCCAAAGATGGACAGCCCCTCCTCAGCTCCAGTGTCTGACACAGACTGAATGATTAAGCCCGGTGCATTGAGTCAGACCTTCTCAATGAGGTCAATACCACCCCATAGGGAGTGTTTTGCACAAGTGTGGTGGTTTTTGGGTCATCACTATAATTTGGGCCTATAACTGGCATTTAGTAATTCACAGGACAGTTTTGCAAAGTGAAGATTTTTGTCCCACATAACTTTTGAATGTCCTGTCAGACATTTGTGTAAAAAAAAAAAAAGTTATTTATAATTATTTGATCCCAGAACCTAAGTCCATTTTATATATAAACACAAAAATATTTTTGCACAGTTTTGATATGCACCAAATTTCCAGAAATGCAATTATTGTGTAAGCTGAGGGAAGACTGTACTTTGTTTGGTTTAGAAATGTTTGTTTTGAGTTTTTCCACCATTCTGGAAACTTATCTTGCAGATGGTGATGCTGCTATTGGCATGTGGGTTGCAAATACAACCCACCCGTATTTGTTTACATTTATACTTTTTATTCACCACCATTCTACATATAAAAGGAATCTATTTTATTATGTGACTTTGTGTAGCAGTGTTAGAGTATTTACATATGTGAAGACACACTATTTTATATACTTTCATTTTATTTCTCCTTTTCATTGCCTTTGGGATAGTATAGTGATTTTCTGAAATTACATTATGGGTAGGTTATAGCATAGATGACATTCACTTCAGGTGGGAAAGGAAGGATTACAAAATATTGGCTATGAAAAGGGGCAGTGACACCTGTAATCCCAGCACTTTGGGAGGCCAAGGTAGATGGCTCACCTAAGGTCAGGAGTTCAAGACAAGCCTGGCCAACATGGTGAAACCCCGTCTCTACTAAAAATACAAAAATTAGCTGGGCATGGTGGTGCATGTCTGTAATCCAAGCAACTTGGGAGGCTGAGGCAGGAGAATCACTTGAACTCGGGAGGCAGAGGTTGCAGTGAACCAATATCGCACCATTGCACTCGAGCCTGGGTGACAAGATAGAAACTCTGTCTCAAAAAAAAAAAGAAAAGAAAAGAAAAAGAAAAAGAAAAGGGGCACTGATGGGGTTGAGGAAAAACTGGGCAATGTTAGGATGAGGACCTCTCTCTGCTGGTTCCATACTTCCTGGCAGAAAAAGTCAGCTAGGTTCATGCTCCTCTCAGTTTCGTAAAGGATAACAAAAGGGAGTGAGTTTCTGTTCATTTTGTAAATTCCAGCCCAGCCATCACCCTCTAGAAAGCCTTTCCTAGCCAACACAAAGCCAATCAGAGCCTCTTCTGCTCTGCCCTTCTATGTTGTTTCTATTTATGATTTTTGTCATGTTATGCAACACGTTATACAATGTGAAAAAAATGTCCGTTATTTAAATGTATTTTGGCCGGGCGTGGTGGCTCATGCCTGTAATCCCAGCACTTTGGGAGGCCGAGGCGGGCGGATCCCAAGGTCAGGAGATCGAGACCATCTTGGCTAACACAGTGAAACTTCATCTCTACTAAAAATACAAAAAATTAGCTGGGTGTGGTGGCGGGCGCCTGTAGTCCCAGCTACTCAGGAGGCTGAGGCAGGAGAATGGCGTGAACCCGGGAGACAGAGCTTGCAGTGAGCCGAGATAGCACCACTGCAGTCCAGCCTGGGCAAAAGAGCAAGACTCCAACTAAAAAAAAAAAAGTATTTTATTTGTACTTTAAATGTAATTATTTAAATGTATGTTTTTTGTTTACATGTCAGTCTCCTACACTTTACTAGCAGCTCCTCAAGAAGCTTGAACTCTTCAAGAGATGTCTTTAACTCTCTACATCTCCAGTGATGCTGGTACAGGGCCTGACACATACCCTTGCCAACTAACTCCTGCAATGGATGCGATGTGGATTTCAACAGAGACCGCTCAGTGACATGCACAATTCACTACGTGATTCAGTTACCGTAATTACTCTCCAAGTCAACCCTTTCACAAACGATCATGATAGAATTATGAAGGAATAACGGAATTGGTATGATTTTACTTGTGTATCTACCACAGAGTTCAGTTAAATTAGCTTTTCTAAAAAGTGATTTGATTATAATCTCTAAAAAAAAATCTAAAAGGAATCAACCGTCCCATTTATCACAGAAAAATCTCTTTAATAAAGAAAGCTCCAAGCTCCACATTCCAAGGGCTATTCTTTGATCTGCCAGTTTAGTGGTAGTTGGAAACGTTGCCAATGCAAGGAAATTGCTTTTCCAAGGGGGAAAACAAGAATAGTTCTGAACAGAATTTATTTGAAAAAAACGATATTTTATTTTGAAGCAAGAAAATAACTCCTTGTTTTTGATATTGCAGTTTCTGGCCTGAATGAATTGCGGAAATTCAGACAATGACAGGCTGTTTTGATGACATTATCAAATCACACTCCATAAAAATGGATCTTGAGAGTAAATCCAATCAACTCTCCTAGCAGGGCCATACTCAAATCATTCTATAAGAATTTAAAATTGTAATTTTATATGCAAATCCATTATTTTTAGTTTTTAAGAAAAAGAAATTCCATAGTGCCCATGCCTATTTGGAATTACTCCAAGGGGGAAAAAAAGGGAGGTAAATTTGTTTACAATTTATGTCAGGCACAGTGCTAAACGCTCTAGTACACATAATTTCAATCCTCAAAACTGCCTTTCACAGTAGGTACTATTATGTGATTTAAAGAAAAATTGACGAAATGATGAGGAATCGGGGAGATTAGGAAATTTGTCTGACAGCAAAATTGGGTTAGAGTCCCCATACTGTCCGTCTCTAAACCTTATTACCTTTCTGTAAAGCCAGGAGAGCTCTCAAACAGTTTTGAATTCAACTTTAGGACTGCTCTAGTCATTTTGGTCTCTCCCAGCCTCTTTTTTTTTTTTTTTTGGCGAAAGTATCTCACTCTGTTGCCCAGGCTGGTGTGCAGTGATGCAATCACGACTGACTGCAGCTTATACCTTCTGGGTTCAGGGGATCCTTCCACCTCATTCTCCCGAGAAGCTGGTACCGTAGGTGCACAGCACCACACCCAGATAATTTTTTTGTATTTTTTGTAGAGACGGGGTCTCACTATGTTGCCAGGGCTTGTCTCAAACTTCTGAGCTCAAGCAATCTGCCTACCTCTGCCTCCCAGTGTGCTGGGATTACAGATGTGAGTCACCGCACCCGGCCGGCCAGGTCTCATTTTAGGAAAGGAGAATTAAACTGGAATTGACATTCCTTGCTATCTTTAGTCTTTCATGAACTCCTTTGATCCAGCTTCTGTGCCAATACTTTATTAAAATGGTTGTCATCCAGTGCAATGAGGCTGTTCTTCATCTTTCCCTTTCTTGGCCTCTACTTTACAATTCAATAGTATTGACCACCCATGCTTTGTAAAAGAATCCCCCTGCCCCTTGACTTCAGGGATACTACACTATTCCTGGTCTTCACATTTATCTTTTCACGACGCGTCTGTTCTTTTCCTGTGCCTTTTGCCTTCTCCAACTGCCTCCCTGGGTACTTTTCCTGGAGCTGAGAGCCTGACTCTCTGAAATCTATGCTGACTCCCTCTAAGAAAGCATCCTTTCTCCTGATGGAAGGAAGGCTCTTTGCTGTGTCCTCTCTATTCATGGAGCTGTCTTCTCACTACAGCCCCATTCCATTCTCTGCCCACTGCAGTCTCACTTGTCTGTCTTGCTCTCACCAAAACCACACTGTTATTTTTCTGGTCTCCAAGCCTTAGCCCTTTTCATAGTAAAAACATAAGCATATAACTACGTGCTCAAATGGGTATTCCCTCCACAAATTTTCCTTCCTTTTCTTTTAAAATTATTTTCTTTAAAGTTTATTGCAATCCTAGAACTTAAGTTTCTCTTGCACCCCTCTTGCCATCACCGCCATGGCTGCACCCCTGATCCAGGTCTAAGACTGACTTTCTCACCTAGGAGGGACCTCTCTCTGGAGCCCTCCCAGCCTCCTCTCCTTCCAGTTCCCACAGCTGCTGATTTCAGGTTAGTCTTCCCTAGTTACTGCTGTTGTCACCTCACTCATTGGAAAACCTTCAACCACTCCTTATTTTCACCCGCACAGAGTCTAAAGTCGTTAGTTTGACTTTCAGGATCCTCTGTAATCTCAGTATTTCTCTATGTAGGCCATCTTATTTCTTGCTACTCTTTAGCACTATTCTGCTTCAATACAGCCAGCCTCTTTACGCTTTCGAGAACATGCACATATCAAGTTCTATGCCTTTTTGAAAATGTTCACCTTGCCTGAATTCTCTCCTGACCTGAGTAAGTTTTCGCTTGCTCTATCAAGTCATTCTTGATCACACGAGTTTCATGAACTTTCTTTCCTTCTAAGCTTGCACATTGCTTCAAGCCTGCATCGAATGCATTCATTAGCGCTTAAATGCTGACTATCCTGAACTATGCATTCTTAATTTGCATGTGTCATCCCATAATTTTCTAATCAGACTTAAGCTCCTCATAAATACAAATCTTGCCATACTTTTTATTTTTCCCCTGAGAGTGCAGTAGTAAATATTGATTGATGCTACTTAACACTTGTAATCTGAACCTATATAACCTGATAGGTATAATAGTTTAATATTAAAGTCATTAAAAATTGAACAGAAGTTTCTTGATTTACTTTTTTATTTTATTTATTTATTTATTTTTGAGATGGAGTCTTGCTCTGCTACCCAGGCTAGAGTGCAGTGGCGAGATCTCAGCTCACTGCAACCTCCACCTCCCGGGTTCAAGCGATTCTCCTGCCTCAGCCTCTGGAGCAGCTGGGACTACAGGCGCCCGCCGCCACACCCGGCTAATTTTTTGTGTCTTTAGTAGAAACAGGGTTTCACCATGTTGGCCAGGCTGGTCTCAAACTCCTGGCCTCAAGTGATCCTCCTGCCTCGGCCTCCCAAATTGCTGGAATTACAGGCATGAGCCACAGTGCCCAGCCTTTATTTACTTTTAATGGGATTTCAGAACCATTTTAATATCTAAACATAATGTGATAAGCAAATCTATAAGCCTAAGAAATAGACAAATTAAGAGGTGATTATTTGTGTCACTGACATTGTTTATTTTAGGATTTGCCAAAGGTCCTTTGAGTATCTCTCTCCAGAAAACCGACCTTCCTATAGATCGTCTCTTGCAAGACATTGATGAATAGGAGATTTAAATGCTAATGTTGGAAGCCAGTCACACAAAATATTTGAGTCACCCATATTAAAGATTAATTTGATATGAAGATAGAGCATCTATAATATTAAATGTAGCATCACTGAAGAATAGGTCATTTTAAAAAGCAGTAGCACCTGTACTCACAATTAGCAGGACTTCCTGTAACGATATAAACTGGAATACACTATATTAGAGTCTTGGATGAATAGACTCTGTTAAAAAAATACAACAGCCTTACCTTTACATAATCATAAAGGCATCTTTGCCTAGTACTTGCTGCCTCCAGAGCAAATGTATTGAAGGTGAGGTGAATTACTTTGTTTACAGGTGCAATTATGATCCATACACAGTTTAAATTCTTGTCATACATTCCATTCGAATCAGAATCAGGAGAGGCAAAGGTATTATTCGAGCCTGTCAGATAACCACCACATCCTTGCTGAGGCCCTGCATTAAAACAAAGACATCACTATGCAGACCAAACAGAACCGACCTTACATTGTACATGGAGGGTTTTTAAAAAGAACATAGTTTCCATTTTCTGTCACACTCTGAGAACATAATCAGATCATTCCCTCCTGGGCTCCCTCCTTTCCTCCCTCCCTCTTTTCTTTTCTTTCTTCCTTCCCCCCACCCCGCCCCATCTCTCCCTCCTTCCCTCCCTCCATCTTTCCCTCCCTCACTCTATCTTTCCCTCCCTCCCTCTATCTTTCCTTCCCTCCAACTTTCCCTCCCTCCATCTTTCCCTCCCTCCCTCTATCTTTCCCTTCCTCACTCTATCTTTCCCTCCCTCCCTCTATCTTTCCCTCCCTCCATCTTTCCCCCCTCCCTCTATCTTTCCCTCCTTCCATCTTTCCCTCCCTCCCTCTATCTTTCCCTCCCTCCCTCTATCTTTCCCTCCCTCCATCTTTCCCTCCCTCCCTCCCTCTATCTTTCCCTTCCTCACTCTATCTTTCCCTCCCTCCCTCTATCTTTCCCTCCCTCCATCTTTCCCTCCCTCCCTCTATCTTTCCCTCCCTCCCTCTATCTTTCCCTCCCTCCCTCTATCTTTCTCTCCCTCCATCTTTCCCTCCCTCCCTCTATCTTTCCCTCCCTCCATCTTTCCCTCCCTCCCTCTATCTTTCCCTCCCTCCATCTTTCCCTCCCTCCCTCTATCTTTCCCTCCCTCCCTCTATCTTTCCTTCCCTCCAACTTTCCCTCCCTCCATCTTTCCCTCCCTCACTCTGTCTTTCCCTCCCTCACTCTCTTTCCCTCTCCATCTTTCCCTCCCTCCATCTTTCCCTCCCTGACTCTATCTTTCCCTCCCTCCCTCTATCTTTCCCTTCCTCACTCTATCTTTCCCTCCCTCCCTCTATCTTTCCCTCCCTCCATCTTTCCCCCCTCCCTCTATCTTTCCCTCCTTCCATCTTTCCCTCCCTCCCTCTATCTTTCCCTCCCTCCCTCTATCTTTCCCTCCCTCCCTCTATCTTTCTCTCCCTCCATCTTTCCCTCCCTCCCTCTATCTTTCCCTCCCTCCATCTTTCCCTCCCTCCCTCTATCTTTCCCTCCCTCCATCTTTCCCTCCCTCCCTCTATCTTTCCCTCCCTCCATCTTTCCCTCCCTCCATCATCTTTCCCTCCCTCCCTCTATCTTTCCCTCCCTCCCTCTATCTTTCCCTCCCTCCATCTTTCCCTCCCTCCCTCCTTCTATCTTTCCCTTCCTCACTCTATCTTTCCCTCCCTCCCTCTATCTTTCCCTCCCTCCCTCCATCTTTCCCTTCCTCACTCTATCTTTCCCTCCCTCCCTCTAGCTTTCCATTCCTCCCTCTATCTTTCCCTCCCTCCCTCTATCTTTCCCTCCCTCACTCTATCTTTGCCTCCCTCACTCTATCTTTCCCTCCCTCCCTCTATCTTTCCCTCCCTCCCTCTATCTTTCCCTCCCTCACTTTATCTTTCCATCCCTCCATCTTTCCCTCCCTCCATCTTTCCCTCCCTCACTCTATCTTTGCCTCCCTCACTCTATCTTTCCCTTCCTCACTCTATCTTTGCCTCCCTTGCTCTTTGCTTCCATAGCAGAGCCTTCAGGTGTCTCCTTCTTATTCACAGAGTTGCTGAAAGAAGTGGGAAAACACATAGGGTTCTACAGACGTTTTTGGGATTGCTGATGTGATTTATTGAAGATTTTCCTGGCCTTGAAAAATCCAGTTTTATACAAAATCAAGTACTTTGCATAATAAAGCTGGTGGAAAATGTGCATATGTTTTACTTTTATGTTCCGCTTTCATGAACACTGTCAGACTGAAAACTGAATTTATGAAGAATTTACCCAACAAACCAAGAAAATTGCTGCCAACAAATCTTTTATTTACACAGTGTGATAGAAAGAGGCTGAGAGGCATTTAACACTGCAGTCCAGTTTATATTCAGCCACAGTCTATATTTAACTTTTTCTTTTCCAAAACATGAGAAGCTAAAGGAAAAAATCTTTATAGAAGAAAAACGCCTTCTTTGAGATAAAAATTTTATAATTCAGAATAAAAATACAAAGGAGAGATAAAGAATAATCTCAAAATGATTAAACGGTCTACCATAAAAGAATACAAAAAAACAATCCTCAGAATATAAGATTTAGTTTTGTCTACTCCATGGCCTAAGCAGACAGCTCAGAAATGATTTAAGAAGAGCATAAAGGGATGAACAATTTATTGACAATTTTGAAAGAAATGGTGAAATAAGCTCAGAATAGCCCTAGTAGGAACAGGGATTAAACTGGTGCTGAAACTAATGTCTATAAAGCTTGTATTCTACACAAATATAGGTCATGGCTAGTTCCAAAGTTAAACTTCGCTGGGATTGGCCTTCAGTCTATTTTTCTCATTCCATTTTCTGCTCACGGTGAAAAGACTGCTTTCAACATTAGGGGGTGCTAAGATTTTGTACTTGGACCTTGGCAGTAAACATGAACAATGGTGGCTCTCCTGAACCCTGTCTGTAAATCCAATGGATAGCAAACGTGCAGGGTGATTTTTGTTACAGGCACATTACTTAGTAGGTCAGGCTTGGCCTGTCCATAGCTTCTAAGTCAGGCGAAACTATAGAGTATTTGCATAGTCAGACATTTCCCAAAGTTGAAATGCTTCCAAAGGCCCAGTCCCTGATATATTCACAGAGGTCATCTAGGACAAAATTATTCTGAAACGTAAGCAATACACAGTGCTTCACCACATGTTGCTAATGATTCTGCTCATCTGAAATGGGCCTGCAAACTAAAGAGAGGGTTGGAGTTTGTGGAGTTTGAGCAGCTTTGATTCCAGTGTGAACTGACTGTTACTTAAGGAAACCATTTAAGCTTACTGGCATGCGTAGCACAGAAGAATGATGACTGAGGGTATGAATGGATTGATAAATTTATTTATTACATATTGTTTCAATATTCAAGAAAGTATATTTAGTATTTAAGTAGAAAAAGATAAATGATAGTCCATTAGTAGTAAGACATAGATAAATAATGATGACGCAATTTAGAAAATGATAGGTTCAGTAAAAGAGGCAGAAAAGTCTTACAGTTTTGCAAAAAGATGAAGATTACTTTGGGCTATGAGGATCTCAACTGTTCCAAGGAGGAGGTGATTTGGATCTGGGTCTTGAAGCATAAATAGAATAAAACCATGTAGAAATGGAATTGGCATTGGCAATTCCAGCCTGAAAGAATCTCTTGATCCAAGGCTAAATGGGCAAGAATTTACATTATATGCATGGGCAAGCATAACTCTGAGAAAAGAATAGGGCACATGAAGGAGAATAATGAGAATTAGGATTGGGAAAACAGGATGGGGTCTTCTATAGAGGGCCTTCAATGCTGGATTATACAGAGTTTGGCTGTCAGACTGTGTTCTGTGGCTAATGGGATTCAGTTGAAAGATTTTTAATCAAATAAGTGGTAGAATCAGGATGCACTTGCTAATCAAGTCTTATCTAAAAACTGATCCAGAACCAGCATTTTACATGCAAGGGAACGAGACTGAAGGAGATGAGACCAGGTGAAAGGACATTGCTGTGGTGAGGGCTGCAGGTGGGAGCACTGAAGAGTTGGAGGTAGGTAGACAGGAAAATGCTGTTGCTGGGCATTATTCTATTAATCATCAGCTTCAAAAACTAAATGTTATTTTTAAACATTCAAGCTATATTTATCACTACTTGTTTATTAATTGTTACTAATAAGTTCATAAGGGCAAGATGGCAATTGTACTTGGGCCCAGTGAATGCCATTACACACACTTATTCTGTAGTACTACTGCTATGACTAATGCCATAAGGCAGCACACCCACATTCCAGGGAACCCCAGAACAAGCATCCTTAAATCACTGATGTGTTTGCCATGGATTGAGTGGTAAATTGGCTGATCCATCCTCCCTCCTTTCCTTCCTTCCTTCCTTCCTCCCTCCCTCCCTTCCTCTCTTCCTCCCTCACTTCTTCTTTTTTCTTCCTTTCCTTTTTTCTCTCTCTCTCTTTCTCTCTCTCTCTTTCTCTCTTCTTTCTCTCTATCTCTCTTCCCCTCCCCTCCCCTCCTCTCTCCTCCCCTCCCCTCCCCTCCCTCCTTCCCTTCCTTCCTTTCTTCCTTTCTTCTAGATGAGGACTTGCTATGATGCCCAGGCTGGTCTCGTATTCTTGGGGTCAAGCAAATCCTTCCACCTCAGCCTCTTGAATAGCTGGGATTACAGGTGCATGCCACCATGCCCAGCTTAACTGGCTGATTTTTAATTCTTCAGTCTCTCTCTTTGCACTGCACTAAAATGGAGAGTATATTTTTCTGTGCACTTGATGTTAGGCTTGGCCCTACGACTTGCTTTAGAATGAGTGTTAGTGGTCATGAAGCAGCCAGAGGCCTTAAACGTGCTTACGTTTTGTTCTTGTTTTTATTGTTGTCTAGGACTTTGTGCTCCTGTGATCCACTAAGATATCATGTGCTGAGTAACTGCTGGTTCAAAGAAAAAGTGGATTCATGTGGAGCAGACTTGAACCCAGACTCAACTTTACAGCCAACTACAGCCAACCCGCAGCTTGGAACGGAGGCAGGCAAGCTAGTCCGTGGACCCATAAGTAATAAAAACAAATGCTTTCATTATAAGACACTGAATTTTGCATGGTTTGTTAAGTAGCACTGTCATGGTAATAGCAGACTAATACACACAACTAATATTAATAGCTTGTTTAAGCTATCAAACTATAATAGAGCTCATTGTTCAATTCACAAAATATACACACAGAATAAAGAACATGGAGAAAAATATCATGAGATAATCCTGGCCAAAATAATCAAATATTTGAAGTGAATATCATATTACATGAGTGAACAGTTATTTGTGTAGTGCAGGGAATAGCAATTGCTCTAATTCCCCCTCTTTAGTGCTTAAATATAGCAAAACTGCTCCATGCAAAATGAAATGTAAGTGTATATGTCTTTGAGAAAATGTAATGATCAATATTAACAAAAGAAGGGTTCTTTCCCAAAAGGAGCTATTGCCACATTGCTCTTTCTGTGTTTCAATGGTGGAGGAATATAAACAAGGGCGACCTCTGTGACTATAAAATAGAGTCCCATGCATCAGAAAGTCATATATATTTACCATACTGATATTTTGAAATTGCATTTTTTAATGTATAAGCCATCTTAACCTTGATATGTTTAGCATCACCAATCCATCATTTCCTCATTACTACACATTTTTGGGCCACCTAGACAGCTCTCATCCATCAGCACCTGCCTCATCAATCAGGTGTGTTAGTCACTCTCTGATGACACACTGTGTCCAAGAACAAACGTCACTCTAACTTTCTTCCCTGAATTGGAAATATCTCTCTCACACAAAAGAGCCATTTCTTCAGAGAAAATACATGTTTTGGCTAAAGAAATATTGGAAATATAACCCCATAATAAGGAGTGAGATCCAGGTCTAAATCTACTTAATTAAAAGTCGGTAACCGAATCCTGAATTATTACCTTCCAATGACTAAACCTCAGAGTGAAGCTCAAGCCAGGATCAATCTGATAAGGGAAAAAATAGTTACGTTCTCTCGGATAAAACATCTCGAAGGCTTCAGTGGAGTCAGATACATTTTTAAATCGTTATTTGGAGAATTGACATTTTTGTGGCTCACATTCTATACGGCTGACATTTTCCTGAGGTTGTCTGGATACTATCTCTGCCTGTCTGGTTGACCACTACTGAGAAGGTGCACAGTGTGCTGTACCAGCAGATACAGACTGGCTTGACTTCAGGCGCTCTCCTGTTTCCAGCAAGCCATCTGTGGCTTTAGGCTGCAGCTGAAGGAAGCTTTACTGGAAACTACAGGAAGCAGAATACAAAGACATTTAAAGCTGGTGCCTTAGGGAAATGCGAGCACACCTAGACAGCTTCCTTTCTACCACCCAGGGATGCAGGGCTAGAAATGCATTATCCTTTTTTGGAATCAGCCTTACTGTAATTTATAAAGCTGCAGATACACAATTGCCCCAAAGCAGTGTATTCATGTAAAAACATTCTACTAGGTTTCAGATGAACCTGTTTTGTCTTTTTCTCTAAAAGTAAACAGTGTTTATTATTTTACTCCCTAATCTCCAATGTGTACAATACTTCAGGTATAATATTTATGTTTTACAAGAAAAAATGTTAGTAGTTTTTGTAATGAGGTTTTTTATTGTTTTGTTTGTTTTTAGCAGCTTCACTTAATTTGACTCACTTTAGTTATCCTAATTTGAAACCCAGCTTAATCTAAATTAAAATGTGTATTTAGTCTGGTAATATTTAGGAATCATAAAACTAAAAGAATGGTAATTTACTAAAAGAAAGGTAATTTCAGCAAGCTAATCAGTAGCTGTAGTTAATAGAAAAAGAGCAATACTTGTATAAAGAACTTAGGAGAAGGAAAATTTTATCGTTATCTTTTAATTTATCTTGCATTATTTAGATATCACTGAAAATGCTCTATGTATACATCATTAGCCCCCGGGCATTTTATGAGAATCATTCTTTCCAACTTGGAAATTACAAAAATAATTTACTAAGCAAAATGACATGATCATGTCAGTTGATGCTGAAAAAGGATTTGACAAAATCCAACACACATTCATGATAAAAACTCTTGGCAAACTAGGAATAGAGGAGAAATTTCTTGACTTGATAAAAACCATCTGCAAAAACCTACAGCTAACAGCATAATTAATGGTGAAATACTAAACGCTTTCTCCCTAAGATCAGGAACAAGGCAACAATATTGATTTCACACCCCTCTAACTCAGCATAGTATTAGAATTCTTGCCAGAATAAAGCAAGAAAAAATATATAGAGAGACTGGAAAGGAAGAAATAAAATTTCCACTTTTGCAAGTAACTATTAGCTGCAGAAAATCCCAAGTAATATGGAAAAACATTCTTAGAACTAATATGTGAGTTCAGCAAGAACTCAGGATAAAGGAACAATACACAAAAATCTATCAAATTTTAATATACTAACCATTAACATGTGGAGACCAAAATTAAAAAACAATACCATTTATAATCATTACAAAAAAATGAAATATTTAGGTATATACTTAATGAAGCATATACAGGCTTATGTGATGAAAATTACAAAATAATGTAATAAATAAAAGAAGGCCTAAATAAGTCTAGATACATATATGTTCATGGATTGGAAAACTCAACATAGCAAAGACATCAGTTTTCCCCAAATTGATGGATAGATTTAATGCAATTCCTATAAAAATCTCAGCAAGGTTTTTCTGCAAACATCAAAAAGCTTAACTTATTTTTATTTTTATTTATTTACGTTTTTTTTAGGATAGAGGCTTGCTCTGTCACCCAGACTGGAGTGCAGTGGTGTGATCACAGCTCACTGCAACTTTGAACTCCTGGGCTCAAGGGATCCTCCTACCTCAGCCTCCCAGTTAGCTAGGACCACAGGCAAATGCCACCATGCCTGGCTAATTTTGTTATTTTTGGTGAAGACAGGGTCTTGCTATATTGGCTGGGCTGGTCTTGAACTCCTGGCCTCAAGGGATCCTCCCACCTTGGTCTCCCAAAGCTCCGGGATTACAGGCATGAGACACTGCACCCAGCCTTTATTTTAAAATTTATATGGAAAGGCACAGGCTTTCAAATAGCTAAAACAACTTCACAAAGAAAAATGAAGTGGGAGGAATCACTCCACCTGATATTTAGGCTTACCATGTAGCTATAGTAATCAAGACAGTGTGATATTGGTGAGGAGTTAGACACATAATCAATGGAATAGAATACAGAACCCAGAAATAGACCTATACAAATATATCCAACTGATTTTTTTCAAATGTGCCAATGCAATTCAATGAAGGAAGGACAGCCTTTTCAACCAATGGTGCTAGAGCAACTGGACATCCAGAGGCAAAAAACTGACTTCCACCTAAATCTCATATCTAAACCAAAATGAGCTCAAAATGGATCATAGACACAAATGAAAAATGTAAAATCATAAAACTTTTAAAAGAAAACACCAGAATAATCTCTGGGACCTTGGGGTAGGCAAAGAATTCTTAGAGTTGGTATCAAAAACATGATCTATAAAAGAAAAAGTCGATAAATTGAACTTCAACATTAAAAACTTTTGTTCAGTGAAAGGCCAATATAAGGCAAGAAAATTAAAAGGCAAGATATAGACTGGGAAATAACATTTGCAAACCACATACTGACAAAGGATCATTGATTGAGAATAGATAAAAAGCTCTCAAAACCCAACAGTAGAAAAATAAACAATTCAATTAGAAAATGGGTAAAAGATATAAATAGATATTTCACCAGCGAATAGATATATAGATGACAAAAAGCACGTGAAAATTGTTCACCATTAAATTAAAACCACATGAGATATTAATACACACCTACCAGAATGGCTAAAATAAAATCAAATAACAACAACAGCAACAATAACAGTACCAGGGGAGGGATGGGGGTCCCCAGTTATAGAAAGCAATGGCTTCCTAATCAAAATAACACAAGCCAGAGCATGATGGAATAGCATCGTAAAGTCCTGAATGAAAATAAATGCCAAATTAGAACTCTATACTCAGAGCAAGAATCCCACAAAATTTAAGAAAATCAAGTCATTTTCGAAAAACAAAAACAAAGAACACTTTCTACCAGAAGATCTCCAATGAAAGAAACATAAAAGAGAGGTCTTCCAAAAGAAATACATTAATCCCATATGGAAGCATAGAATTTCAGGAAGAAAAGAAAAATAACAGCAAGGGTAATTTTACATTATTAGTAATTGTGTAAAACAATAAAAATGTTTTGTGTACCTATTATGTACGTGGAATTAAAATACTTGGCATAGATAGCACAAAAGACAGGAAGTGGGTAAGCGGGTTTAAAATGTTCCAAGGTCCTTGGATTGATTATTGATTATAACATGATAAAAGTATCAACTTTAAATTAGATTCTAACATATTAAGGTTGAATACTGTAATCTTTAAGGTAACTACTGAAACAAGAGTAACAGGATGTATAAATAATAATTTTAAAAGGGGAGTAATAAAAAAGTGATTAATTTTAAAAAGAAACGATAGTTAAAGGAAAACAAAAAGAAGTGGGACAAACAAAACACAAATAGTACAAAGGTCTATCTAAAACTAATATTGTTAGTAATTTTATCAGATATAAACACATTAAATTCTTCAATAGAAAGGCATAGCCAAACAAAAGCCAAATATATTCTTCAGGATAGAGACAAGTTGAAAATAAAAGGGTTTAAAAACATATCATGCAAAGATGAATCAAAAGAAAGCTATGGAAGTTATACTAAATCAGAACAAGTAGAAATTAAGGTAAAAAGCATTTAAAAACGTTGTTACATAATGGTATCAGTCAATCCACTAGAAAGATGTAATAATTATAAATGTACATGTGCCACATTATATGGCTTCAAAATAAAAAAGAGCAAAACTCCAGCCAAGATGTTTCTACTGAGCTTCTAACTCTCTTATCTGACTACCTACTGAACACTAGCTGGATATCCTAAAGGCATCAAATTCTCCAGACAAAACCCAACATTTTTATTATTTTATTCTGCAAAGCACTGTCCTCTCCTAGTAATTTTCCATTTGAATAGTGGTGTCACAAGACATTGTCCAGAAACCTTAGGAGCATTATTATTTCTTCTCCCCAAGCCGCTTCTCTCAAATGGAACACTGTGTTATTGATTCAATATCTTGAGGATTTCTCCTTTCAGTCTCTTTCTTTATTTTCATGGTACCACGGCTCTTATCATCCCATGCCTAAACTATTGCAATACTTTTCTAACTTTTTCCCTGGAATGCTGCTTCAAAACATCATCCCCACAGGTGCTGGGATGTGCTTTCTAAAATAAGTCTGACCAGATGATAGCACTCTCCAGCTCAAAACAATGACTGGCTCCTCTTTGCACATGATACAGAGCCCTCCATGTCTGGCCTTTGCATATCTCTCCTCTCTCAGCACCTATTGTTCTCTGCCTTATGCCCCAAAGCATTACCAATGTTCAGGTTAGCCGGCATCCATTGAAATGGGATGCACCTGTAACTTTGTGCATGTGTTTTATTTCTTCATAGATTTTCCATTTTCCCAATGAATGCCTTTTTTTTTTTTTTTTTTTTTTTTTTTTTTGAGATAGAGTTTCACTCTGTCACCCAGGCTGGAGTGCAGTGGTGTGATCTCCACTCACTGCAACCTCCGCCTCCCAGGTTCAAGGGATTCTCCTGATTCAGCTGCCCGAGTAGCTGGGACTACAGGTGTGTGCCACCAAACCTAGCTAATTTTTGTATTCTTTGGTAGAGATGGGGTTTCACCATGTTGGCCAGGCTGGTCTCAAACTCCTGACCTCAGGTGATCAGCCCGCCTCAGCCTCCCAAGCTCTGGGATTACAGGAGTGAGCCAGCATGCCTGGCCAAGGAATGCCTTCTTATCCTTCCAAAATAATACTATTTATAGCTAAAAATTCTTGCATGTGAAATGAATGACAAGTATTTTCTAATTTAATCACTGAACCCTATAAGGTCATTATTATTAGTGTACTGTTTTTACAGATAAAAAAAAAAAATCAATACTCAGAGTGGATAAGTAAATTGTCCAAGATCGACCTCATTGAGATGTACAAACTGAGTTTGAATCTGGGATGTGATGCTCCACGTTTACCCTCTTACCCACTGCACCAGAATTCAGGACTCACATTCTCTGAGGTGCATGCTCTAACAGTCCTGTGTCCTTTCTTCCACGGAACATCCAAGTACCATAGATCCCTTCTTTCCTGCTTCCAGTGCCCTTTTGCATACATTTCTGTTAAAAAGAATCCCTGCGGGCCGGGCGCAGTGGCTCACACCTGTAATCCCAGCACTTTGGGAGGCTGAGGAGGGTAGATCATGAGGTCAGGAGTTCGAGACCAGCCTGACCAACATGGTGAAAGCCCGTCTCCACTGAAAATACAAAACTTAGCCAGGCGTGGTTGCATGCGCGGGTAATCCCAGCTACTCAAGGGGCTGAGGCAGGAGAATTGCTTGAACCTGGGAGAAGGAGGTTGCAGTGAGCCGAGATCACGCCATTGCACTCCAGCCTGGCAACAGAGTGAGACTCCATCTCTCTCTCTCTCTCTCTCTCTCTCTCTCTCTCTCTCTCTCTCTCTCTCTCTCACACACACACACACACACACACACACACATCACATCCCTGGGTATTTTTATCAATTGCCACAGAGGCAATGAAGGCTTACTAAGAAGATCATGAGTTTGGGGGACAGTCAAACCTAGTTCAAAGCCTGGCTTTACCTCTTACAAACCCTCTGGACCACAGACAAATTACTTAATCTCTTAAATTCTTCTTTCGTCCTTTGTAAAATGGGGTAATTCCTGTCTCATCTGGTAGCTCTGAGGATTAGATAAAGTAATATACATCAAGCAGCTCATGCTACATCTGGTAGCGCACAGGTTCAGGGACAAGCAGTGATTTTCACGATGCCCTGGGATTTCCTGACAAGTCTTTACTTGTGAGCGAGCAAAATGTACAGCTACCATGTAATGTTAACAGACTTTTCACATATTAGAATGAAGAGAAGAACACAGTCCCACTATTATATTTCCTAACAATTTATTTATAACAAAAGAATGTTTTAAAATTTTTATTGCTCACTGCATATATTTTGTTTTTATGTTCCTGGGAATGCTATAACAAAGCCAGGCTGATCTGAGTAAGGATGTTGATTATTATAGGGAATTTATGGGCACAAATAATTTAACCCAAAATAACCAGTTACCTGCGACAAAACTAGGTTGCGTCTTGTGTTTTAGATTACACATAATTAGTGCTTCTTCCCAGCACCTGTTCCCTTCAGTGTTTTTCAAAATGTTATCCTATAATTTACCATTAACTCCATTTTATCACTTAGTTTGGTCTCCACAATACCATGTGGTTTTATTTTCACAAGGACAGCCCCATCTTTCAAGACCAGGAGTGGCAATCTAGTCATTGGTGGGGGCACAGACTCCAGTGTTGAAATATGTTTATTAAGAACCTTTCCTTTCTTCTTGCTGATTTGGTATTTAACTCCTGTCTACTTGCTTTTGTAAAGTTTTGGTGAACTAAGCATTTCTTGGTTTCTTTATCCTGTTCCCACATTCTCAGCTCAGCAAAAAACCTTTCCCCATAAAACCCACAAAGAATAACCTGAAGATAACCTTGTCTTTAGGATCATCCCCCAAGGGAAGTCTAATCACCAGTAAAAGGTACAGGGCTTAAAAAGGGCGGAAATAAGCTTAGTTGGGTTTTTCTTTAAATGGGTTTACAGTTTCAGCTCATCTCATTCTCAGACTTCATCACAGGGAGCAAATGACATTAGGAAACCAGAAAAATGACATTCCTTGGTTGCTTTCGAGCAATACCCTCATTATTGCTAAACTGAGAGTTATTTGATCAGTGATTTATCCAATTATTCAAGTTATAATTCAACTTCCTTATTACATTTGTACTTCTAACAGTAACGTGAGCTGACAACTTCAATCAGGCCACCAAGAGGTACCTAGAGACACATACATATATTTTTTATGCCATTGAATTTTTAAGTTTATTCTTGTATTGTTTAGCTATTTTAGAATGCCTCACAAAGTTTAAATTTAACACCAAAACTGGGAAACTTAAAAATAACTAGAAGCAGAAGTCTGAATTGGACATGTTAGATTTTTTTTTCCATTTGTTGTGACCATGTTTTCCATCTTTGTGGCCCTAGACTCTCTTCAGCTTTCTCTGTCTCCTTTCTTTCTTTCCTGTTTCCTTCTTTTTTATCCCCTTCAACTTCCTCCTGCCACCCCCACTGTCTTCATTTAGCGTGTTTGAGAGACATTTTCCAGATGTTAAGGTAACAGGCAAAAACTCACAGGCGAGAAACACAGATGACCTAAATACTGAGTGTGATCCGGTATTCCTAATTCTCTGAGGATGAAAGTGATTCAATTTACCTCCCTGTGTAGAGCTTACCCAACAATTATATAAACCAGGATTGAATTTTGAGAATGAGCTGAATCTAGATAAAATCTAATGTGTTCTATATGGTATATTATTATATCTCATTATAAAATATGATTTTGAAGTAGGCACAATTTATCCATTTATTCTGTAAATCACTCATATGGACAATATCGATGGAGTAACAATTGTGCACCAGGCCTCTGCAAGGCCTGAGGATTTAATCAGAATGTAGCTTTTGATTTCAGATTTAGGTTATAAAATGTACTTTAGGATTTGACGGTTAGGTGTCACTGCAAAGTGGGTAGGAAAGAACAAAAAATCACGGTAGCATGATGTGGTCCTGTTGAGAATGTTGATCCCTGCCCACCCCACCCTCAGCCACCCCCCAACCTTGGAAATAGGGTTGGGGGGGGCTTGCAAATTTGGGACTTCAATATTACTTTCTAATACATAGAGTCTTTCACTCTGACAGCTAAGGTGCTTTCCAGAAATTATCTGCTTTATCCCCATCACATTCTTAAACAGTTGTAATATTTCAAATAGATCAGTTTTTTAGTAGATAAAAATTGAGATTCAAAACATTATAGGGCTTTTCTAAAGCCGTATCACCAGGCAATGATATCATGCATCAATCAGCTCTTTCCATCTGGTCATATGTCTTTTTTTCTTTTCTTTTTTTTTTTTTAGATGGATTTTTTTGCTCTTGTTCCTCAGGCTGGGCACAATCTTGGCTCACCACAACCTTCACCTCCCAGGTTCAAGCGATTGTCCTGCCTCAGCCTCCCGAGTAGCTGGGATTACAGGCATGTGCCACCATGCCTGACTAATTTTGCGTTTTTAGTAGAGACAGGGTTTCTCCATGTTGGCCAAGCTGGCCTCGAACTCCCGACCTCAGGTGATTCACCCACCTCGGCCTCCCAAAGTGCTGAGATTACAGGTGTGAGCCACCATGCCCAGCATTTTTTTTTTTTTTGAGACGGAGTTTTGCTCTTGTCGCCCAGGCTGGAGTGCAGTGGTGCTATCTTGGGTCACTGCAACCTCTGCCTCCTGGGTTCAGGTGATTCTCCTGCCTCAGCCTCCCAAGTAGCTGGGTTTGTAAGCATGCACCACCATGCCTGCCTAATTTTTTGTATTTTTAGTAGAGACGGGGTTTCACCATGTAGGCCAGGCTGGTCTTGGACTCCTGACCTCAAGTGATCTGCCTGCCTCGGCCTCCTAAAGTGCCAGTATTACAGGCGTGAGCCACCGTGCCCAGCCTACCTGAACATATTTATACATTTGTTGGACTGTAATTCATTCTGTCCTTGTTATACATGTGCTTGGATATTTTTGCCTTGGTCTCTTAGCAAAGGTCTCTGAACTGACCTTAATGCAACCTGACTCATTCTCCATGTGACAAATACCCCAGGTGGAGGAAGGCAGACAGTGGCCCTCGTCGTCAGTATGTGTGCTCTGGGCAACAGGGGCTGGCTGGGAGCTTTGAGTCCAGGTGAGAGGTGAAGCCAGTTGGACTTCCTGGGTCAAGTGGGGACTTGGAGAACTTTTCTGTCTTACAAGAGGATTGTAAAATGCACCAATCAGTGCTCTGTAGCTAGCAAGAGGATTGTAAAATGCACCAATCAACACTCTGTAAAATGCACCAATCAGCAGGATCCTAAAAGTACCCAATCGCAGGGAGGATTGAAAAAAGGGCACTCTGATAGGACAAAAATGGAACATGGGAGGGGGCAATAAGGGAAAAAAAGCTGGCCACCCCAGCCAGCAGCCGCAACCTGTTCAGGTCCCCTTCCACGCTGTGGAAGTTTTGTTCTTTTGCTCTTTACAATAAACCCTGCCACCACTCACTCTTTGGGTCCATGCCAATTTTAAGAGCTGTAACACTCACCACGAAGGTCCGTGGCTTCATTCTTGAAGTCAGTGAGACCACAAACCCACCAGAAGGAACCAACTCCAGAAACACAGGCACTGCCACCACTTGTCCCTGAGGGTGCGTCTTCCCCATCTGTCTTCCTGTGCTGTCTGTCCCCCTGCTGTCTTGCAGGGGACACCCCTCAGTCTCTCCTTGGCAACTCACTAATTGAAATGCCTGCAGACCTCCCATCTAATAGAGCCAAGTTCCATTTTCTACACTGAAGTTTTGCTGAAGTGTTATAGAATACATCATTTTAGAAAAAAAAATGAAACAACGATGCTACTGCACAGTAAATAAATAAGTTTACTGAAAGCCCCTGATCTAACCCTATGTGTAGAAGTTTGGTGTGTAGTGTGACGTGCATATTGTGAATAGGCCAAGCAACTTTCTGGTATGAGACCCCCTCAGGAAGAAGAACTGGAGGCTCTGATGGTTAAAAATATGTTTGCAAGTGTGAAGTGCTTTGTACAGGACACACATAAGCAGAGTCAAGGCAGGAGCCGACCCTGCTGGTAAAGGAAGGGGCAGCAACTAAACTAGCAGAAGTTAACAGGACAGAAGGTACTTAAAAGCATCCGTTCTGCCTACAGGCCATGCCCACTTAGCCAAATCCACAGAACCAACAGCTTTTTAAACTTTATAGGAGCATAGAAGCCATTGACAATCTGATGCAAACTATGAACTCGGTTAAGAAAAATGCTCCGATTTGCAGATTATTTCAGAGTTTCACAGATTGCTGCAGCCCAGTGTGATCATTTTGCTGGTTGTCAGCCATTCAGGATCAATTATTCATATAGCATTGGAGCACAGGGGGGAGACGAGCAGGCACATTTCCATTGCAGTTAAAGATCAGCTCCTGCTTGCCAAATGTGCTTTCTCCTTACCTTGCATCCATGCATATGGGCCTCTAGCAGCAGAAGTTCCGAGGAAAAAGGAGACCCAATTTCACTACATATTTAGTAATTAGCAACCAGGGATAGTTCCCCCAAATTTGCTGTGACTCACTAGCAATACAAATATAACAAATGCACAAGGCGAAATGAACCTAATAGTCACATAATTATATAAGCCAATCTCTTCATCCTGAAAAATCGAAGCAGATGTACATAAAACATTGCCAAGTGTATAATCTAAATAGCAAATCTGCAAAACCCTACTTAGTGTTTTAGTTAAGATCGAAACGGAAATGTCATAGACTAAAATGGTCTCCTCTTCACATCAATTATTTACTAAGTGAAGATATTGTTTTCCAGGCTGAACAAACAGCTTTGTAAATGAAAATCCACTATCTGGTCCACAAAGTTGCTTTCCCTCTCTTCGGGGGAAAGACAGAGTTGTTTTACACAAATGAGTTGGAGGCAAAAGGGGCATCCTATTAGCCAAGTTTGTCTTCATCCAAAGCTGTAACTAAACGACTCTATAAACCTTACAGTCAAAGCTATTCTTATTGTTCCTTCCCCCTCTCCTCACTACAAACAACAAAAACCAAAATGAAACAAAATTTAAAAGTTATGCAGAATGATCAATAAACTTGTCAGTGTGGTCTTGAAAGCTTTGTAAGACCACTGCAACGCAAAATCATAATACTTAGGTTTTCACTTAAACATTACCATCAAAGAGTAGTTACAATGACTTGAAGTATTTCCACGTGGCTGATGGCATTTATGCAGATGAAAAAGAGGTAAAAATCATCTTCGTGAAATACAGGGGTAACACAATGCTGGCAAGGAGTTCCGTTTCTACATTCTCCACTTAAACCTTTTCTCTAACTGTGGCCAGAGGAAAACAGTAAGTGACTGTAATTGTTCAATGACTCATGCATAGAGAATGCTTCTGACAGTGTAAGACTTTTCCTTCTGTTAAATCACAATAGGTCTAAAAATGTCTTCTTTGTGGCTTGGAAAGACATGGTAATTTAATAAGGCTAGGGAACCCTGGCTCACTTGAGAAGCTTCATGAAGATGATAGCAGTGAGGAGATTGTTAACACAACAATTACCATTTTCTTGTGAGACTATATTAGGGAAAAGAAAAACAACTTGAAAGGTAGCAAAGCAAATGCAGGCATAGGACATTTGGTCTAAAATCTGTGCTAAAGGCAAGAATATATCCCTTTTTTGTGCAAAAAAAATCTCCAAAGGAAAATTAATTTTTCTTTCAAAATAGCCTTCTGGCTTTTGTATGCTACTTCACCTACACAATTCTGTTAGGGCAACACTCTCTCACTGCCCGTGAGACTTGCTTTCAAGTTACTGTTGAGACAGCTAAGTAGGGGAGGTGGCAAAGGGATTTTCTGATACAATTTGTCTTGAGGTGTGTGGTTTACTGGGAAGCCTTCAAAACACAATGTCTAATTGCTTTCCTCAAGTACTGCACGGAAAAATTCACATGCCCAATATCAAGAAGTTGAAGGTAAACTCCATTTTGCATCAGAGAAACGAAGTTTATCCACACTATGGGAGAAACAGAAAGTTTGAAAAGTGAATCAGGGTTATTATTACAGAAAACTGCCTGGATTTTTCTGAGTCTTCACAGAGTATGAGATTTGTTTGGAGAGTTGTGCATTTTTAGAACATTAATCACATCTATATTCAAAAGGAAAAGGATCAAAACACTTTCCAGAGTCGAATATTAATGATCTTAGACTGTGTAACCGATGCTGTTAGAATAGCCAAACAGGTAATTGATTAACTACCTTTTATTTTAAATTATTCAAAATTCTGAGTTAATTTGATATGGGTATTTCTCACCGGCGGTGTTTGATGTGGATAATTTATTTCTCACATGCAGTGGGAGTAATCTGGGGCATATTTTCAGTTTATCCTCTCACCTAACTTTACCTATCCCCCCTACATCACCCTCTCCAGTCCAAATTCCTTCTCAAGCATCAGCTTCCAACTAGACAGCTCCAATTAAACATGTCTTCCAACTTAAAATACTCCAAATTAAATAAAACATTTCTCCCTTAAATCTTAGTCTCGTAAGCCACCATCATCCAACAAATTACCTATAGAAAGTCATCCTCAATTCATGTCCTCATTAAAATATCATCAGAGTCCAAACACTGTGCTTCCAATGTATTCTGCCTTCTGTCTCTCAGATTTCTGCCCTTCCCTTTATCTCGTTCCCCTCTGGGTCCGTTCAAGGCTTTGACACTTCCCATCTAGATTTCTATCATAAGCTTCTTCCTTCCCATGTTGTAGGTTCTTCTAGCCTTCCTCCACTGTGCTACCAAAGTGATCCTTTTTTTTTTTTTTTTTTTTTGAGACAGAGTCTCACTCTGTCACCCAGGCTAGACTGCAATGGTATGATTTTGGCCCACTGCAACCTCCATCTCCTAGGTTCAAGCAATTCTCCCACCTCAGCCTCCTGCGTAGCTGGGATTACAGGCACACACCACCATGCCCAGCTAATTTTTGTATTTTTGTAGAGATGGGGTTTCACCATGTTGGCCAGGCTGGTCTTGAACTCCTGACCTCAGGTGATCCACCCGCCTCAACCTCCCAAAGTGCTGGGTACATTTGTTGAGTGATTTTTTTACAACATTAAAATAAGTCATACGTAAGTTTTAAAACCAAGCCCTTACATGGCATATTCTTCTAAGCTTCAAGGAAAAGCAATCATAATCAGGTGGGAGTGGGGGGGGGGGGCGGGGAAATTAAATAAAGCAGAAAGGTAACAGTCCTGAAAAATAGATTTACAAGTCCAGAATTCTTACCCAATGTCTGCCGGAAAGACATCTTCCAGCCTTTTGCTGTCTGAAATGAATCTGTCTTGAACACCAGGAGCATACTATTATTGCTGCTCTTCACATTTGGTGGGCGCTTGGAACCGCAGAATTTGCCAAGAAGGGGATTGCTGGTATTGGCACCATCGTAAATTGCCAGGTAGTCATGGGAGCAGGAGGTGGAGGGAACCACATCAAAATCACTGAACCTGTGAAATGTACCTTGTTAATACTGATGTTTCCATTTGGACTTCTATTAAATTGTAGCTTTAGCTCTTGCAAAAAATGACAAGGAAAAAACTACCAGTAGAGCATTCAAAACTCACTTGATAGGAAATATTAGAAATCAAACAGTACTTTACTGATCGGTTCAAAAGTTTAGCCAAATTTGTTTTTAGTAATTACAAAACACCAAAAACTGTGACAGCAGCTGGGGATGTCAAAGTGAGTAAGATACAGTCTTACATTTCAAGGAATTCACAGTCTAGGGCATATTAAAGTCCATCTCAGAACAACTTTTGACAAGTTGAACTGATATTTACTATCCCAGCAATACTTTAGTTTTTTAGGTCTCATTAAAAATACCATATTTACTCTTCCCTTGTTATTTTATGAGATGAAGTAGAACTTATGGGAAGCATGTTAATATAATAGAAGAAATGCTGCTTTTAGAATCACAGCTCCATTCTCCTCACAGTCTCATTTTCCTCTTTTAAAATGAAGTTTATATTAAGGTCAGGTGAAGAACAGGAAATTCACATTTAAGACCTCTGTGGTGGTCACTGACACTTCTGCACATGGTCCCAGCTCTCTGCCTCCCCAGCACTGGTAGGATTGCCCTAGGGGCACACTTTGAGGCTTGACATGGCTGCTAGGAGTTGCTTTGACCACAGAAATGTAAGCAGAAGGGATACATATTACTTTACGGAAGAAGCTTTACAAATGACTACTTGCTTTGCCACACTGCCTTCCCACTGCAGTGATGATCATGGAAGCAAATGTAAAAACGAAGCTTCCATCAGCCTGGGTTGTTGGATGACCACGATGAGCAGAGCTTCCATGCCAGGCCACACTGAACATGCTCATTAGAACGAGAAATCAACTTGTTGAGTTAAGCTGCTGTGAGGTGGAGTTGTTTGTTACTATGTGCATAACCTATCCTGACAGATGCATCCCTAACTTTTCTCTGTCTTATACAGTGTTTAATTTAGGCCTCATTCTTTGTCATTTCAAATAACGATTTCTAGAGTTCCTGAACAAGCAAGGCTTCTTACATGGATTTACTTTAGAGTTTTGTGGTGGGTTTATTATAGCTTATTTTAAAACTTGTTTAAAAAAAAAATTTGATATCCTGTCCTCATTTTTATAGGTTCTTCTGCTTTTTCTTTTCTTTTTTTTTTTGAGACAGAGTCTCACTCTGTTGCCCAGGCTGGAGTGCAACAGAGTGGCACAATCTCAGCTCACTGCAACCTCTGCCTCCCTGGTTCAAGTGATTCTCTTGCCTCAGCCTCCCGAATAGCTGGGATTACAGGTGTCCACCACCATGCCTGGCTATTTTTTTAAATTATATGTATATTTTTTAGTAGAGATGAGGTTTCTGCCATGTTGGCCAGGCTGGTCTTGAACTTCTGACCTCAGGTGACCTGCCTGCCTCAGCCTCCCTGTGCTGGGATTACAGGCATGGGACACCATGCCCAGCCTGCATTTTCAATTTATTTTGGCAGTAGCTCTAATAAACAATTCATAATATGGAATAATTTTGAAAATATATACTAAATAATATATATTTATATTAAAATATATAATAAATGCTTCCTTTTAACAGCCTTGAGAAAAAAAATTGTTGGTTTTTTTTCTAAAAGGTTTTGGTTGGTTGAAGGTTTTCAGACTGATGATGAGGAACAAGATGAAAACCGTATTGATTTTCTTTTACCACATTTAACATTTAATGTTATTGTAAAAGATCAGGGAAGAACAATAGCTAGATAATTTCCAACAACACTGTATTCATTTTAATTCTCTACAGACAACACATTTATTTTCCACAAAAAGAATCCACAGAGATAAAATCTGAGTTTCTAAGAGGACTTAAATCTGCTTTGGCTTTTTATTTTACATCATTTTCCCAGGAGAGCACAGAAGAGATCTGAAAAGCCCATTGACAGAAAAGCTTGTGTAACCAGAATCTTTTGAGAGCCTTTTATTAATGTCTGTATCTTCTACCACACCTAGAATCTTATCTGTTTCCTAGAATGTAGGCTCTTAGTGCGCAATAAATAATTTTCTAAACCTGCAGATGTAGGCTGGGTGTGGTGGCTCACACCTGCAATCTCAGCACTTTGGGAGGCCGAGGCAGGTGGACCACTTGAGGTCAGGGATTCAAGACCAGCCTGGCCAACATGGCAAAACTCCATCTCTACTAAATATATATATGTATATATATATATATATATATGTATATATATGTGTATATATATATATATATGTATGTATATATATATATACACACACACACACACAAAAATTACCCAGGCTGGTGGCACACACCTGTAGTCCCAGCTACTCGGGAGGCTAAGGTGGGAGAATCGCTTGAACCCAGGAGGTGGAGGTTGCAGTGAGCTGAGATCACGCCACTGCACTCCAGCCTGGGTGACAGAGTGAGAGCTAGTCTCAAATAAATAAATAAGTAAAATAAAGTAAAATAAAATAAACATGCAGATGTAAATTTCATTATGGTGAGCTCCAGGATCCAGGCTGAAAACTGAAAAAATATATTTAGATTGTATACATACATATATATATATAGATAGACAAAGAGAGAGAGAATATATAACATACCTCTATGAGTTGGTGTGTATACCGTGGTCGGAATGTTTGTGTTCCCCTAAATTCATATGTTCCCTAAGCTAATGGTATAGGAAGTGGGGCCTATGGGAGGTGATTAGGTCATGGGGGAGGACCCCTCACAAATGGGATTAGTGTTTTATAAGAGGCCCTTCCAGCTCATGAAGACACAGCAAGAAGGTACCTTCTATGAGCCAGAAAACAGGAGCTCACCAGACAACGAATCTGCCTTGACCTTGGACTTTTGCAGCCTTTTGTTGTTTATAAGCCACCCAGTTTATGATATTTTGTTAAAGCAACCTGAACAGAACAAGGCAATAATCAATCCTACACATATGAGAAACAAACAGTGAGTCACAGTAGCAAATGGCTCCCAGTTACACTTCCACGCCTGTGCAGGCGTACTTCACAGACCTTCTGCTCCTGGCCATCTGACAGTTTCTGTTCTTTTGTCCCCAAGACCTAAAGGACACTCTGTTTTCCTACAAATAGTCCAGGTAAGAGCTGCAGTTTTCTTCGAGGTCCAGCCTATAGAACGCCTGATACAGGAACCAAATCAGGCTTGATGAGAGATGTCTTTCATCAAGACATCTCTTGTTCACTTGGAGAGCCAACTGATACATGAGGCCTCTGGAAGTAAACTGCAGGGAGTACAGAATCTTTAGGGTAGAAAATGATCACAGACAAATAGAGGGGAGGTAGGTAGGTAGGTAGGTAGGTGTGGTCTTAGCCCATCAGGCTTCTGTATGGAAAGTCCTACATGACCATGAACTATACTACTGTCAGAGTTTCCCACTACATGCCATACGTATATCACTGAAATAGGCTGTCAGGTGAAAACAGTCTTGAATTTTATCATTCTGGAGAGTGGGAGGTTGCATCGCCCTCATCAGTCTTGCTGGGAATAGGTAAGACTGGGAAGAAAATTGACCAGCGACGCAAGCTCTCTCTCATAGCATCAGTTTAGAGGTGTTCTGACACAGGTATAAAAATAGATTTCTTAAGTAGTTAGAAAATGTATCCTTTGAGGCTGGGTGCAGTGGCTCAGGCCTGTAATCCCAGCACCATGGGAGGCCGAGGCGGGAGGATCACTTGAGGTCAGGAGTTCGAGACCAGCCTGACCAACATGGTGAAACCCCGTCGCTACCAGAAATACAAAACTGAGCAGGGCATGGTGGCGCCTGCCTGTAATCCCAGCTACTCAGGAGGCTGAGGTAGGAGAATCTCTTGAACCTGGGAGGCAGAGGTTGCAGTGAGCCGAGATTGTGCCACTACACTCCAGCCTGGGTGACAAAGTGAGACCTTCTCTCAAAAAAAAAAAAAAAAAAAAGAAAAGAAAAAAGAAAATGTATCCTTTGAGAGACAGTATTGGGAAACATTGAGGATGTGGTGTTTGGAGGAAGCCTGGCATGAATACACATTTTGACTCTTCATGCGTGTGTTACTTTTGGAAAGCAATTTGATCCTTCTGAGCCTCAGTTTCCTCATCAGTGAAATGGGAATAATCTATACAATTCCCAATCTAGAATCTATATATACCTCATATGACTGTTTTAAGAATACAATGAGACAATTACGGCACGTGTGAATCAAAGTTCTTTGTGTATAATAAATACCCAACACATGGCAACTGCTTTCTCTTGCCCTTCCTCTCTCCTTTGATTTCAAGATGGGCTTACTATACCTTGACAATCCATTTTATGATGCTCCTTCACAATTGTTGGGAAACTATAACGACTGTTTTAACTGGTGAGTGCTTATTTTTTGCCCTTAGTTACTACCGGCTTGTGTGGAGAGGGGGAGTGTCATTTCCCAGGTTGAACTGTCATCTAGGAACATCATTCCTCCGTGTAGATTTCCCTCCAGACTGCCGATGAGAATCAGTGCCCTCCATCAATAAAGGAATGGCTCTTCTATAAATAATGCTGAAAGGATTTTCTTAAGAAAGCCAATTTGTCTTACGTACTTGAGCTCGATCACCTTGTCGTCACTAACGGTGATGGTATACAGACAGTGCATATCATTTGGGTAGTCTGTGTATGAATAGGCAGGACTCGTGATGATTCCAGAAGAGAAATTGAACACACCACCACAGGCTGCAACAGAAGACAAGGGAATATGAAGAGAACAACGATTAGTCCCAGCATGGAAAAATGATTTTAAGAGATTCTATACTATTGTACATTTTTCCCTAAAAGAGGTAATAATTATTTTTCTTGAAGTGACTTATATCTCCCTTCACTGTGTTTACACATAATTCTGATTTTTCCACTAGGAAGGAAGATGAAAGACAGCAAGAGGGTAGAAATAGGGAAGAATATTTAAAGGTTCATCTTGGAAAGGAATCAGTCTGAGTCAAATTAATGGCCAGAGTGAAAATGACAAGAAGGAACATTTCACCATCACTTCGCTGTATTTCATTGACAGGTTGAGAGAGGGATGACAACAGTAACGAAGTATGGAAAAGGTGGCCAGAATGATGTTCTGGGCGTACAGATCTAGGAAAGTTTGTGATCTGGAAACCTGAAATAATAGAGGTCCCTGTCTCTTCTGTTAGGGATAGAATATTATAAGGTAAACTACTGGAAATCATTTTTGGAACTTTCCAGTTTAGTTCCTTCTGTGGGCTCAAATGCATAGCTCTCCAGTCTGGTGGATTTGCAGTCAGTTGTGAGACTGGTAAGGACTAAACTTGCCCCAGTTTGTATTAATATCACTGATCCTCAATCCTCAACAAGCAGGAGGAGGCCAGGCCCATTCCTCTCCAGGATTCCAGCAATTAACAGCTCAGAGCCTTGAGCTAGACCCATTAGTCAATAAAACAACAGACATAAAAATGTAATAAAGCCTTCTTATCCACAATATAAAGTGATTATTTTTGCTTGGGTTTACATTTGAGGATCAGATTGTACCTCCTGATGATCACTCTCCCTGCAGTGGAAAGACCTATCTATGTATATTTATGATTCTAAAATTATAATGGGGTTAATGCATTTTGAAGTATTTCCATGGTTTATACACTATCAGTGGACACGTTCCACTTTACATCCCCAGAAATGAGGAACAAATTGGGGCTGCCATGTCAGGCTCTTTATTTCTTTACTGTTTTTGCCTCAGCTGAGCCCACCTTGCAGGGAGCACTCTTCTCTATGTGCCTGTAAGTACTTGTGTGTTCAGACTCCCAGGTCCGTCTGTAAAAGTGAATTACATGTCAGATAAGGGTAGCAATCACTCCTTTTCACTTTATACGTAATTATGTGGTCTCTGGAAGTTTATCAAGGCCTAAATAACTCCCATCTTGGCACAATATCAGCATTTGAAGTCTTCACATCAACGACACTCTTTAAGTGGGACTCTTATACTAGAATATATTGAATCTTGACGACTTCCTTGTAGGAAAATGAGAGATTAAAGAGAAGAAGAATATAAAGCAGGAGTTTACCTCTCCAAAGCAGCAGTTGTGCCAAAAGAATAAAACAAATCCATCCTTCTCTTTATTCAACAAGAGGACGGGAGAGGAAACGTTAATTGCGTGGTTCTATTCTGCTAGAGCCAACGGAGCTACACAGCCATATGTAGTCATACTTTACAAACTGTGGGAGTCAGGATGCCGATAGCAGCTGATGTGAACAAATTATGGAGGCCCTTTTCAGAAGTAAATACATGTTTTTAGTCTTCTCTGGGGATGGGAACAATAATTTATTCCAAGGGAAACTATTTAACTTTCTACCTTTAGCAATGGGTTTGGTGGAGCAAAGATGAAATAGACTCAAGAAAGATGTTACAAGATTTGTGTGCCAGTTTGACTGCAGCTGAGATGTCTATTAGATAGTGCATAAATATTGTCAGCAAACTAACCAGGCAGGAGGGGAAAAGACTATTCAAGATCAGGAAATGCAATCTTAGAATTTTCTGGGTAGCAACAAATGCCTCTGTCCAGTCTGTTGCTCCTCTTTTCTCTTTGCCTTTGAGGCAGAGAAGTTGTAAATTATAGCATAGTTGAATATATCAATCTTTTCCATTAGGGCTTGTGCTTTGTGCATAGTGTTTTAAAAAAGTCTTTCCTATCAGATTGTAAAGACATTCTCTTATATTTCTTCTAAATATATAAAATATTAATTTTCGTATTAGCAAAATGACTTGGGGAAACAAAACAGGCATCTGGATAATTTGGACTAACAGGCAACTTTGTGTAAGGTAAGAAAAACAAAAAAATAGCAGTAGTATTTATTTAAATTAAATTACAAAACAAATGTCAATTCTTCATTTGATTTTCAGAGTAGTTCTAGCCAAAGTTCCTGAAAAAGGTCCTCTTCTTTTTAAGAAACAATGTGTATATGTATTTTTTAACCATGAACCTCACTGACAATCTTTTTCCCTTAAATTCTCTGAATCTTCAAGTTAATGCTGTATGAATCGCAGTGAAAACTCTTTGTATACATTACTCAGAAAAGAAGAAAATTCCGAACTCTGTCATTATGGCTACTCACAGATTATCCTATAGGAAAACTTGAATCCGAAGTCTGTGATTTGCTCGTTGGCGTAGAAGTTAAGCAGAACAGGCCCGGCGATGGTGAGGGGAGCTGGCATCTCATCCCCACACACAGTAGCAAATGGGGTGGACGTGACGCTGTAACCTCTGATAATGTGCACGCCATCGTTGACACAGCTTCCCGTCACAGCAGAACGAGCTGGAAAAGGCATGGAACAACCGCATTATGATCAGAACCTACACAAACAATTAATGCCATAAAAATAAAAACAAAAATGTGATGATTCATGCAATTGCTATAAAAATTAAAATGAGAAACAAGAGATATTTAACTTAGTTTCCTGTTGAAACAATGTTTAACTACAAAACAAGCACAGGTATGATAAAACAGGTAGGACTTCACAATAGACACTTTCCACCTTGAAACAATTCAGAATTTCCTTTCTTTAGATAACGGTTCCTTTAACTCAGTGACTGTAAACTGGGGACCATGTTGCCTCCCCAAGAACACCTGGCACTATCTGAAGGCATTTTTGCTGTCACACTGTAGAGTGGAGTAGAGACCAGGGATGCTGCTGAAGATGCTGCTATACACAGGGCAGCCCCTACACCCCGGACCCTCTGGGACCCACAAAAAACTACCTAGCCCAACATGTCAATAGCGCTGCTACTGAGAAAACTCGCTCCAAGCTTATGTCCAGATAAGGGACTCCTATCATGGAGATATCATTAGAAACTCCTTAATGTTTATTGAACAACCATTTTAGATGTTCACACAAACACTATTAGTGTTTAAGGACTATAAAATATATATTATTGTTTTGTTTGCCAATTATAATGTGAATATATGCTCCAGCCTACCATCCCCCAAAGAAAAATATAAAACGAAATAAACAAGAAATTAAAAAGATATGTGTCCACTACAACATATCCAGTGATTTTTGTAGGTGAACACATACTGTTAAAATATTAACTTGGATCATACCTAATTTGTATTAATAGGAAATGACACCCATATGGTAACCTAATTTGTATCAATATGAAATTACATCCATCATGCATTTGTATGTGATTAAATATTCTTCTAAAACATTATATTAGGGCCAGACATGGTGGCTCACGCCTATAATCCCAGCACTTTGGGAGGCCTAGGCGGGCGGATCACCTGAGTTCAGGAATTCGAGGCCAGCCTGGGCAACACGGCAAAACCCTGTCTCTACTAAAAATACAAAAATTAGTCAGGTGTGATGGTGCGCGCCTGTAGTCCCAGCTACTCAGGAGGCTGAGGCAAGAGAATTGCTTGAACCTGGAAGGCAGAAGTTACAGTGAGCTGACATCGCACCACTTCACTCCAGCCTGGGTGATAGCGCAAGACTCCATCTCAAATAAAATAAAACATTATATTATTATGAAAGGAAAGGAAAAAAAACCATCATAACTTTTGCACCAACATAATATATTAATGCCTATATCAAATTCCAACATATAGATGTGCCATCCACATTCCATCAATCCCCTATTGCTTGAAATTCTATATTCTCCACATTTCTGTAAATAAAAATATTGTTGAAACAAACATTCCTGTACATAAATATTTGAGGAAGTTCTTCATTATTTCATCAGAATAAGTTTTCAGAAGTTAGATACTGGCACTAAGGTAAGACTATTTTTCAGGTTACCAAATGATCCCTAGATTGGTGTTGCCAACTTACTCTCCCACAACATTTTTGGCATCTGACATTCTTCCCAATTCTACATTTTCATTGCCCATAGGAAAATGTTATGCCCATTAACAATCACTCCAGTCTCATCCTTCCTGTATATGGTCTCCTGCCCTACATAATTACTAAACTACTTTCCGCCTCTATGGATTTGTCTACTCCGGACATTTCACATGAATAAAATCATGCAATATGTGACCTTTTGTGGCTGGCTTCTTTCACTTAATATAATGTTTTTGAGTCCATCCATGTAGTAGCATGTGTCAGTATGTCATTCCTCTTTATGGCTGAATATTTTCCTTTTTATAGTGATAGCACATGTTGTTTATGTATTCATCAGTTGACAGACATATGGTTTGTTTCCACCTTTTGGCTATTATGGATAATGCTGCTACGAACATTCATGCATGAGATTTTGTGTGGGCACATGCTTTCAGTTCCTTTGGGTATATAAATGGGAGTGAAATTATTAGCCCCCAAATTAGGTATGTATTTAATTTTACTAGAAACTGCCAAACTATATCTCATAGTAGTTACATCAGTATACATTCTCACCAGGGATGTGTGGGACTTCCAGTGCTCTGCAGGGATGCCAACATTTGACATTGTCAGTCTTTTTAATTTTAGCCATTCTGGTGCATGCGAAACGAAACTTCATTGTGATATTTAATTTTAATTGCTCTGATGATTAACAATGTGAAATACTTTCCCATTTTCATTTACAAACCACAAGAACAAAATGCTTTTATTTCATGGCGATGCTAACTTGAACATATATCTAATGATCCACATCACCCCAACACACAAAATTTACTTACTTACAAATGCCCCATTGGGAATGACCAAAACTACATTATTTTATATAAGCACATACTATGGCACGGTGGACTCTGAAATCAGACATCCTGTTTGCTGTTTGCTGTTAGAATACTCTTCCTATAAGAGCACGCTGACAAAATCGTTATGCACACTTACTTTATAATTCCAAGTCCCCTGGCCATAGACCTTGGTTCAAAGGTGGGTGTGTGACCCAATCCAGCCCAATAAAGGTGAATTTCAACACCCTTGTTTGATATTTGGAAGTTGGAATAGAGGTAGTAGTATGCTGGTAAATATAACAACCACCTCTCCGAGAGATTTGTGGCATTTGCCAATTTCCATCGTATAAATACTCCCACGATAGCCAATTTCAAGCTATTAACAACAAGTCATTAAATGCAGAATAGGAATAGATGAGCAAAATTGACTCTTGCAAGATGGTGCAACCCAACTCTAGCTTACCACGGGATAGAAGCCATCTCTCTTTCTGATGTGGGTGAGGAGTACCCACTGTGAGAGCAGCACCCCTACAGCAATGAGAGGAGCCAGCCTTAGGATGAGGCTCACACTGGAGTAGCACAAAGTAAAAACAGAAACAGTTGAATATTTGATGACATAATTAAAATGCTGAATTGAGAGATTTGAGGCACACCCAACTTTGAAACCTTCCAGAATTAAAAACCAATGAATTGCTCCTTTGTGTTTAAACCAGGTTGAATCAAGTTTCCTGTTAATTGTGCCATAAAACCTCATAATGGATATGGTAGATATTTTTATGATTAGAGTCACTGTTGCTATTGTTTATACAACCCCACCATCCTGACCATGGTTGATTGATTGATTGATTGATTGATAATTCCAGTCAATCAATGGCAAGGCATGGCATCAGACCCAATCCAGGCCAATCAGATGTGTCCAAACTGCAACTGAGTAAGAGTCAATGGTAGGAGCCAAAGATACTAAACTTAAAAAATGTCTGCAGCCATGTTTCCTGACACATTAAGGAAGCCAGGCTGCCATAAGGGAAAAAGAAGTTGTGCAGCAATCAGCAAAAAGAGCGGGGAAGAGAGAGCATGCTGACAGATTCTTGTCCCTGGTTTCCTTTGTTCTAGAAGCCCTTCCTTTGATGAGATGAAATCACCCAGTATCCTTCTTATAAACCCTACTTTGTATCTAAGCTAACTTTTGAAGATAACTTGCCATTCAAAGAATCTTGACAAATACTTTTAAAAAGCATCTCTGTGCATTAAAGAGTTACCACACATTCTTAAATCATTTTAAGAATACATTCAGCTCCTTCGCTAAGATTCTCTTCAGCCTGCAGAAATCTTGAGGTATCAATTCAAGATATACATTTTTAAATTAACCTCAAAGAATTCCCTTATTTTGAAAATGCTGGAATAGAAATATTTCTAATTGGGCATAAATCTATAAGTTGAAAGAGTGAAAGACTGAACTTCAATGGCCTTTTCATGTAATTAGAAGCAATATGATGTGGAAAAAGAGGACAAAAAAGAAATAAGTTAAACTCAGATTCATGGTTTGAATATTGCCAAATTATGTACCTTAGTTATAACCTCAGTATTTGTCTTTAAGACATCAAAAGCTCCACTGGAATTTTAAAAAATTCAAAGTAGATGAGTTTGAGAATAAAACAATTGTGCATTAGTTACAGAAATTATTTAGCAACAATACATCAAGTTATAAAACCAAAATCACAGAATGCAGGGAAAAATTGCTGATGCTGGATTGAAATCTTGGTCCCACATTTGATCAAATAGGCTGCTATGCATGTGTTAGGTATTAAAGAGTTAGTTGTTAAGTTGTGGGCTAATGATATAAATGATCACAGTGGCAGTTGTCTTAGAAAACAGTGAAAAGGCTGTGAAACATAAGGTATAGTGTCACTTATACTTGATTATGTTGACAAATAGTTGATTAAAGGAACTAGTTGAAATACAGAAAGCTCATTCATGAAATGGCAGTGGTACGAGACATAATCAAAACTCATCAACAATTTATTAAATGTCTGTATTGAACAATAAGGAAGTTTGTTGGGGAAATGCAGAGGAAGTTGACAAGGGATTTTAGATTTTTTGTAGATGGCAATAGAATATCAACTAACTAAACAAATTATGTAAGACAGTCTGCTTCTCAAAGCCTAATTCAGTAAAATGTAGAAATTATAATATCTGGCAACTTATTTCATGGATTAAAACATTCTTGTATCCTTTCTAGTAGTCGTTTGTTTAAGGTAGGATGTTATGCCCTTTCAAATTCTCTCCAAAAGAAATCAAACATGTACATAATATTAGAAGCTGGTAAAATTAGCTAAAGTCTAAGAAAATATAAAGAATTAACAACAACAAAGTAATATGCAAGAAAATGGATATGTGTGTCACTAGACATTAAGTACTTTACACACATATATCATATTCTAAAGTTCTATATATCCCATCACTGCATTAGATCAAAAATATCAGCCTGATTCTTCAGTGAGAAGGTGTTGATGACAGACTAAAGGCATCAGAAAATAATTATATTAAACACTTTCTCATCATTATTGGAAGAGCCAATTGCATGTATAATCAAAATATACACAACACTCTCATAATTGGGGTGACTGTCTTCTAGGGAGAGAAGGAAACTTAGTTGAGGTTTGGAAAAACTTCTTCAAGAAGCAAGATGGATATCACAGTTGAGTTTATGACCAAGAGGCAGCATTCGATCAGACATATGCGAACTTGTGAGGAAGAGAAGCACCCTGAAATTGAACAACACTTTCTCCGTGGACTAGAGTCCACGTCATGGGACCGGGAACTCAGTAATTCTTAACTCTATCTTCAACAAGTGATTTGATAGACATTTACTACTGAAATCTCTGAGCTGCAAAACGATTCCCTATCATTTGTTTTTATGACTATTTTCCATCCTTCCTAAAAACTTTAAAACATATTCATCGTTTGCAATGGGCAAGGCTCTATGCCATGCAGTAAAATTTAATTTTTTGTTCTATTTTTCCAGGATTTATTACTGGGCAATGTCTAATTCCAAACTTCATCATAGTTCTAAGAACTATGAGAGAACTGAAGGAAAACTAAGGATGAGTAATTCCACAAATAGAATAAACTTGTGGGATTTAGAGTTGGACCACAGTTTTTCTCCAAAGTGGGGGGAGGGTGTGGGCCGAGACACCAAAGAGGACTAGAGATGAGGGAAAACCCTTTGTTTGGGATATTTCCATGTTGTAGATAAGATCAAGTATTTTCAGGAAATAGAAATGGGTTCTAGGGGCCAGGCACAGTGGCTCACACCTGTAATCCCAACACTTTGGGAGGCCGAGGCAGGCAGATCACTTGAGGTCAGGAGTTTGAGACCAGCCCGGCCAACAAGGTGAAACCCCATCTCTACTAAAAATACAATAATTAGCTGGGCATGGTGTCTGGTGCCTGTAATCCCAGCTACTCGGGAGGCTGAGCCACGAGAATTGCTTGAACCTGGGAAGCAGAGGTTGCAGTGAGCTGAGATCGCACCACTGTAGTCCAGCCTGGGCAACAGAGCAAGACTCTGTGAAGAAAAGAAAAGAAAAGAAGGAAGGAAAAAGAAGGAAGGAAGGAAAGGAAAGGAAAGGAAGAAAGAAAGAAAAGGAAAGGAAGGAAGGACGAAAGAAATGGGTTCTAGGCAGAGGCACATGAATTACCAGGCAGCAGTGACTGCGACCTATCATCTGTCTTGTTAACTTTACCCTGAGTAGCTGGGAGACTGGTCTCCTCTACGGAGGCATGATTCAGAGGAGGGGGAAGCATGTACTAGTATACAGCTAAGTTCCATTGCGCACGAAGGCCAAACAAATTAAAGTAAATTGGAGTGTAACACAGGCAAACAAGGGATTTCACAGACACTACACCATCTGCTCCAGTGCTCTGCCAATTGAATAAAATATCAATAGGAAACATTTCAAAAGGACCACTGCCCACTTTTTTCTAAAGTAATGTGGAATGCGACCGCATTCTGAGTTCTTTAGAAAGAACTGAGAAAGCAAAGAGAAGAAACAGTAGTTGAGCAATACCAGTTTTTAAAAAATTTAAATAGGAGGAAATAAAGAAAACTGACAAAGCTCATTTATTGTGCTTCTTGATGGGGAAAAAAATGTCAAAAAGAAAAATCTAAAACTAATTTTTTTTTACTTTTTTTCTTTAAGCTTTCTATTAGGTATAACCCATAAACTGGGACTTCAGTTAATCCAAGAGAATTTAGGCAAATATTAGGTGTGAATCTGGGCCCACTCCTGTTGGGGCTTTGAAGCCATCTCTAGAGGACCACAAGCAAAGGCATTTGTCCCTTTGGTGTTTCCACCTCATGAACTGAGTGCTGCTCCACCCTCCAATGCTTGTCAAGAATTACTGGATCTGAGAAACACTGAGTTTACAGTTTACTGCGTGTAGAATTTTTAAATTGAGAATTTCTAAATTCCTCATTATCACCAAGGTGAATTAATGTTACTACCCAATTTTTTTTATTTTTTAAATTTTATTTATTTATTTATTTATTTTGAGACAGAGTCTTGCTCTGTTGTCCAGGCTGGAGGGCAGTAGCGCAATCTTGGCTCACTGCAAGCTCCGCCTCCCAGGTTCACGCCATTCTCCTGCTTCAGCTTCCCGAGTAGCTGGGACTACAGGCGCCCGCCACCACGCCCGGCTAATTTTTTGCATTTTGTTTAGTAGAGACAAGGTTTCACCGTGTTAGCCAGGATGTTCTCAACCCCCTGACCTCAGGTGATCTGCCCACCTCGGCCTCCCAAAGTGCTGGAATTACAGGCGTGAGCCACCATGCGCCCGGCCTACTATCTAATTTTAATGAAAGAATAATCAAGGTTTAGAAGGCACTGGCTTGCTTCATTTTGCCTCAAGAAGTGCTTTATCTATGAAGTAAGAAAACTGGATCTATAATTTTTTTTTTTTTAGCAGATCGAGGGCATCTAGCTGGCCACATGAATAATGAGAACACAAAATTTTGGACTGTTTAATATTTGGGAAAATAAAATAAGCAGTTATTTAATAATACCAGATTCCAAAATGAGGACAAACATCAATGGTCTGTAGTTCATGGAATGTCTAGTACTGGAAATGTAAAAGTAATGAGAAAGTTAGAGAAATTTAGACCAACATTAAACTTGGAGCAACTTACTTTGTGGTAAGCGGAAAGTAGGTCACTGAGCCTTTGTAACCTAAGAGTTGAGTGTGGTTCAACAATCTGTATTTTTCCCTTCATGGTAAAACCCTCCCTAAGCAGTTGTCAATGTTTAGTAGACGCCATATAGGGACAAGTGTGTTTCCTCACAGTATTTTGTAGCCTGGGATACCACATCTTTTCCTTGCCAATCCCACCTTTTGTGCTAATGGTCCACCAAGATGACAGATCTAGAACCTTCATCACCACCTAAGTCAACACTGGCTCTGCTGGGATCCTGGGCTCAGAAATGCTTAGCCATTTGAACAGGGTCTCTCAGAAACAGTTCCAAGTGCCTATAGCAGCTAGAAAGGCCAAGGCTCCTTCAATAAAGCTATGACCTTCCTTGAGAGCAATTCTCAGTTTCATCCCAATATATTGCACATGAATCCCTCAGGCTCACTTTAGAAGGGCTGGGGAAAGGTTACTTTTACTGTAGCTAGCGAATCTCTAGCTCGGTGATGGTATTCAATAAATGTCAGCATTGATATGGTTAAGGATAAGAAGCTAATTATAAAATAAATTTGATTAATGTCACCCTTTTGGGGAATCATCATAATTAGATGAATCTATAGCCAGAAATTACTCAGGCAGCAGTTTGAAAATGCTGAACACTTAAACACTGGAAATGTCACAAGGCATTGTTGTAAGGATACCATCTTAGAAAAGAATCAGTCTTCAACTGAGTGAGGATTGGCAAATCCATTAGTGGAAGCAGAAATCAATCTAACATTATCTGACTTTCAGAACTACTATTATACATATATAATAAATATATATTAGACACACACATACACACATATATAGCAAAGTGCTATATATATATAAGTATCAGAAATAAAGGTGAAGTAATTTGCACAAAGTCACTTGAATAGCAGTAAGTGGCTGACCTGGCATTAAGATCCATCCTAAATGCTGTGCTCACTTTCCCTGTACTATACTGAGATATTCCAGGGCTGCTCCCCTTTTTCTCACCTGATCAACTGAGCTCAGGGAGCTGTCTCAGGTCATGATAGAGTCTCTTATAATAATACATATACCACTGGTATCAGCAGTGCTTTCTGTGGCTTTATAGTACAATTACTAGAGTCTCCTTTCTTAGTCTGAATGATACGGTCTTGTGAGATGCACTGTTTATTTAACTTAATGACCACAAACACAAAATCCAAGCCACATGTTGTTCCCCTGCTATTAAAATAATTGTCCTAATTATAAAAATAACATAAAAGTTATAAAGAAGAAAATAAGCATCTCGAATAAATCTGTCACACAGTGGTGACAACTCTTAATGTACTGGTTAATAGCCTTATAGATTTTATTCACACACATTATTTTAAAAAGAAAATTGGATCATCTTATACAAACTATTTCACCCTCCCTCAAGCCTTCATATATCATGGGCATCTTTTTATGGTACTGGGATTTGGGGCTAGCAAATGCTGAAAAGATGACACTTTATATTCCATTTTTACAGTGACATACATTGATTTACACTTGGCATTTTTTTAAGCAAACACATGTGCTAAAAATTACAACTGCAGAGATGTATGAAAAGGCAGTGAGGTCATAGGAAAAAGGATTAAGTGAGACAAGCTTTGTTAAATTTATCCATTTATGAGTTCTGACATGTCATTTTTATAAACCATACATTTCCCAGATGTTGAAGGCTATAGAACATTTTGCAAAGTGTAACTTTTCACTGCCATGAGAGACTAACCCAAGAGTAAGAAATTTCGAATATACCGAGGTAGCTTGACAAATCTGCAGATAAATTGTGGTTTAGAAATAGAAAGCTGATATGTAACAAGAAAATTAACGTGGTTATGAGTGGTTGAAAATACCCACCTATTTGAAGGAATTTCCTTTCCACTGTGTGAAAGCCTCCATTAAACACCAAGTTGTGTCTATTGTCAGTCAAAGCCCAGCCCAAATCGGCATCTCTACTGTTCCCTCTGCCAACGGCCCATTCCCCAGAGTGGGAGAATGAACACAGAGGGCACTTGTGGCCAGGAACTCAGGCACTGAAGAGTCAGGACTGAGAAGATGAAGATGACCGAGATGGAGCAGAAGAAAGAACGCCCAATGGTAGTATTTACTAAAAGCAGGGCACATATATTAATTTTTTCTTTTTGAGACAGAGGTTCACTCTTGTTGGCCAGGCTGGAGTGCAATGGCGTGATCTCGGCTCACCGCAACTTCTGCCTCCTGGGTTCAAGCGATTCTCCTGCCTCAGCCTCCCGAGTAGCTGGGATTACAGGCATGTGCCACCACACCTGGCTAATTTTGTATTTTTAACAGGGACAGGGTTTCTCCATGTTGGTCAGGCTGGTCTCGAACTCCCGACCTCAGGTGATCTGCCCACCTTGGCCTCCCAAAGTGCTGGGATTATAGGCGTGAGCCACCGTGCCCAGCCTATATTAATTTTATTAATTTACTCACTTATTCAATATTTGTCAAACACCTATGTTGACTCAATAAGACAGTTTCTCTCACTGGTTTGGTTAATAGTGTGTGCATGAATGTGGGTGTGTGTGCACACGTATGTCTATAAACTTTAAATGCAAGTGAATAAATTAAAAGCTATGTTAACATGAAACATTTCAGACTTATTTTCTTTAAGCAATTTATGCAATACTTATGTTGTTAAAGTTCTCTCACTATTTTTTTACTTCTAGATGGAATACATAGAATAATACTTGTATTCTTTAAAAATTGGATGAAATTTTAATCACGTTTACATTAAATCTACTCTGTAACATATTTTCAATATTTTCTTTAAATGGTGAGTTTTAGACTTCTGCCTCTACTTACTCCTCATTCATTTCTGAAGAACCAATTAGAGTTTACTTAAGAATGAACTTATCTTCCAAGGCTATTATCAAAATACAAGAGAAAAGTTTTGGCAAGGATGTGGAGAAAAGGGAACTCTTCCTTGTACACTTTTGATGGGAATGTAAATTAGTGCAGCCATTATGGAAAAATGCATGGCAGTTTCCCAAAACATTAAAAATAGAACTACCATATGATCCACCAAGTTCACTTCTGGGCATAGATCCAAAGGAAATCAAATCAGCGTGTCCAAGAGATTATCTATACTGTTGCGTTCATTGCAGCATGATTCATAATGGCCAAGACATGGAATGGACCTGAGTGTCCATCAGTGAATGAATGGATAAAGAAAATGTGGTAGATATACACAATGGAATACTCTTTGGCCTTAAAAAAGAATAAAATCTTGTCATTTGTGACAACATGGATGAACCTGGAGGACATTATGCTAAGTGAAATAAGCTACACACAGAAAGGCAAACATTGCATGATCTCACTCGGATGTGGAATCTAAAAATGTTGAACTCATAGAAGCAGAGAGTAGAATGTTGGTTACCAGAGGCTGGTAGGGTATGTGGGAGTGGAGATTTGGGATATATTGGTCACAGGATACAAAATTTCAGCTAGAAGGAATAAGTTCAGGAGATCTACTGTACAACATGGTGCCAATAGCTAATAACAAGGTTGAATACCTGAAATACTTGATTACTTGCCGAATACTTAAAAATTGCTAAAAGAGGTTTTAAATGCTCTCCCCACAAAAAGTGCTAAGTATGTGAGTGAGCAGACATGTTAATTAACTGGGTTTAGCCACTCTACAACATGTACATATGTCAAAACATGTTGTACACCATAAATATACAATTTTTGTTTGTCAATTAAACATAATTTTTTTAAAAGAATAAACTTACCTTCTAAGTGGAACGACACAAAAGTCAAGAGGACCACTGACAGAGGATTAGCCTCTATGACATAGGTGCAATTCATGTTGTTGTCATATTGTTTTGGGTAATTTGGAGAAATGATGTAACCTGAAGGGCCAGTGAAATTACTTCCACATCCTATGTGGGAACAAAAAGTCATCATCAGATCATTTATTTCTCATGTATCTATTTTGTCCATGAAGGAAAGAGGCATTTTCCTAAATTATCTATAGACATAGTTCCCTGAGATATTCCAAATGGAAGAAGCAAGAACGAAGAGAATACAGCTCTGATTTAAAAACATACATATGTGCTTAATAAGAATATTATATATTTTTAGAAAATGCTGCAGAGTTTTATGGACTGAGTCATCGTAATATTACCACAAATCTACTGCAAATCCCTTAATATTAAGATATTAAGAAAGGATAAATGAGCAAAGATAGAATATGGTTCATGCAGATAAAGAAATAAAACAGATAAAAAATGATTTGTATCTGATTAGTACTTTACACAATTAATGTTTTTTAAATGTCTTATTATTAGAAAACTGCTATTTTCATTACCATTGTAATCTAGCCAAAACAATGGTTGCTTTTTAAAACTAGCTGGATTTATTAATCCCAACTCTTATCAAATTCTTACATGCATCCCTGGTTTTCGAAACAGAAAGAAATATCTTTTCACCACTAAAATGATTTGTTTTCATACAACCATTGACTAGTTAATCCACTTCACTCTCTGATCTATCAAGCACGAAAATATATCTATCCTTTTAAATTGACATTAAAACACACACAAGTACACACGTGCACACTTACACAGTGGACTACCTGCCGACCTAAGATTTGGTCTGGGGTTGTCTTTCAGTACTTCCTTTCCAGCACTCTCTGATTCAGTCTGAAAAACCTGTCTATTGTATTACTTCCTCTAATTCCTTTCCTCAAACTTTTCCCTAAACAGTGGTTTGCCATGAGTGGCTACACTTGATTTAACTCAGCCAACAGGCACACATGGAAATTCTGAATTCAGACGGGCCTGGAGTGAGGCTCAGGAATCTGCATGTGTTTCAAGCCCCCCACGGGATTTTGTGGTCAAGGTGCCACAGGCCAGCCACACTGGTTGTTTGCTAACGAACTAGCCATCTGCGCTTCTGCCCAATATCAGCCCACTCTGGATGCCAGGCTTATTTCTAGACGTTGGCTAGTGCCCCTCATGGCTTTTATGTCACTTCTCAATTCAGTTCTGTTCTCACTGCTATTTGGAAGAAAGGTGTCTTCTTGGGATTAGGTGACTCATCCTCCCCATAGACCCCCATACTCCTCCCCTAGACCCCCAGGTTAGCCAACCCTGCCTGCCTGTGACAACCACACTCCCTCAAAGACCTCTGGGTTTGGTTCTTAGGGCTACTTACGGCTAACAAAGGACGCAGAGAAGCCCTGAGCTGGTGCCTCCTGAGACTGGAAGATGGCAGTGAATGTGTTACTTGGTGTGATAATGGGACCCGGAGCCACGTTCCCACAGCCAGTGGCTAGCAGGGCTTTGTCGACCTCCTCAGTTCCTGCCCACACCTAGTATGGACATACACAGAACTTTAATGCTCAAGGGTTTCCCATCAATATTTTAATGCACTTAGGTTTCAAAATAATGGCACTCACACATATACAGAACTAAGCATAAGAGTAAACAAAACACGGACAAATCTGTAGTGTTTTCTTTTGAGAATAATTTTTTTAAAGCTGTTTTTAAAATAGCATGTCCCATTCTTGACTTCTCTAAGGAGATGGCGTTCCTTTTTGCATAGCTGGGTGGTGATTTTTTAAAAATCCAGCTTCCTGGATCACTGTTCGGTTTCCTCATAACTTCTAGTTGCCCTGACCTAGCCGAGCTTCCCGGGTGCTGAGGGAGACGGAGCAGCCAGGTGGAACTCAGCCCTGCTCCTGGGAAGATAGCAAATTGTGGTCACAGCTGGAGAACACCAGCAAGCAAGAGGCACATCGTGGTGCATGAAGAAAGTGGGCATGAATTCCAAGTATACGTATAATCAGCATGAAATGGAAAAATCAGAACACTTCTTGGCTGTGTGGAATTGTAGGGTCCATTTTGATGAAAAGCTGACATCCAGCCAGTGTGTGCTATTCACCAAAGATTTGGTTGGCAACTCCCAAGTAGACCTGGGCTGTCACTTAATTGGTCTGGCCACCTTGAATGACTGAATTTATATACTCATGCAAAAAACAGTTGCTAGGAAATAAACGGTGAGCACCAAAATTCCAAATCAAACCAATTCTTATCAGTCCAGGGAAAAACAGAGACATGAATCACAGAATCATAAATTTACATGCAAAATTCCAGCTATAAACAAGGCATTATGATGGGGCTGTTGAGAATATATAATTGGTGGCTTTACCTAACTGGGGGAAGTGAGCCTGCTCCCAGCGAACCCCGATGGCAGGAAAGGCCATGGCTAGTTCAGAGAACAGAGAGAAAACCAAGGAGGAAGGGGTGAGGAAGCCTGCAGAGGGGGCTGCAGGACACGTTAGAGACTCGGGCCACTGTCCTGAATACAGCAAGGAGCCACCAGGAAGCTTGGTTTTTGGAAAACATTACAATTCGGAAAATAGGAGTCAGAAAGGATGCCGGAAAACAGTCAGGTAGGTTTTGCCCTAGTTCAGGTGAGAGATCATGGTTATCTACAATGCTGAGTCACTCAAGGAAAGTATGCATATTAGGTAACGAATATACAAAACTTGGGGGAATAAAACCCCAAAAACATTAAACATATTAACCAGAGAAGCTCGTCCTAGTTCAGAGGTCTCAACTAGGAGCAATTTTGGGACCTCTGGCAAGGTTTGTAGTCATTTTTCTATTGTCACACTCGGTGTGATGGGTAGTATCTAGTGGGCAGGGGCCAGGACTATTGCTAAGCAACCTACAGTGCCCAAGACAACCTCTCTCCCAACAGAGAACTATCTCAATCAAGGATGTAATTGGATGTGTATTTAATCTTACTTGACTATTCAACATTTTCTTCACATGGAATGATACCAAATTACTCATTCCAAACACATCTTTTCTCAAGGATATTCCTCACCCACAGCAATAAAACATCAAGTCATTAAAAACATTTCTATTGGGAAATCAGTCCATAGGAAGAGATGTGAAATAGCACTGATTCATAGCATTGGTTTAATAATTCTCAGCTCTTTAAAGCCGTATTATTTCAATTGATTTTTAAGCACTGGGTATCCAGCTGTTAGTCATCCTACTGAAGACAAATTATATTAGCCATTTATTAGATAAGGGAGGTGCCTGGCGCTGGACCTACTGAGAACAAAAGCGCAGATATTCTGCCAAATGCCTAAGATCAATAAAAATGTCAGGAAAAAAATGCACCTACTCAATTTTACTTAATGATCTCTAATTAGATTTCCCCCTAATAATCTATCCAAGGAAACAGTATATGGCAGTTTTTTATCCACATTTCATAAAATTATAAACATAATTTATCAATAGATAATCTGTATATATATTTTATATATATATGTATTTTTTTGAGACAGTCTCACTCTCACTCAGGCTGGAGCGCAGTGGCACAATCACAACTCACTGCAGCCTCAACCTTCTGGACTCAAGTGATCTTCCCACCTCAGCCTCCCAAGTAGCTGGGACTACAGGTGCGTGCAACCATGGCTGGCTAGTTTTTTGTATTTTTTTGTAGAGATGGGGTTTTACCATGTTGCCCAGCCTGGTCTCAAACTCCTGGACTCAAGTGATCTGCCTGCCTTGGCCTCCAAAAGTGCTGGGATTACAGGCATAAGCCACCATGCCTGGGCCATATACTATATTTTTACAAACATTACTAAACAGGCAAAGTAAGAAGGGCTAAAACTTAATAAAGAGCCTCAAGTTCTTTAACGAAGGAATCCAAGAATGCTTGAGTGCTTATACTTTTCTGAAGTCATTAATTATAGATCTGACATCTCTACCTTTTGGCCTGGGAACATAAGTTTAATAATAATGATGATAATGGTGATGACAATGGTAAAGAGTTATTCAATATTCATTTCTGCCTTGCCTATCAAGAACTCATTTCATTGGCTATATGACAGAGGACTCATCAAAACTATATTGAACCTACAAAATGTTACTTAACTGTCATCAGGTCAAAAACTTTCTGATTTTTCTTAGTGTTCTATATAATTCAGTCAGGTTGTAGGTTATATTTTATCATTCAACTATTTTTTTAAACAAATGTTTACTGACATAATTGCAGATTCACATACATTTGTAAGATATAATATGGAGAAATTCCTTGTACACATTTCTGAGTTCCTCCAATAATGACATCTTGCAAAACCGTAGTATACTATCACAACCAGGTTACTGGCATTGATATAACTCACCAATTTTACTCAGTTTCCTAGTTTTACTTGAACTCGTGTGTGTGTGTGTGTGTGTGTGTGTGTGTGTGTATTAAGTTATATACAAGTTGTACACAATTGCATTCAAGATACTGAAATTCCAATACCACAGGAATCCCTAAGTTGCTCTTGTTATTTATAAACACATACAATTTACTCCTACATTGCCTTCTCTCTAACCTCTGGCTCTCTGCTTTCCATTTCTAAAACACTATCATTTCAAAATATTATATAAATGGAACAGCAGAGTATGTAATCTTTGGAGGCTGCCTTTTTTCACTTGGCATAATCCCTCAGTGATTTGTCCAGATTGTTAATCTATGAATAGTTTGTTTTTATTCAGGAGTTACATTCCACAGTAAGCAAGTACCACAATTTGTTTAACCATTCACCTGTTGAAAGGCCTTAGTGCTGGTTTCAACTATTACAAATAAAGGTGCTATTTATATAGATTCGTAAACAAGTTTTTGTGTAAACATAGTTTTCATTTCTCTCGGATAAATGCCCAGAGTGCAATTGGTAAATATTATGCAATTGGTAAATATTTGTCTTCGAATAGGTGTGTAGTGATAGCTCACTGTGGTTTTAATTCATACTTCTCCAGAAGTTAATGACGTTGAACATCTTTTCTGGTATTTATCATCTGTAGAGTCTCTTTGGTGGAATATCTGTCCATGTCTTTTGTCCATATTCTAATAGAATTGTTTGTATTTTACTGCTGAGTTTGAGAGTTCTTTATATATTTTACATAGTAGTACATTGCCTATGTGAAGAAAATGAACAGGCTGGCTACAGACTGGATGAAAATATTTCACATGGCATAAGATTTTTAATTTAAATGAGGTAAAATTTATCATTTTATTTTTTCTCTTATGAATCATTCTTTTGCTGTTTCATCTAAGACCTCTTTGCCTATCTCCAGGTCCTGAAGACATCTGCTATTTTTTTTTTTCTCTAGAAGTTTTATATTTTACTTTTCAGTCTATCGTCTATTTTGAGTGAGGTTTTCTACAAAATATGAGGTTTAGGTTGAGATTCATATTTTTTGCCTGTGGATGTTCAATTGCTCTAGTACCATTTGTTGAAAAAACCATTCTTCCTACATTGGAATGTTTTTGCACCTTTGTCAAAAATCAATTGAGGATGTTTGTGTGAGTGTATTTCTAGGTGTTCTGTTTTCATCTGGGTTTTCAACCAATACCGCATTGTCTTGATTACTGTAACTAAGATAAGTAAGCCTAGGTAAATAGTAAGGTAGAATTCTTCCTCCCATTTTATTCTTCTTTTCCAAGATTCTTTTAGCTATTGAAGGGTCTCTGCCTTCATATAAGTTGTGGAAAAAGTTGTCTATGCCTACAAAAGACTTTGGAGAAATTTTGATAGGAATTGCATTAAACCTATCCATCATTTTGGGGAGAAGGGACATCTTTACTATGTTGAGTCTTCCAATTCATAAATATAATTGTCTCTTTCATTTAGGTCTATGCCAGCATTTCATCATTTTTAGCACTCAGATCCTGCACATATTTGTTTGGGGCTTACTTGGCAATGAGACCATTTCTATATCTACACTGATCCATCTGATCCTTACCAGGCACTTCCCATGGAAAAAAATGGACGATTGAGAGAGACAGAGCTTTCTCCTGTTTGGCCTCTTACACCACAGCAGAAAATGATGAAAGACAGGACTGTTACTTACATTTTGGCCAGTTGTTTTAATTAGCTGCTCCAACACTTGGCAGCTCAGTTCTCTCCAGCTCAGCTCAGTGCTTAATAAGATATTCTTTCTGTTATTGTTTTTTAGTTCAGTTTTAATATAGTCAAAGAACACACTCTGTATTTCAATTCCTTGACTTGGTTGAGGTTTTTTGATGTCTCAGGATATGATCTACCTTGGAATGTTACAAGAGTTCCTAAAAAATTGTGTATTCTGATGTTGCTGTGTGGTGTATTTTACATATATATACTTATATATATATACACACACACACACACACACATATATATATACACACACACATATATGTCAATCAGATCCTATTAACTGACGGTTTTGTAGAGTTCTTCTATATCCTTGTCATTTATCTCTCTAGTTGTTCTATCAATTACTGAGAGGAGAGTGTTGAAGTCCTCAGCTATAACCGAAGATTTGTCTACTTCTCTTCTTAGCTCTATCAGTTATTGCTTTATGTATTTTGTGCCTCTGTTGTCTGGTGCATACACATTTAGGAGGATCATTATGTCTTCCTGGTGGATTGATCCTTTTATCATTATGTAAGATTCCTCTTTTTCTGTTGTAATTTTCTGTACTCTAAAGTCTACTTCATCAGATATAAATATATCCACTCCTGCTTTTTTTGGTTAACCTTTGCATGACATCCTTTTCCATCCTTTTACTTTTCATGTACCTATGTGGTTGAATTTGAAATCAGTTTATTATCACTTAGATCATGTTTTGGCTTGATAACCTGTATTGTGATTGGTCTAACTAAACTATTTACAATTATACTGATATATATCAGTTCTGTGTCTACATTTTATTATATAATTTCTGTTTACTTTATCTGCTTTTTGGTCCTCTATTTCTCTTTTCTTGATATCTTGGGGATTCCATTTTGATTGATATTAGCGTTTTTCTGTACATTTCTTCACACAGTTTTGGTAGTGGTTGTTCTGGGTGTGACAATGTGCCTATGTGATTATAGTAGTCTACCAGCATCCACATCTGACCACTTGTGGAAATGTGATTTCCATTTAGGTCCCCTTTCAACTTTTCCATATCATTATACTGAGTATCAGAGGGCATTATAATTTCTTGTTTTATTAAATATGATTCACAAGCTTTATGGGGAAAAGGATATTCTATTGTATGTATACATATTTTTGCTTTTTCCACATTCCTTTTTCTTTTCTCATGCTCCACGGTTCTTTAATAATTTCATTTTTGTTTGAAGAACTTCTGTTTGACCATCTTTAATGGTAGGTCTCCTAGTGATAATTTTGTTTAGTTTTCCTTCATATGAGAAGTTTTTATTTCCTCTTTACTCCTGAAAGATAGTTTTCCAGATATAAAATGTATGGTTGACAATTCCTTTGTTTCAGCACTTGAAGAATATATTGTCAATTCATTAGGGCCTCCATGGTTTCAGATGAGAAATCTGCTTTTATTCTAACTGGTCTTCCTCTCTAGGTAATGTCCCAATTCTCTCTGACTGCTTTCAAGACTTTGTGTTTGCCTTCAGTGTTCAGAAGTTTAATTAAGATATGTCTGAACTTACATTTCTTTGTGTTTATCTTGGTTTAGGTTCAGTCAGCTCCTTGAACCTATAGGTGTGTTTCTTTTGCCAAATTTGGGAAAGTTTACAGCCAGTAGTTCTTTGACTGTTCTTTCAGCTGCACTCTCTCCTCTCCCTTTGAGAGAATTTTGAATCTTTTGTTATTGTCCATGAGTCCCTAAGTCTGTGTTGATCTAGTTTGTTTGTTTTTTCAGTCTATTTTCTCTTTGTTGTGCAGACTGGGTGAATTCTATTGTTCTATCTTCAAGTTCACTAATTCTATTCTCTGTCATCTCCATGCTACTATTGAGCCTATTCAGCATGTTCTTTATTTATGTTAGTGTATTTTCCAGTTCTATAATTGCTATTTAGTTCTTTATTGTAACCATTGTTTTTTTTGCTGATATTTTCTATTTGTTTCAAGAGAGCTCGTCAGTGATTGTTGAAGCATGTTAATGGAAGCTACTTCAACATCCTTGTCATATATTTCAACATCTGATTTATCTCACTGTTGACATCACTTGATTCTTTTCTCTTTCAAGTTGTGATGTTCTTGATTCCTGATACGACATGTTCTTTCTGATTGTACCCAGCACATGTCATTTATTATGTTTGAATAGGAACTTTGGGTCCTATTCAAATCTTTTATTTTAGCAGGCTGTCACCCTGTTTATGTTTACCACGTGGCCTTGCACTTTTTGTGGGTTACAGTTCCAGTTGCTCTTCAATATTCAGAATCTGTGTGGTGGAATTCTGGTCTGCTTGGTTTACATGGTGCTACCAGGGCTCTCACTGGTTCTTGCTGGTGCTACCTGAGGGACTCTGTGTGTTTCTCAGTTGAAGGCAAAGGGTATAGTAATTTTCCCCTACCACTACCCCCGGGTTCCTCAATGTCTCTGGGTGCAAGAGGAGCATGTCTGGCCTGTGGGGACAAAGAGGCTTCCCAGACTGGCCCCTTTCTGTGACTGGGACCCATTTTTCCAGTCCCACCTACCCTGGTGTCTCTGGGTGGGTAAAGAGAATCTCAGCTTTACAGGTGTTAAGTGGCTTCCTGCAGGGGCTGCTTGCCGAAGCTGGGTCCCTTTACTGGTTCCGTCCACCCACACAGCATTTCTTGGCAGAAACAAGCATCTCGGGCCCATTAGGAGAAGAGGAGTGCTTCCCATGGCCACTTATTTTTTGCAGGGTTCCTAATCCATCCCACTCGCCAGCAGTGTTGGGCTTGCCCGATGTTATCAGAGGGACCCCCATTCAATCCAGAGAAGGAATGAGCCTAGGCCATTTTCCACATTCCAGTTTTACAACTGGAGCACTTGAAAGTTTTACTTAAGTCTGAATACTTGATATTGATTCATTTCATGAGAAGAGAGTTCATTTAGTTCATGGAAAAAGCCATTAAGTGTATATTAAATGTATTTTATTATATACATATGTTATACACATATGAGATTTTCATTTAAACAGTAAGCATGGGTCAATGAGATATAAAACATCATTTGAGAGTTGATAGGAAGTAATAACACTGACAATAAAAGCCACTTTGACTCATCAAGTGACTTTAAATTCCAAGTACTTAGCACTACCTATGTTATTACATTGTATTACCTCCAATGCTTAAAACAGCCCCACTAAAGAAGGAATCATGCTCTTCATTTTACAGTTGAATAACTTAAAGGCCAATTGTTTAAGTAGCTCAGAGAAGAACATGCAGGTGGTAGGTATGACAGACATGAATGGAGGGGCTAACGTGACCAGTGTTATTTCCACTGGAAAGGCACAGTGGAAATAAGGCACTCTTTCTCTAAAGGCACAACCTTTTAGAGATATAACTTGGAAGATGCAAAACAGCACAGATGAAATGAATTTCTAAGACAGTCATCATAGTCACAAGTCAGTGGAAAGTGACAAGCCACTGCCACACGAGCATCATTTATAACTTTAGATTTTGAAAGAGCTTTGCTCTCCTGATGCCCCATTCCCACCATTTTTACATGGTTTTCTCACGGTTTTTTCAGACTGTGGGGTCTTAATGCCCAAGGTGAAGGCTGGCATTAGCTGCTCCTTCAACGTTCCGTAATTTTTGTGGCATGCTTTAAATTTTGCCTGTGGTAGTGCCCTACATTATAAAGGGCATTTTTCCCTTTAGGATCTATTAGAAAAGTAAGAAAGAAAAGAAATTCTAACTCCTAACAGTCGAGGTTTCTCACTTTCTCACTTTTCATCCAAGGAATCCAGGCAGCAAAATTTTCTTACTTTGAGCGACAATGAATCATTTCTAGCTTAAACGCTAATGTTCACAAAACCAACTTGACTCCAATTAAATGAACAAGTGTACTAACCTTCACGAAGCTATTCTGACATTGTCCATCACCGCTGGGGATTAGGAAGTTGTTGTCAAAGCTGATCTCCAAGTGTTTACTTTTGTGAGTAACGGCCGTCCAGGAACATCTGCTGTTTTCGGGAAAATTCTGAGGCCAGTGAGGGGATCTGATTGTACCATTATCGGAATGAAATATTCCACCACAACCTACAATATTGCCATGTAAAAAGCCATCAATCAGCAAGGAAAGTAATTTCGGAAACTCAAGACTGCTACAGAAGGAAAATTTCTAAATGTGAGATTTCAATTCATCATTTTTTACAAGTGATCATCTTCCAGTCAGGTGCACAGCAAGCTCTCTCCATAAATGGAAAGGTGAGTTAAATTGAGAGAAAATTTCAGCTGTTACAGTTGTGTTACATTGATATTGAATTCAACCAAGAACACTAATCCGTGCCATAGAGAGGATAGATTTCCATCCTGTCTCCAAACAAGAGCTGTATTTTTATTCTCTTTGAGCCTATGTAGTATATGTAACCTGGCAATGCTAAGTTCTGTATTTTATTACCATTCACACATGAGAATATTACTCTACACTCCATTTGCAACATTACTCCAAGTGGACTAGAGAAAGTGATTTTGAGTTGGGGAAAATTCTTTTATTAAGCAATCTGATTGATTCATATTGAAACTGACTGATGGATCAAAATTAATTACGTAGATTCAAAGGAAGAAAAATCTAGAATTTTCATACAAAACAAAATGAAGTTAAAGAGGCATTCTCCGAATCTTTTGCTGTGAAACCCCTGGAAATCAGGGATTCACCTAAAACTCCCTTCTCACTTCAATAACAGCCAGTGGTTGTTAACCAGGGGAAGTCTGACTCAGTCAACAAAGAGCTTCATAATAACTGTGACTCTACCAGAAAGAATTGTCTTGTGTAATATACAAGATTTACAGAAATCCCTAATAAAGTATGTGATACAAGTCCTTGTATTTTCTGAGAATTTTCACAATGTTTATACTTTCTATGCACAAAAACTATTCTTTTAAAATGAAATCTGTCATATTTTGACTCAGGACCCATTCACTACAGCATTTGTTCTAAATTACAAATCTCATCTTGTCACCTTCCTTTTCAAAACTCTTCAACAGTTTCCCATTGTTCAAGGGATAACATATAAACCAAGGCTCTTTATGTTGTGGACTTATTTTCCTGCCCTCAGCTCACCACTCAGCATTCTGCTTTTAGGCTCCAAATATTTTCAAGCACTCGGGATTCCAACTCATGTTTCTATTACTTGAGATTCCCAGGTTGTGCCATACCCTTTTGCCGATGAAGGCAGCATCATGAAGTGTTGAGATCAAAGTTTCTGGACTGAATTGCCTTTATTCAAATCCCAACTCTACCAATTATCGGCTATGTATCTGGGCAAATGATCAACCCATGCTTCCTCAGTCTCTGCCCATGCAAAATAGAGACGTGAGGTATTGATATTGTGTTATCCCACCAGGGTTGCTGAATGAGATGACATGTGCAAATATTTAGAATTAAGCCTGATGTAAAGTAGGTACAAAATGTACATATTATGAGTTCATAATATACATCACTAAAAAGAAAATCAAATGGAGCAAACATTTCTTTTACCTAAAGTTTGTGTGTTCCACGTAGCATAAAATCCACCACCTTGCAATGAATGATCTGAGTTAAAAGTCACGACCAGCTGATTGGAACCTGACTGTATTGTCCTGGGGTTTGAATTTCCACAGTATTGTCCTATGATGGGTGATTCAGGGGACCCACCATTCCTGACAGTGACAGAGTCCCAAGCACAAGTTGTATGGGGTTCAATATCAAAGTCACTAAATGTGAGCTGCAGGAGAAAAAAGAAAATGGTTGTCAGTGAGCTTTTATCAACCGTTACGAAGATAAGGCCCTTACAAATCGTTTAATTTTGTTTTAATTTTTATAATTTGTATTTTTGTCTCTTATTTAATTCTCCCTTCCCCTCTACTTTTTTTTCCTTATTGAAGGTTCTCTTGGAAATTTTGAGAAAAGACATTTCCCTGGTTTGAGATGGCAACACATATTAAGAAACTGAATACACTTCTCTCTAAGACGTAGAATTATCTTCTGTGTATATCTTTCCCTATGCTTAAAAAAGAGATTTCACTCTTCATTAATAATAAATGCCAATGTATGTGCTCTAGTGAGAAAATGTTAGGGAAAAACAGTGATCTCATTGTAGAATCAAAGCCTTCTCTAATCACTTGCTTACTAAAAGAGCTCCATTTTCATGCAGGACAGGCTATTGTGGTTCTATTGTCTCAGAAGCATTTCACCCAGTCATTAGCACTCACAGTGATGGTGTGCCCTTGTGGGGCCTCCAACAGCCAAGAGCAGTGGGTCAGGCTGTCATAGGCATTTGGATAGTTGGGGCTTGTGATCACTCCACTGTCACCTATCTGTATTCCGCCACAATCTGAAATGAGATTGGTAACCCTCTCAATAAAACAGAAGTAAAAAAAAGAACCAATAATGCCAAAGTAAGTAGTAATCATAACCATCAGATTTTGTGATTAAAAACATAGTGAGGCCAGGCATGGGGGCTCATGCCAGTAATACCAGCACTTTGGGAGGCCGAAGTGGGCAAATCACCTGAGGTCAGGAGCTCAAGACCAGCCTGGCCAACATGGTGAAACCCCATCTCAACTAAAAATACAAAAATTAGCTGGGCTTGGTGGTGTCTGCCTGTAATCCCAGGTATTCAGGAGGCTGAGGCAGGAGAATCACTTGAATCAGAAGGTGGAGGCTGTAGTGAACCGAGATCATGCCATTGCACTCCAGTCAGGGTGACAGAACAAGACTCCATCTCAAAAAAAAACCATATATATATATACACATTATATATAGTATATATAGCATATATATACTATATATATAGTATATATATTTGTATATATAGTATAAATATCTTTGTATATACTATATATATTTGTATATATATATTTGTATATATAGTATATATATTTGTATATATAGTACATATATATTTGTGTATATATAGTATATATATATTTGTATATATATATTTTGTATATTCTTTGTATATGTATATTTTATGTATATATATGTAGAAAATAAATGAAATTAAATAGAAGAAAAGTAAAATTGGGTAAAAGTTTAGGAATAACAAAATTCCATATGGTATTAGCATAGAAAATTGAAAATTGAAAAACAAATACATTTCTGAAGAATAATATGGTCTGGTGTTCAATACAAATAATACTGTTTACTGAAACCTGACTCTTCTTTGAATCTGATGAAGGAAAATCAACTGGCAAGATGGTTGAGTGAGTAGATAATCAATTTCACTCCTTCAACCAGCCATTTGGTTATAACACAAAGGAATGTTAGATAAAACCATAACTAAAACGTATTTTGATTCATAGCCAACTCAATGGCAAGAAAAGCAGCTCTCCAAAATCTAGCAGCAGTAAGTGTACTCAAAGTGAGAGGAGTGAAACTGAAACAGTGAAGTCTGAGAGGGTAAAGAATGCAGGTTTGGGTCCCAGGGTTGGGCTCTGAGGTTTTGATGACCGGGTAGGAGGAGAAGATAGGGCTCTGGGTCTCCACAGAAGGAAGGACTGGAATTGAGACTTTTACATGAAGTTGGGAATCTAAACAAACTGGTTTGCTCGTGAAAAGGGACTAGAAAACCTCCCATTGCCAAGGGAAGCAGTCAAGAGTAGGGCTGGGTTTTCCAGCACAAATTCTGAATGTTGCATATGCAAATCCAACACAAAACACTAGCAAATAATACCCATTATATGTATAAAACACACATCATGACAAAATAGGATTTATCCCAGAAATGCAAGGATGGTTTACCAAGAGAAATAAATCTTTCATATAATTCGTCACATTAACTTATGAAAGGAGAAAAAGTTGAATCATCTCAATGGATGCAGAAAATCATCTGATAAAATCTTATGCCCATTTACATTTAAAAAAAGCTTTTTCACACTAAGGATGGAAGGGACTTTCTTTAACAAAAGATATTTATTGGAAACTTAAGAGTAACCAATATATTTAATAATAAAATGTCATAGACAGTCACATCCAGGTCAGAAACAAGATGCTATCATTCCTTCTGTTCAATATTCGATGGTGGCCCTAGCTAGCAAAAGGATGCAAGAAAATGAAATTAAGTATTACGACTGAAAGCATAAAGAACTAACATTTGCAGAAGTTTACACAGAAAGATCAAAGAGAATCTATAGACAACACATTAAAACTAATAAGAGGATAGCTAGATCTTTGGACTAAAGTTACATGTATGCAAAATTATAAATTTATAATAATTACACAAATTATAAAATAATTTTAAAATTATTAAATAATTATTAATAATTATTTATTATTATTAATTATTAAATAATTATTGGATAATTTCAAAATTTAATAATTTTAAAATTATGCAATTTATTATTGAATAATTTTAAAATTAAATAATTTTAAATTATGCAAATTATAAAATTTCTAGATATCAGCCACAACCAATTAAAAAATGTAATTTAGAAAATCTCATTGATAATATTAACAAAACTAATAGCTATGTAGAAATAAATCTAACAAAATATATATGAAATCTTTATGGGAAAAAATCATTAATCTTTATAAGTAATTTTATCAAGATCTTAATTATAATTCTTACCTGTAAAGGAATACTTTGCATGGAATCCAATGTGTTCTACACGTTCGTTGGTGACAAAGTGAATCCATACCTGAGAATAAGGTATAACCAATGGCAATGTAGGCTTTGAAGGACCACAAAGTCTCCACATCAGGGGCCCATCAGCATCACCTGAACAAAATAATATACCAAGTGCCATCATTGATACAGCTTTTGAGAAATACATTCAATGAATTTGATAAAAACAAATTTCAAGATATTCATTGACACACATTTAAATTCTGATTTAGTAGCAGACATTGCACAATGTTTGTGTGTCTCTGTTAACTGCAACAGAAAGTCCCTCCAAGGGGGTAAAACCAACACAAAAAAATCAAAGCAATTTTGAAATGAACCTCTATGATGGACACCATTTTGTTCCAATTTGTGTTTTCATAGTTATTTCAGCATATCTAAACAGAGATACAAAGAATTAAAATAGCACTTTTGGACACACCTTTTGTAGGGTGTAGGAAATATAATACCAACAGTGATAAAATATATCCTCAAGATAAAGTGATCATTGCCTAAAATTTGAAAGATTTCTTCACTATATTCGATCAACTGAAATGGACTCAATATTTGGCATTCAGGCCAAGAGCTGTCAGATCTGAGCCTAATATTTTTCATGAAGATTACTTTTCGTGGGTTTGATGAACATGTACAGAGCACCAACAGAGCTCTCATTTATCTGCTTTCTTTTTATTCTGTCAGATAAACATCACTGGTCTTCTAAATCAATGATATATAGTATTTTGACTGCCTCTAAACCTGAGCAAATAAAGAGAAGACAGCATTTAGCTGACTGAAATTTGAGATACAGCTGTTCTGCTTAATACCACAAGCCCGTGGTTTTGAACCAGGCAGAGGGGGTGAGGGTTTATCAGAATTCCATGGAGAACATTCTCAAACCACAACTTCCCTTTCCCTTATAAGCCTTTTTAGACTCTTCAGCCTCAGAGAGGTTGGAGGACTCTCTGGCTGAGGCCCTTGGTCCGTGGGTACAGGCTCTATCAAATTCTCCTTCCTGAAAATTCTGTCGCTCACGTTCTCAAAGGTAATTAACATTGACCTCTCAGTTTCCCAAGGACTTCACCAACTAACTGATGAGCTTCTGCTGCTTTCAGCCTCCTTTTCTTTAAATTTTGGGATTACACAGAACTCAGCAAAACTTTTACAGTATGGATGATTACGTACTATTTACAATATTATTGTCTTCCTCTATCTACTTGTTTATTTACTGAGAAAAACATGTCAGCATAATCATGGAAGCAACCTAATGAATAACCTACACCTTGACCATGGGAAAGAAAGAAAATTGATTCATCCTCTTTGAATACAGAGTTTTAAAAATTCTTAAGAGAATTATGGTTTATTGAGTACACCGCAATCCTTTTCCATCACGAAAACCAAGACAAATGACTGCTTTGGGGTTATTTCCCCAAATAGCTTCCATGTGTTTCTCCATCTGGTATATTGCAAAACTTCTTTTAACTCCTAAGGCCTCAGGAGAATTTCACAGCGCCTTCATAAATCCTGGAAGTTGAGGAAACTGCCAACACATGCTGAGCATGCTAAGTCCCAGTCTCCTTGGAAAGGAGTCTTGATAGTAGTGGACTCTCACTTCGGCAAAAGTCACATGCCAGGAAACGAAGTGACTGTAACACAGAGTCTAGTTGTACAGTGATCTGCCTCACTCACTGTTCCTGGGGTTCGTTTTCCTCAGCTGGGCACACAGAATTATGGCTTTGAACAGAGTTCTTTTGGATCGTGTGTACCTATGTTAGAGCCATTTGACTCCCTTCATTGTTAGTAGTCTCCAAGCATAAGAAGAATATTGTAGGCCAGGCGTGGTGGCTCATGCCTGTAACCCCAGCACTTTGGGAGGCCAAAGAGGGAGGATCACTTGAGGCCAGGAGTTTGAGACCAGCCTGGACAACATAGGGAGACCCCATCTCTACAAAAAATTTTAATAATTAGTTGTATGTGGTGGTGTACACCTGTAGTCCAAGCCACTTGGGGGACTGAGGCAAGAGGCTCACCTGAGCCTGGGAGGTTGAGGCTGCAGTGAGTTATGATCACACCACTGCACTCCAGGCCGGGCAAGAGAGCAAGCTCCTGTCTCAAAACAACAACAACAGCAGCAACAACAACAAAAAAGATAAAAAGAATATTGTAGATAAATGGGAGAATGCATTCTTAGATGGAACTCACCCACTCGAAACTCGAGGACATCAAATTGACAGTCTTGGTGACTTTCTAGGTAAAAATCTTCAAAATGAATGGAAATGGATGAATTTTCCTGATTTGGATTGCTGAGAGTCCATTCGCAGTTCAGGTTTCTTGAGTAATTCCTGACTCCGTCATAGCCAGGAGAAGTAAAGTTTCCTTCAGGAGTATTTGGAAGAGACCCACCACACACTAAGAAAACAGAAGGCAACAGAGAAAGTAGTAGTAAGATTCAGGCCACAACAGAAGAGATAAACAATACAGGAACAGTAACTAAAACATCAACATTACTGCTTTGATTTGTTTTTCTAGATGCAGTCAAGCTTATGGGTAAAAGGCATGCAAATTATGGACGTTTCTGCAAGTTTATAAAGGAAAGATGTGCAAAAATCAACAATTTCTCTATTTTCCTGTTGCTGTAGATTAAGTGGTGGGCGTTTGGCTCTGTATCAATAGGTCCAAATATTGAGGTCTACTGTTCATTAATATTTACTTTAGAGGAATACATAAATATAATGGTGGCAGGTCCTAATGGCTTGATTAGCAATTCTCCACTTGATCTAATAAATTATTTTAAATCAAACAGATAATAGGACATTAATTTGCCATTAATTTGCCCCTTTTTAATAAAGGAACAGATGCTTCTTGTACCAATGAAATAGCTTAGCGTTTTTCTTTTAATATTCACTCCCACTTCTAAATTTTAAAACTTCTAAATTTTAAAACACTCCCACTTCTAAAATTTAAAACCCTTTAAAATTTTGAACCCAATTCAGGAAATAGGAGGATATTTATAATTAGAGGCCATATCTTGCTTAATTTTGGAATATTCTATATCAAATCAAACCTCCCATTTATTTTCACTGGAAATATGTGTGTGGATAGATGACTAGAAACAATAAAGCCTGTTCTGTCCCCAGCAAAATTAATTACTCTCTGAGACTAAGTCACCCTCTAGGAGGTAGATGGTTTCTTTCAGCACAAAAGAATTGACCAGGGACTACGGAATAGGTCACCAACCCTCATGGTAACATGACCTGAAACTGTGCTAGAAGCTAATCTAATAGCATTAAAAGTTTTAAATTCACTATGGCAGTTTCTTTCTGAAATCAGAAAGCTTTTTTTCTGTCTGCAGTGCGTTTTTGATCTGCTTATGTGTGTTTGTCTTATGTCAAAGATTCCAAGTATCACTAAAGGGAAAATGGATGGCTCTGCTGCCATTGGCAGTAGCTGGGGGCATCTGCAGTGCCCCTGATTAAAATGGGGGGCATTTACAACATCCTACATTACCTGCATCTTCACTGGAGGTATAGGAAGCAGTGAAGCCGCCATATGGCCTGGATCCATCCGTGAAAAAAATGACTTTCATTGTGTTTCCTGAAGATTTAATCTCATTGCTTACATTCACACTACTACACAGTTTCTCTAGCTGGGGTGAGTTACTTCTAATGCCATTGAATACCTGTTGGAAAAAGAGTTTAACCTTCAGGCACACAATCCATCTTACTGCATATTTCCTAGGAGGTGATATTCCCAGCCCAGACCCACTTCCTTTTATGGGAACCCTGCCCCAAAATGAATGACCTAACAATGCAGGTTTCTATCGCAGTGCCACAAGCCACTGTTACCCCGAGCACATTTTGTGACTTCAGGGTGATTTCACTAGAATGAAAGTATTGCAGTAATGCCTTCCTGCCATGTGGTGATAGATTAAAAGCTGCTATACACTTTGCAACTGGAAACTGTGCTCTCAATGTAAAGGAGATGAGCCATTGTGCTTACAATGTGGTCTGCAGAGCTCACTGATGGGCAGTTTTTCTTAACAATGCATCAGGACATTTGTTACTTGGAAGGGAAGCTTAAATATCAGTTTCTGATGATTTCATGTACATAATAAGGCAGATATTTTTCTTTATTTACTTTAATTTTTATTTATTTATTTTTTGAGACAGAGTTTTGCTCTTGTTGCCCAGGCTGGAGTGCAGTGGTGTGATCTTGGCTCACCGTATCCTCCACTTCCCAGGTTCAAGCAGTTCTCCTGCCTCAGCCTCCCAAGCAGCTGAGATTATAGGCATGCACCACCATGCCCAGCTAATTTTGTATTTTTAGTAGAGATGGGGTTTCACCATGTTGGTCAGGCTGGTCTTGAACTCCTGACTTCAGGTGATCCACCTGCTTTGGCCTCCCAAAGTGCTGGGATTACTGGTGTGAGCCACAGCACCCAGCAAGCAGATATTTTTAAATACCTTGAAAAGTAATTTGAAAAATCAATCTCCATCTGCAATTAAACATAATAGTTCTTTCCTCATTAGTTATGGATTCAAAGCTTCAATTTTCTTACTTATTTGAATTTCCAATAATGGATTATTATTGACTCTAAAATATTAAATAATAGCTGTAGTCATTCACATAGTTACAACAATTCGCAAACTATTCTTCCAATGCTTTATAAAATCAAATGAATTTGCATGACTGGTTTTCACAGTTCAAAAAAAATCTAGATGAAATAACTGAACAATAATTCATTGATTGAATGGTTGATATTCCCATTTTTAAAAGGATTTGAATGACTCAAGATTAGAAATAATGACTCAGACTATGGCACTAGCAGTTATGCAGAAGGAGAATGCACTCCACAACAAAAGATGTCATCTCTTTAAATTTACTATAATTAATCAAACTTAGCTCTCTGGGGGCTTCTGGTGTAAAGTGTCTTCTGGCTCACTGGACCAGAAGAAGAGTTTGCTATCATTTACTGAGCAGACAAAAATGCCAGTCTTTGCTTATCATCCACTCAGCCTGTCTTATCTAATCAACAAAACACCCTCCCAGGCAGATAACAGTATCCCTGTTTTCCAGATTAAGATACCAGAATCCAGAAAGATGATGTAATTTGCTGAAGGTCAAATAACTAGTAATAATAGAACTGGGATTCAAACCATCCCTCTGATTCCAAACCATTAAGTAATGCATAAAGAAACAGATGAGGAAAAATATTTCTATAATGCTGAAAACAGGAATGGGCACCACATTGATGGAATCAAAAGGAATTAGAACCAACTATAAGGTTAATGGGACATGTTGGAAACTGTGATCAATGGCTGTTATCCTGCCTCTGAGTCTGCCTTTGGCATAGAATCACAATGACTGAACATGTTATAGTCATCCATTTATCACATGGACTTCTGCTGTTAGAAGCAACCAGAATGCAATTCCCATCATTGTCCTCTAATCCCTTTTGTACTTAGAAACTACAACTCTCAGAGTACAAATGGATAGGAAGCAGGCACGTGAGATTTAGGATCTGCTATGAGCAGGGACAAAATCAGACACAGGTCTTATTGTAGGACACACTGGGTGGCATAGCTTTTTATTTTCTCTATCTGCACAGAGAGTCAGATAGGCAGGTGGGTTTAGAGAAATTTTAGGCTCAGTCCAGCTGGATAAGGTATTAGCTAGGAAGCAGTGCAATGAAAGTTAAAGCTGCCTCCTCTGCACCAGCAGATCTTCTTTCTTCTTCACTCTTTTCTTTTTTTCTTTCATCTTTTACTTCTTCTTTTCTCTTTCTCCCTCTCCTTCTCATTCTCCTCCTCCTTCTCTTTCTCCTTCTTCTACTTCTTTTCTTCTTCTCTCCTTCTCCTTCTTCTTGTTCTTCTTTTTTTCTCCTTCCCCTTCTCCCTCTTCTCCTTCTCCCTCTCTTCTCCCTCTTCTCCTCCTCCTTCTCCTTCTCTTTCTTCTTCTTCCTCTTTCATCTTTCTTCTTCCTCTTTTCGGCAAGTTCTCAATCAAATAGAGTAGGGGCAAAGGCCACCCCACATGCCCTTGTTTGGAGCAGAGTAAAGAGGAACCAAAATAAACATTGAACATATAAAAATACATTTCAAAAAAAGGAATGTGGACATTAGAACTAAAGACTCAGAAGAAAAATTAATTCTGAAAGTGATTCGTTGCTGGAGTTTTAACCTCCCCAAGAGAAAAGACCTGTGGATATGACATTTGTAGGTTTGCAGGTTTTGCTAAAGAGTCAGGGCCCCCTCATGCATACAGAGATACCAGTCATCCTTTCAGTAATTCATTCTTAAATACGAATGAATAGCCAAGGATCAGCAGACATTTAGGGAAGTGACTAATGTAAAAGACAGAGACCAATATTAGTAAACAGGAGACAGGAACATGAAGAAAACTGACCCCAAATGAGCAACACAAAACTTCAAAATTATTATTAATATATTCATATATATTAATATATCAAACATATAAAATATTTAAATATATACTTTTCAAGGATTTATGGTAAAATAAAGATAATTGCAGGTATACCATTTTTCAAAAGATTTATTGCCCTTGCCCATTTCCTTGGGGAGCTGCAAGAGGGTATGCCTCACCAAAAGAGGAAATTAACCAAGAAAGGGACGTGCATAGCATCACAAAGTCAGCTCTCTAGCCCAGGAGAAGAATGAAGGAACTTGCACATTTGATGGCAAAGGGAAATTCTGAAATGACAGCTAGCATCAGGCTTGCAGCTGACGTACAAAGGCTCAAGGAAGGATATTACTGAGGAAAAGAAATGGAACTGATATGTTTTACTACAGAAGGTAGAGATGCACATCTGGGGTGGAGAGGGTGTGGACGAATTGGTGATCAATGCATAAAACCCAAGAAAATGTAAAGAGGACCCAATTATTATTATTCCTTAGGAAAACAAAAGCAAAGGTTGCCATACTACACTACTTGGCTCAGTTGTGAATGGTGTTTACATAATCATGGTAATGTCAACTGAACAGCAATTTAAGCAAAAGCTGTGACATATGTATTTTGGGAGACGATTGGGAAAGTATATAAACATTGCATACCCCATGTGTGTTTGTGGTGGCAAAGGGGTAAGTCTCATCTTCTAGAGTAGGATGTGGATAGATAATGTCCAAAAAAAGCAAGGAGTAGTAGAATAGGAATATTATTTAGAAATAATGACATAAAACCGACCAGCAGTAGCTGCAAGAGTTATAAGTTGATAATTAAGGGATAGGGAGATGACAAGTAAGATCTGCTTTGGAATTTGTGGTTGTGACTGTAACTTTTATTTGAGATCTAAAACTATGACTGTTCATATATTCTCTTTCCTAAAGGACAAGTGAATACTCTGCTTGTAAAATTCCTGATAATCATTATATTCAGTATGATTTAAACTATGAACATAATTTCAAAGGTAAAAAACAACTGTTAGCATATACATCAAAATTTTAGTAATACATGAGTAGAGTTAAAAATATCTTTATATTTTTTATTTTCTGAACTCTCCAAATATTGCTCAATAAGCATCCATTATATTTATAACCAGAAAAATAGATTAAAATCAGAATTCAAGTGGATTTATATCACATGATTACAAGTACATAAAGTATGCTTTGCCAAGAAGAGATGAGAAAATGAATCAAAATGTGGTATAGTGGGAGTGGTTAGTATTTTTTCTACTTCATCTTTGTTTATATAATTCAATCAATAATAGGAAAAAAGTTTCTTTATAATAAACAAGCTTAGTCCAAAATTTCCTGGCTCTCAAATAAAAGAAAACACACTTGGTTTCTTATTTTCAAGATCTGAAAGAAAACAGTTCAGTCCTTCAGATATCAGAACTTGGAAATAAAATCTGAAGGTTGAATGAGATCATTTTACAGCAATACAAAGTGGTCATAAGATACAAAGATATTTCATATTTTTGAAATTCACTACCCAACAGGAGACGATTAAACTGAAAACAAAAGTGGCTTGTTATAAAAGGGATAATGATAGTACCTCTACTATCCATTCATTCAACAATTATTTATCTCTATTATGTACAGGCACTGGGGATTCAGTGAATCCCCGGCAGTGAATGAAACTATGGCTTGACCTCAAGGAGCTTACATTCTAGTGGGGGAAGCAGACAATAAACTGATGAACAAATCAAAATGATGTATGGCAGCAGGTGTGAAGTGCTGCAAAACAACATGGCAGAGAAGGGTCAGGCCAGGGTGGGGTCTGTAATATAAGGTACTTAGACCTTATGGATTAAAAGGCATTCGAGCAGAGACCCCAGTGAAGTGAGGGTGTGGAGCAGGCCGCCATCTGGGGAGGGGCATTCCAGATGAAGGCAACAGCCAGATGGGGAGCATCTCAGCACATTCAGGGAACGGAATGGAGGCCAGGTGGCTGGATCCCAGAGAGCAAAGAAGAGAGGAGTTTGAGATAAGACAAACAGGTAGAAGAGGGAGGGGCAGCAGATAATGTCAGCCAGGTGGGCCACAGGTGCAATTTGGGATTTTCCTCTGAGTTAGATGAGAAGCCATTAGAGGATTTTCAAAGGCAGCAACATGATCCGATTGAGGTTTAAAACCATCACATGCTGCTGTGTTGAGAATGTAGGGAGAGGAGAACGGAACCAGGGGGACGAGGTGGAACTTTCTAAAATAATCCAAGTGAACGGTGGGGGTATTAGTAGTAGATATGATGAGAAATAGTTCAATTGTGGATATTTTTAAAGATACACCCAATGGGACTTGCTTATAGATGCCATATAGGGTGTGAGAGGAAGGATTCCAAAATAGACATCAAGATTTTTGACCCAAGCAACCAGAAGTTTGGAATTATTTACTGAGATAACAAACACTGCAGAAGGGGCAAGTTGGGTGGAGAAATTTACTAATATTAATCCAATCTTCCTATCTACACACACATATGTGTGCACAGCACTTCACAGTTAACAATCTATTTGTCATTCACACTCAGGGATCTCATTTGCTTTCTTTCACTGCAGGAAGCTGAGAGTGCCGAAGGCACATCTGAAACCACTGGAGGTTGGTGACATGGAGGTCACGTAGCAGTGCTCTCCCAGCAAGAGTCCCTCTGTACCCCTGGAGAGAGCAATGCTTATGCAGGACCACCCACCTGCTCAGAACTTTCGTGGTGGCTTGTGCTGTGACTCTGGTCCCATTCAGCTATGTGCTGCTGTAGGCTTAGCTTCCCACAGCCTCTCCAGTTTTGCCATTTGTCATGATCATTCACTCTTAAAATTTATTCTATGACCCCGATGCACAGAGTGATAGCTGACAGTCTCTTCAAACAACTTTTACAATTATTTTGACAGGTTACTGTGATTTTGTTCTTTCAACAATACTTCGAATTGGTCTGAGTTATAGTTGCATAGATGGCAATTTTCCTGACCTAGTTTTCTGACTATGATTTATGGGTCAGTAAACTCTTTAAATGATGGAATATAACATCTCAGGCGGCAGGGAACACTTACTATCACATGCTCATTGTTGCAGGACGGATGCGTGGCCAGCCTCAGGTTGTTAAACATTAGGGTGATCCGCCTTCCCTCCGGGGCGGTGATTCTCCACTCGCAGATCCGGCCATGAGGATTTGGGTTCGGGTAGTTGGGAGAAGTAAATGTTCCAATAGAGCCCTGAAGATCCCCACCACACTCTGACGTGGGGAAAAAGCCAAGAAAACTTTCAATCAAATCAAAATGTTTCCTTCCATCAAGAAAGCTCTCAAAATTCAGGTATTTAAAAATTATCCTTCTAGATAAAATTAGTCTCCGTGTTTATTTATGTGCATGAGGATTTTAGTGAACATATACATTCATTTTTTATCTCTATTAATATTTAACCCTGCCTTCCATGGGTGATAGTCCGCAGGCAGCAATTTAGTTATCATCATGGCCCAAGAAATGAGAGACCAATGAATGTAATGAACTTAAGAATCAGGAAAATCGGGCCAGGCATGGTGGTTCACACTTGTAGCACTTTGGGAGGCCGAGGCAGGCAGATCAGAAGGCCAGGAGTTCAAGACCAGCCTGACCAACATGGTGAAACCCCGTCTCTAATAAAAATACAAAAATTAGCCGGGCGTTGTGGCGTGCGCCTGTAATCTCAGCTACTCAGGAGCCTGAGGCAGAAGAATTGCTTGAACCCGGGAGGCAGAGGTTGCAGTGAGCTGATATCATGCCATTGCCCTCCAGCCTGGACAACAGAGTGAGACACTGTCTCAGAAAAGAAAAAAAAAGAATCAAGAAAATTGGCCAGGAGTGGTGGCTCACACCTGTAACCCCAACACTTTGGGAGGTCAAGGCAAGACCCCATGTTTACAAAAAAAAAAAAAAGAGGAAAATCAGAAAGTTAATGTTAAGTACCCAGTTTTTCTGAACAAGATCTTTATTTCATCTGAGTTTGTTGGGTTTGCAGTAAGACAAATTCTGAGTAACTACAGGACTCTCTTAAGGTGGGCATTACAGTATAACTCTCATCCTCTTATTATCTCTCTCGTGATACTAGTTATTTTCCCTTATAGCATTGATCACAGCTGTAATTTTTCATTTATCACTGTGACTTTCTGATTAAGGTCCAAGAAAATAGGGGTCATGTTTTGTTTTGTTTTTCAAATATTTTAACACCGGTGCCTAGTACAGTGTCTGTCCAATGCAGGTGCTCAATGTTGTGTTGAATGAATCAATAAACTCACCTTCCATACTGGATTCAAATCGCAGTCTGAATCCTGAGGCAGTCACAGAGCCGTCTGTAACAAACCTGACCACAGCAGTATTGCTAGAAGTGTCTACGCTGTCAGGAATGGTGTTTCCACAGTATCTGCCCAAGATGTTTCCTGTGAGAGACAAATAATTAAATATACATGTCCAAGTGATTGATTTCTTTTAACCTCTATTCAAGGTGTCCTGTGTGTACAAAGAAAATAATAAAAAACAAGACCCTGCCTGTGAAGAAACGTTAATCTCTGTCAAGACAACAGGAAAACATGAATAAAAATGAACGTATTCAAATACATGAAGAAGTGAAAAAAATGCAACCAATTAGGGGAAGGATATCTCAGCACAATGAGGAAGGCTTGCTCATTTGGTTGAAAAAATGATCTGAGACAACAGAGTGACAAGTATCTGCCTTATGCTACCACTAGGAGACATGCATGATTCCTTCCCCGTCTCAAGCTATAGAACACCCCTCAAATAACGGCATGTGGCAATGGGATGTCTCAGCAGCAAGAGGTGCCTTCCCACTACCGTTGCTCTCCCCAGGTGGCCTCCAGGGTGGGCTATATGACACCTGGGCTCTGGGCATCCATTGTTAATGGTAGAATTGAGGGAGGGAATCACCAGTACTGCCCAAAGCTCATTAGTCTGCACTTCTCTGCAGAGTATAGATGTGCTTTTGCCTTTCTTGGAAGTGAAGAAACTTCAGAGGCTGAATAAGTACATGTGAAAATAAACACCCAAAAGAGAGCAGATATATTTTACTAACCAGAGGTATGATTGTCCCAGATCTCCACGAAGTCTTTTTCACAGCCAGAAGAATTCTGAAGGTTAAAGTCTTCAAAAGAGATGGTGAGATAGTGTCCAGAGAGCCCCTGGAGATGCCATTCACAGAATAAGTTGTCTCTGTATGGAAGTGTTGGATGTCCAATGCTTTCAACAACACCACTTTGCCCTGGTACTCTTCCCCCACACTGAGCTGCAAAAAATAAAAATAAATAAATAAATAAGAAAGCAAGCAAGCAAGAAAGATTGATTCTATTACAAATTTTGTTTTCTTCATTTCACCAGCACATTTGAAAACTTTTAGGTGCCAAGTGACTCTGAATTGAAGTTTTTAAAATTCTGAAAATGGTTAGTGCTTTCCTCATTATTTGAATTCTACTGTTGATGTAAACAGAAATGATACCACAAGTCCAATACAATAACGGGAAACAGAAGATGATGACTAAATGGAATATTCTGTAATGTCACATTAATTATTTTGGGACACTATGTAAGAGCTAATAGTCGCAAGTAAGTTTCATCTCAAGAACCAACTGATAGGCTGATCTGGCCTGCCTAGTACCCTGTGTTGATCCTAAAGACTGAACCCAAGCTCAGCTGGAAGGGGTACTGTGGGGACACCTGCCATTCCTAGTTTTACTCTCAACTAAACAGTTCACCACAGTAACTGATATCTCAGGGCCTTGAAAATTACTATTCAATTATGTCTTATTAGCTGGGTGTGATAGCTAATTGAATTATATGCAGCTTGACTCAGGATATAACATGATCTATGGTGTAGTTAAACATTGTTACCACTAGGCTTTCTGAACGTTCGCGGTATTAAATATTTGTTTGGTTTGTGTCTAAACCTATTAGATACCAAATTATGTGCTATTGTGACCATATTATAGTGAATCTTCAACCGCTCATTTTTTAAATAAGGAAATCAAAATGCTGAAGAGGCATATTTGCTTTCTTTTTTTCTTTTCTTTTCTTTCTTTCTTTCTTTTTTTTTTGAGACAGAGTCTTGCTCTGTCACCCAGCCTAGAGTGCAGTGGTGCAATCTCGGCTCACTGCAACCTCCGCCTCCTGGGTTCAAGCAATTCTCTGCCTCAGCCTCCTGAGTAGTAGGAATTACAGGTGCCCACCACCATGCCTGGCTAATTTTTGTATTTTTAGTGGAGACAGGGTTTCACCATCTTGGCCAGGCTGGTCTTGAACTCCTGACCTCGTGATCCACCTGCCTTGGCCTCCCAAAGTGCTAGGATTACAAGCATGAGCCACCATGCCCCACTGACATGTTTGCTTTTTATCCAGTGACTGATTTGGCACTAGAGACTCAGAGAAAAAAAAGGTTAATTGTTTTATATATGATGAGGAATTCAAAGACACTGTTCTAAATAGAGTTACCTGGTTCTTAAATGGTTTTATTACTTAAAGTAATAAACATACTGCATTTCTTCCTTTTCCTTGGGGGATACATTCCAAGACCCCCAGTGAGTGCCTAAAACCTCAGATAGTACCAAACGCTATACAGACATATAGACTATTTTTTTCTCTATATATGTACCTATGATAAAGTTTGCTGTATAAATTAGACATAAGAGATTAACAACAATAACTAATAATAAAATAGAAGAATCATAATAGTATACTGTTAGAAAAGTTATGTAAATGTGGTCTCTCAAAATATCTTGGTGTACTGTACTCACCTATTTTTGGGCCTCTGTTTACCAAGGGCGTCGAAACCATGGAACATGAAACCATGGATAAGAGAGAACTACTGTATTTCATAGTAAGCTGAAGAAACAGGAGTTTGATTTAACCACATATATTTCTTCACAAATAAGTTAGAGAAAATATAAAATATTTAAGTTTACTAAGATTACTTTTTAAAATGAAAATTAAAAGAGAAATTAAGGTTGATTAATGACTGTAGTTTCAAACATTTACACTCCTTACTTATTTCTAGCATTAAAATATTTTTAAAATTAGGCAAACAGACTTATTTTTAAAAAGTCATGGTTTTTAAAAAAGTTTTAACATATTCATTCTATAATAACTCTTATTTAATATAAAAATGTTTCCCGGGTTTTCATAGTTTCGTGTTTTACAGTTAAGTCTTTACTCCATCTTGAATTAATTTTTGTATATGATATAAGGAAGGGGTACAGTTTCGATCTTCTGTATACTGCTGGCCGGTTCTCCCAGCATCATTTATTGGATAGGGAATCTTTTCCCTATTGCTTGCTTTTGTCAGCTTTGTTGAAGATCAGATGCCTGTAGGTGTGAGACCTTATTTCTGAGCTCTCTACTCCATTCTATTGGTCTATGTGTCTATTTTTGTACCAGTACCATGCTGTTTTGGTTACTGTAGCCCTGTAGTATAGTTTCAAGTCAGGTATTGTGATGCCTCTAGCTTTGTTCTTTTTGTTTAGGATTGCCTTGGCTATTTGGGTTCTTTTTGGGGTCCATATGAGTTCTAAAAGAGTTTTTTCTAGTTCTGCAAAGAATGTCATAATAGTTTGATAGGAATCCCATTGAATCTGTAAATTTTGGGGAGCAGTATGGCCATTTTAATAATATTGATTCTTCCTATCCATGAGCACGGAATTTTTTTTCATTTGATAGGGTGGAGGGTGGGAGAAGGGAGAAGAGCAGAAAAAATAACTATTAGGTACTAGGCTTAGTACCTGGCTGATGAAATAATCTCTACAACAAACCCCCAAGCATGAATTTACCTATATAACAAATCTGCACATGTACCCCTGAACCTAAAATAAAAGTTTTAAAAAAATTATTACCTATAGAATACTTGGCCTTGAATCCCACATGTGTGGGGCTGTTGTCAGATCGAAATCTCAAATACATAACCTCTCCTGAGGACCACTGACTGCTGGGCAAAGATGTCCCACAAAATTTGGAAAGTATTGGTGCATCCGAATCCACTCCATCCCGCAACTCAAGGTAGTTGGAAGTACAGCTGAAGTGGGAACAAAATTCTGTTAAATTTACATGGTCAGATGCTTATTTTGATAATGACAACCTTACTTACTTTCTTTGAAGATATTATTAAATCATCATTTCTTAGCATAAAAAACTATGATAGAATCAGCATAAGCCATGTCACTTTAAAATGCTGTATGATATTTTTCCTAATAATACATTCTTTTATTAGTAGCTCAAAAGACAGGTTTTACATGTTCTACATTCAAGAATATTTACTTCCCTTCCATATTCTGTATTGGTTTTACAAACGTAAATGTTGCTTTCAAATTAGTCCCTATGAATTTCAAAAAACAACAAATATTTTGTTCCACTCAATGACTTGATACATTTCACAGGACAAAGATAAATTCTCTAACAGCTCTGTAATTGGGACTAATGGAGCGTCCCAACTGGAATTTTCTGTGTCCATAAAAGTAGATAAGCATGTATCTAACGTTTCTTCAGGAAGTCACATTAGCCAATTAATGCTCCATGAGTGGAAAAGTAGTATTAGACCCAGTGCCAGAAATAGCAACAAAAGATCTTATATCCAAGTTTTGCACCACAGCTGCATTCATGCAAACGTATACACACTTTTGTTCAAGGAAAGAGAAAAATGTTTTCTACAATCAATATAGTTTTTCTTTCTCTTCAACATAGTAAGACTTACTGTTTTGTAATCCTTTCAGAACTCTTATTAAATAAAGACTGAGAAATTATACTGTGCATGCTTTAGTACTGTTCTGACAGTGCTGACCCCTGGTGACACACCACACAAATTCCCATTTGTTAAACAGACATTTTATCATTTGTGACACCGAATATGAGGCTGGTCAAATAAATATTCATCTATCAGAAACATGATATATTTCCTGTGGGAGGAAGAATGGATAACATCAATCTCAAGTAGCCACCCTCAGTGTCCCTTGCAGGAAGTGTCTAGGGTCACAAGGGACAGTATCCACGTACATAACCGGCTCAGCTGATGGGAGAGTGGCTGGCCGACTGTGTTTTCAGGCCTGAGCCATTAAGCATTTCCCTTTTCCCCTAGATTTCCTTGCAGTATGTGCTACTGAAAGAAATGGACTGTTTTGAGACATGACGGTTAAAAAATACTAACTTTGGGTAGGAAAAAAATGAAAATGGAAGTGACATACTTGGGTGTTACTTCAATACCGAATCGATCTTCAAATTGCAGCTGTATGCGTGTTTCCGGTGGAGCCGCTAAGATCCAAATGCAATCAGCGTGCGGGGGATAATTATGAGGGTGGTTGGGGGAGGTCACATACCCAGCAGAATCAGCATCATGGATGTAGACGTTGCCCCCACAGGCTGTGAGCAAACACACTTAAATCAGTCTATGATCTGGTGAAGGGGATGCAGTCAATGGCCACAAATCATCTTTTAAAGTCGACTTCTCTGTATTTTGTCTCCATTTCCTTTCATCTGTTATGATCCTCATTTTCTTTTCCAGCAAACAAATTCTCAATTTGCTATCGAGGGAGCTACCAGGTGTGACACTTTTTATTTTGCCAGACCATCTATCTATTCTCATTGGAAATTTCATTCTTTCTTAAAGCCAACCAAATGATTATGGCACATGGTGCACGGGGCAGAACATCACAGAAGCATGAATAAATATCCACCACTTCGATAAGCATGTAAGTATGCTAGCAGTTACAGCTTCCCACTGAGCATTCAGTACAGCAGAATGATGCAGAGCTATGATCTTGGTATATTTAAAAGACTAAGCAGATATATCTTTGCACAACTCGGGGAGCATTCATTCATTACATTTCTTCAGGATTTAGATGCATTTGAGAACCAAGATCAATGGAATGAAATAATTTATTAGTAATGTTATGCCAGAGGATAAAGGAGCTTTTTAATATTTCTTTTCTAAAAAACCAAAGCATTATCAAAAAATATTTTTCTATTATCAATAAATATTCGTTGGCGTTTTCAACAAACAAACCAGAGAGGAGTAAAAGTACTTACAATGCCAATGAAATTAACCTGTCCAATCACTTAGCCATACACATACTTGATCTGCTCAACTCTAGAACATTTGTGTCCACTGTCACTCATCCACTTATAGTCACATCCTGAATTCTGTCATACTTCCAACTCCCCCATCTCTGAAACTCTAAATTGCAAATCCCTTTGATGAGCTCCAACTCCCTTGCTTCGTGTCTTTCCTTCAAACTTCCCTTGCAAAATACCAACTCCGTGGTTGTGTTCAATTCAAGCCATTCATTCATGGAAATTGATGCCCCTGCAAATATATGTTCTCCCATCTCAACACCGCCAAGCAATTCACCCATTACTTTTCATATAAACTACAATGGCTGTTTGGAACTTTACTCCCTAAACCCTTGACTTTCCCCATTTCCTCTTGATTCTAAGCACATTACATTAGGCTCCACTTTACAAAGAAAGTAGAAGAAATCAGATGAGAATCTCTTCCATTTGTTACCCCTAATTTATTACTATCCTCAATAAATTAATCTGCATCTCTACACTCTATTTTTCCCTCTGTACATTAACTTCCTGTATCTCTGGATCAAGTTCCCATCCTATTGTCTCCTCCAGGATCTTGCCCTATTTAATCTCTCTCTCCCTATCTGTCTGTCTGTCTCTCTCTTTCTCTCTTTTCGCCCTTCCTTCTTCAACCCTATGAAAGCACTCATGTTCTCCCAAGTCACCTCACAGTTATATGCCCAAAGAACTTTTTAAATTCTTATTTTATATCCACAGCATTTAACACAGTTGATCACACTGTTCTTCTTTACATTTTTGTCCCTTGGCTTCTGACACCAAGCTCTTCTCCTCCTTTTACTCTTCATGTCATTCTTCCTCTGGCCCTTGGGCGCATCTCTCCAGGGCTTCCCTGACATTGCTGGAGGCCCTCAGGAATCCTCCTGTAGGCCTTTCATCTCACTCTGAATAATTCCCCAATTGCTGTCATACATCCTCATGACTTAAATGATAAGCAGTCTGTTGATTATTCCGTATTTACAGATTCAGTCTAGATCCCTGTTCTGACCTCGAGATTCCTGTTCCAACCACTTACTGGGCATCTCCAATGGAGGTAATTCAGAGATTTCAAACTGAACTTGTCTCAAATGAACATTCTCATTTGCTCGTCATCCAGAGCTCCATACCTGAGTCTGCTGATGACAGCATCAGCCCCTCTTCCTATGGACACTCTGCATCCACTCTTACTGCCTTATTTTTCTCCTTGATACCTTTCACCATATGGCATATTATATATTTTACTTATTTATTGTCTGCATCTTAACACTAGAATTAGGTTCCATGAGGACACGGATTTTGTTTGTTTACTGCCATATCCCCGGGGCCTGATACAGTGTCTGTCCCATGGAAAGTTCTTGATAAATGTCTGTGGGAAGAATGGATCCACCCAGCCAAAAACCTAACAACTGCTCCTAAGGCTCCTCCCATCCCTTCCCTCCTGCCTCACATCCAACTGACCGCCAAATTCACTCAATCCTGTATTTATAATATCTTTGATATGCCCTCTCTCCTACCTTCTTACTGCCATTGCCTTAGTTCAGGGAGTAAATTTTTTCCCTAAATTACTCTTTCATCTGGTCTCTCTCTCTTCAGCCTTCCCCGTCTCCAATGTTTTCAGTGTTGCAGCTACATTAGTGTTTTTAATCTGATCACGCTGTTCAGGCTTTGGAGCAAAAACTTCCAATGCCTCCCATAACCTTTTGATTAACATCTTAACTAACTGAGGGTGGCATCCAGGGCCCTGAGCAGAGTGATTCCTGCCTGCTTCATCACTATTATGTTTATCTCTTTTTGACTCTGTTCTCTAGCAGTAGTGAATTCTTTCAAATTATTGAATATGACTTGTAACATTGAGACTTTCTATGCATTCACATCTTTTTATCACTGATGGGCAAATCTCTTCATCCACTTCCCCTGGAACCCTCTCTGATGTCCTGGGCTGAAGTAGGTGTTTCTGTTCTGTGCATTCCTCTTTCTAGCACTTATTATACCATATACCATGTTCTTTTTTTTTTTTTTTTTTCCTTTGAGACAGGGTCTCGCTTTGTCACTCAGGCTGGAGTGCAGTGGTATGATCGTGGCTCACTGCAGCCTCAACTTCCCGGGCTCAAGTGATCCTCCCAACTCAGCTTACTGAGCAGCTGAAACCACAGAAGTGCGCCACCATGTTCAGCTACTTTGAAAACTAAGGTCTTTCTATGTTGCCCAGGTTGGTCTCAAACTCCTAAGCTCAAGTGATCCTCCTGCCTTGGCTTCTCAAAGTGCTGGGATTACAGGCGTGAACCACCGTGCCCAGCCTTATATCATGTTCTAATTGTCCCTTTGCTTGTCTGTCTCCTCTACCACACTGTGAACTCCTTGGCAGAACTCGGTGGTTTGCATGATGTGAAACACCTTGTAAATGTTTGATTAATTAATTAACAGGGCTATTAATCAGGTGAGAATAAAAGGCATCTACCACAGGGTCCTAGAAATCTCAATCAACCATAGCGAAGGAGTGTCTCTGGAGAAAAATGGTATAAAACTAGGTGATTTGATGTCAAAAAATGTTCACAAAAGGACCTAGGTTAAAGGCTGAGAAGTGGGAGTGGCATGGAAATAGATACGGTGGGAAGATAGCCAGATAGACGTGGGAAGTAGAAGGCTGGCTATAGTTATGGAACGTGGTTGAGTTGGTAAGTAGAGAGAAATAACAGCGATGCTGTTGTTTCAGGTTGCCAAGAACAGGTTGTGAAATCAAAAGACTTTTAAGTCTGATGTTAACAGCAGTCATAATAAGCTTCAAGAAAGACAGGGAGAAAGTAATGGCCATAACCATACTTGCATGAACAGTGAATCCGCAAAGGAATAGAAGAGGTGCAATGTCAAACACACCCTTAGTGTATCTCTTAGTGTATCTGAATTACCACTAAATGTTGACTTTAAAAATATAAATCAAACTGAGTCTATTGGCTGAGGACGGTGGCTCACTCCAGTAATCCTAGCACTTTGGGAAGCCGAGGCAGGTGGCTCACCTGAGCTCAGGAATTCAAGACCAGCCTGGGCAACATGGTGAAATCCCATGTTTACCAAAAGTACAAAAATTAGCTGGGCATGATGGTGCATGCCTATAATCCCAGCTACTAGGGAGGCTGGGTCAGGAAATCACTTGAGCCTGGGAGGCAGAGGTTGCAGTAAGCTGAGATCGTGCCGCTGTACTCTAGCCTGGGCGACAGAGAGACCCTGTCTCAAGAAAGAAAAAAAAGACTGAGTCTATTATAAACAAAAACAAAAGAGTAGAGTTATGTAGGATGGGTAGGATGGGCTGACGTCTACTCACTAGACTCAGGACACTGCTACTCTTGAAATGCTTTGGTACCAGGTGAAAACTGCCCATTCATGACTCAGCTGCAAAGCTCAGCATCAAGAGATGGAGGGATGAGAAGGTCCCAGCTTAGAAAGCAATGGCGCAGGTGCCCACAGAGCTGCATTAAAGCTCCCTCCTTGTGCCAGAGCTCTGGGAAGTGACCAAAGCTCCTTCCCTGGTGTTCTGGACCTTACTCAAGCTATTTGCTTATTTTTGTGTGTCAGTTGGTGAAGACTCTTATTCATCTCTTTTACCAAAATAAAGAAACCATGTTGACTTTAAATCTCATACAATGTGCAATAAAACCTATGATTTCATTTACATATATATATATATGAATCTGGGATTCAAGTCATAGGATCATTTTGAAATCTATATTATCTAACTTCTGGTGGGACAAAGGAAAAATTTATTATTATATTACTTTCTACTGACATTACTCCCCTTTTTTGAAGTGATGCCTATTTATTTATTCAATTAAACATTACTAAAAAGCAAATGTCATCAAAATCAAATCATTACAGTAGAATTAAATGCAATTATAATCAAGTGTAATTAAGTACAAGCAATTAAGGATATCATGTAATATATAATTAAATCAGTAATAATAGAATAAAAAAATTATGTGTTCTTTTGAAAACAGCATACAAATTATTACAAAATAAGGCAAATGTAAGTCTTATAATGTTTCTGTAACTAGAATTAACTTACAATTAGACATCTTATAATGGAAAGGTCTAAGGAATTTCAGGGATCAAGAAGAATAGTTTATTTTATACTCATGGAAAATTTCACTTTGGTCACTAATTAGGTATGTGGCCTTGGAAAAGTCCAAGCCTCATTTTATTTATCTTTAAAATGGAAATAATGATACTTTACTTGAAAAGTAGTCACGATGAGATATTGAATGTATCAAATATAATAAGTACTTGAGAGTAGGCATTCTTATTAATTCTATTACTGTTGGTTCAGAAAAGAAAATTTTATATCAAAGAAGATCAAGCAATTGCAGGAAAAGCAGATATAATTCTCAGTGAAAATACTTACCTAAACTCTTTGCCTCATATTTGATTTTAAATCCTTGCCCTTCATTACTGTGATCAGAAATAAACTGAACAAACATTTGATTATCCGAGGTGAACAGAGTTGATGAAGCATGACTGCCACAAAAATGACCATTTCCTCCAGGGGGTCCCAAGGGTGGAGAATAGATATCAGGACCATTTCTTAGCTGGAAAGACAAATTAAAATTGCATCAACTCCTTTACATTGCAAAAGAAGGAGTACACAATTCTTATCCATTTATGTCCCAGGAGAGAAAAATTATCATTTTGTTTTCTGCATGAAGTCTATGGAAAATGTAATTAGAAAGGGTAGCAGCAAGACCTACCACCAAGTAATCCCCCTGGTTGCAAGAAGAATCTCCATTTGGAATCTGGAAAGGCTGTTCAAAATGGACAGCAATGGTCAGGCCACTTTGGACCAGGACGTGCCAAGAACAGTTGAGGTTGGATGGGTAAGTCTCTGGATACTTGGGGGACGTGATGATCCCTCTGTCTGCATGCAAATATCCACCGCAGCCTTCCCACAGAGAAACAAAGGTCGGTTATTTAAATAGCATTGGCAACTGGATTTTTATGCTTTCTTAGTTTTCATGGGGGGTTTTCAAAGTGGAGGCAATAAAAATGCTTGAAAATAAAGCCAGAATGCAGGAAATGATTATCATAACAAGCATGTATTGAGCACATGCTATTGGCTACTCAGTTTGTGGTGGTCATTGAGATCTGGGATACAGAGGTAAGTAAACAAGACAAATTACCTGCTTTCATAAAGATTTCTTTATAGATGGGGAAGACATGCAATAAACAAATACATGATATGTGAGATGGTGATAAATTCTATAAAGAAAAATGGATGAGAGGAGGGAGAAGGGTACTTTATTGTTAGAGTTAAGTTAGAAAAGCCACGTCATTGGAGTAACATCTCAGCAGAGACATGAATGAAATGAAGGATCAAGCCAGATAGTTATGGGGGAGAAAACATTCCAGTTCAGAAAACAGTGTAAAGGCTTGATGTGTTAGAGGTACATCATGGAAGTCAGAATGGATGAGGCAGAATGAGAGATTCCAAAGGTAGCATGGCTAGGTCATGCAGGAAACTGAAAAGACTTATTCTGAATAAGAAGAGGAAGATGTTGAAGGGTTTTGGGCATCAGAATGGCATGATCTCACTTAAGTTTGAAAATATCACTCTATGTGCAGTCCTTAGACTGTAAGGGGTGGAGGACAGGGAAGGACAGGAGCAGAGTGTCCAATAAGGAGGGGACCGCCTGAGGCCAAGGAGAGATGATAGGTGCATGGGCTAGGCTGGTAGCAACAGAAATGGAGAGGCGTGGTTGGAATCTAGATACATTGTGAGGGTAGAGCCAGTGTGATTTGTTGATGGTTAAGTGTGAGGCAAACAGAAAAGTCAAAAATAACATAAATATTTTGACTTAAATAATGAGAAAAATGTACTTTCCATTTGCTAAGATTATGAGGAGTGTAGAATTGGGGGGTGGTGGCGTGGAAAAGGATGGGAATAAAGTGTTCAACTTTCAAAGGTGAAATCTTTTTTTTCTATCTATCTATCTATCTATCTATCTATCTATCTAATTGGGATACAAGTGGTTTTTCGTTACATGGATGAATTGCATACTGGTGAAGTCTAGATTTTAGTGCACTAGTATACATTACACCTAATATGTAGTTTTTTATCCCTCATACCCCACCCATCCTCCCCGCTTCTGAGTCTCCAAAGTCCATTATACCACTCACAGGTTAAATTTGAAATACATTCTAGACCGGGAGCTGCCAAGTATGTATATATACATAGATACACACACATATTTATATACATTATATACATATATAAACACACATATTAATTCCAATGGTTCCACCCTTACTATATACATACATGTGTATACATGTATGTATGTATAATAAGTTGCGATACATAGTAATATATACATGAGAGTGAGAGGGCAGGAGATAAAGGAAGAGGATAAAAGGAGGAGGCATTAATTCTCCAGTTGTCAGGGACTAGAAGCTCATCAGTAAGGGCAGACATCTCACACAGCTAGTTAAATTGTAGAGGTGAAAATGTGTCTTAGGTCTAGTTCCAAAGCCCATGCTCTTAAGCCACTATGCAGCCTGCCTCCCTTGAGCGTGAGGAACACAACTTATCTTCAGTTGCTCCCTACTTTATAAAAGGTATATATAAGCATGGAGGAAATATTAGATTAATTTTTAATGTTAGATTGAGAATCTACTTTAAAATTATGTTTTTTGATCAAAACATGAGAGTCTTTCACTCTTCCTTGGACTACTTTATCACCTTTCAGTTAGTTTGGATTTAAGGCTGTTACTGGACTTTACATGTCAAGTTTGAAAAGTCTCAATCATACTGTGCATGATGGTATCCCATATATGGTGCCCGCTTTTGACTCATCAAATTCATATTTCAAGAGCAACAAACTCTTCCTGCCAACCCTCAGATGGCTGACTTCAACCAAGTAATTTATGAGAATAAATGATGACGTTTTGCTCCTTCGATGAGTTATGGATATGAGCTGTGCTCTATCTAGTTCCAGCCCTCAGCTAGGCTGAAAAATTGCTTTAAAGCTCTCTCTCATGCATTCCCTGGACACACCTCCTTTGGAGCGAAGATGCCCCACTAGAGACCTGAAGGCAGCACACTTTTGTACGACTTGGCCCCAGTGCTTTGGATGAGGACTCAGCACTGATGTAAGGGGAGCCAGCCATCCAGAGCCTGGGCAGAGACCCGTGTCCTGTGACTTGTCTTGTGTCCTGGTGCCCAAAAAAATTATATTAGGAAGAGAGAAAGAGAGAGGAAAAGAGAGGAGATGTGATAACATGGGATTAAAAAATATTTGAACTCATTACTCTTGTGAAAGGATGCATTGAAGCCTGCCCTGGTTACACTGGAGTCCGAGGTGAAGCGGATGAACATGTACTCTCCAGTAGACCGGATGGGCCCAGGGATCTCTCTGCCACAGAGAACTGCTAGCTGCTGGGCCAAGTTATTGTCTCCTACGTTGAAAGAAAGGGAACAACATGAAAGTACGTCTTGAGAATCTACTCTACAATCATTTGCAGCTTAGCCAAAGCAGCTCACACATTTTTCTCAGAACATCAGGACTCGTAGGAGATAATGGGATTCTCAAAAAGAAGGACCCCTCAGGGGTGATATCATTCTGGCTCCAGCTTGCAATGGTGCTTCCTGCCCTTTTCTTTACCCCCCCCCACCCCCCCCCCACCTTTTTTTTTTTGAGATGGAGTCTTCCTCTGTTGCGCAGGCTGGAGTGCAGTGGCACAGTCTCGGCTTAATGCAGCCTCTGCCTCCGGGGTTCAAGTGATTCTCCTGCCTCAGCCTCCTGAGTAGCTGGTTTTATAGGGGTGAACCACCACTTCTGACTAATTATTGTATTTTTAGTAGAGGCAGGGGTTTTACCATGTTGGCCAGGCTGGTCTTGAACTCCTCATCTCAAGTGATCCGCCCTCCTCAGCCTCCCAAAGTGCTGGGTTCTTTACCCTTTTTGATAAAGACGTCTTTGACAGTTTCCACCGTCTTTCTAAAAACTGGCTGCCAGTTCTCCCTGTCACTAAAACTCAAAATCAGAGTACCTGGGATTGGGAAGCGATGGAGACCCAGTGATGATATGTCTGTCGATTAGAGACTCTGACCTCAGTTACTCTGATTGCTGAAGGTCAAGTAGGTAAAAGAAAAAAAAAAAAGTTGGCTCTTTGACCTCAGATCCTACACTAATGTTACAATATCATTCATCAAAAGGTATGCAATTGTATGTGCCCTTTCTTCAGTGCCAGTGGGTTTTTTTTAAACAAAACTTTTCATCTGTGTTTGTTCATTGCTTTTGTTTGTTTTGGTATAAAAACAACCACACATTTGTGTGGAGGGTGAGAGAAGAGTTCCAGCAACTGTGCCCCACCCCCACAGAGACACAAAGGACAGCAGGGGCACCTCACGTCTCCTTTCATCTTGATTATCTTGGATATAAGCTTTGATCAAAGCCCCTGTGCCGGCTGAAACCAAAATGGAGCAAAGGGGATTATAGCAGACTTGGATGCCGTGGCTGGGAAAATATGTTGTTTTTTTTTCTTTAGTCCTAAGGCAGAGAATTAATAAATTTCGAGTTTATAAAAAACAAAAATAGAATATGAGACATGAGTAAATATGCCCTTTTATACAACCAGCCACATGGATTCTTTGTGGCACTGACTACAACTTGAAACTCATTCATTATTAACCACTTTAGAAAATAAGTTATTTTCTATTCTTGTGATTACAAATGTAATGGCAGAGTTATAAATACAAAATGCTCAAAATGGCATTCTTTGGAGGGTTTCTGATCGCTGGAAACTTTTGCGTTCTTTATAATTCAAAAGTGTATCTCTTATACTTCTTTTGCATTTATAGTAAGTGCACTTCATTATGCTATTTTGCTACACATTTCACCCAATATTATTTTTTGTTGACTTATTCTCTGATTACCTGTACTACAAAATTTTGAAGTTTATTATATGTTATTATCTCATGTGTATATTTTATCACTGGATGAAAGTGAGTTGAGTCTATTGATTTTGATTTCTTTTCTAAAATTCACTCCAGATCATCTGGTGAAACAATGCTTATCTCAAAATAAGTGCTTGTTGATTAGCCTACCCATTAGTGGGAAGATGACCCAAAAATCACAGATGGTTTGTTACTTGCCCATCCACCCCTTCAGTCTTCATACTGAGTACTGGGGTATTTCTGGAGCCTTCCAAAACTTCAACATATAGATTGCAGAAAGATTGAGCCTAATCTTTAAAGAGGAGGGGAAGTCGAAGAACAGTAAAGGCTAGCACTAGAAGGCAACTTGGCAATTCTTTCTCTAGTCCAACCTCTTCAATTTACAGATATAGACACTGAGGCCCCAAGATTATTCAAGACTGACATTTATTGAGCAATTACTATATACCCCTTTAAGTGCTTCACATGTACTATCTGATTTTATCTTCACAGTGACACTATTAGGTGGGCATTTATTTTTATCCCCATTTTGTATATGAGGAACTGAATCTTACAGGAGATACAAGTCACTTCGCTGTATGCAAGGGCTTAGAGATAGAAGTTAACAGTGATGTTAACCTTTGCAGATTAACCTCAGATGCCCCAAAACCATGCTATTAAATGATTTATCTAAGGTCATGAAGAAAGTACACTTAAGATCTGGAACTAGATTAAAGGATTACTGATTTTTTAATACAATTTCTTTTCTATTTAAAAGTTTTGCTAGGACCAATGTAGTTTCATGGACTCTCAGTTTGGAGGGATCTTTGGTATACAGAATGGGTAGATGCGTGGTCTGGAAGAAACTGATTCATTTTGAACCATGGCAACTCTATAAAATGAATAAGCAGGTGGGACAGTGACTCATTTCTCCCAAGAATGCTGCATGACCCTCTCTGGGGTAGCCCAGGAAGGTTCACAGCCTCCATACGGCCAAAGGCCTGTGATGACAGGCCAATTGCATGAGCAGGAATAGCCTATAAGTATCTTTGTCTGTGGCCAGTTGGCTTTAGATATTTGCTTCAGAATGTTACATGCTTCTGCTACTCAGAAGCAAAAGGCTGGCTGGGCAAAGAACAAATAATTGAAGTGGGATTTAAAATTTAGTCATAGGCCAGGTGTGGTGGCTCACGCCTGTAATCCCAGCACTTTGGGTGGCCAAGGTGGGCAGATCACGAGGTCAGGAGATCAAGACCATCCTGGTTAACACAGTGAAACCCCATCTCTACTAAAAATACAAAAAAAAAAAAAAAAATTAGCTGAGTGCGGTGGCGGGTGCCTATAGTCCCAGCTATTAGGGAGGCTGAGGCAGGAGAATGGCATGAACCCGGGAGGCAGAGTTTGCAGTGAGCCAAGATAGCGCCACTGCAATCCGGCCTGGACAAAAGAGTAAGACTCCGTCTCAAAAAAAAAAAAAATTAAATTTAGTCATAAAAATATATTAACAATGTGTAAATGACTACAATACTCACCAACTCACACAGACTAGGCACTCAATAACTATTTCTTGAATAAATAATTAAACAAATGAGGAAGGAAGGAACCTTATTGAGCATCTACTCACATTGCCAGTGCGTAAAAAGGAATCCATACGGAAAGGCCGCATAACTAATTTAAAACATTTGTGTTGTTTTGGCACGCACCTGAGTTTCTTTAGCTCTTTCAAGCCGCCCTGTGCCTGAGCAAGGACACTGAATAAACCTCTCTTAGAAATTTCCATCTAAGTGAACTGAAATCTAAACTATTCCAAATTCATCATCTACAAAATGCTTGTACTTTTGCTAAAAAGATTTCATTTATTACTTTCCTTAATCCTCAGAAAAAGCCTGTGAGGGATGTATTTGTCTATCTCACAGGTAGAACGGGTTTGGAGCCACTTGGTGACCTGCGCAAAGCCACACAGGAAAAAAGGACTGCTCCCCAGAGTCTCTGCTTCCAAGAGAAGTTAGTGATGGAACAAAAACAACTCAATGGAATGTGATTTTAAAAGAATAACCATAATTTACTTCATAGATGCAGTTACCTACTTAAGATTTTTTTCAAAGATATTTTTTAAAACTTCTAGTAGGTTCTGAACACCAGAATATGTGTGCAACGACACATATCCTTTCCATTACATGAAAAGTTTTAAATTTCAGTATGCACAGGAAGGCTTAGATGTGAAGAGAGCATTCTGGTGCTTTGATGCTCCTCTGTGCAACGTGCTGACAGCCGATTGCTGTTGGGAAAATGGGGGAGAGTCACGCTTTGACATCTCATCACGTGTGTATGATTGATTTGAGTCGCTACTTAGTGTCCTGCCTCTACAGAAGGGACATTAAGCACCTTCACCATTCAATTTTTCTCACTCAGCAGGGGTCTAGGGATCAGGGATAAGGGAGACAAGATCTTGCACACTAGCAACCTGTGGGCCAAAGGCAATCACGTTTCTTTTTGCTGAGAATGTATACATCTAACAAATGATGCTGTGGATCTGGGGGCCACAGTGAGAAATACTGATGTGGAGGATGTGGCCTTTCTGCTGTCCTCCTTCATTCCAGTCCATGCAAACTGTGAAGCCCAATTTTGCATAAGGCATACATCAGCAATATTTATGTCTCTAACTTTATGTCACATAGCAACACCATGCCTGTGTACAAAGGAAAGAATACAACAATATCACCCCTTAACTCTACCTATTCTACCCACATTCAGGGGACAAAGAGAAATGAATACATTACTATTTTACATTCTTCTTATTATTATTTTAGAGACAGGGTCTCATTCTGCTGCCCAGGCTGGTCTTGAACTCCTGGACTCAAGTGATCCTTCTGCCTCAACCTCCCGAAGTGCTGGGATTATGGCGTGAACCACCGTGTCCAGTCACATTACAATTATAAGTATTTTTTTCAGCCAGAAATATAAAATATCAATATTTATCTCAGAGGAATCTCAATAGGACAGGTGAACAATGTTGACATTCAGACTATTCTTTCCTTCTTAAGCCTCTAAAAAAGCCTTTTTTCCTTATAGAAATGTGCTATTCCTGACATTCTGTGACCGGTAATTTAATACTTTCTATGTCCTTCAGAAGTCGTAGCCATTTCTGGTACTGATGCCTTCCTTGACCATAATATCTGTGTAATTCCAAACCCTGTGTAACTCCATCCGTTGATGGAGGCAGTATGCAAGTCTGATGATAATGGACTAAAACTAAATATGTGTCAGGGTTGAAACTCAGCATTCTTTATAATGTTCTCACCATCTCGTATCACAAGACTATCATAGGCACACGTTCGGTGAGATTCAATGTCCAGGGAAAGGACGTTGAGTTCCACGGTAGAGTCGGGAGCCTGGATGAGCCACGTACAGTCCACTCTATTACTGTAACTGTCAGGCCAGCCCGGGGAGAAGAGAAACATGGGTGCGTCTCCCGTCCTCAGGAAGCCACCACAAGCACCTGTAGAATAGAAAGCAACATCTTTGACACCGCCCTAATGGAAAAGACGCTAGCTAGCACTTTTTCACTTGAAAGTGACAGCCCTCTACTGAAAAGAAGCAACCAATTGAAACAATTTCTCAGAGAAATCAATGAATATCGTATGTAACCCACTGATTCGGAGAGCTGTAATTTCCACAATTGATCTTTGATGTAAAAAAAATGCATTGTGTTCTCCATTTTCACCATAATTTTGCTATATAACCCATTTAATATCGAGTGCTATTTAGGCATCAATAAAGACACGTAGAGGATCCCCTGTATTACTGAGGTAGAACTGTATTCATTCCTGTGTTTCTCATGTTTCTTTATCATTTTTGCGTAGTTACTTATGTAATTTATATCTAGGCAATTTTGAGGTGACAGATTAGGGCCTTCTCGGGGTCTATTTTTGGGCATGTGCACAGCTGGGCTATGTGTGTGGCCTTCTAGATTTCCAGAAACATGTTGGAGCTTTTCAAAGCCCCAGTGGGCATCTCCTTCCCCATTTTTTCCTTTCAAGTTTACTGGTCAGTTTCTCATTAGCTGTAACTGATGTCACTGCCTTGCACGGTTGTGATGTGAAACAGCTGTTGCTGATTGTTTTCGGCAAAGACCCCAGGGACAGGGCTGTTTACAAAAGAGAGAGCTCTTGCCCAGGTCCTGTGAAGACAAGACCTGAGAATGCAGTTTTCCAGGAAGTTGCTAAACTGGAATAATGGCAATGCTGAGGAGATGCGCTGTTTTCTGGACCTCTGCGGCCCCACCACCCACAGCTGTTAAAGCTGCTCATTTTCACAGCTACTGTGGTCATGAGGCTACTACAAAGCTAGGAGGAGAGAGAGAGATGGGAATAGGAAGAGAATGCCACAAAAATGACTCTTACTGAGATTCAGTGATTTTTCTTGAATAAATATGCCGCAGATTGTTGTAAGGCTTTGGTCTATTTCCAGAGTTCTCAAAAAGTTGATTTTAACAATTATTTTTGCCATCACTTTTATGTAGCAATAGATTTCAGAGATCCAATCTTCACCATTTCAGAAGTTTACGACTTTTATACCATGATATGTTTGAATCTTATCAGGGCCAACAGGAAGTGAATATAAAATGTTGCAGAACTAGGTCCTGATTTCTTTACCCTATTACTATGTAGGCTACAGATTTTTTTAAAGCAATTTCGCACGGAAAATCTGAATGCTGAATGTTATCCAGTATCTTCAAATTTTAAGGTTTTCCTCTATGTGAAATATTTCTTATCTTGAATTTGTAAAATATAGTTATAATGACTGTGGGTCATTAGTGCTGTTTGCCAAATATTTCCTTTGTCTCCACTTCCAAACACATGGTAGAACTGCATTCTGCAAGTGGCTGAGAGAGGCCATTTGACCAGTTTTGGCCAATGAACTATGAGCAAAAGGCATGTGTTACTTTACACTGAGCACTTTTAAACCGAGACATCCAAGGGCTCTTTTGCCTCCTGCCATGGTCTCAGGCAATATCGCAGACAATGGCAGCTCCAACAGCCTGAGTTAGGAAGTGATGGATGATGAGAGGCACCCAGTTAACATGAGAGGAACATGTAGAAGGAGACCTGTTGTTTTCAGCCCCTAAGAGTTTGAAATTGTTTGTTACCGCCATATGGCTGAGCTTTTCCTGACTGACACACTGACTGCTTTTCCTACTCAACACATTGAATTTCCTTCAGTTGACCCTAGTCCACAGTAAGCTCATTTTTCTTCCCTTGCTTGTTTGCTACTGTTACCACTTGCTTTGTCATGTACCCATTTAATTAGGATACCATTACTTAACTCACATATGAGTGTTTTTTCTTTCCCAATCTCTTTTATTTTTTATTTTTACTATTTATGTATTAATTTTTAGGACAGGGTCTCACTGGAGTGCAGTGTCATGATCACTGCTCACTGGCAGCATTGAACTCGTAGGCTCAAGTGATTCCCCTGCCTCTGCCTCCTGAGTAGCTGGGACTACAGGCATGCACCACCATGCCTACCTAATTTTTTAAATCTTTTGTAGAGATGGGGTCTCCCTCTGTTGCCCAGGCTGGTCTCAAACTCCTGGGCTTCAAGCAACCCTCCTGCCTCAGCCTCCCAAAGTGCTGGGATTATAGGCATGAGCCACTATGCCTGGTTCCCATTTCTTTTAAGCTCCTGGAGAGTAGAGATTGTATCTCATTTTCCTTTCTTAGTCTTCTCAGTGTATCCATAATAAATTCTCAATAAATATGCATTGATTTAAAATAAATATATGTGTGTATAAGAAATGCTGATAGGACAGGACGGATGCAGTTGCTCACGCCTGTAATTCTAGCACTTTGGGAGGCCGAGGTGGGCAGATCATGAGGTCAGGAGATCGAGACCAACCTGCCTAACACGGTGAAACCCCATCTGTACTAAAAATACAAAAAAAATCAGCCAGGTGTGGTGGTGGGCACCTGTAGTCCCAGCTACTTGGGAGGCTGAGGCAGGAGAATGGTGTGAACCCGGGAGGCGGAGCTTGCAGAGAGCTGAGATTGCGCCACTGCACTCCAGCCTGGGCGACAGAGCGAGACTCCATCTCAAAAAAAAAGAAAAAAAAAAGAAAAAAAAAAAAGAAAGAAATACTGATAGGACAATGCTCAATAAGTTGACATATTTCAAAATATTAAGGTTTTTTTAGTTTTAATGATACTTTCACAGTGTGGTATCATTACAGGATAATCACTTATGCCATCTAGATAATTAGTAAACTCTAAACTTCTCTTGACCCCTTACTTTCCTTTTTTCTTTTTCTTCTTGACTAAGAAAAATAAGGTTTATGGCTCTCTTCTTCACCCGTCCACTTACATCATATAATTATGAAATTTCATAATAAAATATTAGAAGAAAATTTGTTGGTATAATATTTTACACAAGTAAATAATTCTTTTCTACCTTGAGGGTTGTAAATATAAAAGAAAGCTTAACTCAAGTTTATTTCTAAGAGCTCTGGATATATCCATCCAGAATTAAATGTTGCCTCTAAATTGCATTTGTCAGTCTTGCTGATGGTTCTTTGCTCTTAGATAAACAGATCAATATTTTAAGTAAGAGATTTGTATTCAGTGTCATGAAAGCACCTTATTAGAGAGGTAAGAACAACATTTCAGAATGGAATACTAAGGGACATTAAATAAATATAAGTACAAATTATCTTCATTAGTGACTTCTGCTGATATAAGAAGTTAGAAGCAAATAGGCTAATCTTTTAAGTCATAGAACAAGTTCAGAGTTCAAATATTCTTCAATGAGATACCATGATTCTGTGTTCCAATCAAGTATTCAAGGACTTAGAATATCCTCCAAGAAATATCTAATGAATTTCTTCTCTGTCAATCCTGAAATCCATAAGAAACGCTCAAATTCATTTAAATAAATTGCTTTTCTTTTCTTTTCGAAACGGAGTCTCACTCTGTCGCCCAGGCTGGAGTGCAGTGGCATGTTCTTGGCTCACTACAAACTCTACTCTGCCTCCTGGTTCAGGCAATTCTCATGTCTCAGCCTCCCGAGTAGCTGAGGCTACAGACGCGCTCCACCACGCCCAGCTAATTTTTGTATTTTTAGTAGAGATGGGGTTTTGCCATGTTGGCCAGGCTAGTCTCGAACTCCCGACCACAAGTGATCCGTCTACCTCTGCCTCCAAAAGTGCTGGGATTACAGGCATCAGCCACCGCACCCGGCCTCATTTGAAAATTTTTCAAGAAAAAAGTCTCCCCAAACAATGCTAGCTCAATATTACTTTCACTGAGAGGATTAGGAATGTAAAAAAGTAAAATAAAAGTTTAAAATTCGGCCCATTTTACTTTGAAACATGGAAATTTACAACCAGCTAAGGAGAAACTGAAGCATTTCTGAAGGTACATTTGAAATAAAATGCAGAAGAAAAATAGTTACTTTTATGAGTTGGTCCTTAACTAACTGATTGTATGTGTGTGTGAATGTACATGTGTAGTATCTGCAAATCAAATTTTCAGGGATTTCTAAAGTGGTCTCTAGAAATTGTAAGTAGACGATCTTATGGATATCAAGCCCCTAATTAATATAAACAATATAATGGGACCTGCATTTTTTAGAAAGAAACATACAATTTCTACAAAAGGTAGTGTTTATGAATTTAAAACAACATCTGAACATATGGTGGAAGGGCTTTGGGGCTGTACTTATTCTTATTTTTATATCTGACCCCTGTTATGATAGGATCCTTTGAAACATTGGCCTGCACATATCAGTCCTAAAAAGAACTTCATTTATTACCAAACACACCTGGAGCAATGGTAGGTAAAACACCATCAGGTGCATCCACTGCAAACCACTCCAGAAGGAACCCCTTCCCCGAGATTGAAGAGTCGGAGTAAAAATGAAATGTCAAAGAATTTCCAGTGGAGCTGAAAGATTCAGTCTGGGTACCACAGTAAGCTCCAATTAGGCGGGCGTGAATGCTAGGCCCATCATAGATCTGTACATAAAAACAGATAATAGAGCATTGTATTATCTATATTTTTCTTCACAAAAAGATAAAATAAAAAAGATGCCTTATATTATTACAATGTTTTCATAACAAAAAAATGACAAATGAGTAAACATTTAATTTTAGCTTAAAACAGATACTGCCAGAGAATATAAAATATTATTGAAGGTAATTTAATGTTTTGAAAACATTTGCATCTTTGTTGCAGAATTATATTAATAAACATGCACTGTGGGAATCACTCATAAGATGATTTACAGCCAAATTTGTGGATGGAAAAATAGGAAGCAGGATGGTTGCCTACCAACAGTACTTAATAAATGTGCTTTGGGGCTTCAAAGGGAGGAATTAGGAAGAAAGAAGGGAAAATAACAAGAAGAGAAAAGCTTTAATGAGAGAAAGTGGACAGGTATCCTAAAGGAGTCCATATTTCCATAGAAGGAAAGAAGAATTAATGACAACAAAATAGCCAAAACTTGTAGGGCTCACCATGTTCAAAGCACTTAGTAAATCTCCTACCTTTGGTTTTAAAATCTCAAATTACCTATTTTGAGGCATATTCTGTGATAATTTTTAAATAGCTCAGGACAAATTCATATGAACAGTTATTATAAAATACTCTACCAAACAAATTATGTAATAAGTCATTCCCATACATACTGGGCACCCATCAGGCACTGGGATCTATTCATGACCAAGAATCCAAGATGAATAAGGTGGGGTCATAGCCTGTAAGCATCCGATTGTGTTTCTGGAATTGATATGGTAGCCAGTGTCTGGATAGCAATGATCACCATGATTTTTATATTTATATTTATTTTTATATGGTCATTAAAATTTTTAATACTCTAACATAAAAACAAAGAGGATAGTAGGAAATAAGACAGAATAAATACTTATTTAGGACATACACGCATGCTTAGACAAAGCTCAACAGGAAAATTATAATAATCCTAAAAAACCCCTTAGATATGAAATGGAAAATAATAAATACAATACTGAAATTGCCTTTGTCCATGTAATCTAGAGGCAGTCTGCTCTAAATATGATTTAGAGCAGACTATCCCACATGATTTGCAAATGCTTGAATAGACGTTACCTTGGATTTATTTTTACCAATAGCAATTCACCAATATTTATGAACATTGATTGCATGTGGAAACTCACCCTTAATTTGTCATAATAGCAGTTTTGTATTTCTTCTATGTCCATCTCCAAGATTCTACCATGGACAACGTGAGATGCATTCACATTTACTGTCCATTGGTAATTGGAGTTATGTGGGTAGTTTTCAGGCCAGAAAGGAGAGGCGACTTTCCCATGAGTTCCCACAATATTATTATTGCCAAATACTAGGAGGGAAGACAGAGTAGTAAATCAGACCCACTTAGAATTGCTCTTTAATCAAATGAAAAAAACAAAAGGCAAAGGGTGTTGAAAAGGATGGACTTTTAATTGACTGTGATTTCTTTTCTGACTATTGAAAGAAATACTGCTTCCTTTTTGGTTTCTGGGCTATCACTTCCTTAGCAAAGGTCCTTAAAACGTTGCATGGTGTGAAAAGAGGCCACAACTTCCCATGTGAAAAGGGGTTCTGAGCCCCTAGGGGACTTGGGGACATGGGAAGGTGGGGTGAGCAGCCCCACTCTCTAATTTTGGTTTATCTATTTTACTTTGTTTTTCAAAAGAATGGAACATTTAAAAAAATTTACAAGAAAAACTGATAGTTTGAAATCACATATGAAATAGCCAATAATGGAAAAGTTGAGCTAGAGAATAAAAATATTTAACATTTTATGCTATTAGAAGAATACCCTATTGTTGTTATATGTGAGCACTTAAGCCAATCCCAAAGTAATACTAAATGTCTTAAATGTGAAGAATGTAGAGTTTATGAAATCAAATGAAACACACTTGATATAAATACACCAAACCCAAACTATAATATATTACCAGACTCTAACACAATATCATGAAAAAAACTAATTTAACATTAGGTAGAAATTAGAGCTTAAAAAGAACAATAGAACCATTGAGAGTGCTCTCCCTTGCCCTTATTGAGCCATTCATATATAATTCAGTTTTTCTAATACGTTATAAGGTAATTCACAAAGACAATGTAGGAAAATAGTGTAGAGTTTAGGATTGTTCTTGCTTAATATACTACTGAGAAAATTATTATTTCTGGTTTGTAAGACATATTCTGGAAGCTATCACTAAAATAGAAACAACTTACTCTTCATAAATGTGGCTTGGAAGCCTGTGCCGCTGCCAGAACCATCCGAGATAAATCTGACCCACAGGGTATGTCCAACGATGGAAGAATAATTGAGAGGGAAGGAGTTTCCACAGTATCGTCCCACCAAGTGACCCGTGGCATTTCCTTCACGGATCTCCACAAAATCTCTGCTGCAGTCCTGAGAGTCTTCCAACTGGAAAGATCTGATTTGGGGAAAAAAATATTTAAAGGGATTAAATTGAGAGAATAGACTTTGGGATTCTCCTGGATCACATGCTAGGTTAACCCGTTCACTTTTTTAAACTTTCTTTAACTTTGATCACAACATTATTTGGCTGTCTCAAAAAATTTCTTTCACTCGGACTTGTTGAAATGTGTATCCAATAGCTACAGAGACGACGAATACACTTCCATCAAGGAGTTTTCTTCCTAGTGGGCAAAACTGGGCGAGAATACAGAAAAAAAATATATAAGGCAGAATAGTGTGAGTGCCATCAGAGTTATAAAGTGGCGTTTAAGAATTGCAAAGCAGAGGCATCATATCTGATTGTGGTGCTCTGCAATAGCTTGATGGGAAGACTTTTTGAGATGGAAATATACATGTGAGCTGGATGTAAGCACTATAGATGGTGGGCAAAGAATCATGCCACCAAGGCACATGTGCAGAGAAGGGTGGGACATATTGAGAAAACTGCGAGATACCTGGTTTGTTTAAAACACTGAGTACCTCTAAGACATGGTGTGGGTTGGTTGAAGGTAAATAATAAAAAAAAAAGAAACCATTAAAACACGTAACTGGGGCAATATGATGGGATCATTTAGGTGGCACTTAAATGCGCCGCAAAGACGTATATACTTAATTTCTGGAGAGGCAGCAAAATTATGGGATTTGTAACAACACCCGCTGGTGCTTGAATGTGACCTATTCAACTTGTCTTATATTCTGCAACTACGATGTGATGGGGAGTCGAGGCTAGGAAATAGTATCTACCTCATATGATGTTCATAGGTAACATATCTAAAGAGTCTGGAACATGTAGGTGCTAGTTGAGTACTTTCAAAACTTGGCCTTACTGCTTAAAAACATGAGCTACTCAAGATAAAGTGGTATTGGTGTAAGGGTAGACAAATGGATAAGTGGAATAGGAAAGAATTTCCAGAAGGGGACCCACAAATACACTGTCAATCCAATTCAATCCATGGTGCCAAGACAAATCAAGGGGAAAACTCATTTTAACAAATGGTGATGCAATAACGGATATCCTTATGGAGAGAGAGGAAAAAAAGAAACTCTACCTCTGCCTATCTTCGTACACAGAAACTAATTTAATATTTCTCAAGGATGTAAATATAAAGGCTAGAAACATAAAGATCCTAGAAGAAAACATGGAGAAAAATCTTTGTGACCTTGGGATGGGCAAATATTTCTTAGATAGAATGCAAAAAGCACTAACCATAAGATAAAAAATTAATAAATTTGAATTCATAAATAAACATTTCATTAAAGACATGAATAAGAAAATGAATAGGCTGCGTGTGGTAGCTCACAACCATAATCTCAGCACTTTGGGAGGCTGAGGTGGGAGGATCATTTGAGCCCAGGAGTCTGAGACCAGCCTGAGCAACACAGTGAAACCCCCTCTCTACAAAAAATAAAATGTAGCTATGTGTGGTGGTCTGTGCCTATAATCCCAGCTACTTGGGAGGCTGAGGCAGGAAGATGGCTTAAGCCTGGGAGATAGAGGCTGAAGTGAGGGGTGATCGTGCCACTTCGCTCCAGCCTATGCAACAGAGTGAGACTCTGTCCAGAAAAATATATATATTTAAAAAAATGAAAAGGCAAGTTACAGACCGGGGTGGGGAAAGGGGACATAATCGTAAAGCATTTATCTAGCAAGGGACTCAAAGTTGAAATATAAAAGGAATTCCTACAGATAATGAAAAAACAACCAAATTAAAAGTGGACAAAGGGCTTGAACAGATATTCATAAAAGAAGACAAGAAAATGGCTACCAAGAATATGAAAAGTACTCTGCATGATTAGTCATCAGAGCAATGCAACTTAAATACCACAGTCAGATATCATTCCACACCCATGATAAGGGCTAAAATTAAAAGGCTGACAAGATCAATTGTTGACAAGCGTGCAAAGCAACTGAAGTCTTATATATTCCTGGTGGGACTGCATACTGACATAGCCACTTTGAATAATTATTTGGGAGTTTCTCATAAAATTAAATGTACATCCAATTAATGCCCAGAAATTCCACCCCTAAATATATATCCAAAGAAAATAAAAACACATGACCAAGGTAGTATCCTGAATATAAAATAACTCCTGCAACTCGAAAATTAAAAAACAAATAACCCAATTAAAATGGCAAAGAAACCGAATACACATTTCTCCAAAGAAGATTTATGAATGGCCAATAAAAACATGAAAAGATTTTCAAACATTATTAGTCATTAGAGAAATGCAAATCAAAACCACAATGAGATAACACTACAAACCATCAGGAAGACTATTATTTAAAAATGGAAAATAAGAAGTGCTGATGAGGATATGGAGAAATTAGAACTCTTACGCATTACTAACGGGAATGTAAAATAGTCCATCCCTATAAAAAAGTTTGGTGGTTCCTCAAAAAGTTAAACATAGTATTATCATATGAACCAGCAATTTCACTTCTAGGTTTATACCCCAATGAAATGAAAGCACGAACAAACAGGAAAGGGGAAAGGGTAAAGGAAAAAGGGAAGGGAAGGGAAGGGAAAAGGAAGGGAAGGGAAGGGAAAAGGAAGGGAAGGGAAAAGGAAGGGAAGGGGAAGGGAAAGGAAAGGAAGGGAAGGGAGGGGAACGGAAGGCAAGGGGAAGGGGAAGGGGAAAGGAAAGGAAAAATGTACTTCTCTGTCATGTGTATCTTTCTGTTAATGCTCAACATTATCCATTGCAAGATTTTACTTTATGCTAAGTATAGTGCTCCCCTGGGGCTCTATCTCAGCGAATGGAGGAGAATAGTTAGAGATAACCAGCCTGGAGGCTCTGGCCACCTCAAGCCCTACCACTAATCAATATACCAGGCACATCTCTGGTCACTCCCTGCCTACCAGACCACAGGGGTGAAGTAACCGGTCAGCTCTGCTCTAACCTAGCTCTCAAGCCAGATACTAGCATTGGTAGGTCTCTAACCAAATCAGTAAGCCTGGTGGTAAGCTGGTGGCTCTCACAATCCCACCAAGGTGGGTCACTACACTATAGACCATCTGGACTAGTCTAGATGGAATTTTTACAGCAAGCTATAACTGATAACTGAAATCAGGATATATCCACATCAGACAAAGCAAACCACATATTTGTCTCCTTTGACAATCTGATGATTTATAACACAATATTTCTATCTTCAATCATTTTTTTATTTTGCAAGGAATTGGTCTAAATCCATCTTTGGGATGGCTGCCAAGTTTCGTGCATACATTCAGGCTCAATTTTATTACCCATAATATGAGCAACAATGTGAAATACACTAAAATTGTTTTCTTCTGCTTCTCAGAAAGCAGAAAGGGAAGAAAGGGAGATCATTTTCCTCAGAAGGTAAATTACACGGAGTTGCCTCTAAAATCTTTCTATGCAAAGTGCATAATCCAGCAACATCGGCATCACCGGAGAGCTTGTTTGAAACAAGGAATCTGGCCCCACCAACCAACTCAGTGAGAAAGTGAATTTCAGCAAGATCCTAGGTGATCAACATGCACATTAGCATTCTGTCCGATGCTCCAGAAGATTACAAAGTGAAGGTCTTTTCTAAGTACTTGACTACTGTAATCCAGTGCTAGATGGCAGAAAAGACATTCCGTTGGACATGGTGGTAGGCAAATACCTAGAAGGATTAAATGAAACTATAAAAAAAGCTTTATTATGCTTGGAAGTCTTTGCTTTAGGCTGGTACATTTTATAAGCAACTACACCCTTTGGCTTAGATCTGTTAGTAAATGTAGGATGTGGAACAAAAATAGTACAATCACTGTTTCTTATTATCTCATTCTGATTCTTGAACTGAGACCTATCACTTTCTAAAAGCACTCTGCAAGTATAAAATACAATTTCTGTCAATTCCCTGCTCACCAAACCGCAGGGGTGAAGTAACTGGTCAGAAAGATTGCACTGCACTTTGAATAGAAAGATTTTAGAGACAACTGCATGTAATTTACCTTCTGAGGAAAATGATCTCCCTTTCTTCCCTTTCTGCTTTCTGAGAAGCAGAAGAAAACAATTTACCATATTTCACATTGTTGGTCATATTATGGGTAATAAATGGTTAAATATATGTCTTACAAAAAACTCCTTTTTAGGTTTTATTTCTCCCCGTTCCTTTTTGTTGCAGATTCAACCATAATTTCTCCAGTCTTCTTCCCTACTCAGTTTCACCACAATCCCAGCCCCATGTTTTAGAACTTGATGTGATACACATGCTTCTCATACGCTCTCACACACCCCAGGGTAATGTTTCCAAGCATCCATCTGGATAGAATTTAGACCAGGGCAGAAATAACTCACAGGCCTTGCCTTCTCATTAATCAACTGCAAAAAAAGAGGCATCTTGCAGCCTAAAAAGTCCATTTTAAAAATAAAACTCAAGCAAGTAACTCAGAGGAATCAAAATTAACTTCTTACAGGCGAGAAAGGAAATAGCTGAGTCATTACGATGTTCTATATGGTAATTAAAATGTAATGTCTATTAAGCACTGAAATAGATGAAACTTGCTTTCTGTGTGTGTAATCTCCCATCCTCTGGAAGGAGAGCCTAGTGCTGCCTGTTTGGATTTATTTGTGAGCTATCACAGAAGATACTTCAGAAATGATAAAGATTGAGAGAATTAAGTCACCAAACATTTGCTATGCACTAGCTGTGTGGTATGTGTTTTAAATTTGACATCTTCTTTAACCTTCACAGTCCTAGAAATTTGAAATTACTATAAATTTGTTTATAGAAACTTGTTATTATTATCCCACAGAAATAAAATGAATTTAATTAAATAGCTTCTTAATGTTGGCTTATGAGTAATTTGTCAAGACCTGAAATCTTGTCTGTCTGGAACACCTAGCTCAGTTCCTGGCAACCACTGAATGAGAGCAGTCAACAATGTGAATGTGGTAGAGACAAATAGGAAAAGACCAAAAAAAAAAAATCATTTTATTTGGCAATTCTGATAGGCCTACTAAAGCTGTGCGAAGGGCTTTGGATTTTATTCTAAGGACAATGATGGTGTTTTATTGATCAATGTATAGAAAGCACCTCACAGGAGTGTAGCATGTGCCAACTCCATGCCTAGCACATATTAGGAGCTTAATAAATATCTGTTGAGTGAAAGAATAAATATATGTCTGGTAAACATTATAAAGTATATAGATTTCTTCCCATCCAGAACTCTGTGCTCTTAGTGAAGACAAAGACAAACCAGGCCAGGCACAGTGGCTCATGCCTGTAATCCCAGCACTTTGGGAGGCCAAGGTGGGTGAATTACTTGAGGTTGGGAGTTCGAGACCAGCTTGGCCAACATGGTGAAACTCCATCACTACTAAAAATATAAAAACTAGCCTGGGATGGTGGCATGTGCCTGTAATCCTAGCTACTCAGGAGGCTGAGGCAGGAGAATAGCTTAAACCCCGGAGGCGACGTTTCAGTGAGCTGAGATCACTCCACTGCACTCCAGCCTGGGCAACAGAGCCAGACTGTGTCTCCAAAAAAAAGACAAACCAAAACCTCCTTCCTGTGAGGCAGCTTAAACTTGCATTGCCTTTCGGCATGCAGAGGTTGTCTTTGTTCTAACACAAGGCCACTTATACCCTGAAGAGGCTCTGTCTGATTAATGGATTAAAAAAAGCAACTTGAGATGTTTGAACTTGGTCCACAAATAGGATAGTTGTCCCATATTTTTAATCAGTTCCTGATGCACAGATTTGCAAGTCTTGGAAGAAAAGTAAGACTTTTAAATAAACAGGCCAGGGTCCTCAAAACAATCCTCTTCTCTCAACCATAAGTTACTTATATTCTCTTCAAAACAGAATTAGCAATCCCAACCACAGCCTAGTAATACGTAACATAGACTGGTAAATAAATTTTAATTCAAAACGGCAATTTAAATTCCAGGATCTTATGTCTCAATATACAATAAGCATCCATTATCAGTGTGACGTGTCACATATACCTCTCTATCAGTTGATTAAAATGTGTGCTTTTTACATCTACTCTAGGAGATATTATTGTTGCTGTCTAATTTAATTCAAGACCACTCAGAATGTGATAGGATCCTACTACTAATTCCATATTTATAGTCCATTTCAAAAAGTGTCATAGTGCAATGAGGAATATGAAAGTGTTCTAAAAAATTAAATTTAAAGTTTAAGTAAGTTTAAGTTTGGAAGTTAAAGAAACTTCCAAAACCATTCTTTTTTTTTTTTTCAAGATGGAGTCTCACTCTGTTGCCCAGGCTGGAGTGCAGTGGCTCAATCTCAGTGCACCACAACCTCCACCTCCCAGGTTCAGGGCATTCTCCTGCCTCAGCCTCCCAAGCAGCTGGGATTACAGGTGCCCGCCACCACTCCTGGCTAATTTTTGTATTTTTAGTAGAGACGGGGTTTCGCCATGTTGGCCAGGCTGGTCTCGAACTCTTGACCTCAAGTGATCCACCCGCCTTGGCCTCCCAAAGTGCGGGATTACAGGCATGAGCCACTACACCCAGCCCCAGAACCATTCTTCTGACAGAAATAGAAGGAAAGGTGGATTGAGGTAGGGATAAGATAAAAGCGTAAAGAATGCTTAATTGAGATGGGAGGGCTCTGCTGGAATAAACAATACTAGTGATTCCCTGGAAGAACCTTAATGTGTCTAATTCCAAAAAAAAGATAAGATTCCTGTACTCTGAACATGAGTGCGCCACAGATTCATTCATTCACCAAGGACTCAAGAATATACTTTTGGAAATGTTAGGCAGGACTCAAGAACCATGGTCGAGAGAATCTTCATGCTATTTATAACTCAAACTGTGACTGAAACAGAGGAAATTTGGAAAAATACTTCCTAAATTTCACATACACTAAGAGTTGCCCACCCTATTAGCACCAGAACTTCTTTCCTACAGATTCATTAGCACTGAAACAATACACCATAAAAAAGGATTTACATAAAAGACAGCTGGAGCCCGTTGCCAGGGGAACTAACAATGTTCCAGACACATTCCACATTAGGGGGATAAACGTCTGGGTAGCCAGGGCTGTTGAAGATGCCTTCAGCCATGTAGAACGTTCCACCACAAGCTGGAAGAAAATAGAAATAAAGTGAGTATCAGAGCAAAGACTGCATCAGACACTACAAAATAAAGGAGAAAGAACGCTAGAGCCATTATCAATGTAAAAGAATAGATAGTATTTCCATCTCACATTTTAAAACATTCATGTCATATAAAATAAGGGAACAATTCTGCAAACTGAAGACCAAGGGCCATGCAGTGTGGTGGATTAGAAGGAATTTCTGCAATGTCTTTTCTCAAAGCCGTTTCTTCCTGTGAACGGTAACTTTGAAGAATAAAAGACTTGTTTACCATCCTACAGCCACTTGGCTTTTGTGACCAGGATTCTATTCAACCCTGGCCTAGAACCCAACACAGCATGCTTGCTTTCCCTCTCAGTAGAGCACCGAAATGCACACACCAATCTTCTAGGTGTTCTGTAGCTTTTAACCACTAAAAACAAGGAAGATGGCAGTGACCAACAGCACTCTCTGGGCTAAGAGGCTAAGAAACCCAGTCCTGGGTAACTACTCGTTCCTCTCCTCCCCAGGTTGGGGCTGCCTTAACAAACAAGCCAAAAAGAACACCAGGGTGAGCGCGGTGGCTCACACCTGTAATCCCAGCACTTTGGGAGGCCGAGGCTGGTGGATCACGAGGTCAGGAGTTTGAGACCAGTCTGGCCAACACAGTGAAACCTCATCTCTACTAAAAATACAAAAATTAGCCCGGTGTGGTGGCGAGTGCCTGTAATCCCAGCTACTCAGGAGGCTGAGGCAGGAGAATCGCTTGAACCGGGGAGGCAGAGGTTGCAGTGAGCCAAGACCGTGCCATTGCACTCCAACCTGGGCGACCAAGTGAGACTCCGTCTCAAAAACAACAAAAGAACACCAAGTCATCTGATAGCGTGGCATGTAGCTGAAAAGACAGCTACATTTCCAACCAATCCTCCACACTTCCAGAGTTCATTATTGCTAGAATTGACAACACGATCACTTAATTGGGAAGAAGGTAAGATTTGGCCCAGAGGTGATCTCAGGAAACTAGCTCCCAACTACGAAGGTCAGAGTCCCCAATAACAAACCAAGAATTTCTACCACATCCCTGTTAACCGCTAGAGTCAGGTGCTAAGGTTTCTTACCCGACACTGATGCAGTGACCGTGGTGTGGAAACCCCCAGCACTCATGCTAGAATCAGAGACGAACCTCAGCGTCAGGGCGCTGCTGAAGGATGTGATAGGATGGGGCATGTCGGTGCCACAGTAACGGCCTAAATAATGAAGATAACGACAAGGAGAATGAATGACAACATGGCAGAGACCGCTGTTTCTAGGAAACACATCTTTACTCGAATTACAAGAGACCAAAACAAAGTGAAGAAATTGCCACTAGGAGAACCACTTCATTCAGGGTCAGTGTTTGAGACAATACCCGATGATTTAAAATAAACTATATATAGGAGCTATATATAGGAGAGGTGATTTATAAACATGTTCAAGAACAATAGGACCAGAGGAAAAACTTAGATGACTGAGGGACACATGTACCTAAAGCAAAAATCTCCAGCCCAGTTGGACCCATACAAATAAATGCACTAATATCCAATATTTTGTAGCACAGAAAAGTGTGGATGCTGGAGCCAGGCTACCTGGATTCAGCCCCTGGCTCAGCCATTTGCTAGCTGTGTGATCCTAGGCAAGTGACTTATGTGCTTGGTGCCTCAGTTTCCCCACTTGGAAAAAGGGGCATATTGAAAATAATGAAACCTATCTCATAAGATTACAAGGATTGACCTACTATTTATAACATACTGAGAACAGTACTCAGCGCAAGGTGTTGCTATGTAACAGCTTGTTAAATAATATACCCTTATCCTTGGTCAAATGCTTACTAACAAATGCTGTGAGAGGTGTGCATAGGGTGTGGAGAGTTCATTGATTGTTCACTATTTTCTCAGACACTGTCCTGGGCACTGGGAATTAGGCAACAGGCAAAACAGTCTCCTCTCTGACAGACCTTGTCTTCTAGTGCAGGATGAGAAGTTTTTACAACAAAATTCAAAAGTTAGGAAATTTACGGAGAAAGCTTAAATGGCCTGGTGTGTGTGTGTGTGTGTGTGTGTGTGTGTGTGTGTTTGTTTGTTTTGCCTGAGAGCATTTCAGAAACTAGATAGCGGCACTGTTTAATTTTATTGGGATGTCTAACAAACAAAAAGACAGATTTTTAATGGAATTAATTAATTAATTAACTAATTAAGTGCTTTTTTTTTTGCTTCCACTAAGGACAAGGCTGAAAGAAACATGCTCCATGTGAATGTAAGAACTTGGTCAAATATTAACAAGAAATTTCTGATAGAATGCTATCTAATGCTGGGATGGGTTGCATTCCACTATTCTTTAAAGCAGCTGCAATTTTTAAATGTTTTAAAACATATACACAAACTATTCACACGTTTGAATATATTAATAAACAGGCTGAGTTCCCTGAACCCCACATTCAAGCCTGCTTTCTTACCCTCTAATCATCTTTATTTGGCTTAGGCTGCTCTTTCTATTTATTGGAAACATTGTAACCTAGAATGGCAGCCTATAAATATGCAGATCTATAAATAAAGCACAGCCAAGACCACAGATGTAGATGAGTGAACGCTGAGGTACCTCGGAGGGGCGCGTCTTCATGGCCCCCATCCAAAATTTCTACAAAGTCACGTGCACACGTTGTGCTTCTTTCAAGTTCAAAGTGGGTAAAAGAGAGGGTGATATGATTTACTGGAAGAAAAAAGAGAAGATTCTCTCGTAAAGTACTGGCAAATAAAACATACAGGGAGATGGGGCAAGACGGGGAGGTGGGGATGGTTAATGACTATAAAAAATAGAAGGAATGAGTAAGACCTGTTTGATAGCACAACAGGGTAATTGTAGTCGATAATAACTTATTGTACATTTAAAAATAATTAAAAGAGTATAATTGGATTATTTGTAACACAAAGGATAAATGCTTGAAGGGATGGATACCCCATTTCCATGATGGGATTATTTCACATTGCATGCCTATATCAAAACATCTCATGTACCCCATAAATATATACATCTACTATGTACCCACAAAAATTAACAATAAAATTTTTTTACAAAATAAAATTAAAATTCAAAAACATACAGGGAGATAAATTTTACTTCTGGTAATTTCATGTAAGGGTTCTCCAGCAGAGAAGTAATGAATGAGGCGGGTTTGCACATGGTTGAAGGGATAAAGCAAGGGAAGGGGACAACTTCTATCCTAGATGGTTTCCTTTGAAGAGTAACGGAATAGATGCTTTTGAAAGTGCCTGTGGCATCTGAAACACTGGCAGTGGTAAATAAGAGGACTCCTGGGTAGGTTCATTCCAGGCACTATAAGGGAATATCTTGTTGGAAAATGCCGTCTTTCCAGTTTTTATATCACCATTGCTGTGTTCCTCGCAGAAGCATTTTTCTCAATAGACTCATTTCCTTAAATTCGGATTCTTTGCATGTGCTTGTAAATAAGGCATTCTTTTCTCCCTGGCGCTCACATTTTAGCTCACTCAGTTTTATTTTCAGGCTAGAGCTAGTGCCCTAAGGTTCAGAGACATTTATCAAGAAAGTTTTGAATTACTTGCAGAACAGCAAGCACCTGGATACATTTTCTTTTTGTTGTTCTTTAAGCTCCCTAATCTTCAGAATAGGATCTTTTCCTATTGCTGTTCTTGAACCAGTGAGATCTTTCATCTAAATGCTTTACAACTCATTAGAAAATAATCCTCAGGCACAAACTTCTCAGTTCAAGGGAGGGGGCTTCTTTATCTACAGCTCAGTTTCTGGCTGGCTGGCAACTTTCTTTGGGGCTCCACCTCCCCGTTTGAATTGGCTAAGGATGACATCATCGGCTGCCACATCTTATGCATGTCAATGAAGATACTAGCAATTTGTTAACTCCTGACATCCCAGGGGAAAGTGCTAGAGAATATTTAAGCCAAACTCTTCATTTTGCAGATTACTTTTTCATGGCCTGATTAGCTTAAGTGACTTCCCTATTTTCACACAGGCGATTAATTACTGTGCAGAGTGAAGAACTTAAAGCCTTTCCTACATTATGCCTGAAACTGTATTTTCCTGCAAACCTCAAAGGAGGGCAGGGCTCCTCTGAAACAGGATTCAGAAGGGCCCCAGCATCACCCGCTTTGCAGCCATTCTGTCATGTCCTTGAGGGGCATTTCCTGATGTTCTCTGTCTGTAAAATGAGGACAGAAGTCCTTACCATCAGACTGTTACCAGGTCAGAAAATAAGATTCTAGGGTTCCAAAAAAGAAAAGAAAGTAAGCGTTTATTCAATGTTTCTTCTAGGCCTGTGCTGGAATAGCACCTTGCAGGAGAGCCCAGGTTTTATGAATGTTTGCTTTGATGGATAGTTGCACGCATTGCATTCTGGCCCGTGAGTCACTGATTCTCCAGTCTGTGACTCTTCTTCATTTGTTCACTCAGCAACTGTCTTGAACATCAGCTATACTCAAGGCACACATGTCAAAAACTATTTATCGATTATTTTGGTTTACCCCCAATCTCATACGCCTGCATACGCCTGTTAATACAGCAAGGTTGTAGGTGTGTTGTGTTGTGCGTGTGTGTGTTTTTTAACCTTTGCTAGGCCTTGAAATGAAAAAAAAGAAATTGTTTTTAAATTTAGAAGCAACTGTAAAAATGACTTCCCTATCAGATTAGGAAATGCTTGTTCTTATGCACATCAGGAATTGGGACTTGCAAAAGATGAAGAGGAAGGCCATCGATTGTTAGCACTGAGATAAGAAGGTTACTCATAGACTGACCTTCCCACAGACACCTTCTCTCCTGTGTGCCTTTTCTTTTTCATTTTTGTTACTTACATGGAGGTTGCGCTTGAATGATCCAGCTGCAGTTCTGATTGTTTGGATAATTGGCAGGGAACCGTGGAGAGGAAACAGTATCAAATGAGCTGGTGAGGATGTGGCCTCCGCAGGCTGGGGAACACACAAACACACATACATGTCATATGCTTTTCATTTCTACTGACCGTACAAAACAATTATTTGATGAATAAAACCATCAATGATTTTTCTTCTTATTTCTAAAATGCACACCAAGAAAGTTCTCCATAAGGAGAGCTGTACATAAACCATGAGAAAACAGGAGCACAGTTTATATTTTTAACAATTATTCTTCAACTACAGGAAGTAGGAAGTGGCAAAAAGCAAAAGATTAAATGTCTATGAATTGCCTAAGTCATTCAAACAAAATTCTTGCATGGATTCACTTACCCTGCCCACTCATAAATCATAGGTATAGGGATAATCTGCTTATAAATGACCTCTTTTTTTCAGGAAAATAAATACTCAATTGAATAAGGCTTCATAAGGATGACTGCAGATTACTAGAGAAGAGCAAAATTCGATGTGAGTCTTGAAGAGGGAGAGGCGGTCACCGCTGGAGGGCGTAAGAGGAGTCTTGCTGAGGAGGAGGCCGAGGCTAAACTAGGACTTGGAGGGTGAGAAAAGGGAGGCCAGGGAGGGGACTGCCTGAGCAGACACAGAGGAGCATCTATAGAGGCTCAGCTGGAGCATGGGGTGCCCCAGGGATGTGGGTGACTGATGCTGGAGAGAGGTCAGGGTGGGTTCTGGGGCTCTTGGTTAACATCTGCAGGAGCTTGAGCTTTATTCTCCAGGCCAGGTGGAGACAGGACAGACATTGAGCATTCCAATGGCATGATCAGAGCAGGGCTTTTACAGGCGACCTTGGAGAGAGATGGGGTAAGGGTAGGTGACTTTCAGGAGGTTGTTATAGTCCGGATGAAAGCTAGCAGGGACTTTTTACTATGAAGCAACATACAAGTGAATAATAACATGCAAAAGAACTATTAGGAAACTAGTTTTTCTTTAAAATCAACAAGAATATAGTCTGTCTTGCTCCAAAGTCTAAAGGTCTATGGTGCGTATTTGGGAGACCTCGATCCAGGCACTGTCCCCATCCAGAGCTCTTTACTACAGAATATAAGCGAGTTGACTAAGATAGACATAATGACTACACAGACTAAATGTATTTGTAGTGAATGTTCTGAATCATCTGAATACAAGTCATCTGTGACTATGGGATAAGGGGTTCATCTCTTAGAACGAGCAGATGAAAGGCAATGGGTAAAAAGGTCTTGGAGAAGTGGTGATTTAAGAACAAAAATGGCCAGGTATGGTGGCTCATGCCTGTAATTCTAGCACTTTGGGAGGCTAAGACAGGAGAATCACTTGAGGCCAGGAGTTTGAGACCAGCCCGGGCAACAGAGCAGATCCCATCTCTAAAAAAGAAAAAAAATAGCCAGGCGTGGGGGTGCACCTATAGTCCCAGCTACTCAGGAGGCTGAGGTGGGAGGATTGCCTGAGCCTGGGAGGTCGAGGCTTCAGTGAGCCGTGATTGCACCACTGCACTCCAGCCTGGGTGACAGAGAGAGACCCTGTGGAAAGAAAGGGAAGGGGAGGGAAAGAGAGATGAGGAAAAGGAAGGGGAGGAGAGGAAAGGGAAGAAGAGGGGAGGAGGGGAGGAAGGGAGGGAACAAAGAAAGAAAAATAAATGGAAAACAACAGTGACTCCTCAGTTGGACAATGGCAGGATTCAGAAATGAGGGAAACCACTGCTTCCGGGGGCTGGCATCTGAATACATTACAAGCAAGTCTTGTAATTGATAGCAGTGTATCCCATTCTAGTGTAAAGCCTTGGGTAGTGCTAGATCAGTGAATTTGGATAAAATTCACTGTTTTATTTGGATAAAATATACTGTTTCTAGTCTTAAAAGCACTTTTAAACTTGTTAGAGATGCGGGTCCAAAGGAAGTCAGAGAAGGAGAAGGTTACAAGCATCAGGAGTTGGGATAATTGTAAGTCACAGTTCTTTTGTTCTATTTAATTTTTTACACGTTAAGTAGAAGGCTGTGATCAATTTCTGAGCACAGGTCTCATTTCACTGTTGCACCAAACAGAGCACTGAAGGATTTCTCTTGTGCTTGGGAAGATCCACAGGGTACTTGCCTTGCCTGAATTGAGCTCGGAAGCCTCTGTTCTGTCTGGAAGGGCCAGACTGAAATCTCAAGAAGAGGCTGTTTCCTGAGGAGACGATGGGGTTAGCCAGCTGCTCCCTTCCACACGTCCTGGCAAGGCGGGACATTGTGGAGCTTAAGCCATCGTATGCCTACAAGAAAGGAGACAGGGCAAACAGTGGTTCAGATTCACATCTAGAAGGCCTGTATTCCACGAACTGTCTGCACGCCGATGTACTAGTGGATAATCACACGTTTGCTGGATCTAGGGAAACTGGCTTTATTTTCTTGTCTTTTCTCACAGCTGTAGCAAGTCTTTGGTCATTTCTAGGGATGCTGACGTGAATTTCGGCAGGACTTCCTCTGTCAGAGCCACTGTTAGATTTCTTGATATCTTCATAAATGCCGTCCCTTCCACACTCCTCTTCCTCCCCAACCCCAGTGTAGTCACCTCACAGGCCATGCCCACAACATGTGCTGGAAATGTGTAATGCAAGAATAGACACATGAGAAAACAGATGAGAAATAATGATGAGTGATGAGCATTTGTTGTCAGAATCCCGACATTGGTTGGATCTGTTTGTTCTTCATAAGTTTCGTGATAGGGTAATGCTCAAGAGAAGAGAAATGGCAGAATTCTTTTCAAATGATAGGGGTGATATAAGGCTGATTTAGAAAACTACCTCTCTCTTTTTGCCCGTGCATGGTGGCTCACATCTACAATCCCAGCACTTTGGGAGGCTGAGGCGGGTGGATCACCTGAGGTCAGGAGTTCAAGACCAGCCTGGCCAACATGGCGAGACCCCGTCTCTAATAAAAAATACACAAATTAGCCAGGTGTGGTGGTGTGCACCTGTAGTCAAAGCTACTCGGGAGGCTGAGGCAGGAGAATTGCTTGAACCCGGGAGGCAGAGGTTGCAGTGAGCTGAGATCCCACCACTGCACTCCAGCCTGGGCAACAGAGAGCGAGATTCTGTCTCAAAAAAAAAAAAAAAAAAAAAAGGAAAAGAAAATTACCTCTCTCTTTTTAACTGTTGGTCTCTGTCTTGCCTAGTGCCATGCTGGGACCTAGCTGACCCTCCAGACATGTAATGAAATGGAATCTATGTCACATATACCTGAAATCTCTGTATTGATTTGTAAAATTTGAAGCTTACTAATTTGCTTGGAACTCAGTGTCTAGATGAATTTTTGAATACTCTTATGTGTAAATCAGGGGGGAAATGAGTTCCTTTGCTTGGATGATTAATAATAACTCCCATTCATTAGTGCTTACTATGTGCCAGGAACTGGATTCAGCCCTTCACGTACACTGTCCCATTTTATCCTCCCAAATTTCTTTCTGTTTTTAAGAACAGGACAACAGAGGCACAGAGAGCCTAAGTAATGGGCCCAAGTCACACAATTCCTAAGAGGGAGCAGGTCACGTTGAATCAGACCACTAGATTCCAGAGTCCAGAATTGAAACCCTTTCCTCTTGTTCACTGCAAGGTATCAACTGAGCAGGACGCATGCATCAACCTGCCAACCATTAGAATGTGACTGAAAGTATGAAGGTAAAATATGGCCATTTCATTAAAAACAAATTGCCATTTATATTTCATAAGAAAATCTTGGGGAAAAAAATAGAAAGTTCAGAGATTCAATGTAAGGAAGGTACTTGCAAGTGACTTTAAAAATCTGGTGATGATCATAATCAGTGTTCTGTTTAGCTCACAGGTATGATTCTGCATGTTCTCTTTAGCCACAGGTATGATTGGCAGGATATTCTCAGTTTGGCTTATACAAGCCCATGAATCAAATATCAATAGGATTTTTAACTTTCTGAGGAGCTAAAGCTCTTACAATAATAAGTTTAAAACAAATGTGGGTCTGTTCTGGAGCAGCAATTCTTTTCTTTTTTATTATTTAATGTTCAAAATTTAAATATATATATATTTATCTCCAATAAATGAAACCTGATGACTGATTTTCATTCAACAAAGATTGATTAAAAACTAAATTCCATTTTTCTAACCAATTCAAACTATAATTTCCAATCTAGTATGAATGCTTCCTTTGAACACATTAAACACTGTAAACAGTAGACAAAATGACATTTAAACCATCACTACAAAACCTCTTACTACATTCATATTTGAGTCTACTCTCAAATATCACCACCATTGGTTTAATTCAAGTCTTTATTATCTCTATACTTGGTTTTATGCTGTCCTAAGGTTATAGATACAGCATCCTAAGCTTTTAGTAATATTCTATTAATACTGTCTTAGTTTTAATAGCAAAGGATAATGAATACCTTCTTAGAACATCTGTGGTTACAGAGTATGGAGAATATACCAATTGAATCTTAAGGCACAGACTATTTACTTCTCTCAAGATAATTTATTCATTTATTTGTTTAGAATAGCATTTTTTCATTTTTATAAAAGTTTAAGATTCAATTTTATGAATATATATAGTTTATATTTATTTTTTATTTCGGTTTTAACTGATGCATACTAATTGAACACATGTATGAGGTATAGTGTGATGTTTCAATACACATATACATTGTGTAATTATGAAATCATGGTATTCAGCATGTCCATCAATTCAAACATTCATCATTTATTTGTGGTGAGACCATTAAGAATCCTCTCTTCTAGTTACTTTTAACACACTATAATATTTATAAACCATAATATTGTTTACTGTGGGTGCCCTACTGTGTTATAGAACATCAGAACTTATTCCTCTTACCTAACTGTAATTGTGTACCCTTTGACAAATATCTCCCCATAATTTCCTCCCTGTTACCGTCCCCAGCCTCTGGTAACCACTATTCTACCCTGTACTTGTGCAAGATCAGCATTTTTACACTCCACAAATGAGTGAGATCATGCAATATTTATCTTTCTGTGCCTGGCTTATTTCCATGAACATAAAGTCTTTCAGGCTCATCCATGATGCCACAAATGACAGGATTGTTTTCATTTCTAAGTACCATCCCATTGTTTATATATATCACATTTTAAAAATCCATTCATCCATTGATAAGTCTTTTTGTCTTCAAAAGAAGACATACAAATGACCAACAGGTAAATGAAAAAATGCTCAACACCACTAATCACCAGTGAAATCCAAATCAAAGCCACAGTGAAATACCACTTAATCCCAATTAGAAAATAACAAGGGCTGGTGTGGATGTGGGGAAAAGGGAACCTTTACACACTATTGATGGGAATGTAAATTGATACAGCCATTATGAAAAACAGTATGGACATTTCTCAAAAAATCAAAAATAGAGCTACCATATGATCCAACAGTCTCACTCCTGGGATAAACAGACAAAGAAAATTAAATAAGTATGTTGAATATATCTGCATTTCCTTGTTAACTGAAGCACTAGTCACAATAGCCAAAATATGGAATCAACCTAAGTGTCTAGCATTTCTTAATTTTTTAAACTAGTGGAACAATGGGTTCTATGGTGTTTATAGACTTCTCAAAAAAGAAAAAGAAAAAACTCTAAGATTTTGCAAGTCCATGGACTCACAAAATAAGACTCTTCTGGTTTTAAAAAAATTTTCTCCGAAATTCAAAGGTCCAAGGAGTAAGTACATATTGTTTCTTCCCTCTCACCGTCCTTGTTTTCAGTCTGAGTGGTTGGAATCCTCTCAAGGGACAAGAGGAAATAAGGGGAACAAAAGTAAACTAAAACATTAAGGCTGAAATCTTCAGAAAATCACCCGAATGACCCATTTCCTTGGGGATCCTTTGAAAGGGGCACACCTAGAAGCTTTACAGACTTCCCAGCTATTTCCCCTACCCCCAGCCCCTGAGGTCCTGGAATTACAAGACCTCTGCTAAAATTCATCTGGCTGAAGTAATACTTCACAAGGAATGGATCAAAAATAGAAGGTTTTCTCGAGACCAGCCTGGCCAACATGACAAAACCATGTCTCTACTAAAAATACAAAAAAAAATTAGCCAGGCATGGTGGTGGGCACCTGTAATCCCAGCTACTCAGGAGGCTGAGGCATGAGATTTGCTTCAACCCAGGAGGCAGAGGTTGCAGTGAGCCGCGATTGCACCACTGCACTCCCTCATGGGTGACAGAGTGAGACTCCATCTCAATAAAAAGAAGGTTTTCATGTGTCCCAGAATTCAAATTACATACCAATAACACCCCAAATGTGATGAGCATGTTATAATTTTACAAGCTCCATCACAAACATCCTAACCTATGTGATTTTCTATAAAACTAAAGACAGGGAGGCAAGTGCGTAAGCTATTAAACTACTGTCTCATTCAATGTAAGCTAGTAAGTCATCCAAGTTCACATCACTAGTGAGTAGCAGAGTCTTCTCTCTCCAAATTCTAGATTTACCATGTTACTTCTCTTTAAAATGCTCATGACACACCTCAGTCTGCTTCTTTGTGATACCATAGAATACCTGAGGCCAGGTGATTTATAAAGAGCAGAAATTTATTTCTAACAGTTCTGAAGGCTGGGAAGTCCAAGAACAAGCTGCCAGCAAGTTACAGCCGGGTCTCTCTGCTTCAAGGTGGTACCTTGAATGGTGCATCCTCTTGTGGGGAGGAACATCATGTCACCAAGTGGCAGAAGTGCAGAAGAGAGAGAACCTGCTCTTGCAAGCCCTTTTTATAGCAACATTAATCCATTCATGATGGCAAGGCTTTCAGTACCTGAACACCACCCAAAGGCCATACCTCCTGACACTGGAGGAGGTATTAAGCTTCCAGCACATGAACTTGGAGGGGACACATTCAAACCGTAGCATTATAGTTATTAAGTTTTATGTACCTAATTGTCATTTTATGAAATTTTAAAACCTCAGGCTATCAAGGAGGGAGAATATTTTTAACAGATTTTGAAATATAAATTCTTTCATTTGAGTGTTTTTAACACTTATAATATCAAATCAATATTCTCAGGCTTCGTGTGGTGGTTCACGCCTGTAATCCCAGACTTTGGGAAGCTGAGGTGGGCAGATCACCTGAAGTCGGGAGTTCAAGACCAGCCTGACCAGCATGGAGAAGCTCTATCTCTACTAAAAATACAAAATTAGCCAGGTGTGGTGGCACATGCCTGTAATCCCAGCTACTCGGGAGGCTGAGGCAGGAGAATCACTTGAACCCAAGAGGCGGAGGTTGTGGTGAGCTGAGATAGTGCCACTGCACTCCAGCCTGGGCAACAAGAGCGAAACTCCGTCTCAAAAAAAAAAACAAAACAAAAAACAACTCACATTTAAAGTTTCAGTTTATAAAATTCCACAAGAAAAGCACTTCAAGGAAGAAAATATGAGAAACCTTGCTCCCATTCATTTACAATTCTAAAGTCATAAAAATTATCAATATGAATTTCCCCTTAACTTCCATTTAGTTCCCAAGGCAAAGCTAGCAAATGATATTACTATTGGATACACATATATTAATATAACATATAATTCTTACTTAAGTCTACTGCCAAGAGTTTGCTAGGCCTCAGCATTGATTTTCCGATCGTTACTTAAGTGGTAAAAGTCAGGGCAATATACAAACAAAATAAAACTTTATACATGTCAACTAATTCATTTCTAGATGATAGTAATAAAATAAAAATTTGAAGTTGAAGTCACTAAATAAAAAGTGGCCACTGTCCCCCAGAGAATTCTAACTGCCGAAGCTCTTAAAACAGAGGCAGATCTAGTGGAGTGGTCATTTAATTTCTACAGAAAAGTTGACCAGTCCTTTTGTAAAATATCCAGAATTTTATAAAATGCCAAGATACTAACACACATATTCAAAATACATATGAGGCCGGGTGCAGTGGCTCACGCCTGTAATCCCAGCACTTTGGGAGGCCGAGGCAGGTGGATCACCTGAGGTCAGGAGTTTGAGACCAGTCTGGCCAACATGGTGAAACCCCATCTCTACTAAAAATACAAAAACTAGCCAGGCGTAGTGACGTGTGCCTGTAATCCCAGCTACCTGGGAGGCTGAGGCATGAGAATTGCTTGAACCCGGGAGGCAGAGGCTACAGTGAGTGGAGATGGTGCCAGTGTACTCCAGCCTGGGTGACAGAATAAGACTCCATCTGAAAACAAAACAAACAAAAAACCCCCACAAAAACAAAAAGCTTAACTTTATTATATAAAAATAGGAGACTTTTTAAAAAGTACAGAACCTGGCACATACAGGCAATAAATGTTTGATGAACAAATGAATAAATGAATATGTATGACAGTTGCTGGTCTCTAAAAATTGAGAACTAGGGTTGAGGAAAACCCTGGGCTAAGAAACAGCTGTCCTTGCCCTCATGGATTCAATGCTGTAAACATATAGTAGACACAATTGTGGGTAAGAGGCTATTCACAGGGGGACAGAGGTCAGCTCAGCTGCTTTCTGGGCAGGCTTCCTATATTCCAGGTCTGAAGGAGAATGAAGGGGCCCAACCACAGGGCACAGCCAATGTCATGCACTCCGCTCCTGGGGGCCCTTCACCAACAGGGTGAGAGAAGGCAGAGGCAGAATGTGGGCAGAGGACATCGGACCCGTCCCCAAGGCCCAGAGTATTCTGAACACATGATATATTATGGTGCTATCAAGTCCCCTCCACATCCTCAGCTCTAGCCAGAAGTGAGAACTAAGCCAAACATTTATGAAATTTCTTTTAATTATTATTATAATTATTATTTTTGTAGTCAGGGTCTTACCCTGTCACCCAAGCTGGCATACAGTGGTGTGACAGCTCACTGCAGCCTTGACCTCCTGGGCTCAAGGGATCCTCCCACCTCAGCCTCCCAAATAGCTGGGACTACAGGTGTGCACCACCACACTTGGCTAATTTTTAAATGTTTTGTAGAGAGGAGATTTTGCTGTGTTGCCTAGTGTGGAACTCCTGGCTCAAGCGATCCTCCCACCTCAGCCTCCCAAAGTGCTGGGATTATAGGCATGAGCCACAGTGCCCGGCCTTAATTTTCACACCTGATGCTTTGATACCTTGAGGAGATTTGCATAAATGTCCATCATTTCTAAAGTTAACACGTGTTCAACTTTGTCACATGTCAAGTGACACAGGAGGAAAACCATTCAAGTGAGAGACCAACATCCCTTCCTGGTGGCATTTCTAGTTCTGGAGGCCCATGATCATAGTTCTAAAGAACGGTAATGTGGGAAAATAAAGAAGCCAAGCAAAGGGAACTTTTTACTTCTCATAAACACCTTTGTCGTATAAATAAGCATTATTTAAAAGTATGTTGCATTATTTAAAAGTTGGTGGCAGGATTCCTTTTAGAGGGAAAAGCAATCTGTTTTTTTTTTTTTTGAGACGGAGTCTCGCTCTGTGGCCCAGGCTGGAGAGCAGTGGCGCGATCTCAACTCACTGCAACCTCCGCCTCCCGGGTTCACGCCATTCTCCTGCCTCAGCCTCCTGAGTAGCTGGGACTACAGGCGCCCGCCACCGCGCCCGGCTAATTTTTTTGTATTTTCAGTAGAGACAAGGTTTCACCGTGTTAGCCAGGATGGTCTCCATCTCCTGACCTCGTGATCCGCCCACCTCGGCCTCCCAAAGTGCTGGGATTACAGGCGTGAGCCACGGCGCCTGGCCGGAAAAGCAATCTTTATTGACGAAAATATCTTCATAGGCTCTCAGAACATGAGTATAGTAGGGGAGGTGTTATTTTATGTTGTTGGGGACAAGCTGCCCCCTTCTCTTTGCTTCCTCATCTGTTGCTAAGTTTCTTAATCTGCAAAATTGGATTAATATGAATATACAGCTCATACTGTTCACAGGAATGTTAAAAGATACAAATACTTAGGAGAGTGGCTGGCATGTAGTAAGCATGTGATAGATGTTAGCCTCTAGTATCAAAGTGAGACAAAGTGGGAGCTAAATTGCTGTGTAAGAAATGAAGTAGGGAATTAGAAAGCTATGGAGGCAAAAAAGAAAAGAGAACCAAGGGGTGGGGCGGGGGGGGGTTGTCCAGAAATACGGGTAGGTAGGAGTGGGAGAGATAAGAAATGAAAATTTTCCAACTGGAGATTGTAGGTGTGGGGGGTGGTAGGCAACTTCTGACCCAGCTCTCAGTGAGCCCCACATCCTGGTATTCATGCCTCTGTGTAATCTCCTCCCTGGCGTATGGATAGACCTCGTGATTTGTTCTAATTAACAGAATACAATGGAAGTGATAGTCTGTCACCTCCATAATGAGGTGAGAAAAGATGGTTCCTGCCCTCTTGCTAGCACTTTCTGTCTTGTTGGACTCTCTCTCGTCCTCTCTATTGCTTGCCCTGGTGAGCAAGGTGCCATGTTCTGAGATACTCCGTGGAGAGGCCTGTGTGGCAGGGAGTCAAGGGAGGCCTCAGCCAACAGCCTGCAAGGAACTGAACCCTGTGTACATTCACATGAGTGAGCCAGGAAGCACGCAGGTGAGTGGCACCTGGCTTCCTGACCCACGGAAACTGTAAATGTTGTTGTCTTAAGCTGGTAAGTTCTGGGGTAAGTCTGCGGGTATGGAATGAAGAACAAAGGCTTCCGAAGAATGAGGCTGTCCAGTGCTGTATTCAAGTCACATGCTGTACTGCTCTTTGCAGTAACCACCTCAGAGACCTCACCTAAAAATGAGGGTAGGTAAACTCCCCTTGCAGCCTCATAAGGTTATTGTAAAGATCAAATAAGACAATGTATTGAAAGTTTTGTGGAAACTGATTACAAGTATGAAGGTAAGTTTTTCTCATTTCGTTCCAGAAATTCTCATATATACATTTCTTTTTTCTTTTCTTTTCTTTTCTTTTTTTTTTTTTTTTTTGAGACAGAGTCTCACTCTGTCACCCAGGTTGGAGTGCAGTGGTGCTCACTGCAACCTCTGCCTTCCAGGTTCAAGTGATTCTCCTGCCTCAGCCTCCCGAGCAGCTGGGATTACAGGTACACACCACCACGCCCAGCTAATTTTTTGTATTTTTAGTAGGGACAGGTTTTCTCCATGTTGGCCAGGCTATTTTCGAACTCCTGACCTCAAGCAATCCATCCACCTCAGCCTCCCAAAGTGCTGGGATTACAGGCATGAGCCACTGTGCCCGGCCTCATATATAAATTTCTAACGAAATTTAACAACATACAGAAAAGTTAAAAGCTAGCAATTCCACTTCTGCAGGTTTACACTAGAGAAAGTCTTAGGTGGTTACATACAGATATTGCTACAAGAATATTCGGTACAAAAAGTTGCTAAGGAAAAATATTGCAAGCAACTTAAATGTTCATTAACAGGAGAATGGGCAAATGACTTGTGGTGCATATATAAAATAGAATGTGTAGTGACTAAAAGAATGCATTAGATCTGTATGCGTTACAATGTAGAAAATGTGAAAAACAGAATAATGAGTGAAGAGAGCAAGTTGAAGAAGGATATGTAGCGTGTGACATGATGTACATAAAGTCTTAAAATATGCAAAATAATATTTCATAGTGTGTATGGATATATGCATATAATGAAAAAACTATAAAAACCTTTATGGGAATCACAAACCAGAAATCTCATTAGCAGTTTCCTCTGGGACGGGGAACAGGGCATGGGATCAATGATAGGAGCACGTGGGACTTCACCTATGTCTTGAACAGTTCATTTCTGTTTGGGAGAAAACAAAAGAACTTGAAGCAAATGTGGCAAAATATGAAGATTTGGCCAGTCTGGACAGGGAGAAGTTTTTGTATGTTATATACTTTGTATGCATTATATAGTCTGTATTTCTCTACATACTTAAAATATTTCATAGTAGAGTGTTCAATAAAGAAAAGAAAAGCTATATAAAGGAAATAATAGGAAATGTACTAAGATTCACATATAAAGATACTCCTCATAGCATTGTTATAACAAGAAAAGAAAAAACCCATTAATAATCCAAATGGTTAATAATAAACCATGGCTAACTGAATTACAGCACGTCCATTTCATTGACTAGCCAAAGAAACTATTTAAGAAAATTTCAAATAATATGAAGTGAAAAAGGCAAGATATAAAATTATATATAATATTATCGTAACTATGCATGTTTGTGTGTACATGAGTGCGTGTATATATTTGTATGTGTGTGTTTGTGAGGGAAATAAACCAAAATTTCAATAGTTTGTATCTATATTGTAATACTAAGGATGGCATTAATTTCTTATTTCTTCTTTTCTGTATTCTACAAATTTAATATGAGGAGCATGTAAGATTTAAATATAAAATCTATATTAAAAGTTCTTTAGTGTTTCATCACTCAGACACATAAGTGATTACATACAGACATGAAAGGGCACTATTCATATAACAGCACTGCAGTACCCAAGCCAGATGGCTACTAATGCCAGTTAATCTAGCCTCTTGCTGCCGCCAGGAATGTATCAAGTTTAATGGACGTGGCTTCTGTTTTAAGATCTCCAAAGCATCTGTTCACTGCCTAATATCTACAACTGTGCCCCAGTCCTCTCCCCTAAGCCCTAGGCTCGTATAGACAACTGTATCGTAGACATCATCTCTTCCATGTTCCACAAACCCCGAAAATCAGTGTCTCAAACTGAAGCCCTCTTCCTGTCCCTCTCATTTCTCCCTTACCTACATTTCTTGCCACAGTAAATGCCGGAAGCATGTACCCAACGGCCAGACCGTTTGGGGAACCGCCCCCATCCCTGCTACATGTAGTGGATCAGCATGTTCTAACATCTGTTTGTCCGATGTATCGCTTGGCTCCTTCCCTCTACTTCATCCATGTCCCTCTCTGGTGTCTTGGTGTGGGGCCTCATTACATCTTGCCTAGGCCACTACAACACCCTGAAATTTCCCCTGCCTTCCGTTTGTGTCTTCCTTCCATTCAGTCTCAAAACAACTCAGTGCACAGCGTGCGCTTTCTAAAATGTAACATCACATACTAAAGTAAAGCTGAGCATACATTTTTAAACTGCACGAAATAAAGACCAGTAATCACGCATGCTTTGCCTAAGCACTAAAGACCACGTGATTGACATGGACGTGATGCAGAGCACTTCAGCGGCTGCCCCTCTCTGCTGTAATCAAAACCCTGGGGTGATTAAATGGCTCATGACCACCTGACTGAAATGTCAGTCATCGTTTGCACCCCTCATGACTGAGGGGGAAATGAATTGTAGCTTCCTCAGTAATATCTGTATTTTTATTTCAAAAAAAAAAAAAAAAAACAGGAATATATTCCCTGAGATTGTTGGAAAGTAGGAAGTGAGGAATTTTTTTCTACTGGATTTTTTATCTTCTTGTTTACTAAGTTTCATCTTGCTCAGGGAGAAAATTTTTTTAAAAGATTCCTTAAGATCTTTAACATAGCGTTAATAGTAATAGAAGCAGGAGTCATTGTAATAGAAAAATTAGGAATAGCAGCAAATACTTATCTGAACCAGACACTGATAGGTACTTTAAATACATTTGTTTACATTTGATTCTTACAGTTCCACTTCGCAGCAGGGAAAACTGAGCTCTGAAAACATACATGACTTGCCCAATCACACGCTTAGCAGTGCAGAGCCAATATACAAACCCCATCTGTCTGACATCCGACCAAGTATGATTAAACCTAGAGAAAAGGTGAAATCAAGTTGTATTCATTCAGTGAGAATGTTGAGAGACCTTGATTCTGTGAAGCTAAGTGAGATATTCACGGTCTCCAAGAAAGAAAACCACAGCAGCTCTGGAAATAGGGTGGGAGTCCCCCATCCTTTGCATTTGAACCTGCAATCAAGCATCCTCAGTAGCATTTGAGAAAGTCTTGTATTGGGCTCCTGTGGCTTTCCAAGTGGTTGGCATCTGTCCTGCATTCCATTCCAGTGAATGTGCATGAGATTCCCAGCATGGCTCACTTAGCAGAATGGGTAACAAAGAGCGCAGTGTCTGGGGTCAATACATAAACCCAGAACTTCTATCGTTGCCACATAAACTTGATTCTATTCCTGGATTCAGATATGAAGCTCCTCCTTGTCCTTCTCTGGTCCAACCACCATTCTCTGGTCTAGTGTGGCCTCCTTCTCACCTGGACCCTTATGCTTTACTACATTTTTTTTTTTTCTGAGACAGAGTCTCGCTCTGTCGCCCAGAATGGAGTGCAGTGGTGCAATCTCAGCTCACTGCAGCCTCTGTCTCCCAGGTTCAAGCAATTCTCATGTCTCAGCCTCCAAAGTAGCTGGGATTACAGGCATGCACCAGTACACCCAGCTACATTTCGTATTTTTAGTAGAGACAGGGTCTCACCATGTTGGCCAGGCTGGTCTTGAACTCTTGACCTCAAATGATCCACCCACCTTGGCCTTTCAAAGTGCTGGGATTACAGGCATGAGCCACTGTGCCAGTCCTGCTTTGCTACATTTTTAACTCCAGATGGTAACACAGGTCTCCTGCCCTGGATTGCCTTTGATCTTAGCAGGGTGCAAAAATGTGGTGAAGAATAAGACATTTAGGGCACAGGAGAGATAATTCACATGGAGGTGCAAAGTGATTTTGAGGATCGAGAGTCCATGAGGTATTTTCACATGTTATAATATGGCGGTATAGCTGCTAATGGAATTCCCACTTTGGAATATGAACTTCTCCAAAATAGAGGAAACATTAAGTGATAGGGAGGGAAATCCCTCAGGAAATTATACAAGCTGTTACAGTCATAAATGTGAATGCGGAAGGAAATGAAAATATTACTCATTATAGCATCTTTTCTTGGGGCTGGGGAAGGAGGCAGCATCAGTTTCCTTTGTCAGTGATTTTTTTCCAGTTACGCTCCTTGGAAATTCAATACTAAGTTCAATTCACAACCCCACATCTCATATCACGATGCGTTCACCCCTATTTCTTTGTTCTACACTCTCCCACTCAGTCTTCACATCTTACAAGAGACTATAAACTCTAAAAATTTGCAGTTGTTGTGAGCACTGACTCAAAGATTCCTGGAAATGTTGACATGAGAAGAAATCTAAGATGCTCGTTTTACTTTCACAAATAAACATTTAAGGAGAGTCTGAGCTGAAATGGAAACCAAGCCAAACCAAATCCGTGTCCACAGATTGAGAGCTGTGGCTTCAATTCAACTCTTCCTTCATCTTGCAGATTCAAAGCACTGGCTCAGCATTTGGTTGTTAATAAGACACCCGCACCAGGAAGCAAAGTAGCTAAGCATGTTGATACAAATGCAAGTCACAAGATAAACGTTTGAAAAAGATCATCCTCAAGTATCAGATGGAAACAAAAATTCCTGTGGTGGGGCGTAAAGGAGGGAGAGAAGAAAGAGAGAGTGAGAGAGAGATAGATGGAGGAGAGAGAGAAAGAGACAAAAAGGGAGAGTGAGAGAGAGATAGATGGAGGAGAGAGAGAAAGAGACAAAAAGGGAGAGGGAGAGAGAGGAACAAAGAAAGGGAAAGATAAGAAGAGAAGGAGGGAGAAAGAGAAGGAGAGACAGAGGGAGAGAGAAAGAAGGAGAGACAGGGAGAGAGAGAGAAGGAGAGACAGAGGGAGAGAGAGAGAAGGAGAGACAGGGAGAGAGGGAGAAGGAGAGACAGAGGGAGAAAGAGAGGGAAAGAGGAAGAGAGGGAGAGAGAGCAAGAGGAAGAGGGAAAGAAAGAGGGACAGAAAGACAGGGAGAGAGAGAGAGGAAAAGAGAGAGAGAGGAAAAGAGAGGGAGAGAGGAAGAGGAGGGGAGAGAGAGAGACTGGTTTCTGTCATGGATTTGTTTGTAAAACAGTAAATATTTAAAGAAGACTTGTTTCCATCATCTCTTTGAAACCCAGAGTTCTATTATTCCTGTGTCTGTTTGCTCTGCTTTGGAAACGATCAGTGTTTTAAAAGGAAACACATCATGGGTGGTGTATTACAAAAATACAACAAAAGAGGATGCTGCGTTAGGTATCTGCCCTGTTCCACCCTGCATTTTATTGTCGAATAATGGAACAACAACAGACACTGCAGCTTTGGGTGGGAGCACAGGGAATTTTTTTTTTTTTCCGGATCACATCAGACACTTTTCTTTCTTTCTCCTAGATAGACACAAAAAGCTTCAGAAGTTACTAACCATATTGCTTTTGCTTTTGCTTTTTGGTACCAGGCTCTGTTAGCCCTCGTTTGTGTTTTCCTCCAAATGAGAGGCAGGACCTGGACCATGGTCGGCTTGCTTTGAGCTGCTCCTTGCTGATTCTCACAAAGCAGACATTCCAATGATCTGAGCAAAGAGGATGCTGGAAGCAGAGGTCAGGAATCTCCAGGGGCCAGCTGGTGCTGCTGAACGGACTTTCCTCTTCCTGCTCTCACACTGAGCTACAAGCAGCCTTTCTAGGAGATCAATAAGAGCTTGCAGAGCTACATGAATCGAAGACTTAGAAGAAAGGCTCTAATTAAGCAATTAAACTGTCAGTCAGAGGTCACTTTAATACTCAGCCTTCGTGAAAGGAAACGTAATGAAGCCACTTGCGTGCTGACCAGACAAGGCCATGCCCAGCCGATGGGTCCCACAGCTACCTTAGCAAGAAATGCTCCTGATGTGTCACTGAGGAGAGCCCAAGGTTAATTACACCAGACACTTGAAGGTGACTGAGCAGAAAGTGCAAATATATTACCAAATGTGTTGAAACCTGCCTGCAAGTCCAGCTTCCTGATTAGCTCCCCTCGATGCCATCACAATTTCAATAGAAGTCAGAAAATCCAGTTTTTCCCTTTTCTCATTATAGCAGCATGCAATTCTAGAAAACGCACTTCTGTGATGTTATCTAAGTCCTCATGTGGCTCACAACACGAAGATTGTATATCAATAACAGTGCCAGGGAGTGAACTGAGTACAGCACATTCCCGATGGTGTCCTCTGAGATTTTCCACCAAAGCACTGAGCATTGCAGGAGCAGAGATGACAAAAATTCATTTATTCAGCTATGCATCTATTAACAATTCATGCATCAAAAACATTGGTGCTTTGGCGATATAAAGACTACTGCTGTGGGTTCTGTGAAAGAGGATGGAGGCTGTGTATTACTGCTCCATTTTTTTTTTTTTTTAGATGGAGTCTTGCTCAGTTGCCAGGCTGGAGTGCAGTGGCACGATCTCAGCTCACTGCAGCCTCCGCCTCCGGGGTTCAATTGATTCTCCTGCCTTAGCCTACCGAGTAGCTGGGACTACAGGTATGCGCCACAAAGCCCAGCTAATTTTTGTATTTTTAGTAGAGACAGGGTTTCACCATGTTGGCCAGGATGGTCTTGATCTCTTGACCTCGTGATCTGCCTGCCTTGGCATCCCAAAGTGCTGGGATTATAGGCATGAGCCACTGAGCCCAGTCTACTGTTCCATTTTTAAATGTTCATTTGTTTCTTCTACTTGGCGAATTTTGCCTTTGTTTCCATGACACCAAGAGTAATGGCTGTTACATGTGGGCTTAGCTTGCCTCAATTTGGAACCTATGGGGACTAGGCCTACTCTAAGAAGAGCTTTCTATTGTATTCCCAGAAGAGTATGGGGATAGTCTTGTAACCCAGAGATCATGTGAAGCCTGGTGGCTGCCTGAGGTTGACTTCAACTTTGAGGATGAAACCACCACTGACGTCACTGGGCCCTCAGTGGCCATTTCATCTGCCATCTTGTCCTCCTTTTCTTACCCACAAATGCAACTCCTAACTGAATCCTCTTCCCTAGTTTTCTTCTTTCTGCTTGTGTTCCCCAGGCACCTGATTTTCTAAATAAGCAAACTAAGAACCCCAAGCCATGAAGAGGGTGACGGGTGGTACATGTCCAGAAACAAGCGCCTGGCAGTGTCTGGTACATATTTGGCACCGAAGGGGAAAGTAATGAAGGAAACCCTGACCTCCTGGCTTCAAAGCAAGGACACTTTCCATTTCATATTTGAATTCTTAACACTTTTCCTTCTATTGACAAATGAAGGCTGGGCTCATCAGATATAGAAGTCAAAGTGGGCTGGGCACGGTGGCTCACGCCTATAATCCCAGCATTCACACCTGTAATCGGAGGCCGAGGCGGGTGGATCACCTGAGGTCAGAAGTTCAAAACCAGCCTGGCCAACATGGTGAAACCCCATCTCTACTAAAAACACAAAATATTAGCCGGGCATGGTGGCACATGCCTGTAATCCCAGCTACTTGGGAGGCTGAGGCAGGAGAATTGCTTGAACCTGGGAGGTGGAGGTCGCAGTGAGCTGAGATCACGCCTTTGCACTCCAGCCTGGGCAACAAGAGTGAAACTCCATCTCAAAAAAAAAAAAAAAAAAATCAAAGTGGCTCCAGCCTGATACTAAGTTTATTTTCTCCCTCTATTTTTCCAGTCTGCCATTCGGTTTCCTGTACATAACTGCAATTTTTATATTTTACCAAAATACTTATTCACTTCGTAGGAAGCATAAGGCTTTCGTTTTAGTGCTGATCCTGCTGTTAATTTCTACTTAGCCTTGACCCTGACATTTCTGGATCTCAATATCTTTTTTATTTTTTTAATTTATTTTTATTTTTTGCACTGCCCCACCTCCACCTCAATGTCTTTTTTTAAAAAATTAGGTGACAACAGCAAACGAACTCTAAGCTTTCTTCTTCCAACCTTAACATTCTATGTATCTATAGGTTTATGACAGTTAATCATATATTAAATCATATTTAACATACAGCTAAATTACTATTTCTTCTTCTAACAACCCAAATTGTTATAGAAGTTTTGAAAAAACAGGATGGCTGGTCCCATTCCAGCATAATTTTCATTGGTATTTAAAGAGTACACTTGAACTCTATTAAAAATCTCCTGAACCCCAACATTATCTGACAGCATCACTGGCGACTGAATATTTTTCTCTTTGCTAATAACTCTGTCTAAGCAACAGGACCAGGACATTAACTTGTATGTCTCCAAAATGAATGATTGGCTTTATATGAACTGAGACTGCAGAGATATTATGTAAGATGTTGGACTTTGGGGTACGTTTCCCATCCAGTGTCCATCTGGCTGTAAAGATAGAGGGCTGGTGCTTCAACGCCGGCCTTCATGAATCCCTGGACAACTAACTGTAACTGCAAGCCAAGCTTCCAGCCTTGCCAGGGCATTGCCTGGTCTGGTTCCAAACCTCTGCAGACCTCCTGTCCCCTTAAGTGGGCACTTTTGGCAAATATATAGCAGATCTCCACCCCAACTTACCTGGACAGTCTTGTTTTCTTTTAAAACTTCCTTATCTTTTTGTGAAGTTGATTTATAAATCATCCAAGAAAAAATGACTTAGTTTGTATACAATTTATGCAATTTTTAACATAATGAATTTATAAATCAGAAAAATCTTGTGCCAAGCCATGGGTTTCAATTTCTTATTCTAAAAAATACAAAATTAATAGAACCAATCTGGCGCTTCTTGGTGTCTCTGTCCTGAAAACATGATTTTCTCTATTGTTCGCCTGGCTCTTACAGTCAGCTGCTCTTTTTCCACCCTGCCCTCTTGATACAACTTAAATTTCTCCATTTTTTTTTAAAAAACCAACTCTCCACTGATTTTGGTTAACCCATTGGTTACTGCCCATTTTCTCCTTATGCCACTCATTTCCGTAACTCTGGGGAAAAGCTCAGAAGCTCCTGCACCTCCTAACCACTGTGACCTTGAGTCTTCCACCACCACCCGCCACAATCCTGATCCTTGCAGGTTATTAAAGACGGAATCCAGGGGCTTTGTTGCAATCCTCACGCTCGTTGGTATCCTGCATGGGATTTGATACCTTTGATCACCCACCCTTGAAATTCAGCTTCCCTCGTGGTTTGAATGCTACCACTCTCTTCTGGTTCTCTGCCAAGCACTCAGCGCACCTCCTCAGCCTCCTCTCCTCTGATCTTTCATCCACCCGTTACATGGCAGTGTTTCCCCAAGAGTTGGCTTGGCCCCTTTCTCTTGGTAAAATACTCCTAAAAGTGATCATACCTACTCCCACAACTTTAATAACCACCCAATATACAGAAATTATCCTCAATTGTATATGTCTAGCTCAGATCCTATCCCAAGCTCTGAACTCTTATGTCAAACTATATAATATTTAAACCCAAAAGTTTACAAGTCAAACTCACTATCATCTACTCCCTTTACTCAGTTAATGGCCTCATCATTCACAATTTTTTTTTTTTTTTTGAAACAGGGTCATGCTGTCACCCAGGCTGGAGTACAGTGGTGTGATCACAGCTCACCGCAGCCTCGACCTCCCATGCTCAAGCCATCCTCCCACCTCAGCCTCCTGAGTTACTGGGAATACAGGTATGTGCCACTTTGCCAGGCTAATTTTTTTATGTTTTTTGCAGAGATGGGGTCCAGGCTGGTGTCGAACTCCTGAGCTCAAACAATTCTCCTGTCTCGGCCTCCCAAAGTGCTGGAATTACAGGTATGAGCCATCATTCCCAGCCATTCATTCATTCTTCAAGCAAATAGCCTTCCCCCCACCATCTCTATCACCAGCCCCACCCACCACCATGTAATTAGCCTCTAATTCTAGTGACTGCCACCGTGACAGTTCTCCACGCGTCCCTGAGCTCTCCATGTGTCCCAAGACCACTGCCTACTATGAGACCTTATCACCTCTGATCCAAGCTTTTTCCATTGCTTCCCAAACAGACATGCTACCATCTTTCTTTTTCTCTGCCAACCCATTCTTCACACACTGCTGCCTGTTGTCATTGTAGAATACAGCTCTGAGTATGTTATTCCCGTTTTACAGAAAATTTTCACTGACTCCATACTACCTATAGGATAATTTCAAATTCTTAACTGGAGCAGAAGAGAGCTCAGATGTCTTCTGTAGCCCCTTGGTCTCCACATGTTTCCCAGCATTTGTTCACGCTCCAGGGACCACACTCTCATTTTTTATTCCCAAATGTGTGTGCACCATTTCCCCATCCTTCCCTTGCAGCCTCCTCTCGTGGCCTCACTGCTGCATTTCTACTGGCGAGACTCTGCCACTTAAATGTCGCCTCCAGTGTGAACGCTTCCCTGGCTTCCAGGCCCAAATGAATGATGTCGGCCATTTTCACAATGATTCCAGAGCACTGAGTCATAGATATGCTAAATCCTAGGTGCTATACTACGAGAAAGATTCGAAAGTAGGCTCTTCTACTTAAGAGCTTGAGGCCCAGAATTACAGATGGCAAGTCCTGACCCTGACTTCTTTTTTTAAAAGACTTTCACCTTAGGTTCAAGGGTCCATGTGCGGGTTTGCTATAGAGGTAAATTGCCTGTCATGGGGGTTTGGTGTATAGTCTATTTTGTCACCCAGGTAATAAGCAAAGAATGTGATGGGTAGTTTTTCAATTTGCTCCCTCCTCCCAGCTTCCAACCTCGAGTAGGCCCTGGTGCCTGTTGTTCCCTTCTTTGTGTCCATATGTACTCAGTGTTTAGCTCCCACTTCTAAGTGAGAACATGCAGTATTTAGTTTTCTGTTCCTGTGTTACTTCATTTAGGATTATGGCCTCCAGCTCTAACCATGTTGCTGAAAAGGACATGATCTTGTTCATTCTTGTGGCTCTGTCATATTTCCTGGTGTATATGTAGCACGTTTTCTTTATCCCATCCACCATTGATGGGCATCTAGGTTGATTCCATGCCTTTGCTATTGCGGACAGTGCTGTGATGAACACGGGCATGCATGTCTGACTCTGACTTCTAAGTGCATTTCTGCTCCTAGTATTCCACGCTGTCTCTTCTTCTAGTCCTCATTAAATGAACCTCCCCCAAAACACTCACCATCAGCAGCATCATAATGGCTAGCACAAGTGGAGAACTTTCTATGTGACAGCAAGCAGGTCATCTATATTATCTCAAATACCTAACAATAAATCTGACCCAGGTCCTCTTATTATCCCCAATTCCATTAAGGAAACTGAAGCTGAAAGATTAACTTTCTTCCAAAGAACACAGCTAGAATATCACAAAGTCCAGGCTCAGCCCCAGATCCACCCTATATTAGAGCTAGATTTCTTAGCTGAAGCACTGTGCTGACTCACACTATCGGTGTGGCTCACCTTTTATTTTAATATCTTGCCTGGGTGCTTAGAGGTATTTGCTTCTAATGTCTCTTCTGCCCACTGGCTGGGATTGTCCAACTACAATTAACTCTTTTTTTTTTTGAGAGGCAGTCTCACTCTGTCGCCCAGGCTGGAGTGCAGTGGCGTGATCTTGGCTCACTGCAAGCTCTGCCTCCCGAGTTCCCGCCACGCCTGGCTGATTTTTTATATTTTTAGTAGAGACGGGGTTTCACCATGTTAGCCAGGATGGTCTCGATCTCTTGACCTCGTGATCCTCCCGCCTCGGCCTCCTAAAGTGCTGGGATTACAGGCGTGAGCCACCGCGCCCGGCCTACAGTTAACTCTTGAACAACACATGTTTGAACTGCCTAGGTCCACTTAAACACAGATTTTCTTCCGTCTCTGCCACTCCTGAGACAGCAAGACTAGCGCCCCCTCCCTCTTCCTGCCCAACCCACTCAATGTGAAGATGATGAGGATGAAGACCTTTATGATGATCAACTTCCACTTAATAAATAGTAAATATATTTTCTCTTCTTTACAATTTTCTTGATAGCATTTTATTTTCTCTAGCTTACTTTGTTGAAAGAATACAGTATGTAATATATAAAACATATAAAATATCTGTTAATTGACTGTTTATGTTAATGGTAAGCCTTCTGTCCATCATAGGTATTAGTAGTTAAGTTTTGGGGGACTTGAAAGTTGTATGTAGATTTTTCACTGCACGACAGGGAAGCAGGGGGCCAACGACCCTAATCCCAGCATTGTTCAAGAGTCAACTGTACTTCATACAGCATTATCTGATTCTGACAACTTGTTTGGACTATTATTACATTTTATATTTTGCCTTACCTACCAGCCCAAACTCCTCCCAGCACTTGTTTTTGAGTTTATTTTCCATCTCCGTGCCTAAGACCCGATCACATTTGAGGTTTCACTCCTGCTGTTTCCTCCTGCTGCACTTTGTTAAGCCAAGCCCAGCTGCATGCTGAAATATGGCAGTGTTCACAGAAAACCTTGTCTGTGTGTTTATGTCCCATGTAGGTGGAAAACCCTCCTCATGACCACAAGAGGGAAAATCCTAGCCATGCTGGCATGCTGTTGACCTAGGCTTTGGTTTGGTGACACACTTTGTATGTTAAATTCCATGGATTCTGCACTGTATCAAAGAAAAGAACACCATGCAGACGAGGGAGGAAACAAGGGGTAGAGCAATACCCACCATAGTCAAAACTATAAGTAGCTTTGTCTCTGGCCCATTCAAACTTCTCTTAAAGACCCTCTTTTTTTTTTTTTTTTTTTTTTTGAGAAGGAGTCTCGCTGTGTCGCCAGGCTGGAGTGCAGTGGCGCAATCTTGGCTCACTGCAACCTCCGCCTCCTGGGTTCAAGTGATTCTCATGCCTCAGCCTCCCAAGTCGCTGGGATTACAAGCACACACCACCACACCCAGCTAATTCTTGTATTTTTAATAGAGATGGGGTTTCACCATGTTGGCCAGGATGGTCTCAACCTCCTGACTTCATGATCTGCCTGCCTAGGCCTCCCAAAGTGCTGGGATTACAGTTGTGAGCCACCACGCCGGGCCAAGACCCTTCTTTTGCCTCAATATTTATTTCACCTTTATTCCTAATTTTTTTTTTTTTTAACAGGGTCTTGCTTGTTGCCTAGGCTGAAGTGCAGTGGCAAGATCTGTGCTCACTGCAACTCCTGCCTTCCACCCTCAAGTGATCCTTTCACCTCAGCCTCCCAAGTAGCTGGGATTACAGGTCTGTGCCACCATGCTTGGCTAATTTTTTAACTGTTTTGTAGAGACAGGGTCTCACTACATTGCCCAGGCTGGTCTCAAACTCCTGGGCTCAAGTGATCCTCTTGCCTCATGCTCCCAAAGTGCTGAAATTACAGGTGTGATCTACCATACACAGCCTCACCTTCATTCTTAAAGGAATTTTAGGAGAGCATAGAGTTCCTGGCTGGTAGTTACTTTTTTTTCTTTAATCTGAATATATCACTCTATTGCCTTTAAAACAATTTTTTTTACTTCCAATCCTGGTTGAAAAGTCAGCGTTTAGTCTCTACTTTCTAACAAGCAATCTGTTCCCCACCTACCTACTCCTCTAGCTGACTGTAACATTTTTTCTTTATCTTTGTTATTATTATTTTTTTTTTTTAGAAAATTACATCATTCTATTTATCCTGCTTTGCTGTTTGGGTTCCTTGAGATTCTATTTTTTTAATGATGACTTCCACCAGTCTTGGAAAAATTTTAGTCAGTAGCTCTTCAAAGTTTGCTTCTGTTCCATATATCTCTCGTTTCCTTGTGAGACTCCAATTAAGTGTGTGTTATATATTTTCTGAGTGTCCTCTATGTGTCTTAACCTCTCTTATATATTTTTCATCCTTTTTTTATCCATACTTTTTTCTGAGTATATTCTTAACTTATCTTCCAGTTCACTGTTTCTCTGTAGTCACTATTTATCTCTTCATCTCTGCCTAATCCCCCCAAAAAACCTTCTGCTGAGGTGTTAATTTTAGCTATGGTATTTATCAGTTCTCAAATTTGTAGTTGGGTCTTCTTCATATTGCAATGTCACTTTCTATAGTATGCAGTTCCTTGCTGAAAGTTCTCAGTTTGACTTTTATTTCCATGAGTTGAGTAATCACAGTTGTATAGCAAGTGTGCCAGGTAACTTTAGTATCTGGCATATTAGTGGATTTGTTTCTATTGTCTCTTACTCATATTACATCTCATTTTTGTTATATTGTCCCCTCAAGTACATGACTATCTTTGATAGTGTGTTGGTGATACACACAAGATACAGGGAAATACTAGGTAGAAGAGGGCAGTTCCCCAGCAAAGGCCCCACTCTCAAGCCTGGAAACCCGCGGCCCTAAATGGGAACAGGCATTCCTGTTTCCACACCCAAATTTTGCCTTTTGGCCTGCCACACCCCCTTATCCTGTACTCATATAAACCCCTAAACCCAGGCTTCAAAAGTAGACAAGCAGATGAGCAGATAAATAGAAGAGCAGGAGCAGAAGAGCAGTACAGCAGAGAAAGAGAGAAGAGAAGGAGCATCTGAACATTGAGAGGAGTTCAGCCAGGGTCAGTCAAAGAAGAAATCGGCCATGGGACAGTGAACTCCAGGGGGAGGATCATCTTCCCTTTCCACCCCCTTTCCAGCTCCCCATCCATCCCACTGGGAGCCGTCTCCATCATCCAGTAAAACCCCTGCATTCACCATCCTTCAAGCCCATGTGTGACCTGATTCTTCCTGGACACCAAACAAGAAGATGGGTACCAAGAGGACACTGAGCTGGTTAAAACTTAAGCCATCTGAGGATGGCAGAGCCAAAAGAGCACTGTAGCATGCCCACTAGGGCTTTGGGAGTTGTAGGCACCCACCCCTAGATGCTACCATGGGGCCCGGAGTCCAGAAGCACTCTCCCCAGCTCCTGCAACCCCTGTCTGCATGCTTCCCTGCCCATAAGGGGTTTGAACATGCAGCACTTGAACAGATGAGACACACCCCCGTTGAATGTCCTGTAATGGAGGTCAGGGAACTCTCTTATTTAATCGGCTATTATACATGAAAAATTATAGGTACAAATGATGTCTAGAATGTTAATATCTCTCTTTGAAGAAGATTTTAAATTGCTTTTGCTGGATGTCCAGTGCCTAGATGCACGAGAAATACAAGATTCACTCTCATTATTCCATGGCTTCAGATTTTGGGGATTCACTCAGGTAACTCAAACATTGAATGCAGTCTCAGTGAAGGCTGTTTTCCTTTCATTTTACCTAAGATACGAATGGCTTACCAAGACTGCCACTCTAACAAAGCTCTGGACTCAAACTTTGGTCCTCTTTGTCCTGAGAGGCTCTCAGAAGAGCTGCTAAACCTTTGTGGATCAGTAAAGGCCCTGCAGGCAAAAATGGTCCCAAAGACTGGACTCACACCTCTCTCAGATATTCACTCAGAAACTTCACACTACCTCATGAGCCATTGGCTACTTTTAGAAAGATGTTTGTAAATGTCAACCAAAATTTCGAAATGGTCTTTGTCAGGAGAGTAGCTGGATGTTCTACACTTTCAGTCTGCATGATGCTTAGCTAACTTAGACTCTGAAGACTCATTTGGATGGTTAATATACAGTGATAAATAAACTTAACTTGCATTAATAACCTAATCTTGTAAAATAATATTGAAATCATACCATTAAAATGGACTACTTGGAAAAATGTAAAACAACCTTTGAGTTTTTTTGAGTTAAATTTGAAAGAAGCTAGCCAGTTGGAACTTGTGTAGGAAACTATCAGGACGCTAACATTGAAAGATCCAGTAACCAAGAGAATCTGGTTTGTATTTGAATGAAATGTTGATATACACAAATGAAAGATGAAAAACTTTTTGTTAGAAAATCAGGTAGCCCGGAACAAGACAAGGGTGCCCTCTCTAACCACTCCTATTCAACATAGTATTGGAAGTTCAGGTCAGAGCAATCAGGCAAGAGAAAGAAACAAAGCATATTCAAATAGAGAGGAAGTCAAATTGTCTCTGTTGCAGATGACATGATTGTATATTTAGAAAACCCCATTGTCTCAGCCCAAAATCTTCTTAAGCTGAGACAGAGGCAACTTCAGCAAAGTCTCAGGACACAAAATCAATGTGCAAAAATCACAAGCATTCCTATACACCAGTAATAGCCAAACAGAAAGCCAAATCATGAGTGAACTCCCATTCACAATTGCTACAAAGAGAATAAAATACCTAGGAATACAGCTTACAAGCGATGTGAAGGATCTCTTCAAGGAGAATTATAAACCACTGCTCAAGGAAATAAGAGAGGACACAAACAAATGGAAAAACATTCCACGCTCATGGATAGGAATAATTAATATCATGAAAATGGCCATAATGTCCAAAGTAATTTACAGATTCAATGCTATACCCATCAAGCTACCATTGACTTTCTTCACAGAATTAGAAAAAAAACTCTAAATTTCATGTGGAACCAAAAAAGAGCCTGTATAGCCAAGACAATCCTAAGCAAAAAGAACAAAGCTGGAGACATAACATTACCTGACTTCAAACTATACTACAAGCCTACAGTAACCAAAACAGCATGGTACTGGTACCAAAAGAGATATACAGACCAATGGAACAGAAGAAAGGTCTCAGAAATAACGCCACACATCTACAGCCATCTGATCTTTAACAAACCTGACAAAAACAAGCAACGAGGAAAGGATTCCCTATTTAATAAATGGTGTTGGGAAAACTGGCTAGCCATATGCAGAAAACTGAAATTGGACCCCTTCCTTACACCTTATACAAAAATTAACTCAAGATGGATTAAAGACTTAAATGTAAGACCTAAAATCATAAAAACCCTAGAAGAAAACCTAGGCAATACCATTCAGGACATAGGCATGGGCAAAGACTTCATGACTTAAACACCAAGAGCAATGGCAACAAAAGCCAAAATTAACAAATGGGATCTAATTAAACTAAAGAGCTTCTTCATAGCAAAAGAAACTATCACCAGAGTGAACAGGCAATCTACAGAATAGGAGAAAATTTTTGCAATCTATCCGGCTGACAAAGGGCTAATATCCAGAATCTACAAGAAACTTAAACAAATTTACAAGAAAAAAATAAACAACCTCATCAAAAAGTGGGCAAAGGATATGAACAGACACTTAAAAGAAGACATTTATGCAGCCAACAAACATATGAAAAAAAAAGTTCACCATCATTGGTCCTTAGAGAAATGCAAATCAAAACCACAATGAAATACCATCTCACGCCAGTTAGAATGGCAATCATTAAAAAGTCAGGAAACAACAGATGCTGGCAAGGATATGGAGAAATAGGAACGTTTTTACTCTGTTGGTGGGAGTGTAAATTAGTTCAACCATTGTGGAAGACAATGTGGCGATTCCTCAAGGATCTAGAACCAGAAATACCATTTGACTCAGCAATCCCATTACTGGGTATATACCCAAAGGATTATAAATCATTCTACTATAAAGACAGATGCACACGTATGTTTACTGCAGCACTATTCACAATGGCAAAGACTTGGAACCAACCCAAATGTCCATCAATGATAGACTGGATAAAGAAAATGTGGCACCTATACACCATGGAATACTTTGTAGCCATAAAAAAGGATGAGTTCATGTACTTTGAAGGGACATGGATGAAGCTGGAAACCATCATTCTCAGCAAACTAACACAGGAACAAAAAACCAAACACCACATATTCTCACTCGTAAGTGGGAGTTGAACAATGAGAACACATGGACACAGGGAGGGGAACATCACACACCGGTGCCTGTCGAGGGGTGGGGGGCTAAGGGAGGGATAGCATTAGGAGAAATACCTTATGTAGATGACGGGTTGATGAGTGCAGCAAACCACCATGGCACGTGTATACCTATGTAACAAAACTGCAGCTTCTACACATGTATCCCAGAACTTAAAGTATAATAATAATAATAATAATAATAATAATAATAATAAAAGAAAATTAGGTAGCCAAAAAATTTAAAAACAGAAAGAAAAAAGAAACCTTCAAAATAAAACTTCATTCACTCTTATATGAAGTGTAAAGCATTAGTTTCAGGTAGGAATGCATTAAAAGTGTTGGTAGTAGTGATGGGACAGAAGGCAGGAAAATGCTTGGTAGAAGAGGTTGAGGTCCCTGGTGAGTGCCCCACCCTCAAGCCTGGATCTGCCACTCAAAGTGAGAACCATCCCTGTTTTCCCACCCAAATGTTGCCTTTTGGCCTGCCCTGCGCCCATCTGGTGCCCATAAGAACTCCAAGCCCCAGACTCAGCAGACACACACACACACACACACACACACAGAAGAGAGAAGTGTCTGAACGTCAAGAGGAGAAGAAGGAGCTGGACATCGGAGACTATGGTCAGAGAGGAGTTCAGCCAAGGAAGGCCAGACTCCTGCAACCCACTTCCTCCAACCTCTTTCAAGCTCGCCTTCCTGCTGAGAGCCACTTCTACCTCTTAATAAAGTTATCCACATTCACCACCCTTCAATTTGTTTGTGTGACCTGATTCTTCCTGGACACTGGACAAGAACTCAGGTACCAAGAGGTCAGGGTGTAAAAGGCTGTCACCCTGACCCTCCACTGAGCTGGTTAACACTTAGCTGTCCACGGATGGCAAATGCTAAAAGAGCACTGATTGCAACACATGCCCTTTGGGGCTGTTGGCGTCGCAGACACCCTCTCCGAGATGGCAGAGCTAAAAGAGCATTGTAACAAGCTTGGACGCTGCCGTGGGCCGTGCACAGAGCCTGCTCCCACCAGAGAGGAGGGACCAGCCAGTTCTAGGGTTCGTTCACCCCGGTTCCTGCATTCGTCTATTCGTGTGCTCCCTCCTGAATTCAGCTAGGCAGCAAAGCAAATAAGCCACCCCCTTCGCAAGTCCTGTAAAGGAGTCAAGGAAACTCTCACATCTCAGTAGCAGAAACTCTTTTTGTCATCTGACCAATTCATAGCCATATTCCTTCTCCTCCACTCCCATCTCCCAACCTGTTCTATCAGAACATGGATTTGTTCAAGTAGCAAATCAAGATATCCTTGTCTCAAGAGAAGCAGAATCCTGTGAAAATCCCAGATGCTTAATAATAATAATTGATCTAAAACATTTATGATAAATCTATTCCATGATACTTTCTGGATCTCTTTTGTAGTCAGTTCTGGCTAAAGATATATCAGGGGCTTTTTTGGAAAATTTGCTTTCCTTATTAAAAGAAACATAAACAAAACAGAAATAGTTAACACTATTGCTTCTTCCTTTTTTCAGAGGTAGACTCAGGTAGGACATTCAGATAAAAACGACTGCAGCCATTTTTTGACCATGAAGTAACAACAAAATGAAAAGCCAACAGGCTAATAATGGTAGCGCAGAAACTGACTTGCTAAAAAACCTAGAGATTATCTACTTCCTGATTTGTTTTTAGGTAAAAAATAAATGTCCTTATATTTTAAGTTGCTAATAGTTTGGTTTCCTATGATTCGACATTAAAAACACCCATAAGTAATACATTCACTAAATACGCTTATATGGCAGTGTTTTGACCCAGGTTTGACTGGAGACAATGCTTGAAATTTATGTCACTTACCATAATACAAGAGTCTTGTGGTTCAAGATCAAAGTCAGTGAAGTTCAAGAGAACACGATGATTTTTGTCAACCCGAATGACCCAAGAACAGTCTGTGTTGCTCCTATAAGGACTGGGGTAATTTGGAGAATGAATCTCTCCACTGGGAGCCTGGAAAATCCCACCACAACCTGGAAGTGGGGAACACAATTATTTCATGAGAGGAATCATGGATGCTCTAAAATAATCCATTACCTGGTTGTATAGATCAATACATTACTTTGCTTCACTATCAGTTAGTCGATGCTAAAAACACTGAAGAATTTGATATCCACATTAAGCCATTTATCCCAACAGAATAAGAAGGGATGACATGGATGATACTAAGAAAATACTTCAAACACTTTAAATACAGATGCCAAAATTTATTTTTAAAAATAATTAAAAGGAAACGCAAATGAAATCACGTTTTCACAAAGCCATGGAACGCTGCTTCTTCACTGTCCTCTAAAAATATAGCATACTGGAAGAATAACATGTTTCCTTCCAAGAATTGTGATAATCTAGTAATGCATGCATTTAAAAATAATTTAATATCTACCCTTTAAAAATTTAATATTCAGATATAGTACAGTTACTTAGGTTTTTAAAAATTCCTTTGATGTTATCAAATACCTGTTAGTTCAATGTCTTCTCTATGACCCACCATTTCTTGGATTTATGATAATATAAACCAATAATAGAAAACTTTGGCACTATTTTCTAATAATGGAGAATCATTTAGGGGTAATCTAAACACTAAATGTGTGTGTGTGTGTGTGTGTTTATTTAAATTCCTACACAATTAACTTTAGGGGAGAGCTCTTATATAGATACCTTGGTTATGATAGAGTTGAAGAAGTATGGCCATAAGGTAGTCTGGGATCACATATGTGCTTTGACGTTTTCTAGCTGTGGAACTTTGGGCAAGCCACTAACCTTTCTAAGCTTCAGTGTCCACACTGGTAAGATGAGGATATGAAGCGGACTTCCCTCACAGGGTGGTTGTAAGGACTAGAGATAATCCCCATAAAATAGTTAGAAAAGTGCCTAGTACACAGTAAGCATTCTGCAAATGTGGCTATATCTAGTAGTTGCATATGCTAACATCTGTTACACTATTTTGTGCCATAGATTTTTGTTATAGTTTAAAAATATACAACAGGCAATTTATTTAGACTACCTAAAATCTTGGGCAGAAAGTCACCATAGAACACACAGTAATTCCTTGGGATTCACAAATTTAATGTTTGCAAGTTTGATATTTGCCAAGAATCTAAAGGTCTGTACTATGGCATGAGGTATGGAGGCTGGTTAAGAGGTATGAGCCCTTGGAGAGTGGGTCTGGCCTATCACCCTAGTTCTGCTCTCACCATGGACTTACACACTTACATTCTTGCTTTCACATATGTGGTGACCCTTAGGAAGTTAAACTTTATCACGTATTTTAGGGAAGGGTATATGTCAGGTCTCAGTAGGCTGCCCTTTGGGATGTCACTAAGTTATCAGTGTGTAGCCTTCATACGTTTTCCCAAGCATTTCATGAAATTTAACGAGGGCTCGGCTTAAGTACTTTAGGAAACCTCCTTTTCTCACTCACCTCCAGTGACTGCTTGCCATGACGCATTGAAGCCTCTCCCATTTATAGACAAGTCGGTCTTGAATCGAATTGCTAGCTCATTTCCAGTGCTGGAGACCTGCATGGGGTTCTCAGGTGATCTCTGGGTACACAGTTGGGCTATTCTGGGAGAGTGGAAATCGGGGCCTCCATAGATCTAACATGGGATGTAGGAAAAAAGACTTTAAAAAATATTTTAAGCAATTACAGGCCCTTGCCCTGGCTCATTTTGACCCCCGGCTCCTTGGGTTCTATGATTATTAGAGATTGAAATCTCAGCCTCCCTGGGTGGGGATGCACTATAAACTTGAGCTGAGTTTTCAAAGGCACTCCCTGTGCCTTAGGAACACACAAGTTCAATCACCCATAAAATGCCTTCTTGTTTCATCAGCCAGAATTGCAGAGGAGGACGGAGTAGATTATTCCAGAATCTTGCCTATCTCCTCTTTTTGTCTTTTGCATGTCTTCGTGGGCTTTCCTGCTTTCTCTAGCAGAAACATTACAGATCATACAATATTAAGTCGATTTTCTGAATTTTAGGGGGACCTTTAAAAAAAGAAATGTCTGATTTTCTAACTCTGGCACATATGATTAGTCTGAGCATAAAGCCATTTTGTTATGAAAGTTGAGTTCACTGAAGGCTACCAATATCCCAGTTATATTTTTAGGAATTTCCACCTACCCTGCAAACTGAATGTTTTCTAAGACCACACATTGAATATAACACGTATGCTTCTTTAGGAGGAGTGGAAATACCAGCTCTCTGGGTGTGTTTTGGAGCCTAAGGAAGGGGATGCTATGCACCCTCCCTGTGCCTGCTCCCAGCACGCCCATGCCCAGGAACCTGACTAAGTGCATCCCACTTTTCGGCTCAGGGATTGCCCTAGACTCTGCCTTAGTCTCCAGATGGCTCCTTCTGATATAGACAGCAGACAGGGAAACACTGGGTAGAAGAGGGAGGTTCCCTGGCAAAGGCCCCATCCCCAAGCCTGGAAACCCACGGCCCTAAATGGGAACAGGCATTCTTGTTTTCACACCCAGATGTTGCCTTTTGGCCTGCCACGTCCCCATCTCCTGTACCCATATAAACCTCCAACTCCAGGCTCCACGAGCAGATGGGCAGATGAATAGAAGAGCAGAGGAGGAGAAGAACAACATGGCAGAGAAGGAGAGAGAAGGAGCATCTGAACATTGAGAGGAGTTTGGCTGGGGATGGTCAGACAGTTGATCATCCACAGCACAGCCAAACTCTATGGGGAAGATCATCTTCACACTCCATCCCCTTTCCAGTTCCCCATCCATTCCAATGACAGCTACCTCCATCACTCAATAAAATCCCCACATTCACCATCCTTCAAGTCCGTGTGTGACCTGATTCTTCCTGGATGCCAGACAAGAAGTCGGGTACCAAGAGTCACTGAGCTGGTTAACACTTGAGCCCTCTGTGGATGGCAGAGCTAAAAGAATACTGTAGCCTGCCCATGGGGGCTTTGAGAGTCACAGGCACCCACCACTAGACCCTACTGTGGGTAGCATCTTGCCTGGGTTCCTGCACCTGCCAATCTGCATGCTCCCCCTCCCATAAGGGGTTTGAGGGCACCACAGCCGAACAGATGTGCCACACCCCTGTCACAGGTCCTGCAACAGGGTGGTCAGGGAACTCTTTTGTTTCACTTCTAGATCTATCACACATGACTTCAGACCACGTAGGCTCCTCCAAATCTGCCAAACTGTCTGTCTGACTGGAATCCAATACCCCAGTGACATAGTCCTCTGGAAAGAGTCTCCTTGGGCTCACGGAGGGCATCTTGCAGGCAAGGATAGCCTAGGCCAGGCCTCCAGGAGGCCTCACAGACAGGTTTCTCAGTCTCCTCTGGGTCCTGTTTATCTCCTATGTGTATGTGTGGGGCTGGGGAGGGTGGCGAAGGGAGGATGGGAATCAAATAGAAGATGCTGACTCCTCATCTTCAGGTCTTTTCAAACTTCGATTTGTAAAAGAAAGACCATCTTTGGGAGACAGTTTTCAAAGAGTTGGTATCTGAGACCTTCATAACTGCAACTGCAGCCATCCGTGTACAGGCACTCAGGACCAGAGCCAGGAAGGCGGCTCTCAGGGGGATCTGGGCACAGCGTCCTCCCACCCTCCCTCTGTGCCTTTCCCCCACCTCGGGACACTCTGCCCCCATTCCTCAGCACCCCCGGCCCTTGCCCACCCTCAGGACCCACTGCTGACTGATAGGAAAATCACTCAAGTGTTCTCTGGGGAGAGGGAGTGAGAACAAGAAGCCTACTTTGGGGAGGAGTGTGTGATTTGAATCTATAATGATTTCTTTGTCTGATTAACTCCCCCCAGCCATCCGGTAAAGGCCAAAATGAATGAAACTGCTGTTCCACAGAGGGCTGAGCACAAGGACAGTAATTGCAAAGGAATGAAGCATACCAACTGCTTCAGGCTTATTTTTATTAGGAGGAGCTGATGTTTGTGCACTCCCCCCAAGTCCCATCAAAAGCAGGGCTTTAGGAAGAGCCCTGTGTGGCCCCTGACACGTACACATATGCAAATGGCAGAAGCAAGCTTGCATGGTGTGTAGAGCCAGCTTTCTTTCCCATTTTCAAGATCTCCCTACCCCCTTGCCTAGGGCACAGTCCCCACAGCATGAAACTGACAGCATGTGCTCCCAATCACCCAAGCCCAATCAACAGCACATATTTGGAAAGACCACTGAACTCAAGTGTTAAGTTCTAACAAAGAAAACTCGCACGTCGGCAAAATATTCTTTGTTTTCTCGGCTCAAACATCCCCTTGAGATCACAAACATAATGGGTATGAGTTGGCTGGACCCAGAAGCCTCTAGAAGAATAAACACTGCCACTTTGGACATTATTTGCTTCCCTTCTCGCAAGGCTGAGCTCACAAAAGCCTATCGCAGAGAGGCCAGACTGAGGTAACTGTCCACACCAAGCAATTGTCCTGGTTTACTGCTTCAAGGAGTGGATTTCCTTTTCTGCCTAATGCCAGTTCAGAATCTCTCTAAAGACTTTCTCAGAGATTAAAGTAAAATCAGGCAGAGTGTTTCCATGACCGAAACAATGGTCCTTCTGGCTTCCACAAATAAAACCGATAGTACATGACTCTTCAAAAGAAGAAAAAGATGGAAAGAATTTCAGGGCGTGGTTCATTCAACTACAGCATATGACTAAACTTTGGGGGAAAAAGAAGTGGTCTGATGATCAGAGATTTAAAAATGTGTTTTAGCAAATGCTCAGGATGGAGGACATTTCAAAGCCTATGGTTTTAATCTGTTTTGAACATTTCTTTCTGCTCTGTTAGCTCCATTTATTGTTACAATCAAGTCAGCATTCCGGGGTTATGAGTAACCAAACAGCTGCTGCTTTTTGCAATGGGCCACTTTCCGGACTCTGATTTTTCAGGGGAAAAATGGCTTCTGAATAAATTTTGTGAAACCCAGGTAAGCCCAATACTTAGTGACTGTAAGGCCCCACTTGACTACACTCACATGCAGGCTGAGAAAGTCAGCAAAGTTTTTAGATCACATGCCCATCATGGGTAACAAACTTTTAAACCCACTACTAACATGTTATCAGCAGCTAGGGAGGGGTGAAAAAAACCATTCCACCACCATTAGCCCAATTTTATTACAGCATTTTCCAAATGAACATTTGCAGAAAAGCAAAACAAGGCTTTTGAACAAAATGTCAGAGGGTTGCTCATTTTAGCTTTCAGAAAAAAACTTTCCCCAAATATTTAAGAGCCTCAGAACATTCCCCCAAACCCTGCTTTTGGTGGAACATGGGAGGCCACTGCAATGTCAGCTTGTCATAATAAAAATAAGCCCCAAGCAGACTGTGCGTCTTCTCACAGCCATTTCTGTCAGGCATAGGGCTCTCCTTGAAAGCTGCTTCTGCCTGGAGTCCCTATTTCGTTCCTCAGGCCCCAGGCCTGCTTGTAGGGAACAGCCCCTGTCTCTACTTTCTCCCGTAATGGGTATGACACAACCCGAAACACAATTGGCCCATTTATAATTTGCCAAGTGGGCAACAATCACATGCATTTTGGAGTATGAAAATAAAGGGTTTGGAACATTGCACATAGCTGTGGAAGATCCACCTCCAGCCCTTTCTAAGTGATAAGGGGTCTTACGCAACCAAGCAATATCCTTGCAGGCGAGCGAGGCCATCTGAACATTCTGCACGTGGATGCTAGTCCTACTTTGTGCTGTGAGTGTGAGTTTCAGGAGGCACCTTGTTTCTCCTCTGAGATGGAGTCATGACTTGGCAACAGTCCTTCCGTGAAGACTTTCCAGTTCTATCTGATTTCATTTATAATTACAATAGTAAATTGTCTGTAGAGCTACAGTAAATGAAATCAGAGATAGAAATGGTAAGTCTTTTAGAGCTACTAAAAGTAATTCCTTGTGACTCTCACTGAGAAGGATGACTTCACTAAATTACTAAAAGTGATGAATTACTAAAAGTAATTCCTAGTGACTCTCACTGAGGGGATAATTCCATTTCTTTTCAAGGTAAGAACTTGTTTTATAATTAAAGTTTTTGTTAAAGTTTCCTGTAATGTCCATACTATTCATATCGACCCCTTGCACCCTGCACCCATCTATGGTCTCAGGATTTACTGGAGTGTTGAGCAGTGACTGGCTTCAGTTATTAGCTCTTCCACTCCCCTTCCATGTGGTCATGGAAAAGCCCATTAATCTTTTTGAGCGTTAGTTTTGACCACTGTAAAATGGGAATAAAAATCCCCTCTTACCTCATGGAACGATTTAATGTTTAAATGAGAACATGGAGGTAAAAATTCCTCTGTACAGTGCCCTAAATGTGCATTATTATGGTGTGACAATCAGAGACGTTGATGCTTTCATTCATTCCACAAACATCTATTGAGTGTTTACTCTTTGCCAGGTACTCTGTGGAGCTGGGAATATAGCAGTAAAACAAAGCAAACAAACATCTAGCCTCATGGAATTTAGGTTCTACTGGATATAGAATCCTTGTCATGCTGTGCTACAGCAGTCCCTAGAGCTGAGGTGACAGGATTTTTGTGTGTATTTGGAAGATATTAAAGTTTGCAGACAGGTCAAAGTTCAAAGTATACATAATAAATGTATTACATACATGTAACTATATATAACATATTACATAATTATGTAGTGTATTATATACTTACATTAAAATATATAATAATATAATAATCTATTATAATAAATATTAATTATTGTAATTATTAATTATTATAATTTATAATGTAAGTATATAATATACTATATAATATATTACATATATCTGGGACATATCTATATATGTTATAAAATTATATAAGAATATTACATAAATAATGTAACTATATAGTATGTTATATAATTATAATGAATTATATTTATATAATTTTATAAACTATAACAAAATATTTTAAAGCTATATATTTAAAAAATATATATATACACACACACACATATTCTAATGACTAAATTCCTGCAATTAAACATTGATTATAATAAACTTTTGGGCTCAAGATTCTCAAAGACTGTTTTAATGATCCAAGACACACCCTTCGCAGAAGCGCTGGGAAAATTTTCATCTTCAAATGCCTCATGCTACCTAGGTGGCCATTTTTTTACAAAAGCGCTCTGCGGCAGATGGCCCTGGCGGCCCCTTGAAGAGCGGCGGCAGCCCTGGTAGGCCGTCCCTGTGCTTGTTGGCAGTGCCCAGTCTCTATGCTCCGCCACACGAATGCTCTTTCTGGGGGAGCTTTCTCAGACTGCAAGTGTGAGGTGTTAGCCATCCCAAGTGCAGTCCTTACCAATGGGAACCAGAGTTGGCGGACCAGTGCCTCCACTGTGGTCCTTCAGAAGGTCCCAGCGGACGGAGCCCAAGTTGCCCCCAGGGGCTCCCTCTGCTGGTTCCCCCTCCTCCTTTCCTTCACTCACTCGTCCTGGGCTCCTGCTTCCTGGCATCACCTCCTAACTCAGCTGCTGCAAGGCCCTCAGGCATTGCTTCAGGAAAACCCAAACCACATATTAATCCCATGTCTACCAAATGATCACCGAAGGGCTGATGCTCATTAAAATGTCTAAGAATAGAACACTGCTGACTACTGGAAAGAATTCGGAATCTTGGCAGAGTGATTTCCTGTTCTACCCCAAACTTTGGAATGTGCTGAAAAAACCGTCTCACTTCCTACCTCCAAGACATCAAAGTTGCACCTTGAATGATACTCCACATCGAAGTCATGGATGGTGAGCTGAATGCTACTCCCGGGGGCCGTCCTAATGTACCAGATACACTCCTTGTTTGGTGGATACCTGTTGGGGTACCCGGGGCTGCTGAAGGAGCCTGTGGCCCCAGATAGCTCTCCACCACAACCTGTTAAAACAGCAAGGCTCAGTCAGTTCAAAGTGGGCAACAGCCCGTGGAAAATAATTCCAAATTCAACTCACCGAAAGGCCATCAAAAATATACAATGCCTATTTTAGGAGAAAACTGTTAAGTTACAATAAAGTTATAATTACGCAGTTATAAAACAATGAGAAAAAAAAATCATGGCTACAACTTATTAAGTTTATCCTTTCAAAAAAAAAAACACTGGATTATATATAATTTAGTACAATAGTGCTCGATCCTTTTTCATACCATATCAAACCTTTGTACTTTAAAAAAAAAGTCATTCTAATTTTAGATTTTCTTTATTATCATGAGGTAAGAATTACATAACATAGTCGGAAGTACAATGGACCGTGTGAGCCGTGGTCATGAACTTCAGGTCCCTGGGCCTTCAGTGTCCTTGTAGCTAATACATTATTCCGCAGTCCCGTGCAGATCTAAGAACTAGAATTTTAAGGGCTAAAAATCCTTAGGTTTGTACCAAAGACTGTAGGAAATAAACAAGTAAATTATATAGTTCCTAACTCAGCAAATTTATATTAAAAAATACAATGGATATAGAAAAATCCAACCAAGGAAAAAGACAACAGCATGTGTTTCAGAATCTTGATATGTCATGCCTTAGAAAGCCATTCAGGCAGACCATGACAACAAATAATCAAATGCTGTAGCCTGCGGCACACAGTAGAATAATGCCACCTTTCATTGAGTGCTCATATGGGCTTTCCATGTGTTTTCTGTTTCAGTACTCATAAGGACCACATGAGGTAGGTACTGTTAGGATCCCATTCTTAAATGAGCAAATCAGTGCAAACAGAGGTGGTGTGGATTTTCCAAGGTTAATTGATGCTAGGACACTAACTGAGGTGATCTGGTTGTATCTTAATACTTCATTACTATACCGCACAGGCTCTCAAATCGTTTGCAGGAATTCAGACAGAGATTTCAGTATGGAGAGGAAGAGAAAACTTTGCAGAAGAGGTAAAATTTGAGGAAGGCTTATGAGAGACACATTTAGAAAAGAAATTATCTTGTCTTCCAACAGCAATTTTTGGTGATTAACAAAACATTTTTTGCTCTTAACATTTCTGGGCCTCTTTTTCTGTTTTTTTTTTTTTTAAATATTCTTTATTGGTTGGTAAATTCTTCCAATTACCTTCTCTTATTCTTCATCAAGGCTTTTTATGTGCGATCATTAAAAAGTCAGGAAACAACAGGTGCTGGAGAGGATGTGGAGAAATAGGAACACTTTTACACTGTTGGTGGGACTGTAAACTAGTTCAACCATTGTGGAAGTCAGTGTGGCGATTCCTCAGGGATCTAGAACTAAAAATACCATTTGACCCAGCCATCCCATTACTGGGTATATACCCAAAGGACTATAAATCATGCTGCTATAAAGACACATGCACACGTATGTTTATTCCGGCACTATTCACAATAGCAAAGACTTGGAACCAACCCAAATGTCCATCAATGATAGACTGGATTAAGAAAATGTGGCACATATACACCATGGAATACTATGCAGCCATAAAAAATGATGAGTTCATATCCTTTTTAGGGACATGGATGAAGCTGGAAACCATCATTCTGAGCAAACTGTCACAAGGACAGAAAACCAAACACCACATGTTCTCACTCATAGGTGGGAATTCAACAATGAGAACACTTGGACACAGGGTGGGGAACATCACACACCAAGGTCTGTCATGGGGTGGGGGAAGGGGGGAGGGATAGCATTAGGAGGAATACCTAATGTAAATGACGAGTTAATGGGTGCAGCACACCAACATGGCACATGCATACATATGTGACAAACCTGCACGTTATGCACATGTACCCTAGAACTTAAAGTATAATAATAAAAAATAAAATAAAAGTAACAGCGCCTCCTCACTCCATTATGAGTAAACGTGCATTTTTCACATGAATAACATTAAACTACCATGGCTTCTAAAGTAAGACACCAAGTCTGAGATCTTGTCTACTGTCCACTCTATGCAAATTCCTCCTGTACAGTGAGTTAGAAGAAAAGCTTTTAAAAGTTAAGGAGTTAAAAAAAAAAATCTCCGTGCAGAATTCCCCACTGCACTGAGAAGCACTGAGAATTCTAAGAATCTTGATTCGGCAGAGAAATCTGACTCTAGCTCAAAGCACTACTACCTTCTTGACTTCTCAGTCTTCTTTCACTTGAAAACCTCTGCGTTTTCAGACTTTAAATGTATTGCACAGAGCAATATCTTTCCTGTGTCCTAAAAAGTTCCCGCTTTTATTTCTAAAGCCTACGAAAAAGCTGTTTAAAATTAGAGGTGCTGACATTGTTTAGAGACTATGATGAATCTTAAAAAACACAAGTACCGTAAAAGATGAGAAAATATTTGTCCGACTACAACAACACATGGCAAATATTCCTGAAGCCAAAATCATCACAGATTGTCCGTATCTCCTGTACCAATGCCCAACTCCAGGGAGCACCGCTCACAGGACATTCTATGACATGATGCTTCCGGAGTGGTACAACACAGTGCCTCATGTAACTCGTGTTAAGATGTACCACCTTTTACTAAAATACATTACAGGTAAGCAAAGCCTGTTACTGAAATTTTTTTCTCAACTTGCATTTTCAGCTCAGATGGTTCTTTCTATCAGTGGTATCAAATAAATTATCCAATGGAAAAAATCTAGAGGAAAATAACTTTATGGCCACATGATATAAAAGATAAGAAGGAAATGAAAGTTTAGATAACTCATTTCTGCATTTTTATTTAGCATTCGTTCATCAGCCAATCTGATTCAATTTTTTTATCTTAGTTGATTCACATAAAACTCTGTGTAACATTTTTCCATTGTCTTTTCCAATTGTTCTACGTTTCCTTGTGAATTCCTTCGCAAATAACAGGATACTAATACCCTTAAATTGTCGCTGTAAACTGGAATGGTAATACAGATTCGTGGCATTCAGTAATGCTTTAAAAAAATTACAGTATAGTTACATGGACCCACAATGTCTTTTTTCCTAGTATTTAAAGCAAATAATCCACAAGGTTTTCTTTAATAAAAAGAGCAAAATTTTACTTTTAAGTATATCTTGTTAATAGCACATATATGTATGCTTCTTAAAGAAAAATTTCTTTTTCTTTTCTTTTTTTTTTTTTTAGTAGAGATGGGGTTTCATCACCATGTTGGCCAGGCTTGTCTCGAACTCCTGACCTTAGGTGATCCACCCGCCTTGGCCTCCCAAAGTGCTGGGATTACAGGTGTGAGCCACCATGCCCAGCTGAGAAATTTCAATTTTATAAGTGATACTCTGTCAGGAAAAATATTGTATGATCATGAGAAAGAGGGAAAGAAACAGTTAGGGCTTGAAATCTCTGAAGTTTTCTTTTTCTCCTTCATGCTCTCACTACCTCTGAGGATTAACATATCAAAAGGAAACATTTGAATTAAAAGTTCACAGCAAATGCAAAATAGGATAGATTAATTTAGTGGTACTTTCTGGTCAAAATTATACAGTACTAGGAGGGTGCAGCACACCAACATGGCACATGCATACATATGTAACAAACCTGCACGTTGTAATTCTGGTAATTACGGTAGAAACTTAACTGTCTTCGTATTTCTAAAATTTGAAAGAGGTAAAATAGCTTCCCAATTCCATTTATTTATTCCTTCATTCACTCATAAGTGTTTACTGAGCATCTGCCCATAATACAAGCAGTGCTATAGAAGCTAAGCGTATTTAATATCTCTTGAAAAAAAGACAGACATTTATAGACATAAAAAGTGTTATTGCCCACATGTCTTCTTGCAAGTTATTAAACCCTTTTTCCTTTTCCTTCAGTTTACTAAGAGTAATTTCAATAAGTTTTTATTTGAAGAAAACAACGTGAATACTATTCTATCCTTTACATGTTAATCACTGGTAAGTTACAAATAAGAATAAATAACTCATCCTCCCATTACCAGTCATATTTGCGACTCTAGATGCATGACAAAGGGATAACAAACAGGGAAGGGAAAAAGAGATGGAGAATACACAAGTCTGGAGAGGAAAGAAGTTAGATAAACCAATACCCATCAGGAAATAACACAGGCAGGGATGTTTACACCACCAACATCCTTGTCGTCATCCGGTTACCTGTCTGGTTGAATGAACAATAAAATGTAAAAGAAATAGAGAAGTTTTTAACACTGGTCATTCATAATCTAAAATAGATGACAATGATTTAGAAAAGCCTTTCAAAAGAAGATAAAAGAAGATAATTTAAAAGATGAAAATACCAGCCAGGCGTGGTAGTTCACACCTGTAATCCCAACACTTTGGGAGACCAAGGTGGGCAGATCACCTGAGGTCAGGAGTTCGAGACCAGCCTGTCCCAACGTGGTGAAACCCTGTCTCTACTAAAAATGCAAAAATTAGCTGGGCGTGGTGGTATGTGCCTGTAATCTCAATTATTCAGGAGACTGAGGCAGGAAAATTGCTTGAACCCAGGAACCCAGGAGGTGGAAGTCGCGTTGAGCCAAGATCACACCACTGCTCTCCAGCCTGGGCAACAGAGCAAGACCCCGTCTCAAAAATGAAAAAGATGAAAATACCAACCAAGAAGGGAACAGTGACATGAGGAATAAAGAGTTTTGAGAGAAATAGACACACTGGCTCTTTGTCACTTTGGTAAGAGAAAGTTTTCATGGAGTAGACACGATTTTAGAACTGCTTAATTGGCATGTTAGATTGCAAAACTTTTGGAAACATTATCGTGTAACAAAGGAAGCACGGGCTGTAGTTCAGACAAATGGGTTCCTAAACTGGCTGTGATAGTTCCTAGGTAAGTAATCTAACCTTTCTTTCATCTATAGCTGTATGAATACTTACTTCATAGGGTTGTTACATAGAATGAATGAAACAATCCAAAGTTTTTAGCTAAATGTTGTGCATATCATAATCCTTTCATACATGCTGTGTATTCTATCTTTACATTTTTTTTTTTACTCTTTTCTTTTGAAACAGGATCTTGCTATATTGCCCAGGCTGGTCTTGAACTCCTAGGCTCAAGTGATCCACCTTTCCCTCCCAAAGTGCTGGGATTACAGGTATGAGCCACCACACCTGGCCGTGTTTTGTATCCTCACAAGACTTTATCCCCAGATTTGAGACAAAGACTTGGAGCTAGAAGAGGAATTACTGGTGAAAAAGCTCTCATGAATAGCGAGAGAAGAGGTAAGAAATTGGTTTTTCATTAAGGTGCACAAAAATGTTTTAAAAGACAATCCATATTTTTATGGTAGTTCAGTTCTCAAGTGCTTTTATTTTATTTGAATTATTTTTATTTGAAATGCATTATTTTATTTGAAATTAATCATGACAACGGGAGGCAGGTAACAATGATGTCAGGCCCATTGTAGAGGTGAGCAAAGTGAGGTTCAAGAAAGCTGTGGAACATGCTCATATCACTTAGTGAATGGCAGATGTGGGTACAAAACCCTATTGTGACACCAACCCTCCCCGATCCTGACCTCCACTTCTGTGTTCTCTCCCCCATGCCTTGCCGAGAATTTCAGCTCAAAGGCACGGAACTAACAATGTTGAATGCTGCCCTCATTACTGTCCTGTCCCTCCACTGAAGACAATCACCATAGCAACCTGGAAAACGTAAACAAAGCAAAAATCTTTTAATTGACTTTGAGGCAAAATCTAACAGAATACATCATTAGACATCAGCTGAACTGGAATAAAATAATGCCCTGAAGAGAAGCCTAAGTTTTTCAGTTTTAAAGAGTTAATCTTTATAAAAGTTTTAGAACTGGTGACTGATCATCTGTTTGCCTTGATTTTCCTCCAAACTCTCACTCATCAGCTGAAAGGAAGTGCTTGCTTTATCTGCAGGAAGCACATTGATCTGCTGAACTCATAACAACCAAGAGTTACAAGCTGTTGCTAAACCTGCTTACTTGTGTAGATAACTTAAAATACGTTCATAAAAGAACTTCACTAATATTGTTTTGGTTTTTATCCAAAACAAGCCATGAGTTATAAAATTCCAGTACTGAAACATTCAATAATAATCTCCTATGTAGGTACTATCTTTAAGTTCATATCTGTGTGTTTTTAATAAAAGCTTTAATAAAAGCAAACCAGTAATGAAACAGCTAAATGGAATCCAAGGCACAAAATTTAAAAAGTAAATGCTGTATTGCCCGGCGACTGCTCAAATGCAGTCAGCGCTTTGCTGGCTGGCATTTTCCTGAAACCATATGCCATAAACTGATGGCATCAGGAGGAATAACATCTTGAAATAGACATGGCTAAAGCCCAAAGAGGATGGCAGAAAAGGAAGAGAGAAGTGATTCAACACTGACACCCTCCCACCCTTATCCCTTCATTCCTAAAGGAAATGCCTGGGAAATCAACAGTTGCTGTTAAAACGAAGCCAAAAGCCAAGGCACAGTGAAAGAGAATTAAATTTTAAAAGTAATTAGTGAGGATGTTCACGTGCTTCATTAAAATGCTCAATTTATATTTTAATAGCTTTTTTTCTATAACTTAACAATAAAAACTCTTTCTGCTCTATAAGACCTTGAGATGTGCCTCATTGGCAAGGCCAGTTTGCCTTCCTTGTGTAAAAAGGCGGCTTGTGGGCTGGGCGCAGTGGCTCATGCCTGTAATCCCAGCACTTAGGGAGGCAAAGGCAGGCCGATCACAAGGTCTGGAGACCGAGACCATCCTGGCAAACATGGTGAAACCCTGTCTCTATTAAAAATATAAAAAATTAGCTGGGCGTGGTGGCAGGCACCTGTAGTCCCAGCTACTCAGGAGGCTGAGGCAGGAGAATCACTTGAACCCAAGAAGTGGAGGTTGCAGTGAGCTGAGATCACACCACTGCACTCCAGCCTGGCAACAGAGTGAGACTCCATCTCAAAAAAAAAAAAAAAAAAAGGCAGCTTGTGGAGGAAGGGAGGACACAGAAGAGAAACTGCCAGCAAGGACTCTTTTGGTAAGGCAGGTGTGATGTGAATTGGTAACTAAGAGCTCAGAATCTGGGGAAGGCCCAACCCAAGGCAAAGTGAACTATTTCCTGGAGTGAGTATACAGGCCTCACTTCCGATACATCTATGAAACATAAAAAAACGTAATTACAAGGATTTTGAACAGAAACTTTCAGGTCAGGGAGGGTGGGGAAGTGGACAGGAATATGTGCTCCTTAAAATGGCCAAAGTTGTCCAAAGGTGACTGGCATGTAATGAGAACCACAAAAAGTCAGTAATTCCTGGTTTGATGTTACCAGTTAATTCCCCAACATTTCACAGGTATGTGGCCAAGTGATAGGCATCTGTCCTACTAGGGTCACTAGTCCTCTCTGAACACAAGGCCAAGGGTGGAGCTCCTCAAATTCATAAGGACATGAAGCATGTGCAGATGGATTTTTCTGAGGGATTTGGTCAGATAGCATGTATTCTGTGAGGAAGGGGACACAAACTGGAGTGATCACGAGATGAAATCAAAGAAGAAAATCAAGTAATATAAAGGCCAAGGAACATAAAATTTCCTTGAGAAAAAAGAAGGAAGAAAGAAGAGAGTGAAAAGGACGAAGAGGACAAAACATCGTGACTCCAGGAGAGGAGAGAGTTGTCCCTGTATTGGGTTGAACACTGTCCCCCCAGACTTATGCCTACCAGGAACCTGTGACTGTGACCTTTTTGGAGGAAAGGGTCTTGGCAGATGCAATCAAGTTAAAATGAGATCATACTGGATTGGGGTGGAACTGAAATCCAATATTCTTGGTATCCTTATACGAAGAGGGAAATTTGGTCCCAGACACCAAGAAGGAAGAAGGTCATGTGTGGATAGAGGCAGAAATTGGAGTTATGCATCTACAAGGCTTAGAAAGCCAAAGATAGCCATCAATCAACAGAAGCTAGAAGCAGCAAGGAAGGGTCTTCCCTAGAGCCGTCAGAGGGATGACCCTGCCAACACCTTGACTTTGGAATTCCAGCCTCCAGAATAAAGAGAACAAATTTCTGTTGTCCCATGCCACCCAGTTTGTGGTACTTAGTTACAGTAGCCCTAAGAAGCTAATATATCCTCATTCTTTTCCTGATAATTGAGGTGGCCAAACTCCCAGGTAGGTACAAAATGGTAACAACTATTTGTGTGGTATTCAAGGAGTGCACATTTGTAAACCTTCTGTATTCCATCTTGTAATTATTACTTCCTATTTGTCATCTTGAGGTTTAGAGGATGGTTGGTCAAGGGTAAGATTTTCATGAAAACAGAAAAGGTCTATTGTTGAGAAAACTAGCAGCAAATACAGGGCCAGGTATCACCTCAGGAAGAAATAGGTAAACCCAAGAACCAGGGAGTTAAGTCATAACGATTTTTAGCGTTGGAGAGTCAATGAACGTTTAGAAAGTTTCATGTTCCATGGAGACTTCATCCTTGCCCCATATTTTGTGATAATCCATTTTATTCGACTAATTTCTATACAGCAGTGGATATAAAGTAGAGCGTTGGGTTTCAATGGTAGAGATACAATAAAAAAGAGTGAAAGAATAAGTTATTGCATGAAGTCAGTGACTTGGAAAACAGATACAAGAAGCTTAGAAATCAATGCTGTGGACCGCTATAAAATGACCTTTACATTTCTATTCAAGATGTCATATAAATACTCAAAGTTAAGACTGTCATAGCCATCTGACTATCTAAGACGGCCTAGATCTAAATACTGATGTGTTTCCCTTTAGTACATCATCAAAGAGAAAGAAATCCAAAGAAGCCATAATTTTGGAGTTTCTGTGTAATATAAATTTTAATTTCCTGTATACAAAAGGATACTATCTTTCATCTTAACCTAGAGAAGTTAGCCAATCTTGTCATCTTTTCACTTTGATTAACTTTATCAGTTTCCTTTTAAGCTACTAATTTCAATCAAATTAAAAAATGATTTCCCAGTAGAAATCCCTTGCTTACAATTCTTCAGGAGAAATCAATCATTTGATCAATCTCTTTTCCCTCTCCTTGGATGTTTTTGAAATGATTAAAGACTTCTAAACAAAGTTTAGTATAAAAAGGTACAAGGAAAGAAATGAGACTAAGATAACTGTACTAATCTTCCCTGAAATAAGCAGTCATGTCTAAGGCTACTGAAAGCTTCTTTATGAAATCCCTCAAACAAACAAAGACAGAGAAAACATGTTCTCTGTAGGCAGTTTCCAAGTTCAACAGTCATACTTCTATTTAGAAATATTATTCAAACCTGCATTCCTTCAATTTCATTATTTTGGTACACAGGGCTCTTGCAGGGAAAAGCTCAAAGAGCCTCCAGGGACCCACATTGCAGGCCTCTCCCTGATTCCTTCCCTCACCTCCTCCAACCTCTAACCTTCCCTCTGCAGGGAGAGGACTCCACCCGGGGAAATGGACACATGTGGGCAGCACCACATCCATGGCAGTGGTGTTCTGTGACCCTTTAAACTCTGTCCAAATCTGAGTCTCAAGGTTGTTTTCTCTGATTACAACATCCCATGCTGCAGGCCCCTCGCAGGGCAAATCCTGCATCCAGCCTGGGTCCTTAGCTTAGTGGAAGCAAAACAACTAAATTACCCAAATCCTCACATGCTCCACCCCATTCCCATGGTCCACTCTAGCCCAGCCAAGCTGTTCTGGGAGCAGCTACCCTTTCACTCTTCACTTTAATATAACTTCTCCCTCCTGTAAGCGAGTTTGTATAACTAAACCTTGGTAACTGACCAGATGATCTCCGTGGTTTCTCCCAGATCGGTGGATTCCATCAGCAACATATAGCAGCTCCAGAACAGCACTTTATAAATGAGTAATAAAGCAGAAATTGTGTTTAAGGATTGCAAATAACATCAGCTATTTTGAACTTGTCTTTTGCCAAGCAATGCGCCCCTCCACCCCAACCCACATATTATTGCTACTTGAACCTAAAGAAAGAATGAATTGTGTACTTTAGTGGGAAGCCTTTGAAACTGGATCACCATTTACTTGGGAAAGATTGCACACATCTCTTTAAAAACATTTATTATGGGAATTTATAAAATTACCTACTATAAGCTCTGACCTTCTTTGCATTGCAATATCATTTGACCTTTTTTTGCAATGAAAAGCTGTGGGGAAAAAATATTTGCTTTCAGGCACCATCGTGCTACTTATTGCATGGCCTTTGAGTTTGACATCACACACTGAGTTTTGTGCTCCGATTCCATTGCTTAGTGGATTTGTACGTTTGGACACGTCACTTAACTTGTCTCAGGCTTCTTCCTCAGTTTTCTCATCCATCATAAGGGAATGATAATGCTCATTTAAGAAAATTATTGGGATGAGACATGAGATTGTGTTCGGAATTGGTTTCTTCCGGTGGGTTCTTGGTCTCGCTGACTTCAAGAATGAAGCCGCAGACCCTCACAGTGAGTGTTACAGTTCTTAAAGATGGTGTGTCCGGAGTTTGCTCCTTCAAATGTTCAGACGGGTCCGGAGTTTCTTCCTTCTGGTGCGTTCGTGATCTTGCTGCCTGCAGGTGTGAAGCTGCAGACCTTCACAGTGAGTGTTACAGCTCTTAAAGGTGGTGTGTCCAGAGTTGTTCGTTCTTCCCGGTGGGTTTGTGGTCTCACTGACTTCAGGACTGAAGCAGCAGACCTTCACGGTTAGTGTTACAGCTCATAAAGGTGGCGCTTTCGGAGTTGTTCATTCCTCCCAGGGGGTTTGTGGTCTCGCTGGCTTCAGGAGTGAAGCTGGAGACCTTTGGAGTGAGTGTTACAGCTCATAAATGTAGTGCGGACCCAAAGAGTGAGTAGCAGCAAGATTTATTGTGAAGAGCAAAAGAACAAACCTTCCACAGCGTGGAAGGCAACCCCAGTGGCCTGCCACTGCTGCTCAGGAGGCCAGCTTTTATTCCCTTATTTGGCCCCGCCCACATCCTGCTGATTGGTCCATTTTACAGAGCGCTGGTTGGTCCACTTTACAGAGTGCTGATTGGTCCGTTTTACAGGATGCTGATTGGTCTGTTTTTACAGAGTGCTGATTGGTGCGTTTACAAACCTTTAGCTAGCCACTGAGCGCCAATTGGTGCATTTACAATCCTTCAAGCTAGACAGAAAAGTTCTCCAAGTCCCCACTGGACCCAGGAAGTCATATTTTTAAATTACATATGTTGAGTCATGTTTTAAAATGATAACATCAACAACAGTAATAGTGAATGAGATGTCAAACCAATGCACTAAGCGTTTAATCATATTTTCATTCACTCTTTATATGGCAAGATAGTTTATTTTTATCATAATATCTTCAGACAAATTTAAGATTACATTTAGGTGGTAAAATCTATATTATTTATCCTGCATTCCTTCAATTTCATTATTTTGGTACACAGGGTCAAAATAGTCTATATTTGAGTAGCCTGTGGAACTAGGAGGAGAAAAAAATCAGGGACAGAGTATATTACTGTCATTACTGATCTACAGATTATCAAATTCTACTAACTCTTATAAGTGGTAGTTACTGTCCTCCACCAGATTTGTTCTGTTTGTGAGACAATGCTGCTGCCACCTGGCACTGCTTCCTCTGTTCCTCTGAGTACACAGTGCATTCACACAAAACAAGTGCTTGGATATGTAATGTTTGAAACAAATATGGCAACATTTAAGTCAATGGTCAAAAAGAGAAACCTCTGGGGACAAAAATTCAGGTTCTACACTGAACGTCACATTTGTTCTGAGTTGGCTTAGAACTCAAGTTTCTACACTTCATTTTTGGCTGCTACGATATTTGAAACTGAAAAAAAAAGTGTGATTTTGGTTTTTGTGTCATACGAAAAAGTGTGGAATCCCCTGCAAAGTACATGCATTTCTCTATTGGGGATATTGTTGCCAGGGAACCAGAACACAAACAGAAGTTTCGAGAAAGCCCTTTCTTTGGCCCAGATCTCAAGGACTGTTATTACAAATTGTGCAATCTGTGATTTGGGAAGGTCATGGTGGTTTGAGGGTTATTTTTTTTTCTTTTTATAACTGTTTCAAAGAGTGGCAATAGAAATAGAACTCCAACTTTTTCAAACAGTGGCGACATGGGAATGGGGCAGCGAGACTCCTGAGAGGCCCTTGCTGGTGAAGAGACTCAGAGCCAACATGAGATGAAGGTCAACTCTGTGGATGTGTATTTACTGCTGTCGTCAAGGAGGCAGAAATGTCAGGAGTGAGCTTTTCCACTCATTCTGAAAGGTCTGCATATGCACAGCTTTAATGCTGCCTCTGATCATTGGGACCTTGCTGGAGAAACTCTGAAGTCAAGGCCAAAAGAGCTGCGGGATTTTCTTAGTCACTATCCCAACTTTACAACAAGGAGTTATTTAGAAACAGATTTCTTAGAAATGAGCATCGTCCATTAAGAATTTCTTTGCAGAAAAGATATAAGTGAAAATTTGTCATAAATAAAAATCAGACTGAGTATCATGATGCAGAAACCTGTGCTTTGGTTCCACACTAAGATGGAACTCATTTCCAGTCTCCATGCTTAAAATTATTTTAAGAGTATCACAAAGACAAAAGCCCAAAATATCAAATAGGCTGAAAAAGCCATCATAAACAGGATGGGATATAGCATGTATAAATGTGAGAGAAAGAATAGTCAGCATTTAGGGAAATATCTCTTAACTTAAACAGAGCTAGTTGTTTTTAAAAGCTTCTCTTTTACTTAAATTTCTACCAAAACCAAGCAGGATTTCCTTATCTGACATCACATTCTTGAGGTTACTTTGGAGGCGGATGGATGGGTGCTTTACCATTTCTCTCTGTGTGACATTATGTCTATCACAGCCTAGCAGGAAGCGACACTGTGAAAGCAATTCCATCACCTACGGAGAGAAGGTCTGCGCCTGAGATTAGAACCAGACAGTGTGATTCACAGCCCAGCCCTGTGAACCTGCCCTAGAATCTTTGCTGACCACAATTCATAAATCACTTTCATTGCCAACATCATACTTCCAGATTGTTGTGAATTTTTTCACCACGTGGCAGCAAGGACACACAATAATAAAAATTTTAAATTGAACATTTTTTGTTCAATAAAATTTTTTCGTTCAACAAAAGTTTTTTGTTCAATAACAAAAAAGAGCCCTAAAATCATTTTCAAACTGGAAAACTTAGGTAATCATGAGTCTGTATTTCAAAGTTATAACTTTGAAGAAATTATTAGGAAGAGAGAATGCGGCAATTGGTCTAATATTTTCTGTGCCAGGATTTATCACAGCACTGGCCACATAGCCCTTGAGTGTCTTTGCTGAGGATTCATCAGAATGTTACTCACCTTGGATCATCAGTTGTCTTGTCTCTGCAGACCGCTATTCCCTGCTCTTAGTAACCAGGACCCAGAATTGTCCCCTGGGGTTGCCTCTGTCACTGTGATCTATGATGTCTCCAGTTGTAATCTCCTCCCTTGACATTTCCCACTCCATTGTCTAAAACAACAGTGGTTCCCTTTTCCTTACTACATTAAGTTCACACTAGTCTGGCTGGCTTTGAGAGTTCTAAAGAATCTAGCCCAGGAGGTCTACGAAGCCTCATATCCCACTGTCTTCATTACATCAGGCTTGTTTCTCTCTCTTTCTTTGCTCATGCTTATCCAGGCACCATCTGTCATTTCTTGTCCTGATCATTCTTCAAGGGCTCTAAAATCTCACAGAGTCCGTGAAGATTTTCCCCAGTGACTTCCAGCCTCCTTACTAGCCTTGCAATAGGCACCTCACAGTTCAGCACTTGTTAGTTTTCTACACCTGCTTCCTAACTGATCATGCACAGCTTGAAGACAAAGACTAATGTGGTATTTCTTTCATATGCCTAAAAATACCTTGCACAGTTTTGGATACATATTTCATTATGCTCACAACTCCAAATTCACCAACATGTAGTTTATTCCAAAGTCTCTTTCTCTGGCCCAAAACCTCACCTAATTTTTATACTGACACCGGCAATTGCTGAAAGGATACATTCCCTGAACATCTCAAATTCAGCATGTTCAAATAGAAGCTCACAATTTTCCCCCAAACATGGTCTTTATCTGGGATTTCCTATCTATGAATAATGGCACCAACATGCGCCAAATCATATACTGCAGGAAAACGGGAGCTATCCATGATTCCTTCTTCTGTCTCCCAGATTGACACACATCTACTCCACCATCAGATCTGCCCATCCTACCTTCTAAATAGCTCTTTTATTTTTTTTTAGCAGAATCTCACTCTATTGCCCAGGCTGGAGTGCAGTGGTGCCATCTTGGCTCACTGCAACTTCTGCCTCCCAGTTTCAAGCTATTCTCCTGCCTCAGCCTCCTGAGTAGCTAGGATTACAGGCACGCACCACCACAGCTGGCTAATTTTTGAATTTTTAGTAGAGATGGGGTGGGCCAGGCCAGTCTCAAACTCCTGACCTCATGGTCCACCTGCCTTGGCCTCCCGAAGTGCTGGGATTATAGGTGTGAGCCACTGTGCCCAGCCCTAAACAGCTCTTTAATACGCTGCCTCACCCACTACTCATTTCCTTTCTCCCTGCTCTGACTAGTCACCAAACTCTCAGTCTCTTCCTCTTCTTGGGCATCCCTCTACTTACCAGAACTCTTATTCTAAAGTGTACTTCTGTTTGCATCACTTAATTCCCACTTAAAAATCCATCGGTGGTCTTTCCCTGATGGCAGGATAAAATCCAAATTCTTGTGATGTTTCTTATCAGTTGGTTTCCGATAACGTGTCCTGCCTCAACTTCTATCACTCCCTTTCCCTAGTGTTTCTCACCTTTTGTTCATTATCAGCCCCCTAAGGAGATTGTTCGGACATTTTTTTCCAAATTCTCAACCATGAAAATTTAATACCACAAGTATATTGCATATCTGTTATGTACTGTATATCTTTATGCTTTATACATTAAAGAGTAAGAATTTCTTAATCCCCCTACCAAGAGCCAATTTTACCTCCTTGGAGTTGATACTGCCCCAGTGGAGAATGCAGAGAACGTGTGGTCTAGCTGAAGGACTTGCTCTTTGCAAAACTTTTGTGCCCTCACGCCTTGCTGCTTCTACCTAGAAATGCCTTCCTCTCCTGGATATTTGTCTGATCAATTCTTGCCCATTCTTTAAAACTCAGTTCAAATGTCAAAGCTGCCTGGAGGGCCCTTCGAACTTCCGCAGTCTGTCCTAGCTATTTTTTTCTGTGTTCCCATGGCGTCCTGGATTATGTATATATTTCTACACTTGGTTTACCCGCCTTGCCTACTCTATGACTAACTCCCCAAAGTCAAGAATGTGATCTCCTTCCTTTCTGGTATGGGCTGAATTGTATCTCTGCCAAAATTCATATGTTGAAGTTTTAACTCCCAGACCTCAGAATGTGATTGTTTTTGGGGATAGGGCCTTTAAAAAGAGGCGATTAAGTTAAAATGAAGCTCAATGGACTGTAATCCAATCTGACTGGTGTCCTTATAAGGAGCAAATTTGGACACACAGAGCTATCAGGATGAACACACACAGAGAAAACACCATGTGAGAACACAGGGAAAAGGCAGCATCCGCAAGCCAAGGAGAGAGGCCTCAGGAGAAACCAACCCTGCCGACACCTTGACCTTGGACTTCCAGCCTCCAGGAGACAGCACACTTCTGCTGCTTAAGCCTCCCAATCTGTGGCATTTTTGTTACGACAGCCCAAGCAAATTAATACTCTCTATATTTAGACACCAAGCCCAAAATATGTGCTGGATGGTTGGTTGAATGAATGAAAAACTTCTTCTCAAAAAATATCTGCTGGCACAGGTTATGTGTAATTGACATGTAAATAATCATGTAATTAACATGATTCACAGTTGTAGCTGCCTGTTCATTATAGGCTGGGTCCAGCAGATCTTCTCCTAGAGCCCAGCTTACTCACCCTCACACACCCTAAGGCACTTTCTCTCACACAAGACAAGTGGATAACAGAATTACAAAAGATAAAACCTTTGTCTTTAAAGGGTGAACCTCCCAGAAATCCTACTACATGTACTCTAAGTCACAAAAGGAATACAATTTTTGAATGAGAAGGAATTCCCCTGAAAGACCAGTGATAAACAAAGACTAATGAAAGACCACTGGAGAGAAAGAGACCTGGAGCAAAGATCTAACTTTAAGAGAAACACTGCTGACCTCATGGCGGTTTTCTGCCAGTGCTCTAAAGATGTTTTTTAAAAGCCCTTTGGTACAGTGCCTCATGCCCACAGATAGTCAAGAAGGCACTGGCTTACATCCAAACCGAGCCAGTCATAAAAGATGTTGACACGGTTTTTAAAATGTTCTCTTCTAACTAATTTCTGAAACTTCTCAAGGCTTGAGAAATCTCCTTAATAGCTAAAAGGAAGATAAAATGGACCCAGCCCCCATTTGAGAGGCTGATGTCATCTATCTTCCCAAAGAAAAGGCCACTTTTTCCTTTGTGGAAATCCTGGGTGACATCACCTCCTGATCACATGCCCCTTAGCCCTGCTCCTGCGAGCTCCCAGCTGAAGGGTTCCCTCCCTTTGCAAATGTCACTCTCTCACTCACAAAGCTCCTTGACCTTGTTTGTATGCTGGATTCCATCACTAAGTGAAAGAAGGCTTCTGGGAGCAACGACCAGAAGAGGCGAGGGGGTCTGTGCAGCTGGTTTGGAGGCCACTTTTCACACAGCCTGTGGAAACTTCTGTATTCCCCACCCCTATCCCCCACCCCCTCCCCCCGCAACCCAGATGGAGGCCTCCAAGGCCGAATTCAGCCGCGGGACAATGCTGTCAAGGCTGAATACCATGAACCGATTAGAGACAGGGCAACTGTGGCCATTTCTTTATTTCCAGGGTGGGGCCCTCTTTGAGGACCCGCATAAAAGGCCCTGCAATGTTACTTTGTCTCATGTCTACATGGCCATGTTCAGAAAGAGCCCACAGATAAAGCCTCGTTGTAGATCCGTTTTCTTAAAGCCAATAGAAGGTTTGTGTCGTTCACAAAGAAGCATATTTTGTAAATGCGTTTGTGTATGAACTGGGGAAATGAATGAAGTGTGTAGGAACTCTTCCTCAGAAGCAGTGCTCAGGAAATGATGTTGCTGCCAAGTTTGAACTCTCTGCTTGGTGTTTGGAGATCGTACTGCACAGTTTAGAAAAGAGTCCAGTGGGGAGGGTGGGGCAGGGGAAGGGATTGCAAGGTGATAGGATTCTGAGGAAAAGAGGCTGGGAGTTTAAAGCCGCTTGACCTGGCCAGGGCAGGAAGAGCAACTCCAGGGCCAGCGTTAGGGGGGCTGTCCTGAGCCCTCCACCTGATTCTGAGAACATCCCTTGCGGGGCTGTGCAGGGAGAAGCCTTTCTAATTATTTTCCTTCTGATATGTTACACACACTCACACAAATGCATTTAAGAATGTTATGACCAGCTCAGTGGCTCATGCCTACTGTAATCCCAGCATTTTGAGAGGCCGAAGCAAGCAAATTGCTTAGCTCAGGAGTTTGAGACCAGCCTGGAAAACAGAGAAACCCTATCTCTACAAAAAATACAAAAGTTAACTGGGTGAAGTGGTGCACCCCTGTAGTCCCAGCTACTCAAGAGGATGAGGTGGGAGGATCACCTTATCAAAAGGCTGAGGCTGCAGTGAGCTGAGATCGCGCCACTGCACTCTAGCCTGGGAAATAGAATGACACCTTGTCTCAAAAAAAAAAAAATTACAATTACACTTGAGCATTGAGAGTAATTTTTACATTTATTTAGCCCCATGGCTGTAGAGTCCCTGCCCGTGTGTGGTGTGTGTGTGTGTGTGTGTGTGTGTGTGGTGTGTCTCTTGAGCACTGAGAGTAATTTTTACATTTATTTAGCCCCATGGCTGTAGAGTCCCTGCCCGTGTGTGTGGGGTGTGTGTGTGTGTGTGTGTGTGGTGTGTGTCTCTTGAGCACTGAGAGTAATTTTTACATTTATTTAGTCCCGTGGCTGTAGAGTCCCTCCCCGTGTGTGTGTGTGTGTGGTGTGTGTGCGTGTCTTGAGCATTGAGAGTAATTTTTAAATTTATTTTGGCCCCATGGCTGCAGAATCCCTGCCCGTGTGTGTGTGTGTGTGTGTGTGTGTGTGTGTGCTTAGCCACATCATATGCTTAGCTCTGCAGCCACCTTGGCAGCGCTGTTTCTCTTCGACTCAGTTCCATCCTCTTGACTTCTCAGGTCCCTCAGGCTCTCCCTGCTCTCTCCTATCACAGGGTCTTTCTTCTACCTGGAATCCTTTTCCTTATCCTGCTTGCCTAGTTAACTCCTGCTTACTTTTTAGGTTTTGGTTCAGAGGTCTCATTTGCATGGAGATCATCCCTGACCTCCTGCTGGGCCCAAGTCAGATGCCTGTGTGTGCCCGCTTGGCACTACTCACGGTTTTGATTTTCTATTTATTTAAGTGTGTTTTTGCGTGATGTCTGCTTCTCCCACCTAGCCTAGCTCTGTAGAGTAGAAACCAGGCCTGCTGGTCTGAGTCACTCTGTGTCCCCCGTCTCAGCACAGTACCTGGCACAAAAGACATCCTTAGTGTCTGTGGAATGAACAAATGCGTGAATGATACATCATGATTTACGTCTTTCATTTACCTCCAATGGATCAAAAATGGCGGGACCTCTCCCATGGAAGAGCTCGCCCTCTCTGTGGGCTCCCCTTCTCAGGTTACCTCAAACTAAAGACCTACTTCAGATGCAGAGTATTGAACTCTGTGTACCTGTGGCATTGCATACCTGTAGAATATGATAGTCAATTTTGCACAGATCTAAATGACTAAAAATTCCTTTCCAGAAGTTTCCTCCCAAGTATAATTTACATATTGTGAGCAGCACAGAGTTAAAAAACAATTTTATATTTCAGTTCTGGTCCCAGCTGGCAACATTTTGTTGCATAACTCTGGCTCCGAGTTTCCAGCAACTGGGAGAAAGTTTTGAAATAGTAAACAGGAAAGCAGAATAGACAGAGGGTGCCTTTGACTCTCCCAAAAGAAGACAGATTCCAAGTAGAACTGGTAGAAAAAAATGTTCCCAACATAAAACTCAGAGATTTCACCAGAATATTCAGCACCTTGGCTGGAAGAGCCCATTGATACAGTAATCTGGGCACAGCCTGCCATGACCGTTCAATCAAGCTCCTTAGAGTGGCCTTGGGTTAGTAAGGCTAGAACAGCCTGGAGGGGAGAGGAAGCAGCCACTTAGCAGAAAGTAATCAGCAAAATCACTGCCCTCCCAAACTCTCCATCCTGACTGTACGGATGAATCACTTAAGGAGCATTTAGAAATTAGCAATAGTCAGGGCCCCACTGCAGACCAATTGAATCCTGTCTCTGGATATCGGAACCCAGGCATGGGCACTTCTTAAAACTCCCAGGCAATTCCAATGGTGCATCTAGGACGGAGAACACTCTCCAGGGCCCTGAGCCCAGGCTTCCTGGTTAACATTTCTTACCTTCTACACTTCTGTCCCTGGGGGAAAGTTCTCTCTGCTTTAGATCTTGCTATTATCCTACTGTCATTAAAACAAACAGTACAATGTGCCCTTTCAACATCTCAGAAGGATTCTCCAGTCTCTAGGGATACTGTCTTTCTACCATCTGATTTCTCCAGTCTCAACACTTGCTCTCACCTTGTTCCTCAGAGTGGTCCATAGAGCAGCACCAGCAGCATTACCCGGGAGCTTGTTAGAAATGCAGATTCACGGGCCTTGCCCCAGACCCCATCCTCTATCCAACAAGATCCCCAGGGTTCATGTGCACAGGAGCATCTGGGTAGCACGTATGCTCTGGAGAATGCCCCAGCCCTTGAAATTCTGGGCCATTTCCCAGGATTCTCCTGACCTTTCTGTCTCTTTTCACACTGTCTCTAGTTAGAATCATGTGTTTCAGAATCATGGAATACTACAGATCATCTGTATTATAGAGATGAATCAATCCAATCCCTGCATTTAACGGATCCATGAGTTGACTTAGGTTGAATCTACCCACTTGGGCCAGGTGCAGTGGCTCACACCTGTAATCCCATCACTTTGGGAGGCCAAGGCAGGAGGATTGCTTGAGCTCGGAAGTTCAAGATCAGACTGGGCAACATAGCAAGACCTCAACTCTACTAAAAAAAGAAAATGCCAGGTGCAGTGGTACACACCTGTAGTCTCAGCTACTCAAGAGGCTGAGGTGAGAGAATCACTTAAGCCTCAGAGCTCAAGGCTCCAGTGAGCTATGATCAGATCACTGCACTCCAGTTTGGATGACAGAGCGAGATCCTATCTCGATAAATAAATAAATAAATAAATATCTACTCACTTGATGAAGAGGAAGGTCCAGAACTTCTACAAGCTTAATTATCACAACTCATTTACTTTTGGAATTCCTAATGTACGTTTCAAGCTGCAAGTAGCTCTGTGGATGACCACTGACTATTTTTAAATACTGAAAGCCCCACACATATTTTAACAGACATACACTCAGAGCCCAGTTTATAATCTCAGAACGCCTAGCACTCCTAAGTGTATAATAGGGCTATTCAGTTATAAGTAGCTCTGACATTCCTATAATGAGTGCACCAGAATGTGAACAATGTTAAGAGTCAACCACTGCACACATTCATGTGTGCTCAGCTAGAGCTCAGCCCTGATTTTGACAGCAGGGCCACAGCTTAGATGTCTATGCTTGATTCCTGGTATAATCTTGGAACTCCACTTCTCTTTCCAGTTGATTGAAATACACCAATGAGCTCTAGCATCATGGTTGAGAACTACTGCTATGAGACCCACAAGCACTACATGTTCCAGGGCTAGATCACTCTAAGACAGTAGTGTGTCTGGAATTTATTCCTTCTGGTGGGTTCTTGGTCTCGCTGACTTCAAGAAAGAAGCCACAGACCCTCACAGTGAGTGTTACAGTTCTTAAAGATGGTGTGTCCGGAGTTTGTTCAGATGATCAGATGTGTCCGCAGTTTCGTCCTTCCAGTGGGTATGTGGTCTCGCTGACTTTAGGAGTGAAGCTGCAGACCTTCACCATGAGTGTTACGGCCCTTAAAGGTAGTGCGGAGTTGTTTGTTCCTCCCGGTGGGTTCGTGGTCTTGCTGACTTCAGGAATGAAGCCACAGACCTTCACAGTGAGTGTTACAGCTCATAAAGGTAGTGTGAACCCAAAGAGTGAGCAGCAGCAAGATTTATTGTGAAGAGTGAGAGAACAAAGCTTCCACAGTGTGGAAGGGGACCCGAGCAGGTTGCCGCTGCTAGCTCAGGTGGCCAGCTTTTATTCCCTTATTTGGCCCTGCCCACGTCCTGCTGATTGGTCCATTTTACAGAGTGCAGATTGGTCCGTTTTTACAGAGTGCTGATCGGTGCATTTACAAACCTTTAGTTAGACACGGAGCGCAGATTGGTGTGTTTTTACAAAGTGCTGATTGGTGCATTTACAAACCTTTAGCTAGACACAGAGCGCTGATTGGTGCATTTACAAACCTTTAGCTAGACAGAAAAGTTCTCCAAGTCCCCACCTGACCCAGAAGCTCAGCTGGCTTCACCTCTTAATCCCCCCTCTAAACAGGACACCCCAACTGCTGCTGGGAATTGGGTGATGACCACTCTAGCTACTTCCCGCTGGATAGGGGCAAAGAAGGGGCCCTGCAGTTGTAGTGTCCTCCAGAGGGGAACTCTTTAGGCCAGTGAAAGGGTCAGTGGGTCGGTCCAGGGGTCCTTGATAGAAGTTGTTAGTTGAGCTCATTTGGGGTTCCATTTGTAAGACCATCTGTAGCTTGATGGCCTTGATTCTAGAGGAAACAAATTTGACAAGGAGGTTAAAAATACAGGGCCCGAAGGCAAGTAATAGCAAGATGGCTGCCATGGGACCTAGAAAGGGGAGAAGCCATGTTGCCCAACTCCAGAGGTTGGTATAAGAGTTTGAAAGGCATTGTCTGATATCAGAAGCCTTTTCCTGTAAATGCTGGGTGGCATCTCGTACTATCCCTGACTGGTTAGTGTAAAAGCAACACTCTTTCCCAAAGAAGGTGCAAAGTCCTCCTTTCTCAGCAGTGAGGAGGGTCTAGGCCTCGGCAGTTTTGGAGAGTCACTGCTGCCAAAGAGTCTATTTGGGATTGTAGTTACTATCCTTACTGGACAGATTTTGTTATTTCTTGCAAACTGTCTGAGAAATGCTTTGAGAGTGTGTGGTAGTAGGATAATGCATGTTACACTGTTAACTTTTAGCAAACTCTACGTTAGTAGAAAGCCTTGTAAGTTTGGGATTTTAATTTTTCTTTGCTATTAATAAAACCTCATTCCATCCATATTAACTTAGAATTGGTATAGATGGCTCCTTCCTGATTCTGTAAGTACTTTAAGATTTGGCTGAGTGAAAACAACTTGCACATTTGAGCAGACCAATTATTAGGCAATTTTCCTAACTCTGCTTCTACAAGAGTTTCCTGAATACCCATTGTGTCTTTTTCCTTAATCACCTGGGAGGAACCATCTATATCCTGTCCTGAAGGGAGTTCCTCCTATGTCTGGTGGGACCTTTGTATGGTAATTAAGACTTAGATCCCCTGTTAGGAAACTTGCTGGGTTAAGGATGTTTGATAGGAAGGCTACGGGTTGTCAGTGGCCTCAGTGCTTTCAGGTTATGCCCTTGTTTACACTGACAACAAGGTGGTATTGGAGTGTTACAGAGTTACAGAGAAGACCTTCAATTATCTATTATAGGTTTTAAATTTACCCTGGCTTTTAAAGGAATAGGGTACACTGTTTTTTCTTTACTACTTCTATCTCTTTCTCTCTCTTTGACTCCTTTGTCTCTTCCTCTCTTTCCTTCTCTGACTTTGTCTGTCTCTTCCTCTCTCTCTCTCTCTGACTTTCTCTCTGTCTCTTCCTGTCTCCTTCTTTTGACTTCCTATCTTTCTCTTTCTCTCTCTGTCTCTCTGTCTCTTCTTCTCTCCTACTCTCTGACTTTCTATCTCTCTGTCTCTTCCTCTCTGTCTCCTTCTCTTTCTTTCTCTGACTTTCTCTCTGACTCCCTCTTTGTCTCTCTCTTCCTCTCTCTGTCTCTCTGTCTGACTTTCTGTCTCTTTCTTTCCTTTCTGCTCGTCTTTCCCTGCCTCTGCCAGCCACTTATGCTGCTGTTCTCCTCTCTCCTTCCCCTTTTTGATGGCTTCAGCAGTGTAAGACTGCCACCTCCTTGGGTTTTGGCACTGAGTGCAATAACTCCATGATTTCCTTGTGGTATTTAATGGGGGTTCCCCCAGAGGTTAGGAACTCCCTTTCTTTCCATATTGCAGCACGGGCATGTAGGATTAGATAAGCATACTTGCTATCTGTATACACATTTATTCTTTTTCCCTTTCCCAGTTCTAAGGCTCGAGTAAGTGCCACTAGTTCTGCTAACTAGTTGCTGGTCCCTGGGGGAAGAGGCTTACTTCAGTATGGTTACATCACTAACTATGGCACAACCTGCCTTTCGTATCCCATTTTCCACAAATGAACTTTCATCACTATATAGGTTAAGGTCAGGATTAGCTAAGGGGACTTGTAAAAGATCATCTCAGGCTGCATAAATCTGGACTATAATTTCTTGGCAGTCATGCTCAATTGGTTCCCCATCCTCTGGGAGAAAAGTGGCAGGGTTGAGGGCCGTGCATGTACGTATCTGAAGCACTGGTCCCTCAAGGAGTAGCACCTGGTATCTAAGTAGGTGGTTGTCTGATAGCCATAAACTTCCTTTGGCACCTAGTATGCCATTTACATCATGAGTAGTCCAGACAGTGAGATCCTTTCCTTGTATTATTTTGATAGCCTCTGACTATTGCTACTATATCAACTTTCTTACTTAGGTATGCCACTGGTTGTGGGGTTGTCCCATGAGTCTAACGACCCCAAGAGCTATTCCTGCTCTCTCTGTGATGTATAAAGAAAAGTTTTGTCCTGTGGGAAAGCTTAAAGCTGGAGCTTTTACTAGGGCCTGCTTTAAGGTTTTGAAGGCTGTTTCTGCCCCTGGTTCCCATTCTACTAGATGAGTATTTGCCCTCTGGGTATCCTTGATTAGAGTATAGAGGGGCCTGGCTATCTCCTTGTATCTGGGGATCCACAGTCAGCAAAAGCCGATGATTCCAAGGAACCCCTGCAACTGTTTTAATGTCTTAGGGTGAGCATAATCCAGTGTAGGCTGCTTTCGTTCCTTGCTGAGGGCCCTGGTCCCTCTGGCTAAGATTAGGCCTAGATATTTGGCCTGCTGTAGGCAAAGCTGGGTCTTCGACCTAGATGCCTTGTACCCTTGATTAGCTAGAAATTTCAAGAGATCTAGAGTCGCCTGCTGGGATGAGGCTTCCAAACAGGTAGCCAAAAGTAAATCATCCACATTTTGAAGGACCAGAGTGCCTGGACTTGAGAAGTTACCTAGATCTTGGGCCAGTGCCTGAGCAAACAGATGAGGGCTATCCCTAAACCCTTGGGGCACAACTATCCATGTAAGTTGGGACGTGTGGTCTGTGGGATCCTCAAAGGCAAAGAGAAACTGGGAGTCAGAGTGCAGGAGAATACAGAAGAAGGCATCCTTGAGGTCCAGAACAGCAAACCAATCTGCCTCCCTTGGCATTTGAGAGAGCAGGGTACAGGGGTTCAGTACAACTGGACATAGAGGAATCACCACCTCAATGATGAGTCCAAGAGCCTGCACTAGTCTCCAATGACCGTTCGATTATTGTACTCCTAGAATTGGGGTGTTGCAGGGACTGCTGCATTTCCTTACTAAGGCTTGAGCTTTTAAATGTTTAACAATATCCTGTAATCCTTTATGAGCTTCAGGCCTTGAAGGATATTGCCTTTGATAAGGAAAAGTGGTGGGGTCTTTTAGCCTGATTTGGACTGGGTGGGCATTTTTTACCCTTCCAAATTGTCCTTCCAGTGTCCAGACTCCAGGGTTGATTCCCTCCTCAAGTAGGGGAAAACAAATGGGTAAATTGTTCCCCATATTCATGTAGATAATAGCTCCAGCTTTGGCTAATATATCCCTCCCTAATAAGGGTGTGGGACTTTCAGGCATAACAAGAAGGCATGTGAAAAGAGCAAAGTCTCCCAATTACAACTGAGGAGGTAGGAGAAATACCTGGTTACAGGATGTCCCAGGATTCCTTGGATGGTAACGGACCTTGAGGACAGTCGTCCAGGACAAGAGATTAACACTGAGAAGGCCATGCCAGTGTCCAGGAGGAAGTCAATTTCCTGGCCCTCAATGGTTAAATGTACCCGGGGCTCAATGAGGGTCATAACATGAGCTGGCACTTGCCCCGGGCACCCTCAGTCCTGTTGTTGGATCATCTGGTTGGGGACTTCTGCCGGAGAACCACTGCACTCTGGGGCAGTGCACCTTCCAGTGATTGCCTCAGCATAGTGGACATGGACGAGGGGGTGGCTTGTTTCTCACTGGACAATCTTTTTTAAAGTGTCCTTGTAAACCACACTGATAACAAGCCCTCCCAGGTGATTGGCCTGCTCCATTTTTTGTCCTTTCTGAACCACCAAGGTTTGTTTGTCTGAGGACCATGACTAAGGCTGTGGCCTTTCTCTGATCTCACTTTTCCTTTTTGGGTCTGTTCCTCTTGGTCCCTATTATAGAACACCGAGGTTACCAGGTTTAATAATGCCTCCAGATTTTGTTCAGGGCCCAGGGCTCGCTTCTGGAGGCTTCTCCTGATATCTGCAGCTGATTGGGTAATAAACTTATCTTTTAGGATCAATTGACCCTCGAGTGAGTCGGGTGACAGGGGAGTATATTTTCTTAAGGCCTCCCATAGCCGTTCGAGGAAGGCAGAAGGATTTTCTTCCTTTCCTTGAGTTATGGTGGACATCATTGAATAATTCATGGGCTTTTTCCTAATTCTCCTTAGTCCTTCTAGAGCCCAGGTCATTGGATGTTTACAACTCCAGTCCCCATAATCTGAGTCGAGGTCCCAGTGGGGATCCATACTGGGGAAGGCTTTTTGACCAGTAGGGAATTTGTCCCTTTCTTCAGCTGTCACCCTATCATTTACTTCACTAAGACACCAGGTATCTCCAAACTCTTGGGCTGCAGCTAAAGCCGCATTCTTTTCATTAAAGGCCAGGGTTTGATCTAACAATAGCAAGATATCTCTTCAAGTGAGATCAAAGGTTTGCCCTAGACCCTGTAGGACATCTATGTACCTATCAGGATCATGTGAAAACTTCCCCAGGTCTGTGTTGATCTGCTTTAAATCAGAGAGGGAGAAGGGGACATGTACCTGGGTTGGGCCAAATTCTCCTCCCCCTACAGCTTGAAGGGTACATAACCAATATCCCGGGGGTTTTTGTGGTCCCTTGGAGATTTTTTGCTTATTTCCTTCTGGGTGGGGGAGATTAGAGGAGGCTTATCATTAATAGGGAGCGGAGCTATAGGGAGGCTAGGATATGGGGGTAAGCTGAAAGGTCCTCCTGTGGGATGTAAATTGCAAGCTTTGCATAGTTGTGTATTCACCTTCAATGAAAAGAAAGCTTGGACATAAGGTATTTCACTCCATTTGCCTTTCCTCTTACAGAAAAGGCCAAGCTGCAGGATAGTATTGTAATTTATACTTCCCTCAGGTGGCCATTTATCCCCATCAGAGACAGAATATTGGGGCCAGGCCATAGTGCAGAAAAAAAATGAGCCACCTCTTTTTCAGGGTTTGCGGGTCAAATTGGTCCCAATGGCTTAGGACACATTTCAAGGGTGAGCCTGTTGATGCCTGAGTGTTTCCCATCTGAAAGACAAAACTGCCCGTGGTTTTGGTTTGTTTTGTTTCTCCCTCTGCCCAAGAACCCGCAACAGTCCCTGGACCCTGCTGATCGGAATAGTTGCACTCACCAACGCAGCAGCAGAAATACTAGTTTTCCTCCTAGACCACAAGGAGGACTGAGGAAGGTCAGATTTAGTGGCCCTTACCTATGTATTCTCCAAAACCTGAACCCTTGCCTGTCCTCCTAGACCACAAGGAGGACCAAGAAAAATTGGATTTAGTGGCCCTTACTGACACATTCTCGAAAACCTGTTAGAGTCCTAAGCATTCTCTTGTTAGTACTGGGACCTTACCCGCATCATATAAAGGTGTTATGCCCCAAAAATGAAGCAGAGGGCCATATCCTGAGGAAGGGAAGGGATCTCCAGAGTTGGAAGAGTGATGCCTTTTGTCCTCACTTATATGAATAGGAAGGATACAATTTCTGATGCTACCCATATCCTAGATTCAGGAATAGCTTTTGATAGGCCTGCTTGTCTGAGGAGGGATCCTAAAATTCCAGATAGTACCCCCTACAAAGGGGCTTTGGGCAAAAATTATGTCTTTCTGATTGGTGAGCCCAGGTGCCTAAAGAAGGTAACAGAGTCCTGGAGTTTATACTAGAAATCATTCTTACAGGAGAACCTAGAAAAGCAACAGAGACAGGGAGTGGTTTTTAGAAGCGGGACTAGCCTCAGAGAAGAGAGGCGAGAGGAAATTTGTCTGACAGGCATTAGGACCCAGGAGGCAAGGGTCAGGATAGATAGGATAGATGGGCAAGTCTTGCTTGGGTGACATGACTTTGAGAGTTTTACTCATGGCTGCAGGGTCAACCAACTTGTTGTTGGGACCCCAGAGCTGAATGGCTTTCCTCTCTGTCAACCCTCAGCTCAGCCCAGAAGTACAGGAAAAGCGGAAGCTGGTTCCAGGCCAACCAACGCTCCCACCTCCGAAGAGTTGGGGGTTGTTAGAGAGCCGTTTCCCAGAAAGCCTGACACCCGTGTCTTTAGTCCGGCGGCCATGCTAGTCACTTTTAACTGGCCGACAGGTGCCCGGTATATAGCCCCCAAATTCTAAGGAAAAATAGGACAGAATAGCAAGCGAAAGGGGTCCAATGGTACTCACCGCTTGGTGATTGTCCCATCTGGGTCACCAAAATGTGTCCGGAATTTACTCCTTCCAGTGGGTTCTTGGTCTCGCTGACTTCAAGAATGAAGCTGCGGACCCTCGTGGTGAGTGTTATAGTTCTTAAAGATGGTGTGTCCGGATTTTGTTTGTTCAGATGTTCAGATGCGTCTGCAGTTTTTTCCTTCCGGTGGGTTCATGGTCTTGCTGACTTCAGGAATGAAGCCGCAGACCTTCGCAGTGAGTGCTACAGCTCATTAAGGTAGTGTGGACCCAAAGAGTGAGCAGCAGCAAGATTCATTGTGAAGAGTGAAAGAACAAAGCTTCCACAGTATGGAATGGGACCCAAGTGGGTTGCCGCTGCTGGCTAGGGTGGCCAGCTTTTATTCCCTTATTTGGCCCCGCCCACGTCCTGCTGATTGGTCCATTTTACAGAGCACTGATTGGTCCATTTTACAGAGCACTGATTCATACATTTTACAGAGCACTGATTGGTCCGTTTTTACAGACTGCTGATTGGTACATTTACAAACCTTTAGCTAGACACAGAGCGCTGATTGGTGGGTTTTTACAGAGTGCTGATTGGTGCATTTACAAACCTTTAGCTAGACACAGAGCGCTGATTGGTGCATTTACAAACCTTTAGCTAGACAGAAAAGTTCTCCAAGTCCCCACCTGACCCAGAAGCTCAGCCGGCTTCACCTCTCAGTAGTTTCCAAACTTTAATCACCAGGGAGACCAGTTAAAACACAGATTATTGGGCTCCACTTCAAAGTTTGTGATTCTGTAGGCCTGGGATGGGGCCCAAGAATTTGAATTTCTAACAGATTCCAGGTAATGCTGATGCTGCTCTCTAGGGACCACATTTTGGGAACCACTGCTCTGGGGCTCTCCACTTGCAGATTGGCCCACCTGAGATTTGAAGACATTTCAGATCTCTTGTTAAAGAAGACCTTTCATCTTCAGAGGAATGATGATCCCTACCTCCTTCCTGAACCACCATTTCGTAGGTGGGATCCAGATGTGCCCCTTCCTGTTTGACAAGTACAACACATGCCCCTGGCTTTGTGCATCGCAGCTCAAATTCTCCTCCTCTCAGGCCAACCCTACCCCTTCCTTTTCCCCAACCCTGTCTGACTTTCATTCTTTCTAGTCTATCCCTACCCTTTCTCTGCTTAACGTCAAGGTGAGCCTTAAGTCTCATTCTATTCCATTGCACCTGAGATACTCCCACCCCAACTTGCAGTTAGCTTGCTATACCCAGGTTCAACTCTTCATCCCTAGAAACTTCATTCTGCTTCTTTCTTTATCTAAGGCAATTTATTACTACACCTACAATTAACCAAATTCTTTCCACTTTGATGTCACTTCCTCTCTTAATCCTAACAGACTTAACTCTCCAAGTTCCATCAATGTCTAAGTATATTTCTTAAACCCTTGCATGAGATTACTACCTGGGTTCCATTATTTGTTCATGGTATTGTTTCTAAGTTTGGAGCCGAAAAAGAAAAAATTCTTGGCCAAATAGCAACTGCAAATACAACTGAGATCAGCTCCTGGCTTACCGTAAACAAACCACTGCATCTGAAATCCTTTCTCACGGCGGCCAACCCCATCTGTAAGGAGCAGCACTTGAAGCTTGGAGCTTGTAGTACTCCCTGGAGGGGGCAGGTCTACTCCACAGTAGCGTCCCATCCGCCGTGGTCCATCATAGAGCTGAAATTGAAGAGAAACTTTCCCATATAAAAACACATGGTTTGTGGGATGGAAAAATCCAAGTCTACACAAGTAGCAAAAGCTGTTCCTTGGTTCAGAAGTTAGAGGTAAATCTGCTGCGGTGGGTTGAGTACACAGAACTCAACATAAGAATTAAAAATTGATAATTGCATAGAGAGGGTATTAGAGATGGATCTGATTCCTAAGCCCAATAAATTTGGAAACCCAACTAGTAACTTTTGGTTTTATGTCAACCTAGCAAGTCCAAAGTATAATTCAGGCTCAGAATACGGAAATAGTAGGCATTCACATATTAACAACACATAGGGGGGCTCAATGAATAGCAGCTATTATAATTGTAAGATATAATTTAAAAATATTTTTAAATGTTTATGGGTACATATTAGGTGTATATATTTATAGGGTACATGAGATACTTTGACACAGGCATGCAATGTATAATAATCACATCATAGAAAATGGGGTAGCCATCCCCTCAAGAGGTAATTTTTAAAATAAATGCTACCTGTAAAATAATCAGACATTTTAGAAATATATGAAAAAGGAAAATACAAACATTGATTCGACTAAAGACAAACACTGTTAATATTTCATTAAATCTAAAAATTTCTCTTGATACTTTTTTCATTTGTATATATGTGTAATATACCTATTTGTGCAGGTGTATATATGTGTTTATACATTTGAGCTATGTATTTAATTGTGTTTCTTGTTTTTCATTGAACATATCACTTAATTGTGTAAACCTTGGCATAAAATGCCACAAATATAATGTATTTATATTATAATTCTATTGTTGTTTCATTTAAGATATTTCCAATCTTTTGCTGATATAAATAGCTGTTTGATACTTCAAATGTTTCTTTTAAAAGATTCCTAGAAAGGGAATAACAAACAGTATAATCATATGGCTCTTTATAAAATATTATTAAATTTCTTTCCAGAAAGTTTATACCAACCTATCCTCCCACAAGCAGTTAACAGAGGTGTTTCTTTCAGTGGAGCTTTGTCAATTATGATGACGATCATGTTTTAAACTAGTACTGACAGTGAAAAATTGCCTTTTTGTAATTGTCTTAATTTGTGTTATTTTAATTACTTTGACATTGAAGGATTTTTTTTTCATGTTTAGGGGCATTTAGATTTCTTCTCTTATAAATTGTTTACTGATGTCTTCGCCCATTTTTCCATTGAGGTATTTATACATCTTCAAGGAGAAATGGAGGGTGCAAGGTTGTGTCCCCTTAACCTACCTCATTTAATGATTTTATCAGCTGTATATCTCCAAACTGAAAAATAAAAGTTAAAAAACACAAAAATCTCTCTACTATATCTCTTCACTTGAGAAAGATAATGGCAATCCAACAAGACTGGCTTCCTCAGGACTAAGGCCATTACATTTTCACCTAATCGCCTTCATGTTCCCTTTAAACACTTTGTTCCAGTTACCCTTGGGATAAGCTGCCCATGACAACGAAACATAAAATACCTGGTAATGGACTCATGGATTTCCTCGAGGATTCCCTTGGAGAGTACATCTACTTAAGAGTATGTGTGAGTGTCTGTGTGTTTGCATGTGTCCGTGCATAAATGTATAATCTGGATTCAATGAATTCCAGACTGATCAAAATCATTTTCATTGAAAAAAATGTTATGACATGAAATATTGTTTGAAACTTATTGATTTGAGTGTGGAGAACTTTACCACCAAATGTTACAAAGCACCTCCATGGAGCCGCCCCTAATCCCTGCAGTCAGGCATAAATTAGTCTGCCTTTAAAAGCCCTTAGCTTTTCATCTGTGCTTCTTTTGTGGAAATGGTCACATCCCCAGGCATTCTTGTTATGGGCTTGTGTGTCTTACCTCCCCTACTGATTGTGAGTCGCCTTAAAGCACAGACCACCTCTGGCCTTCCCCTCACTGCCCAGAGCAGGGCTTTGATAAAGGCAGGTTCCCCATGCATCTCCAATGAATGAACGCAGTGATTTCCCCCGCCAGCTGTATTTATTTTACTTAGGACCCAATCTGCACGATTATTTGCACTCTGTACAGTTAGATAGGTAGTAGTGCCATATAATCCTCAATTTCAACAGGCTCCTCTTAGACCATAAAGGATTTGGACCCTTTGTGCCACTCCGCAGAAGGGAGAACCAGGTGAGGGCCTTGTTTAAGGTTATGATAAATCGCAGATTTTTAAACCTTGGCCTGTCTCGCTGAGTTCTCAAATCGGCTGCTCATCATAAGTGCTTGTGAGATTTCAGGGAAGGTCAGCAGATATTTTTAAAAAGACAAGCTCAGAAGCCTATTATGTCATTCACCCCAAAGCACTAAACCTAAGCATTTTAAGCAGATGAATAAAGATGAGTTTTATTTTTCAGGCTTACTGCTGTAGCTTCCTTTTTTCCTGTTTTTCGTACTGCTGCTTTGAATGTGTATATTTATTATCAAGTTTCTAATATTCTACACATTTATCAGAAGCCTCCCTTATAATGAATAGGGGAGAATGAGAGAAGAATAAAGCAACAGAAAATGAAGAAGGAAACGAAACGGAACAGAAGCTTTTCACCTTAGCGTTCAGTCCCACCCTCTCATGCAGGCAGAGAAACCGGAGGGCGAGAGGCCAACCTTGCAGTCTGTGCTTCTAAATCCCTGCTTCCCTGCAGGAGATTCATCTCAGCTTTAGAGTTTTTCTTAATTCTAGGGCATGAAGTACAGTTCTAAACTAATTAGCACAGAAACAAACATACTGCTCCCAAGTAGTGGAGTAATTAGCAAGCAAATGCTCTACCATCTTTCACTCCCCAAATCTTAACCTTTGGATTGTAATTTAGTGACCAAAGCATAAATTATTTCATTTCTGTCAGGCCTCTGAGCCCAGGCTAAGTCATCATAACCCTTATCCAACAAAACATAAGGTAAGATTTCTCCATAACTATAATCACCCTAAGCTCGATGTGTCTTACGGAATACTAGGTCGCAACATGTTGCGGAATCACATTTCAGTTCTGCACAAGGTCATAAACAGCATAGCATTTTTGCCTGTCAGCTCTGCAAGGTTAAGAAACGTGGCATTTTCACGTGATTTAGAGAGTTTTTTTTTTTTTTCCTTCCTTCTGGATGGGATTACGCATTGAAGGAGACCCCTGGATCTCAGCTGTTCAGTGGTCTTTAATAACACATTGTAAAAGTACTGGGTGGGGGTGCAGGGGCTAGGCAGTAGGTTTGGGGGGCAACACTGATGAATGATAATTAGTTTCTTTTTGCCTTTGAGGGGGAGAAAATTATGCATTAAAATAAGCATCAAATAGACATTTATGAAAATGCTTAAATATAATGTCCAATCAAGTAATAAATGTGTAGAACAATGTCTCGAAAAGGAAAAAAAAAACTCATACCTCGTTTTTTAAAGTTTGCCGTTAATAAAATCAGGTTTTTTGTTTATATTCACACAGATGGGTAACGTCACCTCTACAATTCATTCCCGCGCAAATTGACCACCCAAAACCACACAAAAAGGAACAGTCATTTTTCAAAGTATACAAATACAGGTTACCATGGAAACCCGTCTCACTGATTCTGATTCTGTTTTCAGAGCAGAATGTTAACCACAGGACGTTCCAGCTGTGACTCATTGCAACTACTGACAAGCACGCTGGAGTGGCCCTGCTTTTAGAGAGCCTGAAGATCTACTCAGAGTGAACAATACTTGAAGTTCTAATTGAGTTACAGAAAGGAAACTAGTAAAAACTAAGAAAGATTGCGATTCTCACCTTGAATATGCAGATCTAATTTCTATAACTGTGTTTAGGGGTATTTTTCTAAATTACTAAAATAATGCTTACATTTTCAAATTGGCCATTAAATATATCTTCAGATGTGGAGATGTGTATATTACAAAACCTTCCTCTGTGAAATCTTTTGTTATTCTCTTAAAGAGATTATTCATTTAGGATTTTCGTGGCTTAGGTCCCCCCACCCCCACCCTACCCCCAAATATCTCAACTCCTCTTGACACACTCAGAGAGGAAGGAAATCTCTTGCCTTAGCCATACTTACCAGTTTCTACTTCCTTTGTGCGGGTTTGATAATTTGGCACATAGTTTACAATACCATTAGTGAATTCAGACTCCAGTTGCAAAAGGAAGTGATCCGTGGACTTCTAAATAGGAAGGACCCATAACAAAGGGGAGGATATAACACTAAAGACACCAAGTGTGGTCAATCACTGATAGAGATCCAATTTTTTTGTAAGATTGAGGGTACTTAGGAATCACTGAAAGTCAAGTTCTAAGTGAGCAGAGACCCAGACACCCCACCTGTCCCCTCAGTAGAAATCAACTTTATGAACTGCAGGATCTCCAAGAACAAAAATATGTCTTTCAAGTGCCTTGCTTAATTGTTTTATGGCTAAAAATTTAAAACTGTAATAAATTAAAATTACAAGTAATTATCTTATATATATGAGCTTGGGATGTAGAGATTAACTTTTTTTCTTAACTATTTTTTTGTTTGTTTGAGACAGGATCTTGCTCTGTTGCACAGGCTGGAGTGCAGTGGTGCAATAAGGTTAACTGTAGCCTCACCCTCCCAGGCTCAAGCAATCCTCCTGCCTAAGCCTCCTGATGGCTGAAACTACAGGCATGCAGTACCATGCCCAGCTACTTTTTTTGTATTTTTTGTAGAGACAGAGTTTCGCCATGTTGCCCAGGCTGGTCTCGAACTCCTGGGCTCAAGCAATCTGCCCACCTCGGCTTCCCAAAGAGCTGACATTACAAGTGTCAGCCACCATGCCCAGCCCCAAACTCATTTTAGAATCACAGTGAGTGACAATTAAAACTCAGCCCTTTCTGTTTTAGATTGACATCTAATTCATACTGTTTGTAAATGTTGTTTCTTTTATTTCCTGGAAGGTCTTCTGGAAGAAAATTCTTTTTTATAGGAGATCAATTTTAAGAATTAATTAAATATAGTTCATGCAGAAAAAGCAACTCAAGAGTTTCTTTAGGATGATATCATTAAAACATGGAGAAACTTCTGGAGAATAATTTGGTCCATTTCCAATTATAAATCTTTGCAAATTCCATAAAACCTCTATTCTTTAGAGCTTAATATGTAATTGAAATAATTCATCTGCTGTGAGGAGAAATTTTGGGTGTAGTAGAGAATCCCCTATTCTTTCTATAGAATAAAAATTCTACTCAATGAAAAGATGATCGTTCAATTTTTGAGAACTATACTCAATCAGTTTATAGAGTGGCATTTTGAAGTCAGTGTCACTAATAGAAGATTATATTTCAATCACAAAGCAGGAAAGCAATTTTATTGTAGAATGTACTAGACTAATGTCAATGTGGCCAGAGCCAGGCTCTGTGTTCATAGCCCAGCTCTAAAATTTAGAGAACACAATTTTGTGAAAATTATTGAACTTCTTCAAGCTAAAATGTCTTTATCTATAAATCTGGCACCATAATGGTACTTATCTCATAATATTGTTGCCAACAGCAAATGAGATAAACCACGTAAAAGGTTTGCTATGAGGCCTGGCATGTGGAATGTGCTCAAATTGTTACTCTAACTCTTTGTCAGAGGCAAAGGGAATCAACATTTTTTTCCAGAGAAACCACCCAAAATAGCTATGAGAAAAGAAAGATGTTGGGGATTAGAGAACAGGAGCTGACTCACATAAAAGAGTTCACAGAAATCGTCACTGGTAGGGCAGATGGGGAAGTGATGAATTCAGTGAGGAGGTGGAGGCCAATCCTTGCAGTGTGTTGCTATGACAACTTGGGCATTGTGGAGACTGAGGCATCCTGGACAGCCATGCAGAAACCAAGGCGAATCATCCTGTGTTGGGTGGAGCTAAGCATGCTGTGTGTGTGGAAGGGATTGCGGGAGGACAGATCATGCAGGGGACAGCAGCAAAGAGAGTTAGGAAACCAGAGGCTGTTAAGGCTGCCACGGTGAGGTGGATAGAGTCCACTGGCAAGCAAAGTGGCTCTCATGGTAAAAGTGAGAAGCATTTCTTCCTGTTGCAGCCTCCCTTCCCCTTTGGGTCCTACCCAGCCCTGTAGTTCCTGCTGCTGAATCACTGGAGATCCAGAAGGATGGGACCTAGGGAATTCTCAGGGCATCTGCTCAGATGTTCCCCACCCCAAACAACCATCACAGCAGGATCTGTGGAGAGGCCTCATTAGGGTGATTGTTAAAAATGTTGTTGCTGAGGTTTGCACTCACATCTCCTGGAAAAACTTGGAACTTTATCCAAGTTTAGGTTACTTTAAATTTGAAGGGCTTTGAAATGTTCCTGTAACAACAGTAGAAATTGCAAAGCAAGAATCACAGAGGCTGGGTGTGGTGGCTCACGCCTGTAATCCCAGCCCTTAGGGAAGCCGAAGCGGGTGATCACTTGAGGCCAGGAGTTCAAGACCAGCCTGGGCAACATGGCAAAACCCTGTCTCTACTAAAAATACAAAAAATTAGCCGGGTGTGGTGGCGTACGCCTGTAGTCCCACCTACTTGGAAGACTGAGGCAAGAGAACCACTTGAACCCCAGGAGGTGGAGCTTGCAGTGAGCTGAGATCGCACCACTGCACTCCAGCCTGGGAAACAGAGCAAGATTCTCTCAAAAATAAATAAATAAATAAATAATAAGAATCACAGAGGAGATACAGCGCTTCCATTGTGGATAAGCAAAGCCCAAGGGGGCAAATGCAAAATCAAATCATGGTGGATAAATGAGGCAAATGTAGAGGAAGGCTGATAAGCAGAGCATGGTTGATCCCAGCTGACTCCAAGATGGCCCTTGGGAGGCTAAGTCCCCTCCATAAGGCACATGGCCACTCATAGCATGCTCCCTGACATAGGCACAGAAAAAGCCGCCTTGCCATGTGCTGACAGGGTGGGGCAGGAAATATGAAATATCATCTAAAAGTAACAATTACTCATAATGTTGGGCTTTGCATGAGAGCAAAAAAACCCATCGAAAGACCACATTTTGAGTTACTTGGTGTCACCCTGAGTTACAGGTCTGTCTCATATAAAAACCAGCGTTTCCTTTCTATGTGGTGGCTAGTTGCTATCTGCTCTTACTAGTGAATTTACATTTTTATTTCTGCTTTCTATATATTACTCCTATTAGAAGCCACAATTTGGGTCTTTTTATTTTTTAAATCATTGTCCAATCATGGGTGTGGGAAAACATTTAACTACAAAGATACTTATCTCAGAACTGTTTCTAATGGTGAAGATTTGAAAAGATTCTAAGTGTTTCACAACAGGAATTGGTGGCTGTATTGTGATGATGGGATGTGCAATGTTGAAAATGACATAATAAATAACATGGGGAAATAGTCACAAGCTATTGTTAGGTGAAAAAAGTCATTATGGGTTAGTATGTATTGAATAATCTCCTTCGAATATTAAAATAAAATAAATATACAAGGAGCGATGACAGGAAATCAATACCACCAAATATTAGTAATAGTGATATAATTTAGGATTTTTTAATCTAGCTTTTTCTACATGTTCCCAATTTCCTATAATGACTATAAATTCCTTTGTGATCTGACAAATTTATTTTTAAAGCAATATCTTTGGGGACCTATTGACATGGCAGTAGAGATATGCATTAGTAATGCTTCTCCAATCTCAGAATTTCATACCCTTTTAGACTGTCAAATAAACACCTGGCCTACTAAAAATATTATATTGTCTATCTCCATAATCTTTTCTTAAGTATCTCAAGGTTATATGTAAAAATTAATCCACTGAAATGTTACCATGTAAGGTAATCTGCTCCAGCATTCATTTAAAATCATATTTTGCCTATAATGCTTCCTTTTATCATAACTAGATTTTTATTATTAATTAGGCTAATTATTTACAAAAAATTATTTCTTTATTCCCATGATGCGACTATCACGCATTGCATGCCTGTATCAAAACACACCATGTACCCCATAATATATACACCTATTAATTACCCACAAAAATTAAAAATTTTAAAAATAATAATGTCTTCAGATGTTCAGGGACTGACGGTTTCATGTAAACATATGTTTCGATAGTCACTGATGGAGCAAGGGCTCCTAAATCCCTCCCTAGTGGTAAGTGAAATGCCTTGAAAGCTAAGCATACTCTCCTGTGTATACATGAAAATTTAATTCCATAAACCTCAGCCTTCCCTCTGCCAATTGTCCTGCTACAGTAAAACACTAAACATTTATTATTATTATTTTTATTATTATTATTATTATTATGCCTCTTAAAATTCTCAAGACCTGCTGCAGATGGTCTCAGGAACAGAGAAGAACCTGGTTCATAGAACAACATGAAATCATAGACCTTTGAGCTGGAAGAAGCCAGAGGACTGCCATCCGGGCTCTCCCTGAAGACAGTGAGAGCAGGAAAAGAAAGTCTATTAAATAAAGAGCCTGCCGGGTGCGGTGGTTCACGCCTGTAATCCCAGCACTTTGGGAGGCCGAAGTGGATGGATCACGTGAGGCCAGAAGCCTGAGACCACACTGGCCAACAAGGCGAAACCCTGTCTCTACTAAAAATACAAAAATTAGCCAGGCGTGGTGGTGGGCGCATGTAATCCCAGCTACTCAGGAGGCTGAGGGAGGAGAATGACTTGAATCTGGGAGGCGGAGGTTGCAGTGAACTGAGAATGCAACACTGCACTCAAGCCTGGGCAACAGAGTGAGACTCTGTCTCAAAAAAAAAAGAAAGAAAGAAAGAAAAAATAATAAATAAATAAATAAAGAGCCAATGTAGGAACTGCAGGGTAAAGACATGTTTAAACAAAATTCTGTAATGTTGCAATTGGAAATCTTTCCCATTTTAAAAAGTAGAAAGTCAATATAGTTAACTGAAATCCACAACTGTGATTACCAGTGTTTAAAATTTAGCATTTTGCTCAATGCATGCTTATTCATACCATGAGCCTGTCTGATAGTGGAAGAGACCTTTCGGTCGCCCTGCCTTTGGCCAGTCTGAGGAGCAGAGCAACCTGAGGTCAACCAGGAAAGGCAGTGTGCATAGGACAATTCAAGTTCTGAGCATCTAATGGAATTTTTACTGCTTCAGGGTAGTTCAGAAATTATTTTAGGTTTGATTATTATTCATCCTAATTCTGTCCTTCATGTTTGAAGAGAGGAAACACGCAGAGTTTCTTTTGAATCTGAGAGCAGAGGCTCTTTTGAAGGTTGGAACGTTTGGTTCATTAACTGCTGCAAATTAATGCAATCATACGAAAATCCTTCATTGTGAAAGATGGTCAGAAAAGATCAGCATTTCTTTTTAAGGAAAGGGATTCTGATCACACTGAAATAACATTTCTTCTTTCAATTTTTATAACTAAAAAATCACATTTCACTCAGGCAATCTTAAAACGAAAATTTCTTCTAAAATGCCTCATGCTAAACTCAACGACACTACAAAGCATCTGGCTTCGCTAACTAATGGATATACTTCATTCTAAACTTTTTTTGAATCCAGGTATCATGCTTAGTACGGTGCTAGACTCATATCTGGTATCAAGTTATAAATTGAAATGTTTGGTAAACTCTTCCCAGCTTTTATGCATGTTTTTGAATAGCAGCTGAACTCAGAATTGTAATAGCTTATCTCTAAGCTCTAAGCAAAATGCAGAAGTCCCAGAAGCAAACTTCCTCTGACAGACAGTTCCAGGAAGCATGACTCATCTGCCCAGGAAGCGTTGGCGGTGGAGCCATAATCAAAGTCGGCTCAGATCCACCGCTGCTCAGACAAAATCTCATCTGCTTCTCTGCATCTCGCCAACTGGAAAACAGGATTTTATCTACAATCCCAGTGGCTTTTGTAGGAAAACTGGGAGGCAGGAGAAGCAGCACTGCTTTCAACACAGTGGGGCCAATTGATGTTAATTACAACTGGGAAGGCTGCTCTGGAAACCACAGATTTATTTACCACAAAATGCTATAGAGCAAGGGCCCCAGTCCCCAGACCAGTACTAGTGGCATTAAACTCTCATAGGAGCATGAACCCTATTGTGAACTGCACATGCGAGGGATCTAGGTTGTGTGCTCCTTATGAGAATCGAATGCCTGATAATCTGTCATTGTTTCCCATCACCCCCCAGTGGTACTGTCTAATGCAGGAAACCAAGCTCAGGGCTCCCACTGATTCTACATGATGGTGACTTGTTTAATTATTTCACTATATATTACAATGTAAGAATAATAGAAATAAAATGCACAATAAATACAATGCACTTGAATCATCCTGAAACCACCCTCCCACCCCACCCCTGGTCCATGGAAAAACTGTCTTCCACAAAACAGTCCCTGGTGCCAAAAAGATTGGGGTCTCCTGCTTCAGAGCACAAAAAAATAATCCATGAGACTATGTTTATGTTAAAATAACCATAGATAATATGTATTAGCACTTATTCCATGCTGGTCATTATTCTAATTTAAAAATCCCAGCAGCTCTGTAATGCAGGTAGTATTGTTATCTTCATTTTAGAGTTCTGGAAACTGAGGTAGGTAGAGGTTTAGTAATTTAATATTTTGAAAGGCATCAACTACTCAAGAAGAATTTTTCCTATTTCCTTCTGTGGCAATTATTTTCTTAAGAATAAGCATTGTTGGTCGGGCATGGTGGCTCATGACTGTAATCCCTGCACTTTGGGAAGCCAAGGTGTGTGGATCACCTGAGGTCGGGAGTTCGAGACCAGCCTGACCAACATGGTGAAATCTCATTTCTACTAAAAATACAAAAATTAGCCAGGTGTGGTGGTGGGTGCCTGTGGCCCCAGCTACTCGGGAGGCTGAGGCAGGAGAATCATTGGAACCCGGGAGGCACAAGTTGCAGTGAGCCAAGATTACGCCACTGCACTCCAGCCTAGGCGACAGAGTAAGACTCTGTCTCAAAAATAAAATAAAATAAAATAAGAGTTGTTAAACTCCAGGATACAGCAAGTCTTTATTCTCTGTAATAATAGAGAGTAACCAAAACAATTTTTAAAATGATAGGGACAATACGAACACTCCTGTTAGTCACTGAAATTAAAATTTTTTTCATTATTTTTCTTAACAGAGCTTTGAGTAAAATAAGTGGACAAAAATTGTTGGTTTTATCATTTGTCATTTATCCTTAGTGAGAAGTGTCAAAATGCATTAACCATGCAGGCTGCAGGCAGAAAACAAGAGGAAAATTAAATGTCTTGAGAAATGAATCATTAATTATATCTCAACCTAAAGAATTGAAGGCTCTCTATTTGTGAATTTCTCTACACCTTACTGAGGTGTTTCTCTTACATCAGCATCAGTGCAAATAATAACAGTGAACATTTATAGATTTGTTCGCTATTTGCCAGACTTTGTTTTGGCTCTTTACATATATGGATTCATTGACCCTTATTACTCCGTTTTACAGAAAGGGAAAGTGAGGCACATAGACACTAAGGAACTTGCCCAAGGTCACCTAGCTACTAAGTAGTGGAGTTTGGGTTTAAACTTCATTCTGAAGTTACCTGCTTCACTCTGAAGCAGGTACAGAGACTACCAATTTAGCACATTCTATCATATGTCTGGGGGCCTAGAAGACATTCTCTTGCGAATGAGTGCTAGAGGACTTACTACATCTTTGTCATTAGCATCCCATGGTAGTCACCAGATAGAAGAGTGCTGGCTGAGGCAGTTCTAATTCCAGTGACTCCCCTCTAGAACAATAGAAAGCACAGTGCCTGGAGCTGTTTTCAATAGGGAGCTAAAGACTGGCGTTTACCTTTAAACCAAGCAATTTGGAAACTGAAGAATCATCCTTGGCACCTGTTTGGAATCTGTTATGCCGTCATGTGACCAGCAGTGACGTGCACTGCAAACACAAACATTGATGTACGCTTCACTTATTAGAGCGGATGCAAGGTCTTTCCAAGGATAGAAGAAATTTGCCTTTAAACAGATTCTGAGAGCACAGAGAGAAAGCAAAGCCCTTATGGAGAAGTCCATGAATCGAGTTAGGGAACTCGGAAGAGAAAGAAAACAAAATGTGAACTCTGCCTGGAGAGGAAGATAGACCTTGCCAGGGAGGAGCCACAGCTCCTAACTGGCAGGGCACAAGGAATGGAGATGGCATTTCCAAGAGATGGAGGTCAGCTGGTGTAAGGGTGAGAAACCATTTCCTGAAGTGTCCCAGGAAGAAGCTGAATGACCAGGCAGGAGCTGGGCTCTCTCCAGAAGGGGCATGGAGGGGAGTAATGAGCATTTCCTGAGGACTCAATATTTTCCAGGTGTGTGGATTATTATCTTCATTTTACACACGAGAGAGCCAAAGCAGCCAGACGTTAAATTCCTTGCCCAAGATCACAGCTGGTAAAGAGCTCTGGAGCCAGGTGGACTCCAGAGCCCACACTGTATTCGTGCAGCACTGAGTGTGAACGTAGTTTCATCACTTCCTGTAGTGATGACACTTCCTGCACTGAGTATGGTTCCCCATCTCAATCCCTGTTCTCCTGTGAGCATAATTATACTCAGTTACTGGACTCCTATGAGGACAGACAATTATATCTATCAAAGTATTGGTAGTAGTGTCTAGCACATGATGGGCATTGCATTAATGACAAATATTACTGTAATTCTCAAAATAAACATCTGAGATGCAAATAACTCTCTAATGCCTCATGAACTTCAAAGTTTGCTTGTTTGTATGAGGGGAAAATGAAATAAACTTGGAAAATATCTCTAGAATAATGTTTTCCTGAGAATGTTCTATGGAATACAAATGTCCAATAGTTGTTCATTAATCAGACTTCTGGGCAAGGATAATCTCTTTGGGACTAATCTCCCCTGGTGGTTGTCCCTGCGTGCAGTTCTATCAGGCTATATTCTGATGTCTCCCTTTCCTTCATCCTGTTGTTATCCATTTCTGTCAATTGTACCTCCTAAGTGCTCTGAAATCATTCGATCTCATGCTTCCTCCCCAGCAATGGTGAAGACCTGGAGCTCTCTCTCCCTTGGCCTATAGCAATCCCCTTACTGGGTCTCCACCGTTACTCTTACCTCCCTCCAGTTTATTCTGGTAGCCAGAGTGATTGTTTTAAAAGTGCAGGTCTGACCACATCCTTGAAAGACCTCCTGCTGCTCTCCAGGAGGTCTCTGAAACTCTTAATGTGCCCACTCTGCTCTGCAGGCCAGGTCCCTGTCCACCTGAGAGCCTCACATTGCTCTCCTTCCAGTCCCTCACATCTCAAGCCTCCTGGCACCTGGTGTGTTATTCATCCTCAGGGAGGCCTTTCCTGACCCACAAAGGAGCTCAGTTCCCATCTCATGCCTTCTGGGTGCACTATAATTGTCCCTCCCAGCACTTAACACTGCCTGTGGTTAAATTTTTATTGTGTGATAAATTGATTAAGGTGTGTTTCCTCCATCATGACAAGGAAAACTGATGCTAAAACAGTCACATGTCCATAGCCTAAGTGTCTAAAATATATCCTACTGACTGGATGCATGGATAAAGGAATGAAGAATGCATATTTAGGATAGTGACAGCCTGAGGAAATACCACAGCAAACACAAAACAAAACAACAAACCCTGCTTAATTGTGTTTTAATTTGGCATATCGCAGATTTATTAGAATATAGGTCTCTATTTGTGAAACATCTACCAACATTTGTGGCAGAGACAGTTATGTGGCTTCTGCAAATTGACTTCCCCTTCCTTTGGTTTCATGAACTACCACATGGAAGCCAGGAACACCTGCCTTTTACTCTGATGTGATTAGAAATAACCTGTGTTGCAGTAAGCAACTGAGAATGTATGAGTTCTCCATAACAGCTAGCATCACTTTAAGTATTGACAATATCCCATGAGCCCGATGTTTCTCAGTCATGGTATATGGAAAATGTTGTTTAGGCTATAGACATGGAGAATATGGACGTGACACTGCAAGATTCAGGGATACTGGTGATGTTTTTTATCCATTCTTCCTCTTGGAATGCATTATTTTGCAACTGAAAGGAGAATATGGGAGTGCAACAAACTGTGATATAAGCATTTGGGGTGAACAGGATGACATCAGCAAGGATTTGGCAAGAGATGAAATGCATGTTATAAAGACTGGAGGGAAATGCCTTTGATTGAAGTTCCCCACACTATCACGAGGACTTGAAATGGACTTTAGTAGAAAAGGGGAAGGAATAAGGAAATGATTTAATGGAAGATGATAGTGGTCAAGGTGCCCGATAAGGAAAAGGGGGAGAAAGTTTAGAATCAGAATACAAAAACTGTAAAGTGAATCTGACATTTTTAATATAATGAGGTAAACATAATATCAACAGTATGACCAGGCCTTGGTGAGATAAAATACATAACTCAGCCATAGCAATGGAAGAGTAAGTCCTCACTGGAAAGTAACATTTAATAGCAGGCAAATGTATGTTAACAAGATGCCTATTAAGAGACTTTTCCCTCCCCAGGAGACAGCATTGAAGTGAAGATAAAACAGGCTATCTTGGTGGAAGTGGGCTATGAACAGTGGTCTCAAGTGCTGGACCAGGGGCTTGTGCAAAGCTTGCTCTTGGGGAATCCTCAAGGATTTGATTAAGTCTGGGATGAGGACTAGGAATAAATTTTTCTAACAAGATCCTCAGATGATTCTGGAATGCAGCCAGATTTGGTAGCCAGTTATAAGGACTTTACCCTCCCACCTCAGCTTCTTTTCAGTAGAGACTGCAATCTTTTGTAAAGGAAATCTATAAACACTAATGTACCAAAAGAAATCTACGGGAGTGGCGACGGGGAGACTGTTTCAACCATCTGGACACCTATGAGATGTCTTGTTCCCCCAAAAATGTAGCATTTGTTGAATTCTTTATATGCTCTCCTCATATAAAGGAGACAGTGAAGAGAAGTGCAACTCTGGACTAATTCTGGCTAGCAAAGAAGTGGTTGTTAATATGGAAGTGACCAAAACAATAGGAGACAGTGATCGCCTTGCCTTAACTTAGAGCCTGTGATGGCTGACCACTTAACTGGACTAAGGTTTTGGGGATTCAAACTTCAAAACAAGATATAAACCTATGGATAAAAAAAAATAAACAAATGAAAAAGCAATTGAAAAAGGAAAGAACATTCTAGAAAATTGGCAAATTCTGAAAAACTAAATTCTCACTACAAAATCAGGAATAATTTTGGGGGGTGCAAAAAAGGAGAACCCTCTAAAGAAATCAATCTAAGCAGAAACCTAAGAGGCTCCATGGAACTTTCTGACCATTTTATGGGTACACATACGAACTAGCTAAACTTTGGGAAATGGCACAGAAAAATATTGTTGAACATTAGAAAAAATGTCTAATTTTAAGGCTGTGACTAGGGCAAATGAAAGAGGGAAACATGGATGGCATGGATGCTTTCAGAAGAGAGTGTGATGTCAATGAAGAGGAGGTAGAAACATGCCTAGTTTGATTTTGAAACTGGAAGAAGAGACATGGAATTCCAGTTTAGAAGATAAAAGAGTCAACTCCTTTCAATGAACTTTTCCAGGCCTAAGGGAATTATATTCCACAGCACTGAAAGTTATAGTCATCACAGAGCTGATTTTGTAATCTTGGTGAATTCATGGGTGCTTAGTTCATGGTTAATGTTTTCGGCGCAGCCATAAAAAAGAGCAAGATCAGGTCCTTTGCAAGAATGTGAATGGAGCTGGAGGCCATTTTCCTCAGCAAACTAATGCAGGAAACAGAAAACCAAGTACTGCATGTTCTCACTTATATGTGGGAGCTAAGTGCTGAGAACACATGGACACATGACAGGGAAACAGCAGGCACTGGGGCCTACCTGAGGGTGGAGGGTGGGAGGAGGGAGAGGATCCAAAAAAATAATGAGAACTAGGCTTAATACCTAGGTGATGAAATGATCTGTGCAACAAACACCCATGACACAAGTTTACCTACATAATAAATAAGTTCAGGGTATGTGTACTACTATCAGGGTAGTGCACATACCCTGAACTTGAAAGTTAAATTAAAAAAAAAAAAGTTTTAGCATTCCAGCAGAATCTATGCCCCTGCTCACGAGTTCTGCTTCTGCCCAGAATATAATCTGTGAACATCACCGGCTAGAGGGCTTGGCTACACTGCTCTAATGAGTACCGTCCATAGGCAGGCTAGACCCATGCATTTGCTGTCGAGCTCAAACACATGAGCTCCCTGTGCTGGGGATTTGTCACCAAGGGAAAGTCCGGTTGTATGCAAGCACTTGAGGTAAATGATCCTGTAGGGTCAAGGCTGGGGTGGTCATGTGGTTGAAGCTAAAATTCTGAGGTTGCTGAAACTCAGAGGAAGCCTTTGGGGAGAGGGATGGGAATGGATGGGAACAGTCAGGGAGCAGGAGCAGAGCCTTAGGAAGTGGGAGTGGAGAATCTGCCTCACTGTCTTGGCTTCCCACCTTCTCCGGGCTTCTCAGCCTCTCCTGTGTGTGGGGAGGTGTGAGCCTTCTCAAAGTAACCAGCCTGTCACATGCACCTGTCCTCTTCATGTGGCTCAGATTGTGTTTCGGTGCCACCACCAAGAGTGCGAGCCCAGGCAAGGAGAACCAGCAGGGCTGCCAGGGGGCTGAAGGGAAAACGTTCCAGCTTCCAAGATGCGGAAAGATTCATTCTAGAATCTCGTAGATCAGTAAGATTAACAGTAATTTTTGGAAAAATTCTAAATTAGACACTAAAAATAATTTGTCAACATGAAGCAAAGAAAGAGGTGATTATAATAAATGACACCTGCTTATCTATGGAGTCATGCAAAACATTGATTTCTCTTTGCGGCAGTGTCAATAGAATGGTAGACTTGGGGGCTGCAGGAACACTTCCCCATGATCCCTGTGAGGGTGACAGGACGCTGTGAGAGTGCTCCCGGGGTATGTGGTGTTATGGCTGAGAGCATCGGTGTGGAGTTACAGTGCCTGCTAGAAAGCCTGCCTTGACACTTATAATCTTTCTGAATATGAACAACCTATATCTGCCTCACTTTTCTCACCTAACGAATGGGGATAATATTTCTTATAATACAGGGTTGCTGTGAGAATTACCTGGCAAATAATACACGCTGAATAAATATTAGCTTTTATTACCTAGTAGTTTGAATAGTGCTATTCCAAAAGCACTTAATAATAGATCAATTTTAACCAAAAGAACCTATCATTTAAGAGTATTTGAAATAGATGCAATCTTGTTTGACATTTTTATCAATTATTTTTGAAGAAGTACTAGGTCAGTTGCCAATGAGCCTGTATGCAAATGAATAATGCTCTGAAAAGCAATGAATGAAGATTTAGGGAGGTTATGATGTGTTGGGATTCTCAGACAAAATCAAATCTGACTTATTAGGAAAAAATATCTCTTTAGATTCTTAAAAATCATATAAACTAAGGCTATAAATTCATAATAATTCATGTAAAAGTGATATGGAGATTATAAATCTTGATATAGGCCAATATCATGACTTAGCTACAATAAACCCCATTTAACTTCAGCATAGACCACCAGAAATATATGAATTGGATAATATAGTTCCAACCTACCTGGGCCTAGCCAGGTTTAGTTGAACTGTTGCATCCAATTCTGGGGCCACATTTAAAGAGGCACTGACATACAAGAGAACATGCAAAGGAGTGTGTCCCACACACGTGAACTAGATGAGGACCAGTTAGGGAAATGAAGGATAAGGATTGGAGAAAAGAAGCCATCACTTACTCTGGTTTGTTACAGAGAGCCTCAGAATTCAGGGACCTAGACTTCAGTCTACACTCATTCTCCTCTTTGTACCTCTTTACACTGTCTGGTTCCTGCTCTCGCCACCCCACAAACACTGCTCTGACCAGAGTCACACTGATCTCCAAGGGACCCTTCTGAACCACAACCTCTCTCGACTGCTCTTCCCTTGGCTCCCATGACACAGTCACCTCTTTTTTTTTTTTTTTTTTTTTTTGAGACAGGGTCTCACTTCATCACCCAGGCTGGAATGCAATGCTGCGATCCCAGCTCACTGCAAACTCCGCCTCCCGGGTTCTAGTGATTCTCCTGCCTCAGCCTCCTGAGTAGCTGAGATTATAGGCCTGAGCCACCATGCCCAGCCACAATCACCTCTTAGTGTTCCTACTTCCTCTTCTCACTACACACATGCTCCCTGTTGACTTAACAAATACCCTGGGCTTCCTATACATCTCCATGTTGATTTCTCCCAAATCTATCATTTCCATTTCTATATTCAATCATCACTCGTTTGAAATCTCCTCTTCTGCATGGAGACTCAGACTCAAAATAAAAATGGAAGACTGAAATCAAGTTGTAAAATACAGCCAGAACTCTTCAGGTTGATTCCCCATGTTTGCATGGGCAAATGGTCTTACTCCTTTAAGCAAACGGTCCCTTCTCCCACTGTATATTTTATTTCCAGATCTGAAACATTTTGTTTTGCCCAGAGGGTGAAATAATAAAGGATGGATTTGGTTTCCAATGGGATCTTTTCCAACCTATTCCTCTCATCAAGGCGGGATAGTGTCTGACCAGCACGTAATTAAGTCTTTTTATAGTTTCCATTTTATTAATTCAGAATAACTAAATTCTGGCTCTAGTAACAGGCATCCAATTGGGATTTGGGGAAGTCAGTTGAAAAAACCCAGAAGCGATTAAAATAATGGAAGCTAGATTTCTGTGAGTTTTCTCTCTGTAAATGGTTGTTTGTGTGTTAAAATTTCCATCATAGACCAGCTATTGCAGCTATTGCTCTGGTCTGGCCTCTTGGCTCACAGAGATGGAAAACAATCTCCTCCCTCTGGCAACAGCGCCGTTTTTTTGGAAGGCCTTTCTGAACTTCTGGTTCTCATTTTGTATTTTTGCTCTTTCACCGTCAATGTTGCACAAGAGAAATGGCATGACCATAACATGACAGACACGTCATCCATAAGGGGCTCTAATGAGTTACTCTGCAGTTGCTGGAACAAGCATTTTTTAATTTGAGTTTTTAAACACCTTTTTGTTGCCATTTCATCCTCAAATGAGTCGAAAGAAGTGGAGTTCAGGTCCTGGAAATGTTTCATCTCTTTCCTACCCCCTCTTTCTGCCAAAGCCTCCTTTAAAGCCCAGTTCAAAAGCATCCTCCTTTCTGTAGCTTTCTCCATTACGCTTTACCAAATCACGATTATGGTGCCCAGCACACTGTTATACATACAACGCTCGGCAAGGTCATGAGTCCTATTTTGGTTTGTGCTCCAATTTGTAGGATTGCACTGCGTGTGTAGGAGGTCATACAAAAACGCCAGTTTGGAATTCAATCTTTCTCATTCATTAGTAGTTATCATTAGACTGATACTAAAATATGGCTGTGATATTCAATTCAACTTGAACTTACTGAACTCCTGTAATGTCCCACCTGTATAATAAGTGCCTGGGTTACAAAGTTAGTAGGAGACAGCACAGACCTTCGAGAAGCCCACAGTCCAGTGGGAATCAGGATAGTCCTAACTGGTAAAAGGAGGTATGACCAACTGCTGTGTTCATGGTATAAACAAAGGGCTTTGAAAGCAACTTTTCTGCTTTTTCTAAAACACAAACAAGGTCTCACCATGTGAAGAAATGGATGCCTATTCTAGTAGTATCTTAATGATACCATCCTGGTATCATTAAGCTTGTGAAGACCAGTCGAACTCCAGGTCAAGGAAGGTGGACTTTAAAACCATTGCCAAGTACGTGCTTGTAAGTTTGTTTCATGTTGTGTCATATTTTCTTAGAATACTGGTAAACAAAACTTTCTAATGGGTAAACACTATGGCTAATATTTCTGTAATATTATACTTTTGTAAGTATAAGGCAAAATTTTTTCCCAAAAAATTATCTCTGAAAAACAAGGGAATCTCCTTATAGTTAGGACCTCACAGAGTCTCTCAAAGTGCAGAATGCTTTGTTGTCACTCTTTGTTTTCATAAACAAAAGTGCTATTTGGAAAATATATGTCAACCTCAAACAACCTCAACCAATGCTAGTTTTCCTGCAGAACTTGTAAAAACACAATTAAGAACATTTTACAAGAATAACATATTTTTGCCTGGGAATATGACCCCAGAGTTGCCAGCAATGGATGTTGAAGTCTTTGTAAGTAAGACTTCTAAAAATCACTGACCACCTTAAAAACAACTACCTTAAGTCACTAGGCTGCAGGTAGGTGGGCAGGTGGGAAAAAAATGTCCTGTTATCAGAGCAAGTACTTATCACTTCAGAAAGGGTATCTAGTGAAAACATATGTGGATTTTTTGAAGTATTATATATTAACAATATAGACAGAAATAAAGATAATGCGTTAGATGACTCAAAAAGTTATTTTACTGATGACGAAACGTAGATGCCAAAATAACCTCCCAATTTGTAGCCCTAAAAGTTACATATGCAAGTTATCAAAAAGCTTTTTAAGTTAAAGTTTCTTATTGCAAAAATAACATATTACCTTATATTCAACGTTGCCTAATATTTAAGCAAGATTTATTGCCTAAAATTGCATACAGACAGTTGAATAAATGTTACTAGTGGTCATGATTATAACAATTGAAACTTCAATTTTACAAAAATAAAAATATGCTGAAATGAACTTACATTTAAAAATAAAAACAACAATTAAAACCATGATACCTCATACTAGAAAAATGACATCTTAAATAAATCCAAGATACCCAAACATTTTCTGATCTCTTATACACAGAGAACAAACATAAAAACAACCAACAAAAAATAGAGGTTATTACTCTCCTTCCATGTAAGTTAAGTAATATGAGGTCAATGAGTCCAGAAGTTACACTGAAACCTAAAAACATAGATAGTTCTCTGTATTCACAATTTAATACATTAAATATGAAATATACCTGTTCAAATACCATGGGTGGTTGGTGTGTTATAGATGCGTGGGGCAGAGTTAGGGATTTTATTCTAAAAAGCATGATGGATTCTAACTTGACACATCTCCCTTGATCTGAAAAAGCAGTGATCAATCAAGCTTTATAATACATACCTCTAAATAATCTGTGGAGCAGTTTATGTGATGTTCCAAGTCAAATGCTAAAAATGTGTAGTTCACAGTGTTGCCTGTTGTTGCCCGGATGGTCCAGTTGCAATGCTGATTTTCAGAATAAGGATTCGGATACCCTATACTCTCTAAGATGCCATAGGTTTGATTGACTATTACCACATTCTCACATGCTGGAAAAAGAAATGACTGTTAAGAACCACTATTATATACTTCATAAGTGCTCCAAGATGAGATTTTCCTTTAAAAAAAAATAAAAATCATCTGTGTATGTACACACACACATATATGATGTGTATATATGTGTGTGTATATATACACACGCAGAGACACACACACACATATATTTGGTGCAGTATTTTCATAGTGAAAGGATTTCCATTTAGAAGAAATGTGAAATAATACTGAAGTGAATTCAAACTAAAGAGTCATGAAAATTAAATAGTCATGTTAAAATAGGCATCAAATTCCCTTGAATTTGTGGAGAGCAGAATAACTTGGTTATATTCAGGGATCAGTCTGATTTGTTTGTTAGAGAAGTGCATTCGACATTCTGTGCTGCTGTTTTTTTAATGTTAACATGTGGAAGGGACAGAAATTCTGACTTTTAAATTCAACAGTTTAAAAACCCAAAATCCTATGGGAATGCTAAAAACCAGTAACAACATGGCTTTGTTGAACATTCAAAAGTCTGCGTGAAATTCACAATAAAGGCTCCGTTCTCCCTCTAGTTAGTCATCAGGAAGTACCAAGCGAATAGACAGAGTAGAAAGGATTTAAAGAAGAAAGGAAAATGTGAAATTACAGAAAAAAAGTCTTCAATCCAATGGTGGCATTTTCTTGAGCTGAGTTTTCAACAAAACCAAACCAGATACCTCTAAGTATGTCTAATCCTGGGTGCCCAGTTCAGCCAATCCTAATGACTTAAACAAGGAATATATTATCTCTATGATGTGCAATAAAAGAGAACGAGAAATAAACAATATATGGAATGAGCTGTCTCTGAAAGTGTGATTCATAGATACATTCCTACTACGATATGCTTTCTGAAGGTGGGTAGAACACCATTTATAACTTTGGTTTAAAAAAGTGTACATTTGTGGCTCTTCAAAATATTGCTTTGTTGGAGCAGGGAGAATACTTAAACCCATTCTGTTTGAAAATCTTTAGGTCGCAGTTTTGTCCATAAAGGATTTTTAAAGAATAATCTTATTGTTTTAGAAGCCTGTGAGAAGGTACACCTATTAGGCAGATAGGCATCACGTGCCTCGATGACTAGGGGCAACACAGGGCCCAGGAAAATACATTCCAGTAAACCACATGGGCCACTCTCAGCACTCAGACATTACACTACTTGTAAATCTCCAATTTCCCATGGCAAATTTTACAGATAATCTCACTAGTTTGCTCTGATTTTGCCTCTTATGTGCACTCATTTACACTTTCAGGATTCTGAAATTATGAGAGAAAAATAAAATATCTCAGAAATGAAAAGAAAAAAAAGAAACCCTTAAACAATCCGATTATAACCAGAAATAGATTAGCACAGCAGTAATAAAATTAGATAAATGATTACATAGTCAAACAGATGTATCTCTGATAGAACTTAGGAGACCTTTTTATGTACTAGTGATACATTTCTGAAGAACAAAGCTATATATTAAAACTCAATATTCAAAACTATCTAGGATTCAGCCTAATCCCCAGATATAAATCAATGTGAATCTTAAAATTCATACATAATCAAGGTTAAATGTTATTACTCTTTCACTTAATTCAAGGGATATTGTGTATACAGTTAATAATTTTGTGATTTTTAATTCCATTTTCAGATAATTACATAAAATTATGGATAAATTTTGATTCTGTGGGAAAAGATAATTGTGTAAAATTATGGATAAATTTTGATTCAGTAGAATTATGTTTCCAAAACCTAGACTTTACTTTGATAAAGTAAAAGTCTCTATCAAATAACAAATTCAAGAAAATATTGTTTTCTTGAATGTCCATTTTGGAACTAACTTCAAAAAGCATTTAATTCTAGAGCTAGAAGGCAGGTTTAGAGACCATCTAATTTAATCTCCTTTTCTAAAAGAAGAAACCATGGGACCACAAAGAAAAGTGACTTTCTCAAGGGTTAGGAGCCAGAACAAACCCCAGGCCCCTTGACATTTTGCTCAGTGTTCCTTTAATTCCATCATGTTGCTATCTGGGAAAAGTAGATTTAAAATGGCATCTGTACAATGGCCAGGTTTTTCTACTGTAAAGAACATGCTTATTCCATGCATGACTCACATGGACCACAGCTTTCCCTAATAAAATTAAGGTACTTTTTAAGGTAGAGACTAGTGTGATAGAATACTATGTACATTGGAATAATATAATGTACACTGCAAGACTGCAATGTGTGAGGCAAATGAAAAGCTATTAGTCATTAGTCTGGTACACTGATCTTTCACTGAATTGCAACTCTCTCAGCATATTAAATACTCTTCTAAGTTTCTATAGTTTGCCAGATGTTTTAGTTATATGAGATTAAATTTAATACGTATTTCTCCCTCAAATGGAGTTAAACAATTCACAGAAGAAACTAAGATGAAGTTCAATTGCTCACACCAATGCGTTACACTTATTTCAGTTTGTTTCAAGAATTTGAAGGCCCACTCTAGGCACTGAACAGCCAGTATACATACTTACTCTGCTGGTATTCACACTTACTCTGCCGGTATTCACACTTACTCTGCCGGTATTCACACTTACTCTGCCGGTATACACACTTACTCTGCAGGTATTCACACTTACTCTGCCGGTATTCAGCCTTGAAGCCACGTCCTTGCTGACCTTCATCTGTCCTCAGTTTTATAAACATGCTGTCTCCACTAGAACGAATAAGAGGGGGTTTCTCATCCCCACAAAGCTGAGTTAGCAGATGAGAGTTGCTACTTGGGCCATCATATACCTTTAAGAAAATATTTTGAATGTTAGATGGTTGAGACTATAAACATTATGTAAAGGACTATAATCCAGAAGAAGTGAGGAAGAAAAAATATATATATTTATTATGTATATATATTATAAATATATTATATGTAATTATATATAAAATATTATGAATATTAATTATATATTTATAAATAAATTTATTTAATACATATTTTATATATGTATTAAATACATATGTTTATATTTGTATTAAATACATATATTTATATTTGTATTAAATATTTATATGTAAACATAAATATATATAAAATAAATATATCTTTATATATAATAAATATATATTTTTTGTTATATATATGACATCACAAAAGAATAGCCATGAAATAAAATAACCTTACAAATTATATTTAGGTATTTATAAACTCAGGCAATTAAGCTGTGGACATGTGCAGCAGTAATAAGCGTGTGAGCTTACGCTGAAGGCTGAAGATTGAAAATGAAAGCCCAATACATATTGTAATGCCACAGCTGATGTCAATTGTCCTCCTTGTTTTTTGATTCCATAGTTTATGATTCATGACACTTCAATACATTTTTATTTAGATTTTTAACAAATGAACAATGGTGAATTGCTGTACTGTGAAAAGTCCTAGTTGAATGACTCATATTATCTTCTCTACTTCGCCAAAACCGTCTTCTAAATTGTGATTTTTCAATGCATATGTGGAAAAACATAAATAATGATTATAATAAATCCTGTAATCCCTTTCAGGAGATTTTCACCATATCTTAATAGTCTATCAATATATTTTAAATACTTAGTGTATCGAGCCATTGAGTACTTCACCATATCTTAATAGTCTATCAATATATTTTAAATACTTAGTGTATCGAGCCATTGAGTACTTCACCATATCTTAATAGTCTATCAATATATTTTAAATACTTAGTGTATCGAGCCATTGAGTACTTCGAAGATGGTCACTTTCACCAAATTTCTTTTATGTTTTTATTTTGTTTGAATTTTTATATGGATGTTCGGTTTAGATGCTCCCCTTTCCTGAATCTCGAAAATAAAAATAAGTGCATTGTGCGTTGGGTGAGATGGGAGCAGGGAACAATATGATGGAAACATTACACTTACAGCCAGGTAATCTAAAGTGCAGTTTGGATGATGCTCCAAGTGAAAGTCTTTGAATTCCAGTTCAAATGCGCTGCCGTGGCTAGATTTCAACCACCAGTAGCATTCAGAGCTGTGGTAATAGGGCATCGGGTAGTTGGGAGATATGAACGTGCCACTTGAAGTGGTGAGATTACCCCCGCAACCTAGAGGAGAAAGAAATGGAATGACGCACACCCCTTTCCTTCTGGGGAAATTGTATCTTTTTGTCTGCATTAAACTGGTGCCATTCTACTATCCTTTAAATCAAATTGCACAGCAAAATGGCATCATGAAAGAGTAGTTATAGCCTAAAAATCCAATTTCTATTTTTTTCTTTCTTTTTTTTTTTTGAGATGGAGTCTCACTGGGTCACCCAGGCTGGAGTGCAACGGCATGATCTTGACTCACTGCAATTTCCACCTCCTAGGTTCAAGCGATTCTCCTGCCTCAGCCTCCCTAGTAGCTGAGATTATAGGCACCTGCCACCACATCCAGCTAATTTTTGTATTTTTAGTAGAGACGGGGTTGGCCAGTAGAGACTATGTTTAGTAGAGACTATGTTGGCCAGGCTGGTTTCAAACTCCTGACCTCAGGTGATCCCCCTGCCTCGGACTCCCAAAGTGTTTGTGAGTACGGGAGTGAGCCATAGCACCCAGCCCCAATTTCCATTAATGCAGTTTCCTTATTCTAACCAGGATTCTTATTTATTGATAAAAAGAAACTAGAACTTTCTTCCTTTGTCTGTTAAAAAGAAATGGCTGCTGTTAATTTAAAATTATTTGCAATAATGAAGTTTAAATACAGCTGAGCAAACATGGACAAGTGATGGACAGAGCATGACAATCCCAGAATCAAGAAACCAATCAGATTGGCTTCTCCAGTAAAAGACAGCTCTTTGCTATTTACCTGTTGATGACCCATCCCAGTAAGCTGAGAATCCAGACCTTGTGTCTATTTGGTCACTCTTAAATTTTAACCATAGTTTGTTACTATGAGAGATGATTGTTGGGGGTAGATTTGAGCCATAGAATATTCCCAGCAACGGTGATTTTTCATAGCCTCCATCTCTGGAAGAATACAGAAATTAAAATTTATTGGGTTACTGACAATATTACTGTATAAACATTTAACATAATTTGAACTTTGGGATTGCAAACATTAGCAGTTTATTGGATGAAGTAATTTCTCTCAAACACTACACTTACTCTAAAAAACACGATTTTAACTTTTAAATTTTTAAAAATCGTATTTGAATGACTTAAAGAATAACCATCATTCATGGCTGGCATGGTGTTTTATATAACCAATCACAAACTGAGAGAATATGTTTAATCTTCACCCTTTCGAATAAAGCCTCTGGCAAATGTGTCAGAGAAAACACGATAAAGAAACTATACTATTAACTATATAAACATACTGCTGTATTTTACAGAGAATCTTTCAACGTTTTCCTTCTGATTTGGAAATTTTTGAAATGTAATATATCATATTTGATATATTTAGCAAAATTCTGGAAATAGCATTTTCCTAAAAACTTTTGGGGCCTTAAATCTAGTTTATAATCTGTAGCTTTTTGAAACAAACAATAAAAAAGGGATTTATTCAACATCAAAGTCCAGTGAGTAACTGCTGTAAATTAAGAAAATTATGTCATTTTAGCACGATAGGGTCCAATTATGATTTATTATTTTAATACCTTACTGTATATTATAGAATAACATTTATTATAATACATAAGATTCCAGATTTAAAATCCCAAATAAAACATTTGATATAGATGCCCACCAGAATGATTAGCCTAATTTAACTCAAAGTAGTGGCATGGAGAGATAGTAACATATAAGTTAACTTACTTTTACTGCAAATATAACTTTTTAAACACATTCTTTCAAAATGATGATAATGAAAGAATAATGCCTTCTACTGAAATTCACAAGCATAGACTTTTATTACCTGAACATGAAAACTTTGTGAAAACTTTAAGATTGCTATCCTGCCATCATTTTATAATATAATTAGATTAAATGAACAGCAAACAGCCTAAAATTTACATCGATTTTACATAATTAAAGTAGGTATTCAACAGTAGCAAGTTACATCATTTCAGAGTAGTAGCACATCTGTTTCTTTGCCCACATAAAATCTGGAGTTTATTTTCAAGTATTTCAAATAAAATAATCACTTCAAAATAACCACAGAATCTTATGCAATTCCTGTATTTCTCCTAAGTCAGGCTCCAAATGACAAACTTTATTTCTTGCAAGAAAGTGCACAGCAGGGAGCTTTGCAGAGAATTTCCGTATTTTTTTCCTTAATCTTCCTAGGAAAGATTATTAATGAGAATAAATAATGAAAAGATTATAATGAAATAAATAAAAGTGCTGACCTGATTTCCAGAAAATCTGTATAATAGTTTCCAATGGCTTCCTCCAAGGAGAAGTTTGTGAAGTGCACTGCAATCAGTTGGCCAGTTCTCACTGTGATCCGATAAATGCATTCCCAGTTGTTGGGATAATTACTGGGGAAGTTTGGAGAAGTGAATGTCCCCAAATCATCTGTGTAGTCTTGCAAACATGCTGTGAACAGAAACAGACCATAAGAGAGAAAATAGAAAATATTGATATGTTTATAATACATCCAGTAATATGTATTTCATTAATTTGTGCCTATACTTGATTTTCAATAAGCCATTCTGGAATGTGCAAATAAAGATTTCATTCTGAAACAAAGTTTTTGTAATCTTAAAGGCAAAATAATTACCAACACTAAATCTAAGCTATGGAGTGGAAATTGTTATATATATCTTGAGTAAACAACCCTTTAAGTCTTGAAAGTGTTAGGTTTTTCTAATCCTTGCAAATTACCATAAACATTAAAAATTAGGATCCACTGCAGGAGGGCCTAGAAATAATTCAGTCTTGTCTTTTCATAAGCTCCCTTTAAAGTGGTTTTCACCAAAGCATGCATTTATGAGAAATGACAAAGCAGGTACCTCCACCATGGGGTGAAGAATAGGGGCCCAGGCTCAAGGATCAGAGTGATCTCAAATGAAAACCCTCTCAAACACTGACAAGCTCTGCAGCCTTGGGAGAGTTACTGTACTTCTCTAAGCCTTAGTTCTCACATCTCGCAAATGAAGAGGGTTGCTACCTTTGACTGAAGGTTTCAGAGTTAAAGACAATGCATTACAAGGGCTTAGCCCATGATATGCACTCAGTAAATGGTGGTCATTTACATTATAAGGAAGACATTAGGTCATTTATAAAACATTTAGCATAGTACCTGGACAATTTTGAAGTCCTAAATAAATATCTTCTTTAAAAACTTTTCTAGTTTAACAGTTTTAACGTTACCTATTCAGTCGATTCTGTGTTTACTACCACCCACTCAATCTCCTATGCCCCCCAAATCTGAAATATTTTACAAAGAAAATCTGGTTTGAATGCTTTTGTTTTTGTTTTTGCTTTTGAGACAGGGTCTTGCTCTGTTGCCAAGGCTGGAGTGGAGTGGCGGGATCTTGGCTCACTGCAACCTCTGCCCCCCGAGTTCAAGCAATTCTCCCGTCTCAGCCTCCCCAGCGGCTGGGACTACAAGCTTGCACCACCATGCCCAGCAAATAAGTGCATTTTTAATGTATTTCCAATTGCATCCAGCCATAACCTAAATCTAGGGTATAGGAGTAGACAGAGGTCTCCTACTGAAAGGTTTTGGATACAATAAACTATTGTGTTTCATTGTGAGTCAAAATAATAATAATAATAAGGATGTTTAGTTATGCTGTTTCCCTAGCTGCTGCTATATAATCCCCATACTCAGAAAAGAAGAATCACTGGTATTGAAAACATAGAGATGCATAGAACATATTATAGGTTCTACTATCTGTGTGTAGCTCTCAAAGGAATGGGCATTCGCCAGATATTTGATTTTACTCTATTTGAAACAGCAAGCAATCAAAGCTTTACTTTATTGAAGGAATTCACAGTGACATTTAACACCAAAGATTATGTTTAACTCCAAAAGTGTAGAAAAGTATGCTTCTCTGTAGTCTGCCAAAATATTTCCACAAGTGGAAAGGAAGGTAGAGAGGAAGGGAATAAGACAGACAGAAGGGAGACAACAGGAAAGGCAGAAAAGAGGGATAAAGAGAGCGGGGAGGAGTATAGCATTGGTCTATTAATATTTCAGACCCAGTAATGAAACTTACTAAGCTAAAAAAAGGACATCAGATGAAAGCAATGACCCAGTATCCCTGGGTTGACAGAATAGACAGACTCATTGACCCACACACAGAGAGCTTTAGCCAGTAAATCAAATATTTAGAGGAAATTATCTGTCGTCACTTGTTCTTGCTTACTCACTGTACTCCCGGAGGGGAAATACAATTGTCTTGCATATCTCTAATGCAACTTGTCTGCGGGAGAATGTTAAGTGTGATTAGGTTCTCAGGTGGAGGAACCTGAATTAATGACATTTTGGGGCAATAATGGTGGGTAGTTTCCCTTTATCTTGCTTACATGCATGTGATTATTCTGGAACAACTGGTGGGAGTCTGTTAATCTGTACTGAAATTTTGATTTACTTACCAAGCTTCTTTTCTGTTGCTGGCACAAAAGTAAACTACAGTTCTTGATGTGTTCCAATGATATTTACACCATTCACTTTGTCTGAAATGCTTTGCCCTTTACCTAACCCCCCACCCCACAACCCCTGCCAATACACAGTTTAAAATATACACTCTTACCCATCATTTAAGGTTGGCTGAATCCTTTCCCAACCAAGCAGAATTAATTTATCTCGCATAATAAAATTTTATGCAAATAGCAATTTGAACCCCAAACATATTTTGTAATTGTTTTTATGTGAGTATATTTACCTTACTAAACCTTGGGATATGACTAAGACCTTATTAACCATTATTTACTATCACTGTAGTACCTGGCCCAGATGAGGTCCCAGTAAGTAGTTGTTGAAATATTATTACATGATGTGTTGGAAACGAAGGGGACTGGTACATGCATCTAAGTTCCTCCCACTCTCCCTACTCCATTCAGTTCTTCTCTTTCAAACTACCCCTAAACCCCAATCCTACGACTTCTATTTTTCTCACCTCATTTTTCCTCTCTCTCTTCTTCCTGTACTCTATCCTGGTTGGCTGAGGTTCTTTAATATTTTTTAAATTCCAGCTATGACAAGCAACTGTACTAAACTAGCTGCTCTCTTTAAGAACTGTAAAACTGAACAAAATATTGGACAATCTGCAGTACAAGATTGTGATTCTTGACAGAAAGGAAACTCATGATGTACGACTCTTGATTTCCTCGGCTTTCTACCTGTGCAGAATTTCCTGACCACAGAAGGGAGCTGAAGTCCAAGTAGTGAATGACAGTCCTACTGAGCTGATGATACAAAGATTAGAGTTGCCAAAGCAGCTGGAACTATATGGAAATTCTACAGAGAAAAAGAAGTATATAGAGAGGAAAGCCGGGCATCTGAGTAGGGCTTCCCATGGATTCTTAGCTAAGCCTGGGCTGAGAATACATAAGGTGAGACTTCAGAAAGCATGTCAGACAGGAGCTGCTACTAGGCTGGAAGCGGAAACAAGATCATTCAGAGTTCTCTCCCATTCCAGAACGGGGATACCTCCTTAACACCTCAGGCATTCAAATGAGACACCTAAAAGGCCATATCTTACAAGCGAAGACCATGGCCAAGAGTAGGGCTCTCTAGAATTCCCCTGCCAAAGGATAAGTCTTAACAAGACCTGCAGGAATCATAGAAGTTGGAGGTTGAGACCTAGCAAGTTAGAGGGGCTCGAGAAACAGGGATGTTCACAAATATTCTTTAGCAAGTAAAGATATAAACCTATGCAGATACAAAGTAATCAGCTAGATATCAAACTAGCTTCAGAGGAAGATAAGATAATACAGAGTGTCTACAACACATAATTTACCCACATGATATGGGACACCCATATCATGTCCCAACCTATCATGTCCACTATAAAACCCAAAACTATTACAAATGTTAAAAAAAAAAAAAGAGAAAATATGGGCCGGGTGCGGTGGCTCACACCTGTAATCCCAGCATTTTAGGAGGCCAAGGCAGGTGGATCATGAGGTCAAGAGATCAAGACCATCCTGGCCAACATGGTGAAACCCCATCTCTACTAAAAATACAAAAAATTAGCTGGGTGTGGTGGTGGGTGCCTGTAGTCCCAGCTACTCAGGAGGCTAAGGCAGGAGGATCGCTTGAACCTGGGAGGTGGAGCTTGCAGTGAGCCGAGATCATGCCACTGCACTCCAGCCTGGCGACAGAGTGAGAGTCCATCTTAAAAAAAACAAAACAAAAAATGAGAAAATATAATCAAATCAAGAAAAGAAATGTCATCAGTAGTCAAGAAAAATGTGGTCATAGTTGAGAAAAAAAATGTCATCTTGTGATTCAAAGATGATCCAGGTGTTAGATTTAAAAGAGAAAGACTTTAAAGCAGCCATTAAAAATATGTGCAAAGACTTAAAGAAAAAGCCTTAAAAAGTAAACAGATAAGAAATTTTGGCCCAAAAAGGGAGAAAATTATTAAAAGGAACCATGTAAATTATATAACTTAAAATTACACTAATTCAAATTAAAACTTCATGACAAGTTTAACAGTAAACTGTAGGCAGAAGAAAAAAAGGTCAGTAAACTTTAATATGTATTAATAGACGTAATTTATATCTAAAGAACAAAGAAAAAAGAACTCCAGGAAAATGAACAGATATTTAAAAAAACAAAGAAAAAACAACAAATAGGTTAACACACATACAATTAGAGAACCAGAAGGAGAAGGTAATAAAAATGGGCCAAAAAAAGAGAAGGAAATAGGGGCTAAAATTCTCCTAAATTCTATGAAAAATGTCTAGTAAGATATAGGAGTTCAGTCAACACTAAACAGGAGAAATAAAAGAAAACTACACTTGGACATGTCAGAGTGAATCTATTAGAAAACAGACACAAGGAAAACACAGAAGCCAGTTGGGGCGGGGGGGGAAGCCACATCACAAACAGGGACATCATGATAAGGATGACAGCTGGCTTCTAATCAGAAGCAATGGAGGCAAGAAGAAAATGGAATACATCTTTAAAATGTTGAGATGGGAAAAACAGGTTTAAATATCCAGCAAAACTACTTTTTTAAAAAACGAGAGTGTAACATTTTTAGACAAACAGAAGCTGACATAATTTGTCACTGGAAGACTTGTAGTGTATGAAATAATAATATCCATTGGGCCAAAGGAAAATGATACCAAACAGAAAATATCTCCAAGAAGGAATGAAGAACACTGGAAATGATAAATCATTGTATAAATATAAATGATAGGCTTTCTTTTCATTATCTCCTTAAAAGAGAATTAGTGATTTAAAGCAAAAATAATAGTAAGGTGAATTTATAATATAGAGAGAGAAATAGGGGGTGCAGTGGCTCATGCCTATAATCCCAGCACTTTGGGAGGCCGAGGTGGGCAGATCACCTGAGGTCAGGAGTCTGAGACTAGCCTGGCCAACATGGTGAAACCCTGTCTCTACTAAAAACAATACAAAAATTAGCCAGGCGTGGTGGTGCATGCCTGTAGTCCCAGCTACTCGGGAGGCTGAGGCACGAGAATTGCTGAAACCCGGAAGGTGGAGGTTGCAGTGAGCTGGGAGCTTGCCACTGCACTCCAGCCTGGGCAACAGAGTGAGACTCAGTCTCAGGAAAAAAAAAAAAAAAAAAAAAAAGAGAGAGAGAGAGAAATAGTGATTTAAAGCAAAAATAATAGTAAGGTGAATTTATAACACAGAGAGAAGTAACTAAAACAGCACACAGAAGGATAGGCACATGGAATTACACTGGTATGACAGTATTTCACTTGTGAAGTATAAAGGGGAATTTGTGTAATATGAAGTGTCAGGTATGAATTGGAAGGTATGAAATGTAAAGCAGCTGCATATTAACTCTAAGAAAACTTGCTTATAAGTTAAGGAGTATATTTTTAGACCTAATGTAAAAATACAAAAAAAAAGGTATCATTAAAAAGACAAAGAAGGAAATAGAATGGAATACTAATAATATTCTGTAAACCAAAATGAAGACAGAATAATGGCAACACAAAAAGAGATGAATGGAAAACAACTACCATAATGGTATGTTAAATTCAACCATAAAAATAATTACATTAGTTGTAAATGGTCTAAATACTTCAACTAAAACACAGAAAAAGCAGGACCCAATTATATGTTTTTTACTATACATGCACATTATATATAATGACGCCAATATATATAATGGTGAAACTAAGTTGTAAGTAAAAGAATGAAAAAAGATATACCATATGAACAGTAAATATAAGAAAGCTGAAATCACTGAAATAATATCAAACAAAAGTGACTTCAAGAAGGATAATATTATTAGATTTATAGAAAGACATTTCATAATGACAAAGGGGACGATTTATCAGTAAAACATAATAATCCTAAATGTGCATGCACGAAGTAATAGTTTCAAAATACACGAAGGAAAGTGAAAAGGCAAAAATTAAAAGAAAAAAATAAAACCATGATTAGAGTTGAAGATTTTAACACCTTTCTCTCAGTAACTGAAAATGAAACAGATAAAGATGAATAGGGGTATAGAAAATCTGACCAACACTCAGCCGACTTAAAGCTAATTGACAGAGAGCACTACACTTAATAACTGCAGACAACACAGTTTTTCAAGCATACATGAAACATTCAGCAGCATAGACCACATGCAGGGCTGTAACACAATTCTCCATAAATTTTAAACAATTGAAAACTTAGAAAGTATATCATTTAACCACAATAAAACTGAAATTATAAATCAATAAGACATCTAGAAAACCTACAAATATTTGAAAGTTAAATAATACATTTGCAAATAATCCATAGAACAAAGAAGAAATCACAAGATAATTGGAAAATATTTTGAACTGGAAGTTAGTGAAAATAAAACATTAAAATTTGGGAGGTGGCTGGGCACAGTGGCTCACTCCTGTAATCCTAGCACTTTGGGAGGCCAAGGCGGGCAGATTACGTGGTCAGGAGTTCAAGACCAGGGTGACCAACATGGTGAAACCCCGTATCTACCAAAAATACAAAAATTAACCAGGCATGGTGGCGAGCACCTGTAATCCCAGCTACTCGGGAGGCTGAGGCAGGAGAATCACTTGAAACCAGGAGATGGAGGTTGCAGTGAGCTGAGATCGCACCACTGCACTCCAGCCTGGGCAACGAGAGTGAAACTCTGTCTCAAAAAAAAAAAAAAAAAAAAACTGGGGAGGTGAAGTGAAGTAGTGCTTAAAGGCTATATCTATATCTATCTATCTGTAGTTAATTTTTTTCTAAAGAAACTAGAGAAAAGCTAACTAAGGCAAGAATTAAATGAAATAATATAAGAACAGAAATCAATTAAATGGAAAATGCAATAGCAATAGAGAAAATAAACAATGTCAAAAATTGGTTCTTTGAGAAAATTATTAAAATTGATAGAATTCTACCAAAACTGATCAAAGAAAAAAGAAAAAAAACACAAATTACCATTTTCAGGAATGAAGAGGGGATGTCACTATGGAATCTTCAGACATTAAAATAATAGAAAGACACCATTACAAAAAACTGTGCAAATATATTTGACAACATACAAAAAATAGATGGATTCTTTCAAAATTCCCATAACTGACTCAAAATGAAATAGAAAGCTTTAATAGTCTCTATGAGTTGAAGAAATTAAATTTGTAATATTAAACCTTCCTACAAAGAAAACTACAGGCTCAAATAATTTCACTGGTGAAATTGTATCAAACAATTAAGAAATTGTTTATATTCCACAAACTCAGAAAATAGAGGAGAAGATATTTTCTAACTAACAAGACCAATATTACTCCTATACCAAACCAGACAAAGAAATTCAGGAAGATTACAGTTCAGTATGTCTTACATTGATGCAAAAATCCATAAGAAAATTTTAGCATAACAATTCTGAATACACGTAAAAATTATAATAGATCAGAACCAGGTGGAGTTCTGATGTATTATACAAGATTGGTTTGACAGTGGAAAACTAAATCAACATAATTTACCAACTAAACAGAATAAAAAAAGAAAAGCTTTGAAAGATACCAAAAGATGCAGAAAAATTCAACACCTATCCAGGATAAAAACTCAGCAAGTATGCCCAGAAGGGAACTCCACAAACTGATGAATGGCATCTATGGAAAATCCAAAGCTAACATCATACTTAAGTGGTAAAGGACTACACGCTTTCCTGTCAAGATTAAGAAAAAGGTCAACATTCCAACCTCACCCTTTCTGTTCAAGAATGCACAGAAAGTTCTAGCCATCACAGCAATACACATACACAGAGAAAGAGGGACAGAGAGAGAGAAGGGAAAAAATAAAACTTATTTAACTTATTCACAGTTATTGTCATCTATGTAGTATATACTAAAGGATTTATTTAAGTTATTAGAACTAATAACTGAGTTAAACAAGACTGCAGAATACAAGATATGTATACAAAAATCCATTTATGTTGCATATATCAGCCAAACAACCAGAAAGTAAAATTTTAAAATAGCATATATAATATGGCATGTCATTTTATAATAGCATAAAAACACGAAACAGTTGATAACACGTTTAATAGAAACATGCACAAATCCTACACTGAAAACTTTATTGCTGAAGGAAATGAAGGAAGATCTGAATAAATGGAGAGGTAAAATATGTTCATGGATTGGAAGGCTGAATTTAAGATGACCTTTATCCCCAAATTGGTCTGTAAATTCAATGCAATCTCAATCAAATTCTCAAGTTTTTTAATATATTGAAAAGCTGATTCTAAAATGAATATGGAGACACAAAAAATCTAGGATAGCCCAAACAATTTTGAAAAATAAGTATCAATCTAGAGGTTTTATACTTCCAGATTTTAATATACAATATGAAATTATGTAACATTAAGTAATATAATGTTCTATTGTTAAAGGGGTAAATATGTACAGCAGTGTGATGAAATAGAGATTCCAGAAGCAGACCTACACATGAACACAGGCAGGTGATTTTCAACAAGAATGCAAAAGCAATTCAGTGGGAGCGGGGGTGAAGGAGAATCTTTTCAATAAATGGTGCTTGAACAATTAAATACCATTTGCTAAACACACTTGGACACATAACTCACACCATATAGAAAAATTGATTCAAAATGGATCATAGAACACATATAAAATCTCAAACTATAAAACTTCTAGAAGGAGCCGGGAGCGGTGGCTCACGCCTGTAATTCCAGCACTTTGGGAAGCCGAGGCGGGCAGATCACAAGGTCAGGATATCGAGACCATCTTGGCTAACACGGTGAAACCCGTCTCTACTAACAATACAAAAAATTACCTGGGCGTGGTGGCGGGCGCCTGCAGTCCCAGCTACTCGGGACGCTGAGGCAAGAGAATGGCGTGAACCTGGGAGTCGGAGCTTGCAGTGAGCCGAGATCGCGCCACTGGACTCCAGCCTGGGCGACAGAGTGAGACTCTGTCTCAAAAAAAAACAACTTCTAGAAGGATGCACGTGGGAGATCCTGATAACTTCGGTAGTGAAATATTTCTCAGACAAGATACAAAATGCACTAACCATAAAAGGGATAAAAGGATATATTGAACTTCTGTTCTTCAAACGATACCATAAGGAAAAGAAAAGTTTAGCCACACACTGGAAGAAAATACTTGCAATACATTTATCTGGCAAAGGACGTATTTGTATGCAGAATATATAACATATGACTCATTAATAAGAAACAAACAAAAATGAACCATATGGTTTTAATGAACACCTCACAAAAGAAAATAAATGAATTGTCAAAAAGCATGTGAAAAGGACTCAGCACTATTAGTCATCGGGGAAATGCAAAATAAAACCATCGGATACTGCTATGCAACTGCCAGTGGCTAAAAATGAAAAGACTGGCAATATTAAGGATTGGGAAAGATGGAGAAAAGAACTGCTGCAAGGCAGGCAAGCCCCCATATTGGGACTCCACCCAGGAAGGTTTTGGACTTTGCCCAGGAAAGAATTCAAGGGTGAGCTGGTGGTAGAAAAAATCAGCTTCACTGAGGTATCAGTGTTTCAGCTCCGTGACTGCTCCTGCAGAGCAGGGCTACCCCATAGGCAACGTGTTGAGGGTAGCAGCCTGGCGCAGTTGTGCAGTCATATTTACACCCACATGCAAATTAAGGGGTGAGTTTTTTGGAAATTTCTAGAAAAAGGATGGTAACTTCTGGGTGTTGTCATGGCAACGGCACACTGTCATGGCGCTGTTGGGCATGTCTTATGCAGAGGTGCTTCTGTCTCTTCCCTGTTTTAGCCAGTCTTCCATCTGGTCTGGTGTGGAGCCCCAACTCCTATTTCAGAATTGTCAATCATATAGGTGGGAATATAAAATGGCATAACCACTTTGGAAAACAATTTGGCACTTTCTTATAAAGTTAAACATATCATTACCATATGAGACCCAGAAGTTCTACTCCTAGGTATTTTACGCAAGAGAATGAATATGTCCACAAAAAACCTGCAAGTCAATGTTCATGGTAGCTTTTTTTGTAATAGCTAAAAACTGGGGAAAAAAAGCTCAACTATCTAACAACAGGTGAACAGATAATCAAATTATGATATATCGATGCAATGGAAGGCTAGTCAGCAATAGAAAGAAAAAAACACATAAATACAGCAACATGAAAAATTTCCAGACACATTATGCTAAATGAAAGAAGCCAAGCCGGGTGCGGTGGCTCACGCCTGTAATCCCAGCACTTTGGGAGGCAAATTTGGGCAGATCAAGAAGTCAGGAGTTCAAGACCAGCCTGGTCAACATGATGAAAACCTGTCTCTACTAAAAATACAAAAAATTAGCCGGGCATGGTGGCGCACGCCTGTAATCCCAGCTACTGGGCAGGCTGAGGCAAGAGAATCGCTTGAACCTGGGAGGCGGAGGTAGCAGTGAGCCGAGATCGCGCCACTGCACTCCAGCCTGGGTGACAGAGAGACTCCGTCTCAAAAAAAAAGAAGCCAGACACAAAAGAATACATACTATGTATTCCTGTTCACAGCTGCCTTTTGCACAGTTAAAACTATTCTATATTGGTAGAAACCAGGTGTGTGTTTGCTGACATAGAGGTTGTTGAGGAAACTAATAAAAGGAACACGAGGATCCCTTCTGGAGGGACAGAAGTATTCGATAGCTTGAATGGAGAGGTAGTTAAATGGGTGTACACAATTCTGAAAATTATGGATAAATTTACTGAAATTACAGGGAAAAATCCATATTATGTTAAAAGCTTGAAAGTTCTGTGCACAGACAGGTTGCACTCTCTAGAGAAAGTCCAATAAATAATTCAGATATCTAATAAAGAATACATAAAATTGAAATAGAGAAATAAAACATCATATTTGAAGGGACCCCTGCTACACATATTAAACAACAGGATATTTAATCTTAAAACCTGATGGTAGTTTTATGAGATTCAAATTTCATAGAGAGAAAAATTACTATTCTCTGAACTTAATGCATCTATTTCTTGAAAGATTAAAAACCCCTCTTAACTATCACTGAACTCTATAGATGTTTACATTTCTTCCCTTGACAATATAAATGGCTCCTTCTAGAATAATAGTAATACTGAAAAATATCAATACTAAGTTTTGGTTTCCTCTTGTGATTTTCAACAAAGCACAAATGATTAAGTTAGAATGTGTTTCCATACAAGGATATTTATGTGTTGGCATGATGCTTATTATTACATCAATACAAAATGCAAAGATAAAAATGTATCTATGCCTTTTATTTTATCTTATATTGCCAAAGGAAAATTCATATCCAATATCAGTTTAGCCTTTTATTATGGTCTAAGAACATTTACAAAGAAATGGAAAATGAAAGTACATTTTTTCTATCCCCTAAATTCAACTGAACTAGCAATGGAAAAGCACATCTCTGAGGATCAAAGACAACTGTTGGCAAAACTCACATATTTTTCTCTCTGACCAACCTCAAAAAAAACAAAAAAGTAAAGAAAGAAATGAAAAAACATACAAATGCCTTCTGTGGACCATTACAAAAATCACAAAACTAGACTTTTCTAAAACTCACAATGTATCTTTGCCTTCACTAAACACTTTCAAATAAGTTTTTGTAACACAGGACTTGGCTCATTATCAAACGGGAAAATGAGAAACATCTATAACCTTCCAAACCACAAAGCAACAATGATATCAGTCCCATAAAATTTGAGCCACAGAAATAGGATAAGCTGATCCTCTGGAGAGAGGAATGCATCTCATAGGGAGACTCTAGATTATGGGGAACTGCTCCAGCTCCTTCCTGCTTTGCATTATGGGATGATTTATGTGACTATCCAATTACATTGAGGCTCAATCTTTAGGCTATTCTTTCTGAAATCACTTATGAAATGTTTGGTTTCTGAATGAATCCATATGACCTCAGATATTCTAGGAATGTGCTAAATAAACAGCCAACCCAGGAGCCATCATCTGCTTCCACAGACATATTTGGTTTAGCATCCTTCAAAGTGAAGACCCAAGGGAAGATATAATTACAGGTTCAGTTTCTCCCTTAAGAAAGAAGAAGCCTTCTCAATCAAACTCAACATTTTGCTACAATTTTCTGCTAGGCGGTCATGGTCATTGCTTTTTCTTTTCCCTCTCAGATGACCAGTGCAGATTCATATAGAAATAAGCAAAGTAGCTATTGTAAAATTGTCCTTGGATATTGAGAATCATATTTTATATCTGGCAAAGTCATGGTCCTTTACAACTCTAATGTAATTTTCACATTGAATGTCTCATTTTGTCTTCCTCAACTTTGCAAAACAGCCAGGCATTATCACCACACTTTTTAGAGAGGTGTAGATGAGAGATCTCAGGTTCCTGGAGATTAAATTCTAAAAGACACTTAACTTCAGACATGGCCAAGATAAAATATGAACCCAAGTTCCCTCTTTCCAAATCCTATTCTCTTTAACAATCCCTGGTTTTTCTTTTCTTTTTCTTTTTCTTTTTTTTTTCATGGAGTTTCGCTCTTGTTGCCCAGGCTGGAGTGCAGTGGTGCGATTTTCTCTCACCGCAACCTCCGCCTCCCAGGTTCAAGCAATTCTCCTGCCTCAGCCTCCCAAGTGGCTGGGATTACAGGCATGAGCCACCACGCCTGGCTAATTTTGTATTTTTAGTAGAAACTGGGTTTCTCCATGTTGGTCAGGCTGGTCTCGAACTCCCGATCTCAGGTGATCCGACTGCCTCGGCCTCCCAAAGTGCTGGGATTACAGGCATAAGTCACCCTGCCTGGCCACAATCCCTGGTTTTTCTACACAGGAAATGTCAATTTAAGGATGAAGACAAGTAGGGAACTCAGAATATCATGATTAAGCATTTTGTTGCATTTTTATTCTAAGGAGTAAGAAATATAACAAACAAGATAAATGAACTGAGCAGAGAAGTGCTGGGACACCTGTACATACAAAATTATGAGAAAACATTAGCCAGTAAGAAAGTAAATCTTTAAAAGATGAATCGACTTACTACAACACCTTTTCCAGAGGGAAAATATCTGAATCTCTCATAGCAAAGAATACAGAATTCAAGGTCGATAGAAATAATCAGAGAGGCTTGTGAGTTGTCCAAAGTATTCCAAATTATGGCTGGGTGCGGTGGCTCATGCCTGTAATAACAGCACTTTGGGAGGCTGAGGCGGGGGGATCACCTGAGGTCAGGAGTTCAGGACCAGCCTGACCAACACGGTGAAACCCTGTCTCTACTAAAAATACAAAATTAGCCAGGCATGGTGACCATGCCTGTAATCCCAGCTACTTGGGAGGCTGAGGCAGGAGAATCACTTGAACCTAGGAGGCAGAGGTTGCAGTGAGCTGAGATCTTGCCATTGCACTCCAGCCTGGGCAACAAGAGCGAAACTCCATCTCAAAAAACAAACCAACAAACAACAAAAACAACAACAAAAAAACCCCAAAAACAAACAAAAAAAAAGTATTCCTAATTAGTATCAAGGCTGAGAGTAGGACCAAGACTTCTGACCTCCCTACAGCATCCCCTTTCCCTGTGTCATGAATAGTACTTTCCATCATGAGCAGTTACAGTCCAATCCACTATTGTATCTCCCTTGTAATTCTACAGCAATTCACATGCTAAGGCTTGACTTTCAGAGTCCTTGATAAACTACAAAGTTTCACTAGAACCCCTTGAATTGCTTGGCGAACAAGCACCCTAGACCTATTTTAATCAGAATTTCTGGGTGGGGCCCAGATGCCTGAATTTATAGCAAGAAAATCCCCCATCTCAAATTTCTTATGAACACTAGAATTTGAGAACACTACACTCCCAAACTGAAGTTTTAAAATAGAAACAAAACTCTCTTTACCCGTTTAGTGTAAAGAAGGCCTCTTTGGGCATGTTTGTCATCATTTCTTAACTTTGCACTGCTAGATGCCTCTTCTGAGCTCATTCCAGGATCACTGATAAAAAACAGCACTAACCACCCACTGATGAGTAGGTGGGAACCCTGCCCTGGGAAGGAGGGAGGCCAAGAAAGCCCAGTAGGGCTCATCTCTAATCCTGTGTTGTTGTTGTTGGGATCACCCTTGGCCATTTCCCTGGACAATTGTGAAGGTTTTCGCTTTGCAGGAAATATGAAAAATCCACCACAGTTTGATGATAGCCCTGAATTAAATGTTACTAGCTGTTATATGCAGTTCATTTAGAGCGTTTCTAAGAGCTAACCTAGACATGGCAAAAGCAATGGATTCTAAGACGGGACTCAGTTGTTTAGTCTGACTTTCAAACCAATCAGCTATGTATTCTTGGGAGGATAAATTCAACATCCTAGACTTCTATCTCCCTCATTTAAAAGTTAAGGTAACTGGAATAGATTTGTGCTTCAAACTTTCTTGACATACCCTAAAAAATACATTTACATTAGCCACCCATGTGCACGGAGATACTACAAACAGGTCTCATGAAGCGGCACCTTACTTTGTATGATAAACTCTGATACTTTCTCTCCTATTCCTTTCTATCCTACTCCATACTTTTAACAATCACAAGTAGCAACCGAATAAATTAATTTCATGACTCACGAATGAGTCATGAATTGCAGTTTGAAAAGCATTGGACTAGATGTTAAATAGGTTTTCCTCTAATATTAAAGTTGAAAATGAATCAGGTACATTTATCTGTTCCTGTTTATACTTTTAAAGTTCCCTCTTAGCAGGATTATATATTAATGTATATGCAATACATGTTAATAGAATATAAAATTTTACTTTAAATTGATAACATTAGTCAATTACATTCTCTCAGGATTCAAATATTTTGTAGTTTGAATGAGCAAAATCTAATACGTTAAATTAAAGCTTAGTCTTGTAATTTCTAAGAACTTCGTAAGAGTTTTAACCTGTTAACCTTGTACTTGTTAGTTCTTTTCTTTCTGTTTTCCCAGGCACATCTGGATAAAGGCAGAAACAAAGTAACAAGGGAGGAAGTCCCAGTAATCACAAGAAGCCAATCTTTTTTCTCCCAAACACATATTTTGGGGCTGACATCATAGCCACATGGCACAAACTACAGATGGAAAAGTATCTGAATTCAAATCCGGAAACTTAACCTTTATCAGATGAAGACAAGAAAGACTTCAGCAGGCAAACTCACACCTGTTGGGCTGAGGAGCTAGAAATCAACAACCAAATACCAACATTACTGCTCTGGAAATAACTTCTGTTAGAACAATCAAGTAAGATGAGGGCCAATGACTGAGCTTCCCTTGATGCTTTTCCCTGATGCTATTTTATTCTGCAGAAAATATCCAACATACGATGACACCTGAAAAGAATGAGTCCTAGCATCTCTGTGTTTCCACACCAGCAGCTCACTCTGACTCTGGCTGCCTTCTAGGTCTAGCCACTGCCTTAAAGGACTAGCCCACGACCTGGTGTCACCAGCCCAACACCAGCTCAGTCTCCTGACACCAGCCCTTCCCTAAAAAATGCTGCAGGACCCCGCCTCAGCAATGCATGAGAGCCGATCTCTCAGGTCTTGATCCATGGGAAACTGTGACAGGCTCCAGAATTATAAACAGAAGGTGTGTTGTGTCTTCCTGGATCTCGTCATCTGATTGCTATTTAGAATGGCTTGACTGTGTTAGTCAGACCTATGAGTTCATCCAACAACAAGCGGGCACAGTGACCAGCCGGGCTCAGCCCAGGGACAGAAAGCAAACACTCCCTCGTCTGCAATTTCAGCCTTATGCAGACCAAATAGAGGCCAAAGTAATGATTATCACACAGGGAAGCCGGCTGGAGAATCTTTTGAGTTTCTATGAAAACATCGTCTCCCCTTCACTTTTATCGCTTGCTTTTTCTTCTCTCTTTCTTTATAATCTCCTTTCCTGTCCAGTTTGCTTCTATCTCTTTTCCTGACTCATTTTTATTTTACCTGTATCTTATCTTTCTGAAAACTTTTAGAATTAAAATCTAATATCCTCCCTGCCCAATTATTTTAACTGCTCTGGGTTCTTTCTGCACAAAATATTGCCTTACAAGCTAGGATGGTAATAGAATTGTTTTACAAAGGTATGTCTTACTTTGCATATCATTACAAAGATTTCCACATTTTCAGGAGGCCCTGCCTGTATTATATGTTATCTAAGATACAGCCAGTTTATTCATGCAGCAAATTAAAATTATGTTCATAGATGATTAAAGCCAGAAGTCATCTCTCGAAGATTACCAAATCCAATTCCTTAATTTTACAGATGAGAAAACTGTGGCCTAGAGAGTTCAAGTGACTTGCTCCAAATCCTGATCTAATATTCAGTGTGCTTTGGGGCCAAACATACGAGACAGATAAAACTACAACAGCATGAAAAATTGTGTGCACCCTATAATTTCTTAAGAAACCAATTTTGGTCACTGGATGTTAACCACCTGAATGAAGTCCAGTGAATACATCAATCACACACCATAGCCTATTGTAACTGCCAGGGATTCCATTTCGCATGCGCTTGAACTTGAGCTGGATAATGAACTGCTCCTGCAGAGGTTCCCACCTGGGAGAAAAGTATTGATTGATTCTCTCACACTCAGGATTCTGGAGCAAATCTAAAGCCATGCTTTTGAACATAGAACTTGAACTGCTGCAGAGTTTTGCCTGAAATGAAGAGTAGTGGCCAGCCCCTCTGAAGGAGAAATAAATGGGAAATTGGGTAAGATTTTGAGTGGGAGATGTTTAAACTTTTATTTATTTTAGGGAGTGGGGACTTTAAAGGATAAGCATCTGGGGTTCTCAGGATGCCAGAGTGTGTCACAGGGTGCATGTCCCAACATAGGAAAAGCTACCAGTTCTTTCTGGAGGGAGCTCAGTGAATTGTACCATGCTGCTGGGGTAATCCCAAAGCAGAGAAATGCTTGGAAGCATGGTCACCATATGCCTACTATGTGTCTATGCTGGATGTTATTTGGGTCCTTTAATAGAATGATGCAAAAGGAAAGCTCAGAGTCTCTAAAAAAGAACACATCCTAGGGAAACATGAGCCTAACGAAATATGACTCCTTCATCAATCCCATGCACAGGCTCTAGGGGCTGGGAGCATCTCTGGTTCACATCTTACCTCAAAGACTGTGCCTGCAAAAGGGATTTGTTTCCTATACTTCATTTGCAAAGAGCATAGTAATAATGAGTAATTAAGTAATAGGAAAAATACAATGAAAGGAATAAATGCTGAAAAGTTTAACTTCATTAGGTCAAATTGAGAAATGCATATTTTGCCAAGAAATCTTCCATTCCTTTCCCTGGAATTTCATGTGGTAGTCTCTAATTTTTATACATTGTTATTCTGTTTCTAATTTCTTAACATAAGTATTCAGTCTCTTTGGTAACTTTTCATTCTGATAGAATTTTAAAAGATGCAAGAATGAGCTCCTGAATTCTTTTTACCCAGATTTGTTATGTATTTGTATTCTGCTCCCGTTACTTTATCATTTCTCTCTCTCTGCCCCCCCCACACACACGTGCACAGACACACAAATATTCACACTTATTATCTCAGCCAATTCAGAGTACTTTGGAGACATTATATTTCTTTACCATCTGAAAACTTCAGTGTATTGTTCCTAAGGGAAGAAAAAACATTCTTTTAACAAAACCACAGTACAATTACCAACATTAGAAGATTTAATATTGACACAATATTCTTATCTAGTCACTACTTTTAATAAGGAAGGTATTTAAGTCACTACCCTTTATTCTAAATATAGCTCTCATTGTGTGCCACAGGTTTGCGGATGATGTATTCTCATTGTGTTTTAGCTATTAGCACTGTTTTGCAATGGAGTCAATAAAACCGAGTATGCAATGCTGTTTTGTTACCTGTTGCTGCACTGATTGCTTCATAGTTTATTAAGAAGCCTTCATAAGCGAGGTCGGAGTCAGTCACAAACACCAGCATCAATGAGTTACCACTGCTTGTGAGAGACGGCGGGATCGATTTTCCACAGTATCTATTCCAAACCAAGAAAGGACAGATGTGTGTATTTTAGTTTGGTATATTGAAAATGATGTAACAAAAATTTGGACATGTAAATATAATAATAGGTTTTGTTCTCTACCTCTCATCAACCTTAAAACACAAATATATTTCAGGCAAAAAAGATTTGCAAACTTACGAAAGATTGTCCTGTTCATGATTATATCCCTGAAATGGTTTTAGGTATGTGACTGGCTATGTGAGTTGTCATGTATGAGAAGTTTAGTAAAAGCTACACTAGATCGCCATATAGCATATTAATACACTTTTTAATAGAAATGTAATAAACTTATACAACAAAGGGAAACAATATATCATAAAATCATAGAGTCATCTCTCTAATCTAAACTCATAGATCACTCAATCCCTGTGCCTTGCCTTCCTCATCCCTAAAATGGGAATGATGACAGTACCTACTTCATAGAGTTGTTTTGAGAATGTGATGAGTTAATACCCTGTATATAAAGCACTTAGAACAGTGCCTACAATCGTAATCCCTATAGAGGGAATCTATTGTCCTTAAACAGCTCACTTATAAAGACATAAGAGTGATGATTCAGCCATGGCATGTTTCTGCTGAACAAAAGCAGTTTAGCTCAGAAAAACTATTCTATTAATGTTAAAAAGAGAGTTGTGATAAAAGACAGAATGCCATGAGCTTTTATCTGGAGAAATACCTGTAGGAAAAAGTGACAATAAAATAGGAATCTCAAATCAAAGCACACTTGGTAAAATTAACCAAAAGAAATGATAAAGAAAACAAAGATAGAAACCAAAAAAAGAGGAAATGTTGAGTACGGGAAATGGATAAGTCAATTGCTAAAGGAGAAAAAGAAAGAAAATTTGGTGTATAATACCATTGCAGAGTGAAAAAAAATTTAATATCTTCATCAAAATAAAGGTAGGTGAACTAATTGATACTTTAAATGCCTTCGTATATGCCCATGTATATGAAATTTGGGGAAGATCATTATAGTTTATGCCATTCAGCAAACGTTCTGTATTTTGCAGTGGTGATGTGTTAAGTACCTTCCCAAAAAAGAAAAAGAAGAAAGTTAAAAAGATGAAAGGTTAGGATAAGAAGGATATTTAAAACATGAATGAGAAATAAAGAAAATAAAATGCAAGATAAAGACATTTTAAAATATCAAAAGATTTCCATTTCCAACAGAAATGTAATAACAGGGGCTAGATTTAACTTTGCACCTGAAACAACAAAAATCCTGGACAAAAACGTATAAAACAATGGCTCTCAAAACACTGGATATCAAGCAATGTAGGACAACAAACCTTCAGAGACAGGAAACAAATGAGTTTAAAGGCAAAACTGAAATGGATCAACCTGTTTCCAAGTAGCTTAACTGCTTTCCAGAACAACGTTCATGAATACTTACAGGAATATGACAATGTCCAGCAGCCAAAAACATAAAATTGAAAATGTCTGGTATCCCACTGAATATTACCCAGACATGAAAAGACGTGGGAAAGTATAACTCAGAAAGAGAGGAAAAATCAATCTATAAAACCATAGCAGGAAACAATCCAAATGTCTGAATTAGTAGATAAAGTCATTAAAATAGCTACAACTATATCTCACAGATTTTTTAAGCTAGAGAAAAAAAATTCATGTGTAAAGTAGAGACATGGACTATATATAAAATGACTCAAATTGAACTTCTAAAATGAAAACTACAATATCTAAGATGAAAAATACACTTGGTAAAGTTAATAGCAGATTAGACATTGCATAAGAAAAGATGAGTGAACTTGAATATATAGTAATAGAAACTTTCCAAAGTAAAACACACAGAGAACAGAGGCTTGAAATCAAACAGACTATCAAGAGAGTTGTAGAACAATTTCAAGTGCCTAATATACATGAAATCAGAGTCCCTAATGGGGAGGAAAGACAGAAAAATATTTTAAGAACCAGTGGCCAAGAATGTTTCAATTTGATAAAACTACAAATCTTTGGATCCAAGAAGCTCAACAAAAAATTATGCTAATTGAGGAAAGTCAGAAAAACATTCAGTACGTATAGTACGATTCCATTTAGATGATATGCAAACGAATCTACAGAGATAGAAAGTAGATTTGTGGTTTCCTGTGGGTGGGGGTGAGGAGCAAAAGCAAGGAATTATAACGGAAAGGAAGAAAGTTTTGTGGATAGTGGATATATGCATTATTTTAATTTTGGTTTTGACTTCATGAATATATACAGATGTCAAAACTTAATGCCTACAGGCCACAACTACAGAGTAGTTATGTAGAAATGCTCATTAAGAAGCATGAGGATCTCACCTGGTTTTCATAACACAACGTGGTCGATTTTAAGATCCTTCACTGAAGCAGGAAATCAGTGAAGTTTTATTGTTAAACAAACAAACAAAAATAACCTTACCTTCCAAGGGATGTCTCAGAGTCGGTGTCATAAACTTCCAAGTAGTCGTTTGTGCAATTGTAATGAAACTCCAGATGAAATGTTTCGAACATTAAATGAATCAGGTGATCAGGTTGGACTAATATATGCCAAGTACAGTTGATACCGTGGGGGTAGACATTTGGATGGCCAGGACTTTGAATGGTCCCTGTTGATTCTGTAAGAATTTCTCCACATGCTGTTGAAATAAAAATTATAATTACCGCAGCAAGTAACCAAGCTACCTGGATTTCAAATTAAAAGGCTCTGATAATAACCTCTTCAAAGATTAAAAGTAAAAATGTTTCTTAGATGCCACTTAAGATAACCTGATTTTTCTCTTATTAATAAGTAACAATTAACTTTTGATATAAATGTTGATTCAAAAATATATATTCTTTGTCTTTGAGTGTACTTTAAAATTTTTCACAGTACAGATGATTTTCATATAATTTATTTCTATCATTCACTTACTCTGATACAAGCCCAAGAGGAGGAAAAAAAAAAAGGGAACAATCTCTTACCCAAATCCTCAGCACTGAACTTAGCCATGAAACCATGGTTTTCAGTAGAAGAACTTTTCACGAATGTGACATAAAGAAAATTGTACACAGATGTTATAAATGAAGGTATGTCTGTACCACAATACTTTTTATTTTCAGGAGAACCCAAAATGGAACTGCTACCAATCTAAAATTAGAGAAGATATGTTCAACTATGTTGTATATCAATTTTGAAAACTGCTTCAAGAATAATTATTTCTGAAATGTTTTTAATAGAGTACAAATCAATTTGAGAATACAATCAATTTTAGCACATTTTAGTCACCCCCCAAAAAACACTCATATCCTTTAGCAGTCACTCCCCATTCCCCTGAAACCACAGCCCCAGGCAGCCACTAATCTACTTTCTGTCTCTGTAGATTGCCCATTTTGGACATTTCAAACAAAATGGGATTATACAATATGTGGTCTTTTGTGATTAGCTGCTTTCACACTGTATAACATTTTCAAAGTTCATCCACGTTGTAGCATGGATCATTATTTCATTCTTTTTTAATGCCTTATAATATTCCACTGTAAAGATATACCACATTTTATTTATCCATTTACCAGTTGATGGACACTTAAGTTGTTTCTACTTTTGAAATTAAAAATAATGATTGCATTTTGCTATTTGTATATGTTATTATAGATGATGACTATAGATATATTCACATACAAATTTTTGTGTGGACATATATTTTCATTCCCCTTGAGAATATATCTAAAAGTAGAATTGCTGGATCAGATAGTATCTCTATGTTTAACTTTTTGAGGAACTGCCAACTGTTTTTCAAGGTGGCTGTACCATTTTACATCTCCACCAGGAGTGTATAAAGGTTCCAATTTCTCCACATCCTTGTCCACACCATTATCTGACTCTTTTTATTATAGCTATCCTATGGGTGTGTCCTTTTGTTTTTGGCATTTTTTTTTTTTTGATACAGGGTCTCACTCTGTTACCCAGGCTAGGGTGCAATGGCACAATCATAGCTCACTGCAGCCTCTACCTCCCAGGCTCAAGTGATCCTCCTACCACAGCCTTCTGAGTAGCTGAGGCTACAGGCGTGTATTACCACACTCAGCTATTTTTAAAATTTTTTGTAGAGATGGGGTCTCACTATGTTGCCCAGGCTGGTCTCGAACTCCTGAGCTCAAGTAATTCATCCACCTTGACCTCTTAAAGTGCTGGGATGAGGTGTGAGCCACTGTGCTCAGCCTCCTTTGCCCATTTTAAAAATCAAGTTATTCGTTTTTAATTTTGAGGAAGTTATTTTTCTTTTTTCTTTTTTTGTTTGTGCTTTTTGTGTCATATTTAAGAAGGCTTTGCCTAAACTGAAGGGCATAGAGACTACTCCTAGGTTTCTCCTAAGAGTTTCATGGTTTTAGCTCTGACATTTAGGTCTATAATCCATTTTTAGTTAATTTTTGTGTATGCTATAAGGAAGGGGTCCAGCACGATAATTTTGCATGTGGCTATTGAGCACCATTTGTTGAAAAAATGAATTTTCTCCACTGATATGTTTTGGCATCATTTTCATATATCAATTGGCCATAAAAGTATGTGTTCACTTCTGGACTTGCAATTGTGTTCCATAGATCTATATTTATATCCTTACTTCAATAAGATACTGTCTTGATTATTGTAGCTTTGTTCTAAGTTTTGAAATCAGGAAGTGTGAGTCCTTCAACTTAGTAATTTTTCAAGAACATTTTGGTTATTCTGGTTCCCTTGCATATTCATATGAATTTTACGATCAGCTTATGTATTTTTTAAAAAGAGCCTGCTGTGATTTTTATGGGGATTGAATTGAATCTTTAGCTCACTTTAGGGAGTATTGCCATCTTAACAATATTGTCTTCTAATCCATGAACATTAAATGTCTTTCCATTTATTTAGGTCTTTTTAAATTTCCTTCAAGGACGTTTTATAGTCTCAGAGGACAAGTTTTACACTTGTTTTTAAAACTGTATTCCTTCATGTTTATTATTTTTTTATGCTATTGTAAACGGAATTGTTTCCTTGATTTCATTTTCAAATTGTTCATTGCTGGTGTATAGAAAAAGAAAGATTTCTATATTTTGATCTCATAACCCACAACTTGCTGAATGGATTAGTTCTAATAGTTTTTTATGTGTGTGGATTCCTTATGATTTTCTATATACAAGGTCATGTTATTTGTGAATAGAGAGAATTTTACTCGTTCCCTTTCATTCTGGATGCATTTTATCTCTTCTCCTTACTTAATTGCTCTAGCTAGAATTTCCAGTGTAATGCTGAATAGAAGCAGTGAGAACAGACGTTCTTGTCTTTTTGTGACCATAGGGGCAAAGCATTTAGTGTTTCATAATTAAATACGATGTTAGATGTGAGTTTTTAAATGAATGTCCATTATGAGATTAAGGAAGGTTCCTTCTATTCCTAGTTTGTTGAGTGTTTCATCATGAAAGGATGTTGAATTTTGTCAAATCTAGCAAAATCCAGATCTTACATCTATTGAGGTGATCATGGAGTTTTTGTTCTTTATTTTATTGGTACCATGTATTACATTAACTGATTCTGGGGTTTTATATCAACCTAGAATTCTCGGGACAAATCTCACTTAATCATGGTATATAAATCCTCTTTTTGTGCTAGATTGACTGAACCAGTATTTTGTTGAGGATTTTTACATATGTATCCATAAGACATATTGGTCTACATAAACTGCTTTCATTTCCTCTAACAGATTTGAAGACAACAACCCATAATATTTTTTATAATATACAACCAAATACAAATTCAAAGATTTTTTCCCTCTTACCTCAACATAATCTGTTTCACAGTGGGCAGAACTTCCAGTTTCAAAGACAGTGAAGTTGAGGAGAATGACTTGGCTTTGGGGCTGGTGGATGGTCCACCTACAGGTTCTTTCTCCAGGATACACGTTAGGAAAAAAAGGTGAGCGAATGACCCCTTCTCCAGTTAATTCACCCCCGCAAGCTGTAAGCATAAAAATTATAGTAGTGCTTGTCCAGATATTAATAATTTTATCTCAATTTTTTTGCAAAATCTAATACTGCCTGAGGAGATAACCGAATATAACATTTCTATGAGAATATTTTCCACTTAACACTTGAGGACATAAAATGACTAAATTATTTTGAAGAATTAAAAGATTACAATCAGGCAAATTAGACATTTAAAAATTATATGTTTCCTTACCGACTTGATAAACAGCTCTGAAACTAGCTTTTTCAACAGAAGCATCTATTTTAAACCTGATCCAGACACTATTAGTAATGGATTTAATGTGAGAGATGGTTCCGTTGCCACAGACTTTTCCAAGTAAGGTTTCACCATCTCGAACCTAAAGAGAAAAATAAAATAGAGATGTAATTCTAATAAAGAAACTTACGTCGGCAATGGTGGCATTACTTGGAGATGAAAAAATGGCAGATTCAAAATGAATGATAATCCAATTTGAGTTACATATTTCTATTATTTTCTAAAGTAGTAGGTCATTTTTAAGCACAATGCAATAACATGAAATGCTGATAAAATCCTAAGCCAATAAAGTCCAAAATCACAAGAATTTAAACAATGTTCTCCTAATAATTTTCACAATATCAAAGAGGAAATAAATTCACAATTTAGACTACTTGGAAAACAATAAAAAATGAGAATATTACCTATGAAAAAATACACGTGTTAGCCAAATCTGCAATCAAAGAAAGTTATGGACTAAACTACTTTTGCCATTGAAAGAAAAAAGGAAAAAAAGAAAAGTTGATGAAAGAGAGAGAAAGTAAAAGAATGTAAGGAGTCAACTTAAAAACTTAGAAAGAAGGCCAGGGACAGTGGCACACACCTATTATCTCAGCACCTTGGGAGGCCAAGGTAGGAGGAATTGGAGACAGCCTGGGCAACATAGTGAGACCCAGCTCTATGTACAGTTTTTTTAAGTTAGAAAAAAATCCTTAAAATGAGGAAGAATACAGTAAAAAGAAGAGCAAAACTTAATAAATGAAATACAAAATCATGTGGTATTCATAAATACATTCAAGAACTGTTTTTTTGAGGAAGGTTATGGGTGGGGATATAAAAGACAAATCTCTGGCAGGTCTAATAAGAAAATAAATATATAAGCACAAATATACAAAATTGAAAATGACAAAGACACAGATACTAAGATTTTTTTAAACGTGAAATCTATGTACAACTCTATGAATGTTTTTAATGGGTTATTTTCAGAAAAAGTATAACATTAAAATTATCTGAAGGAGAAGAAAAATAAGATTTGAACAGACATAAGTCATAAATAAAATTGAAAACATTATCAAATAATTATTCCCATCCCACCCTCAACCCTCAAAAAGAAAAATCTCCCATAAGATGCTCTACTTAGTACATTCTTTAAAACTTTTAAGGAAGAGATAATTCCCATGTATAATTTATTCTAAGCCATCCTCAAACGTAGAATAATTTCCAACTAATTTTTGTCAGAACGCTGTTACCAAATCCCAACATAGATTATAGAAATAAAAACTATAGACTGATGTCACCTATTAATATAGATACACAAATCCTGAACACAGTTCTAGAAAAATAAATTCACAGTCCATTGCCAGCTTATATACCAGATCAAATATGGGAATAATAATAGTGCAAGAAAGGTTAGAAATTATAAACTATAAATTAACTTCCTCAGTAGATCAGATAAGATAAGCCATATGATAACTCCATAAATTCAAAAAACATTGTTAGCATTCCTGTTTTATTAGAAAAAAAAGGAATTTCCTTCATATAATAGACTACTGATTTTAAATCAATAACCAGCTCTTTTTTTTTTTTTTTTGAGATGGAGTTTCGCTCTTGTCACCCAGGCTGGAGTGCAATGGCGTGATCCCAGTTCACCGCAACCTCTGCCTCCTGGGTTCAAGTGATTCTCCTGCCTCAGCCTCCCAAGTAGCTGGGATTACAGGCATGTGCCACCACACCCAGCTAGTTTTGTATTTTTAGTAGAGACGTGGTTTCTTTATGTTGGTCAGGCTGGTCTCAAACTCCCAATCTCAGGTGATCCACCCACCTTGGACTCCCAAAGTGCTGGGATTACACGCGTGAGCCACTGCGCCCGGCCAAATAGCCAGCTCTTATAGTATAGTGGCCATGAACGCAGTCTATGGACTTGGGTTCAAAACCTACCTCTGTCACTTACAAACCACCTCACTTAATAGCCTTGAGCAAGTTACTCTATCTAAGCTCATAGGGTTGTTGAAGCAAACAGATGAAACAATAGTGTGAATTCCTTAGCCAAATGTTTGGTAATGGAAAATGTTGACTAAGGATAGCTGTTGTTATTCTGGACATTTTTAGAGGTGAAACACTGGAGGCTTGCTACTATGAGCAGGAATTATTCAATGGATATATATACCGCCGCTGTTCAGTACAATTATTCTGAAGGATACAGCCATCCAAATATTAATTCATTCACTTCATTAACATTATCAAGGCATGAATAAATGCCAGGAACTGTGCAGGTGACAATACCATGAAACAGTCACTGCTCACAAGGAACTTACAATAGGCAGGAACATTTTTGAAAAGTATGATGACTGTGGTTTTTGGGGAAGCGCAGGATGCTTCATTGTTACCTAACCAATGGTTCTCAGCAGGGACCACAATCTAGCATTTGGGAAATGTGTGAGAGTATCTTTTTGGTTTTGTGTTAATTATTATCACAGCAATCATGGGGCATTACTGGCATTTAGTAAGTAGCAAGGGACCAAAGACACGAGACAGCCTGAAATGTGAGCGTCACACACAACAAGAATTCTCCTGAATCTGTGTGACATTCACATAAGTGAAAGTTCTGTTATTGGGTGTAAAATCTCGCTCTATTTTACATATTAAGCGCAAAGTAGTTTTGTGCAATTTTAATGCATACTGAATTCTCCAGGATTACAAGTAGAGTGTAAATTGAAGATTCTTTCTCCTGGAAATCTGTCAAGAGTTAGTCACTATTTCTGAAAAATTAGTCACCAACCCACATAACTGTGTCAGCCTGCATTTGTACTGTCATATTCACAGCAATTTGGGGTCCAGACAATCAACTACTTTATTTTGTCTTCAAGTACAGCTTGCCTATGTTTTCAGATACTGAAATAAATGTGTTTTTATTCTGTTACTTTATTTTTTCTTAATGTTATTCTTACAACTTTACATATTTTTAAATATAATGTGTCTAGTGGGGTTAAATCAGTGAATTTCATTTCTGAATAATCAAGGAGTGATTTAAAAAGTCTTAAATTGTAGAGAACCACTGGGTTAACCAAAGACTCTGAACTCACCCAGGGGATTATGGAAAACTCAGTGGAAATAACATTTAAGCGGAGACTTGAAAGCTGAGTAGGAGTTATCTAGGCCAAGGCAAACAGGTAGTAAAGAGAAGATTTTTCTTTGTTTTCTTTTTTTTTTTTTTTTTTGAGATGAAGTCTCACTCTGTCACCTAGGCTGGAGTGCAGTGACACGATCTCGGATCACTGCAACCTCCGCCTCCCAGATTCAAGCAATTCTCCTGCCTCAGCCTCCCAAATAGCTGAGACTGCAAGGGCACACCACCACACCCAGCTAATTTTTGTATTTTTAGTAGAGATGGGGTTTCACTATGTTGGCCAGGCTGGTCTTGAACTGTTGACCTCAGGTGATCTGCCTGCCTTGGCCTCCTAAAGTGCTGGGATTACAGATGTGAACCACCGTGCCTAGCCAGTAAAGGAAAGATTTTAAAAGGATGATATTCAAAGTTGGTAGGGATGTGGCAACACAGTTACTCTCATCCATAACTGGTGGAAGTATAAAGTTCTGGAAAATAAACTGACAATATGTATTAAGGGTATTTCGCTTCTAACACTGTATCACAAGGAAATTCAAGATGCAGGAAAAGACATATACAGATCCACATCAAAGTCTGCTCTATAATAACAATAATTGAAACCATTCTAAAGGCCTAATAATAGTGAGGTGATTAAATAAATTATGATTCAGCCATATGATAGAGTCTGACACAGACACGAAAAATCACATGCCTCTCCACTGACTCAGGCTCATACTAGTTCCTTTCTCTGAGCTCTTACAACATCTGTAACACAAATTTCACATATTGTAGTAAAGTTATGCTAAATTTATCTCTAACCAAACAGTAAGTCTCTGAGGGAAGGGAAAAATTTCTGTTTGCCCTTCAGCATCTAATAAAAAAAACTTTGCAAATAGGTATTTGACAAATTCTTGTTGATTCATTAATTTTAAGGTACAGTATGATGGTTCAGTTTTTGTTAGAGATACAGACATACTGCAGCTCTTGAAAACTAGAAAGCATGAAACACAGAGTAAGTTATCTTCCTGCTCTCTAATCCTCCAGGGTTCTATTTGCTTCTTCGAAGATTGTAGTCTCTCTTTTCTATTTTGCCCATTAGAAGATGACAAGAAGGAAAAAAAACCAGCCAAATGGCATCACTGCAAGCTAAAGTGGGCCATTCCCCTGGGCCCCAACTAATGAAATTCAAGGATTTTAACAAGGAGAAAGGCAGCTGTAGTCCAAATGTTTTAAGAGGAACTCATAGGGCTCAAGGGCCCTGAACCTAGAAGGTGCAATTGATTTTGGCTCTGTTTCTCTCTCTCTGTGTGGAAATGAAACCTTATTAATTCTGAAAGCCTGTATTCTCCCTGAATCCTAGACATGGCAATACTTTAACTACAACTCCTTTGAAAGAGACACTAGAATAAAATTCATCAAATGTTCTGAAGTGACCCTAGCTACCTCTGCAGCATGTATTGCATTCAATAATCTAGGACTTGATAAATTTGCACGCCCACCAAAAAAAAAAAAAAAAACCTCTTTCCTTTATGCTCATGAACTGGGATGGATGGCATTATTTTACATAGTTACTCACTTCCCTTCCTGTAAAAGGATTGACTATCTATGCTTTTTGCCATGTGACTTGCAATACCGCCATACGGAGAATTAATACATAATCTTCCCATTGACTATGGGCTTAGCCATACGACTTGCTTTGCCCAACAGAGTGTGAGCAAAAGTGATACACCAATTTCCACGTAGAAGCTTTGGAAGTCACTGCATAATTCAACCATCTTTTACTTTTCCCGCAGCAAGCTCTAGAGCCTGGGTCTCAGGACGGTGAAGGCACGGGAAACTGACATAGGAAACAGAATTGCAGTGGATCCAAAACTAACGTGCTATTGTGAGCAAAGAATAAACACGTTATGGAAAGCCACAGATGCTTTTGGTTTGTTATTGTTTTTGATTTTTCTGGTTGTTGTTACTAATTGTTTGTTATTGCAGCATAACCTAGAGAAAGATGACCAATATCTGAGTCTGGTTTGTGCAGAAAAACTGAGTTTTTCTAAGTCAGGTGAAGCCATGCCGTGATCACTTGCAGAGGATTCACAGCGAATTCATTCTTTTTAATCAATCGCATTTGCAAGGAAACAACAAGAACCAATTCAAAATTCTAGTGTTTCATGGACCAGGTTCAGATTTCTTGTGGATTGCCTTATTCGTCCAGGAAACACTGAAGGTTTCAGGTCCCAGGATGTTAAGCATATGGTGTATTCCAAATGGCTTCCAATTTTTACATTCATCAGATTAAACTAGTTCCAGAAGAGAAACTACTCATAAAAAAAATGAGTTTTTGTAAAGGAATGATTTTCTATAGAGAGAACTAAAATTTACTGGGCTGAGAAACACCATTTACATGAAATTTTAAATGTGGGCTTTTGAGCCTAGTGAGTCGTGAGCTTTAACATCTGGAATGAGTCAAGTCCCAAAGCCATGTCTTAATACGCACGCTCATTTGTCTTCCTCTGCTATGAATCCAGATTTGGTTTTATACTATAATTTCTAAAATATAAGCATTAAATTTTAATTCAAAGCCATTCAAATATGCTGGCACTTACGCTTAGTCCATCTGAGAGCTGAAAACAGAACCACACCGTATGGTAGTGTTTAACATGTGGCTTTCTGTGAAGTGAGCTTCAGGCTGACATACATCTTAGCTAAGTAAAGACTGGACCTTAGAGAGGAGCCTTGGGCTAATCTGGGTGAGCAGGAGAGGAATGAGGCCCTGCCCCCAGTGAGAGAATAAGGGGTGAGGAGGATAAGAGATGAGAGAAGCCATTTAGGATCTCAAAATCATTTACTTTGGTTATTATCCTTTGTTCTTTATTAGTATGTTTCATGATTTTTAGAGTTGGTATTTTAAACCTTTTCATGCCTTGTGAAACAGTGTCCCTTCTAACATCTCTATTAATAAATAAAATCTGATCTTTTAAGATCTGATATTCTAAAATCAAGAACACATGAATAAGTTTTACCTACAAGTGCCTTCCCTCATGATTGCAAACTCCAGTAGGTCACCTTCTCCTGCCCTCTCTTCTCCTCCCCATCATCATCATCATCATCGTCATTATCATCATGATGTTAACTTCAGTGAGCATTCATTGTGTGACAGGCACAATGTGACAAGGAACATTCTAATTGTTTGTCCTTGCATATAGAATATAACCCAGGCTCTTTATCTCAGTCTACAAGACCCTTCAGGGTCTAGCTCCTGCCTAACTCATATTTCTCTCTTCCATCCCTGTGTGATTCCAGCCACCCTGGTCTATTTCCAATTATTTTAGTTTATTTTTTCTGACTTCAGTCTCTAGGGCTGGGTTAGCACCACTACCTGGAGTCCTCCTTCTCTCAATTCTTTGCATTTCTCACTCCTCATCTGCAGATCCTACGTACAGGGTCTACAGATGAGAATGAGCTAGCCATACAAAGACCCTTGAGAAGCAAACTCAGACTGCTCCACTGAAGTCATTAGCCCTGTTCTTTTCTCTTACAGTACTGTTTCTTTCCCGCCCATACTTATCTCCTCTTGAAATTATGTAGTTTGTGCTTACTTATTTAATATCTATATTACATACCCATTCCCTAGCATGGTGACTGAAACCTAAGTGGTTTGATAAATATTTAGAGAATGAATAGATAAATGAATGAATGGTCTCTTTTAGTCCCTTTTGGGAAACTACTAGTACTATCCCTATTACACATGAGGAAGCTGTGGCTTACAGGTATCTTGCCTTTAGTAACACAGAGAGCTGAAGGGTTTTATCATGTTTCCATGCAATATTGTTTCCATTTTATATCAGAAAAGTACCAGCCATACCCTCTATTTGACCTAGGAATTTGTAATGTTCTTGATAATGGTCCATCCATATCCTCTTATTCCTGCTTACTGCTGTACATCACGCATGTTCAATGGGTTTGCAGCTTCTACATGAGCATGCAACTACTTCAAACACAGCAAAAATGTATTCTCTACAAGTTCTCACAACTCCAAATTAGGTGTTCTATCATCTCTCAGTCTGTTTCCTGCCTCCCACTACTCCAACCTACAGAATTATTTCACTAGAGGAATGGCCTATCTTCTTCCTTCACTAAAAAGCATCAGGATGGTCCAGCAGTTGTGGAAAAACTGTGCTCACAACAACAGAGCTCAGAGTCTAACCAAATGTTCCTAGTCTCTGTCAAAACCCTAAATCCAATATACTCAAGAATGCAAACTCTTTTTTGTTTTTTGTTTTTTTTTTAGATGGAGTCTCACTCTGTCACCCAAGCTGGAGTATAGTGGCATGATTTCAGCTCACTGCAACCTCCTCCTCTTGGATTCAAGTGATTCTCCTGCCTCAGCCTCCCAAGTAGCTGGGATTACAGGTGCCCACCATCACACCTGGCTACTTTTTTGTATTTTTAGTAGAGATGGGGTTTCACACCATGTTGGTCAGGCTGGTCTCAAACTCCTGACCTCAGGTGATCCACCCACCTCAGCCTCCCAAAGTACTGGAGTTACAGGCATGAGCCACCATGCCTGGCCAAGAGTGCAAACTCTTGAGGATCTCCCCCTTTTCCCTTTATCCTACCCTCTCTAGAAAGATATTTTTCTGACCTACAATTAATTTCAATATGTACTTAACAGAAAAACAAAATACTATTCAGCCTATGTGGTGTGTTTGCTTGCCCCAGGCCTTATTCTTTTTCTGACATTTAGGTGTGTAGTCTGTGAATTGCAGCCATGAGACTCTGAGCAGCAGGTCCACTTGAGGGAAGCAAGTGCCTCATGCATTCCACAAGTCCTGGCTCTCCCCCACCCAATCCCAAGCTCATAGCGGAATCATCTCAATGCCTAAGAAGTCACAAAAGGAGGTCCTTTGTGAATTTGCATTCATCTAAAGACATGCAGGAGATGCAGGAGTGCTGCTTAGGCTGAAGCAGGAGTGTAGCGGGGAGGGAGAGGTAGAGGGAAGGATGGAGGGGAAGGTGGTGAAAGAAAAGGTTCAGACGGAGGACAGACCTTCCTGCCTCAGCTTCTGCTCTCCTGCTTTCCCAATTATTTTGGTTCCCTTCTTTTAAATCTTAAAGATTTTACCAGGGAGTTGAGTTTCATCACATCTCACAGGTTTTGATACACAGCATTTCCTGTTTGTCATTTTCTATGTAGTCTTTCATTTTTTATTTCTTTCTCAAGCCAATGATTATTTTGGAGAGTTCACATACTTCCACACACTTGGGCATTTTAAAATGTTTATAAATAATCTAGGGTTATGTTATATTGTGAAGAGATGTACAATTTCTGCTTTGTTAATTTACTGGGATTGCCATAGAAGTCTAAAATATGATGAATTAGGGTTCAATGCCACTTGTAGAACAGGTATATTCCCTAGATTTCAGAAATAAAACTCAATGTAAATTACTCCTTCCTGTCTTATTGATTATATTTTTCAACTTTTCTGTTTGTATTTGCTTTCCACATCTAAGAAACAACAACTTCTCGAAAGCCCTTCTCTTTCTCCAGAAGGCACATCGCTCTCCCTGCGTCTCTTGTAGAGCCCCCTTTCCGGTTCCTCAGTGTCTCTGGGGAGAGGAGGCAGATACTTTAGGAATGGTCAAGGAGATTTGATGGGTGAACAATTCTACTCATTTCCCTTCGTATCCTACCTCAAGCCTTCACCTTAACATCGTATAGCCTTCTGAATTTATTATTCAGCCTACAACTTCCCTTCTCTGGGATTTAAAATTAAACTTTCATTACTACCTATGTGTCCTTCACTCAGAGTTCTGATGGCTTAAATCACTTATGAAATATTAATGAGAGGTGCTGCTTTTTATTCTGGAAAGATGCTTCCATCACCTTCATTGAACTATTCTATACAATTTAAAAGCTCTCTTCGACAAAAACAGATGAACTAACAATTGATCTGTTCTTGTATTCATTCATTTGTAGCCATGTCACATCTTCCATGGGTAATGTATATCTTTAAAAGTAGAAACTTCACTTAAGAGAGATATATAAATCTAAGAATTAACATGTTAATGTGTGTTTCTTGTGTTAAAAAAAAAAGAAAGATATGCTACACTGGGTCAATATCATTCTTATCTTTTGCAGTTAAAATCTATTCTTTAATGAGTGCTTATGGAACTCTCTTACTGAGCAAAAGTAAGTCTTTCAAAACCACAGTATCTGTGAAAGATACACACTCAGCAATGGTACCTTAATCTTCATTTGAAGGATATGTTTGCCTGGCAACCAAGGCACCTAAAACCACACAAAGAGAAGATCTAGGATTCTTAAAAGTACACCTATTCACATGCAAAGTAAATGTCCTTAGGATCATTCTCCCACATCTCTGTAGAATTTCTTTTCTCTTCTCCACTCTTTCTAAAATTTTGGGTGGACTGCTTTTACTCATCAATGGAGTCAGTAAAGGACAAAGTCAACCCCCCTCTAAACCACCAAAGTATTCGAAATACCAACATTCTTTTTTTAATTCTTTTTCATAAATATTTCATTTTTTAGAGATAGCTTTAAAAAATGAAGACATCATTTTAGGGAACAATATATTGAGTCATAATAATGTCATTAGAATTTGGTTCCTGTATCACTTTCTTCTATGACCACTATCTGAAGAACAACAAGAGAAGTGAATATACTTTTTAGAAAACGGGTTCAGTTCACAAATTTTCCCAATGGATAGAGATGATTTAAAGACAAGAGCTTTAACCAAAGTCAATGTAGGTCCATCTAGAATCTCATAGAGGTACATCTAAGTTTTACTTTGACAATAACTAGAGTTTGACCTTTGTGAGCCTCAATTTTCTCATTTGTAAAATTAAGGTCCTTGCTGATGCCAAAATTCTACAGGTTGGTTGTATTCCTTTAGGTTGGTTGGTCAAAGATATAATATAAAAATCTATCTATTAATATTTAAATCACCGTACATGACCTGTCCTTCTGAATAATACAGTTTTTTTTCCATCAACAATCCTTGAGGGAAATTTGGTCAAGACTTTGAGGATATGTGGTTACATCAGAATGTAGATACCTCGCTGGCCAACTGTGACAGCCACATCGGCTGTCTCTGAACTGATAAATTCAAGGCTAGAGTTAAAACTTTGTTCCAGAAAAACCTTGCACTTGCATTATTTTTTTTAACACTTCAAGCTTCTTTTTATCATTTATTTCCTTGATTCTACCCCTAAAGTTTAGAGAAATAGATAGGACATCTTACTGAAGTAGGAATTGAAAGATCCAGATAAAGAATTGTCCAAGGTTATACGGTCATCTGACAAATGAACTAAAATAAGAAGTTAGGTGAACTAACTTTAATCCCCTTCTGGCTACAAAACATTCCACCATTCTGGTTTATGAAATTAAATCTTCCAAAGCCAGTTTTATGATTTTTTGTGCGAACTTTTAAGAAGAATTCAGAGGAGTTCATGGAACCGCTCACTGAAATTCAGTTCTAGTGTTCTGCAAAGCCTGAGAGGATGAACCATTCAGAGGTACTGATAGTTCTTTAGAACCATAGAATCACCATGAAGGCTTTAATAGAAAGGGCCCCAAATTTCCCTGAAAATTATAGTTACATTCTTGCGTATCTGAGAAAATCATGATGCTCGGCTTCATGTTTTAGTCTAGTGGTCGGAGAGCCAGGTATGGAATTGGGTAATTCACAAGACCTTCCTCCCTATGGAAGATGAGACACCTCTTGTAGTCAAAGTCGCACAATTGCATTTCTGTTCTTACTGAAGATCAGTATAACTAGATCTCCTAAATTTGAATCCCAGCTCCATTACTTGCTAGACATGTAACCATGGACAAGTAACTTCCCTGGGCTACAGTTTCCTAAGATTAAAACAGAAATAATAATGATTGTTGAGAGGATTCAATGAAATAACTCACGAAAAGCACTTACCGCACATGGCAGGCAGTAAGCTGACAATAATCATTATCTATTTAATTTGTTATACTATTTTAAAGTCTTATAATAGTGCCTAGAGTATAGGAAGCACTCTCTAATTGAAAGCTATTTTTGCTCTTCTCAAAAGTTAAAAAAAGGGTTAATAATTTAATTTTGATTTACATAAAAATATTTGAAATTCTTCCATAGTGTAAAACTTTAATATACTTTATAAGAGACTTTAGAAAACCTAAATTGAATAAATATACCCATTCTGAAATGATCTGAAATAAAAATTTCTGGATTAAAAAAAATGCAGGCTGGGTGCAGTAGCTCATGCCTGTAATCCCAGCACTTTGGGAGGCTGAGGCCGGAGAATCACCTGAGGTTGGGAGTTTGAGACCAGCCTGACCAACATGGAGAAACCTCATCTCTACTAAAAATACAAAATTAGCCGGGCGTGGTGGCACATGCCTGTAATCCCAGCTACTCAGGAGGCTGAGGCAGGAGAATTGCTTGAACTCAGGAGGCAGAGGTTGCGGTGAGCCGAGATTACGACATTGTACTCTAGCCTGGGCAACAAGAGCGAAACTCTATCTCAAAATACATACATACATACATACATACATACATACATACATACATACATACATACATACTGCTGTAGTGCTATGGTCAATGCACTTCAACTAAGTCTAGCTAGATCTTATGCTAAAGTTCTGTTTCCTCTGTCTAAATGTAGAAAGAAGAGGACAGGAGGTCACATAGGTTTTTCCTGGATGAATAAATGGATTTAACTTGCACAAACAAACAAAATTGTAAATTCTTCTCCAGTTTATGTAAAATGATTATGCCCAAAAAACAATGTTTTATCTTGCTCAACACTTTAATTTGTGGCTTGACCAATAATTTAGCATAAGAAATACCAGGCCCAGCAAACAAAAACAGCCTGTCTCTGTTTCAAATATTCCCTGTATTACAATCATTACCCACACTTAAATCAAAATTAAAGATTTCTGGAGGAGAGCAAGCAGAATAAAGGAAGGAAAAACCCTAAACTCCAAAACAAGGGTCATTCAACACTTAAACTTTATTACCACTGACTAGCTGGGTCATCTGGGCAAATCCCTTCACTTTCCTGGGTTGAGTTCTTTCCTGTATTAATTATTCTAGATAATAAATCTGTATCTTATTAGTACATCCTATCAGCCTTATTTGCCTGCGCCTTAGTCATTAGAGCTTAGTTATTATTGTATTTCTAACAAGCTCTCAGGTATTCTGGCTGCTGGTGGCCCAACAATCTTTTGAAGACCACCACTCTGCAGAATATAAAAATGTTGATGAATGTCATCTCAGGGCGATTGAGTAGTGAAAGTTACCTCAATGTAATTCTGAGAACTGTCACTCTGGCACTGCAGCTCCACGTGGGTGAAGTTGATTTGTATTTGTTCTCCCTGGGGCTGCTTCATCATATAGACGCATTGCCTGGTGTGAGTGAAAGGCCCAGACAACTCAGGCAAGAAGAGTTCACCCTCTGGGTCCGTGTAGTTCCCACCACAACGCAGATCCGCTAAGAACAGGGAAGAGACGAACAGGTCATGGCAATGGCATTGCTCTGGCTTGCAGGCATTGGATCCAGTTTCTAAAAATTTACACACACACACACACACAAGCACATACCCATTTTATTCACCCTCTATAGGCTTGTGCCTCTAATTTTAAGATTTTCAGTTTGATGTGTTGTGGGACATCTCTGTAGTGGCTTAAAGAAATAGATGCAAAGATGTGTGATCTAGCTTCCAATCTGCCATTCTCTTCTATAAGTTGCTTTTTAAATACATTAATGCTCTGCTTCATTTCAATAAGATTTGAGATGGTTATTAAAAACATGTAACAAAATAAACTACATAACTGTATACATGAAGCAGATTAAAGAAAAAATGAATACAGAATAGCAAGATGTAGCCAGGGGGAGTTGATTTGCACGGAAAACAATTGAAAGGGGAACAGGAGGTTGGCACCAGATTCCGTGGAAAGAAAAGGAAATGAAGAAAGGGGACAAGTAAAGATGTTCTTTGTTACTCTTCCTGATATTGAAACTTAAAAGGTACTTTTTCTGAGAACATTTATTAAGGGCACAATAATAGATGTCATAAACAAAATCCTCCACTTCCCTAAAAAAATCCAAATCATAGAGTATTTCCTGTGTTTTGTTGTTTGTTTGTTTTAAGGTATCAAAGCAACTGAGGTCCTAACAGCTAATAGTATTTGGCTGGAAGTGAAGCTCTAGAGTCTGGGACACTGTGATGCTGGAAGCCAGCCCCAGCCCCTGTGCAGCTGGACTTGATCCGAGGATAAAATCCAGAGAGACTGCACTGCTCGCATGCACAAACCTCTCTCACAACTAAACATCAAACACCACGAGGGACCTGGTGCCCTGAATTATTTAAGTTTGGGTGCCTCATACATCTTTATCATGATGTGGATCCCATAATTTAGGGATCAAAGGGTATTGCAGTATTAATAATAGAACATTGGGAAGATAAAGAAAAAATATGAAGCTATGAGAGAAATATTTGTAAAGAAATGTTCTTGGTCTAAGACAGTCAGTCATCCTCTGAATCACATTAAAATATAAAACAGATGTAAGCATAGCATTGGCCTTCAAATCCCTCTTAAGCTCCCAAATGGTAGGTTACTTACAAGGTGATGTTAAGTAGGTAATATGGAAGCCTTGGTCACTAATCTGGGAGTCTGAATGGAAGTGAATTCTGGCAAAGGGGCCAGTAGTCTGGAGCGGTGGGACAGAGAAAGTGGTGCAGAACTTCCCAAGAAGGGGGTCCTGATACAAAGGACCATCTCGAATCTAAAACAAAAGGATGAATCATTAAGCTCAAAGTGGTCAGATTTTTAACAAACTAGGTCACTTTGGATATTAACTTCATAAAATCTATCATTTAAAAGTGATCGCTCAAGGAAGTTTCCCCATCACATCCAAATCTAACTCACGGCTGAGGTTCAGCAAAGGGTGTCTCCTTCTCCCATCACCCCAATGCCTTCTCTCTGTCTGATTTTTTTTTTTTTTTTTTTTTTTTTGAGATGGAGTCTTGCTCTGTCACCAGGCTGGAGTGCAGTGGTGCGATCTCAGCTGACTGCAACCTCCACCTCCCAGGTTCAAGCAATTCTCCTGCCTCAGCCTCCCAAGTAGCTGGGACTACAGGCACCTGCCACCACGCCCAGCTATTTGTTGTATTTTTAGGAGAGATGGGGTTTCACCATGTTGGCCAGGATGGTCACAATCTCTTGACCTCATGATCTGCCCATCTTGGCCTCTCAAAGTGCTGGGATTACAGGCATGAGCCACCGCGCCTGGCCTGTGACTGGATTTCAATTCCAAGGCTGGACATATAGTTTGAATTTTTGTCATGATGTTACTAATCAAAGATCTTTCCCTTTTGATTTTTGCATTATAAATTCTTAGTGATCTAGAAGAAAATGAATATAAGCAAAGAAAACAGAAGAAGGAACACCATTGATGCCAACTGATTCATAACTTGGTCCAGGTTTTCAGAAGGGTCAGAGGTAGAGAGGAAGTGCCGTCAGATTAGACACAACAGAAAGACAGGTTAGTGAATTTAAAAATGCAACTTTGATAGTAAGTAAGTACTACCACGATAATGACGTGACCTTAGAAATCCTTTTCTAATTGTTGGTTTTTAATCTATGATGTAATCATGTCAATCTCTCTATAATTTTGTTGTAATTGCAAATTCTATACTATATAGACCACTGAGGAGTCAATGAACTAAAGAATATTTTAATATGGTCAATTTTGTCTATTCAAATTACTTTTCTTACTGGGATCAAAGTTAGATGTCAGCATTACTTTATTCTAATATTTAACTGGTTCTTTGAAATACTGTAGTTCAAAGAGAAATGAGAGACATTTCAATATTGTCAGAGTGGTTGACACTTTCTACCATATGGTCTCCAGAAATAAATGTGTAGGAATTTTTTAAAGCCTCTAATTTTAACTTGATGGAATTTATTGAAAATTAATTTCAAGATAACTCACTTTTCTGTCAACATTTAAATGACCATTTTGCAGAAATTTTCCAGACAGAGACAGATCTTCCAGTCATTCCCAAAGGTTTCAAATCCATTATTGCTGAATTACTAATGACTTTTACTTGCGGAGCCCCTTTTTGACACCACATCCTTCTATCCTTTATGAATAATTGCATTGACTCTATCCCTCTCTAATGGACTTGGAAATGCATATTGTCTTTTTCACACTACTGCAAGGGGCTGAGATTTATGGTGATAAAAAATACAGGACAACCTGGGAACTCAATCTTCTCCATTATCTTGTCAGGCTACAAATGAAGAGCAACACTTTTTGATGCACCTACGTACAAACGGCATTTGAATATAAGAGCCTTTTCTCCTCCTCCATATTTTAATCTTTTACTAATGGGTAGGCAGAAGGAGCTTCGGCTGATACCTTTCCTCTCAGTAATAATGATTACTTTATTCCAGGAACCTAACCCAGTTCAACACAATCACTATTCTTTTTCTTTTTCTTTTTTTTTTATTTTTATATTTTTTTAGACAGAGCCTCACTCTGTCACCCAGGCTGGAGTGCAGTGGCACGATCTCAGCTCACTGCAACCTCCGCCTCCCGGGTCCAAACGATTCTCCTGCCTCAGACTCACGAGTAGCTGGGGTTACAGGCACCCGCCACCTCGCCCAGCTAGTTTTTGTATTTTTAATAGAGATGGGTTTTCACCATGTTGGCCAGGCTGTCTCCAACTCCTAACCTCAAGTGATCTGCCCACCTCGGCCTCCCAAAGTGCAGGGATTTCAGGCTTGAGCCACCACACCCGGCCTCTTCGTGGAATACTACAGTTAAGCTGTGAAAGACCTTGCCAGTTTACCACAGACAACTGAAGGTTTGAATCTGCATTGAAGGAGATGGCTATTACTGAGTGTTTATTTCATAAATTCTGCATTCTCATGGCAGGGGTGTGAGCTTCCAGGTAACACCATAGCAGGGCAAGGTAATCTGTTTCCCAGATTCAAATGGAACCCAGAAGAAGAAGCAACAAACAGGCACAATTAAAAATAGAGACTTTGCAAGAGTTAGATATTGACTGACTACTGAGAAACACACCTAACTACAGCTAATATTTTGGGGTCATCCATGGGCATGGCTAGACCATAGTGCCCTGAGTCCTAATCATACTGTGATATGTTCTATCTAAATATAATTATTTACCTCAAGGTAATCTTTGTTGCAGTCATCATGGTGCTCGAGGCTCAAGGTCCCAAAAGTAAATGTTACCAGGAGGTCAGGACTAGTTACAACAATCCAGACACAATCTCTTCCTGGGGGATAGTTTCCAGGATACCCCGGAGACTTAATAGAACCGTAAGTACCAGTCAGTATACCTCCACACTCTAAAATAAGAGGGAAAAATAATGTTACATTTGTATAGATGTTATAATTCATGGAGAATGATCAGAGCCCTTGGCGTAAGAAGCCAAACTTTTTAAAATAACTATGAGCAGTTTTAGACACCCTCATAAATTAAAAAAGACTTACATTTTCCAGTTTTATAAAGTTACAAGTCTAGAAGTATCAATTGATAAACAAATGAATCACCCATGTGTCAAGCTCTGTGCTTGTGAGCCATCACATGCTGACACTATTTAAACAGGGCTGAACCATCTGAGGGATGAATACCAGGATTGTAGAGTCATCTTTTTCACTTTGATGATATTAATTTCTGTATGTGAAATTGTAAAGAATTCCAGAACTTCTGCCAACCTCTATGTGTTTCAGCAAACCAGATCACTTTGCATATTAAAATGGTTAAGAGCTACATAATTTTCATTTGAGAAGGTTTCTTAATACTATCATATAGTTAAAACATTCATTTAATAAATGAAAAAATTCAAATGTCTGTAGTGATCGAGCCACTGTTCCAAGAATGGAGCAAGTGAGGGACTGAGCCAGGCTTTCTGATGCTGACCCCACTACCATCCTCATTATACCACACCGGCCCCCTAACGTTGCTGACTAGTGACTGGAAGAACCTGCTCTTCATTAATACCCACATTTATTTAACAAAGAATCTGTAGTGGCTTAGATTTCTATGAGAAGTGCTACTGTAAATCAAATGATAGAAACACTAAATAATAAAAATCCAGATTGTAGTAATACAGACATTAGAAATAAGTGAGATAGGTAACATTTTAGATGTGTAAGATATGAAATTTACATAGCTATACAGGTTGTTCAAATAAAAATTTTGCTGCCAAAGTAAAAAATGAAACAAATTAGTTCCATGAGTCTCATTGTTCCTACTGAGAAAACATCTCAGTTCCTCAGAAAAAGAGGCATTTCCCAATGTAATACTTTAAAAGTTACCAGTTTTAAATGCATAAAATAGCATAAGCAAAGGAAAAGATTAATGACAAAATAAGAAAAAATGCAATATGCAACAAAGAGTTATTATCCTAAAATATACAGAACTTCTAAAAAGAATAGAGACATGAATAGAGTGCACTGAAAAAAAGTTCAGATGTCTCTTAAACATACGAAAGGATGTTCAACCTCACTCATCACAAAGAAGGTGCAAATAAAACTTTAATTGAGATGCCATTTCATACCCCTCAGAATGTTAAAAATGCAGAGTTTTGAAAACAAATTATTGGAGAGGCTGTGGGGACACAGACATTCTCACACATTGCTGGAGAATGCAAGATGGTACGATCACTACATAAGAGAATATAGCAATACCTAGCAAAAACCTATGCATTTCATTTTTTTTTTCGACCAAACAATACTACCTTTGGAAAGATATCCCAAAGGTACATTGGCAAAAATACAATATGACAAGTGAGTAAGGTATTTTGTTGCAGTAACATTTGGAATTCCAAAAGATTGGAAACAAGACTGGGTGTGATGTCTCATGCTTGTAGTCCCAGCACTTTGGGAGGCTGAGGCAGGAATATCATTTGAACCCAGTTTAAGAACGGCCTGGGCAACATGAGGAGACCCCATCACTACAAAAAATAAAAAAATAAAAATTAGCTGGGTATGGTGGTTTGTGTCTGTAGTCCCAGCTACTGGGGAGACTGAGGAAGGAGGATCACTTGAGCCTGGGAGGTTGAGGCTGCTGTGAGACACGATCGCACCCTGTCTCAAAAATAAAAAACAAAAGACTAAAAAGAAAATGGCCAAAGGACTGGAAACAAGCCAAATGTCCGTCAATAGAGTATTGATTGAACAGAAAATGAGACATCACATAGTGGCATACTATGCTCTGATTATGGAGTAATCTCCAGGATATATGATGTGAAAAAAAGCCAACTATAGACCAGTGTGTATATTATGCTCCCTTTTATCTAAGAAAGAGGAAAATACAATTATATGAGATCATTTGCTTAATTTTTAAATAGAAGGATAAATCAAAAACTAATAAAAACTGTTCTCTAATGGGGGAGAAAGAACAGAGTGGAAGGGACAGGAAAAAAAAAAAGCTAGACCTCTCATAATCTACCATGCCCATTGATTTGGCTTTGCAACTATAAATATATTTTACATAATTATAAAGCAAAATTTGAGAAAAATGAAAGAAATCTTTAAAATCACAACTGAAGTGAAACTGGTGAAATAATTGCATTGAGCTGACAACCATAGAGAGTAGAAATATTCCAAGGGACCTTAAACACTGTAATTTGACTATACCGCTCAAGCAAAACATATTTTAAATACACAAAAAAGAACAAAGAAATCTTAAATGGTTTCCAGTTATCATACCATTAGTAATAATATTAGTATTGTTATTTTGAAAATATGTACAGTAGGACTAAGTACATAAATAATATGTTCATGTCATTGGGAACCAGGATTTTTACTGTATGAGAGAAGAGGTAGAAATGTAAAGTAAAAAAAAGAAAAAAAAAAAGCAACTCTATAATCTCAATATTCCAATATAGTGTAAGATCACTATGAATATATAGGGTATTTTTTTCTTTAAAAAACAACAAAAAAGTGTTTTCTAATTCTGTCCACTGAAAGGTCTAGAGACGATGACACACCCAGTACCAATAGCCGTCCGTAGCACCCAGATTGTGAGATCTAAATACCATTTCCCACAGAAAAAGTCGGAGCTCTTTAGGGAAATCAGGGTTTTCAGTCCTGAGGTAAATAATGTGCAGGAAGAGCCTAGAACATCTTTTCTGACCAGAAAGCAAAGAAGCTTTCAAAGGTAACTGGAGTTTGGTTAAAGAAGTTCAGAAACTAACTGGAAAATTTTCCAGAGTTTTGAAAACAAATTATTAACAAACGTAACAAACAAAATACGGAAAAATGTTTCATTTTTAAATGCCTAGAATTGATTAAAGCACATCAAATGTGATATAATATATAAATGTACAGATATCAAAAACAAAATAAAATAAAATGGAATAAGTGACCATTTTGAAGAATGCTAAGGAACCAAGTTATTAATTTGAATACTTTTTAAAAAAGAAAAAGAAAATCAAGCACTTATCCTACCTTTCCTACATGATCTCTGTAAGACAGCAACCAAATAGCTGATATGAGTAAGTTCTATTCCATTAAAGAACTTCAAATAATAAATAAATAAAGAAGAAATAATAAAATCAAACTATTATCACGTTGTAGGTCTCAATGAATAACTCATCTAAATAATGAACCTAAAGAATGCTAAAACCATTAGAGAAAGTGCAAAAGAGGCTTTTAATGGGAAGTTCAACCTGAGGAGATCAGAACACTCTGACCAATGTTAACTTCATAATAGAAAAGCAGATTTCATGTATCTCCTGAAAAGATTATTTTTTACCAAAATAAAACCCCCTGGATTTAACCAAACTTTTTGGTATAAGTACCAGTTTACAAACAACATGACAAATGGCATGTAGAATATAAACAGCAGAATCCAAGATGTGGGATGATCTGCAGAACAAACAATCCATTTCTTTCACAAATAAATTTGAACAATGGGCTGCTCTGCCTATGGAGTAGCCATTCTTTATTCCTTTACTTTCTTAATAAACTTGCTTTCACTTTACTGTATGGACTCACCCCAAATTCTTTCTTGTGCAAGGTCCAAGAACCCTCTCTTGAGGTCTAGATCAGGACTCCTTTCTGGTAACATCTTCCTGGCAAACCCCACAGGGACGATACGGAGAAAACCCCTGACCCATAGGAAACAGACTGTAGCACCAATTGGCAGACTGTGGATATCACCTTTTATCAGAGTTATGAACGGGTCTCACCATACTGACGCTTTCTGACTAAGCTCCTCTCTACCCTGAATACAAGAGACCCTAATAGTTAGGCAGGAATATCATCACCCTTATTCATCCTGAAGGAGTTACAGAAAATGGACCGTCGTCCCTCTACAACCCTTAGGATTAAAGGTCCCCTTGTAAAAGGGAGTGGGGTAATAAACCATAGGCATTCAAAGCAGAGCAACTCCATCTTGAATAGGGGCTGGATAAAATAGGGCTGAGACCTACTAGACTGCATTTCCAGGAGTTTAAGGAATTCATAGTCACGGGATGAGATAGGAGGTCGGCACAAGATACAGGTCGCAAAGACCTTGTTGATAAAACAAGATGCAGTAAGGAAGGCAGTCAAAAACCACCAAAACCAAGATGGTGAGGAAAGTGACCTCTGGTCGTCCTCACTGCTCACTATATGCTAATTATAGTGCATTAGCATGCTAAAAGACACTCCTACCAGTGCCATGACAGTTTACAAATGCCATGGTAACATCAGGAAGTTACCCCACATGGTCTAAAAAGAAGAGGAACCCTCAGTTCCAGGAATTGCCCACCTCTTACCCAGAAAACTGATGAATAATTCACTCCTTGTTTAGCAAATAATCACAAAATAACTGTAAGTATACTCAGTCAAGCAGTCCATGCCACTGCTCTGCTTATGGAGTAGCCATTCTTTTATTTCTTTACTGTCTTAATAAACTTGCTCTCACTTAAGAAAAAATGAACAATGATTAATGATTGATAATAGTAAGGAATTATTGTTTGTTTGTTTTAGTTTTTATCATTTTCAGGCATTGAGAACAAACAGCAAAGGACTGTAATCTCTGAAAAGAGAAGCATATGAAGTATGTCCCATACACACTCAAGAATTCAAAGAAGTGAAGCCCAAGGAGACAGCAATACCCTTGCTATGGCAAACAAACAACTCACGATTTAGGGCTACCAAAGCATCTGGCGGTTTTGGAGCTGCATACTATAAGGAAAGCAGCTGCATGGAAATGGCACCTCAAAAATGTACAGGCATTTCCTTGGGTCCTTAGCTCATTCCCAAGCTGCAAATGCACAGAGAAGACAGCAGGTCTAACTAACAGAGAACAGTTTCAGAGGGGAGGGAAGTTGCTAAGAATTGAAGAGAGACTGCATAATAAACACTGAAGGGATGTGTTGCCTCATTCAGTCAGAAAGGAGATACTTTTATGAAAACCCTGAGAACTGAATTGAAACATGAGAAAAGTATGCTACAGGAGTAAGATTCATATTCTAGGAAATATGACAATCCACCAGGATTCATGGAAAATTTGAAATAGGTCCCCTGTAAATTCAAGCCTTGATTGAATGAAAGTGATCTGCCAGGAACATAAGTGCCTACTAGAAAAAAACCCAACCCTTCTGAGAGGAAGATAATATAATCCAGAACCCCTGCAACATATCACGTATAATGTCCTGCTCACAATAAAAACTGACTAGGCCTGTGAGGAAGTAGTAAAAAAAAAAACAAAACCCAATAATAAATAAAACAGGCAATCTGAGCAAAGCCAGAAACATTCCAGATACTGAGGCTACCAAACAATGACTCCAAAATAACTATGATAAAACTTAGAGGAAAAGGTTGACAAAATAGTTGAAGAACATTTCAACAGTACTTACAGACTTTCCAAAACAAAATAACCAAATAGAATCAAGCAAAAAAAGAAGGCAAGAATATAAAACCATAAGAACTATTAGAAACAGTCAAAACCTTCAGCATATGTGTAATTTGAGTCTCAGAAGGAGAAGAAAGAGGAAAAAAGTGGCAATGCAATATTTGAAAAAATATTGGCTGAAATTTCTCAAAATTGTATAAAAGAAAGCAACCTATAGATTCAAAACTCTCAGTGACTCTTAAGCAGGACAAACACAGAGAAAACCAGATCTAGATACGCCATAATCAAGTTGTGGAAAATTAAATATAAACACACAATAAAAGCAGTGAGGGAGGAGAAAAAGACACATTATCTTCAGGAGAACAACAAGAATTACTGCTGAGGTTCCTCTCCCTGAAAAAATTATGGAAGTGACAAGACACTGATGTGGTATTCTTAGAGAGCTAATAGGAAATGGTCAACCTAAAATTCTATGTGTAATAATATCCTTCAAAAATTAAGGTAAAAAATGCATTCTTAAACAAAAGCTGAGGGAATCTGTCTTCAACAGACATGCTCTGTGAGAAATATTAAAATATGTTCTTCAGGCTGAAGAAAAATGATCCCATTAGAATGTAAAATGGTCTGTTTGCAAATGGCATGATCTTTCATACATAGAATACCCTAAAGACTCCACCAAAATACTTTTAGAACTAATAAATGAACAAACTAATTCAGTAAAGTTACAGGATATAAAATCAACATATAAAATTAGTGCATTTCTATACATTAACAACTAACTGTACAAAAAGGAAATTAAGAAGAAAATCCCATTTACAATAGTGTCAAAAAGTTAAATACTTAGGAATGAATTTAACCAAGAAAGTGAAATATCTGTATTTTGAAAACTATACCACATTAATGAAAAAAAGAAAATATTTGGTGTTCACAAATTGAAAGAATACTGTTAAAATGTCCATACTATGCAAAGCAGTCTACAGTTCAATGCCATCTCTAACAGAATTCCAATGGTATTTTTCACAAAATAGAAAAAGAATCCTATAATTCATATGAAACCACAAAAGACCCCAAATAGCTAAAGCAATCTTGAGCAAAAAGAAGAAACCTGGAGGCAACCTGATTTAAAAATACATTTAAAATAAAAATACACTACTTGATTTTAAAATATATTACAAAACTGTAGTAATCAAAACAGTATGGTATTGGCATTAAAAACAGATATCTAGACCTATGGAACAGAATAGAGAGCCCAGAAATAAGTCCATACATTATGCTGAATTGATTTTTGACAAACATGGCAAGAACATACAACATGTAAAGGATAGTCTATAATAAATGGTGCTAAGAAAACTGGATATCCATTTGCAGAAAAATGAAACTGAACCCTTATCCCACACCACATACAAAGTCAACTCAAAATTAAAGACTTAAACATAAGGCCTAAAACTGAAGAACTAATCCAGGAAAACATACAGGAAAAGCCCTATGACATTAGTCTGAGTAGTGATTTTTTGGATATGACCACAAAAGCACAACTGAAATATATAAAAAACTCAACTCAATATCAACAAAACAAACCCAATCTTAAAAATGGGCAAAGGATCCAAATAGACATTTCTCAATAGAAAACATATAAATGGTCAACAAATATATGAGAAAATGCTCAACATCACTAATCATCATGGAAATGCAAATCAAAATCACAATAAGATGCCACCTCATACTTGTTAGAATGGCCATTATCGAGAAGATAAAAGACAACAAGTATTGATGAGATGTGGAGAAAAGGGAACCCTTGTTGAAAGTATATTGGTACAGCCATATTTAAAACAATATGGAGGTTCGTCAAAAAATTAAACACAGAGCTACCACGTGATTCAGCAATCTCACTTCTGGTTATACATCCACAGAAAATTAAATAAATATCTGGAAGAGATATCTGCACTTTCATGTTCATTGCAGCATTATTCACAATATATTCATACATTCACCATAGCCAAGATATGGAATCAATCTAAGTGCTCATCAACAGGTAAACGGATAAAGAAAATGTGCAATATATAAATACACAAAAACACACACACAGACATAAATGGGATATTATTTATCCTTAAAAAGAAAAGGAAATCCTGTCATTTGTGACAACATGGATGAAACAGGGAGACATGCTAAGTGAAATAAGCCAGACATAGGAGGACAAACACTGCATGCTCTCGCTTATATGTGAAATCTAAAAAAAGTTAAACTCATAGAAGCAGAAAGTAGAATGGTGGTGGCCAGGAGCTGAGAGGTGGGGGCAATAGGGAAATGTTGGTCAAAGGGTAAAACGTTTATGTTCTCTGGAATGAATAGCTTCTGGAGATCTAATGTACAGCATGGTGACTATCATTAACAATATTGTATTATACACTTGAAAATTGCTGAGAGTAGATCTTAAATATTTTCACCATATTGACTAAAATGGTAACTATGTATGATAGATATATTAGTTAGATTGTGGTAATCATTTCACAAGTTATACATATATCAAAATATCAAAACATTACATTGTACATCTTAAATATATATAACTTTCATTTGTCAGTTAAGCTCCAATAAAGCTGGGAAAACATAAATGCTTGAAATATTGGGAAAAGAAGATAAAAATAATATAAGAAAATAAATAAAGCAAAAGTTTCAGAACAAAAAGGTGGCAAATCTAGAATCATAGTTTGAGATTTTACTATAACTTTCTGACTAAGTAATAAAGCAAATATTTTTTTAAATCAGTAAAGAAATTTAATATTTGAAAAACACTATTTACCAACTTGACTAAGTTAATATAGGTAGAGGACTACATCTAACCATTACAGAATATACATTCTTTCCTGTCCATACAATAAATGCACCAAAATAGACTTTGGTCTATAAAGTAAATCTCAACAAATTTTAAAGATTGAAATAATATACTGCATGATTAGTGATCACATTGGTAAATAAACAGTATAATTTTAATAAAACCTATGGTCACAGAGAATTCAAAATAAAAATGACAAAATACTTTCAGCTGAATGCTAATGAAAACATACATATTAAAACCTGTGGGATGCAAATAAAAGTTCTCCAAGGAAAATGCATTAGTTTTAGTGCATACATTAGAAATTCTAAAAAGTTCAAACTCATTTGTCAATGCTTCCAAGTCAAGAAGCTAGGAAAAAAATTTTAAAGTAACCGTACACTAGGTGCAAAATAACACAAGGGAAGAAAATGATAAAACCATGAGGAAAATCAATGAAATAAAAATCAACAGAAAACATTAACGGAGCCAATAGTTGGAATTTTGAAAACATTAGTAAAACTAAAAAACCCTTGGTAAGACTTATCAGGGTAAAAAGATAACATAAATTATCAATATCAGGAATGAAAAGAGACGACATCACTACAGAGCCTACGAACACTAAAACATAGTAAGAAAATATTCTGAAAGTACAGATGAGTTTCTTGAGAAAAAAATTACCAAAACTGAAAAAAGAAGAAATGTAAACTCTGAATAGATCTATATTGAATACATTGAATCATAATTTAAAGCCTTCTCACAAGGAAGCCTGCAGGCTCAATTAACTTTATGGTAAATTATTTCAAACATTTAAGAAATATTGTCAATCTTACACAAATCCTTCCAGAGAATATAAAAAGAGAGGACACTTTTCTATTAATTTTAAAACATTGACATTACCTGTAACTTGACAAAATTACAAAAGAATATCACCCAAATATAGATATAAAAATCCTAAAAATATATATTAGCAAATAAAATCTAGCAATATATAAAAAGCATAACTTGCCATGAACAAATGGAAAATATTTGATGAATGCAAGGTTGATTCACCATTCAAAATCAATCAATTTAACTCACTATATTTACAGAATAGAGGACAAAAAACATATGATCACCTGAATAGAGTCAGAAAAGGTATTTTATATGTTTCAACATTCATTCATGATTTTTTAAAATTCTTGGTAACTAGGAACAAAAGGTGTGGGGTTTTTTATAATTCTTTATAAATTCTGACACCTCTCCCATTTAGAAGTGGGCCTATGTCCCCTCGCCTTGAATTTGGGTCAGCTTGTGACTAAGTTAACCCATTGAGTATGGCAGAAATAACACAATGACTTCCAAACATAGGCTGAAAAATTCCCACGCAGCACCTGTCTGGTTCTATTGTAATGCTTGCTCTGAGAGAAGCCAATTGCCACGAAAAAAGTTTCACTATTCTAAGACAAACTTTTTAGAGTAGCCACATGTAGGCACTCAGGTCCATAGCCTAGTTGAACTCTCATTGAAAGCCAGCATCAATTGGTAGCCACTGGAGTAGGCCATCTTGGATATTCAGCCCAGTCCAGCCTTTAGACAGCTACAGTCCCAGCTGACACCCGCTTATAACTGCTGAATAGATTTCAAGTAGCAACTGTCATGTTAGGTTCTTTCCAAATTCCTGGCCCACAAAATCAGAAACAAAGTCAAATGATTAATGTTCTACAACACTAAATTTGTGGGAAATTAGTTATACAGCAATAGTAGTTGACACAGGAAAGAACACTCTTCATCTGATAAAAATTATCTGTGAAAACTTACAGCTAACATCATATTCAACAATGAAATATTGAGCATTTCCCCATGCTGCTGGGGAAAAGACAAGGATTTCCTTTTCACCACTTTTATTCAGCTTGGTATTGAAGGTCCTAGCCAGGGCAATAAGTCAAGGAAAAGAAATAATAGTTACAAAGACTGGAAAGGAAGAGGAAAAATATCCTTCATTCACACATGATGTAATTATGTATGTTTAAAAAATCCAAAAGAATCTACAAAAAATAATTAGACATGATGAGTGAATTTAACAATGTATATGGAATCAAAATCAAATATTTAAAAAATACATATTTTTACATAACAAGTGAAAAATTAAATTTTAGAAAATTAATATTTCACTAAGCATAATATATCAAATATCTGTAAATAAATCTAACAAAGATATGGAATACTGAGACACTGAAAGCTATAAAACATTGCCAGGATAAATGAAAAGAGAACTAAATTTAAAAATAGTTTATTTTCATGCATTGGCAGGCTGAATATTTTTAAGATGTCATTTCTTCCAAAGTTAATTATAGATTCAATGTAATTCCCATAAAATTCTTTGGGAAAACTGACAAGTTGATTCAAAAACTTATATGGAAATGCAGAATATCCAACATCTTTGAAAAGAACAAAGTTGAAATTACACTCTCAGATTTCAAGCTTCAGAAGTTAAGCCTAGGTAGCATCAGGATAGATAAAAACACCAGTAAAAAAGATGAGAAAATGCTGAAATTGATCCACAGATGTATTGATGAATGAATTGGGGGCATGGTATACTGATCTCTTTACTTTTTATTTGTTTAAAACTTGCATAGTAAAAACTTAAGAGAAAATAGAATAATTAAAACAAAATAATAACAAAAAGAAAAAAATATTGAGTGATCATTAAGATGAAGGAATACTACATGAAGGGGTGGACAATGTCCTCAATATTCCTGCAGTAAACTACTAGTAGAGCTTATAAAAAGGCTGTTCAGTAATTTGATAAGGGACCAACTAAGACTCATGTTTTTTAATCCCTTCTATTTCATGCTTACTTTGTTGTCTTTAGACACAAAATAAATTCTAATTCATTCTAGGTTGATTTGATTTTAAAGTAATTATGGTTGGTCACAGTGGCTCATGCCTGTAATCCCAGCACTTTGGGAGGCCAAATTAGATGGATTGCTTGAGCCCAGGAGTTTGAGACCAGCCTGGGCAACATAGAGAAACTCCATCTCTATAAATAACACACAAAACATTAGCCTTGAGTGGTGGTGCACACCTGTAGTCCCAGCTACTCAGAAGGCTGAAGTGTGAGGATCACTTGAGCAAAGGAGGTCGACGTTTCAGTGAGCCGTGATCAAGCCACTGCACTCCAGCCTGGGCAACAGAGTGAGACCTTGTCTCAAAATAAATAAATGAATAAAATAAAATAAATTATAAAAATATTATATATCTTCAGATCCCAAAACATCTCATGTATCCAAAAGTCTAACACTGATTAAGAAAACTTAATAACCTCAAAATTTTGCTTGCTTTTTTTCTCCAGGTTCACACATACCTGGTTGCTGTGTTTCCCATCTTACTGTAAAGCCTCTCCCATTTCTTAAATGTTCAGAATAGAGATGAAAATAGAGAGCATTGTCACTGCTGAGAAGTTCATGAGGGAGGCTGGAGCCACAAAATCTTCCAAGTTGAAAAGCAGAAGAGGAATCTCCATCATAAACCTGAAGAAACTCGTGTGGACAGTTGTCCATGGATTCTAACCGGAAAAAAGTGAAAGTGATACGCAGGACCTAAAAATACAAAGGCCACATATATTATCTTTTACTTCCATGTTAATTTTAAAGTATTTCTCCCACTTCCTAGGCAGCATTCATACTGAGGCACTTTCAAGAGCTAGACCTATCATTCCCTAATTATCCACCAGTACATATGGCAATCTATATACTAAATAACTTGTGCTAAATATTGTTAAAAACAAACTTCAACTAATATCAAAATATATCAAAAAATCTTAATGTTAATAACATAGATTTACCCCAATTTCATTAAACTTGTCAAGTCCACCAGACCAAGGTATGTCAAATATATAACTGACATTGTTTCTAAAGCAGTAAAATAAATTGGAGATTTGAAAATCTACCTGAATTAAGTTGAACTGGCTAATATTACCATTCACAAGAATGTACACCCTAATTCCCTGAATAACCTGTGGCCTGTATCAAACACACAGACATTCATCACTGCCCGCCAGGGATGTTGATTCCAGAGGGGCTAAGATTCTGACGCCAGCCCAGACCGACACGCTCAGGTGTGGGCGGAGTAGGCGGGATGTAGACAAGCAAGTCCTAGAAGGCTTCAGGGACTGGATATAATTAAAGGATGAGTAATACCAAGAGTAGAGAATGAGAGGAAGGTAACAGGAAAAATACTGAGCATACAAGTAGAAGAGAATAAACATAAAAATGTGTCCGAATGGATTAGAATACAGACTTCAAATATAGTAATATAACTTATAAAACATACTGACAACCTCATTTGAGATAAACAATCAAAAGAAGGCTGTCGAATTTAATTTTCATCAGAACCTAAAATCACAACAATATTCAGTTAATGAAAAAGAATATAAGGAATTTTTGAAATTCTGTGCTAGGGTATTTTAAGATCAGTTACCTATTACTACATGACTTTCTTAAAACAGTTTAAATGAAACTCAAATGTTCATTAATTGAACTATCCTGATTTGTATATATTTTCTACCATACTATGTCCATTATGAGTGAGAAGATATGAAATCACAATAATCAAGAATAAAACAAGATGAATTTTCTTGCGAATTGGTAATAAAAGTATTACAAGTTTCTCACCTAAGAATATTTTTTTTTCAAAAGAATGTTTTCAATGCCAGGAAATAGAATTCATGAAAACTAAATGGAAGGAAGGAAATTCACATAGCATACCCACTGGGAAATTTATTTTGGAGTTTATTTTAGTGTGAGGTTACCAGGTCGCAAATAGTCCTCCCTCCTCAAGGGAAAAAAAAAATGTTTTTTGACCCTTGTACAATGCCCTCTGTAATAGTTTGCTGGAAAAAGTTAATAGGATTTCAAGGGAAAATTTTATCTATTCAGACATACCATTTTATTTTTATGAATCCAGGAGGTGGTTGAGAAACAATATTTAGAAACGCCTGGGTAATTAATATCGGGTATAAGAGCACTAAAAACCTTGGACTTGGATCTTAATTGAAGAGCGTTCACGGAGCGGCTCAGAGTGACAGGCTGTGGAGGCGACTGGCCTGTGTCTGAGTCACTGCATGCCACTTTCGAACCACATGCACCTGGACACACTTCTCAATGGCACTAGGCTCTGTTTCCTCATGTGTAAAATGAAGATAATAATTTCTATCTTTCAGGGTTATGAGAGTTAAAAATGGAATGCTGTAATATATATGAAGCACTTAGCATAGAACATGGCAGAGCAAAGACATTTGATAAGAAAACTATCTTAATATCAGTGGCCATTTTTGCATAATAATCAACATAAAACTGAGCAACCATCTTCTAAAATACTGTCTCAGTAACAACATGATTTTACAAATTAACTAGTGGCTTGCAGTCAGTCAACCAGTGTAGAGAATCATTCATGCTGGAGAAAGCATGGACTTTGGAAGCAGACAAACTTGACTTTGAAATTCAACTATTACAATTACAAGCTAAGAAGTGTTAACAAAAAAATGTTTAGCTTCACCTACTTTTCATTATTTCATCTATAAAAGGAGGATCCTCTTATTTATTTATTTATTTATTTATTTATTTATTTATTTTTGAGATGGAGTCTTGCTCTGTCACCCAGGCTGGAGTGCAGTGGCGCAATCTCAGCTCACTGGAACCTCTGCCTCCTGAGCTCAAGTGATTCTCCTGCCTCAGCCTCCCGAGTACCTGAGATTAAAGGCACCCATCACCATACCTGGCTAATTTTTGTCATTTTAGTAGAGCTGGATTTTCACCATGTTGGCCAGGCTGGTCTTGAATTCCTGACCTCAGGCAATGTGCCCGCCTCAGCCTCATAAAGTACTAGGATCACAGGCGTGAGCCACCAGGCCTGGCCTTGTTACTCTTTTTTTTTTTTTTTTTTTTTTTTTTTTTTTGTGAGATGGAGTCTTACTCTGTTGGCCAGGCTGGAGTACAGTGGCACTGTCTCCTCTCACTACAAACTCCGCCTCCTGGATTCAAGCAATTCTCCTGCCTCAGCCTCCCGAGTAGCTGGGATTACAGGAATGTGCCACTACACCTGGCTAATTTTTTTTTAATTTGTTTTATTTTTAGTAGAGACAGGGTTTCGCCATATTGACCAGACTGGTCTGGAACTCCTGACCTCAGGTGATGCACCCACCTCATCCTCTCAAAGTGCTGGGATTACAGGCAAGAGCTACTGCACCCAGCCCCTGTGACTTATTTCAAACGATTAATGTAAGGTTATCAAAAGGTAGGTATATGTCTAGCCAAAATAATGGCACTCCGTACTTAGTAAGCACTCAATATATGATAGTTGAATTATCATTGCATGTATTTTATGTAATGAAATATACACATACTCCATATTTATATATACAAATATAATATGCATTTGGGCAAGAGTTACTACATTTACCTTTCCCATTTCAGTTTTGATAACCCAGAAGCAGTTAACATCATGAACATAACCAACATCCGGGCTCCTGTAGCTGAAGCTTCCATTTATTCCTGAGAGAGACTCTCCACAAACTGCAAAGGAAAAGATGAACTGTGCTTTTCAGAGGTTCCTAAAAGGAAGAGGTTGGGCAACTGTAACCCTGCTGCTGATAAACTTAGAGAAAATTTGAGTAATGAAGGTTGGAGATAAAAGCCCTGCCGTTCCCTCTCCTCTGTGCCCTTTTTCTGTCAACTTCCACAGAAATCCCACCTCTTGTTCAAAGCTCAGCTGATGCCTCATCACCTGCTCCATGAACTGCCATGTCTTATGTTTTCACTGATTCCCATTCTCTATGTCCCTGTGACACCCGATTTCACCCCACACAACATAGCTCATATCTTTAACTCTTGTATCTGTTCTCCCACTGGGGTTGGTCTTGTCTCCTCAGCTGCAAGGTGAGCAGTTCATAAGTGGAGACAGTATTTTACACTTTCATATTTTTCCATAGGGTCTACTATTGTCCTAAACATATAACAACAACCTCTCAATAAATGTGTTGATTCCAAATCAGGAGTTTAAGTGAGGGGCAGAAGAGTCAAAAGTGACTTTATGGAAGAAGTTGAGAGGGAAGTGCTCCTGAGGGACAGACACATCTGGATGAGAAACAAGGAAGATGTGTGAGGAGGTTTATCGGGAGAAACATTCCAAATAAATGAACACAGTGGAAAATACTCATGGTGGTACATGGGGTCTGGTGACGAAAGAAAGCTTGCTTGAGTGAAGGTATTTCTAGGGAACTAGTGAAAAAAAAAGGTTAGATGGATTGAGTGAGACTTGGTTATAGAAGATCATTGAAAATTAATCCCAGTCTCTATTTAACAGGCAACGGGAAGCCACTGTGTATCCTGGAAAGGGAGAGTGACTTGATTCAATGCAGTACTCTAGGGAAATTAAGTGGCTGCTCCTCAGAAAACTTCCCTTTAGAAAACCATAAAAGACAATACCTTAGCATGTTTTATATTCAAAAAGGACATAGTGAAAATGGCAAATACCAATGTAATTATTCTTTGGAAAAAAAGTTCTTGGCTTACAGTGAGATTTATAAATATTTAGCTTGTGAATTTTATACCATTTCTGCAAGGAAAGACTTAGTTCTCAGTATCTGAGCAACTGGACAAGAAAGTGGGTTTAGCAGAGGAATCTGTTGAGGGACTCACTAAAGGATGCTGCTGCTATGCTGTGAGCATACGTGGCATAAGAAATGCTGACTGTACCTTGCTGAGGAACCTGACAGAGAGCTCCAGTCCAGAGACGTGTGCATTCACAACTGAAAGAATCAACGCCATCAACACAAGTTCCTCCATTCAAACAGGGGTTGCTCAAACACTCATTGATGTTTTCAGTACAGTTGACACCTGTCCAACCTGAGTCACACTTACAAAAATAACCAGAGACAGTGTCCTAAGGAGAAAAAAACACATAATACCATAAAACAAATGGATAGACAATAAACTTTAATCAATCCAAATAATAGGAATGTAGTGCCATGGAGATATATAATATATAATAATTATATATAATTATTATATACAAATAATATATAATTATTATATATTTAAAAATAATTATTTATGTAATAATTATATATGTATAATTATATATATATAATTTTTTTTTTTGAGATGGAGTCTCGCTCTGTCGCCCAGGCTGGAGTGCAGTGGTGCAATCTCGGCTCACTGCAACCTCTGCCTCCCGGATTCAAGTGATTCTCCGGTCTCAGCCTCCTGAGTAGCTGGGATTACAAGCATGCGCCACCACACCTGGCTAACTTTTTTCAGTAGAGACAGTGTTTCACCATGTCAGTCAGGCTGGTCTTGATCTCCTGGCTCGTGATGCACCCGCCTCACCCTCCCAAAGTGTTGACATTACAGGCATGAGCCACCACGCCTGGCCTACTGATATATTTAACAGGTGCTACAAATATATATGTATTTATATGTAAGTATTTTCTAGTAGTCTACTTGTTATTAATAGGTTTAAATGGTAATTGTTTTGTATGTCAGATTTATTTAGATCAAACTGCAGGCATAGTTTTAGTACTTCATAAACCACTGAGACAAAAAATTAACTCAATATTTTTTCCTGAGAACTAAAATCATTATCTATCTTTCATCTGAGAGTTCTCGACAGTTCCTTATCTGAAACTTGACTCATTATCTTAACATTCCTGAATCCTATAACGTTACATTTTATAGGCGTGAAACTAATTCTCAGGTACTCTCTGTCCACAGGAAGAACAAAGGACTCACGATGCATTGTCCATTTAGACAGGGGTGACTTAGGCAAATATTACTGAGCTGCACACATCCATCTGGCCCATAGCCATTTCCAGTATAACCCGGGAGACACGTGCAGAGAGGTAAGGAACCTGTTCAGAAATAGAAACAAACGTGTAAATACAGGTCTCCTCCTCTATTCAGATGCAGTATCTAAACTCAGAATCTGCTGTCTAGACAAGGATCCACCAACATCCAGTCTGCGTATTTTGACGGGCAGACAAAACAAGGTATGAGGAGAAAATATTAGAATCTTTATTTTTGTATTTCTTATCTTAAAATAAGAAAGCCATTAAATGCCTTCCACACATTATTGACGTACTGGGTTGACATGGGTGCTGTCAGCCCATATGTCAGATGGTCCTGAGCTGTGCACAAAGGTGAGCTGCACCTGGGGAAGACAGACATTCCTCATCATGGAGGAGTTAATGCAGAAAAGGAGATTCTTAGGATGAAACTATCTGTTGCAAGCACTGGACTTACTCTGACTGAGTTAATCCTCCCAAGAGCCCAATAGAGGGCCAGGCACAGTGGCTCACGCCTGTAATCCCAGCAGTTTGGGAGGCTGAGGAGGGCAGATCACTTGAGTTCAGGAGTTCGAGACCAGCCTGGCCAATGTGGAGAAACCCTGTCTCTACTAAAAATACAAAAATTAGCCAGGCATGGTGGCACACGCCTGTAATCCCAGCTACTTGGGAGGGTGAGGCAGGAGAATCACTTGAACCCAGGAGGCAGAGGTTGTAGTGAGCTGAGATAGTGCCACTGCACTCCAGCCTGGGCGACAGAGTGAGACTCCATTTCCAAGAAAAAAATTTTTAAATAATAATAATAATAATACTAATAAAGAGCCCTGTGGAATCTGTAATCCCTGAACTTTGGGAGGCCGAGGCAGGCGGATCACCTGAGGTCAGGAGTTTGAGACCAGCCTGGCCAACATGATTAGCCCTGTCTCTACTAAAAATACAAAACAATTAGCGGGGCATGGTGGCCTGTAGTCCAGGCTTATCAGGAGGCCGAGGCAGGAGAATCGCTTGAACCCAGGAGGTGGAGGTTGCAGTGAGCCAAGATCCTGCCACTGCACTCCAGCCTGGGTGACAGAGCAAAACGCCATCTCAAAAAAAAAAAAAAAGCCCTATGTAGGTACTCTCTTATAATCCCCACTTTACAGATGAAGCCAGAACACAGATAGCCTGTCCCAGCCAAGGACACACACACACACAGCTAGAATGAGGGGAGCCCAGAGAGCAAGCACCCCCCTCGTATGTAGGCTGCCTACAGCACACCTGTACAGGAGTGTGGCTTACAGAGGCAGGCCACATGTCCCCAGTTATGTGGATGTGCAGATTGCATGCTGCCAGTTCTAAACAGGCTAAATAGCTATCACAGAATGAACTTAAGTCTCTAAAAGATGTTTGCAATAAAACCACAGATTGAAGATAATATAGTAACATAAATATATGGGGACATCAACAAAATACCAGCACCAAAACTTCTCCCACACTTCTGATGAGCTCCTCATCACCAAGGTACAAGGTTAAAACAATGGCAATCAAATTAGGTTGGGAAGGAACTTGGTCAAAAGGAATTTGAAATGATCGTGTCTATTTAAAACATGAATTAACATCCACGATTAATTATGATGTACATGAGGTAATAGCTAACAATAGTTTTAGAGCATCCAGCGTCTTGACAGTTTTCTTACGCAATGTTAGGTAAAAAATACTCGTCATAGACATCACAAAATTTTACTAAATTTAATATCCAGAGACTTTTCCAGATTTCTCACTTAATAGCAAAAAGCCACATCTCATTGCAGAAATATATGTTCTTTCTACTACTGCACAATGGTTGAAATAATACAAGGAAATCAATGTGGCAGTTAACTACATTCCTCCATCAGCAAGAACTGTTTAAGATGGATAGAAAAACCCTGCTGAATAATTTAAAAAATAGAACAAATTACACAATGTGACAGATTTACAGTAGAATTGAATGACAATATAAGTTGTTCTTTTTTTTTTTTTTTTGAGACGGAGTCTCGCTCTGTCGCCCAGGCTGGAGTGCAGTGGTGCTATCTCAGCTCACTGTAAGCTCCGCCTCCCGGGTTCACGCCATTCTCCTGCCTCAGCCTCCCGAGTGGCTGGGACTACAGGTGCCCGCCACCATGCCCGGCTAATTTTTTGTATTTTCAGTAGAGACGGGGTTTCACCATGTTGGCCAGGATGGTCTCTATCTCCTGACCTCGTGATCCACCCGCCTCGACCTCCCAAAGTGCTGGGATGACAGGCATGAGCCACCGCGCCTGGCAAAAATATAAGTTTTGTTATGTTCTCAGCTTATATTACTTGCAAGATTCCACTTCAATATTTAAAAAACACAAATATTTCTTTTAAATAAATAATTGCCTAGAAATGCATTTTTTATAGTTAATTACTTCTTTTAAAAATATTTATAGGGAAAAATGGAGTAAGCAAGCTCTGAAACTGTTGAAGCTCTGAGTAGAAATTTTTTAAGTTTCCCAGGGTAAGCTTACAGGTTGCAGTAAAGAAGGGCAGCCTAAAAGTACATAAAGTGTTATTAATACTTCATGTCATCAACATTATGACTGTCCTCCATATTAAAAAAGAGTTATTTTTGTAATAATATTTGTTACAAGCACTTTACGTATAAGGACTCATTTAATCATCTGAAGCACCCTGAGGTAGGTGCTATTATTATCCTCATTTTACAGATGAAGAACTAAAGCATAGAGACTAAGTGTCTTGACTGAGGACAAGCAGCTAAAATATGGTAGAGCCCAGGGAAAAATGCAAGAAGTCTTTATCTAGAAATCATGCTCCTAACCACTTTGGTATGTTGATAATCATTTAATAAGCATTTAGTCACAAGTATATATGTGTGTGTGTGTGTGTTTACATACACATATATGTTCTTTTCTATATATGCAAGTATATGACAAATTAATAAAAAATAAAGGTGGTATCTTGAAATAGCAAGAGACATGATTATTCAAGAAATGGAATTGGGTCCACTTATTTGAGCAAAAATACCAAGCCAGATCTCTATTTGATGCTACGGATAAAAAATACATTCTAAAAATATAAAATATCTTACCATAAAAAAAGAAACCATAGAAGTATAAAAGAACATGTACTTGACAATTTTTAAAGAGTTCAGTAAAGAAAGCCTTCCTAAACATGACTGTGAAGGGAGAAATAGTAAGAGAAAAGATTTATCTTTTTGACTACGTAAAAATTCTAAACTTCTGAATAGCACTACCACTACAAGATTAAAACAAAAACAACATGCCAGGAAAAACACTTATAAAACATAAGACAGATAATGAGATAATGTCCTTAGTACATAAAGAAATTTTACCAATCAGTAAGAAAGAAAGAGAGCAAAGGGGATGAACAAGTAGAAAGATGCCCAGTGAAAATGTGGAAAGTATTAATTATTAGTAATCAAAAAGTATAAATGAAACTAATGGAAAATCTAATTTTGCCTATAAAACTGACCAAGATGAAAAATAATAATAATATCTATTATTGTCAAAGATGGAGTAAATATGTATTTTTATACACTGTCAGTGAATACATAAATTGATACAATCTTTCTTGGAGAAAGTTTAGCAGTATATATTTTGTTAAATTACAGGGTTAAACCCTTCTATACAGCATTGCAAACACTGTTGGTTGTCACCCTAGATCTATTTTCTACTTCCTTCTTTCTGAACTCCTTATTTCAGCTGGACTCAGGATGCCTGAAATATAGAGTGTACTTCCCAAACTCCCTTTGCAGCAAGGCTCAGTTCTAAGCAATGGCCTAGAAATGGAAGAGTCCTTTAAAAGAAGGTGGCATTGCCTTCTCCCTCCTTTTCTCCTGCCTGCTTGTTGGAATACAGTCGTTAATTAATTAACTGGCTTAATTACCTTATTTCCTAAATCAGAGCAGACCATTAAAGAGCACAGTTTATTACATATTTAAGAAAGCCAAATGTGTAGTTTTATGGCATGGATTAATTTTAGGTTTGAAGGTCAAAATAACAATTTTGAGAACAGAGGATTTTGTGTTTAAGATGTTGAATTGGTTTAGAAGGTCATATTACAATACCCAAAGCCAAAGAGAGAGATGAGTCATTACCTAGAGTTGAGGAGCATGAGGCATCTGGGTGGCAGCCTCCATTACTGACTGAGCAGATGTCTATGAGTGTGCACACTCTTCCGTCACCCTGGTACCCTGATGAGAACAAGAGCCAGGGCATAAGAAACAATGTCAAGAAGATGGGAGGACAAAGCCTGTCTAGGATTCAAATATCATGAAATGGACCAATCAGGGATCCTCTATCATCAAAACAAAAAATATAAGTATAAAATGTCATCAACAAATGAAATTTCATAAATAAGAAAAATAACAAGAATTAGTAACCTGATTTCATAAGCAATGTTCTGGGTTGTTTCTAATGAAAAAAATATGTATAAAACTACTGGTAGACTTAGAAAGTGCTGACACTAAGAAAGTTAATATTTTTATATTACAGTGACTCTGATGTTCTTAGAGGTCAATTATTATAGAAGCCCAAAGTACTGTAGTTCCATGTTATTTAAACATACAAGGTTTCAGTTTATCCCTTAGTACTCCCTGAACTTCTTGGGTAGTAATTCGATTTAGATTAGAGAATAGCAGAAAAGACTTCTTTCCAGAAAAGGAGGGAAACCAACAATTACGATATATGCCTACTGTGATGCCTGTGGTTTAGTAAACTTGGTATATGCAAAACAACTCAGGAGTGCATGATATTAACAAATTATTCGTGAGGGCAATGGAACAGTAAGTCTGTGATCCACTCAGAAAACTTTTCAAATTCTGCATTATCTCTGTAGCTATTTGACAGTTTGTAAAGTTTGTTGTTTTCTACTGATATTCAAAATGTTTTTTCTTTCTTATCATAGAGTTGTACTAATGTGTCCTGAATTCACAAGATAAGCAAAACTTTCTGTACTATTTCCTCTCCTAAGACAGAAATAATATTTTATTTTTTATTTTTTTAAGACAGAGTCTCACTCTGTTGCCTAGGCTGGAGTGCAATGGTGCGATCTCAGCTCACTGCAATCTCCGCTTCCCAGGTTCAAGCGATTCTCGTGCCTCAGCCTCCCGAGTAGCTAGGTTTACAAGCATGCACCACCATGCCCAGCTAATTTTTGTCTTTTTAGTAGAGACAGGGTTTCACCATGTTGGCCAGGCCCGAACTCCCGACCTCATGTGATCTGCCCACCTCAGCCTCCCAAAGTGCTGGGATTACAGGCATGAGCAACTGCACTCAGCCAGAAATCATATTTTAAATGGAGCACTAGATTCCATATTCATATGTCTGTGTTCCCTGTGCTGGGGTCAGGAGGTTGACATTGAACCGAGGCAGCACCTGGTGGACAAGCCTGGCAGTGGGAAGACCCAGGTGTATTCACACACTCAACGGGTGGAGCCACAGAACAGCCGCCGTTATTTATCTCACATTCATTGATATCTTCGCAAACATATCCATTGCCTTGCCAGCCTAGGAAAACAAGAGGATTTAAAAGTTTAGCTCTATAGACAAGTCAACAAGGAAGAAATACAAGAGTCAAAACATATAAAAACCTTCTCCACCTAAGGAACTATAAAATAAAAATGAGATATGCTTATCAGATTGGCAAAAGTTGTTTTGAATTCTTAAAATCAAATTCTGACAACAAAGTGGGCAAATGGGCTCCTCTTATATGCTGATAGTTAGACATTAAATTGATATAACCTATTTGGAAAGAGCTCTGGCAGTATTCACTAAAATTTTTAAAATACATAGACTTTGACTGCCAGTTGCACCTATTAAAACTCAGCCTATTGTGATAAAACTACCAGTATACTAAGATGGTAGTATACATCTTAGTATACTGGTATAAGCAGGTAAGAGGATGTCTACCGCAGCACTGTTTAATAGGGAAAAACCCCTCAATTATCAATAGAAGCATAGCTGAACACCTTATGATTCATCTTTGTGACCAAATACTAAAAGCGCTTTTTAATATCATATGTACACCTGTATACCTACATTTGCATACACACACATTGAAAGAATTTTTGTATATACATTAATTAAAATACTAAATGTGGCTGGGCAAGGTGGCTCATGCCTGTAATCCCAGCACTTTGGGAGGCCGAGGTGGGCAGATCACCTGAGGCCAGGAGTTCAAGACCAGCCTGGCCAAAATGGTGAAACACCATCTGTACTAAAAATACAAAAATCAGCTGGATGTGGTGGTTCACGCCTGTAGTCCCAGCTACTTGGGAGGCTGAGGCAGAAGAATCCCTCAAACCCGGGAGGTGGAGGTTGCAGTGAGCCAAGATTGCACCACTGCACTCCAGCCTGGGCGAGACTTTGTCTCAAAAACAAAAACAAACTAACTGTTAAAATCATATGGAGGATTGGGCTCATACTCCTAATTTGGGGAAAGAATTTTTTAAACTCTTGCATATGTGCTTGCACGAATGAAGAATAAAGTAGAAGAGGAAGGAGAACAAATGACTAATGGTGTCATTAGGAAGATGAGATTAAAGAATTTTACTTTAGTGGTTCCTACTGTATTCAATGGTTGTAGATTTATAATTCAAATTATCAAAATTATGAGAATTCTTAAAAACTTTTAAAGATTTAAAAATATTCACATTCTTTGATTTAAGTAGAATCCTCTTCTAAGACTCTGCCTAAGAAAATTATCATATTTGTGCATGGCAAAATGTGTACATGAAAAAAAGTTGGAAGAAAAAAACGCCCAAATGTTCATCATGGTCCTCTGTGTGATAAGATCAAAGGTATTTTTTTCTATTTTTTCCATATTTTTGTAGTGATATTTTATAAGCAGCATATATTGCTTTGCTGCTTATAAAATATAACTACTATATATTTCAGGAAAAATAGGGTGATAAACAAGAAAACAAAAAAATTGTTTCTTTTTTTCCTCTCCAACAATAAAAAGAAGAATGTAAAAACATTGCCAGTCTTCTAATTTAAATAATTTATTTTTCTGATTTATAGTTTTTAAAGATTGTCCATGATAAATTACCTTCAAAATGTGATTGCTTGCAAATTGTGCTTCCCCTGAGAACTAAGAGGGAAAAAGGCTTTATAGGTTTTTTTTTTCCATTTCTTTCCAGTTTTACAAGATCTAAATATATACACGCAGAAAACCACTAAACCAAAAATCACTACGTGGGGCAATAGGTGTGTGGGGTTTCTTGGCGAGAAGAAACTTGCCAAGAAACTTGGGTTTCAGTTCTGGCTATCTGTAAAGCTATGCGATCTTGGGCAAGTTATTCAACCTCTTTAAGCTCAAGTTCTCATATTGTAAAATGTGAGTAATACTTATTTTTACCATGTCTTGATTTTGTTGTAGTTAAAAGAATTAAAAATTGCTTATACAATGCCTTAATAACACTTTGATTAAAAATAAAAACCAGGCCGTGTGTGGTGGCTCACGCCTGTAATCCCAGCAGTTTTGGAGGCCAAGGCAGGCAGATCACTTGAGGCCAGGAGTTTGAGACCAGCCTGGCCAACATGGCAAACCCCGTCTCTACTAAAAATACAAAAATTAGCTGGGTGTGGTGAGGTGTGCATGTAATCCCAGCTACTCGGGAGGGTGAGGCAGGAAAATCGCTTGAACCCAGGAGGTGGAGGTTGCAGTGAGCTGAGATCATGCCACTGTACTCCAGCCTGGGTGACAGGGAGAGACTCTGTCTCAAAACAAAACAAAACAAAACAAAACCAGCTACTATTATTACATTATCTTTGTGGCTCCATTTCTAAGAACACCCCTGGAGCGCAGATGAACCTGAGGTCTGGCTAATTGCCTACCAATGCACCCAGCACAGTGCTTTGCTCATAGTAGGCATCCTACAAAAAAAAAAAATGTGTGGAATATATGATGATTATCTCATAAAACAAAAGATGCCCTCGGATTCAAACACAGGCAGTCTTTGACTAACGGAGCCCATGTTTTCCATGACTCAACATATGGCATCCCTGGAGATTCAGTCGCTGCAGGGCATAATGGAGCTGGATACCTCTGTTTAGGTCAAGGCTGCAAGATACTCTAATGACACACCCAGGCAAGAGCTACTAGACTGTGGTGGAGATGCAAAGAGGTCAAATAATTTCCCCATGTGTACAAACATCTGGTTAGTATGAAAGCTGGGACTAGAGTATCTCTTTTGATCTCAAATCTGGTCAGTTGGTGGTCACTGCAATGCAGTGTCTAACTTACAAATTCTATGGCTAACCTTGCCCCAAAGTCTGACTCTAGCACAGTTTTGGACAAGCCTCCCCCTTTTGACGTGGAATTGTGATAGCAGTGAGATCGTCGAGCAGAACCAGGACACAAAACTGGATTTGAACACCTCCTAAGAATGGTCTTCTTACTCATCAATAGTGAAAGAAAATTGGTTCTGGCACCTCGCCAACCTGGCATGCAGAGCCTGGCATGTGGCCCTGAGGATGTACCTGTTGGACAGGCCCCACAGTAGAAAGAGCCTTGAGTGTTGAAACACTGCACAAGTGTGGAGCAAGGCCCGGGCTGGAAGCTGCACTCGTCTCTGTCCAGCGTGCAGGCAGGGCTGTTGGGTGAAGACATCCACCCAGCATCACAGATGCAGCTGTACTTGGGCTGGCAGGATGACAACAGCGTGAATAAAGACAATCATGAAAATCAGCAAGAAAAGCCTTTGAACATTTCATCAAGCCCCAAACTGTTTATCCTCTAACGTTCATTTCCATAAGGCCAATCCACTGGCTTCTCTTTTTCTTCCCATATGATTAAGCATTTAGACCAGACCATGCAAAAAGGGAAACATCTTTATTTCAGAGTAAAAGCAAGCTATAATTTCTCCCAAAGATGCCAGGGAAAGAGTAACAACAATCAAGAACTGTAAGTCAATATAATTAAAGTCAATCAACTCAGCCTGCTATGTTTTCAGAGGGAAAAACACCCATGTAGGCACAGACCTTGGAAAATCAATTCCGTTTGTTTTTCTTTGGAAAGTTCTTCCTCCTACCCACCTCCTCAACCCTTCCATCCCCATCATTGGACGGGAATTATTTTCCATCACATGGGTAGAAAAAATACAACTAAAAATAAAGAATTGAAGTTCTCGGGCCGGGCGCGGTGGCTCACGCTTGTAATCCCAGCACTTTGGGAGGCCGAGGCGGGCGGATCACGAGGTCAGGAGATCGAGACCATCCTGGCTAACACGGTGAAACCCCGTCTCTACTAAAAATACAAAAAAATTAGCCGGGCGTGATGGCGGGCGCCTGTAGTCCCAACTACGAGGGAGGCTGAGGCAGGAGAATGGCGTGAACCCGGGAGGCGGAGCTTGCAGTGAGCCGAGATTGCGCCACTGCACTCCCGCCTGGGCCACAGAGCGAGACTCCGTCTAAAAAAAAAAAAAAAAAAAAAAAAAAAAAAAAAAAAAAAAAGAATTGTAGTTCTCATGAAGAGCCAAGCCAGCCAAGACTGGACAACCTTGAGGGTCAGGAGTCAAAGTCATCAGGACGCAGGGCATGGAGGGTCGTTCTAGGGAGTGGGCTCTTAGAGTCTGCAGCAGTTCCAGAGACCCAGGCTGGGAAAAGTCAGACTCCTTGAAACCACATGTTGCCAACAAGACTGGTCCTTTTATATTCCTGTGTTTTGTCACTGTTAAAATAAAACTTACAAGGCCAAGAGAAGGTCTTATCTCAGAGAGAGTCATGACGGGATAATAAAAATGGTCCCATTTCGGCCGGGCATGGTGGCTCATGCCTGTAATCGCAGCGCTTTGCGGGGCTGAGGCGGGTGGATCACCTGAGGTCAGGAGTTCGAGACCATCCTGGCCAACATGGCAAAACCCCATCTCTACTAAAAATACCAAAATTAGCCAGGCATGTTGGCATGCTCCTGTAATCCCAGCTACTCAGGAGGCTGAGTCACGAGAATTACTTGAACCTGGGAGGTGAAGGTTGCAGTGAGCTGAGATCGTGCCACTGCACTCCAGCCTGGGTGACAGAGTGAGGCTCCATCTCAAAAAAAAAAAAAAAAAAAAATCCTATTTTACATAATGACATCTTAATCTCTGGGTCCTACTTCCTGCATATTTCATCTCCCCTCCTCGCCTACGTCCCACTTACAGACAGGAAGTGACTTCACCTCTGCAAGCTCCAGGTAGTGCTTGTATGCAGTGGGCATAGGAGGAGGAGGAGCTACTAACCATGGCTCTCTGCAAGGAGGCACATATGGGGAAGGGACCCACCTCTCCAGCTTGCTCTCGCATTAAATCCTCACAGATGCCATGGACACAGCGTGCCACAGAACCCCCTTCACAGTCGTCATATTTGGATGCACACTGGGGTCCGTACGTCTCAGGTGGGCAGTGACAACTGTTGGTTACACAAGAGCACAATGTCAGGGCATGCGCTTTGGGGCCAGTGCCTGTCTCTTAATATCAATGAGAAAAATAATTCAAATTACAAATCAACGATGTTAACTTGGAATCGTCAGCCAGCAATGCAAATTTACTGACTGGAGTCTCGGGAGAAAATCACTCTGCTCTGCTCCAAGTGGTGGATTGAGTAAATACAATGTTGGTGAATCACAACTTATTATCTGGTAAGCCTAGCGCTATAAATTCTTGTGTTATCAGGTCATCAAACAGCATTTTCAAAGGTCAGATGTGTATAAGCCAAAGGTAATGGAGTTAGTTCAAGAAGGTAAAGGGAGAGATCAGCAAATCCATTCATCATCTGTCCAATTGGACCTGCCACGAAGCACAGGCAACGTGGGCTACACTGATAACTCCGAATGCTCTCTAGGATTATATAACCCCACACGCAATCCAGTGTCCACACCTCACAGTCTATGATCATTATTATTATATTACAAAGGGCAATATGTCTTCTATCCATAAAAAGTGTAGTTATATAATATAATACAGTGGCATTTCTTTCATAGGCACACTTGAATTTCCAACAAAATGTGGTAATTATCACATTATGCGTAAGCTAGCAGTGGGTGCTTTGTTACTAGAAGATTTAAGTCCAATGATAATCAAATAAGCAATGTTGTTTTAAACCCTTGTCATTGTTAAAGCTGCTTTAGCCTTATCTCTGCAGCTTAATGGGAACTTCTATGATCTGAGCATGGGAGCTAGGGGAGGAGGAGGGTAGAGGAGTCCCAGAAGCCTAAGCCTATCCCCACATGCCAGGGCACATCTGATGGAGAGGGAGGGCCAGGCCCAGAGGTTGCCGATTGCTGGACTTGAGCAGAATTGGCAAGAAAAGCTCTCATGGGGGAAATGACTGTTGGTGCCAGGGGTCAGAGAAAAGGAACAGGGCATGCCTGCGTGGCCAGGCCTCCCTCCCATGCCATTCTACAAAGGAAAAGAGCTATTTTAACAAGACACAGTGAGGTACAAGGAGCTTAGTAATGTTCATGGATGACAATGTATGAATGACATTGTGGGAAATTAGCATTTGACTGTTTGAAAGGCATCAAGAACCAAACTCCAGGCACAGGATTCGGCTTGCCTGTCGTGGGCCCCAGAACCAATTGCTGGGGTGGCAGCTTTTTGGCAGTTTCTAAGGAAGAGGAGAGCAATGAGTGTGGCCAGAAATGGAGAATAAGAATGCAGGGAGCACCATCCATGCATTCATGTCGGGAGGCCAGACTTAGCAAATAAAAATACAGCATGCCCAAATAAATGTGAGTTTCCAATAAATGAATATTTTTTGGTATAAATATGTCCCATGCAATTTACAACATCAGTATATATTTACATAAAAGCTGATTCATTAATACATGACATTTCTGAGCATTCCAAAGTTGCCTTTGGAATGGCTCACTAAGATAAAGTCATAGGAAAATAACAATAAATGATTAAACTTAAAGAGAAATTGAATTATCCATCCCCCCCATAGACATTTATATTCCCCGCATCTCTCTCTACTTTCCTTCTCATATTGTTTTCTTTCCTCTTTGTCCTCCCATCTTTACATAGAATATTTGTACAGAGAATTTAATTAGACTCTTGAGGATTATGGAACTTTAAAACAGTTCATACACATATTTGAGCACTTGATCCAGGAGGCTTCATTACTAAAAGTTTACTTTGCCACCTGTCCCAACACCTCCCAAAAATGTTTAAGAATCTTTTTTATTTTTGTTTTTGTTTTTTTTTTGAGATGGAGTCTCACTCTGTCACCCAGGCTGGACTGCAGTGGCGTGATCTCAGCTCACTGCAACCTCCGCCTCCCAGGTTCAAGCAATTCTCCTGCTTCAGCCTCCCGAGTAGCTGGGACTACAGGTGCGTGCCACCACACCCGGCTAATTTTTTATTTTTTTTTTTAGTAGAGATGGGTTTTCACCATGTGGTGAAACCAATTGATTAGTTACTGATTTAGCAGAAGTCTCTTTTCTAGAGGTAGAGGCTGGTCTCGAACTCTTGACCTCAGGTGATCTGCCCACCTCGGCCTCCCAAAGTCCTGGGATTACAGGCGTGAGCCACTGCACCCTGCTGAAGAATCTTTAAACCAACTGTTACTAGCTTTCTATTTTCTATATCTGGGAGATCTGAGTGTTTGGAAACCCCTGGGATAAGATTGCCTAGGTTTAAATTTTGGTCCTTCCTGTTAACTGTTCACCCAGACAATGTACTAACTCCCTCTGCCTCAATTTCTTATGAAATAATAGTGGTAATCTCTGTGAATTATGGTCATATTGCAGTCTAAAGGCATTCCCCTGTAGCAAGTGCTAAGAAGATTGTCTTTATTTTATCACTAAGTGCTTAACTATTGCAAAATGACATAAGATTTGAGAGGAGATTCTGGTTCATGGACCTGCAGTTAAATCCTTTCTCTTTATCTCTCTCTTCCTTCATCCTTGCTATTATCACTGGGAGATGAGTAGGCATTAATCCTATACTGTTCTCTAAATAGCTACAGAGTATACTTCTTTCACTTAAGTTTAGATGATGTGAGAAGATAGAGAAAGGGAGGAAGAAACTCAAGTAAACCACAGGATTCCTTCCTATGATCCTCAAAGACAAGTATTATTAATCCCATTTTACAGACTAACATTTCCCAAAACCACAAAATGAATAATTGGCAGAAGATAAATAGACACTTAGGTCTACCCGACTCCTGCACCATTGTTCCTGCATGTTATATTCTTACATTCTGATAAGTAGAGTTATATGAAGATGCTGCATTTTTATGCACCTTTTTGTTTTGTTTTGTTTTGAGACAGGGTCTTGTGCCCAGGCGGAGTGCAGTGGTGCGATCTCGGCTCACTGCAACATCTGCCTCCCAGGTTCAAGCAAACTTCCCACCTCTGCCTCTCAAGTAGCTGGGACTACAGATGCGTGCCAGCACGTAAGCTAAGTATTGCATTTTTTGGTAGAGACAGGGTTTCACCATGTTAGCAAGGCTGGTCTCGAACTCCTGACATCAGGTGATCCACCCACCTCGGCCTCCCAAAATGCTGGGATTACAGGTGTGAGCCACCGTGCCCAGCCTCATGTACCTTTTAAACATAACAGGGTTAACAGGCAAAATATATTTTCAAGGTGTCTTGATATGGCCTTTAAAAATGAACAATTACTTATATACCTCCCTAAGTGAAAATAAAAGCCATATATTGTATTTTTAAAACCAACTTACTACTATTCCTGCTTTAGTTATTAGTTACTGATATAGCATAAGTGTCTTTTCTATGACCTTTTATTGCCAACTTGGTTCCAGCAGAACAAATCTAGGCTTTTCTTTGAAAACATTGCAAGTGCATTTTGGCAATTGAGAAGACGTTAAACACACTTTGATAGTCATAGTTTAACTTGTGTTAGAGTCCATGGTTCAATACTAATTTTACTGACTGAGTGAAAAAGGTAATAAGTTTAATACCTAACTACCACCTGAGCTAAAACTAGATTATCCTCATTGTTTAAACTCTGTATGATGTAAAATCTACCAGTGATATGAATGGAAATAAGTGAAATAAAATTTACTAATCATCATGTTTCTGGAAAACCAGAGAAACTCAACTTTTTGTTTTTCTGGAAAGCCTTCTAGATCTGAGCCCTAAATGTACAACACACACCATCCATGCATGGCAAGTTCAGATCCCAAGGGCTGTCTTAAAACCAAAGTAAGCAGGGGAGGCTGGGCACGGTGGCTCATGCCTGTAATCCCAGCACTTTGGGTGGCTGAAGCGGGCAGATCACCTGAGGTCAGGAGTTTGAGACCAGCCTGGCCAACATGGTGAAACCCCATCTCTACTAAAAACACAAAAATTAGCCAGGTATGGTGTCAGGTGCCTGTAATCCCAGCTACTCAGGAGGCTGAGGTAGGAGAATTGCTTGTACCCAGGATGCAGAGGTTGCAGCAATTGCACGCCAGCCTGGGTGACAAGAGCAAGACTCCGTCTCAAAAACAAACAAACAAAAACAAACAAAACAAAACAAAGTGAGCAGGGAAACAATAAGAATCACGTCTTCAGAACAAACAGGGAGTAACAGCATGGAGAAGTGGCGAAATATAATTGTGTTAGTTGTCTGAAGCTCTGGGTCTAGACCTCAAGCCAAAAGAATCAGTGGAAACAGAAAATGATGTTTCTTGTGCTATAATCATTGTTCTAAAAAAGAATTTCCACCAGAAGTTTACCTATGAAACAGGTATGAAACAGGACTTTCCATGAATGAGTATCTGCACCTTTTCAGAGGTCTTTACAATGGCAAATTATTAATCCAGTTAAAGACTCCTTTTTCCGTCCAAGTAAAAGAGCTCAAAGAGTTAAAGAAACTGAATGAGGTCCAAACTCCAAAGCAAACTTTGATGCCATGACTACATTTTTGCAGGTCCAGATGATTCTGAGGCTCAAGTTTTCTTTTAGCTAATGTGTGCTGAAATTTCCCAAAGGGTTTTCTAGCCTCAGTGAATATCCTGATTAACAAGGATTTAACCTCACATAATTAACAGAACTCAAGAAAGTATCTAAATGTTCACTTGTTTCATTACACGTGGATTCCACAAAGCAATATCTTATGCTCATGCACCTTTTTTCATTTTCTTTTATTTCCTCAAAAAGTCTCCAACATATGCCTGAATTAGGGGACTTAAAGTGTAGATAATGAAATGGAATTCATGAGGTTTCAGAAACTATTCCCATATCAAGAGAAAGAACCCTGATTTAAATGCTCTGTTCTCTAACGTCCTCCAGCAAATCTATGAAGGGCAGAGTCTAGGAATCAAGATCATTTCCAAAGTCATCCACACATCATCAGTTCTTCTGCATTCTTGCTCTCCTTTATAAAAGAGTGCAAGAGAGAATTTCGTACTGTTCTTACAAAGTTGAATCTGTCATTTAGAAATGCAGCTTTCAACAAATAAATGGTTCCTTCCCTCCTAGCTCTCATTCCGTCATATGTGTGTGTGGATAAAGAACTCTAACCTCTGACATGCTGCAAAGAGTGGTAAATAGTAAAAGGGTTTTTGTTTTGTTTTTCATTTTGCAGGGGGAAAAAATAACGTGCTGAAAACAGCAACAGCCTTTATCTTGGTCTATGGATCTCATCACAGTTTGCCCATACTTGTCGCTCTATTGGCCCACAAGACTCCAAAAGACAGCGATGATAAAGGAAGACTAGGAGTGAAATCTAATCTCTGTAACATTCCTAGATATCAGGAAGGTCAGAAAGCAGAAGTTCTAGGAGCCTGGACATTTGCCACCAATACCTCTATGTAGCAATCCTCCTTGATAAATGCCCATAAACAGAAATCAGGAGATAATGGGTTCAAGGAAATGAGAGACTAGACTGCATTTTGCTTCCAGCCCAAGCCTAACAAAGGCAGGGAAAAAAGGCTTCATTTAAATGAGAAACAGAGTCCTGGAATCAAAAAGCTCTTTAATAACATAACACTAAATTTAAGTCAGAAGTGGTTAATTTTACTTTTGCATAATGATTGAACTCATAGACATATCTAGTAGAAGTTTGAATAATTTGAGTTTATAACCTGGAATGAGTAAAAGTTTTAAAGATCAGATCAAAAAAACAAAAGTATCAAATAAAAAGAGAAGGTTTGTGACTGCAGTTTTAGAAGTGTGCATTAATAGTGATGGTTTAACATGGAATACTATGCAGCCATAAAAAATGATGAGTTCATGTCCTTTGTAGGGACATGGATGAAGCTGGAAACCATCATTCTCAGCAAACTATCACAAGGACAAAAAATCAAACACTGCATGTTCTCACTCATAGGTGGGAATTGAACAATGAGAACACATGGACACAGGAAGGGGAACATCACACACCGGGGACTGTTGTGGGGTGGGGGGAGGGTGGAGGGATAGCATTAGGAGATATACCTAATGCTAAATGACGAGTTAATGGGTGCAGCACACCAACATGGCACATGTATACATAAGTAACAAACCTGAACGTTGTGCACATGTACCCTAAAACTTAAAGTATAATAATAATAAAATTTAAAAAAATAGTGATGGTTTAAAAAACAAAATTACTGCACTCATTTTTGCTGGAAAGACTAGAATGGATATTGTTATGTGGAAATTGAAGAACAAGATAGCAGAGACACCAGTAAGAGAGCAAATAATTGCTCTTTAATCCAGTGAGATTCTACTCCAGAGCATTGAAAGGATTTGTTCATTCTATAGCAGAATTTATTTATTAATCTTTTAAAAATCACATAATAAAAGAGACCAGCCAAACTATAAGGAAAGACAATGTCTAGTTTAAAAGGTGACTTCAAAGAACTGTACAAAAGTAAGTTTGGCATTGATCTGCCTTAATTTTTTGGACTTCGTTTTTAGAAAGACAATGTGTGTGTCATCAGCAAAGCTTTGATGATGGATATCCCTAGAGCATGATGGGAACATAGAGGCCCTGAGATGCCTCACTCTGCTTAAAAAGGGAAGGGAAGGTTTCCTGCAGAAAGTGATGCCTGAGCTGAGCAGGAGAATTCTGTGGACAAGTCACTTGACAGAATAAGTCAGAAGAGAAGATAGAGCTGTACTGATAATGATGACTGTGGTCAGAGAGAGTTACTTCATTCATTGAACCTCAGTTTAATCTTTGACCTCGTTATGGTCACATTTTGACATAGCATTGAATAAAGCTCTCTTTACCCAAAACTATGAGCTTGCTAATACATGGAAAGAGTACAGCTGGGGACACTGGTGTGGTGGGGTGTCCCCTTTTCTACTTAAGGCCATTCAGTGGCTCCCCTTCAATGCTCTGGCTCTTCCTAAGTCTTCAGCTCCTTTTGCACCAGGCCATGCTTACTCTCTGTGCCAATCACGGGAGCCTTCTTCCGGTTCCTTGGGGATGTTAGAGCAAGGATTTCTTCACGGGGTGAGAGTAAAGGACTCATGAGCTTTTCTTCAGTTAAGTAAAAATAGCAATGTAGACATTAAGCAAGAGCTAAATATTTCCTCATGGAGTACCAACTTTTGGTGGAATACAGATAGTTAATTTAGGATGCTCTTAACTATGGGATGTTTTAGGCCTTCAAAAATATACCTGATATTTACCAAAAAAAAAAAAAAAAGTTACCTGTAACTTCCCATTGTATTAACACATGTGCCTCCATTCTGGCAGCTCAAGGGTGTTCCTGAGTAAATCTCACATTCGTTAACATCAGCTGAGCAGAGAGAACCCTGTGATCATATAAGGAACAAAGTCAGGTGCCAAAGGTCACAGAGGTATCTGGAGCGAACATTCACATGATACGTTTAAGGATTTATACGTGGACAGTATATAAGTCCTCATAAAGTCAAATACAATAATACTGATATTAACCCCTGGCTATTCTTCCTCTGGAACTCAGATTTCACCTAATAGAACACAAGAGCTCTTCATAAGATCACAGCAGTCACAGGAGAGGAATCCTTATCTAACCATAATAGAATCCTCAGTTCACAGTGGTGCTACATCTGGGAATACTTACTTAACTTTTTTTTTTTATGTGCATGCTGGAGACAGTTTCCACCGTTATCAGAAAAAATAAACAAACAAAGAAAATGAGAAAATTTGCATAGGTATGTCAAGATTTGTTTGGTACTTTCCAATGCTGAACAATTTAAATTAATGTTAACAGAAATATTGTGTTCTTCCAGGCAGTTATCCAATCAAGTGAACCTCTCCTTTCAATGGCTTTAGTATTTGGTGGGTTATACAATCATACTCACCACTGTTTGGGTTTTAGCATACCTGGTATATTTCAATTTGATTTGGGAGGCCACTGAATCCTAGAAACTTTAGATGGAGAATTAAATATGCCTGATGATTCCAAGGAAACCACAGATGCTGACCTGCCATCATTCTTAACCAAAGAGTAGGTGACTCACCTTCCACTGTGGGGGACAGATACAAAAAAAGGAATCATGCAGATTGAGGCAGGTTCCACCATTCTGGCAAGGATTGCTGCTGCAAACCTTTTTGTCAACAGTCTGAAACAAAAACAGGACAGTCAATGAGATGACTTGCAGTCAGCAGCAACAAAACGCATGTTACCGTGCACGTGGGATTACATTTAACTCTTAATCAGTGGGGGTCTCCTTCTACACTTTAAAGCCATTACTTATGTTCTTCTTCAAATCACCTCTCTTGTGAAAAAACAGAAAGCATTTTCTATTATCAATCTTGTTCCTATTCCTTAACTCTCAGCATGCTTTTGACCACGGGTGGGATGAAGTCTGAGGGGAGAAGATTCTCACTTTGTCTTGGAAAAGTATTCACCTGAGAAAGAGACATCAGTGGACAGGAGTAAAGGTTTCAGGTGTGGAAATAATAATGGATGTTGCTATTGCACAAAGAAAATAAAATGGAGATTCCGGTTATTTTACCGGTGATTCTTATCTTTGGTCCCTCGAGGTGAGCCTTTGAAATATAATCATCTGCTGCTGCTGCCCCTCCTCCCATGAGTTAAGGTGACTGAACTCCTGCTCCAAGTCCCTTTGTTAGAAATGTGGCCAGCTAAGACATATCTTTCACCCTGGTGCTCACCTGACTGCTTTCAGCCCAGATCACAAACAGACCTACCTTTGTCTACATCTACATCTACACAACCTGGGGAATCTGACCCTATGTCAGCTACCAGTTTGAATCTTGTTAAGATTTTTATTGCCTTTGGGTGCAGAGAAAACTTCTTTTTTGTCTTTTTTCTTTTTTTTTTGATATTTTTTTTCTTTTTTTTGAGACGGAGTCTTGCTCTGTCGCCCAGGCTGGAGTGCAGTGGCGCGATCTCCGCTCACTGCAGGCTCTGCCTCCCGGGTCCATGCCATTCTCCTGCCTCAGCCTCCTAAGTAGCTGGGACTACAGGCGCCCGCCACCACGCCCAGCTAATTTTTTGTATTTTTAGTAGAGACGGGGTTTTACCATGTTAGCCAGGATGGTCTCGATCTCCTGACCTCGTGATCCGCCCGCCTCAGCCTCCTAAAGTGCTGGGATTACAGGTGTGAGCCACCGCGCCCAGCCAGAGAAAACTTCTTTAGAGGGAACACTTGATTATGCAATGATGGCCATTTTATGAATTTCACTCATAGTCCAATTGTCTGGGTTTTGATTGGTATCGTTGTTTTGTTTGTTTGTTTGTTTTTGAGATGGAGCCTCGGTCTGTCACCCAGGCTGGAGTGCAGTGGTATGATCTCGGCTCACTGCAACCTCCACCTCTTGGGTTGAAGCGATTCTCATGCCTCAGCCTCCTCAGTAGCTGGGACTACAGGAATGTCCCACTACGTCTGGCTAATTTTCCTACTTTTAGTAGAGACAGGGTTCCACCATGTTGACCAGGCTGGTCTCAAACTCCCAACCTCACATGATCCACCTGCCTCGGCCTCCTAAAGTGCTGGGATTACAGGCATGAGCCACCGTACCCAACCTAATTCTCTGTTTTTAAAAAGTTAAAATAGGGGCAAACTGTTCACTACATTTCATATATATGTATACACACACATACATATATATTATATATGTGTCTATATATATGCACATACACACACACACACATACAAATACAACATACTATATACAGTGACTCATAAAAAAAAATTACGTCTGTTTCCTTCATTTTATGGATGAAATAGAAAGCCAGAGGATAGCCAACTGACTCAATACCATTTTCTGCAAAGCACATTCCTTCTCCACTTTGGTCATAAATTAGATGACCATACATCTGGGGGTCTCTTTATGAACCCTGTTTTATTCCATTATTCTATTTTTCTCTTTGTGCTAGCACAACAATTGGCTCTGTCCATCATAGAATGCTCTTTAAAACATTAACCACAAACTCATTCAAAGGTTTTCTGTCAGACAAAAGCAACACTGTCTGGGGACTAAAATCTTAAAAGCCTACAGGGGCCCAGTAGAAAATGAAATCAGGAGTCAGGAGGAAGACAATAGGGAGTGGTGGGGACTGTGGTGGCCAGAGAGCATTTGCCCTATCCAAAGGCACAAAGGCATTCACATTTGAAAATCATTCAATGTTCCTCCTGAGGGATGGGGGTAGGAGGACCAGCCAAGCAAATATAATGAAGCCCTCCAGGAGACAAAACTTGAGTGCAGTGTCACGGTCCACAGCACTATTCTTTACTCATTTTCTTTCGCTCAACTACTCTCTTAAAAATGACAGCTGAGGGGTCAGTGTATTATCTAAGTGGAGAAAAGGAATACACGAACTTGATCATCAAATGACAAAAAGGTTTGCAGCAGCAATCCTTGCCAGAATGGTGGGACCTGCCTCAATCTGCATGAGTCCTTTTTTTTGTATCTGTCCTTCACAGTGGGACAGATCAAACTTAAAAATAGAGGAAAATGCTTGAAGCATGAGCAAAACAGATGAAGAATATTTTTGCAGAAATTCTTACACTGGAATCCCCAGACTTTTATGCAAAATTTTAAATATGAAGAGATTCTGTACATTTCTCTGCATAGAAGGTTACAGCTTCCATGAAAGTCTTTAAAAGGTCAGCTTCCTACAAAAGGGGTAAGAAGCCTAAGTTTACATAGATCAGTCTACAAGCATGTAGTACAGTTATACAATGTTTTCTGTAAGAAACTGTTCAAGTTTAATTACCAGCAAATGTCGTTTTAAGAAAATTCGGACTATTTTGTGATACATCTAGACTTCCGAGCTTAGTGTCAGAGAGGATGCTTGCTTTCTGAGCCCCATTCCCTGATGGGAGAATCAGCAAGTTGGGAGATCACTAGCTGACCAAGCACAGCACACACAGCTAAAGGGTAATGGTAAAGGATGTGGGCTGTGGGCTGCAAACTCAGGGTCAGAAGCCCTAACAGGCTCAGAGACCTCAGCCTTGTCATTTCATCTGTCTTAGACTCAGCTCTGCATCTGCATCCTGGGAAGCATATGCTGGGATGAGAATTAAATTATGGGAAAAAGCAAGTTTTTAATATTAATCATCCATTCACCTTTAAAATAAGAATAGCAGCTCTATTAATGATTCTAGTGTGTTTTCTGTGAACGATGTTGGGTATGTAGTAGGATGAGACCTACCTGCTGCAAGCCTTGGAATTTTCTCTCAAGATCCACCAGCTGGCAGTAGGGAAGAAAAAGCTTCAGTTAGCTGGTTCAAAGGCATTGCACATGTGATGTTATATCCTTGACATATGGTCCTAATGCCCTCTGCTAGGGACACACTTTGTTCATTCCTCCTTTTATTCCCTTTTTCCTCTTCATTCCTCTCCCCTCAGGATTTTCTTCCTTCCTATTCCCTCCTATCACATAGATTTCTGGGGTTTTTTTAAGTTTTTTTTTAAAGTACAACCCACTGATAAGTTGACTGATTGCTTCTCTGTAGGCAGTGACTATGGGAATGTTCATAAATGTCCAGTGATACATCCATTTCCCCAATAAGAAGGTTGCTCTCAGAACTTCAGCAAGGCTTCTTTTCTTTCTTTCTTCCTTTCTTTCTCTCTCTCTTTCTTTCACTGTCTTTCTCGCTGTCTCTCTCTCTCTCTCTTTCTGTCTTTCTTTCTTTCTGTCTCTTTCTTTCTTTTTTTTTTTTTCTGGCAAGGTCCCACTCTGTTGCCTGGGCTGGAGCACAGTGGCATGATCATAGCTCACTGCAGTCTCAACCTCCCTGGCTCAAGCCATCCTCCCACTTCAGCCTCCCAAGTAGCTGTGAGTACAGGCTCATGCCACCATGCCCAGCTATTTTTTTTTTTTTTTTTTTTTTTTTTTTGGTAGAGACGGAGTCTCACTATGTGGCCCAGGCTGGTCTCAAACTCCTGGGCTCAAGCGATCCTCCCTCTGTGGCCTCCCAAACTGCTGGGATTACAGGCAGTTTTTTATATTAATCATCCATTCACTTGCAGTGAGCCACTGCTCCCAGCCCAAGGCCTACTTCTGCAACAAGTGCTTGCACAGCATTTCCTGCCTTCTGTCCATCACTTCTACAGCCTCCATTACAGCTGTGTCATTTAACCAAACAGTGCGTAGTTACATGCTAAATCTATAAAGAGCACACAAAGTTGGTATATCCCCTACAAAATGGTTACTTAAAAAATAGAATTAGGGAGAACTCATTGGTTCTTATGACGTAGATGTCAGACTTACCTTGGAATTAAGCTGATAGATTTGACTAGATATATTTTGAGGCAGATCAATTGCGCTCCCTTTTAACTCTATAATATCATCTTTGTTTTTCTGGATCTAATTTTAGAAAAAGAAGAAGAAATGAAGAGCACTAGTGAAAATATCATATTTATCTTTACAGTAATATAATTAAAAACTTGAGTAGTATTCTACTTTAAGCACTAAGATCTTGCCTATTATTATAAAAACCAAAACAACACCATGCGTAATAAACACTGGGCTAAAATAGCCACAGCATAATTCCACTTATCCTTTTCAGTAACAAAAGATCAAGGTATTTTCCATTTGTATGTTTTCCTATAATACCAGTTTAGGGTGCTTATTAAGAAACCTGGCTTGGAAGCAGACTGTTTAGGTTTTAAGTCCTGGCTCAGCTATTTATTGCTGTCCTGGGCAAGTTACTTAACTGCTTCAGGGTTTCTTTACCTCTCATAAAACTAGGGTGACAATAAAGGCCACCTCATAGGACAGCTGTGAAGATCAAATGAGATAACACCCATACGGTGCTAAGCACAGTGGATGGCCCACAGTAAGCTCTGAATAATGCTGACTTCTAACATTATGACTGAAATATGCAGTGATTATTGGGAAATGAAAACACCCAGTAAGGCAGGAGAATAACTGGCCAATTCTGTTCTGTGGCAAAAGCAAACTGGTCACATGTCCACATATCCTTGGTGCCCTACTTCCTCGCATCCCCTGTGGAGGAGTTTCAGTTCTACCTTCCGTGCCTTCTCTGGACTAGGGTGCATTGTCTGGCACAAAGAGCTTCTATCTTTCAGCATACTCCCTCTACCCGCCATTAACCCCAGGCCATCGTCCTTTACAAGAACATGTCTGATGCCCAACTATGTTCTCTATGCTAAAGATTCAAGGTACACTAGGAAGGGGGAGGGAGGTTGAAGACAGGTTGATTAATGAATACAATATATAGTTAGATAGAAGAAATAAGACCTGGTGTTTGATAGACCAGTAGGGTGACTATAGTTAACATTAATCTATTGTACATTTCAAAATAACTAGAAGAGAACAATTCATATGTTCTTAGCATGAAGAAAAGGTAAATATTTAAGGTGATGGATATCCCAATTACCCTGATTTGAACTTTACACATTATAGGAATGTATCAAATTATGTATTAATAAAAAATAATAATTAAAAAAGATTCAAGGTACAGATTAATCTAGACTTGTTCAATTAAGGCACCATATATGGATATACAAAATGACTTCAAGATATTTCCAGTGTATTACCTGATGTAAACACTCACTGAGATCTTCATCATTTAATTTAATTTTTCCCAGGGATCCGGTTCTAAACTCAATGTTTTGAGCAGACCCCGTAAGAAACACCAAATTTCCTCTCTCTGTAGCCATTCGAGGCCTATATAATTCAAACCAGAGAATGCATCAGTAATTAGCAGGTACAATTTTTAAACCAAAATAACAAAGTTTCTTACTGAATAACTACAGGCCAAATACATCTTCACTTTTTGATCAACTCAACCCAACTGCCCCTGCTCATCTGCCACTTTTTTCTCTGCACATTTCTCAGAGATACCTCCTGGCAATTGTAAACAGATTATTTGCAAAATGACAGATAATAATTTGTGCATAGGAAAGTAATTTCATACCTCAGTCTAAATGTTTTTCCCTGTTTGCTTCTCAACATAATTTTCCTCAAGAAAAATTGCACCTTTGTTTATCTGGCTATTTGGGAAAACTGGTGAGGAATTAGCCTAGTCCCTGAGCAGGAATGACCCATGTGTTTACTTACTGTTGGAGATTGATGCTTCTTTTTTGTCTCTGCAGCTCAAGTTCTCCAGCTTCGCCATTTACTTCAGCAAATGTTAATAAGGTAAGCAAACTCCAAAGAAAAGGTAAAGACATGTTCATCACCAACCTCCCAGGTTGGCAGGTAAGAGTGAGGCCACTCCAACCAACTGAGCATGGGATTTTGGAGAACAGCAAACCAGGCAGGTGTACTTTGAACCATGGAATATCCTGTAACTGTTGAGTTTTTTCTTCTTTGCCCTAGAAGGCTATGTTATTTTTTCTTCCAGAGGGATGTAAATGATCTTAGATCTTCAGTACTCTTCAACTTGTGAGAGGTCAAAATCTACCTTAAGTGATGCGCAACTTAATCATTATCTATTTGAACTTTGAAACAGTAACAAGCAGCTTTGAAAACATCCACTTAAACAATCTTTGCTTAAGAAGTAACTAGGTTTCAACAAAAGTAAACTGGTCATTATCTACACCTTTCTCTGTTCCCCTCCTTCCTCACCTCCCTTGCAGAGGAGTTCCAACTTTACCCAGTGCTAGGAAAACTAGATATCCACATGCAAAAGAAGTTGGAGGCTTACCTCATACCATATGCAAAAATTAACTCAAAAAAGTTCAAAGATCTAAATCTAAGAGCTAAAACTATAAAATTAACTCGCAATGGTTCAAAAAATCTGAAACTATAACATAAAACTCAGAAGAATAGGAGAAAAATTCATGACCTTGGATTTTGGATTTGGCAATGATATCTTGAGTATGATACCAAAAGCATGGGCAAAAAAAGAAAAACACACAGACAATCAAAAGATATAAATTGGAATACATCAAAATTAAAAATGTTTGTGCATCAAAAAATACATTAACAGAGTGAAAAAGCAACTCACAGAATGGAAGAAAATATTTGCAAATCATATATATATGAAAATGGGTTAATATCCAGAATGTACAAAGAATTTGTACTTTTTACTTTTCATCATCCCTGTGGGACCTATGGACGGCTGTGGAATCCATTCCCACTTTCCACACTGCACTATACACCCTTCCAGCTGGATATATGGTTTGAGGACATGGAGCATTGATGTCCCCACTGACTCTGTGCTGGGACTACAGAAACCACTGAGAGTGATGAAAATATTCTACATTTCGATTGTAAAATCAACTATTGATGCACTCAGACTTTCCATGAGCACACAGACAAAACTGAATTTGAGGGAGAGCTGTAAAATCTCACTTCTAAGAAAAATCTCTAGGTAATTACCATTGCATTGGTTAATACCCATGCAGGCTCTTTCAGGACAAGCCTCTTTGTGTTTTACTTATTTTGTGTCTTACTTATGTAGGCTCTTTGAGGAGAGGATCATTATGTACCATAGTTTATAATTCTTTACTTATGCCGGGCGCGGTGGCTCACGCCTGTAATCCCAGCACTTTGGCAGGCCGAGGCGGGCGGATCACGAGGTCAGGAGATAGAGACCATCCTGGCTAACGTGGTGAAACCCCGTCTCTACTACAAATACCAAAAATTAGCCGGGCTTAGTGGCGGGCGCCTGTAGTCCCAGCTACTCGGGAGGCTGAGGCAGGAGAATGGCGTGAACCTGGGAGGCGGAGCTTGCAGTGAGCCGAGATCGCGCCACTGCACTCCAGCCTGGGGGACAGAGCTAGATGCCGTCTCAAAAAAATAAAATAAAATAAAATAAAACTTTACTTGTGATACTCAAATAGTCACTGCTGTTAAAAATTTTTTTAAACCTTCCCAATTTCTTCTATATGTCTCTTGTATCTGCTTCTTTCACTCAACATAATGCTTTTGTAATTCATCTGTGCTGTAGTGTATATCATTAACTGGTTCCCTTTTATTATTGAGTAGTATTTCATCATATGGCTATCCCATAGTTTGCTTCTCTACTCATCAGTTGATAAACACTTGAGTTATTTCCAGTTTGGGACTATTATAAATAAAGCTGTTATGAACATTTGTGAACAGGTCTTTGTGTCAACATAGGTATCTCATTATGATTTTAATTTATATTTCCCTAATGACCAAAGATGTTGGGCATCTTTTTATGTATATTTGCCATTTGTTTATCTTCTTCGGTGAACTGTCTGTTTAGATATTTTGCCTATTTTTTTAAAATTTTGTTGTTTGTCTTTTATTGATTGTAAGAGCTCATATATTCTAGATACAGGAATTTTCAAATATGTATTTTGCAAACATTTTTCTGCCAACCTGTGGCAAGTCATTTTGCTCGCTTAAAAATATTTTTCAAGGACAACAATAAGACACAAAAGACTACTTCCTAAGTGATTCTATATCATATGATTCCATATGAAAATCTAAAAAAGCCAAAACTACACTGATAGGCAACAAATCAGAGGCCAGGGGTTGGGGAGGAGATTGATCGCAAGGAGGCATGAGGGAATATTTAAGGGTGATGAAAATGTTCTGTATCATGATTGTGATTGTGGTTGCATGACTGTATAAATTTGTCAAAACTCATAAAGCTGTATACTTAAAATAGATAATCTTTGGTAGATGTAAATTACAGCACAATAAAACTGATTAAGATTATTTCTCTTCTATATTTGTAAATGTCTTCATATATCAGGATGATACAAAATATTAATTTGGTATTAAATTAAATGCTAAGAAAAGATATCCAATAGCCTTTACATCAATAGAGATGAAATTTATCATAATAAATTTGTTTATTTGAAAGCTTAACAACTTGGCATGGGGTGGAGGGAAAGCTTGACAATATGAAATTTTTGGCAAGTTTAGAATAGGATAAAATAGTCTGGGCTAGAATCTTCCAATCAAAAGGACAATTCAAACTCTCTGAGCTCTGGACGTAACTATTTTCATGATTATACTTTCTTAAAGACCACTGAACTCAGCTAATCTTTCCAGTGCAATAGAAAAGGCCTCCAGCATGATCTTAATAAGGACTTCCTCTTTGACAGGATTTTCCTGTTTTGTTAATTAATGTGTTTATTACTCAACAAAGTAAAGATAATCTCTCAGCTCCCAATCTAAGCATTCAATTGCTCATTGTCACCCATGTTAGAAAAAAAAAAGAAAGTAACCGTCTTTCAAGGTCTGACTGACTTTTAGTGATGAGTTAGGGAATTTTACATCCAGCTCATTCACTCAACTCTAGCTCAGATCAATAGGCAAGTCAGACTGTCTGCATATGTTGACTCTGTGAAAAGCAATATAAAAATCAATTGCTGTTTCCAAGGCATTGTCACTCATTCTGTTTACTTACTCTGTTCAGAAATACTTCAGGAAAGATGAATTAAAGTAGTTTTAGAATCTATGACCTTCAGATCTATATGGTAGATAACCTCTCTTCTTCTCCTCCCCCAAGGTAAACATTCTATAGACCTGAAATTCTATCTTTCATTGACTAGTAAAGCTCCTGTCTGTTCCCTAATCTAGAATGCATTCCACTAATATTCTGCATGTGCCCTTTACATATTATCCATCTATAAGATGATAGGAACACGAAATGTAGTAAATTGCAGATTCTTCCCTCTGAAGGCTCCAGTCTAGGGAAGACCACATGGTTGAAGGTTAAGAACATGGGCCTGAAGCTCATTTATGTGCGTTCAAAGTCTGACTCCATCACTTACTGACAATGAAACCTTGTTTTTTCATCAGCAGACAGATAATAACAGCACTGAAGTTATGTAAAATGTTTATAGCACGTTAGGTTTCTGGCACAAAATAAGTGTTCATTAAATATAAGCTGTTATCAATATCATGTAAAGAAATATAATAATCCTCACCCTCCTGTATTCTCTCTTGGGTTTAGATTCCTTAAAAGAAAAAATGACAAAAAGAATTCACAGCTGTCTTTATAATCTTGGGTACAAGGAGAAGCAAGGGTGTCTGATCATTTCTCCTATAAAAGAGGATTTCAGAGCAGAGAGATGAATTGGGGACTTTGAGTGAGGAAGATGATTGCTGACCTGGAGTTAAAGGTGTGAGGCAAAGGTAACTGATGTCTAAGAACAAGGCAAGGTGACTCCAGGAAGCACAGAACAACTCCACATTGGTGGGTGGAGAGCAAGATTCCATTTAAATCCAAGAGTTTTGAAGAGCAGGCAATCCAAAAGAAACGGTATCATCCTTGAGTGGAACTGAGTAACCAGGGTGACGAAGCTTTTATATGGGGTGCTAGCAACGGAGCCCTCGGACAGGGAAGATCTGCTCTGGGGGCTGCTCAGTGTTTGGAGGAGGGCACCTAGTTGGAGAGTTTACCTAAGAAACCCTTATGCACATCTGTACGCATTCATTAAAATAAAACCCTTACGGCCCGGCGCGGTGGCTCAAACCTGTAATCCCAGCACTTTGGGAGGCCGAGGAGGGGGTGGATCATGAGGTCAGGAGATGGAGACCATCCTAGCTAACATGGTGAAACCCCGTCTCTACTAAAAATCCAAAAAATTAGCTGGGCATGGTGGTGGGCGCCTGTAGTACCAGCTACTCAGGAGGCTGAGGCAGGAGAATGGCTTGAACCCGGGAAGCGGAGCTTGCAGTGAGCTGAGATCATGCCACTGCCCTCCAGCCTGGGTGACAGAGTGAGACTCCGTCTCAAAAAATAAAAATAAAATAAAATAATAAAAAATAAATAAAACCCTTAGGTCAGAACACTGATAACATCAATGGCATGTTGTAGACTTTACGTTTATAATGGTGTCTGCTGTACTGTTGATTTCCACTCATCAGCCTTTACTCTCTTTGACTTCTTCAGCAAGACACATGCAAATGTATTTTGCATTGTTGCTGATACCATACATGGTACATGGAATGAGGGTGGTATCCAAATGTTCAGTGTACTGCTCATCCATAATTCATGACCTGCTGACTTCTGCTCCGGTCCTGTCGCATGGTCTCACCTTTCTCTTTCTTCCTCATCCTGGCTCCACAGCCTTTCTCACTGAAGTCTTAGCTCCCTTCTCTCCCTCCCTCCTTCCAAAACCACCTGAAGGTGGTTGTAAGAATCAGAATGAACTACTCCTTTCTCCTGTTTTTTATGTTTTTCAGGATATCTCTGTGCAACCTTTTCTCCTTCTGTGACATCCACTTCTCCTCCCTTTATATTCTGAATGCTCAGTTCTTTGCTCCTCCTTTAAATAATTCCCACAGACTTCACAAATAAAAATTCCTGTGGTCATCAAAAACATACATGAAAGTTAATCCCAGTATACTAGAATTTCATATGAGGGGAATTTAAGGTTAAGAAGGGGTCATGGTAATCAGAATATGGCTAAGGACAAAAACAGAGGTGGGGGGAGGGGGGGAGAGAGAGAAAGAGAGAAAGAGAGAGAGAGAGAGAGAGAGAGAGAGAGAGAGAGACCTTTATTGGAGAACAATGGAAGAGAGAATTAACTCTGCCTGGAAGGGGAATGCAGGCTTCCCAGGAGTCCATCTGAGTAGTTCCCAGGTAGAACAGTGGAGTGAGGAGTTTCAGGCAGAGTAATGGTGTACACAAAGCTTTTCAGTAGAAAGTAACTCAGCAGGGCTACAGCAGTGTGTATATGTGGGAGATGAAGTTTTAAAAATGAACAGGAAGCCAAATCAAGAAGGACTTTGAAATATCATTTTAATGAGCTTAGATTTTATTTACTTTTAATACTGCAGAATTATGAGAGTCTCTTAGGGAAGAGATTAACATGGTCATGTTTGCATTTTACAAGCATCCCTGTGGAGCCATGTCTGAGACCCAGAGTTGGTAAGGAGTTTAGAGTACATGTTTCCCCCGCAGAAGGAGTCTCACTCTGTCACCCAGGCTGGAGTGCAGTGGCGCGATCTCGGCTTACTGCAACCTCTGCCTCCTGGGTTCAGGCAATTCTCCTGCTTCCACCTCCCGAGTAGCTGGGATTGCAGGCACACACCACCACGCCCGGCTAATTTTTGTATTATTATTAGAGACGGGGTTTCACCATGTTGGCCAGGGTGGTTTCGAACTCCTGACCTCGTGATCCGCCCGCCTAAAGTACACTTAAAGAGATGTGACCTGGGGAGCCTTAAGGCAATGGACAGTCAGATGAGGAGACAGTGAGAAAGATATTCAGAAAACAGGCTAAAGAAATACTTGGGCAGTTAATATTTCATTAGAACTATTAGAGGGGGAAGTTGGCCAGGTGCAGTGGCTCATGTCTGTAATCCTGACACTTTGGGAGGCCGAGGCAGGCAGATCACTTGAGGTCGGGAGTTCAAGACCAGCCTGGCCAACATGGTGAAACCCTGTCTCTACTAAAAATACAAAAATTAGCTAGGTGTGGTGGCGGGCACCTGTAGTCCCAGCTACTCAGGAGGCTGAGGCAGGAGAATCACTTGAACCTGGGAGGCAGAAGCTGCAGTGAACCATGATTGCACTATGCACTACTGCACTCCAGCCTGGGCAACAGAGGGAGACTCTGTCTCAAAAAAAAAAAAAAAAAAAAAAAAAAAAAAAAAAAAAAAAAAGAACAGAGGTTTCTTGCTTGGAAAATTGGAATTGGAAGGAAAGAGATGTCATTAATTGAGTAAGAGAATAATCAGGGGAAGAAGATTTTGGAGGAAAGATAGTTCAGATTTGGATACATAGAGCTCTAAGGAACATCAACCACTCTGCTGCTTCACAGGCCTCACTCTCTGCAAGTGGTTTAACCATCTAAGATGGGAGTGGGGAAGATGTAGAGATGGCGTAGACTAGAACCTTGCTACTCCAAGTGTGGTCCACAGACCCAGCACAGGCGTCACTCAGGAGCGTGTCAGAAATGCAAAATCTCAGGTGCTACCGCCAACCTGCTGAATTAGAATCTTCATTTTACAAAGATCCCCCTCCCTGCCAATGATCTGTACACTCATTAAAGTGACCTAGGAGCACAAAGACACCTTCACTCATGAAGAGAGTCAAGTGGTCCCTGCCATTGCGTCTGCATTTCCCTTTCTACATTTTTCTTAGATTGATTCTCCAATTTTTAAATAATTTTCTATTTTCCACCTCTTTGTCTTGTTCTGTTATACTTTCTGAGAAAGTATTTATCTTTTACTTTTCTAGTAATTTGTTTTAAAATGTTGCTATCATTTTAAATTTGAAAACCCCTTTTTTGCTTTTTGCTCTTGTTTCGTAGTTGTAACATCATCTAGTAATTTTTAGATAGTTGCTTTTTGACGTTTTCTTGTTTCCTGTATGGGCTCTGTTTTCTCTAAGTTGTTTTTCTCCCATTTGTTTGCTGGTTTAGGTCTTTCTATTTCATGCTAGAGGCTTTCCTCAAATACCTATGGATCCTTATATGTTCATTGACATTTAAAAATAACACATTACAGAATGGATGGTAGGCTCTGTGTGCATGGGTGGTGATTATAACTGGTAGGCTTTGCCACAGAGCAACTGAATGGCAAACTGACAATTTCACTGGGGAACCCCAAATGCCCATCTTTGAAGGCATCTTGCCCTGGAGACATTCAGAAAAAAATTCTCCAGTTTTCTACCTGGACTAGTAGAGGTGACTGGAGATTTTATACTAAGTGTACAGACTTTACTTACCCTCTTATTTTCTGTATTTTTCTCCAAATTCTTGAAGAGCATCTCATTGCCACATTAGTATATTTCACTGCTGTTTTTTATACCAATGTTCACTTTTTATTCCTACCAGCTTTATCTAAATTCCATTGTTTTAGAGGCTTAATAAGCATTTAGTGAAGATATACGAAGTCCTTGACCACGGGGGAAATTTGAAAGAAGTAAATTTATTGACCTTCTCTGATTTACAATAAAGTCATAATGTGCAAATCTGGAGAGCCAGAGTTAGGCAACATTACAAAGACAAGTGTGACAAGATGGCACAGATACACAGTAGCATGCTGTTAAGTAAACAGCAGGTACCAAACTAGGAAAGATGTCCAAGGCCCAGTATGGGCACACTATAGAAAGTGGTTCCACTGGCCGGGCGCAGTGCCTCGTGCCTGTAATCCCAGCACTTTGGGAGGCCAAGGCGGGCTGATCATTTGAGGTCAGGAATTTGAGACCAGCCAACATGGTGAAACCCTGTCTCTACTAAAAATACAAAAAAATTAGCCGGGCATGGTGGCACACGCCTGTAGTCCCAGCTACTCGGGAGGCGAGGCTGAGGCAGGAGAATCGCTTGAACCCAGGAGGCGGAGGTTGCAGCAAGCCGAGAGCCACTGCACTCCAGCCTGGGTGACAGAGCGAAACTCTGCCAAAAAAAAAAAAAGAAAAAAAAAAAGGTTATTCCACTTGTCCAGCAGGGTGACCTTGAAGGAAAGTGGCTGGGTAAAGGAAGAGACATCGACAGAAGGCCTTAAGTGGCAGGTTAAAGAATGTTGATTTAATCTTTTTAATAGGGGGATGTTCTTTTATCTTGAGTGCAATAATCCTTATGTGATATTTCTGCTAGGCCAGCTGAATTTATCTGGAGGACTGGATCAATGTGGGAGTCATAAAAATGAGGAGAGGGTTGAGATGCAGAGGTGCGTTGGAGGATGGACAAATTGGCAAGATTCTCACACCCCTAATGCTAGCTCCCATTACATGTTATAGCTTCAATCTGGCTTTTGTGCTTTTTTTAGTCCCTTTTCATTTTCATATCAGTTTAAAACAGAACACTGTAGAATTAATCTGGTTTTTAGTCGTTAATGGAAACATTTGTGAATATAACGATCTTTTAACCTTCATGACACTTAATTCATTCTCTTTTTCAGGGACGTAACATTGCTTAAAAGATACATTTACATATGTCAGTTTTGTGATTTTCTGCAAAATTTCGGGGCAATATAACATTGTTCCAATTCTTTCATTTTCCATGAAGGATTACATAAAATAATTATGGAAATCAAGGTACATTTAAAACTATTCTTTTGCCCATTTCATGGGAAGTGCATTACCACGTAGGAAATTACCAAGTCTACTACTGTGATGAACTGATCTTTTTGAAAGCAGTGTGGTCTTGGCTCAAGGCACATAAAGCAGACATTTGTTCTCCATGCTCATTATTACAATGACTACAATTATCTTTGAGTAGAATGAAAAAGAATTATGAGTTAATCATTACCATTTAAATTACTGAGGTTTGGCAGAGCTTTTCCTGAGAAAGCAGATTGTTGAGAGTTTGGAGAACTTTTCCACTTTTTTCAAGTTTTTTTTTTTTTAAGTAATATAATCCCTTCATAAACAATGAGAAAAAAATAACGAAATTCAAATCCAGAGGGACAAACGCAAAGGGGAATAGGGCTTTGGAGGAGGAGCACAGGGGTGTTCGTGGCACATGTATACACACGTGTGCACACACAGCTTCCTAATTGTAACTCAAGCAAATGTTACAGAAAACATAAAATATGCACTGGAGGGTCTCGCATCATTATGAGACAGGGAGTGGTTAAGGATCAGCCATAGCAGAGGAGATACTAATTGCTAGGATTAAAGGCTCCAAAAGCTAGTAAAAAAATCAACAGAGCTTTCTCTACCTCTAACAGCTCCCGGAATGGGGACTTCAGCAGCTCCATTGGATTAATCCAAGCTTGGTTTCCAAGGTGTGAAGCAATGAAGCGGAGTTTACCGTAGGTGAACCCTCCTGCCATCCTGTTCCAAATCAACCTAAAAAGGACAAAATGAGTTTTCTACTTGGTGACCCCTAAAATTCCCCAAACAAGGCGGTGAAGTTAAATATTTAGACACCATTCATACGATAATCAAAGGAAAATGTCTGATTGCACTCAGACTTCAGCATGAATGACAGAAGAAGTGTAGGTGGTAAATAACTGCAAACAACTTATATTGGATCTGATCTTAGGAAAAGGGGAAAGTACATCTTTGTGATGATATTTTGTGTTCTATTAGGGGAGGAGAGCAAGAGAGGTGAGGATGTCACCACCGAGGGGGGGAAGAAAAAAACAGTTTGGTTCTCTTCTGGGAAGGAAAATGAAAAAAAAGAAAAAGAAAACAAAGTTTGGGGATACTTGGCACTCTTCAGACTCTGCCTCTTGTACCTTTAATTGGGAAGATAGATGCAGAAGCAGTACACACAGGCGTCTTTATCTTGTGAGAGGAAGCTTTGCATTACGGATGTGATTTACGGTAAGAGGAGTGATTTAACAAGGCTGATGGCTTACAAAGGGGCATCATTCCCAGGGGATTTGTTAATTGAAGTGCCACATAGATCTGTGGGAAGATTTAAGGTGTTGTCATCAATGGCAGAAAGGATGAGATGACCTCACTTCTGTCTTTTTCAATGCCATTATTCTAAGATCTATAAAAAACAACACCTTTGTATGCTTTCTTTATAGTGACTTGGACCATATTTGTTACGGAAGTACTGCTAAATCAAGCTTTGTCAACAATTCCTAGACTATGTTTAGAAGAGACATAAACAATACCCTAGGAGTTATACACAATTTTGGCATTAAATATTCTTCCAGTAACATCTAATGTGCTTCTCTTTTTTTTTTTTTTTTGAGACAGAGTCTTGCCCCATCACCCAGGCTGGAATGATGCAATGGCACAATCTCGGCTCACTGCAACCTCCGCCTCCCAGGTTCCAGTGAGTCTCCTGCCTCAGCCTCCTGAATAGCTGAGATTACAGGCACATGCCACCACGTCCAGCTAATTTTTTTTTTTTTTTTGTACCTTTAGTAGAGATAGGGTTTCATCATGGCCAGGCTGGTCTTGAACTCCTGACCTCATGGTCCGTTCACCTCGACCTCCCAAAGTGCTGGGATTACAGGTGTGAGGCACCATGCCCAGCACTTCTTTTCTTTTTGGCTGACAGAAAACAATCCCCCAAGCCATGAAAGAACCTACAATTCTATTATCATACTCAGCATACTCATATCTAAGTCAGTTAATTGGACAATTATTTATTAGGTACCCACTATCTGTCAGCATCTGAGAAAGGTACTGAGGATACACAAATGGGCAAGATGTAGCTTCTGCTCTGGAGGAAAAAAGTCAGCAGGGGAGGGGATTATATTACATAGCATCAAGATGCAAATGAGGTAGCAACTTACAAGCTTACAATGACCAGACTCTACCGTAAAGACTTGAAATTGAGTGTTTTGAAAGAAAGAACATTTTAAATTATAAAACTAATATTATGCCACATTGATGAAAACAAAAACAACAAAAAAGATCACATTCAATTGAAAAATATAAACAAGAAAAATTAAAATGCTATTACTCTAACATAACTGCTATCATTATTTTATTCCAATCTATTTTTAGATGAGTAATTTCACAGTTATAATCATTAGCTATACGTTAGGTGTCTTCCTTTCATCTTTGATTATTTCACATATCAGATAAGCCTAATTCCATGTTAACTACCTGCTCTCCCTAATAATTGTAAAGAGCTGCATAGATATAGATAAAACAGAGATCTCTTGAAGGATAGTTTGGCTAGATATAGAATTCATAGTTGACAATGCCACCTCCTTCTGGTCCTCATGATTTTGGATGAGACATCTACTGTCATCCAAATTGTGTCCCCTGCCCCATGGCAACGTGTCATTTTTCTCCAGCTGCTTTTATTTATTTATTTATTTATTTTTTGAGACGGAGTCTCACTCTGTCACCAGGCTGGAGTGCAGTGGCACGATCTCAGCTCACTGCAGTCTCCGCTCCTGGGTTCAAGCCATTCCCCTGCCTCAGCCTCCCGAGTAGCTGGGACTACAGGCATGCACCACCATGCCCGGCTAATTTTTTTGTATTTTAGTAGAGACGGGGTTTCACCATGTTGGCCAGGATGGTCTCTATCTCCTGACCTTATGATCTGCCCCCCTTCGCCTCCTAAAGTGCTGGGTTTACAGGTGGCAGCCACCGCACCCAGCCTCCAGCTGCTTTTAAGGTTTTGCCAAATTTGGGATGTTTCCAGCCATTATTTAAATGCTCTTTCAGCTCCATTTTTTCCCCTCTACTTCTGGCACCCCAAACATATAAATGTTGGTTCTTTTGTTATTGTCCCACAGGTCCCCAAGGCTCTGTTAATTTTTTTTGTCAGCCTATCTTTGCCCTATCATTTAGATCAGGTAAATTCTACTGATCCGTCCTCAGGTTCACTGATTTCTATCTTCTGTCATTTCCTCTCTACTACTGATCTCAAGTTTAGCAAAAGATATAAATGTACAGATTCAAGAAGGTGAATGAACACCAAACAGGATATTACATTCACTTTGAAATATCTGCCACTTTGAAAGAAATTCATGCCAAGACACATCATAATTAAATTTCTGAAAATAAAGTTAATGTAACAGACAAAATGTCCAGGATCTAATCAAATTATCTGTTACCACAGAATGTTTTCTATTTTGGTTATTTTTCAGTTACATAACTGCCATTTATTTCTATTCTTAAAAATTGGCATATAGTGCACTTACCATAATGGTTCTTTTGTTAACTTCTATTTCTTTGCTGAGCTTTTCTATTTTTTGTGGCAAGACAACTTGTAATTACCTGTTGAAGCATTTTTATGAGAGTTGCTTAAAATCCTTGTCAAGTAATTCCAACATCTGATTTGTCTCAGTGTTGTCATCTGTTGACTGTCATTTCTTATTCAAGTTGTGATTTTTCTGGTTCTTGGTATGACAGGCTATTTTACATCGTATCCTGAACCTTTTGTCTATTATTTTAATCTTTTATTTTTAGTAGGCAGTCACTCCATCTATGTTTAGCATGCAAGCCCTGGCTTAGTTTTTGTGGGCTATGACTCCAGTGGTAATTTAGTTTTTAAAGCCTTTGCAGTGTTATTTTGGTCTGCTTGGTTTATCTGGTGCTGCTGGGGTTCCCGAATGGTCCTTCATGATACAACTTTAGGGAAAGAAGGATTTTCTCCCAAGCCAGGTCCCATGGTACCTCTGGGAGAAGGGAGTCTCAGGCTCAGGGTAATAAAAAATCTTCCTGAGTTAGATGCTTTTTGCCAGAGGCCCCTGGATGCTCATCTCTCAGCACAAAAGACAAGTCTCAGGTCTGGATGTTTGTCAGTGGGGTTCCTGATATACCCCCGTGCTGGTAGAGCCAGACTCACCTGGTATTACCGACTAGACTTCAGTTCCCTCTTCTGTAGGAACGAGCCTCTCTGGGCTGTCTTGTATTGTGTGGTTATAGGTCGGGAAACACCAAGCCTGGGTAACCTTCCTCTGTTGGGTGAGGGGTCAGATGTCTTGGAACCATGTTGTTCCTCTAGTCTTGGGGTCCCTCCGCAGTGTGTCTTCCTGTTCCCACCTTTCAGAATTCTCCTTCTGATTCCTCTTGCATTATTTTATAATTATACTTACCCAGAGTTTATAATTACACTTTTCAGGGAGGAGCAGGGAGAAATAAATCTACACTCTCTTGTCAAGACCAGAAGTCAGAATACAGTATTTTAAAAAGTTTTATTTGCACTACTTTCCAAAAGCCAAAAGCCTATCCCAGAATTATTTTTTAAATCATGTGTTCCAGACTTGAGTAACTTTGGCTGTTCCTCTGGGCATGGAAGAAGTGGCAGTAACAGACAAATTAAATAGTTTTCAAGAGAACAACTTAAAGACATTGTGTGAACTCCACAGTGTGGTGCTTTCTATGTAGCTTCAATATTGATTCCAGTACGGTTCCTACATTCACTCATTCAACAAATATTTATTGAGTGCTTACTATGTGCCAGTACTGTTTTAAGTCACTGGGGGGAAAACGTATTAACAATCTCTGCCCTTGTGGAAGTTTACATTCTCTAAAACATGAAACATTTTCCATTTTTAAAACTCAGATCGTAACAGCTATTCAGCTTATTGTCTACTCATTCATAGGATCAGCTCTTAAATATGAAACTCGACTCATTTCTACTACACAAGGAGTATCACATTCCATTCGGTGTTTTCAGTCATTTTTTTCGCATGTGAAATTTAACTGTAAGGAACCAGCTAAGTGAGTAAAATAGCAAATATTTTAGTAAAAACGACATTCATGCTAGATTAAATTTAGAAGGCTCAAATCTGTTAAATGTCGACATGTTTAACCAAGCACACAAATATGATTGCAAATATATGTGTGGGTGTTTTTGAATCTCAGTGACTTTTTATAAGTTTTCCTAAAAATAAATGATCGTTCAGAGGCCTGCCTTAGGAAGGCCATTTTAACAGAAGCTGACCAATGGAATGCAGAGTGAGAAGGAAGGTGAAGATGATCTTTGGTTATGAGGCTTGAACTTGGAAGATCTGGAGACTAACCGTACCATAACCATTAAAGTCAAGAGTGGAACTGACTATAGAATGGAGTGTGCTTAGGTTGCACGCATGCTAAATTTGATGCAAATCCGATACAACTTGAATAGCAAGATATCCAAGTTAAAAATGTCCCAGCATGAAGATTCTAGAATAGGACTTAGGAAAACAGCAGATTGAGAGTCATCTGGGTGTCATCGGCAAAATGGCTGAAGTTGTAGGAAAGGGTGAGAATCTCTAAGAAAAAATGGCATGAAAAGTGAAGGGTAGAAAGAGACCTGAGGACGGAACCTTCAGATAAGTCAGCTCCAAGCCTCTGCTCTTCTTTTTCTCTTTCTCTCTTTCACTCTCATCCTCTGACCCTCTAGGTGATCTCATCTGATTATAGAGCTAATTTAGCTAAACAAACATGTTCTCTATGTACACTCTTATAATTTCAATCTGTCCTGATAAAAATAGAAATCAAAATGCAAACAAAATACAGAGCAAATATTTGAAGTAAACACTGAAGCCATGCTAGGTACAAGCAAAGAAATGAAAAAACCCTAGGCTTATTCAGAAAAGAGTTCTATGGGAAAACTCAGTTCCTATCTTGTAATTTTTGTGAAAATTTCCGGTCTCATATTTATAGGAAAAATGAGATTTTGGAAGCTTTTGGAGTCAAGTGTGGTGTACTTGAGGGAGACTTCAGTAAGTGCTGGATGTGGCTGAAAGTAAGACTCAGAATCTATGGTAAATATAAAGCCAATGTATATGAGAACTTGGGGAATACAAAGCCAAAACAGCTCATTGCACATGCTCATATTTCTTGAAAAAATATATTTAAAAAGAAATAAATTCACAAGCTAAGACATGAATGGTGACGGAGTTTGGATCTTGATTGTGTAAGATTTTGAAGAGCATGAGTACCTTAAAATGTTCCTAGACAGCCTAAAGAGAGAAACGGAAGCTAGAAACAACAACAACAACAAATACTTTTTCTTTTTTTTTTTAAACTGAAGCTTTAAAATTTCACCAGCAAAGACAAGAAATAGTGAAAGGGAAAATGATGCACACAGGTTGACTCACGCAAACTGAAACTAAAGAACATGTGCAAGATGCTTAATGCCTTTTTAAAAAACATGCAAAGGGAGGCTGGGCGTGGTGGCTCATGCCTGTAAAACCCAGCACTTAGGGAAGCCAAGGTGGGTGGATTAACTTGAGGTCAGGTGTTCGAGACCAGCCTGGCCAACATGGTGAAACCCGATCTCTACTAATACAAAAATTAGCTAGGTGTGGTGGCATGCGCCTGTAATCCCAGCTACTAGGGAGGCTGAGGCAGGAAAATCACTTTAACCCAGGAGGGGGAGATTGCAGTGAGCCGAGATCACGCCACTGCACTCCAGCCTGGGCAACAGAGCGAGACTCAGTCTCAAAAACAAAACAAAACAAAACAAAAAAAACAGCAAAGGGAAACTCTCAAATGAAAGGCATAACTAGACATCTTGGTGGGTGTGACAGAGGTCCAGAAAAGTGCTTGCTAAGAAGCTGATATGATAGTTGTATATAGCACATTTGAATGGTAGATGGAAGAGATTAACTAGTAGACAGAGGTCCAAAGGCCATGTCTTTAAAAATTATATAATCTCAATGCAATCACAGGCTACAAGAAAACTGCTGAGCCTATATGACCCTCACACAGTTTCAAAGTCCAAAGCTATTAGTAAGTCAGTGTCATAACTGGTGGCCTAAAACAGAATCCCAAGCCGAAGGCCAAATTATGACAAGGTAACCTGTTCATAACATAAGCAATTCAGGAAAACCCACTTTAATCTCTTTGTCTATGTGGGATTAAAATTTGGTCCTTATTGTGTTATCTTGGCTTTTTTAGAAACCTCTTGTTTCTAAACTCTTAAGTTATCAAAGCAAAAGAGCAACCAGAGTGACTTTGGTTTGGATGCAGATGCAGCTGGCCTGCAGAATGCATCCTTTAGCAGGTGCTTGATGTTAGATGAAATGTGGTTGCTTCTTTGTTCTGTTCTGCTATGGCTAAAATTAAATCAGTTGTATTTATCTTTAGTTCATTTCTCTCTCCTCAGAAGTCTCCAGCTTAATCACTCTAGACCTGAACTAGGTTGAGATGGGAGCAAAAACCCAGATGGTGATTTCTGCTGAGGACTTCCACCCCTACCAATGCGTTGAATTGCCTGCACTCATCTCTAACCCCATCCAATTTTACATCCCACATGGTAGCAATACAGCCTTTCAGGGCAACTTAAAAGCCTCTCTACTAAATAACTTTACCTCTTTGAAAAGTTGGATCATTTCAAGCAACAGTTTACCCTCAAATTTCTAAAAAAGTGCTGGGTGGACCCTCACTGTTCACAATTTCAACTACTGTTTTTGCCTCTTTAGAAGGCTCTACTTTTTGAGGAAGAATAAGTTGGCTGAAGGTTGGAGGTATTTTCTCATCTTTCCAGACATAGGGCAGTGCCCATGGTGAAGGTCTGATTTCACAGCCAGAACACCATGGCCAGGTCCTCTGTGAAGGTGATGCCTCATTCCTCTTTCTTGCCTGCCACTGAGGATTCTCAGGCTCTGACCCCTCCTACAATGACTACCCACCTCTTCGAAATCATTTTCCAATTATGACTCATTTTGTTTACATTAATTGATTTGGTCATCTTTTAGAATTAGTTTTGGATCCTGAAGACATACTAAAAATATGAAGCAGGGTAATAAATACCTTAGAATTATCTGGCAAGCCGTTTAAAAGAGCAGGGATGATGGGAAAAGGAGAAAGAAAAATCGGTTTACTGTAAGGTATGGTGAAGACTGAATTACACATAGTTCTCCTGAAAACGAGAAGCTATGTTTTCCAACATCTGAATAAATGTACAAGTCCAAATATCAGGAAACAGAATTTCCAGTGCAAATTTTATATACAGCATTATTACCAAAAGCATATAGCAGATATTCCATAAAATAACATTTTCCAAATTAATTACGCATACATATACATCTGCTAATTGAATGACACTGGTAGATACATCTTCATTAAGATGTGAGTTTTATGCTTGTTACTGCATATTTTCAATTATGAATTAAAGGCAAGAATCACCGTCTTCCTGTGAATACATTCCCATAATTTAAGAATTCCACTAAGCTACATTCTGTCTACCAGTTTGTAAGCAAATGTCTCTACAGACCTTTCAAGTATTTATAGTTGGTGCACAGTAACTCGACACTTATTTTGTATAATGTTGCTCAACCGAATGTGGGATACTATAATTATAGCATAATTATTCATAGTTACAGTAAAACTCTAAACCATTTTATTTAGAATATTTCAGCAGTGAACAGAACCTACATGAAAGTGTGCCAAAATAATTTGTGATTGTTTACTGAAATTTATGAGACTTGTAATAGGCTCTGTCTGAACACATATGAAAAATGTAGATAGTGATAGTTTCTGTATATGGGCTGGCTTACAGCTTCCCTACATTCATATTTATCTATGAGTTCTGAAAAATTGGTAATAGAGTATGATTTTTTCAATTGCAGTAAAATATACATAATATAAAATTTATCATTTTAACTATTTTTAAATATACAGTTGCAGTGGCATTAAGTACACCCACACTGTTGTGCAACCATCCTCCCCATCCACCTCCAGAACTTTCTCATCACCCCAATCAGAAACTTTGTATCCATTATGCACTAACTACCCATTCTCCGTCCCCACAGGGTGGCTTATTTCACTTCGCATAATGTACTCAAGGTTCATCCATGTCACCGCATATGTCAGAATTTCCTTCCTGCGGAAGGCTGGTACTATTCCACTGCATGCACAGAACACACTTCCTGCATCCATTCATGGGTGAATGGGATGACACTTGGGCTGCTTCTACCTTTTGGCTACTGTAAATAATGGTGTTATAAACACTGGTGTACAAATATCTGTTCAAGTCCCTGCTTTCAATTCTTTTGGGTCTATAGCCAGAGGTGGAATCGCTGAATCATAGGGTAATTCTATGTTGAATTTTGTGACGAACCTCCATAGCGTTTTCCAACAGCAGCTGAACCATTTTACGTTCCCACAAGCAATGCACAAACTTCCAATTTATCCACCTCTAAATAGCTGATTTTTAAGAAGAAAAATTTGAATTAAAATCTTGTAATATGATTTCTGGACTTGTTTCTTTTCATCTCTCTTCTCTTTGTCACTTGCTTTTATCACAAACCACAGAATTTATGATGCAAGACTTAGTTTGATTAGAAACCCTAATTCCAAGAGGTCTGCTGAGGAAGAGAGACAGAGAAAGTTAAAAGTCATAAAAGTTCATTCAGAGTGTATGTTGCTACAATAAAGAACAACTGGGGGGAGGGGAGTAGTGTCACATGACATGGGATCAGAGGGCAGCTTCCTCCCTGAAATCTTAACGTCATGCTACATTCCTCAGCGTGCAAAGGCAAATTCAACTCAGAAGCTGAGAAGACAAAAACAAGCTTTGATAATAGTCAACTAAAGGAAAGTACATACAAAATGAAGAAGGAAAAATGAGTTTTGTCCTTCAGATAGAGGCTGAGGAAAATGTAGATAATGTGCACCAACAGTTTCTGTGGCCGCTTCATGGAGAGGTAATCAAACATTTAGGATTATTTTTCCTGACTTATTCTTCAGTCTGCTGTATAAATTGAATGATGATAATTTGGTTTACATATCATATGCATTTGTTTAGATGAAATAAAGAAATATTTACAGGATTGGAAATTAAGTAAAACATTCAATGGGCTAGAATTAGAATCATTATTTTAAAATTAGAAATAAAAAACTTCTTTAATTAACATAAAAATATGTTATGCCTGTTATGACACTTCACAAGATACTCATGTAGACACTAAAGCTCTAGTGCTCCTTGATTTGTTTATAAAATCATTTTTAAAAAGAATATTCCACATATATATTTACCAGTTTCATATGAAAATATACTCTCCATAAAGCATAACAATAGTTCGTATTTTATAAAATACAGTAATATAAATTTGATGAAACACGTGGATTTTTTTAATAAAATCCAAATTTCTTAATAAGGACAGATTAAAATAATTTAGTTAAATTTCACCAGAATTAGTTCAAAATAGAATTTCAGAATTACTCTCTGAAAATGAAGGAATATCATATGACCATCTTTCAGAGTTATTTCAAAATTATTCATATAGGATTTTGATTAGTTTAGCTACTACATGCACGTTGAGACTATTTCCAAGTAGGCGATAACGCTGTTTCACTGTTATCTTCTCAGGAAATCCTAAAAAGACAAAGAACAATTTAAAGAAATCATTTGTAATCACAATTTCCAGAGATGAAAGGATGTATCCTTTAGTAAGGGCACAGCGGTCATTTCATAAGTAAATCACTAAGGTCTCCATGAAGTTTTATTAACAAAAGAGAATTTGGAGCCAAAAATATTCTATAACATTATATTGCCTACACAGTGAGATAGTAACACATCACATTATGTGTTATGCTCGGCACACACACACGTACACATATAATATCCACAGAACTCAGAGAAATGCATGTATTAGTGCACTGTTTAAAAAAGCTGTGGCTGCTATTATTTCACAGTTCTTTCTTTGATTTAATAATCCTTTTATGGATATAATTTGCATAGCATAAAAATCACCCATTTTAAGTGTACAATTAAGAGGTTGTTAGTATAGTCACTGGGTTTTTCAAACATCTCCATTATCTAATTCCAGAATATTTTCATTTCTTCAAAAAAAAATTTCGTACCTATTAGCAGTCACTCCCTACTACCTCCCGGCCCCCAACCATTAATCTACTTTCTGTTTCTAGGGGTGTCTACTGGATTATATTTCATATAAATGGAGCCATAAAATATGTTGTCTTTTGTGTCTGGTTTCTTTCACTAAACATGTTTTAAACATTCATTCATGTCATAGCATGTATTAATACTTCATTCCTTGTTGGTGGTGAATAATATTCTATTGTATGGATTTATCACATTTTATTTTTCCATTCATTCGTTCATAGACATTTGGATTGTATCTACTTTTTTGGCTGTTGAGAATAATGCTGTTATGAACATTCATGTATGTTTTTGTATAGATACGTATTTTCAATTCTCTTGGATATATACATAGGGGTGAAACTGCTGGGTCACACACTAACTCTATGTTTAATGTTTGAGGAACCATTAGACTGTTTTTCAAAGCAGCTGCACCATTTCACATTCACACCCAACAGTGTATGAGGGTTCCAATATCTCCACATCTTCATCAATACTGTTATTGTTTGTCTTTTCTATTTTAGCCATCCTAATGAGTATGAAGTAATATCACATTGTGATTTGATTTACATTTCCCTAATAACTAACTAACATATTTTTAATGTGCTTATTGGCCATTTATCTATTCCTTTTGGAGAAATGTTGACTCAAATCCTTGCCCATTTTAAAATTGGATTTCTCTTTTTTTAATTGTTGAATGGTAAGAGTCCTTTACATATTCTGGATACAAGTACCCCACGGGTGTTTTTACACTCTGCTTCCACAAATTGCCTTTCTCATATTGGACTTCCATTTGCTACATCCCTTTCTTAAAACAAAAAGGCCCATGGATCCCTTATATGCTGGAAGAAGGCCTTGCAAATATCAGCATAAAAGACTGTCCACGTACAAGAGTGTGCACTATAATGTTAGTTATAATGGCAGGATTCCACATTCAGCATACTCTAGCATAGCAAGGAAATAAAGGAAAAATAACTTAGATAAGAAAATGAAAAACAATTAGGAGCATTAAGAATAGCAAAATTTCATATACTCATGAGGACAGGAAGGTAGAATTAGTTACAATAAAGTTGCTTCATTGACACTTGACATTTTACTAACTGCAATAAAATAACAGCAATTACTGTTGCAATTAAACATGATCATAAAGTTTCTATTCTAAAGATAATATCTTAGGTAAGCACATTATTTATCTAAAATTATTTACTTCAAAGTAGCGAGAGGTACAAATGTACCTACAAACAGGCTTTTAGACTATCCCAGAGATGATCTTTTGCAATATTACAATTACCTCAGAAGGAAAGAAAGGTTTGAAAACAAACAAGTAAGATTCGTACAAATTATATCTATGCGTGTGTGCACGTGTGTGTGTGTGCGCGCATCTGTGCATATTTCTTCAAATCTAAATTATTAGGTTGGTGCAAAAGCATTGCAGATTTTGCCACTGAAAGTAAAGCATCTGTGCATATTTCTTTAAATCTAAACTATTAGGTTGGCACAAAAGTAATTGAAGTTTTTGCCATTGAAAGTGACGGCAAATTACTTTTCTACCAATCTAACAACTTGTGAAAAAAATGACATAATTTTTTAAGTTAAAAGACAACTTTTAAAAAACGTAGATACATTAAAAATAACAATGATAATCCTCAAAAACAAAGAAACATGGGATGAACAAGGTCAAGATATCAGCTTTCACCCGCAAGGACAGGTTAGTGTTTTTCTTCAAAAGCCCGCTACCGCAGAATACGCACCACCAGTCACAGAACCAGGACAGAGCGTTTGGAAGGATCAATGCAGATCCATCATTGCCAGTAGACAAACAGCTCAAACAATGCCCATTTTTGGACCCAGGGTCAATAATGTTGGAAACACACATGAGGGACAGTTGTGTCACGGTGCTGCTCAGTGGTGACATCAGGGTAAGCTCAACTCCAAAAACATATCACGTATTTTAGAAGGAGGTTCAGTAATTTCAAAGGCTGTTTTTCTAAGTATTATACATATAGATTCAGAGAGCTTTGAAAAATTCTATTTCACCCACTTAAAATTTTAAAAAATGAGAAAAATATTTATGAAATAAAGATTATAAAAGTAAATACATGGCTCATTCTAAAAATGAAAGCTAAAATAAATTTTACATTATGTCTCAGATATTAGATAAGAATTTCATAAACATTGACTCATTTAACTATCACAATAACTCTATGAAGCAGGAGTTATGATCATCCTCATTTTACAGAGAAGTAAACTAAAGAAGGGAACGGTTAAGGTGGGGCTGGGATAAGAAATCATTCAGTCTGACTCTGGGCTCTGTGCTCCTTACCAAGGTTCAGTATTACCAAAGTGACTACTGCCCTTTGAAAACAAAAAAGCACTGAAGAAAAGCTGAGGAATTCATTTTAATTGAATAGTTAATCTCTTTTCTGTCTTCAAGAGTATGTCTGATTGCTCATCTGAAAAAAGGAAAAAAAATAGTAGCTAGGAAAGCAGACTAGGAATGAGAATTCTTAAGTCTAATTCTCAGCTCTTCTATTTGTTTTGTAATGCTGTCACTCGTTTTGTGACATAAACTACAAGGAAAGTTTGTGTTTTTCTTAAACAACACTTCCCAGGATATTTGGGACAAAAATGAGATCACCAAGAAAGAGGCAGGGAGTACAAAATAAACCTGGTTGCTGCGACTACACTCAGAGAATCAATTACCAAGAGAGTAGTCAAATTATATTGGCAGTTTGTTCCCTATGTACAAAATGGTTGTGTTCCAAAACCTCAGCTTAAATCCATTATTTAGAATTTGAAACACAATCTATTAAACCCATTATTTATTTGAGGGATAGTGCCATATTAATATTACAAAAGTATTGGACTTAACAAAGTTTGACTTTTCTGCATTCGAACTCTCAAGAGTCCTCAAAAGCACATTTCCTCCTTCTCTAGCCAGGGAAGCATTCGAGGGAGGTGAGTCTTCCTCCCAGCCCATCAGCCAGGTACTGGGAGCATGCCCACCCCAGGCCTAAGAAACCCACAGCCTCCTCAGAGGTGAGAGCACTGGCCCCAGTAGTGGGATCAGGGAGATGGGCTGGGGCATCTCTGAGAAGGCCAAAGCAGTGTGTCCAATCTCTTCAGAGCACCAATCCCTGGACTTCTTGGACTGCCAATGGAATTAGGCCTTTGACTTTCTCACTCTACAACTAAATCTTCCCATTTGTTCTTGAGATTCCTTGCTGTAGATCCCCAATCTTTCATTAACTCTGTGTCAATTCATCTCCTGTGTCAATTTCATCTTCTGAGTCCCCCTTTCGTTCCATTATGAAAGCTCCTTCCTAGACAGCCTCTCCACCTCCTCTTTCTCCACCTACCCCTTGTAGGGAAGGATAGGGGCACACAGCTGACACAGGTGTATCTCTGAGGAGAATAAATACCAATACACCCCCACCCTTCCAAAATAATCCCTCAACTGCCTTTTAATTTATAAAAAGCCAATCGAAAGCATTCTTTCACAAGCTCTAGTGTGGGGTGATTAGGAGAGGACCTCTGGAAAAGAAAATAAGCTGGAAAGGGGATGCTACTATGCACAGCCATCTGTGGAAAGAGGCAAGGAGTTGCCAATGTGACCCTTCTAGCCATGCCAACCTCTGTGACCCACTACTGGAGTTAGAGAGGGGGAGAATGAGTCAGTAGAGAACCGAATGAGGCAGTTATGAGGGGAAAGAGGGCAGAAAGATGCCATAAATGGCATGATCAGGAAAGGAAAGAGGTTTCTTGAGCCCATTTGTTTAGGCAAGTCCTAGACACACAAGTCCCTAAAGATTTTTGAGAGTTTTAATACATGAAAGCTGAATTCTGCACGTATCCCACATACCGAACTCTGGAGGAAATCCAAGGAGATTTGCTATTTCTTTAGGAGTGAAATATCGCAGTTTAAGTATTAACAGCTTTGTTATCTGTTCTTCTTGTGACAAATTGGTAAGGGATTTGTAGATATTCTCAACCTGTAAGAAAATACCCAAGATAACTAAAAAAGTAATGTGCAACTAGATTTAAGATCTCCTGCTGTGAGATAGTTTAAACTCGATGGACATACAGTCTGCTGTAACACACAGTGGCAAAGTGCACAGGGCAAAATGGCTCTGTGCAATAGACTACATATTGGCTCAATAAGGGCAATGTAAACTTTGAAAAGAAAAAAAGGTTAACATTCAACAGATCAGGATATTTTTCAGGGTGTCTGTCATTTTTGAGCCCTTAAAATAAAATCCTAAGAGTATAAACAATAAATGACAATATAAAAGAAATATAGTGAAAAATGCAAAAGAAGCTTGACAAAACAACAAAGTCGATTTTACAATAAAACAGGAGAATCATTAAAACTTTTATTTTTATACTCAGGTTCATCAAGATACTTCCTTAAAATGATTAAATATATTAAGCAAATATAATTTCTCAAATCCAGACATTCAATTGCCTATAACAGAATTTTTACCATGGGTAAATTTTATCAGTAGTTAAAAGTTTGAATCAGTATAAAAGATAATGTGATCTCACTTTAAAAGTATTCAAAAAAATATAAAATTTGCTATATATTAGACTTGTATTCAACCATGACACCATGAAGAGTTAACAACTGAAGTATTCATAAAGCACATTGTTAAGATTATTTTTTTCCTTAAAAGGAAGTTTTATAGTGTGTGCTGCAAAGGAGGGCTCCAATATTAAGATGTTTGTACAACATTTTAGAGAACATTAACTATTGTAGGCTGAGTTTCAACTACCATTTATGGAATAAAAGAAAAGCAGAAGGTAAAAATAAGAAAAAGAAAAACATAAAACATTCCTTGTGCATATACTCATGTAGAGCAACAAGAAAAAGATTTATTCAACAGTAATAAAATATTATATATATGAATATACATATGAATGAATAAAATATATATTCACGGCCAGTTGAATGCATAAAATTATTCTAATGTTCTCAAAGTATTAAACAATTTTAGTTAAAAGTTTTAAAGTGTTTTAGCTTTAAAACATGCATAGTACCTGCACATCCTCTGCAGTCTGTAACACAGACCCTGTCCCTTCTATGTAGCTTCCATATCTGAAAAATCAACACAACTATTATGCAGCACCTGATGTTTGTGTTAATGCTAAATTTCTTAAATATTTATTGAATGAATTAATCAATCTACACAGTTACATCCTTCTGAAATATCTTGAATAATGTCACATAAATATCCTTTGCAGGTAAAAAATTACTAGGTAAAAGACATAATATAGTTTCATTTAAACGTCTCATCAATGGGCCGGGCACAGTGGCTAATGTCTGTAATCCCAGCACTTTGGGAGGCCCAGGTGGGTGGATCACCTGAGGTCAGGAGTTCGAGGTCAGCCTGGCCAACATGGTGAAATCCTGTCTCTACTAAAAATATTAAAAAAATGAGCCAGGCGTGGTGGTGCGTGCCTACCTCAGGAGGCTGAGGTAGGAGAATCTCTTGAACCTGGGAGGCGGAGGTTGCAGTGAGCCAAGATCACGCCACTGCACTCCAGCCTGGGCAACAGAGTGAGACTCCATCTAAAAAAATTATAATAATAATAAATAATAAATGTCTCAGAAATGAAACATGGCACAGTTTTTTGAGTTGAGTAAACACCACTGAATGATGAACTATAAATTGTCATTTCTTTTTATTAATTGTCTTATCTTGAATGTTCATCACTGGAAAGGATGCACTTTATATTCAAATATAATTCAATATTGGCTCCCTTGCCACATTAACCTAAATGTTGTATAGGTGAAAAGAAATTGCTGCCATTTTTATCAGGCCTGAACCATCATTTCCTCTCAGGAACTCACCACCCTGCTCTCTAACACCACAGCAAACACAGTGCCACTGATCCTATGTCTGCTTGTCATTTAACACAGTATGATTTTATGATCACTTTCATACACCAATCAGACCATTATATAAAAAACTGCATAGAAAGTATAAAACACTTCAGAAATGCAAGTCATTAGCAGTATTTCTCTCTCTAAGATTATTGCCAAGCTGGCTGTTCAACATATTAGCATTATTTCTTTTTCACAAAGAAAACAGTTTAAAATAAGAATTAGAGGGAAAAAGTCAAACCAGGAAAAAAATAATTTTTTTCAAACTGTCTTTTTCATATATATTACACATATAAATACGTGTGTATATACACACAGTATCTATACCAAAATAAATTTTACCATCAGGCTCCTTTTATGCCATCTTTATAATCAGAAAAGAATTTCAAGGTTGTTTTTTATTACAAAATTGCTAAGTCTTATTTTATGAGAGTCCTAAACAGAACCTATTGAACTTGGTAATTGACAACAGCCCAGTGAAGTCTTTCAAGATAATGGAAAGCAATAAACCCTTTCCCCTGAAGTACAAGGGCAGAGTATAATAAACTCAGAATGACTCTGGTATGGTTCTACTGGGGTACAGTGTATCATACAAGATATTAATAGCTAGCTAGAAGGTAAGAACAGAAAGCCTGAATTGACAAATCATACAACTACCTACCAAATGAGGTTGAGTAGCATTCAGAAAGCACAGACAGAGATCCTTGGCAAAATTTTTCTTTTTTTTTTGAGACAGAGTCTCACTCTGTCGCCCAGGCTGGAGTGCAGGGATATGATCTCGGCTCACTGCAACCTCTGCCCCCCAGATTCAAGCGATTCTCCTGCCTCAGTCTCCCAAGTAGCTGGGAATGCAGACACCCACCACCATGCCTGGTCAATTTTTGTAGTCTTCATACAGACAGGGTTTCACCATGTTGGCCAGGCTAGTCTCAAACTCCTGACCTCAGGTGATCTACCTGCCTCAGCCTCCCAAAGTGTTGGGATTACAGGCATGAGCCAGCGTGCCCGGCCAAAATTTTTCTTAAAAAGGTCTAATTTTCCCCATTCTAGGTTTAAAAAAATTAGTGAGAACTGTATTAAATGTTCAAGTAATAACCCAAAGGAAGCCCTCTAAATGTTCATGAATAGGTAACCAGTAAAGTAAATTATATAATATACCTACACCATGAAAACAGAAAGTCCTTTAAGTACTGATATGCGATAATATTCTATTTATATTGTGCAGTGAAAAAAGGGGCATATATATAATATCCTGCCATTTACTTATAAAGGGGGATAAAATATACATGGATACTTAAATACACTTTCAGATACAATACCTCTGGAAGATTATACAGTAAACTGATATCATTGGTCACATGTGGGGAGAAGAACTGAATGGTCAAGAGACAGAAATGGAAGGGAGTCTTACAACCTTAGTTATCTTTTGAATTGGAAACCTTGGGCATATATTACTTATATAAAAACCTGAATAAAATTTAAATTTAAAAGTTACCCTAATATTCTCCAGATGATTCAATATTACTTCTTTAGTTTAAAATTTAATTTCTTATTATACATTGATCATAAGAGTGAACACTTGAGGTATGATGTGCCACAGAAGTGCTAAAGAATTAGCAAGTAATAGTCTACAGAAACCATGTCTCCACTATGGGTATTTAAGCTCCTATGAAGGTCACCAAACAAATGACATTGTCTTTTATGAGCACTTTTGTGGGTGGTGCACATAATGTTCTGCCAAACGGAATTTTTACTTGTGTTCTACTGGAACACGAAGCAGGCAATTAAGGGAAAATACCTCATTCTAGCAAAAACATTTTATAAAATGCTCCTTGTTTTTAGAAGAACTTAAAGAAACAATAGCTTTAAAAAACCTGGTTATTTTGGATACAGGATGAATAGATCTTTAAAACCTACCCTTTGGTAAAGCACACGGACCTTCTACAAGTGGGCTGAACAATGTCTAATAGAAGAGCATATCGCAGCAATGACTTTGGCGGTAAAAGATACTGGTTCACGTCAGTGTCATCTTCAAGAAAATCTTTTAGCATTTTCACAGAGAGATCACTATCTTGTTGATTTTTCCTGTGAATTTCTTCTGCAGTTTCAAGCTTAAAAAGAATGGCATCTTTTCCAGAACACTGTATGCTGCCATCAAAGCTAATATTTGGTTCAACGTTCTTTTCTTGAATTTTATTTTCTACATCCATTGCATATTTTTGTGGATGTACAGATTCAATTTTGGGGAACTCCATCAGTACCTGGCATTACATAAAAATAAACAAATTGTCAAAAGTTGCATTCAAAATAAGAGAAATTAATAATGTCCAGTCAACATTACGAAAAAAACCTCATTAGCCTTTATGGGGTTGCCATTAAAAGATAGAAATTGTGGTTTACTTGTATTTGTACAAGTTATTACACGTCATTAATCATATAGCTATATTGTCATCAGGCTACAGATGATTTATTTCATGGATTAGTGTTTACAGTATTTATTAATAAAAACATTCAATAAACTAACAGAAAGTATATACTGAATATAGATAAATCACATTTGTATCCTATTTGGAAAAGAAGTTTAGAAAGCAACACTAACATTTCCAGAAAACGTGTTTTGAATCAAGTTTTGCCATACTCCTTCATTAAAAAGGAAAAACCAAAACATAGCAATGATCTAAAGGAAAACTAGCAATTAAAAAAAGAAAAGCGGTTTTCACTGTGAAAGGTTATTTCTACTCATGAGTCCTATGGGAAAAACTTGTTTCTGCAAAACATACAACCATGTATAAAGTCCTATTTTGTAAAAGGAAAACCATTCCAGGAATTTTTAATGATGAAGTCCTTGAAGTCAATGTATAAAGTTACTATTAACTTAATATAATGTGTAAGGTATATTAACTTTACATTGGAATTGGCTACTATGGAAAGGGAGCAATATTAGTATTATATTATAAAGGGATTGAGATGACACTACCAATCCCTTATTAGTAGACATGACTTTTGTGTCCTTACCTATGAAAGTTAAGGAGAGTTTCGCCGAACTGCTGAAACTCAGTTATCCATCCCCGTTTTTTGACCTAAGCATGTAAAACTGCTCACATAATTAGAGATTCTTTCTGTAGCAATTAAGCATTTTATTCTAGCTTGTACTAATCATTACTATATTTTAATCAATTAAGCTAAATAGCATTGGCTTTAAAGAAAATGCAACCCATGTATTAAAATATTTGTAAGCCACTTTTAAGATAAAATATTATCAAAAGTAACCAATGGCTTCTATGGGAAGGATAAAATGATAAATCCAAAATAGTCAACGGTCAAAAGGGAAATTATGGGGGAAGGAGGAAGATAACAATACTAATGATAAGTTTTTTAACTCATTTGTTTTCTAATGAGGAAAAGAAACATTGTTTTGTTTTGTTTTTGTTTTGTTTTAAACAATAAAAGTGGCAAGATGAAAACGGCCTTGAAGATGGACCTAGGGCATGGTCTATACTTTAGATTCTATAGTACACAGAGACAGCTACACAAAGTAGTTCTTGAAAATAAATTAGCAGACTAATATATATGTATAATAAATACGCCATAATATTCATAATAAAATTCCAATCATAATACCTGACCAGGGGCTTGAAAGGGTAATGGCTCTGACTGAAGCTTTGCAATAAGAAAATATCGTAGCCTTGAATTTGGAATGCCAAGCTGTAAGCAAAGCAAAGCAGTTAGTTACTCTAAAAAATTAAAGAGAGTGGTACCAACTTTAGCACCAAGTTAAACAGCAACAACAAAAAACTCAAACGAGCCTACATTTAGCTTCTACCACAGCAAAATTTGCTATGGATTTGTAGAAGACTCCATTGCAGTACATTTTAAACTATTAAGTTGCTACTTTGTACTTTTATTTGAATGAGTTAAAGATTGAAGCTGACAAATATATCTACAAGTCACTTCCATTTTATATTTCCCAGCTAAGACGTAGTATAGATATTTTTACATTCATTATTGATAATATATTAATAATTTAAAAATTCAAATATAGCTATTCTTGGCTATTTATTACCTCATTTTTTTAAAAAAGGATGATTCACTATGTTTTACAAGCTAAAAGGCAATAAATATGAAATAAATTTAAAGAGATCAAATATGTTGCCAATTTCCACAGCTTGTATCTTGAATTTTTATAATGGGTTTTCTATTAATTTCTGGGCAAAGAACAATATAATATGGCTAAAGATGACAAGAAACTAACAAGAACAATAACAAAAAGCTGACAGCAACACTTGCAAAATTCAAATCTGTCAAATAACTTGTCTTATCATGATCAATTACTTAAATTTCTTATCCATGAAATGGAAGCAGTGTTTTCAACTTAATGTTATGTCCCCAAAGCAGTAACTAGAAAGTTACTACATGTTTATATTGTTTTCTATTTTGGATTATTTTGAAACATTAACATTATTAATTATTAACATTATTAACACCAAGTTTGGAAATACCAAACTTGACGTATTTTCAAAATATGCTATCCTTTGCTCTCTAAAAGAGAAATATAGTCTCTCTTTCAAGCTATATAATTTTTTTTCATAAAATATGTATGAATGAATTTATATGCATGCACTAAATTCTTTGGGAAGGAAGACCCATAATCTAAACTATTTTCAGAGTTTACCTATAATATTATCCAAAATAAAGCCATTCTGCTTATCAAATCAAATTTCCTTTGGGAAAAAAAGCCTTTAAATTATAATTTATATAAGCATTTATAACTGTGATACCTACAGAGGTTGGAGATAATAGAAACTCTTGGTACTGAAAGCCACAATTTTCTATTGTTTGTATCAAGAGGTCTCTAAAAAGAAAAAAAAAACTTCAATTCTTTACTTGGAAAGGCGGTTCTTATTTAAATAATATACACAAAAACTGGGTTTCTTTTGTTTGTTTTCTTGTTTTTTTTGGGTTTTTTTGAGACAGAGTCTCACTCTGTTGCCCAGGCTGGAATGCAATGGCGGAATCTCAGCTCACTGCATCCTCCGCCTCCCAGGTTCAAGCAATTCTCTGCCTCAGTCTCCTGAGTAACTGGGATTACAGGCACCCACCACCACGCCTGGCTAATTTTTTTGTATTTTTAGTAGATACAGGGTTTCACCATCTTGGCCAGGCTGGTCTAGAACTCCTGACCTCATGATCCACCCGCCTCGGCCTCCCAAAGTGCTGGGATTACACGCGTGAGCCACCGCGCCCGGCCCACAAAACCTCATTTTAAGTGAAAACTGTAACTTCACTTGTTTAGAAAGATAATGACCCTATGTTTTTACTAAGTTCAGCACCTCAGAAATAATACTGAATCAAAAGATATAGATAATTCATTACAACAAATAAATAAAGCTGCCAGATAAATTATCCAAACTGATGAAAGTCAGAATTGCTAATCTAGTGATGATCAATCTGCCATGGGAACTAGAACTTTATCTTCAAGGTGGCCAGTCAGATGGGAGCACTGTTACAGACAGCAGCTGACTCAAGGACTCGGGTGGATGCTTTCTCTCCAGCTGAGCCACCATCTGAAAGAACCCCGACACAGGGATTCTTCCTGCATCCAACTGTAGGGCAGAAAATACTTGTCAACAGGACCAATTCTTACTGAAAACATTTCTACTTCCACAGAAATAAGCACCAATATAAATGACTAAAACTGAGAAATGCCATTCTTACCAACCACTTACTCTAGAAAAATTCGAAAATATCAAAATAGAAGAGAATCGGTTGAACAAAACTTGGTAATACTTATTGTAATACTTACTAATACATTATTAGTAAAATCAATACTGATGAGTAAGACATTTAATATATAAAATGTCAGAATGTATGCACTGGTTTTTAAGATTTTTATTTCACAACAGTTCCTACTATAAGATATACCAAGTCTAAGATGTATGCAAGACAAATACATTTTTTTACCTTGTAGAAGATACTTCAAAACCTTTAACATTTTCCAAAAGAATATACTTTGGTAATTTTTGTAATCTATAAAAAAAAAACAAATGGAATTCTAAATATCTCATTACTAAGAAGAAAAAGTAAAATCATTACTTGTGGGAAATACGAGGTAAGTAATTTTCTGAACTCTTTTTAAAATGGAATTTTATAAGGCTGGAGACAACATATATTTTATTCATTTTTCCCTTAAACACAGCACACTTGAGAAAGTTAACATTTGAAATGTTGATTTCCATTGAAGTTTATCTCAAGCATGGGTTCACACAGAGCCTCTGTGGTGTCAACTGAAAGGGCGGCTACTCACATAGAAGGGTGGCTTTAAGGGTGTGCACATATTTCCAGGCCATGGGTAACAGCATTCACTAACATTAGCACCATCTGCATCAACACTATGAGCAGAGGCAGCAGAATCTAGCTAGTAGGCTGTGATTCCCTGTCACTCACTGTGGTGGCAAGCATGGAATTGTGAAACATTTGCAGTTACTCTATTAGTCATGGTAGGAGAAGATAAATGACATGCCCAATATCTCAAGGGAGCATGTATAAATGGCTATCCTCTACAAAATGACAAACGTCACATTCTTCCAGACCTGGAGTTTCAAATTAAAGGTAAGCTTGTACAGGAACCTAAGTTTTTACCTTGGGAGAACATCTAGAATATATAAGAAGCTATTCGTCCTTGAATCAGTCATATCACCCTGCCGGCCAATCCTAAAGGGGTAAAAAATAAATAAATAAAACACAGAAAGTTTATTAAGAATCTGATAAAAAGATGTCAAATCACTTTTTAAGTCAAAAGGAGAATAAAAATAAGTTAGTCCTCACAAAAAATAGGGTCATCTTTGTTGTTACAGAGAAGAAAATACATTTATTCATTTATAAAGAAAAAAGGGGTCCAGGCGCAGAGGCTCACGCCTGTAATCCCAGCACTTTGGGAGGTGAGGCAGGTGGATCACGTGAGGCCAGGAGTTCGGGACCAGCCTGGCCGACATGGTGAAACCCCGTCTCTACTAAAAATACAAAAATTAGGCCGAGCGTGGTGGCTCACATCTATAATCCCAGCACTTCAGAAGGCCGAGGTGGGCAGAACACTTGAGCCCGGGAGTTCCAGACCAGCCTGGCCAACATGGCAAAACTCCATCTCTATTAAAAATGCAAAATTCAGCCAGGCGTGGTGGGGTACGCCTGTAATCCCACCAACTAAGGAGGCAGAGGCACAAGAATCACTTGAACCTGGAAGGCAGAGGTTTAAAAGAAAAAAATCCTTACATATCTAATAAGTACACTTAAAATTTATCTTTATAAAACAATATGACAAATGACTTACATTAATCAAAAAAGAACAAGAAGTCAGTGCAGAATAAAACCAACTGCTCTCTTAAAATCACTTTGTTTAGGAAAACACACACACATGTGCTGGCTGACTACACTTTTTGCTTTCCCCTTGGTGATATAACCAGAGTTCAGATGAATGAACTGCTGAATGGAGTAGCAACCCGAAGCTAATGGCACTGGTGGCCAATCTAAGCCAATCAAAGCAGTAGGTAAAACTAACACAATTTTGTCCAAAGTAAATAGGAGAGACTTAAGCTGAAGTCTAGATTCTATAAGCAGGAGGTGCAACTTGGTTAGAGTAACCAGGGTCAAAACAAGTCATGTAAACAGGCAGTATTTCGGCTAGCAAATAGATCCTACAAGAAAGATTCACAGCATGACCAAAGATAAAGCAGAAATGAAGACTTGAGTGGAACCCGAGCAGCAGGAATAGAGGATCAAGCAGAAAAGCAGAAATGAAGACTTGAATTGAGCCTGAGCAGCAGGAACAGAGGACCAGGGTTCAAAAGCATGTGTATAGAGGGAAATTTATAGCACTAAAAGCCCACAAGAGAAAGCAGGAAAGATCTAAAACTTACACCCTAACATCACAATTAAAAGAACTAGAGAAGCAAGAGCAAACACATTCAAAAGCTAGGAGAAGGCAAGAAATAACTAAGATCAGAGCAGAACTGAAGGAAATAGAGACACAAAAAACCCTTCAAAAAATCAATGAATCCAGGAGCTGGTTTTTTGAAAAGATCAACAAAATTGATAGACCGCTAGCAAGACTAATAAAGAAGAGAGAAGAATCAAATAGATGCAATAAAAAATGATAAAGGGGATATCACCACCGACCCCACAGAAATACAAACTACCATCACAGAATACTATAAACACCTCTACACAAATAAACTAGAAAATCTAGAAGAAATGGATAAATTCCTCGACACATACACCCTCCCAAGACTAAACCAGGAAGAAGCTGAATCTCTGAATAGACCAACAACAGGCTTTGAAATTGAGGCAATAATTAATAGCTTACCAACCAAAAAAAGTCCAGGACCAGACAGACTCACAGTCAAATTCTACCAGAGGTACAAAAAGGAGCTGGTACCATTCCTTCCGAAACTATTCCAATCAATAGGAAAAGAGGGAATCCTCCCTAACTCATTTTATGAGGCCAGCATCATCCTGATACCAAAGCCTGGCAGAGACACAACAAAAAAAGAGAATTTTAGACCAATATCCCTGATGAACATCGATGCAAAAATCCACAATAAAATACTGGCAAACCGAATCCAGCAGCACATCAAAAAGCTTATCCACCACGATCAAGTGGGCTTCACCCCTGGGATGCAAGGCTGGTTCAACATACGCAAATCAATAAATGTAATCCAGCATATAAACAGAACCAACGACAAAAACCACATGATTATCTCAATAAATGCAGAAAAGACCTTTGACAAAATTCAACAACCCTTCATGCTAAAAACTCTCAATAAATTAGGTATTGATGGGACACATCTCAAAATAATAAGAGCTATCTATGACAAACCCACAGCCAATATCATACTGAATGGGCAAAAACTGGAAGCATTCCCTTTGAAAACTGGCACAAGACAGGGATGACCTCTCTCATCACTCCTATTCAACATAGTGTTGGAAGTTCTGGCCAGGGCAATCAGGCAGGAGAAGGAAATAAAGGGCATTCAATTAGGAAAAGAGGAAGTCAAATTGTCCCTGTTTGCAGATGACATGATTGTATATCTAGAAAAACCCATCATCTCAGCCCAAAATCTCCTTAAGCTGATAAGCAACTTCAGCAAAGTCTCAGGATACAAAATCAATGTGCAAAAATTACAAGCATTCTTATACACCAATAACAGACAAACAGAGAGCCAAATCATGAGTGAACTCCCATTCACAATTGCTTCAAAGAGAATAAAATAACTAGGAATCCAACTTACAAGGGATGTGAAGGACCTCTTCAAGGAGATCTACAAACCACTGCTCAATGAAATAAAAGAGGATACAAACAAATGGAAGAACATTCCATGCTCATGGGTAGGAAGAATCAATATTGTGAAAATGGCCACACTGCCCAAGGTAATTTATAGATTCAATGCCATCCCCATCAAGCTACCAGTGATTTTCTTCACAGAATTGGAAAAAACTACTTCAAAGTTCATATGGAACCAAAAAAGAGCCCACATTGCCAAGTCAATCCTAAGCCAAAAGAACGAAGCTGGAGGCATCACGCTACCTGACTTCAAACTATACTACAAGACTACAGTAACCAAAACAGCATGGTACTGGTACCAAAACAGAGATATAGATCAATGGAACAGAACAGAGCCCTCAGAAATAATGCCACTTATCTACAACTATCTGATCTTTGACAAACCTGACAAAAACAAGAAATGGGGAAAGGATTCCCTATTTAATAAATGGTGCTGGCAAAACTGGCTAGCCATATGTAGAAAGCTGAAACTGGATCCCTTCCTTACACCTTATACTAAAATTAATTCAAGATGGATTAAAGACTTAAATGTTAGACCTAAAACCATAAAAACCCTAGAAGAAAACCTAGGCAATACCATTCAGGACATAGGCATGGGCAAGGACGTCATGTCTAAAACACCAAAAGCAATGGCAACAAAAGCCAAAATTGACAAATGGGATCTAATTAAACTAAAGAGCTTCTGCACAGCAAACGAAACTACCATCAGAGTGAACAGGCAACCTACAGAACGGGAGAAAATTTTCGCAATCTACTCATCTGACAAAGGGCTAATATCCAGAATCTACAATGAACTCAAACAAATTTACAAGAAAAAAACAAAAAACCCCATCAAAAAGTGAGTGAAGGATATGAACAGACACTTCTCAAAAGAAGACATTTATGCAGCCAAAAGACACATGAAAAAATGCTCATCATCACTGGCCATCAGAGAAATGCAAATCAAAACCACAATGAGATATCATCTCACACCAGTTAGAATGGCGATCATTAAAAACTCAGGAAACAACAGGTGCTGGAGAGGATGTGGAGAAATAGGAGCACTTTTACACTGTTGGTGGGACTGTAAACTAGTTCAACCATTGTGGAAGTCAGTGTGGGGATTCCTCAGGGATCTAGAACTAGAAATACCATGTGACCCTGCCATCCCATTACTGGGTATATACCCAAAGGATTATAAATCATGCTGCTATAAAGACACATGCGCATGTATGTTTATTGCGGCACTATTCACAATAGCAAAGACTTGGAACCAACCCAAATGTCCAACAATGATAGACTGGATAAAGAAAATAAGGCACATATACACCATGGAATACTATGCAGCCATAAAAAGGATGAGTTCATGTCCTTTGTAGGGACATGGATGAAGCTGGAAACCATCATTCTCAGCAAACTATTGCAAGGACAAAAAACCAAACACCGCAAGTTCTCACTCACAGGTGGGAATTGAACAATCAGAACACATGGACACAGGAAGGGGAACATCACACACTGGGGCCTGTTGTGGGGTTGGGGGAGGGAGGAGGGATAGCATTAGGAGATATACCTAATGTAAATGATGAGTTAATGGGTGCAGCACACCAACATGGCATACGTATACATATGTAACAAACCTGCACGTTGTGCACATGTACCCTAAAACTTAAAGTATAATAATAAAAAAAAGCATGCTATTTATCTTCAGAGTCTTAAATAAGTTACCTGGCATCATTGGTCAGTTTCCTCATACCTGATGGCAGGACCAAAACCATCAGTGGATCTGAGGTTCAGCTATGGGATTAGACTGGATGTGAATAGACTTCTCAGAAATCTTCAGTTCTTATTTGTCCTTTCCTGTCAGACTTTCACATGAGAACTACAGAATCAGTTACTCCTGCCATCAGCAGCTGGAGCTGTGCTAAGACAAGGGGGAGGTGGGAGTAGGAAAGCTACGGGGCCCTCTGCAGTATTACCTGAGGCTTCACAGAGCTGAAGCTGCATTCCACTGTGTATATCCTGCTCACTGTACTCCACAGGCCACACTCTTGCACGTGCCTAGAGCCACCCTGAGATGGAATGGCCTCTGCCTGCTCTGATACACTCGTAATCTACTTCCAGACACAGTTCAGACATCACCTCTGAAAGAATTCCCTTCTCTTGGTATGCAGCAAGCCCTTTTCTCCTCTGTACGCCTGTGACACTTTCAGCATTCTTTTATTATATAGCTTATAAGATCATTTAAGATAATTATTTGTCAGCCATTCCCATTAGAATATGAGCTCCCAAAGGACAGGAACTACAGCATCAAAAATAATGCCTGGCTTGTAGGTGAACAACAAATCCTTGGGAAATTCATTTCCTAGAGAATTGTTTAAATAAATCCAAATGTAGATGGAAATTTGGCATTAGAATATTCATTCACTGAATTAGACTGGTTATTACATATGATATTCTACTTAAAATCATGGAATATATAAAATGATTGACAAATCTTGGCTCTGACATTCTTTAATTGTATATCCTTGAGAAAGTGAACCTTTCTATGCCCCAGTTTCTCATCTGTAAAATCATTGTAACAGCAATGGCTACCCCATAAGCTTGTTAAATTAAATGACATCCTCTGCATAAGACATAGACACTTAGAGGATTACTACTGCTATTATCATTTAAAATCATCCAAAATACTCTTATTAAAAACATCTAAATGAAAATGAATTAGTCAAGATTTGGTCTAAGATATAATTTCCTGAAACATATAGCCAAATATATGTATACACACATATATATAATTTTTTAAATGAAGAGATTATAATGTTGCTATGAAAAGTCAGAATTATTCAATGTACATATGAATTTTAAGAAATGTAAAGTTCACAAGTGCATGCTTAACTAGCTTTTAAATTGTACAATTAAGCAATTTAAGACTTGAATATTTATTGTGGAAATTCACTTTGCTTAATCAGTATTAGAAAGATATTCTTGAATGCTCATTAGTTTAAATGAATTAAGGTACTTTGGGCTGGAAATAAACATTGTGTCTTAGGTAAGTATAAAAGAGGTATCCTACAGTCTTGCATATCTACTTTTGACCAAATTAATTTGCTCATCTGGTAGCAACTGCTATTTCCTTTGTGATTAATGCTTAATTATAAATATGAATGGAGGCTGGGCATGGTGGCTCCGTGTATAATCCCAGCACTTTGGGAGGTCGAGGTGGGAGGACAGCTTGAGCCCAGGGCTTTTAGGCCAGCCGTGGCAACATAGTGAGACGCCATCTCTACCAAAAATTTAAAAATTAGCTGGGCATGGAAGTACATACCTTTAGTCCCAGCTACTCAGGAGGCTGAGGCAGGAGGATTGCTTGAACCTGGGAGATTGAGGCTGCAGGGAGCTGTGATCATGCCACTGCACTGCAGCCTGGGTGACAGAGCAAGACCCTGTCCCAATAATTATTATTATTTAAAAATAAATAAATACATACATAAGTAGATAAAAGGATTTATGAAAAAATTTCCAAACTATGAAATGCAGCTAATAAACTTCAGAGTGTCCATGTTTGACACTATAGTATGATCTGATTTAGTAAGTCCTTCAAAAGCACTTTCTCTACACTTGATATGGTTTGGCTGTGTCCCCATCCAAATCTCATCTTGAATTTCCACGTGTTGTGGGACGGACCCGGTGGGAGGTAACTGAATCATGGGGGCAGGTCTCTGCTGTGCTGTTCTTGTGACAGCGAATAAGTCTCATGAGATCTGATGGTTCTATAAAGGGCAGTTTCCCTGCACAACATCTCTCTCTTTACCTGCTGCCCGTGACTTGTTCCTCCTTGCCTTCCGCCATGATTGTGAGGTTTCCCTAGCCACATGGAACTGTAAGTCTAGTAAACCTCTTTCTTTTGTAAATTGCCCAGTCTCAGGTATGTCTTTATCAGCAGCATGAAAACGGACCAATACAACACTGAAATATTTATGACACATACCTTGTGAATGGCTGGCAGGGAGGGCTCATTAAAATCATATCGAAAGATAATCTGTCAAACTCTTCGAGTGTAATGCCCTGAGGAATGAACATTTAGGGGGAAAAAAGAACATAAAAACATGCATAGAATGGGGAAGAAGGAAAATACTAACTATAATTAAATATATCAGAAACTGAAACAGTTTATAATACAATGCTTGTCAAATCAACTTTGGTTAACTAACTTCTCAAAGCAATCCTGTGAAGGAAGTGGGGCAGTAAACTGAAGCTACAAGAAATTAAGTGACTTCCCCCAAGGTCCCAGCACCAGCCCAGAGCTGGAACAGTTGTTTCCTGGATCCTAAGCACATCTGGCCTGTATCACGCCTCAAGTGTAACACTGCTGTTTTCTAGAGTAAAACGTGGAGAACCTTATTTTATAATTGATAACCTTCATGGGGATGGGGTCTAGGAAATTTTTAAATACCTACCTGTCAATAATGTTCTTTATTTAGCAAATGTGATATGCAGACCAGTCACCATCCCTTTCATATACATCTGTTAATATATTATCAAATGGAAAAGGGCCTCATTCTCAGATATCCACAATTATTTTGTTTTGCAGTTGTGTGCAATGAACTTCAAATGACTGTTGACAAGATGAATCAAAAGAATTCCTAATGGGCTAAGTAGCTGAAAACTGTGCTGTGTTGCTCCCTTTCTATATCTCAGAAGACAAACGCAGGGAAGCACACGTCAGGGGTTTGCCAACTCACATTAAGCACTCTCAGTGCACATCTTTAGCTAGAAACTTAAAGAAATGAGCCCAGAATCAAAACCTTCCTAATTATAGCCCACTTCTAAGAAGTTCAAGCACATGAATAAAGCAGGAAAAGCTTTACTCTGAATTCTGTAAAGAGTGAGTTAACGTGGGAACATGTCAGTTGTCTCCATTGTATTAACAGTTTGAATGTGCATGTCTATCAGTTTTTGATCATAGGATTTTAAATAATTAAAGATACATCTGTGAAAATGAAATCAAAATCAGATATTGAAAATTTCCTAAAGCACTTCTCGACTCCCCAGTGTTAAGGAAAGCAATCTGAAAATCCTACACTGAGCAGTCTGCCAAAACACACGGGGCAGGGTATTAGCACATCACATTCAAGTTCAACAGCCTGTACATACAGGGCCATTATGATAAGCAACTGGACGTGGAATGATAACAGCTAAATTCCTAAAACTAAAGCAAAAATAAAACAACAATCTCTCATAGCAATTATTCTAGGGGCATCCTATGTCTAGAATTGAAAGGAAGTAAACAGAGTCAATGTCTCTAATACAGCTAGCCACTAAAAAAATTCCAGCTTTGACAGATTCTTGAAAATAGTGATTTTTTCAATAGTGTAGGCCAACTGATAAGGCAGTTAGGCAAAAATTCATCACTAAATTGAACAATTCACAACTTATTTAACTTGGTATTCTAGGTCCATGAAAGCATATTTGGATTAAATAGTCATGGAAATACACAGGTTATTTTTAATGACTAAATATTTTAAAGCCAATGGAAATTGATTTTTTACATTATATGACTATACAAGTTAAGGAAAATACTTTTGCTTTCAGATAATATTAGATCAAGTCAGTGTGCTAACACTGTTCATCCTGTATTGACTGGCAGGTGTATTTGTCCCTCTGCCTGCCTTATTGCTTATTTTCTCAGAAAGTTTTCTGGCTATTCTTAAACTGAATTTTCATTTGAACTTTAGGAAGAACTTGGCAGATTAGAAAACAACAACTTTTGACTATTTTATTGAAGTTATAGTGAAACAGAGCCAATATTTTTACAATATTCAGCCATCCTATCCAAGACCACAGTACGCTTTCATCATTTTTCAAATCTCTTTAACTCCCATGTGAGTTATATAGATTTCTTGTTATACAGATTCTTGTGTTGTTACTAAAAATAGGAACTTTCTCCTATTATGTCTTCTAGTAGGTTTTTGTTTGTATATTGTATGCTATAGGTTATCATATTTTTGTAGCCGGCCTCCTTATTAAAGCACTAATTGTTCCTCATATACTATTTTTGCTTAACTTGTTGGTATTTTCCGGCATACTCAATCACATTTTTAAATATTTCTATTTATATGATATTTCTCTGTGTAAGTACATTAGCTAACAGATCCACAACTATATCAAGTAATAGTGCTAATGGTGGACATCCTTGTCTTTTTATTATTTTAATGAGAATACTTTTAAAGTTTCACCATTTGGTATGTTACTGGATTTAGATGTGTGTGTGTGTGTTTGTGTGTGTGTGTGTGTGTGTGTGTGTGTGTGTGTGTGTAGTCAAGGTCTCAGGCAACCAGGCCAGCAGTCAGGCTCTTGGAACATTTGCATTCTTAGTCCCAGAGCCTTCATTCCGAGGTGTCCTTATCTGAGGCCTTGAGCAGAACTTCTCTGCCAAGGCCTCCTTGTGTGGGGAGGTGTGGGAAATCCTGAAGACAATGATGACACCTAAAGAATGTGCCACTCTGACTCAGTCCCCAGCACTTTTCCACTGCTAGCCCTCCCTGCTTTCCCTTCCCTTAAGGCCAAGGATTCCCTCAACAGTGAGAGGGCCCTCACGTATACACTGATCCATGGGTAAATGGAACCGAGAGAGTGGCATTGTCTCTGCTTTTAGATTCTTGCCAGTAACACCACCGTAAGTGAGTGAAGGCTTAACTCTTTTGTTTTTGGCTTGTGGCCTTAATCAGCTACTTTAACGCTCTTGACAGCTGAGCTTTCTCTTTCCCGGCTCTGCTGAGACCCTGACAATAACACTGAATAATGTCCTAAAAAATTGATAGTTTCATTTATCTACAAAGACATATTTTTTGTGTCTCACTGCCTCTTCCCACTCCGATTACATTATTATTTCTACACTGCAAAGCTTTACAACATTTTCAGCTATTTTCTAACCATAGTTTTCCTCCTAACACGGCAGCTTCATTCCTGGGTTTTCTACTTTGATTCATCTCTTGCTCAGCTAGATTAAATGATGCAGTCATCTGTTCCAGAAGGGCTCATGGATGTTATATTGTAAATTTCATTCTAGAAAAATTTTTATCTATTTTTATTAAGAGTTTTTGTTCCACTGGAGTCATTCTCTTCTTCAGAGGCATTAATGATATTAATCACGGATCACTCTGTCTTCAGTAGCTATCATTTACTCTACAGTATGTAACTGGAGAAAGTGAAGAAAGAGAACAGATATTATTTTTGAAGCAATAATGGTCAAACCCCCCAAATTTGATGAAAATTATAAATAAGAAAAGCACCACAAGGTCCAAGCACTACAAATAAAGAAAAACATAAAGAGCACATCAAAATAAAACTTTTCAAAACACGTGATAAAGATAAAATCTTAAATGTAGACAGAGAAAGACAATATATTAAGAGGAATGAAAACAGAAATTATTACAGACCTTAAGTCAGAAATTAAGTAACCCAGATAATACTGGAAAGTATTAAAAGAAAACAAACAGATTTTTACAAAAATATCTTTCAAAATGAATGTAATCAAAGATTCAGTGGGCCACGCACAGTGGCTCATGCCTGTAATGCCAGCACTTTGAGAGGCTGATGTGGGAGGATCAGTTGAGCCCAAGAGTTTGAGACCAGCCTGGGCAACATAGTGAGACCCTGCCTCTCCAAAAAAGAAAAAAAAATGAGTAAAAATTATATTTCACAGTGAAGACAAAATAAAACACTTTTTTACTCAAAAGCACCAAGGTAATTTGTCCCTTTCCACATATAACCAACAAGAGACACTAAAGAAGGTTTTTCAGGAGGAAGAAAAATTATATCACATGCAAACTTTGATCTAAAACACAAGGATAAAAAGTGCTGAAAATTGTAGGTATATAGATAAATATAAAAGACTTTTTGTGCTTTTTAAAAGTTCTTTAATAGATATTTGACTATTTAATCCAAAAAATAGTAACAATGTATGTTGGTGCCTATAACATTCGTAGCAGTAAAGTGCAAGACAAAATATCAAAATAGACCAGTAGGGGAAATTGGAGGAATACTGTTAAAATTTAAACATAAAGTGGTATAATGTTATTTGAAGACGGGCTTCCACAAGTAAAAGATGCATCTTGTAAACCCTAGAGAATCCAATAAGAAAATAAAACAAAGATAGATATAGATAATTCGATATTTAAAAAGAAATTTCAGTTTACATTGAATATTATGACTAATTGTCTTTAAAAAGACATTAGTGAAGAATAATGAATTTTTTAAAAATCCAAATAAAAATAGTGACAATGTAAAATGGTAAAAACACTTCAAAAACTTTGAAAATTTGGTATTTTCTCATAAAGTTTAATAAATGTAGGTATTTATCCACAATAAATGAAAACTAAGATCCACACAGATTTGTACATATATGTTCATTGCAACTTTACTTGTAATGGTAAAAAACTAGAAACTACTTAAATGTCTATAATAACGTGAATACATACACATACTGTAGTATATGATATTCTACTGTACAAAATATCACTCAACAATAAAAAAGAGCAAATTATTGATATACAACAAAACATGATGAATTCCAAAACCATCAACACTAAACAAAAGCAGTTCCACTCAAAAGAACTACACTCTTATGATTTTATTTGTGATATACTAGGAAGGGAAAACTTAATCCATAATGAAAAGAAAGCAGATCCATTGTCGCCTGCGTTGGGGTTGGAGACTGACTGAAATGTGGCACTAAGAACAATTTAGCATGATGGAAGTGTTCTAAGTCTTGATTGCGGTGGTGGTAGTTACACAGTTGATGATTGAGTCGAAACTCAAACTGCCCACTTAAAATTACGTACAATAAACTACATGTTTATTGCATGTAAATTATGAGAAATTTCATGAGAAATTTGTTTGTAAAATTTTTCATGATAAATTAGGAGAAACAACACAATTTCTTTTTTTTTTTTTTTTTTTTGAGACAAAGTCGACCAGGCTGGAGTGCAGTGGCGCGATCTCAGCTCACTGCAACCTCCGCCTCCTGGGTTCAAGTGATTCTCCTGCCTCAGCCTCCCAAGTAACCGGGACTACAGGCATGTGCCAACACACCTGGCTAATTTTTGTATTTTTAGTAGAGACCAGGTTTTGCTATGTCAGCCAGGCTGGTCTCAAACTCGTAACTTCGTGATCCACCTGCCTCGGCCTCCCAAAGTGCTGGCATTACAGGCGTCAGCCACCGCGCCCAGCCAATTACATATTATTTAAAAAATAACTCAACATAAATCAGTGTTTCAATACTTGTGCTGAAGTCACCACAGGTGAAAAAGGTTAACCTTGACAGGTTTGCTAAAATAAGAAGCATTCAGTAATAGCCAATGATATTCTCCCTTGTTCTTACTGCATGCTATATATATTGCATAAGTATTTAATAAAAGTAAATACTTTTTCGAAGTTCAATATCACCACAGAACCAAGCATTTAGAAGTCAAGCATATCCTTACATTTCAATTATTTCTCTGAAAGACCAAAATATTTATCTCCCTGTCTATAGCTGGACTTTTTTTTAAAAGCATGCTATCTTCTGATAGGATATAAAATGTTAATCCCCTTCTCCTGAACTCTTAAATTTATATATGCTTTATCTTCCAGTTAAGCCAACGGAAACCAGTATTAGGCAGTGTTTTTCAAACGCATTTCCCTTGCTATATACTTATTAAAACAATGACAATTACTCACTTCAATTGTCTTGGCAAGTAACTGTGTGTGAGGAAAATTATACTTGTATACTTCATTAGCGACAGTGTTGACATCAATGGCAGCCACCACTTGTGCAGGTATACAGCTTTCTGTAATGATAAATGGAATATCTTGAAAAGAAAAGTCCTTAAGTTCATTATAGAAAGAAATCAAAATAGCAGAATTTAGTAATCCATTTCCTTATTTCCTCATTTATTAGCCTCATCTCAGACTGTCAGTGGAAGGTCAGGCCTGGGGAAGCCAGGCATGAAGTGAAATATTTGAACATGGACTTCTGGTTCATCTCTCCAAACAGCATTCCAATGCTAAAGATAAGATTTAAATATTTTAGTGCTTACCTCTTATATTTGCTTTCCTCCCTCATTAAGAGACACACTTATAAGTCAAATAGAAAGTTTTCCTAAGTTAAAACAAACCAAAAATTGACAAGGGAGATATATTCTAAAAGCTCTATGATTTGGAACTTTATATAAATAAACTACCATTTGTTCTGCACCTTCTCACATTAATACAATGTTGCTTCACAGTACCATTGAAAATGCTTTGTTTTTTTAGTAACAGCTTTATTGAGATGTAATTCACATTTGACAAAATTCACCCCATTAGAGCTTACATAAGTTTTTAAATGAGATGAACAATTAATTGGTATCCAAATGTAAATGGTTCATTTACCAACATTTTAAATGTTGACAGACCAGAAGAGAATATAAGAAGAATAAGGGAAATAATTATAAAGGAATGCCTTCACTGCCCTTCTGTCTTGCTGGTGAAGAAAATCATTTTCAAAATGGTTTCAGATCCAGAGAATTCTAGCATATTCTTTAATGTTAGCCGAAATTGGAACTCCACAATTGTAGCCGTAGCTATATTTTACAATGACCACCTTCTTTCCCCAAATATGTATAAAACCAATTATGTGCATGCCCTGACCCAAGTCAGGAGAAAGTGTGAAGTTTTAAAAATAAAAGTATTTGAGACTTCAGAAAATCATCAGAGAAAGCAATACAATATTACATAGTAGATCCAAGTAGCTGATTCTTTAATACCATTAGCTGATTAATAGTTAGCTGATTAGCTCACCCCAAATATCAAAAAAGGAAAAAAAAAAAAAAAGAATGGTGTGAGGAACTAGGACTCATACAGCAGGCACCCGGAAATAAAAGCAGACCACAGGAGACAGGGCAAGGAGAAAGGCTCACACACGCTCAGAAAACAATCATAACCTTCCACTGAGGCCTAGAAGAGATGAGGCCAGGAAGAAAAGAAAGGCACAAATGTCTCCAAGGATTTATACTAAATGGCTGCTAGGATCAAGACACTCAGCAGGTATCCTGCTGAAAAGTAAGATCCCCTGCGTGCTGCAAACTTGGTGGTCTCATCAGTAATGCCATAGACAGCTGCCTCTTCTGCATTGAAGTGCAATAACTAGTTACTGGCCTTAGTATAAAATAAATTTGAGGTTATAAATTATATCTGTTAAAGCCATCAGATCTTGAAACATAAATCAAGAAGGCTTCTAAACAAAAGAAAATATTAATATATAAGGATCCATTTGCAAACAAAACTATCATAATTCAAGTCAAGAATTAAGCTACTACTAATCACTGTAAGAGAGCTGAAAATTAAATAAACTTCATTGTACTATTTTACTGTTTTGTTAAATATGTTGTAATCAGCATGATGTAGCCTGCTTGTATTTCCACCATATATGAAGCAAACAGGGATTGCCTGACACTGGTTAATAGGACTTGTATCTTTTTTCAGGCAGAGTGAAAATGTACAGTGATGTGCTGAATCTGCACTGTAATCAATAATTAATTTTATGTTCTTATGTTATATGCCTGGAGGTCACAAAAACTGACAAAAATCAACTGCCAAATGAGTATTTCATATGGTGATCCAAAAACTGATGAACTGAAAGTTCTTTCTCAGGAAAGAACAGATTTTCAAAGCCAATAAGCAAATGCACTGTTTGCATGGATTGATGCACATATTTTAGACTGTTATAAAATTAGGACCTACTGCATAACTTAAAAAGTTATTTCTATTAAGAGAAATGGATGTACTAAGATATTACTGACACTAATTCAACTTGCCTTCTCAAAATAGAATTGGGGGGTGGTTATTGTTTCTAAGGAAAAGGTTAAACTTACAGATAAGTTTTAAAAAGCAAACCTGTCAATTCTGTCAAAATCTTAACTTGAATTCCAAAGACTAGTTGCCTTGATATTTCTTAGTATACAGTTTAAATCTACAATCTCCAAAATTCTTTAAAGTTACATATATAGATTTTGAAAATGTATAATTAAAAATGTCAAAGTGAATATAATTCTATAGAATTTTGCCTATGTGAGCTCCATCACTTGAGTGATCCAAGAGTAGTAATTCTCAAAAAGGAGGCAGAATTTGGGAAAGGGATTCGTGAGTATCTTTTCATTGAAACAGAGGAAGAGGATGTGTTTTCAGTACTTTGATGTATTACTTTGCCTAGACTTTATTCATGACATTTCAATTATTATTCAGGATTTCATATTTATTAACAGGAAGCCTGGTTTGAAAAAAAAAAAGGTGAGATATCCTACTTAGAGAAACACAATTATTTATTTTATTTATTTATTTATTTATTTATTTCTTTATTTATTTTTTGAGATAGTGTCTCACTCTGTTGCCCAGGTTGGAGTTCAGTGGCATGATCTTGGCTCACTGCAACCTCCACCTCTCAGGTTCAAGCAATTTGATTCTCCTGCCTCAGTCTCCAGAGTAACAGAAACTACAGACATGTGCCACCACACCCAGCTAATTTCTGTATTTTTAGTAGGGACAGGGTTTCACCATGTTGGCCAGGCTGGTCTCAAACTCCTGACCTCAAGTGATCTGCCTGCCTCAGCTTTCCAAAGTGCTGGGATTACAGGTGTGGGCCACCACGCTTGCTGAGAAACACAGTACAAATTATTTTAAAAGGTTGTCAGATTGGCTCCGAAAGGAATACATAAGGACATCACGCTTCCATTTATATGAGGACTAAATTTAAAAGGTAGATTTAGTTATTTCAAGAGAGACTTCTAGGTAAGATGTTAGAAATGTCACTGAGGATACATACATAATTCTTGCTTTCAATATGCTTCTTACAAAAATAGACAAGAAACACACACACACACACACACACACACAGAGGCAGACATTTGAATAGCAATACTTTCCTTTCCTTTTCTGATGATTCTTTCTGGAAACGCTGTAGGGAAGAACTTTTTGTTGGTAGTAGTGAAAAGCTTTACAAGTTCACACTCTTCTTGACTTTCCTAACCAAATAAATAAAAAAATTTAACTGTTCTTGTGTAGTTATTAATGTGGGGAAAAAATCAATATTTACAAGATGTAAATGCAAATGTAAAAAATGTAAATGTAAAGACGTTATGTTAGATAATATAATGCAGTTTGAAGTTTTGAGGAGGACCTTGAGAAAGAAAATTAAGGCATAACCAGTCCACTTTGAAATAAGGAAAGAAATTTTTTAAATTATATTCCTTCTTTATTATTTATTTTCTAATCTATATCTCATATAGGTGAGTAACTACCGAATTACTCATTATACTCACACCTGAGACATTTAATCAAGTATGTTAACACTGACATCTAGTTGTAAGATGAAAGATCAGTTGAATACATCCAATGTCCTTTCATTCAAAGTGCTGCCTTAGTTAGGAATAAAAGTACTAAAGAACGTACAGACCTATAAGGATCTGAACTTAAAATTGCTGCCAAATGTTTTATCACTATTAGTAAAGTCTATTGTTTGCTTCTTTTTAAAAGTTCTTGTATTTTGCTGGGTGAGGTGGCTCACACCTGTAATTCCAGCACTTTGGGAAGCCAAGGAGGGCGCACCATTTGAGGTTCGGAGTTTGAGACCAGCCTGGCCAAAATAGTGAAACCTCATCTCTACTAAAAATACAAAAATTAGCCGGGCATGGTGGCACACGCCTGTAATCCCAGCTACTCAGGAGGCTGAAGCAGGAGAATCGCTTGAACCCTGGAGGCGGCGGGTACAGTGAGCTGAGATTGCACCATTGCACTCCAGCCTAGATGACAGAGTGAGACTGTGTCTCGGAAAAAAAGAAAAAAAAAAAGTTCTTGCATTTTAAAAATTGCTGATAAATTATTTCCAAGAATAAAATAAAAAATACATTAAAAATATTTTTCAAAGATCCAGTTTCCCTAGAAAGTTTCCATAGTCAGCTAACAGTCCAAACAAAATTTACTTTGTGTCAAGACATACCTTAGATTATTATTGTTACTAACACCAGACTAAATATAAGAGACCACCAGCCAAAATACGGATAGGAACTGCTGGAGATCTATGAAATTATCACGTCCTTGACACTATATCTTAGGATAATTTATTTTTCAACAAAATACCAAAAGACATACCAGAGCCAGAGAAGTGGTGGAAGAGAGAAATATGGCAAATTAATGTAAAAAAAAGGAGCACAGTGAAGGAATCTACAAGGAATGGAAAATAAAGATGTTACGTCAGATAGTATAATGCAATTTGGAGTTTTGAGGAGGACCTTGAGAAAGAAAATTAAGGCATGAGTAATCTTTCCGGAACGTCTCTAGGAAAGTCTATTTAAAGTCATGTTGATGTCATGAGGTAGCTAATACAGCTTCTCCAGCCCCTCAACCCACAACCTCACACCAGCCCTGAAGCTTTCCTTGGCAGAAGAGAAGAGAAAAAGCAATTTAGTTATCCACTTTCAGCAGGGGCTACAGAAAGGCCACATAACCCAGCATTACCCTTAGTCCTGAGGATGCAGGGACCTCAATTTCCAGGGGCATAAACTGGTCTCTAAAAAGAATATAGGTAACGAACGCCTAGGATATAGTAAATGCTCAATAATTATTAAAATTCATATTCACTGCTTGGCATTTATCTGGAATATTATAGATTAAATAGATAAAATAATAATGATAATGATTATTTTAACTAAAATTTAAAAATCAAAATTAAAACAATCATTATCATTATTATTAAGGTTAGAAAATTAGACCAGCGACAAAAGCTTAAGACTCATACTGTTCATCTGGGAGATGAATTGCAGGAGAAATATTTTTGAAAGAGTTTCAAGTAATGTAAGAAGAGATCTTCACAAATGACAAAAACTAGCTGATTCCAATCTCTACTAATAAAAAAAAAAAAGGAAAAACAGAAATGGGCTAAAATTTAATCCCAAGAGACTAGCATTGATGGGAAAAGCTTTCCTGACCTTGCTATCAAACCCTAGAATGAAAGAGAGAAATTGGAGGTATTGGGGAAAGGATTTTTTTAACACAGGGCAGAAAAATTTTCTTCCCAGGATATTTATTACTTGTTTTATCCAATTTGGAGGAGGATAGTCCCACTAAGCAAACCTCTAAAAACACTTTCTAGCCCTGATACTCTATGAGCATTTAAGTAAGAAGTATAGGTCTTCAGATCACCTTTTACTACCTGCCATTATTGACAAAGATCTTGGCCTTTTCACCCTAATTCACTGGTTAGAAACTAAAGAACTGATACAAGAGAAATGCTCTTTTATGGTTATGTTTGTCTATTAATTTGCCTTTCCTAGATACTACGTTTAAAATAACTATTAAGGAATAAAAACAGTAAGTGAACTACGACAAACAATATAAATTTTCTCTTTCTGCCGGGTGTGGTGGCTCACGCCTTTAATCCTAGCACTTTGGGAGGCTGAGGCGGAGGATCACCTGAGGTCAGGAGTTTGAGACCAGCCTGGCCAACATGGCAAAATCCTGTCTCTACTAAAAATACAAAAATCAGCTAGGCATGGTGGTAGGCACCTGTAATCCCAGCTACTCAGGGCCTGAGGCAGGAGAATCGCTTGAACCCACGAGGTGGAGGTTGCAGTGAGCCGAGATTGCGCCACTTCACTCCAGCCTGGGCAAAAGAGTGGAAATCTGTCTCAAAAAAAAAAAAAAAAAAAAAAAATTTCTCTTTCCATATTCGGTACAGAGAAAACCTGATTTGTGGGAATCAACATGAAGTAACATTGCATTAATGCTTAATTTTTTCCTTCTACTTATAACTGTCTATTAGGAGGGAAACTAGTATTTCCTAGACAAAGCTGGACCTTAGGTGAAATAGTGCCGTGCTTTTTTTCATGATAATCAATCTTTAATTCCCTTCTCCCTCTTCCCATTTCAAACTACCTAGCAAAATGCTAAACCGAACACTAAGCAAATGAGTACTTAAGAAACAGTATGAAAAATGGATAGCAAACAACATATTTTTCCTATTACAGAACTCAAGGAACTTCACAATTTCTCCTTAGTGCTCAGTCTCTTTGAAGTAAATTTTACATCAAATTAAATTTTGCTAATGAAATTTTACTAATATGTTTTACTAATGACTCAAAAATATGATTTCTAGTTATACTATCTCTGCAAAAATTATTTGCATAACCCAACATTTATTTCTTCCTCCTCTTCAATAACCAAACATCAAATTTATTCACTGTGGCAATGCACCCTGCTAAAAGGATATCTGCCACCCCTCTACAGCTAGATGCAGCCATGGACTAAGGTCAGACTAATGAGACAGAATAAGTGCATCAGACTCTCAGAGAGTGTTCTATAAAGGAAGAGAGTGGTAGTTCCCTATGCTCTCTGGCCTTTCCACTGGAGGTTTGGAAAGCAGATGTGATGACTTGAGCTCCGTTTGCTGTGACGGACAATGAAGGCTGATCCGTGCACTCTCATCACACTCCAGTTCACTCTACTGTCACATTTTTCCCAGGACAGTGGCTCCCTCACTAGACTAGTCAATCATCTCAGTGCTGACACCATGTCTCATTCATATGGGTACTCTCAGCACCCAGGCATTGCAGTAATTGGCAAAGAATAGGCGCTCAATAAACGTCTATTGACTGAATACATACAAGAGAATAAGTGAATTATACTTCCTAAAATCAACTCCTGATTATTACTGATTACCCTCCTTGTTCTCCTGTTTCTGAGAACACTGCTAGCTTAAAAAGTATTTAATATGTCTGAACTTATATGATTATCTATCTCAATGCTCATTTTTAAGTAATTGTTTGACATTTAGGTCAAATTTTTTACCTTGGAAACACCGACAATGAAGTTCCCAAGAAACCCACAAAATTCTATTTATGTTACAAATGTCTTAAATATAGTCCCAATAGTGCTATTGTCAGGCAGTAAGTAAATATCTGTGAGATTACCTATCATGTACTGAGCACTCTACTGAGGATACAAAATGAGTGGACATTTGTTTTCTGTTTTACCAGCATCTGGCCCCTCCTTCTCTGGCAATAGTCCCAGATTTTCTCTGGGGGAAACTTACGTCACTCATGCTCTGTTGAAGTTGTTCAGATGGCCTCAAATCTCCCTCTCCTAGCTTCTGGAAGCCTCGGTCAAGTGCCTGAGCCAGTAAGACTAGCCAGATCGGTTTCAGGATGGGCATGCAACTCAAAACAAGCCAATAAGGCACAATAAGAGGTGACCCCTGGCTTTTTCTTGTGTAACTATTAATAGCAAGAGTTGCTTGATCTTTCTTACCAGGTTAAACCTTGAATGGAGATAAGTTCAGAGGCTACTACAGACATTTTGATGCAATAAGGGGAGAACATATATAAAAATGCACCCAACCTAGAAGAAACAAGGCTGAGATACATGGAGAAAAAAACTGGTTTCTGGTGACATGATTTGAGCCCCTGCTTCAAACTCTAACCCTAACTGGGCCTACATTTGGACCTGGTCAATTTAATGAGTCCATATTGACAACTTTTAGGAAACCAGTCTGAGCTAAGTTTCTGTCACTTGCAAATAACACTTCTAAGTGGCATTCAAGTGAACACAAACTAATATGCCATTTGTTCCTATGAGGAGAAGCATTTCAAATTCCAAACTGGCAAACAGAGCAATATGAAGGCAAAAGTCCTGTAAATAAGTAATTAATTAACCATGCATCTACAAAACAGAAGTATTCTTCTTGATAAAACTGTTCTAAATTGAAGAAAGAAGGTCAAGAGTCTTCAATTTGGGGAGTGAAGACTTCCTTATGGTAATACCCAATTACCTATTTCTATATATGGATACTAAATACAACAAATACAGAGAGAGAGCTACTTATAAACTATAGCTCCCATGTCTTTTAAGGAGCACAGAATATTTTCAGTTGCCCAGTCTCATCAATTCTTACAAAGCTCAAGTCCTGAAAGTAAAACAGTTAAAATAGAAATTTCATTACAAGCAATTCAAAAATACCAAATTTTAAATGATCGATAAACATATAAAAGACGCCAAACCTCATCAATAATGACAGAAATCCACATTAACCAGTTTTACCTAGCAGCTTGGCAAAGATTGGATAAATGAACACTGTCTAATGCCAGCAAGGATTTAAGAAAATGTGCTGTCCCTCATGTCATTTGTGGTATAAATTGACATAATTCTTCTGATTATTAGACCTAGTTATACTACATCTGGAAATGTTTGCTAAGGAAAATTATAAACAAGTATGTAAAGATAAGAGTGTAAGATTACATACATGTATGAAAATAGAGATGTTAAAAAGATAACATCCATATTTACTGTCACAAAGCAATATCCATATTATTTACTACATAGAGCAGTTACAGAATATCTTGAGTAAAAATCCAAGTTTTATAAAGTGTATGTGTATGTGTATGTATGCACCTTAAGAGAGAGAAAACAGCAAATATCAACAGAGGCTATCTCCTGGTGGTGAGATTTGGAGGTAATTCTTCTTCCTTTAAACTCTTTTGAATAATTTGATTTTTTCTCATTGAGAATATACTATTATTTTATTTATATCTTTATTTATTTTTTTGAGATGGACTCTTGCTCTGTCGCCCAGGCTGGAGTGCCGTGGCATGATCTCAGCTCACTGCAATCTCCACCTCCTGGGTTCAAGTGATTCTTCTGCTTCAGCTTCCTGAGTAGCTGGGACTACAGGTGTGTGCCACCACGCCCAGCTAATTTTTGTATTTTTAGAAAGAGACAGGGTTTCACCATATTGGCCAGGCTGGTCTCGAACTCCTGACCTCGTGATCCACCTGCCTCGGCCTCCCAAAGTGCTGGGATTATAGGCATGAGCCACCGCGCCTGGCAAGAATGTACTATTTTTATAATTGGCAAAAAGCAAACAAAAAAATGACGCTTATTTTGGAATGAAAGAATTCAATGCTGCTCTTGGTTTTGACCCTGAAAAATAACAAAAGGAAAGTAACAAGGACAGACAAGAAAGGTTTGGCTCTTTTCTCAAGGCATGCCAATTGTGCTGTGACCTGTCACAGGCACATACGCACCAGTAAACAATTATAACTCATTATAATTACAACAATTGTAACTCAGTGCATTATTTTACCTGCTAACTCAACAATAATCAAAAGAAAAACTAAAAATTAAACTACCTTATGAAAGTCTTCTAAAGATCAGCAATTAGCTAGCATACGCCCAAAAAATGTAGAGCTGAAAGTAACCTATTCACATGCTTATAGAAGTCAAAAGATATAAACTACTTAAAAAGTCAAGAAATAATAGAAACACATGTGATGCGGTCAATTACAGGTGTGAACAACAAAGACTTTGATTTTGTTTTACATACATTTGTTTTGAGTGAATGACCACTCATGAATGGTTCCTTACTATAAAATGTTTACAGTCCTCTTTACTGATGCTTTCTCATAACTTATGAGGTGATCATTTCTGACATATTTATGGAAAAGTCAATGAAAAAATGAGAAGTGACATAAACATTAGTACTCTACATCTAGTTAACTGAATTTTTTAAAGACTTGTAAAAATATAATTATTTTAATATTTTATAACATATAGTATAATATATATAATAATTAACTCACAAAGATCCCCAAAATTAGCCTAAGAAAATCCTCTCTAAATTTGTCTTCCCATTCTGAGCCTTCTTTGCTTTATAGTTAGCCCTCCTTGAAAGCTTCTACTTTTCATCATTATTGACTCAATAAAATTTCAAATCCTATCCTGCAAAACACTAGCAGTATAATTTCTGCTACAGATACCTCTAAAAGGAGAGTTAAGTTTTACAATTTTGCACTAGGCCAGAAAGTATAGGCTTGTCATAAGACCTATGCACTTCAACTGCCTCACTCATTTCCCCTTTCCAAGTCTCCTCCTAACTACATCATTCTCTACAAATCTTTTTCCACTAAGCCACACAGTATTCAACATTAGGCATTCTTATTTTATTGTTTATCAAAGCTATCTTAGGGACAGTCTTATGGAATTTTTTATTTTGTGTGCGTGGGTGTTCATACGTCCTGATGAAGATTTAGAATATGGATATCTGTTTGTGTATTTCTTTCTTTCTCTGCTAGAATACTGCATTTAAATCCTAGCTTGGCTATTTCCAGTTGTGTGATTTAGGCAAGTTTCTTTGTGTCTTTAAGCCTCAGTATCTTCACCTATTAAGAGGATAATAAAGTACCTGTGCCATAGAATTTTCTGAGGATTAAATGAGTTAGTAACTATAATAGGACGTGGACATCTTTGGGGATTATTATTTGATTAGTGTCTGGCATATAATAAATGTTTGCCATTATTATTATTGAAAGTGCAAAGACTTTTTAAAAATGATAATATCAAATGCTGGAAAGGACCAGGTGTGATTTAAAAATCATCAGTGCAGCACTTCTCAAAAGAAGACATTTATGCAGCCAAAAGACACATGAAAAAATGCTCATCATCACTGGCCATCAGAGAGATGCAAATCAAAACCACAATGAGATACCATCTCACACCAGTTAGAATGGCGATCATTAAAAACTCAGGAAACAACTCAGGTGCTGGAGAGGATGTGGAGAAATAGGAATGCTTTTACACTGTTGGTGGGACTGTAAACTAGTTCAACCATTGTGGAAGACAGTGTGGCGATTCCTCAGGGATCTAGAACTAGAAATACCATCCCATTACTGGGCATATACCCAAAGGATTATAAATCATGCTGCCATAAAGACACATGCACAGGTATGTTTATTGCAGCACTATTCACAATAGCAAAGACTTGGAACCAACCCAAATGTCCATCAATGATAGACTGCATTAAGAAAATGTGGCACGTATACACCATGGAATACTATGCAGCCATAAAAAAGATGAGTTCATGTCCTTTGTAGGGACATGGATGAAGCTGGAAACCATCATTCTCAGCAAACTATCGCAAGGACAGAAAACCAAACACCACACATTCTCACTCATAGGTGGGAAATGAACAATGAGAACACTTGGACACAGGGTGGGAACATCACACACCAGCGCCTGTTGTGGGGTGGGGGGAGGGAGGAGGGATAGCATTAGGAGATATACCTAATGTAAATAACAAGTTAACAGGTGCAGCACACCAACATGGCACATGTATACCTATGAAACAAACCTGCATGTTGTGCACATGTACCCTAGAACTTACAGTATAATAAATAAATAAATAAATAAGGTCAATGCACTTGTGAGCATCAATTAACAGTCAATATTTCAGTGAATATTTGGTGGTATACATTTAAAACCCTAACAATTACTTTGGATTTTTTAGTTTTACGTTTTGGCACATTTCTTAAGGTGTGATAGGCAAAATAATAATCCCCAAAGATATCCACATCCTAATCCCTGAAACCTGTGAAAATGTTACCTTACATGGGAATGAGGATTTTGAAGATGTGATTAAACTTGAGATGAGGAGATTATCCTGAATTATGCAGGTGGGCCCAGTATAATCACAGGAAGGACTGAGGAAGGTTAAAATCAGAGAAGGGGATTTGGAGATGGAGTAGAGGTCAGAGAGAAGGCTTTGGGATGCTACACTTCTGGCTTCAAAGATAGAAAAAGGGATAATGAGCCACGTACTATGGGCAGCCCCTAGAAGCTAGAAAAGCCAAGCAAATGAATTCTCCCCTAGAACCTCCAGAAGGAATGCAGCCCTGTCGATACCTTGATTTTAAGACTTCTGACCTCCAGAATTATAATAAACCTGTGTTGCTTTAAGCCACTAAGTTTATGTTTGTTACAGCAGCAATAGGAAACTCATACATAAGATAATAATTAGAGATGTAAAGAAAATATTTATATATAGGATAAGTGATGCTATTTTATTTATAATGGTGCAAATTTATGAATGATCTAAATGTCCCAGAATAGATGATTAATTCGAACAAATACTGTACTTTCATAAAGTGGAGTATCATACAACCATTAAAAGTTTATAAATTCTACATTTAATGGCAAGCGAAAATATTCAACATATTCTAAGTAAAGAAAGAAAGCTATAATTTATTTTAATGTTCATGGTCACATTAGAATAAAGATTTAATCTAAGCCTTCACCAGTGTTTATGTCTGCATTAGCATCATTGGTGAGTTTTTTAAATTTTCTTCTCTATTTGTGTAGCATTGGTATTGCCCAGTAGAGCAAAATCTCTGGAAAAAGGAACATGACTGTCTCGTTCAATGCTGTATCCTCACCATACAACACAGTAAGCAACAAAGAAAAATCACTCCATAGTTACGTACTGAATAAATGAATATTTTCAGTGTGTCCCAATTTTTTAACAAATGTATTACTAATATTGCTAAAAATAAAAAACAAGAAATGCACATAATAATTTTTAAATATTCAACTTCACTAGTAATCAAAAATTAAGATAACAATTTCACCTAGTAAATTATATGGGTTAACATATTATATTGGCATATTTATGGTCACAGAGACGTTATTGAATATAAACTAGTATGTCCTTTTAAAAAAATAATTTGACAATCATCAACAACCTTTAAAATGTTCATGTACTATAGCTTATTCGTTAATTCTACAAATATTTGTTGAGCATCCACTATACAATGGTGCTTTTAGATCCAAGGATACAATGGTGAACAAAATAGAACAAAATGCAACAAAAAAATCCCACCCTCAAGGAGCTTACATTCTAGAAGAGGAGGCAGTCAATTTTAAAGATAAACAAGTACAATACAAAATATGATAGGCAGTAATAAGTGCTAAAGTGAAAAACAAAACAGGCCAGAGGATAGGGAGGCAGGGCAGAGGATACAAGTTTTGGTACTGAGAACAGTTCACTGTGCATCTTTCCTGACCTTTTTCTGTGTCTAAACACAAATACATTACACACATACCCACTGTATGTGCCCAAACATAAGACAACTAGAATAAACGTTAATCCCCTATTTTCCCCATGAGAATATCCAAAATTAGATTTCTGGCCGTTTTCATTATATAAACGTTTAAGGATGTAGCCAAAATAGTCAAATGACTTCATATTGTATAATTTATAATTTAAACATATTTTATTTTTTATATTCAGTTTAATTACTATTTTTATATTAAAATTAGGTTCTACATTAGTAAAACAAACTCCGTTTTTTGAACTTTTTTTTAACTGGCATGAAGAATTACAGCTCTTAGGTGTTAACATGGGAAGGGAAAAGGGTATTTATCCCATTTAACAGGTATGGCTAGCTTGTATTCAATAAATATGCACCTGAAGAAGCCATCTGAGGTAATCTTTAGGATCCGTTATGAATTTATAAAGATATAATTCCAGGTAATATCTTTAAAAAACAGAGAAAGGATTTCTTATCCCCTGACTACTGAACTGGACAATGCTTATGAAAACCTTTTACCAACCCTGTCAAGTGTTTATTCATGCTCCGCAAAATATTTTCAGCAAGTATTTCCTGTGAGTTTATAACCAGGTTCATTTATGAACTCAAGACATATTTATTGAGCATGACTGAGGCTGGCTCTGGCTCCAGGCAGAGATGATAAAACAACGAATCCCTGCTCCCACAGAGCTTCACACAAGGAGAAGCCTCCAACATATTTTATACAGCACTATCTTAGCATGTTCATTTGGAAATATTGTATATTTTCTACTCAAAGTTCATGAAATGATTTTATTCTACTTTCTCATGAGCCTCTTTGAAATCAGGGTCACTATCATCAACAGAGCCACCTTTTAAATCATCTAACAGTGTTCAAGGACACACCAACTTTCCTTCAGTCAGAGTTACTTGAGAACTAGCCCTTTTTGAGTTCGCGTATAATGATGTCACTGGAAATTTTATGCCCACCACAAATACCCAGTAGCTATTTGTGATTTCCGTGAAGTAATCACCTACTGTATTGCTTTATAAGGTAATTTTCAAAAGGCTTGTTTACAATAACATCCAACACTTGTAATTGTGAGGTCATCCTCCTAAAAATTACTTCTAGATCTTTAAATTCATTTCTATGGTTTTTGGCCAATTCCATTGAGTGACCTCAATAAGCATCTAGAACTGGTATTAAGTTTCTTCAGGCTAATGTAGTTTATCCAAGCAGTACTTTATTGATTTGCTATTTTTGAAAAGTTTAGTAATTGAGTAATATGAAGAGATTTCCTTTCGGAAGACTAAATTATAAGGCCATACTCTCTTTCTGAAGTATAATTTTTCAGGTAAAATGAATACCTCATATAGAAGAATTTATGCCAAACATGTCTATAAGAGTATATGTATATATGTTTGTAATAGCTTTCGTTCTTAGTTAAAATACTGGGATCACAAGCCTTTTGAATTTACAGTCATGAAGGAAACGCAAAAGATGATGTCTTCATAGCGAAAAACCCTTGGATTTTAAATATAGTGCCTTTGCCATATATTGATATGCAAAGCCATAAAAAATTTAGAAAAATGGTAGATTCACATCTTTTTCTTCAAACCAAGGTACCAACATTCTGACAGTTCAAAATTAATGAAAAGAAATCTCACTGGATGGAGAACAAGCTAGAGATTAAGTCACAATCAACAAAGAACATCATTTAATCTGAATATCCAAATAATATAGTTTTAACAATTATCTCAGCAAACAATAACACAAAAATAAATTGAGAACACAAGAATAACATCCATTCTGAAGAAGCAGAGAAATTATTCTGGTACTTTATTACCATCTAAACCTTAGCGATCTATTAAAAGTTTAGCAAAGTTTTAAAATTCTAGTTAATTTAAAATCATACGCTAACATATGATTTAAATTTAACTAGAATTTTTAAACTACAAATCCTTTGAATTATAGGTTCTTTTTGAACCAAAATTCAACTCTAATGAAGGCATCTGCCAAAGTCTATGGGGTCCTGTATGTGCTAAAAGACTCTGGCATTTGTTTCTTAAGTCTCATTCATTGAGTACTAGAGGGTAATTAACTTCATTATTGAGTTTGAACAAAAATCAGTAATGGATGCACAAGAACTATTTAATATTAATGTTCAGCTCTCTAATAGAGCTGTTTTACTTTAGACAAAGGGGTTTGGCTAGGTTTGTGTTGATTTAAAGTCTCAGAATGAAAATAATTAGTGGCTATAAGTAAAAGAAATCATTGGTCCAGGCGAAGTAACGGTAATTTTTAAAATTCCAACATACACTTTACCTAGTCCCTAAAAATGAGATATAATTTTATGCTTTTAGACAAGATGAGAGCTGGTTGGCACTATTCCTGGGTAGCACTTTTCACCAATATTTCTGATAATGTTCCATGGGAAAGCAAAAGGCAACAGAGATTCTAAAAAGGTTCCAGACACCAAACTGTACATGTAACCTTGACCTTATTTATCATTATGATAATAATCACTGTGTAATTATGTGTAGATTTGCTCTCTTACATCAACTTCTTTTCAACTTTGAAAAATAAAGAGTTCATATTTCTTGACAGGAATAAAAGAGCAAAAAAAAAAAAAAAACACTTAAACTTAATTATTTTGGCCATAGCTCACTGTTAGCATATGATTTAAATTTTACAGTGAGTAAAGACGAATTTATTCTCAAAAGCCCTGATTATTTTGACAATATTTAAAATGTTTTAAATAAAAAGAACAAAAAAGTTTTATCATGTATTACAGAAAAATATTTGTTATCTATTAAAATCTCACACACAACCATGCCTACAAAAACTCTTCATGATTCAGACTTAATACTTTAGTTTAAACTTATCACAGTAGGATGATATCTACATCAAGCTGCAGATATTTCACAGCAAGCATGCCTATAGTTCATTTTTTCATTTGTTCATTCACGCACTCAACAAGTATATAAAAGGATTATTCCAGACAAAGCCTATCCTATCATGGAGCCTACATTCTAGAGGAGAGAGACAGACAATAAACAAACAAGTTTAAATTATGCCTAACAATAAAAAGTACTATGGAGAAAACTAAAAACCAGAGCAAGACAGCATGGGAGAAGGGAGTGGTTCTAGTTTTATGTAGGTCGGTTACAGAATGTCTCTTTAGCAGCAACCTGGAAGAGATGAGGGGATGGGCCTGACAGATATCAGGGAGAAGCACTTTCTAAGACAGAGAGAAGAGACACGGCAAAGGCCCAGAGATAGGAACATGCTGGTTTTGTAGGAAGAACAACCAGGAGGCCAGGGAGCCTGGAGTAGAGTGAGCAAGGGGACAGCCACAGGAGATGTGGCCCCAGAGAGAAAGTGTCTCTAGCCCAAGCAAGCCTGGGGACCCATTCAGGACTCTGGTTTTTGAGTGGTCGGAGAAGCTCCTCATGAGTTTTAATCACAGTAATAACTTATCAGATAGATTTTTTAAAGATCACTCTGGCCACTCTACTGAAAACAAACTTGCGATGCCAGATCAGAAGCAAGATCAGTTAAGAGGCTACTGCAATAATCCTTTGTCCAGGGTCCCAGAAAAGTAGCTCAGGCCAAGCTTAGCTGCAGTGCTTTATCTGGAAGGAAAACTCTGAAGCGGCAAGAGTTAGGGCAGTGAGGCAGAGAAGGAGGGAGTGCATTAGCACGTCGGTCAATGCTTCCCAGAAACCCAGCCAACTGCTCTGGCATGAGGGATTTGGTAGAGCCAGGCTGGATGGGATGACCACACCTCAGAGCTGTCAGGGGAGGGCTGTATCTGCTGTGGGAGATGATGAGATGCCCTGCAGTAGAGACGCTACTGGGTCTGAAATAGCACTTCCCATCTTCTCACTGGCATTTGAGCAAGGAGCACCGTAGGGGGAGGAGGGAGAGAGTTGTATCTGCTGGCTCCTTTCTCATCCTGTCTGTTACCGGTCAAAAGTCCCCCCAAAGCGTGACTCCCCACCTCCCTGCTACCTACACACACAAGTCAGGTTTTGTGATCTGACTCCTCAAGACAGCTACTGAGCAGACAGAGTGCATGCCCACAGCCTGACGCTTCATCTGAGTCCAGGTACAGGGGTCGACAATCATTCTGAGGGTTAAGCTCGGCCATCACCCCCTGACAGTGTCAGATGAGGCAAGGTGGCATTAGTCAGGGTGTGACACTGAAGCAGCAGCCCCAGGCCAGGAGGCAGGTGGGGCCAAGCAAATCTGGGCAGCGCAAAAATTAAGTCTGACAAGACAGGAGAGAGATTATAGATCAGGTGGTAAAGGTGAAAATGGAGAGAAATGATAGAGTTATAAATATAGTCTGAAGGTAGAGCCTGTAGAACTGGCTGATGTGGGTGAAAAAGAAACAAGATGACTCCAAGGCTCAGGTGTGGGCAACTAGAAGAACAAAGCCACCTGTTATTGGGGTGAGGCAGGTTACAAGAGTGGCAAGTTTTGGAAGGGATCAGAGACCAGTAGTTCAGCTTTGGGCATTCTAGGAGAAAACAGAGATAGTAAGAACGACAATACCTGCCTAATAGAAATATTACAGAGAAGCTTATTTCAAAGTTCGTCCAAATTATGAACATAGTTGGCTAATAGGTATAGCCCTGGCGCATCTTTTCTTTCACAACCCCAGCATCTCCCTCAGCTCCATCACTGCCCTTTTGTTGCCCATCAGACATTTCCGGAAACACGCACTAAGGAGCACTGTTTTCACAATGTAGGTGTGCTCTCCTTCCCCGCAAAACAAAAGGGTGGGTAGGGGGCAGGAGCAGCAGGGTCCTTGCCCAAATATAAATACATATGGGAAGCACTGTTTTAAGCCAAACAGCTTCTTTACTTCTCAAAACCTGATACACTTCACGTGTCTTGAGAAGGTCTCAAGGAAAGATGTTGTGTGGAGAGTTTCTAAACGTATTTGAACATCAAGGTACACTGAATAAACAAAATCCATATGATCCTCTCAAAAGATGTGGAAAAAGCTTTCAATAAATTCCAACATTTCCTCATGATAAAAACCCCTCAAGAAAGTAGGCATCAAAGGAACATACCTCAAAATAATAAGAGGCATCTATGACAAGCCCACAGCCAACATCATACTGAGTGGGCAAATGATGGAAGCATTCCCCTTGCGAACTGAAACAAGACAAGGATGCCCATTCTCACCACTCTATTCAACATAGTATTGGAAGTACTAGCCAGAGCAATCCCTCAACAGAAAGAAATAAAGGAGCCAGGCACAGTAGCTCACACCTGTAATCCCAGCACTTTGGGAGGTCGAAGTGGGCTGATCACCTGAGGTCAGGAGTTTGAGACCAGCCTGGCCAACATGGTGAAACCCCGTCTCTACTAAAAATACAAAATTAGCCAGGCATGGTGGCGCATGCCTGTAGTCCCAGCTACCCGGGAGGCTGAGGCAGGAGAATCGCTGGAACCCAGGCGGCAGAGGTTGCAGTGAGCCAAGATTAAGCCACTGCACTCCACCCTGGGTGACAGAGTGAGAAGATGTCAAACGATCTCTCTTTGCAGATGATATTATTTTATACCTAGAATACTCTAAAGACTCCACCAAAAGTCTACTGGAACTAATAAATGACTTCATCAAAGTTTTAGGATACTAAATTAATGTGCAAAAATTAGAAGCATTTCTATACACAAATAATGTTCAAACTGAGAGTCAAATCAAGAATGTGATCTTCTTTATAACCGCCACAAAAAACATATAAAAATACCGAGGAATACATCTAACCAAGGAGGTGAAAGATCTCTGCAAGGAGAACGACAAAATACTGCTAAGAGACATCATACAGGTGACAAACAAATGGAAAAACATCCCATGCTTATGGATTCAAAAAATCAATGTTGTTAAAATGGTAGTACCGCCTGAAGCAATCTACAGATTCAGTGCTATTCCTGTCAAACTACTAGCATCATTTTTTCATAAAACTGGAAAAAACTACTCTAAAACTCATATGGAACCATAAAAAAGCCTGAATAGCCAAAGCAATCCTAAGCAAAAAGAACAAGGCCAGAGGTATCACATTAACGGACTTCAAACTATACTATAAGACTACGGTAACCAAGACAGCATGGTACTGGTACAAAACAGACATATTAGACAAACGAAACAGAATAGATAACCCAGAAATAAAGGCACACACCTACAGTCATCTGATCTTCAACAAAGTAGACAAAAAAAAAATGGGGAAAGGACTCACTATTTAATAAACGGTGCTAGGATAGCTGGCTAGCCATATGCAGGAGAATGAAACTGGACCACTACCTTTCACCATATACAAAAATTAACTCAAGATGGATTAAAGACTTGAACGTAAGACCTCAAACAATAAGAATTCTAGAAGAAAACCTAGGAAACACCACTCTGGACATTGGCCTTGGAAAAGAATTTATGACTAAGTCTTCATAAGCGATTGCAACAAAAACAAAAATTGACAAGTGGGACCTAATTAAACTACAGACCTTCGGCACAGCTAAAGAAACTATCAACAGAGTAAACAGACAACTCACAGAATGGGAGAAAATATTTGCAAACTATGCATCTGGGAAAGGTCTAGTATCCAGGATCTAAAAGAAACTTAAACAACTGAACAAGCAAAAAACAAACAACCCCATTTAAAAACTAGGCAAAGGACATGAACAGATACTTCTCAAAAGAAGTGGCCCATCAACAAAATGAAAAAAAATAGTCATCATCACTAATCTTCAAGAAATGCAAATCAAAACCACAATAGTACAGCATCTCACACCAGTCACAATGGCTACGATTAAAAAGTCAATAAAAGGCTAGGCGTGATGGCTCATGCCTGTAATCCCAGCACTTTGGGAGAACGAGGCAGGTGGATTGCTTGGGATCAGGAGTTCGAGACCAGCCTGGTCAACATGGTGAAACCCTGTCTCTACTAAAAATACAAAAATTAGCCAAGCGTGGTGGTGGGCACCTGTAATCACAGCTACTAGGGAGGCTGAGGCAGGAGAATAGCTTGAACCCGGGAGGCAGAGGTTGCAGTGAGCCAAGATTGCACCACTGCACTCCAGCCTGTGCAACAAAGCAAGAATCCGACTCAAAAAAAAAAAAAAAAGTCAAAAAAAAAAAAAAACGCAGATGCTGGCAAGGCTGCGGAGAAAAGGGAACCCTTATGCACTGTTGATGGGAATGTAAATAAATTCAGCCATGGTGGAAACCAGCTTGGAAATTTCTCAAAGAACTTAAAACAAAACTATCATTCAACCCGGCAAGCTCATTACTGAGTATATATGCAAAAGAAAGCAAATCATTCTACCAAAAAGACACATATACTTGCATGTTCATCACAGCACTAGTCACAACAGCAAAGACATGCCCATCAATGGCGGACTGAATTAAGAAAATGTGGTATATATACACCATTGGAATACTACGCAGCCATAAAAAAGAACAAAATCATATCCTTCGTAGCAACATGGATGCATCTGGAGGCCATTATCCTTAGTGAATTAACACAGAAACAGAAAACCAAATACCTCATGTTCTCACTAATAAGTGGGAGTTAAACATTGGATACTCATGGACAAAAAGATGGCAACAATAGACATTGGGGACTACTAGAGAAAGAAGGGGGGCAGCAAAGGTTAAAAAACTAACTGTGGGTACTATGCTCAGTGCCTGGGTGGTGGGATCATTGATACCTCACATCTGAGCATCACACAATATACCTAAGTAACAAACTTGCACATGTACCCCTTGAATCTAGAAGTTGAAAAAGAAAAAAAAAAAAAATTTACCCCAACCCCAAAAAATACTTTGCAGTGAAGTAAGCACACATTATTCCTCACAAGAAAAGATAAGTAATTCAATTGTCTAATGGGAAGTTAAAGTTCTCTTTTACTGAATACTCAAAATTCATCTTACATATTTCTTTTTTGTATTTCAAGTTTATTAACTTCCACAGCTGCCAGAGAAGAAATGATAAATTTATTTTAATAGGACAACTTTTTACGTTGCTTCACTTTAAATCTGACTTGCTATATAAGAGTAACTAGAAGGAAAGAGGCATGAAAAGGAAAATTTTATAATCCCAAAAACAGGTATGTATAACCAAAAAAAAAATTAAGCGGTTCATATGCCATCCCCTAACAACTGATGCTATAAAAATATCCTTAGGTGACATTCATATCTACATACAAATACACTTCATCGTAATGTAATTGCCTGATTCAGTTACAAACACACCCAGTTACAAGCTGGTCTGGTAGACTCCCAAGTTGGCATGTAAGTCGTTGAGGAACAAAGACAAAAGAGATTCAGAAAATGAATAATTAATACGTGACAAATGAGAGGCTTAGCATTTTAAAAGAAAATATTAAGGCTGAGTAATTCTTACTAAACACAATGAAGTATTATGGGGTAAAACTCAAAGCCAACTCCTTGGAAGAGCTTTAGAAGCTATTTGGCAGACAAGCCTTTTTGCTTTTAAGGCTGACTCCAATATTTGACTATATAGAAAACAGTCATCCAGCTAGAGCTTTCCTTTATTCACCACCTTAAACCACACTTTACTCTTCTCCTGATACTACATTTTAAAATGAGAAAAATACAGAATCTTATTTGCATATATTTGCAGGTGACCTTGCAGACTCCACTGATATATAACCTGCGACACTACTTCTTCCACTGCTTTCTGAAAGAAGATATTTTCACTTGGAAGATTCTCATTAGCCAAAACTTTGTAGACTGTGCAGACATAAATATCAAAGTGCACATAAGTAGTTTCTGTATAGGTCAAATATGTATTTAAAAATGTAATAGACATTGTTATACTGTGGCCATCTAGAATCTTTGCCTATGTTTCCTGTATTTGAAAATTTGCCACAGTATGGATCCTTCCTTCCCCAAATAGAAGCCAGAACTCACCTTCTCAGCTTCCCTTGTCTGGCCGTGGTATCTAGTGCCTACCAACCACCTGCATCCACATGATAAGACCTCAGTTTAGAGTTAGCAGTGTGAGGAGAGACTTCAATTCAGAGGTAGCAATGGAAGGACTTAAACAAATGAGGAAACCCATCTTTCTGGCGAGGGAGGTGGTAAGAGGCATCCACCTCTCAAGGGAAAACTGCGACAGCACTTCTGGCTTCCAGAACCCAGCACTGTTGGTGTAAGCTGTGATGTCGGGATAAAGCTTCACTGTGGCAATACCCACACTATAGTGTGGGCAGTGCTCCTGTTCAACTAACCTGTTTGTTGGGTGTCCTGGAGATTCTGTGAGTTTCCAAATGTTTTTAATTTTTTTTTCCTGATTATGTTAGCTAGAGTGGATTCTGTGGGTTGCAACTAAGAACTACATATAATACCAAAAAAGAATCTGGGCTAAATAAACCTTCATCATTTGATAAAACGATAGCAGAATGATTATCAATTCAATAGTAACCTCAGTAGTAAGCTAGAAAGAGTGTGGTACTGTGCTAGAGGCTGTACAGGAACAGAAAGGAACAGCAAAGAATGTTACATTTAAGCCACGTAAATACATGGGAAAATAGATATAAATAAAGTTAAATGAAATTTAGAAAATACAGAAGCATCTGTGTAGTGACTGTAAAAATGCAACAGCATACTGGATATGCTGATAAGGATGAAAAACTTTTATTGACATATTTTTTAAATGTTCACTGGGTTTAAGGCAAATCTATCATGTTGCTAAAGAAATTAAATATACTTTTTATAACTGAAAATTCAGTAATGTGGGGAAAAATATTTGCAAATCATATATCTAATAAGACATTAAGATCCAGAATATATAAAGCCTACAACTCAACAACAACAAAAAGAAAATTCCAAAATGGGCAAAGGCCTTGAATAGACACTTCTCTGTATTGAAGAAAACAAATGACTAACAGGCACATGAAAAGACCCTCAACAACCCGGCACAGTGGCTCACACTTGTAATCCCAACACTTTGGGAGGCCAAGGTGGGTGGATCACCTGAGGTCAGGAGTTCGAGACCAGCCTGGCCAACATGGTGAAACCCCATCTCTACTAAAAATACAAAAAATTAGCCGGGCATGGTGGCAGGGACTTGTAATCCCAGCTGCTCGGGAGGCTGAGGCAGGAAGATCGCTTGAACCCGGGAGGTGGAGGTTGCAGTGAACTGAGATCGCGCCATTGCACTCCAGCCTGGGCAAGAAGAGCGAAACTCCATCTCAAAAAAAAAAAAAAAAAAAAGAAAAAGAAAAGATGCTCAACATCTTTAGTTATTAAGAAAATGCAAATCAAAACCACAATAGGATACGATTTCATATCCATCAGAATGGCTACTATTTTTTAAAAATGGAATAACAAGTGGAGAATAGGGAGATGGAGGAAACGGAGTGCTCATGCAATGGAAAATTGTGCCGCTGCTGCGGAAAACAGGCTGGTGGTTCCTCAAGAGTTACACAGAATTATCATATGATCCAGCAATTCCACTGCTAGGTCTATACCCCAAAACTTAAAAGTAAGGACTCAAACAATACTTATATACCAATATCCAAAGCAGCACTATTCACCATGGTCAGCAGGTAATTGATACAACTCAAGTGTCTATCAACAGATGAATGGATACACAAAATTGTACAGCTATACAATGGAATATTATTCAACCACAAAAAGAACTGAGATATTGATACAGGCTACAAAATAAACGAACTTTGAAGACATTATTCTAAGTGAAATAAGCCAGACACAAAGGGACAAATGTATTATTCTACTTATGTGTGGTACACAGAGTAGACAAGTTCATAAAGACAAAGCAGAATCAAGGTTACCAGGGACTGGGGGGAAAGGGAATTTGGAGTTATTGTTTAATAGGTACAGAGCTCTGTTTGAGATGATTAAACAGTTTTAGAAACGAACAAGGGTAATGGTTGCACAACATTGTGAATGTACTTAATGCCATTGAACTAGACATTTAAAAATAGTTTAAATGATACATTTCATGTTGTGTTTTACCACAATAAAAAAATTCCATTATGAACCTTATCTAGAAATCAGTCAAAACTGAAGTTCAATATTATTCCTTTTGTGCTGCTTGTTATATTATCTAATGTATAGATCCAAGGAAGTTAGTAGTTCTAACCAGAACAACGGCAACATAGCATAGTTAAAAGGTCAGGTAGGTAGACCTAGGTTAGAATACCGGTTCTACCGCTAACTAGTTTATTACATACTTAAAAAAGGACCTGAATTTAAAAGATCCCTAATAAACACTAGAGTTAGCTGCTGTTATTAGGCTTTATTATTATATTAAAAACCACCTGGAAAGGAGCAATGCATTTTATTACAGGTAAATTTTAAACTTTAGTACATCAAATAAGTGAACATTGGAAGGCAAACAAGTGTGGAAAAATATTTGCATCAATATGATTAAGAGTCTATATCCCTAATATGCAGATTTCCACCGAAAAGATGAGAGAGCAGAGAGGTACAGGGAGGCAGGAAAGTTGCTTTGGATCACAGGGTCAGCCAGGGAAGGCCAATATATGAACTAAGACATGAAATGTGAACCGAAGCTAGAGTGAAAAAGTCTGGGGTTAAGGAGCACTCTAGATGAGGCAACAGCAAAAGCAAAGGCCAGAACATCGAAGAACTTCGAGGGTTTGAGGAGTAGAGAGAAAGAAAACCAGTAAGCCTCGACAGGAAAGGCTAAGGAAAGAATTCAGGGAATCGTTTAATTAGAATTTCAGCTTTGGGTGTTGACGGTGAAGCGGGATGCTGAAGGGAGAGTGGCAGATAAAATTGAAGAGAAGACAGAAGCCAGAACTCACAAGCCTGTTAAGATGGGACTGTGATTACAATCTCAAAAGCAACCATTTAAGCAACGAAGTAACATGATCTGGTTTACTGTGCAAATGATCATTCTGCCTGCTAGAAGGAAAACAGATGGAGTAGGGAGGCAGAATGGAAGTAAGGAGAGAAGCTGGGAAGCTATGTTAATAATTTAAATTAGAGAACATAATAGCTTGGATTCACAACAGTAGAACTGGCAATAGAAAAACGTGTACAAATTCACATTGCATTGGCTAATAGGAGAGAAAATATTTTACTCTTTCATTAATCCCAAAACTGTCACTTAAAATTACACAATTTCCCCTAACAAATTAGCAAGGATTAAAAATTGATAATACATATCCCTGATGAATATGTAGTTAAGGCACTCAAAAATCTCTGAAAAGCAATTTGCTATCCTCTCTCTCAAAAGCCTTAAAAATTCTCAGTTTTTCACTTAGTAACTAGCACACAGTTAAGTCTTACTGTTGAATTAATTCCAACAGTTAGGAAATATGCTTAAAGAGAAAATCGGCATTATGCTCAAGAATGTAACTGTAGCACACTGTACTTGCAAAAAACTGAAGAATGATCTAAATATTCGACACTTAAGGAATGGTTGAATTACAGCTTATGATAAAGTACTAAGCAATTCATTAAGGAGTTTCAAGATACGGGAAAACGCGGACATTATATCACTTTAGAGAATTAACAAAGAGTAAATAGTACTAGAGTTTTGCTTTGATGCTGCTAAGTTTTAAAATGAGAAATAAAGATAGAAAGCCAGCAAACAAGTACTAAAAACTTAATGATCATTGACCTAGTCTAGAATTGAAACTCAATAAATCTGCTCAAAAAACTTATATGCTAAACCCATTAAATATTGTCTGTATCTTACAGTTACTCTTGTTACTCTTGGTCCTAAATAAGGAAGCAGGGAAGTTTCAGTTTGGTGGTTGTCTTAGTAATTTAAGAATAAACATGCACCTTCAAAGCCTGTTTGTCATTCTATATCCCCAGCTCCTAGCACAAAATCTGGCACAGAATAGGAGCTCAATAAATAATTTTGAGTGAATATCACCAAAAGTAAAACTTTCAGTTCCAACTCAGCATGAAAGAAATCAAAAACCTCAAAATCAAAGACGTGCATAAAAGTAATAGTTTGCTTGATAATATCTCGTGATGTCGTTTTAAAATAATAGTGATAATAATGTATAATATTTGGAGTGGTTACAATGTATCAGGCACTAACAAGCACTTGACAGACTTTAATCCTTATAATAATTATTCTCTTTTAAAACCAGGAAACAGGTTCATCACTGTTCACGAAGTAGCCCAACGTCACACTGCCACCAAGCTGGAACTCAGTTCTCTGGCAACTAAACGCAGAACTACAGAAGACACGTTTCTTTCCAACGATCAGACTTCCAAGTTCTTCAAGCTTCCTCTACCATCCTATTTAGCATTCGCAAACTTCTACCTTGAATTGTAGCTATTACCCCTTCCAAGATCCATCTCTCACCAGGGGAGCCCCTGCCAGCTCCCTCCCTCCCCAGCTGGGAAGCCCCCCAGGATGAAGGACCGAGTCTCCATGCTTCTCGGTGGCTGCACACTTAGAATGCGGGCTTGGCACCAGGCGAGGGTCTCTCCCCTTTGATACCCTTTGAGGTTGATTTACTGCCTTGCGAATCCCGACTCCCAACTGGGCCCTTTAAGGCGCCATGTGCGGCCCCTCGAGCCAGACTCGGCGCCAGGAGAAGGGAGTCAGCGTCTGGAGGGGTGGACAGGGCGGCGCGCAGGAGCTGTTTCCAGGACAACTGAGGGCCGCCCCACAGTGTCCGCCCCACAGTGTCCGCCCCTAGCGTCTCGCCGCTCCGCCCCTTCCCGGCGCGGGTGCTCCAACCAGCCCCCGTGAGCGAATAGAGAGAGGGGTGCTCGATGGACTCTCACCTCTCAGCGCGTGGTGCATGCCGCCCACGCCGCTGTACAGCTCCAGCACCCGCAGGGGCTCCATCCCCGCGCCTCAGCCGCCGCAGCCCCGGAGCTAGGCCTGCCGGTCCGTCGCTCCTCCTCCCTCCATCGCGCCGCTCCCTAGCCTCTGGTTCCGCGGCGTTTCAGTTCCCCCGTCTCCTACCGCTCCAGGCTCAGGGCTTCAGAGGGCCTCGCGGCCTGGGGGTTGGCAAGGGTCTAGAGGGGAACAAAGGACGGAAAACAGTAAGGCTTCCTGAATGAATGGCAGCCACTCTGTAGCCTGATTTACGCTCCATTTCCTTCTTTGGTGTCAGGGGCCTTGATTGGAAAAGAAATCCAGAGTTCAGTAAAGGGGAGAAAACTGCCTTGGTTTCCAAGTGAATTAACACTGGTTAGAAGCCAGAAAAAAATCATTTTTCAAACAAGCTGCTTTTCTGTCACTTAGAAGCCTGAACATTCAAACGTTCTTTCCACAGTGTGCCTTGTTTCCTGCCTGCCCTGGGTCAATAGAGAGAAATTAGACCAGCCTCTCTCCTAGAGAAGATTCCAGAATTATAAGTAAGGACACAAGTCTACTCGCAGCAGAGAAAGCCCTGTGTGCGTGCTAATAATACAGAGGATGTTTGTTGTGTCTATTAGTGGGGTTAATTATGTTTTAGCTTGGAAATTCCACCTACATAGAATACACAGTGAATATCATGTAGGATTATTTATGGGTCTTGATTCCTCAGGATGATCCAGTAACCAACTGTTAGAGGCTCATGTTGACGAAAAAAGCCAAACTCCATAAAACGTTTGAAGAGGTTTATTCTGAGCACAAGGTGAGGACCGTGACCCATGACACAACCCCACAGGGTCCTGACAACGTGTACCCAAGGTGGTTGGGCTACAGCTTGGGATTATATGGTTTTAGGGAGACATAAGGACATTAACTGGTATATGCAAGGTGTACTTAGTTTGGTCCATAAAGATGGGACAACTCAAAAAGGGGAAGGATTCCAGGTTACAGGTGGATTCAAAGATTTTCTGATTGGCAGTTGGTTGAAAGAGTTAAGTTGTGACCTAAAGACCTGGAATCAATAGAAAGGAATGTGTCTGGGTTAAGATAAGGTGGAGACCAAGGTTCTTATTATGTAGACGAAGTCTCATACGTAACAGGCTTCAGAGAGAATAATTGGCAAATGTCTCTTATCATGTGTAAAAAGATGCCAGACTCTTAGTTAAATCTCTCTTGGATCAGGAAAAGACCTGGAAAGGGAAAGGGAGTCTCTATAGAATGTAGATTTTCCCCATAAGAGATGGCTGTGCAGGGCCATTTCAAAAAGTGTCAAAGAAATTTATTTTAGGGTAAAATGCTTTGATTTAGGGCCTGCTATCTTTCATATGATGCTATATAGAGTCATGTTGGAATTTTGGTATCTTATTGCTAAGAAGAGTCTGTTTTGTCAGTATGAAGATCTCTTGTTTTAATATTAATACTGGTCAGTTGTGCCTGAACTCCAAAGAGAGGAGAGTATAATGAGGCATGTCTGACTTCCCTTTCCCAGCATGGCCTGAACTAGTTTTTCAAGTTTCTTTGGAATCCGCTTGGTGGAGGTGTTCACTCAGTCAGTTGGGGGGAGCTTAGAAATTTTGTGGGGGGAGCGGTGTTTACAGTCAATTATAAATAAAAATAATGTACCCATATGGAGGATAGAAAATGTTCCCGTTGTGAAGTGTTCTTCTCTTTGTTCCCAACACTGCCACAGGCTTTTGTTAGGGGGAACTTGGGGGTACCACTTGTAATAACAATAACTGATTTGTTAGAAATGTTGCATGCCTGCTAATGTAATGCTGTTAACAAATAAAAGTATAACCACTGCACCCAAATTATAGAATTCACTGGTTCCTTTTGATGTGGTCTATGAAATTAACTTTTTAAATTGTACATGTGCATTGGCCACGTGCTTTGCTTTTTGTTAGTCACTTTCAGATAAGAAGAGGTGTATGGTAGAAAAATACCAGATAACTCAGCTTTAGCCCTAGCATTGCCAGTTAACTGATTGTGTGACTTTGAGGTGACCCTGGTTTCCTCGTCTGTAAGTTAAAGGAGAAGGGAAAAGAAAGAGATGGATTGTTGAGGGTGTTTTAGTTCCAAGAAATGAATTCATGGCTGAATTCAAATTAGAAAAAATGAGACCTGATTTGGCAACCTGTTAATTATTTATTGAATTTGAAATATGTAGAAAGAAGACTTGTTACCTGCTTTAAGCAAATGTACTCTTAAACTAACTCAGCTTACAGAAACCATGTACACACTGACATATGTATAATGCATGAAGCAAACTTTTTAAATATTTATTACATATAGTACCAGAAATAAACATCAGTACATAAAATGTAAAGGGAACTATGTAGTCATAGTGATTTATATATAGCCAAAAACCAATATATTAAACAAATCTGGAATTTTCAGCATTCGTGCTATAAATCAAAATAAATGTGACAAAAGACCTTACCTGTAGGGGAGAGACAGTACAGACACATGGCAGAGTTAATGAAAAATACCAACCTCCTGAGAGGAAGGAGCCTCAAACCCCTTCCCCACTTAGGCTGATTACAAACTGTTTACTCTGATACTTAAGGATCTTCACGGTATAGCCCTGAACTTACTTTTCTTCCTTAACTTTTTTCTCTTCTTGAACTCTGCTATAAATGAAACTACTTGGTGTTCCCCAAACATGCCCTTCAGTTCACTTCTCTGTTTGTGTTCTTTCCCTTCTCTAGAAATCTCCTAGACTTCTTTAAGACCTATACTTCAAGTGGAACCTTCCTTCTAGAGTCCCAGCCTAAAATATCCTGACACATTGCAGCTCCTAGGTCTCCCTCATCTTCTGAAATACAGATCACACTTGCACTTGTCATTCAATCCTTCCAGTTATTCTAGCCCAATTTTCACCTCATATGTGCCACATCCTTATGTATTATTTCCTCTCTAAGGCTTATCTCGTGATAATTATTTCAAGAATGAAAACTCTCTCCATAATCATAATTTACAACTATCTCCATAGAAGCATCTGTAGATATTAGGCCCCCTGGGATTATGTAGGCAAATGTCTTCCAATCACTGGCACAAATTACATGATTTGGTGGAAGAGTGGGAGGGCTGGTGGAGGTGGTACAATAGGGAGTAGCTGAGGAGAAAAGTGAGGTGAGCAGAATGAAAGTAAATAATGATTACTTTTTCCGAAAGCAAATCCCGAAGGCTCATAAGAGAGAAGAAAAGCTCTCTAGTCCCATAATTTCCCATAAAGTCATCCTCAATGATATGTACAATACTATTTATATTTTAATTAAAGAAACTAGACATACTTTTAAAAAAGCAAGCAAATATCAAAACTGGAATGTTAGTATATTTACTACATTTTCTCTAAAAGCAGAAAATGCATTTCTTTAAGAAAAAAACACATTAATTAACACCTGGAAAATAAAGGCACATATAAAGCATATCAGAAATAATTAAGGGGCACATCACAATACTAAGGACCATATTAAAAGAGTAATAGCACACAATCAATTATTGAAGGCACTGGGCTTGGAATCTAATGACATTTTTATCTTCTACCCTTATGTGTTCTTCCACTGATCATTAATATCTAATTAAATGAAATAAAGTTTTCCAAGTGCTGAAAATGCTTTTTCAATCATCTTTGAATTTCCATGATCCAGGCCACTCTCTTTCTCAGCAAAACATGATGTGGATTCCTATACAGGCTCGCTTACAGGCTGAGGACACCCTGCTTATGCCAATTTCAGTCATGAATAAGTTGCATTCTGGCTTTATCCCAAAAAAGAAGGTCTTTATGAATTGAATGGAAAAAGAAAAAGTCATATGAGAAGAAATTGACTATAAGAAATGTCCTCAAGAGAGTAAATTTTACAAATTTGAATTGGAAAGGCCCACAGAGCTCATTTACCACTTCTGAGCTCCCACTTATTTGAGAATGCCTTCTACTATTTTCCTGATCCGTGGGCAATAAGCCTCAGCTTGCAAACTGCTAATGAAATGTTTCATGGTGAACAGCTGGAATTATTAGAAAATTCTTCCTTATAGTCTCCTAAATTCCAGTTTCTTTTAGATTTGCCCTCTGCACTGATTTTAAAGAATTATTCCTCTTCTGGCTGGGCACTGTGGCTCATGCCTGTAATCCCAGCACTTTGGGAGGCAGAGGCGGGTGGATTACCTGAGGTCAGGAGTTCAAGACCAGCTTGGCCAACATGGCGAAACCCATCTCTACTACAAATACAAAAATTAGTCGGTTGGGGGCTGGGTGAGGTGGCTCACACCTGTAATCCCAGCATTTGGGAGGCCGAGGCGGGTGGATCACCTGATGTCAGGAGTTTGAGACCAGCCTGACCAACATGGTGAAACCCCATCTCTACTAAAAATACAAAAATTAGCGGCTCATGGTGGTGCATGCCTGTAATCCCTGCTCCTCGGGAGGCTGAGGCAGGAGAATCGCTGAACCTGGGAGGCAGAGGTTGCAGTGAGCCAAAATTGTGCCATTGCACTCCAGCCTGGTCAACAGGAGTGAAACTCCATCTCAAAAAAAAAAAAAAAAAAAAAAAAAAAAAAGATTTTTTTCTCTTCTATAATGATTTGCTTTGTGGTTAAAAATGCAAGCTTGAGAGCCACAGTGTAGACAGGAAGCACACGTCTGCTGCTGCTGCTCCCTAGCTAGGTGACGTGGAGAAAGTCACTACACCCTTTTTTGAGCCCAAGTGCACCTCTAAAATGTATAAATAATAGGACATGCAGTTGCTATGAAGATTAAAAGCACTTAGCCCGGTGCCTAGCACAATACAAATAAATGTATGTTAAATAAAGAGTGCCTGTGCAATGACATCCTCTAAGTGATGCATTCTCAGTCCTGTCGGCTATGAACTATCACATGGCATGATTCAGATCCCTCGCATTAGTCACAGTCCAGCTTGGTGATACCCATTTTAGGAGCCAACACTGCATTAAACAAACTGAACATAGATCAGCATATGGTAGAGCGAACCAGATGGCTATAGACATTCAAGGGCTCTAGGGCAGCTTTAGGCCCTGTAGGAAGTGTTCAGGGTTCCTCGGCTTAGACCATCATGGAGTAAAGACTGAAAGTCTGGAAGCTACCTCAGCCCTGACCGAGTAGGTGCTGAGTATGGAAATAAAGAAGTCAGAGAATAGACAGCAGAATTCATAGTAAAATAGATATCGCTTAACTCTTAACTTCCAGAAGAACCAGGATTGCTGTGAAGGCCAGAGCTACACCTCTGACAATCTTCGGGGAAAATTTTTTCAGTGACCTTAACCAGGATGCATGAACTGGGGAGATCTGGGGTGCAGAGGAGGGAGGGGAACCTATTTTATAGCAGCTAGTCATGTGTTGACTCTTTCATACACTAGGCACTGAGGAGATTTGCAATTAAAAAAATTTAAAAAGCAGCCGGAGTGGTGGATCTTGCCTGTAATCCCAGCACTTTGGGAGGCCTGGCTGACAGAGCGAGACTCTGTCTCAAAACACAAACAAGCAAGCAAGCAAACAAACAAAAAACTTACAAAGTGCAAAACTTTGTAATCTATTTCAGACCATAAAAGTGCCAATAGTAAAAAATGCAACCGAATACTTTCATTTCCTAAGCATAGGGGATTTTTTCTAATTTAATTGATTCTCACTATCCAATAGGATAACCAGTAGCCACATTTGATAAATTAAGTTTAAATTAATTTAATTAACATTAAAATTGAATTAATTATACTAGGCACATATCAAGCGCTCCGTATTGCTCAGCACAGATGTAGAATATTTCCATCATCACAGAAAGTTCTATTGGGCAGAGCTGCTATGCAGTGATGGTCCCTTTTAGTTACAGCCTTTATTAATAGCCCATCAATAAATGACCAGTGTTGGAATGTGTGCATCAATTATTGCATACTGAGCACCAATTTTAAATAAATGTCCCCCAAAATATGGGGCAAAACGAACTCAAATTAAAGCAAACCTTACAGCTAAACATTCTTTCTCTTTCTCTATTATCCAGTCACCTTACTGATAAACTGTCATGGAGGAAAAGAAACAGGAACAGCAGATGTGTTCTGTCAGTGGATGTGATAAACTTTCAAGAGAAAAAGAACAGATGGAAAATGAACTTCATGATGTCTTTAAGGAGTAGTACTTTTTTTTTTTTTTTTTGAGACAGAGTCTCACTCTGTCACCCAGGCTGGGGTGCAATGGTGCAATTTCAGCTCACTGCAAGCTCCACCTTCCAGGTTCAAGTGATTCTCCTGCCTCAGCCTCCCAAGTAGCTGGGATTACAAGTGTGCACCACCACACCCAGCTTTTATATTTTTAGCAGAGACGGGGTTTCGCCACGTTGGCCAGGCTGGTCTCGAACTCCTGACCTCAAGTGATCCACTCGCCATGGCCCCCCAAAAGCCTGGGTTACAGGCATGAGCCACCGTGCCCAGCCAGAAGTAGTACTTTTCTGTTATAAAGTATATTCTAGTGACTTCTGACTGTGAATAATGTTATCTTACACTTATCTCAGAAGGAATAAAAAGAAAACATGTTTTTAAAAATTAGGATCATGAATAAAGTTAATTATACATTTTCTGCCAAATAAAATAGAAACCATGCCGTTTGCCTCATACTTTACCATTTCAAAGTACTCATAGATTTTTAACATGGATTTTGCTCTTGGAGGCTCATTCTGAAATTCTCAATTTAAAAATATTTTGCAGCAAATTTAAAAGATGATGTTTCAAAGTAAATATAGTGGGATCCATTCTTAAAAACTGCTTTCTTAACTTCACAGAAAATTAGAACTAGAAAGTATCTTAAGGACTATTTGATACACTGTTTTTTAAACTATTTTTAGAGATAAATCCTTTTGTTCAAACAAAATCTCCTCCGGAATGGGGAGCAAAGATAGAGAGGTAGAGCAACAGCTACACTGTAACTTAGTATAAAAGATACTAAGTAGACTCAGTTGGTCCTGCCTGCTGCCCCTCTACACCCAGAGACAAGGCCAGGGATCTAAACCAAAGCAATCATAGGAGCCACAATATGTCACTTCCTGAGAGCAGGCTGACCTGAGGACTGAGGGGAACTTCAGAGATCTATGAAGCAAACTTGATCTGATATGGTAATGCATGCTATAAAAGCCAGACAAAAATGTTAACATAGCTGCACAAAATAGAGACTATCTCAGAAACTAATGTTTAACATTGATAACAGATCCCCTGCCCAATCACTCCTGCAAAGACAGCTTGATACAGTACAAAGAATATGGTCCTTAGAACTAGATGGATTACCATGGATCCTGCCTCAAATACTCCCTTTCTTCACATATTAAATGGGTAATATTTGATAACAAGGTAACTGTGTGTGTATATATATATCATGTGTATATAATTGTACACGTATCAATTATATATGTGTACATATCAATATATACATATATCATTTATATGTGTACATATCTATATATACAATGTGTGTATATAGACAATGTATATATGTACATTTCAATATAAACACAATGTATATAAGTGTGTATATATGTATATATATCAGTATATACATATGTACACACACACACTGATAGATATATATCAATAATGCGCCTAGAACAATAAATACTGGTTTCCTTTCACTTTCTGAACAACTTTGTCATAATATATAACCCATTTCTTCTAACAATAGGGAGAATTATTTTCCTAGTATGTTTTCATAAAGGGTATATTACCAAGAGATTAATTTGCATATTGCCTAACAAGGTGTCTTTCTTTATTGTTTTCTATTATAGCCTTCAATCTTTTCAGGTGGAAAAACATGACCCATGTTGAGAATATAGGAGACAGAATTTAGTACCTTGGAGAGCTGTTAGTACTTTGCTCCTTTTCTCTTGTAATTTATCTGAACATTTAGAACTGCTCAAGGTAACCAAAGAACACAAATCAGACCTACCCACACCAGGAAAGAGAAAACACACATACACATACACACATACACAGGCACACAACCCTTCATAGTCTTTTTTCTGCATTGCTACATCATCAGAACTGATAAACTAAAACCCAGAGAAAATTCAGACAAAGACTTTTAATTTTACCCTACTTAGGTACTAGTTTAGGTAGACAACAGTATCACTTAGAATTGTTCTCATATGATCCAATAATGACAAATATAACTAAAATATAATAACACTTTCATAGTACTGCCATGACTGTATCTATTCACTCTGTAAGAAAAAACTTCCTATTTAAAATTATTAAAACGTTTCTTGTCAGTTTCAAGTCACTTACGTGAGCATATTACAACATACAAGCACATTTCATTTTTCAAACTTTCTCCTCTAGCCTCATGTTCTAGAGGCTGTCAACCTTTACTTTACAGAGTTAAACTTATTCCTGCAGATCAAGACTAAAATGTTTTATTTCCATCTAAGGTAATTACTGCTAAGTTAAAATGTATAAATCCTCCAATGGGATTGGTACTATGTTTAGTCACTCAGAGAATACTGGCTGACGAAAATAGACCACATTCCAAAAGACAGAAAAAGTATGTTTGACTAATAGGAAAATAATAATAACACAATAATGACTTGTATGTTTCAAATAACTTTATAAATGTTTAAAATGCTTATTAACCCATTTTAGACCTATCGGCTTTTCTTTCTTAATATTCACTTTTTTACAAATAAAAAGTAGAAAACTTCATGTCATTTGCTCAAAGTCACATAAGTTAACATTCTGCAGGTTAACAGATTTATTTGAAAATCACACAAACATATTTTTAAAAGAAGGGAATTTAGACGATAACACTAGTTTTTTGAGGAAAAAATAGGCTGGAACTCATCAAATAAAAATGAAAGGGAGTTAGTATATATTTGAGGAAGGATTTCATATTAGGAGTTAGACAGGATTCTGGTTAGGAAAGAATGTCAGGAATCTGCATGTCTTTTTTTTTTCTCCTTTCATTTTAGGACCAAATCCTAGAATAGAGTGAAAAAAGAATGCAACAAACAGCATTATTTATATATCTTTGCACAGTTTTAAAATCAAAAAGCCGTTTTATCGTGTTACTTGTTCCCTCGAGAGATGAGGCATTATTATTTGGAAAATAAATTTTTGATTATCACCTAAAGTGAAAGGGACTTAATAAACAAACATTGGAAAAGCCCAAAGTACTGAAAGCTCAATATAACTGCAAGAGTCTCTCTTCTGACCATTTTTTCTCTTTTTTGCTAATAGTAAAATATGCATGCAGTTGTGCGATCTCAGCTCACTGCAACCTCCACCTCCTGGATTCAAGTGATTCTCCTGCCTCAGCCTCCTGAGTAGGCTGGGACTATAGGCATGCACCACCACACCTGGCTAATTTTTGTATTTTTGGTAGAGACGGGTTTCATCATGTTGGCCAGACTGGCCTTAAACTCGTGACCTTAACTGTTCTGCCATTCTTGGCCTCCCAAAGTGCTGGGTGTGAGCCACCGGGCCTGACCATAGCTAACATTTTGAGGTTTCTCCCCCATAGTCTTTGAACTAATTGTATTTTACCCAAATCAGAATCTTATTGCATATGTTTTATACCTAGCTCTTTTTCACCTAATATGTTATCATTATCAGTTCTGTACTTCATTAAACACATCAAAGATATATACCCTTTTTAAATGCTGACTTTATTTTTCTGAATTTTAAAAATAATACATGCTAATTTCCAGGGGTAAAACAAATTACAAAAGTATACAAAAATTAAAGGCACTTCCTTCTGTTAACCTTGATTCCATCCTCCCCCTTAAAAAAAAATTTTAAGTTTGTTGAAATTTCTTTTAATAAAGATGTTCATTTCCGAAACTATGATGAGGCAGTCGCAGACATTTTTGACATGAGCTCAGAGTTGTACGCATATGTTTATGTGGAGTTTTCATATTTAAAAATATTTATGCCTGAAGTGCAAAAAATAATAATTTAAAGAAAATACATAATACATGTTGTTTAATTTGTCTTAAGACTGATGTATTTTATATACATGGGAATCTGGAATCATCTTACAACTGAGAAAAGTTAGCAGTTAACTTCCTCTAAATGTTACATTTTAAACACATTTTAGCTCCCAAAACAATATGTCAGGCCTCAGATATGCACTCTTTCAAAATTCTGCCTATGAGGAAAATACTAAATATGAACATTTCAAAAATAATTCACCTTTAAAGCTCTATTTTGTGATTAGACTGAGTACCATGAAAGTCATAATTACAACCCTTGCGTGTGTAAAGCATCTTCTCCTCAGCAGCCTCAGCTCCTACAGGATGATGGTCTGTAAAGTCAGGGCATCCACAAAGTGATTTATTCCCCCTTTTACCTTCAATATGGTGCTATAGACCACATTTTGGCCATTGCAGTGCAGTAGCTCATGTCTACAATCCCAGTGTTTTGGGAAACCAGAACAGCAGGATCCCTTGAGGCCAGAAGTTAAAGACCAGCCTTTAAACAAAACAAAACAAAACAAAAAAATTTAATTAGCCAGGTGTGGGGGTGTGTGCCTGTAGTCCCAGGTACTCAGGAGGCTGAGGCAGGAGGATCACTTGAGCCAAGGAGTTTGAGGCTGCAGTGAGCTATCATTGTACCACTGCACTCCGGCCTGGGTGACTAGTGAGACCTGTCTCTCAAAAAGAAAAAGGAAAAAAAAATGTGTATATTTTGACTAAGGTACCCAAACACTAGAAACATATTCCAAAGTGAAATATAGCAGTATAATGCAAGTTTTTCAAAGGAAGGGGGACAGAAATAGTTACATAATTCTTACAACCATATACTTATGTTGAAGTTATAAAAGAGTTGAAGATTCTTGAAGACAAAGAGAAGATCTTTGGAGAAAGTTATCAGCATGCTATAGAGGCTGTCTGCTTTTCACCTCAAGCCTGAGACAAGGAGACTCAGAGAACCACCGAGAGAGTTTAAAATGTAACCGTCTAACCTTTGAGTTTGGGGAGGCAAAGTAATTCCCTTGGATAGATCTGAGCCATACAAGACAGAAAGCTGTCTTAAGCCCTGTTCAAGGGGTCACTCACAAGAAAAAAGGTGTCATGCAAAAAGGAACAAGGGGTATACCACTGAATGACTTCTAGGGGCTGTGGCAGCAGTCACAGAGAAGCAGGACACAAGGGCATGTCTGCATGTCAGGGAAGCTTTGAGAAAGAGAAAGAGAGGGAGAGACAGAGAGAGAGAGAGAGAGAGAGAGAGAGAGAAAGAGAGAGAGAGAGAGAGAGAAGAAAACCCCAAAGAAGCACCTGCTAGAAAAAGGGCCAGCTTTGAGCATATGCCAAACCTTGAGGTGTAAACACCAGATCACCAATAGCCCTTGTCAAGTAAGAGTTTTCTTATCTCCTGCACCTCTTTCCCTCTGTGAGCTCTAACCCTGCAGTGGCAAGAAACCTTAGTTAGCAAAATGAGGAAAGAGGAAGGGAGGCACCTAAGTAGGGAGAGTGAGAAACCCAGGACTTCCCTTTCCTAAGGCACAGTCAAGCCACGGGAGGGAGGATATTAACTCTCGGGCAAGATTGAAATTTTGCAAGTTACATACATGTGAGCTTTGTAAATTACTATGATCACTTTTCTCCTTAGAAGTGATCAAAGAATGGTTTGGTTTTAATAAATGACTGGAAAAGTCACAGGAGCTGCACAAATTTTCATTTGTAAAATGATCGTTTATCAACTGCTCTCTTGTCTTCTTATTCCTTCCTGCCCTTGGTTTTTGGACACACATTCTTTTTTCTCCTCTTTATGCCATAGTTTAACAATATCATCACCAACCATCAACACTTATTGAGGATTTACTCTACTCCAGACAATCGATTATGCATTTTATATACATTTCTCATTTCATGCACATACAACTGTTATTATCACCTCCATTTTTTATATCAAGAAAATGAGGCTCTTCCAAGGTAGCATAATTACTGAGCATAGGAGCTGAGAAATTTACCTTGGGTACTCTGACTCCAGAGTCCCACTTTTTTTCCCTGAAAGAATGAATGAAATGTATTTTCTCAGTTCAAAGGATACAAAGTATCAAATTTGCCTTTTTTTTTAAACAAACTGTCTTCCAGACCGGAGTGCAGTGGCATGATCATAGCTTATTGCTCACTGCAGCCTAGTCCTCCAGGGCTTAAGTGATCCTCCCACCTCAGCCTCCTGAGTGGCTGGTACTACAGGCATGCAACACCATGCCCAGCTAATTTTTAAAAATTTTTCATAGAGATAGGTTTTTGCTATGTTGCCCAGGCTGGTCTTGAATTCCTGGGCTCAGGTGATCCTCCCACTTCAGCCTCTTGAAGTGCTAAAATTATAGGCATGAGCCACCAGACTTGCTTTCTTTAATAAAACAGAGCTCTCAAAAAAATGGATCTCCCCCATCTCATGAGAAAATTGAAACATTCCACTGAAGGAGAATTAACAGAAAAGTAAACATAGCTACTTTTTGTAATCAGAAAACTTGCTGATGTATACTCTTATTCCAAACCCCTGGATGATGTCATTATGTCAACAGTCCTTTAGGATTCCTCAACCCAGACATAAAATAACAGTCACAGCACTAGCATATCCAAAAATGGTATTGCTTTATTTTTTAAAAATATATTCCTTTTTTGAAATATCAATCGAATCAATTTTATTCTCACAACAATCCTGTGAGTAAATATTATTTAAAAATATATTTTTTGAAGAAACAGATTAAAAGCTTTAAAAAATGTGATTCACTGAAAATCATATAGTGAATACATGATAGAGTCAGCACTAAAAAGGCAGATATACCAAAGAGAGACTGAAATAAGCAACTCATATTTTGTATCGACTTCGAAACACCTCTTTACCATCAGTGTTTGTATTAATCATTCTTGATCTTTATACTTCACATTTCTTGGTAATCCAAATGCTTCACAAGTTCTCTTACACATCCTGAATCTCTTGCTTCATTCAGCGAGATAATTCCTGGTGAGCAGGAATGCATATGGTTTTCAGATGTAGAAACTGGGATCTCCAGAGACAAACAAGTTGGCCATGGTAATGGGATACAATAATCTTATAGGATTTTACAAACCTGATTTGAAGTTTTGTCCTAATATGGAAAGGTATGCCTTTTCTCACTAGAGAGATTATTCTAGGATTTTAGAGCCATACCAATATATTTCACGGTAACCTAGTGATCTGGAGTGCCCCTCTCTGAGAAAGCAAAGATTCTGCAAGCAATTAGTCCTTCAAATCAAATTCCTGGCTTTTACAAAACTGCTTCTTTTTTGAATTCCAAAAGTTAACTAATTCTTTTCTATCTATTCTTCATTTCCTCATAAGCGAACACTCATCAATTTCCCCATTTTCCAACCCTATGGTTTTCTTATTCTACGTGGCCACAGACAGGAACAATTCACTAGCACAGTGGTTCTCAGAATCACCTGGTAAGTCTTGTAAAAACACAAATTGCTGGGCCCCATGTACTCCCAGAGTTTCACATTCAGTTGGTCTAAAGTGGGGCCTAACAGTTGGAATTTCTAACAAATTATCCGGTAATGCTGATGCTACAGGTCTGAGTAGCACATTTTGAAAATCACTTCACTAGTACACCCCCGACGTGTTGTCCTGATGGATCCTTCCAAAAAATTGTTCAGATGCCAAGGCTCGTGAATCACACACATGGTACTTAATGCCTGGGCCTCACATCGAAGGCTTCTATATTGAGAAGAAAAGAAATATTTGTCATGACTCATTGCCTTTTTCAAGCTGTTCCAGCTACAAAATTAAAACCAGAAAAGGACTCAATTGAAAGCAAAATAAAAACAGCTCAAGTAACACTGTCCAAATTTTGAGATTTATGGCATGATTTCTGGAATTAGGACAAAAGGTATACTAGTGATTCAGGTAAGTCCTGGGCTGACCACACTGGAAGCTGGCATCTCCAAGGCTCCCGACAAACCCTGGAACCCAAGCCAAGTTGCTCCTGCACTACCCCAGAAGCCAGCTCAGGTCCTTGGCTTGTGGCTTGCTTTTTCTGTCAACAGTAAGTTCTTCCACAAAGCTCTCCAAACACATTAGCAACCTATAACTCTTTTAATTGACTAATTTTTCTACAACTTCTCAGCTATTTTTAACACAGAAAAAAATGTCAATTGTCAAGAAATAAACGCTGTTGGGCCATCAAGCAGGTAGGCTGTAAATCTGAACCGAGAACCTAGCCAATGAATTTCCTTAGGATTTCTTCCTTTTGTAATAGCAACACTCAGTGGAGATTTTAATTCCATTTTTCATATATTTGGGGAAAAAATATGGCATTTTATGTCATAGCATAAAATTCTTCAGCATTCCATTTTAGTTATTAAATAATGACTAGTATTTGAAACAGCACTGTTACATTAAGTAAAAAAAATTGGCAAGAAATGTCAACTTAGACATTTAATAAGATATGTTAATAAGATAATAGTTCTGCTTAGAAAATAAGGTGTTAGTTCTACCTTTAACGTATCAATATATTGTAGGAAATACTGACCTTTTATTCTGATCACCACGAGTCCATTAAATTTCAAAATGTGGGACAGCCAGTACATGATATACTACTAAGTAATAAATCTATGTCATCCAAAGGGAGCTTTGCTGTCTGAGTCCAAAAAAAAAAGAAAACAGAAGCATAATGGTAAGGTTACTGAACGCTCAGGTCTTGAAATAAGTCATTCTGTATGAGCATGAGTCACCAAAACTACTTCCTTAGTGATAAAAGTTGCCTAAGTAACATCAATGCCTCCCTATGCTAAGAAGGATATGGGCAGTGTGTTGGGTTTCAGACCCACTAGTCATAGTCATTTCCTTTACTTAATTGCTAACTGCCCTTCCTGGCTGTAGTTTGGGGCCTGTGTTTTAGGTAGTAACCCAGCAACTAGTTATTATGCTATATTTTATCAAGGAGAACAAAACAGTAAACTTTGTATTTCCATGGATTTCAGAGTAAAAGTCAATGTTATTTCACCAAGGCCCTCTGACTTAAGGGAGTTATTGTGAAACTGTTCAACTAGGTCTCAATGTGGCCACATCATTATGCAAGACTCAAAGGCAAAATGATTTAACAGAGAAAAGAGGAGCAGATTGGGAGCCCTCTGAGAGGAAAGGAGGGGTGGTATTCATTTCTGTGTCCTTAGCACCTAGCAGGGAGCCAGCTCACCTAAAGATTCAAAATGCAGGCCGCACAGGGGCGGTGGCTGATGCCTGTAATCCCAGCACGTTGGGTAGGCCAAGGAGGGGTCACTTGAGCTCGGGAGCTTGCGACTAGCCTGACAACACGGCAAAACCCTGTCTCTACAAAATATATTTTAAGAAAATTATCTGGGCATGGGGGCATGTGCCTGTAGTCCCAGCTGCTCAAGAGGCTGAGGTAAGAGGATTGCCTGAGCCCAGGAGGTCGAGGCTACAGTGAGCTGTGATGGAGTCACTGTATTCTAGCCTGGGTGATATTGCAAGCTCCTGTCTCAGAAAAAAAAAGACTCAAAATACATCCACCAAATGGGGTTTGCTGGTTCTTTTCAAAATAATCCAATCTATGAAGTAATTGTGCCACTGCTGAGTTAGGATTTCATCGGGCTTTGCTGTTGTTGTTGTTGTTGTTGCTGTTGAGATGGAGTTTTGCTCTTGTTGCCCAGGCTGGAGTGCAGTGGTGTGATCTCAGCTCACTGCAACCTCCACCTTCTGGTTTCAAGTGACTCTCCTGCCTCAGCCTCCCGAGTAACTGGGATTACAGGTGCCTGCCACCACGCCCGGCTAATTTTTGTATTTTTAGTAGAGATGGGGTTTCACCATGTTGGCCAGGCTGGTCTCGAACACCTGACCTCGTGATCCTCTCACCTCAGCCTCCCAAAGTGCTGCGATTACAGGCATGAGCCATTCATCAGACTTGTTAACACATATATGCCTTTGTTTTTCCCTTATATTTACCACGGGACTGTGGTATTTGCTGCTGTTCCCCTTGCAGACATGTGAAGTACATTAAGCATGCTCTATTTTAAAATCTGACATACAAAAGCAATGAGATTAGTATTGCATGAGAAAATTTAAAAACTGGATAGTAAGCACACATGTATTATCAGTATCGCTGTTGGGTTTGGCCTTGAGAATCTTGGTTGCCTATAATTCCCTGAGCCTCCTCTCATTTCCAAAAACTCCCCCATAATTCTTGGATTGCACAATAGTACTACCATGAAGGACTACAATGTTAATAAATCTCCCTAAAAATCAAACTAATAGACGGTAAGTATAGGTAGAAGTTGTTTTTAACTGATATAAGTATTGCATTCCAAAAATGTGGTTTTCTTTCTTTTCTACTAGCAAATGGGGCAAAGCATTTTTATTCACTTAATCGTATGCAAGATTCAAATGCCATAATTATCCATTCATTCTGGTGGGTTGAGTCAGAATTAAGAAATGAGATCTCCACAGAAAACCCCTAAAACTGTCTATGGACTTCTTGATGATTCATTAAGGGCACCATATTCTCTGAATCAAAATGGGTCCTGTTGCTGCATCAGAACAGGAAAAAAGTAGACCAAAGAGACAAACATCATGATAACAATGCCAAAGAGATTTGGGGACATCTCCAACGGTAGCACAAAATTACTATGGCATATAAAGTACTACAGCACAGTGAGGTTTAGAGTTTGGGGACTGGAGCCAGAAGTCCTGTGTTCAGGTCAGCCACTTCTTGGCTGGATAAACTTGAGTAAGCTACTTACCTTCTCTGTGCCTCAGTTTCTTCACATGTCAAACCGGGCTGTCGTGAGGATTAAATAAGTTAACCCATGGGCAGTACATAATGATTGCTTTCATATGTCATAGGCACTCAATATATGAAAGCAATCATTATGGTTACCATTAGCCTTTCTATCCAGGTCAGACTCCAGTTTTAGCAATGATATCAAAGTGTGCCTGGTGATGATTGTTTGGGGTTCACTCAAAGACCTAGTATTGGTCAAGGACTGTGAAAGCTAGCCTAGAGTTAGCAAAGGAAAAACCCTGGCCTGGTGTGGTGGCTCACGCCCGTAATTACAAAACTTTGGGAGGCTGAGGTGGGTGGATCACTGGAGGTTAGGAGTTCGAGACCAGCCTGGCCAACATGGTGAAACCCCATCTCTACTAAAAATACAACATTAGCCGGGCATAGTGGTGGGCACTTGTAATCCCAGCTATTTGGGAGGCTGAGGCAGGAGAATCGCCTGAACTTGGGGGGCAGAGGTTGGAGCCGAGATAGTGCCACTGCACTCCAGCCTGGGCAACAGAGTGAGATTCTGTCTTAAAAAAAGAAAAAGAAAAACCCTGATCAAACACATCAATATCTCTGCAGTGTATTCTATCACACCTGTCTGAAGTTCTAGAGATGCCATTCAAGTAAATTACAATATTGTATTGGAAAAACTTCTCATAATTTATGTCACAAAGAACATGTATTTAATCTATATTAAGCTTGAGTACCACAGAATTTTTTTGTCCATATGCCACATATCCATATGAGTCACATTAGAGAACATATTTCTAGTACTTAGCTAATTAGAAATACAAAACCTTATTCAGTGGTTTGGAAATCGTCATGGTAGAATTACAAAGACGGCTGCCAAATCCTTTATTCTGCTACAGTTAACTCTGAATGGTCTTTCTTTACTTATATCTCATTGTAATGTTAATGAATTTTCTTATCTTTTCATCCTTGCATATTGTCATTATGTCATTTTATATTTCCTTCCATTTGCTACATGGCTTCATTTAGGGTTACTTTGTTTTATTTTTTTTCTAGAATTTGTCTTTGATTTTCATTTCCAACCTCTGCAAATCATACTGATCTTTGTCACCATACACAAAAACCAAAGCTTGAGAGGTTTATTTTAAACTCTGAGTTTATCAAACATATTCACAATTAAATATAATATTTAATATACTGAAGAAAATCATTTCACTGGCTGAGTGAATGTGATATGCCAGAGTTAAAGCATCTCCCAATTGTCCATTTTTGAAAATATCAGTCAATTCATTAATCAGTTTTGAAATACATAAGATGGAGTTCCATTATATTTTGCAGATTTATAGGAAAGAGATTATGACTATATAGATGGTCAATAATCCCCTTCCAATGTCACAGGTTACCATAAAGGCAAATAAAAATTTACATTATAAATTTATCTGTTCTTTAAAAGAAAATTAATAAACTGATATGCACATCAATAGGAGACTGGCTAAGGAAAATGTGGTACATATACACCATGGAATACAATGCAACCATGAAAAAGAACATCAGCCAGGCACGGTGGCTCACGCCTGTAATCCCAGCACTTTGGGAGGCCAAGGTGGGCAGATCACCTGAGGTCAGGAGTTCGAGACCAGCCTGGCCAATATGATGAAACCCCGTCTCTACTAAAACACAAAAATTAGCCAGGCATGGTAGCATGCACCTCTAATCTCAGCTACTTGGGAGGCTGAGGCAGGAGAATTGCTTGAACCCGGGAGGCAGAGGTTGCAGTCAGCCAAGATCGGGCCACTGTACTCCAACCTGGGAGACAGTGAGACTCTGTCTCAAAAAAAAAAAAGAGATCATGTCCTTTGCAGGAACATGGATGCAGCTGGAGACCATCATCCTTAGCAAACTAATGCAGGAACAGAAAAGCAAATACTGCATGTTGTCACTTATAAGTGGGAGATAAGATGAGAACACATGGACACAAAGAGGGTAACAACAGACACTGGGGCCTACTTGAGGGTGGTGGGTGGAAGAAGGGAGAAGATAAGAAAAAATAACTATTGGATACTAAGCTTAATACCTGAGTGATGAAATCATCCATACAACAAACCCACATGACACGAATTTACCTACATAACAAACCTGCACATGTACCCTTGAACCTAAAATAAAAGTTAAAAAAGAAAATTGTGCTATTAAACAAAATTATTATTAGGTCCCTTACCTAAATATCTTGAGAAAAAAACTTCTACCACTGGGGAACTACATGACCTCCTCAAAGTAGGCAGAGTAAATTCCCAAGATGCCAATTGCACTTGGCAAATTTTCTAGCTGTGGCATAATCTTTTTCTGTGTACAAAAAAAAAAAAAAAAAAAAAAGGAAAAACAACATTATAGGCCACTGGGCAAATACCTGCTAGTTTTCTTATGGTAGTCTAACTCAGCCAGTAACTAAACTGGGATGATGTCATTTAGGGCTCTTTCAAGTGACATGAGGTTTTTATAACTGGATTGATGGGTTTTTTGTTTGTTTTTGGTTGTTACTGTTTTTTGATCAAGTGAACTAATACTGAAAATCTGGCTTTAATTCTTTGTCCAACATCAGCTGGAACTTATTTTTGCACTAGACTTCTCCTCCATTTGTTAATTAAACTCTTGTGTTCCCTCTACATACTTACCACCTTCTCTTTCCTCTGTCATAGACTGTGAATTAGACATTGATGAAGTTAAAAAATCACTTATAGTCTACAGGGAATTGTGAGCTATGTTTTCCCCCTCAAATGTTCAAAGATACCTCCCAGAAAGTGTCTTTAAGGTTTTTCTTTCCCTTCTGATGTTTTAAACACTGTTTTAGAGAATCGTGATGTTCATGATTTTATACTAGCTATGGGAACAAGACTAACACACTCAAAGCAGCTAAATGACAATAAAAGACCATCTACTTTATTCCTTTAAGGGAACAGATTAGAAGTGCTTAGAAATGCTGTAGACCCTGGGCCATGGTCTGATAGTGGTCAGTGGGTATTAGATTCTTGTAGGAGTGTGAACCCCACTGTGAACTGTGCATACCAGGGATCCAGGTTGTGCACTCTTTACGAGAACATAACGCCTGATGATGGTGAGTTGTATAATTATTTCATTATATATTACAATGTAATAATAATAGAAATGTTTGAATCATCCTGAAACCATCCCCCCACCTGGTCCATGGAAAAATTGTCTTCCATGGAATCGGTCCCTGGTGCCAAAAAGGCTGGGGACCACTGCTGCATAATGTAAAACCACACTATCCAATTATAGCTCACCTTCATGAGACTATAATTTATATAGACTAGAGAAGGGAAGATATTTCCAGGTTAAGGGACCTGAATTAACCGTCTTTCAACTCAAATTAACTTTCCAACTAATTATTTCTGTCTGGAATGCATCTATTCTTTCTTTCTTCTTCTTCTTTTTTTTTTTTTTTTTTTTTTTTTGAGATGGAGCCTCATTCTGTCGCCAGGCTGGAGTACAGGGGCACAGTCTCGGCTCACTGCAACCTCCGCCTCCTGGGTTCAAGCGATTCTCCTGCTCCAACCTCCCTAGTAGCTGGGACTACAGGCGGGCACCACCAGGCCCAGCTAATTTTTGTATTTTTAGTAGAGACAGGGTTTCACGATGTTAACCAGGATGGTCTCCATCTCTTGACCTCATGATCCACCCGCCTGGGTCTCCCGAAGTGCTGGGATTACAGGCGTGAGCCACTGCACCCAGCCGCATCTATTCTTTTAATTATCCTGTTCACAAGGCTCAGAGCCCACTCGATTTTTCTTATCCCCTAGCCCTTAAACATCACAATTCCTTAAAACATCTCCGCGTCAGGCTCCCTTTACCATCCACTTGATCTACCTCAAGCAGACCTCAAATCAGCCTCATTCTCCACCCCTAAAATACAGCTACAAGCATGTCTTTCTCCTAGTTGAAATTCACAGTGCATTCCCTCTGCCCACCACATTAATTATCAACTCCTCTTCCTGGCATTTACTCATCCAACGCATGGCCCCACGTTAACTTTCAGTTCCCTTTCTCCCCTACAAATACTCCATAATCCAGCAACCCTGGGATTATTCCTGTTCCCTAAATGTCCTCAGCACTCTGCCACCCACACAGTTTTTGCTTATACTGTTTGGTCAGCACTAGAGCAACCTTTCTTTGCCATGATAAGCTGTAGAAATTGTACTCATTCTTCAAATACTATCTTTTCTAATGACATTTTCTGTTCTCCCCCAAGTAGATAGGATCATTTGTTTTCTCAACAATATTTAACTTATTTTTAGGTATAGTATTATAGATTTTTTTAAATTTAGATTTAGGGGGTACATGTGCAGGTTTGTTACATGGGTATGTTGTGTGATACTGAGGTTTGGGCTTCTAATGATCCCGTTGCCCAAATAGTGAACATAGTACTCGATAGGTGGTCTTTCAATCCTTGCCTCCTCCCTCCCTTCCCACTTTGGGAATCCCTAGTGTTTATTGTTTCCATCTTTGTGTCTGTGTATACTCAATGTTTAGCTCCCACTTAGAAGTCAGAACATGCAGTATTTGGTTTTCTGTTTCTGCATTAATTTGCTTAGGTTTATGCTTTCTACTTGTATCCGTGTTGCTACAAAGGACATGATTTCATTCTTTTTTATGCTTATGTAATATTCCACAGTGTATATGTACCATGTTTTCTTTATCCAATCCACTGTTAATGGGCACCTGAGTTGATTCCATGTCTTTGTTATTGTGAATAGCGCTGCAATGATTATTTCTCCACCTATGCTCTTTAGCATTTTATCCTATCTGTGCTACAGCACTCACTTACCACATTCTGCTATGTATTCCAACTCTTTATCTGCTTTCTAATCCTTATACAAAGCTATGAGATCCCTAAGGCATAAAAAGTACCTTACTTACTGAAATATACTAAGAAGCATTGCAGGCAGTGCAAAAAAATATGAATACATCTATCTGTTGAATGGAATATGAGGAAAGACCTGAGGGTCGGGGAAATGTACTATATTCATGGAAGAAGAAGGAGCTTAGGGTTCTACTGAAATCGCTGCCTGGGGGGAACAGTGGAAAATGAGGATAGATATATATACTTGACATAACTTCCAAAGGCCACTAGATAACTATGATCCTCAACCTCCTCTGCAGGAAAATTTCTGTTTCCCTCATAGTCTTTATCACCAGTTGCAATCATTTTGTTTGTTCCTTTATGAGTATTGTCTCTCTGTATCATATACATATATGCAGACTCAACACTATGTTCCAAGAGGCTTTGGGCCATACCTGCTTTGGTCCCTTCCCCAGTGTCTACCAGACTGCCCGGGACATGGCAAATACTCAATAAATATGTTTCGAGTAAAAGAATAAAAGTTGTGTATCACGATACCTTGTGAAGATTAAATGTAGTCATGTCTAAAGTGACTAGCACAATGCTTAAACATAATGAGCACCAGTAAATATTAGCCCTACACCTATATTTCTTCCTTCTATGAACTACTCATGTATTAATGTATATATTCAACAGATGTGCCTGGCTTTTCTCTAGCCACTGGAAATAAAATAGTCAACAAAAGAGAGAAAAATTCCTACCTGCCCTTAGGGAGATTACATTCTAGTGAGGAGATGAGCAATTCCTGCCAAGAAGTTTAAAGAAGGAAGTTTTTGGCCAAATGTGGAGGCTCACACATTTAATCCCAGCATTTTGGGAGGCCAATGCTGGAGGATTGCTTGAGCCCAGGAGTTCAAGACCAGCTTGGGCAACATAGCAAGACCCTGGCTCTACAAAAAATAAAAAGTTAGCTGGGCATGGGTGGCACTCCCAGCTTCTAGGGAGGCTGAGGCAGTAGGAATGCTTGAGCTCAGGAGTTAAGAGGCTGCAGTGAGCTATGACTGCACCACCGCACTCCAGCCTAGGCAACAGAGCAAGCCTTTGTCTCTCTCTCTCTCTCTCTATATATATATATATAAGTTTTAAAGAAAAAGGGGTGATGGTTTGAAGATAGATGCATTGGTGGGAGAAAAGAAAGCATGGAGGGGCCGGGCGCAGTGGCTCACACCTGTAATCCCAGCACTTCGGGAGGCCAAGGCGGGCGGATCACGAGGTTAGGAGATTGAGACCATCCCGGCTAACACGGTGAAACCCCGTCTCTACTAAAAAAATACAAAAACTTAGCCGGGCTTGGTGGCGGGCGCCTGTAGTCCCAGCTACTGGGGAGGCTGAGGCAGGAGAATGGCGTGAACCTGGGAGGCGGAGCTTGCAGTGAGCCGAGACCGCGCCACTGCACTGCAGCCCCGGGGGACAGAGCGAGACTCCGTCTCAAAAAAAAGAAAGAAAGAAAGAAAGAAAGAAAGAAAGAAAGAAAGAAAGAAAGAAAGAAAGAGAGAGAGAGAGAGAGAGAGAAAGAAAGAAAGAAAGAAAGAAAGAAAGAAAGAAAGAAAGAAAGAAAGAAAGCAAGCAAGCAAGCAAGCAAGCAAGCAAGCAAGCAAGCACGGAGGAACGGAAGCCAATTGCAGTATTGCAGGAAGGAGGTATGAAATGGCTTGGATCTGAGTGACAGCAATGTAACACAGGAGTGGATCCAGGAAGAGCGGGGCATGATACCCATTGGATCTGAGATGGAAGAGTTAGTTAGGAAGTGGCAATTATGAAAGTTTCCAATCTTGTTGTTTTGCTGTATTGCCCTGAATAGACAGGGAAGCTGGCAGGGGAAGCGATGGTGGTTCATGGGTTTTAGGGCGTGAGGCGAGCTAAACCCAATCTTGCATGCTATTCCTCCTAAGAGGCAAAACGGAATCTAAATGAAAATTTTTAACTCACAAATGAAAGTAATGTTTTAGAATGCAGGTGAAAACAAATCTCCCTTCTTATATAGTATGATCACTGTTACATCATTTGATTTTGTTTTTTACATCATTTTACATCGTAAACATGGTGTTATAGCTGTCTGCCAAATTCCTCTAAAAATATGCCCCTTCACAGCAAGATCTGTGTTAATCATCCCATCAATTCAGTTCCTGGAACACAGTAGGTCCCTAAATAATAAGTCCAGCACTTAATATTTGTGAATTGAACTGGTTGATAGTAAGCAAAATTTTGTTATCAAGGCAAACAGAAAAGAGAAGTGCATTTAGAGTCAGAAAGGCCTCGATTCAAATTCTTCTCCCCTTCTTCCCACCCCTGCTAGTCATACAACCACAAGAAATTTGCTAGCCTGCATCTTAGGCTCCTCGTTAGTGAAATGGATGATCAAGTCTATCTTGCAGGAGGGTGTGAGTGCATTAAGTTAAATTAAGTATATACACAGTGTCTGTCATTCAGTTGGCATCGACATTACTTATTATACTATTTATTATTATTACCTGTATTTCCATGGATTTTAGGTTTTGCTATGGTTTTCATGCTCTCAGTGTACCCTCCTTCTTCTTTCCAATATTCCATCCAAACAGTCCTGCTAGATGCTGTTCTCTTGGCATGGCTAGTCAGCTTTCCCAAAGCCTCCAAAGGCCAGTAAGCTTCTGTCCACACGGCTGGCCGGTCCGTCAGTTTAAGTCACCCAGTTCAACTGACATCATGACAGCTTGCAAATTCCAAAATCACTGTTGGTAATTTAGATGTGGTAGTGTTTATGCCTGGCCTATGAATTATACCACCATGTCTTTATTTACATGCAACTTGCATCATGCTGTGTTGAAAGCAGCTTCCCAGTCCAGCACTTAAAAATACTTCTCAGATAGGTTTTCATAGCAATTAAAAAATAAACACAAAACCCGGGAAAGCTATGTCTGTGTACCCAAAAGATACCTAAGAACATAGTAGCATAGAGAGCAGGCTGAGTTGTCTCACTCAAGGATGTGATTTCAGATTCATTGATCTCCCTGACTGAAAACTATCACCCATTGATTGAGGCACTGTATATCTTATCTCAGAATGAAATGAATTCTTAAGTCTCATGAATTCTACATGAATGAATGAAAGTGTTTCTGCAACTTTCACTTCTCTTACAGCCCACCAAAAACAATGGCATTTTCTAATAGGAAAAACACATTGAACGCTGTATATGTGCGTATGTATATGTGTGTGTAGTACATACATATACTTTATTTTGAGACAGGTTCTCACTCTGTTGCACAGGGTGGAGTGCAGTGGTGTGCACAGCCTACTGCAGCCTCAATTTCCCAGGCTCAAGCAATCCCCCTGCCTTAGTCTCCCAAGTAGCTGGGACCACAGGTGTGCACCATCACGCCTGGCTTTTTTTGGTTTCATATATATATGTTGCCTAAGCTGGTCTCAAACTCCTGATCTCAAGCAATCCTCCGGCTTTGGCCTCCCAAAGTGCTGGGACGACAGAACACCTATACTTTTATACATTCTATATGCATCAAACAAACATATGTCTGTGACAAGAGAGCAGCCTATCACAGCCCAGAGACTTCAGAATGGGGACAGGTTGGAAGGAGGAGCTACCTATCCCTGAGATGATGAAGAGGACCAGTGCCCATTCCAGGAGACATCACCGCAGCCCTGAGGAATCGGCTATGGGCACCAGCAGGGCACAGTGCCACACCTCGCCAATGCCTTGTCCTCCTTTTCCATAGTGAGTCAGTCAGCAAGCGTCGCATTGCCCTGGGATCGGCACTGCACGTAGAAGTGAGTTCCACACTCTCTTCCTCTCATAGGGAGATCACTTTTCTCATTCTAAGGGTTCCAGGCAAACTCACAATGGTGGCATTTGCTGAGCAGTGGCTTGAATAAAGGGCTCTCAGAAAGCAAGATGTAACTCAGAGCATAGGCTTGTCCTCCAGGGCACCCAGCCCCAGGAATGCTCTTGGGGAATGACCTGCAGCCTCCCAGTGAAAGAGAGAATAAAAGAAAGCCCCAGCAGGCGAGCTGGGCAGTAGAGAGTCCTGTAATTCCACCTTGGCAAGCACCATTTGCAAGAACGAACTGGGATAAGGTAAACAAAATATTGCCTAAAAGAGGCTTGTCCAAAGAAGTCAGAATACGCTCTTCATTTACCTCTAAATTATGTTTCTTAAATACCAAGTAACCTGCAGTACCCCCTGCCGCCACCAAAAAAAAAAAAAAAAAAAAAAAAAAAGAGAGAAATACTTTTTTTTCTCCTATCCACTGCAGAATCAATTTTACAGTGGTTCTGCAGTTAATCTTTTCAGTACACCATAAATCTAAATACTCAAAAAAACCTGTGCCTTTTCAATTGCTACTAAATCACGAGAAGACTGATTTACATAGTCCCCTTTTATCTCCCTTGGCGGGTAAGTACTCAGCTCTGCTCGTTACTAATATGGAAACAACAGCCCTTGAGTTGAGTGATTTCCCTAGAAAGGTTAAGGTGACCGAATCTGAACACTCCCTCCATGTCTTGGACACGAAGTTTTTTGCTGCGTAGACAGTTTTATCCCCCTCACCCCAAGGTCAATTGCACGAATTCTTTTGGAAAACAGGACCTATGGCATTTCCCAGACAAATCACCGTGAACCCTGTACTGTGCATTGCTGTCCTAAAATTAACACATAAATCTATTGCCGCCAAACATTCTGTCATTTGTGTTATATAATTGCCTTTCATTTGAACTCATTAATCAAACTGGGGTTTTTAAGCAACACCTAATTAATTCTTTAACTGGCTCATATTATACCTTTAATGACTTCCACCAGGGTAAAAACCACTGATCACTGAGTTCGATTTTGAAACTACGGACGTCGAGTTTCCTCTTTCACCCAGAATTTTCAGATCTTGTTTAAAAAGTTGGGTGTGGTTTCATGGGGGGAGGGGGAAGAGCGAGAGGAGACCGGAGGGACGGGGGCGGGGACTCTGCAAGAAAAACCTTCCCGGTGCAATCGTGATCTGGGAGGCCCACATATGGCGCCTCTCCAAAGGCTGCAGAAGTTTCTTGCTAACAAAAAGTCCGCACATTCGAGCAAAGCCAGGCTTTAGCGAGTTATTAAGAACTGAGGGGCGCTCTTGTCCCCCACAGGGCCCGACCGCACACAGCAAAGCGATGGCCCAGCTCTAAGTTGGTAGCACTGAGAACTAGCAGCGCGCGCGGAGCCCGCGGAGACTTGAATCAATCTGGTCTAACGGTTTCCCCTAAACCGCTAGGAGCCCTCAATCGGCGGGACAGCAGGGCGCGGTGAGTCACCGCCGGTGACTAAGCGACCCCACCCCTCTCCCTCGGGCTTTCCTCTGCCACCGCCGTCTCGCAACTCCCGCCGTCCGAAGCTGGACTGAGCCCGTTAGGTCCCTCGACAGAACCTCCCCTCCCCCCAACATTTCCCCGCCAAGGCAAGTCGATGGACAGAGGCGCGGGCCGGAGCAGCCCCCCTTTCCAAGCGGGCGGTGCGCGAGGCTGCGGCGAGGCCCGAGCCCGGCGTTCCTGCGCTGTGCGCGCCCCCACCCCGCGTTCCAATCTCAGGCGCTCTTTGTTTCTTTCTCCGCGACTTCAGATCTGAGGGATTCCTTACTGTTTCCTCTTCCCGCTCCTTTGCCCGCGGGTCTTCCCACCTGACCGCAGCCCCGAGGCCGCCGCGCGCCTCCTCCCACGCCCCTTTGGCGTGGTGCCACCGGACCCCTCTGGTTCAGTCCCGGGCGGACCCCCCCTCACCGCGCGACCCCGCCTTTTTTAGCACCCCAGAGTGAGCCCAGCTCAGACTATCATCCGGAAAGCCCCCAAAAGTCCCAGCCCAGCGCTGAAGTAACGGGACCATGCCCAGTCCCAGGCCCCGGAGCAGGAAGGCTCGAGGGCGCCCCCACCCCACCCGCCCACCCTCCCCGCTTCTCGCTAGGTCCCTATTGGCTGGCGCGCTCCGCGGCTGGGATGGCAGTGGGAGGGGACCCTCTTTCCTAACGGGGTTATAAAAACAGCGCCCTCGGCGGGGTCCAGTCCTCTGCCACTCTCGCTCCGAGGTCCCCGCGCCAGAGACGCAGCCGCGCTCCCACCACCCACACCCACCGCGCCCTCGTTCGCCTCTTCTCCGGGAGCCAGTCCGCGCCACCGCCGCCGCCCAGCCCATCGCCACCCTCCGCAGCCATGTCCACCAGGTCCGTGTCCTCGTCCTCCTACCGCAGGATGTTCGGCGGCCCGGGCACCGCGAGCCGGCCGAGCTCCAGCCGGAGCTACGTGACTACGTCCACCCGCACCTACAGCCTGGGCAGCGCGCTGCGCCCCAGCACCAGCCGCAGCCTCTATGCCTCGTCCCCGGGCGGCGTGTATGCCACGCGCTCCTCTGCCGTGCGCCTGCGGAGCAGCGTGCCCGGGGTGCGGCTCCTGCAGGACTCGGTGGACTTCTCGCTGGCCGACGCCATCAACACCGAGTTCAAGAACACCCGCACCAACGAGAAGGTGGAGCTGCAGGAGCTGAATGACCGCTTCGCCAACTACATCGACAAGGTGCGCTTCCTGGAGCAGCAGAATAAGATCCTGCTGGCCGAGCTCGAGCAGCTCAAGGGCCAGGGCAAGTCGCGCCTGGGGGACCTCTACGAGGAGGAGATGCGGGAGCTGCGCCGGCAGGTGGACCAGCTAACCAACGACAAAGCCCGCGTCGAGGTGGAGCGCGACAACCTGGCCGAGGACATCATGCGCCTCCGGGAGAAGTAAGGCTGCGCCCATGCAAGTAGCTGGGCCTCGGGTGGGAGCTGGAGGGAGAGGGGAACGCCCCCCCGGCCCCCGCGAGAGCTGCCACGCCCTTGGGGATGTGGCCGGGGGGAGGCCTGCCAGGGAGACAGCGGAGAGCGGGGCTGTGGCTGTGGTGGCGCAGCCCCGCCCAGAACCCAGACCTTGCAGTTCGCATTTCCTCCTCTGTCCCCACACATTGCCCAAGGACGCTCCGTTTCAAGTTACAGATTTCTTAAAACTACCACTTTGTGTGCAGTTGAAGGCCCTTGGGCAAAATGAGAGCCAGTCCTCCAAACTTTCAGAAAGTTTCCTGCCCCTTCTGGCAGGCTGCCAATCACCGGGCGGGAGAAGGAAGGAGGGGAAGGCGGTGGAGGGAGCGAGACAAAGGGATGGTCCCTCGGGGGCGGGGATGGCGGGGCTGTCCTGTAGGTCTGTGCGGCCACCGTGATTGCCCCTCTGCGCGGTGCCCGAGGTCCCGCTGAAACCTGCCGAGGGCAGCAGGTCTGAAAGCTGCAGGCGCTAGTTGCGCGGAGGTGGCGCAGCTGCTCTGGAGGCGCAGAGCGAATACGTGGTGGTTGGGTGTGGCCGCCCCGCCCCTGGCGGTTTCCTCGTTCCCCTTTGGTTAATGCGCAACTGTTTCAGATTGCAGGAGGAGATGCTTCAGAGAGAGGAAGCCGAAAACACCCTGCAGTCTTTCAGACAGGTTTGTAGACTCTCTTCCCACTCGCAGCCGCCTGACCCCACCCAACACAATCCACGAGCAATTCTAAAAGTTGCTTAACTCACGTCTAAAAAGTGCAAAACTTCAGGGCTGCGCGTAAAGCCCTCTAGTGGCGGGAAGACCACAGGTTGGAGCTTCTCATGATTAGAAAAAATATTAATAAAACCCCTTGAACGATTTTTTTTTTTTTTTGAGACGGTGTCTTACTCTGTCGCCCAGGCTGGAGTGCAGTGGCGAGATCTTGGCTCACTGCATCCTCCGCCTCCCGGGTTCAAGCGATCCTTGAATGATTTCTAAGCAGTTCCTTGGGACATAAAGAAAAATCTTTTAACTTTTTACTTTGTTTCCCAAATGTTGCACAGTTTTGCAACACATTGACCTTCTGGTTCGAACGGTTACAATTTTAGATTGTGGTTTGCCAAAGTCAAGTTGCTTAATTTTTACAAGGCCACAAAAAGCGCAATTATGCCCTGCAGTTTAAAATGGAAAACGTGTTGGAAGATAAGAAAACTTAGTTTCCAACTGGAATGGAGCCAGCAAGTTTCTTTTCTTCTTTGCAAATTCTATTGTGGCATTAAAGTTCGATGGAAGTATCACTATGCACAACTATTTTGTGATCTAATAAGGGTGAAAAGGAGCCATCTGTCCCCTCGGCTAAGGGGTATTAATGGTTTCTATGGGCTTCACTATGGAATGTAGATACAGACATTCTGGCAAATGTGGTGGCTCTGGACAGAAATAATAGGAGTCTTTGTATTCCCAGGGAAGCTTTGCAACAGGCTACATTCTTACTGAATATGTAATGATGTAAGCACGGTTCTAATTGGACACAAGTATTTGCTAACATCCGTTATCTAATATCTGGCCCAGACTTGAGAAGTATGTAATGTAAAAAGTTTTTAAAGCTACAAGCATACCTCACATTTTAAAAGTCCTTTCTTGATTGGGTTCTTGTGTTCTTTAGCACTCTTGCCATAAAAAATAATAACAGTAATAAACCCAAGGCTGAAAAACTGAATTTTAACTAAAGGGTTTTTGTGCGTGTTTTCTTTTTCACCAAAATTAGATGGGCTTACAGAATTTTTAACTTAAAATTGGAATCCAAAAGCCAGAAGATCCCCATTATAGTTTATAGTTTTATTCCCTGGAATATTTACTGGGATTAACTGCAAAGCACTCTCAGATGAATAGTGTAGTATAACATTTTGAAACTGAAATACATTTACCAAATTAATTTAACCACAGCAATGTGTGGTTCCTTTTAGTCCTTGAGCATTTTTGATTATCATACCTGTCATGTTTTCTGCAGTGTAGTGAGTTAACATAAAACAACATCAATACAAAAGATCCTCTGTTTCGAGATTAAGCAAAATTCCTCATTCTCTTCAATGTGATAGAATACCACATTGATCTTTCTTTGGAGGTTAGTAAAATATCTTTTATGTATTTTTCAGGGCTTAACAAGTAAAAATCAATGTTTTCATCAAGTCTGATCTTTTTGTCACCCACTCTTCATTCATTTTTCCACTAAGGTGATAGAAAAGTCTCAACAGTTTAAGACCGTAAGGCTATAAACTCCAAATATAATTGCTGACAAGATAAGCAATCCTCACGCATCCTTTTGAGAGGAAATAAAATCTTAGTTGCAAGATTACCTATTCTGATTTGGAATGCTGAGCTTTTTAAATGGAAATATAGAAGGACAGCTGAATCAGCAAAAATCCTTTATGTAGTTTCATTCTTTGCAAGCTTGACCAGTCATTCTGAAACAGGCTAACTGAACTGATACAGTGGCAAGTGAAAAAGACACGCCTTTACAGGATGAGTCAAAGGAGTTTTAGAAGAAAAATCCACCAGAGAAAGCAAAGCAAATACAGTTCAGAGTTACATTTCTTTTCCATTTTTTCCTGAACTGAATCTTTGGCATGCATATCCTGAATTGGGTTATTGAATATAAATCTAGCCTTGTACAGTGGATGCCAGATGACTACATATTTGCTTTGGAGCCTAAGGATAAGTTTCAAAAGATTTGAGTGGAGAAAAAAAGCTAAAACTCTTGAAGCACAAGTTTCTGTTCTCCATGTACTCAAGTGTACATGAAGTTGTGAAAATTTGTCCACCTCTACCATCATGTTATTCCATGAAATTACAAAACAAATCTTAAAAATGTTGTGGCATAGATTTTCTAGATTTAAAAAGTAATTAAATTAAATGAATTACTTTATTTTTTGAGACAGAGTGTCACTCTGTTGCCCAAGCTGGAGTGCAGGGGCACTATGTTGGCTCACTGCAACCTCTGCCTCCTGGGTTGAAGAAATTCTCCTGCCTCAACCTCCCAAGTAGCTGGGACTACAGGCATGTGCCACCACACCCAGCTAATTTTTGTATTTTTGGTAGAGACGGGGTTTCGCCATGTTGGCTAGGCTGGTCTCGAACTCCTGACCTCAAGTGATCCACCCGTCTCAGCCTCCCAAAGTGCTGGGATTACAGGCATAAGCCACCATGACCAGCCTTAAAAAGTAATTTTAAAATATCACTGGTAAAATGTGGATTCAGTCATGATTGAGTGCAGTTTACCGTGTGTGGACATTTATTTATTTTAAAATTGTCTGATCACCACCTTGAGTAAAACACAAGCAGTCACAATTAAAATATATTAGTGAGCAGGAGAAAGCACAGCATATTATAGCACTGAATGATTTATAAACCTATTCCAGGGTCATAAAATGTGTCAACGCCTTTTCTATAGTAAGGAGACTAGGTTCAGATGGTTAATCTAAGACAAATAAATGAGATAAGCCATACACTTTTACATCCTCCATGTCCTGTCTTTTCTCTGTTCAAAATAGGATGTTGACAATGCGTCTCTGGCACGTCTTGACCTTGAACGCAAAGTGGAATCTTTGCAAGAAGAGATTGCCTTTTTGAAGAAACTCCACGAAGAGGTTAGTGGAGTGACTTTCAGGGAATGAATGAGGGTAAGGCAGCCCCCACGGTTGGCAGAGCTGACCGTCTGTCTGTTCTTTTTGCAGGAAATCCAGGAGCTGCAGGCTCAGATTCAGGAACAGCATGTCCAAATCGATGTGGATGTTTCCAAGCCTGACCTCACGGCTGCCCTGCGTGATGTACGTCAGCAATATGAAAGTGTGGCTGCCAAGAACCTGCAGGAGGCAGAAGAATGGTACAAATCCAAGGTAGGAAACAAATCAGTGCGGCTTCAACCAAAGAAAAGCATTGTGTTCTCAAAACCCCATACCTGTGTGTGATTCCTAAATATCCTCTAGCTCCAGTGCAAAGCTGGCTTTGACTTCTTGCTCATGTTGTGTTTGTCACCACAGCCTCCCCACCACTCACATCACCTCCTTTATTTATTTATTTATTTATTTATTTATTTATTTATTTTCTCATTTATTTATGAGACAGAGTCTTGCTCTCCTGCCCAGGCTGGAGTGCAGTGGCAACATCTTGGCACACTGCAACCTCCGCCTCCCAGGTTCAAGTGATTCTCCTGCCTCAGCCCCCTAAGAGCTGGAACCACAGGCAAGCACCACCATGCCCGGCTAATTTTTGTATTTTTAGTAGAGATGGGGTTTCACCATGTTGACCAGGCTTCTCTCAAACTCCTGACCTCAGGTGATCCACCCTCCTCAGCCTCCCAAAATGTTGGGATCACAGGCGTGAGCCACCACGCCTGGCCACATCACCTCCTTCAGAATAGCAGACTCTCTTCCCCCAACCTTGCCTCCAAGTAAACCCCAATGCCATACCTTTGACCTCCACTGTGTTGAAATGAGCACTGTAGAGTGAACTCTGAAAATACTAATGTCAGTACTCCACTACTCTTTCCCTGGCTTTCAAAACAGAAATTTAAACCTATACTGGAAGACATTCAGTGAGAAATATGATTTTTTTTTCTAAGAGATTCAAAAGACTTGAATGTGAGCAATCCACATTTCTGTTTTCTTCCCGACAGTTTGCTGACCTCTCTGAGGCTGCCAACCGGAACAATGACGCCCTGCGCCAGGCAAAGCAGGAGTCCACTGAGTACCGGAGACAGGTGCAGTCCCTCACCTGTGAAGTGGATGCCCTTAAAGGAACTGTGAGTACCAACCCTGCAGTAAAAGAGGGAAAATAATGACCCATTCTGCTGACTAAGCTCATGATGATACCTGAACAAAATGTTGAGTGAGTAAAAATGTATATCATAATGCAAAGAAAATGAGTTATCAAGACAGACTCAAAAGGGACTTCATGGAACTCTTGAAGGTTTTAGCTTGCCTATATCATTGCTTCTAATGTGAAGGACTTGGTACTCGCATTCTCCACCTAAAATTAGAGTGGTCGCCATTTGACGCTAATGGAAATTATTGCAGAAGGTCTGTCAATGGTTCTGGGAACAGCTGGGTTTTTCTGAGAAATAACACCAGACATCTTTCTCACCTCCTGCAGAATGAGTCCCTGGAACGCCAGATGCGTGAAATGGAAGAGAACTTTGCCGTTGAAGCTGCTAACTACCAAGACACTATTGGCCGCCTGCAGGATGAGATTCAGAATATGAAGGAGGAAATGGCTCGTCACCTTCGTGAATATCAAGACCTGCTCAATGTTAAGATGGCCCTTGACATTGAGATTGCCACCTACAGGAAGCTGCTGGAAGGCGAGGAGAGCAGGTAGGGAACTCAGACTTGGATGCGTGAACTAATGGTGACCATTTGTTAGGCCCTGTGCCACTGGGCTCTAAGCAGTGTCACATTTAATCTTTAGAAAGTTTCTTTGAGGTAACTACTTTCCACTTTTTGTAGAGGAGGAATTTGAATTGAGAGAGAGTAAGTGACTTGCTGAAAAAGGGTTAATTAACAGCAGAGCTGGAATTTGAACCCATAACTCTGTCAAAGCCTCCACTCCTAACTCCTGCTCATGCTCCTGTGGAGAAAATGCTTGTAGTAACATATTTTAAATGTACTAACAAGACCAGTCATGGGAAAATGTTTCTGAGACAAATCTCTAGTTTATGATTTAAAACAGTACGTTTTCTTACGTGACAAAAACAAAAAGTGTGTTAATTTGTTCCCAGTGGTTGAAGTTATTTGCCAACAATTTTACTCTTTCTCTTCATCTGTTTATAGGATTTCTCTGCCTCTTCCAAACTTTTCCTCCCTGAACCTGAGGGGTAAGCATTTTATTTCCCTTTAGGAAAAACGTCAGCAGCTTGTAACCACTGTGTTTATGTCAAAGCATTCATTTCTTTTAGGATATCTGAAAAAATGCCATATAAGAGAAAACTCTATAAAACATCTATAATTTTCAAACCCAAGTACACTCTTGCATTCTATGCTTTAAGTTAAATGCAAACTCCTTTTTCCTTCTTCCTGCTGCAAGTACTGTCTCATCCTGATGCTCAAGAGTGTCAGGGCCTGGGTTTGCAAACAGAGACTACCCTAAAATTATTTGGGGAGTAGTACTTTACACAGTTGCCTCTCCCCCACAAATCATAATTGTTTCAGTAAAATGGTTACTTGGTTTTTCCAAGAAAAAACTCATTTTTACTCATTTTTGGCCTGTTTGTTTATTTAGAAACTAATCTGGATTCACTCCCTCTGGTTGATACCCACTCAAAAAGGACACTTCTGATTAAGACGGTTGAAACTAGAGATGGACAGGTTGGTATCTTTTAAGTAAAAAATAGGGTAATCTCAGACAGGAGTTGATATATTTTAAAATCAATGAATCTGCATCTCAGATACAGCTGGCTAATTTGAGAGGTTCAGGTTTCATTCATGCCTACTAAAAAAAGAATAGGCTTCTTCTTCCAGCAGTACACACAGCCAACTAATTATTTGGCTCCTGGATGTGAAGTTGAGATAGCAGTCTTCCTGTGCTCCAGAATTAGTGATTTGCTTTGGTGCTTAATTTGAAGTGGGAGTAAGCTTCCTTAAACCACTTCCTAAAGCAGCTACGTGAAACAGCTTCACTAGACTACCTCAATATGAGGAATGTTTTGATCCTGGACATATGGTGTCTTCCTACCTCCATACTTTACAGATTCCTAAACCCATCTATATAATACAAGCGTGTGCCATACGATCATTTAGTTTCTTATTACCTCCCTATGCCAGGAAAGAAATAGTTGCAGTTTATTGTAGTCATCATGAAATCTTCCCTTGCACATAAATTTAAAATGTACCTGCTGCACATTTTAATATGTCTTAATTGCTTTTAAACTTGGCTGTGTTGTGTACAACTATTATACCATCTTTTATAAACACAGTTTTTTAAGAAATTTCTTTTTGTAAGTTACAACATTCCACTGGATCCTTATATTGCCTGTAGTGGAAGAGGGTCTTGTGTGTCCGCCCCTTCTAGCTTTCACTCATTCAGAAGCAACATAACCTTCTGATTTGCACAATAAATTACATATATTTAGCAGGATTTTTATTTGCCGTGATATATAGGATAATTTAGTCTTTGGCATGTGGCATTATATTTATTTTGGGTTTTTTTTTTAAACAGGTTATCAACGAAACTTCTCAGCATCACGATGACCTTGAATAAAAATTGCACACACTCAGTGCAGCAATATATTACCAGCAAGAATAAAGAAGAAATCCATATCTTAAAGAAACAGCTTTCAAGTGCCTTTCTGCAGTTTTTCAGGAGCGCAAGATAGATTTGGAATAGGAATAAGCTCTAGTTCTTAACAACCGACACTCCTACAAGATTTAGAAAAAAGTTTACAACATAATCTAGTTTACAGAAAAATCTTGTGCTAGAATACTTTTTAAAAGGTATTTTGAATACCATTAAAACTGCTTTTTTTTTTCTCCAGCAAGTATCCAACCAACTTGTTTCTGCTTCAATAAATCTTTGGAAAAACTCTTTTGTTGTGTTATTTATTGGATAATATCTAAACAATTCTCTACTTGGTCCTGTTAGTTAATTTGTCATTACAATCATGTAACTTGATAAATTCAGGTTATTTATGCTTGAGATGTAGTTCTTAATTTTGTCATTTTTGATAGACCTCACTTTTGATTATTACTTAAAAACATTTACAAATAGGTGCTGTCGAATAAAATAACTTGTACCAAAATGAAGATAGGTCTCTCTAAAATGAGCTCAGCTCTGTGATTTTAATCATAACAAACAGACTTCCTAAAATTAAAAAATAAAAACTTTTTTAGTACATACAGCATATGAGCAACACAAATTCCACTTTTGGAGTTAAAGCATAGGAAGTTGCCAAGATATAGGGGCTTATCTTCCGCTAGCAAGATGCAGAGAAATAGAAAAAGTTCACCAAGTTTTTCTTTTATTTAAGACAGGATCTCACTTTGTCACTCAAGCTGGAGTAAAGTGACTCAATCATAGTTCACTGCAGCCAACAACTCCCAGGCTCAGGCAATCCTCCCACCTCAGCCTCCTCAGTAGCTAGGAGTACTCAAAACAAATAAACAAATGTCTAACTTTAGCCTAAAATGTGAGTTGTCTTCCCAAAACTAGCCACACACCTGGCTAATTTTTTTAATTTTTTGTAGAGATGGGGTCTCGAAGTGTTGTCCAGCCTAGTGTGGAACTCCTGTGCTCAAGCAATCCTCCCTCGGCCTCCTAAAAAGCTGGGATTACAGGCATGAGCCACCACACTCAACCTAGTTCACCAAGATGTAATATATGAAACTGTTCTGCTTTATTGTTTGTGTGTGTGATAGCTATACCTATATCCATCTATCTATAGATACAGATATTTGTAAAGACCTTTGTGTTTGAAGAATGGCATTAGGCACAAAATAAAACCTCCTACCTTTTCTTCCGGGGAGAAGAGATTATTACATGTGAATCACATGGTGCTAACTGTAGGTGTAATAAGGTTTCAAAGTCTGGAGCAATAAAAATGAAGTGGGGCAGTCATGGAAAGCTCCCTAGAAAGCACTCAGTGTGAGCATAGAACTTATATAAATAGACGAGAGAAGGTATTGCCAAGACACAATAGTGTAGTAATGGTCAATAATGTGCGTGCTGGAGTGAAAACTTCGAGTACGTTCTCGGACATCTCTAAGTTTCAAATTATGGAAATATTATTATCTTCTCTCCTCCGAGAATGATGTGGTAGACATTGTCATAATTTTTCTGTGTTTGCATCTGCCTCTCTCTGGAGTTAACTAGTAAGATGGTTCTCACAAAGCCCTGCCCATTTGCAGGAATGTTCACTGTGATTTTTATCATTTTGGTTACTGTGGGTACTGCATGAATAAAGAAAGGATTGGGGCTGGATGCAGTGGCTCATGCCTGTAATATCAGCACTTTGGGAGGCTGAGGCAGGTGGATCACTTGAAGTCAGGAGTTCCAGACTAGCCTGGCCAACGTGGCGAAATCCTGTCTCCACAAAAAATACAAAACTTAGCCAGCTGTGGTGGTGCATGCCTATAACCCCAGCTACTCTGGAGGCAGAGGCAGTAGAATTGCTTCAGCTTGGAAGGTAGAGGTTTCAGTGAGCCAAGATTGTACCACTAAACTCCAGCCTGGGTGACAGAGCGAGATCCTGTCTTAGAAAAAAAGAAAAAAAGGATTGGCTGCTGAAGTAACTCCTAGCCATTCTAAATGTAAATTCTAAATGTAAAAGTAAACTTTACATTCTAGTTTACTTGGGACACTCTTGGTTTATGACTGTTGTGTAAGCATAATTATTAATAATAACAGTTTGGACAATAGATTGTATGTGGTCAGGTCATGCTACCCTTAGAATAATCTTACAGAAAATGTGTCTGTCCCCTCAGCCCCCATATTCAAACAACTGACATGGACAATGGCATAATTAATTTTATTAGTGTAAACATCCAGGTCTTTGGGCCCTTATGAAACTTTTTCTATTTGATTTTTCGTTTTGCTTTCTGTTCTTTAGCCATTCTCACCACTGTTCCCCGCAGCCTCCTAATCCTAGGATCCCTGTCTCCTCTTCCACTTGTATCCCACCATTGGCTTATAAGGGTCATCCAGGGAAGACCCCAGCCTCATATTGGCTTTCTTCACACACCAGACTCCTTATTATTTTTTTAAAAATTGAAAAACAAGCCACAGTTTTCTTTCAGGGGAAAAGAACCAGGACAGCAAGTTCTGCTCATACCTATTGAGATTAGTAGACTCCCACCCTTAAAAATCCTTTACAGATGGAGGCCAGGCATGGTGACCAAGGTGGGTGGATCCCCTGAGGTCAGGAGTCCAAGACCAGCCTGGCCAATAAGGCGAAACCCTGTCTCTACTAAAGACACAAAAACTAGCCAGGGGTGGTGGTGCACACCTGTAATCTCAACTACTCGGGAGGCTGAGGCATGAGAATTGCTTGAACCCAGGAGATGGAGGTTGCAGTGAGCCGAGATTGTGCCACTGCACTCCAGCCTGGGCAACAGAGTGAGACTCTGTCTCAGAAAAAGAAAAAATATCCTTTACAGATGGAAACAACAGACACTGGGGACTTCAAAAAGGAGGAGGTTGGGAGGAGGGCAAGGGTTGAAAAACCACCTATTGAGTACTTGGGTGATGGGTTCAATAGAAGCCCAAGCTCTAGCATTACGCAATATATCTATGTAACAAACCTGCACATATACCCCCTGAATCTCAATTAAAAAAAAAATATCTTACAGCTCTTTCTAAAGTCACATCCCAGAAATGGAAAAGAGGAGTGGGCCTCCCTTATCTGTGACTGTCAGAAATTAGACCATAATGAAAAGCTTCGCAGGTGCCCCATCTCAGAAGAATTCAAATTTATTTCAGTCTTCTTTTATTTTATCTTTAATTATACTGTTAGTGTTTTTCCTTATCTTCCACTTTGAAAAATTTATAAAAAGAAATTATGTTCTCACCACCTATGGTGAAAGAGAGATTAATGCTTGGTTCCTTCATGTATAATATTAATCCAAGATTAAAGGAGATGGAAAAAAGTAGGTGGATGGGGAGAAAGAAATGGTGGCATAAAGTGTTTAAGTCTGAAAAAAGTTACTAAGGGGATGGTGAAATCCATGGAACTCATGTGACTGTAAAGTCCTACTAAGTTTTCTCACAGTGACAGATGGAAGAGGCTGCTGGTGAATGAAACAAATGTCTACTTTTAGCCTAAAATGTAGTGAGTTGTCTTCCCACAACTAGCCGCTAACATAGGCGCTAAAAAAATAAAATCTCTTCCCAGGCTATGAGACTAAGGGAGTGAGTGTGTGTAGTGATGGGGGAGGGAGACAGACTTTCACTCCAACTATCGTCTGAATGTTTGTGTCCCCCCAACTTTGTATGTTGAAACCTAACCTGCAACGTCATGGTATTCAGATATGTCTCTTGTGAAGTGATTAGGTCAGGAGGCTGAAGCCCTTGTGAATGAGATTAATGCCCTTATAAAAGAAACTCCAGGCTGGGCGTGGTGGCTCACACTTGTAATCTCAGCACGTTTGGAGGCTAAGGCAGGTGGATTGTTTGAGTCCAGGAATTCCAGACCAGCCTGAGCAACATCGTGAAACCCTATCTCTACAAAAAACAAAAAACAAACAAACCAGGTGTGTGGTGGTGCACACCTGTAGTCCCAGTTACTCGGGAGGCTGAGGTAGGAGAATCACTTAAGCCCCGGAGGCAGAAGTTGCATGAGCCAAGATCATGCCACTGCACTCTAGCCTGGGTGACAGAGTGAGACCCTACCTCAAAAAAATAAATAAAATAAAATAAAATAAAGCCCATAATCCCAACACTTTGGGATGCTGAGGCAGGAGGATTGCTTGAGACCAGAGTTCAAGACCAGCTTGGGCAACAATATGAGGCCCCATATCTACAAAAAATAAAAATATAAAAAAAACAGGCATGGTGGTACGTGCCTATAGTCCCAGCTACTTTGGAGGCTGAGGTGGGAGAGGATCACAGGAACCCAGGAACTCAAGTCTGCAGTGAGCTAAGAAGGTGCCACTGTACTCCAGCCTGGGTGACAGAGGAGACCCCATCTCAAAAAAGACCCTTAAAAACCCACTTGTCCCTTCCATCATGTGAGGACACAGCAAGAAGGCACTTTCTATAAACCAGGAAGTGGCCCTCACCAGACACGGAATCTGCTGGTGCTTTGATCATGAACTTCTCAGCCTCCAGAACTGTGAGAAACGTTTCTGTTGTTTAAAAGCCCCCCAGTGCGCATGATTTTGTTACAGCACCCGAAGCAGCCTAAGACAGCTCCATCCTAAGGATTACTCATGAGCTTTTTGAAGGAAGCAAGGATAAAGCAGACACTATGCCCACACGAAGGCTCCCTCTCCAACCTGCCAGACCAGCTGCATGAAGAAGGGTCTGTACTACTCAGCTAGTGTTACTGTAACAGAATACCACAGACTGGGTGGTTTAAACAACAGAATTTTATTGTCTCACAGTAACAGAGGCTGGAAGTCCAAGATAGAGGTGCTGGCAGGGTTGGTTTATTCTGAGCCTCTCCCCTTGGCTTGCAGATGACACGTTCTCCCTATGACCTCACATGGTCACCCCTTAGTCTGTTTGGTCTGTATCCTAGTGTCTTCTTCTAAAGACACTAGTCCCATTGGATTAGGGCCTACCCATATGGCTCTATTTTACCTTAATCACCTATTTAAAGGACTTATCTCCAAATACTGTTACAATTTTTTTTTTTTTTTTGAGATGGAGTCTCACTCTGTCACCCAGGCTGGGGTGTAGTGGCACAATATTGGCTCACTGCAACCTCTGCCTCCTGGGTTCAAGCGATTCTCCTACCTCAACCTCCCAAGTAGCTAGGATTACAGCTATACACCACCATGCCCAGCTAATTTTTGTATTTGAATAGAGACGGGGTTTTGCTATGTTTGCTAGGCTGGTCTCGAACTCCTGACCTCAAGTGATCTGCCCACCTGGGCCTCCCAAAGTGCTGGGATTACAAGTGTGAGCCACCATGCCCAGCCCCAATACAGCCACATTTTGAAGTACTGGAGGTTAGGGCTTCAACATATGAATTTTGGGGAAACACACTTCAGCTTATACTAGGATCACCATTAAACACTGGGAAACACTCTCCTTGTCTGTACTCACAATAGGTCTGTAATACAGATTTTCAAAATCTGTAAATTTGCAAAATCATTGATAGGGAATGCATGGCTTACAGATTTGTTGATCATTTGTGACTGCCCAGCTTCTCCATTTTTTTTTTTTTTTTGGTCCCTTGTCTAGAGTCAGGGCAGTCTGAGGTCAGTTCCATGGAGTCTTTCTACAAAGATCTTTCATGTCAAGCAAATACTTCTTTTAGGGCACTGTAGGAGGTGAGCAGGCAGCCATCGAAGACCTTGGAAGAGTCAATAAGTAGGGTACCCGCCAGTGAAAATTTTTCTCATTCCACAATACCAGAAGGCCGATTTCTTAGGAAGTTTCAGTTTCTTGTATGTATCAGGCACTATGCTAGGTGCTGGCTGTACAATGATAAAGTTTCCTCCGTTACTGAGTTCACAGTCTATCAGCCTAATGGGAAAGAATGGAGAACATAAGGAAAATGCATGAGGTGTACTATATATGTTTACTGTACATAGTACATACAAAAGCCATACAGCACAAGTAAAGCCTACAGGACATGCTTACAGGCAAGCACTATCTACTTCTTAAATCAACTGTAATCCATTAATTCCAGTCCCCATATAACAGCTATCTTCTCCAGGAATATTGACCAGTACGGCCTACCCGTTTTACTTGGTAAATGTGGCAAAGCAGACCACCAGGTCAGTTCAGTTCAATTCAATTCTCCTTGATGCAAGGTAACCTGAAGGAGGGTCAAGTTCTGTCCTTGGAGTTCAGACAGTAGATTCCAGTCCTGATGCTGTTCATAAATCAATATAGGCTTCTGTCTTTCCAGAATATGAGATTTTTTTCTATTATCTTCTCCTTTATGTTGTTAATTATATAAATTGTACTTATATTATTTTATTTATTTATTTTTCATAGTGGCTTAAATGTCCTTCTCTGCTAATGTCAACATGTGAATAACATGTGAATTACATTTATCCATCTTTTGTTTTTGTTATGATCATTTGGTCTCTCTTTTTTTATTTTTTAGCATGTCTCATAATTTCTCCTTAATGCTGGACATTTTAAATGGATACTTAGGTAGGACCTGGATGATGTTTTCTTCCTCTAAAGAACAAGAAAAGTTTTCTTTTTTACAGGCAAAGGGAGAACCAGGCATTACCTCGATCCTGGCCAGAGTTAGTTTTAGCCTTTGTCAGGGCTGGTTTATTTTAACATTATCTTAGTACTGGTACTTACTTCCCAACTGCGTTCTTTAGCCCTAGTGTGGGGTATTTCTTGGCCTCAACTACAACCTGTGTGCGTTTATCAAAGCCCTTCCACCTTGGCAGAGCTAAACTCTAACTTCTGTTTCTCCAACACTACTCAGGTGCTGAAATCTCTGCCCAACTTTTAGCTTCCTGGGTGCTGTTTTCTGCTGTGTTTCTTGTAGCCTCTTCCTGAACATGCAGCTTAGGAGACGGCCAATAATTGGAATGAATTCCTGTCCCCTCAGCCCAATAAGAATTCCATTTTATGTTTGAGCTCTCTCTCCCTCATTTGGAAATTACCCTCATGGGAAAAGCCAGGCAAACACGAATTTTACCTTGGATATTTTTCTTCTTTCAAGGAGTATAACTCTCCAACTCAATTCAGGACTGCATTGTTTGCTTTCATAGGCATTCAAACAGGTAGGGGTGTGTGTGTGGTGGGGCAGGGTGTGTGTGTGTGTGTGTGTGTGTGTTCCAAATACTATAGTTGTTTTTATGGAGGGGAGAGGTACAGACATCCCCAGCTTACAATGGTTTGATGATTTTTCCACTTTACAATGGAGTGAAAGAGATATGCATTGAGTATGCTCCTTGACTTAAGATTTGTTTACTGGGAGGTAACCTTACCATAAGTTGAATAGCATTTGCATTCCAGTTATCTATTGCCACTCTGAAACATCTAACTGCAAAACTCAGCAGCTTAAAAGAACAATTTATGTTTCTGTGAGTTGGCGCAGCTGGAGAGTTTACTTGGGAATGTTCATGCAATTACAATGAGAGGGCAGCTGAGCTGTGGTTATCTGAAGCAAACTGTACTGGACTTGTAAGATGTTTTCTTCATTCTTCTGTCTCTTTCTTCAGTGCTCCTTGACTTATTTTACTTTCTACTAATTATCTCAGAATCCAGGGCCTAGGCATCTCATAGCAAGATCTCAGGTTATTTATGCTTCTGCCATTGTGACTCACTGCTAAGAGGCAGAAAGCAGTAATGTCCAGGTTTGATAAGGGCTGCGTCTGTAAATGGCACAGGATAATTACCATTATATTTTGTCAGTCACAAGGACCACCCAAATTTAAGGGTAGAGAAGCAGATTCCACTTCTTCTTGGGACAGTGGCAAGGTCACACTACAGAAGAGCATGTGAGATGAGGTAAGATTGTGTGCAATTTTGGCAAATACAATCTACCATAGATACAACCTATTCTTCCATTGTTTACTTTATGATTTTTCCACTTTATGATGGTGCACAAGTACCATGCATTTGGTGTGCTCCTTGACTGAAGAAGAGTTTATTGCAGGGTAGCTCAACTAGGTTAATGAAACACCATAAATCTTTTAAACAGGAAGTCTCAATCAAAACTGACTGAAGAAGACACGAAAAACCTAAATAGGCTGGGAGCGGTGGCTCACACCTGTAATCTGAGCACTTTGGGAGGCCGAGGAGGGTGGATCACCTGAGGCCAGGAGTTCAATACCAGCCTGGCCAACATGGTGAAACCCCGTCTCTAGTACAAAAATTCGCTGGGCCTAATGGCATGCGCCTGTAATGCCAACTACATGAGAAGCTGGGAAAGGAGAATTGCTTGCACCCTGGAGGTGGAAGTTGCAGTGAGCAGAGGTGGCGCCGTTGCACTCCAGCCTGGGCAACAAGAGCAAAACTTTCTCAAAAAAAAAAAAAAAGAAAGAAAGAAAAATCTCAATAATCTCATTACCATCAAGTCAAGTCAATAGTTAAAAGTCTTTCTTAAAAGAAAATACCAAAATGACCTAACAGTTAAGTTCGGCCAAACATTTAATATACAAAGTCAAGTCAAATGCTTCCAGATCAGAAAATTAGGAAACATTATCAAACTTACTATATTTGTGAATCTATTTGTGCTACTGTCACGAAATATCTGAGACTGGGTAATTTATAAAGAACAGAAATTTATTTTTCATAGTTCTGGAGCTGGGAAGTCCAAGATCAAGGTGCTAGCAGGTTCCCAGTCTGGTCAGGTCAGCTCTTCATTTCCAAGATGGTGCCTTGTTGCTGTAATGTTCCCCTCTGGAGGAACATTGTGTCTTCAGACGGCAAAAGAGATGGAAGGGGTGAAAAGGGTTGTACTCCCTCTGTCAAGACCTTTTATAAGAAACCTAATCCCATTCATGAGAGTGTAACTGTCATGACTTAATCACCCCCTCAAGCCCACGCCTCTCAATACTGTTGCATTGGGATTAGGTTTCAACGTGAATTTTGAAGGGGACAAAAACAGTAGCATAACCTTAATTCCAAAACTATACAGAGATGCAACAGGAGATGAAAATTGCAGCCTAACTTTATTCAGGGATATTGAGGCAAACATCCTAATGAAGTATCAGCAAAACAATTGTGTTGGCTAAGGTTCTTTGAGAAGCAAAAAGTGGGCTTAGATGTACAAGGGACTTGTAGAGAAGGATAAATGGGAAGACGTAGGAGTAGGCAGGTGAGACTTCAGGTTTTAATTTAAGTCTTACACCAGCGAAAGGAGAGAGGGAAGGATGGAGGAATAGGAGTACCTCGGATTGCAGGGCAGACTCAAGAAAATTTTGGCCAAGTCAATGAGGGGGTCCTTAAGTCAGTCACAGTTTAGAGGAATTTTATGTCCCATAGGAATGGGTCAGTACCATAATCTTTACCACATGCAGTCATTGGTTGGGAGGAGGCTGGGGGAAGCATGCTTTTGACCCAGATGTAGTGATGATCTAGAAAGGTGGCAAGTGGAGCTGTCAGTTAATGATGCTCCCTGAAACAAGAGATGTTCATGATCTATTTTCCTTGCCACTACACAAATCTAGCAATGTATTTTAAAATGTTTGAATGTATTATCAGTGTATAAAGATAATACGCATGATGGATATAGCTCAGAAAAGTAATATTATTTTAATATTCAAAATTGATGTACACAATTTAATACATTAAGAAATTAGAGGAAAAAAATGGTGAGATGCAATGGCTCACACCTGCAATCCTAGTGCTTTGGGAGGCTGAAGTGGGTGGATCACCTGAGCCCAGGAGTTTGAGTCCAGCCTAAGCAATATAGTGAAACCTCATCTGTGCAACAAATTAAAAAAAATTAAGAAGAAAATAATTTAAAAAACAATTAGATGGGCATGGTGGTGCATGCCTGTAGTCTCAGCTACTCAGGAGGCTGAAGTGGGAGGATTGCTTGAGCCCCAGGGGTTGAGGCTGCAGTGAGTTATGATTGAACTAGTAGACTCCAGCCTGGGCAACAGAGTGAGACCCTAGCTCAAAAAAAAAAAAGAGGGGAAGAAAAAAAATTAAAGCAGAAAATCATGTGATAGAGAGAGGAGAAAGGAAAAAACCTGGCAGGCAGGCAGTTAGGATGGGTCCTCAGTTGAATTTTTTCAAACAAAAGAACAGCCTGAAAACTCAAGCTGCAGGCACAGATAAGGGAATTTGAACAAGGGGGCTTGCTTGAGACATGCCTACAGCCACACAGATAAGAAACACTACACGGGTGACTTGTCCAGACATGCCTGCAATGGAAAATTCTGTCCCCTAACATGTGCACACCAAGGGGAACAAAACAATACGGAGTAACTCAACCTAATGGCCTGCATGCGCATTAGGAGGACAGGGTGGAGCTACCAGAAATTCACACCTTATGCAAATGAGATGTCTAGCCCTCATCGGTTTTTTATAAAAGCTTTTGCATTCAGTTGTAAAAATGGCAACCCTTTTCCAGGCCCTTTCTCCACAGCAGAGTGCTTTCTTCTTTTGTTTATTAAACTTTTGCTCCAACCTCACCCTTTGTGTCCACACTCCTTAATTCTCTTGGTCATGAGACAAAGAACTCCAGGCGAAACCTCATAACGAGAGACTGCTACATTGTGGTGTATTGGCTAGGCTGTAACATGATCTGCTTGAAATATAGAAAAAAATATTCCATAAAATTCAACATCTAATCATTATAAAAACTTACAAAAAAAATAGGAATATAAAGACTTTTCTTAACTTGGTAAAAGATCTATAAGAAACCAAACTTTGGGAGGCTGAGGTGGGGGTTCACTTGAAGCCAGGAGTTCAAGACCAGCATGGTCAACATGGTGAAACCTCATCTCTGCTAACAATACAAAAGAAATTTAGCTGGGCGTGATTGTGCATGCCTGTAATCTCAGCTACTCAGGAGGCTGAGGCTGGAGAAACACTTGAACCAAGGAGACAGAGGTTGCAGTGAGCAGAGATTGTGCCACTATACTCTAGCCTGGGTGAGGGAGTGATACCCTGTATCAGAAAAAAAAAAAAAAAAGAAAGAAAGAAACCAAGAGTAAATATAAAAAACAATACTGAAATAATATAACTAGTCCCTATAAGATCAAAAGAATACCCACTATCCATCCCCACTCCTATCCAATATTGAACCACAGGAAAAAAAAAAAAAAAAAGGTCAGGCACAGTGGCTCATCCCTGTAATCCCAGCACTTTGGGAGGCCAAAGTGGGAGGATTGCTTAAGCCCAGCAGTTTGAGGTTAACCTGGGCAACATAGTGAAACCTTATATCTACAAAAAATTAAAAATTTAACTAGACATGGTAGTCCATGCCTGTAGTCCCAGCTACTCAGTGCAGGCAGGGCTGAGGTGGGAGGATGGCTTGAGCCTGGGAAGTTGAGGCTGCAGTGCACTATGATCATATCACTGCATTTCTGCCTGGGTGAAAGAATGAGACCCTGTCTCAAAAAAATAAAGACTTAAAAGGCATAGTGGCCTGGCGCAGTGGCTCACAGCTGTAATCACAGCACTTTGGGAGGCTGAGGTGGGCGGATCACGAATCAGGAGATGGAGACCATCCTGGCTAACACGGTAAAACCCCACCTCTACTAAAAAATACAAAAAATTAGCCAGGCATGGTGATGGGCGCCTGTAGTCACAGCTACTCGGGAGGCTGAGGCAGGAGAATGGCGTGAACTTGGGAGGCGGAGCTTGCAGTGAGCTGAGATTGTGCCCCTGCACTCCAGCCTGGGCAATAGAGCAATACTCCATCTCAAAAAAAGAAAAAAAAGGCATAGTAATAGAAGAGATTAAAATGTCATGAATTACAAATGATACTATTGCTTATTTGGAAAATCCAAAACTATTTACAGATAAATTATATATAAAGAAAAGCAAAAGGCCAAGAGGAGATAAGACACCCCAGATAAGATAAGATAAGGTGAGGTAAGATAAGGTGAAAATGGGATAAGATAAGGAGAATATCAAGATAGAAAAACACATCCTACCAGATACAGCTGTAGTAAAATGTAATAGTGTAGATTGGTACAGAAACAGGCACCAAGGAAACATAATTAAGCACTCAAGAATGAACCCATGTGTATGAAATTTTATTTCTGATAGAGCAAGCATTCCTCTAACATGCGTTAATTAGAAAATTACCTTGAGGAGACCCTTAAAAGGGAGATGCCAGCATTATATAACCAAAAGTTTTTCTGACAGTTTTCTGTAACATGTACCAACATTCTCTTTCTGTCCCCTGTCTTCTGACCTGAAGAAATGTGTTCCTTCTTTAAGGAAAAAGGATGATGAATGGATGGTTTTAATGTCCCTTTATGACTTTTCAAAGATTTCTTTGACAATACACAAATTTCATACCTAATTGTCCACCAACTACAAACGAAATTAATTTTAGATAAATACATAGTCTGAAGTTAATTCTGGAAAGCCTATATTATGCTTGACAATCTTAAAAACGTTTCTCTTTCTATTTGTTGCCAATTTCACCCCACAAATCTTATCTTTGAATTCCAATTAAATATGGATAATATAAATTACCATTGTAGAATCCAGTGTTTGTAGGGTTATGGGTGTAGTCAGATAACTGAATGTTCTCCTTACCAGCTCCAGATAAATTCTCTTCCCCTCTGTGATTCATTGATCATAAATCGGTTTACTGTGAGGAAAAAAAGAAATGGATAGGTTGACGTTGTCCCCAGGTGGTAGGTAGGATGAACTGCCTATAAAACAATGCAATACACTCCAGGCAGTACACATTTCAAAATGCTTCTCCCTATGGGGTTTGACAGGTACAGACAATTTTTGTTCCAAATGCCATGTGCTTTAGCAAATCATTCTGCCTATTCTGAGTAGTCACCTTTCAAGCCATGAGTTACCATTTGAGTTCTTTTGCCTCAAACTGATGGAGAAAATGAAAACAGAATGTCACCCATGCAGTTCCAGTCTGTTGTATTCAAGAATTTGATATATTCAGACCTATGCCTGGCTTTCAGTACCATGAGCTAATGACATTTCTTGGCTTGACTATAAAGTTCTCTTGACAATACTGTGTGGGTGAGATTTTACCATTTGTGCTAACGTCAACAACAAAAGCAGGACCTGGTAATGCCAACAACTATCTAAAGAAGGTCGATCAGAAAAACGACAAGGCGGCCTATTCCAAAGCAACTCTGTATTCTTATAATTTTGTTAATGGACCTTCTTTTTAATAGGTTTCTGCAAATAAAGTTTGAGGTTATAAAATGTGAGCCTACTAGAATGACACAAAGTTGAATTTCAAATATTGTTTTTTTGGATGTTCTAAAAATACATTGTAAATGGATTTCTGCTAAGGACGGACTACTGTCTTCAAACCTAGAGAAGATAAATTGTGGAATCAAGCCAGCTGCTCAGAGAACATAGAGAGATTTGGGGTCTCTGGTTATGCATACTAAGTGCAAAGCTATCACGTGGCCCAGAGGCGGGCAGGCCTGCTTGACTTTAATAATCAGTGCCTGCAGTAGGTAGCCTGTCCTTGGGAAATGGGTGTCTATAGCTTTGGGCCCATGTGTAGCCTCTGGTTGGCTACCATGCCCACTCCATTTTTATGCTCATTTTCCCAGTTCCAGAGAGATCAATGCTGAGGCTGGCTAATATTAATTGGCTGTGTCATTTTGTCCACTTGGCTGTTCAGTGTGACTTCCGTGGTGGGATGCTCTCTGGTGGCCATTAACATGTGATACAAAAACTTTGTGTACAAAATTTTTTGGATCATATGTTAATGTTTTTATTGCTGTGCATCTCCATTTTGTCCATCCACCTGCCTCTACCCCAGCCCTCCTTGTGTCTAATGGTCTGGTCCTTTTCTTTACAGGCCTTTGACCTGCTAGCCATGCTGTTGGTCTCAGCCTAAGGATATCTATATAATCTTACCTTGGGTTCCTTCTCCTTCTATGCCAGAAACACCACTTGCATCCTGCTCATTAGGAAACTTCTTTCCCCTCCCCACTATCCTTTTTTTCTTTTTGAGATGGAGTCTTGCTCTGTTGCCCAGGCTGGAGCGCAGTGGTGCAATCTTGGCTCACTGAAACCTCTGCTTCCTGGGTTCAAGCGATTCTCCTGTCTCAGCCTCCTGAGTAGCTGTGATTACAGGCACGTGCCACCGTGTCTGCTAATTTTTGCATTTTTAGTAGAGACAGCGTTTCGCCATGTTGGTCAGGGTGGTCTCAAACTCCTGACCTCAGATGATTTGCCCACCTCGGCCTCCCAAAGTGCTGAGATTACAGGCCTGAGCCACTGTAGCCAGCCCCCACTATCTTTTAAGGCCACCTCTGAATATGTCAGCAATGGAACCACCAGGTATTTTCATCATATACCCACAAACTGAGCCAACCCATATATAAACCAAACTCAAGTTGTTCCTCGTTCATCTGGTTGTGTGGCATCTCTCCCCATAGGGCCACGGGTGTGAGCTGGGGAAGGGGGATTAATGCAACCATGGATGGTGACTTGGGGACCTCTGGGCTGCCTGACCCTGCAGCTTACCTGTGCTCTCTGGCCCTGTTCAGGCTTAACTTGGGATGTATCATTTTCATCTTTCGTAAGATACAGTAACGGTAACTATTCCTCAATGATGTGATCCTCTGCAGATGACATGGCCTTCCTTCAGAATCCAGGGGTCTGCATAGTATTTTTCCTGTTTGGACTTTCTATAAATGACACACTACATCTTTTCTCACCGAGGACCCCTCCGACATCAAAATGTCAGCTGGATGTTATGGCCAATGAATCAAGGCTGCTCATTCCATGGGCTGGACCTGCTGCAGAGTCCTTCCTTGGATGTTATGGCCAATGAATCAAGGCTGCTCATTCCATGGGCTGGACCTGCTGCAGAGTCCTTCCTTGGATGTTATGGCCAATGAATCAAGGCTGCTCATTCCATGGGCTGGACCTGCTGCAGAGTCCTTCCTTGGATGTTATGGCCAATGAATCAAGGCTACTCATTCCATGGGCTGGACCTGCGCAGAGCCCTTCCTTGCTCTGGACTCACAAAGCAGGCAGCCCTCTGTGTTAGCTGGTGTATGGACAAGAGCAGCATTCCATAAACCAAGAAGGTTCCAAAGAGGTTTAACAGGCTGTGTGCTGTTCTTTGGGGAAAGGGATGCAAGATGCAGCAATTGTTTTTCACTTTGGTGGGAATAGCCAGGCATTTCCCTAACCTCTGACCCCTAAACACTTTATAAAGCAGCAGGTCCCTGACTTTTCACAGGGTTTATCCTCCACCTTCTGCTATGCATATTTCTTACCAAGGCCTTCAGTGTCCTGGCCATCTCTTCCTGGTCCTGCTCAATCAGTATGATGGCATTGATATGGGGAATGGATATGATATTCTACGGGATGTCTAGATCTCCTTGGATTCCACCACAGCTGAGAGTGGGGAATTAACAGAAGCCTGGAGCAAAACTGAAAATGAATGTTCCTGTCCATTCCACGTGAATGCAAACTGTTTCTGATAAGAATAGACGCTGGGCGCAGTTGCTCATGCCTGTAATCCCAGCACTTTGGGAGGCTGAGGTGGGCGAATCACCTGAGGTCAGTGGTTCAAGACCAGTCTGGCTAACATGGCAAAACTCATCTCTACTAAAAATACAAAAATTAGCCAGGCATGGTGGCACACGCCTGTAGTCCCAGCTACTAGGGAGGCTGAGGCAGGAGAATCACTTGAACCTGGGAGGTAGAGGTTGCACTGAGCCATGGTTACACTACTGCACTCCAGCTTGGGTGACTAAATGAGACTCCATCTCAAAAAAAAAAAAACACACACACACACACACACAAACCCACATTTGCCAAATCAATGGCAGCACACTCTTACTGGAGACATTATTAATCTGTTCTAGCAATGCCACTTTCAGCACTGCAGCCAAAATAGGACTACTACTTGGTTGAGTGTGCATTATTAGTCTACAGTCATTTTCTTAGATCCAGCCAGTTTCTGCAAGGCTCAGGCCGGTGGTGAATTGAACAGAGATAGGACAGAGCTCACCACTCCTGCATTCCTTTGGTTTTTAATGATGGTATTTATGTTTGCCACCCCCTGGTATGTGATATTGTTTGTGATTTACTATCTTGACCATGGAGGGGGCAAGATTCAGACTTCTACTTGACCTTTTCTACTGTGATAGCTCTTACCTCGTAAGCTAATGTCCCAAGGTGGGGATATTCCTGCTGTCAAGTACATTCATTTCAACTCTACACTTGCCGATTAGAAAAATGATGAGTGGACTTCTCTATGCACCCAGTGGGCCCACTCTGAATTAGACTTTACCCAGCACCCTGTTTGTTTCTTTGTCCCCAAATCCCCCATTCTAACAGAGGGGCCATAGTGTTGCTTCAGATCTCTGGGTACTATAATCAGTTGAGAGCCTGTGTTCAAAAGTCCCCCAAAAGGTCTAGAGATTCCACTTACCCCAGTGTACAGTTGCTCAGGTAAACAGCTACAGATCTGTCTGGAGAAAAGTCTTGGGAATCATTACAGGAATTATTGCTGCAGCATTGCAGAGTTCTTTCTCTTAGGGCTCCAAGTACCTCTTGAGCCAATAGCTTCTAGATCTGAAAACTGAGTAAAGTCCGAGAACTGAGCAAGGTATGAAAACTTTTTATTGGGTGATCACCATTAGTTTTCTGCTCCTCCATTCTTGCCTTTTTTCTTGTTGTAGAAATTAAGAAGGCCCCTTGCTGGTTGACTGTCTATTTTTCCCCTAAAGGAGCTAGGTTCTATTAACCATCTTCACAACTTTCTGTAGGCCAAGACTCTTTGGCTGCTCTTCCAAGCTTGCTGGTCACTATGGTCATCGTGACTCCCTGGCTTCTAATGGTTAAGTGACACCCCATCCTCCACCATCAGTCCAGGCCTGCAGACCTTATCTTACTAGCTGTTTTCTCTGATCACTCCTGGTTCCAACTGTGTCTGTTCAGGTCTTCTAAGAAGTAGAAGCCAAGACAGGATTATATGTACAAAAGATTTATGGGATGAAATGTCTGTGATATGGTTTGGCTGTGTCCCCACCCAAATCTCATCTTGAATTCCCATGTGTTGTGGGAGGGACCCAGTGGGAGATGATTGAATCATGGGGGCAGGTCTTTCCTGTACTGTTCTTGTGATAGTGAATAAGTCTCATGAGATCTGAAGGTCTTAAAAATGAGAGTTCACCTGCACAAGCTCTCTTTTTGCCTGCTGCCATCCATGTAAGACATGACTTGCTCCTCCTTGCCTTCCACCGTGATTGTGAAGCCAGCCACGTGGAACTGTAAGTACACTCGACCACTATCTTTTGTAAATTGCCCAGTCTTGGGTATGCCTTTATCAGCAGCATGCAAACAGACTAATACAGTCTGTGACAGATAAAAGAAGCTGGAGAAGAAGTAGGCAGGACAAGCCTTCAGATCACAGTGTAAGTTTTATATTTGTAAAAGGAGAGGAAAAAGGAAGAATTGATCTGGAAGAGTCTGAGCTTACAGAGCTTCTCTAAGAAAAGTCTTGTCTAGGACTATGGGGTGTCCTGAATAAAAGTTGCCCATTAGAGGAATCTTTCAACAGGCAAATGGTCCTATGCCAGTGTACATGCCCGGCTACGTCACTGGGTGGGAACAGCTTAGTGGTATAATTGGTTCAGAAAGAATGCAGGGGTATGACAGCTTGAGACTGTCAATCAGCTATATTCCATTTCTCAAAGGGAGCTCTGAACCTCCATAGTCATCTGTTTGGTCATCAGGGCCACACACTAATTCTTATTAAAGAAGAGTATTTCCGTAAATGCAGCAGAATCTGCAAAGATTTCTCCAATGAGGAGAAAATATTACATTTTGAGACAGAACAGTGTATGTGTTCATTCTCATTTTTCAGACTGTGCCTTGGCTCTCTCTGCATTTGAGAAAAGAAACTCATTACATATCCAGCCATCCTTTGATGGCCTCATCAGCTACACGAAGGCCCAATTAAAGTTTTAAAATTATTGTTTTCCTTTAATGTTATTAATATGGTTTGGCCCTGTGTCCCCAGCTAAATCTCATGTCAAATTGTAATCCTCATGTTTTGGAGGAGGGGCATGGTAGGTGGCCATTGAATCATGGGGGCGGACTTCCCCCTTGCTGTTCTTCTGGTAACAATGAGTTCTCAGAAGATCTGCTTGTTTAAAAGTGTGTAGCATTTCCCTCTTCATGCTCTGTCTCTCCTGCTGCTGCGTGAAGAAATACTTGCTTCCCCTTACCCTTTCCACTCTGATTGTAAGTTTCCTGAGGCCTCCCCAGGCACCTTCCTGTACTTCCTGCAGAACTGTTAGTCAATTAAACCTCTTTTCTTTATAAATTTATACTAGGTAATTTATGCAATTACCCAGTCTCAGGTAGTGCTTCATAGCAATGTGAGAAGGGACTAACACAGTCATTTACTCAAAGTGACTTTCCTTGATCTTCTTCTTTACTTTGTTTCGTTATCCTACCTTACTTTTCTTCTACACACTCATTACTATCTATGTTATTCCGTATTTATGTGTTTGTTTACTTTATAATTTTCTGTGTCCTCCATTAGAATGTAAGTTTCATGCCAGTAGAAGCCTCTTCTGTCTTGTTCACTGGAGTATCTTCGGTGTTCAGTTCATACTGCCTGGCACAGAGTATGTGCATAACTTGTGATTATTTTGAAAGAGTAGATAAAATCTGTGGTAGGCCAGCTTCCCCCATACATACCTAAAACCAGTCCTCAGAGTGGAGGACGGGGATAGAGAACTAATAACATTATAGACACTTCACAATCATCCTACAAATAAAGCATTATCGCCCCCATTTTGCAGATAAGGAAACTGTGGTTTATAGAAGTTAAGTAATATTGACAAGGTCATTTGGCTAGTAAATTACAAAGCTGGGCTCTGAATGCAGTTACACACTATATGTCCTCAACCACTATAGAATATTAATAGCAAAAATTAAAAAAACCCTCTAGCTTGTAAATAGATGAGGTTCTGGGAAACACTGAGCCAGTTCAATTTCCAAACTTCTTGAACATAATGACTCTCACCATCAAGCTACATAATCGCTAAATTATAAAACCAGCAGTGTGAAAAATCCTAAAGCACTTCTGAATTGTCCACCTAACAACTGATTACATCCTCTTCTGCAAAGGGAAATAAAACTGTTTGCTAATCAGGCCTCAGAAAGGCTTAAGTGTTCCACACCGAATATCAGAAATCGGGAAAATCATTAAGTCATTACCTCGTGCCAAATTGAATGCTACAGTGTACTTTTCTGGTATTTTAACCTGTCTAGCATCTAATGACTCAGAAAGCATTTCTCTTATTTAATCCCTCTCAGCGTTTTTTTTTTTTTTCCTTACTGAGAAGCTACTATTAACCTCTCTTGTCAAGAAAGTGAGTCTCTTCAGATATCTGTCAAATAATTTTATGTGGTTAACCTAAAGCAAAGCTTTTTCTAAAAAAAATAGAAGGATCGTTCTGAAAAGGAGACAAGAAAAAGCAGTCCAGTGGGAAGAACATAATTGTCTTAGCATACCCGTTGCTGGCAGATGCATGAAAAAGCCACACAAATGAGACACCAGCAGCTAAAATCAAATGCCTGTCAGCTTAAATTGTAGTCTTTGGTTAACCTGATCAATTATTCAGCCTTCTTACACATTTAATAAAGCTCCAGAACAGAGCCCAGAAAATAGTTGCATATAAAATATTCTTTGAGAAATAAATTACGCTTTAGTAGAAAGCTACAGTCTTTACCTAAGCTAACGCGGATGATACTTCAAGTGAGCTATCCTTCCTGCTAACTTCTGACTTTTTTTCTTCAAAGGGCAATCCTTTTTGAATTGGCATTTAGCATGGTAGTATTAGGTTGGGGGAAAAAATCGTGTTTTTTTGCCATTAAAAGTAATAGCAATAACTTTCGCCCCAACATAATAGTTGCTTCATTCCTGGAGAGTGGGATCTGCTTGGTTTACCAGCCAGAGGGCTTGACAAAATCTGACTTTAGTGTCTTTGAATGTCCTTTTCCAACATCTGCACAGAAATATCTTCATGGGAGAAAATCATCTTTTTCATTAAAAAATGTCAGTGTGGGAGTATGGGGAGAGGAAATAGGGAGAGAAAGAGAAGGAAAGAGGCGCACACATACAGAGACAGGGAGAGAGAGAGGGCAAGAGAGTACTGCCTTGGGGTCACTAACACCCTTGAAGATATCTCAGAAGATTGTTCCAACCAAGTAAAAATGTAGAAAAAATGTCGCTGCTCCTTCTTCAGACACAATGGATCTTGTGAAGAGCCTGGTAGGGCAAAAACTTGAGAGGCCATTGTGGTGGCCAAAGAAATACTGACATCTACTGGTGGGTTCGGAAGTCACAGGACTTTTCCAAGGGCCACATTTAGTTGCACGGAATTGAAAATATTAAAATCCAGTGGATACAATTAGGCATTCCTGAGGATCCCTTCTAAATACATTTTTAAAATTAACTTATGACCATCAAGACCATTTCTGAATTGTCTGTTCTTTAATCCACCAGATAGATAATCATTGACTTAGTCTCTATACCTGAAATATTTCACACAGTCCAGGGAAGAGTAAAACGAACAAAATTCCTTTCTCTTTATGACCCCAGGACCTACCTCATCAAAAACGGTGCTTTGAAAAACAGCAAGAAGAATGGGAAGTAATATTGCTCAGTCAGAAGATAAACCTGTGTTCACATCCAGGAACTTTCATTTATTGGCTGTGTAATTTCTACCAAGTTACTTTGTCTCCCAAATCTCATTCTTTCTCAGCTGGAAATGAGAATTGAGGATACCTGCCCTAAATGACTCTGTCAGTAATTAGAGACGACGAACTCAAAGTGCCTGTGGTTCACATTACACACTGAGTAATGGCCGGGTGCGGTGGCTCACACCTGTAATCCTAGCACTTTGGGAGGCCGAGGCGGGTGGATCACCTGAGGTCAGGTGTTCGAGACAAGCCTGACCAACATGGTGAAACCCCATCTCTACTAAAAATACAAAAATTAGCTGGGTGTGGTGGCATGCACCTGTAGCCCCAGCTACTCAGGAGGCTGGGGCAGGGGAATTGCTTGAACCAGGGAAGTGGAGGTTGCAGTGAGCTGAGATGGCACTACTGCACTCCAGTCTGGGTGACAAAGCAACGCTCCATCTCAAAAAAAAACAAAAACAAACAAATAAAAGAAACAAAAAAACTCAGTAATGGGATTGTTGTTACATTTAAAGGATAGAAACATCCTGGGACCACTTGCTTCTTGACTGACCAAGCTGTGATTAAGGAGAGTACTTCTCAAACTTTAATTTGCACTCAACTCACTAGGGAATCTTGTTAAAATGAAGGTTCTGTTTCAGCTGCCAAGGGCGGGGCCTGAGATACTGCATCTCCAGCAAGCTCCCAAGAGATATTGATATGCTGGCCTGGGACAGCACTGAGTAGCAAGAATCTGTGGGGTCCAATCCCTACTAGAGGTCAAGAGCATTGAGGTGGCCCCTGTCAATTGGCTTCCTATGTGAGGGGAAATAGCTCTCAAAATTTCAGTTGTTTCAAAGTATAAACAAAGTGTACATAAGAAAATTGCCAGGAAAGATGGGTTTGCCTAATGTAGAAACACTAAAAATTGGCCGGGCACAGTGGCTCACACCTGTAATCCCAGCACTTTGGGAAGCCAAGGTGGGTGGATCACCTGAGGTCAGGAGTTCAAGACCATCCTGGCCAACATGGCGAAACCCCATCTCTATTAAAAATACAAAAAACATTAGCTAGGCATGGTGGCACGTGCCTGTAGTCCCAGCTACTCGGGAAGCTGAGGCAGGAGAATCGCTTCAACCCAGGAGGTGGAAGCTGCACTGAGCCGAGATTGCACCACTGCACTCCAGCCTGGGCAACAGAGCAAGAGACTCCCTTTCCAAATAAATAAATAAATAAATAAATACTAAAAATTTACTTCACACCCATTCCCAATATACAGATTCTACTTATCATGAGAGAGAAGAGGTGTTTGGGTTCTGAATCAGAAATACCCCCATAGGTTAGACATGGTAGGTCACACCTGCAATCCTAGCACTTTGGGGGGCTGAAGTGGGAAGATTACTCGAGCCCTGGAGTTTGAGACCAGGCTAGTCAATGTAGCGAGATCCTATCTCTACAAAAATTTTAAAATTAGCCAGGTGTGGTGGTGCATGCCTGTAGTCCCAGCTACTCAGGAGGCTGAGGTGGGAGGATCGCCTGAGCCCAGAAGTTCACGGTTGCTCCAGCTAGGGTGACAGAATGAAATCCCAGTAGTTAATTTATTCTGTTTCAGCTTTAGGCTTTCTGTAGAATCTGGCAATGGCAAGCAATTAAGCTAAAGGGATCTGGAGTCACAGGTGAATTTGCATCCTGACTCGGTAACTTGCCAACTGCCAGGTCATAGACAACTTCCTTAACTTTTCTAGGCCGCAGATTTCTCAGAGTATATTGTGAATATTGTGAACAGTTCAATGAGATAATACAGATAACACATTAGCACATATACTGCTCAATAAATGATTGTATTATAATTGTTTTTAGACAAAATAATGCAGCTGTTATTTCTCCCCAGCACACTTTTTTTTGAGAATGAAGTCTCTCTGTGTTGCCAAGACTGGTCTTGAACTCCTGGGCTCAAGCGATCAGTCTCCGGATTAGCTGGTACTACAGGCAAGAGTCATCCCTTAATTTTTAAGTAAAGCACTATAGCTTTGGGGAAGAGTGTGGTAGAGCAAGCAGTGGAACAGCACAGAATGCTGTTTTGCAGGAACTAAGACGCAGGTTTAAATCCTAGTTCCACCACCAGAATGGTGGAGGACTTTGGGCTGGGTTATATAGTGTCTCTGGGCTTCAGTGTTGATCTGCACAATAGAGAGATGACAATGTAGGCAGTGTGAGGATTAGAAAACTGTCAAGTCCTGCTATGCAATCAGCCCTCAAAATTAGTTGCTATTAACAACAGTGGGTTTTTTGGCTTATGTTTTTGTTTTTGTTTTGAGACGGAGTTTTGCTCTTCTTGCCAAGGTTGTAAGTGCAGTAGCACAATCTCAGCTCACTGCAACCTCTGCCTCCTGAGTTCAAGTGATTCTCCTGCCTCAGCCTCCCGAGTAGCTGGGATTACAGGCACCCACTACTGCGCCTGGCTAGTTTTTAGTATTTTTAGTAGAGACGGGGTTTCACCACGTTGGCCAGGCTGGTCTTGAACTCCTAACCTCAGGTTATCCACAAGATCCGAAGTGCTGGGATTACAGGCATGAGCCACCGTGGGATATTACATAATACAGTGGGATATTAATATTGATACAGTGTTTTCTGACTTAGGTTTGGTAGCTCCTTAGACTCCCCTGACTCCTCTACCTAGATTCCTGCTTTTTTTTTTTTTTTTTTTCACCCAGGCTGGAGTGCAGTGGAGTGATCTTAGCTCACTGCCACCTCCACCTCCAGGTTCAAGTGATTCTCCTGGTTCAGCCTCCTGAGGAGCTGAGGGCAGCTGAGGGACTGCAGGCGTGTGCCACCACGCCCGGCTAATTTTTGTATTTTTTAGTAGAGACAGGGTTTCACCATATTGGCCAGGTTCGTCTCAAACTCCCGATCTCAACTGATCTGCCTGCCTCGGTCTCCCAAAGTGCTGGGATTATAGGCATGAGCCATCATGCCCAGCCCAAAGTCATGTTTTAATTATTGTAATTAGTTAAATGATATTTTAAAGTATTTTTACACATGGATAATTTTTTACAGTATACAAATGTTTTCCTTACATATTAGCATCATCATTTTGTAAAACAATGGTGTAAAGTAGGAAGGGTGAGTGTGTTTTTATTTATTTATGTATTTTACAAGCAAAGCAACAGGAATTCAGAGAAATTAAGCAACTTGTTTAAGACCATGGAGTTCGCAATGAAAGATATTCTCACTCCCACAGAACTTATGGTAGAGCCTCATGGAGCAGAAAGTAGTATTTAATTGGGCTGGTGAAAATGCCCCGTGTTTTTACCACTATTGGGTGATTGAGACTTGAGCATGATTGATGGAAAAAGTCACTGTATATCGGCTCAGAAGAAATGAGTTCAAGGCCCAGCACTGTTACTTTTCACTGGTGATGTTGAGCAAAACCATGGTTATCTCAGATTCTTGCTTTACCTGTAGAAGAAGGACTTTGAACTAGATCATAGCCAACAGTCTTCTTTGCTTTTAAACTGGTTGTAGGGATGGTGGGGTTAAAAGAAAAACTGTAGCCAAGTTAAATTTAAAATAATTTAATTTAACAAAGAACGACTCATGACTCAGACAGCATCCTGAGCCAGAGTGAGCTCAGATACTCCAGGACAGCCAGGTGGTGGAAGAGGATTTATGGACAGAAAAAGGAAAATGACATACAGAAAATGGAAGTGAGGGACAGAAACAGCCGGATTGGTTGTTGCTTGGCATTTGCCTTATCTGAACATGGTTTGAACAGTTGGCCAATGTGACTGGCAAAACTTGGTGACTGGCGCAAGAGTAGGCTACAGTCTGTTTACAATTCCATTTAGTTTATGGTTCACTATGTACAGAGAAACCTTTAGGCTAAACTTAAAATATGTAGGGAGGTAACTTTAGGCTAAACTTGATTTAACAGTGTTCATTGCCAGAGGAAGAGAGATGTAGAAAGTAAAAAGTTCCTCTTCAAATTATCCCTTCTTGTTAAAGAATAAATCATAAGTGTTAGAAATCATAGTTTCTTTTAAAGACTAACTTTCTTCAAACCTCCTTGCTTCACACTAATAACTCTTTTTTAAGCCCTATATTATGTAGCTGTTAGATATAAAGGAATGAGTACATTCTATGTCCTTGTACTTTAACCAAGATATCTGTGCTGGACATGCTCACAGGCATGTCCCAGCTCGCAGCCTATACCCCTTCCTTATTTAGGAATGTTACTACTTTTCTAAGTCTTTTCATAAACAACTTCCACTTTTCCTTTGTTGTACATTGCTTTTATCTATTTAGAAAATTTTAAGTTGTTAGTCAATCAGGTTCAGTTTAGATTGTGTGGTCTGGCTCCAGCCAATGGAGACAGGACACAGTAGCAAGGGCAAGCTGTTTAAGGGATAAAAATTGCTTCCCTCCTTCTTGCCATTATTCCATCTGCGAGGAGCACCCTTTCTGCAGAAAGTAAATTTGCCTTGCTGAGAAAACTTTTTGACTGAATGGTGATTTTTCCTTGCAGTACCGAGGAACAAGCATTCTGTTTCTGAATAAACATTTTACTTATAACAAGAGATAAGATTAAATATAAGAATATATTATATTCTCTATTTTAGATAAGCTTGTCCTTGAATGTTGAGGATATAATGTCACCCAAAGCATCGTCCAACAGCAACACTATTCTTCTGTTAGTACCCTATTCTCCTTTTTAGGAAATCTCCCATAGTGTGGAAGTCTTTCTACTGAAATCTAAGTAACAGACAATTCCTCTTTCTACCACAAAGCAGTCAGGGATGGAGGACTCTTTCCTTGGACTTCAAATCTTCAATGAGTGTTAGGAAGGTAGAGAGATGTCTGAGGTTCATGTTCATGGCCACATCGTTGATGATTTATGGACTAGACACAGCGTGCTCTTTTGTGTGATTCCAGCTCTCTAGCTTCCCCAGACTTCTTGGCTGTTTTTTCCAAGCCTGGTCCTCCATCTCCCATCTCATTCCAATAAATTGGAAATGCAGTTCAAGATAGCCAGAGTTGGAGTCTGTGGTATTGGGGGAACCCGCCCCCAATATTTCAATGTAGGTTCTTTCTATTTTCCCTAAGTGTCGGCGGGTCTGAGAAATAAAGAGAAAGAGCACAAAGAGAGGAATTTTACAGCTGGGCCGCTGGGGGTGACAACACATATCAGTAGGACTGTAATGCCCACCTGAGCCTGAAAGCCAGCAAGTTTTATTAGGGATTTTAAAAGGGGAGGGGGTGCAAGAACAGGGAGTAGGTCACAAGATCACATGCTTCAAAGGGCAAAAAGGAGAACAAAGATCACATGCTTCTGAGGAAACAGGGCAAGGACAAAATCAGGAACTCCTGAGAAGGGTCTATGTTTAGCTGTGCACGTATTGTCTTGATAAACATCTCAAACAACAGAAAACAGGGTTCGAGAGCAGAGATCTAGTCTGACCTTAAATTTACCAGGGTGGGGTTTCCCAATCCCAGTAAGCCTGAGGGTACTGCAGGAGACCAGGGCATATCTCAGTCCTTAACTCAACCGCATAGAACAGACACTCCCAGAGTGACCGTTTATAGACCTCTCCCCAGGAATGCAATTCTTTTCCTACGGTCTTAATATTAATATTCCTTGCTAGGAAAAGAATTTAGCGATATCTCTTCTACTTGCACGTCCGTTTGTAGGCTCTCTGCAAGAAGAAAAATATGGTTTTTTTTGCCCAACCCCACAGGCAGTCAGACCATATGGTTGTCTTCCCTTGTTCCCTAAAATCGCTGTTATTCTGTTCGTTTTCAAGGTGCACTGATTTCACATTGTTCAAACACATGTTTTACGATCAACTTTTACAGTTAACACAATGATCACAATGGACCTGTGGTGACGTACATCCTCAACTTACGAAGATAACAGGATTAAGAGATTAAAGTAAAACAGTCGTAAGAAATTTTAAGAATATTATTAGGGAAGTGATAAATGTCCCTGAAATCTTCACAATTTATGCTCCTCTGCCATGGCTCCAGCCGGTCCCTCCATTCGGGATCCCTGACTTCCCATAACATCTGGCTTGCCACTAAGACCCTGATGAACCAAGCCTGCATTTTTTTTTCTTTTTTTTTTTTTTTTTGCTAAAGCTACTGCCAACCTTCTTGCGATGATCTGAGGGAATACAATTTAAACCATGATTCATAATTGTGCGAGGTACATGAGTCACCAAGAAAGGCAGGGTAAGTAATTACAAAGTAGTTATCTCTCTTTCCATAATTTTAAATTGAATATCACTTTATTCTCCATTTACAGACAGAGAGATTACAGGCAGTAATCTTCCTTTCTAAAGCTGACAGTAACTCCCACAGTAATAAATGGAAGCCTGTTTAATAAGAAATATTTACGTATGTGACTGTGAGCACAGCTGAAAACGTGGTGTTCTTCGTAAATTTAGAACTGCATTTTCTAAATGTCGAGTGTTTATTACCTGGAAAAAAGAAAGGAAAAACAACTCTACATTTTAGACGTGTTCTACAGCTTCCTTGATGAGGCATTTTAAGGACCATTAGTTGTCTAAATAGAGATTGTATTTTAGAGTGGAGAATATGAAAGAGTGTTCTCTAGTTTAAGGTTATATCCTTTACCTTGTGATAGAGTCAAGCTGTAAACTCAAAGCAAGCATTTGGCACTCTGGTTATTCTAAGTCATCTTTCTTTGCTCTCCCTTTTAAGTACCTTTCTTCACTTTAAAAACAAACACAAATAAAAGCACCTATCACAGGGAGGGCCTCAAACGAGGGCTTAATAGGTGTTGCTTCGCTTCCTCTTCTCTTTTCTTTAGTAGGCAGACTAAATTCTATGACTCTGATCTGAGGGTTAACAGTAGTACATCTATGAATTCTATGGACTTGATGTATCTTATACTGTGGTTCCTGGAAATTCATTTTATCAGGAGTGAGCGATCTTTTCAGAAAAGCTGCTCAAGCTTGAGCCCGGGAGGTGGAGGTTGCAGTGAGCTGAGATCATGCCACTGCGTTCCAGCCTGGACAACAGAGTAAGACCCCATCTCAAAAGAAAAAAAAAAATCTGCTCCAGATTTTCAGAAAGGAAAATAAGATTTTACACACACACACACACACGGTTTTTGTGTCTGGTAAACTAGCAAACTGTCTCATCTGATTTCTTTGCCATCATTTCTGCTTTAAATTAGAACTCTAGAGAATGTAAATATCTAATTATCTACTGGTCAGCTTCAGAGCTTTCAGGCTTCAAAGAAGTTCAGTGTGGTTTTTGTGTGATGGTTTATGATATGGATTATTCAAGGAATTCTTTCCCCACTGCCTCCTTTATTTTTGCTCTTGTTTTGCTCTGCAAAGTCTGGGGTGTAGCCAAGCTCAGAGCTGATATTGCCTAGAAATTCATGTCAAGGCATGAGTTCCATGAGATGTATCTTCATGAGTCAGAAATACTAAGGAGAGTCATTTCTTATGGAGGTGCACGTTGTAGAAAGAATTCTAATGGATAACTAAACAAACCATTATTTTGGAAGAAGAAAGTAGCCTGAGTTGGCTTCTCTTGACCTTACTTGTGTAGACTGCAGCATGGATTCCACAGTGGGTATCTCCCACTATTTTTTTTTTTGAGACAGAGTCTCAGCTTAAGAAAAGCATTAGCAATTAAGATAGTGGGATAGGCTTGGCGAGGGGGCTCACGCCTGTAATACCAGCACTTTGGGAGGCCAGGGCAGGTGGATCACTTGAGGTCGGGAGTTCAAGACTAGTCTGGCCAAAATGGGGAAACCCCACCTCCACTAAAAGTACAAAAAAAAAAATAGCTTGGTGTGGTGGCACACATGTGTACTCCCAGCTACTCCGGAGGCTGAGGTGGGAGGATCGCTTGAACCCAGGAGGCAGAGGCTGAAGTGAGTCGACATCGCGCCACTGAACTCCAGCCTGGGCAACAGAGAGAGACTCTGTATCCAAGAAGATAGTGGGAGATAGGGCTGGGCACAGTGGCTCACACCTGTAATCTCAGCACTTTGGGACCAATCCCACATTTCCCTTCTGCACTGTCCTGGCAGAGTTTCTCTATGAAGGCTCCAACCCTGCAGCAGCTTTTTGCCTGGACATCCAGGAGTTTCCATATATCCTCTGAAATCTAGGTGGAGATTCCCAAACCTCAATTCCTGACTTCTGTGCACCCACAGGCTGAATACCACATGGGAGCTGCCAAGGTTTGGGGCTCACACCTTGGTCACCAGGCTGGAGTGCAGTGGCGCAACCTCGGCTCACTGCAACCTCCGCCTCCCGGCTTCAAGCAATTCTCCTGCCTCAGCATGCCTCAGGCATGCACCACCACACCCAGCTAACTTTTGCATTTTGAGTAGAGATGGGGTTTCACCCTGTTGGCCAGGATGGTGTCGGTCTCTTGACCTCGTGATCCACTGGCCTCAGCCTCCCAAAGCTTTGGGACTTAGTGCCCGGCATCCTAGCTGTGCCAGCTCCAGCTGTGGCTAAAAGGGGTCAAAATACAGCTTGGGCTGTTGCTTCAGAGGGTGTGAGCCCCAAACCTTGGCAGCTCCCATGTGGTATTCAGCCTATGGGTGCACGGAAGTCAAGAATTGAAGTTTGGGAACCTCCGCCTAGATTTCAGAGGATGTATGGAAACTCCTGGATGTCCAGGCAAAAAGTTGCTGCAGGGTCGGAGCCTTCATAGAGAAACTCTGCTAGGGCAGTGCAGAAGGGAAATGTGGGATTGGTCCCAAAGTGCTGAGATTACAGGTGTGAGCCACTGTGCCCCGCCCTATCTCCCACTATCCTTTTTGATACAGAGTCTCTCTCTGTTGCCCAGGCTGGAGTGCTGTGGCACGATCTTGACTCACTGCAGCCTCTGCCTCCCAGGTTCAAGCGATCCTTCTGCCTCAGCCTGCCAAGTAGCTGGGAGTACATATGCGTGCCACCATACCCAGCCAATTTTTTTGTATTTTTAGTAGAGGCGGGGTTTCACCATTTTGGCCAGGCTAGTCTTGAACTCCCAACTTCAAGTGATCCACCTGCCCCGCCCTCCCAAAGCACTGGGATTACAGGTGTCAGCCACCACACCCAGCCTCTCCCACTATCTTAATTGCTAACGCTTTTCTTAAGCTGGTGCTTGCCAGCTTCTTTGCTCTCCCCTTTAAGCCTCCTTCTTCTCTTTTAAAATAAACACACATAAAAGCACCTAGCACAGGTGTTGCCAGCTTAAGAAAAGGAGCTGGAAAGTCTTAGACGAATGATTACTCCATCAGCTGACATTTACTATACATCCTGCATGTGATGAACAACAGTGTAGGGCAGGGCCCTTTATAATAGTGATACATTTTTGCAAAAATTCACAGTTCACATAGGCAAAGTGTGCACGTCTCACAACAATCCAAGTGTTAGGTACACTTCAGTGGCAGGAGACAGGGACTCCCTTTTACGGGATAATAAGCACAAAAGGGTGCAGCATGAAAGTCAATGGCAGACAGCCCCCTGCTTTCCCAGAGAAGAAACAGTTTACCTCTTCATTGGGAGAAACGCAGGCTCTCAAAGCAGGAGAATGGAAATGAGGCAACTGGTTGAGGACTTCAGCTTTCAGTGGCACAACATGGGGCTGGAGGCGTAATTAGCTTAGCAACCGGCTTGCTAATGTGGTGGTTTAAAACTCAGCAAATTGTTCCATTATCCCTCTACATTAAAATAATCTTTCAAGTGGTTCCCTCACTCTTCTCAGGGTAGGTTTTCAGTGGTTTAAATAATTCAGTATCCTCTGGAGAATCTCTAGTATGAAAACTTCTAGTTCCTGAAGTACACCAAAAGATGAAATAGAACCCTTTTGTATGACACACTAGAGCTCCTTTAGAGGCAGTGGTTCTAGAAAATTGAAGCTTCAATCCAACATCTATGATGATTACCGTAGATTATTGTTGCTGGCATTTTATGATGGACATCTTAAAAACTCATCCCATGTGAAATGAGACAGCTCTACCAATCCTCAAGGCCAGAAATACAACACAGCTTTTGGCTCTGTCATTCATTCACTGTGGGTCTACCTGGAGCCATTTGATCCTGCTGAGCTGCAGCCTTCCCTTTTGCAAAATGAAGAAGAATGCCCCCTTGGGCCAAATGGGACAAGGTATATGAAAAATCACTGAAAATTACCATGTTCCACCCATCTATAAATGTCATAAGTATTGATGACTAATACATTGGAAAAAATAGACTCTGATTTATAATCAATGGCAGAGCAAAAACTCACAGAAGGAAATTAACACATAATAATGGTTCAAATAAGGTGAGATTTGCCAGCACAGGCAAGCTTTCATGTCCCTTTCAAGTTCCATGTGATTATGGTACATAAAACATCTCAGAAATGAGATAAAATCCATTTAGCTAGGTGACATGCAGGGAGGGCAATTATTTTCCATCAAATATGCACAACAAAGCTGGCCAGTCTCAATTTGAATCAGAACACACTGCTGTTCTATTAGCTGGAAAATTAACAGGAATTTTATATCAAAACACTACTAACATAAAAAATGAAGCCAGTGTGTTTTACTATGATATTGCAGAGCTTATTACATGAGTAAAGAAGAATCAATATGCGGAATTTTTCTTTTAAGAATAAGAGTTTCATTAAAACCTGAGAAATAAAACCATGTTAGCATGATATAATCTATAGTTGGCAATCAAGAACTCCATAAAAGTATTCAATATTTTGAGAAAGTCTTAAAGCGGACTGCATAACAAACCACACGGCCAGAAGATTAAATCCAAATTATAGCATTATTCAGAAACTGGCTCAGTCAAATAGCTATTTCCTGCCTCTCCTCCAAACCCTCTAATTGCTTTCTTAACCTTGGGCTCTATTTCAATTTACGGTGATTTTTTAAAAATTTAAAGTTTATGTAAAATAACTTCAGAGTGTGAATGACATGAACTTGATGATTCTAACTCTTCATTTTTTTCAAATAGAGAAGCCCAGCAACTTGGTAGGACCCAATTCCCACCTTATTTTGATACTCCAGAAATAAGTGAGTTGAACATCATCAAACAGAAAAACTCAAAATAACAGTGTAACCTTCTTTTATTTAGGATTATAAACATCATACAACTTTTTTATTAAAGAAAATGATAATTTTTATTCAGTTCCTTAAAATTCACCCTATAGTCTCTAATTCAATGTTAATATAAGTCTTGAGGCTGAGGTGGGAAGATCACTTGAGGTCAGGAGTTTGAGACCAGCCTGGCCAACATGGTAAAACCCCATCTCTACCAAAAATACAAAAACTAGCTGGGCATGGTGGTGTGCGCCTGCAGTCCCAGCTACTTGGGAGGCAGAGGCAGGAGAATCACTTGAACCTGGGAGGCAGAGGTTGCAGTGAGCCGAGATCCCATCTCTGCACTCCAGCCTGGGTGACAGAGTGAGACTCCCTCTCAAATAATAATAATAATAATAATAATAAAGTCTTACTTTTGGTTATTTTCTAATCTGAAGTCTTCCCCACTCACTAGTCTAAGAATATGACACAATTGTCCCCTATTAAATCATCACCTTTTGTTGATTCTTGCTCTTTCCAGCTATCTTGAAACATAAATATAGAAATCTCAGGTTAATGGATATCTCATATTTGAAGGCAAATGAACACTATGTATAGCTATAAAAGAATGATGTACACCAGGCTCAGCCATGGTGCACACCATCCCTCCTATAGAAACCTAAAATATCTATGACTTGTAGTAGATCAAAGTTATGAACCTATATTCCTTCTTGTACTTACTTCAAATCTTCTTGAAAGAACTTTAAAAATGTGAAGGTTATATTATTTCTCTCTTACCAAACAGATGGGATCACAGTACTTCTAAAATATTAACCTCATTCTAGATTTCACTTTTATTCATTTCTTGTTAAAGAGAGAATATAGGGCATAGTGAATGGTTTTGGAAGCATGAGGAAGTTATTTTTATATTTACCTCAAACTTACGTAAATGCCCTCTTTTTACACCAAGTCCTTGCTGTGTAAAGTAAAGAGTACATTGTAGTTATTGTAGTTGCCACTTCTTCTTCTTTTTTTTTTTTTTTTTTGAGACTGAGTTTCGCCCTGTCACCCAGGCTGAAGTGCAGTGGCATCATCTCGGCTCACTGCAAACTCCACCTCCCAGGTTCAAGTGATTCTCCTGCTTCAGCATCCCAAGTAGCTGTGATTTCAGGCGCCCGCCACCACGTCCAGTTAATTTTTTTTTATTTTTAGTAGAGACGGCATTTCACCACGTTGGCCAGGCTGGTCTTGAACTCCTGACCTCAAGTGATCCATTCACCTCGGCCTCCTAAAGTGCTGGGATAACAGGCATGAGCCACCATGCCCAGCCCACTGCTTCTTTTTCCCTAAAGAAACAGTAGCTCCCCCAACCTCACAGGCTCCCCTTGTGAAAATAAACACCGAAATGATATATTTGAATTGATAAAGCAAAATAAATAAGACGCGACAGAATAAAGTAAGGGAAGTAAAGGAACACTTTCTTGAGAAATCAAATATATATGAAGTTTACTTCTCTATTCTGGTTTGTTCACATCTTAAATTTGATCTGCATAATATCTGGTAAAGTTCTCCCTGTGGTTGCAGCAAGACATTCAGAAATCAGAATATTTGACTTAAGGAGTTAAAACTACAGCAACATAAGAAAAAAAGTCTGTTAAGAGTACAATTTTAAAAGTACTTAGCCTTGGCCAGGTGCAATAACTCATGCCTGGAATCCCAGAGCTTTGGGAGTCTGAGACAGGAGGATCACTTGAGCCCAGGGGTTTGAGACCAGCCTGGGCAACATGGTGAAACCCTGTTTTGACAAAAATTATAAAAATTAGCTGAGCATGGTGTTGTGCACCTGTACTTTTAGCTACTTTAGCTACTTGGGAGGCTGAGGTGGGAGGATCGCTTGACCTTGGGAGGTGGAGGCTGCAGTGAGCTATGACTGCACCACTGCACTCCAGCCTGCCAACAGAGAGAGACCCTGTCTCAAAAACAAATAAACAGGCCAGGCGCAGTGGCTCACACCTGTAATCCCAGCACTTTGGGAGGCTGAGGCGGGCAGACCCAACGCCAAGGCGGTGGTGGGCGACAGAGCAAGACTCCATCTCAAAAAAACAAAGAGAAACAAAAAAAGAAAAGAAAAAACTTGGTCTCTTCTGTGTGTCAGATAAGATTTTAAGTGCTAGGGATACACAGTGAACAAGATAAAGACTCTGCCCTCCAGGTGCTTAAATTATATACTATGTATGTGTGTATATATATGTATATATACATATATATGGTGAATTTTTCCCATTTTCTATTTCTATTGTATACATACATGGTATATATGTTATATATACATACACACACACGGTATACTTACATACATGGTATATATCTATAATGTATACATATGTATGTATATATACACATATGTGGGTATATATATATACCCACATATGTGTATCTATATGTGTATATATATATACACACACACACACACACACACACACACACATATATATGGTGAATTTTTTGCATTTTCTATTTCCTTTCCGAGACCATGAGTGTAAGGGGGAATTTGGAACAATACATTTATGGTGGTAGACATCAGAAAATATTTCAGATCTCACAAATGAAGCACCAGCTTCTTCCCCCACCTTCAGGAATGAAATCACTCCTCCATATTAAACACCTGGATAAGCATTGCTCAGCTTTATTAAATGACCGTTTGTGAAGTGTCTGTGATTAATTGCAATCAACTCATTTATTCAGTGCTATCTGGCACTAGAACAGATGCATTTAACATGAGATAGGATAAAGTCCCAACCTTTAAAGCATATGGAATTTACACATATGATTTTTTAAAAAAACAAACAAGACTAAAGTAATCAAGACAAACTCAAGTATCTTTCTATGTAATCTAAAGCAGGGGTCTGCTTTATGAAAAAAATGACATATTTTGACATAAAGCTTCTGTTTTTCCTGGTAGAATTGAAGGTAAATAGCTCCGCATTTCATAAAATTATGAGCTTCAAAATTTCTCTCCCCAGACCCCGTCTCTGCCGTCAATATCTTCCCAGGTCTGCCTTGGGAAAAGTTTGTGACGTTCTACTTTTTAGGAGACCATTTTGCCATTATTCTTTCCACCTCCTTCCACTCCCCAAACCAGAGAGAATATGGTATCAGTTAAGTAGGGACTAACAGAAAGCGATTCTTTCAGGTGTGAGCCCCAGCTGAGGTTTGAGGGGAGTGGGTGGATGGGCAGATAGCTGAAAGAACACTCAGGGGGCCATAGGCAGGTGAATACGGTTTTATGCAGCAGCTCTGTCATCAGCAGCGTACTCACACCGTCCACCTTTACCTCGGCTATTTGCTCCAGCTCTGAGGCTCTCGCCGACCCCACCCCTGCAGCTGCGCTCTCTGGCCTACAAGGCCAGCTCTCTCTTACAGGGAGAGCAGCTTAACTCTTTCCCTCTGGGCACAAGCTGGTTCCTGGCTCCCCACTGCCTGCCTTCAAGGTGACCCACTCTCCCTTACAGGGGTAAGTAGCCTTACTCTCTCTCTGGGCACCAGCGCCCGACCCATGTCGAGCCATTCCGTTCCGTGCTGGGCCGAGCCAAGCCATATGCACGGTGTCAGCCGGGCAGTTATACTTTTTCAAACAATAATGGCTCAAAGACAGTTATGAGCTTACCCAAACAGGTTATATAACAAGTGGAGTATTGTGCCTGTGCCCTAAACTCACTAAGACATGCAGGCCCGGATGTCTGCCTCAGCCTAATTCTTGACCAAAGCTCATCCGTGTAGCTTACAGATTCACTCTTAGGTATTTGCTCAATCACACGTTGCATTTTCTCTAAACCTCTCATCCTGTGTCCTCAATTCCATACCCACCTCCCCACCACCCTCACCACCCTAAACTTCCAACAGAGAGAGTAGAACATTTTTAGGATACAAGGAACACCTGAAATCACCTTTAGGCCTTTTCAGTGGATTGAAAGGAAAACCTGATGTTGACCTTTGGATAGACAACCAGGAGGGAGGGCCGTCAAATAGGCGGCCCTAGAATGACCCCTGAATCAGAGCTGGAGGACGCAGGGTGAGCCTTGTAGAGGTTTAGGCCAGGCTGTGCTGCTGAAGAAGAAAGGTCCTCTGGGTCTCCTCATCACTGACACCTTTCTCTCTCTCTCTCTCTCTCACACACACACACACACACACACACACACACACACACACACACACACTCTCTCTCTTCCCCAAACCCTTAATTCAGGCTTCTCTAGGGAAGCAGTTTTCACTTTGTTTTTTCAGCAGGTATTCATGATAGATGTGAGTCATGTCTACCACACGACTCACTCAAAAGGAGTGCTGGGATTAACCCTGAGAGTGAGTCACGTGATAGAGTCTCACTCTCATTTCATGTCCAGGGAACAGAAGATTCTGCTTGGTAGCTGTAACTCACTTTCTTTCCTGGACATACAGAATTCTGCTTGCTAGCTGTAACTCGCTTTTTCTTTCCTTCCTTCCTTTCTTTCTCTCTTTCTTTCTATATAAAATTCTGCTTGGTAGCTGTAACTCCCCTCCCCCTCCCCGCCTTCCCCTTCCTCCTTCTCCCCTCCTCCTCCTCTCCTCCTTTCCTCCTCCTCCTTCTCCTCTTTCTTCTCCTTCTTCTTCTTCTTTTCTTCTTCTTCTTCTTCTGTTCTCTCTCTCTCTCTCTTGCTTTTGTTTTTTGAGACAGGATCTAACTCTGTCACCCAGGCTGTTGTGCTGTGGTACAATCACGGCTCACTGCAGCCTTGACTTCCTGGGCTCAAGCAATCCCCCCACCTAAGCCTCCCAAGTAGCAGGCATTACAGGTGTGCACCACCTTGCCCAGCTCATTTTTACATTTTTTGTAGTGATGGGGGGAGGTCCTACTATGTTATCTAGTTGGTCTTGAACTCCAGTCTCAAGCAATCCACCTGCCTTGGCCTCCCAAAATGCTGGGATTACAGGCATGAGCCACCACACCTGGCCTACTATCTCTTTCTTTCCCAAGGAAAGTATACGAGAGTTGTTCATGGGGATAACTTTGCATCCGCTCTATTTTAATTTTTAAAAAGTGAATCATTTGTCAACTTGGGCCATTAAATTATTATTAGTTACCACTGAATCCCAATGTACCTCACAACTAATCTCAGTGCTTCTATGGAGAGCTATGACCAGAGACGTTCCTCTAACCAAGGCTCAGCAAACTACTTTTGTAAAGGGTGAGGCTGTAAATATTTTCAACTTTGGGGGCCATATGGTCTTTGCCACAACTATTCAGCCCTGCTGCCGTAATACAAAAGCAGCTGTAGATGATGATGACTCAACCAATGGGTGCTAGTTATGTTCCAATAAAACTTTATTTGCGATGATGAGCAGGCTGATTGGGCTCAGGGGCTGGGTAGTTCCCCAACCCTGTTCTTACCACCTCTCGCCCACTCTTGGACTCAGACAGGACCCTCATCTCCCTCCATCATCCAGTGTTAGCCCATCCCTGGTGGGTTTCTCTCCTCTGCAATTCACCATCCTCTCCCCTCCAAACAAAATCCGAGGTAGCTTACTTTTCCTTGAACATTTGATGTTATTTTACTTACATTTCTTAAACTGCTGTCTGATATCTGGAAACATTCCTGTGCCTTTTATCTTATTTTTGCCTGTGGTAATATGTACTTTTGACAGAGAAGTGTGTTTGAGAGTGCATTGCCTCATTAAAAAGAGTACTGCTGCATGTATACGTTTTCCAGTCAGCAATAATTATTGCCAAATAGAGCAAGGCTTCTAATTAACAAGCAAATTCCAAATTCCAAATGGTGTACCAGACTACTTAATTAGATCTGTTGCTTTTTAATTCCCTCACTGAAAGTCTCAGGCATGGCTTTAACTCTATTTTGTCAGTTATTTTCTTTAGCCTAACCCTGGTCTTACTGTAGGTCATGCTAATTATTCTCACTAATTTATTTGCTTACTGTAGTTAGAGGCTCTCTTACCCTACACAGTTCAGGGAATGTCAAAATCTCTGTGACCCATAACTCTGGTTTTATCTCCCAGACAACAAGAGCAATACCTGACAATGGTTTTGTTTGTTTTTCAGATCTAGGTGTTTTTTTTTTCCCTCTCTCTTGCCTGCAACCTCTACATTTGTTACACAATAGAATATTTCAACTCAAACAAATGGCATGGAAAAACAGTATGTAGCCTGGTTTTACTAGAGAAATGAAGCTCAGGGCTAACATGAAGATACGGTGCTAGGGAACGGCAGGAGAGAAGGTTGAAAAGCTTAAGTAATGAGGATTTTGCCGAGAGGACTCCAGAGTGCTTTCCTCCTGTCCTTTTCTCTGGACTCCAATTTCCAGCTGTTTCTCTGCAGTTTGGCACCTGCAAGCGGTTAGCAGACCTGGAGGATGTCAGCAAAGCCTCTACCCAGGCCCACGGGAAGTAGCTTAGGCAGGATTTGTTTCCCTCTTGATGCCAGATCAACTGTATGAGATTTCTATTACTGCTGTTACAAATGACCATGCATTTAGCAGCTTAAAAACAGCACGAATCTATTATCTTACAGTTCTGGAGGTCAGAAGTTCAAAATAGGTCTCACTGGACTAAAAGAAAATTGTTGGTGGGGTTGTGTTTTTTGAAGAGGCTTTAGGGAAAAACTCCATGTCCTTACCTTTTCCAGGCCACCTACATTCCTTGGCTCATGGCCTCTTCCTCCATGTTCAAAGCCAGCAAAGGAGCCTCTTCAAATCTCTACAGGACTCTGACCCTCCTGCTTCCCACACCTAGATAATCAAGGATAACCTCCCCATCTCAAGATCATCTGATTAGCAACCTTAATTCCATCCACAATCTTAATTCCCCCTTGTAATAGAACATATTCACAAATTCTTGGGATTAGACATCTTTGGAAGACCACTATTCTGCCTATTACCTCAACTGAGTCTAAAATTCAATAATTGAGAGTTCTGGGGCGTCTCTATGCATTTCATCAAAATTGCTGAATTCCAAAATGAAGAATAAATTTTTACAACATTCTAGACATAAAATTTAGTAATGTATACATACACATATAAGATTAGCATTACATTTACCTGTGGAATGAACATGGAAGAGTTTGGACACCCACAGACTAAAATCCAGGAAATGTGTTTCCATCTAAGATATCATTCAGCCATCAAGGAAAACAAAGACGTTTATAAATATGCCAGAATTCCAAAACTATATAATCTGTGAACATCCCAGGAGAATATTCAAGAAAAAAACTTTTAGCCAAACAACAAAATATCTCAGATGTCAGAGGACAGAGAAAGGGGAAAAGAAGATTAAATAGTGGCCAATAAAGAACATTTCAAAAAATGTATACATTGTTAAGCCTAAACAGAGAATGGTAGAATATAAAAATTAGAAATTATGCATTTAATTTTTTTGGCTGATCTTAGTGATAGAAATCTAATTTGCCATTTTATTTGATGAGAAGCCTTGTGAGGAAACTAGATTTGGTGACTTAAGTCCTTAAGGGCTGTGCTAATACTGCCTTTCTTAGTGTTAGATACAGCTAGGTTCCTCTGCAAACAGCATGCCCAGTTCTCCTGTTCGTTATTCTCTCATTCCAAGTACCCACCCCCTGCCCCCGCTTTTGCTGCACCTTAACCTGTCTAAATATACTTAGACATGCCACAGCCCCAGTCCACATTCCTTTCCTTATGTGGGAATAGGTTAGCTTTCTAGTGCCCTGTAGGTGACCCCTTCCTCCTCTCCCTCTCTCCTCTATCACACACCTACCTTATCTAAGAGAGTTTAAATGTTTAGCCAATTGAGACCAATTTACATCGTGCAGTCCAACCCCAGGCAATGTGGGAAAGACACAGAGGCAGAATCTGCATTAGGAAGAAAACCCCCTACTCTTCTTTGCTCTGCGTGCTCTCGTGACAGCCAGGTTTATGAGCAGCACCCTTCTGCGGAAGTAAATTTGCCTTGCTGAGAAATTCTTTGTTTTACTGCTCATTTTCTTTGTGACCCCAAGCTCTTACTTCCAACATTAGCAAGATAACAAAAAAAAGATAAAGAATATTTATTTCCTGGTGACCACGAGAGCACTGTAAACAAACAAACAGTGCTAGAAACTAAAAGCATTCATGGTCTGGGAGAACAAACCGTATGCTAGCTTAGTTAGAGGTACTGTCCCTAAATTTACTGATAGTTATAAGAAAAAAACAACAACAGGAATTCCTGAGAAATGTAAGTATTTGACAACAAGGCCTGTAAATATAATGGTTTAACCACAAAGCTTGAAAACGTTTGTTATGGGAAATTGATTTTCTTCACTTCAGCTGTAAATTAACTCATCAGTTTTGTGATAAGTAACCTACCACTCAGGATGTGAACTTTCTGGCCTTGTGATAATGATTCCACCACACTGTGCCTGTTCTATTTTTTAGAGAGCTTTTTCTTCCCTTACCAGTTCTATTCCCAACAGTATAGAAGTGATTTAAGCTGCCTCTGACAGATCTGATCCATATAGAGTACAAAGCCTCTTTCTTCCATGCACTGTGAGTGAAATACTAACAACAGCCTTGTACTAAAAGTCATAAATTTAGCAAAAGCTAGGCCTTGAGGGGATGGGAGTGAGTTAAGTAAAATTAAAAGTAGTCTAAATTTATCTTCTTTCTGGTGTATGAATAAAAGCAATAGGGAAATAGAGTATCTGAAGTATATAGGAATTCTATCTTGCTTTCATGTAATAGTCAAGAAACAGTATTTAATTATGAAGCTAATTGTTCAAACAAAGAAAAAAACTAACACATTTTCAAAGGAAGAAATTTTAAGAGACTACATTCCTTGATCATAATCTGATACAGTTAGGCAAAAAATAAAACTATGCCTCTATTACTCAGAAAATAATAAATCCACTTCTACTTAAATCTTTGATAGAAGAGAAAAGTCAAAATAAAATCATCAACTATAGGTAGACCAGTGAAAGGAAGGCCACTACATTCTAAAACCTCTGGCACACAGGCCGGGCATAGTGGCTCCTGCCCGTAATCCCAGCGTTTTGGGAGGTCGAGGCAGGCAGATCACTAGAGGTCAGGAGTTTGAGACCAGCCTGGCCAACATGGTGAAAACCCATCTCCACTAAAAATACAAAAATTAGCTGGGTGTGATGGTGCGCACCTGTAATCTCAGCTACTTGGGAGGCTGAGGCAGGAGAATCGCTTGAACCCAGGAGGTGGAGGCTGCAGTGAGCCGAGACCACGCCACTGTACTCTAGCCTGGGCAACAGAGGAAGGAATTTATCTCAAATAATAATAATAATAAAAGTATCTGGTACACAATGACAACTATACTCATTGGGAGATTACAACCTTGAAAGCTGTGTTGGGGGTCCCCAAGACCACCCTCAGGCTTGTCAATATACTAGTAGGACTCAGAGGAGTCAGAAAAGCCGTTGTGCTCACAATTACAGCTTATTGCAGGGAAAGATGCAGATTAAAATCAGCAAAATGCCAAGGGTCATGGAGCAAAGTCCAGGAGAAACCAAGTGCCAACTTCCAGATGTCCTCTCCCAGTAGAGAAACACAGGTGCATTTAATTCTCCCAGCAAGAATGTGTGACTATATATGCAAAATATTGCCACAGCCAGGGAAACTTACCTGAGGCTTGGTGTCCACGGTTTTTATTGGCAGAGTCAGTAACATAGACGTAGTACATGCATGATTGCCCTCAGCCTCTCAGAGCAAAAATAGCAAAAATAAGCATCACCATAAATCACATTGTTAGCATAAACGATCTAACTAAACTAGTACCAGGTAGCCCCAGGCCTCAGTCATGCAAAACTCTCTGATCCTGCAGAATATTTCAACATCTCAGAGCTCAGCTCCCAGGAGCCAGCTACGGCTGATCGTAAAGGCAGGCCTTTTTTGGGAACATGTGGAGTTTAGCAGCCAGACCTGCAGTTAGCACCTTCTGCACAAATGTCTCCATGATTATAGAAGAAACAATAAATTTTTTAAAAAATTCAATGCTTGGTTTAAGAAATTTGAAATAAAAAAACAAAAAGTAGCACAAGAAGGAATTAAGATAACAAAAATAAATAAAATGTAATAATAGGTTAAATATATCCCAAAGCCAGTTCTTCCAAAGGACCAATAAAACAGACAAACTTTCATGAGTTTAATCAAGAATTAAAGAGGACAGAAATATACAAGCTTAGGAATGAGAAAGAAAACATGACCATAGATAAGGAAGGCATTAAAATAGTTTTAAGAATATCCTAGGACAATGTGTAGAAATAAAGGTCAAAACCTGGAGGAAATGTGTATTTTTTTAGCAAAATATAAGCTGCCACTATTGATCCCAGAGGAAGGAAAAACCATGAATAAACAAATTACCATAGAAGGGATGGAAAAGGTAATGGAAGATCTACAATTAAGAAAGACAGCAGTATAAGATATTGTCACAGCTGAGGAAAGCCCTCTAGCAAGGAGATGCAGGTGTTGGCAGCTGGAAGTCCAGCAGGCATTCACAGAAAAGGTAAGAGTGAGAGGACCCGACAGAACACTGATAGTATCTGCAACAACTACTAGGGCAAAAATATGTTAATTGCCCTGGTAGGCAAGTAAATGCACATTAAAACAATAGACATCATTGTGCCCCATAATATTGGCAATTACAAGGGGGAATTACAGATGCTTATGGCTGGAGGCCCACAGGAAAAAAAGATTCTCTTATATTTGGTGGTGGAAGTATGAATTGTCACAACCTATTGAGAAACAATCCAATAATATACATTAAAATTCAAGTTGTGTGTGTGTGTGTGTGTGTGTGTAATTTGTTTTAGCAATTCCAGTTCTAGGGATCCATCCCATGGAAATAAAATAAACACAACAATCTATAGGAATATATGATCAGGGAGATTTTACAGCAATATTGTAGAGATTTTTAGAAAAGAAAATGCCAATCAATAGTAAAATGGCTGAAAACATATTAATACCTCCATACCATGTACAATTGCTCAGCTATTAAAAATGAGTTATGGCCAGGCATGGTGGCTCATGCCTGTAATCCCAGCACTTTGGGAGGCTGAGGCAGGAAGATAATTAAGGCCAGGAGTTCAAGAGCAGCCCAGGCAACATAGTGAGATCCCACCTCTACTAAGAATTTAAAAAACTTTAAATAAATTTATAAAATAAAATTTTAAAATGAGTTAGATCTAAATAGATCAAATCAGAAGAATTTTTCAAAGTATTATTAAGTGAGAAAGCTAAGATATGGAGGAATTTCCATAATATGATTTCATTTTGGTAAAAAAAAGTTAAATCACATTGTATCTGTGTTTATGCTTGTACAAAAGCATGAAGGAAGGTCCAGAAGGATGCTCAGTAGCTTGGTACACAAGGTACCCTGCTTCTGCTGGTGGTGGAGAGAGATGGTAGTAATGCCAATGTTTGGGAAGGAAAGAGAGAGAGAGAGACCCAAGATTAAAAAATATGTATGATATCTCTGTTAGCCCATTTTCACATTGCTATAAAAAAAACTCTCTGAGACTGGGTAATTTATGAAAAAAGAGGTTTAGCTGACTCACAGTTCCATATTGCTGGGGAGGCCTCAGGAAACACAATCATGGTGGAAGGTGAAGGGGAAGAAAGGCACTTCTTACATGGTAGGAAGAGAGAGAGACTGAGGGGGGAAGTGCCACACTTTTAAACCATCAGATCTCATGAGAACACCTCACTATCACAAGAACAGCACGGGAGAAATCTGCCACCATGATTCAATCACCTCCACCAGGCCCCTCCCCTGACACGTGGGGATTACAATTCAACATGAGATTTGGGTGGGGATGAAGAGCCAAACCATATCAATATCTATGCATCATTCTATATGTGTATGGATATAAAGAAATATATGAAAAGCAGGTCTCCAAAATTAAATAGTATCATGTGACAAGATATCAGAGATGGTTTTGCCTCTCTGTTTCACATATTTTTGAGTCTTAATTTTAATTAATGTGTGTTTGTATTAGTCAGGGTTCTCCAAGGAACAGAACCAATGGCAGAGAGAGAGAGAATAGATGATTTGATAAACAGAGAGATAAATAGATGATTTAATAGATAGTTAGAGAGATAGATAGGAAGATAGAGGATAGACATAGATAGATAGAGATAGATAGATGTTTAGATAGATAAATACATAGGAAGATAAATAGATCGATGATAGGGAGATAGATAGGAAGACTGATAAATCATAGATGATTTGATGGATGATAGATATATGGATAGGAAGACAGATAGTGATATGGTTAGGCTGTATCCCCACTCAAAATCTCATCTTGAATTGTAATCTCCATGTGTCAAGGATGGACCAAGTGGAGGTAATTGGATCATAGAGGTGGTTTCCCCCATGCTGTTCTTGTGATAATGAGTGAGTCTCATATGATCTGATGGTTTTATCAGCATCTGGCATTTCCCCTGCTTGTACTCATTCCGTCCTGCTGCCCTGTGAAGGTGTCTGCTTCTCCTTTGCCTTCTGCCATGATTGTAAGTCTCCTGAGACCTCCCCAGCCATAATAAACTGTGAATCGATAAAACCTCTTTCCTTTATAAATTACCCATTTCTTCATAGCAGTGTAAATTGGTTCCAGAAGTGGAGTGCTGCTAGAAAGCTACCTGAAAATGTGGAATAACTTTGGAATGGGGTAACAGGCAGAGATTGGAACAATTTGGAGGGCTCAGAAGAAGAAAGGAAGATGTGGGAAAGTTTGGAACTTCCTAAAGACTTGTTAAATGGTTTTGACCAAAATGCTGATAGTGATGTGAACAATGAAGTCCAGGCTGAGGTGGTCTCAGATGAAGATGAGGAACTTGTTGGGAACTGGAATAAAGGTGACCCTCGCTATGCTTTAGCAAAGAGACTGGCAGCATTTTGCCTCTGCACTAGAGATCTGTGGAACTTTGAACTTGAGAGAGATGACTTAGGGTATCTGACAGAAGAAATTCTTAAACAGCAAAGCATTCAAGAGGTGACAGAACATAAAAGTTTGGAAAATTTGCAGCCTGACAATACAAGAGAAAAGAAAAATCTATTTTCTGGGGAGAAATTCAAGCCACCTGCAGAAATTTGCATAAGTAACAAGGGGCCAAATGTTAATCACCAAGCCAATGGGGGAAATGTCTCCAGGGCATAACAGATAACTTCATGGCAGCCCTACCCCCATGACAGGCCCAGAGGCCTAGGAGGAAAAAATGGTTTTGTGGGGCAGGTCCAGCGCCCTGCGGCTGTTTGCAGCCTTGGGACTTGGTGCCCTGCATCCTAGCTGTGCCAGCTCCAGCTGTGGCTAAAAGGGGTTAAAGTACAGCTTGGGCTGTTGCTTCAGAGGTTGTGAGCCCCAAACCTTGGCAGCTCCCATGTGGTATTAAGCCTGTGGGTGCACAGAAGTCAAGAATTGAATTTGGGAACCTCTGCCTAGATTTCAGAGGATGTATGGAAACTCCTGGATGTCCAGGCAAAAATTTGCTGCAGGGTCGGAGCCTTCATGGAGAAACTCTGCTAGGGCAGTGCAGAAGGGAAATGTGGGATTTGTGCCCCCACCGAGTCCCCACTGGGCCACCACCTAGTGGAGCTGTGAGAAGAGAGCCACTGTCCTCCAGACTCCAGAATGGTAGATCCACTGACAGCTTGCAGCATGCACCTAGAAGCCACAGACACTCAATGCCACCTGTGGAAGCAGCTGAGGTGGGGGATGGTACCCTACAAAGCCACAGAAGCAAAGCTGCCCGAGGCCATAGGAGCCCACCTCTTGCATCAGCATGACCTGGATGTGAGACATGGAATCAAAGGAAATCATTCTGGAGCTTTAAGATTTAATGATTTCCTTGATGGATTTCAAACTTGCATGGGGCATGTAGCCCTTTTGTTTTGGCCAATTTCTCCCATTTGGAACAGGAGAATTTACCCAAGGCTTGTGCTCCCATCATATCTAGGAGGTAACTAACTTTCTTTTGATTTTACAGGCCCATAGATGGAAGGGACTTACCTTGTCTCAGATGAGACTTTGGACTTGGACTTTCGGGTTAATGCTGGAAAGAGTTAAGATTTCGGGGGACTGTTGAAAAGGTATGATTGCATTTTGAAATATGAGGACATGAGATTTGGGAGGGGCCAGAGGCAGAATGATATGGTTTGACTGTGCCCCCACCCAAAATCTCATCTTGAATTGTAATCCACATATGTCAAGAGCAAAACCTGGTGGAGGTAATTGGATTATGGGAGCAGTCTTCACCATACTCTTCTAGTGATAAGGAGTGAGTCTCATGAGATCTGATGGTTTTATAAGCATCTGGCATTTCCCCTGCTTGTACGCATTCCCTCCTGCTGCCCTGCGAAGAAGGTGCCTGCTTCTCCTTTGCCTTCCATCATAATTGTAAGTCTCCTGATGCCTCTCCAGCCATGTGGAACTGTGAATCAATTAAACCTCTTTCGTTTATAAACTAGGCAGTCTCAGGTATTTCTTCATAGCAGTGTGAGAAACAACTAACAGAGATAGAGAAAGAGAGATGGTAGAGATAAATGGATAGATAGGATGATAGATGATAGAGACAGATAGATGATTTGATAGACAGATAAATCGGATAGAAAGAAAAAGGAAGGAAGGAAGGAGAGAGAGAAAGAAAGAAACAGAAAGAAAGAGATGAAAAGAAAGAAAGAAAGAAAGAAAGAAAGAAAGAAAGAAAGAAAGAAAGAAAAAGATTAATTATGAGGGGAATTGCCTCACAAGACTATGGAGGCTGCAGAGTCTCACAATGGGTTATCTGCAAGCTGGAGAGCAAGGGAAACCAATACTGTGGCTCAGCCCCAGTCTGAAGGCCTGAGATCTGGGGTTGGGGGGGGCCACTGGTGCAATCCCAGAGTCTGACAACTGCAGATGCTGGAGTTCTGACGTCCAAGGGTTGGAAAAAATTGGCATCTCAGCTCCAGGAGTGAGCAAGCAAATTGATCTTTTCTCTTCCTTTTAGTTCTCTCTGGGCCCTCAGTGGATTATAAGGTGCCACCCACGTTGGTGGGGGCAGATCTTTCTTCCTCAGTTCACTGACTCAAATGTCAGTCTTTTCTGGAAACACCTGAACAGACATACCCAGAAATAATACTTTACCAGCTATCTGGGTATCCTTTAGCCCAGTCAAGTTGACACCTAAAATTAACCATCACAGTGTTCTTTTATGACTAAAAAAAAAAAAAAAAAACTTTTATGAAATAGAATAAAAGAAACTTCCAAGCCAGAATTTCTCAAAGAGGACAAATTCTGTGAGATATTTATTGGAGGTGGCTGAATTAAGAACACTGTGATCAAATAAGTTTGGCAAACATGAAAGTAAATGAAGTTGAATGTTTTCTTTACTTTAGAACTTCCAGGACCTTATCTGTGTATGTGCATGGTAAGTCCCCCTCAGTATATGCTATGGTACAAACTGTTTCTAGATCTTATTTAACCATAGGATGCCCAACACCTGCCCTGTTTGTGAAGTGGAAAGCCGTTTGAGATTCTTGTATTTCTTGGACCTTCTCTAGGGAGTGAATAGCCACAGAGAAGCTTTTGGAGCAAGCTAGTAAATGTTTTAGGAAAATTAATATAGAAGTGAGGTGCTAGACAATAATGGTTTCTTTTCTCAAAGACATAAATCCCAGTGGGGCAGCTGAGTATTTTAAGGCTGAGATCATTAGTGGAATATTTTTTCCTTCACTTTGTCCCTCAGCTGCCCCCAGTGACTTACACAACTTCACAACTCTGTAGTTCCCTCATCTACAGCATAGGCAGGGAAGGTAGAAGGGGTCAAGGTAAGCCATTTGCTAGAATACCTGGTGGGAAAGAGATGTCATGGAATCCCAATGATGAATTTTGCTACAGTTGGTGTAGTAGTCTGTTCTCGCCCTGCTATAAAGAAATACCTGAGACAGGGTAATTTACAAAGAAAAGAGCTTTATTTTATATATATATATATTTGCGATGGAATCTCGCTCTGTCACCCAGGCTGGAGTGCAGTCTTGTGATCTCGGCTTACTGCAGGCTCACTGCAATCTCCACCTCTCAGGTTCAAGCGATTCTCCTGCCTCAGCCTCCCTAGTTGCTGGGAGTGCAGGCACTTGCCACCATGCTCAGCTAATTTTTTTGTATATTTAGTAGGACAGAGTTTCACCATGTTGGCAAGGCTGGTCTCAAACTCCTGGCCTCAAGTAATCCACCCACTTCGGCCTCCCAAAGTGCTGGGATTACAGGTGTGAGCCACTGCGCTCAGCTTAAGAAAAGAAGTTTAATTGACTCATGGTTCTGCAGGCTGTACAGGAACCATGATGACTTCTGCCTCTGGGGAGGCCTCAGGAAACTTACAATTGTGGTGGAAGGTGAAGAGGAAGCAGGCACATCTTATGTGGCCGGAGCAGGACCAGAGAGAAGGGAAAGCGGGAGGTACACACTTTTTTTTTTTTTTTTTGAGATGGAGTTTCGCTGTTATTGCCCACGCTGGAGTGCAATGGCACGATCTCAGCTCAGCACAACTTCTGCCTCCCAGGTTCAAGCAACGCTCCTGCCTCAGCCTTCCAAGTAGCTGAGATTACAGGCGCACACCACCATGCCCGGCTAATTTTTGTATTTTTAGTAGAGACGGGGTTTTACCATGTTGGTCAGGCTGGTCTCGAACTCCTGACCTCGTGATCCACCCACCTCGGCCTCCCAAAGTGCTGGCATTACAGGCATAAGCCACCATGCCCAGCCGGAGGTACACACTTTTAAACAACCAGATCCTGTGATAACTCACTCACTATTATGAGAGCGGCACCTAGAAAATGGTGCTAGACCATACTTGAAGGATCCACCCCATGATCCAGGCAGCTCCCACCAGGCCCCACCTCGAACACTGGGGATTATAATCCGACATGAGATTTGGGAGGGGATACAGATCCAAATCATACCAGTTGGTGTTGAAATCAATGGAGCACCACTATGGCAGTCTCAAAGAATGGTCTTAGAATTCATTCATTAATATAAACCATTTCATATTTTTAAATGTGCTAAAGACTGTTATACTTTTACTCCCATCTGCCTCATAGAGAGGCCCAGCTCAAATGTTCCCTTATCTTTGTCTTCTTTCCTAATCTCTGCAAATGAATGAAACTGATCACTTTTCTGAACCTTCAAAGACTTTAGCTTTCAGTATCAGTTCATGTCATCCAGGAAAGAGATATCAATATAGAATAACACATGCAAGAAATTTATTAGGGGAATTGGAATCCCCTGTAGAAGGTAAAGGAGAGGAGGAACAAGAGTCGGCAAAGCTTCCAGACCAGGCTTGCAGTCTGATACCTGTGAAAGAAGAGGGAGGAGGAGGTGTCAGGAAGAATCTGACACCTGGCAGACCAGGTCAAGTCTAAATAATCTCTCTTCTCAACAATCTCTTTTTGTAATATTGGGTCAGTATTGTTTGGGTGGAGAGTTACTATTTTTTCCTTTTAAATCAAAATGTAAACGTTGCTCTTTTGAACTACTGGTTAAGAGCTGCCACCCTGAAGACCTCATAGAAAAAAGATAAATGGGAAGAAGTCATAATTCTTTTTTATAACCTGGTATCACTATTACTCATGCTGATCAAATGGCTTCTGGTGGCACTACCATTGCTATTTTGCCAGTAATTCAGAATCAGTTGAAAACACAGAAGGTAGCTTACATTCATTCAAACATACATATGTGCATGGAAAGAAAGAAATATTTCCTTTGGATTACTGTATTTCAGAATGCCAAGAACACCATGGGATTAATGTCTAGCCTGAGAATGGAGAGAAGAACTAACTTTTTATCGAGTGTTATTTTATGTTAAAAGAAACACTACTTTTTCGTTTTCCCCAGTCACTTGCACCACATTTATGAAATTATGAACCAATAAATATTTTTGAGTTCCAACTAAATCATTTATAGCACAGAAGACCCATTTCATAAAAGAGATCCAGGCTAGAATTTTTTTAATTGTCTACAATAAAGATCACATGAGCTGAAATTTATGAATACTGGAGGCTTTACAAGTTGAATCCTGAGCAAGCTGGAGGATCTCCACTATTCCCTGCCACCTAATTTTTTGAGGATGAAAAATTGTCCCCACACCCAGGAGGTGAGAATTTTATTTCCCTGTGAAACAAAAAGAAGAGGAACATTGACCTGTGAGCAACCCAAAGCACCCTCAGAAAGCTTTGAAAATCAAAAGCTGAAAATAACTATCAGCCCAAGTCACCATTTAGCAATCTGGAGAGCTTGGGGTTTTTTTTGTTTTTTTTTTGTTTTGTTTTTTCTTTTTTGAGACGCAGTCTTGCTCTGTTGCCCAGGCTGGAGTGCAGTGGCGCAATCTCGGCTCACTGCAAGCTCCGTCTCCCGGGTTCACGCCATTCTCCTGCCTCAGCCTCCTGAGTAGCTGGGACTACAGGCGCCCGCCACCATTCCTGGCTAATTTTTTGTATTTTTAGTAGAGACGGGGTTTCACCGTGTTAGCCAGGATGGTATCGATCTCCTGACCTCGTGATCTGCGCGACTCAGCCTTCCAAAGTGCTGAGATTATAGGCGTGAACCACCGCGCCCAGCCGGTTTAACTTTTAACGTGTCCTGTGGTTGCGATCTAATATTTTGACTCTCTGTAGTTTATAGCTTGTGAATAGCATTCTGTGTATAATGAGAAAGAATCATCCATTAGAGCAGGTGCATTTCTACAGGGCTGTCAGCATTATGCATTCCACTGGACACCTTTATGTCCCATGCGTGCCAACCGTTCTCACCTCTGTTAAACTGTAGAAAATAGAAGCTTCTATTAAATTGCCATTTCAGCACCTGCAATTCTGCTAATCCTTCATTTCAGGAGAAGAGCAAATCTGATTTAGCCACAGTGCAGGTTATTAGATAGTGGTGATTATGAAACTTCGGTTCCCTGATAGCTACTCTATGCTAAAATAAATAATCCTTTAAGAAAATATGACGATGCCCCTCTTCCTTCCTCTCTCAAATATTAGTTTTGTACCTAGTGAATGAAGTCAAATGACATATTGCAGAAAATCTCTTGAAGGCAAGATTGAGCTGAAGACGTGGGTCACCTGAACACAGTGGTTTCACCTCTGGTTCTCGGGTCTGATTGAAACGAGTTTTGGAGATTACAGTTCAGTCCCTAGAGGGCCCTACAGGATAGTCAATCCACATCAAAAAGCCATTGCGTGTATGAATTCATGCTGATTTTATGTGACAGCCTGTTTCCATTTAGACAGGTTGAAGCACCACAGAGCGGAATCACTCCTCTTCCGGTAAGATTAAAAGCTTACCCATTTTTGCACAGAATCTTTCACCAGGAATTGCTCTTACTACTTTTTGTTTTCTCAGAATCATAAAATCTTTATTTTCTGATAGCAGAAAACATTTTGCCATCCATTCACCTTCACTTCTTGCAGAACAGAAGTGTCATAACTAAGACACCAGCTGGTTCAAGGGGCGTTCCATTATTTTAGTTATGAAGAAGAATTACAAGGCTCTAACTACAACTAATAGCAGGCCTTAAGGTTTTAAAAATGTCAGCCGGGTGTGGTGGCTCATACCTGTAATCCCAGCACTTTGTGAGGCTGAGTCAGGCAGATCACTTGAGGCCAGGAGTTTGAGACCAGCCTGGCCAACATGGTGAAACCCTGTCTCTACTGCAAATACAAAAATTAGCTGGGGGTGGTGGTAAGTGCCTGTAATCCCAGCTACGCGGGAGGCTGAGGCAGGAGAGGTGGAGGTTGCAGTGAGCCAAGATAGCGCCACTGCACTCCAGCCTAGGCAACGGAGTGAGACCCTGTCTCAAAGAAAAAAGAAAAAGTCACCTCCGGAGGAACCATATTATCTACTCAATGGGTCTCTCATTTCTGCCTATCAATGAGTTAAACATTTTTTCCCAGAAGATTCAACTTCTGGGAAATCCACTGGATTTAGTGGGAAAATAAATTAATAGTAAGGCTTTTTAAATCTTACTTATTTCTCCAGTGTGTATTCATGTTGAATAAATCCTTAAGGAGAAGACAGGTTAACTGAAAATTTATTAAAATTTCTAAAGGAGTTGAGGATTATGATGATCATGGATTATTCATTTACTTAGGAGTTGTATGTATCTAAATTCAGATAATAAAATGAGAAGATGGTGATTCAAAGAACTGCGGTGAATGCTTTACAGGAAGCTGAGAGCAAAGCTTAACGATATGGGCTTAGGAGTCACACAGACCCGAGTTGAATTCCTGCTGGCTTCTCCTCTTTTTAGCGGCTTTGGATAAATTATTCGCCTTCTCAATGTCTCTGCTTTCTTATTTTTCAGATAGTGGTTGTAGAATATCTCCTTACGGTGTCTGCTTAGACCTCATAGTATCCTTCCTCTAAGTAAGTCCCCTCCTCCTATGTTCCTGCTCAGACTGGAGTGTTGGCAACCACGTGAGCTTTTTCCCCCAGCTTTATTGAGACAAATAAAACTTTGTTGATTGACAAATAAAAATTGTGACCAGGTGCAGTGGCTCACGCCTATAATCCTAGCACTATGAGAGGCCAAGGTGGGCAGATTGCTTGAGCCCAGAAGTTCAAGACCAGCCTAGACAGTATAGTGAAATGCTGTCTCTATTGAAAAAAAAAATACAAAAAATTAGCCAGGTGTGGTGGCATCAACTGTAGTCCCAACTACTTGTGAGGCTGAGGTAGGAGGATCACTTGAGCTTGGGGAAGTGGAGGCTGCAGTGAGCCATGATAGCACCACTGTACTCCAGCCTGGGCAACAGAGCAAGACCCTTTCTTCAAAAAAATTGCAAATACTTAAAGAGTACAATATGATGTTTTGCATAAGTTTATTTTGTGAATTGATTGCCACAATCAAGCCAGTTAATATATGTTAATATATTAAAATATGCTGTGTGTTTCTATGAGGGCTGAATTAACATATCCATTGCCTCACAGTTATTATTTCTGTGTGCGTGTATGTGTGTGTATGTGTTGAGAACACTTAAGATCTCCTCTCAGCAAATTTCAAGTGTACAATATGTAATTATTAAGTGTAGTCACAATGCTGTACATCACGTCTCCAGAACTTATTTATCTCATCTATAACTGAAAGTTTGTACCATTTGATTGACATGTCCCCATTCCCCCACCTCTCCTTCTACTCCCAGCCTCTGGCAACCATCACTCTACCCTCTGCTTCTGTGAGTTTGACTCTTTTAGTTTCCACGATAAGTGAGATTCATGCAATGTTTGTCTTTCTGTGTCTGGCTTGTTTCACTTAACATAATGTCCTCCAAGTTTATTCATGTTGTTGCAAATGGCAGGATTTCCTTCTTTTTTAAGCCTGCATAATATTCCATTGTGTGTGTATGTATATTTCACATTGTATCCATTCATCCATTCACCACTTCGGTTGTTTCCATATGTTGGCTATTGTGACTCATTTAGCAGCCATGTTTGTTACTGCATGACTATTATCTGGAGTGGATGTGATGTGTGACCCAGACCGAACCATTAGCTTTCCTCTCCCGGGAAGTTGTAGTTGACATGAAATAGCTGTCACTGAATCTCTGTTTGTGACTGGCACCAGAGAATGGTGGGGTAGCAGGTGTGAGAAAAAGCCAAGAAAGTCAGACAGCAGAGAACTAGAAGCCATATGTGGAAATCAAGGTCAATGGGGTTCCAGACATAGGGAGCGTGACTGAAGAGGGGACTGTCTTGGTATCCCATGGCCTTTCGTTTCTTGGCTTAAGTCACACGAGAGGCCAAACTGCTCTTGACTGAGGCAGTATATTTTAGTCAATTTCCTATTTTTTTGAGATATTTTAAAGTGAATTTCCTATTAGTAGAAAATAAAATACTCACACCCACTACAAGGCTAATAGTACCTAAATATGAGGGCAACTGTGAAAGTTAGAGGATATGTGTAAAATGCCAGCAAGTAAATTCAATAAATAGTAGCTACTTTTTTATTTATTTAGAGACAGGGTCTTGTTCTGTCACCCAGGCTGGAGTGCAGGGGCGGTGAGATCACGCTCGCTGCAGCCTCGACTTTCTGGGCTCGAGTGATCCTCCCACCTCAGCCTTCTAAGTAGCTGGGACTACAGGCACATACCACCACGTCTGGTTGATTTTTGTATTTTTGGTAGAGATGGGGTCTTGCTGTGTTGCCCAGGCTGGTCTTAAGTTCCTGAGCTCAAGCAATCTGCTGGCCTCGGCCTCCCAGAGTGTTGGGTTTACAGGGGGGAGCCACCGCACCAGGCTGGTAGCTATGGTTATGTCATTTTTCCTATAAGTAAACTGTGAATATACTTGCAGTAAAGATCATTATTGGAGAGATTTTAAAGTAAGTGCAGATAACAGGGAAACCGTAAATTGGTAGAAAATCTCATTGTTATAATTTATGCTAACGTGCTTTCCTAGAAACCCAAATATAAAGTTTCTGTCATCTGTGTTTCCCAGTGGCACTGCCAAGGAGTCACAGAGCTCTAATTTAGGTGTATGTGTGTGTGTGTTGTTGTGTACTTGTGTGTGAATATATATGTGCTGTGTATGTGTTTTATAGATGAAGATAATGCATTTTCATCTCTTATTGAATTCAGATTACAATTATAATAAGAGCAGTTGAATATCATCTAATAAAGATTACATTACATTTTATTACATGCTTTTTCTATTTTTTTTTCTTTCTTGAGACAGAGTCTCGCTCTGTCACCCAGGCTGGAGTGCAGTGGTGCAATCTTTGCTCACTGCAACCTCTGCCTCCCAGGTTCAAGTGATTCTCCTGCCTCAGCCTCCCAAGTAGCTGGGATTATGGGCGCCTGCCACCATGCCTGGCTAATTTTTGTATTTTTAGTAGAGATGGGGTTTCACCATGTTGGCCAGGCTGGTCTTGAACTGCTAGCCTCAAGTGATCCACCCACCTCAGCCTCCCAAACTGCTGGGATTGCAAGCATGAGCCACTGCGCCTGGCCTGATTTTTCTATTTATGCAATCACTTAATAAGCTGGGGACTACCAGTTATATTTATGAAAGCTAGAATTTTCAACTAAAACAAAGGAGTTAGCAGTAGCATTTAGTACTTTAGAATTATGATGCTTGGTCAGTGGCAATCTCAGGGAAAGCTTTTGGGGGTCTCCCCCTTTTGCATAGGATCCAAAAGCATGCCTTTCATAGTGCAAAGCATGGATTTTCCAACAGTTCATATCACCAGATGGATGGTCTCACTCGGTTCCCTTCTATCTGTCTCAAAGCAGCCATTTCTTATATGTGCTCATCTCATTCTTAAAACACTTTGCTAAATATAAGTGATAGCAATGAACACTTCTAATGTTCTGATTTCCAAGTTCTTTCCTCAAAGCTACAGTTCTAGTAGGCACGTGGTCTTCTTCCCAATTTGTAGCAGTGACAGTTTTGCCAAAAGTTTGATTCAGCATGACAACTTTTCCAAGCCTTCCCTCCTGCCTTATCTACATTGCATGACCTTAAGGTAATTTTTTTTTTTTTTTGAGATGGAGTCTCGCTCTGTCTCCCAGGCTGGAGTGTAGTGGCGCGATCTCGGCTCTCTGCAAGCTCTGCCTCCCAGGTTCACGCCATTCTCCTGCCTCAGCCTCCTGAGTAGCTGGGACTACAGGTGACCACCATCACGCCCGGCTAATTTTTTTGTATTTTTTTTTTAGTAGAGACGGGGGTTTCACGGTGTTACCCAGGATGGTCTTGATCTCCTGACCTCGTGATCTGCCCACCTTGGCCTCCCAAAGTGCTGGGATTACAGGCGTGAGCCACCGCGCCCCGCCAGCCTTAAGGTAATTAAAAATAAGTGGAAAAAAAGAGGCAGGAGAGATAGAAAAAAAAATTAACTGGTCTTGATGATTACATCTAGGAAAGAACACAGGTTTGGTTACTAACACAAGCAACTGATAGGAAGTAAAATTTCGGAGACTTTTCTTAAGTTTTTGAGGGAATCACATTGGCAGAGAAACCATAAACACAGAATAAAAAGATGTCTTTGCTCGTTCCTTAAAACATTACTTAGTCGCCAAATGAACCAAATGCATCTTTATACTTTTTCAAGGATTTAAACAAAAAGTAGTTATTGGGCTTTTTTTTTTTTTAAGATGGAGTCTCGCTTCATCGCCTAGGCTGGAGTGCAATGGCACAATCTCAGCTGGCTGCAATCTCCGCCTCGCAGGTTCAAGTGATTCTCCTGCCTCAGCCTCCTGAATGGCTGGGATAACAGGCGCCTGCCACCAGGCCCAGCTAATTTTTGTATTTTTAGTGGAGGCGGAGTTTCACCTTGTTGGCCTCAAACTCCTTACCTCAGGTGATCTACCTGCCTCAGCCTCCCAAAGTGCTGGGATTACAGGCGTGAGCCACCACACGTGGCCTGGATTTTTTTTTTTTTGAGACAAGTTCTTGTTCTGTCACCCAGGCTAGAGTGCAGCAGTGTGAACACGGCTCACTGCAGCCTCCTGGGCTCAAGCAATCCTCCCTTCTCAGCCTCCCAAGTAGCAGGGACTACCGGTGCTTGCCATTACACCCAGCTAACTTTTTAATCTTTTGTAGAGACAGGGTCTTGCCATGTTGCCCAGGCCAGTCTCAAACTCCTGGGCTCTAGTGATCTTCCTGTCTCAGCCTCCCAAAGTGCTAGGATTACCGGCATGAGCCACTGCACCTGGCCTGACTGAAATATCTTAACAATACTTGACTTATACTTTAAAAACAGTGCATTAATTTTGCCTCTCTTGAATGTCGATTAATATTTTAAAAATCCAGTCATTTGAATATATCTTTGAAAACAGTTCTATTATTTTATTTTGAAAAATGACTTCATTCAAGTATAGATTTCTAGAACCTATGAGAAGCTGCATTTCACTGGAACAAAAATAATGTAGGGGAAGTCCAGGGTGCCTACTAAAAATTTCTGCGCTTGGAAATCAAAACTAAAAGACAACCATTTATATACCTCAAAAGAAAAAAGAATAAGATGCTTTACAATGTAGTCGATTAATTGCAGTTTAAATATAATGGCAGAAGTCTCTTTACATATATAATATTGACTTTATTTCACTACAAGTTACATTTGCGTACCGTCAGCTTTTAGGATGTTCTCATTGACACATCTCTGTTCCACACTTTTAGAGGTTATAAAAGAAATGTGTAGGCCCGGAACAGTGGCTCACACCTGTAATCCCAGCACTCTGGGGAGTTGAGGGAGGTAGATTGCTTGAAGCCAGGATTTGGAGACCAGCTTGGACAATATAGTAAGACCCCCTCTCTACAAAAAAAAAAAAACACAAAAAACAAAAATTAGCTGGGCATGGTGGTGTGCATCTGTATCCCCAGCTACTTGGGAGGCTGAGACGGAAAGATTGCTTGAGCTCAGGAGCTGAAGGCTCCAGTGAGCTGTAATTGTTCCATTGCACTCCAGCCTGGGCAAGAGAGCAAGACTCTGTCTCAAAATAAAAAAAAAAACACAGAAATGTGTGTGAGATAATAATAATAGTAATAAACAGCTATGGCTACGTGTGTTGAGACCCTATGTGCTTCTCACTTTTCATGGCTCATTTACCCCACAGCCTTATGGGCAAGGCAACTCAAAGAAATAATTAACTGCATCTAAAATTAGTATTTATTTATTTAAATTTAGAGACAGAGTCTTGCTCTGTTGCCGAGGCTGAAATGCAGTGGTGCAGTCGTGGTTCCCTGCAGCCTCAAACTCCTGGGCTCAAGTGATCCCACCACCTGGGCCTCCCAAGTAGCTGGGGCTACAGGTGTGTGCCACCACAGTGGGCTAATTTTTTTAAACTTTTTGTGGAGATGCAGTCTCACTACATTGTCCAGGCTGGTCTCGAACTCCTGGGCTCAAGCAATCCTCCCATCTTGGCCTCCCAAAGTCCTGAGATTTCAGGTGTGAGCCACGATGTCCAGCCCCATCCTGCCTTTAAAATGTCCTCCCCTCCCACCTTGTCTTGGACAAAGTAGTCATCACTGGTTTGTTGATTTGGGGGAATGAAAGAAAGAACTTTAGAGATGAGGACAGCAAACCTCTTAGGGCAGGCATCTCTGAGCTCTCTTCTGAGACCTGGCGGGTGGCTAAGCAGGCAGAGCCCTCAGCATGCCAAAGGACTTCAGTTCATCAACTCCATGAATCTGACATATGGTTGAAATATTGGGAACAAAAAAAATATGCCAGCTTTAAGCTTTGAGACTGTAGATCTATGAAAAATAAAATGGGAATGAGATCATTGTCTCATCAGGAATCTAGCTTCTGTGAAGTGTCTGGGGAAAGATGGATGTTATATTTAATGTCAGAAGTGCCAGTTCATACTGCTCTTTATTAAACGGAGGTGCTTTGCCATCCCCATTGTCTCAGAGGTTGACAGGTCATACCTCCAAGTGCCTAATATTATACATACAATTTTACTGCCTTTCTACTGAGGAACTAGAATGAAAAGTCAAACTTGTTACCTGTGATGGGATGCTGTAATGTGGCTGGTTTGTTTTTGTGTCCAGCTGTATTACTCTGTTTTCATGCTGCTGATAAAGACATACCTGAGACTGGGTCATTTATAAAGAAAAGGAGGTTTAATGGACTCACAGTTACACGTGGCTGGGGAGGCCTCACAATCATGGCAGAAGGTGAAAGGCATGTCTTATGTGGTGGCAGGCCAGACAGCATGAGAACCAAGTGAAAGAGGTTTCCACTTATAAAAGCATCAGATCTCATGAGACTTATTCACTACCATGAGAACAGTATGGGGGAAACTGCCCTCATGATTCAATGATCTCCTCCCAGGTCCCTCCCACAACACAAGGGAATTATGGGAGCCACAATTCAAGATGAGATTTGAGTGGGGACACAGCAAAACCATGTCACTTGCCTTGCAACAGTGCCAAGGTTGAGAGCTCACAAAATACTTCCAGGTTCGTGGCTCGACCAGTAAATGTAGTGAAGTCCTTAAGGTCAGAATTCATTGATTCCAAATTTTATTATGCAGAAGAAAGAAAAACATCCTTGGAATACATGTCATAGGAAGCCTATAGAGTCCTCTGCTTGAAGATGTGTTAAAAACCAGTGTTCACCCCTTTGCTGGAAATGGAGAGAAGACAGGGGAACCCTAAAACCTTCCAGGGTTTTGTAATAATCCTGAGAAAGGCTGTGACAAAAATGAATGACCCTGACATTTTCTTAAGGCATACAGAAGAAACCAAAGACTTCTGAAGACCAAAGAATTCTGTTTTGTTTGATTCACTGCAGTAAATGTGTTGAATGATATTTTGGAAGAGAAAATCTGCTGACTCTCATCTCTTGCTCAATTTTCTAATTTGCATCCAGAGACCATGTAGGCTGCTTAAAAGCTAGCTAAAAATGAGTTATAATAATAAGAATTTTGTGAAGTATTTTCAGACTGTATTTCCTGACAAGTAAAATACCACTCACCAGTTGCCTACAAATATGCCAAAGAATAGCAAAAACACTAGAAAAATTCTTCTCAGGAACTGAATAAATAACTGACTCAAGGATTGCAGACATAAATAATACTCTTGTTCTTCACCCAGATGGAGGAGGCAATCGAGTATGTTGGTAAAGAAGGAAGTTTGTTTTCTGCAATTCATTTCTAATTATATTGTAGTTATATAAGCAGATGATACTGTTCTTAGAAAATACTTGGTGAGACCAGGCTCAATGGCTCACACCTATAATCCCATTACTTTGGGAGACCAAGGTGGGAGGATCGCTTGAGCCCAGAATTTCTAGACCAAACTTGACAACATAGTGAGACCCTCTCTCTACCAAAAGATACAAAAGAAATTAGCTGGGCATGGTGGCACATGCCTGTAGTCCCAGCTACTTGGGAGGCTGAGGTGAGAGGACCACTTGAGCCCAAGAGGTGGAGGCCACAGTGAGCCGAGATTGCCCCACTGCACTCCAGCCTGGGCAACAGAGCAAGAGTCTGTCAAAAAAAAAAAAAAGAAAGAAAGAAAGAGAGAGAGAGAGAGAAATATGGAAAGAAAGAAAGAGAAAGAAAAGGAAGGAAGGAGGGAGGGAAGGAAGGAAGGAGAAAGAAAGAAAGGAAAAGAAAGGACTTGGTGATTTAGGAATCTAGGATGAAGAATCATAATCTCATTCATATAACCCCAAATCAATTGGTAATTTCATCTAAAGGAGCATATGGGAAATTTATTATACTATTCTTGAAAATATTATTACTAGGAAATTTAAAATATTTCAAAATAAGAAGTTATTATACATGTATTTTTTTAGTTTCCACTTATCAGCTGTAAATCTACCTCAAGTTTTGAATCTTTAATTTTCTTATCTATAAAATGAGGATAAAACACTAGTGACAACCTCAAAAAATTCAATAAAATGACAACTCAAGGAAAGTTGGTGATAGTTTATACAAATCTCAGAAATTATTTATAAATAATAGATTATGTATTTTGGTTTTAGTCAGTTACAAGTAGCTGAGTCCTTATATGATATCTACTATGATAAGAAAATATGCTGATACCATGTTTATTACATGGCCATCAGTGCTCAGTGATATTCAATATTTACAAATGCAAACATTGTAAAACAGGCTGTTTATCACAGAAGCCCTCTAGTTATGAAACAAACATATTTACCCAAAGATATGTATTAAATGAAACGGAAAGAACTGGAAATTTATCAGATATTAAGAATTATTTAGAAATTGTATGGAATTTTTAGTAGCTTCTCAAAACATAGAAAAGACAGACAAAAAGCAAGAAGCAAAGAAATGTTTTCTTAAGTTTTCCAATATACCATAAAAATGTTAATAATTGGCTAGGCGTGGTGGCTCACGCCTGTAGTCCTAGTGCTTTGAGAGGCTGAGGAGGGAGGATGGCTTGAGGCCAGGAGTTCAAGACTGGAAAACATAGTGAGATCCCATCTCTACAAAAACTTAAAAAATTTTCCAGATGTGGTGGTACACTCCTGTGGTTCTAACTACTCAGGAGGGTGAGGTGGAAGAATCGCTTGAGCCCAGGAATTCGAGGCTTCAGTGAGCCATGATCACACCACTGCACTCCAACCCGGGGTGACAAAGGGAGACTGCTGGTCTTTAAAAAAAAAAAAAAAAAAAAAAAGTTAATAATTGTCTCTGGCATGTATAGACAAGGAAGCCTGTTTACTGTTATTACCGTGCCATGGAGATGGGAGGAATATTTTGTCAACAGGGAAAATAAATATTGGCACCTCCTCTTGAGTGGGCTGGTACCTGTGTTTAAATCAGGACCGGTTTTATTTTTCTTCTTTTTTAAAATTATACTTTAAGTTCTGGGATACATGTGCAGAACTGTGGGTTTGTTACATAGGTATACATGTGCCATGGTGGTTTGCTGCACCCATCAACCCGTCATCTACATAAGGTATTTCTCCTAATGGTATCCCTCCCTTTGCCCCCCACCCCCCAAAAGGCCCCAGTGTGTGACGTTCCCCTCCCTGTGCCTATATGTTCTTATTGTTCAACTCCCACTCATGAGTGAGAACACGTGTAGTTTGGTTTCCTGTTCCTGTGTTAGCTTGCTGAGAATGAGGATTTCCAGCTACATCCATGTCCTTGCAAAGGACATGAACTCACCCTTTTTTATGGCTGCATAGTATTCCATGTTGTATATGTGCCACATTTTCTTTATCCAGTCTAACATTGATGGGCATTTGGGTTGGTTTCAAGTGTTTGCTATTGTGAATAGCACTGCAATAAACATACGTGTGTATGTGTCTTTACAGTAGAATGATTTCTAATCCTTTGGGTATATACCCAGTAATGGGATCGCTGGGTCAAATGGTATATCTAGTTTTAGATCCTTGAGGAATCGCCACACTGTCTTCCACAATGGTTGAACTGATTTACACTCCCACCAACAGTGTAAAAGCATTCCTATTTCTCCACATCCTTGCCAGCATCTGTTGTTTCCTGACTTTTTAATAATTGCCATTCTAACTAGTGTGAGATGGTATCTCATTGTGGTTTTGATTTGCATTTCTCTAATGACCAGTGATGATGAGCTCTTTTTCATATGTTTGTTGGCTGCATAAGGTCTTCTTTTGAAACCTGTGTTTAAATTAGGACCAGTTTTATTTTTCACACAGTGAATTCTTTTTCTGATCTTCAGGAGAGCTATAATTACTCTGGTGTCTTCAATGTCTAGCTTTAATTGTATCCAGAAATATTTTGACAATAGCTGACAATAAATATGTTAGGATATTTAAGTGATAGGTTGCTTTTGCCTTTAAAATGCTGAACGTATTAATCTATGAAGATATTTTGTGGCGTGGGTAATTCCATTTACATTTCTTAGAATGAAGGAAAAGAAAAAGAGAGATTAAATATATTTATGACCGCAATTGGAAGCTGGTACTGGAATGAACCAGGGAAGTACTGGAACTGACCTCACAGTTTTCTAATTATGCATCATTTCTAGAGAGATGCCCATTCAGAAAACAAAATCCATTCACAGTAGAGATAAAAAGCGTTCAAAATTCAGGCAATTCCCCTAAAGACCTTTACACACCTATGTGACCAGGTATCAATGTCCTCTTGAATCTCAGAGAGTTAGAAATATGCCATCTCTGGTTAAGAGTTTAAAAAACCTGAACTTTAAACTTTTCAGTAATGATGTGGTACATTCTTAATGAATTCTGTTTACGAAATTCTAATTTCAAAGAACCTTGGTGACTATATACATTGCCATTCAAACTGGACAACTTTGAGAATGAAAAAGGATAAACTAGGACTGTCTGGGCAAACTAGGACATATGATTACTCTATTAAATAGTATCTTTATAAAATAATATAATATTGCACATATTCTTCTACTACTTGCAAATTTTCTTTAAAAACCCTCCAGACTGTGTTTTTGAGATTAACCCATTGAAACATATACTTTTTAAATTTAGTTAATTTTTATCTTCTCGTGGTATTGTAGTGTGTAATATGCAGTTTATTTATCCACTATCTGGATTAATGTGTCTTTTTTATTTGCATTTATGAACAATGCTAGTTACCAGTACATCTCTCTTTGAGCACATGGGCAAGAGTTTCTCTTGGGCAAATACCTGGAAATTCATTTTCTGAGTTTCTGATGTGTGCATCGTCATCTTTACTAGACATTGTCAAATTGTTCTCTAAATTAGTGATTCTAATGTACGTTCTTAACTGTAGATTGAGATTAATCATTTAGCGTTATTCATAACTTTCCCCCCCCAGTCTCTTGGACTGAAAATGGTATGTCAGTGTGATTTCAATGATTACATTTTCCTGAGTATAAATGAAGCTTAGATTTTTAAAACTGTGAATTATTTCTTTTTATTATTAACTTTTTTGTATTTAAATGTTTTTGTCTTGATTTAATGTCAGTAATTATATAGTCTGGAGAGTAATCCTTTGTGTACTATATTTTCATTTTGTTCATGGAGTTTTTTTACTCCACAACTTTTACTTTTTACTCTATACCTTTCTTTTTAATTTGCTAATACAAATATACGACTTTTAAAATAAATATCAGAAAACAAAACAAAAAGAATAAACTCTTATAAGCTGTTGACTTACTGATGTAAAATGAAAAGATGCATTGTCTTCAGAGATGTTTATTGCTAGGAAACCAACCATTGTCCTGTGAGCAGAACTACTGTGGTGCTGCTAATGTATAAGACACTGCATGATTCTTAGAAGAGCAGCTTGGGTGAATACTGAATGAAAGGGCAAGTATTTTAGGAAGCCATCAGCATTGAGCTCTTTAGACAAACTTGTTAAAATATCACTATCTTTACCCAAAGATCAGTAGGTCCAGAAAGTCTACTACAAAGTCTAGTCTTAATAGCCATTTCTAAGACTTCACACATGAGCACACGTTTCATTACACTTGTTTGATGAAAAAACTAATCAAGGTATTGTCTTATGAAAGAGAAAAATAAGAATATCAGATCCTCCATATTACATTTCAATTTAATACAGAACACCTAGTGTTAACACACTATGATATTAATAAAATATCAATGATATTTTTATATCATCTAGTGATATTAATAAATATGGATGATATTTATGTAATATCATCTAGTGTTGACACAGAGTTGACACACTATGATACTGATGAAATAAATCAATGTTATTTCTAGATCATCTAGTGTTAGCACACTATGATATTGACGAAGTACATCGATGATAGCTGTATAATTTCATCTAGTGTTAACACACTATTATTCATATCTTAGGGAGATATTATTCCTAATATCACATTTGGTGTACACCATGTGTGTACACCCTGTAATATTATTCATAATATCCTAGGGAGATATTACTCCTAATATCAAAGTGAGTATACACCCTGTGATATTATACGTAATATCCTAGGGAGATATTACTCCTAATATCACAGTGGGTGTGAACCCTGTGATATTATTCATAACATCCTAGGGAGTGATTACTCCTAATATCACAGTGGGTGTACACCCTGTGATGTTATGTGCAATATCCTAGGAAGCCATTTCTTCTAAATCACAATAGATGTACATTCTATGATACTATTGTAATATTCTAGGCATCGATTACACCTAATATCAAAGTGGGTGTACACCCTTGTGATGTTATTTGTAATATCCTGGGAAGGTATTACTCCTAATAACACAGTGGGGGTAGGCTCTGTGATAGTATGGTAATGTTTTAGAAATATATTACTCCTAATATCACAGTGGGTGTACACCGTGTGAAATTATTTGTAATATCCTAAGGAGATATTACTACTAATATCACAGTGAGTGTACACCCTGTGGTATTATTTGTAACATTCTAGGAAGATATTACTTTTAATATCACAGTGGGTTTACACCAAGTCTGTGCACCTTGTTTTATTATCTGTGCTATCCTAGGGAAATATTACTCCTAATATCACAGTGAATGTACACCATGTGTGTATACCCTGTGATATTATTTGTAATATCCTAGGGAGATATTACTCCTAATACCACAGTGAGTGTACACCCTGTGATATTATTTGTACGTATCCTGGGGATATATTACTGCTAATATCACATTAAGCATATACCATTTGTGTAAACCCTGTAATGTAATTTGTAATATCCTAGGGAGATATTACTCCTAATATCACAGTAGGTGTACATCATGAGTATACACCTTCTGTGATATTAGGAATAATATTTAGGAGTAAATAATTAGGAGTATTATTTGTAATATCTTAGGAAGATACTACCCCTAATATCACAGTGGGTGTACACCATGTGTGTACACCCTTTGTGATATTTGTGATGTCCTAGAAGGATTTTACTTCTAGTATCACAGTAGCTGTACACCCTGTGATATTTTTCGTAATATCCCAGGGAGATAATACTTCTAATATCACGGTGGGTGTACACCCAATATCACAGGTAGTATGAAGGGTGTAGACCCACCGTGATATTATTCGTAATTTCCTAGGGAAATATTACTTTTAATATCATAGCGGGTGTATACCCTGTGATATTATTCATAATATTTTACGGAGATATTACTCCTAATATCACAAGGGGGTGTACACACTGGGATATTATTCTTAATATTCTAGGGAGATATTACACCTAATATCACAGTTGGTGTACATTCTGTGATATTATTTATTATATTCTACAGAGACATTACTCCTAAAATTACAGTCCGTGATACTGGACGTAATATTCCATTGGGGACAGGATGATAGTACCCGCAATATTGCAGGGGGTGTGTACACACCCCTGTAATACTGGTCGTAATATCCAGGGAGAAGCAGGATAATGCTACCGGTCAAAATATCAAGGGTGGGACAGGATGACAGTACCCCCGACATCGCAGGGCATATATACACCACCCTGTGATAGCGGTCGTAATATTCAGAGGGAGATAGGGTGATAGTACCCCTATTGTCGCAGGGGATGTGTACACCCCCCGTGATACCGGTTGCAGTATCCAAGGGGGGACAGAATGATAGTACCCCCCATATCACATGTGGCGTTTTCACTCCCCTGTGATTCCGGATGATAGGGACAGGATGATAGTGACCCCAATATCGCAGAGAGTTTGTACACCCCTTTATGATACTGGTCGAAAAACCCAGCAGGGGGAAGATTCATAGTACCCCCGATATCGCAAGGCATGTATACACCCCCCTATGATAGCGGTCGTAATATCCAGGAAGAGAAAGGATGATAGTACCCCTCTATCGCAGGGGGTGTGTACACTCCCCTGTAATACTGTCTCGCTGTTGTCGGCGTGGGCTGGAGTACAATGGCGTGATCTCGGCTCACTGCAACCTCCCCCTCCCAGGTTCCAGCAATTCTCCTGCCTCAGCCTCCAGAGTAGCTGGGATTACAGGCATGCGCCACCACATCCAGCTAATTTTTGTATTTTTTAGTAGAGACAACGTTTCACCATGTTGGCCAGGCTGGTCTTGAACTCCTGACCTCAGGTGATCCACTCGTCTTGGCCTCCCAAAGTTCTGGGATTACAGGTGTGAGCCACTGCGCCCAGCCATATCATCTAGTGTTACCATGCCGTGATATTAATAAAATGTATCAATGATATTTATCTATTTCATATCATCTTGTGTTAACACACTATGTTATTAACACAATATCGATGATATTTATATAATATCTTCCAGTGTTTACACACTGTGGTATTAATAAAATATCGATGATGTAATTTAATCAGTGCATAAAAGGAATTTTTAAAAGGTATTGATGTAAGTATTGTTTCTAGAGTGAATGCATGTCGTGTCTAGTAACTAATTTTATGGGGGAAAATTTAATGTCACCTACAGCGTATCTGCTCAGTGATCAGCAGGATGGCATTCTAAGAAGCTTCAGGACTTGAGAGAAGATCACGAAATGTGGAGACCGAACTATTTGAGCTCAAACTCTAGTTCAGTCACTTAGGAGATAGGGGAAGATACTTATACTAACTATGGTTAGTTGCCCATCCAACATCATTTATTCCTCCCTTCCTCCTTCCCGACAGAACCCTCAATTTGCTCAGGTACACACGTGTCCGCCTTAGAACCCCTAGGGATGAGATTAAAGGTGAAGGTTACACCCCAAATCCCTTTGCCAATGGCTACTTTAAGAATAGGCATGTGGGCCGGGCGCAGTAACTCAGGCCTGTAATCCTAGCACATTGGGAGGCTGAGGCGGGTGGATCATGTGGTCAGGAGTAGGAGACTAGCCTGACCAACATGGTGAAACCCATCTCTACTAAAAATACAAAAATTAGCCAGGCGTGGTGGCTCATACCTGTAATCCCAGCCACTCAGGAGGCTGAGGCAGGAGAATCGCTTGAACCTGGGAGGTGGAGGTTGCAGTGAGCCAAGATCACACCACTGCACTCCGGCCTGGGTGACAGACCGAGACTCCATCTCAAAAATAAAAACAATAAATAAATAGAATAGAATAGAATAGGCATGTGGACAGTTTGAACCAATGAGAAACAAGCAAAGGTTTGTAGGGGCTTTAAGGAAAGTTCTTTCTTCTGGGATAGTCCAGAAGTGACCTTCTCCTCTACATTGCAGATATACAGATGTACAGATATGAGACCTGCATGTATGACACTTGTTCAACAGCTGGTCTCAGCATGAAGTCATCACACAGAGGTAAACTGGGCTAAGATGCCACAGGGAAATGAAGCCAGAACCAAAGGGTGAAGGCAACTGTTAAGCTTCCCTGTCTCTGGACTTCCAGATCTGTGAGCCAAGAATTCCAAACAGTGTAAAAGAATTTGGTGGGGCTTTTTGATATTTGTGGCTGAAAGCACTCTAATGGTTCTAAGCCAGTTTTTTATCTGTGAAAGTCAGCTGGATAGCTATATTGCATTCTTCCAGTAATTCGTGATAATACATGTAAAGTATTGGGCACAGCGCTCGACACAGAGCAAGCTTTTAATAAAGGACACCAGATGTGGGGTGTTGGTTGTCTACACACTGAATACCTGCTACTAACTTAGGGAACAATTAAGCAAATGTTTAACAGCCTGGATTTTTGATTGCTTGCATTTTCACATCAGATGAGTTGGTGATATTAGTGTCCAGGGAAGACACTGTAATCGCTGAGGTAAGGGTTTTCAATCTCTTTGAGATCCTCAAAAGACGAAGAATAGAATAATAATGCAGTGATATTTTATTGGATGTCTCTCACACACACACACACACACACACACACACACACACACGCATACACACACACTCTTAAAGGCCCAGAAAATAAACTAATTTATCAGAGTACAACATATTGGATAATTCCAAAGTTAATTAAACTTTAAAATAAATCCAGTAGAATAAACAAAATTTATGGTATAAGCTTGAGTGATAATTCCTTAAATGAGAAAAGTTAAAATTTGGAACCAATCACAAAGAACGGGACAATTTAAAAAAAACAAAAAACCAATATAATGATGGTATTTAAATTTTAGATGTTATTTTTTTCAACTATCAACAACAATGAAACTAAAAGATACTGATTAAGCACATGGGCTTTGGGTATACAATCGGAATTTGAAACTTGCCCCTAACGTTTGTAACTATAAAACCTAGGGCAAGTTTCTTAGCCTGTCTTAACCTCAGGTTTCAGACTTATAAAATGTAGATAGTAAAACTCTACCCTGACTTAGGTTTAAATAAGATAAGATAATCTAGGCCAAGTGCTTATATAGGTGCCAAATATATAGTAAGCACTTAATAAAAAAAAATTTTTTTTGAGACAGGGTCTCGCTCTGTTGACTAGGCTGGAATGCAGTGGTGTGGAAGGCAGCTATGCTAACCACTATACCACCAACGCCTCAGCAAGTGGTGTGATCTCTGCTCACTGCAGCCTCTGCCTCCTGGATTCAAGTGATTCGATTCTCGTGCCTCAGACTCCCAAGTATCTGGGACCACAGACTTGCACCACCATGCCGGGATAAGTTTTGTATTTTTAGTAGATATGGGGTTTTGCCGTGTTGCCCAGGCTGGTCTTGAACTCTCAACTTCAAGTGATCTGCCTGCCTCTACCTCCCAAAGTGCTGGGATTACAGCAGGAGCCACTGCACCCGGCCAATAAAATGTTTTTATTAAAATAAAACTTTCTAGTGCCATGGGATCCCACTGACTCTGGTGGTCTAAGTTGAAAGTGATCACATAATCCTGGGACTAAGAAGACAGGCTCAAATTTCAGATGGGCAGAGGGAACTACTAGAAGATATTTGCAGCAACCCCATAAAGACAAGACACAAACACTATAAAAATAAAATCAGAAGGTAATTTCTCCTTCTGAATAAGGTGAAGTACCAAGGACTGGATTTAGCCGCCATCTAAACAAATATAAAAAGGAAAACCAGACAAGCTATATGAAACAATGGTTTTCAGACACTGGACATCAGGCAACTCAGGACTGTGATCCCCAAGAAAGAGAAAAGAAATGAGGTGAGCCTGCTGATGCCCAGCCCACTGCCTGGAGGGTTTGCAGGCTACAGCGCAGGCAGGAGGAACTCAGTGGGGTCCAGAGGTCTGAGTAGAGAGGTTACAGATCTAGGAGCCTGGAACACCAAGGGAGCTGCAGAAGGAAGACAGCTTCATGGATCTCAGCAGAGGGTTCCCTCTAGTCTTCAAATGAGTCCTGACCAGCACATGTGTGGGAGGAAACTACCTGTATTAGTTTGTTTTCCTGCTGCTGAAAAAGACATACCTGAGACTGGGCAATTTACCAAAAAAAAAAAAAAGACTCACAGTTTCACGTGGCTGGGGAGGCCTCAAAATCATGGTGGAAGGTGAAAGGCACATCTCACGTGGCGGCAGAAAAAAGAAGAGAATGAGAGCCAAGCAAAAGGGGTTTCCCGTTAAAAAACCATCAGATCTCGTGAGACTTACTCACTACCATGAGAATAGTATGGGCGAAATCGCCTCCATGACTCAATTATCTCCCACTGGGTCCCTCCCACCACACAGGGGAATTATGGGAGCTACAATTCAAGATGAGATTTGGCTGGGGACACAGCCAAACCATATCACTACTTGAGTCTGGGAAAAGTCACCCCAAAGGAGCAAAGGGAACATCCCCTGAAACTTAGAAGACCAGCAATAATTCATGCTCCCACCCAACAGAAAGGACAACCTTGCCCAGCAGGTCATTGAATAACATGGGTTCATTCAACATTGTTTTGTTATATTGTTGATGAGAAAAAAAAAAACTTTAATTGCTGGCTGGGGCCACTGTCTGTGTAGAGCTTGAATGTTCTCTCCACACATGCCTGGTTTTTCTCCGGGTACTCCGATTTCTCACTATATACCAGAAATGTGTATATTATGTGAATTGGTGTGTCAACATGGTTGCAGTCTAATGAGAATACTGGGTGTGGGGTGTGGGTGTGAATGTGTCCTGGGATGCAGGGGAATCCTGCCAGGTTTTGTTCCCTCCTTGCCCTGAAGCTGCTCGAATAGGCTCTGGCCACCTGTGACCCTGAACTGGAGTAGTGTACTCACAAGGGTATTGTCTGAGAACGGGAAAAAATTAGAATAGACACAAGAGAAAACTAAAATAAACACCAAAAAACTAGAATAACCACTGCTCTCATTCCAACAAAGACTAAAAGTAAGCCTCTGAAAGAAGCAAATTGTTTCTAAGTTTGCAAGTAACTCAAATGCTTTGGGAATAAATTTTAAGATATTTGTCAGAATATCAAAATATCCAGCATCTAACAAAGTAAAATTCACAATGTCTGGCACTCAATAAAAAAATTACCAGACATTCAAAGAAGCAGGAAAATATAACCCATAATGAGAAGAAAATTAATTAGTAGAGACAGATCCAGGAATTACACAGATGATGAAATTAGTAGAAAAGGACATTAGAAGAGTTAAAACTATATTTTATGTGTTGAAGAGGGTAGAAGAATGATAGCACAGGTCAAATAGAGATGCTATAGACTAAATGTTTATGACTCCCCTAAATTCATATGTTGAAACGTAATCACCAATGTGATGATATTTGAAGGTAGGGGTTTTGGGAGATGATTAGCTTATGAAGCCAAAGATCTTATGAATGGGATTAGTGCCCTTATTGAAAAGGCTCCAGAAAATTCCATCCACCCTTTTGCCATGTGAGGACACAGTAAGAAGAAGGTTATTTATGAACCAGGAAGTGGGCCTTCATTAGACCAAGGCTGCCGCCTGCATCTTGTACTTCCCTGACTCCAGAACGGTGAGAAAGAATAGATTTCTGTTATTTGTAAGCCAGCCAGTCTATGATATTTTTGTTACAGGAGTGCAAATGGACTAAGACAATAGACAAGGAAGATAGAAAAAGAGACAAATCAAACTTCTACAGTGTTTTAGATTAAAAACACATAGATTGAGATTAATGGAAAATTAGACATTGCAAAAGAAAATACTAGTTAGGTTGAAGAAAGAGGAACAGAAACGATCCAAATAGAAATTATGTAGTACACAAAGATAATAGAAATTATCTAAAGAATTTACTTTGGAAAGTTCTTTTCCAAAGAAAAAAACAAATAAAATGAACAGAGAATCAGTGAATTACAGAACAAATTAAAGTGGCTTCATATGTATGAGTAATTGAAGTCCCTGAAAAGGGAAAGGGAGTACACAGAAAAGATTTGAAAATAATGGCAAAAAAACTTTCTAAATTTAATGAAAGCTATAAGCTCACAGATCTATTAATGAGAAGCTCAAAGAATTCCAAGTACAAAACACATAAAGAAAATGACACCAATACATATAAAAATAAAAGTGCTTAGAACCAGTGGTAGAAAGCAATATCTTAAAAGGAACAATAACAAAAAGATATATGATGTATCTGGGAACAAAAATAAGGATGACAACAGACTTTGCTTTGAAAACGATACAAGTCGGAAGAATAGCACACATTTAAAGTAGTGAAAGATGCCATCAATCTAGAATTCATCGCCAGCAAAAATATCACTTGAAAATGAAGAAATAAACACTTTTCAGACATACAAAAGCTGAAAAAATTTATTACCAGGCAGTCTGGCACTATAAGGCATGTTAAAGAAAATCCCTCGGAGAAATGATAATCATTAAAAGTCTAAATCTTCACACAATATGAACACTGGAAATGGTAAATATAAGTAAATATAAATTCTTTTCTTACTGGCTATTCGTATGTGGAAAACTGAAACTGGACCCCTTCTTACACCTTACCCAAAAATTAACTCAAGATGGATTAAAGAATTAAATGTAAAACCCCAAACCATAAAAACCCTAGGAGAAAACCTAGGCAATACCATTCAGGACATAGGCAAAGGCAAAGACTTCATGAAGAAAACGCCAAAAGCAATTGCAACAAAAGCCAAAATTGACACATAAGATCTAATTAAACTAAAGAGCTTCTGTACAGCAAAAGAAACTATCATCAGAGTGAACAGGCAACCTACAGAATGGGAGAAAGTATTTGCAATCTACTCATCTGACAAAGGGCTAATATCGAGAATCTACAGGGAACTTAAACAAATTTACAAGAAAAAAAGAACCCCATCAAAAAGTGGGCAAAGGTTATGAGTAGATACTTCTCGAGACAGGACATTTATGCAGTCAACAAACATATGAAAAAAAGCTCAACATCACTGATCATTAGAGAAATGCAAATCAAAACCACAATGAGATACCATCTCACGCCAGTCAGAATGGCAATTATTAAAAAGTCAAGAAACAATAGATGCTGGTGAGCCTGTGGAGAAATAGGAACGCTTCTACCCTGTTGGTAGGAATGTAAATTAGTTCAACCATTGTGGAAGACAGTGTGGCGATTCCTCAAGGATCTAGAACCAGAAATATCATTCAACCCAGCAATCTCATTACTGGGTATATACACAAAGGAATATAAATCATTCTACTATAAAGACACATGCACACATATGTTTACTGCAGCACTATTTAAAATAGCAAAGACATGGAACCAACCCAAATGCCCATCAATGATAGACTGGATGAAGAAAATATGGTACCTATAGACCATGGAATCCTATGCAGCCATAAAAAGGAATGCGATCATGTCCTTTGCAGGGACATGGATGAAGCTGGAGGCCATTGCCCTCAGCAAACTAACACAGGAACAGAAAGCCAAACACCACATGTTCTCACTTATAAGTGTGAGTTGAACAATGAGAAAACATGAACACAGGTAGGGGAACAACACACACTAGGGTTTGTTGGGGTGTTGGGGGCTGAGGGGAGGGAACCTAGATGACAGGTTAATAGGTGCAGCAAACCACCATGGCACATGTATGCCTATGTAACAAACCTGAACGTTCTGCTCATATATCCTGGAACTTAAAGTAAAATAATAAATAAGTTAATCAATTAAAAAAAACAAAGATAAGAGAAAAAAATATTTTCTTTAAAAGGAAAAAAATATTTTTGAGATGCAGTCTCACTTTGTCACCCAGGCTGGAGTGCAGTAGCATGATCACAGCTCACTGCAGCCTCGACCTCCTGGGCTCAAGCGATCCTCCCACCTCAGCCTCTCAAGTTGCTGGGACTACAGGTGTATGCCACAATGGCTGTGTGTGTTTTTGTTGTTGTTGTTGTTTTGTTTTGTTTTTTTGTATTTTTTGTACAGACAAGGTCTCGCTATATTTCCCAGGCTGGTCACGAACTCCTGGGCTCAAGCGATCCAGGCTTTTTGGCCTCCCAAAGTGCTGGTACTATAGGTGTGAGCCATCATGCCCAGCCTTAAAAAAATATTTTTGAAAGGTAACTGACAGTTTAAAGCAGAAAAATAATAATGTCATGGGGGTTTACAATATATGTATAAGAATAATGTGTGGCATTAATTACAAAGCACCAAATAAAAGGCAGATTTCCAGGTCGTATCAAAAAGCAAAACTCAACTATATTCAGTTAATTAAAAACACTTTTGATATAAAGAATCAACTTAGAAGTAAAACTACAATAAAAAGATATGCTAACAGTAACATAAAAAGCTGGAGTGGCTATAATAATATCAGACAAATTAGATTTTAGAGAAAAAATATTAGCAGGGATAAAGAGGATTATTTTATAACAATGGATCATTGATCAAGAAAACATAACAATCCTAAATATTCATGCATATACTAAACAGAATTTCAAAATGCATGAAGCAAAAATCGCTAGAACTGCAAGAAGACATAGAGCCACGATTATTGTCAAAGATGTAGCACTCTTCTCTCTATAATTGATAGAAGTATACAGAAAATTAGGAAAGATAAGACTTGACCAACAGCATCAATCAATCTGATCTAATTGACATTAGTAGAACACTCCACCTAACTACAACTGAGCACACATTCTTTTGAAATGCACACAAGATATTTACCAAGAAAGGCTGTATTCTGGGCTGTAACAAAGTCTCAATAAATTTAAATGGATTTAAATCCTACTAAGCATATTCACTGACTACAGTGAAATTAATTTAAAATGATCTACGGTAACACATATGAAAAAAATCAGAAATATTTAGAAACGAAATAATATACTTCTAAATAACCCTTGGTCCAAAGAAGATTTCAAAAGGCAGTTAGAAAGTATTTAGAAATGAATGAAAATGAAAACATGACATATACAAATTTGTGGGAAACAGCTAACGGTTTTTAGAGGAAAATACAGCACTAAATTCTCAAGTTTAAAAAAAGGTATCTCAAATCGATGACATTAGGAAACTATAAAAGGAAAAGCAAATACAGCTAAAGAAAAGAAATAATAAGGACCAGAGAAGAAATCAGAGACCAAACAGCAGGTTCTCGAGACAATCAATAAAATAGATAAATCTCACACTGGACAGACCAGGGGCAAAAGAGAGAAGACACAAATTACCAATGTGAGAAATCAGACAGGGGGATCATTGCAGACTCTACAATATTAACAGATAAAGGAATATTATGAACAACTTTATTACAATAAATTCTACAACTCTGATGAAGAAGATAAATTTCCTGAAGAACACAAACTACCAAATCTCACTCAAGAAGAAATAAACCGTCTGAATGATCCTGCATCTATTAAAGAAATTGTTCAATATTAAAAATCTTCCCTCAAGGAAAATTGTAGGTCAGATGGTTTGTCTGGTGAATTTTTCCAAATGTAAAGAAGAAAATGCTGAACTTATGCAAATTCTTCCAGAATAGCCAAAAGTAAAACATAAACACAAACAAAACCAATACCAGCTTTGAAAAAGAATTAAGATTGGAGTTTTATCTCAAGACTTATAAAGCTACAGTAATAAAAATGGTACGATATTGGCATAACAACAGACAAATCAATGAAACAGAATAGAGTCTACAAATCAATAAACCCAAATATAAATCAATTGATTTTCAATATAGGTGCAAAGCAGTACAACAAAGTCTCTTCAACAAATTCTACTGGAACAACTGATCAGATATATGCAAAAATATGATTTAAACTTTACCTTACACTATGAACACATATGTAAAATAATTAACTCAAAATGGCTCATAGGCTTAAATATAACAAACTATAAGTCTTCTAAAAGAAAACATAGGAGAAAATCTGTTCCTTGGGTTTGGCAAAGATTTCTTAAATCTGACACCAAAAACACAAACTATAAAATTTTAAAAATTAATAAACTAGACTTTAGTGAAATTAAAAACTTCTGCTATTGAGAAACACTGTTAACAAAATGAAAAGGCTGAGAAAGTAGTTGCAAAATACATTCTAATAAAAGACTTGTATCTAGAATATATAAATATCCTTTATAAGTCACTTATAAGAAGACAACCCAATTAAAAACCGCCAAAATATTTCAGCAGACACTTCATCAAAGAAGATATATGGAAGTCAAATAAACACATGAAAAAATAATAAGGGAAATGAAAATCAAAATCACAATGAGATACAGAGATAAAACTGTGTACCCAATAGACTGTCAAAAATTAAATACTACTCAAACCAAATTTTGTCAAAGATGTCAGGCAACAGCAACTGGCATAGGCTACTGATAGGAACATGAAATGTTATAACCACTTCGTAAAACAGCATGGTAGTTTTCTAAAAGTGTTAGACATACATGGACCATGTGACCTAGTCATTCCAATCCTAGATATTTGCCCCAAGGAAATAAAAATATGTTCACAAGAAGACTTGCACATTAATGTTCATGATACCTTTATTTGTAATAGCCAAAACCAGGAGATAGTAAAATGTTCATCAACAAATGAGCAGATAAGCCAATCGTGGTCCATCCATATAACATAATTCTACTCAGTAAATAAAGGCATAAACTACAGATACACAATCAACATGAATGAGTTTTAATATTATTATGTCGAGCAAAAGTGCAAGACAAGAAATGAGTACAGACAGTAAGATTCCATTTATATAAAATTCTAAAAAATGTAAACAGTCTATAGTGTAAAAATGTAAATGTCTATAGAAAAACAGATTAGGAATTTTCTGGGGACGAGGGTGGGATGGACAGGGAGGAGGAAGAGGGAGGGATTACAAAGTAGCACAAGAAAACATTTTGGGGTAATGAATATATACATTGTCTTAATTGGAGAGACGGTTTCATGGGTATATGCATGTACATAAATATGTGCCATTTATTACATGTCAATGACATGGGATAATACTGATTTTTCTTTTCATTTTATAATTGCATAATGGAAATAATATTGGCTTTAGAGTCAGACATATGAGTTGAATACTAGCTCTGCTCTTATATATAATGCAACCTTATATAAGTTACTTACAATTTTGAGTCAGCTTCTGTATTTATTTATGTAGTAGTAAGAGTATCATATGTGAGTATAAGAATATATACGTCAAAGGCTTGCTGTATTAAATATAATAACATGTATATTTTTCTTCTTTATCCCTAAACCCACTCCGATTACCCTCTTCTTAATGGGTACCCTTCTTGTATTTGACACGTAGCCTTGAATATGTTTGTATGTATGCATGCATACACTTTAAAGTAATTAAATGGCATTGTGCTAAAGCTTTTGTTTTCCCTTTATGCTAAATTTAAAGGACATACCCTTATTTCTGTATATATGTCCAGTAAGTTGCTTCTAACTGCTGTATCGTATTCCACACTATGTATCCAGTCAAGTTAGTTCACTGACTTCCGAAGAGACAGATATCTGTGTGTCCAATTTGTCTACTTAACTACCGCAAACCATAATGGAATAAATACCTTAATACTTGTTTTTTTGTGCGGATCAGAACAGGTCCTCTTGGCTGTATATGCAAAAGTGCAATTACTGGACTATAGGACAGACATATGATGAATTTTACTAACTCAGTACTCCTAGGTTGCTTTCCAAAATGATTCAATCAGCTTATACTTCCACACTTGAAGTTAATGACCTTACTAATTTTTACCAATGCAATGGGTGTAGTATCTCACTTTCATTTGCATTTCTCAGGTTACTGGTAAATTTGAGTATCACTTCCTATTCTTATTAGCTACTCAGCTTTCCCCTTTGTAAATCACATTCTTATCTTTTGTTCATTTTTATATTGAGTTTCCTGTCTTTTACTTGTTGATTTACAATTCCTTGGAATGTCTCTCTATTAATGTCATTAATTTTATGCATTACTAAAAGCTATTTCAGTCTGTCCCCAGCCTATTAACTTTAAGGTGTCATTCACTGACTAGAACTCTTTCATTTTAATACAGTCATAGCCATCCTTTCTTAACCCAACTATTTAAAAAGATATTTTTGGGTCATGTTGAAGAAGTACAGTTCCTCACCTGTATCTCAGACATAATTCTCCTACATTTTCTTCTATGAGCTTTAAAGTTTTCTTTTTAATCCATCGTTTTCATCCCTCTGGAGCCCAACTTTTTATATGGTGCAATGTAGGCATTTATTTTTCTCCATAGAGTGAGCCAATGTTTCAATATTATCTGCTAAAGAGTTTGCCCTGTCTCCATTACATAAGTAGCGCATCTTTATCATATATCACCCACATTTTTTTTTATAAAAAGAAGAATGCTTCTGGAAGAGCGATGACCCAAAATAAGAAAGAGCATGAGAAATATTCTTGCCTTTCCACTCTCAGGAGGGTACTGGTGACACTGTTCCTCGCTATGGGATCAGCCTTCTGAAGCCACATGTAAACAGGAAATCTTCAACACTCCTAGCAGCCTCAAGTGGATTTATTAGATCAAGTGCAGCAGATATATCAGATGAATTCCTACAATGCCTTCAATTTTTAATGGCATAATAATGTGTTTCCATGTCATGTTAGATAAATTATATGTCTTGAAGGTCACAATATATTATATATCACATCTTAACTATACTTCTGCAGTAGCTGTTTAGGATGTTAGTGGACCTGTTTTCCACAAAATTTTCCAATTTTCCCAAAGCTTCCTAATTCATGGAGTGATTTAGGGTACTTGACATTACATAATACTTAGCTGGTAAATTTTTTATAAGCAAGGAAAAATTTAGGCAAACACAGGTCTGATTTGCTGCTTAATTCTGTATTCCACAGAGAGTCCTCAAAAAAAGACTTTTTGACTGATTACCTGGCTGAGAGCCCACGCAGTTACTGGGTTAGGACTTACATGAAGAAGGAAATCTCCTTTAGTGAAAGCCATGATCTATTTGTCATTGCCTTTTGTTCCAAGCGAAAAGCACCAGAGACTTCAAGGATGTTCGAGGATTATTATACTGCGCAAAAATTAACACTATGCAATTGATCATGAAGCCCTTTGCAGGGACCACAGAGTACTATGGACTATATACTTAAATGAATATTTCTGCCTTGCCTTTGGATTTGGCCGAAAATTATATTGGAATCTTGTTATTCTGTTTCATTGCTCAATGAGGCTGAACAACAAGTGGAAAATAGAATCCAACAAGCTAGTATTTCTCTTAGAAACTGGTAGTATGTAGCATTATGAGCTAGAATCCTAACTAAAGGGCTACTCTTTTTTTTTTTTTTTTTTGAGACAGGGTCTCACTCTGTCACACAGGCTAGAATGCAGTGGTAAGATCACAGCTCACTGCAGCCTCTACCTCCTGGGCTCCAGCGATCCTCCCTCCTTAGCCTCCCAAGTAGCTGGGACCACAGGTGCACGCCACTATGCTCAGCTAATTTTTTTGTTTTTTGTAGAGAAGGGTACTCACTATGTTGCCCAGGCTAGTCTCAAACTCCTGGCCTCAAGTGACCCACCCACCTTGGCCTCCCAAAGTGCTGGGATTACAGGTGTGAGCCATTGCGCCTGGCCTAAAGGGCTACTCTTGTCTAGTACCAGAACTCAGACTTTCCATTCTCAATGCCCTTAGATGTACTTGAGTTTTAAAAGCAGAAGATCACATTAGATCTAACAACATTTAAGCAATGCTGATTACTTACAGATTTCTTGGGAGTGTCACAATCAGACTTGGTTGTGGTGAATCTACAAATCTACAAGATGGAGTTTATAGTTTTTCTTTTTGTTTTGCACTTGGTGAAAAATTTGCAATGATTCACCAATACAGAACAAAAAGAACTGTGACTTACGTTTTACAGTTTACATAGCTGACATGCTGTATTGTAAACATTCATGTTCTATCGTATTTTAGAAAGTTCTAAGTAATGTTCTGTTTTGGAACAAAAGAACATTATTGGCACCTCACAGCAGAATATATGGAAGGTGGGATATATGCCCTACCAGGAAGAAAATGTTAGGATTCAATGAGGCACTGTGTCTTTTACTCCCTTTAGTTCTCTGCAACATACTGACTATGCTAGAAAGAGAGTAGGAGAGCTTCAAATAATGGCCAACAACCCCAATCTGCTGTGAAATCACAACTATAGACCCACTTGAGAAAAAGATAAAAAGAATGCACATGTTATATGTGTCACAATGAATGTGTCTAAATATGACAGATTATGGATATCGATAATACACCACATCAGCTTTGTAAATCATAAAACATGAGTCACAGTTCTTGTCGCTCTGTAATGGTGAGTTACTGCAAGTTTTTCACCAAGATCAAAATAAAAAGAAAAACTATGAACACTATTTTGCAGATTTGTAGATTAATTACCACCAATTCTGACTATAACATACTTTATGAAATCTCGGGGTGTCTGTTTAGCCAAAGATTTTTGGCTAACGTGAATCTAGGTAGGACTGTTGTAAAATTTCAAACGTGCTTTTAGGATGGCAACACAGATGTCGAACCAGAAACTTCAGATGTGTTAACTTGGAAATGTCTACAATTTTCTCCACAAAAGAAAACCCACAAACATTCTTTTTCTCCTAAGCTTTTACTGGAACATGGGTATCACTATGCTGTTTGATCTCACACCATTTGGAATATTTCTGAAATCCATATCAGTGACACTAGAGATTCTGTTTTGATGTTCTAAAGAAAAATTTTTAAGATAGGATATTATATGGGAAAAAAACTTAAGTAAGCTCTAAATGTCCTAACTATATGTAAGTTTTATTAAAATAGCATATAAAGTCCCCACATTGTATATTTAATTATTTCAGTATATTTTGTTACTTTTACTAATCAATTACATATTTCTAATATCATCAATGGTTTCAGGCATCCACAGGGGGTCTTCCCATATCTGCAGATTAGGGGAGACTATTGTACTTTGAAATAGATTCCACTGAAATGGATTTAATTATCCCTGCTTCTGTTCCTTGTAGCACTTTATTCATAGCTTTTGTCATTGTAATACTTATCATACCCCATCATAATTAATGATATGCACATCTGTTTTCTCCTACAAGAGGCAATAATCCTTCTTGTCCTCTCACAGAGCCTGGTGCAGGGCCTGGCATGAAGTAGTTATTCAGTAATTTTAAAACAAAATTGAGTGAGTGACCCCACAGACAAGACAACAGGTAAGAAAGACTGGGTATTGTAACTGTTCACGTCCTTGAAGTATATCGTATAAGTGAGAGAGAAAAAAGTGTAAGAATGAGGCAGGAAGTTAAAATAAAATTATTAAGTGATGAAGAAATGTAGACATAAGAGGAAAATAAATGGCTTAAATTCAACCAAAATATCATCACAGCTACTATTAAAAGTGAATTTAATCAGAAGCAGGCATACTGCCATACTCAGAGAAGAATTTCATTCCCGAATAATCAAGAATTTTTTGCTTAAGTATATAATTTTCTTGCATGCAGTCTTTGAGACAGAAAAATGGGAAGGATATTATTGATAGAGACCTGCCACAGAAAGAAATCCAATGGATACTGGTAATGCAGCTATTCTCTTTAGAAGAGATCTCCAAGAAAGCATGCTTTTTTATTATCGGTCTGGTGAAGGTGGAGATGGCTGGTATAAATAGTAAGAAAGAAATATTCTTTGAGTCCCTACCTCACACCAAAGGCCATGCCAATAATTTCCATAAATTATAAAAATTTGTATGAGTCAGATATCATGGTGTCCATGTTATAAGGAGAAAAAATGAAGATGAGAAGGATTGAATGACTTGCCATCATTGCAAAATGAGTGGGGAAGCTTTGGTCAAACCAAATTTTGGGACTCAGCTCAGAATACTCTTTAGCCACCTCCTTTGGTGTTTGGAGACATTGTTAATCACCTACTGCATTATATTAAAATTATTCCCATTTTAAGATACTTTGTTTAGGCGACTTCACATTTGCTAAATTGCAGTTTGAGGATTCCTTTCATGTGAAGTTGGAGGATCTGGCTGTATTCTTTGGGCATCTGATGGAAACCATGTTTAGGTAGCTTGTTGTCATAATAGTGATGGCTGACAGGTATGTCTTCTACAGTTTTAGAGAAGGGCCAGAATCCATACAGCTTCACATTTTTACACAGTTCCACTGCAACACTTGTGATCATCAAGCCGGTGGACAAGCGGTATGCAGTCACACCTTTAGTTCTCCAGAAAAGGGCCAGATCTTTCAGGTACTTGGGATGGAAAAATAGAACCTTTTGTCTTGCTTTAGACTCTTCGAGCGTGTAGTACACTTTAAAAGAGGTACCCGTGTTGGCCCTGAAGGAAAATGCTGGCAGAAGAAAAAATGCCTCTCCATAGGTTGCAATGTCCTCCAGAAATAGGGCTTTTTTTTCCTTTAAGTTCCCATATCTGCCAAATTAAAAAAAAATTATAGTAATCCCAAGAATAATAATAAAAGTAGCAGTTTTGATAACATAAAGCTGAATTTACCATTGGTCAAAACACTGAACGATTTGTATACTGTATATAAAACAGATAAAGTGTGGACTCAGAGAAAACTCATTCAAGTAAGCCTCATGTCAATATCAACGGCTAGATCTTCATCTCTCTTTCTTGGAATCCTTTCAATTTCTACTTTCTTACTGGGCTATACCCTTACTGAACAGACATTTCTTGTATTATTTTCTATTCTTATTCGTTAATTTTTCCTAAAGTTGTTTTTTGTTATTGAAACACCTTCCAAATGTATAATGATAAAATATTTTTTCAAGCATAGTATGCATATCAATACATTTTAAAAAATTCATTGAGCTGCGCACTTATGATTTGCACATCTTTTGCACGTATTTCATTATAAGTTTCCTTTAGAAAACCGAAAATAGACTGGGCACAGAGGCTCATGCTTGTCAGCACTTTGGGAGGCTGAGGCGAGAAGATCACTTGAGGCCAGGAGTTCGAGAACAGCCTGGGTAACACGGCGAGACCCCGCCCCACATCTCTATAAAAAAGAAAAATATTAGCTGGGAACGGTGGTGCACGCCTGTGGTCCCAGCTACTTGTGAGGCTGAGGTGAGAGGATCCCTTGAGCCCAGGAGTTTGAGGCTGCAGTGACCTGTGATTGCACGGCTGCACTCTAACCTGGGTGACAAAGAGAGACAGAGAGAGAGAGAGAGAGAGAGAGGAAGGAAGGAAGGAAGGGAGAAAGAGGGAAGAAAGAGAGAAAGATGGAAGAAAGAAGGAGAGAAAGAGAGAAAGGAAAGAAAGAAAGAGAAAGAAAAGAAAGAAAGAAAAAGAAAGGAAAAAGAGAGAAAAGGAGGGAGGAAGGAAGGAAAGAGGGAAAGAAGATTTAAAATATCTAAATGCAAATATAGATATACGTATAGGTTATTTTTTAAAATTTCCTCCATGCATTGTAGTATCTATGTGTATGATTTAAATAACTTAGTATCCTGGTAAGTATAATTGTGAGTGTTTAGAAAATATACTTTGAAAGGCAAGTTCAATATTTATTTTATTTTCTTTCAAGGGATGCTATAACTATTAGCACGAACATATTCTATTACTAATGCTTATCAGTCACTTTTGATGAAAACAATGGAGTAAAAACTTTGTATAAGATTACTTCTTAGCCAACAATTGTATGGTAGTTATGTGGCAGAAATGAAAGATGGTAATTATTTTCTAGTAAAAAACTCTCTAACGTGATAACTGTATTTTGCCAGGTTGTCTTAGCCCTTACTCTCTGAAGTTTCTAAATAGAGTAAGTTTTATCAAGAAAGTGCTACCAAGAAAAAAGAGTAATGCTAACACTTTAAAAGAAAATGGAAAAAAGTGGCTTCATTATTGTTAAAAGAGATAAAGAAATAAATATGTTCTCATTTGATTAGCTTATGACATTGGAAGTACAACTGAATCATAACTCTTATGAAAAACGACCTTGATAGAATGCCACAATTTGCAAATGAATTCTTATATATTTTTCCAAAAACTCATTCCACCTGTACTGCAAGTCAGTCTCAGCAACAAGATCAGTGCTTAAGCTGAGAAACATGTTGAACAATGAAAAAATGTTCCTGATCAGTTATGTAACTTGCAGCTACTTACTTCAAAGTTATGATGCTTGGATTTATAGTCACAAGATTTGTTTTACTGCCAACATCTTTACTAACATCTCCTGTGGTTGGGGGGAGGTTACACCTGAAATTTGAAAAGAAAATCATTTTCAACATAGAACTTGTAGAAAAAAGATTGTATACACACATATGCACACGCACGCACACACACACACACACCTATCTATAATAATTGTTCTTATGTTGGAGAAATCATTGCTATTGAGACCTTATGTTGGAGAAATCATTGCTATTGAGACCCTCAGAATCCATTTGGTTTCTATTTTAAATTATTTACTTTAGTAATTACTCAGTTCTTAGTTGACATTTCAATGTTGTATAAAATATACACCTTTTTTTTTTTTTTTTTTTTTTTTTTTTTAAGGCAGAGTCTCACTCTGTTGCCTAGGCTGGAGTGTAGTGGTGCTCTGGGCTCACTGCAACCTCCGCCTCTCGGATTCAAGCAATTCTTCTGCCTCAGCCCCCTGAGTAGCTGGGACTAAAGGCATGCACCAAGCTAATTTGTATTTTTAGTAGTGATAGGGTATCACCATGTTGGCCAGGCTTGTCTTGAACCCATGACCTCAAGTGATCCACCTGCCTTGGCCTCCCAAAGTGCTGGGATTACAGGTGTGAGCCACCGTGCCCGGCGAAAATTACAAATTTGATAAATGCTTTCAATATGGATAATAACTTTTATAAGTATCAAAGCCAGAAATGACAATTACACCTTGTCTAAGTTTAGAAGAGTTCCCAATCCTTTTATTAAAATTGTTATTTATATTATTTCTATTGATTATGTTCCCATAGCGGTATGATCACCAATTGGCATCTTCTTAAAAACTTGATGTACTGTGACTAAAGTTATACAGTCTGCCAGAAGCAAAGACTAAATTAAACAAATCAAAACCTCCCAATTCCCATGTGGATAGTTTTGCCACCAAATTATGGTTTTAATAAATAAAATCCTAATGTTCTTATAGTGATGTTTTCAAACTGATGTTCTCATCTTCCTTTGAGTACTAATTTGCTTTTAAATTGGAAAACAAATTAAGAATTCTAATTTTGAGTAATTATATTCTTGTCACAAAAAAGGAAAAATTGGTTATGACTTTCTAAATATCATTTACTGAATTTCAAGTAGTAAGGCTAAACATAAGAAGGGAGCATCTTTGAGTGCTTCCTAAGGAAGGTTGTTCAAAGTTGATGTGGTCTATAACATGACGGAAGATGAAATAAGCTGTACCATGTCCTATAAAACACATGAATGAATGAAACATGAACTTCCCTCATTGATATAAAAGCTATGTCAGAAAATAAAATAAATACGGCACCTTGGTAAAATAAATATGAATCAAATATCAATAATACATATTAAATGATAAAGATTAATCATAGGTACTAGGCCATAAAGGTGATCTCAGTAGTGGGCCTCCCACAACAAATGTCCTTTCCAGAACAGTCTCATATTCTTCTGAATAATCAGAAGTGATTTCTAGTAGAATATCATAGGAGACTCCATAGGGAAGGGTATTTTATAGAGGAAATACAATAAGTTTTGGCTTAAAACTTAAGAGAAAAATATCTCAGAATATATTTAATTCATGAGTCTAAAATGCCTGTGTTTCTAGATTCTACTTTTGCTGATGCCAGGTATTTTCCTGAATATAGAGTATACACACACACACACACACACACACACACAAACAGTAGTATAGGTCATGGCATGTACTATACCATGCATGCATGGTATGTATGCATGTATTATAGATGTACATGCATGCATATTATAGATTATATATTATATGTAATATTAGTATATTATATAATATGCATATATGTAATATATGTATATTATATATAACATGTATATATAATATGTAATATATAATATGCATACATATTATACATATATAACACATAATATGTATATAATATGTAATATATAGTATGTATACATATTATAAATATATAACACATAATACTGTTATATAATTGTATTTATTATATGTATATATGTATACATATTATACATATATAATTACATATAATACTGTTATATAATTTTATACAGAATATATGTATATATGCTATTATAGATTTATAAAATGTATGCATATTGTTATATAATATGTACATATGTAATGTATACATATTATACATATATAATTACATATAATACTGTATTATATAGTATATTATATAGTATACAATATACTATTATATATTATATACTATACAATGTACAATATATTACATACTATCTATAATACAGTATTATATATTTATCATACATATGTATAATATGTATATATAATATGTAATATATAAATACTACTGGATTATATGTATTACAGTATATGACAGTATATATGTGATTATATATATTACTACTACTGTAATATATATGTGATTATATTACTACTACTGTAATATATATGTGATTATATATATTACTACTACTGTAATATATATGTGATTATATATTACTACTACTGTAATACATATATATGTATATATAAACTGGTATAGTCATATATAGCAGTAGTATATATAGTCATTGCCTATTTTTGTTCCTCACACACTTTATTCATAGCTCCAAATCTTTTGAAATGAAAAATAAAAGTTTGTTTTATGAACTGTCAACCTGAAGCACCAAAATAAGTACAGGCTTAAAAAATTAAGTATATTTTAATGACACCAAACACGTCTAGCCCTCATTTTGCCTTTCAGTTCAAATGGCTAGTTTTAAAGGAAATTCTATATTCGGGAAAATACCTCTCATCAGCAAGTGTGGAATCTAGAAACATAGACAGTTATTTTAGAATTATAAGTGAAATATCTGCTGAGATATTTTTCTTCTGGGTTTTAAATCAAAACTTATTGTATTGCCTATACTTGCTATAAAGTATAATGAATGTTTAGGCCTGATCCTCATTACAGATGTTTTGGGAATTTTAAGCCTATAAAAAGTCTACTGCAAGAAGAATTATCTTCCTTATGGCTTTTTCACACTGGATACTTGAACAAAATGGGTAAACCATTCAGATATTGGCCATTTTAACAGTAATCATGAAGAACACATTCAATAATTGTTGCACTTTCGGGTCTATTGTGGCTTCATCATTACCTGCAGCACAAAATTTAAAAATGAGATTAAAATTGGGAGGGAGCTGTTTACTAGAAACCCTGTTTCTTTTTCAATTGCTTAAAAGGGCAGCATTAAATCAAGAGGGATCAAAGCATCTTCTCTGATGTATGAAATCAGTGCTCCTAAAACAGGAAGAACCAGACTTCCACTTACTCTTTGAAAAGGGGCATTTCAATTGAAACCCATCCTCACAAGGATAAATTACCTTTCCATTACACTGAGACAGTGGAGATGCTTTGGTATGGCTTATTAGTACAAGGCACACAGAAAAACCATTTTGTTTCTATTTTTGCATGCTAGCTGATATTCAGATAGAAAACATTTTAAAAGACCAGAACTTAGAAGCTGTACAAATTTGTTTTTTAAATTGCAAGCCAGAAAACGAAATAATGATACAGTTTGCAGGGCTGAAAAATGTCTTGATCAGCATTTTCCCAAGTATTGTCTAAGAACAAAACATCCTTGAAATGCGCTGTTAAACAAAAACAAAAACAAACAAACAAATAAAAAAAGATCTTCAAGGTCAGGTGAGCCTGAGACATGCTGCCCTCCGGAGTCCTCCCAAGGTAGCCATTAACGTACTGAACGCTCTGAAAGGTCCTGCACTACCAAACCCTCTTTCACCACAACTTCACCCAGAGTTTCCTAAACATATATAAACATAGCACATTTTGATTCTTCTGGTATTGACATTCTGAGGAACTCATGAGCCATATAACACTTCAGGAAACCTTCCCGGGTAATTAGTAGACTTTTGTAACAGAGCTCAAAGGTGAAAATATACAATGGATATCTTTACACTATCCCCCTCTGAAATACCCAACTGATCTTTTGTTTCAAAGAAACCAATTTGACAGGTCTTACCTAAAAACGAAGTCGGATTTATCTATTTCAGTTCCACAGAGAGACTTATTCAGAATTCCCCCATTTCCGACCACTGCACACTGATTATAAGGGTAGTCCACAAAAGGCTGGGACTAGCAGGAGAAAGTGGAAAACTACCATGAAATACCGTTAATTTTAGAACCATAGACAACAGCTTAATTCTAGTAACTTAACTCTTTATACATGCTAAGGAGAAGAATAAGAACAAGAAAAAGCAGCAGCCCAGTTTGCTAATCAACTTACTATGACTTAGCATAAAGAACCAGCTGGGGCTGGGCGCAGTGGCTCACACCTGTAATCCCAGCACTTTGGGAGGCCAAGGAGGGTGGATCACAAGGTCAGGAGTACAACAGCAGCCTGGCCAAGATGGTGAAACCCCGTCTCTGCGAAAAATACAAAAAAATTAGCTGGGCGTGGTGGTGGGTGCCTGTAATCCGAGCTACTCGAGAGGCTGAGGCGGAGAATTGCTTGAATCCAGGAAGTGGAAGTTGCAGTGAGCCAAGATGGCACCACTGCACTCCAGCCTGGGCAACAGAATGAGACTCCGTCTCCAAAACAAAACAAAACAAAACAACAACAACAAAAAAAAACCAGCCAGGTGCAGTGGCTCACATCTGTAATCCCAGCACTTTGGGAGGCTGCTGAAATGAGAGAGTCACTTGAGGCCAAGAGTTTAAGATGGGCCTGGGCAACAAAGCAAGACTCTGTCTCTACAAAAAGTAGAAAAATTGGCTGAGTTTGGTGAAGAGCGCCAGTAGTCTTTGCTGCTTGGGAGGCTGAGGTAGGGGAATCACTTGAACCTAGTAGTTCCAGGCTGCAGTGAGCCATGATTGCACCACTGCCCTCCAGCCTGGGCGACAGAGCAAGACTCTGTTTCTTAAATTTTAAAAAATGTGTAAGTAAAATAAAATAAAATAAATCATTATGTGAACCTAAGTTTCATTTCTCTTGAGAGAAATAGACGTCATAGGATACACGGCATAATGTAATAATACAAAATACAGTATCGTGTATTTTTCATCACATAATTAAGGAAAAAAATTAGAATGGCAAAACCCCATATTCTGCCTTTCTGATAAACAAGGACATTTTCAGCAAGAAAGAGAAATTAAAGAAATTAGGAAGCAGCATTAAATCTATTCTAAGACATAAAATTAACAGGTGATTTAGCAAAAATTTCCTGTGCTTCTTAAATAGTTAGACCTTCAGGCTCAGTAAGGCATTAGATTTATGCCTGCCGTCTCTGCGAATGACCAGCCAGCGTGCTTCAGGGAGGCCTACCAACTGGACTGACGTATTTCAAATTAATTTCCAAGACCTGAATCTTTCTTATTCCTTTTAGGACCCGGCCTGCTTACCCCAGAAGGTTTCCTATTTTCCCCAAGTTCTCTGCAGACTGAAATCTAACTTTTCAATTCAATGGTGCGCTTTCCTTCCCTTTCCTGGTCACTTTCCATGAAGTAATAATGTGACCTTGAGCCCACAGCCAGGGTGCCGACTCGTGCTTCCCAGTGATGAGGTCCTGATCTACCGATTTTGTCTGTAGGATTAAGGTGTAAGTCCTCAAGAGCAGAGAGGCTGTTTATTATTTTTAATTTCCTTTAATTTCCCCTCATTTTTCCCTCCTGATCTTGTGTAGTGCAATGTGCGCAGCTTTCAATACCCATCTCGTGGGCTTTCAACAAGCTCTCCCACCTTCTCACTACGTGGCTCTGTGAATAAATCTTATTTCTTTTGCAAAACCGGTATCACGGTAATTAATTTACTGCACGTGCGCAGAACGAACCTGACCCTGGCCTGTAACCATTGAAGGGGCCACTGGTAAATATTCAGGAATTTTGTGAGCTGGTTTTTTAAAGCATTGGTAACTAAAAATTGTCCAGGGTGGGGGTATTGACACCACTGAATTTGGCAAAGGTTACAAAATCAAGGCACATCGCCCTTGTCAAAGTCAGTTTACCAGCCCAACTGACAACAGCCCAGGGCCGATGTGGTTCTGAGCAGTCCGGAGTGACAGAAGATGCCCCAGAACCACTGTGACTGCTGTCTGCCCCTAATGCTGGCTCTGGGAACTGCCCAACTAGCAAAGAAACTCGGTTTCAGTACAACTCTCTTTGTAGGTTTGCCTTTGAAACGTAAAAGTCATATTGCACTTTTTATGCAAGAGGCACTATTTCAAGTACATACTTTATTAGCACATTTAACCTACACAGCAACCTTTTGAGTATTTTACAGATGCAAAAATGGAGGCATGAGTCCAAGTAACAGCTAGAAAGTGGCAGAACTGGGATAGGAACGCAGGCAGTTTGCTCCAGAGTACCTGCTCTAAACCACTACACATTATCCTTTCTTACAATTCCATGGATTAAAATGATAACTTAATTATGTATAATTATGTATCTTATTCCTGGTTATATCTGCAATGGCTAGCAGAGTGACTGGCTCTTACATGAATGGTTCCTAGATACCTCAGGCTATTTCATGTCACTGAACTTCTAGCTCAAGATGGTATCTACTAAATGGTGCCACCATAAATTCTGAAGTTTATAGATAGGGTAGGATGCAAAAATGCAAATAGGCTCATTATGGTATAAAATAGAAAAGATTACTGAAGGAAACATGTCTCAAATTATGCACTCACAATAAGGAATGTTTTTCTCTGGTTTCTTGGTCAACTGGGAGGAAAACATCTATATGCTTTAGTATCTCATGTTCAGTATGAATTTAAGTAAATTACAAATCTCAACGTTTCCTTAAATAAACCTCCTGAGAAAATGCAAATGTGCACGCTCCACTGCCTGCTCATTGCCCACTCTGGTTGAAAATCAACTTTTATTTTTTTCTCTGCAAGTAACTTAGCCAAGTTTGTGGAGGAAGTGGCTCCATATCATTTCATTAAAACGTTTAATGCCATCTTCTTGTGTGCCCAGCAGTTCGTCCTGGAGAGTTTCATGTAGAAGGGCAGAGTAAAGCAACGTGGGAAAGAGGACATCTCCACCACAAGCCCCGTCCATGAAAGGAGAAGGCTGGAGCAACACAAAAATAGGGACCTGGCTCTGCAATTGCTGCCTTATTGACTGCAGAATTTCCTCTCCCCAGTTTAAAAAAGAAAATCAGTATAAATTTGGAAAGCAGATGCAGTTCCCAGTTGCATACATAATTATCAGGCCTATATTAAGTTAATCCTTTCAAAGTGCCAAATGAGGGTAAAGTAGTTGCTGCTCCTCTGTTCTGGTCACTCGAAAACATGGCAGACACTGGCAAAACCTGCATGGATGAATGAGTGAAAGGGCTCACTGTCAAACTTTCCAAGGCTTTCCCTGATAGGAAAGATAAATACTCTTTCCTTATCATCTTTTCAATCACTGGTCATTTCAGGGCATCATGAGAAAGCTTTATATTTTTGTCCCCTTTTTCTTCCAGAAAATTTACAGTATTTTTTCTCTATCATTTTCTATTTATTTCTCATTCATTCTCAGCTAGTTATTCTTCCTCTGAATCCTAATATAAAAAAAATTGGAACAATTTACATGAGCAACAAAAATTAGCTGAAAGAGGTCAAAGCTCCAATAAAAGAAAACTGTAAGAATCTCATATCCTACAGTTAGTATACTGCATGTGTAGAGGGATCCTATTTTGACCATCTTGATATGGCCTAGTTGTTTTTTAATGGAATCATAGAAAGACGCTGGAGAGTGTATGTTTATAAGCAATGAGATGTTTATGTTCCTCAGAACCAAAACTTCCCCAAGTGTGGGTTTGCATTAAGGGTCGAGTTTCTCCTAACTGTGTGAAGTGGTTTTATATCATATCATTACTCATTTTTCTAATTTTACAAATTGGTAGTGAGTGCATATATGTACTGGGAAATGTTCTAGGGGTTTGGGATATATCTGTGAACACAGCAGACAACAATCTCTATCTTATGGTGGGTATGTTTATTGACTATAAATTCTTACATATTTACTTCCCAAAGATGAGCCACATAAACGCACCGTTCCTTGGGAAGGAATTGATTTAGTCACCATAACTGACAATTGGAAGAATCTTATTTGAGATGAAAAATGGCCGTCTTCACAAGCCTCAGTAATTACTAAGCAGGAAGCCCGAGTGTCTCATCTCATTCGAAGAAGAGTCTGGAAGACAGGACTGGAAGAGCTTATCATTTAAGATATAAATAATCCTTCCCTACAGAGCCACACTGCATTCAAAATGGCCCTTTTAAAAAATGGCTCATTGTCCAAATTTTATACAACATAACAATATGGTATTTTAATTGATTCCATCATAATTGTAAGTTACAGCTTAAAGTAAAAGAAAATTCACCTGGAATGGTAACATAAATAACCCACCAGAAATCTTTACTCACCACTGGAAACATATGAAAAATGTTCTTCTTAATTGGGATTTCTTTTTTGCTTTCCACCTCGTAACTCATATTAGTCCCAACTGGAGTGTTATTCTGAGAAACAACAAAGTTTTGAACAGCATCACAGCAGGAAGCAAGTTTGGCTCTGCAAAGGAAAAGGATAAAAAGGAAGCCAAGGTATAAGATTAAGAAACCGAAAATGCAGACCACAATGGACAATGCCGAAGAGGATTTTGCCAAACTGACTTTCAAAAAGAAGATAATTATTCACAAAGATGACTTTGATTTTTGTCCTCCAGGTTTCATATCCCTTGAGGATTGGGACTGACTCTCTTTCTTTTTTTTCGTTCTTTTTTTGTCTTTTGTTTAATCTTATTTTGATTTCTTTTTTAATTTTTTTATTTTACTTTAAATTCCGGGATACATATGCAGACATGCAGGTTTGTTACATAGGTACATGTGTGCCATGGTCGTTTCCTGCACCTATTAACCCATCATCTAGGTTTTAAGCCCCACATGCATTAGGTATTTGTCCCAATGCTCTCCCTCCCCTTGCCTCCAACAGGCACCAGTGTGAGATGTTCCCCTCCCTGTGTCTATGTGTTCTCATTGTTCAACTCCCACTTATAAGTAAGAACATGTGGTGTGTTTGGTTTTCTGTTCCTGTGTCAGTTTGATGAAGATGATGTCTTCCAGCTTCATCCATGTCCCTGCAAAGGACATGATCTCATTCCTTTTTATGGCTGCATAGCGTTCCATGGTGTATATTTACCATATTTTCTTTATCCAATCTATCATTGATGGGCATTTGGGTTGGTTCCATGTCTTTGCTATTGTAAACAGTGCTGCAATAAACATACGTGTACATGTGCCTTTATAGTAAAAAGATTTATATTTTTTTGCCTATATACCCAGTAATGGGATTGCTGGGTCAAATGGTATTTCTGGTTCTAGATCCTTGAGGAATAATCATACTGTCTTCCACAATGGTTGAACTAATTTACACTCCCACCAACAGTGTAAAGGCATTCCTATTTCTCCACAGCCTCCCCAGCATCTTTTTCTTGACTTTGTTTTTTTATTTTTTGAGACAGAGTCTCACTCAATCTCCCACGCTGGAGTACAGTAGCATGATCTTGGGTCACTGCAACCTCTGCCTCCTGGGTTCAGGTGATTCTCCTGCCTCAGCCTCCTGAGTAGCTGGGATTACAAGTGTGCACCACCGATGCCTGGTTAATTTTTTTAGTAGAGACAGGGTTTCACCATGTTGGCCAGGCTGGTCTCGAACTCCTGACCTCAAGTGATCTGCCTGCCTCAGCCTCCCAATGTGCTATTTCTTAACTTTTTAATAATTGCCATTCTGACGGGAATGAGATGGTATTTCACTGTGGTTTTGAATTGCATTTATCTAATGATCAGTGATGATGAGCTTTTTTTCATATGTTTGTTGGCTGCATAAAATGTCTTCTTTTGAGAAGTGTCTGTTCATATCCTTTGTCCACTTTTTGGTGGGGTTCTTTTTCTCTTGTAAATTTGCTTAAGTTCCTTGTAATCCTGGATATCAGACCTTTGTCAGATGGGTAGATTGCAAAAATCCCATTCTGTAGGTTGCCTGTTCACTCTGATGCTAGCTTCTTTTGCTGTGCAGAAGCTCTTTAGTTTAAAATCAATGTGCAAAAATTGCAAGCATTTCTATACATCAACAACAGACAAGCAGAGAGCCAAATCATGACTGAACTCACATTCACAATTGCCACAAAGAATAAAATACCTAGGAATATAACTTACAAGGAATGTGAAGGACCTCTTCAAGGAGAACTACAAATCATTGCTCACGGAAATAAGAGAGGACACAAACAAATGGAAATACATTCCATCCTCATGGATAGAAACAATCAATATTGTGAAAACAGCCATACTGCCCAAAATAATTTATAGAGTCAATGCTATTCCCATCAAACTACCATTGACATTCTTCACAGAATTAGAAAAAACTACTTTAAATTTCATATGGAACCAAAAAAGAGCCCATATAGCCAAGACAGTCCTAAGCAAAGAGAACAAAGCTGGAGGCATCATCCTGCCTGACTTCACACTATACTACAAGGCTACAGTAACCAAAACAGCGTGGTACTGGTACCAAAACAGAGAGATAGACCAATGCAACAGAACAGAGGCCTCAGAAATAATACCACACATCTACAACCATCTGATCTTTGACAAACCTGACAAAAACAAGCAAAGGGGAAAGGATTCCCTACTTAATAAATGGTGCTGGGATATATATATATATATATATATATATATATATATATATATATATTTTTTTTTTTTTTTTGCTACAGAGTCTTGCTCTGTCCCCCAGTTTGGAGTGCAGCGGCACAATTTCAGCTCACTGCAAATTCCACTTCCCGGGTTCAAGCAAATCTCCCGCCTCAGCCTCCTGAGTAGATGGGACTAAAGGCACCTGCTACCATGTCCGGCTAATTTTTGTATTTTTAGTAAGGACAGGGTCCAACCATGTTGGCCAGGCTGATCTTGAACGCCTGGCCTCAAGTGATCTGCGCCCTCAGCCTCCCAAAGTGTTGGGATTACAGGTGTGAGCCACTGCACCTGGTTTTTTTTTTTAAATCTCACTAGACTTCTAACTGGCCCTGGATTGTAGCATGGTGACTTGGCAAGATAAATGGCAAAGCAGTTAAACACACTTAGGTAGGGACCTACTTACCAATAGAAAATGCTCATGAATATAACATTTTTAAAAATACAAACTTTCTTCTGATAATACTGTTATAACACTAAAGACAAAAAATGAGAGGATTCATTGTAATGATTTTATAATAATTATAAAATACAGGCTGGGCGCGGTGGCTCACGCCTGTAATCCCAGCACTTTGGGAGGCCGAGGCGGGCAGATCACGAGGTCAGGAGATCGAGACCATCCTGGCTAACACGGTGAAACCCCATTTCTACTAAAAATACAAAAAGTTAGCCGGGCGCGGTGGCAGGCACCTGTAGTCCCAGCTACTTGGGAGGCTGAGGCAGGACAATGGCGTGAACCTGGAAAGAGGAGCTTGCAGTGAGCCGCAATAGCGCCACTGCACTCCAGCCTGGGCGACAGAGCAAGACTCCTTCTCAAAAAAAAAAAAAATTATTATTATTATTATAAAATACAGAAACTAAGTTAAGAACAGTATCACAGTCACTAAAACAATACATAATCATTTATTATCAGACAAGTCCAATGAAAAAAAGAAATATACAGTGAATTTTTAAGTGGGGTGAATTTAAAGTTGCCATTCCTTGTAGAAAGCCCAGCAAAGCATAAATTAATACCAAGCTATGTTTCAAAATGATTACCATGGAATGAAACATTATTATTAGAATGTAGATCTAGGAAGTGCTTTCAAGGATCATCTGAGTTAACCCCCAACCTCTGGCAAGTGCATGTAGAACCACTTAGAATTCATATTTCATTTCTTTAGTTCTCCAATGATGTAGATGCCTTAAAGTCTCTTGATAATTGTTCCAGGGTTTAATCAACCTTAAAGTCAAAGAGATTTCTGCATTTGCACAACGAAACTATGTTTTAATGTAAATCTATTTTCCTTGTTAGGTTTTCATAGAATCTCCTTATGAAAATACTTCACGTACTTGAAAATGGAAATCAAGCAAAGTTTTAGCCTTTTTCAATCTTGCAGAGTTTACAGAATTTTCTCTTCTCTCAGGTTTTCCTCATAGGACCAGTTTTTCATGATTTTAGTCATCTCTTTTCTCTTTAAACCTCAACTTATTTCTCCATATTACTTAAAAATCTGTATCCAAGCCAGATCCAGTCATAAGACAAGAGTCAGTGAATATTCAACAAGAAATGTTGACGGTAGTGAGTCATTAGAAATAGTCCTTCCTCAGTCCACACTTCTATTATTGGTTTAGTCCTGAAAAGTAAGCTTCCAAACATGTTTCTACTGAATTTTGCCCTTTTGCAAAAATACAATGCTCTAATTTGTCAAGGTCATCTAAAATTTAGTCTTCTGAATTCCAATAATTCTCAAGACGTGAAAAGTAGGGGTAATATTTGCACCTCAAAGTTAAGGTTTTTAACAATACTTCTTATCAGTTAACTTAAATATGTTAAAATAGTCATTAAAATAGTATATCCTTCTTAATTGGATTCTGTCACCCACTTATTATTTCTTTTTGTATTTTACAACCTACCATTCAAAAAAGATGGTTCCTGGAGATTAACAAAAGAGAAAAAATGCAAATGAAATGGTGTGTAGTCAAAAACATGATACTAAGGAGTTTTTAATTATACATTTAATTTGATAAAAATTTGTGTGACATATTGCAAATTCAGAAATTCTTACGCGTATATAATTTTTAGTGGCTCTTTTATCCAGCATTTTGAGAAAAAGCAACATAATAAATTCTCATTTACCTTTGGCAAACAATTTCTCTAAGGATATTCAGTGCCCTCAAGAATATTGCATCACCAAAAACACTAAATCAGATTTCTCCTTATGCTTTTTAAAACATTAATAGAGTTTTTGCTGAATTTTTTTTTTTTTTTAGATAGAGTCTCACTGTGTTGCCCTGGCTGGAGTGCAGTGGTGGGATCTTGGCTCACTGCAACCTCCATCTCCTGGGTTCAAGCAATTCTCCTACCTCAGTCTCCCGAGTAGCTGGGACTACGGTCGTGCACCGACATGCCCGGCTTATGTTTTGTATTTTAAGTAGAAATGGGGTTTTACCACGTTGACCAGGCTGGTCTCAAACTTCTGACGTCAAGTGATTTGCCCGCCTCAGCCTCCCAAAGTGCTGGAATTACATGCCTGAGCCGCCGCACTGGGCCTTTTTCTTAAATTATATATTTTAAATATCGTGTAAAATTTCCAAACCTGTAGGAAAGTTAAAAGAACTGGACAATAAGCGCTTGAATAACCAGCAGCTAGATTTGACAATTAACTTTTCACTATATTTGCCTTATTGTGTATCTGTCCATTAATCCAATTTTATAGTTGTACTTGTTGCAATTCAAAGTAAATTATAGATCTGAGTGCATGTCACCTTCAAACACTTCCTATCTCCAGACCCTCCGCCAAGCCCCAGAGGACACTTTTGTGATGATTTTTCACCACAAATTCGTTTTTCCTGTTCTAGTATATGAACAGAATTATATCACATGTATGCTTTTTTTTTTTTTTGAGGTGCAGTCTCACTACCTCACCCAGGCTGAAGTGCAGTGGCCCGATCTCAGCTCACTGCAACTTCCACCTCCCAGGTTCAAGCGATTCTCCTGCCTCAACCTCCCGAATAGATGGGATTACAGGTGCCCGCCACTACGCCCAACTAATTTTTATATTTTTAGTAGAGACGGGGTTTCACCATGTTGGCCAGGCTGGTCTCAAACTCCCGACCCTAGTTGATCCACCCCCCTCGGCCTCCAAAAGTGCTGGGATTACACGTGTGAGCCACCATGCCTGGCCTACATGTATGCTTTTAGGTAAGACTTCTTTCACTCAGCCTAAATGTGTTTTGAGATTCATATATGCTACCATATGACATGGTTTGGGTCTGTGTCCTCATCCAAACCTCATGACGAATTGTAATCCCGTGTTGGAGGAGGGGCCCGGTGGGAGGTGACTGGATCATGGGGGTGGATTTCCCCCTAGCTGTTCTCGTGATAGTGACTGAGTTCTCACAAGATCTGGTTGTTTTAAAGTGTGAAGCACCTCCCCTTCTCTCTCTTCCTCCTGCTCCGGCCGTTTAAGATGAGCCTGCCACCTGTTTGTCTTCCGCCATGATTATAAGTTTCCTGAGGCCTCCTCAGCCACGATTCCTGTGCAGCCTGCAGAACCGTGAGCCAATTAAACCTCTTTTCCTTATAAATTACCCCATCTCGGTTATTTCTTTAGAGCAGTGCAAGAACAGACTAATACACCTTGTGTAGCAGCAGACTGTTCTTTATTCCTGGAGTAGTAGTCCATGGTATGGATGTACCAGAGTTGGTTTAGCCATCCCCCTTGCAACTTTTGAAGATCTCACTATCAAAAATCAACATTCAACCCCAAAGCACTGGTTATAATCTCCCAGGAAAAATATCAGAATTATAATCTAAGATGTAACAGGCTAAGGGGACTTTTCCAGCTTTGTGCGGTGGCGGAGTGATAAGCATATGCTCTTTGTCACTTTCCAGCTCATCCATGTGACAGAGAGTAAGAGCCAGTGTTGGTATAAAGCTGACCTGCTTACAACAAATAAAACAAAATGGAATTTTTATCTCTATTATGCTATTTCCCATCACCCCTAAAGTCAGAATCAGTTCTGATCTTGGGTGACTCTAAAGTCAACTAGACATGTTCACAATAATGGGTATGGCCATTGCTCCCTTCTTGGGTAAAAAGAAGAGGATACATTAAGAAATGGAGGACACTGTGGGTATTCATCAGAAATCCTGCCATTTCCATGACATCTCAGTTGTCTATAATGCAAGGTTTCACCTTCCATGGCAGTAAATATCCCCACCAGATTAGTAGGCACAAGCCTTAACCTGGTAAAACACTGTACACTTTTGCTATTACCCCCACCCGATTTCCACAGCACACAAGGAGGCAGAAAATACTATTATTCCTTTTTTTTTTTTGAGACGGAGTTTCACTCTTCCCTCCCAGGCTGGAGTGCAATGGCGCGATCTCAGCTCACCACAACCTCCACCTCCCGGGTTCAATTGATTCTCCTGCCTCAGCCTCCCAAGTAGCTGGGATTACAGGCATGTGCCAGCACATCTGACTAATTTTGTATTTTTAGTAGAGAAGGAGTTTCTCCATGTTGGTCAGGCTGGTCTCAAACTCCCGACCTCAGTGATCCGCTCGCCTCGGCCTCCCAAAGTGTTGGGATTACAGGTGTGAGCCACCGTGCCCGGCTGTTATTCCCATTTTAAAGATGAGAAAATTGGGGTTGAGAGAGGGTAAGTTATATGACCAAAGCGTACAGTTTGTAAACAACTCAAACCTTTGTGTTTTGACATCCACTTTTCTACAGTTTACACTAGAGTATGTTGTAATTGGGGAAATGTCATTATCTAAGCCTGTTCCCCTTGGATGCTTTCCAAAATGGTACCACCATAGCATAGATAGTTGTTCCCAAAGTAATGCTGGTAACATCTTGCTGAAAACCTACCTAGACTCAATTCAAAGGCTATCATACAATGTACATATAAATGCTTCAAAGCCTGTATAACTGAGACATTTGAGGCTCTCCTTTTACGTGGAAGATGTATAAGCTGCCCTATGGGAGCAGGATTATCAGGTGACCCGAACAATGCGCCCTAAAATAAATTGAAAAGAAGCCTCTGGCTTGCTGCGAGTCTAACTCTTGCTGCGTTCTACCTTCAGCAATTTCCTCCATGCAACCCAGGTTCAAAAGAGCATACACTGCCCATCCATGTGGCATCCCCCAAGGAAAGAATTGAGACTTTCTGTACTGCACCGAGTTCTAGAATTCAGGAGAGTTCATATACTTTGAAAAATGCTTAACTTTCAAGGAGTAGGTTGGTTCTGGGAGAATCTGACTTAGTGCTTTTCACCTGGATCTATAAAGATGAAATCGAAGATCTGCAAAATCACCTTTGCATCCAGATGTCAAATCATCTTTGCATTACAAATTCCTTTTGAGAAAGGGATCTTTATTAAAATTGTAAAAATTCCTTTTTTTTTTTTCACTGTAGGTGCTATTTTCTTTTTCTGTTTCTTTTGTTTGTTTGTTTTTATTTGTTTCAAGTCTCAGGTCAAAATTCTTCTTCAGTTCTAAATGCAGTGCTTCCTGGATTTCCATGAAGTGTTAACAACTACTTAAGGCTTACAGTTCACAGACCGAGGCTAACGACCTAAAGGCCCAAACCCATGGCTCCCAGGCACCTCTTCTGTTTATTAAACTCTGAGCCTCCCTAATGAGATGTGAAAAAGTTCCCATAAGGTAGAGGCTGCGGGCACTTTCCAGGTATTGATAAAGAGCTACCTTTCCAGAATTCATTCTCCATGATTCTAATGAGGATCCTAGGAAAAAGAGTTTTAAAATGGAAGCACAGCAGAAAGTCAAAGGATTTACTTAACATCCAAATCATTTCTAAAATGGCCACATTTCTTTTTCTTCACGAAAATATAACATACATAGGCCAACAATCCAGCACTTGCCTGTCTCCTGTTGGTGCCCCCTTTTTTTACTTCTCTTCTTGCCTCATTTGACATGTAATTCATGGATTGACCAATAATAACAATAACCAACATTTAGTGCATTCTCACTGCATGCTAAATATTTTACATAGATTATTTCACTTAAACCCTACAATAGCCCTACAAAGTAGATGCAATTAATATTCTCATTTTATAGATGAGGGTAACTTAGGATCATAAAGTTAAGAAGGTCACATATGACACGTTCATTCACTCATTCATATTTATTTAGCACCTATTAAATACCGAGCTCTATGAGAAGCGCTGGCTACACATTGGTCAATAAATCAAGCATTGCCTCTGCCTTTATAGTGTTTGTGATCCTGTAGGAAAGAAAATAAAAAGGTTTAGAAAGATGACTTGTAAGGCAGTAAGTAGCAAAGCAAAGATTCAAACCCAGAATTCAAACTATTCCTCTAAAGCCATTGCCAGGGCTTGCACTGCAAAGAACTGTTAAATACAGTGAGTTCTAAGTTTCTCTTGAAAGAATCAGTATGTCGATATGTTCAGTTCTTTGTTCTCCATCTTAAAGTTTAACTTCCTCGTTCTCTTCGTCTCCTTGCCCCTAGTTTCCGTAAACAACCTTCCCACCAGTTCTCATCAGTAGTTCACATCTGTTCCCCTGGTCACCTGCTTCGTCCTGAGTCACCCCGGTCACCTGCTCTGTCCTAAGTCACCCCTGGTCACCTGCTCCATCCTGAGTCACCCCTGGTCACCTGCTCTGACCTGTGTCACCTTTAGTCACGTGTTCCGTAACTGTCTTTCCTGCCAAAACTGCTCACCCTGCCACTCTGGCTCGTACCTCTGCTCTCTTTAAAACAGCCAGTCGGAATTAGCTTAGACTGTGCAGTCCAAACCCAGCCAATAGGGGAATGTCACAGCAGTAGGAGCTTCCTGTATCAGGGATAAGAACCCCTTCCCCTCCCTTGTTCAGGTGTGCTCTCGCCATTGCTCCCTTCATGAGACACACCCTTCTATAGAAGTAAAATTGCCGTGCTGAGAAAATTTATGTTTGAGTGCTATTTCTTTTGCAGCACCAAAAGTTTATTTCCAACAAAACCATGGTGTGCAATGGGGGAAATTAAAATGTTCTTATCTGAGCCACTGTATCTTACAACCCAAAATATTTTTCTAGATTTCTCAAGTTCGTATTTGGAAGAACTTCTTTAACAAAAAATAAAAGAGCTTTCTGGGCTCAAGGGGCCTTTCCATTGCTGTCACATAGTGTAGAAGACTCACCCCCTGCACCCTAGCTGCCCAGCCTCCACACACAGTCTTCATATCCCAGTGACTGCTCTAGAATCTGCAGGAGTCTGTGTGTTTGCCTGTGGGCTTGTGTTGTGCAGCTACGGGAGGCAAGGCCCAGAGAAGGTGAAAGAGAAAGAATACTTTGGTATTACAGGTTGAGAACAAGACATCTCTGGTTAGAGGCCATTGAAGTCAAGAAGATTTACAGGCTTTCACTTGATTTTCTAGAACCCAGCAGTGTGCACTGGCTTTCCAAAATTCAAGTGTGATCTGAAATTGCATATTTAAAGGAATCATGGCTACAAAGGGAAGACAGAGATACATACAACTCTATAATGTTCAAAACCATGCCTAGTGTGCTTGGATCTGTTGTGGAAGCTTACTTTCAAAGGCAATTGACAAACCAGGGCCTGTCTGGAGGGAACAGATTGAAATCCATGGTAGGTGAAGAACTAATAACGTCCCGGCTGGAGAAGAGCAGATTCGGAGGATTCAATAGCTCTCTTCAAATATTTTAAGGACCATAAGGTAAAGGAATAATGAGATTTAACTTCTGTAGCTTCAAGATACAGAATGAGGACTGATATGGACTGAATGCTTGTGTCTCCCCAAAATAAATATGTTGAAACCCAGAGCCCCAGTATGATGGTATTAGGAGGTGAGGTCTTTGGGAAGTGTTTAGGGTCACGAAGGTGGAGCTCTGATGAATGTGAGGTTACAGTAAGAAGCTGGGGCCAGGTGCGGTGGCTTATGCCTGTAATCCCAGCACTTTGGGAGGCTGAGGTAGGAGGATCACAAGGTCAGGAGTTCGAGACCAGCCTGGCCAACATGGTGAAACCCCCATCTCTACTAAAAATACAAAAAATTAGCCAGGTGTGTTGGCAGGCACCTGTAATTCCAGCTACTCAGGAGGCTGAAGCAAGAGAATCGCTTGAACCCAGGAAGCAGAGGTTGCAGTAACTGGAGACCGCACTACTGCACTCCAGCCTGGGCAACAGAGCAAGACTCCATCTCAAAAAAAAAAACAAAAAAAAAACAAAAAGAAAGAAAGAAAAAAAAAGAAGCTGGCTGTCTATAACCCAGAAGAGGGCACTCACCAGAACTTACCAGAACCATGCTGGCACCCTGATCTTATACTTCACAGCCTCCAGAACTGTGAGAAATAAATGTGAGTTGTTAAAGCCACCCTGTGTATGGCATTTGATGATAGCAGCCCAAGCTGACTGAGACAAAGACCGATACATAGAGCAATTCAGCCCACATTCACTGAGCAGCCAGCGGTGATGTCCATGGCCCAAGGTCATGGTATTACAATTTGCAAAGTATTAAATACAAATATGAATAAAACATGGATGGGGCTTGCCCTCTGGGAGCTTACGTGTATTAAGAGAGACAGACATAAAGCATCACTAGCATTTAAGTATCATTTCACTATCATATGAGGCTATGAGAGCAGCACAGGGGAGGGGCACTTAACCAATCTGGGAGTTAGGGGAGATTTTGTGATGGAGCTGTTAACACAGAACCCAGCGCACAGGAGGCACTTGATAACTATTTCCTCATTGAATGAATAAACTTGTGTTTGAGGATAATTCTTTGGGTCATATAGGATGGATGGCAGTGGAAGGAGATCAGAGGGAAGAAAGCCAGCCGGGACATGGCTGCGAGGTTGTTACTAGAGTCACCTAATTAAAGATTAAAAGGGCCTACATGAAACAAGTAATTTTAAAGTTGAAAAGAGGAGGAAGGAGACTTGCGATATATTTAGTAGGTGGAAAGAACGGCCTGGGCACAGTGGCTCATGCCTCTAATCCCAGCACTTTAGGAGGCCAAGGCGGATGGATCATAAGTTCAAGTTTGAGACCAGCCTGGCCAACATGGTGAAACCCCCTCTCTACTAAAAATACAAAAATTAGCCGGGCATAGTGGTGGGTGCCTGTAGTCCCAGCTACTCAGGAGGCTGAGGTGGGAGGATCACTTGAACCCAGGAGACGGAGGCTGCAGTGAGCTGAGATCATGCCACCATGCTCCAGCCTGGGTGACAGAGACACCCTCTCAAAAAATAAAAATAAGTAAGAATGACAAAGGCAGCAGGGCGTTATGATAATGGCTCAATATGAGATGCTCTTCTTGGTCTTCCCCTAAACCTCAGTACTCCCAGAGCAAATCATTCCTTTCGCAAATATTCATCAAGGGCATCCCGGGAGCCTTGCGCTGTGCTAGGCTCTGGGGATATGCCAAGGAATGACCCAGACCCCCAGCCTGTCCTCTTCTTGCTCCTGGGACAGCACAATGTAGATGAGAAGCAGAAGGTGGAAGAAGCCTCTGAACAAGGTAACAAAGGTGAACAACGGTTGTTAACTATGGTCCAGGAAGAAAGGTCAGCAAGATAGAGGGAATCTTTTCTCTACAAAGGGTCACTGAACCACAGGAAGAAAAATCAATAGACGGTTGTGCAAGCAAAGAACAATTTGATTCTCCCCTAGAGAGCCATAGAAAATATTGTATTCGTAAGCTCATAAATGTTTGAAAAGGGAATAGAAAACTATTTAATGAGCTCAGAAAATAGTTTCTAAATTTCAGCTCTGATGTTATTGGTGCCTGCAGAAGAGAGGTGGAGAGGTTAAAGAGAAAGAGCAAACTAAGACTGCAGAAACCAAGGGAAAAGAAGAAGAAGAAACAGGTGAACATTGCATGAAACACAGGAGGAAAGAAAAGTAATGGGTACATGAAATAAAACACAGAAAGAGAGCCCTGAGAAAAACAGAAGAGATGAAGACAGAAGGCAAAAGACAGTCATCCACAGAAACCAAGGATGTAGAGACACATGAAATAGACAGATAGAAATGCAAACACGTGATCAGAGGAGCAGGTTTACACAAATAGAACGTTCTACAGAAAGTGCCCGGAAAGAGAGACGCCAGACAGTGGCTCAGATAGGAGCATAAAAAGGGAAAAGTATTTGAAGCTCATGTCTATAGATGCATAAATAATAATAATAAATACATGGATGGCTTGTACTGTCTCAAGCACTCTTCCAAGCACTTTATATATTATTTAATCCTTATAAGAGCATTATGAGGGAAGCGCTATTATCATCACTGTTGTCCCCATTTTTCAGATGTAGAAGCTGGGTCAGAGTGGTGAAGTTACTTGCCTGAGGTCACACAGCTAGCTAATGACATGACTGAGACTTGGACACAGGCAGTCTAGTCTTAATAGCTGTGTGCTCTTAATACTGCCCTATATCCCTCTAATTATTGTCTAATATATGCACAAATAAACCATGGCAAAGATGCACAGAGGGGGAAAAGTCAAGAAGAAAGCCCACACAGTCACTGTCACAAGACATGAATAAACTCTGTTGTATTAGTAAGATTTCACGCTGCTAATCAAGACATACCAGAGACTGGGTAATTTATAAAGAAAGGAGGTTTAATGGATTCACAGTTCCACGTGGCTGGGGAGGCCTCCCAGTCCTGGCAGAAGGCCAGGAGGAGCAAAGCCACATCTCACATGGTGGCAGGCAAAGAAAGAATGAGAGCCAAGCGAAACCACTTGGGTCTCTTTTCTTATAAAACCATCGGATCTCATGAGACTTACTCACTACCATGAGAACAGTATGGGGGAAACCACTCCAGTGATTCAATTATCTCCCACTGGGTCCCTCCCACAACATATGGGCATTAGGGGAGCTATAATTCAAGATGAGATTTGAGTGAGGACACAGTCAGACCACATCATCTGTCCTTCGTGGGAAAATATCTACACCTTTGGAAATTTTGGAAATTGTGATTAAATATTCTTAAGCTGTGCTGAATGTTCCCAGCTATATGCATAAGAAAGGAGGGAAACAGTGTCCAAATCCCTCCCTCGCAAGGGCCAGGGAAGACCCAGCCAGATACAGGTTAAGGGGCTGCAGGTTGGAAACTGGAGTGCACAGAGTCAAGGCTAAGGGTGAAAATCCCTGCCCAGGCAACAGATTGCTTGGGGCTGGGTGAACCAAGACAAACTCCTGCAAAAAAGATAGGATATCTTTTCACGTGGACATGAATGGACAAACAAATCAAGCACTTACTACTATTCTTACTACTAGGAATGTAACAGAAAAAAAGACAGAGAACATCCCATGGAGAACTCTTAGCTAGTGGGAGAGAGACAACAGCAAACAATTAGAACACGGTGCCGTCAGTCTACACTGCAGCAGGCGGAGGAGGAGGGAAGAGCTGGGCTAGGCCAGGCCTACTATATACCTCTGAGGCATCACAGAAGGAGCTGCAAGGGGTGAGACTGCAGCACAAAGGCCCACTTCCTCTTGTGACAACAGTGGACCTTTGAGACTGAGATGCCTGGAGCATTTCAGGTGCTGCTCTGAGTGGGACAATCCACTCCCTAATCTTGTGTTTATATTTTGCTGGTTCTGTAATTAAAGCAAAGTACAAGCAAGTTTGGCTGAGTACAAATCCACAATCATGCAAGCCCAAGGAACTGGGCCAGCCATGGCGTCAAGAGCACGTTGGAAGGTACCTAAGCCACCCAAAGTTTGGGGACTCAGCTCCCCAGAAGACACAAAGCTTAAGCTGAAAACTTAAACAGAACTAGCCAGGTGAGGCAGGAGAAGGAGATGGAGGGGTAAAGACTGTTTGAGAAGCAGGAAGGAGGGAAATGTGAAAGCCTGGAGAAGAGAGAGAGAGCATAGAATGTGCAAAATTCTGAAAGAAATCCTGTGTGGCTTGGCAGATGGAGAACTAGGTGGAGAATGCTGGAGAACTATAGCAAGAGTCTTACAGGCATCACAAAATCAACAATGTGGCTTTCTTCTATGGGAAAGGGCAAAGCATTGAAGGGTCTTATTTATGGAAGTGACACATGGGATATGCATTTTAGGATGTGCACCCTGGCTTCAGTGAGGATAGATTAGTGGGTCTGCAGAAAGATCCCACTAATCAGTTAGAAAGATAGGCAATGACACAGTGTTGCAGTGGCCACCATCAACTCTTTCTCTCCCTACATGCACATGACAAGAAATGAAACCTAAAATTCCTCCGCTTGAATCGGGGCTGGCCTTAGAAAGTGCTTGAACCAGTAGAATGTGGCAGAAGAAGTGACATTCTGGGATTTCCAGTGCGAGGTCATAGAAAGTGTTGTGGCTTCTGCCTGGATCTCTTGGAACGTTCATTCTCTGGACACTTCCCCAAGGAATCCAGCCATTCCCCAAAGGAATTGAGCCTTCTTGAGCTGCAGGAAGCTCAAGTCACATATGGAGGTTCCTTTGAAGATCCTTTAGATGGCAGCTCTAGCTGAATTCCTAGTAAGCAGTCAATGGTAACTGACATGTGAGCGTCACATCTTGGATGTCCAACTCAGGCGAGCTCTCAGATGACTCCAGTGGACTGCAAGCCTATGAAAGCCCTCCATTAAGAGTTCCCTGGGCTGGGTGTGCTGGCTCACATCTGTAATCCCAACACTTTGCTGAGGTGGCAGGATCGCTTGAGCCCAGGAGTTGCCTGGGCAACATAGGGAAACCCCATCTTTACAACAATTTCAAAAATTAGCTGGGCTTGGTGGCATGCTCCTATAGTCCCAGCTACTCAGGAGGCTGAGGCAGGAGGATTGCTTGATCACAGGAGGTCAAGGTTGCAGTGAGCTGTGATGGTGCCACTGCATACCAGTTTGGGTGACAGAGTGAGATCCTGTCTCAAAAACAGTAACAACAACAACAACAACAAAATTCCCCAGCTGAGCCCAGGCAGCCCACGGAACTGAGAGAGAATATGAAATCACTGTTTTAAGCCATCAGTTTGGGGGCAGCTTATTATGCAGCAATAGATAACCAACATGCCAGTTAACAGAGAACAATAGCTATGTGTGTCTGGGCTCTCCAGAAAAATACAATCAACAGTCTATCATCTATCTATCTATCTTATATCTGTATTGTCTATCTATGTATGTCTCTATGTATCTTTGTATCTATGTATTTATGTATCTATCTATCTATCTATCTATCTATCGAGACTTAAGAATTGGTCCACACAATTGCAAGGGCTAGCACATCTAAAATCTGTAGGGTAAGCCTGCAGGTTGGACATCCAGGCAGGAGTTGATTCTGCAATCTTGAAGCAGAAATACCTCTTCTCTGGGACACCTCAGTTTTTGCTCTTAAGGCCTTTAATTGATTGGGATGAGACCCACCCAGATTATCAACGGAAAGCGCCTTTACTTAATGTCAATTGATTGTTGACGTTAACCACATCTACAAAATACGTCACAGCAACACTTAGATTAGCATTTGATTAAATCACTGGGTACTATAGCCTAGCCAAGTAGACACATACAATTATCCATCCCGGTAACCCAGACCAGAGATGGGTGGTGAGATTGCAAAAGGATAGATTTAAAACACATTTAGGGTGTGAGACTTTAGCAAAAGTTTGGCGATGGACTAGAAATGGGCACTGAAGGAGAAGACAGCAAGGGTCATGCAGGGGTTTCTGATTCAGGCCACTGGGAGAAGGATGCTGACTTCTCTGACACACAGAGTAGCGTAAACGAGAGGGGAGAGGGCAATGATAATAATGAAGGTGGTGACCTGTTGTGGTTTTAATTCATGCTAAGACTTGTAAAGAAAAAAAAACGGGATCACGTTGCAGAATCGGAGTGAGATTGTGAAAAAGCAGGACTGTGAAATCTTTGGAAAGAAGTAAGGGATGCACCCATCCGGCTGCCTTCAGGTGCCATTTGCAACGAGCATAAAGCTGTGACAGAAGTGACTTGGAAGGATCCCTCCAGGGGTCTAATTGCAAGAGTGTCCTTTGCCTGCCAAAGCGGGTGGATCACGAGGTCACGAGATCGAGACCATCCTGGCTAACACAGTGAAACCCTGTCTCTACTAAAAATACAAAAAATTAGCCGGGCATGGTGGCACGTGCCTGTAGTCCCAGCTACTCGGGAGGCTGAGGCAGGAGAATCGGAGGCTGAGGCAGGAGAATCGCTTGAACCCGGGAGATGGAGGTTGCAGTGAGCCGAGATTGCGCCACTGCCCTCCAGCCTAGGCGATGGTGAGACTCCATCTCAAAAAAAAAAAAAAAAAAAAAAAAAAAATTAAAGCTGATTGTGAATTGCTAAGTGTGAAAAACACAAGTTCTAAAAATACAAAATCAACAGTTAAGATGAATGTTAAGATTTCAGAATATATTTTAATTTGCAGACAAAAAAATCTAGGTCACTGCTATTATTGTTCAATGTGTGAAGAAGAAAATGTAAAGAAACCAATTTTTGTTGACGGATTATAAACTTTTATTTAGTTAGATATTTTTAGGGAAGGAAAAGGGAAGAGTAGGAAACTTTTTTTTTTGCAGACTTTGGCAACATATTGAGAGCCTGAATTAACACTGAATCCTATGAAAACAGTTTTGTAATTACAATGCTGAATCAGTCTTATGTGTAATTACACCAATATGCTACTCTGTGAAACATTTCTTAAGGGAAATGTTCGTGGTATATTTTGTATTTATGCCACCGTCTTTTATAAAAGGTCTCATTATTTCATGAACTTCAATTTACCAGACCAAGTCCTAACTGTAGGCTTAGGCAAGGGCCAGCAATGCACGTATATTTCAAGGAGCTTCGTCTGTGCTCTGAGAAACTGTGTCTTGCACAGGTGGAGAAACAGGTAGGCAGTTCAGTTCTGCTCATGGCCATTTAGTGAGGCGGGTTCACATACCTAAAGGGGCCCTAACTGCTCCCAGAAAGCCAGCGCGCATCTCAGGCATTGTTCCAGGACAGCTCCCACGGTTCGCTGTGGAATTCATCATCTTCCGCTTTTTGGCTTCAGTCCCACACTCAGCTTCTGTTTTTGCCTGGCCTCTGGGAACTGCTTTTGGCTTCTGGCTCCCTTCCAAATCCTAACTTTTCATCTATGCCCTTAGGCTTCACCCAGCAGAATCTCAAATAAGAATGATCCCTTCCTACCCTGGGTTCGTCAGCCCTTACTTAGCCCTAGTCAAGAGCTAAGTAATCTGGGGGCGGGGCGGGAAGCGTAACTCTTGGCTCTGCCTATACTCGAGCTGATTACTTTTCAGGGAATTCAGAGCGACTCCTGATTAGACCTCAGAGCACGTGGTTTGACCGGCCATCTGGAAAGGGAGGGACAAGCCACAGACAGTTCATATAAAGGTAAATCCTTTTCTACGGAAAATAATGCACAGAAAGACGATAACCTAGAAAGTTGAAGTTTAATACTTTCTGCTTGGTGTGACCTACTTTCCATCATGAAAAGACCAAAGAAAGTTCAAACAGAACGAACTGAACAGGAAGAATTGGTCCTTACCAAGAACGTGGTATAATCCATATGAAATGATCACAAAAGCAAAACTGGGGTTTATAATTGTTTACACATCCCCCTAGGCAGAGGACTGGAACAGAAACTATTATAGCGTTATTGCTCCATCACAGACTTGCTGTATTTATTGCAGATACCAAGAGTTTAAACTAGTTAGTAAAATATTAATTGTAAGCCAGAAAAATGATATTAAACTGGAAATAATCAGAATAGCTACCATGTGCTGAGATTCTAATATATAACGGACTCTGTACTGAGCATTTGACATATTGAATATTCATAAAAACTCACAGAGGTTAAGTATTGCTCCATTTTACTGATAAAGACACTGGCTAGGAAAACTGGCTTAGCCTAATAAGAATAAAGACGTTGCCATAAATAACCAGCGTCAAAGGTAAAATGGTGCCTTTAAGATGTTCTAGTAGGAACTCATTCACTTACAGGGGAGATCAAATTTAAAGGAAAATGAAAGATTAGGGATAACAAACAAGAAGCATCAATAATAAAATGCCTGAAACAAACAAGACACATGGAGTCAACTTAAAGCTGAGCCTAGAAACCAGACTGTACTCCCCAGCCCTTTCCAACTCCTAGTTCCTATAGTGAGTCTTAACCTATTTTCTGAACCACCTAGAAAGATCCTTTGTTCTTCCTGATGCATTACATAAAACACATGACTCAGATTAACCAGGTCTGTAAATTAAATAAACACACACACACACACACACACATACACACACACATGAAAATGTATTAATCGTGGCTAGTGTAATGAAGGTGAATTTCAGGATAATACATCAGCAATGACTTAATCAGGTTGTCCGGGGAAGGCTTCCTTGAGGAAGGGATAACTGGTTCTAAACTGGTTGGGACAGGGGTGGAAGTGGTTGGAGCGATGTGGCCAAAGTCCGTAGTCCCTCCAGTTATTGGGCAAGAAGTAGATGAGAAGGATTCATCGTGGTTCATGGTGACCAGTTTGAAGGTCATGGAATAAGTAGAAGGTACTATGAAAGAGTAGGTATAGACAGCTCCTTCCAGGATTTGGCTGTGTCGTGGAGGACAAAGCGTCTTTGAGTATTTAAGAAATGAAACAAAAAATAAAATCGAGATGGCATGCTGACATACTGTGATTTTAGAATCGACTGGCTCACAATGAATGCTTGCTTCACACCAAAGGAGTAGTTTATGTTATTAAGAAAACAGTGATCTAGCCCCAGCTACTCAGAAGGCTGAGGCAGGAGGATCGTTTGAGTCCAGGAGTTCGAGACCAGCCTGGGCCACATAGTGAGACCCTATCTCAACAAAACAAAACAAAACAAAACAAAAATGATCTAAGAAATCCAGTGATTTAGGGATTCCAAAGGCAGGAAAACATTCCATTTCAGCCCCAATAGATTGGAGGAAAATTAAGAGCTTCAAATAGACACCACCCTTTTTTTTTTTTTTTTTAGCAACACTTCTATACCTCAGTTAAAATAGAGTTGTCTATTGAACTAGCCACTTGGTACATTGGGAAAAATCCCAGCAACCTACAGGGGAGCTGTCTGTAGTGTGTGTGATCATCAGGCTGACATCACACTGACAGGTAAGATACGGCCATTGATAGTTGACCCTGCTTCAGGTTAATCCGTGACACTAATCTCAGAGTAGAGTTTGATCTTCAAACTAGGGCTCCCTCAAAAAATTGGGAAGGTGGCATGACCTGTACATTTAGAATCAGAAAGTCAGACATCAGTGATTGCCCCTTAATGAATCTAGTGAGATACAAAATGGAAGACATGGTATTCAGAAAAGCCAAGAATATTATGAGACCTCAATAACTGGAGAAGCCTCATGTCATCATCTTGCCACTTTTCCCTTTCCCTGAAACTGCTGAGTGTTCCCTGCCCCCACCCCAGCATCTCTCTTCTAATCGCTCTACTGGGCTTCTCAGTCCATGTCTTCATCACTTCACACCTGGCCTAGTGCAGAAGAGGCCACCTGTCCTATCTATCCTGCACAAGTCTACTGCACTAATCATTTTGACATGTGATGGCAGAGGGGGCAATGGATATTGAGAATTCCAAGCCTAGATATCCAGTTCCTTCATTTACTAGTGATGACACCTTGGAAAATTCACCTCAATTCTCTGAACCTCTACCTCTTCATTTGTTAAATGGGGTTAAAAAAAAAAAGTTAAATTTCTTCCAGGATAAAAGTAAAAAAAAAATTTTTAGTACTGTAACCAGGACATCTATATTTAACCTTCATTTTACGTTAAATTATTCCACCATCACATACTAGATGAAACCCAAACTCCTAGGGCCCCACATAACATGACAGCTAAAGAAAGAAAATGAATAAATACCCAAAGGAAATGAAATCAATATGTTAAAAAGATACCTACACTCCCACGTTTACTACAGCATGATTCACAATAGCCAAGATGTAGAATCAGCCTAAGTGTCCATCAATGGCTGAATGCATAAATGAAATGTGGTATATATACACAGCGGAATAGTATACAGCCTTAAAAAATGAGGAAATTCTGTCATTTGCAGACAACAAGAATAAACCTGGAGGACATTATGCTAAGTGAACTAAGCTAGGCACAGAAAGACAAATACTGCATGGTCTCACTTACATGTGGAATCTAAGAAAGTTGAACTTATGGAAGTACAGAGTAGAATGGTGGTTACAAGAGGTTGGGAGGAGATGATGGTCAAAGGGTACAAAGTTTCAGTTGGGCAGAAAGAATACATTTTTCAAGATCCATTGCACAACATGGTGACCATAGTTCCTAATAATGTATTGCAGATTTCAAAACTGCTAAAAGAGCAGATTTTAAATGTTCTCACTAAAAAAAAAAAATGTTAAGCATATGAGCTGATGGATATGTTAATTAGCTTGATATAATTATTCCACAGTGTATGCGTATATCTAAACACCATATTTTATTCCATAAATAGATACAATATTCATCAATTAAAAATAAACATTTAAATTTAAAGGAATAATAAGTAAAACTCTTCAAAAAGTCCAAATTCAATCAGCAACTCAGATGTCTAAGTTTTTCCCTTAACGGCTAATGCGTACATTGATATTGTTAAGTTTGTAAAAGACCAGCTCATATATTTGAGTAGAATGTCAGAACTAACGCAAGGTAAAATGAAATATAAAAGAATATGATGATTAAAGCAAAGGATAGGAAGTCAATTGAAATATAAACTCATGAGTGAAGGAACAATGTTAAAACACTGGAGAAAGATCTATCTACTTTGATATTGTAACAGTGTAAACAATGTAATGTACCAATGAAGACATCGCAAGCAATGTTAGAAGGAAAAGAGAATTTGAAACACAAGGCAGCCTGAAAGGGAGCTTATTTGACATGTGAACATAAAAATATATAGCTAATATTGAGTACAACTTGGGAGATAAATTTTGAAGTAGAATTTAGAAGACCAGTGAACCCCACGTGAGTTCCATATACTTTGATGGCAAAGTTTATATTCTGAAGACCAAGGAGAGGAGCTAGTCCCTAAATGTGCAAGAGTTAGTTTCTGTTATTAAATACGGCAGAAGTAATGACATGGTGTGGTTTCTGTTGCTTTTTCTAAATGCACAGGCATGCTGTATGGTAATAACAAATAGAAGATGATATGACAGTATATTAATGCTGAAAAATGGTCTTGATGCAGAGGAAACAAAGAAAAAAGCTTTTTCAATCTGACAACTGACCCAAATCACCTATCATAAAGTACACACATCTTCTTAAATTAAAAAAAAATAAAATATGTATTGCTTTCAGCTGTCAATGTAGTCACCCTGTATGAATTGTAAACAGCAAACATTTAGAGGCTCAGAAAAATGAACTTAGTCTTGTATTATCGAAAGAAGCCCCTAGCAGAGATGATTTTTGGTTTTCTCCAAGAACTTTGTCCTACAGAACAAAATGCCTGGGACATAATAAGGTTCAATAAATGTTAATTGAATGAAAAAGTGTAAGCTCACAAAACACTTACCAAAGTCAAACAATACTGTTGCTTTTGCAGAAATGGTTCAGAAAATAAGTGAAAACTTTGTGGTAAAACTAAGTGTGGTTTTCCAGTTTTATGATCTAATGCAAAAATTTGATTAACTTATCCCATCTCTTTTCATAGTTTATATCGTTTCACAAAGTTAAATCATTAAATGGTATGGTTTGAATAATGTAAATGTCATATAGCTGAAACAATTAACATAGGTGGTAGATATGCAGGTGTATTTTGTTTAACACTATTTTCTTCAAAGAACATAAATAAAAATGAAAGCAATATGGTGACTGTTATTTTAGAAATATCAATTAATCTACAAATACAGCACTGGAATCTTTTCTCACATATCCAACACAAGAAAGACAAAGGAATAACTTCCAAGAAATTTTAATCAAACCTGAGGGGATAATACAAGATTTAATAAAATTGCCACAGTGTAATAGTTATCTGTAACAAAGTAATCAGGCACGAAATACCTGTTTTACAAGTCATTTGAAAGGTATCTCATTTGCATGAGTCATAAATGTGTGGGTTGACATAATAGCACTGTTTCCTGCCACTAAGTTTTCAGTAAATGTGTGATTGATAATATTCAGTCATCTTGGATTCCAGCTCATCTCTTTGAAACATGACGATGTCTATAAAAATCAAATGGTATTAGTGGCTCCAAAAGAAACTAAGAAACAAAATAATAGTGTGTGTATTTCGGGGTTGGGGGCGGGAAGAAAGTAAAATAGAAATTAAGCACTGTTACTGTGTACGTATTAGTTTTCTGTAATTGGTTACACAAATGAATACAGTTCTTTTAAGTTAGAAAACTATTCAAGAAAGCTAATGCAGTAATTACCATGCAAGTTACCTAGGGAATCTAAGACTAATTACTGGAGCTCAAAGATCTGCGGGGATAAAACCTGCTTACCAGAAGTTTCCAGAGCTTCACAAAGAAGCCTTCATGGGTGAAGCAGAAGAACTGGGGAAGGAGGACTAGAGGGCATCTCATATCATGTTTAATTTAAATTTAACCATCTCAATGTTATTCTCAAATAGCTGAGTGTCACGCTCAAGCAAATGATTATCCATCAGTTTTCTAAAAATCAGAGGGAGAGACTGTGAAGAGCAATAATTTCTTAGACTGAAATCCAGGTAGATTTTTCACAAATTATTCTGTGCATTAGCTTGTCCTTGGAGGGAAGGGGGTGGGGACCTCTTATAGGAGAATCAATCAAGCTTTTAAAAGCAGAAAAGGCAGACACCTCAACATTGTTGACTTTGTACTGCTACACCTAAAAGAAATTAGATACCAAGGAAGAACAGAGAGCAGGACATCTTCAACTCTTACTTAAATCTCTCTTTAACTGAGTTCAACTAGTATCTCACAAAATGTAAATTCATAGCAGAAACTTAGAATCTGTGGTAAATTTCAGGTAAATCTGAGCCAGACTCACACCTATGCTTGGGATAACCATGCCATCTTGGAAGGTGATTGGATAGGCATCCTGGATAGGCAATTGAATCCCAGAGTCTCAGGGCCAGAAAGATCGTTAGAAATACATTAGTCCATGTGGAAGGTTCTAGACTCTTGGAGAATCTGATGAAAGCCACAGATTCTTTTCCCAGAAACATGTACAAAATCTCACAATTTTGAGAGTTTTAGGAAACCGCTTTCATGGACTTCAGATTAAAAATCTTCCTAGTTAAGCCTTTCATGTTTCCGGGTAAAAGCTGAAGGAAGTTTGAGACTCAAGCGCCAAGCTGCCAAGCTCTCAGACCCACAATTAAGTGCTGAATGAGTAAAAGCTTAGGAATCTATAAAAAGAGGACAAACCCCCTCGTAGCACAACAAGAAAGTTAAAATAAAATTGCTGTGAAGATAGACTTGGAGAAGCCCTATGTCTTACAAAAGCCAGATTTAAACTGCAGTTGCTTTTCTTTTTTGAGAGAATTCATTTTCTCTTAGCATTTATATTTTCCCCAGACCAAGGAAAAGGTCTTCTGTATCCAGTTGTCCTAAAGTCAGCTCAAACACATCCTGTCTAAGATACTTTTATCTTCTCAATCCAATTTCTCTTTGAAATCTTTCTGTCAGTAGCAGCATGAGTATTCCAGATGCAAGATTTCTCATTTGATTTTATTTTTCTTCTCCTTCAATGAGAGAACTGGAAGTCAACAAGTAACCAAGTCCTACCAAGTCTTCAGTCATAGAGCAATTTATTGGGTACCTTCTATGTGATAGGCACTGGAGATACAAGGATAAACAAGACAATGCCATGTCCCCAAAGGGCTCATAGTCAAGCATCTCTCTCTTGATATTTTCATAGCTACCGTTGATGTTGTAGGTGGTCACCATTCTGTAGTTACTCGTCTACAACCAGCCCCTACCTGCTCTGATTTTTCTACACTACTCCCTCCCTCCTAATACTCCAACTTGCTTTCATTCATTATGCTGTCTGAATACTTTCCCTAAAACAATAAATTCAATTTGTAATTCCTTTGCTAGCAATATTGCTCTTGGGCTCCTGGTATCTACAGAATGTCTGTGGACTTTACTCTGATAACCAGATCTCCGTGCATCAGATCCTTCCTTGTCTACCTGAAATTATCCTCTTTATCTTGCGTACCTAATAGTACAAGTTCATTGCTCCAGCCCAGCTGGCCTTGAATCTTATTGGCCTTTCTTCCTGGCCTCATCACTCCCAAATTGGTCTCACCCTCCCTTTGCAGCCATCTTCAGAGCTATAGCTCAAGTTCTGCCTCTTTTCACAAAATATTTCAAAAAACTATATCCCACAGTGATCTTGCATTAATATATGACAGTATTTGTCTAAATCACTCATTCTGATATTTAATCATAAATATTCATACTTATATTTCTTGTCTTTCTAAAGTGACTACAAATTCTTTGAGTTCAGTAAGAAAACATGACACTTTTTTGTTTACTTTCATGCATCCATTTCTTTAATTTTTTTTTTTTTGTTGAGGCCCTATTTTGTGCCCAGCACTCTACCAGGAACAAAAAAAGACTACAGTGCTCTAAACTATACAGTGCCTAGTTTAGAAATATGCCCATAAAAAGAACATTACAATATAATAAATATTCAAGTCAATAAATAAATGTCTGTGTGCCTGTTCTCTTCTATGACAACAAAATGTATTATAGCCCCAGAGGCTTACTTTTTTTTTTTTTTTGAGGCGGAGTCACTCTGTCAGCCAGCCTGCAGTGCAGTGGTACAATTTAGATCACTGCAACCTCCGCCTCTCAGGTTCAAGTGATTCTCCCGCCTCAGTGATTCTTCTGAGTACCTGGGATTACAAGTATGCCCCGTTATGCCCAGCTAATTTTTATATTTTTAGTAGAGATGAGGTTTCACCATGTTGGCCAGGCCAGTTTCGAACTCCTGGCCTCAAGTGATCCACCCACCTCGGCCTCCCAAAGTGCTTGGATTGCAGTTATGAGCCACTGCGCCTGGCCTAAGATGTTTACTTAAATTGGCCCTGAAGGGATGGATAGGCCATTTGGAGTAATTGTCATGGTTACTGATGCATTTTTTTTTAATGTGAAAATGGTACTAAGGTAATAATGGCTGTACCCTCCATGGACCAGCCATCTATACAGATTCTATACCTCATAATCTGCAGCAGTGACTCTCATACAGCTCTGGATTTGAAGAGACTGATTTTTGTCCAAAAAAAAGAAAGGAAGACAAAAGATTTACAGATAATACAGTTATTAAATGGAGCCAGACATTGTGAGTGGATACTTATAGAGATGATTTAAGGCTCTGAATAAGGTTACCTTCCCCCAAGGGAATCCCCAAGAAGGGATTTCCTTTTGCTCCTATCGGGCATCTAAGCTAAGGGCAGATCTAAATCCAGCTCAGGATGGAAATGCTTCAAAGTTGGCCTTCAGTTCTTTTTTTTTTTTTTTTTTTTGAGACGGAGTCTCTCTGTCATGTCACCCAGGCTAGAGGGCAATGGCACAATCTGCAATCTCCGCCTCCTGAGTTCAAACGATTCTCCTGCCTCAGCCTCCTGAGTAGTTGGGATTACAAGTGCATGCCACCACGCCTGGCTAGTTTTTTTTTTGTTTTTTTTTTTTTGTATTTTTAGTAGAGACAAGGTTCCACCATGTTGGTCAGGCTCCTTTTGATCTCCTGATCTCGTGATCCACCTGCCTCAGCCTCCCAAAGTGCTGGGATTACAGGCATGAGCCATACACCCAGCCCCTTCAGTTCTTTTAAAAACTGGTTTTTCCAGGGATTCAAAGTTGGCCTTCAGTTCTTTTGAAAACTGGTTTTTCCAGGGATTGCTGGAAGCTCTGCTCAGCTTCTCTGCCTCTCAGCCAAATTTTGCTTTTGTATTTGGCAAGTTCTTTGTGAGAAAAACCAGCCCAAATTGATGGGTTCTCTTCACCTTCTGGGCTTTAGTCCTTTAAATTCTCCCTGCCTTCGTGGCAGGGAGGACCTGCTCCAGTGTCCTCACACAGGTGTTTGGTAGATTTTGTTTTATTTTCATTACTCTCAAGAGGCTTGGTCTGAACTTAACAGCCAGAAGTAAAAGCTCCTATACTCCCTACTTTGATCATTACAGTCATTACAAATCTATCTTTCCAGCTAATTATCTTAGATTGATCCTCAATAGCTCACTACCTGAATCTCTCCCTCTTCTTTTTTTGTCTATTCTGCATATGCAGAAAGGTTTCTCAAAATCAGACTCTGTTATCACTTGTTGACCCTGTGATCATTTAGGTTATGATTGTGCAATTTTCAATCTCATCTTCCTGCCACCAGGACCTCTCAAATCCAGTCTCAAATAGATTGAATTTGGCATAAAAACGTCCTGGAAATGAAATCGTTAAACAGGAATCCCCTTTCCAGCCTCTCTTCCTAAAATATCAGATAGGAAAGATGTTTAATGGTATCCTCCAGGAAGTCATGATATCCATGTGTCTACCCAGTGGAGGGAAGATATACCCATTTTAGCTTTGACACCACCAGGAAGGCACTCTTTCACCTACTCGGGGTGGAGCAGAACCCTCCTCACATTGGTAGCAGAATCAAAGGCAGTTGGTCCAATCATACCAGCATATTCTGACTAAAGAAGGAACAGGCAGAGCCACTATATAAGGCAAACAAGAAGAGCTGCCTTCCCACATAAAAAAAGAGAACCATACTGCAGATATTTCTTAAGAGTATTTTAGGGGAAAGCAAAATCTCTTTAGTAATTTTTTTACAAGTTTAATGCTTCAAGTAAACTTTGAAAATAATGAGTAAAGATAAAGACATGTCTCTGGATTGTAATAGGATAAAATAATTTGGCATAGGACGAAATTGGAATGGGATGTACAGGAAAAAATCAGAATGTGGAAAAGGAGGAGGAAGAGGAAGAAGGAGGAGAGGGAGGGAGGAAGGAAGGAAAGAAGGAAGGAAGGAGAAGAAAAAATGAGGAGGAAAGAAGAAAGAAGAAGAGGAAGAGGAAAAAGGAGGAGGAGGAGGAAAGAAGAAGAGAAAGGAGAAGATGATGAGGAAGGAGGAGGAGGAGGAAAAAGAAAAGAAGCCCCGCCCCCCCAAAAACCAGAGCAATCTAGACCGAGCACAGAGACAACTGACCTTGATCTATGATATGTGGAGGTATGGGGGTAAGAACTATCAGATAAGTACTGATGCTGCCTCACTGCATATTGCTTTAACAAAGTTTATTCCTGTCTGGATGGGCTACAAGTTTTCCAGCTACAGCCCTATAATGGTCAAGTGATAACCTGGTTTTGCCAGTTGACACCTCCTTCCTGGGTTATTACTTAAAGCAACTCACGCCCCTGAATGTCACTTGTGTTAAAAAGTGAATGAGGAAAAACTGGTAGAAAACAAAAGTTGTTCTAAAGTGATGGGATTAGAGATTATGTTTTCCAAACATACTTTAATACGATGACATTTTATTTACTAAACAAATAAATACTAAATGTAAATGGTACCAAAAAACACAAAATCTTCTAAAATATAACTTACAAAACATACTAAAATCTTTCTTTTGAATTTGGGAACTTTTGTAATTCAAACAGTAACATAATGCAAATTTCTACACAAGAGATGGAGATGGAATGCCCTGTGCCTCGTGAGAGGGTCTTAGAATTCAGTTGGCCTCATTGCCAGCTAGGGTTGGTTCTACTTCTCTTTTTAATAACATATTGCCTATTTTTCTACAAAGCAAATGAACAAGACATTTTTTAAATCTCATATTATTTATGAAAAAAATTACCTAAAATTTGCATATTCTTCTGCTTGCCGTTTCCATGGACAACTCTGTATATCTGTGATAATCTGAAGGTAGTCGTTCTCTGAATACCTAAAAATTAAATGTCAATATAATTAGAAAATAATGATCTCATATGTAAGTCTTCTTAGAAGATACTGTTATAATCTACTCCCTTTAGTCAGTAAATATTTTTTGATATAAGGTGAGGCAGAAATAATTAAAATCATACTCATTTCAAAACACTGAGAAAATACAATTTGTAAATGATTATTATGTTGGTTTAGGGATTTATAATTTGCACATGTCATAAGCCAAGTGTAGTATTAAAAACCGTGACAACACAGCAACTTGCATATGTATCTAATGGACATTTCACCTTGGCTTAAAATAATTGACAAATATATATTTATAGATGTTTTATAGATGTTTGCCATAAATATGTACTCAATAGATTTTTTCAGAGTCTAAGTTCACATATTTACCTTGGAATGTATAGACAAAATTTTCCTCCAAATAATTATCTTAAGTTATAATTTTGAACTGTACATTCAACACCCAGATTGGACTGTTGAGAGAGAAGTTTATTGACATAAAAATCTATAGGTAGAGTGGTATAGTTTGAGAAGCACTGAGCAGGATCCCAGTCCCTGGTAGATCTCTCCCTATCTGAAATTCCACCATTAAGTATTAATTTCTAAAGCACAGAATATCCTTTAGTCTTTGTGTTCTCATTTGAAATGCAAATATCCCTTTGACTGAGAAAACTCTTAAATTTTATTTCAATTAGTAACTTATTCATTAGTTGCCAGGTATTAGTGATCAAAGGCTCTACAACAATGAGATAGAATATATGTTGAAGACATAATGGAGAAGAAAAATGAAACCAGACTAATATCTAGATTGACAGAACATGATGAAGAGTACTGGGAATGGAAAGTATTAACATATACATGAAAGACTTTTTCTTATTTTTCTAAGTCTTCTTGAAAGAAAATTGCTTAAAGTGACTATAATAATATTTGAGGTGGGCTTATGTATGTAGACATAAATGCATGAACTATAGAACAAAGGCCAGAAAGAGGTGGGGGCGGGAAAGTGGAAATAGAAGTGATATAAATCATTTGACAACTGACACCAATAAGAAAAAGATGAACATTCTTCACCTAAAACAACGAGCAAAACCAAACAAAATCATAAAAATGTTATCATAAAAATAATCCAAAGGCAGGCAGAAAGAGGGAAGGGAACAAAGAACAGGTAAATAGAGAACAAACAGCAAGATGGCAGATTTAGGCCCAACTGTGTGACTAATCTCAACAAATATAAATGATCTAGGCATACCAATTAAAAGGCAAAAAATTTCAAACTGGGGGAAGAAAGAAGATGAAGAAGAAGAAGAAGAGGAAGAAGGGAAGAAGAAGAAGAGGAAGAAGAAGAAGGAGAAGAAGAGGGAGAAGAAGAATCAACCAATCCACGTGTTGTCTACATGAAGCATATTTTGTATAAATAAGCAAATAAAAGTAAAAAGAATCATTAAAACAAAGTTAGAAGGGCTATATTCATAGTGTATTTCTGAGCAAGGAATATTACTACAGGAAAATAATATTCCCAAGCAAAGAATATTAGTGAAAAATGAGATTAGAGTAGAAATTGATAAAATCTTTAAAATTCAATGAGATCAAAAGCTTGTTCTTTGAAAACATCAATTAAATTGATAAAAACTCTTGCCACACTGATTAGAAAAAAGTCAGAGAAGATACAAATGACCAGTACCAGAAATGAGAGAGGATGGAGCACTAAGAATCCTTAAAACATTAAAAGTATAATAACTTTATGCCAAAATAGTTGGTGACTTAGGTGCAATGGAGATATGTGTTGAAAGACACAAACTACCACAGGCCACTCAAGAAGAAATTAATAACATAAATAGTCCTATAGCCATTAATAATATTGATTTTGTAATTAAAATTCTTCCTACAACACACACACACACACACACACACACACACACACACACACACACGGCCCAAATGGCTTCACTGGAGAATTTTATCAAACATTTAAGGAATATTAATACCAATTGTATGCAAAGTCTTCTAGAAAATTGAAGGGAGTAAGATACTTCCCAACTCACTATATGAGAACAGGGTTACCCTGATACAAAAATAAGGAAAAGACGTTGGGAAAAAAAAAAAAAAACAGGCAGGCGAACATTTCTTATAAAGATAGATGCAAAAAATCCTCGACAAAATATTATTGAATTGAATCCAACAACATGAAGAAAGGATAAAGCACTGTGACCAACTGAGGGGTATATCAGAAATTTGGTTTATTTTAAAATCAATCAAAGCAGCTCACCATATTAACATAATTTTAAAAAGCACAAATAATAATCTCAGCACACAAAAGTATTTGACCTGATCCAACATTCAGCAATGACAAAAACCCTCACTGTAAAACAGAATTTCCACAATTTGATAAAGGACACTTACAAAAACACCTATGGCTAGGATCATACTTAATGGTGAAAGACTGAATGATGAATGCTTTCCCCCTAAAATCAGGAAAAAGACAAGAATGTCCACTTTCACCACCTCTATTCCACATTGTATTAGAGGTCCAACCAATGCAATAAAGAAAAGGAAATAAAGCCATCCAGATTAAAAAGGAAATAGTAAAACTGTCTTTATTCAGAGATGACATAATCATCTAATGATTGTAGAAATGATGTATACATATGCCAACACTTGACAAATTATACACTTAAGTTGAAGTTCATTGAACATTACTCCTCAAAAAACTTTTAAATGTTTATTACTAAACTAAAAATTATATTTTCAATGATGCTATAACTAAGATAATAAGCATTACATATCAGCCATTTTTAAGGATCCAATATCTAAAATTTGAAATTTGATTTATTATGAACCTACAGTATATTTAAATTGATATACTTTTTTAAAGAGTTCCCTGGATAGCTAAGTTGCTACTTCCTATGAGCTCTCAGACTGCTTTGACCAACGTTTCTATAATAGCCTCTCTCATGTTAAATTTAATTATGACTTTACATGTTGGTTTCTTGGTCTCTTCCTTCCCCTCAGGACTTTGAGGACTGACCATTTCTAGCCCAGCACAATCCCTACGACATGCTGATTTGTTTTTATTAACCTAGGAAATGCATTTTATTTATTTATTTAGAGATGGAGTCTCCCTTGTTGCCCAGACTGGAGTGCAGTGGTGGGATCTCGGTTCACTGCAACCTCCGCCTCCCAGGTTCAAGCTATTCTCCTGCCTCAGCCTCCTGAGTAGCTGGGATTACAGGCACGCGTCCACATGTCCGGCTAATTTTTGTATTTTTAATAAAGACGAGGTTTCACCATGTTGGTCAGGCTGATCTCGAACTCCTGACCTTGTGATCCACTCACCTCGGCCTCCCAAAGTGCTGGGATTACAGGCCTGAGCCACCGTGCCTGGCCTGGAAATGCATGTTTAAATATAAATACAACATGTAATGAGGTCATAAACTATTCTGAATAAGCTCAAAGCTTGGATTATGATTTCCACTTAAAACTTCCCTCAGTACTGACTTACTTCCACTGACTTTTCCTATTTACAAATCTCCCCATTTAAAGCCCAGCCCTCCTTCAATGTATCTATCGCTTGAGAATTCTCACGTTAGAGCTCAATAGCTCATTAGTCAATTTTCTCAGTCCAGTAATCCAATTCAGCCAGTTTCTTAGCATTAAAGGCATGCATATGTGTGTGTGTGTGTCCTGTTAAACTACTACCCCCTTTTTCCATGAGTAACGCACACATTAACTGTACCCATCTTCCTTTTTGAGCTCCCTCAATAATGATCAATGTAGAACTTGCCAATTAGTTCACATAGGAAATTGAGAAAGGGGTTTATATTGCTTGGTAGTAGTGATCTAACCTCTGCAACTTAAAGAATACAATAAATCCCTCCTTTTGGCTGACTCTTGGACTTGAGAGTAATCTCCTTTCTCAGCCCTCTTTGTTGGCATGGCATGGGTGTGAGGATCCTCTCGTCCTTTCCTCCATACTTTATCTTATTAATATGCTGGAGTTGGCTCATGCAAGCTTATGGGAGCTGACTGCTAAGTTTTCAGGAATGTTGTGAACAGGTTATTAAACTATTGGTAGCTTGAAATCAGCCAAAGTGGAAGCATTTACACCACAGGAATTGGCAAATTTGACAAATCAGGTTTCTCTGCTTCCCCCCTCCACCCAAGCTAATAGTAAAACATGAATGAGCTCACCATAGCTCCTATACTTCTCATCCCAGCTGTGAGCCTGTTGGCCTGGCTCATACTCATTCATTATCCCCATAGTTTGAGCTTCACTGAGGCTTGCTGAAAAGGCCAGGTAAGACTTTGCTGCCACATCTAACTCATCAAATAAGACTGATCCAGAGAGGTTCTGGGTTATACAAAACTATCATATAACATCCAAACAGCAAGTACTACCTTAGCAAATTAAAGATTACTTTATTACTACCAAAATTGTGTGCAAATGCTCCTGAGTATATGATACTTTTATTTTAGCTTACTCGAAAAGCAGAGATTGTTTTGCAATCATTCTTGCCTGTATATTGAGCTTAGTCTGGAACATTAAAATTGCCATCCATGGACAATTGGGAAAAATGTGCATTGTAGAATATGGATAGTCTTCAAAATATTTTGTTTTAAACACCCCTCCCCCTATATGTTGTAGCTGGTTCCAATTTAACCTAATATTGAAAGACGCCAATCATAATGTATCTAAGCTTACTGGCAGGTTAGCTGAATAAAATGGCCTTTGACTTTATGGTCACTGATATGTAAAACCAAGTGAATACCTTATAGCAGACCCATCTATTATTAGATATACTTCTGGCCATTTTACAACTGGAAGACAGTACTCAAGGTACTTACTCCCTGAGATTTAATGTTCAAAAAATCATTTATACATCCAATCTGGAAATGAAGCCTTATCCTCTGACATTATAGAGGGGAAGACAAAAGAATAAGGGATATAAAAGGGAATTTTTTTCTAAGTGCTTGCCCTTTTTAGTGAAAGTTAAATCACCAACAGCTTTTTGAGAAAATTAAGATTGCCACAGGATCATCGCAATTATAAAATGGAAGCATGGTGTAACCAAAAATCATTTGAGGAGGAAAAACCACATGTGTGCTCCAGCTGTGGGCCAAGTTGGGGATAGGTGTATCTCTGCAACAGCTTCCTGTTAAGTAAAATGTTCTAAATCACATCATATTTTCTGCACTTACATATATAATTGATTTTCAGTTTATAAAGCACAGATCTCACCCCAAAATCTTGGGAGGTAGCTTTGCTTCAGATATCATTTCTGTTTTTCTGGATGACAAAACTGAAAGTTCTGAGAAGATAAACAGCTTGCTCAATATTGCCTTGTAGGTAGATGAGCTAAGAATTAAACTCATGTCTTTTGATTCACATTCTGGCTCTTTCCAATGTATCATATTGTATCTCATCTATTTTCTGAAAATGAATCCCATCAGAAATGTTTTCTGTCCCAAGACATACAATAAATCACACTAAATAATGCAGCAAGTTATGTTCAAAGGAATAAATAATGTCTATTTAAATCATTATTAGTAATACTCAAAATGAACCACAAATTATAAATAACCTACTAAATGATAATAAATGTCATATTAAAATTTTAAACATTTTTCTAGAAACGTCTCTTTGAAGATGAAGACCCACATGCTGTGACTACTTTTATCTCAATTAAGATATAAATAGGGCTTTTCAAGCACTATAATTTATGGTTAATTAATTAAATGGTTAAATATTTACAGTAGTTCCCCCTTACGTATGGTTTCATCCTCTTCAGTTCCAGCCACCCATGGTAAACCACAGTCCAAAAATATTAAATGGAACCTTCCAGAAAAAAACAATTCATAAGTTTAAAATCGTGGACTGCTCTGAGTGATCTATGAAATCTCACATCATCCTGCTCCATCCTGCCTGGGATGTAAATCATCTCTCCGTTCAGCAGATCCACCCTGTCTGTGCTACCTGCCTGCTGACTTACTTACTTAGTAGCCATCTCAGTTATGAAACTGAAAGAACATAGTATATATAGGGTTCTGCACTATCTGTGGATTCAGGCATCCACAGAGGGTCTTGAAAAATATCCCATGGAGATAAGGGGGACTACTGTATTGGGTACTTACTACGTACATAGAAGTTATCTTGGAGATACTCATTTACTAGTCTTATGTAAGCAGCTGAGATACCAATTTGGTTTCCTATGACATCTCTTCATGGAGAAAGCCAGCCATTTTTCATCCATTGAAATGGGTGGGGACAACACAGCAATATTAAGTCAGTAGTTTTCTGAGTGATGTTCTGTGTAGATCAAAAAGTCTTTTGCAGCATTTTCACCAAGCCCCTGAAGAGCTCAGCTCTGCTTGAAAATAAATTCTGCGAACGAGTACAGTGCTACAAGACTTTCAGTCAATACAGTCAATCATTTCCACTGGGTAATACTCTTTAAAGGAATAGCTAATGAGTGTATGAAAGCTAAACTAGGAGAAGTGTGTGGCAGGTAGACTGAGTTGAGCTATGCAGTGTCACCGACATTTCATCCACTAAAGGTAGAAGAGTTCAATTTACATCGTTTTCAGCTATGCACGATGGTAACTTCTAATTAGAGTGTCATGGGTATTGTCAACCAGCATGGGAAAAAGGGATCTGCAACTTTTATTTTCTCCATATCTTTTAATGTCCCTAAGACAAGTTAAATAAATATTAGAACACAGCTTCAGAGATTAACTCCTGAAGATACTAATGTACTTCTTCACAGCCCCAATGAAATCTCCAAAGTGCTGTACTGTATTATTTGAAAAAGCCAGGCATCCTTTCTTTTTTTTTCAAGGGATGCTTCCTCTGTTCTACAAAATTAACTTATTGGGTACTGGTATTAAGTATATACTTAAGATGTGCTAGGAAATGCTGTGAGCAGTGACTAACCTCAGCCAACCAAGAGGGAATGGTGTATCTGTTTACAAAGAGGTGGGATGTGATGTAGCAAAAGCTATAGATTGGTGGAGCACACTAGGGCCATCAACAGGGTAGAGTAAGAGAGCTGTTACCACCCACAAATCTACAGGTGACCCAGAAAGAGCTGTAATTGTAGGTGAAGACAAGGGTGGTAGCCTTTGGTAGAAGATGCAGTCATCCCTAATCCCAGCCCACAGAGAGGGATCCATGGGAGTAAATCCCCCAAACTGTCTCTCTTTCCACCTTCCACTCTCCTGCCAATGACTCCCATAGGCCAAACCTAACCAGAACCCAAAGGGTAAGAGAAAGAGGGTCCAACTAATGTAGTCCAAGGAAGTCAGCCTCAAGGACATGCAGCAAGAAGAAAAAGCACGGATGGTAGATCTGAATGATCAGCCAAGAATCTATAGCACAAACAGCAATCTATTCATGATATTAGTTCTCAGCATTATTTTGGGGTAACTGAATTGTACTTCAATGGAAAATTTGATACAATGGCAAAATCAAGCAGTAGCTCACAGCAAAATACAAAACAGAATTTTCAGTATCGTGAAGCTTCATGTATTAGTCCATTTTCATACTGCTATGAAGAAATACCCAAGACTGGGTAATTCATAAAGCAAAAGAGGTTTAATGAACTCACAGTTCACCATGGCTGGGGAGGCCTTACAAAATGGAGGAAGGCAAAGGAGGAGCAAGTGTACATCTTACATGGTGGCAGGCAAGAGAATATGTGCAGGGGAACTGCCCTTTATAAAACCATCAGATCTCTTGAGACCTATTTACTGTCATGAGAACAGCAGGAAAAAACCCGCCCCCATGATTCAATTACCTCCCCCCAGGTCCTTCCCACAACACATGGAGATTATGGGAGCTATAATTCAAGATGAGACTTGGGTGAGGACACAGCCAACCATATCACTTCTTCTTCACAAATATCTGCAACCTGCAAATATGTCACCAGGATAAAGAGAATCAATAAACAAATAATGAGTCTGATATTTAAGAGTTTTGTATTTCCTCTTGCCATACAATCACTGTAAGATTTCTAAAGATGAAAAAATGATGACCCACTTTTCAAGTTTCAAGGAAATCTCCAGATGTATAAGAGAATATTCAGAGATGAAAGTGACAATTTAGTGATCTTATACCATCAGTTTTTACAAGTAAGACCTATAAATTGCAGAGTCTGATAAAACCAATAAATTCACTATTTCACCATTTCTTGAAGTTACAACAGTAAATGAGCAAGCATGCATAAAACACCTGCGAAGATTCTTAAACCATATATGAGTGGCTATTAACCTTTTGCATCTTTAATTGTCCGAACACACATAAGCAGAGCTGACCCTTCCCTCCCTCCTGACTCTCCTTTGCACCACCCCTATATCTATTACGTATCCGTACAGCACTTATCCTTTTATTTTCATATATTTATTGAAAAAATATTTATTGCGCATTTGCTATGCATGAGACACTGTTCTATGCATCAGTAATAACCAACAAAACACAAAAATCTATGTTCTCCGCCAGGCGCAGTGGCTCACGCCTATAATCCCAGCACTTTGGGAGGCCAAGGCGAGTGGATCACCTGAGGTCAGGAGTTCGAGACCAGCCTGACTAACATGGACAAATCCTGCCTCTACAAAAAAAAAAAAATTACAAAATTAGCCAGGCATGGTGGCACATGCCAGCTACTCATGAGGCTGAGGCAGGAGAATTGCTTGAACCTGGGAGGCAGAGGTCACAGTGAGCTGAGATCGCACCATTGCACTCCAGCCTGGGCAACAAGAGTGAAACTCTGTCTCAAAAAAAAAAAAAAAAAAATTCTATGTTCTCGTGAAGTTTATATTGTAGTAACGGTTGATAGCAAACTGAAATAATACATACATTAATAGCATGTTAAAGTGCTAGGTACTTCAATGTACTAAGTAATACAAAAACAAAAAAAAAGGAAAGAAGGACAATAGAAAAAGAAAGTACGAGGAATAGTGTTGCAGTTTGTGTAGAGTCGCCAAGGAAGCCCTCACTGAGAGGTGGTAATTGAGCAAATACTTGAAAAATGTATTAAGTAATTAATAAAGTAATAATTAAGTAAGCTGTGCAAATACAAGGGGGTGGTGCAAGTGTGGGGAGAGCATTCTGGGCAAAATGAAAGAAATTGTAAAGGCTGGAGGTAAAGGCAGGCATGGTGTGTTTGAGGGACACTAAACGATGTGGGTGGCTGTAATCCACCTCTGAGTCACTCATGAATCCAGTCATGAAGGTGGCAGGAGATGAGATCAGAAAGGTAATAAGAAGTCTGATGCTATTGGCCTTGCTATTCAAAGGGTGGACCTGAGACTAGTGGTACTGGCATCACATAGGATAGGCTTGTTAAGAATGCAGTATCTCAGGCCCCATCCCTGACTCACAAAATTAGAATCTGTATTGAAACAAAATCCCACAGGTGATATGTAGTTAAAAGTTTTTAGTAGCTTGATTGCGACATAATTTGTATGCCACACAATTCACCCATCATATGTGTACTGTTAAGTGGTTGTTATATTCACAGATACGTTCAAACATCATCACAGTCAATTTTACAACATTTTAATCACCTCAAAAAAAAATCCTGTATCCTTTATTACCCCCTGCATCCCATAAGTTTTGGTATGCTATGTCTTCATTTTCATTCATCTTAAAGTATTTTCTGATTCTCCTTTTGATTTCATCTTGGATGCACTGGATATTTAGAAATGTGTTGTTTAATTCTCACCCATTTGTGAGTTTTCCAAATTGTTTTTCTGCTATGTATTTCAAATATCACTTCATTGTGATCAGATATTATGCTTTGTATTATTGCTGTTCTTTTAAATGTACTGCATTTAAAAAAATGATCTAACACATGGTATATCCCGGAGAATGATTTGTGTGCTTTTGAGAAGATCATCATAGTCTGTTGTTACATGGAGTGCTGTAAGTCTGGTGGGTTTATGGTGTTCTTCAGGGTCTTCTATTTCCATGTTAATCTTTTTCTCATTGTTCTATCCACTATTGAAAGTGGATATTAAGTTTTGAATTATTATTGTTGACTTGTTTCTCTCTTTATTTGCTTCATGTATTTTGGTGCTGTTATTAGGTGCATACATGTTTATAATTATTATATATTGCTAATGGATGACCTTTATCATATAAAATCTCCTTCTTTATCTCTTAACTTTATTGTTTTAAAAGTCTATTTTGTCTGATATCAGTAGAGCCACTCCAGCTTTCTGGTTGCTATCTGCACAATGTACCTTTTTCCATCCTTTTACTTTCAATCTATTGTATCTTTGAGTCTAAAGTGTGTCTTCTGTAGACAGCATAGAATTGGATCATGTTTTTAATTCAGTGTGACAATCACTGACTTTTTTTTTTTTTTTTTTTGGAGACGGAGTCTAGCTCTGTCGCTGCAGTGGCATGATCTCGGCTCACTGCAAGCTCCGCCTCCTGGGTTCATGCCATTCTCCTGCCTCAGCCTCCCCAGTAGCTGGGACTACAGGCACCCGCCACCACACCTGGCTAATTTTTTTTTGTATTTTTAGTAGAGACGGGGTTTCACCTTGTTAGCCAGGATGGTTTCGATCTCCTGACCTCAAGATCCGTCCGTCTCGGCCTCTCAAAGTGCCGGGATTGCAGGCGTGAGCCACCACGCCCTGCCTGACAATCTGTGACTTTTGATTGGGTGATTTAATCCATTCAAATTTAATGTTGTTATTTATATAGTTAGATTTATGTCTGCTATTTTACTTTTTGTTTGCTGTATGTTTCATATTCTTTTTTGTTTCTCTATTCTTCTTTTATAGCTTTGTTTTGACTTAGGTAAATATTTTCTAATGTAGCATCTTAACATCTTTTATAATTTTAACTATTTTCAATGTGGTTGCTCTAAGGTTTACCATACACAACTTATCAGAATCAGCTTCAAATTTATACTAGCTTAATTGTAGGGATACATAGATATATTATTCCTACATAGCTCTATTCTTTTTTCTCCTTAATTATGATGTTATTATTATAGGTATTAGGCCTATTAATGTTACAAACCCAACTCTACCTTGTTATCATTATTATTTATCATCTCTTGTCATTTCTATAGCACAGTATACCTTTGCTCCAACCCACTTCCTTTGTGCTGTTAATGGCAAACATATGCATATATATTTGATAAGCACTTGTAAGAAACTTGCAGGTCACTGGAAGAACTTTGTCCTTTATTTTGAGTGAAATTGAAAGACTTTGGAGCAGAGAAGTTATCTGTCTACTTACAGAAATAGGATCCCCCTGCCTATTTTGTTGAAAATAGTCCTTAAGAGAGCAAGAGGTGGAAGTTGGGAGAAAATTAAGGGATATTTGCCATAATCCAGCAGCGGGATGAAGGTGGCTTAAACCAAAGTAGGATTGGTGGGGTTAGGAAGAAATCAGCAGCTTCTGGGTTTGATTTGAAGGTAGCCAATAAGATTTAATTATAGATGGGACATGGTATGGCTAAAAAGAGAGGAATCAAGGATAACTTCAAAGTTTCAGGCCCAAGGAACTGACAGGATAGACATGTCATTAACTGATACAGGGAAGAGTGCTAAAGTGCAAAGTTGAGAGGGAATTCCAGGACATCAGTGTGAGACAGACTAGGTTTGAGATCCCTTACAGGCATTCCAGGAAAGCTCTGACTGGGCAGAGATACATACAAATCTGCGAAGAGGTTCAGGTGGGAGATAGAAATTTGAGAATTGTCAGTATGGTATTTAAAACCATGAGACTAAATGAGGTCCCTGAGGGATGAGGATGAAGAGAAATGAGCCCTGAGGATTGAATTCTGGGGAATCCAGTGTCAAAAATAAGGAGACGTGAGAAGGAATCTACAGTGAAGAATGAGAAGGGGCTGGGCACACTGGCTTATTCCTGTAATCTCAACACCTTGGAAGGGAGAGGTGGGAGGATGACCTGAGATCAGGAGTTTGAGACCAGCCTAGCCAACATGGTGAAACCCCTTCTCTACTAAAAATACAAAAAATTAGTGGGGCGTGGTGGTGCACGCCTATAATCCCAGTTACTTGGGAGGTTGCGACAGGAGAATCGCTTGAACCCAGGAGGCAGGGGTTGCAGTGAGCCAAGGTCATGCCATTGCACTCCAGCCTGGGTGACAGAGCAAGACTCCATAAAAAAAAAAAAAAAAAGAAAGAAAGTAAAAAATGAGAAGGGAAAGCCACTGTATGATAAATATTTGTTTAAATGTACAACTCTCTTAATATACTGTGGACTGCTAAGAAATAGAAATAATATATTTATTGTCATGCTCCTTATATACAAGAGTTCTAAATCCATTCTCAACCATGTATGCTTTGAAAAAGCTCACCAGTGAGTCTAATGCACTCTCCAGGTCGAAAATAACTCGTCCTATGCTTGCCATGGTATTGGGCACTTAGTAGTTGCTTTGTATTTCTGAAATTAATATTTAATGTACGACTAGAACTTAAAAATGTCCAAAGCTTTCAGACACCAATTTTGAACAATGACAATAATTAGCCATCAGCCAGGATCTTACCAAGAGAAACCATACTGATACCCGAGCTTCAAGTAGGGTACTGCTACGTAAGATAATGCTATCTAAGTATATTTCTATCATGGACGCTTGTGTAAAATAAGTAACAAAAAGTGAGGAACGTGTGTTACTATTTTGGAGCTGGATCACTTTTGAATAGCTTCACATTATAAAATCAAAATCCAATGCTTTCTGTTTTCAAATTTCTGACTTAAAATTCTGCTGTCATTAAGAGTGGTGCCTCGGAGTAGTGGAAATAGAATAGTTAGAATTTTATCCAAATCCCAGCTCTGCTATTTGTAACTGGCTGATGTTCTGCAAGCCAACCTCAGAGCTCATTTGTCTCACTTGTAAAATTAAAATAGTAAAACCTACTCTGAAGAAATATCGCAAGAACTATACATACATTTAAATTACCTGGCAGAGAGTCGGCCCACAGAAATGGTAATTGTGACTATCACTATTGATTATTACAGTAATAATAATTATTGTCATTATGACAAAAATATAATAATGTAAAGGATTATGAACTGAGTAATGGGTTAGTTACCCATGACTATGTAACAAATTACTCCAAAACTTAGTGGCTTAAAATAACAGTAAACATTCATTATTGCACAGAACTCACAAAGTCTCTTATGACCTTTCTTGAAAGTCACACATGATTTCTGCAATATTCTATTGGTTTCACGGGGCAGCCCTCTTTAGGCTGACAGGGACTATAGAAGTGTATAAATACCAGGAAGAGAGGATCTTTGAGGCTGTGATCTGAGAGACCAAAATAGATGCCCTTTTATGAACTAGGAAGGATCACAAGGTTAGGAAAACAAAAGTTACCTACAGATCGAGGGTACAGGGCATCCAGCATGGCAACTCCATAAATTTCCATGGCTGCAAGAAAAAACACACTCTTTCTAAACTCCCTAACAGGAGCTATCAGGCAATTTATCAGGCTGATTTATAACCCAGATAACCTCACCTCTGATTGGACGGAGGACAGCCTTACAAACATTGTTTTCTGACAAGCAACTCCAGCAGATCTTAAACCAATTTCATCAGCTTATAGAGGCTGTGCACAAACTGTCTTTGTGTCCTATAGTTCACCTTTTGACATAAAGGAGCCAAATTCCACCTCATTTAAATCCTAAAACCCACCCCAAAGTGAATATGGGATGTATGTTACATATATAGCACATGCATTTGACTCCCCCTTATAAATATGCATAACTTTTTCCCAAAACCTGCTGAATATGTTTGACTTTACCATGTAATACAGACCCTGCGAGGCATAAAACTCAACCTGCTCTTCCTCTCTTTAAAGAGAGAGCACCTATGGTCCACACTGGAGACTCTCTTCCCAGTTTGCAAACTGATACTGCCAATAAATCCCTCCTTTCTACTATTTTAGCCGTTCGGATGGTCTTTTGGATGACAGTCACCTTGCAGCTCTGGCTACCACAAATAGCAAATAAACTATACCTTTAACATTGCCTGTTATATTTGAAGACATTGAAAACAGCAACAGATTTGCTATCTTTCCCGGTGCCACTTTTAAAATTGAAAATAATTCCAATTATTTCTCAATGACTTTAAATAAATTTGATTATTTTTATTGCCATGGTCTTCCCAGAAAGGCTTCATTCAAATGACTAGTTATTTGAGGAACTATGAGGAAGCCTTCTGATATGAATGCGTAATCAACATTGTAGTCTAGCAAGCCAGCGTTTCCATTTTTCTCTGAGAGAAAATTCAGTTTTGTTTCCAGTGACAAATACTTATAATAAAATAATACATAATTCCAATCTTCAGCATAGTAAAAATGATAGTAAGGAAATCTTACCAAGTGTTAATTAAGGAATTCAGATTAGGATTATGCTAGTTATCTTTTAACATCAACAACCACCACACACACACACACACACACACACACACACACACACACACACGGGAAAAATAGTCTTTTATTTCTCATCCTCCCACTAACAGATTGCATGACTTTGAACAAATCATAATCCCATTTTTTTATCTTTAAACTGAGGGAGTTAAAAAAAAAAGTCATACATGCTCATAATTGAAACAAACAATATACGAATTCAAATAATTTAAGAGAGACTATGCTTTCAAACTCTTAGACTGTAATTGTTTTTCATGTACTCTTTGAAGTACAGAATGATTGCTAAACCACCTTTTAATAAATTTGACATAACTTTTGTTTAAATGCAAACATTTTCAGAGGCTTCTATTTTACTCTTAGACTGTAATTGTTTTTCATGTACTCTTTGAAGTACAGAATGATTGCTAAACCACCTTTTAATAAATTTGACATAACTTTTGTTTAAATGCAAACATTTTCAGAGGCTTCTATCTTACTCTCAATATTATTACCTCTGCCGAGTGTGGTGGCTCATGCCTATAATCCCAGCACTTTGGGAGGCCAAGGCGGGTGGATCATCTGAGGTCAGGAGTTCGAGAGCAGCCTGGCCAACATGGTGAAACCCCATCTCTACTAAAAATACAAAAATTAGCCAGGCATGGTGGCGGGCACCAGCTTCTTGGGAGGCGGAGGTAGGAGAATCACTTGAACCCAGGAGGCAGAGGTTGCAGTGAGCCGAGATCGTACCACTGCACTCTAGCCTGGGTGACAGAATGAGGCTCTGTCTCAAAAATAAATAAATATATATATATATATATATATATATATATATATTTAGCTCAACTGCCCTCCCAACTTGAAATTTTATATCAGCAAACACAGCCTTTGCTTTGATTACCAAGAAGAATTTCCCAAAATACTAAGAATGTAGTGTGTTGGTATGAATGGCTGTTTTGTGTGGATGTAATATTTTCTGATCTATAACTCTTCTTTTTTTCCAATTTCATATATATATATTTTGAGACAGGGTCTCACTCTGTCACCCAGGCTGGAGTGCAGGGTTGTGATCATAGCTCACTGCAGCCTCAACCTCCTGGCCTCAAGCGATCCTCCAGCCTTAGCCTCCCAAAGCAATGGAATTACAGGTGTGAGCTACCATGCCCAGCTCTGGAACTCTTAAAAACTGATGAGAAAAGGCAAGTTAAAAGGTCAGAGGTGAGTAGAAAGACAAAAATGTACACATCGCTTTAAAAAGCAATCAAAGCACCATAGATTTAAAGTAGAATGAAAACAAGTCATACATCATTCTGGGCCAAGAAAATCTTGTCTATGACCAAAAATCTTTCTTCCTGATGGACAACTTGAAACTTAGGACTACTTGCATAGTTAGCAGGCTGTCAAGTGATATGCTCACACTTGGGCTTTTTGAAGTTTGATCGGCCATAATTTATACCTTTTCTTTTCAAGCAGCAATCAGGTCATGTTGTTCTCTCCAGGATAATAGAGTGAAGAACACTTAGGGCAAGTCTTCAGTTCACTTTGCATTTCACCCTGCAAAACGGTACCTCCCGAGTAGCAACTTTATGCCACCCCATGAGGAAGATATCTTTCAGAAAATTCAATTGTTCTCAGTGATTTTAAGTGGTACAGCATGAAATAGCTCATCAAACATAGACACTCACCTATGGCGTAAGCCGCACTTAGTCTGTGCAAGGCAGATGTTCCAAATCTTGATTCTGAGCATTTGTATTTTACCCCAGAAAGCTATCTGAATACAAGTGAGCTCACCATGCATGCCCTAGCAATTGTGCAGAAAGTTACAGGGCAGTGGCTTACATGCTGTTCCTTAGAAGACATCTCAATCCCTTACTAGAGGATCTATTTAAATGCTCCGGTGCTCAGAAGATGTACAAGATTGCTGTTGTTTAAAAAAAAGTGTTTCTTCCCACCTTTAAGAGACACCCTAGAGGCCTATAATCAATAGAATGATCAGAATGGTAGAGCTATTTAATACATACGTGGCAGAGACGCCTGGCGGATTACCACTGATTGGTGCTCCCTTTCTGTAGTACACACTTGTTGCTACAAGCAGCTGCCCAGCTAGACACTCCATTCCCAAACACCCACCGCACATCAATGCCACTTGCATTTTATTAGTCAAAACCCCCAACATGTCTCCATCTAGAAGGGTCAGTCCCAGATGGCAGAGTGACAATGGGAGTGATGTGCGCCCCCTGCAGGCTGCGTGCAGTATCTGCTTTCTCTTTATTAGTAGCTACTCTTTGAGCAGCAAGATGGTTGAAAATGGCTTGATCTTAAGATGGAAGGAACCAGTATCCCTGAATCAACATCTGGGGGAAAAGCCACCCAGGAGCGTTGCCTGATAAAGAAGGAATATTTTACACTGTGCGAGAGAGAGTAAAATTTTGTGCTCAGACTTCCGAGTTTTGAGAGCTTTTATTAGAGCAGAGTGTCTACTCTAACCAAATGGTAGAAACTGAACAAACCTAATGGTCCATTTTCTTGGGAGCCAGGACTCTTGGGGGAAATGAAAGAAAAGCATAAAAAAGAGAAGGCAAAACAACAGAAGCAGAAAAACCCAAGAAAAGGAAATAAGTTGATTTCCTGGGTCAGCACCTCTAAGTATCTGCTCTTAGAAAAATCATTTCATTTACCTGAGGCAATGAGGAATAAGATGGACAGCTTGGATATCCATAGAGACATTTTTCTAAAAATACAGGCAAGAAAGATTACAAGTAATAAGTTTGCCATACTGAAAAATGAGCGAACTAGCAGTGATAAGATGGCTATAAAGCATTTTTAATACAGTATAATATTTTATCTGGGAGATAACCTACTAGAAAGAATAGAGCTGCAGAAAGGCAGAGAAATATTCAAGGGAAGAGGATGGGGTAGAAAAAAACAGAAAAGTACAGACTCAAAGTAAGAGAAAGAGTCAAAGAAGTTAAAATAGGTTTCAAAAAAGTATTGGTTTATAGATTTATAATTTTTTTTACATCTAGGAATTAGAGTTTGTCAGGCCTCTGAGCCCAAGCTAAGCCATCATATCCCCTGTGACCTGCAGGTATACATTGAGATGGCCTGAAGCAACTGAAGAACCACAAAAGAAGTGAAAATAGCCAATTCCTGCCTTTACTGATGACATTCCACCATCATGATTTGTTCCTGCCCCACCCTAATTAACCAGTTGACCTTGTGACATTCCTTCTCCTGGACAGTGAGTCTCAGGAGCTCCCCACCGAGCACCTTATGACCTGCCCCTGCCTGCAAGAGAAAAAACCCCTTTAACTATCATTTTCCACTACCTACCCAAATCCTATAAAACTGCCCCACCCCTCTCTCCCTTTGCTGACTCCCTTTTCGGACTTGGTCTGCCTCCACCCAGGTGACTAAAAAGCTTTATTGTTCACACAAAGCCTGTTTGGTGGTCTCTTCACATGGACACGCCTAACAGAGATGGTATAAAAATGCTTTGAAAACCTAAGAAAAACATTCATTTAATTATTTGTTTATTCAACAAAAATTAATTGAGCAACTGCTATGTGCTGAACCCTTGTGATTGGCACCAGGGGATAGGCATGTGAACAAGACATTGTCCCATTCATTTTGGAGCTCAAAATCTGAAACACAGAATAAAGAATTATGGCACAAAAGACCCTATCCCACTTGTTCTCCTAATGGCAACTGCCTAATTTTCGTTTATTCAAAAAATATAGTTAAGACTAGGGGAGAAAAAGAGCACTTTTCCCTCCCACTATAACTCCATCTTTCTAAATCCTATTTTAGCAATGTGAAAGGGACAGATAGGCTGAAGAGAGAGAAAATTCTAAGTCTTTAACAGACCATGACAAAAATAGGGCCAGATAATTATTTCTAAGAAAACGAAATTACTTTTTTATCGCCATACACTGAATGGCTTTCCCCATTGTGCTCCCTAAGTCTGTAATAGCACTGATTATGGAACACACAACCCCTGACCATAGACAATACAACCGAAAAATTAGTCTCCTGTGTGCAAAACAACACTTTTATAACAACAGGCAATTCATGCCTGCTGTCTCTAGACCTTTGCCAAACAGAATACCAGTGCAGGCTAATTATATAAGCCAGCTGAAAATTGCGTGTGTTTAATGGAAAGGCATCCCCTTAAAGAGTAGCTGAGAAAAGGTCTTAGCACCAAAAACAAAACAACAGAGAAGGAGTGAGAAGGCAAACATGGGGGTATGGGCACCCGGCATTCTCATTAGCATACTGCAGTTAACCACTTTTGTTGATGCACATCAAAGAGTTGTCAAATTCTCTGCCTTGAAAAAGATGCCTTCCATGATTAGAGAATTTTCTCCCTCGCTCACTCAGGTGTTTTGCAAAAACACATAGCTATTTGTCACTCTCAAGTTGAGAACTTTTGTCACTTTGGAAAGCAAAAACGGGTAATGTCAGAGACCACTGAAGAGAGTCAAAGGCAAGTTTTACTCACTAATTTGCACATCTGTCAAGGAATATAGCCAGCTTTCCACAGGGTCCGATGGAGCAAAGGCCAATTTTCCCGTTCTACTTTTCCTGCATCATTTTGTCTATGTCTGATGTGTGGAGGGTGCCACAAAAGGTTTGGAACTCAAGTCCCTCAGGAAAAGCTTCATAAAGATCCTCGTAACACCCACATACCCAACAAACAACAAACAAAACAACAGCTTCAACATCAAAACCGGCAAGTAGTGCATCTCCAATGCGTGAACTACTTTAAGTCCACCCCCAAAATCAGTGACTTTATCATGAAAGAGGAGAAGCATTTGCAAAAGTGTCTGTCCCAACCAGTCTATAGAAACCTAGAGTCCTGGCAGGAATGATGGCCTGCTCCAATGACGGAATTTAAGAAGGGATTAAAGGAGGGACTTTTCAGCCAGGCACGGTGGCTCACGCCTGTAATCCCAACACTTTGGGAGATCAAGGCGGGCGGATCACGAGGTCAGGAGATCAAGACCATCCTGGCTAACATGGTGAAACCCCGTTTCTACTAAAAATACAAAAAATGAGCTGGGCGTGGTGGCAGGCGCCTGTAGTCCCAGCTACTGGGGAGGCTGAGGCAGAAGAATCGCTTGAACCCGGGAGGCAGTGGTTGCAGTGAGCTGAGATCGCACCACTGCACTCCAGCCTGGGTGACAAGAGTGAGACTCTGTCTCAAAAAAAAAAAAAAAACAAAAAAAAACCGAAGGGACTTTTCCCAAAGATCTAGCTAGGCAAGTTGTAGAGAAATACAGGTACAATAGTAGGGGACTATTAACAGCTTATCCCTAAGTTCAAGGGTCCAGTGGAGGGAATGGGAGAGAGGGAGAGAGAGGGAAAGCTAGAGTGAAAGTGAGAGAGAAAGAGTAAGAATGAGAAAAGCAGAGGGTGAGAGACCTAATAATCACCTTAGCGTTTGTTCCGTGATGCAGCACTTATTTCAGTCAAGGATGTAGGCCAGGAGTGTTGGGTCACACCTGTGAAAGGAAAATACCTTGGGCCCCCAAAATCACTAAGGAAAACTCAAGCTGGGAACTGCTTAGGGCAAACCTGCTTCTCATTCTATTCAAAGTTATCCCGCTGCTCACTAAGATAGATGCATATCTGATTGCCTCCACTGGAAAGACTAATCAGAAACTCAAAAGAATGCAACCGTTTGTCTCTCACCTATCTGCGACCTGGAAGTTCCCTCCCTGCTTGGAGGCTTCCTGACTTTGCTTCAAGTTGCCCCACCTTTCCAGACCGAATCAATGTACTTCTTATATTGATTGATGTCTCATGTCTCCCTAAAATGTATAAAACCAAGCTATGCCCGACCACCTTGGGCACGTGTCATCAGGATGTCCTGAGGCTGAGTAACAGGTGTGTCCTCAACTGTGGCAAAATAAAAACTTTCTAAATTAACTGAGATCTATCTCTGATTTTCTGGGTTCACATTTTGGTAACCATGAAGGGATTCTGAGTGGAGATGCCCCTCACCTTTGACAAATCTCCTTTTGGTGCCTAGTACCAGCATGAGCTAACTTTATAGCTCAAACCAATAGGACAATTTGCTGGGGTCTGAGAGCACCCTCCAGAGAATCCCTGATCTCCCAAAATTTGGTTGAGATCTAAAGTTTATTTTTCTGTACAACTCCTTTTTGGGGGGACTTTACTTGCTTCCATCAGGAAGGCAAGTTTTCCTGCTTCCATGTCGATGGAAGACAGGTACCTCCTTTATGGACCTTGAGCTCGCTTCCAACAGGGAAGATAAGTTTTGTTTTGTTTGTTTCCTGCTTCTAGGATGGTAGAGAGCAGTCTACAGCTTGAGACCCATGACTAAGTAAGAAACTGGTTTGGGATTCGATCTTGCCAATTATTTTAAACAACAAAAGTTAGTATTTACCAGCTGGTGTTAATGTCTGCTTACACTTACAGCACTCAGAAATCATGTAATTTGTGTGATCAGTGTTAGTTTTGCTTAATGGTTTTGTTGTTTCTTTCTGTCTTGGTCAAATCCGAAGGGGAACCCTAAATTATGGGGAACAGGGTCTCTGAAGTGGGAAGAAAATGGCCATCAAAAGGAAAAAAAAGATTTTTAATTTTAACTACAAAAGGGGCTTTATTTACATAACAAGGCCACCTTTTTGCCAGCCAGACCAAACTGAAAGAGCAATGGCTGTACTTCTGAAATAGCAGCATTTTGTCCTAGCTGAAATCTGGTAATAAGATTTAAAAAACAAATTTGTGTAAGGAGCTCCATGATTAAAAGTCAGCTTAATGAAAAGGCTAACAGCCAAGATGTGTGTGTGTATGTGTTCATGTTTGTGTGTATGTGTACATGTTTGTGTGTATGTGTGTATGTGTACGTTTGTGTGTATGTGTACGTTTGTGTGTGTATGTGTACGTTTGTGTGTTTGTGTGTATGTGTATGTGTGTATGTGTTTGTGTGTATGAGTACACGTTTGTGTGTATGTGTATGTGTGTATGTGTGTTTGTGTGTGTGTGTTTGTGTTTATGTGTACATGTTTGTATTTGAAAGGCCTTCATGTTTTGAGGGTTTTTTTTGTTTTTCTCTCCTAAGATCTTGTGTTTTTTTGAGCAAAAGTTTTTTTTTTTTCTTTATCTTCTCAGTTGAATGAGTTCTGTTGTCACCTGATTTTTTGACTAACATAGTTATTGAAACAGAGTTTACTCGGGTTTTTAAGGAAGAGTGTAGTTTAATTTGACTCAAATAAAAATGAAAGTGTCTCCCTCTAGTACCACCAGACTTTTTCTCTCTATACCTTATGATGTAAATTTTGCTATTTGATTTTCATCTGAGTTGTTTCCTTTAATGTGCAAACTTAAGGCTATTTAGCTGACAACTACCTAGGGTTGTAAAACACATTATCAAGAATCTGAAAGTCTATAATAGGAAAAAGGGGGTGGGGTTATAAATCTATAAAATATACCTCCATCGGCATGCCTAATACGTCTTTATATGTTTTTAGGTGTTGTGTACACAATGTTTCACTACTAAAAATACACAAAAGAGCTCTAATTAATTGGCTTTAAAAAAAAAGTGCTTAAATCAAATACCAAAAAAGACTAGTCACATGCTTTTAAAGGTTATATAACTTAAGTAAAATCTTTAATAAATAAGCTGGCTTTAAAATTATTGGTAAAGTAATATTATAAGTGTCTTAAGAATTGCCAGCATACATTTTTGTTTGCATTTATTAATCAAGCAGTTTCATACTTATCCTTGAGGTTTCATACTTATCCTTGAGGTTTCATACTTATACTATGAGGTGTCAAAATTTGGCATGGGTTACAAAACTGTAAACTCAGCCCCAAACAGAATGATCTTTGCTTGTGTAAGTTTTAATAAGTGAGACATTGATATGGGTTTAATGAAAATAGCTGTATCTCAAATTTAGTAAGATTATCATAACTTCTAATCCTGTGGCTTTAGGCAGTCTAGTCCACAGACAATAAAGAGGTTTGTTTTGGGAAAGAACTGTTAGCGTCTTTGTTTCAAAGCTAAACTATAAACTAAGTTTTTCCCAAAGTTAGCTTGGCCTGTGTTCAGGAATGAACAAGGACAGCTTGAAGGTTAACAGCAAGATGGAGTCAAGTCAAAATTTTTTCATGGTCTCAGTTATAATTTTGCAATGGTGGTTTCATAACTTTAAATCATGACTATCACAGTTTTCATAAATAATCTAGGTAAACTATTAAAATAAATAATTAGGTAAATGTAATGGGATAAATACTTGTAGACAAACTGGTCATAATTTAGAATATAAAGTTGTATTAAATTAAATAATAGATATTTCATATTTGGGAATTTTCCAATAAAAGAAGTTTCAGTGATAATTTTTTTTTTAAATTAAGGTTATTACATCCATGTATCTTCTTGATCTTATCACCCAGGCTGGAATGCATTGGTACAATTTTGGCTCACTGCAACTTCCTCCTCCCAGGTTCAAGCAGTTCTCCTGCCTCGGCCTCCAGAGTAGCTGGGACTACAGGTCTCCGCCACCATTTCTGGCTAATTTTTGTATTTTTAGTGGAGATAGGGTTTCACCATGTTGGCCAGGCTGGTTTTAAACTCCTGACCTCAGGTGATCTGCCGGCCTCAGCCTCCCAAAGTGCTGGGATTACAGGCGTGAGCCACCACACCTGGCCCCTGTATATGCTTTTAAAGTCCTTGTTAACATTGAGTTTCAGGGCTTTAACTCCTGGGTTTGAAAAGGACATCAAGTCCTGCTAAATCTTAAACACTGATAGCAATTAAAGCCTTATCTTCAGGCCCCGTACAAGATGCCAATCAAAATAAACTGCATGCCTGAGATACAGGGCAAGAAATTAAAGCTATTCAACACCTCAAGGCCCAGGGACTACTGTGAAAGAGGTGGGCCCATAAGATCGTAAGGGCCGATTTTGAAAGTTAAAATAAGTTTAGTTTCTCTATAAATTAACCGTTAGTGTCAAAGGCACACTGATGCAAAACTAGTATACGGATCCCTGTGTCAGATTAACAAGATTTTCTAGAAGCATTAACCAACTCCTTAATAAAGGTTATAAAGGTTATAAAAGGCTTGTGGAAGTTATATTTTATAATGAAGATTAAATTTTATAGACTGTTTACAAAATTTTGAACAAATGTAATTGGCTTCATGCTGTTTTTATTAGGGCTTCTTGTTTAGAAAATTAAGTCTCTTCTCACAAAGAATGAAGGTTTTCACTTTTTTTTTTAATACTTGAATTATCACTTTGGTTAAATAAATGACTTCACAATGACCTGTAATCCTATTTTGTAATATCAAGTGTTTTAAACCTTTGATATATGACAAACTTTCTAAAATCAAATTATCAATTATGTCTTTTTCTAATCTAATTAATCCTTTAAGACATTAGGTTCCCTAAAGTCCAAAAAATGACATAATTTGGCTTATTTGGTATAAAAATTATACAGGAAGCATTGTCAAATATAAAGTGGTATTTAGTTTTCTTAGGGCTGTATTTGTATAAATATGTTATTGATATGTGTTCCAAAATTATGGGAAACTCCTGTAATTCTGATATAACTTAGTGTACCTTATCAGTAATAATCATAATTGTTATAATCATTGTGTGCCACAGAGATAAATTTTCTTGTCAATTGTGTCTTTTGAGTATGGCTGTCTTAAAACTTCTTTTTCATCCATGGACAATTGTTGTCTTGTTTTGTTCCTCTTTAGAGGGTGGTTTTATAATCAGCTATAAAACTTCAACAGGTGCTTTTAAATGCAGGTTTCTAATAACTTTGTAGATTGTGATATCAGAATGCAGGAAAAACTTTCAGAACTCATGGAGAGCTAAAATATTCATGAGTATCAAGCAAAACACAGGAATTAACTGCATGGACTAAACCAATCCTTTTGACTTTTTGCTTAAAATGTTTACTGATCCTTTGTTTTGTTTTTCAGACTCTTAAAACATTTCTTTTGAGCTACTGACAGCTTGTAACAATTTAGTATACTCCCATGAACAAAATTTGGAGCATATTTGTTTCTAACTGATTTCTCTGGAATTTGGAAACTATTTGTGTATATTCTTAACTTATGGCAATACAGTTATTTGCGTAAGTGCAATAGGAATCTGTTTTCATTTGTAACAGGACACAATTGGAGAAACTGGTTATTTTACCAAGGCTTTGACTGGAATGATGTGCTTTCCTTTAAAGAATCAAACTTGACTTACGGAGCCAATAAAGCCCTTGGAAAAACTGGCCTCAGATTTTGTGTACACAGTCCCTGTACAGGGTTTCTGACTTGTGGTAAAAACAGAATGTCACTTTCTGACAGGCACAGTAACCCCAGGATAAACTTGGAACCTCAAGAGGAGAGGAAATTGATGAAACTCGTAAGTATTTGATGGCACAAATCCATGACTGGGCTTGGCTTTTAAAAAGTCTTATCTGAGATTGCTTCTATGGAACAGAGTTCCATCAAAGCCAATTTAAAAAACTATGTAAAAAATAATTATTCATGCTGTACTATATACAAATAATTAGGCCAAGTATAATAAGCAAACCAGTGCTACCATGATTTGTCTTTAATAACATGGGAAACTGGAGAGAGAAAAAAATTGTGTTTCAAAACGATAGTACACGTGTTAAATTCTAGTCTTGCCTAATGTTTTCTTTTCCATTTTTATTATTTTCTACAGTTTGGACCAAATTCTAATTTTTCTTGGCTGCAAGTCTTCAAAATGATGTTTTCATTTTTTTTTCCAGTTTTCCTAATTTGGAGTCACTAAAATCTAAGCTGTGCTTTCTTCAAACCACGAGAACTGAAGCCAGACAATTTAAACTTAAGAAGAAAACAACAGCAACCAATTTACATACATAAGCTACTTTCATACCTACTTACTAATGTATGGACTTCCGAGTAATTGGCCTATATCAATTTTTCCAGGATTGTTCTTTTGTTTGTAGTTTTTTCCCCCTTCCTCCCCCTAATTTTCTTTTCACAGGACAGGTGACTTCACAACCTGCTAAAATGAACTTTCAGGACCTACCCATCTAGGAGTAAACCATCCTAGCAATGAAAGATCAGATGAAATCTGAAACCAGAGAGTCTGTTTTGTTTTTGTTTGTTTGTTTTTTTGTAAAATCATTTCTCCAAAAGATTTTAAAAAAGAAAAAGGGTGAAATGTGAAAGGAAAATATCTTGGGCCTCCAAAATCACTAAGGGAAACTCCAGCTGGAAACTGCTTAGGGCAAACCTGCCTCCCATTCTATTCCAAGTTATCCCTCCCCTCACTAAGATAGATGTGTATCTGATGGCCTTCCTTGGAAAAGCTCATCAGAAACTCAAAAGAATGCAACCATTTGTGTCTCACCTATTTGTGACCTGGAAGTTCCCCCCAGACTTCGAGTCTTCCTGCCTTTGCTTCAAGTTGTCACCCCCTTTCCAGACTAAACCAATTACTTCTTACATATAATGATTGATGTTGTCACGCGTGTCTGTGTGAAGAGACCACCAAACAGGCTTTGTGTGAGCAATAAAGCTTTTTAATCGCCTGGGTGCAGGCGGAGTGAGTCGGAAAAAGGAGTCAGCAAAGGGAGATAGGGGTGGGGGCAGTTTTATAGGATTTAGGTAGGTAGTGGAAAATGACAGTTAAAGGGGGTTATTCTCTTGCAGGTGGGGGCAGGGGTCACAAGGTGCTTGGTGGGGAGAGCTGGAGACATATTGTCCAGGAGAAGGAATGTCACAAGGTAATGTCATCAGTAAAGGTAGGAACTGGCTATTTTCACTTCTTTTTGTGGTTCTTCAGTTGCCTCAGGCCATCTGGATGTATAAGTGCAGGCTTGGGCTCAGAAGCCTGACAGAGGTCTCATACCTCCCTAAAATGTATAAAACCAGGCTGTGCCCCAGCTACTTAGGGGAAATGTTGTCAGGACTTCCTGAGGCTGTGTCACGGGCGCATTCTCAACCTTGGCAAAATAAACTTTCTAAATTAACTGAGACCTGTCTCAGATTTTCTGGGTTCAAGTGCCTGTAAACACAACACTTTGGGAGGCCAAGGCAGGAGGATCACTTGCACCCAGGGTTTTGAGACCAACCTGGGCAACACAGAAAGACCCCATCTCTACAAAAAATAGAAATTAGCCAGCCATGGTGGCATGCACCTGTCTTCCTGGCTATTCAGGAAGCTGAGGCAGGAGGATCGCTTGAATACAGCAGGTCAAGGCTGCAGTGAGCTGTGTTCGTGCCACTGCACTCCAGTCTCGGCGACGGAGTGAGACTCTGTCACACACACACACACACACACACACACACACACACACACACAGGCCGGGCGCGGTGGCTCGCACCTGTAATCCCAGCACTTTGGGAGGCTGAGTCCGGCAGATCACAAGGTCAGGAGTTCAATCACAAGGTCAGGAGCTCAATCACAAGGTCAGGAGCCTGGCCAATATGGTGAAACCCTGCCTTTACTAATAACACAAAAATTAGCCGGGCGTGGTGGCACGCGCCTGTAGTCCCAGCTACTGGGGAGACTGAGGCAGGAGAATCACTTGAACCCGGGAGGTGGAGGTTGCAGTGAGTCGACATCGCACCACTGCACTCCAGCCTGGGTGACGGTGAGACTGTCTCCAAGAAAAAAGAAAGAAAAGCATGTAGTTAACCTGCAACGACATCAAACACAGAGTTTCTTCTCCTTCCTCCTGCAAGGCTCTTGTATTGGTTCGAACCCTGAGAGAACGCCAACAAACAACACAAGGCAGTGTGGAGCAACAGGCAGTTTTAATGAGTGCCTGAAGGCAGACCTTCAGGCCATTTCAGGCCGAGGCCTAAAATGGCATCAGCCCCAAATGAGGACGGGCAGGGGTTTTATAGTCTCCTGTAAACAGGAAGTGTTTCAGTCTGTGTATCTACTGCTACGTGATACCCGGTAGGCCTCTCTCTGGGTCTTCAGAACAGCTCTCTCCCCGCTTCTGCAATCTTGCTGACGCACGCTGATGACGTAAGCGGCCTTGCGCCTTGGGACTGGGCCTGAGAAGGGAGGAGTTAGTCAGGCCTCCGCCAGCTTCAAGGTCCTGGGGAAGGTCTTTCACCTCCCTCTTTCTGATCTCTTTTTCATGCTCCTCCTTGCTCCAAAGAAAAGCCGGATGGCAAAAGAGCCCAGAACCTATTGGTGAGTTCCACGTACGTCAGCCTCCCTGGGAAAAGTCAGGCAGAGATGAAACTGGGGGGTGAAAAGCTATGAGGGTGGAAGTGGATTGAGTGGGCCCAGTGGAAGACGCACAGCACCGTGGATTCCCCTTGCAAGCTTAAGGCCCGCTAGTTGGAATTTAAGGAAAAGAAAACAATAATTTTTTTATTTTTGAGACGGAGTTTCGCTCTTGTCACCCGGGCTGGAGTGCAGTGGCGTGATCTTGGCTCACCACAACCTCTGCCTCCCGGGTTCAAGAGATTCTCCAGCCTCAGTCTCCCGAGTAGCTGGGATTACAGGCATGCGTCACCACACCGAGCTCATTTTGTATTTTTAGTCGGGGGGGGGGGGGGTTTCTCCATGTTGGTCTGGCTGGTCTCGAACTCCCCACCTCGGGTGATCTGCCCGCCTCAGCCTCCCAAAGTGCTAGGATTACAGGTGTGAGCCACCGCGCCCGGCCCAGAAAACTAGGATTTTCATAGGGCTATCCTTCAGTGAGAAACGGAGCTAACATACAGGACTGGACTGCTGTCACATCGATTAACCCAAATCAGAGATCTTAGCCAGTATCAAGCTTTCCTAATAATTTCAAAGATCTGCAGAGAAATGAGGGGAAATGGGGCTAGAGGTGAAGTGAAAAAGTTAAGAAATTTCTGCTGAACTCTAGGAGAGAGATTGCAACTCCTTTTACTTGTCAGGATAGAATAGACTATGATATGATAACAACGCCAAGCTCTCAATTGCTTTACAAAACAAAGGTTTGTTTCTTGCCCATGAAATGCCCACTGTGTATCTGGAGGGCCGTCTAGGACAGCTGTGCTGCATGTGGTTTAAGGCTTTCAATGGTTCATTTTCTGTGTCGGCCTGACTGGGCTCAGGCATGCCCAGATAGCTGGTAAAACATAATTTCTGGTTATGTCAACAGACTCGGACAAAGCAGAGACAGGCTTGGGACATCAAGGGTGGACACCCCAGTCCTGTCTTCCCACACTGCACATGGCCCAGGATAGTAGGTGAGGTTTCTAGGTGAGGTCAGTGGGCTTCCTCACACAGCAGGAAACTTTAAATTGTTAAACGGTTTCTCTTTTAGACCCAGGGAGTTCCACAGCCTTTGAGCCATTCTCCAGGCAGTCCTGCCTCCTGGATCCTGGATTCCATTAACTTTAAGCAGGACCTCAGCCAGAGATCAGCCTGCTAGGGACACTCAATGGATGTGTCTCTTCCTCTAAGCAAATATCGTTAGTCTATTTACCCAGAGGCTCAGTGGAGAAACAGGTTAAACCGGTTTACCTACCTTGGTTTCTTTATCCCCAGATCAAACTCCAACACCCCCAGGGAAGGGAAGGAATGGATTAGAGGCAGCTGTATAAACACTATTTCTAACATTAAAAGAAGCAGTGTGTGTGAGAGAGAGAGAATTATTATTAGGAAGAGAAAGTGAAAAACATGAAGGCAGGAAGACCGCTCACTGGGTCTTCCTTGTATAGGATTGGCATGTGGAAATCAGCAATACCTCTTACTGAAACCATCTTTGAAAATTATAACTGAGGAAATTATGACATGAAAGAAATCAGACCTAACTGACTCCATCTTGCTTCTAATCTTTAAGCTGTCCTTGTTTATTCCTGGGTGTAGGCCGAGCTAACTTTGAGAAGGAATTCAGTTCGTGGTTTGAGTCTGAAACAAAATTGATAATAGCGCTTTCCTGAAAGGACCCCCTTCTGCCAGGGGACCAGTCTGCCTTTGCAGGACTAACAAATCAGCTACAAGATTAGAAATTACAGTTTAGGGGTCATGCAGACTCTGGCTCCAAGAGTCTGAACCTCCCCATGTTGCTCCTGGGGATACCATCACTATTGTAAAACCTAAGATCAGTACTTGAGATATTTTTCAGACCCTAGACTGGATGGATCAGCCGACACCCCCCAGACTCATAATCTGGCTCAGCCAGTTCTGCCATCCCACCCAGGAACAGAAGATGGCAAGAAAAACTCATTTCAACTCCCTGATTCGCTCCAACCTGACCATCAGCACTCCCCACTTCCCAAGCGTCTACCCTCCAAATTATCTCTAAAAACTCTGATCCCCGATCCAACGCTCAGGGAGACTGATTTGAGTAATAAAACTCCGGTCTCCCACACAGCCAGCTCTGCGTGAATTACTCTTTCTCCATTGCAATTCCCCTGTCTTGATAAATCGGTTCTGTCTAGGCGGTGGGCAAGGTGAAACCATTGGGCGTTTACATTATCCTGAACCATCTTCAAATGTTGTCAGGCAAGCATAAAGCAAGATGAAACTCGGATTATTTCCTTTCAGGGAGGTTACAGGCATAACCTCGTGTCCCTGCCCAACACACACACATCCTTTGTCCAGCACCATTGGACTGGGCACCTTCTAGGAACAATCAGAGTCTCAGGCCACCAGTGCCTCTTCCATGTAGATGAGGCATGGAGCACTTGGATTTCCTTTTTTTGAAGGAGATCATGTAGCAAACCCTCTAAAATCTAGGATTGTAAGCAGCGCAGGGGAAGCTGAGGGAGTGTCACAGCTGAGACTGGGGGTAAATCGTTCACCTGGCTGAAATCGTAAGCACAATTTTATACAAGTGTGTATTTTTCTAGGATAGCGTTCAGAATACATATCATGTTCTCAAAAGGATTGAGGGCCTATAAAACTTTAGCCAGTAAAACTACATGGTGTTTTGAGGAGTTTTTTGGTTGATTTTAGAGACAGGATCTCGGTCTGTCACCCAGGCTGGATGCAGTGGTGCAATCATAGCTCACTGCAGCCTTGAACTCCTGGGCTCAAGCAATCCTCCTTCCTCAACCTCCTGAGTAGCTGAAACTACAGACCTGAGCCACCACATTCAGCTAATTTTAAAAATTAGTTTTAGAGTCAGGGTCTTGCTCTGTCCCCTGGGCTGGAGTGCAAGTGGTGCCATCATAGCTCACTGCAACCTTGAATTCCTGGGTTCAAACGATCCTCCTGGCTCCGCCTCTTGAGTAGCTGGGATTACAGGCAGATGCCACCCAATTTTAATTATTTTTTGTAGAGATGAGGGTCTTGCTATGTTGCTAAGCCTGGTCTCAAACTCCTGGCCTCAAGCAATCCTCTAGCCTCTGCCTCCCCAAGCACTGGGATTACAGCCATGAGCCACCGCACCTGGCCCCTACATGGTATTTTTAACAAATGCGGATCCAGGGACAAATAAGTTGAGTCCCACTGCCAGGGTCTGACCCTGGTACACATTGTTTGGCCCCGGGTCCATCATGCTCATTAACAGGAGCTTCAGAGCCCAGTGGTAAGCCTGAGAGTGAACAGTCTCATATTCCAAATGACTTCAGAGACACTGTCAAACATTCTGAAAATAAAACCCTTGTTGTAAAAGGAAATTAAATGTGAAGAGTAGAACTTACCCTTTCGTTTTGTTAGAGAAAGACTCAATGCCATATTGCAGATTTTTGCATTTCTCCGTCAGGTGGAGTGACTTCTCATTCAGATATGTGCTGTTTCATGAAAGAGATTTTTAAAAAGATTGATTTAAAATGAGAGCTTATAAGATATTGTTAACAAAAATCAGATTTAATTGATAAAGTGTGTCCAAATGAAGTCTCATCTTTACTCCATTATTGGATTTCTCCATGGAAAAGGAAATTAATATTTTCACCTCTGATGGGTCTAAATGAAAAAAAAAAAAAAACAAAAAACTTACGCTGTAAAGTCAAACATAAAAGAACTCTATTTTGAAGACCTTTTTTTTTTTTTTTTTGAGATGGAGTTTCACTCTTGTTGCCCAGGCTGGCGTGCAATGGCACAATCTCAGCTCACTGCAACCTCCACCTCCCTGGTTCAAGCGATTCTCCTGCCTCAGCCTCCCGAGTAGCTAGGATTATAGGCGCCTGCCATCACGCCCGGCTAATTTTGTATTTTTAGTAGAGACGGGGTTTCTCCATGTTGGTCCGGCTGGTCTGGAACTCTCGACCTTAGATGATCCATCCGCATCAGCCTCCCAAAGTGCTGGGATTACAGGCGTGAGCCATCGTGCCTGGCCTTTGAGGACTTTATACTGGCAGGTTTTCATATTCTGAGGTTAGTATTTACAATGAACAAGTTATTTAATAGTTTTAATCACTGTGTGTTTATTTTATTTTTATTTATTTATTTATTTATTTATTTTTTAGATGGAGTGTTGCTCTGTCGCCCAGGCTGGAGTGCAGTGGTGCATCTCGACTCACTGCAAGCTCCGCCTCCCGGGTTCACGCTATTCTCCTGCCTCAGCCTCCCGAGTGGTGGGACTACAGGCGCCTGCCACCATGCCCGGCTAATTTTTTGTATTTTTTTAGTAGAGACGGGGTTTCAGCATGTTAGCCAGGATGGTCTCAATCTCCTGACCTCGTGATCCGCCTGCCTGGGCCTCCCAAAGTGCTGGGATTACAGGCGTGAGCCACCGCTCCCAGTCGCGTTTATTTTTAAAGGATGTTTTCTTCGGTAGAAAATATGCAGACATAGGAGATCATTAACTCTCTCCATAATGAACACAAATCTGGCCTTTGATTATTCTGATAGCTGCAATATACTGGCCTGGTGCTATTTGTTTTATAAACTTTGAAAATTGGAGGTGGAACAAAAGAAAAAAAATCTGAAGTCAGGTTAAGGACATGGGTTACAAAGTTAGCCTGCCTAATGAGCCTCAGGGACATAGGCATGTTATTTAACCCACTCCAGGCATAGACTTCCATATTTCTAAATCAAGGATAATTGTGCTTACCTCATAGTGTTATTGCCATGATATATATATGCTAAGGAAACAATGTAAACCACTTGTAACATGCGTCACATATATTAAGTGCTCAAAAAAAAATCAACTATCTCTTTCCTTAGACTTAAAAATATATATGCAACTCTAACTTGCTGTTAATGCATTTATTTCATCATCCTGAAGGTATTCGTTGATAGCCTAATATGGGTTGGGCCCACACACAGGTTATTTAGGACAGAGAGGAAGAGAAAATAGACATGGTCTTATTCCCTAATGGAGCTTGCAGTCTGAATAAGGAGAAAGGTATCAATCAACCAATAACCAAACAAATGAATATAGAATTATGAACCGTGATTGGTTATGGTTGAACCAGAGTAGGTGGCTCAGAAGAGTAGGTCTCTACTCACACTGAGGGGTCAGAGGAGGCCTCCAAGTGAGTGTCATTTAGATGGAGACACCCAAGGATGATCCAAACAAAGTGGGTAGTGCATTCAAGGCAGAGGAAAAAGTGTGTGCAGGCCAGGCCCAGTGGCTCACACCTCTAGTCCCAGCACTTTGGGGAGCTGAGGCAGGTAAATCACTTGAGCCCAGGAGTCCAAGGCCTCAGTGACCATGATCGGGCCACTGCACTCCAGCCTGGGTGACAGAGTAAGACCCTGTCTCAAAAAAATAAATGTGCAATGGTTCCAAAATGGGGAGCAGCCTGGATTATCTGAGGAAATAAAAAGATAATAGGATTCAAGGTTGAAGAGCCATGGGGTGATTGCAGAGAAATGAGGAGAAATGGGGCAAGAGAGGAAGTGAAAAAGTTAGGAGGTTTCTGCAGGACTCTAGGAGAGAGCTGATGGCAACTCCTTTTACTTGTCAGGATAGAATAGACTATGATGTGATAACAACGTCAAGCTCTCAGTTGCTTTACAAAACAAAGGTTTGTTTCTTGCCGATGAAATGCCCACTGTATGTATGGAGGCCCGTCTAGGGCAGCTGTGCTCCATGTGGTTTAGGGCTTGTGATGGTTCATTTTCTGTGTCAACTTGATTGGGCAAAGGGGTGCCCAGATAACTGGTAAAACATGATTTCTGGGTGTGATGTGAAGGTATTTCTGGAACAGATGAGTATTTGAATCAACAGACTGAGTAAAGGCTGCCCTCACCAGTGTGGGTGGGCAGCATCCAATCTGCTGAGCACTTGGATAGAACAAAAAAGTGGAGGAAGGGTGAGTTCACTCTCTTCTTGAGCTGGGACGTCGTTTTCTCCTGCCCTTGGACATCGGTGCTCCTGGTTCTAGGACCTTCATATTCAGACTGGGACTTACACTGTTGGCCCCATGGTTTCCATCAAAGTCTCCTCAGCCTTTGGGCTTAGACTGAGCTACGCCACTGGCTTTCCTGGGGCTCCAGCTTGGAGAAGGCAGGTCATGGGACTTCTCAGCCTCCCCTAATTATGGGAGCTAATCCCTCGTAATAAATCTCTTGCTATCTCTCTATTGTTTCTGTTTTTCTAGAGAACTCTGACTAATACAGGGATCCGAATTGCTTCAGTCTTGTGGCACCTTCATTTCAATAACCTGCTTCCATAATTGATGTGGCAGGAGAAGAACATGCTGGAAGGTCTTGCCCTGTATCCAAATGTTTGAACCAGAATTACAATGCATCATTAGCCAGAGCTGGTCACATGCCCCACCTGAGTGCAACGTGGGAGTCAGAAATGAGCCACCCTCCTGTGTCCCCAGAGAGGAGATCTGACACAGGTGTAACTGGAGACTTCAGCACACCTGTGTCCATCGGCAGGCAGAGAAGTGGACAGATTTGAGATCCATTCTAGAGGCAAGACTGACAGGACTTCCTAGGAGATTGGATGTGGGAAGTGAGGGATAGGAAGGCATAAAGGTAAAGAAATAAACAAGACAGATTCATAAGTAATTCTCCAATATTTCTCAGAAATCCTTTCTAAAAACACTGCCTGCAGAGTACACATGGGCTCACAAAAGTCTCTCTTAATCCTGATAGAATTTATCTCCCCCGCCACTTCCTTCCCAATTCCCTCTAGTTCAGTCTCCACGCATCACCCTCTGTGCTTTCTGAATGTATTATACTGTCCAAGGATTTGTTTATTTCCCATTTGCCTTGTATTTTATGCAGGCAGGACTGTTAATGAAGTGAATTACCAAGCCAGCAATGCTTTGAATTACGATGGCGTTGCAGTATTGAATTGTGACCGTGACCAGTAGGCACCAATAGGATTGTGTCCCCTATGCCTCTTCTTAAATCAAAGAGGGTATCTTTTTAAATAAAAACTCAGAACAGGTTTAGTTGCGCAAACTAAAATCACAGAAGATACGTGGAAGCAAATGAGAGGATCTGGGGTAGAAGTGAAGGTGACAGAATGAAGTCTTGGGGACCAAACAGGGTCTTCAGAGTCAGCAAGGCCAGTCTCTGAATCTGGGCTCCACTCTCTGACTTTAGCTCTTGAGCTTTGGGATTGCCTTTAAGAAAAAAAAAAAAAAATCCTTACCCAATAAAGGAATTTTAGGAATTTAATGGGATGTATATAAAAACACCTGACAAGCAGAAGTCAGTAAATAGATGTGTTCTTACTCTCTCAAAGTCATTATTGCTTTATTTCCTCAAATCAGTCATTGTTATTGCCATAGAGGTAGGAAGCATCTCACACTGGTAAGAAGTCACCCAGTAATGAAAGGTACAGACAGAGAAGCCCTTTTAGTTATCTTTGCTTCTGTACCTTCCCTGTCCCCTCCTTTTCATTTCAAGAGTCTTCAGAGTTTTCTTCCTTTTTTCATCTAATGTCATTCGAACTTGCTCCAGAAAGAGACCTTCTCAATTCTGGGATAAGAGAGGATACTAGCTGTGAGCAGATCCCATCTAAGAGGTTGGGGCACACCACAAGTGAAGACGTTGGGTTGAGTCCTTTTTTAAAAAATGCTGATTTGGGAACATCTCTCAGACAAGTCATAGGGGATTGAGAGAAGTTGATCAAGGTGAAAGTAGGAATTGCAAAGACTCTAAACCAGGAACAACATGGTGGCACAAGAGATAGCTGCAAGACAAGCGTGGGCTGATTTGTAAGCCCAGGAAGGATTACTGGGTGATGTGGTTTGGCTGTGTCCCCACCCATATCTCATCTTGAATTATAGCTTTCACAATTACCACGTGTTGTGGGAAGGACCCTGTCGGAGATAATTGAATCACGGGGGGCAGTTTCCCCCATACTGTTCTCATGGTAGTGAATAAGTCTGATGGTTTTATAAGGGGAAACCCCATTCGCTTGATTCTCATTCTCTCTCTTGTCTACCACCAAGTAAGACATGCCCTTCACCTCCCCAGCCACGTGGAACTGTTGAGTCCATTAAATGTCTTTTTCTTTATGAATTACCCAGTCTCGGGTATATCTTTATTAGCAGCATGAAAATTGACTAATATACTGGGGATCATATCACATCCTGCTGCAGGAGAACTCCTTTCCAGGTAGAAGTCCAGCATATGAATGCAGAGGGACCCACCTAAAACTAACCAAGTTAGAAGTCTGACCAGTTGAGTCTAGGGACAGAAAAAGAAGAGGACTCAGTAGGGTTGCCAGGCAAACTCTGAGAACCAAAACCCTGAAGCCAGGCTCTTACAGGCTCAAAGTATGAATTCTGTTTCTGTGAATTCTGAGACAAAAAAAAATTTTTTTAATTTTATTCCAATTTTCTGTTGAAAGCACTTCTTAAAAACTTGCCAGGCATGGTGGCTCATGCCTGTAATCTGAGCACTTTGGGAGGCCAAGGCGGGCAGATACCTGGGTCGGGAGTTCAAGACCAGCCTGACCAACATGGAGAAACCCCATCTCTACTTAAAATATAAAAATTAGTTGGGTGTGGTGGCATGTGCCTGTAATCGCAGCTACTTAGGAGGCTGAGGCAGGAGAATTGCTTGAACCCAGGAGGCGAAGGTTGTGGTGAGCCGAGATTGCGCCATTACACTCCAGCCTGGGCAACAAGAGCGAAACAAAACAAAAAACGCTTCATACCAGAAATAGCTGAAATAGAAAAAATGACCTGTTCACATCAGAACTGCCAAACTATACAGTTGAGAGCGCCCCCAAAGAGACAAGTCATGGGAGAGACCATGGCGACCCTCATGGTGTTCTGCTAGAGCTCTGTAGTTGGGTTAGCATGAGAAGCCTCCGACCCATGAGTGGAGATGGCTCTAACTGTTCTGCCAATACTTCTCTAATTGCTCCATTAGAAGATCACAATCTCTGTTCACATGTCACTGTGCAAGATTATTTTTCTGCCCACTTGTAGCATTTGTCACATCTTGACAGCCCTATCAATTCCCTGATCCACTGACATCTTGTCACCTGGCAAATCTGCCATAATGTAGCAATACAGCCCCTGGCATCCTATATTCCTATACCTGACTCATGAGGAGTGCTGGAAAAAAAATCATGCGGGTGGTTTGGTGCCTTGGTAAATTCATAGTGTCCAATTTGTAGGGCCTTTTATATACCTTGGCAATTCTATTACATGCCCAGTTCCCTCCATGGCTACATTAGGCATCCACTGTTTCTTATTGTCTTTGCCTATTCTCTGGACTCCTAACTTCTCATTTAACTGTGCTCCTTTTTCAGAGAAACATGGTGCAGCTTGGTGAGCGTTGGCCTGTAAATACAAGCCACCCTGACTTTCCTTCTCAGAGAAAGAAATGCCTCCCCTCTCACAAAAGAATAATCCACCTGCCATCACATCCCTCTCTATCTCCTCTGAGATCCAGCCCATCCCTTGATTTTTCTCTCTCCTGAATATTTCCCCTTTCCCTACCACAGTCCTTTCCCAGCTCAATTCCATCTCAAAATCAAAAACAAACGAAATCACCCATTCTGCTATGCTCCTCCATCTATTGCCTTACCTTTCATTCAAAGTGCAACCAACTCTTGTCCTTTTTCTTTACCTGCAAATCCACTAAACCATTCTTGGAAAGCATCACCAAGTCCAAGAGCTATTTCAACATTTGCCATTTGACCCCTGAGGGTATTTGAACCACTGACAACTCACTTAGTACCTGGCTTCCACCACAGTCCTCTCTTCTTGTCCTTTGACCTCTGACTACTACTCAGGGTCCTTTCGCAGTTTCTTTCTTGGGCCAGTGCATAAGAGCGGGTGTTTCCCATGAGTCTTCTTTTTCTGATGTGAATGTAAAGTAAGTGGCTGGTATTCAGTTTACTGGTGTTCCCCCATACACTGCCTCCATGTCTCATGTCTTAGCCTGCTGGCTTCCTGTAAACATCTCTGCCAACCTTTTTCTCCTTCAGCTCCATCCTCATTTTCTCTGCGAGGGGTTGTCTCGTTTGCACATTGTTTTTTTTTTTTTTTTTTAGACGAAGTCTCACTCTTGTCCCCCAGGCTGGACTGCAATGGCGTATTCTCAGCTCACTGCAACCTCCACCTCCTGGGTTCAAGTGATTCTCCTGCCTCAGCCTCCTGAGTAGCTGGGATTACAGGATGCCTGCCACCACGACTGGCTAATTTTTGTATTTTTAGCAGAGACAGGATTTTACCATGTTGGCCAGGTTGGACCTCAGGTGATCCGCCTGCCTCAGCCTCCCAAAATGCTGGGATTACAGTCGTGAGCCACCGCGCCTGGCCTCCTGTGCACATTTGATCACATCATTTCCCTGCTCAAAGACCTTCCATCCCCATCGCTCTTGAGATGTGCTCCGTACTCCTTATTAACTGGGCATGCAAAACCATCCACCACCTGGCCCCTGCCTGCATTTGTTAACCATTAATTGGTACACATTTCCCGTTTTTAATTCCTTCCAGTCTTATATTATGGCTTCTGGCTGCTTTTATTATTTGATTACAGAATTTGTTTGTTTGGTACTGGCAACCAAGACTTTAGGCATGTTTTCATCACTTCAGTATGTTGGGAGGGGGGAAATCTTTAAAAAGTTTGGAAAAAAAAGATACACAAAAACAAGCAGTTCTGCTATCACTGTTATCCACATATGGTTGATATACTTTTAAAAAATTATATCTGTATAAGTCATTCTTGAGTTGAAAGTGATCACTTTACAAGCCCCACTGACAAGATTACACAGAATAGCCAAAAGCTTAGAGACTACAATGGCTACTGCCAAGTAAGAAAAATTAAGACTCTGGGCTGGGCACAGTGGCTCATGCCTGTAATCCCAGCACTTTGGGAGGCTGCGGCGGGTGGATCACCTGAGGTCAGGAGTTCAAGCCCAGGCTTGTCAACATGGTGAAACCCCGTCTCTACTAAAAATACAAAAATTAGCTAGGCATGGTGGCGCATGCCTGTAATCCCAGCTACTCAGGAGGCTGAGGCGGGAGAATCACCTGCACCCGGGAGGCAGAGGTTGCAGTGAGCCCAGATTGCACCATTGCACTCCAGCCTGGGTGACAGAGCAAGACTCCATCTTAAGAAAAAAAAAAAAAAAAAAATAAGACTCTGATAGTGCGAAGAATGTCTCTTGAAGGAAACAAACTATTCAATCCCTACAAAATAATGCCATCAGTGCTTACCGATCATCCACAAAGACCTCTAAAACATAGAATTAATGTCACCCTCTGTATATGACTCGTAATTAATACAATCATGCAATCGGTCCCCTGGCCAAGTAAAACATCCCAAAGAATAATCTGCAAATGGGCAACAAAGGAGTTTCAAGAATATCCCAAATTCTATTTACAATGACTATACAGGGGCTAAAACTGGATTGTGAATTTAAATGTAAAGCTTAAAACCAAATCAATGTTACTCTCTCTGAAGAAAGAATGTTTTAACAGACAGGGAATATTATCAAAGAACAGAAAGCCCAAAGGGTTATACAGTTCTTTCCATATACTTAGAAACACTCTGTCCTCATTCCAGGGATGAGGAGCCAGGGGAGCACCCTAGCCACCAGCATCCTGAGCACTGTAGAGGGATGTAACAGGCTGACCTGCCCCTGGGACAGAGGCCACAGTAATTAGCTGTGCACCAACTTCCAGCTCATTAAGCAAACTTCTAATTATAATGTAGCCACCGCCCCTGCAACACACATACACCATGTATTTTTCCTGAGGGAGAAAGGCAAGCATCGTAGTCTACTGCATGGTTTGAATACTATTTTTAATTAACAAATTAATATTCTGATTTATAAATCGTCTTGTATGAATCTGGTTAACAAAAGTCTGCCTTTGTATATCCATTATACTCAGGAACTGACAAAATCAAGTCACGGCGCCTACAAAGATGAGGGGCAGATTCTGGCTGCCTTTTAATTTCGTCCTTCACCTGATATCTGTGCCAGAGAATGGTAAGTTCTGGAGATTAAACAAGGTAGAAAACAGTTTCTTTGCTGCCTTGAAGCAAACAGCCTGGTGGGGATGACAGACAAGTAAACACACAATTACCATCTGAGCTTGCAGAATGAAAGCCGGCTATCTTCCATAATCATATTAATTTCAAGAAACCATGATTCTATGTTTTGGTGAATGCCATTTAATTCAAAATAGAGGAACTTTTCCTAAAATGACTTCATAGAACTTCATTCTTTTATACACAAACATTGCAGACAGCTTAAAATTGCAAAAATGTCTGCAAATAGTATCTGCTTAGTTGGCTTTTATTTGCCTTCAGTTACCCTCAATGAAGATTAATTAGCTAGCTCTCTGCTTCTGAGTCAGTTACCATAATGTATTTTGCCCTCCTACCATAGTTGCAAGATAGTTTTCAACAATGTAAAATCAGCCAGGTGTGGTGGCTTACACCTGTAATCCCAGCACTTTGGGAGGCAGAGGTAGGGGAGGGTCTTGAGCCTAGGAGTTTGAGACCAGCCTGGGTAACATAGTGAGACTCCTGTCTCTATATACAATTTAAAAATTAGCCAGATGTGGAGGTGTGTGCCTGTGGTCCCAGCTACTCAGGAAGCTGAGGTGGGAGGATTGCTTGAGTCTGGGAGGTGGAGACTGCAGTACGCTTTGATTGCACCACTGCACTCCAGCCTGGATGACTGAGGGAGATTCTGTCTCAAAAAAAAAAAAAAAGTAAAATTGTAACTCTCATGCACATATAAAATGAACATGTGTGAAAGCTTTTATTTTACTCATAATGAGGGAAGCAGTTCAAAGGAGAATGCAGAGCACCACCACCTTTGCAGATCGGGAATATTGAGGTGAATTTGCCAGTAAAAGAACTGGCAAAGTGAGGGGCAGGGTGAGTCATTAGGACCTCTATCATGCAGGACATAATTTGCATATTTATGGACAAGAATTATTTTGCATTGCTATCAGTTAACTGCAACTTGGATTATAAAATAGCTCCCACAGGATCAGAATCAGACACTCAGAGGTGTGTGATCTGGCCAGGTGCATTGGCTCATACCTGTAATCCCAGCACTTTGGGAGGCCGAGGTTTGTGGATCACCTAAGGTCAGAGTTCGAGACCAGCCTGGTTAACATGGTGAAACCCCATGTCTACTAAAAATACGAACCTTAGCCGGGCGTGGTGGCACATACCTGTAATCACAGCTACTTGGGAGGCTGAGGCAGGAGAATTGCTTGAACCTAGGAGGCGGAGGTTGCAGTGAGCTGAGATCACGCGACTGCACTCCATCCTGGGTGATAAAGTGAGACTGTCTCTAAAATAAAATCCTGGCAAACCAAATCCAGCACATCAAAAAGCTTATCCACCATGATCAAGTGGGCTTCATCCCTGGGATGCAAGGCTGGTTCAACATACGCAAATCACTAAACGTAATCCAGCATATAAGCAGAACCAAAGACAAAAACCAGGTGATTATCTCAATAGATGCAGAAAAGGCCTTTGACAAAATTCAACAGCCCTTCATGCTAAAATATCTCAATAAATTAGGTATAGATGGAACATATCTCAAAATAATAAGAGCTATTTATGACATACCCACAGCCAATATCATACTGAATGGGCAAAAACTGGAAGCATTCTCTTTGAAAAGTGGCACGAGACAGGGATGCCCTCCTTCACCACTCCTATTCAACAAAGTGTTGGAAGTTCTGCCCAGGGCAATCAGGCAGGAGAAAGAAATAAAGGGTATTCAATTAGGAAAAGAGGAAGTCAAATTGTCCCTGTTTGCAGATGACATGATTGTATATCTAGAAAACCCCATCGTCTGAGCCCAAAATCTCCTTAAGCTGATAAGCAACTTCAGCAAAGTCTCAGGATACAAAATCAATGTGCAAAAATCACAAGCATTCTTATACACCAATAACAGATAAACAGAGAGCCAAATCATGAGTGAACTCCCATTCACAATTGCTTCAAAGAGAATAAAATACCTAGGAATGCAACTTACAAGGGATGTGAAGGACCTCTTCAAGGAGAACTACAAACCACTGCTCAACTAAATAAAAGAGGACACAAACAAATGAAAGAACATTCCATGCTCATGGATAGGAAGAATCAATATCATGAAAATGGCCATACTGCCCAAGGTAATTTATAGATTCAGTGTCATCCCCATCAAGCTACCAATGACTTTCTTCACAGAATTGGAAAGAACTACTTTAAAGTTCATATGGAACCAAAAAAGAGCCCGCATTGCCAAGTCAATCCTAAGCCAAAAGAACAAAGCTGGAGGCATCACGCTACCTGACTTCAAACTATACTACAAGGCTACAGTAACAAAAACAGCATGGTACTGGTACCAAAACAGAGATATAGATCAATGGAACAGAACAGAGCCCTCAGAAATAATACCACACATCTACAACCATCTGATCTTTGACAAACCTGACAAAAACAAGAAATGGGGAAAGGATTCCCTATTTAATAAATGGTGCTGGCAAAACTGGCTAGCCATATGTAGAAAGCTGAAACTGGATCCCTTCCTTACACCTTGTACAAAAATTAATTCAAGATGGATTAGAGACTTCAATGTTAGACCTAAAACCATAAAAACCCTAGAGGAAAACCTAGGCAATACCATTCAGGACATAGGCATGGGCAGGGACTTCATGTCTAAAACACCAAAAGCAATGGCAACAAAAGTCAAAATTGACAAATAGGATCTAATTAAACTAAAGAGCTTCTGCACAGCAAAAGAAACTACCATCAGAGTGAAGAGGCAACCTACAGAATGGGAGAAAATTTTTGCAATCTACTCATCTGACACAGGGCTAATAACCAGAATCTACAAAGAACTCAAACAAATTTACAAGAAAAAAACAACCCCATCAACAAGTGGGCGAAGGATATGAACAGACACTTCTCAAAAGAAGACATTTATGCAGCCAACAGACACATGAAAAAATGCTCATCATCACTGGCCATCAGAGAAATGCAAATCAAAACCACAATGAGACACCATCTCACACCAGTTAGAATGGTGATCATTAAAAAGTCAAGAAACAACAGGTGCTGGAGAGGATGTGGAGAAATAGGAACACTTTTACACTGTTGGTGGGACTGTAAACTAGTTCAGCCATTGTGGAAGACAGTGTGGCAATTCCTTAAGGTTCTAGAACTAGAAATACCATTTGACCCAGCCATCCCATTACTGGGTATATACCCAAAGGATTATAAATCATGCTGCTATAAAGACACATGCACATGTATGTTTATTGTGGCGCTATTCACAATAGCAAAGACTTGGAACCAACCCAAATGTCCATCAGTGATAGACTGGATTAAGAAAACACATATACACCATGGAATACTATGCAGCTATAAAAAAGGACGAGTTCATGTCCTTTGTAGGGACATGGATGAAGCTGGAAACCATCATTCTCAGCAAACTATCGCAAGAACAAAAAACCAAACACCGCATGTTCTCACTCATAGGTGGGAATTGAACAATGAGAGCACTTGGACACAGGAAGGGGAGCATCACACACCGGGGCTTGTTGTTGGGGTCGGGGGAGTGGGGAGGGATAGCATTAGGAGATATACCTAATGTAAATGACGAGTTAATGGGTGCAGCACACCAACATGGCACATGTATACATATGTAACAAACCTGCACGTTATGCACATGTACCCTAGAACTTAAAAGTATAATAATAAAAAATAACAACAACAAAAGTCAAAGAAGTATGTGATCTCAACAGTGCAAACCTATCCACTGTGGCACAAAATTTTCCCTACACCATGAACACTATCGCTGCCCATCACTCTAATGTTAAGGGAAGGATTCACAGGAATGAGCCTCACAGACTCACTTCTTCTGAATTTCAGTCTCCCTCCACCCCACAGATTACCCCAAACAGGGAAACAGATGGACCTGGCTCAGGCGTGAGTCCTTTGGGCAGTCAAAGTATTGGCTTGCCTCAGTTGCCTGAAGTGGGAGTTACCAAAAGGACAGATTTGATATGGAGATTTATAAAAACCTCAAATTCACTGTGCAAAAGTGGGACCCTAATTAGGAAATGGTGTCTTTAGGCGAGTAGAGAGAAAATAAAATAGAAACAGATTGAAAACAAGTTGCAAACATGAGCATCTGTGCCTCATTTCACTGGTCCAGAAGTGACAGGTCCTTGGCTGTGGGAAGCAAGCCTAAAAGTGTAGAGTCAGTGTGGAATTCACCCACAGTGCAGTGTTTCTGTCTTTTTTAACCGACTTCCAACGATATTCTCTTACTCTAGGCTGGTCTGAAGGTAGTGAGTTATCTCAACTGATTGTTCACCGTCAGTTACAGATTGAATTCCTCATTCTACTCTTTTTCCCCTTCTCATTACTGCACTTGTCTGGTCTAATATACATATTTTTTCTTACTCTAAACAGCTAAGATTATTTTGACCTCTCTTTAGTGTGCCTTGAATTTGAAAATCTTGGATACGCTAAGTATTTTTTAATATTAATATCCACATTCCCTGATGTAAAAATCCTCATATGCCATCTTAGTTAAGAATGAAGGAGCCGGGCACGGTGGCTCATGCCTGTAACCCCAGCACTTTGGGAGGCCAAGGCAGGTGGATCACCTGAGGTCAGGAGTTTGAGACCAGCCTGGTCAAATGATGAAACTCCGTCTCTACTGAAATTACAAAAAAAATTACCCAGGTGTGGTGGTGCATGCCTTTAATCTCAGCTACTTGGGAGGCTGAGGTGGGAGAATCGCTTGAACCCGGGAGGCAGAGGCTGCAGTGAGCAGAGATGGTGCCACTGCACTCTAGCCTGGGTGACAGAGGAAGACACTGTCTCAAAAAAAAAAAAAAAAAAAAAAAAGAATGAAGGCCATAAGAGTGACGTATATTGAATGGTCATTAGGTGCCATGTGTATTGTTTTAAGAAGTTTACACATGTGTCATCTCATTTCATTTACTTCTCACATTGAACATACAGGTTAGATACTAGGTCCATTTTATAAACTGAGGAAATTGAGACACTGGAAGATTAAATAACATACCCGAAGTCGCTGTCCGAGTTGGAAGCGGAGTGGAGTTTTGAACTCAGACGTTACGCCATTCTACCTCCCTCATACGGGAAAATTTGCCCTTGAATGGAGAACCACCTCATTGTCCACAGCACCAGCAGCCCCTCCATTGTATCGAATTCTGAGTCTATGGGAGCTGACAAAGATGTTCTCCTTAACCAAGCTACCCCAGTTCTTTTTCAAGAAGGCCTCATCCTTGGACACAGCCTCAAGAGCTCATCTTAGCAAAGATTTTACTAAGTCAGTTTGGCCAGAATCCCCTATGCTTAATATCTGACCATCTTTGATTTCTGATAAAATTCTTCATCCCTCACCATGCCCTAGGTGATGTCTGATCACCCTAGTCAGCCTTACCCAGAATTGCACCTTACCTCTGATGTTTCCTCTTAGTGATTTTCCATCTACTGACCCCGCTTCGCTGCTCCTTGCCTATAAATCCCCACTTTTCCTTGTATTCGAAGTTGACCCCAATCTCTCTTCCCTACTGCAAACCTCATTGCAGTAGTCTCTACACCTACCACAATAGTCCTGAATAAATTCTGCCATACTGTTTTAACGAGTGTCATGAATACTTTCTTCTTTAGCAGAGCTATTTTGCAATTCTATAAATTGTGCATAACTGATAACAGTACAAAATAATTCTTATCCATAGGTATGCAAATGAATTGTGTCCAGGGGAGAGGCAACTCTCCCTCTCCCACACCACAAGGAAAAAGTAGTTCTGCCTCCATTGACACACTCAGCTCAATAGTTCTGATCTATACATGTAAATGTATCTATTCTGTGGATTCTCCTTTGAACTGGTTATAACACCTTTCCAGTTTTCTCACTGATAATTTAAATTAAATCTTTACGGTTGAGCCCAGGAGTTCGAAAGCAGCCTGAGCAAAATTTCAAGAACTCATCTTTATAAAAAAATTTTAAAAAATAGCCAGGCATGGTAGTACATGCCTGTAGTCCTAGCTACTCCAGAAGCTGAGACAGGAGGATTGCCTGAGCCCAGGAGTTCAAGCCTGCAGTGAGCCACGATCACACCACTGAAATCCTGGGCAACAGTGAGACCCTGTCTAAAAAATAAAAAATAAAATAAATATTTAAAAAGTGATCATTTTCGTAGCTGTATGAAATACATGATTTTACCTTATATGAAAATTATCTTTTAACACCTCAAATGAGGTTGCTGACAACATTTTTGAATCAAATAAACAAATTACAGTGATCAAGAGGATAAACTTTAAAGGCAAGTGGACAATCACTCAAATTCCTGCTCTAATACACACTAGATGCTTAACCTTAAGAAAGTTATTGGCCGGATATGGTGGCTCATTCCTGTAATCCCAGCACTTTGGGAGGCCGAGGCGGGCATTTCACAAGGTCAGGAGTTCAAGACCAGCCTGGCCAACATGGCAAAACCCTGTCTCTACTAAAAGTACAAAACTTAGCCGGGCGTGGTAGTGGGTGCCTGTAGTGACCCCTACTCAGGAGACTGAGGCAGAATTACTTGAATCCAGGAGGTGGAGGTTGCAGTGAGCCATGATCATGCCATCATTGCACTCCAGCCTGGGCAAGAGAGCAAGACTCCATTTCAAAAAAAAAAAAAAAGAAGAAAGTTATTTAGCCCTTCTATGATTTCAGCTTCCTCAGGTGCAAAATGAGAATAATCCTCTCTTTGATGAATTTGATGCAAAATCTGTATGAGACAATGCATAAAAACACTTAGCACAGTCATTGGAGTGGAGACCCTGCTTAATAATCAGTATTCAGCAGTATTTGTTAAGAGAAACCAGAATGTGTCACCTCAAAATATGCCTCTTTGACATAAATGTTTTTTGAGCTAAAGGCAATTAAGAAGCAGACAGAAAAGCTCTCTGCCTTCCTTCTGTTTGCCTAAAAGCAGGGCAGAGAATTGCAAAGACAAAAGGTCTTCTACCCTCCCCCTATTTTGCACCTAAAGCCAGGATGTAAATTCTCCTTTACAACCTTTTATCAGCTCAGCAACAAAGCCAGGAGATTCTGCCAGTGGACTTCACTCCCTTCATTTCCCATAAATTTGCCTTCCCACATTTTCCCACTTCTAGGATCCTGGGACAGCTTCCCCTTTGTCTTGTCACTTCTCTGAGCTGTATTGTTCTTTGTCGAATATACGACATAAGCCAGACTCCTAAAGCCACTGCTTTGAGTTACTTTTCTCCCACGGGATGTGCACTGCATGCATTAATATACTTGCTTGTTTTTCTCTTGTTAATCTGTCTTTTCTTGTGAGTCTGTCCCAACTACAAATGTATGAGGGTTGAGGAAGAGTTACTTTTTTCTCCCATTCATAGTCCATACAGCGGCAGTTGTTACTGTCTTGGCAGGCCTCTTAAGGCAGCACTTCTTCAACTGCAATGTGCCCATGAATCACCTGAGAAATGTGTTAAAATGCAGATTCTGGTTGAGTAGATCCAGGGTAGGCCCTAATATTCTACATTTCTGAAACCGAGGGCTAATCTTTTTTTTTTTTTTTTTTTTTTGAGATGGAATTTTGTTCTTGTTGCCCAGGCTGGAGTGCAATGGTGCAATCTCAGCTCACCAAAACCTCCGCCTCCCGTGTTCAAGTGATTCTCCCCTGTCAGCCTCCCAAGTAGCTGGGATTACAGGCATGTGCCACCACACCTGGCTAATTTTTATTTTTAGTAGATATGGGGTTTCTCCATGTTGGCCAGGCTGCCTTGAACTCCTGACCTCAGGTGATCTGCCCGCCTTGCCCTCTCAAAGTGTTGGCATTACAGGTGTGAACCACCGCGTCCTGCTACTGAGGGCTAATCTTTTAAGTTGCTTGCACCTTGTTGATTTTTGCTGCTTGTTGATTTTTTAAACCCACATAGCTTAAAGTCAGGCTGCTAAATGCTGTAACTTAGCCTTCACTAGCTTCCCTATAAATAACACTCTGACATATATGTCACCATAGTAACAATTGCTTAAGTTGTCTTTCAGGAACTTGGGGCGGCCCCTGTCCAGTTCAAACCAGCTGAGACCACCAACCCTCTGAATGCACCTGCGTGGATGTCCGAAAAGTGACACTTGCCATCAGAGGGCCAAAACTCCACCCTCAGATCATGTTAACACTGCTATTTTCTGACCATGTGTCCTAAGAAGAGCCGTGAGCCCAGACTGCACTTGCTCAGATCACCAGTTACCTCACTTCTCCCCACCCTCAATCACCTTTCCCCACCTTAGACCATCCTAATTCTTTACTCCATAAATATCCCTAAGCACTATCCTTGAGGAGGTAGATTTGAGAGCTGTTCTCCCATCTCCTGACTGGGTTGCCCTGTGAATAAATCTTTTCTCTTTTGCAAAACCCACTGTCACCATGATTGGCTTACTGTGTGCAGGCAGAATGAACCTGGTTTGGTGTCACATCTACGAGCTCCCAGACAATGCCAATCCCACTGGACTAAGGGTCTCACTTTGAGTAACAAGTTCTTAAAAGTCTCCTGGATCAAGTTCTTCTGCCCTGACCGTCTTTTTCATAATAGTCTAGAGCAAGACTTCACACACAAGAAACGTGGGACTGTCTCATAGGCAGAAGGGTTTGTGGGAAAAACAATGAGTCCATTTGAAAGCTACAAAAGTAAAGTGAGCTGTCATCATGTCACCAATAAGTGTTCTGTTTTTAATTTTCAGATAAAAATCATAATAAAGGAAATAATGGAAGAGGAGACTTATGTTACTGGGGACATTTAACATAATTATTTTCCTGATTCAGTGGCATGGTTCAGTCTTCCAGGAGTTCTGCTACAGAGAAGAGAGTAACCCCCATCCATCATGGCCAAAGCACCCAGTCAGGCTCCGCTCTGGATCCAGCCCGACAAATGCAACCCTTGAATAGGGTTTGTGCAAGCAAACTGGATGACGACCGAAGAAACCCTGTCGCTTCTGAGAAGACACCCAATCCAAGAATGTGAGTTCTGGAAATGTCATTAAATGTCAGTTATATACATGCTTACGTGTCCATATTAGCTATGCAATCACCATCAGCAAGTTCTTCTCAACCAAAAAAAGAAGTAAATTTCTCTGCTAATTAAATATTTCCTCAGGCCAGGCACGGTGGCTCACACCTGTAATCTCAGCAGTTTGGGAGGCCGAGGAGGGTGGATCACTTGAGGTCAGGAGTTCAGGATCAGCCTGGCCAACATGTGAAACCCCGTCTCTACTAGAAAGGCAAAAATTAGCTGGGCATGGGGGCGTCTGTAATCTCAGCTACTTGGGAGACTGAGAGAGGAGAATCGCTTGAACCCGGGAGGTGGAGGTTGCAATGAGCCGCGATGGTGCCACTGCACTCCAGCCTGGGTGACAGAGCGAGATTGTCTCAAAAAAAAAAGATAAAATAAATAAATGAATAAATAAATACATCTTCACTAAAACTCAAATAAGTGAATTTTGAGAGAAGAATTTTATTTTTTATTTTTATTTATTTATTTTTTTTGAGACGGAGTTTCGCTCTTGTTACACAGGCTGGAGTGTGATGGCACGATGTTGGCTCACCACAACCTCTGCCTCTCGGGTTCAAGAGATTCTCCTGCCTCAGCCTCCCAAGTAGCTGGGATTACAGGCATGTGCCACCATGCCTGGCTAATTTTCTTTTCTTTCTTTCTTTCTTTTTTTTTTTGTATTTTTAGTAGAGATGGGGTTTCTCCATATTGGTCAGGCTGGTCTCAAACTCCCAACCTCAGGTGATCTGCCTGCCTTGGCCTCCCAAAGTGTTGGGATTACAGGCGTGAGCCACAGCATTCAGCTGAAATAAGAATTTTAATGGGAAAATATCTTATCTGTATTCAATGTTGACTCCATGCTAATTTGAGTGTTTGAGATGGCTATTAGGTGCTGTAACATTAAATAATTTACAAATACTTAAATATTTGAACCATAACTACAGTTTTAAAATAAGTTTACTCATCTAAGAGTGAAGATTCTCTTACAATCTGGAAGTCTATAGCTCAACTTTTACATATTCATGTTTTATATTCATTTTCAGGAAAGCATCAGGTTCAATACCTAGGAACTCCTGTAGAGGGTGTTGTGGAATCTTCTTTAAAAGAACAAAACAAGGCAAAACAAAGTTTAATAGGGTAGAGCAGCCAGGTGTGGTGGGTCATGCCTGTAATCTCAGCAATTTGGGAGGCCAAGGCAGGATCTCAACAATTTGGGAGGCAAAGGCAGGCAGATCACTTGAGCCTAGGAGTTCAAGACCAGCTTGGGCAACATAGCAAGACCCTGCCTATACCAAAAAAAAAAAAAAAAATGAACCTAGGAGTATGAGGCTGCAGTAAGCTGTGGTTGTACCAATGCACTTTGGGAGGCCAAGGTAGGCTGATCTTCTGAGATCGAGAGTTTGAGACCAGCCTGACCAACATGGAGAAACCCCGTCTCTACTAAAAATACAAAATTAGCCGGCATGGTGGTGCATGCCTGTAATCCCAGCTACTCGGGAGGCTGAGGCGGGAGAATTGCTTGAACTCAGGAGGCGGAGGTTGTGGTGAGCCAAGATCGCGCCATTGCACTCCAGCCTGGACAACAAGAGCGAAACTCCATCACAAACAAACAAACAATAAACAAAAACCATAGAGTGATTTCTGGCCAACAGAGCAAGAAAGAAGTGAACCAGTGAAAACCGGTCCAAGTCTGGGAGTCAATATGGAAAAGCTGCCTAATTAATGTGGAAGCCCCAGGGAAATGATATACCATGAAAACCTAACACTACAAAAACTAGTTGTCAGACACATGTGAGCAGTGAACAGAATCCTAATATGCTGGTTTAACATTCAAAACTGGAGAGTGTTTGTGTATCTTCTAAAGATTGTTTGGGGTTTATTTGTGGAGTTCAGCTGAGTGTCATCAGAACAAAGATTAGTGCAAAAAATCTTTCAGAAATCATGCCCAAACATTTGCATGCACCTTAAATAAGAAATGAAATGGCAAGAAGAGTATGTCACAATAAAGTATAAATAGCAAGTGACATGTCTCATCGTACTGAGACAGTTTTATAAATGAGGCAAAGGCCTTGTCAAAAAATAATGATGATTTTCAAAATTCTGAAATGCAAAGGAGAAAACTACTTCATTCAGTTAACAGGAAGCACACAAGAATCTCCCCATCAACCAAGATTTTTTTTTTCTATAACCCACGCTTTGTAAGACAATAATAACAAAAACTATAAACTAGAATTTGTTGAAAGAACAACTTCTAGAATTTGCCCTTTATCTGCTATTTTACCATTGTCATGTCTGTCTCTGGTATGACTTCCTCATCTATTAGTAGTCTCCTAATAAATTTGAACAAATGAATGAATGAATAAGAGACAACTAAGCATGAGGTATTGCAAGATGGTAACTCATCCAGGGAAAATTAAAACCTGGAGTGGATCAGATGGAAAAACAAAATAAGACACTAGAAAAAAATCACCAGGAGGGTTTCAAACCAAAAGATCCCCTGGTTAACCTTCAGCTAATTATAAGATTTAATTAACTAGAAAAACTCAATCCTTGTTTATTCTATTTAATTGAGATTTTACCATATTTAAAATGATGTTACTCAAGTGTTCTCATTAATATTTAATGAAAGTGTGAGAGAATTGGCTAACCAAATTTACTGTGCTTAGGTAAACTGTAATTAGGAAGGGTTAGCAGAGCATCCCAAGGGACCTATCAATCACAAAATGAAGCGATACAATTACAGATGAATTTCAACAAGGAAACACACAAAACAGTGATCCTCAAAAAAGATAGAATAAAATTACTTGAATGTGGTAGTCGGTTCTGAGAAATGCAATCAATCACGTGTCATTTCAGACAACTCAGAAGGAATAACCCTACCCAACAGACTTGAACTCTTTGTGTGTGTGTGTGTGTGTGTGTGTCTGTGTGTGTGATAGAATTTCACTCTTGTCGCCCAGGCTGGAGTGCAGTGCGATCTCGGCTCACTGCAACCTCTGCCTCCCAGGTTCAAGCAATTCTTCTGCCTCACCCTCCCTAGTAGCTGAGATTATAGGTGCCCACCACCACACCCGGCTAATTTTGTATTTTTAGTAGAGAAGGGGTTTCACCATGTTGGCCAGGCTGGTCTTGAACTCCTGACCTCAGGTGATCTTCCCACCTGGGCCTCCCAAAGTGCTGGGATTACAGGCATGAGCCACTGCACCTGGCCCAGACTTGAACTCTTGATTGCATGAAAGTGTATTAATCTTCTATCTGCTTATTCCCAATTTCCCAGCTGATAAAATGCCCCGCTGTTATTTCACTTAAATTTGGAATAACCTGCATCTAGTTAAGTTGGAGCTACTTTGTCTTGTTGCAGATTTTCTTTTGCTTTGCTGTCTTCATTCTAACTTGGCAGAGCCCAGGTGCTTTGTCTCTATTTGCCTGCAAGACCTCTTTTCCAAGACATGTCAGGTTTCTCTCTAAAGCACCTTCCACCTGGAGGATATCTGTTCTTGTTCTTTAATTCCTGGCCCTATTTCCTATTCATCTGAAAAACTAGGCTTTGTGAGCAGGATCATGCATGGCAATGAGTTCTAATGAGTTTTTAATGTTTCACACTTCATGATGAACATATATTTGCATTTCAGAAAATGCTTTTAAGGAATGTTTTTTTTTCTGCCCTCACTCCTAACTCGGTTGCCTTTAAGCAAAACCAAAGAGAGCCATGGCCAGCCTGTTCAGATGGCTGCAATCATTTAAGCCCCTCTCGCTGCACTCTGGCCCCTCTTGCCTCCCTAGCCTGCCCATGCTTGCCCCTGTCTCAACTTCTACCCCCACTCCAGCTGAAGAGATTTGCCATTCTCAGCTTTCACCTTTGGGGATCCCTCTTGACCATGGTTAGCAATTGCTGTGACCATCCTCACATCACAGATTTTTGGGCTTCTGTTTCTTAGGACAATGCCTGCTCTCCCTGCTAGCCTATCCCTCATCCCAGGCCCTCCAACCTCCAGCCACCCCAACTCTAGAGCCACATCCTATCCCATTGACTAACCCAACTGCCAAGCCAAGCCCAATCCCCAGACCTGGAGCTCAGAGAAATTATTAATCCAATCAAAGGCACTAAAGTTGGGATTCTGACTCTGAAGCAGGTACCAAATTTTGGACAGAGAGGGGCTCCTGAAACCATACTATTCCTGCATTAAGTGTCTGGCACTAGGCAGGGGATATGATGTGATCTAACAAGGCCATGCACTGGAATTAACCTGCGTGAGCTCCACTTGGCTGCCCTCTAAAGGTCAATGCATTGTTTGAGCCTAGGGGAGCCAGTCACTGCTACATCAATGGCTGCATCACGGTATCCTTTTTAGGACTAAACCTGCATTTTCCTAATATTCAGGTCTGTAGGAACTTTGACTGCAAGAATTTTACAGGAATGGGTAAATATCTGTAAGTACTTAAAAGTATATATGGTAATATACAATATGATAGAAGAAATAAGACCTAATGTTAGATAGATCAGCAGGGTAATTACAGTTTACAACCATCTTTTGTACAATTCAAAATAGCTACAAGAGAAAAAGGTGAGTGTTTTTAGCATAAAGAAAAGACAAATACTTAAGGTAATGGATATCCCAAGTATACTGATTTGATATTTACAAATTATACAAATGTATTAAATTGTCATGTGTACTCCAAAACTATGTACATTATTATGCATCAATTAACAAAAGATAAAAGTATGTATGAATCAGTAAGTACTTCTAAGTACCTGTAAATCCATATAAGTGCACATTAGTATAAGAGAACTAAGGAGAATTTGAGATCAGTGTTTACACAGTGCTAGCATTTTGTTATCTAAAACACCTCTTTTTCAACTCTATCAAAGATTGAATGCATTTTTTAATTCAAGGAATATAATATTCAGGATGATTATTTTTATTACAGCTGTGGGCTTTTTCCTTGGGCATTGAACGCTTCCATTTAGTTCAACTACTTATTATCTTTTCTTCTCCTCTTCTTTTTTTTTTTTTTGCTTAACTTTCTATTTCTTTCCCAGTAATAACATATATTTTCTCAACTTCTTAAATCTCTTTATTAGATACAGTCGAATGTAATTTGGAATTTACGAGTCTTATCACATTCTCATTCTGCTTGAGCAATTCAAGATATAAGAAAAACAGACTGTCTACATTTCTTCAGAGTTCCTCCAACTATTTGCTTAAAATTCCTGAAATTAAAATTATAGTTCTTTGACATCGCTTCTGTCTAATCATTGCTGATACCTGGAAAACACCAAATGGCTTACTTACACAGTGTCCCACTCTGAAATTTCTCACATAAAGGATTGTCTTACACAGAAATACTGACCATTTTGACAAGGGAATGGCCCTAGAATTGGGCCAGAGCTAAAAATAAGCAGAATAAACAATTTTGATATTCTTCTTCAATGGTCATAAATCTAGTTAGCATGTTATCATTTACATATTATGATTTTGTTCATGATAGTTGTAGTAGAATGGCCTAAAGAAATCAAGATCTGTTTTATCTTCTACATTACTTTAGTTACTGTAAGACTGATAACTCACATTATCGTTTACCAAGTATTTCCATTTGTTCCTTGGAATAATCCTGTGAAGTGGGTATTTTTTATCACTAGTTTCATATAATGAATATATTACTGTTAATGTCAATACATTCTATTTATCCAGCTCACTTATTCTAGTATTCTCTCTGCAGTGATTCTTTAATCTCATTGAGAAGCCCCCATGCCCAATACACGCCTCCTATATTCATACACGCCTCCTATCTTCATTTCCCTCCTTCCCCAACTCACACCCTTGAAAACATTCTTATCTCTCTTGTTTCTTTTTCTGTTGTCCTTGACTGGCAAATTTGGAGGCGTGGATGTACCCAACTCTTTGCCATTTGGGGCTACCCCCAACTAGCCAAATACTGCTAGAGAAACTCTCCTGAATGATTTCACTCTAAGCTCTATGAACTTCAAATGGGCATTTAAGGATACCTGGCAGTCCTACTGTGTTTTCCTAATAAATTTCATTTTCCTCTTTCAAAATTGTTATTTATTCTCCCGTCTCCTCCAACCTCCCATATCCCCACCTCCACACTCACTCTCTGCTGCTGATGACCTCACTTCATACTTTATTGAAAAAAATAGAAGCCTGCAGAGGAGAAACACTTTCATACTGCTCCCACTGTATCTAAAAATCTCTAAGTTTCTGTGCCTGTCTTAGTCAGCTTGGGCTGCCATAACAAAATACCATAAAATGAGTGGCTTAAACAACAGAAAATTTTCATCTCATATTCTGAAGACTCAAAATGTTGGCATCGTTGGTGCCTGGTGAGGGCTCTCTTCCTGGCTTGCAGACAGCTGCCTGCTGGCTGGGTCCTCACATTGTCTTTTCTTGGTGCATGCATGAGGGAGAGAGTGCTAGTGTCTCTTCCTCTTCTTATAAAGACACCAGCCCTATCAAATTAAGGGGTAGCTCTATGACCTCATTTAAATAGAATTATCTCCCTAAAGACCTTATCTTCTAATATAGTCACATTTGAGACTGTGGCTTCAACATGAATTTTGGGGAGACAGAATTCAGTCCTTCAGAGTGCCTGTGTTTTTCATCTTACCATATGTTACAACAGAAAAAAATGTCCCTGCTCTCATCAAAAATCAGTAACCCCCAGTATGTTCTGGCCCCTGCCCGTCTCACTTTCTTAACATTACTGACCCCCTCATCTCTTCCTTCTCTTACATAACTAGGGTTATCCTTCTCACAAGCACACAAACACGCTCCTCCCTTGACTCCATAATCCCTCTCCATCTCCCAACTCATTTTTCTACCCCCTGTAAGCACCACTTCGCTAACAAATTATCTAAAATTACTGCTTCCCCTTCCTCAACAATCTATTCCCTCATCAGAAGACTTAAAACTGGCTAATGTAGCTTCTGGGACTCAGAAAATGAAAGCCCAAAATATGACACTTCGGACTTCAAACTGAGAGCACATGGAGAGCAGCAAATGCAGAGAAGGACTTTCCCCAAAGGTCCCTCCCTACCTAAACACAGGATTCTCCTAAGATACTCAATCATTGTCAATCGCTTCCCCAGGGTATCTCAATGACTGGGAGAAGACTGAAGCCTATCCCAGGAAAAGAAGACTAGAATTGATGACACACCAGGAGTCCAGATGGGCTTTGTCTCAGACTACCATCTGTTCTTCAGGCCCATTCATCTTCCCTAAAACTCATTTACTCCTCCTCTAAATTGTCTGCATCCCACCCTTCCCCCTCCCTGTGAAGAAGGGTATATAAGCTTCTAAATCCCATTGGGTCATTGGACACTCACCTTCCTGGAATGCACGCATACACATAATATATGTGTTAGCCTTTTCTCTCATTAAGTGATCTGTTAGTTTATTTCTCAGACTCAAATATCAGACATGCAGAGTGGAAAGAAAGGGCTCTCTCACCCAACATGGCTCATCTCAAGCTCATCAAAAGCCCCCATGTTCCAAATTCAATGGACGCCTCACTTGTCTTTTTTTTTTTTTTTTTGAGACAGAATCTTGCTCTGTCACCCAGGCTGGAGTGCAGTGGCATGATATCGGCTCACTGCAACCTCCACCTCCCAGGTTTATGCGATTCTCCTGCCTCAGCCTCCCGAGTAACTGGGATTACAGGTGCGCCACCATGCTCAGCTAATTTTTTTATTTTTAGTAGAGACAGGGTTTCACCATGTTGCCCAGGCTGGTCTTGAACTCCTGACCTCAAGTGATCCACCGGCCTCAGCCTCCCAAAGGGCTGGGATTACAGAGGTGAGCCACTGTACTGGGCCGCACTTATCTTACTTGATCTTTCAAGAACACCTGACCCAGTCAACTGCTCCTCTTCCCTGAAAACCACATCACACTCTCCTGATTTTCTTTCTGCATCCCTGGCTGCTCCCTCTGCCTCTCCTTTGCTGGCTTCTGCTTCTCTTTCAAGCCTCTAAATGTGGGAATACCCTAGAACTTGCTCCTAGATCCCCTTTTCTTCTCCACCTATCTCCAGAGCTAAGTGAGCTCATTCTACTCTCTGGCTTTGAGTCCTGTCTCTCTGGCAATGACACCCAGATTGATATGTGCAGCTCTGACCTCTCCCTTGAGCTCCAGACTCATTTATATGGTCGAAATGCCCATCTGACATTTCCAATTGGACGTCTAATAGTCTTGTCAAATGTAGCATATCCAAAACATAACCTTTGACTTCCCTCTTTTCCAGTCTTCCCCATCTCTATGGATGGTAATGAACTGCTCAAGCCAAACATTTATCATTCGGATTCCTCTCCTTCTCTTCTCTCCTATACCCGAGCTTTTGACGATTCAGCTGTAAATCCATCTACTTCTCTTTATCGGTACTTCTATTGCCTCATTCAAGGCACATCAGCTCTTGTCTGGATGGAAGCCATGGCCCCATAAGTAGTCTTTCTGCTTCAATTGCCTGACTGCCACACATTCTCTATGCAGCTATCAGAGTACTCTTTTAAAAACTTAAATCATACTTGTCATACATGACATATTGTCATGCCCTTGCTCAGAACCCTTCTGAGGCTTCACTTATTATTAGAATAAAACTCATCCTTACCAAGGCTTGCATCCTACAACATAACCTGACTTAGTAGATCTATTTCCTCCTTTCCTCTCTGTATTGGTCCATTTACATTGCTGTAAATAAATGCCTGAGACTGGGTAGTTCATTAGGAAAAGAGGTTTATTTGGCTCACAGTTCTGCAGGCTGTACACAAAGCATCGTGCCAGCATCTGCTTCTGGTGAGGGATTCAGGAAGCTTATAATCATGGCGGGATGTAAAGGAGAGCCAGCACATCACATGGATAGAGAGAGAGAGAGAGGAGACAGTGCCAGCCTTTTTGAAACAACCAGATCTTGTGTGAACTCAAAGAATAAGAACTCACTCATTACTGCCGAGACATTCATGAGGGATCTGCCCCCATGACCCAAACACCTCTCACTAGGCCCACTTCTAACACTGAAGCTCACATTTCAACATGAGATTTGGAGGGGACAACCATCCAAACCCTATCACCCTCCATGATCCATTCTTTCTGCTTCTCAAATATGCCATGTTTAGGGCTGCTGTTCCCTCTGCCTTGAGCGTTCCTGTTAGTGCTTCAGGTCTTAACTCGAATGTCAGCCCCTCAGAGTGACTTTTGCTACTCCCTGTGGAACGCTCACCTCCCACCCCCACCATCAGCATTTATTTTGACTTCTTTCCTACCACTTAGCACAATGAGCTCCAGGAGGGCAGGCTTTTGTCTGGCATGCTCCCTGCACATTCTCCAGCACCAAGCACAGACCTGGCACACAATGAATGTTCACTGAAAGAATGAAGTTGATCACAGACTCTCCACCCAGCTCCAGGCTGCCAAAATAAGCCCCTAATTGCCTTCCCTGCTTCTCCTTTTGTTCCTGCCCCATCTGTCTCCTAGGGAGAACTGTCTCAGCTAGACCAGTCCTGGGCTCTTCACACATCAGAGTTAGAGAGTTGACAGGGAATTAATAGAAGATAGAACCTGAAAGGCTTAGGAGGGGTAAGACTTGGAGAAATCTGTTGTCAGTCAAAAATAATAAAGTACAGAGGTGTATGTGAGGAGGTAGGGGAGGGAGTACAGGAAGGGGAAAGAAATCTATATAGTCCAGGTGTAAGTGAGAAAGTTCTTTCAGCATTTGTCAAACTTGAGTTTGGGAGAGGGTGTGGGAAATAAATAACTGAGAAGAGTAAATGGGATTGCAGCATAGATGAGGATTCTGAATTAGGGCCACTCTGTCACCCAGGCTGGAGTACAGCAGTGCGATCAAAGCTCACTGCAGCCTGGAGCTCCTGGTCTCAAGCAATCCTCCCACCTCAGCCTTCCAAGTAGCTGGGACTACAGGCATGTGCCACCAAACTCAGCTAATTTTTTTTGCATTTTTTTGCAGATATGGGGTCTTGCTTTGTTCAGGCTGGTCTCAAGCTCCTGAGCTCAAGTGATTCTCCCAAAGTGCTGGGATTACAGGCATGTGCCACCATGTGCAGCCTGGAGCCCTTTTTATGTACTTTAAGAAGAAGGAAAATAAGGACACAATTTTTTTTTCTGGCATGTTGAGTTGTGCTTCCTGAAATACCAGCCTGGGCTGAATGCCATGGGCCTGTGATTTCAACAAGGTTACATACATATGAGAAAACTGAAGCTCTGAGTGTTCATAGGACATGACCACTGTCATTCAGTTGATAGATGACAAAAGGAGGATTCGAACCCATGGCTTTTACCTACAGGGCCCTTGTTGTTACAAGCATTCTCCTTGCTTCCCTCCAAAGCAAGAAATGAGGTTAGCCAGTCATATGGCCTCCAATTGTTATCATTTTCCTTTCAAATTGTTTACAGTAATTTAAGTCAAGCTAGCTGGGCGCGATGGCTCATGCCTGTAATCCCAGCACTTTGGGAGGCCGAGGCACGTGAATCACTTGAGGTCAGGAGTTCGAGACCAGCATGGCCAACATGGCGAAACCCCGTCTCTACTAAAAATACAAAAATTAGCCAAGCGTGGTGGCAGGTGCTTGTAATTCCAGCTACCGGGGAGGCTGAGGCAGGAGAATCGCTTGAACCTGGGAGGCAGAGGTTGCAGTGAGCGGAGATCGTGCCACTGCCGTCCAGCCTGGGCAATAAGAGCAAGGCTCCATCTCAAAAAAAAAAAAGAAAAATTTAAGTCATGCTCACCAATCTATGGTTTCCAAAATAAATCTTTATCTTCCCTTTACATATCAAAATAACATTTTTTCCCTTTGTCATTTTCTATCATCTCTCAACTTCTCTGTGAGTCATTAATGATCACCAGTAGTAAATATCGAATTATACGTGTAAAGAACCTTTAGTACCAGGCTGTAATTTTTCTCCATGTGGAGAATGAAATTTGCTTAAAATGACTGGAAGAGCTGGGGGCAGTGGCTCACACCTGTAATCCCAGCACTTTGGGAGGCCAAGGCAGGAAGATTGCTTGAGCTCAGGAGTTCGAGACCAGCCTGGGCAACATGGTGAGACTTTGTCTGTACAAAAAATTTTTAAATTAGCTGGGCATGGCGGTGTGTGCCTGTGGTCCCAGTTACTTGGAAGGCTGAGGTGGGAGGATGGCTTGAGCCAGGGAGGATGAGTCTGCAGTGAATCATGTTTGTGCCACTGCACTCCAGCCTGGGCAACAGGGCAAGACTCTGTCTCAAAACAAACAAACAAAAACAAGAAAACAAAAAAAATAACGACTCCACACAGTCGCGTTTCCATTGCCTCCTTTATGGCTAGATGTTTCCAATATGAAGATCATTGTCTTTGAAAAGGAAGTCATAGACAGAAGAAAAAAGGAGCTGTTCTGATTTCCCCACTCTCGGGGAACAATATGCCATCTGCTCCAAACAATGAGCATCATATCCCTCTCTTGTTTTTGTTTAAAACATGGCTATCAAAAAACATTGGAGGTTCTTGTATCCTTTAGCTTTTTTCCTACAGTCTTCTTACAACTTCACAGCCATTGATTTGCACACATTTTTTTAACACACACTTTATCTTTTCACCTACCCTTTCTGAATCTGATATCATGCAGTCATGCTAATTTGAAAGATGCTTTCCTATTTTTTCTTTTGCATTTATATCATCAGAATTTCCTTAAAAAAATATTACCACCTGGTGGAGACTTAAATAGACACATGTTTTCCAAATGGATCAGGAGGAGGTTTTAAAATGATAACCATGATATAGTTAACTTTTAAAAAAAATTATTACCTCAAAGTCTAAAGACTCTAAAGTGCTTTATAAAAGAGATAGTGGGCCGGGCGATGTGGCTTATGCCTGTAATCCCAGCACTTTGGGAGGCCGAGACGGGCGGATCACGAGGTCAGGAGATCGAGACCATCCTGGCTACACGGTGAAACCCCATCTCTACTAAAAATACAAAAAAATAGCTGGGCGTGGTGGCGGGCGCCCGTAGTCCCAGCTACTCGGGAGGCTGAGGCAGGAGAATGGCGTGAACCCGAGAAGCGGAGCTTGCAGTGAGCTGAGATCACGCCACTGCACTCCAGCCTGGGCGACAGAGCGAGACTCCGTCAAAAAAAATAAATTAATTAATTAATAAAATAAAATAAAAGCTAGTGCACATTTTTGTTATGGTGAAAGTCATGTGAATATTTGCATTACATGTGATCATACCCAAAAACTCTATAAGGGTCATCTAGAGACTAGATACTCATGCATATCTCCTGGGGCTGATTTAGGCACCATGAAATAGTTGATAACACCTGTACAGAATGCTGTGGCATGCCACCGAGGCCCTCTACTTTCATCCTGCCAGCTACTGGGAGTTTTGTCTGCTGATGGCCCACACTGGATCCTTCCCACACAGGTGTCCTCTGTGAAAGGAACTGTCTCTTCCAAGGTGACACCTTGTATTGGTGTCACACTACTATAAAGAACTGCCTGAGACTGGGTAATTTATAAAGGAAAGAGGTTTAATTGACTCACAGTTCCACCTGAGTGGGGAGGCCTCAGGAAACTTACAGTCGTGGCGGAAGGCAAAGGGAAAGCTGGCACATCTTCTAACAGGGCAGCAGGAGAGAGAGAGCAAAGGGGGAAGTGCCCACACTTTTAAACCATGAGATCTCATGAGAACTCAGTCAATGAGAACAGAACACGAGAACAGCAAGGGTGAAGTCACGAGAACAGCAAGGGGGAAATCCAGCCCCATGATCCAATCACATCCCACCAGGCTCCTCCCCTGATACATGGGGATGACAATTTGACAAGAGATTTGGGTGGAGACACAGAGCCAAACCATATCACAGCTCCTGGGAGGCAGCCACGTCATGACTGACTGATGCCTAGCCCCTTACCTGGGGTAGAACACAACTGGGAAAGGCCATGCCAGCCTCAAGCCCCCTGTGGAACTGGCTGAGTCCTCTGTTGCAACTGCATTAGGATCTATCTGTCTTCTCCTGCTGCTTAGTCCTGTTTCCCTCATGGGCATTGTTCCTGAGAGCACTTCCTAATAAGTGTCCTATATACAAATCTGTATCCCAGAGTGTGTTGCCCAGGAAATCCAATTTACAGCAGTCCGTAATACAAAAGAAATTGTATAGTATGTAGTTTAATTGACCTGTGCTTCTAACAGGCATGCAAAAAAATTGTGTGTATAAATTGCCCAATTAACTAGCCCTGAATGAGTGAGATCTTAGAATTAAAAGGATTCATACAAATTAGAACAAGTCTTAAACTTAATTTTTTTTAAAGACTGGGTCTTGCTTTGTTGCTCAGGCTAGAGTGTAGTGGTGTAATCACAGCTCACTGCTGCCTCAACCTCCTGGGATCAAGGGATCCTCCTGCCTCAGCCTCCCCACTAGCTGGGACTACAGGAGTGTGCCACCGTGCCCTTCTAATTAAAAAAAAAAAATTGTTGTAGAGATGGGGTTGTAGTATGGTATCCAGGCTGGTCTCAAACTCCTGAGCTCCAGTCATCCTCCCTCTTTGGCTTCACAAAGTACTGGGATAATAGGCAGGTGCCACTGTGCCCAGCCTTCAATTTTATTTCCTTTTGATGACGATATTTTCCATGGGTACGCAGCCATCAAAGTATAAAGGAAACAAGTAGAGAAGAATAAAGATTCTGCAAGTGTTTGCTTTATACAGCCCTTTTCAGAATTTATTATAGACAATACTATAGATTTTATTTAGTATAATATAGAATTTATAATTTCATACATAAAGATAACTTCAATCCTAAATCTGCGTCAATAAAGTAGAACACCTAACAATGATCTCTTTCACTTTTAATCAAGATACAATCTTTAAGCCAATAGAAACAGTCTTTAATCACGCTAAAAGAGAAAAAAACTGAATATTGAAGAGCAAAATAAATTTAAAAATCTTTAGGGAAAAGCTTACATTTGAAAGAGTCAACTGTTCTAAAACGTTTGTGAAATACCATTTTCAATGTCCAAAATAATGAATTTATTCCCCGGTCCACATTTTTGCCTGAAGCACCTCCCCCCTCCCACAAGTAATTAAGAGTTATTTTATGGGACAAGAGTTAGCCAGTCAGATCCAATTACTGTGAATCAGAAAGACAAAATTTATATATCCTTTTCTGTCCTCCCATAATTCCGATCTTCTCTTTACCAAATGTTAGCCAACAGCTACTTTAATCATAAGCCTGATAATGTACTACTTCATGGCAAATAGACCTTAATAATTCTACTCCTCTCTCGCTGCCAATCCTGTACTGAACAGTGAGAATACATTGACATTGTCAAGGTTCAAGACACATTGATTAATCAGGTAATACACATTCTAAACACTTAGTGAAACGGACTGTAAAAAAACTATTTTACTGACTCTGAGGGGCAACAATTTGTCTTCTTGTACTTTAATGATGATGCTGTGTCTATGTCTTTACAGTCAATGGTACTTAAAATTACCTGGAATGACTGGGTTTCACTGATTGAGTATCACTTAAAAGCCAACTGAATTTTGCTAAAATTTCCAAAATTAAACAAGAAATACTGAACAATTTTCAGCATGCTAAGAGATAGAGAAGCGAATGATAGAAAGGATAGAAATTATTGAACAATACTTTCTAGATAGGATGATGCACAAGGCTAATTTCACTTTGAATACAGCCAAGTGGAACATGATGAAAATCCCGTTCAATGTAACAGAAAATAAATGTGCATGGATGCAATTTTAATAGAATAGTACTGCCATTTATTTGGCTGCACCGGAGCCAAGGAGACACTCAGGGAGTGCTTGGTAACAAAAAATATGGACCTGATAAATTATGCAGCCAAATTAGCAAGTAATTAGACAGAAGCGTTGAAACTGCACCAGAAACAGCAGCTATCCCAGAAATTCCAAACACGTACTAAAACAAATAAGTGGAAGCTTGTGAAATTCACTATATTTACAATTGCTCACTCCTGTTTTCAAAATCCTAATAATTAATTTCCTTGGGGGAAACTTCTGGAATCCCCCAGAGTTGGTTTCCTTGTCATCTGTTTTCGTAGCATCTTATTTTCATTTCCTGCACATAACTTAATATTCCTGGGATTCAGTAATTTGTGTTTCCCTCCTCCAACTAGCTCCATGAGTCTAGAGACCTCATGTCTGTTTGGTTCTTTGCATGCCTAGCACAGTGTGGGTTTACATTACAGGTGCTCCAAATATACTTTTTAATAAATTCATAATCTTCTCACACACTAGCAGTTCTCTTCACTTTCCAGGCTTTTCTGGGTTGTTACTTGCATTGTCTCTAGATGCTCTTCCTTTCTCTTCCACTACCACTCTGATGAGAATACAACAGCAGACAGCATCCCTAGAACAACACGACATCTACAGAAAAGGGGCATGCCCCTCCCACCCCTTTGTACTCTGCACACCAAAATAGATCACTTGTTCCAGTGCAGTCAGGCATCCCTGCTGGGCCCCAAAATACATAGGCAATAATCTCACAGGAATCTTACATCTCTGTCTGAAATCATCTTCAGAACCACACAATATATATCTTACTAGGTGCTCTGTAGATAACTAAAGTGATGCAGAAACCACACATGTTCATCCAGTACCTACCACGTGACAGTTATTGCAAAATTATCCCACTTCAAGGACAGACAGATAGCAAATCTCCCTTGAATCCTTCTGTCCAGCTATGGTCATGCTCACACTTTCTAACTTTCCGCCTGTAGCAACATTCTCTCCATCACCCCAACTGATGCCTTAACTGCCTTACCTTTGACCTCTATAACATTATTTCCAAATTCTTTTTTTTTTTTTTTTTTTTGAGATGGAGTCTCATTCTGTTGCCCAGGCTGGAGTGCAGTGGTGCAATCTCAGCTCACTGCAGCCTCCTCCTCCCAGGTTCAAGCAATTCTCATGCTTCAGCTTCCTGAGTAGCTGGAATTACAGGTGCACACCACCATGCCCAGCTAATTTTTGTATATTTAGTAGGACTGAGGTTTCCACATTTTGGACAGGCTGGTCTCGAACTCCTGACCTCAGGTGATCCACCTGCCTCGGCCTCCCAAAGTGCTGGGATTACAGGTGTGAGCCGCCGTTCCTGGCCTATTTCCAAGTTCTGTTGTTGCATCATTGTCATTGTAACAGGCACCATATTTCAATCCTGCCTGTGCCCCCACACAGTGTGTGTGTGAGTATATGAGTGTGAGTATAAGCCTGCCATCTATTAATGTATTCATTTAAAGATTGTGCTCTGATTGTCAGTGATAAAAGACAAACCGTATTTTCATTATACAGGGTATTTCGACAGGTCTAATATGAGATTTCTTCTCACTCCATTTATTCATACTTATTTCATTATCTCCCTGTTTTACTTGCAGCTGTGCCCATCAACCACTAATTATTTTTCTTTTAGGAAGAAATAATACATATCATAAATTTTTTTTTTTTTTGAGACAGAGTCTCAGTCACCCAGGCTGGAGTGCAGTGGCACAATCTCGGCTCACTGCAACTTCTGCCTCCCAGGTTCAAGCGATTCTCATGCCTCAGCCTCCTGAGTAGCTGGGATTATGGGCACAAGCCACCACACATGGCTAATTTTTGTATTTTTTAGTAGAGACGGGGTTTCTCCATGTTGGCCAGGCTGGTCTTAAACTTCTGGCCTCAAGTGATTCTCCCGCCTCAGCCTCCCAAAATGCTGGGATTACAGGCATGAGCCACCACGCCCAGCCACCCGTCAATGTTAACTCTAAAAAAATTGCTTCATCTTACCACCAGCTATTTGGGACTCAACATTGGAATAATAACCTAGGAATATTCTATAAAGTGAAATGACTTTCAGAAATTATAAACATATATGTATATTTTATATATATATTTATTTACATATACACACACATCTCGAGTGGCAGGATACATGTATACATATAGTTGTCTCAATTTGGGTTGTCCCAAAAGCAGACCACAAGACAAGGACTGAAATATAAGCCAGGCATGGGTGGCTCACACCTGTAATTCCAGCGCTCTGGGAGGCCAAGGAGGCTGAATCACCTGAGATCAGGAGTTCAAGACCAGCCTGACCAACGTGATGAAACCCCATCTCTACTTAAAATATAAAAATTAGCTAGGCATGGTGGTGCGCCTGTAATCCCAGCTACTTGAGAGGCTGAGGTGGGAGAAATGCTTGAAACTGTGAGGCGGAGGCTGCAGTGGGCCGAGATCATGCCACTGCACTCCGGCCTAGGCAGCAGAGTGGGACCCTGTCAAAAGAAAGAGGAAAGAACGAAAGGAAGGAAGGAAGGAAGTAAGGAAGGAAGGAAGGAAGGAAGGAAGGAGAAAGAAAGAGAAAGGAAGAAAGAAAGAAAGAAAGGAAGAAAGAAAGGAGGGAGGGAGGGAGGGACGGAGGGAAGAAAGAAAAGGAAGGAAGGAAAGGTAGGAAGGAGGAAGGAAGGGAAGGAAGGAAGGAAAGTTAGGAAGGAGGAAGGAAGGGAAGGAAGGAAGGAAGGAAAGTTAGGAAGGAAGGAGGAAGGAAGGGAAGGAAGGAAGGGAGAGAAAGAAAGAAATGTAAGTAGGTTGTTTAGGAGATAATTGCAGGTAAAATGGGAGGGGAGTGGGAAGGTGGAGATACGGTGGTATAAGGCCTAAAATTAAGATCCAATATTATGCATGCTTTGACATCTGGGAAAAACTGTGAGGGCCTCAAATGCCCTAACTGCAAGTTCCCATCCCCACTCTTTTTCCACAGATAAGGTACCCTAGCCAAGCCATCCTCCTTATCACAGGAACCAGTCACGGTTCCTGCTTATCTCTGAGTAGTGGGGTTCAGTTGCCTGCCACCCCGTAGCATTATTCAAACAAGACAGTCACATCCTCCCACAGGCACTAGAGGAAGCTCCACCCTGCTGATACTACAAAGCCAGCCTCCCACAGCCCCTGCTTCTTCACTCTGTTCCCAAGTGCTGGTGACCTTGTGTGGCACGCGATGTCCTCTTCTGCCCTGCTTTGAACATGTGGGACTAATACATTGCCATCCATCTCCTTATCTAGTGCTGGGTGTCATGTGTCTAGGTATCCCCATAATCCTGGGGTGAGAATCTCCCTTTACCAATGGGGTGACTAGGAGGCAATTAAAACAGATACATAAGGAAATGCATGTCATAAAATGCGTGCTATCTAGCAAGTTTTTACATGGCTAACTGAGAAACTGCAGCAAAAAACGGTGTGGAGAGTTCTGGGAGCCAGTGAGAACCAGCTTCAGAGATACCCAAGTGGGAAAAAGAGCTGGCGTTTTTAAAAGCCAACACTTGTCAGTCATTGATTGAAGGCTGCTCCCAGGGACATTATTTCTCCCACATCTCAAGGAAAGTGGTTCAGCCAGCCAGAGAAAGCCCTCAAGCAAAGAAATGTTCAGGCTGGCAGGTGGAAGTTGACTTGCAAGCACTTTCGTTGTAAGACCTGAGGGGCTACGGGCTGAGCCTGGCTGCTACAGTGTAAAAGCGTGGTGGTCTTTTAGACCAAAATCCTGTCCCTTCTTGATATTTTCCACAAAATTCACGGATCTACTGGCAGAAAGACTTCATCTTTTGGTACAGAAAAAGTTCTATGCACGGGGCCAGGCGCAGTGGCTCACGCCTCTAATCCCAGCACTTTGGGAGGCAGAGGTGGGTGGATCACTTGAGGCCAGGAGTTCAAGACTAGCCTGGCCAACATGGTGAAACCCCGTCTGTCCTAAAAATACCAAAATTAGCCAGGCATGGTGGTGTGCACCTGTAGTCCCAGCTACTTGGGAGGTTGAGACAGGAGAATAGCTTGAACCCGGAGGCGGAGGTTGCAATGAGCTGAGATTGCACCACTGCCCTCCAGCCTGGGAGACAGAGCAAGACTGTGTCTGAAAAAAAAAAAAAAAGTTCTATGCATGAAAGGGGGAAAGGGGGATAAAGAAAAAACAGAGAAAAATGTTCAATGCCATGGTCTGATGATCAAAGATACTGCTAATACCTCCAGCATTGAGGAATGAGAGTTCTCAGATGTTAGCATGTATCAAAGTCATTAGGAGGGACTGGGTTTCAACTGGAGGGTCTCTCATTAAGTCTTCTGGGGTGAGATCTGAGAATCTGTATTTCTAAGGAGTTCCCTGGTGCTGCCAATGCTGCTGGCCTGGGGACCACACTTGGCTCTAGTCCAAGGTTCTACAACCAAAGGTTTTCAGATGTAGAGCGATGGAGACCTGATGGAGACCTGGGATGGGGATGTGACAGAGTCAGAATGATTCCAGAAGAGGCCTCTTCAAAGTGCGCTGCACCATCACAGCACGAGCCGAAGCCATAGAACAATCAGCAGCTTTGTCTTTGCTGCCTCACAGTTACAGAGGAGAAGGTGATGGGATTTCCTTTCTATAGATCAAGGTCACGGAGACAGTCAAGTGAAAACAAGAACTTGAGGATGGCAGCTGAATGTGAATTCAGCCAAAGTCCTGATATACATGGACATTCTTCTCCAGGGACAGTATGACAAGGGGTTTCCAAAAAAGACAATATTGAGAACTGAAGTCAGACTCAGTCTCACAGAGGCAATCATTGGACACTTGCCTGTTGATAAGGCGATGCCTTGCACTTCGTCCTTTATTCCTGAAAGAGCAGGAGCAATGGCCTATCGGAAATGGCCAGGTATCTTGGATTCATGGAAACACACTTGCTGATGAAAAGAGGACAGCCCTGACTAGCACTTTCTCTTTTTGCCTCTGAGTTTGAGTAGGCAAGAAGTACACAAGAGTCCTTCTATTTGTATGAAGAAAAAGAAACAAGATCATCGTGTTTATTGTCAGAGCATTTTGAGACATTGTTTTGACTTCATTTTAAGCCCTGTTAACTTTTAGTCTTATCTCTAGCAGATTTCCTCACTAAAGTGAGTGACCAAATCTCCCTCAATGTCCATTTCTTTAAATGCTATCACATAAAACCTGGAACATGTATTCCATAGGTTGCTTTGATGATAAGCAGATAATATGTGCCAAGCACCCAGCTGGGTGTGTTCTGGTGCAGCCGCCATTGGCCCTTCCCCTCCCCTCCCCACACTCTGTCCTTCCTTAGTTGTCTTGCTGATGGCTTCCTGTCTGTAGAGTACATTACAAACCCTAATACTTTCATTCATTCACTGATGTAGCAAATGCTTATTTTTATTTGATATATGACCCTCCATAAATGCTGGAGATACAAAAATGATGGGTAGTCCCTGCTGTTGCATTGTTCTCAATCTACCCTAGAAGTGGGCAAATAAAGTCAGTCGACACTGGCGTCATACTGACCTATGTGGAGAAACACACAGGGAGAAAGTTACAGAGAGGAGAGGCCGTTGGAAGGGCTTCCCGAGGAAAGCAGCCGCTGAGCTGTGTCTCCAGGGAGGAGCTAAGCAGCCGGCTAGGTAGAGGAGGAGGCGGCCAAGCAGAAGGAACAGCAAGTAAAAGGGCGCAGAGGCCAGACAGAAGAATGTGTCTGAATTGATAGAAAAGGGGACAGGAAGGTGAAGAGCAGTGCCAAGAAGCAGAGGACAGCCACAGAGCTGGCATCGTGTGATGCGGAAGGCATGGTCAAATTCGAGGAAGCAAGTAATACAAGGATAGATGCCTGTTGGCTATGTTGCCGACCATCTCGGCAGAAAGCCTGCTGGGAGAACAGTAGGTGGGGCAGAAGTCAGTCTGTGATAACCTGAGACATGAATGGGGGTTGAACGCTGTCAACATGTTATGTGGCTTTTGTGGCCTGAGCTGCACCGCCACACCCCCTTCCTGTTGTGTGTGGGGATTCATGATGATATTAGTAGCACATACAGTAAGCGCGATCTGAGGCTTCATTTAACATCTGGTGTTTTGTTCTGTAGTGCCCCCTCCTCCTGTTGGTTTATATCTAGTATTAGTAGATATATCTCTTTAAAACTTGGTTTCATATTTTGGACTACATCAATTACCCTTACAATTTGTGATCGCTTATTCATTTATACTGCCAGTTTTTCACTTTAGGGATATAATAGATCATCACCACGACTAACCCCACCACCAGCACCCCCACATACTCCTCAGTACTTTTTCTACCTTTTATTTCTATTTTTCTTTTCTGTTTTCGAGGCAGGGTGTCACTCTGTTGCCCAGGCTGGAGTGCAGTGGCATGAATTCAGCTTTTCTTTTACTTGCTGTTCCTTCAGCTTGGCCGCCTCTTCCTCCCCCTGGATGGTTGCTTAGCTCGTCCCTGGAGACACAGCTCAGCGGCTGCTTTTCTCGGGAAGCCCTTCCAACTGCCTCTCCTCCCTTTCACTTTCTCCCTGTGTGTTTCTCCCTGTGTGCCCATGAAATCTTCAACCCCCACCTCCCGGGCTCAGGTGATCCTGTCACCTCACCCTCCTGAGAATAACTGGGACTACAGGTGCATGCCACCGTGCTCAGCTAATTTTTGTATCTTGTGTAGAGATGGGGTCTCACTATGTTGCCCAGGCTGGTCTTGAACTGCTAGGCTCAAGCGATCTGACCGCCTCAGCCTCCCAGAGTGTCAGGATTACAGGCATGAGCCACAATGCCTGGCCTTACTTTTTCAACTTCTATTTGTACTTCACGTTTTACCATTTGGAGCTTCATTTAGCATCTGGTACCTTCTTCTATAGCATCCCTTCTCTTCCAAATATTTATATTCTTTGTTAAAATTTTTTTATTTCAATAGTTTTTGGGGTACAAGTGTTTTTTTGTTACATGGATGAATTGTACAGTGGTGAATTCTGAGATTTTAGTGCACCCATCACCCGAGCAGTGTACATTGTACCTATGTGTAGTTTTTTGATCCCTACCCCTCCTCCCATCTTCCCCTTTCTGAGTCTCTAAAGACCATTATATGCACTCTGTATGCCTCTGCATACTCATAGCTTAGCTCCCATTTATAAGTGAGGATATACAGTTTTTGGTTTTCTACTCCTGTGTTACTTCATTAAGAATAATGGCCGCCAGCTCCATCCAGGTTGCTGCAAAAGACATTATTTTGTTCCTTCTTATGGCTGGGTAGTATTCCATGGTGTATATACACCACATCTTCTTTATCAACTCATTGGATGGGCACTTACGTCAGTTCCACATCTTTGCAATTGTGAATTGTGCTACTATAAACGTGTGTGCATGTGTATTTTTCATATAGACTTCTTTTCCTTTGGCTAGACACCTGATAGTGGGATTGCTGGATTAAATGGTAGATCCACTTTTAGTGGAATCTTCACGCTGTTTTCCATAAAAGCTGTACTAATTTGCATTCCCACCAACAGTGTCTAAGTGTTCCCTTTTCCCCACATCCTCGCCAACATCTGTTGTTTTTGACTTTTTAATAATGGCCATTTTTTTTGCCAGAGTAAGGTGGTATGTCACTGTGGTTTTAATTTGCATTTCCCTGATGATTAGTGGTGTCAAGCATTTTTTCCTATGTTTGTTGGCCATTTGTATATCTTCTTTTGAGAATTGTCTATTCATGTCCTTTGCTCACTTTTTGATGGGATTATTTTTCTCTTGCTGATTTGTTTGAGTTCCTCGTAGATTCTGGATTCTAGCCCTTTGACAGATGCATAGTTTGCAAATATTTTCTCCCATTCTGTGGGTTGTCTATTTACTCTGCTGATTATTCCTTTTATGTTCTTATTAAGGTTACGTGAAAGACTTGCTCAGTGTGATCTGGGGCTCCCTCTTGTGGCAGACAGTGGCCCAAAGCCATTCCCAAACCCCTTTCCTTTCCCTGCCTTCAATACACAGGCACCAAGCGAGACATTTATATTTCTAGACTTCCAGAAGCCAAGGCTGAGCATGTGACACTTATGGCTAAAAAGATTTAGGCAGAAATCTTTGAGTAGGGATTTCCTTTTCAACTACAAAGGCAAAGCCTCATTAGGAAGAAGCCCTTTGCTCTCGTCCTTTTTTTTTCTTCTCAACTGTGATGCAGACTGCCCCAAGGGCTGCCACCTTTGGCCGACATGAGGATGAGAACTAGCCGCTGAGGATGGCTGGAAGTCACCTGAGGATCAGGTAGCTCCCACCCCGAGATGGAGGGTAAGGGAAAGAAAGTCAGGGCAGGTCTTTTGAACCACATTTGTAACATTTATATAAAATAAATTTATTCACAGTGCTGTTTTAAAAGTATTTTAAGCACATCATTTCAAAGTGTGACCGGAATAATGATATACCGATTTGAAAGCAGTTATTTTAGTGAATAAAAGTTTCGTTTTAAGGGGGGGGAAAGGGTGTGACTATAATATAGATTTATTTGGATTTCTGAAAAATATAGCCCGCCTGGGCTATGGTAGAAAAAGCATAAACTGTTAGAACAACAACGCAGAGCCCGCTGGAAAAACAAGGAAAGAATTCAGAAAGCCAGCGTGAGATCCTCTCTGTCCTAAAAACAACCCTGCAGGAAGGCGTCCTGGGTTCAAGTCCCAAGTTGTATACTTACTAACTGTGTGACCTTAGGCAAATCACTGCAATTTCTCTGTGCCTCATGGTCTTCGTTTGGAAAAAAAAAAAAAAAAAGGAATTTGCCCAACAAATAGTCAGTTTCTACTATATGCCATTATTATTCCAGGCACAACAGTAAATGAAACAGACAAACATCTCTGTCCACATGGAGCTCGCTGCCTAGTAGGAGGAGATAGATAAGAACAAGTACTGTGAAATATATGTGGTGTCATATGGTGAAAAGTGGTACAGGAAAAAATAGGGCAAAGAAAGAGGAAGCGGAAAGTAGGGATAGGAGTGGAGGCTGAAGGGAGAGACAGCCGGAAGCCGGAAGCCGAAAACCGGAAGCAAGAAGTAGACTAGGTGGGTATCTGGGGGATGCTCGTGAAAGACCCTTAGTCCAGGAAGAGAACACTGTTGGAGACAAGGCGCCAGAGCATACTATGTTCTAGAAATAACTGGAAGTTCCATGCAGCTGGAACACAGTGAGCAAGTAGAATTGAAAGAGATGAAGTCAGAGAAGCAGTGGGGACCAGATTTTTTAATGACTCACCAGCCTCGGAAAGGACTTCAGCTTTCACTAAGTGAACTGAGGAGTCACTGGAGGAGAGGACAGGATGGAGTTTGTATTTAAAAGGACCACTTAGTGTGCTGTTTTGAGAATAGATTCTGGAAGGGGACACTAGTTCTGAGGCAATTACAACAATCCGGGCAGACAGGAGGAGAAGGTCCTTTTCCACCCCACGCATTTGCCGTGATGTAATGCGTACGAATGTGAATTTCAAGAGACTGCCTGCGTTTATGATACATTATTATTGCCAGTTTATGACCTTTATGCTAAAAACATGCTAGCAGGAAAAAATATAGCCAACAAATGCAGTTGCATATGAGCTCACAGACAATGATAAACACACTTTTCAGCTTTTCAAAGAGTTGACACCAAATTGGTGTCTGATTTAGATCCTGCTTAATGGCTCAAGGAAACAGGTGAGTGAGACCTGTTAAAGCAAACTAAATATGGCCTGAGGACTCCGTACTTCTATATTTGGGTCCTTGTGGACGAACTGTAACCTAGCTTAATAGTCAGACAAGATTGAAAAGCTAACTTAGAAGTATGTGCCTATAACAATAGCTGAGTTTTGGCCAATCCCAGCGGCCATACTTCAACGACTCATAGACTGCTAAGTGTTCAAACTGTGTTCAAATAAGACAAACGGCAACCTGTAACCAACCCAGCTGTTTCTGTACCTCACTGCCAATTTCTATGTGTCACTTCCTTATTTATTTATTTATTTTTTTGTCTATAAATTCACTCTGACAATGAGGCATCCCTGGAGTCTCTCTGAATCTGCCGTGATTCTGGGGGCTGCCCAATTCATGAATCGTTTGTTGCTCAATTAAACTCCTTTAAATTTAATTTGGCTGAAGTTTCTCTATTAACAGACCAATGACAGGTCACATCCCAACTTCTCTGGCTTCTTTATATGACTCAGGAAACTAATGAACATTTTAAATCTGGGGGAAAAAAATAACCTGTACCTTTCCTCAGCAGGACAATAACACATTTTTATATCAGCTTGTTAAACACACGTGACACATCTATATCAAGTTGTTACACACACACCCTTGCTTAAATAATTGTTAAACACCTGTAGTCCAAAAAAATAATCACAGGGCATCACTAATTTATTTGCCAGATTAAAGATGTACGATAGAGCTTTAATATCCAACCGTTGGTAATCAAGGAAATTCCAATTAAAACAAAGAGATACCATTTTCGCCCATCAAGCTAACAAAAATATAAACATAATAATACTTAATGTTCATGATAGACCCCAACTGATCAGAAACAGATGCTGGGTCCATGGTAGGCACTTCCCCAGTGTAGACAGCCACTCAACCAGGTATCCACCTCTGGAGTCCCTGGAAGGAGGGCCAGGGGCTGGGGACAGAGCACCTGGGACTCAGGGATGCAGCCCTCTCAGCACTTTAATAACTGGTATGGCCATCCTGGCTTGAATATCAGCTCTGCCTCACTGTAGCCCCAGTAATCTCTCCAAATTACAGACTTCATCAGGTCATTCACCTGAAAAGCCTTCAGTAGAGTCTCAAAACCTGTGAGATAATGCCTGAATTATTTAGCAAGGAGTGCCCCTTTGTTTTCTAGCCCCCCTATCTACTTTCCCAGCCTCACATTCACCTGTCCTCAACGCATATCCTGGGACCCAGCCATCCCGAGGGATTTTTCAGCTTCACAAACCCATCTTGTTCTTATATCCTTAAGCCTTTAGATGTGGTGCAAATGTCTTCTTCCCTCCTTGCCTGCTCAAGGAATTTCTACTTATCCTTCCAAGACTCAAAACAGGCACTTGTACCTGTTTAGCCTCCCCTGGCTTCTCTCCCCTGGGCTACCCCCTCTTCATGCCTAGACATATCTCAAGGACAGCATTTATGCAGAATGGTCATTACACATGCTGCTTCCCACTCTCTAGATGGGGGACTCCTTGGGAGCAGGGACAGATGCTTTCTTGGGACTATGTCCACAGATTCTGAAACTCCGGCTGACCAGGGCAGAGTCCCAGAAAATCTTCTAAGATTCAACAATTGACGTGCTTTGCTACAAACACTGCAGATCTGGACCTAGCACCTGCCTTCCTAAGGAAAGAAGGATGTTTTTACCCGATCAAATTAGGTACCACCTGCATATTCACCCTGTTGGTACCCAGGCTCTAAGATAAGAGCACAGGTTTCCTGCAGCATAAATATCCACTGAACGGATGAATGAAGCCATTAATAACCTTTTGACTGTGTGCTAGAGTCAGTACTGTGCTGAGAAGAATATTTTCAAAAGAAAAGAAAATCATCTTTTTGAGTGAGTTGGGATAGAATCTTTGGATATAAATTCATTCTTTTCTTAGGGGACTTGCTCTTAATGAAACTCAGGGTGAATGAGGCGGATGTGCTTATTCCCTGGACCTTCCTGAAAGTACAGTGCAATCCCACAAATACAGCCTGCACGCAGCAGGAATGAAGGGTGAACCTGTGTCTGTAGGTGTTGGGAGGACACACACACACACGGGAAAGGGAAACTGAGTTGGTTAACTGCAACTTGGGTAAAGTAAATAATGAGGCCTCAGTGCGTGTTCACTGGCATGGTTTATGGTTTCTCTTGTGACTTTCTGGAGAGGGCAACTTTCTGGAGGTGGCCACCAGAACACCAGCTTCCGCCTTTAAGGCTGGGCACAGACTCTCCGACCCACCCACACAGATTGGGGCAGCTCCAAGCTCCCAGATTCGGCAAGGACTCCCATGCTGAGAAAGCTCTCCAGGTTATTTTCAAAAATGGCCTGGGGCCTAAATTACACTCAGGGGGATGCCAGCCCCCTGGAAAGCCCCCTGAAGCTGACCATGCGTGGCTTATTCTGCATTCCTTGTTGCTGCTGCATATCTGAATTCATTAAGTTTGACTTCGTAATCTGAAGAGATTCAAAGATCTGAGCTGGTCTCTTGCCTCTCAGTATGGTACGTGGCTTCTAGGCCAAATTCTATCACTTCCAGGTCTCCCCAAGGTCCTCTGTCCCCAAAAGCCTGTCATATGTGCTCACCTCCTTCTTCCAAGTCCCCTAAATGTCCAGAAAGCTTTATCTCCATTTCCTGTGAGACACACTGCAGCTTATCTCTGTTTCACCATCTGGAGCCTAATTCCCTTGAGGGCAAAGACCATGAGGAACACAGCCTTCAGCTTTGTGGCCTGGGACAAGTTACTGACCTCTCTGTGTTTTGGCTTCTCCTTTGGTAAAATGAGAATATTACCAGTTCTACATAATAACGTTGTGGTGAGAATTAAATGAAATCATACTAAGCTGCTGAAACCTGGCACTTAGGAACAGTTGAATAATTGCTAAACTTCCTTGGTTCTATTCAGCTTGACACAAAGCCCCATAGATCACAGGGACTCCCATTTGGGTGACTATTCTCTATCTTAAACAAACAGCATTTCAGCCCTGACTTGAACTGCTTATAAAATGGGGGGTTGGGGGGGGGTGGGGGGCAGGCAATACAAGAACTCTGAATATTAATGGAGAATTTTGCCCATTGTGTCTGTGTCTCACCTCAAGATATTTTTTATAACAATGTGGATTCCCTAACGAGACTTCTTAAAAGTTGATGCACTTCAAAAAGTTACATCCTCTTATATCCCAACAACAAAATTACTTCTGTGAAAGTTGATTATGTGAATTGGGTGATTCTTGCCATACCCAAATAAATCAGAGTCTAGGGACCAGCGAAGGGAAAAGCATTCTGCACATAGCACCTGTTTCAAAAATTATCCACAAACCCAGCTACTAAAACAATGTGCTGTAACCCTAAGATGAGTTTTACTTAGCAGCTGCTGGAATCACTTGCTGCGACTCTAAGACTAGTTTTACTTACCACTGTCACTCACCAGTCAGAGCTTGCCAGCTCCCAAAACCTTCTATCGTGCCAATGAGCTTTCTTTCAAAACTATACATAACACTTCTCTTACTGATAAAACTCCAATATTGTTTGGCTGTGTCCCCACCCACATCTCATCTTTAATTCCCACATGTTGTGGGAGGGTCCCTGGGGGGGGAGGTAATTGAATCATGGGAGCAGGTCTTTCATGTGCTATTCTCATGCTAGTGAGTAAGTCTCACTAGATCTGATGGTTTGTTTTTGTTTTTGTTTTTTTATACTGTAAGTTTTAGGGTACATGTGCACAACGTGCAGGTTTGTTACATATGTATACATGTGCCATGTTGGTGTGCTGCACCCATTAACTCGTCATTTAGCATTAGGTATCTCTCCTAATGCTATCCCACCCCCCTCCCCCCACCCCACAACAGTCCCCGGTGTGTGATGTTCCCCTTCCTGTGTCCAAGTGTTCTCATTGTTCAATTCCCACCTATGAGTGAGAACATGCAGTGTTTGGTTTTTTGTCCTTGCGATAGTTTGCTGAGAATGATGGTTTCCAGCTTCATCCATGTCCCTACAAAGGACATGAACTCATCATTTTTTATGGCTGCATAGTATTCCATGGTGTATATGTGCCACATTTTCTTAATCCAGTCTATCATTGTTGGACATTTGGGTTGGTTCCAAGTCTTTGCTGTTGTGAATAGTATCTGATGGTTTTATAAAGGGTAGTTTTCCTGCACAAGCCCTCTTCCCTTGTCTGCCACCCTGTGAGATATGCCTTTTACCTTCCACCACGATTGTGGGGCCTTTCCAGCCACGTGCGACTGTGAGTACATTAAACTTCTTTCTTTTGTAAATTGCTCAGTCTCGGGTATGTCTTTATCAGCAGCATGAAAACTAACTAATACAAACTCCCAACCTTCTCTTTGTTCTTCAGGCATACCCAAGAACACTCCATCTGTGTGTATGCCCCAAATTGCAATTCTATGATTCCCAAATAAAACGTTTCACTTACAGATTCATTTCTCTCTCTCTCTCTCTCATACGTATTTCACATATATTTCAGACAGGGTCTTGCTCTGTTGCCTCAGGCTGGAGTGCAGTGGCGCAATCACAGCTCAATGCAGCCTTGAACTCCTGGACTCAAGCAATTCTTCTGCCTCAACCTGCCAAGTAGTTGGGACTACACATGTGCCATCACACTCAGGTAATTTTATTTTATTTTTTAATTTTTAGTTTATAGAGACATGGTCTCACTATGTTGCTCAGGCTAGTCATGAACTCCTGGCCTCAAGAAATCCTCTTGGCTTGGCCTCCCAAAGTGCTGGGATTACAGGTGTAAGCCACCATGCCTGGACAATCTCTATATTTTATTTTGATTTCAGCATACTTGGTGTCAGAAGTGGGGTCTGAAGCAGACTCACCTTGGAGAGATCAACAACAGGCCCTGGAACTATGGCTTGTGGTACCCACATTCAGGCCCCTTGGACCCCGTTTCCTTCCTTCCTTCCTTCCTTCCTTCCTTCCTTCCTTCCTTCCTTCCTTCTTTCTCTCTCTCTTTCTCTTTCTCTTTCTCTCTTCCCTTCCTTCCCTTCCTTCCCTTCCCTCCCTTCCCTCCCTTTCTCTCTTTCTCTCTTCCTTTCTTCCTTTCTTTCTTCTGTCACCCAGGCTGGAGTGCAGTGGCCCAATCTTGGCTCACTGCAATCTCTGCCCCCTGGGTTCAGGCGATTCTTCTGCCTCAGCCTCCTGAGTAGCTGGGACTACAGGTGGGCACCACCATGCCCAGCTAATTTTTGTATTTTTAGTAGAGATGGGGTTTCACCATATTGGCCAGGCCGATCTCGAACTCCTGACTTCGTGATTCATCCACCTCAGCCTCCCAAAGTGCTGGGAATACAGGTGTGAGCCACCATGCCTGGCCATGCCCCCCTGTTTCTGTAGGTTGCCTCTTTTACTGCCTGTTGAGTCTCTCTTGGACTAAACTCTCTTTTTATTTTATTTTACTGAGCTTGATTTTATTTGGGAATTGGTTATGAGAGGTCTTTCCCTCTCCTGGTTATGAGATCTCCTGTTTAGAAAGGGGTTTTTCCCCTCCTGGTTACAGGGACTTTTCCCCACTGGAGAAGAGTTATCATCTTTCTTGATAAGTATGTACTTTAGACTCCAATTCATTTGCACACTTAAGAGTTTAATTTGGCTTTTGTGTATTCGGCATTAAACCGAATCACCTAGATAAATTTATTTACAAATGGGCTCTCAAAGTTCAAAGGCATGCCAATATAGCTCCCAGCTCTGGGACCCCAGCTGGTAACATATACAAACATTATGGAGATTATTCAAAGAGTCTGTTTTTCTGAAAGCTAAACTAAAAAAAAAAAATGACACCTATAAAATCATACAGTCCAAATAGGACACATATCTCAATTGGTATCTGAAGGCTCCAAAACACATTCAGGACTCAAAGACTGCCTCTGAGCTAGCTGAGACTTTCCGGTCCAAAGCCTTTCCCCTCCCTTCCTACACCTCCTCCTCTTTATCTTTCTCTAAGCTAAGCTCTCTTTTTCCAAAACTCCTCAGCTATTCTGTCATACTGACTATTTAAGTAAAGACACTTGGAAACCAGAAGATAACAAAGAAAATCATTTTGACCTTTGCGGTATTTATTAAAAGCAAAAGATTAAATTCCCATGTAAAAGACACTTCCTCTGTACTAAAAGGAAAGGCAAACTCTCATCTTTGAGGAAAAGGGATGAAGACCAAGAGAATATTGCACAGACCTTGTTAGAATAACTCTTACCTTTTGAGCCTCTTCACATAATTCAGTCACATTTTCAGAGTTAACAATTCTTTTTCAATCCAGTGTGTTGGTCACTGACTCAAACTGCTTTACCCAAAATGTGCTTCACAGCCTCCATAAGATGACATATTATGGCAAATAAAAAACACAAACCACCTTCCAAACTACAGCTTTTTACAGTTTTACAGTTTCTACTTAATTTCAAGTTGAAAATGCTATCTTCTTCATTTAAAATGATAATTTCACTTCTTCCTCTTCCAGCTTTTCAGATTCATATCTCAAGTGTTTAGGTATTCAGCTTTTTACACATCTCACTACATGTGATTTACAGGTCATGCATTATTACTTTCTGTGCTTCTTCCCTCTCTCTTTTTTTTTTTTTTTGGAGATGGGGATGGAGCCTCTCTCTGTCGCCCAGACTGGAGTGCAGTGGTGCAATCTTGGCTCACTGCAACCTCCGCCTTCCATGTTCAAGTGATTCTTGTGCCTCAGCCTCCCAAGTAGCTGGAATTAGAGGCACCCACCATCACATCCTGCTAATTTTTGTATTTATAGTAGAGGCAGGGTTTTGCCATGCTGGCCAGGCTGGTCTAAAACTCCTGACCTCAGGTGATCCACCCGCCTCGGCCTCAGCAAAGTGCTGGGATTACAGGCGTGAGCCACCATGTCCAGCATATGTTTAACTTTTTAAGAAACTGCCAAACTCTTTTCCAAAGTAGCTGCACTTGGACCTCCATGAATGTCTGATTTGGTGCCAGCAATCTCTAAGCTTCATCTCCCCACCGTGTCTGTGGCCTCCTGCACAATCCTAACAAGGCTCACTTTACCCCCACTTCCCACGTGTCAATTTAGAGACTCCCAGGCCAACGGCATGTGAAGAAGAGGAATCACTACAAGGCATGCTGAGGCTATCTCCCAGGAGGAAATGGCTCGTTAGAAATCATTAGAGCAATAAAATATCTATGCAGCTGTTCCTACAAAGTTCATGAACACAAATGGAGGTATTTTCAATTGTACAACAAAGATTCAACACTCCCTAGAACTATGTGGATCTTCCAACGAGGAAAGGAAGATCTTAAATAAACTCCCAGTGCCAACAATCTTAAATCGGATGCCAGCTCTGGCTTCACTCCATTACAGCAATTTGAATGGGGTATAACTATGGGATTCAGGATGACAGTGCCTACGGCTTTTATAATCATAAGCAATAGGAAATTACTCCACAACTCCTGGAGGCAAAGGGATACTGATTTTTAGTCAGTTTTGTAATAGTTTCTCAACTCAATAGTTTCTCGAATGTATTTTTTTTTTTTTTCAGACAGAGTCTCACTCTGTCACTCAGGCTGGAGTGCAGTGGCGTGATCTCAGCTCACTGCACCTCCGCCTCCCGGGCTCAAGCGATTCTCCTGCCTCAGCCTCCCAAGTAGCTGGGATTACAGGCGCCCGCCACCATACCCTGCTAATTTTTGTATTTTTAGTAGAGACGAGGTTTCACCATGTTGGCCAGGATGGTCTCGAACTCCTGACCTCAAGTGATTCACCTGCCCCGGCCTCCCAAAGTGCTGGGATTACAGGTGTGAGCCACCGCGCCCAGCCTCAAATGTAATTTGTAATAGTTTCTCAAATGTTAAACTTTGCCTCAAGGTCTTAGGGCTATCCATACATTCATAAGGAGTAGACAAAACTCCTGTGCACTACACCGGCTATGCACTCTCCCTGTTCTAAAACTTCTTATCCTCCTCTAACCCTACCCCAGGACTTCCTGCCTATGTGAGTAATAAACCCTTCTGTGATCCCACTAAAGAACCACTGTCAGGAGCTTCGGCAGTAGAAGCTAACCTTGGGAGGAAGCCTTCTCCATGTCACGGTGGCATTGCTACAAAAGTCATTATAAAAGGCATGGAGTTGTATCTTACTGGGGTTTTGGTTTGCATTTCCCTAATGATTAATGATGTAGAACATTTTGTCACATGCTTATTAGCCATCTGTCTATCTTCTTTGCTGAAGATAGGTCTTCACATCTGCCCATTTTTAAACTGGGGTTGTCTTCTTGTTAATTGAGTTGCGAGAGTTCATTACATATTCTGGATACAAGTCTTTTATTGGATGTGTGATATACAAATATCTTCTCTCAGTGGATGGCTTATGTTTTTATATTCTTAATGGTGTCTGTTGAAGCACAAACTTTTTTTTAATTTAGGAAAAATATAATTTGTCAAATTTTTCTTTTATTGATTATGCTTTTGGTGCCACATCTAAGAATGCTACCTGATCCAAGGTTCTAAAATTTTTCTTGTATGTTTTCTTTTGGACATTTTCTGTCTGTAGCTTTTGTCTGTGATCCATGTGGAAACCATTCTTCTGTGTATAGTGTAAGGTAAGCATCTAAATTATCTTTATTTATTTATTTATTTATTTATTTGAGATGGAGTCTCGCTCGTTTCCCAGGCTGGAGTGCAATGGCGCGAGCTCAGCTGACTGCAACCTCCACCTCCCAGGTACAAGCGATTCTCCTGTCTCAGCCTCCCAAGTAGCTCGGATGACAGGCATGCGCCACCACGCCTGGCTAATTGTTTTGTATTTAGTAGAGACAGGGTTTCACCATGTTAGGCTGCTCACGAACTCCTGACCTCCGGTGATCCACCTGCCTCAGCCTCCCAAAGTCCTGGGATTACAGGCGTGCACCACCGCACTCGGCCCCTGGATCTAAACTTATCTTTTTGCTTATAGAGATCCCATTGTGCCAGCACCATTTGTTGAAAACTATCCTCGCTCCACCATCTGGAAGTCCCACCCTCTAAATTTGTTAATTAATTTAATTAAGTTTCATTTGAAAGAATCTGTCAAACTCAATAAAATTACATTTATTAAAAAGACTTATCTGAAAGTTCCACATTTGAAATTGGCCCTAAACACAAGCTCTAATTTTTATTGTTTTTATAGTAAAGACGATATAAAACAATTTTTTTTTTTTTTTTTTTTTTGAGATGGAGTCTTGCTCTGTCACCCAGGCTGGAGTGCAGTGGTGTGATCTGGGCTCACTGCAACCTCCACCTCCCAGGTTCAAGCGATTCTCTTGCCTCAGCCTCCCAGGTAGCTGGGATTACAGGTGCCTGCCACCACGCCTGGCTAATTTTTGTATTTTTAGTAGAGATGGGGTTTCCTCATGTTGGCCAGGCTGGTTTCAAACTCCTGACCTCGTGATCCACCTGCCTCGGCCTCCCGAAGTGCTGGGATTACAGGCGTGGGCCACTGCACCCGGCCAAAACAATCTTTTAAAATGTTATATGTGTCTCATTCTGCCAAAACACACTCTTAAGGAAAATGGAAGAAACCTTATACAGTGGGCAATGTTTGATAAATGCAATATTTTCCACATTGTTACAGCTTTTTCCAAGAAACCAGCCCAAGAAACCAATGTTACTACTCACATATGTGAGTAGTGATATACGACAAAATCAAAAAATTTATGTGAACACTTTTTAGCTTAGAATGTGCCATTTTTCTTCAAAAGGATTGTCTAGCAGCAGCCCAGCATAAACCTGAGTAACATTAATTTCTGCCTTGGAGATGCATTTTTTAAAATCATTATTTTTCTAAAGTTACATTTCTATACAAAGTTTCCATTGATCTGTAGCTTTTCAAAGAGTGTTCAAAATCCTACAGAAGCGAGTGCTAGCATTGACTGAAGAGATATGTGATCATTAATCTCCAAATTGTTTATTTGAAAAAATTCTCCTAAGTACAAATATCATAAGACTTTATACCAGCTTATTATTCAAATTCTTTGTTAATATACAGTCTGCCTTTAAGAAATAATTATAGATATGGGTTTTCAACTCTGCAGGTTTAAATCATCCTCTTCCAATTAGAAAATGTTATTTTATATGCTTACACATAAGCACACAACTATAAACTCAGGCTATTTTGTCACGTAAATCTCACTGTCTATCCATCCTGTAATACAACATGGTAAAGTGCACCTCCAAAAACCTAGACAAGGCAACGAAACTCAAATCCCAAAAAGCTGCTGTTCTAGATTATAAATGGGGTACAGTGGTGAAAAAGATAGACAAGGCTTCAACTTCCCAGAACTACAATCTATTGCATGTATAATGTTCCCTAGATATAGGAAGCATAAATACTTTGGTATACCCAAAGTGAACATGGTGTGTTGGATGGACTCCCAGCTCAAAAACACAAAAATATGCCCACAACTTAATGTGCAAACAGTAAAGCAACATTGGCAAATATAAATATGTAGGATATAGGTGTCCTCCTGAAATAGCAAAGTACCAACAATATTATAAAATACGTATTATAGACTTAGAAGATACCTGGCAAACACCAGGTTTTGGAATCACACATTTATTTTATAGAGTTAGGAAATAAGGGGATATAATCTCAAAAAAAGAATATATGGAATCCAAATGCAGCTTCTAAAGACAGCATTCCAACAGAGGTTCCAGCAACCAGCGAGAGACTTTAATCATTTGCAAAATTAATGGTCTCTTTACAACCTCAATTTCTTGGAATGCTGCATTTAAAAATTATACGGTAGAGAATTTCGGTGTATTTTACAATAACAACAATAACTAGCAAGATAACAAAAATTGTTTTACAATAACTGCAAAAGCACAGGTTGTGCCCTATAAAATTATCTTTAGAAATAATTATGCCCATGGATATGAATGTTCCCCAGAATTAATGACTGATTATCTACAGCATGTACAAATCATTCTTAGTACTTGGTGAAAAATCATAATAAATTTGTTTAAATCTGAGGACATAGAAAAGATGGGCTTTGCTGTGCTGGACAAGCTAAACTCCTAAGTGTATGTAGATAAATGTACTACAGCAATGATCATCTTCCTAATGGCAAAGGAAGCTATAAAACAAGGCATCGGGGAATAAATGAGCACCTTTCTCATGTTTACCAAACCATCCGTGGCTTTTTAAAGGGCTTCTCTTTTTGCCCTGCAAATGAGAGATTACAGAACCCTCGCACCCTTAGATCACAGAACAGCTGAAGACTACTGACTCTAAAAGGAATCGCTGCACCTTGCAAAAGAGGGGATATATTTCTTTCCTTTTCTTCCTTTCATATCCCTTCTGCTGTAACCAAGCCTCTGGTCTCATTATTTCCAGCGTTAGCACCTAATAGGCCAAAATGTCTGTGTTTCTCTATAACCACCCCTCCAAAGATATCCTTCCTGCCTCCTCTGGGCAGTCAGGTTTTTTTTCTTCTTTCACATTTATGCTAATGCCTGTTGCCTTAAAGGAAATGTCTAATAAGGAGACACTGAATTAATACACGAGACCAGACAACGCTACCCAACTAAGGAAGTCTTGATTTTTGTTGCAGGGAAACCACCTTTGCTTTGACATATGTGTGTAAACGGTATTGTCTGTCGAACGTTGCCTCGTGAGTCATAAAAAGAAACATCCCAGCCTCTTTGTTAAGAGAAGTGCTGTCAAGTAAGTAGTAGAGTTATATGAGTGAGACAGAAAATAAAATTCCACCTCCAACAACCTCTGAAATGGGAGGTGGGTCATTCAGACACCATTTCTTCATGAACTGCTGCCCCGTTCCTCTACCCAGTCCACAGAGGAAAGGCAATAGCAGGGCATTTCCTTGTGTCCTTCAAGCTCTCCCTGGCTCTCCTGTGCACGTGAAAAGACACCCATAGAAGCTCGGGGTGACTGCAGCCCATACTCTGTAGCCCTCTACCTGGGTCAGCTGCCCCGGACAATTGCACCTGATAGCTTTTCCAGAGCAGAGCAGCCAGAGAGGTGACAGAGAATGAAAGCACTGAAAAATGTCAACCTGGGAAGCAAATGTGAAACCCATTTCCAAACAGGGAAGGCAAAGAGAAAAGCAAGTCACATCAGAACAGAGATGGGGGAGAAACCCCTCTGAGTCTTAAAAGAGAAGGGTTGCAATTAAGATGGAATTAGGAAGTAGAAAAAGAAGCAGAATGCAAGATTTAAGCCCATTTCAAAGCTTTTCAGAAACCAGACTCAAGGCAGCTTTAAAGCATTCTGAATTTTTAAAATCAGAACACATATTCGTATCATTACTTCAAAAAGCAAAGACACAACAGTGAAAAACCTTTTATTGCTCTTGGAAGTAAAATCTAATAGCCTTCATCTATTTGGAGCATGAGGTAGAAAGGAAAGGGGTAAAAGGGTAAAAATCAAGTGTTCTAGAGTTAGGTTTAGTTTTCTTTTTTCAAGCTCTAGTTCACACTCATCTTGAATTTTCTGAAGCCTGTAGTTATGATCCCATTGTGAACATATACAACAAAAAATGTCAAATAAAACATTATTACAACTTTCAATATAAGACAGCAGAGAGTAAACAGTGCCTGATTTTCTCTCTTCCAGACTATTTACATTCTTACGAACAGACACAAGTCTACACAAAATGACAAGCGCACATTTCGGTGGCAACAGATCAGCTGCTTCAGAAATTTATCTGGCTTGGGGAAGAGATATTATTAACAAAAGCAAATATGGAACCACTCTGAGGAATTACCAGCAGCTGATGTAAATTTTCACCTCAGAAACAGACCAGGTCCAGGGAGAAAAAAACTAGAGAGGTTTTGATTCTCCTCCCACCGTCTGCCTTTCTTTTCCAAAGAATAGAGAGCCTGCCCCAACTGGAAAATCAGGTAGCTTCTCCCACACAGGAAGGGATCTGCTGCCTGAGGCAGAAAGGGCTGCTTGGGTGCCTCTGTCCCCAGTGCCCCTTCATTTCTCTCTTCCTACATCCTCTTGAGATTACATGTTGATTACATTATATTCTATTGTATCGTACTACATAATACAGCAACACTGAAAGAATGAAAGGAAACGGGAAAGGGAGTGAATTGGCCTTTGTACCCTGAGGATAGGAAGAGGGTGGTGGATACTGGGACAGCCTGGTGGACCCAGCCCTCCCAGGGTTATTAGATGACATTTGTCACATACCATTCCTGGCAGCAGCGGCAGGTCAGGGTGACCAGGATCACCTAGGAATGCATGTACTTCTGACAGTCATGAAACCAAGGCATGAGAGCAAGAGATAGTTTTGGGGTCTGGTATCCAAAAATTCAAATTAGTAAATTTCATGTTATGTGTATTTTATCACAATTAAAAAAAAAAAACTCAAACTTTAAACATTCAGAGATTTGTTTAAGGGGTATATGGCTCTGGTATCCATAATGCTGTAAAAAGGGAAATCTTTTAGTCCCTGAGGTGGACAGCAGCAAGTCCTAAGTCCTCCAATCTGATAAGCATAGTGGGACAGAGGACTCCTCACTTGAGGACATCTAGGTCGAAAACAAACAAAAAAAATCACAAAACTTATGAAAATATTCTATAATGTAGGAGGAGGCTCTTGCTCTTAAAATGCAGAGAAAAATCATACTTTTGAAAAACAGTTAACTACAAGAAACAGGAAATCTTTAGAAAACATTCCCTTGGTGGACTCAATGAAATATAAGAAAACACAAAATAACAAATGGAAAGTGAGATGTAAAAGGCTACTTAAATGCTTTCTGAGATGTAAACTGATACGGTAAGGTTCAGGCTGAGAGAAGAAAATAATTGTAAAGAATAAAAATGTAACCAATTTACTGTTTTTGATAGAGCACAACAGAGAAGTGACACTTCGGAAAAGTAATTCAGTAACATGGAAGACAAATTTGAGAAGCCATCCCAGAAACCAGAGGAAAAAGACAAAGCCAAAATCTGATAGAGAAATAAAGTTATTAACTTGGGGAGGGGATGGTGAAGAAAAGGCAGAATAAGAACCATGCGAGACAGAAAACAAAGATTCACTTCACAAAATAGAGGAAAAATGTCTACAAAGCTTTAAGAATAAAAAGAAAAAAAGGGCTGGGCGCGGTGGCTCATGCCTGTAATCCTAACACTTTGGGAGGCTCCAGCGGGTGAATCACCTGAGGTCAGGAGTTCAAGACTGGCCTGGTCTCTACCAAAAATCAAAAAAAAAAAAAAAAAAAAATTAGCTGAGCATGGTGGTGGCTGCTGCCTGTAATCCCAGCTACTTGGGAGGCTGAGGCAGGACAATTGCTAGAACCCTGGGGGCAGAGGTTGCAGTGAGCCAAGATAGCCCCATTACCGACTCTGTCTCAAAAAAAAAAAAGAAAAGAAAAGAGAAAAAATAATAAAGCTGTGATCAAATAACAGAATCCATGTATGAAAAATAAGAATTGTGGCCGGGAGCAGTAGCCCATGCCTGTAATCCCAGCACTTTCGGAGGCCGAGGGGGCTGGATCACGAGGTCAGGAGTTGGAGACCACCTTGGCCAACATAGTGAAACCCCATCTTTACTAAAAATTAGTAAATCCCATCTTTATAAAAATTAGCTAGGTGCAGTTGTGTGGGCCTGTAATCCCAGTTCCTGAGGAGGCGGAGGCAGGAGAATCACTGGAACCCAGGAGGCGGAGGTTGCAGTGAGCTAAGATTGCGCCACTGCTCTCCAGCCTGGGCAACGAGAGCAAAATTCCGTCTCAAAAGAAAAAAACAAAAAGAATTATGTCCTTAAAATACAATAAAAGCTTTCATGAACTACCAAAAAAAAAGTGCCCTCAAATATCTAAAGTTTCGTGACTATAATCCATATTCCAATGCTAAAAATATTAGACTTATGCAAATAAATACTAAGCTTATGACCAAGAAAGAAATAAAGAACAAAGAACTGAAGAAATGAGGAAGGGATCATTTAAAATGATAAATTCCAAGCAATGAAAAGATAATCTAAATAGTACCAGGTTGTTAAGCAGTAACTCAATTCAAATCAAAAAATAATTTTCATAGGAAAAAGTGTATAATAAAATAATAATTACTAACTAAAAAGTCCACCCCTTTGCCACATGACCCCAAAAACTATGTAGATTAATTTAACTAATATTAAAATTAAAAAAAAAATTTTTTTGAGATAGAGTCTCACTCTGTCGTCCAGGATAGAGTGCAGTGGAGCGATCTTGGCGAGATCATGTTCAAGTGATTCTCGTGCCTCAACCTCCTGAGTAGCTGGGATTACAGACACCCGCCACCACATCTGGCTAATTTTTGTATTTTTAGTAGAGACAAGAGTTTGACCATGTTGGCTGGGCCGGTCTCAAACTCCTGACCTCAAGTGATCTGCCTGCCTTGGCCTCCCAAAGTGCTGGGATTATAGGTGTGAGCCACTGTGCCTGGACTAGTTTGAGGCCAGTTTTTTTTTTTTTGAGGCCTAGTTTGAGGCGCCCAGCCCTTTTTTTCTTTTTATTCTTAAAAAGAATAAAAACTAGGCCAGGCACAGTTTTAATTAGCCTTACCAATTAGCAAGTAGAGGCCAAAGTCCTTCTGCAGAGGAAAAGGACCACAGGAAAGGGAGAGAAAGGCCTTTAAGATAAATAGCAGGTGAACCTCTATAGGAAAACAGAGACATGAAGGTGAGGTCCCCCGTCTCTGGTAAACTCATGGTTCAATCATCACAGATGGGCCAATGAAACAGACACCAACTAACCAGGACATTCAAAGAATAACAGCAGTTGCTGTCCAGGACGTCACGGCCAGCCACACAATCCCAAATCATCACCATAGATGTTTAAAGCCAAAGTGGACAGCTGCCACCAAAAGGTGCCAAATCATAGCCAAGACATGGATGTTCCCATGGAACTCCAAATTAGCTAGTTACACAAGCTTGTGCAGGCCGTTTCATTAATCTCCCAATAATTCAACTCCTCATTTCTAATGATTGGATATTTGGGTACTCACTTATGGCATTATGGCAGGGTTTTTATTGTTGTTGTTGTTTTTGAGACGGAGTCTCGCTCTGTCACCCAGGCTGGAGTACAGTGGTGCAATCTCGGCTCACTGCAAGCTCCGCCTCCTGGGTTTACTCCATTCTCCCACCTCAGCCTCCCTAGTAGCTGGGACTACAGGTGCCCGCCACCACGCCAGGCTAATTTTTTGTATTTTTTTTTTTTTTTTTTAGTAGAGACAGGGTTTCACCATTCACAGGATGGTCTCAATCTCCTCACCTTGTGATCCACCCACCTCGGCCTCCGAAAGTGCTGGGATTACAGGTGTGAGCCACTGCGCCTGGCTGGCAGGGTTTTATTGAGCTTCTTTCATAATCAAAATGAAATTAATATTATTTAAGAAAATAATATTTTAGAATAAAATATTCAAAGTCTTCACCTAAATGACTCTGAAGATAAACAAAAAGTTCTAAAATGTAATTATAAAGTTTAGAATGTATTTTAAAAATCTAAACATTATATATAGAAACTGAAGAAATGAGTCCAAAGCTGCATTCAATGGAAAAGTCATAGTATTAAATATTTTTGTTACAAAAAAGAGGAAAAATAACATAAATAAATCAAGTATTCATTTCAAGATATTAAGTTGAAAAAATAGAATATTTTAAAAGATAAAAGTACCACAAAGGAAATAGAACATGAAAATATATATAAATTGAGAAATAAATCCAAGAGCTGGTTATTTAAAGAACAAGAAAGCCAATGAAAAACTTTGACAAAGCTTATTAGCAAGAGAAAGGATCCATTGTAATGGGGTGATATTTTGAAAACTACTAGTTTATTTTCTCTGTTGTCTTTCTGAGTATATGACCTTACCCTAGCCCACTTGAAACATCTTTGCAGGGAGGAAGAAGAGATTAAGACTTTTTCCTGAAAGAATGCAAAAAGAGAAGATAAGGTAATAATCCACTTTAGACAAGTAAAATAGAATTTTTTGCAGCCTCAAGAGAATATATTCCAAATTCTTTTCATTCTCCCACTTTAGCACATTAACCATCTTACCTGGAAGACACAGCTCCTTGAATTTTCCCAATCCTTTGCCTCTAGTCCCCACAATTTATCATTAAGGCTTGAGCTTGAGTTAGACCTGGAGGTTTGCATCAGGGCAAATAGAATATGAAACAGGGAAGCCTGCAAATTTCTGGAACTGAGTCAGTAGGAGCAGAAGAGCAAAAAAGAGGAAAGTTTTGGCTCAGAGAGGGAGAAAGATGGGGGCAATAAAAAGCTAGTGACAAGAGTAATAACGAGGACAAAAAAGCTTTGCTTCCTCCTCCAATCAGGATTTTGAAATAGATCACTTCTTGGGCAGCACTCCATTCTGAGATAACTAAGAGTAGGGTGACATCTACTTGCTGGAGCAAGTAGAGGGAGGCCATGATATTTAGTTTTCTGAACCAATTTTGGTTCTTATATGTTTAGATGAGGCCCAGAAATAGGTGAGAGGTGGCTGTGGAGCTAGCTAGCAACAGCTGAGTGAGTAGCATCATAGCAAATGTCGCAGAGAGACAACCCAAGATAGGATCAGAAGAGAATCTTTGCTAGATCCCTGAAAGGTACATCAGTAGGATCTCAGGTGAGGACAAGACTAGCCAGGAGCAACAGCAGGTGCAACAACTGAGGGAAAAGAAAGAGCCACAAGCTGCAGATCTTATCATTGGCTCTCAACAGAGTGCCTGGACACCGGATGGAAAAGGATCAACATCACCCTGTAGATTAGAAGGAAAAGATACCATAATCATGAGTTTCAACTCTTGACTGCTGCGTCACCTAAGGCCCCCTCCCTAATATACCTGAATGTCATCTTTTTCTTTTTTTCTTTTGAGACAGAGCCTTGGCCTGCCACCCAGGCTGGAGTGCAGTGTCATGATCTTGGCTCACTGCAACCTCCCCTTCGTTGGTTCAAGCGATTCTCACCTCTCAGCCTCCTGAGTAGCTGGGACTACAGGTGCACACACTCACACCCAGCTAATTTTTGTATCCTTTAGTAGAGACAAGGTTTCATCATGTTGGTCAGGCTAGTCTCGAACTCCTAACTTCAAGTGATCCACTCACCTCTGCCTCCCAAAGTGCTGGGATTACAGGCGTGAGCCTCCGTGCTCGGCCTACTTGGATAGCATCTTAAAATGAGATGAGATGGTAGGAGCAATCCGAGAGCCTGGGCATTTTTCCTCAGAAAGAACAAATATTGCCAGAAAGAGTCTCTTCAATTGTCACCTCTAAGCTTTTGCCTGGATTGAATATTTGAACACACACACACACAGACACACACACACACCATCTTTCCCAGCACCTATGGCAGGCAACACAGTGGGAGATTAAACGTGTGGGATTCTGGATTCTCCTGGCCTGGGTTTCACTCCGGGCTCCACGATGTGTTAACTCTGTGACTATGGGCAATTTACTTCATCTTGTTGCTTCGATTTGCCCGTCTGTAAAAATTAGAATAACAATAGTTTGTCTTAGTATTTCTTAAGGATTCAATGAATTAAATGTAAAGTGCTTATTCCCAACAGCAAAGTCATGGAATCAACCTAAGTGTCCCTCAATAGAGGACTGGATAAAGAAAATGTGGCATATGTGTACCACATACTACAACTTAGCCATAAAAAAAGAAGGATTTAATGTCTTTTGCAGCAACAGGAAGGGAACTGGAGGCCATTCTCTTACATGAAATAACTCAGAAAGTCAAATACCACATGTTCTCATAAATAGGAGCTAAATAATGTGTACATATAGACACAGATTGTGGAATAATAAACACTGGAGACACAGAAAGGTGGGAGAGTGAGAGTGAGAGTGAGGGGAGAGCTGAGAAATTATCCATTGGGTACAATGAGTACACCCTATTTGGGTGACGGTTGCACTAAAATGCCGACTTCACCACTAGGCAATATATCCATGTAACAAAAATGCACTTTACCCCCTAAACCTATTTTGAAAAATTTTTAAATTAAAAATGTCAAGTGCTTAGATCAGTGTCTGGCCCATAAGAAGAGTTCATTAACTGTTGGCTCTCCTTATTCCTACCAGCATTATTACCATGAGGCTCATGTGGGAAGATCAGACCAGCTCCAGAAAAATGAAGAAATTACAATTTCTCTATACAACCAAGTAGTATGGTGGATTAAAACTTGCACCCCTGCTCCATAAATAACCAAAATCATAAATGATAAAGGGGACATAAAATAAATCAAACCATAAAGAGGCTTTTACAAACACAGAACGGTATAAATTTTAGAAAGCTTAATAAAATGGGCCATATTCAGAATTATGAGTTACCTATATTAGCCCAAGAAGTATGCCAAGTAGAAAAGAAGTATGTCAAAAGAAAGTGAAAAATTCATCAAAGAATTACCTCTAAAAACGACCTGAGATCAAACCATTTAATGAGTACATTCTTTCCAACTTTCCCCAAGGGTCAACCCTCGAATGTGTAATAGCCACAGGACTTGGGAAAAGATGGAATGCTTCTCAGTTCATCAAGAAAGCTAGGCTACCTATAGTACACCAACCTGAATAGAATAAAACTATAGGACACTATTTTTCTCAAAAGCTTTTGTTACTCCAGGAGGTCCTAGTGCCTCTAATATGCTGTGAAATTCCAATGAGGGGGTGGCAGGCAGTGGTGTTCCTCACTTCAGGGTTTATCCAGCCACTTCCAGACCCTTCTCAGAGCCCTGCTAGAGCTTCCTGGAGTTACACCATCAGAAGATTAAGGTGGATCCAAGAGCCAAGAATATAGAGAAGCATACGCAGAAGAAAAGGGATTTGCAAGAGATAAAAAGAGGAAAAGAGACCGTATAGAAGATTGCAATCATAATAGCAATGCTAAAGGCAGGAAGCAGTACATTCTGCTTGTGAAAATGTAAATTGATTCAGCCCTTCGAGGAAGCAACTGACAATGTGACTTAGAATCTAAAGAGTACATACTCTTTGACTTACTAATCTCAACTCCTATCTGTCCATCTTGGGTAATTAATTTGAAATGAAGATAAAGATTTACATACAAGGATGCATTTCATAGAATTACTGATGGCAAACAAAATAAAACAGAAACAAGAAGCAACCTAAATGTCTGAAAATGGAAACTATTAAATAGATTATGGCATGTTCAGATAATAAGTTATGCAACAATCCAAAGCAATGTTTTTGTGGGGGGAGGGGAATGTAATGACAGGTATAGGTCTAGGAGTTTTAGAAAAAAGGCAGAACATAAACTGCAATGTATAATCTAAGTTATATTTTTGAAATATATGTATATAGAAAAGACTACTGGAAGAAATATAGACCAAAACCACCCTGAATATGGTCTCTGAGAGGTAAGGACTCTGAATGAATAACATTTTCTTTTATACAGTTCTATTTTCTAACTTTCTGCACAAAGCTGTATTACTTTTACAATCAGAAAAAAAAAACAATTACTGCCTATGAATAAATACACATATGAATGGTAAGAAAAAAAATTTAAGCCTCCAGTCACTAAGGACAAAATCATTCCTAGCACGCAAAACAAACCTGAATCTTAACACCGGTGCACTTTAAAGCATAGAAAACAAAAAGCAAACCAACCAAATCCCTCCATAAAGACAGGCTGAGCTGCTTCTCTCGAAAGGTGGCGGGGTGGGGGGCGGGGGTGCTTTCAACACACCATTGTCGAGAGGAAAACTCAGCACCTGTTTTTCAAATGCAGCTGCTGGAGGATCCCGCTTGATTCAAAGACCATTCACATCGAGGCTTAGAGGGTTGAGGGAGTGTGAAGGGTGCCCCCCCCCCCAACCCCGCGCCCTCTTCAAACGGATCCCCCTTGATTCAAAGACCATTCACATCGAGGCTTAGAGGGTTGAGGGAGTGTGAAGGGTGCCCCCCCCCAACCCCACGCCCTCTTCAAACACACGCACACTCTCACACTCAATCGCGCCGTCCCAGCCTGCCTACTCCCAACGAGTCCAAGCCGGTGCAGCCGCGCCCCATGCCCGGCTCGCAGCTCCCGAGCCCCAGTCCGCCCGCGCTGGGCGCCGCTGTACCTGTTAGTGGCGCGCGGTACCGCGGTCGCCGGGCTCCGGAGCGTCCTCAGTGCTGCGGGGGTGCCGTGGGTGGCCTCCCTGCTTTCCTCCACCAGAATCCTGCACAGCCGGGGAGAAAACTTAAGTTGCTACACCCCGCCGGGAGCTGTTGGCTGAAAGGCTGGGAGTCGCGCTCCTTGCCTGGCAGGGAGATCTCGCACTCCCCGGCTCCCAGGCCAGGTCCCCAGCCCCAGAGTTGGAAGAGCCTTAGGGCGGGAAGGAAGAGACAGCAAGGACCAGAATGGGGAGCATGAGAGCCTGATGCGGAACCCGACGGCAGGTCCCGCTCCATAGCTGCCTCGCCCAGAGCGATGCGCGCTACAGCCCCCGCAGCCCTGACCGGTCCCTCTGCTCCCCAGCCGCCGTCCACCGGTCGGAGGGTCGCCTCCCTGCGACCCCCTCCCCCACTCCACTCTCAGGCCGTCGCCGCCCGTGGGCTGCTCCCCGCCGCGGCCAAAAGTCTCCGCGCCCGAGGAGAAGCGATGGGCGGCTTGGGGGTCCGGGGGCGCCAGGCGGGGCGCGCGGCGCGGGGCGCGGCCGGCGGGTGGGTGGGTTACCTGGCGCGGCCGGGCGCGTCTGCCGGGCACCAGAGCAGGCGCAGCAGCAGCAGCAGCAGCAGGCTGGCGAGCAGGGCGAGCAGTGCGCCCCCCGGCCGCATCCTGAGCCACAGGCGCCGCCGCCACCGCTGCTGCCGGGGCGAAGCACAGCCCGGGCGGCCCCGACTCGCGGCTCCCGCCGCCGCCGCCACCGCCGCCGTGGCCGCAGCCCCGCGCACCCACAGCGTTCACAGGCGGCAGCGAGGGGCGCCCGCAGCGCACCCGGCAGAGTCTCCGCGGCGGGCGGAGAAGCCGCGTTCGGGCTCGCCCCGGGCTCCCGGCCCCGGCCCGCGGAGCGCCGCGATCGGCTGGCAGATGACGATTCGCCGAGCTCGCCGCCTGTCCTCCCGGAGGCGCTCGGAGCTGCTGCGGGCTCCGGTCGCCGCTGCCACTGCTGCCGCCGCCGCCGCCGCGCGGGGTCACCTGAAGGTTGGGGCGCGGAAGCTCAACTCCGTGCTGATTGGGCTCCAAGTTTTCTGCGCGCTCGCCTCGTCCCGAGTGCCCGCGAATCCCCCGGACGCCCACGCAGACCACCCAGCCACACCACAACTCTGCCTGCGGAGAGAGGAGGGGAGAAAGGGGCCGCTTCAAAAACTTTCCAAACTGTGCAGTCGCTTGGCTGGATCCTCCCACGCATGAAGAAAGCTGGGGACTGGGGAATTGCTGGGTGGATCATGACCCTGAACAGAAGCAGTAACCTGTGCTTACTTCAACCCAGATTCAGAGGGACAGCGAATTGGTATGAGGGACTAGGAGACCTTTAGGCGTGAGCACGTTACTACCTGGAGACCCGTTTAGCCCCTGCCTGTATTTGCAAATAGTTTTATTGGAAAACCTCCATGCCCATGGCTTTGTATTATCAGTGACTGCATATGGCTGTATGATCTAGGGCTGCAAGGGCAGAATTGAGTAGTGATGACAGAGGTGGCATAGCCCACAGGGCCTAAAATATTTACCATTTGAAACTTTCCAGAAAAAGTTTGCATACTGCTCTTAAACAAGCAAGAGGCCATTAGCTTGAGGCTGTCTCTGTACGTTGAGTTCCCACCTAACAATGGAAACCTACATTAGGCTGTAATGAACAAGGGGCTACTGGCCAATCACGGGCAACCAACTCATTATACCAGGCCCCACAAGGCAGCCTGCATAGCTATAGCCAATCAGTTTCTCCACTGTGCTTCTGAGTTTGGCCTATCAGGCTTTGCTGCTCACATCACGGGGTGGACCTCACTGGACCTCCTCTGGTTGTGAGTGCTGCCCAATTCATGAACCCTTTGCTCGAATAAACTGTGCTAAATTTAATTTGTCTGATGTTTTTCTTTTAACACTGCTATGGGCTGAATGTTTGTGTCTCTACAAAATTCATATGTTGAAACCCAAATCCTCAATCTAATGTGGTGGTATCTGGAGGTGGGGCCTTTCATACCTGATTAGTTCATGGGGTGGAGGTTTCCTGGTGGAATTAGTTCCCTCATAAGAGCAGGCAGCGGGGAATTTGCCTCCTCTCTCTCTGCTCTGTGCAGTGTAAAGACACAGCATGAGGGCAGCTTTCTCCCAAGCAGGAAGAGGACCCTCACCAGAACCTGACCATGCTGGCACACTGATCTTGGGTTTCTTACCCTCCAGAACTGTGAAAAATAAATTTCTGTTCTTTTGGTCACCCAGCCTATGGTATCCTTCTTATGGCAGCCAGAACTAAACCACGGTCTAGATCATATTGGTTAGTATCGCATTTACGAGTATCTCATCTGTTGCAGGAGAGTGATCCAATGACACTATGAAACAGACTGGCTCTCTATTTATTTAAAAGTGGGTCTCAACTCTTTATGCCCCAAACTATCCTGACTGCCCAAGCCCCACTTAGCCACTTCCCTAGGTTTTAATTCCATTGTGGTTATATGCAGGCTTATAAAACTATTCACTCTTACTTTTGTATAGTTTTGAGATTTTTCCAAATGCAACCCTTGGATTCCACCATCTTGGGAGTACCTTGATAAGATCTTTTGAAATGACTTCAATTTTGAAAAGGCTTTCATGAGTTAACTTTCCCAAGCAACAAAAATATGATATTTCAACTGACATCTCCTAGAAGCGTATGGTCTTCACCTGAAAGAGGCCAAAGTGAGAACCATTTGGGAGCAACCAGGCCAGACAGCCAAATAAAGCTGTCACCAAAGATTCCATCACAAGAAAACATATATCACGGCAAGAGATACCATGTCCCTAGTCTCTTTCTGCTAATTCCGGATTTACTGTAAAAACATCTTGTTGAATACAAAACAGAAGTTTGCACATAATAATTGATCAATAAATGTTTGGTCAATGAATAAAAGCACATAAGAACTAGTGTTATTTTTAAAGAGAAAATGGAGCAAAAAAAACTAAAAATAAATGTGACTAGGAATGTGATTTCCTTCTATAGCTCATCACTGCTGTTAATATATGTACTAATCAGGAATAAAAACAGGCTTCTACTTTTATATAAAACTAATATTTATAGGGATTCAGTTGCTTCATCTGAGTATGATATAAAGTAATGCTATATTCAGGTAGTGATAGAATAATACAGTAATCTAATTCTACATATTTCAAAGTTTAAGCCATTTGTTAAATAAGTAGAATATGGCACAATTATCTAGAAAATGAAGAGTTGCCTGGATTTGAAAGATATTCCAATTTTTATCTCAGTGCAGAAAATTGTGCAGAAAACTAATGCTGAACATGGTTTGCAGAAAAAGAAAAAGGCATTATTGTATCAGCCAGGAAGCTGCAATTTCACCTAATTTACTAAAGTTTAATATTTCAGCACAGCTGGGCTCAAGGCAACAGCAGAAGAGTCAGCCTTGCACTGGGTTCCCTAAACACCCTTGCTGCAAATGAAGTTACTTTTTATCAAGCCAATGGCTATCAGCAGGGGACTCACAAAAGCCCATTTTAATTGGAAAAACAAGTGTAAATTTGCAATGGGAATTCTGAGCCCAGTGTTAAAATTTGACAGTAGGGAACTTTACCACAAGCTTTCTAATTTAAGACCTGGGTGGGTAAGATATGAATTATCTTGCTCATCCTTGAGAGAGAAAGAAACCTGACAAGAAAATGATACCTTAACATTATTAGCCATAGAACCACTACTGGAAAAGTGAGCATTTGGTAGCTTAACATTTCCAGGCTTGACTTGCACCCCTAAAGATCTATGCCATGTAGTAATTTGAAATGCTGCTGAGGCCAGGAATTGAAACGTAAACTCAGGTTGACATCCAGATGCTGTTCCCAAGCTTGTGTAAGTGGCGAGCCTACCTCACTCACCCAGTCCACTCCACATGGGCCTCTCATTTTGTCTTTGTTATTCTTTATTCATCATCATGAATGTCCTTACCTTCATAAAATAACTTTTAAAAAATGATTGGGACGTTTTGATATATAAAAAGTCTCCAGGCCTATGGAAATCTTGAAAGTTGAAGTTTCTGATTTGGAGTGTAAGGTTTCTTATTTGGCTAACAAGTGACTTTCCACAAAAAAGATGATTCAGGGGAAAGCTAGAAACGTGTAAGGTTTCCATAAGTGTGGATTTGGGGAGTCAGAAAGATGAATCACAAATATCAAGAGTCTACCTGACATTTGATATATACATAATATATATGTATATACACTATATACATAATACATAATGTACAGAATATATAGCGTTATATACATATTGTGTATACACATTATGTATACACATACGTATTATGTATACATATTATGTATATATTATATACATAGTATATACTACATATATACATAATATATACTACATATATAATATATAATGTATATATACACACTAGATACATTATACTATATATGTATGTATATATACATTATATATTATGTATATATATACTATGCATATACATTCCATATAATAATTATGCATATGCAAATTGTTATATAATATTATGTATATATAATATTATGTATATTATATTATATTGTGTGTATACATGATTATATATTATGTATATAATATAAATGTATAGAAACTATATATACATATATTTGTTTACATAGTATGTATATATACTGATAGCTATAATGTATCTCCATAATTTTTTTCCTTATATTGAAGATTCTTACTGATATATAACAGTGAATGAGTGTACATAGATATGCTATATCTCTACATAGATTATGTGTATATATACACACACTATATAAACAAATATGTGTATATAGAATGCATATACATGTATACTATGTATATACACACTAAATACATAGCAGATACAAATATATCTCACTGGTATATATGAACATCTTCAATATAAGGAGAAAAAGGAATGCTGTGAGAAACGCACAAAAAATTGATGCACCAAAGACTCTTTTCTTCATTCGGGAGACATTTTTACCTCTCTGTTTAGAAAGGATGATTTCTGATGTTTCAGACTGCTTGATTGGTTTTTGTAACATTAAAGATTTGTGAGGACTGCAGGACAATAGGTCATTTATAACATTAAGCTATACCTTGGGGAGGACGTTTATAAGACTATGATAACCAAGACTACGTATTTTCAATAAGTCATAGGACATAAGTAAAAGTAGAAATGACTTGAAGAAATCAACGACCTCAGTATCTCTCCAAATATGTCTTATTACAGATTTTTGACCGCTGTTAGTGGAATATTGAAGAATGGGGGCCAGGCACAGTGGCTCACACCTGTAATCCCAGCACTTTGGGAGGCTGAGGTGGGCAGATCGCTTGAGCCTAGGAGTTCGAGATCAACCTGGGCAATATAGCAAAACCCCTCCTCTATAAAAAATACCAAAAGAAAAAAAAACTAGCAGGGCATGGTGGTGTACACCTATGGTCCCTGCGACTCTAGAGGCAGAGGTGGGAGGATCACTTGAGCCCAGAAGGTGGAGGTTGCAGTGAGCTGAGATGGCACCACTGTACTCCCTCCTGGCTGATGGAGTGAGGCTCTGTCTCAAAAAATAATAATAATAATAATAATAAAGTAATTCTATGCATAAAGTAGTTTTAATTTAAAGAGTATAACTAAAACTATGGGACAAAATATAAGAATTATTATTCACTTTATAAAATAGATTTTTAACATATAAACATTCAAATTTCCTAAATCCCTCTCTTTGGAATGCACTTAAAACACTATAAAGGACTAAAAGGGGAAATGCACACTATTTATTAATATCTCAAGACTATAAAATGGCAACAATCCCATTTCACAAACTCCCTGCTTAAGGCGAACTAATTGGACAAGAATGCCAATTTCAAGACATGTCTCCTCTATTTATGATCTTATATTTGTGGGAAACAAGTAGAAAAGTTGATTGGGTATGGTGGCTCATGCCTGTAATCCCAACACTTTGGGAGCCCGAGGCGGGAAAATTGCTTGAGTCCAGGGGTTCAAGACAAGCCTGGGCAACACAGCAAGACGCTGTCTCTGCAAAAAATCTTTTTTTTTTTTTAATTAGTCAGTCACAGTGGCTCGTGCCTGCAGTCCCAGCTACTTGGCAAGGGGAAGTGGGAAGATCACCTGAGCCGGGGAAGCGGTGGTTGCAGTGAGCCAAAACCATGCCACTGCACTCCAGCCTGGGAGACAGAGAAAGACTCTGTCTCTTAAAAAAAAAAAAAAAAAAAAAAAAAAGTAGAAAAGTTTTTAAGGCCCTACTAATTCTCAATTTGAAAGGGCAAAGGCTACGAGTAAACCACAGTAAAAACAAGTAGTAATCAGTGTGAATAGCCAGGGCTGCAAGATTAAAAAAGAGCTGGAAGCTAACATTTCTGCTTTCAGCAAATGTAGCGTTCTTGCCAGAGGAATGCTAGTTACCTAGAAATGCTGCTAAATTGAGGGAGAGATGCTACAAAAGAATGTTGTGGCTACTGACTAAAGTCAATTTACCAAGGAAAAATGAGTACCTGTTCTACCTATCTGATAACAAAAAGTTTTTGATTTACCGATTTTCACACCAAACTGGCCTCTCCCAGGGTCAGAATATCCTGCCTAATTTTAGACCCTGTCAGACCAGGCAAAACTTCAGTTGTTTCAACAGATTGAGGGGTGGAGAGTGAGCATGCAGAGATAATATGTCAAACTCTGTCAAATTTCTTCCTCCAACTTCTCTTCCCCACCTCTTCATTCCATATAACCTAAACTATAAACAGTAAACTGAAAAAAATACGACAGCCAGCCCATAATGCAAAACTAAATTTCAACAAGTGCACAAAGAAAAAAGAAGGACTGCCAGAGAATTTCCATTCACAATATTCCTAGCAAGTAGCAGAAAGGAACAAACATGACTTATTTCAAAGATGACCAGACAGGAAAGGAAATTATGCAAATGTTCTGGAAAATATAAGATAAAAGGAAAGAAATGTAACCAGTAAAAAGGGAAGTGAAGAAAATGTGTTGGAAGAGACTTACTCCAGGAAACAGCAGACAAATTTAAGCAAGATCACTTCATACTCCCCAGGAAACTAAATATAACATAAACACTATGGTAGGAAAGTCCAAAGAAAGAAAAACTGAAAAAGAGGTAGTAAGGCAGTAGAATATGTTGAGAAGTGAACTGACAACATTAAAGCAAAACAAAACAGAAAAATGTTGCAGAACTTAGAATATCTGGCAGCACTTATATGGCAAAAATCTGAATCAATGTCGGATTGAACTGGTGACAATTGCAAAAAAGAAAAAGAAAAAGCACACAGGAAAAGGACAGGGAAACTACACTGATCAAAAATATATATATATATATCAGAAACAGATTTTTTTTTTTTTTTGAAGATGGAGTTTCACTCTTTTGCCCAAGCTGGAGTGCAGTGGCATGATCTCGGCTCAATGCAACCTCTGCCTCCCAGGTTCAAGCGATTCTCTTGCCTCAGCTGCCTGAGTAGCTAGAAGTATAGGTGTGGGCCATCATGCTCGGCTAATTTTTTTGTATTTTTAGTAGAGGCGGGGTTTCGCCGTGTTGGCCAGGCTAGTCTCGAACTTCTGACCTTAGGTGATCCACCTGCCTCAGCCTCCCAAAGTGTTGGGATTACAGGTATGAGTCACCATGCCTGGCCCAAAGACAGATATTAAATATACATCTATTTTTTCTTTTTAAGATGGAGTCTCACTCTCTCACCCAGGCTGCAGTGCAGTGGTGCAATCTGGGCTCACTGCAACCTCTGCCTCCCAGTTCAAGCGATTCTCCTGCCTCAGCCTCCTGAGTAGCTGGGATTACAGACAGGTGCCACCACGCCAGGCTAATTTTTGTATTTTTAGTAGAGACGGGGTTTCACCATGTTGGCCGGGCTGGTCTCAAATGCCTGACCTCGTGATCCGCCTGCCTCAGCCTCCCAAAGTGCTGGGATTCCAGGCATCAGCCACCACGCCTGGCCACATCTATTTGTTTATTCAGCAATTCAAATGAAAGAACAAAGTTTATATACCATAAATCCCCAAAATTACAACACAAGAACCATTACTATTTATTCTTATGGTGCAAGGATGTTTCAACATGAGAAAATCTAATTTTATTTACCATATTATTGGGGTATTGGAGGAAAACCATTATCATCTTAGAAAGGATATATTTAGCAACCTTTCCTAAATTAAAAAAAAAAATCTGAGGCCGAGTGCAGTGGCTCATGCCTGTAATCCCTGCTACTTGGGAGGCTGAGGCAGGAGGATCACTTGAGCCCAGGAGTTCAAGGCCAGCCTGTCAACATAGCGAGATCTCATCTCAAAAAAAAAAGAAAAGAAAGAAACTTTAGTAAAACAAGATGAGTTTGACAGCAGCTTCAAATAGAATGAGAAAACAAATTAATATCTTAAATCAAAAAGGAGCCAGATGCTTAATTGCTTAATAAAAACAATTTCTTTCAAACCAAGAATGAGACAGGATCTTAACAATTGTTTGAGTGAAGTGTGTCCATGGTCCCGTGCAGGTTTTTGACATGCCATTTGACTACTCAACATACTAAAAATAAGTTTCTTAATATCATTGAAGCATTAAACCTAAATAAAACCATGTAAAATACTCAACACTTTTATCCGTAGCTTAAGAATCAGTATAACTGAAAAGTATCAGTTGTTCCATTTCTATATTTAACACTAAAAATTACTATTGACTTTGTACCTATCTCTGACAATAGAGAACAGAAAATTAGCAAATAGCTGATTCTACAGTCATTGGCAACTAACCAGAATAATAATCCTCACTACTGATTTACAGGACCAATTTTGTCCCTACTTATATGCATGTAGGTTTTGGACTTGGTAGAAAATTTCCAGGTCTATTGACACAAGCAATTCAACTTTTTCTTTTCATTTAAAGGCCTCTTTTTCCCAGGCATCTTTCTAGAACATGATCTGATATATCAAGACTGAGGATAAATATTTAGGGATATTTGGGAATCAGGCATAAACTTCAGATCATTTTCTGGTTACATCCCTTCTATCAGTTCTCTACACTTGGGAAGGAAATGTATGATGTGGTTATAAAACACAGGGTCAACGTGATTTTGTCACCGTGCCTTTGCTCTTGACATTCTGTTCTCTGCCAGAAAAGCTCTTGCTCCAGATATGTTCTGGACTTAACCCCCCTTTCTTTAGTCCTATCAAATATTGCCTTAATAAAATAAGAACTACCTTTCAACCGTAGACACTCAACATCTCCTACCTCCCTACATTGCTTTATGCTTTCTCTACCACTTGTTACCACCAAATACATTATGTATTTATTTGTACATTGCTAGAGACTTCTCCCAATTACAATGGAAGCTCCATGAAGGCACAGACTTGGTCTATTTTGCCCTTTTCCTGCGTTTCCAGTGCCTAGAACACATGGAAGGGACAAAATAAGCATTTGTTAAATACAGAAATGAATGTAAATGCCAAAGTGTTTATAATATGCAACTGACATTTTTCTGTAGCTAAACTAACCACTGCCTTTCCTCTGAAAACTTCAATGGCCTTTAGAAATGCTGGGTACAATCACAGTAATGATAGAAAAGTAAATATAAGGAGAAGTTTCCATCAGTAAACAGTGCAGAATAAAGCAGAATGAAAGGGCAGATAAATGTGTCAGCCACAGACTGAAAAATTTCGAGCAAGTTGTTTTCCCATGAAAATATTTTTTCCCGCTAAAAATTTCACTTGGTCATATTTCTTTGGAAAAGATGACGTGTCAATGTAGTACTGAGATTTTAATAGATTACTCCGCAATCTTCCCATGCTGATACTCAGAGCACCCTGTTGTAAGATACAGAGCATGAGGTTTTTATTTAAACAGGTTTGGTGTGGATTTTGGCTGTGCCACTAACTGGGTATGTGACTCTGAGTGGGATGTTTAATTTCTCCGAGTTTCTTCATCTGCAAAATGAGGGTGAAGTGAACCTACTAGGGACTCTGTTCGTCCTCCTGGGTTCTCTAAATCAGAGGTCCCCAAGCCCCATTATTAGTCCGTGTCCTGTTAGGACCAGGCCACACAGCAGGAGGTGAGTGAGCGAAGCTTCATCCGTATTTACAGCCGCTCCCCATCACTCACATTACCACCTGAGCTCCGCCTCCTCTCAGATCAGCAGCAGCATTAGATTCTCATAGGAGCACGAACCCTACTGTGAGCTGCGCATGTGAGGGATCTGGGTTGCTTGCTCCTTACGAGAATCTAATGCCTGATGATCTGTCACTGTCTCCCATCGCCTTCCAGTGGGACCATCAAGTTGCAGGAAAACAAGCTCAGGGCTCCCACCAATTCTACATTACAGTGAGTTGTAGAATTATCTCATTCTATATTACAGTGTAATAATAGTAGAAATAAAGTGCGCAACAAATATAATGCACTTGAACCACCCCGAAACCACCCCCACTCCATCTGTGGAAAAAATGTCTTCCACAAAACCAGTCCCTGGTACCAAAATGATTGGGGACCACTTCTCTAAATGAAGGGCACCCTCAGCCAGCAAGATGCCGGAGCCAGACGTGAGTGTCACCCCTCACTCCCGGTTCTTCTTTGGTGCCTCCAGCCACCACATCCAACCCATCAACACACTTTCAATGTCATCAGTATCTCTTGAACCCATTCCTTTCTCTCCATCCACACGGCCATTTGCCTTTTCCATGTTCCAGGCCACCACTATCTCTCCTGTCTGGATTATTGCAACAGCCTCTTATCTGATTTTATTGTGGCCGGTTTGCCCACCACCACACCACCACCACTTCCCCTCCATTCCCCAAACAGCAGAAAGAATGATGGCCCTAAAAGACAAACGTGCAGTGATCTATTGCACAACAGCGTCTGTAGCCGATGCCTGGTGGGATTGTTTCTGTTGCCTGGCCTCCTTGGGTTTATGCCTATTTACCAATCCCTGTTCTCTAGTCCTCCTGGTGTTTCCAGTACTAGCCAATAAATATCCTCCCTTTAAATTCCACCGCTGCCCAGGTCAATTACTTGTAACCAGGAGCACTGACTGGCACATCATGAAATGTCCAGTCCCTCCATCCCCTTCTAACCAACCTATGCTTCCAGTGGCCTCCTGTTCATGCCTACATCCTTAGCATTGCTCTGGGATTCAAGCATCTCTCACCTCTCCAGTTTCCTCATCTCATTCTGTACTCCCGCCACATTCACCCTCCCGCAGTTGAGCTAGCGTGACATACTCTCTCTTGCTTCTGGACTTTTGCACGTGCCGTGTTTTCTCCAAGACCCTCCCCTGTATGCTGTACTCAACATCCCCCAACACCCCCCAACACCCACCCATCCATCCTTCCCTTGGCTAATGTCTACTTGTCCTTTGGATCTCAGCTTCAAATTCCCTCAGAAAGCCTTTCTTGAACATATTGCATGTGAACTTACATCTTTCTAATGCAAGAGGGCTCTCTTCATCTAGCAGCTGTAGGCAGCTTCACACCGATTGCCCTATAGGGTCCCGAAGAGATGGCTTTCACCCCAGCTTCAGTTAGAAAAATCCTTCCACAGGACCCAGCTGGAGTCATAAGCTCATCTTCCTAGTAAGAGGGATAAGGCTGTGGCTGTCTAGCTGCAGTCACACGCCGTCACCTGCAGAGTTCTTTGATCACCCCTTTCCCCTTTGTGGGGTACTTTCCCCAGAGAGCTCAATACTTAGCTATTTTATTTAGAAAAAGAATTTCTGATCTTGAGTGAGAGGTGTCAGGGAGAGAGAATTGGAAGGGGGTGCATTAGGCATTTCTGGAGAAAACCGTAAGGATAGAGACCTATAATAAGGACACAGCTAAAGTAGGGCATTGTGAGTTGTATGAAGGCACCGGAAGCTTAGGGCTGGGAGAGAGAGTTCTAGGAGGTGGGAGAAGAATTCACAAAGGAAGGGGAAAAGATGGACTTCCGGTGCTTTGTAAATCCACCCAGGCTTGGTGGCAGTCACTGCTATTTATAGATGAAAAGGCATCCCTGTGCTTTCAAGTGTCAACAAGAGAAAAGAAAATAAACCTGAGACGTGGGTCAGAGAGACCTGAATTCTCAGTTCTGCTCAGTTTGCTAAGACAACCTCTCTGAGCCTCAATTTCCTCATTTATAAAATAAGGACAAAAATATCATTCTTGATACTAAGTGCCCAAAGCAAGGTGCACAACTATGTATAGTGTGGTCCCATTTGCCTTGTTTAGGAAAAGTAGCATATTACTCAAGTATCACTCTATATACACGAAGCGAAGCGGTAGCCGTGGTTATTTCAGGAGAGGAAGCATTGGAGTGGCATGAGACTTCACATTCCACTGTATAGTCCTCTGGCCTTTTTAGAATTAAGTGCTAGGTATGTGCTTTAACTATTCTAATGAATTCATTAATTGCATAAGAATATCTCTCTCCCAGAGTTGTTGCAAAGAAAACACCTGTAATCCCAGCACTTTGGGAGGAGGGGGTGGGTGGATTGCTTGAGGTCAGGAGTTCAAGACTAGCCTGACCAACATGGTGAAACACCGTCTCTACTAAAAGTACAAAAGTTAGCCAGGCGTGGTGGTGCAGGCCTGTAATTGTAGCTACTCAGGAGGCTGAGACAGGAGAATCCCTTGAACCAGGAGGCGGAGTTTGCAGTGAGCTGCCATCTCACCACTGCACTCCAATGCAGCCTGGGCGACAGAGCGAGATTCTGTCTCTAAATAAATGAAAAAATAAAATATATTGTGGGTCTAAAGATATAACACATTCTGTGCAAAGGTGTTCTGAACAAACAGTGACCCAGGGACCTATCTCATATTTATGTTGTTCTTCTAAATATATATTTTATTTACTATAAAATGTTTACCTTTTTTCCTAAAAAGATACTATAAATTATTCAAAGCCCAGTACATTTCACCATTGCTTTCCACAGGTAAAATAGGTTTCTTGGATCACTATCAAAGTTTTTAAAAAGCAAGCCTGAGAGCCCAGAAAAGTACAATTCAGTAAAATCAAACACTCATCCAAGAGACTTATTTGTTCCAAAAGCTAAATATGGAAAATTGGATGTCCAAATGGAATACCAAAGGTTGGCATTTGGGGATTAAGAAATAGTACTGTTGTGATTAAGAAATTGCACAGAAATTAGATCTCTCTTCTTCTGTACCCTACAAGAGTAGGAGGTGAGAAACTAAGATCTGGAGGCATTTTTGATCTAGAGTCACATGAATAGCACAGGAATTGTTATTTAAAGCCAAAACATTCTGATAATTAAGAAAATCCTTGATGAATAAAATGCCTCATTTCAGATCTCTTCCTTTTAGATGTTGTCCCTTCTGTTCCTTCATATTTGGCCATGGAAATGATAATCCCTCAGAAGAATTTTCGATGAGAAGACCTCTGTTTAGCATTTCACATATTCGTACTCACCATGCTTCCAGAGAGCATTTTCTTTTTTTTTTTTTTTAATTTTATTTTTATCTGGAGAGACAGCTACAGCTATTTTTTTTATTTTTTATTTTTATTTTTTGAGACGTACTCTTGCTCTGTCACCCAGGCTGGAGCGCAGTGGCACGATCTCGGCTCACTGCAACCTCCGCCTCCCAGGTTCAAGTGATTCTCCTGCCTCAGCCTCCCGAATAGCTGGGACTACAGTCGCCCGCCACCACGCCCAGCTAATTTCTTAGTAGAGACGGGGTTTCACCATGTTAGCCAGGATGGTCTTGATCTCCTGACCTCGTGATCCACCCGCTTCGGCCTCCCAAAGAGCTGGGATTACAAGCGTGAGCCACCGTGCCTGGCCTTTGGAGAGCATTTTCTTACAGTCTTACATTCGCTGAATTACTTAGGATGGCTCCATCCCAAGGATGCTGATCACCTCGCTGTTCCAAATCACTTAGGTTATAAACCAGAATTCTTATTCTCCCAGACTCTACACGAGCTCTAAGTGGTAATTTCACTTTTAAGTTGTGAGATAACCGTATGTTTACCCAGCTTAATTAATTTTCCCTTGGAAAATGTTCCTTTAATTATGTTTTGCATATTTGAATGATTCCGATTTTGCACCTGTGTTCAGAGGCACCTGATTCTAATGAATTGATTATCTAGGCTAGAGAATGAATATAATTATATTTTGCCTACTTTGATGATGAACTTTTCATGTGTGACCTAGCTGGCATTTCTGTACCCTATCTTATCACCTCATTAACTCCATTAAGACGTTTCAGTGATATTTAACATCTTATAGAAATTTAGTCAAATTTATATTATAACTAATATTATAGAGCCAAGACAACTTGCCATTCTCTTCTTGCTTTCTCTGGGAAACTTACTAACTTGGAACTTCTCTCGGCCAATTATTTTCACTGTTTTATCCCCTCACAGGCATTTTTATTTGTTTTGCTTTGACAATTTTTCTTTGACAACCACTTTGTCTGTTCAATCAAGTCTCCAACATACACACAAAATAAAAATTTGAAGGAGTTTTTCAAATCACTTGAGCCAATATCATATTTTGTGTGTAGATTATTGGGCTAAGGAGAGCACGGCTCCAATTTTCTTTCCTGCCTTATCCAGACAACAGTCTAATTACCCTTTCTATTCCAGCTGTGAAAGCTAACCCGTGGGAAGAGAAATGATTCTTTTTCCAGGTCCCAAAGCAAGTTATTAGCAGCTGTGAACCCAGGAATCTCTACTGTCTCCACAGGTGCCCAACAAATATGACCTCATGTTGCCACTGAATTGGAAGAAGATATTTTTCCTTTCTTCTGAGAACTATGGCATGTTATTGCTGCTACTGATTTCATTCCACCTTAGAATTACTGATGTTGTCCTAGTTATTTTAAATCTGTTCTGGAAAATAGTTTAAATAAGTGCAATAATATCAGTAGTATTACTGGGACTCATGTTTTCAGAGAAAATGCCTTTAAAATGAAACAACTTTTACTTAGGAGTTTTGTTAAGTAAGTATAAATTATAGGCATGTGTCAATGATATAATAGGATAGAGATACAGGAATAGACCAGTGTCACCACACACACACACAAAATGTTTAGAGATTTAATTAGAAGAAAGGACAGCTAGATAATAAAAATTTAATACAAAAGATTGCCAAATCTAAAATTACAGACTAAAGATGAGTTGCCATTTTAAGAATGTGCCTTTTTATAGAGCTGGTCATCAGGTTTAAGCAGAGCTGAACAGATGAATATTATCCAGCCTAGGAAAGGAAGACTCCTTCTCTCTGAAACAAACAGCACTTAATAGACACCCGAGGGAAGGAAAATTCCTCATGCCTTTTTCTCATCCATTCATTTTTACATAAAACACATATTCAGAATTTATAATGTTTCAATACTGATATTGAAATAATATGACTTATTTTGAGCCCCACATAAAAGTAACAGTTCTCCCACACTTTTTTTAAAGGAATGACCAATTAAGCTTTTTAAATTGATTTTTACTTGTCTCTATATTTAAGAAATTTAAATTTACCTTTTTTTTCTTATTTTCTTTTTAATTGTTCTTTTCATTTAAGGAAATACATTCAAACTCACAGTTTTCCTGTTTGGTAGTCAACACTCTTAGTGGACAGGAATGTTGACTGTCTTTTTCACACTGTATCCCCAGCACTTTGAACCACACTGTTACTTAAGTAGGTGACAGAAAACATTTGCAGAATGAATGGATCCATAACATATTAAAGACACAGATTAGGAGTTCATTGGCAAAATATGCATTATGATGATGTCTCATAAATATAAATAAATTTCATAGTATTGTTGAGACTCAGAAAATAATACCTCAAAATGAGGGTCTCAGAAGCAAAAGTTTTTTTTCTTTTTCCTGCCCTCCGTCTCTCATCCCATTCTCTCCCAAGGCTAGCCATGGAAACTGAATCTTTCTTCCCCAAGGCAGGTCATAGAAACCAGAAATGTTTTTTCCCCCAAACCAGCTAAAAAACCTAAAAATATCATTCTAACTCCCCCACCCCAAAGTTTCCATGTAAAAACCAGCCATAAGGGCTGGATGTGGTGGCTCTTGAACAATCCCAGCATTTTGGGGTGCCAAGGTGGGAGGAGCACTTGAGTCCAGGAGTTTGAGACCTGCCTGGGACCCAGACTCTACAAAAAATTAAAAAATTAGATGGGTATGGTGGTACAAGTTTGTAATCCCAGCTACTCAGGAGGCTAAGGCCAGAGAATTGCTTGGGTCCAGGAATTTGAGGCTGCAGTGAACTGTAATCGCGCTACTGTACGTAGCCTGGGTGCCAGAGGAAAACCCTGTCTCAAATGAAACAAAACAAATAACCCACAAGCCATAAGGAAATTATTTGATCTACCTTGTTTGACTGATACGGTTGTCTGTGTCCCTACCCAAATCTCATCTTGAATTGTAGCTCCCATAATTCCTTCGTGTTGTAGGAGGGAGCCGGTGGGAGATAATTGAATCATGGGGGTGCTTTCTCCCATACTGTTCTCATGGTTGTGAGTAAGTCTCACGAGATCTGATGCTTTTATAAGGAGAAACCCCTTTTTGCTTGGCTCTCTCTCTTTGCCTGCTGCCATCCATGTAAGATGTGACTTGCTCCTCCTTGCCTTCACCATGATTGTGAGGCCTCCCCAGCCATGCGGAACTGTAAGTCCATTAAACCTATTTTTCTTCCTGGTCTCAGGTATGTCTTTATCAGCAGCAGGAAAACAGACAAATACACTGACTATAGGTCATAAGGCCCTCATTCCAGAGAGGGTTGTGCCCCATTCCCAGATGGAAAAATTGCTGCACAGAGAGGCCAAGAAGAATCTAGATAGAAAGTCCTTGCTGGGTTTCCCCACTCAGTCCATTAACATTAGATCAGATCCTTTTGTCGAAGCCTATTTCTACATGGCTGTTCATATTCTGTTGCACCTAAGTAAAAAATGGACAATTACCTTTGTATCTTTGGGTCTTCACCTAAAGGCACTCACGTCACATAAAACTAAGATCAAGGCCGGGTGTAGTGGCTCACGCCTGTAATCCCAGCACTTTTGGGAAGCTGATGCAGGCAGATCATGAGGTCGGGAGATCGAGACCATCCTGGCTAACACGGTGAAACCCCGTGTCTACTGAAAATACAAAAAATTAGCTGGGCATGGTGGCGGGCACCTGTAGTCCCAGCTACTCGGGAGGCTGAGGCAAGACAATGGCATGAACTCGGGAGGCGGAGCTTGCAGTGAGCCGAGATCACATCACTACACTCCGGCCTGGGCAACAGAGCAAGACTCTGTCTCACAAAAAAAAAAAAAAAAAAAAAATTAAGATCAAATAAATGTGTATGCTTTTTCTCCTTAATCTGCTTCTTTTCAGTGATTTCCAGTGAACCTTCAGAGGGTGAAGAGAAAGTTTTCACTTGGCCCAGACAGTATCTTGAGTTTTTTTTAAATTTCGGAGGCTTCTTGAATTTGAAAATGGCAGATCTATGGAATTCACCAGCATGATAAACACACAGACCATAACATTTTCTCCTTCTGAAACCCTGGCAAGCCAGACTAAATTCCATTTTTACTGGGGAAAGGAGGCAAGTTCTCCAGTGATGTCCTCATCTGCAGCATTCTTTCAGGAACAGAAAAAGCAGAAAGTATACAATAATAGCTGGGGCCAGGCACAGTAGCTGGTGCCTGTAATCCCAGCACTTTGGGAACCCAAGGTGGAAGGATCATTTGAGGCCAGGAGTTTAAAACCAGCCTGGAATACATAGTGAGACCCCATCTGTACAAAAAAATAAATAAATAAAACATAAAATAATAGCTTATTGATCAAGATCCACAGCTATAAGAAGTGGACCCACCACACCCACTCACAGCATAGGAGCAAGTGGTAGAAGGCAGAAAGAGAATCATTCTTAACACAGAAGCAAGAGATTTTCAGCCTCAGCATCTGGGAGTGGCCTTTCCAGAGGCTCTGGTGAAGCCGCCTTGTCCTAAACTGATGTGGAGTCCTGTAATAATCAGTTAAAGGGTTTGTTAGTGGCGTGGGTATGTTATATGGCTCTGGATTTAGCGGGTGGAAGAAAGTCAAAAACCTTTGAAAAATATAGGCTAAAATGCTTTTCTCTGTGGTCTAGTTGTGAGTTCTGTCCCTCTGTTGTGATTCTCAGGGAACATTTCGCATGCACGGATTGGCTTCCTTGTTCCTTAACTGGATGACTCCTCAATTTGACCTCCAGCTTTGTCCTCTCTAACGAACAGAAAACACTCCTGTTTCTGGAAGCTTCCTGGATATCTCGCCACTGTGATTTCCCACCAGCACCTCACTTAAGTTCTTATCTGCTCCTCCTGCCCAAACTAAACCTTCCTCTTGGCCTATTTCCTATGACGATGCTATTAAGCCACTGTCAAGCCTCTCAGGTTAGATTTCCTAGATTTATCTTTATCTTTAATTTCTCCCCCTCTCTTTTCACCTCTTCAATATATTTTCTCTGTCACCACCTTCCCCTCTTCTAGCATCGAAACTGGTCCCTTGACTTCACTTACTTCCTAATCTGATTGATCCTATATGGCACTTCCAAAATATTTTTCTTCAGAATTGTCACACGTAGGTCTCATGCCATGCTGCTGTTCCAAGAGCAAATTTGCAGTTTCTCTGCATTGCAAGGCAGTTGAGATGAAACTGAGTAGGAGATGGGTAGGACTTATTTCGCAGTCTCGAGAGGATGAAGTGAAGAAACTAGGCTGGGATCACACCTGTAACCCCAGCACTTTGGGAGGCTGAAGCAGGAGGATGGCTTGAACCCAGGAGTTCAAGACCAGCCTGGGCAACATAGCAAGACCCTGTCTCTTCAAAAATTAGCTGGGCATGTTGATTTGTGCCTGTGGTCTCAACTACTCAGGAAACTGAGGTGGGAGGATTGCTAGAGCCTGGGAGATCAAGGCTGCAGTGAGCTATGATCATGCCACCGTAGTCCAGCCTGGGCAACGGAGTGAGACCCTGTCTCAAAAAAAGAAAAGGCAAAGAAAAAAAGAAAGAAAGGAAAGAAACCAACCAGCAGGAACCAGCAGAAGATGAGGAAAGTGATCACCAGCTATCGTCATTGCTTATTAGCACAAGACACTCCCCCCAGCGCCATGACAGTTTACAAATGCCATGGCAACAACCCAGGAAATTACTTCTCTTTTCCATGGTAACAACCTGGAAGTTACTGCCTCATTTCCTAAAAGTTCAAAGTAACTCCCCCTTAATTTGCACGTAACTGAAAGTGGGCTCACGTGAGTATAAATATAGTGGCCAACAGCCCAGGCTGTTGCTGATTGTGGTGCCCTGCTTGTGAGTTAGCTCTACTCCATAGGGAGCAGTCGCATCCAATTAAAAGATTGCTGTCTTAACTCTACTGGCTCATCCTTGATTTCTTTCCTGCGTGAAGCCAAGAAACTTCGTGGGCTTAGTGCCACTTTGGGGGCTCACCTGTCCTGCATTAACTCCACAGTAAATATCCAAACTACAAACTATACCCTTGTTATTATCAGCACCAGGACACCAAGGTTCAACATCTGTGTGAGCTCAGATATCAACTTTTTATGTGTCAGTTACTTCACTTGAAAAGTGTTCTGTTAGGGTTGTGTAAAGATTGAGTTAATATATGTATATTAGGCACTTAGAATAGTACCAAGCGCTTAGTAGATATTATATTGGTGTTTCTTGTTATGACCAGTCTTAGAGCCTAACAAATAGAAACACCATTTCCCAAACATGTCTTCACTTTTATCATTTCTCAACTGATACAGTTTGGCTCTGTGTCCACGCCCAGATTTTATCTTGAATTGTAATCCTCCTGTGTAAAGGGAGGGACCTAGTGGAAGGTGATTGGATTACGAGGACAGTTTGCCTCATGCTGTTCTTGTGATAGTGAGTGAATTCTCACGAGATCTGATGGTTTTATAAACGGTAGTTTTTCCTGCGCTCTCTTGTGGGTCCCCACGTAAGACGTGCCTGCTTCCTCTTCCGCCAAGATCGTAAGTTTCATGAGACCTCCCCAGCCATGTGAAACTGTGAGTCAATTAAACTTCTTTCCTTTATAAATTACCCAGTCTCGGGCAGTTCTTTATAGCAATGTGAAAAAGGACTAATACGTGAACTTTTGCTCAAATTGTTCCCTCTGCCTTCAATGACCTTTTCGTCAATATAAAGTCTACCCATTTTTCAAAGTCTACCTCAAATACCAATACTTCCCTTGAAATTTTCACTTAAAAGTCTTGTCTGTTTTTGAATTCAGGGTAATACATCTGCCCCAACTACCTTTATTCTTAAGAAATAAAATAATATACACTTTGGTATTTTAAAGTCTCTATGTAAGATGATATTCTATAGAGCTGTTATATTACTAAGTTGATCTTTTTGTTACAGCCATACTCCAAAAATTTTCATTATGTTATTTTATTTCATTTGTAAGTGAATTTGAAATCATTTTCAAGAGCAAAATTAGAAACAAAATCCCAGCTTTAGGAAGAAATAAATCAGAGCTTTCCAAAACTAATATTTTAGGATTTACGAAGGTTTTTAAGAGAGAAGAGTTTAAATATTTTTAAAGTATAGACTTATAAAGCATTTCTGGGGAATCTGAAGAAACAAATATAGCATTACACCAGTATTATGCTATTTAATTTTATTTCAATCAGGTGATGTTAAAGTTTGAATGGCTGTTTTTTTTCTTTCAACTGTATTTTCTCTGCTATATTTCATGCATTGTAAGACTTTAAAGGTTGGCCCCTTGTGGAGACAAATTACACCTGGGGAAATTAGCCCAGGTGTTGGCAATTAATTATGGAGCCAGAAACTCCGCAGTGATGTGAGACGGAGCCTTCCCACCGTGTTCTCTGGACTCCTTTTTCTAAGATGCTGGATCTTCAATTTTAATGAGGGAAAAGTGCCCCCCTGTGGTTTGTACTTGGACTTGGTTTTTTTTTCAATGTAAAGATTATGTTCTTTCCCAAGGAAAAGCCGGCAAAGCTAGGAAGAAGGCTGTACTCATCTGGATTCTAATTTTCTCCTCTTTGGGATCCTTATCAGTAGCAAATCACCTTTTAAGTCATCCCTTCACCCGTCCACCAGCCTCAAATCCATGCCCTCACACTATCCCACGTCCACTCTCACCTAGGTGCCTTCAGAGCCAGGATCCCTCCAAGAGCTCGCCCATCCTAATGTTTTCAGGAGGGAAACAAACAGAAAATGCTTTCAGTAATGGTCTGTGCTGGACTCCTCCCTCCTTTCTCTAGTTATTCTTTTCCCACTCCCACTCCTCCAACCTCCCTGCCACACCAAAATTTCTAATTCCTCTGATGCATATCCTCTCATCTGTGTTTATTCTTTCAAGAAGTTTATTTTAGGTTTGTGTGCATTTATTTTTTTTCTTTTTTTGAGATGGAATTTTGCTCTGTTGCCCAGGCTGGAGTGTGGTGGTGCCCAGGTTGGAGTGTGGTGGCACAATCTCAGCTCACTGCAACCTCTGCCTCCCAGGTTTTAGCAATTCCCCTGCCTCAGCCTCCCGACTAGCTGGGATTACAGGCGTGTGCCACCACACCCCGCTAGTTTTTGTGTTGTTAGTAGAGACGGGGTTTCACTATGTTGGCCAGGCTGGTCTCGAACTCTTGACCTCAGGTAATCCTCCCACCTCGGCCTCCCAAAGTGCTGGGATTATAGGCATAAGCCACCACGCCCTGTCTTGTGTGCATTTCTTACTGCATTACGTAAATGGTCTTGAGCTACAGGTAGCATTCTTTCTTCCAACTGTTACTCAGCACTCTGTCTTTGAGAATGAGCCATGTTGCTGTGTGGACGTTCAGTGCATTGCTTCTAAGGGCTGCCCTGTGTTCCACAGCAGACATACAGAACATTATACTGATCCTCTATCCCAGAGATAGGTACCCTGATGGCCTCCAACTCCCACAAACAATGCTATGATGAATATCCATAAGCCTGTTCCAACGTGGGCCTGTGTGTGAATTCCTTCCAGAAATACCAAGAAAGAGAATTCCTGTATCCTAGAAATATGCATACTCAGTTTAAAGATCCCCTGCCCGGATGTTCTTCAAGACTGCAATACCAATTTATACTTCCACCAGCCTATTCATGAGGGTGCCTGTAATTCCACATCCCTATCCTTTGCCAGGCTATTGTGTGGAAATGATACTTCATTGTATGTTGACTTACAATTCTGAGGAAAAATATATTGGAGCAACTCTTCTGTTTGTTAACTTTTATTTGAATTTTCCCTTCTGTAAATCACCCATTTGTATTCTTAGATTTTTTGTTTTGTTTTGTTTTGTCAGGGTTCCTACCTTCTTCTGGTTGATGTGCAGAAATCCCCAGTTCCTTGTGTTTTCTAGGTTTCAGTTCCTTGTCAGCTTTAGGCCTTGCCAATGATTTCTCAATATCTGTCACTTCTAACCTTGTCTGTGGCATCTTTCATTGCATGGAAATCCTTAGTTGTTTCTTTATGATATATCTTTTGCAAAAGTAGAAGAAGCCTTTTCCTATCCCTCATGTAAGGGGATATTCTCATGCTATATTTTCTATTAAATCTGATATGTATATTTTTCATATCCAAGTCTTTATCTGGAGTCCAACTTTGCAGGTGGTACATAGGAATCAGTTTCAACTTTCTTTATATGGGAGTCAGTGTTTCCAACATCATCTACTAACATGTATGCTTTCATATTAATCTGTAGAGCCATCTTCATCATATATTAAGTTGCTGAATTGTCTGTTCTGTTCCATTGTTTTACTGTCTGCCTGTCTACCAATATCCCACTGTTTCTAGCACTGTGAGGCTTTGTACTATGTCTTAGTATCTGATAGAACAGGAGCAGCCACATTTCTCATTTTTCTAAAGATCAAATTGACCATTCATGGACCTTTAGTCTTTCACATGAATTTTGTAGCAAATTTAACCACGAATTTCATTGAAATTTCCTTGACTATATAGATTAATTTGAGAAGAATTGACATCTTTATAATATTAACATCCATCCAGAGACATTGAAAGTGTATTTAGTTGGATTAATTGCTATGTCCTTTGTTCAGTTGAAAATTTTTTTCTCAAAAAAGGTTTATTCTTTGTTAATTCCTAAATACCTTTAGTTTTTATTGAAATTGTAAATCATGTCTTATTTTTCTTGTATTTTCTAGACAGTTAATACAAGCATTAAAAATTACTGATTTTTATGTTGATCAGTATGCAGCAAACTTGATCAACTCCCTTCATTGTTCTAGTAGCTCATCTATTGATTCCATTCCTAGGTAAATTATATTATCTATCTCTTTCTTGAACAAGCTTTATACACCATTTGTTTTTCTTTTTTTATGGCATTCACTGGGATTATGTTAAGCAGTAGCGGTGTTAGAGACATACATTCTTGTCTTTTCCTCTACTATAAAGTGAACTTTTTTGTTTTGGGGTATATAGTGGTAGGAAAAATATCTCCTTTTTTCACTTTCTCACTTTGTTACAGAAACTCTGAATTTTAACTAGAGTTATATCCATCCAGAATTAAGACTGCCTTCACCATCCTCTCTTGCAGCTAGATATGACCTCGTAATTAAGTTCTGGTCAATGGGATATGAGTAGAAGTTGATGTGATCATCTTTTGCTTGTAACTTTAAAAAGGGCCACCCTATCAGGAATCCCGTAGATTGCTTCTGGAGGTAGAGAGTATGCATGTAAGAAGAGAGGTTAGATGAAGCTTCCTTTCCCATCACCCATATCAGAAATGGGTATGTCTTCCAGTTCCTTGTTTCTGGTGGCTGAAATGCAGATATAATGGTGGTATCCAGAGTAACAACAGTGGATCATACAGATGAGGCCAGCACCTCAGGATGACACATCAACATAATAGAAGGAGAATAGGCCCCCATACCATGAAATTGCCGCATTAATCCTGAACTGCTGTTGAACAAACACCACACACTTGGAGAAAGTACTTAAATTTTTATGTATACCCTCATGTTTAAATGCCATATGGCTAGATATAAAAATCTTGGCTCAAAGTTCATTTCTCTTTGTTTTAAAATGCTAAGCCATTGTTTTCTTGTATCCAGCATTGCTACTGAAAAGTTTGATTTTTGTTTCTCTGTAGATGGTCTGCTGTTTATCTCTAGAAACTTAAAATTCTCTTTGTCTTTGATGTTCTGAAATGTGACTATGGCATCTAGGCAAGGGAGTTTTTGTTGCTGTTTATTTATTTAATGTATTCATCATGCTTCACGCTTGGTGAGCACCTGTTCCAGTCAAGAATTCATCTTTAAACTCCTCAAAAGAATAGGCATTTTGAGTAGATAGTCTCCCTCAGTCACAACCTACTTGCCCTAGAGAGACAGAGGTGAAGAAAGTGCCAGAGTGTGGCTAGTCATTTCTCATATACTGTTATAAACTCTTCATTCTTGGAAGGCTTTTGTTCTGCTCTGATATTAACCTGAAGACCCAGGCTATAATGGCTGATTCCTGCAGTGAAGAGTGTAGCAACCATTAACCCAAGACCTTGGAAGAAAGAAGAAACAGCAGAACATAAAAGCTTTTTTCAAGCTGTGCTCTCACTGTGCCTGTGAGATCCTTCTCCTCAAGCTGTCTCTGTCGCTCCAGCCTGGCCCCCATTTCACCCACCATCCACACATAGGAGTTCACCCCACTGTTCACATTCCCCAGGATGTTCATGCCATATTTATGTTAGTTTCTCAGCTCCAAGCTTCTGTCTTACTACTAGATTCTCCAGGGTTGATTTGGGAAAAGAAAGCCAGCAACCCATCCTGGCTCACCATCCTAACGAAAAGCCAAAAATCAGATACAGGAATTGTTTAAGAGGCTTTGGCTGGGTGGAGTTATGCACACCTGTAATCCCAGCACTTTGAGAGGCCAAGATGGGAGGATCACTTGAGCCTAGGAGTTCAAGATCAACCTGAGCAACATAGTGAGACCCCCGCCCCCATCTCTAGAAGTAAATAAATATAAAAAGAAGTCTTAACAATTGGCAATATTGTTGCATTAATAGTCAGACTTTTAATCTGGAAGGAAGGGAAGTTACCCTCACTAGAGCCTGGAGAAGAAAGTAAATTCATCCAGATGCGATGTTGCTGGACTACCTGACCACTTTTCCATGCTCTGTAGGTGGCTACAAGGTACTCAGACAATCCCTGAGATCATCTCTGGTGAAAAACATGACCTGGGGAAGGGTAATATTTGGAAATTCCCTAGGAGGCCACCCTATCGGCCGTAGATTGAAGGTTAAGAGTATGCATGTAAGAAGAGAAGTTAAATGAGGCTTCCTTTCCCATCACCCATCTCAGAAGCATATCACACATTGAACACAACCAAATAGGACTGTTCTGGGTATGCTGTGGTTTTTGGGTTTTTTCCCCCAAATTTGCATGGGTTGTTCATTATCGAAATAGGGATTGCCTTAGGCACCTAAGGGAAGGTCATCCTCTAGGCTGCTTTTTAGCATGTAAAAAATGCAGGGGGAAATCGTGAAAGGACTATTAATGTCTGTATAACTCATGGCTGCTGAGTCAACTTGACTTTGGCTGAGCCCAAGGACCATTTAGAAATCACAGCCTCCGGACATTGTCATACCCTGATGCCCAAAAGAAACTGTCTGGGACTTCCATTAAACTGATGGATGTCAGGAATGGGTATAAAATTTCTAAAATCTTGCATGAGAAATTGGAAGGGTCTGAGTTTGTTCTCCTAACTTTTCCAAAGAAAAAAAGGGAGAGATATCTAATCTTTTAAAGTAAGCATTAGAAAACTCCAAATCCAAATGACAGAAGAGCCACTTCTTAAAAAAAAAAAAAAAAAAGCAAATATCAACGGAAGGTAATATTGTTAGTAATCAAACTGGATTGATCCAGATATAACACTATCATACACTACCTTTATTATCTGCTTCTCAAATTTCCTTCTCTCTATCGCATTATCTCCCTCTAGGGACACTTTTGCCTATCAGTATTAATTAAATGTGAACGTTAACATGTAGGAAGATTTATAACTTCCTTGGCCTGACAGCTGTGCTGAAACTGAAATGCATCAAAGAGGATGAATGGCCCCGTCTGCCACCCATGAATGATGATCACTTCTCCAAATTGGCCAGAGAGTTTGAAAAAGTATTTTGGGGAACTTGCCAGCTAAGACTTTTCCATTCCACCTCCTCACCTCTTTCTAACCACTGCCACCATCATAAAAGAAGCACGTCTATATGAAGCACTGTGGAAAATTGGGGCCCGGGTGTGAAAAGTGAAAAAAGTGGAGTGAAGACCTGGTGATCAAATGCCAAATTGCAAAGTTGCAAAGAACAAATATTTTGGCCTGGAATCATCCCTATTTGTATCACAGCCAGTTTAAGCAAATAGAATAATATGTGTTCGTATAATCTATCAGTACAGATTTAAAATGGGTCAGAAACACAATTTTTGTCCTATTTTAGACTGTGGATCCAGATGACAAAAACAATGGATGTCAAAACACCTCGGAAGTTTCAGAACAGAAAATAGAGAAAATAAATTTGACACTGGAGTCATCTCTGATCATGACATTTCATACAGTTCTCAAAACCAACTTATCAAAAATTTAAAAATGTATCTATGTTATGGTTTATAGGAATTGCATGAAGTTTTATTCCACTTTTACTATGCATGCCATCTATTTATATATTCAAAGTGTTTACATTAACATGACTTTATGATGTCTTTGTAGCTTTATTAGTATAATTTGATTGGCATAACTTGACTCTTCCAGGGTACTCTTGCCCTCAGAAATGACTTGATTGTCCATTACTGGAAGTTCCCAAAAGATCTGTCAGCTTTTCACTGGGAAGCATCAACTGTTGGTTTACAATTCTGTCAGACTCTTGAACCCCTTGCCTCAAATTCTTTGCCATGCTATTTCCACTAACCCTAAATTTGTAAACATGATCCTGACCCAATCTTAGTCAAACTCTTGCTTTGAAAGCCCCACCTTAAACCAAACTTCCAATTCTCAATAAAATCTGACCTTGCCTTTCTCCCTGAAACCCTGTAGAAACTCTGCCAAGGGAGCGTTCTCCCAGAGCGTGGTAAGCAGTAAACTCAGCTTTGTCTTACCAACAAGCTGTGTTGATGAGAGCTGAGAAACATTCAACAGAAGAGCATGCAATATTGCTATATATTCATTAAAAGCATTTAGAGCATACAGAAAAAAGAATGACATAAATGACAAATTATTTTTCACTTTAGTAAAGATTTATGTGGGAAAGAGGCTGATGGAGAGATTTTTCAATTGTAATAAATAGTAAATGTGTGGGTCTTGTGCTGCGTATATGCATGCCCTGTATAAAGCAGCAAACCTCCTGCCCACCACCCCTATTCCTCATGTCTTGTTGCCCTTTTTGGTGGGTGGAGGAACAATGGTGGGAGCTTCAACACTTAACACCATCTGACACACAAACATACAAATTTGCTTATTTGTTTACTGTCTGTCTCTACACTCAGTCCTAATGTAATTGCCCAGTGAGTTCTTCCTGACTGATGTACAGGCAAAACCACTTCACTTAACCTGTGGTATTGCAGTAGAGAAAGAGTTTAATTAACCCAAGGTCTCCAAGTGGAAGGACTGGAGTTATTACTCAAGTCAGTCTCCCTGAGAACTAAGGGGCTTGGGATTTTATGGATAATTTGGTGGATAGGGGGCCAGGGAATGGGTACTACTGATTGATTGTGGGTGAAACTATAGGGGTGTGGAAAACAGTCCTCCTGCACTAAGTCCATCTCTGAGTAGGGGGCCACAGACCCATTTGAGTCATGAATCACAAATCCAGGTGGGGTCAGTCAGTTGCCAGAATGCAAAAGTCTGAAAAACATCTCAAAAAACAAATGTTAGGTTCTACAATAGTGATGTTGTCTATGGGTGCACCTGGGGAAGTCACGATTCTTGTGACCTCTGGCCACATGACGCCTGAGCAGTAAAGGATCATAGAAACTACACCTGCATTTTAGCAGATTTCAGGCCCCTCTTGTAATCTTAATCTTGTGGCCTTTTATTAGTCTTACAAAGGCAGTTTCAGTCCCTGAACAAGGAGGGGATCAGTTTTAGGGAGGGTCTGTTATCATCCTTCCTTCCAAGTTAAACTATAAACTAAATTCCTCCCATGGTTAGTTTGGCCTCTGCCCAGAATTGAGTGAGGACAGCTGGCCTGTGAGGCTAGAAGCAAGACGGAGTCAGCCACACTAGATTCCTCTCACTGTCATAATCTTTGCGAAGTTGGTTTCACTAACTCAAATATAAACTTCATGAGGGCAGGGACTTGGTTTATTCTGTGCTGTGTCCTCAGCACCTAGAACACTGCCACATTTACAGTGAATATTTGTTTAAAGAAGGAAGAAAGGAAGCAAAGAGGGAGCAGAGGGGAGAGGAAGAGAGGAAGGGAAGGCAGAAGGGAGGGAGGGGGGAAGCTAAATTATGGGAGGCGAGACTGTCTAATGACAAATGCCCAGACTTGGAAGTTAGATCTGATTCAAATTCATTCACCAACTTACTAGCTATATGACTTCAAGCAAAATACTACAATTCTTGATAGCCTGTTTGCAAGTTCTAGCAGGGGAATGCGGCTACTCATGTACCCTTAACCAAAGACCTGTCCTCCTCTATCGGGGTTGGTCATCCTCTTCAACCTAGCACACAGCTTCAGGAGGGATGCACATGGGGCAGTGAGTGAGGAAGGGGACACCCACCTAGCCAGCCGGATCAGCCACATCAACCCTGGCCATCAATGGGGTGACAGATGCCACAGCCAGATCCCCCTCACATCCAAAATACTTTAAGCCTCAATTTTCTCATCTATAAAATGGAGGCAATAATATCCATATTGCATAGTTGCAAGAACAGAAAATGTATAAAAATATCTGAAAAGTATCTAGCATAGTTCCTTGCAAGCAGTAAACTGTTAATAAATATAAGATCCATATGTAAAAAAAGAAAATTCATAGTTATTTAGGAAAGAATGATAGCTAAGCTTTGCATTCTAAGAGAGTGGAGGCATCTGCTTACATATTTTTGTAGAAAATGGGATATTCATTGGAAAAAAAAACACCTAGATGAACTTTTTAGGTTTAGAAAATAGGGGTCGTTGGGCAAGTCATAGAGAGAAGAATTTAGTCAAAGGTGCTTGCTTGTTTTGCATAATTAAATGATGGATATGAAAACTTTGTGTTTTCTGGTGGGAACTCAGGAGATAGTACAATGTGGACAGAGTGATGGGGAATTCCTTTTTCCTCTACTCATCTTAGGTTCATTAGCTGGATCCCTGCAAATCAGACTGCTGAAAGTCAGATGAACAAGAGAAAGGCCGGGCACGGTGGCTCACGCCTGTAATCCCAACACTGTGGGAGGCCGAGGTGGGTGGATCAAGTCAGTAGTGCAAGACCAGCCTGGCCAACATGGTGAAACCCTGTCTCTACTAAAAATACAAAAAGTAGCTGGGGATGGTGGTACATGCCTGAAATTCCAGCTACTCAGGAGGCTGAGGCACGAGAATTGCTTCAACACAGGAGGCAAAAGTTGCAGTGATCCGAGATCACAACACTGTACTTCAGCCTGGGCAACAGAGTGAGACACTGTCTCAAAATAACAACAAAAAGTTTATTAACACGTCCATCCTGCATACACACAGGAGAAGTTAGTGATGAGGGACTCATAGGGGTGGTTAGAACCTGGGCTTATATAGCATTATAATAAAAGGACAATCATTTTACAGAGAAATGACAAGACAAAGGAAAAGGGCTTTGGGCTTTTAGGAAGAACAGACTGTAAGAAGGTGAATGCATGGAGGAAACTAATGGAACTTAAAATAAAAAATAAAATTAAAATAAAAATTTAAGGGTGCTCCAGAATACTTGGTGATCCAGACAAATAGTATTTTCATACAATATTTGTATATTTTTGAAACAGAGTCTCACTCTGTTCCCCAGGCTGGAGTTGAGTGGCACGAACACGGCTCACTGCAGCCTTGTCCTCCTGGGCTGAAGCGATCTTCCTGCCTCAGCCTCCAAAGTAGCTGGGACTATAGGTGTGCATCATCATGACTGGATAATTTTTAAATTTTTTGTAGAAATAAGGGTCTCATTATATTACCCAGGCTGGTCTCGATCTCCTGAGCTCAAGTAATCCTCCTGCATTGGCCTCTCAAAGTGCTAGGATTACAGGCGTGATCCACGGTGCCCGGCCTTCATACAATATTTTAATAAATCAAAATTAATGCAAAAAGACCCAAGATAGACAAATATCCAATTTTTAAATAAAGCCAGGATCATTATGACTGAATTTTTTTTTTCTTTTGGCCTCAGGCTGCAAATCTGGCTCAACACAGCACTGTGACTGATTCTGACTTTATCTGAATTTTTTTTTTTTTTAAACAGTGTCTCGCTCTGTCCCCAGGCTGGAGTGCAGTGACATGATCATAGTTCACTGCAGCCTCGACTTCCTGAGCTCAAGGGATGCTCCTGCTGAGCTCAGCCTCCTGCAGAGCTGGGAATACCAGCACATGCCACCATGCCTGCCTTATCTAAAATTTTGATATTTTGTTCATCATGGATATTTTTACATTAATTTTGATATCTTAAAATATTGCATTAGTCAGGGTTCTCCAGAGAAACAGAACCAATTTAGATAGGAGAATCAATCTAAATCTTGTTTTAGATTTATTATAAGATACTGGCTCATGTGATTATAGAGGTGAAAATTTCCTCCCTTCTGCAAGCTGGAGACTCAGGAAAGCCAGTGGTGTAGTTGGAAGGCCTAAGAGCCAGAGAGCTAATGGTGTAGATTCCAATCTGACTCTGAAGGCCTGAGAACCAGGAGCATCAAGAAGAGAAGAATATTGATGTCCCAACTCAGTGGTCAGGCAGAAAAAGGGCGAATTCCTCTTCCTCTGCCTGTCTGTTCTTTTCAGGCCCTCAACGCATCGGGTGGAGCCTGCCCTCATTGGGCAGAACCATCTGCTTTACTCAGTCCCTCCATTTAAATACTAATCCCTTAGTATTTAAGAGATTGGGAGGCTGAGGCAGGAGGATTGCCTGAGCCCAGGAGTTTGAGGCTGCAGTGAACCGTGTTCATGCCACTGCACTCCAGGCTGGGCAACAGAGAGATGGCTGTTCCAAAAATATATTCAACACCTTCACAGACACACCCAAAAATAGTGTTTAATCAGGTATCTGGGCATCCTGTGGCCCAGTCAAGTCGACACAGAACATTAACCATTGTAAATATTATTTATCCTAATTACTGCGTGTTTTTTTTGTACCCTCTGAACTTTTACAACAGAAGTGAGTGAGGCCCTGGACCAGCCAAATTCTAGCTCTGGGCCACGGGTATTGCGTTATGTATGTGGATTTCATGGCAGTCCAAGCAATTTAAGAAATATTGATTGAACACCTGCTGAGTATCAGGCATGGGGTTCAGTTCTAGGGAGTGAGTAGTAAGCAAGACAGTCAGTCCCTGCCCTCATGAAGCTCACCGTCCACTGAGTGAAATGTACATGAAACAGTCAAGATGATAAGTGTTATGGAGAAAATACAAAGAACATGGAGAACCTGCAGCAACAGGGCTTTTTTTTTTTTTTTTTTTTTTTTTTGAGATGGAGTCTGGCTCTGTCACCCAGGCTGAAGTGCAATGGCACGATCTTGGCTCACTGCAACCTCCACCTCCTGGGTTCAAGAGATTCTCCTGCCTGAGCCTCCCGAGTAGTTGGAACTACAGGTGCGTGCCACCACGCCCAGCTAATTTTTTTGTACTTTTAGTAGAGACAGGGTTTCATCATGTTGGCCAGGCTGGTCTCAAACTCCTAACCTAATCCTCCTCCTAAACCTCCTCCTAATAAAAATTATCTGGGAGTGGTGGTGCCTGCCTGTAGTCCCAGCTACTCAGAAGGCTGAGATGAGAGAATCACTTGAGCCCAGGAGGTCAAAGCTGGAGTGAGCTGTGAACATGCCTGCACTCTAGCCTGAGTGACAGAGCAAAACCCTGTCCCAAAAGTAAATAAGTAAATAGAAAATTAAAATTTGGAGATGGTACAGGAGGAGAGAGAAGGTGCATATTACAGTGGCCCAGGCAAGAGAGACAGTGGCCCAGGGCTAAGTGGTAGCAGGGAGAAGAGAGAAGTAGAGACATCTCTAGATGAAGTAATCAGGATGTGATAGCTCATTTAAAGGAGGGGTGAGGTGGAAGAAGGAGTCTAATGTGATACCTGAGTTTCCAGCTTGGGCAACTGAGTGGTTGGCGGAGTCATTTCCAGGAGATTGGGCATATTAATTAAGGTAGTAGCTGTATACACAATAGAAGTTGCTAACTGAAATGATCTTTTTTTTTTAAGAGACAGAGTCTGTTCATGTCCTTCGCCCACTTTTTGATGGGGTTGTTTGTTTTTTTCTTGTAAATTTGTTTGAGTTCATTGTAGATTCTGGATATTAGCCCTTTGTCAGATGAGTAGGTTGTGAAAATTTTCTCCCATTTTGTAGGTTGCCTGTTCACTCTGATGATAGTTTCTTTTGCTGTGCAGAAGTTCTTTAGTTTAATTAGATCCCATTTGTCAATTTTGCTTTTGTTGCCATTGCTTTTGGTGTTTTAGACGTGAAGTCTTTGCCCATGCCTATGTCCTGAATGGTAATGCCTAGGTTTTCTTCTAGGGTTTTTATGGTTTTAGGTCTAACGTTTAAGTCTTTAATCCATCTTGAATTAATTTTTGTATAAGGTGTAAGGAAGGGATCCAGTTTCAGCTTTCTACATATGGCTAGCCAGTTTTCCCAGCACCATTTATTAAATAGGGAATCCTTTCCCCATTGCTTGTTTTTCTCAGGTTTGTCAAAGATCAGATAGTTGTAGATATGCGGCGTTATTTCTGAGGGCTCTGTTCTGTTCCATTGATCTATATCTCTGTTTTGGTACCAGTACCATGCTGTTTTGGTTACTGTAGCCTTGTAGTATAGTTTGAAGTCAGGTAGCATGATGCCTCCAGCTTTGTTCTTTTGGCTTAGGATTGACTTGGCGATGCGGGCTCTTTTTTGGTTCCACATGAACTTTAAAGTAGTTTTTTCCAATTCTGTGAAGAAAATCATTGGTAGCTTGATGGGGATGGCATTGAATCTATAAATTACCTTGGGCAGTATGGCCATTTTCACGATATTGATTCTTCCTACCCATGAGCATGGAATGTTCTTCCATTTCTTTGTATCCTCTTTTATTTCCTTGAGCAGTGGTTTGTAGTTCTCCTTGAAGAGGTCCTTCACATCCCTTGTAAGTTGGATTCCTAGGTATTTTATTCTCTTTGAAGACATTTATGCAGCCAAAAAACACATGAAAAAATGCTCACCATCACTGGCCATCAGAGAAATGCAAATCAAAACCACAATGAGATACCATCTCACACCAGTTAGAATGGCAATCATTAAAAAGTCAGGAAACAACAGCTGCTGGAGAGGATGTGGAGAAATAGGAACACTTTTACACTGTTGGAGGGACTGTAAACTAGTTCAACCATTGTGGAATTCAGTGTGGGGATTCCTCAGGGATCTAGAACTAGAAATACCATTTGACCCAGCCATCCCATTACTGGGTATATACCCAAAGGACTATAAATCATGCTGCTATAAAGACACATGCACACGTATGTTTATTGCAGCATTATTCACAATAGCAAAGACTTGGAACCAACCCAAATGTCCAACAATGATAGACTGGATTAAGAAAATGTAGCACATATAAACCATGGAATACTATGCAGCCATAAAAAATGATGAGTTCATGTCCTTTGTAGGGACATGGATGAAATTGGAACCATCATTCTCAGTAAACTATCGCAAGAACAAAAAACCAAACACCGCATGTTCTCACTCATAGGTGGGAATTGAACAATGAGAACACATGGACACAGGAAGGGGAACATCACACTCTGGGGACTGTTGTGGGGTGGTGGGGGGTGGGGAGGGATAGCATTAGGAGATATACCTAATGCTAAATGACGAGTTAATGGGTGCGGCACACCAACATGGCACATGTATACATATGTAACTAACCTGCACATTGTGCACATGTACCCTAAAACTTAAAGTATAATAATAATAAAATAAAATGAAATAAAAAAGAGACAGAGTCTCATTCTGTTGCCCAGGCTGGAGTGCAGTGGCGTGATCTCAGCTCACTGCAACCTCCCCCTCCCAGGTTCAAGCAATTCTCCTGCCTCAGCCTCCTGAGTAGCTGGGACTACAGTCACACGCCACCACACCCTGTTAATTTTTTTTGTATTTTAGTAGAGATGGGGTTTAACCATGTTGCCCAGGCTGGTCTCGAACTCCTGAGCTCAGGCAATCCCGCCTGCCTCGGTTTCCCAAAGTGCTAGGATTACAGGATTCAGGGCCACCGCGCTTGGCCCTGATTTTGTATGTTACATACTGTACTTAGTTACACCATGAAAAGAATAAAATTCTTTTCAGACAAAAACAACAACAACAACAACACGGAAACAATTATATAAGTTAATTGTCATATCATGTGATAAGAAATTATGGGTTGTCATTAATCATTTTGAATAGAAAAGTGACATAAGATGTTGGCAGCTGCATATTATATAATAACAGACTAATAATAGAAAGATCTTCAAAGTCTAGAAATCGATTTCATTTTCATTCATCCAGTTTGTGTTTCTTGGTTTATTATTCATACATTCTTTAAGCTTGACTTTCTAAGAGGCTTATTATAGGGGAAAAAAGGTCATAATTCTCAGTATTTATTTTGAAGGGGATTGGAATGATTTATTCCCTAATGTTACAAACAGACAAAACAGCATTCTCTCCTGGGATCTCTGAGATTTTACAGGTCCTGTTCAATGATTTTTATTGTATTTTCCATCAGTGTTATGTTTATTATCTGACAGGTTTAAGAAGAGGAAAAGGATAATATTATTATAAAGAAAACATATAAAACATCACCTTGGGTTTAACATGCTTCAAAATGTCTACAGTGCCACATTTGCTCCAAAATTACCTATAAGCAAATAAATAGCAGCAGCAGCTAAAAAGTTTTAATCTCCCCCAGTCCCCCTACAAAAATAGACAGAACCACTGATACAGCAAAGCAAAATCTTGTGGACGTCTACAACAAAAGTGATAAGATATTCCCATGAGGAGGAGGGGTCAAACCACTAACAGCAATAAGATATGTATGGTAACGGCCCTGGGAAGAAACAGAAGAAAGAAAAACGACTTCCAAAAAACAGCCTAGAAAGCAAATTAGCAACAGGCAACCACTCCCAAAAGGAAAAGTCTGTTCTCCACATGGAAGCTACCCATTCCCAAAGGGAAGAGACACTCTCGGCATGGAAAAATACCATTTCCAAAGGGAAGCGTAAACTCTCAGCCTGGAAAAATACCATTTCCAAAGGGAAGAGTAAACTCTCAGCATGGAAGGTACCCATTCCCAAAAGGAAAACTCCACTCTCGGCTGGAGTACCCGTTCCCAAAGGGAAGAGTCCACTGTCAGCATGGAAGCCATCCATTCCCCAGGGGATGAGTCCACTCTCAGACCATCAGGTCAGTCTGACAAGAGCAGCCAAAACTGTTGGTGGGGGAAGGGGGTGCCTTTGCAGGCTCCAGATCTCCTGCAAACTCTGTGATTGCTCCGACGAAAATGTGTTTAAAAAGAGAGAAGTCTTGACCGGGCGCAGTGGCTCACGCATATAATCCCAGCACTTTGGGAGGCAGAGGCGGGCGGATCACAAGGTCAGGAGTTTGAGAGCAGCCTGACCAACGTGGTGCAACCCCGCCTCTACTAAAAATACAAAAATTAGCCAGGCATAGCGGCGCATGCCTGTAATCCCAGCTATTTGGGAGGCTGAGGCAGAAGAATTGCTTGAACGCAGGAGGCAGAGGTTGCAGTGAGCCAAGATCACACCACTGCACTCCGGCCTGGGCAACAGAGTGAGACTCTGTCACCAAAAAAAAAAAAAAAAAAAGAGTGTTTGTAATTCTAGAAGTTAAAATTCACAAGGAAGAGAAAACGGTTAATATTTATGCACCGAGATGCTCAACGCTGCTTTCATAAAGTAGGACAAATCCCCATACTGAAGAGAGACTGCCAGGCCTTGAATGGAAACAGAACAGAACAGGGACACCAAAACTTAAGAAAGAGGAGAGCCACACCGAGCTGGAAAGGGAACACATCTCAGAATGTGGTGTGTTCAGATCGAAGTCCGTGTTTGGATCTCAGTTCATAGATCTCAGTGCAGCACAGTAACAGCAGAAAACGAAGCCCTAGAACACCGGCCCTAGGGAAGATATTCCCGGCATCCTCCTCTCTAAGAGGATAGGAAAGCCGTGAGCTAAAGCGTCATTGTGCTTGAATATCCCATATGATGTAAATTTAAAAAAAAAGATTAAGTGGACAGAGAATATTATTCCTATAGATAATGAAATCATGTCATAAAGACACGAACTTACAATAATAAAAATATTAGCCCAACATTTCCAAATGAGCTTAGAGAATTTCAGAAAATGATTGTAGCCATGGAAGAATGCCATAAATCAGAATTAGAAAATGAGCCTGTAATCTTAGCATTTAGGGAGGCTGAGACAGCAGGACTGCTTGAGACTAAAAGTCCAAAACCAGCCTAGGTAACATAGCAAGACCCTGTCTCTGCAAAAAACAAAAAATTAAATTAGCCAGGCATGATGGTGTGCTACCGTAATCCTGGCTACTTAGGAGGCTGAAATGGGAGGATCGCTGGAGTCCAGGAGGTCAAGGCTGTAATGAGCTATGATTGCACCACTGCACTCCAGCCTGAGTGACACAGTGAGACCCTGTCTCTAAAAATATTTTAAAAGAGGAAAAAAAAAAGAAAATGAGATGATTGGACAAAAGAAAAGTTTGAAATGTGAGCTAAGAGAATTTTAAAAAGAACTAGGAGTAAAAGAAAAAATAATTTCAGAAATGAAGACCAAAGTAGAATGAGCTTAAGGACAAATAAACATCATAAGAAAAAAAGAGAAAATAGAATGAGAGGAAAATAAGAAATTAAAACAAAATTTTAAAAAAAGATAAGGGCTGGAGAAGCCAGGTGTGGTGCCTCACACCTGGAATCCCAGCACTTTGAGAGGCCGAGGCAGGAGGATTGGTTGAGGCTAGCAGTTCAACACCAGCCTGGGCAACATAGCAAGATTCTGTCTCTACAAAAATAAAAAACATATTTTTTAAAATTTTTGAAAATGATTTGGAGAGGGAGTAATAGATTATTACTTATATATTAGCATACATGTAATAAGAGTATCAAAAGAAGAAAGCCAAAGCAAGGGGAATGAATACAAACTGGAGCTATAGTTCAGAAAAATGTTACTGATATCAAGTAGATCTGAGTCCACATCTTTAACGGGCACATGAGGTACCTCGGAAAATCCATTGATAGTTGCCAAAATGAGACTTTTTTTTAAAGTAAATTTATTGAACTGAAAGAAAAGGGAAAAACCAAATGAAATCTTTAGACATCAAAGTGAAACAACCAAGCCACTTATTAGGGAAAGAAACTAAGACGGACAGATTTCTCAACAGCAACATTTTATACCATAGGGCAATGGAATAAAGTATATTACAAACAGTTAAGAAAATGTAGTCAAGGCCGGGCGCGGTGGCTCGCGCCTGTAATCCTAGCACTTTGGGGGTCCAAGGCGGGCAGATCACCTGAGGTCAGGAGTTTGAGACCAGCCTGGCCAACATGGTGAAACCCGGTCCCAACTAAAAATACAAAAAATTAGCCAGGCATGGTGGCGCGCACCTGTAATCCCAGCTACTCGGAAGGCCGAGGCAGGAGAATCGCTCGAACCCAGGAGGCGGAGGTTGCAGAGAGCTGAGATCACACCACTGCACTCCAGCCAGGGCAACAAGAGCAAAGCTCCCTTCCAAAAAAAAAAAAAAAAGAAAAGAAAAGAAAAGAAAATGTAGGCAAGAATTTTATACCCAGTCAAGTTTAAAGTCATGCACAAACTGTTAAGAATATGCCAGAACTCATGGAGTATTGTTCTCTGTGCCCTTCCTAAGGAACCTACTAGAAAAAGACAAACAAATGACCGAAGAGGAATTGGCATAAGGATCAGGTGGGCGTTGAATATATATATTTACCTGTATAACAATCATTACATGATGGATACAAGGGTGACCCTATAGAATGTAGTTGTTACACGATACAGTACTACTATAAACAATTATAACACAATTGCTTTTAAAAGCTATCTTTATAAAGCAAGGCAAAATGAAATGAATAAACCTAACTGTTCCATGAGTTGGTGGCATAAGCTCAGACAGAGGAAGTATTTTAATTAACTTTAAAATACAGTAATCTGAGGTTACATCCCTGGTGGTATGTACCATAAAATCAAACAAGCAGAAAGTCTTAAACTGTTTTTTTAGCATTCAAATTTCTACTAATACTATTGGCATTGCTATTCTGAAACTATTACTTTGTTAAAATAGAGACAGGGTTTTGCTATGTTGCCCAGGCTGGTCTCGAACTCCTGGGCTCAAGTGATCCTCCTGCCTTGGCCTCCTAAAGTGCTGTGATTACAGGAATGAGCCATCATGCCTGGCCAAGCTGTTATATAAGAGAAATCAAGTAAATAATTATGTGCATGCTGTTAGGAACCAGGATTTTTCACATGAGAAAAAAAAGATAGAATCAAATAAATACATTAAAACTTTATAATCCTAAAATTTCAATTGGAAATGTAAATATGAACTAATAATGTAATTTTAAAATATATACACACATATATAGACTTCAGTTCTGTTCTTTAAAAGGGCTTACTAGGCCGGGCGCAGTGGCTCACGCCTGTAATCCCAGCACTTTGGGAGGCTGAGGCGGGTGGATCACATGAGGTCAGGAGTTCGAAACCAGCCTGGCCAACATAGTGAAACCCCACCTCTACTAAAAATAAAAAAAATTAGCCGGTTGTGGTGGCACACACCTGTAATTCCATCTACTTGGGAGACTGAGGCAGGAGAATTGCTTGAACCTGGGAGATGGAGGTTGCAGTGAGCTGAGATCACATCATTGCACTCCAGCCTGGATTACAGAGTAAGACTCCACCTAAAAAAAAAAAAAAAAAAAGGGCTTAATAATAATAAAACAAGTAGCAGTGAGTACCCCTGGTGTCTACGTTGTGGAATATAAATACTATTTTGCACTAAAAGAAACTAGAGCTTCTTGGACAAATGGCTAATTGCAGGCGTAGGGCAAGAAACACACAAATATTTTGTAACGCCAAAATATTTGGCATTACAAATGCCAAAAATTTGTAAATCTTAAATATTTTGTGCCAAAACAAGCCTAAATCATCATGTCAAAATGCCTTAAGGAGTCAAATTGAAGAGTCTTCAACTAGCCAAATATGGGACCATTGGAATTTTGAAGGAATATTAACCACTCTTAATTGAAATATGCCAGATATGTCTCAATCCTTTAGTCAGTAATGATACTAAAAGACCTCACTGGTCACATATGGAAGATGCTAGGAATCAACTCGTTATTTTGAAAACTGATGCAGGTAAAATGAAATCAAGCCATTATTTTGCCTTATATGTTTGAACTGTACCTGAGACAGTAACTGATGAGGGAAAAATTTGGAAGTATTCTAGCTAATAAAGAAACGTGATAGAATTAGAATATTACTCTATTACAAACCTTAATGAAATAGTAAATCATTAATGGCCATTGATATCACAGAGAGCCAACCAGACATATATGCCTCTGATAGAAATATACAACCCCGCTTAGGAAATATTACCATCAAAAAATTAAACCGGACTGCTGAAGCAAGGACAAATAAACATCATAAGAAAAAAGTGGAAAATGGAATGGAAGGAAAAATAATAAAAATAGATTATTATTTATATATGAGCATATAGGTGATAGGAACCTACCCAATTTAAAGGAAATGCAAGGAAAAGAAACATGTTAAACCATACATATAGGGATGCAATCAGATAGTTTTAGAATATGGGACGCTTGACAGAGAAGTGTCCTGCCTTCCTTAAAAAATAAGTTATAGGCCGGGCACAGTGGCTCACGCCTGTAATCCCAGCACTTTGGGAGGCTGAGGTGGGCGGATCACGGAGTCAGGAGATCGAGACCATCCTGGCTAACACGGTGAAATGCCATCTCTACTAAAAATACAAAAAAATTAGCCGGGCGTGGTGGTGGGCGCCTGTAGTCCCAGCTACTCGGGAGGGTGAGGCAGGGGAATGGCGTGAACCTGGGAGGCGGAGCTTGCAGTGAGCCGAGATCGCGCCACCGCTCTCCAGCCTGGGCGACAGAGCGAGACTCTGTCTCAAAAAAAAAAAAAAAAAAAAAAAAAAAGTTATAATGAACAAAAAGAAGGGGAAAGATGAGAAATCTATAGATAAAAAGGAAAGTAAGAGACATATTAACAAATTGCAGTGTATGAACCTTATTTGTATCTTAATTCAAATAAGTCAACTGTAAAACAATTATGAGATAATCAAATGTAAACACTAGTTGAATAGCTTAGAATATTAACAAATTATTAACGTTTTAAAGTTTAATATTGATGCTCTGGTTATATTTTAAAAGCGTTCTTATGCTTTACAGATTCATACAAACATATTTTTGGAGCAAAGAATATCATAAGACTGTTTCAGATTTTAAAAATGAGCTTGCCTCAAAATAATCTGGTGAGGCAAGAAAGTATAAATGGACCAAAATTGACCTTGAGTTGATAATTGTTAAAATCGAGTGATGAGACTTGGGATTTGTTATACTATTGTCTACACTTTTGTATATCCTTAAAATTTCCGGTCAGGGGGAATTTAGAAAACACACATGGTTCTGCCTTTTTTGTGGTTTTTTTTCTACTCCAAATTTATCTCAACCAGTCAGTGCATCTACTATAAGTATGCTAGATTAACTTTTCAGGTTACCCAGCCGTTTGAAAATGGGCCCTAAGTTAAAAGAATAAATCAAACTCTAAAGGTGACATATTTCCCTTGATGCTGGTTTATATCATTTGTCAATGAATTTTAATAAACACTCAGTGACATACTGATTGCTTTATACTAAATAGGCAAAAGAGAAAATGGATTATACCACTGGCATGAATAACACCATCTATCAATGCTGTGTGGCATGGTGACATCACTTTTGAAATTATCCCATTTCTTAATAGATGAAAATATCTTTTGTCATTTAAAATTATTATCCTGCCTCGGCATTACACGTTCACCTAAACGTAATTTATGAAAACCTCTACTTATGTAATAATTTTTATTCCTGCATGTTTTTCATCTTTCAGTTTATTTTAACAAGGCTGCACCCGAGCAGGAAAAAGCTGAAATTGTACTTTGCATAGCTAAGTAGGAGGAAGAATGTTGTGTTCTTCAAACTGGATTGACACAAAGTATTCCACATGATGCAAAAATTAATAAGAAGTAGCCCTGGGCTTTTCTTTCTTATAGCTGCATATTGCTTCTAGCTTTTCATTCTCTTGTTATTAATTGGTCACAAATCTTGTTTTAGCTATCTCAGTGTTCCTCTCAGCTGATTTTTTTCTTAACCAAAATAATATATCATTCTATTTTTACAGTACATGACTAATTTAGGCAATCACTGCAGTTTTAATTAATGGATTATGATCAAAGTGTTCAGCTTCAAACCCCATTATTTTAGGCCAGAAATAAACTTTACAGCCAGTGATATAGTACAACAGTGGATCTGGACATCTGGAGGTTCACTGCCACATGGCATGTTCTCTGGGTCTCAGTTTCTCATTTCTCTGGGTCTCAGTTTTCCTCCTTCAATATTTCATTGAATAAATATTTATATACCTTCTAAGTGCCCACATTTGTGCTGAAGGTAGCAATACAGGGGTAAGTGTGATATCACCTCCTTACAGTGGTGTTTGAATTGACACCAGAAAGATGGTTAAGAGTTAGAAGAATGACGAGTCAAGGATAGGAGTGTTTTGAGCAAGGAGAAATTCGAAGGTGCTTAGGAAAAGGATGTGTATACAATGAGGATGTAGGATTTAGAATGAAGGAGGACTTTGGGAAGCCGAGGCTGGCAGATCGCCTGAGGTCAGGAGTTTGAGACCCTCCTGGTCAACATGGGGAAACCCCATGTCTACTAAAAATACAAAAATTAGCTGGGTGTGGCGGCTTGCCTGTAATCCCAGCTACTCGGGAGGCTGAGGCAGGAGAATTGCAGAAACCTGGGAGGGAGAGGTTGCAGTGATCTGAGATCGTGCCACTGCACTTTAGCCTGGGCGACAGAGCAAGATTCCGTCTCAAAATAAAAAAATACAATGAAGGAGGAAGATAAGAAAATAGGCGTACTTGCTGAATGATAGGATTAAACTAAATGACCCATTAGGTCCTTCCAGTTCTAAATGCTTACATAACTGACCAGGCATGGTGGTTCACTCCTGCAATCCCAGCACTTTGGGAGGCTGAGGTGTTCTGGATCATTTAAGCCCAGAAGCTTGAGACCAGCCTGAGCAACCTGGTGGAACCTCATCTCTACTAAAAATAGAAAAATTAGCCAGGCGTGGTGGCATGTCCCTGTAGTCCCAGCTACTCAAGGGGCTGAGACAGGAGGATCACCTGAGCCTTGGGAGGTCGAAGCTACCGTGAGCCATGATTAGGCCATTGCACTCCAGTCTGGGTGACAGAGTGAGACCCTATCTCAAAAATAGAATGAAATAAATAAACTAAACGCTTACATAACTGTGTAGCAGTTGTTGAATCAGAGAATCTACTTTATCCTTTATTACCACCAAGACCATCTGCAAATTCTTAGCCTCTATAAATCTCAGTCTTTTCTATAGAATTGTGACTATACTTACCTTAAGTTTGTTGTGGTGCTTAAATAAGATGTTTAAAACCTGTGTCTGGTATAACCTAAGCATTGTGTATAAATGGTAATAGAAATGTATAAATGGCATAAATGTATATAAATGGTAATAATCATTGTTAGCTTATATTTTATGTTACTCAAAGAAGCTTCTGCACTTACTACCTTACTTTATTTAAAAAAAAAAAAGTCCTAGGAGAGACTCATGAGAGTGTTTATTACTCCTGTTTTACAAATGAGAAAACTTGAGCTCAAAGAGGTGCTTTAGGAAATGAATGGTGGAAATTGGTCTCTTGGTCTCCTGTTCAGCTCTTTTCTTCTCCCCATCACATATTATTTTTCTATTTTAGCTTCTGTTTGAACAAGTAAGAAATATTAACACAGACTGGGGGCTTGTACAGATTTGTTTATCTTATGGCTGAAGATTTTAGGTTTTCCTTTGAGTCGTTTTTCTATTATTCTAACAGATTGATCTTATACAAAAACAGTTCGTCTTATGCTAAGCCTTCTTTTTGGAGTGTTAAGATTCTGAATGTCCTGTCACTCAATGACCTGTTAGGATGAAGACCAGTAAGTGTTTTTAATCATTTTTAGGAGCACCATAGTCTCTGCTCCGTCATTCTTCCATTACTTTAGATATGTGAGCTAAAGCTTTCTTTGCAAGCTATTTCTCAGGAAATCAGTAAAGCTTCCACTAGCAATTGCCTCAATTGGATGACATATCTCAAATAAAAAGTCACACCATTTGGGACCATGAGCTCATCTTCCCTTGACAATTTAGGAGAAGTAGGCTCATTCCTGGCTTTGTTTTTACTTGAATTACAGATACAAAAAACCTAAAAGCTATTCCAACCTTTGGAAGTGGAGGAAAAGAGGAAGATAGACCTGAAAGAACTTGTTGTCTGCCAACATTTAAACACTTCAGAGCTGACCTGTCTATTATTTAAAACAGATTAAACAGAATTTCTCCTCTTCAGCAGCTGTGCAGTCAAGTGTGTGTATATTGCAGCTTAGTTCTTTTCCAGGCAGAGTCTTTATTTCATCTAGGAACACGAACGAGATGTTTTCTGACAACAACTCGAACTGAAGGGGACATATAATTTATTGGTTTGCATAACTGTGTTAAGGAAATGTTTCTTCTGCTATTCACCTCCAATTTGGCTGGGTGTTAAATCTGTAGTATAGCTAAAGATGTTTTCTAAATATTAGATATCCATTTTGAGTGTGATAAGTGTCCCTTAATTTTTTTTTTTTTTTTTTTTTTTGAGACAGAGTCTCACTCTGTTGCCCAGGCTGGAGTGCAATAGTGCAATCTTGGCTCACTGCAACCTCTGCCTGCCAGGTTCAAGTGATTCTTCTGCTTCAGCCTCCTAAGTAGCTGGGATTACAGGTGCGTACCACCATACCCGGCTAATTTTGTATTTTTAGTAGCGACGGGGTTTAACTGTGTTGGCCAGGCTGGTCTCGAACTCCTGACCTCAAGTGATCGCCCGCCTCGGCCTCCCAAAGTGCTGGGATTACAGACATGAGTCACTGTGCTCGGCTGGGTTGTTTTCATGATGGGAGGAATCTATCAAGAGACTTGGTGCTGCCCGCTGTCTAGTCATTACCACAGAGTACAGGGCTGTCAAAGGTCTTGTTTTAAGTCTGTTTCCCTGAAAATTATCCCTGGCCATTTGCTTTGAATAGTTACATTTCAAAAATAAGATCTTTATTGAAAAAAGCAAAGATAAAAGTGAGAGGGAATGAATACCAATGCCAGATATCACACTGGTAAAGATTCATAGAATAGACAGGGTAGCACAAACATTGGTTTTGTAGGTTTCCTGACTCTTTTCATGGCCCTTGGAATGGTTTTACCCTACAGCCAAATTTCACATTTAGGGTGCCATCATCAATAGGGTTCTTTGCTACAAGTCAATTAATTAAATTGGTGGGTTCTTTAATATTTTAGACACTATCAATTAAATATGCACATAATAAAAGGCCTATACATTCCCATGAAATACCTGCTAAAATGTTTAAAAACTGGCCGGGCGCGGTGGCTCATGTCTGTAATCCCGGCACTCTGGGAGGCCGAGGTGGTTGGATCACCTGAGGTCGGAAGTTCAAGACCAGCCTGACCAACATGGAGAAACCCCGTCTCTACTAAAATACAAAATTAGCCGGGCATGGTGGCACAAGCCTGTAATCCCAGCTACTCAGGAGGCTGAGGCGGGAGAATTGCTGAACCCAGGAGGCAGAGATTGCAGTGAGCCGAGATCGCACCATTGCACTCCAGCCTGGGCAACAAGAGTGAAACTCCATCTCAAAAAAAAGAAAAAAAAATTTAAAAACTGGTGATACCATGGAATACTATGCAGCCATAAAAAAGAATGAGATCATGTCCTTTGCAAGGACATGGATGGAGCTGGAGGCCATTATCTTTAGCAAACTAACACAGGAACAGAAAACCAAATAGTGCACGTTCTCACTTACAAGTAGGAATTAAATGATGAGAACACATGAACACCTAGAGGGGAACGACACACACTGGGGCCTTTCAGAGGGTGGCAGGTGGGAGGAGGGAGAGGATCAAGAAGAATAACTGATGGTACTAGGCTTAATACCTGGGTGACGAAATAATCTGTACAACAAACCCCCATGACACAAGTTTACCTTTGTAACAAACCTGCACTTGTACCTCTGAAAAACACAAAAACTGGTGATACACGTTTCAAGTGTGTCTGTGTGTATCTATAGTCTTTCTGTGAGCTACAGAGTGAGAGTAAGACTCCTCCTTGTCTATTTTGACCTCCCACTGTACCCTGACCAGGACCTGCTGTAACAAATTTCTTCTCTTTCTAGTCTACGCCTTTGTATCTCATTTACCTCTTTCTCCACATGATGCTTGAGGCACCGTACCGACTCCACTTTTCTCAGTTTATCAAAATCTATTGGGCATGGTGGCTCACACCTATAATCCCAGCATTTTGGGAGGCCAAGGCAGGAGGATCACTGGAGGCCAGGAGTTCGAGACCAGCCTAGGCAACACAATGAGACCCTGTCTCTACAAAAAAAAAAAAAAATTTTTTTTTAATTAGCCAGGCATGGCGGCACGCACCTGTAGTCCCAACTACTTGGGAAGAGGCTGAGGTGGGAGAATTGCTTGAGCCCAGGAGATCAGGGCTGCAGTGAGCTGTGATTGCACCATTGTACTCCAACCTGGGTGACAGAGTGAGAACCTGTCTCTGAAGAAAAAAAGAAAAATCTGGCCAGGCACGGTGGCTCACATCTGTAATCCCAGCACTTTGGGAGGCTGAGGTGGGTGGATCACTTGAGGTCAGGAGTTCGAGACCAGCCTGGCCAACATGGCGAAACTCTGTCTCTACTAAAAATACAAAAATTAGCCAAGTGTGGTGGCATGCGCCTGTAATCCCAGTTACTCAGGAGGCTGAGGCACGAGAATCGCTTGAACCTGGGAAGCGAGGGTTGCAGTGAGCCAAGACTCCACCATGGCACTCCAGCCTGGGCAACAGAGTGAGACCCTGTCTCAAAAAAAGAAAAAAGAAAAATCTACACAAATGTGCTCCTTCTATTACTAAAACCAGGATCAAATGACTAATTTTATTTGACTATATGTGATAACTGCTTTCAAATTCATGACCATCATTCACTCTGCTTCTCCTTAGGAAATTTTTGTCTCATGGGTGACATATGTTTTGTAGGAGTTTGTGTTTTCCTTTTTGCTTTGGCTTCCTGGATGTTCAGGGTCAAACTTGTAACCCAATTTAGTAACTCCAATGGCCTTATGCCTTGCATTGCTGCATAATATGTTCTTTCTTCTTCTTTAATTTATTTATTTTTTTTGAGACAGAGTCTTGCTTTGTCACCGAGGCTGGAGTGCAGTGGGCTCAATCTCAGCTCACTGCAACCTCCACCTCCCAGGTTCAAGTGATTCTCCGCCTCAGCCTCCTGAGTAGCTGGGATTACAGGTGCACACCACCACGCCTGGTAATTTTTGTATTTTCAGTAGAGACGGGTTTTCTCCGTGTTGGTCAGGCTGGTCTCGAACTCCTGACCTCATGATCCGCCTGCCTTGGCCTCCCAAAGTGCTGGGATTACAGGCATGAGCCACCACGCCCGGCCCATAATATTTTCTAGTTTGTTTTATCTTGCTAATGAATGTAAATTTTTCTCTGGCCTTGATTTTTTAAATTACTCTCATATATAGCTTTTAAACCCTCATCAAAATTTTTGTAGAGTAAATGAAAGTATACACATATGTATACATATAAATGCATATTATTTATATGTGTAAACTTATACATATAAATAAGTCCTTCAGTTATAGAATGCTGTTGAGAAAATCAGAGGTATTTTTAGGAGGGTACAACTAAGACAAAAGATTAATGCCTCTTTAGGAAAATACGCCTGAAATAAAATAACATCATGCCTAATAATTATCCTCTAGTTATTTTCCTGCAGCCTTACCACACTAATCCATCGTCTTGAAATTATCTGTCTTAAACACAGATTAAATCACATTACTTATATAATTTACATAATCATAGTACTTACATAATTATCTGTCTGAAACAAAGATTTAATCATATTACTTTTCTGCTCTGGAACCTTAGATGACACGATTACAGAATAAGGGCTGAATTCCTAGGCATGGCATTCAAAATCCTTATAAGATACCACCCTCTTGGCTCGGCGTGGTGGCTGACGGCTGTAATCTCAGCACTTTGGGAGGCTGAGGTGGGCAGATATCCTGAGATCAGGAGCCTGGCCAACATGGTGAAACCCCATCTCTACTAAAAATACAAAAATTAGCCAGATGTGGTGGCGGGCACCTGTAATCCCAGCTACTCAGGAGGCTGAGGCAGGAGAATTGCTTGAACCCAGGAGGCAGAGGTTGTAATGAGCTGAGATCACGCCATTGCACTGCAGCCTGGGCAACAAGAGTGAAACTCTGCCTCAAAAAAAAAAAAAAAAAGATTCCATTCTCTTACTTGTCAAGCCTTTGCTCTCTTCCTAGATCTAACGTATTCTCCTCGCAAAAAAATTTGGACTACGTGTTTCTGGACATGACCTGCCCTTTTTTCTCCATCTTTAAGACTTTTCTTCCTCCCCTTTTTCCAAAGCCCACAGAAAATACCTCTTGCCTTCCTTCCTTCTGACCTGACATACTTCCTAGCCTGGGTTAATTTTAAGAACATCAACATGTTAATGATCCTCTTAATGAACATATGATTTTAGAACAACACAACAAACTGGTGTTCTCTTTTGTATTGACATTGAAACCTTTTTGTATCATCACTTCTTCCCAAGCTCTCCTCAAGAAGTCTATCTTTTAGCCCAACATGTTCTCCCTTCTGTGCCTGGTGCTTATTCTCTAACATATTTGGAAGCAATAGACCTTAATAATTGAGAGGTGTGGCTGCGAAGTTAACTCAACTTGGATTCAGCCCACTTACTTCACCTCATCTGCAAAATAAGATGATAACACAGAAAACTTTAAAATACGTCCATAAATTATTTGACAACGCTCTCATGAAGAGGCAGAGTCTGTGTGCCCTCCTCTTGAAACTAGGTACACTTGTGGCTTGTTTGTAAACAATGAAATGCAGGAGAAATGACACTCGGTAACTTCTAAGACGAAGTAAACAAAAAAAAAGTTATGCAGCTTCTTCCCTGTTCACTGAGATATTCACTTGCGGAGGCTTAAACTAGCATTTAAGAAGTCCAATTACTCTGAGGCCACCAGGCTATGAGGAAAGCTAAAGGCCCTTGGCTAAATGTCTGGTAGGAAGCCTCAACTGAATTCCCAGCCAACAGCCAGCATCCATTGCTAAGCATGTGACTAAAGACCTGTCCAGGTGATGCCAGCCCTCAATTGTGAAGTTCCTACTTGTTCATTGAGCCTTCCCAGTTGACCAGCCTTCATGGAGCAGAGACGAGCCATTTCTGTGTTGCTCTGTCCAAATTCCTGAGCTACATCCTGCAAGAACATAATAAAAGAGTTTCTTTAAGCTACTAACTTTGGGGATAACTTGTTATGTGGCAAAAATAATCAGAACAGAAATTTCACACCTAGAAATAGAGTGCTACTATACCAAAAATCTAAAGCATGAGGCGTTGGCTTTGAAACCACTGTCTAGCAGCAGCTGAACGGGCTTTGAGGAGACTGTTATCATCTTAGGCTGGAGAAGGCTGTTGGTGGGGACTTGCAGAAAAGCAAGGAAAATGTCATTAGAAGCTGGAGGAAAGCAAAATCATTTTGTCTAGTGGTGAAAGTCTGGCCACACTGTCACATGTGGTAATGTGAAAAAAACAGAAAATGTTGGATGAAAAATGCGGTACATATACACCCTGAATACTACTCAGTCATTAAAAGGAATGAAATCATGTCTTTTGAAGAAACTTGGATGGAGCTGGAGGCCCCTATTCTATGGAAGTAACTCAGGAGTGGAAAACTAAATATTGTGTTTTCTTACTTATAAGTGGGAGCTAAGCTATGAGGATGCAAAGGCATAAGAATGATGTCCTGGACTTTGTGGAGGAGTTGGGAGGTTGGTGAGGGATAAAAGGCTACATATTGGGTACAGTGTACACTGCTCTGGAGATGAATGCTCTAAAATCTCAGAAATCATCACTAAAGAACTTATCCATGTAGCCATAAACCAACTGTACTCCAAAAACTATTAAAATAAAAAAATTAAAAATACACAATGAGAAAATAATAATTACAAAAAAATTTTAAAAATAGAAAATATGCTTAAGGAATTTGATGATCTAGCTAAGCAAATTTCCCCAGAAAATATTAAAAGAGCCACTTGACTTTTTCTTTCTGTCTGTGATAAAATGCAAGAGAAGAGAGATGAGCTCAATTCTTGACCCAAAGAAGCTGCGAGCATGATAAAATGGTCATTTTCAGCTACCAAGTTTTGGGGTTATTTGTAGCACAGCAGTAGTAACTGGATCAATACCTCGAAGGATTATCGAGAGGGTTAAATAAGACATGTACATAAAGCAATGAGCATGGTGTTTGGCAAAAGAAATGCTCAACGAATGGATCTTAAGGTTAACTCTTCGACTGATTTGGCTTTGCTTAAAACATTTAGCATGGCACTGGAGTGTGCAAGAGGTGCTTAACATATGCTCGTTGACTTGAATTGAGGACAGACTCGAGGACAGAAAAGATGAGTTTGCAAAAAAAACCCACAATCTTATTTTCCTGACCTGAGACGGAATTTTTAAAATATTATTAGAAGTTGTATTCTTGTTACAGTCTATGAAATTCTAAAATTTATCTTGGGAAGAAATCAGACTGTACAATTCATTTAATCCTTGCCTTTTCAGCTAAGTCTAGAGTAATAAAATTGTAAATGCCTGGGTTTGGTGAATAATAGTTAATTTGGGCCCAGGCATGGTGACTCAATCACATAATCCCAACACTTTGAGAGGCCAAGGTGGGAGGATCCCTTGAGCCCTTGAGCCCAGGAGTTCAAGACCAACCATAGGCAACATGGTAAAAACCCATCTCTGCAAAAAATTAGCTGAGTGTGGTGGTGTACGTCTGCAGTCCTGGCTACTTGAAGGAGGGGATGCTGAGATAGAAGGATAGCTTTGAACCCAGGAGGTTGAGGCTGCAGTGAGCTATGATCATGCCACTGCACTTCAACCTGGGTGACACAGTGAGACCTGGCTCAAAAAAAAAAAAAGGTAATTTGGGAAATGAGGGATCTTGACTATCAACTGTGGATATGGATATTGCTGTGGTCCACATCTGATTCAACCTTCACTGCAACTATAAAGTTAGTGAGATTTTCTCCCCTCTCATTGAATCTTACACATCCTTAAACCCTTTCCACAATCTAGCCTCATGCCCATCGTCCTCTGTCCAGTACTGTAACCTACTACATCCCATCCTGCAGAGTCAAACACAGTAAGGAATTTTTATACTTAAAGCATTTAAAAATTTTCCTGGAGACAAAAATCCCACTTAAAATATGGCAGTATATGAATCACAAGTATGAAAATCTCTTACTATAAAAACAGTCACTAACTTCTCACATACTTTGTCACAGTTGGTGCAAGAGACAATGCACTGCGACCGATGAGGCTTGCAGGGTCCCTAATCTGTGAAGTCTTCACTTCTCAGGAAGGAGGCCAAGTGACCACAGCAGACAGCTCACTTAGAAGGAATTTGAAGAGTTCAAACTCAAGCAGTAAAAATGCATTCTGATGCCTCTGTTGCATGTCTGATAAATGGTCTTTTTCTCATTACCCAGTGAGAAATCTTGTCTAGAAACTTAGCTCTTCTTGCACTAACGTGCTGTCTTGCTCCTGCTAATGAACTGCTTGGAAAATTTTAACTTCTCCCTTGAAACCCTTGTAGTGGCTGGAGTCCTCGCTAACTATGACAGACTTCTCTAACAGTTCACGATTAGGGCTCCATAAATTACTTGTGCCAGCAATCTCCATCACCAAGCCAGACCAGTGTTTCAGAGCACTCTAATACTTTCACCAGACCCCCCAATTAATGCTTGCCCACTTGGCCAATGGTATCCCTTCAGAACATCTGCCTTTACATAGACATTTCCTGGCATCTGCCTTATCTGGTAAATGAGACTAGTTTTATTCTGGCCAAGCAAGTCATGTGGAATCAAACAATAGTAACGTGAGGATGAAAAGCTTCCCTGTTATTTATGTATTTATTATTTTAGAGACAGGGTCTAACTGTGTCATTCAGGCTGGAGTGCAGTAGCTGCAGTCATAGCTCACTGTAGTCTCAAACCCCTGGTCTCAAGTGATTCTCCTGCCTCGACCTCCCAAAGTGCTGGGATTATAGGTGTGAGCCACCATGCCTGGCCGCTGTTCTTTAAATGGTTCTATTTCATAGCTATAAAAAAACAAATAGGCAAATTCCTTTGCTCCTTGAACTGCTCCTTTAGAGAAGCAAAAAGAGGTTTCAAAATACCTGTAAAATGAGGTGAAAGGCCATACCTTTCTGTCATCTGAATAATGATATTCCTGCTGAGAAAAGGGCAAATAGTAAATAATTTCTTTTCATACTAAAGATATATAAAACATGGCTTTAAAATTTATCTCTGCAACACTGACCCAAAATTATTTTGGTGCTAGGGAAAATCTTTTCCTAGAACTAAAATAATAACAAAAAGGAAGGGGAATAGGCCGGATACAGTGGCTCACGCCTGTATTCCCAGCACTTTGGGAGGCCAAGACGGGTGGATCACCTGAGGTCAGGAGCTTGAGACCAGCCTGGCCAACATGGCAAAACCCCATCTCTCCTAAGAAATACAGAAAAAAAAATATTAGCCGGGCATGGTGGCGAATGCCTGTAATCCCAGCTACTCCGGAAGCTGAGACATAAGAATTGCTTGAACCCAGGAGGCAGAGGTTTCAGTGAGCTGAAATCATGCCATTGCACTGCAGCCCGGGCAACAGAGTGAGACTCTGTCTCAAAAAAAGAAACGGAGGATAAAAAAGATAAAAAAGGAAGAAACACTTCTACATGAAGACTGATCTCCTACCTGTTTTTAATTCAAGAAGCACTCTCTGAGGAGAGGGGATGGGGAAAGAAGGATAAACCATTAAGGTCCATCATCCTATTCCATTAGGAGAAAACTCTGAGAGATAATGAGACGGAAAGGCTCGACAGGTTTCCCCAAGGACAAAGCCAACTAGTTGCTTCAAGCAGCAGCTCCAGAAGAGCAACTATAAATTTCTTAGATCTCACACCCATTAAAATTCTAGGAAAAGGAGGCTAATTTTGCAAGTAGTCAGCTCGAACTTCCTGTTATGTGTGCCTCTTATAAAATGACGAGAAGAGGATTATATGACAGGAACAGTTGAATAGCTACAGCAAAGTTTCCAGGTTCTCTTAAAGACTATGTAAACAGATTCATCTTGAGAAGTCTACAGTTTTTTTGTTTTGTTTTGTTTTAAATAATTAATTAGATTTAAGCACAAAAGGAACTATTTAAATAATTACCAAAGGTACTACCAATGCTGTTATATAAGCAATATCTCTGCTGCGTACCCACTGGTACTGCTATGCCCTGTGGAATATGTATAAAAGAGGCATATTATCAAGAGAGGACTAGCTTTGGTAAATTGAAGACCCAGTGAAAATGGAAAGAAAATCTCTGGCCAGAGTAGTCAAAGTAATTAGGAAAGGAGAAGAAACAAGATGTTGACCACAGTGAGGGTGATTAGGTGCAATGGTAGATCATTTCCAAAGATGGCTGCCAATAATTGCCACAGTCCCTGAATGTGCAAGCCACTCCTTTCATCAAGATTCATCAGTCTATCTCTCTCCCCCTTGAATCTGGGCTATGCCGTATCTTGCTTTGACCAAGAGAACATAATGGAAGTGATGGGACATCACTTCACCTAGACTTCTAAGCCAAGGCCTTAAAAGAACTTGTAGCTTCCACTTTCACTTTCTTGGAAGCCATTTATTATAGGCTAGACTGTAACATGGTGAGAAACCACATGGAGACAGTGGTCCATGCCTGTAATTTCAGTGCTTTGGGAGGTCAAGGCAGGAGAATCACTTGAGGCCAGGAGTTCCAGGCCAGCAAGACCCAGTCTCTATAGAAAATAAAACATTAGCTGAACATGGTGGTGTGTGCTTGTAGTCCCAGCTACTTGAGAGACTGAGGCAGGAGGATCACTTAGGCCCAGGAGTTCAAGGCTGCAGTGAGCTATGACTGCACCACTGCACCCCAGCCTGGGCCACAGAGCAGACCCCTCTCTCTGAAAAAAAAAAATTTAAAAAAAAAAGAAAGAGAGGCCGAGCCAGTCCCATCACCCAGCTTAGGTACCAGATGTGTGAACGACCAACCTCAACTTGAATGTTGCTGCCTCAGCAGAAACTAAACGCAGCTACAGGAGTGACCACAGCCAACACTCACTGGAGCAGAAGAACATCTCAACTGAGCCCAGCGAATTATGAGAAATAACAGTCTTTAATAATAGATGGAGAATTGAAATAGGTTCTCTGTCCCCAGTGACAATGAAGAGCTAGTTTGACAACATATGTGCCTTGATTGGTGAGTAGACCAGATGTGTGGACAAACTTCTGGGTAAGTCAGTGGCTTCCTGAAAGATGTGCAGTTTATTAGTCCATTTTCATGCTGCTGATAAAGACATATGCGAGACCAGATAATTTATAAAGAAAAAGAGGTTTAATTGACTCACAGTTCCACACGGCGGGGGAGGCCTCACAATCATGGCGGAACGCAAAAGGCATCTCTTACATGGCGGCAGATGAGAGAAAAACGAGAACCAAGTGAAAGAGGTTTCCCTTATAAAACCATCAGATCTTGTGAGCCTTATTCACTACCACAAGAACAGTATGGGGGAAACCATCCCTGTAATTCACCTCCCACCAGGTCCCTCCCACAACACATGGGAATTATTGGAGCTACAATTCAAGATGAGATTTGGGTGGGGACACAGCCAAACTATATCAGGCAGTAAAGCGGTATCCATCCAAGCCACCAGAAAGCCATTGCCAGTTCTGACAGGATGAAGAAAGAGCAGACAAACTGGGATTGAGTTGAAGGGTTTTCTGAACACTTCCAAACTTAGACCATATGGCAGAATCCCAGAAAGCCAAATGATGCAACACAGAAACAATAGCTCATATCTGTTTGCAGGGTTGTGGGGAAGGGAATAAAATGGCAGTCTGTTGAAAGGTGCAAGGAATACAGATAGGTGACGGGGGAAATTGATACAGACACATGAAGGCAACCAAAGCTAATAAGCCAGTCATCAGAGGGGCGCTGGGGAATCTCTGGGAAATCTCTGGAAATACACTGCAGAATGACGCAAGCCACTCGAAAAGGAAGCCAGAATGAATGACTATGTTCATGCATATGCAAACATGTATACATATGCATGGACGCCGATGGTTTTCTGGGAATGCTGCAAAAGGAGTAGAATATGCCCCTTGGTATATTCCAGGAAACTGATTTCCCAGGGAAGGCAAAGTAAGAAGTGCATGGAATAGGCTGGGTGTGGTGGCTCACACCTGTAATCCCAGCACTTTGGGAGGCCAAGGCAGTGGATCACAAGGTCAGGAGTTCAAGACCAGCCTGGCCAAGATGGTGAAACCCCGTCTCTACTAAAAATACAAAAAATTAGCCCGGCATGGTGGCAGGCGCCTGTAATCCCAGCTACTCGGGAGGCTAAGGCAGAGAATTGCTTGAACCCGGGAGGCAGAGGTTGCAGTGAGCTGAGATCGTGCCACTGCACTCCAGCCTGGGCAACAGAGCAAGACTACATCTGAAAGAAAAAAAAAGTGCATGGATTAAAATTTACAGGTGAGATCCACGGACATTTTTGGTGAAACCGAACTCACAAGCTGTGATCGTTGCCAACTAAGCAGTCAGACATGAAGCAATCTTATCTCAAAACTGCAGAACATTTCCTGACAGAAAAGATAAACACAAGTCTAATGGATGGGAAGCTTTGCAGTGAGAAAGCCACATCTTCTCACTTCTGCATGTCACACCACTCTATGGGCTAGTCAAGTGACAAGCTAATTAATGCATCAGAGTTCCCCAGAAACTGCTAAGACACTGAAAACTGTTTCATGAGGACGCAAATTTTATTCAGTAATGAGACTAAATATAATAACTGAGAAGAATGTTATTGCAAAACATCAGGCAAATGAATTACTGTTTTCATGACAAAGGTCTTAAAAGCGACAAGAGAGAGATTGTATATTAAGCAACTTTACTAAAATATTCTGTATGTAATGAAATAAAAAAATTTAGATAGGGATTTGCACATCCTTGTTTTTGTGTCTAGATCAGGTTCTTGATAAACCAACTTAATTGTGTATATAATTGATATTTATTAAAGTATAGATTTTAAAATATTACCCTATTAAATTGTTCACAGTGTTGAGGCATTTCCACTGCTTTGTTGTCAAAAACACACGTCTAACTTCTAATAATTCCTTAAAAGTTTCCCTAATTTTATTTTCCCTTCTATATTTCCAGACTAGTGAACAAATTCATTTGGTAGAAATGGTATTTTAGAGATGAGATTCAAGTACGTATTATACTTGGATGAAAATAAACAAAGTAATGATGACTTGTTTTTGAGTCTTTCAATTTTTTCATTCTTACTGTGTCTAGAGTACGACTATTCTAATACAAACAACCTGTTTTAAAGAATCAAAACATAGCAAATGTATAACATTATATCGAGATTTGAATTTAAGATAATGAAAATTATTGCAAATAAAATAACAGCTTGTATTTGGCAATCTGTAGCCAGAGACTATGATATGACAAATAAAAATATTTTTAATCAGAGAAAAAAATATTGGAAAAGAATTTCCTTCTGTTAGCACAATTAATTTATAAAATGCTAGTAAATATCTACCCTTTACAGTGTGACGCTATCTATAAAGCTTTGCAGTTATTTAATTCATAAAGCAACTCTCCTTTTACAGGTAGCAAAAAAGAGATACTAAAAAACTGGCCTGTGGTCTCACAACCCACAAGGAACTTGGGACTCTAAAGTTGAACCTCTCACAGCACTAACCGCAAACAAGAGTTTTGGTGGCCTTTGTGATACCAGAGAACAGCTTCTCTTTTCTGTTCTAGTGCTTCAAGTTGACAGTGTTGCTAATGATTTAGGATCAAGATCATTAATTCTACACATTTTACTACATTAAAAAAAATTTTTTTTTGAGACAGGGTCTCACTGTGTCATCCAGGCTGGAGTGCAGTGTCACAAAGACAGCTCACTGCAGCCTTGATTTCCTGGGCCCAATCAGTCCTCCTGCTTCAGCCTCCTGTGTAGCTGGGACCACAGGCACGTGCCAACATGCCCATCTGATTTTTTTTTTGTAGCGATGGGGTCTTGCTATGTTGTCCAGGCTGGTCTCAACCTCCCGGGCTCAAGCGATCCTCCTGCCTCAGACTCCCAAAGTGCTAGGATTGCAGGTATGAGCCACTATGCCCAGCCCATTTTTAAAATAACATATGGAAAGCAGAGTTATGTTAGCAAAAATTCTTAAATTTGTAATGCAAACATTTCAGTAATTCTTTAGCTGGAGAAAAAAAGAAGTACTAATAGTGCAAATTCTTGGTTAAATAATTTTAGCTAGCAGTAAATTATCAGTGTATAATATTTGAAAAAAGAAGGGAATGTTAAAAGACAATAATCCTGCCCAGAGACATCGTACAAAATTTTAGCAGCTGGATAGAAGTATTGCTGTTTTGCAATGAGCCTAAGGGATTATTTGGTCCAGTTCCTATCTTCGGTGGCGAAGGCATTTTTTATCCAGTAAGGTTAAGTGACTTATCCAGATTGCGTGGCCACTAAATGGTGGAGAGAAGACAAGAACTTCAGTCTCTTGCTTCTCCACGTACTTTACCTTTCTGTGCTTGACAACATCCTTTTAACTTCTGTACAGAGAGGGGACCCAGCCTGCTGGAGGAAAGGCCCAAGAGAAGTCGCCGATCCCAGCTAAGGAAAGTAGACATGTAAGCCCCAAAGAGAATGCTTGCAATTTACAGACTAGCCAGAAATTTATAGCTTTTATCGAACGCATTCAAATACGTTTGAAAAACAAGAACGTCCACAGTCCGGATGGGTGATCATGAGTTATATCAGCCCATCTGCCTGATCATCACACTTCTGATATGACTCATTGTCACTTCAGAAAGTATTTGTTATGGTTTGAATTTCTGCATCTGTTTCTGGAAGTTGTAGGGGGAAAAGTTGAATTAATTTTGAATTATCAATACTACTGCAGAACACTAAAAAGTGATTTGCATTTATTTTATCTTATTTTTATTTTTGAGACAGGGTCTCACTCTGTCACTCAGGCAGGAATGCAGTGGTGCCATCACAACTCATGCAGCCTCAACCTCCTGGGCTCAAGCAATCCTCCCACTTCAGCCTCCTGAGTAACTGGGGCAACAGGCACGCACCATCACATCAGGCTAATTTTTTTTTTTTTAAGAGATGTGGGCTCACTATGTTGCCCAGGCTTGTCTCGAAGTCCTGGGCTCAAGCAATCCTCCCATTTTGGCCTCCCAAAGTGCTGGGATTACAGGTGTGAGCCACTGTACCCAGCCAAGGTTTGTGATATTTTAAAACAAGGGCTAATACAAATTACTTGTAAAACAAGTCTCAAGTATATTTTTAAATTCTAGATTGGTTTTCTCCTTTATTCCCCAATCCTAGTGCCACTTCCAAGGCTACATATACTCACAGAATTAAAATAATTATAATATCCATCTAAAGAATATTTTTAATAGCATGACTATCTTGCCACATTCAGACACAAACAAGGTTATTACACATCTTTAATTTTATTACTTAAGTGCTCACTTGCCCAGAATTGCCCCCAAGAATTCTGGAAGTTTTTCCAAGAGGAGAGAAAACTGTGAATCTGATCAGTCCTGACTTTCATTTTCATTGTTTAATGCTGCTGCCAGATAGTTTCTTGAAGACCCTGTGTCATTGTCTACTCTGGTTTCCAATGATCCTACTGCTCAGACCGTGAAGTTTCTTAAAAGGAGAAAGATCCCTCTCTCTGTGGTACTTCACAGCAGGGCCCTTATGACTATAGTTCTTTTATTTGCATTCACCTACTCAGTGCCCTAAGCCCATGCAGACTAGCGGAAGCAGGAGCAATTTCCAGCCTCATCCAAAGGTTGCCCTGAAACCAACAAGCAAGGTCCTATGTTGATCCTGGCCACAAGCCCAGACAATCCCTTCCTGATATGAGTTCTGTCTTGGAAATTCCTGGTATCCATGCAAGCCAGCCTCAGACATTAGTCAGCACCACCTCAGTTCTCAAAGCAGTTCTTCAATAACAGAAACAGTAATGACATTAATACTTAAAAGCCTGTTCTAAGTATTTTGTTCATTTAATTCTCATAGGAATCCAATCAACTTTTGCCACATTTTTCTGATGAAGGAATGGAGATATCAAGAGATTAGGTAGCATAGCTTGTAACTGGCAGGGGCGGGAGGATTTGAACCTAGGAAGGCGGACTCCAGAGCCTGTACTTGTAACCACAGCTCCCTTAAATTCCAAAGGGAAGAGACTGAGGTCTCTGTTTCCTTGGAGGTTCCCGGAGCCCTGTGTAAGGATGTCCCTCCTGTCTACTTCCCCAAACCCAATACCTTAAAGATTATAGAGCAGAGACTTTGTCAAACAACAAATAGTATTGCATGATCCACTCCACAGAGCAGTTAGGCACCTCCGTGTCTGGGTAGACAGAGGCCATCCAAGTGATCCTTCCAAGAATGAAGAATAAAAGTCACTGTCAAAGGTGATTTTTGGTCTCCATATGAGTGAGAAGTGTCTAGAAACTTTTAAAACAATGGTTTAGGTTTTTTTGTTTGTTTGTTTTTTGTGGTTTTTTTTTTTTTTTTTTTTTTTGAGACAGAGTCTTGCTCTGTTGCTCAGCAGGTTAGAGTGCAGTGGCACAATCTTGGCTCACTGTAACCTTTGCCTCCTGGGTTCAAGCCTTTCTCCTGCCTCAGCCTCCCAGGTAGCTGGGATTACAGGCATGACCCACCACACTTGGCTAATTTTTGCATTTTTAGCAGAGACGGGGTTTTCATCATGTTGGCCAGGCTGGTCTCAATCTCCTGACCTCAAGTGATCCTCCCACCTCGGCCTCCCAAAGTGCTGGGATTACAGGCATGAGCCACTGCACCCGACCCAAAACAATGGTTTTTAATATGGCAATCATAAAACTTGCATCAGGGAGAAATGACATCTTTATTTTCACTATCTGTTCACTGAAATCTAGCATTTTCTTCACTTATAAATATTGGTGACAAACTGTAACAGTATTAGCAATACCTGTGGTTTTATGACCACTTGAAATCACATATATTTTCATATCACAGCCATTTGCAGATATGTCAGAAGATCACTTCTACCTACTCACTACTTTGAAATTCTGCTAGTCACAAGACTAACATAACTAAATCTTATGTTCAGATGCCAATAAAGAAGCACCTATATTGCTACATTGCAAATACATTTTTCATAGTTTGGTAACTACATTTCTTTTTTTTTTTTTTTTGAGATGGAGTCTCACTTTGTTGCCCAGGCTGGAGTGCAGTGGAGTGATCTCGGCTCACTGCAAGCTCCGCATCCCAGGTTCAAACTATTCTCCTGCCTCAGCCTCATCAGTAGCTGAGATTACAGGCACCCACCACTATGCCTGGCTGATTTTTTGTATTTTTAGTAGGGATGGGGTTTCACCATGTTGGTCAGGCTGGTCTCGAACTCCTGACCTTGTGATTCCCTTGCCTCAGCCTCCCAAAGTGCTGGCATTACAGGCGTGAGCCACCACGCCCAGCTGGTAACTACATTTCAATAGAATTGGTGTGCTTTGTAATCCTATGTATCCTGTTTAATGCATTTTAAAACATCATTCTGAGAAGAGATCCATAGGCACAAAGAGATTCAGATCCCTGTTTAAAATGGATTTCTCTCTCATGCTCCAGAGCTTTAATCCCTTTCAAACAATCTCTGTGTGTCTCGTAGGCATTGGTTTCATTCATTCAACACAGCAGTTCCTGTCTTCCATCTCTAAGGTCAGCTCTAGACCCTCCCAGAGAGCCCAGAAACAGCGGATCAAATTTGGAGGTCCTGCCACAGAAAGTTCTATTACCTGGGCTTAGAAATCAAGCCAAAATATAGCTTTCTTTGAGGGGAGAGGAGGAACTGGACAGGGCAGTTGTGTTTTCTGGGCCTCTGGAGAAGACAGGAGGACATACAGGCCAGCACTCCCTGGCCTATCTGGGTGCGGAGGGAAGACACCAAGCTGAGCAGAGGAGACCAGTGCCTTTCCAGCAGGCACCGCTGAAATGTAGTGGGCATCATGTCATGTCACGTGCGGCTGCACGACAGGCCATAGAATGCCATGGTTAAGACCATGGACTCTTGAACTTTACCACCTGGGTTGGTTTTCTACCTCCACCACCTCCTAGCTATAGATCTCAGCCATGCTGCATAACTTCTCTATGCCTCAGTTTTCTCATGCATAAAATGGGAACAACTGTGCTCACTTCATAGAGTTGTTAACTACAGATTCAAAGCATTATACATGTAAAGTGCCTAGCACTTAGTAAGTGCTCCAAAAGAGTACTCTGGCTACAATCTCTCCCTTTCCCAGTACTACGATCAGTATTATTATTTGTAGTTTTCCCCATCATTAGGAGGATGCACAGGGTTGGCCGATAAGGTGTTTCAATGTAATCTACCAAGTACTTCAATTCGTCACCATTTAGGATTGTGCACATTATGACTCCTGACTACTAGGAGGCTGTATCAGTCAGGGGTTTCCAGAGGAACAGAACCAATAGCATGTGTGTATCCACATGGGAGATGGAAGGAGGTTTATTTTAAGGAATTGGCTCATGCGATTATAGGAACTGGCAAGTCTGAATTCTGCTGAGTAGGCCAGCAGGTAGAGATCTACGGAGAAGCTGATGTTGCAGCTCAAGTCCAAAGGCAGTCAAGAGGCAGAATTCCCTCTTGCGCAGGACACTGCAGTCGTTCTTCTCTTCCGGACTTCATCTGATTGCATGAAGCCCGCCCACATGATGGAGGGTATCTAATCCATTCTGACTGCTACAACAAATTATCATAGCCTGAGTAAGAGAGTCTATAATAAACAACCACCAGCATTTATTTCTCACAGTTCTGGGGGCTGGGAAGTCCAAGATCAAGCTGTTGAGAGGGCTGGTGTTTCTTGTTGTGCAGACAGTTGCCGTCTCGTTGTATCTTCTCATGGTGGAGAGCAGAGAGAGACATTTTGTATCTCCTCCTCTTTTTTGTTTTTTTGTTTTTTGTTTTGAAACAGAGTCTGCCTCTGTTGCCCAGGCTGGAGCGCAGTGGCACGATCTCAGCTCACGGCAACCTCTGCTTCCCCAGTTCAAGCAATTCTCCTGCCTCAGCCTCCTGAGTGGTTGGAATTATAGGCACCTGCCAGCACACCCAGATAATTTTTGTATTTTTAGTAGAGATGAGGTTTCACTGTGTTGGCCAGGCTGGTCTTGAACTCCTGACCTTGTGATCTGCTGGCCTCGGTCTCCCAAAGTGCTGGGATTACAAGCATGAGCCACTGCACCTGGCCTCCCTTCCTCTTTTTGTAAGGGCTCTAATCCCATTCATGGGGGTGCCTCTCTCATGACCTAATCATCTCCCCCAGGCCACACCTCTAAATACCATCACAGTGGGGACTGAGGTATCAATATATGAATTTGTAGGGGGGCAAACACTCGTTCTCTAGCAGAGGGTAATCTGCATTCTTCAAATCTACTGATTTAATCACACCTTAAAAAATACCTTCACGGCAAGATCCAGACTGGTGTTTGAGCAAATATCTGACTTCCATGGCCTAGCCAAGTTGATACATAAAATTAACTGTCGCAGAGCCATGATCACAATGGATTTTTCATAGACAAATGCTACTTTTTGCTCTGCTGATGAAAATCCATCTTCACCAAGGCCTAGCAGTTGTAGACGAGGACAGAGCCATCTACCAGATAGGTCGCCAATTCTGATGAGACAACATGTTGCTGCAGAGAGCACACTGAAATCTCTGAGAACTGTGTTTCACTACCTAAGTCAGGGCCTTGAATTCAAACAGTTGAAATTCTGCTTTCTCTTCTCCATACTGGAATTTCCCAAGAATGGGAGTCATGCATGTAACCACCGACCACAGAGCCAGGACAGTCCTGCGGCCATTACAAAGCAGCACATCTATTTAATATTATTTCACTGGAAACCAGGTTACAAACAAGTCCAGGATGGAATCCTCTCACTGATTCATGAAGTGTTTCTCAGGAAGAAATGCATCTTTGCGGGTAATTTGACGGCTCGTCCACTGAATGCCTGCTTGAAGAAGGAGGAATCTCCCAGTTATGAAGAAATGCCCGCCTCTTCTTCCACCGGGCTGTGGGGACCTAGCCAAGATGCAATTTCCAGAGACAAACAATAGAATTGAAATAAATATAATGGTAATTCAGCAAATACTATTTTTGTCCTTTTGCAGGTTGATCATAGTGGTAGCTACAGAGGTATGCCTCTCAGATTTCCTTCCAGAGAGTCTACTGCAGGGAGTCTCTACTCGCCGCCCCCTGGGATCCATCATGACATTCATTCAGAGGACAAGAGTCCTCTGTGTTGCTTCCACAGTGGGGATACCAGAGCTGGCCTGTGCAGGACTCCTCCAACAGGTGCCCTTGCTTGGGGCTCTCTCAGAACTGTGCTGCAATCTGGGCCCAGCGCAGGGGCTCACACCTGTAATCCCAGCACTTTGGGAGGCCAAGGTGGGTGGATCACTTGAGATCAGGAGTTCGAGAGCAGCCTGACCAATATGGTGAAACTCCATGTCTACTAAAAATACAAAAAATTAGCTGGGCATGGTGGCATGCAACTGTAATCCCAGCTACTGGAGAGGCTGAGGCAGGGGAATTGCTTAAGCCCAGGAGGCAGGTGCAGTGAACCGAGATTGCGCCACTGCATGCCAGCACCTGGGTGACAGAGCAAGACTCTGTCAAAATCAAAAAAAAAAAAAAAAAAAAAGAACTGTGCTGCAATCTGAAGTCTTCCTAACCAACCAGCCCTCCCTCCCTCCCTTCCTCCTTTCTCTCTTTTCACAGGTATCAGACCTACATTACCATCTGAAGCTCTCTCCATCCCTTTCTATTCCCTCTCCCTGTATCCTTCACAGAAGTTCACACAATAAATCTATTGCATGTCTACACTCATTTTGGTACCTGCTTTCCTGAACTGACCCAACCTACTCTGTTCTGTTGCTTTTATATTGATGTACAGAGAATAACTGCTGTTGTGACATCCCTTGTTAGCTGTAACTAGGAGAATCACGCATCCTGATTTGCCCAAGCTAATCCCAGATTACATTTTCTATCAAGCATAATTATTAACAGCCCCCTGCATACTCTCAAAGTCTCCCACTTTGGATAAAAAAATATTGTTAGCCCATCTTTAGGCTATATCCAAAGATTAGTCTCATAAAATGTTTCCCAAAGTGTATTTTGTGGACCATAACTCAGAAAATGCTCTAGGAAAAAGAGCTCGCTGGACAAATAAACTTGGGAAATACTCTTGTAAATTCACCACTCCTATTAGTGTGTTCAAATCTTGGACTAAATCTTAGAGTAGTAAATCCTGCAGTAGAAAATCTTGTTTAACTTTGTTGTTACTCAGTGTTTGGTAAGCTTATTTGACTACAAGACTTTTTTTTATCTTGAATCCATAATACCATTGAGTGAAGCACTGCCAAGACTGAATTCTCTCTACTCGCTCAAAGTATCAGGGGTTTCAGAGTGCAGCAGCTTGTTCACTCAGAGGTGCTGGCTTGATGCAAAAAACAACTGGGCCCCAGTCTGTTCTGGCTCTGGATTCACCTCCGAGAGCAATTCACATTAGCAACTGTGATCCACAAAGCCATGTGGGCCCTTGGTTAAGTGAGGTCATTTGGATTTAAATGTTGCTTTTAATGGCTTTTAATTTTGCCCATAAAATTTTTCAATCATAAAAATCCTTATTTTTAGTACCAAATTGGAAATGTTGTCAACAAATCACTTCATCTACAGTCACTGAGGTGATTTCAAAGAGCCCCTTCCATCTGGCCAGTTCTCTTGCTCTCAGCCCTGCCAAGACCACACCATAAACCCAATTTTTTAATTTGGAATGCTAGAGTTGGCTGCAACCAAATTTAGTGTGCACTTTCAGCTCACTCAATCTCTTGGTTTCCCCTCTTACATTATGTACATGTATATCTGTCCTCCCCAACTAGATGTAGGTATTTTAAGGATACACATGTACCATAGGCATCAACATACCACCTACATGGTAGGGTTTGAATGTAAATGTTCTCCCACATTCAACTGTTGGAACTTAAAGCCCAGTATGATAGTATTAAAAGGTGGGACCTTTTGGAAGTGATTAAGTCACGAGGGCTCCGGCCTCATGAAAGGGATTCATGTCCTTATGAAAGAGGTTTCCGAGAGGGCCTCGCCCTTCTATGTCTTCCGCTGTGTGAAGGCACTACATTTGTCCCTTTTTCCCTTCCATCTCTTCCACTATTTGAAAACATTGCATTTGTTCCCTCTGAAGGATGCAGCAACAAGGCACCATCTTGGAAGCAGAGAGCGAGGCCTTGCCGGACACTGAATCTGCTAGCACCTAGATCTTGGACTTCCTAGGTTCCAGAAATGTAAGCAATAAGTTTCTATTATTTATTAATTACCTAAGTCTAAGGTATTTTGTCATAGCAGCAGAAATGGACTAAGACATGACATATTTTGGGAAAATGGTTTTGTCTAGTGCTTTGTTGAAAGAAAGAACGCAAAGGAGAGAGGAAGGGGGAGAGAGAAGGGGGTGTGAAAAGGAGGCCAAGGGAGGGAGAAAAAGAGGAAGGAGGGAACAAAGGAAGGGAGGAAATGAGGAAGCGAGGAAATGAGGAAGGGAGGAAATGGGGAAGGGAGGAAGGAGGGAGGGAGGAGGGAAGGAGGAAGGGAGGGAGGGAGGAAGAAAGGAAGGAAGGAAGGAAGGCAGAAAGGGAGGGAGGGAAGGAGGGAGGGAGGGAGCGAAGGGAGGGAAGGAAGAAAGGCTTTTACCAGCACAAAAGAAAACTATAAAAGATGGCCTTATGTTTGTACTGAAAAGACTAACTTGATAACTTGATATTTGGTCAAAATAGTGTTTATGTTCCGTTGACACCCTAACATGTTTTACACATTACAGTTAAAATATATTCCTTTAAGTGTTCATAAGGTTAGGAGCCCAGGGAAACAAAAGAAATGAATGAAGTGCAAGGGTCTACTGTGTTTTCATTAAAGAAACCCTGATTCAATTTATTTCAGCTTTATGTTATCTTTTTCCATCTTCCAACTAACTGAATTAGTTATTAACTTAATTATGAATTAAACTGAAAGCTATCTTGAGTACTCTTGATATGCAGGAAAGAACAAGAGCCTAAATAATGTATATATTTTAAATCCTTAGGTAAGGATATAGTTCTCTTGCTGCTCTGTAAATACCATGACCCTTATTTTTAAAATGTAATACCAAATTCCCTGACTGGAAAGAAACATGATGGTCCATTATATTATCATTATATTTTTTATTCTGGGTCCTAAATCATTCAATGAGATAAAACAAAATGCCCCATTAATGTTAACTACTGACCTATTCAAATATAAATTTTAAAAACTAAAGGACTTGTTCAGTTCTTATCATCACTTTCAATTTTCTGCCTTTAAAAATTGGGGGAGTCTGGGCATGGTGACACATGCCTGTAATCCCAGCACTATGGGAGGCTGAGGTGGGAGGATTGCTTGGGCTCAGGAATTTGAGACCAGCCTGGGCAACATAGTGAGACCTCATCTCTACTAAAAATAAAAATTTTTTAAAATGGGGGAAATTATTTAATGTAATAAAGTATCATTTTTATACATTTCTGATTACATTTAAAAGGAAATATCCTAAACAATATATTGTTTATGTAGACTCAACTAAATCCAGTTATTATTATTTTTTAATCAGAAAACAAGAAATTTAAAATTAGCCAGGTGTGGTGGCTGGTGCCTGTAATCAGCTACTTGGGAGGCTGAGGCAGGAAAATCGCTTGAACCCAGGAGATGGAGGTTGCAGTGAGCAAAGATCGTGTCATTGCACTCCAGCCTGGGCAACAAGAGTGAAACTCAGGCAAAAAAAAAAAAAAAAAAAAAAAAAAGAAAGAAAGAATAAAAGAAGAAAGAAAGAGAAAGAAAGAAAGAAAGAATTTTAACCACCAGTTTGAAATGGTTTTTGTCTAGTAACTTCTGGTATAGCATTTTGAACTTCCATTAAAATATGGTATGCAACAACAGAAAAAAAAAAAAAGTACCACCAGGAAAATCTAGTATTGGGGATCATTTCAACTTAATATAAGTCCAAGAGAATTGCAAACAAAATGAGCCTGACTAACTGAAGAGAATAGGGAAAGACTCTCTTCCTGCTCCAGTATTATTTTCCAGGTCTGATATATAAGACCTGGGCCATGGAGAAGACTGAGCAGCTGTCCCTGTTCTGCATGTGTAGACTTTTGAGATACTCATGATGCTATCAGTCTTTCCTCACCTTCACTGCACCTCTTCAACCAGCTCCTCTCTTTCTAAATCCATTTGGAGGCTGCAATCAACATAAAATAAACTGAGCAGAAAAGTCAGTGGAGGTCTGGAAGTAATGCTTTTAGTTCTAAAAAATTAGTCTGCCCAGATTCAATCAAAGACAAAACATTTTATACAGCAACAGCTCAGCCCACGCTCCTCACTCTACACTGTCTACTTAATATTGCTCTCCTTGCGTGTCCTGCTGACATAGTGAGTCCAGAGTGGACTCACAATCTTCCTCCTAGAACACACACGCTCTCTCCCAACAAAAGGCACTGTCATTCACCCAGTTAATTATCCTACAAGTTGCCGGTAGTTCTTACTCCTCCTTCTCCCTCATTCATATCCAAATCTGTCATTTCTGCCTCTTACTCATTTGTCAAAAGCATTCATTACTCCCCATCACCACACTACTTCCAGCCTTCGCCCTCTCTTCTTTTTAGGAGTAGTTGTATGATGGTACCTCTTTTAAATTTTATTTTATTTTGTTGAGACAGGGTCTCACTCTGTTGCCCAGGCTGGAATACAGTGGTGCAATCTCAGTTCACTGCAATCTCCACCTCCAAGGTTCAAGAGATTCTCCTGCTTCAGCCTCCCAAGTAGCTGGGATTACAGGCATGCACCACCACGTGCAGCTAATTTTTGTATTTTTAGTAGAGACCAGGTTTCACCATGTTGGCCACGCTGGTCTCAAATGCCTGGCATCAAGGGATCCGCCCACCTTAGTTCCCAAAGTGCTGGGATTATAGGCGAGAGGCGTGGTTACTTTTTTTTTTAAATTTTACTTTAAATTCTGGGATACATGTGCAGAATGTGTAGGTTTCTTACATAGGTATACATGTGCCTTGGTGGTTTGCTGCACCTACCAACCCATCATCTAGGTTTCAAGCCCCACGTGCATTAGGTATTTTATTTGACCTAATGCTCTCCCTCCCCTTGACCCCTACCCACTGACGGGCCCCAGTGTGTGCTGTCCCCTCCCTGTGTCTATGTTTTCTCATTGTTCAACTCACACTTATGAGTGAGAACATGCGGTGTTTGGTTTTCTGTTCCTGTGCTAGTTTGCTGAGGATCATGGCTTCTAGCTTCATGCATGTCCCTGCAAAAGACATGATCTCATTCTTTTTTATGGCTGCATAGTATTCCATGGTATATATGTACCAGATTTTCTTTATCCAGTCTATCATTGATGGGCATTTGGGTTGGTTCCAAGTCTTTGCTATTGTAAATAGTGCTGCAATAAACATACGAGTGCATGTGTCTTTACAGTACAATGATTTATATTCCTTTGGGTATATACACAGTGATGGGATTGCTGGGTCAAATGGTATTTCTGGTTCTAGATCCTTGAGGAATCGCCACACTGTCTTCCACAATGGTTAAACTAATTTATTTTCCCACCAACAGTGTAAAAGTGTTCCTGTTTCTCCACAGCCTCGCCAGCATCTATTTCTTGACTTTTTAATAATTTCCATTCTGACTGGCATGAGATAGTATCTCACTGTAGTTTTGGTTTGCATTTCTCTAATGATCAGTGATGATGAGCTTTTTTTCATATGTTTGTTGGCCGCATAAATGCCTTCTTTTGAGAAGTGTCTGTTCATATCCTTTGCCCACTTTTTGATGGGGTTGTTTTTTTCTTGTAAATTTGCTTAAGTTCCTTGTAGATTCTGGATATTAGACCTTTGTAAGATGGATAGATTGCAAAAATTTTCTCCCATTCTGTAGGTTGCCTGTTCACTCTGATGTTAGTTTCTTTTGCTGTGCAGAAGCTCTTTAGTTAGATGCCATTCATCAATTTTGGCTTTTGTTGCTGTTGTTTTGGTGTTTTAGTCATGAAGTCTTTGCCCATGCCTCTGTCCTGAATGACATTGCCTAGGTTTTCTTCTAGGGTTTTTATGGTTTTGGATTTTGCATTTAAGTCTTTAATCCATCTTGAGTTAATTATTATACAAGGTGTAACCACAGTTACTTTTGTGTATCCACTTGCCTGGGTCACAGGGTGCCCAGATATTTAGTCAAACAACTCTGGGTATCTCTGTGAGGATGATTCTGGGTGAGATTAATGTTTCAATAGGCATATTGACCAAAGCAGATTGCTCTGCCTCATGTGGGTGGACCTCATCCAATCTGTTGAAGGCTTGAATAGAACAAAAAGGCCAACCGTCTTGTGAGTAAGAGAGAATTCCTCCTGCCTGAATGCCCTAGATAGGACATCAGTCTTTTCCTGCATTAGGACTCAAACTGAAACCTCAGCTCTCCTTGGATCTTAAGCCTGCCGGCCTTTGGCCTGGAACTTACGCCATTGGTTTTCATGGTTCTTGGGCTTTCGGACTCAGACTGGAGCTACATGCTCAGCACTACTGTGTCTCCAGCTTGCCAACTGCAGATCTTGGGACTTGCCAGCCCCTATAATCACACGAGCCAACTCCTTAGAAGAAATATCTTCCTCTCTCTCTCTCTCTCTCTATTTATATATATATATATATACACACACACACACACATATATATATGGATGTGTGCATCCTATTGGTTCTGTTTCTCAGTGGAAAACTGACTAATACAAGTAACCCTCTAATCATCTCCTCAGGGTCACTGCCTCCCCAACCTATCCCATTTTCCACAGAGCATCCGGGGTGATCTCAAACTACACGTCTGATCATGGCACCACCCTGCCTAAAATCCTCTAAAGGCTTTTTATTCATCTTAGGAAAATACCCCAAATCCTCAACAAAGGCTGCATGGTCTGCCCAATGGGGCCCCTGCACTTAGCTTTAGCCACTGTAGGCTTCTTTTTATCCAAATGCCCTAAACTCTTTCCTGTCTCTGTGGCTTTGTACATTCAGTTTCCCTGCCTCAAATAGTTTTTCTTCCACCGTTTATGATGCTAACTCTAATTCATCCTTTATTGCCTCCACTTGAGGAAATTTCCACAAGTTTCCCAACCTGCAATTATAGAACAGTGGTACCATTATATGTGACACCCTGCATTTTCCTCCGTGACCATGCGTGTTGCTAAAGGTTGCTTATGTAATGGTTTGTTTGATGTTTATTCCACCACTGCTCTGCAATTCCATGCCCGTGGGGGTATCTGCAATGCTTGCGGGAATTGCACATGGGAAGTCTTCTAACAATATTTGTTGACAAAAATGAATGAATATGTTATTTGCAATAAACCTATATAAATAGAGTTCTTTTTTTTTTTTTTCTTTTGAGATGGAGTCTTGTACTGTCACCCAGGCTAGAGTGCAGTGGCGCAATCTCGGCTCATTGCATCCTCCGCCTCCCGGGTTCAAGCAATTCTCCTGCCTCAGCCCCCGAATAGCTGAGATTACAGGCGACTGCCACCATTCCTGGCTAATTTTTTATTTTTTATTTTTGTATTTTTAGTACAGATGGGGTTTCACCATGTTGGTCAGGCTAATCTCGAACTCCTGACCTTGTGATCTGCCCACCTTGGCCTCCCAAAGTGCTGTGATTAGAGGCGTGAGCCACCATGCCCGGTCAAACCTATATAAATAAAATAACATGAGTAAATATAAAAGCATGGACAAACACAGTCTTTTTTGTAAAAAAATAAAGGCAAAACCATTTAAGTACCAGAACATACTCCAAACTGCTATGCCTCTTCCTTAATATCAGACAATTTGTATGTTTAAATTTAGTTTGTGAAAGTGAAATACTTTATTTTAAAAACCTGAATTAGCATTTTAATACATAATAATATGTGTTCTCTAATAACTAGGTTGCAATATAAAAATGATTTAATTTCTTCATATAATATAATGGGTGCCAGTGGGATTGTGTAAGGGAGATGGAGGTACCTGTGGAACTAGGAAGGAGAGAGAGACAGTAAGTAAGGGAAATACCAGCAGAAGTAATAAAGCGCGATCCTCAAGTGCTTCTAGAAAACTCAAGGGAGATGTCAGCACAGGGTCTCAGAGCTGACTGGGTAGGTTTGAAGCTGGACTGTGCTATCAGTTTAGGGGCATGAATTCATGAAATAAGATCTTTAATATCACTAAATTTGTACTCAGAGTCATGGGGAAATTTGGATTCCATATGTAAAATACCTGGCACATTATGGCTGAATAAATTTTAGTTTAATCACTTTTGGTTTTATTTTTTGTGTTTTGTTGTTATTGATGTTTTGTCAATTAAAAACAAAACAAAAATGACTTAGTTTAGGTTAAATTTCACTTACAGTGTATTAAAATGATGCTGCCTTTACAGCTCAGATCTGAGTTGTATCATTACATTTTTTTCCTAAGCATGGGAATATTTTGAGTCATATCTTCCACCCCTAGTGAACATTTTTTTTTCTTTTTTTTTCTGTGATGGAGTCTCACTGTGTCACCCAGGCTGGAGTGCAGTGGTGTGATCTGGGCTCACTGCAGCCCCCACCTCCCAGGTTCAAATGATTCTCCTGCCTCAGCCTCCTGAGAAGCTGGGATTACAGGCATGTGCCACTGAGTCCAGCTAATTTTTGTATTTTTAGTAGAGACGGGGTTTTGCCATGTAGGCCAGGCTGGTCTCGAACTCCTGACCTCAAGTGATAGTTGGATCACTTTTGAATGACCTCAATGATTCAATTCTTTTCACTGGAGAAGGCTAATAAGCCAGACATCTGTACCTAAGTTCCTCTTTATATTGGCTTATATTGGCTAGGTGAATCCTATATATATTTAGGATCCACCTAGATCCTATTTTCAAACTTTACTGTAAGAAAGAGCTAAGAAGTTTGTAGAAATACCAGCTCCAGGGCCTACCACCGCCCGCAGAGACTTTCATTCAGTGGTTCTGAGGTGGTGCACAAAAATCAGGATTTCAACAAGCTCAAGGAGTTTCTGATGTAGATGGTCCACTGGCCACAGTTTGAGAAATGCTGATGTTGAACCTGTGAATAGACCTATGGTAACTATACTTTAAAACTACTGCACATGGTTGATATGGTTTGGCTGTGTCCCCACCCAAATCTCATCTTGAACAGTAGTTCCCATGATCCCCACATGTCATGGGAGGGACCCAGTGGGAGGTAACTGAATCATGGGGGTGGGTTTTTCCCCATGCTGTTCTCGTGATAGTGGATAAGTCTCGCAAGATCTGATGGTTTTATAAACGGGTGTTCCCCTGCACAAGCTCTCTTGCCTGCCACCATGTAAGACATGCCTTTGTTCCTCCTTTGCCTTCTGCCGTGATTGTGAGGCCTCCCCAGCCATGTGGAACTGTGAGTCCATTAAACCTCTTTTTCTTTATGTATTACCCAGTCTTGGGTATGTCTTTATTAGCAGCATGAGAACAGACTAATACAATGGGATACTATGGTGTTAAACCATAAATAAATAAATAAGATAGACTTCAAGAAAACACATAAGCCTCTGGGTGGTGAAATTCTTACCAATCTTAATTTCTTTTGTACTTTTCTGTATTCCCTGACTTTTATGTTGAGATGCACTTTTTTTTTTAGCTTTTATTTTTAAGTGTAGGGGTACAAGTACAGGTTTGTTACATAGGTAAACTTGTGTCATGGGGGTTTGTTATACAGATTATTTATCACCCACATATCAAGCCTAGTACCCGTTAGTTATCTTTCCTGATCCTCTTCCTCCTTCTACCATCCACCCTCTGATGGGCCCCAGTGTGTGTTGTTCCCCGTTTTGTGTCTGTGTGTTCTCATCATTTAGCTCCCACTTGTAAGTGAGAACATGTGGTATTTGGTTTTCTGTCTGTGTTAGTTTGCTAAGGATAATGGCCTCCAGCTCCATCCATGTCCCTGAGAAGGACATGATGTCATTCATTTTTATGGCTTCATAGTATTCCATGATATATATGTACCACACTTTCTTTATCGAGTCTATCATTGATGGGTATTTAGGTTGATTCCATGTCTTTGCTATTGTGAATAGGAGATGCACATTTTTAAAACCAGAAAGAAATGTTTTAAAAATGATTAATAGCTGGACATGGTGGCACATGCCTGTAGTCCCAGCTACTCAGGAGGCTGAGGCAGGAGGATCGCTTGGGCCCTGGAGTTTCAATCTAGCCTGGGCAACATAGCAAGACCCCGTGTCTAAAAATAAATTAATTAGTTAATTAAAAAATAACAATGAGTATATGCTGTCTTGGTTTTAGTCTATGGTTCACTCATACCAGTGGACCAGTATGAAACAGCAAATATTTGAAGGAAATACACTAAAATATTAAAGGTAGTAATAGGTTTCGGCGGAGAAAAAGATCCTCTTCTTGCATTACTTTTTAGCTCTTTACTCACCTTTTTGGTGGAAGAACGTTAACTTTATCTTTAAAATATAATAAGGATGTTTTCTATCCAAAGAGTTATCATCCATTCTCAAACCATTTTATAAAGTGCCTGACAGAAGTTTTGACAGAAGTAATGCCAGGTATCCATCACAATTCCTGCTCAGATACTGAAAATAAAGCAACACAAAACTGGGAACGCCCTGAAATTGTTTCGATTGAGTCTCAAATGTCCTTCTTTTGTTATGTTCTTTTTCCTGTGCTGGCTTAAGTTCCTCCAGCCTCACCCCACCCTATATTTTCTGGCATAGTCATTTCCTATTCTTAAATCCCCTGCCCCTATCCAAACAAACACCAAGTATTGCTTCATTTTCATCTTTAAAGTACTCACAAATGTTAACTCAAGGAGTCCCTTGTGCCTAGAGAAAGCCCACCTACACTGACCCCCTTACTTCCATACTTCCTCGCTTTCTTAGGCAGAAATAATGAGGGTCCAGAACTTCAGCCCTCCTGACTCCAGCACTCACAGCCTGCAGCCACTGTTGACCTTGAGACCACAGTACGAATCCCATTTTACCCTTTGCCTCTAGTTCAGTCCCAGCAGCCCCTGACTCCCAGATCACTTCTTATATCTTGCGTTCTAATGATTATTAGATTATAGTTCTGGCCAGACATGATGGCTCATACCTGTAATCCCAGCACTTTGAGAGGCCCAGGTGGGTGGATCACTTGAGGTGAGGAGTTCGAGACCAGCCTGGCCAACATGGTGAAACCTTGTCTCTACTAAAAATACAAAAAACTAGCTAGATGTGGTGGCATGTGCCTATAATCCCAGCTATTTGGGAGGCTGAGGCAGGAGAATCACTTGAATCTGGGAAGTGGAGGTTGCAGTGAGATGAGATGACACCATCATACTCCAGCCTGGGTGACAGAGTGAGACTGTCTTTAAAAAAAAAAAAAAAAAAAATTACAGTTCTGCCTATGGCTTTTCTGTCCTTCCCTGTAACTGCTCTTTATCTCCCAAAAATCCCCCTCCACTGTGTTCATTGAAACTTATGGTCCATTCATCGCATAATCCGTTAAACCTCAACTTCTCTCTCAAACCAGTCAGTTTTGCCAGGGTGCAACATGATCATTACTAAAACCCACCATGCTATTCAAAATGACCTTATAAAAACCACAGAGTTTATGGAAAAAGTAGCATTGGGGCACAATACTCAAATACTTTGCCAGTGACACCTTAAAAAAATAGTAACCTAATTAAAAGAGCAGCACAGTTTTCCATATGTTAAATGGTTAGGAAGGATATTACAAGAAATACGGCACTTTACCTTGAAAAAGACATGAAGTGTGCCTATGGAAGTGGGTGACAAGGAAATCAAACCAGAACTAAATAACAATACAGTAACCAGGAAACCCCCCAAATAACTGAAAATGATATAGTACACTTCTCAGTAAACCATGGATCAAAGAAGAAATCACACTGGAAATTAGAAAATGTTTTGAGCCAAATGATAATAAAAATGATACATCAAAATCTATGGTCTGCCACTAAAGCAGTGCTTAGAAGAAAAGTTATTTAGTTTTAAATGCACATATTAGAAAGAGAATATTCAAAGTCAATGATCTAAACTTTCACTTCAAAAAGCTAGAATCCAAACAGCAAAATAAACCCACAGAAACTAAAGGATGGAAATAATAGATGAAGGAAGAAACTTATGAAATAAAAAAAGACAAAACATGCAGAAAATCAACAAAACCAAAGTTGGTTTTTGGAAAGATTAGTAAAACCAGTAATCCTTAGAAAGAAAAGAAAGGGAAAAAACACTTATAACAAATATCATGAATGAATAAAAGGACAGCATTCTGGATCCTATGACATTAAGGAAATACTAAGGGCCAATGCCTAATTTAAAGAAAATTCCAGGCCCAGAATTCACTGGTGAATCCTAGTTAACTTTTAAGGAAGACGTAATCGCAATAATACACAAGCTTTTTGTGTAAAAAGGAAGACAGAACATTTTCCAACTCTCTTTTTTTTTTTTTTTTTTTGAAACTGAGTCTCGCTCTGTTGCCCAGGCTGTATAGTACAGGGGTGTGATCTCAGCTCACTGCAAACTCCACCTCCCAGGTACAAGCAATTCTCATGTCTCAGCTTCCCGAGTAGCTGGGATTACAGGTGTCTGCCACCATGCCCGGCTAATTTTTGTATTTTTAGTAAAGACGAGGTTTCACTACGTTGGCCAGGCTGGTCTCAAACTCCTGACCTCAAGTGATCTGCCTGCCTCGGCCTCCCAAAGTGCTGGGATTACAGGCGTGAGCCACTGTGCCCGGCCCCAACTCATTTTATAAGGCCAATATAACATTGGTGAAAGGACATTACAAGAAAACTACAGACTAATAGTCCTCATAAATATAAACACAAAAATCCTTAATAAAATATAAACAAGTCAAATTTGGTAATATTATAAAAAGGATAATATGTCAACAAAAAGGACAATTTATTCTAGGATAGAAAAATACTTTAACATTCAAAAAGCAAGTAATGTATGCCATGATTTTAATGGTTCCTCAAAAATTCATGTATTGGAAATTTTACCCCCAATGCAATAGTACTGAGAACTGGGGCCTGATGGGAGGTATTTAGGACATGGTGCTTCCACCCTCATGAATGAATTAATGCTGCTATTAAACGGGCTTGCTGGAGTGGGTTCCCTTTTCCTCACCCTTTCACCTTCCACCCTGAAAGAACAGTGCTTTCATCTTGAACTTCCCAGCCTACAGAACTGGGAGAATAAATTTCTGTTCTTTATAAATTACCCAGTCTGTGGTATTCTGTTATAGCAGCACAAATGGACTAACACAATGTAATTCACCACATTAGCAGAATAAAGAGGCAAAACATTCAATTATCTCAGTATCTGAAAATAAAGCTCTAGATAAAAGTCAATACTGGGAAGGTGCGGTGGCTCACGCCTGTAATCCCAGCACTTTGGGAGGCTGAGGCAGGTGGCTCACTTGAGGTCAGGAGTCCGCGACCAGCCTGGCCAACTGGTGGAGGTTGCAGTGAGCCAAGATCCAGCCTCTGCACTCCAGCCTGGGCAACAGAGCAAGACTCTATCTCAAAATAAAAACAAACAAACAAACAAACAAAAAAGTCAATACTGGGTCATAGATAAAAGTCAATTGTCCATCAACAAGAGAATATATAAATTAATTATGCTATATTCACAGGATGGGATACTACTCCATGATACCCACAAACCAATAATAGAGGGAATTTTCTCAAGTGGATAAAACTTGGCAACAAAAAACGTTCAGCTACTATCATTCTTAATAATAGACTGTTGAATGTTGTCCTCCTAAGTCAGAAATACAGTAACGATGTCTACTCTTACCACTTCTGTTCAATATTGTACTAGTGGTTGTAGCCAGTGCAATAAGGCACCAAAAACAGATAATAAAAATTGGAAAGAAATAATTTAGACTGTTATTCAAAGATAACATCACTTTGTACGTAGAAATCCTAAGGAACCAACAAGTTGCTAGAACTAATTTGAGTTTAGCATCATAGTGGGTTACAAGGGCAATGCAGAAAAATCAATTATATCTGTATATACCAACAAAAAACAACTAGAAAAATAAATTTTTTTAAGTTACCACTTAGAATAAATGACATTAAATACTTTTGAGTGGAGAGTACTCAAACCTAAAAATTAAAAACATTGCTGAGATAAAGGAGACATAATAAAAGAGTGATATACAATCTTCATGGAATGGACTAGCTTAGTGGTATTAAGATTTCAATTCTCCCTAAACTAATATTTAGATTCAGTGCAAGCCTGGCAGATGTTGGGGTAGGTGGGAGGCAGTGGAATTATATTGCTGATGTGAGTGTAAAATAGTACAACCTCTTTGAAAAAACTGGCAATTGCTGATAAAGTTAAACACAGAGTTACCTGTGACCCACAGATTCTACTCCTACCCAAGGGAAACAGGTAAGTGTGTCCACTAAAAGACTTTTCCAGAAATACTGATTAAAGCTTTATTCATGATAGGTCAAAAGTGGACATAACTCAATTGTCCATCAACAAGAGAATGTATAAACTAATTATGGTCTATTCACACAATGGAATACTATTCAGTGATAAAAAGAACAAACAACAGATACATGTTAGCACATGAATGAGTCATGAAAATATTATTTATGGTGATTGAAAGAAGCCAGACACAAAAAAAGTACATATTGTAAGATTTCATATGAAGTTCAAGAATATGTAATACTAATCTCTGCTGTTGGAAATTGGAAGAGAAGTTGCATGTAGGGTGTGGGCAATGATGACAAAAGGGCACGAGATAATTTTCTGAGATAATGGAACTATCTTATATTTTGATGTGAATGGGGATCACACTTGTGTCTGTGTGTGTGTGTGTAGACATATCTCAAGCTGTACACTTAAGATTTATGCATTTTAACATGTATAAATCATACCTCACTAAAGTATTAATATGTATATATACATATATATTCTCCCCCTCATGCCCATCTCCCTTCCTGCTCTATTTTTCTTTTTTCACACTTACCCTATTCTGAGTTACTACATTATTTCTTACTTGATTTTTACATTGTCTGTCTTCCCTAGTAGAATGTAAGTTCTCTAAAGACAGGGCTTTGTTTGGTTCATTGCTGGATTTCAGCGATGAGAACATTATCATATATTAGACAGTTAAAAATATTTGTTAAGGAAATGGAAGGTATCCACATTTTATGCCTTATATTTATTTATTTATTTATTTATTTATTTATTTATTTATTTATTTATTTTTGAGATGGAGTTTTGCTCTTCTTGTCCAGGCTGGAGTGCAATGGCACAATCTCGGCTCACTGCAACCTCCGCCTCCTTGGTTCAAGCATTTCTCCTGCCTCAGCCTCCCAAGTAGCTGGGATTACAGGCGTGTGCCACCACGCCTGGCTAACTTTTGTATTTTTTTAATAGAGACGGGGTTTCACCATGTTGGAGAGGCTGGTCTCGAACTCCTGACCGCATGTGATGCACCCACCTCGGCCTCCCAAAGTGCTGGGATTACAGGTGTGAGCCACTGTGCCCGGCCATATGCCTTATGGTTCTGATTGTGTAATTAAAAGCTTTCTTTCCCATTAAAGGAATGGCCAACAAATGGAAGAAACAATGGCTTTCCTCTCACTCCTGAAACCAAAATGGTGCTGAAGGTAGACTCTTTCAATTCACATAGGCAGCCACTCTCTGAACAAAACAAGGACTCGGAATCACAGAGTCACCACTAATCCTCTTCTACTTTTCTCTTTTCTGTAATACTTCTTCCTCTTGTCACTTTATCACTAAACTCAAACGCTGAGTCTTTTAGCAGTGGCATACTTAGCATATTTGACATCAACAGCATATCATTTTTAGCCCACCCACCCCCAAGAGGCCAAAATTATTTTTAGTAATAGCCATGCAATGAAATAAATCATAATAATGGCCAGAAAATAAACACAGTGAAAATTGATTTTAACTCTCTCTGTATGATTATGCCAGAAAAAACATTGTTAATAAAATTAAAATTAATATTATGATACAAAAAAAGAAAAAGGTAATGAATTAATTCTTTTTAATTGGATTTATATTTTTATCTTGAAAATGAGGGGAAACATTTTTATCTATGTTCAATCTCAGTAATGAACAATAACATGTTCTATTTTAAAGTCTAAATGACTTCATCAAAACTGGTCTTTTCTGGCCAGGTGCAGTGGCTCACGCCTGTAATCCCAGCACTTTGGGAGGCTGAGGCGGGCAGATCACTGGAGGTCAGGAGTTCGAGACCAGCCTGGCCAACATGGCGAAACCTGGTCTCTACTAAAAATACAAAAATTAGCCAGGCATGGTGGCGGGCACCTGTAATCCCAGCTACCCGGGAGGCTGAGGCAGGAGAATGGCGTGAACCCAGGAGGCAGAGGTTGCAGTGAGTCAAGATCGCACAACTGCACTCCAGCCTGGGCAACAGAGCAAGACTCTCCATCTCAAAAACAAAAAAACCTGATCTTTTCTGTATAGATGGTCATGCAACAGAGGGCTGAGTCTCTCAATCTATGTATGTATGCTCACCGATGACCAAAGTACACTTCATTCACTTTAGTTTGAAAGCCTTTGTTTCACACAAAGCCACAGATACATGAATAGTTTGGAAAAGTTTTAAAGACAAAGATAAGTTTGGCAGAGATTTTATAATAAATCCCAGAACTTGCAATACTGTCTATGTGTTTGTTTCTTCAGGATAAATTCTAGCAGGTTTCAGATGTACCCACAGTCAAGAAATCTTAAACAAAATTAACAATGTCAAGTGGTCACATAGAATGACAGATTGAAGCAATTCAATTTCTGGTTTCTTTGTCTTTACAATCACTGTGCTGTCTTTTTAAATTTTTAATCCACTGTTTAAACACAGGGATGCATATGAGTATCACAGGTTTTGGAGGCCTAAACCACGCCTGAAGTGAGTGCCAATGATTCTAAACCATGACAAACTGAGTCTCAAAGCAATCATTGTGTAGCTGAGTCCACGTGCATCTTAGTCTGTGTGCAGTTATGTAACTGGACATTCTCCAAGTTAACTTCTATGTAGACTTCAGTGTGTATGAAAACAGAAGCTAAAATGTTCTTATTTGAGACATACATACATAGCACTAAAATTCAGCAGGAAACCATGGTTGTTCAGAATCTAAAACAATAAAAAAAGGGGGGGTGGGATATTTTATCAATTTTACATAAAATTGCTGCTCCACGGTGATGATAAAAAGCCAAACCCCTTTCAGTCACTTTTCTCCTTGCTTTCCACTTCTCTACAGACAATGCATCCTCTTAGTGCCTGTTCCCAGGGCTGACTGGTCCCACTGCCCTGCCCCTGGGGTGCTACTGAACTTCAGAGAAATTTTTTACAGCGTCCTGTCAAAGTTAAATAAAAATATACAGATGAGGCTGGGCACAATGGCTCACAGCTGTAATCCCAGCACTTTGATAGGCCGAGGCAGGCAGATCACCTGAGATCAGAAGTTTGAGACCAGCCTGGCCAACATGGTGAAACCCTGTCTCTACTAAAAATACAAAAATGAGCCAGGCATGATGGTGGGTGCCTGTAATCCCAGCTACTTGGGAGGCTGAGGCAGGAGAATTGCTTGAACCCGGGAGGCAGAGTTTGCAGTGAGCCAGGATCACACCACTGCACTCCAGCCTGAGTGACAGAGTGACTCCATCTCAAAAAAAAAAAAGTGTGTGTGTATGTGTGTATATATATATATATATAATCATCTGTATATATATGTATACATATATAGACAAACATATATACATATACATATACGCGCACACACACACAGATGATTCTCTAAACAAAACATCTTGTTTGGGAAAACAGAATTGCAATTGAGGGCATACACACAGACGGAGGAGGTCTTCAGTATGCTTGAAGAACAAAGGGAAGATTGGAGGTTTTATGAGAAAACTCAATGTTAGGTATTGTTTTGGAAGAAAGCTCATTGGCACTAGAGCTTTGAGGAGCTGGCAAGCCCTGATTGGTGAGTGACAACAATAGGTAAAACTAGTCTTAAGGTGGTCATGGCAGGTCGTTTCAGCAGCTACCAGGTGAAACTTATCTTAGGGTAACAGCAGGTCATTTCAGCAGCTGGGCTTGGGGATGATTCCTGAAGCAGGTGCTATGTGCCTTGAGTGCTTCCGCCCTCCCTGCCCCCAGGTCCCTTGACTTTTATTTAGTTGGGTATGATGAAAATAACTCAATTTCTATAATCAATTCTCACAGCGCTGGCTCAGTGTCGTCTGACACCCCACCCTCCCTAACCTAGGCATGCAGAGAGCAAGTCAAAGAGTCTTGGCACCAAGTTTCACTGCCCAGAACGCTCAGGTCAGCAACTGGGAAGTGTCATGGAAAGAGGATGATGTGCGAGGGACTCCAGCCCCTGAGTAACAGTGCAGGGCGAACTTCGGAGGAACTCAGGACCATTCATTGCCTTTCCGTGTGGGTCTGTCTGATGATTTACATAGAAAAGGGAGCATGGAACGAGAAGTAGTGATCTGATTCTGATGACAGACACTGGAAAACTCGGAAAATGAAAAGAGGAAAACACATGTTTAAAAATGGCTCTTGTGCCGGGCACGGTGGCTCATGCCTGTAATCTCAGCACTTTGGGAGGCCGAGATGGGCAGATCGCTTGAGGTCAGGGGTTCGAGGCCAGCCTGGCCAACATGGTGAAAACCCATCTCTACTAAAAATACAAAAACTAGCTGGGCATGGTGGCGGGCACCTGTAGTCCCAGCTACTCAGGAGGCTGAGGTAGGAGAATCGCTTGTACCCTGGAGTCAGAGGTTGTGCAGTGAGCCGAGATCACATCACTGCACTCCAGCCTGGGTGACAGAGCAAGATTCCGTCCCAGAAAAAATTTACAAAAGGCTCTTTCTGTAAAGAATGCCAATGACAGTCATTCATGTGAACACGCAGCCATTTCACTAATCGCCATACAGCATATTAACAATAGTCCACATCACCACATATGTGTCACAGTAAGTGCTTTTAATTGGACAATGTGTACTCTGTCTTTCTATATCACAGTTTATATAACTCACGTAGCCTAAGCTAGCCTATGTGCCCACAGGTTGAAAGAATCTCACGGAACGTTAGTCCCATGAATTTTTTGTCCCCAGTAAAAATCTGAATGCTGGGAAGCTCTGGGCTTTCCACAGTTTGGAATGAAATTCCTGTTACCTCCTTTTGTTTACAAGTCTCTCTCCATGGCCATCATAGCCACTGCTACTGTGCTTCCATCTGTTTGGATTCAGGCTAACTTTGAGAGGCAAGATGGAAACTTCTAGTGCTTCAACAAGCAATTATTTGGGATTGTTTCTCGCTCATTAATCAAGAAGGCAGGCACATGAAGTTCTGCTCTCTGAAGTGCTTACGGTGTTATCCACCAGTTAAGGGGATTATGAACTATCCCTCACTGACTCAGACGTATGACCACAATAGGTTCCAGATTTCCCAAAAGTTCTGATTTCAAATATTCTGTGTCCCAGCGCTTCATTCAGAAAGTAGGGTTTCTGTACTCAGGGCTTGTGACTACCCAGCTGTGTTACTTGAGGAGTGATGCCTGAGATAACAATGAGGTTTGTTTGCAGTGGTGGACAAAGTGCTGTCTAGTACTGTTCAATGTTAAGCTTTCTTTAGAGAGGAGAACAAGATGGTAGTGTCAGTGGACACGGCCCCAGACCACCCTGATGGCTGGCATCATGGAAGTTGGTCACCCTCTGCAATCAGGAGCCAAACCTTCACACACAGACTTGGCTAAATGGATTCAATTGCTGTTTCAAGATGTTTGCTCTTTCCAAGCAAAGAAATGATTGGGAAATTATGGTTCCTTATGAAAATAATAGACATCAAGTTTTTTTAAGAGACAGGGTCTCTTAAGAGACAGCCTGTTGCCCAGGCTGGAGTGCAGTGGTACAACCACAACTCACTGTAACCTCAGACTCCTGGGCTCAAGCAAACCTCCTACATAGCTGAGACTGCAGGTGCACACCACCATGCCTGGCTAATTTATTTATATTTTGTGTAGAGATGGGGTCTTGGTATGTTGCACAAGCTGGTCTTGGACACCCAGCCTCAATGGGTCCTCCCACCGTGGCCTCCCAAACCACTGGGATTACAGGAGTGAGCCACTACTCCCAACCAACAGGCAACAATTTAAAATGATGATTATATTAGTTTTCTATTGATACTGTGACAAATTACCACAAATTTATGGTTTAAAACAACACAAAGTTATTATCTTTGATTCCGGAGGTCAGAAGTCCAAAAGAAATCGGTAGGGCTGTATGCCTCCCGGAAGCTCTAAGAGGCAATCCGTCTTCTTGCTTTTCTGGTATTCACATGCAGCCCCCATTACTCAGCCCTTGGTCTCCACCTCACTCTGATCTCTGCTTCAACTGTCACATCCCCTCAGTTTCTCCCACCTCCTTTTTTCTCTCATAAGAACAGTTGTAGTTACATCAGATGCACTCGGATAATCCAAGATCATCTCCGCATCTCACCTGCTTTATTTAACCACATTTGCAAAGTCTCTCTTGCCACAGGGTGACATAGTCCTGGGGGTGAAGGGAAACAGGTGATTATTCTGCGTACCACAATGATCCTGACACTGTGCCATTACACAGAAGAGCATTTCTGATACGACGTTAATTGAAGGAAAATATACAATTGAAATTATTACATGGCATATAAAAATGTACACATGGAATACAAAATCAAAATTAAATGAAATGCCGGGTCCAGTGGCTCACATCTGTAATCCCAGCACTTTGGGACGCCAAGGTGGGCAGATCACCTGAGGTCAGGAGTTCGAGACCAGCCTGGGCAATGTGGTGAAACCTCATCTCTACTAAAAATACAAAAATTAGCTGGGCTTGGTGGGCGCCTGTAATCCCAGCTACTCAGGAGGCTGAGGCACGAGAATCGCTAGAACTCAGGAGGTAGAGGTTGTAGTGAGCTGAGACTGGGCCACTGCACTCCAGCTTGGGCAACAGAGCGAGACTCTGTCTCAAAGAAAAAAAAATTAAATGTGAAGAAAGTTCTGTAAAAGTAGCAAGAATACAGATGCTTTTCTTTCCCGTATCCCTCCTCCAAAGGAGAATATATCTTTTTTTAATGGTATATTCTAGAGAAAAACAAGATGTGACATTTATCAGAACACACAAAGATAGTAGTTAAAAATGGAAAAATAGTACATATGTTTTCTTTATCTCAAGAATTAATTAAAAGTCTTATTTCCCTTCCTAATTTGTAATGAAATGGGAAATAAATAAATGAATGAAAGCAAAGTCAAGATAGGTTCAGTTACATGACAGAATAGTTATCACTTCAATTTTACTTTCATGATTCAGTCAATAAATAAAGACAGCATAGTTATTCACAATATTAAAAGAGAAAGAAAAGGTAAAATATAAAGCTAGAGACCTGACTCTGCGCTGATTCTTTAGAAATTCAGTGTTTACAGTCTAAATGTAATTGTTATCAATTCTTATAACAGTTTTCTTGAGCTATAATTCACATACCATAAAATTCACATTTATAAAAGTGTGCAAGCTGGGCGTGGTGGCTCACGCCTGTAATCCCAGCACTTTGGGAGGCCGAGGTGGGTGGATCACCTGAAGTCAGGAGTTCGAGACCACCCTGGGCAACATGGTGAAACCCCGTCTCTACTAAAAATAAAACAATTAGCCAGGCGAGGTGGTGGGCGCCTGTAATCCCAGCTACTAGGGAGGCTGAGGCAAGAGAATCACTTGAATCCAGGAGGTGGAGTTTGCAGTGAGCTGAGATTATGCCACTGCACTAAATTTAGCCTGGGCAACAGAGCAAGACTCCATCTCAAAAAAAAAAAAGTGTGCAATTCCTGGTTCTGAGTACATACATGGGGTTGTTCAAGCACCACCACTGTCTAATTTTATGACATTCCATCATCCCCTAAAAAACAATATCCATTAGCAGTCACCCCTCATTTTCTCTTTCCACCAAACCCCTGGCAACTACAAATCTTTTTCTCTCTATGAGTTTATATATTCTGGACATTTTACATAAATGGAACCATACAGTATGTGATCTTTTTGACTGGCTTCTCTTGCTTAGCATGTTTTCATGGTGCATTCATGTTGAGGCATGAATCTGTATTTTATTCTTTTTCAGGGCCTAGTAATATTCTAGTGTGTGCATATATCTCTTTGTATTTATCCAGTCACCTATTGATGGACATTTGAGGTATGTCTACTTTTTGGCTATTATGCGTAATGCTGCTATGAACATTCGTGTACAAGTTTCTGTGTGACAGAGTTTTCATTTCTCTTGGGTATATACCTAGGAGTGGAATTGCTAGGTCGTATGGGAACTTTATGATTAACATTTTGAGATGCTATGGCCATCAAACTGTTTTTGGCCATCATACGGTCAAACTGTTTTCCAACCTGGCTGCACCATTTTACAGCTCTACCACTGATATACTTTGGATATTGATCCCTGCCAACTCTCATGGTGAATTGTAATCCCCACTGCTGGAGGTGGGGCCTGGTGGGAGGTGTTTGGGTCATGGGAACAGATCCTTCACGGCTTGGTGCTATCTTTGCGGTAGTGAGTTCTTGTGAGATATGGTCATTTAAAAGTGTGTGGCATCTCCCCCCTCTTTTGCTCTTGCTTTTGCCAAGTGACATGCCTGGTCCCCTTTCACCTTCTGTCGTAATTTTAAGCTTCCTGAGGCCTCCCCAGAAGCTGAGCAGATGCCAGCACCATGCTTCCTGTAAAGCCTGTAGAACTGTGAGCCAATGAAACCTCTCTTTTCTTTATAAATTACCCAGTCTAGTATATTTCTTTATAGCAAACCAAGAACGGCCTAATACAACCACCAATGTTTGAGGGGCCCAATTTTTAGACATCCAACCTTGCCAACACTTATTATTGTCCAGGTTTTTTGTTTGTTTGTTTTTGTTTTTGCTTTTTGAGACAGAGTCTCACTCTTATTGACCAGGCTGGAGTGCAGTGGCGCAATCTTGGCTCACTGAAACCTCTGCCTCCTGAGTTCAAGTGATTCTCCCGCCTCAGCCTGCAAAGTAGCTGAGATTACAGGTGCCCACCACTATGCTTGGCTAATTTTTGTGTTTTAGTAGAGATGGGATTTCAGCATGTTGGTCAGGCTGGTCTCGAACTCTTGACCTCAGGCGATCCACCCGCCTCAGCCCCCGCAAGTGCTGGGATTACAGGCATGAGCCACTGCACCTGGGCTATTGTCCAGTTTTTAAAATTATAGCCACCCTAGTGGGTGTACAATGATGTCTCATTATGACTTTGATTTGCATTCCTGTAATGATAACGAGGTTGAAACATCTTTTCATGTGGTTATTGGCCATTTGCAAATTTTTTTTGGAGAAATGTCTATTCAACTATTTCTTATTTTTTATTGCTGAGTTATAAGATTTATTTATATATTCTGAATACAAGCCCTTTATCAGATATATGATTTACAAATATTTTTTCACTCTGTGCATATGTTATTAATTTTTTTAAAACCAAACACATTCTATGTTTGCTTATTTGAGATTACAACAATGCCAGAAAAAGTTCCTCTGGATATAATTCCTTTCACACTGGTATTTTTCTCTCCATTTCTTTCCTTCTGGTTTGAAGATCAATGTTACCATTCTAAAATTATTTAACATGTGATTGTCAAAAATATTACCTTGACATTGAATGTATAGTTCATTTCTCTATAAACTATTTCTCCTTTGTATCTTGCACTGCAGTTTTCATTGCCTTTTATCCATAAACAACCCAAAATAAACGGTTTTCCAATAAGTGCTCTCATCTCTTGTGTCTTATTCATAAAATTGAGGCTAATATTCCATCTTGTAGCTCCAGATAGTCCCCACAGGCTGCTCCTGTCAAAATTCAGAATAACCAGGGATGAACTTCCTGCTGTGTTTAAGGGCTGCTTTTTTCTTCTTTCCTGCTGTCAGGACTGGCTGCTGTGCGTTTCAAACATGACAATCATTTTAGGAGCCATAATCCTTAATTGTGTAAGTGATAATGTCCGTCTAGGCTATCTCCAAATTTTAATAACCCAGAAGTTTATGTAAAAGGGGACATCAACCAAAGTAATTGTCCGGAATAAAATAGACATTGCTTTTCTGCGACTCTGATTATCTTTCCTTTTAGAGGGTATTGCTTTGGCTTTCTTTCTTTTCCTTCTTTTTCTGGCTGTGTTCATTCCCCTCTCCATCTTCAGGAAGCCATTGACATGCCCTCAACTCACACCACCTCTTTCTTTTAGCTTCTTCCTTGAAGCTTTCTCTGTGAGAAGATAACCTTAACCTGACCTGAGTTTTTCATTCTGCTTTTAATGTAATTTTCACTCTTTGGGTCTTTCTTAAAACCTAAACTCTTAGCATTTAAGATCTTCTTCCAACACTCTTAGAAGGCATTTTGATAAAATGTTTTTCAGGGCAAAATACATTCTTACTCTGAAATGGGAGTTCTGTGTATCTTTTGGTGATCGTGCAGCATGGGATAGTATTATTTGATAAGGCCAGGAAAGAGTGTTTGCACTGCAAAATCTGTGAATAGCTTAGGTTAGTATCTCAATTTTTTTTTAGATGGGGTCTCACTCTGTCACCCAGGCTGGCATGCAGTGGCATGATCACAGCTTACTGCAGCCTTGACCTCTTGGGCTCAAGCCATCCTCCCACCTCAGCTGCCCAAGTAGCTGGGACAATGGGTGTGCACCACCACAATGGCTAATTTTTAAATAATTTTTTGTAGAGACGGGGGTGTCACCATGTTGCCCAGGCTAGTCTTGAACTCCTGGGCTCAAGTATCCTCCCACCTCGGCCTCCCAAAGTGCTGTGGTTACAGGCATAAGCCAATGTGCCCAGCCTCAGACTGTTACTGAAGATTCTGAGGACTTTTTTCATGGCGGAGGGGAAGCCTTGAAAGCTTATATAGTTGATTTCATTTTCCTTTCTACCTGACTCTCATTCATTTAAAATTATCTGGAAATTCAATTGTGGCTTACGAATTTGATTAACTAAATGATCAATTAGATAATAAAGCAGATTATTGGACATCCACATAATGGAATACTCCATCTCTAGTAAATAGAGCAATATGAAATAATGTTCATGTTAATGGAGAAAGCAGTTATAGGTTTGGTGTGATTATAACTATACAAATAAAAATGTTCTTGATACTGAAAGGAAATACACCAAAGTACTAATATAAGTAAGAGTGCACATTGTTCTTTCTGCTTGTCAGTAATTTCCAAGTGTTCTGCAAATACAGATTTCATCGATTCTAAGATGCACTTTTAGGCCAGGTGCAGTGGCTCATGCCTGTAATCCCAGCACTTTGGGAGGCTGAGGCAGGTGAATCACTCGAGGACAGGAGTTCGAGACCAGCCTGGCCAACATGGCGAAACCCCATCTCTACTAAAAATACAAAAATTAGCTGGGCATGGTGGTGCACACCTGTAATCCCAGCCACTTGGGAGGCTGAGACAGAAGAATTGCTTGAACTCGGGAGATGGAGGCTGCAGTGAGCCGAGGTCGTACCACTGCACTCCAGCCTGGGTGACAGAGCGAGACTCTGACTCAGAATAAATAAATAAATAAATAAATAAATAAATAAGATGCACTTTTGCAGATTTTAATATCTCTGAGATTGAGATGTACCTTGCAATTATGCATCTCATTCCTGCAGCAACTGCAACACAGTTATCATTGTGTGTGCATGAGCATCAAAACTGCCAAACTCTGCGTCTGTGCCAGCCACTTGGAAGGCTATCCCAGAGTCAAGAGTGGAACACTCATTTAAGAAATGCCGCATCAACAACACCCTTGTTGGCACAGAGGACAAGATCTTTTGCAAAACACAAATCTTGATGATTTCATGTCAAAACTCATTTAGAGGAATTTGACTGCAAGCTGAAGTTTTAGTAATACCCTAACCAATTTGTTTTGCTTGTATTTCTTTGAGCGTCTGTATGCCTCACGTATGCAGAAGAGTGATATATAATTAATTCATTTAACCTCAGCAAAAATAAGCCTATAAGAGTTTTTTCTGTTTGTTTAAAATGTCCTTTAAAAAACTTTTAAGTGATAGGAAAGCATAGGGGAGTTATATACATATATACATATGTAAGTGCACACACACACGCACACACACACACACATATATGTATATTCTTTTTTTGAGACAGGGTTTCACTCCCATCACCCAGGCTGGAGTGAAGTGGTACAATCGCAGCCCACTGCAGTCTCTGCCTCCTGGGCTCAAGCAATCCTCCCACCTCAGCCTCCCATGTAGCTGGAACCACAGGTGTGTGTGCCACGTGCCTGGCTAATTTTTATATTTTTTGTAGAGACAGGTTTTTGCCATGTTGCCCAGGCTGGTCTCAAACTCCAGGGCTCAAGCAATCCTCCTGCCTCAGCCTTCCAAAGTGCTGGGATTTACAGGCGTGAGCCACTGCAGCTGGCCATAGGAAAGTAGTATATTTTGAAAGCATATTTTCTTCCTTAGCATTATATAAACTAATGGTGCATACAATCTATGGCATCTTAGATATCGCTGCATGTAACACACTCCAAATAACAGTGGTTTCAATGAAATGGAAAGGTATTTCTCTCTCCCACAACTGTTCGTGGGTGAGTGATCTGGGGTTGGTATAGTAAGTACTTGACAAAGTCACCTAGAGATTTGGGCTCCTTCAGTCATGTCACTTATCCATTTCTAGGTTGTTCCTCTAATCCATGTGGCTTGCCATCATACTTGTGCTCCTAGTGGTAAGAAAAACAAGGTGAAAAAAAGGAACATGCCCTCTCCCTTCAGCATATACCGCAGAAGCTACGCACATCACTTCCTTACATAACCCATGAGCCTAGGCACATAGACCCACCCAGCTAGCTGCAAAGGAGGCTGGGAAATGTCTCTATTCCGCCTTAGAGGTCAGCAAACATTTTCTATAAAAGGCCAGGGAGTAAATATTTTAAGCTTTGCAGGACACAGAACATCTCCATTGAATAGTCTTTTTGTTTGCTTGTTTCTAAACATCGCCTTACAAATGTAAAAACATTCTTAGCTTGTGGGCTATACAAAAACAGGAAACAAGCTGGGTTTGACCCACAGGACAGTTTGTCAATCCTTGTTCTAGACTGTCTAGAGACATATAAAGCTAGAATTCCATTCTTTTTTTTTTTTTTTTTTTTGAGACAGAATCTCATTCTGTCACCCAGGCTGGAGTGCAGTGGTGTGATCTCAGGTTCAAGCTATTCTCCAGCCTCAGCCTCCCCATTAGCTGGGATTACAGATGCCTGCCACCACACCCAGCTAACTTTTGTACTTTTTAGTAGAGACAGGGTTTCGCCATATTGGCCAGGCTAGTCTCGAACTCCTGACTTCAGGTGATCCACCTGCCATGGCCTCCCAGAGTGCTAAGATTACAGGCGTGAGCCACCACACCTGGCCTTTAGCAACTGTATTTAATGAGCACATATTACTAGTTAAATATCAACATTTTAGAGAATAAAAAATGTGTTAATAATTTAGACTATCCATTCACAAGCCTTTGTTTTTCATCGAATGTGATTTATAGCATAGTGATACATTACAAATAAAATAACTGTTAAAAGTTCAAAGCTGGCCAGGCATAGTGACTCACGCCTGTAATCCCAGCACTTTGTGAGGCCGAGGCAGGAAGATCATGAGGTCAGGCATTCGAGACCAGCCTGGCCAACACAGTGAAACCCCATCTCTATTAAAAATAGAAAAAATTAGCCGGGCCTAGTGGCAGGCACCTGTAATCCCAGCTACGAGGGAGGCTGAGGCAGGAGAATCGCTTGAATCTGGGGGGTGGAGGTTGCAGTGAGCCGAGATGACGCCATTGCACTCCAGCCCAGGTGACAGCGCAAGACTCCATCTCAAAAAAAGAAAAAAAAATTCAAAGCTGTCACCTCACACCAAATAGGTTACTATCAAAAACAAACAAACTAGAAAATAATAAGTGTTGGTAAGGATGTGGAGAAATTGGAACCCTTATGCTCTGAGGGCGATGTTAAATGGTGCGGTCGCTATGGAAAACAGTATGGCAGTTTCTTAAAAAATTACACATAGAAATTACTGTACGATCCAGCAATTTCGCTTCTGGATATACCCAAAAGAATTGAAAGCAGAGTCTTGAGGAGATATTTGTACACTCATATTCATAGCAGTGCTATCCCTAATAGCCAAAAAGTGGAAGAAACCAAGGGTCTATTAATGACTGAATGGGTAAACAAATGTACTGCACACATACAGTGGAATATTATTCAACCTTAAAAGGGTGATATAGGCCAGGCACGGTGGCTCACGCCTGTAATCCCAACACTTTGGGAGGCCGAGGGAGGCGGATCACGAGGTCAGGAGATTGAGACCATCCTGGCTAACATGGTGAAACCTCGTCCCTACTAAAAAATACAAAAAATTAGCCGGGCATGGTGGCGGGCGCCTGTAGTCCCAGCTACTTGGGAGGCTGAGGCAGGAGAATGGCGTGAACCTGGGAGGCAGAGCTTGCAATGAGCTGAGATCGTGCCACTGCACTCCAGCCTGGGCGACAAAGCGAGACTCTGTTTCAAAAAACAAAAAACAAAAAAAAAAATGGTGATATATATGCTATATTCTATTTAGGGTAATATAATATTCTGATATATGCTACAAATGGATGACCCTGAAGACATTATGCTAGGAAAAATAAGCCAGCCACAAAAGGACCAACACTGTATGATTCTACTTATATGAAGTTCCTAGAGTGGTTAAACTCATAGAGACAGAAAGTACAATGGTGGTTTCCAGAAGTTGGGAAAGGGAACAGGGAGTTAATGTTTATTGGGTACGGAATTACAGTTTTGCAAGATGAAAGAGATCTGGAGGTGGACAATCATGATGGTTGTACAACAAGGACAATGTGCTTAATGCCACTGAACTTACGCTTGAAAAAACATTAAGGTCTCCAGCTTCATCCACATTCTGAGTAAACTAGCACAAGAACAGAAAACCAAACACCACATGTTCTCACTCATAAGTGGGAACTGAACAATGAGGACACATGGACACGGAGGCGAACATCACACACCGGGGCCTGTTAGAGGGTGAGGACCTAGGGGAGGGAGAGCATTAGGAGAAATACCTAACGGAGATGACGGGTTGATGGGTGCAGCAAACAACCATGGCACGTGTATATCTGTGTAACAAACCTGTAGGTTCTGCACATGTACCCCAGAACTTAAAGTATAATAAAATAAAATAAAAACACTGACTGGGTGTGGTGGCTTATGCCTATAATCTCAGCAGTTTGGGAGGCCGAGGCGGGCAGATCGCCTGAGGTCAGGAGTTTGGGACCAGCCTGACAAACATGGAGAAACCCTGTCTCTACTAAAAATACAAAATTAGCTGGGTGTGGTGGCAGATGCCTGTAATCCCAGCTAATCAGAAGTCTGAGGCAGGAGAATCGCTTGAACCCGGGAGGCAAAGGTTGCGGTGAGCCAAGATTGTGCTGTTGGACTCCAGCCTGGGCAATAAGAGTGGAGCTCCTTCTCAAAAAAAAAAAAAAAAAAAAAAATTAAGGTCATCGATTTTAGGTTATGTGTATTTAACCACAATTAAAAAAAAAATTCAGGGCTGGGCACGGTGGCTCACGCCTGTAATCCCAATGCTTTGGGAGGCCGAGGTGGGCAGATTACGAGGTCAGGAGATGGAGACTATCCTAGCTTACACGGTGAAACCCCGTCTCTACTAAAAATACAAAAAATTAGCCGGGCGTGGTGGCGGCCGCCTGTAGTCCCAGCTACTCGGGAGGCTGAGGCAGGAGAATGGCGTGAACCTGGGAGGCAGAGCTTGCAGTGAGCTGAGATCAGGCCACTGCACTCCAGCCTGGGCGACAGAGCGAGACTCCGTCTCAAAAAAAAAAAAAAAAAAATTCAGACCTTCACATAATTGTTTAATTCCTATATAACGTTTTGTTTTGCATTTATAACAGTTCAGTACTAGATAAATAAATGAGTTTTTTTTTTGACTTTTGTTTTTCAATTATGTGCAGGAATTAGTTGTAATTTCTCATCACTGGTTTGAAGGCAAAGACCTTAAAAATGAAGAAAAGAATTTCCTAATCAGTGGTTCTCCACAGCAGGCCTACCCTGGGCTTTGTGGGGGAAATCAAAGTGGGAGAGTTTAAATTGTCACAGCAACAGGGAGGATCGCTGGCATTGGCGGGGAGGGATCAGGAATTTGAGAACTTCTGCAATTCAGGGAGAGTCCTGTCCAGCCAAGATTGTGCCTGTCTCTCAGGACTTGCATGAAGATGAAAACCTACTGATGACTCGCTGAGCTCAACTTGGATAAAGATGTTACCCAAAAAAGGGGTCTTGATCCAGACCCCAAGAGAGGGTTCTTTGATCTGTCACAGGAAGGAATTCAAAGCAAGTCACAGAGCATAGTGCAAGAAGCGAGTTTATTAGAAACTTACAGAGAAAGGCATCCTCAGAAAGGAAGTAGAGGAAAGCCCTGGCTTTAAGTCTTTCTTAAACACTGAGCTGTGTCCACGTGCAGGTGAGCAGGCATCATGAAAGATGTGTTACTCTATTGATTTAAAGAGAACTAGCCTTGGCTGGGCGCGGTGGCTCACGCCTGTAATCCCAGCACTTTGGGAGGCCGAGGCGGGTGGATCACCTCAGATCAGGAATTCAAGACCAGCCTGGCCAACATGGTGAAACCCCGTCTCTACTAAAAATACAAAAATTAGCCAGGCGTGGTGGTGCACACCTGTAATCCCAGCTACTCAGGAGGCTGAGGCAGGAGAATTGCTTGAACCCGGGAGGCAGAAGTTGCAGTGAGCCAAGATTGCACCATTGCACTCCAGCTTGGGTGACAAAAGTGAAACTCTGTCTCAAAAAAGAAAAAGAAAATAAAAACTAGCCTTGACAGTCTAGTGTGTGAGTACACCAAAGCATACCAATTATTACCTAGAAAGCATATATTCTTATGGGTTTTGGGGCGTCTGGATTTTCTGATGCTGTAGGAGTTTGTCCTTGCAGGGATTACCAAGCTGCTTTCTTAGCTGTAAGCATCTTGGAACCATGGGTTGCGCCTGGCAAGAAATGTGCTTTCCTAGTTTAAAGATGGAGGTCTTCTTAAAATGGTGTCACCCTGGCTTTCCTTGGCTCCTGCTTCCCTAACATACCTATAAACCAAACTGTTACTTTTTTTGCACGTTTTTATACATTGAATTTTCTAGGACTGCAATGACTATATATGAGGGACGTTTAAAATTTGTTTTGGAACTTTGCCAAGAGTGGTTCACCATTTGGGGAAATCACAGGACTGATTGCAGCACCAATGCAACATACTTGAATCTGGCTGTACCTGCAGCGGTCACATTCATGGTGGGCCTACAGGGAGGGGCAGGCATCCAACAGCATTATGTCTGCCAGTGTAGTCGCGTCCAAATATTTACATAGGAAAGGCTTATTATTTCAGTTATTCTCTTATTATTTCTTTTGCTTTTTGGATCTGATGTAGAGAACCTATATTTAAACTGGGAGTCGTTTCAGATAGGATATGATCACTAATTGAAATCCTTGAAAAATTAGAAGATTACTTGGAAAGGTGAGTCCAAAGCCAGCCGAGGTTAGAGAAGGAACAGCTGGAGATCCTTCAGAAGCCCACGGTCTTCTTTGACCAGCTATTTACTATGCATTTTCCTCATTCCTGAATTCTTGCTGTTGATGAAGTTCTTCAAGGCTAAGAAGGGAAAAGGGGTCTCTTGAAGGCAGTTATGGCTTTATAAGATAATTGCAGTCAGGAGTATTGAGAGAGAGAGGAAAGAGTTAAGAGAAAAAGATTTATGGTAAAGAATTGGCTCATGAGATTGCGGTACTGGGAGGTCTGAAATCTGCAGGGCAGGCCGGCAGGCTGGAAGACTGATGTTGCAGCTGGAGTCCAAGGGCAGCCTGGAGGCAGAATTCCTCCCCTTTCCAGGACCTCAGTCTTTTTCTCTTAAGGCCTTCCAGTGATTGGATGAGTCCCATGCACATTATAGAGGATAATCTGCTTTACTCAAAGTGGACCGATTTAAATGTGAATCATATCTAAAAACACAGCTCCACAGCAACATCTAGACTGGTGTTTGATGAAACATCTGGGTACCACAGCTTAACCAAGTTGACACAAAAATTAACCATCGCAATAACCAAACAGAGCTTGGAGTGAAGGTGTGAAGGTAGATATGGGTCCCTGGAGGTGGGAACGCCTCTCCCTCTGAGCTGGAGACAGCAAGCCTAGAAAGTCTCAGTGAGCAGAGGAAGGTGGCCTCTTCAAACTTGACTGGAGGCTAAGATTCAGCCAGGATTGGCATAGAGACCCTATTTCCAGTTTTCCTTGGAGCACGGCAGAGTGCCCCAAAGCCAGGTGTCCAGCTCCCCAATCTTCATCTCCTGGTGTTTTGATCAAGGTGTTGGGGACGGTTAGTGGCCAGTTGCTCCCAGCAGGCACAGATTCCAGAGAAGGCACAGTCCTGTTCTTTCTACCTGAGACACAGCCCTTGGATTTAGTGGAAGAGGATTAAGCCCTAGTCTTGGGAGATTGCAAACTCTCCTAGGAGGCACAAGGCAGCAGAGATCCCAGTGGAGGATGAAAGCTCCCCAAGAGGGTCCCAGAGGACTCACACTCACCCCAGAGAAGACACACAGGTCAGGGAGAAAAGGTTAGATTCTGAATGGGAAAAAAAAAATGGAGACTGAGACCTTCTCAGAGGAGTCCCCTACACTGTCTTTGTTTTTGTTTTTTTTGAGATGGAGTCTTGCTCTGTCACCCAGGCTGGAGTGCAGTGGCACAATCTCTGCTCACTGCAACCTCCGCCTCCCAGGCCCAAGTGATTCTCCTGCCTCAGCCTCCCGAGTAGCTGGGACTACAGGCATGTGCCACTACACCTGGCTAATTTTTGTATTTTCAGTAGAGATGGAGTTTCACCATATTGGCCAGGCTGGTCTCAAACTCCTGAACCTATGCTGCACCCACCTCGGCCTCCCAAAGTGCTGGGATTACAGGCATAAGCCACTGCGCCCAGCCAAGGAGTCAGCAACACTTTAACCATATCACATAACATGGTGTAAAAGGTCTTGGTATTGGTTTATTTCTTAGGAGAAAAGTAGAATGGAAGAGAAGAGAATTATTGAGCATTGACTGTCTACCAGTTGCTATGTTAAGCACTGTACGTGTATTATTTCAATTCAATCTTTAATTCTACCCTGTTAGTTAAGTAGGATTATTAATCCAGCTTATGCAGAAATTAAGCTTAAATAATTTGGCCAAGGTCACAGAACAGGTAAGTGGAGGGGCTGGAACTCAGATGCAGAATATCTCATTACGAAGTTTATGCTTCTGATGTGGTACCAGGCAAGTCCCAAAACTGGGGCTTAGCCTGGGAGGATTCTTGGCTTTGCCCAGGAAAAACATTCAAGGATGAGCCAGCGGTGTTAGGCAGCAACTTTTCTTGAAGCGGCAGTGTACAGGTGTAACAGCAGAGGGACTACTCTTTGCAGAACAGGACTACCCCCCCAGGCAGTGTGCCCAGAGTAGCAGCTCAAAGGTAGTTCTGCAGTCCTATTTATACTCACTTTTAATTACATTCAAATTAAGGGGCGGCTTATGCAGAAATTTCTGGGAAAAGGGTGGTAACAGGCTGGGTGCTGTGGCTCACACCTGTAATCCCAGCAGTGTGGGAGGCCGAGGTGGCTGGATCACCTTAGGTCAGGAGGTCGAGGCCAGCCTGACCAATATGGTGAAACCCCATCTCTACTAAATATACAACAATTAGCCAGGCATAGTGGTGTGCACTGTAGTCCCAACTACTTGGGAGGCTGAGACGAGAGAATGCTTGAACCCAGGAGGTGGAGGTTGCAGTGAGCCAAGATCGCTCCACTGCCCTCCAGCCTAAGAGACAAAGCAAGACTCCGTCTTAAAAAAAAAAAAAAAAAAAAAAAAAGGTAACTTCTGGATCCTCAGGTCGTTGCCATAGAAAGGGGTAACTTTCAGGTGTTGCCATGACAATGGTAAACTGACATGGCCCACTGGTGGGTGTGTCTTATGGAAAGCTGCTTCCCCCTCCACTCTATTTTAGCTAATCCTCAATTTGGTCCGGTGTCTGAGTCCTACCTCCTACCTCACTTCTAAGCCCTATCTTAAGCTTCTTTCCAGTAAAAGGAAGATGAGGCTTGTGGTGTTATGTTGTACATTGGTTTTCGTCCATGGTTACTGATTCATAACTCTCATAGCCCTTGTTGCAAGTCTTTTGTTATGAAGTTGGATGTGTTAGGCCTCAGGCGCGGACCTCCAGAAACAGAATCTCTCTTCTGCCCCCTTTTCACCCGCCCAAGGCAGGACTCTAAGAGTCCCCTGCCCTTCTGACTGTGGGTCTTAAGACCCTCCCATGAGAAGGTCCCACCCAATACCCTAGGGGAAGGAACACTGATGGCATGAAACTTTCATAAAAACCCAAGAGGACAAGGTTCAGGGAATTTCTGGATAGCTAAACGTGTGGAGGTTCCTGGAGAATGGTGGGCCCAGGGAGGGCGTGGAAGCTCTGCACCCCTTGCCCCGTATTTCACCCTAGGCATCTCTTCATCTGCATCCTTCACAGCAGCCTTTAGGATAAATCAGTAAATGCTAGTGTTTCCCTGAATTCTGTGAGCTGCTCCAGCACATCAGCTGAGTTGAAACAGATCACGGGAACCCAAATTGAAGCCGGTCAGTCAGAAGTTCTGGAGGCCCAGACCTGCAACTAGAGAGTGTGTTTAGGGGAGGGGTAGTGTGGGGGACTGAGCCCTCAACTCATGGGATCTGACGCTATCTCCAGGTAGATAGTGTCAAAACTGGATTAAAGGATGCCCAGATGATGTCTACTGCTTGGTATGTGGAGGGAAAAAACATTCCGTCACAGAAATCTTCTGTGTTGAAGACTGTTGTGGTGTGAGGGTGGAGGAAAAGCACGGTGAGAGAGAGTTTTCCCTACACGAGGCCTTCCCAGGAGAATGCACATGGAGGGAAGGATCCTGTGCAGAATTCTGGGGAGGAGGGTAGGCTGGATCAACAACAAAAGCAGTAGAGAGACTGGGAAGGGAAAGAGAAGAGATTGATAAAGGAGGGGATTTTTAGTGCCTGCCACCAAAGGAAAATCTGGGGAAGTGAGAGGTAGCTAAGTAGAATGTTTAGGAATTCTTGTGTGTGCGATGCTGAATGAAACTACTAAAAAGGAAACTTACAAGAAAAACCTATGCTATTCTCAACACTTCTGGAGTCAGACCGCAGCTACCATTGCCTTTCTGTTCCTTCTTCCTTTTTATGAAATACAGGCCTAGGTCACCTGGGGCCACAGTGCGGGTTTCTTTCATTTTGTTTCAGATTTTCTAAGATTTTGTTTTCCTCTTCTCAGTATTTTTCAAACAAATCCCTTCCTTTCCACCATGACTCGAATCTTCTTTATCTTACAACTGCATGTTACAAAGGCTTAATTTGCTTCTCTCATGGTTATCCTGAACATGATCACCATATTAATATCAAATGTTGGCTGCGCACAGTGGCACATGCCTGTACACCAAGCGCTTTGGGCGGCCGAGGCAGGTGAATTGCTTGAGCCCAGGAGTTCAAACCAGCCTGGGCAACATGGCAAAACCCCATCCTATGAAAAAATTCAGAAATTAGCCAGGTGTGGTGGTATGTGCCTGTAGTCCCAGGCACCTGGGAGGCTAAGATGGGAGGATCGCTTGACCACCGGAGGTGGAGGCTAAGATGGGAGGATCACTTAACCACAGGAGGTGGAGGCTAAGATGGGAGGATCACTTAACCACAGGAGGTGGAGGCTAAAATGGGAGGATCACTTAACCACAGGAGGTGGAGGCTAAGATGGGAGGATCACTTAACCACAGGAGGTGGAGGCTAAGATGGGAGGATCACTTAACCACAGGAGGTGGAGGCTAAGATGGGAGGATCACTTAACCACAGGAGGTGGAGGCTAAGATGGGAGGATCACTTAACCACAGGAGGTGGAGGCTAAGATGGGAGGATCGCTTGACCACAGGAGGTGGAGGCTAAGATGGGAGGATCGCTTGACCACAGGAGGTGGAGGCTAAGATGGGAGGATCGCTTGACCACCGGCGGTGGAGGCTACAGTGTGTCCTGATTGTTCCACCACTGCACTCCAGCCTGTGCAACAGAGTGAAATTCTCTCTCTAAATATATGTGTGTGTGTATAATATATATAAATATGTATATATGTATACATGTGTGTAATATATACTTGTAAAAATATATGTGTGTATATATGTTTACACATATACACACATATTTTGTATATACATATATAGTTTTGTATATGTATATATGTATATATAATGTAATATCTGCATTTAATTCTCTCTCTCAAAAATTCTCAATAGCCTCGTTTAAATTCTTCAGCCTAGATCCAAGACTCCTTAGAATTGAAACCTGTAAATTATTCAACAGTGTCTGCCAAGACTGTGGGGACAGATCTGCGGATCAGCTAACATCCTGTCTAACCCCATCACCCTCTTCCCATTCCCCACCCTACAACTCACAAGACAGTCCCACCACCACACTCCTGCTCATACCATTTCAATCTGGAATTTCATCCCATTGCAATCCTATGCTTTTTTTCAGCACAAAAATCAAATGAAATGTTTTCTTAACTTTTTTTAGCCCATAATTAGCATGTTGTTCTCCAAATGATTATCTATTTCACACACTTGTGTCAGTAAATAGAGTATACTTGGCTGCAAGCTCAATAAGAAGAGGCAGTTGATATATGTAACAAAATAAAAAGTGAGTTAGTAGCTACTCTTGCACACCTCAGTTATAAAATAGTGCAGGAATCTCGGTGAAGAATGACGTTATTACATTTCCCAAGCGGCATTTCAGTGGGGGTCTGGTTCTTGGTATGAGATATCTGTCCTTGTCCTTAGATATGTTGATGGTCTTTACTAACAAGAGCTATAAGATGAATGGGATAGAAAAAGAAGAGGGCTTATTTGGGTAGAATGCAGTCCTCGCCTTTGCAAAGCCAAGGGCACAACCCTCAAAAGAGTTGAATTTATGGTTATATGGGCCAGGTGCTATGGCTCATACCTGTAATCCCAGCACTTGAAGAGACTGAGATGGGAGAACTGCATGAAGTCAGGAGTTCAAGACCAGCCTGGGCAACATGACAAGACTGTAGCTCTACAAAAAATAATTTTTAATATTAAAAAAATTATAGTTATGTGGGTAACAGGATGAATTGGCGTCTCACTCACTGGGCCACATAAGTACTGCTAGAGTAGGGAAAAAAGCCTGGTATGCCCAGGCAGAGAAGACATAAAGACGGAGAACCCACCATACCTACCATCACCACCACCACATCCTCCACCTCTCCCTCCATCTCTGTCTCACGTTGGCTTCCCCACAGTTATAGATCCAGGGCTAAGAGGAGTAAATAATGAAAGTGGGGATTGCATGTTTCCTGGCAATACTTTCATTAAAGGACAGAGAAGAATGTGCATCAGAGAAATTCAGTCTAATGCTATCAGCTGCAGGCTGGTTGGAAATACAGGCAAATCTCCAATGACGTGACCAACAACTAGGGGATACAGGGAAGGAAGACTGAGCTCTTCAACCGCGTGAGTTCCAAACTGAGTCTGCAGGCAGTTAATGAGATCAGTGGGTTTGGCCAACAGAGAAGACAGAAACCTTACCACCACCAAAGTAGGGTTTCTTATATAAGGGGATGACAAAAAGGGGAGAGCCAGCCAGCTCTCTATTGGCAGTGACATAAGGACGTGACTTTTATCCTTGTGATGGTTATACTGAGTGTCAACTTGATTGGATTGAAGGATATAAAGTATTGATCCTGGGTGTGTCTGTGAGGGTGTTGCCAAAAGAGATTAACAGTTGAGTCAGTGGGCTGGGAAACGCAGACCCATCCTCAATCTGGTAGGCACCATCTAATCAGTTGCCAGTGAATATTAAACAGGAAGAAAAACGGGAAAAGGAGAGAGACTGGCTAGGCCTCCCAGCCTACATCTTTCTCCTGTGCTAGATGCTTGCTGCCTTTGAACATCAGACTCCAAGTTCTTCAGTTTTGAGACTCAGACTAGCTCTCCTTACTCCTCAGCTTGCAGACAGCCTATTGTGGGATCTTGTGATCATGTAAGTTAATACTTAATAAACTCCCATATAATATATGATATATCATATATATCACATATATGATATATCATATATATCACATATATGATATATCATATATATCACATATCATATATATCACATATCATATATGATATATCATATATATCACATATCATATATGATATATCATATATATCACATATCATATATGATATATCATATATATCACATATCATATATGATATATCATATATATCACATATCATATATGATATATCATATATATGATATATATGATATATCATATATGACATATCACATATCATATATATCATATATCATCTATTATATCATATATCATATAATATATTATATATCATATATTATATAAAATATATATTATTAAATATATACATTTATGTTTATATTAAATAATATATTTAATAATATATATGATATATGATATATTTAATAATATATCATATAATATATTTAATATACATAGATCCTCTAGAGGGACAGAACTGATATATCTATATTATAGATTATATATGGTAATATATATAATAGATAATAGATATTATATATTATCAGTTCTGTCCCTCTAGAGAATCTATATATATGATATATATATAAGTTCTGTCCCTCTAGAGAATCTATATATATATGATATCTACATATATATCAGTTCTGTCACTCTAGAGAAAATATATAATATGATATATATAAAAATATATACATCAGTTATATATATTATATATATTCTGTCCCTCTAGAAACGACAAATACAGTCCCCCTCTTTGTCTCCTCTCCACATCAATACCACAATACTACAGTGAGACATTCCCAAATCCTCCATCCTAGAATCCTAGTGTCTCAAAAACAGAGGTATAGCGGCCACATTACAGAAATGAACAGTCTCATCCTATGAATCACTGGTAAGAACATATGTGGAATATTGTTCTTAGTCCTGCGCATCAGATGTTAAGACATTTTTAAAAACTGAAGTGTGTAAAAAAATTGTGTAAAGTATAAATTAGATACAGTAGTGTCTCAAAATAATTTCCTAAAGAATATTTAAAGAAACCAACCAGGCACAGTTGCTCATGCCTATAATCTCAGCACTTTGGGAGGCTGAGGTGGGCAGATCGCTTTAACCTAAGAGTTTAAGACCAGCCTGGGCAACATGGTGAAACCCCATCTCTACAAAATATACAAAAAATACAAAAATTAACTAGATATGATGGCATACAACTGTAGTCCCAGCTACTAGGGAGGCTGAGGTGGGAGGATTGCTTGAGCCCAGGAGTTCAAGGCTGCAGTGAGCCATGACTCTACCACTGCACTCCAGCCTGGACAACAGAGCAAGACCTGTCTCCAAAAATATATATATATGTATAAAATATATATTTTGTATATATATATTTAGGCTGGGACCCGTGGCTCACACCTGTAATCTCAACACTTTGGGAGGCCAAAGTGGGTGGATCACCTGAGGTCGGGAGTTCGAGACCAGCCTGGCCAACATGGTAAAACTCTGTCTCTACTAAAAATACAAAATATTAGCCGGACGTAGTGGTGTGTGTCTGTAATCCCAGCTGCTCAGGAGACTGAGGCAGGAGAATTGCTTTAACCTGGGAGATGGAAGTTGCACTGAGCTGAGATTGCACCACTGCACTCCATCTTGGGCAACAGAGCAAGGCTCTGTCTAAAAACAAACAAACAAACAAACAAAAAAGAATATTTAAAGAAACTGATTGTCTTTAACCTGAAGGAATAGGTAAATGTCTTTAGACATTTGAAGAGATGCCATCTGGAAAAATTAGACTTATTCTCTATGGTTTTAGAAAGCAGACAAGGAGTAAATGTGTGAAAGTTACAGGGATGCAAATTTTGTCTTAATAGTGGGAATGGATGAACTTTCAAAAAAGTAAGGATGGCCTGCCCCAAAATGGATGGTGCCATCACTTGACATATTTGTGCAGGGGCTGTATATTAATCCACTAGGGCTGTTGTTGAGAAAAGCTCAGCACTGGAGTGAAACTAAAGCAAATGATCTTCAAGTTCCACCTCCCATTCCACTTCTAAGATTTATATTTAATGATTTCTTATGTCGCCCAATTTTTAACTCGGTTTCTGTTTGTTAATTCTTATGTACGTAAGTCTTGTTCTCTCATTTGATATAAATCATCTGCCAGGAAAACGGTCTGTATATATGGTGCATAATGACAGGCATACCTAAGATGATCATTACATAATTAGGTCCCTAGGATTATTATCTTGTGATCAGAAAAAACTTTTAAGAACATCTGGTCTTAGCCTGGCCAACATAGAGAAACCCCGTCTCTACTAAAAACACAAAAATTAGCGGGGCATAGTAGCACGCGCCTGTAATCCTAGCTATTCAGAGGTTGAGGCAGGACAATCTCTTGAACCCAGGAGGTGGAAGTTGCACTGAGCTGAGATTGCACCACTGTACTCCAGCCTGGGTGACAGAGCAAGGCTCCATATAAAAAAAAAAAAAAAAAAAAAAAGAACATCTAGTCCCCTCTTCTGATATTTAAACTTCGTCTACATTATTTCTCCCAAATGATCCTCCTCTTTCCCCCGCTACTTGAATACCTTCATTGATGGTGAACTCACTAACTCACAGGAGCTCCATACCGTGTTTAGGACAACTTGACCACAAATTTCACTGTCTCAGTGATCTGTTACTGAGTAACAAACCACACCTAGAATTAACGTCTTAAAATAACAGTGATTTTTATCTGTGGATTGGCTAGGTGGTCCCCCACTGGTTTTGCCTGGGCTCAATTAGGTGGCTGCTTTCAACTGATGGACGATCTGAGCTGGAAGATCCAAGATGGCCTCACGTGCCTGACTGACAGACGTCACTGGCTATTGCCTAGAGCTCTTTGTTTCTCTCTCATGTGACCTCTCATCCTCCTCCACACTAGCCTGACTTCATTATATATCTTAGGACAGAATTCTAAAAAAAATGAAGGCAGAAACTCAACAGCCTCTTGAGACCTAAGCTCCAGGTTGCGTACACATCACTTCCACCATATTCTTTCAGTTAAACCACAAGGGTGATCCAGACGCACAGGGATGAAGAAAAAGACCCCACTTCTGAAAGGAAGGGACGGGAAACCCACACATATGTGTGAGGACATACATAATAGGAGGGGTGAAATGTGACCCTGTTACACAATCTAAAGTATTTAAAGAAGGCTGGGTGTGGTGGCTCACGCCTGTAATCCCAGCACTTTGGGAGGCCGAGGTGGGTAGATCACCTAAGGTCAAGAGTTCAAGACCAGCCTGGCCAACATGGTAAAACCCCGTCTCTATTAATAATACAAAAATTAGCCGGGTGTGGTGGCGGGTGCCTATAATCCCAGCTACTCGGGAGGCTGAGTCAGGAGAATCGCTTGAACCCAGGAGGCAGAGGTTGTAGTGAGCTGAGATCACGCCACTGCACTCCAGCCTGGAGGGGACAGAGCGAGACTCTGTCTCAGAATAAATAAATAAATAAAATGAAGTAAAACAAACAAATGAAGTATTCAAAGAAATTATACAGAAGTCTTCCTGCCTCTTACTCTTCCTATGGGTCCTTGAACCTCTGTCTTGGTCTGTTTCCTACTGCTTATAACAGAATACCTGAAACTGTGTAATTTATAAAGAAAAGGAATTATCTTTTACAGTTATGGAGGCTAAGAATCCAACATCAAGGAGCCACATCTGGCAAAGTCTTTTTTTAATTGAGATAAAATATACACGTATAATTTACCATCCTTACTATTTCTAAGTGTACAGTTCAGTGGTAAGAAATACGTTGATGGCTGTTGTGATACCTCAGTTCTTGCCTTCTTAGTTTAAAAGAATTTAAACAAGAGACTGGGCGCGGTGGCTCACGTCTGTAATCCCAGCACTTTGGGAGGCCCAGGTGGGCAGATCACTAGTCAGGAATTCGAGACTAGCCTGGCCAATATGGTGACACCCCGTCTCTACTAAAATTACAAAAATTAGCTCGGTGTGGTGGTGCATGCCTGTAGTCCCAGGTACTCGGGAGGCTGAGGCAGAATTGCTTGAACCCGGGAGGCGGAGGTTTCAGTCAGCTGAGATCGCGTCACTGCATTCCAGCCTGGGTGGCAGAGCGAGATTCCGTCTCAGAAAATATAAAGAATTTAAACAAGAGACATATAGTGTAGGGGATGCAGCATAGAGTAATTTATTGCAAAGGAAAAAGAATATTTTGAAAGTTAGGTACAGAATAGACAGTACATCCTCAGGGAGAGAGGATTCAGGGCAAGCTGCTCATAAGGATGAGACAGCAAAGACCGTTACTAGGGAAAGGGAGTCTTACATGATTATTCATGAGGGAGTGGGAAGAGGCGTTGCTAGTAAGCATGTTCTGGGTTGTCTTCTGGCTGCACAGGTACAGTAGCTGTACATGCTTCTTCATACATCATATGTCTCATTAGCATCTTAAATCTCCACCCTGGGGTGTGTTTTTTACTATTATAATGATCAAAGGGTGAGTTTGAGGACAGGTAAAATCAAAATATGTGTGCACTCTCGAGGAGAAAGTCCCTACTGAAGATAACTTTGCTTGAATGAGCTCAACTACAATGCAAATGCTGAGGCTTATTGTGTTGACTGTACAGTCACCACGGTTGCTACGTCCCAAGAACGTGGTCATTTCCTTGGCTACCCATCTTGCCTCAAATACATTTTTTGTTTTTAGATGGAGTCTCACTCTGTCGCCCAGGCTGGAATGGAGTGGCATTATCTCAGTTCACTGCAACCTCCGCCTTCCCGGCTCAAGCAATTATCCTGCCTCAGCTTCTCCAGTAGCTGAGATTACAGGCACGCGCCACCATGCCTGGCTAATTTTTGTATTTTTAGGTGAGTCGGGGTTTCACCGTGTTGGCCAGGCTGGTCTCGAACTCCTGACCTCAAGTAATCTGCCTGCCTCGGCCTCCCAAAGTGCTGGGATTACAGGCATGAGCCACCGCACCCAGCCATGCCTCAGAAACATTTATATCCTTATTTTTCCCTTCATCCCCTTTCCCTACTCCTTCCTGGCCTCTGGTAACCACAAGTCTGCTCCCTATCTTCATGAGTTCCACTGTTTTTAGCTCCCACACATGAGTGAGAACATGAGCATCTGCTTTTCTGTGCCTGGCTTATTTCACTTAACATAATGGCCTCCAGTTCCATCCATGTTGCTGCAAATGACAAGATTTCATTCTTATTTATGAAATAAAATTCCATAATGATATTCCATTGTGTATATATACTACATTTTCTTTTTTTACTTTTCTCTTATTTTTTTTTTTTTTGAGATGGAGTCTCACTCTGTCTCCCAGGCTGGAATGCAGTGGCACGATCTCGGCTCACTGCAACCTCTGCCTCCTGGGTTCAAGAATTCTCATGCCTCAGCCTCCCAAGTAGCTAGGATTCCAGGTGCCTGCCACCAACCCCCCACTAATTTTTGTATTTTTGGTAGAGACGGGTTTCACCATGTTGGCCAGGCTAGTCTTGAACTCTTGACCTCAAGTGATCTGCCCACCTCCAGCCTCCCAAAGTGCTGGGATTATAGGCGTGAGCCACCATGCTGGCCTGTGTATGTGTATATATACTACATTTTTTTCATCTGTTCATCTGTTGATGAGAGGCTTCTTTCTGGTGGGGACTCCACAGAGTCCCAATGGGGCACAGGGTATCACATGGCCAGGGGACTGAGCACACCAACGTGCTAGCTCAGGTCTTTCTTCCTCTTTTTGTAAAGCCACCAGCTCCCCTCCCATGATAATCCATTAATCCATTAATCTATGATGGAGTAATCCCTTTATGAGGGCCGAGCCCTCATGATTCAAACACCTCTTAAAGGGCCTACCTCTCAATGATGCCACCTTGGGAATTAAATTTCAACCTGAGGCCAGGCACGGTGGCTCATGCCTGTAATCCCAGCACTGTGGGAGGCCTAGGCGGGTGGATCACCTGAGGTCAGGAGTTTGAGAGTAGCCTGGCCAACATAGTGAAACCCTGTCTCTACTAAAAACACAAAAATTGGCTGGGCACAGTAGTACGCATTTGCAGTCCCCAGCTACTCGGGAGGCTGAGGCAGGAGAATCGCTTGAACCCGGGAAGCAGAGATTGCAGCGAGCCAAGATGGTGCCACTGCACTCTAGCCTGGGTGACACAGCGAGACTCCATCTCAAAAGAAAAAGAATAAATTTCAACGTGAGTTTTGGAGAAGACAAATGTTCAATATTCAAACCACAGCAACCTTTAAGAACCACACTAAATAAAGCAAATCCTTTTTTCAAATAACAGCTTTTCCACTCTTTGAAGAAAGTTGAAATAGGAATGCCAAGTCCTTTCTACCTTTGTTCTTTTCACCATTCCCCAACTTGACTTATTGCCTTTACTGCAGAATTACAGAATAAATGCCAACTCATACTTATTGATTCATAAATTCTGCAGCATGGGCCCCTGCAGTCTGTTTCAACAAGCCCTCTGGGTGATTCTCACACATGTGAAAGCATGAGAACCACTGGTCTGGTTCTCTTTGCTTGATCATCTCTCCATGGTCTTTAAAACTATGATTTTTGTCATTCATCTGCTTGCTCTAATTGTTGCAGCAGAAGCTATGACCTGCTGCTACTTACCGACTTCTGTATAGAAGCAAAAGTTTTCTGTACTTGTTCTTAATTGTTAGCATGGTATAAATGCAATGTCGCTATTTGGTAGCAAATATTATCTCCCTTTATTATGACACCAACTTTTTTTAAGGAAACTTTATTGTCAACCATGTGGTTTGGGTGACATAAATTCCATCTCTAGCCTCAGAAATGGACCCTGATTCGCACAACCAAATTATTTCATGCACTCGTCCACAGTAATTGGTTCAAGAGCAGATACACAAACTCACTGAATCCTGTGGTGTTCGAGGGTTTCTGAAGAGAGTTGTTTTCCCCACTTCCACTGGTTTTAATGGAGGAAGGACATGTTTGAAATTGGACTTCTTTTAACTAAACCGAGGAGCCTGAAACCATCACTGGTCACTTTTTTAAGGCCTGAAAACATAGCCCACCCTGCAGTAGACCAGAGAGGTGGGATGCATGTGACATTATTTTAGCACTGAAGCAAGCAACTCCTGAACCCCACTCTACCTATGGAAATTTCATGTGCAAGAAGAGTGACCATCCGGTCACTGTAGTAGAGATGGGGTTTCACCATGTTGGCCAGGCCGGTCTCGAACTCCTGATCTCATGATCCGCCCCCCTCGGCCACCCAAAGTGCTGGAATTACAGGCATGAGCCACCGTGCCTAGCCTTAATTTGCATAATGTCTTTAAAATGCAAGAACAAATGTTTGTGATGTCCGTAGAAGTAGTAGAGGTGGTACCACTTGTAAAATTAAAGGTTAAGGATGACAGTTCTAATTTTCATTCTGTTCGTCCATGCAACTTAAACTTTATTCACATTTGTAACCTTAGATGTTAAATGGAAATAATGTTCACGGCCTATTGCATTCGGTCACAATGAAGCAAAAACTACGTATTATAAATCACAAGATGAAAACAAATTACTATCTGCAATCGGCCAGGCTACATTTCCTATCCTGACACCTGAGGTTCGTAACATTATCTTGGAGGAGCCTTTTGGTACCTTTAAAAAATGGCAATATAACTCAAAAGTGTGAAGTTGCAAAACTCATTATTTTAAGAGCATGATCCTAATATAGTAGCACATAATAAACCCTTACCTTTCCTTTTCTGTGACACAGCTGTCATCTGGGCTTTGACTGTGGCTGTTAATTTAGTCTATGACTACTTAAATTCCAGCTGAGCCAAAGAAACTGTAGTTCATTAAAGTCCATTTCTCAATTCAAACAACTGCCAACCACACAAGCTGTCCCTGCAATTAAGAAAATGTAAAGTGATCCCCCACAGAGAGGAATGAAGTCAAGTCAGAAGCTAGGCCAGCAAATCATTTTCGTCTTACGGCTTCCCAGAAAAGCTTTGGCAGGGGACATGACCAGACCATGAACTATGATAAATAGATGAAGGCTTGTTTGTGTCATGCCTCTATATATTCAACACCCGAAAGAACATTTTTCCCTGGACTGTGCTAGGTTCTGGATTCCGTCCAGATTTCATATACTGCCAATATTTCTGCGGCAAGCAAGTTTTATATGATAAAGAAACCCGAAGAGTTTTAGGAAGGGTCACAACATTGAGAATATCAAGTCGACACTGCTTTACTTCTGAATTCCTTCATTATAAATTCAAATAAGCTTCAGGAAGCTTTAATTCCACTTTTCAATGCATACTTACAACTGAGCTATAAATTTCTTTGCACTCAGAGTAATTCCTTTTTTTGTCTTTCAGCATGAAGAAATATGAATTCTATACACAATTATTGCAGTGTTTATTCAAAAAGTCACTTATCCTGTCTTCCTAAGAAGCAAAATTATTGTATTAAACACCACACTGCTACCTTCCTGACAGCATTTTTACATGTCCTTAATTTTAATACCTCTCTAGGTTGTTCGCTTGATTAGTTTTAGGGAAAATATGAGAACCTGAATTTAGTTCACTGCCATTGATGACTCATTTTGCAACCTTGTTTAAATCAGATATTAATAATCAAATACAACGTTGTGCTCCAACAAGTCTGACGATTCAGAAGCTGTTTGGAATTCATGAAATCAATACACAAATATAGAATCATTATTGCTTTGCCAAATGAAATTTAATAGGAAGGCGTTGTTTTGGACTGAGCTGCTGCACTAAGCCCCAACAAACCAGAGCAAACCAGAATGGAGTCAGTCATGCTAAGTACCACATAGTCAAACTGAACTTTAAAATGGTTTTCCACGGAATAGGAAACTCACCGCAGCCAGTCAAAAGGAGCCTAGTCACCCTGAATAGGCATGATGAGAAAGTTCTCTCAGCCTGAATCCTAGAAGGAGAGTAACTTGGAAATGACCAGTTGGCTTTCTGTTCCCTGTTTCTGCTTCTGCAGCTCTGTATGCCTATAAAGCCCACATCCTCTGCTCAGCCCATTGGAGGGTCTTTTCTATTTCATAAATGAGACGCTACCTAATTCATGAATTGCTAATAAAAGCCAATTTGATATTTTAACAAAATATGTTGAAATTTTGTTCTTCAACAGCATGAACCCCAAACAATTTAGCAGCTCACAGCTTTACTAGCTCTATCTCAGTCCTCCACAATCTCTCACTACTTTCATTTGTCCATCCCCACCTCCTCATCTTCCTGCCACAGTCACACAGACACACACACTCAGCTGTTATTTGAGAGACTGAAATCAAATCAACTGAATAAGGAAATTGAACGCAAACTTAACTGGTTGATTCTTTTTTTCATCATATACATTGTTCCCTCATCTCTGTAATACCTTTCAGCTACCTACTGGGCAGAATTGATGGAAAAAATAAACATGTAGATCAATGGCATAAAATACAAAGCCCCATATAGATCCCTCTAAATGTGGATTTCTATAGTTTCAAATTATAGAGAGAGACATCACAAAGCAAAATATAATCAGCTTGCATATGCCAAAGCACGTGTGTCCACTGCGGAGGGGGTGTTGGAAGCCCATAACTATAAGGAACAAGAGAGAGGAAGAAAACTTGCAGGAGAAGCAATAGATGAAAGATAAATGTCCCTATTAGATAAACAGCTCTTTGAAATTTATTTTTAAAGAATGAAGAATTCCATAGATGCAAACACTGAAAAAAACGGTCATTTTAGTAATGACTGTCAATGCAATTCTTTTTTTGTTTTGTTTTGTTTTGTTTTTTGTTATGTTTTGTTTGAGACTGAGTCTTACTCTGTCACCCAGGCTGGAGTGCAGCAGCACAATCTCAGCTCACTGCAACCTCTGCCTCCTGGGCTCAAGTGATTCTCCTGCCTCAGCCTCCCGAGTAGCTGGGTTTACAGGTGCACGCCACCACGCCCAGCTAATTTTTGTGTTTTTAGTAGAGACAGGGTTTCGTCATACTGGCCAGGCCAGTCTCAAACTCCTGACCTCAAATGATCTGCCCGCCTCAGCCTCCCAAAGTGCTGGGATTACAGGCATGAGGCACCACATCTGGCCGTGTTAATGCGATTCTAAAGTACCATTCTATACTTTCCTGGGCACCAGCATTGTATATAATTTGTTTTAGCTATCCAGCTATGTTTTTGCCAGTGGAACATCCATGAATACTACTTCCACATCTGGCCCATAAAAACTGCCTGCATGCAAATTTGTGTGTCTCTTCTGCTGTGCTAGAGTGATAAAGACAGTCAAGTTGATCTTGAAAGGCATATGTTAAAGACAGCATAGCCATAAGATAGAAGGAGCCTAGGTCCCTGGATCCACTGCACAGAGGTGGGTTATACACCCATCCTTTTTGATTTTATGTTAACCTGCTGAGACTTCTGGATACATTGGTTAAAGTAGCTAGCTTTACTCTACTACCTGCTTTTAGTTTGAGGAGTTCCTTTTTTTTTTTTTTTTTTTTTTTTTTAGATGGAGTCTCACTCTGTTGACCAGACTAGGCTGTAGTGCAGTGGCATGATCGTGGCTCACTGCGTCACTGCTACCTCTGCCTCCCAGCTTCAAATGATTCTCATACCTCGGCCTCCGCAGTAGCTGAGATCACAGGTACCCGCCACCACACCCGGCTAATTTTTGTATTTTTAATAGAGATCAGATTTCACCTCGTTGGCCAGGCTGGTCTCAAACTCCTAACCTCAAGTAATCCACCTGCCTCAGCCACCCAAAGTGCTGGGATTACAGGCGTGAGCCACCACGCCTGTCCTAGTTTGAGGATTTCTAATTAGCTTTAGCAAGAAATTAGAAGGAAACAAGTTGGAACGCGACAGGAAAGAAAATCTCAAGTTAAAATGTTGTAGCCCCCATACAGAAAACCTTGATTCCATTCTTTCTCTTTCAATATAAACTCTTCTATTCTCTTATCTGTCATCTCCCTTCTTCCTGATTAGACTTCATTTTTTCATCTAAGAGAAAAACCTCATAGGTTTGGTTTCAAATTATCATATCAATAAACACTGAAAATACCCTACCCAATATCATAAAGAAAAACAGAATTATTGATTAACTACTCTACAGCCAATAACAGCAGGTTTCTCTTTGATGGATACATGTAAACTATCTCATAGCCCAAGATCAAACCAAAGAAAAGAAAGTCTGAGAGCTTATGGCCATAGGATGCATTCTTATGTCAAAATTTAGTTGTTGTTGTTATTGTTGTTGTTGTTGTTGTTGTTGGATGGAGTCTCCCTCTGTTGCCCAGGCTGGAGTGCAGTGGTGTGATCTCGGCTCACTGCAACCTCTACCTCTCAAGTTCAAGTGATTCTTCTGCCTCAGCCTCCCAAGTAGCTGGGATTATAGGTATGTGCCACCATGCCTGTCTAATTTTTGTATTTTTAATGGAGACATGGTTTCACCATGTTGGCCAGGTTGGTCTGGAACTCCTGACCTCAAGTGATCCACCCACCCCGGCCTCCCAAAGTGCTAGGATTACAGGTGCATTTTTTTTTTCTTTTTTTTTTGAGATGGAGTCTCTCCCTGTCACCCAGGCTGGAGTGCAGTGGTGCAATCTCGGCTAACTGCAACCTGCGCCTCCCAGGTTCAAGCAATTCTCCTGCCTCAGCCTCCTGAGTAGCTGAGACTGCAGGCACCCGCCACCACGCCCAGCTAATTTTTGTATTTTTAGTAGAGATGAGGTTTCACCATGTTGGCCAGGATGGTCTCGATCTCTTGACTTCGTGATCTGCCCACCTCGGCCTCCCAAAGTGCTGGGATTACAGGAGTGAGCCACCGCACCCGGCCCACTCGCACTTTCTTGATGCATTTTTACAAGGGCAAAAAAGGGACAGACTCACTCCTTCCAGCCCTTTTATAAGGACACCAATCCTATCCAGTCACCTTCCAAAAGCCCCACCTCTTCATACCATCACCTTGGGCTTTATGTAACAACATAGGAGTTTTGAAGGGACTCATATGCAAACCACAGCATTTTCCCCATCAAACTCCTTCAGAACCCTATGCCTTTGGTCAGGCTGCTGTTGCCTCTGCCCAGCACAGAAAAAAATGTTAAAAATAAACAAACATCTATTTATATTTTGTGTAAATAAAATCTACGTAATCCCTCAAGACTCAGCTCCAGCCTGCCCTCCTTTGCAGAGTCTCTCCTGAGTTAATTGGCCCTCTTCCGTACTCCAATAGCATATTCGCAAAGCACTTGACATGTACATTTTTAATTGCAAGTTGATCTGTCCTTAAAAAAAAAAAAAAAAAAAAGACTGTAATCCCCTTGAGAGCAGGAACAACCTTTTATGTCTTCATGCCCAGAGCACAGTGTTGGCATATGGATAGTTCTTTAATAAAGTTGTTATATGGCTGAGTGAATTCTGTAGCTTAAAAGCTCTTTTGAAAAATCATGCCAAAATTACTTGTTAACCGAACCCCACACCTCAAAAGTTTTTGTTTTGCTAGAAAATAGTTGAGTAGCATGATACTAAGGTATGGTAGAGAGTAGATTTGTTTAGACTAGGTATTTTTTTCTGTTGCCGGTTACAATTTATAGTTTATCAGAAATTCTCATCAGGTGCTATGTTACAAACAAGTGTTAACAACGGAATTATCTAGTACATACTTCTGGAATTCAACATTCTGTTGATAGGATTCATTGATTCATTCATTCAATAAATATTTCAATACCTTGGGAGGCTAAGGCGGGCACATCACTTTAGGTCAGAAGTTCGAGACCAGCCCGGCCAACATGATGAAATCCCATCTCTACTAAAAGTACAAAAATTAGCTGGGCATGGTGGCAGGCACCTATAATTCCAGCTATCCGGGAGGCTGAGGCAGGAGAATCGCTTGAACCTGGGAGGCAGAGGTTGCAGTGAGCTGAGATTGTGCCACTGTACTCCAGCCTGGGCAACAGGGACTCTGGCTCAAAAAAAAAAAAAAATCAATACCTATTCTGTGCCAAGCTGCTTTAGGTGTTGGTGATGAAACAATGAAAGAAAGGAAAATAAAAAGACCAATAGGCCTGCCCTCATTGAGTTTATGATCTATACAGTGGGACCCACAAACTATGAAGATATGTGTTTTGTCAACTGTTATTTAAAAATTAAGTTGGAGTTAGGGGATATAGAATGCAGTGGAAGGAAGAGGGTTGCTACCTCACAGGGTAGTCAGGGAAGGCCTCTGTGACAAAGTGACATTTTGAGCAAAAACTCACAGGGAAGCAGTGCCAAGGGCATTGGCCTTGAGGCAGGAGCATGGTTGGCATTTTCTGAGGACAGCAAGGTGTCAAGTGTGACTGGAGCAAAATAGCAAAGGACAATAAGGTAGAAGGTGATTGTGACAGCCGAGGAGAAGCAGCAGATTACAGAGGGCTTAGCAGGCCGCATAGTTAGGACGCTGACTTACTCTGATAATAAAAGTAGAAGTGGGTAATTACTGGAAAGTTTTGAGAAAAGGAATGACATGATTTCACGTTGTTTATTTATTTTTGAGATGGAGTTTTGCTCTGTCACCGAGGCTGGAGTGCAATGGTGTGATCTCGCCTCACTGCAACCTCCGCCTCCTGGGTTGAAGCGATTCTCCTGCCTCAGCCTCCCAAGTAGCTGGGATTACAAGCACCAATTTCACTTTGGTTTAATAAAATAATTACTATGTTAAGAGTAGTCTATAGGGACCCAGGGATTAAATGAGGAAACCAGTTAGGAGGCAATTGCAATGATACAGACAAAAGAAAATGATGGCCCAGCCCAGGATAGGGTCAGCCATGGAAGGATGAAATGTCTGCATCTGGATATACTTTGCTTTCTGTTTGGTTTTGTTTTTTAGATGGAGTCTTGCTTTGTCTCCCAGGCTGGAGTGCAGTGGCGTGATCTCGGCTCACTGCAACTTCCTCCACCTCCTGGGTTCAAGCGATTCTCCTGCCTCAGCCTCCTAAGTAGCTAGGACTACAAGTGTGTGCCACCACGCCTGGCTAACAGTTGTATTTTTAGTAGAGATGGGGTCTCACCATGTTGAGTAGGCTGGTCTCAAACTCCTGACCTCAAGTGATCTGCCCGCCTCAGCCTCCCAAAGTGCTAGGATTACAGGCCTGAGCCACCAAACCTGACCACGCATCTGGATATATTTTGAAGGTCAAACCAGCAAACAGAAATATGAAAGAAAATGTCACATCAACAATGACTGCAAGGTCAGGGGAATAGCAAAATAGATTTGCCATTTACTGATATGTGGGAGTTTATTAATGTGTATCTTTGGGGGAAATACAATGCTTTCTTTATTTTTGTTTCATTGTAGATTATAAGGTTATACTTATAACTTATATGCTTAAGAATTCTGAGGACTATTTTAGGGTGCTCCTTTTCTTCTTCCAGTTCTTCCCAGTTACCAAACTCTGAAACTTCTTTTTCAAGAATGTCCCAAACACCTCATCCACCTTTGCCTTTTTACTCATGTTCCTTCCTTTTGGTTCTCAGAACTTCTTGCCTGGAATCATACAACAGCCTCCTAAATTGGTCTCCAGCTTTCAGTCTTTGACCCTTCCAGTCTTTCTCACAATGACCAAAGGACAGACAGGATCGTCACCACCAGGTTCAAAAATCTTTGTTGGCCTTTGTCTGCTAAATGAAGACCATGCCTCTCCGAGAGAGGCCCAGCATGTGCCCCTTGGTTTTTTGTGTTTTTGTTTTTGTTTTGTTTTGAGACAGGGTCTTGCTCCATCACCCAAGCTGGAATGCAGTGGCCCAATCTCAGCTCACGGCAACCTCCGCCTCCCGGGTTGGAGCGATTCTCCTGCCTCAGCCTCCCGAGTAGCTGGGATTACAGGTGTGCACCACCATGCCCAGCTAATTTTTGTATTTTTAGTAGAGACAGGGTTTCCCCCTGTTGGCCAGGCTGGTCTCAAACTCCTGACCTCAAATGATCCACCAGCCTCAGCCTCCCAAAGTGCTGGGATTACAGATGTGAGCTACCATGTCTGGCCCACCTTATTTTTATCTTGTATGCTCCTTGCCTCTCTTTGCACCATCCGCTCCTCCCAATCCTTCTCCAGCCCCCATACACATTTCTAACTGTGCATGTCAAAATGTTACCAATCCTTTCACAGCCATCACTCCAATGAAGGCTTCAAGCTTCACCCAGTGAGAATAATCCTTCCTCCCTTACATATTCACAACCTTTGGGCCTCTGCTTAACACTGTGTGTTATTTATTTTTATTTTTCTATGTCTCCTTTTGGGTAGTGACTTACTGTATGAGAATACAGAAGGCCAGGCGTGGTGGCTCACACCTGTAATCTCAACACTTTGCGAGGCTGAGGCAGGAGGATTGCTGGAGGCCAGGAGTTGGAAACCAGCCTGGGAAACAGCGATAAAAATTTTGCTGTAATTAATTTTAAAAAAATTTTTTAAATAGCTGGTGCGTGGTGGCACACATCTGTAGTCCCAGCTACTTAGGAGGCTGAGGTAGGAGGATCACTCGAGCCCAGGAGTTCAAGGCTGCAGTGAGCCATGATTGCGCCACTGCACTGTGGTCTGGGTGACAGAATAAAACTCTGTCTCAAAAAAAAAAAAAAAATACTGGGCCGGGCGCAGTGGCTTACACCTGTAATCCCAGCACTTTGGGAGGTTGAGGCAGGAGGATCAGTTGAGCCCAGGGGTTCAAGACAAGCCTGGGTGACAAGGCAAGACCTCTGTGTCTACAAAAATATTAAAAATTAAATTAAAGGGTATATACCCAAAATAATATAGATCATTCTATTACAAAGATACACGCACAGGTATGTTCATTGCAGCACTATTCACAATAGCAAAGACATGGAGTTAACCCAAATGTCCATCAGTGATAGACTGGATAAAAAAAATGTGGCACATATATACCATGCACTACTATACAGCCATAAAAAGGAGCAAGATCATGTCCTTGGCAGGGACATGGATGGAGCTGGAAGCCATTGTCCTCAGCAAACTAATGCAGGAACAGAAAACCAAACACCGCATGTTGTCACTTATAAGTGGGAGCTGAACAATGAGAACACATGGATACAGGGAGGGGAACAATACACACTGGGCCCTGTCGGGGGAGTGGGGTGGAGGGAGGGAGAGTATTAGGAAAAATAGTTAAAGTATGTGAGGCTTAATACCTGGGTGATGGGTTGACAGGTGCAGCAAACCACCATGGCACACGTTTACCTACGTAAAAAACCTGCACATCCTGCACAGGTATCCCAGAACTAAAAATAAAAATTAAATTTAAAATAAAAATTTTAGAAAACATCGAATTTGTCTTATAAACCAGACATCCACAGGGTTCAGTACAGTCATTCTCCTAATTGGTCCCTAAAAATTATTTGTTGTGGGCTTTAATAGCCAAATGCTGCTGCATTGAGAATGGTCTTAATATTGAGAAAAGGTTCTGCAGGATTTGGGGTTGGCCCTCACATAAACAGTAAACATATACACATTCATTTTTCAACTGCATTTTCCCTTATATTATTATCATAGTCTGTTTAAAACAAAACAACCCAAACAATGTATTTTAAAGGTCATATTCAAATACTATCATAAATATAAGCTTCTCTAGAGTAATATTTAGAAAACATTGTAAAATAAATTAGATGTTTGGTTCCTCTGAGGCCAAGCCGGTTTTCATTTTCTTGTGCAAATAAAAAATATTGATTTTTCCTTTTTGTCTGAGGAAAAAAACAGTCTTTAAAATATACTAGGCAGACTGCTTATGTGCTACAGAAGCCAGATGTCTCAGAGCACTGAAATAGAAAAATTAGTGCTGAATCTCATAATGTAAGAATATCTTAAGGGAAAAGTGACAAATGTTGTGATTTGGAAACTTGAGGCTAGCTAGTTAGATTCTGCCTAATATCAGGGGCACCTCCAGGATTTGCTTCACTGCTTATATTAATGTTATTGGTCTCAATGTCTTTTTCTTACTAGATTGTTGCCTCTAAAGCCACACTTTACTCCTGTGTATTAACATTATTGGTATAGGGCCGGGTGCAGGGGCTCATGCCTGTAATCCCAGCGATTTGAGAGGCCAAAGCAGGAGGATCGTTTGAGCTCAGGAGTTGGAGACCAGTGTGGGCAAGACCCTGCCTCTATAAAAATAAAATAAAATAATACAATAATTGGGGTAAATATATTTTTCTGCACTAGATTATACATTTCTTGAGGGTGATATTCCGTAAAATTATTGGCATAAATGTTTGTCCCCACTAGATTTTAAGTTCCTGGAGGGCAGGAACTGTGCTTTCTTTATACTCCCCATGGCTCTTACCATAGTGCTTTGCACTCAGCATTCCCTCAAGCAATCTTCACTTCATCTCGCCCCTTGACTACTACTCCTTTCAACTTTTCTTCCTTTGCCAAAGGACACTAAAACACCCAAGTGCTATCTATGATGTAAAACCTTGTATTTCTTGTAATACAGGTTCAGAAGCTGAAACAGAGATCCAAAATAATAGTAGTTTAAACAGCCCAGGTGTAAGCTTCCCAAGACTTACTCCTGCAATCTATCCTACCTGCACAGGTGATTCTGGGCTACTGTGTATGGTTGTGCAGGATGTGTACTGCACAACTCTACGGAGTCCCATTCACACTGTGGTCTATGGGAATGGTGCTCACAACTGCACGGCTGTATTCAGCAGCCCTGGAGCTGCTCCATGGTGGTAAATATCCATGTTCCTTTATTTTAATTGCTCCATTATTCTTAGGGAGTGTCAAGATCCATCATGTCCTAAGATGGATCGCTGGCTTGACATCCATATCCCACTAAGGGCATGCTTACTGGAAGCTGCATGTCACTTCCACTCACATTCCGTTGACTAGAACTTACTCATACAGCCATGCCTCACTAGGAGAGAGACTGAAAAATATCTTTAGTCTCAGTGCCAAGTTAAAACTGAAGGGTTCGATTACTAGAAAAATGGAGAACTGATTTGGGGGACAACTAGAAGTCTCTACTACAAGCCAGAATGCCACCTTTCATTTTGGAAAGTCACTTTCATTTCAATTTCTACAGTCTTTATTACAACCATCACTACACCTTGACTCCTGACAGCACAGCGCTTTTTCAGGCCCACTTTATTTGTTGCCTGACCTCCTGCAACAGTCTTCTAATATTTCCCTGCCTCTAACCACTCAACTCCAATCTATGACTGATGGGAAATGCCAGATAACCTGATCCAAATCCATCTCTCCATTCTTAATTTTTCCTGCTCTTACACATGCTTTTGCTTGATTCCAGCTGAATTCCTCGTTCCTCCTTGTACATTCTGTATCTTCTTACCTGTGGCTTTTTGTTTGTTTGTTTGTTTGTTGAGATGGAGTCTCGCTCTGTCACCTAGGCTGGAGTGTAGTGGCACTATCTCAGCTCACTGCAACCTCTGCCTTTCAGGTTCAAGCAATTCTCATGCCTCAGCCTCCCAAGTAGGTGTGATTATAGGTGCGTGCTACCACACCCGGCTATTTTTTTTTTTTTTTTTTTTGTAGTTTTAGTAAAGATGGGGTTTCACCATGTTGGCCAGGCTGGTCTTGAACTCCTGACCTGAAGTGATCTACCCGCTTCGGCCTCCCAAAGTGCTGTGATTACAAGCGTAAGCCAGAGCACCCAGCTGACTTGTGACTTTTCTCAGACTGTTTCTTTGCCAAATTGCCTTTCTGCCCTGATTCCATGTCACTATCTTAATTGCCTTTTCAGTCACAGCTCAAACTACCCACCCTTAGTCAGATTGGTTCTACTTCAAGTAAATATCCATATACTAATTTTTACTTCTTATTTACATGCAATTATGTGGTAAAAGGTACATATTTTAAGGATCCAATTCAAAATCTTTTTAATATCTGTATATACCTATTGTGGTTGGCAAAATGTTGGTCCCCATGACTCTCACCTCCTAGTGTCACATCTGTGAACATGTGACATTACAGGCCAAAAGGGACACTGCAGGAGTAATTAAGGTTACTAATCAGTTGACTTTAAGACAGGAATATTATCGTGGATCATCCAGGAAGGCCCAGTGTAATCGCATGAGCCCTTAAAAGTTAATCTTTCTTTTTTTTTATTGAGACGGAGTCTCACTGTGTCACCTAGGCTGGAGTACAGTGGTGTGATCTCGTCTCACTGCAACCTCCGCCTCCTGGGTTCCAGTGATTCTCCTGTCTCAGCCTCCCAATTAGCTAGGAGTACAGGTGTGTGCCACCACACCCAGCTAATTTTTATATTTTTAGTAGAAACAGGGTTTCACTGCTGTCTCTGTCTTGCCACTTTGTGAAGAAGTTACCTGTTTCCCCTTCCCCTTCCGCCATGATTGTAAGTTTCCTGAGGCCTCCCCAGCCATACGGAACTGTGAGTCAATGAAATTTCTTTCCTTTATAAACTACCCAATCATGGGTATTTCTTTACAGCAGTATGAGAATGGACTAATACAGAGACAAAAAGAAAAAAGAAAAGAAAAGAGTGGGACTGAAAGCACACAAATCCCTGCATGTGTGACAGACCAGAGACTCCTTTCCCTGGTCTTATAACAGTGATTGTATATCCAAGCAACCTTGAAATGAAAAGAGCTCCTGATATATACCGTAGGCAGCATTTCATTTTGGTGGAAGAAAGAAAGGTCTATTTAATAAATGCTGCTGGCATACTCTCAAATCAATGCAGGCAAAAATACAATTAGATTTCTATCCTATGCCATGAACAATCAAAATTTCCAATGAAAAGAAAGTTAGTCAAGCCATAAAAGAAGAAAATAGAAGAGAGTGTACTTAAGATTTGGAGGTACCTAGGTCTTCTAAGCAAAACATAAAATCAGGGGAAAGACTAGAATTTTGTACACAAAAATTTGAATGTCCTATAAGACAAAAGCCATCATAAACAAAGCCAAACACATGCACCTGATGGAAAGAAACATATGTGACAAAAAATGCACGTACATAACTTATCTATGCACTTACAAGTCATTAAAAAAAGACTCATCATCCAAGAGAATACTGTGCAAATAACATGGAAGAGCAACTCACAGGAAAAATACAAATAGTAAGACCTGAAACCATAAAAACCCTAGAAGAACACCTAGGCAATACCATTCAGGACATAGGCATAAGCAAAGACTTCACGACTAAAACATAAAGCAATGGCAACAAAAGCCAAAATTGACAAATGGGATCTAATTAAACTAAGAAGCTTCTGCACCACAAAACAAACTATCATCAGAGTAAACAGGTAACCTACAGAATGGGAGAAAATGTTTGTAATCTATCCATCTGAGAAAGGGCTAATATCCAGAATCTACAAGGAACTTAAACAATTTACAAGAAAAAAACAAACAACCCCATCAAAAAGTGGGCAAAGGATATGAACAGACACTTCTCAAAAGAAGACATTTATGCAGCCAACAAACATATGAAAAAAAGCTCATCATCACTGATCATTACAGAAATGCAAACCAAAACCACAATGAGATACCATTTCACACCAGTTAGATGGTGATCATTAAAAAGTCAGGAAACAACAGATGCCGGAGAGGATGTGCAAATAGGAACATTTTTACACTGTTAGTGGGAGCGTAAATTAGTTCAACCATTGTGGAAGACAGTGTGGCAATTCCTCAAGGATCTAGAGCCAGAAATACCATTTGACCCAGCAATCCTATTACTGGGTATATAACCGAAGGATTAGAAATCATTCTACCATAAAGACACATACACACGTACGTTTATTGTAGCACTATTCACAATAGCAAAGACTTGGAACCAACCCAAATGCCCATCAGTGATAGGCTGGATAAAGAAAATGTGGCACATATACACCATGGAATACTATGCAGCCACAAAAAGATGAGTTCATGTCCTTTGCAGGGACATGGACAAAGCTGGAAACCATCATTCTCAGCTAACTAATACAGGAACAGAAAACCAAACACTGCATGTTCTCACTCATAAGTGGGAGTTGAACAATGAAATCGACACAGGGAGGGTAACAGCACACACTGAGGCCTATCGCAGGATGGGGGGCTAGGGGAGGGATAGCATTAGGAGAAGTAACTAATGTAGATGACAGGTTGATGGGTGCAGCAAACCACCATGGCACGTGTGTACCTATGTAACAAACCTGCACATTCTGCACATATACCCCAGAACTTAAAGTATAATAAAAAATGAAAAATACAAATAATACCAATAAGCACATGAAAATAGTTTCAATTTTAATAATCAAGTAAATACAAATTGGGAAAAAATAAAAAGATTTACACTATTTAGTGTGAGAATATGGGGAAATGTGCTCTCATACCTGGCTGCTGGAATTAAACTGATGTAGTTTTTGTGGGAGGAGTACAACTAGCAGCATCTACCAGAATCTAAAATGTGTGTTCCCCTTAATCTATCAATTTTACACTTAGGAATCTCTCATATGTGCATTCAACTGCACAAAGATACAACATACTTGGGCCTGTTACTTAACCTGATTCTTCCTTGGTGATACTGATTCTTCCTTGGTGAAATGTTTATGACAGTAGTGTATGCCTCATTTCATTGTTATTTTCAAATGAGATAAAGAATACATGGCCTGTACAAAATAAATTTCAATGAATAGATCAAAATCAAATCTTGACGTTACTGTGATCCCCATTTTATTGTGACATGGTTGTTTTATGTACCTATATAGTTATAAATTATAAACAAAATGTCCATCAATAGAGAAGTATATATTATGAAAACGCATGTACATATACGTACATACGCACACAAATCTCCAAGCTGTTCAAGCAAAATAGCAAAGTCACAAAATATTTATAGATTATTTCCATGTATTTATCCCTCTGCGTGTGTGTGTGTGTGTAAAGGGAAAAAATGAATGAGTGTTTTATAAAGATTTAAAAGGACACCAAAGTTTTATTAATGCCCTAAGTATTGGGCAAAGGGAATAACTGAAGAGGTACTGACATTGTTTTACCCTGTGTTATTCTGTATTGTTTGAATTCTGTCCTTTCTGAACAGCCTGTAGAGGTTTAATGTTCCCATTAAAACCAGTGAACTTGCCTCATCCAAAACCACAACAGCTGAACCGTTTGACTTCAATCAATTCTAAGCAACTTGGTCATCTGTTTTTTTCAGATTAGAAATGACAGAAGATAATTTATAATCCGTATTTTGCATACCAATGAGGATGAAAGAGACTTACATCTCATTTTTTTAAAAAGGGACTTAGGATAATGAGCTTAAATTTTTTGAAAAATCATCTTATTCCTAACAATGGCAGATTAATGAAGCATTTCTGAACGAAATTATTTCATCATATCTGATTAAGGAACTCTTCATTTGAGAAAGCTATAAAATTTTTATATTCTTCAATTAATACTATACACAAAAGATTCTAAAATGGCTAACCGTACAGTGAAGGATGCACACAGCATCCACGGCACTAACCCTCAATATCTGGTGGAGAAGATCTTTGAACGCGAATCTATGAGTCCAAGTTCTGGAAAGAGGAGTGCTTTGGACTTACGGCTGAACTTGTAGTCGATAAAGCCATGGAGTTAAGGTTTGTGGGTGGCCTCTATGGTGGCAACATAAAACCAACACCCTTTCTGTGTTAAACTTTGAAGATGCTTCAAATTCAACCCGAGAAGGATATCATTGTACAGTTTATCAAAAATGAAGATTTCAAGTATGTCCGCATGTTGGGGGCATTTTACGTGAGGCTAACAGGCACTGCAATTGATTGCTACAAGTACTTGGAGGCTTCGTACAATGACTACTGAAAAATCAAGAGCCAGAACCGAAATGAGGAGTTTGAATTGATGCATGTTGATGAGTTTGTTGATGAACTATTGCACAGTAAGAGAGTGTGATATCATTCTGCCCCGGCTACAGAAACGCTATGTATTAGAGGAAGCTGAGCAACTGGAGCCTTGAGTTAGTGCTCTGGAAGAGGACATGGATGATGTGGAGTCCAGTGAAGAGGAAGAAGAGGAGGATGAGAAGTTGGAGAGTGCCATCAACTGATCACCGCCGGAGAAGCTATGGAGACTTGGACAAGTCCCGTTGCTCTCCCACACTGCGCTACAGAAGGAGTAGGAGTCAGTCTCCCAGAAGGTGGAATCGATCTCCCAAAAGGAGAAGTCCCTCCCTGCATCGAGAAAGGCATCGGAGCAAGAGTCCAAGACTTCACCGCAGCAGGTCCCAAGATCGGCGGCACAGATCCCGTTCCAAGTCCCCAGGTCATCACTGTAGTCACAGACACAAGAACCACTCAAAGTCTCCCGAAAGGTCTTAGAAGAGCCACGAGAAGAGCCGGTGAGGGAATGAGTAATGGACTCAGTTTGGTTTTAGTCCACATGGCCTCCTGTGGATATAAGGATATGTCTATGTGGAAGGATTAAGATCTCCCCAAGGTAGCTATAAGAATATTTTAGTTTTTTGGCCAGGCGCAGTGGCTCACACCTGTAATCCCAGCACTTTGGGAGGCTGAGGTGGGCAGATCACAGGTCAGGAGTTCGAGACCAGCCTGGCCAATATGGTGAAACCCCGTCTCTACTAAAACTACAAAAATTAGCCAGGCGTGATGGCGGACACCTGTAGTACCAGCTACTCTGGAGGCTGAGGCAGGAGAATCGCTTGAACCCGGGAGGCGGAGGTTGCAATGAGCCAAGATCAGGCCACTGTACTCCAGCCTGGGTGACAGAGCGAGATTCCATCTCAAAACAAAAACAAAAACAAAAACAAAAACAAAAATTTTAGTTTTTTTCCTGTCAAGTTTCTCAACCTTTATTTTTAATGAAGGAAGTGCTGAGTTTTGTTTCTCTTTTTAATCATACTCAACATTAGTTTTTGACCCAAGTAACCTTGACTGTATTCAAACTTATGAGAGTAGAGAGGATCTGGAGGTTGGGGATATGAATGACAAGGCAAGGATGTGGCCACCTGATAACCCTTTCCCTTTTTATCAAACCGGACACACCTGTTTCCCATTTATCTGTAGTTTAGTTTTTGGTTTGTTGTGGTTGGAACTGCCTTGAGAATCCTGGGATTTGTACTGCTGCTATTATTCAAAGACCAAATGAGTAAAACATAGTAGCTCCTAACTTGTTTCCAGCAGCAGCAAGTGGTAATAAACATGAAAACTGGTTAGCAGCAGTTTTGAAAGAACAGAATGCATTCAAATTTAAGGCTTCTTCTGGGTCATCAAAGCCAGTTTCATCAAACAGTTCAACAGAGAGTGGCACTTAATACCCTTTATACAGCCCATGGTTTCATAGTTTCATTTGTTCTTGCCCACAAGCTTGAAATCCAGGTTAAGGTATCCAGCCTTTATCACATAAGCATTGACATTATCCAGGCCTAGTCAGTAGCAGTAGGGTAACAGGATTGAAAAAGATTTGATGGAGAGGAAAGTATCTAATACTAGTCATGGTTTTGACCTAAATTGCTGGACAATAGTGCCATTCACAAAGTCAGAAAATACAGCAGGAAGAGATGGCTTTTAGAGGGGCAGAGAATTAGAAGATTGTGGTAGTAATGAAAATGATGCATTCAGTTTAACAAGTTTAATTTGAGACAGCTGTGGTATAGCTAAAAAATAAAAAGCCCATAAAGTTGGAGATAGGGACTAGAGTTTAATATAGCAATCTAGGCCAGAATTGACAATGTTTAAGTAATTGTGGAATCTGTCAATAAGACTCTCCAGAATGTTTATATATATATGTATCAGAAATCCACACAACAGAACCGTAGGCAACACCCACACTGGTGACAGGAAGAAGTAGAAGTCACCTATTGAAAACTGGAATGACCCGTTCAGAAAGACAGGCAAATTAGGAGAGAGTACATGAAAGAAGCCAGGGGTCAAGAATGCAGAAGCAAAGGACGGACTAAAAAGCCTCCGTGGACATTGATAATCAAGAGATTATTAAGATCTTTGCTAGAAGAGTTCCTTTACCTGTACTTAATTCCCTTAAAAAAAGAAAAGTGATTGAATGACTTCCAGCGACTGTAGTCCCGGCAGGAACTGTGGAGACCAGCTGCCCTGTGGGATCCAGTTTTCCTTGGGAGGTTGTATCTGGTCATAAGATAAACATTCTATACATTCTATTGCCTGCTCTTGAACTGAAAGACTTCAGCAGTATTAAAGCATTTTTTAGTCTTATTTGAGCTTTCATATTCTTCAGTGATTCCTTTCATAATACCTGAGTTAATAAAAGTGGTCTGGGGCCGGGCACGGTGGCTCACGCCTGTAATCCAAGCACTCTGGGAGGCTGAGGCGGGCGGATCACAAGGTCAGGAGATCGACACCATCCTGGCTAACACAGTGAAACCCCATCTCTACTAAAAATACAAAAAATTAGCCGGGAGTGGTGGCGAGCGCCTGTAGTCCCAACTACGCGGGAGGCTGAGGCAGGAGAATGGCGTGAACCCGGGAGGTGGAGCTTGCAGTGAGCCGAGATCGCGCCACTGCACTCCAGTCTGGGCGACAGAGCGAGACTCCGTCTCAAAAAAAAAAAAAAAAAAAAAAAAAAAAGTGGTTTGAAAGAGTGAAAGAGCTCTTATGGTTTCTGATACAACTGTATAGGACTACCTTTTAAGATTAAATATAAGCATCCCTACATAAATGTAAAAAAACCTATACATAAAAATTAATAATATGCTGACTCAATGGAATTCTCTAAAAGATCTTCTGTTGTGAAGATAGTAGCCGCACCGCCCCCCATCTTCCCTGGGGCATGTCAGGAGAGCAAAACCCCACTCTGCCTGCCCTAACAGCACTGCCAGGGGGTCAGGCTGGCTGGAAAATATCTCACCAGTGTCTGCCTCATTTGAAATAGTCACTGTCAAAAACCATGACCAGCAGGATACTGTATATAACCTAAAGGAGACCGAGCTACAGGAAACTCCTCTTTACTATGCTACTACTAAATAAACTGTAGCCTTCTACTTCTAATTCAAGATAAGGAAAACAGCTAAACACAGGCAATCTTTCAAACCAGCAAAAGCAGAAAAAACTACGGGAAAAGAAAATTTTACCAAAACTATTCTCCGTAAGTGATTCCATCCAAGAAACAAGTGAGGTAGGACTTCAGAAATTTCACCTGGTATGACTGTTATAAAACCATGAAAAGCAGCAATGTCATTAGTAACAACTAACATTTATTGGGTACTTATATGGGCCCACCTCTGTGCTACAAATTTATAGATATTACATCATTTGCTCCTCAGACAACTGCTTATTCCATTTTACAGATAAGGACTTTGAGGCTTAAGAAAGTTAAGTACTTTTTCTTTCAGTTCTATTGGGTACACTAAATATGGCATTTGTTAGAAGTTAAGTACTTTTTCCCAAATCTAAGGCAAGTTTCACTCCAAAGCCTTGGCTCTTAACCATGACACATGTCACCATTCCACTACTGTGACTGAGAATCTGTGAAGACCTGTCATGAGAATCTAATAACAATTATACCCTAAGGTATTGTGTCTAACTTTTATTTTGTTAGTATTTGCCAAAAAAAAAATACTTAATAAGTCCATCTTTACCCCTAAGAAAATACTGATAGCTTTAAACTGATCCATTTCATTTACTACAAGATTATAATTGGTACTAAAACAGCTCAGCCTTAATTCCTAAAACATTAAAATATATGTGGTAAAGGTTTCTTTGCCTCTGTTAATGTTTATCCAACTAAAAATATACTTTTAAGTAAGAAAACTGAATGTTTCCGAAGTTTACAATCATCTAAAGTTAATTCACAGAAATATTTTTAAATGCTTTTTCAAAAACAAAGCAAATAATATCTCCATAAACATATTAAATAATTTGGAATTTTCCAGGGGCAAAAATGCGTCATAACTATAAACATACAACTTGTAAAATAACCAACATTTTCACAAAATAATGCTTTCTAAAAAACCTTTTTACTAGCTATGCTCACACCTAACTTTTGCTACTTGTCATTGTTATTTCATACAACTTACAAACAGACAGTATCAACTCTACTTCAAAAAAATGTATTGTGAAATTTTGAACTTTCTGAAATTTCAATTCTCACAAGATGTAATACTTTTTCTTTTTTTTCTTTTTCTTTTTTTTTTTTTTTTCTTTTGGAGACAGAGTCTCGCTGTCACCCAGGCCACATTGTAGTGGGTAATACATTTTTAATGCTATAAATTGTTTCTATATGAAATTTCTCATATATGTTGATTTTGGAATTGAAACAAAAAAGTAATACCAGATTTTGGAGCAAATGTTTATGCATACAAGTTACAAATAAAGTTGTAACTTTGAAAAAATGAATATTTGATGCACGAAAATCTACAGACTCCAGGCTAACAACTGTTCTAAATTCAGTTTTTCTTCTTGAGTACACTTAATGTAAATTAACCTTTCCATTTCCTCATTTCTTAAGATTAATTTCTGTTGCAAGGGTTTTAATAAAGTTCAGCGAAAGTTTAACTCAATAAAATCAGCTTCTGAACACATTAATTTAGCCACAAACCTATTTTAGTCAACTTATGATTAAATTAAAAATCATTCAGACAAATTATAATTATTTTGTGTTTTGCATATTTCTCAAAAACAGAAGCATATGCATTTCCCACAATCTTGAATATATTCCTCCCTAAGAAGGGGTGTGCGTGTGTGTGTGTGTGTCTGTGTGTGTGTGTCTGTTTGTGGGAGGGCTTATTAAAAAAAAGACACTAGAAGTTCTATTTAAGTAACAACACTACTACAAAAAAAATTTTTTTTCTTTTTTTTTTTTTTTTGACACAAGGTCTCACTCTGTTGCCCAGGCTGGAGTGCAGAAGCATGATTATAGCTCACTGCAGCCTCAACCTCCTAGGCGCAAACAATCCCACACCTCAGCTTCCCAAGTAGCTGGAAGTACAGGCATGTGACACCATGCCTGGTTAATTTTTGTATTTTTTGTACAGACAGAGTTTTGTCATGTTGCCCAGGCTGGCCTCCAACTCCTGGACTTAAGTCATCCACCCACCTCAGCCTCCCAAAGTGCTGGGATTACAGGCGTGAGCCACTACACCTGGCCCAAAAATATTTTAACCTACTTTCTAGTTGTATCTAGTTTATATCATGTCATCAAATTCAATACAACAAAAATACCTAATTGGATTTTACGATTGTTTTTTCTTCCCAGCCACACTACTTAAGTGAATGGTCAGATAAATTGTATGGTTATAAAATATTTGCTAAAAATATCTGTCAGACTATGGACTATGCAGATATCATTTTTCATTTTTATAAACTTAAAACTACAGTGTTCATTTTGATAAGAAACAATGAGACATGACTGTAGGAATGCTGATTTTTTTTTCTTTTCGTTCTATTGGGTACACTGAATATGGCATTTGTTAGAAGTCATTCCCCACCTCCCCACCCCTTCTTGATATTTCTTTTTTTTCTCCCCACCCTGAGACAGAGTTTCGCTCTTGCCCAGGCTGGAGTACACTGATGTGATTTTGGCTCACTGCAACCTTCGCCTCCTGGGTTCAAGTGATTCTCCTGCCTCAGCCTCCCAAGTAGCTGGGATTACAGGCGTCCACCACCACGTTTGGCTAATTTTTATATTTTTAGTAGAGACAGGGTTTCACCTTGTTGGCCAGGCTGGTCTCAAACTCCTGACCTCAAGTGATCCACCCGCCTCGGCCTCCCAAAGTTCTGGGATTATAGGTTGAGCCACCACACCCAGCCTTTCTCTATTGCAGTGTTTCTTAAAGGCTGGTGGGACAACTGAGCTGCTTGCACCATAACTGCCTAGCACCTTGCTAAAAAATTCAGGTTTCTTAGCCCCACAGCTCCTGATGCAAAATCTCTAAAGAAAGAATTCTGAGGTCCTCATATGATTAATAAATGATTTGATCTGAAAACCATTTTTCTACAGTCATTATCCTCAAAGTTAAACCACAAAATGTTAACTGAATTTAAGAAAAATTGTTAATTTTCAAATTGTACAAATTGAATTTAAATATGTAAGGCATGGTCATTAATCAAGAAACAAAATGTATTTTTACAGCCATCTCAGTTTTGCATTATATATAATTTTAGCAAAGCAGGAGAAGATGGTAAGAGTATAAAGTAATGCGGAACAGAATGCTGCAGTTAAGAACTTTTGAGCAAAATGGAAGTATATTAATTAATACCCAGAATTTTCTAGGGTATAATCTAGAGGCACAAACGTCGATGTGAAGGTTGAGTTAATAATATGCCTGGAAATTGCATATGCATAAATAATTTAGTGCTTTTTATGCACTTAAAAAGACATCGGTCTTCATGTATGAGATCGCAGCCATATTAATCTGGTTTTTAAAATCCAGGCAGGGTGTGGTGGCTCATGCCTGTAATCCCAGCACTTTGGGAGGCCGAAGTGGGTAGATCACTTGAGGTCAGGAGTTCGAGACCAGCCTGCGCAAAATGGTGAAACCCCGTCTCTACTAAAAATACAAAAATTAGCCGGGCATGGAGGCGTATGCCTGTAATCCCAGCTACTTGGGAGGCTGAGGCAGGAGAATCACTTCAACCCGGGAGGCAGAGGTTGCAGTGAGCTGAGACCATGCTATTGCACTCCAGCCTGGGCAGCAAGAGCGAAACTCTGTCTCCATAAATAAATAAATAAATAAATAAATAAATCCCAATGTCTTGTTTCACAAACTCCTATAAATGAGAACTCCTTCTATTATTAAAATACCCATGTGCAACCAAAACATTAAGAAACAAAAGCCCTGAGACATGAAAGTTAACATCACCAGAAAATGGAACAATTTCATATTCCTGCCCAAAGGTACATAATTAAATCTAATCATTAGGAAACATCAAATGAACTCAAACGGAGGGACCAAACAAACTCAAATGGAGGGACTGTCTGTAAAACAACGATCCTGTACTGTGGAAAATGTCCAAGTCACGAAAGGTGAAGAAAAACTAAGGAACCACTCTAGACTAAAAGAGATGATAACTAAATGTAATTGCTGACCCTGGATTGGATCTTGACCCAGAATATACATGTGCATGCATACATACATGTCAATGAGACTGGAATAAGGTCTACCAATTAGATAAAGGTATTGGATTCTTAAACTAAATATGGCCTGAGAAGCACTCTGTACTTCTATATTTGAGTCCTTGTGGATGAACTGTAACCTAGCTCAATAGGCAGACAAGATTGATAACCTAACTAGGAGTACGCACCTGTAACAACAGCTGAGTCTTGGCCAATGCCAGAGGACATACTTCAACCACTCACAGACTGCTAAGTGTTCAGACTGTGTTCAAATAAGACAAATGCCAATATGTAACCAATCCAGCTATTTCTGTACCTCACTGCCGATTTCTGTACTTCCCTTTTTTTGTCTATAAATTTGTTCTGAACGCAGGGCATCCCTGGAATCTGTCTGAATCTGCTGATTCTGGGGGCTGCCCGATTCACGAATCATTCATTGCTCAATTAACCTCCTTTAAATTTAATTTGGCTGAAGTTTTTCTAATAACAGTATCAGTGTTGATTTCCTGATTTAGGTTATGGTACAGTGGCAAGGTAGCACGATGTCCTTGTTCTTAGGAAATATGCACTGAAGAAATTAGGGGTTAATGTTTCAACTTACTCTCAAATGGTTCAGGAAATATTATGAACAGAGAGAGAGAAAACTATAGCAAACGGGGCAAAATATGAACAAGTGGGGAATTCAAGTGAAGGGTTTAGAGGTGCTTTTCCTTCTATTCTTAACAACTTTCCTGTAACTTTGAAATTATTTCAAAATAAAAAATGACCAAAATATTTTAAAAGCTATAACAGGAACACAAAAAAAATCTAAAATGTTTAGAACATATTTTTAAGCTTCATATCTAAAGGAGAGACCTATGTCTATTTAAATATTTTGTAAATTTAGACTAAAACTATAAACAAATTGAATTTTAAGTTCTATTCAATGCCTTCATACTAGAAATTACAAAACTGCATTGCTTATTTTTTATTCTATCAATTATATGTTTAATCCAAATCTAAATGTATGTGAAAGGTAGATACCTCTATACGTCCCATATTCATGTGAAAAATATTTTAAATGTTGCCTTTTACTGTTATTTTTTTTCCTTCAAGGATCTCTTCATGATTTATTGTATTGGTCTCATCAACTATAACTGATTTTGTTACTAAGTAGTTTTAGTCCAGAATTCTGTCAATTTAGTGGTGCCCTAATATGCTTATACACATATGAGTAACAAAGAACCCATCCCATCAGATTACCAACACACTGTATTTGTTAAAGCACAGATAATTATTTTGCAAAATGATTTACTAACCAATCTAACCCAGTAATTTTGCTAAAGGTTTACTGTGTAGGGGAGAGAGAGGTAAGATAAGAGGAAGATGTTAATTCCCTACAACAGGGCCTGACACACAGTGGGCATGAGATATGTATTTGTGAAGAGGAAAAGGGATTATTGCAAAGTTTAGATCATTTGCAATATATCACTAGAAACTATGACATTGCAGCATGATAATTAGATGCTTAAAAATATAAAGATGAGAAAATAATGCTTCTGAAAATCTACAGATGTCAAGCAACAAAAACTCTTGGTGAAAATGACTTTCTTACATTTCTGGCATGCTTTTTTAAAAAGCTAAAACTATCAAGGATGTTGCTATATTCATATCAAATTAACATTTTGAAAAATATTTTTTAAAACTTGCATATTGTATAATATAGCAAGCTATAAAGCTATGAAAATAAAAAAAAATCAGAATATGAAGGAATTGTCACCAAATATAATTGAAAGTTGCTAGCATCAAAATTTCTTGATCTGTGTTTCAAATGCCCAAGTCTGCAGGACTGTATTCTAAAGTTCTATCTGATACAAACCCTGACTTGGCTATTGAAAGTTATGGTCATTTACGGGGAAGGTCAAAAGAAGATGCAGTCACAGAAAAAGGTGTAAACCAAAAATAAAAGCCCCGTCCCCCCGCAACACCCGATCATCTGAATGGACTTCGTCCTCAGCTAGGGCTCTTTTAAAATGTAACCTGAGAGACTGGTTCAGGCCATGACAGGAAGTGGGTGTCAGACATGCCTGATTATACATCTCCAGCATTAAAATCAACACAGACTTTAAGTCTGAAACATTTTACAACTATTCTCTCTGAAGCCTGCTGCCTGGTGGCTTCATGTGCATGATAGAAATTTGGTCTCCACAACTTCTTTTTTTTTTTTTCTGAGATGGGCTCTCACTCTCGCCCAGGCTGGAGTGCAGTGGCACGTTCTCAGCTCACTGCAACCTCCGTCTCCTGGGTTCAAGCAATTCTCCCACCTCAGCCTCCCAAACAGTTGGGATGACAGGGGTGTGCCAGCACACCCTGATAATTTTTGCATTTTTAGTAGAGATGGGGTTTCACTAAGGGAGGAGACCACCCCTCATATTGTCTTATGCCCAATTTCTGCCTCCAAAGAAAGAAGTAAAACTAAAAGGCAGAAATGAAATCCACAGGCAGACAGCCTGGCAACACACCCTGGGCCTGGTTAAAGATCGACCCCTTACCTAACCGGTTATGTTATCTAGAGATTCCAGACATTGTATAGAAAAGCATTGTGAAAATCCCTGTCCCGTTCTGTTCCATTCTGACTACTGGTGCATGCAGCCCCCAGTCACATACCCCCTGCTTGCTCAATCCATCACAACCCTCTCAGGCAGACCCGCTTAGAGTTGTAAGCCCTTAAAAGGGACAGGAATTGCTCATTCGGGGAGCTCGGTTTTTGGAGACGTGAGTCTTGCTGAAGCTCCCGGCTGAATAAAGCCCTTCCTTCTTTAACTCGGTGTCTGAGGGGTTTTGTCTGCAGCTTGTCCTGCTACGTCACCATGTTGGCCAGGCTGGTCTCGAACTCCTGAGTCTCCACAACCTCTTATCGCAACCCAGACATTCCTTTCTGTTGATCCCAGGTTTTTGGATAAACTCAACCAATTGTCAACCAGAACATTTAAAAATCTACCTATAAGCTGGAACCCCCACCCCCAAAATTGTCCTGCCTTTCTGGACCAAACCAATGTATTTCTTAAATGTATCTGACTGATGTCTCATGCCTCCCTAAAAATGTATAAAACCAACCTGAACCCCGACCACCTTAGACACATGTTCTCAGGACCTCCTAAGGGCTGTGTCATGGGCCATGGTCACTTATATTTGGCTCAGAATAAATCTCTTCAAATATTTTACAGAGTTTGACTCTTTTCTGTCAACACAAGTGTAAAGGAATTTCAAATATTTTTTCCTTTTAAAATCAAACTACTGTTTAGCACTTCATTTTCCAAACAAATAACGTTTAGAATTGGTCGAATATAGAAGATAAACGAAATTTAAAGTTTAGGTGTACTTTGCATGTGTTAAAGGATCACCAAATAGTTTAATGCATTTTTTTATTAAAGTTAATCACAATTCCTACTTCAAGATATTCCACAACATAAGAAGAAAAAGTATTACAGCCACTTGAAGGCAGTACTAGTTGAATTAATGCAAATTTTAGAAATATGATTTAAAATATTTTTTGCAAGATAGGCATCTAATAAAATAAATACGTGAAATTCTCATACTATGTAACCAAAGGTAAAGACTCCCTGACAATTTCTTCCATATAGAAATCCAAGATGAAACTGATCACATAGAGTAAGAGCAGAATGAATGTTAGATCTTTTGAGAACTAGTAACCTAATCCATATTGCTCAACAAAACATTCAGCTGCAGAGGAAACATTACAATGTAATGTAATAAAAGAAACAGCACCTTTGAAAAACCAAGTTATTTAAAGTAAAGGTTTGCAAAAATGTTCTGAACTACAAATCTCTGTGTGAAAATAATCTGTAAAGGAGGTGGTAACACAAAATCAAGTAATTTTTAGAAGTGTAATGTTACGTGTTGATTATAAATGGAAACAATACAGAACATTTAAAGCCAAAATTACACCTAGATATCTATAGTGGGGGAAAAAAGTTCCTTTTCTTTTAAAGTCACATATTTAATATTCTCTCAAAAACTGGGTTAGTAAATCAACATACTTGAATAAAGGAGGGAAATTTTTTAAAAGACCTATTTACAAATTAAGGCAGTTATGAAAGTAGGTCTGGTGTATCTTTTTTATTAAACACAAGGACAGGAACTTTATTACAAGACTTTTTGCTATTCAATGGAATTCAGAATGAAAGGAGTCTGTCCAAAGATCATACCCCAAAATGTTTAGTTACCTAAGTACCACAAAGGGATTATCATAACAATTGTTACAAGATAATTCTACAGTATAGAGAAGACTTTCTCAACCAAAGTTCTGAGTACAGCATGATCATCTTCCTCATCATCATTATCATCATCATCATCATCACTATTTTTCAGAGATAGGGTCTTGCTCTGTCACCCAGGCTTAAGTACAGTGGTACCATCATAGCTCATTGTAACCTTGAACTCCTGGGCTCAAGTGATCCTCCCACCTCAGCCTCCCAAGTAGCTGGAACTACAGGCATGTGTCACCATGCCTGGTTAATTTTTTTTTATATAATTATTTTAGGGATGGGGTCTTGCTATGTTGCCCAGACTGGCCTTGAACTCCTGGGCTCAAACGATCCTCCTGCCTCAGTCTTCCAAAGTGCCGGGATTACAGGCATGAGCTACCACTCCCAGCCTGAATAGAATATTATAGTCAGATGTCATGTTATTTTTTTAATAGTGGGGCAAATACTTATGCTCTTCCTAACCCCTTAAAACCTTCACAGTTGAAAACCTTATCCTTAAGTGGCTAATTTAAATAAAAAGCAGATTTCCTTAGCAGTATAAGTAATTTCAGCTGCCTAGAAATATTTCCAAAGAATATTTTCCAACTGTGACATCTACTTGAATATTTGTGTGTTTTTATGCTGCTACTTTATCTACATCAAAAGTCTTACTTTAGCAAATTATATCCACGCTTCCAAACACTGTTATTAGTCATAATGCTGCCTTATTTCCTGAAAAAATAGATTGTGGGTTCAAAAATACCAATACATTATTAACAAGTTATTATAATTTTGCATTTATTTTCATTTATAAATATCACATAAATATCACTAGCAGGTATAATAGTAAATCGTTAAACTAATTTCTAAATATTGATTTAAAAAGCTTTGAGCATTTTTCAAAAAAAACTTAGCAAAAGTTTTTTTTCCCCCAGATAATACACCTAATTATTTTCCTAATAATCAATACCTACCCAAAAGTTACTGATATTCGCACAGTTCTTGTAAAAAATAGATCTGGCACAAGAGGAACACAAATACTGGCAAATACCACACGTCTCAAGTTATATTTTAAGAAACCATACAATCCATGATATTTCACAAAGTTGTTTATTCTTGTTATTAAAACTTGGACTCAGGTAATCTTGGTTATTCTGGAAAAAGCACCTTGTTTGCAGAGATCATTTAATCATCCTTTTCTACAATCACCTCTCCATGAAGCACCTTTCTTCTTTGACGTAACATATGAAAATAGAGTTGTGGAAACACTTCAGTGAAAAAGAAAACAAAGAAAAATAAGCTATTGCTTTAAAATTATTTATACTTGAAACCTGTTAAATGTGGCAATGTTAGAGAGTAAATACATCCCATACCACTGCTCTTCCCCGGATATTTACAGAGCTCAAGAGTATAAGAGTGCAAATGGAAGCCCACATACCACATGCCTAAATATTCTAATGCTGTAACTGTTGAGGTTTTGTTTTTACTTTTGCTTATTTATTTTTTTTCCTGAGAGAGAGTCTCACTCTTTTGCCCCAGCTAGAGTGCAGTAGCATGATCTCAGCTCACTGCAACCTCTGCCTCCCAGGTTCAAGCAGTTCTCCTGCCTCAGTCTCCCGAGTAGCTGAGATTACAGGCATGCATCACCACCACACCTGACTAATTTTTCTATTTTTAGTAGAGATGGGATTTCACCAGGTTTGTCAGCCTGGTCTTGAACTCCTGGCCTCAAGTGATCCGCCTGCCTCGGCCTCCCAAAGTGCTGGGATTACAGGCATGAGCCACTGCGCCCCGCCTATTTTTGCTTGTTTTTAACAAACTTAAATACCTTGATAAAAATACCTTCATAATGACCAGGAAGACCATGTTTGAGTTTAGAATTCTGAACTCTTTGGAATGCCGCGCCAGAACATTCCAGCACAGGGAAAACTGGCCCACCCAGCCTCCTCTTCTCCATTCTACTGGCTGTATCCTGTACTGCAAGGGGTCTCCTGCACATGTGTGAGGATACCCGGGTGCATACATCTAAGCTTCATCCATACCCCTCACAAACAGCTGCCCCCTGGCTATCCTGTTTCCTCAGGGGTGCGTATACTGATACATGGTTAACCCTCAGGACCATGGATCAAGGAAGAAGCCTGGTTAGGGCCCAGATGCATGCTCATTGCCCTCTGGGTAGCAAATTCCATGGTCTCAGGTTTCTAGAATGTGATCTAGAAGGCAGTGGGGTGCTGTGTGGAGTGACCACAGAAGGGCTACAGCAAGGTCCTCTTAACAGAGGCTAAAGCAGAAGCTCCTCCTGGCTGGGTGTAAGGGTATTTAATCCATTATATAATAATACATAAATACATATGTTATTAGGTCAGTTGGACAAATTGTCATCTGTCCAGTCAAATTTGAAGAATATTTTGAACCAATTTGAACCAGTGTTTCAAACCAGTGTTTCATAGTATAAATGTTGGTGGATAAACAAATTAATATCAGCTATAAACAATGCCAGTGTAAAAATATTTCTGAATATGATGATCAGAATAATCAAACCAATGAACCTTATCACAAAACAAGCTTTGAATATCCTGCTTAGGCAACTTTGGATAAAAATTTCTTTATAAAACTTAGCTCAAACAGAGCAAAAATACACAATAGGTTTTATGTCTTTCTATTTAGGTTCTTCCTAACTTAAGAAAGGTTACCATCACATTATATATACCTAGGGGACTAAATTTACTCAGGTCATAATTACTTAAACTCACTGACCAATTATTGTAAATACTTCCATAAAATTCCGAGTAGCTGAACAGAAGGTATGGGCTTGAGTTCAAACCCTGGCTTTACTCACCAGCTAGTGATTTTTTCTTTTTTTTTTTTTTTTTGAGATGGAGTCTCACTCTGTCACCCAGGCTGGAGTGCAGTGGTGTAATCTTGGCTCACTGCAACCTCTGCCTCCCCGGTTTCAGTGATTTTCCTGCATCAGCCTCCTGAGTAGCTGGGACTACAGGTGCCCACTACCATGTCTGGCTAATTTTTGTATTTTTAGTAGAGACGGGGTTTCACCATGGTGGCCAGGCTGGTCTTGAACTCCTGACCTCAAGCGATCCACCCACCTTGGCCTCCCAAAGTGCTGCGATTACAGGTGTGAGCCACCACACCAGGCCACAAGCTAGTGATTTTTAAGCAACTCACTTAACCTCTTTCATCTTAATGTAAATGAGAAATAATACTACTACTTTTGAATACTAAGTACTCAAAAAGTACTTTTAATTAGCAAAGGATTTAATAAGTAAAGTAAAATTAATTGATTTATTACTAACATTAAGAATGCAGGGGGAGGAGGGAATTTAAAAAAAATGCAGTGGAAAACATGTTCTGGGCTGAGTGATCCTCTGGCCAGTGGGACTCAGTAGCTGGCAGCATGGTGAACTGGGAAGCTGCTACTGGTACAGGCCAGAGTCTACATCTCCCAGGACAACTGAAAAAGGTGCTTCAGGCTCTCCATTTCCATGGAGATGCCTCAAAGGCCATGAGGAGGAAGAGAACCCACTGTCTGAACCTGTAACTGTCAGACAGACACCGAAGCAAGCTCTGGTTCTGTTCAAGTAATGCTACCATTAACCTGCCATTGGGAAAAGAGAGGGATGTGAACCAATAGAGTAGGCATCCCCTCCTTAGCTCTCCCGAACTGGCTGGGGTAGAAAATCAGATACAGAATCAGGCTGAAGTGGTAGAAGACAAGGGGAAAACATATCTTTCACCACTAAGTCAATTTTGACTTTGGGAAAGATACAAGTTGGAGACATCTGCCGGGGGCAGGGGCTCACGCCTGTAATCCCGGCACTTTGGGAGACCAAGGTGGGTGGATCCCTTGAGGTCAGGAGTTTGAGACCAGCCTGGCCAATATGGTGAAACCTCGTCTCTACTAAAAATACAAAAATTAGGTGGGCACTGTGGCAGGTGCTTGTAATCCCATGAACCTGAGAGGCAGCGATTGGAGTGAGCTGAGATGGCGCCACTGCACTCCAGCCTGGGCAAAAGCGCAAGACTCTGTCTCAAAAAAAACAACAAAAAAAAGTTGGAGACCTCAAGGGGCTGGCCAAGTTTTATGCGCATCTCCTTTAGATGAAATAATTTGTATCATGTCGATGTAGATTTTAGAGCTATCAATATTTGACTTAAAAATATATCACTATTAGCCCCCCCGCCTTTTTTTTTTTTTGAGACAGAGTCTCACTCTTGTTGCCCAGGCTGGAATGCAATGGCACCATCTCAGTTCACTGCAACTTCTGCCTCTCAGGTTCAAACGATTCTCCTGCCTCAGCCTCCTGAGTAGCTGAGATGACAGGCATGCGCCACCATGCCCAGTTAATTTCTGTATTTTAGTAGAGACAGGGTTTTGCCATGTTGGCCAGCCTGGTCTCGAACTCCTGACCTCAGTTGATCCACCTGCCTCGGCCTCCCAAAGTGCTGGGATTATAGGCATGAGCCACGGAGCCCAGCCTCACTATTAGCAGCACTTAAATGGAGTAAAGCCTTACCAATTCACTGCAACTGCTGAAAGATGATGAGAAATTAGTGAAGAGGCTGATTTATTCAAAATCCTTTAAGAAAAGAGGCTTTATTATTTGCAAGTACATAGAGCAACACAAATAAGACTCAAAACTACTCCTAGATGATTTTTCCAAGTATATGCTTAATGAATAGATAGAAATGATCTGAAATTTTCTTGGACACAGTGTTTATACTCAGACATATAATTCTAAATGCTTGTAAAAAGTGCACTAATGCTTTAAACATGATTTGTTTTTATCTTTCTTTAAAAAAATCATACTAAGCTGATGTTTAAATGATTTTGAGAAAGCAATAATCCATGCGTTAATTTACCTGCCTTTATTCTCATAGCTAATGAACTGTCTTCTGCCTCTATCTCCCTTCACTTTTCCCAAATTATCGGTAAATATGGGGTTAAACTGAAGTTTTAATGTATTCGTAAGCAATTATTTCTAATTATTTCCCCTTGCATACTATTATATCCTTTCAAAAATCTCCACATCATATGTCAAATCAAAGTACTAATAAGTATATACTTACAAGGTATATATGATGCCATGGTTATAAGAAGAAAATAATAGTAGTCAAAAGAGACATTGTATTTGTTAGGAAGTCTTATTGAAAACATTCCTGTTTTCTTCACATACGGCAAGGCAGCGTATATTGTAAGAAGTTCACCAGCAACTCCAACAGGATATAAGATGATAAAAAAATTATATCTGGAGAAAGAAAAACCTCAGAGAATTATTTTTCTAGAATAATCATTAGACTTTACATTGCAGGTCTATTGCTACTACTAAATTTAAACTTCAAAGTTCTCTTTTCTTTACATATTTACAATAACCTTACATAAGGTTAATAGTTCTACTTTAATCATTTGCTTATTGATTATCATCCTTTTTTTCCTAATACCAGTTTCCATAATAGGCAATGTCTTTTTAATAAAATAGTATCAACTTATTTTAGAGTACCAAAATACTTTCATGTATTAAAAATTGTATATGTAGTTTTTCTTGTTTTTGTTTTGAGATGGAGTTCGCTCTTGTCACCAGGCTGGAGTGCAGCGGCACAATCTTGGCTCACTGCAACCTCCACCTCCTGGGTTCAAGTAATTCTCCTGCCTCAGCCTCCCAAGTAGCTGGGATTACAGGTGTGTGCCACCACACCCAGCTAATTTTTGGTGGGTTTTTTTTGTTTGTTTGTTTGTTTGTTTTTGGTTTTTTTTGAGATGGAGTCTTACTCTGTCGCCTAGGCTGGAGTGCAGTGGCACAGTCTTGGCTCACTGCAACCTCCACCTCCCGGGTTCAAGCAATTCTCCTGCCTCAGCCTCCTGAGTAGCTGGGACTACAGGCGCCCGCCACCACGCCTGGTTAATTTTTGTATTTTTAGTAGAGACGGGGTTTCACCATGTTGGTCAGGCTGGTCTTGAACTCCTGCCTTCAGGTGATCCACCCGCCTCAGCCTCCCAAAGTGCTGGGATTACAGACATGAGCCACCATGCCCGGCCTATGTAGCTTTAAAAAAAGTATTGTAATGGTAACTTCTTTGGTGCATAAAATCACAAATGACTGCTTTTGTCCGCGGCAGCTAGTAATTTATTGATCAAACACTGCGTTTAAAAAGACCAGTGATTATCCTAAATTTTATATCTAAACCTTGAAATTACCAAGGTAGTTATTTTTAAGAGGCATTTGAAAAAGTCTTTGTGGTTACTAATGAAAACCAATTATTGCAGAAAACTGATAATACCACCTGAAGCATGAGTAGCTACTAATGAGTATATTATATTGTCTAAAACTGCTACCGTAACAAAATAAATTGACAAGTTAGTTCCTGAATTCCCACATTAAAAGAAGAGTTAGCTTGTTTAAAGTAGAGCTAAGAAAGTTCTGCTCTAAATCCAAAGTCATCATGTGTTCATTTGGTCTGTGGCAAGGTCTGGAACACACAGTAGGCCAGGCATCCTGTATGCTTCCAATTAGGAAACACTCTGTGTTCTACTGGCTGGTCTCCAATAAGAGGGGCCTAAAGGATCCAAGATGATCATATTTCTTCATTAAAAAAAAAAATCATTTTTCTCTGACTCAGTCACTATACAACAGTTACCACAGAAAACTTAAGAGGCCAGAGTGCAAGACCACCCTGGGCGATATAGTAAGACCCCGTCTCACAAAAACAAATTTAATGAGCAGAGCACAGTGGTGCATGCCTGTCACCCTAGCTACTTGGGAGGCTAAGGCAGGAGGATTGCTTGAGCCTAGGAGGTCAAGGGGGCAGTGAGCCAAGACCACACCACTGTACTCCAGCCTGGGTGACACAGCGAGACCCTGTCTCAAAAAAATAAATTTAATTTAAAAAAAGAAAAATGTTTTTAATTTAAAACAAAAGGCCAACATTTTGATGGAAAAAGAAATCAAATTAATCTGTATTTTATTTAATCATTTTATTGGCATTAAGAAATATCTATAAAGAAAAGTCAAAGTTGTCAGTATTGAAGAAGCTTGGAGACAAATTAAAAATCACCTTATTCCTGTATGTCAGGGATATGCGAAGATAAGAGATGGGGAGAAGGGCAGAATTATTTGCCAAAATAGATGAGCTGTTCAAGAAAGAAGAATGATTCCTTCACTGTACCTGTTAATCCCTTCCTGGCCTTGGAGAAACTCCCTGCTTTCTTACCAGTTTTGGGTAGTTATTTGTGTATCATTTAAATCAATCTTTCCCTATACCTCAATTTATTAAATCCCATAACTGGACATTTTATATACCTGTCTCAGTAAAATACCCAAACTGATTAAGTTGCAATTTTTACTTTATGTGGTTTTCAAAAGATTTTTTTTTTTTTGGCAGGATTGTTCTTCAATAGAAGAAAAAATTAACACTGCTACAATAAGCTAGTTGAAAGTCTTAAGGGCAATGAAAATTTCTAATGAAATGGGAACAAATTATATAATTTGACTTTACTTGCACTTCAAAAAGATTGCATGTTACTACCTCTCTAAGTTCTGAGGGCAGTATGGGAGATTTAACTATGGATAGACCACATTAAAAAAAAAGATACAATGCTTCTTTGAAGGTTCCCAATTACTATCTAAAATTTTTTTGAAGGGAGTGCATTTTAAATCAATATGAAAAACCTAGCTTAATATATACAATTACCTATTCTGAGGACTTTTCCAAGAACACTTATGACACATAAATAGAATCAAAGTATATTCAAACTGTAACAATAGGCCAAACTACTTATAACTAAGAAGCCATTTCTAAAGTGTAGTTTTATTTGAGAACAACAGCTTCAACATCTGAACATAAATACAAATATTATTTTACATTACTTAATGGAGTTGGGAAACATATTTAGATGGCTGGGATTTTTAAGATCTTTTTGACATGAAACATAATTATTTATGATTATGATCAACTGACAAAGTATTATGTAACATATGATTTCAAAGCTGAAAGACTGTATAACTTGTTTAACATTAAGGCAATGGATAAACACTTTCTTTTTTTGAGACAGAGTCTCGCTGTGTCACCAAGCTGGAGTGCAGTGGTGTGATCTCAGATCACTGCAACCTCCGCCTCCTAGTTCAAGCAATTCTCCTGCATCAGCCTCCCAAGTAGCTGGGATTACAGGCACATGTGGCTAATTTTTTAATTTTTTAGTAGAGATGGGGTTTCACCATGTTGGCCAGGCTGATCTGGAACTCCTGACCTCAAGTGATCCGCCCACCTTGGCCTCCCAAAGTGTTGGGATTACAGGCATGAGCCACCACGCCCAGCCTGCAATGGATAAACACTTTCTAAACAGCAAATTTAAACATACGATGGCAGAGTTTTTATCTTTTCCAGACACTCAAGACATGCAAATGCATTCCAAAAGACAGACACACAAAGCCATCAAGTCTAATGTGCCGACCTCAGGAAAATATGCAATGTACATTCTGCTATCCTCTTCAGACAAATTTTGTAAATTCAGCACATGAAAAGAGACTATATGGTAAGTTAGTATTTTCAAAGGTGCCAGAGGTCCAGAACATTGTCATGCGAAATGATACTGATGTGTTCTAGGATTAGAGTCCAGCTACATTCAAAACTGCCAACCTTTAAAAAGCCCAGTCACTAAAGGTAAATACATTTTCATGTACAGTAAGATTAAAACCAACCAAATCCATATAAATGGTAGTAAAACCCTCTTATGACAGACAAGACACTTAAGTTCAAATTATAATTTCAAAGTATCTCATCATATACAAAGTGGTAAGCCGCAAGTGTCTAAAAAAGAGCTAGAGAATATTAAAAAGTCAAAAAGAATATATAACATGGCCAGGTGCAGTGGCTCACACCTGTAATCCTAGCACTTAGGGAGGCCGAGGTGGGTGGATCACCTGAGCTCAGGAGTTCGAGACCAGCCTGGGCAACATGGTAAAACCCCATCTCTACAAAAAATACAAAAATTAGCCAGGTGTGGTGGCCTGCACCTGTACTCCCAGCTACTTGGGAGGCTGAGGCAGGAGAATCGCTTGAGCCCAGGTGGTGGATATGGAAGTGAGCCGAGATCGTGCCACTACCCTCCAGCCTGGGTGACAGAATGAGACCCTGTCTCAAAAAAAAAAAAAAAAAAAAAAAAAAGAGAAAAAAACCTATAAAACACAATTAACAGTGGTTATCCTTGGTTAGAGAGATTATAAGTAATTTAAAAGTGGTTTTCCTTCTTTTTGGTTTATATATTCTCATTTATTATATTTGAACATGTATAATACTTGAGATTAAAAAATAGTAATTGACCAGGCATGGTGGCTCACACCTATAATCCCAGCGTTTATCACCACCTGACATATCACATATTATTAGTTTGTGTTTTGTCTTCATCATGAGACAGAGAATTTGTTTTGTTCATACCTACATCTCAGGCATGCAGTAGGCACACAGCATTTGTCATTGTTATTGCTACCATAAAGTACAATACAAAGAATAAAATGAACAAGTCTATACTGATTTGTGACTTGTTCTCCAAAGAGCAGTTTTGCTTTTATAATAATTTTCTAAAATGTCAATTGCTCAAATAATTCAAACTTCAAGAAGAACAGATATCTTTTGCTTTAAAAACGGTTGCTTTAGGATATATTTGGAGCCCTTCAAATATACATTTTATCCACATTCCAAATAATACAATTTTAAGTAAGTGTGACTTTTAAAGATGTCTCTGCAACTTCAAGCAAAGAAAAAAACCAATCGCATTGTGTAAATGGTATAAATTGTGGCTGCTAGATTGACTATTAAAATAATTTACATCACAGACAAAAAAATACATATTTTTGGTACTGCTTATGTAAGCTAATTCCAAAAATGTATATTGTGCTTTCCAAAAAAAAATGAATGACTAATTCTGAGGTTAAGGATACCACAATTTGTCTCACATTGATTTCACTCAAAATATTTATTAATACGATTCCTCTCTGATCATTAAGCTTTTAGAATACAAATCATAACTTGTATAATTATTAGTTATACCAGTTATACCTCCTATAACAGCATTCTGGCATCGTGGGGCTGAAACACGAATTTTAATTCTCTGGCGTTAGCACACAAAATAAGCATGCACAGGACAGTGAGAAACTAAACTGCAAGATATCGCCACCTGGCCCATTTAATGAAGTATGGCAAGTGGTCAAGAAGGCTGAATGTGTAGAAGGAATAGCGAGTGATCTCTGTCACAGTCCACGCGACCAGAAAAAGCACCACACTCTCTTCATTCTGGATCTGCAGAATTACAGAGAAACCCAGTGTCATTCAACCTAGAACTTACTTTTCAGTGAAGGTACTTACTTTACTTATTTATTGCCTTTTATTTATAATGGAATGTTAGGGTTAGGCAAATGCAATATAGAAAACTTAATGCAGTCACCATTAACATAATTAATTATAAACGTGGAACTTAAACGTATCTTATGCACAGGAATAGTTGACCATAGACTCGTTTTTCTTCCCTCGTCCTTCACTTCAGGCAATAACGCTATCATCGGAGGACAATGTTACCTTGCTGAAACCAAAATCTGACCCTCCTACTTCTAGTAATCATTGAATCACACCTGTTCTACTGTAGGACCAACGCTTGAATTGCTCACTCATCTTTGGCCCTTTTACTACTATTTTAATTCAGGGATTTATCATCTCTCATCTTGACTACTGTAACTGTTTCCTAATAGTCTTTCCTCTCTTTATTGTCCTCATGAATGCAAGTTTTCTTTTAAAAAGAAGTCAAAGAAGCAAATACATAAAAAACAAATTGGAATCAGCTAAGTCCTGTGATTTAAAAGTTTCACTGGTCCCACACTTCTTAACAGAATAAGAGGATGAGCCCTAATACCTGGGCACCATATTCAAGGTTCTTTACAATCCTTGCTCGGAAATCTCTCCAACTTCATCTACAATTACCCAACCCTTCTACCTACTTCTCTCTCTGGTGACACTAGATGTTGTTATTTCCAGAATATGCTCTGAACTTGTGCAATTTAACACATGCTATTCACTCTCACTGGAATGTTACTCTCTTATTCCATAAAAAATATTTTCCTATCTTTCAAGATTCAGCTAAAACATCTCGCCCTCTAGAAAACTGACTCCAACCCTCTCCTCTCACCCTGAGCAGTTATTTGCTCACCACCTTTATTTATTTATTTAGTTTATTTATTTATTTATGTGAGACGGAGTCTTGCTGTGTCACCCAGGCTGGAGTGCAGTGGCATGATCTCGGCTCACTGCAACCTCCACGTCCTAGGTTCAAATGAGTCTCATGCCTCAGCCTCCGGAGTAGCTGGGATTACATGCCCTGCTAATTTTTGTATTTTTAGTAGAGACGGGGTTTCACCGTGTTGGCCAGGCTGGTCTCGAATTCCTGATCTCATGTAATCTGCTTGCCTCAGCCTCCCAAAGTGCTAGGATTACAGGCATGAGCCACCATGCCCAGCCCAGCACCCTTCTTCTACTGTACTTTGTTCATATCTGTGTTGTGGCATTTGCCAATCTGTACTAAGAGTTGTCTGGCTAACTCTTGTACATGTCAGCATTCAACATCTGTATCCCTCCTTAAGGGAAGCCTTCTTTCACTCCTGACGTCAGACTAAGTCCCTAGGCATACCGCAACGCATACCGAGCTCTTGCTTCAAAGCACTTAACACTTATATGATTAAATGTTTGTTTAGCTTCTCTCCCAAGTATAGGCTCCACCAGGTGAGAACCATGTTTGTTTTATCAACAGCCATATCCCAGCACACTGCCGGGAACAGATAAGGTGCATGATTAGCATTGTGCATGATTTGACGTTCAGTGTCCCCCACTTCCCAACAGCCAGTACACTGGACAGCTGGGATTGCCTTGTTCTTTTTTTTTTTTTTTTTGAGACAGAATCTCGCTCTGTCACCCAGGCTGGAGTGCAGTGATGCGATCTCGGCTCACTGCAACCTCTGCCTCTTGGGTTCAAGCGATTCTCCTGCCTCAGCCTCCCGAGTAGCTGGGACTACAGGCGTGCACCACCACACCTGGCTAATTTTTGAATTTTTAGTAGAGACAGGGTTTCACCATGTTGGCCCGGCTGGTCTCCAACTCCTGACCTCAAGTGATCCACCTGCCTCAGCCTCCCAAAGTGCTGGGATTATAGGCGTGAGCCACCCCACCCGCCCACCTTATTCATTTCTGTAAATCCAGAAATTTGCACAGCACCAGGTGTAGAGAACGCATTCAATAATATTGGTTGAATTAATTAACGAGTGCTGAATAGGTACCAGTGGGAAACTATCGTCAGCAAAAAATAAATGGGAATATTAAGGCAGCGATCCTCTGGAGGATAAATGGGGCAGATGGGTCCTGTTTTATTTTTGGAACTCGCGACTCTCAAGCTTCCCTTTACCTCCATCTCTCTAGTTAATGTCTAGTTAATGTTGTCTTTCTTCTTCATTCTTCAGACTCATGGTGGTCCTAACTCAGCTATTATATTCCCTCACTGCCTGGAAGAGTCTCTCTTCTAGTCTGTTAATGCTGTCCTCCTGCTTTTAAACTAGTAGGCAAAGTTAATTAATAGTTTGCCTCTCCCATTTCATGTGCTCACTGCTATCTGCACTATCTGCATGGCAGTCGCTGTTTAGGGTGCAGGTAAATCATGCAAGATGAGTGAAAGATACTAGTCAAGAGGGATAAAGTATAAAGAGCAGGAGGTCAGTGAGCTGTCCCCATGTAGACAGGAGGCCAGTGAAGCTAAGAGGAACAGAGAAGAGGTCAGGTGTCAGTCCCCAAGCATCTAAGAAAGGCATCTGAGAAATGGAAAGGAGGCCAGAGATCTGTCCTCGAGTAGACAGGAAGCTCTAAAGGCTGTCAAGAAGGTCAGAAGGGTTGACATAGGAAATGTTCCTGTCATGGGTTTAATTTTTTTTTTTTTTTTTTTTGAGATGGAGCCTCACTCTGTCACCCAAACTGGAGTGCAGTGGTGCGATCTCAGCTCACTGCACCCTCCACCTCCCAGGTTCAAGCAATTCTCCTGCCTCAGCCTCCCGAATAGCTGGGATGGCAGGCGCCCACCACCACATCTGGCTGATTTTTGTATTTTTGGTAGAGATGAGGTTTCACCACGTTAGCCAGGCTGGTCACGAACTCCTGACCCTCAGGTGGTTCACCCACCTTGGCCTCCCAAAGTGCTGGGATTACAGGCGTGTGCCACCTCGCCCGGCCCTGTCATGGGTTTAAAATGCCCAATATCTTGACATAGCAGCATGGTGTCTATCTCGCCTGAAAGGTTTGAATCATTAATTAGATTCAATAATTAGGTCTGTCTCCTGTCATGCCTCAATAAAAATTGTTTATTTTTCCTAAAGCTCCTTAGCAATTTTTTGACAATTATTTTTAATTGAAAATTTAAATTGCATATATTTATGGTGTACAACATGATGTTCTGAAATATGTACGCATTGTGAAATGGCTAAATCAAGCTAACGAACCTATGTATTACCTTATATACTTATTTACTTGTGGTAAGATCACTATTCTCTTAGCAATTTTCAAATATACAATACATTGCTATTAACTATAGTCACTACGTTGCATAATAGATCTCTTGAACTTAATTCCTCCAAACTAAAATTTTTATCCTTTGACCCCTTCTAACTTTCAGTCTTTTCCGTTTGTTCAGATCTACAGAACTGCATTTACTTTTTATGTCTGTTGCTGTAATACTCAATGCTAAATAAGATATAATTTTTTTTTTTTTTTGAGATGGAGTCTCGCTCTGTCGCCCAGGCTGGAGTGCAGTGGCACAATCTCAGCTCAATGCAACCTCTGCCTCTCGGGTTCAAGTGATTCTTCTGCCTCGGCCTCCTGAGTAGCTGGGATTCCAGGTGCTCGCCACCACGCCTGGTTAATTTTTGTATTTTTAGTAGGAACAGGGTTTCACCATGTTGGCCAGGCTGGTCTCAAACTGTGAGCTCAGGTGATCCACCCGCCTTGGCCTCCCAAAGTGCTGGGATTACAGGTGTGGGCCACTGCGCCTGGCCAGAAATAATAAATTGTATACTGACAACTTCGATTACATAATCAAAGAGGACAACTTGGATTGAAAAGAAACTTCTATAGAAAAGAACATTTTCTGCAGGTTATTTGACAGAATCTGAATACTGATTTCAAAAACTGGAAAATATCAAAGGAGAATATATTACGGATCTAAGATGCCAATATTTGGGTTTGTTTGTGTTTCAAAGTCATTCTGCTAAGGCACTAAGTCAATGCACAATATCTAAAACTCAAACCCAACTCCTTTTTGTCCAACGCTTCCACTTCCTGAAATATACAGATGTTAATATTTTAGATTCCTATGAATGGAAAGCTTTCCTGCAGGCTCAAGTAGACAACATGTTTGTGTCACTTACTGGTTTTATACTGTGAGTAATGAGCCACACCATAAAGATTCTTGAACTCACTTGGACCCCAGTCACAAGCACAGAAGTAGGTACAATTCCTTAAAAAGAAAAACAAGTCAACTATTGCCCTAAAGGCAATTTATAATAAAAGTATAAAATTAAAGCAAAAACTCACCAATTAAACAGTGAACTATCTGTAAGCAAATAGAAAAAAATCATTACGTCAATAATAGAAAACATTAAATAAACCACTGTCAACGTTGGTATTCAGCAAATCCACAGGTGGTATGTAATCAGCAAAATCATATTGATTTTGCACAACAAAAAATGTTCACATAAATATTACAGCAATAGAAAAACAGCATGATGGAAAACTTACCTCAAGCAAGGCAAATGTCTGGAAAAATTTAAGTGTCTTCTGAATGCTTTTATATAAACCTCTGTGTGTTCCTTTTTCCATATAAAAACGTACCATGGTAATAGCTAGAACCAACCACCTAAAAAAAAAAAGTATTTCATAAAGTTCTTTCGAACTTAATACCACTGATTTATACATTTGTGTTTACAGCAGCATTATTCAAAATAGTGAAAAGGTAAAAGCAACCCAGGTGTCCATAAGTGAGTGAATGGATACTTGAAATGTGGTCTATACAGGCCGGACACGTTGGCTCATGCCTGTAATCCCAGCACTTTGGGAGGCCAAGACGGGCGGATCACAAGGTCAGGAGATCGAGACCATCCTGGCTAACACGGTGAAACCCCGTCTCTACTAAAAATACAAAAAATTAGCCGGGTGTGGTGGTGGGCGCCTGAGTCCCAGCTACTCAGGAGGCTGAGGCAGGAGAATGGTGTGAACCTGGGAGGCGGAGCTTGCAGTGAGCCAAGATCACGCCACTGCACTCCAGCCTGGGCGACAGAGCTGTCCGTCTCAAAAAAAAAAAAAAAAAAAAAAAAAAAAAAAAAAAAAAGAAATGTGGTCTATACAGACAATAGAATATTAGCCTTAAAAAGGAAAAGAAATTCTGACATATCATGCAACACGGATAAACCTTGAAGACCTTATGCTATGTGAAATAAGCTAGGCACAAAAGGACTAATACTGTATGATCATTTTTTCTTTAAAAAATTTCTTTTTTTGCATTATGTGTTGCTGTCATCTTTAACAAAGAACAATTATTGATTGATTGATTGAGACAGGGTCTCACTCTGTCACCCTGGCTGAAGTGCAGTGGCGCAGTCTTGGCTCACTGCTGCCTTGACGTCCAGGGCTCAAGCGATCCTCCCATCTCAGCTTTCCCCATAGCTGGGACTACAGGTGTGCGCCATCATATCCAGCTAATTTTTGTATTTTTTGTAGATATGGGTTTTCGCCATGTTGCCCAGGCTGGTCTCAAACTCCTGAACTCAAGCGATCCATCCACCTCAGCCTCCCAAAGTGCTGGGATTACATGGTGTGAGACACCATGCCCAGCCTGTATGATTTAATTTATATGAGGTATACATAGGGTAGTCAAATTCATAGAGACAGAAAGTAGGATAGTGGTGGCTAGGGGCTGGGGACAGATAGGGCAATGAGGAGTTAGCGTTCACTGGGTGCAGAGTTTCAGTTTTGCAAGATGAAAAGTTATGGAGACAGAAAGAAGTAATGGTTACACAAAAATGTGAATGTACTTAATGCCACTGAACTTACACTTTAAAAAGTTAAGATGGGCCGGGTGCAGTGGCTCACACCTGCAATCCCAGCACTTTGGGAGGCCGAGGCAGGTGGATCACCTGAGGCCAGAGGTTTGAGACCAGTCTGGCCAACATGGTGAAACCCTGTCTCTACTAAAAATACGAAAATTAGCCAAGCGTGGTGGCGCACACCTGTAGTCCCAGCTACTCCGGAGGCTGAGGCAGGAGAATTGCTCCAACCCGGGAAGTGGAGGTTGCAGTGAGCCAAGATCACGCCACTGCATTCCAGCCTGGGTGACAGAGCAAGACTCCATCTCGGGAAAAAAAAAAAAAAAAGTCATCAATTAATATTTACTTAATTTTCACTAACAACAACAACAACAATTGCCGAGCCACAGATAGAAGATCAGCCATGGGCCTGCTTTCAAAAAGTTGTTTAAAAAAAAAAAAACAAAAGAAGAGGCCAGGCGTAGTGGCTCACCCCTGTAATCCCAACACCTTGGAAGGTTGAGGTGGGTGGATCGCCTGAGGTCAGGAGTTTGAGACCAGCCTGGCCAACATAGCGAAACCCCGTCTCTATTAAAAATACAAAAATTAGCCAGGTGTGCCGGTGGGCACCTATAGTGCCAGCTACTCGGGAGGCTGAGGCAGGAGAATTGTTTGAACCCCTGAGGCGGAGGTTGCAGTGAGCTGAGATGGTGCCACTGCACTCCAGCCTGGGTGACAGAGTGAGACTCTGTCTCAAAGAAAAGAAAAGAAAAGAAAAGAAAAGAAAAGAAAAGAAAAAAGAAAAGAAAAGAAAAAAACAGCCTGGGCAACATGGCAAGATCCCGTCTCTACAAAAAAAAACAAATTTTAGAGGCATGGCGGCACATGCCTGTGGTTCCAGCTACTTGGAAGGCTGAGGTGGGAGGATCACTTGAGCACAGAGGCTCTGGTTGCAGTAAGCTATGTTTGTGCCACTGCAGTCCAGGCTGTGCAACAAAGACCCTGTCTCAAAAAAAACAAGAGAGAGAGAAAGAAAAAAGAAAGAAAAAAATACTATATGCCCTCGCTTTTAAACTTACGTTTGCATATAAATATAGCTTATGTTCTGTGAATTAGTGGTGCTTTAAATATAAGCTAGAGTTGTGGAGACCAGCTTTCTCATACTACTTCTTACTCTTCCTAAAGTCACCAGTGAGAAGTTATTTTTTTCCAGTTTCCCTTGCAATTACAAAAGCATGTTTAAGTTTAAGCAACTTACCTCATCTGAAACTTTTTAAAAGCTCTAATAACTCACCCAGGGAAATGAGGAGCTACCCTAGTCTTTTAGATAGTCTCCAAAGAGTCTAGTAAGTAGATTTATGAAATATAAAATTATCATGCAGTTTTAACTTTTTTAACCAAACAACACTCATACAGTGGACAAATGGCTTGAGAAGATTCCTGCAAAGAATCTACTAACTGAATCTGATGAAAATTCATGCTCAAGAGAATAATAAGATGGCAGAATGACACTTCTATTCTTAGAACATAATAAGGTAAAAGCAATGACTTGTTTATCAGATTGGCAAGAAGTCAAGTAAATATCTGAAAGGACCACAAGGACCTTTGAAATGCAGACATATTCATGATAATAACAATGAAATAATAAGTGTATTGTCAGAGTGCTTTCTATGTCTTAGACACTGTTTTCAATGCATAACATATTAACCTCAAATCCTCACAATAACCCTATGAGGCGAGGGTCTTCTATTATCCTATTTCACTACTGAGGAAATAGGCAGAGATGGTCACACAGCCACCACTAAGCTCGGAGTATATGCTCTTAAGCCACTATGCTGTATCGGTCTGGCTCTAAGTATATACTGTGCCCTGAGATACTAGCTAATGATAGCAATTCATATTTACATTATAAATATATTTTTAAAGTTATATGGAGAGTCTATGCTCAAATATTTTAATTGATAGTAGCATGCTATCCAAAAAGTTTGAAGGCCACTCTTTTAGATGAGATAATCATCTTCCAGAACATTCAGTTACTTACCCTGAGTCTTAGAGTAAGTTAATGACTGAGTCTGAAATAGAACCTCTGCAGTCTCTAGACTCCCTAGTCCTGACCCCTTTCCACTCTACCCCAGCTTCACTGTGGCTACAACTGATGGATCCATCTCATGTGAGCGCCAACACTGAACTCAGTGCTGGACTGATCCTACGGCACTCATCGAAATCACGCTTTAGGTACCTTCCAAAACTAAAGTATTATGATTTCATTATCTTCAATTCAAAGTCCCCATATTTCTTCTACTAAGAAAACAAAAAGTTTATTAAGATATTTTCATTCACATTTTCCATACACTTGTCTTTTTTAGGTGAACCCAAATCAGATGTCCACAAAAGATAAGTTTGAGAGGCAGTTATTAACCTACCAATCAAAGGAGTCATTTGGATGGCAAGTTTTCTACATTTTTAAACAGCATTGTATAAAAATCCATGCATCGTTAACATTATAACAAGTTCTACTGTTGCTCCATAGGTGGCAGTATTGTACCACCTAGCATAGTATGATGGTGCCACTCACTAAACTGTGGGAAATAAAAGAAATTGACAGGCTCAGGGGTTTGAAAGGACCCATCGAACCATCTATTCTAACCTCTTGTCTGTTTTTCCATAAGTAAGGCCAGGAGCCAATTGAATCAGGGTTCACTTCCTAAGCCCTCCATCAGAAAGGGTGACAGTCAAAGAAAGTCTCTCTAAGGGTCCTATATTGAACTAGTTTTGAACTTCCTTCATCTATCGGTTTAGTAACTATAATAAAACAAACAGAAAATATTTCAAAAGCAACTGGAATTTCTGCAATTAGGATTTTTTTTTTTTTTTTTTAGACAGATTCTCGCTCTGTCCCGCAGGCTGGAGTGAGTGGTGTGCCCATGGCTCATGGCAGCCTTGGGTTCCCAGGCTTCAGCAATCTTCCCACCTCAGCCTCCCGAGTAGCTGGGACCACAGGGGTGTACGACCATACCTGGCTCATTATTGTTCTTGCTGTTGTGGGGTTTTTTTTAGTAGAGATGGGGTCTCCCTATGTTGCCCAGGCTAATCTTGAACTCCTGGGCTCAAGCCATCTGCCTGCCTCAGTCTCCCAAAGTAATGGGATTACAGGTGTGAGCCACTGCACCTGGCCAGACTCTCTCTTTTGTGATGCTAGCAGTTACTGATGATCATTGGCTAGATCCATTATTTCAATAATCATTGAAAAACAATATTCTAGCCTGCTATTTCCTTTGTATACCTCCTTTAGCCATTTGGAGGCTTGGACCAAAGACAGTCTTCAACTTTCATATACTCCACACTTTGTCTCCTTTTTTTTTGAAATGGAGTCTTGCTCTGTCACCTAGTCTGGTGCGATTTCGGCTCACTGCAACCTCAACCTCCCAGGTTCCAGTGATTCTCGTGCCTCAGCCTCCCAAGTGGCTGGGATTACAGGTACCTGCCACCATACCCAGCTAATTTTTGTATTTTTAGTAGAGATGGGGTTTCAACATGTTGGCCAGGCTGGTCTCGAACTCCTGACCTCAAGCGATCTGCCTGCCTCAGCCTCCCAAAGTACTGGGGTTACAGACGTGAGCCACCACATCTGGCCCATACTTTCATATATTGTTCATTGACACCTCTAAACTGCCTTTTCTAGATAAAAGTTATACTTTAGCAGCCAATATGTGAGTGCTTCAACTGATTGTACACCGGCACTCATGCCAATAACGAGTCAAGCTGAAAGATTCATAAAAGAAAAAACGCCTGAGAAACTGAATTTCACTAAGATTAAGACACCTGCTCTTTGAAAGACACTGTTAAGAGAATAAAAAATCAAGCCCAAACTGGAAGAAAATATTTGCAAGTCACATATCTGGTAAAGCACTTGTATCCAGATTGTATAAAGAACTTTCAAAACCCTATAATAGGAAATCAAACAGCCCATTAAAGAAAAAAAATGGGCAAAAAGTTTTTTTTTTTTTTTTTTTTTGAGACGGAGTCTCGCTGTGTCACCCAGGCTGAAGTGCAGTGGTGTGATCTCGGCTCACTGCAAGCTCCGCCTCCGGGTTCATACCATTCTCCTGCCTCAGCCTCCCGAGTAGCTGAGACTATAGGCGCCCGCCACCACGCCCGGCTAATTTGTTGTATTTTTAATAGAAATGGGGTTTCACCGTGTTAGCCAGGATGGTCTCAATCTCCTGACCTCATGATCCACTCTCCTCGTCCTCATAAAGTGCTGGGATTACAAGTGTGAGCCACCGTGCCCAGCTAAAAATGGGCAAAAGATTTGAACAGATACCCAAGAAGATATATGATTGGCAAGTGAAGCACATGAAAAGATACTCAGTATCGTTAGCTACTAGGGAAAACAGAATCAAAATCCCAATGAGATAACAGAATGTACTTCTCAGAATGTCTAAAATTACAATGACTGACCACACCAAGGGTTGGCAAGGATGTGCACCAATGGGAAGTCCCATTCATTGCGAGAGGGAAGATAAAAGGGTATAACCACTTTGGAAACCAGTTTGGCAGTTTCATAAGAAATTACGCTTTGGGAGGCCAAGGCGATGGGATCATTTGAGGTCAGGAGTTTGAGACCAGGCTGGTCAACCTGGTGAAACCCCGTCTCTACTAAAAATAGAAAAAAAATTAGCCAGGCATGGTGGCGCACGCCTGGAGTCCCAGCCACACAGGAAGCTGAGGCAGGAGAATCGTTTGAATCCGCAGGCAGAGGTTGCAGTGAGCCGAGGTTGCACCACTGCACTCTAGCGTAGGTGGCACAGTGAGACTCCATCTCAAAAAAAAAAAAAAAAAAAGAACGAAAGAAATTAAACACTTAACTACCCTATGACCCAGCCCCTCCACTCCTAGGTATTTACCCAAGCAAAACAAAAGCATATGTTCGTACATAGACATGTACATGCATGCTTATAGCTTGATTTGTAATAGCAAAAACTGAAGAGAGCCCAAATGTCCATCAACAAATGGATGGATGAACAATCTGTGGTAGGTCCATTTGCGGATCTGTCCTCAGCAACAAAATAGATTCTACGCAGCAATAAAAGATATGGCTCTTACTTAACATTCTGGGAAATGAACCTTGGGTTTCTTGTTCTATTAAATCATACTAAGTATACTGTGAAAATATCTTACTTTCTCTTTCTGCAAGAAGTGCAATTTTAGGCCAGGCGCAGTGGCTCACACCTGTAATCCCAGGATTTTGGGAGGCCAAGGTGGGTGGATTGCTTGGGCCCAGGAGTTCAAGACCAGCCTGGGCAACATGGCAAGACCTTGTTTCTACAAAAAATTTAAAAATTAGCCAGGTGTGGTGGCACGTGACTGTAGTCCCAGCTGCTCGGGAGGCTGAGGTGGGAGGATCACTTGAGCCTGGGAGGCTGAGCAGTGAGCTGAGCTGGTGCTACTGCACTCCAGAGCCAGATTCTGTCTCAAAAAAAAAAAAAGTACAATTTTAAATAAACCACTAGGAATAAAAATGAACATTTGTAAACATCCACTGTGCATCAGGCATCCTGCTAAGAACTTCATATCCATTATCTCTTTATTCCTTTATAATCTAGCTAAGTAGTTGTGCTGTTCCAACTTTACAGATGAGAAAACTAAGAGTCAGAGAGGTTAAGTAGCTTATCTGAGGTTACCCAGCTACAAAGGAATGAGACACAACCTTTAAACAACACCTTTCTGTATTGTGTACAGACTAAAATCCAAACATGTTAGCAAAGCATCTAAGGCCCAGTGCAATGCCCCAAGCTACCTGTACGCCTTCATTTCCCACTCTACACTTCAGGCCCTCTTCTTTTTTTTTTTTTTTTTTTTTTTTTTTTGAGACAGTCTCGCTCTGTTGCCCAGGCTGGAGTGCAGTGGCATGGTCTTGGATCACTGCAACCTCTGCCTCCCGGGTTCAAGAGATTCTCCTGCCTCAGTCTCCTGAGTAGCCGGGACTACAGGTGCACGCCACCACACCCAGCTAATTTTTTGTATTTTTAGTAGAGACAGGGTTTCACTGTGTTAGCCAGGATGGTCTCGATCTCCTGACCTCGTGATCCGCCTGCTTCAGCCTCAAGTGCTGGGATTACAGGTGTGAGCCACCGCGCCCGGCCCAAGCCCTCTTCTTGATGCCTCAACAGATGTCTTGCAATTTCAGATCTCTGTCCTCTAACTCATGCTGTTTCCCCACTTATGCCTACTAAGTCCTTCACCGCTCAGTTTAAATGCTGTGATCTCTCACAGAAAACTTTCTCTAATTCTCCCTACCTGTCTGTCCTCTGACACATCTGCTTAGCACTTATCTCATTATTTTATTGCAATTGTTGTTTATATATTAATGCCCCAGGTTACCCTGCTTCAAGGACAGGGCCTAAAGTATTTGAAGGACAATGCATTTATATATACGGGCACAAAAGTATTTGTCAGAAAGAAAGAGAGAGGGAGGGAGAGAAATGCTCACTTCCCTATTATGAGCAAGTGCCATAAAAATCCTTACATCTGGCCAGGTGTGGTGGCTCACGCCTATAATCCCAGTACTTTGGGAGGCTGAGGCAGGCAGATCACGAGGTTAGGAGATCGAGACCATCCTGGCTAACACGGTGAAACCCCGTCTCTACTAAAAATACAAAAAAATTAGCCAGGCGTGGTGGGGGGTGCCTGTAGTCCCAGCTACTCGGGAGGCTGAGGCAGGAGAATGGCATGAACCCGGGAGGCGGAGCTTGCAGTGAGCTGAGATCGCACCACTGCACTCCAGCCTGGGCGACAGAGGGAGACTCTGTCTTGAAAAAAAAAAAAAAATCCTTACATCTGCCAGGCATGGTAGCACTCACCTGTAATCCCAGCTACTCATGAGGCTAATGCAGGAAGTCACTTGAGCCCAGGAGTTTGACGCCAGCCTAGGCAACAAAGCTAAACTCCATCTCAAAAAAAAAAAAAAAAAAAAAAAAAAACCCTAAAAAATCCTTACATCCTTTAAAGGTGTAATTCTTCTTCCAGGAATTTATTACACTAAGCCACGAATTGAACAGAAACAAATAAAAGCAAAATGTCATTAGGGGCATGATTTAATCCATTATGGTATAATTAATTCTATACACTCAAATGTAACTGTCAAAAAGTATAATTATGAAAAACAGATGAAAACCTGACAGACTATTAAGTGAAAATGGAAAAATATACAATACAGCAGATATTATAACAACAATGCTGTAATACATTCACTCATTCATTCATTCAAATATTTATTGAGTACTTCATGGAGTTTACACTCTAATGGAAATGACAGACAATAAGCATTGCGAATAAGTAAAATGTATTGTACAATCATATGAAAGAAAGTGGGATGGAGAAAAATAAACAGGCAAGGGAGATAAGGAGTACGTGTTTCACTATTAAAATTAAGATGGCCAGGTAAGGCCTCCTTGAGAATGAAGTTTTGAGTAAAAACTTGGAAGAGGGGGCTGGGCGCGGTGGCTCATGCCTGTAATCCCAGCACTTTGGGAGGCCGAGGCGGGTGGATCACGATGTCAGGAGATCAAGACCAACCTGGCCAACACGGTGAAATCCCGTATCTACTAGAAATCCAAAAAAAATTAGCCGGGCGTGGTGGCGGGCGCCAGTAGTCCCAGCTACTCAGGAGGCTGAGGCAGGAGAATGGCGAGCATCCGGGAGGCGGAGCTTGCAGTGAGCCGAGATCTCCCCACTGCACTCCAGCTGGGTGACAGAGCAAGACTCCTTCTCAAAAAAAAACAAAAACAAAAACAAAAAAACTTGGAAGAGGTCAAATATTCATATGAAAGATAAAAAGAAAATGAAAGTGTGTGATAGGCTGATAAAATAACAAGCTGTATTTTACATTTATGTAAAATTTTATAATATTTCTTAAATACTATTCCATTGCTTTGCAATTTGGGGTGTGTGTGTGTGTGTGTGTGTGTGTTTTGTTTTTGAGATGGGGTCTCGCTTTGCTGCCCAGGCTGGTCTTAAACTACTGGACTCAAGCAATCCTCCTGCCTCAGTCTCCTGAGTAGCTGGGATTACAGGTGCATACCACTGTTCCCCACTTGTTTTGAAAATTATTACAAAAAAATTAATAAACACGCCAAAGTTCTGTTAACAGAGAAATAAAATAAGTTAAATGAACAAAAAGAGCCTCAACTAGTCTTCTGCTGTCCACCCTATAAAACGTGTAAGTTCTTGTCCCGATTTCAACACTACAACTTCTTCAACCTTATTTACCACTATTCCCCAACAGCACCCTCCAGTTCAATCAAGAGAATACATCAGGCTTGCATATCACGCCTATTTCCAGAATTTATATCACCTGAAATGTCTACTCTCTATGTATGCAAATCTTATTCCTTCTTCAAATCTCACCGCCTCTAGAAAGCATCTGAAGAGTCAGTTACAGAGATTATTCCATTTCAATATCCCTTATTTTTGTAAATATGACAAGGAAACTTCTCAGTAGAGGCAGAAGGAGACAAGTTTAGAATAAGCCCTGATTTGCCGGGGAAGGGTCAGAGGGACAGAATGGAGAAAGCATTTAATTCTGCACCAGGTAAGGCAGGAGACCCGGAAAACTTCAAAGAGGTAGATTTGATTAGAAGTCATGGGAATAACAGGAGAACATTACACAAAAGTGAAAAACCTGAGCACAGAAGCAGAGCGCTGTGAAAATACATGGTGCTTTGAGGGACGAGTGAGTCAGAGATATCAAATGCAAGTTGACTGGAAAGGGGAATCGGGAGCAGATTGCAAAAAGCCTTGAATGGCAGACAGCCTGAAATTCCTTAGATCAGGGTGGAGGTGGCAGGGAGTCACTGAAGTCTTTAAACTGGAGCTATGCATTGATGTTCATTTTTGAAATATCAGTTGGCTTTCAAGACAGAGAGTCAACTGAAAAGAGAAAGGACAGACACCCAGTTAACACAAGGCAGATATTTCAAAATGTTTACTGGCTGGGCACGGTGGCTCACACCTGTAATCCCAGCACTTTGGGAAGCCATTGTGGGAGGATCACTTGAGAACATCCTGGGCAATATAGCAAAAACCTGTCTTTACAGAAATTATTATTATTATTGTTTTTTTTGTGTGTGTGAGACAGAGTGCAGACTGGAGTGCAGTGGCACGATCTCTCAGCCTCCTGGGTTCAAGCGATTATCGTGCCTCAGCCTTCCAAGCAGCTGAGATTACAGGCGTGTGCCACCATGCCCGGCTAATTTTTGTATTTTTAATAGAGACGGGGTTTTGCCATGTTGGCTAGGCTGGTCTCAAACTCCTGGCCTCAGGCGATCCACCCGCCTCAGCCTCCCAAAGTGCTGGGATTACAGACGTGAGCCACCGTGCTCGGCCTACTCTACAAAAAAATTTTCAAATTAGCTGAGGATGGTGGTGTGCGCCTGTAGTCCCAGCTACTCAGGAGGCTGAGGCAGGAGGATCGCTTTGAGCTTCGGGGTTGGGGCTGTAGTAAGCACCACTGCACTCCAGCCTGGAAAACAGAGCAAGGGCTTGGCTTAAAAAAGAAAAAAAAAAGGAAATAAAAGGAAACGTTTATTTTATTTTATTTTATTTTATTTTTTGAGACGGAGTCTCACTCTGTCGCCCATGCTGGAGTGCAGTGGCGCTATCTTGGCTCACTGCAAGCTCCCTCTCCCGGGTTCACGCCATTCTCCTGCCTCAGCCTCCGGAGTAGCTGGGACTATAGGCGCCCGCCATGGCGCCCGGCTAATTTTTTGTATTTTTAGTAGAGACGGGGTTTCGCCGTGTTAGCCAGGATGTTCTCGATCTCCTGACCTCGTGATCCGCCCACCTCGGCCTCCCAAAGTGCTGGGATTACAGGCGTGAGCCACCGCGCCCGGCTCCGGAAACGTTTATTAACCAGACTATCACAGAGGTGAGAGAATTCTTTCAGTTCCGAATGCATTTAAAGGCAGCATCATTTCGTGATTGCTGAATTGTTGTAAATACATTAGTTTTCTCTCTTTCCAAGATTATAATTTAGGAAGAAAGAAAGATGAAGTAGCAGGACAGTGGAGTCAGAGAGTCCGGGTTGAAACCCATGTCTGACTGACACTTGCTGGCTGTGATCTTGGGCAAGTATCTGTGCCTCACTCTTCTAATCTATATAATGTAATATCATGTGCCCCTCACAGGACTTTAAAGGACTAAAAATACACCTAAAATAACCAACACAGTCACCTGCAGTCCTCAGTAAACAACATTGGTATGAACTGTATTTGGCATTCAATATCATATGCTAAGCACATAATAGAAACTCAATCACCATAGGTAAAGATTTATTAAATTTTTGTCAATCACATTTTTCTATAAACCCTGGAGAAAGTTTAAAATATTAAGCCGGAAGTGGTAATCCCAGCACTTTTGGAGGTTGAGGTGGGAGGATTGCTTGAGGCCAGGAGTTTGAGACCAGCCTAGCCAACACAGTGAGAGGCCATCTCTATTTTTAAAAAATTAAAATAAAATATTAGGCCCGGTGCGATGGCTCACACCTGTAATCCCAGCACATTGTGAGGCCGAAGTGGGGGAATCATTTGAGGTCAGGAGTTCGAGACCACCCTGGCCAACATGGTGATACCCTGTCTCTACCAAAAATACAAAAATTAATGGGGCGTGGTGGCCCACGCTTGTAGTCCCAGCTACTCCGGAGGCCGAGGCAGGAGAATCGCTTGAACTCCGGAGGCTGAGGTTGGCAGTGAGCAGAGATCGCGCCAATGCACTCCAGCCTGGGCGACAGAATGAGTCTCCGTCTAAAAAATAAAATAAAATACTGTCAGGGCGGGATGGCTCACGCTTGTAATCCCAGCACTTTGGGAGGCCGAGGCGGGCGGATCACGAGGTCAGGAGATGGAGACCATCCTGGCTAACATGGTGAAACCCCGTCTCTACTAAAAATACAAAAAAATTAGCCAGGCGTGGTGGCGGGCGCCTGTAGTCCCAGCTACTCGGGAGGCTGAGGCAGAAGAAAGGCATGAACCCGGGAGGCGGAGCTTGTAGTGAGCCGAGATCCCGCCACTGCACTCCAGCCTGCGAGACCGAGCGAGACTCCGTCTCAAAATAAATAAATAAATAATAAAAAGAAAATAGTAAACTTTTCCTCGCGTTTACATAAGTTAATACTTCGAGTGAAAATGGGAAAATAAGTTTTTTAAAAGGCAGTGCAATTGAGAAATGGAAAAGCATTTTCCCAACAGGTTTTGAGAAGCAGTTGACACAAAAGTCACTTTGACAGCTCTGCGAAGAGCGACAGTCATTGTGTAACCTTAACTTGCAAAGTCATACTCAAAGCCAAAAATCAAGGTCCAGCTTATCAGCCACGGAGCCTGAGGCCATAAAGATGCTGGGCAGGAGCTCCACGCTGGGATAAGTGGGGTGGTTATTTCAAAATCGTCCCAAGTGACAAGCTCTAGGACGTGCTGTGCTTTAAAAAAAAAAAAAAAAAAAGTCGCGGTGAAATTAACAGGGGCGAAAACTCTGCCCAGCGATCGCAGCATGAAGCTCTGCGCTCCCGAGACCATCGAGTGGCCAGGGCTGGGCGCTCCTTCAACAGCAGCGAAGGCAGCGGCGCCCGGGCCGCAGCCGCCTCCCCCGCGGGCCGGCACCGCATTCCTGCCCGGGTCTATACTTAACCTCCGGCCAGCGCCCCGCCGTGCACCGTATTAGGCAATGCCCGGCGCGCAGGGCCCGGCCCCCCCGCCCGCTCCATTCAACCCCGGCGGTGGCCGCGGCGACAGCTCCCCTCCCCCACGGCCGCTGCCCGCACCCCCCGCGCCCCTCACACCCCGGCCCGCGCCCCCTGAAACCGGAACCTCCGCGGACCGCGGCGCGGGGAGGGCCCGAGGGTGCCCCGCGGCGCGCGTACCCCGCGGTCATGGCGATGTCGTAGAAGGTGAGCCAGGCGGTGGCCAAGAACCCCAGGCGCCTCCGCTTGCCGGGAGCCTCCCGGTCCTCGCCGGCCTCCGAGGCGCCGCCGTTGGTGCCGTCCTCGTCGCTGGACGCCATGGTGGCCGCGCACCTGGGGGACGTGGGAGAGAGCGGCAGGAGCGTGGGAGGGGACCCTGCCCAGCCTGCAGCCCGAGCGCCGCTGCCCGCTGCCGCCGCCTCCGTCAGGCGCCCCATGTGCAGCGCGCAGGGGGCTCGGCGCAGCCAGCCCTATCGACCGCGAGGGGGAGGAGCGGACGCCCCCGGCCACCGCCCGTCACGCCCCCGCCCCGCCCCGCCCCTTGGGAGCGCGCGCCACTCGGGGGCCAGAACGCCTGGCCCGGGCACTGGGGATCCAGGACCCGCAAGCCCCGGCACGCTTTCCAGGCGGCGCTGTAGTTTCCGCTCCCGAGGAAAGTGCACCCGCCTCGCTAGCTGCGGGGGCCTCTTCATAGAGAGACGCCCAGACGCCTTGCGCCCTGGCGATGCGCACCCTGCGAGTGCATTTAGTGGGGACACAGGGAACGCACCTGAACTTGGCGTGGCTCTGCCCTGCCTGGCCTTTTGTAAGGCAGTTTCTCAATACGCAGGCAGGGAGCGGGATCTTCCCGCCACTCATTCTTTTCTTTTCTTTTTAGAGATGCGGTCTCAGTCTGTCTCCTAGGCTGGAGGGCAGTGACGCGAACATAGCTCACTGCAATTTCGTGAGCTCAAGCAATTTTCCCACCTCTGCCTTCCAAAGTTCTGTGATTACAAGCCTGAGCCACAGCGCTGGGCCAAACATTCATTCATTCTTAAGAGCTTCTGGGGAAGAAACGCCTATTTCGCCCTGTTTCCCGTTTTTACCAGCGAGTCCAACAGGTCTTCTAACAGTGAGAAGACCGTCCCACTTGAGTGATTTTTTTTTTTCCTTTTTCATTTCTTTTTTTTTTTTTTTTACAGTCTGGAGTGCAGTGTTGTGATCTCGGCTCACTGCAACCTCCGCCTCCCTGATTCAAGAGATTCTCCTGCCTCAGCCTCCCGAGTAGCTGGAACTACAATCATGCACCACCACGCCCGGCTAATTTTTGTTATTTTTAGTAGAGACGGTTTCACCACGTTTGCCAGGCTGGTCCCGAACTCCTGGCCTCAAGTGATCCACCCGCCTTGGCTTCCCAAAGTGCTGGGATTACAGGCGTGAGCCACCGCACCCGGCCTCACTTGTGTGAATTTTACCGGAGCGTGTGTGTGTGTGTGTGTGTGTGTGTGTGTCTGTGTGTGTGTCTATTTACCAAGTGTCAGGCCTCTGAGCCCAAGCTAAGCCATTATAACCCCTGTGACCTGCACGTATACATCCAGATGGCCTAAAGTAACTGAAGAATCACTAAAGAAGTGTGGCCGGTTCCTGCCTTAACTGATGACATTACCTTTTGAAATTCCTTCACCTACTGAAATACAACCCCCAAATTCCTGACTTCTCCCATTTTATTAGCTGTGTGAACTTGGACAACGTAACCTATCCATGCCTCAGTTTCCTTAGTGGAAATAATTTTTAAAAATCGTGAGCAGAGATCGCCCGTTGCACTCCAGCCTGGACGACAGAATGAGACTCTGTCTCAAAAAAATTAAAAAAAAAGGAAAGGAAGGCTGGGTGTGGTGGCTCACCCCTGTAATCCTAGCACTTTGGGAGGCCGAGGTAGGCGGATCACTTGAGGTCAGGAGTTTGAGGCCAGCCTGACTAACATGGTGAAACCCCGTCTCTACTAAAAATACAAAAATTAGCGGGGCGTGGTGGCGGGCGCCTGTAATCCCAGCTACTCAGGAGTTGAGGCAGGAGAATCGCTTGAACCCAGGAGGCACAGGTTGCAGTGATTTGAGATCGCCCCATTGCACTCCAGCCTGGGTGACAGAGCGAGACTTAGTTTCGGAAAAGAATAAAAATAAAATAAAGGGAAGAAAGAAGTAAAACTGTTTGCAAATGAGAGCAATGTGTTTCCTAGAAAATCCCAGGAATCTCGAGGAATCCTAAAAAAAAACCTACTGGAACTACAAGATCAACATAACAAAAATCAATTGTTTTTCTACATGTGTACACGGAACAACTGGAAAATGAAATTTAAAATAAACCATACAATGTTAATCAGCATCCAAAAACATGAACTATATAGGGATAAATTTCACAAAATTTGTGTGAGATGTATACACTGAAAATTATAAATCATTGCTCAAAACTACAAATCTCTGCTGAGAGAAATGAAAGATCTAAATAAATAGCTGTTCCCTGCTCATGAATTGGAAGACTCCATACTGTTAAAATGTCAATTCTCTCCAAATCCCAGCAGATTTTTTTTTAACTTGACAAGCTAACTATAAAATTCATACAGAGGTACATAGGAAGAAGAAAGTTGGAGCACATATGCATCTGGTTTAAAGACTTACTATAAAACTAGTTTTCAACACACTGTGGTACACATAAGGTGAGACATAGAGATCAGTGAAACAGAATCAAGTCCAGGGATAGACCCATATGTATATGGTCAATTGATTTTTATAAGAAGCTAAGGTAATTTCCATGTGGAAAATATAATCTTTTCAATAAATGAAATGACTGGATACCCATATCAAAAAATAAATCTTACCTCACACCATAGACAAATAGTAAGTTGAAATGAATGACAGACCTAATCATGAAGCTATAATTACATAATTTCTAAGAAAATACAGAACAATCTTTGTGACTTTGGGGAAGGTGAAGATTTTGGAGGTAGAAAAAAGCACTAATCATAAAAAGGAAATAAAAGACAGATTGAACTTCATCAAAATGGGAAACATCTGTGTTTTCAAGACAACATTAAAAAAGTGAAAATATTCACAACAGATGTCTCTAACAAGGAATTTGTATCTGGAACATATAATGAAAGCTTACAACTTAATAAAACAATTCAATTTTTTGAAATGAGCAAAAGATTTGAATACACACTTCACAAAGATATAGAAATGGCCAATAGCCGGCCAGGCACTGTGGCTCACACCTGTAATCTCACCATTTTGGGAGGCTAAGGCAGGCGGATCACCTGAGGTCAGGAGTTCGAGACCACCTTGGTCAACATGGCAAAACCCCGTCTCTACTAAAAATACAAAAATTAGCTGGGCGTGGTGGCACGCCCCTGTAATCCCAGCCACTTGGGAGTCTGAGGCAGGAGAATCACTTGAACCTGGGAGGCGGAGGTTGCAGTGAGCCGAGATGGCACCACTGCACTCCAGCCTGGGCTACAAGAGCGAAACTCCATCTCAAAAAAAAAAAAGTAAAAAAGAAATGGCCAATTACACATGCAAAAGTGCTAAATCTTATTAGTCATTTGGGAAATGCAAATTAAACCCACAACGAGATAGCACCACACAACCACTCAAGTGGCTAATATATTAAAATGTTAGCAAGGATTGGCATTCTCATACAAGGCTAAAAAGAATACTGCTTTGGAATATAATTTGGCAATTTCTTACATCAATATACACTTACTTAGCATATGATCCAGTAATTTCACTCTTGGTATTTAACCAAGAGAAATAAAAACGTATGTCTACACTAAGACTTGAAACCAAATGTTCATAGCAGCTTTAGTAATAGTAATTCCAAACTGAAAATAACTCATGTGTCCATCAGTGTGTGAATGAATGAACAAATTGTAGTGTATTCACACAATGGAATATTACTCAGCAATAAAAAGGAACATACTATTGTACATGTCACATGAATGAATCTCATTAACTTTGTGCTGAGCAAAAGAAGCCATACACAAAATATTATATAGTATATGATTACTTTTATATAAAACTCTAGAAAAGCAAAATCTAATCTAAAGGGACAGAAAACAAAAAAGGTTGTTTCCTGAAGTTGGGGATTCCTGTAGGGAGACTAGACTAAGAATAAATACAGGAAAGCTTTTGTAGTAGTGTGAATGTTCACCATGTTGATTGTGGTGGTTACACAGCTTTACATATTTGTTACAACTCATCATACCGGCCGGGTACAGTGGTTCATGCCTGTAATACCAGCACTTTGGGAGGCTGAGGTGGGCAGATCATCCGAAGTCAAGAGTTCGAGACCAGCATGGCAAACACGGTGAAACACCGTCTCTACTAAAAATACAAAAATTAGCCAGGCATGGTGGTGCACGCCTGTAGTCCCAGCTACTCGGGAGGCTGAGGGATGAGAATCGCTTGAACGTGCAGGCGGAGGTTGCAGTGAGCCGAGATCATGCCACTGAACTCTGGTCTGGGCAACAGAGACTCATCTCAAAAAAAAAAAAAAAAAAAGCTCATCATACTGAACACATAAGATAGATTCATTTCGTTGAGTATAAATTATTAAAATTGATTTATAAATGCCATGAACACTACATATTTTAACGTGTAAAATGTATAATACTGATATGTTTAACATGAAACCCAAATGTTGTGGCAGAATGCCTTCGTATTTTGCAGTTAATAGTTTCCCTACCAAATATTCCTTTAAAGCATCGAATCTGCCACAAGATAGAAGTCATTTTCACAACAGTAATGCATGTTACAAAGTTCAATATAATAACATTTCGAAAAATAAACTTTTAAATGCCCTAGGAATAAATAATATTTCAACAGATTTGTAAAATCGTCCCTATAAAATGTGAATTTACCATGTACTATGTAGAAATAGGTGATACCAAAATGAATGAAACATGGAGCCTGTTTTCATGAAGCTAACAATTGTTATAAAATGGATAAGAAATCCATACAAATTAATATATTCTAAGATATGTTATTAACATGCCACCTCTCATGTGCCAGACACTTCAGCTGATTTAATCCACACAATCTTTTCAGGTAGGTATTACCATCCACATTTTACAAATGAGCTCATTGAAGCCTGGAGAAGTTAAGAAACTTGCCCAAGCTTCTCAGCCAATGGGCGGTGATTTTGAAGGACCACTGACTCCAAAGCCCATGTTCTATTATGAATTGCAGAATATAATAAATTTGGAAAGAGAATTACAAAGTGCTTTGGGAGCTAAAGAGCTGTCGAAAAATGTGATTTGTTTGGAGAATCAGAAAATGACTCATGCAAGAAATCACTTTTAAATGCTTAAAGAATAAGTATGATTTCAACAAATCGCAGAGGGTATTGCAGGCTGAGAGCTGAGCATGAACACGGGGGCGGGAAAAACAAACAAGTTTGAGGAGAAGTGAGTCGTGCAGATGAACGAAATGTTAGAGGTATTAGAGAAGAAGGATAAAATAGATACATACGGAGAACCACTCTATTTTAAAAGGCAGTATGAGCTTCTAAAGATTTTCAGTATGAAAACCACAGCGAAGAAACTCTGTTCTCAAAGATTAATTTGGGCCGGGCGCTGTGGGTCACCCCTATAATCTCAGCACTTTGGGAGGCTGAGGCGGGCAGATCACCTGAGGTCGGGGATTCAAGACCAGCCTGGCCAACATGGGAAACCCCGTCTTTACTAAAAATACAAAAATTAGTGAAGCGTGATGGCGCGCACCTATAATCCCAGCTACTCAGTAGGCTGAGGCGGGAGAATCGCTTGAATCTAGGAAGGAGAGGTTGCAGTGAGCGGAGATGGCACCACTGCACTCCAGCCTGGGTGACAGAGCGAGACTCTGTCTCAAAAAAACAAGTAATTTTGCAGCAGTGTATCAAATAAATTGGTATGAGGGGATGCAAGAAATGAGAGCTGTAGTCTAGGAGATAAGTAAGAAAGACCAGAACTGGGTTGGTGGCAATAGTCGTTGGAAAGTGGATGGTGAGGAGAACTTCAGTTTCAGCTGAAGAGGAAGATGAATAAGGAGATATCTTAAAAAATAAAATAAGGGACCGGGCGCGGTGGCTCACGCCTGTAATCCCAGCACTTTGGGAGGCCTAGGCGGGCGGATCATGAGGTCGGGAGATCGAGACCATCCTGGCTAACACACTGAAACCCCGTCTCTACTAAAAATACAAAAAATTAGCTGGGCGTGGTGGCGGGGGCCTGTAATCCCTGCTACTCCGGAGGCTGAGGCAGGAGAATGACGTGAACCCGGAAGGCGGAGCTTGCAGTGAGCTGAGACTGGGAGACAAGCGAGACTCCGTCTCAAAAATAAATAAACAAATAAATAAAATAAAATAAAATTAGCTTTTGGGGTACAAGTGGTTTCTGGTTTCATGAATGAAGCATATAGTGGTGAAGTCTGAGATTTTAGTGCACCTGTCACCTGAGTAGTGTACGTTGTACCCAATATGTAGTTTTTTTTTAATCCCTCAACGCCCTCCCCACCTCCCTGCTTCTGAGTCTCCAGTGTTCACTACACCACTCTGTGTGCCTATAGCTTAGCTCCCAATGATGAGTGAGAATATATGGTATTTGGTTTTCCATTCCTGGGTTGCTTCACTTAGAATAATGGCCTCCAGCTCCATCCAAGTTGCTGCAAAAGACATGAATAAGGAGATATATTAAGATAATAAGAGAATCAAAATAAGATTTTTATTTGTTGTTTTTTATTTGCCGAAGATGTCATGAAAGAGGGAGAGATTGATTATCTATTTGGAATGGGCTATTTTATGAAGCAAGATGACTCCGACAGTGGAATGATGAGGGATTAAGAAGATGGATGAAAAGATTAGGGTTTGTTTTTGTTTTTGTTTTTGACAGGAAGTCTCACTCGTCTCCAAGGCTGGAGTGCAGTGGCATGATCTCCGCTCACTGCAACATCTGCCTCATGGGTCCAGCGATTCTCCCGATTAGCTGGGATTCCAGGCACCCACCACCACATCCAGCTAATTTTTGTATTTTTAGTAGAGATGGGTTTTTGCCATGTTGGCCGGATTGGTCTCAAATTCCTGATCTCAGGTGATCCACCTGCCTCGCCCTCCCAAAGTGTTAGGATTACAGGCATGAGCCACCACACCTGGCTGGATTAGATTTCAAAAAGAGAAAAAAATCCTTCTTTCTCAGACAGGAATAAAGAAAATGGAGATAGAGATATTTTGAAGTAGGGAAAAGAAAGTTGAGGTAGGTAGCTCCACTGAGGGTAAGGTGTCCTGAGGGCAAATAAGGTTTGGAATGGCACCTCATATGTAACTTTATTTTACTTCTCAAAACATCATATTATTTTCCCAGTCTAAGGAATAGCCCTTGCCTTTAGAACAAAGGCATTTAGAGCTCTCTTTTATAACCTGAGCCCATAGAGGCCAATGGAATATTACCTCCTAGTCCATGCCATGGAAATCCTCTGATCCAGCCAGGCAGGTCTGTTCCCTGTCCAAAAAGTGACCTAGAGAGACTTTAATCCAAATCTCCTTTCTGTTCACCCTCCCTAACCTGTTGTTTTCCCTTCCCAACTGCTCCCCAAGCTGCTGTTTTCCCTTATACAAACAAGAATGTTTTGAAAATCTCATTCATTCTTCAAAGATGTTTCAAATCCCAGTTCTTTTAAGTGTCTTTCCCTGACCACTTAAATGTACATTAAATTCTCCAACAGTTTGTAGTGATAATGTGTCGTTTCTTTTGGCATTTCATTATACATCATTTTCTGCTTTTCCAACAGTTTGTAGTGACACAAATAGTTTGTAGTGATACCAATAGTTTGTAGTGATAATGTATCGTTTCTTTTGGCATTTAATTGTATATCATTTTCTGCTTTTCCTTAATTTACACTTGTGTATGTTTTGTCTATGAAGAAGAAATGCATATGAGAGATCACAAACTATATTTTAAAAAATCCTTCTCAAAAACCCATTAGTGTTTTGCAATTTTGAACAGCTTTGTGGAGTTATAAATGACATAGAACAAACTGCATATATTTAAAGTATACCATTTAATAAGTTTTAACAAATGTGTCCTCTGTGAAACTTTCACCACAATCAAGACAGAGAACATATCCATCACCTCGAAAAGTGTCCTCCTGCCCTTTTGTAATCCCCACCTCCTCCCCTGGCAACCACTCATCTGCTTTCTATCACTGCAGAGTAGTTTGCATTTGCAAGAAGGTTGTATAAATAGAATCATACATGACGTACTCTTTGTTGACTTTGTTTTTTTGTTCACTTGGGGTAATTACTCTGAGCTGGTCCTTGGCTGGCCCATGGGCATGTGATCTGTGTAGTCCATAGAGTCTTGCACTGAGAAGGGCTCTGTGCTTGTTTGGGCTGGGCACAGTGCCTCATGACTGTAATCCCAGCACTTTGGGAGGCCAAGGCAGGAAGATCATGAGGTCAGGAGATCGAGACCATCCTGGCTAACACGATGAAATCCCATCTCTACTAAAAATACAAAAAATTAGCCGGGTGTGGTGGCACACGCCTGTAGTCCCAGCTACATGGGAGGCTGAGGCAGGAGAATCCCTTCAACCCAGGAGGTGGAGCTTGCAGTGAGCCGAGATAGCACCACTGCACTCCAGACTGGGTGACAGAGCGAGACTCTGTCTCAGGAAAAAAAAAAAGAGAAAGCCTCCCTGGTTGTTTGAATGCTCCACTGTCTTTGTTTTTGAAGTTCTTAATGCTTTGTGAACAAGAAGACCTACATTTTCCTTTTGCACTGGGCCCCACACATTATATTGCTGATCCTGAAATAGAGATTCATCCATATGTGTGTATAGATTAACAGTTTATTTTGTTTTATTGCTGAGCAGTTATTCCATCATATGGATATCCTACAATTTGTTTATCCATTCATTCACCAAAAGCATTTGGGTTTTTTTCCAGTTACAAATAAAGGATCCATGAACATTTGTGTACAAGCCTATATAAAGATATGCTTTCAAGCTGGGCATAGTGGCTTATGCATATAGTCCCAGCACTTTGAGAGGCCAGGGTTAGAGGATAGCTTGAGGCCAGGAATTTGAGGCCAGGCTGGGCAACATAGCAATACCCTATCTTAAAAAAAAAAAAACAAAAAAAAACGATACGCCTTCATTTCTTTTAGGTAAATACTGAAACACAGAACGACTGAGTAACACAGTAAGTGTATGCCTAACTTTTTAAGAAACCACACTGTTTTCTAACTTTTTTTTTTTGAGACGGAGTCTCGCTCTGTCATCCAGGCTGGAGTGCATTGGTGCGATCTCTGCTCACTGCAAGCTCCGCCTTCCAGGTTCACACCATTCTTCTGCCTCAGCCTCCCAAGTAGCTGGGATTACAGGCGCCCACAACCACGCCTGGCTAATTTTCTGTATTTTTAGTAGAGATGGGGTTTCGCCATGTTAGCCAGGATGGTCTCGATCTCCTGACCTCGTGATCCACCTGCCTCGGCCTCCCAAAATGCTGGGATTACAGGCATGAGCCACTGCACCTGGCCTGTTTTCTAATTTTTTAAAGAGATTTACAAATGTTTTACTTTTTGCACAAAGAGTTAGCATGGTTTCTTTCATGGGATGGATGACCTGGATAATCCATTCAAGGAAGTTCCCTTAGTACAACTTAATGAAACCTATATCCTTTGCATACTGGGGAACATATTGAAGCTGTATTTTTGGATCACATCATGCTGGTTTTAGCAAGAACCCTGGCCAGTTTCACAGGTGGCTCTAGTATAGCTGCTGGAGACCCATCTTGCCCTTAAGAGTAAGAGGTGAAAGGAAACAGCTAGCACATACATGCACTTTTCAAATTTTTCCAGTTTTTCTAAAGTGGTTGCAGCATTTTACATTCCCATCAGCCGTGTAGGAGAGTTTCAGTTGCTCCACATTCTAGTCAACACTTGGTGTAGTCAGTCTTCGAAATTTTAGACATTCTAATAGATGTATTATTTCATTGTGGTTTTAATTTTCACTTCCCTAATGACTAATTATGCTGTTGCTTTTCATGTTCTTATTTGTCAGTTGTATATTTTCCTTGGTATAGTTACTGTTCAAATCTGCCCAATTTTTTTTTCTTTCTTTTTTTTTTTTTTTTAGACAGAGTCTCACTCTGTCACCCAGGCTGGAGTGCAGTGGCACGATCTCAGCTCCATCTCCCGGGTTCAAGCGATTCTCGTGTCTCAGCCTCCCAAGTAGCTGGGATTACAGGTGCAAGCCACCATACCCAGCTAATTTTTTTTTTTTTTTTTTTTTTTTGAGACAGAGTCTAGCTCTGTTGCCCAGGCTGGAGTGCAGTGGTGTGGTCTCCGCTCACTGCAACCTCTGCCTCCCGGGTTCAAGCAATTCTCTTCTCTCAGTCTCCCAAGTAGCTGGGATTACAGGTGCAAGCTACCATACCCAGCTAATTTTTTTTCTGATACAGAGTCTCGCTCTGTTGCTCAGGCTGGAGTGCAGTGGTGTGGTCTCGGCTCACTGCAACCTCTGCCTCCCAGGTTCAAGCGATTATCCTGTCTCAGCCTCCCAAGTAGCTGGGATTACAGGTGCCTGCTACGACGCCTGGCTAATTTTTTTGTATTTTTAGTAGAGATGGGGTTTCGCCATGTTGGCCAGGCTGGTCTCGAACTCCTGACTTTGTGATCTGCCCACTTTGGCCTCCCAAAGCGCTGGTATTTACAGGAGTGAGCCACCACAACTCTGCCTGTTGCTGAATTTTGTGGTGGATTAATTGCTTTCTTTAATTATTAAGTTTTGAGACTACTATATATTTTCTAGGTAAAAATCTTTTATCAGATATATGATTTGCAAATATTTTTTCCCAGTTCATGGGAGAATTTTTATTTATTTATTTTTTTAGAAACAGAGTCTCACTGTGTTGCCCAGGCCAGTCTTGAATTCCTGAGCTCAAGCAATCCTCCCACTAAAGTGCTGTGATTCCAGGCATGAGCCAGTGGGAGAATTTTCTTGACAGTACTTTTCACAGGGCAGAAGTTATTAATTTTGATGAAGTTCTGTTTATCAATTTTTTTCTTTGAAGGATTGAGTTTGTATTGTTATATCTAGGAAATTATTGCCTAGCCCAAGGTAACAAAGGTTTTGTCCTATTTTCTTCTGGAAATTTAATATTTGAGGTTTTTATTTGGGTCTATGATCCATTTTGAGTTAATTTTTGTATATGATACGAGGTATGAAATGAGGTTCATATTTTTGCTTATAAATATCCAAGTGTTCCAGGGCCATTTGTTGAAAACCTATCTTTTCTCTGCTGAATTGCTTCTTTACCTTGTCAAAAATCAGTTGTCCATTTACGTATGAATATATTTCTGTTAGGTCTATTCCGTTCTACTGATCTTCTTGTCTGTCTTTATGCCAGTAACGTATTGTCTTGATTGCCATAGCTTTATAACAAATCTTGAAATCAAGTCATGATTGGTGTTTGTGACAGTGACAGTGTTAATGATGTTAGTAATCTGTAATGTGTATGTTCTTAGCACATCATGATAGAATTTGACTAGGCATGGTAAGGTTACTACAACAGGCTGAGAGCAATGATACCACTAGAGAGAAGTGATAGCATTAATTTCAGAGGAAAAAAAACACTTTAAAATTTCACCAGTTTTTCTATTTGTAGGCATCGCAATAGGAAGGAATGTGAGGAAGAAAGCTGGTGCATTTGGGAGAACACTTGTGAAATGTAGCAGAAGGCCAGGCGTGGTGGCTCACGCCTGTAATCCCAGCACTTTGGGAGGCCGAGGTGGGTGGATCATTTGAGGTCAAGAGTTCGAGCCCAGCCTGGCCTATATGGCGAAACCCCGTCTCTACTAAAAACACAAAAATTAGCCGGGCATGGTGGCGGGCGCCTGTAGTCCCAGCTGCTCAGGAGGCCGAGGCAGGAGAATTGCTTGAAACCGGGAGGCAGAGATTGCAGTGAGCCGAGATTGTGCTACTGCACTCCAGCCTGGGCAATAGAGCAAGACTGAGTCTCAAATTAAAAAAAAAAAAAAGTAGCAGAAGTGAGCTGTAGTGGAAACAAATACAAAGAAAGGGAACGAGAACTGAAACATGAAGAGCAAGAAACCTATGAACACAGAGGACTGATCTGGGAATGATAAGTTGAGCATTGTGGTTTGGAAGGAATATTGGAATTCATTTAACCCAATCTCCTTATTTTTTTGTATTGATGTGAAAACTGAGAGACAAGGAAGGTCCCTTAGAGCTTATCTATAATCTCCTTTAGAACGGAATCAATCGTGCAAATTTGGTTCTAGGCTGACAGTTGAAAGTCAAGACTTTGTAAGTAAAATCCTTCTGTTCTGTAGGCATATTATTGTAAATAAGAACTTCATTCTTAAAGAACAATTTCATACCTTACAAAGTTGATTATGAAAATAAAACAAAACATACGCATATGCGATTTTGAATATTAATTATGTAAGACTAAAAACAGTATAAAAAGTAGTATTTTAAACGCTCCTTTGGGGAATATTTTCTACATTGGCACAGATATAGTCCAGGGAATTTTAGAATGAAAATAACTTTTTTCCCTTTGTAAATATGTAAATTTCATTTTGTAAATATGTATATGCATATAGAGTAAGCATATGCATTTTTCATTGTGCTAAATGTTGAATTGCCTTCAAAGCTGGAGTCATCTATTCTGAAAAATCTTTGAACGGTAAATGATGGGAAGGAATAGATTCCTTTGTGAGGTCTTCAGTTTCAAAGATCCTTACAATGTATCAGCTGCTGAGTCAGCAGAATCAACATCAACCCAGACTAGCTGGTAAGTGTTGCTAATCTAGTTGCCTGGTCTGTGGTAGTTACTAGGTGTTCATAAAAGAAAAAGACATGATCTTTATAATAGTGAAAGGCAAAAGTGGAAGAAGTCATAAATTGAATTATGGTGAATTGGATGAGTTTATATCATACTATTATTTGTTATGAAAAGGTTATTTATAGACCCTGACATTATATAGATTGGTTCAAACTTCTCCAAATAAGAGACGTCAGACTATGATAGAGCAGCTGTTCCAGAATATCCATTAGGAGCAAAAGAGCGACAGGGTTGGGGACAGGCCTGCAGTCTAGCTGCTGGGAAAGGGTCTGACTGAGGCTGTGGTTTTCAAACATTTTTGCTTTTTTGAAACATATACCTTCTCTCATATTTTTAAGTGATCTACAGTTTTTTTAAATCATAACCCTAAACAGTTGCAAAGTATATAATTTCTGGGAATTTTAACAGCTTTATTTAGGTGTAATTCAAATACAGTATCCGTGCATATTTAAAAATAAATATTGGCATATATACCAATATATGTCGAAAATGTAGTAACGAAAGCATTACTACAGTCAAAATAATGAAGATAGAGCATCGCCCCTTCCCACCCTTTCCCCCTCCCCAAAATACCCTATCTCTTTTAAAAATTTCCAGTGAAGCCATCTAGGCCTGGTGTTAACTTTGTTGAAAATTTTTAACAAGAAATTCAAATAGAGCTTTTCACATTAAATATTTCTTGGGGCTGGGCATGGTGGCTCACGCCCATAATCCCAGGACTTTGGGAGGCCAAGGAAAGAGAATCGTTTGAGGCCAGGAGTTTGAGACCAGCCTGGGCAACATAGCGAGACCCCATCTCTACAAAAAAAAAAAACATACAAATAAATAAATATTTCTTCAGTGAGCTTTATTAGTTCATGCCACTGAAGGGATTTGCCATTTCCTCCGTGTTGTCCAGTTTATGGGTCTAAAATTGGTCATAATATTTTCTTATTATCCTGTTAACATCTATAGCATCTGTAGTGATGCCACTTCTCTCATTTTGCAAGTTGACAGTTTGCGACTTTTCTTTTTTTCCCCCAATTAGTCTGGTTATAGTTTTATCAATTTATTAACCTCCTCAAAAAACTGGCTTTAGTTTCTTTTATTTTCTCTATTTGTGTCTTATTTCTCATTGATTTCCATTCTGATGTTTATTACTGCCTTTCTTCTGTGTACTTTGGGTTTCATTTGCTACTTTTTCTATTTTTTTAAGGTAAAAGCTGAGATCATTGATTTGAGACTTTTCTTCTTTTCTAACATAAGTGCTAATTTATACTATAAATATCTCTGTAAATACTGCTTTACTTGCTTTCCACAAATTTTGTTATGCTGTGTTTTCATTTGTATTCTATTTAAAATACTTTTCAATTTTCATTTCTCTTTGACCCTGGATTAGTAAATTAGTTGTTATTTAGTTTCCAAATGTTAATTAGTATGTTAATTTGTTTCCAATATTTGGAGACTTTCAACTAGCCTCTTGCTACATACTTTTAATTTAACTCCATTTTAGACAGAGAACATACTTTGTATGACTTGAATGTTTTTAGATTTATTGAGATTTGTTTTATATCCCAGACTATGATCTGTCTTGATAAATACCTCATGTACACTGGAAAATAATGTATATGCAGCCTTTATTGGATGTAGTATTCTAACAAGTTCCATTAAATCAAGCTTGTTGTTAGTACTGTTCGAGTCTCTATAGCCTTACTGATTTTCCCCTATTTGTCCTGTCAATATTGAGACAGGGAAGTTAAAATTTCAACTATATGATGTAGTTGTTTATTTTTCCTCAAAATTCATCATTTTGTTTCATGTACTTTGAAACTCTGTTGTTATATGCAAAAATGTATAAAATTGTTATATTCTCTATGTTTTTATTTTTAAAATAACTTTCTTATACACATCATATAGTTGGGTCTTGTTTTTAAAAAATAGACTGACGATTCCTGCCCTTTAATTGCAGTTTAGATCTTTTGTATTTAATATAATTATCAATGACTAGGTCAAAATCTATCTTCTTACTTTTGTTTTCTATTTGTCTCTTCTGTTCTTTTTTCTTCTTGTCCTCATTTGCTGCCTTTTTTTGAATTATGTGAATTTAAAAAATTTTTATGTATTTCCACCATTGTCTCTCTATATCCTTTTGTTTGATTTTCTTTTGGGGGGTATTGCTCTAGAGGTTAGAGTATGCATTTTTAACTTATCATAATCTACTTTCAAATAATATTTATACCATTGCATGTATAATGTAAGAACTCTTCCAGTATTATATTTCTATTTGTCTTCTCCTATCTTTTGTGATATTATTTTGATATATTTTACTTTTGCCTATGCTATAAACCCCATAATACAATTATTTTTGTTTTTAAATATATTTTAAAATGAGAAAGAAGTGTCTTTTATATTTACTCTCACATGACCATTCAGATTTTCATTTTGTTTTTTAGATTCAAATCTCCAAGTGACCCCATATTTCTATTGCCTGAAGAATTTTGGATTTTTGTTTGTTTGTTTGAACATTTCTTATTGTGTAGGTTGCTGATGATGAGTTCTTTCAGCTTTTTTTGTATGCAGGGGATGTGGCCCCAGGACCCCCATGCAGATACCAAAATCTACAGATGCTCAAGTCACTTTATTTCAACTTCATTTTGAAAAAGATTTTTGCTGGTATAAAATTCTACATTGACAGTTTTTAAATTTCAGGACTTTAAAGGTACTATCCACCATCTTTTTAAAAAATTTTACAATTTTATTAGGAGTCTACGGTAATTCTTATCTTTATTCCTCTATGTATAATGTGTCTTTTTGTTTTCTGGATGCTTTTACTATTTTATCATTATCACTGATTTTCAGTAATTTGATCATGCTGTGCCTTAGTGCCGTTTTTGTTGTTGTTATTTATTATGACTCGGGTTCACTTACAGTCTCAGATTAGTAAGAATATAGTTTTCATTTAATTTGAGAAATTTTGGGGGTTTTTTTGAGACGGAGTTTCACTCTTGTTGCCCAGGCTGGAGTGCAATGGCGTGGTCTCGGCTTGGCGCGATCTCGGTTCCCCGTAAACTCTGCCTTCCAGGGTTCAAGCAATTCTCCTGCCTCAGTCTCCTGAGTAGCTGGGATTACAGGCATGCGCCACTATGCCAGGCTAATTTTGTATTTTTAGTAGAGACGAGGTTTCTCCATGTTGGTCAGGCTGGTATTGAACTCCCAACCTCAGGTGATCCGCTCGCCTCAGCCTCCCAAAGTGCTGGGATTACAGGTGTGAGCCACCGCGCCCGGCCCTCCCCGCCCCTCTTTATTACTTTCTATGGAACTCCAATTACCCATGTGCTATACTGCTTTATATTTTTCTATAGGTCATTGAGATTTTTTATTTTTCAGTCTTTCTCTTCTATGTGCTTCAATTTTGTATAGTTTCCGTTGCTGTGTCTTCAGGTTCACTTATTTTTTCTACTGTAGTGTCTAAACTCCCATTAATTCTTTTTTTAAAATGATTTTTATTCTTATTTTTTGAGATGGAGTCTTGCTCTGTCGCCCAGGCTGGAGTGCAGTGGCACGATCTCCACTCACTGCAAGCTCTGTCTGCCAGGTTCACGCCATTCTCGTGCCTCAGCCTCCTGAGTAGCTGGGACTACAGGTGCCCGCCACCGCACCCGGCTAATTTTTTTATTTTTATTTTTAGTAGAGACGGGGTTTCACCGTGTTAGCCAGGATGGTCTCGATCTCCTGACCTCGTGATCCACCTGCCTCGGCCTCCCAAAGTGTTGGGATTACAGACGTGAGCCACGCCTGGCTAAACTCCCCTTAATTTATCTAGTGGAAGTTTTATGTCAGATAGTGTAATTTTAATCTCTAGAATTGCCATTTGCTTCTTTTTTGATGCCTTTTATTTCTCTCCCCATTATGTTCATCTTTTTGTAAGCCCTTGAGCATGTTGATCACAGTTAGAACTCTTTAAACATTCTTATGTTAATTCAATCATCTCTTTAATTTCCGGGTCTGTTTCCATGGACTGATTGCCCTACTGGTTATTAGCCACGTTTTCCTGCTCCTTTTATGTGTTCAGTAATATTTTATTGGAGTCTGGCCATTGAAGAATTTTATATTTTTGAGTGCCGTAAATATATGTATTCCTGTTAAGAGTTTCATACTTTGTTCTGCCCCTGATTTATGTTGCCCAGCTTACTTTTCAAGAGTTTACTCTTTAAGCTTTTTTAGAGCAAAGGTAGAGGTAGACTTCCATGTCAGGCCACTCCCCACTACTAAGACATTAGCCTTTTGGGGTATTTACTTAACACTCAGTGTATTCAACTAATTTTCTTCCTTCTGGCTTTGAGAACTGAAATGATTCCCTGACTTGTATGAACTGTTGGGATTTTTCAGATTTTGCTTCCCTGGTAGTAGGTCTTTGCCTAAAAGTGCTTTGCCCAAACTTGTAGAGCTTTACCGTACCCATGACTAGATTGTCATTCAAAGCCGCAAGGGGAACACTTGTGCAGACTTCTTTCTTTTTTTTGAAATGGAGTTTCGCTCTTGTTGCTCAGGCTGGAGTGCAATGGCGTGATCTTGGCTCACTAAACTTCTGCCTCCCGGGTTCAAGCAATTCTCCTGCCTCAGCCTCCCAAGTAGCTGGGATTACAGGCACCTGCCACCACGCCCAGCTAATTTATTTCATTTTTAGTAGAGACCGGGTTTCACTATGTTGGCCAGGCTGGTCTCCAACTCCTGACCTCAGGCAATCCACCCACCTCAGCCTCCCAAAGTGCTGGGATTACAGGCGTGAGCCACCACACCCAGCCCCTTGTGCAGATTTCTGAAGCTCTTCCCTGCATAGCACCCTCCTAATATATTGCCCTCCAAATTCTAGTCTCTTGGTCTCCTCAAACTTTGATTTTTGTCTCTTCAATGCAATAAGACCTTTGGGTTCTTTTGGGGCCCCACCTCCCTGTGCCACAGCCTAGAAACTGATTCCAGGCAGAACGCTATTGTAATCATTGGGCTCACTGCATATGTTTCCTTTCTTCTTGAAATCATAGTCCAGTGCTGCCTGTTGTCTCATGTTTGAAAGCATTCCATATATTTTGTCCAGTGTCTTATTTGCTTATTGTAAAAAGGTAAGTCTGGATCCTGTTACTCTCTCATGGCCAGTAATGGAGGTTTGCCATTTTAATCATAATAAATTTTATTTATTTACTGCGTTTAACAAACATTTATGGAATATCTACCGTGAAGAGCCCAGAAACAGGGAAAAATGATTCACACTAATGCTTATAGAATTAAAAAGTTACAATATTGTGGTAGCTTTTAAGTATGACCCCAAAATTCTTTGACACTGTTTCCACCAAGAGGTAAATTTTATTTCCTCTTCCCTTTAGTGTAGATGCTGTGACTGCCTGTCCAAAAGAACATGACTGAAATGATGCTGTGCTTATTTCCTAGCCTAGGTCTTAAGAAACTGGCAGTTTCCCGGCTCTTGCAATACTCAGTTGTATGCCCATCCAACACACTGAGAGGAACCAAGCAGATACATAGGAGCTCCCATGTAGTTGTTCTGGTTGGTAACCCCAATGACTCAGTCAACTGCTAGGACCAACTGCCAGACATATAACTGAGCAAACTTTGAAATGACTATAGCCCTGGCTGTAGTCATTCCAGCCTCTGAGCTACCCCCGCTGAGACTGTGTGGTCCTGGCTAAGTTCTAACCAAATTTCTGTTTGTAAGCAAAATAAATGATTGTTGTTGCCCTAAGATGCTAAATTTGCAATTTGCAGTGCTTTTTTTTTTTTTTTTTTTTTTGAGATGGAGTTTCGCTCTTGTTGCCCAGGCTGGAGTGCAATGGTGTGATCTCGGCTCACTGCAACCTCCACCTCCCGTGTTCAAGCGATTCTCCTGCCTCAGCCTCCTGAGTAGCTGAGATTACAGGTATGGGCCACCATGCCCAGCTAATTTTGTATTTTTAGTAGAGACAGGGTTTCTCCATGTTGGTCAGGCTGGTTTTGAACTCCCGACCTCAGGTGATCTGCCCCCCTCAGCCTCCCAAAGTGCTGGGATTACAGACGTGAGACAGCGTGCCCAGGTATAATAGACACCTGTAACACATACCATACCATTAAGTGCTATATAATAGAGGTAGTCAATTAACAAATGGATTAACAAATATTTATTATGTGCCTATTACTAGTCAGGTACTGAGTCAGGAAAGGCTTTTAAGAAGCAAAATCTAAGTGGAAGTTTAGAGGAGATCTAGGACCTAAATAGAGTAAGAGCAGGAAAAGCAGAAAGAGTTGCTTATTTGAAGATACAAAAAGCATGGGGGCGAATGCTAGTAGTTCAGAAAGGCTAACGTAGAGGGTAGGAGAAAAAAAACTGTGAAGAGATGAGTTACTGAGAGGTCAGTTCATTAAGGAGGTAATGCTAAAGAAGGGGGGTTTAATCCTGAAGGTAAGGCTACTCTGCACACTTGTAATCATACAATTAATTCAATTTTTTATTTAATGACTATCTTCCCCAAAGGCTGTACTCCAAAAAGGCTAAATCTCACAGAGCTTTTATCCCTATAATTCCAGCATCTAAAATGTTACCTGGCACACATGGGAGTTAATAAATATTTGCTGAATGACTGAGTAACTGAAGAAACCCTGTAAGAATTTTAAGGAAATGATATATAATCAGATTTGTGTATTAGAAAAATCATTCTGGTGGTAAGACAGAGAATGGTTTAGAGGTAATAGCTGTATTAGCTAGCTTGGGCTGCCATAACAAAATACCAGAGTGAGTGACTTATACAACAGAAATTAATTTTCTCGCCGTTCTAAAGGTTGGAAGTCTGAGATCAGGGTACCAGCCTGGTCGGGTTCTGGCGAGGGCTCTCTTACTGGCCTGCAGACAGCTGCCTTCTCGCCACATCCCCACATGGCAGAGAGAGGGAGAGACAGCAAGCAATCCAGTGTCCTTCTTATAAGGGCACTAATCCCATTAGCAAGGCCCCAGCCTCATGACCTCATCTAACTGTAATTATCTCCCAAAGATTCTGTCTCCAAGTACCATCACATTGGGCATAAGGGCTTCAACATTTGTATTTTTGAGGATACAATTCAGTCCACAGCTGTAGGAAAGCAGAAAAGACAGCAGGAGGTGAATGTAGTAACTTGCCTAAGAGATGAGGGTATAAACTAAAGTAGTGACAATGCAGAGGAAGAGGAAAGACTGAGAAATAGTAATCATTCCTACTTGGGCTGGAATTATTAAACTGTTAAAAACCTTCCCAGGATATTCTTTTTCCTGAATTTGAAAATTATAGACTTTTTCCTGTAGTAACTCTATTTGCATACCGGTTTTTTTTTTTTTTTTGAGACAGAGTCTCTCTCTGTCGCCCAGGCTGGAGTGAAGTGGCCCGATCTCGGCTCACTGCAACCTCCATACCCCAGGTTCAAGCGATTCTCCTGCCTCACCCTCCTGAGTAGCTGGGATTACAGCTGCCCACCACCACGCCCAGCTAAGTTTTTGTATTTTTGGTAGAGACCGAGTTTCGCCATGTTGTCCAGGCTGGTCTCAAACTCCTGACCTCAGATGATCCACCTGCCTCAGCCTCCCAAAGTGCTAGGATTACAGGCGTGAGCCAACACACTTGGCCAGTATTTTTGTTTTTAATGTAGATGAATTTTCAAAATCAAACTGAGAATAAAGGGATATAACATTTAACAAACTACAGAATTTATTAAACATACAACATTACAGAAACATTTTAATATGCCATTGATATGTAGTCTTAAAAACGTTTTAAAAACTGTGGTAATACTAAAAGTGAAACTCATAGAATTTCAGTATTTTAAAGGGATAATAAGGGGCGTTAACCACAAAATACAAAGCATTTCACTTTTTATGTTTGTCTTTTAAGTTAAATATTAAAAATTTTATATTTAAAAAATGTTTATTATTTATACAGCACATTAATCATCGAGACCCCCCTGCCCCCATAGCTAAAGTCATTCTAGGTCAGAATACACGGATACTGCTCTCAATACTAGTATGTATTATTCCCAGTGCACACATATTGATAATCAAGGCTTGAACAGTTTGTGCCCTGGCTTATTGCTGGCAACAGAGTAATTCAGTCCGGAGTACAGAACATGTACAAATGCATTTTCATCAATATCTGGCTCTGATACACCCAGTCTGAGCCACCAATATCTGGCTCAGGCACTTATGATAATGGCCCAAGACACTGCTCAGGATCTTAAGGTAAACAAGTTGTCACCTAATTCTGTCAGCCCAGCAATCAAAGCACATTTTTGAGAGGGAATGTTCTGACTTCCGTATCAGTCGTGATATTTCCGAATAATTCTATACTTGTCATAATGAAACACAAGCACGCTTTTGGTATTGGCCCTTCAAAATATTAAGAAACTGGTGGTACCAACACACCATTTTTGACATTGTTGTATTTTAACATTTTTTCTGCTTTTGAAAGGAATACATGCTCATCATTAAAATATTTTGAATAATAAAATGCACAAAGAACAAAAACATTGTCTAGAATCTTGCCACTCAGAGACAATCATGTCATAATATTGTCATGTATTTCCTTTCAGATTTTTTAAATTGTGGGCATTTGTAATTTTATAAGGTTTGTTAACTTCCTTCTGAAAACTTATGTATTCAGATGTCTATGTAAATATGAATCTGTATTATGCACCTTAAATGGCTGTGTAGTTTTCACATCTTATGTACTATGATTTAATTGACCAGTGTAAATTACAGTGATCAGTTACACTTATTTAGTGCTTACTCTATGCCAGGCACTGTAATAAGCGTTTTGCTTGTACTAATTCATTTGATCCTCACAACGCTATTATTCCTGTTTCTTACACATGAGGAAACTGAGACACCAAGAGGTGAAGCAATTTGTCCAGTCACTTAATGTGGGACATTTAATGGCTGGCAATGCTTTGATCCTTTAGACAATGTTGCCATGTATACCTTTGTTCATGTTTTAAAAGAATGTCTTTAGGATTAATTTGCCGAAATGGAATTGCTGGGTCCTAAGGTTTTAAAAATTTTTTTACATGCTTCCAAATATTTCCCTTAGGAAGATTATACAGTATTTACACTTCATCCAACAGTATGTGAGTGTCTGACTCCTCACATCCCTGATTCTTTGCAATTTTTTTCTTTTTTTGAGACGGAGTTTCGCTCCCGGGTTCAAGCGATTCCCAGCCTCAGCCTCCCGAATAGCTGGGATTACAAGCGCGCACCACCACGCCCGGCTAATTTTTTGTATTTTTAGTAGAGACGGGGTTTCACCATGGCCAGGCTGGTCTTGAACTCCTGACCTCAGGTGATCTGCCGGCCTCGGCCTCCCAGAGTGCTGGGATTACAGGCGTGAGCCACCGCGCCCGGCCGATTCTTTGTAATTTTTACCTAAATGACAAAACATTATCTAACTGCTACTTTAATTTGCACATTTCACTTTTAGAGGCGGGATTTCATTTTTAATGAATTTTTAAGCACTCTTTGATTACTATGTATTAATCTTGTGTTGACATGTCAATATTAGTTTCCACGCTACATTTGGAGATGCCGTAATTTGCGGGATAATTTCTATTTACGTACAAGATGTGCTTACTAAGTTTGTTCCAAGTGGGACGCAACAACATCTCTAGTAGATGCTCCTTAAAACTTCTCCATCACACAGAGAATAATTTTTATTGGTTAACTAAACTTATAAGTAAAATAATTAAACCAACATTTTGGGTTGCTAGGAATCACTCACAGATCAACTTTTAGCTCTAGTTTTTTTCTGTTTTCTTTTTTTTGCTCAGTCTAGGGAGGCTATCGTGGGCTGTGAAAGACATGTCACCAACCATCACAGCTGCTGAGTGATTGCACGGTTAGTCAGTAGGTGCCAACGCCCTACTAGAAGAGCTGTCTGCAGATTCCAAAGCCGGGCGTTCAGGGACTCCCGGGAAGGAGCCAGCGTTACCTCAGCCTCTCCGAGGGACACGCGCGCCGTGAACACTCCCCTCTTGGGATTCAGGCCAATTCGTTCAGCTCCCATGACTTCATCCAAGCAAGTTTGTCACCTCACGCAGCTAATTAAACTGTTTACCTAGAAGATGATCCAGAGGAATTTCCATTTCCTTCCAGAGGGAATACAAGGTTATGATAACCGAGAGAGCGAGAGGGAAAAAGGGGCACAGCTCGACCCGAACGAACTCAACCTGCTTTCTTTCTCCTGGGTCTCCCAGTCACTCCTGGGGTTGTTAGTAGGCTTCAGCACGCCTGAAGGACCCCGTCCTCCGGAGACTCCTAGCCAAGGGAAAAGCAGAAAACACAAGAGCTAATTCCACTCTTATGTGTGACTAATTAAAAGAGGAGTCAGGCAGAGGGCACTCCCTGTTCAGCCTTTACCGATGGGGCAGGCTCGGGGCAGCTTTGAGACAGGCAGCGCCAAGGTCGCCCAGATTCCCGAAAAGCTCCGCGCGGGGGCTTCCTCGGCTCCTTGCTGTTGCCGCCGCCGCAGCTGCTGCCGCGGTTGGTGGGGTTGGGTGAGAGGAGGAGCTGTCGCGGACCCTGTAGAGTCGGTCTCTCTTGCTCTTTTTGCCTGAGGAGTCTTCCAACCTACGTCGAGCCCTGACTCCCGTGCTGTCGAGGGGGAGTCCCCGGGGACACCTCGGCACGCAGTGGAGATGCCTCTTTTTGCCACCAATCCCTTCGATCAGGATGTTGGTAAGTGTTTTTGCCTCTCCCTGCCCATTCCTCACCGGACTGCACGCTCACTCTGCCAGCCCCTGCCTGCATTCAGGACCCTCGGGCCAGGGCCGAGGAAGAGCTGGCTCTTCCCCTTTCCTGAGGCTCCCTCCTTCAGAGCTGGGAGGAGGTTGAGGGCTTGGCGCATCCTCTTTGAAAGAAATGGGACTCATCCTGTGAAATGGGCCTTGAGCTAGGACTGTAGGTTGCCAAAGAACTGCTGAATGGGTTGGTGTAAAGGGCCTGGGAGGAGCAGCTGGTGTAGCAGCTGGTGCAGGGACTGTGCTTCTGGAAGAACAGCGAAGGGCTTAAGGCGTATGTTGGCTAGATTAGGATTGTAAACCCTGTACCAAAAGTGCTTGCCTAGACAAATAAATGTTGAGCGTCTGGAACTGGCAGAATGTTTTAGGTAAGGTTCCTTAGAGGATTTTAAAATCTTTTGTAACGGTAACTGAAGGAGGGAGCTCTGGTTAAGGGTAGACTCTCAAAAATGTTAGGAGCGATGAAGATGAATTACTTGGCAACGACTGAAACCGAATTGAGGACCTGAGCCTTCGGGATGTCTCTCTTAGGCTAGGTCTCTGCACTTTAAAAGGTGTAAAGAAGTGTGGAAGAAGTTGTTGAATCTGGAAAGAGTTTGAAATGCTACATTTTTGTTGTTTTCTGAATCACTGGTATTAGGTACTGATGATGTCAATTCAATAGGTTTGCTTTTGGTTTTTTATTTTATTTTATTTTATTTTTTCTGACTTGAAGATAATAATTATGGGAATTTGAGTTTCCGGGGAGAGAATTTTGGTTTACTTTGAACGCACGTAGGAACTACCTTGGCACACAAGTGTGGAATGAAAGCAAGCCAAATACCATTTCCAAATCCCTTATGGCAGAATGTAATCATTACTGTGAATAAGGACAACCTTATGAATTTACTTGTCTTTGTGTATTTTAATTATGAAAGGTGGATGTTGAATTTTTCTTTTTAAACTCTTCCTTAGAGCATGTCACTGAAACTTGGAGGTTTATATAAGAGTAGAAAAAAGTTCACTCCTTACCTCTGCCACTTCTCAGCTCACGGTGAAATCATAGGCAAGTTAAATTTTTGAGTTCCAGTGTTCTTGTCTTTAAAGAGGGGAAAACACATCATTCCATTCTGCAGTTAAATAATATGTCTAGAGGGCCTGCTACAGTACCTTTATGTGGTTGGCACTTACTAGATGCTACCTTTTTTGTTCCACCTTAAATGAGTGTCCTGAATCTTAGCAGTGGACGAAACCTTGGAGATCACCGATTATACTTAATGAATTGGAAAATTGCATTTAATTTAATAAGCAGTTAGCACACACTACAGGACACAGCGACTCAGTGACATAAGAGATACAGTGATGAGCAAGGCCTAGTTGCTGTTCTCAAGCAGTTTTACATCTCACTACATGAATCTCTAGGGGAAATACTTAAAACAGCTTCTTAATACTTGCTTCTTCTGTTTACAGCACCTTTGTCTAGTTTTCTTGGTCCTGTATAATTTAGCTAGCAACTACCCAATCACCTTTATATTCTACTGACTTTGTGAACACATATTTGCATTGGATTCAGGTAAATTTCTTACTGTCAAACCCGTTCCTAGTAGCTGTACCACCCAGTTCAAACACAGGCACCTTCTTGCCTTTATGCTTTTGTCCTATGCTTATGCTTTCTTTTATCTTTCAACATATCCTTGTGTGTTAAGGCCAACTCAGATCCAACTTGTTACACCTGAGTCATTTCCTGATTACTGTAGCAAAGGGTTTCTCAGTAGCAACGTTATTGATGGTTTGGGCCAGATAAATATCTTTGTCATAGGAGTTTGTCCTGTGCAATGTAGGGTGTTCAGCCTTATCCCTGGCCTTTATCCACTAGATGCCGGTGACACCCAGCCCCCACTCATGATTTTAGAAGTCACAGGACATTGCTAAATGCCCCCTGGAAGGACAAAATACCTCCCAGTTGAGAACCGCTGCACTAGTCCACTCTAATTTCCACCTTCTTACAAAATCCTCTAACTTATTTTAGCATTTTTGCCTTTACCGAATTATTTAGCATTCAAGATAGTTTTATACTGTATTTTCCTCCTTAATGAGTGGTTGCTACATAGGAGGTATTTAATAAATGTTTGTTGAGTTGAGAATGTGTCAGTTGAGCCTGCCAGACAGTATACTTCTTCAGTGTAGCAACATTGTTTTGCTCCAGAAAAGCTTACTTTTTAAAGTTGCTCAGGTTTTGGTATTGGACCAATTCTCTTCTCACAATCCTTGTATTGAAATATTACAAAAGGTTTATCTAAGAAGACCCCTCAGAGATTCCCAGTACATAAGCCTTGCACAGAGTCCAGTAGACTCATATTATTTTTTAATAGTATAACATATAGAATACAGTGTATAGAATACACTTAACAATTTTTTCTTTCACCATATCTACCAATGAATATGTCATAACATTAAAGTAACTCATTTGATACAGTTATTTATCACTTAACACTCGTATACATTTGCACATCTTCAAAATTAATTGTCTTCAGTCTTAATCTGAGGCTGAATCAGAAATTCACTGACTGATTTATATAATATAACATTTTTTATAAAGAGACACAATGCTGGTGATAGCTTTTCCCTTGGAAGAAACACCGAAAGATGTTACTAGAATGTGAGCTCTGTGAGGACAGGGATTTTTGTTTGATTTTTTCACTGCTGTATCCCTAGCTGTAGACCAGTTTTTGGCATGCTGAAGAACCTTCAGTAAACATTTATGGAATAAATGAATCTCATTTTGGACATTATAATTCAAGAGCTGAATTTAGAAGAAACGTAAAGATAACTTATTTCATCAAGTTTGTATTTCAGAGTCTCTAGTGACTTCCACCTTGCCAAATCCAATGGTCACTTTCTAGTCCATTTCTTTGTTGATCTCTTAAGCATTCCTCTTTGATATACAGTATTTTATTCATGGGATTTCAGGACACCAAACTTTTTCTCATTTTCTACTTAGCTCCTTTTAAATTTTTTTGCTTCCCCTTTTTGCAGCTTCTAAAAGTTGAGTGCCCTGTGGCTCAGTTCCGGAGCCTCTTCTCTCCTTCCACTTTTTTTTTTCCCTTAGAGTATTAGGAAGCAATTTAGCTTAGTGTTAAGAATTCAGACTGTGGCCACACTGCTTGGATTCAGTCCCAGGTTTGCTGCTTACCGGTAGTGTGATTTTTGGCCTAGTTGCTTAGATAATCTGTGTCTCAGTTTCCTTATCTTTAATATGGAATATAAGAGTAATAATAGTTCTTACCTCAGAGAGTTGTTAAGAGGGTTGAGTTAATATTTGTAAAGCACTTAGAAAAATTTCTGTACTTTTTATTAAGTAAGATTTTAAAAAGAACCTCATCTAATTTCTTAGCTTTAAATACCTAGCGTATTCTGGTGACTCCTGGATTTATGTTCTTACTCTCAGCCTCTTGCCTGAGCTCTCGACCTAGATATCCATCTCCTTACTGAGCATCTCCATTTGGATTCTGCTTAGAGTCTAAAAACATTCAAAAACTCAATTCTTAGTTCTTTGCCCAAACCTGCTCTTTCCTTCATCCTTGCCCTTCTCAGTAGACAACATGATTACTGTTTCCTGTCACTGAGCTCCAATGTCTAGGAGTATCATTGATTCTTCTTATTTCTTCACACTTCACATTCATCCTATCAGCAAGATATTTTGGCTGTACTTTAAAAATATATCCGGAATTTCATTGACAGGTGAAACTAGCTGGACTTCCTGGGTCAAGTGGGGACTTGGAGAACTTTTCGGTCTTACAAGGGGATTGTAAAATGCACCGATCAGTGCTCTGTAAAAACGCACCAATCAGTGCTCTGTAGCTAGCTGGAGGTTTGTAAAATGCACCAATCAGTGCTCTGTAGCTAGCTAGAGGTTTGTAAAATGGACCAATTAGCACTCTGTAAAATGAACCAATCAGCAGGACATGGGCGGGGACAAATAAGGGAATAAAAGCTGGCCACCCTAGCCAGCAGCAGCAACCGGCTCGGGTCCCCTTCCATGCTGTGGAAGCTTTGTTCTTTCACTCTGCATAATAAATCTTGGTGCTGCTCACTCTTTGGGTCCGTGCTACCTTTAAGAGCTGTAACACTCACCACAAAGGTCCGTGGCTTCATTCTTGAAGTCAGCGAGACCACAAACCCACCAGAGGGAACAAACTCCGGACACATCATCACCTTTTTCTGTCTCACCATTCTTACCTTACTTCAGTCATTGTTATCTCTCATAGTCAGTGGCAAGAGCCTTCTGGTAGGTTTCTTTGTTACCACTCTTGCCTCTACAATCAGTTCTCATTTACAAAGGTCAGTGATCTTTTAAAAATGTTAGATAATGTCAGTTACCTGCTCAGAGTTCTCTGGTAGCTTCCTATCCTACTTAAAGGGAAATGCAAGTTTTTTTATTGTGGCTTACAATATGGCTTCTTCCTGTGTGTCTGATATGATTATGATCTCCAGACTCACTCTCTTGAATTCCAGGCTTCTTAAATCTGAACGCTCCAAGCTCATTCCTGCCTCTGTAGCTATATGGTACTCTTTGCCTGGGATACTCCTCACCCAGGTATTTGAAGGTCTGGATATTCATCACACCCATTCAGGACTCTGTTCAAACGTCATTTTCTGAGAGGCTTTACCTAATAATCTTCTGTAAAAAATATCCTTCTTGGGCTGAATGCAGTGGCTCACGCCAGTAACCCCTACACTTTGGGAGGCTGAGGCAGGAGGATTCCTTGAGGCCAGGAATTGGAGACCAGTCTGGGCAACATAATGAGACCCTGTCTCTACAAACAATAAAAAAGTTAGCTGGCATGGTGGTATGCCTGTAGTCCCAGTTACTCGGGATGCTGAATCCAGAGGATAGGTTGAGCCTGGGAGGTCAAGGCTGCAGTGAGCTATGACTGCACTCTTGCCTGGGCAAGAGAGTGAGACCCTGTCTTTAAAAAAAAAAAAAGGAATTAAAAAAAATGCATCTTTACCCTCTCACTCTGTTTCTTTTTTCCATTTCTTTTTCTTTATAGTACTTAGTGACCTGACATTAATTGATTGATTATCTTTTGTGTGGAATGTAAACTCCATGAAGATGAGAACTTTTCATTTTTTTCCCCCTAATACTTTAGGGATAGTGTCTGGTACATAGAAAGCACTCAAGAATTATTTATCAAATAGTGAATTATTGGTATTTTTCTAGAACATTAGTCTTGTATTTCTATTTGCTGTTCTTTTTTCCCTCCAAAACAAATTCATCTGTCAGAAAACTGAAGTTATCTTTCTCAGTCTGGCTCTTCATTCATTATTTGGTAACATTTTTGTTTGTTTTTAAATCTTTTTTACATTAATATAGATGGGGTTTTGCCATATTGGCCAGGCTGGTCTCGAACTCCTAGCCTCAAGTGATCTGCCTGCCTCAGCCTCCCAAAGTGCTGGGATTACCGATGTGAGGCACCCGGGCCCAGCCAATTTGGTAATATTTTAGTGTTGTAGTTATCTTGACTTGAAACCCAAGAGGCATCTTTGAATCATTTCCCTGCCTCTGCTAAATCATCATATGTCTTTGTTTCTATAATAGAATATTTGTGTTCCCAGTCAGACTGCTTTGGGCCAGTCCACGTCCTACATACTTGGACATTTTTTTAGTCTGCTTTGCTTAGTCCAGTCAGCCTCATAAATCATAAGCTAGATGAATCTTAAATGTTAATGTCACATTCTCCTGAAGTGTGGTATGATAGAAAGACCTTGGGCTTTGGGCTTAAATTGCACCTGCAGCATTTACTCTTAGTAAATGGACACAATGTATAGTTGGATAGGTATAGGAACCCTTTGAATTCACTTTCTACTTTGGTAAATAGGGATAGAAATATCCATTATACATCATGCGGATGCTATGAGGATTACTTGTGAAAACACATGACATTCTGACTCTTTACCAGAGTTGAATAGGCTTCAAATATCTCAAGTTCAGCATGTTCAAAACCATTTGAAATTTTCCTTCTCAATTACGGTTTTTGTCTGTTTTGATAGTTGGTACCTAAGTTTACTTAGTCATACAAGTCGTGAACTTGGGAGTAATTCTTGACTTCTGTAGTTGTAATTTTCTACATTCTAAACAACAAATGTATCCTGTCTACCCTGTGCCAGATACCCTGGTACCGAATATGCCCTCAAGGATTCCAGGTTTAGATCACCACTCTCTCAGATTAGTACAGTAGCTTCCAGCTGTTCTTCCCTGCTTCCAGTTTTTCCCTAGTTATTTTCCAGTTGGCTGATGGTGATATTTTTAAAATGTAAATGTACGCGTGGCCCCTCCGTTTAAAATATTTCTAGAGAGGGCTGGGCGCGGTGGCTCACGCCTATAATCCCAGCACTTTGGGAGGCCGAGGTGGGCGGATTATGAGGCCAGCAGATCGAGACCATCCTGGCTAACATGGTGAAACCCCGTCTCTACTAAAAATACAAAAAATTAGCCGGGCGTAGTGGCGGGCGCCTATAGTCCCAGCTACTCGGGAGGCTGAGGCAGGAGAATAGCGTGAACCTGGGAGGCGGAGCTTGCGGTGAGCCAAGATCACACCACTGCATTCCAGCCTTGGTGACAGAGCAAGACTCCGTCTCAAAAAAAAAAAAAAAAAAAAAAAAAGTTCTGAAGAATCTACTGCTTTCACAGTACTTTGAACTTTTCAGCAGGGCATGTAAGGCCTCTTATATTTGGCTTCTTTGTGACTCTTGAGCCTCACCTTCCACTTTTTTCTTGCAGGTGTATTTCACTCCTTATTGGTTTTATGCCACTGTGCTCTTCAGGTGTGGATCCTCTGGCTTGACATACCTATTTGTTCATTAATCCTCAGTAGGTTTGTTTTGAGGAGATGATGCATGTAAAGCACTTAGCATAGCACCTGGCATGTAGTAACCAATGGATACGTTTTAGCTCCTTTTATAATCAAGTTAGAAATAGATGTGGGGACTATTGGATTCTAAGGTGTGCAATCAGTTACTGTTAAAACATAGGAGAGAAATGTGAAAATTCAGAATACAAGTATGTTAACCATCTGATATTCACTGGATTAAGAACTTGTATTCTTTGGTTCTTCTGTCCCTATTTTACCTCTCCTCTAAGCTGTTTTTTCTAATGCCTTTAGGTTATCATTTCTGTTTTATGTTCCTCTCTGAAATGCTTCCATGCTGTTCTTTTGATACCTACTTCTTTTTCTGGTTAGCAGAGCTTCAGATTACATTTCTTTGCAGATACAGTTTCCAGGAGGATCAGGGATATTAGATGAAAGATTTTTGAAGAATTGATTTGCAAAGAGGATAATTTCTTTCAGACTTATTTTTCCATTGGCCATTTTTAATGAACTGTTACATCTTCAGGCTGACTGAATGACAGTCCTTTCCTCACCACCTAAATGTGATGCGAAGTCATCCTGTCAGCATTTCTTACCTCCCCAGATCTTTGACAGTCATAAATTTTGAGAAAAATCAAAAGTTGCTGCTTATCAGAAAAAGTTCTCTAATCTTTTGAAAAGATTATTGAAATTCAAATGAGGCTCTGTGTATGTTTTTTCTGGGTACTGCTGGGCAGATTTCTCAATCTCCTCTTTTTGAGTATTAGTGTAAGGATATTCTCAGGATAAAATGAGATCATTATGAAGCTTTGAATTCTTTAGAAGCAAGTCTGTTATTTTTGTCACTTTTCCTTTTCCCACAAACCCTGTTTTTGTCTTAGAAAATAAATAGTTTTGACTTCATTTGCTATTCACTGAACCATGTTGTAGGTAGTTTATATCCTTCTGATTAAAAAAAAAAATACTTGTTCTTTTATAACTGAGAAGAATTGTGCCACTGATTTTGATGATTTTGGGGCAGCCTCAATAAATGATGTGAACAATTTTAGATTTCTGAAGTGGGTTGTGTTTCTGATCCATCCATACAAATATGAATCAGATGCTGATTCTATTTATGTGTAGGAAAGTAATAAAGTAGTTCATGAGTTTTCAACATAATATCTGCTGATAACTGTATCATATGTTCCTGGATATATCATTAATCAAGAACTGTAAGATAGCTCTCAATTATGATAGTAGGCAATTTATATTTGATCAGATAAACTGTTAACTTTTTAATAAGTTTTAATATGCTTAGCTATTATGTTTTTAAATAAGGTGGCAGGTTTTAGAATTTAAGTGTGTTCTTTTAAAAAATGCACTTAAAAAAAAAAAAACCTGCTTGGCTACCAGTCAGTGAGAATGATGAATTAATTATTAAAGTGCACTACCAGACCAAAGTAATAACACGCTTTCCTTTTCTAAGATGAAGTAAGTGATATTGTTCAGAATGACTCACTCAATATTCTTGGGCTTTAGAGGGGTTGAGTACCTAGGGAGCAGGCTCTGGGACTCCTCAATCAGATCACTTCCACTTGGGTTTGCTGTATATATTGGGTTTCTTTTAAGATAAAATTCTCTTATAGTGTTGAATGATAAATAATTTGACTAGTCTTTGTTTCCTAGGAGACAGCCTCTAAATCCTTGGAATTTTCTGAGTGATAAGAGCATCTTTGTTATTTTTGGTGGGCCCCTGGGATAATAGCTTAGTTTATGCTAATAAGATGACTCGGTCTGGGGGCTGGCCACTCCAGAAGGACTAACCATGTGATTAAAAGATTTGGGCTTTGAGTCATAGGACCTCCTGGGAAGGATAGGGACCTGGAGATTAAGTTCCACTGTGTGGTCATATTTCATAAATCATACCTATATAATGAAACCCCAATTGTAGAATCCATGAAGGTACATTTCCCAGTCCATTGAAACCTACACTGAAAAACCGAATATTCCGCGATAAAAACTGGAAATAAGCTATTTGTGAAAATGCTTTGTGATGTGTGGATTCATCTCACAGAGTTAAATGTTTGTTTTGGTAAAACAGGTTGTTTGTTTTGATAAAACAGGATAAAAACTCTGAACACTGAAGTTCAGTTAAGCATTCTGGTAGGTGATACACATTGTGGTGATACACACTGATGTACTTGGAGGGTGATGAAGCTTCCTAGCACAGAAGCTTTATGTTTGGGACCCTCCCAGATCTAGCTCCATACAGGTGGTTGTTTGTATCTGGGGGTCTGCATTCATGGATTCAAACAACAGTGGATCAAAACTTGTAGAGGAAAAAATATCATGTCTGTACCGAACACATAGAGACATTTTTCTTGTCATTATGCCCTATACAGTATAGTTATTGACATAACATTTACATTGAATTAGGCATGATAAGTAATCTAGAGAAATTAAAGTATATAGGAGGATGTGCAAAGGCTTTATGCAAATTCAATGCCATTTTATATTAGGGACTTGAGCATCCATACATTTTGGTATCTGTGGAAGATCCTGGAACCAATCTCCCATGTATACCAAGAGACAACTGTGTATCTCTATTCGCTGGTCCTGGTTTGTGTTTTTTATGATAAAACTCTAATTGTAAGTATAGTACTTTCTATGTGAGTTGCTATGGTGAATTATCAATCCTGAAGGGTAGTGGGAACTCCCAGTTTGTATCCGGTTGGTCAGAAGTGCCTGGGGACCCCAGAGCTTGTGTCTGAGGTTTGAAGTGAAGGGAGTCTTTTGGAGAGCTGTGTCTTCAACCTGTGAAGTCTTCGCTGACTGGGTAGTTAGCATCAGAAGTATGCTAGCCCTCTGGGTAGTTAGCAGTGCATTGTAGAGGGTTTCTGTATTTGAAAGTTAAGTTTGAAAACCATTAAACCAGGTATTATTGTTATTATTATTATTATTATTATTATTATTATTATTATTTTTGAGACGGAGGCTTGCTCTGTCACCCAGGCTGGAGTGCAGTGGCATGATCTCAGCTCACTGCAAGCTCCACCTCCCAGGTTCACGCCATTCTCCTGCCTCAGCCTCCCAGGTAGCTGGGACTACATGCGCCCACCACCAAGCCTGGCTAATTTTTTGTATTTTTAGTAGAGATGGGGTTTCACTGTGTTAGCCAGGATGGTCTCTATCTCCTGACCTCGTGATCCGCCCACCTCGGCCTCCCAAAGTGCTGGGATTACAGGCGTGGGTCACCGCGCCCGGCTAAACCAGGTATTATTTAAAGTCAATGTGTTACTATGACTTTTTGTGGCTTCATATTGCAGATACCTGAGTAGTCTTATCATTTTTTTGAGCACTTAGACTGAGAGCATGGTTATTGAAATAATTCCCCAAAGTAAACCTTATTATTTTCAAGGAATTTACAATATATTACCAAAACTTGAGCAATGATAGGTAAATTTGAGCTAATTCTCCTCTTTTCCCTCTTCCAAACCGCTTTTACATATTGGTGATAGATTAATATTTTTCAAAAAAGTCTAGGTCTTGTTGTTTTATTTCCTTATTTGGAACTCTTGGCATTCTGATGTTTCTTGAAGCAGTGCAAACACCTGAGCTAGTATTTTAGGTCTTAATGTTGTTCTCTTATTATTCCAAATTTTCACAAAGTAGTCTGTATTTCAGCCAGCCTAGATTCTTCATTATACTTCTTTTCCGTTTTGATGACTTTACTTTTTACTTTATTCACTTAATTAGAAACAGATTAATTCATTATTCTGTCCTCTTCTTATTTTCTAAATACATCGAGAAGCCCTTCCTGATTCTCCTCTTCTCTCTCTCCAGGATCTTTACCTGTCTTTCAATTTGCTTTGGGCTTTGCATTATTTGAAACCCTTTCAATCTAAAATGTAAGTCTATCTGCTGGTTTCATTTCCTTTCTTAGATTGTAAGCTACTTCTGGTAGGGTATGGCGTGGACTAGAAGGCTATTCCATTTTGTTGAATATGTGTTCAAATTTTATAATTGCCTGCAAGTAAATCGCTTTATTGAGATCATGAATTGTTTGGATCTTTGTATTAATTCTTATGCAAGGAATTAATCTGTGTGAATAACCTGCTTTTGCTATCTTCTATGTTAGAAGATTTTAGGGTAGCTAGGTAGGTACCCTACCTAACCAATACCTATTGGTTATTATCCACTTGGTCTTTACTAGATGCTTATTTTAGTTGTCCGGTGGTAGTGACTAACTAGTAGGTGATGCTGTGATATATAGCAGGTATTATACACCTGTAAAATATTTGGTCAGAGTTGACTGCTTTCTATTTTCTGCGATTAAACTCACTTGACGTACTTCTGCTCTCAGTAGTAGGTCAAAATGAGGAAATAAGTGTACTCTGTTGATCTAGGCAACAGGGCATGGAGGAGAGTATGGAAACAAGAATTTCATTATCACTTGGTCAAGACCAACCATTACAGATAAGAATCTTGGTATGAGTCATTTCCACTGTCCCCCCAACCCATCTGTGTTTAAAAAATGGAGACTGCTATTGAAGATCTTGGTGATGTTATCTTTCAGCATATCTGCTCTTTGAATTGCAGTGTTCCAGTCAAGACTGGTTACCCTCTGCTTCTGTACAGCTGTTGTTTTGAAATATAATGATTTTTTTAAAGTTTTTTTTCCTCCTACGCGTATTCTTTTTCTCTTAAGTTGCTTTTTTCTTTTTCTTTTTTTGGTCTTTTTCTTTATCTTCCACATTAGAAGGTAGTTTCCTCACGCCTGCAATCCCAGCACTTTGGGAGGCCAAGGTGGGTGAGTCACCAGGTCAGGAGATTGAGACCATCCTGGCTAACACGGTGAAACCCGTCTCTACTAAAAATACAAAAAAATTAGCTGGACGTTGTGGCATGTGCCTGTAGTCCCAGCTACTCAGGAGGCTGAGGCAGGAGAATTGCTTGAACCTGGGAGGTGGAGGTTGCAGTGAGCCGAGATCGCACCACTGCACTCCAGCCTGGGTGACAGAGCGAGACTCCGTCTCAAAAAACAAACAAAAAGATAGTTTCAGATAGCTTGCTTGTTTGCCCATGGCTAATACTGGAGAAATCAAAAGCACATTGGAAGTTCTGATCATGTGGTTAGGTCTCATTGACTTTTAACTTCACTGTAGGTTGGTCTGGTGGGCCATTGACTATGGAATTCTGCCTCTCCACTCCTCCCCCTGCAATATTACTGTCTTTAGGTCTTTCCTCTTGGGCTGACATAGAGCCCCCAGAAAAGAGTCTTCTGATTTCTTGGAGGGTAACGGTTCAAATGTTGAATCAGCCTTGCATACCTGGGATGAATCTTAATTGGTCATGGCATATGTAATTCTTTTTATACATTGTTGGATTCAGTTTGCTGATGTTTTTGTAATCGGTGGAAGGTATCTGAGTTACTGGCAGTGAGTCTGTATGGGTCTGCACCAATCTCAGTTCTTGCCTCCTCAGAAGAAAGAATTCATCTAAGGGGCGTAAGGCAGAAAAAGAGATGAAGGAAGTTTCAGAGCAGGAGTGGAAGTTTATTAAAAAGCTTTACAGCAGGAAAGAAAGGAAAGTGCACTTGGAAGAAATCCAAGTGGGCGACTTGAAGAGTAAGTGCGGTGTTTAACTTTGATCCCAGGACTCTATAGGTTGGCCCCTTTCCTGTGATTCTTCCCTTAGAGTGGGCGGCCCACATGCGCAGTGCCCTCCTTATACTTGGGAGGTGAGCATGCACAGTGTGTTTAGAAAGTTGTATGCATGCCCATCGGAGGCTTTCTTCCCTTTTCTGGTGGAGTGCCCCAGGAAGGTCGTATACTGCCATTTTGTCTCTTAATGCCCCTGCCTGGGCTCACTCACTCAGTGCCTGAGATTTTATTGGAGCCCCCTTTTTTGCTTCTCCCTGGTGCCTGCATTCAATTAACACTTTAATGTTTAACACTTGTGGACTGTTAGGAGCTTCTCTCTCCCTGGTGCAAGCTGCCAATTTATCACTTTTAGAGAGGCAATGTGATAATTGCTGAATCACCCAACATTCCTAGTGGGTGTGGGAGAACCCTCTCCTGCCCTGCTCATACCTGTCTTACCAGCTGTAACATTTTGTTGAGGATTTTTGCATTTATGTTCATGAGAGATATTGGCCTATAGTTTTCTTGTAATGTTTTTGTTTGGTTTTGGTATCAGAGTAATGCTGGCCTCACAGAATGAGTTAGGAAGTATCTCCTCTGCTTCTATATACTGCAAGAGATTACACAGAATTAGTATAATTTCTTCCTTAAATACTTGGTAAAATTCACCAGTGAACCCATCTGGGCCTGTGCTTTCTGTTTTAGAAGATTATTAATTATTGATTCAGTTTTTTAAATAGATGTGGGCCATTTAGATTGTCTGTTTCTTGTATGTATTTCAGCAGATTATGTCTTTCAAGGCATTGGTCCATTTCATCTAGGTTATCAATTTTGTGGGCATAGAGTTGTTCATAATATTCCTTCATTTTCTTTTTAATGTCCATGGGGTTTGTAGTGACGTCCCTTCTTTCATTTCTGATATTAGTAATTGGTGTTTTCTCTCTCTCTCTTTTTTTTTTCCCTTAGTTTAGCTTGGCTAGCAGCATATCGGTTTTATTGATCTTTTAAAATAACCAGCTTTTGGTTGTGCTGATTTTCTGTATTGGTCTTATGTTCAGATTCATTGGTTTCTGCTCTAATTTTTGTTGTTTGTTTTCTTCTGCTTGCTTAGTTTGGATTTAATTTGCTCTTCTAGTTTCCTAAGGTAGAAGCTTATTGATTTTAGATCTTGATTCTTTTTAAAAATATGTATTCAATGCTATAAATTTCCCTCTAACCACTGCTTTTGTTGCATCCCACAAATTTTGCGAAGTTGTATTTTCACTTAGTTCAAAGTATTTTAAAATTTCTTTTAAGTTTTTTTTACTCTTGTTTAAAAGTGTGTTAGTCTCCATATACTTTGGGATTTTCCAGCTATCTTTCTGTTATTGATTTCTAGTTTATTCCATTGTAATCACTATGTGATTTCTATTTTTTTAGATTTGTCTTGGTTTGTTTTATGGCCCAGAAGGTGGTCTGTCTTGGTGAATGCTGCACGAGAGCTTGGGAAGAATGTGTATTCTGTTGTTTTTGGATGAAGTAGTCTGTAGATGTCAATTGTCAATTATATACAGTTGATTGATGGTGTTGTTGAGTTCAACTATGTCCTTTCTGATTTTCTGCCTACCTGACCTGTCCATTTCTTTTTTTTTTGGTCTTGCTCTGTCGCCCAGGCTGGAGTGCAGTGGTGCAATCTTGGTTCACTGCAACCTCCACTTCCTGGGTTTGAGTGATCCTCCTATCTCAGCCTCCTGAGTATGTTCAGCTAATTTTTGTATTTTTTTTGTAGAGGAGAGGTTTCATCATGTTGCCCAGGCTGGTCTTGAACTCCTGGGCTCAAATGATCTGCCCACTTCGGCCTCCCAAAGTGTTGGGATTACAGGCAAAAGCCACCGTGCCTGGCCTCATCCTTTAACTTTTAATCTCTATGTGTTTTTATGTCTAAAGTGAGTTTCTTATAGACAACATACAGTTGTGTGTTGTTTTTTGATTCACTTTGACAATTTCTGCCTTTTAATTGGTGTAGTATGCAGACCATTGACATGTAAAGTGACTGTTAATATACTTGTGTTAATAGCTACCATATTTGTTACTGTTTTCTATTCATTGCCCTTGTTCTTTGTTCCCATTTTCTATTTCGCTCTCTTTTTGGCTTTTGTGATTTTAATTAAGCAGTTTGCGTGATTCCATTTTATCTCCTTTCTTAGCATAGCAGTTATACTTTTTTAAAATCTTTTTTTTTTAGTAATTGCCTAAGAGTTTTCAAGATACATTCACAACTAATCCAAGTCTGCTTTCAGATAACACTGTACCACTTCATGTGTAATGCAAGTACCTTATAATAAATGAAAATATTGTTAATTCCTCCTTCCCATCCCTTGCGTCATTGCTGTCATTCATTCTACTTACATGGAAGCATACATAAGAATATCAGAATATATATAAAATCGTAGGTAATGAATACATTGTTGCTGTTATTATTTAGAATAAACTATTTTCTGTTAGAGTAAGAAGAAAAATAAAAATAAAAATAAAAGTTATTATTTTTATCTTCGGGTATTCCATCTTTATTCTCTTCCTCTTTTTTTTTTTTTTTTTTTTTAAAGATATAGGATCTTGCTCTGTTGCCTAACTGGAGTGCAGTGTACTATCATAGCTAACTTCAGGCTCAACCTCCTGGGCTCAAGTGATCCTCCCACTTCAGCCTTCTCGGTAGCTGGGAATACAGGTGCATGCCACCAGGCCCAGCTAATTATTTTTTTAAAGATGAGGCCTTGCTCTGCTGCCCAGACTGGTCTCCAATTCCCATCCTCAAGTGATCCTCCCACCTCGGCCTCCCAAAATGCTGGGATTACAGGCATGAGCCATCCTGCCCAGCCTCTAGTGCTGTTTTTTTCTTTATGTAGATACAAGTTTCTGACTTACATAATTTTTCTTATTTGTTAAGAAGTTCTGCTAACATTGCTTTCAAGGCAGGTGTGCTTGCAGTAGAGTCCCTCAATTTTTGTTGAGAAAGTGTTTATTTCCTCTTCACTTTTGAAGAATAATTTCTTAGGATAAACAACAGGCAGTTATTTTCTCTGAACACTTAAATAAGTTTTTATTTAAGGAAATACATTCAGTCAAAACTTGGTTTTCTTTCCTTCAGTCCCCTCTCCATATTATCAAAAAAAAAATCCACAAAACTAGCTAAATAATTAACTTAATTACCTGAAACATTTTTATAAAGATTTACTAGCAAGTAAATAATCTTTTGCTAATGAAAATAGTATTTCTTATTTTAGTCTTTCTATTTGCAGATGGTGGTAGACCTATATATAATTTTTTTATAAAGAAAAATCAATGCCTTTTATTTTATACTAAGTAAAGAGGCAACTGCATTGTGAATAGGGAAAATAATTGCAAGAGATAATGAGCGTACATCTTTTCAAGATGGCCATGAAAATAACTAGAATGCTGGCAACTATTCTGATTTGTTGTTAAGACTTGATTATACTATAGTTTTGTGATTTAAGTGTGATTATGTATCTTTTAAAGATTTAAAAAATAATGTTTCTGCAATCCCCTTTACAATCTACAGAGAAAGCAACCAGCGAGATGAATACTGCTGAGGACTGGGGCCTCATTTTGGATATCTGTGATAAAGTTGGTCAGTCTCGCACTGGGTAAGTATTTAGCGTTTCAAAGGATTTTTATTCTTTCTTTTTAAAAAACAGGAAAGGCCAGGTGCAGTGGCTTGCATCTGTAGGCCCAGCCCCTCGGTAGGATGAGGTGGGAGGATCGCTTGAGCCCAGGAGTTAGAGGCTGCAGTGTGTGATGATTACACCCATAAACAGCCAATGTACACGAGTCAGGGCAACATAGTGAGACCCCGTCTCTTAAAAAAGAAGGATCAGGAGGTAAAGTATATTAGCATTAAATTTAGTTTAAAAAGAGAATATTTTTATTAAAAAGATTTGAAGAATCATCTCATTTAGTTTATATACCTTTTAACCAGTTAGGGTAACATGGCTGGTAAAAAGTTGATGCTTTAATCACCCTCCTTCGTATTTTCTTCTGGAATCTCATTTTTTCCACTGATTTTAGAGTTATTAGTGATTTCTCAGTTACCAAGTTTCATGGTTATTTATGAGTTCTTTTCTCCTTTGTCAGATTTGCAACATTCCACCTAATGAATCAGTTAGGTGGAATTGAAAAGAAATTTTTTCTTTCTATTGAAAGATTAGGGGAATAGAATCTTAAACTTTTTGGCATGTATTACAGAGCTTTCCAAACAGTACAGTAATTGGATTAATTGGTGTGGATATGGGTGATTTCTTCAGCTCCTGGGCTAACAACATTAGCCTTTAGCAGTTTCATTTACTGCTTTATGCCACACAAATGGTATTGTCTTATTTGTGCACTTTCATGTGAAAAAGATCAGGAAGCACTGCTGCGTTACACTTGATATTTGCAGTGGTAATATGAAGCCTTTGCCAGTGTCTTCTTTGCCTCTTCTTCCTTCACCCCTAAATATAGATGTTCCTGAAACTTTCCCTGATTCATTTTTTATTTCTAAGATTTTTTCTTTTGGTCTCACAACTTCCAGCTGTCTTTATGTAGATGGCATCTGTATTTTCAGCTCTTCTTACTCAAGCACTAGTCTTATGGACACTGCATTATTTCTGGATATCGTTCTATATAAGCCTTCATCTCACCATCTAGAAACCAGAACTCCTGTCTCTTTTTGCTTTAAACCTACTTTCCTTCAGTTTTTCCATTTCTATTAATGACAAGATGATTCTTTCGTTGCACTAAAACTTGAGTCACCTCCACATTTATTACTCAATTCTGTCCATCTGCCTTCATAATCTCTCAAAATGTTGACGTTTTAAAGTCTCCTTAATCAAGTTTTTGAGCATAGCCAAATGGTGCAGAGGCAGTTTTCTTCAGGGGCTGTCTACCCTCCACTCTAGCTTTTTTTGGCCCATAATGTCCTCCCACTATGACGTTCCCAAAGAATCTCCCAAAGGTGGTCCCATCCATCCCCTTTGTTGTATTTACATTTTAGTATATTCTGACCTGGTTCATTAATTTAATTGAAAATTTTTAACTACTGTGTGTTACATATCGCGTTCCCTTTTCTCCATTTTTATTTGTCCTACTTTACTTTGGACGTTCCTTACCTTGCCTAGGCTAGCGAATTAACCCACTGGCATTTTTTTTCTGTTTCCATCTCTTTTCTAATTCTTATATCCAGTTGCCGTATAACAGCTGTGTTCATGTTACTCCCGTACCTTCCATACTGAGTTCAGTTTAAGCTCCTTAGTCTTCTGAATCATGCATTTTCATTTTTTTCCCTCTTGTATAACATTCATTTCAGCTCAACTATCTGAGTTCCAGTGCTTTTTTTCTACCTTAGTTTGATGCTTTTGGTCCTTTTGTTTCTTGAGGATGGAATGTTTTCCTCTTTAATTTCCCATCTCTGTGTCTCATATCCTTTCAGACCCAATGTAGATACCACTTCTTCCACAAAGCCTTTCCTTATCCCCTTTACTGACAATGGTATGATCCTCTGAATCCTCAAAGCACTCTATCAAAACTATTCTTATTTGTGTTTTTTCCTGCATTTTAGTAACTTATATCTAATGAACTGAAGTTTCTTAGATATAAACCTAGTAGATTTGTAGAATGAATGGTCCATGAACTTCTGTTGCACATGGGAAAGAAGCAAATAGCGTAGTGGTGGAGATCATGTACTCTAGAGGGAGATTGCCTGGGTTCAAATCTTGGCTCTAGCCATTTAGCTATGTCATACTGGGTAAGTAACTTATCTTTCTGGGCCTTACTTTTCCAGTTTACCACCTAAGAATAATAATAGTATCATCTTCATAGGGGAGTTGTTGTGACTTTGAGATTAGCTTTATCAAGTGTTTATAACAGTACCTGGCACATGGCTGAGTGAGTGCAACTCTGCGTGCTTTTGATTGAAGTCATATTTTGTGACAGTTTCTGTTGAAGACTGGGCACCAAGCTAGACCACTTCATGTGCATTTTGGAGATAAAAGTTTTATCTAGCATTGCAGCTGCAAAGCCCCTCCTCTCTCTCTTTACTTTGTTGGTTTCCTTTTTATCTTTACTTTGGTGTTTTTCATTTTGTAGACACTTTCTGTAATAATTGGGTCAATTGCTTGAAGTTGTTTGTCAAAAGGCAAACCCCCTTTTACAACTATAAATATTCCATGTTTTTCCAGTTAAAAAATCAATTTGTAATGCATCTGAAATTCTGTATGTTGTAGCACAAAGCTGTAGAGATCAATTTGTTTTTCTTAATGTTAACGTTATTCTCCCAGAAATGTTTATTATTATTTTCCCTATTTTATTTCCTTTCGTATTTGAAATTTACTAGTTTATAGCTTTAAAAATATTTTTTGTCTTTTTGTTTTTATCCAGTATCAATAGGTTTAGACACATGCTCATTTTTTTTAGTTTCTCATATTTATTTTTAAACTACATACTTTCTCTCAGTATATTCCTTAATATTTGAATTGTCAGTTGGGGATTTTAATTGACATTATACTAAGTCTATGAATTTACTTAGGAAATATTTTCAACTACAGTGAATTCGATAATGAAGGTGGATCTGTTTGTTCTTTTAGTCAGTGTTTTTTCCTTTTCTTCTTCCTTCCCTCCTTTTTCTTCTTTTTTCTTCCCACTTACTCACTTAGTTTTGACTCCTTTAATAGTTATTGCTCTCTGGTTCTTTTAAATCCCCATTAAGTTAATCTTCAAGCATTTATTGTGTGCATAAATGGGATATCTTGTTATACCTCTTGTTAATAAAGAGTTGTTTGAAAAGGTTTAAACAATAATTGAGATACCATTCTAATATTATTGAGGTTTTAAAAAAATGTCAGGCCTTCAATAGTTGCTCATGTATGTATTTTCTTTCAATAATACTGTTTAACATACATCTCCAGTTGTGTTTTTTCTTTCTTGTTCTCCCTTGATAATCTCATATTAGGAAATGGTAAACATAAGGGTCATATTAGGACATTCATGGGCCCTAGGCACTTTTGTCTTCTTGGGCTCCTCTTTCTATTAAAAAAATTAAAAATATTTTATGACTACATTGTTTTAAGGAAAAATATATTAGTATTATATATTAAAACATTTTCTTTGAAGCAAAAGTTCACTTTTTTCTTCTTATTTTAAAAGAAATAAAACATTTACGTGTACTTCCAAAATTATTGTGAGTCCTAGGCCCTGTGCCTACATGCATAAGCGTTTACAGAATTGGGTTACATATTCACAGATCAACTTAGTAATAGAAAATTTTAGGTTTCTTTCAGGTGAGCACTAAACTGTGGGATACTTATGGTGGCATTCCTAATATGTTATTTGTTTTTATTTTTGTGGTAAAATATATATACAATAAAATTAACTATTTTAAAGTGTTCACTTTAGTAGGATTAAGTACACTCACATGCCCGCTGTCTGTCTCCAGAACTTATCCATCATCCCAAACTGAAACCCTGTGCCCATTAAACAATAACTCATTCCCCTTTCCTCTAGCTCCTCTTAAACATTTGTAGTTTGTCTTTAATATTTTAAATTATTTTATAATTAGTATATATGGACAACTTATAGAAATCTGGTTTATGTTTTGGAGGAAACTGTGATTGGATATGGGTTGCTGATGGTCGCATAAGAATGTTGAACAGTATTGTAGGCTGCCATTGAGGTATTCTAAATACCTGATGTGCTTTAGAGAAGACTATAACATGTAAGGTGGGTTGAGAGGGGAAAGAGGACATGAGTTTTCCAAAGACAAATTCAGGTAGAGTCTTTTGAAGTAGAGGAATGTTGTAGATTGGAATGCAGTTCAGAAGTGATTTGTGTTTCTGGCAACAATCTAGATTTAGAAAAAAAATTATTATTGCTATTTGGTGTTAGCCTGAAATTTTGTAAAGTGCGGCGATCTTTTTAAGAGGACAGATTCAGAGATGGTGGAAGGACTTTAGGAGGAGCATTTCACTTTCAGTAATATTGTATTTTTTAAATCAAAATGATTTGTAATTAATAATATATAGTAGAATCATTTAGAGGATAAATAAAATGAAATAATTCATATTATTTTAACCTTTTTTTCTCTTTTGGCTTCTTTTTTTAAAGTCATCTGTCTTAGAATTATGGTAGTTTGAAAAATATTCTTAGGTTTTAAAGGGGGAGAAAAGAGCTATTATTGTGAAGTTTCATTTAGTCAGAACTGTGACCCGGAAACATGGCTCTCAGTGGTGTTGTGAAAAATTTTTCTTAATTCCTTCTCTTAAAAAGGAAAAAACCAGACAAACCCATTTTCTGTTCTTTAAACTCACATATACATATGCATATGCATATATATTTATGTTTGTTGATTTAAAGAGATACACATGCTTATATAAAGTATTTATTTCTTTTAAAAATAAGTATATATTCACATGGCTCAAATGTTAAAACAATTTAAAAAGATGGACATTGACAAGTCTAATTCCTATCCCTCTTTAGCTGCTCTCATCTTCTATAAGTTACCACTTCCGTATATTTTGTATCTTTCCATTCTTTTACACAAATGTGAATACACTTTCCCCCCATTTACATGTAATAAGAATGTTGTATATTTTCTTCTGCATTTATTACTTAATTACTTATCGTTACTTATTGACTACTTATTGTATCCTGTCAGTCTTAGAAATGTATTTCTTTTAAGTCTATTAGTATTGCACAAATTTGGAAATTATTTTCTAGTTTAACATTAATTTTGGTTAGTGGCATGTAGAATATCTAATACATATACATAATTACTGAATGAAAATTAGTAATTTTTAGTAATTATCTCAATTTCAGAAAACCTACTAGATGTAATCCCTGTTTACTTCATTTAAGTTGTAGTTTCTTTTTAAATCTTGAAATACTTGATTATACCAAACCTAAAACTTTAACAAACATTCTGAAATTTTTTTCTAATGTCTCAAGATATTCACATGATTTTTAGTGCGCAATTTCCAGTGTGTGAGTAACTAGTGAAGAATGCCCAGCCAATTAGGTCATGTGATGGGCTGAACAGCCTTCATTTGTTTAGAAATCAAGAGAACTTTCACAATGATAATAGCAGTTTTCTTTAACATGTCTTCACATAAATAATTTTTCTATGTTAGTGTTGATTGATTTGTTTATATTATCATATGTAAACATAGACGTGAGGATAAATACTGATTATCTTCAATAACAAGTTAAAATTAAAGTTCTGTAATTGACCTCTAGATTAAGTTTTGCTGTTATTTTATATGTTAACTGTCTTTGTTTAGCTTTAGCCAAAGATATAGTTGACTGAAGGTGGAAAACATCATGTAACTTTTTCTTTACCCGACTAATGGATATATTTTGGTACTAAATTTATTCTAACGGAATGAGAAAGATCATATGATAGTCATTATTGGTGTTTTGTGAAAAATACAAATGTAAGCCTTTGGGAAGGAGTTTGTTAAAAATGTTTTTCCTTGGCTTTGTATTTTTTTTTTTTTTTTTTTTTTTTTGAGACAGAGTCTTGCTTTGTTGCTCAGGCTGGAGTGCAGTGGCACGATCTTGGCTCACTGCAAGCTCCGCCTGCCGGGTTCACGCCATTCTCCTGCCTCAGCCTCCTGAGTAGCTGGGACTACAGGCACCCGCCACCATGCCCAGCTAATTTTTTTTTGTATTTTTAGTAGAGACGGGGTTTCACCATGTTAGCCAGGATGGTCTCAATCTCCTGACCTTGTGATCTGCCCGCCTTGGCCTCCCAAAGCACTGGGATTACAGGCGTGAGCCACCCTGCCTGGCCTTTGGCTTTGTGTTGTTTTGTCCTGGACTGGACTGTGACTATTTCTAGCCTTCAGTAGGAAGTTGAAAGAATATTTCCTGATTTTTGTAAGGGAAAAATAATCTCTGAGCTGGATATTCTAGAGTTGAAAGGACAGCATCAGTAGAGAAACAGACCTCTTTCAAGTCTTTTTTTCTTCCTATAATCATATCCTCATTTTACAGGACTTTATCATCAAAGTCTTTTAAATGCTCTTTTAAGAATAATCGTCACTTGTTGACTACTTATTGTTTGCTAGACTCTGTTACAGTGCCCTATGAACATTTTGTTTGATTATCACAGCAGTTCTAGATACTGTAGATTCTCTCAACTTTCAAGTGAGAAATCTAATTGATATTTAGGATTCTTTTATATAACTTAAAATAGCAGAAGTGTTCCAGCAGAGTTAAATAATTTTTTTTTTTTTTGAGACAGAGTTTCACTTTTGTTGCCCAGGCTGGAGTGCGACGGTGCAATCTCGGCTCACTGCAACTTCTGCCTCCCGAGTTGAAGCGATTCTCCTGTCTCAGTCTCCTAAGTAGCTGGGATTACAGGTGCACGCCACCATGCCCGGCTATTTTGTATTTTTAGTAGACATGGGGTTTCAACGTATTGGTCAGGTGGCCTTGAACCCCTCACCTTGTGATCTGCCCTCCTCAGCCTCCCAAAGTGCTGGTATTACAGGCGTGAGCCACCGCATCCAGCCCATAGAATTTTTTTTTAAAACATCATCTTGATTTCCATGTTTCACTCAGTTTTGTAACATGGTAGAATTTCTTTAATTCGTTTCATTCTCTTTGCGTTAGTCATTTTTTCTTTTATTTGTCAAATACTGAATGCCAAGTATCATGCTTTGGCTATACAGTGGTGAATAAAGCAGGCATAGCCTTTGCTGTCAATGGTGCTGATATTCTAATGGTGGAAGATGTGAAATAAACAGATACTAACAGATGATGGTCAATAGCTAAGAAGCTAGTAACCAGAGTGCTATAATGGAAAATAAAAAGGTAGACTGGTGTGAGGGGGTTACGTTTATGCTATAATTTTAATGTTGAAAAGAGACAGAGTTCAAAGCACTGCATCCCAGAAAGAAGCAATAGTCTGTAGGTGAATGCTGAATGCTACAAGGTAGAGAAAACTTGATGCCTTCTAAGAACTTGAAAGTTACAGAATAGCTGGAGCAGAAGTCAGTTGCCCTGAATGAGTGCAGAGTTGGGTTTCAGAGTGAGTTAGAAAAATAGAAGATGATGGTTGGAAGGTAGGATCCTTTAAATTAAGACTATAGAGGGTTTTCAATTATTGGTAATGACAAGGTCTGATGACTCCAAGGTCCATCGGAGTTAATAAGATGTGATAGAAGTTGAAAAGCCAAGGTGTTGAAAGCATCACTTACACTGTTATTAAAAGCTCCAAGAATTAGGACAGAAGTGATGTTGGAGAGAGAGGCAGTGATCCAGTAGCTAAAATAATTAACAGGTGAAGGGGCATTTGAGATTTTTAAATAAACTGCAACATGAGGGGACTGACGTGATTGGAGCTGGGCAGTTTTAGGAAAGAGGGAGAGTGGTTTGGAAGAGGCAAGGGAAATGAATGCACATTGCTTAGCATAATGCATATTGAACAGATAGTACAGAGGTCAACTCCGACACAATTTCCCCAATTATTCACATATTTCATTAGTGTATATATTTGTTACAAGATATGAACCAATATTGATACATTACTATTAACTAAAGTCCATAGTTTACATTAAGGTACACTTTGTTTTGTATAGGTCAATGGGTTTTGACAGTGTATATAATGACATGTGTCTACCATTGTGTAATGCCACGTATCTGTCATTACAGTACCATGCTGAATAGTTTTATCACCTTAAAATGACCTGTGCTCCATCTGTTCATTCCTTTCCTTCCTCTCTTTGCACTTTAAACAGCCACTGATCTTTTTACCATTTACAAGTTTATCTTTTCCAAATGTTGTATAATTGGGATCGTAGACTATATAGCCTTTTCAGACTGGCGTCTTTCACTTACCAGTATGCATTTAAGGTTCCTACGTGCCTTTTCGTGGCTCAGTAGTTCATTTCTTCTTATTGCTGAATACTCTTCCATTATAGGGATGTTCTACAGTTTGTTTATTAACCTACTGAAGGACATCTTGTTGGCTCCCAGTTTTGGTGATTTTTAATAAAGCTGCTATAAACATGAATTTGCAGGCTTTTGTGTTGACATCGTTTTAAGTTCAGTTGGGTAAATATGTGAGAACATGATTGCTAGATCATATGGTAAGACTGTTTATCTTTGTTAGAAGCCACCAGACTGTCCCCACAGTCTCAGTATGGTTTTGTTTTTTACATTCAAGTCTTTGATCTATTTGGAATTTATCCTGTTAGGCAGTATGAAGTATGGTTCTAACTTGATTCTTTTCTATTTGGCTACCAAATATCCCAACACCATTTACTGAATCGTCCATCTTTTTTTCCTTCTGATTTGAAATATTTCTTTTATATATTATATTTGCATATGTATTTAAGTCTGTTTTTCTCTTTTGACCCGTTGGTGTGTGTCTAAACACATTCTGCTACCACATGGTTTTAATTATTAATATGTTTTGACATTTGGTAGGATATGGTCTTGAGGTTTTTTTTTTTTCTGGAGATGTTGTTTTAGATATTCTTTCCCCTTCCTACTCTCCTTAGATAAACTTTCAAATTGAGTTGACTGGTTTAAAAACAAAACTTTCTGTTTAAATTGGCCTAGTTTTAAATTAACAAATTTATGTCTTTATGATATTCAATCTTCCTATCCGAGAACATAGCATCTCTTTTTGTTTATAACCTTTAGTAGTGTTTTTAAGTTTTCCTCTTAAAAGTCTTGTACATTTTTTGTAATGTTTCGTCTGAGGTATTTTGTCCTTTTTGCTGCTATTTCAGTGGGGTTTTTCTTTCACTGATTGGGAATTTCCCTTCTTTTTCTTTCTTTCTTTTTTTTTTTTTTTTTTCTGAGATGGAGTCTCGCTCTGTCACCCAGGCTGTAGTGCAGTGGCGCAATCTCAGCTCACCGCAAATGCCGCCTCCCAGGTTCACACCATTCTCCTGCCTCAGCCTCCCCAGTAGCTGGGACTACAGGCACCCGCCCTTATGCCCTATGTCCGGCCAATTCTTTTCTTTTCTTTTTTTTTTTTTTTTTGTATTTTTAGTAGACACGTGGTTTCACCATGTTAGCCAGGATGGTCTCGATCTCCTGACTTCGTGATCCGCCCATCTCGGCCTCCCAAAGTGCTGGGATCACAGGCGTGAGCCACTGCGCCCAGCTGGGAATTTCTCTTCTTAAAGGGTAGACGGGATTATAGCATCTGTGTATCTGGAAGAGAATGATGCACTTTGAGGGGGAAATTGAGATGATGATTCAGGAGAGAATTGGGATAACAACAGAAGTCAAGTTGTTGACTAGGCAATAGGGAATGGGATCCGATGCGAGCTGATTTTTCTATCTTTACTTGCCTAGACAATGATTTTACTTTTTTATTTTACTAAGTCTTAAAAACATCGTATATTTTATAGAATGAGACTTATAGAATTCTAATGACTGTTGTGCTTGTTTTGCAGATGAGAAAACTAAAGCCCTGAGATTTTTAATGTGACTTGTCTAAAACGAGTGAGCAGAGGCAAAATTAGAAGTCAGATTTCTTTACTTCCCATTTTATGTTTTTTTCTACCTTCACTGTGCTATGTGCTTAGGTGCTTGTATGAGCAGTTATATTTGAAGGTTAAAATTATGAATCAAGACATACCAATCTTACATTAAAGTTTTTGGTGATTCCTCTCTCCCCATACGTTATGTTACGTTGTGTTTTGTTTGACTGAAATATACCTTAGTGTTACATGGTCTAGAAAACTCAAAATATCATCATACTGAATTTAATCCTCAATATTTTAGTTCAGCATGTAGAAGTTTAGTTTATCTGCTTTTCTAATGAAGTCCTTTGGGACTTACATGAACATGTTTGTTAAATAATAGTCAAATAACGTCACTGTATATATTTATCTATATTCATGTTCCATTATCTCATAAGAAATGCCTACTTAATAAGCTTAACATTAAGGGAATAATTTGATATTTGTACTCTATATTTTGCTCCTTTTATATGTTGTGTGGATTATGTTTTATGTAATGTATGTTACAAATCAAATTTGCATTTTGAATATGTTCAGTATATAAAGATTGCATTATTTCTGTTGTGATTTCTTTTGTACTTTTATGTCACAGTCTGTGACATGCCTTCATGCTTATGAAAGGCATCTAAATAAGGCTCTACTCAGTATTCAAGGAGCATTCATATTATCTCTTAATTTCTAAAAATATTTAGTTCATTCAGCAAAGATTTGAGTTCCCATGTCTTTTAGCTGCTGTGTGTCTGCTAGGTCCTGGTATACTAAGACCTATAAAAGCTATGCATGCACATACTCCTCCTTCCTCCAATATAGACGTACATATGTCCTTGAATGGTAAACCACAGTAAAGCTTTTTTTGTAGCATTTTAGATGAAGATGTAATGTTTAAATCACTCTAAAATAACTTTGAAAGCTACAGTTGTAAAAGTAAAGATAAAAAATGAAACAATTTTGTGCTTTCAAGAACTAACATTGTTGAGAGTCTCTAAATCCCTGGCATGAGTCTAGGAGTTTTGTATTGACATTCTGATAAGGAGGTATTAGACATCTCCTCTTTTACAGATGAGGTCTGTCAAAGCTTCAAATCGTTTTTCTACTGTATCACACTGCTTCTTTTGTTTAGTAATGGTTTTCAGCCTGGGTGGTATTGCTCCATTAGGGATGGTTTCAGGTGTCCCATGACAGGCGGGTTACTACTGATGTTACTGATGTAGTAACTAGCAGGGATCAGGGATGCAACATGCCAGATAGTCTTTCACTAGTGTCCTTGTACGTTTTTAGTCTGACATAGGTTATTAGAAGTTAACCATGCAAACATATTTGTTAACCATGTTTTTTATTATTGCTATTGATACTTTTTGTTTTGATCATTTTTCTTTTATATTTGCAATACTTTTAGGCAAATACCCTGTTATTTTGTTGTGTCCTAAGAGAGGGATAATGAAGAGGTGATATCCTCATTTTGAAAAGTTGATTGGTCTAAAAATCATTTATTAATTTAGTAATATATACAGGAATTAGAATTTAAATTTACTGTCTTTTCAATGACAATAATTTCCTTTAGAGTATACAATCTTCCTGTCGCTGCTCGGCATATGGTTTTTATGATACTAAAAAGTACTTTTCAACTGAGATATAGAGCTATTTGAAATAGGAGAATTTTCAAAAGTTTTATACAGCGTAGGATGTCACAAATCTTGACTCCTTTGCCAACAATAGCTTTAAATATTCTTGGCTTCCTCCTATATAGCAATGGAAATACCTTTTCAGATAATCTCACTAACTGGTGACTGCGCCTAACATTGAGCCATAGATCTCTCATAACTGTACAACAGTATACCTATAAGTAGATAGACATTTGTAAATAATATAGTGATATTGTTGAAAACTTACTGTGGGCCATTCAAAGACATTTGAAATTTCACTTTTCTTGGAAAAGAGAATTGCAAGAATGCAAAATTGCTTTTAGTTTTCCTTGATCCTCTGACTGTAGAATTGAGCTGTATCATATACATGTTTAACCTACTGAATTTAACTGTATTCTTTTCCAGCCTCCTCAGATTTTTTCCCAAAAAACTTGTGCCTGCCAATTCATTTAGTGAGCTTATATGTGCTGTCTCACAATTACAATTCCCACTTTTCTCATAGCATCAATACCTTGCTGTGCTGAGGGCCATTCTTGCTCGGAGCATGCATATTTTATCTAACATAGTCCTGTATGCAAGCTAGCTTCTTCAGCTGTTGCTCAAAGTAACAGTTTTGCTTTAATAATTGAGGAAAAGTTGGCTGTATTAGACACATTTGAGAGACGGTTCATGAGTTCTCCAATAGTTAAATCCCTAGTCAAAGAAAATGGATTAACTGCAGTTTTGGCCTTATACCTTGACTTTGGAAACTGACCTTAAGAATGTTGTTCTTCTGTGACATCTTACAGCAGTGTGATTTGTGTTATGGTCATTTATCAAATGATAAGAGAAGTACATATTTTTAGGTGGAAAACTGGGAAAAGTGAGAGATAATTCTCCTTTCCCTGTTCTTTGTCCCTGCCCCTGACCCCTATCTTTTTCTTTTCCCATCTCAAGATAAGGAAAAGAGAGGATGTGTCTTACAAAAAGTTTTAAAATACCAAAATGGGGTTTTAAGAAGCTTTTTGAGAGAGATGAGGATTTGCCCACCCTTTAAACAGGTAGGTGATGGAAACCTTTGGTAGACTCTTCTAAGTGCACGTGCAGATTTTCTCTTACCATGTATTTTTACAAAATATTTTGTGTTTATTGCCACCCGTCTCTTTTCTCACATCCTCTGTTCCTCCCAGCACTACTTATTGTGCGTTTTCCCCCTTATGGCTTTATTATAGTTCTATTAACTACATTTTATGAAAGGATGTACGTTTTCCACTTAGCGAACTCAGTGGAAGATACACAGAACTTGGTAATAAATAGAACTTTATAAGGAAGGTGACTTATTCTAAATATTAGTTGTACAGTAGTGAAAAGCAGTATTTTTCGTGTTTTGCTCAGTGACTTTTTTTTGAGCATCAGCCACGTTGAAGGCACAATTCTAGGCCCCGTTCGCAATGACAGTGTTTTAACTTCAGTCACGGGAGAGCAACAGCAGTTGCTAAATAATTCTTATTTTCATTTTCTCAAATTTCAGTTGAGAGTTTATTATGTGCCAGAGGGCATGGTTAAGGAGTGGCATGCCAAGGATGAGCTGTGTAACCCTGGGCCCTGCCTTCAGCAGCCCTCATGATGGGGAGATAAGTAGTTAAGGAGAAAAACCCCGCAAACCAACCCAACAGAAGAGAGGTGTTAAATGCCAAAGCTTTATCATGTGATGGTGAAGAGCACAGACTCTGGAGTCAGATTGTCTGCTTGTGAGGTTCTCAGCACAGCATCTAACACAAAGCAGGCACTCCCTAAGCGTTAACTATTAGTGTTACAACTATTATCTGACAGATTCAGTTCAATATTTGAGTTTGCAGGAGGAATACCTAACATTCCAGGCACAGCTTGATGTGGGGAGCTGTCAAGGGCCTAAGTTCCTCAGTTTAAGAGATGTGTAAGCTCTGATCTGTAGGATGAGTAAGCATTGACTAAGAACAGCAGGGCGGGAGAGTCCTTGCGAGGGACTGGAGGTCCAAGAGAGCAGGGTTTTGAGAAGTGATCCAGGGATGAGATTCATGGCTGGCTTTTGTAAGCCTGACCTAATTTAGTCTTTATAAACTTGAAGTGAATTTATTTAAATATGTATTATGTTTAAGTTATGTTTTAAACAGAGATTAAAAGAAGACCCAAACAATTCTAAATAATATGACTTAGTACTGTTCAAACCTACCAGCCGCCAGCCTCCTTTGTTAGAGGCTGTTCTAGTTATCTCTTACTACACAACTCTTAGTAGTAACCATACTAACACTTAGCTTAAAAGAGCAGTCTATTATATCTCAAAGTTATGTGGGTTAACAGCTGGGCAGTTCTTGCGTGGGGTCTGTCATGAAGTTGTAGTCACATAGTGCCTGGGACTAGGGTCATCTGAAGGCTTCACTGGGATGGATGCTTAGTATGGTGAGCAGTGATGGTCGACCATCACCTGGGACCTCACCTGGCTATCAGTTGAAACTCTTACCCAAGGCCTCTGCTTGTGGCTTGAGCTTCTCACAGAATGGTGGTGGGTTCCCAGAGGGAGCATCCTAAGAGCTAGTGCTCCAGGAGACCCAAATGTACTCCACATGGCTTCTTGTAAGTTATGTGTCTCAGAATGTCACTTCCACTATATTTTATTGGTCAAGCAAGTCACTGAAGTCAGTCCAGGTTCAAGGGGAGGGTTGTTAGATGTCACCTCTTGAAGGGAAATGGTAAGTTCATGTCAAAGGAATTATTATCATAGTTATCTTTGGAATACATAATTTGCCTGAGGTCTGTTAGTTCCATAAGTGTTGAATCAGAACTTTGAACTTAACAAAACAATGAAAAATACCATTAGAAAAAAATAATTCTAATAAACAAAATTATAAATTCCACTTTTGATACTTGAGACACTCAATCCTTAAGAATGGAATGACAAAATGTGATACAAGGGTTTCTTCATTTTTAAATCTAACATTTAATTATGACTTTTGACATGGAAAAAATTGTTCTGTGTTGAAAGATGTACCCATTTGTGTGTATTTATAAATATGAACAGCTGACAGATAGGGAATCTTAACTGATTAGGTAGTCATGAAGATTTTCTTTCATGGTGCCTTTTCATCGCTTGGTTTTAGACACATGGCCTGATACAGCTTTTAGTTTATGTACATTCATAAAAGCCTAATTAAAGATAATAGCATTTTTTGGCTGGGCACGTGGCTTACGCCTGTAATTCCAGCCCTTTGGGAGGCCAAGGTGGGTGGATCACCTGAGGTCAGGAGTTTTAAACCAGCCTGGCCAATGTGGTGAAACCCTGTCTCCACTAAAAATAAAAAAATCAGCTGAGTATGGTAGTGCCTGCCTGTTATCTCAGCTACTTGGAAGGCTGAGGTGGGAGAATTGCTTGAACCCGGGAAGTGGAGGTTGCAGTGAACTGAGATCGCACCACTGCATTCCAGGCTGGGAGACAGAGTGAGACTCTGTCTCAAAAAAAAAAAAAAGATAGTAGCGTTTTCTGAAATTGATGGTTTTAAACATGATATTGTAGTTTATATAAAGTTTGGACAACTATGTTTATGTCACAGTTTTAACTTATACAGGGATTCACTTAAGTTTTAGAAAAAGACACTAGGCTAGACTATGAACTTCATGAAGCAGGGTCAGTCTCCTCTTGTTCACTACTTTATTCCTAAAGCCTTGCATAATGCTTGTCACCTAGAAGGTAATTAATGAACATTAGTTATGGAAAGTATTATTAACAGAGTTCTTTGGTACCTATTGAATTTTTTTTTAACAGTGCCTCTCTAATTTTTATGGCGGTGATTCACGCTGAAAGTCTTGCTTACCTAATTAGATTAATCCAAAGGGCCGGTATCCTTTTGCACTGATACATGCAAATAGCACTCCATGTGGTGGAATCAGATTATCTGAGTACTTCCAACACGATGAATGGGCAAAAATGAGAAGTTTTCTTAATTTACCATTAGATCAGAGAAGTGACTGCTGATAGAATTCATTAAAAAAAAAAATCTGTCCTTTGCACATTTGCCCTAAGAGCTTCAAGTTCTGCAGAGTTTGTGTTTTGTTTGGGAAATTAGAAAGGTCTATTGCAAAAGAAAGCACAGTAGCACAGTTTGGATATTTGTGTGTGAAGATTGATTGATTAAGGAAGGTTCATGCCTTAATTTTCATTTACTTCCAGGCATGAGCTGACTTATTTTTAATAGTTATGACTTCACCTAGAAACTGAATGGTTGAGAGTGGTATGATGGGGCAGGAGTGGGTGTAGGGAGGATGTGATAGAGAGGAGCTCCATCTTAAATCTCCTTTCTTTGAATCTGACAGTGCAGTTTGTTGAGACAGGAGTAATACTGGTAAATAATGAAATTGAATTTGATGCTTTCAGTTCATCAGCTGACATATGTAGGCAGTTATGTACATTCCTGCAAAGTCTGTTCTCTGTCTGGTCTGTGATTTGAGAAAAAGACATTGGAAGCTGCAACGGTATAGAAATACTGCCCCCTTTTCTTTTACCCTCTTACGAACTATATGACCCAGATCTATTCATAAAAAGATGATTTTGTGGATGAACATAGTTTTGGCTGTTGTGACCATAACATCCAATTTGCCTTGGACAATTGTAGTTTATGCCTGCTGTTCCTCTGTTATGTCCAGTTAGCACCACCTTTCACTCTCGAAAGGGTACTGCCATAGAGAATGAATTATATAGACACCATGCTTGTAATCAACTTTCATTTGTCATTGGAAGGATAATAGCCAGAAGTATACTCACGTTAAATTCACTTATAATCCGCAAACCTTTTTAAAAAGTAGTGTTTTAACCATACTTTTAATTACTTGGTAAGATTTAATAATTATACATATATATATATAAAAGTTCAGTATTACCTATCTGGTGGAAATACTAAAAACTGAATTAAAAATGCATAGGACAGAATGAAACAGTTCATAATAGTGGTTAAGTTCTGTTTTGTAGACAGTTCTGAAGGGATTTTTAAGCTAGTATGTAAAAAGATACTGCTGTGTTTGCACAAACAAGGTGTTCATCAGCACTTCATTCTTACTGGCTTTGCAGCTCTGTCCTTTTAATGGTTCAGTAGCCAATTTTATTTTGGTGCCAGAGATATCTTTGCTTTGGTTTTTACAATTGGCTGTGGTAAAACAACATAGGAATGTCTAAAATAAAAAGGAATAGTTTCATTTCAACACCCCTTTCCCCACCATCCTTTCCAAAAGTCACAGTTTAGGTTTCCTACCTTAAAAAAAAGTGGTTTATAAACAAAATACATAATCAATTTTATTTAACATTTGGTAAAGAAAGTATACAGGATTATTTTCTAAAATATTGAGCTGAATCATCTTTAGATTATTTTTTACTGATTTTAATTTTAGTATTCAAATAATTCTTTATATCTGGCCTTTACCATGCCTTGAAATGATTGTTTTGTGTTTTTATGTCGGCATGGTATTCACAACTGCAAGTCAGTATGGGGTCACGGACCCTGGCTCCTAAAATAAGTCCAACTGTGAAAAAGGCAAAATCTAAATAATAGTGTTAAAGTACATAATTTCTTCAGTCTAATGATGCTGCTATCCAAAACTTTTAATCTCTTACAAAATCAGTAAAGTAGAAGAAAAAAGTTTTAGGATTAAAAAAATTGAATGCTTGGCACATAATAGACATTCAGTCAATATTAGTTCTTTTGTGTGTTGTTTCTCCCTTCACCATGCTCTTTAGGTGGAAGCAGCCTCACAGGCAGTTGAGCATCCTTAAAATCAGGAATCCTACCTTGTATCCTAATTTTTCTATATAATTATTAAAAAGGATTTTTTTGTATTTATTACAGTGCTAACTAATTATACTTAAGCATATTGCTTTGCTTTCCAGGGCTCATTGGAGTTCAAATTGCCCGATAAAAGTTTTTACTTTTATAAATACATATATATTTCACATACCATCAAATTTACCATTTTAGAATATACAGTTCAGTGGGTTTTAATATGTTCATAAGTTTGTGCAACAGTATCTAATTCCTGAACAATCATCATCCCAAAAGGAAAGCTGTACTCATTAGCAGTCACTCCCATTCCCACCTCTCCTCATTCCTGGAAACCACTAATCTACTTTCTATCTGTGTGGATTTGCCTGTTGTAGACATTTCATATAAATGGAGCTCTGCAATACATGTTCTTTTGTGATCAACTTTCTTCATGTGGTGTAATTTTTTTTTTTTTTTTTTGGAAGACAGAGTCTCGCTGTGTTGCCCAGGCTAGAATGCAGCGGCACAATCTCAGTTCACTGTAACCTGCACCTCCCAGGTTCAAGCGATTCTCCTGCCTCAGCCTCCTGGTTAGCTGGGATGGGGTACATGCCACTGTGCCTGGCTAAGTTTTTGTGTTTGTAGTAGAGATGAGGTTTCACCATGTTGTCCAGGCTGGTCTCGAACTCCTGATCTCAGGTGATCCGCCTGCCTCGGCCTCCCAAAGTGCTGGGATTATAGGCGTGAGTCACCACGCCCAACCTCATGTAATGTAATTCTTCTGAGGTTCGTTTATGTTGTAGCTTGTATTAGTACTTATTTTATTTTGGTAAAATATATTTAACATAAAGTTTACTATTTAAATCATTTTTAAGTGTATAATTCAGTGGTATTTAGTACATTCACAGTATTACGCAACCAACACCACTATCCATTTTCAGAACTTTTTCATCATCCCACGTAGAAACTCTACACCTTTGAAATAATGGCTGTCCATTTCCCCTCCTAGCCACTAGTTACTTTTTTCTATGTTCTATCTTTATGAATTTGTCTATTCTAGATACCTCATGGAAGTGGAAACAGAGAATTTTTTGTGCTTTTGTGTCAGGCTTATTTCACTTAGCATAATGTTTTCAAGGTCCATCCATGTTGTATATAGCATGTGTCAGAATTTCCTTAAGGCTGAATACTATTCCATTGTATATCACATTTTGTTTATCCATTCTTTCGTTGATGGACATTTGGCTGTTGTGAATACTATTAATACTACTCTGAACATGGGTGTACGGATATTGGTTAGAGTCCCAGCTGGATTATATGTGGTTATGCTTAATTTTTTGAGGAACTACCACACTTTTCACAGTAGCTACACCATTTTACATTCCCACCGGCAATGTACAAGGGTTCTAATTTCACTACATCCCCTCCAATATTTGGTATCTTTCCTTTCTTAAAAAAATAGCCAGCCTAGTGAGTGTGAAGTGGCATCTCAATGTGGTTTTGATTTGCATCTCCCTAATGACTAGTGATGTTGAGCATTTGTTATGTGCTTATTGGCCCTTTGTGTATCTTACTTGGAGAAATGTCTATTCAAGTCCTTTGCCCATTTTTGAATTGGGTTGTTGTTTGTTGTTGAGATGTAGGAGTTCTTTATATATTCTGGCTGTTAATCTCTTGTCATATATATGATTTGGAAATATTTTCTCCCATTCTGTGGGTTGACTTTTCTTTATTGATAGTATCCCTTAATGCACAAAAGCTTTTAATTTTGATGTTTAATTTGCGTGTGTTTTTTTTTTTTTAAATGAAGTGTTGATGTTAATTTTTAAACATTTGGTAGAATTCACCAGTGAAGCTTTCTGTTTCTGAGATTTTCTTCGTGGGAAGTTTTCTTAATCAGTAATTTTGTCTTTTTACTTGTTACATAGGTCTATTCAGATTTTCTGTTTCTTCTTAAGTCAGTTTCTTTTCTTTTTTCTTTTTTTCTTTCAACAGCTAAGTATATCATAGAGTTAGTTTCAGTAGTTTCCTGTCTTTGTAGGAATTTGTCCATTTTAACTAGGTTATCCAATTTGTTGCCATAAAGTTGTTCATAGGGTCTTTTAAAATCCTTTTTATTTCAGTGAGGTTGAGAGTAATGTTCCCTCTTTGTTTTTTGATTCTAATAAATTGAGTCACCTTTCTTTCTTGGCCAGTCTAACCAAAGGTTTTTCAGTTTTGTTGATCCTTTAAAAAAAAACTTGTGTTCATTGGCTTTTCTCGATTGTGTTTCTGTTGTCTGTTTCATTTATTGCCTCTCTTTATTGTTTCCCTCCTTCTGCTTTGCTTGCTTTGGGTTTCCTTGCTCTTTTTCCTCGTTTCTTAAGGTATAATCTTAGGTTATTGATTTGAGATCTTTTTCCCCAATTCTTTAGATTGTAGCAAAATAAACATAGCATAAAATTTACCATCTTAATGGTATTAAATACCTGCATAATGTTGTGAACTATAGTCCCCATCTACCTCCAGAACTCTTTAAAACTGAAACTGTATACCCATTAAACAATTAAACAATAACTCCCCATTCGCTGCTCCCCAGACCCCCTGGCAACCACCATTCTACTTTCTGTCTATGATTTTGACTACTCTTTTTTTTTTTTTCTTTTTTTGGAGATATGGTCTTACTCTGTCACCCAGGCTGGAGTTCAGTGGCACAATCATGGCTCACTGCAGCAAGTGATCCTTCCACCTCAGCCTCTCGAATAGCTAGGACTACAAGTGTGTGCCATCATGCCTGGCTAATTTTAAAAATTTCTTGTAGAGACAGGGTCCCACTATATTGCCCAGGCTGGTCTCACACTCCTTGGCTGGAGCAATCCTTCCACCTTCATCTCCCAAAGTGCTGGAATTATAGGTGCAAGTCACTGTGCCCGGCCTTGATTTTGACTACTCTTAGTACCTCATCTAAGGGGCATCATACAGCATTTGTCCTGTTGTGACCAGCTTATTTCACTTAGCGTAATGGCTTTAAAGTTCATCCCTGTTATAGCTATTCCATCTATGTATGTACCACATTTTGCTTATCCATTTATGTGTCTGAGGACACTTGGGTTGCTTCCGCCTTTTAGCTATTGTGAATAATGCTGCTATGAACACGGGTATACCACTATCTCCTCCAGACCCTGCCTGCTTTCAGTCCTTTGGGGTATATACCTGGAAGTGGAATTGCTGGAGCATATGGTAATTCTATTTTTAATTATTCGAGGAACCAGTATACTGTTTTACACAGCACCTGTAGCATTTTACATTCCCATCAACAGTGCACAAGTGTTTCAGTTTCTCCACATCTTTGTCAACACTTATCATTTTTTCTGTTTTTCTTTATAGTAGCCATCCTGATGGGTGTGAGGTGGTATTGAGATCGTCTTTTTTTTTTTTTTTTTTAATGTAGGTGCTTATAGGTATAAATTACCTTCTCACCGTTGTACTATACCCTTAAGTTTTCTTGGGTTATGTTTTCCTTTTCATTAATCTCAAAGTATTTTCTAATTTCCCCTGTGATTTTTTTCATTGACCCATTGGCTATTTAGGGGGATGTTGATTTTCACATATTTTAATTTTCTATATTTCTTTGTTCTTTCAGATTTTATTCTGCTGTCTTTGGAGAACATGCTTTCTATGATTTTTATCTTTTTAAATCTGTAGAGACTTGTTTTATGGCTTAACATTGTTTATCATGTGTGATATCCATATGTCCTTGAGAATAATATATTGTATTATTTCTAGTTCAAATGATTTATAGATGTTGATAATGTATTGTGTTATTAGAGGAAAATATATGTCATTTTAATCTGATGACTTAATATTTTGAGGCTATCCTTTTGACTTATATAAAGAGCTCCCTGTTTATGTTATCTGAATTTATTGGGAGGCGTATCTGTGTCCAGAACATAGCATGTTTAAGTGACAGGTATGAATCTTGTTAGTGCCTATTACTGCCTGGTAACTGGCATCATGGGCAAGGAACTGAACTTCAGTAAATGGAGGACTTGGTTTGCTGCGAATGTTTTGAACACTGAATGAGTCCTTTGCTTATTATATAATTTTTGAGAGCCTAAGCACATGATGTTTCGTAGGTTATATGAATGGTTACTCTGCTTTACTATTATCGTTAATTACCATAAAGCATCCCCATGAAATGCATGTTTGCTACATTCTTGGCCTGTCATTTAAATAGATCTGTTTTTACTGACCTGTGATTTATCTACAACAAAGAGCATCCCTTGTACGTGTATGGTTTGATAGTTTGATGAGTTTTGACAAATATATATACCTATATAAGTATCACCCCAACCAAGATAGCATTTAATCACTCCCAAAAGTTCCTTCCACCTTATGCAAGTACTAATATGCATTGTCACTATAGATTAAATTTCCTTTTCTAGAATTTCATAAAATGAAATGGTATTGTCAGTACTCCTGTGTCTAGCACTAAATGTGTTTCTAAGATGAATTCTAATTTTTGTATGTATCAATATTCCTGTTTCTTGGGGAAGAGGTATTACATTGTGTTAATATATTACAATTTATCCATTCATCTGTTGATGGGCATTTGGATTGTATCCAGGTTTTGACTCTGAACAGAGCCTCTGTGAACATTCTTATAAAGAGTACTGGATAGTATGCTTTCATTTTCATGTCCTTAAGGGAAATTATGGTTCTGTGATTTCATTTGTTGTAAGCCTTAGATATTTGTTATTTGATTTCCAAATATTTGGGTATTTTTATGCTATCATTTTGTTATCAATTTGTAGTTTAATTTTGTTATGGTCAAAGAATGTACTTTGTATGACTTTAGTCCTTTTAAATTTATCAGTGTTTGTTTTATAGGACAGAATGTAGTCCATTTTGTTGAATTTTCCATGCACATGAAAAAAATGTGTATAATGCCATGGGTGGGTGGATTGTTGTGTAATGCCAGTCAGGTCAAGTTTCATGATAGTGTCATTCAGGTATTCCGTATCAGTACTTTTTTTTCTTGTGTTATCAAGTCATTGAGGGGGCATGTTGAAGTTTCCAGTAGATTTGTCTGTTTTTCCTTTCGGCCGTATCGATGTTTCCTTTATATATTTTGAAGTTCTATTTTTGTGTTCATGCACATTTAGAATTATGTTTTCTTGGGGGACTTAACCGTTTTATTATTATGTACTGTCTCTCTTTATCCCTGTTAGTATTCCTTGTTATGAAAACTGCTAACGGTAGTGAATAGATAAAAGTGTAGTTGGATTACAATCTTAATCTGCCATTTTTCTAGATGATTGGTTATGTTTCTTCTGTTTTCTCTTTCTGTCTTTTGTGTATCAATCAAATGGTTTTTATGGTTTTATTTTTTTGATTTAAAACTTTGTTTTGAGACAGGTTCTCACTCTATCTCTCAGGATGGAGTACGGTGGTGCCATCACAGCTCACTGCATCCTCGACCTCTGGGGCTCAAGTGAACCTCCCACCTCAGGCCATTCACTGCACCCCTAGGAGCTGGGACCATTTCTGGCTAATTTTTGTATTATTTTTTGTAGAGATAGGGTTTCACAGTGTTGCCCAGGCTGGTCCCGAACTTCCGGACTCAAGCCATCTGCCCACCTCGGCCTCCCAAAATGCTGGGATTATAGGTGTGAGCTGCTGCACCCAAGCTATTTTATTTTCATTTCTCTCTTAAAAATATTTGTAGTGGTGGCTCTGTGTTAAATTTTTTCATTTTTTTTTTCTCTCTGTACTTCAGATTGGGTACTTTCAGCATATTTTCAAATTTACTGACCTTTCATTCTTACCTGATTAATTCCATCCACTTTTTAATTTTACATATTTTTTTGTCTCTAGACTTTTATCTGGGCCCTTTTTAATATATTTCTTCATCATTATGTGGATGATTTCCAGCATGCTTATAATAGCTTATATAAAGTCCTTGACTGCTAATTTCATCATCTTTGTTATTTCTGCATTCTCAGTTGACTGAATTTTCTGCTAGTTGTGTATGGTAGTTTTCTTCTTCATATCATGTCTTCATATCATTTTATTGAATGCTTAGTATTTTGAATTTTACATTGTTGAGCATCAGGTGTTGTATTCCTGTTAAGGAGTATTGGACTTTATTTTTTCAGAAGTGGTTACATTTGTCTGTGGCTTATGTTGTTAGGCAGTATGTAGGTATGATTGAGCTGCATTGCTAGGGTCTAAACTCCCCTGTATATCCACTGAATCCTCTGGATTTTCAATAGATGCTTCACTGTGGCCTCATCTCTGACAACTGTGTGAGCGTTGGATCTCTTTAGCATATCGCCCTCGGTCACTTTTTGACCAGTTTCATGGAGTTTTTCACCTGTGCATGCGTGGGTTTTTCAGAAGGTCTTCTCTGATACTTGGAAAGTGCCTCTAGGCAGAAAGTTGAGGCAAACTTCTGGCTTATCTAATTCATTTTCCTTCTTGGATATTATCATTCAGTACTGCCTGTGGCCTCATGTCTTTAAAAAGTTAACCTCAGTGTGGAAAATCTGTTTTTCCAGTTTTCTAATTGTTTACAACGGGAGTGTAAGTCTGGTCTGTTTTTCCACCCTGGCTGGAAGTGGAAGTCATGGCCTACCATTTTATTTTCAAACCTTTTTTTTTTTCCTACCCAGAATTAGCCTGAAATGCCTCATCTACGATTACTAATAAGAGAGCCTGTTAATTTTGTTTGAAAAATTTAAAGGAACTAGTTTACAGTTTTTCAACCGTGTTATTAATAAAAATTAAATTTCCCTACTTTATCATAGTCTCCCTTTTTATCGTAGTCTTTTGTCTATAACAGTTAAGGGGCAGGGGGAAGCTAGATGTATTATTAAGTAATTTTTACTTTTCTCATTTTTTTAGACCTAAGGATTGTCTTCGGTCTATTATGAGAAGAGTGAACCACAAAGATCCTCACGTTGCTATGCAGGCTTTGACTGTGAGTGGTTTCGTTTTAACCTGTACCACGAAATTACCTGCCACAATTGAGCCCCTTTAACTTCTGATTTTGTGCTTTTAGCTTCTAGGAGCATGTGTATCAAACTGTGGCAAAATTTTTCATTTAGAAGTATGTTCAAGAGATTTTGCTAGTGAAGTAAGCAACGTATTAAATAAGGTAAGGAGCATTATTTCCAGAAATTAATTAAGGCAGTCTTCTTTCTTCACATATTTTATTGTTTAAATCTTCACAGAGGACTATTCTGTGCTTTTTAAGAAATCCTTTCTAGGCTGTGTCTATCCAGTATATAAATAAATATTATGTTTTGTTGAAGAGACTGCGGATTCATGTAACTTTGAGTTAGTTTTTTCAAGCCATATTAGAGTATTTTTAACCTGTTCTTTTCCATCATACTTTCATCTGATAAGAAAACAGGTATTTCTATATCTAATTAAATAATATCAGTCTATTTTACATACTGTTTTTGTAGGCACAAGGTATTTTCCTAATGGAAAACCTTTCAGAAACACTGCAAAAAGTCTATGGCACCGTTGAGTTTTTATCTTTATCAATAAGGCCGCTTCCTGGCCATCACAGGATTTTAATACTATACTGCTATTCTTACTGGCTGAACCCACAGCTGGAGTTGCCTCAAAAGTGGTGGCGGGGGAGTTTCCACAAGGGACTGCCCCAAACTGTTCCAGATAGGGCCAGATGAGAGTCCAAAAAAAGAGGCACTAAATGCCAGGGTGATCAGTCTAAAGCATTTATTAGGGGAACTTACACAGGAGGGCTGCAGTTTATAGGAGGGTTTAAGGAATTTGGCTCAGGGTTGGGGCTGGTTTCTATGTGTTTAGCAACATACTTGATCTTTTAGTGTTTTGGGCCACAACCTGAACAACTTTATCAGTGCCTGAGAATGTTCAAGGCCCCAGTTTGGGTCCAAACCTATGGTGGAAAACATGCAGCTGGCTAGGTCACAGAGCGGGACAAGGCACTCTGTTTTTCTATTGGGACACAGAAAGAAAGCAGGGAGAACTGGGGACCCTACAACTGCCCACTCAACTTTAGAATTCCAGTCACACAGTTCAAGAAATTTTTCAATTTTCAATTAGTAATATGTGAGTTTCCCCAGTAAAAATTTGTGCATTCTAAAAGTAATTATTTTTGGCCTTTTTAGGGGGAGTACTGTAAATCAAGAAAAAGTTTTTGTATGTTAAAAGGGAAAATGCCTCATGTTTTTGGGAAAAATGAATAGTTCCAGGTTACAGTAGAAAAATAGCAGTATAGAAATATAGTAAGAATGTAAAATTCTGTACTTTTCGAACATCATGGTTAAATGATAATTCTTTCCCTTTCCTGCTTTATGCAGTTAATATTTATTTTCTACTAATTAATAAACATTGTCTTTTGATGTCCTGAATGTCCATCGAGATTACAACTGTTTATGAAGAGATTCTAATACCATGTTTTTTGTAATGTAGGTGAAAAATGTGGTATACTTACCTATATATAATAGTGCAAGCAGCCATTTCCAAAAACGACTACCTATAGGCAAGAGGACTTCTCTTTATTTTCTGAATGTTTTACAGTGAACATATTGGTTTTGTACTTAATAACATCCCGCCTTTTTTTTTTTTTGAGACAGTGTCTCTCTTTGTCACCCAGGCTGGAGTACAGTGGCGTGATCTCAGCTGACTGTAGCCTCTGCCTCCCGGGTTCAAGTGATTCTCCTGACTCAGCCTCCTGAGTAGCTGGGATTACAGGCATGCGCCACCACGCCTGGCTGGTTTTTGTAGTGTTAGCAGAGATGGGGTTTCACCATGGGGACGGTCAGGCCGGTCTCGAACTCCTGACCTTGTGATTGCCCACCTCGGCCTTCCAAAGTGCTGGGATTACAGGCATGAGCCACCGCGCCCAGCCAACATCCTGCCCTTTTAAAAAATTTCCTTTTATTAAACAAATTAAGTTCATGTATAGTCTCAATAAAGCGTTTGCAAATCCATTATATGCTCCTTGACCAAAATACAGATTACATGTGCACTTAGAAAGAATTTTTTTTCTTCTAATAGATTAATCTAAAAGTCTAACCTTCTCCATTTTTAAAAGCTTTAGCCAATTATTTAGTAAGCATTGGTTTGAAATACATTCATGACATTTCATAGAGGAGTTATTTCTTCTCTGGTATCTGTGAAGGTTTCTTTATATCTATTACATCAAATAGTAAGACTTCAAATTATTGCCGCTATGAAGATACATCAGTATTTTAATGAACTGGCCAGGTTTTTTTCCTTAATAAGCAATGAGTAAAATAATTTATTTTGAAAACTCACTACATTTATCTCTTTCTTTAATACGGAAGAATAATGCCCTGCACACCTGCCTTAGACTAATTTGAATCTTTGTTATACATCAACCATAAAGAGTTATGTTATTTGGGGCTGGGCACGGTGGCTCATGCCTGTAATCGCAGCACTTTGGGAGGCTGAGGCGGGCGAATGAGTTGGGGTCAGGAGTTCAAGACCAGCCTGGCCAACATGGTAAAACCCCGCGTCTGCTAAAAGTACAAAAATTAGCTGGGCATGGTGGTGCGTGCCTGTAATCCTACTCGGGAGGTTGACACAAGAGAATCGCTTGAACCCCATCCCCCACCCCCCTCTGGGAGGTGGAGGTTGCAGTGTGCTGAGATCGAGCCACTGCAGTCCGGCCTCTGCCACAGGGTGAGACTCTGTCTCAAAAAACAAACCAAAAAAAAAAAAAAAAAAGAAAAAAAGAAAAGAAAGGAAAAAAAGTTATGTTATTTTGAAGAAATTAAATTTTCAAAATGATTAACATGCAGTGTACCTCAAACTAGGCCCCAGATAATTAAGCATCATGGAAAAAATGCATAGTCATGAACATTAAGAAGTCAGGAATTTGGAATAAAGGAACTGTATCATTTATTCTCTCCTTCCCACTTTTTTATTGCTTTGCAAAAAGCAGACACTTTTCCTTGTCTTACTGATTTACAAACCTTGCTTCATTGCAAAATATTCTGAAAAGTCCTTTCAGATCTCCAAAATCTTATTACCTATTTAATGCTTTAATTTGAAGTGAGATATATATGATGGGTTTTTTCATAGTGTGAACATTAGTTTTATTTCGAATAACTATATTTTCTTGTCTATAGCTATGCATAACTTGTGATTCAAAAAACATCACTTAATTTTACTATTTAAAATGTCTGTATTAAATCATTGGCTAGGAAATTGGTGCTCTTTTATTTCTTTTTCTATTTTACAGGGTCATCCTAAAGTATGTGAAAAATTAAAGGCTCTTATGGTTGAATGGACAGATGAATTTAAGAATGATCCACAGCTTAGTCTAATATCAGCAATGATTAAGAACCTTAAGGAACAAGGAGTTACGTTCCCAGCTATTGGCTCTCAGGTATTTTGGGAATGAAGTTGTGTGTGTGCTACAGTTTGTTTCTCTTAAATAGCTATATTTATTTGAATTTTTTTCTTCATTCCCAGGTAATTTTTACTACTTCAGAGGAATTTTCGTTAGCTAATTGTGTTAGTAACTAGTTGTATTGCTAGTTAGTAATACTAGTTTTCTGGCATTGAGAGGTGCCAGAAAAGTATTATAATGGAACATTAATGTGCTCTGACCTCTCTACTTCTTTATAAATGAATTGGTTTAACATTTTGCAGTTTTTGAAATTTTTTGGTATAGTTTTTGTTTGTTTGTTTTTGAGACGGAGTCTTTGTTTGTCGCCCTGGATAGAGTGCAGTAGCGTGATCTCGGCTCACTGCCACCTCTGCCTCCTGGGTTCAGGTGATTCTCCTGCCGCAGCCTCCTGAGTAGCTGGGACTACATGCACGTGCAGCCAGACGTGGAATTTTTTTTTTTTTTTTAATAGAGGTGGGTTTCACCATGTTGGCCAGGCTGGTTTCGAACTCCTGACCTCAGGTGTTCTGCCCGCCTCGGCCTCCCAAAGTGCTAGGATTACAGGTGTGAGCCACCAGGCCCAGCCAGTACAGTTTTAATAATATACACAAAATAGCTTTATTAATTAGGTAACACTATCTTTTTAAATGCTCTTAATGCTATAATTTTCTACAAAGAATGATAGCTCAGAAATCAGGATATCCTTAAAAGTTAGGGATGACTTGGGAGATTCTTTTGTGGAGGAAATTTATGAATTCGTCTATTAACAATGAGAGGACTTTAGAAGGGGTAAATGGGAAGAGAAGCACCTGAAGCATTTTCTCCTTAGTAAGAGCCGACCAGTACATAAGTCTTCCTTTCCCCAGTGGATATGGCTAAATAGCTTAACTTTGCTCTCCTGTCCACCCTTGTGCCAAAAAAATTCAGTCTCTAATTTATGTCATGTAGAAAAAAATCAAGAAATGTCTTTTTTATTCCTATTTCTATTTTGGGTAACCTTCCTTTAGGATGCCCAACTAATCAAGAGGCTTAAAATATGTGCTGATTTACTACACTGTCTTTCCCCAGTTTATTGACGGGGACAGACTGTAATGAGCGATGTGAAACCATGAACAGAAATCTGTGAGTGTGGAGGGCTTATGTTTTGACCACTTCATGGAGTCATGTAGCTTATCTACATTCATCCAGACCTACCTGTGCTTTCTTCCCAAGGCATTTCCAGTTTATCTGAGCACTCTTGAGATGTGAAGATTCAAAAATGTATCTGGGAGAGGAAGGAAACAAAGGACATTTTTCTTCTTAAAAAAATTTTTGGTTTATGATTGGCTTTACAATGATAAATTATGTCTTTGAAAATTCATTCATTCATAACTGATAGCTGGTTTTTACTACTCAGTATAGTTTCTAGAATCTGTATAATTAAGGAAAAATCTTAAACAGAATAATCCAAGACATTATACATTCTTTGACAACAGAAACAATGTTTATTTATCAAAGAGTAGACTCACTGCAGAGAACCCACCTAGAATAGGTAGAGAAAATGCAAGCCCACTAAATATCTAGAGTCTTTGGTTCTTGTTAACTCAAAACTTGGTTTGACCAGCATCACTGGCATTACCTGGAGGCTTGTTAGAAATGCAGCATGGTTGAACCCACTCCAGACCTATGGGTTCATTATCTCCATTTTAACAAGATCTTCAGAGGATTTATATGCACGTTGAGGTCTGAGAAGCACTGCTGCTCTAGAGGACAGCCTTCAGTGCAAGTGAAAACTGCGTTTCAGTCCACAAAGGGACTTACTCTTGTAAGAAAAGGAAGAATTAATGATTGTGCCATATGTACCCTTGTTTGGTTAATCTAGAATCTTAGCCACGGAAACAGTTTTAGGGAGCCTCTAATCTAATCCGCTCATTTTTACAGATGAGGAAACTGAGACTCAGAATGGTTAAGTGACTTGCCCAGGGACACAGCTCATAGTTGACAGCTGGAACTAGAACACAGGCATGCTGATTCTCAGTCCAGTGTTCTTTTCGCTGCCCGAGTCTGCCTTCTTTGTTAGAGAGGTTAGTGAATATGTGTCTGTCTAGACCAGGCTTCCAGTGGAGTGAATGCTGGCAAGAGCATTATGTCTTGATTGGTAGAGAAACTAGCTTATTCTCTTGTTCAAGAAATTCAGGACATAGAAGAGCAATAGTAAAGATAGGACTTAATTTTCATCCTTTGATCTAGATGTTATAAAGTATGTAACAGCTAATCTTGTCATAGTGGCTATATTTCACCTACAAGAAATATATATAAAGTAAAATATGATGAGGTAGAGTGATTTTTTTAGTGGTTTCTGAAAAGCTTATTAGAAACCCTACATGTAAAGAGCTTCACATTAAATGAAAAAAATAAATCATCTAAGTTCAACTGCAGAACTCCCTGTAGATTTTAAAGCCACTTAGTTACTTAAGTTATTACTGTGTTTTCATCAGACTAGATTTTTGTTAGGGCATACTTAACAAAAACCTCTGAAGATATATTTTTCTAAGTATATTTTTTTCATCTGAGTACAGAAGAAAATAATGTAAAAATATTAAGAAAAGTGATAAAGTCACCTGACTCATACTGATGCAGTTCTGTTAGCACTAACTTTTAATGTAAAGATAGAAGTAGGCTAGCAGCACCGCTACCGTAGTTGGCTGCTTAATAAGACAAGTGTTATTGTTACATTTAGAACCTGATGATAGAAAGGAACTTTGAATAAAAAGTGCAATTCAGAAACATGCGGCTTCACATAGCTTATTTCTGTGCTTCTCTACTGGTAGAGATTTCTTCACACACCATAAAAGTTCAAATCTATCTAATTGTGAAGTTTGCCAAATTGTGAACAAAAATTTATGTAAACCGTAAAACTTATTTCTGACCAGGCATACCTGTAGTTTTCAGAAGTGTCTGATAATTAAAACATTATCTAAAGAAAATTGCAACTAGAGATAGGTCAGAATTGAGAGTGTTTAAAGTTGTATTCCGTGAACACCAAAAAGTGTTTTTCTTCTCAGCTCTTCTAAAAATAAATGCCTGGCCAGGCGCGGTGGCTCACGCCTGTAATCCTAGCACTTTGGGAGGCCGAGGCGGGTGGGTCACGAGGTCAGGAGATCGAGACCATCCTGGCTAACATGGTGAAAACCTGTCTCTACTAAAAATACAAAAAATTAGCCAGGCGTAGTGGCAGGTGGCTGTAGTCCCAGCTACTCAGGAGGCTGAGGCAGGAGAATGGTGTGAACCCGGGAGGCGGAGCTTGCAGTGAGCCAAGATCTCGCCACTGTACTCCAGCCTGGGCGACAGAGCGAGACTCTGTCTCATAAATAAATAAATAAATAAATAAATAAATAAATGCCTGTGCATTTGTTTGACAATACGAAATCCAGTAAGTGAGGAATGTAGAACTGTATTTTATTATAATGTTGAATATTTTTCCTTTCATACCCTCAACAAACATTGATTGATTGCTTGTAATATTTAGGCACATTCCCTCAGGGAACATGCAGTCTGGTTGTGGAGACAGACATGTAATCAGACAATTATAACAGAAGCTGAGATTATTGCCTGTTACAATGTTCCAGTCAGTGTTCTAAGTGCTGTACATGTGGCAATTTGAATGTGTTTTAGAATTTCATTTTTAAATTGTTTGCCCTGGGAATGACAATATACATTCATAACTTTTCATGATCTACTTTGAGTTAATATTTGATGTAAAATATAGCAACTTTGCATCTGTAGAGGTCTATTTACACTGTAGTTGTCATGTGTATTACCTCTACATACGTTATAAGCCCCCGAGGTAATGTTACATACTTTTTGTTTTAAACCCTGAATGAGCCCATCTCATCTGATTTTGGAATCACATGTGTTAATTTAATACTTTAAATAGGCTGTGAGGTGCCCATGAGGTGTAGGTGCTATTATCTTAGTCATTTTATTGATGAGGAATTTGAGGCACCAAGAGGCTAATTTGCCCAGTGTCATCCAGCTAGAAAGTGGTAGATCTGGGATTTGAACTCTTGTCTGTCTGACTCCACAACTTACATTCTTAACCACTCATATCACAGTACCTTGTTTGAAGGTGTTATCATAAGAACAAACAAGAGAATGTGTAATTAACAGGTTTAGGGATGCTTCATTGACAGTGATATTTTAGCTGATTACTGACTGATGTGTTCAAACTCAAAAGGGAAAAAGTGAACGGAGCAAAGGAGCCATAGGGGGAGAACGTTGTAAGTAGAAGTAAATGAGCGTGAGACCTGTAAAGTACCGGTATAGAGACTGCTCAGGAACTGCTAGCAGTTTCTGGTAACTGGCAGAATGGTTGGAAATGAGGTTGGTAAGATAGGCTAAATTCTGATTTGCCTTGAATGCTATGCAAAAACTGAGAGGCCACAGAGCCCATAGGCTTAGAAGCTTGTAATTCCAGAAGTGTGAATTGATTTATATGTTTGTTGTGTATTCCCTTATTTACACAATTTAATAGAGGCAGTGATATACTGTCAGAGTTAACTACTTGTAATTTGGTTTACAAAATAGGATTTTTGAGCATTTATATCGTTATATATATATATATCTGAGTTCCTGAAGATAACATCCTGACACTTGATCCAAAAGGAAATGGTAACTCTAACTATTAATAGATACTACAGTTTTTTTTTTTAACTATTTATGTTTAAAGTAGTCATCTCTTTCTGTCTCCCAGCCTCTTTTCTGGTTTTGGAGTTTTTTTAAACACGTTGAAATCTTCTCTAGTCTGTCTTCTCTGACTTGTGTACCATATGCTTTTAGTTGAACCTCTTCACACAAACCTGGGAGGGTGTGCCTAGGCTGCCTCCTCTGAGTGTCCAGTTGCTCTCTGTGTTCTCCAATTCTGATTCATTTCCCTCTCCCTTTTAAGGTGGAAGCTGCTGCAGTTTGGATTTCTTCTTTCAGAAATCTGTGCTAGATTGATGAGAAAGGTTTTGCAAATTCTTAGGGTGGGTGAGAGGAGGAGAATTTGATAACAACCCTCAAATACTGTGTTCCTCTTTTTTGTTAGGCTGCAGAACAAGCAAAAGCAAGCCCAGCTCTTGTAGCCAAGGATCCTGGTACTGTGGCTAACAAAAAAGAAGAAGAAGATTTAGCAAAAGGTGCGTTTTTAAGTCCCTGATGGTGGGAATAACATAAGCCTTTATTTTTTCTCTGAGATATTTAAAGGTAGAATAAATAGAACTTTATAGCAAAAGCTGAAATCTGCTTTGTTGCCCTCCTCAGTATTCTTTCCTTTACTCTTGAGAGGCAATTACTGTCACATGTATCCTTTCAGTCTATGTTTTTATGACAGTTTTTTACTATACCGTGTATCCAAAAACAATATCAAGTGCTTTTTTGTGTCTAACAAATTTGTTTTTTGTAGATAGTACACTGGAAATGCCATTTGCCACTTGCTTTTCTCATGCAACATTATGTTTGAGATCTATTCGTGTGATATATCCATTAACTGTTCTATAATATCCAGTGTACTAATGAGTGTACCATATTTTTCTGTCTTCCTACTGATGGACCTGTGGATTATTTCTGATTTTTTTTTTACTAAAATTAAGCTGCAGTGAGTGTTCTTGTACATATTCTCTGTGCACATATATGTGACCGTCTCTATTATGTGTGACTAAAAGCAATATTGTTGGATCATGGCATTGGTACATCTTCAGTTTTGTTAAATGGTTGTATGATTTCCTTTTCCATTGGCAGTGTATGAAAGCTATTATTATTAATCTGACAACACTTGGTAGTCTTAAGGCATTACCATTCAGGACATAGGCGTGGGCAAGGACTTCATGTCCAAAACACCAAAAGCAATGGCAACAAAAGCCAAAATTGACAAATGGGATCTAATTAAACTAAAGAGCTTCTGCACAGCAAAAGAAACTACCGTCAGAGTGAACAGGCAACCTACAACATGGGAGAAAATTTTCGCAACCTACTCATCTGACAAAGGGCTAATATCCAGAATCTACAATGAACTCAAACAAATTTACAAGAAAAAAACAAACAACCCCATCAAAAAGTGGGCGAGGGACATGAACAGACACTTCTCAAAAGAAGACATTTATGCAGCCAAAAAACACATGAAAAAATGCTCATCATCACTGGCCATCAGAGAAATGCAAATCAAAACCACTATGAGATATCATCTCACACCGGTTAGAATGGCAATCATTAAAAAGTCAGGAAACAACAGGTGCTGGAGAGGATGTGGAGAAATAGGAACACTTTTACACTGTTGGTGGGACTGTAAACTAGTTCAACCATTGTGGAAGTCAGTGTGGCGATTCCTCAGGGATCTAGAACTAGAAATACCACTTGACCCAACCATCCCATTACTGGATATATACCCAAAGGACTATAAATCATGCTGCTATAAAGACACATGCACACGTATGTTTATTGCGGCATTATTCACAATAGCAAAGACTTGGAACCAACCCAAATGTCCAACAATGATAGACTGGATTAAGAAAATGTGGCACATATACACCATGGAATACTATGCAGCCATAAAAAATGATGAGTTCATGTCCTTTGTAGGGGCATGGATGAAACTGGAAACCATCATTCTCAGTAAACTATCGCAAGAACAAAAAACCAAACACCGCATATTCTCACTCATAGCTGGGAATTGAACAATGAGATCACATGGACACAGGAAGGGGAATATCACACTCTGGGGACTGTGGTGGGGAGGGGGGAGGGGGGAGGGATAGCATTGGGAGATATACCTAATGCTAGATGACGAGTTAGTGGGTGCAGCGCACCAGCATGGCACATGTATACATATGTAACTAACCTGCACAATGTGCACATGTACCCTAAAACTTAAAGTATAATAAAAAACATAATTAAAAAAAAAAAATTACCTCCAAGAAAAAAAAAAAAAAAAAAAGAGTTTAACTTTCGTGAATCTGGTAGGTTTAAAATGATGTCCTGTTATTTTAATTTTTATTTTTTTGATTGCTAGTGAGACTGAGTTCTTTTTTTGTATATTCACTGGTCATGTTTTTCTCTTGGGTAAATTGTCTTTTGTTAAATAAAATAATGATATGTACAAGTCTTTATTTGAAATATTAGTTTGTTATCTGTTGTAATTATTGTAGGTATCTACTCCTGGTTTTTGACCTTAAATTTGATAATGGTGTATTTTATCAAGTAGAAATTTTAAGTTTTGAGAAGGCCAGAGTTGTTTGCTTTTTTATTATGATTTTTACTTTGTAATGGCTTTTAAAAAATATTGTTCCCTACCTCAAGGTCCTAAAAGATAGTTTTCTGTATTGACTTTTAGTAGCTTTAAAGTTTTGTTTTCGTATTGTTTCTTTTATTACTCTAAAACAAGAGCGGAAGAGCAGAAAGGGTTCTGTGTTGAATTGAAAGCAGGATAATCAATGCACTGATATTACATTTCAGAGCCTGAGTGACATATGGTGATGGTCTGCACTTGGGAAGTAGTGGTGGAGATAGAGACATGTTTGAGATCTATTTTGGAGGATTTGTTAGGTTGAGTCTTTAGACTGATAAGAATTACCCTTGGAGCAATAAAATGTCGATTCTCCAAGATTGCCTTTAAGGCTTTGATTTAGTAAGTCTGCAGTGAAGCTTGATATTCTTGACTTTCCAGGCAATTTTGATGATTATTTTGAAAAAAAGGTCAAGGAAAATATCTGCAGCTAAAAAAGAAAAGTAGATCTAAGAGTTTGTATTTTTTATTACCCAGAATAATTTACATTGTATTTGTTCAGTAAAAATAGGAGTTTTCATGCTGTTCCAATTTTGTTAATTTATTTTTAAACTTTCAGTTGTGAATGAATGAATAAACTGACAAAATGATTTTTGTTCAATGTATCAGGATATGTTCTAGTTTCTAACTATACTATTGAAGGAAGAATACCTTTTATCTTGATGTCTTTTTCTACTTCTTCGGATTGTTGGATATAATAACATTTTGGGTCTTTAAAAACTCATTGTTTTCTAGCCATTGAGTTGTCTCTCAAGGAACAAAGGCAGCAGTCAACCACCCTTTCCACTTTGTATCCAAGCACATCCAATCTCTTAACTAACCACCAACATGAAGGCCGAAAAGTTCGTGCTATATATGACTTTGAAGCTGCTGAAGACAATGAACTTACTTTTAAAGCTGGAGAAATTATTACAGTTCTTGATGACAGGTAATGTTAATATTACATTTAAAATTTGTATGAAAGTGTGTATGGCTTCTGTGTTTCATATTATTCCTGTTGATTGCAGTTACCAAATACAATAATAAATATTGACCCAGATGCTGCTCTGTATGACAGTTGGCTGATTTGCTTGTGTTATACTGGGTGGATTCTTATTTTGTTGTTTAATTTTTTTCTTATTTATTACTTAGTTTATAATTTGTTTTGGAGGCCTAGTTTAATCTATTCATTTTCGGTTCCACCTAATAATATAGATGGTTACATTATTTAAAAGGTTACAGTTTTAGAAAAACACTGAGTATGTATATGTACTTAATGGAATTTGTAAGAAATATATAATCTATTGAGTTTTTTTTACACAGAACAGTATATCCATATGGAACAAATTTATTTTGTATGGAATTACACATTTATTCAGGAGGTGATACAGTGCATCAGTTTATTTTTTTACTATAGCTTTGTGATGTTTTACTTGAAAATGAATTGTTACTGATGCTTGTTACTGATAATGAAGTATTAAAATTTGCAGGTGTTTTTTAAAAATCAGTTCAAATTGATTTAAAGTTCTTCCTGTAGTGTCTCTCTTACTTATTGCCTTAGTCCATTTGGGCTGCCGTAACAAACTACCGTAGACTAACTGGTTTATAAACAACAGGAATTTATTTCTCACAGACAGATTGACTGTGTGTTGAAGGCCCACTTTCTGGTTTGTAGAAGGCTGTCATTTTGCTGTGTCCTCCCATGGCAGCAGGGGCAAATGAGCTCTCTGGGGTCTCTTTTATAAGGTCGCTAATCTCATTCATGACTTAATCGCTTTCCAAAGTCCCCACCTTCTGATACCATTGCTTTGGGGGTTAGGATTTCAACCTGTGAATTTTGGGAAGACACAAACATTCAGACATATCTTAACATTTTTTTTTTTTTTTTTTGAGTGGAAGAAAATAAAGTTTGAGCTGGTTAGCTGGAAATTGCCCAAAACCTTACGTCTGTTCTTTCAAAAACATGTATTGAGTGCTTGCTAGCTTTCCATATACTAGAGTTTACACCTAGGAGTGTACTCTTTGCGAATGTTTTGCACTGTGAACAGTGTCATCTTTCACATTCGTTCTGTTGGGAGAAAAAAAAAACCTTGCTGCTGTGTACTAGAAAGAGCAATGATTTAGGAATGGAGACTGAAAATAAGAGCCTGTCTTTATAGCTCATTACAAAGACTTCTTACTCTGGAGCCTGTGAACCATCTGAAGCTGACAATTTTTTCATATTGGTGCCTCTTTTTTTGGGAGAGAGTCCATAACTGCAGAGCATGCATTGGCAGTCAAGAAGATAAACAACCGTGTGTTTAATAGCTTCTTACCTTTTCTGAGGCTTCTTCTTCTTTTGTAATAAAGGAAGATTCATTGGCTTTTTCAGTGGGTTATTGTGAGATTCAAATTTTGTAATAGTGTAAGTTGAATACTACAAAAGATAAAGATTTACAGAAATAAATACATTTGTTATGGTAAAGCATTGTTTTTTGTTTGTCATAGTGATCCTAACTGGTGGAAAGGTGAAACCCATCAAGGCATAGGGTTATTTCCTTCCAATTTTGTGACTGCAGATCTCACTGCTGAACCAGAAATGAGTAAGTATTTTTCAGCCTGCCAATAAATGATGTTTTCTAATCCTTTTCTTAATGGAAGTTGAGTAAACTGAACTTTTTAGAGCAGTGTTGCCCAGGCTGGAGTGCAGTGGTGCGAGCTCGGATCATTGCAACCTCCGCCTCCTGGGTTCAGGTGATTCTCCTGCCTCAGCCTCCTGAGTAGCTGGGATTACAGGCACCCGCCGCCATGTCCAGCTGTTTTTGTGTGTGTGTATGTATTTTTAGTAGAGACAGGGTTTCACCATGTTGGCCAGGCTGGTCTTGAACTCCTGACCTCAGGTGATCCACCCGCCTCAGTCTCCCAAAGTGGTGGGATTACAGGCGTGAGCCATCGCACCTGGCCTAACTTTTCTTTTTCATATGTATCTATGTAGAGGTCATTGTAAAAATGCAAATTCATTAAGAAGTCTTACAGAATTTATACATTATATATTTTTCTTACCAGTTGATTACAGTGTGACAAGTACAGTATAACCTCAGGGAGGATTTTTCTTGTTCAAAGGTTGGGACCGTTTCTCTAGTGTGTAGTCCCAGACTTGAAAGCAGTGTTCTCCAAGCAACGTGTCAGATATTCAGAAGGAGCCATTTTTACTAATCATATAAAAGTTTTTTGTTTGATTTACAAACCCTGCTGAGTAGGATAATAAACTAGAAAGTGGGGCCGTGGAGAAAAAGTGATACTAGTGGCAGGCTTAACAGTTTCAGGAGACATAGCTACATAGTCGGTCAAAGTAGTGAGAGACAGTTTACTATATTTCTACATAATATTGTGCTTTAATGAATCTTCATAATGATGAGTTTAGTCATCAAGCAAAGTTTAAGTCATAATCTCCCCTCTATTTAGGAAAACAGAAAAATATGTTCAAATCTAGAAAGATTTGTATTTGTAATAAAATATTTAAAATTTTTAAAGAGCTTATATATATAGGTTGATATGCTACAGTTATTTGGCAAAATATCTCATTATCGTTTTTTAATGCTAGATAGAAGGGATCAAAGAAAATTACAAACCACAAGATGCTTAGGTGTTTTTTAGTTTATAAGAATTTTAAGAAAAAAAATCTTTGTCTTGGTCATCTTTTTATTTCCAGCAGCTCCTACTAGTGAGTCTTATAATACATACTACATATTTATAGAATAAATGATACAGAAATATATATGTTAACAATAAAGAGATACTTCACTTCTCTTTCAAGAGAAGGCTTGAACAGCAAACCAGAAATTACAGATCTTTAAGAAAATGGTGCGCTCTCATAGTTATTGCCAGGGTGTCTGGTGTCATTTTTATAGAGACAGATTGGTGAGACCCAGTCTTTCAATGATGTTTTCTATGTCTGTGAGAATTCAAAAACACTACGCAAAAAGGCATTGCGTAGTGTGCTGACTTTTTAATAACCTGGGCTGATAATGATGTTTTGTTTGTTTTTGGACTGTTTTTTTGTCCTGAATCAGTTCCTGGAGAGGATAGAATTGCTTGGAGTTCTGTTCAAGATAAGGTCAAGGATCTCATGTAGATCCTGGAGCCATTTCATCTTTTTTTTTTTTTAAGTCATATAGCAATGCAGCTTCAATATGAGTTTTCTAGTTTTTCTCATGTTTTTCACTCTGGACGATCTAAAAGAGAAACTGAAGCATCAGAGCCTATGTAGTGGGGTTGTAGTTCTCAAGCATGGAGAACAGGTGCAGGTGCTAGCATGATCCCCAGAGCATCATTCTTTTGAGGAAATAGAAGTCTATTTCACTTAGCCTGTCAAAGAGAAATAGCTGCCCTATTTAGCTTGCTTTTGGTTTGGAAATACAGTAAAATATTGTGAAATCCCTTTGTTATATATTGTATATAAATAATATATTTTTTTACACACACATAGTATTAGTTCCTGTGAGAAAAGGGGTTACAAACTTGTGTGTCAAGAGCTGTTAGAATATGAAGTCTGCCATGTGTTTTCTTATGGGTAATGGCCAATGCAGTGCTATCCCAGCTTTCTACTTGTAATAGCTCAAGATATAAAAAGCAAAATGTCTGCAGCAGATGTTTCTTTTCCTTTATAGGAAAATGAATCAGCTGTAGAATTTTGCTTTTGGTGACTTGAATGGAATGATTATATTTCTTAGGTTGGAAATTAAGCTATTTCTGTGTTATACAGAAGCACACAACACGGAGTACCCAAGTGATTGGACTTCATGTTCTCGGGGTAAAATCACCGGCACAGGCCAGATTTCAGTAGTATGGGCTAGTAGAGCAAGATAGATTGGCATTCAAATCCAGGCTTTGTCATTTATTAGCTTTCTCTTTTACAAAAGTTTTTAATCTTTCCAAACTACCTTATTTATAAAAAGGGATTGGGAGATTCATTGGAGGAAATGTAATATTCCATCAAGCATATTCAATAGTTTAATAAACATTATTTTCCTTCCTTAAATTGCCCCCTCCTATCTTCCTTTCCATCATGATTCTTAATATTTTTATGAATTGATTGACCACATTGATGCAAGGATTAAAAATATAGAAAGGAAGTTTGTTTAGTAGAGTTGTATATGCCTTTCAGTAGTATTTGGAGGTTGTTATATAGCGACTGTTATGTTAAATCGTTTTTAAAGATTGCTTTGGTGAGTAGGAGAAATCTGTGCTTCTGGCCAATGAATTGTTGATCCCTCAATGACCACTTTTTAATGTCAAATGATAATATTATATAACTAGAAAATACAGGCTGATTTGTTGGAAAACTGAGATCCCTGCCAAGGCCACTTGCAAGGTTCTCCACTGGCATGGAGGTCATTCTCTAAACGCCTAAGTGGCATGCCAGATAATATGTAGCTGATTTTCCCATTCATTACATTGGAGTAGTGTGGATTTTCTGTCAAACCAGATTTTTTTTTTCTACCAAATGAGATTTTTTCTTGAAGGATTGGTAATTTAAAAAGAGGGTTTATTTTAAAATGCAGAATTCACTTAGGCCATTGTAAAACTTTGCTTTTGTCCTCCAGCTTACTAAACTCTGATATGTAGTAGGTGATTAACCTTTTTTCAGAAATACAACTCTTACTATTAGTGAAATCTCTTTTTATGGAAACTGTAAAATGTTTACAAGAGAAAATTAAGAAATCCAATTTCATAAAGTAATGTTCTGTTATTACTGCCAAAATCTGCAACTCGGTTATTTCTTAAATCGCGCCTTTTAGCTTGCTGGGAATATAAGAAAAAGCCCCACATCTCTCTTGGAAGTTAAAGTGCTTTAAAGTAGAATTTTAAATGTATTATTAAAAAAAGATAACTTTTACATATCTTACAGTTAAAACAGAGAAGAAGACGGTACAATTTAGTGATGATGTTCAGGTAGAGACAATAGAACCAGAGCCGGAACCAGCCTTTATTGATGAAGTAAGTGGTTTCCATGGTGATAGGAGTTGGTACTTTGTATTGAAATTTAAATGGTTTTGCTTTAAGAAAAAATTGATTACTTGAGTTTTTTTGTTGTAAAAATTTTTGTATTTTTTTATAAAAATTCAAGCAATATAGACGATGCAGACTGTTTTTTGAAACTTCCTCTCCAGTCCTTTGTTTGCCGTGCCAGAGCCTCATTATTTTAAATTCCTGCTGAATATTCTGTAGAGTGGCCTTACCATGATTTATTTAATCTATTGTTGAATGCCTAGGTTGTTTACAGTTTTTAGTGTAGTAGTGAGATTTTTTTTTTTTTGAACATCTATCTTTGTGTTTCTTTAGGGTAGATATTCAGGAGTGAAACTACTGAGTTGAGGGATTTGTGTGTTTTCCATGTTAATAGATACTGTCAAATTGTTGAGCAAAACAAGTTTTTACACTCCTATTCATATCATGCGAGAACTCCTGTTTCCCAGCATACTCAACGAGGATATTAAGATTGTTTGCACATGACTGAGGAAGGGACACTCATTGACTATCTATTGAAACAAATAAATTACTGTTGTAAAAATAAAATTGTCATTAAATTACTTCTACATAAATCATTGCATAAAAGCAGTGCTAATATATTGAATATCATTGGAGATGATTCATGATTCCCCCTTGTGTTGAACACTTTCTAGTATTTGAGGAAAAGCTTACACTAATTTTATATTAAATGTCTTCATATGTCATTGTCAAACCTGAAACAATGTATATTTTTAGTAATTATGCTCAAAAATATAGTATCAACTTGGTGACACACCATACTTTTTGGAGCCACATAATGGTACCCAAATTGGTATTATTGGGATTTAAATTTGAGATTTCTTGAATTAAGTTAATCACTCCTATTTAGTTAAGTTTTATAGAAATATCTGCTGTTACTGCATATAAAGAAAAGATTAAAACTGGCTACCTTTTTCATCTTTAAGCGTGTTTATGAAAAAATAAAAAGTATGTTTGTGGTTGTCTTTTTCTACTCAAACTTATTACCATGTTTTAAAAATAACATTAACATAACTGTTGAGTTAATAATACATTAAATTATGCAACTAGCAAACCATTAAGGATTTTTCAAGTGTCACATTGTATAGATGAGGAGTTGGCAAACTCTTAGGCCAAATTTAGCCTGTTGCCTGTTTATTGGAACACAGATAAATTTGTTTATATATTGTTTGGCTGCTTTTGTGCTGCAGTGGAAGAATTGAGTAGTAGCAACAGAGATCATATGGCCTGCAAAGCCTGAAATATTTACTGGCGGGCCATTACAGAAAAAGTTTGCTTGGCCCTTGGTATGGATAATTTAAAGAGAATCTTTTCAGATCCTCAGTTACCATAGCATTCTTTCCTAAAATTGATCTGCCCGAGAACATTCTCTCCTACCATTTTTCGTTTTTACCCCACTCCTCTCCCTTTTCAATTCTTCTCTCCAACTTTACGGAAGAAAGGCTTACCGCTTGCCCATAGTGAAGATTACTGTGGTACATTGCCTCAGAGTATAAGAATTACCAGGGATGATTTCATATATTGGTTTTGGTATTAAGGAAGTAATGGCTCTAATGACTAGTTAACACAGCTGAGATGGTTCCATATTTTTTGTTTTTAAAAAATAGGACCAAAATGAATTTTCAGCTAGTAGATCATTAAAAATAATTTTTAATGACAGACCACTGTCATTCCATTCCATCTTTCAGAAGATACCGAAGAACTTAATGAAATTGCTATAATAGCTTGATTATATGAACAAAATTTCTCCTCACTTTCAACTATAAAAACAAAAAATAGGAATAGAACTGGTGCTGAATCCTGGCTCATTTTACTTTTCAAAACTTGAAATATAGTTAATGTTGTTTTGACCCTTTGTATATTAATAATAATAATCATTACCTTATACATATGAATGAATCTAACACTGAGAGTATTATCAGTTTACATACTTTTAGTGCAAAGAAATCCCATATGGTCATCAGTAGAAAACTTTCAAGTATATTAGGATAAAATTTTGGAGGGGAAATTGAGTAGAAATATGGTAAGTTCAAGGAAAAAAACAATTTGAAATACATGACAGAGACTGTTGTTTGAATGGTAATGGTGAGTGCAGATTGCTATGGTGTTTAAATTCCTTTGGCTATATTTAAAGGAATTTTTGACTATTTTATTTTAAAATGTCAACACTTAATGTCCTGGGAATCTTATCGTTTGTAACATTTTAAACGTATAAGAAATGAGATGTTATCTTTGAAATATGTGAAGGGGTTTATGGGCTTTTAGCAATCTTTTATGGGAGGCAGAAACAAAATTTGAATTGCGAAACAGACTGTGGAAGACTGTGCTAAGGGCAAGGAATCCACCTGGGCTAGCAGAAGTGATGTTTGGCTGATTGCATTATATAAGAAAATGCTGGCCAGGCGCAGTGGCTCTCGCCTGTAATCCCAGCATTTTGGGAGGCCGAGGCGGGCGGATCACGAGGTCAGGACATCGAGACCATCCTGGCCAACATGGTGAAACCCCGTCTCTACTAAAAATACAAAGATTCGCTGGACGTGGTGGTGCGCGCTTGTAATCCTAGCTACTTGGGAGGCTGAGGCAGGAGAATCGCTTGAATCTGGGAGGCGGAAGGTCGTAGGGAGCCAAGATCATGCCACTGCACTCCAGCCTGGGAGACAGAGTAAGACTCCATCTCAAAAAAAAAAAAAAAAAGAAAGAAAAGAAAATACTTGCAGAAGCAGACTAATCGTCTATCTAGAAACCCTACTTCTTTGACACTAAATAATTTTAAATATTGTATAGTATTCTGTAAGCAAACAAAACGGAAACCATCTGTGTGTTAATGGGCTCTCACTTTCATTTGACCTTTTTTTGTGTGTGGTAGGCAAACTTTCTTGACATGTGCTTTTGTTTTTTTAAGACTGCTTAAAATGAAAATTGTGAATAATTTACATTGAAAATTGGTATCCATTTCAAAAAAACAATTATTTTGACTTGGGAAGAGTTTTTTTTTTTTTAGCATACTTATGTCACTTTCACTCTCTGATGATTAATTCGTTTCTCAAGCTATTTTCCTTTTACACAGAACATAGTTTTTAAATTTTAAATAATTACTTTGCTTAGAATTAGTAGTCTTTATTTGCCCTGCGTACCTATATATAGTAGCATAACCATGTAAAAACCATGCGTGGAGAAAGGTTTGTAATTATTTTAGTAGTAGTCATGGTAAAGTAGATCTGTTTGGATTTTTTTAAAAACATAAATACATATATACTTATATATCGTATAGATGTGTGTATGTAATAATGGTTTCATTCATTCCATTGGTCTGTACAACAAAAGATTCTGAAATAGATCTGTGTCACTGGTTTGAGGTACCTTCCAGCCTCTCCCAAATAGGAAAATAGAGAAACCACTAGTCTTCCTCCTTCCTTTTATGACCAACTGAAACACTGGTAGAAAGAAAATGTGGAATAAACCCTAAGAGTCCCACTCAGAAGAGCAGCTGTGATACAGCTGAGCTCTGCCTTACTGAAACAGCTGCTGTATTCACCATGGGCAAGAAGGAATGACAAGTTGTTAGTCATAAGCAATGCCATCTTGAGATGGATAGTACACTTGTTGGCATGGCTAAGCTAAAGCTGCTCCGAAACAAAGCAAAATCCTCTAGCATGACATAAGAGGTGGAAGAACTCACGCATTGTAAGTTTAAATGTGGCTTGATTTCTTCTCGCTTAAGAGAATCTCTGTTAGCAGTTGGTTGGTTGGTTTATTTATTTATTAAAACAGAGTCTTGCACTGTTGTCCAGACTGAAGTGCAGTGGCGAGATCATAGCTCACTGCAGCCTTGACCTCCTGGGCTCAAGTGATTCTCCCACCTCAGCCTCCTGAGCAGTTTCAAAAATATATAGGAAGCACTTTCAAGGCTCTGACTTCATGCAATACTAGAGAGAATAAATACATGGGACACTGAAAACATAAAAGCAAAATTGGAGTCTCCATAACTATGAATTTCAAAAGTTTGTCTAGTTGATAATAAAGTGAAAACATAAAGTTGCCTAAAGGTTGGTAGCTTTTTATATTAACTACTTAATTCCTGTAGGATAAAATGGACCAGTTGCTACAGATGCTGCAAAGTACAGACCCCAGTGATGATCAGCCAGACCTACCAGAGCTGCTTCATCTTGAAGGTAAAACTTTTCTATTTACCTTGCAAATAAAGAGTAGTTAGAGGTTAATAACTGGTGTCCTGTTAAAGAATGGGTTTTGAGGATAATATTAAAAATGGAACATTTCTCACTTCTCCTTGACCCAGGCTCACTCTCATATGCAGTTGAAACCTTGGGTAGAATTTGAATTCTTATAATTTTCTATCCAAACTAAGTGTTCTGTTCAACATTTTAGAATCTGGTAAAATGAAAAATGGCACTTTAAGATTTTGAGATTAATATTTTAGATTAAGTTGTCACCATTATACTTTAAGAAAATCAATTTTGGGTTCTGTAGACTAAGGTTAAAAAATGTATATTTTTATTACTCCAAATTAAATCTTTTATTCCTTAAATTATACAAATATCTATCAAAGGTTCACATTTTTTTTTCTTGTACTTTCTTATATTTCTTCACATCTTGTCATTTTAGCAATGTGTCACCAGATGGGACCTCTCATTGATGAAAAGCTGGAAGATATTGATAGGTAAAAGAACATGGGTACATTTATGTTGTGTACCTTCTTTCCTGAAGCTATCACTGTACAGCAAAGTGGGCTATAACTGCCTTTTTAAAAAAAAAAAGAAATATTGTGGAGGAACCAACTCTCATTCACGTGTCTTGTGCTAGATGTGGAGAATTAGACTCATTTGTCCTTTTTTTTAAAGTGAGGATTTGATCGACCTTTGCAATATAGTCAAAAGGACCAGCATAGATAGGTCGTTTTAAAAACAAGGGCTAGCTGTGTAATTCTCTTTGCTGAAGTGGCATTACCAGAGCTCACAAATGACCCATATGTTAGTAACTAGGGAAACCAAGATATTTCTGGTACAGTCAGGTACGATAAGCCGGAGTTCCCTCAGCACAGCACGTAAACCTTAAACAGTTTGGGTTGCTTCAGGGCTAAAATGCAGGATATTTTTGTTATAAGTGAAACTTTTAATAATGTCTACTAGTACTACTTTTTGCTATTTTTGATATTTTGATGTATCATTATTTAGAGCATTATATCATTTTAGTAACAGCTATGCTTCAAATTATTGTGTCATGTTTCAGAAAACATTCAGAACTCTCAGAACTTAACGTGAAAGTGATGGAGGCCCTTTCCTTATATACCAAGTTAATGAACGAAGATCCGATGTATTCCATGTATGCAAAGTTACAGAATCAGCCATATTATATGCAGTCGTCTGGTGTTTCTGGTTCTCAGGTAAGCTTTTAGAAGCCCATGTTGTTTTAAATTCTCAAATGCACAGTGAGGTGTGGTAGCTCATGCCTGTAATCTCAGCAATTTGGGAGGCCAAGGCAAGAGGATTGCTTGAGACCAGGAGTTTAAGACCAGCCTGGGCAACATAGTGAGACCCTGTCTCTACCAAAAAAAAAAAAAAAAAATGAGCCAGGCTGGGGCATGTTCCTTGGTCCCTGCTCTCGAAAAGCTGAGGTGGGAGGATAGCTTGAGCCCAGAAGGTCGAGGCTGCAGTGAGCCGTGTTCACACCACTGCAGTCTAGCCTGGGCAACAGCGACACCCTGTCTCTAAAATAAATAAATAAATAAATAAATTCTCAAATGCATTTGAGATTATTTGGAATAGCTGTTTGAAACTTTCTAAAACTAATGTTTAAAATTAAAATAAAGTTTAACAGAATTTTTTTACTTGGCAATTACAGTATATAATATACTAATTATGCTAATAGTTTTTTGTTGTTGTTGTTGTTTAAAGGAAATAGCTTTTATACAGGGGTATGCAGCAGAATCAGCCATCACGCTTTTGAAAAAAATTACAGATATATCCGTCCCACTCCAGACCTATTGAATCAGAATCCTCAGGGTTGAGGCCCTTTTTTTTTTTTTTTTTTGAGGCGGAGTCTCACTCTGTCACCCAGGCTGGAGTGCAGTGCTGCAATCTCAGCTTACTGCAAGCTCCGCCTTCCGGGTTCTCGCCATTCTCCTGCCTCAGCCTCCCGAGTAGCTGGGACTACAGGCGCCTGTCACCACGCCAGGCTAATTTTTTTTGTATTTTTAGTAGAGACGGGGTTTCACCGTGTTAGCCAGGATGGCCTTGATCTCCTGACCTCGTGATCCACATGCCTCGGCCTCCCAAAGTGCTGGGATTCCAGGTGTGAGCCATCGCGCCCGGCCAAGGCCCATATTTTTAAAGCTTTGTATGTAATTATTTACTTAAGAACCTTAGTTCTTCATCAGGTTGTGTACACTCAATATGTATAGCCTTTTGCAGGTCAGACATATCTCAATAAAGTAGTTTCGTAAAAAACACAAAATGCTTTAGAGCTAAGAAAACCCTCTTAAATATCTAATGAACTTCTAGTTATCCTTAAAAGGAAAACTTAAATGCAGTGAAAAAAAAATGAGGTAAAAACCTGTTTTTATTATTACAAACCAACAAAATATATTTCCATAATTTAAAAACTGCTTTACTCTGGAATTTTCCCACCTTTACATGAGAATGCATGCAATGCAGTGTGGAGCCCTTTGCTTTCTTTTCACCCCAAGCAACTATTTCAAGGACCCCCTTTTCACAAACTCATCACGGTGAGGTGAGGTTATAGGGAATAACTAGCCAGATACTGGCCGGGTGCGGTGGCTCATACCTGTAATCCCAGAACGTTGGGAGGCCGAGGCGGGTGGATCACGAGGTCAGGAGATGGAGACCATCCTGGCTAACATGGTGAAACCCTGTCTCTGCTCAAAATACAAAAAAATTAGCCTGGCGTGGTGGTGGGTGCCTATAGTCCCAGCTACTTGGGAGGCTGAGGCAGGAGAATGGCGTGAACCCGGGAGGCGGAGGTTGCAGTGAGCCGAGATCGTGCCATTGCACTCCAGCCTGGGCGACAGAGCAAGACTCCATCTCAAAAAATAATAATAATAATAATAAATAAAAACAAAACTAGCCAGATACTCCATTTTTTCCATGTAAAGTGGGCACGGACTGTGTTCAGATTAACGTTTAGCAGAATGAGGGGCCAGCACCCTGTAGATGAACAGCTAGGCCCAGGAAACTTGGGGCTGGAGGGCACCTGCTTTAGAGTCTTGATCACCAGTTTGAGACAAGGAAGCAAAAAACCTTCATGTTCAGTTTTCGAAGAATGACAAAATACAGTTAGGAGGACTGGTATAGCTGTGTTTATAATGAAGACCCTTTGGATCCCTGTGTGGGTCTGTCGTTTAACAGAAGTGCTAAATGGAAGGATCTAATGAATACTGCAGAAAATTAGGACATTATATGTTTTAGACTTTGGGTAGTTAAGACTTCAATCTCTTTAGATTAAAAAAATGCATTTTTAAATACAGAAGTAGACAAATCCAGCCTGTTGCCTGTTTTTTTTTTTTTTTTTAATAAACTTTTTTTTGAGTCGGAGTCTTGCTCTGTCGCCCAGGCTGGAGTGCAGTGGCGCGATCTCAGCTCACTGGCAGCTCCGCCTCCTGGGTTCAGGCCATTCTGCCTCAGCCTCCCGAGTAGCTGGGACTGCAGGCGCCCGCCACCATGCCCGGCTAATTTTTTGTATTTTTAGTAGAGATGGGGTTTCACTGTGTTAGCCAGGATGGTCTCGATCTCCTGACCTCGTGATCTGCCTGCCTCGGCCTCCCAAAGTGCTGGGATTACAGGCATGAGCCACCATGCCCGGCGGCTTTAAATAAACTTTTATCAGAACACAGCCACTCTGATTTACTGACAGAGCCGAGTAGTTGTGTCAGAGACTACATGGTCCACAAAACTTAAAATATTTACGTCAGGCCCTTTACAAAATAGTTTGCTGACCCCTGCTTTAGAAAGTTAGCTTGCTCTATTGTTCAATAAACTGCAGTTTAGGAAATGTGACTTGTATCCATTGCAGTCTATGGCTACAAAACAATGAGTTCAAATACACTTTCTAAATATCCTTTGGGATTCCTTAAAAAATACCAACATGCAGAATATTAAAATATATTTAATGTAAAGGGAGATTAGTATAAAGTTTCAGGATAAGTTTCTTTAATGCTTCAGTATGGAGATAACATGAGTTTAGCATATGTTTAACTAAAAATGAAAACCATCAACAGCCTATTTTATTGAAAAGCGTTTTTCAAAATGCCTGTTGACAGAAATAACTTTGAAAAAAGGATTCCAGAGTGGTGATTTTTCTTGTTTTTGTAACTGAATACCTCTACAGAGAAAGTTCAGTATGCTTATTAAAATTTTAGAATTGAATATGATTTCTCTTTAACCATCGCAGGTGTACGCAGGGCCGCCTCCAAGTGGTGCCTACCTGGTTGCAGGGAACGCGCAGATGAGCCACCTCCAGAGCTACAGTCTTCCCCCGGAGCAGCTGTCTTCTCTCAGCCAGGCAGTGGTCCCACCATCCGCAAACCCAGCCCTTCCTAGTCAGCAGACTCAGGCCGCTTACCCAAAGTAATTTTACTGTTGATTCTTGTTTGGAGTTAGTGCTGTTACAGCTGTTTAAGTGCCCCCAGTTATCTATAACTATAAAATCTGGCTAATAAATATCTGTGGTCAGCGTCATGCGGCCGCCCCATTCGTGCTAATGAGTGGTGGAGCCTCTGTGGTATTCCAGTACCAGCCAGCAAGCTGGTCCTCTGCTCCCGACTCGCTCAACTCATGTAATCTGGTTTCAGCCTTATATTTTTAATACTACTCTAACCATAAGTTTTTATTGTTGTTTTTATTTGCATCTATGATATTTGATAATGTCTTTAATGAAATTTATGTTTAGTGACTATAATTTGTCATTTTCCCACACATTTTGTATAAAATCTAAATTCCGTTATTTTAAAATATATAGTTCTGAGCTGTCTCTTTAAGACAAATATTTTCTTATTTTTGCCCTGTTTTGGAATTTAGTTTATATTATATCAAGGTACCCCATTTGAAACAAGAAGATAATAAGAAGGTAAGCACCCTTGTTTCTCAGGAGGCAGATGGCTGAATATGTGATGACAGAGGCCCATTTACTTTGCCATTTACTTACAGTGCTGTCTGTCATGTAGTTAAATGATTATTGTGTGTTTTTTCTGCTTTAATGGGACTCTAAGCTGAAATCTTTTCCTTGAAGCAAATAAAGGATAGGCTTTTAAGAGTTTACCAACGTGTATTCTAGAAGTTACGACATTCTAGCTGGCAACAGAAGTTTCTAGGTAGCACAGGCACAACTTCTAGAAACCTTTCCAGCAGTGTTAGGATTGCCCAGGAATGCTCCTGCACTGCTCTCTCTTGCACTACTCATCCTCAAAGAGTTACGTGTTAGAGATGCTTGGGGATTTTCAAGCATTATTCGGTTGTCAGATCTAGTATCCCGAAGTGACCTTAAGGGGGATGATGGCAAGGCCCACATGTCAGAAAACAGGGCATTCCCTAGTGGTTCTGTATCTTCGAAAAAAGTGTTAAGTGTAGCTTGCACTCTTGCAGGATTTTTTTTTAAGTTGAAATCTGGTGGAAATGAATACCCTTATGGAAAATAAACAGCTGTTCTTAGAGTAGCATGTTGCTTTACAACTAGATACAAAGGGGCTAGAAGGTAGGAATTGTTGAGAAGACACTAGGGTTCCTGACTTAATAGGACCCTGCAGCTATTTTAGTATTAGCTGGAACTGCCACTTTTCCCCTGCTAGTCCTCTGTTTGACTATGTCACATGCTGCTCTACCTTCCTTGTTACTAGAGATTACTTGAGACTCATTCTTCAAGGTCGGGGCCTTGGGAAATTATCCTTGTGAATGAGATAACCTGTTGGTAGGTGCTTTAACAGTGAAGTTCTGTAGCGCTGTGGTACCCTGCCGCTGTTCTCTGTGTGTGACTCTGCTTCTGCATTCGGGATGTGAAATCCCTGGCATAGGCCCAACCCTACCCGTAGAGTGTAGCTATTAATGTCACCTCTCAAGGAACACATGTTTATTTCAACAGGTGTCTTTTGAAGAACATTTTCTTGAAATATTTAGCCCTCTCGTCCTGGCTCATTCCTGCATATTCTTTAGTTGTTAGCTTAGCTGCATTTTTACTGGGACATCTTCCTTGCTTTTCCACCTCTCAGCACTGTTCCTCCTGTGTGCTGTCAGAGGACTGTGTGTGTACTTCTGTTTCCTGGCTGGTAGTTGCCTTTTTACTTGTTTGTGTCCCCACTGAAGACAGTATCTTGAGAGCTGGCACTGTCTCTTTCACCTCTATAGCCATCCTATGTAGCACACAGTTTTACACTGGCTAGGAACTCAGTAAATATTTTATGAATACATGTTTTAGTGTTAATGACAATTTCAAGTGCTATATTAGACCAGTTAGGTGTATTTTTTAAAAATTCCTTGCAAAGGCTTCACAAAGGCTTAGAGGCCATTTAAATATCTATATATAAAGGTACAATATGTAATATCTGTTTATCAATATATAAAAACAGATGTGTGTTTGTGTGTTTCAGTGGGGAAATGAGGAATTGCTGGTAGAGCAAATGTAGGATGAGGAAATTGGAAGGAGTGAGGGCCAGGGTTAGAAGTTTCCTTACTAGAGGTGTCCTGCGTATTTGACTCAAGCTTTCTAGCGGCAAATCAAGGTCAGTGAGGATTGTTGTTGTTTTTGGTAGGCAGGTTTTTTAGCACTCCTCAGTTTATATATATCTGAGAGGCTATCTCTTGTTACATAAAATTTTGGTGTTAAAGCTCACTGTTTTTCAGACTTCTGTCATCCTAGGACAGTCTTATTGTTAGTTGGGGAAGGTGTCACTGATGACGGTTTTCTAAAGCTACCTGTAGCGATGGTAGTATTATAAGGTGATAATAAGTGACAATTACTGTTAGTATTTTGAGACCACTGAAGCTTATGTATTTATTTGTCTCTGATTTTAGTTTACTACAGTCAGCATGTGCCAGGCACTGTGTTAGACACCTGAGAGTCTTCTTTAGCTTCAAGGTGCTTACTGAGTAGTAGGGGCAAACACATAAAAAAATATAATTTTATACAACATGATTTATAAATAAAGAAGATATATGCCTTGTACCTTAGGAGCCTCAGGGTTTGAGGAAGTTTTCCAAGAGGGTTATTCTTAGCCAGTAGAAAAAAAGTGAGGAAGATGTTCTGTCACGTCAGAGATGTGGTAGCCTGGAATGGCATGGTACCCATGGAGTGAGCAAAGATGGGAGGTGTGAAAGGCGTGGTATGTATTGGCATTCCAGCAGCACACTTACCAAGGGTTGAAAGCGTGTAGGGGAGCAGCGAGAGACATACTTGAAGACACTGCCAAGGTCGAAGAATGCTTGTTCTAGATACCATCTTAGGGATAATGAAAAAGTTCAGAAAGGGCTTTAAATGGCAGTAGCGTAGATGGATTCATAGGGGCAAGATTAGAAGCTGGGAGACCATGGATATTAGGCAAGAAATTATGAGTATTTGTTGGCAAGATACAGTGCTATTAATTGGAAAGAGTTATTTAGGAGATTAGCAAATAATTACACATTGGGTGACATGGTTGGGAGACAGCTCAGTGCAGAGATAAGAGAAAGAAGTATTGGTGAATTGCATGGTTTTGCCCCAGGCAACTGGGTGGACGGTGGAACTGTAAATTGAGAATGATTACAATAATGCTAACATTTAAGGGGTATTTAGTATGTTCCAAGCACTGTGCTGTATGCTTTACACAAAGTAACTTATTCCTCATAATAACCTGTGAAGTCGGTAAACTATTACCCCCATTTTATAGATGGGGAAGCTGAGACCTGGAGACAGAACAGAAGTCCCACTTAGCTAAGATTCTAAACCAGACATTCTGACTCCAGAACCCAGCGCATAGACTCTATATTACGGCAATATTATAGCCCATACCATTGTCAATAATAGTATGAAATTTGACATCTCCTAATCAACTTTATGTCTCACACATATGGAGTGATGACAAATAATGCCTTAGGTCACCACATTAGTTGGAGAAATGTAGCATTAAATTACCGTCTCTTATAATAAATTACCATCAAATAATGAATTTGTGCCAAGTACAAGAGCATTGAATTTCCCAACAATAGATTTATAAATAACAATTGGAGGAAAGTTTAGAAGTAGGCAGTATTTTGAAAATTTGGCAGTTGCTTTTTATATCGCTTGTTTTACATTTTTAATACAAATGTAGGGGGAATTCTCAGCATCTTAGTACTTCTCTTCACATAGCTAACCTAGTGTCTTACAGTGGAAACGCATGTATTCCGTTGGAAACAGGAAGACAGGAAGTAGAGGCAGTGGATAAAGACAACCCTTTGAAGAATTTTTTTCTTTCTTTTTCTAATGGGAGCAGTGCACAAGTGCAGGGACTTGAGATGGGAGTACTGGCAGCGGAGCGATGGGAGCGGGAGGGAAGCTCAGTACGTGAGGGGTGCAGCTGCAGAGAGTTGATCAGTGTGGTGTTGGAGCGTGTGCTTCCGTATTTTCAAGGAAATAAGAGAAATGAGGTTATGAGGCCTTCCCTTCCACTAGTCCTTTGGGACCTTTCTTGTCAAGGACCCTGGTGATGCCCATACTGCTAGACTCCCGGTCAGTTCACCATTCTCCTCCTCCTCCATTTGACAGTTCGTGATTCCCTCCTCTTTTCTGAAATGCTTTCTTCACTTGCCGGTGACCGTTCTCTTTTCCCTTCTGCCTCACCGCCACTTCTTCTCAGCCTCATTTGCCTCTTGCCTCTTTATCTTCTGGACTTCAAGGTCCAGTGCACAGTAGATGGACTGCCTTTTTCTCTGTTTGCAGCCGCTCCCCAGGGGACCTCATGCAGCCCGGTGATTCTGAATGCCGTGGATCTGCCAAGGATTCCCAGATGCGTATTTCTCCTCCGTACTTCCCCACAGGACAGCAGGCTTGAATAGCTGACTGCCTATGCAGGACAACAGGCTTGAATAGCTGACTGCCTATGCATTCTCTTTGCTTGCCAGTTTTTTGGACATCAAACTTGACAGATCCAAGATTATTACTTTGATCTTCCCCACACCCCTCCCACCCCCGAGTCTACTATGGTCCCATCATAGTGTTCTGAAAATCAGTGAATGGCCACTCTACCAGTTATTTCTACCAGTTTTTAGGTTCTAAACCTCAGGCATTCTGGACTCTTCTGTTCATTATCATATTTTGAAGGCATTATCTTCAAAATCTATCTAGACTCTGACCCTTTCTCCCATCTCCACCATTACTGCCGTGGCTCTTCTGCCGGTCGGCTGTCTCCTGGTGGATCGTAATAACCTGCAGTCAGCTATCCTGGTCCAGAGGGAGCCCGTTAAACCCTGTGGAATCTTATCACGCTTCTGCTCAGAACGAGCCAGTGTCTTTCTGTCTCACTCAGAGTATAAGCTACAGTGCTTGTTGTGGCCATCAGGTGCTGTGTGTTCTCCAGCCACCTCCCCACCACCGCAGTCCTGCCGGTGATCTTAGCTGCTCTCCCCTCGGCACCCCCTGCGGCCCCCTCTGCCGCAGCACTCGTGGCCTGCTGTTCCTTGAACATGCTTGGTGTTTTCTCTCCTCAAAGGCTTCTTTCTGTTTACCTGAAATGTACTTTCCTAGAGAATCTATCTGGCTCACTCGCTTACTTTTTCCACATCTTTGCTTAAGTATTGCCTTATTGGAGAGGCACCCTACCATAAACTAGAATCCCTTGCCCCAGCTGCTCTTGGTCCTCCGTATTGGGCTTTGTTTTTCTTCTTACCAGTTAGAACCACTTGACACACGATACATGTGTTTGTTACCGTTTTCTACCACTAGAACAGACGCTCCATGGTGGTATAGACTTATTTCCGCAACACCCCCCCCCCAACTTTTTTTACACAGTGGTTAAATAACACACATATTTTTAATGCAATGCCTGATATCACAATGCCTAAAATAACAATGTTTGGCACATTATAGCTGTTTAGTAAAAGGTTATTAAATGAATTGACTATATGAATGAACGCTTAGTAAATAGCTTTTCCATTTATCTGTAGTTGCTCTATAAATCAGTATTGATCTAATTGAGTGTTTTTCTTCCTCCACAGTACAATGGTCAGTTCTGTTCAAGGAAACACGTATCCCAGCCAGGCGCCAGTATATAGTCCTCCTCCTGCCGCTACTGCTGCTGCTGCAACTGCCGATGTCACTCTGTACCAGAATGCAGGACCTAATATGCCCCAGGTGCCAAACTATAACTTAACATCATCAACTCTGCCTCAGCCCGGAGGCAGCCAACAGCCACCTCAGCCACAGCAACCATATTCTCAGAAGGCTCTGCTATAGGACCCGGTGTTCCTCTTGGTGGCAGATACCTGCTAAATGCCACTGACAATGTTATGAGATTCATTACTATCTTAAGATGTGTTTATCCTCAGCTTATAGGAATCTCTCCAGGTCAACAAGTTCAAATATTCAAGAAGGTAGAACTCTCCTCAATTTACACTGACTTTTTAGAGGTTCTTCCCCACCCCCGCCCCTGCAGAGGAATGAAACTACTTACAACATTTAATTCCTTTCGTAATATGAAAGAATTGATACAAGGCTATTTGTCTCGTAAACCTGGTCTGCAGAAAGTCAAACTTACAAAAACTGTTGTGACAAATGTTATGTACATATATTGATATGTAACTGCATTAGTGGCCATTTTGAATCACAGTGGTGATCATGTGAATATATTTAACACTGTGTTAAATTAATTTACGTTGCTATTTTATTTTAATCATAAACAACTACCATGTTTCTTAATGTTTTGTGTAAATTTAAGGTAATTATACTATCCTTTTAAACTGCAAGAAAACAAAGTTGTTAGCGTATTTACATGAAGGCGCATTATGTTGTCGTGTGTTTCAGTTTCACATTAAACTGAACCTTTTACTAATTGTGAGCTAAAGATATATATATATGTGTGTATATATATATATATATCTACATGTCTTTCTGTAGCCTCTGCATACTACTAGCTGTCATCACACCAGCGTACAGTAGCTAAATTTTTGGTGCAATTATAGCAAATGATAATGTTCCCTTTTGAACTTTTACATTTTGGCATGACATTTCAGAGTATTGTGGGACCATGAGACAAAATTAAGTACGATCACATTCTTTATTTCTTATTTTAAAGAAATAATGTTGGTTTACCTTTTCCTAGTTGAAGATAGTAATTAGGTTTCTAAGCTGTATACTGCGTTTATTGGTGGCAGTGACACCAAAGATAGAGGCAATGGATAGAAATTTTTAAACTGGAAAGAAAACCTGAATTACACTACATTTTCAAAGTCTCTTGTAATTATTTGGGATATCAACAAAATTTGATTCGTCTGTCTAATCCCTTGCTAGTCTTTTAAATATGTCTTTAACACATTGTATCCTTTAATTCTTCATTAAAATGGAAATAAGTAGATGTTTCAAAGTAATCTATATTCCTGGCTTTGCTTAACGTTTATATATGTATTGTTTTCATTCAAACTGGATTTTTGGGTTGCTCTTTCTGGCCTTTTAAAATTCTAATGGAATTATTTTGGCTTCTTACTTGGGAATATTTTCAAATGAATGCTTTTCTTTTAATTCATGCGAAAAATGTTTTCCACTGACATTGTAATCTTAAATATTTACGATTTCCCTGGTTGGGCTATACTATTATTTTAGCACTATTTAAACAACTGAAAATTTGAGTCGAACATCATATTTAATGAATTGATGTAACAGGTTTCATACTATAAATGAAAATTTCATTTTTATTTTCTAAGACTGTTGTAATCAGGTAGCTTGTTTATTTTCTTTTTGAGAGAAGATTAAATCTTTAGCCAGTAATCTTAAGGGTGACTAATTTCACAGACTCAGATTTAAAGCACCGTAGTTTTAAATCTGAGCCTGTGAAATTAGTCACCTGTAAGATTACTTAAGGGTAACTTAAGTGTTTCGCTCAAGTGTTGTGTTCTGATTTCCTGTGTTTAAAATATGTTGCCCTGCCCTGAAGTCAAATTTCACATTTTAAATACTATAAGTTAGTTTTTGATAAATATCCATCAGATTATAATCTTTTCCACTCCAATTTGAGTATTATGGTTTAACTGATATACTTTTCCGCAATTTTTCTTTGTCTTTTGATAAATTCCTGTTTACTAATGTTAGATGTATCATTTTCCCATTTTAATTTTGATATCTTTCATGCTGAAAATCAATGACATAGTCTCTACTATGATTTTTGCCCTATAAAAGTCAAGTAACAGTGAATAGAAAAAACTACCCTTATTACAACCCATATACATTTTTCTTTACCTTTTACATTACTAGCCTTATAAAGGTTTAAATGATGAGTACTTTAAAACTGTTACTGTATTAGTTTATGCCTTCCCATTATTAAAAATGAAAATACTAGGGGGAAAAACTCCAATGAAAGTGAAGCACTGGCTTGTCTTTCAAATGACATGACGAGGGTAGAAATAGGAGGGGGCCAGTTAGGATCATGAATGACTTTAAGTTCTGAAACCTGCAGGTCTTGCACTTTCAAGAAATCTTTCATTAATAGCTGTCCTTATTTGGAAGGAATAGAATAATTTATAAAATGAACTAGCTGTAACATAGGCTGGACGCAGTGGGTCACACCTGTAATCCCAGCACTTTGGGAGGCCGTGGCGGGCGGATCATTTGAGGTCAGGAGTTCGAGACCAGTCTGACCAACATGGTGAAACCCCGTCTTTACAAAACTACAAAAATTAGCTGGGCGTGGTGGCAGGCACCTGTAATCCCAGCTACTCAGGAGGCTGAGGCGAGAGAATTGCTTGAACCTGGGTGACAGAGGTTGCAGTGAGACGAGATCACGCCACTGCATTCCAGCCTGGGAGACAGAGTGAGAAATAAATAACTGTAATGTAAACGGCTGTGAAGCAAATTCTATTTCTCTTTTTTTTAAAAATAAAATTTGAGGTTGGTTTTCTGTAAAATAGTGACACGTAAATGGAAAAAATCTAATCCAGTTACGATCTAGCATATATAGCCAACAGGCCCATGGCCTGTGATGTTATACCAGTGCCCTGAACCTGTAAGAGGATTTCTAATGCATACCTAATGTGACTTTACAGCCTCTTCTAACTCCGTCTTTCTCCTTCACTGTTACCTATATTCCCTATGCAGCGAGGGAACTTTTTATGTGCCTAAGATTCCTTTTTTCATGTACTTCTGGTGCTTTGTTTCTATACCTCATAGTTTTTGTATTTAAAATGCTTAATAGACCAGTGTCTTTTTTCTCTGATACATACAGCTTTCCTATGCGATATGTATAATTCAGTTTGAAGACATCTTTTTTCCAAAGCTTCAAGTTGATGTGAGACAAATTAGCACCCTACACGATAAACTATGCAACTATAAAAATTATGGAAATTGCCCATGCCTATGTCCTGAATGGTAATGCCTAGGTTTTCTTCTAGGGGTCTTATGGTTTTAGGTCTAACGTTTAAGTCTTTAATCCATCTTGAATTAATTTTTGTATAAGGTGTAAGGAAGGGATCCAGTTTCAGCTTTCTACATATGGCTAGCCAGTTTTCCCAGCACCATTTATTAAGTAGGGAATCCTTTCCCCATTGCCTGTTTTTCTCAGGTTTGTCAAAGATCAGATAGTTGTAGGTATGTGACGTTATTTCTGGGGGCTCTGTTCTGTTCCATTGATCTGTATCTCTGTTTTGGTACCATTACCATGCTGTTTTGGTTACTGTAGCCTTGTAGTGTAGTTTGAAGTCAGGTAGCGTGATGCCTCCAGCTTTGTTCTTTTGGCTTAGGATTGACTTGGCGATGCGGGCTCTTTTTTGGCTCCATATGAACTTTAAAGTAGTATTTTCCAATTCTGTGAAGAAAATCATTGGTAGCTTGATGGGGATGGCATTGAATCTATAAATTACCTTGGGCAGTATGGCCATTTTCACGATATTGATTCTTCCTACCCATGAGCTTGGAATGTTCTTCCATTTCCTTGTATCCTCATTTATTTCATTGAGCAGTGGTTTGTAGTTCTCCTTGAAGAGGTCCTTCACATCCCTTGTAAGTTGGATTCCTAGGTATTTTATTTTCTTTGAAGCAACTGTGAATGGGAGTTCACTCATGATTTGGCTCTCTGTCTGTTATTGGTGTATAAGAATGCTTGTGATTTTTGTACACTGATTTTGCATCCTGAGACTTTGCTGAAGTTGCTTATCAGCTGAAGGAGATTTTGGGCTGAGACAATGGGGTTTTCTAGATATACAATCATGTCATCTGCAAACAGGGACAATTTGACTTCTTCTTTTCCTAATTGAATACCCTTTATTCCCTTCTCCTGCCTAATTGCCCTGGCCAGAACTTCCAACACTATGTTGAATAGGAGTGACGAGAGAGGGCATCCCTGTCTTGTGCCTGTTTTCAAAGGGAATGCTTCCAGTTTTTGCCCATTCAGTATGATATTGGCTGTGGGTTTGTCATAGATAGCTCTTATTATTTTGAAATACGTCCCATCAATACCTAATTTATTGAGAGTTTTTAGCATGAAGTGTTGTTGAATTTTGTCAAAGGCCTTTTCTGCATCTATTGAGATAATCATGTGGTTTTTGTCTTTGGTTCTGTTTATATGCTGGATTACATTTATTGATTTGTGTATGTTGAACCAGCCTTGCATCCCAGGGATGAAGCCCACTTGATCATGGTGGATAAGCTTTTTGATGTGCTGCTGGATTCGGTTTGCCAGTATTTTATTGAGGATTTTTGCATTAATGTTCATCAAGGATATTGGTCTAAAATTCTCTTTTTTGGTTGTGTCTCTGCCTGGCTTTGGTATCAGGATGATGCTGGCCTCATAAAATGAGTTAGGGAGGATTCCCTCTTTTCCTATTGATTGGAATGGTTTCAGAAGGAATGGTGCCAGTTCCTCCTTGTACCTCTGGTAGAATTCGGCTGTGAATCCATCTGGTCCTGGACTCTTTTTGGTTTGTAAGCTATTGATTATTGCCACAATTTCAGAGCCTGTTATTGGTCTATTCAGAGATTCAACTTCTTCCTGGTTTAGTCTTGGGAGGGTGTATGTGTCGAGGAATTTATCCATTTTTTCTAGATTTTCTAGTTTATTTGCGTAGAGGTGTTTGTAGTATTCTCTGATGGTAGTTTGTATTTCTGTGGGATCGGTGGTGATATCCCCTTTATCATTTTTTATTGCGTCTATTTGATTCTTCTCTCTTTTCTTCTTTATTAGTCTTGCTAGCAGTCTATCAATTTGGTTCATCTTTTCAAAAAACCAGCTCCTGGATTCATTAATTTTTTGAAGGGTTTTTTGTATCTCTATTTCCTTCAGTTCTGCTCTGATTTTAGTTATTTCTTGCCTTCTGCTAGCTTTTGAATGTGTTTGCTCTTGCTTTTCTAGTTCTTTTAATTGTGATGTTAGGGTGTCAATTTTGGATCTTTCCTGCTTTCTCTTGTGGGCTTTTAGTGCTATCAGTTTCCCTCTACACACTGGTTTGAATGTGTCCCAGAGATTCTGATATGTTGTGTCTTTGTTCTTGTTGGTTCCAAAGAACATCTTTATTTCTGCCTTCATTTCGTTATGTACCCAGTAGTCATTCAGGAGCAGGTTGTTCAGTTTCCATGTAGTTGAGCAGTTTTGAGTGAGTTTCTTAATCCTGAGTTCTAGTTTGATTGCACTGTGGTCTGAGAGACAGTTTGTTATAATTTCTGTTCTTTTACATTTGGCGAGGAGAGCTTTACTTCCAAGTATGTGGTCAATTTTGGAATAGGTGTGGTGCGGTGCTGAAAAAAATGTATATTCTGTTGATTTGGGGTGGAGAGTTCTGTAGATGTCTATTAGGTCCGCTTGGTGCAGAGCTGAGTTCAATTCCTGGGTATCCTTGTTAACTTTCTGTCTCGTTGATCTGTCTAATGTTGACAGTGGGGTGTTAAAGTCTCCCATTATTAATGTGTGGGAGTCTAAGTCTCTTTGTAGGTCACTCAGGACTTGCTTTATGAATCTGGGTGCTCCTGTATTGGGTGCATATATATTTAGGATAGTTAGCTCTTCTTGTTGAATTGATCCCTTTACCATTATGTAATGGCCTTCTTTGTCTCTTTTGATCTTTGTTGGTTTAAAGTCTGTTTTATCAGAGACTAGGATTGCAACCCCTGTCTTTTTTTGTTTTCCATTTGCTTGGTAGATCTTCCTCCATCCTTTTATTTTGAGCCTATGTGTGTCTCTGCACGTGAGGTGGGTTTCCTGAATACAGCACACTGATGGGTCTTGACTCTTTATCCAATTTGCCAGTCTGTGTCTTTTAATTGGAGCATTTAGTCCATTTACATTTAAAGTTAATATTGTTATGTGTGAATTTGATCCTGTCATTATGATGTTAGCTAGTTATTTTGCTCGTTAGTTGATGCAGTTTCTTCCTAGTCTTGATGGTCTTTACATTTTGGCATGATTTTGCAGTGGCTGGTACCGGTTGTTCCTTTCCATGTTTAGCGCTTCCTTCAGGAGCTCTTTTAGGGCAGGCCTGGTGGTGACAAAATCTCTCAGCATTTGCTTGTCTGTAAAATATTTTATTTCTCCTTCACTTATGAAGCTTAGTTTGGCGGGATATGAAATTCTAGGTTGAAAATTCTTTTCTTTAAGAATGTTGAATATTGGCCCCCACTCTCTTCTTGCTTGTAGAGTTTCTGCCGAGAGATCCGCCGTTAGTCTGATGGGCTTCCCTTTGTGGGTAACCCGACCTTTGTCTCTGGCTGCCCTTAACGTTTTTTCCTTCATTTCAACTCTGGTGAATCTGACAATTATGTGTCTTGGAGTTGCTCTTCTCGAGGAGTATCTTTGTGACGTTCTCTGTATTTCCTGAATCTGAATATTCGCCTGCCTTGCTAGATTGGGGAAGTTCTCCTGGATAATATCCTGCAGAGTGTTTTCCAACTTGGTTCCATTCTCCCTGTCACTTTCAGGTACACCAATCAGACGTAGATTTGGTCTTTTCACATAGTCTCATATTTCTTGGAGGCTTTGTTCATTTCTTTTTATTCTTTTTTCTCTAAACTTCCCTTCTCACTTCATTTCATTCATTTCATCTTCCATCACTGATACCCTTTCTTCCAGTTGATCGCATCGTCTCCTGAGGCTTCTGCATTCTTCACGTAGTTCTCGAGCCTTGGCTTTCAGCTTTGTCAGCTCCTTTAAGCACTCCTCTGTATTGGTTATTCTAGTTATACATTCGTCTGAATTTTTTTCAAAGTTTTTAACTTCTTTGCCTTTGGTTTGAATTTCCTCCTGTAGCTCGGAGTAGTTTGATCATCTGAAGCCTTCTTCTCTCAACTCGTCAAAGTCATTCTCCATCCAGCTTTGTTCCGTTGCTGGTGAGGTACTGCGTTCCTTTGGAGGAGGAGAGGTGCTCTGCTTTTTAGAGTTTCCAGTTTTTCTGCTCTGTTTTTTCCCCATCTTTGTGGTTTTATCTACTTTTGGTCTTTGATGATGGTGATGTACAGATGGGTTTTTGGTGTGGATGTCCTTTCTGTTTGTTAGTTTTCCTTCTAACACAGAGGACCCTCAGCTGCAGGTCGGTTGGAGTTTGCTAGAGGTCCACTCCAGACCCTGTTTGCCTGTGTATCAGCAGCGGTGGCTGCAGAACAGCAGATTTTCATGAACCATGAATGCTGCTGTCTGATCGTTCCTCTGGAAGTTTTGTCTCAGAGGAGTACCCGGCCGTGTGAGGTGTCAGTCTGCCCCTACTGAGGGGGTGCCTCCCAGTTAGGCTGCTTGGGTGTTAGGGGTCAGGGGTCAGGGACCCACTTGAGGAGGCAGTCTGCCCATTCTCAGATCTCCAGCTGCATGCTGGGAGAACCACTGCTCTCTTCAAAGCTGTCAGACAGGGACATTTAATTCTGCAGAGGTTACTGCTGTCTTTTTGTTTGTCTGTGCCCTGCCCCCAGAGGTGGAGCCTACGGAGGCAGGCAGGCCTCTTTGAGCTGTGGTGGTCTCCACCCAGTTTGAGTTTCCCGCCTGCTTTGTTTACCTAAGCAAGCCCGGGCAATGGCAGGCGCCCTTCCCCCAGCCTTGCTGCCGCCTTGCAGTTTGATCTCAGACTGCTGTGCTAGCAATCAGCAAGACTCCGTGGGTGTAGGACCCTCTGAGCCATGTATGGGATATAATCTCCTGGTGTGCCGTTTTTTAAGCCCGTCAGAAAAGCACAGTATTATGGTGGGAGTGACCCGATTTTCCAGGTGCCATCTGTCACCCCTTTCTTTGACTAGGAAAGGGAACTCCCTGACCCCTTGCACTTCCTGAGTGAGGCAATGCCTTGCCCTGCTTCAGCTCTCACTCGGTGTGCTGCACCCACTGTCCTGCGCCCACTGTCTGGCACTCCCTAGTGAGATGAACCCGGTACCTCAGATGGAAATGTAGAAATCACCCGTCTTCTGCGTCGCTCACGCTGGGAGCTGTAGACCGGAGCTGTTCGTATTTGGCCATCTTGGCTGCCTCTCCAGCCAAAAGCAATGGCAAGAAAAGCCAAAATTGACAAATGGGATCTAATTAAAGTAAAGAGCTTCTGCACAGCAAAAGAAACTACCATCAGAGTGAACAGGCAACCTACAAAATGGGAGAAAATTTTCACAACCTACTCATCTGACAAAGGGCTAATATCCAGAATCTACAATGAACTCAAACAAATTTACAAGAAAAAAACAACCCCATCAAAAAGTGGGTGAAGGACTTGAACAGACACTTCTCAAAAGAAGACATTTATGCAGCCAAAAAACACATGAAAAAATGCTCACCATCACTGGCCATCAGAGAAATGCAAATCAAAACCACAATGAGATACCATCTCACACCAGTTAGAATGGCGATCATTAAAAAGTCAGGAAACAACAGCTGCTGGAGAGGATGTGGAGAAATAGGAACACTTTTACTCTGTTGGTGGGACTGTAAACTAGTTCAACCATTGTGGAAGTCAGTGTGGCGAGTCCTCAGGGATTTAGAACTAGAAATACCATTTGATCCAGCCATCCCATTACTGGGTATATACCCAAAGGACTATAAATCATGCTGCTATAAAGACGCATGCACACGTATGTTTATTGCGGCACTATTCACAATAGCAAAGACTTGGAACCAACCCACATGTCCAACAATGATAGACTGGATTAAGAAAATGTGGCACATATACACCATGGAATACTATGTAGCCATAAAAAAGGATGAGTTCATGTCCTTTGTAGGGACATGGATGAAATTGGAAACCATCATTCTCAGTAAACTATCACAAGAACAAAAAACCAAACACTGCATATTCTCACTCATAGGTGGGAATTGAACAATGAAAAGACATGGACACAGGAAGGGGAACATCACACTCTGGGGACTGTTGTGGGGTTGGGGGAGGGGGGAGGGATAGCATTAGGAGATATACCTAATGCTAAGTGACGAGTTAATGGGTGCAGCACACCAGCATGGCACATGTATACATACGTAACTAACCTGCACATTGTGCACAAGTACCCTAAAACTTAAAGTATAAAAAAAAAATTATGGAAATTATTTTCCAAAATGAAATTTGTTGGTATAATTGCTCAAATTTTCATCTGTTTAATATACAGTGAAGTCATCATTTTCTTTTCTCATCTATTTTCTTGGTTTACTTTCCAATTCTAATAATTATAGCTTGCCTTCTGTTACATCATTTTAAAAATATTTAATAACAAAGCTATAGTTTATAAAGTTTTCACTTCTATCGTTTTCCTTTTTTTTCTTTTTTTGGATTAACTACTTGTACCCCTTAGAATAAAATATATAGAAGAAACTTACCTAAATATTTCTCAAAGGCCTTATATTCAATTATCTTTTATTTTAGCATCATGATTCCATTAAGTGTTCTTATCAATTACCTAGATTGTTTTCTGTATTCTTTATACTGACATGCCCACCACACCGCCATGTTTTTAAGCAAAGCTGCCTTCATTGTATTATCTGTATTCTTCCTTAGAATGGTCTTCTTTCGAAATTACTTAGTACTTGATAGTATCTTTTTCCGAAAATTTTCAGGCTTCAAAAATGCTCTTCTCTATGACATTCTAGAACACTTTAAATCTCAGTATTTCAGTATTTAAAACTCTAGATTTCCTTGATGAACAAAATTGAACATTTTATTGATGCTAACTTGTGGCCAAACTGCACTTTGCCAATTCTCTGATTCCCTGGCGTCTGCTAACACTTACCACTGTCATTACTGTCTTTTTGCTGCTTCTGTTACACCTAGAATTTCTGATAAGAAATTATTAAGAGTCAGTAAACCCCTGGATAAAAGCAAAAGGGACTGATTTTAATGGTCTTTTGGTGGTCAGAGACTTAGAAAAAGTCATGTCTGTTTTATAGAAGAGTAGTATCCAAATTTTTTGATTAGATACCCTGATGAGTAACAAATTTTTTGAGTGTGTAGCCTTAAAAATATGTATATATATTTATTCACAAATTTTACAAGTTCTACTATATTGAAGCATATTGTACATTATGAAACACACCAAAAAATAGAAATCTTAAATGGGTGAGATAAAAAGTTATTAATAGAAATTTAACTATTTTATTTCTATATCTTAGTGGTTTGTTTTCTCTGTGCCCTAGGATGTATGAACCTGATTTGGAGACCACTTTGTTGAGAGGCTAAGATTAAACAGGCAGGGGATGTAGAATGTTACTAAGTTGGTCCCTTGAAGTAAGTATCTGTTACTTTAAGTGGTACTTTCTCAAAAAATCGTTGGGAAATTTTCATACTTACAGAAAGATTGGAAGAGTGATAACACTGAACATCTAATTACTATTCATCTAGATTTGCTAATCATTAAAAATTTGCCACGTTTGTTTTATCTCGTATATGTTTATATATGCACGTGTGTGTGTATACATATATATATAGGAGTGTTCTTATGTATATACACACATACTTTATTGTGTGAACTGACACATTATAAACATTGTAAACCATATTTCTAAGTTCTTCATCTTGCGTCTTGTAAGGATTTGGACAGTTTCCCACATAACCTAAGCCATTTTCACATCTAAGAAAATTAACAGTAATTCTGTAATATATTGTTATTGAATGTCCCTCAAACTGTCTTTTATAGATATGTATATATTTTAAATCCAGGATCCATTCCAGGAATATATACCCACACTTCTAATGTCCTTTGATTCTCTACTAATCTGGGTTAATCTTGTCATCTCCCCCTGATGCTCCATGACATTGACTTTTTAAACACCCCTGCCAGTTGTCTCGTAGAATTTCTTACGTTCTGGATTTCTGACTTGATGCTCTATTCTCTTTGCCTCTACAATAGTTCTTATTCCTAAAAGAATTACAGTCAGAACCATATGAGTTCTGGTTAGAGGTAATCAAATTAGATTTTTCAGGCTTGCATTGGAAGCTACACACATAAAGGAACGTTGTTAACTCTAACATGTAGGTGCTCTGTGATAGCCTGTATCCTCAGGCCATTGATGCTGCCGTAGCTCAGTACACTTTTATGTTCTTCATCTTGAATTGCATTCAGAGAAGCTGAAGAAAATTTGTGCCCTTTCCCCATTCAAACCCAAGTCAGCTTTTCTCCATTTATTCAATACCCACCTTATTCACTCTGGATGGCTTTTAGGTAACTCTAGAAATGTAACCAGCAAATAGAGTTCTATGTTTTTAGATGCAAACATTTTGGCACGTTTGTTTTGAAAGGCTTCTCATGACCCTAGTCATAACCTTCTGTTAAAATAGGGAAATCACTGAAGGGGAGGGAAAGCCCTTTCTTTTTAAAAGTTATCATTGTTACTTATTTTCCTCAAGTTGGTAACTAAATTGGAAGCAGACTGAATAAAATATATAAACACAGTCAATTTTGAAACACATGCACATTACAGTAACATATGCCATCAGCTTATTAAAGAACTAGTTTGGGACTTGTTTCAGTTGGTTAATGGCATTTAAAAAATAGATTAAATGTTTGTAATCAATTGTTTCTATGGCAGGATACATCAAGTTTCTTAAGTGCAGGGTGATCACATTATCTTGTTATTTAGAAAAAGATATGCTGTATAAACAGTTAAGAATGTTTTCGGTTAATTACAGGTGATATTGTCTGTTAGCCAGGTAAGATGCAAAATAGGAAAATTTACGCGAGACATCCGTGTATGGTTATTTTTCTCTGAACCAAAAATGGAAAAAAAATCTGTTTACTGTTTCAGAATTTGTTTCTATTTCTCCAGAGAAAAGAAGGGTTTGATATAAGTATCTTTGATATTCTGTAATTTAAAAACATAATACCCTGTAAAGGAGTGGCTGAAAATGACTGAAGAAGTTGTAATCAGGAATACAGGTAAATTCACTTAGAGGAACCATTTTAACAAGTTCATTTCTATAAAAGGTGGATGGCTCATGAAAAAATGGTTTCATTAATTTGTATTGTAAATGTATCATACTTTTGTGACTACATGGATTTCTTTTAAAGAAAGGGGTGGATAGTGGTGATCGTATTTGGGGTTGAAGATAAGAATAAGAACTAAATTAAGTTGTAGGAATTTACTTGTCCATTCTGCTATTAAGTGGAAATTTCAGCTCATGGCTCTAGGAATTCAGAGAACTAGATTTTAATCCAGGTATATCTTTTGTCAAAAGAATATCTTGGTAGATATGTGATTTGGGGCAGCTCCATGTATCTTTCTGGGTCGTCTACTTATTTATGCATTGTAGGGCTAATGTAACATGATCTTTTGTAGCTTGTATAAATTTTCTGTTTCATATCATCTACCTGTGCCTACCTTAACTATCCCTGCCATTCAGCCTGAATAGTTCACCTATGACACTGAATGGACCTGGGTACCATGGTACTGAAACTTGGGTGCATGATTTCTAGCATGTAGTTATAGCAGTGTACTTTCTGAACGTAACCTGGGGGTACTTTATCTCCATTCATATCTGGTGAGCCTTTTGTTCTGAGTGATTTTACCAGGAACATCTGCATTCCAAGTAGAAGCGCTTCAGCCATAGTACTTTAACTTTCATTGGTGTTGATTTGATAAAAGAAAAATAAATAGTTGCAACTCTGGGACAGATACTGTATTTGTATACTGCTTCAAACTAAAGGAGGTAAGTAGCATCAGACTACATGAAATTTTATTCTTGATGTTCTTGTATGCAAAGTGGCATCTTGGTCTTGGTGAACTGAAAATGTTAATGTCACCAGTATACTACACTTGCCATTCTTTAGCTGTTGTATTGCTGAGATGCTAGAGTACTATGGAAACTAGTAGTTTCCATCTTTTGTGCTGGCTAAAATTGTCTACCAAGTAAGGTGCAAAACCAGCAGTGGTTTTTTTTTTTTTTTGCATCACAAATATTTGGCCTAGAAAAATGCCATTATATACTGCTTAGTTACAAGTTATTAATATAAATAAGTATTAAAGTAGACATTAAATTCAAGGAAGGTTGTTTTTTTTTAAATCGGCTTTTTTCTTGTGTTGTCAGTTAAATTTATCTATTATTTTATATAGTTTTATAAAACAATTCCACAAATAAAGAATACTTGTTTTTAGTTTTCCTATTTGCACTTTAGAAGATTAGATACCATGCTGGCATCTAAAAAGCTTTCCTTAAAGTTTATATTATTTAATGGAATCTGATGAAGAAGTTGGGGCTTACTTCAAGTACTAAGTAAACTGGATAAGGCTTTTATACTTGTTGAGGGGGAAAGACAAACTTTTCTGGTTGTTTATCAGATTTGTGTGTTGTCTCCCTTTGTAAACAGGTACCTTTTAAAATCTTTTTTGCTATTTTTTGCTAATGTTTTATAAGAATGGTCACAGAAAGGAATATTGGTCGGGCTCTACCAAAAAACAGGAAAAAAAGAATTCTTATAGTAAATACCAATTCTGTGATTATACAATTAATGCCTTTTTCTTTATTTTAAAAACAGCCACTTAGATTCTAATAGATTTTAGTGAAGTATTTTAATATCAAAACATCAGAACAGTCTCATTTCATTCAGCTGGTTGCTGAATGTTAATTTACATGGGGTGTAGGGGCAGACAGTCAAGTGGATTCTCTTCAGGTTAAGTTAAATAAGCATTCGATGTGGAAAGACCTAGTGGCTAGAATAGAATTACATTAGGCTACGAGTTAAATTACTGTGCTTTTGCTTCCTTCATTAAGATAAGTAGTAGAGTATTTCTACTTTTCTTCGTGCCTCTCTTGTATTTGAAAAAGAATAATTTTCTTAAGGTTTTTAGCATGATGGAAGCAAATTACATTTTTATTTTAACTTTTCACCAACATTTGTAGATATTTAACCGTGCTGAGTTGTATATTTTAAAGGCAAAAAAAAGCCTCCAGATTTTTATTTTTCAGAGCATATTTGTTGAAACATGATTTTGTTTATGCTTGCAGTGGGGAAAATTTAAAATTGAATAAGTGCCTGGTTTATGCTAAATGTTTGTTTTATGTACGTAGTAATTTAAAATGGTCTCGGGATTTTCTTCAAAGTTTAAATGAAGATAGTGGTATTAAAAGCTAAAGGAGCGGTGTTTAGGTAATATGTCTTAGTAGTTTTGTCGCAAGGAAATATTTTGAGATTAAAACTTTGAAGTGCTAGTGCTCGTTTTTGACCAAGTGGTAAACATCACTAAATTAAAACTGAGTAGCATGATCTGAATTACTGTTTAATGTCTTTTGAAAATGACATTTCTAAATATTCATGGCTTATTAATCAAATGCTGTTTATAATTCATTTGTTTCTAGATGTTTATTCCAAGAGCTGTCATTGGGGAAATGTAAAATGCTATACAGAATGCTTAAAATAAGAGAATTCTGAACATTAGGGGTGGTTTCCAGCAGATACCTCTTGGATATTGGACTTTAATTGCTATAATTTTGATGAAATGATGCTCACAATAGAATGCAGTGAATCCTGCTGTTAATGCACAGTTGCCTTCTAAAAACCAGAATGCTCGGCAAAATTGTACAATAAAGAGGCCTTAGGATATATGGGGAAAACTGGGTTAGAGGCTCAGCAACCCAAAACTTCAACAGTGACATACCCAAGAATAAAGATAAGAATCTAATAAGAGCAGCACAGTTTGACACATGTTAAATGGTTAATAAATATGGCACTTTACCTTGGAAAAGACCTGAAGTGTGCCTGTAGAAGTGGGCATAGGAAGGGTTGCAGCTCATGAATTAAGGTGAAGCTGTGGAAGGAGAGTCAGCTGGAATCAGAGGGTGAGTTCTAATCCCAGGAGTGGGTAAGTGTGACTCAGTACTTGCAGTGAACGGAGGCTGCTCACTCGTGTTCTGTGTGTTCCGATGCTGGGTGTGGTTTTCCACATTTCACCTAGCGTTGCTCCTGGATGAGACCATGCATAAGCAAATTGTGAAATTTGCATTCTGCTCATATTCCTTGTAGTTCTGCTCATATTTGTTAGTAATTTCCTGGAACAAGTTTGTGTTTTCCAAACAAATGTGATATCAATATTGACTTTAAAAGACACTTTGTGGTGGAGAATGAGTGTCTATTTACCATTTATTTCTACCCAGAAAAATACTCTTTGTACTTCTAAATGAATAACAATTGTGGACAACATCTAAGGTACAAAACTCTTTCTTCCCCCTTACCAGATCAGAAATGATCCCCACTGAACATGTAAACACATTTAGATTCAAATAATTATTTTATGTGTTTTGCTTAAAATGCTTAAAATCTGTGGGAAATTAAATGCCCTGTAAACCCGGTAAGAAAACACAAAACACATAAAGCCTGTGAGAAATTATATGCCCTACAATCCTGCCTCTCCCAAAAAAACAGGGAAAGAAAAGAAAATTAAGGATAAACATCACTTTTTGAGATAAGTGGTCACAGCTATTATGTCCTTAATTTATTTTTGTTTATTAACTGTTGATGGTTTGGTCTTCATTGGCTTAAGTGTTTACACTATTTTTAAGATACACTAACTGCCTTCTTAAGTTTTACATTTCATAGCACTAAATATGTCAGGCATTTATTTAAATATTTAAGTACCTTTAGAAATCAGAAAACTTGAATCCAGGACTTTTTACAAGTTCATTTTGATATCAACATGTAAACTTCCTGAAAAATGAACAATAAGGAAACAGCAATGAGCCCACTCTAGTGTTAAAATTTAATTGTTACACTCTATGTTAGAAGGTCTTTTGCACAAGTCTTCCCTCATTTACGTGTTCCACAAGCTCATTTGTAACATAGTAAGTTCTAGGAAACATTTTAGAACAATGCTGAATTTGGTGACTGGGATGCCGGGCTGGGGTCCAAACCCCATTTAATCTATGATATAACCAGAATGTAGCGTAGTGTTACTGGTATGTCTGGCTCATACCCCGTGAGTGCTTTGTAGGAAGGCACACCAAGTCCAAGGGAGATTGCCAGGGGCACATCTCCTGGTAGCCATCCGTGGGTTCTGAGGCTCCTCCACCTCCCCAGAAGCGGTGGGGCTTCTCATTGCTACCCTCAGAATACCTGGTCCAGGCCAGTATGCTGTCATCCTTTTTTGGGAGTCCCAGAGATAAATCTACCTGCCTTCTTTCCACTTTGACAGCTTTACCTGATCCATGGAAAGACTAAAGACAATTTCTCAGCTCCTCCTGTTCTCTCCCTGAAGCAACTCTTTGTGGTTTTCCAGTGGATTGAAGGCTGCACTGTAACGGATAGAGGCCCTAGGCAGGCTGATTTGATACCTGTTTATCATGATAATCCTTAAATTTGTTGTTGTTTTTTTTTTCTGAGAGGCTACACCTTGTATATCCACCTGAGGAATCCGAAGCCCAACACCCATCCTTAGAGGCAGCTGAGCAACCAGTTATTGGAGCAGGGCCCTTGGTGGGGAGGGGGACAGGGGAAAGGAAGATGGTCATTTTCCTCGCCCCTAAATGCCTCATTAAACAATCTTTTCATTGTAATGCTCTCTCAGGGTTTCAAAGTCAATGTTCATTTCATTATGATTTCCATTTCCTTATGATTCCATCAGTTTTATGGCATGTTTTATCTTAATTATGCTGTAGGAAGCACCAAGGTAAACTAGGTAAACCTTTGCCCTGTCTTGCTTTTCATTCTTAACTGGGGGAAAATGCAAATTTAGAAAAGAATGAGTATAACTAATCAGGAAAACATGTTCTGTTTTCTTCTGGACATTTATGAGTTGGGAAAGATCCTGTTGAGAAAAGAGATCTTCTGCTTTCCTGCTTCCCTGTCAAACTGTCCCTTGAGTGAAATAGGAAGCAAGGGTAGGTGGGATGGCATGGGACAGGCTGGGGAAGAGGAACGCCCACTGCCCAGGAGAGGCCTTGGTCCTGGGGGATTCTCCCTGTGTGTGGTCATTTCTTAAAGACTGCAGTGCTGTAGCTCCCCAAAACTTTCAGGAGATAAGATCACTCTGTGTGATTCAAATTGACAAAATAGTAGAGAAGGAATCGAAGTAGGAGATGGGTACCTTAAAGCTGAGGTTAAACGCTGCTGGCTTAACCAGATCAGTCTGACATGTTTTATTTGGCCTGCAGAGAGTTAAAAAATGTTTTTTGAATAGATGATATTTTATGTCTACATGATTTCCCACCAAAAATACAGACTTTTGGCTCCTTGAAAAATCCCAGATCTAGGCCGGGCGCGGTGGCTCACGCCTGTAATCCCAGCACTTTAGGAGGCCTAGGCGGACAGATCATGAGGTCAGGAGATCGAGACCATCCTGGCTAATATGGTGAAACCCCGTCTCTACTAAAAATACAAAAAAATTAGCCAGGCGTGGTGGGGGGTGCCTGTAGTCCCAGCTACTCGGGAGGCTGAGGCAGGAGAATGGCATGAACCCGGGAGGCGGAGCTTGCAGTGAGCCGAGATGGCGCCACTGCACTCCGGCCTGGGTGACAGAGTGAGACTCTGTCTCAAAAAAAAGAAAAGAAAAATCCCAGATCTAACAACACGAGGCTTGTGTTCCCACAACTATCCATGCTTTCTCCAGTTTGCTACTGAGCCCTCCCAACTATTGAGGAGAATCAGAGATGGACTCTCATCGAAGCAGTAAAGAGACATTTATTATTATTATTATTTTGAGATGGAGTTTCGCTCTTGTTGCCCAGGCTGGAGTGCAATGGCACCATCTCGGCTCACTGCAACTTTTGCCTCCCGGGTTCAAGCGATTCTCCTGCCTCAGCCTCCTGAGTAGCTGGGATTACAGGCATGTGCCACCGCGTCCAGCTAATTTTGTATTTTTAGTAGAGGTGGGGTTTCTCCATGTTCGACAGGCTGGCCTCAAACTCCCGACCTCAGGTGATCCGCCTGCCTCAGCCTCCCAAAGTGTTGGGAGTACAGGCGTGAGCCACTGCGCCCGGCCTGAGAGATTTTATACAGAAACTATTGCAATAGGGAAAAGAGACTTGCGTCCAGAACTGGGCTCAGTGGAATACAGTAAAGACAGATGGGGACTTACAGCCAAGGGTGGAGGGGAGTAGTTCATGGTTGGAAAATCACTAAGAGGAGACCTCGGGGATAGAGAGGATTCTTGCTAAGAGCCGGCCAGGGTGATCAGATAGCCAGGGTGGAGGACGAGGGATTTGATGAGATCTCAAGGCAGGAGGGCTTCTCTCTAAACTGACCTAGCAGGATTCTTGCTAAAACTGGGCTGTGCAGGCCTGGCAAGGACGGTGGCCAAGATAGTAGCCTGAGAAGAGGTTTCGGAGGTCAAGGAGATCATCTTGCCACCACTCTTTTGCCTGACCCAGGGGATATTTGAAGCATTGCCTCCTGCTTTAAAGAGAGGGTGGATCTAAGACCTCACTGTTCATTTGGACTGTTGAGCACTTGGAATGGGCTGGTGCAATTGAGGGACTGAATTTTAAATCTGATTTCATTTGAATTAATTTAAACTTAAAAACCAGCAGTGTAAGCTATTTCGTAAGCTGTTTTGGTGGGACTATATTTCATGGTAACCATTGCATCCATAGAATAGTATGGTAGTGTATGTACTTTTCACTTTTTTTTAATATGGGTGCTAGAAAATTTAACATTACACACATGGTTGATGTTCTGTTTCTCCTGGACAGTGCTGGACTGTGGCTTCTAGGACCTGGTCATGATTCTAAAGAATGTGTCTGTGGCAGACACACTCTGGAGCCCTTCCTTGTGACGTTCAGACCTTTATTTAATTCCCTTTCTTTGAGTATGGGCAGGACATGTGTCTTGCTGAAAACCAATAGACTATGGCAAATGTGATGGGCCATCACTCCTTGCTGACATTACGTCATGGTTTTGCCGGCAGGCTGAGCTTGGAAGCAGACCCTTCCCAAGACGAGCCTCCAGAGGAGAACCCAGCCCTGGCCAACACTTTGATCGCAGCCTTGAAGAGGACTCAGCTAAGCCCTGTCCAGATTCCTGGCCCACAGAAACTGTGAGATAATCAGTGTAGGTGGTTTTAAGCCACTAAATGTGTAGTAATTTGTTATGCAGCATTAGAAAACACGTGGCCCGGAAGGGTTGGGGCACATGGAGAACTATGGAAATCCAGCAAAAGGACGGTGCAGGATGGGAGGAGGGTGAAGACCGAAAAACTACCCATTAGATACTGTGCTCACCACCCAGGTGATGAAATAATGTACACCAAACCCCTGACACAATTTGCCCATGTAACAAAACTGCATATGTACTCCCGAACCTAAAATAGTTGGGAGGAAGGCTGGGCACGGTGGCTCACGCCTGGAATCCCAGCACTTTGGCAGGCCAAAGCGGGAGGATCACCTGAGGCCAGGAGTTCAAGACCAGCTTGGCCAACATGGTGAAACCCCGACTCTACTAAAAATACAACAATTAGCCGGGCGCAGTGGTGCACACCTGTAATCCCAGCTACTCGGGAGGCTAAGGCAGGAGAATCTGTTGAACTTGGGAGGTGGAGGTTGCAGTGAGCCAAGATCACACCACTGTACTCCAGCATGAGCGACAGAGCAAGACTCCATCTCAAAACAAAACAAAAAAATGTTGGGAGGTGAAAAAAAGGTAATCTAGCCAAAGGGAAATCTGCTGATGAGAGTGAATCTTAGTTGGTGTCACTTAAGTATCCTGGTCCCGTGAATAAGCTGTTTCTCAGATGCTGACTGATGCGGCTTTGGTGCTGATTAGCTGACTGTCCTTGGTGAGGATTACTTTCATCCTACGTTGGTCTGCTTCAGGGAGAGGAAGTTCAGGTCCATCTGATTTTTGAAGGTAAACTCATTGTTTGTGAGAGTTAAGTGGCTGAGTCCAGGCCACTGGGGCATGGTTGAAGTTGGCCTTATCCTACTGCTTGCAGTGTGTTGGTGGTAGTTTTAATTAAATGTGCCATGGAACAGATTGGGCCCCAGCCTCTGTCAGACAGATTAATCATAGTGGCTGACGGATCGGCGTATGCATGGAAAAATTTGCCAAAAACTTAATGGTGTAGAAGCGAAAGGTAGAAATGGTTGGGAGATAATCCTCCATAGTTCTTGCACATCTTGCAAGCAGAGAAAATGACAGTGCTTTTTCTAGGCCGTCTTTTCCAGGATATTTGTATAGCACACAACCTTGGGAGATACAGATAGCGTCTCCTTCTGGAGCAAGGGACAGGTTTGTTTACATCCTTGGAAGATGGAGTTGGTGTCTCTCTTTAGAGCAAAGCGCAGGCAGGCTGACCGTGATGAAAGACTGAGAGATGTAGCTCAGGGCTCCTGTTTTGTTCTGCAGCTCACTGCCTTTGCCCTTGTCACCTGCCCTTCTTATCTTCCCTGTGCTTGAGGAACTGGCGCAGGAAAGGATACTCTGGCTCCTGCTAACGCTGTGAGTAGCGTAGTTCTTTGTCTTGGAGCCATGCCTCTGTGCCTTCTGTCAGCATTCCGGGAACTGTGGCCGGCTGACTTTTCAGCTTGCCTTCATAGGTCTTGACCGTTGTGTTGGATAGTAGTAATAAAGTCAAAAAGTCGTTTCTTGTGGAACAAAAGTTAATCCACTTATGACTAAACCTTTCCCAGAATAGGGGTGGAAGCCCATGTGTTTTCATTCCCTAGGGTCAGGGGCAGGGATTTTTGTTCTGTTGGATAAAATTACTCCCATTGATTTATAAAATATGTGTATCAACAAGCAGATCTTCCCAGGAGTGAGCTGATCACACCTTTCGCAGTGACTTACTGAATTCACCTTTTCTAGGCCTCAGTCTTATCTCTAAAATGAGAAAATTGGCCGGCTATGGTGGCTCGTGCCTGTAATCCCAGCACTTTGGGAGGCTGAGGTGGCGGATCGCCTGAGGTCAGGAGTTCAAGACCAGCCTGGCCAATGTGGTGAAACCCTGCCTATACTAAAAATAAAAAAAAAAAACAAAAAAAAAACAAAAAATTAGCCAGGCATGGTGGTGCGTGCCTATAATCCCAGCTATTCAGGAGGCTGAGGCAGAAGAATTGCTTGAACCTGGGCGGCGAAGGTTGCAGTGAGCCGAGATCATGCCATTGCACTCCAGCCTGGGCAACAAGAGTGAAACTCCATCTCAAAAATAAATAAATAAATAAATATTTAAATAAATAAACATAAAATAAAACGAGAAAATTATATCGCTCTTAAAGGCCCTTCCAGCTCCAGTGGCTCCAGGTGATGTGAAAAGTACCATCCCTTTATTTATTCAACACGCTCTTATCTTGTCCTTACTATGGGACAGGCACCAGTCTAAGTGCTTTTCAAATAACTCATTGAAACTAGGATGATACTAATAACCCCCTGCCATAGGTGAGGAGACTGAGGCACAGAGAGATTAATTATTTGCCCAAGGTCATCCAGCAGGTGGCATAGCTGGGGTACAAACCTAGGCAACCTTTGTGCTTGTGTCCGCCATGGTGTGCTGTCTCCCATCTTGTCACTGAACAATTGATTCAGTCTCCGCTGTGTGGGAAGCCCCTCCTGAGAATGCTGGAGGCCACAGGGGAGAATGAAGCAGGTCCTTGTTCTCCAGGGTCTTGCACTAATGGAGAATTTTGTATTTTTCTCTCTCCATGTGTGTGTGCGTGTCCCACAGGAGGACTCCAGATTAAGCATTTGCATGTAAGAATGCCTCATTAGAATGTGGAAGTCTACATTAAGTGTAGGTTAAAGAATTGGTTCCAGGTTTTTAGTTTGCTTATTTAAGATTGTTTAAATAAACCTTAGTGTTCTAACCTGATGGTAGTAAACTAGGTCAGACTTCTGCGGGGAACTATAGAGACATAATTGGTCCAAAGTTCTACCTATTCAATACCTAAGATTAATAAAATTGTGTATAGAAATTTAAGTAGTTATGCTGAATCACATCCCTTAAAAATGGTTTTTGTCAACCCTAATCCCCTTCATGTGTGTAAATTTAAGCTTCTCGCAGAAAATAATGGAATCTTTATTATCTGCTATTACACCAGGAGCAATCATTTTTGCAATATTCACTTTATAAATGTTGAGTGGGTGGCCAGTTCCACTTCACCGTATGCAAGCTGGGTCTCCAGAGCCCTGGAGAATCACACTCAGGAGCTTCAGGGGACAGGCTTTTCTGAAAGAACTACTTACTGAAGGCCAAGGGAACAGACACCCTCAACTGTCACCACCCTGGGCCCAAAGGAGCAAGCGTTCAGCGGCAAGTGTGTACAGTGATTGCTGGGCCTAGGAGGAGGGATGGACTGACAGAGCTGAAACTGGCACAGTGAGTGGGAAAGAGGGACAAGGGAATCAACACCCTCGCTTCTCCTGCTGCCCGTTGGCCTCCTGCCAGTCCTCTCACTGGCCAAACCCAACTCGAATACAGAGTGATGGGGAAATATTGAGGACAGGGAGAGAAGTGGAGGAGAGCCAGCATGCTGGAGACATACTCAATTGAAGCAGGCATTGTCTAGCTCACCACCTGCAAAAACATTAAATTTTTCCTCTAGCAGTTATATTACCATGCATATTATTTTATGAAAACCCAAAACATGTTCTAGGTTCTTTCGAGTTAATTGTTTGCTGTGTACATTGCTAAGAATTTACATAAAGTACTGAATTTAAATTATCAGTAGGTGGCGCTGCTGAGACTGACTCTTGAAAAATCCAAATTAGCCATTTAACGGAAGATGATCTAGACTTCAGACAGATTATTTGGGAAAAAACGTAACGCTGCAGGACAGTTCATTTATGATTCACTGTTTTTTTCATGACATCTGGAATGCACCGATTTTTACAATTTTATTTCCTTAATATGTGGACCATTCTGGGTTTTCTCAACAATTAAAGAGCAGGGGCTGATGTTTCTCCGCAGGATTAGAAGGATGGTCATGCTATAGGCCATATGCTAGACGAGGGGTAGCTGTTGCCTTTATGTCTTAATTTTCTGTTAGAGATTCACATAATGAATTATAATGTGGATCAAGATTTTTAAAATGGTTCAATTTGAATTTTCCGGAGAAGAGAATTAGATGCAGGGAACTTCAGAGCCAGGTCTTCTGAAAGCATCAGAAGTGAGCCCCTGAGGGGCCATTTTCCTAGCAACCCTCAAGAAATAGAGTACTGCAGGCCTTTACCAATAGAAATAGGCCCATAAAAATCCGGGAGTTGTGAAATGTTTAACCTGACATATGGATTTTAAAGATGCCCAAGTCCTCTATTTTCCAAATGACATCAGAGGGGTACTTGGTAAAATACAGATTCCCAGGCCTTTTGCCTGCAGATTCTGATTGAGTCAATCTGGGATGGGACTGGAAAGCTATAATTAGCAGGTGCCTCCCCACCCCCGCAGGAGTCCTTAGGTCACACTAGTTTGGGAAACACTGATACCATGCAGCCTCCTCCTTTCCAACAAGTGTCTTCACCTACTTGGTGTAAAGCTTCACAGACATTCTGAGGTCACAATTACTTTTGAAAACTGAGGAAAGCTAGGGACCCTTTCACTAGAAAAATACTCCCGCCCAGAGGTTTACGTATAATTTCAGGTGTTTCAGGGACCCTTTAGAACTCTTTTTTTTTTTTTTCAGATGGACTCTCGCTGTATCACCCAGGCTGGAGTGCAGTGACACGATCTCGGCTCACTGCAACCTCTGCCTCCTAGGTTCAAGAGATTCTCCTGCCTCAGCCTCCTGAGTAGCTGGGATTATAGGTGCCCACCACCATGCCTTGCTATTTTTTTTTTTTTTTTGTAATTTTAGTAAAGATGGAGTTTTGCCGTGTTGGCCAGGGTGGTCTCAAACTCCTGACCTCAGGTGATCTGCCCACCTCCCAAAGTGCTGGGATTACAGGCATGAGCCACCACACCCGGCCTAGAACTCTTTTCTGTAGCCTTTCTTATGAACCTCTATCCTAGAGTTGGTTTAAAACTCTCCGGCCTAGATTTCAAGGCTTCCCCTAATCTTGCCCCATCCTACCAGTTGAGCCTCTTGTCTCATTAGTCCCATGATAGCCAGGAGCTGTGAACCAGTTATATTCCAAGTCAAAATCAAAGGAACCTCTGTGCTTTCCTTTAAGCATATACGAGGCCTTTGCAATAGAGTGGAGTCTGTTAAGGAAACACACTAGGCAGGATTTTGTAGATTGTGGTCATTGGCATCTTCCAGGGAGAAAAAAGATGATAAAAGTCACTGGTGATCTGCCAAGGCAGACGTCTCATTTCGCTTTCTTCTCTTCCCAAGGACACAGTGTTTGATTTGTAGAGCATCATTTTGGGCCCTGTCATGGCACAGCAGAAGTCATTCTTACGACCCCCTGGTGAGCCACAGGGGCTTACTTCAGACTCCACCAGAGTCTTGCTGAAATATCTGTTAGCATCAGTAGGCTTGGATCCTACCAGCAATTAGAGTTGTCCAGTCACTCAAAAAAATTTTTGTTTTTTTAAAAAGAGACAGGGTCTTGCCATGTTGCCCAGGCTGGTCTTGAACTCCTGGGCTCAAGTGATCCTCCCACCTCAGCCTCTTAAGTAGCTGAGCCTATAGGAGCACACCACCACACCCAGCTCCCAGTCATCCAAATATTTTAAATTATTGAGACTAGTAGGTTTATTACTAGCCTGAATCAATCTATCAGCAGTCTGATACAGGCCTTGTACTTTAAGTCCAAAGTATTATTGTTATTACAGAGGAGGGTCATATAGATTAATTTAAATACATTAAGTCAGATCATACATAAATGTTGAAAATAGAAGTCACACCTGGGCCACTACCTCTTTGGTGGTGATTTAAACCATTACATTTTGTTTACTTCTGTACTTACGATGATGACTAGGTGTTTACATTAAATTGGCTTATCCATGCTTAAATAATATAGGAACAAAAAATATACTCAAATGGCAAGACACAGTTTTAAAAAATATACATGCAAACAGTTTAAAAGTGTAACTAATTGTTGGTATGTATGATGTTTTCATTTAATTCCCACTGTTTCATTTTAACAATGATGTAAAGGTGAAAATAGAATTTAGCAGATGTTTATCCACTAGAAGGATCTAATGTGGAGTAAGTGGACAGAAAACGGTTAACCGAGCAGGCTGGACTGCTGTCTTTTGAAAGGCCTGTTTACAAAGTTGGCCCTTGGCTGGCGTCTGGGAACTTAAATTTCGGGAGGGTTCCCACAATTCCCGGAATTGATAAGAGTGGCTCACTGTGCCTAAACGATTTGCGTCAATGATGTGGTTTATGCTGAACACCTGCTTGCCTTCTGGGAGTCTGGAATTTTGGTGGGTTCCAGGCAGAATGTGCCTTGGCGACCAGCGCCCCGTAAAAACCATGGGCACTGAGTCACTGAGGAGCTTTCCTGGTGGCAACATTTCATGTGTTGTCATGGCCCATTGCTGCGGGAACTCAACAGGTCCTGTTTGACTCAACTGGGAGAGGACTTGTGCAAGCTGGTACCCTGTTTCCCATGGACTTCATCACCTGTGCCATTTCCCTTTGCTGATTTTCCTTCAAGTTCTTTCAGTGTAAAAAATCATAGCCCTGAGTACAATCATATCTGACTCCTGTGATTCCTAGACATTTATTGAAACGGGTGGTGGTCTTGGGCACAAGCTACTGTCACCACCTTTAAGGAAGTAAAATGAATAAGAGAAATATGCATGTGAAACTACAGCACAAGGTTAGAATGTAAGTATAAGAAGAAATAGGGACCAATATTGCTTGCAGCTGGGTAATTAGATCTGGTCTTTGGTTATCTCAGTGTTTTGTAGCAAATTTAGTGTATTTCCATTAGGACCTTTGAAAGAATCCAGCTAGACTAGTGTTGAATGAAATTTATGGGAGGCCATTATTTTGATCTTGGCTCCCAGCAGATCAGACTAAACCCAAATGCAGTCACCAGTTGAAAGTTGAAAGTGCCATGTCAGCAAATTGAACTTTGAGAAGTTTTCCAAACACCTGGAGATTTATAGCAGCCAATCAGAAGGGGCCCAGTGTACCTGAGCCAACATGCTAAGGAGGCCCCCTCTGATGTAAACTTATAAAGTAATTATTAAAAGACCATATCTGCTATTCGTTTCTTATTTCTGCTTTCTTCAGCCCTTTTCTGTCTATACAGCCAGTCTCTTCTGCTCTACTCGTCAAGGTTTTTATACTATTTTATAGAATGAGATGCTGTCCTGATTCATGAATTGCAATACATGTCTGCTCAATTTTTAAATGAATTTTATTGTAATTTATTTTTTTTTGAGACGGGATCTCACTCTATTGCCCAGACTGGAATACAGTGGCATGATCATAGTTCACTGCAGCCTTGACCTCCTGGGCTTAATCAATCCTCCCACCTCAGCATCCTGAGTAGCTGGGCTACAGGCGTGTACCACCACGTGTGGCCAGTTTTTGATATTCTGTAGAGATGGAGTCTCACCATGTTGCCCAGGCTGGTCTTGAACTCGTGTGCTCAACCTGGAGGTTCAGGTAAAATTTCCTGAATAACAACTGGCCCATTCTCTGTGCTTAAACTATTAAAAAACAAACAAACAAACAAACAAAATTAGACTCATGCCTATAGTCCTCGCATTTTGGGAGGTTGAGATGGGAGCATCACTTGAAGATAGGAGTTTGAGACCAGCCTGGGCAATATGGCGAGACCCTGTATCTACTAAATAAAAATTAGGCAGGAGGTGGCTAAGGTGGTGATATGCACCACCTAAGTCCCAGTTACTTAAGAGGCTGAGGTGGGAGGATGACTTGAGCCCAGGATTTCAAGGCTGCAGTGAGCTAGGATTGCACTACTACACTCCAGCCTGGCAACGGAGTGAGACCTTGTCTCAAAAAAAATTGGTGCCCAGTCACGGTGGCTCACATCTGTAATCCCAGAACTTAGGGAGGGTGAGGCAGGCAGATCACCTGAGGTCAAGAGTTCAAAACCAGACTGGCTAACATGGTGAGACCCTGTTTCTATTAAAAATACAAAAAAATTAGCCAGGCATGGTGGCGGGCGCCTGTAATCCCAGCTACTTGGGAGGCTGAGGCAGGAGAATCGCTTGAACCCCAGAGGCAGAGGTTGCAGTCAGCCGAGATCGCGCCACTGCACTCCAGTCTGGACAACAGAGTGAAACGGTGTCCCAAAAAAATATATACGTATATGTAGATATCAACTCAAAAATTGTGATGAAAACAGAACAAAACCAAACCTGCGCCACCCAGTGGAGTAAGGAAGCACTGCATACAGGCAGATCACTCAGAATTTTTTTTTTTTTTTTCTTGAGACGGATTTTTGCTCTTGTTGCCCAGGCTGGAGTGCAATGGCGCGATCTTGGCTCACCACTCCCGACCTCAGGTGATCCGCCCGCCTTGGCCTCCCAAAATGCTGGAATTACAGGCATGAGCCACCGCACCCGGCTAGAAATTTTATTTTAACTTTTATCTACAGTGATCACATTAACTGCACAATTATCATTTTTGCTTACTTTGTGAATATATGGTGGGCAGGACTACTAATAGTTATTTTAAGATATTTTAACTTACGTAAGGAAGAATTGGAGAGTTGCAAACTTATTAAGTCCTCAACAGTGAAGATGTGGGAAATTTAGTTTAAAGCATCCTTGTGAACTTTGGGATGAATTTATGCTAATTGATTAGGCCTGAACCTACATTTTTGTCTGTTTAAATTTGTTACTCTGGAATACCAAAAGGCTAACTTGTTTTAGTCCCTTGAAAAATAAAATTTGAAAATTGTTGCAAACAGTGAAGGGACTTCCTTTTTTCCTTTAATACAGTTTTTTAAAAATTTCTAGCTCATTTACACATTACCACACACACAGTTTGTGTGATGACTACATAGTGGAGTGGGAAATTTTAATTCACTTTCTTTCTCTTTTAAGATCTGGGAAATTTTAATGGAATGACATTTTAAGGGAGCATAATTTTTTTTTTAAGTAAGGATTTCCTATACATTTTGTTAATTTCAAGAACAGAGTCGGCCAGGCGTGGTGGCTCACACCTGTAATCCCAGCACTTTGGGAGGCCCAGGAGGGCAGATCACAAGGTCAGGAGATCGAGACCATCCCGGCTAACACAGTGAAACCCCGTCTCTACTAAAAATACAAAAAATTAGCTGGGCTTGGTGGTGGGCACCTGTAGTCCCAGCTACTCAGGAGGCTGAGGCAGGAGAATGGCGTGAACCCAGGAAGCGGAGCTTGCAGTGAGCTGAGATTGCGCCACTGCACTCCAGCCTGGGTGACACAGCGAGACTCCGTCTCAAGAAAAACAAAAACAAAAAAAACAACAACAGAGTCACCAGTTATAAAAGGGCCACAAAAGTGAATACACTGTCGTCTTTGCTTTTACAAAGTTGCTTATTTGATAGCCAAACAGATGAAATAATACTTTTTCCTATAGTATATATTTAGCATAATCTGGACTATGATAGCATGAAATTGGTCAAGGGGGCTTATATCAGATAGTAATATCATCTTACTAAATTCTCTTCAAGTGATTGATTGGTCATGCCTGCGTGCGATGATCAGCAACTCTGGAAATTTTAAATAATCAGTAAACCAGGCCCCGGAACCTACTTTCACTTCTTCCCTAGGCTCTATGTACATTCAGCTCCATCCCAAGAGCAGTTTCACTGCCACTAGCTCCTGTCTTTTTGCACATCATAAGATCACAGGAAACAAACCACGGATATGCCAGAACATTCCTGGCAGTTTGTACATTGTGTTTCACAGACCCTACACTGAAAACAATGAGCAAACCTTGAGATTACAAATGATCTTCCTAACAATTTTAGAGACTCGATTTTTGACTTCCTGCCTGCAGGAAGGAAATGACAGTTGGAAGTGTGGAGAACAGGTGTTCCCCTGCACAGAATGATATCTTCTGCTTACTAAAATAAAAAACACTGCATCAACACTCCTACATGGAAGTGAACTCTAACCACAAGGCTCAGTCTTTTCACCACGGATCCAGCTTCAGAAACCCAAATCTGTTTCCTACCAGGAAGCTGTTAAACCCAGCATTAAAGAGCAAAGTAAGGCGTAGAGTTCCTCGAATCAGTACTGGGTTAATCCAAGTGAAGAATCTGGGTGGTTTGAAAATGTCCCCTTCCATGTCTTTCCAGTTACCACAGTGCAACTGCATGGCACACTCATCAGAGGACTTAGAAGGGCAGGAATCAGGATTGGAATAAACGGGTCCCAGCTGAAGGGTAGGTAGGTGATCTTAAACCCTCTTTCATCTCCCGTTGTCTTTGTCTCCAAGTCAGGGGTCTGGGATTGTTTCCTCCCGGTAGCTTAGTGTTGGCATAATAGCTTTCTTTTTCTTTGCCAAGGTCGCTAGTTGCTCTATCCCTCATGAAGGAACCTTCGCTGCTTCATAATCCTTTCTGTGAAACTCAGGCAAATGACACCTTAAAAGGGCTGAAGACTCTGACATAATTGAAGGCCATGCCTCGGGTCAGACAAATACCAGACAGTCCTCTCCAGTCTCCTTCATTAATGGTGCAAACCCATTAGGGCGTGTGCATTTTCTGAGGGCCCACAGATTGGAGAAGGCTGGGGAAATATTGTAGCACTCACATCTATGAAGCCGTGGTGAATGCTTGAAAAGGGTCATAGTCTTTTTCAACAGGCATCACGAGATTAATCAGTTCTGCAATCCACAGCGACTTTGTCTTTTCTCTTTTACCTTGAGAGCCCAAGGAGCCATGCTGTGGAGAAAGAGATCTGGTAGCTTTATTTGGAGCCAAGCATTGCAAGGGTAAGGAGGAGCGAGTGAGGAAATTGAAGCCTGTAGACTGAGTGAGTAGATTGAATTGAGACTCATAGAACATGATTTCTCCTTCTGAAATGTCAGCGTGGGAGACAGCTCACTCTCCCTTGGAATAAAAAAAGAGTTAACCATGATCAAATCCCTTCACATTCCTTCTGCTGCCTACTTCTCTCTATTTTTTTTTTCTCTGCCGTATTCTTATTTAATTTTTTTTTTCTAATTTTTATTCCTAACTCACGACTTCTCTTTGAGTTGGAAGGAGGACGGGGTCTCTGTTGCCCAGGTTTGGAGTGCAGTGGCGCAATCATAGCTCAACCTCCTGGGCTCAAGCGATGCTTCCTCTTCAGTCTCCTGAGTAGCTGGAACTACAGGCGCACACCTCCATGCCCAGATAATTTTTCTATTTTTCATAGAGATGGGGTTTTGCCATGTTGCCCAGGTTGGTCTTGAACTCCTGGGCTCAAGAAATCTGCCCACCTCAGCCTCCCAAAGTGCTGGGATTACAGGCATGAGCCACTGTGCCTGGCCGTCTCCACTTCTCTTATACTTCCCTTGTGCATTCCTTTTTTCCAGGAATACATATTAAGGGACCGTTGTGTGCTTGGCACTGTGCTAAGAAATGAGGATGCACAGATGAAAAGCAGATGCTCTCTGCCTTCCAGGAGCTCACGGTTTTGTGAGGGACCCAGTGTGTAAAGGAATGGTATAAGAACATTTTATCATTTGTGCTACCCTACAAGTATCCAAAAGATGTTTTGAGCCTGGGCACAGTGACTCAGGCCTGTAATCCCAGCACTTTGGGAGGCTGAGGTGGGTGGATCACTTGAGGTCAGGAGCTGGAGACCAGCCTAGCCAACATGGCAAAATCCCATGTCTACTAAAATACAAAAATTAGCTGGGCATAGTGACTGATGCCTATAATCTCAGCTACTCTGGAGGCTGAGGCAGGAGAATCGCTTGAGCCAGGGAGGCGGAGGTTGCAGTGAGCCGAGACTGCGCCACTACACTTCAGCCCAGGTGACAGAGCAAGACTCTGTCTCAAAAAAAAAAAAAAAAAAAAAGGTGTTTTGAGAAAGGAGGGAAGACTTAATTCCGCTTGGAAAAGCAGAGTAAGAAAAGGTTGCACAGAGGAGCAGAAGAGAACACAAGGGTCTGTAGAAGGATGAAGCTTCCCTTTTCAGCCTTTTCCTATGAAAGCAGGAGAGGATGATCCAATTCCACCCAAAGGCCCAGCCAGAAAACAGTGGTTCAAGCCTGTCTCCTGTCTTCTGCTTGCCTCTTGACTATTTCACTGCTCTTAGGTACTACCATTAAAAGGATAATTGAAGTGCAGTTTGATTATTTGGCTTCTATAAAGTAAGGGAAATCAAATTGGTGGAGGAAAGATTAAAAAAAAAAGCACAAAATTTTTATTGAACTCCCTCCACCCCACTTCACCCATTCTCTAGGGACAGCACTGTGAACAGTTTGACAAGTATCTTCCTGGATTTTAAAATTTACGTAGAAACCTACAACTACAATATTTGAAATCAAAAAGATTGTACCACTGATGTTGTTAGACATAGTATCTGCATCTTGCTTCTCTGTCCCACCCTCTTCCCTGTCTTACTACATCATGAACATTCTTAGAACTATTTTTCCTTGAAAAAAATCATTATTATTTTTAGAGGCAGGGTTTTCCTCTGTTACCACAGGCTAGAATATATTTGCTGTTCACAGGTGCAATCAAAGTGCACTGCAGCCTCGAACCCCTGGGCTCAAGCAATCCTCCCACCTCAGCCTCCCTAATAGCTGGGACTATAGGTGCGTGCCACAATGCCTGGCTAAATTTTTAATTTTTTTTTTTGGTAAAGACAGGGTCTTGCCATGTTGCCCAGGCTTGTCTGAGACTCTTGGCCTCAAGCAATCCTCTCACCTTGGCCTCCCAAAATACTGGGATTGCAGTGTTTCACTGCACCCAGCCAGAACAATTTTTCAAAGGAAATATTATTACACTATACAGAGAAAATTGCTGTAGCAATATACAGCTACCGCTTTGAGTCAACAGAAAGACTGATACAAAGCTTACCTCCTCTGAGAAGGCTTCTCTGATTAACTGTGAGTTTTTTCCATCCTTTCCCCTGTATTTTCTGGTAATTTTCCATGGGGTTTCTGAATGGTATTTGGCCTCTGCTCATAAACACACTCTTTTGTCTTATTCTCAAGCCCTTTCTCTAGCAAAGAAGAAAGACCACCTTTTGTAAGGGCACATGTGAGCTGGAAAGTTCAACAACTCAGACCCCTGTAAAGACTGGTCTTTCTTGGCATGCTTGCTTCTCCCTGTTGATCTGTCCTAGCCTTCTCACTCCCAGGTTCCTTGCTCAACTCACTCTTCTATTCCCTCCCCGCCTGGCTTCTATTTGTTCATTCATCAGATAGAATTGACAACATGCCAGGAGTGGAGGTTCCAGCCCGTAGAGTTTGGCTTGCTCTAATTCTGACTCAAACTCATGACCTTCTTTAGCTCCACTTACCAAATTCTCCCCATGTTTCTGAGTTCAAATTCCTAAGGGTGAGAATCCGATTGACCTGGTTTGTGCCAGGCTACACATAGATGGCTGGACACTCTATGGCCCAGGACCCATTCATTCAAGAAGATGTGGCTGAAGAAGGGAGATGGACTGTGGGCAGGTCACCCTTCCCAGTCCTAACTCGCCCAGAGTACTTACTCCACCAATGTCCTCGGGTCTTTGCGGGGCACTTGTGTTATCTCCCTAAGCAGAACGTGAGTTAACAGGGACTGCCGTGATCTGCATGCAGGAAGTGTTCAAAGGACAATGCGAACACACTCAACTGTTTCTTTACATGGAGTTGGACTTGTGGCGGGCAGAAAGCGAGAATCACAGCCTTCCTCCTAAAGAAACTACAGCCAGTGACCAGGGTATTCCAGGAGGTAGAAAACACTGGTCACAGGTCACGTCACATGAGTGCTAACACTCTTGGGGTCATCTTTAAAGGTAAAGGTGACTGGAAGCAGTGGCTCATGCCTGTAATCCCAGCACTTTGGGAGGCCGAGGTGGGTGGATCACTTGAGGCCAGGAGTTCGAGACCACCCTGGCCAATAGGATGAAACCTCGTCTCTACTAAAAATACAAAAATTAGCCAGGTGTGGTGATGGGTGCTTGTAATCCCAGCTATTAGGGAGGCTGAGGCAAGAGAATAGTTTGATCCCAGGAGACAGAGGTTGCAGTGAGCCGAGATCGCACCACTGCACTCCAGCCTGGGAGACAGAGCGAGACTCTGTCTCAAAAAATTAAAAAATGAAGGTGGAGGAAGATTATGAACCAGAGGAACGTTACAGGTGGGAAATAGAAAGCTAGTGTCAGTTTTAAATTCTCATAAATGGAAATAAAAATTGAGCATTCAAAATGGAATTATAGGCCTGGGTAAGAGACTTCTTTCTCAAGAGTCAAGCTATTCAATAACTCTCTTCAAAAGCTCAATAATTCTTATTCATACACAAAATTTGTAGCAGGAATTATGATTCAACAGAGTGCTAGTGACTCAAGACGGACTTTTAGGAGGTTAAAATATAATTCATATCCAGTATCATTTAAATAGGCATTTTCATCAGGGATGATACTGACAATTGATGTCAATGATAAGTTATTAGAAGTAGTTGACAACTGGGTGCAGTGGCTCACACCTGTAATCCCAGCACTTTGGAGGCCGAGGCGGGTGGATCACCTGAGGTCAGGAGTTCGAGACCAGCCTGGGCAACATAGCAAAACCCTGTCTCTACTAAAAATACAAAAATTAGCCGGGCATGCTGGCGCATGTCTGTAGTCCCAGGTACTCGGGAGGTTGAGTCAGAAGAATCGCTTGAACCCGGGAGGCGGAGGTTGCAGTGAGCTGAGATTGTGCCATTGCACTCCAGCCTGGGTGACAGAGTGAGACTCCGCCTCAAAAAAAAAAAAAAAAAGTAGTTGACGACAGAACCGCTGCTCAGATGGGCCTTCACCCCATCCTTTCATATTTTATCATTGTTCTTCTGAGTCTCTTCTTTGGCTTGAAAGAACTTCTGCTAAACTTCAATGGATTCAAAATCCAAGTTCAAATAACATAACTAGATGGCTTGAAGAACCTGCTGACTAATTGTCTGGCAGTGGGAGGGCAGAAGGCGTCAATCCTCAGGGTCACACCAGGAGCCTCCGATACACCCTGGAAGTCCAGCAGCGCAGGGCCCCTTCTGCCGGGGGCCTTGAGAGAGAGAAGCCTAGAGAAATACAGGTCTGCATCAGTGTGACAGCAGGCACAGGGAAAGCCACAGAAGGGACGGGGCTCAATGTCTGCTGGTGCGTCGCCCCCCTCATCAGTCCCGCTCCATTTGTGTTGGCCAGGGGGCTCTTACCTCTAGCCCAGGCTCCTCTCTGGTTCTCAGCTGGCCTCCTGCCTCCAGGGTAACACTGCTCTGTCCTTCCTCCACATCAGCATTGAACCTCCTTTCCAGATGACCAGAGGACTGCCGTGTTCAGAAAACCTCGCTTTTTCACTGCCGGCTACACCCCCCTACCAAATCCTTAATGGGACACGCCATTCTTACCTCAACCTATTTTGTTGTTGTTGTTTTGAGATAGGGTCTCGCTCTGTTGCTCAGGCTGGAGTGCTGTGGCACGATCACAGATCACTGCAGCCTCAACCTCCCAGGCTCAAGCAATCCTCCCACCTCAGCCTCTGGAGTAACTGAGACCATAGCCAAGCGACACCGTGCCTGGCTAATTTTTGTATTTTTTGTAAAGAAGAGGTTTCACCATGTTGCCCAGGCTGGTCTCAAACTCCTGGCCTCCTCAAGCTATCAACCCACCTTGACCTCCTAAAGTGCTGGGGTTACAGGTATGAGCCACCCCACCTGGCCCCCAAACTATTTTTCTAAGATTGCCTCCTCCTGTTTCCTGCTGTGCCACACCAGATTTTCACTAACCCCTGCAGCCTCCTTGGCTGTGTCTGAAATGTCACCGACACCACAGTGCCCCCGTCCATCCTGACCGTGCTTATGTGCCCATCCTCTTCCCACAACCCCAAGGTGAAGCAAGGTGAAGTCCACCTGTGTCCCTGTAGCACTTCATTTACGCTCTTCTGGCCTTGGTTTTTTGTTGTGGTTCCTCAGTTTATCTCCTCCATTGGACCTCAAGCACTTTCAGAACAGGAACTGCTGTCATTCATTCATCTTCACACCCTAACACATACTAAAATGCTCATTGTAAGTGCTCTAGTATGTTTTTCTTTTTTTTTTTTTTTTTTGAGAAGGTGTCTTGCTCTGTTGCCTAGGCTGGAGTGCAGTGGCATGATCTCAGCTCACTGCAACCTCAGCCTCCTTGGTTGAAGTGATTCTTCTGCCTTAGCCTCCCAAGTAGCTGGATTACAGGCGTGTGCCACCACGCCCCTCTAATTTTTGCATTTTTTTTTTTTTTTTTTTTTTGAGACGGAGTTTTGCTCCTGTTGCCCAGGCTAGATTGTAATGGCGCAATCTCGGTTCACTGCAACCTCCGCGCCTCCCAGATTCAAGCGATTCTCTCGTGCCTCAGCCTCCCAAGTAGCTGGGATTACAGGCATGCACCACCACACCCATCTAATTTTGTATTTTTTTCTTTTTTTGTGCAGATGGGGTTTCACCATGTTGGTCAGACTGATCTTGAACTCCTGACCTCAGGTGATCTGCCTGCTTCAGCCTCCCAAAGTGCTGGAATTACAGGTGTGGGCCACGGTACCTGGCCTTAATTTTTGTATTTTTTAGTAGAGACGAGGTTTCACCATGTTGGCCAGGCTGGTCTCAAACTCCTGACCTCAGGTGATCTGCCTGCTTCAGCCTCCCAAAGTGCTGGGATTACAGGTGTGAGCCACCATGCCCGGTCTCAAGTATGTTTTTCAAAGGAAGGATATTCATGGAGACAATTGACATTCTTTAAATGTTTGATATGCATTTGAGCTAGTCACAGATAGCTGTTAATGTGTAAATCTTGATAACGGGCTTCTAATGTCACCATGTCAGTTTGCTGTGCAGCAAAACAAAAATAACATTAATTTGTGTTATATGGCAACTAATGCACAATAATGAATGAATATCTTAAGTATTAGGGAGAATCCTGGTTAGAAAGTTGATAAAGTGAATTCAAACTCCCTTTTCAAGCACTTGAAAGGGAGGGATGGTTTTCCAAGATGAAGACTTAGGTTTGAGTATCTCCCTTTGCCTGAATTTGCTTTTATGTAAAAATAGAGGGTTGGATTCTATCTATTCCCCTTTAACTCTAAAATTATATTATTCCAGCAGTTTTACTTCACAAGAGTTGACTATTACACAAATGGTTTTGTGCTAACATTAGCAATAAACACCTTTTTAAAACCCTGCTTTTACCCATGCTCCCGGGCATGCTCTAAAGTTCATTTGACTTCTAATAATGGATGTGCAAATATGTTGAGTGATCACTTCCACAATGGCCCTGTTCCTTTAAGAGACCACGGTTGTTAAGTTAGGAGATCATTGAACCATATGAGGGTCAATAAAAGAATAAAAAGTCACTGGTTAGCGATTCGAGGACAAGGAACTTGATCCCAGTTCAGTGTCTGTGGGTCCATATGCTGCCCACAGTCAAAGAGGGAGTCCCAGGTTCTTGGCAGCTTGCTTTTCCTCAGGATGGCTTCTGGAAGGCTCATTAAGTTCGTGGTTTTTGAGCTCCTAGAGTTTGCCGCTTTCTCCATCCCCACACTCGTGATCACAGAACAGTTTGCCACCGCCTACCAAGGAACAAGGGCTAGATCTGACAACACACACTACTGGCTGATCATCTCCTGTTCTATTGCCTATGTTGCGTTAGTGACTCTACTGATCTGGGTTCCTGTAAAAGTTATCCTGCGCAAGAAACGTTATATTTACAGAAAAATTAAAGGATGGTAAGTAAAAGAATTTTCTTTTTTTTTTTTTTTGATTTGGAGTCTCGATCTGTCACCCAGGCTGGAGTGCAGTAGGGCAGTCTTGGCTCACTACAACCTCCGCCTCCCGGGTTCAAGTGATTCTCCTGCCTCAGCCTCCTAAGTAGCTGGGATTACAGTCACGCACCACCACACCTGGCTTATTTTTGCATTTTTAGTAGAGACGGGTTTTTGCCATGTTGGCCAGGCTAGTCTTGAACTGCTGACCTCAAGTGATCTGCCTGCCTCAGCCTCCCAAAGTACTAGGATTACAGGCAGAAGCCACAATGCCCGGCCTGTAGAAGAATTCTTTAGTAGGGAATCCCCGTGATGCTGTCAAAGATACGTTTGTTTGTTTGTTTTTTTGTTTGTTGTTTGTTTTAACTTTAAAGTTCAGGGGTAAAAGTGCAGGTTTGTTACATAAGTTAACTTGTGTCATTAGGGGTTTGTTGTACAGATTATTTCACCGGCATGCACCACTATGCCCAGCTAATTTTTGTACTTTTAGTAGAGACGAGGTTTTCATTTTAGCCAGGCTGGTCTCGAACTCCTGACCTCAAATGATCCACCCATCTTGGCCTCCCAAAGTGCTAGGATTACAGGAGTGAGCCACCACGCCCAGCCTGTAAAAGAATTCCTTAGCAGGGAATCCCCATGATGCTTTCAAAGATATGTTTGTTTGTTTGTTTGTCTGTTGTTTGACTTTTAACTTTTAAGTGCAGGTTTGTTACATAGGTTAACTTGTGTCATGGGGATTTGTCGTACAGATTATTTCATCACCCAGGTATTAAGCCTAGTAGCTATTAGTTGTTTTTCCTGATCCTCTCCCTCCCACCGTTCACCCTCTGGAAGGCCCCGGTGTGTGTTGTTCCCCTCTGTGTGTGCATGTGTTCTCATCATTTAGCTCCCACTTATAAATGAGAACATGTGGGATTTGGTTTTCTGTTCCTGCGTTAGTTTGCTAAAAGTAATGGCCTCCAGCTCCATCCATGTCCCTGCAAAGGACATGATCTTGTTCTTTTTCATGATTGCATAGCATTCGATAAAGTATATGTGCCACATTTTCTTTATCCATTCTATCACTGATGGGCATTTAGGTTGGTTTCTTGTCTTTGCCATTGTGAATAGTACTGCAACGAACATACGGGTGCATGTGTCTGTATAATAGAATGATTTATATTCCTTTGGTATATACCCAGTATTGAAATTGCTGGGTCGAATGGTATTTCTGTCTTTAGGTCTTTGAGGAATCACCACACTGTCTTCCACAATGGTTAAACTAATTTAGACTCCCACTAACAGTGTATAAGTATTCCTGAAAGATATGTTCTAACATACTGTGGGTAAGGATGTGAGCAGAGCGTAAGGATAGAATGTGACATTAATGGGAGGCTACAATTACTGCTTCTGTAAATGTATGGATATTATGGTATCTTCCATAATTTTTCTACAGTCATTTATACTGAGTGATAATAACACATGAGATGGGTTAGTAAGACTGGAGTTTGTGCCAGTTCATGCTATTCTAAGTAGTAAATGTTGGACTTAATTCTCCTGGACACTAAATTACGTAAACTTATCGGAGTGAGCTTACACAACTCATAATCAGAAGATGGTAATGCAGAATTTTAATTTTGCGTAAAACTGAAAGTAATGTCTATTTTTAATTATTTACATTGCATTTTGCAGGCTTACGTCATACTTTGACCATTAACTACGACTTTTAAAACAACTGGTTCCTTTAGACTTTTTATTTACTTATTTTTTATTTTGAGACTGGGTGTGGCTCTGTTGCCCAGGTTGGAGTGCAGTGGCGTGATCATTGCTCACAGCAGCCTCAACCTCCCCAGGGGGCTCAGGTGATCCTCCCACCTCGACCTCCTGAGTAGCTGGGACTACAGGTGCGCACCACCACACCCGGCTACTTTTTTTGTGTTTTTTGTAAAGATGAGGTTTTGCCACATTGCTCAGGCTGGTTCCAAACTCGTGGGCTCAAACAATCCGCCCGTCTTGGCCTCCCAAAGTGCTGAGATTACAGGCGTGAGCTGCCAAAGCTGGCCTACTTAGACTTTAAAAATAAATAATTTACTGTGTTGGTAAGTTCTGTTACCCTTGTAGGGGAGGAAAGTACTTCAATAACAATACAGAGATATTTTAAATAAATCAGGATTTAATGTTAATTTAACTAGCAGTTTAGCTAATGGGTATACTGATCCACATAAGGGTATTGAGAACAAATAGTCTCTGATATTAATGTATTTTTCCTTTTAGATCTTCAGATCTGATTCTTACTCATCTTGGACTTCTCTCTTTTCTTTAATAAGTTAATATAAGCTAATTTTTCTTTCATACTGATGTTTTATTTATTTATTTATTTGAGACAGAGTTTCACTCTTATTGTCCAGGCTGGAGTGCAGTGGCACGATCTCAGCTCACTGCAACCTCCACCTCCCGGGTTCAAGCAATTCTCCTGCCTCAGCCTCCTGAGTAGCTGGGATTACAGGGTCCTGCCACCACTCCCGGCTAATTTTTTTTTTTTTTTTTTGTATTTTTAGTAGAGACAGGGTTTCTCCTTGTTGGCCATGCTGGTCTTGAATTCCTGACCTCAGGTGATCTGCCTGCCTCGGCCTCCCAAAGTGCTGGGATTATAGGCATAAGCCACTGCTCCCGGCCGATGTTTCATTTTGAAAGCGAATGACATAGAACACATGTGAAAAGTGAGGCACTGGGAATTTGCACATCCACGCAAGGGCAGAAATGTAAAAATAATAGACTCTGCAATAGAGCTAGAAATACCACTGCTGAGGTTGGGAGGATGCTGATGGAGAGCTGACATGTGAAGTTCATGGTGCTGTCTTTAGGTACCGATCCCAGATGTGGCTACTTCTGCGAACCTTGACAGGAGACTTTCATTTTCTCGAGAGCAGGGGTCTTAAGGGGTTTCTGGAAATAAAGCATTTTGTTGTTGGCACTGCTTTTATCAGTAGGGTTTAGGGGCTTTCCAAACCTTGACCAGAGCCCCAGGGTCACCTAAGGGGTAGCTTGGATCTGGGCTTGACTCTCCACCTCTCACACCCTGTAGGGGTGGCTTTGACTGTCCAAGACTCCTGGCTGGGTTGGAATTTTGAGGGAATGGCGGAAGGTTCAAATGACAACAGGAATAAACCAATGGGAAACTGGCCCACCACGGCCCAGGAAGAAGCTCTTGGGTTTTTTTGTGTTTTGGTTTTTTGTTTTCACATTGACTCAAATCCCTAAGACTCTAGATTCTGAATGTCATTTAGGCAGCAAACCTTCCCATATAACTTACTGTTATTATTATTAGGCTATAATTGATTCTTTATAGATCATTGATTATGTGCCATGTAAGTACTGATATGAGGTGGTACAGAAACATGTACTTCATAGGCCGGGCACAGTGGCTTACACCTTTAATCCCAACACTTTGGGAGGCCAAGGTGGGAGGATTGATTGAAGCCCAGAGTTAGAGACCAGGTTGGGCAACATAGTGAGACCTCATCTCTACAAAACTTTACAAAATCAGCAGGATGTGGTGGTGCACGCCTGTAGTCCCAGCTATTCAAGAGGATGGCTTGAGCCCAGGAGTTTGAGCCTGCAGTGATCTATGATTGTGCCACTGCACTCTAGCCTGGGTGACAGATGGAGACCCCCAACTCTGAAAAACAAAAAGAGAGAGAAATATCTACTTCACCTCATGAAGTATTTTTTTTTTTTTTTTGAGATGGAGTCTAGCTCTGTTGCCCAGGCTGGAGTGCAGAGGAGAGATCTAGGCTCCCTGCACCTCTGCCTCCCAGGTTCACACGATTCTCTTGCCTCAGCCTCCTGAGTAGTGGGGATTACAGTTGTGCACGACCACACCCAACTAATTTTTGTATTTTTAGTAGAGACGGATTTTCCCCGTGTTGGCCAGGCTGGTCTCGAACTCCTGACCTCAAGTGATCTGCCCGCCTCAGCCTCCCAAAGTGCTGGGATTATAGGCATGAACCACTGTGCCCGGCCTAAAGTAGAATTTTTATGAGTTTATCGTTATTATTGCCTAGAGAAAATTACTGATTAGAGAGGTTCGGCAACTCTCCCAAAGTCAGTGAACTAGACAGAGTGGAAGAGGCAGACTTTGGACCTAGGTCTACCTGACTCCATAATGGGTACTTCTAGCCACTGTCCCAAACTGCCTCTTTGAAGGACAAGGTCCCATTCTCCTGGGGCAGTTGAGATTAAGGAACAGAGTAGGCTTTCGTTTCTGCCCCTTAGTGCATGTGGTATACCAGTCATCTCTGGTGTCTGTTCAGATTTCATGTTGTGCATCTGGCTCAGGTACCTCCCCTGTGCTAAAGTGTTTCGGGTTGTCATGACTACATCTCTCAGTGATTTCTTTTGGGAAATACACTTCCAGTCTTTAGTTTCTGTTTTGCCGGTGTTGCTGGCCACACGTGTTTTAAATAGTGTTTAGACAGTGGACAGGTTATCTGTAATTTCAGTGAAACTGAAACTGTTTCCTTCTGGCCACATTCGTGAGCATTATCATATAGTTATCTTTTACTGGCATAGAAGAGAAGCAGTAGCCACTGAGCACTGTCCTAGGAGCTTTACACCTTCTGTACTGTTAAGTTTAAACTTTACAACAACTCAGCGAAGTGTACATGCTAAAGTTCTCATTTTATAGACAAAGAAACTGAAACTTGAAGTAATTAACTTTGTCAACTGATAAAGCTAGCAAGTGGAGCCAGGCATGGTAGCTCCTGCTTGTAATCCCAAGACTTTGAGAGGCTTAGGTGTGAGGATCGCTTGAGCACAGGAGTTCAAGACCAGCCTAGGCAACGTAGTGAGACCCTGTCTCTACAAAAAAATTAAAAAATTAGCCAGGCATGGTGGTACGTGACTGTAGTCTCAGCTGCTCTGGGAGCTAAAGGGGGATGATCACTTGAGCCCTGGAGATCAAGGCTGCAGTGTGTTGAGATCATGCCACTGCACTCTAGCCTGGGTCACAGAGCAAAACTCTGTCTCAAAAAAAAAAAAAAAAAAAAAAAAAAGCTATGTAATGGGGGAGCTAGGATTTGTGAGCCTAGGTCTGTCTGATTCCATACAATTTCCTGTATCTCATACAATTTTCTTTTCCTTTATTTTTTCTGACTTTGAATGCCAGGTGTGTTTCAAGAAAAATGCAATGCGTTTTTTTGTTTATTTGTTTTGTTTTGTGTTTTTTGAGATGAAGTCTTACTCTGTTGCCCAGGCTAGAATACAGTGGCATGATATCCGCTCACTTCAACCTCCACCTCTGGGGTTTAAGCTATTGTCTCATCTCAGCCTCCTGAGTAGCTGGGATTACAGGTGTGCGCCACCATGCCTGGCTAATTTTTTTATTTTTAGTAGAGACACAGTTTCACCATGTTGGCCAGGCTGGTCTCCAACTCCTGACCTCAAGTGATCTGCCCACTTTGGTCTCCCAAAGTGCTGGAATTACAGGCGTAAGCCACCAGGTGCAGCCAGAAAAATGCAGTGCTTTTAATGTCATTAACATACATTTCACCCAGAGTGTATTTGGCTCTTATAATATATGGGGTAATATATAGGGTGTCATGTCTTGATTGCTACGTGAAGATGATGCAAAAATAATTGCTACTAGACAAAGTAAGGATTGAGCATATGAATTATTTTTGAGGAATAGTCAAATAGTTGTTTATGTGAAATTTCATAGACCCCGAACATTCATGATTTGATGTTGATGAGGCTTATCTGAGAGCTTCCCTGAAGGTCCAGGCTGGTGTCATGAGCCGTGTGAGGCTGGTCTTCAGGAGAGAGTGAGTCATCAGTCAGTAAATGGTGTGCCCCAGGAATATATGTAAAGGAAAACTGGCCTGGATTCAAATCCTAGCCTTGACATTGACCGTGAAACCTTATGTGAGTTATTTGAATTCTTTGAGCCGTAATTTTTTCGTGAGCAAAACAGAGACAACTTAGTCTCTTTCTTGGAGTGCTGTTTTAAGAAATTTCTTAAGATCATGCGTGTAAAGTTCCTAGCATAGCAACTGGTCTGTAGTAATCATTCAATGAATATAAGTGTTATGACCTCAGACTGAATTTACTATTTTCATTAAAAATGTGATCGTGTTAAATCTTCAGAATGACTCTGAAAAGTGGTAGAAGTGGCAATAAAACTGAAGGAAAATATATCCTGTGAGTAATATTCCTCGATTTTGGAGAATTTTGTAGGTTTCTTTTATTCTTTGAGAAGAATGAACACCAGTGTGGTGAGATCATTAGTATCTCAGAAATGTTTTACATTAACAGAGGTATTATGTGTTATTTTATGTCATATTTATGTTTTATTATGTTACAGTTTTCGTTTCATGTTCTCACTAGGCCTACATGCCAGTGTTGTAAAGTTGACCAAGCAGACATAATTCCCATTTTATGAGGGAGGAAACAATTTCAGAGAGCTTAAAATGTACTGGAGGCTGAACTTTAATCCAGTACTTTCCCCTTCTCTCATTAGCACTTCCTGATTTTTCTGGAATTATGGCTCCATTCTAGGGATGCCTGCCAGAATTCATAATCAACAAGTGAGATGCTTGGGGGAATGAAGAAAGCTATTTATATACACACCAAATGTGTATTCCAGGAAATAAGAGAGTTATTTTCCTGGAATATCAGTAGATGTGTGATAACATTGAGCTACAAGGCTAGCCTGAAACTGGAGCATATCTTCATTGAGAAGGTACACTGGCAGCAGGATAATCCTAGAATATTTGTGGAGGTTCCCAGACTGTCTTGGGACCTAGAGCTATATTTTGGGTGTTCTTTTGAGTCCTTTGGAGTACAATTAATTCAGACTATGAACACGTCAGGAATCCTGGGCAGGGCAAGTTTAAAAGACCATTTTGGGCAACATTTTACCTGGCTTAAGGTTTTAACATATTCCATGAGATTTTGCTCTTGATCTGCTTTAGGTAACGGTGGTGGTGATCATAGGAGTAGTAGCTGTTGTAGTTGCAGTAAAGTAAGAGCAAATATTTATTGAGCAAGTACTATGTACCAGGCATAATTTTAAACACATTGTCTGTATTATTTTAGTTGATTTTCTAATCTTGATATGCAAGAACAATGATAGTCTCCCCTTTAGAAATGAGGAAATTGAGGCACAGGAGTTAGAAGATCACAGAGCCAATGAGTAGTTGAGTCAAGACTGCCCCAAGGGGACCATCCTGGCTAACACGGTGAAACCCCGTCTCTACTAAAAATACAGAAAAATGAGCCGGGCGTGGTGGTGGACGCCTGTATAGTCCCAGCTACTTGGGAGGCTGAGGCAGGAGAATGGCGTGAACCCGGGAGGCGGAGCTTGCAGTGAGCCGAGATAGCGCCGCTGCAGTCCGGCCTGGGCGAAAGAGCGAGACTCCGTCTCAAAAAAAAAAAAAAAAAAAAGACTGCCCCAAGGGAGCCTTGAGCACCTTACTGCTCCGCGCTGGCCCTGACAACTGCAACACACAGCACTAGTGACATCTGTGCACTGCTGGACACACGGGCTAACCTGAAGGAAATGGAACTCACTTTTCAGCACCTCTGAGAGATCATTAATTGGTAAGACCCCATTAACTAAACACTGCTGCTTACCAGTTACTTCTCAGAACACTCCAGTTTCTCTTAGTGAATCTGTTATCTATCATGTTTAACATTTTCTCATAGATTTATTGACTATTTGTATTTTCTAAAAATCATATATTTTTGTCCTTGATCTCTTTTTCTGTTGGTATGTCCATTTTTTTTTTTGCTACTGATTTATGAGTTCTATAAACATTAAGGATGTTCATTTGTTTAAATTGCACAAGATCATCAAACAATAAGTATGTTGAATTTGATGTAGCATACATTTCAGAGTTATCATTAGTCTTTTAATTTTACTTTGGTGTTTTTGATATGGAGAATTTTTATTTTTCACGTAGTTTAAGCTATCCACATTTCCTTTACAGTTTGGTCTTGGGCATTATACATGAAAAAGATCAATAATTTTGTCATAGTTGACTGCAGGCTTTATCTTCCTTGCCCTACTATATCCAGTGTATTAGTCTGTTCTCATGCTGGTAATAAAGACATACCTGAGACTGGGTAATTTATAAAGGAAAGAGGTTTGATGGACTCACAGTTCCACATTGCTAGGGAGGCCTCACAATAATGGCTGAAGGCAAATAAGGAGCAAAGTCATGTCTTACATGGCAGCAGGCAAGAGTGCATGTGCAGGGGAACTCCCCTTTATAAAACCATCAGATCCATGAAACGTGTTCACTGTCACAAGAACAGCACAGGAAAGACCCGCCCCCATTATTCAATTACCTCCCACCAGGTCCCTCCCATGACATGTGGGAATTCTGGGAGCTACAATTCAAGATGAGATTTGGGTAGAGACCCAGCCAAGCCATATCACACTGTAAACCAGCACGAGCGTATTTACTTTTTCTTTTCTCTCCTTATCCTATGCAGGAAGTCACCACATTCTGGTAATTCTTCCTCTTCCTCTCTCTTGCATCAGCTCCTTGTTCTCCATGGCTGTTTCTCTCATCCCAATTAGGCCCTTATTTCCAGACCATCAAAACTTGAGTTTCTGACGTGGTCCCTCAAATTTTCATATATTCAAATCCACGGTCAGACCTGATTCGTCCTGATTGTTTCTGTTCAAGGAAAAATGAAGACCATTTCATTAACTAACGTTTGGGCTCTGGCAACCTTCACCCAGTGGTCTTCTTGCCTCTTGCTTCTTTTCTCCCCCCGCATTCCCTCCCAGTCCTTGTCAATAGGGTAATTCTCTCCTTAAAAAAAGTTTTCTGGGCCAGGCGTGCTGGTTCACACCTGTAATCCTAGCACTTTGGGAGGCCGAGGCGGGTGGATCACTTGAGGTCTGGAGTTCAAGACCAGCCTGGCCAACATGGTGGAACCCCATCTCTGCTAAAAAATACAAAAGTTAGCTGGATGTGGTGGCTCGTGCCTGTAGTCCCCGGTACTCAGGAGGCTGAGGCAGGAGAATCGCTTGAATCCGGGAGGCAGAGTTCGCAGTGAGCTGAGATCGTGCCACTGCACTCCAGCCTGGGCGACAGAGTGAGACTATGTCTCAAAAAAAAAAAAAAAAAAAAAAAAGAAAAGGAAGTTTTCTGTATCTCAGCCGCACCCCTTAAAAATCTCCTCTTCCCCTTGCTTGTAAATCAAATATTGACATTATTCCACAGAATCCTGGAGCTGGGCAAACTCTTATTGTTCATCTTCAAAATGATTTCTCACAATACAAATACCTCTGATTCTACAAAGAACTCACTACTTTCTGTGGCTCTTCGTAGAACAGCCTTCTTTATTCCCTTGTGTTGAAACAATACCTATCACTATATAGCTCTCTTTCTCATCCGCTTTGTAGCCTTCACCTCCTCTGCCCTTTCTTTCTCCATGGCCAGGAGCTGTGCACGTTACTGCCTAATTCCCCATTTCTATTGCTTTTTGAACACTCCCATCAGCTCGCATAATATAAACTGCCACTTGTATGATGACAACTCCCCAAATTGTGTCTCCAGGGGTGACTTCTCTGAGCTTACTGTATCCTTGTTAAATTTTTGCAACATTTGAAGGCAGTGGCATCATTCTGCCATCTCAACCACGCCACATCTCAGTCTGCTAAGTTTTCTCTTCTCCAATGGGCAGAGTTCCATCAACCATTCCTATCCCATGATTTCTGGACCTTTGACTCTTTTGAAAGTCTCCTTGGGATGCTGGCTGGATTTTTAATGCCTGGATATTATCTCAGTGACACCCTGATGTCCTCTTGATGTGGCTACTGACTTCATGTATTGATATAATGCAATTGGCTTCCGTTGCAATGATGTCACCTGTTTCATAACAGAGTGTATGATTGACTAAACCTAGTTTTACTAGAAATCCTCTGGGTTAATAGTGATCCATGAGTCTGCTCTATGGGTTTGTTTAAATAGGTATACATTTACCTATCTGAATTTCTTATATATATATATGTACATATATATATATTTAGGTTTTATTATATATAAATATATATATTTAGGTTTTTGTCGAGACAGCGTCTTGCTCTGTCACCCAGGTTGGAGTGCAGTGGCATGATCATAGCTCACTGTAGCCTCAACCTCCCAGGCTCCAGTGATCCTCTCACCTCAGCCACCTGAGTAGCTGGGACTACAGGTGTGCACTACCACGCCTGACTAATTTTTAAATTTCTTGTAGAGACAGGATTTGCTAGGTTGCCTGGCTGGTCTCGAACTCCCTGACTCAGGCAGTCCACCTGCCTCGGCCTCCCAAAGTGCTTGGATTATAGATATGAGCCACCATGCCCAGCCTCCCTACAAGAATTCTTCATGTTAGCCAGCATTATTTCCAGGCTACTGCAGGTACATGCCTTTGTGCTCAGGTACTGCCTCCATCCTCAGGGACTCTGTAGTCCACTGTGGAGTCTGGACAGTTGTATATGAAAAAACTAGAAAGTAATATAAACAAATCACCAAATTTTATGTGGCCCACCACTAGTCCTTTATTATCCCAGCGAAGAGCATCATCAAAACTTAGTACTGACTGGGCACAGCCTTGGAAGGCTGAGGCAAGAAGATTGCTTGAGACCAGAAGTTTGAGACCAGCCTGGGCAACACGGCGAGACCTTGTCTGTACAAGAAGTTTTAAAAAAATTACCTGGGCATGGTGGTGCATGACTGTAGTCTCTGTTACTTGGGAGGCTGAGGTGGGAGGATCACTTGAGGCCAGGAGTTTGAAACCAGCTTCAGCAACATAGCAAGACCCTGTTCTTCTATTAAAAAAAGAAAGAAAAAGAACTTAATACTGACAGTAAGGAAGATGTACTTTTGATTCATCCTTCCTACCCATCCCTTTCTACCCTGCCCCATCAGCCCACTACAGTGCCTTGAACTCAGCAGCTTTTTAGTACATGTGGTTTATGGACTCAGGTTTATTAGAAAAACACTATGCTTTGGAGTAATCAGGGAAAGTCTCATATGGAAAGCTTGATTTGCACTGAGCTTGGAAAGATGGGTGTGGGAGGGCATCCAGAGGAGGAGGATGAGTATGAGGAATGACTTGATATAGTGAATTATTTAAGGGATGGGAAAAGACCTACTTGCTTAGAAAGGAGCAGGTGGTGAGAAATGGGTTGGCAGCATCACAGAGTGGTTAGGGGCGTGAGTTTTGGAGTCCTCAAGACCTGGATTAGAATTCATCTTTCACTTCCCAGCCACGGGATCTTGGGCAAATTAATTCAGCCTTCAACATCAGTTTCATCGCCTGTAAAATAGGGTTGATACCTCACTCAGAGGGTTGTTGCTTGGTTGTTGTATGTAAAATTCTTTCCTGTAGCACTTAGCCTGTGGCATGATATGAGCTCATTGAGTTGTCGTAAAGAGCTGAGTGTTATTATATGTTGGAATGTTAATACTAGATTTTGGAGAACCTTGAAAGATGGGCAGGGAAACTTTAACTTCATGAGTTAGGTAAAAGGTTTTATGTTTCTGAGCAGAGAGTCATTTCCCAAGTTCTCGTCTGATCCTTTCCACCCACCATGCTTCGTCTATGAGAAATCTCAGGGCCAGAATCCTTGCTGCACAAACAGGAATTTGTAACCCAATGTGGCTGAGCTTACTGAGTTCATCCTTAATGGGTCCCATTCCTGGGAGGGTCCTTCTCATTGCCAGTTTATTATGATGCACACAGAGGTCTATGGGCAGTACCCGAACTCAGTCTTTCATGTGGAAATTACACCATGCCCACGTATCCTTTTCTTTAGCCAATCCTACTATGGTCGCAAACTTGCATTCTTTGCAGCATGAATAGTCTTTCAAAGAAGTGTCTGTGATATTTCTAACCTAAATTCTATTACTCCTAGGACTGCTATAACAAAGTATCATAAACTTGGTGGCTTAAACAACAGAAATTTGTTTCAAATTCTGAAATACCTAAAAGTTCTGGAGGTGAGAAGTCTAAGATCAAGCTGACGGCAAGGTTGGTTCCTTGTGAGAGATGTAAGGAAGGCTCTGTTCATGCCTCTCTCCTGGCTATTGGTGGTTGCTGGCAGTCTTTGGTGTTCCTTGACCTGTAGATGCATCACTCTGATCTGTGCCTTCGTCTTCACATGGCATTCTTCCTATGTGTCCTCGCTTAGTCTTCCCCACCTGCATGTCTGTTTTCAGATTTTCCCCTTTTTTTTTTTTTTTTTTTTGAGACGGGGTCTCATTCCATCTCCCAGGCTGGAGTGCAATGGTGTGATCTTGGCTCACATCAACCTCTGCCTCCCAGATTCAAGCGATTCTCCTGCCTCAGCCTCCCGAGTAGCTGGGACTACAGGCGCGTGCTACCATGCCCAGCTAATTTTTGTATTTTTAGTAGAGATGGAATTTCACCATGTTGGCAAGGATGGTCTTGATCTCTTGACCTTGTGATCTGCCCACCTCATTCTCCCAAAGTGCTGGAATTACAGGCATGAGCCACCACACCCAGCCCCAGATTTTCCCTTTTTAAAAGGACACCAGTCATATTGGATCACAGTCTCCCCTTGCACTCTATTTTCACATGATGACCTCTATAAAGACCTATTTACAAATAAGGTCACATTTGGAGGTATTGGGGGCTGGGACTTAAACATGTCTGTTTTGGGGTGTATAATTCAACCCATAGGATTTCACTCTCTGACCCTCCCAAAATTCATGTTCTTTTGGTGTGCAAAATAAACTCATTCATCTCAACACCTCCAAAAGTCCTAATCATCCCAGCATCAACTCTAAGTCCCAAATCTCAACTACACATCATCAACTCAAAATCCCAAAACTTTCCCTCTAAATCATCCAAACAAGGTATAGGCAAGACTTGGGATATGATTCCTCCTGGGTCAGAGTTTCTTTCCATCTGCAAACCTGTGAAGCTGGACAAAAAGTTACCTGCTTCCCACATACAATGGTGGAGCAGGATAGACATTACTGTTCTGAAAGGGAGAAATTGGAAGGGAAACAGGAGTCGTGGGTCCCACGCAAGTTCAAAAGCCAGGAAGGAAAATCTCGTTAGCTTTTAAGGTTTAAAAATAATCCTCTGTGTCTTGATGCTGATTCCTCTGAGCCCATCATCCAGGCCTATGAGGGTAGCGGCCCCAGCTCCTCAGCCTTGCATGGTCATAGCTCTGCCCTGTGGTTTTAAGTTGGGCACCTCTGGGCTTGTGGTTGCAGCACCAGTCTCCCTGGCTTTGGAACCACTGTCAAAGTCATTTTTCCCTTTTCTGAAAGATAACACATTTGCAGCCAAATAGCTCTATCAACCCATTTTCTCCCTAGAGTCCTAGAAGTCCAACAGCATTCCTTCATTTCATCTTATCTCTGCCACCTTCAGTCCAAGACAGCAGTATATCTGCTGAGATGGTTGACTGGATTCACAAACCACAGTCTTGGTGTTCTCTTCTGAGCATGGTTTCTTATCATTTGCAATATGGATAGCCTGAGAATTTGTCAAATCTTCAAGTTCTAGTTCCTTTTTCTTAAAAATTCCTTTTTCAACTTATCTCTCTTTCTTCATTCACAGTTTATTGTAAACAGCAGGGAGGAAACAGGCTGTGCCTTCAACACTTTGCTTAGAAACATCCTCAGCTAAATATCTCAGTTCATTACTTACAAGTTCTACTTTCTGTCCAACAGAGCACAGTACAGCCAAATTTTCTGCCATTTCCTAGAAAGGATCACCTTTCCTCAGGTTTCCTATAATATGTTCCTCATTTCCATCTTAAACCTCACCAGAAGCACCTTAGCATTCATATTTCTAGCAATACTCTGTTCATGACAATATATCTACTCTCTAAGATGCTAACAGCTTTCTCTATATCCCTCCTCTTTTCTTTCTGAGCCCTCACTAGAATCTCCTTTAACACCTGTGTTTCTACGAACAGTCTCTTCAAGGCAATCTAGGCTTTTTCTATTGTGCTTCTCACAACTCTCGCAGTCTCTACTCATTCCTCAACTCCAAAGCCACTTCTACATCTTTATGTGTCACAGCAGCATTCCACATTCCAGTCGCAAAATTGGTGTAAGTTTCCTAGAAATGCCACAACAAAGTACCTGGATGGCTTGAGCAACAGAAATTTATTGCCTCAAAATTCCAGAGCTGAAAACACTGAGATCAAGATATTGGTAGGATTGCTTCCTTCCAAGGGATATGAGAAACAATTTGTTCCATGTCTTTCTCCTTGCTTCTGGTGTTTTTTTTGGCAATCTTTGATGTTCCTTGGCTTGTAAATGCATCACTGTGATTTCTGCCTTCATCATCACATGATATGCTTCCTGAGTTTCTTCACAGTCTTCCCTCTGTGCAACTCTGTCACCAAATTTCCCCAATTTTATAAAAACACCAGTCATATTGGATTAGGACCCACCTTAATGATCTTATTTAACTTGATTATCTCTGTAAAGATCTTATTTCCAAATAAGATCACATTCGGAAGTACTGGGGTTTGGGATTTCAACATATCTTTTTGGGGAGACACCATTTGACCCATAATACTCAACAAATTATAAGCATATCCAGCCGGGCATGGTGGCTCACGCCTGTAATCCCAGCACTTTGGGAGGCCGAGGTGGGTGGATCTCGAGGTCAGGAGTTCCAGACCAGCCTGACCAAGATGGTGAAACCCCGTCTCCACTAAAAATACAAAAATTAGCCAGGCGTGGTGGCATGTGCCTGTGATCTCAGCTACTCAGGAGGCTGAGGCAGGAGAATCACTTGAACCTGGGAGGCAGAGGTTGCAGTGAGCTGAGATCAGCCATTGCACTCCAGCCTGGGTGATAGAGTAAGACTCCATCTCAAAAAAATATATATATATATATATACACACACATATATATGTATGTGTATATATATATGTATATATGTGTATATATATATAAAAGCATATACGAGCAGTAAGTCAAGATTTTCAAACACAGGTTAACATAACTTCTGGTTAAATAAAACATAGACTTGGGTTGTATTTATTTATTAATGAGTCCCTTCATTTAGTATTTATTGAATTCCTACTATGTGTTGGATATTCTCTAGCATCATGAAGTTCTTGAACTTCGATGAGAAACAATTTACATTGTTTCTTTCATTAACCTCTAATTGAAAGCTACCAATCTTTTCTGATGTGGATGTTGGTAACAAACCACAGTAGTATTAGCAGGACCTGTAACTTTATTGCATACATAGAGCTTTTCAGACCATGTATCACAGATCTTTTCATATGTCACAACAGTTGTAGGAGAGACTTCAGTATATGGTTTATGATCTTCACTATCTTGAAATTATGAGTGATTACAATTTTTACTAGATCTTAAGTACTCCCCCTCTTTTTTTTTTTTTTTTTGAGACAGTGTCTCGCTCTGTCACCCAGGCTGGAGTGCAGTGGCGTGATCATGGCTTGCTGCAACTTCTGCCTCCCGGGGTTCAAGAGATTCTCCTGCCTCAGCCTCCCAAGTAGCTGCGACTACAGGTACACACCACCACACCTCGCTAATTTTTGTGGTTTTTTTTTTTTTTTTTTTTTTTTTTTGTAGAGACGAGGATTTGCTGTGTTGCCCAGGTTGGTCTCAAACTCCTGGGCTCAAGTGATCCACCCACCTTGGCCTCCCAAAGTGCTGGAATTACAGGCATGAGCCACCAGGCCTGGCCTGCTTCGAAGAAAATAAAAAAAAGACAATGTGTTCATAGATAGACGCATATATTGTTATGAGGTTACTGAAAGAAATGATGTAAATTGTTTCTCATCCAAGTTTAAACTTTAAAAAGAATTTGGATTACTACATAATTCTTTAAAAAAGAACCATAAACTGTATACAATTTTTTAAAAAAGACTTTAGGTAATTTTTAAAATTTGGATAATTTCAATATAATTGATTTATTTTCTAAAAACCTGTATATTTTATTTTACTCATTTAAAAATGTTGTCCTGAGAAGGGTTCATAGGATTCACTAGATTTTCAGAAGTTTCATCGCACAAAAATGACTCAGAAACATTATTCTAGTTGCTGGAAATAAAGTAGCAAACAAGTCAGATACGGTCCGGGCTTCCACAGAACTTACCTCGGGGCATGAGGAAAGAGGAAGATGACAAACAATAAACAAAGAATCAGCAGATTTCTAGGTAGTCATAGGGCTATGTATACAACTCGTGTGTGTGTGTGTGTGTGTGTGTGTGTGTGTGCCTGTATGTGTTTCCTATTCTATATGTGAGAGTAGGAGCAATAAGAGAAACCATATCACGTACAGCATGTAGACTAGGGTAATAAGTTTCAGTTTCCTTCTAATCACATTGTGTGTTCATCAAAGATTTTTTAAAATTGTGATAAAATACATATAATGTAAAATTTACCATCTTAATCATTTTAAGGGTACAGTTCGGTGGCATTAAGTACATTCACATTGTTGTGTGACTGTTGCCACCATCCATCCACGAAACTCTTTTCATCTTGCAAGACTAAAGCTTTATACCCATTAACCAATAACCCCTTCCTTTCCCCAACATTGGAGCAGTGACAAGACGTGTTTTACATTTTAAAAGCATGACTTCATTTAAAAAACATGAAGACAATGTTGCTAGGCAAGAATAGAACCACCAACAGGAAACCAGTTAGGAAATATGGCAGATGAGAGGTGACAGTGGATGAACTATGGTGTTGGCAGAAAAGGAGTTTGAAATGGACTTTGGCAGTAAATCAGACAGGATTAGATGATGGGCTGGAACAAGTATGGAGGAGGACTTGGGTTCTGTTTCGGACATGGTAAGTCTGAGTTGTGTCTTTGCCATCCAAGTGGAAGTGCCTAACAGTTGGGCAGACAAGTCAGAGTTCAGGAAAAACACCAGAATGTATTGTGGAGTCCTGGGCAAATGAGTGGTATTTGAAGCAGTGGGAATGGATGAGATAATCCAGGAAGATAATATAGTTAAAGAACAAGCCCGGGAATAATCTCTGGGGCATTGTCATCGTTTAGAGGTCAGGTTGAGAAGAAGAGAACTTTATGAGTGGCTTGTCCAATCTTACTTAGAGAACTTAGTGTTGTAGGAACTTGGATCTTGGCTGAGACAAACAGATAAAGCTACTAGTTGAAAATTCCATCAGGCTGGTCTTAGCCAGGTTATACTGGGTCTGGCCATGAGAGAGGGGTAATCTCATCTTCTAATTTATATTTACACCTAGGACATCTAAGATGGTGCTGGGATGGGGGAGGCAAGACAGCGCCAAAGAGAAATTGTTCTCTATTATTTTATTCTTTATAATTTCAACTTGTATTTTAGATTCAGGAGGTACATGTGCATGTTTGTTACACTGGTATGTTGCATGATTCTGTGGTCTGGGGTGTGACTGATCCTGCCACCCAGTTAGTGAGAATAGTACCCAATAGGTAATTTTTCAACCCTTGACCCCTTTCCACCCTCCCCTCTGTAATGGTCCCCAGTGTCTATTCCCATCTTTATGTCCATGAGTACCCAACGTTTAGTTCCTACCCAATGTTTAGCTCCCACTTATAAGTGAGAACATACAGTATTTGGTTTTCTGTTCCTGAGTTAATTCATGTAGGATAGTGGCCTCCAGCTACAGCCATGTTGCTGCGAAGAACATGATTTCATTCTTTTTTATGACTGTGGAGAAATTAATAATTTGAAAGCATTCAACACTGCTTGTACATAGAAAACATTATATAAATGGAATTAACATAATATATATTAACGAATCAAAGAGAAGGTAAATATTTCATTGTAGAAAACCTTTGAGAAGGTATCTTTTGTTGTCCCATAAATTAAGGATGCTAAACATACATTTAAATTTTCTATTTTTTTAATTAATTAATTTATTTATTTTGAGACAGAGTCTCGCTCTGTCGCCCAGGCTGGAGTGCAGTGGCACGATCTTGGCTCACTGCAAGCTCTGCCTCCCGGGTTCACGCCGTTCTCCTGCCTCAGCCTCCCGAGTAGCTGGGACTACAGGCGCTCACCACCACACCCGGCTAATATTTTGTATTTTTAGTAGAGACAGGGTTTCACCATGTTAGCCAGGATGGTCTCGATCTCCTGACCTCGTGATCCACCTGCCTCGGCCTCCCAAAATGCTGGGATTACAGGCATGAGCCACCATGCCCGGCCACGTTTAAATTTTCTGTGTCATAAGATATACTATTTTCTACATATTATATCTCAATAGCTATTTGATTGGTTGATCATGCAAGGTTTAAGAAGTGGTCCAAAAACAAGTTTGAAAAATTATGTCATTTTTATGTATGTATGGTTTTTTTTGGTTCTAGTAAAAAAATGTAAATGTTTTTAAGTGATCTTTAAATATTTAATAGTTTATCATCTCTAAATGTACTTTTTGAAATATGAATTTTACAACATGGGATATAATATAACTTGAAAGTCATGCTGTTCATTTCTTCAGTTGGTCACTACAGCCTGATCTCTCTCTTGGGCAGGATTTTAATTAATGAATTATGAACATGTTGAATGTCATTTGACTTGCGATTTGATGCTTTTAATAGTTTGTGGTTTGCTAATTATTTGGAAATCTCTCACCCCTTTGTTCTAGAAGAAGCATTCTGGTTTCTGCGCGTGTTCCTCTTTGCCATATGCAAACATTTGGGAAATGGAAATAGGGAAGCAGCAGCTTCTTAGAAAAACTATAGATGAATGGAACAGGAACTGCAAAATTAGCAAAATGTAAGAGGAACTGTCGATCTTGTCCATGATTGCTTTGGCTTATTTTTTCTCCTTTGCTAGGAGACCTGTTCTGATGATGTGTGTGGTCCTCACCACACTGCCCTGCCTCACCTTTTCCATAGCAGTGACTGAGGTATGGAATTTTGATTTCTTCTGCTACAAGATTATGAGATTTTATGATTTCTTGTTATTGGAATTTGATAGAGCAGCGTGCTCAACAAATTTCTTGACATTTATATAATCCAATCTTCTTCCAGGTTGCAATATATGTTATTTAAAGTACTAAGATCATTGTTACCTCTGTGATTGTGAAGGAAAGTCTAGTAGCCAATTTTTAAAAATTAATTTTGTTTGTGTGTGAGACAGTAATGATATTTGAACGTTTAAAAAGTGAAAAATGTGAAAGTTGATCTATATTTGTTTCTTCTACCAACCTGGTGTTTTTCATGATTGTCCTCAATTGTAAATGAATACAACAAGATCTAAGGGAAGGACCACTTACATTTTAATACCTTTGATAAGATGTCCATTGATAATAATTTGCATGTGTTATTTATTTGAAAATAATGCTGAGTTTATGTTTTGACTAAATATAGCTTCAAAAGGTCTTGGATAGAAACCAGCAGGTCAGGAATATCTTAGGCAGAACTTTCAGGCTGTAAGTACTTCATTATCCAAGGAGGTCAGAGAAGAATGCCCCACTAATCTTATTAATTTGCAAGGTGCTGTGGAAGATAACTTTTATTTTCCCAAAGCATACTTAATTTACTAAATTACTTAATTTACCTTTTGATATTTCACTTATATGTGAAGCAAATATTCATTAAGTATATATTACAGGCCAGGCACTGTTAGGTACAGGGCATAGGGGACCCAGGAAATATGGCCGAGTCTCTCATATAATTTTCTGACATTAGAGAGAAAAATAAACAGGCAATTAGAACAAGTATCACAAGTGTTGTGAGACAGGGCAGTACCGAGTAATGTATGACATTAGAAATTACATGGTTGTTAGAATGCATTGTAGGTGCTGCTAGAATACATCATAGATGCTGCTAGAATACATCATAGATGCTAAATTAGGACAATGTATGAATGCATAGAATAATTTTGGGAGGCTACTCTCATGTGCTTTGCTTCCAGTGAACTGCAACAGGTGAATATTTCAATCTAGATCTGTCTTTTCCCCTCCCAAAGACCTTGTAAATCATTTGGAAGGTTCTCAAAAGCTGTAAAAATTTAGTTTACAACCTTTTAAGAAACATCACTGCGGTAAACTGATGGCATATCTGGAGCTCGATAGCCCTTTTTGGTTCTTTTTTATGATGTCTCTTCCATTGTTACATCTTTTTCTTTCCTTTCCTTTTTTTCTTACTTAATTTTCACCGAAGTATAACACATAAACAGAAAAGTGCATGAAACATACAAGTACAGTAACAATGGAATACCACAAAGCAACCCCCTGGGTAAGCATCGCTCAAGTCAAGGTCAAGAAGGAAACTTTGGCCGGCTCCATGCCCACACTCCTTTATTTTTATTTATTATTTTATTTTATTTTTGTATCAGAAACCCATTGCTTGCTCACTCTTTTTTTATGCTCCTTTCAATGAGTCCCTTTCCCTCCTTTCCAGAAGTCACTTCTAACTTGACTTCTGATACTGCAGGCTAGTTTGTCTGTTTTTGAAATTTTTCCAAGGAGAAATCAAATGATATCTGGCTTCTTTTATTTAAAATATGGTTGTGAGGGTCATTCGTGTTTCTGTAAATACCTGAAGCTCATTCGTTTTCAGCTGTAGAGTATTTCATTTTATGAAAAGATCATAATTTACTTATCTGTTCTACTCTTGGTCGCCATCTTGGTTGTTTCCAGTTTTGGCAATTACAGAGAATGCGGCAGTGAACATCTGTGAATATGTCTTTTGGTGTGTACGTGCAAGCATTTCTGTTGGTTATGTATGCAGGAGCAGAACTGATGGATCATGAGATACTGAAATGTTAAATTGTGAGAGATAAGGTCAAACAGCTTTTCAAACAGATTGTACTGATTTCTATAGCATCTCTATAGAACTCACCAGCAGAGAAGGAGCATTCACCAGCGCTTGCGTTGTTTCTTATTTTTTTGGAGACAGAGTCTTTCTCTGTTGCCCAGGCTGGAGTGCAGTGGTGCGTGTGATCTTGGCTCACTGCAAGCTCCGCCTCCCAGGTTCAGGCGATTCTCCTGCCTCAGGCTCCCCATCAGCTGGGATTACAGGTGCCCACGACCACTATGGGCTAATTTTTGTATTTTTAGTACAGACGGGGTTTCACTGTGTTGGCCAGGCTGGTCTCCAACTCCTGACCTCAGGTGATCCACCTGCCTCGGCCTCCCAAAATGCTGAGATTACAGGTGTGAGGCACCCCTCCAGGCATCATTGTGTCTTTTTATTTCAGCTCTTCTGGTGGGTACGATCCTGAATCTCACAGTACTTTTAAATTACATTTCTCCAGTAATTAACAATGTTGAGCATCTTTTCATCTTGCCCATTTTTTATTGTGTTGCTTATCTTTTAAAAACGTATTTGGAAGACTTATTTTCATATTCAGATTATACAAGCCTTTTTTGATTATATGTATTGCAAATATCTTTATGTAACTTGTCTTCACACTTTTATATCTTTTTGATGAAAAGAAGTTCTTAACTTAAAAATAGTCCAGTTTATTGCTTTCCTTTATGGATAGTGCTTGGGTCACTCACTTGTAGAAGATTTTGTCATTGTGAATCTGAATTTCAAAGTCTTAAAATCTTTCATATATATATTTTTTGTTTGTTTGTTTGTTTGTTTGTTTGTTTTTGAGATGGAGTGTTGCCCTATTGCCCAGGCTGGACTGCAGTGGTGCAATCTCTATTCACTGCAACCTCCACCTTCTGGGTTCAAGTGATTCTCACCTCTCAGCCTCCTAAGTAGCTGGGACGACAGGCATGTGCCACCACACCCGGCTAATGTTTGTATTTTTAATAGAGATGGGGTTTCAACATGTTGGCCAGGCTGGTCTTGAACTCCTGACCTCAAGTGATTCACCTGCCTTGGACCCCTGAAGTGCTGGGATTTCAGGTGTGAGTCACTGTGCCCAGCCTCCTAATTATATTTTGAAAGCTATATTGTTTCTTCATTCTTTTTTAGATTCACAATACATCTGGAACTGATTTTTGTATATGTTGTACAGCAGTGAGTTAATTTTTTTCCCCACATAACATTCAACGGACCGAGCACCATTTTACTAAAAAATCCATCCTTCCCACATTTCTCTGCTGTGCCACCTTTGTTATAAATCAAGTGTAGATATACATAATTCCTATGCCAACTCTACACTGTCTTAGTTCTTGCAGTTTTATACTAGTTCTTTATATCCAGAAGAGTAAATCTTCCTAGCTTATTCTTTTTCTTCCAGAATTTCCTGCCTTTTTAATTTTCATATAAATTTTATTGTCAGCCTGTCCTTTTCCACAAAAAGTTGGAACAGTGGTTGAAGTTGCATTGAATAGTATCATTTTTCCTTCCTTCCTCCCTCCCTCCTTCCCTACCTCCTTTCTCTCTCTCTCTCTCTCTCTCTCTCTTTCTCTCACTCTGTTGCCCAGGCCAGTGCAATGGCGTGATCTCAGCTCACTGCAACCTCTGCCTCCTGGGTTCAAGCAATTCTCCTGCCTGAGTGTCCTGAGTAGCTGGGACCACTGGCATGTGCCACCATGCCTGGCTAATTTTTTTTGTATTTTTAGTAAAGATGGGGTTTCACCAAGTTGGCCAGGCTGATCTCGAACTCCTGACCTCAGGTGATCCACCTGCCTCGTCTTTCCAAAGTGTTGGGATTACAGGTGTGAACCACTGCAACCAGCCTACACTGTTTATTTCTTTCTCTGGCGCATTACCCTGGCTAAGACCTCCAGGACAATGTTGAACAGAAATGGCCATGGTGGCATCTTTGTCTTATTCCTGATTTCAGAGGGAAAACTTTCAATATTTCATCATTAATACAATGCTTTCCATAGTTTTTTGTTATTGTGGTTTGTTTTTCTTTCTGTTTTTTGTGGGGCAGGGTCTTGCTCTGTCACCCAAGCTAGAGTGCAGTGTCACAGTCACTAGTCACTGCAGCCTCGACCTCCTGGGCTCAAGTGATCCTCCCACCTCAGCCTCTCGAGTAGCTCGAACCAAAGGTGTGTGCCACCACACCCAGCTGATTTTTAAATTTTTCATAGACTTGGGTTCTGGCCTTGTTGCTCAGGTTGGTCTCGAGCTCCTGGGCTCAAGCAATCCTCCCACCTCAGCCCCTCAAAGTGCTGGGATTATAGGTGTGAGCCACCACACCTGGCCTTGCCATAGCTTTTTGTAAACACTTTAAGCAGACGAAGGAAGTGTCCCAAAGTCTAGCCAGAATTATCTGAGTTCTGTCTTCTTGGAAGACTCTAAATGTTCATATTTGTTCTTCTAGCTCTTTGAGGCTGGATTCTTAGAAGCTCTGCTCAGCAGTAGAGTTGGAAGGAGTTACCCCTTCAATATTACAGGGAGCCCACTACTATTTTTTGCATGCATTTACCAAGGTCTGTCTTTAACTGAAAATATGCTTCCATTGATATGAATCCTTATGACAACTTTAGAAATGGTTCAAAACCTTGTGGCGTTTAAAACCTGACGAGTTAAAAACCAACCTTCTAGTTTTTTAGTAAATGTAATTATAATTAATTTAGTGCTGCATTCAGACTATTGAAAGCATTTTGAGCAAAGAAAGCACAATAATTTAATGCTTCTAAATGGTTTTCTCTAAACAGGTTCAAAAGAGCATTAATGGGTCCGCTGATGTCTTACCTGATATGTTACCTGACCTGCCCGTATCTCTGGTTCTGTTATCCCTGATCATGGTTGATATTATTGAAAAACTCAGGATATATCCTCTTAGAGGGAGTCAAAAGAGTAAGTGTTCTTTTAAATGTGAATATTTTTTAAAGTTTGATATGTTTTTCACATTTCTGCCACTCTGTTATCTGACAACATGTTCAATGATACCTTTTCTTAGGGCTAACATTACTAATAGAAGATTGCAAATGAAGATATCTAAACATAATTATTTTTAAACCTACCTTGATAGCTAGATAGCTGCTTTTGTTTGCTATTCGCATTTTAGTAGTACTGATAAATTAAAAATTATCAAATAGTTAATACCAAAAACCTTAATGTTTATTCCAGCAAGAAATTATCCAAGTAAATTATTATAGATGTATATTTTTCTAGGAAGTCTCTTAAAGCTTATGTTTAAATGAATTAATAAAAAGCTTAGTTTGGAGACTTTTACTACAGGAATTAATATGACTGTGGTAGTTGTGTCCTAGATAATCATGTGTTTTTAGTTGTGAATTATAAAAATGCCAAAGATCACACTAATAAAACCAAGATATGGCTGGGTGCAGTGGCTCACACCTGTAATCCCAGCATTTTTGGAGGCCAGGATGGGAAGATGGCATGAGCTCAGGAGTTTGAGACCAGCCTGAGCAACATAGCAGGACACCATCCCTATAAAAAAATAAAATTTAAAGAAAACTCAACAAGATATGTCACATCTCCTCCAAAGTGATGAGTTGAAACTAAATACAGATTGGCCCTTACAAAAAGATATTTTGTTAATGGAATATTTTATTTATTTAGTCGTAAATTACTCCAGCTTTCATTAAATTTCTTGCGGTAGTATCTGTGTTTAATTGGCAATATTTGTATGCTAGTTACTGTGTGGCTAAGATTTTGTCATGTTGTGCATTTGAAATGGGTAAGGTTTGTCAGGTTGTTTTCTGATGGGGTGAATGGAGTCAACTGAGTGAGCCTCAGGAGACAGCTTCAGAGTGATGGGGTCAGCACTGGGGCTCGTCAGTCATTTATGGGTCAGATATCAGTACCTTCCAGTCACTCTTGCTGCTCAGATGGAAAGCAAAACTGAGGTGGAGGCCACTAGGAAGTTGGAGAATCTGAGCCTGTCACTTTGTACTTCATCCTTGGGTGGGAGATGACGGTCTGTTATGGCTAACATAACACAGGCGACATGTAGGTAGATAAGATGGCAGCCGGGGCCATCTGTTGAGTGGAAAGCACACCCAAGTCACATCTGCCCTCCAGAGTCAAGCGTATTTTTCTTAAACTCAGGAGAGTTGGGAATCTCCAAATCCTTTGCTACATCTCTAGATTCCTTAAAAATGCAAATCTATTTTTAAATATAATTTTTTTTTCTATTTGAGCTGGGGTCTTGCTATGTTGCCTAGGCTGACCTAGAGTTCTTGAGCTCAGGAGATCCTCCTGCATCAGCCTCCTGAGTAGCTGGGATTCTAGCTGTGCACGGCTGCACCCAGCTTTAAATTGGATGGTTTCTGATGACTCTGTATTTTCCATATTAATATAAATTTCCTGTCCAAGTTAAAAGGTCTTTTTAAAAAAGAAAGACACATGTATCTTTTTGGGAATAAGTTAATGACATTTTATTTTTGTTAGTGATGAGTTGTTTTTTTGTTTTGTTTTGTTTTGCTTTTGAGACGGAGTCTTGCTCTGGAATGCAGCGGCATGACCTCTGCTCGCTGCAACCTCTGCCTCCTGGGTTTAAGCAATTCTCCTGCCTCAGCCTCCCGAGTAGCTGGGATTGCAGGCATGTGCCACCATACGTGGCTAATTTTTGTATTTTTAGTAGAGACAGGGTTTCATCATGTTGGCCAGGCTGGTCTCGAACTCCTGACCTCAGGTAATCCACCCACCTGGGCCTCCCAAAGTGCTGGGATTACAGGTGTGAGCCACCGTGGCTGGCCATTAGTTGGGTTTTTAAAGGGGAATTTCCTTGCATCCATAACTTCAATAATGACACTGAGAATTGAAATAAGACATCTAAAGAAGAAGTAGATCTGGGGGAGAAGACTCTAGCACATTTTGTACAACTGCTTCTCACTTGAAGAGCCTCCTTCTTGAGCTGTTCTCCGTCCAAATTTAGGAAGATTAGTGTCTGGTTTGATAGTTCCACCGTTTAATAAATTCACACTTAAAAAAACTAGCAGTCACTTGAAATGCCTTTGTAAATATGAATCATACATGCTTTTAATTTGTATGCAAAGACCTTGAACCCAAATAGTCTCCTACACTCACTTTAACATGAAATTAATGATATAAATTATGTAAATTTTGAATCCATGAGGTTTTCTCATTTATTCCTTGGAACATGAATTAATATATGAATACATTAACATGTAAATCTTAAGTACATAAATCTGAACCTAAGCAAATATACCATAAATATGGTTTCACTACAGGTGATACTTGCAAGTAAAAAAAATTGACTAGAGGTGGGGGATGAACAAGATCTAGAATAATTTGGCTCCCTTTAGGAAATGTGGGAAAAGTGAATATGTTCTTTGCTCTTTCCAGATAGTCTGAAATGCATACATGTCTGTCAGCTAGCAGCAGTTTGGACTTTATGCTAGATGAAACTAACATAATCTACAACATTTTGATTTATGGACACTCTTATAGCATCCTAACCATCTTCATTCCAAGCTACAAAACTTTTATCTTTGTGTAGCTTTTCTTTTTCCAAAATTTTAAATAAGTTATTCTGCTGACGAAATATGCTTATGCTTAAAGCAGTCTTCACTGGACCAAGGAATCCTTTCTACTAACTTCGTATTACCAGTGGAAATTTCTCAGTATCAAGTAATTATCATGCAACAGCTTCTAAGTGCATCGTTTCATGGAGGTAGAGCAGTGCATGGGAGCATTTTTCTGACGCGTGGATCTCTGCAGCACGGCAGTCTCACAGATGTATGTGGTACCTAGGAATGCCAATCCCCAGTCCCGTGCAGAAATAACAAGAATACAAAGGATAGCCTGTGGGTACAAATGAGCGCACCTTAATGCTTCTATCTGAATTTTGCTAACTGAATCCCATCTATTAACGCTCATTTAGCATTGCAACCATACCTGTCTCTAGGACATTACCATTTTTACGGAGAGATAGATAGGTTGCCAGCTCTCACTCCAGGCCCAGCTCCCTGGCAATCATGACCTTGAACCACCTAGAAGCAAAGTGAGCCCCCATCTAAGGTCTTGTGATTGCTGCTGCTGCTCTGGGCAATTTCAGCTTTGTAGGCAGAGTGACCCATCTTGGTGGGGTACACACTGGTTTGAGGCTCAACAGTGAAGAAGAGGACTTTCATCTCCTCTTCTTCACTGTCTTTTTTCTGCTCCCATTTAATTAATTAGTTAATTAATTAATTTTTTGAGACAGAGTCTTGCTCTGGTGTCCATGCTGGAGTGCAGTGGTATAATCTCGGCTTACTGCAACCTTTGCCTCCTGGGCTCAAGTGATCCTCCTGCCTCAGCCTCCCAAGTAGCTGGGAATACAGGAGGGCACCACCATGCCTGGCTAATTTTTGTATTTTTAGTAGAGATGGGGTTTCACCCTGTTGGCCAGGCTGGTCTCGAACTCCTGACCTCAAGTGATCTGCTTGCCACAGCTTCCCAAAGCACTGGGTTTATAGGCATGAGCCACCGTGTCCACCTGCTGCTGCTGTTTTAAACCAGACCCACAGTGGGTCTCCTGTGCCCTTATTTGTTGGTCCAGACCCCTGACTACCTTGCTGCATCTGCTTTGCACTCAGCTTTTCACTCTCACATGCAAACCCCTCGGCATGCTATTTTCTACCACTCCTGCTCGGCTCTGCTCTAAATGCTGTTGGTGCTGCTGTTGCTTGTGTCTGGGATATTGGTGGATGTTTTGCTGGTGCTTTAGATTGACTTCCTTTCTTCTGCTAGTGGGAATATTGGCTTCCTGCCACTGAGTTCTAGTTTTCTAAAGAGGTTTCAGGCAGAGCACTATAATAACTGTTTTTTTCTTGGAAACAACAGCCTTTTAGCCCTTAGAGTGTATATGTACCAACAAATTGGCTGGGCTTCAGTGATTTCAGGTAGTGGCCATTCTACTCTCCTGGAAACCACCATTTCCCCTCCCACCTATAGACCTCGTGGCTGAATGTGGCAGAGCCAGACTCCTTTGAGGCAGCTTTTCTCCACGGGGGTCTCATAGGTCCTCAAATCAGGCTTAGCTATATTGCCTGAACCTCAATCCTTGCCATCATTAGAGTCCTCTCCTTGTCACTACCTAGATTCCTTAACCCCCATCAAAACCAGCGGGTGCAAACAGACCCATGAAAGTGTCCATGATTAGAGAGAGAGTTTTCAGTCCTACCTTTAAGACTCATTTGAATAGGACTTGCAGCCCAGGCCAGACATGCTGTTACAAAGTGCTACAATAGATTTTAATAACTAAAGTACTGTGGTGCCACAGATGAAGGAAAACTTCATTTTATCTAAGGTTGTTGAAGGTAAGAGAAGACTAAAGGGAAGATCTTGGATTTGCAGGAGTTTGTAGGTAGACATGGTAAAGAAAGCTTTCTACATAGAAGAAAGGTTGGGCCTCCAAGAACTAAGGTGTGTATGTAGCATATGGCCATGTTTGGGAAGTGAAAATGAAGCAGTGTTGTTGTCTGGGGTAAATACCCAAGGTTCGTCATCTTGTGCCAAGAAGATTAAGGACATGGACACACACAAGGAGTGAGTTTACGAGCAGAGGTTTAATAGACAAAAGAAAGAAAGGAGAGCAGCTCTCTCTCTTTCGAGACAGAGGGGCTCCTAAATGGGAATTCCAGCCATGACAGAGTGCACCGGGTTTTATAGACAGGCTTTAGGAGGTGGTGTCTGATTTACATAGGGCTCAGAGGTTGGTTGGACTGGGTGTGATGTTTACATAGCACCCAGAAAAGGCTGGTCACCCCACCCTAATCTTATTATGCAAATGGACTTTCCACTTGGCTGGTGCCATGTTGCCTGCTCCTCACTGTACATGCAGCTGGCAAAGAGAAGGGAAGATGGAGTCACCATTTTGACCATGCCTAGTCCCAGGTGGCCTTTTCCTATTGGCACAGCTGCCGGCATTCACCTGTACACGCTTCCAGCTTGCTTGTCTGTGTCTGCAGCTGGATTTTACAGGCTGCTGTTTGTTAGAAAATGATTTGGGAGTGCTTTTCATTAAAAGGAAAACCTTACCAAGGACTCCCGTACCCTCATATCTGCCTAAATAATTTCTTCTTAACTCCTATATCAAAATTAAGCTTGGTTGGATTTCACACCTTGAATCAACAAACCTGGTGCTGGGAGGCAAGTTGCCTTCTTAAAACTGACTACTGTTCATCAAATTGTCATTTCAGAAACCTACAATGTTACTTCAAGAGTGACTAAAAATTTGCATGCAGCCTGGCGTGGTGGCTCACGCCTGTAATCCCAGCACTTTGTGGGGCTGAGGTTGGGCGGGGGGGGGATCACCTGAGGTCAGGAGTTCGAGACCAGCCTGGCCAACATGGTGAAACCCCGTTTCTACTAAAAATATTAAAATTGGCTGGCCGTGGTGGCAGGTGCCTGTAATCCCAGCTGCTGGGGAGGCTGAGGCAGAAGAATCGCTTGAACCCAGGAGGCGGAGATTGCAGTAAGTTGAGATGGTACCACTGCATTCCAGCCTGGGTGACAGAACATACCTCTGTCTCAAAAAAAAAAAGAAAAAAGAAAGAAAAAAAAAAAAAGGGAAAGAAAATTTGCATGAGTGTGTGTGTTGTATGTGTGTGTTTGGGAGAAGGGAGAGCTTCATCATGATCAACAATATTTTTGTGTGTTTAAGAGTTGATGTTTTATGTGAGATTTCATTTGGGGGGAAAAAAAGCTTCCTCTGCGAAATGTTTAAAAATCATTAACCTAGGGCTTCATTCAGCATTGTAACCGCACCTGTTTCTAGGACACTACCATTTCTATGAAGAGATAGATAGGTTGCCAACTCTCTCTCCAGGCCCAGCTCCCTGGCAATCATGACTGCACCACCTAGAGGCAAAGTGAGCCCCCATCTAAGGTCTTGTGACTACTGCTCCTGCTCTGGGCAGTTTCAGCTTTGTAGGCAGAGTGACCCGTCTTGGTGGGGTACCAACTGGCTTGAGGCTCAACACCTTTGAAAAACAGATAAACCTTTTAACATGCCATGTTGAATTTTTTCTTTCCAATGTTGCATTTTTCCAAAAGAACACATACTCATTTAAAAAAGTTATAAAATAGAGATAAACAAAAAAGAAAAGGTAAACCAACCATAACCCTACAAACTAGAAATTTATTACTGGATAGCATCTTGATGTACATTCATCTGTTAAGAAAACCTATTCTGCAACTCTTTTTTTTTCTTAATGTATGGTGGCCATCATTCTCATTACTACATCTTCTTTTTGTTTTATTTTGTTTCGTTTTGAGACAGTCTCACTCTGTTGCTCAGGTTGGAGTGCAGTGGCGTGATCTCTGCTCACTGCAACCTCTGGTCCTGGGCTTAAGCGATTCTCGTGCCTCAGCCTCCCGAGTAGCTGGGACTACAGCTGTGCACCACCACGTCCCTCTAATTTTTGTATTTTTAGTAGAGACGGGATTTCACCGTGTTGGCCAGGCTGGTCTTCAACTCCTGACCTCAAATGATCCACCCGCCTCACCTCCCAAAGTGCTGGGATTACAGGCGTGAGCCACCGCGCCAGGCCTCATTATTACATCTTCTACTGTGTAGAAGGTGTTATTCGTCAAATTATATTCCATTATGTTAATGAACCATGATAATATATCTAGCAGATCCCCAGTTGTTGAACAACTAGATTTGTTCCAGTTTTTAACTATGATAAATCCTGCTGTTATGAGTCTCATTCAGAAGTAAAAGGGTTGAGAAGGACAAGGATATGGTTAGAATGCCTGAGGCGATGTGCTTGAGTTGGACAGGGCAGACAAGTCACGGTTAAAGCACGTGTCCATGTGTAGTGCAGGTGGGCTGTGTTTAAAGCGCCCTGTGCTGCGTGTGGGAGTCAGAAACCTCTCAGTGAGGTGACTGGCAAAACAGAAGCTGGGGATGGAGAGAGTTAACTGCCTCTGGATGGGAGCCGAATGATATCAGGATGATGATTGCAGAGTGTCCTCAGAAGGCCTGGAGCATCTGCTCATGCCCAGACTCCTCAGCAAGAACACTGCCAGAAGAAAGTGACTACTAGGGACTGGTTACACATGCTGGGAATGTCGAGGGGCCCGTAATGGGATCGTATGTACTGTGCGGTGTGGCAAGAGGGGTTTGGCTGCATTAGGGAGAGCCGCATGGTCAGAGATGGCTGGCTAGAGGTGAGGTCAGCAGGCTATTTGAGTGGAAAACCTCAGCTCCCTGCAAAGGAGGCGGTTTCCACTATCACATCAGCGAGAGGTGCCCGGTATGATGTTGGCAGGGTAAGGTTTTCAAATAAATCTGCTCCCAATGGCCCTCGTCCAATGCCTTCTGTGTGGTCTTTTAATATCAGAAACTTGAGTCAGTGCCTGCAGGCACCTCAGCAGCATAGATGGTTATTTCCTTAGGTCAAATGTTTAGATGCAGAACTTCTGGCTCAAAGTCCATGCAAGTTTTTAAGGTTTTTGATATGTGTAGTTAAATTGCTCCCTCTAAAGAACTTACCCCCTAAATAGCAACGTAAAGAAATACCTGTTTCTCCTTAACCTCACAACCTTGCAACACTGGAAATTTATTCCATTTCCTCTCCTGCAAAATAGTAGTAGTTGTAGTTGTGTTTGTCATCTTCTCATAGGCTTATTGGCCAGTTGTATTTTCTTTTAAATCATATATTTAGGTCCTTGATCTGTTTTTCTGTTGGTATGGCCATTTTTCTTTTATTTTCTTCTTCTACTTCCTTTTTTTTTTTTTCTGCTGATTCATGAGTTCTATAAATAGTAAGGCTGTTAAGTTTTGCCTGTTATAGGTGTAGTGTATGTTTCAGGGTTCTCATTTGCCTTTTAATTTTACTATGGTGTTTTTCATATAGGGAATTTTAAATTTTGATGTCATCCAAGCTATTAGTATTTCTGTATGGTGTAGTTATGCTTAAAAAGTCTTTTTTTCACTACAAGTAAAAATTATTTACCAATTATTTTCCCAAAGCAGTTTACATTTAAATGTTTAATGAAGAAAAATGGAATTCTCTATAGGATACAAGTTGGTTAATTTATAAATAACCAATAAGTTAGACAAGATAGTCAACATGTTTATTTACCTGAGCTGGCAAAGTTTTTAGACTTCTGATTCTATTGTATTTCTTCTGGTGTTTCCAACATATAAAAAAGCACTTAATAGAGTGCTTTAAAAATATCAGTGCCAAGCACAGCTGCCCTAGATGAACTGAATCAGGATCTCTGGGGATGGGATTAGGCATATTTGGATTTTAAAAAAAGGAAACCTCATTGAGTGACCCTGATTTATATCTCTAATTAAGAGCAGTGCTTCTCATCCTTGGCTGTACATTAAAATCAACTATGGAAATTTAAAAGTTTTGAAGCCTAGGATGCTGCCTGGTTAATGAAATCATAATTTTTGGAGTGAGGCCCAGGCACTACTAATTTTTAAAATTAGTGATTCCCAGGTGATTCACAATTGGGAAAATAATAGGAGTGGATAGGGAGAAAGCAAGCAAGGGGAATTTACATCAGATAATGCCCCAATTTCTTCATGAAACAGGAAGCAAATTTTCTGCTGAGAACAATGGAGATGGATAGAGGGGAGAGGACCCAAAAGAATGGGGAAGCTCTGGGGTAACTGCTGTGGGGAATGGAGATGAAGTGGGCGAGGGATAGGGAGACAGATGGATGAGTAATGTTGAGTGTGCAGCAGAAATTGGAACCAGGAATTTGTTCTGGGGCCAATCCAGATAATGTGATTTTTTTCGTCACTGAGGCTCAGAAATCTGGGCCTTGCAGGTTGAAAAGATAGAAGCGTTAGGACTGACCCAGGTTTGGGAGTTTGCAGAGCAGGAAGGAAGAAGGAAAAGGAACTGTTTCTTTCTGAGTTATTTCTTCTTGGTATTGACTTACCAGAATATAATTTCTGAAAATGAATGCCAACAGTAATTTTTATGGAACGTCTAAGCTATTGCCATTGAATCGGGGGCCACTGGTTATCACAAATACAGGGACTCTTAGCCGTGGGTTTCCACCAGAGATCATCAACGTGTCTTCACTATACATATGCATGAGCTCTACCTACCGATCAACAGACTGGAAGACAGAACCTGGCATCTGTAATTTTTTAAAGCTCTGCCATCGATTGTGATGCCCACTCTGAGAACCTCTTACTATAGAAAGTGCTAGGAGCTGTCATAAATATCAAGTTAAAAGCAGAGAGGCCAATCCAAGCACAGGCCAATCCAAATTCTTAAAGGGAACTGGCTTTCCAAATTTCCTTGAAATGTAACTCATGACACTTTAACCAAATAGCATGTAAGAGATGTCGTAGACATTAAAAGGAAACAAACAAACAAAAAAAGGATGTAGCTTTTTTTTTTTGAATAAAATGAATGGCATTTTGAGTTCCTCTTTAGTTCTTTTTAAGAAATAGCTTATTATACAAGATGAGACCCGAGTGTGAGCTGGATTTCCATAATGTGTTGTTTTGCAATGTGCTCAGGGGTGACTATGAGGAACACTGTGTCCGGGGACCAACTGGGGGGGGATATTTCCTTTCCTACCCTCCCTTTGCTACTTAGAAGAAGGAAGTTTCAGGAAAGTATGTTAGTTCTAGGATTTTTTTTCCTCTTCTCAAGAAATAAGTGGCCATCTACTAGACTGGGGTAAGAGAAGGGTAGGATTTCTGATTTACATCTTCTAATGAAGTGCCAGCTGTCTGGGTTAGACCCATGAGATTGGGCCAAAAGCTATACTGGAGTGAGCCGGGTACCAACAGACATAGAATGTCAGGTGCTCTCAAAATTTTCAGTGAAAGCTCCCTTTGATTTTGACAGCTTTATATGATTTTAATAATTTGGCATTAAATTGTTTTTTTTTTCCTAAGTGGGCAAAAGAATTGTGAATAATTTTAGTATATTAAATGAGACACTTGCAAGTCGCAGAATACTTTGGAAACAAATATTTCAGGGAGACTGATAGGAATAAGGGAATAAAAGAATTCAGCATGTGTTACTTTATAATACCAAGCCTTGTGTTCCATATTATTATGGACCAGTTTGACATTAAAGGCATAGGTCACTGATTTTCAATATTTACATTTTCATACCTTAGGTCAAAGAGAGCTGATCACCTGCATAATGTGTGGATGTTCTTTTTCTCTTCTGTTTTTTGAGACAATGTCTCATTCTGTTGTCCATGCTGGAGGGCAGTGCCACGATCACAGTGCACTGCAGCCTCGACCTCCTGAGCTCAAGTGATCCTCCTGCCTCGGCTTCCCAAAGTGCTGAGATTACAAGCATGAGCCCCTGGCTCAGCTGATGTTCTTGATCATTTGTTGTTGACATTGTGTGTATACTAATAGTAAGGTCCTATCTAGAAGAACACCGCTTTTCTCATGTTCTGCTTCCACTTGCTATTTTGGGACCGTAAGTCCTTCTGTTTCTGGATGTGTGTGCATAGGTGGGTAGGTGAGGGGACTGGAGGGTTCTCAGGGCTTCTTCCTATGAGATCACAAACCTGATCTTCTTGAAATTACACATCTGCCCTGATATGGTTTGGCTGTGTCGCCACCCAAATCTCAACTTGAATTGTATCTCCCAGAATTCTCACGTGTTGTGGGAGGGTCCCAGGGGGAGGTAATTGAATCATAGGTAAATCTGACAATAAATAAATACCTGTCTTTCCCATGCTATTCTCGTGATAGTGAATAAGCCTTATGAGATCTGATGGGTTTATCAGGGGTTTCCGCTTTTGCATCTTCTTCATTCTCTCTTGCTGCCGCCATGGAAGAAGTGCCTTTCACCCTCCGCCATGATTGTGAGACCTCCCCAGCCATGTGGAACTGTAAGTCCAATTAAACCTCCTTTTCTTCCCAGTCTTGGGTAGGTCTTTATCAGCAGCATGAAAACGGACTAATACATGCCCTTTCTTCCCCCTGCCTGGTGACCCCTGACACTACTGGTGCCTGGATGGTCTCTGGCATGCTTTGAAGCACTGCTGCTGCTGTTGGTGCCAACTGTCTGCGCAAGCACTGTGGACTGTGCCATGCCAGACAGCGCTGGCACCCTCTGTGGGGCCTGATGTCGCATTACATCCTCTCTTAGTGTTGAGCTAAGTCCCCTTAGTGTTGCCGGTCCCCAGCCTGTGCTGCCAGGTGCTCCCTATGTCTTCCAGGGTGTGTTAGTGGAATCCATCGTCATGGCCTTGCTTAAGGGGCTCCCTCCAGGACTGGACCATAGGGGCATCTGAGTGGTAGACTCTGTGCAGAGCTCCACATTTTTTACCCATTGACTCTACGGGAACCAGAGTCAATGGCTGGGCCGAGCTTTCATGCTTTGGCTTCCTTGCCTTAGTGCAGGTTTTTTCCCCAGAATGCTCATTGCTCCCTCATGCTAATAGATTCCAGAAAACAAATTCCTCCCACCTTTTATTCAGCAAATCTTTATGGTGGATCTGTTCCATATCAATACCAGGCACTCCACTGGTGCTGGGGGTACAAAGCTGAGCAGCAACAGGCAGAGGCTGCCTTTTGGGGAGCTCCTGGTCTAGACGCTCCAGGGCTCTTAAACTACACTAGTAAATATGCATAAACCAGGCTGACGGAGGTTCTTAAGAATGCAGTGACTCAGGTTTAATCCATTATGCATCAGTTTCTGTCATCCACTCCTGCTGGGATTGCTAGCTCATGTCTGTATCCAAGCACTTAAAACTCCTGAGTATTTGGAATAAAGGAGGAAATACAGGTAGAGGCATTTCAGACCATTTCAAAGTATAGGATTATTTCTCTGTGGCAATGAGATAACTATATGCACCTTGACATTCTACCTTACTATGTATATATTTTTTAAACATATTCAATAGTATATTATTTTTATATATATTGTAAAACAAATAAGTGTTTCAGGGACACTGATAAGAATAACAGAACATGAAGAATTCAGCATGCATTTATTAATATATTATATATTTTGAGTAAAATATATCTAGAAATATATATCATTATAAGTAACATAAATAATATACTTTTGTATAAAATATATTGGAAATTAAACAACATTTTCTAGTCTAACCATATATCTCTTGGGGAGAAGGACCACAATATGAATGAAAAGCTGAAGATTAGGAATTTTAGATTGGAACATTTTTTCAATATTTAAAAATGGAATATTTAAAAATTGATAATATTAAGATTTTAGCAACACTTGTCGAGTGTTAGATAAGTCTGTAAAGCAGCAGTAGACGGAAAAATGATCTCTAAACCATCCAGTGGGCTGGGCATGGTGGCTCACACCTGTAATCCCAGCACTTTGGGAGGTTGAGGTGGGAGGGTTGCTTCAGCCCAGGAGTTCAAGACCAGCCTGAGTAACATAGCAAGACCCCATCTCTACAAAAGAAAAAAAGAAAAAAAAAAAGTTAAAAAATTTTAAACCACCTAGCTTTCTAGTTGTGTCCTCTGACAAAATAATTCTCTTAACATTTTACATTGTATAAGATACAGAAATGATACATTTATTTATTGTCAGATTTACACAATGAGGGGCACGGAACTGAAATGGGATCTTAGAGTTTTTGAATTTACTGGACAACAATCTCATGCTTTCTGTAAAGAAAGTTGCCGCAACTATTTCACAGCTGGGAATGCATGCCCACAGGCTTTTCCAGAGCTGATGATGGGTTGAATATTTGTCTTGAATTCATTATTATTTGTTGAAAACTTGTACACAGTTTTGAGCACAGGCAGTATTAGTATACTGGTCAGTGTTTAATCAATTGCCTTTGTGGAGTGGGGTTGAGGAGTGGGGAAGTCCTGATTTGTAACATTTGCCAGTGTCTGTGGTGTAAATTCTCCCACTATGACCGATTTCAAGCTACCAAGGTGATGTCACTGAACACTGATCATGGAATTAGGAAGAGATACACACAAGAGGTTCTTGTTAGCTGGTGTAAGCTGCCTTCACCTGTGTAGGTTATATCTGTAGGGTAGCATTTTTCTTTGTGATGTGAACAGGCAAATATGAGAAACTCATGATCTTGTTTAGTCTCTGTAGTGTGACAGTCTTTCTCTAACTTGTGACCTCCCCTGATATACCAGATAATGAGTTATAGTGTAACTATAGCCAACGTTAAACAAATTATAGTCACTCTTACTATTTACTGCAACCTAATATATTCTATTCTGTCCCAATTAATTTAAAACAATAAATTATTTCACTATTGCTACTTTTTATTTATTTAACACATACATGACCATTCTATATGCCAAACACTATTTTTAAGTGCTTTACAGATGCTGACGAATTCCTTCATTGTGAGGTTGATGTCCCATTTCATCATTTATTTCTTGGCAATATTATTTGTCTTCCCTACCTCAGTGAGAGTATGTCAAAATAACAGTGTTTAGCTGGGTGTGGAGGCTCATGCCTGTAATTCCAGTGCGTTGGGAGGCTGAGGCAGAAGGATCGCTTGAGGCCAGGTGTTCAAGACCAGCCTGGGCAACATAGTGAGATCCCCATCTCTACAAAAAATTAAAAAATGAGCCAGGGCCGGGCGCGGTGACTCACGCCTGTAATCCCAGCACTCTGGGAGGCCGAGGAGGAGGATCACGAGGTCAGGAGATTGAGACCATCCTGGCTAACATGGTGAAACCCCATCTCTACTAAAAATACAAAAAAAATTAGCCGGGCGTGGGGGCGGGCGCCTGTAGTGTCAGCTGCTCGGGAGGCTGAGGCAGAAGAATGGTGTGAACCCAGGAGGCGGAGCTTGCAGTGAGCCAAGATCGCGCCATGGCACTCCAGCCCAGGCGACAGAGCGGGACTCCGTCTCAAAAAAAGAAAAGAAAAAAACAAAAAAACAAAAAAACAAAAAACGAACAAAACAAAACAAAAAAATGAGCCAGGCGTCATAGCGCATGCCTGTAGTCCCAGCTACTTGGGATTCTGAGGTGGGAGGATAGCGTTTACCCAGGACGTCAAAGCTGCAATGAGCCAGGATTGTACCACTGCACTCCACTCTGGATAGAGAAAGACGCAGTCTCAAAAATAATAAATAAATAAATAAATAAATGATGAAGTTGAAGTTCTGCTTTCTAAGGTTTAGTTCAGAGTGCTGTATTTGAATGGAAGCTGCTAGAAGGGTGAGAATCATACCTATTGATCGTTGCGTCTTCCACAATTCCTAGTACAGTATCTTAGACATTCTAAGTGTTTGAGACAGGGAATAAACGAATGGATGAATGAGTGAGCCTGTAGTCCCAGCTAGTTGGGAGGCTGGGGCAGGCGGATCGCTTGAGCCCAGAAGCTTGAGGCTGCAGTGAGCTATGATTGTGCCCCTGCACTCCAGCCTGGGCAACAGAGTGAGACCATGTCTCTAAAGTAAATAAATAAATGAATAAAGAAATAAATAACAGTGTTTCTAATTTACCTTGAAGTGTATTTTAATTTATTGCCTTTTTCCCCTTGTCCTCTGAAATTATTATGACTACCACTGCTTTGTGTGCCGAATGTTTTTTCAAAAATCATTTTAAAAGGACTGGTAATTTTCTTCTGCTCCATATATTTTTCTCAGTGTTATGCCTAAATCATTCATTTTTAGATTCCTCTAACCATTTTCCCCTTGGGAGAAATAGATCTGGGGGATTGCCCTAAGACTAGCCGTATTTGTTTCTGAGTAATTATGTTTTGGCTGCTGTGAATTGGGTAACAATCTCTTTGCACATCAGCTGCCTCTGCTGACTTCTGTGTCTTCATTCTACTGCCTCACATTTGCCTCTAAGTTGCTACTTTTGCAACAACCTAATAAACTTAGAATAAAATCCAAAACTTTTATCCTGGACCATAAGACTCTATAATCTGTCTCTGCCACAGACAGTGTGGTACAACAGTTAAGGGTTTGGGACTCAAGTTCTGGTCTTTCTACTTGCTAGCTGTGTGACCTTGGAAATAGTGCATAATTTCTCTGTGCCTCAGTTTACTCATCATTAAAATGGGAAAATAGGCTGCATGCAGTGGCCCATGCCTGTAATTCGGTGCGTTGGGAGGCTGAGGCAGGAGGATCACTTGGGTCCAGGAATTTGAGACCAGCCTAGACAACATAGCAAGTCATCCATGTCTCTATAAAAAGTAAAAAAAAAAAAAAAATTAGTCAGGTGTGGTGGTGCAAGCCTGTAGTCCCAGCTATTTGGGAGGCTGAGGCAGGAGGATCACCTGAGTCTGAGAGTTGGAGGCTGTAGTGAGCTATGATTGTGCCACTGTACTCCGGTCTGGGCAACAGAGCAAGACCCTGTCTCTAAAATAACATAAAGTGACATAAAATGGGAAAACCATAGGGTTTTAAGAAGTGAGTTAAAGCATATAAAGGGCTTGGAAAAGTGCCTGATACGTACAAAGTTCTTAATAGTCACCAGCTCTTTTCCTCTCCCACTTCCTTTCTGCATCCCCCACCTCTCACCAAACTCCTTTCTTTCAGTTCCTGCTAGCTGAAGGATATTTACACAGGCCATTTCTACTACCTGCAAGTTCTTTTCTCCATTCTTCACCGAATCAATTCCTACTCATGCTTACTATCTCTGCTTAACTGTCAGGTCTCAGACGAGCCTCCTTTGACTCCCCATTGAATCCCCTTTGATTATCTCTCATCACAGAATTTACTTTCCTTTAAAGCCCAGCCACCATTTATTATTCTATATTTATTGGTGTGATTGCAGGAGACTCACAGTCATGAAGCTATGAGCTACTTCCGTGCTATTTGGGACGCCATTTGCCAACGTCTAGCCCAGGCTTGGTACGGCACTCTCGTATTTGCTCATTACAGGCAGTTGGGAGTCTAATGAATGCATTTTTAGCATCAGCTTTCTTCCTGGATGTTTTTAGGTGCCTTTTCTTTGTGATTTTTTTTTTTCTTTTCTTCCTCTTTAATTAATTAATTAATTATTTGAGATGGAGTCTTGCTCTGTCACTTAAGCTGGAGTGCAGTGGTGCAATCTCGGCTCACTGCAACCTCCATCTCCTGGGTTCAAGTAATTTTCCTGCCTCAGCCTCCTGAGTAGCAGGGATTACACACATGCACCAATGTGCCCGGCTAATGTTGTGTATTTTTAGTAGGGATGGGTTTCACCACGTTAGCCAGGTTGGTCTGGATGTCCTGGCCTCAAGCGATCCCCCTGTTTCAGCCTCCCAAAGTGCTGGGATTACAGGCGTAAGCCACCGTACCTGCCTCTGTTTTTATTTAGATAACATATTGTTTTCCTGTTCTCTTTGCAAGAGAAATGAACACTCTAGAAAATGCCTCACTACTGAATTGTTATCATGTGCCTTTGTTTTACGTTAGGTGTTAAAAACTTTTGGAGAACAAGTTAGAGGTAAAAATAAATCCATAAATAAACAACTAAGTAAAGTATGTAACAGTTGCCTACTTAGCCTCTTGTCTGCTAACAAAATGACATTTTCTTGGTCATTTAGCTTACACAGTGACGACCAAAAGTAGTTTCAGCAACTAGAATCAGATGTGGGAAACTAGATCAAAAGGCTGCTATTTTTACTTTTTACAGGGCCATGTGAGCCTCTCAGGAGGTGATGAGAGCTCTCTCTTTATGCTTATATCTTCTATAGATTTTGCACCAATGAATATTGTTTTACCCAAACAGAACAAATAACAACTAACAACAATGGGAAAAAGAATTCCAGCTCTAAGTGGACATTTAGAAAGTACTTATTTGGAGAGAAAACTCACCCTGGAGCTAAAGGGAATAGTATCAAATCCATGACCCTGTACTTTGCTCCGAGATGTGCTTGCTGGTCCCCTCCAATGACCAAAAGATTTCTCAGCTTCTTTAACTCTCCCCAGCCCTCTGGGAGGCCATCAAAGCTTTCCAGCTAATAGTTCTAGTACTTCCTACTTGAAAAGAGGAAGCAGAGTCCCTGTACCCCCTAATTTAATTTGAGCTGTGGAGAGATATGAAGTTCACAGACCTAATCTCACCACATACACATGTATCTCATTAAAACCAAACTCCAGCTAAGAATTCATTGTTCATAGCAGCTGCTCTTAGCATCTGAAATGTTAAGACTCTCCCTGACTGTTTAAAAAAATGTTAATGTGTCACTTTTGGGGTTTCCACTTCCTGGCTTTGAAACAATGCTGAATTTGCAATCATCTCTCAAAAGCCCAAATTATACACTGTGTTCTGAATGTTGACAAAGCCATTTGGATTTTCATTATGACAGTTTCACCTACCAAGAGAGGGGAACAAAAGTTCTCTAGGACATGACATATTATAAGGCAATATTTTCTATATTGATTTTTAAATTCATTTTTATTTATTTTATTTTTTGAGATGGAGTCTCACTTGTCACCCAGGCTGGAGTGCAGTGGTGCGATCTTAGCTCACTGCAACCTCCTCCTACCGGGTTCAAGCAATTCTCATGCCTCAGCCACCAGAGTAGCTGGGATTCCAGGTGCCCACCACCACTCCCAGCTATTTTTTTTTGTATTTTTAGTAGAAAAGGGTTTCACCATTGGCTAGGCTGGTCTCGAACTTCTGAACTCAGGTGATCCACCTGCCTCAGCCTCCCAAACTGCTGGGATTACAGGCGTGAGCCATCACGCCTGGCTCTATATTAATTTTTTAAATAACATAAGAGGTGCAATGGATAGAAATGAGCATCTGAGTTTAAAAAGAGATGGTTTTATGAATTTTAGAATAATAAATTGTTATATAATTTTCTCCCTTACTTTAGTATTATTTATTAAGATGATTCCCACTCAGGCCACTGTGAATTCTAATATTGGTAAAGAAGTTTCTAAGGTCATGGGTGCTGACATTTACCTATCAATGATTCATACTGGAAGTAATGTGTCATCAAGAATTTAGATTATCTTTTTAGTTTATAAAAATGCTCAATTCACACTTAAACTTTAAAACTAATTAGTTACTTGTATAAAAGAAATTAGAAATGTATTGTGTCCTTTAAACAAACTCCTACTTACAGTAGGTAAGCATTTTATTAGTTATCCATAATAATTTATTTATTTTAAAATGTTTTCACATTCAGTTCCATGCGCTTCAACAAATTTTTATTGACTTTGTCTCTTTGACCTTTAGAGCTATTCGGTCTAATGGCTCCTTTTAAGTTTTGTTTTATCACGTCATATGGCAGCTCAGCATGTTTGCTGAGTAAACTTTGTCAAGTCCTGATAATTTCTTAGCAACCAAAATGGTGTTTTAGTGGATAAATGTTTGAAAAAGAACTCATTATACCTTCTGTGCGTAAAAACAATGCCATCAACATTGTTTTAGGTCTTGAGATTTGAGAATTTGTACATAATCCAACCTCAACACCCATGTATACATGGAGAGGAACACACAGACACACACACGCACACACACACACAATGGTGTTGCATCACGTGCCCTATTCATTCAGATCACTGGTGTGTTGACCATGGCCACAGAAGAGATGCTTTAGGTTAACCAATCCTAACGATCACTTCTAGAATCTTTGCAAAAGAACAGCTTAAAAACCTTGGATTCAGCATGTCACTCTTCACTATGAATCTCTAGTGGTCAAACAGATTCCCTCTAGGCCAGGCACTGTGGCTCACACCTGTAATCCCAGCACTTTGGGAGATCAAGGCATGAAGATCACATGAGGTCAGGAGTTTGAAACCAGCCTGGCCAACATGGAAACCCCGTCTCTACTAAAAGTTAGCCAGGCATGGTGGTGTGCACCTGTAATCCCAGCTACTCGGGACGCTGAGGCAGGAGAATCGCTTGAACCCAGGAGGTGGAGGTTGCAGTGAGCCGAGATCATGCTGCTACACTCCAGCTTGGGTGACAGAGCAAGACTCTGTCACAAAAAAACAAACAAACAAACAAAAAACAATGGATTCCCTCTTAGCACCAACCTTCACGCCTGGAGATCTAGGGTATGGTAATCTCTGTAAGCCTCTTCTTACAAAATGACAGGGCCTTTGTCTTATAAAATGACAAGGTTGGATTGGGGGACTTTTAGATTCACTTGATTTTATGACACTCAAATGTTTTATAATTAGCTCATGATCTATTGCATCTAGACAGGTAATAGCAGCCATAAAGTTAAGAGTTTGTCAATTGGAGTCAAACAAATCTAGGTGTGAATTGCAGCTCTGCCCAATACTAACTGCATTTGAATATTGGCGTTCTTTAACCTCTCAAGCCCCAGTTTCCATAGTTGTAAAATGGGATAGTAATCCCTATTTTCTAAGCTCTGTTCTGAGGATTAAATGAGATAATATGTGAAAGCGTATAGCTTAGAAACCAATAATGTTTGTTATTATGGAGTGGTAAAAAATGACTTCGGATCTGAATCCAGGAAAATACCAAGACACCAAGAGCCTTCTCCACCTCTATGTTTTTTCAATGTGCTTCTTCAGTGTTATCTTGAAATTCCATGGGTAAAATCGGCCTCAAATAATAGAATATGTGGGGAGGGAGAGCATCAGGATAAATAGCTAATGCATGTGAGGCTTAATATCTAGGTGATGGGTTGACAGGTGCAGCACGCCACCATGGCACACATTTGCCTATGTAACCAACCTGCACGTCCTGCACATGTATCCTGGAACTTAAAATAAAATAAAATTAAATTAAGTGAAAAACAAAAGAATATGGAGAATTCCACCTTTAAATGGAATTTTAAATTTGAATAACATTTGAGCTAAAATGGATACATTTTAAAAACTAAAATGTAAATAAATCTGTTAATTGCAGGTAGCGAAAATGGACACATCCATTCAGCCTCTTTGCAACACATAAAAACTGTGACGGAGCAAGTGAGGCAAAGTCAAGAAAACGCTGCATCTCCCCAGGCAACCAACAGCACCCAGGTGTCGCAGCCATCAGGAGCCATGACACGGAGCCAGGAGTCTGTGTTCATGGGACCCCAGGAGCCCTCCTGTGACTCCGGAATCCTGAGAATGATGTCCCGGCGAGATGTCCGGGCAGAGTTATTCTTATGGAGCTTTCTCCTGTGGTCTGACACGATAGAAATGGTGCGTGTGGCTGGTCACCCCAACGTGTACAAGTCAAGCTGGCTATACCCAGTCTACATATTCAGTTTTATTTCTCTCCTTCGAATTACATTCACTCCCCAAAACCCTCTTCTCAATTCCCTGAGCGTCCTGCTGCAAGATTTACCATTCGTTTTTGTTAGACTTGGTTTAATCATTGCCCTGGGGACTATCACACCCGTACTGGGCCTGTGTAAAAATATCCTCGTGACTCTCTCTTACATTTACTTCAACTACCTAACCAGACTCAGGATTTTTTCTGCCTTTGAAATGTCTCCATTTTAAAAAGAAAATGGGATCTAGTAAGGCCTCTTTGTGATACCTGTGTGCACATTTGTAATCCTTCTTTTTTTCTTGGGGCGTAGGTGTTTGCACTACAAAGGAAATGACTAGATTGTAGAGAATAAGCCATTTTTACTAACTCTAGCATATCAGTTTTTTTTTTTACATATACAAATGGTGCTAAATTTAAGTAAAGTAATATTCTTATACGTTGGCTCTGAGGTATTTCTAGAAAATGATAGTAGTTAATTTTAGTTAGTTATGTATACTGAGGTACCCAACCCCCAGACCATGGTCCCAGTACTGGTCCGTGATCTGTTAGCAAGCAAGCAGACCACACAGCACGTGGTGAACCTCAAACTGAGCATTCCCGCCTGCATTCTGCCTCCTGTCAGATCAGCAGCAGCATTAGATCCTCATAGGAGCCCAAACCCTATTGTGAACTGCGTATGCAAGGGATCTAGCTTGCGCTCTTTAAGAAAATCTAATACCTGATGATCTGAGGTGGGATAGTTTCATCCCAGAACCCAACCCCACCCCCAACCCCGGCCGTGGAAAAATTGTCTTCCACAAAACTAGTCCCTGGTGCCAAAAAGATTGGGGACCACTGATGTATACCACGCTTTTTCTAAGAATACTCTTCAACGGAGCCCTTTAAGAAACTAAGAACCTTTTCCATCAAGTTAGCCCAAGAATAAGATTTTTATCTTTTATATAGATTGCATTATATGAATTGATTGATTAAATTTAGTTTTAAAAAACACACTTGAAATTATTGAATAATTTTTAGGTTATACTTTTTTTTTTTTTTGAGACGATGTCTAGCTCTTGTCCCCTAGGCTGGAGTGCAATAGCACGATCTCAGCTCACTGCAACCTGTATCTCCCGGGTTCAAGCGATTCTCCTGCCTCAGCCTCCCAAGTAGCTGGGAATACAGGCACCTGCCACCACGCCAGCTAATTTTTGTATTTTTAGTAGAGACGAGGTTTCACCATGTTGGCCAGGCTGGTCTCAAACTCCTGACCTCAGGTGATCTGCCCGCCTCGGCCTTCCAAAGTGCTGGGATTACAGGTGTGAGCCACCACGCCCGGCTGGATTATACTTTTTAAAAATTTGAAAATTGTAGTTTTAGGGGTTCCTTCAAACGTGGAATTATATTCTTTATTCCATTGTGGCAAGGGACTTTTATTCAATAAATTGATTTCAGCATAAAAAGCAATTCACTTTAACAGATATTTGGCTCAGTTTAAGGCTTAGCTGTATTGCCAGTACTGAAGTACTAATATGAGTGTTGTTTAGGATAATGAAGTCAAGGTACATCAGTAATACCAAGATAAAGTTTCATAATAAAAAACCATAAAGTGAAGACAGAGATTTCAAAGTAAAAGAATATTTTATTTGTGGAATTTGATACTTTGATAAATAATCAAAGTACAAGCCCTGTTTAAAATTAAAAGTTCGGCTTACAAATATAATAGCCAATGTATCAGTGTCTTATGTGATACAATATCATGGATATATTGATGTTATAAAATAATTAGATACAGAGTCATGCAACTTGCTTTCACCCTGTTGGGACACTCTGAACAGTCAGCACTGTTCATTTGATAGTAATTTTCAGATGCTAGAGAGATTTGTGAGAGGCTGATGAATGCAAGAGTAATGATTTATGTAGCCAGTTTCTTCAATGATCTGTGATAACAAATCATTAAGAATGAGACATATGGCTTAAGAATTTGACATATGGCCGGCTGTGGTGGCTCACACGTGTAATCCCAGCACTTTGGGAGGTCGAGGCAGGTAGATCACTGGAGTCCAGGAGTCTGAGACCAGCCTGGGCAACATGGAGAGATTCTACCTCTACAAAAAATACAAAAATTAGCCGGGCATGGTGATGTGCACCTATAGTCCCAGCTACTTAGGAGGCTGAGGCAGGAAGATTGCTTGAGCCCAGGAGGTCAAGGCTATGATCCTGAGCTATGATCCTGCCACTGCACTCCAGACTGGGCAACAGAGTGACACCCATCTAAAAAAAATAAAAGAGAATTTGACCTTGTATTATTCTACGCTCCACCAAATACCTCTCCCCCTGCCACCCTGTCTCCCTTTCCCTCTGTTTTAGGATTTTTCTCACACTGTAAAAGAAGATTTACTCACAGTTGTTAAAAGCTTACCTTCCATCTTTCTGATTTGAGGTAGGTTCTTTAACCTCTGTGGGTCCCCGTTTCCACATGTAAAGATTAACATAATACTAGTACTACATTAATAGGGTTAGGAGGGTTAAAGGGTAAAGAGTCCTTTGAGCACATTATCTGGCAGACCATAATAACTTGATAAATGCTAAGCATTGGAACGGGTACCAAGTCTCTAAGAAACAACTATCTCAATGCAGTTTTAGAAATTTCCTGTTTTATTCTTTTCTGTGGCCCTGCTCACCCTCTGGGAATAATCATTTCAACTTTGCATTTGTGAAAAATAATACATACAATCTTAAGGTTACTTCAGACTATACTTTTTCATCGAGCAGTATTGTATTCAAAAGTGATCGATCTGCTGAATATATAAATTGAAATGTACACAAGCCTTCATTCATCAGACATTTGAGTGTCTGTCCTCTGAGTTCCCATAGAATCTGAATTACAGCACTGTATTCATACTTACATTATGTGTTTACTTTTCTGAGTGTCCTATTAATCTTTATTCCTTAAAGGAAAGCCTGAGGGCATCTTGTTTAACAATGCATCTCTCTCTTCATCAATCAATGCTGCAGGGGCTTACAAGACTTATAACTTAAAAAAATTATAATACAAGGCTCAGCGCAGTGCCTCAAGTGCCAACAGTTTCGGAGGCCTTGGCAGGCGGATCACTTGAGGCCAAGAGTTCGAGACCAGCCTGGCCAACATGGTGAAACACCGTCTGTACTAAAAATACAAAAATTAGCTGGGTGTGATGACATGCACCTGTAGTCTCAGCTACTTGGGAGGCTGAGGCAGGAGAATCACTTGAAACTGGGAGGCAGAGGTTGCAATGAGCTGAGGTTGTGCCATTGCACACCAGCCTGGGTGACAAGAGTCTCAAAAAAAAAATTATAATACAAGTAATTACTTTCGAATTCTGCCATGGGTATCTTTTTATTATTAAGAAAAGCCTGTCATCAAGGGATTCATTTATGATATTCCTAAATATGAAAATATTTTATGTAAGTATATATTTATCTCCATATTAGAACTTAGCAACAGTGCTCAGATAAACTCAAAAGTATTACTTGAGTTTAGAATGCATTTTGTATCTAATATTTTAATATGAATGTGCCTGATATTTTCAGAAGTCACAACACTTTATACAAATAATGAAGGCATGTACAGAAGATTATGTGTAGGAGGAAAATTGAGTAGCTAATTTAATTTCATTTAATATTTTACTTAGAGTGTATACATGTTTCTAGACTGCAAGTCTATGGGATTTAATAGATATTACAGCAAATTACACTGTGAAAACATTGATAGTTCTACACTGTAATTAAATGTTATATATATTATTAAAATTGTTAGATTGGTGCAAAAGTAATTGAGGTTTTTGCCATTGAAAGTAGTGGTGCATGCCTGTAATCCCAGCTACTCGGGAGGCTGAATCAGAATTGCTGGAACCCGGAGGGCAGAGGTTGCAGTGAGCTGAGATCTCACCACTATGCTCCAGCCTGGGCAACAGATTGAGACTCTGTCTCAAAAAAAAAAAAAGTCAAGTACAGTTAGTTAAAGGAATGTACATTTAAAAATTAATCTATGATTAGGATATTAATATATAGTCTAATAATTTTATTGCATTATAATTATAAAGTAGTTTTATAATTTTATAAAATTTTATCGATGCTGTAATTTTTATAAAATTTTATTTATTTTATAATTTTACAAAAAATTCTAATACCTGTAATACACTTTTTAGTGCCTTTTCTTTCTAAAAGTTAATGTTTGAAATTACAATGTGTAAATGTTATCTCGTCTTGTTTTTCTTATTAGGGCTCCATTTCACTGAATGACAATTGCAATGAGGCATAGGAAAGAAAAGGGAAATGAAATTGCTTGCTGAAGTCCTACTATGTGCTGGGCACTATGCTGTTTGCCTAATAAATAATTGCCTTGTGCTGTGTACCTTGGAGCAGGGCCTTACATAGTGAATAGATCAATAGCTGTTCACAAAAAGAGCAATATACCACTTAGAAGCTACAGAACTTAAAAATGGCTACTTATACTCCATAGAAGATATAGTAAATAATAGAGGAAAAAAATGAAATGGCTAAAGACATTTTGTTTTACAATGGGGCTGTTTTTACATGTTAATTAAAATTCTATGTTTAAACAAATCTCTTGTGATGGCTGTTTCATTATGAGAGGATGCATTTGTATTAGTCAGTCCTCTAGAGGGACAGAACTAATAGGATAGGTGTATATATGAAAGGGAGTGTATTAAGGAGTATTGACTCACACGATCACAAGGTGAAGTCCCACAGCAGGCCCTCTGCAGGCTGAGGAGCAAGGAAGCCAGTCCGAGTCTCAAAACCTCAAAAATACGGAAGCCGACATTGCAGTCTTCAGTCTGTGGCCAAAGGCCCGAGGGCCCCTGGCAAACCACTGGTGTAGGTCCAAAAGTCCAAAAGCTGAAGAACATGGAGTCCAATGTTGGAGGGCAGGAAGCATCCAGCACAGGAGAAGGATGGAGGCCAGAAGACTCAGCAAGTCTAGTCCTTCCACGTTCCTCTGCCTGCTTTTATCCTAGCTGTGCTGGCAGCTGATGAGATGGTGCCCTCCCAGATTGAGGGTGGGTCTGCCTCTCCCCATCCACTGACTCAAATGTTAATCTCCTTTGGCGACACCCTCACAGACACACCCAGGAACAATACTTTGTATTCTTCAATCCAATCAAGTGGACACTGAATATTAACTGTCACAGCCTTTATACAATGTTCAGCTTCCTGGTTGTCTGTCTCACATCCACCTTCTGTGCTCTGTAGTAATCAAATCCAAACACACAAACCGTACAGTCAGAAGGTGAAAAAATAGAGAAACAGAGAGCCACATACACCTGCCCACACAGAGACACTGAGAACCAGATCCAACTGCATTAGAAAGGTGTTTCCAATGTTTACAGGTGAGATTAATTAATGAATTCTAAATGATACAGTGCCCCTTCAGGTTGAACAATGCACAACCTCTACATCCCTGAGTACTAGTGATTAATAGCTTTAGTAACCTGAGATATTTGTATTAACAATTATTTACAAGAGCTTTTACATATATTACCATATCATGAAGATTATTTTTTGGAAATTTCATTAATTTGTCATTTGACAAATTTGAGTGCCTGTTATAGACTAGGTATGGTTTTATATGAATTTGAGGATAATATTTACTAAAGTAACACTTGCTGTGAAAGTGTGCATTTATATATACACAAATCTTAATTTCCCAAGATATGCCTATTTTTAATAAGATTATTTTTTATTTTAACTCGTAATTATTCTTATATTGAAATGGAAATAATGGATTTTTAAGGAATGCCTTCTTTCTCTACAAAACTTTTTTTCTTTTAAATATTTAACTCAGATGCCTTAGAGGTGTTCAGAATATTTGAGTGAATAAATAGAAAATTTGCGTTTCAAATTGCTAAAAATTATACATAATCTTACATAGTTAGTGTTGTTCTGAAGAACCAGCCCAACATTGTTGTGTCTTGGTTTCCATCTGTAAAGTATAGGTCACTTTCAGATTATAAACACATGTTTAATCTTATTCTTAAAATTTGTTTCTGCCGGGCGCGGTGGCTCACGCCAGTACTTTGAGAGGCCGAGGCAGGTGGATCACGAGGTCAGTAGATCGAGACCATCCTGCATGCTGTGTAACACGGTGAAATCCCATCTCTACTAAAAATACAAAAAATTAGCCAGGCGTAGTGGCGGGTGCCTGTAGTCCCAGTTACTGGGGAGGCTGAGGCTGGAGAATGACGTGAACCCAGGAGGCGGAGCTTGTAGTGAGCTGAGACTGCGCCACTGCACTCCAGCCTGGGTGACAGAGCGACACTCCATCTCAAAAAAAAAAAAAAATTTTTGTTTCAAAAATTAAATGGGTCAAATAGCCTTTTAATTAAATTACTTTGTAAAATTTAGTATATTAAAACGATGTGTGCCAAGACAAACAAAACCAAATGAAACAAAGTATTGGTTATAGAAATACAAAATTCAAAGGTCCTTCAAATACTATGAATCTACACACTGTAGATTACAATAAGTCTAAATATGTTATCTGAAGACAGTTACAATTAAAGCCTAATTTTATGTAAGTAATTGAATGCAAAGAAATTGGATTGCTATGATATAGTCGTTCTCTATTAAACTGTAAATGCATTGTTGATGTTTTGCTATGGTTTTGGTAAGGACTGAAAAATATGAGGTATAAGAACATCTAAATTTTTAAATTTTTACTCAAAAATATCTTTTTTTTCTTTTGGCTGGTAGGAATTATGTTGATAAGAGTTGAATAAATTTGTTCATTAAAAGATAGGCTTACTGAAAACACCATTTCTGAAGGGCTTACCAGTTTTATCTGTGAGAAATGATGTAACAGGTTATGAAAAATTTTGCCCAGCTATTTTTCTTGGAACTATTTCAGAGCAAAGCAGACACTAAGTTCATCATACGTGAAACTGAGTGGGTAGGAGGTGGCTGGTGTTTGAGAAAGTCTAGGAGGAAATGACACAGTTGATTGTCTTGCCAATAAAAAAATGAGAATTTCCTTTATATTTTAGCTTGAAGAAAGGACTAGTTAAAAATAACCACCATCATCAATAGCTAACCAAAATTCGGAACCAGAACTTAGTAGAAGGGTGTAGACAGGATGGCATGAGTTGGATTTTTTAAAAAGTTTGGTAAAGGATACATAACGCAATTATTATTGTAGTCATTTCAACTGTACAATTCAATGGCTTTAAACATATTCACCATGTTGTTTAACTATCACCACTCTGTATTTCCAGAACTTTTCATCATCCAACATCCAATGGGCTCTGTGCCCATTAAACAATAACTCTCCATTCTCCTCAATCCTCCACCTCCCACCCCTTAGTAAACTCTCTTCTTCCTATCTCTCTGAATTTACCTATTCTATATACCTCACATAAGTGGAATCACATAATATTTGTCCGTTTATGTTTGGCTTATTTCACTTAGCAAAATGTTGAAAGGTTGTACATATAGCAGGTATCAGGATTCCTTTTTACGGCTCTATAATATCCCACTGTATGTTCATACCACATTTGTTTATCTGCTAACAGACACCTGAGTTGCTTCTACTTTTTGGCTATCATAAGTAAAACTTCTTTGAACATTGTTGTACAAATATGTGTTTGAGTCCCTAATTTCAGTTCTTCTGGGTATATACCTAGAAGTAGAATTGCTGGATCATATGATAATTATAGTGTAACTTTGTGAGGCATTGCCAAGCTGTTTTCTGCAGTGGCTACACCATTTTACATTCCCGCCAGCAATGCCCGAGGGTTCCAATTTCTCGTATTCTCACCATCACTTGTTATTTTCTGTTTTTTTAAAGTAATAATTCTTTTGGGTGTGAAATTCTATTTCATTGTAGTTTTGATTTACATTTCCCTAATGACTAATGATGTTGAGCATCTTTACATGTGCTTAGCTTATTGGCCACTTGTATATCTTCTTTGGAGAATTATCTGTTCAGGTCCACCGACCATTTTGTATTTGGTTTTGTTGTGGTTATTGAGTTGTAGTTGTTAATATATTCTGGATATTCATCCCTTAATCAGATATGTGATTTACAGATATTTTCTATTTTGTGCTGTCTTTTCACTTTCTAGATAGTGTACTTTGATGGACACAGTTTTTAACTGTGATAAAGGCCTTTTTATCTACTTTTTTATTGCTTGTGTTTTTGGTATCCAATCCAAGAAATCATTGTCAAATCCAATGTTGTGAAGATTTTATTTCCTGACGTTTTCTTCTAAGAGTTTTATAGTTTTTAGCTCTTATATATATTTAGGCATTTGATCCACTTTGGGTTAATTTTTGTATTTGGTGTAAGGTAAGACTCCAATTTCATTCTCTTTCCTGTGGATGGCCAGTTTTCCCAGCACAAATGCTGTTCTTTCCTCATTGAATGCTTTTGGCACCTTGTTGGAAATCAACTGCCCACACAGGTTTATTTCTGGCCTCTCTATTGTATTCCATTGGCCTATATGGCTATCCTTATGCCCGTACCACACTGTTTAGATTACTGTCATTTTGTAGTATGATTTGAAATCAGGAAGTGTGAATCGTTCAACTTCATTCTTTTTCAAAATTGTTTTGGCTGTGCAGACTCCCATGAAATTCCATATGAACTTTAGGATGGGGTTTTTCATTTCTGCAAAAAAAAAAAATCATTGGGATTTTGATAGGGATTGCATGAATCTATAGATTATATTGGATAATATTGACATCTTAACAATATTAAGTCTTCCATTTCATGAACACAGGGTATCTTTTCATTTATTTAGGTCTTTTTCTTTCAGCAACCATTTGTAGTTTTCAGTGGACAAGTCTTTTGTCTGCGTAGTTAAATTTATTCCTAAGTATTTTATTCTTTTTGGTTCTATTGCAAATGGAATTTTCTTAATTTTATTTTCAGATTGTTCATTACAAGTGTATCAAAATTCAACTGATTTTTGTGTTTTGATTTTGTGTCCTGCAACTTTGTTAAATTTGTTAGTGCTACAGTTTGTGTGTGTGGTGTGTATGTGTGTGTGTGTGTGGCGTGTGTATGTGTGTGTCTGTGGTGTGCGTGTGTGGTGTGTATGTGTGTGTATTGTGTATGTGTGTGTGGTATTTGTGTGTGGGGTGTGTGTGTGTGTGTGTGTGTGTGTTTAAGCTTTAGGACTTCCTACATTTAAAATCAGGCCATCTGTGTACAGAGATAATTTCACTTCTTCCTTTTTAATTTGGATGCTTTTATTTATTTTTTTCTTTCCTACATGCTCTTACTAGAACTTCCAGTACTAAGTTGAAGAGAAGTGATGAAAGCAAATAAAAGCACCAATCAGAACACACAGTCCTGACATTTGGAGGGCTAAATCCTTGTTGCCCGGCCTGGCCTCACCTAGCTGCACTGGGCGTGTGGGCTGCTTCCCCCTTCACAGCTGCCTGACACAGCCATAACCACAGGGAGAAGCTGAAATTCGCTGAAATGTACCAGCCTCTTTATCAAGCTCTCCCTTGGATGCTCCAAGTTTCTGACTAGACTAGTTCCCAAATACAGATGGTCCTTAACTTAGGATTGTTAGACATAATGATTTACCCACTTTATGATGATGTGAAATAGAAATGGTGCACTCAGTAGAAACTGTATTTCGAATACCCATACACCCATTCTGCTTCTCACTTTTAGTACCATATCCAATAACTTACGAGATACTCAACACTGTATTATAAAATAGGTTTTGTTAGATGATTTTGAAATAGAAGAGTTCCCTTATGACCCTCGCAGGGCGTGCGACAGGAATGAGGCTCGCTCCTTTGGTGCCCTGCTGCTCAAACCCCTAGGGGGAGCATGCAGCATGCAGATGGGCAGGTGCAGAGGCTGTGGGGAGTGCTTTTGGGCTCCACCCCACGGCAGCATCTAGGACTCCTGAAGCCCAAGTGGGCGTGTGTTACAGTGTGCTCTTTCAGCTATACCATCTGCAGACAGCTTGTGTTAGTCAGCTCAATAGACCCTCTGCCTTATCGCAAGGACAGGGAGCCAGTGTGACAGCCTGAGTTCTTGCCCAGTGTACTGGAAGAATCAGATCACATGTGGGCTGGAGGGTTGAGTGCAAGGTTTTATTGAGTGGTGTAGGTGGCTCTCAGCGAGATGGATGGGGAGCTGGAAGGGGGGAGTGGAGTGGGAAGGTGGTCTTCCCCTGGAGCCAGGCTGCCTAGCCCCCCAGACTGTTCTCCAACCACCGCTGGCCAAACTCCCCTTGGTGTCCAGATGTCCTTCTTCTCTCTTTCTCTGCTGTGCCACCCCACTGCTCTCCACTGCTCTATTCCTTCACTCTTCTCAATGTTTAGCACTTGTGTCTGTGCCCATTAAGGTCTCAGGTTTTTATGGGCACAGGATGCGGGGCGTGGTGAATCATAGTGGTCTTGGAAATGTAACATTTGCGCATGAAAACAGGAGTGCCTGTTCCCACTTAGGTCCGTGGGTACAGGTCCGAGGGTGGAGCCCTCGCCAGGGATCCTGCCCTTCTCTACCTAGCACTTCTCTGCCTCCTGTCCATATCAATTTTGCCCAATTGGAAGCTAATGTAAGTGTTCTCAACACGTTTAAGGTAGGCTACGCTGAGCCGTGATGTTTGGTAGGTCAGGTGTATTAAGTGCATTTTTGACTTACCATATTTCACCTCACATTGGGTTTAACAGGGCCTAATTTGATCATGAGTAAAGGAGCATCTGCAGTTGCTTCAGTCAGTTCCTGTCCATTTGATGGCTGCTTAGATGGAGGGATGAATTCCTGGAGTTTCCCACACCACCATCTTCTGTGACATCCCTTCCCCAAGATTTGGATTTATTTTTTGCCCCAGTGGCCTCTTGTAGCCTGATAAATCTTTGTTTCAACGAGGTCAAGGTCATGGGGTAAATTCTTTGTGGGGTGGTTGGCTGCATTTTGTTTAAACTTCACAGATTTTAGTACTGATCCTAATTTTTAATTTTACTAATGTGATATACACACTTATGTAATTAAAAAACAAACCCTGGGCCAGGTATGGGGGCACACGTCTGTAATCCCAGCACTTTCAGAGGCCAAGGCAGGCGGATCACTTGAGGTCAGGGGTTTGAGATCAGCCTGGCCAACATGGTGAAACCCCGTCTATACTAAAAATGCAAAAAATAGCTGGGCATCATGGCACGCGCCTGTAATCCCAGCCACTTGGGAGGCTGAGGTAGGAGAATCGCTTGAACCCGGGAGGTGGAGGTTGCAGTGAGCCCAGATTGCACCACTGCACTCCAGCCTGGGCGACAGAGCAAGACTCTGTCTCAAAGAAACAAACCAACCCTGAATGTGATTATATACATAATTCAATTAAATGTATTTGCTTCTGAAATTTATATAAATGTAAATTAGGCAGTCACTTTTGTATATGATTTATTTATATTTGAAAGCCACAAATGACCCATTTAAACTATTTTTTTCATAAGCCAGTGAAACAATGTCTGAGAAAGAAACATTTTTGTTTTGTCTGTTCTGTTCTATAACCATCATTTTTTTTTTCAGTCATGTACAGCCTTAGTGACAAAGAAACTCTGGTCCTCTGTCCTACATTTTCACTATCTTTTTCCCTCCGGTCAGGATAATCTCAAATTTACATGTTAAAAACAATCAGTAAGAGAACTATATCACATTTCTAATAGGATGGAAAGTTTTCAACTTTATCACAAAGACAATGAATGTGGAGGCTTTCCGTTTGAAGATAAAACTATTCATTTAAAAAATTTTAAAAATTACAATGTTTCCAGTAGCTTCTTTTTGAATTACTAACATATTCCACACTCTAGTAACGGTTTGGCCAGCTAATTCTGTTCTACTTTTGAACAATGACAACATAAATGTTTGGAGGGTTATTTTCTGCTTAATGAAAGATCTAGAAACATTTTTTATTCTAAGAAAGAATTCCACTTGCCTTTAAATAAAGATATACCTTTTGACCAAACAATCAGATTTTCTTTTTCTTTTTTTTCTTTTCTTTTTTTTTTGAGATGGAGTTTCGCGTCTGTCGCCCAGGCTGGAGTGTAGTGGTGCGATCCTGACTCACTGTAACTTCCACTTCCCAGGTTCAAACGTTTCTGTTGCCTCAGCCTCCTGAGTAGCTGGGCTTACAGGTGTGCATGACCACACCCGGCTAACTTTTGTATTTTTAGTAGAGACGGGTTTTCGCCATGTTGACCAGGCTGGTTTCAAACTCCTGACCTCGGGTGATCTGCCTGCCTCGGCCTCCCAAACTGCTGGGATGGCAGGCATGAGCCATTGTGCCTGGCCAGATTTTCTTTTTCTAGCAAGGGGACCCACTTAAACTTGAAGAGGACCGTGATGGTTGAGGCTGGGCAGCAAGGCTTTACTGCAAATCCTTTACCACTGTTTTTTCTGGCTTTCTAGAGAACGTTCTAGCAAAAGGTTTCTAGAACTTTCTCCTTCCTGGCCTGACTGACATTCCCTCTTAGGTGTAGCCTCCCTTTCACTTTTCTTCTGCCTGGAGGAAATGAAGCTCCACGGAACTTTCTCTTGAAACTTTCCAAGAAAAAAAAGAAAGGCTCTAAGCACTGAATGTGGAGACTGAAGGGGATGAGCTTCAACTCTGAAGTGTTTCCAGCGTAAAACTGTCCTTTCCAGGGCCCGTGTGGCTGTCACTTCAGAGTGGAGATTGTCTGCTGAGGGACCCCTGACTCAGCTGCTTCCCAGGGGAAGCTCCGTCTTCCGGCACAGGTATGGCCTGCAGCTTGATCTCCACCCAGCCCCATCTGAGCAGGCCGGGAGCTCCCAGGCTGTTTCACTTCTCTCCTTCCTGACTCCTCACCATCACCATCGCCCTCTCTCCTCCCCACCCCGCCACTCCTCTCCCACACGTGTCCCTTTCTCCCCTTCCTCTGCGTCTGCTCTTCTCAGAAGTTAGCTTACGAAGCAAAGTTGTTACTTTGAATTCCTGTTTTTCCAGCCACCCTCATGTGACAGGATGTCTCCTCAGTAGAGGCTTTCCCTAAATTCAGGAGCCCTTTAAAAGGGAGGGCTTCCTCTGTAGTTCTTTTCAGCTGGGCAGCTCTGGGAACTTGGATTAGGTGGAGAGGCAGCTGGGGGGCCTCGTTGTTTTGCGTCTTAGTTCCGCCCTCCTGTCCGTCAGGAGAAGGAAAGGATAAACCCTGGGCCATGAGGCTACCCCTGCTCCTGGTTTTTGCCTCTGTCATTCCGGGTGCTGTTCTCCTACTGGGTAAGTCTGCTCTGAGGCAGGGGCTCTCTGACTTGGGGGGCCGGAACCACACCTTCCTCTTCTGGGTTACTGTGAATGGGTTCCTTTCAACATCTTTGTGAGGAGGAAACGGGGTTCCCCTGCACCACGCAGTCCACGGCTAAGCCTGCTGCCTTCACCTGGCGGCCAGGCATGGGAGGCCTGGAGTTGGAGGGGGGGAGGAGGATGCGTCTCAGGTCTTGGTTGCTGCCCTGCCGGGAACCCTACAGACCTTCAGTGTCCTCCTGACTTCTCTCATCGCTCGTTTTTCCTTCCCTGTTTTCTTCGTGCAGAAATTTCCTGCTCTGTGGTTTACTCTTTCTGGTTTTCAATTCACACTGTTTCTGTCTCACCGCCAACAAACACCTTCTGAGTGTCTTTGGCTGGAAGGAGGGCAGCCCTGATGTCTCCCCGCATCTTAGGTCCAAGGGTATCATCACAGATCATCCCCCCAAAAGTGATTCTAAGCAATTTCCATGCTCATTTTTTTTTTCTGCCAGAATCATTCAGACACTTGATTGTTAGAAAGTTCATCCTTATCTGTATTCTAGACTATTCAAACTGCCACATAAGCAGATCGATTCCTGTTTTTCTTCTTTTTCTGGAGATTAGAGATTACTCATTAGGAACAGCTCCAGAGTTGTTCAAATTCTCAAATACCTTTTCCAGTCTGTCTTTTCTATTTCTCTAGACTCAGTTGCTTAAACTTCAGGATGGGAGTGCCTCGGGGGATTTTCGTTCCTGGTTCTATTTGGAGATGATATAGAAGAGATTTCAAATTTGATTTTTTGATTTCTGATCCCCCTTTATTTCTATGAAATCAACAAACACTTGCAGAGAATGGTTTGTGCCTACGATCTACTCTATGCACTGATGTGAAGGCGGGTGGGAAGTTTCCTAGGAAGAGAGTGTTTTAGTACCGCAAAGGTTAAATCATAAGTATTGAGTGGTAGTGATTATAAAAACGCAAGTGAAGGCGGTATGGTTTACACCCTGTCTCTCTCACTCACCAGCTTTGCGACCTTGGGCAGGCTACTTTATTTCTTTGTGCTTTAGTTTCCATGTCTATAAAATGGAAAGAATAATATTACCTGCCCCCATCAGTTCTTGTGACGATTCAATGAGTAACAATATGTGAAATGTTTAGAACAGAGTATGACCCATAGTAAGTGCCTTATAAGTGTTAGCTATTAAAATCAGTGGCAGAAAAGAAGTACATACAAGGCCAAATAAAAAGGATAGATGAAATTAATTTTATTTTTATTTTTGAGACAGACTCTCATTTTGTTGCTCAGGCTGGAGTGCAGTGGCATGATCTTGGCTCACTGCAACCTCTACCTCCTGGGTTCGAGTGGTTCTTGTGCCTCGGCCTCCCAAGTAGCTGGGATTACAGGCATGCACCACCATGCCCAGCAGATTTTTGTAGTTTTAGTAGAGACGACTTTTCACCATGTTGGCCAGGCTGGCCTGGAACTCCTGACCTCAAGTGATCTGCCCTCCTCGGCCTCCCAAAGTGCTGGGATTATAGGCATGAGCCACAGCGCCCAGCCCTGATATTATTAATGTATTTTATTTCACCCAGTAACTCGGAAATATTATCCCTCAACATTTAATCGATTTGGAATATTTTCCTATTCATTTCTTAAAACTAACTCTTCAAAATCTGGTGAGTATTGTATACTTATAGCACGTCTCAATTCACAGTAGTGTCATTTTAAGTGTACAATGGTTACATGAGGTGACTGGCTATCATACTGGGCAGCACAGACACAGTGCCTAATTTTCTTTAAACTGACTCAATAATGCTTTGGGCAATAGTGTTTCTCGGTTTGCTCAGGAGTGTTTCCCTCTTCCTGACAGCAGGATGCCCTCCTCTGACTAATGTCTTCCTCTTCATAGGCACAAATATTGGGGAGAGAAGGGGGATGCTGAAGATCTGTTTACTTGGAGAATAAACAAACCAAAAATTCAAGGGACCCCCCCTTCCAGATTTTTTTTCCTACGTGAAAGCCTGTAATTTGTGTTGTTTTGTTTTTTGAGACTGGTTTCACTCTGTCACCCAGGCTGGAGTGCAGTGGTGTGATCATGGCTCACTGCAGCCTTGACATCTGGGCTCATGCAATCCTCCCACCTTGGCCCACTCCCAACTCCCCAGTAGCTGGGACTTTGGGCTTGAGCCACTATGCCAGGCTAATTTTTAATTTTTTTAATTTTTTTTTATTTTTGTAGAGACAGGGTCTCACTGTCTTGCTCAGGCCCATCTCAAACTTCTGGGCTCTGGTGATCCTCCCACTTTGGCCTCCCATAGTGCAGGATGATAGATGTGAGCCGCTGCACCCAGCCTGTAACTTTTATTTTATCTTTTCTTGGCCCAAGAAGCATGTGATTGGAGGAATTTGTGTAAAGGCAGGGCACCTGCTTAGTTAGCAGCAGGTTAAACTATTCGAAGCCCCAACACCTCTCCCCTGGCTTCCTGCCCACTAGGAAAACCCATGGGAAGGTCTCCCTACTTGCCATCAGTTTATTTCTTTTCAATCCACACCCCTTCCTTCCACCTTCAGGAGAGCATCCCACAGCATTAGCACCGTAAGTCTCTGTGGGCTGCTGCCAACAGATGGGCTGGTTCTCCCTGGAGGGGTCCAGGAGGCTAGAGGTTAACAGGGCTAGACGCTCACCTTTCCTACTGTTGTTCTTGCCGCGCTATCTTTTTAGCACTCAGCAGCAAGGTTTCCAGCTCAGTTGGTTTATAATCATGGTAGATGCACCATGAGAGCCGGTGGGACACAGAGGTTAGACCACAGCAAAGAAGTTTAACTTGGAAATGGGAGGGTTTGGCTCACAGGTAGTGGTGTATTGGCGAACAACTACTGGTTCCAAGAAGGAAAAGAAAGGAAGCACTGATTTGACTTATGCTGTTTTGCTGTTTACTGATGTCCGTGCTGTAAATATTCCCACCGTGGTTGATTTCAAACTACTGACTTGATGCCCCTGGGGGCAGAGTTGGGAAGAGATGCCAACAATAGGCTTTTTTTTTTTTTTTTTTTTTGAGATGGAGTCTCTCTCTGTCACCCAGCCTTGAGTGCAATGGTGTGATCTTGGCTCACTGCAACCTCTGCCTCCTGGGTTCAAGCAATTCTCCTGCCTCAGCCTCCTGAGTAGCTGGGATTACAGGCACCCGCCACCACACCCGGCTAATTTTTTCTATTTTTAGTAGAGATGGGGTTTCACCATGTTGGCCAGGCTGGTCTTGAACTCCTGACCTCGTGATCTGCCCACCTTAGCCTCCCAAAGTGCTGACATTACAGGCATGAGCCACCACACCTGGCCAACAATAGGCTCTTGCTAGCTGCTGCTATTGGTCCCAGGGCAATATGGAGCCTTTCTAGGCTCTGGGAAGGCGCTCAAACAGTGGGTCAGGTAGTATCATGAAAAGCCTAGAACATCTGCAAAAAATGAAAATGAGAGACGTCTTGGTGGACAGAGAAGCCTTAGAATCATAGACCATTAAAGCAAGAACAAACTAGGAAATGATGCATTTTGACATCATCATTTTATAGATGAAGCACCAAGGCTCAGGGAGGTAAAATGTCCAGAAGGTGACTGTTTAGCAGGTAGACGTAGATCCAGGACTTTGCTCAACGGCTTGTACTTTTCCACATCCCCTTAGATTTCTTGCTGCGCTGTTAGATCAAGTAAGTGCAAATTAGGTTATTCCTGTTGCCATTTGCGGGTCTCACATTTGGCTGGAAGGGATCCAACTGTGGTTCTGACATAGACATCACGCTAATGGTATAATCCTGATACTCCTCTATTTCATTTCCCTCGTTGAAATGCTAAGAAAGATAATTATTATCATGTGATTATCACAGTAGTGGTTTTTCACAAGCACTCTTGAAAACTTTGATTCCAATATAAATGTATGTCTTATGTTAAATATTGATTCTTCAGTGTATTTTTTCACAAAACTGAATTAAGTGGGAGAAAAATACAAGTACCTTTCTCCTTTTTAAATTTGTTCTGCATCTTTCTCAGTGTTTGTATCTAGAAGGCTGAGCTAACTTTTATGCTTTGGAACATAGGGCTAGATTTTATATATATAAATATATACATATATATATACACACACACACACACATATATATATATATATATATTTTTTTTTTTTTTTTTTTTGAGACAGGGTCTCACTCTGTCATCCAGGCTGGAGTGCAGTGGCATGATCATCGCTCACTGTAGCCTTGAATTCCCGGGCTCAAGTGATTCTCCCACCTCAGCCTCCTAAGTAGCTGGCACCACAGGTGCATGCCACCATGCCTGGCTAACTTTTGTGTTTTTTTGTAGAGATGGGGTTTTGCCATGTTGTCCAGGCTGGTCTCAAACTCCTAGGCTCAAGTGATTTGCTCACCTCGGCCTCCCAAAGTGCTGGGATTACAGGCATGAGCCACCATGCTCAACCTTAGGTTTTGACAGTTGTGCAGCTTTTGGTTTAATCTACAAATATTGCACATGAATAACTGTAGTAGAAACTTAGACCTCAGGGCCCATAGTTTCCCATAAAGCAGATGGGAAGATGTCATTGTGTACCTTTCCCTATGTGAGAAAGTTGAAGCTCTGAAGATTCAGTGGCTTGCAGAAGTCGGGTAGTCAGTAAAGACCAGAGCTAACTCTTCATTATGATCTTTAGACTCTGAGGCTAAGAAGTAGATAAATTTACTACCTGGAGTGTGTTGATCAGGAAAGATATAATGTGGTTCAAAATAACACTATGTTAGAAGAAGGACTTAGATCCCTTTATCTGTATCAATTTTTTTAGACTTTTCACTTCAAGAGGGGGAAAGGAAGGAATTAATATTTATCAAGTGTGTATTAGATGCGGATGATATGCTGGGTGCTTTGCATAAATGATCTCATTTAGAAATTCACGGTAGCTTTACCAGACAGCATGATTGCCCCCATTTTACAGATGAGGAAGTAGAGGCTAGAATGGCTAATAGCACTAAGGCATCACAGCTAAAAAATGGTGGAACCAGGATTTGATTGCAAGCCTATCAACCCCAAAGAAGATAACCCTCCACACCACACCCCCTGAGGCTAGAAACCCTGCAGTTCCGTGTTCTCGGTCCTTCAGTCCCTCTTTTTTTTTTTTTTTTTTTGAGACAGAGTCTCGCTCTGTCACCCAGGCTGGAGTGCAGTGGCGCCATCTCGGCTCACCGCAACCTCTGCTTCCTGGGTTCAAGTGATTCTCCTGGGATTAAAGGCGTGCACCACCCTGCCAGGCTAATTTTTGTATTTTTAGCAGAGACGGGATTTCATCATGCTCACCAGGCTGATCTCGAACTCCTGACCTCAGGTGATCCCTCCTGCCTTGCCCTCCCAAAGTGCCGGGATTACAGGCGGGAGCCACCGTGCCTGGCCAGTCCCTCTTTCTACAATGCTGCAACAGTTCTCTGCTCTTTCATTTCATCTTATTCTGAAACATCTCACACTGTCTGTATGACTGATTTTGCCAAGTTAACAATAATAATAATGAATATATATTAAGCAATTCCTGTGTCAGGAACTCTTCTAAGCACTTTATTTAGATGATCTCATTTCATTCTCACGGCAATGAGGAGGTCCTGCTATTTCCCCCTTTATTTTACAGACGGGGAAGTGGAAGCACAGAGTAATGTTGAACTTGGCCAAGGTCACACAGTCAGCGAGCAGCGGAGTCTCTTACCTGGGAGCCAAATCCTAGAGCTCTGATTATGTCATGATCAGATTGACATGATACATACATAAGGTGAACGAATTAGTGGGGCTATGCATGGAAGAAGAAAGAGCAGTGTAGTGTCAGCTTCTTACCTAGTAAAGGGTTTTGTTTATTTATCTTAAGGGGGATCTGGGGAGGCTGGCATTCAGAGGCTGAAGAAATAGGAGTGAGAGCAGAAACTAGCTGTGGAGAAGTAGGAGGGTTCACAATCCAGGACATGGGTAGGGCGGTCAGCAGGAGGAAGGAAGCCTCTTCTACTGACATGGGAGTGAATGGCCCCGGGAAGGTGTAGATATTCATATCTTGAAGGTGGTAGGAGGGAAGTTGGAAGAGTTTCTTGGCCTCTGTTTTGTCCTTGTGGTCAGACCCATACTGGGTTCATATTATGTACTTTTCCAAATGGCCAGTTGCAATGACCTAAATCAGTAGTTTCCCTGAATATTTTGGGTCTGAATGAAGGATCAAAGTGACAAATGAAGTAATTCTCTGTTTTTTTTTCCTTTTGTTCAACATTTCATTTCTTTTTCTTTTCTTTTTTTTTTTTTTTTTTTTTTTTGAGATGGTGTCTCACTCTGTCGCCCAGGCTACAGTGCAGTGGCATGATCTTGGCTCACTGCAACCTCCGCCTTGTGGGTTCAAGAGATTCTCCTGCCTCAGCCCCCCATAGCTGGGATTACAGGCATGTGCGACCACATAGGCTAATTTTTGTATTTTTAGTAGAGACGTGGTTCCACCATGTTGGCCAGGCTGATCTCGAACTCCTGACCTCAGGTGATCCGCCTGCCTTGGCCTCCTGTTCAACATTTCTAAGCCTAAGACTGACTAACACCCTCCATCAGCCCCCAGCACCTGGCATAGCTTCTTGAATGTACTAGGTGCAGGGTAAATATTTGTTTTTCACTGAATTTGGGGAAAACATAGGTACATTTATTTACCTGAGGCTGGTGAACATCTTTCTTAGTTTGGATTCCCCAAGAAGCTGTCCTCAGACAATTGCACTCTGGTTTGAGGGCAAGTTAGTTTATTTGGGAAGTGAGCCCAGGAAACACTGACAGGGTAACGGGGAAGTGAGACAGAAAGGGAAGGTGTGTGGACACCCAGTGACCGCTGTGGGCAATGGAGCGTAGGAGCTCTGGGCGACGGTGTGGAATGGTTGCCTTGGACTCATCACATCCAAGGTACAAGAGATTTAGAGCCGTCAGCGGTTCTCCTTGGCCTCTGATGAAGGCTTCCTCCTACAGGACATTCGTTTTCTGGCCCATCTAATTTGTGCCATGTTTGAGCCTAGAGGGCTCTGATAGCCAGAAAAAGCCCCCAGGGCAAAAGGCGTGGTGCTGGCATTTGGGAGTGGGGCCTGCATGCACCTAAACAGTGAAGGCCGAGGAGAAATAGTATAAATCTGGAGGCATCTGCTACAGCTACTTGCTGCTTTTCCTCTTATCTGGCTTCTCTGTCTTCCAGAAGTTATTGTCTTTTGTGTTCCAATGTCAGCATTTTATTTGCTGATAGTCAGGAAAATCTAAAAATGTATAAGAAAATGTAGCATATCATACTTATCTCCCTGAACAATCACCTTTAATAACCAAATTTTCTTTGCTAGTAGGCTTGGGAATTTAATGACTTGTTCAATGTTGCGGCATAATTTTAAAAATGCTTAAAAAAAATCCAGGCCAGGCGCGGTGGCTCATGCCTGTAATCCCAGCACTTTGGGAGGCCGAGGCAGGTGGATCACTTGAGATCAGGAGTTCGAGACCAGCCTGGCCAACATGGTGAAACCTCATCTCTACTAAAAATACAAAAATTAGCCGGGTGTGTGGTGGCACATGCCTATTGTCCCAGCTCCTGAGGAGGCTGAGGCACGAGAATCGCTTGAACCTGGGAGGCAGAGGTTGCAACGTGTTGAGATCACACCACTGCACTCCAGCCTGGGCGACAGAGTGACTCTGTCTCAAAAAAAAAAAAAAAAAAAGAAAGAAAATCCACACCTATGTTACTGGATGTTTAGTCTTTAATCATTTTTAACCTGAGATATTGGGTTGAAACATTGCTTCTTTACTAAATGTATTTTGATCCTTGATCTTTTTGCCCTTGAGTTAACCACAGCAGAGAGTGTGCTCAATGTGGCAGGAAACTTATCTCTTTTGTTTGTCTTTGTATTGTCATTAGCATAGCATCTGGCGTGTGGTCATTGTTTGTCAAGTATTTGTTGAAAAATTAATGTGAAATTAGTAAGATCAAGTTAGGATGGAAGGAGAATCACTGCAATTCTGGATATAAATTTCTGATGTGTAAGTATTAAAAAAAGAAACTCACATATTAGATCCTACAAATGAGATTGCAGAGAAATTAAAACAGATCGACTGTGTCGATCTGTTCATCTTTGCCGTATTTCTGTTACAAAAACATAATTAGTATGGACAAAAATAGAATGTTTATAAATGTTGGTGTGGTTAATATTGGTAAAAATGCCACAAGCTGCCTTTTGGCCAACGTCTTGAATACGCCTTCAGAGGAAGAAGTATGACATTTTAAGTCAGACATGTTGCAGAGATGATGATAAAGGCAAAATGACATGCTGATTACTTGGGGAGAAGAATAATGCACGATGAATGTATCACCATAGAGCAATAATTTTACATTTCCTTGTATTGTCTGGCAAAGGCAATATCAAACTTACACTGCTTCCTAATGGCAAAAGATAAATAAAGGAAACAAGAATAGATAAGTGTGTATTGAAATAGAACCTTTTCATTTCCAAGTACCCTTTTTGTAAGTATACACATTTCTAAATTGCTCTTCAGTAAAAATAAGCTTTCAGGGGAAAAATGAATATTCAGCATACCTGTAATCATTAATCTATCATTAGATAAATAATTTATCTGGGTTACTAGTTAAGATGCTTCCGCTTAATAAACATTCTTTCATTCATTCAACTAATTATTTGTTGAGAGATTATTTATGCTCCCCAAAAAGAGACTGCAGCACTAAATCAGAAAGATCAAGTACCTCGTCTCATGAAATTTACATTCCAGTAGGGGACTATGGACAGAACATTAGTAAACAAATTGAAGAAAAATATATTTTAAGATGGTTATGGATATTATATGGTAAATAAAAGAATAAAATGAGTTAGGATGATCAGCCTGCTACGATGTTGACACTTGGCTGGGCGCAGTGGCTCACACCTGTAATCCCAACACTTTGGGAGGCCGAGGTGTGCAGATCACTTGAGGTCAGGAGTTCGAGACCAGCTTGGCCAACGTGGTGAAACCCCACCTCTACTAAAAATACAAAAATTAGGTGGGTGTGGTGACATGCACCTGTAATCCCAGCTAGTCGGGGAGCTGAGGCAGGAGAATGGTTTGAAATCAGGAGGCTGAGGTTGCAGTGAGCCAGGATGGCGCCACTGTACTCCAGCCTGGGTGAAATAGCAAAGGGTCTGTCTCAAAGAAAGAAAGAAAAGGAAAGTTGCCACTTGAGCTATGACCTTAGTGAGCATCCCAAGAAGAGGGAACTCGAAACATGAAGTCACTGATGTGGAAGTGAGCCTGGAGAGTTTGAGGAGCTGAAAGGTGGTGTAGTTGGTGGTGAGGGCAGACAGGTCACTGTTCCCTTTCTAATAAACAATGATATAGGGGCTGGATGTATTTTTCCTGGGTACAGTGGTTCCCTTTTGCAGGGTTTAAGTTGTTGAGAACTTGTAGTTAGAAACCCAATCTCCTTCCCACCCAGAAAACCTCTCCATAAAGGTAGATGAGAAAGAAAAGAATTTTACTATTGAGTGAACATTCAACCAGAATGTGGTGTACATCGCAGGCAGTCTGCAAAAGAGATGGGAAAAACAGAAAGACATCTCACTCTTGTAGGTGGCTCAGTGAAGACCACCTATTATATTAGGTAGGTTTTGCAATTTGGCATCAGGTGACAAGTCAGGCCCGGCTCCTCCCAGAAAACTGGGAGATCAGGTGTTATCTTTTTTGATGATTCCATTTTCAAGAGAGGAAGATTAGAGCCAAACCATGGTGGCTTGGCCTGGGATGGTGTAAATGGAGTTGGAGCAAAGAGAATGAATTAGGGTATATGTATGAAGTCAGAGTTGTATGTGTGTGTGTGTGTACACAGAAAGGGAAGAGAAGAGGGTGGAGAGAGGGAGAGAGAGAGAGTTATTTAAGGAATTGGCTCACACAGTTGTGGAAGCTGGCAAGTCCAAAACCTGCAGGGGTAGAGGAGTATGCAGGAAACTCAGGAGAGAGTTGATATTGCAGTTTGAGACTGAAGCAGTCTAGAGCTGGGTGAGGTGGCCCATGCCTGTAATCTCAGCACTTTGGGAGGTCGAGGCAGGAGGATCACTTGAGCCTAGGAGTTCAAGACCAACCTAGGCAACAAAGTGACACCCCTGTCTCCAGTAAAAATAAAAAATATTAACTGGGTATGGTGGCACAGGTCTATAGTCCCAGCTACTCGGGAGGCTGAAGTGGGAGGATCGCTTGAGCCTAGGAATTCAAGGCTGCAGTGAGCTGTGATTGCACTACTGCACTCCAGCTTGGGCGATAGAACAAGATCCTGTCTCAAAAACAAACGAACAAACAAAAACAGAAATAAAGCAGTCCAGAGGCAGAATTCATTCTTTGGGGAATTCCCCCTTTTTCTTCTTCTTCAGCTTGTTTCTCTTAAGATCTTCGCCTGATTGGATGAGGCCCACCCATGCTGGGGAGGGTGAGCTGCTTTACTCAAAGTTGGCTGATTGAAATGATCATCTCATCTTTAAAAGAATTCCTTTATAACAACATCCAGTCTGGTGCTTGATCAAATATCTGGGTGCCAAGACCCAGCCATGTTGACACATAAAATTAACCACTGCAGTGTATTTTTGGGTACAGATGGTAGATTTCACTATTGCCTTAGAATGCAAAAACAAGCTGAAAATCCAGGAAGACTCCTAGGTTTTTAGCTTATAGATCTCGGGGGATGGTGGTGCCAAGAATTAGAAAGAGAAGTTTGGATGTTACTCATTAAATGCTGTCTTAGAGTGAAATTAAGATGAACTGCAGATAAAAATTAGGCATATAAAAGTCAAGTATAAAAACATCTGAAGGAGGAACACTGTTCATGCATAAAGATTTTTGAACGCCTTCTCTTAAAAGACTGGTTGCCAGTTAATTGACTGAATTTGACCAGTTAATAAGACTGTTGTTTGACAATACAATGAAAATGGCCAAAGTATAAGGTGGAAGATATATTTACTATTATTAACAATGAGGTATTACTAAGCAAAGCTATCTGAAAAGTGGAAGATAAGTCCAGCTTTAAAAAAAACAACAGTAGGTAGAATAACACAAACAAATTACATTAAATTTAGAGGCTAGTATAGTGGAGTTTACATATATCTATGGCAAAAGTTTCAGAGTTCGTTGCATTTTGAGATTAGAGAAGATAATTTACCTTTGCATAAAGTAAATGATCATAGTCACTGTTTTTTAAAAAACCGTTTTTATTTTCCTATTTCCTGTGTTCCACTGTGAGCAAAGCCCTATATTATCAAAATTCTCATTTTATTGCCAAGGTAGAAAATTACTCATTTTGTCCCACTAGGGCACGAGCAGTTACAAAATGAGATCAAGTGTGGAAGGAAGCTCAGCTAGACGGGAGGAGATTGGGACAGGTATTGCATGTTCTGTGAACAGATGTCAACTGCAGAGAAGCCAGCAGAGGCAGGTGTCCGGATCCAGGCTTTACTGAGTTCCAATTCCAAGAAATCAAAGCAGCATGAATGAGTAACCCAGCAGAGGAGCCCAGGCAGAGGTTTGAAGTTGCAGAGAACTAGGAACCCAGGTGGCATAGAGGCAGCGAGAGTAAGTCTTACTCACTCTAAGTAAGACAGCATTTAATGCGTAACATCCAAACTTCTCTTTCTCATTCTTGGCACCATCATCCCCCAAGATCCATAAGCTAAAAACCTAGGAATCTTCCTGGATTTTCAGCTTGTTTTTGCATTCTAAGGCAATAGTGAAATCTACCACCTTTACCCAAAAATATACTGCAGTGGTTAGTTTTATGTGGCAACATGGCTGGGTCTTGGCACCCAGATATTTGATCAAGCACCAGACTGGATGTTGCTATAAAGGTTTTTTTTTTTTTTTTTTTTTTAAAGATGAGATGATCATTTCAAGGTAGGATAGAGGCAGGAGATCTGGAACTAGTGTGGACAAGAGCATACAGAGGAGTGTGTCAGGAGAAAATAATCTTTTGAGGCAAAAATTTATTATAAGGTTTAAGCTTATGGGTCTAGAACTGATCTCAGAGTGTAAGTGGTGCTAACCTCCCTGGGGTGTTCAGAACAGGAAATAGAATACAGCTTGCAAAAATGCTTTGGAAACACTGAAGGACTCTACTAGTGGTATGATTCTAACTTTGTTTGATTTCGCTGGAATTATTTAATTAAAAATAATGAGCTCATTTAGTCAGAACCTCAAACATCTACACTACTACCAGCTCATTTTGAAAGAACAAGGTGAATGCATGGAATTTAGGAAAACTTCACAAGATGTGTTTAATTTATGTCACAAAATCAAAGCACTCAGTTACTTTCATTTGTTTATTCCTTAACAATAAAGAAAAAAGAGAAAGCTTTACATGAACTCAATTTTGATTTAATTAAAGGAAAAAAAAAATGCTTACCAGATCCTTTTTTCCTCTTTTGCAAGAGGAAGTTCCGTTTTGCCAGCTAGCAGCTATGTGCTGTTAAGTATAAGCCATCCTTACATATTTACTTGAATCACCAGTTCCAAATTACAAATATAAAAAATGTTATTTTTAAAGTTATTCTCATAAAATATTCTCTCCAATGATATAAAACTTACATTGATTTATCCTTTATTGCAAACTTCACTATTAAATTATTAACAAATAATACCAAAATGTGTTGAGATGTGTCACACTACAAAATCCTATTCTAGTCTGGGCGAGGTGGCTCCCACTTGTAATCCTAGCACTTTGAGAGGCTGAAGTGGGAAGATTGCTTGAAGCCAGGAGTTCAAGACCAGCTTGGGCAACACAGTGACTCCATCTCTACAAAAAATAAAAAATTAGTTGGTTATGGTGGTACAAGCCTGTAGTCCCAGCTACTTGGGAGGCTGAGGCAGGAGGATCACTTGAGCCCAGAAGTTGGAAGCTACAGTGAGCCATGATTGCACCACTGCACTCCAGCCTGAGCAACAGAGTGAGACCTTGTCCTTTAAAAACAACAAACAAACACACACCTTTTCTAGGACATACATGCATTTAATTTTACAGTTTATTGTATTCGTATTACCCAAATTTTCTTTTCCCAGTTGATATTATTCCTTTCTGTTTTCTGCCTTGTATGTTCCACTCCTGAACAATCCTTGGGCATGTAAGGTGGGACTTTGCATGAGACTCCTCACAGTGAACTAGGACATTTTGAGGACATCCAGCTGAGGGCTGGTACCTTGGCAGGCCCTCAGTCCAGGTTCTCCTTCCAGCTTCAGGGATCCTCGAAGAGAGCTGGCCCAGGCACAGTCATCAGCACCTCTTTTCCTGCAATCTTAAGTCTTTAGGGAAATGGAAGAGTTGGAAACTTTTGACCTAAAAGATCGTCCTTGTTACATGAATCCACTTAGCCATGCTTGCTTTCTTCTTCTTTTCCTGCTTCTTTCTTTTTAAACAGACACCAGGCAATTTTTAATCTATAATGAAGATCACAAGCGCTGCGTGGATGCAGTAAGTCCCAGTGCCGTCCAAACCGCAGCTTGCAACCAGGATGCTGAATCACAGAAATTCCGATGGGTGTCCGAATCTCAGATTATGAGTGTTGCATTTAAACTATGCCTGGGAGTGCCGTCAAAAACGGACTGGGTTGCTATCACTCTCTATGCCTGTGACTCAAAAAGTGAATTTCAGAAATGGGAGTGCAAAAATGACACACTTTTGGGGATCAAAGGAGAAGATTTATTTTTTAACTACGGCAACAGACAAGAAAAGAATATTATGCTCTACAAGGGATCAGGTTTATGGAGCAGGTGGAAGATCTATGGAACCACAGACAATCTGTGCTCTAGAGGTTATGAAGGTAAGATGCCTGGAATTTTTACCTTTGTGTCGAAATTTTCTCATCTTCTTAGTTGGAACCTAATTCAAGGAAATCATCATGTTCTTGTTTGGCGTGTACTAGAAATATCAATTGATCAGCATCTTTGTGTTTTCAACTATTCTGTAGGACTATTCTGAGGACATGATGGTGAATAAATGTGATTAAAAAGTCCTGAATGATACTTCAGCTATTTTTACTTAATGGAAAGACATTCTTTTAACTTTCTCTGAGGTTTTATTTTTTTAACCTTGGGCTACATTTTTCAGAAAATCGTTTTCATTGTAGTCTTTGACCCAAAGCCTCCTAGTTAGCGTTATAAAGTTGTAGTGATAAATACATTTAGCCAAATATTTCTTTTCCTTTAAGTTATCCCTGGAAAAATGATCCATAGACCATTCTTTCCCAATTTAGATTGCCTAAGATGAAATCTCGGCAGATCCCTTGGTGACATGGGATTCTAAATGTTACTGATTTATTTTGTCAGGTTATGGGTATTTAGAGACTGTAATAATCAGAAGATTATAAAATCTGTAGGATTAGCTTGTAAGTTAATATGCAGTCTATTTAGTTAGCCATCAGAGAAGGTGATACCTCCAATGCGGTGGGAGGAATCCTCTTATATGTAGTTGGTTTCTTGACCTCTTGAAGGTTAAATAAAATCAGAGTATTTAGTTCTTTCTTATATTGACCAAATTTCACTATCTGGTGGCTGCACAGAAAACAAAACAAAAATACAACACAACTTGAAGGCTTGTTACAAAGGCTGGTCTCTTGAGTCAGATGATGTTATAATCACATTTTAAGTTTGGATACTTCGTTATCGTGAAGTGTTATCTAGAACAACCTCAAGGTCAGAGAAAGAGCCTACTTTTGGGGACGAGAGATAACCTGTTTCCAAAATTGCTATGTTACAGGGCTACTAAGATTGGTTGAACCTAGCTTATCTCAGCTAAGACTGAGCATAGCAATTTAGTTCTTTATAAGGCAATAATTTGCGAGCTTTCTATTTTCCATCTAGATACAGAAGAGGGGAGAGTAGGAATTGAAGTACAGTGAGAAAAGGGCTCAGAAATAAGTTATTTTGAAGCATTTTTCAAACATAATATAGGTTTAGAAGTGATATGAGAGGCAAGCTAAGTGAACACAAAAAAACCTTTCAGGAGAAACTCAACAGAAAATTACAAGGAAGGAGAAGGGTGAATTAAACTTGACGGAGTCAAATTCCACAGGTGGGACAATTGTGCTAATTGAGGAGTTTAACTTGAGGAAGATTGGCGCTAAGAAATCGGATTTTTATTTTATTTTAAAATATAATATTATACTTCCCTCACCCCCTACCCTTTCTGTTTCCCCATTGGTTTTGAGACAAATATGCATAGGGTTTGGGCTAATAGTTCTCAAACTTTAATATGCTTAAGAATCACTTGGAGAGTTTGTTAAAAATACAGATCCTAAGCTCCCCCCTTCTACTAGATTCTTAATATACATATTGGGAAAAACCCCAGGAATCTATTCAGTGATTTCTATGAAGACCCGGGTGATTCTGTGGCATAGGGTCTACTGACTACATTTTGCATACTCCCCAAAGATCTCCCAGCACTTAAGATGATCCTGCTCCTCAGTTCTAGCTCTGCAGAGTGACCACGAGATTGGGAACACACATTAGAACTGAAGACAGTGTCGAGAGGATGTATTGTAGGGTCTCTGTATCTCTGATGAGAACATGGGGGAGGGGTAGAATGCTGGAACTTTTTGAAAATAGGAATTATTTTAGAAGAATGGAACCAGAATTGTAGACTTAGATGGATTTGATGGTTATTTGGAAGTTCAGACTCCAAGAAGAAGACAAATTGACTGCAGTTACATGATGTGTCAGTGGGGTAGTTGGGGTTCTTTTGGCCTCATCAGTGTTGGGTGTATAGAATGGCTCAGTAATTATTAAATAGAGTTAGTTAATAAAACTGGCAGGCGTGGTGGCTCACGCCTGTAATCCCAGCACCTTGGGAGGCTAAGGCAAGAGGATCACTTGATTTCGGGAGTTCAAGACCAGTTTGGGCAACCTAGTGAGACCTAAACAAAATGTAAAAATAAGCTTGGTACTGTGGTGTGCACCTGTAGTCCGAGGTATTCAGGAGGCTGAGGCGGGAGCATTACTTGAGCCCAGGTAATTGAGGCTGCAGTGAGCCATCATTGCACCACCTACTGCAGCCTGTGTGACAGAGTGAGATCCTGTCTCAAAAATAAAATAAGTAAATAAAGCTATATGTCATTGGCATCTATAAATTCAGCGCTGAACATTTCTTGGCTAATGATGACCAGTACAACTAACCCCAAGGTGGTCTTGACTGGTTTCCTTTGTACGAAGAAACAGTCATCCCAGTGACTAAGAATGGCGCAATTATTTCTGAATACAGCGTGTTCCTAATACAATATATGATTTGGAGACCATTCCCATAACTTAGTGGAACTAAAGCTGGAATCGCATTTTAAAGTTATTACCAACTACCTTTTTGACAAAAAAGTAATTTTGAGGTCATTAAAAATAAACCTAATATTTAAAGAGGACTTGATAATTACAATGAGTAAAGGAAAAAGAAAAGAGGTCAATAACTCACATTGTTGTGCTCTTAGTATGCGCTACATGTTTTACAAGCTTTATATTATCAAAATGACTAAATGTCTTTTAAGAAATTTTTCTTCCTTTTTTTTAAGATTTATTTTTTGAGACAGAGTCTCACTCTGTCACCCAGGCTGGAGTACAGTGGCGTGATCTCGGCTCACAGCAACCTCCGCCTCCCGGGTTCAAGCGATTCTCCTGCCTCAGCCTCCTGAGTAGTTGGGATTACAGGTGCTTGCCACCATGCCCAGCTAATTTTTCTATTTTTAGTGGAGACAGGGTTTCACCATTTTGGCCAGGCTGATCTCAATTCCTGACCTCTAGTGATCCGCCTGCCTTGGCCTCTCAAAGCGCTGGGATTGCAAGCGTGAGACCAGCTAAGAACTTTTTCAAGTCATAGAATCTGCAAAATGTAATGAAGAATTCCTACCTAGGATAAATTCTGAATGTCAGTTGGTGGCAAGAGGTCAAATACTTTAATGTAAAAAGTTGTTATCTCTACAAAGATGGAGACTTTAAACATACTGAACAATGTAGCTATGTGCGTTGTTTGGTTCTTAGTGGAGAGATGAGCTTCCTTAAACTTTTTGGCTTAAGCCAAACCATAATCAACAATGATTCTATGTTTGTTTCAATTAACATTTCTAGTTGAACCCAGAGCTTCCCACTCAATCTGTTGGCCTTCACTTGTTGAAAAGAAAAACCTTGATTGTAGATGGTATATAACAGTTTTGAGTGGTTTCTTTTCATGATAGGGATTAGAGAACAATGCCAAAATGTCTATCCTTCCTTATGGTCATTGCTGAGGAACTCAGGTGAAGGCTGGCTTGACAAGAAGTGGTTGGAGGGGATTTAATTATTGACTATGTGTTTGGGCTATACAGCTTTAAGGTTTTTTTTAATCTAGAGTTTCCAAAGCTCCATGATTCCAATCAAGAGAAAGAACTGTTTCAGAGGAAATTCAGAAGTTAAAGCTGGTGTCAATAGAGGAAGGAGGAAAAGACAGTGGAAAATGAAGTGGTACTATGAGTTATTATTACCACTTTAACTAGTATCACTTCATTTTCCACTGTCATTGGTACCACTTTGAATTGTACCATTTGAACATTTTCAAATGGTACAACTTAACAAATTAGTCTCTTTTGAAAATGTTCCAAAACGCAGTGGAAATGAAGTGGTACTAAGAGTTATTTGCTAAGTACACACTGCTCTATGTACCCAGCAAAAGACTAGGGTAGAAGGAGAAGGAAAAAAAAAACCAAAAAAAAAAAAAAAAAAAAAAAAAAGAAATCCCTCTGTGGGTGCATCAAGTGTAATCAGAAGAGTAAGACCAATTCCTTCAGTAGGCTTCTTATTGGAAAGTAAATGTTCAGAAATATCACTCACATTCCAAGTTCAAGTCAATATGTTTTTCCAGCCATGTATACGCTACTAGGCAATGCCAATGGAGCAACCTGTGCATTCCCGTTCAAGTTTGAAAACAAGTGGTATGCAGATTGCACGAGTGCTGGGCGGTCGGATGGATGGCTCTGGTGCGGAACCACTACTGACTATGACACAGACAAGCTATTTGGATATTGTCCGTTGAAATGTAAGTACTGCTTATCACCAAGAAAAGTTGGGCACATTTAGTCTGATAATGTAGTGAAAGACCTTGAATTTATCTAGAGCATTTTTCCCCAAAGTTATTTCACATTTACGACCTCATTGTACCTACTACAGCCCTTTACAGACGTTATTATTTCCATTTTCCAATGGAGAAAATGATCTATATTGGCTGAAGACTAGAACACAGATGTTGGACTTTATACTGTAGGCTTTGTATGTGTATTTTGATTTTGCCAGTAAGACTAGAGTCACCCCTACTGTCTCAGCATTCCCTGAGATCATGCTAAGAGGACTAGACTGCACCCCCAAGGTCCCAACATTCCCTCCATCAAGTGACCTCTTTATTTATTTATTTATTTATTTTTTGAGATGGAGTCTCGCTGTGTTGCCCAGGCTGGAGTGCGGTGGCGCCATCTCCACTCACTGCAAGCTCCGCCTCCTGGGTTCATGCCGTTCTCTTGCCTCAGCCTCCCGAGTAGCTGGGACTACAGGCGCCTGCCACCACGCCCGGCTAATTTTTTGTATTTTTAGTAGAGACGGGATTTCACTGTGTTAGCCAGGATGGTCTCGATCTGCTAACCTCGTGATCCGCCCACCTCGCCTCCCAAAGTGTTGGGATTACAGGCATGAGCCGGCACGACCGACCATGACCTCTTTATTTTTACCAACTATCAGTTACTCAGCGAAAATTATCCTGTACACAATATAGTATATACTTAACACTGGAGGTAGGTAGGCATGCTATTATTCCCTTATCTCTGAAATGCCTTACCTTTATGAAACCATAGATCAAAAACAGAATTCAAAGGAAGCCACAAGCATGTGGTTTGATGGAGAAAGACGTGAAGGTCCTGAATTTTGTGTCAATGTCATCAAAATGGTTCTTCACAGTGAAAATGATAGTCAGGATACTCTTCTTATGTTTAAATTAAGAAGGGTGCCATTTAGTTTCACACAGCTAGAAATCAATGGAACTGGGTAATTTATATGCTTGAAGGTTTCTTAAAAATGAAAATTCAGGTTTTATTGCAAGGATGCAAAATAAGCAGTATTGCATTATCTTAGTGGGAAAGCACCAGAACAGATGAATTCTTGGTGTTCTTCCACGCTTAAAAATCTGTAGGCAAACAGTGAAGCAGATTTTAGGTGGAGTGGAGGAGGGCGCCATGTTGAAGGCAGAGCTGGGGCTGAGGAAAAAGGAAAAGGAAGTTATTGCTCTTTGCTTCACGTTCCCCATCACCAGACACCCTCCTCCTGGTGCTGGCTCCACCCTTCCCAAACTTCTTACCCCCGACCTCTCACCTGCTACTTTAGACCAGATCAGAGTAGCTCTTGTTTCCTGGTTATCACCCAGAACTCTTTCTCCTGCTGCCCTGCAAAGGGACTGGGCAGAGCAAAGAGCATTCAGTATGGTCTGGGATGATTGTGACACCACCTGAGTAACAATAGAATCACGACTATCACAACTCAACTTTCCAGACCACACATCCACACGTAATCACACTATTTCAAGCATTATTGTAAAACAGAACAACTTAAAAAATATCTGAATTTGACGAACAAAAGCCAGAATTCTAAGAATTGTACTTATTTATCTCTCTGGATTTATAATCCCTAATTATCGCACTAAAAGTACATTTAATTTCTGAGCCCCATATACTATTGTAATTGTCTTCAGAGTGCAGTCTCTCCAATCCGAATGAATACTCACAAAAGCCTATAGGCTTTCTGTTCATAGCAACACTGCTGCCTCGGTCTTAACTGAGGTAGTTCTATTTGTCTCTCTTATGTCAATCTTTAGAAAGACATTTGATTTCCATTCAAGGTTTTTAGATGTCGAATTTTTGTATTCGAAGTATTTTTGTCTGAAACACATTGAGCAATTTTTTTCTAAGATAAAGCAATACTTGGTTTTCAAGTGATTGAAAGTGTCTTTCTCCTTAATAGGAATGATATTTTCTTAATCTGTTTCATGGACTTTCTTAAGGGTATATATTTCATGGGTCCAACTATAGCATCCTCCACATCCTTTGAAATTGACAAAGGAGTTAGATGAATGTGTGATTTCCTGAATGAAATGTGGAGGATAAGTGGTAAGTTACTAATGACAAAGAAAACTCACAATCTTGGAAATCCTTGGATGTGCGTTGGAGACGTATCTTGAGTTTGTTCAGTGGAATAATTTTTTAGTCTTATTACTTGTATTTATGCCTTCACTGTCAAATTGTATATTTTTTCCTGTTAAGTGTAAAATAATCGTAGAAAATAAATTTATTTGGTTTCAATATGCATTAAAATTTTAAATCACGTTTTGTACATTTAATATCTTTCTTAAAGGGCTTTATAGTCTTCCAGTCTGTTTCATTTTGTGTTCCTTTCAAAAGAGTTTTTATTGTATTTATTTATTTATTTATTTTTGAGACAGGGTCTCACTCTGTCATCCAGACTGGAGTGCATTAGCATGATCTTGGCTCACCACAACCTCTGCCTCCCAGGCTCAAGTGATTCTCCTGCCTCAGCCTCCTGAGTAGCTGGGATTACAGGCACCCACCATCACGCCTGGCTAGTTTTTGTATTTTGAGTAGAGAAGGGGTTTCACCATGTTGCCCAGGCTGGTCTCGAACTCCTGACCTCAAATGATCCACCCACCTCGGCCTCCCAAAGTGTTGGGATTACAGGTGTGAGCCACCGTGCCCGGACAAGCATTTTATTTTATATCAGCCTTAAAACTGGCAGGTTTTATACAGGAGGATGAGGAACCAGTTATTAACCTAGTAACACTTAGTAGATGCTCTCCATTGTCCGTTGCATTGTTTATTGTAATGCTTTCCTTCCATGTAGACATTTATTTTCAAGTATCGTGAGAATAGGTAAAGGAAAATTCTTGGTTCTCTCAGTTCTGTGTAGCAAGTTTAGCTTCCAGCATCAGTTGTGTTGGTTTACTGTGGGAATTTGAACTCCTTGGGGAGATGGTATGCAATCAGCAAACCTAAACATTAATTGAGAAATATGTTTAAATCCCTTGGTTTAAAATGTACTTTCTTTAAGTGAAAGGTCAATTGCATTTCCTTCTTACGTCATTTATGTCACTTGCCTCCATTCGTAGGTTTAAAAACAACAACAAAACCCTTTTTTATGTCTCACATTTTCTACTATATATATATATATTTTTGGAGACAGAGTCTTGCTCTGTCACTGAGGCTGGAGTGCAGTGGCATGATCTCGGCTCACTGCAACCTCTGCCTCCCGGGTTCAAGTGATTCTCCTGCCTCAGCCTCCTGAGTAGCTGGGATTACAGGCGCGTGCCACCATACCTGGCTAATTTTTTTTTTTTGTATTTTTAGTAGAGACGGAGTTTCACCATGTTGGTCAGGCTGATCGCGAACTCCTAACCTTGTGATCCGCCCACCTCAGACTCCAAAGTGCTGGGATTGCAGTCGTGAGCCATGGCGCCCGCATTTTCTACCATATTATAAACAAAACCTTCCTCCAGTTGTCTAAAACGAGTTGTTTAAAACATCTCTATCTTCAAATATACCCCAAATTAGTCTTATTTGAATGGTCTCACCGACATACACATGAAACTAGCAACACCTCAGATCATTATAATTTAAATTTAGCATTACTGTTTCAAATTTATTTTTATATAAGCATATAATGATTTTGTAGTTAAAGCACCTTAAAAATTTGTATGCTGTTGCCTGAATCAAATTTTGATATGTTTTCTTCCTCTTTGATATGTCATGGGACCACAAGTTTCATATCATGGTGTGTGGTTTGCATATTACAAAAAGGTCTATGATCGCTTCCTCATCAGATATAAAGGGCAATTAGATACAGTTAAGAGTTACAAGAGTGTAGGCTATGTGCTTATGGAAAATTGCCTAATTTCTTAGTAAATTGAGTGTTTCTCAGAACATTTTCAGAGAAGTTATATAATACTTCCTTTTTTCCTTACAAATAAATGAAAAGATTATTACTTCCATGGCTTGTAAGCAGAATTTTATATTATTAAAAAGAAAAAAGAAATATTCACTACATGAAGCATGCCAAAATATTTCATTTGTTTACTAGCTTCGCAAACATCATATATGTGAAAAACTATCAATAATATTTATCTGTATATCATTGGCCGCTTATAGAGTACAACCAGGTTTATGGAATTTATTAGGAATCATAAAATAGCAAAGGAAGAAATCAGCTTGTGATTTTTTACTCTGTGGAATGAAAAAGTTACAAGCAACATTTGCTATTGCTAAGCGCTCCACCTGTATTAAATATATTCTAGCAATGAGAAAACGAGACTTCAAAAGTTAATAATTTATCTGAAGTCAAGTCTCCAGTGAGCGATAGGACCTCAGGTGCAGGCCCAGGCCAGTCTGTCTGCAGGAGTCCGTGACCTTCCCTGCTGACAATCTTATGCTTCCAGAAAGACCAAACTAGAATGTGCAGGCAAAGGCAAAATATCCACCTGCTGAGAAGATGTACGTTTATTTTCTTTGCTTCCCCTGCCTTACTTTACTAGATCAAGGAATTTGGGCTGGTATCCGTTCTTTTAAAACATGTTTTATTCACTTTGGGAAGCCGAGGCGGGTGGATCACAAGGTCAGGAGATCGAGACCATCCTGGGTAACACCGTGAAACCCCGTCTCTACTAAAAATACAAAAATTAGCCGGGCGTGGCGGCGTGTGCCTGTCGTCCCAGCTGCTGGGGAGGCTGAGGCAGGAGAATGGCGTGAACCCGGGAGGCGGAGCTTGCACTGAGCCGAGATTGCACCACTGCACTCCAGCCTGGGCGACAGAGTGAGACTCTGTCTCAAACAAAACAAAACAAACAAAAAAAGTTTTATTTTTATTTATTATTTTTTGAGACGGAGTCTCGCTCTGTCTCCCAGGCTGGAGTGCAGTGACGCGATCTCGGCTCACTGCAATCTCCGCCTCCCGGGTTCACGCCATTCTCCTGCCTCAGCCTCCCGAGTAGCTGGGACTACAGGCGTCCGCCACCACGCCCGGCTAATTTTTTTTGTATTTTTAATAGAGATGGGGTTTCACTGTGTTAGCCAAGATGATCTCCATCTCCTCACCTTGTGATCCGCCCTCCTCGGCCTCCCAAAGTGCTGGGATTACAGGCATGAGCCGCTGTGCCCGGCTATTTTTATTTTTATATATGTAGGGGGTATATGTGCAGATGTCTTGCATGCATATATTGCATCATGGCAAAGTCTGGGTACCCGAACTGTGAACATTGTACCCAATAGATAATTTTTGAATCCTCACCCTCCCACCCTCCCACCTTTTGTAGTATCCAAGGTCTATTGTCTTTATATTTGTCTCACTTCCCAACTCAATTGATCCCGAAAGGGAAATCGTGCCTGCCTTTCTTTCTTTAGGCATGTGGAAAAGACTGGATGTAGTTGATCCTTTGAAACCTCATCCCCTACCTCCTATTTCATTTCAGGAGTAAAGAAAATCTCAAAGTCACCTTAAAAACAAGTAAAACAGTCCGGGCATAGTAGCTCACCTTTGTAATCCCAGCACTTTGGGAAGCTGAGGCAGGAGAATGGCTTGAGAACAGGAGTTTTAGACTAGCCTGGGCCACATAGAGAGACTACATTTCCGCAAAAAGTTAAAAAGTTAGCCAGGCATGGTGGTGCATGCCTGGAGTCCCAGCTACTCGGTAAACTGAGGTGGGAAGATTGTTTAACCTCAAGAGTTGGAGAGTACAGTGAGCCAGAATCACAGCACTGCACTCCAGCCTGGACAACAGAGCAAGACTCTGTCTCAAAAAAAAAAAAAAAAAAAAAAGTAGAAAGGGGCAAAAAAGGAAAGGAAAGAAAGAAAGTGCTTCAGGCAAAAATGCTCCTAGGTGGTTTAAATAATACTATTCACTGGAAGTGTTTTCTGTGCATAATGAACCAAATTCCATCTGATTTCTTTCACAGTTGAGGGCAGTGAAAGCTTATGGAATAAAGACCCGCTGACCAGCATTTCCTACCAGATAAACTCCAAATCCGCTTTAACGTGGCACCAGGCCAGGAAAAGCTGCCAACAACAGAACGCTGAGCTCCTGAGCATCACAGAGATACATGAGCAAACATACCTGACAGGTAATGACATGAAAAGAAAAGTCGCAAGTAAAATCATGACTGCTTTATTTTTATATAATTTAACTTAGAAGTCAACAGCACAAGTGTTTATAGATGTTATGACAGAAGCAATTCTTAAGCAGTTGATGCGGATGCCATGACAAATCTGTACTCTGAAAATGACACCAGGGATGGCAAATAGCTCTCATTTCCTGTGCCAACTATTGATTTTAAGAGTCTCTAGAGCCAGTGCTAAGAAGGATTCTGAGGGCTAATCTAGAATCAGAGTAAAAGATGCCACAATCGATTAATGATGTCGTTCTTGGACACAAGGCAGTGGAACAATCCTCGTCAAGTATCCATCATCCAGGTCTAACCTGAAGCCACAGGTCTTTCATTAGCCTCATAGAGGTCAAAATGATAAATTAAAAGACTGCTACCACTGGCAGAGACAAGTCAGAGGCTGCTTTGAAACCCTGAAACCCTGAGTTCTTTTAGCCTCCTGTCCCTCGAACCCCCAGGCTCTACCGGTTTTCAGGTTTTATTGATACTCTTTCCACAATGTGTTTGGTTTTGTTGTTGTTTTGTTTTGTGTTGTGTTGTTTTGTTTTGTTTTGAGATGGAGTTTCCCTCTTGTAGCCCAGACTGGAGTGCAATGACGCAATCTCGGCTCACTGTAACCTCCACCTCCCGGGTTCACGTGATTCTCCTGCCTCAGCCTCCCAAGTAGCTGGGATTACAGGTGCTTGCCACCATGCCCAGCTAATTTTTTGTATTTTTGGTAGAGACGGGGTTTCACTAGGTTGGACAGGCTGGTCATGAACTCCTGGCCTCAGGTGATCCACCTGCCTTGGCCTCCCAAAGTGCTGGGATTACAGGCATGAGCCACCGTGCCTGGCCAATGTGTTTGTTTTTAAAATATCTGTTTTTATTAGGTTGTGAAGACTAAAAGGGCTAAAGTTTGCTTGAGAAGAGAGTATCTGTTTTAACTTCTAAAATATACACTTGGGGAAACAGAGAGATTAGGATCAGAAATTAGTGTGGGAGCAAAAGCATCCCCGATTTCTTGCCCCCAAAATCTCCTCCCTCCAGTTTTTCTGGACACGGCTATATTAATATTAGTCTGTCTCTGCTCCTATGACTGCCATGTTCAAAAAACCCCTTGTGGCTTCTCATTTCCCATCAAATAATTAACAAAATACATTTTGCCTGACATTCAAGATTGCCACCTGCCGAACATCTGTACTATTCCCGGTCTTGCATTTTGCGGTCACAACAAAAGAAAAGTCAGTCTTGGATTCCTTGTTTTTCCTCATCCATTCTCACCCTCACATCTTTTCCCATGTCATTTCTTTTGCCTGGAATTCTCACAATTGTATACAGTTGAAATGCAGTTCTATTATTTCCATCTGCATTTCTCTTATTTGCTTATTACCACTTTTATTAGTATAATAGCTACTTACACATATGTCCTGCTTCCTTGACAACACTATAAATACATTAATTTGTTATTATTTATTTACTTATTCATTCATTCCCAAGATATCTTGTACCCATGTGCCAGGCTTTGTGCTAGGTCCTGGGGACATCAAAGCTGACCCTGTCTTGTCCACATGCAGCTTTAAGTCCAATGGGAAGAAACAGATGTAAACAAGAAAACAAACAAATGAATAGGTACCAATTATAATAAGTCCTGCATGGAAAGCAAACTGAAGGCCATGTGGAGATCGCGTCAGAGGGGGAAATAGCTGAAAACGGGGAATGTCTTGTGAATATTTATGCCCCCTCTTCCCCCAAGGAGGTTCACACAGAGCCTTCCAAGGAAGGGTCTCACCAAACATTTGCTGACTGACATGTTAACATGCAACAAAATAAAAATACTTAGAAATTCAGTCTCCTGTTTGGAAAACTAGACAGTTCATGGCAAGAAGACAGTAAATGCAGTGGTTCTTCTGTGTGAAGTGGCTTATTCATCACCTTGGAATTCTGTTAAAGTGATGATGCCTGGGCTGAGACCCCGAAGACTCTAGATCAGTAGGTGTGACACAGGGCACAAGAATCTGTCTTTTGTCAAACTCCCAGGTGATTCTGGGGCAGCTGGTTGAAAGACCATATCTGGCAAAACACTGTGTTAGTTCCTGCTGTGTCCAGGTGCTAACACCAGGCAGCAGAGCAGAGGGGCTGAGAGCAAAGATTCTGGAGCCAGACTGCCTAGGTCCCAGCTCTGTGAAACTGGGGGAGCTTGTGGGGATTTCCTGAGGCACCTGTGCTTTGGTGACCTTGTCTGTTAAAAGAGCTAATGTGTGTGAGTCAATACAAGGGCAAGAGCACACTCCCTACCTTGCCTCATTTCTTAGCACCTGGAAAGTGCTGGAAAATACCTTTTTCCAGCTATTTTCAGATGACACCCGTCACCAACCAGAACACATCTCTCCTATAAGTTATTATTAAGGAGACCGAGGATAGAAAAGCAATATGATGTCACTGTGGATTCATAATCTTAGAGATAGGGTTCTTCCTCTGTCTGCTCAATTATTCTGTTTTGCATTGGCCTTTGGGACCCTTCTAATAGTGGAACAGAAAGGACCAGAGTGATTCATATTTACAACCATGCACAAAAATAAGGAGGAAGAGGAGAAAGTACAGAATAGACAAGTAAATTTATGTAGATGATTAAGGAATAGAAAAGATGATTCAAGGCAGTCTTGTGGTTATTTGGGAAGACTTGCAGGCATGAGAGAAAATGTATCAGAGGTGGTCTGGGCACAGTGGCTCACCCTTGTATTCCCACCACTTTGGGAGGCCGAGGTGGGTGGATCACCTGAGGTCAGGAGTTTGAGACCTGCTTGGCCAAGATGGTGAAATCCCATCTCTACTAAAAATACAAAAAATTAGCTGGGCACGGTGGCAGGCTCCTGTAATCCCAGCTACTCGGGAGGCTGAGGTAGGAGAATGGCTTGAACCTGGGAGGTGGAGGTTGCAGTGAGTCGAGATCGCACCATTGCACTCCAGCCTGGGCAACAAGAGTGAAACTCGTCTCAAAAATAAATAAATAAATAAATAAAAATTAAAAAAAAAGGAAAGAAAATATATCAGAGGTGCAGAGGTGAAATGGTTTCAGTTGGTGTGTTTTTGGTTTTTGTGTTTGAATTTATTTGTGGGGTGTGTTATCTCTTGGAAGCCTGGGGACAGAGCACAGGTTACTTTGTGCGCTCTCCACCAGCTACAGAGAAGGAGCAAGTGATCTGAGCGGACAGCGGCTTTGCCCAAGCACAGACTCATTTCCTGGTTCCCGGACTCTGCTATCGGACTCGGGCTGCAGGAAATGCTTCCCTAATCAGCAAGGGCTTTTCTTGTGTCTATCAGGACAGCAAACAAGCCCCAGGAGATCCAGAGGCTGGGTTCACCTCAGATACTTACTTGAATCTTATCCAAGCCTCCGGAATTTCAGTCAGCAAATTTTCACTGGCATCTGGATAAGAATGGCATCTCTAACGAGATTTGTAGTACTTCCTGCCTTTCTTTAAGTAAAAAATGTCAGGCATTAGGACAAGAAAAAGTCTGACAGGGAATTTAAAAAATAGGGGAAAGATATTCCCTCCCCACTGTTTATTTGAAAGAAAGGGATGACACTCAGTGTTGATTGAGATATATTGGGGAATAATCTAGAAAACAGTGGTGTGAGTGTGTAATTGCGATCCATTCTATTTTGGAAAATGTGCCATTAAAATGAAAAAACAACCTACAAAATATTTACACTTTTAAAAAAAGTTTTCTTTTATGTGAGGATTTTGAAAAGTCAGTATCTTTTTATTTTATTTTATTTTATTTTATTTTTTTTTTTTGAGACAGAGTGTCACTCTGTCGCCCACGCTGGAGTGCAGTGGCACCAGGACTTAAGTGATTCTCATGCGTCAGCCTCCTGAGTAGCTGGGGCTACAGGCACGTGCCACCAAGCCTGGCTCATTTTTTGTATTTTAGTAGACACAGGGTTTCACCATGTTGCCCAGGATGGTTCTGAACTCCTGAGCTCAGCTGATCTACCAGCCTCAGCCTACCAAAGTGCTGGGATTACAGGCGTGAGCCACCATGCTCGGCCAGTCAGTATCATTTTTTAAAAATGTAGAACCTGGTTTGATGACTCTAATTAAATTGTCTGCCAATTACTGAAGAGCTACTACGTACTAGATTCTGGGCTTTAGTTCTAAAGCCCACAGCAACCTCATGAATGAATATTATTAGCCCCACTGTATAGATGAGATAACAGACTAGGAGGGAGAAGTTAGGAAACTTGCTTAATGCCTCCTGTTTAGAAAATAGCTGAACTGGAATTCAGCCCTGTCTTCCATTTCACCCTGCCTGTGTCTCACGCACAGAACACCCAGGGATCCGCTAGTTCCCGAAGCACTGATGAGAACCCTTAATTTTGTCAACATTTCCTGGCTCCAGTAAATGTATTCCAGATTGGTGGTGATCTGATTTCATATTATCTGCCAGGTGAAATGTTTCTGCCCGGCAACACGTTTGCATACTACCCACAGCTGTTTCATCGTCTTGCCTTCTGTTTCTACCCCGAAAAATGTTGGGACGCTTTATGGAGTCTCTGAGTCCTGAATCAGATTTATGGCTCCATATGTGCAGGATGAGGATTTACAGAACTGAAATAAGATATAGGAAGTGAAATTTGGCTTGTTTCCCCGATGGTTTTTACCAGTTTCCTTTGGTACTGCCTGAAAAACACATTGGACCTCAATTAAATAAAAAAAAAAAAAGAAAGTAAAAAAAACAGTGTAATATTGGACATTTGTGTATCTTCTATTACATCTAAGTTCAAAAGTTGGTATATAACCATTTCAGACTATATATGCAGAAAAGTTACGCCTTGAGCATGTGAGGCTGGGCGCAGTGGCTCACGCCTGTAATCCCAGAGCCTTGGGAGGCTGAGGTGGGAGGATTGTTAGAGTTCAGGAGCTCGAGATCAGCCTGGGCACTACAGTAAGACCCCAACTGTACAAAAAAAATTTCTGGGTTGAGTTGGTGTCTGGAAACAAAACAAACAACAAAAATTTAGTATGTGGAATTGTTGCTTTGTGCAGCAATACTAAAATATTTTGGTCTGCTCTTTTATAAAATTACAAAAGCATATTAGAGAAAATTATTTGTGGACAACACTCATCTGCTTTAAGAGATATATTTTAACCCAAGGTTTGAATTTTGCTTCTAAGTCACACCTTTTGCCAATCTTAATTCAATATGAAGCTATTGATAATAATAATAATAATAATAGTAATAATAACAGTAGTAACTTACATTTATGGGGCATATACCATATGTCAGGCCTTGTTTTAAAAAGTATTAACTAATTCAGTTCTTCAAGACAAGTTTATAAGTACTTAGAGCTGGTAAAAAATGTCAAAAGATAATTCTCTTAAAGAGCTATTATCATTTCTCATCATGCCAAACATAGTAATTTAGTTACACAGTCTCAATATCTACTTCAATTCTTCTTTAATCAGCGAATTATTTATAATTTTTAAATCTTAAATACACTTATTTTCTTAATTAAGTTTTTTAAAATCCCAGAGTAAATTGGTTTTGGGAATAGCTAGTATTAAAATGCTACTTTTAGGAGCATGTCATGTAGAATACATCTGTGCAAGTAGAAAGATAATTATATTCAAGTTAGTACAACTTTAAAGAATTTGTGAAAATTCTTTTAAAGAATTTTTTTTAAAGGTTGTTGAGTACAGTGGTGTGTACCCTGTAGTCCCAGCTACTTAGGAGACTGAGGTAGGAGGAACGCTTGGACCCAGGAGTTGGAGAGCAACCTGAGCACCATAGTGAGACTCCATCTCTAAAAAATAAATATAAATTTAAAAAATGTTTTTAAAAGCCAAAGGATAGTTTTTATTTTAATTAATTGCTTTTGATCAATTAAAATAACTCAGAACAGAGAATTCTCATTGATGGTTTTAAAAAAGATAGAGGTGGCCGGGTATGGTGGCTCACGCCTGTAATCCCAGCATATTGGGAGTCTGAGGTGGGTGGATCACCTGAGGTCAGGAGTTTGAGACCAGCCTGGCCAACATAGTGAAATACAAAAAAAAAAATTAACCAGGCGTGGTGGCGGTCACCTGTAATCCCAGTTACTCGAGAGGCTGAGGCAGGAGAATCACTTGAACCTGAGAGGAGGAGGTTGCAGTGAGTGGAGATTGAGCCACTGAACTCCAGCCTCGGCGACAGTGCGAGACTCCAACTCAAAAAAAAAAAAAAAAAAAAAAGAGCAGTAATAATAGGTTAGAGTGTTTACTGCTGAAGAGCTGAGGTCCGTGTTGTTTCTGGTTTTATGACTTCCACATCAGTCCTAGTACAGAATTTGAAACATTGTAATTTTGATTTCTTCACTGCTTAAGCAAAGCATCCTTGGTGTTAGCATAAGCACTTAGTGATTAGTATTTAATCATCATTTTAATGAAGAAGAGAAACTGACTTTAAAAAATCATAAAATAAAATTCTTAGAATAAGTTTTGAAATATGCAGTGGAGGTAACACCTATTCATATTCACACAACAAGACTTTACACTATCCTTGAGAAAGTAGATAATAGTCAAGGTGATGGGGTTTGAAGCCTCATTAGATCTGGGTTGGAACCTTAAAAAGCTTACCAGATTACCTATGCTGCCTCTGCCTCCGTTTCCCCACCTGTCAGTGAAGGTAATAATTTTACTTGCCTTAGGTTGTCAGGAGAATCAAAGGAGATGTGGTAGGCATGATTATTGTTACTTCCCTCAATTACATTTTGATTCAAGCACTTAATTCTGAATTTAATTTCAACTGTTTTCTGAATGCCAAGTTCTTGTTTGTTTGTTTTGCTTTCTTTAAAAATATAGGATTAACCAGTTCCTTGACCTCAGGACTCTGGATTGGACTTAATAGTCTGAGCTTCAACAGCGGTTGGCAGTGGAGTGACCGCAGTCCGTTCCGATATTTGAACTGGTTACCAGGTAGGGTTAAGCCTGTTTGTGTCGAATTAATCCAAATTTAAGTCATCTAGATGCCCTGAAGATGTTTATTATCTCATCTGTTGATCTCAAAGAGAAGAGTTGGGAGACTTCATCAAATATAGTTCATTTCACCTTGTTTTGAAATCTATGCTAGATTTCCATATACTGAATTGTAAGGTTATACCAGCTTCCTGGGATAGGGATTTGTCTGCCAGGATTCTCACACAAAACAACAAAGGTCTCTGTTTAAAGTTTCAATTCTCAGAGTATCCCTGATGTGTTGGGTATTATATTCAAAAGCAGATGTTGTGGCTACTCTTAAACATGATTTACTAAATATGCTACTTGCATTGTTACTATATACTTGCTGTTGCACTGACTTTGTCAACATCCTTGAGAGGATTAGCCAACATCTCTTTGTAAAGTTTGACAAGTGGATTGAAATTATTTTGGGTTGGAGAGTTTTTTTTATAACTGTACCTTGAGTCATGAGGTATTTGCAATATTGCTGTCATTGTGACAGTGATTTTAACATCTACATTAACACCCACTTTTCCTGTTTTTGATTTAATAACATTGGCTTAAAAATACTATCTCAGTTACAGCTTATGATATTCCATACTAGCATAAAAATTCATTAGAGGTTTCTTGACAGTAGTTTATAGAAAAACAGAGTTGGGGATGATAAAACCTACAACAGCTTTCTAATTTTTTTAGAGGATAGAAAATGCTGTGAACTAATTATTTCTACATTGTCATAACATAAAAGTAACAGAATATAAGTTTACATATTGAGCAACTATTTAGAGAAAACAAAAAAATGATATAAAGTTCTTCTTATTCACCAGTACCAACTGGTGTTAGTAGCCACTTGAGGCCTTCTATTGGGTATAAATCCAATCCCCACCCCTCAATCCCACCCCAGTGCCATTTTTTTTTTTTTTTAGGAAAGAGCGCAATTAATGATTAGTGATGTCTGCCGTGGGTGTGGGAAAGGAGAGAAGTATCATATTGGTCACATCTTTATTTATCAATTCTCCTATGGGCCATACCATTATAATACGGTGTTCTTCAGACAGTCAGACTTCTCTTTTAAAGCCATTGAGTGGTTTTCACATTTGGCTTAGAAAACTAAACTCTCCATTTTTTGTTTTGTTTTGTTTTGTTTTTGAGACAGGGTCTCACTCTGTTGCCCAGGCTGGAGTGCAGTGGCGCAGTCTCAGCTCACTGCAACCTCAGCCTTCCTGGCTCAAGTGATTCTTGTGCCTCAGCCTTCCAAGAGGCTGGGATTACAAGCATGCACCACCATGCCTGGCTAATTTTTTTATTTTTTGTAGTGATGGGATTTCCCCACATTGGCCAGGCCAGTCTCGAACTTCTGAACTCAAGTGATGTGGCCTGCCTCAGCCTCCCAGAGTGCTGGGATTACAGGTGTGAGCCACTGCGCCTGGCCAAAATCTCCGTTTTCTATATTGGTTTATTGTATTAAAAGAAGAAAAACTTCAATAAAATAACATTTCAAATAGATGCTAAAACACGAGAACATTTTTAGAGAATATATTTTGGCTTAAATAAATTAGATTTTACTATGAAATTCTAGTTTCAAAGCGTTACTTCAACATATGATGGTTACAGTGCTGTCACTCAAGTCTTGAGCTAATAATCAGTTCTATTTTTTTCTGGAACATGGAAGGTAAAAATTTCTGGAATATGGGAGGACTTACTGCAAGGGAATGCATATAAAATATCCTTTTTTGTGGGTGAAAATTTAGGTGTCTGTCTACCCATTCAGCCAGATGCAATTAGAGAATACTAGTGGTCCTCAATCAGATGATTAGACAATAAAACTTATTAGGGGACTAGAATTTATTCTTCTTTGTGTTGCTAAATTTTTATACATATTAGGCAGTCATTTAATTTATTCAGTTGGGGGTGATGATTATATTTAACCGCTTGCATCCTACGAGTTCAGGGAGAAAATTTCCGGGTTAACTTTGGGTGAAGTAAAGAATGAAAGTGGAATATGATTAAGAAAGGGAAGTAAATGCTTTTTAAAATTAAACTTCAATTCCTGAGAAGTAGGTGCAAGATTAAATCACCTTGCGAAATAGTATGAGAGTTTCTTCCAACTAAAATTAGAGATGTCGTGGAAATTAAAAATCGGTTGCATATAAGTTGTTCAGTCAAGCATTCAATTGAATAATTACCAAGTAATGAATCTATTAAAATATATTCACTTTTGAAGTGAGGATGTTTTGCATAAATGATGTACAAGTGTGAATTCAAATATATAATAACTATGGTAAACATTAAAACCACTAGTTGATGTCTCAAAGTTGAGAGAGGTATTGTATTGATAAATAAATGTGTAATATGATTTACTAATTAACACATTAATTAATAACTTAGAGCTAGAAAATATATTTTTTTGAAAGTTTCTTTTTAGTGCTGATACCTTATCTGTTAGTTCAGTTATCCTGTTATTTTAGTTACAGTATCAACAAATGTTTAAGATACCTTTATGCTTATTACTAACTTTATGATAACTTTATGCTTATTACTAACTTTAAGATAACTTTCGCCAGGTGCAGTGGCTCACGCCTGTAATACCAGCACTTTGGGAGGCTGAGGTGGGTGGATCCCGAGGTCAGGAGCTCAAGACCAGCCTGGTTAAGATGGTGAAACCCCGTCTCTACTAAAAATACAAAAATTAGCTGGGCATGGTGTGGGCACTTGTAGTCCCAGCTACTCAGGAGGCTGAGGCAGAGAATTGCTTGAACCCAGGAGGCAGAGGTTGCAGTGAGCTGAGATCACGCCACTGGACTCCAGCCTGAGTGACAGAGCAAAACTCCATCTCAAAAAGAAAAAAAAAAAAAAAGATAACTTAATGCTTATTACTAATCATTATTTTCTTTGTGTGGTAGTTAAATAAACTTTAAAAAAATCATTTAATTACCACACAAAGAATACCACCAAACCTTTAAAAAGGTTATTTAGGTTATTACCTGCTCCAGACTTTGTGGAGCAGGTAATATGATTTCCGTCTTGCAGGAAAGGAAGTGACATTCAGGCACAGGTTACATACACATTAGAGGTCACAAAGCATAGTTATTAACAGAATGTGGCTCATTCACCCTGTCTTCAGGTGGAAGGTGAAGCTAGTTTGGGGAGTACTGGTTTTTAAATCATATATTAGAGTAGCAAAACGCATGTGAAATGTATCAATGCCTACATTCATCCCTTTAGCAACGTTGACTTTATCTGGTTCTTTAATCAGTTTCCACTAAGAAATGGATAAGGCATAGCTGCTGAGTCTTCTTCAGTAGGCTGAGTTGAAGATACTGAGACAGTTTTCGTTCTGGGAGCACAGCATGCTGCCCTTCTAGCTCTCCCATTAGCTTCTTCTCCTCCATTTATTTTTATTTTTATTTTTGAGACAGAGTCTCACTCTGTCACCCAGGCTGGAGTGCAGCGGTGTGATCTCCACTCACTGCAACCTCTGCCTCCCAGGTTCAAGCAATTCTCCTGCCTCAGCCTCCCAAGTAGCTGGGATTACAGGTGCCCGCCAGCTCCCCGGCCGATTTTTTTGTATTTTTAGTAGAAATGGGCTTTCATTATGTTGGCCAGGCTGATCTCGAATTCCTGACCTCAGTTGATCCATCCGCCTCAGCCTCCCAAAGTGCTGGGATTACAGGCGTGAGCCACTGTGCGCTGCCCTAATAATGTTTAATGTGGCAGGTTTGGAACATCATGTATTCTTTCTTTTTAATAAATTCTACTTTTAGATTCAGAGATACATGTACACGGTTGTTACATACCTAGGTAAATTGCATGTTGCTGAGGTTTGGGATATAAATGATCCATCCCATCAACCAGGTAGTGAGCATAGAACCCAGTAGCTAGTTTTCCAAACTTTGTTACCCTCCATTCCTCCCCCATCTCATAGTCCCCAGTTTCTGTTGTTGCCATCTTTGTGTCCATGAGTACTCAGTATTTAGCTCCCACTTAGAAGTGAGAACATGGCTATTTGGCTTTCTGTTCTGTATTAATTCGCTTAGGATAATGGCCTCTAGTTGCATCCATGTTGCTGCAAAGGACATGATGGTTTCATTTTTTTTTATGGCGGCATAATCATGCATTCTTTTCATTAGGTACCTCTCTTTGATAATGTAATCCGTTGTGACAACTGTTCAAGTTTTAAGGTGTAGCTTTATTAGCTGATAATGGGGGAAAGGGTTGTTTCAAAGAAGTATATTTGCTTTATCAACATTCTAAGTATTGGAATGATCCAACGATAAGAAAACAATAGACACCCATCGTGTCTTTTGCTCTGCAGTCAGTAAATATTTTGTTGTGAATGTGTAGCAAAAGACAGAATGGTGGTCCATTGAATCCCCAGGATGAAGACATGAGGAGATGTGGGAGGGATGCTATCTGCTGGGAATAGCTATAATAGTCCACTTTAACTTTTCCTTTTCCTCGAAGGAAGTCCATCAGCTGAACCTGGAAAAAGCTGTGTGTCACTAAATCCTGGAAAAAATGCTAAATGGGAAAATCTGGAATGTGTTCAGAAACTGGGCTATATTTGCAAAAAGGGCAACACCACTTTAAATTCTTTTGTTATTCCCTCAGGTAAGTGATCTATGGGATCTGAAGTGCCTCAACTATTAGAATTGAAAGATAAGTAACATTACAGCTTAGGTGTAACTGTTGGAATGCCGCCAGAGGTTTTGTGGATAGTCGATGGGGTAAACTGAATGATATTACTGCAATATTTCTGTGTGCTGGTTGCTAGTATTTCCTGAGTGTGTGGCGGTGTCTGGGCCTTGTGGAGATCCTCTGACCTAAATAAAAATGTTACCTTCCCAAGCAGTCCTCTGAGGTAGGTGTCATGATTCACATGCTATAGTTGAGGAAAAAAATATTCAGAGAATACAGAAACCTTGCAGAAATGGCAAAACCGGAATACAAGCTAGAAAGTCAACATTTGGAAGGATGTTTATATTAGGTCCTCACGGCTCTATCTGGGCTTCCATGCTATTCAGTGTAGCGTCTTATACTAAAGTTTTCATAAAATAGAATAAAATATCTAAAAAGTTGTAACTGAATTTTATTTATTTATTGAGACAGAGTCTCATTCTGTCACCCAGGCTGGAGTACAATGGCGCGATCTCAGCTCACTGCAAACTTCGCCTCCTGGGTTCGTGATTCTCCTGCCTCAGCCTCCCGAGTAGTTGGGATTACAGATGTGTGCCATCACGCCCGGCTAATTTTTGTATTTTTAGCAGAGATGGTGTTTCGCTGTGTTGGCCAGGCTTGTCTTGAACTCCTGACCTTGGGTGATCTACCCACCTCAGCCTCCCAAAGTGCTGGGATTACAGGCATGAGCCACCATGCCTGGCCTGTAACTGAATTTTAAATATCGGCTAGACTTCAAGAAAAAAAAAATCAATTGTGTTGTCCCTTACAATTTTATAGGAGAATAAACTACTAAGGCAAGAATTCTATCTTCCAATTGATGAAAGACAAACTACATATTTTTATTATTACCTCTTTTTGGAGGGACAGCGAATGCTTTAAATGGTTTAATTTATTTCTGTTTTTCTGCTGGAGGAAACTGACAATGTGGCATTCTTGTTTTTTTCCCCATTGGCTTTGAAAGCAATTTCATGTATTTTAAAATACGCTTGACATGGCTAGAGATTCAAAAGGTACAACATGATAAATAATAAAGTTTTCCCTACCTCTTACCTGTAACACCCAGTTTACCTTCCTGGAGAATAATTGTTTCTGGGTGTGTATCCTTAGTTATTCCGTGACTATATAAACAAATATGTTTATAATTATTTTTGTTTCATACAAATGGCAGTATACTATAATATGTTTTTATCCTAAGTTTTCCACTTAATAACAATTTTGGACATCATTCCATGTAGAATATAAACAGCTTCTATGTTTATTTTTATGGCTGTCCAAAAGCTATTGCAGAGACAGCACATATATTTTTTTGACTGATCTCCTGTGTAATGGATTTTTAATTTAATTTACTTCCAATCTTTTATTAATACAAACAGTCCTGAGGTAAATAACTATATACATTCTATGCACATCATTTCATGCGTGTGATCATTCCTGGAAGTGGACTTGTTGGATTGGGGAGGAGATGTGTTTGCCATTTTAATTGATATAGATTTGGCCAAGATCCTAAATAGATATAGATGCGGGACCTGGATGTTGGGTTTGATGATCCTTTACAGGCTCTCCATAATGACGGTGGGTATCTTTAGAGAAAGCTCACCAGTTTTGCATTTTACCTCTACTATTCCTCCTCTAGGAGAAATAGTGTATTTTTTCCTTTTTGGAAGCCTTCATTACAATTCTCTTTCTAAGACTTGGAATTTCCATGTTGCCAAAGAGGAGAATAGTTACTTTATAGTTTCTCTGGTACAGCACTCAGAATTCTGTAACTTGGCCTTACTGCTTAACCTGCCGGTGCTGGGATTCTCATGTGTAAAATGGAAATATTCATGACTCTTCTTCCTGAGATAAAATTTTGTTCATTTCATCAAACACTCAGTACATTCTTATTTCTCTATGATGCCTCCTTCACTCGCTAACCGCTTGATATCAGTTTCTGAACATCTCTATACTCCCTGGATTAATGATTCTGTTTTATCTATAAACTCAAATAAACCAGAGCTTGGAAAAGCGTATCAGAGTTCAAATTATGCAGCATACGGGATTAGCAACAGCCTTAGGCAAGAATTCAACCTCAAACCCTGTGAATTCTTGTAACACTAACCCGTTTGTCCGTAATCCTCAGGTCTCTAGGGCTGTACTCTCTGGCTTAGCAGCCACTTAACCGCATGTGGCCACTGAGCACATGAGCTGTGGCTAGAGGAACAAATCATCTTCTGTGGCTGCCCCAGGGAACTCCCCTTCATTTCACTCAAGTTGGTTGTTTTCATGCTTTCAAATATTTTTAAAGTTCATCATTTCAGTTTTTGAAGGACTCAGCATTGGCTGATACTATTTTCAATTTCCTAGGTAGCAAAATTAAAATAACCCACCAGAGGGCTCCAAAGCTGTACTAACCTTTCTTTCTTTTTCTTTTTCTTCTTTTTTTTTTTGTAACCACTGGAAGTGCACAGAATCTAAATTGTATTGAGGGAACAGAATTTTTTTTAAATGTGCATTTTTTGTAACAATTGTACAGCATTTGAGCCTCATGACTGAGTAGTTACTTGTATGACTGCAGGGCACAAAATCCTGGGCTTAAACAATGATGTTTCAGATACTCTCCACCTTTAAGGGAAGATACGACCAATTCATCAAAGCAATAGTGAAGAAAGGTACCCTATAACGAACATATACTAAGACAGCCATTTGAAAACATTTAATATGAGCTTAAATAATATATACGTTCACTTTCATTTGGTAATATAGTCCCCTTCTAAGCAAAACATGTTGCCAAATTACTGTTTGAAATAGTATCTCTAGAATAGTAATAACAAGCAGCCATATATCAACTATAACTTCAATTCTTTTTCTCTTCCAGTACTCAGTACGCTTATATGTACCAGGCCCTGTGCCAGGCTCAAGGCAATAGGGATGAATAAACATCTGCCTTCAAATGTCTTTATTGTCACTTTCCCCTAGCTCATTACTATTAAATTTTTGCAGCGTATAATCAGATTATACAATTTGATCCTATTAGTAGCGAGGCTGAGGATGTTGACAGCTGGTTTAATTAAATAATGATTGTGTGGTGCTTGTGATTTACAAGCACACTCTCTCTATTCTTTTCTAGTTCAGAAGAACGCGGGGTGGGTGGTTTGATTTTAGTGTTAGTACTAATCTCGTTTAAAAATTTTCACCTATGTGGGTACTTCTGTTCATGTGATGTGACTTGCCTAAGATCACACAACTTACCGCAAATTCAGGTTTTAGGAGTTATGACTCCGGATCCCTCTCCTAGTCACGAGCACGTGTCAGTTTTGGGTAGCAACTAAATGGTAGTGGGTCTGTTCTGAGGCAACAGGTGGCTGACTCATGTGGCTATGGTGGCGGAGGCTCCTTGGAGACCGTTTGTTCCCCAGCCATTCCAGCTCTCTACTTCAACACTAACCTGCCTCTCAAGAGTGACTGGCTCCCTAATGTCCGTAGAATAAAGTAAATTCAAATCTTTTAGGGGATATGTTTAGTCCCCCAAAGCTTTCAGGCCTCCAGCATTTAAACAGTGCATAACAGATGCTTAGTTCAGGTTTGCTGACAAGATTTAGATAATCTAATATGTATTAGTATAGTCTTGTTGTAGATATAACTTTTTAAAAAGAGATTTCCCATAGCCAAGTACAGTGGCTTATGCCCTGTAGTAGCAGCTACTCAGGAGGCTGAGGCAGGAGGACTGCTTGAGCCCAGGAGGTTGAGGCTGCAATGAGACATGATCACACCACCGCACTCTGACCTGGGGAATAGAGGGAGAACTTGTCTCTTAAAAAAAAAAAAAAAGAAAGAAAGAAAGAAAATTGATAAGGTGATTTCCCATTTGATTAAAAAGTAGGTTATTTTGTTTTGTCTAAAAACCAACAAAATAGTATATGCCTTGTCTATTTTTGGTGAATATGTATGCTGCGAAAATAAAAACTAAATATTACCTTTATTTGCCTAGTAACTATAAGCTGTTTCATGTATTATATAAAATGATTAAAATGTTGTTATAGTTTTAATCAAATCTTTTAAAATTTTTTTCCAACCCCCCCTTTTTGTTTCTAGAAAGTGATGTGCCTACTCACTGTCCTAGTCAGTGGTGGCCGTATGCCGGTCACTGTTACAAGATTCACAGAGATGAGAAAAAAATCCAGAGGGATGCTCTGACCACATGCAGGAAAGAAGGCGGTGACCTCGCAAGTATCCACACCATCGAGGAATTCGACTTTATTATCTCCCAGCTAGGATATGGTGAGAAACCTGACAGTGATAATATACTTGGCTTTAATCCTGGGAGCACCCCTCTCTACCCAACTCTGGAAAATTCTATCATAAACATCAAATTTAATCAATGTAAATTAATAATTCAACGAACAACGTATGAATTTAATCACAAATGCTGAAAATGCCACAATGTGAAAATTGTATAATAATTGCAAGAATTCTTATCACTGAAAGATAATTCAATTTCTTTTTCTTTTAATGTGTAATCCATTTATGGGTAGTTTTAAAACATTATTTTTTTCATGCATTATCTGGATGCAGAGCAGTCTACCTTGCACTTGTGAACAATGCTTAATTCCTTGGAATTATCTGTGTGTGTGTGTGTGTATCTTCTTTTTTTAGGTCCATATTTTATCTCCTAAAAAAGATTTCTAAATGGACTGTTTCAGACTTTGGATTTCTTTTTTCTTTGTGAATTTAGCTGATGCTGGGAGGGTGTTGAACAGTGAAAAATATAGGAGTTTTTTTTTTTTTTTGAAATGGTTAGATGTCAGTCTAAACCTTTTAAAGGAATATATTTCTTGGCCAAGCTACGGTGGCTCATGCCTGTAATCCCACCACTTTGGGAGGCCAAGGTGGGAAGGATAGCTTGAGCCCAGGAGTTTGAGGCCAGTCCAGGGAACATAGCAAGACCTCGTCTCTACTAAAAAAAATTTTTTTTAAAGAAATGTATGTCTCAATTTTAGGTGCATAATTAAAAATACACAGAAAATGTACTAAGCAGAAAAAAATAGATGAATAAAATGAGCTGGGAATGCTTGTCCCGAAGATGAGCGGCTTGAGAAACAGCATAATGATAATGGGCACTCAGCAGTGCTTGTTGATTAAATGATGATCATTTTCATCTTCCACTGATGAGGCTGCTGAATAGCTGCAGCTGCTCTTCATTTCCCCCCAGCAAAACAAGAGGAAATGGATGGTGGAGATGGTGGAGACAGCTTCCTGACACATAGTGCCTGGAAACTGATTGGGGCTGGGGGAGGGGAGGAAAAAGCAACTAACAAATAGATGAGAAAAAAATAGAGTAGTAGCAGAAAAAGACTTAAAAGTCCCCGAAACACTCCTACTTCTAGCACCTGCCAAATGGTATCCATCTTCCTGTGTTGACCCCATTGAGTGTCTTAGGCCACGAGAATAGCCCAGCTGCAGCCTGTGAACAATTTCTTGGTTATTCTGTGTCTACCTATCCTGGAGAATTCTCAATAGAAGATAATAATGGAATCAGAACTGGTATGTCTGAATAACAATTACTTAAATTTAGTGTGGCACTTATAGCCAGTAAAGTTTGCAAATGATTTAGCAGAAAACAGGTTAGTTAGGATGCTCTAGAACTGGAGTGCACATTTAACTCTACTTTGTATAACATAATATAGTAAAAGAAAAAAACCTGATATTTTTATTGCTATAATTATTTTAGGAAATTGGATGGCCAAAATTGCTTTGAAATTCAGCTTGAGAATTAGTAAATAAATTAGAAAACCTTCCATTAAAAATTATTGATAAGATTTTATTTTAAACAATAAAATAATATTAATAAAAGTAAAGTTGTAAAGTTAAAATTATTGTTTCTAAACAAAAGGCTAGAAATTTTTTTTTTACATAGTTGAGATGATACCTTTTGTATTAATCATGGAAGTATATTTCAAGTGGACACATTAAGATCTATACACGTAAGTTATGATTATACCAATGAATACAACTTCCCCAACTAATTGATAAAAATCAGCATGACAACTTTACACTCACATCTTATATATTTTTCTAGGATCAAGATTGTGCTTAGGAATTGAAGAAGCTATGGGGGAGAACAATTTAGTGAGAAATATGTATATAGGAAACTCTTAATGCTATAACTGTGGGACTTAGGAGGTTAGTTTTTCTTTGATCTTCAATTGAAATCTTTGAGGGGTACATGAGGTCACTTTGAAGCCTGCATTTGTTGCTGAAAAGATCACGATCTGCAAATCAAGTGAAAGGAGAAGAGGATCATCCTGGCAGTGTCATTCATTCTCCACGGCACTGGAAACATCTGCCAGTGCTGGCGCCAGGCCAGCTAGAGACTTCTCCAAAAGCAAAGTTGAATGACAACTTTCAGGAGGAAGAGACTAAACCGCTTAGGGAGAATCTTATACATTGTGATGTTTTCCTCATTTTCTACCACAACATCATCTTTACAATACTTTGGCAACTAATTTTATTATACCACTAAATGATCATACATCAAGCATTCATGATGGGACTCCCAGTCGTGTGAATTAGATAGATATTGATTTGTGTATTCTTTAACTTTTTTTAATTTAGACAAGTTTATTTTTTAGCCATGACATCTTAAACCTTCATTGACTTTAACTTTATCCCATTTTTGTTGTGATATTTAGGAATTTTTAGCATGGCACCTACTTATAAAATCAATAATGCTCTCCATAGAATTTCAAAACAAAATGATCATGTTTTAAATCTATATTGGTTGTTTTCGTTTTACCCTCATTTGTTATTTAAGTTTTGCTGGAATTTCATGGCATTTCATGATGAAAATGATTACAGATTCATTTGTATATACAGCATAATAGATAGGTACCAAATGTCAGGTGCAAGTCTCACCTCTTGGTTTATAATTCTTTCACTATATAGATAATTTTCATTCCCAGTACAGTGATTGATCTTTAACGGAAGTATCTAGAATGTTCTTGATAACAAGAGTCAGTAAAATAGAAGCAGTTTAAAATTTTTGTTACTTGAAAACATTCACCAATTTAATCATAGTCAAACAGATGTATATAAATAGGCTACCATCAATAATATGAGTGCAGTTGGCATGGTAAATTATTTGCAACAATAAAAGCAGCTTCATAAGATAGAGCATAGTAATAGACCTACCTCAGTTTTGTTTTTGTAACTGCCAGGAGATACAATCTACAATATTTCCACTAAAGAATGCAGTCATATTCACAATGTAAAGGGTACACTACACAGCCTAAAACTAACAAGGTAAAATGTAGTTGGCATCTAAGTCGACAGCATGTAGGTCAGATGAGCACTCATGAGGACTATCTTTCATGATGGTGATCATATCAAGGGAGGTAGAGCCCTGTTGATAAAGCAGAGTGCCTTCCGTTCCTTTTACCCCCTGACCTTTGGAAAGCAACCCTTGTATATACCACTGTGTGTTTCTTCCTGTTTAGAGCCAAATGACGAATTGTGGATCGGCTTAAATGACATTAAGATTCAAATGTACTTTGAGTGGAGCGATGGGACCCCTGTAACATTTACCAAATGGCTTCGTGGAGAACCAAGCCATGAAAACAACAGACAGGAGGATTGTGTGGTGATGAAAGGCAAGGTAAGGCCACTTGAATGACTGATATTTATAATGAAAGTCACGGGGGATTTTTCCTTCTGTCCCAGTCAGTTACATATGTTTGTTTAGATTGTTTTTATTCTACATAAATTGGCATGGATCAAAGGTGAACCAAAATTCAGATTTGATTTCTTGAATCCCTCTCAACTGTCTAGCAAAGTCAAATTTTCAAGAGGATCACTGAAGCAATGGACAGAAACTTTTGGGTCAAGGATGAAATTTGCCTGTAATGAATACTCATATTGTTTCTATGGCACTATATATGTACATGGCCATATATATAGTGCCATATTATAATGGTGTGTATATATATCCACCAAAGCTCTCATTTGACCAATTAAGCCATATATATGATTATGTATGTATATATAAAAAGTTATTATAAGCCATATATATGATTACAGGAGATGTAAAAAGAGATATATATGTATGTGTGTGCGTGTGTGTGTGTATGTATATATGTAAAAAGAGATTGTAGCCCCGTATATATGTGAGAGATATATATACACCAAGTAGATGCAGATCTACTTACAACTACGGTGGATTAGGTCTGGAACCTGTACTTGGGGAGCTACATTCATTTTTTTCAGTTTACATGGAGATGTCATATGAAATGATTGCTTCTATGATTGAAATATGACCTTAGTGATTGAAAAATGTTATCAAATTTATCTTTTATTAATAGATGGTAAACACAGTGATTAAGAGGCTGAGTTTTGCTGTGTGACTGACTCCTTTATTTGCAAAATGGGAATAAGAGCTGTACTTAGCTCACCTGTGGATATGAGATTTTTGTTGTTGTTGTTGTTGTTGTTGTTGTTTGTTTGTTTGTTTTTTAAGACAGAGTCTTGCTCTGTCACCCAGGCTGCAGTGCAGTGGTGCAATCTCAGCTTATTGCAGTCTTGACCTCCTGGGTTCAGGCCTCCCAAATAGCTGTGACTAAAGGTGCGTGCCACCACACCTGGCTAATTTTTTGTATTTTTGGTACAGGTGGAGTTTTGCCATGTTGCCCAAGCTAGTCTTGAACTCCTAAGCTCAAGCGATCTGCCTGCCTCAGCCTCCCAAAGTGTTGAGATTACAGGCGTTAGCCACTGTGCCAGGCCCAGGACATGAGTATTAAATAATGCATGTGTGGTACACAGTTCCCAGCCCATATTTATTGTTCAATAATTTTTGTCATTGTGGTTGTTTATTTTTGTCACTGTGGCTATTATTTTTGTCATTGTGGTTGTTTTTATTGTGATGGATTGAAAGTTTAAGAACATATTAGGTGTTAACTATCCAAAGAGTAGACAGAAGAAACCAGAAAGCAGCATGCTTGGAGGAGGTGAAAGGTCAGTGTGGTTGAAATCATGAAGTCAGAGCCGGAAGGGTGGGTAGGAACTGAGGTTCAAGAAACATGAATTTCCTCGGAGGGGTAAAACCAAAGTGTCAATTTATAAATGTTACTCTGGCTAAAGGCTTACGTGTCAGATTGCAATGGGCTGAGACCAACTAAGATATGAGGAGTTAAAGACAGACAATACAGAAAACATTTTATTTATTTATTTATTTATTTATTGAGACAGAGTTTTGCTCTTGCTGCCCAGGCTGGAGTGCAATGGCAAAATCTTGGCTCAATGCAACCTCTGCCTCGAGAGTTCAAGCAATTCTCCTGCCTCAGCCTCCCGAGTAGCTGAGATTACAAGCGTGCACCACCACATCCAGCTAACTTTTTTGTTTTATTAGTAGAGACAGGGTTTCACCGTGTTGGCCCGGCTAGTCTTGAACTCCTGACCTCAGATGATCCACCCGCCTTGGCCTCCCAAAGTGCTGGGATTATAGGCGTGAGCCACCGCGCTTGGCCCAGAAAACATTTTTTTCAAGATGTTTAGCAGCGAAGGGAAGGAAAGGAGAGGTCCTTTTAACATTAAATCTCAAAGGAAAAGAGAGGGGATAGAATCTGAAATAAAGTGGAAGGTGGAGCCTCAGATCCAGGAGAGCACTCATCAGTAGAAATAGGAAGAAGGCAGAAAAGATGACTGTGGTTTCATGATGCTTTCAAGTTGGTGTGTTGGGTGCAGGAGATTTTTCTGGATGGCTTATATGAACTTGATTAATTTGAAGACAGAGCTGACTGCAGGGATTGATGAAGAGGCTGCATGCGGCCAGGCCCAGTGGCTCACACCTGTAATCCCAGCACTTTGGGAGGCCGAGGCGGGCGGATCACGAGGTCGGGAGATAGAGACCATCCTGGCTAACACGGTGAAACCCCGTCTCTACTAAAAATATAAAAAATTAGCAGGGCGTGGTGGCAGGCGCCTGTAGTCCCAGCTACTCGGGAGGCTGAGGCAGGAAAATGGTGTGAACCCGGGAGGCGGAGCTTGCAGTGAGCCAAGATCAAAGTCACTGCACTCCAGCCTGGGCAACAGAGCGAGACTCCGTCTCAAAAAAAATAAATAAATAAATAAAAGAGGCTGCATGCAAACCTCTTGCGAGCACCGTCATCTAAGGACTTACAGACATTTTTAATTTCTCCCTGGATTCCTCTAAACAATGGCTTGGACATCTCAGGTATAAAATCATATTGGGGCTCCAATCACTTTTTACATGTTTGTAGCTAGAGTCAAAATTACTGTTTACATGTGAACATGTCAATTACCTTTCCTTTTAGTAGATGCCGTTTTCTCTCAATAACCTTGGATCTTAATTTTCCTCCTCTGAGGCACAGTTACAAGAAAATAGCATCAAAGTCCCAAATTGGCCGGGCGCAGTGGCTCATGCCTGTAATCCCAGCACTTTGGGAGGCCAAGGCGGGTGGATCGCCTGAGGTCAGGAGTTCAAGACCAGCCTGGCCAACATGGTGAAACCCCATCTCTACTAAAAATACAAAAAATTAGCAGAGCTTGGTGGTGGGTTCCTGTAATCCTAGCTACTAGGGGGGCTGAGGCAGGAGAATCACTTGAACCTGGGAGGCAGAGGTTGCCATGAGCCAAGATCGCGCCACTGCACTCCAGCCTGGGGGACAGAGTGAGACTCCGTCTCAAAAAAATAAAAATAAAAAAAAGTCCCCAAACTGATAATCCTATATTTTTTTTTCTCTCTCTGCTCCCTGCAGGATGGGTACTGGGCAGATCGGGGCTGTGAGTGGCCTCTTGGCTACATCTGCAAGATGAAATCACAAAGCCAAGGTCCAGAAATAGTGGAAGTCGAAAAAGGCTGCAGGAAAGTGAGTGCACCATGCCCACGGTGACTTAAGCTGAGCACGTATGAGTTGATACCGTTGGCTTTATTTTTATGTGTGAAAGTGCCTTGTTATTGCAGTAGCCAAGGGTTTCCACTGTCTCAATCTTCAATAGTTTATTGTTAGTGTTTGATCTCACTGTTCTCCTTAAAGTTTTCTTGGGGAATTCTCTATAGTTAATACAGAGGTACACAAGGCCGGTAGCTCCTTTCAGAATGTCATGGGAATTGGAAGAGAGAGAACAGGAACTAAAAATGGCACATCAGAGGGAGTCTGGCTAAGTTGAGGGCAGGCCATGGGAGAAGGTGTCATCCACCTTCTATAGTAGAAGGTGACAGTCTACTATAGTCTGTCATCCTATGGGTTGTTAAGAACATTTCCAGTAGATACCCCCAAGTTGCTGATAGCAAATGATCCTTAGTCATTTTTTTCCCATTTATAATATTTCTGATGAGGCATCTCCTGGAGAGGATTCTTCTCAGTAGGTCACCGCAGTCGGGAGATAGGAAATCCAGCCTCCAACTGGTACCCACAGTAACTCAGTGGTCCCTGTGAAATAGTTTTTTAAAGCACACAGAAGCTATGAAAACACAGGGTTTATGGTTATCATTTTCCTGTTTGATTGCTACATCTTCTTTTCTCCTTTCTCATTTTCTTTGAATAAAAATGAAGTAGAAACTATTTTTTTCCCTAAGAGTATTATGTTGTGGTCACATAATCTTATAACACGTACCGGAAAGCTGATAATTTGGTATATAAAAATAAACCGTAAAGAAATAGAGCAGATAATGGAAAATCATAGCATGGAAGAGGCACAAAGGACCTGGGTGACTTCACAGTTCCTCTTCTAAGTTTTGAATTCTGGAAACTTCAGTTCAGAGAAGCAACGTAGCTTGCTGATAGAAACAGAGGCAAGGGTAGAACCCAGGTCTCCTGTCCCTAGACAACTATCCTTTGTTTCACTTCCAGCATACGTTCATATTCTTTGCCTGATCATATGCATACACAAGCTTGTATATTACTGTCATTTTCTAAAATAACAAACCTTACATTTTTATTACTTTTAATCAATCTGTTTTATTTTTTTCTATTTTCCTACACATCTAAAATCTTGATAATAATCCTGTTTAATCATTAGGATGATAATAAAAATAAAATAATAGCAGTCCCTTATGAAGTACAATTATTGCATTCTAATAGATTTACAGGGTGAGTATTATAGTCCTGATTAAAAAGAAGAGGAAACTGAAACACAAAGAGTTTAAACAACTTGACCACTTTAAAAACACCTGTTTGAGGCAGTGCTTTCCTTACCGGGCTGGGAAGACTAGGGAAGAAAAAATCCACTCATCAACAAAGGAAGATAATAATGCAGTATTTTTCTGTCTGGGCTTTGGCATACAGTGGTGTTGAGGGGTCTTTCTAAGAATTCAGAAATCACAGGCTTGTTGTTGTCGCACAGACCTGGGATTTAATTTTCAATTCAATGCTATCAGTGTGGGAAACCCTAAACCAAGAAATCAACCCAAAGTGGCCACAAGTTTCTAATAGTCCAGGGTTCCTGACATATATAAATGTAAAACCTCATTATAAAGAAGTCTCATTATTCAAGCTGTGGGAACCCCACAGGTGAGACTGAAACCCCAAATTATAAGATATACCACCAGGATCTTTATATGGGGAAAATTTATAGATATGACATTAAAATAAAATGTGTTTTAAAATGTTTACAGAAAAAGACAGAAATGAAACCATTCATCAGCCACCAAATTGTCTGAGAATGTCTTAAATTCATCCTCACCCTGAATAATAGTTTAGCTAGGTCAGTTTAGAATTCTGGATTGATGGTTGTTTTCTGACAGCGGTTTATATATTATTTTATTATACTTTCTCGTGGCCTTATTTTTGGTACTGGAATTCCTGCTGTCACACTAATTCTTCTTCAGTTTTGAAGTGGATATGCTGGTGGTTCTCTCTGATTGATTTTAAAATCTTCTCCTTGTCTTTGGCATTCTGCAGTGCCTGGGTGAATGCCGAGTACCTAGTGGAATGCTGCAGTGTAGCATTCTACTACATGTGCCTAGATCTGGAATTATTTTATTTGTTGCCTTTGCTCCCCGGTGTGTTTCTTTTTTTTTGAAATGAAGTCTTGCTCTGTTGCCCAGGCTGGAGTGCAGTGGCATGATATCAGCTCACTGCAACCTCCGCCTCCCGGGCTCAAGTAATTCTTCTGCTTCAGCCTCCTGAGTAGCTGGGACTATAGGCACAAGCTACCACGCCTGGCTAATTTTTGTATTTTTGGTAGAGATGGAGTTTTACCATATTGGCCAGGCTGATCTTGAACTCCTGACCTCATGATCCATCCGCCTTGGCCTCCCAAAGTGCTGGGATTACAGGCATGAGCCATCGTGCCAGGCATGAGCCATCACAGGCATGAGCCATCGTGCCAGGCCCAGAGTGATTCTTTGAGGTTTCACAGCCATCTTTCGGTTCTTGAAAGTGACCCATCATTAGTTTTATTCGCTGCTTCTGAAACTTCTGAAACTTATTATAGGCAGTTGTTCAACCTTCTCATTCTATTGTCTATGCTTTCTGTCAACATGTTTTTTAACCTCTTTTCGTATCTTCATCTCTTCCTATGCTATCTTTTCTATCTTGCTATCTTTTTATCTTTTCATCCAATTTACCAGTTTCCTATGAAACCCTGATTACTATATTTAATCTGACCATTGAGTTTTTAACTTCATTGCTATGGTTTTCTTTTATAGACATTCCGTACTTTGGGGTTCACATCCTCCTTTTCTTTGTGCATACTATTTTGATCTTTTGTTATTGGATTTATTCTTTTGTTACAAAGTCATCTCAAACATGCTGTTTTTTTAATAAGAGCTTTCTGTTTTATTATGTTCAGTTGTTGACTCTTCCTTAAAATGGGACATTTTCTCATATGGCTTGTTTTTGTTGTTGTTTTTGAGAAGGAGTCTTGCTATGTTGCCCAGGCTGGCGTGCAGTGGCACGATCTCGGCTCAGCGCAACCTCTACCACATGGGTTCACACAATTCTCCTGCTTCAGCCTCCCAAGTAGCTGGGACTACAGGTGCCTGCCATCATGCCCAGCTAATTTTTGCATTTTCAGTCAAGATGGGGTTTCACCACGTTGGTCAAGGTGGTCTTGAACTCCTGACCTCAAGTGACCCACCTGCTTCGTCCTTCCAAAGTGTTGGGATTACAGGTGGGAGCCACTGCGCCTGGCTGGTTTGTTGCTTTTGGTTGTGATTTAGTGACCTCTCCATCCCCACCCATCTCCCTAAATGTCACAGTCTCTCTTGACCTGGTTGGTGGGCATATTTCTGATGTGTGCTTTTGCATTCTACTTCTTGGAGTGCTTTAGAGATTCTCCTTTTACAAATTAAGTATGACTTTAATTTTTTGGCTGTGGATTCCCATACAATGTGGATAGCATAAACTTGGAACTGTCACTCATCTGCAGCACAAACTTGGTATTTGTTTTCAAACTCAGGAATTGTTTTTTTCTGGTACTCAGAACCCCAGGTAGATGACAAGACACTGTCATTTCCTGGTTCTGTGGGCAGAATGTTCTAGTTCTCCTTTAACCGAGGGGTTACCGGGGTTACTGGTATCATTTTTATGCAAGGACCTCGGTTCCAACTCCCTGTCTCAAGTGAGACAAAGGCCAAATATCATATTCTGTATGGACATTAATACCACAGCCTTTAGGACCTTAATCTAGGATCTCATATGTCCTTGGCCAACAACAATTTAGTTTGTGCATTTTCCATTCAGCTTTTAGTATTCTACTAAATTCAGGTACCTGGAGATTTCCCCCTTCTTCTTCTCAAACTCTAGCATGGATTTTTCATTTATTGTTATGTTTTTATTTAGCATTTCTGTTTTTTTTTTTTTCTGAGACAGAGTCTCACTTTGTCACTCAGGCTCGAGTGTAGTGGTGTGATTGATCATGGCTCACTGTAGCCTCCACCTCCTTGGCTCAGTCAATCCTCCTGCCTCAGCCTCCCGAGTAGCTGGGACTACAGGCACATGCCATCATGCCTAGCTAATTTTATAAAACTTTCTGTAAAGATAGGGACTCACTATGTTGCCCAGGACTTGAACTCCTGGGCTCAAGTCATCCTCCCGCCTTCGACTCCCAAAGTGCTGGCATTACAGGCATGTGCCACTGTGCCTGGCCACTTCTGTGTGTTTGGAGTATGGGAGAAGGAGGAACAATGCTGAATCACACTGCCTGAAGTTTGAAAAGTGCTCTCCTATGACCAAGTGATGTAGCTTTATACCCACCTTCTAGTATTGTCTTCCATAGGCAACTAGGTTTGCTCTTCCCCAAATTCTTTCCTGTGGTTACCTATTCTAAAACTGGTATCTTAGCTGTTCTGTTCAGTTTCCTCAGTAAACGTTTCACAAATAGTTTTCTTTGCAAGATACATTGTAAGTGGAGAGAATGGCTGCCCCCATTTATTTGCATATCTGTCATAGGAGGATTGATGTACTACTGTTTCTTTTATTTGTTTGTGTGTATAATTTTCATTGCATTTCAGATTCTTCAGAGTTGTGTTCTTTAGACATTCCTATTGTTTATCCAATAGTTTCATGATAGAAAAAGTATTAAAATATTATTTTCTAAGGCTGGGCACAGTGGCTCACGCCTATAATCCCAGCACTTTGGGAGGCCAAGGCGGGTGGATCACTTGAGGTCAGGAGTTTGAGACCAGCCTGGCCAGCATGGTGAAACCCCATCTCTACTAAAAAGACAGAAAAATTTGGCCTGGTGTGGTGGCACGTGCCTGTAATTCCAGCTACTCTGGAGACTGAGGCAGGAGAATCGCTTGAACCTGGCAGGCGGAGGTTGCAGTGAGCCAAGATTGCGCCATTGCACTCCAGCCTGGGCGACAAGAGCAAAACTGCATTTCAAATAATAATAATATTTTATAATATATATGCATGAACTCTGCTCATTTATTCACTGCTTGATAACATTAATAGGGCTGGAAAAAACATCACTTTTACTGCTATATGATTGGACACACGCTTTCAACATTTGCAGAAGCAAACCAAACCTGTAATAATGAGAATGCTTATTTAACAACTATTGAAGACAGGTATGTAACTATTTTAATTTCATTTTAAAATATGTCAAATAGAAAAAAGTTTCAGAAAAGCCCAAGTATCAACATGCTCTAAATTTCTGAGTATGTGTGATCTTGAGGTATGATTTGTAAAGGTAGAAGCATTAAAAATAATATTCTTATTTGGATTCTTCATTGCAAACATTATAAACCGTTTTTGCTAAATTTAGTAATATAAAGCAACATTCAGAACAGTTTATAAATAATAATCTAGTAAATGTAGTTTATGGAGCTAACTTTTTAATGATCCATTCGATGATGAACTTTTTAAAGCAGGAAAGTAACTAAAAGTTGCCGGCTCAAAATCATGTTATATCTTTACCACTCTCTCCACCAAAAAAGAAGGCAAAGAAGTTTACTGAATAATTCATTCATTCTTTCTAGTCTTCCATTCTTTGCTTTGCTTTGCTATGTTAACAGACTCTAGGTCAGGAAAATCACATGGACATAGAGGAGCTTATGTAATTTTTTATCTCTAGGGTCCTATCTATTTTTAAGATTTATTCGTTTACTTTTCACCTACTCTATGCATAGCTCTGGATTAGCCACAGAAGAAAGTTTACAAAAATGGAAAAGTATCTATTTCACTTGCAGTAAAGAAGTAACAAAATTATGGAGCTTTAGTACAATAAGTTATATTTACTGGACTTTCGAGGCAGACCGAATAAAATGTAGGGGATACTGCTGATATTAAAAATCTTTGGATAAAAATGAGAGATGTCATAACATTTCATAGTCTTTATAAAAGAACTGTATTTCTATCTACATGCTGCTTTCATATATATTTATGTGTCTAATATATGGTAGTAGCACCCTAATACAATGCTAACATCTGAAACTCAGAACGTAGGTACTTTTTATCTTCTGTGAGGGAGGTAAACTGCTCACCTTTAAGTACCATGAGATCATATTCTGGTCAGCACTATAATTGATCTTTTGGTCTATTGGACATTTGTACATCTACATTTGGACATTTGTACATCCAGATGTGTATGATTTCACTATATTTTATATTTATTTTTCCTTGTGTATCTTCTGTAATATTTATACTCAGGAGTTCACTAACTGTTGTTAAATATGGTTTAGAGACATTTAAGGCAACTAAATCGAGTTTGGAACTTTTAACTTTTTGGTTTGTTTTGTTTAGGGAATGAAATTATTTAGACTATGGTCAAATAAAATGTTGTATTGCTGTTAGGTTTCTCTATATTCTCTTCTTGCTCTCTCTGAAGTCATCTACAACTCTCTCCGTTTCTGGAAACTTTGGACACCATTTTTCTTTTTCTCAAAAGACAGATTTTTTCCTATGTTGCTGCTTCCATTGTTTTATTTGTCATTTTAGACAAGTTTTCGGTGCCTTGTCAACTGAATTTTATTGTTCCCAGATTAATGCCAAATAGACAAGAATCCTAAGGGAGAGAAGGTGTTGGAATTCATGATTCTGCTTCTCATTCATTCTGGAGATTGAGTCTCTGCTTCTCTATATTTCTTGATAATTTTCTCTTTTGTTTCAGAGCTGAAATATGAGAGAATAAAATTGAGGGGGGAAATTCATGCAGATTATTCTATGAGTGTTATCCTTGGTAATGTTATTAACCTTGAACTTGCTTAACCAAGAATTGAGTAGAACTATTTGAAGAGTGGACTGATTTTTTAAAACATTGTATTTTAAAATGCATTAGTTTTCTTCTTTGTATTCTCAAAATTCTCTGACATTTTGAGAATAGGCAGAGGGGCTGGTGAGGGCTAGAGGGAGATGGTTTGAGTATCTCCGAATGATTTTATATACTCAGCTATATGGTATTTTTCCATCATAAGCTCACATTTCGTTGGTGACAATGTGTATAATGTAGATGACATACAAATATAACACAATATATTTGAATTACCAATTCAATTATAGCTCAAACATAGAACTGAGATAGTTTTCACGTTGATAATTTTGAAAATTGGCATAAATGTTTCAAAAACTTAATTGAATGTTAATTCTTCTTTTTAAAGATATGAACAAGCGTTCCTGACTAGTTTTGTTGGCTTAAGGCCTGAAAAATATTTCTGGACAGGACTTTCAGATATACAAACCAAAGGGACTTTTCAGTGGACCATCGAGGAAGAGGTTCGGTTCACCCACTGGAATTCAGATATGCCAGGTATGGGCAGTGCTTAGGTTGAGGGTTGCTTTCACCCTATGAATCTGTTAGATAAAGTCTGTTATTCCTCCGGGTATCTCTGCAAATAGACTAGGTAAATTAGTCATGCTTTTAGTAGCAATTTATATTTCATTCTCTTTTTGTTTTTTCTTTTCTTCCTTTTTTTCTTTTCTAAAAATTTCCCAATAGGTTTAGTGTCCTAAAGAAAAAAGAAAGAAAAAAATTGCTAGGTTATCTTGCTGGGTTATCTGGTCCTGGTCTACTTAAAACCTATTCATGAAATTCTCAGTGGTCACAAAGGTTTCAAATGGTTGACTCTTTCTTTCTTTCTTTCTTTTTGAGACAGAGCCTCACTCGGTTGCCCAGGCTGGAGTGCAGTGGCGCCATCTTGGCTCACTGCAACCTCAACCTTCTGGGTTCAAACGATTATCGTGCCTCAGCCTCCTGAGTAGCTGGGACCACAGGCATGTACCACCACGCCTGGTTAATTTTTGTGTTTTTAGTAGAGATGGGGTTTCACCATGTTGGCCAGGCTGGTCTCGAACTCCTGGCCTCAAGTGATCTGCCTGCCTTGGCCTCCCAAAGTGCCGGGGTTACAGGCATGAGCCACTGCGCATGTCCTGGTTGACTTATTTCTGAAAACCTAAAACTATATTAAATGGACATAAAGCTTTTCAGTGCCATTAGGAGTTGAAATATTAGAGTGGTTGGGTGGGGCAGCAAAGGACATTGCTCATGCGGAACTCATTATTTCCATATCTTCCATGTGCTACCATGTTTAGTCTTTTATTTGCCTTGGATTTTATTTTGTCGTCATAAAAACCCTGCCAGGTAAGCTTCAGTATCTTCATTTAAAAGAAGTGGAGGTCGGGCGCAGTGGCTCATGCCTGTAATCCCAACACTTTGGGAGGCAGAGGCGGGCAGATCACCTGAGGTCAGTAGTTCGAGACTAGCCTGGCCAACATAGGGAAACCCCATCTCTACTAAAAATACAAAAATTAGCCAAGTGCAGTGGTGCGTGCCTGTCATCCCAGCTACTTGGGAGGCTGAGGCAGGAGAATTGCTTGAACCTGGAAGGCAGAGGTTGCAGTGAGTCGAGATTGTGCCATTGCACTCCAGCCTGGGCGACAAGAGCAAAACTCCATCAGAAAAAAAAAAAAAAAAGAAGTGGAAACTGAGACTCAGGAAGTTGATGTGACTAGAAAGCTTCCAAGCATGGATTTAGACTAATCTGTGTCATCGCCAAATCTGTGCTACTTACACTCGCACCACCCTGCCTGCCTCTCTATATATTTTGATTTACCCTCCCTAGTAAGATGTTGTAAGTTGTTTCTGAAATAGTCTCGGAAAGATTCTTTGACTTTTTATACAGTGGTATCACTAGCACACAACATTGTTTAATATGACAACACACAGAGAAATTTCAACATCCCTTATAGCAAATATTTCATTGTGCTTGGGTGAAAAGCTAAAAAATAATAGCTCAAGTCTATCAATTTACTACCTGACCTAATATGTCCTAATCTTCAGTGTCCTGTAATTTGCATTCTCACCTTTCAATAAGGGAAATAGATCAGTAACCTAAATAGTGTGATTTTTGTTTATGGAATTATTGAACTTTCTGAAACATAGCAAGATTTCAGTTGATTTAAAAAGTAACAGGATGGTGTAATAAAAGCTGAGTGCATACTTTAAAAACACATCTTGGCAGTAGTGATAAGTCTTACTCTGTAAGTGAAGCTGCTGAACTTTGCCTGTGGTGTCACCCAGCAGCAGGATTCTGAGGAGTTAACCCTGGAATGTCCTTAGGGACTAACAATGGATGGAAGTGGAACAGAATTCAGTTGCAACCATTGTCACGGTATATCCTTGATGGAAGGACGGTGGCTGCCCTCTTTGGCTGAGTTTACAGCTGCAGGAGGAGTGGGCAAGGAGCCTGGGGCTCGGGCCTGAGCATCAGGTCAACTGAATTGATTCTGATGGTTAATGGGATGCCGCAGCCTCTGTAGTCATCTATTCCACAGTTAGCAGGTTTTAACTCAGTGCTACAAAGAGAAGAAGACAATCTTAGGAATCAGGGAAAACCCTTGAGGTGTCAGGGAATCAGAGATTTCAGAGAAAATATTCTAAAAAAGGTGTACCTCCCCAGAACTTCATGAATGACTTCTAAGCACTTCATGTTCTTTAAAAGTCTAATAATAAAAAAATTACTTCATTGTAGCAGCAAAGAATCCTGATACTTTCAAAGCTCTATCTTAGTTAATTGCTATTTGGAAATAACCTTGACTGTAAGACAGAATTATAAATTAAGCTCAGTGCATCCTCATTTTATTTTATGTACTTCTTTGTTCATTAAAGCTGGCATTCCTTACAGTTTTATGAGGCAGGTCTTGGTATTTGCATTTGAAGAGGAGAAAGCAAGTTCAGAGTGTTTGAGTAACTTACCTAAAATCTCTAGTTGAGACGTGTCTCATTTTGAAATCTGTGAAAAACTTTGGTCCTGGAAAACCCACGTAGACCTTAGTGGGAGGAAAAGAATCTTAAAAAATTAAAAAAGAAAGAAAGCAGAGAAAACCAGAAAGGGGAGGAAGGGAAGAAGGAAGGAAAGAGGGAAGGAAGGAGGGGAGGAAGGGAGGAAAGGAGGCAGGAAGGAACGAAAGGAGGAAGGAAGGGAAGAAGGGAGGGAGGAAGGAAGGAGGGAGGGAAAAAAACTACCATTTTTGCCATTATGGTGAATTTGATAATATAAAATATTTTATCATTAAATGCCTGTGTGGGGGGCACTTTGCCAAATGTTAGAAATATAAAGTGTTACAAACCCCCCTGCATTTGAGATCATAATTGGGTTGGGGTTGTAGACCACACAAATACAAATCAAACTGATTCAAAACAGCACAGACCAGTTGCTGAATGCCCCTGGCATGGCCGGCTACATCTCCTCATAACATGCAGGCTTCACCACATCCCTGACGCTCGGTTCTGAGTGCCTTCTGTGAGCACGGCAGGCCTTCGGCAGGCACCTGTCAAGTGAATTCTACTTTATATATTTAATGCAGGGCGAAAGGCAGGGTGTGTTGCCATGAGAACCGGGATTGCAGGGGGCTTATGGGATGTTTTGAAATGTGATGAAAAGGCAAAATTTGTGTGCAAGCACTGGGCAGAAGGAGTAACCCACCCACCGAAGCCCACGACGACTCCCGAACCCAAATGTCCGGAGGACTGGGGCGCCAGCAGTAGAACAAGCTTGTGTTTCAAGGTGAGTATCAGTTATAAAGCTGGTAAGAGAATCTGGAGTATGCTTCAGCCTAAAGAATCATCTAAGGATATAAAAAACAAACAAAAACCAAAACACTCTGCCCAGACTCTGCCATAGGTATTTAGAAATTCTGATTTGATTAACCTGGGGATCAATTGTTTAAGAGCTCCTTGGGTGGATGCATTTAGACCCACAAATACAACCAACAACATAAACACAACTCACAGTTTTTTCTCACCTGCTCTGCCACTATCACCTCCTCTCTGCTTCTCTCCTTTCTCCCAGGCCTTCTAGATCTGCCTCCCTCCATTCCCCCCTTGCCCTCTTCCTCCTTCCCTTCCTTACCCCCTTACCCTCCCTTCCTCCCTTCCTCCTTTCCTCCCTCCCTTCCTCTGTTCCTTCCTTCCTCCCTTCCTTCTTTTCTCCCTTCCTCCTGTTTTCCCTCCCTCCTCCTTCCTCCATCCTCCCTCCTCTCTCCCCCTTCCCCCTTTCCCCTTCCTCCTCCTCCTCTTCCTCTTCTTCTTCCTTCTTCCTTCTTTCTTCTTTCCTTCTCCCTTCTTCCTCCTTCCTTCTTCTTCTTCCTCTTCCTCCTTCTCCTCTTCTTCTTCTCCTTCTCCTTCTCCTTGTCCTTCTTCTTCTTCTTCTCCTTCTCCTCCTCCTCCTCCTCCTCCTCCTCCTTCTCCTTCTTCTCCTTCTTCTCCTTCTCCTTCTTCTTCTTTTCTCTCTCTCTCTCTCCCTCTCTTTCTTTCTCCAGTGGGGTCTTGCTCTGTCATCTAGGCTGGAATACAGTAGTACAGTCATGGCTCACTGCAGCCTCAAACATCTGGGCTCAAGTGCTCCTCCCACCTAAGCCTTCCAAGTAGCTACAGGTATGCACCACCATGCCTAGCTAATTTTTAAAATCTTATTTTATGTAAAAATGGGGTCTCACTATGTTGCCCAGGCTAGTCTCAAACTCCTGGTGTCAATTGACTCTCCCACATAGACTCCAAAAGCTCTGGAATTATAGGCATGAGCCAGTGCACCCAGCCTCTTTTTGTCTTGATAGAAATTTCTGTTTCCTGTCACGCTGTTGTATTGCAATTCACTTTTTTCCCATGCTCTTAGAGCCTAAGTTTTAGCTAACAAAATTGATAAAGTATTCTACAATAATGCCACATAGGTATTCTAAAGAGAGTCCTCCCTTTTTCTGATTTAACCCCGATGATTATAATGATGGGTGAGGAAAGGAAATGATAGGTTGGGGCACATGGCTTTTCAGTGCCCATTAAATGACAATTCAATATTCTACCACTATTTAATACATTCATAGTTTAGGCCATTCATTTTCTCCTTATGTAATCAAATTCACTGAAGCAAACAAACAGACAAAAAAAGAAACCCAGAAAATAACAAACAAAAACCCCAATGAATTAAGGATTATGGTCTTTTACTCTCTCTCTTTTATAAGTCACATCCTTTCTAGAGAAAATTAGCCTTAGCCAAATACAGAAATGTACCTACTGTGTTAGTCTGTTCTCACACTGCTATAAAGATACTACCCAAGACTGGGTAATTTAGAAAGGAAAGAGGTTGAATTGTCTCCCAGTTCCACATGGCTGGGGAGGCCTCAGGAAATTACAGTCATGGTGGAAGGGGAAGCAGGCACATTATGCACAAGGTGGCAGGACAGAGAAGAGCATTTGAGAGTGTAGGAGAAGCTACCACTTATAAAACCATCAGATCTTCTGAGAACTCATTCACAAGAACAGCATGGGGGAAACTGCCTTCATGCTCCAATCACTTCCCTCCCTCAATGTGGGGATTACAGGTCCCTCCTTCGACATGTGGGGATTACAATTTGAGATGAGATTTGGGTGGGGACGCAGAGTCAAACCCTATTACCTACCTACTGCTTAATGATACTGTTTTCTAATAGTCCTGCTCTCTGTACTTCTTTTATTCAATCTCTTTGAATGGCATATGGCCATGACATGCCCTGTAAGACAGTTTGGCAAGACTGATGAGGAATTTGCATCAGGATGATGCTGTGCAGTCTTTTCTAACTCAAGAGGAGTATGGATAATTGAGCTGGTTACTCCCACTAATAGAAATAGGAATACAGGAAGTCTTCAATCCAGATTGGCCATCAGATCTAATAACATAATTTACATAGAAGGCGATGTATTGGGCTAAGACGGAAGAGGTTTGTAAATGGATTATTTGAGGACTAACACAAAGAAAATCAAGTATTTTATTGTTACCTCTGGAAACTTTTGAGTTACTACACAAAGGCCAGATTCATCTTATTCCTAGCCTTCGCCTGAGGATGTTAGGCTGTGGAGATTTATTGCAGTTTTTTGAGAGAATCAGCAGTTTTACCCAGAGCAGAGAAGTATATCAGGGGCTTCAGTAGGGAGAATTTTCGGGTGGATGTTCAACAAATCAAAATATGTGCTTGACTAGAAATTAGGTGGTTTTACAGGTACTTGGGGTAGGGTTTGTTTGGAAATATATAGACCACCTTTATAAAGATTAAGGTGTGAGAATTATTAGTGAAATTCAGCTGATAGTAAATTTAGTTAAGAAAATAAAATCTTATATCACAGTCTAGCAAGTTGAGGCATCATAGGAGTCTGGGATATACTGATGTGGATACTTACTTAAACACCTTTGTCCACATAGCTTGGGTCAAGTTAGGGTCAAGGTGAAGGTTGTCTTCGGCTGCTTAATGACAACTTGGGCAACCATAGTGCCTTGGAAGCAAATTTTTTTCCCTACAAGGCTGTGATGTGGGAATGATGAGGAGTAACGCATGAGAATTAGAAAAGTCAGTGGCCATGATTACCTCCTTTCTATTTGCATACTTGTGGGTGTGTCCCAGACCGTCACTGTTGACGGCATTTCACTATTCTCTGCAGTCCTCTGAATATTATGACACAATTCCTAAATCGTATAATCTTTTAAATTTAATTTTGCTCATAACTCCCTGCCAGATGGTTGTCTGTGGTTGCATGTGCTTCAGTAGTTGTTAAGATGTACAACCATAATGAAAAATACAAGGCGGTATTGAAGGACATTACCAACAAAATATTGAAACATTGCCAGGTTATTCATTGTTTAAGCTGAACACACTAACAAACTGTGCACAATTTTAGAAAAGTTATTTTCCTTCAAATTCTTCTTCTTCATGTTTACTTTATCTGTATCAAAAGTGTCTTTCATTTCTTTCCATCTCAATGCCACTTTTTACACTTAACCAAATTAATCTTGTCTTCCACAAAGAGCTGTATACATAACCCATATGCCTAAAGCTCCTAAGATTTTCATCTAATTTCTCTTGTGCTATAAAATAATTTTATTTTCTAAGGTTTTCTCAATAAAAGAATCCCCCAAGTTTTGTTACCCAACTATTCACTCATAAATTGATTTTAAAGCAAAAGAATTACATTGTTTTGAGTCATTACACTGTTTTGTTTTTCTGTAAATGAACTCTCATCAAAAGTAAATATTTGTTTCTCTTAATTTGATAAACTACAAAGCGTAAAATAATTTTTGTAACCATATCATCTTCAGCTGTATGCAAAAGGAAAACATGAGAAGAAAACGTGGTTTGAATCTCGAGATTTTTGTCGAGCTCTGGGTGGAGACTTAGCTAGCATCAATAACAAAGAGGAACAGCAAACAATATGGCGATTAATAACGTAAGTGGTATTTTTATGGATTCCTCCTTTTTGTTATCTAGTTGGTGCTTATGAAGTTGAGAAAATTTGTCTGTTTCTGAAATTGTTGTCTCAGGATGCTAGTTTGAGCACCTGTATCATATCCCAAATCTGTGGGCCCTGTTTGATCTAGTTTTGCTTTCAAATCCTTTAATTTTATAAGTGTAAATTCTGCTATGACTTGGTCTATAAAAGTTCAAGATGCTTAATACGTATTTGTCTTTCAATACTATACCATTATTTACTCTCAGGCAGTGGTCTGTTTTTAAGATATTTATGGGATATACCAAAATGCACATCTATTGCATAAGTCTTCTATTTAGCTGTTAAATCTCTTTACTTGTGTACTATTAATTTACATTTTGGAGGTAACTTTCAAATGTGGTTAGTCCTCATAAGTTACTGAACTTGCTTCATGTAATAGCATATGCTTTCTTTTTGTTTTGGATTTCATAGAGCTAGTGGAAGCTACCACGAACTGTTTTGGTTGGGATTGACATATGGAAGCCCTTCAGAAGGTTTTACTTGGAGTGATGGTTCTCCTGTGAGTAATTTGACTTACTATATAACTTTCTTACTTTATCGTGTATTTATTTTGATGTTGTCTTTTTATTTAATGCAAACTTTTAATAAGACAGTTCATTATGATAGCCACTATCCTGCCATGCAAAATTGATGTGCAGGTAAACTTCCTAAAACTTGCGTGTTTTATACCCTCTTTTAGATCAATAGAAATGGAAACATTTTTGATATTCCCACTAATAATGATTAGGCTTCGTCAGACTTCTCCATTTCCAGGAATGAAGAAGTGAGAGATTCTGGCACGTGCTGGCAATATTTAGAAGCCCTAGTCGTCACAAGAAGTGATTTTGTATAATTTCAGTTCTACCTCTTAATTTCAGTTCTGCCTCCACCAGCAACTTTTCAAGGAACTTGAGTGAGGTGGTTTATTTGATGGCTTCATTGACATTTGGGTTTTATATTTACATCTCTGGAAAACACATCACCGTGCTTAGTCCAGAACCCCGTGGGTTATGATTCCACACTGAAAACTCCGTAGAGGACCTAGACCCAGGGCCTCCGTTTGTTTCTACTGTTCATTTTAGCAAAGTTTAGTAGCTGTTAGCAATATTTTCTGGGTCTTTTTCTTTTGCAAGAAGAATTAATTGTATTGCTTTATCCTACACATTTAATAAAGAGAAAACTTCCAATAACGCACTGAAATATTATCCTTTCCATTGGGTTGTAAATTTAGGAACTCCCAACACTGAGAAGTGGAACTTTGTTGCCAAGTTTTTCCTGTATATAAACCCCCATTTGTGGCCCTTGGATCCATTCTATTTAATAAGAGTAAAGAAAATGTTATAATAATCAATTGTGTACGTTATTCAACATCACAAGGTTCCATGTTATGAAAGCTGTTTCTTTTCTACTACGTTTGTGAACTGTGCTTTCAAAGCAAAGCTATTGTGAAAAAAAAGTAAATTGATAAAACAATGCAAACATATCTTTCGTTTTCTGTTTGGATGAATGATTGGCATTGGCTTGATACAAATGGTTAATGGTTGTAGTTTAATGTTTCTAATATAGGTTTCATATGAAAACTGGGCTTATGGAGAACCTAATAATTATCAAAATGTTGAATACTGTGGTGAGCTGAAAGGTGACCCTACTATGTCTTGGAATGATATTAATTGTGAACACCTTAACAACTGGATTTGCCAGATACAAAAAGGTATGATCACCTCTTCTCTCCTTTATCTCAGCTTGGTAGACTAACCTCCTGACACCCCAGAATCTTTCCTTTATTAGCAGAAGCAAACAAACAAAATAACAAAATCAGGAAACTGTCAGTGGCCATCATTGCATAGGATAAGCATGAAGTTGATAAGCACAGATAAATGTGCCAAAGGAACAGAGAAGATCAAAAGGCCACCTGGGACTTCTGGGCAAGAGTCACGTCCTTCCAAATAGTTCCCATGAGCAGCTCTGATCCTGGCCCAGGTTCCATAGCAGTAGAAGTTTGTGAGTGTCCTATGCTGTCAACAGAATAATGCAAATGCAACTTCCGTTTTGGAATTTTCACCTTCTGACCTACGTTAATCATCAAATAGTTGAACATTTCCCCAAGTCTGAATATTCTGAGTATTGATTTCTCAGATAAATGTTCCACACAGTGAACAATCACCCTGGAGTGGCCTCTGATGCTATTAGCCCCACCATGTTATTGATGGCGAAACAATACGCATGCTGACAGCCATTATCTGTGGCCTCTGATGCTATTAGCCAAACCATGTTATTGATGGTCAAACAATACGCATGCTGACAGTCATTATCTGGGACTCAGAAAGTTCTGCATATTCAAGTCAGGCCAGAGGATCCGAGTTCTAATGTTAAGAGAAACCAACACACCAACAAGCAAATAAACAAACCTACCCTTGAACCAAAATATACATCAATACCTCCGTTGCAAATGGATAAATGGAACTGCATTGGCCTCTGCTGTTGGGGAATCTTGGCAACCATTTCAACTCTATGGCTGGAGATGACTTACTGCTCTGTTTATTTTCCATCCTCCTGTTTAGATTATTGCTTTCAAAGTTTCCAGAATAGAAGAAGTCAGTGGTGGCCAGTTGTCCTTTAATGGTCTCTTAGCTACCAATGGCTAGTATCCTTTTTGCATTATTGTAGCTCTACTCTTGTAGATGTTAAATTCATTAACCCAAAAGCTAGGTAACCTGAGTCCCTTTATCAGCTTTCAACAAAATCCAGATATATCATTAACTAATTGGAAAGAAAAATATTTCATTTAACTTTTAGTAAACCATACATTTAAGAAAAATAGATTTTCTTAAGAAAATACATTTTCTATTTTATAAATAAATAGTTCACATTTAATCGTTTCAAATCATGAAATCATAAGTAATTTCACAGATTATGTCTGGAAAATGAACAGCTGTTAAACACCTATTACATACCCATAACTCACATATTTTCACAAATTAATCTATTTGGTTTAGTTGACAAAATTAAGGCTAAATGATTTAAACCCAGGCTTGGGATTCGAAGCTAGGCTTTCTGATTCTAAAACTCATGATCTTTTTTTTTTTCCTTTATATAATGCTACTTGTGCCTGAAAACTGTGGTGGTTGTAATTTCTGTTGGCTATTATTGCACCTAATTTGTTTAATTCTTCACTTCTTATTCTCTTTTCCTTCATTCTGCCCTCCACAACATGATGTGCAAATTGGAGAAAGAAAGGGAAGGGAAAAAAGAGAACAACTAAGTTTTTAGCAATATTGACTCATGAAAATAGTGACAATAGAAGGAAATGTAATTAGCAGAAGTTTAAGTACACTTTATTTCTACTTTTCTCTTGTTTTACAGGACAAACACCAAAACCTGAGCCAACACCAGCTCCTCAAGACAGTAGGTGTTTTCTTATTTTCTGATCTCTGTACTGATAACCCTTTCTCCGCCTCTTTCCTTTCTCAATGAAAAAATTACTTGCCCTAGGAAGGTAGAGAGCAGAAGTCCTTAATACCTTTGAGTGAGAACGTCATGGAAATTTGGGTCTTCCTCTTCAGAGAGAAGCTCATATGCCCAAACATAAGGCATGTTAATACAGTTTCTCAAGGGTTCATGAATCAATTCCAAGGTCCCAGGTTCCTTCTTCTTTAGCACATATATTAGTGTCCACAGGCTGCTGTAACCAGTTACCAGGAACTTCGTGGCTTAAAATAACATGGAGTTACTCCCTTACAGTTCTGGAAGTCAGAAATCTGGAATCAATTTCACTGGGCCAAAATCCAGATGTTGGCAGGACCACGCTCCCTTTAGGGGGTCTGAGGGAGAGTCTCTTTCCTTGCCTTTTCCAGCATCTAGAGCTACATTCTATGAACTCATCAGCTCATGACCCCTTCCTCCTTCAAAACCAGCAATGTAGCATCTTCTTCCAGTGATCACATTGCCTCCTTCTCTTGTAGTCAAATCTCCCTCCGCCCCTCTGCATAAGGATACTTGTTACTACATTTAGGGCTCACCTAGACGATCCAAGATAACCCTCCTATCTCAAGATCCTAACTTAATCATGTCTATAAAGTCCTATTTTCCATATAAGCTAACATTCATAGGTTTCAGGGGTTAGGAACTAGATATCTTTGGGAGCTTTTATTCAGCCTACTGTAGCACGGAAGTATGGAATCCCATGGGTTGGAGAAAGCCTGAGGGGCCCACTTGATACGTGAATTCCTTGCTTCTACCCTGAAGCACCCAAGTGCATCTATTCGAAGTTTTGCTTTTTTTTTTCTTATACTGGGGTGAAAGCTGCTTTCTCATAGTTCTCACTCCTTTGATGTAGAAGATTATGGGTGCATTATACATAAATCCTCACAGCTATGCTATTGTATTGATGAAAGTGACACCCGGAGTTCTTTTACCCAGTAATGACATATGGAACATAGCTGGGAATACAAAATGGGTCCTTTTTACCAGATTGGTAGAAAGTGGATATTTGGGCTGGGGTTCAAATGTCTGTGTTTGACGTGGACATTCTGCTGTTCTGGTCTCTCAGAGTTGCAGATACCTCTTGATATAGCAGCTCTATCCCTTTCACCTTTGTGTGCTGTACACACCAGATTCTTGAATTTGTCTGCATAAAACTCATTGCCTTTTCTCATTAACTTTTCAGATCCACCAGTCACTGAAGATGGGTGGGTTACTTACAAAGACTACCAGTATTATTTCAGCAAAGAGAAGGAAACCATGGACAATGCGCGAGCATTTTGCAAGAGGAATTTTGGTGATCTTGTTTCTATTCAAAGTGAAAGTGAAAAGAAGTTTCTATGGAAATATGTAAGGACATCAATCATTTTTTAAAATTTTAATAGTTTTTGGGAACAGGTGTTGTTTGGTTGTATGGAAAAGTTCTTTAGTGGTGATTTCTGAGATTTTGGTACACCCGTCACCTGAGCAGTATACGCTGTACTGAATGTGTAGTCTTTTATCCCTCACAACCTTCTTACCTGTCCCTGCATCCCCAAAGTCCATTGTATCATTCTTATGCCTTTGCATCCTCATAGCTTAGCTTCCACTTATGAGTGAGAACATACGATGTTTGGTTTTCCATTCCTGAGTTACTTCCCTTAGAATAATGGTTTCCAATTCCATCCAGGTTGCTGCAAATGTCATTATTTCATTCCTTTTTATGGCTGAGTAGTATTCCATGGTATGTCTATACCACATTTTCTTTATCCACTCATTGGCTGATGGGCATTTAGGCTGGTTCCATATGTTTGCAATTGCAAATTGTGCCAATATTATAAATGTGTGTGCAAGTGTCTTTTTCATATAATGACTTCTTTTCCTCTGGGTAGATACCCAGTAGTGGGATTGCTGGATCAAATTGTGTTCTACTTTTATTTCTTCAAGGAATCTCCATACTGTTTTGCATAGTGGTTGTACTAGTTTACATGCCCACCAACAATGTAAAAATGTTTCCTTTTCACCACATCCATGCCAACATCTATTATATTTTGACTTTTTAATTACAGCCATTCTTGCAGGAGTAAAGTGGTGTCACATTGTGATTTTGATTTACATTTCTCTGATAATTTGTGATGTTGAGCATTTTTTCATAGAACATCATTGATTTAAGGATGGAACAGTGACATGTGATAAACAAAGTGTCTACAATTGGTACCCCCTAGTAGAATTTCTAATTATGTGCTGAATTTGCACCTCCAAAGGTCAAGGTAAAGATGGGAATGCAGGAGAAGGAGGAGGTCATAACACAAGTTATGCCCTATTGTTTAAATATTTAGTGCAGAATTGCAGAACTCAGAATCTTTTTTTTTTTTTTTTTTTCTGAGACAGTGTCTTGCTCTGTCGCCCAGGCTGGAGTGCAGTGGTGTGACCTCGGCTCACTGCAACTTCCACCTACTGGGTTCAAGCAGTTCTCCTGCCTCAGCCTTCTGAGTAGCTGGGACTACAGGCGCACACCACCATGCCTGGCTAATTTTTGTATTTTTAGTAGAGACAGGGTTTCACCATGTTGGCCAAGCTGACCTTGAACTCCTGACCTTAAGTGATCTGCCTGCCTTCGCCTCCCAAATTGCTAGGATTGCAGACGTGAGCCACTGTGCCCAGTCCCAGAACCATTTTTTAGCTTGGATTTTGTGAAGATCAGTACTTGATGGCTTTGAATTCACTAATTTGAGTTCACTAATTTGATTTGCAAAGATTATAATTCTTAACTAGTTGTTATATGTCAGTCCTGGACCCTTTGTGTATCATATAGTTTAATTTTTAATTTAAAAATCTGGCTTACATGGACCAAATTGTGAGCCATATAACAGAGTTTGACTATTTATTATAATCATCTTTCTTGGTTGTAACAAAATTGTGATACCATTGATATACCTATCAATGAAGGTATAATTTATTTTTTCCAAGAGTGCTTTGCTCAGTATCTTTCTGATTAAAATTCTTCATGGCCTCATTGCCAGAGAGGAGGTAACAGAGAGAGCAGGAAAAAATAAGTTGAACAGTACTGAAAGAATAAAAATTCATTTGATTTATAAAGGTACTAGAGTATACTCTGACTTAACATCATTTTGTGGATATACCTTGCTTTGAAATTCTCAAGATGTTTTCTAATATTGCACAACTATATATATATATTATGTATATATATGAAAATCAAATATATCCATATATAGTGAAATGGTACATTATAATGAAATTAATACATTTTGGGGTTCCTTTCCTTGTTCATGAATACACATGTTCTCCCAAGTTTGAAGAACAGATATATCCTCCTGGCTCATACACAGATATAAATTATAATATATATGTAATATATACATAAAATATGTATATAAAATAAATACTTAAATAACATGAAATAAATATATGATATATGTAAAATATATATAGAAAATATATGTAATACATGTATAATATATTTTATATTATACATATCAATCCTCTCACCTCAGCCTCCCAAGTAGCTGGGACTACAGGTGTGCACCACCATCTCCCACAGGGTGACTATTTTTCATATATATATTTTGTATATATATTTGACGTATAGATTCATTTTACATATATCATTATAAACAATGATATATTGTTTATAATGATATATGTAAAATAAATCATATATATGATTTTTTTATATAAAAAAGAAAAATTTATACACAATTTAATAACTTGAATTTGTAAAGCAAATACCTTAAATCATTCTCCATAATGTTAAATGCCTACAGTAGTTACATTGTTGAAGACATTCTTTAAAACCAAGTAGGCAGTCAGGATTGTAGGATTATGCATCAAATAAAAGACTCCTGCTTTACAAGTTCAAATTATTAAATTGTGTGCATTTTTTTTTATTTCTAGGAAGAACATAATATATAATGTACTGCATTTCTGCAGAAATTCCTCTCTAGATAAGGTTTCGATTAGGCTGCCTCATTAACATGTATGTTTTGTTTAAGAACTTCCTGATTGTGTGATTCTAAATTAAACTATACGTAAACTTCCATGTTTCAGGTAAACAGAAATGATGCACAGTCTGCATATTTTATTGGTTTATTGATCAGCTTGGATAAAAAGTTTGCGTAAGTAAATCAAGCTAAAAACAACTTTGCTTGGGTTAGTGTTCTGACCAATACCCATGAGTTATTTTGAGATTTTTCTTTGTGGAATGCATTTTTAAAAATCCTACAGCATTCTCAGTTGAAAAAGCAACTTTAAAAAAGGAATTTAAAATGATTCTATTAAATATTTTCAGCACTATAAATTCCAAACAAACAACTCAAAATTGGATTCAGTTTTGCAAAACTACACTTTCCTTTGTTTTCAGATGTCATCTGTCAGTAAATCATCTACTAAAAAGTTGTTGTTTTAGACATATACAAATACTGAATTTATTTAAAAAATTGTAATCCCATCTGGGATGATAACCTTGCTAACCTTGCTGCTGGGAACCACAGTATCCTTTCCTATTGCCCTGTTCCCTGTGTTAGCAGCACTATTTTGAAGCACACTTTCAATCTGCAGGAAATACATTCCCTTTAAAAGGGTGATTGTACCATTTTCTATTAGATATAGGAGCCAGAAAAAGCTGTAGGGACATGAGGAAATGAATACATTTTATGTTCTTTTTTCTTGTACCTTAATACATATGTCCTCTAGAGTTTGAAGGGCAGATATGTCCTCCTGGCTCATGTACAGATTTTTTTAGCCTCACATATTCCAGGGGACTGCTATTGTCATCTTTGAGCAATGGAGACCTAAATTCAAGGTCATTATTATTATTATTATTATTATTGTTATTTGAGACAGGTCTCGCTCTGTTGCCCAGGCTGGAGTGCAGTGGGGAGATCACAGCTCACTACAGCCTCGAAATCCTGGGTTCAAGCAATCCTTCCGCTTCAGCCTCCCAAGTAGCTGGGATGACAGACATACACCACCATACCCCACAGGGTCATTATTTTTAAAGAGTAAAAATGTTGGATCTTGCTTTGGACAAGGAACGCCATTTTATCATTTCTAAAGTGAAAAGGTCAAATTTCATGATCTCATGGCTGGTCCCCTTCTGGCTCTCACAGTCTGAATTTCTATAATTTATAGACATAAGTTTAGCCCACCTACATTACAAGAAACTAGAGTAAACACAAGAATCAGAGAATGAGTCTAATGAGAAATTCTATACACTCTGCCTCTCCATGGGTGGTTTGGTTTTGTGGGAATCATGCCCGGGGAGTACGATGGGAGGATTTTTGTCTCTGGCTCACTTCCAGAGTAATCAGGGTCTCCACTTTGCGACTAAAGGTGGTTTCTTCCTGGGAGGGAAAAGAAGGTAGCCTGGACATGGCATCAGGGTTGCTACTGCGGAGCATGATGCATAGGACACACCACATACTCAGGCATTGGGGGTTTTCCTGCCACTCTCTGGAGGTCTCCCTCTTCTGGGTTGACTTGTCCTGTCCCACCCGTAGGCTGTAGCCAACTATTCTTTTTTATGAGGTGGAGTTTTGCTCTTGTAGCCCAGGCTGGAGTGCAATGGTGCGATCTTGGTTCACTGCAGCCTCCGCCTCCTGGTTCAAGCGATCCTCCTGCCTCAGCCTCCTGAGTGGCTGGGATTACAGGAGCCCACAACCATGCCTGGCTAATTTTTTTTTAATTTTAATTTTTAGTAGAGACGGAGTTTCCCCATGTTGGTCAGGCTAGAGTCGAACTCCTGGCCTCAGGTGATCCACTCGCCTTGGCCTCCCATAGTGCTGGGATTACAGGCGTGAGCCACTGCTCCTGGCCTGTATCCAATTAGTCTAACGATTGGATCGTTTCAAAATGCCTGAATTTTCTTTTCCAGTTGGATGGATGGAAGCAAAGTGGATTACGTGTCTTGGGCCACAGGTGAACCCAATTTTGCAAATGAAGATGAAAACTGTGTGACCATGTATTCAAATTCAGGTAGGCAAGTCATGCATATTGAATTTGCTTTGTGGCGTGGCGTGTCATTTGCCACATCCCTAGACTAAAAGTAGCAAGTTGTGTGCTTACATCAGGCAAGATAAGAAGAGAGAATAAAGGAGAATTCTAATTTTGGCAGCCTAACAGTTCAACTTGTAACGAGAATAGATGCTTAACATTTGCACTAGTAAATGACATAGTTAATCTTCTCACTTCTTCCCAAATTAGGAACCATTTTTTCATGTTCTGATTTGAAAAAACTTATCCAGAATTTGTTTATCTATCTCCTTTATTTCTCTCTGGCTCCTTATTATTCTGCAAAATGGGAATAATGACACAATCTATCAATTGTTGAGAAGATAAAATGAAATCATACATCTAAAATACTATGTAGATGCTCGGTGTATACAAAGTTTGCTGTTGTTAGATTATTATGATTAGCTACTACCATTTAGGTAATATATCTGCAACATCATGTACATGTTTGGTTCATAGGATGCTCTCTATAAAGTGGAACTATTATTAGTTTAAGTAAAACAGCAAAAGGATATTGCATGGATACCTCTAGTCACATATAAAAATAAAGTTTGATTATAGTCTAAATAAGTTTTGAGAATTCTTGTAAAATAGAAATATATTTTTTAAAATAATGTTTTAAAACATAAACATATGAATCTAATTTAACTATTTTTCTCTTTGCCAGGGTTTTGGAATGACATTAACTGTGGCTATCCAAACGCCTTCATTTGCCAGCGACATAACAGTAGTATCAATGCTACCACAGTTATGCCTACCACGCCCTCGGTCCCATCAGGGTGCAAGGAAGGTTGGAATTTCTACAGCAACAAGGTACTAGGAAAATTAGTTGCAATCTTGGCACTGGTCAGTATGGAGAGTGATGCAAATCTTTCAGCTCAAAGTTAACTTTTGCTAGCCTCATTACTTTAGAAAATTTTTGGCAAGAATAGGTGAAAATTCGCGTGACAAACTCTTTATGGAAATTGAGAGCATACTTGAGATATTATCCACATGGATGTATCCTTTCTCCCAAGGGAGAATAAAACTGCAAAGAAAGTGAGTGGGTCATAAAACGAACAATTTTTTAAATCTCCAGTTGGTGGTGAGAAAATTCGGATTTAGCTATAATCTTCATGAATAATTTTGCTTTTTGTAGAGCAAAGTTGATCATCTTTAGTTAACCCCTGCGGTTTTTCTTTTTTTTTCTGCCCCTCTTCCATCCCAGTGTTTCAAAATCTTCGGATTTATGGAAGAAGAAAGAAAAAATTGGCAAGAGGCACGAAAAGCTTGTATAGGCTTTGGAGGGAATCTGGTCTCCATACAAAATGAAAAAGAGCAAGGTAGGCAGGCCATTTTGCAATTAGTTGTGTGTTTAAATATGGAATTTTGACTGCAAAATGATAAAATATTGCTGACAGTAACTGACTTTTTGGTTTTCCAGTGTAAAAGCTAAAAAAGTGGAAAAAATCAAATGCTTATTGAAAACTATTTTATTCCATTATAGCACATATTAAGCTGTTTATTTTATATAAAGTCATCACAACTCTAAGAAGCAGGTATTATGACCCCATTTTGTGAGTGGAGAAATGGTGCATAGACAGCTTTGAGTGAAGGAGCTTGCCTGTTAAGCATTAGAGCTGGGAGTCAAACCTAGGTTTGTCCAGCTTTCTACCAAATCAGTTTGCTCCCAAAGAGTCAAAGAAGAGTACTTCTAAGAATAAGATGAAAAATTGCTGCTTTCCCATTTATTGCTCTTCTAGTCACTTGATCATAGAACTTGTAATGCAGCAAAGTTGATATTTTAAATATGAACTTTGAACAAATTTTGATTTTTTTTTTTTTTTTTTTTGGTAACAAGGTCTTACTCTGTTGCCCAGGATTATAACTCACTGCAGCCTCGAACTCCTAAGCTCAAGCAATCCTCTTGCCTCAGCTTCCTCAGTAGCTAGGGCAGGCCTGGGCCACAATGCTCGCCTAATATTTTTTAAAGTTTTTTTTTTTTTTTTTTTTTTTTTGGTAGAGATAGAGTCTCACTATGTTGCCCAGGCTGGTCTTAAACTCCCATCTCAGCCTCCCAAAGTGTTAGGATTACAGGTATGAGTCACCATACCTGGCTTTGAAGTATTTTTTGATAAAACATGAAAATAAGCCAGAACTATGAAGGAGGATATTCACCATATCCATAGAGCAGATGGTAAAATTCATGATGTTGTCATCAAAAGAAAGGTACCCACCATTTCTGCATGATCTTTCTGTGGAGGCATCCACTGAAATAGGTATTAGGTTAAATTGTGACTTGCCCTTTGAGGAGGGTGTTGATTAACTGCAGGAGATTAAGACTAAACTGATGAAGGGTTTCGAAATCACTGCAAGTGAGTCAGGGTTGAAAGACCCTCAAGTTATACAGCTTGGAAAAGAGAGGGTGTGGACTTTGAAGGATCACCCAGTGTCGCCTCAGATAGAAGACGTGGAACCAATGAGTGATGGTCACAGGGAAATAGATTTAGGCTCAAAATTAGGGGGCCATTGTTACAGAACTGATTGGATAGACTGCTTCACGAGGAAGTTGAAATTCCTAAAGGGCTGTGAAAATGCTTACACTGGAAGATATTCAAATGGATGCTAGAGCATCCTGTATGTTGGCTGGTATGTAGTATAGAAGATGCTCAACAGTTGTTTGTTGTATATATAACTTTATAAGGACATGGTAGGAGACATATGGACTGAATGTTCTGTAAGCTCTCTTTTGGTTCTGAGATTCTTTGACTTCTAGAATCATTTATTTCAAAAATGATATGAGAAAGAAAATAGAAGAAAAACATAGGAAATAAGAAAGGCACTAGAAACATGTAGGGTGCTCTCTCAAAAGTTTATTTGGCTTTGTGAATGCCACCATGTGCTCTCTGAGAACACATTGTACAATAAATCCCAACCAAGCTTTTACCGAGAACGTTTGACAAGTTGAGCAATTTGTCAGGCACTGAAAGAAAAGGGTCAAACCAAAGCACACGGTACAAGAACATAACATTCACATTTCTCCAACTGGCCTACCCCATTTTGGGCTTAGCTACCCAGCAGAGAAACACAATAATTGATTTCCCCTCTTAACCACAAAGTGCTGATTCCTGGCATAGTGAAATTGAAACTGGATAATAGAGATGTGCAGAAGGAAACAATTTGCAGATAAAATAACATTGTTCCTGGCAAAACAGGCACACGTAGTTGAATTCTTATTGTGGTTGTAGGCAGAAAAAAAGTGCTGAATCTTGGCAGGTAGAGCTTTTCCATGTTTCATTTCAAGCTGGGGATGAGGCAAAAGTTATGATCTTATTTGGAAAACAAAATAAAACCAAAACAAATATCTACCCATGCTCTTTTCTTTTTAGAGATAGGGTCTCGCTTGATCACCCAGGCTGGAGAGCATTGATGTGATTATAGCTCGCTGCAGCCTCCAACTCCTGGACTCAAGTAATCCTCATGTCTTAGCCTCCCAAGTAGCTGGGACTACAGGTGTGCACCATCATACCTGACTAATTTTTAAATTTTTTTGTAGAGAGAGGGTCTTGCTATGTTGCCCAGGCTGGCTTAAAACTTCTGATCTCAAGTGATCCCCCCACCTTGACCTCCCAAATTGTTGAGATTACAGATGTGAGCCACCATATCTAGCTGTACTCATGCTCTTTTTCTTTTCTGAAAAACGGTGGAAGAGTTTTTTTTTTTTTTTAAATCCTTAATTAAGAAAAACAGAAGTCTCTGAGACGGTAGCTGCCTCTTCTACTCTGCAGAAAGAGTAAGCGTATAGCAATGGAATTGCTTGAAATTTTATGAAATTGTTTGTTCATGAATACACAGATAATTAAATCTCTGCAGATTTCTATTTTGCATTTTCTATAAGTAACCCTGGATGCTTAGTCATTCTATTTCCTATTTATGTTCAGCAGATGTGTTTAAGTGTAAATGTTTGCAAAGTGTTGTTCAGTAGAGTAGGTACTTGTCGGTCTAGGAGTTAATGACTCAGGTAGTGGTGTTGGCCCCAGATGGCAGCTGCCATGGGAGGCCTGGAGGTATGCTGAGGGAAGGGGAGGGGCACATGTACAATTCAACCTTTTATGTCTCTTGGATGTTTGCCACCATCCTCTTGGCCACAGAATTGATAAGCAAGAAGCCATATTCTATAGTCTCATCCAGTGATGTGAGCACTTTATTACTAATTGATTTGTGTGGAGATGGGGTCTCCCTCTGTTGCACAGGCTCAAGTGCAGTGGCACAACCATGGCTGTCTGCAGCCTCGACCTCCTGGGCTCAAGTAATCCTCCTGCCTCAGCCTTTTGAGAAGCTGGGACTACAGGCGCATGACACCGATGCTTTGTTAATTTTTGTATTTCTTTGTAGAGACAGGGTGTCGCCATGTTGCCCAGGCTGATCTTGAACTCCTGGCCTCAAGCAATGTTGCTGTCTCTGCCTCCGAAAGCACTAGGATTATAAGCACCAGCCACCATCCTCAGCCCCTGATGTGAGCATTTTAGCATCAGGATGGTCCCCTAGATCCAAGCACACTGAGTATATGGGCAACTGATCTCAGGGATTTCTCCCCCAACTCCCCAGGAGGAATCTCAATTGGGAAACTTTTGGTTTGGCAATCTGAGATACTGATAATTTGATAGCTGTGTTAGTCTGTTCTCACACTACTATTAAGAGCTGCCGGAGACTGGGTAATTTATAAAGGAAAGAGGTTTGATTGACTCATACTTCCACATGGCTGGGGAGGCCTCAGGAAGTTTACAATCATGGTGGAAGGGGAAGCAAACATGTCCTTCTTCACATGGTGGCAGGAGAGAGAAGTGCAAAGCAAAGCATTAAAAGATAAAACCGTCAGCTCTTGTAAGAACTCATCTCATTCACTATCATGAGAACAGAATGGGAGAAACCTCCCCTATGATTCAATTACCTTCACCTAGTCCCACCCTTAATACGTGGGAATTATTACAATTCCAGGTGAGATTTGGGTGGGGACACAGAGCTAAACCATATCAACAGCCTAATGATTCTTGTTTTGACAGTTTTTATTTTTTCAGAACTGTCTGGGTTAAGAGTCCTTTGTCCCATAGTTATTATATAAATCAGATTATCTTATTTACAGAATTGGGACAGCTGCTAATCCATACGGTGACTTTTTATGAATTAGAAAAAGTTGTGGTTGTAGGCAGCCACAACCCAGATAGGGGTGCACAGAATGGAGCCCTCGGGCAGGGTGCAACTTGCACAAATGTCTTCAATGGCCTAGATAAAACCTAGACTTTTATTGTATGAAACTTTTCAAAGTCCAAAGCGCAAGTGACAACACAATGCTGATATTAGAATGTTTGTGTGTTCATGGTAGGTGTTTTTAAGTAACAATGACACAAGTCACATGCTAAATATTTTGAAATTCATATATTTTGAATATTTTCCATATTTTGAGTATTAACCCTCAAAGTTTAAAATTACATCATGAAATTTTCTTTCAGCATTTCTTACCTATCACATGAAGGACTCCACTTTCAGTGCCTGGACTGGGCTGAATGATGTCAATTCAGAACACACGTTCCTTTGGACGGATGGACGAGGAGTTCATTACACAAACTGGGGGAAAGGTTACCCTGGTGGGAGAAGAAGCAGTCTTTCTTATGAAGATGTAAATATCAGATTCAGGTCACCTCTCTACACACCATCAGCTTGCACGGGGTTATCATCTTATTGATTACTGTTCCATGAAAGAATCTACCAGAATACTCCTTGATCTGGTCTATGCTGGCAGATTTTACCTATTTCAGACTGAGCTGACTTTGAGAGAGGGAGTATAAATTCAGTTAAAAAATCTTTGGCTTGAGGAGGTGGCAATAGTGAGAGGTCAGGAAACCCAGTTCCATTCCGAGCCTAACTTGCAGTCAAAAGAAACACTTCAACCTCGAGTTATCAGCTTTCTTTGTATCACCTTCCCCTTATTCCTTGTAGCTGTTTTAGTATTTGGGGTGTAGGCCTGGAAGCTACTACTGCTTCTAAAGATCATATGATCATCATCCATCATCATCATGATCATGATCATGAGCTAATATTTGTAGACTGCTTATTATGTGCCAGATGCTTTTGTACATTAACCTGGAAGACAGATTGCTACTTTATTTTACTACTTTTATTCTTATATAATTGAACAGCCAAATTATCAACATCAACACCATGTTAGGGATTATAAAAAGTGTGAAGAAATAGAAGATTTTGTTTTTACCTTAAAAGTGTGTACACTTAAACTAGACCACAAGTCTTATATAAGAAGGAAGATAGGAAAGAAATGAACATGTCTAGTGACAGGATCAGCTATAAACACTGTAGCAGCTAAGAGGAAAGAAACTCACTGTGGGATGCGGTGATTTAATCAGTCGACATACATCTATGGTGTCCTATGTGCTAGACACTGTCTGCATGACATGGTGGAGGGAAGAAATATAAAAAAGAATCAACTATGGGTGTTTTCTTCCTTCCTTCCTTCCTTCCTTCCTTCCTTCCTTCCTTCCTTCCTTCCCTCCTTCCTTCCTTCCTTCTTCTCTCCCTCCCTCCCTCCCTCCCTCTCCCTCTCCCTCTGTCACTGTCCCTTTCCCTCTCCCTCTTTCACTCTGTCAGTCTCTCAACCTATTGCCACCCTGTTACCCAGGCTGGAGTGCAGTGGCATGATCTTGGCTCACTGCAATCTCCACCTCCCAGGTTCAAAGATTCTCCTGCCTCAGCCTCCCAAGTAGCTGGGATTACAGGTGCCCACCACCATGCCTGACTAATTTTTGCATTTTTAGTAGAGATGGGCTTTTACCATATTGGCCAGGGTGGTCTCCAACTCCTGACCTGAAGTGATCCACCTGCCTTGGCCTCCCAAAGTGCTGGGATTACAGGCATGAGCCACCACGCCCATTCAGGTTTTTGTTTCAAGAAATTTAAAACATAATAATTAGGGGAACTTAGCAAAAGGTTGAGAAAGGCCATGTTAGATGGTCAAGGTGGGCAGCCTTCAAGCAAGAGATACATGATGTGTTTGGGCAAATGGAGTAAATGGCTTTGAATACAGCAGGAGTTTTATCCAGAAAAAGAAGTAGGAGTAAGCTTCAAAAGGTGGGAAATAGAATTTAGAGAAATGTAGATGCCCTGTGATGGAGTCTGAACTTTGTCAAATAAGCAACAACAACAACAAAAGCAGTGGAAAAATGACCTATTCAAAATGGCATTTTTATGATCATTAATAATTTGGTAGCTATTTGCCGGGTGAATACATTCTGGTGATGGAGCCAGACAGCAGCCCATAGGGTTGCTGTGTCTGTGAAGTAGCCATTCTTTTCTTTCTTTACTTCTCTAATAACATTGCTTTTACTCTAGATAAAAAATAACTGGTGGTCAGGAGATCGAGACCATCCTGGCTAACAGGGAGAAACCCCGTCTCTACTAAAAATACAAAAAAAATTAGCCGGGCGTGGTGGTGGGCGCCTGTCATCCCAGCTGCTCGGGAGGCTGAGGGAGGAGAATGGCATGAACCCCGGAGGCAGAGCTTGTAGTGAGCCGAGATCGCGCCACTGCACTCCAGCCTGGGCTGCAGAGCGAGACTCCGCCTCAAAAAAAAAAAAAAAAAAAAAAACAGAACAAACAAACAAAAACTGGTGATGGGTAAATAATTTTCTGTGGAGAAATTCTTTCATTCTCATGACACCAATGAGGGCTGAAAGACTTACTGAAGAAGCGAAAGTAGAATGGAGCGAGATAGCATTAGCTTAGATTTAATGGATGAGAGGTGAATTTCTTGTAAATCAAAAACATTCATTATTGCACGTATTTTTGTTGTTTCTAGAACATAAAGAAAGGCAGAAACAATAAAAACAAACCAACAAACAAAATCTGTAATATCACCAATTCAGAAAAACAACACTGCTCATTTTTTGTTGATTTTTTCTCCCAGACATTTTCATAGTGCATATAAACAGATAAAGTTTATATTTCACAAAAATGGAATCAAAATACACATAATGCTTTTTATTTTATTTTATTTTTTTGAGATGGAGTCTCACACTGTCGCCCGGCTGGTGTGCAATGGTGCAATCTCGGCTCACTGCAACTTCCACCTCCCGGGTTCACGTGATTCTCCTGCCCCAGCCTCATAAATAGCTGGGATTACAGGTGCACACCACCACACCTGGCTAATTTTTTTGTACTGTTAGTAGAGATGGGGTTTCACTATGTTGGCCAGACTGGTCTCGAACTCCTGACCTCGTGATACACCTGCCTTGGCCTCCCAAAGTGCTGGCATTACAGGCGTGAGCCACCACTCCCAGCAATAATTTTTTAAAAACAATTTCAGGACTTTAAAATGGAGAGGATTAAATATAGTTAGAAAAAGAGAATGGGAGAGAACTTTTAATATGTGTTTTGTGGTGGAAATATGCTTGGATTGTAACAGGTTTTCTGGATCAGAGACTCTGAGCCAGGATAATGGGGGGTAAAAATAGTTAAGAAAGGAAATAGGGTGAGTGGAGAACTTTTGAAATGTAAGTTTCAGGTTGCCTGATAGTTGCAGCACATGGGATGAAGACACTGCAGGTTGACAAGATGTCTGTGACAGGAGTGTAGGCTGTGATTCACTGTAGCTCAAGGGATGGGTTAAAGATGTGCTGACTTCACAGTGACATGTCTCTTAAGTACTTTCATTCAGAAAAACTGCAGTCACCTTTTTTTGGTTGTCTTCGTGTGTCACTATTAGTGTGTTATTATTGACTTAACATTTTCTTTAATTTCTAGGTATTTTGGAATTCTCCAACTGTTACTGATTTCTAGTTTAATTCCATTGTGGTCTTAGAGAATAGTTTATGTGTTTTCTATTCTTTTAAATTTGTTAAGGCATGTTTTATGGCTCAGAATATGGTCTGTCTTGGTGAATGTTTCATGTGATCTTGAGAAGAATGTATATTCTACTATTATTGGAAGAAGTAGTTTACAGATGTCAATGAGATCTGGTTGATTGTTGGTGCTGTCCACTTTAACTATGTTCTTACTGATTTTTTGCCTGCTGGATCTGTCTATTTTTGATAGAAGAGTATTGAAGTCTCCAGTCCTAATCATGGATTTACCTATTTATCTTTGCAGTTCTATCAGTTCTCACTTTACATATGTTGATGCTCTATTGTTAGCCACATACACAGTAGAGACTGTTATGTCTTGGTGGAGAATTGTCCGCTAGATCATTACGTAATGTTCCTCTCTACCCCTGGTAACTTTCCTTGCCCTATAGTCTGCTCTGTCTGAAATTAATATAGCTGGTCTAGCTTTCTTTTGATTAGTGTTAGTGTAGCGTATCTTTCTCCATTTTTCTCCACTTTTAACTTATGTGTATCTTTATATTTAAAGTGAATTTCTTATACCAATATCTGAGTCTTTGTCTATTAATTTGTGTAGTTAGACCATTAACATTTAAAATGGTTGTTGATGTAGCTGGGTTAACATCTATCATATTTGCTATTGTTTTCTGTTTTTATTCTGTATTTCATTTTTTTGTCTTCCACTCTTTCTTGCCTTCTCTGGTTTTACTTCAATATTTTGTATGATTTTATTTGTTCTCCACTCCTAGCATACCAATTATACTTTAAGAAAGCTTTTTTCTTTTCTTTTTTCTTTTTATTACAAATAAAGGTGGGGTCTTTCTGTGTTACCCAGGCTGGTCTTGAACTCTTGAGCTCAGGCAATCCTCCTACCTTGGCCTCCCAAAGTACTGGGATTACAGGCATGAGCCACCACTCTTGGCCTAAAATAAAAACAGAAACAAACTTTCTTTGGTGGTTGCTCTTGAGTTTGCAGTATATATTTACAGCTAATCCAAGTCCTTTTTCAAACAGCACATAAGAAAGCATCTCCTATTTCTTCCTCCTTTCCCGTGTAACATTGCTGTAATTCATTTCACTTATCCATAAGCCATTATCACCAAATACATTGCTGTCCACTTTTTACATTAGAGTCCTTAGTATATTATTCATAGTTGTTTAACAACAACTATAGTTGTTTGAAGAAACTGGTATCTGTTAGATGAATTCAGAATAAGGAAAATGAAAAATTCTATTTTTCTTTCATTTATTCCTTCTCTAATGCTTTTCATTTATCTATATAGACCTGAGTTTCTGACATATATAATTTTCCTTCTTTTTTCCTTTCAACATTTCTTTCAAGCTAAGTTTACAGGCAACACATTTTCTCAATGTTTTTTTGTCTGAGAAAGTCTTTGTTTTCTTTTCACTTCTTAAAGATAATTTCACTGGAGACAGAATTCTAGGTTGGTGGGTTTTTTCTTTCAGCACTTTAAATATTGCATTCCACTCTCTTCTTGCTTGCGTGGTTTCTGAAAAGAAATCCAACGTAATTACTATTCTTGCTTCTTTAGAGATAAGATTTTTTTTTCGTCTGGCATCTTTCAAGATTTTCTCTTCATCTTTGATTTTCTGCAGTTTGAGTATGATGTGTTTAGATGTTGTATCTTACTATTTATCCTGTCTGATGTTCTCTGAGCTTCCTGGATCTGTGATTTGCTGTCAGTCATTAATTTTGGGAAATTCTAAGTCATTATTGCTTCAAATTATACTTCTTCTGTTCCTTTCTCTTGTTTCCTTGGCCACACCCAGTGAGCCTGCCAGACATGGTCTTCATTTCTGTTAAGGTGTTTTTGATTTCTAGAATTTCCTTTTGATCCTTTCTTAGCATTTTCATCTCTCTGCTTACGTTACCTACCCAGTCTTGCTTGTTGTCCACTTTTTACATTACAGCCCTTAGCATATTATTCATAGTTGTTTAAATTTTTGATAATTCCACTATCTTTGTCACATCTGAGTCTGCTTATTATGCTTGCTCTTCGCTTCAAACTGTGTGTGTGTTTTTAAAAAATCTTTTAGTGTGTCTTACATTTTTATGTTGAAAGCTGGGTATATATTACAGTGCAGGGGTCTGCAACCCGTGGGCCGCAGATGGGTACCAATCCATGGCCTGTTAGGAACTGAGCCTCACAGCAGGAGGCGAGTGGCAGGCCAGTGAGCGAAGCTTCATCCATACTTACAGCCGTTCCCCATCACTCGCATCACTGCCTGAGCTCCGCCTCCTGTCAGATCAGCAGTGGCATTAGATTCTCCTAGAAACGTGAACCCTACTGTGAACTGTGCATGCGTGGGATCTAGGTTGCATGCTCCTTATGAGAATTTAATGTCTGATGATCTGTCCCCGTCTCCCATTACCCCCAGATGGGACCATCTAGTTGCAGGAAAACAAGCTCAGGGCTCCCACTGATTCTGCGTGATGGTGAGTTGTATCACTAGTTTTATTTATTTATTTATTTATTTATTTATTTTTGAGATGGAGTCTCACTCTGTTGCCCAGGCTGGAGTGCAGTGGCGCGATCTCGGCTCACTGCAAGCACCGCCTCCCGGGTTCCTGCCATTCTCCTGCCTCATCCTCCCGAGTAGCTGGGACTACAGGCGCCCGCCACCACTCCCGGCTAATTTTTTGTATTTTTACTAGAGACGGGGTTTCACTGTGTTAGGCAGGATGCTCTCGTTCTCCTGACCTCGTGATCTGCCCGCCTCGGCCTCCCGAAGTGCTGGGATTACAGGTGTGAGCCACTGTGCCCGGCGCTCATTATTTTATTACATATTACAGTGTAATAATAACAGCAATAAAGTGCACAATAAGCGTAATGCGCTTGAATCATGTCGAAACCACCCTCCACCCCAGTCTGTGGAAAGTTTGTCTTCCATGAAACTGGTCCCTGGTGCCAAAAAGGCTGGGAACTGCTGATGTAGTGGATAAAGGTAACAGAGGTAAATAGACATTTAGTGTGAGGATTTATGTTTATTTAGCTACGAGTTAGGCTGTGTTTGCTGTTTGCTGTCACTTTAGGTGTCAGAGGTTAAAATCTCTGGTGTCCTTGTTTCTGTCTCTCCTGTTGTCTTTGGGTTCTCCTAAAGACTTCTGAAATAATGTCAGAGAGGCACAGTTCTTCGGCTGTATCTGCCTGTTATCATACGGGAGCCCCAAGGATGTGGTGGTAAGATATTGGGGAGGGGAAGTATTTCGTAGTCCTATGATGGGGACTCTGACTTTTAGAGAATCTGTGCTGTGACCTTCGAAAGTGCTTCTCAGTTTTGTTTTGTTGCTTTTTCCTTTTGGGTGAGAAAGGAAAGCTAGAGAGGCTGGAGTTGAGTATTTCTTTTCTCCTAGGTTAGTTAACGTGTGGTGAAACCGCAGTTAGTTGTTGCTCTTGAGTGCTGGTCTTATTAAGAACAGAATGAATGCTCTGTCGTATTTTAAAATGGCTCTTTTCCCACGTCTCCTGTTGGAAGCAAGAGGAAATTTTTCTCCAGTCTGCACTGTAAGAATCTGGTAGGACTCATGGAAGGAAAACTCACAAAACTCTGCAATCTCTCTAGGACTGCCTCCCCATGCACTCCTCTGCCAACAGTTTTTAATTTTCAAACTTGTCCACACTGAACCTCCAGCAATGTGTCAATGACATTTAGTATCTCCTACCTCAATACTGGTTCCCGTTTTCTGCTCCTGGGCTTCTGCTCTGGTCAGTTCTTATTCCCTATATCCATCAGTCCATTTCTCCAATCTGGGGGGCAGCTGTTTGTCTTGTGACCTCCATTTTCCAATGCATTTAAAAGAAGTTGTTGATGTTCAGCTTTTCTCGCCATTTTCTTGCATTGTGGTTGGGAGTGACAACTTCCAAGCTCCTTACATATCCAACTAGAGACTTAAGTCCTCAGCATTTTCTTTAAGTGTGCTCCTTTTTTTTTTTTTTTTTTTTTTTTGCTTAAATTTACTTTAAAAGAAAACTTCTTTTTAGAAGAAAGTAGAAAATTGATATAGTCACCATAAATAGAAGATAACTGGCCAGGCGTGGTGGCTCATGCCTGTAATCCCAGCACTTTGGGAGGCTGAGGTGGGCAGTTCACGAGGTCAAGAGATCGAGACCATCCTGGCCAACATGGTGAAACCCCATCTCTACTAAAAGTACAAAAATTAGCTGGGCGTGGTGGCACACGCCTGTAGTCCCAGCTACTCGGGAGGCTGAGGCAGAAGAATTGCTTGAACCCAGGAGGCAGAGGTTGCAGTGAGCCAGGATTGCGCCACTGCAATCCAGCCTGGCGACAGAGCGAGACTCCATCTAGGAAAAAAAAAAAAAAAAATAGAAGATAACTGTGAAAATAAACACAGTGAAATTTGGGGGCTCCAGCAAAAAAGCAAAATGATTTGACCAGGTCTCTTGTCTTTATTTCTGGCTTCCGTCAGCCCTTCCTTCCCTCCCTCCCTCCCTCCCTTTCTTCCTTCCTTCCTTCCCAAGGTCTTGTTCTCTCAGCATGGCTGGAGTGCAGTGGTATGGTCATATCTCACTGCAGCCTCAACCTCCCAGGCTCAAGCGATCCTCCCACCTCAGTCTCCTGAGTAGCTGAGACCACAGGCATACACCACCATGCCCAGCTAATTTTGTTTATTTTTTGTAGAGTTGAGGTCTCCCTATGTTGCCCAGGCTGGTCTTGAACTCCCAGGCTCAAGCGATCTTCTAGCCTTGGCCTCTCAAAGTGCTGGGATTACAGGTGTGAGCCACTGTGCCTGGCCTTCTCTTACTTTAAATGAGCAAAATACCATATTTCAAATTAAAGTGTAGATAGTACATTGAAATGGGGCAGGCAGCATGTATTTCTCTCACCTCTACTCCAACAGGGCCAGATATGAGGATTAGAATGGAAATAATGGCATTTCAGAAAAAAAAAAAATCTGAGATATATTTAGTACATAAAGGAAAGAAGGATTTGGAATGGCAAACACATTCACAACCAAACAAATATAATATTGTTCCAGTCCTGGCATACTCCCCTGTAAGACTATAAATAAGATGTGAAACTTTCTGGCTATACCAGCCACATGCTATGAATCTATAATAATACTTTTATAAATTTAGCAATGAAATATATAGATCATGCTCATTTCCCTTTAAAAATATGGTACCTACTTTTGGGTTTGAATACTGGTAATTAGTATGGAGAGGATACTGTGTTCTCCTAGTTTCTTTGATTTCTAAGTTTTTATAGTGATGGATAAAAGGTCTGATAGCAAAATTTCTCAGTTCTGTCTCCAAAATTTATCCAAATCGGTTGGGTTTTCGATTCATATAGTGAGAGTTCAAATGTGGAGGATATGCATAGTAGGTAGAGTTGGGTAGAAAGTAATGATGGATTGAGCATATCTTAAGTTAGGACAATCTTAAAATTTGGAAATCAGGGATAATGAAAGATTTTTTTGCTTATTAATGAATTGATTTCAATAGTCGTTGATTCATGATTGTTTTCTTTTTCTTTCTCCGTAAATATACAGGCTGACTGTGTTGTTATTATTGGAGGTGCATCAAATGAAGCAGGAAAATGGATGGATGATACCTGCGACAGTAAACGAGGCTACATATGCCAGACACGATCCGGTAAGTTCTACCAAACCTTACCTTCCTGAAAGAGCTGGGGTTTTTTTTTTTCCCCACTTTTTTCTTTCTTTCTTTCTTTCTTTTTTTTTTTTTTTTTTTGAGGCAAAGTCTCGCTCTGTCGCCCAGGCTGAAGTGCAGTGGTGTGATCTCAGATCACTGCAACTTCCGCCTCCCAGGTTCAAGCAATTCTCCTGCTTTAGCCTCCTGAGTAGCTGGGATTACAGGCACACACAACCACGCCTGGCTAATTTTTGTATTTTTTGTAGAGATGGGGTTTTCCATGTTGCCCAGGCTGGTCTTGAACTCCTGACCTCAGGTGATCTACCTGCCTCGGCCTCCCAAAGTGCTGGGATTACAGGAGTAAGCCACTGTGCCTGACCTCACTTTTATTTTATTTTATTTTACTTTAAGTTCCAGGATACATGTACAGAACATGCAGGTTTGTTATATAGGTATACGTGTGCCATGGTGGTTTGCTGCACCTATCAACCTATCACCTAGCCCCACATGCATTAGCTCTTTGTCCTGATGAACAGCTGTGTTTTTAAATGTACTTTAAAATATATAAACATGGTTGGGCACTGTGGCTCATGCCTGTAATCCCAGCACTTTTGAAGACTGAGGTGGGTGGATTGCTTGAGCCCCAGCATTTGAGACCAGCCTGGTTAACACAGTGAAATCCCATTCCTACAAAAAATACAAAAATTATTTTGTACTTTTACAAAATTATTTTATTTTTGTAGCTGGGACTACAGGTGTGGTGACTTATGCCTGTAGTCCCAGCTACTTGGGAGACTGAGGTGAGAGGATCGCTTCTGCCAGAGAGGCTGAGGCTACAGTGAGCCATGATTGTGCTCCTCACTCCAGCCTGGGTGACAGAATGAGACCCTTTGTCACAAAAATAAAAACAAAAACAAAAATAAAATAAAATATATGATCATTTCCTTGCATAGCAACAGGTTTGATTGTTGCTTTAATCCATGGAAGCCTATGACAGACAAAAAGGGTAATGCTTTCTATACTTAATTCATGAATCTGCTTTTTTTTTTTTTAACCAGACAGTTTTGGGCAGACTAAACCTGTCACTAAAACTTTCTATTAGAAATTCGGGATATTTGCTTACCTGTACCTTTTTTAAATGTCAGAATAGGAATACCTCCCTTTAATTCATGTAATTTAAGAACTTTTGGCATAAAGCATCATTTGTGCCTCATTATTTGTCCTATATCTTGTGTGCCTTAAACATGTGGATATATGATCTGAGTTTCTTTTTTCATCTTAGGAAGCCAGAATATGGTTAAATGAAAACAACACAGTATGCAGATATTTGCTGTCAATTAAGATGGTGTTTATATACATTTTAGTTTCTAGAGAAACTAGAATAAAAATGCCTAGTTGACAGGGCAGGTGAGCCCCGAAATTGGGGCTTACCCCAGGAGGGTTCTTGGCTTCACCCAGGAAGGAATTTAAGGGCAAGCTGGTGGTGTTAACAACTTTTATTAAAGCAACAATGCACAGCAGCAGCAGACATATTGCTTCTTGTGGAGCAGAGCTTACACCATAGGCAGTGAATTCTGCACTCATATTTATACCCACTTTTAATTACATGCAAATGAAGGGGCAGGTTATTCAAAAATTTTTGGAAAAGGAATGGTAACTTCTGGGGGCTGCCACAGCAGTGGTGGGTGTGCCTTATGGAGAGTTTCAGCCAGTCTTCAATCTGGTCTGGAGTGAGTCCTGCCTCCTACCTCATAGCTACACAAAAGGGTCAGAAATTTAAAAATAGATTAGACAAGAGGGTTGAAGGTGGTGAGGGTTGCTGTCATCCTGAGTAGAGTTCTTAAAGGATGGGTTTGTGTTGGAAGGTACTTACTCTCCCAGACCTAAGGAATTTTTCTATACTATTTTGGAAATCAGGGAACTAATGTCAACTCATGACAATGACTGAAAACCATCTAAGATACTTTCAGATGGTTGAGAAGTACTCCTGCAATCCTAACCTTTCTTAATCCAAAAGCCATCCCAGTGCATGTCATTTTTCTCTCTATACTACACTCTATAGCACCAGAATCTTAGGTCACCAGTAATACCAAACTATGCCATCTTTGCCTCTGTTCTTTGGGCCAAGAGGGGACACTCCTTCCAGGAGTGAATGGTGATTCACACACTTATTTAAAAACTTCTCTTTCTTTTCCTTATACACGTACATGATAGAATATGTTGCCACAAATAAAAATCATTTGCAAATTTTTAATGACTTAAGATTCACAGTATTAAAGTGAAAAAAGATAGCATATAAACTTTTATAAACTATAATTTATCACCAGGTGTGGTGTCTCATGCCTGTAATTCTAGCACTTTGAGAGGCTGAGGCAGGAGGGTTGCTTGAGGCCAGGAGTTCAAGATCAGCCTGAGCAACAGAACAAGACCCTGACTCTAAAATAAAATAAAATGAAATGAAATGAAACAAAAAAGTTGGCACTTCTGTAGTGAAGGACAAGGCCAATGGCAGGTCATGCAGACATAAAGTGGAACACATTGGAGAATTGGCCAGGATACACACTGGTAAACAAGGATATCTCGATCCCTAGACCAGAGTAAAGAACCAGATTGCAAATATTTTAGGTTTTGCAGGACATACAGTCTCTACTGCAAATAGTCAACTCTGCTATGGTCACAGATGGTCATAGGCAATACATAAACAAATGAATGTGGGTGTGTTCCAGTAAGACTTTATTTATGGACACAAATTTGAATTTCATGTAACATTTACATGACATGAAATATTATTCTTCTTTGATTCTTCTCTATCCCCAACCATTTAAAAACTTTTTCAGCTCACAGGATACAAAGACAGACCACAGGTCAGATTTCATCCTCTGGCTGTTATTCGCTGACTTCTAGGGCATCAGATAAGACAGACAGAAACAAGCTCTTTTGGGAGTCTTGACATGAAGTGGCTCAGAGTACAGGGGGCACAATGCAGTGATTAGAAACACATGCTAGGAGCTTGAGGACAAAAGATCAGAAAGCTGAAGTGATTTGGCTTGTAGGGGCTCCAACCCCTAGGTCAGTTTGGATAAGATTATGGGAGGCTTTACCCATAGGCGAAGGGCATAGAAAATCATCAAGAGTAAAGCTTGATCTTGAGATCAAGGTTAAACGAACCAGGGACTTGTGTATGGCTGCATTCCAGAATCTAAACCCGTTACCTGAATGTGCATTACTCACAAGTGAAGTCAAACAGATACAAACTCATGGATCAAGTAGAACAAATGAGGGAGGAAGAGAAAGACTTTTCTTGCCTTTGAGTTTTAACGTATATGGAAAAATAAAGATTAGCAATGACACAATCGTCTATGTTCTTTAATTTGTGGGATTAAACTACGGCATTTCTTTCATCAAGATACTAGATTGGATTGAATTTGTCACATGTTTTGTTTGTTAGTTTAGAAACTTGATCATGTATTTGCCTTAATATTCTAAATATAGTTTGGAATTAATTTAATTTGATCAGGGATACTGATGAAAAAATGTTTGTTTTCTAGTGTGAAATGGCTTATAAAATATTTCTAACAGCTGAATGTTTGGAGTTATGCTACTTTGCTTATTTTTATGATAGATGAGATACACTTATCATTACTGATAAGGCTCAATTACTGTTTATTGATAATGCTAATGAATATAATGTTTTTATCTAGACCCTTCCTTGACTAATCCTCCAGCAACGATTCAAACAGATGGCTTTGTTAAATATGGCAAAAGCAGCTATTCACTCATGAGACAAAAATTTCAATGGCATGAAGCGGAGACATACTGCAAGCTTCACAATTCGCTTATAGCTAGCATTCTGGATCCCTACAGTAATGCATTTGCGTGGCTGCAGATGGAAACATCTAATGAACGTGTGTGGATCGCCCTGAACAGTAACTTGGTAAGATGCTGGAAATATGTGCAACTTGACATGATCAGTGAATTATGGTTGAATATGATTATCTTTCTGTTTGTTCTGCTGAATACTCATTATGTGTAAGAGACTGTGCTAGGCAATGTGAATGATACTAACATCAACAAGATCCAATCTTTCAGGGATGTGATGCCTTTAAGGATCTGGCAAGCTAGTGATATGTGTCAGAAATCAAACTAAGAATTATCTGATGAATGTTAACTCTCCTATTGCATTAGACTATGAAAATTATATTCCAAATCTCAACAGTTTAATTTATTCACTTATTGCTTCCAAGGTCATGATTGTAACTATGGCATGAGAATTAAGAAAGCAGGTTAGGGACATAGTTGCCAGTGATGGGGACACTTTTTATTTGTTGTGGCAAGACATTCTGGACTTGTTGTAGGTCCTGAGGTTGTGGAGCTCCCATCCATTTGTGAGAAATATTTCTTTGCAGTCAGTTCCTTGTATTCCATAATAGACTAAGGTTGGCAAAGACTAGGGATGAGGCAGAAAACTAAGAAGGCTGATAGAGTTGCCAAATTATTCCTAAAACGAGTCTTCTCTGATGCCTGGTCATGCATCTATCCTCCTCTATTCATCCTTCTAGCTAGCCAACCAGCAAGCTTCCTAGTAGAAGTAGATATGACAGTCAGCAATTAAGATATAAGAAGTATCAAAGAGAGGCATATAGAAAGTGTCATGAGAAGAGAGAAAAGGGACCAGTTGGGCTAGTGGGGAGGACCAAGAAGGTTCCTCAGAAAAAGTCAAAGTTTATAGATATAGTCTAGGATGGTAGAACATAAGGAAGGAATATCAAGAAGACAAAAAAAAAAAAAAAGGAGATAAACTGGAGAGTAGATGAGTGTCAGATGTTATGGAGCTTCCAAGGCCATGATGCAGAGATAGAAATTTACAATTTATACAATGAGTATTTCCTAAGTAGGGAAGTGTGTATTTAAAAGTAAGTAGTTTCAGAATGATTTCTGTGATTAAATTTAGGCAAGACATTTTTACGTCGCTGTTGACTAAGTTTTTATAATTAAGTCATTTGATAAGTCATTTGTTTTCTTCTCACAGACATGTTCACGATTCTCTTATGAGTTTAAAGTAAGCTTTTATTTTTAGAAAGATTAAATAGTTTTTCATTGTGGCAATATTTATGACTACAACAGTATTATTATCTTCCTTATTTTTATAGAGTTAATGATTATACAAGCATTATTTGATTAAACATGGTATAATACTACAAAATTCTAATTTGAGATAACACATACTTCTAATTTTTGTCACTGGATTTTTGGCAATTGGCTTCATAAATTAAATAATGCAGTCAAAAGGGTGATAATTGCTTGAATCTTTGAAAAATTCAGCTACCTCTGATTAATATTATATATCATCTATTCTTAAACAATACCTGTAAAATCTCTATTAGACTGTTAAAAGGATATTATTGATAAGTAATATTTTGATGTTTATCAGTATTTTGTATGTGATCATAAATTTGTTTCACTAAATTTAATAAGAAATTAACTGTGCAGGCCGGGCACGGTGGCTCACGCCTGTAATCCCAGCAGTTTGGGAGGCTGAGGCAGGCAGATCACCTGAGGTCGGGAGTTCAAGACCAGCCTGGCGAACATGGTGAAAACCCGTCTCTACTAAAAAATACAAAAATTAGCCGGGCATGGTGGCAGTGCCTTAATCCCAGCTACTTGGGAGGCAGAGGCAGGAGAATCATTTGAACCCGGGAGGTGGAGGTTGCAGTGAGCCTAGATCGAGCCATTGCACTCAAGCCTGGGGGACAAGAGCGAGACTTCTCTCAAAAAAAAAAAAAAAGAAAGAAAGAAATTGACTGCGCAAGTAGACTAAAACGACTGGCTTTTTACATCATATATATGTGATGTCATATGGCTGAAAGACCACCTCACTAGAATATAGCTGAAAGACTGCCTCACTAGAAATCAAGAGACTAAGGCTTCTCTCTTCCATACCCTTACCTCTCTTTCATACCTCTCTTCCATGACCTTAGCTAAGCCGTTTACCATTGGTGCTGTTTCAACAACAGAATAATGGGAAGATATGAAGAGATGAGTATTTCTCTCAGGTGTCCATGAATTTAATGAAAATTACTTAATTTTTATTATAATTTCAATAATAATATAAGAAATATCTTATTTGTTATGAAGATAAAACTTCTCTTTTGCCCTGAAAACCTGCAAACAAAGAGAGTTTCATGGAATAAGAGATACATTTTTTTTAATTAGTGTTTTTTGAAGTAACTTCCAAGGATGTATTCCTGGGGATCTCTAAGAAATAACTGTTTCTAAGAAAGGCTGCATTTACTGAATTTGAGTTGACAGAAATGATTTATAGTGTTCTTTTTATTCTCAAATGTTCCAGGTTCTATGTCAAATCACGGTCTTAAATATACTTAGTATTCTTGAATTGGTTCTTTTAGTATTTTCTAAATGAAGCAAGGCTGCATGTTAATGCTTGTTTTTGTCGTTGCAGACTGATAATCAATACACTTGGACTGATAAGTGGAGGGTGAGGTACACTAACTGGGCCGCTGATGAGCCCAAATTGAAATCAGCATGTGTTTATCTGGATCTTGATGGCTACTGGAAGACAGCACATTGCAATGAAAGTTTTTACTTTCTCTGTAAAAGATCAGATGGTAATTGAATATATAAAAACAGTCAGGGGATCTGAAAATTTCTGAATAAGCTACTACATACCACTGTTGATATTATTAAACAGTAATGTATCTTGGATAGCTAAGAATAATATAGAACACACTCCCTCACCTATCAAAAGACTATAAACCAACATACATAGATCAAAATAATGGAGATAAACATCTCCCCAGGAAATTTTGCTTACTTTTGATGTTGACAACACATCTATATCAAAGGAATTTTATCAGAATACAGGTAGATTCATCAGAGTCAATGATGGACACCATACTAAAATTCTAAATATAGCCTTTAGTTAATCCCAGGTGCTATTAATAGCTAAGAAAGGGTTGTAGGAATTAGGATCCCAGAAAAGGAAAACAGTGACTTAAAAAAGGAAAGTCACTTTACAAATTACTTTGTGGTGACTTTTTAAAAATTTATCTTTGGGCCGGGTGCAGTGGCTCACCCCTGTAATCCCAGCACTTTGGGAGGCCGAGGCGGGCAGATCACCTGAGGTCAGGAGGTCGAGACCAGCTTGGCCAACATGGTGAAACCCCTTCTCTACTAAAAATACAAAAATTAGCTGGGTCTGGTGGCAGGCACCTGTAATCCCAGCTACTCGGGAGGCTGAGGCAGGAGAATCACTTGAATCCGGGAGGCAGAGGTTGCGGTGAGCCAAGATCGCGCCATTGTACTCCAGCCTGGGGGACAGGAGCAAGACTTCGTCTCAAAAAAAAAAAAATTATCTTTGTAGGTATCTATAGATCGATTGTCTTAACTATGAGTGTAACTGACTGCCGCTATACCATAGCACATTCTATTGAAATATATTTAAAGTGGAAAACATTGATAAAAGGAAACCCAATAATAAATACGGTGATCCAAATGATAACCATTGGAAGATTTTTTAAAATAATGATCAATGATCAATTTTTGTAGCTGCTAATGTATGATGCTACACACCACAGAAACTTCAGGTTTTGCTTTATTGAAAATGTGTTTTTGTTAACAGAAATCCCTGCTACCGAACCCCCACAACTGCCTGGCAGATGCCCGGAGTCAGATCACACAGCATGGATTCCTTTCCATGGTCACTGTTACTATATTGAGTCCTCATATACAAGAAACTGGGGCCAAGCTTCTCTGGAATGTCTTCGAATGGGTGAGTGCCACATTTCCTGAAGGAAAACTCCGTAATCATCTATTCTGGGGTCCACTGACACTATACATGAAATATACAAAGAATGTAAAAATACCTGTTTATATTTTTAATGATTTATTTTATAACAGAATGGCCAATATCATGCTTCCCAAATGTAATCTCTAAGTTTGTAGCCTCAAATTTTAGAGAATTTAGAGAATTCGGGTAGAAAACAGTATATTCTAAATGGTTTCTTCCTTTCAGACTTCATGTTCTAAATTGTTAGGATTCTCATCCTCATTTATTCCAAGTGTTGTACTCACCTGTTATCACTGGTAAGCTGAAGTTTTACAAGTGCCCAGGAACTATTTTGTTGTACCATTAATAGAAAAGTATTTCTATTTATTGTTTTTGTGAAGACAAATAAAACTCAAGTAGACACCACAAAGATGAATGATTTTTCCCCCTGAAGTGAAAAATGTCAAATAAAGTTTATTTTAAGGGTACATTTAAAAGCCACTTAGTTAAATCCCGTTAAATATTTTACTGAATCATATTTACTTCATGTTTTTTATGCCCTAACTCAAGAGTTCTCCATCCAACAGTGGTACACACAGTTTATAACCTCATTTTCTCCACGTTCTTTCAAAAGTCAACCTGACTTTTGACTTTAAATTCTGAGTGAGATGAAGTTTGCTTTAGCTTTGCACAGTGGCAGTATCTTAGCCGATGAGGTTTATCCGAGGCATGATTATTGCTAATTGAAGTTTGCTTTGTCAGTTTTTGATTCGTGTACTTTGGGGCCCTGTTGTTAGGTACATATTCGTCTACGTTTATTACATCTTCTTGATGTATTAAAAATTTTTTCCCTATGAAATGTCTTTATTGTCTCTAGTACTAATGTTTATCTAAAAGTCTATTTTATCTAATATTTGTGTAGCCACTCCAGCTCTTTTTTGGCTATTGTTTGCTTAGCATATATTTTTCCATGCTTTTACTTTCAACCTATTTGTGTCTTTGAATCTCAAGTGTCTTTTTTAGACAGCACATAGTTGGATCTTTCTTATTAATTAATTTTCACTCTGCCAGTCTATGTTTTTTGATTGTAGTGCTTACTCCATTTACACTTAATGTAATTATAGATAGGTAGAATTTATGTCTGCCATTTTGCCATTTGTTTTCTATATGTCTTGTGGTTCCCCTATTCCTCTATTACTGCCTTCTTGTGTGTTAACTAGATAATTTCTTGTGTACCATCATTTTAATTTTCTTTTTCTTTTCTTTTTTTTTTTTTTTTTTTTTTTGAGACAGAGTCTCATTCTGTCACCCAGGCTGGAGTGCATTGGTGCAATCTTGGCTCACTGCAACCTCCGCCTCCCAGGTTCAAGCAGTTCTTCTGTCTCAGCCTCCCAAGTAGCTGAGGCAACAGGCACATGCCACCTTGCCCAGCTAATTTTTGTATTTTTAGTAGAGACAGAGTTTCACATTATTGGTCAGGCTGGTTTCGAACTCCTGACCTCAGGTTATCCACCTGCCTCGGCCTCCCAAAGTACTGGGATTACTGGTGTTTCTTTTACTATATATCGTTTGGTTATTTCTTAGTGGTTGCCCTAGGGATTACAACTAACGTGTTAATTTACAAAAATCTAGTTCAAAATTAGCCAAGCGTGGTGGTGGGTGCCTGTAATCCCAGCTACTTGGGAAGCTGAAACAGGAGAATCACTTGAACCCAGGAGGTGGAGGTTGCAGTGAGCTGAGATCACGTCACTGCACTCCAGCCTGGGCAACAGAGCGAGACTTCATTTCAAAAAAAAAAATCTGGTTCATATTAATATACATATAAACATTTAATTTTAATGGTGTACAAAAACTTTGCTGTTATGTAGCTCCATTCCCTCTGCCTTCCTCTGTGCTGTTATTGGCAGACAAAAACAACTTTATCCATTGCATACCCATAAGCACAGATTTACAAGTATTGTTTTATGCAGTTATCTTTCAATTAGAAAAGATAGAGTTATACATAAAAAGTACATTTAAACTATTTTTTATATTTACCCTTGTAGTTTCCTTTATTGATGCTCTTTATTTCTTTGTATGGGTTTGAGTTACTGTTGAGTGCCCTTTTATTTCCACTGGAAGTATTTTCTTCAGTAGTTCTTAAAGTGATAATTTCTTTTCATTTTGGTTTAGGAATGTCTGACTTTTTCCTTCATTTTTTGTAAGATAGCTTTGTTAAATAGAAAATTCCTGCTTGACAGTCATTTTCTTTCATCTTTTTCACGATGTCAGCTCATCGCTTGCTGGACGCCATGGTTTCTAATGTGAAATTAGTGTTAAGATCCCTGTACATGATGAGACCCTTCTCTCTCACAGATTTTAAGACTTTCTGTCTTTTGATAGTTTTATCGTGATGTGTATACATGTGGTGTTAGATGTGGTAGGTGCAGATTTCTTTAAGTGCCTAGAACTAATGAAGTCTCCCAGGTTTTGCAGAGGATCTGTCTGTGTGCTGGGATGTGCCTTTAATATTTGTCCAAGCAGTTACAAACTGCCTTAGCTTTCACTTCCTGCTTGTGTAGTGCATCTTCAGCCAGATGCAAGAACTTAGAACCTTCTCAGGTCTTTCTCAGACATGCACATAGCCTTGGGCAAGGGCACACTTCAGTGCATATCTGTAGCCTTCTACATTCCCCGGAATTTGTCAATGCTTTTTAAAGTCTCCTATGAACATCCCATTCCCTAGCTTTTCCTTTTAAGTCTTTCAATTCGCTAGTTGTTTGCCCCAACTATTATCACTGCCTTAGATGGTTACAATGTTAGACAATTGCCACTGATAGTTTTTTACAAACACTTGCAGGGAAAAGTCTGTTTGCACTGACTGAGCTCTGAATCAGGTCAAATAAAGACAAGCTTTGCGAGTGGGGTTTTCTAGGGAACTGTAAGACAGGTCAAGTAATGGAGATTCTCTGAGAATGGGGCTTGGAAAGAGCTCCAACCCCATTTTAGCCTCTCCTGTGGCTTCTACGCTACTGGTTTTCACTGTGGTTGTGGGGCTGTTGGTTTTTAAGGCTACAGCAGAACTGGAAAGAAGGCAGAGGGATTAGGACAAGTTAAAACACTATAAAACTCACTATCATTACCAAGACACAGTCATTTTTCTTGCATAAGTGCTTCTTGAATTATTGCAAGCCTTTGATTAATTTTCAGCATTCCAAAACAGTGGATTTAGAGTTTTCCAGTGTTCTCATTGGTTTTATAGAAAAAATAATTTTCAGAAGAACTTATTCTGCATTTCTCATGATGTCACCTGATGCCTTCTTTGAACTTTTGTAATTAAAAAAATGTTCTCTTCATATTGCTAAGTATTTTTTTGAAAAAAATTGCAAAGAATATGTAGAAACTTTGTTTTCCATTTTAGGTGACTCTTTTCTGGTAAATAAAATGAATGCTTCTCATTCTCATTCTCAAAATATGAGTCATAAATATTTTGAAACAGCTAATGTTTGTGAAATATATTTAATAATGGATTATGTAGTCATGCAGTGAAAACAAGGCGATAATTCAGAACTCAGTAATACGGGATACAGGCATATGGTTAGGTGCGGACCCTCAAGGTTCAGAAAGCCTGGGTCATACCATGATCTTCCCTCTGCTAGTGTTAGGATCTTGGCAGATTACTCATCCTCTGTGCTTTAGTTTCCTTAGCTATAAAATGGGGCAAAGATGGTACCTATTTAATGAAGTGATTGTGAAAATTTAATGGGTTAATGCTTGTAAAGTCCAAAGCAAAATGTCCAGAATGAAATGCTTAAAAGATATTAGTTATAATTAAAAAGCTAGAGATTTTTACTCTAAAATTTAATGTTGACAGTCTAATGTGGGTTGTCACTTCCATAGCCATCTAACTGGTCTTTCTGTTTTATCTCCTTGCTTTGAATGGTCCTATACATAACAGCTGGATTCTAATAATAACTAATATAGGACCATTCTTAGGTGAAGAATCTAACTGTTATGTATAGGACCAGTCAAAGCAAGGCGATGGGTTATTGCATCATTCAGCTGCCTGAAAAAAAACTTAGTGTTCTTTATCACCACATTGCCCTTAATACCAATCTCTGGTCTTCTGCAATGAGACCTAACCCATGTCTTTTTTTTTTTTTTTTTTTTTTTTTTGCCTGTGGACCAGATTGGTGCGATACTCCAGCCAAACCAAGCTATCTCTGTTCCTGAAGAAGTTCTATGCTTCCCTTCCTCTTTGTCTTTCCTCTTATTACCTCTTTTTCCTGGAATTATTTTCTATCCTTTTTACTTGAAATCCTATTCTTCTCTCTACTGAAATTCTGTTTCCTCTATCCTCCCTTTTAGCTGCTTCACCAAGAATGAATATTTCACATGTCTATAGCATATGGCACTTAATTTCTCTTCTATAATATTTCTTTGTACTCTTGTTACTGGCCACTGAACCATAACTTTTGGAAGACATACTCTACATCCTACTAATCTTTGAATATCCTGCAGGAACTAGTTCAGTGCTTGTACTCAAATGATGCTAATGATGCTTAAAAACATATTTCAGAATGAAAACTAAAATTCTGAGAAAACAAACACCTGCCCTTTGAAATTCTTCCCCTTAAGTGGAGATGTTAGGCTGATTTTTGTTGCTCTCGATAGCAGTGCTGTTTACAAAAATATTTTCAGCTACTTAAATGTGCAGCTATCATATTTATCCTTTTATGCTTTCTAGGTTCCTCTCTGGTTTCCATTGAAAGTGCTGCAGAATCCAGTTTTCTGTCATATCGGGTTGAGCCACTTAAAAGTAAAACCAATTTTTGGATAGGATTGTTCAGAAATGTTGAAGGTAATTTTTGCAGCATGCTTATTTAATCACAAATATTGTAAAATGTTGTATGTAAAACAAGGTTTCATTTCCAAAATGTGTTGCCTTAAAAATGATTAATTCATGAGGAATTTGAAAATTCAAACTCATATTTTTATTTAAGAACTGAAATTTAAAATGAGTTTCATATTATGCTATCCTCAAAGTTGCTAATTAAAAAATATCTTTTGTAGCTAAGATAGTTTGAGGAGCTTTAAAAAGCATTTTCTATGTTTTCGTGGGGCCAGGAAAAAAATGCTAAGGAAAGGATAAGTATAAATATTTGTACTAATTAGAAATACTTTTTTAACTAAAGCTATATAGTAAACCTATTCTTTTTCGTTTCCTTCCCTGTAATAATTAGTCATTATAGTCTTGCCTGTTAAGTCTGGTTATAAATGACTATTGATTCTAGTATAAAAGAATATGCTTAGAAATTTCGCATAAATTGGCTGAACTTATTTTAAGATAGGCTATATTTAACTTTTGTCTTTATTGGTTTTATCTGATGACCAGGGACATGGCTGTGGATAAATAACAGTCCGATCTCCTTTGTCAACTGGAACACAGGAGATCCCTCTGGTGAACGGAATGATTGTGTAGCTTTACATGCGTCTTCTGGGTTTTGGAGTAATATTCACTGTTCTTCCTACAAAGGATATATTTGTAAAAGACCAAAAAGTAAGTAAGAAGTTTGTTGCATGGTGCATATCACTGGCTGCCATTTCTTTCAAATAGTAAGATATCAGGTATGGAATCATAATGTGATTACGAGGCCATTGGAAGCTCTGTCCTTTCATCCGTGAAAAATCCATTCTGCCATTGTAGTGCATTACTCTTTGCAGCTCTGCGTGAGTGAGAGACACTCTCTGTCTGCTTAGCTGTTGTAATGATTTTTGCTTATCAATGCATTTGTAATGGGATATCTGAAGGATTTGCCAAGCTGCAAACAGTCAGGAGAGCCCATCTACAAAGCCTTACTGCATGAGGGAAAAGGTGGTAAAGCCAGTACCAGCCCAAACCTGAGGAGACCAGGGTTCTGGAGAGGGATCAGAATTGATTGTGGAATGAGTCACGTCAGACTAATTCAGTCTCCTTTTAAGATGGAAAGTGAGACCATGAAAGGAACAGGATCGGGGAATTGATAGTGTTGAATGCTCACAATTGCCTCTATCTGGAATTTAAAAATATTTTGTTGACATGTCATGTCACATAATATCCCTCCCAATAAATTACTGATTAGATAATAGAGGTTTTTTGTTTGTTTGTTTTTTTGAGACGGAATCTTGCTCTGCCACCAGGCTGGAGTGCAATGGCGCGATCTCAGCTCACTGCAACCTCCACCTCCTGGGTTCAAGCGATTCTCCTGCCTCAGCCTCCCGAGTAGCTGGGATTACAGGAGCATGCCATCATGCCCGGCTAATTTTTGTATTTTTAGTAGAGACGGGGTAGAGTTTACCATTTTAGAATTTGGCGGGTCTTTAGGCTTCTCTAACTGTTCTAAGACACACCACATCCTCTGGTGCAATGTTGGAGTTGTTTTATTTGTTTTGTTTTGTTTTTGTTTTTGAGACAGAGTCTCACTCTGTTGCCCACTCTGTTGCCAGTGGCGTGATCTTGGCTCACTGCAACCTCCACCTCCTGGGTTCAAGCCATTCTCCTGCCTCAGCCTCCCAAGTAGCTGGGATTACAGGCGCACGCCACTATGCCCAGCTAATTTTTGTATTTTTAATAGAGATGGGGTTTCACTATGTTGACCAGGCTGGTCTCGAACTCCGGACCTCAGGTGTTCCACCTGCCTCAGGCTCCCAAAGTGCTGGGATTACAGGCGTGAGCCACCACTCCTGGCCTGGAGTCTTATTTTACTTTTCATTCAAATGCTTTTTAACATCTTAGGCTTCAGCAGGCTAATTTCAAAACCCCTAGCCTTGAATGTTTTACTTATGGGTAGATTGGGTAGATTTTAAGGGTGAGTATCAGTGGCTCAAATGTAACTTGGAGAATCACATTTCCAGATCTAATGTACTCAAATGCACCATACAACCATAGGCAACTGCTATGGCTCAGACAGAGAGACAGATAGATGATAGGTAGGTAGATATATAGATAAAGGTACAGATCTTTTTTTTCTACCTGTATTTTTATATCTATCATATCATAATATCATATATCAATCAACACAGATCAAATGTGGAGGATTCCATGTATTTGTGAGCCAAATAATATTTGCTATCTACCTGCAATTATTCTGGGTTTTTATAAATATATATATATATTTTTACACACAGTTATTGATGCTAAACCTACTCATGAATTACTTACAACAAAAGGTAAGGCCATTGCAAAATTTCAGGTTCTGTGTTAGTAATACATCCGTACTGTTTGTTTTAAAAGGCATAATAATAATCCCTTCCAACTCCCCTGCTCTCTCAGTAGAATTTGCTTAAGCTAAACTATGCTTTGTCATCAACCTACTTTGAATAATACTTTAGAAAAAGAGGCCTTGGAGTCAGGTTGGTGTTTTTACTATAAGTAGTTATTGAAGGCATTTTTTTTTTTTTTTGCTCTGTTACAAACAGCTGCCTTGAACCCATGGAAGAAATTTCTCTTAAGAATCTCTGTGGGTTTTTTTTCTTTTCTTAGAATTTTTTTTTGTTTTAATTTTTATAGACTACTTGAATTAGGTAACTGATCTCATTTCACTCATTTTGTTGGCTGCTTAAAAAAAACTGAAAGTGAGATTTATGGCTTGCCTGTAACCTCCTTATTAACATCATGAGTGCTATTTGTTTACTAATTACATCTATGAGTTCACGTTTCCACTATTCTTATTTTATTTTTCTCTTCATTTCCATTTTCTTTTAATTATTATCATTATTATCATTACTAATCTACTTATCTTCTTATACTGTATTTTTGACAGCCTTAAATTATTTTGAAATAAGGTATATATATTTTAATACATTGATGAACTAGCCCACTGCTACATAGACAGATGGATTATTCTTGCAACTGAATAATCATCTTAACATTCTGAATAATCCTCTATACCACAGGGACTCTTGTTTTCACATCTTTCTTTTCTGTTTGACAAATGTCGCTTGAAAGAATATTTATGCCTTTTAGTTTTTCAACAAGCAAAGTTCTGCATAGCATGCAACCCTCTGCCTCCCTCCACGTTTTCCCTAATGATTTTATTTATTTATAGCTGACACAAGGAAGATGGACCCTTCTAAACCGTCTTCCAACGTGGCCGGAGTAGTCATCATTGTGATCCTCCTGATTTTAACGGGTGCTGGCCTTGCTGCCTATTTCTTTTATAAGAAAAGACGTGTGCACCTACCTCAAGAGGGCGCCTTTGAAAACACTCTGTATTTTAACAGTCAGTCCAGCCCAGGAACTAGTGATATGAAAGATCTCGTGGGCAATATTGAACAGAATGAACACTCGGTCATCTAGTACCTCAATGCGATTCTGAGATATTTGAATTTCATAAAATTGTAACTGAAATTTAAAATTTTTAGTTCAATGTGATTGTTTTCTTTAAAATGAGTACTGAATTGTACTGGTCTGTCCTTTTTTCCTTTGCCTAATTGAAGAAATAATTGCTTGTTTTCTAGCCTGGCAAGATATTTTCATAAAAGAGGGATAACAGTGCTGATTACTACCTTTTAAAATATTTTGGATAAATGCACAGCACCACAGCACCCACATCTAAGCATTAGTGATGTGTAGCTGATGTCAGCTTCATGTGGATTTTAAGCACTCTAGAAACAGTGAAGCTTCTTGGCATATTTTAAGGAGCTCCCAAAATGTGTTACCTATTAAATTGTAACTCAGCAAGTAGAAGACCATTTGAAAAGTCAGGTACAAATATCCTCAAGTGGCATAAAAATGTAGTCAGTTTTCTCTTTTACCAGTTTTTATTTCCACTCCAATTATTTAGAACTTTATTTGTACATGTGCAGAAGAATAAGGCAGCTGAGAGTCTTGTTTCCCCCAAGAGAGTTTTACAGGCTGAGTGTTGCAAATGTGTTCTTTGTCCTGTTATATGTATATCAGGAATACAAGGATGTGAAATGAAACTGTAAATTTGCATAACTGGATGTACTTAGATAATGTGAAATAAACATAAAAGACAAGGTCTATTTTTAATAGATTTGCATTTTGGTGATCTTAGTATAAATTTGCTTTTAAATGAGATGTATTTATCCACTCACTTTACACTTTAACTTGCCACTTATGATATTATTTGTAGAGAAATTCTTTAAATGAAACTCATGAACTATTTTGAAAAGGAGTGTTGCTAAAATGCTGTGTGTAAAATGAATTTTTTACCGTAATGATTTTGCCAGATCTTCCTCTATAACATGGACTCAATCAGAATTCAACAATCAAAGCCACTAATACTATTGAGAATCAGAATTCAGAGTATCCTTTTCTCCCTTTAATGATTTCTTTTCGCTTAACAATTTTGCCTTAAAGTTTGAGGTATATTGTGAAATATTTGGGAGGTTTTACATCTGTATTAGTCAATTTTCATACTGCTGATAAAGACATACCCAAGACTGAGTAATTTATAAAGAAAAAGAGGTTGAATGGACTCACAGTTCCACGTGGCTGGAGAGGCCTCATAATCATGGTGGAAGGCAAAAGGCACATCTTACATGGTGGCAGACAAGAGAGAAAAATGAGAGCCAAGCAAAAGGGGTTGCCCTCATAAAACCATCAGATCTCCTGAGACTTATTTTCTACGACAAGAACAGTATGGGGGAAACCGCCCCCACGATTCAATTATCTCCCACCAGGTCCCTCCCACAACATGTGGGAATTATGGGAGCTACAATTCAAGATGAGATTTGGGTGGGGACACAGCCAAACCATATCAATATCTCACACAGGTACCACACTGCCAGCTCACCTTCACTTTTTTATGAGATTGCCCATGAGCAGGAGTCTTTACCTAGAATCACTGGCTGGGACTCCTTGGATGGCTTTAAGGGGTCTAGGAAGGCCCCCAAATTGCAGGGCAAAATGTCATGTTTGTTTTGTGCCTATATTTTTCTGGAAAGATTCTACAGCTAGATTCTCAAGAAAGTCAATCGTTCAAAAAAGAATAAGAAACAGCATAGTATTTGGGGTAGGGTGGAGTTTCCAATACTCCAACTTAGAAACAAATAGGAAGTAAGAAGTAGGCTGGGCGTGGTGGCTCACGCCTGTAATCCCAGCACTTTGGGAGGCCGAGGTGGGCAGATTGCCTGAGGTCAGGAGTTCAAGAGCAGCCTGGCCAACATGGTGAAACCCCGTCTCTACTAAAAATACAAAAATTAGCCGGGCATGGTGGTGGGCACCTGTAATCTCAGATACTCAGGAGGCTGAGGCAGGAGAATCACTTGAACCTGGGAGGCAGAGGTTGTAGTGAGCTGAGATCGTGCCATTGCACTCCAGCCTGGGCAACAAGAGTGAGACTCTGTCTCAAAAAAACATAAATAAATAAAATAAAAATAAAAAAAGTATGTGGGCAACTGTTGGAAAGGTTTCTGAGCACAAACAACTCCACTCAACACCTCAAATAATAGAAATCAAGTTGCTTTTCGTTTTCTTGGTAAGAACAAAGCAAGTTCGACTAGAAGAAGTTCCAGTGGAAACAGTGGTTGCAGTGTCAAAGCAGTATGTGGTGAATTACACTAAGGCAATCCCTTTCCTTCTGTCTATCTAGCTAGCTAGCTAGCTAATTTTTTCCCCTCAAAGATAAAAGACAGAATTAGAAATATGGAATAAGAAGAAATGCTTGAGTGAGTACGGTTTACAAATTCTTTACACAAATCTTTTTCATTATAATTCAGAGCTGCAGTTTCACAGAAAATATTTTGGACTCTGTGCAACATATATCTCAGACTAAATGTCTTATCATTTCAGGAAACAGTCTGTGTTTGACAGGGTTGCTGAGTATTGTATTTCACACTCTCACATTATCCACCCAAACACATACTCAACGAAATAAGTCGTGTGTATCTCTTTAGTACTGTACTAAAATAGCAAGGATATTTTTTGGTGGAGCCGGCGGGAGGTATTGGGTAGAGAAGAGCAGTTTCTGTGTTGTTCATTTATTCATTTGTTTTTGGTTTTGGTGGTTGTAATTTATGTGATTGCACTTGCTTGAGGTTTTCATCAGGGTTCAGGAGCTGGAAAATTCTTAAGGCTGTTTTTTCCCAGTTGAACTCAAACAGTGTGGATTGTTTGTAAGCTGAACTCTGAAAATGATGTGGATATCAGTACAGACTGGTGGACACATGACACATCCATTTCTCAGTATTCACTCCTGCATCCATTTATCCCTTTATTCATTTTTTCATTAAATATTTCTTGAGCATGTAATACATGTGCCAGGCATTGCGCTCACCCCTGTAAGTTCAGATACAGGTAAGAAGCAGGGCCCGTCCACAAAGTGCAGTCGAGTGGCCGTCCAGACCACAAACAGATCATTTAATAACCATATGGCAGATGCATTGGTAGAATGTGCTTAAGGTATTAATGAAGCAGCAAGAAATGCAGAGATGGCTGTTGGCAGGGGCAGAACCAGATTTTGTGGGGCCTGGAGATGTTGCTCTTGGGGGCCCTCTTTAAGAAAAAGGCTGGGTGTGGTGGCTCATGCCTGCAATCCCAGATCTTTGGAAGTCTGAGGCAGGAGGATCGCTTGAGGCCAGGAGTTCAAGACCAGACTTGGCAGCATAGTGAGAATCTGTCTCTACAAAAAGCTTTTAAAAAGCTAACCGGGCATGGTGACAAGTGCCTGTAGTCCCGGCTACTTAGGAGGCTGAGGTGGGAGCATCCCTTGAGCCCAGGAGTTTCAAAGCTGCAGTGGGCTGTGATCACACCACTGCACTCCAGCCTGGGCCACGGAGTGGGACCCTGTCTCAGAAAAAAAAAAAGAATATTAAAAAATAGGTACAAAAGTGAAAATGTATTCAGAACAAGAAAAGAAATCAGGAGAAGTTGCAAATTATTAAAAGCTGGTAACTGCAACAAACATCACACACTGGGGACAGTTACACATTATTTTTAGTAATTACCTTCCTGATGTACTTCCTATTACTTTGCTTGGGCTGTCATAATAAAATGCCACAGACTGGGTGGCTTAAACAACAGAAAGATATTTTCCAATATCTTCTCCAGGTAAACAAAACAATTGAATATATGTGTATGTGTATAGTGTGTGTGTACAGTATATGTGTGTACAGTATATACATGTGTGTACAGTACACGGGTGTGTACAGTACACGGGTGTGTACATATGTGTGTACAGTATGTGTGCAGTATATTTGTGTGTACAGTATGGGTGTGTACAGTATTAGTGTGCTTACAGTAGACATCTGTGTGTGTACAGTATATATATAAGTACATGCAGTAGATATTTGTACAGTATGGATGTGTACAGTATATATGTGTATAGTATATGTGTGTACAGTATATATGTGTGTGCATGCCATAGATATCTGCAGTATATCTGTGTGTGTACATTATATGTGCGTGCCTACAGTAGACATCTTTGTGTGCAGTATATATGTGTGCATGCAGTAGATATCTATGTGTGTACAGTATATCCAGTATATGTGCACACAGTATATGTGTTTTTACAGTATATATGTGTGTATATACAGTATGAATGTATAGACATGTGTATGTGTATGTGTGTACAGTGTGTACAGTATATGTGTGTGGTATATATCTGTATAGTATGTGTGTGTGCAGCATATATGTATGTGTACAGTATTGCGTACACTGTATGCATGCATTCTATATCTGTGTACAGTATATGTGTACAGTATATACATGTGTGCAGTACATATGTGTGTACAGTATATACATGTGTGCAGTACATATGTGTGTACAGTATATACATGTGTGCAGTACATATGTGTATACAGTATATATGTGTGTGCAGTAAGTTTAAAGTATGTATGTATGTATAGTATGTGTGACGTGTGTACAGTATGTGTATAGTATACCTGTGTGTGCAGTATATGCATGTGTGGCATATATATATGTGTATGTACGGTATATGTGTGTGTGCAGTATACGTGTGTGTGTGTGTGTATTTGGAAGGAAGAGAGAGATTTATTTTGACGAATTGGCTTGCACAATTATGAAGGTTTGAGGAGTCCACAATCTACCGGGCAGGCCAGCAGGCTGGAGACCCAGGGAAGGGTTGCAGTTCAAGTCCAAGGGCAGTCTGCTGGCAGAATTCCTTTTTGCTTGCGGGAGGCCAGGCCTTCAGCTGATTGAATGAAGCCACCTACATCATGAAGGGTAATCTGTTTTACTCAAAATCCATCAATTACAATCTTAATATCCAATACCATCACAGAAACCGCTAAAATAATGTTTGGTCAAATATCTTGGCACTGTGACCCAGCCATGTCGACACATGAGATTAACCATTACACTCCCTTATATGGCAATGATTTTGTAATATTTTTGGCAGAGGGAATAGAAAGATAATTCCATCTTTAGCACAGTCAATCAGACATTTAAAAAATATTTGATAGTTTAGAAATGCTGATTTCAACTATACGACTTGTTATTGATAATGTTTAATTTTTAGGATTGTTATCACATATGGGAGAACTATCACATAATAGGTACAATATACCCATAGTAGATACATAATAGGTATCATATACGAGCACTAATAATTTAGGACATTAATTTTGAGTTTGTGTGTGAGAGAAATAAGTTTTTGATGTGATGATATTATACAGGTTTTGATGTGATGATATTAATCAGTTTATTGATATTATTTTTATAATGGCCTACGAGTTTTGGGAAGGCTGTTATTTTATGTCAAATGAGCTAAAAGTTTAAATCTTTTTCTAGTATGTTCATATGATTTACGTTTCTTCAGGAGCTAAATTATAGAATCTAAGAATCTCTTCAATACTTCAATTTGAAACATCTCTTGTTATAAAGTATTGTTTTGGAAATGATCTGAAAATTCTCTTCTATTTCCTTTTTGATCTCAGAATAATTTCTATTGGTTTCATGGCCAATTTTTTGCTATTTTATATCCCCATTAATCTCATATGCATTTTTCCTATTTCTTTAATAATTTTAAAAATAAGATATACTTTCTATACATCCAAACCTTCAGACTGCCAGTATTAATAGAAGAACTCTTGAATTGTTTTAGCTGAAATGTTCCAAAAATGTTTTTTCCAAGTTGCAGTTAAAATGACATATTTGACAAAACTCCAATACCACATTCCTATCAAAACAGAAAAAAGAAAAATATGCAATTCTTTTATAATTGTCTATTATAGACAATAATACGCCTTTCATTTAATTACTTAGACCTTCTTTTTGTGTTACTTAAACCTTCCATTTTGATTAAGCATTGATGATAATTGAAATTTCTTTCTTTCTTTCTTTCTTTCTTTTTTTTTTTGAGACGGAGGCTCACTTTGTTTCCCAGGCTGGAGTGCAGTGGTGCACCTCGGCTCACTGCAGCCTCTGCCTCCCAGGTTCAAGCAATTCTCCCGCCTCAGCCTCCTGAGCAGCTGGGATTACAGGCACCTGCCACCATGCCAGGCTAACATTTTTGTATTTTTAGTAGAGACAGGGTTTCACCATGTTGGCCAGGCTGGTCTCAAACTGATAATTGATATTTCTACTTAGATTTTTTATACTCTGGTGATTAAAATAATTTCTGTAGACTAGCTTCATGTTTCACGTATTTCAAACCTTGTTCCTCCTCTAATCCCCACTTGCTTTGCTCGTGGGTCCCCTAGGATATGCTAATAGTACTCTGTAAAATCTGGCCTTCAACCTTCTAGTAATATAGTTGGATGTTTTCGCAAAGGGAATGATAGGTATATCGCTAGAGCCCATTCATGAAGCGGCTTTCTGATGTGTTCATTTCACTAGGCTAAAGTATGGTACTCAGTGACCCAGTCAATATAAATCTAGGTGGTTTGTGAAGGGATGTTGCAGAAGTAATTAAAGTTCCTAATCAGTTGACTTTAAATTAGGGAAATTATCTGGAGAGGGCCTGGCTTAATCAGTTGAATGGTTTTAAAATTGAGCTCAGGCTTTTCCTGAGGGTGAGGGCTTCTGTTTATGGAACACAGCTTTGGCTCGAGAAGTTCCACATGGAGTTCCAGTTCCAGTTTGCTCCTGATCCTCTCCCCTGCCCTCCCCTCCCCTTCCTTTCTTTTTCTTCCATTCTTTCTTTTCCTTCCCTTTCTCTTTCCTTTTGTTTGTTTTCTTTTCTTTTTTTTCTTTTCTTCCTGACAGGATTTCACTCTGTTTCCCATGCTGGAGTGCAGTAACATGATCATAGCTCACTGCAGCCTCAGACTCTCAGGCTCAAGCAATCTTCCCACCTTGGCCTCCTGAGTAGCTAGGACTATGGGCATGTGCCACCATACCTGGCTAATTTTTTTGGTTTTTCATAAACATGAGGTCTCCTTGTGTTGCCCAGGCTGGTCTCAAACTGCTGGCCTCAAGCGATCCTCCTGCTTTGGCCTCCTAAAGTGATGGGATTACACGTGTGAGCCACCATGCCTGCCCTAATCTTCCCTTTCTGATGACCTGTCTTACAGACTTTGGACTTGCTTAGCCAGTCTGACACAATTGCATAAGCCAAGTCCTTGTAATATGTCTCTATATATGTGTATCTATGTATGTATTCATGATCATCAATCTATTTTCGTATTTCCTACTGGTTCTGTTTCTTTGGTTGAACTCTAATACACCATTCCATTATTAACAACCACATTAATACACCATTCCTATATATATATATATATATATTTTTTTTTTTTAGATGGAGTTTCGCTCTTGTTGCTCAGGCTGGAGTGCAATGGCACTATCTCAACTCACTGCAACCTCCACCTCCCAGGTTCAAGCGATTCACCTGCCCCAGCCTCCCAGAGTAGCTGGGATTACAGGTGCACGCCATCATGCCCAGCTAATTTTTGTATTTTTAGTAGAGACAGGGTTTCACCATGTTGGTCAGGCTGGTCTCGAACTCCCGACCTCATGTGATTCACCCGCCTCGGCCTCCCAAAGTGCTGGGATTACAGGCGTGAGCCACCATGCCCGGCCACACCATTTCCTATATTAACAACCACGTAAATACATTATTCCACTAAAACCCAAACTAATGTATTCCAAACTCAACACCCCTTTACCCTGATTCCCCAAAATGTCCTGGTCATTCCAACGCCACCTATCACAAGAGGAGGTACCCCCCAACCCATCTTGGAGGGGTAGTTGAAATGGAGAGTCTAAAACAATTATGGTTAAAATATTATCTACAGATTTTATTTTTAAAAACATAGCCACGTGAAAACACTGCTAAGGCCCTCCCAGGGCCTTGGAAAGGACCCATGCAAGGGAGTGGCCCTGAAACTTAAGCCTCATTAGCGTCACTATAGAATCACTCTGAATGCCAAGGACAGCTTCTGAGAGAAGCCACCTGAAGTGAAACCAGAACAGATATTCAAAGATGAGTAGAAAATAAAGCATCATAAGGGAAAAAGGAAGGCAGAAATGGACACTGGGCAGAGGAGAAGCTTGAGAAAAGCCATTGAGATGAGAAACAGCTGGTTTATATAAGACGTAAAGAGAGATGAATGTTTAGAGGCGAGCAAGGGATCGTGCACTCGAATAATGACAAGAGGCATTCTTCCATTTGGTCCTCCTACTTCATCTGTACTCAGGGCCTTTTGATGTGGTGTCAGGCTCTGCCCGTGTGACTCAAGCAAGGAGATTACATGTTTCACTACATAAAGCTACACATGTCATCTGGCCTAATTTGAAAGACAGCAGAAATTATACCCCTTTACATGCAGATTGATATGGTTTGGCTGTGTCCCCACCCAAATCTCGAGTTGTAGCTCCCATAATTCTCACGTGTCATGGAAGGGATCCAATGGGAGGTCATTGAATCATGGGGTGGGTTTTTCCTGGGCTGTTCTCCTGATAGTGAAGTCTCATGAGATTTGATGGTTATAAAGGGGAGTTCCCCTGCCACGTGAGATGACCCTTTGCTCTTTCTTTGCCTTCTGCCATGATTTTGAGGCCTCCGCAGCCATGTGAAACTGTGAGTCCATTAAACCTCTTTCATTTATAAATTACCCAGTCTTAGGTATGTCTTTTTTAGCAGCGTGAGAATGGACGAATACACAGACATTCAAATGTAAGGTCATAAAGTTACTCAAGTACACTCATGAAGAATTAGAGACTCCTGAAGGCTTAGGCCACATAACTATGGGATGCATAGAACAACCGACTTTTCTCCATAGCAAAACTGGAGGTGGAAAATTCTATCTTAACTTGGAAACCTTTGTATTACTAAGATTATAAAGCATATTCGTGAGAATTTATTCTCTGCTGATAACTTATGGAAAATCTATTTCATTGACTATACTAAGATTATAAAGCATCTATATCCGTGAGAATTTATTCTCTGCTGATAACTTATGGAAAATCTATTTCTTTGACTATAAATGAGTGTTCTCAACATTGGTAAACATTGTAATCACCCAGATCTGAAATTGTTTTTGCCAAAATTAAAACAATGAGAAAATTATGACAGTGAAGAGATCTGACCTAACCAACTCCATGTTGCTTCTAACCTCCAAGCTGCCCTTGTTCATTCCTCAGCATAGGCTGAACTAACTTTGGGAGGAACTTGGTTTATAGTTTAATCCTGAGACAAAGATAACAGCCCTTTTCTGAAACAAACTCCCTTCTTGCCTGGGGACCAGACTGCTCTGTAAGACTAACAAGTTAGCCACAAGATTAGAAATTATGGTTTAGGACTCATGCAGCCAGAGGCCACAGGATTCTGAACCTCCCCAATTGCTCCTAGGGATAACATCACTGTCATAAAATCTAAGGCTGGTACTCCAGATATTGTTTTAGACCTTGCATTCTGATGCACCAGCTAGTGCCACCCAGGTTGGTAATCTGGCTCAGCCAGTTCTATGATCCCACCCAGGAGTAGAAGACAGCAAGAAGAACCCCCTTCGATCTCCTGTGATTTCATCTTCAACCTGACCAATCAGAACACCCTACTCCCTGGCCCCTACCCATCAAATAATCCTTAAGAAACTCCTTCCTCTGACTTTTCTGGGAGACTGATTTAAGTAATAAAACTCTGGTCTCTCATTCACCTGGCTCTGCATGAATTAAACTTCTCTATTGCAATTCCCCTGTCTTAATAAATCTTCACTATTTGGGCAACAGGCAAGGAGAACCCACTGGGTGGTTATAGACCCATTAAACCAGAATCTGGGAGTGGCACTCGGGCATTTTCTTAATTAACAGAACAGAACAGATCAAACCGAAGGAAACTCCAGGTGCTTCTGTGGACTGGGTCCTGACGGCTATGGTTTGAATGTGTTCTTTCTAAAACTCAGATGTTGAAACTTGAGGGTCATTGTGCTAGTATTGACAGGTGGGGCTTTTGAGAGGTGATTAGGTTATGCGTGAGGGCTCTTCCCTCCTGACTGTAATTCCGGCCCTTGTAAGAGAGGCTTCTGGGAGCGTTTAGCTCTTTTCCGCTTCCGCCTTCTACTTGGTTCAGCTCTCTCCCGCTTCTGCCTTCTACTATGTGAGGACGTGACGTTTCTCCCCTCTAGAGGATGCAGCAAGAAGGTTCTTGCCCTATGCAGGTGCCTTGACCTTGGGTTTCTCAGTCTCCAGAACTGTGAGGAAAATGAATCTCTGTTCTTTATAAGTCACCCCTGTGTCTGCAGCACAAATGGATTGAGACATGAAGAAATAAAGTTAACTGGTACTGGTTTGAAGGTACTAATCCTCAGTATTCTCTCTTTGGTACAACATAGTAAATCTCTCTCACAATTATGGGAAAACAGTTGGTAAATTTACTGATGTAGAATGGCTACCCCAAATCTTTTTTTAACCAAAGAGAGGATATAACCACAAAATTTCATATTATAATTTTCAACTTTTCATGCTTCTGTGATTTTTTTTTTAAAGAAAATCCATATTTAAATACTAAGACAACTTTTAGTTTTCTTAAAACCTTTAGTTTATGTGTTTCTTCTAAAACTCAGATGTTGAAACTTAAGGGTCAATGCAATAATATTGACAGGTGGGGTGTTCGGGAGGTGATTGAAACTAAGTTTTCTTATTGAAATGAGAAGTTTTCAATAAGAAACTAAAAGTTTGCTTAGTATTTAACTAATTTGCTGAGTTAATATTTAAATATATGGATTACATAGTATGGATTATATTTAAATATTGAATAGGAAATAGCATGGATTTAAATATGGATTATATTTAAATAGTAAATAAGAAAGCTTCCTTAAAATATTATTCTTGGTCAAGCCTCAATAGATGTTATAAAAATGTATCAGGGGACTGCTTCCCCTGGTAATTCCACCCAAACTGCTCACAACATACCAGAAACACATACTTTGGTACTAGTATTTCTTTGGTGTTCTGTAAATGTTCTTTATTCGGAAATGCCCCCTGACAGGCACTTTCTTTAAAAGTGACAGTGACATTGGAAAGGCTCCTTGAGTTGGCTGGAGATCCGACTCTTCTGTGGTGCTTTAAAATATTAACACTATTCACGACAGCTCTGCAAGAATAGGTTTTGGCAGTGGTTATTGATCTTGTTCAACTAGCTCTGTGGGAGCTTTCTCCTTGTGGGTGTGATTATAGCTCATGTACACACAGTTGCCTCAGTTTTAAGGAACTTTACAAAGCTACCATGTTTTTTCCATTGATTTAATTTTTTTTTTCTTTAAGTGCAAGAAAATTCAAGACTCTGGGCCTGTCCCTGATTGAGGATTCTAGCAGGAGTTCTCAAACACTGCTGGGCCTAAGAGCCACATGAGAAGCTTATTCCAAAGCTCAGATTCCTCTGGGTCCATGCTTATGATTCTGATTAAGTAGACCTGGGGTGGAGCCCTGGAATCTGCATTTCAATCAATTTCCCAAAAGATTCTGAGGCACACAGGTCTTAGACTGTGACTTTGAGGAGCATTCTATTTTGGAATCCTTTTGCATTGAAATTGCATTTCCCGCAAACTGCTTGTTAGAAATCTCACCTAATCCATGAGGTAAAAGCAGTGTAGCTCAAGAGCATAGGAATTAACTAAAGCTGCAGCTTCTCCATGCTTTTGTTAATCAGGAATCACAGATACTAAAATCCACTCCCGCAGTTTTCCCTAAACTCCTAATTCTCTCCCAGTGCGCGACTCCTCACATCCCTTTCATAATCACCATTAATGAGTATGTGTGAGTGAAGCTTTGCCTCTCCTATCCAATCTTAGAATATGAACTCCAAGAATCAGATACCATAGGTCAGATATCACGGAGCCCTGGGCAGAACCCTAGGTCTTTGTGAAAAGAACCATCTTTCCAGGCTATGAGTAATAACAGTAAATTGTTTTGAGACAGGAATAATACATGATGATCACAGAATAAAAAGATTGCAGGCGGCAGTTTCACGTGACTAGAGGCTAGGGGCTAAGATCCTGAAAAACCAGTGTGTGAACCAAGCTGACTAAGACAGTCTGCACTCAGCATGGCACTGGATTTGACCTAGGTTTCACCTAGGACCTCATTATATGTTCATTAACATACAAATGACATACCCACTAGTACTATGACAGTTCTGAGAATACCCATATTTGATGTAAAAATGGCTGGCACCATAGTTCAGAGAAATCACTTGCTTCCAGGAATTCTCATGAATAGTCCACCCTTTGGTTAAAAAAACCCATAGAAGTAGCAACCCTAAACCCCATTGCTTGACTTTCTTGAGTACACGGAAGGAAGTACAGCACTTCCTTTCTGGAGTGTGTACTTTATACTTTGCAGTTAATCTCCATACTTGCACTATTTTCTGAATCCTTGAATTTCTTCTCACGACGGTGTCAAGAGCCTGGACATTGGCTGGAGTTGAGGTCCCACTGGCAGCCGGGAACCTCGCCTAGCCCAATAGTATCAGTTTGACCCATGGAGATATCCATCATAAAGTGCCAGTCTCCTTGGGCCAAGGTTTGCTCACCTTCTAAAAGGAAGTTAATGGAAACTTTCTGATACTCCTGACCATCAAAACTAGATAATTCAGCTTTATTCTCTCAAAGTTAGAGGGCAGCTTTATTCTCTCAAAGTTAGAGCTTTATTCTCTCAAAGTTTTCATCCAGTTCTTGGAGGAAAATTGCAATAAATATTTTGAAGAGAGTTCCATCTCTTATTCTCCCTCAATTTTCTGAAAGTCAGAGTAACACTTGGCTATAAAAGTGATAGGGAAACTAAGTGCCTATCATATACCAGGCACAGTGGCATGCAATCAAGTGGGATTTCATATATTTCCCAAGTGTGTTTTGCTGGCTGCCATGTAAGACCCTAGTGTTAATTCCAAAACTCAGAGGTCCTGGCTCTTGAATGGGTGGGGACAGGAGGTGGATTTAAAGTTTCCAGCAGAGAAGAAGTGTGGGACTGATCGTCTGCTGGAACCAGTTCTCTGAATATGATGGTTTATCTGGCAAGGTTTGATTCCCTCAAGGAAGTTCCGGGCTAAAAGAGGAGCTAAGCTTCTACAGTCTCTGAGCTTTTTGTGTTACTGATCTTGAGTCTTATTAAAAAAAAAAAAAAAATCCCTGACTTTATCTGGCTGTGCCAGGCTCCCTTCTGGGCCCTTGCTGCCGTGTGTCAGGCTGTAACTAGAGATGGATTATGTAAGAAATGCTTTTGTCAGAAGAGGCTGTTGCAGTATTTTATGTGCCCTGGTGCCCAGCACCTCTGCTGTGAGTCCCCTCCCCGGGTGAGTTGCAGCCTGGCTGGATACACCTGCTACTGGTCTCAAGCACCTGTGATTTATTGGTCATGAAGCAGGTACTGGGACTCCTGCTTTTATTATCTGCACGGCCATCCCTCAGCCAGTATAGATGCCCAGGCTAGACTTGCAGAGCATGAAGAAGGAAGCAGAACCAGTTTGGGACCTTCGCCTGAGCAGCTGACTCAACTCCACTGCCAAGCAGCCAGGAATCTGGCACAGTTTCTGAGATGTCTCAGCCAACTGGTATTTCTGAAGCCATAGTTTTCCTCTGAGCTCCCCCTCAACATGGGTATAGTCATTGTGCTTGTTTTGCTTCTTCCTTGTTCTTGTTTAAAAGCCAGTTTTCTTCCTTGAAAGGCAGTGAAATCTCTGGGTTTTCCATGTGGGTAGAGAGAAGCAGGCGGAACAAGCTTAGGGAGGCCAGGCGGTAACAGGTAACCATTTCTTGAAGTTGATCCTCAGAGCATCCAAGCCAGTGGGTTCATTTGGATGATCTTCAGCCAGGCATAGTCCCTGGTGCTAAGCCTCAGGATATCAAAGAACTACTTACAAAATATGTGTTCCTTCATAAGGAAAAGAATGGTTTAGCTCAGAGGGCGTGCCTGCCAATAAATCTCACATAGGTTAAGACACAAACTGAAAAAATGCTCAAGGACCATGAGCCACAGTCACTGGAGAAGCCACAGTCATTCATTCTCCAGCAGTTCCCCTTAACCACCTACCAAAGTCCTTAGATAGCTGCCATCAACCCCTAGGAACTCACAAAAAGACTATCAAAGTGAAAATGTGTTTCAAGGACTATAGTGGGTGTAACACCTGAGTAGCCAACAACATCTATAATTCATGCGTTTTTCAGCTCTAATTTTGTCTCTTTGACTAATGGAACTTCCATTTCAACTGCATCTAATATTGAAATATCAAGTTGTAATATTCCGTAAAGAACCAAAACAGAAGACTGATAGTGGCATAACATAAGCTATGAGTTCAAAAGCTATTGCTGGGCCCTAGCTGAGAGCAAGTGGTCAAATACTGTACTCTATTCTTAACAAACCAATTATAACATCATGACTCCTCAAACATTTGATAGATTAGCAAAGACTATCACCCTAGAGGTCCTGGCAGGCTGTTCTGCAGTTAGCACAGAAAGCAACACTGAATCCATCTGCTCGAGCTTTGGGACCAAAACTATAACCACAGGGGTGGTCAATGCCATCGCCCCTATAGACTCATACCTAAGACATCAGTGATCACCACCAAGACATGAAGAGTTGAGTGAACAGCATATGTGCCACCTGCTCTGATCAAAGAGCTGAAGGTCATGTTCAGTATCACATAGACACTGCCAAACTTAAAACTTTCAATAAGAAACTTGAGATGTTACGCAGGTTGTTGATGACAGAAAAGTCTGAGGTGGGAGGACCACTCAGTGCTGTCGTGGCAGAGCTTAGAGATGTTGAAGGCGCCAGGAGCAAACCCAAGGCAGTGCAGATTCCATCAGGCAGTGCCGGCTTCTTGTTACAAAAGCTTCTGAATGGTGCTTGGTAAACACGTTTGCCTTTGGCGACCCTCTTAATTCCCTTGCCATAGTCATCTTTAAAAGCTACAAGTAGGACTATAACCATCAGAGCACTTAATTAGTGACTATATGTAGACAGATTATGAAGGAGTCATTGGAAGGACGTTTAGCCAAACAGCTACTTCTGTATTAAGGGTGCCTGAAAGATCTGGGGGCATTTCTCCTTTTTTGGTCTGTAAGTCTAAACCAAATGTTGTCTTATGAATTATTTGCAATTTAAGAAAAATGACAGATATTTAATAGACATGAAATTATTTCGTTAGTACTGAATAGTTCCTTCTCTTTTCAAAATTAAAATTATGAAGTTGACCAGAAACAGGAAATAATTCCATCGGTGTAGGTGGTAGGTGATCCTAACCTCAATGTGGACTTGGTCTTTTGGGTCATTTTTCAACTTGATGAAATCTAAAAAGGAAATTCTTGGGGAGTTTGACATTTTTCTTTCTTTTGATATAATGTCATGTTTATAATCCATTCTAGTTAGAACTCCTGTGAAATGCATGATGAGTAATAGGTTTTGTTTCTGAAAATAGTCATTTAATTAAAAATAAGATCCTAAAAAATGTGCAAATGAATAAATGTAATTTTCATGCTGATGAGCCTCATATTTACATCTTTAGCTTTAGATTCTACTTGGAACAACTAACTTGCCTACTTGACTGTTCTCCTTACATGCGTCATGGACATCTGAAATTTAACCAGATAGAACACAGTATTTTCCCCATGTGGTTACTACTCTGATGGTTTCCACTTAGTGAATGGCAACATGATCTACTCAGCCACTCAATCTAGAAAACTTGGAGCCCTTCTTGCTTCCTCTTTCCCTCACCCTCCATATATATCACCAAGTGTGTTCAATTCTACTTTTCACTTCTACTTGCCCATGTTTGTCTCTCTCTGGCCACTCCCTAGCGCAGCTGCCATTATTTCTTGCCTGAAATACAACAAACTTCTATTTCCCTACTTTCACTTCCATTACCCTCCAGTCATTCCCCACAATGCACCGAGTGGTCTTCCTAAAATGTGAGTCACACTATATCCCTCTTCAATTTAATACCTTTCAATATCTTCCAACTTCATTTAGAAGAGCCCCCAACCTTCTTACCACAGTCTAGAGGACCTGTGTCACCTGCTCCTGGCCTGCCACATGCCTACTTTCTATGCTTTGGCCACACTGGTCCTCCCTCAGCATCTCAAACCAGTTGAGCTCTTACCCCAGGGCCTTTGCCCATGCTGTTTTCACTCTTGGAAACCCTTTTCATCTCTCAGGTCATTTTTCCTAAGGCGGCCTCCTACCCTGTTGTTCAACTCAGCCGCCTGATTATTTTCATCATAACACTGGTCAGAATTCTTTAATTCATTTTTTTTCTGCTCTGTTCCTTTCCCCTGCAATATAATGTAAATTCCATGAAGGCAAGAACCAGGTCTAGTTAGGTTAATTAGTGAAATGTCTGGAGCCTTTTACAGTGCCCAGTACATGATGGTACTTGATAGTATTTGTCGACTCCACTGAGTCAATGAAAGAATTGGAATAAAAAAGAGGGCTTTAGACAGAATCTAGGAGAGCATTAACATAACCGTTTGAGAGGCAGGAAAAAAACCTTCAAGGAAACCTGGGAGAAGCAGCCAGGGAGGATTCTACAAGAGTTTCCAAAGGCCAAGGAAAGAGTGTCTGCCAAAGGCTGCCCTGTATCAGGTAAGACAGGAGTTGAAAGCTGTCTACTAGATGTAACATTAGAAAAGTCATCGTGACCTTGCCAAAAGCAGTTTCAAGAAGTTTGAAGGAGGCAGACCAAGCAAAAGCAGCTAAAGGGAATGGTTTCAGTATTACCTGAGTACAGAAAAGAAGCTAGGGGAGGGGCAAAGTGTAAGGACCCACAGGTGAGAGGCTGTAATCATTAGAATGTGGCCTCCCTGGGATGGGGGGAGGAGAGCCCAGGGCCCAAATGGAAGAAAGAAGAGACTTCCTTTAGGGTCCCATTCCATGAAACTACTGCCCCGCCCCAATATAATTAAGGCAAATCTCTGGAGGTAAAGTCTGGAGATGGTATTTTTATGAAACATCAGGCTCATCCAATGGCAGCCCATGGTTGAAACACTGGTTTAAATAACCATCTTCCTGGTGGTTGCAGTGTTTTTTTTTTTTAATATTATTGAAACAACTCTTGGGAAGAGAGATTTGGCCTTGTGAGAGAGACAAACTCTGACTTAGGGAAGTGGTCAGATTTACCAGCAGGAAGTGGGAAAGAAGCTGGTAGCTACCTTTACCTCCACCCAGTCAAGCTGCCTGGAGTCCATATACACATTCATTTTGTTGTAATTGTGATAAAATACATATAAAACTTACCATCTCAACCAATTTCACGCACACAGTTCAGTAGTAAGTACATTCACATTTTTGCACAACAGTCACCATGGTCCATCTCCAGAACTCTTGATCTTGCAAACCTGAAACTTCGCACCCATTAAACAACTCGCAATTTCTTCTCCACCCAAGCTCTGGCCACCAACACTGACATGCTACTTTCTGTCTCTATGATTTTGACTACTCTAGGAACCTCATATAAGTGGAATTATATAGTATTTGTCCTCTCATAACTGGCTACTTTCATTTAGCATAATATCTTCAAGGTCTATCCATATTCTAGCATATCAGAATTTCCTTCCTTTTTTTTTTTTTTTTTTTGAGACAGAGTTTTGTTCTTATTGCCCAGGCTGGAGTGCAATGGCATGATCTCGATCTCGGCTCACCACAACCTCCGCCTCCTGGATTCAAGCAACTCTCCTGCCTCAGCCTCTGAGTAGCTGGGATTATAGGCATGTGCCACCATGCCTGGCTAATTTTTGTATTTTTAGTAGAGACAGGGTTTCTCCGTGTTGGTCAGGATGGTCTCGAACTCCCGACCTTGGGTGATCTGCCTGGGATTACAGGTGTGAGCCACTGCGCCCAGCCTCCTTCCTTTTTAAGACTGAAAACTATTCTATTGTATGAGTAGACAAGTTTCTTTATTTAGTCATCCATTGATGGATATTGGGTTACTTCCACTGTTGGCTATTGTGAACAATGCTGCTATGAAAAGGGTATACAGATAACTCTTTGAGACCCAGCTTTACATTATTTTGGCTATATAGCCCAAAATGGAATTGTTAGACCATGTGGTAAATTTATTTTTAATTTTTGGAGGAAGCGTTCCATTCTGTTTTCCGTAGCAGCCACACAAATTTACATTCTCACCAAGAGTGCATAAGGGTTTCCAGTTTCTCTACAGTCATTGCCAACACTTGTTATTTTCCAGTTTCTTTTAAAACATTGGTAATAATCATTCTAATGGGTGTATGGTGGTTGCATCCATTCTTTTTTGGTTTAGTTTTTTTCTAAACTCTTTGAGTCAGGCTGTCATCGGCGTTATTGGATTTTTCAATGGCAATCCACTCTCTGGTGGACCAGGAGAATGGCCATTGGACTTCAGCAATGTCCTGGCTCTTTTTTTTTTTCCCCCTTTTTGAGTTGAAGTTTCTGATGTTTTGAAAATAAAGAGGCTGGGCGTGGTGGCTCATGTCTGTAATCCCAGGACTTTGGGAGACCGAGGCGGGTGGATCACGAGGTCAAGAGATCAAGACCATCCTGGCCAACATGGTGAAACCCTGTCTCTACTAAAAATAGAAAAATTAGCTAGGCGTGGTGGTGCACGCCTGTAGTCCCAACTACTCGGGAGGCTCAGGCAGGAGAATTGCTTGAACTCAGGAGGCAGAGGTTGCAGTGAGCCGAGATCACGCCACTGCACTCCAGCCTGGTGACAGAGTGAGACTCTGTCTCAAAAAAAAAAAAAAAGAAAAAAACCCCAAAAATTTATAAATAATGGCCAATTATCTCCTGCCGCCAGATTCTCCCTCTCTGGGGAAGACATCTACACCCAGACTTCTCTAAAGTTGTCTCTCACTCTAAAGCCTACAGAGATGTGAAGGAAACCAAAATGTTTTACCCCCAAATACACCACTTTGACATATTAGGTTGGTGCAAAAGTAATTGTGGTTTTCACCATTAAAAGTAATGGAGAAAACCGCCATTACTTTTGCATCAACCCAATATTTCAAGATGGATATTCAGAAGTGCTGGAAATATAAGAGTAGTTGAAAAGCTGTCTTTTGTAGGGGAGACTCGCATCTGTACAGAAAATCTGCACTGATGCAGCCTGGCTTTCCCTTTTCTGAATCTAGGAAAGATTAACTGAGAGTTGGACACCTTAAAGGTCTGAAAGAAACATTTACCATCTGTTCTGGGATCAGCTACCTATGGGCTTTCATCTACATAAGAAGACCACCTTTGCAAGCCAGGCCTTGTGGTCTTTCTCCCATAACCTACCTTGTCAGTATAACCTGATTTACCACCATAATCTGTTTCCAGCCATGCTCCAAGCTCCCATTCTTTCTGTAACCTCGAGATGGTATACGTGTTTCTGAAACCCATTAGGGGCTGGGGTAATCACTCTGTGGTTCTTACCTAAGCACATACATTTGTATGACTTTTTCATTTTAATCTGGCTTTTGTCAGTTTGTTTGTTTGTTTGTTTGTTTGTTTTTAAGCAAACCTTCAGAGGATAACAGGAAAATTTTCCTTTGACTTCTACACATGTCAGGAAAACAGATTTTACTTCTCAGTGCTGCTAAGTTTTCATAGGGCCAAGTTGGCCAGAGGCTAACAAAGTGTGCAAGGGAATAGGTGGGCCAAGCTACTGACCTCTTTCTCTGGCCTTATCTGTACAGAATAAATCAGGCTAGGAGAGAAAACTAAGAGTGCCTACTGATGGGTTCAGGAGTAGAGATTTTTAAAAATACATATACCAATATGTGAAAGAAATGGTGCTGAGAACTGTACATGGTTTATCTCATCACATTTCAATAGTAACTTATGATATACATACTGTTGCATAGATTTTTAAAACTGGGTCTTTATACTCTGCCCAAGTTCATGCAGCTAGTACATGGTAGAGACAGGCTTTCAACCCAAGTCTGTGTCCAGGTTCTGGTTACGTAACCACTACTTTATGATGCCCTCTGTTGACTGGCCAGCTGGGACTCAACATCTTTTTTGGAGTTTGAACATAGCAAGAAAGAACTGGAGCTAAGTGGCTGTAATGGTGCAGCATGGGGGTGTAGCTCGGTAGCCTCCTGTTGAGGAAGACCCTGATAGGGCTTTGGTTTTCCCTTTCTCAGGCCTAAGGGTTCAATGCTTTCATTTTTTAATCTTTTTTTTTTTGACAGAGTCTTGCTGTCTCGCCCAGGCCGGAGAGCAGTGGTATGATCTTGGCTCACTGCAACCTCTGCCTCCTGGGTTCAAGTGATTCTCCTGCCTCAGCCTCCCAAGTAGCTGGGACTACAGGTGCCCACCAACACGCCTGGCTCTATTTTTTTTTTTTTTTTTTTGTATTTTTAGTAGAGAGAGGGTTTCACTATGTTGGCCAGGCTGGTCTTGAACTCCTGACCTTGTGATCCGCCCACCATGGCCTCCCAAAGTGCTGGGTGGCGTGAGTTACTGTGCCCGGCCTGTTCATGCTTTCTTAGATTCTATGAGATAGTTCTGGATCCTTTAATAAAAAATCCTTTTTTCTTTTCTTTTTTTTTTGAGATGGAGTCCCACTGTGTTGCCCAGGCTGGAGTGCAGTGGCACAGTCTTGGCTCACTGCAAACTCTATCTCCCAGGTTCAAGTGATCCTCCTGCCTCAGCCTCCCAAGTAGCTGGATTACAGATGTGAGCCACCACACCCAGCTAATTTTGGTACTTTAGTAGAGACAGAGTTTCATCATGTTGGCCAGGCTGGTCTTGAACTCCTGAACTCAACTGATCCGACCCTTCAGCCTCCCAAAGCACTGGGATTACAGATGTGAGCCACCACATCCAGCCAAAAAAAAAAGACATCCTTTGTTCTTTTGCAAGACTTACTTTAGCTAGATGTTTAACACGTACATCTAAATGCTGCTTGACTAGGAATGAGAATAGATATGGAATTGCTCTGTGATTCCACATCAAGATTCATGACCTAGGCAGAAAATAATTCATTAAACTGTACATTTTTAGGTCTCTCTGAAGATCATGTATTGACACTCAGAGACCTCAAAATGATCCCTCCCCGAGTCTAGTTTTGATATTTTCAGCAGTATCCCTACCCTCTCGACGCTTGGTATTTGTGATGGTTGATTCTATGTGTCAAGTTGACTGGGCCATGGGGTGCCCAGATTAAACATTGTCTTTGAGTGTGTCTGTGAGGGTGGTTTTGGATAAGGTTGCATTTGAAATGTTGTACTTAGTAATGTAGGCTGCCCTCTCCAATATGGGTGATTGTCATCCAATCTTCTGAAGCCTGAATAGAACAAAAGGCAGAAGAATGGAGGGGGAATTTGTTGCTTTTGCTTCTTTCTGCCTGCTGGAGCTGGGTCTTATCCTGCTTTTGGACTGGGATTTACACCATTGACTCTGCTGGTTCTTGGCTCTTCTCCTGCCCTTGGACTGGGATTTACACCATTGACTCTGCTGGTTCTTGGGTCTTTGGTCTCATACTAAATTCCACCACCTGTTCTCCTGGGTCTCCAGCTTGCAGATGGCAAATCTTGGGACTTCTCAGCCTCCCCAGTTTCGTGAGCCAATTCCTAATAATAAATCACTGCATTGGTTGGGCATGGCGGCTCATGCCTATAATCTTAGCACTTTGAGAGGCCGAGGGGGGGCAGATCACCTGACATCAGGAGTTCGAGGCCAGCCTGGCCAACATGGTGAAACCCTGTCTTTACTAAAAATACAAAAATTTGCCAGGTGTGGTGGTGGGTGCCTATAGTCCCAGCTACTCAGGAGGCTGAGGTACAAGAATGGCTTGAACCCCAGAGGTGGAGGTTGCAGTGAGACAAGATCGTGCCACTGCACTCCAGCCTGGGTGCCAGATCGAGACTCCATCTCAGCAACAACAACAAAAATAAATCACTTCATTCACACACACACACTATTAGCTCTGTATCTCTAGAGAACACTGAATAATGCAAGTATCTAAAAAAATTTTTTTTAAAGTACTTGTACAATGAGTGGGGTTTGTAAAATAAACCTATATTGTGAAGATCTTAAAATTACAGATCTAAAAGAAAAAAAAAAACCTTTCCAAGTTCCTGCTTCAGTGAGCAGGGAAGATTTTATTTTACAGATGGAAAAATGCCCCATAAAGTTCACATTATGGGGCACATTCCTGTGCCCAAGAGACAGTCTAGAGTGTGCCAGCACAATGCTTACAGAAATCTGAACCCCAATCTGAATTCAAGATTCAACTTTATATGCCTTTCTCAACACTCCCTAACTCTCTTCTCAGAAAAACCTGTGCAGCCCAAGCCATTAAATCAAGTAGGTGCTCAAAGGTCTCTGTCTGCTTAGTCAGTATCAACTGTGACTCCTCATGCATGGGTCATTTTGAAGGTCTTATTTATTTGTCGCCAGAGGAAACCTTCGGTTGTAGCTGGATGGTGATTTGTGTCCAGTGATAACCACTTTGTTCATGGACACTTGTAGCCTCTCTGCTTCATTTGATGTCAGAGACCTCTGCATTTTATTATAGCGCTAAAAGCCAACTTGCTTTTTGTTGTCTCCTATGGCTTCAGTACTGGGTTAGGGATCCCCATTGCATACACTGAATATCCCATATTATAGTACTGACTCTGCTACATTCTGGCTGACTGATTACCAGGCTTTCTTTGACAAACTGCGAACTCAGTGTGGGCAGTGACTATCCTGTTCACCATGTGTCACCAGCACCTAGGACATAATAACATAGGTAGATATTCAAATACCTAAGTATGATACTATGTAAATTTATACATAATTCGTAAGCCTCATGAACATTTCCTATGTGCTATGTATGTCATTACTTGCATTACTATTTATTTTATTTATCTTGAGACAGTCTTGCTCTGTGGCCCAGGCTAGAGTGCAGTGGCGTGATCTCGGCTCACTGCAACCTCTGCCTCCTGGGTTCAAGCAGTTCTCCTGTGTCAGCCTTCCGAGTAGCTGGGATTACAGGTGTGCATCACCATGCTTGGCTAAATTTTGTATTTTTAATAGAGATGGGGTTTCATCATGTTGGCCAGGCTGTTCTCGAAGTCCTGACTTCAGGTGATCCACGCACCTCGGCCACCTAAAGTGTTGGGATTACAGGCATGAGCTACCGAGCCTGGCCTCATTACTATTTATTTAACTCCTCACAGCAGCCCTATGAAGGTAAGTTTCATTATAACCTTTACTTTATAGTTGAGGAAACTGAGAGAAAATTTCAGAAGCTCATCTCACAGCAAGTGGCAGAAACAGAATTTGAGCCTGGGATTCTGGCTCTTGAGCCACTAAGTGGGTTTTGAAAGAAAGAGGAAAAAGGAAGGAAGGAAAACCAGCACTTTTATCCGTCTGAATTTTTTTCCTAGGCAAGAGTGAGCCCAGGTCACTGAAGGTAGACTAGGTCAGAAACAGTACTGGCTCTGGGATAGAGTCCTGGTGCAAACAAGACTGAAGGCCAGCACAGGCCAAAGGCCCCAGAGCAAAAGCTGTACTCACCAAAAACAGCCACCCAGAGCAAGGGGTTGGTGGTGAGGATGGGGGTATTGGTGGCAGGCAAGGGCTTGTGGGCTTCCCAGTGCCATTCTACTTCTTCCAGCCTGGATATGGCTGGCCCTCAAGGCCTTCCTGTGAGGGAAGAGTGTGATACTAGAGCTTCAGGCTGCTTTTCCACTCTCAGCCCTGAGAACAACAAATTGGGTGTCTTATGATGTTTGTTATAGTTATCATCATCAAAGAATAGATGATGCAAATACATGTATACAAATTTTAAAATGCAAATTGTGTATATAATATATAGATATAGGTATATGTACATACACTTATATTTGTGTATATATAACATTTTGGCAGAATATAGTAAACTTAGTTTATATACGTGTGTGTGTATATATATGCATATATATGGAGAGAGAGACAGAAAGCAAGCTTTACCTTCCCTCATGTTTCTTTTTACACAAATGCAGAATAAGTGCCTTATTTTTTTGCTTATGATTATGATTGATAGATAGGGTCTTGCTCTGTTGCCCAAGCTGGATTGCGGTGGCGCAATCGTAGCTTACTGCAGTCTTCAACTCCTGGACTCAGGCAGTCTTCCCACCTCAGCTTCCTGAGTAGCTGGGACTACAGGTGTGAGGCACTGTGCCCAGCTTATTGATTTAATTTTGTAGAGATGGGGGTCTTACTATGTTGCCCAGGCTGGTTTCAAACTTCTGGCCTCAAGCAGTCCTCCCACCTCAGCCTCCCAAGGCATTGGGATTACAGGTGTGAGCCCCTGTGCCCAACCTATGATTACTTTTAGTGATTGTTTCTTATTAGTACATATTAAATGACTTTATTAATTTATTGGCTGCATATAGTCAACTGAAAAATATAAATATTATTGCCCTGTTGATGGTCAGTTAGGAGGTTCTAGATTTTCATAACAGTACTGATAAGAAGATCGCTTAACATGTTGCTGCCTCTTTGAAAGATGCAAGTGTTCCGCTAGGATCTATAACCAGAAGCATTTTCTTTAGCAGCTCTTTCAACCACTGCCCTCAAGAGTTCCTTTATCTCCATCCTGTCAACAAAGTTATCACTTGTTTTGTTAAACCAATATTCAGTGCTATTACATTACACTATCATGAGCCATATAGTAGGCTTTTATGTCTTATATTACTTTGTTTTGCCTTCCATTAAAATGTTCTCTCTTTTGCTTTGTTTGAAGGCTCTATCCCTAATTTAATTTCTATGCTTAATGATTAATGTCATCTTCACCCAAACATATAGGGCCATCTATTAGACTTACGATTTTTCTAGGAGACATTCATTCTGGATTCTCTTCTCTCCTTTCTTGTGAATTGGTTTTCCTAAGAATTTTGAAGAAATTATTATACAGTCTCTCAGCATCCAGAGTTGCTATCAAGAAGTCTGGTGCTATTCCAATTCTGTACCTTTTTGGTATGACATATTGTTTTTTCCTCTCTGGAGGTGATTTGGATCTTTTATTCATCTCCAGCACTCAGTAATTTTACAATGCTGGAGTTACTAGGCTCTTTCAATCTGGAAACTCATGTCCTTCAATTCTAGGAAATATTTTTGTGTTATTTATAATTTCATCTCTTTTTCTCTGCTCTTTCTGAACTTTTATTATTTGAAAATTAGACCTGTAATCTTTGTTTTTTTAAAACTATTTCTGCTCATCTACAATACTTCTTTTCTAACTCTCTTATTGAAATATTTATTACTGCTATCACATTAGTAATATTCAAGAGCTCTTTGTTTTAAGAATTTTTTTTACATTATTCTGTTCCTGATTCATAGATACAATATCTTCTCTAGGAATAAAAGCTGTACCTGAATGGAGCCAACATTTAGGATAGAGTATTAACTTTATACCTTTCTTCATAGTGTCATCCTCCTCTCCTACCCCCACCCCACACATATATCCAACCACATTTATTATCCCCAAGTTCAGAATTCTTCTGACTCAGCCTTTCCAGAAGTAAACTCTGATCCTTCTTCCAGGGTGAGGGAAAAGTACTTACGCAGTGGTGTGGCTTGCAGAAGAAGACTGGAGTCTAACTATTTCTTGCTATGACTTTCAGCTAGTGGTGTGCTGGAGTGGGCTTACACCTGGCTCTTCCCAATAGATGGTTCAGTGTTCTCTTATTGGTAGCCTGAAATGAGCCACAGTAGGAGTATTCATACTACAGAACTCAGCCATCGTTGGGAGGTGCTCCTCATCAGCCATCATTGGGAGGTGCTCCTCACCTTTCACATCAGTTACACGTAAATTGGGGCACTACCACATCCAGCCAGTCCCCATTTTGCGTTCACCCTAGTCCAGGTCTTCAAAGGTATCATGTGCTCCATTCCTGAGCCTCCTTGTTGGACTATGATACAGGGTTTTGTTTCTCTTCAGTTCCCTCCTCTTCATGCAAGTAGATTTCCATTTTGGCATGTCAAGACATGCCTACTCATCCATTTTCAGCTTTTAGATTTTTTTTATTGCTGTTGTCCCTTCTCTGTTCTCTTTATTCAATTATTTATGCTTTTTTTATCATCCCCTATTTTCATTATAAATGTGTTTGGAGGAAAGATTTGAGATAAATATATACCATGTTAACCGGAAGTCTTGTTACATATTTATAACCTGAAAAGAGGTATTGATGTAGCACAACTGGAAATTGGACCCAGAATTGGGCAGTTATGCTGGATATCTATGGATGTTTAACCAACTTAAAGAAGAAATGAATCTAACAAAATTCTGGCTTTGCTAATAATGTTTATTTAGCATTTGCAGTGCCAGATGCTACACTTCACATGGTCTGCGTCATTTAGTCTTCACATGAAATGGCTACTAAATCATTATCTGCCTTTTAGAGATGAAGACATTGAACCTTAGAAGGCTTCCAAGGTCACAAATCTTATGAATGACAGTGGTAGGGATTTATATTTACATCTGCCTGAAACATTTAACTCTTTGGCCTGTTTATTACACACTTCTATGGCAGATTCCTGACCAAGAATAGATTCAGGATCAAACTTCAGTTTGGTGAACCAATGTATGCCAGAGAAGAGAAGGATGCTCAGTGCAGGTTTCCAGGGTCTATTCTTCTCCTCAAATGGCATTTAAGAAATAACAGTGCCATCTTAGAAACTGGTTGATAAGAATGAATTTGTTTAGTTCTACTTGATGACATTCCATCCATGATTTCCAGTGCCATACTAAACACACTGCACCTCCAGTATTCCCCTAGATTGGCCTTAATCATTTTATACCTTTTTAGACTGTAAAGTCTGAATAGGTTCAAATGGTATATTAGTCCATTCTGTTTTCACACTATTATAAAGAACTTACTGAGACCGGGTCATTTATAAAGGGAATAGGTTTAATTGACTCACAGTTCTGCATGGCTGGGGAGGCCTCAGGAAACTTAAAATTATGCTGGAAGGTGAAGGGGAAGCAAGGACCTTCTTTACATGGTGAGGAGAGACAAGTGCAAGCATGGAAATGCCAGATACTTATAAAACCATCAGATCTCATGAGAACTCACTATCATGAGAACAGCATGGGGGGAAACTGCCCCCAGATCCAATTACCTCCCTCCCTCGACCCATGGGAATTACAATTCGAGATGAGATTTGGGTAGGGACACAGAGCCAAACCATATCAAATGCAAAATGTTACGTATCCCTAAAGAGAAGCTTAAGTTTCCAGAAGTTCTAATAAAATAGGATGCTGAGTTTTAATAATATTACATTGGTGTGATTATTAATTTTAGTGTCAACTGGGCCACAGGGTGCCCAGATAATTGGTGAAATGTTATTTCTGGGTGTGTGTGTAAGGGTGATTCTGGATGAGACTAACATTTGAATTGGCTGATTGGCTGAAGCAGATGGCCCTCCCCAGTGTGGGTCAGCATCATCCAATCCACTGAAGGCTGGACTAGAACCAAAAGGCAGAAGAAGGGTGAATTCGTTCCCTCTGCCTGGTGGTCTTCAAGCTGAGACATCTCTCTTCTTCCACCTTTGGACTGGAACTGGAACCTATACCATAGGCTCTCCTGGGCCTCAGCTTTCACATTGTAGATCCTGGGAAATTTCAGCATCTATGGTCTTAAGAGCCAATTCCTTATAATAAATCTTTATTTCTGTATGTCTATTTGTGTCTATATCTATATTTACTTCTCTTATTCCTCTGGATAACCCTAACTAATACAATTGGATTGGCCCTCCCAAAGTGCATGCTGGAACACTGCATCACATATCTCTAGGGGTGCTACGTACATCGTGGACTACGTGAATGACATCTAGTAGAGTTGTGCGGTCTATGAGGCTAGTTACTTTTACTCTCATGAATCTAGGCTCTTGACTAGTAGTTATGGGATCCCAGTGAGATCCCTCCTTATAATATACAATATCCTCCAGTTCGAGGAAGATCTGATCTGGGTTTTTATAGTAGGAATGTGGGAGACAAAGGCTATTTAAACAAAAGTGCTTAGTTTAGCAAGTGAGGCACAGCCATTAGCTGGAGCTACTTTTTCTTTTCAGAAGAGGGGGATTGTGAGTAAAACAAGAGATGAAGGCATAGCTCTCATGTCACCATTTTCTCTATTCAGCACCTTATCTTTTTCACGGATTTTTTTTTTCAGTGGTTGAGTCACATTCTTCTAAGCTAGCCCTCCCCTCTTCTAGTTTTGGATCTCCTGGTCACATCAATTCCCTTTTATCCATTCAAGGATCAACCAATTCTAATCAACTTTCCCTCCTTTGGCTCATATATTCAGTTATTTATCAAATGTCCATTGAGCACTCACTATATAGCAAGCATGATGTGAAAACTGGGGATACACCAGTGATAGAAAGATATAGTCCCTCTCCTTGGAGACTTTACAGCCCTGCAGGAACAGAGTTTAAACAAATAATGACAAATAGCTAATTTTTATTTAATGGAACACATTGAAGAAACTTACAGGAAGCTATGAATTCCCATTATGCAAGGCGTGAGAAAATAATACATAAACTGAGCGATAATGCATGAGTCAGTTCAGAGAAATGGAGAACGGAAGGTTGGGAAGTAGTTTGGGAAAAGTATGTGGGAAGAAGGTGGAGAGGCAAAACAAGATCAAGACCCACTACTTAAGGTAAGGCTGCCTCATTTTGTGGCTCTGTGTCTTTATGAATCCCCCATTGGGTTTGTCTTTTTATATTCTTTTCAATTATCCAAAGTTTAATTAAAAGGAAAATTCTCTTTACTGGTAGAACACAGGATATATCCTCAACCCTTTTACATTAGGATGGGCCAGGACCTCCCATTAGACCAAGCACATGGGAGAACAGGGTCTTGATGCTATACATCTTTGTGTTATATAACAGTGTAGCTATAGCAGTATATTTCACTTGGCAGGTTCTAAACATGTGCTTGCTGAATAATTTGTTGAATTAAAGTTTTTCTAGAAATTATTTCTGAAAAATATATTAAGGGAAGCATTTCTTTATTAAATGTTAATAATTTTTATTGACTTTTATGATGCTAATCATTCTGGGATTATCTCTTTAAAAAAACTTCTCTACTTCCTTTCCTATTCCAAACCGGTAGCTAGAATCTTAGTGCTTTTTTGCCTCGGGAATTTTTGAACAGAGCAAGCAGAACTGATTGATATCAAAGGGTCTTTCTGGCTTTTATAAGAGCCAACTTTCATGAAACAGATGATGCCAGGGGCCGTGAGGATGAGGGAAGAGATGAAAGCATCTTTGAGAAGAGGAAGGAAAGGAAATGTCGCCCACACAGGCATTGGTTCCAGTGAGAACCGGAGCCTAACCCACTGTGCTGAAACTGTGCCCCGGGTAACACAAACCTCCGAGGCCAGGCCTCAGAGGAATACCTAAAACTGAGACAAATGTCCAGTCTTGGCAAAGATTCTGAGCCCCATGTGCAGAGTGGAAATAGTAGAGTCCATGAACGAAACTGGACTGACCGGACTATAGAAATTAAGATGTGAGAGTTCTCAGCAATTACTCAGATGCACCCCTGATGAGTTTCCCTGGTGTTTGACCTGGGACTCCGGCCCCACCTGAGGGTGGAATTTCCCACCATCAGCCAACGTGGAGGCTCAGATTTAGACTGAAGGTGACATAAGAAAATAAAAGCCACATTTTTCACATGACTTTACTGTTCCGTCACAGTACCGTGGGTAATTATTGACTGATAGATTTAGCCATTTGAGAAAGCAATTGTTTTCCTCAATATTGGATAGATGGGTTTAACCAACTCACTGGGAAGTACTATTTCCTCAGTGAATTTAACATCTTGTAGGAAAAGTTGCTGGATTCACTTGAGGTCCATGTCCATAGTGTGGGGCTTTTGCCTGCCTCTCCAGCTCAAGGACATTTTGATACTTCTGTGTTATCGCTAAATTGGAATCTTCCATTGCTGGTTCCAGCCCTTCCCCTCATAGTAGGAATTCCATTCATTCATTGATATCCTCTGATTCTACGTTTAGCAGTAGATCCCAACAATGTTGACTTGCCTCTTCGTTTTGTAAAAACTGGTAATAGTCTGTTTAATGGAGTTAAGTGTCTACATTACAGTTGACTAATAGTGGCCATTATTTCCCATTCATGGATACTTATTAGCTATCAAATATAGTACTAGATGCCAGGGGACACAAAAATGACTGAGACCCATGCCCCACTAATGGGCGAGATATAGATGTAAACATTTAATTACACCATGGGACAAGTCGGATTAAAAACAAAGTATTATGGAGCACAGATGATGGGGATTCTACCACTGCAGAGGAATCATGGACATCTTTTAAAAGGAAGTAGTGTTTGAGCTGGTCCTTGAAATAAAACCTACAGATTTGGCAGCTGAGGGGAGAAGAGCCCATTCCAGCCTGAGAGAAGATATGAATACCAGAATCTGGAGAAGCTCAGTGTGGCAGAAGCAGAGGGAAGGAGTTTAGAGAAGGAGCCAAAGAGAGGGATCTTTCTCTAGAATAATGCTGTAGAGCTTGGATGATAACTGCAGTGTGATCATAGTCCTATTTGATGAGCTCATGGATGTGCTAGGTACCAAGATGTCATAAGGAAAGATGATGCCCCCATTTTAAAAATGAAGAGAATAAGGCTCAGAGGCCCCTTAATAAGTCCTATCCGGAGCAAGGATTCTTTTCCCTAGGTCTGTCAGACTCGTACTTAAAAAAAAAAAAAAAAAAAAAAACTGGTAATAGTCTATGTCTAATGGAGTTAAGTGTCTATATTACAGTTGACTAATAGTGGCCATTATTTCCAATTCATGGATACTTACTAGCCACAAAATACAGTACTAGATTCCAGGGGACACAAAGATGCCTGAGACCCATGCCCCAGTAATGGCTGAGATATAGGTATGAACATGTAAATTACACCATGGGACAGGTAGGATTAAAAACAAAATATTATGGAGCACAGAATTCTTACAGCCTGTTTTAAGAACTTTAGAAACCCTCTGGCCCAGTCGTTTTTGTGGAGTTCTAGAAAATAAAATACTTCCCAGGACACAATAATTGTTCTCAAATTTATATATTAGAGTTCTTTTCAAGATGTCTTTTAAAAGAAGAGTTTTGATGCTAAAACAAATTAGGCAAATAAATACCAGTGATTTTGGATAATTATCTTTTAAAAATTATTTCTACAGTCTGAATATGTCCCCCAACATTTATGTGTTGAAAACTTAGTTGCCAATGCAATAGTGTTGAGAGGTAGGACCTTTAATAGGTAAGTAGATTATGAGGGCTCTGCCCTCCTGAATAAATATCACTTTCATGGGAGTGGGTTTGTTATAAAAGCAAGGTCAACCCTCTTGCTCTCATGCTCTTACACCATGTGAGGCCTTCTGCCATGTCGTGATGCAGCAAGAAGGGCTTCACCAGATGCAGACCCTCAAACTCAAGACTTCCCAACCTCTAGAACCATAAGCCAAATAAAGTTCTGTTGTTTGTAAATTACCAATCCGTGTTACTCTGTTATAGCAGCACAAAACAGACTAAGACAATGATTTTTTTTCTGGCTGTACTAAATTATACAAGTTTTCAATAGAATTTGGAAAATATAAAAGAAGGAAAAATCACCAATATTCCTACCACTAGTGGGTTACTATTAATACTTTATTGATACCCAATGTTTTTGCCATGAATATATTTTACATAGTTTTAATCTGTGTATTATGCATAAATGCTTTACATTTTATTATATGTTGTGCTAATAATTAAATATTGGAATGATCCCTTTTTATACTGAGACTAAAATCCATTGAATAATCATTGAACAATTTATTTGGTAGAATGATGTCAATGCCATTAGTTCAATCCACATAAATAACATCAAATATTCTTTCTTGGAAATAATTGAGTTTATGTTTTAAAAAGTATCATTAAGGGCTATTTAAAGATAGGAATTTTAGAATGAGTCACACAATTTTGATACATCCATCAATTGACACCAAAATCTTAAAAGCAGGATAAACTATTAAATATAATCCCTCTGTTTTTCTAAAAAAATTCTGAAAACAGTAATGTTTTTGGTTTGTGGAGTAAAAATCTACATCTGATAGTGCTGTAGTTTAATATTCTTTAATATGAAATTAGAGTTCTTAATTTTAGGATCAAGTAAATAAGGCTAATTTAAAAAGAAAATTTTCAGTATTTTACACTAATACTTAAGATTTTGAATAAATATCAAACATTGAAGATGTCTTTTTGTTGGTAATATTTGTAGCTAATTCAGGGGGACTTAAAGACAAAGTTAGAGAGTGAGTTAGGAGATAAAGAAAATGTCATTAGAAGTTCCACCTACCTCCCCTGAAGAGAGTACAGGTGACAAACACAGGCTTTGGAATGTAAATTGTCAAATTGACTCATAATTTTCTACCCCTACCCTTGATGCCTTATGGCACCCAATGATCCCCACCTCCTGGTATTCATGCCTATATAGTGTCTCCTCCCCTTAAGTGTGGGCAGGGCCTGCAATTCACTTCTGACCAGTAAAATATAGGATGTCATTCTGTGATTAGATTACATTAGATTGTCAACAATCACATGAGCATGAAAGGGGATCCTTCCCCAGTTGAGCCTTCAGAAGAAACGTCAGCCCTGGCTGACACCTGGATTGCAGTCTTGTGACAGACCCAGAAGCAAGGGACCCAGCTGAGCTGTGCCTGGACTTCTAACCCACAGAAATTATGAAATAATCCACTCGTTGTAAGTGATTAAGTTTGTGTCCATTTTCCATGCAGAAATAGATCATGAATACACCTGTGTGCACAGTGATTCACTCAGAGTGACTCAGAATAGCTATGAAACGAAGTGCCCACACCCACCAGGCCTCTTGATACCAATTCTCCATTTCCACCAGCCTCTTTTATGCCTGAAAGTGTCACTTTAAGAAACAAGATGACAAGACATATAATTGTCTCAAGCTCTGTCAGTGTTTGCCTTTGGCTCAAATCAACAGAAAACTTGATAAAAACAATCTCTTGGGGATAGGAGTTTATTGGTTTCATTCAACCAAAACTCCAAGGATAGGTAGCCAGGGGCTCGCAGGGTGAGTTGGATGATCCTCAAGGCCCAGACCCCTCCTTTCCTTTTCCTTCTCTGAAAGGTGAACTTTTGCAATGATTAATAAAACAGATCCGAGGTCAGGCATGGTGGCTCAAGCCTGTAATCCTGGCACTTTGGGAGGCTGAGGCCTGTGGATCATCTAAGGTCAGGAATTGGAGATCAGCCTGGCCAACATGGTGAAACCTTGCCTCTACTAAAAATACAAAAATTAGCCAGGTATGGTGGCGGGCACCTGTAATCCCAGCTACTTGAGAGGCTGAGGCAGGAGAATCTCTTGAACCTGGGAGGCAGAGGTTGCAGTGAGCTGAGATTTTGCCATTACACTACAGCCTGGGCAACAAGAGCGAAACTCTGTCTCAAAGCAAAAAAAAAAAAAAAAAAATTTCCATATTTAATGAGAATGACATAATATTATAAAAAGTAAAAACAATAAACTGCAAAATTACACATATAATCCAAATATGCCAAGAGACCAAAGAGAGAGAAACCAAATGATAACAGATAATATCAGTTACCTCTGGAGAGACTGCCTTTTTTTAAACTCTTAGATATTTTCTACAGTCTTTTATTAGTGATCTTATAGGACTTTTATAATAAAAATATTTTTTGACAGTTGCACATAAAATTTATAGTTTTTGTGTAATCATATATACTATCAGCTTCCAAATCAAAGACCAAGGGGTACATTCAGGACTGACATTTTTTAATTAATGAAAATATTATTTTGAAAGGATCACAGAGACAGAAGATATATAAGACTAGTTCCACATCTAGGAGCTGCCTTTTCAGTTGAATATTCTGCATCTATTCAGAAAAAAAGTTTAAAGAAGTAGTAAGTCCAGTGTCAGTTTTCTGCATATGGCTAGCCAGTTTTCCCAGCACCATTTATTAAATAGGAAATCCTTTCCCCATTGCTTGTTTTTGTCAGGTTTGTCAAAGATCAGATGCTTGTAGATGTGTGGTGTTGTTTCTGAGGTCTTGTTCTGTTGCATTGGCCTATATATCCGTTTTGGTACCAGTACAATGCTGTTTTGGTTACTGTAGCCTTGTGGTATAGTTTGAAGTCAGGTAGCCTGATGCCTCCAGCTTTATTCTTTTTGCTTAGGATTGTCTTGGCTATACGGGCTCTTTTTTGGTTCCATATGAAATTTAAAGTAGTTTTTTCTAATTCTGCAAAGAAAATCAGTGGCAGCTTGATGGGGATAGCATTGAATCTATAAATTACTTCAGGCAGCATGGCCATTTTCATGACATTGATTCTTCCTATCCATTAGCATGGAATGTTTTTCCATTTGTGTCCTCTCTTCTTTCCTTGAGCAGCGGTTTGTGGTTCTCTTTTAAGAGGCCCTTCATGTCCCTTGTAAGTTGTATTCTTAGGCATTTTCTTTGTAGCAATTGTGAATAGGAGTTCACTCATGATTTGGCTGTTAGTCTGTTATTGGTGTATAGGAATGCTTGTGATTTTTGCACATTGATTTTGTATTCTGAGGCTTTGCTGAAGTTGCTTATCAGATTAAGGAGTTTTGGGGCTGAGATTATGGGGTTTTCTAAATATACAATCATGTCATCTGCAGATGGAGACAACTTGACTTCCTCTCTTCCTATTTGAATATCCTTTATTTCTTTCTCTTGCCTGATTGCCCTTGCCAGAAATTCCAATAATATGTTGAATAGGAGTGGTTAGAGAGGGGATCCTTGTCTTCTGCTGGTTTTCAAAGGGAATGCTTCCAGTTCTTGCCCATTTAGTATGATATTGGCTATGGGCTTGTCATAAATAGCTCTTATTATTTTGAAATATGTTCCTTCAATACCTAGTTTATTGAGAGTTTTTAGCATGAAGGGATGTTGAATTTTATTGAAGGCCTTTTCTGGATCTGTTGAGATAATCATGTGTTTTTTGTCATTTGTTCTGTTTATGTAATGGATTATGTTTATTGATTTGTGTATGTTGAACCAGCCTTGCATCCTAGGGATAAAGCTGCCTCGATCATGGTGGATAAGCTTTTTGATGTGCTGCTGGATTCAGTTGGCCAGTATTTTACTGAGGATTTTTGCATCGATGTTCCTCAAGGATATTGGCCTGAAATTTTCTTTTTTTGCTGTGTCTCTGCCAGGTTTTGGTATCAGAATGATGCTGGCCTCATAAAATGAGTTAGGGAGGAGTCCCTCTTTTTCTATTGTTTGGAATAGTTTCAGAAGGAATGGTACCAGCTCCTCTTTGTACCTCTGGTAGAATTTGGCTGTGAATCTGTCTGGTCTTGGGCTTTTTTTGGTTGGTAGGCTATTAATTACTGCCTCAATTTCAGAACTTGTTATCAGTCTATTCAGCGATTCGACATCTTCCTGGTTTAGTCTTGGGAGGGTGTATGTGTCCAGGAATTTATTCATTTCTTCTAGATTTTCTAGTTTATTTGCATAGAGGTGTTTATAGTATTCTGTGATGGTAGTGTGTATTTCTGTGGGATCAGTGGTGATATCCTCTTTATCATTTTTTATTGTGTCTATTTGATTCTTCTCTCTTTTCTTCTTTGGATGAAGGGTCAAGACCCATCGGTGTGCTGTATTCAGGAGACCCATCTCACGTGCAAAGACACACATAGGCTCAAAATAAAGGGATGGAGTAATATTTACCAGAAAATGGAAAGCAAAAAAAGCAGGGGTTTATAATCCTAGTCTTTGATAAAACAGACTTTAAACCAATAAAAATCAAAAAAGACAAAGAAGGGCATTACATAAAGGTAAAGGGATCAATGCAACAAGAAGAGCTAACAATCCCAAATATATATGCACCCAATATAGGAGTGCCCAGATTCATAAAACAAGTTCTTAGAGACCTACAAAGAGACTTAGACTCCCACACAATAATAGTGTGAGACTTTAACACCCCACTGTCAATATTAGACAGATCAACATGATAGAAAATTAACAAGGATATTCAGGACTTGAACTCAGCTCTGGACCAAGTGGACCTAATAGACATCTACGGAACTCTCCACCCCAAATCAACAGAATAGACATTCTTCTCAGTGCCACATGGCATGTATTCTAAAATCGACCACATAATTGGAAGTAAAACACTCCTCAGCAAATGCAAAAGAACAGAAATCATAACAGTCTCTCAGACCACAGTGCAATCAAATTAGAACTCAGGATTAAGAAACTCACTCAAAACTGCACAACTACATGGAAATTAAACAACTTTCTCCTGAATGACTACTGGGTAAATAACAAAATTAAGGCAAAAATAAAGAAGTTATTTGAAACTAATAAGAACAAAGAGACAATGTACCAGAATCTCTGGGACATGGCTAAAGGACTGTTAAGAGGGAAATTTATAGCACTAAATGCCCACAACAGAAAGCTGGAAAGGTCTAAAATTGACACCCTAACATCACAATTAAAAGAATTAGAGAAGCAGGTGCAAACAAATTCAAAAACTAGCAGAAGACAAGAAATAACTAAGATCAGAGCACAACTGAAGGAGATAGAGACATGAAAAACCCTTAAAAAAATCCAGGAGCTTGTTTTTTGAAAAGATTAACAGAAGGACCACTAGCTAGACTAATAAAGTTCTACAGTTTTTTTAAATTAATTTTTTCTGAGACTTTGGGCTGAAGAGGCTTTGGAAAGAATGCAAAAATTAAAATGTAGTAGGTTATTTCCCTTTTTGATGAGTGTTTGTCTCAGTCATTTGTGTATCCGTACAGCAGTGTAAAAAGAATCTTAGATGACAGATAAAAATATGGGGTCCCATTGCAACAGGTAGTTGCCCAGTAGTACAAGCACAAATTGACAGAGAGAGACCTTGATTTCTGGTGGCACCTACTAGCTGTGCGACCCTGAGCGTTTCTGAATTGTACCATGAGAAGTTCACTAGGTTTCATTGCTATTATCTGAGAAAATACAATGTTACTTAGCAGAGTGCCTAGACATAAGAGATGATCAGTGTTAATAAGCATTATTGTAATTATTATTTAGCAAGTTCAGTGCCTTTGAGAAGAGGGAAGATGACATCATAAAGGGAGATACGGGGAGTAGCCAGGCCTAGAGGTAGATCATAGTTGAGGGACCTCGTACAACTGCCAGAGAAGGCCCCACAAGAGGTAGGCTGGGTGCTGAGGAGGAGAAGCCCCCACTCTCCCAGGAGTGCACTGGTCAAAGTGAATCAGGATCCAGTCCTGCAGCAACAAGGCAGGTTATCCAGTGAGACTTGAGCAGATTTAAGGATCTGCTCATTGGAGATGGGCCAGGAAGTGGGGGTAATTGCAGGGACAAGGGCAAATGACAGGTACTTGGAAGTATCAGGTGTAAACTAAAAATCCTAAGCCATCCAGTTGAGTGAGTGGATCCCCTCTTGGCCAAGGGGACCCAAGAGAAACCTTAAAAACTGAGTTCCTGGCTATGACTGATGGAAGGTCAGATATGCCTTGTCGTACCTCCCTCTTTTGCAGTTTAGACACAACCACTGACCAGCATTCATATTAAAATAGAGGCTGTAAGACTGGAATGGACTCTTTGTGGCAATAAGATGCCAAATTATGAACAGGTCCTGAGACCATGCCATACAAGAGTTAAGTACCATACCCTAAGCTAAGTTCTAACTGCCACTAGGTTTTAATTTTTCTCTAGCAGCTAAACAAGCGCTGGCCTTGAGGTAAGCAATATGAAAACAATTACAACTCATCCAGCCTGCAGGCACTGACTGACACCTCATTCTACCAGCCAGAACTACAGCTTTGATTGGACAAGAGACTGATTTCAGTAACTTTCTCCTGATTGGAGACCACTGGCCATGGACTGGTTCTAGCCGGTTTTCAGAAGCTACATACTGAATACCTTTGTGTGTCTCCTTCACCTTTTGACATATAGGACCTAATTGTAATACATTTAAACTTTAAGTCTCCACCTCAAGGTGAACATGGGTTGTGTGTTAGATGCATGTTCAATACACATGCATCAGGATGACCTTTAATGAATATTCATAGCACCTCCTGTAACCTATTGAATATGTATGTTTTGCCAACATGTTCAGAGCATAAGTCTCCTGCCCCAGTGCCTCCTCCTGTGAAGTGCCTGCAAATGCTGGATGGCCAAGGCTGTGACTCCCAGCCTATCAGAGTGGCCGCCTAGCAGGCTGTAACCCATTTATAAGAAATAAAGTCTATCTTCTAAATTTGTGTGATTTTTTTTTGGCAAGTTAACGTAGGTGATAGTGGGACCAGAGAACTTGCTGAATAGGGATTGGACTATTTCTCCTTAGTGATCTCATCACCAAGTCTTACAGACTGGGACACAGCTTATAAATGATGCTCAATCGAGACCAGCCTGGCTAACATGGAGAAACCCCATCTCTACTAAAAATACAAACAAATTAGCTGGCTGTGGTGGCACATGCCTGTAATCCCAGATACTCAGGAGGCTGAGGCAAGTGAATTGCTTGAACTTGGGAGGTGGAGGTTGCGGTGAGCCGAGATCGCACCATTGCACTCCAGCCTGGGCAACAAGAGCAAAACTCTGCCTCAAAAAAAAAAAAAAAAGATGCTCAAGTGGTCCCCGGGGATGAGAGCTGGCACTGAGAGGAGCTCACAGGGAGCTGTGATCGGGTGCCCCTCTGGTCCTGAGCCTGCTCCCTCCTTGCTTCTCTGCCTCCACTGGGCTCTCAGCTTAAAGGGCGTGACTTTCAGTCCCAACTCCCTGCTGCCCTCTTTGACTGCTGATTCTAGACTCTAACTTCAGTTAATCTCAGCACAGAGCTCACAAGACACAAGCCAAGTCCCTTTCCTTGACAGTTAAGCCCAACTGTTCCCTGAGGGCTTATTACAGAGAAGCCTGGGCTGGGTGCAGTGGCTCACGCTTGTAATCCCAGCACTTTGGGAGGCCTAGGTGGGTGGATCACCTGAGGTCAGGAGTTCGAGACCAGCCTGGCCACCATTAAATGGCGAAACCCTGTCTCTACTAAAAATACAAAAAAAATAGCCAGGTGTGCTGGCACCTCCCTGTAATCCCAGCTATTCAGGAGGCTGAGGAAGGAGAATCACTTGAACCCAGGTGGTGGAGGTTGCAGTGAGCCAAGATCATGCCACTGCACTCATGCCTGGGTGACAGAGTGAGACTCCATCTAAAAAAAAAAAAAAAAGCCTGAAATTTTCTAGGAATATTTGCCTTTCATATTTCCATCAGTGTTACTGTGTCCGGAATTGGTGGGTTCTTGGTCTCACTGACTTCAAGAATGAAGCCATGGACCCTTGCAGTGAGTGTTACAGTTCTTAAAGATCGTGTGTCTGGAGTTTGTTCCTTCAGATGTTCAGATATGTCTGGAGTTTCTTCCTTCTGGTGGGTTCGTGGTCTCGCTGACTTCAGGAGTGAAGCTGCAGACCTTCGCGGTGAGTGTTATAGCTCTTAAAGGTGGCACGTCTGGAGTTGTTTGTTCCTTCTGGTGGGTTCATGGTCTTGCTGGCTTCAGGAGTGAAGCTGCAGACCTTCCCGGTGAGTGTGACAGCTCATAAAGGTGGCATGGACCCAAAGAGTGAGCAGCAGCAAGATTTATTGCGAGGAGCGAAAGAACAAAAGCTTCCACAGCATAGAAGGAGCTGGTTGCCGCTGCTGGCTTGGGTGGCCTGATTTGCTTCCCTTATCTGGCCCCACCCACGTCCTGCTGATTGGTCCATTTTACAGAGAGCTGATCGGTCATTTTGACAAAGTGCTGATTGGTGCGTTTACAAACCTTTAGCTACACACAGAGTGCTGATTGGTGTGCTTACAATCCTTTAGCTAGACACAAACGTTCTCCAAGTCCCCACCAGATTAGCTAGAAACAGAGCGCTGATTGGTGCTTTTACAAATCTTTAGCTAGACACAGAGTGCTGACTGGTGTGCTTACAATCCTTTAGCTAGACACAAGAGTGCTGATTGGTGCGTTTACAATCCTTTAGCTAGACAGAAAAGTTCTCCAAGTCCCCACCGTCCCAGAAGCCCAGCTGGCTTCACCTCTCACTGGCACTAGCCACAGGACTTTGTGGCACCTAGCCGGAGCACCTAGCCCGGGCACTCCAGCAGCCTAGAGGGAGCTAGTCCCAGACAATCAAGAGCAAAAAAGGGGAAGCAAGAAAGAGATGGAGACCCGCCATCGTCGCCAACGTTCTGGTCCACGCACGGGATTCAGCCTCCGATCAAGCCCCAGTTCCCGCCCATGCCTCTCCCTCCACACCTCCCGGCAAGCAGAGGGAGCCGGCTCCGGCCTCTGCCAGCCCCAGAGTGGGTCCCCCACAGCGCAGCGGCGGGCTGAAGGGCTCCTTGAGCACGGAGAGAGCTGAAGCTGAGGCTGAGGAGGCGCCAAGAGCGAGCCAGGGCTGCTAGCAAGTTGTCATCTCTCATTACTAGCATTCTCTCAGGAATATCCTACCGCAGGGTTCCCATGTTTCATATACAATTAGTGATGAGGCTAATCCTCCTGATCTCAAATTTCCTCTACCTGCCCACCAGCTGACTTAAACCCCTATACTGTGGGCATGCATTCCGCCCACTCTGAAATCTTAGGATTTAACTTCTCTTGCTTCCTAGAAAATGAACCACTTTGTTCCTTCAGTCTTTTACTCACTAATAATTTGTTGAGAGGTTTTGTTTTGAGGAGCATGAAGGATCTGATGTAAGAACTACCACCGATGCTGGTGATTACAATATATGCAGCTGATTAAAGTTCCTCATTTACGCTACCTACATCCCTGGTAAGAATCTCATTCCTTCAACCAGTACTTTTCATTTGAAAGCATCTCATTACGAAAGACTTCAATCTTTTAGGCTTCTGCATCTCGCAAAACAAATATGGTTCCAAAGAGCGTATCTTTTCAACAAATCCTTGGTTTGAGCCTGGATGAAACAGTTATTACAGAATCAACTGGAGAGGAAAAAATCTTCATCTAACACTGAAGTCTTTCTGTTCTGCGAGGTGAAATCCTTTGACCTACATTCCGTCCCTTGAAAGGCAAGTGACAGTAGGTGAGCCTAAGAAAATTGGTTAATTCTTGATCTAAAAAGTTAAATTCATGAACCACACTGATTTGATTACCTTGAAAATCTACCAGACAGAAAGTTCTCCCTTTTATCCACCTTCATTGTTACCTTCAGAGCAGCTCTCTCCATAGCAACTGAAAACTTTTCTGGGCTGAAATAATCCTCTCTAGCTCCCAGTGCACAGTCAAAGAATTTTAAAAACAGGGAACTTTGTAACTGTGAAATACTCTCCAGGATTTAAAAGGCTGTGGAGCTCCAGATAAAGAAACGTTTATCTTTCTTCTGAAGGTAAGCACTGGGGTTAGAAATGCTTGCATCATCCTCTGTCACTTTTAAATTGCTAACATAACAACTTTAAAGTGTTGTTGTTGTTGTTTTTAACTCACAAAAGTAATCCCAGTACCTTTGTTACTAGCCCACAGTCATTTACCAGCTCATCTCTGGGCCAGGATCGGACATGAGATGCTGTTAACATTTTACATGCCTTAAGCCATCAACAGAAAGATAATTTTTTTTTTCCCAGGAAGTTGATTGGCTCTAAAGTCATCCCCCACTCCTTTAGTCACCACTGAGTGAGTGTGTGTGTGTGTCATGTTCTTGAGGTCTCGAAATTCTGCTTTTCTAAGATGCTTCCTGCTCTAGAATCTTGATTCTTAATAAACTTAAAAAAAGACCTGTGTTTTCTGAACATTACTATTTTCTTCTAGTGCTTTTCCTTGTCTAAAACTCTTTTTTTTCTTTTTTCTTTTTTTTTTTTTTTTTTTTGAGATGGAGTCTTGTTCTGTCGCCCAGGCTGGAGCGCAGTGGCACGATCTCGGCTCACTGCAACCCCCGCCTGCCAGGTTCAAGCAATTCTTCTGCCTCAGCCTCCCATGTAGCTGGGACTACAGGCACGTGCCACCATACCTGGCTAATTTTTGTATTTTCAGTAGAGACGGGGTGTCACCATATTGGCCAGGCTGGTCTCGAACTCCTGACCTCGTGATCTGCCTGCTTCAGCCTCCCAAAGTGCTGGGATTACTGGTGTGAGCTACCGTGCCTGGCCTAAAACTTTTAAACTCAACATGATGTTGGTCGTTTAGTAGAATTTATTTTCTCTTTTTATTTAGGGATGAGGACCATGAATCACTTGGAGTTCTTTATAATGGGATAAACATAAGGTGTTTCCCAACCTGGGTCCTATAACTTGTACCACCTGTTGGTAAATGGAGAAACTTATGTGACGCTATGTTTAGTTTAGGGAGAGAGAATCTAGCAAGCTTTTTGGCTGCTGTGCAGTTTGAAAGTCTACAGCCATGGTGCTTTCCTGCCATTTGGGGTTAGAAATTACCTACAGACCCCCGCTGTGTAGAAACAGCTTGTCATTGCAAATCAGCTTAGCCACCCAATTAATGAATCCTTTCAAACATGTTGCAGGCACAATAATTGAAGGCTTTATTTTTCCCCTTTACCACAGAAATTCCTTTGGTTACAAGTTTACCCCATAAACGGCAACACACTCACCTCCATCCAAGACAGACTCAAGGTGGAGGAAGCGTGGAAATGTGCTTCCGGACAAAGCTTTCAGTATCCTGGGTGCCATTGTTTCTTCTACTCAGCCGTGTTTTTTCTACTGAGACAGACAAACCCTCAGCCCAGGACAGCAGAGGCCGTGGGAGTTCAGGCCAACTGGCAGACCTGCTACAGGTTCTCTCTGCTGGTGACCACCCACCCCACAACCACTCAAGAAGCCTCATCAAAACATTGTTGGAGAAAACTGGGTGCCCACGGAGGAGAAACGGAATGCGAGGAGATTGCAATCTGGTTAGTGAAATAGAATGGGGTCAGGTATCAGGGCATGTCCAAAAGAAAGCAATGGATTCTATAGGGATTTATTTCAGTAAAGCAAAATCACAGGCAAATCTTCCAGTATGCAATTGAGCAATGCATTCTGGTAAAATAATTTCCATATTTGGGATACAGCAAATCAGCATTCTATGTATAGCACCTAGGGACATTTGTGTTGTTGAAAGGATGATGTTTATGTAAGGCTTTCTAGAACCCTTCTGCATATTTAGAGGCATTTATTTGTGAGTGTGAACTTTTAGTCCTCTTTTCTGATTGACTAATCTTTTCTTAAAGCCTTCAGTGCACTTGCACGTGACTAGTTTTAGTTGCTATTTGTTTGCTGGAGCATAATGTGATCTGATATTTGCCCAACATTGGGTTTTTGAGTACTTTTTCCTGGCATGGTATTTTCTAATATTATGCATGGCGGGTAGTTAATGATTGGATAATCATCTTAACGATGAGAAATCTGAGCTGGGGAGACAGATGCTGCAGGTGGAGCTGAAGTCGCACCCATGGCTCCCGAGGCCTGAGTCACAGCCTGATCTTAGCCTACAAAGCGAATCTCAACCCTGATTGGAATCAGCTGCATAGGTTTCCCAGCATACCCATGTTTAGGTGTCATCCTCTAGAGACTGAGATTTTTCTTGCCTAGGATAGAACTTTTAAAAGTCTCTCCAGGTTATTATTTATTTTATTTATTGTGAGACAGAGTCTCGCCCTGTTGCCCGGGCTGGAGTGCAATGGCACAATCTTGGTTCACTGCAACCTCCACCTCGTGGGTGCAAGTGATTCTCCTGCCTCAGCCTCCCAAGTAGCTGGGATTACAGGCACCCACCACCACAGCCGGCTAATTTTTTTGTATCTTTAGTAGAGATGGGGTTTCACCATGTTGGCCAGGCTGGTCTCAAACTCCTGACCTCGTGATCTGCCTGCCGCCACCTCCCAAAGTGCTGGGATTACAGGTGTGAGCCACGGCGCCCGGCCTCCAGGTCACTTTAATATGACGTCAGTGATGTCTAAGAATTTATTCATTAGGGAGGGTGGGGTAGGATGGAAGGAGGTAAGAACTCATGTGTTTAAATGACTACAAAAGAAAAAATAAAACCTACTCCACCATCCCATTCCTGACCCACGAGATTTTTTAGGATGAACCCATAAATACATAAATGAAAGCATACATAAATAAGTAAAACAAAAGCTCCAAAATACATTTTGGCAGACTTTCTCAATCATGCAGAGGCGAGGGAGGGACGGGAGGGGAACATTTTCTGACCAAGTGTTTTGTTTTTTCATAACAGAAGAGTTCTTGCTCATAGAGAATTTTTCTCTGCTTTGTGTGAGCAATAAATAATTCAATAATTATTAAAATACCCAATTGTTCCCAGAGGAAATGTGTTATAATAGGCAACTCATCTGTGATGACATTAATATATATAGATGGCAACACAAGATGTCCCACTGGAAATAACCAGAAGTCATCTCTTATTCATGTCCTCTGAGGATTCGCTTCAGGGGAGTGTTCTCCTTTAATGACGTGAAGTGCCTTATTAAGGCTGGTTGAATAGTAGTTTTGCCAGGGGGGAAGGTAAATATGCAAAATTGTTCTCCATTTTCAGGGCTGGGGGAAGGATTGTTTAGCACTTACTGTTTTCTGTGACAGTATCAGGAGTTTAGCCAATTTGGTCCCCATTTGAATCAATTCCATTCCTAGGACTTGAAACACCATCTTTAATAGCTTCACCCTCCTTCTCTGTGAAAGAAAGGCAGGTGAAGCAGAAGTGAGTCTCAGCTTTACCTACTCAGAAGGCTTCAGTTCACCCCAATCACCCATCAGGAAGCTTAGGAAATGTCTCCCATCATTCATGAAAAGAGGGAGGAAACGGAGTCCTCTGAATTTCACAAACACGCGGGTTCTGGCGCAAACCACAGGGCTTCAGCTTGTGGCCGAGTCTGTTCTGTCATCTGAGGGACTTTGTCTGCTGACAGGCAGGGTTCATGCTACAAATTCTATCGTAAAAAGAGAGGTTAAGGGGGTTTCTTCATATCCCTAAATGTCTGAAAAAAGAGGGAAGTAGGTATCTTGAATTTGTTGGGAGGAAAAATGCTTCCAATTTTACGTCTGTATAAAAAGTGAATTTTTTAAAAAGCCAATCTGAAGTATCTGAGAGCATTGCACATTTAAAATAAATTCAGTCAAGCTGCAGTCTTTGAAAATGAATAGTTCTGGGCTGATCCTGGCTTTTTCTTTCTTTAATGAGAAGGGGTAGAATATAGTTTTAATGAACATCATGAGAGATTAAATAACTCCAAAACAATACATTCTACTTCAATAATTATGAGAACCATAACCCTACACATGTTTCTGAAAGGAAAAGGGCCCTTTTCTGGCACCTTCTAGTGTTGAGACATGTGGAGCCTCAGCTTCCTCACCCTGAAGGCTGGGATAATGAGCCCCTCCTCAGGGAGGTCTGTGAGGACCACATGGACAAACACATGTTCCTCAGGCGCCAGATGTCTGTGAGGGTCAAATGGATATATATGTGCCCCTGAGGGAGATATCTGTGAAAATCACATGGACATGTGTGCTCCCCGGGGAGATCTCTGCAAGGATCACATGGACACATATGCCCTCAGGGATCAAATCTCTGAGAATCATGTGGACATAGATGTATTATGTCCCAGGAAGATCTCTGTGGATCTCATGGACATGTGCTCCTCAGGGAGATCTCTGTGGGGATCTCATGGACATACATGTTCTTAGGAATCAGATCTCTGAGGATCTCATGGACATACATGTTCTCCTTAGGAATCAGATGTCTCAGGATCTCATGGACACATATGCAGAAAGTCAGCTATAGGAGCTCAAGTTCCTTCTGTTCCCTGTGCCTCACAGCAATGTCTGATTCCTCCTTTTCCAGGGACACTAGAGCAGCGCCATACCTCAGAATCTCCCACCCACCTGTGTCCCAGGCTCCCCTCCACTGTCCTTGATTCTGAGGATTTTAAACGAAGTTCTCCAGGCAATTCTTAGACACATTCAAAGCAGAGAACCACTGCTTTAAGGGTCTCCATTTAATTCACACCTGGCCCTAGCCCCTGACATAACTGTCATGGAATAAAGTGTCGAAAACACCCAGCTTTGTCTTATTATCTAACAATTTTATCTTAACTCTTCTCAGTTAAAAACTTTTTGTCAGTCAGAAGACCCACTAAATCTAGTACAGACCCTAAAGAGCCAGTACCTGCCATCGGCAACATCCTTCCAGCTCTTTGTCAGGAAAAAAACACATACACGTACTCTCTTATATTTACAATCAATTGTTAGCCACCCCCCACCTCCGGAAAAGAAAAAAACACCTTATAGAAACCTGAGAACTTAAAAGAGACTGTCTTCTTTTAAGTTCTCAAGTTTCTATAATATAAAATTTCCCATTGTTTAAAATCAAATGTTAAACATCTTTCAGTCTAAAACCCCTAAAGTTTATCCTGGAGGCCTGACAGCTGTCTTACTGATGTAGGAGAAGACAGCTACCACGTTGTTTTTTGTCAGCTGAGGCTCTCACCTGGCATAGATCATAAGCAAAGCTGAATTTCAAGGCTGGGTGAGACCATGTGATGTGGCTCCAGGATGTGGTGGACAATTACTACCAAGTGTCCGAGTAGCCTGTTTAGCTTGAAAGGGGAGCCTCTCCTTGCATTTTAATCAGTCTTTTCCCAAAGTTTATTTCCTTATAAAGTCATTAAAACTAATTCCCAGAATTTATGAGATTTTCCCCCCCCTTAAACCTTTTTCCCCCACCTGACAAGATTAAAAGGAAAATCAATGGATTATTCCTGAATGAGTCCATTCTTCTTAAACAAAGAATTGCTTCACCAGAGGCAGCAGCCTTGGACAGATCTTGATGCCTGTGGGGTGGCAGTATTTGCGACATTTTGTTAAATATCCTCTCCCAAACACAACTGAGCCAACTTCTAAAAACATTAACAACAAAACAAATCTAGTGGCGTCGAACTGAAAATTCCAGCTCTGTCCTCATCCAACAGCCCCAGTAGTGCTTTTTGTCATATCTATGTCCAGGGGAAGAATTCTTATTTTATGTTAGCTTTTCTGAGGCTTCCACCCGTATTCTTTCCTCAAGCCACAGCCTTCTGTATTAAAATAAATTCTTTACGATTCAAATATTATAAAAGGGAGGAAGGTTTCCAGCCCATGGTCATTTGATTCACAATTAAGCTTTGATTTAGCAGGCCTCAAAAAATCAAAGCAAATGTGATGCAACACGTGTTCATTCAAGGTTACCAAAATCTCTGTTCAGACAAAAGAAGATGCTTCTACAACTGTTTCAAGCTTTCCAAAGCCAGAAACCAATTGTACCTTCCATATTGTATGCCTTTTATACACAGTTCTGGAATGCCTGCCCGCACAATTATAGTGCAGACCCTGCTCTCTGCTGTTCCGTGCCATGCATTCCAATTCCAACCCTGGAAAGGTACATGACAAAGACATTGAGGAAGAATGATGCATGGACAGGAGTCTCCGCATCTCAGATGGGTTGAAATATGGTCACATGTTCTGCCATGTGCTCATACACCAAGCCCTGCCCTGGTCTCATGGCCCCATGAGCGTCTTACTCCTTGCATCATAGACATTCTTCTTCCTACCTACCCAGCCCCATCAAACAACCTGAGTAGCACTTGAAAGTATAACATAAACTCATTCAATGCTCTCATTGTACCATGTCCTTGTTCTGATTGATGTTAGACTTGGACCAATCTCTTAGCCACCTAACTGACCTCTACTCCCATCAAATAGGAGGGAGAGAAAAATTACCGGTCAAAGTGGTTGCCTAACAAGTACATCAGTGGGTCCACAGCCTGTGTTCTCCATGGCACAAAAGGAAGGAATAAAAGAATGGGTCCTGTTCTTCAAAGAGCAGGAATTGTGACTAACAGTGCTCTCCACCATTAGCTGTGTAGCTTTGGGCAAGTTTCTTATCCGCTTTAGTCTTGGTTTTCACACATTCTATGAGTAAACTTCTCTCATGAAGAAAGGTGTAATTCATGTGTTCTTTGCAGTATCCTTGCATACCGTACACAAATGTATCCATTAATTCATTGTGCATTAAATAATTGAGTAATTGGTCTTCTAGTTGCTTTATATTATAAAAATCAAATATTTAGAAATATTTGGTGGATTATTACATAGGCTGGAGACATTTTGTTTTTCACACTTAAAATAATAATATAGGGTTCTTATTATTAAAAAATTCATTACTTTATGCATTTTTCAAAACCAATTAGATTATGCACCAAGGAATAACTGAATGCAAAAGATACTCTGCACATTGCTGGGCACATGGCTACCAACAAATTGTAGCTAATAGTACCAATAGTTTAGTTTCAGGAGGCTATTTTGTACAAAGAACCTCTTTTATTTCAGTTTTTTATTTACACTTTTTATAAAAGTGTAAGTTTTTCATTACACTTTTATTTCAATGGATTCGCCTTTTGGGTCTTGGTGTCAGCCTTGCCATCAGCTACGAAGGTGTGGACTTTTCTTCTGGGCTACTTAGGAAACAGAAAAGGGATGCTGAGGTTTTACAGGTGGAGCCTAATATCCACATTGAGAGTTGGTCTTAGTGGAACCCCTGGGTCTCCTCTGTTTGAGTACTTGACCCCCTGCAGTTGGGTTCAGGAGAGATTAAAGTCTGTGTGGTTTTATGAAGAATGTGATTATGCTTTGATTTGGAGATGGATGACATTTGTTTCTTCCTGACTCAGATGATTACATAGCAGATGCTACACAGTGGGTTGTACAGCAGACCTTGAATTAGAACCCCCAAAACTTCCACTTCAAAGAAGACTAGATTAAAAGATATTGTAGTACAATATCCCCACCATGGGACAAATCTGTCTGGGAGTCAGGACAGGCGTTTCTCAATGCTTTCACTCTGTGGCTATGTCGTGGGGCTGCTTCTCAGATCCTGTGAGAATTCTCAGGAGCTCCCCAACTGTCTCTGCAGAAAGGCAGCTTCCCTCTTGCTGAGAAAGCTTCTGGTCCACAATTCCTGTGTCTTTTTCTCACTGTCCCACAACATTTATCCGAATCCCTTATGTCAAGTAAACTTCGCAGATTGCAGGAGCTGGGCATGTGCTTGTGGCTTGTGAGACAAATAAGGCAGCACAGTGGAGGGGAGGAGAGACTTTTCCTCTAACATCTTAAATTCTGTAGCTGGGGCTTGTGAACTAAATGGACAAAAGATGGATTAACAGGAGAAATAGCACACACATTTGATGTTAATATTTTTATGTGGAATAGGGGCATCATAGAAAAAGTGAAAACTCCAAAGAAGTGGTTAGACCCAGGGGTTTATATACCATTTTAACAAAGAGTAATAAATTGTGGGGATGTGACAAGAGTAAGAAAAAAAGTGAATTTGGACTAGAGATAGTAAATTGTGGGAAAGTGACTAGGAAATATGTATGGGAAACCAAAAATTTTTTTAACATTATACCAATGGAGGATTATTTTAGTAAAGTTCGTTTGTATAGGTTCATCTCAGCATTAATTCCCCATCTCCAGTGATAAGAATGTTCTCCTCTTCCTGATACAGCAAGGATACCTTTCTAATGGGAAACTTATGCCCTGCTTTTAGATAGTAAGGCGAAAGGCAGAGAATCCTTCCTGTACCTGCTGTTTCTCAGTTGCCTTCAGCTCAAAATAATCAATATGCTACAGTGGCATATTTTGGGGCAGTATGTTCTGATTCCCTTCAACAAAATCATTTTTGGCAATTTCCCTAAATAGGATAGAAGAAGGGCAGATGGAAGTCATTTGTAAAATTTTTATACCTCTTAAGTGCCAGGTATTGTGCTATATGCTAAGGAAAGAACTACGCAAAAAGCAGACGAAATCTGCTGTTAGTGGACCACAGGTTCTCATAGAGAAGAGAGAGAATAAATAAGTAAACAAAGCAATTTTACAATACGAGTGCTATGAAGAAAAATTTTTAAATGGTGTATTCCAGAATTGTGCTGTCCAGCACAGTAACCACTAGCCCGCATGTAACTGTTGGGCACTTGATTCGTGGCTCATCCAAATTGAGATGTGCTGGTAAGCATAAAATGCACACCAGTTTTCAAAGACTTTGTTCAAGAAGAAAAATATAAAATATCTTAATTTTTAAAAATTTTGATTACATGGTAAAATAATTTAATCTTGGATACATAAGGTTAAAATATTACAAAAGTTACTTTTAGCTGCTTTTACTTTTTAAAATCTTGCTGCTAAAGAACTTCAAATGACATATGTGGCTCATATTTGCAGTGTTCCTTGTATTTCTATCAGATAGTTCTGTACTAGGGAACGCAGGTTGGGAATCTTTAGGAAGGTGTTGTGAGAGGGTGACAATTTAGGCTGAAACCTGAAAAATGAGGGGAACAAGAAGACCTGGAAGATTGTGGGAAAGAATTTGGTGAAATTGACATAAAATCACAGGGGCAGAAGTTGAGTGAGATGCTGGACCAAGGCTAAAAGAAGGAAGGAGGGTAGAGTAGACAGGAGCTAGACCAAAAAGAAGATTGCAAGGAATTCGGATTTTATTCTAAATGCAAATGGGCATCACTTTAAAAGCCAAAGAATAATCTGTTTTACACAAGGCAACAGATCAACAACTTGTGGCCGATCTAGTTGGAGACAGGAATTATTCTTAGTGGAAAAAAAGGGTTCCCTAGACGGGCATCATTGTTATGCGGGAGTCCAACTCTCTGAATCTGGCTATTGGTCCTGCCTGCTTTTCCTGTCTGTTTATAAAATGATAAGCAATGAAGACCCTGGTGGTCATTAGTGTTCTGGAACTATTTGCTAAGCTTTGTTTCTTTTGTTGTTGTTATTGTTTTCTTCCACAGTGCTTTGAACCAGATGCACTATTACTAATAGCTGGAGGAAATTTTGAAGATCAGCTTAGAGAAGAAGTGGTCCAGAGAGTTTCTCTTCTCCTTCTCTATTACATTATTCATCAGGAAGAGATCTGTTCTTCAAAGCTCAACATGAGTAATAAAGAGTATAAATTTTACCTACACAGCCTACTGAGCCTCAGGCAGGATGAAGATTCCTCTTTCCTTTCACAGAATGAGACAGAAGATATCTTGGCTTTCACCAGGCAGTACTTTGACACTTCTCAAAGCCAGGTAAGAAGGCAAAATTGCTAACTGGCTCTGCTGCTAAGATACAGTTCTAGAGCCTTATTGTTTGTTCCTTATTTATTTCTAAGACATTCAAGGACTTCTAAGGGAGGTAAGTATTTGTGGGTTTTGGTTATGAGATGTTAAATGACATAATTTAAAATTCCGAGTCCAAAAGAGGAAATGTAATGACTAATTGGAAGAGGAGTTTTCGCCAGAAGTTGGGTGGGTGGACAGGCAGTCCAGGTGACAGGTCAGCTGTCTTCTCCTGGGTCCCTCTGAGCACTCAAATCAGTATGACCCAAGGCTTTTTGACCAATTTCCAAGGACTGAGCTGTAGTGGTGGAGAGCAATGTTTCTATTTGCCTTGCCTTCTGGCTGCGAAAGGAGAAGGCAGAGACATTTTGAAAGTGATAAATTATCATTAGTTATTTCACTGAAGAAGCAGCTTGCAAAAAGCATTACTCATGGTTGCCAGCCCTAGATGATATCCCTTTGTGGTTTTGAATTGTGCTGCCTGTGTAGAGGATCCATTCAAATGCCTCTCCTCTCTCCCAGCTCCCACCTGGTCTCTGTTGCCTTCATTACTATTCTAGCAAAACTGGCCTTTCAGTTAGGTTTTTGCTTTCTGGTTTGCAGCAGGAAATCTCAGCAGATAAAGTTCTCTGAACATAAGGTTTCTTTAAGCCACGGGTTTTTTTTTTTTTTTAAAGAATTAATTGAGAAGCCATTACTACATTTTGAAGAGTATGGGGAAATCATTTTTTTTAATTATTCATAAACATGTATAGACAAATTTAGTTCCTGCTCTCAATTCTGGCATTCTGAAGCTTAACGACCAGCAAACATATCCTCTAATTTGCTGTAAATATGTTTAATTTCTTTTATTGGCAGAGCAAATGGAGAAGCTGTTTGCTAAGGACTTTGTGACTTTCACATCTGTAGCTCTAATCCTGTTAATTTCAAAATGCGACCATATTTTTATTCCTATTTTCATTTTAGGAAAAGGGATTCCTAGGCCCAGTGCAGTGGCTCATACCTATAATCCCAACACTTTGGGAGGCTGAGGCAAGAGGATCACTTGAGGCCAGGAGTTTGGGATCAGCCTAGGCAACATAGCAAGACCTTGTCTCTACGAAAATAGAATTTAAAAAATTAGCTGGATGTGGTGGCATGAGCTGGTAGTCCCAGCTACTCAGGAGGCTAAGGTGGGAGGATGGCTTGTGCCCAGGAGTTTGAGGTTACAGTGAACTATGACTGTGTCACTATACTCTACCCTGGGCAACAGAAAGAGACCCTATCTCTAAAAGAAGAAAAGAAGGAAAAAAAAAAAAGAAAAGAAAAAGGGGTTCCTTTACAGAACTGTTTTCTACCTAAACCAGGAGGCGTGCCTACATATAATTTCTTCAGTACAACATCTATGTAATCCAAGTTTGATTCAAACTGGCTGCTAACATTTTAATCCTACCCATTACTGCCTCATGGGTAACTCAGCACTTAAAAGCACTTAAAAGGTGATGTGGTGTATATTTCCAGGTTTCTGGTTATCCCACACATACTGCAAATACCCAGGCTTCTGAGTATTTCTGAGATAAAACAGCCCCAGAACAGAATAAATCAGTATTATATCTAGAACTCCTTTTTCCAGCTAGTTTTGGTCATTAAGAGTTGAACACCTGCTGAGTCATAACCCTTTGCTCCACCTCAGGCCAGTGAACCCCTGGATGACACCACTGTCTCTAGTTCCTGGGAAGGGTCCATGAGCTCATTCAACTGGACTAGGATTCTCTAGGAAGTCAATCAGTCCAGACTTTGCAGGAGGCTTTTGGCACTTCACCACATCAGCTGTTCTTTCTGACTAGATGGCGTGAGGTCAGATGAGGTTCTGGCTCACCAGGCCCATCATTACTTGAATTTCCAGGTCTTGGTCTGCATGGGACCCAGCTTCCACAGATCAAGTCACTAATGGCTGCTCCAAGTGGGCCTCAACAAGATCCCCAAGAGAATCAACTTGATACCCTAATCCAGGCAAGCTCCGTAATGGCTCAGAAAGTAACATCTCTCCCTTCCTTCAATCTGTTTTGTCCAAACCTCTCTGTGTTTTATCTTCCTGACTCAATCTCTCAATGTTCCCACCTCTTGAATTCTCTCCACTGTTGGCTGATTCCATGGTAAATGAACAGGGATCTCTCCCTAGTGTTCCCGTAGCCCTGCCTACTGCATGGAGGCTGGGTGTTCCTGACCCCACGCAAAGGACTTCAGGGATGGGAACAATGGTTGGAATTCTCCTTTATCCTCTATGGTGTTTTGAGACCATTATTGTTTCACAGCCTGCATGAAACACTCATGCTTCTGTGAAGTTCAAACTCTGTTATTTCAACTTGTTCTTTTCACCCATGGAACTTCTGGCTACTTCTCCAAATTTATCAAAATTTTGGTAACTGATTCTTAGCCTTCCACTCTGCTCTGGACCATGGTTATAAATATGTTCCTGCCAAGCTCTTCAATTACAGACTTTAAAAAAATAAGTTCAATGGGCACTTTTTCTCCTTGTCCTAAGCCATTAGAATGCAACCTTGACACGATAACCTTCCCTTGATCTCTCTTTTCATGAATTTATTTTCTCCTTCACTTCATATGAAATGGGCTTAGTACAGTGCCCGGCACATTGTAGGCACTCAAATGTCTGAATGGGAATATGAATGGGATATAAAGCAAAATTAGAGCTTTTCACATGCTTATAATTTAATTGAGGAAAATTGATATACATATTTGAAAAAGGTCCTATGTCCTCTGGGAGTTCAAAGAACATGGACAGTGTACCAGATTTGACATGCAATGAGTACACACTGAGCTTGGGACCAGAGGCAGATGAGAAGTAGAGGGGCCCTGTGATGACGCAAGGCAGCAGAGCCTGTGTGAAGTCAGAGTAGGGAATGTCAGCTTGAAAATCATTCTCCTGCAGGTTGCACTTAAAGTGGGGAGAGAAACAACCCACCAGTTTTAAGGATGTTAAACAATAAGAGCAGGAGTTCCCCTTGGAGAAAACACATCTTTAAGAGGATAGTCAGGCTAGGTGTGGTGGCTTATGCCTGTAATCCCGGCACTTTGGGAGGCCAAGGCAGGTGGAACACCTGAGGTCAGGAGTTCGAGACCAGCCTGGTCAACATGGTGAAACCCCATCTCTACTAAAAATACAAAAATTAGCCAGGCGTGGTGGCAGGCACCTGTAATCTCAGCTACTCAGGAGGCTGAGGCAGGAGAATCGCTTGAACCCGGGAGGTGGAGGTTGCAGTGAGTCAAAATCGTGCCACTCTACTCCAGCCTGGGCAGCAAGAGCTAAACTCGGTCTAAAAAAAAAAGGATAGGGAGAAAAGCTGGATAAATAAGGACCAGTGAGATGAGGGTTAGAAAATTCAGTGCCATGGTAGATAAACACATAATTTTCAAATGGAGTTGTATCTGAGACAGGAGAAAGATGATAGTCATATTCCTCAAATGATTCAATTTTCTTTTAGAAAAACTATTCCTTATCCCTTTAGGGGGGAATTTCAGAGATGTTTGAATCAAAATAACTTCAGACGTTACAATTTTCTCTTTATTTTGTATCTGATTTCAGTGTATGGAAACCAAAACGCTGCAGAAAAAATCTGGAATAGTGAGCAGTGAAGGTGCTAATGAAAGTACGCTTCCTCAGTTGGCAGCCATGATCATTACTTTGTCCCTCCAGGGTGTTTGTCTGGGACAAGGAAACTTGCCTTCCCCAGACTACTTTACAGAATATATTTTCAGTTCCTTGAATCGTACGAATACCCTCCGCCTATCAGGTAAGGATGTTTTCACGAATTTAACTTCCAAGTCACACCTACTAAATAAACTATGCCAAAAACAAAGGCCAAAGCTCTTGATGACTGAATTCGTTCAGGTATGTTTTAAATACCATTTTTTATAGAGTCATAAAGTCAGACAGCTTATGTGGCCTTTCAAGGCAAGCATGCTATGAAAGCTATGCGATGATGAGGCAAAAACATGGACTTGGCCTATTTCTAAGTGATTGGAATTGTGGATGTAAAGGGAGGAGGAGATTTTATGATCTGCCATAAATACTAACTGAATAGTTTCTTATTTGGGACGTAATGCTGGGCCAGGCCTAACAAACTGCTGTGTAGAATGAAAGAATAGTATTCCAAATTGTGCAAGACATTTGGCAGCAGTTTCCTTGCAATCATGAAAGCCATTTAATTTCAAATAGAAGTAATGTGAAATAGCCATCCTTGCTGCATTCCTGACTACCTTACCTGCTTTTTGGGGATCCAGGATGAAATAGGATGTCAGAACTGGAATTAGAATGTTTGTTTTGCACATTTCTTTGTACTTGAGAAGACATTAAAAATGAAATGACTAATTCTTAAAATACTCACCAAAATGCCCCTGAGATGGATTTTTGTTGTTGTTGTTGTTTTTAGAGACAGGGTCTCATTCTGTTGCCCAGACTCAAGTGCAGTGGTGGGACCGTAATTCACTGTAACCTCCAACTCTTGAGCCCAAGCAAGCCTCCCACTCCAGCCTCCTGAGTAGCTGAAACTACAGGTGTGTGTCACCATGCCCAGCTAATTTTCTTACTTTTTGTAGAGACAGGGGTCTCACTATGTTGCCCAGGCTGGTCTCTGATTCCTGGCCTCAAGTGATCGCCTGCCTTGGCCTCCTAAAGTGCTGGGACTACAGGAGTGTGCTACTGTGCCCAGTTGGATTTTATTTTTTTAAAGCACCTCATTATCATGAGTAAAAAATTGATAACAATTCCTTAATATCATAAAAAATTCAGGCTGGGTGTGGTGGCTCACGCCTGTAATCCTAGCACTTTGGGAGGCTGAGGCGGGTGGATCACTTGAGGTCAGGAGTTCGAGACCAGCCTGGCCAACATAGTGAAACCTATGTCTCTACTAAAAATACAAAAAAATTTAGACAGGCGTGGTGGCGTGTGCCTGTAGTCCCAGCTACTACGGAGGCTGAGGCAGGAGAATTGCTTGAACCCAGGAAGCAGAGGTTGCGGTAAGTCGAGATTGCGCCACTGCACTCCACCTTTCGAGACAGAGCGAGATTCCATCTCAAAAAAAAAAAATTCAGTTAGTGTTCATGTTTTCATAATTAAAAAAATTATTTTTATTGAATCAAGATCAAAATAAAGTCCATAAAATGCAAATTGTTGGTTTGTCCAAGTTTCTTTTATACATGTCACACTTCTTCCATCTTTTCTATTTTGTTGCAAGTATTTTTTGTTGAAAAACAAAGGGGGTTGGTTTCCATCTGGAGTTTGCTGATTGCAGTCCTAGTCATCTATCACGCATTTCTATGTACTGTGTTTCTTGTGTAGGGGCTGTTATATGTAGAGGCTTGACAAGGTTGCTTAGCTGTTTTATGATAGTACCTTCCATTAGGAAGCATGTAACACCTAGTCATCTCTTTTTCAGAAGTTAAAAGCTATTGATGATAGTTGCCTAGATTGATTAATTATTTAGGGCTTATAAAATGGTGATCTTCTAACTCTCATTTCTTCCTTACTAGCGTAATAATCCTGTAATAGAAAAACTTCCTCTCGTCACTACTTCATCTTATTGAGGTTCTTAAGGGAAGGTAAAAATAAATTCTTGGCACTTTGACAGTTTTAAAAATAATAACAGTGGGCATGCATCCTTCAAAACAGAACAATTTGCTTTTAAAAATATTTATTTCCCGGGCCGGGCGCGGGGGCTCACGCCTGTAATCCCAGCACTTTGGGAGGCCAAGGTGGGTGGATCATGAGGTCAGGAGATCAAGACCATCCTGGCTAACATGGTGAAACCCAGTCTCTACTAAAAAATACAAAAAAAAATAAGCCAGGCGTGATGGCGGGCGCCTGTAGTCCCAGCTACTCGGGAGGCTGAGGCAGGAGAATGGTGTGAACCCAGGAGGCGGAGCTGGCAGTGAGCTGAGTTCCCGCCACTGCACTCCAGCCTGGGCGACAGAGCGAGACTCCGCCTCAAAAAAAAAATATGTATATATATATTTATTTATTTATTTCCCTCACAGAGATTGTAGGCATTTGTTGTTATGTTTATACCTATGCCTTTAACATAGGTATAAACTATGGCTCTCTTAACTGAGGTCCTCTTTCATCTATCTTCTAGCTGATCTTTGTTTGTGTGTGTGTATATACACACATATGTATACATGTGTGTTTCTAATTTTTATAGGTTAATTTTATAACCTGCTTCATGATTATTTTTGTATGATTTTTAGGGGTTTCAGATATATAATACTATCTCTAAATACATATAGTTTTGCCTATTTATTTCCAGTTCTCATGCTTTTATTTACTTTCTCATCTAATTGCATTGGTTAATAACCTCAATATAACGTTAAATAGTAGTGGGGATGATCTGCATCCTTATTATGTTTCTGACTTTGAAAGAGGAGCCCGTAGTATTTTCTCATTAAGTTTGGAGAACAAATGAGAAAAAATATATTTATAGAGTCTTTCATATTAACCCACATTTTTACATCTCCAGTGCTGGTCATTTCTTTAAGTGAACTTAATCAAAATGGGAACTTTACCCAAGTGGTAAATTTGGTCATTTCTTTTCAGCCTAAAGAACTTCATTTTGTATTTCTTATAAGGCACGTCTGCTAGCAATAAATTCTCTCATTCATTGTTTATCTGAGAATGGCTTTTTTTAAACCTTCAATCTGAAGGATTATTTTGCTGGATATAAAATTCTTGATCTTTTTTTCTTTTTCTTTTTTCAAATTTTCGTGGGTACATAGTTGGTGTATGTATTTATGGGGTACATAAAATGTTTTGCTACAGGCATGCAATGTGTAATAATGACATCATAGAGAATGGGGTATCCATCCCTTCAAGCATTTATTGTTTGTGTTACCAACAGTCCAATTATATTCTTAGTTATTTTAATATTAATATTTACAATTAAGTTATTATTGACTATAGTTATCATGTTGTGCTATCAAATAATAGGTCTTATTCTTTCTAATTAATTTTGTTATACCCATTAACTATCCCCCTCCCTCAGTACATTTCCCACCCTCTGGAAACCATCCTTCTATTCTCTATGTGCATGAGTTTGATTATTTTGATTTTTAGATCCCACAAATAAGTGAGCATATGCAATGTTTGTCTTTCTGTGCTTGGCTTATTTCACTTAACATAGTGTTTTCCAGTTTCATCCATGTTGTTGCAAATGACTTGATCTCATTCTTTTTTATGGCTGAATGGTATTCCATTGTGTATATGTACCACATTTTCTTTATCCATTCATCCACTGATAGACACTTAGGTTGCTTCCAGATCTTAGGTATCATGAACAGTGCTGTGACAAAAATGAGAGTGCAGATATCTCTTCAATATACTAAGTTCGTTCTTTTGGGTATATACCCAGTGGTGGGATTGTTGGTCATATGGTAGCTCAATTTTTAGTTTTTTTGAGAAACCTCCAGATCGTTCTCCATAGGGGTCATACTAACTTACATTCCCACCAACAGTGCACCAGTGTTCCCTTTTCTCCACATCCTTGCCAGTACTTTTTATTGCCTATCTTTTGGCTATAACCCATTTTAACAGGGGTGAGGTTATATTTCATTGTAGTTTTGATTTGCATTTCTCTGATGATCAGTGACATTGAGCACCTTTTCATATTCCTGTTTGCCATTTGTATGTCTTATTTTGAGACATGTCTATTCAGATCTTTTGCCCATTTTTGGATCAAATTATTAGATTTTTTCCTCTAGAGTTGTTTGAGCTCCTTGTATATTCTGGTTATTAATTCCTGGTGAGATGAGTAGCTCGCAAATATTTTCTCCCATTCTGTGGGTTGTCACTTCACTTTGTTGTTTCTTTTGCTGTGCAGCTTTGTAACTTGATGTGATCCCACTTGTCCACTTTTAGTTTGATTGCCTACGCTTGTGGAGTATTACTCAGGAAATTTTCGACCAGACCAATGTCCTCAAGATTTTCCCCATCGTTTTCTTGTAGTATTTCATAGTCTGAAATCTTAGATTTAAGTCTTTAATCCATTTTGATTTGATTTTTGTATATGACGAGAGATGGGTTCTAGTTTCATTCTTCTGCATGGGGATGTTCAGTTTTCCCAGCACCATTTATTGAAGAGACTGTCTTTTCCCCAGTGTATGTTCTTGGGACCTGTGTCTAAAATGAGTTCACTTTAGGTGTGTGTATTTGTTGCTGGGTTCTTTATTGTGTTCCATTGGTCTCTGTGTCTGTTTTTATGCCAGTACTTCCTGTTTTGGTGACTGTAGCTCTGTAATATAGTTTGAAGTCAGGTAACGTGATTCCTCTAGTTTTGTTCTTTTGCTCAGGATAGTTTTGACTGTTCTGGATCTTTTGTGATTCCATATAAATTTTAGGGTAGTTTTTTCTATTTCTGTGAAGAATATCATTGATATTGTGATAGGGATTGCAATGAATCAGTAGATTACTTTGGAAAGTATGGACATTTTAACAATATTTATTTTTCCAATCCATGAATATGGAATGCTTTCCATTTTCTTGGTGTCTTCTTAAATTTCTTTCATCAGTGTTTTGTGGTTTTCATTGTAGAAATCTTTCCTTTCTTTGGTTAATTCCTAGGCATTTAATTTTATTTGTGGCTATTGTAAATGGGATTACATTTTTATTTCTTTTTCAGATTGTTCACTGTTGGCATATAGAAATGCTACCGATTTTTGTATGTTGATGTTGTATTCTGCAACTTTTTTGGATTTTCTTATCAGTTCTAATAGTTTGTGTGTGTGTGTGTGTGTGTGTGTGTGTAGATGAAACATAAATTGTGTCATCTGTAAACAAGGATAATTTGACTTCTTCCATTCCAATTTGGATGCCCTTTATTTCTATGTCTTGTCTGATTGCTGTAGCTAGGATGTCCAGTACTACGTTTAATAACAGTGGTGACAATGGGCATCCTTGTCATGTTCCGGATCTGAGAGAAAGGGCTTTCAGTTTGTTCTCATTCAGTATGATACTAGCTCTGAGTCTAATGTATATAGCTTTTATTATGTTGAGATATGTTCCTTCTATACCCCATTTTTTAGGGTTTTTATCATGAAAGGATGTTGAATTTCATCAAATGCTTTTTCAGTATCAATTGAAATGATCATATGATTTTTGTTGTTTATTTGGTTGATGTGATGTATTACATCGACTGATTTGCATATGTTGAACCAACCTTGCATCCTAGCTAGGGCATAAATCCCACTTAGTCATTATGAATGATCTTTTTAATGGATTGTTGAATTCAATTTGCTAGTATTTTGTTGAGGATTTTTGCATCACTGTTCACCAGAGATATTGGCCTGCCCCTCCCCTCCCCTCCCCTCCCCTCCCCTCCCCTACCCTTCCCTTCCCTTCCTGATGTGTCTTTGGTTTGGGTATTAGGGCAATATTGGCCTCATGGAATGAGTTCGGAAGTACTCCCTCCTTCTCTATTTTTTGGAATAGTTTGAATAGAATTGGTATTAGTGCTTCTTAAATGTTTGGTAGAATTCAGCAGTGAAGCCACTGTGTCCTGGGCTTTTCTTTACAGGGAGGATTTTTATTATGGCTTTAATCTCATCACTTGTTATTGGACTGTTCAGTTTTTGGATTTCTTCCTGGTTTAATCATGGTAGGTTGTATGTGTCTAGGAATTTGTCCATTTCTTCTAGATTTTCCAAATTTATTGGCATATGGTTTCTCATAGTAGCCATTAATGATCTTTTGAATTTCTGCAGTATCAGTTGTAATGTCTCTTTTTTCATTTCTGATTTTATTTATGTGGATCTTTTTTCTTTTTTTCTTAGTCTGCTTAAAGGCTTGTCAGTGTTCTTTAACTTTTCACAAAACCAACTTTTTGTTTCATTGATCTTTTGTATTGTTTTCTTCATTCAAATTCATTTACTTCTGCTCTAATCTTTATTATTTCTTTGCTTCTACTCATTTTAGGTTTGGTTTGCTCTTGCTGCTCTAGTTCTTTAAGATGCATTGTTAGATTGTTAATTTGAAATCTCCTCTTTTTCGATATAGGCACTTATAGCTATAAACTTTCCTCTTAGCACCACTTTTGTTGTTTCTCATAGGTTTTGGTATGTTGTGTTTCCATTATCATTTGTTTCAAGACATTTTTCTATTTCCTTGTTAATTTATTCATTGATCCATTGGTCATTCAGGAGCATATTGTTTAATTTCCATATATTTGCATAGTTTTCAAAAATTCCTCTTGTTATTGATTTCTAGTTTTATTTCCTTGTGGTCAGAGAAGATGCTTGATATTATTTCAATTTTTAAAAATACGTTGAGACAAATTTTGTGACCTAACGTATGGTCTGTCCTTGAGAATCACCCATGTGCTGAAGAAAAGAATGTTTATTCTGCAGCTGTTGGATGAAATGTTCTGTAAATATATATTAGATCCATTTGGTTGTATAGTGCAGATTAAGTTTAATGTTACTTTGTTGATTTTCTGTCTGGAAGATCTCTCCAATGCTGTCAGTGGGGTGCTGAAGTCTCCAGCTGTTATTGTACTGTGGCTTATGTCTCTCTGTAGCTCTAACAATATTTGCTTTATATATCTGGGTGCTCCAGTGTTGAGTGCATATATATTTAAAATTATTAAGTCCTCTTGCTGGATTGACACTTTTATCATTATCTAGTGACCTTTGTCCCTTCTTACAGTCTTTGTCTTGAAATCTATTTTGTCTGATATAAGGATAGTGACTCCTGCTTTTATTTTTGGTTTCCATTGGCATGGAGTATCTTTTTCTGTCCCTTTATTTTTAGTCTATGTGTGTATTTATAGGTGAAGCGTGTTTCTTATAGGCAATAGATCAGTGGTCTTATTTTTTTTTTTTATCTGTTCTGCTAGTCTATGTCTTTTGATTGGAGAGTTTAGTTCATTTCCATTCAATGTTATTATTGATAAGTGAGGACTCGCTCCTGCCATTTTGTTATTTGTTTTCTGGTTGTTTTATGGTCATTTTCTTTCCTTTCTGTCTTCCTTTAGTGAAGGTGATTTTCTCTGGTGTTATGATTTAGTTTCTTGCTTTTATTTTTTGTGTATCCATTGTATGTTTTCTGTTTTGAGGTTATCATGAGATTTGCAAATACTATCTTATAATCCATTATTTTAAACTGACAGAAACTTAGCACTGTTTGTATAAACAAAAACCAAGCAAAAAGAACATTAATAAAAACTCTGTGCCTTAATTTTGTCCCCCAACTTTTAAACTTTTTGTTGTTTCTATTTATATCACATTGTGCTGTCTATGTCTTGAAGAGTTGTTGTAGTTATTGTATTTCATTAGTTTATTATTTAGTCTTCCTACTTAGGATGGGAGTAGTTTACACAACAGTTACAGTGTTATAGAATTCTGTGTTTTTCTGTGTAATTACTAGTGAGTTTTGTACCTTCAGGTGATTATTATTATTTATTAACATCTATTTCTTTCTGATTGAAGTAGTCCCTTTAGCATTTCTTATAGGACTGGTCTAGAATTAATAAAATCCCTCAGCTTTTGCTTGTCTAGGAAAATATTTATTTCTCCTTCATGTTTGAAGGATATTTTCACAGGATATACTATTCTAGGGTAACAGTTTTCTTCCTTCAGCACTTTAAATATGTTATGCCACTCTCTCGTGGCCTGTAAGTTTTCCGCTGAAAAGTCTGCTGTCAGACATGTTGGAGTTCCATTGTATATTTGTTCCTTTTCTCCTCCTGCTTTTAGGATCCTTTCTTTATCTTTGATCTTTGGTAGTTTGCTTATTAAACGCCTTGAGGTAGTCGTCTTTGGGTCAAATCTGCTTGGTGTTCTATAACCTTCTTGTACTTGGATATTGATGTCTTTCTTTAAAGTTGGGAAGTTCTCTGTTATTATCCTTTTGAATAAACTTTCTACCTCATCTCTCTCCCCATCTCCTCTTTGAGGCCAATAACTCAGATTTGCTAGATTCAGTAGTCGTGCTTTATTTTTTTTTAATTCTTTTGTCTCCTCTGTGTATTTTCAAATAGCCTGTCTGCAAGCTTACTAATTTTTTCTTCCACTTGATCAGTTCTGCTATTAAGACTCTGATGAATTCTTCAGTATGCCAGTTGCATTTTTTAGCTCCAGAATTTTTAAAATTATTTTTAAATTATTTAATATTTTAAAATATTTTATTTTTAATTATTGGGTTCTTTTTAATAATTTTAATCTTTGTTAAATTTATCTGAGTTCTGAATTCCTTCTCTGTGTTACCTTAAATTTCACTGAGTTTCCTCAAAACAGCCATTTTGAATTCTATATCTGAAAAGTCACATATCTCTGTTTCTCCAGAATTGTTCCCTGGTGCCTTATTTAATTCATTTGGTGAGGTCATTTTTTTCCTGGAATATCTTGATACTTGTAGATATTCGTTTGTGTCTGGGCATTGAAGAATTAAGTATTTATTGTAGTCATCACTGTCTGGGCTTGTTTGTACCCACTGTTCTTGGGAAGGCTTTCCAGATAGTCCAAAGGACTTAGGTGTATGATCTATGCTGTATCTGCTTTAGGATACAGATCTGCTATATCTGCACCCCAAACCCTGTTAACACTGTAGTTCTTGCAGACTCATACAGATATCTGGTCCTGGACAAGATCCTGGAGAATTCTTTGGATTACCAGGCAGAGACTCTTGTTCTCTTCCCTTTCTCCTAAACAAATGGAGTCTCTCACTCTCTGTTCTGGGTCACCTGAAACTGACAGTGTACTGACACAAGCACCACTGTGGCCACCACCACTATGACCACACTGGGTTAGACCTGAAGCCAGCACAGCACTGGGTCTCACCCGAGGCCCACTGTAACCACTCCCCGGCTATGTTTGCTCAAGGCCTTGGGACTCTACAATTAGCAGGTGGTGAAGCCAACCAGGCTTGTGTTCTACTCTTCAGGGTGACAAGTTACCCCAGTTCCCAGGCAGGTCCAGAGGTGCCATACAGGAGCCAGGAACTAGAGTCAAAAGCCTTAGAAGTCTACCTGGTGTTCTACTGTATTGCAGCTGAATTGGCACTCGAATCACAAGACGTAGTCCTTCTCACTCTTCCCTTCCCTTTACAAAGGCAGAGGAGCCTTACTCTGTGGCCAGCACCACCACAGGTCCATGGGGCGAGCTGCCACACTACTGCCAATGTTCCCTTAAGGCCCAAGGGCTCTTGAATCAACTTCTGGTGAATGCTGCCTACCCTAGGACTCACCCTTCAGGTCAATGGGCTCCCCTAGGCCCAGGACAGGTCTAGAAATCCCATTCAAGGGCCAAGTCTTGGAATCTCGGGCCCCCCACCCCAAGAGTCTGCTTGGTGCTCTAACACACTGTGGCTAAGCTGATACCTGAAGCCAGCAAATCTCAGAGCCTCACCCAAGGCCCTTGACATAGTACTTGGGTATCACTGCTGGTTGTTTAGGGCCCAAGAGCTCTTCAGTTAGCAGGTGACAAGTCCTGCCCGGACTGGGTCCTTCCCTTCAAGGCAGCAGGTTCCTTTCTGGTCCAGGGCATGTCTAGAAATGTTGTCTGAGAGCTAGGACCTGGAAACAGGACCTTGCAACTCTAACCACTGCCCCATCCTGCTGTGGCTGAGCTGGTATCCAAGATGCAATGCAGAGTCCTCCCCACTCTTTCCTCTCCGTTCCTTAAGTGGAAGTAAGGGGTATCTTTTGGGGTAATGAGCTGTGCAGCCTGGGGTTAGGGAAGGGGTAATACCAGCATTGTTCTGGCTGGTGTCTCAGTAGGTCATATGCCCCACTCTCAAAGTCCAGTGTCTCTGGGTCCATTACAGCACTAGGACTCATGTAAAAGTCGCCGTCCTTGTGGCCTAGACTGCCTTTCAAGTTTATTAGCACCCCAGAGCACTTTAGCCTGAGGTGGCAAGGCTTGTGGGGGAAGTCAGGTTCTAACTGCTAGGATCAGGGGTTCCCCTCTGGCTAGGGCTGGTTTAAATGCTTCCTCCATGGGCAGGTGTCAGCTGAGTTTGGTCCTGTTTTCCTTTCTGCTTTAACAGGACAGCATTGAGTTCAATGCCTCAAAATTGCCATGCCCCCCTACTGTCAGCACCCAGAGATGCTCTCTGCACCACACTGCTGCTACTGGGGAGGTGGGAGAGGGGTGACATCAGAGATTCAAGACTGTTTTTTCTGCCTCTTCAGTGCCTATTTCAGTAATATGAAGTTAAAACCAGGTATAACGAGGGCTCACCTGAATTTTAGTTTGTATGAAGGTCCTTTTCTTGTGTAGATAGTTGTTAAATTGGTGTCCTTGTGGGGAGATGATTGGTGGAGGCTTCTATTCTGCCATCTTGCTCTGCCTCCTCCAGTTTTTTTCTGTAGCTCTTTGAATATATCATTTCACTACCCTTCTGTCCCCCATTATTTAGATAAGAAATCAGCCATTAATTGTAGTGATGCTCCCAGGTAGGTGATGAGTCATTTTCTTTTGCTGCTTTCAAGATTTTATCTTCTGTTGTAGTTGTTGTTTTTTGTTTTTGTTTTGTTGCCCAGGTTGGAAGTGCAGTGGCGCCATCGCAGCTCACTGCAACCTCCACCCCCTGGGTTCAAGCGATTCTCCCATCTCAGCTTCCTGAGTAGCTTGGATTACAGGCACCTGCCACCACGCCTGGCTAATTTTTATTTTTATTTTTTTTGTAGAGAAGTGGTTTCACCATGTTGGCCAGGCTGGTCTTGAACTCCTGACCTCAGGTGATCCACCTGCCTTGGCCTCCCAAAGAGCTGGAATCACAGGTGTGAGCCACCACGCTGGTCCTCAAGATTTTATCTTTGACTTTCAGCAGTTTGACTGTAATGTGTCTGGGTGTGAATCTTTTTGTATTTATCTTACTTGATGTTTGATATGCTTCTTGAACATGTATATTCAGGCTTTTACATCAGATTTTGAAAGTTTTGGCCATTATTTCCTCCAATATTTTTTCTAATCCTTTCTCTTTCTCCTTTCTCTGACTGCCAATATATATACATTGGTATACTTGCTCTTGTTACAAGTCTCTGACACTTGTTCTTTTTCTTTTTTCTTTTTGTTCTTTAGAATGAATTATTTCTGTTAATCTATACGCATGTTCAGTGATTTTTTTCTTCTGCCCTCTCAAATATGCTGTTGAGTTCCTATAGTGAACTTTTTGTTTCACTTATTGTCTCGATATTCTTCAACTCCAGAATTTTCATTTGGACATTTATATAATTTAGATTTCCTTATTAAAAATTGCTATTAATTGGTTTTTTATTGTCAAACTTTCCTTTAATTCTTTAAATATAATTTCTTTTAGTTCCTTAAACATAATAGCTCCTTTAAAGTCTGTATTTGCTGAATCCAACATCTGGAAATACTGAGATGTATTTATTGACTGCTTTTTTTTTCTATCACTGTTGATAACACTTAGGAAAATTCCGTTTTAATCATAAGTAAGAAGATGTATAAATCCATATAAATTTACTATTATGTTTATTTCTTCTTTGTACAAATTATTTTTTAAAAGCCTAGAGCTATACTGAGGGAAACTAATCTGCGATCTTTAAATTGACTGCCATACCACAGTTGCATTAGAAAACAAGATCTAGTTTGTTTCTAGAATCTTATCTCCCTTTCACGGCTTTTCTCTCTTTTGCATATACACTTAAAAGGAAAACAATTTGATTGACTTAACTAAAGTAATAATTAATCTATGATGGATGTATAATGCCTCCAGGGAATAATTTCCTAAGGATTAGGCCAGTTTCATCTTTAATTTACATTTTTATAGAAAAAGAAAATCCTTGACTCAATGGAAGGCATTTTCGTGGGTGGAAATGTCCATTCCGTCATCTCTAGGGCTTAAAAAATGATAAGAATTCTTTGTAAGGGAATATCTATGCTGTAGCTATGTGAAATTGTGACTATTCTGAACTTATCTATTCTATGTGACACCAGATTTTATATGAAATTTCTAGAACTAGACCAACTCCTCAACACTCTCTGGACCAGAAGTACTTGTATCAAAAATGAGAAAATCCATCAATTTCAAAGGAAACAAAACAACATAATAACCCGTGATCAGGACTATTCTAATTTCTCTTCATCCATGGAAAAAGAGTCTGAGGATGGTCCAGTTTCCTGGGATCAGGTATTGCCATTGTTTCTCTTATTCAAGCATTTGCTACTGTCAAAGGAAGCCCAGCTGTGAAAGTTTTATTAGAGTTGTAGAAAACTTAAAGAATATTGTGTATTATCTTGAAAAGTAAAAATATTCTAGTTCCACCACGTAATTACGGTTTTCTTTTTCTACAAGCGTATCTCTGTAGACATAAAAACAAAGCCAAGGTATATAGGGGAATGAAATATATTGCTTTTTTCTCCCTTGGGTTCATATTGAATGAATTAATAATTAATTCAGAAAACATATTGAGCATTTTATGCACACCGCTAATCATCCTGGGCATGAGAGATACAATGTTGAAAAAAATAGGCACATATTTTTGCTATTATGTATCTTAAAAGTTATTTTCTGTTACTTCTGCCATGTATAATAGGAATCTGTTGAAGCTGACTCTTTCAAACTCATGTTTATTGTATTCAACTGCAGGTGACAAGAGTTGATCTCCATATTAATCCATGTTTGTGAAGTTTCCTTAATTAGGGCCAACTCTCAGGAAGAGAACAAATACGGTCTCTTCATGGAGACCTTATTTGAATAAAGAATAATTCATTTCTTAACATTTAGGGGTTACTTAAGGCATGTATCTTCTAAGAATGCCAATAATCATTTTCTGTGCAAAACACACACAACAACCTCTTCTCCAATAATTCTTCTCTGTTCCAACGTGTGACTTTCTTTGTGATTCTTGATGGTATCCTAACGTGGGACACCAGATTTGAGGACTCTGCCTATATTATTAGGTTGATGGTTTTCCAAGGGTTGTGCCTGGGCCAGCAGCAGCAGTACCACCTGGGAACTTGTTGGAAATGTACATCCTCAGACCCCAACCCAGAATCTACTGAATCATAAACCCCAAGAATAGAGCCCAGAACTCTGTCTTTTAACAAGCCCTGCAAGTAATTGTCAAAACTAAAGATTAGAAACCACTGCTTTTGAATATATTTGTAAAGCTTCCGTAGAAATCTGATAACATCAACACAAGTACAAACATATTTCAAAATTACATAGGAAGGAATAAAGATGTTTTAAAGATTGTTGGCTGCATAACCTAAATTTTCATTTTCTTTATTGAAAAATATGTTGTGTTCAAAATTTTATAGAATATAATGAGTCCCCAGTAAGGACATTTATATTAGTGATTTCAGAAGAAATTTACTTAATGACCTAAATGGCACAAGAGCAGCAAGTGAAGACCAAGGGCGCAGAAGTTTGTAATAGAATAACCTTACTCTCTGAGAAGGTATTGTAAAACTAGAAACTATTCGACTTCTTGACAACAAACTGGAGAAAGACGCATGGTATTCTCTTCTTGTTTCTCTCTCCATTCCTTTATTTACCAGGCAGGCATTTTCTGATAGGAATTGTATTATGAAACTATCATCAAAAGTTTGTTGCCAGTGTCCCTTTATTTTTGTCAATATTATTGATGATGAAATAATTACATTCTGTCAATAACAAGTGGTGCAAAAGAGAATCTTTTCTTTGGCGTACATTATTTTGATAAAGGGAAAAAAAACACAAGTTTAGCTTTCTGTGGATGCTTTTTGTAGCAGAAAATTTTTGGAGTTCTTGCCCAATCCCTTACTGAGAAATGCCTTCCTCACCCACAGGAGTGAGGTTGGCACCCATGTTTGAACAGCTTTATTCCATCTCCTACTACTTGGGCAAAACTGATTGAACTAAATGGACGCCTGACCCAAGAGGCACCATCTGTGGTTTTGCTGAATCAATCAGATCTCTCTCAGGACTTATGGATGCAGCATTCTTGGGTTCTTGGAGTGAAAAGTCACTTTAGAGTTGGGGCTTATATGGCTGTGAGTTTACGAGAGAAGGCCAAACTGTGAAAGGAAATAGATATATGCAGAGGGAAACAGAAAAAAGAAAATACTTGGCTCAAGGAGGGAGAGGACGGCGCGGGTGGGAAGAAGGTTGTGGGCAGAGATCATGCATCTTTGATTTCCCAGCTTCAAGTTCTCATTCCTTATGAAGTGTGGGCATTCTTTCAATCCCTGGGTTCTTTGAGACCATCTGTGCCTTTCTAGTACAATTTCCTCTTGGTTTTCTGATTTCAGTTGGTTCTGTTCCATGCACCCAAATATTTCCTGATCAAGATAAAACTTTGTATCCATGAAATCATCTCTGAAGATTTTTATGTGGGGGAAAAAGACAAACAGCAACTATGTCATCATTATTTACAGATTAGCAAAGTGCCTTCGTTAAAAAAAATCTCTATACAGTGTGGCAAACCAAATCAGCTTTGCAAACCGCTGATTTTTAAAACAATACCTTACTGTTCGCAACTAAAGATCACAAAGACGTTGCATTGGGGTCTTATTTCAATAGAAAACATCCATTTGTGAGAGTGAAACTACCCGTCATTCTCATTCACCTATTAAAACTTTTAAATTGTAATTTTTGAAGTACACAATGTCAACCTTTATTCTGAGATGGACAAATGTCTTTTGGCCCTTTTTAGAGACTGTGCCATTTGTTCTTTCCTTATTCTTCTCTCTCATAAATATGCCTATACAGTATGAAAACAAATTGTAAAGATTTAGGTAAAAATCAGTAAAGTCAGTAAGAAATAATGATGTTTTCAACTGTGTGTGTGTCTCTGTGGAGAAGGGATATGCCAATTGAGAGAGGTAGCTATATCATTTGGTATTTACACAGCAGCTAGTTGACATAGCTTTACTTTCAAAAATTTTACCTTTACTTTTAGGACTTTTGAAAGTACACGTTGCCTACACAGGCTGACTAAATCAAACAGTATGAAAGACAGTGACCTCATTACCATAGGACTTCTGTTTATTGTATGAAGTCTTTGTTAACACAAAGCTATCCTCATTGAAAAAGAACAAAAACATCAAGATATCCTAAGGCTGCTGGTTAGAACACCACTCAACACATTGTAAAACACAATGTGTCTTTCTAGGAAAGAAAAACTGTGCAAAACTCATACTAAATAAGGCTCAATGAAAATGAGGTATTGCAGGCTTTGGTCAGAGATTTAAAACATCCTTAGGAATTACGTACAGCTGAAAGTTTGCAGGGAAACACGTGTCGTACCGGCTTCATGTGTGTGTTCTAGCTATTCCATCTAGAATTCACTCCTCAAGGATGACAACTGGTGGAGAATCTAGTTTAAATATGCTGAGATTAGTAACAATGTTATGTTTTCCTCACACAGACCTGCTTCTCTGCTAGGCAGCTAGTGGAGATATTTCTACAGAAGGGCCTCTCACTCATTTCTAAGGAGGACTTTAAGCAAATGAGTCCAGGGATCATCCAGCAGCTCCTCAGCTGCTCCTGCCACTTGCCCAAGGACCAACAAGCAAAGCTGCCACCTACCACTCTGGAGAGTAAGTCCTAGATCTTCCTTCAGAAAGCTGATGTGCACAATGTATGCAATAATAATAGTAAATGCAGGATACTTACTATATACCAGGCTCTGTGGTAAACATTTTACATTTATCAGCTCATTTAATCCTCCTAACAATGCTACAAGGTAGATATTATTATTCCCATTTTACAGATGAGGAAACTGAGGCACAGAGAGATTAAGTGACTTTCCCAAGGACACACAGCTGGGAAGTGATGGAGTTGCCATTCAAACCCAGGCAAGCTGGCCCTGGAGTCCTTGTTTCTAACCACGATACATACTACTCTTGAATGAATATTTTATATTTGTATATGGTTTATATGAATTAATTATGTCTTCTATAGTTGACTCAATCATGGATCAACATAAAAGGCCATAGCTGAGAGGTGACATGGTAAAAGAGAGGGCAGTAGCATTGGAATGTGGAATGCAGAGCTGAGTCATGCTTTTTTTCCTCAGAGACTTTGTGATCTTAAGCAATTTCTCCCCAAGACTGTTTCTTTTCCAGCCCAGTGGAAAGCAGTGATATCCTACAGGGCTGCCTTTCTCACATCATGGCATGTATAAAAAATGAAAACACATTACAGTAAACCAAAGCTCACTGGGTTGCTGTGGGATGAAGTTGTCCCATGCAGGGAGATACCAGCCTCCCAGATGTAGCTGGCAGCCCCAGGAAGGGAAGAGATCAATATTTACAGTTACCTGTATCCCACTGAGTCATTGCAATAGATGAGATCTCTCCAAGGGCTTCACTGTGAAGCCCTTGAACTGTGAGGTTCAAATGGGATAATGTGGACAAAAATATCTTCAGTAAATTTAAAGCTCTGTATATTTAAAAGACAAAAAAAAATGGTTGAGAACATCCATGTTGTCTAGTAAAAAATGTGACAATTAGCTTACCATTGATCTGAGAGCCTTAGAGGTATTATTTTCTCAGAGCTGTGTTTCTTTCTCTTTGAGAGAGCCTGCAATACCAATCATAGCTGAGTTGTTCAGCCACCCACCTCTAACTCACAGTGGATTCTGTAACATCAAGTGGCCTAATTGAAAATCTTATGTGAACAAAAACACGCCAGGCCTAAATATCTAAGATTGCACATTCACTAAGATAAAAAGAGCTTCATTAATAGTGAGCAGCCAAATAACTCAGCACTTGGTGGTCATTCAGTGAGGCTCAGAAAATGGATGAAGACAGCACTGTGGCACCTAGGAGCATCCCTGGGCACGTTTACATTCCTACCACCTGGCTTGGGGCCGGAATGTACAGGCTGCTCGGAAAAGGGTTTTGAAATTAAGACCTCGGAAAAAAGTTGTATCTCCTCTCGAATGAACTTCTAGACACTTTTGGGGAATAGTCTTCCTGAGAAACCTCCCAACATGTCACACTCACTAAAGAATCTAGAAAGGGGCCGGGCGCGGTGGCTCACGTCTGTAATCCCAGCACTTCGGGAGGCCGAGGCGGGCGGATCACGAGGTCAGGAGATCAAGACCATCCTGGCTAACGCAGTGAAACCCCGTCTCTACTAAAAGTCAAAAATTTAAAAAAAAAAAAATGCCCGGGCATGCTGGTGGGCGGCTGTAGTCCCAGCTACTCGGGAGGCGGAGCTTGCAGTGAGCCGAGGTCAGCACCACTGCACTCCAGCCTGGGCGACAAAGCGAGACTCCATCTCAAAAAAAAAAAAAAAAAAAAAAAAAAAAAAAAAAGACTCTAGAAAGGCCAGGTGCAGTGTCTCACACCTGTAGTCCTAGTACTTTGGGAGGGCAAGGCAGGAGGATTGCTTGAGCCCAAGAGTTTGAGACTAGCCTGAGCAACACAGGGAGACCCCATCTCTACAAAAAGGAAAATTAGCCAGGCATAGTAGCACGTACCTGTGGTCTCAGATACTTGGGGGGCTGAGGTGGGAGGATCGTTGGAGCCCAGCAGTTCGAGGCTGTAGTGAGCTATGACAATGCCATTGCACTCCAGTTGGGTGACAGAGAGAGACCCTGTCTTAAAAACAAGAACCTAGGCCAGGCACAGTGGCTTATGCCTGTAATCCCAGCACTTTGGGAGGCCGAGGTGGGCAGATCACGAGGTCAGGAGTTCGAGACCAGCCTGGCCAACATGGTGAAACCCCATCTCTACTAAAAATACAAAAATTAGCTGGGTATGGTGGCGGGCGCCTATAATCCCAGCTACTCGGGAGGCTGAGGCAGGAGAATCATTTGAACCCGGGAGGTGGAGGTTGCAGTGAGCCAAGATTGCACCATTGCACTCCAGCCTGGGCGACAGGGAGAGACTCCATCTCAAAAAACAAAACAAAACAAAACCTAGAAAAACATCACTGTCCTCAATCGAAAATGTTGCATTACGTGAATAGGGAAAAGCTTTAATTTCAAAAGTTCTTTGGAAATTATAGAAATATATGATATTATAGTGAAGGGAGGAAGACTCGGGGAGACATCATTAAGAAAATACCATTCAGTATGCTGAAACTCAACCGCTAAGCACCATCTTCGATTGAGTTTCCGGGAAAGAGTATTATGGCCATGTACAAATTAAGTTTCAGACCTATTCAGAGGAGCTGCTCAGAAGTGGCTAAGAATTTAGTGGCTAGGTCAAGCTCTGTTGTAATAATGGGAAACTTTAGAACCTGTCTGCAAGTTGCCTGATGCCAATCAAGACTTCACGGCACCTATGCAGGGACCTGCGGTAAATTAGCAGAGTCCTGCGACCACAGGTCAGATATTTTATGGTTTTGAGGCTGTCGTTCCTACATGAAAGCAAGTGAAATATGACTCATAGAGAATCTAAAAAGATTTGCTAACCTCTGAAGTTATGAAACATTCATTGTCTGCATGGGTAGGAGCCCACAGGGTTGGGGTGTAGCAAAATAACTGAAGAAGTCTCAACTTTGCCTTTTGCCTGGGAAATGTCGCACCCTGATTTGTCATTGTGCTTTCTGGGCCTTTTGTGGTCTTTTGCAGTTACCACTTCTAAAAGGGGACAGCTGTAAATTTTATTAGACATCCAGGTGCTCATGTTACTATTCAAATATCTTTAATTTATGTAGTAAATGAAAAGAATGGCATTCCCATATAGAGTCTGTGTGGGAAAGAATGGGATATGAAACTTAGTTGAAGATTTTCAGGGAAGTTTCTATAACATGAGTATTTTTGTTACATTAGAATGATAAAAGACACGACGATGTAGGTGTCTGAACAATACACATGACATACAGTTCACTATCTTAACCATTTGTATTTGCACAATTCAGTAGATTCACATTGTTGTGCAATAGATAATAGAACTTTTTCGTCTTGCAAAACTAAAACTCTATACCCATAGAAGAACAACTCTTCATTTCACCTTGCTTGTAAACCATTTTATAGGGATTCCATAGCAATGAAAATGTGGTAGTGGGGGTACGGGAATAGATGCTTAAAAGTTTTTTGCCTTTTCTGAGTATACTGCCAACTCTATTTTAATATTAAACCCCTGGGTAATTTAGAACTTACATTTCAGTAAAGTCCTCTTAATATCACAAGCCTATTTTTCTGTTACCAGTTATATTATTAAAATGATCTAGGCTGGGCATGGTGGCTCATGCCTGTAATTTCAGCTCTTTGGGAGGCCAAGGCGGTGGATCATTTGAGGTCAGGAGTTCGAGACCAGCCTGGCCAACATGATGGAACCCCGTCTCTACTAAAAATACAAAAATTAGCCAGACATGGTGATGGGCACCTGTAGTCCCAGCTACGCAGGAGGCTGAAGCAGGAGAATCACTTGAGCCCGGGAGGTGGAGGTTGCAGCAAGCTGAGATTGTGCCACAGCACTCCAGCCTGGGTGAAAGAGCAAGACTGTCTCAAAAATAAAAATAAAATAAAATGATCTAATTTAAAGAATGAACCTTTTAGAAAAATGCAAGGATGATGAGAATGAAATATTTTCTGTTTTAAAAAACTTTAAGAGGATAGTTTTTTTTTTTTTCAAAAAAATTGCAATGAGCTTTAAGTATTTTGACACCAGGATTGTTTGATTTAACTTATTGTATATCCATAGTCACTGAAGAAAGTGGTAGTTTAATTTCATAATTAGCTTTCCTCATTGTTTACTAACTAGTTTGCCATGACTTCTTAGTAATTTCTAAATAGGTAGAGAAATAAGCATTTGCTTTGAGTATCTACAAGCAGATGAAAATGATGCCGTAGATAACTCCTTATCTCTATGTTGTCTGTACTTGACCGTGAAAGTCATTTCCTCCCTCTCTTTTAATCTTATCTCTTCCCTTTTCTCCTTTATTTCTTCTCCCTTCATATATATATATATTTTTTCTTTCAAATAAACTTACAAATTATACTTTATAGGCCGGGCGCGGTGGCTCACGCCTGTAATCCCAGCACTTTGGGAGGCCGAGGCGGGTGGATCACGAGGTCAGGAGATCGAGACCATCCCGGCTAAAACGGTGAAACCCCGTCTCTACTAAAAATACAAAAAATTAGCCGGGCGTAGTGGCGGGCGCCTGTAGTCCCAGCTACTCGGGAGGCTGAGGCAGGAGAATGGCGTGAACCCGGGAGGCGGAGCTTGCAGTGAGCCGAGATCCCGCCACTGCACTCCAGCCTGGGCGACAGAGCGAGACTCCGTCTCAAAAAAAAAAAAAAAATTATACTTTATAAATATTTTTTTAAAAGGAAGCCTAGAAACATGAAATTCTAAGGGTTATAAAAGTCATTGCAATCATCCAAAATGTAGATTGTTCAGATTTTTATTATCGACTGTTACACATTCATTGATCAGTTTTCACCAATAACATCACTCATTTTAGTCACTGAAAATAATATCACTCTGGACATTACGAATAATTCAGACAGCTTTTGGAAGGAAGTTCTTCCAAAACGTGTACTCGTTTTGTACACAAACATAGGTCTACAATACTGCCAAACCTATGCTTCCTATGTAACAGCTAGTTTTTTCGCCTTTGAGAAGCTTAAGATATGATTAAAGGGAAATTGTTGCTAGTGTCTGTCTATGGATGTTGTAGTTTCAAGTGAGAGAAATTTATTTCTTTGAGGGTTGGAGGTGAGCTCAGTCCTTGCTTGCCGCAATAATTTTTAGTAAGGGGTAGTCAGAGTAACTTCAAAACAACAGGGTTATTTGAAGAAAGTCTTGTCTTAGTCCTTGCTATAACAAAATACCACAAACGGATGGCTTATATAAACAGCAGACATTTATTTCTCACAGTTCTGGAGGTTGGGAAGTCCAAGATCAAGGCGTCAGCAGATTCGGCATCTGGTGAGGGTCTGCTTCCTGGTTCATGGACTGGTGAAGGGAAGAACTCCAGTCCCTTTAGCCCCTGTAAAGACCCTAATCCCATTCAACAGGGGTGAAGAGTATATGTCCTAATCACATCCCAAAGGCCTCACTTCCTAATACCACCCACCACCTTGGTGGTTAGGTTTCAACATGTGAATTTTGCGGAGACACAAACATTTAGACCATACCAAATCTGTTCATTCTTTTTGTTAAAAATTTAAAAACTTTTTACCGCATATAACACTTATAAGACTGGGTGCTGTGGCTTATGCCTGTAATCCCATCACTTTGGGAGGTGAAGCAGGAGGATTGCTTGAGCCCAGGAGCTTGAGACTAGCCCAGGTAATACAGTCAGACCCTATCTCTACTAAAAATAAAAGCTTAGCCAGGCCTGATGGCACCTGCCAGTAGTCCCAGCTGCTCGAGGGGCTGATGTGGGAAGATCACTTGAGCCTGGGAGTTCAGGACTACAGTGAGCTATAATCACACCACTCCACCCCAGCTTGAGCAGCAGAGTGAGAACCTGTCTCAAAAACAACAAAAACAACAAAACGCTTATTTAAAAATTCCAAGTTGGGGGCAGTGGGCTTACAACTGTAATCCCAGCAATTTGGGAGGCTGAGAGGAGTGGATTGCTTGAGTCCAGGAGTTCGAGACCAGCCTGGGGAACATGACGAAACCCCATCTCTACAAACAAAAAATACCAGAAAATGAGTCAGGCATGATGGTGTGCACCTGTAGTCCCAGGTACTTGGGAGGCTGAGGTGGGAGGATCACTTGAACCTAGGAGGTGGAGGCTACAGAGAGCTATGATAGTGCCACTACATTCCAGGCTGGGTGACAGACAGAGAGCCTGTCTCAAAATAAAAACAAGACACTTATTTAAAAAATCCATATCCCTACTGGCTGTTACTGTAAGACCGATTCTTCTGGCATTTTCGCCAGCTGAGGCCGGAATGGAGGGCACTGGGCACTGACTGTGTTTACGATCTCCTTTGACTTAGAATACGGCTACAGCACGGTGGCTGTCACCCTTCTCACACTGGGCTCCATGCTGGGGACAGCGCTGGTCCTTTTCCATAGCTGTGAGGAGAACTACAGGCTTATCTTACAGCTGTTTGTGGGCTTGGCCGTCGGGACACTGTCTGGGGACGCTCTCCTCCACCTTATCCCTCAGGTAATCTGGTCTTTTCCATTTCAGATAAAGTTCACTTCATTGCTCTTCACTTTTAACCACTGGAGGTATTTATGCAAAATTTTACTGAGACTTCAAAGAGAGAGTATCGTGGCTGGTGTTTTCCTTAAAAAGAAATATTATTTCCCCAAGGCCTCTCTGCACTTGTAGAAGAGAAGAGATGCCCCAACATTAGGCTCGCCACATAGTAGTAGTATTTTTGAAATAAAATAAAGGAAAGGTGGCAGGGCACGGTGGCTCACACCTGTAATCCCAGTACCATGGAAGGCTGAGGCGGGAAGATCGCTTGAGCCCAGGAGCTCAAGACCAGCCTGGCCGATGTGGTGGAACCCCATCTCTACTAAAAATACAAAAATTAGCTGCACATGTTCCATGCACCGGTAGTCCCAGCACTTTGGGAGGCCAAGGCAGGTGGATTACTTGAGATCAGGAGTTCGAGACCAGCCTGGACAGCATGGTGAAACCCCATCTCTACTAAAAATACAAAAATTAGCTGGGCATAGTGCCATGCGTCTGTAATCCTAGCCACTCGGGAGGCTGAGACAGGAGAATCGCTTGAACTCGAGAGGCGAAGGTTGCAGTGAGCAGAGATCGTACCACTGCACTCCAGCATGGGTGACAGAGCGAGACTCTGTCTCAGAAAAAGTCGTCATTCAGTTAGTTCACCCAAGACCTGGTTGTTTAAAAGTCCAGAACCTCCCCGTCTCCCTCTCTCTTGCTTTCTCTCTCTCATTATGTGATGTGCCTGCTTCCCCTTCACTGTCTACTGTGATTGGAAGCTTCCTGAGGCCCACATCAGAAGCAAATGCTGACACCATGCTTCCTGTACACCCTGCAGAACCAGGAGCCCATTAAACCTCTTTTCTTTATAGATTATCCAGCCTCAGATATTTCTTTATAGCAACACAAAAATGGCCTAATTCACTTGTCCTTCTTTCTATTCTGCCCAGAAGGCTGCATCTCCTCAGCTACCTTGCAGGTTGGATTTTTGTTTGGGGTCAGCCAAGGAGGGGCACAATGGAAAACTCAGAGGAGGAGGAGAGAGAGGCAGTGGCATCTGCGCCCAGCTCCCTCCTGGCTCCGGCGTCCGCTCTAGAAGTGGCTGATTTGCCATGGGCTACGTCCAGTGGACAACTTCCCCACAGCTCCACGGCTCACTGGCCTTCCTCCCCTTTCCCTTTCACCCCTAAGGTTGGCAATGCTGTCCTGCGATTGCCAGTCTCTGGGTGCCTCATTATCCTTTGTTTATACCCTTGACCCTGCCCACCTCTGTAATAGTCTTATCTTTCATGTCTCTTTATTTGAGCCATCACAGTGGAATTCTCCTTCTTGCCTAACAGTGTCTACATTTCTCTTAAGGGCAGGTGAGCACCAGGAGGCTGCCTCCTGTTGACATGTGCTGAGGCTCTTTTTCAGAAAGGAAAGGAGTAAAACCTGAGTTGAGGTCATCTACAGATGAGGTTTTCTCTTCCCTCTGAAATCTCTTACCAGGGATAATGATGGTGGACCAATGATCCCCACTCCAGCAAAGCCTGAGCTGGTTAAAATTTTCCACAAGCCTCTGGCAATTTCCTGCAGGGTCACTCTTGTTGCTTCGAGGCTCAATTGTTATTCAATGTTCTGAAAATAAAAAAGGGAGCATTGGAAAAATAAAACCATTATGAGTTTTAATTGCCCTCATAATCTAATATCCTGGAAATATTTCAGGGCTTGTGACTGAGTAGAGGCGGTGGCCCAGGCCTTTTTTCTAGGTCACAGCAGTGGTAGCAGAATTGTTTACTGCCCAGGAGTCTGGGAAGCGGAAAAAGGCTCTCAGGTCAGCCTGAGTCTCCCCCAGTGAGGGAGCCCACAGCAAAGGTGGACTTGAGGATGGGTGCAACATGTTACAGAGGAGAACTTCAGAGATTAGCTGGGTTTCCCGAAATTTTGTAGACAGTTTTTTTTTGCTTAAGGAAAGAGACAAGAGCCGGGCGCAGTGGTTCACGCCTGTAATCCCAGCACTTTGGGAGGGCAAGACAGGCGGATCACCTGAGGTCAGGAGTTTGAGACCAGCCTGGCCAACATGGTGAAACCCCATTTCTACTAAAAATACAAAAACTAGCCGGGCGTGGTGGTGGGTGCCTGTAACCCCAGCTACTCCGGAGGCTGAGGCAAGAGAATCGCTTGAACCCAGGAGGCAGAGGTTGCAGTGAGCCAAGATCATGCCACTGCCCTGGGCAACAGAGCGAGACTCTGTCTCACGAAAAAAAAACAACAAAAAAGAGAATCACCTGAGGTCAGGAGTTTGAGACCAGCCTGGCCAACATGGTGAAACCCCGTCTCTACTAAAAATACAAAAACTAGCCGGGCGTGGTCGTGGGCCCCTGTAACCCCAGCTACTCTGGAGGCTGAGGCAAGAGAATCGCTTGAACCCAGGAGGCAGAGGTTGCAGTGAGCCGAGATCATGCCACTGCCCTGGGCAACAGAGCGAGAGTCTGTCTCACGAAAAAAAAAAAAACAAAAAAGAGACGAGGATGAAAGTTGTTGGAAAGAGGAAGAAAGATGCAGGACAAGTGTGGTGGTGTGCTAGAAGAATCAGTGATCTGTGGCAAGTTTTCAAACGTCTGCACAGAAGTGAGAAAAATGTTACTCATATGATTGCCTTTTTTAGTCAGCTAAATTTGTTCAACTGAAAGATCTACATTTTATTTTGAGATCTGGGGTTTTTCTTCTGTTTTGTTTTATGATATTACAAATGTTTCCTATTTTGTGTGATAATGGTCATTAGAAGTATTAGGTGGGTATCCTTTAATGCCCTTAGCAAGAGAAAAAGTTGACTAACATATATTGGTTTTCAGTGATATTTACATACACAACGTATATATATATGTAGATACATATGTATACTCACATATACACATGTACATATATGTATGTACACATAAATGCCTGTACACATATATGTATGAATGTATATACACATAATCTATACACATATAATTTCTTTTTCTTTTTTAAAATTTAATAGTAACATTCTAAATCTGGAAACCATTTATGAGCTACTTCATAAATTGCCTTCTCTAAGAGAAGGGATATGGTATAGAATGATCTACTGGCTCACAAGAAATCATGAGGTTGACCAATGGAATGACTCAACCAATGGGATGAGTCAGTTACAGAAAAATTCCCAACACATTTCTTGTGTCCTTTTGTGTCCCAGAGACCTGACAATATTGTCAGTCATACAGTATGCTCCCAATGGAACAAGTTCTTCACGGTGGATTTCTTACTTATCTGATATTTAATAAAAGTTTACTTTGATTGCTATGGGGCATGAGAATAAACCCCAGATGAAATATAAAATTTATTAATATTTTATGAGGCATGGTTGTACAAACAGATGCAGATTGGACTCCTGAAAAACAATTTGGCCGAAGGACTGAGTTTGTGTGAAAATCTAGGGCACTTGCAGAAATAAAGCTTAGGCTTCATTCTGTTCATTAGCACAAGCTATTCAAAGCTCTCTTTTGTTTTCTATTGTACACAATTTATTTGACCCTGATTAAAGCGTATAGTGGAAGCATTCACATACCCAAAAGCAAACTGGACTTTTAGTGATTGTATTAATAGTTGTCATGGCATTTCCCAGAATGAAAATTAAATATATTCAACACTGGGCCTACTATTTAATAGTTAAGTCATCAAGACTTATCTCCATCTTTCTCTCTGCCTTTTTTTTTTTTTTTTTTCCCTGAAGGTTCTTGGTTTACATAAGCAGGAAGCCCCAGAATTTGGGCATTTCCATGAAAGCAAAGGTCATATTTGGAAACTGTTGGGATTAATTGGAGGCATCCATGGATTTTTCTTGATAGAAAAATGTTTTATTCTTCTTGTATCACCAAATGACAAGGTATATTTTTAAGTTTTATTTGTCTTGTGCTTTAAAGTCTTATAATACATTCATCTGTTCCTTCACAAGTACTTGTTTGCCTGTGTAAGGGATGTCTAATGGAATGCTGATTTCAAGAATACACAGCTCCTTCTAATAGGATATTAATTTTTTAAAATGTCTATTCCTGGGCAGTTAATGTACTTGTTACGACCTTTTGTTTAACCTTCATGGTTGGTTTAGGAACTGGGGACTATTTTATGTCTGGGGAATGAAGGGGCCCAACATTCTAGCTACTAATCAGCGTTTTGGATATCTTTCTTAACCTAAACAAATAAGCAAACAAAAACTTTGAAAACTCACAAAATCACATGTTGTTTTCTGTCTTAAAGGCATTTAAAATTACAAAAACAAGCATCTTAGGAATTTTGAAATTTGCAGCAAATCTTTTTTTCAGCTTTAGTAATTTCTTTTATTATACCAGTAGCTGATAAATGTCTACAAATATGGGCCGGGCGCTGTGGCTCATGCCTGTAATTTCAGCACTTTGGGAGGCAGGTGGATCACCTGAGGTCAGGAGTTTGAGGCCAGCCAGGCCAACATAGCAAAACGCTGTCTGTACTAAAAATACAAAAATTAGCCAGGCATGATGCCGCGCGCCTGTAATACCAGGTACTAGGGAGGCTGAGGCAGGAGAATTGCTTGAACCCAAGAGGTAGAGGTTGCAGTGAGCCGAGATCGCGCCACTACACTCCAGCCTGGGCGACAGAGAGAGACTCCATCTCAAAAAAAAAAAAGAAAGAAAGAAAAGAAAAGAAAAAATAAATAGCATAGCACTTATTGTTTTTCATTCCTAAATTTGTTCAAAATTCTGTTTTATGAATCAAAAAATAAAATGAATTTATGGATGGATAGAGGGATGATAGATGGATAGCTACATGATAAAAGAGATTTAATAAAATAATCATAGGATCGAGGAAGTGGATAGCTCAATATTTACATTACAATACAATTCTTTCAGCTTTCTATATATTTGAAAACTTTTCAGCAATAAATAGAGGTCATGAATTCAAATAGACTACAAGTCAACTTTTGTAAAAGTTTTCTAATAAAGCAGGACTTTTCTTTGGCCTGGGGCTCAAACTAGGATGCTATGGTAATTTGGAAATTGGGAATGCCAACTTCTATTACAGTACTTAACCCTAAAAGTTTAGGAACTTTCCTTTCACAAAAGAAGTTCTAATCCCAAGAAGCATTAAAAAAATAACAAATCCCCACTTAAACCCAATGGATTAACATTTCTGGGTTGGGAAAACTAAATTAGAAAGCCAAAATACCAGTAATTCAGTAGTTAGAAATCCAGTGTGGTAATGAGTGAAAGAAATTCTGAACATCCAAAAATGTAGAGTTTATTCAGATTGTTTATGGGCTTGTCAGGGAACTTAAAATGTGTTTTAAGAGCATAATTCCAAGATTTATGATATTGCCTAAAATAAAAGGAATACGTATGTTTTAGGAACTGCAAATGCTTTACTTGATGAATACATTTCCAGAGACATTATTTTAGTAGTCACAGAGTACAATACAGTTTTGATTATTATCATTGCGGTATCTCCATCAGAAAGAATTTAAAATTTAATTTTGTGTAAATATAACTTTTTTTAGTAAATAAAAAGACAGTATAAAAACTACCACTATTCAAGCCTCCTTCAGTCATCACTAGACATTTTTGAAGTTGCATTCCATTCTTAAAGCATCCCAGTTCTCTTTTGTGGCAACTACCATTTTGGCCAATAGGCAATGGAATGGAACCGTGGCATTGACAAAGACTACACCTGTGTTCTTCTGGCTTCAACACTAATTTTAAACCATCCTCATCCAGCAGGGCCTGTCATTGGTTAATGGGCACGTGGGTCACTCCCACCATCTTGCACTCAACTCTGAATTAAGTGACCAGGCAGGCAGAGGCAAATCTGCTTCAACTATCCAGTTGGTAGGTTCCTGATCTAAAGCATTCTACTGATCTGATTACCTTCTCTCCTTTATTCCTCAATGAACAAATGAAAATCAGTAGGGTAGATAAACAGATTTCATACTCCTGATTTGCCTGTTCTTAACTGTGATAAATACTGTTTAGAAAACTCTGCCAAGCACCTGAAAGCTGTTTTAAAGAGCAACAGACACCCTCCACAGATTCACATAATTGCTCTCTGCATCTCTGTCAAACACGTATGGATCAGACTGACATCATAGACACGTCCTTAATCCTTGTGTTTACAAGTTTTCATAAACCAGTTGACCTTTGCTTTTGCATTCTGAGTAATCCTTAGCCATGACTAGGTGGACGAAAACAGATGTGGAGCAAGGGATTACTTAGTGCACCTAGGATTGGGGTGTTCATTTCATAATGCAGGAGATAACTGATTCTGTCCAATGAGATGTTTCATAGTATGTGCCTTCATTCTACTAAATTTTCCACAACAAAATCTTCTATATTAATTCTCAAAGCACAATGTCCAATCATGTTCAAAACAATATTCCCATTCAAATGCTTTAAGTAAGAAGTATAGGAATGGGAAAAATACGAAAGTAATTTATAATTGCTAGAATCCCTGCCTCCTGGAACCATGGCCTTAGGGTAAAGAGTTTACGGTGTAAGGACAGCTTCCTCAGTAGAAATGAGGAGGCTATTCCTGAGACATTGACATAGCAAAATAGAAGTTTGGGAGTAGATTTCAGATCTCGTGCTAACTCAGAGATAGGAACCAGAAATTTCCTTTAAAATACGATTTTAAGAGCCTTTATTGTATTTATTGCTTAGACATTCTAAATGTGGTTTGAAAAAAGATAACTTCAGGTGGGATTAGTTTTAAAAATCTCTTTAATACTGATCTTATTCCTTCTCTTTGAAGTGTCCAGAGCCCCAAGATGCATATAACCAAATCTCTGAAGGTACCTTAGTGAGTCTTGAGCTATTTGAACACTCCAGCTCACTAATATGCACATAATTCCTCTTGTTATTTAAGCTGCAATTTGACCTAAAGCGTAATAGAAATTGTATAAACTTTTAGGAGTGTTTGATGAGTTTAATTTCTTGTTTTTTCAAGAAACTCGAGGATAAAGAAGAATGTACATTTTTTTTCCCAATCAGTAAGAAGTCCTGAATGTTTGGCTCTAAATTACTTTACATAATGTGACAATAAATAGCTTTTTTTTGAAAAACAAGACAAAGCATTCTAGAATAAATATCTGAATTCTGTATTTTCACAGAACTATAAAGCATTGTGATTACAATTAGGTTTTTGATATAACATAAAGGGATCACAATGTTTTTTGTTTCTATATCCTCCCAATTTCAAGTAAGAGGTCTACTTCCTGCTCTCTGTATCCTACAGGCTCTACCTTACTTCTCAGCTATGCTTCTCCAAAAACAGCCTATCATTATCTTTTGAATAGCTGCTATTATTCTAATACGTGAACTTTACTAATATGTAAAATTTACTTTCTCTCTTTTACACACACACAAAATGCATGTATCTCATTACATTTGTGTCAAAATTTGTACAACTTTGGGTGATGGACTTCTATGCATATGCTTTTAAAAGGACATATTTAATATGCAGATAAAAAGTTTTTTTATAGAATTGAAATCAGAGGCACCAAGACGGAAAATATATTTTCAGAAATTGGTCTATGAGTCAGTCTCTGAAATAAAATCGTGTAATCTTACCTCATAAAGTCAATTTCAAAATCTCACTTCTCTGTCATATAAAAGGATTTAAAAATGTTTGAATCTATTATTGTTGTCTTTTATAAGTGGGTGGATCTACTTTCTTAATGGGCAAGATTCTTTTACTGACTGGCAAAGCAGTTAACCCAGAATATTATGCTGCAGTGAATGAAATGAGGTGTTGAATTTGCATGGGTGTCTTTTCCATCCAAAATACTTCGACTGCTCACAGGTTAGAGGATGGATCTTAAATCCACAATCCACCAGAAAGGAGAAGCGCTGAGTTAGGCCAAGAATAATTTTTTTTGATAGCTTTTGAATTTCATAAAGGCTTACATAATTTACGAGTCTGAATTACAGACTGTCTCAGTAGCCTTCAGCTCTCTATGGAAGATTCTGATCTACCTGAGAGTGCTATTTTCATCTAAATATGAAGAGTGCAAAAGGCTTGCTTTGCCCACAGACTTTCAGCTCTACATTGTGCGTGTCTATGAAACCTGAGGTTCTAACATACATCTAGAGTGCTAAAATATCTTTTAAAAACCAACATAACTCTCCAGATGTTTCATTTTTCAACAAAATGATGGCCATTACTTATCTCTCATCAGTTATTTTTTAATTTAAAATAGAAAAGCCCAGAAGATTCACAGGCAGCTGAAATGCCTATAGGCAGTATGACAGCCTCCAACAGAAAATGTGAGTACCAAGCTAAACTTTACATGTGGAAAGTGCCATAGAAAACAGTTATGTCTGTTTTAAAATAAAATGTCAAAACTATATAGATATCATATTGGGTATGTAGTTTATTGTGAAAAACTTTGCAATAGGATTTGTAATAAAAACTAATTCCTATCCAGCTCTCAAATTGACTACATATTCATATCAATTTTACTCCTTCCTTTAAAAATGAAGTTTTTCTTAGTTGATTTAAACTAATTCCCTTCAGGGGAAACTTCAATTAATGTAAACACGTGTGTTTATCATAGCTCATTTCTAAACATATTTGTGTGATGATTGAGGCTTTTCACTGTGAAGTATGGATATATCATTGTTTTTTCATCTTCTAGCACTGTCTACTGAACATTCATCACAAATGCGTCTTATTTATCATACTGTCATTGAGATGGTAGAGTCCAAATCAGTGATCTCATTTATTCACATCTTATTCTATAACTCATTTGTTCATTTAATTTTTAATTAACAAAGCTTGATGTTTTTTCTATGATTTTTTCATCTGCATTTAATTTACCAATTTTGGATAGAACTTTATTAACCTGTGCTTATGTTTCTGAATAATTCTTGAAAGTTTTTTGGATTTTTTTGTCTGTTTTGGTTTTCATCTGTTACTCTTGAAGTTTTGCCCTATTTTTCTCACTTATTTTACGCTTTTGTGACACAAACTTCTTAAGGTTTTAATGTTATGCATCATGATTAGTTATTCCCATTCTACCGTAATAACTTAGCAAATAGTGAAAATAGCTAACACGTATTGAACACTTCTTGTATGCTAGGCATAGGGCTACACAGTTGGTGTGATCTCATTCAATTCTACAACTTAAGTAAGAATAAATATTAACTGAATTATACAAATGAAGAAAATAGTTGTTAGCGAGGTTAAATCACTGCTCAAGATTATATAGCTAGTCAGCTCTAGCGCTGGGGAACTAAAGAAATGCTAATGCACCGGCGGGCGCGGTGGCTCACGCCTGTAATCCCAGCACTTTGGGAGGCCGAGGCGGGCGGATCACGAGGTCAGGAGATCGAGACCATCCTGGCTAATATGGTGAAACCCCGTCTCTACTAAAAAATACAAAAAATTAGCAGGGTGTAGTGGCGGGCGCCTGTAGTCCCAGCTTCTCGGGAGACTGAGGCAGGAGAATGGCTTGAACCCGGGAGGCGGAGCTTGCAGGGAGGCGGAGCTTGCAGGGAGGCGGAGCTTGCAGTGAGCCGAGATCGCGCCACTGCACTCCAGCACTCTAGTCTGTGCAACAGAGTGAGACTCCGTCTCAAAAAAAAAAAAAAGAAAAGAAAAAGAAAAAGAAAGAAATGCTAATGCACCAACAATTTTTTTGTGACCATTCATTCATGCATTCTTTCACATTGTTTTATTCATTCAAGAAATGTTTGAAGACATGTCCTGTTTCAGGCATGTTTTATGCAGTGAAGAATAAAATAAGCATGATCTTTATCAGTGCAGAATAAAATAAGCATGGTCTTTATTCTTAGCTTGGGATGTAATCAGGAATAGAAATACTACTAAGACCAAACACCATTATAACAACTACTGTTCTAAATGTTTTAGATACATTAACTCATGTAATTTATTTATTTGATTCAAAATATGTAATTACATATTTTGTCCATTTCTGCTTTTAGAACATTGCTAGTAATATTTTTCCTTCTAAACTTTTAGTTCCAAGAGTAATTTTAGAAAGCTGGGCACAGAGTGGGTCTGCAATAGACTTTTTTTTCTCTTTGGTTGTGGTCTTGAAAGAAGGACATGCCCAGTCAAATCAGGAGCTGAAAGAGGATGCTAGATTAGGGAGTAACGATGGTCTTCTTCAAACATTTTGTAGGCCTCCTACCTACCTGCTTACTTCCTGTCGAGGTTGGCATGCAGAATGAATAGTGAACATATCCATATTACATTACTCAACTGCCCCTTTGCCAGGGACATACTGAATTAAGCTTCAAATATTTGATGACTTGTTTTGTATTACCTCATCCGTGGAACTCAACTTGTGTTTCAAAGACAAGATGCAAAAAATCAATCTACAGTCTGATTTAAATTTTAAAAAAGCACAATGATACCACTTCCAGCCCCCATGTTTTACCATGGAAAACCTCTGATAGCTCAGAAACATGGAACTCAATATGACTGCCAAGTACATGAATAGAGGTAAAATATTATAGTTAATTCTGTAATGAGTACATTAAATTACCAGTGAATACTTGTCTTATCTTCCACTAAATTTTTTTTTTTTTTTTTTCAGATGGAAACTCGCTCTGTCACCCAGGCTGGAGTACAGTGGGACGATCTTGGTTCACTGCAACCTCCGCCTCCTGGGTTTAAGCAATTCTCCTGCCTCAACCTCCCGCTAAATAATGTTTAAATTACTTTAAGAAATATACACAGTGTGTTCTTTATGGTTTACATGCAAATGTTTGTATTTGCATGTGGCTTGTTACCTATCCACGATCTGACATTTAGAAACCCATGATCAGAGATAACAAAATAATAGCAAAAATAGGCCACACTGGTTTCTAGCAGAGTGTAATATTGGCTAAAAATCCTCCTTTGGAATATATGCTATTAATATCAAGGCTACATATAGGCAGGTGGAAATTACAAATTTATTTGAATGTTGCAGTGTTGTCAAATGTATCACTTTAAGTTTTTTTAAATTTCCTTTCACAAAGAAGAGCTTTATCTCTGAAAATTGGCAGAAGCAGTTAAATAAGCTAGTAGCATTATTGGTTTCTGAGAGTTTCCAGTCAATGTCAATAAGAACTCCCTGAATTCAAGAATTCAGTATTTATTCTTTGTTCTTTTGGCTGTTGCCTGAAATCTTTCCCTTTTTAGCAAGGACTAAAATAAGTTAGTGAACCACAGGAAGGATGTAAGTTCTACAGTGATATTTCTAAATACCTATGATTTTTAGAAGTAAAATACACAGTCCATCTTTGAAACACAGTAAATGGAGCTATCTCCTAGACGGCAATTTGGGTTATATCTGGTATTTACTGAAGTTATTTATCTCACAGTGTGGGATATGATATGAATCAAATCATATTCCCCAAATAAGAAGGCAAACCACATTATAATGCAATCTCCCTTGTAGTCTTAGGCCATGTAACAAGGAAGTATCCTCTTTCTATTTTTATTGAGCACAATTATTAGAATTATTAGAATTTTTATTGAGCACAATTATTAGAATAATTAGAATTTTTGTTGAGCACAATTATTAGAATTAGGCCAGGTGCAGTGGCTAACGCCTGTAATCCCAGCACTTTGGGAGGCCGAGGCGGGTGGATTACTGGAGGTCAGGAGTTCGAGACCAGCCTGACCATATGGTGAAACCCCGTCTCTACTAAAAATACAAAAAAACTAGGCAGGCATGGTGGCATGTGCCTGTAGTCCCAGCAACTCGGGAGGCTGAGACAGAATTGCTTGAACCACAGAGGCGGAGGTTGTAGTGAGCCGAGATCATGCTACTGCACTCCAGCCTGGGCAACAAAGCAGGTCTCCATCTCAAAAAAAAAAAAAAAAAAAAAAAAGGAATCATTATGCATTCAGTTCTAACAGTAACAGTAACTACTACTTACACCTGTCACACAATATATATGCAACTGAATAATCAATGAAAGTTTAGACTGTGACAATTGATTAATGACTTTTCTTATCAAGTGGTCTACCTAGGCAGATTACTACCAAAATAAGTACTATGCTCAAAATACTTTTCATGTTTGTGAGTCGTTCAACTCTACAATTGAGTTATGCTAACATACAATTTAGAACTTTCAGAACAGAGATTCTGTCCATTAAAAAGCTGAACCCAATTATGATCAAAATTATTTCATTGGCTCTCTCCTGACCAGATAATATATATTATGCAATTGAATTCCATGAAGACAGAAGCTTCTCTTTATTTTGTTCAACATCTAACTGGCCTAGTGCTGAAAGTTATCTTGCAGAAAGACAAAAACTTTGAGTAATTATTCCAAAGCTAACTTTGGGGCCAGAAATGTTGGTCGTGGTTCCGTTGAAGTTACAGTGGGGAGTGAATGGGGCGCTTCAGGGAAGTCATTAGCACTCACCAGAAAGGGAACCAAAACAATCACACAGTGACAGAAAGCACACTGCCCTAGATTGACACGGAACAGTCTGACTTAAATGAACAGCTTTGGGAAATACACTCCATTTTAATGACATTCCACTGGGAAGTTTGTCTTGGCCCACTCGGTCTGCTACAACAAACTACCATAGACTGGATGGCTTATCAACAAAAAGTTCTTTCTTATGGTCCTGGAGCCTAGAAGTCCAAGATGAAGGTGCAAGGCAAGAGCCAACTTTCTGGTTGTAGATGGCACCTTCCTGCAGTGGGAAGTGGCAGAAGGGGCAAGGGAACTCCTTGGCATCTCTTTTATAAGGGTATTAATTCCATCCCAAAGGCCCTACCTCCTCATACCACCACGCTAGGGGAATAAGTAGAAACATATGAATTTTGGAGAGACACAAACATTTAGTCTATAGCAAGTTTCTTAAATTATTTTTAAATGTATTACAAAAGACAGACGGGAAGGTCATCAGTGGTATTTGGGGAGGCTGTAACATGGGTTTTACTTTCTTGTTTTGGCATAACTGCATAAGATGTTAAAATAATGAATGCCAGCATGTAATTTATCTCGTTAGACCAGTTAGCAAAACAGTGACCATACGTTTAAGTGTGTTGGTTATCACACTTGAATCTCTAGTCCTGACTTTTGCGGAAACAAAGTGATGTTATTTAATCAGATGGAATATAAGAATGTCAAGTGTAGGTGGGAAGGTTGGTTGGTTTTGAAGGATTTGGTGAAATATGTAGTGCTCTGTTAATGCTTCTTCTGTGTTTATTTGGTTCCTTAGGTAAAGCCATTAGCTTGTTAGCAATCATGATTCTGGTTGGGGACAGCCTGCATAATTTTGCAGATGGCCTAGCCATAGGAGCAGCCTTCTCATCATCATCCGAGTCAGGAGTGACCACCACGATTGCTATCTTGTGTCATGAAATCCCACATGAAATGGGTAAGTTCAACAATGGAATTACTGTTTCTGGCCTGTTGAGAAAGAAAGAACATCTTTCCAGCTATGGTTTACTAGGATTCTTTTTCTAACCTATGATTTAAAGATGAATACTTTCCTTTTATAATTTATTTAAACCATAAGAAGAGGAGGACTAGAAAAATAACTCATGTACCTTGGAATAAAATCCAGTTAAACTCCTTTATGATGTTTCCCAGGGCCAGAAATGACTCTATTTGGATTCCAGAGAATTCCATATGGGAGACAGTCATTCAGAGAAATATTTTAAAGAATTTTGACGGGGACTTTAAAATCTGCATATTAAATGTGAGAAAAATATTAGGAGGGGAACTTTATCCATCATGTCAGCACATGGGCCAGTAAGATAAAATAACATTTAAATTAAAACCGGCCGGGTGCGGTGGTTCATACCTGTAATCCCAGCACTTTGGGAGGCCGAGGCATGTGGATCACCTGAGGACAGGAGTTCAAGACCAGCCTGACCAACAGGGTAAAACCCCGTCTCTATTAAAAACAAAAACTTAGCCAGGTGTGGTGGCCCAGGCCTGTAACCCCAGCTACTTGGGAGGCTGAGGTGGGAGAATCGCTTGAACCCAGGAGGTGGAGGTTGCAGTGAGCTGAGACTGAGCCATTGCACTCCAGCCTGGGCAACAGAGTGAGACTCCATCTCAAAAAGAAAAAGAAAAACAAAAACAAAAAACCAAACCATGGTTTCATCAACCTGACTTATACAAAATCTTTAAAGCCAAGCCTAGCATTGAAATGACAGGTGTGTGGTGGCAGATGCTCATAAATCTCTTTTTCTGAATAATCTTAGTTGCCCTGTAACTTTTTTTCTTTTAATTTTTGTGGGTACATAGTGGTTGTATGTATTAATGGAGTACATGAGATGTTTTGATACAGGTATGTAATGCGTAAGAATCATATCATGCAAAATTGGGTATCCATCCCCTCAAGCATTTATTGTTTGTGTTACAAACTATCCAATTATACTCTTTTAGTTATTTTTAAATGTACAAATTAAATTATTATGACTGTAGTCGTCCTGTTGTGCTATCAAATACTAGGTCTTATTCGTTCTATTTTTTTTTTGTAGTGATTAACCATCTTTACCTCACCTCCACCTTCCCCTACCACCCCACTACCCTTCCCAGCCTCTGGTAACCTTCTATTCTCTAACTCCATGAATTCAATTGTTTTGATTTTTAGATCCCACAAATAAGTGAGAACAATATAGCCCTGTTCTTTGCCTCCCAGGACTCAAGATGGGTTAGAACAGACATTTCTGAAACAGATCCAGAAATAGTAGAGGCTGGTCTGGCATAGGCTCCCAAGGGAGAGGGCTCTTCACAGTCTCTCTGCTTCCACTTCCGCACCTACATTGCCCCTAGGAAACTCTTGCCCTCTTGTGCTTGGAGTCCGTTGCTTAAAGTCCTGACACTGTTATTGATCTATCCTTCTTGGAGCAGTTTATCCAAGGTCCTTCCTGGGCGCATTGAAACGCACCTGGTCTGGAAGCCATCCCCTATCTATGGTCCTGAGTTTTGCTACTGTAGCAGGGATGTAGCCCCTAGTCCTCAAGCCAAAACCACAGGGCAGTGTGACGGTCTGCAGCAGGCCAGCAGAGATGTTTCAAGCCCCGTTCATGGGAACAATTATGCAATGGAACTAGAAAACTGGGTCCCCAAGCTGTCTATTGAATTTTAGTCTCAATCCCCCAAACTAAGAAGTAGATGTTCTCAGATTTACTAACAGGTCAATCTTCTCTTGGAGGGAAGGCATGGAGAGAATGAGATCATTTTCCTATAATCATTTTCTAAAGGGAAAAATTTGTTTCCTAACCAACTTTTGCAATGCTTTAAAAATCTCATATTAAGTAGTTTTCTCTCCCCACAGCAGTTTCTGCATAAGTAAATAATAAAAGCCCATATAGTGTCATGATTTCACCTGGCAAATTTCCAGGCCCAAAGATTTAGAAACCCTGGGACAGTGAGTGACTATTTTGCATTTATCTAAGTTGGAAATGTCACAGGATATCAAGAACTCAAGAATATGTCACAGGCCTCTCTGTAGATACAATCTTTAGGAGCAGCCAAAGGAATGGAACTCTTGAAATGCAACTTCCTAATAGTACGATGAATGGGCTATGAATTCTAGAGAAATATAGGAAAGCATTTTATTTACTGATCACTCAACTCTACCTATAAAATTGGTTTCAGTGCTGACATTCGAAATAGATAATAGTGCGTTACTTTAGCAAAGGCATCTTCCATTAAATGATAATTATATTTTCCTTTCCTCTTAAACTTCAGGAGACTTTGCCGTGCTCTTAAGCTCTGGACTTTCTATGAAGACTGCCATCCTGATGAATTTTATAAGCTCCCTAACTGCCTTCATGGGATTATACATTGGCCTTTCCGTGTCAGCTGATCCATGTGTTCAAGACTGGATCTTCACAGTCACTGCTGGGATGTTCTTATATTTATCCTTGGTTGAAATGGTAAGCTTGGTGGCTTTTCTATTTGATTTTTCTAAGCACTGAAAATGTAAAACAGAGAAAAAAAACAGTAAAAATGGAAGGATAAATGAGTAGAACAGAAGAATTTATAAAACAATATAAACCATTAAGGAATATTCTTTGTACTCCAAGAAAGTGCATTCTGGGCAGAAAGAACATAATTTGGGTACAGAAAATATTGACATTTTCTGTAGTGTTAAAGTGACAGGTGTGTGATAGCAGTTGCATGTAAGACTTTTTTCTTTTAGTGATTTTAAGTGGAAAGAATGAAATGTTCATAATCTTCAAAAAGTAATCATCAGCTCATTCGATTCCAGCTTTGTACCTATATATGATGCCTGTATTTCCAGTTGAAAATGAAAAGTTCTGTCAATCAGCCAGCTATTTTATTTATACAATGCGAAAGTTCTGTTAAATAGCCAGCTATTTTATTTATACAATGGAAAATAATTCAACTGAATTTGTCATTGAATTAAATCACTGTTTGACTTAATTAACCAAATGTGTTTTTTAAATAATGATTACGTCTTTGAAGTTTGAATTGCCAAAAGGACAATTGCGCTAATGAAATGAGAAAGAATATTTTTATAGTATTTGGTTTCTAAAATTGCAATGTATGTTTCCTATAGAGGTCCTTGCTGACCTTAATGATAACTCAGTCATTAGTTTTCTTTCTGTATAACCTGATGAGGGAGTTGAACCTGGGAAATTTCACATTGTCTTGCTTCTTAAATTCTGGTCTCCTTAAGATAAAAGTCTTTTTGAAGGTCACTCTCTATTGGGCTTGTTTACAACTTTAAAAATATCTTAAGGTAAAATCATATTGATTATCCCTTCTCATGGGTTGGAATATGGCAAATAAAAATAAAATTAATTAACAAAAGAGGTACTTAAGGCTGAAATCAGGCTGAGTAAAAGTCAGATATGTTATTACCTGTGTCCTGGAGAAGAAAAAGTAAATAACCTTGAAGGTAATATGTGGAACAGATTCATTGAGATTGACTACTAATGAAGCAGAATCCAACCATTGTCCTGGAAGTAAAAGAAATATTTCATGAGGAAAAAAATACAGGAGGCAGAAACCTGTGCTAATAGAACCAGAATAGCAGTGCGTTGTTGAAGTTAAGTCTTAATAAGGGGATTCTCAAAGTAAACCCTGCCATTTTTAAACCCCACTCTAAGGCTCCTGAGTTTCCGGATGTTTTTCTTAATTCTTATGAGATGCATGCAGATGAGGTAAACACCAAATGTCCTTCCATATTTAGAAATGTTCTTATATATTATCTGTGATGCTCTGAGAACATTCTAATTTTGATAGTAAAGTGAAAGTGGAGCAAATTTTGACCCAGCAATCCCATTGCTGTGTATATATTCAAAGGAATATAAATCATTCTATTATAAAGATACATGCAGCACTATACACAATAGCAAAGACATGGAATCAACCCAAGTGCCCATCAGTGACAGACTGGATAAAGAAAATGTGATACATATGCACCGTGGAATAATACGCAGCCATAAGAAGGAATGGGATCGTGTCCTTTGCAGGGACATAGATGAGGCTAGAAGCCATTATCCCCAGCAAACTAATGCATGAACAGAAAACCAAACACAGCATGTTCTCACTTATAAGTGGGAGCTGAGCAATAAGAACACATGGACATAGGGACGGGAACAACACACACTGGGGCCTGTCGGGGGAGGGTGGGGGTGGGGAGAGCATTAGGGTAAAGAGCTAATGCATGCTAGGATTGATACCTAGGTGATGGGTTGATAGGTGCAGCAAACCACTGTGACACACGTTTACCTATTTAACAAACCTGCATATGTACCCCGGAACTTAAAAAAATAAAGTGGAGCAAATTTTACCCCTTTTTCTGAACCTATCCCCCAACCTGAGGTCAATGTTATGGAATCCTGCGATTCTTTCAACTTGAGAAATCTGTATTTCCAGCTTTGTTGTGACTTTGAAACCACAGTCACTCACCATTTATTGAAATGAGCTATACTTTGTTTAAACTAAACAGTCTTGAAGGTAATGTGTGGAGCACATCAGTCCTCAGATTCACTCTTGAGCTTCCTAATTTTCAACTTTCGATTTCTAATTTCTCTTTATGGGTCAGTTCAGGGCAATTGCTGGATTCTTTTGAAGTTTACTCTGTTTTTCACACAGACTGGTTCTCTCTTCAAGTAGGATGAATGTCGATGTCTGTAGTCAATTTGTTTTCTTTGCTTTTGTCTACTCTCCCAGAATTGATGGGGGAAGGTTATCAAGAGCCATTTGTCATGCAGAACCCTAAGCTAAATATGTCATTTTCCTTTCAATGTTCCTGCTCCTTTTCTTGTAAGGGTAAGCAATTGCTTAGAAGAAAGCAATGTGACTGATATCCTGTGAGATTCCAGCTGGCATAAATCTTGACCCTGTTGCAAATGGCTATTAGCCGAGGAAAAACCAGCATCCTGGCAGAAAGACAGGAAAAAAAAAAAATACTTGTGAGTTTCCCGGGGATACTTCCTATCATCCAGGTCGCTTGCTCTCACGGCCTTCTGAGCAACTTCTAAACAAATGCAGCTCTTTCACATAGCAATAAGTTTAACTGTTGGTGTTCTCTGGGGCCATGCCAAAGAAAATAGTCGGTCATTTAAAGGGAAGAAAACAAGGTTGCAAAGACTCTGAAACAGTAAAGAAAATAAATGCAGCAACTAAGGGGTAAAGGGGAACACTAGATAGAATATACTAGTTAATTGCTAAATCCTGGATATTGACCAGGTACCTTCTGAACAAGGTTAATGTGAAAAGACTAGCTAGATCTTTGTTTGTTTGTTTTAAAGAAATTGGGTGTGTTATTTCAAACTCCCAAAAGAACAAGAACTAGAGACATAAATGAGGCCGTTAGCAATGAGGTCAGCAAAGAAGAAAGTCCTCTCCGGGGAAAAGTGCCAAACTTAATTCTCCAAAGTAGAATTGGCTTATTCAAGTCTACTAACTCCAAATTGCACTGAAGCATGGCTAAAGGAAGTTAAGAATGAATGGCGCTCTGGGTGGCCAGAGGAAATTAATGCTCTGTTATGAAGATCAGTGTCCTAGACTGGGTTTCCTTCAAAGCAGCTGGGAAGACAAAGGACAGGGTGAAAGCAAGTCATTTTGGAGGTGATCCCAGGGAGCAGAAGTGAAGGGCCGGCAAACTGAAACAGAGAAGGAAGAAAAGTCAATACCATCTGTGTTTTTATTAAGTTGACCAGGACTACGGGAACACCATCACACAGGACCTTCTGATGAGGCTCAAGAAATATGCCTCAGAATAGTTTACCTGGGAAAGGAAGAGGCTTTATCTACAGGCTCTTGTCCCTGTGTTCAACACTGGCCCTGCCAGCATTATCTCCCCATCTCCACTTCCAGGTTATACACACCTGAGTCCTAAGAGCATTCCTGTAAAGGGGCTCAAGCCATCACATCAAAGAAGCCCAGGGCAGGAGAAAGAGGAATGCAGTGTGAACCAGAGGCAAGACTCTGCAAAACCAATCAACACCTCCTTGGAATGGGTCTCTGCAGCAGTGACTGGGGTCAGAGATGGGGCTGAGTGCATCTGAAATAGCACACGTGTGATGTCCATTAACGGTTGGCCCCTTCCACTCCTCAAATGCCCTCCTTTCCTCTTAACGTCCATCTCTCCCCAAGTCCCTTTGTGGTGGTAGCCAGCCAAAATACCACAAAGACTTCATACAAAATAATAAGTGGAAGAAGCTCCAAACCCTGCTGGCCCTGAGGCCATAGTTGATATTCTTCATCTCTGCTCTCCAGCATCCAGTCCTGATCCTCCTTAGCTCCAAGCAGCACTTAGGTTGAGCTACATCAACCCAACCCTGGGAGGGGCAACTTAGGTCTTCAATGAAGGATCTGAATGTTCACTGCTTTGTCCTTGTTAGGCTGTGTATCCTCTAGTTGCCTGGTGACCATTGTTACCAGGCATCAAGAAGCACCAAGAGATGCTCCAAGAAATCTGAATTTGTAGCTGTGTTCCTTCTCTCCTCACCATGCAGCAGCACCCCTAACTCCTCATGGTAACTGTTATAGGAAAGGAGTCCTAATCCAGACCCCAAGAGAGGGTTCTTGGATCTTGTGCAAGAAAGAATTCAGAGAGAGTCCACAGTGCAAAGAAAAAGCAAGTTTATTAAGAAAGTAAAGGGATAAAAGAATGGCTACTCCATAGACAGAGCAACCCCATTGCTGCTGGTTGCCCATTTTCATGGTTATTTCTTCATGATATGCTAAACAAGGGTTGGATTATTCATTCCCCCCTTTTTAGACCATATGGGGTAATGTCCTGACGTTGCCCTGGCATTTGTAAGTTGTCATGGCACTGGTGGGAGTGTAGCAGTGAGGATGACCAGAGGTCACTCTCATTGCCATTTTGGTTTTGGTGAGACTTTGCTGGTTTCCTTACTGCAACCTGTTTTGTCAGCAAGGTCTTTATGACCTGTATCTTTTGCTGACCTCCTATCTCTTCCTGTGATGTAGGATGCCTTAACTGTCTGGGAATGCAGCCCAGTAGGCCTCAGCCTCATTTTACCCAGCTCCTATTCAAGATGGATTACTCTTGTTCACATGCCTCTGACATAATCACTAACAATTACTCTTACCATTATAGTAACTTTCTTCACTGTTGGTTTATCCACTAATATAGGGAGCCCCAAATGAGCAGTAGGTAGTGATAGTTTCAAGTTGACTGGAAACTTTATTGCAGGAGTTCTCAACCCCTGGTCCTGTTAGGAACGAGGCCGCACAGTAGGAGGTGAGCGGCAGGTGAGCAAGCGAAGCTTCATCTGTACTTACAGCCGCTCTGCATTGCTCACCTGAGCTCCGCCTCCTGTCAGATCAGCGGGGGCATTAGGTTCTCACAGGAGCGTGAACCTTATTGTGAACTGCGCATGTGAGGGATCTAGGTTGCACACTCCTTATGAGAATCTAATGCCTGATGATTGGTCACTATCTCCCATCACCTCCAGATGGGGCCGACTAGTTGCAGGAAAACAAGCTTAGGGCCCCCCACTGATTCAATATTATGGTGAGTTGCATAATTATTTCACTATATATTACAATGTAATAATAATAGAAATAAAGTACACAACCAATGTAATGTGCTTGAATCATCCTGAAACTATCACCCTCACCTCCAACCCTCGGTCCACGGAAAAATTGTCTTCCATGAAACCAGTCCCTGGTGCCAAAAAGGTTGTGGACCACTACTTTCTTGTATTCCCTGGTGCATTCTCCCCAGGAACAGGGATCTGTGGTCTGACAGTACCTAAGTTTACAGGAACAGGGAGCATAAATACACCAAGTGAAAAAACTAGCAATACCTATCTATCAATTGCTTTATAATTTGGTACTGTTTCTGTCCTAATCGCCATTATTTCCTTCCTTCTTACTTTGCATTTAATTTTCTCTTTACTTTCTTGCAGCTATGTAAGAGCATCTCATTTTGTCTGAGAGGTGAATGTTCCGCCTAAGAAAATTCTCAGAATTGGAAATCTAGAGGATTTCTTAAATCCACCTTCTCTAAAGTTTATAAAAATTGCTCAAATAGAAAAAAAAGCCCTCAAAGTATTGTCTTTTTCCAGCGTTTGGATAAGAGAGACTTTATTTTTAACTAATATAATTTGTTATTTAAAGCATAAATTAATTAATTAAAAAAATGTAAATGGGTTATGCCAAGGGAAGGTTTATTTTGGATCTGAAGCAATGTTTCAAACCTTTAGGCATTTTTCCTAGGGTTTTTAGATCCTGCCAAAATGGTGTTTCCATAGCAACAGGACTATAGAAACCTCAAGGGGCTATCACTGTAGATGTAACTAGAGATGTCCCTACAATGGGGGGAACTGGACAACTGCCCAGGAATTTAGTACATTAATAGAACCCAAGCTGATGGAGGAGCTGTAACTTAGGGAGGGAGCTAATGGAGAAGGAAGTACCTGTCCAATTCATGCCAAAACAAAATAAAACATAGCCCAGGTGCCCCCTCCAGGTGTATCCAAGGCAAATGAATTGGAATAGGGGAAATATCCAATTTCAAACCCTCTTCCCCCATCAACCTCCCTCACCATATAGGGTTCTAGATCTCTTCCCCCACCCTCACGTTTTTTGGATGCTCTTTAAAAACTTCATTTCCTCTCCAAGACTATCCCTTACGTTTCTTCAACCTTATTTTACTTATCTAATAACTTTGCAGGCAGGGGATTGGGGGGAGCAGGAACCTCAAGAATAAAAAGCAGTCAGAGCAATTTACTTATCTTCCCTCTTGTGAGAAGTGTCTCCCAGAAGTAATATCACAGCCAGACCTTTGCCTGGAGGACTTTCAATTTCCAGATAATTTTCCTTAAGTGAAAGGCAGGATAAAAAGTATTTTGAATATGAATTTAAGATCTTCTACCTTTAAAACATATCCAAAAATGCAAAAATCAAACCTGAGTATTCAATCTGGTCAATAAACAGGATTATCAATATAGTTCATCCTCTCTACACTTATTGTAGGTCAGTAAATGTAGCAGCTTCAAGAACATGAATTGGGTAAAAACAAAAAACATTAATTGAGTGACAAACATCCACCTTTCTAGCCAGGCTTCTCCTCTCTTCTTCATCATATAACTATAAAATTAAACTAAACTAGAATCCTAGACTTTTAGAATATTGATCCCATTCCCTCCTCCCCATTTTTCTTTCTTTTTCTTGTGATTTACTGAGTTTGAATGAGTCTTTCTTTATCAGAGAAATCTACACTCCGAGGCAATTCAGTCAAAGATCTACAATCACCAAGTCAGGTCTGGTAAATCAATCCTTTCTCCATCCAAAAGATGAGTAAGTCTTCCTTTCTTTGAAGTTTGGCAATACCTAAGTGTAATTCTGTTAAACATCCACCCACAGGAAGAGATTTTGTTTGAAAAAGACATATAAAGTAACCTTGATATACGTATTTGTTTTCAACAAATATTGTAGTTAAAATCAATGAGTTCCATTGGCATCATTTTAAATATCCTTTGGCTGAGAAAGAAATAGCAAGCATTCAAAACTCATTTCAGGCAGCAAAATTTATGTAATTTAACATTCACAATTATTTCTTAACAAAAGCAAGAAGGGTGAATCATTCTTACCAACAATTTTGAAAGACTTCTATTCTCTTTCTGTAAAAATCAGTCAAACCCCACACTTCAAAATTTTCTACTGAGAAAATGAGTAATTAAGCCAACTTTGGTGAACGCTGAATTCTCTCTATAATTAAAAGAAATTGACCATCAGAAATGCTGGTATTTTTCTACTCCTCATTCCTCTTTTCTTCTAACTAATTTCTCAAATCATACACACACATACACACAGATCTTCCAAAGCAGTTATTTTAAAAATGCAGTTGGCCCTAGAACAACATGGGTTTGAACTGCATGGGTTCACTTATACTCAGATTTTCTTCCACCTCTGCCACCTCTGAGACAGCAAGACCAACCCTTCCTCCTCCTCCTCCGTCCCTTCAATGTGAAGATGAGGATGAAGACCTATATGATTGTCCACTTCTACTTAACTAATAGTAAATGTATTTCTCCTCTTTATGATTTTCTTTTCTTTTCATTTCATTTCATTTCTCTTTTCTTCTTTCTTTTCTTTCCCAAAACAAAATAATACAAAGCCCAGGCGCCCCCTCCAGGTATTTCCTTCCTTTCTTCCTTCCTTTCTTTTTTTGAGACAGAGTCTCACTCTGTCGCTCAGGCTGGAGTGCAGTGGCGCGATCTCAACTTACTGCAGCCTCTGCCTCCCAGGTTCAAGCAATTATCCTGCCTCAGCCTCCGGAGTAGCTGGGATTGCAAACATGTGCCCCCATGCCCGCTTATTTTTATGCTTTTAGTAGAGATGGGGTTTTGCCATGTTGGCCAGGCTGGTCTGGAACTCCTGGCCTCAAGTGATCCACCTCCCTAAGCCTCCCAAAATGTTGGGATTACAGGCATGAGCCACTGCACTCATCCTCCTTATGACTTTCTTAATAACATTTTCTTTTCTCTAGCTTACTTTATTGTAAGAATACTGTATATAATACACAGAGCATATAAAATATGTGTTAATTGTGTTATTGGTTAGGCTTCTGGTCAGCAGTAGGCTATAAGTCATTAAGTTTTGGGAGAGTCAAAAGTTATACATGAATTTTCAACTGTGCAGGGATCAGCATCCTAACCCCCACATTGTTCAACTGAACTAAAGCTGGCTGACATCTGTCTTTGCTGAGCTTTACGACTAAGAATTTGTCTAACTGAATCACTTCCCCTAAGGAAAAAAAGGAGAAGAGAATTGTTAAATACAAGTTTAAAGCAGGTAACATCTTAGTCTCTCCTAATTGTGGGTGACAGTGATGTGCTCTTTATCTTATAACTCACAGTTTTCAAAAAAATGTAATTTATCTTCTGCAAACTGCTTCATGAATTGCCTTGAGAAGATCCCACTGGGAAGTGATAGACATATAAGATTCTGTATTTGAATTATTCAGCAAATAAAATTTTTAAAGCTGAAGATTTTAAAACAACCTTGAGAATAGCCTCCGGGTTGGCTATCCCATATAAGTTGAGAGCTGTGGTCTTTGCTTTCTTGAATAACAAGGAAAGTTAAAACAGCTATGTTAAGTTGTTTATTGAACATAAATACTAGTTGAAAAAGACCTAAGTTCAAAACAGTGGGAACAAACCTCCTGATTTCAGGAGATTCTTGAGTCGACAGAGTGTTGAGGATTCTACTCTTACTAATCAAATATGATTCTAAAATAGAACATATTCTGACATCCCTCTTTTGATTGATGTCAAAAAGGACAACCAAAAAAAATGAATTCCATGAAAAAAAGGAAAAGCACAAGATAGCCATAACCAAACTTTTATCTGAATTCAACCCTCAGAAGATTGTTAAAAGCAAGAATTGATATATTTGTAAGCAAACATTCCAGAGGAGATTTTTATTCTCCAGAATGTTGTAGAAAGGGAAATCCTGGAGGGCCTTTTTAAGACTCTGTGGCTGATAAAAGCTCATCTCTGTGCATATGTAACCATCTCCACCAAGGTCCAGTCAGAGGGTCAGCAAGATTCATTAAAAGAAAGACACTCCAGACTTCCCTCCGTCTTGTTTACAGCAAACCATCACAAAGAAATTAGAAGTAGAAAACCCTGCAGACTATTGAAAGGGTGGCTGGGTGCGGTGGCTCGCGCCTGTAATCCCAGCACTTTGGGAGGCAGAGACAGGCGGATCACGAGGTCAAGAAGTCAAGACCGTCCTGGCCAACACGGTGAAACCCCTTCTCTACTAAAAATACAAAAATTAGCCCGGCGTGGTGGCGCACACCTGTAGTCCAGCTACTCAGGAGGCTGAGGCAGGAGAATTGCTTGAACCCAGGAGGCGGAGGTTGCAGTAAGCCAAGATCGCACCACTGCACTCCAGCCTGGGTGACAAGGTGAGACTACGTCTCAAAAAAAAAAAAAAAAAAAAGGGCTTAAATCCTGCAAAAATGGATTTGTTTGTGGTTGTTAACGAAGCATGAGGACATGAGAGCTGAGTTTATGCTCAGGGACTTTGAGATCTAAACAAAACTCAGAATTTCATGTTTTTTAGTGGAAAGTAATGACAATGAATCTTTACCAGGCAGCAAGTGACATCTCTTATTATCACATAGGTTCTTAGATCTAACCTAAATGGTGCTTTATTAAAAATATTGTAATATTGTAATCTTTATATTATAATAAGCTAAAAAGCTAAACAATGATATTACAATAAGTTAAAAAGATAAGTAGTTAATAAGCATATTACAGTAAGCTAAATATATCACAATAAGCTAAAAATCTAAACAGTTAAAGCAAACTAAGAATTTTAAAGTTTTAGCTATCATGTTTTGGTCTGATCCATTTTAAGTTAATTTTTATATATGGTATTAGGTAAACATCCAACTTTATTTATTATTATTATTATTATTATTATTATTAGAGACAGAGTCTTGCTGTGTTGCCCAGGCTGCAGAACAGTGGCATGATCATAGCTTACTGTAGGCTTGATCTCCTAGGATCAAGTGATTCTCCTACCTCAGTCTCCCAAGTAGCTGGGACTACAGGCACCTGCCACCATGCCCAGCTAATTTTAAAAAATGTTTTTTGTACATATGGCATGTCACTATGTTGCCCAGGCTTGTCTTGAACTCTTGGCTTCAAGTGATCCTCTTGCCTCAGCCTCCCAAAGTGTTGAGATTACAGTACGAGCCACCATGTTCAGCCTGTTCTTTTGAATGTGTATATCCAGTTTCCCCAGCACCATCTGTTGAAAGGACTCTCCTTTGACCATTGAATGGTTTTGGCACCCTTGTTGAAAATCAATTGATCACGTGTGCAAGACTTTGTTTCTGGGTTCTCCATTCTCTTCTCTTGGTCTATATGGCTGTCTGTAGCCAGTACCACACTCATCTAATTATTCTAGTTTTGTAGTAAGTTTTGAAATCAGGAAATCTAAGATCTCCAAATTTATTCTTTTTCAAGATTGTTTTGGCTGTTTGAGGGTCCTTTGAGATTTCATATGAATTTTAGGGTTAATTTTTCTATTTTTTTAAAAAAGTGATTGGGATTTTGATAGAGATTACGTTTAGTCTGTACTTTAAGTAGTATTGATATCTTAATAATACTAAATTTTCCAATCCATGAACATGAGATGTCTTTCCATTTATTTGTTTTTAATTTCTTTCAGCAATGTTTTATAGTTTTCAGTACACAAGTCTTTCACTTTTTTGGTTAATTTTATTTCTAGGTATTTTCTTCTTTTTGATGATATTGTAAATACATTTGTTTTCATTTCTTTTTTGGATTGTTCATTGTTTGTGTTTATAAATGCAACTAATTTTGTGTGTTTATTTTGTCTTTCAACTTTGCTAAATTTATATATTTGGATTTTGTTTTAACATCTTGGGAGTGAAAAAATACACATCTACTGCTTAACAAATTATTATTTAACAGAAAGGTGTATTCTATAAGCAGTCTTTTTTAAAATATAATGCTGTAATGCATAAAAATATGTACATTAAAGACACATTTACAAGTCAAAAAGATTCTACAACAATCACATAAGCCCTTTCCTCTTGTTTTGTTTTTGAAACCCACTGGAAACAGAAATCAAAATTTAGCTCATTCAGTGTCTGTTTTTCCCTTCTTCAATTTTAAGTTGTATGAATAGAGAAATATGCATTTATGACAATAAATAAAGGAGATCTCTATTGTCTTTCAATGTTAGAAGGGATCATGTCTTTTGAAGTCCTTGTGCTGTATGACAAAATTAATCCTTGCATGAATTTTTTTCTTGTTCACTAGAGCAACTTTTCTGGTATTTCCTTAAAGTTTGTGATAGCGAATGCCAAGTACAAACTGCCTTGCTTGTTAGGACTAACACAGGTTTACAAATCTGATGCATCTACAGTTTGAGTGTCATAATGATCACAGCTGTGAAGAGACAACCTATGTGTGGTTTCATGTTTCTAACTAATCGCAAGAAAAGTAAAAAAGTAGTGTGATTGACTTCATGGTAAAGCACTACAACAACTAGCAAGATGGCTAGATGATGTATGGCAGAAGAAAGATGAACTAAGCCAGTTCATGCACTTCTTGGATTTATAAAGGCCAAACGGTCTTCCTAATTTATCAATTTTTCAGCAAGTTGTGATCTCATAGATGAGTTTTTCAGTAAATTTTCTTGGAGACACTGCATGGATAAAGGATTTTACAGATTATTAGGTTGGGCAAAAACTGTATAAACTTTTGGGTACCACTAAGAACCATATTAAATCTATCTATCTATATATCTGTTTAATGGAAAGACTATTACATGTCTCTTTGTAATCATTTTTTAGTTGACATGTTAACAATAATCATCAAAAGACTCTAAAAAATTGAGACAAAAAATTAGCTGAATGCCTTATTAACATTGTTCTCAATGTGTGAATAAGTGAATACTCAAAAGATTTTTTTTCATTTTTTCTCTGTGTTTGATATTAGGGAGATGTTCCAGTGACTCTTGATAATAAATAGTGATCACATTTGGGAAAAAAATCTAGGTGCATTGGTGGTATGATATTGTGGAAAGTGCTTGGACTAAATCTTGTCCTGAGTATCAATAAGACTGTGAAAAGGCACAGTCTAGTTGGGCCTTAGACATCAAACACTCCAGTAACTCGAAATATGCTTTAGTTTTTCCTTCTTTTTTATTTTTAAAAAAATTTTTAGAGTGACAGAACTATGTGGGTGGGACATAAAAAGTACAGAATGAACCATAATCATGATGATTCTTCTCCAAGTGGATGTGTAACCCTTGTTAAGAGTGCTTCTAAAGATAAATAATCAACTTTTTTTTTTTTTTCACCTACACTATCCAAATGGTGGCCAGTAGTCACATGTGGCTATTATGCCTTGAATGAGGCTAGCATGACTGAAAAACGGATTTTTTTTGTTAAACTTTATTTTTAGGGCAGTTTTGGCTTCACAGCAAAACTAATCAGAAAGTACAGAGTTCCCATAAGTCACCTGTCCCCACACATGCACAACCACCCCACTATTGACATCCTGCAACACAATGATACATCTGTTACAATTCAAAAACATACCTTAACACATTATCACTCAAAGTCCATAGTTTACGTTAGATTTCACTCCTGGTTTTATACATTCTATGGGTTTTGACAAATGGACGATGACACATACTCACCATTGTATCATACGGAATAGTTGCACTGCCTAAATGTCCCCTGTGTTCTGCATATCTGTTTATTCTTCCTTCCCCCAAATCCCTGTCAACCACTACTATTTTTACTGTCTTCATGGTTTTGTCTTTTTCAGAATGTCATATAGTTGTAATGATACAGTATGCTGCCTTTTCAGATTAGCATCTTTCATTTCATAATACAAATCTGAGTTTCCTCTGTCTTTTTACAGTTTGATAGTTCATTTCTTTTTAGTGCTGAATAATATTTCACCGTCTGGATGCTTCGCCATTTATCCATTTACCTACTGCAGTACATCCAAATTTGGTTCCTTCCAAATTTTGGTAATTATGGATTAAGCTGCTATAAATACACTTGAGCAGGTTTTTGTGTGAACAAACGTTTTCAAATCTGTTGAGAAAATGCCAAGAAATATGATTGCTGGATCATATGATAAGTATGTTTAGTTTTGTAAGAAGCTACCAAACTGTCTTCCAAAGTGACTGTACCTTTTGGCATTTCCATCAGCAATGAATGAGAGTTCCAGTTGCTCTACATCCTCACCAGCACTTGTTGCTGTCAGCGTTACGGGTTTTGGCCATTCTAATAGGTGTATGGAGGTATTTCATTGTTGTTGTAATTTGCAATTCACTAATAATATAAAATGCTAAGCATCTTTTATATGACTACTTGCCATCATACATCTTCTTTGGGGAGTCTCTATTCAGGTCTTCCCATTTTTAATTGGAAATTGTCTGTTTTCCTCTTAACTTTTAAAAGTTCCTTGTCTATTTTGGATACCATTCCTTTATCAGATGTTTTGCACATGTTTTCCCCCAGTCTGTGGCTTATCTTCTCATTCTCTTGACATTGTCTTTCACTGAACTGAGGTTTTAATTTTGGGAGTATATATTTAGGGCAACTTGAATCTATGCTCCTGGATTGCAATCCTGAAGCTTGGCCCAAATAAATTATTTACTTATATATTTTTAAAAATACATTTTAATTTTAATGAAGCACAGCTTATGAATTCTTTCTTTCATAGATCATGTCTTTAGCATCTTGCCTGAAAAGTCATTGCTATACCTAAGGTCACCTAGATTTCTTTTATCATAATCTTCTAGGATTTTTATGGTTTTGCATTTTTAATTCAGGTCTATGCTTTATTGTGAAGTAATTAATTTTTTCTTTTTGAGACAGAGTCTCATTTTGTCACCCAGGCTGGGGTGCAGTGGCACGATCTCGGCTCACTGCAACCTGTGCCTCCTGGATTCAAGCAATTCTCCTGCCTCAGCCTCCTGAGTAGCTAGGATTACAGGTGCGTGCCACCATGCCCGGCTAATTTTTGTATTTTTAGTAGAGATGGGGTTTCACCATGTTAGCCAGGCTGGTCTTGAACTCTTGACCTCATGATCCACCCACCTTTTTGTGAAGAATGTAAGACTGTGTCTAGATTCACTTTTTTTGTAAGTGGATTTCAGGTTGTTCCAGCACCATTTTTTGAAAAGAGGCCATTGCTCCATTTTATTGTGTTTACTCCTTTATCAAAGATCAGCTCACTGTATATAGGTCTATTTCTGGACTCTGTTATATGCCATTGATCTATTTGTCTATTCTTTTAGCAACACAGCATTGTCTTGATTCCTGCAACATTATAGTAAGTCTTGAAGTCAGGTGGTTTCAGGCCTCCAATATTTTTCAGTGTCAGTCTTTAATATTGAGTTGGCTATTATGGATTTCTTCCACTCCATGTGAACTTTAAAATCAGTTTGTTGATACCCATTAAATAACTTGCTGGGACTTTGATTTGGATTGAATTGAATCTATACATCAAATTGGAAATAACTGACATCTTGAGGATATACAGTCTTCCTACCCTTGAACATGGAATACCTCTCCATCTGTTTAGTCTTTTGATATCATTTGTCAGAATTTTGTAGTTTTCCTCATATACATCTTGTGCACATTTTGTTAGATTTATAACTGAGTGTTTTATTTTTGGAAGTGCAAATGTAAATGGTAATGGATTTTTAACTTTAAATTTCACCTGTTCACTGATGATATAGAGAAAGGCAGTTGACTTTTGAATATTAACCATGTATTCCGCAACCTTGCTATACTTGATTATCTGTTCTAGGAGCTTTTTTGTCGAATCTTTTAGATTTTCTTTATAGTTATCATGTCATCTGTGAACAAAGGCGGTCTTCTTTCTTTTTTTTTTAATCTGCATGCCTTTTATTTCCATTTCTTATCTTATTGCACTAGCCAGAACTTCCAGTATGATGTTGAGAAGCAGCGGTGAGAGGGCTCATCCTTGCCTTTCTTCTGATTTTAGTGGGAAAGCTTCTAGTTTCTCACCATTAGGTATATGTTAGCTATAGGTTTTTGTAAATGTTCTTTATCAAGTTGAGGAAATTACCTTAATTCCTAGTTTACTGAGAGTTTTTATCATGACTGAATGTTGGATTTTGTCAAATACCTTTCCTACACCTATTGATATGATCATGTAATTTTGTTTTCTTTAGCTGTTGATGTGATGGATTATGTTAACTGATATCCAAATGTTGAGTCAGCCTGGCATACCTGGAATAAATCCCTCTTGATTGTAGTTATAATTCCTTTTGTACATTGTTGGTTTTCATTTGCCAATACTTTGTTCAGCATTCTTGCATCTATATTTTTGAGAAGCGTTGGTCTGTAGTTGATTTATTGGTGTTCTTTGATTGTAATGTCTTTGCCTGGTTTTGTTCTTAGGGTAATGCTAGCCTCACAAAATGAGTTAGGAAATATTCCTTCTACTTCTATCTTCTGAAAGAGATTTTAGAGAATTGGTAAAATTTTTTTCCTAAAGTGTTTGGTAAAGTTCATTGGTGAGCCCATCTGGGCCTGGTGATTTCTGTTTGGAGAGGTTATTGATTATTAATTCAAATTCTTTAATAGATAAGGGCCTATTCAAATTTTCTATTCCTTCTTGTGTGGGTTTTAGCTGACTGTGTTTTTCAGGGAATTGGTCCATTTCATCTATGTTATCAAATTTGGGGGCATAGAGTTGTTCCTAATATTTCTTTATTATCCTTTAATGTCCACAGAATCTGTAGTGACATCCTCTCTTTGATTTCCAGTATCAATACTTTGTATCTTCTCTCCTTTTTTTTGTTAGCCTAGCCAGAGTCTTATCTATTTTATTAATCTTTTCAATGAACCAGATTTGGCTTTGTCAAATTTCTGTATTGAATAACTGATTTTAATTTCATTGATTTCTGCTCTTTCATTATTTTCTTCTGCTTACTTTTAGATTTAATTTGCTCTTCTTTTTCTAGTTTCCTAAGAAGGAAGCTTTGAATATTGAGTTTAGATCTTTATTCCTTTCTGATATATATAATGTCTGACTCTTTTCTGAAATTCAATGCTCTGAATTTCCATTTGAGCACACTTTCACTCTTATCTCACACATTTTGATAAATTTTATTTTTTTCATTCATTTGAAACTTTTTTAGTTTCTCTTGAGATTTCTTTCTTAACTCATGTGTTATTTAGAGGTATGTTATTTAATCTCCAGTTCTTTTGGTATTTTCCAGCTATCTTTCTGTTACTGATTTCTAGTTTAATCCATATGATCTAAGAATAGAAATTGTATGACTTCTATTATTTTAAATTGTTAAGGTCAGTCTTATAGCCCAGAATGTGGTCTATCTTGCTGAATGTTCCACGTGAGCTGGGCAAGAATTTGCAATCTGCTCTTGTTGGATAAAGTAGTCTATAGATGTCAATTATGTCCAATTGATTGATGTCCTGCTGAATTCAACTATGTCTACTGATTTTCTGCCTGTGGATCTGTTCATTTTTTTATCTTCCAATTTTTTTTTTAGATTCAAGGGATACATGTGCAAGTATGTTACATGGGTAAGGTGCATATTGTGGGATTTGGTATACAGGTAATTTTGTCACCTTGGCAATCAATGTAATACCCAATAGGTGGTTTTACAATCCTCACCCTCCACCTTAAGTAAGCCCTAATATCTATTATACCCTTCTTGAGTCAATATTTATTTCCCACTTATAAGTGAGAACATGCGGTATTTGGTTTTCTGTTCCTGTTTTAATTCACTTAGGATAACGGCCACCAGCTTCATCCATGTTGCCGCAAAAGGTGCAATCTTTTCTTTTTTATGGCTGTATAGTATTCCATGGTGTATTTGTACCATATTTTCTGTATCCACTCCACCATTGTCAGGCATTTAGGTTGGTTCTATGTCTTTGATACTGTGTATAGTGCTGTGATGAACATATGGGTGCATGTGTCTTTATGGTAGAATGATTTATATTCTTTTGGATATATATAGCCAGTAATGGGATTGCTGGGTTGAATGGTAACTCTGTTTTAACTTCTTTAAGAAATCTCCAGACTGTTTTCCACAGTGGCTGAATTAATTTACATTTTCACCAGCAGTATATTAGCATTCCCTTTCTCTGCAACCTCACCAGCATCTGCTGTTTTTTAACTTTTTAATAATTGCCATTCTAATGGGTATGAGATGGTGTGTCATTGTGGTTTTGATTTGCATTTCCCTAATGATTAGTGATATAGAGCATTTTTTCGTATGCTTGTTGGCCATGTGTATGTCATCTTTTGAGACATGTCTGTTCCTGTCCTTTGCTCATTTTTTAATGGGTCCATTTGTTTCTTGCTTGTTAATTTATTTAAGTTTCTTATAGATTTTGGATATTAGACCTTTGTTAGATGGATAGTTTGCAAATATTTTTCCCATTCTGTAGGCTGTCTGTTTATTCAGTTGGGAGTTTATTTTGCTGTGCAGAAGCTCTTTAGTTTAATGAGGTCCCACTTGTCAACTTTTGATTTTTTTGCAATTGCTTTTGGAGTCTCTGTCATGAAATCTTTGCCAAGGCTGATATCCAGGATGGTATTTGCTAGGTTTTCTTCTGGAGTTTTTGTAATGCTAGGTTTTACATTTAAGTCTTTAATCCATCTCAAGTTGATTTTTGTATATGGTGAAAGGAGAGGGTCCAGTTTCTATCTTCTGCACATGGCTAACCAGTCATCCCAGCACCATTTATTGAATAGAGAGTCCTTTCCTGCTTGTTATTGTCTGCTTTGTCAAAGATCAGATCATTGTAAGTGTACAGTTTTATTTCTGTGTTTTCTAACCTGTTCCATTGGTTGGATAATTATGTCTTGTTGAGTCATACCTTTTATCGTTATGTAATGCCCTTTCTTTTTGTCATTTTTGATCATTGTTGGCTTAAAGTCTGTTTTGTCTAAGATAAGAATAGCAGCCCCTGCTCTTTTCTGTTTTCCATTTGCTTAATAGATATTTCTCCATCCCTTTACTTTGAGTCTATGGGTTTTCTTGCCTGTGAGATGGGTCTCTTCGAAGAAAGCATACATTTAGGTCTTTCTTCTTTATCCAGCTTACCACTCTGTGCCTTTTAAGTGGAGCATTTAGCCTGTTTATGTTCAAGGTTAATATTGATATGTATGGATTTGATCATGTCATCATGTTGTTAGCTGGTTGTTATGTAGACATAATTGTGTATTTGATTTATAGACTCAGTAGTCTATGTACTTGAGTGTGTTTTTGTGGTGTCAGGTAATGGTCTTTCATTTCCATTTAGCACTTCCTTAAGGACCTCTTGGAAGTCAGGTCTGGTGGTTACAAATTCCATTAGCATTTGCTTGTCTGTAAAGGATTTTATTTCTCCTTCACTTATGAAGCTTAGTTTTGCTGGATATGAAATTCTTGGTTGAAATTTGTTTTCTTTAAGGATTCTTAATTAGGCCCACAACATCTTCTGGTTTGTAGGGTTTCTGCTGAAAAATCAACTGTTATTCTGATGAGTTTCCCTTTGTAGGTGACCTGCCCCTTCTCTCTAGCTGCCTTTAATATGTTTTCTTTTGCGTTGACCTTGAAGAGTCTGATGACTATGTGTCTTGGGGATGGTTGTCTTATATAGTATCTTGCAAGGGTGTTCTTCTCTGAATTTTCTGAGTTTGAATGTCAACCCCTGTAGTAAGGTTGAAGAAATTTTGATGACAGTATCCTCAAATATGTTTTCCAATTTGCTTGCTTCCTCTCCCTGTCTTTCAGGAATGCCAATGAGTCATAGATTTTATCTCTTTACATAATCCCGTCTTTCTCAGAGGTTTTGTTTATTTTATTTTTTTTTTTTAGTTCTTTTTTGTTTATTTTTGTCTTACTGAGTTAATTTGAAGAACCACTCTTCAAGCTCTGATATTCTTTCCTCATCTTGGTCTGTTCTGCTGTCAATACTTCTGATTGTGTTATGAAATTTATATAGTGAGTTTTTCAGTTGTATCAGCTCACTTTTGTTCTTTCTTAAAATGGCTATTTTATCTTTCATTCTCTTGAATCATTTTACTGGATTCTTTAGATTTCTTGGAATGGGTTTCAACTTCCTCTTGAATCTCGATGATCTTTGTTGCTATCCAGATTCTCAATTCTATGTCTTTCATTTCAGCCATTTCATTCTGGTTAACATCCATTACTGGGGAGCTAGTGTGGCAGTTTGGATGTAAGGAGACACTCTTGATTTTAGAGTGACCAGGGTTCTTGTGCTGGTTCTTTCACATCTGTGTGGGCTGATGTTCCTTTAACTGTGGTGTAATTTGAGCCTGGTCGGTTAGCTTCATTTCTGGATGTTTCCAGAGGGCCAAGGCTCTGTGCAAGTTCTTTTTTTGTGGCTGAATTCTAGTCCCTGGTTTCACAGAGGTCTATATTAGCATAGTATTTTTGGTGTTGAAATTTGTGCTCTAATCCAGTATATGGTGCTTAAGAGTAATGACCAGTAGACAGGCTCTTAGCCACTTGGTTCCTCTGTATTTCCTTGTTTTTGCATCCATGCCCCTTCTCAGTGCTGAGAGTGTAGGCTCCTCTCCTACTTGAGTGCTGGTCACAGATCTCAGCTTGGCCCTCTGGGGCTGTGCATCACAGCCCTGGAGCAAGCTAAGGCTTTTTGTTCCTTCCCCAGGTGGAGAGCAGCAGGGATGGGGACCTTGACAGTGGCAATGACAGAGGCCCTTTCACTTATCTCTTGGGGCTCCACCCAAGAGAAACTTAGAACTGCTGTCAATTAGAATGATCAGCCCAGGGTGGAGTGGCTGCATTGCAAGCCCAAGCTGCCTGGTAAAGAGCAGGGATGTCAGAGGGTTCATGGGTAAGACAGTCTGGCCTCTCCTTTCTAGGGCAGCTGGGTTATGCTGGAGGTGTGAGTAAAGAACTCAGTCTTTTTGTTCCTTCCACAGCCTGGTGGTAGGGGACCTGGTAGCACTGGTAAGGGAAGGTTCTGCTGCTACAACAGTGGCAGAGGGGCTGTCAGTTTCCTCTGGGAACTTCATGATGGAGAGACACAAAGCCACTGCCAATGGGAATGTTCATTGTGGTGGGGTGGCTGCACTGCAAGCCCAATCTGGAGGCCCTGCCTGGTAAAGAGCATGGAGTAAAGGGCTCACAGGGAAGAGAGACTGGGCTCCTCTCCTTATGCTGGTTGCAGTGTGTTGGGGGTGTCAGCAAAGTGATCAGGGTCTTTATTCTCTTTCCAGCCCAAGGGCAGCAAGGGTAGTTCCTCTGTAGCAGCATGGCTGAGATTCTGGGTTATCTCTGGGATTTCCTCCCCAGAGAAATGCAGAGCCACCACCAACGTAAGTGCCCAGGTTAGGGCAAGGAGGCTGTTCTGTAGACCCAGGTCAGGAGGCACTGCTCAGTGAGGAGCAGCAGGGACAGGGACCCCTGTGGAAGTCTGGCCGCTTTTCCATAAGGCAACTGTGGTGTGCTGGAGGCCTGCAAGTCTTAGACTCTTTGCTCTAACTGCAGCCTGAGGGCAGAAGGGGTGGGGGCTGCAGCAGTGTCAAAAAGGGCAGGCCTGTTGGTTACCTCTGGGATCAGCATCCCAGAGAAATGCAGAGTGGCTACTGGCCCTAGTGCCCAGGTGGAGGTGGGGTGGCTGTGTTGGGGTCCCAGGCCAGTGGGCTTTGCCCGGCAAGGTGTTGATGAAAGTGAGGCCTGTAGTCTGTCTGCTTCTCAACACTGTGGTTGCAAGAGAGCCTGGCTTCCCTTCTTGGTGGAGCTAAGACAGCTGGTGCCATGGTGTTCAGGAATCCAAGGCCCTTGGGGTTCCTCATGGGCCTGAACAGCGGCTCTGCCCTGACTCCATGTAGCTCTCCATGTCAGTCTGGAGGAACTGAGGGGAGGCCAGGGGGATCTCCTGTGCCCAGGATTGCATAGGTCCATGGAAGAAGTGTGGGTCCCCAGGCACTCTTGCTCACTTAATGTTTCCCTTGGTGGATACCCTGCCTTGGGTCCACTTCCGTCCCTAGTGGGCAGCTATCCTTTCTCACTCTTCTCCACTTTCCATGGGTCTCATTACTTCCTTGATGATTCTAAACATGCCCTCCTGGATGATCTAGTTGAAGAGCTAGTGTTTACTTGCCACTCTATGTCTTCTCTCTCAGAAAAGCACACACTAGCTACTTCTAGTGAGCCACCTTGACCCAAAATCCCTCTGTTCATTTCTGATGGACGAATGTTAAAGTCTTCAAATCTAGTTGTGAATAAATCTATTTTTCCTTGTAGTTCTATCCATTTTTGTCTCACATATTTTAGTGCTGTCTTGGTAGGTACATACACATTAAGGATTTTATGTTTTCCTGGAGTATTAAATCATTTATCATTATGTAATACACCATGTATCCTTGATAACTATCCTTGCTCTGAACTCTGCTCAGTCTGAAATTTAGGATCGCTACGACCACTTATATACCTTTCTCCAACCCTTTACTTACAATCTGTATTTTCTTTTTATTTAAAGCATGTTTCTTGTAGATGGCAAGTAGTTTGGTCTCGTTTCTTGATCCACTCTTATAATCTCTGTCTTTTAATTGGTATATTTAGATAACTGTTATAGTGATTGCTTAGTTGAATCAATATCTACCATGTTTGTTACTGTTTCTTATTCATTACCTTTGTTCTCTTTTGCTCTCTTTTGTCTTTCACACTTTTTTTGCCTTTTGGTTTCTAATGAAGCATTTTACATGGTTCTGTTTTCTCTTTATATTTTTATTTTTTTTTATTATACTTTAAGTTTTAGGGTACATGTGCACAACGTGCAGGTTAGTTACACATGTACACATGTGCCATGTTGGTATGCTGCACCCAGTAACTCGTCATTTAACATTAGGTATATCTCCAAATGCTATCCCTCCTCCCTCCCCCCACCTCACAACAGGCCCCGGTGTGTGATGTTCCCCTTCCTGTGTCCATGTGTTCTCATTGTTCAATTCCCACCTACGAGTGAGAACATGCGGTGTTTGGTTTTTTGTCCTTGCAATAGTTTGCTGAGAATGATGGTTTCCAGCTTCATCCATGTCCCTACAAAGGACATGAACTCATCATTTTTTATGGCTGCATAGTATTCCATGGTGTATATGTGCCACATTTTCCTAATCCAGTCTGTCATTGTTGGACATTTGGGTTGGTTCCAAGTCTTTGCTCTTGTGAATAGTGTTGCAGTAAACATACGTGTGCATGTGTCTTTATAGCAGAATGATTTATAATCCTTTGGGTATATACCCAGTAGTGGGATTGCAGGGTCAAATTGTATTTCTAGTTCTAGCTCCCTGAGGAATTGCCACACTGACTTCCACCATGGTTCTCTTATTTTTAGCATATAAATCATGCTGCTTTTAAAATTTATTTTAGTGGTTGTGCTAGAGTTGCACTGTAGATTTACAACTAATCCAAGTCTATTTTCAAATAATATACTACTTCACAAGTAGTGCAAATACCTTGTATAAAATATTTCTAATTCTTCCCTCCTGTCTCTTGTATCACATATTCATTCATTTCACTTATACATGAGCATACATAATTGAATCCAATATTGTAATTATTAACAACTGTAACCTGTTAGATCAACTAAGAATAAGAAAAATAAAGGTTTTTATTTACCTTCCCTTATTCATTCTCAAGTGCTCTTCTTTTTTATGTAGATCTAAGTTTTTGACCAGTATCATTTCCCTTGTCTCTGAAGAATTTTTAATATTTCTCAGAAGGCATGGCTACTGGCAACAAACAAATTCCCTCTATTTTTGTTTTCTGAGAGAGTCTATATTTCTCCTTCACTTTTGAAATATAATTTAGTAGGGTGCAGGATTTTCGGTGGGTGGATTTTTTCTCTTAACACTTTACATATTTTAGTTCACCCCCTTCTTGCTTGCATGGTTTCTGAGAAGTCAGATACTTCTCATCTTTGCTTCTTTAAAGGTGAGATATTTTTTTCATCTGGTTTCTTTCATTTTCTGAAGTTTAAAGATGATATGCATAGATGTAGGGTTTTTTAAAGCATATCTCTTGCTTGATGTTCTTTGAGCTTCCTATACCTATAATTTAGTGTTTGATCTTAATTTGGAGAAATTCTCAGTATTGTTTCAAATATTCCTTCTGGTGTTTTGTCACTTTCTCCTCTTTCTAATATGTTATGCCTTTCGTAGTTGTCCCATAGTTCTTGGATATTCTGTTCAGAGTTTTCTTTTTTCAGTCCTTTTTTCTCTACTTTTCTGTTTTTCAAGTTTGTTTTGTAAAATCCTCAAGCTCAAAGATTCTCTCTTTAGCCATGTCTAATCTACTAATTAGCTCATCAAAGACATTCTTCATTTCTGTGGCAGTGTTTTTAATCTCTAGCATTTTTTTCTTATAATTTCCATTTTTCTGCTTACATTTTCCTTCTGTTTTGAATGTTGTCTTTTTTTATTAAGTTCCTTAACACATTAATCATAATATTTTAAAACTCCTGATCCAATCATTTCAACATTTCTATTACATCTGATTTTGATTCTGATGGTTGTTCAGTTTCTTTAAACCATCTTTTGCCTTTTAATATGTCTTTTAATAGTTTGAAAGGTGAACATGTTGTACTGAGTGAACAGAATTGTGCTAAATAGGCCATTAGTAATGTGGTAAGAAGGAACACATAGGGGAAAGGGAAGGCTCTACAGTCCTTTGGTAGATCTCAGTCTTTCAGTGAGCTTGTGCCCTTGGACTATGAACTTCATCAGTGTTTCTCATTATCCCTTCCCCCAAGTAAGACAGCATGGCTAGAAAGAGCTGAAATTGGGTATTTTCCTTCCCCAGGTGGATTAGGCTTTGATAAAACCCCAGTAGATTAGGTTCTGGTTAACCAGTTTCCCCTGAGGGAAGATCTTGTTAAGAGCAGAATGCTCTGGTATATTTCAAAATGATTATTTTCCCTCTCCTCCTACCAGAAGTATGAGAAGATTTTTCTCCAGTGTTCACTGTGAGAACCCGTGGAGCTCCTGGAGGTAAAACTCACAAAATCTGGGGGCCTTTTATGATTGGGTCTTCCGGAATTTTAAAGTCAGAGTTGTCCAGGCTGAGCTTTCAGCAATTCATTCATTGCAGTCAGATTCTCTTAACCTTCCACTGACTGGTTCTAGCAGAGGTTTCTGCTACTGGGCTTTTGCTCTGGTAAGTTGTGATTGTCTGAGTCTACCTGCTGTCTCTCCAATGTCTGAGACAGTGTATACCTTTCTCTTTCTCTGATGCATCTAAAGAGAGTTGTTGGTTTTTCAGTTGATCAGCTTTACTTGTTAGGACAGAATGGCAGTTGCTCATTTGTAAGCCAAATGGTGACTTGCACCGTCAAGTTCCATTTTGTTGTTAGATGCCTGCCTTCTACAAGGACAAACTAAGCCATTTACAAATGAGCTAGAGTTAGAGACTCCCACAGAATGTGTGTTCCTCTAGAAATTAAACATAATTAGGATGCCCCCCAAGATAAATTTCTGAGTTTTCTTCTTTATCACATTTCTTAGAAACAAACATGGTTCTGCTTATCAAATGGAAATGTATACCTGCCTCCGTGTGCACAGTGACTTTTAGGATCCCTCTTGGAAACAGATGTCGTACATCAGTTAAGTGAACTTTATGAATGGAGAAGCAAATCACTTCTAAACATTCATAATGCCAAAAGCTATGCATTCCTGAGAGAGAAAAATACTTAAAGTACAACCTTACCTTCATAGGAGACGTCTCTAAATGTCATCAGTAAATGAATATTGTTTCTATATATGAATTGCAAATTTTTATCAGTGAAAGCTCTTTGACATCTTTATCTTGGAAGCATTGGAGGCTGATCTTTCTTCTTCAGTGTGTATATTTATGAATCATGAATAAAGGTAAATGTTGAAATATTTGATAATGGGTCTTTAGTGATGCCAACAGGAAACCAGTTTCAGGTTACAGATGGAAGTGAACAGTAAATGCTTTGCTTGTCATGAGAGTCTGAAACTCAGATGTACAAGAAAGAGGGACAAAATACGAGTTCCAGAGGATGTTTTGTGGATCATCCTTCTTTGTGACAGGTCCTCCCTAGTATACAGTTATCACATAGGACCAGATGCTGGTATTTGTCTACTTTCTTTCCCGATGGTTCTCCTAATTTTCTTCATGAGTATTTTATTTTAAAGCTTCGACTTGACTAGGAATGAGGTTATAGGGATTGACTCAAGTTTAAAACATTTTCTTTTCTTTTTTTTTGAGATGGAATCTCACTCTATTGCCTAGGCTGGAGTGCAGTGGTGTGATCTTGGCTCACTGCAACCTCTGCCTCCCAGGTTCAAGCAACCCTCCAGCCTCAGCCTCCCGAGTAGCTAGGATTATAGGCACCTGCCACCACACTCAGCTAATTTTTGTGTTTTTAATAGAGACGAGGTTTCACCATACTGGTCAGGCTGGTCTTGAAGTCCTGACCTCAGGTGATCCACCGCCTCAGCCTCCCAAAGTGCTGGGATTACAGGCGTGAGCCACCACGCCCCACCAAAACTTTTTTTTTTTTTTTTAATTTTTGTTTTTTAGTAGAGGTGGAGTTTCACCATGTTAGCCAGGATGGTCTCAATCTCCTGAACTCGTGATCCACCCACCTCGGCCTCCCAAAGTGCTGGGATTACAGGAGTGAGCCACCGTGCCCAGCCCAAAACATTTTCTTAATGTCACTTTCTAAAATGTTCAGAAATGCTACTTAGCAGTTAGCCATCATAAGTAGTTTTCAATTAGGTAACAGAACTTGCGAGGACCATTCTCTGTGGATAAGTTGTAATTTGTGGACTCTGCTGCATTTTAAGGAATTTCTTACCTGTGCCATGATTCACAACTGAAAAAAGAACTCAACAATGGCAGACCAAAGGGATGCACTTTAGCTAAAGATTTTTTATTTCCAGAAAATTACAACTACTTGACTAACAACTCTTTGCACCTACTGATTTAGGCTGGACAACTTGTGAAACATAGTGGTAAAAAAGGAAGTTACTTCTCTACTTCAAGGTTTCCAAGTTTCTGGTAGAAATCTAAAGAACATTTCTCTTAGCACTACCTCTGGGCAAGACACTTCTGCTAAAATGTCCTTCTTTCTCTCTGTACCTTTATGTCATTGTTAATATACTCTATTCATCATTTCCCCTCCTCTACTCTTAGAGTATAAATCAAGATCTGTAAAATTGCTCAATAACAGGACTTAACTGCCCTGGAGGAAGAAGGGATTTTTCTTTCCTTTTTGGAATTCAGAGGGGGAAATGGTGGCATTTAAACTCCTGCCAAAAATTTTAAATTTCTAACAAAAAAATAAAATAAATACTCTTGAAAATTAATTCATATGAACCTTTATTTTCCTTCAAAATTTACTGGCTAAAATGATGGAAAAAATATATACATATATGGAGATTAAGAGAAGGTGGAAAGCTGTAATTAGATAGGGTTTGAGTTTTGGCATTTCGTTTTTGTAGCTGTTGGAAAGACTTTCTGTAGGACTCTCTGGTATTTGGTATCCAAGAGATACTATGGTTCATATGTTCATCCATAATCATACTAAAAAGAGCCAAGTATTGTCACAAAAGCAGGTTTAGCTGGGTTTCTCACCAAATTGATTTACATGTGAACATGGAAAGTTCACATAGGCCACCGAAATTGAAATGGAAACTTTTATTTCAGATGAGAATCTCCTTGAACTTTTTTTGAAATGTTGATTTGCACTGTTTGCCCATATCTATGAGCTTGCAAACTTAGTCTTTTCTTTCTTTTTTTTTTGAGATGGAGTCTCTCTCTGTCGCCCAGGCTGGAGCGCAGTGGCGCCTCCCAGGTTCACGCCATTCTCCTGCCTCAGCTTCCCGAGTAGCTGGGACCACACGTGCCCACCACCACACCCAGCCAATTTTTTGTATTTTTTTAGTAGAGACGGGGTTTCACCATGTTAGCCAGGATAGTCTCAATCTCCTGACCTCGTGATCCGCCTGCCTCGGCCTCCCAAAGTGCTGGGATTACAGGCGTGAGCCACCGTGCCCGGCCAAGTCTTTTCAAACACATATTGTCTGCCTTGAAAACATAGAACCAGTACTGTGATATCTTTTTTTTTTTTTTTTATACTTTAAGTTTTAGGGTACATGTGCACATTGTGCAGGTTAGTTACATATGTATACATGTGCCATGCTGGTGTGCTGCACCCACTAACTCGTCATCTAGCATTAGGTATATCTCCCAATGCTATCCCTCCCCCCTCCCCCCTCCCCCCACCCCACCACAGTCCCCAGAGTGTGATATTCCCCTTCTTGTGTCCATGTGATCTCATTGTTCAATTCCCACCTATGAGTGAGAATATGCGGTGTTTGGTTTTTTGTTCTTGCGATAGTTTACTGAGAATGATGATTTCCAATTTCATCCATGTCCCTACAAAGGACATGAACTCATCATTTTTTATGGCTGCATAGTATTCCATGGTGTATATGTGCCACATTTTCTTAATCCAGTCTATCATTGTTGGACATTTGGGTTGGTTCCAAGTCTTTGCTATTGTGAATAATGCCGCAATAAACATACGTGTGCATGTGTCTTTATAGCAGCATGATTTATAGTCATTTGGGTATATACCCAGTAATGGGATGGCTGGGTCAAATGGTATTTCTAGTTCTAGATCCCTGAGGACTCGCCACACTGACTTCCACAATGGTTGAACTAGTTTACAGTCCCACCAACAGTGTAAAAGTGTTCCTATTTCTCCACATCCTCTCCAGCACCTGTTGTTTCCTGACTTTTTAATGATTGCCATTCTAACTGGTGTGAGATGGTATCTCATAGCGGTTTTGATTTGCATTTCTCTGATGGCCAGTGATGATGAGCATTTTTTCATGTGTTTTTTGGCTGCATAAATGTCTTCTTTTGAGAAGTGTCTGTTCATGTCCTTCGCCCACTTTTTGATGGGTTTGTTTGTTTTTTTCTTGTAAATTTGTTTGAGTTCACTGTAGATTCTGGATATTAGCCCTTTGTCAGATGAGTAGGTTGCGAAACTTTTCTCCCATTTTGTAGGTTGCCTGTTCACTCTGATGGTAGTTTCTTTTGCTGTGCAGAAGCTCTTTATTTTAATTAGATCCCATTTGTCAATTTTGGCTTTTGTTGCCATTGCTTTTGGTGTTTTGGACATGAAGTCCTTGCCCATGCCTATGTCCTGAATGGTAATGCCTAGGTTTTCTTCTAGGGTTTTTATGGTTTTAGGTCTAACGTTTAAATCTTTAATCCATCTTGAATTGATTTTTGTATAAGATGTAAGGAAGGGATCCAGTTTCAGCTTCCTACATATGGCTAGCCAGTTTTCCCAGCACCATTTATTAAATAGGGAATCCTTTCCCCATTGCTTGTTTTTCTCAGGTTTGTCAAAGATCAGATAGTTGTAGGTATGCGGCATTATTTCTGAGGGCTCTGTTCTGTTCCATTGATCTACATCTCTGTTTTGGTACCAGTACCATGCTGTTTTGGTTACTGTAGCCTTGTAGTATAGTTTGAAGTCAGGTAGTGTGATGCCTCCAGCTTTGTTCTTTTGGCTTAGGATCGACTTGGCAATGCAGGCTCTTTTTTGGTTCCATAAGAACTTTAAAGTAGTTTTTTCCAATTCTGTGAAGAAAGTCATTGGTAGCTTGATGGGGATGGCATTGAATCTGTAAATTACCTTGGGCAGTATGGCCATTTTCAATGATATTGATTCTTCCTACCCATGAGCATGGAATGTTCTTCCATTTGTTTTTATCCTCTTTTATTTCCTTGAGCAGTGGTTTGTAGTTCTCCTTGAAGAGGTCCTTCACATCCCTTGTAAGTTGGATTCCTAGGTATTTTATTCTCTTTGAAGCAATTGTGAATGGGAGTTCACTCATGATTTGGCTCTGTGTTTGTCTGTTGTTGGTGTATAAGAATGCTTGTGATTTTTGTACATTGATTTTGTATCCTGAGACTTTGCTGAAGTTGCTTATCAGCTGAAGGAGATTTTGGGCTGAGACAATGGGGTTTTCTAGATATACAATCATGTCGTCTGCAAACAGGGACAATTTGACTTCCTCTTTTCCTAATTGAATACCCTTTATTTCCTTCTCCTGCCTAATTGCCCTGGCCAGAACTTCCAACACTATGTTGAATAGGAGTGGTGAGAGAGGGCATCCCTGTCTTGTGCCAGTTTTCAAAGGGAATGCTTCCAGTTTTTGCCCATTCAATATGATATTGGCTGTGGGTTTGTCATAGATAGCTCTTATTATTTTGAAATAGTCCCATCAATACCTAATTTATTGAGAGTTTTTAGCATGAAGGGTTGTTGAATTTTGTCAAAGGCTTTTTCTGCATCTATTGAGATAATCATGTGGTTTTTGTCTTTGGCTCTGTTTATATGCTGGATTACATTTATTGATTTGCGTATATTGAACCAGCCTTGCATCCCAGGGATGAAGCCCACTTGATCATGGTGGATAAGCTTTGTGATGTGCTGCTGGATTCGGTTTGCCAGTATTTTATTGAGGATTTTTGCATCAATGTTCATCAAGGATATTGGTCTAAAATTCTCTTTTTTGGTTGTGTCTCTGCCCAGCTTTGGTATCAGAATGATGCTGGCCTCATAAAATGAGTTAGGGAGGATTCCCTCTTTTCCTATTGATTGGAATAGTTTCAGAAGGAATGGTACCAGTTCCTCCTTGTACCTCTGGTAGAATTCGGCTGTGAATCCATCTGGTCCTGGACTCTTTTTGGTTGGTAAACTATTGATTATTGCCACAATTTCAGCTCCTGTTATTGGTCTATTCAGAGATTCAACTTCTTCCTGGTTTAGTCTTGGGAGGGTGTATGTGTCGAGGAATTTATCCATTTCTTCTAGATTTTCTAGTTTATTTGCGTAGAGGTGTTTGTAGTATTCTCTGACGGTAGTTTGTATTTCTGTGGGATTGGTGGTGATATCCCCTTTATCATTTTTTATTGTGTCTATTTGATTCTTCTCTCTTTTTTTCTTTATTAGTCTTGCTAGCGGTCTATCAATTTTGTTGATCCTTTCAAAAAACCAGCTCCTGGATTCATTGATTTTTTGAAGGGTTTTTTGTGTCTCTATTTCCTTCAGTTCTGCTCTGATTTTAGTTATTTCTTGCCTTCTGCTAGCTTTTGAATGTGTTTGCTCTTGCTTTTCTAGTTCTTTTAATTGTGATGTTAGGGTGTCAATTTTGGATCTTTCCTGCTTTCTCTTGTGGGCATTTAGTGCTATAAATTTCCCTCTACACACTGCTTTGAATGCGTCCCAGAGATTCTGGTATGTTGTGTCTTTGTTCTCATTGGTTTCAAAGAACATCTTTAATTCTGCCTTCATTTCGTTATGTACCCAGTAGTCATTCAGGAGCAGGTTGTTCAGTTTCCATGTAGTTGAGCGGCTTTGAGTGAGATTCTTAATCCTGAGTTGTAGTTTGATTGCACTGTGGTCTGAGAGATAGTTTGTTATAATTTCTGTTCTTTTACATTTGCTGAGGAGAGCTTTACTTCCAAGTATGTGGTCAATTTTGGAATAGGTGTGGTGTGGTGCTGAAAAAAATGTATATTCTGTTGATTTGGGGTGGAGAGTTCTGTAGATGTCTATTAGGTCCACTTGGTGCAGAGCTGAGTTCAATTCCTGGGTATCCTTGTTGACTTTCTGTCTCGTTGATCTGTCTAATGTTGACAGTGGGGTGTTAAAGTCTCCCATTATTAATGTGTGGGAGTCTAAGTCTCTTTGTAGGTCACTCAGGACTTGCTTTATGAATCTGGGTGCTCCTGTATTGGGTGCATATATATATTTAGGATAGTTAGCTCTTCTTGTTGAATTGATCCCTTTACCATTATGTAATGGCCTTCTTTGTCTCTTTTGATCTTTGTTGGTTTAAAGTCTGTTTTATCAGAGACTAGGATTGCAACCCCTGCCTTTTTTTTTTTTCCATTTGCTTGGTAGATCTTCCTCCATCCTTTTATTTTGAGCCTATGTGTGTCTCTGCACGTGAGATGGGTTTCCTGAATACAGCACACTGATGGGTCTTGACTCTTTATCCAATTTGCCAGTCTGTGTCTTTTAATTGGAGCATTTAGTCCATTTACATTTAAAGTTAATATTTTTATGTGTGAATTTGATCCTGTCATTATGATGTTAGCTGGTGATTTTGCTTGTTAGTTGATGCAGTTTCTTCCTAGTCTTGATGGTCTTTACATTTTGGCATGATTTTGCAGTGGCTGGTACCGGTTGTTCCTTTCCATATTTAGCGCTTCCTTCAGGAGCTCTTTTAGGGCAGGCCTGGTGGTGACAAAATCTCTCAGCATTTGCTTGTCTGTAAAGTATTTTATTTCTCCTTCACTTATGAAGCTTAATTTGGCTGGATATGAAATTCTGGGTTGAAAATTCTTGTCTTTAAGAATGTTGAATATTGGCCCCCACTCTCTTCTGGCTGGTAGGGTTTCTGCCGAGAGATCCGCTGTTAGTCTGATGGGCTTCCCTTTGAGGGTAACCCGACCTTTCTCTCTGGCTGCCCTGAACATTTTTTCCTTCATTTCAACTTTGGTGAATCTGACAATTATGTGTCTTGGAGTTGCTCTTCTCGAGGAGTATCTTTGTGGCGTTCTCTGTGTTTCCTGAATCTGAACGTTGGCCTGCCTTGCTAGATTGGGGAAGTTCTCCTGGATAATATCCTGCAGAGTGTTTTCCAACTTGGTTCCATTCTCCGCATCACTTTCAGGTACACCAATCAGACGTAGATTTGGTCTTTTCACATAGTCCCATATTTCTTGGAGGCTTTGCTCATTTCTTTTTATTCTTTTTTCTCTAAACTTCCCTTCTCGCTTCATTTCATTCATTTCATCTTCCATCGCTGATACCCTTTCTTCCAGTTGATCGCATCGGATCCTGAGGCTTCTGCATTCTTCACGTAGTTCTCGAGCCTTGGTTTTCAGCTCCATCAGCTCCTTTAAGCACTTCTCTGTATTGGTTATTCTAGTTATACATTCTTCTAAATTTTTTTCAAAGTTTTCAACTTCTTTGCCTTTGCTTTTAATGTCCTCCCGTAGCTCAGAGTAATTTGATCTTCTGAAGCCTTCTTCTCTCAGCTTGTCAAAGTCATTCTCCATCCAGCTTTGTTCCGTTGCTGGTGAGGAACTGTGTTCCGCTGGAGGAGGAGAGATGCTCTGCGTTTTAGAGTTTCCAGTTTTTCTGTTCTGTTTTTTCCCCATCTTTGTGGTTTTATCTACTTTTGGTCTTTGATGATGGTGATGTACAGATGGGTTTTCGGTGTGGATGTCCTTTCTGTTTTTTAGTTTTCCTTCTAACAGACAGGACCCTCAGCTGCAGGTCTGTTGGAATACCCTGCCGTTTGAGGTGTCAGTGTGCCCCTGCTGGGGGGTTCCTCCCAGTTAGGCTGCTCAGGGGTCAGGGGTCAGGGACCCACTTGAGGAGGCAGTCTGCCGGTTCTCAGATCTCCAGCTGCGTGCTGGGAGAACCACTGCTCTCTTCAAAGCTGTCAGGCAGGGACATTTAAGTCTGCAGAGGTTACTGCTGTCTTTTTGTTTGTCTGTGCCCTGCCACCAGAGGTGGAGCCTACAGTGGCAGGCAGGCCTCCTTGAGCTGTGGTGGGCTCCACCCAGTTCGAGCTTTAGGGCTGCTTTGTTTACCTAAGCAAGCCTGGGCAATGGCGGGCGCCCCTCCCCCAGCCTCGCTGCCGCCTTGCAGTTTGATCTCAGACTGCTGTGCTAGCAATCAGCGAGATTCCGTGGGCGTAGGACCCTCCGAGCCAGGTGCGGGATATAATCTCGTGGTGCGCCATTTTTTTAAGCCGGTCTGAAAAGCGCAATATTCGGGTGGGAGTGACCCGATTTTCCAGGTGCGTCTGTCACCTCTTTCTTTGACTCGGAAATGGAACTCCCTGACCCCTTGCGCTTCCCAGGTGAGGCAATGCCTCACCCTGCTTCGGCTCACGCACGGTGCGTGCACCCACTGGCCTGCACCCACTGTCTGGCACTCCCTAGTGAGATGAACCCGGTACCTCAGATGGAAATGCAGAAATCACCCGTCTTCTGTGTCGCTCACGCTGGGAGCTGTAGACTGGAGCTGTTCCTATTCGGCCATCTTGGCTCCTCCCCCGTGATATCTTTTACAACAAAGGCAGCCTAATAACTATATCATTGGCATCTTGCAGTTAGCATTTTAAAAATTATATATACATATATATACACACATATATATATATATATTTTTTTTTAAATGGAATCTCACTCTTGTCGCCTAGCCTGCAGTGCAGTGGCACAGTCTCGACCCACTGCAACCTCCGCCTCCCAGGTTTAAACGATTCTCTTGCCTCAGCCTTTCAAGTAGCTGGGATGACAGGCACCCGCCACCATGCCTGGCTAATTTTTGTGTTTTTAATAGAGTCTGCGTTTCACCATATTGGCCAGGCTGGTCTTGAACTCTTGACCTCAAGTGATCTGCCAGCCTAGGCCTCCCAAAGTGCTGGGATTACAGGTGTGAGCCACCATGCCCAGCCTAAAAATTACTATAGATTATACCTTTTTCCAAAATTTTTTGGACCATTTGATTTTCCTCCTCTTGAATTACCTGTTTGGTATCTTTTGCCTGATTTTCTATTGGTGTGTTTGCTGTTATTGTTTATTGATTTATTAAGTGTTGATCATTGATAGTTCATTATTGATTGCATCATGTATTTTATCAAATTTTCATGAAGTGCAGTGACATTTTTATGCTTAATAGGACATTTCTACCATTGATATTTTCCAGTTTTTTCTAATTAGACCAATTCGCCCTTGGTCATAATAGACAAGGATGAATTTCAGATAGAAACAGTGAATCTCAGATAGAGGGTTGATCTTTGCAGTTCTTTGTACGTTCACTACAGTTAGGAGGTGACCTGGTTTCTTGTCCTCCTTCTGACATCACAACAATGTGACTGTGGGTGAGCTATTATCCTCTCTGAGCTAATGTTTCTTCAAAACTGAAAGGAGTGAATAGTTTTATCACTTGCAGGATTATGAGAAGTAAAAGGGGGGAAATATATAAGAACGGACGTGATAAATAGATGTAAATGAAAGGCAAATAAAATAAGCATTGCATAAGACTTTGTAGCCAGGACAACCTGAGAGACCTGGCAGGAAAGAAGTGCTGCTAGAAGGCACAGCTAGGCCAGGTGCAGGGGCTCACACCTGTAATCCCAGCACTTTGGGAGGCCAAGGTGGGCGGATCACCGTCAGGAGATGGAGACCATCTTGGCCAATGTCATGAAACCCCATCTCTACTAAAATACAAAAAATTAGCCAGGCATGGTGGTGCGTGCCTGTAGTCCCAGCTACGTGGGCGACTGAGGCAGGGGAATTGTTTGAACCCGGGAGGTGGAGGTTGCCATGAGCCAAGATCGCACCAATGCACTCCAGCCTAGTGACAGAGTGAGACTCCATCTCAAAAAAAAAAAAAAAAAAAAAAAGCACAGCTAACTGTATGGCAAGTTATCATAGGGTCCATTATTTTGATTAAAAAAAAATACGGGAGCCTGTTGCAACTCCTGAAGACATTGTATTCCATGTAAATGTTGCCTCTGGAGTTGTGAAAATGTTCATGGTGTTTTCTGGTGGATAATGCCGTCATTTATATACAAGAATAAAGAATTCTTAATTTTTTCACTGGGAGTAGGGTCACTGACTCTCATAAAAGATGCATTCAATTCAATAGGTATTAAATCCTCCAAGCAAGCAGCAGGTTTATAAACTAAGGCTAGTGAGAAAAATAATAGATTGGACAATTGTTTTAAAAATTTGGGACAATTTTGTAATCCCAGCACTTTGGGAGGCCAAGGTGGGCAGATCACCTGAGGTCAGGAGTTCAAGACCAGCCTGGCCAACACGGTGAAACCCAGTCTCTACTAAAAACACAAAATATGCCAGATGTGGTGGTGTGTGCCTGTAATCCCAGCTACTTCAGAGGCTGAGGCAGAAGAATTGCTTGAACCTGGGAGGTGGGGAGGTTGCAGTGAGCTGAGATCATGCCACTGCAATCCAGCCTGGGCCACAAGAGTGAAACTCTGTCTCAAAAATAAATAAATAAATAAATAAAAATAATTGGGACATGTTTTGGATTTAGTCAAAACAGAAACAGCTTGAAATTCTGCTATAATTTCCAAGATATTAATTCTAGCTCTGTGTTTTTGTACCTAAAACATTTTGGTGATTCGATCGACCCTAATCTAGGGTCTACTTCTCCTCAGCCAAAGACCCTTCCTGGAAGTGTGAGGCAAAGATGGAAATTCAAAAGTGAGCTTTCTAAAATGTAGGTTCATGAAGATATTGATGATTTGAAAAGTCATCTCAAATTCTATCTCTTGAACCAGAACCATTTTTACTACCATGCTTCTATCTTGCCCGAAATATTTTTCTCCGTAATAGTCCACTCAAAATAATCATGATGGTTCAATAAATGACCTATAATTTATAAGTCTTTGCAAACAAAACCTTTCCAGAAAACACTTCTACTGTGTACTTTATCAAAGACTAAGAACAGCCAGGTGGCAGTAGGGACAGAGATGGGATATGCTGTTAATTCAGCCATGTTTTATAAAAGATAATTAATAATCTTGTTTGAAAAATGAGGAGGAGGAGGAGGAGGAGAGGGAACTACACAAGATCTTATTCCATATTTGGAAATTAGATTAATCAAGGTTTGAGCCTGTAAATGACCACAGATGGTATGACTGTGTCTCACAGATGCAGTTTGAGATGCAGCTTACTGGGACAAAGGAAGGTGGTGGCCTATGTTGTCTGGCTTTGGAGAAAACTATTAAAAAATACTGAAAACTATTGAGAATCAAAGTGATTGGGGCTGAGTATGGTGGCTTATGCCTGTAATTCCAACACTTTGGAAAGCTGAGGCAGGAAGATCAGTTGAGCCCCGGCATTTGTGATCAGCCTAGGCAACATATCAAGACCTCCTCTCTACTAAGAATTTTAAAATTAGCTGGGTAGGGTAGTATGCACCTGCAGTCTTAGCTACCCAGGAGGCTGAAGTGGGAGGATTGCTTGAGCCCAGGAGTTCAAGGCTACAGTGAGCTATGATCACATCACTGCACTCCAGCCTGGGCAACAGTGAGACCCTGAATCAAAAAAAAGAAAAAAAAGGTATTGGAAAATTCCCATGTATGTACCTTGTTAATCCCTCAAGAGTACCATCAAATGCAAGCTCTTTGAGAACAAATACTATTTCTTCCCTATACATATAAGCCTTAATCTAGAATTCTGCCATGTCCACTGTGGATGTTGAATTAATATCAAGGCATTTAGAAACCAAAACACTCTGAATGTTGAACTAATATCAAGGCATTTAGTAAATGAAAGATATTCATTCACCACTTAGGAGGAAATGGGGAAAGTTTGTCATAAATCCATTGTTAACTATATGAGAAACTTGCAACAATTACATCTAGTTCAAACATTAAATATATGTAATTTAAAACATATACGTAATATATAAAACATAAAATCAGATGTTTCAGCTGCTTCTTGCTAAGTCACTTTACTACAAAATTGAAAATATAGACTGTTTTATCCACATTACATAGATTTTCCAAAATGGCATTTTGAATTTATAATTGATGAATCAGATAAGATTTTTCTAAAGTATAACATGTTTAAACATGGCATAAAGACAACAAAAGAGCATGTAATTTGTTTAAGATGGTCCACCCAGGAGAGCAGTTCTGGATCCTACTTTGTCTTTGAGTCCATTGCTCCATGCCAGGATGTGAGACGGCAGGTCATAGTAAACCACCGTCATGCCATTGAAGTAACTACCTAAGATGAAGAAATATCTCAAACAGAGCATTCAGGGTGCTCCTCTCCATGTACTTAAACATGTGTCAACCTGGCTGGGCATGGTGGCTCATGCCTGTAATCCCAGCACTTTAGAAGGCCAAGGCAGGTGGATCACCTGAGGTCAGGAGTTCAAGACTAGCCTGGCCAACATGAAGAAACCCTGTCTCTACTAAAAATACAAAATTAGCCACGCATGGTGGTGGATGCCTATAGTTCCAGCTACTCGGGAGGCTGAGGTAGGAGAATCGCCATAACCCAGGAGGCAGAGGTTGCAGTGAGCCGAGATCATGCCACTGTACTCCAGCCTAGGCGATAAGAGTGAAACTCCATCTCAAAAAAAAAAAAAAAAGTGTCAAGCCATTTTCTATTGCCATAAACCTAAAGTCCTTGATCATTCATTTGACCGATAAAATAATCTGAGTCGTTCTCTACTGGAGGTGATTTTTATCCCCCAGAGAAAATTTGACTATGTCTGGAGGCATTTTTGCTTGCCATGATTGGGGGCAGAGACACAGCTGACATCTAGTAGGAGCCAGAGATACTGCTACACATCCTCTAATGGACAGGAGAGGGGTCTCACAATGAATGATTATCTGGCCCAAAATGGCAAGATTGAGTTAAATCTCCAATCCTTGTTGACACGAGCCTGTGTCCCAATGGAAATGACTGTGTAATGAAAGAGGTATGCTTGCTCTGACCTTCTCAGGGTGAGGGCTTTGAAATAATTTGAGACAAATACACCTTGGGGCACTTCACACAGATGCGTGAGTGAACCCTTCCCTCTAAATGGTGTTAGGCCATTTCACAAACATGAAATACTTGCCATGTGTTTCTCTGAGAATAAAATATAGCCACAGGACAGCCTGGTCAAAACAGTGAAACTCTGTCTTTACCAAAACATACAAAAATTAGCCGAGTGTGGCAGCACATGCCTGTAGTCCTAGCTACTCAGGAGGCTGAGGCAGGAGAATTGCTTGAACCCGGGAGGCAGACATTGCAGAAAGCTGAGATCCCACCACTGCACTCCAGCCTGGGTGACAGAGTGAGACTCTGTCTCAAAAAAAATAAACTATATATATATATATATATATATATATACACACACACACACACACACATACAGAGACACACACATATACACACACACACATACACACATACCATATATATGTATATACGTATATACATGTATACATATGTATACATATGTATACATATGTATATACGTATATACATGTATACATATGTATACATATGTATATACGTATATACATGTATATACGTATATACATATGTGTCTATATGTATATACATATGTGTCTATATGTATATACATATGTGTCTATATGTATATACATATGTGTCTATATGTATATACATATGTGTCTATATGTATATACATATGTGTCTATATGTATATACATATGTATACGTATATATGTATATACATATGTATACATATATATACATATGTATACGTATATATGTATATACATATGTATACGTATACATATGTATATGTATATATACACACACATATATGTATATGTATATATGTATACATATATATCTGTAGCCACAGGAGATAATGTCCTTACTGTTCTAAAGATCAGGAAGATCTTAGGCATCGCTCTCTCTCTCCTTTTCTTCCTCCCTCCTCCCATAATATGTATATATGCCTTACATCAACCTGTGCATATAGTAGTTTTATAAGCCTAATAGAACAGTCCAAAATAATAATTTTGATGCATTATTTACTTCACATTTAAACATTTTCTGAAAAGTAAGAGTTGGGTTTGTTTTTGGTTGGTAACTATGTCATTTTAAGACTTCTACCAAAGACCAGGTGCAGTGGCTCACGCCTATAAGCCCCAGCACTTTGGGAGGCCGCAACATGCAGGTTGCTTGAGCCCAGGAGCTTGAGACCTGCCTGAGCAATACAGGGAAACCCCATCTCTACAAAAAAATGCAAAAATTAGCTGGGTGCAATGGCGTGCACCTGGAAGGCTGAGGTGAGAGGATTGCTGGAGCCCAGGAGGTTGCTGTGAAATGTGATCGCAGCCATTGCACTCCAGCCTGGGTGACAGGGCAAAGACCCTGCCTCAAAAGAAAAACAAACAAAAAAAGACTTTGCCAATCCTGGGATCCTCATAACCACAATCAAATGGCTTACTTTTAGCTTACATTTCAAAGTCATGGTAGAGTAGGTATTCAGCATTTTGTAACTGTTTTGGGAATTTTAAAGGTTATTAAGTTCTGAATAACAATCGCTCATGTTTTCCCACCAAGCTTTTCCCAGCAGTTGAATATATCTGGATCTTATTCTGGTTTTTTATTCTTTTTTTAGCTTCCTGAAATGACTCATGTTCAAACACAACGACCCTGGATGATGTTTCTCCTGCAAAACTTTGGATTGATCCTAGGTTGGCTTTCTCTCCTGCTCTTGGCTATATATGAGCAAAATATTAAAATATAAGTGAGGATCTTCAACATCTTTCAAAAATGCATTTATATAGTCTTACTTTGTTTCTTTCATCGCACTCTATAATGATTTTTAAATTAAGAATTTTTTATCTTAGGCAAAGTGTGTCTCTTTCAATTCATTAACTTATTAATTTTATAATGCAGTTTTATTTTTGGAAACATATAAATATCAGACTGTCCTTAATTGAAATTTTGTCTCTGGTTTCCAACACCATGATGAAACTCTTGCTTTGTAAAAAGTAGTTAGTAAATTCTGCATGAATTTTAGTAAACTTTAAAAAATAGATTTTTTCCCTAAGAAAGAATGTTTGTAGAATTTAAAGTGGACAGATGCCTGTTGGGGTAAAATCAACTGCAACTTTTTGATGTTAATTTTTTTCCCTGTGCAATTATAAACTATAAGCAAGTTAACTGACAAGCAAATGTAATAAAGACTAGTTTTAATATGGTGGTTTTTATTACCTTCTGTTACTGGATGTCAGATTCTGAGTCATCTCTTAAAGAAACAATGTATAGTTCACCCACTGACTCTAGAGCGCTTGTGAACAAGCCATTTTGGGAGACCTAAAGGATAACATGTCAGCATTCTTCTATGTAAGTCGTCAAATGAAATCTGTTCCAGGCAAGGGGAGCTGGAAACATAAGATGAAGTTCAAAATTTTTAAAGTAACAAAACTGGAGTCAGGCAGTAGATGAATGCCTAAACTCTCACATATTTAACAGGGAATATTTATGGGAATAATCTCACTAACACGTGAGATATATTTTATCTTCTTTCTGAGGAAACAGAATCCTGAACAGGATTTCAATAGGTAAGTTCATGAAATGTACATGCAATTTACTGATAACCTAGCGAAAGTGTTAAAACAGAAAATAACCCTGGCTTTAGTCAGTTTTCTTAGAAAACGGATGCCTTATATTTTTCTTATTTTTTAAATGCTATTTCTTGACAAGGGAAAAAACCCATTTTACTCCCAAAATGACTCATGGTGCTCAGTCAAAAACATCTCTCCTATCTCTTACTCACCAGTAGGTTTTGTTGTTGTTGTTTGTTTGTTTGTTTTGCTATGCCCTACCCAAACACTGTATTTTTTTTTCAACTACCTTTCTTTGATTCCAAAATGAGGTGGATTTCTTCTCCAGTTGTCTTTAGAGCTTAATTTAAGCAAAGGCCATGCATCATCACTGGATAGTGCAATAGTTCTAAAACTTTGGCACAAACAAGAATTAACTAGAATATTTATCTATGAAAAACAGAGCTTGGCCGAGCATGGTGGTTCATGCCTGTAATCTCAGTGCTTTTGGAGGCCAAGGCAGGAAGATCATTTGAGACCACCAGGAGTTTGAAACCAGCCCGGACAACATAGCATAGACCTCATCTCTACCAAAAAAAAAAAAAAAAAAGTTAGCCAAGTGTGGTGGTGCATGCCTGTAGACCTAGCTACTAGGGAGGCTGAGGTGGGAGGATCGTTTGAGCCCAGGAGTTCAAGGCTGCAGTGAGCTATGGTGGTACCTTTGCACTCCAGCCCGGGCAACAGAGCAAGACCCTATCTCAGGAACTAAACAAAAACACAGATTGCTGGGCTCCATCCCTCTCTTCTGATTCTGTAGGTCTGGAGTGAGGCCTGTGACCTTGATTTTGAACTACTTCCATGGGATGCTGCTTTTGCTGGATGGGGCACCCCTTAGTACCACTGGTGTGATAGATGTTGGGCCGACTTGGCTTCAAGAAAGTTTAGGCGCACACCTCTGTTGCCAAAGTCAAGTCATGTGCTTTTAAGTAAGTAGGCTAACACGTCTACAAACCACATGCTAGATGCGAGCTCCTGGGCTGAAACACCCATTTCTTTGTCTGCATGCCATGGGACATCAGATCAATCCCAGGAATTATTGAATTAGGACTCCAAGCAGCAGTTTTTTTCATATTCATATTTTCCCTAAAAGGTAAGCAGATTTGATACATAGAGCTTTGCCATTTTTTTAAGAGGATAAACTGCAGCTGAACAAAAATCTCTTTGTACAGGTCAGCATGGTGTGGAGGTCAAAATACTTGGCACTGTCTGTGTTTGGGTTTCTGTGACAGGGTTCTGATTTTGACCTTAAGCTTTAATTTATGCCATTTTAATTAGAAAAGTTCTGATGGATGACTTTGTTCCAAGTTCAAGTTTGGAGTCATTTAGAGCTGGCTAAATTAAAATTCTTGGTATGAGCTGCTCACCTTCAAGTTAGAGGAAGCTAAGTTTAACCCCCTGCTGAGGTTGGAAATAGTATGCAGAGAGGCTTAAAGGAAGTGAGCTGTCAGAGGATTTAGGAGGACATCGTCAGTGGGTGTTTGCAAGCCTATCACCAAAGTGCCTTTATTGTAAGCGGAAACCTGTGGTCATCTGCAGAAGTCATTTGAAGAGCAGTGTGCTGCCTTGGACCCTGGGGACAGCTTTCTAGATCACCATCTCTCCCCTCCTCTGCCTTAACACTGGTTTTGTGTTCTTGCAAGGAGTTCAGGTTCCAGATAACAAACCCTAGCCTGTAATGGACCTCCAGCCACAAGCAGACTTAGAATTGCTAGAACATCACTATTCCTCAAAACTGAGTGGCAAGAATAAAAGGATGATGGCAACTCTTTGCTTTCTAAATATGCGCAGGGTCTAAATTTGACTCTCCATAACGTCATAGCTTTAAGCTATTTAAGTTATGTGTTACTCACTGATCTTTGGGGTGAATGGTGTTTTCCTTGAAACCAGATTTCTCAATAGCATTCGGGTATTTATGTTTCCCAGGCTTAAACTTAGCATTCCACTGTATTTCGACTTGGTGATTGACTTGTCGTTGTTATTTTTTTCCCTGAACTAGAAATGCTTCTGGAGAAAAATCAAAGAGCATATCACACAGAAATCTTATGTGAACATCTATCATCCATAGACAGGGCCATCTTTAGGGATGGGGAATTGGCCCGTGTTTCTGTAGTGCTGAGAGCAGAGCCTGGGAAGCTGGTTCCACTGCTTCATGCTGGACAGGACAGAAGTCTTAAATAAATGTGTCCATCAATTGTGGTCACTACAAATCCCTCCCCCGCTTCCCAGAACTCAGGTTTGGAGGTGAGACTGTGCCTCTTCTTATGAGACACACCTCTCTGGGTTCTGCACATTTACAATTTCATTTCCCCACCTAAACTGGAAAGGAAGGGCTGGGTCATGCGGCTACTAACCACTTGGGTAGACAGCACTAATCAGTTGGGTTCTAGGCAGTCATTAAGAATTCAAGCTATAAACTATAATTTTGGTTCAAATCCCAGCTACACTGCCTAATAGCCTTGTAACTTCTTAGAACGGCAGTTTCTTCTTATGTAAAATAGGGCTAAAAAGAGACCCTCCCTCACAGAACTGTGGTAAGGTCAATATGGGATACTGCTCATGAAGCACTTAGCACTGTGCCTGGAAAATACTAGTGGCTCAATAAATGTTAATTTGTTATCACTAACATCATCATCATCACCATCGGTCTTCCCTTCTTTCATCACAGTTTACCTCTCAGTGCTGTACCTTTGGTCAATGAGATCTTTTTTTTTTCTTGGTGGAAAATGGAGATCAAGCCTTTTTATATAACTGCAATCTTCAATAAGGTCTCCAAACCAGCTCCCACCAGCCCTTTGAAGTTGTCTTGAATGTTTTTTCATATTGACTCAACTTCCAGAGCTGGAGACATGGGGGCCCCCTCTGATGTGCCCCGTTCTGCCCATCCTTCCAGGCTTACAAGCAGCATGAGCCCCTCTCTCTTCTTCTTTATCTCGTAACTAGTGGAAATCCATTTTGTTCCACTCCAGTTACACTCCTAAGGTTGAATAATGGAGACTCACAGAGAAGAAACTGTCTGAGGTCATTGTTATTGTCACAGTTTGATTTCAACTCAGGGAAGACAAAAAGCAGTTCAACTAATTTCTCCTGTTACCAATGCACCTGCTGAGGAAATCAAACCACCTCTGAAAAGAGTCCAACACCATCAAGGTAAACAGGGCGTCTGCTCACTGGAGGCCTGGTTTTGTTTAAACAGCACTCCAGTGGGACAGCACACATTTTGGAAACTATCTGGGATTTCTTCTTTACTGACTAGATGGGTCTCACTGTCTCAGCATTTCCATTAAATTTCAGGGTATGCAGAGTGATCATAGACAGCCCACAGTATCACATAGTGCTAGCCCTGGAACCAGCTTCAGAGATTTAATCCAACTCTTTGATTTATAATGGTGATGTAATAGCAAGTATTTTTATAGCACTTATTATATACCAGATACTGCTATTAGTGCTTTATGAGAGTCATTTAATTCCAAGAACCCTGTAATTATAGGTGTAATGCGGTTTACAATTCCATTCTACAGACGAAGAAATTGAGGCCCAGAAAGGTCAATTAACTTGCTCAAGTTTACAGAGCTGAAGTAAGCTCCAGAGTCTGTGATACTAATCTCTACCTCGCACCCCCTCTGCATAGAGAAACTGAGGTTCAACGAGTCTGAATTACTACCTAAGCTCTTATCTCTGGAAATGAGTTTACCTAAGACTAAATTCTAGATCCCTGAATTCTAATCCAGCAATCTTAATAATCTTTACAGTCTTCCCTGGTCCTGCTCAATCAAGCCTTCTCACCTATAAGGTCTCAGTCATCTGAGGTTACTTTTACTATTCCAGTTCATGTTAATATCCCCCTATCGGGACCTGCAACCTCTGCAGTAAGTTTTTGCGTTGCCTTCTGGGTTTTCTAATTGTTGATTTATGGGATGGTAAAGAAAGTGATCAGAGGTGCTAGCTCTGGATCTAGCAGCAACTGTCTGTGAGTTTTCAGGCTTCCACTTCCTCCTCTGAAAAATGGGAGATTAGACTAGATGATCCTTTAAGATCTCACTGAATATAGGCCATTCAATCCTGAAGTAAGGACTCTCTCCCCAGTGGAAGGGGTGGTTCATCCACTGCACATCAAATAGCACACAGCTTATGGCAGGTTCTGTTATTCTTGTAGAAGCCATTAGTACAGTAGGTTGAATAGTATTTCCCCAAAATTCATGTCCAGCTGGAACCTCAGAATGTAGCCTTATTTGGAAATAAGGCCTCTGCAGATATAATTAGTTAAGGTAGGATGAGATTGTATTGGTTTTAGGTGGACCCTAAATCCAATATGACTGGTGTCCTTGTAAGAAGAGGAGGGGACACACACACAGGGAAGATGGCCAACGGAGGACAGAGGCAGAGGATTGGATGATGCCGGTATAAGCCAAGGAATGCCAGAGATTGCCAGTAACCACCAGAAGCTAGGAAGAGGCAAGGAAGGATCCTTCCCTAGCGCCTGCAGAGGAAGCCTGGCCCTGCTGAGACCTGGATTTTGGATGTTAAGCCTCAAGAATTGTGAGAATACATTTCTGCTGTTTGAAGTTACCAGTTTGTGGTCACTGGTTGTACAGCAGCTTTAGGAAATTAATGAACTTTCTTTTTTTCTTTTTCTTTTTTCTTTTTTGAGACAGTCTCGCTCTGTCACCCAGGCTGGAGTGCAGTCGTATGATCTCGGCTCACTTCAACCTCCACCTCCTGGATTCAAACAATTCTCCTGCCTCAGCCTCCTGAATAGCTGGGACTACAGGCGTCCGCCACCACACTGGCTAATTTTTGTATTTTTAGTAGAGACAAGGTTTCATCATGTTGGCCAGGCTGGTCTTGAACTCCTGACCTCAGGTAATATGCCAGCCTCGGCCTCCCAAAGTGCTGGGATTACAGAAATGAGCCCCCATGCCCGGCTGGGAAACTAATGAACTTTCTAAAGGAGGAATATTCCCAAACATTAAAGCCCTTGGGATTCTCCTCGGCATAAATATTTGAAGAATTATATTTTTAAAACCTAGGTTAAGGACTGCAAACTAGAAAGTGTCACTAAGGGTCACTCTCTCTTTAGGTTCATTTTCTTCAACAAACTCAACAGACTGGACACAACAGAGAGAACACGGCTATTAGCTATGTAGATACACAAACCAAGAAGACATGTAACTATGTCTACAACAAAATGACGTTTCTAAAAAAGTGACAATCAAGCTGAAAGCAGCTTGAATGATGGATGATAGGGTCACGTAAACCTCAAAAGTAAACCTCACACAGAATGCCCTTCAGCTCTTGAGAATGATACTACAGAGGAGAAATCTACATACAGGGCAGCAGCTTTCAATATATAGGTTTATATTTTAAGCAATAAGACCTTTTTATTACAGAAAAACTTGTGTGGAGTCTGCACAGATGCTCTTAAAACTGCCTTGGTAAAAGCCAAGGCATGGAAATCAGGGCCCTACTTTCTTGGTCTCTCCCTTCCCTTCCTGTAGAAGTCTCCAAGGGATCCCTACTAATATCCTTGGAAGAATAAAATCCTGTATTGTAAGCAAATATTTATAGTTATAAAAAGTATTCACAACCCATTGAGTAAAAAAGCAATTTACCAACAGAGCATATAATTCCAGTGTTGTGAATATACAGTATGATATATTACACATATATCCATATTGAAAATGTTCTGGAAGACTATATGCTAAAATGTTCATAAGATTTCCTAAGGGGTGGTATTTAAATGATATGATTTTGCTTTTTTAAAAAACAACCTATATTTCATTATTTTTGGCACCACTGTGTTATATTTAGCTTTGGAAATAAGAAACGAGTAAAATAAATTTAAAAAAATCTGTAAGAACTCTGGAACATTGGGCCATTATTAAACAACCTAAAATTTCAAAAAGATAATGAGTGAAGTCGCCTATGTGTTCAAAAATCTGCCATATGGGACTTCTGGATTCCACTCTGACATGTAAGGAGCTTAGAAATCATTACAAGAAAAAAGTCAAACACCCTAAAAAGCAACAATTCTTCTAAGGTCCTTCAGAGAGCAAAGGTCGCAGAGCAAATTCTTGGCCTCAAAATGTAAGAGACAGATACAGAGAACTGCAACTTACCAAAGCCGAAGCCCAGGAGCAGAAAACACTGCAGGACCCAGGACCAGTATCCAATAACAAGGTAGAAAAAACTTAGATTGGCATTGATTAATTGCTCGAATCATACTGTAGAGAAGTTTGAGAGCTAAAAACCCTAGGATGGCCCAGTTTTGCATGGAGGGCCCTCACCTGCATGATTTTTACCTCCAGGAACCCTACCAGGTTCTCACAGTGAAGACTGGAGAAAAATCACCAAGTGCTTCCGGCATGGAGAGGGGGGAAGCAGCCATTTGGAAATACACCAGAGCTTTCTGTTCTTAACAAGGTCTGCCCTCAAGAGAAGCCATTTTACCAGAGCCTATTTGATAAAAATATCAGAGACTGCCAGCCTGGAAAAAGAGAAATGCCCAACTGCAGCTCCCCCTAACCTTTCTGTCTACCTAAGAGAGAGAAAATAAAAACTGAGGTCACAGCCCAAGGACACAGGCTCATGAAAAGGATGAGCCCTAATCATAGGATTTTAGAACACTTCCCCTCCCCTACACCTTATCAACACATCAACAGGGCTCTTGTATAATAACAAGGCCATGCAACTGTAAGCACTGTGCATCCCACATGTGATTTCAGAAGAGGCATCTGGAGAAATATAAAGACAACATGGGAGACAAGAACAAGGATACCAGAGGAAATTTTAGCCTCTGACAACTACAGCTCCAGCAAACACTAATTATAGCCTAACCCCTAGACAGATAAAGGACTAGTACCTCAGTTCCTTTCATTTTGTGTATTGTGTTGGCTTTCAACATAAAATAACAAGGCATACTAAAAGACAAACAACATAGTTTGAAGATACAGAGCGAACATCAGAACCGGACTAAGATATGGCAAAGATGTTAGAATTATCAGCCCAGTAATTTAAAACAGCTATGACTATGATTGAAAGACAAAAGCCTCTAATGGAAAAAGTTGACAGCATGCAAGAATGAATGGAAAGTGTAAGCAGAGAGGTAGAAGCTTTTAAGAGAGAACAAAAGGACTGGGTGTGGTGGCTCATGCCTATAATCCCAGTACTTTGGGAGGCTGAGGTGAGAGGATCACTTGAGCCCAAAAGTTCGAGGCCAGCCTGCGCAATGTAGTGAGATCCCATCTCTACAAACAATTCAAAAATTAGCTGCACATGGTGGCATGTGCCAGTGGTCCTAGCTACTCTGGAGGCTGAGGTGGTAGGACTGCTTAAGCCTGGCAAGTCGAGGCTGCAGTAAGCCATGATCATGTCACTGTACTCCAGCCTGAGAGAGAGAGAGAGAGACAGAGACAGAGACACAGAGAGAGAGAGACAGGGAAAGATAAAGAAACAAAGAAAGAGAAAGAAAGAGAGAAGGAAGGGAGGAAGGGGATGGAGGGAGGGAGGGAAGGATGGAAGAGGGAAATTCCAGAAATCCCAAACACTGGAACAGAAATGAAGAATGCCTTTGAAAGCCTCCTCAATAGACTGGACATGGCCAGTGAAAGAATCATTGAACTTGGAGAAATGTCAATAGAAACATCCCAAACTGAAATACAAGGGGAAAAAAGAATAAAATAGACAAAATAGAATATTGAAGAACTGTAGAACAATTAGAAAAGGTGTAACATACACATAATGGGAATGTGAAGGAGAAGAAAGAAAAAAGGACAGTAACCACTTGAAGCGATAATGAGTTAAAATTTTCCAAAATTAATAATAGACATGAAACCCCATACCTAGAAAGCTCAGAGAACACCAAGCAGGAGAAATACCAAAAAATGTACACCTGACCATGCCATTTTCAAGCTGTAGAAAAAGGCAAAGAAAATATACTGAAAGAAGCCAACAGACAAATATTTTTACCTTTGCAGGAGCAAGGAGAAAAATAAGAATTATATTGGCCTTCTCTTCAGAAACCATGCCATCAAAAAGAGTGGCATGAAATATTTAATGTTTCAAGGGATGTAAGCCACCAACCTATAATTCTCCATCTAAAGAAATTATTTTTCAAAAGTAAAGGAGACATAAAGACTCTCTCAGACAAACAAAAATTGAGGGAATTTATTGCCAGTAGACTGGTCTTGCAAGAAGTGTTAAATATAAATTCTTCAGAAAGAAAATGAAGTAGAAAGTTGCATCTGCATAAAGAAAGAGCACTAAAGAATCAAGACACAATAAGATTTTTAATTTTTCTTCTTAATTGGTCTAATAGATAACTATTTAAAATAATATCCAAAATGTATTTGGTAATTATTGCTTACAGGTAGTTGAAATGAATGGCAGCAGTGTTACAAGGAATGGGAAGAGAAATTGGGAGTACTCTGTTAAGGTACTTGCCCTACATGGGAAGGGATGCAGTGTTACTTGAAAGAGGACTTGGATTAGTTGTAAATGTATATTGCAAAGTCAAGAGCAACTGCTAAAAAATTTTTTAAATGAAGTTTGATATGCTAACAGAGTAGAAAAAATAGAAGCATACAAAATGGTCAATTTAAACCAGAGAATGCAGAAAAAAAGTGGAAGACCAAAACAAAACAAGTAGAAAAAAGACCATGAATAGAAAACAGTAACAAATGTGATAGATGTTAAATCAACTGTATGAATCACTTTAAACACCAATGGTCTAAATATATCAATTAAAAGACAGGGTATTGTCAAAGTGGATACAAAAACTAAGACCCAACTATATAAAGAAAACCAGTTTAAATATAAAGACACAGACTTAACATTAAAATTGAAAGGGGCTGGGTGTGGTGGCTCACATTTATAATCCCAGTCCTTTGGGAGGCCAGGGCACAAGGATCTCTTGAGGCCAGGGTTTCAAGACCAGCCTGGGCAATATAGCAAGACACCATTTCTACATAAAAAATTTAATGCATTAATTACATTTAAAATTAAAGGGATGATACTCCACTCCTGGGTATGTACCCCAAAATTTGGAAATCAGGGACTCAAACAGATATTTGTATACCAATGTTCATATCCACATATTTGCAATGGCAAAAAGGTGAAAAATTTTCACTGAATTGATGAATAGAATAACAAAATATGGTGTATACATACAAAAGAATATTATCCAATCTTAAAAAGGAACAAAATTCTGACAAATGCCATAACATGAGTGAACTGTGAAGATATGTTCAGTGAAATAAACTGACACAAAAGGACAAATATTGCATGACTCAATATATGTGAGGTATCTAGAGTAGTCAAATTCACAGAGATAGAAAATAGAATGGTAGTTGTCAGGGATTGCAGAAGGGGAAAATGGGTACAAAGTTTCAGTTTCAGATAAGGAAACATTCTGGAGATGGATGGTGGTGATGGCTACACAATGATGTGAATGTACTTAACACCACTGAACTGTACACTTCCAAATGGTTAAAATGATAGACTCTATGTTATGTATATTTTACTTTAATAGAAATAAAAACAAAAGAGATATTCTATGCTAGCATTAATGACAAGAAAGCTGGAGTAGCTATATTAATCTCAGACAAAGAAAACTTCAGAGAAAGGAAAATTGTCAAGGATAAGGAGGAGTACTACATGATAATAAAAGAGTCAGTTCTCCAAGAAGACGTAATAATTCTTAATGTGTATGTGCGTAACAACAGAGTGCCAAAATATGTGAGCCAAAAACTAATAAAACTGCAAGGAGAAATAGATTAACCCACTATTGCTGTTGAATACTTCAATTGGCCTCTAACAGTAGATAGAAGAAATAAATAGTAATTGATAGATCTAGCAGGCAGAAAATCAGTAAAGACGTAGTTGAACTGAACAACACCATCAATCGATTGGATCAAATGACGTCTATAGACTATTTCATCTTCATCCACCAACAGCAGAATACACATTCTTCTCAAGCACACACAGCATTTACCAAAACAGACTACATTATGGGCCATAAAACACACCTTAACAAATTTAAAACAATAAAAGTTATATAATGTCTGTTCTCAGATCACAGTGGAATTAAACTAGAAATCAGTAATAGAAAGATAGCTGGAAAATCCCCAAATAGCTAGAGATTAAACAACACATTTCTAAGTAACACATGAATCAAGGAAGTAATCTCAAGAGAAACTAATGTATTTTGATTAAATAAAAATGAAAATACAACTTATTATAATTTGTGAGATGCTGTGAAAGTAGTACTTAGAAATTATCATCTTAATATATTAGAAAAAAAAGAAAGGTCAAAAATCAATCTATGGTTCTACTTTAGGAAACTAGTAAAAGAAAAAATGAAGACAAAGTTAAGCAGAAGAAAATAATAAAAGAGAAATGGAAATTTAAAACAGGAAATTAATGGAGAAAATCAAAGAAACCAAAAGTTGGTTCTTGAGCAATATAAATCTCTGGTGAGGTTAACCAAGAAAAAAAAAAAAAAAGAAACAGGACACAAGTTAGTAATATCAGAAATAAAAGAGGTAACATCCCTTCAGATCCCACAGTTATTAAAAGGATCATACAGAAATACTATGAACAGCTCTATGCTCACAATAGATAAAATGCACCAATTCCTTGAAAGACACAATCTGCCAAAACTCACAAAGAGACCGAGATAACCTGAATAGGACTACAAGTATTAAAGAAATTGAAAAAACATTAATAACCTTCCAAAACAGAAAGTACTGGGCCTGCATGACTTTACTGGTAAATGCTATCCAACATTTAAGAAAGAAATTATGCGAATTATCTGCAATCTCTTCCAGAAGATAAAAGCTGAGAGACTACTTCCTAACTCACTCAATGAAGCCAGCATTACCCTAATAACAAACCAATATCTCTCATAAATATAGATAGAAAAATCTTCAACAAAATATTTGCAAACAATTAAAAAATGTATAAAAAGAACTATATACTATGACCAAGTGGGATTTATCACAGGTATGCAAGTATGATCGACATTTGAAAACTGATTATTCCATCATATCAGCTAAAGGGGAAAACTTATATGATTATATCAATAGATCCAGAAGAAGCATTTCACAAAATCCTACACCCATTCCTGATTTAAAAATGGAAAATAGACTCTCAGCAAACTAGGAATAGAGAGGAATCTCCTCAATTTGATAAAGAACATCTGCAAAATCCTGCATCTAGCATCACGCTTAAATGGTGAGAAACTTGAAGCTTTCCCACTAAAATCAAGAGTAGGACAAGGATGTCTCCTCTCACCACTCTTTTACATCATGATCCTGGAAGTCCTAGCCAATGCAATGTGACAAGAAAAGGAAATAAAAGATACACAGATTGAGAAGGAAGATGTAAAATCACCTTTGCTTATAGATTCCATGATTATCTATGTAGAGAATCTAAAAAAAATTGACAAAAAAGCTCCTGGAACTAATATGCTATCATAGTGAGTCAGTAACAGATTCTTTAGGCTACTGCTGGTTCCCGAACTCAATTGTTGACTTGCTACTGCTCAGACACTTCCTTTATGGTTAACATTTAAAAATTAGGTAAAAAATATGACAAGTTAGCCAGGTGTGGTGGTGGTGCGCACCTGTGGTCCTGACTACTCAGGAGGCTGAGGTGGGAGGATTACTTGGGCCAGAATGTTGAGGCTGCAGTGAGCCATCATTGTGCCACTGCTCTCCAACCTGGGTGTCTCAGTCTCAAAAAAATAAATAGATAAAAATTTAAAAATAAAAAATAAATATGACAGGATCTGTGTTTAGTTATCTTAGTTTAGAAGTGAGCTTTGATGGTAAATTTCACATCTACATCATATGATGTAATGAAAATAACTTCCCCCAACCACACCACTGTCAGTACTAGAGTCACCTTTGTATGTTAAGCACTGACTCTGTACCCAGCACTCTGCAAGACACTGTATCATCTCCTTTCATCGTTAATGAAACTTTGAGGCAGTTAATCTTACATGAGTTCACTGATGTTTATAAGATATTGGCAAGGGGTTAATAGCATCTATCTTTCAGGTTCAGTGTAAGGAAGACAAGGGAAAATGCATTTGAGAGTACATGCAACCATAATTCTCTATACAAAACAGAAGATGACTTTACTGCTGACTATTTAAAGAAAAGACACAGTTGAATTTGAGGTCAGGTACTAATATTTGTCTGACTGTCCAATTATGTCCTGCATCAAGACAATTGTCAATCTGGTCACTTAGAGCCTAAACAGTTAAACAGAATTTTTCTCTGAAATAGGTGTGTGATGTGAGCAGATACAGTTTCTTACACAGAATCATGGGCTGCTATCAAAGGAGGCTTTGATAACCTACAGCTCAATGTGGTGTGATCAGAAATATGTTGTTAGAGGGTTATGGATGACAAGGGGCTAGCAGCAAAGGAGAGAAAGCAACAGAAAGGGGTTCGCAGAGGCTGGCTTAGCTGAGGGGAAAGGAGGAAGTTGGGAGAGGGAACACAAGCTGTTCAGACATGATATTAAAGAGGTGTCACAGCCTCAATTCTGATTCCAGAAGTCCTCCTTCCACATGACCTCAAAGGATCCAGATCTCAGGGTCTAGCGGGCTGTGGTCCAAGGCTCCCACCAGGATCATGGTTGGGTCCCCGCACCTCAGCCCTAGAGGAGTGAGTCTGAATTCCAACACCAACCCCAAGGTTAGCTCTGCTAGACCGATTGCTCCTGCTCCTGCTCCTGCTCTTGCTATGGGCTCATCAGAGGGTTTGAGAATCCAGGGCGTGGGAACCAAGGGAGCAGGATGGCCCTGACCATAGCACTGCAGCTGGTGAGGGGCAGAGCTGCACCCTAAACCCAGCCCTCCTGACCGCCTTTTTGAGTCTGTTTTCTGTCTTTTGCTCTGATCTTCTTTTTAGACTTCAACCGTCTTCTTCTTAAGCAAGAACTTCCCTTGCAAAAAGATTAACAATATTATTTATGCAACTCTAGAATGAATATATCCACATCACATAATGGGAGTAGCTACTCCCTCCATATCAAAGACTGCCAGCACTACAAGCAACACCTCCATTTGTCAAGCACCAACTGTGTATCTGGCACTGTTCCAGGCAATATGCAGATATCCACTACTTTGAGGTAGTTATTCTTACATGAACACGTTGGTGTTTAGAGAGCAGACACAGCCATATATAGGGATCATTCAACAATTCTCATAAACTTACATTTTGTAGTCTGTTTACTGATGGTGACATCTGTTTATTAGTTCTACCCTCTGCAACATGAAGTATGGGAAGAACATAGGTTTTGGAGCCTGCCAAAAGCTTGCTGTGTTAATTTGGGCAAATTCCTCAACCTCTCTGAGCCTCAGTTTCCATCACGGATCTAATACTTTCTGCCTTGCAAGATCGTCATATGTGTAAGGAACCTAACACAGCTCCTTCCATGTAATCAGTACTCAATAAACCACAGCTACCATTATATTGTCACTTCTGTTAATATTATTTACCTGCCTGGTTTCTAGAAAATGAGTAAAGCTTAAATTGAGTTCATTCAAAAGCAATCGTAATAATAATAACATTAGCAACATTTGTTGAACATTTTCTATATCTGGAGCACTGTTTATAAATGATTATATTATCTCATTTAATCCTCACAACAACCTTTACTACCTACTTCACGGTATCGTTATGAGAATTGATGAGTAAACACAGTCATGAACCTCACAACACTGCTTCATTCAACACCACGCCATATCTATGATGGTGGCCCCATAAGATTATAATGGAGTTGAAAAATTCCTATTGCCTAGTGATGTCATACCCATCATAAAATAGCAAAATTACTTAAAAAATAAATTTAGTGTAGCCTAAGTATAGAGCATTTCTAAAGTCTACAATAGTGTACAGTGTGAACCCTGAATATCTGAGACAGGTCTCAGTTGATTTAGAAAGTTTATTTTGCCAAGGTTGAGGTGACACAGCCTCAGGAGGTCCTGACTACATGTGCCCAAGGTGGGCAGAGCACAGCTTGCTTTTATACATTTTTGGAGACATGAGACATAAATCAACATAAGTAAGATGAACATTGGTTCCATCCGGAAAGGTGGGACAACTCGAAGCAAAGGCGGGACAACTTGAAGATGGAAGGGAGCTTCCAGATCACAGGTAGGTAAGAGACAAATGGTTGCATTCTTTTTTTTTTTTTCATACTTTAACTTCTAGGGTACATGTGCACAACGTGCAGGTTTGTTACATATGTATACATGTGCCATGTTGGTGTGCCACACCCATTAACTTGTCATTTACATTAGTTATATCTCGTAATGCTATCCCTCCCCCCTCCCCCCACCCCACAACAGGCCCCAGTGTGTAATGTTCCCCTTCCTGTGTCCAAGTGTTCTCATTGTTCAATTCCCACCTGTGAGTGACAACATGCGGTGTTTGTTTTTCTGTCCTTGCAAGTTTGCTCAGAATGATGGTTTCCAGCTTCATCCATGTCCCTACAAAGGACATGAACTCATCCTTTTTTATGGCTGCATAGTATTCCATGGTATTTATGTGCCACATTTTCTTAATCCAGTCTATCATTGATGGACATTTGGGTTCACTTCAAACTATACTACAAGGTTACAGTAACCAAAACAGCATGTTACTGGTACCAAAACAGATATAGACCAATGGTTGCATTCTTTTGAGGTTCTGATTAGTCTCTCCAAAGGAGGCAATCAGATATGCACTTATCTCAGTGAGCAGAGGGATGACTTTGAATAGAATGGGAGGCAGGTTTGCCCTAAGTAGTTCCCAGCTTGACATTTCTCTTTAGCTTAGTGATGTGGGGGCCCCAAGATTTATTTTCCTTTCACAGCAGTAACGTCTTAGGGCTTCACAGTCACTCACCACTCAGTCACTGACTGACCCAGAGCAAAGTCCAGTCCCGCAGGCTCCATTCATGGTAAGTGCCCCAGAGAGGTGTACTTTAAAAAATATTCCAAGTCTGGGTGCAGTGGCTCACCCACCCAGACCTGATCATGAGGTCAGGAGTTCGAGACCAGCCTGACCAACATGGTGAAACCCCGTCTCTACTAAAAATACAAAAGTTAGCCAAGCGCGGTGGTGGGCGCCTGTAGTTCCAACTACTCAGGAGGCTGAGGCAGGAGAATTGCTTGAACCAGGAAGCAGAGGTTGCAGTGTGCTGAGATCTCGCCACTGCACTCCAGCCTGGGAGATAGACCGAGACTCTTGTCTCAGGAAAAAAAAAAATCCTCTATACCGTATTATCACCACACCTTTTCTATGCTGAGATATGTTTAGATACACAAATACTTATCATTGTGTTACAGTTGCTACAGAATTGAGTACAGTCACATGCTGTGCAGGTTGTAGCCTTGGAGCAATAGGCTGTGCTATCTAGCCCAGGTGTGTCATAGGCGGCACCATCTAGGTTTGTGTAAGCACATGCTATGACGTTCACACAGCCACGAAATTGCCTACTGATGGATTTCTCAGAATATATCCCCCTTGTTAAGTGACATACTTTTAAGTACTTAGAATCATTTCTGGCATATAATAAGTGCTATATGTTTCTTAAAGTAAAAAAAGGTCAATACTCATATTTCCTCCATTTACTTAATCACAGAGATTACGTTTACTTAATCACAAAGATTAGGGAACTCAGCCAAGTCACACAGCTAGAAAGTAGTGAGGTTGGGACCCAACCCCGGCAGGCTGACTCCTGCAGCCCCTACACTTAAGTGTCATAGCGAACTGTACTGGTATTTTCCATGGATGCACCCCGTGATGGAAATGAGGGGTGTGACTCACTGTTGCGTTGTTCTGCATGTTACCTCTTTCCCTCCTTTCCTCCGATAATAATTTCTTTCAATCCCCTAACATCCAGTTCTCTCTCTCCCTTCATCTGCTTGGGTGGTCCTTTGTTTCTACAGAGAGCAATCCAACGACACAGGTCCCTTTCCTCTTTCTGGTCACGTAGTGGCCTTGAAAAATGGCCATTCTCTCTCAAGAGGCTTGCCGTTCAAAACAACCTCATTTCCCTTCACACTGTATGGTGTAGGTCAAGCTTTTTATTAAAAAGCTTTCTCCTTCCCTCTGTGAGAGTCCCAGATTGTTCCTCATTCCCCCTTTGCCCAAATCTGGATATCATTCCCCCAGAGTCTCAGGAAACACGTTCCAGAAAATGCGTATTTGCATTTCATGATTATGCAGGAGAAGTGTGGGGACATATGTTACCTTTCAGCAGCTTGTATCCAAAGAGCCAGGCCTCACGACAGAATGTAGGCTCAAAATTAGCGCAATCGTTTACCTTGTCTTCTGAGTGATCTGTGTTCCGTGTCTTTGCACAGAAAGCTCTGTTCGTGTTCTGAGTCTGTTATTTTGATCTATACGATAAGAAAATCACTATCATTTGAATCCACAGCTTGAGAGGGCTGCTTTGCTTTTCATGTACGATAAGTTCTTAAACACAAGTGAGATGGAAAACATATTGTGCAACTCTCGGGAACTATTTAAAATGTAAAATATAAATATTTCTCCTTTGAATGTACTTAACTTAGCGAGCCCGTATCTGGTTTGTGTCCTTTCAGTCATCACATTGACATTGTGTTTGCTATTCCTTCATTTAGCTGAGTCAAAATGAGCTGGAGAAGCGAAAATCAGCACTTCAGCCTGCTCTGCGGAGCAGAGCGCAGGAAGGTTGCCAAGCCTCCCTTGATCGCATAATGCCTCTCAGATAAGGTTAACGCTGCAGTAGGCCCTGCCTCGTGTTAGTATTTTATGGTGACAGCTCGAGTCTCCCATTGCAATGAATCTATTGTGAGGAAAAGCAAACAGAAAAGTCAACCCGTTGAGGGTAGCGGGGCCCATACTTGGCCTTTCTCAGGCTAAACCTGGGCCCATGGCTGCCATTGTCTGGTCGGGGCTGACTCAAAACCACCCACTTCTTTTCCACTCCTGACTGGAGGGATTTAAGAATTTCTGGGCCAGGCGCAGTGGCTCACGCCTGTAATCCCAGCACTTTGGGAGGCTGAGGCGGGCAGATCAGGAGGTCAGCAGTTCAAGACCATCTTGGCCAATATGGTGAAACCCCGTCTCAACTAAAAATACAAAAATTTGCCAGGCACGGTGGTGCGTGCCTGTAGTCCCAGCTACTCAGGAGGCTGAGGCAGAAGAATTGCTTGAACCTGGGAAGGCAGAGGTTGCAGTGAGCTGAGATCATGCCACTGCACTCCAGCCTGGGAGACAGAGCGAGACTCCGTCTCAAAAAAAAAAAAAAAAAAAAAGCAAAAAGAATTTCTGACTGTAAGAGTAGTGGGGAGGAGGGATAAAGAGGGGTTGGATAACAGGTACAAAAATATAGTTAGATAGAATAAAATACAGTGTTCAAAAGCTCAATAAAAATTTTGGTTTATTTCAAAATAACAAGTACATTTTGAATATTCCTAACACAAAGTAATGATAAATGCTTGAGCTGATGGATAACCCAATGACTTAAAATTGATTATTACACATTGTATGCTTGTATCAAAATGTCACAAGCATCCCATAAATATGTATAACTAAGTATCCATAAACATTAAAAATTGAAATTTTAAAAATTTAAAAACTAAGACTCTCTGAATGTAGAAAAACAAAGAAAGAGGTAGCGTCTTCCCTCCGGCATCCTCCCACTCCGCCAGGTTGAACTGCCGCTGTTTAAATAAGACTGAAATCCCATTCTTCTCTCACATCTCTTCATTTGCAGACACTAGTGTGGGCCTCTTCCTTCTGCCCTATAATTTAGGACTGAAGACACGTAAAGTTGAAGGAACAGGGGGAGTGGGGCTGTCCGATTCCATTCTGTGAATGGAGCAATAGATAGCGATGCTTGTGGCCGGGCACAGTGGCTCATGTCTGTAATCCCAGCACTTCGGGAAGCCGAGGCAGGTGGATCACCTGAGGTCAGGAGTGTGAGATCGGCCTGACTAACATGGTGAAACCTCGCCTCTACAAAAAATGCAAAAAGTAGCTGGGCGTGGAGGCTGGCACCTGTAATCCCAAGTACTCGGAAGGCTGAGGCAGGAGAATTGCTTGAACCCCGGGAGGCGGAGGTTGCAGTGAGCCGAGGTGGTGCCACTGCACTCCAGCCTGGGTGACTGAGCGAGACTCTCTCCAAAAAAAAAAAAAAAAAAAAAAAAAAAAAAAAAAGATAGTGATGCTTGTGGGATCACTATCTCATGCTGCATTAGAGTGGATGTGGTTTTCTATATGTCGTTTTTCAAGTCTTCTTTTGTTATGAGAAAAATAAAACAACAAAAGAAACTTTATGGGGTAAAGGTAAAAAATACCTTTGCTAAGACGGAATAGTTAATACTTGGGGGACAGCTCTGGTGAGAAGGTGGCTTCCAAGTTTCCCAACCATGGAACCCTTTGCTCAAGCAAAATCTCACAAAGTCCAACCATCACTGAGGTTTTTCTGGCTATAGGAGTGTGGTGGGAGTCCTGGAGCTCCTCTGATTGGCGCCTCTATTTTCTGTCTTATGGATTGTCTATTCTAGATAGTTCATATAAATGGATTTATGCAAAGTGTGTCCTTTTGTGCCTTGCATATTTCACTTAGCATAAATGTTTTCAAGATTTATCCATGTAATGGGATATTTGAGAACATCATTCCCCTTTATTTCTGAATAATATTCCATTGTGTTGATGCCACTTTTTGTGTATCCATTTATGTGTTGGAAGACACCTGGGTCTTTCCACCATTTAGCTATGTGACTACGCTGCAATGAGTATCTGTGTGAGTTTCCGCTCGCCATTCTTTTTGGCATATGCCATACTTGGAAATGGAATTGGAATTGCTACATCACATAGAAACATCATATTTAGATTTTTGAGGCACCACTAAACTGTTCCCCTCAGCAGTTGCACTGTTTTAAATTCCCATCAACTATGTAAGAGGGCTCCAATTTCTCAACATTCTTGACAACAGTTGTTATTTTCCATTTTCTGTTTGTTTCTTCCTACATTCATTCCAGTAGGTGTGAAATTATCTCATTGTTTGATTTGCATTTCCCTAATGACTAAGGATACTAAGCATCTTGTCATGTGCTTACCGTCCATTTGTATATCTTCTTTGTAGAAATATCTATTCGAATCCTTTAACTATTTTTTGAAAAGATAGACTTGATTTTTAGAACAGTTTTAAGTTCACAGCAAAATTTAGTGAAGAGTACAGAGATTTCCCATGTATTACCTGCCTCCATTCATAAATAGCCTCTCCTATTATCAATATTCCCTACCAGAGTGGTATATTTATCACAACGGATGAACCTGCATTGACTCTTCATTATCACCCAGCATCCATACTTTACATTAGGATTCTACACAGCATAACATTAGCATTGCATTATGACACTCCTAGTGTTATAGAATGTGTGGATTTGGACAAACGGCTAATGACGTGTATCCACCATTGCAGTATTCTGCAAAGTACTTTCACTGCCCTAAAAATCCTCTGGGTTTCACCTGTTCATCCTTTCCTCCCCCTAACCTGTGGTGACCACTGATTTTTTTCTTGTATCCATAGTTGTCCCTTTTTCAGAATTTCCTACAGCTGAATACCATATTTAGCCATTTAAGGTTGACATCTTTCACTTAGTAATATACATTTAAGTTTTCTCTATGTCTTTTCATGGCTTGATAGCTCATTTCTTTTTAGCACCGAATAATATTGTATTGTTTGAGTGTACCACAGTTTATCCATTCACTCAGTGAAGGACACTTTGGTTGCTTCCATGTTTCGGTAATGATTAGTAAGGAGGTGATAAACACCTGTGTGCAGATTTTGGTGTGTACATGAGTTTTCAGCTCTTTTGGGTCAATATCAGGGAGCATGACTGCTGGATTGTATTGTAATGTTATGTTTAGTTTTGTAAGAAATCACCGAACTATCTTTCAATGTGGCTGTACCATTTTGCATTTCCACTAGCAATTAGTGGGAGTTCCTGTTGCCCCACATCCTCACCAGCATTTGGTGTTGTCAGTGTTGTGGATTTTGGCTATTTTAATAGGTATACAGTGATATCTCATTGTTGTTGTAATTTACATTTCCCTGATGATATATGATGTGGAGCATCTTTTCGTATGCTTATTTGCCATGTGTGCACAGGTCGAATGTTCCTTGTCTGAAATGTTTGGTACCTGAAGTGTTTCAGAGTTAGGACTTTTTTTTTCAGATTTTGGAATATTTGCAGTATACTTACTGGTTTAGTATTTCTCATCTGAAAATTTGAAATCTGAAATGCTCCAATGAGCAATTCCTCTGAGCATCATATCAGCACTGAAAAAGTTTTAGATTTTGGAGCATTTCAGATTTTCAGATTGGTGATACTCAATCTATATCCTCCTTGGTGTGGTATTTGTTCAGATCTTTTGCTCCAGTTTTTAATCAGGTTGTCCATTTTCTTATTGTTGAGGTTCAAGGATTCTTTGCATATTTTAGGTAACAGTCTCTTATCAAGTAAGTTTTTTGCAAACATATTCTCCCAGTCTGCAGCTTGTCTTTTCATTTTCCTGACAGTGTCTTTCAGAAAGCAGAAGTATTTAATGACATCTGTCTTACCAATTTTTTCTTTCATGGACAGTGACCTTAATATTGCACTTAAAAGTCATCACCTAACCCAAGGCCATCTAGGTTTTCTCCTATATTGTTTTCTAGAAGTGTTATGGTTTTACATTTTATAATTAGATCTACAATCCATTTTCAGTTAATTTTTGTGAAAGGTATAAAGTCTCTGTCTATATTCTTGTTTTGTTTTGTTCCGTTTTGTTGCTTGTGGATGGCAAGTTGTTCCAGCACCACTTGTTGGAATGACTATCTTTGTCCTATGTTATTGTCTTTTCTCCTGTGTCAAAATCAGTTGACTATATTTATGTGGGTCTATTCCTGGGCCCTCTTTTATGTTCCATTGATCTATCTGTAACTTTATACCGGTTGCTTATCCCTAATCCAACATTCTCTAAAATCTAAAACTTTCTGAGTGCCAACATGATGCTCCAAGGAAATTCCCACTGGAGTATTTCAGATTTCAGAATTTTGGATTAGGGATACTGAACTGGTAAGTAGACTGCAAATATTCCAATATCAAAAAAAGTTTTTATATTAACCTGGTATCCTGCAAAATTACTGTAAGTGCTTATTAGTTCCAGGGGTTTTTTTTTTTCTTTTGCTAATACTTTTGGATTTTCTGCATAGACAATTATGTCATCTGCAAAGACAGTTTTATGTTTCCTAATTGATGTAACTTTTATTTTCTTTTTTTTTCTTGTTTTATTGCATTAGCTAGGACTTCCAGTATGATACTGAAAAGGGGCGGTGAGAGAGGACATCCTTGCCTTGTTCCTGATGTTAGCACGAAAGCTTTGAGTTTCTTACCATTAAATATGATGTGAGCAATAGGTTTTGTGGATATTCTTTATCAAACTGAGAAAAATCCTCCTCTATTCCTCATTTACTGAGAGTTTTTTTGTTTTTTAATCATGAATGGGTGTTGGATTCTTTCAAATGCCTTTTCTCCTCCTGTTCATATGCTCATGTGTTTTTTTTTTTTCTTTATCCAATGGATGTGATGGATTACATTAATTGGTTTTCAAATTTTGAACCAGCCTTGCATACCTGGGATAAATTATACTTGGTTGTTGTGGTGTATAATTTCTTTCATACGTTGTTGAATTTGATTTGCTAGTATTTTGTTGAGAATTTTTACATCTATATTCATAAGAGATATTGATTTATGGTTTTCTTTTCTTATAATGTCTTTGTCTGGTTTTGTTCTTAAGGTAATGCTAGTCTCATTGAATGACATAGGAAGTATTTCCTCTGCTTCTTTCTTCTGAAAGATATTGTAGAGAATTGGTATAATGTTTTCATTAAAGGTGTGGTAGAATTCACTGGTGAACTCATCTGGGCCTGCTGCTTTTGTGTTCGGTAGATTATTAATTATTGATTCAATTTCTTTAACATACCTGGAGCTCTTTAGATTAATTATTCTTTGTGTGTGCAAGTTTTGGCAGATTGTGTCTTTCAGGGAAATGACCTATTCCATCTAGGTTATACAATTTGTGGACATAAAATTGTTTATAATAGTTCTGTATTATACATTTAATGTTCATGGGATTTATGGTGATGTCCTGTCTTTTGTTTCTGATATTAGTAATTTGGATCTTCTTTTTTTCTTTGCTAGCCTAAGAAAAAAGTTAGCCTAGAGTCTTATTGATTTTATCAAAGAATTAGTTTTTGGTTTCATTGATTTTTCTATTAATTTCCTGTTTTCAACGTCACTGATTTCTGCTCTAATTATTTATTATTTCTTTTTTTCAAATTATTTTGGATTTAATTTGCTCTTCTAGTTTGCTAAAATGGAAGTTTAGATTATTGATTTTAGACTGTTCTTCTCTTCTATCATATGCATTCAATGCTATAAATTTCCCTCTAAGTACTTTTCTCTCTTGATAAGTTGGGTTTTGACTTTCATTTAGTTCAAAACATTTTAAAATTTCTTTTGCAATTTCTTCTGTAACTCATGTGTTATTTAGAAGTGTGTTGTTTAATCTCTATTTTGAGGATTTTGAGGCTTTCCAGTTATCTTCCTGTTCTGGAGTTCTAGTATAATTCTATTATGGTCTGAAAGCAGACATTTTATGATTTCTTTTAAATTTGTTAATATATATTTTTATGGCCTAAAATATGGTCAAACCCAGTAAATATTTCAAGTGAGCTTGAGGAGAAAGTGTATTCAGCTGTTGTACATCTACAGGTGTCAATTATAGTCACTTGATTGATAGTGTATTGAGTTCCACTGCGTCCTTACTGATTGCCTGCTGGGCCTGTTCCTGATAGAAAGCTGTTGAAGTATCCAACAGTAATAGCAGATGCATCTATTTTTCCTTGCAGTTTACTTGGCTAGAAGTTTGTCAGTTTTGTTGTAACAGAAACTGCTGTACATAGACCGTTAGTATTGTGGTGGTAAGGCGAAGGGGAAAGAGGATGATTTTATAGTTTTTTGATTAGGACTTTTAGTGAGCTGATGCCTCTGATTGTGAACTTCACAAGTGTGTCTCAGTGTTTTTCTTCCTCCTTAGGTGAGGCTGGATGGCTTGCGTGGGCTGGATTTTGGTATTTTTCCTCTCCCAGGTGGAAGGTCTGAGCGGCTGATGGCTGGCGTTTGGTAGTTCTCTTCCCCCAAGGTCAGTTAGGCTCTGATAAAGCCCCAGCAGCCTGGGCTCTGATTAACTAACTGGATTTTCCTGAGGGCAGACCTTGTTAAGAAGAACGCAGTGTTCTGGTTCCTTTTCTCTCCCACCCCCCAGAAGTGGGAAGAGATTCTTCTCCGTTTACTCTAAGAACCTGGTGAAACTCCTGGAGGTAAAACTCACAAAGGGATGGAGACCTCTATGTCTGGGTCCCCTGGAGCTTTTAATGTTCAGGCTTGTTCATACTGAGTCTCCAGGAATTTATCAATTACAATTAGGCGGGACACTCACTGGCTTCTGCTCTGGTAAGTTGCAATTCTCTGCATTGGCCTATCTGTCTCTCCAACTTCTGGGGCAGTGCTGTGCCTGTGAAGCCTCGCTTCTTTTATGGATCCAGGAAGAGTTGTTGCTTTTTCAATTTTTCAGCCTTTTACTTGTTATTAGGACACAGTGGCAACTTCCAAGCAGTACAGGAAACTGGAAATCCCTCTGCCTATTTTTTGATTGCATTGTTTGTGTTTTTGTGGTTGGGAGTCGGGAGTTCTTCATATATTCTGGTTCGATGATCAGATACGTCCCTTTTAATTTGCAAATATTGTCTCCCATTCTACAGGTTATCATTTCACCTTCTTGATAATATTCTCTGATGCATACAATTTTTAACTTCGGTGAAATTCAATCTATCTGTTTTATCTTTAGTTGGTTATGTTTTTGGTGTGTTAAGAATCTGTTTACCAAATCTAAGGTCATGAAAATTTACTCTCTTACTTTTGTGAACTGTTTTTTTTTTTTTTAACTTATCTCTCAGGCACTTCCCATATATAATCTTACATAATCCTTGCAACAAATCCAAATATTATTTTCCCCTTTTGATAAGGATATCTAACCTTATCATAATTTGCTCAAGACTCTACTACTAGTAAAGTGGTAGGGCAGGGATTTAAACTATTGTTTTCAAATTCCTGACATGTACTAATTTGGAGGATTCGGGAATGAGATATCATAATTTACAATATTTCTCAGGAATTCCGCAATCATAAGTTATTTAAAAATAATTTCAACATTTTCATACACTTTACTCATGATTATGTCTATCTTTGGAAGGTATGTTTGACAAATGAGAAGTATTTAGTAGCGTTTATGAAGTATAGTGAATGTTCAAATACTAGAAAATGGTAGGAAATGGTATCGAGTGGTATTCAAATAATGTAACATTTGGATTTCCTAGCAAGCTTAACAGAACTACAAAGAATCCCATGTAGAAATGTGCCAATGTAAGGATTTATGTGCTTCTAAAACTTCGTATTTCTTAGAACAGCATTCGTAGAATTTAAATGGAGCATGATATGGGTATAAGCTTATTAATATTTATTTCCTGTGCCAATGTGACTCATTGTCAGCATCACACAAGGCCAGAAACATACACGCACAACACAGCAACAGCCACAAGCCAAACTGATTCAATTGTGAACGCATGTCTCCTATATTGATTGATAAGCTTCAGTTCATGCTAGAGAATTATAATACTTTCCCTAAGTTTTCAACTGATTTTCCAGATTTGGAGAAATCTAAATTTTCTGAGAAATGCCAAGGAAGAATTCTTGCATAGAAATAGTAATTAGAACCAGGTCTGGGTTTTTTCCCCCTTCTAAAACTCATGTTCTTTCCACGACTATATCTGGCAGTCTCCCAAGAGCTGCTAAGAAAGAGGAAAGGAAAAGACCATTGGGTTTTATGGCTAGGAGGTCTTTGGTGTAACATCTTGAGAGCGATTATTGTGTATATTAGTTTCCTATTGCTGCTGTAATAAATTACTATAAATTTATTGGCTTAAATCCATGCAAGTTTATTCTCTTACAGTTCTGGAGGTCAGAATTCCAAAGTAAGTTTCACTAGCTAAAGTTAAGGTGTTGGCAGGGCTGGTTCCTTCTTGAGGCTCCGCTGGAGAGTATGTGGAGTTTTTTTGCCTTTTCCAACTTAAAGAGGCTATCTTTATTTATTGGCTTGTGGTTCAGTCTTAGCCTATTTGTAGTCTCTTTGTGGTGCCATAACATAACAATTATCACAGACTGGGTAATTTATAAAGAAGAGAAACTTAGTTCTCGTAGTTCTGGAGGCTGGAAGTTCAAGATCAAGGCACCAGCAAGTTCAGTGTCTGATGAGGGCTCAGTCTTGGCTTCCACAGTGTTGTCTTATTGCAGCATCCTCCGGAGGAAAGGAACACTGCGTCTTCCTATGCAGAAGAAATAGGAGTGAAAAGGGACAAACTCCCTCTAACAAGCCTTTTCATAAGAGTACCTGATCCCATTCATGGAATTGAATCCCTCATGACTCAGTAACCTCCTAAAGGCCACACCTCTTAATAATCTTGCACTGGGGGTTAAGTTTCAATGTGAGTTTGGGAGAGGACACCATCTTTAAAACCATAGTGATATGGACAGGAGGCAGCAGAATACTGAGTAGAAGAGAGAGGTTCCCTGGCAAGGGCCCCACCCTCAAGCCTGGAGACCCACAGCACTAAATGAGAACAGGCATTCGGTTTTTATGCCCAAAAACTGGCCTTTTGGCCTGCCATTCCCCCTATCCTGCCTCCATATCAGCCCCAAATCCCAAGCACCAGGAGAGATCAGCAGACCAGTGATGGTGGAACGATGCAGCAGAGAAAGAAGTGAAGGGATGCCTGGACACCAAGGGAAGTCTGGCCAGGGGTGGTCAGAGAAGAGTCCGGCAGCTCGGTGGCCTGACTCCAGGGAAGGACCACCTTCCCACTCCATTCCCCTTCCAGCTCCCTATCCATCTCACTGAGAGCCACCTCCTCCTCATAATAAAACCTTGCACTAATCCTTTGAGCCCTGTGTGATCCGATTCTTTCGGGACACTGGGCAAGAGCTCAGGATACAAAAGGCTGTCACACTGGCCTTCTGCCCTTGCAATAAGGCAGAGGGTCCATTGAGATTAACACACAAGCCATCTGTAGATGGCAAAGCTGAAAGAGCATGGTAGCACTGGAGTTACAGGCACCCACCCCTAAACACTACCGCAGGGCTGATAGCCCAAAGCACTCATCCCAGCCTCTGCACCTCCCTGTCTGCATGCACCCCTAGGGGTTTGAGCTGTGGGGCAACCAAACAGGCAAGCCGTACCCCTGTTAGACATCCTGTGAGGGGAATCAGGGGACTCTCCTGTTTCAGTAGCAGGCCCCTTCCTCTACCTTCAAAGCATATCAGTCCAGTCACTGCTTCTGTCGCCACACTGCCATCTCCTCTCACTTGGTGACTCCGTCATTTCTCTTGAAGGACAACTGTGATTACATGAGGTCCATCAGATAATCTGGGAGAGTCTCCTCATCTAAGGATCTTTAAGCACATCTTCAAAGTCTCTTCTGCCATGCAAGGAAACATTCACAGGTTCCCAGGATTAGGACAAGGTTATATTTCTGAGGCCATTGTTCAGCCAACCATGACTCTGGGGAATGTGGCTACTTATTATTTAAGAATAAAAGACATATGGGATGGGCAGAACCTGGCAATCAGTGAGCCAGCTATAGCAGGGTCCTGAAAAATGTGCCCCACTGCCACTAAGACCACATCCCACTACACAAAATCCAGGGTCCAGTAGAACTCAGCAGGCTCCTATCCTGATCAAAACCAAAGGCTGGTGATGGCTGTAAACTGAAATTACAAGTGGCTCAAAGTTGAAGGAAAGGAGATAAGGATCCAGGTGGCCAGTGCTCTGAAACTCCAGTGAGCAGCCACCGTGGGAGTCTATAGATAGGGCCTGAGCTCCTGCTTAAGCTCTCATTTCAAAGCAGTTCCAGGATCTCTGAAGGAGGACAGAGAGGAGCCACATGTGGCTTCAAGGCTTGCAGGATAACTGGAGGAACCAGCTGGCTCCTGCACTAGAAATTCAGATTGTGGAAAAGAAAAAATGGAAAGGCATAGTTCTTATGACCTGAGGATCTTGGTAGAAAGCTGGCTTTGGAAATCATGCTATCCAACTGGGCATGATGGCTCATGCCTGTAATCCCAGCACTTTGGGAGGTCGAGGCAGGTGGATCACAATGTCAGGAGATCGAGACCATCTTGGCCAACATGGTGAAACCCTGTCTCTCCCCCCCAAAAAAAATAAAATAAAATACAAAAAATTAGCCAGGCGTGGTGGCATGCGCCTGTAATCTCAGCTCCTCAAGAGGCTGAGGCAGGAGAATTGCTTGAATCCAGGAGGCAGAGGTTGCAGTGAGCCGAGATCATGCCATTACGCTCCAGCTTGGGCAACAAGAGCAAAACTGCGTCTCAAAAAAAAAAAAAAAATTCATGATATCGAAATTCAGCATGGTAAATTATGGGTGCAGTGGGTGAGCTATGACTCAAGAACAGCATGAGATTTCCCGTTGATTGGAATTAGGAATAGTTTCAGCAAATCAAATCTAAAGAAAGGAAGACTTTGTTTTTCTTGAGGTTATTGAGTTTTATAACTATTGAGTTTTGTAACTGTCTGTACATGCACATGTGTGGGCATGTGTGAATTTTGAAAAGAGTACATTTGACTTATCTGATGTCAGAATCATGCACCATTATTGCCTATGGCTTCCTGCTGCCAGGTGCAATGTTGCAATAATTAAAGTAAAATTCTTCTCCATATAAACCCATGTGAAGAGTTCCTTGAATTTATTCCTGGAATGGAATTCCTGGGTCATAAAGTATGCTCAAGTACCGGATCATCTCCAGATTGATGGCCTCTGACTACATTTTCCTAGCAGAGCATAAGGATTCAGGTATTCTCACATCCCTGTAAACATTTGTCATTTTACAGCTTACTAGCTTTTGCCAATCATTTTACTAAGTGATAGCTCTTTGTCACTTTAATTTGTATTGTTCTGATTACTAATGAGTTTCACCATCATTTCACATGCCTTACTGCCACGTGGCATTCCAATGCTATAAATCTCTTTGTATCTCTTGCTCACTTTTCTGTTGGACTTATCTTGTTCTTGGTTGATATCAAATGCCTCTTGTATTTTCTACATATTAATCCTTTGTCAGTTTCGGGTATTGCAAATGACTTTCTCCATTCCTTCAATCTCTTTTTTCCATGATGTCTTTCACTAAACAGAAATTCTTAATTTTAATATAAACAAACTCATGAAGTTTTAGCCTTGTTGTTTGTGCTTTTGAGATTTTGTTAAAAAATTTCCCCTATCACAAGTCACAAAAATATTTCTTTATATTTTCTAATAACTTTAGACCTTTAATCTATTTTGAGTTCACTCATCTGGTGCCAGACAGTGATTTAGCATTATTTTTTTTTCTGGTAGTGGTCTAGTTTTCCTAATACTAGCTATTAAATAATTTATTCTTTCTCTAATGATTTGTGGTGACGTTTTATGACATATTAAGTCCCCCTAGATATGTGGATCTGCCTGTGATCTCTCTCTTTTCTGTTCTGTTGGTCTACTTTGCTGCCAGAATCATACTTTAAAAAATTACTGTGACTCTGATAAACCTTAATGATTGACATGATGTGTTCCCTTTATAGATTTTTTTTCATTTATTTATGTATTTATTTACTTTTTAGAGACAGAGTCTTGCTATTTTTCCCACCTGATCTTAAACTGCTGAGCTCAAGCAATCCTCCCATCTCAGCTTCCTGAGCAGCTGGGATTACAGGTGTACACCACCATGCCCAGCCTTAGATTTTCTTTAAAGAATGACTTAGCTTTTGAGGACCTGCCCTCTTTTTTCTTTCTCTTTTTAAAGTTAAAATATATCATAGTTTTTAGAAGTTGTGTTAGTGTAGCACACATGTAGAAAAGCACACAGATCATGACCATAGGCCGGGTGCGGTGGCTCACACCTGTAATCCCAGCACTTTGGGGGGCTGAGGGAGGTGGATCACGAGGTCAGGAGTTCGAGATCAGCCTGGCCAATATGGTGAAACCCTGTCTCTACTAAAAATTACAAAAATTAGCCGGGCATGGTGGCGGGCACCTGTAATCCCAGCTACTTGGGAGGCTGAGGCAGGAGAATAGCTGGAACCCGGTAGGCAGAGGTTGCAGTGAGCTGAGATTGTGCCACTGCACTCCAGCCTGGGCAACAGAGCGAGACTCTATCTCAGAAAAAAAAAAAAAAAAAGAAGAAGAAAAAGACCGTACAGCTCAATGACTTGCCACAAGGTGAACACACCTGCATAAACAGCACTCACATCAAGAAACGAACCACAACCCAGAAGGCAAAGGAGCAGAGGAGGCCAAGGCAAAATAAACAGGCCATAGAATAATGCCTCTTTTAGCTAAAACAGGACTGTCTTTCAAAAGATGAGCTCTCACTGAAATATGTGCCTGATACTCCTGAATTGCCATAATGAGCACATCTAATCATTCATTGTGCACATACTTGGGATGCAACTTACACTAGCATTGTAGCTTTTCTCTCTTTTTAAAAAATGGACTTAGTTTGTTAAGTCAGAGCTAATTTTAAATACATGTGGCCATTATGCCTTTTGATATTGTAAGTGGTTGGCTCCCGGGACAAGAAGGGCAGCAAGGCACTATCTGACCTTACTCTGAGATAACGCTCTCAAAACCTTGTCACTACTGATTCTCAAAAGCCTTGTCCTGGGGTCCAGGCGCTCCCTACAATAAGCAAAGCAGACAAACAGCTATGCCCCAGAAGTGCTGAGAAAGTCTCCAGCTGAAAATGTCCCTTCTGAATTTGTCAGATTTTCCTTCAATTTCTTTAGCTCAAGTGTTATTGACCTTGACTCTTTTTTTTTTTTTTTTTTTCCCCAGACAGGGTCTCACTCTGTTGCACAGGCTGGAGTGCAATGGTGCTGTCGCGGCTCACTGCAGCCTCCACCTTCTGGGCTGAAGCAATCCTCACACCTCAGTGTCCTAAATAGCTAGGACCACAGGCATGCACCACCATGCCCGGCTAGTTTTTTAAAATTTTGTGGTGACAAGGCCTCACTATGCTGCCCAGGCTGGTCTCAAACTCCTGGGCTCAAGCAACCCACCTGCCTTGGCCTCCCAAAGTGCTAGGATTATAGGCATGAGCCACCATGCCCAGCAACTTTAACACTTCTCACCCTTCACAAAGGCGAGTGCCCCTGGGTACCACTGAATGCACCATTTAAGCCACTGTATTTTAAAAATTCAATGAGTTTTACATCTTTCCCTGCTGCAATGTTTTGATGGAGTATCACAGAAAGATGAATACCCTGAGGGAGAAAAGGAGGAGGCAGGGAAAAAGTGACATCTGTGAGAATTAGTACAGTTCAGTGGTTAAAACATCCATCACAGGCCGGGTGCGGTGGCTCGCGCCTGTAATCCCAGCACTTTGGGAGGCTGAGGTGGGCGGATCATGAGGTCAGGAGATTGAGACCATCCTGGCTAACATGGTGAAACCCCGTCTCTACTAAAAATACAAAAAATTAGCTGGGCGTAGTGGTGGGCGCCTGTAATCCCAGCTACTCAGGAGGCTGAGGCAGGAGAACGGCAGGAACCCAGGAGGCGGAGCTTGCAATGAGCTGAGATTGTGCCACTGCCCTCTAGCCTGCGTGACAGAGTGAGACTCCGTCTCAAAAAAAAAAAGATCCATTGCAGGAGACATAGGTTCAAATCCTAGCCTGGCTACTGTAACATCTGTGTGTTTTAGGGGTCATTGCATCTAACTCCATTAAGCGTTAGGTTCATTATTTATAGCATAGAAGAATGATAGTCCTAAGGTTGTAAGGCTCGGGAAAATGGGCATAATAATAGTAATAGTATGGTGAGAATTAAGTGAAATATTTGGGGAAGTCAGAAGAATGTCCCTCAAAGATGCCCATGTCCTAAACCCAAGCATCTATAAATATGTTGCCTTATATGTCAAAAGGGACTTTGCAGATTGATTACTATTAAGGACCTTGAGGAGATGGCAAAGGGGAACTAAGTTTACAGATGGAATTAAGGTTGCTAATCAGCTGATTTTAAACAAGATTATACTGGATTATCTGTGTGGGCCCAGCGTAATCAGAAGTGTCCTTAAAAGTTGAAGACGGACGCAGAAGAGAGGCCAGTGTGATGTGAGGGACTGGACCTGCCGTTGCTGGCTTTGAAAATGAAGGAAGGGGCCATGAACCAAGGAATGGGGGTGGCCTCTAGAAGCTGGAAAAGGAAAGAAAATATTCCCCTTAGAGATTCCAGAAACAAACACAGCCCTGCCGACACCTTGATTTTAGCCTCAGGATAACTGTATCAAACTTCTGATCTACAGAACTGTCAAATAAAATTGTGTTGTTTAAAGCCACTAACTTGATAGTAAATGATTACAGCAGCCATAGAAAATTAATGCAGTATTAAAAATCATAATGACATGCTGGGTACCTAACAAGTCATCAGTAATCACATGTTAATTATGCAGGATAAATAGGAAAAATACTGAATACTTCTAAAGAAAATTTAATCTTTCACAGTTTTGCCCAGAGCTGACCCTGTGGAGGTCCTCAAAGGCCTGCTCTTAAAACCACATAGAAACTCACAGAGCTGGATTTGGAAACTAAAATACTTCTTCTTAGTATTTATCATTTGGGATTGTCATGTCCAAGTTTACCCCTATTGTTGTTCTGCCTGAAAAGCACTTGAAAAATGTGTTATAAAATGTATGTATGTATGTATGTATGTATGTATCCACTCTAGTTCATAGAAAATTAAGTCTATTCCTGGGCTATAGTAATTCCAAATGGATGTAACCCTATCTTATTCGTTGTCCTCATTCTAGTGCAGGCTCCCATTACCTCTCACAAGGATGATTTGAACAGCCTTCCAACCAGTATCATGAACATCGGTGGCTACTGCCTTCCAATCCATCTTCCACACTGTGTCCATGGTGACTTTTAGAAAGAAAAATCTGGTTATGTCACCCCCCAACATAAAGCCTTCAATGTTTCCCCATCACTTATAGGAGAAAGTCCCAAATTCTTCAGTGATTTTCAAAGGACTTTTCTGTTTGTTTCAAGCCCCTTTCTTTTCTAGCTCGAGATTTCACAGCCTGCCTACTTAAATTGGATGCTCTGAGCCACCAGGGTAACCCCATCATTCAAAACCATAAGTTGCACCCACCTGCCTCCTCACTTTTGCTCTGCAGTTTCCTCCTCCAGAATGTCTTTCTGTGACATCTTAGCAAGTCTGAGTCTTACCCAACATTGTCAAAAACCTTTACAGATCACCCCAGCTTGAAGCCATCTCCCCTCTGAGTTCACAGAGCATGCCATACTGTTCATCTGCTACCTTCTAGAACAGTGATTTTCAAACAAACTTTAGCTTCTCTATAAACATGTAAGCCTTGGAGGGGAAAAAAGAGTGGGAGGTGGGAGGAAACAATAGCTTACATTTTGATGAGTCCCACACAGTAGCTAGAATAGTGCCTTTCCTTACAGTAGCCACCACGACATGTGACTGTGTATATTTAAGTCGGTTGAAATTTATCGAATTAAAAATTCCTGAGTCACACCAGCCACATTTGAAATGCTCAGAAGCCACGTGTGGTTAATAGATGCCATACGGGATAGCATAGACACAGAGCATTTCTATCCTCACAGAAAGTTCTACCGGTCAGTGCTGATCTAGAACACAGAAAATGATCAATAATATCTGAGGAGTTAAAAAACAAGAAAGGGAGAGAGGAAGATTAGGAGGGATGGAAGATCACTCTGATTTTCAAAGGGTGTCAGGAAAAATTGTCCAAGACTTGGAAATGAGCAAAAGGGATTATTGAGTGTCGTTCCAGCAAAGGGTTGGCAAAACCCTCCAGGAATTCTCTGGTTCTATAGGGCTGTGCACATTTGACTGACATTTTTTTTTTCTTTTTCTTTTTTGTGATGGAGGCTCACTCTGTTGCCAGGCTGGAGTGCAGTGGCACCATCTCGGCTCGCTGCAACCTCCGCCTCCTGGGTTCAAACGATTCTCCTACGTCAGCCTCCTGAGTAGCTGGGACTACAGGCGAACTACAGGCACACGCCACCATGGCCAGCTAATTTTTGTATTTTTAGTAGAGATGGGGTTTCACCATGTTGGCCAGGATGGTCTCGATCTTGTGATCTGCCCACCTCAGCCTCCCAAAGTTCTGGGATTATAGGCGTGAGCCACCATGCCCAGCTTGACTGACTTTTTATTATCTAGGCAATTTTCCAGCTCTGTAAAGGAGGAAGTTAACATGCAGAAAGCTGATAGAAATGCAAATAATTCTTGCCTGCAGTGATGCAAATAAACTTTGTTCTACTAGAGAAACCATTCATTTCATCTTGTTATGAAAGATAATCTCAAATATTGCATTTCATTGCCCCATAAGATATTAACACATTTTATATCTATTAATAAATTTATTTCGGTATTCTTAGCTTACTAGATCTCTGTTCTTCAAAGTCTCTTTGAATATATCTTAGAATCTTACTAATTCTTTCATTGATTGAGTTGGATAAAATCTCAAACATCTTAAATTTTATATATGCATGAGATGTATGTTTTTAACATTTAAAAAATTATACCTTAGGTATTTTGGAGGCTGCAGTAAGATATCCAAGTGGGCCAGGTGTGGTGGCTCACACCTGTAATCCCGGCACTTTGAGAGGCCAAGGTGAGTGGATCACGAGGTCAGGAGTTGAAGACCAGCCTGGCCAAGATGGTGAAACCCCGTCTCTACTAAACATATAAAAATTTGCCTGATGTGGTGGTGCACGCCTGTAATCCCAGGTACTCAGGAGGCTGAGGCAGAGAATTGCTTGAACCCAGGAGGCGGAGGTTGCAGCAGTGAGCTGAGATTGAGCTACTGCACTCTACCCTGAGTGACAGAGCAAGACTCCGTCTCCAAAAACAAAAACAAAAAATCTCAGGTGGACTCACCTAGAAGCCTGATTAAAATGCATTGCCTGAGTAGTACACTTCACGGGCTTTGCAAGCCCAGGTCTGCCTTTTCTTGGCTCCCAGATGGAATATTAAAAAGCAGTAGAATTTTAACTTTGCTGACTCTCTGTTTCTTTAGGTTATTTTATCCTCTCTATTATTTTTGGGGTTTTGTGCATGTATTGGTTTTTGATTCTTGTTCATACTAAGCCACTAAGCCATTCAACATTATTTGCAAAAATGGGATTTAGTTTTATGGTCTGTTTTGGTGATCCTTGTGAGATGAATGATGGAGAAGAATGAGAGTCATGTTTTTAACTTTTTAAAAATTATACTTTAGGCCAGGTGCAGCGGCTCATGCCTGTAATCCCAGCGCTTTGGGAGGCTAAGGCAGGAGGATTGCTCAAGGCCAGGCATTTGGGACCAGCCTGGGCAACAAAGCAAGGACCCTATCTTTACAAAAAAACCAAAACAAACAAACAAAAAAACATGAAAATTAGCCAGGTATGGTGGCGTGTGCCTGTAGTACTAGCTACTCAGGAGGCTGAGATGGGAGAAACACTTGAGCCCAGGAGGTCAAGGCTGCAGTGAGCTGAGATCACACCACTGCACAGCAGCCTGGGTGACAGAGCAATATCCTGTGTCTACCAAAAAAAAAAAAAAAAAATTACACTTTAGCAGGGCAAAGCGAGTGACAAATGAGAAGCTCCTTTGCCAAAAGTCCCTTTTAAGATACTGGTCCCCATACACCTAAGCAAAGAGAATTTAGAGTAGGCTTTGGAAAGAAGAAAATTGCCAAATCTATAATCAAAAGTTCTCCAAGACAGTGAAAATTGACAGGATAACAGACAAAAGTAATATAAAGGTGAAAATGTGCTTTGTAGTCCCCGAATATGTAAAAATAAAGGATATAATAAAGGCGGGGCAAGAAGCAGAGACTTTTTGAGTTTGTTTTCTGGGTTGAGGTATTAAGAAGAAGAAAAAGTCTTTAAACAGCATCCCATGTGGTCAAGGTAGAAGTTTGTTACTTTTGTATTATACTTTGAAATATTAAAAGAGGAAATAAAGAATGAGAAAGTCAGTACAGCCAGGACAAAATTTTTTTATGAATATAAAAAATAAGAATAAAAATAATGATATCAAAGAAAAAATACCTTTACCCTCTTGGGTTCAGTACCTGGTGGCCTGCAAATTATAGTAACAAAAGGTTGATTAACAGGAGAAAAACACAATTTGTATGAATATCTATTGGTGTTCACAGAAAAGAAGTAAAATTCGAAGAAGCAGTTAGACTTGGGCTTTTATGCCCTTTTAACAAAAGAAATGTGGTTAGGGCTTTGAGGAACAACAAATTGTGGGGAATTTATTTAGTAGGAAATATATTGGGAAGAGATGTCCAATCTTTTGGCTTCCCTGGGCCACATTGGAAGAAAAAGAATTTGTCTTGGGCCGCACATAAAATACACTAACACAAATGATAACCGATGAGCTAAAAAAAAATTGCCAAAAAATCTCATATTTTAAGAAAGTTTACAAATTTGTGTTGGGCCACATTCAAGGCCATCCTGGGCCACATGCAGCCCATGGTCAGTGGGTTGAACAAGCTTGATATAGTGGAACTGTTGGAAAATAAGAGTTATTTCAGTAAGATCGGTTTACAGACTTGTCTCAGTGTCAACGCCCAGTCTCCAACGATAAGAATTTTTCCTCTTTCTGGCAAGGGTGGAGGGAACACCCTCACAAAGGGAAATTTGTCCGCTACTTTTAGGTAGATAGATAACTCTTCCTGCATCTGTTGATTCTCATTTGCCTTCAGCTCTAAATCATCTTTATGCCAAAATTGCATATGTTAGGGTGACATATTCTGATCCCCTTCAATGACTTTCTACAACTGTATTAGGTTTTGATGTGTGAAGATCAGCACAAATTGAAGAAAGCACTTATTCATTCATTTATTAATTCCTTCAATGAACATTTATTGAATACTAACAGTGTGCCAGGCACCTGGCCAGGAGCTCAAAATAGAGACATTCTTTGCTCTCAAAGGCGTTCAAGCTGGTAGGGGTCAGATATGGAAGTTAAGTAAAATACAATGCCAAGTGGCTGTGATATAAGTATGTGCATGATACAAAAGGAACACAATAGCATAAATTGTCTATTTCATCTGAGAAAAAAAAATACTGAAAACATGAATGTTGCAGTTATTTTCCAGGGCTTCTGATCAACTCTGAGTGCAATCAGAAGTCAGAGTCACTTGTGACTCAGCAGTGATTACTGTCAAACAGCAGACTTAGGTAGCAAATTTGTGTTTACTGGAAGCTATGTTCAATAAAAAATTCATCTGGAGGCATTACTTTAGTTGAAAACTTATGTCTTTAAAAGTTTTACCCGTTGCTTATTTTCTTCAAAAGAAACCAATGAAACAATAGTAATTATAGCTACATCCAGTAATATATCACTGTAAATATATAATATATATTTTTAATTAGATATTTAATATATTTTAAAATTATGTATATCATACAATTATTTTATATAAATATATTTTTTCATATATATATATAATTTGGGGTCTTGGGCTGATTTAGTGGTATCTCCAATCTACTTCAGACTGTCTTTTGCACTAACACACACCAAATACCTGTGTCTCACTTACTTTTCACCTAGTCTGGGAGCCTTTTGTTGAAATGCTTCGGATGGAATTTTATGTAGTGACATCTGTTCACTGTGAGAAAATGCATTAGCTGGATTTGTTTAGTTATTTCTATGCCTCCAGTCAATCTTTTTCTTAGAAGTTATTCTATAGCTTACATGCAACTTCTCACCAGAGCTCAAACTTATGCAATAGGCTTTTCTCAACTAGCTAAACAGATCTAATATCCATGGCCACTGTCCTAACTGCTTGATGTCTTTCTATATACCTATTATAATCCAATCTCAAGTCGATTACAAATAAACTTTACCCTTTCTTAAGCTATCAATCATAGGCAGGAACTCTGTGAATTAAATTAGTTGCCCTGAGCAACACTGGTGTGTTGCATATTTCGAGGAAATCAGCATGGTTCCTTGAAGTAAACAGGGGTAATTTTCCATTCCTTTTTAGAAGACTTTGTGCCAGTAGAAAAATCAAACCTCCGTGTGACAATAATACAAATGTGCCGATCTCCAACCACTATCTAATTCAACTGCTGCTAGTGCCAGAAGAAAGGTTCTTTTGTGTGGAAATTCATTCTGTGATTTGGGGCAGTCTGCAGCATATGGGGGCAACAGAAAAACACACAATCGAGATGGTTGTGCAGGTGGCCCTGTTAGGACATAACAGCTGTAAGTGGCCATTTATTCTGAAAGTCAAGCTGCTTACTTCAGTTTGCAGAAAACATATCAATTATTTTAAATTACTTTTCAAAAATCTTATCTCTGACTTCATCTTTCTCTGTTGTAAAAGCTGAGTTCATGTTACCTGGTACATGTTGTGAAGAGGATTTCCAGAATGCACTTGTGTCTGGGGCCATTTTGTTTTCCCCTGGATCTTTCTGTCAGTTTGTTGTGTGATTGCGAGCATCTAATTCACTCTCCCACCCCACTGGCCATTTTACAGAGAAGGAAACAGAGGGCCCCAGAACAGTGGCCTCAAGGCCCTCCAGCTGTTCAGACAGGAGCCAAGGCTTCTAATTACAAATCCCACTTGAAGTGGGACTAAGTATTCCTTCTAGAGATTTTTGTTTAATCAATTGTACACAGAAACGTCTTGCTACAATACAATAGTTCTAATCATGTCCCTTGAAACCTAAATGTATATGTATTATGTGGCTTATACTTGGAACCACTGTTTCTTTCTTTTCTCTCAGTTCTCCACCGCTTGTGAGCCGTGAGGATCTGTGAATCCTGCCTGCCTTCCACCCTTCTTTCAAAAGTCCTCCCATTCCTTCCAATCCCAGATTTTTAGCCTGTTCACCTTCTGCCTCAACTATTTTCATGGCTACTGAATTACAGCTGCCTCTAGCTTCTCCCTCACCCAACCAGTTCCTCCCACACGGTGTCAGCAAAAAGTAGTCTGACCGTGCTCCAAACTGAGAAATGGCTCCCTCAAACTAAAACTGGGGCTCACGGACCTTGAGGTATTTGGGGATGTCTTCTCAGGGCTCTGTGAATTTCTATAGATGTTGAACAACGTTTATGTCATCATTTTGATGGGAACGTGTAAAATATAAACATGGAATGATTAGTGTGGATGGACGATTTCAGCATTCACATTTGTTTTTTGTGTTGTCTCCCATAGAGCAAATTTTTGAAAACCTAATTCAGTTTTTTCTTAAATTTGTGTTTAGAGCTATAAGGACCTTGAGATAGAGTGGAACAATGGAGCGAGCTTTGGAGGGGCTGTTTGGACAGGACATGGCTATGTTCAGAATTGAGCCATATTTTACAGATTTCTGTAAAGACTGAACGTAATTACGCCCAGTGGTAGGTGATTTTCAAAAATAGTTTCCAACGCCAAAAATCTCAATCAGTTGGATGTCAGTTCTATGTGCACTGCAAAATACAACATGGATCTATTTGCTTTACCCCGTGAGTTGGTTCTTTGGTTTTCTGATGGTTCCATAAGGCTGGGAGTTTGTCAAGAGCATTGTGACTGATGCTTTAGAGCTCGAGAGCATTATTAAATATTTCCCCGTGCTGCTCCCCAGTCCTTCCTCCCACTCTTGTTATCTGTTCTCAGAGTCTGGTGACTAAGGTTTCTGAATTATAAGGTACACTTTTCAGCTGAACAGTCGTCCTCCCCCATTTTCTGGCTCCTTGGGGCTGTGTTTCAGCTCCAGATCACCAAGTTTCTTCTCTCATATCCTTCTGGTTTTAGGATAGCTGATATTTGCATCATGTCTTCTCCGAAGCCCCTTAGATCTCAGCTGAAAGTAGAGGGTGGACATAGGAAGATGGGAAGCACGTTCTGGATCTTTGAGGGGCTGTATAGATTTGTTTATCTTTTCAGCTTGGGTACCCTTCTCATTTGTTGCTTCTAGCCTCCTTGCCTCTGTACTTTCTTTGTGTTCCTATTCTTTCTCCTCCTTCCCTCCATCGCTGTCCCTCAGTCTGTGTCTCTGTCTCTCTGTCCTTCTATGCCTCTGTCCCTCTTTGTCTTTCTCTCTCTCTGTCTCTCTTTGTTTCTCTCTGTCTCTCTGTATCTGTCTCTCTGTCTCTCTCTCTCTGTCTGTCTCTGTCTTGTCTCTCTCCGTCTCTCTGTCTCTGTCTCTCTCTGTTTCTCTCACTCCCAGGTCATGTCTGACAAATCACATAGATTTCTTTTGACTCCCAATTTCTGTCCTACATAACAACACTTTAAAAAAGTAACAGCAATTATGAAACCCATGAAATATGTCAGGTGCTCTGCTATTAACTTTTACACTCTGTATTTCATGAGACTTTTAAGAAAGCCAGCCCTGTCATTCAGGCAAGAGAGAGAATTTCCTGGCTCCTGTCAGTAGATGAACTCCACTTCTCTCCAAAAGCTAATGCCATTTGTATTTCACACCCTAGGATTTCAGCCAGGAGAGAAAGATGAACTGTATTCATTCTAGTTCATGTACAAAATACTACCTGCCTTTGTCTCATGAAGCTTTTTGGCCTCACCTGGGCCAGGTGCCCCCGCTGGGACTAGTCAACTGGGACCAGAGACAGGAACATGTTTTATTAATATAGTAACTCCCATTTGGATCCAGGGATGGACAGGGAGAGGCAGGCAGGGAGGAATGGGTACCCGGAAGATCATCTTAGGTATCCATTTCATATATATGTGACAGCATTTGGGACTCTCAGCAACAGCTGAGGTTGACATTACTATTTCCACTTTACAAATAAGGAGAGACTCTTGGAGAAGTTAAACCACACAGATGATAAGTGGTTGGTCAGATTGATTTCCAAATCAAAATGTATCACGCTTCCCACAATGACATGACACAATGTTTCGATGAAGATCAACACTGGGTTGCTTTAGTAAAATAAAGGAATTCTTAACCAATTGTTATCTAATCTTACACAGTGGATGTCACTACAAAGTCATCACTTAATTGTTGGTTACTTTTATAAATCCAAATAATGTGATGTTAGAGATACAAGGGACCTTGAGACATGATCTTCTGTAGCCCCAAACCCAATCAGAATCTCGACTGCCTTCACTGTCTGCATACGCACCTTTACATCCTATACTAAGCTCTCAGTTCTTGGACCACCTGAATTCTGATCCTTCCTCATTCTCTCACTTCTTACTCTCGTCTGCATACCCCAGATATATCACTCAAACTGGACATCCAAATGTCACATTCTCTGACGACACCTTGTCTCTCTGTCTCTGTGTCTCTGTCTCTGTCTCAATCTGACCAACCGTTTATCATCTGTGTGGTTTAACTTCTCCAAGAGTCTCTCCTTGTTTGTAAAGTGGAAATAGTAATGTTGACCTCAACTGTTGCTGAGAGTACCAAATGCTGTCATCCTCATTCCAGCTTTCTCAGGTTGTCCTACTACCTGCCATTGTCTCATTGAGATATCTGATCCCTTAACACTCCCTCTCCAACTTCCACCCTTGCTGTGATCTCTCCCACTCCTCCCATGCCTATTCAGCCAAAAATGAATGTTTCTTCGTGTTGGTTGCTCTCTGTCCATTTCTTCCCCGTCTTGCCTCCTCGGTCTTCACATCATGTTTATGCAGCAAATCTCCAACCTTGAACCAACTAAATTGGTTTTACTTTCTACCTATTGCTACTCTCTGGAAAAGAAACAAACAAAACAACCAAAAGAAAGCAAAACAAAAACCTCACAAAAGCAGATTGCTACCACTAAGCGTTAACACTTGGGATCTCATTCTCCCACCCTTGCAGTGGTTAGTTCCAGACTTCACTGCTTTTTGCAGACTTCCTACCCCATAGAATTCTCCTCACTCTCAACAAGGTTGCACATTCTACTACAGAGGGAAAACTGAAGCCTTTATATGACAGTTCTCTTATGTTCCAACATGAAAACCTTATACATTCATCTTCTTTCTCTAGGTCTGGGAGTCATTTCCCATCCTTTTCAGACAGCATCATCTATGAATTTTCTTCTTCCTGTTTGTGATCTTCCACTTCTTCCTATTCAATAGCTCTTTTCTGTTGAAATGTTTAAAATATGCACTTCTGCTCACCAAAAGAAAAAAGCCTGCCTCTCTTTTGTAGGCTGTATATGATCCCTCACCAGTGGAATATGAACTCCTCAAAGAAAAAGATGATCTTTCCCCACTATAGTTCCTGGCTCTTCATAGAAGTAATTATTAATAAATATTTGATAAAATGAATGAATACACCAGTTCAAATGCCTTGTTTGATTGATAGATAAGGAAACTGAGGCCAGGTTGATGTGATGACCAACCGGGTTTTATTGGACATTTGTAAATGATAAGTGTTTTCCCAACATTTGATTGATTGATTGACTGATTGATTGATTGGAGACAGAGTCTCCCTCAGTCGCCAGGCTGGAGTGCAGTGGCGCAATCTTGGCTCAATGCAACCTCTGCCTCCCAGGTTCAAGTGATTTTCCTGACTCAGCCTCTCTAGTAGCCAGGGTTACAGGCACCTGCCACCATGCCTGGCTAATTTTTGTATTCTTTGGTAGAGACAGGGTTTCACCATGTTGCCCAGGCTGGTCTCAAACTCCTGACCTCAGGTGATCCGCCCACCTCGGGTCTCAAAGTGCTGGGATCACAGGCATGAGCCACTGTGCCCAGCCCCAATACTTGATTTAGTCAACTGATACAAGTATAGCTATACAAATATAACACATATCATGATTTGCACTTTGTTTGGGATGCTTCTGAGATACATTCTTGGAGTTATTAAGAATAACTTTGCCAGTGGATGTGGTGAGATGACTTTGGATTTAATAGAGGAAAGAAAATTCCTCACAAGGAATGGCTCTTTGGGAAAGATTGTTGTCAACACAGCAGCAAGAACCTTTTAAAACTGATGACAGATTATGACACTCCCATGCTCAAAACCCTTCAACGCTGCCCATTTCTTGCAAAATAAAAATGCAAGCCCTGACCATCACATCCAGGACTCTTCAAGATCTGACCTTCCTTCCAAGCCCAATCTTCCCATTTCTTATGTCTTCCCTAACTCGCCAAGCTTGCTCCCCACAGGGTGTCTACTCGTGTTGTCTGTTCCTGGAAAGCTTATCCCCAGAGAGCCACGCCACTCACTCCCTTTCTCGCCTTTGCTCAGACACCTCCTTCTCAGTGAACTTGAGGAAGCTCCATGTCAGTCACTGAAACTTAAAAAATACTTTCTCTGCTTATAGAAAATAATCATTGTGCACACTTTCCTGTGGTGTTGGAGCAGGAATGGCAGCCACCAAGGACCTAGGAAAATGTCAAGGCAGAAGTTTTGGCTTAGAATGGCTCCACCTCCCCTATCTACTTCCTTGTGCCCCCTTTCCTGATCCCAGAAGATGCCTGTGAGCTGGTGTGTGGATGCTTCCCTGGGTCAGGGCAAAGCCTCACGGGTCTGCCACATCTGAAAATGCCTGTTCGGTCTGTTCTCTTCCCATCCCTACCCTCCGTCATAACCTCCTTTTCTTCAGAGCAAACTAAGTTGTTGAGTTAATAAATCTGACACTCCAGCCTGGGCAACATAGCAAGACCCCCATCTCTACAAGAAAAATTTTTAAAAATTAGCCAGACATGGTAGCATGCACCTGTAGTCCCAGCTACTCAGGAGGCTGAGGCAGGAGGCTGGCTTGAGCCCAGGAGTTAGAGGTTACGGAGAGCTATGATTGTTCTACTGCACTCTAGCCTGAGTGACAGAGTGAGAACCCCATCTCTAAAAAATAAAATAAAATAATAAAATATAAATAATATATAAGTAAATAAATGTATCCGTACATCCAACACTATGGGTAAAAAGTCTGCTGTGTTTATTCCTCTCACAGGCTATTTGCATCTTAAGAGATGATCTTTTTATTAATTCAAACAGATGTGGAATTGGGAGATCATATAGGGAAGCCAGTTTTGACTCGGGAGAATCTTGCAGGAGCCAGGCCTCCTTTGGGACACAATCCAATTCTGTGACAGAATGACATGGATTCCTTACTTTGAGAGTTGCTCAAACCCTGAGAAGTAAGGAATTGCTTCTTAAAAGATCCATAAAAGGCAACTTGTTGCTATATTGATATTTTAATAGCAATATGTCCCCCAAGTAATGTTATTCCATTTCACATTTCATATATATTTATATGCTTTCACATTTCATATATATGCATATGCTTTTTCAAGTATCATTTTTTTGGGAAAGTCGTTCCTGTAGCATTTGAGCAGGGCCGTAGTTCTGCAGTTGTTTTTGGCTAAAACTCCTCATTAGTTTCAAAGTGCAGAGTTTGATGATCATGGTCTTCAGGTTGTGCTCTGTTTTTAAAGGAAATATTTAACCACAGAGCAGGACATCCTATCACAGGCACTTAATTTAATGTGGAAACCCAGCTGTTACTTTCTCTGAAACTTTTAGTAACTATTAAGGAAGGTGAAGTGGCAGAATTGGAACCTGAACTATGGTTCATAACTCTGGGCTGAAACTGTTTTCGGAAGAAAGCTCTAGGGTTGGTTGAAAAGATAACTCATGACATGGCGGACAGCCCCAAAACCTAGAGCCAGAAAACATGGAATGCTTCAAACAAACAAAGCCCACCCTCTTCTTCAAGCTGTTGCTTGTTGGTCCTTGGCCAGAGGAAGAAATGTGGGACTCCTGGGAATTGTGCCCAGTGCAAGAGTTCAAAGCTCCCTTTTGGAACGGATTCTGAGTACCAGCAGATAAAAGGCCATCCTCATTTTAGAAAAGACTTGGGCCGCTTTACTCAGTGGCCTGATCTCGAAATATTCCAGAATGTGCTGGTCTCCCTGTACCTATTGTCCATGTCTGTTTCCTTTAGTCATCAGCTTTCCTCAGGCTGTATTTTGGGTGGGCTTAAAAAGATATAATAGCTTTAGAAATTACATAGTAGTTAGAATGAAGATTTTATGTAGAAAGAGCAGTTTATATAAACTCCCAGCATGAAAGTTACCCCAAATGATAGGATTCTGAGTTGGTGCATTTGCATAATTTCAGACTGGATTACTGGTTTTGAAATGAATCAAGTTGTGTGACGGCAAAGTAAAATTTCTTCATCCAAAGTGAACTTGATATCTCCAGAGATTCCCCTGACTTTGCCTCCTTTCTTTAAATATAGACAAAATACAATAATAATCTATCACTCAGCATTTGGTTTTTAAAGTTTATGAGCAACAGTAGAATAATATGGGAGGGAATTCAAGTGATTCTTTGTGTATTAATGAGGGTGAAGGACTATAATACGACAACTGGAAGCTTTGTCCTTTAATTGGTATTGTGTAAGCTCCTGGGGGAGTTACTATGTTTCCCCCAGGAGCATAGTAATTGTATTCATTTTTGAACACAAGGATCATTTTCTCAGTGGATTACTTTCCCAGAGCCTAGCACAGTGCCAGGCAAGTTGTAAGTGTTCACTGTCTATTGAAAGAATGAATACATTGTGAATAGTGCCACAATAAACATATGTGTGCATGTGTCTTTATAGCAGCATGACTTATAATCCTTTGGGTATATAACCAGTAATGGGATGGCTGGGTCAAATGGTATTTCTAGTTCTAGATCCCTGAGGAATCGCCACACTGACTTCCACAATGGTTGAACTAGTTTACAGTCCCACCAACAGTGTAAAAGTGTTTCTATTTCTCCACATCCTCTCCAGCACCTGTTGTTTCCTGACTTTTTAATAATCTCCATTCTAACTGGTGTGAGATGGTATCTCCTTGTGGTTTTGATTTGCATTTCTCTGATGGCCAGTGATGATGAGCATTTTTTCATGTGTCTTTTGGCTGCATAAATGTCTTCTTTTGAGAAGTGTCTGTTCATATCCTTTGCCCACTTTGTGATGGGGTTGTTTTTTTCTTGTAAATTTGTTTGAGTTCTTTGTAGATTCTGGATATTGCAGCACTATTCACAATAGCAAAGACTTGGAACCAACCCAAATGTCCAACAATGATAGACTGGATTAAGAAAATATGGCACATATACACCATGGAATACTATGCAGCCATAAAAAAGGCTGAGTTCATGTCCTTTGTAGGGACACAGATGAAGCTGGAAACCATCATTCTCAGCAAACAATGGCAAGGACAAAAAACCAAACACCGCATGTTCTCACTCATAGGTGGGAATTGAACAATGAGAACATATGGACACAGGAAGGGGAACATCACACACTGGGGCCTGTTGTGGGGTGGGGAGCAGGGGAGGGATAGCATTAGGAGATATACCTAATGTAAATGATGAGTTAATGGGTGCAGCACACCAACATGGCACACGTATACATATGTAACAAACCTGCACGTTGTGCACATGTACCCTAGAACTTAAAGTATAGTAATAAAAAAAAAGAATGAATACATGAAAGAATACTTTTTAGTATAATCTTTTAGGGACTATAAGAGAAAAAAATCCTTATGGTATTTTAAAACAGTATTGGAAGGGCTATATGTTTGGAAAGTTCAGATAAATCACTAATGGAGAAACTGTCCAGTAACCCAGTGAGCAGTTGGGTTGGGAGAATTGGTTGTGAGTTGGGAAGAGACAGAGAATGAGGTACACAATATAATTTGAGTCACAGTTCATCGAGGCCAGATAAGAAATGGGAAACGGAATAGATTGAGTGTGGTCACATGATATCTACGGAGTATTGGGAAAATATTGAAAGCTCCTAAATAGGGACAAGTCAGAAAAGCTGAGTTTCATTTCATGGACTTTCTTGGGCAAATATACATGGGAATGCATGTTCGGGGTTAGTTCAACATATTTTTTAGTTTTAAGACCTTAGCTAAGGATTCCCCCAGAACTCCTGAAAAATAAGCTTGCACTGACTAGTATTCTGAGCCTGCACAGGTTTGAGCCTTATATTCTTATTTGCTTTTTTTTTTTTTTTTCATGCTTGTTAAAACTGGCAACATCAACTACTTGGGCTCCTCTAAGCAGACCTTAGCCCAGGCAGCCTGGCATGGGCCCCCACCTGGCAGTGGCCACAACCTGCCTGGATGTCCCATCTGCTAATAGATGGACCTGACAAGCAAGTTCAGGCCTGTGTATCTCAGATATCATTCGTTGTTTACCATATTGTGACTGGCTTGGGTCCATCGTCATCCATGCTCAGTGAACTGGTCACTCCTGGGGTTCTATATGTTTAAGATCTGCGGTCTATACTTGCATGAAGGATGTGGACCTTAAAATTAACCAAAACACAAGTTCAGTTGCTCGCTGCTTACAGACTCCAATTAGCAAGAGCAAGGTCTGGTATAAAGAAAGTGACTTTTTATTCCGTAGTTAGCTTAGGAAAAGCAGCACAGGCTTCCTGCCTGAAAGGTCCTGCTTCACTTTTGGAGCAGAAAGTGGATGCCTTTAACGGGGAAAGCCTGGCATTAATGGCATACAGAGGAGGAATCAAGCAGGTGGAGAGTCCACATATCGGCGTCAGGCCCTATCTGCCAGGTGGTCAAGCGGGTGACTTTTGGTGACTTCCTGGGCAGGACTACGTTGTAAACGTGGCTGAAAACTCTCCAGGTGGGAGAGTCTTGCAGTGGGTACACTTTGGGTTGTAGATGGACTGTTTTTTTTGTTTGTTTTTTTGAGACAGTCTTGCTCTGTCACCCAGGCTGGAGTGCAATGGCGTGATCTTGGCTCACTGCCTCCTCCACCTCCTGGGTTCAAGCAATTCTCCTGCCTCAGCCTCCCGAGTAGCTGGGATTACACGCATGCACCACCATGCCTAGCTAATTTTTGTCTTTTTAGTAGAGACGGGGTTTCACCATGTTGGCCAGTTTGGTCTCGAACTCTTTACCTCAGGTGATCCACCCGCCTCGGCCTCCCTAAGTGCTGGTATTACAGGCGTGAGCCACCGTGCCCGGCCTGGACTGTTGTTTCTTGAGGCAACCTCCTGGTGGGTGAGAGTTCCACTTTGGGACTTCCAAGCACGTGGTTAGATAAACTCACCCTGAAGGGAGTATCTGGTGAAGGGGAGGTAAAAGGCTATAACTGCATTTCCAAAGAGCTAAGTAGGAACTGGGATAAAGGAGGAAAAAGAAGGGAAGAGAGAGAAAAAATATAAACTATCTCTTAGAAAAATGGGATTATTTGGTTACAAAAAGTCATGCTTTGCCAGCGCCTACTTATGTCTTGTTGGAAGAAATTGTGAGGGGGACAGTGATGATGGGAGGGTCCACAGTAACCCTGAGGAGTCATTGTAAAGGGCAATTTTCTAAAATATTTTATATTGGCATCCTTGAGATTTGGGTCACTAGTTCCAAAGTCATTTTCATTTATTTTTGTATTTGACCACTATTAAAATTTCTATTTCTTTTCCTCTTTATATCACACTCCCCTTTATATCAAGGCATTTTATTCACTTTCAAAATCTTTCTGTCCTCTGTGAACATTCTCACTCTAATCAGAGTCCCTTGGGATGCACTGACTGCCTGCTCTGAGCTCAGGGCTGTGCTGGATGCTGGAGAGACCATTCTGCCTATCAAGTCTTGACACTCCATCCCTTCAAAGAGAGTATCATCTAACTAAGGAACAGAATGAATACAGGAGAGCCCTAAGCCTTGCAGGAATGCAGAAGAGTATTCATGAGGGATGGGGTAGTCCAAGCTAGAGCACAGGCTTGGTAGGATGAGAAGGTGTCAGAATGTATATGGTGCTGGGGGAGGATGGTCTAGACAGTGTGTGTGTTGAGGGGAAAATCAAGGGTTGATCTATACTGGGTCACAGAGCCCAGGGAGTTGCTGTAGCAATTCAGGCATACAGTGATTAGGGCTTGGACGAGGATGATGAAAAGGGGAATGGAGAATAAGCTGAGGTCACTGAAACATATGAAAGGAAAATAAATAGAAAACTCTATATGATGAACAGAAGAGCTGTTCGTTATTACTTCTTGTGTTTCTTCTTCTTAAGTATGCTCTAACAATCCTGTATCATAATGTTTTCCGAATTTCTGAGTATTTTTAAGATAACATGCTTTTTGACTAATGAAATAGTTATAGCATGATACAGTAGAGAACAGAATGAGTATAGGATAACTTAGAGCCATAGAAACCTACATTCCAACCTGGGCCCTGGGCTGTTAGTGACGTGACCTTGGGCAAGCTAGTTCACTTTTTTGAGTAAATTTTTACCATCTGAAAATTGAAGACAAGAATTCTCCCTAAGATACTTATGAGGAATGTGTGATAGGGAACCCCTTCTCTTGTGTATCTTCAGATAATTTATGAAAACCTAAAGAACTTCTGGGATGTGTAGCCCCAAATTATAGGCCATAGGTCACCAAATACCAGCCACAGACCTTACAAGAGGGCTTTGCCTCTCAAGTTGGAAAACCAACATCCCACCACTTATATAATCTGTATGAACACATGTCCCAAGCCCCACATTATATATTTAATTTTTAACGTTTGCAACTTAAAAAAAATAAAAACACAAATCTAGGAACAAAAATAATCTTTGGTTTCCAGTTCCCAGTGGCTCTTCTTTTTATTAGGTATCGATCTGAGCTTCCTCTCAAGAATGTCTCCGTATTTGCTGCAATTATCTTATAAATGAATTCATCTTTTCATGAGTGAGTTTTATTTTTTCTTACAAAAATAGAAAACTTCTGCAATAACAAGGTTGAGCGTTTAGCTTTTCACATTCAGGAAATACATCAAATAACAATAAAGTACAAGAAACATTGCATTTGAATTATTTTTTAGCTTTCTAATTGTCATTATTTTAATTATCAGCCAGGTTTTCTCTCTAGCTCTTACTCAGCCACAGCCTAGATAGGGAATGCAGACTGTTGAAAGTGTACTTGGGATGGTAGAAGAGGTCTTTTTTTTTTCGTATTAATCAAGAGTAAATTCTCTTTGGTAAGAAAAATGCAAACTCCACAAGGTTTAGAGAGACATGAGCCAGGCCAGATCTTGATGTGGAAAGCTGAGGGTCTAGAGTAGAAGGAAGGAAGACTTCCAAGTTTCATGTGAAATCTAATGGTTTTGTTTATCTAAGTTGTACAATAACAGGATTTTGTTGTTGTTGTTTTTGAGATGGAGTCTCGCTCTGTCACCCAGGCTGGAGTGCAGTGGCGCCATCTCAGCTCACTGCAACCCTCGCCTCCCGGGTTCAAGCGATTCTCCCGCCTCAGCCTCCCGAGTAGCTGGGACTACAGGCACACGCCACCACACCCAGCTAATGTTTGTATTTTTAGTAGAGATGGGTTTTACCATGTTGGCCAGGATGGTCTCAATCTCTTCGCCTCGTGATCCGCCCACCTCGGCCTCCCAAAGTGCTGGGATTATAGGCGTGAGCCACCGTGCCCGGCCAGTAACAGGATTTTATTGAAGACTCAGTGTGTGCTAGGGCTGAAAATTCAAAGGCTGTTCTCAAAGAGCATGAACGCTTGTGTAAGTAGAAAAAAATCCTCTTATTTTCAAAGCTGAGAGTTTCGTGCAGACTGTCCTGGGCTCGCGGGGTGGTGGGGACAGAATACTCCTTATGTAGAAAATTGGTCTTTTTGTGGGAAAATATCTAATAGGTCTGTGGATTCGATCAATACATTTTAGTGCCAGTCTGAATGAGAAAGAGAGAGAGAGGTTGACCTCCCAGTAGATAAAAGAAGGAAAATATCCAGATATGGAGAAGAGTGGCGGTGGGTGAAGAAGACCCTTCTCTGAGGAGGAAGATTACCAGTGAGAATTTCTTTGCTATAGATGATGGGGATTCAAAGTAAAGTGGCACTCAATATCCTAAGTTATCTTCAGCTTTTCTATGTTTTGTGATTATCCATTATGGCCCCACATTTTTAAAGTCCTAAAACTTCAATGAACTATCTTAAAAATAACAAGTTTCTTTGGAGAATAAAGGGGAAAATACAAGATAAATCATGAAAAACATTTTAATGGGCAAAAACGATGACTGAGTGTCCAATAGTCTAACACACTCTTTTTCGTTACTTTCACCTTTCCTTTTCTTTTCTTTTCTTTTTTTTTTTTTTTGAGACGGAGTCTTGCTCTGTAGCCCAGGCTGGAGTGCGGCAGCGCCATCTTGGCTCACTGTAAGCTCCGCCTCCTGGGTTCATGCCATTCTCCTGCCTCAGCCTTCCGAGTAGCTGGGACTACAGGCGGCTGCTACCATGCCCTAGCTAATTTTTTGTATTTTTAGTAGAGACAGGGTTTCACTGTGTTAGCCAGGATGATCTTGATCTCTTGACCTCGTGATCTACCCGCCTTGGCCTCCCAAATTGCTGGGATGATAGGCGTGAGCCGCCAAGCGCGGCCTCACCTTTCATTTTCTGTGAGCCATTTTACAACTCTGTAAGGTAGAAAACAGTAGCAATGCAAATGCTTTTTGTTTAAAAAAGTGCAAATTGTACGGAGATGTAGTTGATTACTGCCATGTGGATATTGACTACTTTTGCTTTGGCTGTAAATTTTTTTTTAGCACATATGTGTATATTTCTAAAAATTCTCATTTGTAGCAGTGGTAACATCTTACTAGTTCTCTCATTAATAAGTTAAAAAACTCTTTGGCGTGTTCATTTCTAAAAATTCTCATTTGTAGCAGTGGTAACATTTTACTAGTTCCCTCATTAATAGGTTAAAGAAAATCTTTGGCGTTGTTCATATTGTGTTTGTTCTAGACATCATGATTTAACGGTTTTTTTTTTTTTTTTAAAAGAAAACTTTTAACAAAGGAGAAGGAGGCAGAGGAGAAGGCACATGAGAGGGAAGATGGTGATACAGGAGACAGAAAGAAATTATTTAGGCACATAGTGAGGGCAAAAGAGTCCTTGGCAGAACTTCACTTCTAACAAAAAGCACCCCAAGAAATCTATTTTTTTTTTCCTAACAAAGATCAGCCTGAAAGATTGAGCTGCAAACATAGATAAGAAAACTGGAAGCTTGCATGGAGGAATGCTGTCAGCTATGCTGATAGAAAAGGGCTACCTGGGGATCAGGCCTGTCCACCATGGGGGCTCCACCTTCCCTTTTTTGTTAGCATGTGCACAGTAAAAAAGAACTAGGCAGCATGAAGAAGCTCAGGCAGAGAACCCACCTGCATAATAAAAGATTGGGGTGGGGGCTGCCAGAGATTTGTGGCCTATGTTAATGGCACAGCTGGTCCTAACCAGTTTCTCAAGCCCTATGTAGATCAGACACCACCTCCTCACCAGCCCATCTATGAAACCTCCTGCATTTGACTGCAGATTGGCAACCCGTTTTTCTAGGACCGTGCTGTGTAAGAGAGACCTATTCTCTTTCTTTCTTTTTTTTTTTTTTTTAATTTTTGAGACAGAGTTTCGCCCTCGTCACCCAGGCTGGAATGCGGTGGTGTGATCTTGGCTCACTGCAACCTCTGCCTCCTGGGTTCAAGTGATTCTCCTGCCTCAGCCTCCTGAGTAGCTGGGATTATAGGCGTGTGCCACCATCCTGGCTAATTTTGTATTTTTAGTAGAGACAGTGTTTCACCATGTTGGCCAGGCTGGTCTTGATCTCCTGACCGCAAGTGATACACCCGCCTCGGCCTCCCAAAGTTCTGGGATTACAGGCGTTAGCCACCATGCCCGGCCCTATTCTCTTTCTTTTGCCTGTAAAATTTCTGCTCTTAACCTTACTCTTTGTGTGTCCACATTCTTGATCTTCGTGGCTGTGAGACCACGAAACTTGGGTGTCATCTCAGACAATGAGGCTGCTTCAGTAGGGGCCAAATTTTGAGAAAATCTGTGCAAACTGTGAACAACAGAGAAAAGTAAGTAAGCAGCAACTGAGAATGTATCAGGCATTGGAACCCATGGGTTCTATTGCCTGATACATTCTCAATATATTCACAAAAACAACTGCCCTTCATGGAGATTCTATAGAATTCTTAGGACTGTGTGCTAGAGTTTTCAAAAAGGAGGGGCATTTTAAGACATTGTGTTTGAATATTAAAGAGTAATTTCAGTAAAGTGAGAGATCTCGATTCTAACAAATACATTGGTAAACACATAATTACAAAAGTGTGATAATTGTCAGATTGGAGATATTTGCAAGTTTCATTAAATCACAGCAAGGACCCCTAAATCTTTTGACTATATTACTGACATTTTTTAACATTTCCATTCATATTTGAAAGTTAAATCAAGTTTTCAGAACTAAAATAAGAAATATCTATATTTCTCTACATCTAATCTATCTTATCTGTCTCATCCATCTGTCTTTCTTTTTTCCCCCTCCTGTGTATTTATTGCTACTTTAATTACTTAAAGTAGCAATATTATTAGACAGCAATAAATAGACAGGAAGGAAGGAAAAGAAAGAATAGTAAAAGTAAACTATGACATTCAGTCAAGTTCAACATTGTCAGAGTAACTGAGAATCCCTTACCTGCCTAATTATTAACAGATTCTTTTTTTAAAATAGAGTAACAGTGTCTTTCCTATGTCAGAGGGAGAAAAGATGCCCCTTCCCTGCAAATAAAACGTGCATGAAGTGACACTGTAGAAAAGGGAGACATGACTCTTTTGTTCTCCAAGGAGCTTGAACCCTCCCAGTGGGGGTAGTGCTTAAGAAGTAGGGGTTGGTTGGCCAGGTGTGGTGGTTCATGCCTGTAATCCCGTCACTTTGGGAGGCCGAGGGGGGTGGATCACGAGGTCAGGAGATTGAAACCATCCTGGCTAACATGGTGAAACCCCGTCTCTACTAAAAATACAAAAAAATTAGCCGGGCATGGTCATGGGCACCTGTAGTCCCAGCTACTTGGGAGGCTGAGGCAAGAGAATGGCATGAACCCAGGAGGCAGAGCTTGCAGTGAGCCGAGATTGCACCACTGCCTGGGCGAGAGTGAGACTCTGTCTCAAAACAAAACAAAAACAAAACAAACAAACAAAAAAGAAGTAGGGGTTGGTGAATTTCTCTGCAAAGGAAAACCTCAGGTCTTTTCTGAGACTCTGCAGGGCTATCTCCTTTTCTTTGTGCAACCCCCACTCAGTAATCATGGGGAATTACCATCCCAGTTGGCTTTACCTTAGGAGCAAATTGATGGAGACCCTGCTAGAGGGATCCTAGCTGCAAGTACCAAAATTAGAGGTGGCTTTGTGATCAGGTAAAAACAGCAAGAAGTGTGAAGTCAGACAGACCTGTGTTTTCTTCCTACTCTCATGCCTTACTGACTGTTCAAGTTTGCACTAAATGTCTTAACTTCCCAAGAGATTTCTCATATGTGAAATGCTGAGATAAAAACACTAACCTTGAAGGTTTATTCATAAATAGACATAGATAAGACAATACAAAGAACTTGGCATAGGATGAGTGTTCGGTGTCATTTCTACTTCCCTATTTGGCCAACTCAAGGGAATGAACAAGATCTGAAACCCTACGAAGGAATTTTAGGGAAAGGAAAAATGAGATTTCCAAACAATAATTTTTTTATGAGACATAACAAAGAGAAAGGATTTGGGGGTTGGGTTTTCCTGTCTTTCTGAAATTAGGTTTGCATCTAGGAACAAATACCTAGTTCTCAGTGGCAGTGGATTTGGTTTCTTTTCTAACCCTCTTTGTCCCCATTATAGCAACACAAGCATCTTGACTGATCAATAAATAGTCTGCCCTCTATTAGTTACCAACCAGCTCACTGGGAAGGGGTTTAGGCTGCTAGAATTCTAACCTTTGAGCACCTACATAAAAGAGTCACGAATGAAGGGGGAGGCAAATGCTGTCTTTTGCACTCATTATTCAATACCGGGATTTTCTGATTTTGTTTGTGGCAGGTAATCTCAGCCTCAAGACTCTGTCACCCCCACACCTAATCATCTATTTGACTTCTACCCACAGAACTGCCTTTAGCTGAGAATAATGCCTCCTTTTAATCAGCATAGATGACTCAGCTATGAGTTTTTTGGTTTTTGTCTCTGATTATTTTCCTGTAGTTTTGACTTACGTAGTATAATGCCATTACCCTGGTAACATTGCTTTTCTCATCATAATACCATCTATAAATGCACTGCTATTTCAGAAAGTGACATCTTAAAGCCAAGGCTAGGTAAAAAAATTTCCAGAATAACCAAAGAAGGCCTTTTTTTTTTTTTTTTTTGAGACAAGGTCTCACTCTGTCACCCAAGCTGGAGTGCAGTGGCACGATCATGGCTCACTGCAACTTCAGTCTCCCAGGGTTCAAGCAATCCTCCCACCTCAGTCCCCCACGTAGCTGGGAGGCTGAGACCACAGGTGCATGCCACCATGCCCAGCTACTTTGTGTATTTTTTGTGGAGATGAGGTTTCGCCATGTTGCCCAATCTGGTCTTGACCTCCTGGGCTCAAGCGATCTAGCCACCATGGCCTTCCAAAGTGTGGGTATTATAAGCATGGGCCATTGCACCCATCAGAGAAGGTCATATCTTAAAGGGATTTTCAGGCATGGCCAAGAGCACTCGGTATATTGGCTCAATTCACCCTTCAACATCAACACTCCTTGTGAAATCTTTCTACCTCTACTCTGGAGGAGTAGGAGGAAACTGAAAAGACTGGCACTGTGGGGGCTCCTGCTTGTGGAAGGAAAATGTCGTTTTCTAGCCTACTCTCACAGCACTACATTTATCAACATCATTTTTACAAAGTTATTTTGTAATACAGGGTTTTTAAAGCTAAGGTTAGTTACCAAGTGGTGAAGTTTTATTAGAATATGCCAAATACTGTGTTAATCCTATATAGACCTTTGAACACTTATCCATATAGTAATCTGTATGTGAAATATCCTGAGAATTTTAGACTGGAGACTAAAGCTTAGAGAGGTCAATTGACCTACCCAAGTTCACACAGCTAAAACGTCCTAAGTGCATCAAATTACTTTTATTTTGCTTAAGCTTATAAGGAATAAGATGTGATAATGCATCTTGATAATGAAACATTCACTGTGTTATTTTACTTGTTTTTCATTAAGTACAAAGATGTTTTATGAGTATTTTATTCCAGTTTTCTCTTTAATAGCTTAAAATCAAGAATACCTTAAATTGAAAAATAAGCAATCTGAGACGGTCAAAAGGAGGTAATTCAACCTAATAATTCAATATTTAAAAAAAACAAGCAAACTTAGGAAATTGTTACATGCAGTGCACATTAATTTGGCCTTGTGGCTCTTCATTGTGCTCTTACCTTTAGGTACCTCCTCTTCTCTACCACATCCAATTGACAACAGATCCTTTTTTTCTTTTAGTATCTTATTATACTCAGTCTGGTTGCAAGGTCCAGGGAGTTAAAATCAGATTCTTAAAGGTGATTTTGCTTATCTCTGTTCTGCTACGAGTTAGTCTTATAGGTAAACTCTTACAGGGAGACCTTCCTTACTTCCAAATTCTTAGTAACATCACACTGAGTCAGTCTACAGGAAGGTTTGTTCACTTTACTAAAAACCTCTCAATTCCACTAAAGGATCCCCAGTAATTTCCTTTATATGACTCTTGAGCAGACTTCAGTGATTCACTCAAAAACATAATGGAAGTCCTTGGAGGCATATACCATGAGTTAGCCTGAAAGTGAGCAATTCATATAGAATTAAGAATGAATTATTATTTCTGCCCCTGGTTTTGATCATACATATATGGACTATCTGAGCCAGGTAGACTAGTTTGAGGTTTGCTTCCTGTGGTAAGAGCTGTTCTGTCTTGGCTGAATATTAGACAGCTTACGCTAGACACAGAGGCTAAGTGAGGCTATGACTAAAGCATCATTTCTATTTCGTAGTCTTGGTCCTGGGCCAATAACCCTGGTCTGCAAATGAGAGAGATGTTCCAGACTACACATACTGCAAAACAAAGTCAACTGGAGTAGAATCTTTGATGTGGCATTTGAATAAACACCTGAATTGAATTACTGATAGACCGGTGCTGAATGTCCTTCCAGCTGGTTCTCTAATAAGTGGATCTATCCCAGATACAGGTCACTTGCAAAGCTTGAACACCACAGAGTGGACTTAGGACCAAGCAACAAGCACCTTTTGCTTTGAGGAATATTTACCATGTTTTCTATAACCATAAAATATCCAAATATGGAAGATACAAACTCTAAATCTTATGTTTTAAACTCTCTGAAATAGTGATATGATTTGACTTTCTGTACTATTCATTCTTCTATTAAAAAGTGAGTGAGTTGTGGTCACAGAAATGTAAAGCACAATAGAGTTTGTTGTAGAAAGAAAAAGGAAGAAAAAGGAAGGTAAAATAAGATTTCTGTGAGCATAGGTCTTTCACAAACAAGGTGCATCAATGCCCAAGGAAAACCAGTCCACTGGCTGCTTTTATGCATTGTAGGAAAGACCATAAAAGTCACACTGATCTTGTATCAAAAGGTGGCAGTCCTGTGTTCATGGCCTGCTGGTGAAAATTTTAAATCATTGAGATGCTACAGGCAACATATTTCTCAAGCTACTAAACCCTGGAGGGAGGTAAAGATTGCAGAAAACCACATAATTGAGCTGAACCTGGTATTCCCCTTTGCAAAACAAGGATACTGTCCTCAATCTGTCTTGCAGGAATATTAAGAGCTCTTCTTTCACAAAATATTTTGAGTTTTTCTGAGAGAGAAGCTCTGAAAATATTGAGACTTTTTTTTTTTAACATAGCAGCAAAATACTCTTTTTTTAGTAAACTATATTTGCACATGTGAACATTCTCAGATTTTAAAGTCTTACTCTAAGTCTTACTCTCTTTAAGTGAATTTTTATGTTTATGGTATTTTGTGAAATATCAAGAGCAGCAAAACTGAATTACAAATATAATTGCTGTTTTACTATAGCTAAGAATGAAAACAGATGGTAATTATGTCCACTACAAATTGTCCCCTGAGCACATGGGTCATCCATGTTTCTTATGGATGATCAGTTTCTTAGAGGTGCAGAAGAACCATACCTTGCTACATCCTTGAAAAATGGATTTTTGCTATAATAAGTGAACTTTCGGGTTGTGGTGCAAATATGAACACACTCAATTGCATAACCTGTGGTTTCCTAAGCAGGATTTCCATTTGAAAATGCCCAGGGTCTGTTAGAGAAGAGAAAGTCTAAATAGGATCTTAAATGACATTGATGCTTCAGAGATGTGAAGATTAATCATGATTTTTTTGGGGAGGGGGGCAACTCCATTTTCTTACTTACATCTCTGAGTACTGACATACAGTCAATAAAAATATTTCCTTTGCCAGACACGAAGTCCTCGTATTTTTCTTGGTACTATTTGTTAAAACTTACAGGTAGTACTGTGATAAATCATTATAATAATTATAAATCTATTATAATTTTAATAATAATGGCTGCCATTTGTTGAGGTCTTGACCGTACAATGAAAAAGATTTTACACAAATTATCTCCTTTAATCCTGATAATAACCTGCAAAGCAAGTACTATCCCCATTTTACAGTGAGAAACAGAGGCTTAGAGAGGGAAAATAACTTGGCCGAGACAAACCTCCAGAAACCAGCAGAGTTGGAGAGTATTTATACAAATAATTAACTGTTATGGGTTTTTTTTCTAATTTTCAGTGGTCCCACATAAAAGAATAGTATAAAATGTTTGTCAGTTTTCTGTATATGTTATTCTCTTTCTGATCAGTTACAGGACTACAAATCAAGTTAAAAATTTTAATAATCTGTATTATCCTGCCTCACTGATACAGAGGTCTAATTAATCTGGTGATATATTGATTAATTCATTCATTTAACAGTTGTTTCTTATGTGAGCCCTCTGATTTTATTCATCCTTCATCCTTCAAGCCCCTCCTTAAATCTACCTCCTACATAAAGCCTTCCTCAGTTTATATTTGTCTTTTTCACTTTATAGCCACTTAGTTTGCTTTTTTTTTTTTTTCCAAAATGTGTGGTGTGTACCACTAGGGATACACAAGATAGTTCTAAGTGATACACAGGCAAACTTTTCTAAATGTTTCAGTATTATGTTGTTAACTAGAGAAAAAACCTCTAACTAGCACATAAAATCTGTGATTTCACAAATACTATTTTTATAACAAAGCTAAATTTATTTGTATAATAAGATATTAAATTAGTGATAGTAGATTTGAGAAGATGGTATGTGTCTTCTGAAATTCAGGAGATGGGGAATCCCATATGCTTTGGCTCATTATTGTTCTATAATGGTGTTTGTTACTATGTGTACGTTTCATTTGCAAACAAGATCATTATCATTAACACATACTGAATACTTACCATGTGGCTACTTCTATACTACACATATGACTACATCATCTCAATTCCTTTTTATAACAACTCTGTAAAGTAGGTACCATTGTAAATCCATTTCATAGAAGAGGAAACTGAGGCTTAGGAAGAGGTTAAGGAACCTGCTCAAACACAGTTAGTAAACCATAGAGCCAGGATTAAAATCCAGGTTTATTTAATTCCTGACCTCATCTTCTGTCTACCTATGCTACCTCCTCAAGGAAGCATATTCCTCAAGGAGAGATGGGGTTAGCAGATATTGTGGTATCTGAAATTATTCCTGGAGTACCTTTTCTTGTCAATGAAAGTTTGGCAAGTTAGAGCTTCTCAGAAGCAGGGATACATTTTTAGAAAATTAGTATTTTTCTCTTTTAGAAGAACATTAAGTATCAAGAACTGAAATAACACTATGGTCTTTTCAGTAACAAGCAGATTATGTGAAACTCTAAGGTAATCATTCTTTGCATCTTCACTTATTCCTTAGAGATACTGCTGACTAGGCAAAGAAAAATCTTCCAACACCTTCTTTGCTCCAACATACATACATACATACCCTCACACATGCATACATAGGGCACACATGCATACCCACACACAAACACACATTCGCATTGCAAAGATACACGCAAATACACATACACACAAATAGACACACACAGTCTCTTTTTTAACTATCAAGCCAAGTTCAGTTTCAGGAAACCTGATTTGAGGAGCATGGCTGATTTGATACATAAGACAGGCTTTGGGGAGTCATTCTGGGGAGCATTTGCGGATTTTGTACAATGCATTCACTCTGCCTACTTTTCCATTCCATTGTTTGAACTAAGGCTATCAAATTTATTCTCTTTGCACTAGACAAAATGATAAGAATGTCAACCTATTAAAGTCTGAGTTGATTTAACAAAGAAAGTTATACAAAGCATCAACAGCCAGATTGACTTCACTTCAAATCCTTTTCCTTTTTAATAGAGCAAAATCTCCTTTCTCATTTGCCTGTGAACTCTAGAGAGTGGTTTAGATTTTTGGTACATGACATTCTCAAGAATTATAGTAGGTTTATTACAGTGATTATTGGAAGTAAACTCCATCCTATTTTTTCAAGTCATTACTTTTCTCAGTTTCAATCTGAAACTTAAATGCTGAATTCCACTTGGGTAGGTAGTGAATGACATTAATTCCTTCAGTCCTGACCCAGGTTTCCTGTCAATATTAGAGTGAAGCACCTTTAGACTCCATATATTTGAATGCTTAGTCCCCAAGTGTGCAGAATTTCCCCAAGGCAGAATGAGTTATAAGCTGCTTTTATGTACTTCCCAATGCTGGGCCCTTAGTGATGAATCAATGAATGTTGCTGAAATGAAATTTTTTTTAATATCATAGACAAGAAAACCTTGAAGAGGAGGGTGACAATAGAGTCCATCAAGTCAACTATTTTCTATATGCTCATTACAGATGCTAAGAAACTAGATGGAGCTCTCTAAGGACAGGAACAAATGAGGCTACCAGACTGCATAACATATTGTAGATAATATTATATTGAGGGGACTCAGGAGTGCCATAAAAGGTACATTGTCACCAGTCTATCAGATTTTAATATTTCCATAATTATTAAAATGAGATGGTAAAAAGAAAAAGCATAACCACTAGAAGTTACCATAAATTAATAATATTCTCAGGCAAACAGTTGCTCTCATAATGAATTTTGGTATTTGGTTTCAAAAAGGAACCAAACAGTTGAAATACTTCCACACGTTCTAGAAAATGAAATTGGCATACAGGATTTTGAGGAAGACTGTAAACAATGGTTTGCATTTTCTTCTCCATTGCCCAAAATGACGTTAATCCTCTCTGGTGCTCATGACAGGGAAAATAAATGACTTTTTTCTTTCCCTTTGTCAGAAACACACTAAATCATTCAGGATTGTTTGAAGTAATTTCATCTATTTTTGGTCGTGTTTTTATGAGCACGGAATGTCTCCTCGGGACCTGGAGAACACTTTCTGTTAAAAAGCCATATTACAATATGTTAATTTGTGATGGACGTTAGTATGCGCATCCCATGGTCTTGAGGGACTCAAATCGCTTCGGGAAAATGATGCCCTCCTCTTGACTTGGGCATTCAGCCAGAAACTGGGGGTTCTCTCTTTCCTGAACATTCTACTGGACATATGACAGCACACTGACACCATGTGTCAAAACTATTTTTTAAGATAAATGAGTGAGCACTGTATATTCTGTACCAGGCAAATGACAATAACCTTGAGTCCCACCACCATCGATAACCTCTTGCCACCCAGTGTCATTTTTAATAAGTTCTCCATGAAACTAGTTCCATCGTCTGTCACACTGCCCTCTGCTGGCCTGGACTGTATTTACTGACACAGAACATTAAAAACTTAAAATGTTAGGAAGGGAATCCTCAGAATCCTCTGGATTTGACCATTGATTACAGCTCTTCCAATACAACCCACAAGTCTATCCATTTTAAAATGCCATTTATTCAACACTTATGGGGCCCTGACTCGTGGCCGGGCAATGTAGGCACTGCGAATATAGCAATGAACAAATCGTATACCGTGTGCTAAATAAGTGTCCAGCCTAGCAGGCAGGATGGTCTCGTAAACAAGTAGTTATAGTAAGAGGTGAAAATGCCCATATCTGGGTAATGCAGTGTTTATTTTCTTCCTAATCGTGACTGTAGATCTTACTCATTCTGTTGGTGTAAGAAAAAGGCCATATCCTGGTCTTGATGCACTTACCATAAATTTGGCATCATAAGGTTTATGTCAATTCACGTTTCCTTTAGGTCTAGTTCTATTTCATTATCTGGAAGCTCCATGCTAACTGAGGCCTGTCTAACAAATTGGATATGGATAAAATATGGTGAGTGCTTGGGCGCCATTTTTCAGCCCACAGTCATAGAGATATTCTACATAATTAAGGTGCGTCTAGAACAGCAGCCCAATGTTCTAATACATTTGTTAGTCTGCTACTTTGGGCCAATATTTCTTGCTTGAGAAAATCACATTGGCAATATAATTTGGTTGGGTTAAAGCTCAGAGAATAGCAAATGAATCATCTGTGATTATATTAAAAGTATGGCCAAAATTTTATTCCAACTATTTTTGAAGTAGGTAGGAATACAGGTTGTGTGAGGTCAGAGTAAAGGTTGAGCCTGGGAAGGTAATGGTGATGAGAAGAGTCTTCATCTTAACTATACTTTGAAGGTATGAAGCTGCAAGATCAGAATCCCAGGGGCTATTGTTTTTTCCTGGTTATTTTACTTTTCAAAAGTTAGAGTATTTGCTATTCAGTGGAATCTTGTTCCAAAGATATTGGTTAACTGAGTCAAACTCTATGGTTTTCCACCCAATTTTTCCTGTTCTATGGTAGAATTCAATTCTCTTAAAGTCCAATTTAAAAACTATTTATAAATGAAAGATTAAAGAAATGTAAGTAGGTATTTTGTTCTCTAATTATAAATTTGCATTAATCATTACTTAGTTTAACCGATTTTTCTCTAATACTTGAGAAGAATATACCTGCCTAATTCACCCTGATTTTGTTGGTTTTGTTTTGTTTTGTTTTAACATAGCCATGGCTCCAAGATCCCTATTGCTATTTTTTCTTAAAAATACCACATTCATGTTTTTTTCTTAAGGCTGTGGAATTTTCTTAAGTGAAAAACTCAGTAACTTCCAGCTTAATGAAAAAAGAAATCAATGTGCCTTCTTAACACTCTTAACTAGTTCTCTGAGTTCTAAAATGTTCTGTTGTGTCCCTTAAGACATCCATTTATCATCTCCCTTACTATAGAAAATAAATGTTCAGTTTGTGTGCTGCAGAATTATCTCAGATCTCTAATAGCAGATGAAGTTAAATTGCTTTTAATTTATTTAAACTGGAAAATGTCCATCTAAAAACAGACTTCAATCATGGGACCAATGAGGAACGTATCTGAAGATTCCTCCATCAGAAATAGCCAGCATAACACGGGAAATGGGAGCCTTTTTTGGACACCTAGTGAGGGCTCAAGGGCAGGTACTTTGACATCTCTGATAAGTGAAAATGACTTAGCATTTATCTGGATTAGGAGTTTGACAAAGGGGAGAGATGAAGCAATGTGGCCCGAAATTATCTACAGGATAGGAATGAAGACCAGCTTTTTTTTTTCTTTGAGTGCTTTTCATATGTTTCTCTTTCTATGTTTTTAATAAAATAAATAAATAGGTTCCAACACTTGGGCTTGTTTATATTACTATGGCCCCATCATCAATCTCCTCATATTTTAATGTCTCTTTTATTATACGCAGGTTTATTCTTAATCACCAGCATTGCTTTCTATCACTGTGAATCTTAAAATTTTATCTGAGATCTTCTAACTTTCTTACAAAAAGATAGGAAGGGAAATTCTTAATCTTTTTCATCCGATTAAATACTGACAAAGTGGCATGTTACTGAGGTTGAATATAAGGTAGGAACTGAGGTAGACGGGCTGTTCAGAGTCAGATCCTAGCTTTGTCACTTGCTAAAGGGCTCTGACCTTCGGACAGCAAGTTTTGAGCCTCAGTTTTGATATACTTCATGGAAATGTTAAAACCCACATAGAACTGTTAAGAGGAGTGGATGTAAAGTCTTAGTGCAATACCCCTTGGTTTTGTTTTGTTTTGTTTTTTTGAGACAGAGTGTCACTCTGTCACCAGCTGGAGTGCCGTGGCGCAATCTCTGCTCACTGCAACCTCTCCCTCCTGGGTTCAAGTGATTCTCCCATCTCAGCCTCCTGAGTAGCTGGGACTACAGGCACATGCCACTACGCCCAGCTAATTTGTGTATTTTGTATTTTGTATTTTTAGTAGAGACAAGGTTTTACCATGTTGGCCAGGATGGTTTTGATCTCTTGATCTCGTGATCTGCCTGCCTCGGCCTCCCAAAGGGCTGGGATCACAGGCATGAGCCACTGTGCAGTTTTCATTGCTGTTTTTGTTTCCTCATCCCTACTAAGGATCTGACACTCTAGAATTAGCAGAAATGTCAAGAGGGTGTGATGGAGCAGGCTAAGTGGGGAGTGTTCTTTTGCAGCTTTTAGTACTTTGATGACTTGGGATCTCATTTTACCATAAAAGAAGGTGAATGTGTGCGTGTGTGTGTGTGTGTGTGTGTGTGTGTGTGTGTGTGTGTTGCAGGGGGCGGTAGGGATAGGCAAGAGGGAAAGAGAAGTGATCTTGAAACTTCTCTTAGTTTCTAGCTTCTAAATAGCCCTTGGTTTTTACATATACAGAAAAACATTGCAGTCCATGCTTTTTGGAGTCCATTTTGGTTGTGTCCATCTTTTCAAGGCCTTCTCTTTCTCTGTCCATCCCTCTTCAGTCTGCTCTTGCATCTCTTGTTTTCCTCATTATCCCTAGATGATCACATCCATACTCACAGCTTCAGTGCTCACACTTCTGCTCATGGCACCCAAATCTCTATTTCCAGCCCCTCCGAGCTTGAAGATTGGTAGTCAGATAGCTCTTTGGGCATGGCCTTTGAATGTCCAATAGGATGTTCAAACTCAACGTTTAAAAATCTGACCACATGATTTTTCCCCCCTCTCTCAGCTGCTACCCGGTTCTTCCTGGGCTCATTTTCTTGGTCAGTGGTGTCTTTATCTACTCCAAACCTCTAGCTTAATAACCTTGGAGTCATTCTGAGCCTGATCTTTGAAATCAGCTTGGCTGTTACCTCCAGTTCTACATCAACTCTTATTTCTCTGTAGGAATGCTTATTGGGTGAAATTCAGTAGTAACAAGAGTGACAGAGACATGCACGTGTCAAACACAGCTTTTCTTTCTTTCTTTTCTTTTTTGTTTTTTTTTTTTGGAGACAGAGTCTTGTTCTTTCACTCAGGTTGGAGTGCAGTGGCGTGATCTCGGCTTGCTGCACTTCCACCTCCAGGGTTCAAGAGACTTTTCTGCCTCAGCCTCCCACATAGCTGCCACACCCAGCTAATTTTTTGTATTTTAGTAGAGACAGGGTTTCTCCTTGTTGCCCAGGCTGGTCTCGAACTCCTGAGCTCAGGCAATCGGCCCACCTCAGCCTCCCAAAGTGCTAGGATTACAGGCATGAGCCACCGCGCCTAGCCCAAACACAGCTTTTCTTACCTATCTTTTATTCTTGCCTAGTTTAGAACTTTCACCATCTCTCCTTCTTTACGACTGGAAAAATTGCCTTTTTAATTTCCTCCACCAGACTATTTCCAGTTTCTCATCAAATTCAGCATAGATCTTGTTGTTGATTCCCTTCTTAACGTGAAATGTCTCTTTATTGTCTGTAAGATGTAGTTCAAATCCCTTAGCTTTCATACCCAACTCTTTACCCCTGGCTATAGTATATTTTCTAGCCTTATCTGCCAATGCTCTGTCCTCTACATACCTGTACTTTAATTGCTTCAAAGCCTTTGTCATTCTCCAGTACAACCAAATACTATACTGAGTTGCCTCGAGACCAGTCTCAGCTGAGTGTTTCATTGAAAACCAACACAAATTGATTCCAAAATGCACTGGCTACAATTTTGTGTTTTACTGAAGTTTTCTGGTAAAGAAAAATCCCAGCACTTTGGAAGGCCTAGGTGGGTGGATCACTTGCAGTCAGGAGTTTGAGACCAGCCTGGCCAATGTGATGAAACCCCATCTCTACTAAAAATACAAAAATTAGCCAGGCGTGAGCACCACTGCACTCCAGCTTGGGTGACAGAGCAAGACTCTGTCTTAAAAAATATATAATAAAATAAGAAGAAGAAAGAAAAAGAAACCACTGCATAGCTCAGAGAAATATTTTCTGTCTAAAGTCACAGCCTTCATTGCAGCTCAAGATCTTCCCAGCTTCTCCCTCTTCCTTTCCTTGACTCTGTCCCTACTGTCACCCTACTATCACTTCACCTACCCTCTTGTATCTCTCTTTCTGAATATCTTCCTTCCTTTATCTTGTGCAGTAATGTTGGCCTCTTTGTGCTTGTTCAATTCAGGAGTTATAATTACAACCTTATCAACCAATGATATGGACAGGAGACAGGGAAATACTGGGTGGAAGAGGGCAGTTCCCCATCCAAGGCCATGCCCTCAAGCCTGGAGACCCATGGTCCTAAATGGGGACAGGCATGCCTGTTTTCACACCCAAAAAGTTGCCTTTTGGCCCACCATGCTCCCTGTCTTGCACCCACATAAACCCCAAACCCCAGGTTCCAGAAGCAGAGGAGCAGACAAGATGAGATAAGTAGATGAATGGGTGAATGATGTGGCAGAGAAAGAAGGAGCAATGTCTAAACACCGAGAGGAGTTCAGCTGGGGGTGATCAGAGTGGAATCGGCTGCTGGACGGCAAGGCTCCAGGGAAAGATCATTTTCCCACTCCATCCCTCCTTCAGGCTCCCCATCCATCCACTGACAGCCACCTCCACCACTTGATAAAACCCCCACATTCATTCTTCAAGTCTGTGACCCGATTCTTCCAGGATGCTGAACAAGAGCTTGAGATACAGCAAGCTGTCACACTGGCCCTCTGCCCTTGCAGAAGGGCAGAGAGTCCAATGAGCTGGTTAACACTCAAGCCATCTGTGGACGGCAGGGCTAAAAGGGCACACTGTAACACATACCCACTTGGGCTCCTGCATTCATCCACCTGTGTGCACCCCCTTCCCTCAGGGGTTTGAGCAGTGGCAGTGACCGAAGAGACAAGCCACACCCCTGTCACATGTCAGGTGAGGTGGATCAGGGAACTCTGCTGTTTCAACAGAGTCCATTATCTAAGCAGAAAAGTAAAACAAAAAAAGATGATAGAAGGCAAAGTCATTCAGTTCTTGACTTCTCTCTATGTTGAGAGTTGATTCTAAGTGTACAAGGATAATATGCAGGGAAACTTGGTAGGAGTCTATTGTAGTTATTCAGATGAAAGGGTGGTTGCTAAGTCCAGGGTAGTAGGAATTCAGATGGCAAAAATGGTCAGATTCTAAGTATATGTTGATGGTATTATGAAAACGATTTTAAGAAAGAGGAGTCAAGATGACTCTTGAATTGTTTGGCTTGAGCAACTGAAAAGGACTTTCTATTTACTGACTTAGGAAAGACTTCAGATGAAGTAAGTTTGAGAATATCAGCACCTTATTTTTGGGCATAATGAGTTAGAGATGTCTCCTCTACATCTAAGTAGACATTTGGGTATTTTGATTTGGAGCATGAGCAAGAAGTCTGAGCTGGAGGTGAAAATGTGGGGACCATTAGTACGTAGATGGTATTTAAAGCCATGTGACTGAGTGAAAAGATCATGGGAGTGAATGTAAATGGAAAAGGGAAGGGGACCAAAGACAGCCCTGACACCCTCCACCATTAGCTGGTCAGTACACAAGGGAGATTCAGCAAAGGAGGCTGAGGAGCCCCCAGCAGGGTATGAGGAAACCCAAGAGAGTATGGTGCCTGGAAGTCAAGTCAAGTGATCGTAAGATGTGGGTTAAGACACAATAATTTCTGTAGAATGTGGGGAGAGGAGGCCTGCTTAAAATGGGTTTAAGAGAGAAGTGGGGAGAAACTAGAAACAATATAAACAGCCCTTTTAAGGAGTTTTGTAAGGGGATCAGAGAAGTGAGTAGGAAACAGGTCGGAGGAAGTGGGTTGGGAGGGAATTGTTGGTTTGTTTGTTGCCTTGTTGGTTTTAAGATGAAAATACCTCTGTGTGTTGGTGGGAATGATTCAGAAGGAGTGGTGTGGATGGATGAAATAGGGAAGAAATGGGAAAATCGCTAGATCCATGTCTTTGAGCAGGTGAGAGGGTATAAGTTCTAATGCATAAGCACTGGCTTTATTAGTTCATCTGTTTTAACAGGATCAAGATTTATCTTTGTTTTCCTGAACTAGCACAATACTTTGTCCATTACAGATGTTCAATGAGTATATATTTAATGGTTTGCTCTTTCTTTGTTTCTTTCTTTATGGTTTTTTTTTTTTTTTCTGAGACTGAGTCACGCTCTGTCGCCCAGGCTGGAGTGCTGTGGCACCATCTTGGCTCACTGCAGGCTCCACCTCCCAGATTCAAGCCATTCTCCTGCCTCAGCCTCCCGAGTAGCTGCGACTACAGGTGCCTGCCACCACACCCAGCTAATTTTTTGTATTTTTAATAGAGACAAGTTTTCACCGTGTTAGTCAGGATGGTCTCGATCTCCTGACCTCATGATCTGCCTGCCTCGGCCTCCCAAAGTGCTGGGATTACAGGCGTGAGCCACTGCACCCACCGGTTTGCTCTTTCATTAATGTAGAGAAGAAAGGAAAGCATGCTCTCTTCCATTCCTTCTCTCTTCTATCTGGACCATGTTGTGCTATATAGCTCATTCCAGTTGTTCAGTGAACAGTCTCATAAGAAGAGCAAAAAGACTGCAGTATGGGGAATTGGGGGAGCAAAGAGAGAGGGAAGAGAGAAGAGAGAGGAGAGGAAGAAACAGAAGAGGGAGATCAAGAAGAAAGAGAGCAAGAGGATGGGGGCAGCAAGGCGGGGAGCACGAGGAGTGGGGGAGCAAGAGGAGATGGGGACAAAAGGAGGTGGGGAGAGAGGGGAGAGAGCGAAAGATGCAGGGAGAGGTGAAGAGAGAGGAGAGGGAGAGTAGAGGGAGAAAGAAATAGAGAGGAGGCCACGCACGGTGGCTCATGCCTATAATCCCACCGCTATGGGAGGCCGAGGTGGGTGGATCACTGGAGGTCAGGAGTTAGAGACCAGCCTGGCCAACATAGTGAAACCCCATCTCTACTAAACATATAAAAATTAGCCAGGCATGGTGGCACACTCCTGTACTCTCAGCCACTCAGGAGGCTGAGGCAGGAGAATCAGTTGAACCCAGGAAGCAGAGGTTGCAGTGAGCCAAGATCTTGCTACACTGCACTCCAGCCTGGGCAACAGAGCAAGACTCCATCTCAAAAAAAAACAAACAAAAAAAAACAGGAAAGAGATAGAGGAAAGTTTATTTTCCTTGTATCACACAACCTGCAAAACTTCATAAAACTTTATGATTCAATTATTTGACAAATGGAAGCCAAGCAGTTAGGGAAATGCTATGTTCCCTGTCCCTCCCTGATATGTCGCTCGGCAGTGTTCGGGGTAACCTCATCGTGAATCAACCAAGTCCCCTCTCCCCTGCAGCTTCATCTCTAGTAAAGAGGGACTGTTTGACTGTTTTCCTGCCCACTTTCCCTTCCTCTATTCGGATGCAACAGTGTTTTGACCTCTTTGGCTCTGTCCTGATGTACCCAAATATCTCTCTACCTATAAACAGGGAGGCTGATTTATTCTGTGGGACAAATTTTATTTTTCTTATATGACTTTAATGTACGTTGTGTTGCTAAATCAGTTCTCTTTCTGTCCCGTGTCTACATGGCCTGTTCTAAACACTGGTGAGAACTGACCCAGTATAGACAGGCACTCCAACTTCCCCTTCCTGACATTTTCTAGTAATTTAATAGTTGAATATCTTCTTGGGAGGCTGAGGCAGGAGAATGGCATGAACCCAGGAGGTGGAGCTTGCAACCGTCTCAAAATAATAATAATTAATAATAATAATTCTCTTCATTATCTATTGTTTTTCTGACCTAAATCTCTACTAATGAAGCAAATCAAACCATCCCTAAACTACCTAAAGAATAATTAAGTAATAATTGGGTGTGTCTCACTCATCACAAATGTGTTTGCTTTTCGAAGTCTGTGGGTCCCCTAATGAGTGGCACACGCTGGAAATCTGATTGCTCTGGGAAAATCTGTGATACCCCCACCCCTCCATCTCAGGAATACAGGGTGAGCAGTGATATTCCAGAGAAGAGCTGATCTGGGACTATTTTAAGGTCTCCCTAAGTCAGGACCTCTGAGACCAACAGTAAGCCCAGAGAGCACAAGCTGATGCCAAATTTCTATGGATCTGGAACTTTCTATTCCATACTTAAAAGTTACAGAATCTTGACATAGACTTACCTAATTTTCGCAATGAAGTCTGCACATCCTATACTTTAGTCTCTGGACTTTCAATCAAAAACTGAGGTTCTCTGTTGAATGAGAGATGTGAGTATAATAGATGGTGGTCAGAGCCCCTGCTGAAGGAGTAGATGGTGGCGGTGTGTCCCGTGGGGCCCTGCTGTGTCTGTGCTAGACACCTGACACAAGAGCAATCATTTCATAGGTTGTTCAGTGATTTATGAAGTAGTCTAGTAGAAAAGGACAAGCTGAGCCAATCCCCATTTTACTCTTGTGTTTTAACTGGGAAACATTGAAAGAATTATACAGTTGCTAACAGGAGAGAATCTGACTTTTCATCATGAAAGCAAGATCATAGGCCATGGGGACTGAGTTCACCAGAAAGCAGAAAATTTGGGTAATCATCAGACATCAGTTTGTACGCAGAAAGAGAAGCCTTACTGTGGAAATGAAAGGATTAATTGGCAACAAAGGGCAGACCCAGGTATCCAGGGCCATAAGTTTACACAATTCTAAGGGTCTTGTATAAGAAAAAGAGTATACAATTACAGATATAAAATCGCTGGAGGCTCTCCCAGATTCTTGTTAAAGATCCAAGCCAGTCATAGGTCTGAAGCTTAGGCTTTCTTGGGTTCACAGAATACCCATCTCTGCTAATCACTAAGCAGGGTTGATGTCTGATGGTGTTCAGGTCTTTCTTTTTCCAGTTGGTGTCCTCAAAATAAACACCATTTAAATTTTGTGAGGTGTTTTTTGCAACAGAAAGCTTGATTAAAAGATGTAATGTGTGCATTAACTGCATTGACAAATTAGTAGATGTATTTATTTGTCTGATCATTGTGGCAACAGAAAAAATACTGAATCCATTCATGACAAATTATCTAGGTTTTCTCTCCCATTAGCAAGGTACATATATCAAGTCTTCATTATTAGAATACCCTACCTTCTAAGCTGTTGTGGTTTTGTGGTTACATTCTGAGGTTTCAAGCTGCTTCTTACACATGATTTGTTCTATTAGAACCTAAGTCTCCTATAGTATTGGAAAGGGGCCTGGAGAGAAAAATATTTTTAAAAGGTATCAGTAAGAATGCATTTTCTTTGAACTTTTTGCATATATGAGACTCAGTTTAATAATTCCAATTTGTAACTTTTTTTTTTTTTTTTTTTTTTTTTAGATGGGAGTCTTGCTCTGTCACCCAGGCTGGAGTGCAGTTGTGTAATCTTGGCTCACTGTAACCTCTGCCTTCTGGGTTCAAGCGGTTCTCCTGCCTCAGTCTTCCAAGTAGCTGGAATTATAGGCACCTGCCACCACTTCTGGCTAATTTTTTGTATTTTTAGTAGAGATGGGGTTTCACCATGTTGGCCAGGCTGGTCTCAATCTCCTGACCTCCAGTGATCCACCCACCCCAGCCTCCCAAAATGCTGGGATTACAGGAGTGAGCCACCGCTTCCTGGCTGTAACTTTTTAATGTAGTCAAATTTATCAAATTTTATTTATGGTTAACATATAGAGGTCCTTTTGATATAATTTTACCCACCTTAAAGTCATAAAGATATTTTCCTATTTTAGTCTAAAAGTTTTATTGTTTAACCTTTTATATTTATCTCTATAGTCTATCAAGGATTGTATTATGGTGTGAGAGTAGGAATCAAGATTAATTTTTTTCCGTATTTATTTTTTCACGCCTATCCCATTAACCTAAACCATTTATTTAAAAGTTGAGGACTTTTCCCACTCAACATTGTCAGAAAATCAGATAATCATGCAAATGTGAGTGCTGCAGTCTCATTGCATCTCTCCTAAACTCATGTTGAAACCTAATCCCAATCATAGTAATATTAAGAGGCAGGCCTTTGAGAAGTGGTTAAGTTATGAGGGCTCCACACTCATAAATGGGATTAGTGCCCTTAGAAGAGAATGGAAATTTCTGGCCCTCTCTGCCCTTTCACCATGTGAGAACACACAGAACCACTATCTATAAGGAGCAGGCCTTCCCCAGACACCACATCTGCTGATGCCTTGATCTTGGGACTTCCTGACCCCTAGAACTGTGAGAAATAAATCTCTGTCATTTATAAATTACTCAGTATAAGGTATTTTTCTAGCATCTTTAATGGACTAAGACAGTGAGGTCTCTGTTTCTGGACTCCATTTTTTCCATTGTTTTATTTGTCTATTTTTGGGCCAGTACCAAAATTGAAAATGTCTTTGTCAAATGGCATATTAAGATAATGAAAAGGTCAGCCACAGGATGAGGGGAAGATATTTGCAAAACATATGAGACAAAGCACTAGTATTCAGAACATATACAGAATTCTCACAAATAAATGAGAAAAACCACCACCACCACCAGAGAAACCAATAGAAACACAGGCCAAGACACTTGAACAGGCACTTCTTAAAAAAGGGTATTCAAATGCCCAATAGACATGAAAAGGCACTCATCTTCATTAGTTATCAGCAAGATGCAAATTAAAACCATAATGTGCTTCCACCACCGTTGAGAGAGAATTCTCCATACGTCTTTCATGCTTCTGCATGTCTTATAAGACATGCTTTGAGAGTCTGTTTTTTGTTGTAGATTGCCTTCTCAAAAACATCTGTATCATGGACAACCTTAGACAATGAAAATGGTGTCTCTGTGTGGAGCAAGCAGGCATGCTTACTGCCCACTATAAAAGATTCAGTTTCACTAAACTCAGGATTTCTCACATGTAACACAACCCACTGCTCCTGCAGGTGCCATCTGGCTGTCTTTGCTTTGCCTTGTGGTCCCTGGGGCTTGGGGAGCCAGTGCAGAAGTGTTGACACTCTAGTTACTGTTACTGCTGTGAAGTAATCAGCTATCCTTCATCTCTGACCCAAGAATATCAAGTCTTCTTCCAGGCTCCATAAAGTTGTGGTAAGTTAATTACCCTGATTTTAGTATAAAAATCTCAGACCCTTTTTAGTTCTTGACAATGTACATCCTGCACAATGGCTAGAAATAAAAAGACTGATGATACCAAGTGTTGGAAAGGATGTGAAGCAGTAAGAACTCTCCCTGTTTTGGGGACTATAACTAGGCACATTCACTTTGGAAAACTGTTTTACAGTATCCACGAAAGCCGAGCATCATACTTAATAACTAAATAAATTGCTCTCATGGGCTTATGTCCACAGAAATGTATCCGTATGTTTACCAAAAAACAAGAATGGTCACAGGCATACTCTTCACAATTGTCCCAAATGCAAAATAACCCAAATATTCATTGACATAGAGTGGGCAGATAAATTGTCACATCTTCACACTATGGAGTATTATACAGAAAGTAGAATGAACAAACTGCAACTACACACAACAAAGGAAAATTAAATACACATGTGGAATGAACATCCATTTTAGCAAAGCGTTGTGCTAGTTTAGGCAAACAAAGATAAATCTTGATCCTGTTAAGGTAGATGAACTAATAAAGCCAGTGCTTATGTGTTAGACCTTATACCTTCTTCCTGTTCAAAGACATTGATCAGGAATTTTTCCATTTCCCTCATATTTTATACACGCCACCATTCTTTCTGAACCATACCCATCAGTACACAACAATCTGAATGAATCTTCCCAACATAACATTGAGTGAAAGGAACCGTATGCCAAAGACTACCTACTATGGTATATTCCAAAATAGAAAAGCTAATAGCGTTAAAAGTTATGACAGTGATTTTCTCTGATGGTGGTTAGTGATAAGCAGGGAGACTGAGGGAGTTTTGTAAGGTGCTAATAAAGTTTTATTTCTTAATAAGTACTGGTTATACATACGTGTGTTCGTTATGTGAAAATGCATCGAGCTATACACACATAATTTATATATTTTCCCATGCATATGCTGTTTTTCAATTAAAAGACTAAAAACGCATAACTCTGAGGCCCGTTGGCATACTGTGTTATGTCAAGATAGTAATTCTGTCTAATAGTTACCTCATTCACAACTCAGCTTAATTTAGAGTCCCAATGGGTTTGGAGGACTTGGTTTAAAAATTCCATAAAGAAAACAACCATAATACTAAGATCACTTTAAAATGAAATGCTTTTATGTTTAAATGTTTTTTTTGTGTGTATAATCCACAATTTCTATTTTAAATGTTGAAATATGTTATAGAATGAATGATACTGATGTAGGTTATATTCGTTAAGATGAAAAATAAGAAATTTACTTAAGTCAAGGTTGCCTAGAGCTTAAAAAAAATCCAGACGTAACTTTAGTAATAATGACTAAAATCATACTGTTAGTAAGTAACCTTTGCTGAGGGCTCACTATTTCAAAGCAACCTTAATCTTTGATGGGATTATTCCACTTAATCTTCACAACAGCCGCATGGAGTTTTATCATCTTTGAACCCCATAAACATTCCTTACTCAAGCATTATACTTGGACCATTTTATTACTTTAAGGAACTTTACAACCTACATCATCTACATCATCAACTGCCAATGTATTGAAATAAATGTAGCAAAGGTCATTTGTGAAAAAACGGCCCATCATGGTAAGAAGAATTTAAAGAATAATTTTCAAGTGAAAAATTATTGAAAATTGCCATTATTCCCTCAAAACCCCCTGTTCTGCAAGACTTCAAAAAAAGATTAACTCCCCATAATACTTGCTTGTTTGTGTTCTGATTCATTTGCAATTTAATACTATGTTTAATGAGGGTAGCAACACAAAGTTAACAAAAGCTTGTCGAAGTGGGCAGTACAGAATTATCTATAACACGTTTTAAACAATGTCATATTCATTTATTCTGTTTAAAAATCCTTATTTTTTGAGGCTACAATGTATTCTTACATTGTATAATACCAAGGAAATGGGAATAATTAAATTTCTCATAATGCTGTTTTTGATGTGCTACTTTTAAAGCTTTCTGCTGTTGGCTCATGGTGGGGCCAGGGTAGGAGAAATTTTTCACGTGTATTTCTAATCCTTATTTTTGGCAAGATATAGAACTATTTTTGAGAAGATTTTAAAATAAAAGTTAAATGATTTTGTTCATTTAAATGAGCAAATTATGTAAAAAGAGTAGCTTTGGGATAATTTTCACTAGATTACCTATTAAGTTATAAGATGGGTAATTTACCTGAGATAATAATATGAATTTTTATAAAGTTTGCACTGGGCAGAGTGACTCATGCCTATAATCCCAACACTTTGGGAGGCTGAGGCGGGTGGATTGCTTGAGCCCAGGAGTTCAAGACCTGCCTAGGCAACATAGTGAGACCTCATCTTTACAAAAAAATAAAAAATTAGACAGGTGTGGTGACAAGCATCTGTAGTCCCAGCTACTTGGGAGGCTGAGGCAGGAGGATTAATTGAGCCCTGGAAGGTTGAGGCTGCAGTGAGCTGAGATCATGCCACTGCACCCCAGCCTGGGCGACAGAACGAGATGAGATCCTCTCAAAAAAAAAAAAAAAAAAAGTTTGCTTCCAAATTGATAAGAGATGCCCAAAATAGGATTAAATAATCTTAAAAATTGTCCTTGAAAAACTAAAGGATTGCTATAGTTGTACAAGTATTGTTCCTGTATCTTCTTATGAGGGCACTAATCTCATTATGAGGGCTCCACCCTCATGACCTAATCGTCTCCCAAAGGCCCCACCTCTTAATGTCATCACATTGGGAATTAGAATTTCAACATATTAATTTTAGGGAGATACATTCAGTCCATAACAATTTATTTTAAGGACTTTTACTCCTGAACCAAACATGTGTACATACAAGGTAGTAACAGAAAGATTTCTGAAGTCTTCGGGGACCCCACCAAATGTCCTCCATAAGGTTCAATTTGTTCTTTTTTGCTAGAATTTTTGATCACTTGTTTCCTTCGCTTTTACTATCACAAAAAATATAATAATGAGTAGTTCTAAAGTCCTACATTAGTAACACATTTAAATTATATGCATCTATACATATACAAGCCATCCTCTTGTAAAATTCCCTGAAAAACAGAATATGATTAATAGTGGTTTGGCTGTGTCCCAACCCAAATCTCATCTGGAGTAGTTCCTATAATCCCCATGTGTTTGGGAGGGACCTGGTGGGAGGTAATTTAGTCATGGGAGTGGTTACCCTGATGCTGTTCTTGTGATAGTGAGTGAGTTCTCACGAGATCTGATTGTTTTATAAGGGGATTTTCCCCCTTTTGCTCGGCACTTCTCCTTGCTGCTGCCGTGTAAAGAAGGGCTTGTGTGCTTCCCCTTCTGCCATGATTGTAAGTTTCCTGAGACCTCCCCAGCCATGAAAAACTGAGTCAATTAAAACTTTTTTTATATATATATTACCCAGTCTCAGGTATGTCTTTATTAGCAGCGTAAGAATGGACTAATAGAATGATTTATTAAGGCAATGAGGAAAATAAAATTGACTTGCTAAGACATTTTTAAGTCATCATTCCCCCATCAGATTCACATTTATTAAGTTAAAGCATGAACACTTAGATATGCAAAGTGACTCTGTGTAGAGTTTGCTTTTGTAAATTGAGGAAAAAGCCAAAGACTTTTTCTTTATGGATAATTTGAAGAATGAGCTCATTCATTCATATACAAACATATGCATATATATGCATATAGATATGTAAATATACAGATATATATCACTACTATATGGCAGATATAATGCTAGAAAAAAACAGAGAGGAAATTGAGTTAAGTTTCTAAAGTGAGAGAACACAGGAGTTTGGGGAGAAATGGTAATGGCAAGAACTTCCACTAGGGGCAAGACAGGCTGAGACTCCCAGCAGGCAGAACTTGTTAGAAAGTTTTCTACATATCGGAGACTTGTCAAGACTTGATCAGACTTATCAGCACAAGCAGTGTTTTGTTGTTGTTGTTGTTTTGAACAAATCTGCTGTCAGTGTTCAGATGTGGATAAAGAGGCCTCCAGGCCACCACACTACAGAGGTTTCCAGATGTAAAGTGAGAAATCCAGATTTTATGTTGTTGACTAGGATGATGACAGTGAGAAGAGAAAAAAATAGAATTTCTTGGAAAGATATATGCAAGGGAAAATTAATAGAATTTCCTATCTGATTGGATGGAGAGACAGAAGAGAAGAATGACAGCATGGAAGATTCCAGCCAAAGGGATTAGGAGAACAGTATTTCTAAGATGGACAAGGAAGTCAGACATTTGGTGACAAGGTTTCATTTTAGATCTATTCAGGGCTTTTTCTTTTGGTGTGTTTTGTTTAAATGGCACTAATGTCAGAGTTGAATTTGTTCGACAGCAAGAAGATACAAATGCAATATTTTATGACCTGAATATAGGGCTCCTGTGATAATATCTTAATCAAAATGAATATTTTCTTTTATATATATATTTTTATTATACTTTAAGTTCTAGGGTACATGTGCACAACGTACAGGTTTGTTACATGTGTATACATGTGCCATGTTGGTGTGCTGCACCCATTAACTTGTCATTTAACATTAGGTATATCTCCTAATGCTATCCCTCCCCCCTTCCCCCACCCCACAACAGGCCGCGGTGTGTGATGTTCCCCTTCCTGTGTCCACATGTTCTCATTGTTCAATTCCCACCTATGAGTGAGAACATGCGGTGTTTGGTTTTTCGTCCTTGCAATAGTTTGCTGAGAATGATGGTTTCCAGGTTCATCCATGTCCCTACAAAGGACATGAACTCATCATTTTTTATGGCTGCATAGTATTCCATGGTGTATATGTGCCACACAAAATGAGTATTTTCTATTTGTAATTATTTGGTATCTGCCTCTGTATATTACATGTGGGAAAAAATTGTTAAGAATATTAGCCTTCTACTTTTTTTTTTTTGAGACACAGTCTTGCTCTTTGCTCAGGCTGGAGTGCAGTGGCACAATCATAGCTCGCTGCAGCCTCATCCTTTTGGGCTCAAGTGATCCTCCTGCCTCAGACTTCCCAGTAGCTGGGACCACAGGTGCATGCCACCACAGCTGGCTAATTTTTAAAAAAAAATTTTGTAGAGACAGAGTCTCACTATGTTGCCCAGATTGGTCTCAAATTCCTAAGCTCAAGGGATCCTCCTGCCTCGGCCTCCCAAAGTGCTTGGATTACATGGTGCTGGCTTTTAGCCTTCTGCTTTTTATGAATGTCTTTTTTCCCACTCTTATCCCTCAGGATTGTGTATGTGTTGTGTGCAGTGTGTGTGTTGTGTGTAGTGTGTGTGTTGGTGCAGTGTGTGTGTTGTGTAGTGTGTGTGTTGTGTAGTTTGTAAGGTGCATGTGTTTTCTGGTGTGTAGTTGGATTTTGTAATGTGTGTGGTGTGTGTAATGTATAAAGTATGTGTGTTGTGTATGGTGTATGAGGTATGTGTGTTATGTGTGGCATCTGTGAGTTCTGTGAATGTGAGGTGTGTGAGGCATGTGTCCTGTATATGGTGTGTGTGTGTGTGTGTGTGTGTGTGTGTGTGTGGTGTGTGGTTGGGGTATGTTGTGTAGTGTGTGAGGTACATGTGTTGCATGTGGTGTGTGTGAGGTGTGTGTGTGTTGTTTGTGTGTGAAGCAGGTGTGTATGGTGTGTGTGGTGTGTGGTTGGGGTGTGTTGTGTGTAGTGTGCAAGCTATATACATTGTGTGAGGTGTGTGTAAGGTGTGTGTGATGTGTGAGGTATCTGTGTTGTGTGTGTTTATGTGTGTGGTGTGTGAAGCTTGTGTGTTATTTGGACAGCCACGTTCATCGCTGGGTGCAAAGGAGGCAGTATCTTTATCCCGCACATCCTAGGCAAATAGGCCCCAGGGCCACTGTATAAAAATCCCGCATTTGAAGGATTCACAGCTCCCAGCCAGTTTTTCAGATCAGACATTGAAGGAAATAATGATGGCAGAACTGTTACCATGAGCTTTTCAACTGTGAAGTTCTTTCCCCTCTACTACTCTGGTCTCGTTACTGCTCCCACATATAAGTGAAATCAACCAAACCTTAGAGAATATCATTTCTTCTCCCTTCCAGTAGGAAAGCAAAGAAAAAGAATGATGATTATCTAAGTCCGGTTACCATTTGTTAAACTTCTTGTTTATTAATACACTTAATCCCCACAACTTCAAGAAGAAGAGATTATTTTTCCTAATTTACGGGTAAGAAGCCTGATCTATCTTCAGAGGGGCATTCCTGCAAAGCCACATGGAGTGGGGTGCTATTTGTGGGTATCCAAACCCAGGCCATAGCCAGTGCCCTGAAGCATTGAGCCACTTTGAACACTGTGGTTTTATTCATATGTGAGGGCTTGGACTACCTGGCCTGTTTAAAGCAGGCTTATGACGTTAATTAAATAACTGCCTTGATTCAACAAGGTTTCAGCAGACTGTTCCCTATCCTTCATCTCCTACCCTCTTGCTCTCTCTCCTTTCTTTCCCTCCCTCCCTTCCTTCCTCTCTCCCTCCCTACCTCCTTTCTTCTTTCCTTCCTTCTTCTCTTTCAAAACATTCTTTTGGTTCATAGGTTAAAATTCAACTACAATGCTAGATCATGACAAAATGCTGCCATTTTGAATTCCTGTTTCTTTATCCATTTTTAAATTAAATTACTTCAAGACAGATCTCTAATATCAATAGCAGAAACGATTACACTCCAGTCAATACATATACATACATAGATATATAAACACACATATATACATTTCTTATCAATATTTGTGGCCAATCATCTGTTTAGCCTTGGGCAAGATTTCTTATCTTGCTGAGCATCTATACAGTGGGGATAATAATGTGGCTCACCTCACAGACATATTGTAAGGATTAAATTAAATAATCTGCAAAGCAGTTGCACAGTGCCTGGTACATAGTGAGCACTTAGTACATGTAAAACATTCAAATTGTGCATACATTTCATTGAAATATGTTTCTGCTGTTTCGTGTTTAATTTGTGTACTTATTTTTGTCAACTATGATTTCTTAGTGAGGCAGGAGACTGGCGGGGCGTATTTCCCGGTCCCTACCAGATGAAGTGAAGAAGACACTAGAAACCAGCAGGAACCAGCAGATGGCAAGGAAAGTGATCCCTAGCTACCCTCAATGCTTATTAGCCTAGAACACTCCCGCCAGTGCCATGACAGTTCACAAATGTCATGGCAACAACCTGGAAGTTACCACCCTTTCCATAGCAATAACCCAGAAGGGATCACCCCTTTTCTAGAAAGTGCTAAATAACCCACCCCTCCATTTGCATTAACCCACTCCGTAATTTGCATGTAATTGAAAGGGAATATAAGTGGTTATAAATACAGTTGCCAACAGCCCATACTGGGTGCACTACCTTTGAGTTAGCCCTGCTCCATAAGGAATGGTACTGTTCGATAAAAGGCTGCTGTCTAACACCACCGGCTCATCCTTGAATTCTCTCCTGGGCAAAGCCAAGAATCCTCTTGGGCTATGCCTCAATTTTGGGGCTCATCTGTCCTGCATTATCAGTATTCCAACATGATCTTTATCTCTATCATTGAGGAATCCTTCGCTTCAGTTTCAAGTAAACATAACCCTTGCTCAAACTGTTCTGTAATGCTAACATGTGTGATCAAAGGCACACTTCTGTGTTCTAGTCTAGAGGCGGGCTGTGTTTACCATATTCACTTACATTTACCAAACCCTTTGGGATTTTTCAGGACAAAAGAAAAGGATTTTCTATATTACTATTGCCATATGGCATTTTGTGTCTGTTTTATTTCTGTGGCTTCAGTGACAACAGTATGTCACTCCTCCCAAAGTCCTTCATGTGCAGTGTGAAATCTAGTTGCTGAATATTATTAGGCTACATTAATTTGTAGAGTCCTTTGGACCACTTGGATTTAATGTACTATATCAGCAGAAAATACCATTATTAGCACTCTAATTAAAGACGTTTTCTGGTGCCTTCAAGTATGATTGAGACATTTTCCTTAAGTATGCAATTCAGAGAGCTAGTAATCCTGGCATCTGGATGGCTTATAAGAAGAATATAAAATACTTCTAAATGTGTGATGTCTTTACTCCTTACATTCTGTAGTAAGAGATTAGGCTCAAGGAAATATTCTTTTATATTCCCAAATACATCAGCACACGTTATTATTGAACATGATAATACAGGTTTTAGATTCTCTCTGATACTTTCTTTGGAATACGATCTAAAAATATTGAATGATCTGGGAATCTATTTTCAGAAACTATTTCCTTTGAAGAAGGCATCTCCAAACAAATGGTAACGGAAAGAGTGGTTCATTGGCTTTTAACTATTCTTCTTAAAAACATAGGATTTCAGAGCTGACAGGAACCTTGAAGAGTAATAAAAATTTCCTCTAATTTCCTCATTTGACAATGAAGGACATTAAGGTTAAGCGGCAAAGGCCATTTGTGTTTAAATCTAATGAGCCACAGCGGCAAGCTGTCATCTTAAAAACACTATCTAGATTACCATGGGAAACTGCCTATTGTGTTTTGTGATATAGACATGTCACTTTTAAACTTTCAATGCCTAAAACCCTCATCTAACTGGAAACATTTTTCCACATGCTTAGAAAAAGGCAGAAAACAGGGGAGGTGGGAGAATCAATTCAGTACATCTATTTACAATAACAGTACATAAAATCACCTACAGCCTGGCTAGTTTTACCATAATCGTTGTTCATAGTGATGATACTTCCTGGGACTTCAAAGTCAGAAAATACTTAACTATTTTGAAAGATTTTTCAATGTCTCCTCAGTTTTCCTCTGAATTCAATAAATAAAAGTATTACATCCCCTGAGAACTCTGACTGATAGAGTTTTCTGACAATGGCTTTTTATTTTCAACATTTCATGCTTTAATTTTGATATACTTTAAAGAAGATGTAACAGGTAAAACATATAGCCAGAGTTACCCACTAAAGTCGGATTGGTAATTCTAACTTAACTATGTTTACTTTTGTTAAGTCATCACAAACAATTTTTTTGTGTTAAATTATAAACATAGGCCACATAAACAAAGGCCACATGCTTAGTGCAAATTTTGTCCTGGCATCTAGAATAGGTTTTATGTCACCTGGGTCAGACCCCTTATTGTAGAGCTAGGATGTTGAAAGCCTTACCCATGTGGTCTCAGCTGGTAAGGGTCAGGACTGAGAAGAAAATTAGGCCAAATTAGTCTCCAGATTAGCACTTGCAAAAATTGGTCAAGACAGCTTAATCATTTCAACTTTCTATTTTCCCCAAATTATTTTCTGAAAAATTACCTACTTTACTAATTGTCCACTTTAAATCTGTGATAGTTCTAAGAATGATATACTGAAAGCTGTATTCAGTGAGCCAGAGTTCTATATAATAGCCAAATGCTTTTTTCTGGCCTATCTGGAATATTCTATAACTCAACTATTGTGGGGAGACTTAGAAATTTCAATTTTATTAACTTTTCTATGACCAAGAATAAAAAAAAAAAGGCTAGATTTCTATGGCCTAATTTGGTGAGACAAATGAAAGCAAAATACTACTAACTTAGCTAATAATTTGGGAAAGCCCAGTTCCACAATTGCAAATGTGTCTTGCTTTGAGATGCATAGGGCAGTTTCTCTCCCTTCCCAAATTATCAGGATGCTAAATGAACAATTATTTATAAATTACATGTATTTATTTTTTATTACTTGTAGGTAGTTCTAACAGAAAACTGGATCTGCACAGTAATGAAAGCATTTATCCTACAAAACACTTTATGTCATATTAAACAGAAAAATAATTGTTCAGAATAATCAAGAAGGTATTATTAAAGTAGGCTTCTGTCCTTTTCCAAAAATATGAAGGTTGTTATATGAACACTGTCATGGACCTATTTCCATGAGTTTACATATTTCTAGGTTATAGGAATAATAATAACATGATCTAGGCTACCCATACTATAAACTAAGATTTAAATTATAAAGATAATAGGTTCAAATTGCTTCAGAATGCAGATGAATGGTCTTATTATAATAGGGCTGACCTTGAAGCAGCTATAATATTTAAAATAATTAAACTAGGAATGGAAAGGAATTTCCTCAATACGATAAGAAGCATTTATGAAAACCCATAGCTAACAGCATACTCAATGGTGAAAGACTGAAAGCTTTTCCATTAAGATCAGAAAAAAGACAAAGATGCCCACTCTTGCCACTTCTATTCAACATTATATTTGAGTCTAAGCCAGAGCAGTTTGGCAAGAAAAAGAAATATGAAGCATCCAAATCAGGAAAGAAGAGCAAAGTTATCTGTTTGCCAATAACATGATCATATATATAAAAACTCCTGAAGAATCTGTAAACTAATGGAGCTAATAAAAAAATTCAGCAAAGTTGCAGGATACAATGTCAACATACAAGAATCAGTTGTATTGTTATACTCTAGCAGTAAGTACTCTGAAAATGATACTAAGGAAAAAATGTATGGTAGAATATTATAAAAATAAATACTTGATAAATTTAACCACAGAGGTGTATAATACTTGAACAATGAAAAATACCAAATATTGCTAAATGAAATTAAGACCTAAATAAATGGAAAGATATCCGATGTTCATGGATTGGAACACTCAATGTCATTAAGATGTCAGTGTTTCCCAAAGCCATCTACAAATTAAATGCAATCCCTATCAAGATCTCAACAGCTTTTTTTCAGAAATGGAAAACCTGATCCTAAATTCATATGGAATTGGAAAGGAGCCCAAATAGCCAAAACAACATTGAAAAAGAATAACAAAGTTAGACAAGTCACACTATCCAATGTATCAAAATGGAGTTTCTGTTTGGAGTGATGAAAACGTTTCAGAACCAGGTAGAGGTGATGGTTATATAACACTGAAGGTACTGAGTGCCTCTGAATTGTATACTTTAAAATGCACACTTAAAATTTTTTTGCTATGTAAATTTTACATCAATAAAAAAGTTAAACTATCAAGTTATTTGCTAGCCTAAAATAAAAAACAGAGGTTCACAAATATGTCATTAAATACTGTAGGAATTGCCAGAAAATTTTTGTTCTAAATATGTCTTAGAGATTTGGAAAATGGTGAACATTTGTTCCCATATCATCTTATTAAAACGAAAACCTTAGGCCATGTAAATAAAGACTCATCCAGTAAAAAGTGCTAGAACTACAGTAACTAAAAGTAAAAACATAACAAAAAAATTAAGAATGTTACCCTGACAGCTTGAGTGGCATTTTACTGTGGATCTGCTTGCCAATGAATATGGTGGGAACAGCTAAAAATAGACATGAGGAAGGAATCATAACAAATGCTAGGGATACATCTGTAATACGATTGAAGTTGAATTATAAAAATAAGCTCCTTTCATGGTTGACACTAGTATTTATTCCTCTCCTATTGAAATAGGGGTTGATGTTTTTCTTAATTTTATAAGAATTTTTACTGGTTATTAACTGAATGTTTGGAGACAAAATGTGTCTTTTCTGAGTCTCAGGTTCCTTAACTGTAAGGTGATGATAATAACTCCAAGCATATGAGGAAGATAGCATGAGATTATTTATATACACCTTACTGCAAAACACAGAGTAAACAATTATTGAACATTAGTTCTCCCATTTAAAGAAAAAATCTCTATCATAAAGCCATCTCAGCGAGGTTTTTGCTTAATACTTTTACTATGTTTTAGGTTTTTGAAAGGTAGGGGTAAGAGGAGGACTTATCTGAAAAACGGATCTTCCTAAAGAAGAGTACCATGGGGCTTTGAAGGTAAACATGAGCCTTTTTCCATGCTTTACGGAATGGGCTAATGACTATACTCCATACAAAATTCTTTATATAGTTAAAGATGATCATAAAGGGTCATCTCTAAATCACCCCATTCCTATTACTCTTTCTCATAGATACAATTTCCTAATTGCTAATTATCTGAGAAGATACACAACTAAAATTGGGAATGCGAAGTTCTGTATTTTCTCTGTACCTAGCTCATTTGAGGCTTTATGTCGCAACTTGGTCTCCTGTTGTTTGAAAAAAAAAAAAAAAAATGGAAAGACTCAGTTGTCTTCCAGGAGCACTGTGAGAATTGGTGGTTTTTCAGTAGGTTGAAACTGAGGTTTATAAAGAGATTAAAGACATACTACAAACTGATCATTCTGAAATTATTTTGTTAAAGTTAATGAAGTTAGAATGCATGTTTTAAAATCAGGTGGGTAAATTGTTGACAATTATTAAAATTGAGATCGTGAATTCCAAAGGAATGTAAAGATACTCATTTTAAATGCCTGTAATTGTGAATGTTTTGAGTTAATTTTTATATGTTATACATGCAGTTTCAAATTATTTGACAGCAATTTAAATTGCTTAAAAATAGAGTTGGTAAGAGAAACTAAGACTACAGGTTACTTTGCAGGTATTGAATTTTGATGCAATAATAACTCCTTATCTTTTTTCTCAGATAATAAATATCTGTCTATGGTGCTTTTCACCCATAAAAATGATGTACTTGGTTAGGTGCAGTGGCTCACACCTGTAATCCCAGCACTTTGGGAGGCTGAGGTGGACGGGTCACCTGAGGTCAGGAGTACGAGAACAGCCTGCCAGCATGGTGAAACCCTGTCTCTACTAAAAATACAAAAGAAAAAAAAATAGCCGGGCATGGTGATGCATGACTGTAATCCCAGCTACTCCGGAGGCTGAGGCTGAGAATCGCTTGAACCCAGGAGGCACAGGTTGCAGTGAGCCAAGATCGCGCCACTGCACTCCATCTTGGACGAAAGAATGAGACTCTGTCACACACACACACACACACACACACACACACACACACGATGTGCTCATTGCCTTCTAGGTTTTTTGCAGAAAGATAGCACCATAGTCTTAAAACACTAAATATAGTGATCAAAACAGTGTGGTACAGGCATACAGACAGACATTTAGACCAGTGAAACAATAGGGTGCCAAGAAATAAAACTTTGAATATATGGTCAAATGATTTTTGACAAGGAAGTCAAGACTTAAATGTAAGACCTAGAACTATAAAACTGTTTAAAAGCACAGGGGAAAACTTCATGACATTGGATTGGTAATAGGCAGCAAAAGAAAAAATATACAAATTGGTCTTCACCAAAATTGAAAACTTTTGTGCATCGAAGGACACTATAATGTTTTTGTGGTCAAAGGTCATTTTTCACTTTGTTGAATGAAAAGTTAACCCACAGAATGGAAGGAATATTTGCAAATCATATATCTGATAAGGATTATTATTCAGAATACATTAAAAACTCCTAGCTGGGTGCAGTGGCTCACACCTGTAATCCCAACACTTTGGGAGGCCAAGGCGGGCGGATCACGAGGTCAGGAGATCGAGACCATCCTGGTCAATATGGTGAAACCCTGTCTCAACTAAAGATTCAAAAATTAGTCAGGCACGGTGGCGGGTGCCTGTAATCCCAGCTATGCAGGAGGCTGAGGCAGGAGAATCGCTTGAACCCAGGTGGCGGGGGTTGCAGTGAGCCGAGATCATGCCACTGCACTCCAGCCTGTCAACAGAGTGACACTCTGTCTCAAAACAAAAACAAACAAAAAAACCCTCTGCAACTCACAACATAAAAACAAATAATGCAGTTTAAAAATGAGTAAAGGACTTGACAGTTCTCCAAAGAGGATATACAAATATATTCTTTTATATGTATATGCCGTATTTTGTTTATCCATTCATCCACTGATGAATGTATAGGTTGTTTCCACATTTTGTCTATTGTGAATAATGGTGCTATGAACATGGGTGTATGAATATCTCTTAGGGTCCCTGCTTTTTAAATAAATTTTGTGTATATATCTAGAAGTGGAGTTGCTGGATCATACAGTAATTCTGTCTGAATTATTTGACAAACTGCCATATGGTTTTCCATAAAGGCTGCGCCATTTTACATTCCCAATAGCAGTGCACAGGGTCTCAATTTCTCCATATCCTCACCAACGCTTGTTATATTCTGTTATTTTGAAAACAGTCATCCTAATGGGCGTGAAGTGGTATCTGATTATGGTTTTCATTTGCATTTCCCCAATGATTAGTGGTATCGAGCTTCTTTTTTTTTTTTTGGAGACAGAGTCTCTGTCACCCAGACTGGAGTGCAGTGGCACAATCTTGGCTCACTGCAGCCTCCGCCTCCTGGGTTCAAGAGATTCTCCTGCCTCAGCCACCTGAGTAGCTGGGATTACAGGCATGCACCACCACACCTGGCTAATTTTTGTATTTTTAGTAGAGATGGGGTTTCAGCATGTTGGCCAGGCTGCTCTTGAACCCCTGACCTCAAGTGATCTGCCTGCCTCAGCCCCCCACAGTGCTGGGATTACAGGCGTGAGCCACCATGCCCGGCCTAGAGCTTCTTTTTTATGTGCAGTCTAAACAAGGTAGACAAAACTTAAGCGGTTCTAGTATACCACTGTGGTGGTGATCTACTTAAAAGACCTTCCTCAATTTGATAATATGACAAGCTAGCCATGTGAAAATTGACCACTAAATGCAGAGGTCCAGGGAATACCTGTTTACGGACTTAGAACCTGAGGAAAAGACAGCTGGCTGTGCTTCCTGGGATGTTTTGTTTATTTCTGGCTGTGGAGGCAAAGAATGATCCAGGGGACAGTGGAGGGACGAGAGAGATACTGAAGCAGCAGTGAGCGGGTGGTGAAAGACAAGTTAACAAAGAGGCATCTGTGTTTGGGAGGAAAATAGAATTTTATCTTGGGACTTTTTCATCTTTACATCACCATATCCTAAGTCCAAACAATTTATTCCCCCATAGGGCTATGAGAGTTTGAACATCTTATTTACCAAGTGCGAGTGGGCTGCATATTGTCCTTCTCCGCTGTTTATAGCTCAGTACTCTAGAGATTAGGTCATATATTATGTGCAGAAAAGCAGGCAAAGAATTAAAATCAAATATTGACTTCATTTATGCTTTGGTAACAGATTAAGAAGACAGAAATGCTCTCTAGTTGCTTCTAAATAACTATGTTTGCATATGTTTGCTTTAGTTTAATGAATTGTTAGTGTGGTACTAGGTATCAAGGAGGATAAAAATGAAAGAAGCTCCCTGCCCAGCCAGTATAGTGCTGAAGACAGACAAATGGCCATTTTTACTCAATATGGGAAATGCAAAATACAAATAGTAAGGGAAGGCCTTCATCCCACATTAGGATGGTGAGGGTAAACTTCTGGGACAGAAGTTGGAGTTAGCCTAGTGAGCGGACAGACGACAGAGTGACCAAACATGAAAGAGTGAAATGTAAGTAACTGCCCATCCACGAGAAGAACTTCAAAGGTACAACTTTATCCAGAAGCATTAGCCATTTACGGCCTGGGTAATTTACTACGTGTGTGCTAGTTAATTTCTTGATTCTGAAGACACTAACCAATTAGCTTCTTGTTTGAAATAGTCGCACATGGTGACTGTGGAAATTTAGTAACGTTGAGTGACTGGTTTTATGCTTTAAATGAGTTGCTTAATGTTACTAAATTACTAAATGTTACCAAATTTCTAAATGTTACCAAATTTGTATACATAGATGTAATGTGTGAAATGTGATATGGATTCTTTGCCTTTGTAATTACATTGCAAGTAAGAGAATTGCAAATAGTTTTAATTAAATATCTTAATATTTAAACTTCAAAATAGTAGGTAACACTTTGGTTTTATTTATAATTTTACTTAAAACAGTTCATATTCATTAGTTACAACTTGTATTGACATTTACATTTTAATAGAAAATGTTTAAATTTTAGAAGAAAAATATCTGGTTTAAAATCACATGCAACATAATTTTTGTATCTTAATGTTTACCTTATTTTTCTTTCCTAATGAAACATTTAAATTGTATACATTCTATTTTTTATTCCTTTATATTAAGTGTTGGCAAACTATAGCTCACAAGTTAAATGGTTTAAAAATCAATTATCTAAATTTATACTTTAAGTACCTAGAAGAAAGCAACTTAAAGTCAAAGTGTGTAAACTAACAGTAACAATAAAGATAGGAGTAGACATTAATAAATTAGAAATGGCCAGGTAATATAGAAAATAAAATAATATAATATAAATAAAAGTTAAAGACAACAAAAACACCTAGACACGTTATAGTCAAACTGCTAAAAATCTCAGACAAAGAAGAAGCTTCACTTATAGAGGAACAAAAGTAAGAATTACAGCAGATATCACGTGAAAACCTACACAAGCCACAGCAATATCTTTAAAATACTAAAAGGAAAACAAAACAAAAACAAAAACACTGTCATTGCAGAATTCTATAACCAGAGAAGATATATGTTTTAAAAAGTAGGTGAAATAAATATTTTTTCAAACAAAAGCTGAGAGAATTCATTTCCAGCAGATGTGTACTATAAGAAATGTTAAAGCAAATTCTTTAGGCAGAAGGAATATGATACTAGCTGGAAATTTGGATGTACACACCAAAATAAAAGAATATGATACTAGACATGGTAAAAATCATGGTAAATATACACTATTTTAAAAATGTTTAACATCATTAAAGCATCACTGGTTCAAGCAAAACATGTAATAAAGCATTGTCAGGTTTATAACATATGCAGAAATAAAACACAGAATAACACAGTGGAAGGAAGATTTGTAAGTAGACTATTTTTAAATTTTATTTTACTTAAGTTCTGGGATACATGTGCTGAGAGTGCAGGTTTGTTACATAGGTATACATGTGCCATGGTGGTTTGCTGCACCTGTTAACCCATCATCTAGGTTTTAAGCCCCACATACATTAAGTATTTGTCCTAATGCTCTCCCTCTCCTTACCCCCCATCCCCCAACAGGTCCCAGTGTGTGATGTTCCCTTCCCTGTGTCCATGTGTTCTCACTGTTCAACTCCCACTTATGAGTGAGAACATGCAGTGTTTGGTTTCTGCACATGCACACGTATGTTTATTGCAGCACTGTTTAAAAAGGCAAAGACTTGGAACCAACCCAAATGCCTATCAATGATAGACTGGATAATGAAAACGTGGCACATATACACCATGGAATACTATGCAGCCATAAAAAAGAATGAGTTCATGTTCTTTGCAGGGACATGGATGAAGCTGGAAACCATCATCCTTGGCAGTATATTATTTAAAGATTCTTATGCAATTGGAGAAGAAGCATATTGTTTGAATGTAGACTATAATAAGTTAAAAATATATATGGTAAACCCTAAAGCCACCATGAAAAATGTTTAAATAAAGTGTAACTAATAAGCCAGTCATGGAGATTTTTAAAAATAATTCTAAAACGTACTCAGTACTACAAAGTAGTACAGGAAAACAGAGGAAAAAAAAAGACCAAAGAACAGATGAGAATAAGGAAAACAAATATTATTATAATATTATATTTAAATCAAATTATATCAATAATTAGGTTACATGTAAATGTATTTAACAATCCCCTTAAAACTCATGCTGTCATATTAGATAATAAGGCTAATACAACTATATGCTGTCTACAAGAAACCCACTATAAACATAAAGATATATAGCATGGAAGTAAAAGGATAGAAAAGTATACCATGGAAGTAGTAATCAAAAGAATCCTGAAATGGCTTTATTAAAATCCGAGTAGACTTTAGAATAAGGAATATTGCCAGAAATAAAGACAGACACTACATAATCATTAAGGGGTCAATTCATGGCAAAGCTATAATAATCTTTATAACAGAGCTTCAAAATACATGAAGCAAAAATGAGAAAACTGAAAGGTAAAATACAAATCCAGAATTTCACTTGGTAAGGATATAGAAACATAAAAAACACTCTAAGCAATGTAATGTAATTTGCGTTTGTCTGACATTCCACCTTACAACCGTTTCAGCGAAAAACAGTTTTTATAACAAGGAAGTATGAGCAACTAGGAATATCAGCTGCAGATAAGCTGACTACTTTGAATCTGTAAATTCAAATGTGTTTCTTACTAAGTGGGTTTCATTAGTGTACATGCGTGTGATACGAACACACATGTGGGTATGGGTGTGAGTATGTGTATCTTTCATAGGAAAAAATGAAGATCGCCTGACAAGAAAAGGCATGGGAGGTCAAAGGCAATGCCCATGAATGGAACATTCCTATGAAAAGATAGGTTGGATCCACATGACAGCAAAAGATATGAAAATCTGTATATTTTTCATAATCCATGCCTGCCCATCTTTTCACCTTCCTACTGTACTTTCAAGCTGTACTGAATTTCTTGCCTTCCGTCTTTGAATTTTCTTTTTGCCTAGAACATTTTTCCTTATCTTTAAAATTTCTCCCATAGTATTTTGCACTCGTATTCATCATACTTTATCTGTGTCTTCCCTGATCTACTGTGCTTTGTAATACAGGAACCACACCTTGTTCAGTACTGTTGTCCCTATTGCCAGGGTCATAGCGGGCGTGCACATATACACACAAGATGCCATAAATTCATAACATTTCTGCTATTCATAGCTGTTTGTGAGATCGGCCCCACTTCTAGTAAGTATATTGCTGTAGCCATCACATTCCAGCACGCACACGAAAGAACTATGTAAATCTGTTTCTCCAACCGTCAACCCAGTCTTAACCTGAGTGGCAGGGTTCTTCGAGGTCTACCAGACAGACAACTGTGATGCATGGAAAAGGAGCCTGAGAGTTGGTGTTTAAAAGACGTGCGGTTAAGTCCCGCCTCTGTCACCTTTAGCTATTTAGGCTTGGTTAAGTCAGTCCTTGCTAGCTCTTCAAAGTCCACTCTTTCTTCCTAAGGCATACAATTGGACTGTGTTTCTCAGCCCGTCTTGCAGCTTTAGTCATGTGACAGAGTTCTAGCCAATAAAATATATGTGGAAGAGATGTATACCACTTCCAAGTTTGGACAATACAAACTTGCATGCACCACCATCTACCATCACCTAAGGCACCAATGTCCTTTTTCCTCCTTGTAAGTAACCCCGGTGGGAGTAACATGGTGACGTGGGAGGTTGCATTGTGAAGATGGTAGCTAGTTACTCAAGCCTCGGTTCCTAAATGTCAGCATGATGCAGAGCTATTTCTAATGGGGAACTTCTACTCCAGTATACATTTCTTTCAAATCCATTGAATATTCAGACTGTATGTTATAGCAGTTTGACTTACCCTAATTAACATAGAGGAATAGTGATATCTACCTCACAGGCAAAGATAATGCATTTAAGTTCTTAATAGGAAGCCTGGCGCCTCATATGTAAACAAAAGTATCAGTTGTTATAACAAGGTTTAGATGAGAAATAAATCAGATAGATCATAAATGAATGTGCTTTATAAACTAAAAAGTGCTATATACTATTGAATATTCCAGAGTGCTCTCCTGGGTAGCTTTAGGAACTCATGGAATCTCATTTCTGTGAAGTCTTTTCTCTGGAAGTGAAATTAGGCTTTCTCTGAACACTTGTACATTTCAGTTTTAAACTTTTACTATCCATACAGATACATTCAATCCCATTATAATGGATTTGCTTGCATCTTTATATGCTTTTAAATAGCAGTCTGTAATTCAGGGCATAGGTTTACAAAAAGCAAACATGTAACTTCATGGAATGCATCATACCAAGTCAGGCCAGTGGCCAATACAGCTATATATCCTTATGAAAATGCTATTAATAGTGGTGGAAATTCAGGACTTTCAGTGAGGTGTAAAATGATTTACTGAGGAAAATGAGAAATCATACATGTGTATCTGTCCTAAAAAGCTCTTTCCTTAAGGTGGTAAATGTAGTCACAAATCTGCAAGCAGGAGAGGAAGAATAAAGCACTTGTAATCACTGTTTCTTCCACTTACAGAAAAAATAAGCTTTTAAAACGTCTGGCTTCATTAGCCAGTGTCTCTTACCAGCCCCTGTTCCTATTTCAGAGCATTAGTAATTCCCAGAATATGTCTGTCCATTACAACAACTAATGAGCACAAGGAAGCTAACCTACAGCTTGAAGAAATTAGTCATCTGCATTTGAATGCGTCGATGGCACATCCATTATTGCTGGAGTCTCTTGCATCTGCTTAACTTTTAACATGAAAAGAATTAGGCTTTACTTACCGAATTTTTGCTTTCCTCTGTGGCTTTTAAATATTGCGCAAGTCAAAGAATCTTAAAAACAAGATCAACCGTGATTGAAGGCATCTATACATTTTCCAAGTCTTTTTATTCTGTTTATTCTGATTTTGCTCCCTTTTTCAGGAGTAACATTTTGTTACTCTGTATTTGAAATCTTTTACAAGCCAGACAAGAGTCTGAATGGGTACATTGTATTGGATTAGTGTTCAATGCATGCTAATTAAACTAGTCTGGGTTATAAAGGAAGAATTAGTATAATGTTCTCATGGGAGTCAGGCTTAGGTAAATGTTGTCATTGTACGTTAAAACTAGCAAAGTTGTATGCTATGTTTTAAGACGCAAGAAGTCATTCAACATTCATGCATTCATTTAGACAACAAATGTTTTCAAGTTCTAACTAAGTGCCAGACACCATGCTGGGTGGTGCTGAGGATACTAAGATGAGAAAGACGCCATCACTGCCCTCAAGGAACCCTATCTAGTGGTAGGGAGAAACATAAAAAAACAGGGAGTTCATATTATGAATTATATGAAATGAATATATTGTATTACATTTGAACATTTAATTCAAACTTTACTTGCCCTCTGGTTATAAGCGTTATTAAAATTATTTTCAAGGTTTTGATTTTTTGCGGTCTCTTTAAACATCTGATGAAAGATGAAATTCTACTTCCCAAATGGTCCTAATTGAAAGCGAATGCACAAATAAGCATGCTATAAGAAACTGGACAGACATCATGAGAAAACACTCAGTTTCACCAAACCTGGTGTTTTTTTTTTTAAATAATGTTCCTTCTTTTGTTTTCTCCTTCCTTCCTTCCTTCCTTCTTCCTTCCTTCCTCCCTTCTTTCCTTCATTTATTAATTGGCTTTTAAATGCTAACTAGCAAGACTGTAAGCCCCATGGAGCTGGTAACCTGGTCTTTGTTGGCTGTGCTCATCAGGTGGCACAAAATAGAAGCTTGATTCATACTTTATTGAATGACTATTGAAAGAACTCAGAGGGCAACTTGCCAGATTCTGAATGTGTCCTAGAGAATAAGTGTGGTTCCTGTCCACACAGAGTTTACAGTCTGAAATGGATTTAATGTTTTCCCTAAGATTTAAACACATGCTCAAGAAAACTTCACAGTTTGATTAAATGAGTAGGCCTAAAACAGTGATATTATCAACAGAGCATGGGGCAAAAGTAGACTATAAGTCAAAAACTTTAAACACAATTTCTTTTCCATTTTCACACACACATACACACGGGCATACATATAAAAGCATGGCTGATTGTTGCTGTTCAAAATGTTCCCATTTTAGAAATTATTACAAACCAATATTTAAGTGCTGCTGTTTAACATTCAGCAAAATTTAAATAAAAGTGGCATTTTAATTTTTTAAATTTTATTTTTCCATAAGTTATTGGGGTACAGGTGGTATTCGGTTACATGAGTAAGTTCTTTAGTGGAGATTTGTGAGAACCTGGTACACCCATCAACCTAGCAGTACACCTTGCACCATATTTGTTGTCTTTTATCCCGTGCCCCCTCCCACACTTCCCCCCAAGTCACCAAAGTCCATTGTATCATTCTTATGCCTTTGCATCCTCATAGCTTAGCTCCCACATGTCAGTGAGAACATATGATGTTCGATTTTCCATTCCTGAGTTACTTCACTTAGAATAATAGTCTCTAATCTCATCCAGGTCATTGCAAATGCTGTTAATTTATTTCTTTTCATGGCTGAGTAGTATCCCATCATCATATATATCAGAGTTTCTTTATCACCTCGTTGATTGATGGGCATTTGGGTTGGTTCCACAATTTTGCTACTGTGAATTGTGCTGCTGTAAACATGCATGTGCAAGTATATTTTTTGAATCATGACTTCTTTTCCTCTGGGTAGATACCCAGTAGTGGCATTGCTACATCGAATGGTAGTTCTACTTTTAGTCCTTTAAGGAATCTCCACACTGTTTTCCATAGTGGCTGTACTAGTTTACATTCCCACCAGCAGTGCAGAAGTGTTCCCTGATCACTGCATCCATGCCAACATCTGTTTTTTGATTCTTTGATTATGGTCATTCTTACAGGGGTAAGGTGGTATCACTTTGTGGTTTTGAGTTGCATTTCCCTGATCATTATTGATGTTGAGCATTTTCTCATATGTTTTTTGGCCATTTGTATATCTTCTTTTGAGAATTTTCTATTCGTGTCCGTAGCCCATAAAAGTGGCATTTTTAATACCAAAGTTTAGGTAAATCGATGATGCTTTATGGCTAAATCTTTAACTGTATCAAGACCCATTCTTTAAGCCTGGCGCAAATCAGTGCTATGGTGGAGATGATAGGTTTAAAATGTCTATGCTTATCTTTGAGGAGAAAAGTACTGTATCTCATGTAATTTAATATATCATAGTAAACTATAGAAGGCGGTTGAAGCCTATTATAGTAAATTTTTGCATGTGTATTTCAATATACCAAACTTTCAGTTTGTTGTTACAAAATAACATATAAATAGGTTTCTGGAGCTGGATGGGCACGGTGGCTCACACCTGTAATCCCAGCACTTTGGGAGGCCAAGGTGGGCGGATCATGAGGTCAGGAGTTTGCGACCAGCCTGGCCAACATGGCGAAACCCTGTCTCTACTAAAAAATACAAAAATTAGGCTGGATGCAGTGGCTCAAACCTGTAATCTCAGCACTTTGGGAGGCAGAGGCGGGCAGATCACCTGAGGTCAGGAGTTCGAGACCAGCCTGGGCAACATGGTGAAACCCCATCTCTACTAAAAATACAAAAAATTAGCCGGCTGTGGTGGCGTGCACCTGTAATCCCAGCTACTCGGGAGGCTGAGGCAGGAGAATGGATTGAACCCAGGAGGCGAAGGTTGCAGTGAGCCAAGATCGTGCCACTGTATTCCTGCCTGGGTGACAAGAGTGAAATTCTGTCTCAAAAAAAAAAAAAAAAAAAAAGTGCCTGGAAAACTCATTACAGAAGTTTCCACTGTAGTAAAATTTGTTGAAATAAGATGCACTCAATCATGTAAAAATGTGCCTCCTTGGGACTATCTGAACGGAATGTTGTAAGTGAAACACCCTCACCATAGTCACTACCCTGTTATCAAGAATTCTGGATCTTAAGGAAGTGCTTGTTTTGTCAAAAATGTGACACTAAGACTTTTCACCCCTATAGAAAAACTTCAATCCTGGCCTGGCGTGGTGTCCCACCCCTGTGATCCCAGCACTTTGGGAGGCCGAGGCCGGTGGATTACTTGAGGTCAGGAGTTCAAGACCAGCCCGGGCAACATGGTGAAACCCCGTCTGCACTAAAAACACAAAAATTATCTGGGCTTGGTGGCCTGTGGCTGTAATCCCAGCTATTCGTGAGGCTGAGGCTAGAGAATCGCTTGAACCCAGGAGGCGGAGGTTGCAGTGAGCTGAGATCGCGCCATTGCACTCCAGCCTGGGCGACAGAGTGAGACTCCGTCTAAAACAACAACAAGCAACAACAACAACAAACTTCAATTATGTTTGGAAAGAAGTGCTAATTTAATTTGGCAAAGATGAAGACAGCAGTCATAAAGCAAAACATTCGGTCTCAGGTTGGGTGGATTCCCACCTAGTTGACGAGGCCAGCTGCAGATTCAGGTGGGATCACCTGATGATCTTTATCAATGCCATTTCTTTCTCTGGATCCTTATTACTGACATTAGCAAGGGCTTTCAGCTGCCCAGAAGATGTTCTTTGCAGACATTTGCTCTCCCGAGCTGCCAGCAGGCTTTACAAATTTAAAACTTTCAGTGTAGGAACCCAGCCTCCGTCGCCCTTCCCCTCCAAAGTTAAGAGATCTGCTCTAAGGGTTCCTGAGGGGTGGTCTGGGGCCATGGGAACAGGATCAAGGCCCCCTGAGCGCCGGGCCTGGCTTCTGTGGCTTCGCAAACTTTTCAGCCTGTGTGCCACGGCGACGCGCAGCGGCTGAGTCGGAGCCCACGCGGCGCGCGCCTCCCGCGAGGAACTTTTAGGCTTGTAGGCTGCTTGTCACTCTCGCTTTCCGACGCGCCTCCCCCTGGCTCGCGCTCCCGGAGTTCCCTCCCCTCCTGGCGAGGACCTTTCCCGGCGCCCGCGGCTCCGATCCCCGCCGCGCTGCGCCCGCTCTCCCGGCCCCGGCTGCCCCGCTGAGGGCTCCCCTCTCCCAGGCACCGCAGCCGCGCCCCCGCGTCCCGCCTCCCGCGCGGCTCGCTTCGCCCGATGCCCCGGCCCCGTCCCGCGCACTGAGCGCCTGGCAGCAGGGCGCCGAGTCCCGGGGCGCTGCGGGGCGCTGCGCCGAGAACGGCCGGGCCTGAGCCCTGGGCGGCCCCCAGAGCCGATCCGAGCGCGGGGAGGCGGGGGCGAGGAGGAGGGGACCCGCCGCCGGGGGCTGGCTGCTTCGCTCCGAGCCGACTTTTCGCCAATGGTCCAAAGCGACATGTCCAAGTCGCCTCCCACAGCGGCGGCGGCGGTGGCGCAGGAGATCCAGATGGAACTGCTGGAGAACGTGGCTCCCGCGGGGGCGCTCGGAGCCGCCGCACAGGTAGCGAGAGCGCGGCGCCTTCTCCTTCCTTTGTGAGCCGCCGGGCAGGGCACCGACCTCGGGTTCTCCCGGCGCCTCCACTGCAGGGATCTCTAGCCTCGCACCTCCTCGCTGCCTGGGTCTCGTCCGCCACCTCCTCCCCTCGCCGCTTGCCCACCCTCTGCTCCTTTCCTGGCGCCGGGGACCCTGCCCCTTTGCGCCTTTTCCTGGCTCTGCCTCGGCTTCCATTTTTCTCTGCTTCCGAAAAGCCAGTGGGGAAGGGCGGGGGAGACCTGCCAGTCCTCCCAGACTTCTCCCGGGTTGCTCCAGCCGGCCCTCCTCGCCCCTTCCCGGGAGAGGCACATGGAGAGACATGAATCAGGGGAGTGGACTGGACCTGCTGAAGATCGTGAGTCCGGGTGGGCGGGAGGGGGCCCGCTTCCCGCAGCGCTTTCTACGATGCCGACTCTCCTGGCCACGCTCCGAGCCGGGGTGGGCGTGGGTGTGAGGATGATGGGGTGCAGGTGGGCAGGAGGGGAGCGAATATGGGGGTGCCCTGCCGGATCCCCCCAGAGCTGCCCGGACCACGCTGCGCACCTGGGGCTGACAGCTCTCCAGTCCCCTCGGGCACTTGCCAAGGTTTGCCTGTCCCACCTCATGCCTTTCCCTTAAGAAGCGAGTGAGCTGGGGACAAGAAAGTTTTTATTTTTCCGTCTCCCCTGAAATGTTAGCCATTTCAGGGATCTCCAGGATCCCCTTTCTCTCCGTTGAGTGTTTGCGGTTTCTGGAAAAAGCTTCGCTGCAGGTTGTTGTGAAATTGGAGATGTCAGTTGTAGGCGCTGGGCAATGACAAGGTGGTTTTTACGTAACGCTTCAGCAGGTACAGTTTGGGTTACAGACACCTCCGGGTCTCAGCGGTGAGGAGTCGCTCAACTTTTCTCCCGGCAGGGAAATGACTTCAGACTCCTAGCTGCGGGCTGGCTGTTGGCTGGCCAGTGATGTGAAGAGGTCATGGTTACATTTCAGGCAGCATTCTGGAGAAATGTCTGTTTGCTTAACTGTGTTGGCTTGTTGAGTTCAAGCCTACATTTGCCAGATTTTAATTTGTGGTAAGATATATATGTGTGTGTGTATATACTTATATATTAATACGTAGACACACATACACACACTAGAGAGCATGTTAGAGTATCATTTGCTGTAGTAGTGGGGGCAGGAGTGTGACAAACTAATAAAGGTGGCAAATGTTTTCTTGCTGTTGTTTTGATAGGTGGAACATGAGTGCTCTAGATATTTTGATATTGTAATCATGGCAGTTCCAAGTGGCATAGTAGTCTAACTTTATTGAACTTTGTTTTACCATTGGGAAATTAATGTGCTAACTTAAAACACATAATTCACTTTGACTTGAGAAGGGGAAGAATGTGGACACCAAGGACTTGTGTAATCAGAAATCTATTTCTTTTGTAGTGGTAAAACAGCTAGATTTTGGTCCACCGTGGGCTGTTTGCTTCACAAGCCGAGTAGGGACATGTAATGAACCAGCTACATTCCCATCTGGCCTCTGCCAGAGGATCTGAATTTTAACCAATAGAGTTTGCATTTGTTCTAGACTCCTGATTTTTATCTAGATGCTTGCCAGGTTAGACAGAATGAAAAATGTACCCGGAGACCTCGGTTATTCTAGGATGAAGGTCTTGAATACTATCAATATTCGAGTCCTCCATCAAAGGAAAGGACATTTAGACCCTCATTTGCCTTTGATCTTCCTTGAGGGATATTTTAGAAAAGTTTTTATTCTTATGATAAAAATAGAGTTCCTAAATTCCTGGACATCAAAGTCAGGGCTCACATAACTGCATTCAGATAAGAGATACTAATTTACTTGTGATTTATGTACAATGATTAAATGTAAGTCAAGTTATTGTACAGCAGCAATGTGGAAATGATTCTGATGTGAAAAGACACAATTTCTGCCTTCAAAGAATTTATATTCCAGTAGCAGCAATTAGGATATATGTATAGGGGCTGGAAGAGAAGTTCTGACTAGTAAATGGCTTCAAAGGAATAAGGATAATAAACACGCTATTTGGAGGAATCTGTAAGGACTTCATTGATGAGGTGGCATTTGCAAAGAGAATCGAAGGATGGGTCAGATAACACCAGATATTTTTGAGAGAGTTGGTAAGCAGTCGTACATGAAACAGAGTCCCAGAAGTAAGAAGTCTTACAGGATAATTTATCATTTCTAGTTCAAAAAGAGCATGGTAAGGTCAAGATTGGACACAGGCGTAAAACTGACAAAGCAATTTGAGACTACATCTTGGGGACTTAGAATCTTTAGTGTATTGAGTGACAGGGAACTGTGGAAGGAGTTCAAAAGAGGACCCACATAACAGCTCATTTGGGAATATTCACTTGGAAATGTTCTGTAAGATAGTTTCAAGTCTTAGGAGTCCAGAGGTGAAGCTGCCAGGCAGCAGACAGATGTAACAGTTTGGGCCAGAGGTAATAAGGCCTAAGCGAAAAAGAGATGAAAAGATAATGGATATGACAGTTCTATGTATCAAACATTTCAAAGTTCAATTCACAGGAATTAGCAAGTGATTGCATAGATAAAGGAGAGAGAAGAGAAAGGGCAGAATGGATTTTAAAAGCAAGTTTAAGAGATATAAATATTCAACTGCATCAACATTCATCTCCTTGCTTTCTCTGCCTTCCAAAAATGAAAGCAATTTGACTTGAATTGCGTTCATCTCACACCCATTATTTGAGGGAAACATTACCTTGTTTATTTTATATCTGATAAATCATGGCATCATAGGGTTGTGTGAGGCTTGGGAAAGCCATCTCTTCCATCTCTCTGTTTGGGCAGAACAGACCAGCAGTAAAAACTGCCTGAGAAAGGAGGCTGGCTCTAGAGCATCCTCCTTGTATGTGGCACCGAGTAATTCTACTCAGAATTATTGGGCAGTTCTACCTAGAAATGGAGTTTCTATTTACAAATGGAACCTCTAAAGCAATGATTGGTTTTAGGAATCATTGTACCTCACCTCTGGATTATAGTATTATATTTGTATGAAGAAAGCAGAAGATGTAGATTTGCAAACTCTGCCATTTTGCTTTTCTGTATCAATCATTCTGCCTAGAGAGAGGGAGCATCCTGATACATTCTGGTCCCTTTGCCCCAGTACATTGCCATAAACAAAGTGATACATTTCTCAAAGCCCTGGTTTTTATTTTGTTTTGTTTTTGTTCTGTTTTGTGTTTTGAAACGGAGTCTCACCCTGTCACCCAGGCTGGAGTGCAGTGGCATTATCTCAGCTCACTGCAACCTCCACCTCCTGGTTTCAAGCAATTTTCCTGCCTCAGCCTCCTCAGTAGCTAGGACTACAGGCGCCCGCCACCATGCTCAGCTAATTTTTTTGTATTTTTAGTAGAGACGAGGTTTCACCATGTTGGCTAGGCTTGTCTCAAACTCCTGACCTCAGGTGATCTGCCCGCCTTGGCCTCCCAAACTGCTGGGATTACAGGCGTGAGCCACCATGCCCAGCCCAAAATGGATACGTTTTTTACATGGGAAATGAATGGCAATCTAACTGCAAATTCTTGAAAGTCCCAATTTAAGAAAATTGCATTGCTTTTTAGGTAACCTGTTGAACAGTTTCAGCGTGAACCTGGACACAGTCTACTTCCAAAGTCCACGTGCTCTTGGAGGACCCTTTCTCCAAGCTCCAGATCTGTCTGTTCATTGCGGTAGCTGCTAGCCACCTGTGGCTTTTGAGCCCTTGAAATGTGGCTGGTCTGAACTGATATGTGCTGTAAATGTGAAATACACACCAGATATCAAAGGCTTAAGATGAAATAAAGAATATAACACATCTTCATTAGTAAATTTTAAATTGATGACATGTTGCAATGACCATGTTTTGGATATGCTGGGTTAAACAAATGCGTTGTTACAATTAATTTCACCTGTTGCTGTTTACCTTTTTAATGTGGCTGCTGGAAAATTTCAGTGATATATTTGGCCATATGACATTTCTACTGGGCAACATTAAAGTATGAAACTGGTAATTCTCCAGGGAATTGAATAGCGCCTGCGTGAAGGTTGGGTGAACGGGAAGCAGGTGACAGGGATTGATAGGTAACAGAAGAGGAAATGGAGGAGTAACAAGAACAGTATCTCAGCACTCTAGGCCTCAGAGAGATTGTCAGTGGCACCTCCAGTCACACCTGAAACTGAACAGACAGTAACCAGTGGGCCTGTTTGTTTTGCTCCTAGCAACAGGTCCCAGCTGGTCCCAGCCCAGCCGAGTCTGCCAGATGCTTTTCAAGCATGTTGTGGTAATACAGCCTGGTGATGGCAACATCCTGAATGGCTGTAGCAAGGAGCTTTATCCAAAAAGAGTAGCAGCTGTTTTCTAGTGGCTCTTGAACTACATCAACACTGTTTTCCTGAAATATTCTTAGGTCCCATGTGCAAATGAGTTTTCTGCAGTCTCCAAAGTTGGTGGTTACAGGTTCTGTGCTTTATGTTTTGCTGAAATCTTCACTCCTAACCACCATCACTTTCCTCTTGAATGGTATTTTTTTTTTCTAATGTGGCATGGGAGAAATTTACAGACATGCCAATCAGAATTCCTGAGTATGTTTTAGAATTTGAAATATATCTGAGTGATTTGAGGTTTTGTTGTTCTTACAATATCATGCTCATTTTATTTTTATCTCTCTTTTTATGTGAAGACTCAATTTACCTGTTGCTGTATTTAATTCCTTTGAATTATATAGCCTTGGCCCTTTCAAGAGAAGCTAAGCAAAATATGTTAACCTCATAGGGGATGGTGATACTCTACAATTTTGTGGCATGTCTCTATCCTACACATAGTCTAGGTCAAACATAACATAACATGGTTATGTTACAAACTAATTGTAACAATGCATTATTTCACAACTGCAGACAGAGAAAACTACTTATGACATCACTTAAAGGAACCGGGCCTGTCTTACTGATCTTTCCAAGCCTGGCAGGAGGTAGACTGTGAAGAAGGCATGTGTTGTTCCTGGCTTTCTGCCCTCCCTGCCTGTGCTCCTCCTTACTGGGCAGATAGATCTCTGCTTCCTGGCCTCCTCCTTCCTCCCTCCTCCCTCCTGTACCTGCTAGACACCCACCCCCATCCCCAAGAACTCTATTTATGCAGGCTCCTTGTTCCTTTCTGCTTTTGTGTGAACTGAGCCATATTATAAAAGGCAACTTACTTTTCTCTTTTTTCTAGGAATGTCATTTAGCTACTTCTTGCCTAGTAAAGGATCTTACCCTTAGCTTATTCACACTAAGCTATTGGTAAATGAGGAGATTTGATACATGATTTCTCTCTGGATAGTTTTGGCTTTGTTTGTTTTAGGTCATAAGATGAGGAAAGTCTGGAAATTCAAAGGGATAAACATCAATGAATACGAACTGAGAGAGATGGAGACTAATTTTTTTTTTTTTTTTTTTTTTTTTTTTGAGATGGTGTCTCACTCGGTAGCCCAGGTTGGAGTGCAGTGGTGCGATCTTGGCTCACTGTAACCTCCACCTTCCATGTTGAAGCAATTGTCCTGCCTCAGCCTCCTGAGTAGCTGGGACTACAGGCACATGCCACCACGGCCAGCTAATTTTTTTTTTTTTTTTTTTTTTTTTTTTTGAGACAGAATCTCGCTCTGTCACTCAGGCTGGAGTGCAGTGGCGTGATCTCGGCTCACTGCAACCTCCACCTCCTGGGTTCAGGCGATTCTCCTGCCTCATCCTCCTGAGTAGCTGGTATTACAGGTGTCCGCCACCACGCCTGGCGAATTTTTTTGTATTTTTAGTAGAGATGGGGTTTCACGATGTTGGTCACATTAGTCTTGAACTCCTGACCTCAAATGATCTGTTTCCCTCTGCCTCTACCTCCCAAAGTGCTGGGATGACAGGTGTGAGCCACCGTGCCCAGCCTAACTTTTGTATTTTTTAGTAGAAACAGGGTTTCGCCATGTTGGCCAGGCTAGTGTCAAATTCCTGACCTCAGGTGGTCCGCCCACATTGCTTTGCCAAAGTGCTGGGATTATAAGCGTGAGCCACCGTGCCTGGCCTAATTTTAAGTGTCAGTATTTTGCTCATGGGAAGTAATCTGTAGGTAGGAGAAGTGTCACAATAACCATCAAAGCACAGAAGCCACATCATTCTTCAGGTTGTCCCCACGGGCTGCCAAGACAACTTTGTGTGCATGGCTAAAATCTCCAGTTAACTGACAACTTCTGTAATTAATTATTCCTGTCTCCTTCAATCATGCAGAAATTAGATTTTCATTACCTGTGAAAAGGTCAACATTTATTTGCTGATTTTTAAGACTGGAGTCCATTCTTAAGTTACTTCGTGTCAAGGAAGATGGATATTCATTCACACTAAGCTGATATTAACATCATGATGGATTTTGAATGTCTTTTTAATAAGTCATTAATATATTTTTGGAAATTTCTTAAGAATGTTTTTCCCTAGTTTCTGAAATCTTAGCTTGATGTTTTGGAACAACTAAAGGAATATAAATATAAGAGGTTTTTTTTTCTTTTTACTGTGGTGACATAATTTGTTTTAAGCTTCATATAGCTAATAGCAATTAGTGGAAATTAGTGACTTTTGGGACTCTTTCAAGAAGGACACAGAGACCTGCATGTGTCAGGGAGAATCTATAGGTAACACCTTGTACTATAGCCAAATCCCCTTTCCTGTCTCCCCTTTTCCTTATACAACCTGGGCTGCACTAATGATTAACTGTTTCAGATATTGGGCATTCATATATTTAATGCTGGTAAAAAATATTTAGAAAAACTGTTCACAAAAGTAGCTGCACTTGAAGTAGCAAATTAACTAAAACAATTACATATATATTTTTTTCAAATTTAGTCAGCTAAATATTTGAACACTTAATCTTACCTGTCTTTTCCATTTGGGAGAGGTTTGGGCTTCACTTTTTTCCCCCCTTAATTCCTTCAGAAGAAGTAGTCTAGTCCTTATTTTCAAGGATTTCAAGTAACTGAAAACCAAATCTTTCGAGCAAGATGGACTTAATTTTAAATACACATTAGATTAAAATAAATTTAATTTTGTAATAGCAGGATGAATTTTCACTAACATGTTTAAAGGTATATGAAAATGGACTACTAGCTTTCCAAAGATGCTTTAAATGTTTTTTTGTTTTCTGATCCTGTTATTATAAAAAAAAAAAAAAAACTGGTCAGTAAGTAATCACTCTACAGTTTAAAAAAAAAAAGAAACTTGAGAAATTCCTGTGGAAATTAGTAAAATAGCAGAATAGAGATATAATTAAGCATATATATTTATTTTGTCTTTTAATGTGATATATGATAGGGATTTGCTCTAACACTCTTAAGGCATGAGCAAATGAATACTTTAAATCAATCATCCCTTATACACTTAAGTAATTGAAGAACAATTTTTTTTCTCAAAACTATCACCAGCATGCATGCAGTTCAGTGTGCCATAGTTGTTTGGTGTATAAACTATCTTAGTACAGTTGAAAACTGTAATAATTTCATTACATATACTTTGCATAGGTAGCTAAGTACACCTGCAATAACATTTATGAACAGGATTCCCAGGGGTCTGGAAAAATTAATGTGAGTTTTTAAATGTGTTCAACTTCTTGCAGAGAACAGCCACCTCTTCTGTGACTGAATGTCTTCAACATTGTGTGGCTCTCACAGTGCCTGTTGTACAATTGTAAGCCACCACAAAACTTACATATTCAAGAAGTTGCATAATGAGACATATTTATCACTAAAATGCTAAAATTAAAGGACAATAGAATTGCGAAGATACTCTTTTCTGTTCATTTAAAAATGGTACTAGAGGCTGGACATGGTAGCTCACTCCTGTAGTCCCACCACTTTGGGAGGCTGGGGCGGGAGGATCGCTTAAAGTCATGAGTTCAAGACCAGCCTAGGCAACATAGTGAGACCCTGTCTCTACAAAAAAACGAAAATTAGCCAAGCACGGCAATGTGTGCCTGTAGTTCCAGTTACTTGGGAGGCTGAGGTGGGAGGATTGCTTGAGCCCAGAGGGTGTGGGGTGTAGTCAAGGCTGCAGTGAGCCATGATCATGTCACTGCACTCCAGCCTGGGTGACAGCACAAGACACTGTCTCAAAAAAAAAAAAAAAAAGGGATAAGATTATATTTTGTCTTTGTTCTCAAAGATAATTCATGTTCCTCATGAGGATAAATGGTGAATTTAACAAAGATTGTCCCTACACCCCCAAAGAAACAGGCCTTAAAAATACTTTCAAGGTAATAAGTATTTTTGCACATGGGTTAATATAAATTTAAAAGAAAATTTTAAAGAGATTTTCATACTTTATTTTTGCCTTCTTAGGCCTTAGAAAATGCATCTGTCCAAACCTTTACATAATAATTGGAAAAGAAAAAAAGTGGTTAAAAGAATGTTATTTTTCAACAGTTTACTGAATAATGTTTACACAAGTAAAAAGAATGAGCTGTTAACCGAGGAGAACCTTGTATATTACATTATGAAAGCCCAGCGTAGCTTTCTTGCCGTGTATGACGTTGAGAGTTAATTAAATGTCATGGAAACACATTTGTATTATATAAATCCCTCAGATACTCTGAATAGAACAAACATATATAAGAAAATTTTTTACTTTAAGATTATACCACCCTCTCACTGATAGCAAATTCGTCTAAATTACTCATAATGCAAATGTTTGTAATAGATTTCAGCTTGCCTAAGTGCTACATATATTATGGCAGATATTTTAATGAAAACCATATGAATAGGGAAAGCATAACCAAACAGCATTTTGAGAACCTGAATGTGATGATTTTAAAAATAAATGTTGTAAATTCTGATAATCTAGGGAAGTCTCTATGAGCCTAATAATTGTCAACATGTTATACGCATTACTCCAGTTTGTTTCCACATCTTCCAACCCCTGTATAGGTATCACTTTTTATATATTACTTTGAGTCCTTACCATGTGTTAGATCTTACGCTAAATGCTATAAATACATTATTTCATTTCATACTTAATCCTATGAGGTATTATTTCATCTAATACTTAACCCCATTTTAAAGATGAAAAGATTGATGCTTGAAAAAGTTACGAAATTTGGTGAAGATTTGCTATGTCCGGGATTCTAACCTGTGTGCTACATTTAACTCTAAACTCAACTGTTAAGCTATTGTTCATTTATATTTTAATGTTTAATATTTGCACTTACTGCATCTGTGCTTAGAATTAAACATAGATTGATGTGTAGTTTATTCTTAGGGTTCTGAATGTAAACATAATAGGAAAAGCAAGTTCATTTTTAGATGTTTGTGCTTGGCCCAATCCTATTATTGAAACAAATCATCTTACCTTTAACTTCCTGTTTTAAAAGCTTATTTTTAAATGCGTTATCATTACAGGCTTTTGCCTCTTGCCTGCTAACACATTTATAAGACAACATCCATTGTTTTAATTCACTAGTTATTAAATGCTTTGCCAAGAAAACCCTCCTCGGCCGGGCGCAACGGCTCATGCCTGTAATCCTAACACTTTGGGAGGCCGAGGTGGGCGGATCACCTGAGGTTGGGAGTTCGAGACCACCCTGACCAACATGGAGAAACCCTGTCTCTACTGAAAATACAAAATTAGCCAGACATGGTGGCACATGCTTGTAATCCCAGCTATGCGGGAGGCTGAGGCAGGAGAATCACTTGAACCTGGGAGGCGGAGGTTGCAGTGAGCCAAGATGGTGCCATTGCACTCCAGCCTGGCCAGCAAGAGCGAAACTCTGTCTCAAAAAAGAAAAGAAAAGAAAACTCTCCTCCCCACATCATCACTGATTGGAAATGGATTTGTGGAGTCCCACCAGTATTAACTTTCTAATGATGCTTACATGATGGCAATGTATTACTTGTTTTTGGTCTTTGAGATTTTCTGCAACTAGGCCTACATTCCTGTTAAAGGGTCTCATAATAATCTTATTTGTCTTTTTTTTTTTTTTTTTTTTTGTTCGTAGTCATATGGAAAAGGAGCCAGAAGGAAAAACAGATTTAAAGGATCTGATGGAAGCACGTCATCTGACACTACCTCAAATAGTTTTGTTCGCCAGGTAAGACAGTTTTAAGTTCATGGTTTTGATAAGTACCTTAAAATGACTTTAGATTTTTAAAGGTGGCTTTCACTCTTTTCCTTAAGATTTATGTAGTATGATTGTACTTATTTTTAATTGAAGTGAAAACAGTGCTGTTTAATGTTGTAATTAAAATATTTTAATCTTAAGTGAGACTAAGTAATAATTACACTCTTTCCTGGCAAGTTGAGGAAAGACAAGTGTGGCATTCATTACAGAGGATTTCTTTGAAACAGTGAGAGAGCTCCAGCAGAAATGATTATGGATTTGGGGGGATTGTTTTGTTTTCTTAGTGGGACAGAGAGCTGGTGTGCATCTTTATCCCCACCTGTGAGATACTGGGGTTCTTCTAGTTGAGCTTTCTTCTTGTCACTTTGGGCTTGCATGGAAAACTAGAAAATCATTCTTGGTCTTGAAATGGTTGAGGCTATCGAGGTTAAACAGAACATTCAGTATCACTGAGACATAATTTAAACCATTTCTGCCTTTGGAGACATAGCCTTCGTCTCATTTAATGTGTAGTATCTTCCTGCCAAGCAGCCTGGAACAGTCCCCTAAACAGACAGTGCCAGGCTCCCTAACATATAAACACGCTTATATATGGTAACAGAAAGGAATTCCGTTACCAGAGGAAGAGCATAGAGGCAGCTGGACCTCTGAGGGTTGTGGTTATGTGTTGAGAATGAAGTCTCATCAGGAATGAGTGAGCTTGTTTCTTCCTCTAACCCCTCTCCATGGAGTGGAAAGTAGGGGGGAGCATGCAGCAGAGAATCTGTTCTTGTGGTCCAGGGATGTCCAGTGTCTGACCAGTACTCTCATGATCTCTTGTCAATGACAGCTCACTCCCCGGAACAGTGGTTGTCAACTGGAAAAGCTGCCCCGTGTCATTTGGATGCCACTTTCCCCAATGCCGCTTGAGTCCATCATCATGGCCATAGATTCCACCCCTGCCCCCTGTTTGTGTGGCAGGACGGTTTCCTTTAAATCCTATATGACCTTTTGGGTTTTATTTTTATTGGGGACAGTTACATTTCCCTAGCTGTCTACCCTTATTGGCTCCTTATGGCACTCCCCAAGTGCCTCCCTCATGTTTCCTTCCCACAGTTAGCTGCAGCTGAACTTGAACTTGTCCACCTGCAGCATCGGTGGGGATTTTGATCTTGGCTGGTTGCTGCTTCTTTGCACTGTCCTTAGATGAAGGATGATCTGTCCCCAGCCATCAGTCCCCGCTTGCAACATTTGAGTATGCCAGTGGTACTTCCAATTAACTTGGCAACTGGAAAAAAACTGGTCCTGGTCCATGCCAATTGGGAATTGTTGTGGTTGCAGGAAGTGAGAAAAAGAGTTACTTAAGAAGGGGCAAAGCATTTTTGGTTAGAAACATTTAGAAAGAAAAAAGATGAAGCCACGTGAGGCTCAACCCTAGAGCTATGTTCTAATGGTGTCAGCAGGAGCTAGGAAGGCTGTCAGAGGAGTGGAAGGTGTATGCGTTGGCCTCATGTTTTCGTGGGCAGAATCCAGGCATCATGGTCCTGCTGATGAAGGGAGTGCCTTGGGACATAGTGACTTGGGTGAGTCAGTTAAAGGAAAGTTACCCATCGCCTTTTCCATTTCAAGCATGCATATTTATTCTGCCTCTGAGACAAGGAGATTGAACCTGGAGAGCTAGAGTTAGAATCTACAACTCTGAGTCATCATGCAGGACCTGAAACAGACAAAAAAAAAAAACAAAAACAACAACAAAAAAACAACAACAACAAAAAACTAGCTCCTTAGTGTGCATAGTAGCTGCAATAAAGCAACAAATAATGTCAAGCCGCTTGTTGAAATTGCGCGGAAAGAAAAACTGATATGTTTCAAATAAGCAAGACATAATGAATAGAAACGAACAATGTAGAACCCGTTATTAGTCATTTAATCCCTGTAGAAACGCCACGTGAAGGCAGTCGCTGGACTGCATTTTCAAATTGTATTTTTGGCTGTGAATTCCCTTTTCATAGATTTTAATAACCCAATTCACATGGCAAGGAGGGATTACCATAGTGTGTATAAGTAAACTGGAATTTGTTTTTCTTCACGGTAATTTTCTTTTGTGTTCTTAGTAATGTGTGTAGCTTTAAACACCATTATAAGTGATAACAAGAGTTGTTAAATGATTTAATGTAAATTTTAATATATATTGCCAAAACATACATGAGCGTGTAAGAAGGCAAAACCAAATTTATCCCAAAGGGTAAATATACAGGTCTGTTTCCTAGAATATCAATAGGATGAGGTGTTTGCTATGGCATGGATTTTGGGGTAATGATTACACAGGCGTATCATTGAAAACCCTCAAATGCTGGCTTGCATCTGTCACAAAAGGAAAACTAAGGAAACACAAAAAGGAATTCTTTGGCAAGAATTCTGAGTTAAAAATTGTATTTCTCCTTTGGTAATTTAATCTCTATTCTGTTGAAACAGCATTCCTATTTTGCTGCCATTTGAAAATAAGTAAAAGCTGCCATAAGATAGCCAGATATTTAATAGAAATGGTTTCCTGGAGTGTTTGCAGGAATGCATGGCAGATAGTGACAATGGGCACATTAGATTTTATTATTATTTATTTATTTATTTTTGAGACAGGGTCTCACTCTGTTACCCAGGCTGGAGTGCAGTGGCGCGATCTTGGCTCACTACAACCTCTGCCTCCTGGGTTCAAGTGATTCTCCTGCCTCAGCCTTGCGAGTAGCTGGGATTACAGGCACAAGCTACTATGCCCAGCTGATTTTTGTATTTTTAGTAAAGATGGAGTTTCACCATGTTGGCCAGGCTGGTCTCGAACTCCTGACCTCAGGTGATCCACCCACCTTGGTGCGCCAAAGTGCTGGGATTACAGGCATGAGCCACCGTGCCCGGCAGCATGCTAGATTATTAAGTAATTAGAAAAAATACCTTTACATGTTGTTTTTTAATGTAAGTGTATGTTTTTTAAACAAGTGACTTGCATCGACGCATATTGCGTACTTGTCTGTAGCTAGGGAACATATATAATTGGTATTACAAAGATATTTGCCCAATAGAATTTTGTTTTAAAATATCTTGCAGTTAGAGTCTACTATAGCCCTTTGATTAAAAATAGTTCCTATATAATTTTAAAAACCTTAGAATTTTATTGTTATAAACAGTATATTATTTGAAAGAAATTTAAAAAGTAAAATATTCAGAAACACTAGGTATACTTCTAGGTAGTCTTTATAATACCAAGATTTAAAAGTTTTAGAGGTTGATAATGTAAAAATTTGACATAAAGGAAAGGAATTAAGAACATTAAAAAAAAAAACAACTTGGAGAATATCAGAGAGTTTGTTAAGGAATAAATTGTCCTCCTATCCAACCCTCAAATTCATCTTTAGAAGCCCAGACACCCAATGTGACTATATTTGGAGATGAGGCCTCTGGGAGTGGGGCTCTAATTCATTAGGACTGTTATCTTTTTTTTTTTTTTTTTTTTTTTGAGGTGGAGTCTCGCTCTGTCGCCCAGGCTGGAGTGCGGTGGCCTGATCTTGGCTCACTGCAACCTCCATCTCCTGGGTTCAAGTAGTTCTCTTGCCTCAGCCTCCCCAGTAGCTGGGGTTGCAGGTGTGCACCACCATGTCTGGCTAATATTTGTATTTTTAGTAGAGACAGGGTTTCGCCATGTTGGCCAGGCTGGTCTCAAACTCCTGACCTCAAGTGATCCACCCGCCTCGGCCTCCCAAAGTGCTGGGATTACAGACATGAGCCACCGCACCCGGCTGTTTTCCTTTTAAGAAGACAAAAAGAGAACGAGGATGCATGCACACAGGGAAAAGGTCATGTGAGGACACAGTGAGGAGGCAGCAGTCCGCAAGCTAAGGAGAGAGGCCTCACCAAAAACCAACCCTGCTGACACCTTGACCTTGGGCTTTTAGTTTCCAAAACTGCGAGAAAATTAATTATTGTTGAAACCACCCTGTAGTAATCTGTTATGGCAGCTCGAGCAGACCAATAGAGATTAATATATAATTAGGCTTGAAAATGGGCCTTTTAAAATCAACCTTCTTACTGATCATGTAACATATATGCCAAAAAGTGCACAAATCATGTGTTCAGCCTGGTGAGTTGTCATAAGGTCAACCCCTGTGGAGCCACCACCCAGGTAAAGAAATAAGCATTCAGCCTCACCTGTCCCCTTTTGGACCTTTCTCAGTCATATTCCCTCTTTCCTCACTAAAGATAATCACCATCCTTACTTCCAATACCATACATTTGTTTTACCTGTTTTTGCAGTTTTATGTAAATGGAATCATTTTGTATCTGAATTCTTTCACTGAACATTATGGCTGTTATATTTATCTGTGTTGGACATTTTAGTAATTTGTGGATTGTCTTTGGTTGATTTTGGTTTGTTGGTGTGATTTTACAGCATTCCACTGTGTGGAAAGACCACATTTGATTTATGTGCTCTACTGTTGGTAGACATTGGGCCGTTTCCAGTTGAGGGAACTGAGATTGATGTTCCTATGCACATTCTTATGTGCTCCTTTCATACACATATGTATGCATTTTTTTCAGTGAATAGAGTGGAATGCTAGGTAATATGGCATGCCTGTGTTCAGCTAAAGTAAACACCATGAAACAGTTTTCCAAGATGGTTGTACCAATTTGCACTCCCACAAGCAGTGGGTGATGGTTTCAGTTGTCTTACATCTTTGCTAACACTTAGTAGTGTCAATCTTTTTCATTACAGTCAGTTTTGTGACAGTGCAGTGGTAGCTTATTGTGGTATTAATACCCATTTTTCTGATATCTAACCCACAATTTAACTATGGCTAGGCCTAGGGAACATCTAGAGAACAGAGAGAGAGAATGAGAGAGAGAGGGAGAGAGAGAGAGAGAGAGAGAACATATTATATATATATATGTCAATATGCCATATACATACCATATATATCACATTATATACATGAAAGGTTTTATCAGAGCATTTTATCACTCTTTGTAGTCAATTTCTCATTAGTCATAATTAATTCTGTAGCAATTTAATTAAAATTATAAATATTAGAATATGGTGAAACATATTTGAATATATTGTAACATCAGCAGAAAAAGGCTACAAAGTAAAAGGGTAAAAAGCATTTACCAGTGGTTTTATCTTTCCAAACTTTTAGTTGTATAGTTTAGTTAGGTAACGCAACTTATCTTTAAGAAGAATCACTGGTCTTAAGGAAAGTTTTCTTCTCGATATGTTTCTGTGTTAGGCTCTAAAGCAGAACAGCAGCTACCTTGAAAGAATTTTTGCAGTTATATATAGATGAAGGTTCCATTTTGTTAATAAACCAGTTCACCATTAGTTAGTCAATTAACTAGTCTTCTGGCCCTTGACATTATCAACTTATTTGAAGTCAGTGATATGTTACAAGAGGATTGGGGAAATGACATGCCCCATGAAGTTAGTTAATTTTCCCCCGGAAACTGGATTCATGTTAGCCTTTGGGGTAAGGGCTGAGTCTTGATCCAGTAGTACAGGAAGGGGTCTGTCCGTAGGGGTCATTGGTTGTGCGTGGCAGATGTTAGAGGGATTTCCCATGAACTGTGAAAGATGAGGTTGCTGTTGGTTCTATTCCATATAAACTTGTTGTAAAGTGATAAACTAGCTCATCTTATACAGTATATCAAATATTTCAAAGACAGAATCTGTTCTTCCTTGCAGTTTCCTAAAACATTAATTGGAACAAAAGTTAACTGTGGGCTGGGCGTGGTGGCTCACGCCTGTAATCTCAGCACTTTGGGAGGCTGAAGCAGGAGGGTCACCTGAGGTCAGGAGATCGAGACCAGCCTGACCAACATGGAGAAACCCTGTCTCTAGTAAAAGTACCCAAAAAAAAAAAAAAAAACTGGCTGTGTGTGGTGGCGCATGCCTGTAATCCCAGCTACTTGGGAGGCTGGGGCAAACAGAAGAATTGCTTGAACCCAGGAGGCAGAGACTGCGGTGAGCCAAGATTGCGCCATTTCACTCCTGCCTGGGCAACAAGAATGAAACTTCGTCTCAAAAAAAAAAAAAAAAAAAGTGAACTGTGGTTTATCTGATTGCTTTTTAAATGTCATTCTTTTAGGTTGCAGACAAAAATGTTACCCAGATGCAATACATGATCACTTATATACGGAATGTATAATTTCTATATTTATCTTTTATGTAAATTATGATGTTATAAGATTTATTTAAACAGTTTTCTTCAAGAAGCTGGTTAGTGGTGAACGCCTGGACTCGGAAGCCAGGCTACATGAGTCTGAATTCTGGCTTTGCTATTTATTAGTTGGCCTTTGGACAAGTAACTGAATCTTTCTGTACAGCAGCCTTTTCCTCTGGAAAAAAAATGCTTACCTCAAAATTAGTTGTAAGGATTACATGAGTTATCACTTGTAATTTGTTTAGAACCATACCTAATATGCATTATTTAAGAGTTTATTACTATTATTTGTAAATATTACTGCCTATTTGTAACATTAGTTAAAAACCAAATAAGAAATAGACTATGGCAGAGGGAAATAGTAGTGTTCATTAAATGCTTACTGTAAGTTCTGTCTCCCCGTTTCACAGATGAGGAAATGGAGGTGCAGAGGTGAAGTGACTTTTCCACAGTCACGTCAAATGTAAGGTTGGAGTCAAAATCTGAATCTAAGTGATTGACTCCAGATTCTTGTCCTTTTTGGTTACGCTATACTTCCTTGTAGCTAAAGGAAATGAATAAATTATAATAACAATTTCATTCTTTCATCTAAGGAAGACATGCAGAAAAATTCCTACGACAAATACATACAAAGATAAAAGTTAGTCTTCTACTGTTAACTTCCTTCTGTACCGGAAAGTGAGAATGTCTTCAGCGTTGTAAATTTTCACTAGGCATCATGATTTTTTTTTAGATCGGCATAATTCCCTTCTCTCATGTAAAGTTCCTGAGATTCCTAGTTTGTGATACTGTTTGGCATCCTCCAGCACTCTTGCTGGTCATGAAAAGTGGAATTGGAATTGGAGGAGCATTTATTTTTTTCCTTTCTCCCACAAAAGTCATAGGAACATAAACTTTTTGGAATTCTGAAAGTCCTTTTTGAAAAGAAAAATAAACAGAAATGAAATCAAGTATGAATCACCTGTTTTGAGGTTTGGCGGGGGCTGATGTGGGCCCATGAATCACTCCTGTTGTGAATCTGGGTAAAGTTAGGCATATTTATGGCACCTAGTTTTCCAGTAACCCCATTTAGAAATTGCTTTCCAGTTCGTAAGGGCTTTTGCTTTGTAAATTGTCATAATTTTAATTTATTACAGAGAACAAAGTGTTAAACATAACCTCTAGGCACTGTTATTAGAATGAATGAATATTATTTTCAAATTGTTTATGTGCTATAAGAGATTCAATACATAAAGCTATAGTTATCTTGGACTTGTTATTAAGATTAGTGCAGCTGTTGAGGTTGTCTTCAATTCCCGTATAAACTCTTTGGCTATGTGTTGAGAACAGATACATGAATGAAAAAATTTCATTTATCATTGTAATAAACCTGGAAAAGCTATAATTCTTAATCATTTGTATTTAGTACTTTGCACAAATTTATAGCCTATTAAGTGAATTAGTTTTTCATATCACTTCTTTTCTCCTAACTTCATCAAAAGAAAGGAAAAAAAAATCTCTAAGTTTAGTTGTCTTAGAAGTTTATTTTAGAGCCAAAATCTAAACAGATAAATTAACTTACCGGAAGAAAAATAGGTGGGGAAGAGTAACAAGTCCTGCTTGGCATGGATGGGTAGAACATTTGTGCTGTTCTTTTCAAGAGATTGTGCAAGAATTGCTAAGTGTATAAATTCTTTGATGCTGCCAAGGTCAGGGAAAAATATGTACATCTGCAAATAAGTACTGGTTATCAAAGTTAAAGCAGCTTTGATGAGGGGGCAGGTAGAGGAGGCAGTGTTAGTAACCGCCACTGCTTATTCAGTGTAGTTCTGTTCTCTCTCATTCTCTCTTCCTCCCTCCCTCCCTGTTTTGTCTTCTTTTTCTTTTTTGAAAATGTCTTCATTTTCTTAAAGACATGTGTTCTCCTTGGCTACATTTATGTACCTGGCAGCATTCCAAAGTTGAACACCAAATGCTAAGAGGATGACTGCCAGCTTTGCTTTATTTTTATGATTCCACAGCATGGCCATTTTCATTGAAAGTACATTGTCATCTGAGCTTTCTACTCTATGCTCCTGCCGCGTCTAGCCCGGACTCGCGAACTGTTTACACTGATTTTTTTCCGTAGGTTGCTGCGTTGCACACTTGTGTCCTTTGTGCAGAAAGTTGAGCTTTAGGAATCCACAACTCTTTTTGGGATTTTCAAGCGCCATTATTCTTTGGGGTTAACGGGGAAGAACTTTGCAACTGATCAGGGATTTTGCTCACCAACATATGTTGTGGTTGTAACGAAATTATCCTGTAGCTTCTAACAGCTTCTAGAATACAAATCAGGATGACAAAATGGAATGAACCAAATATTTAACAGAAGGTTGCATGACACTTTCAGAACATGGTATTCTAAACAAATTCCATCGTCTCGCAGTACCTTGTTCTTAGTGCTGCATTTTTGGATCTTTTATATTAGTTCAAATTGGCTTTAAATGCAAATGATTAATCACAGAGGCACACAGTCTATTTTTTAGTTTTGTTTTGCAAAGACAGATTAAACTACGATAATGATTACAGACTCCAGGCCCGCGTAGACTGATGTGTTTAAGGTTGGATAAATCTTTCAGCCCTTAAATACTGGCCTGTTGCCTTGTTATGCTGTATGCGTCACAAACACACTATAAATAATAATTCGGTAGATTTATTGCCACTGTGATTTCCTGTAAATTTCTTTTTATCTTATTATGGATTCACTTAGATTTTGTGAATGGCAAAGTCTGTTTGGTGTCCTAAGAACTCATCTTAAATATATCAGTATAAAAATATTGACCTTTTTAAATAAAGAAGTCCCTTGTTTTTTCTGTAGGATAAGCCTGTATAGTATTAAAACATTTTACTTTTTTCTTTTTAGGAGATATAGGTACTTTAGAAAGTATTAAAACAAAATTTAGATTTTGCACTTCAACATATAATTAATTTTAACATGTCTCTTTGAACATAATTTTGTGGGAGAACAAGGGTTTGATTATAGAAAAAATCTTCCTCATTCATATATTATTTTTAGGTATTTGGAACACTTTATAAACTAGGCTTGATTAAGTGCTCTAGTTATTAAAATAATTTTGTGGATTGAGATTTTTTTATGTTTGCGTATATACTTTTCTATGAAGATACATCATTTTAAAACCAAGAATTCTTTCTGTAGTTACTTTTATTTTCTTCAACTCTCAGATATGCTTTGAATTACACTTTCCACGTATACCTCATTTTCTTCCATTTTTATTCATCTTCTGTTTGGTTAAACCATATAAAGTCTTAGAAGTCATGCAAACTGAATTAACCCTACTAGATTGGTTGAAAGTTTATCTAGATTGTCAAATATAAAGTAACTAGCATGACTAGGAAAATAGAATTTCCTTAAATTCTGAATTTATAAAAAGCATGTGTTTCAGATGAACCATAAACTTTTAGGAGTACTACTGAACATTACTTACTTAGCTTAAAGTTAATTATTCTTGTGTCTCAGGTCTTCCCAGGCATGGCATCTAAGGTGGTGGTCTGGTATGATCAAAGAATCCTTCCCTCTTCCCTATTCTGTCACTTATAAATGTAAATATAGTCAGTCCCTTTCTCTATTGTTTTGTTTCTGGAATCTTCACATTTGATGATTATCACATGCTGGAGAAGTCATTTTTGAGGGTTCAGTATTGAGACATAATCTCAAAAATATTTGCTATGGCTTAGTTCATTAAGTAAGTTTTCCAATTTTTGTCTCATCTTTAGTCTGCAATTGTGACCAAGCATGTGTGTCTGTTACAAAGACCTGAGCTGGTGAAAAAGGAATGGAGTCTCCCCCTACCCGCCTCAGAGCTGATCATGCTCCCATTCACCATGTATTTATTGCAGTTGGAGGATAAAGAAGAGGGGAAAACAGGAAGATAACCCCAGAAGGATGGAAGAAGCTTTGTAGAGTCTTCCATTAATTCATATTTAGGAAAATGTAGTAAAAGTTCTTCAGGAAGTCCCTGTCCCCTGCCATTGCCTTGGCCATCTGTGTTATCCTTCCAAAACTGTCATCAGGTTCTAGAAAAAGATTTTGGCTTCAAGCCTGACATCTCCATTAATATTTTCTTATGTCCTTAGTATCTGTAGAAAAGTGCCAGCCTCCATTTCTTCTTTTGCTTAGAGTATGGGGATCGTGTGATTGTTTAGACTTCTGTCAAGGTTACTTTGCCCTGACCATACTTTCTCCTCCTCTTCCTGTCTCAGAGTCTGAACACTATGACCCTACCAGCTCTTCCTTCTTGGAAAGCACATCTCTGAGCCAGGGGTCTTCTTTCTCTTGTAGGTGTAACCTTAAAGTTTAGTCCTATTCATGACCCCCATTCTCATTGCCATGGAAAGATTTGTTGATTTCTTGGTGGTCCAGGTGCCGCATCTGAAAGTTGGAACATGGCAAATCTCTCTCTCTTTTTTTTTTTTTTGTAACAACTCCCCCTTCCCACCAAAACAAACAAGCAAATTTGAGGCCCAGGCAGGTGAATCACCTGTGGTCAGTAGTTCAAGACCAGCCTGGCCATCATGCTGAAACTCTGTCTCTACTAAAAATATTTTTTAAAAATTAGCCGGGCATGGTGGTGGGCACCTGTAATCCCAGCTACTGGGGAGGGTGAGGCATGAGAATCACTTGAACCTGGAAGGCAAACATTCCAGTGAGCCAAGATCACACCACTGCACTCCAGCCTGGGTGACGGAGTGAGACTCCTTCTCAGAAATAAAATAATAAAATAAAATGTATAAAATAATACAATAGATGAATTGTATTAATTTCATGACAGCCATGAATAGACACATGCATTTGTACATATATGTGTGTCAGTACGTGTTCTATAACTTTTAGGTTTTCCTTTTATTCTTTTCTCTCTCATATTTAAAAACAAGGCTATATTTTACAATGTAATTATATACCTAAGTCAGTATCCTTCACAGTATGCTAAGATTATTTAGAAGTAATTTTATACTTCCATTTCTCATAGCACATTACCTCATCTATTGAGTTCTTGAAGTTATTACTTTAAGCTTATAGAAATTTAACACCTAAAAGCATGAGAAATAAAGAGCCTCACTTAATGTTTCTCTCTGATAATTATAAGGAGAGCTGAAGCAAGGAGAAAACCCACATGGTAAGCCAGAATGCCCTGCTGTGGAATTATTACTTGTCAGGAAAAAAAAAAAATCGAGGATCTGATGTCATCTCTGGCTGATTTATTCAATGACGCGTACTTGTTCACCAATGTGTGGATCATACTGAAGAACATTGTTGACTCTTTTCAGGGTCTGATTTCCAGTCATGCTGCTTTCTGAACAGAATGTGTTTAAGGAGTAAAGTCTAGAAATCTCTAGGAAATATTTATCTGTCAATTAGATTATTATTAACATCAGGGATCTGAACACGTGCATTTTGAAACCAATTCCCAGTGGATTCTCTATGACCTGGAAGAGCTCAAGGGGTCAGACTGGGTCATAAAAACCTTAGTTAAGAACTAGCTCCTAGGGAATTAGTAAACCAAGGCATGACTTACTTACATAACATCAGCCATTCATGAACCTGGAGGAAGTATGTGTTCATAGAGGTGCAAAAGAAAGCCCTGTGTGAGCCCAGAGGAAGTGATGTATTACTCTGAATAGTGAGCATAGATAGCTTTTGCACACTGATCGCAACATTGATGTAAAACAGTGGGGATGCACAATGTGTTTCTGGGATGGTAAATACCGGTAGGCTCAGATTCTGGGTTCATGGAGAAATGGATAGAAGAGATGGATGGATGGGTGCATGGAGTTTGGAAGCTTACAAGGGCACCAGGCCATGAAGGACCTCCAAGCCAGGATATATATGAAGCAGTGTGCTGGAGGGGATGAGAGGCTTACAGCATACACAGAGGTCGAAGAGTTGGAAAATCAAGCATCGTAAAGGAATCATTTGATAAAAGGTGGTAAAATAGTGGACGCCTGCTGACCATGTGCTAGCTACTCTAGTGAGTACTTTATTTGATCATTTGCACAACTCAGTGAGATGGATGATGTTAGTATCCCCGTTTAACAGATGATGAATGAAGACCTTGACAGATTAATTAATTGGCCTGAGTATATATCCTTATAAATATGTAGTATTTATTATATCAAATTGGTATACTCTTGGGAATGTTTAGGTGTTTGTTGGGCAACAAGAGACTTTTCAGCAACAGTGATACCTGAGATCTGGTAGAAAAGGGGGTGGTGATTCTAGACCCTTAGTGCAAAGCCAGTGACCATGACCATGGGCATGAGGCACTAAGTCTTGGCCCCTGAGCCAGGACTTTGGCAATACCTTGGAAGAGGGTTGCATCCCAAGAGCTGAGTTGGCCTCAGGCAGGGCCGCATCACTGACATCAAGAAATCAGGGGGTCATCTGTTTCGTATTGAGCATATATCAAGAAACAGAGGTGTTCAGTTAGTGAACCTACAGAAAGGTTATATAGGTGTTCATTGGACCATTCTTTTGCTTTTTCTACCGGTTTGGAACTTTTCAAAATTAATAGTGTGGTGCAGGAGGAAGTGGTAGAGTGGGTGGGAATGGACAGGGGCTAGGTCAAATAAAGGGCAGGAGTTCTGTGAGAGAGACCAGGACCCCAGAGCAGGGTTATAAGGTTATGAGGTTGGTGCTTGGTTGACTGTGTAATCTACTATGGCACGTGGAGAAGCAGTGCTTTCACTCATCCTAAGGCAGAGTGGAATTGTGGGAAGAGGAAGGGAGTTGTTGGAAGATTCCTTAGATGATGTCCTGCCTATCTGCCTCTTCAGAGATGTTTTGAGGGCCAAAGGGCACGACTAAATCAGAGTTGGGAGGTAGAGGTTGATGCTTTCTATTAGCAAGGTTATTACAGAGTTTTGCAGTTTTAAAAAGATCTTTGTAAACTTTTACGACAGATAAAATACCACCATGTGCAATCACAATGTAAACAGGTTTTCTACTAGATGTCAATTGAAGGTCACAGGGTTTAGAGCTGCAGACAGCTGTTTATCTTAAGTCCCTATTGTGGCTTTTTCTGTGAACTCATGTAAAGCCCTTTGAACCAGTGTCGCTGACTAATAGACGTTTTCCCTTGCGCAGAAGTGGTCATTAGTGGTCATATAAGTTGAAAATCAGCCATTCTCTCTCTGCCTCAGGCCATTTGTTTGTGGGAGAGCAATCGTTGAAAGAAACTAGGTTATTTGGTTACCAAGAGAACACTGCCCTTTACCATGAGTAATTACCCTCTTTTGGAAGAAGAATTGGTTAGTGTGTGTTAGACAACTCTGCAGGCAATGGGTCTTTGGGGAGATGTTTACAATATTCCTAGAAAAGAGGCCAAAACAATTTTACTAACATTTTTCATTGTTTCTGGCTCTTGCAATTAATACAAGAAGCATGAACATCCTGAAGCTGTGATCTATAAGGCAAATGAGATAAACTGTATAATAATGATGGTAGATTACACGTAGCCTGATTTCAAACCCAGATGTTTCAGCCCGGACATCTGTGTTTAGTCTTTTTTACTCAAAGCAGAAGAATAACTCTGGATTTAGGACTTGGAGGTGTCTACATTTTATTATGAAACTATTTCTCTGACCATTTTGTGTGCGTGTGTATATGAAAACTGCGTGGGAAACAGGCCAAAAATACACGGACTTCCTGACTCTGCTAGACTTTATTTGTACTAAGTTCTTGTTATGGGTTCTTACTGACTCATTCATTCATTTATTCATTCATTTTTTTTCACCAACATATGGAGTGCCTTTGCCAGGCAGTGGGCCAAATGTAGAACAAAATAACATGATTCCTAGATTAAAATATTAAAGTATTGATGTACTCATGATGTGAAGTCCAGCATTAGGAGTTCTGCAAAAGAGATGAATACAAAAATGTGGTGGGTACTCGGGGAGGCGACTGATTAATTCTACTGTTGGGAAGAAGAGGGAGCATTGCCAAGAAAGTCATATTTGAGCTGGATATTGAAGAATGAGTTGAAATGTTCTAGGAGAAGAAATTGGGAAGGAATGCGTCATCCGAGAGCTCATCCTGTGGAAGGGCAGAGAGGAGGGATGGAAAGCGATGAGTTCCATCTGCTGCGGCTGGGGCTGGCTGAGTCCAGATAGGTACAGTGCAGCCAACTCCTGAAGGTGTCCATGTCAAAACAGAGAGAAACGATGTCACTGCACCTGTGCCCTCTTTTGGAAGAAGGCACAGGTTGAGGTGCAAAGGCATGATCTATTGCCCAGGCTGAAGTGCAAAGGCACGATCTCGGCTCCCTGCGACCTCCGCCTCCCAGGTTCAGGCGACTGTTGAGCCTCAGCCTCCTGAGTAGCTGGGACTCCAGGCGTATGTCACCATACCCAGCTAATTTTTGTTTTCTAATAGAGACAGTGTCTCACCATGTTGGCCAGGTACAGGTAGTATACCTGCAATATCGTGTTGCTTTTCTCAAGACCACTATTATGACAGGGAAGTTGTTTATACATCTTTTGAAACACCTTATTTACATATACCAATTCTGAATAACCTGTACAGGAAGTAGTCTATCCCAGTAAACATCATATAAGAGTGTATTTTTATAGCTTGCTCTATTAGTGTGGAACATTTTAAAGGGCAGTATGTTTATTAACAAATGCCACATGTCTTTTCATTTCCTTTGCAACTGACGTTAGATTGACCATAGATGTTTACATTTCTATGGTTTGAAGAGTTGTAAGTTTCTGGGTCCAAAATATTATGTCTCATGTTAGATTTTAGATCGAAAGTAGTCTATTAAGAAAGTTATTTAGCTTAAAAATCAGGCTGTAAATATCAATTGATCTTATATTCGTAATATATATGACTATGTATGTACAAGTATACATCTGTTTCCTTCTATGGATGTCTTTAGGTTTACATTTAGAATGAATTTAGATTACTTATGTAAACTAATGTTATTATTAAGGTCATAAGTATTTCTAGGATAAATGAACAGTGACAAATCTTAAAAATTAAGACACTTCAATCCTGATTCAATTAATAATAATTCAATTAATAATACAGATATTTATGAGGATTTTTTTTTTTGAGACAGACTGTAGTTCTATCCCAGGCTGAAGTGCAGTGGCACAATCTTGGCACACTGTGACCTCTGCCTCCCAGGTTCAAGCGACTTTCATGCCTCAGCCTCCCGAGTAACTGGGACTACAGGCATGTGTCACCATGTCCAGCTAATTTTTGTTTTTTAGTAGCGACAGGGTCTTGCCATGTTGGCCAGGCTGGCCTCAAACCCCTGACCTCAGGTGATCTGCCCACCTCAGCCTCCCAAAGTGCTGGGATTACAGGCGTGAGCCACCGCACCTGGCCAAGGTTTTTGTTTTAATCGCTAAACTCATAAATATTCCTAGATATGCTTAAGAGATTAGATACCCTTTATTATTTTGTGGATAGTTACTTGACCACCAGTTCTATTGGCTTGTGAAGTCTAGTCCAGGACAGAGTAGAGGAGAGTAAAAACCACTGAGGGCCCCAGATGGCTCTAGAATGGAGACAGGAGAAAAGAACATCACACTCTGGGGACTGTTGTGGGGTGGGGGGAGCGGGGAGGGATAGCATTAGGAGATATACCTAGTGCTAAATGACGAGTTAATGGGTGCAGCACACCAACATGGCACATGTATACATATGTAACAAACCTGCACGTTGTGCACGTGTACCCTAAAACTTAAAGTATAATAATAAAAAATAAATAAAATAAAAAAGAAATGCACAGAGGAGGGAAGTGCTTTCAGGACCCTAAAACCCCTGAATCTCCAAGTCTTCCTGTTTCCTCTCCCACTCATTAAGAATAAGACTGGAAATACTGGAAAGCCCTGGGCTGGCCCTCCAGCCTCCCTTGCTACTCCACCTGCACCCTGTTCTTCAAGGTGAAGGTACCTAGAATAATTCTTAGCTGCTTAAAAAAGAATGAAATCATGTCTTTCACAGCAACATGAGTGGAACTGGAGGGTATTATCCTGAGTGAACTAACTGAGAATCAGAAAATCAAACACTGCATGTTCTCACTTATAAGTGGGTGGGAGCTAAACAATGGGTACCTATGGGCATAAAGATGGAAACAGTAGACACTGGGGCCTCCAAAAGGGGGAAGGGTGAGAGGGGAGGGGAGGGTCAACAAATTACTTATTGGGTACTGTGTTCACTATTGGGGCGATGAGTTCAGTAGAAACCCAAACCTTACCATCATGCAATATTCCCATGTAAGACACCTGCACAGATATTCCCTGAGTCTAAAATAAGATAAAAAACAATAAAGGATGAAGGCACAATGATACAGCCTGGGGGAGGAGGGCCAGTGAGGGGAAAATGTTCACCAGTTTCCCTCTTACTGGGCTATTCAACCTTGCATCTCATCTCAGAAATGCTCGCATTGACTGTGAAAAATTGTCTTTATTTTATTTGAGGCCCTGCAACTCAGTACCTTCATGATCGGGGGAAGTTTTATCAACTCCAAATCTCAGCTCCTCTGGAAAGTGAGGATAATAATACAGAATGGCCCAGGGGGTAGCCGTTGCGGGGAGAAGTAGTTCAGCTTGCTCATAATCTCTATCATCACAAACAAATCTATAGTTTAAGGGAAACCAGAACATTCTCCAGGTAAGTGTAAATGCAGCTTTAAGACACGTGTCATATATTCAAGCAGTTTTACAGCCCCAGTGAAAACCCTGTGTTTACTACACCAGTGAAGCTTCTCAGTAAGTTCCCCCAGGTCACCCCCCACCCCAACCCCATTCCAAGCAGTTTGTTGCCTTGAAACCCCTTTGGTGTGGAAATTGTGGTGAAGCCACTTAGGATAGAAACCTCTCTATCTTAATGAGTAATCATGCAGACATTCTATATTCCCTATTGCTGGGTTTTAAAAAAATTGTTGTTTGTTTGCATTTTTTGTTCCCTTTTTACTTCTCCTGCAAAAGCAAACACTGCTGGACATGATGGCTCATGCCTGTAATCATAGCAACTTGGGAGGCTGAGGCAGGAGGATCCCTTGAGCCCAGGAGTTCAAGGCTGCAGTGAGCTATGATCAAACCTGGGCAACAAAGCAAGACCCTGTCTCTAAAAATATAACTAAAAGAAAGCAAGCTTGGGAGGCTGTTAATCAGGCTGGAAGTACTGCTGCTGAATAAACCAACTAGTAGGAGAAGAATTCTTAATCACCAGATAACTAAGTAATTTTCCCCCCAAAATTGATTGAGCCAGTATCTTACCTAAAAGAGCCTTCATTCTGCAAAAACAGATGATTTGTTGATAATATCTTCATCTAGATTTACATCTTTCTTCCTTCTTGTGTGTGAGTGTGTGTATGTGTGTGTGTGTGTGTTTTGTTGCTGTTGTTGTTTTATGGAGTAAAGAGCTCAATTTTGAATATATGAAGCACCTCACACTGCCACTTTGTTGTTCTCTGCTCTCAGGAGCTAAACATCCATTTTGTCCATTAAATTTTCCACGTTTTACTGAAACATTTGAAAACCAAGCTCTGGGTTCTTTTTATCAATGGCTATTTTTCTTCTGATGCTGTGTGATCCTGGAAGATGGATTTAGGGCATGTAATGGAAAATTAGCTAGATTATAGAACTCTGTTTTGAAAAGCAAATGTATTATTTTCCCAAATACAAGCTCCTTGTGAATGATTTTTAACTGTGGTTCCTTGACATAGGCCAATGATGTTGATTTGGTTAAGGCTTGTGTTTCCCTGCAAAGACCTTATAAAATCTACTTGATCTTGGAGCTTTTTAATACAGTCTAACAGCCAAGAAATTTTTAAAACAACTGTTTTCTTCTGTTTAGTTCATTTATAATCCTCATCTTATTAAGTATACATAATAAATGGTGGCTAGCTACTAGCCTAAATAACCTTATTATACTAATAATAGCTGTAATAGCATACAATTACAAAGAAAATCGAGCATGATCATACTGTTGCATTGGTGGTAATTTAAAAGGAAACTGATTCTTCTTTTTTATTATATTTTTGGCATATATATTTTTTAAAAAAATAAGTTTAATTTAAAGATGATCAGAAGTCAGTGGTATAGCTGTGGGTTGGTAGGGCTAGAAAAGTCTTGTGTGCAATGAGTAATTCTTTTGTTCAGGAAAGAATTTACATGTTTACCAGATGATTTAACTTAAAATATATGCTACTCTCATTCTTGTTTTATGTTTACAAATAGGTTTCTTCGGATTACAAAATGCATATAATACTCCCTTGAAAATAACCCAGAAAATAAAGATTGCCCATTACCTCATAACCCAGATCTATTTACATTTTAAAATAAAATGTAGAAAATTAGTGATAACAGGCATAATTGTATGGGAAAAATATTGCTCTCTGAATAAAGTCATCTGAGTTCAACCTCAATTTAGAGTACTTTGCCCATTCACTTTTAGGCTTTTGACCAAATGCTTATATTTTATAAGGTAGGTGTTTCATACTAGGTAGCGGAGATTAACACTTTATTAGGAACTCATACTTCTTGGGTCACAGTGTCTTCATGCTTGTCACTTGTAGTTACAGAACCAATCTTCCCACTTTTTCACATCCTTCCCCCAGAATTTCCCTATGCTGATTGTCTAAAAGAGGGAAAACAGGATAAATCAGTTAGAATTCTTTGTTGCAGGAGACCACAAACATGACTCAGGCTGGCTTTAAAGCAACAAGGACATTTATGGACTCATGTAACTGCAGAGCCCAGTTGTCAATAGCTCATTGATGTCATTGGGCAGCTGATGTCTTTCCATCTCTGGCCTCTACTGTCTTCCATGTTGGTTTCATTCTCAGCTCTAGGTGATGACAAGATGGCTCCCAACAGCTTTAGGCCCACTTTCTTCCTGGTTCATACTGCAGTGCACCTCATTGGCTCTGGTTGGATGATGGCATGTCCATGAACTAATCACTGAGGCTGGGGATCTGTGACCCACTGGTGGGCCTGGCCCAAGCCATAAGTTCACTTTAGAGGTGGGAAAAAAATCAAGTCCACACAAGGCTAAGAATGAGGAGGGGTGTTCCTCCTCAGAGGGCTATTACTGGAGGAGGAATGAATGGATGTAGGATGGTAACAAAAAAAACTGAGGTCCACTTTACAGAATGAATGAATGAAGTTGACCTGAGAGCTCTCAGATTCCTACAGATGGCTTAGGAAAATACCAGGCTCCAGGGAAAGGTGAAAGAACAAGTCCTTGCCGTCCCTCCAGCCTTTTTCAAACTATAGTGTGCCCTTTTCTATTTAGTAGAAGTGGATTCCTGATGGCATTGAGAGTGGGTCTGTGAAAATATATCTTCCTGGGAATACACATGTAAATATACTGGCATCAGAACATGCATTCAGAGTCATGTGTACTGCCTCTATAGTTTTAAAATTTTCAATTCTTAGTCTTCGTGATAAAACCACGCCCCACTGCCATTAAAAATTAGAATGTTTGTGGGTTGTGTGTTTGTGTGTTGAAAAACCCTTGTGAGGACAAGAAGAGTAACTAAATCGAATTTTTATAGTCTTAATAACATTTGAGCAGCACTGACGTGCTAGAGGGAAAACAGTTATGTTGGTTTTAGAAACCAATACGTTGTATTCTTGACAATGCTCTTTTAAGCTTGATTATAGTATTGTCACATTTTACCACAATACTAGACATCTTAGAGAAATTTAATAACATGTTTGGGAATCTTACTAATTGGGGGAAATTAACATATTAAGATTTTGCATAAATTTTTTAAAGTAATAATGATAACTCTTGCGTGGAATCTTAATTCAATGGAAGGGAAGATTCATTTACTGCCTTGCAAAGTGCTCAAGACCGTGTGTGCTCTATTTGGTACTGCTGGCTGCATCATTAAACACACACTCCGCCTACCTGCAGAGAAAATCGCTGTTCTTGTTGTTTTTGGATCTTTGTAGTCATAATTGTCCATGTTTAATAGCACTGGAGATTTTACAAGTGGAATTGGGTAGATTTGTTAAGGACATTCAGTCCTGTCTTCTGCCAGGCATTAGGGTCTCTTCTAGCATGTTTCACTCAATTTCTCCAGCCAAGAAACGTAAGGTTATTCTTTGGAAAGTGGATTGTGATAAGTTAGGATATTTTGGTTGTAAGCTTCAGAATCCCATTTCAAAGTTGCATAGGCAACAAGAGATTTGTTGCCACCCATTGCTGTAACAGTCAGGGGTATTCCTGGGGTGGGGGCAGGATGCTGCCTGGACTGTGTCTCCCTACATGGGTATTTGATTCTCTATAACCCAAACCAGATTTCCCCATGCAGGCAGCAACATGGCAGTTGGAAGCTCCAGGCTCCCTTCTTCCCGGCTTTGATAGCAGGAAAAAAAAAAAAAAAAAAAAAAAAAAGGCTATTTGTTCTTATTCATCCTTCTTAATTCCAGTTAAAAAAAAAAAAAGGGAAGGACTCTTATTTGACTCACTTAGTTTACACACCACCGTTCACACACCACCGTTTGGACTCATCTGTTTGGACAAGGATGAAGCACTGTGATGAACCAGTTGGGATCAAGTACCATCAGAGTTGGCAGCAGGGCACACTTCTGAGTTTAATGCAAAAAGAAGGGTGGGAATTGTTACCGGGAGAAGTCAAATACAATAAATAAAGATGTTGGGCAAGCAGATTATTAGTGGCAATAACACACTTCTGTTATTACATCAATGCTTACATCAGTGTCTGCCCCCTACCCCACTATGTGCAGAACAAAAGCTGACTTTTCATAAATACTCTGTTTCTTCTCTGTGGAGCTAACTGATCCTCCTTTAGGCATATATCTAGATGAATAGTAGAGGAAACTAAGAAGGTAGAAAGTCTAGGACCATGCGGGATTACAAAACCAGGATCTTGGCATGTTTCAAGGGCAAAAAGTGGCAGGGCACAGTGTCCCAGGCCTGTAATCCCAGCACTTTGGGAGACTGAGGTGGGAGAATCACTTGAGGTCAGGAGTTCGAGACCAGCCTGGCCAACATGGCAAAACCCCGTCTCTACTGAAAATACAAAAATTAGCCGAGCGTAGTGGCAAGTGCCTGTAGTCCCAGCTACTCAGGAGGCTGAGGTGGGAGGATCACTTGGACTGGGGAAGTGGAGGTTGCAGTGAGCCAAGATCATGCTACTGCACTCCAGCCTGGGCGACACAGCAAGACTCCTTCTCAAAAGAGGCAAAAAGCTAGCACTTCCATCTGGAGAGTTGATTGGAAATGTTTTTCTCTTCTCTTGAATCTTCACTGTTTCCCTGAGATGCCATTTGATTGTGTTTTCTAGTTTTCCATGCATTCTTTTTTTGTAATTTTTTTTCAAACTGTACAATATCCCTGAGAGTAGGGAAGAAAGAGATGTTCAGAGTAGAAGGTGTCAGAGCTAGGAAACGGCAGAGACTGGATGTGAAACCCTTGTCCTGTGCCCACTAGCCCACTCCAGGCTGCCCTTGCTATCCAGGTTTTATTAATTTTAGTGTCATCAGCCTTCACTGCCAAAAGCCTACACCTATTTTACTTTATTTTCAGTGGATGGTGTAGGTAATGGACAAGTATAAGACTAGTATGTCTGTGTTTGTCCTGCATGTAATGACCAGAACTCCCTAGTCATTACGAACACCAACTCCAAGCCTGAATTCATATCCACGCTCCTGAACTCTTTAGTCATCACACATTGGGCAAGTTACTTAACCCTTGCGAGTTTCAATTCATCTTCAAATAGGGAAAATAATAAGGCCTATCTTTTTTTTTTTTTTTTTTTTTTTAAGATGGAGTTTTACTCTGACACCCAGGCTGGAGTGCAGTGGCACGATCTCGGCGCACTGCAACCTACACCTCCCAGGTTCAAGTGATTCTCCTGCCTCAGCCTACCGTGTAGCTGGGATTACAGGAATGCACAATCATGACTGGCTAATTTTGTGTTTTTAGTAGAGATGGGGTTTCACCATGTTGGCCAGACTGATCTAGAACTCCTGATTTCAAGAGATTCGCCTGCCTCAGCCTGCCAAAGTGCTGGGATTATAGGCATGAGCCATTGCACCTGGCCATGAGGCCTGTCTTATAAAGCTATTTTGAGAAATGAAAGAGATGATGGAGATGAAGAAAGGATAACTTATTAAATACTCTTTAATGGGATTCTGACATTTACAACCAAAATGTCTTAACTTGTCATAATTGCCTTTCCAAAGGCCATTTGTACATTACTTAGTGCATGGTAAACTCTATACATGTTGGTTCAAATGGTACTAATAAAACATCCAGGCCAGTGGCTTATGTTAGGATGGTGTATATACTTCCAGGAAAACCACAGGTGAGAGATGTATTCCTGGTTGAGAGATTTTAGAACATTTTAGGAATGAGGTTCCTGAGAGCTGAGGCTGTAAGAACTTTGAGTATAGTTTTGACTTGTTTGAGGGTGGGTTTACGGTTCCTTACAAGATCAAGTTTGTGGTTTAATATTTTTTTTGCTCTTGGAATTAGCATTATATAATGAATCATTGTGGGTTCTGAATATGGAGAGACATTTCTACTTCTTCTAACCTTTTAGTATGATATGTTTTCTAAGCCTAAAAGGCCCAGGACATTGTATGTTTCGTTGATATTAAGTTTGTATCTGGTGGTAGGGCTGTGTCTTGTTATATTTTTGCAGGTTTTTAAAATGCCTGGCCATTTAGAAACTTTTAAATGTTTAGATTTTACATTTCTATAAAAGTGCCACAAATACTCCTGCAAATTAGTAAGTTCAGGGAAACTGGTGGTAAAATGTTGGTGAGTCTCAGATGGCCTTTATTGAATTAGTACTTTATTGGTACAACTCTAGTAACAAAAACTTATAGAGAGTGAAAAAGAGGATTCATTCTGTAAGAGGTAATAGAAACAGACTGTTCTCTAATAGTTCCTTTTAAATAATTTGTGAAAATGTTCTTGTCTTTGCTTAATCTTACCATTGTTTGAGAGAAGTGAAAACTTAGCACCTTTGAAGATGGGAGTTTGAGACATTTCCTTCTTTCCTTACCTCCCTCCCTCCCTCCCTCCTTCTTTCCCTTCCTTTCTCCTTCCCCTTCCCCTTCCACTTCCCCTTCCCTCCCCTCCCCTTCCCCTCCCTTCCCTTCCCTCCCTCCCTCTCCCTCTCTCTCTTTCTCTCTTTTCCTTCCTTCCTTCCCTCCCTCCCTCCCCCCCTTTTCTTTTCTTTTCTTTCTTTCTTTCCTTCCTTCCTTCCTTTTTCTTTCTTTCTCTTTTTCTTTTCTCTCTTTCTTTCTCTCTTTCTTTCCTTCTTTCCTTCTTTCTTGAGTTTTGCTCTTGCCACCCAGGCTGGAGTGCAATGACACAATCTTGACTCACTGCAACTTCTGCCTTCAGGGTTCAAGCAATTCTCCTCCCTCAGCCTCCTGAGTAGCTGGGATTACAGGTGCCTGCCCCCATGCCCAGCTAATTTTTGTATTTTTAGTAGAGATGGGGTTTCACCATGTTGGCCCTGCTGGTCTCGAACTCCTGACCTCAAGTGATCCACCCGCCTTGGCCTCCCAAAGTGCTGAGATTACAGGCGTAAGCCACCATGCCGGGCCAAGACATTTTATTTCTGACTTGAGATTTGTTCTGTTCTGCTTGATTCAAGTATTACAGACAAGTATGTGTGCCAGATGTCTGTTCTAACATGAGTTCAAATTTAAATACAATTCAGATTTCTAGAGTATTACCTTTACAGTTTTCCCTCAACTAATAAAAATGTTTAAAATACTAATTCATTGGAAAGAATTGAAACTTAACTTTTCACTTTGGTTTTCAGACAGAAAAATTTAGAAACACAAAATCGAAGAGGATTATAGCAGCACTAACATAACAATCATTTATAAATAGATAAATAAAATAACACTTAAACCTGTTCTGTTAGCCACTTCCAACCAGAGATTAACAAGACTATTTCATGTGGCTGACGAGAATTGACCTCTCTATGGTCTTGTTTAAAAGTCTTCTTAAATAGACGTATAGAATCTTAGGATTTTCCAGGTTTCTTAATGTTAGAAACAATATAATTATGTTGGTTACTGTCAAAACTTGCAGTGTAGTTTGAAATATGTATTTACAGCAACAGATAGTCATTGCGTCTTTCGTTGTCCACACTGGTACCAGTTTGGTACTGAGGCATCTGACTAAACACCTCAGAGAAGCACCAGAAAATGGAAAAGAAAGATCTGCCCCCGAATACACAGCTGGCCACCTTTTTGCTACTAGTTTACTTTGTCGCATATAAAATAATGAAGACAGATGCATGTCAAAGGATGTGCGTATTGGGTCAGAATAAAAACATGCACAATTTTTTTTATGAGGAACACTCGTTTTATGAAAGTTCACAGGTTCTTATTCACTTAAGTCTTTAGAAATTTGTGTCTCTTTGTCTTTCACACACACACCCACTGCCAGGGGATACAGGGCTCCAGTCTTCCGGCTTCTTGAGGAATTTTTTTAAGTACTTGTTTGAGATGGAGTCTCACTCTGCCGCCCAGGCTGGAGCGCAATGGTGCAATCTCGGCTCACTGTAACCTCTGTTTCCCAGGTTCAAGCGATTCTCCTGCCTCAGCCTCCTGAATAGCTGGGATTACACGTGCCTGCCACCATGCCCTGCTAATTTTTGTATTTTTCGTAGAGATGGGGTTTCACCACATTGGTCAGGCTGGTCTCAAACTCCTGACCTCAAGTGATCTGCCCGCCTCAGCCTCCCAAAGTGCTGGGATTACAGGCATGAGCCGCTGCACCCGGCCTCTGGCTTTTTAGGTTCAGAACATTTTCCCCTAGAATTACTGTGGTGGTCAATAGAAAGAAAGCCCATTATACGTATTTATGGTAGGAACCTGAGAGCGGTGAGTGCTTGTTCGTGTGTGAAAGACACCTACAGCATGTTGTAACTAGACTGAATTCTGAATGCAGCCTGTTATACATGAGAATATTGCATCCCTAGTATCATTTCTAGTATGCCAAAGACAGTGGTGCGCTTCCATTCATGACCACATAGTGCTCACCACACAATTGTACCAGTGCATATTTGGCTTTGTACAAACAGGATTAGGACAAGAAAATTACCAGTTATTGCGGGGGTCAGTAACCCACCAATATAAAATAGAAGACACTGATGACGGTGAACAGTATTATGAAAGAGAGACAGTCTCTGATTCCAGGAAGTTTACTGTTTTAACGAGGAGGTAAAATGTGCACATGATGTATTTAAAAGAAGAAAATGGGAATGCTTTAAATAGGGAAATAGAGAAAGTGCGCTAGGAGTTTAGTGTAGGAACATATTGTTCTTACTAGGGAATCACAAAAGCATTGCAGAAGAAATTAAATGTGAACCTCCAACAGTGGGGATGGGAAGGGTGGGTGTTCTAGGAGTGGAGACCAGGGTAAGTGAAGCTACAGAAGAGGGAAAGTCACAATTCCTATAGTTGAGCAATATTTTTCCTGGCATTGAAGGAACATTGAAAGTGATTGGAAGGTAAGTCTGTGAAGGTGGGTTGTAGCAAACAGTGGAGATCTAGAATGCCAAATGGAGGTTAGCATTTACGGGGTGCAAGTCAAATGGTCTCCACGTACCAGCTTCCATGTGAGGACCACCATAGAGGTGCTAGCCTATGGGCAGCCATGTTTCAGAGAATGCTGGGTGGGCAGGCATGGTTCAGTTGAAGAGGTGAAGGATGTGGGGATAGTAGTTCACTGCACTTCGGTGTTTCAGGGGACATTGAGAAGGTATGCGGGGAATGAGTGAAGATAAGGAAGAGATGAGTGGGACTTTTGGTTAGGGGTACAGAATTCCAGAACTTGTTAGTGATGGCAGTGAGAAAGCGTATAGAGGTGAGGGAGGGAGGTACACTCCACGTTTTAGGTAGTGACTGAGGGAAAGTGTTGTTTTCACTGTGTAGCCTCAACCCTAAACCCTAAGGCTGGGGTTTAGGTTGCAAAGACATTTAGCAAGGAGAACATACAGAAGCAGAAGTGCCTGTTAGACTCCTACAGATCACCCATCAAATCATGTGCATATACATGTAGTAAACCAAAAAGTGACTGAAGCAGATCTCAATCCATCAGAAGCGTATTTTACCATAGTTGAAGATGCACCTGAGAAAAACAAACACGTGCCTCAGTAGGATCTGCAACCTGTGCTTTATCCACAGAGGGTTTTGGGATGTTCAGTATTTAACCAAGAAAGAGGCTGGGCACAGTGGCTCATGCCTATAATCCTAGCACTTTGGGAGGCCAAAGTGGGTGGATCACTTGAGGTGAGGGGTTTGAGACCAGCCTGGCCAACGTGGTGAAACCCTGTCTCTATTAAAAATACAAAAAAAAAAAAAAAAAAAAAAAAAAAAAGCTGGGTGTGGTGGCAGGCACCTGTAATCCAGCTCTTGTGCTGAGATCACGCCACAGCACTCCAGCCTGGAAGACACAGCAAGACTCCATCTCAAAAAAAAAAAAAAAAAGAAGAAGAAGAAAGAAAGAAAGAGCAAGCATTTGGGGAAGAAAAAGAAAAGGAGGACAGGTAGGCAGTGAGGCAAGCGGCTCCATCTTGGTAGGCTCTGATTAGCACTCAGTGAATCTACATGTTACATGTGCAAAGAAGAGTACAGGAAAAGCCAATTTTGCATTCTCCTCTTGCTTGGTTAATCTACATTTTAACATGTTACATAAGATAAAGTAAGCATGTGGAATTACAGCTATTTGGGAACGAAAAGGAAGGCAGTTTTTGCGTGACTCAGTTTCTAAGCTTAACTTTCCTTTTGGCATAGCGAGTTTGGGGTGCCAAGATTCTATTTTCCTTTCACAGTATATATGTAGGTATTCAAGAGGCATATCATATGCATTTTGCAGCTAGACTCCCATCCACTGGCACAGTGACCATCCTGGGAAAAGATACAGGCATGAAGCTGATTGCAGGTTAGTGGTATCTCCTCTCATATCTCGGTTTTGCATTGGGATGCATACTTTCTGAAGTTCTCCTTTTCTTGGCAGTTGCTACTGAGGATGTAGAGTTGAATTCGGGTAATGTAGACTGGAGTATGATGCGACTTTATCATTATCTCCTTAAGTCATAAGCCTGTGGGGATTGGGGACTTTACCATTGAAATGAGCCTTTTCTTTTTCTTTTTTTTAGTGATGTTTGCTGCCAGAGATCTTCAGAGAGATTTAAAAGTCATTTTAAATGGCACTTTTAGCATTAACTCTACCTATTAGGCTTTGTTAGAGCCTAATCTTCTCAGATTGCTTCTCATTCAAGAAATGTTGATTAAACATCTGAATTGTGCATGTGTATCATAATTTAAATACATGGTAAATACTGAAAATCATACAGAGATTAATCAGAATCAGATTCTCAAGGATCCAGTTGACCCACAGATTTCTTCTTTTTTGATTCCTTTTATTTTTATTTTATTTTTTTAGCTTAGAGAAAGGTCACACAAAGATAGTGATTTGGGAGAAGGTTCTTTTCCCTATTTGCTTGTTTCATTTAGCATGGGTGATAGAAACATCTTTGGGTAAAAGCAAACATCTGGCAAGGGTGCCTCTTAGATGGAAGGTTGAGCAGACATTCGGTGAAATATGAATCAGTGTTCCTGCTTTTGCTACGTTCAATTCTGAAGTTTGTGTTGCCATGGGGATGGAGACTGCTAGGAGAGCCGCCATTAGCAAGTCTGTTTGAAACTCTGTGAACCCTTGAGCCCCAGGGAAGAGAGGTTTTATAGGTCTGGTAATAGACCCCTGGGGGATCCTCGGGCATTTCTGCTGCCAAACCTTGTAGGGACAGGGTGGAGGTTGCGGATAGCTGAAACATAGAGCAGAAGTTGGGTCTACAGAAAGCACTTGAGACTTTTTTTTTAAAGAGGCAGAAACCTTCCAGAAGGTCTGTGCTCTGGGTGAGATATTCACATAAACAAATTAGAATTTTCTAGGCCTTACTGCGGAACAGGCTTTTACCAGTTGAGTAACCACAAACGCTTTTATTGCAATGTGAACTAAACACTATAAAATAAATGTCAATAACTTTAATTTTTTTCTACTTTTTTTAGCAAAAGGAATAACCCTTTTGCAGAAGATTAGTAAACATATATGAGGAAGTCTGGACAGAAAAAGAAAGGGTTTATAAATAGCAGACATAGCAGCCCTTGCTATCTGAGAAATTGTTGTAGGGAGGTGATAGCTTTCCCGAGACCACTAATAAAGGTCTTCTGTGCCTCTGGGTAAAAGGGACAGTGAGTCAGTTACCCTGGTCTTGTTCCTGTTTTTCTCCCTGCATCCCACCCCAACCATTATGTTCTTTCCATTTAGTCTATAACATACCTGGTCATTGCTGAATAAAACTTTGATTTTTGTGGTCAGGTTCAGTTTTTTGGAACCAAATGATTCTGAAAGTGCTATAATAATACATGCATGTTTATCTTTTCATTAAATTTTTTAGGATCTTCGGGTAAAGATAAGCTCAAATCAGCAGATTTTTTTTTTTTTTTAATTCAGGGATTTCTTCCAAGTGCTTAATTTAGCACTGTGTGTTTTAGTTTGGTGTTTAACTTTTTGTATGATGCCTGATTGCATACTGGTTCTTTCCTTTTGCTTGTGAGTAAACACGTGCATGCCAATATTTAAAATCTGCTTTAAACAGAAAGAATAATATTAAAACTCTTTCAGTTCAGACAAGTCACTCAAACTAAATTTCCTCTCCAGTAGTCTAAGTTGTCAATTTTACCTGTCCCTTACTTGCAGAATTCCACTTGCAGCTCACTGGTGACAGAGGGGCATGTTATTTTTCATAGTATTCTCCTCGGTATAGATGAGGCTTGCAAAAAAGATGTGTCCTGAAGATTCCATTCCTGTGCTTATATGCACTAGTTGGCATGACTACAGGTCTGCTTCCTCTGCTGGCTGGAGCTGGGGCTATTTATAGTTTCTCTTCTTGGCTTCTGATTTAGCGTATCAGCGTGTATTTATGCAAGGGAGAACTCCGAGGCCATATAAGACTGTAGTTTAGAAACCTACTAGCCTCATTTGCCTTTTGCTCTCTGGAGGGAGAGGAATGATCTTATATTTTGCCAACATAGAACTGTAACAGGCTGGAGGGGAATGACACACCGCACATCACTCTGGCTTCTCTGCAACAGACAGAGGGGTGGTCCAAGAGCCTGTGATGGGGCCATCTTCCCAGATGGAAAGACTATTCGATCCATTGCACTAGGTGAAATGTTTAACTCCTTTAATAAGTAGGCAGTACTTCAAATCTCCTTGTCTTTTTCTTTTACGTCAGGCAGGATGATATAATGGGAGAATGTGGACTGGTTAAGGCTGCCTTTTTTTTTTTTTTAAGGCTGCCTTTTAACCTTGGGTCCTACAGTCACAAATCCTGTTGTGTCGCAGAGGTCAACCTCCCTGATCTTCAGTGTCTTCATCTGCAAAATGGGAAAATTGTATCCCTCCCTCATGGGGCAGTTACAAGGATTAGGGACAGTGTAAACCACACATCAATGTCTGGCACAGAGCAGATGCTGAGAAAATCCTGAAAACTCAGTCAAAGAAATAGAAGAGGCCAGGCGCGGTGGATCACGCCTGTAATCCTAGCACTTTGGGAGGCACGGGCCGGCGGATCACGAGGTCAGGAGATCGAGACCATCCTGGCTAACATGGTGAAACTCCATCTCTACTAAAAATACAAAAAGTTAGCTGGGTGTGGTGGCACGTGCCTGTAATCCCAGCTACTCAGGAGGCTGAGACAGGAGAATCGCTTGAACCCGGGAGATGGAGGTTGCAGTGAGCCGAGATCACACCACTGTACTCCAGCCTGGGCAACAGAGCAAGACTCCATCTCAAAAAACAAAACAAAACAAAACAAAACAAGAAATATAAGAAAATGGAGCAGAGGCTATTTTTCTCTCAAGGATTTACATTGAGGCTTTTAGCCAAAATAGAAAAAAAAAAAAAAAAAAGAGGTCAAGCGTATCTTGAGGGTCCATTTCTCCTTCCCTTTTCTTCTGTCTCTGTCCTTGGTATCCATTGACCCAGGGTCACCTTGCCCTCTAGAACTGTGCATCTGAGTACATGCAAGCACTGGAATGACCTTACCTAAATCCCTACTTTCTCCCATGAAACTTCCCTCTTAGCAAAAGCTAGTCCACCCTCACACTGCAAATTTTAAGACATTCTCACAAATCAATAAGCTGAATCTTATTTTTCTTTCTTTCTTTCCATTGACTTAAGTTTTTCACAAGAAGCTCAATCTTAATAGTGAGAAGATGCAAGACTGTAGCCCTGGTTAAACCTCTCTGCCCGTAAGGAACTTGGTACCCTTCCTTACAGAAGTCTGCTAAAGTTAGCCCTTTGAGAAAATTACCTATCTGCAGTACTCTTTTGCCATTTTTTGAAAAAATGGCCGGTAGTCAGAGTTTTGAAATTTGAGGATAACTTTTTTATTTTATTTTATTTTATTTTATTTTTGAGACAGGGTCTCACTCTGTCACCCAGGATGGAGTGCAGTGGTTCAGTCATAGTTCACTGCAGCCTGGAACTCTTGGCCAGTCATAGTTCACTGCAGCCTGGAACTCTTGGGCTCAAGTGATCCTCCCACGTCAGTCTCCCATGCAGCTGGAACTATGGGCGCATGCAACTATATCCTGCTAATTTTTGTATTTTTTTTTTTTTTACAGAGATGGAGTCTTGACATGTTATCCAGGCTAACCTTGAATTCCTGGCCTCCAGCAATTCTCCCATGTTGGCCTCCCAAAGTTCTGAGATTACAGGCATGATCCACTGTGCCCGGCCTTGAGGTCAACTTTAAAGAGCTTCCAAACAAATCCTCAGAAAAATTAGTGACCCTGTGGGGTTCTCCTAGTACGTGGCTTGTCTGTGTTGTGTGGGCTGATTTTGGTACCAAAGAATAGGTCTGCAGGGCAGTGAAAGACTATGAATCTGAGGAGGACCTTCCTGGGTCACTGGCAGAAGCAGCCTCCCTTGAGCATACCCTAAGCCACCTTCCCTTTGGCCCAATTATGTCTGGGGTGTTTATCAATTTTGAAGTAAGGGCTAGGTACAGTCGCTCATGCCTGTAATAGCAGCCCTTTGGGAGGTTGAGGTGGGCATCCACCTGAGGTCAAGAGTTCGAGACCAGCCTGGCCAACATGGTGAAACCCTGTCTCTACTAAAAAGACAAAAAAGTTTAGCTGGGTGTGGTGGCACATTCCTGTAATCCCAGCTACTCAGGAGGCTGAGGCAGGATCATCACTTGAACCTGGGAGGTGGATGTTGCAGTGAGCTGAGATTGCACCATTGCACTCCAGCCTGGGCAACAGAGCAAGACTCCACCTCAAAAAAAAAAATTTTTTTTGAGATAAGGTAGAAGAGGTAAAAATGTAAAATATAAAAACGTAGGTAACATTTTATAGCAATCTGAAAACTTTGAGTTCAATAATAATTCATTATGTTGCAATTTTTGTAAGCACAAAAGTAACACATGCCTGTAATAGAAAATTTGAAAAAGGAAAAGCATTTCAGGAAGAATATTAAAAAAAAAAATCACACAGGCAGGAGGTGGTGGCTCACACCTGTAATCCCAGCACTTTGGGAGGCAGAGGTGGGCAGATTGCCTGAGCTCAGGAGTTTGAGACCAGCCTGGGCAACATGGTAAAACCCCGTCTCTACTAAAATACAAAAGATTAGCCAGCCGTGGTGGCGTGCACCTGTAATCCCTGCTACTCGGGAGGCTGAGGCAGGAGAATTGCGGGAAGCAGGGAGCCAGAGGTTGCAGTGAGCCAAGATCGCACCACTGTACTCCATCCTAGGTGACAGAACGAGACTCTGTCTCAAAAAAAAAAACAAAAACCCATAATTTCCTTCACCTGAAGTGTTAACATTATTAATATCTTGGGGTCTTTTTACCCAAATCCTTTTATCTCAATCTCTTACACTCATGCATATGTAATTATTACATGCATATACAATAGCTGAGAAAATAGTATACAAATTGAATTGTAGCATCTTTTTTTTTTTTAATTAGGAGAAGCAGAGGAGCAGTGTGGTTGAGAGATTATTTGTGCAGCTGGGCAGACCTGTTGGAATCCTCATTTTGCAGCAAAGAATTATTTGATAGTGGTGGTAACTTTTCAAGGCTCTTCTTTCTCATCTGTAAAATGCAGATCCCAGTATCCACCCACACACCAGGATTAAATGAGATATTATATGTGAAGTGCTTAGGACCATGTCTGCCATATAGTCTGAGTTCTCTAAATTATAGCTGAAGCAGACAGCTATCATCAGGCTTTTCTGCCTCTATAACATTTGTTTTCTGTCCTCTCCTTCTGCCTGTTCTTTTTTATTATTATTTTTTCATTAAAAAAATCCTGCTGGTCATTTCAAGTCTGCTTCACATTTTGCCACTGTATTAGTCATCCTCACACTGCGAATAAAGACATACTCGAGACTGGGTAATTTATAAAGGAAAGAGGTTTAATTGACTCCCAGTTCCACATGGCTGGGGAGGCCTCACAATCATGGTGGAAGGGCAAGGCACGTCTTACATGGCAGCAGGCAAGAGAGAGCTTGTACAGGGGAACCCCTCTTTATAAAACCATCAGATCTGGTGAGACTTATTCAGTATCATGAGAACAGCATGGGAAAAGCCCACCCCCATGATTCAGTCATCTCCCACTGGGTCCCTCCCATGACATGTAGGAATTATGGGAGCTACAACTCAAGAGGAGGTTTGGGTAGGGACAAAGCCAAACCGTGTCAGCCACATATATGGAAGTGCAGGGATTCTCCTAGATGTGAACCTGTGGGTGCCCTAGGAGGCCGAGTGGTACAATGGTGTAGTGGTGCATAATACAGGTAGTTCACTGAATGCCCTAATTTCAATGCCACATGCCACCTCTGTTATTCACTAGCTCTGCAAGCCTGGGAGAGTTACTGAATTGCTCTAGAGCTCCGTTGCTCCTCTGTGGAGATGAAATAATTATAGTCCCTATCTAATTGAGTTGTTGAAAGGATTAAAAGAGTTAACCCAAGAAAAATGCTAAAACAGTGCCCAGCCGAGGTTAGCTCTTATTAACAGAACTTGCTGCACTGGGGCATTCATCTTTTAGGAAAGTATGGATTTAATTTTAATCATCTTTGTACTCACTCTAAACTTACCCCAATGCCAGACCTATGGTAGATGATCAGTTTATACTCATTGAACTTTGTTGCATGGGATTAAAACCTGCAAGAGAAAGACAGGACTTCTTGAGATGATGACAAACCTACAGTTCTATTTCTGAGGCATCATGATTATAGGAAGTATTAAGCACCTAAGTTTAAAACAGAAAAGGAAATGAAAAATGCTTTTCGTAATTTACTTTTTACTTTATGACAAGTTTAGATTTATCAAATTATTGTGAAGATGGTACAGAAATCTCATAAGCCCTAGACTCACTTTCCCCTATTATTAACTCTTGTATAAGTATGGTACCTTTGTTATAATTAATGAACTAATACTGATATACTAACCAACTAAAGTCCATACTTTATTCAAATTTTCTCAGTTTTTCCTTAAGTTACTTTTACTGTTCCAGGACCCTATCCTAAATGTCACATTACATTTAGGATACAGTCTTTTTAGGCTTCACTTGGCTGGGACAGTTTCTCAGACTTTTTTTTTTTTTTTCAGTGTTGTGTATTTGCTTGTTTTTAATTTTGTTCGATTCAATTCAATTCAATTCAATTTTGGTTCTGGGATACAGGTGCAGGACATGCAGGTTTGTTACCTAGGTAAACACATGCCATGATGATTCGCTGCACCTGTCGACCCATCACCTCCGTATTAAGCCCAGCATGCATTAGCTGTTTTTCCTGATGCTCTCTCTGTTGCCCAGGCTGGAGTGCAGTGGCCTGATGATGGCTCATTGCAGCTTCAACCTCCCAGGCTCAGGCAATCCTGCCACTTCAGCCTCCTGAGTAGCTGGGACTACAGGCATGCACCACCACGCCTGGCCAATTTTTTCATTTTTTGTAGCAACAGAATCCCACTATGTTTCCCAAGCTGGTCTCAAACTCCTGGGCTCAAGCAATCCTCCCACCTTGGCCCATCCCAAAGTACTGGGATTATAGCGTGAGCCACCACACGCACTTGACTTTGTTTTTGGTGACCTTGACGGTTTTGAAGATTACCAGTTAGATATTTTGTAGAATTTCTTTCCATTAGTACTTTTTAAAAATTGAGATATCATTCATAAACCTTAAAATTCACCTTTTTAAAGTATACAGCAAACAAAATTCAAAAAGTTTGTTGGTAGCTTGATTCTGTTCAACCTAAAATTTATTAACAGAATCAGATTAGTAAAATTGTATACAGAGTATTTCCAGAAAGGAAATGTGTTATTTAAATTCCATTTATCTGGTGAGCTCAGATGCTTCTGGTGAACATTTATTTGAGCAGGGTTATAATGCATTTTGGCAAAAGCAAACTTGAAGGTCATCTTGGGTTTGCTGTTGCCCTGGAAATGTTGAAAGGAATGAATTTGTTCTGGCATCTTGGACTGTTTTGGACACAGTTTCTAGCAGGGTACTTGTTTTTATATACTAACTGAAATAGTACTGAGGTCAATAGCTTGCATTTGGAAAACAGAAATGAAAATACATCTTTTACCTTGACAAAAGGTTGGCAACCGATGGCAGAGATGATCAGAAAGTAGAAATAGGGTGTGTGAGTGGGATTCCCATTTGCGTAGCTTTCTTTGCATACCCAGCACATTCATTCATTTAATAAATATTTATTCTGTGCCTACCACGTGCCAGAAACTGTTCTCGGTGCTTGGGATATGGTAGAGAACAAAGCAAACAAAATCATGTTGTCATGGAGATGACATGCTGATGGTGCCAACAGAGAGTGAACAGGTAAGTGTGAGTCAGGGGTGATCGGTGGTTTGAGGAAGTCATCGTAAGGTGATAAAGAATGGCTGGTGGGAGGTGTTACTCAAAGAAAGCTTCTTTTAGTTGACATGTGAACAGAGACACAAATGTATATTTGAATAAATGTGTGTCTGCCACATGGAAGTTATCTTTGGAATGAAGGGAATATAATTTTCCTTTATTAGACCATTCTCACATTACTATAAAGAAATACCTGCGGCCAGGCATGGTAGTGCACACCTGTAATCCCAGCACTTTGGGAGGTGAAGGTGGGCGGATCACCTGAGGTTGGGAGTTCGAGACCAACCTGACCAACATGGAGAAACCCCATCTCTACTAAAAATACAAAATTAGCTGGGCGTGGTGGTGCATGCCTGTAATCCCAGCTACTTGGGAGGCTGAGGCAAGAGAATTGCTTGAACCTGGGAGGCAGAGGCTGCAGTGAGCTGAGATCATGCTGTTGCACTCCAGCCTGGGCAACAAGAGTGAAACTCCGTCTCAAAAAAAAAGAAATAAATAAATACCTGAGACTGGGTAATTTCTAAAGAAAAGAAGTTTAATTGGCTCACAGTTCCACAGGCTGTACAGGAAGCATGATGCTGGCATCTGCTCAGCTTCCGGGGAGTCCTCAGGAAACTTACTGTCATGGTGGAAGGCAAAGGGGGAGAAGGCATGTCTTACATGTCCAGAGCAGGAGCAAGCGAGAGAGGGTGGAGGGAGGTATTACACTTTTAAAGACCAGATTTCATGAGAACTCACTCAGGATCATGAGGACAATACCAAGAGAGATGGCGCTAAGCCATTCATGAGAAATCCACCCCCATGATCCAGTCATCTCCCACCATGCCCCACTTCTAACACTGAGGATTACAATTCAACATGAGATTTGGGCGGGGACACAGATCCAAACCATATCACTTACTATCATGTGTTCAAATAAAATCAGTCAATAAAATGAATGGGGGCAGCTTTCGTACAACTGTCACTATGTAGCGCCCTAGGGGTTTAATAGTAAGATACACATTGTCTGCTTCCATGGAGCTTATGGCCTTGAGCAGGAACAGGATGTTAATCAATTAAAATAAGCCCGTGGGTGACGAACCATGGAAAATGCTAAGAAGGGAGGGTATAGGGAGCTATGAGCCATGAGAGGGGAATCAGTCTAAGCTGGGTGGTCAGGGAAGGCTTCCTGGTAGAAGTGACACTTGAGCTGAGAGGCAACACAGGAGGTAGAGTTAACAGCCATCAAGATGGGTCAGGAGGAAGGTCAGTGAGTCTGGGCAGCAGGAGTGGGGTTAACTGAGAAGAACCTACCGTGGGGATGGCAGCTAGGAGAACCTCACTTAACACTGGGCACATTCTGTTATTGGAATTTGATATTCTTCTTGTAAATGGTAGTAAGTGAGCACACTTTAATCTGAAAAAGCCCATCCAATTGACCTGCCTTAACATTTTCAGAATGTACACTATGCGTTAGATTTTGCTAAGATAAGCTAAAATATGCTGTTATGTATCAAATTTCTAACACTTTGTTTGAATCACCAAAATGAGAAGAAATAGATTTATGGCAATATTTTAAAAGTGACTGTGTCAGTAAGAAAAAGAAAGGATTCTTTTTAGGAAAACAGATTTTAAGTCAAAACATAGAGGGTTCTTATATTTTTCTTTTTTTTTTTAACTATCATCTAGTGAAATTTTAGAAAAGGCATTTAACTGTATTATACACCATGGTCCTGAGAGGAAAAACAGTCTTTGGGGAATGCTTTTTAATCTAATAAAATGAATTATCTTTGTTTCAAGCTGTTCTTCTAGTACATTCAGTTACTTAACGTGGTGCATCATCTTTTAAGAGTGTTTTCGATATGACACGCTCAGAGTCAAATGACTTTATAAAGACCGAACGATGCTTTTGTGAAGGATGCAAAAATGCCTAATCTCTGGCCTTCAAAATGTTTCTGCCTTTTTAGGAAAATCCACATGTAATTGTGGAGAAGTCTTAAATGAAGGGCTGACAACAGTGGTGGTGGCGAACAAGGCTGAGAGTGATGGCGGCAGTGTGGGTTTCTTGAGCTGCTGAAATATTGTTTGGATTAAGGTAGAGAGTAGGATCTGCTTGGTGACATTTGTATACTGTTTTGTATTTCTGTTAGTTGACATCAACAACAAATGTACCACCAGAAATTCTATTTATTATTTTAAATCTTTTAAAATAGCTCTTTCAGAGCTTCAGAATTTTTAGCAAACTTTACAGGGCCATTTTGCTTGCTTATCTCCTTCCTGCCTGCCTTCCTGCCTTCCTGCCTTCCTGCCTTCCTTCCGTCTTGCCTGCCTGCCTGCCTGCCTACCTGCCTTCTTTCCTTCTTGCCTCCTTTCCTTCCTTCCTGCCCACCTGCCTTCCTGCCTTCTTGCCTTCCTTCCCAGAGTCCCACTCTGTTGTGCAGGAATGCAGTGGTGCAATCATAGCTCACTGCAGCCTCCAACTCCTGGGTTCAAGCAATCTTCCCGCCTCAGCTTCCCAAGTGCCTAGGACTAGAGGTACACACAAATGCCAACATGCCTGGCTATTTTTTTATAGAGACAGGGTCTTACTGTGTTGCCCAGGCTGCTCTGGAACTCCTGGGCTCAAGAGATCCTCCTGCCTTGGCCTCCCAAAGTGATGGGATTATAGGTATGAGCCCCTGTGCCCGGCCTTCTTTGTGTATTTCTGATAATTTTTTAAATTATGAAAATAGTATATGCTTATTTTAGAAAATTTGGGAAATACAGGCAAGTATAAGGAGACAAATTTTCAATCTTACAATGAAATCATCTCGTTATAGCACATGGAAGGGATATTTTGAATGAAAATAGGTTTTCTCTGATTATAAAAATAATGTCTACTTAGTATAGAAAAAAAAGACAATTATATAGTGAGATCACCACTGTTAAGACTGTGGACTAGTTCTATGCGTGTGTGTGGATCATACTATGAAACTTGAACTCACATTAGTACCAGAATAGACTCTGAGAAGGGATAAGAACCGCACTTGAGAGGATTGTCTATTGTTATTTATTTATATTTTTGAGACAGGGTCTCACTCTGTCACCCAAGTTGGAGTGCAGTGTACTGATCATATAGCTCACTGCAGCCTCCAACTCCTGGGCTCAAGCCATCCTCTTGCCTCAGCCTCCCAAGTAGCTGGTACTACAGGTGTGTACTACTGTGTCCAACTACGGATTGTTTGTTTTTTTTAAAAAAAAATTCCTCAAAGTAGTTTCTTCTTGAAAATCTTGGGCTTTTACAGACTTCTAATTTCATAATTTCAGTTGTGGCTTTCAGGGCTCTTAAACGAGAATTTAATGCTCATGAACGTGCCATTAAAAATAGCTACTAATCTATTTAATGAGTAATTCATATCAATTGATGAGAAATTCAAAAATAATATAGCAGAAAGTGATAAATGCACAATCCACAATCTCCCAGATATTGTAAGTTTACATTCTTCCAGAGTTTTTTGGATGCATGTATTTAAATTGGGGATATATGTCTCTATTTTATGCAAAATGACTTCATATTATTTGCATTGTTCTGTAGCTTATTTTCCTGATTAAGTTGAATACTGTGAACCCTTTTCTATTTTGTTCAACAGAATTTTTTCTCCTAGCGTTTGCTATGGCAGGATACTATTTGATTTTGTAGTAGTACCATAGTTTAAATACTTTTTTATTATAAAAATTGTGTTGTTTTAATTTTTTCATTATTAAAAGTAGTGCAATGGTGAGCATTGGTGTCAGATTATTGCCTGAAGATATCTTTTTAGAATTTGAATTATTCAGCATTAACAGTGTGAATACTTTTCAAGCTTTTGTTACATATTGCCAGCTTTTCCTCCTAGAACACTGGACCAGTTTAGATCACCACTGCATTTTCCATCACATCTTGATCAACACTGGATGTTATTCCTTTAGATCTTTGCATGTTTACTAGGCAAAGAAAAGTGATTGTTGGTTTTAAGTTGTTTCCCGACACCCTGGGCACCTTGAAGATACTGTGTTTTTAGACAGTTGAGTTCATAAGTATGTACGGAAAGCCCGTAAGCAAATGCTGTTAATCTTCAGCACTTGAATGATGATCTCACAGAGTTTGGACAGGCACTGGGGATGTGCTATGGACAAAGAAGCAAGGAGCTGATTCTCTTGCCCCCGAAGCCCTTCATGGGTGGAGCTCCTTGAGACCCCTGGCTAAATTTAGGTCATGTCGGCATCCTCTGCGTGCTCTCAATAAACACTATCAGAAAGGGACATGCTCTCTGGGATTTGCACCTATGACCCACAGGCAAGGAGATTCATCCAGTAATACAGATACAATAACGTAGGTTTTCTCAGATACAGAGGGTTCAAGAACATGATGGCACAGGGGTCGCTTCCAGTCCCTCAGTGTATTCCCTTCAGTTACTATTCCAAGAGGAGAGGACCCAATCCCCCACCTGTCATGTATTCTCCACCCACCCTGCCCCGAGAGTGACCCTTCTGTGTAAGAAGACTTGGAGGGAATGGTCATGGGAGACATCCTGGAAGAGGCAAACAATTGCTTCAAACAAGAATTGAATGCTCATAGCATGCTGTTAAAAGTAGTTACTAATTTATTTAATGAGTAATTCCTATTCATTGAGGAGAAACTAAAAAATAAATATAGCAAAAAGTAGCAAATGCCCAATCCACAACCTCCCAGATATTGTACTTTGATGTTCTTCCAGACTTTTGGGATGCATATATTGATTTATGTCCTATTGAAACCTCATGATGGAATTTGATCGAATTTATTCAGGCCAAGGGTTTGAGAAGGTGGTAGCAGTAGGAGTGATGGGAAGTGGAGAGATGGGGAAACTATTTCAAGCATCATGAAGGGTTCAAGAAACTCCAGGTTAGGTGTTGACAAGGGAAGGACAGGAAAGATAAGATGAGTCTGTATCAGCAAAGGTCTTGAAGCCATATTAGGAGTTTGCTCCAAGGGCAATGGGAAACTAGAAAAGGGTTTTAAGCAGAGGTGTGATACCATTAGATTTGGTTTTGAAAGATCATCTCCTGACAGAGCAGAGAATGCATGGGAAACGCGCAAGCTGTGAGTAGGCTGCCTTAGAAGGTTACAGTAAACCAGGTGCAGGACAATGATGACGTCAGGAACTGGGAGAGTGAAAATGGAGGAGAAGGAAAATAAATGGATTCAAACAATATTAGGAGGAAGAAACAGACAGGACTCAGTAGCTGGATATTTACTAAGTGCTTTTATGTTTCTTTTCTCCTTTGACGATTGGAATAACCCTGTAGATAAATAGGGTAGCCATTCCTATCTATATTTTATGAATGAAAATACTGAGATTCAGAGAAGCTAAAGGATTTGTCCCATGACACAGAGCTGGGGAAGGAACTAGAACTTGACACCGGCTGCCCCCACTGTATTGCTGCTTTTGCAGCCCTGTGCTTCTTGTTTCAGTGATTGATGAAGGTGGGAAGATCAAAACACCTGTACATCTAGTTTTTTTTTCTTTCTTATTTTTTTCCATAAGTTATTGGGGTACAGGTGGTATTTGGTTACATGAGTAAGTTGTTTAGTGGTGATTTGTGAAATTTTGGTACACCATCACCTGAGCATTATATACTGTACCCTATTTGTAGTCTTTTATCCCTCACCGCTTCCCACCCTTCTCCACAAGTCCCCAAAGTCCATTGTAGCATTCTTATGCCTTTGTGTCCTCATAGCTTAGCTCCCACATATCAGTGAGAACATACAATGTTTGAGTTTCCATTCCTGAGTTACTTCGCTGAGAATAATAGTCTCTAATCTCATCCAGGTCACTGCAAATGCTGTTAATTCATTCCTTTTTATGGCTGAGTAGTATTCCATTGTATAAATATACCACAGTTTCTTTATGCACTCATTGATTCATGGACATTTGTGTTGGTTCCATATTTTTGCAGTTACAAATTGTGCTGCTATAAACATGCGTGTGCAAGTGTCTTTTTCATACAATGTCTTCTTTTCCTCTGGGTAGATACCCATTAGTGGGACTGCTGGGTCAAATGGTGATGTCCACAGTGGTAAAAAGGACTAAAGTGTGCCCTCATATCAATATAAGGTACAAGTGAAATGGAAAGACTTGAGGCAGGAATCTAGGATGCTAAATAAGTGAATCCTGAAAAAATCGTCTCCTCTGATCTCCAGCAAATGCAGAGGCAACAAGAACAAGGCCAGACAAAGGTACAGTCTGTTGTTTGGTATAGCTTTGGATCAAAGCACCAGTGGATTTCATCACCTGAACCTTCAAGGATTCTTTGTCTGTACCAGGCAGGTCTGAGTGGCATCAGACTTACGTTCATTCATTCATTCATTCATGTATTGTAATTCAGTGAAGTGAAATTTATGTAACATACAATTAATCATTTTATTTTTATTTTAATTAATTATTTTAGAGACAGGATCTCCCTCTGTCACCCAGGCTGGGGTCCAGTGGTGTGATCATGGCTGACTGTAGCCACCAACTCCTGGGCTCAAGTGATCCTCCTGCCTTAGCCTCACAAAGCACTGGTATTACAGGTATGAGCCACCACCTGTAACCATTTTAAAGTGGACAGTTCAGTGGCATTTAATACATTCACGATGTTGTGTAACTACTCTCTCTTTCTAGTTCCAACACATTTCCACCACACCTAAGTAAAATTCCTTACCCATTAAGCAATTTCTTCCTATCCTTCCCATCCCCCAGGCCCTGGCAACCACCAATCTGTGTTCTGTCTCTGTGGATTTATTTATCCTGGGTGTTTCATATAAATGAAATTATACAGCATGTAACCTTTTGTGTCTGGCTTCTTTTATTTAGCGTAATTTTTTAAAGAACCACCCACACTGCAGCCATACTTCATTCTTCTTTATGACTGAATGATATTTTATAATATTATCATAATAATATTTGTGTGCCACAAACTATCCATTCATCCACTGATGGACATGGGCTGTTTTTGCCTGTTGGCTATTGTGAATTGAGCTGCTATGAACATTTATGTATCTGTCCTTGTTTGAGTCCCTGTTTTCAATCCTTTTGGATATATACGTAGAAATAGAATCGCAGGGTCATGTGATAATTCTTTATTTACAATTCATATATAATTGTACATATTTATGGGGTACATGTGATATTTTGATACATTTGAATACAATGTATAATGACCAAATCGGGGTAATTAGCATATCCATCACCTCAAACGTTTGTCATTTCTTTGTGTTGGGAACATTTCAAATCTTCTCTTCTAGCTATTTTGAAATATATAATAAATTATATAATAATCCTGTGTGTAACTTTTTGAGAAACTGTCAAGCTTTTTTTTTTTTACGGTGATTGAATCATTATACATTTTCCCCAGCAATAAACAAGCATTCCAATTTCTCCACATTTTGCCAATACTTATTATTTTCTAGTTTTTCGATTACAGCCATCCTGTGGGTGTGAAGTGCAGGTGGCTTCTTTTTATTAGGCCATTCCTGGTTTCCACTCGAGGAAAAGGCCCTTTTAATGTAGAAGGAAAACCAGGCCCACCTTATTATGCTAGCTATTAGAAAAGAAATCTCCAAGGAGATAGATTCCAGAAGGGCCTCTGCAGGGCAGTACTCCCTTCTGGAACCCAAGGCTTTACTCTCTTGGCCAGCATCTGAGCTCCCCACTCTAGTGTGGTGGCTTGATGTGTGTTTTACCTCTGAGGGGCTCACTACAGCCCTCTCTCCTTGAAGATGGAGTGAGCTGGTGGGCTATGGAGGAGTGCTTGTAGAAAGGAAACTAAAGCTTTCTGGACAAACAGATAAACTCCTAGATTCATTCATTTATTCAGTAAATATGTATGCATCCTGATTATATGCTGGGTACTCCTCTGGGTGCTCATGAAGCATCAGTCACTCAAACACATGAAGCTTGTTCCTTTTGTGAGCTTCCATTCTGCAGGGGAAGATAGACGTTGAGCAATAAGCTTAATAAATACATCCTATGGTATGTTAGGAGGTGATAAGTGCTACAGAAAAAAATAAAAAGTAGACCAGGATAGAAAGCTTCTGGAGTATTGGGTTGGGGAAAGTGGGGTAGACCTTTTGGAGAAGCTGTGGTGTGAGCACAGTCTGGAAGGAGTTGAGTATGAAGGATTCTCTCAATCAGAGTTTATCCAGACAGAGATGCCCCATGCCTCTGAGCTCACTGCTGTGGTTCCTTTCCTGTCATCTGAGTCCCTGCTCTTCCAGGTTTTCACAGTCATCTCTTGATGTTCATCTGTTTACTTCACTTTGCTCAATACACTAAGATGTCTTTGCAGTTGCAACTGGTTAATGAATGATGGTGAAAATTAGGCCCCTAGGGCTGTCAGCAACTCCAGGCCCCCCAGCTGAAGGAAGCCAGGTGGGAGTGAACCAAATCTTCCCAATTTACCTGACATTGAGACTCAAAGTTGTAAAGACTGTAGGCTATAGCTCAGTTTGTCAGGGATTCTAGAATCTTCTAGAAGGGGCTTCTAGAAGATTCTGGACATCTTTATAGCTCAGAAAATTTGTAATTATCAGGTACCCCATGGGCTTCTGGTGTTGCGCCCTGAGGGCAACCAACAAAGGCTTAAGTTTATCAGGTTCCTCTCTGTGATGTCCTCCTTTAAATGAGACCTGTTCATTCTGGGACAGGCAATTACAGCTGAGGCATGGATGGGTATGCGGGAGATATATTTTGTTTAGCGTCTCCTATTAGAAGATTTTCACTTGAAAGATGAGAATTGGAGTGTTTTTGTCCCTGAGAAAATATCCAGATTCAACCTTATCTTTGCAGGCCTTTTACAAAATTCTGTGCTGAAGTCTGTGTTTTATGAAACGAACATTCCTACAATTATGTTTTTAGCAGTTCCAGTCATGTGACATGGAATACAGTTTCGACATCATGATGTCCATTCACTTTATAGTGATGTTGATTTCCAGTTTCTCAGAAGATTGATTTCAGAAATAAGAATTGCTCTGGTTTCAAACTTTTAGCTCTAAATTCAGCATTTGGAGACCTTCAATGAGGCTGATTCTTAGGATATGTATGGTCTCAAATTTTTTTTCCTTAGAGTTTAAAAATATATGACCAAGTATAATGAAGATATGGCATTTCTTTAAATATCCAGCTACTGCAAAGGAGAGTTTAAGATGACCTCAGGAATGCTTTCCCAAAATGTAATGGGCTTTGCTCTTTTTCACTCCAGTTATTTTAGGCAGTCATTAAACAGTTGTTAGCAGTTTAGTAAGTTTATATAAAAGTGCATATTTTGAGGCTTTACATGCCACAGGAGAAGTTCCAATGTAAACAGAGGAAGACAGAATCAGTGCTTCAAACGGAAGTGCCCAGCACTATATTCTCATACCAGTCGAGGAAATGCTTACACATACAAGCCCATCAACACACATTGACCCACCCCAGCTATCAGAGAGGTTCTGGGATAATTGATCTCTCAGGGGGTATCAAGTGGGACCAATCAGGCGAGATCCCAGTTCTAGTTCTCGGTGGGTCAACGAGATTCACTTTGTGCTGGGGTTACAGATTGTGTCTCAGCTTTTGGTATATGTCTCATAAATGCATTCCACTCATCAAGAGAGCGTGGATTATGAGCTCCTGGCTCTTGGCCAGAGAGATGCGCAGCAATGCTGGGATGCACGTGCCAAGAATGTTCTCTGTTCTTTAGACTGTTCAGACTGTCGGTGCCTGACCAGGCAGAGATGGCTCTTTGTCACTGTGATACCTGCATTTGTTGATAAGTGGTGGGGCTCACCCCTCAATCTGTGGACTGGTTCTGACACTGGTCCATTTCTCCTTGAGTTGTTGCAGAAGAAGAAAAAAAGCAGTAAAAGCTGTTGCTTTCTGTGTAATGTCTATGAACTTGCATTTGTCATCAGAGTCAACTCTTTGGTACAGAGCATACTCTTCTTTGTTTCATTAATTAAAATGCATCTGTAGTCTTCAAAACAAGCTTTTATCTGGATCTCTGTGATTCCTTTTTAAAATTCTTTATTTCTCTCTCTGTGAATCTCAGCAGCAATAGTAACCCTAGTGATGGCCAGCACTGAGCACTTACTATGTCCCCAGGCTCTGTTTTGCATGAGCTTTACACATATTAACTCATTTGATCCACAACATAACCCTGCCAAAAGGAAGCTAATAGTATTATTACTATTCTTATTTTACAGATGTGACACAGAGATTAAGTAAAATGCTTATAATTACACGGCTTGTAACTGTGGGGTTTGTACCCACTATGTGGCTTCAAAGTTGACTTTAACCGACACTACTAAGCTGTTTAACAATACAATGGCAGCACCACCACCAACAAAACTTTTTTTTTTTTTTTTTGAGACAGGGTCTTGCTCTGTTGCCCAGGCTGGAGTGCAGTGGCCTGATCATGGCCCATTGCAGCAGCCTGGTCATGGCTCATTGCAGCCTCCACCTCCTGGACTCAAGTGATCCTCTTACCTCAGCCTCCCGAGTAGCTGGGACTACAGGGGTGCTCCAGCATGCCTGGCTAAATTTTTGAATTTTTTGTAGAGAAGGGGCTTTGCCATGTTCCCCAGGCTAGTCTCGAAGTCCTGGACTCCAGTGATCTGTCCACCTCAACCTCCCAAAGTGATGGGATTACAGGTATGAGCCACTGCACTAGCCAAAGAAACATTTTTGAGTGCTCCCTGTGTGCCAATCACTTACTGATGCAAGACTTAACTTTTATCACATCTATTCATTTCACTGGTGTCTAAAACAAACTCATCTTCCTTCCAAAGGGGGTTATCTTTTTCTTTAATGCCATCACTGTGACTGAAATGCCTTTTGTGTGTGTGAACCACTTTCTCCTAAAAGTAATTTAGGGAGACTTTAGAACAATTGTTTTCCAGGTAACTGGCCTTCAATTACTAGTCAATTTCCTTGTCTTCCTGGATTTTTCAGTGTCTTTTGATCCAGCCCATCCTGAGTTTTTCTTGCTATTGTTGAATTCAGGATGCCCTGTTGGGCTTCTTTCTCCTCTCCCCTCCTCTCCTCCCCTCTCTTCTCCCTCTTCTCTTCTCTCCTTTTCTCTTCTTCTCTCTGCCTCTCATTCTCTCTCTTCACTCCCCATAGGGAACCTCATTATGCCTCTTAGCCCCCTGGGCAGTGCTTCCCTATAATGATCATGACATTGGTTGATAGTTATCAGATACAGAGCTCTTTGATGGCAGGCCTGTGTTTCGTTCCTCGTCTTGTTCTTCTAGCACCTAGCATTTGGGCCTGGCCCACAGGGAACACTCAGTAAATGCTTCCTGAATGAGCAAATCCCTTCCTTCTCATCCTCTCTAGCTCTTGGCCTATAACCTACTCAAGACACTCATTATTATTTCATGCCTAAGTTATATCAGCTAGAATGTTTTTGCCTGCAAGGAACAGAAAATACAACTCAACCTGACTTAAGCAATAAAGAATTTTATTGGCTGACAGAACTGAAAGTCCAGAGATAAAGCAGGCCCCAACCCAGGCTTAATCCAAGCACCCCAGTGTGTTTCTTTGTGATTCTCCTGGCTCTGTCCTCCTTCAGCCAACAGTGTGATGGTTATAGGATTTCACATCCTCATATTAGGCCACGATGACATACAAAGTGCATCTTAAGAGGGCGCTTTTCCTGGAAGTTTCTAGGAAACCTCTCTTTGTATTTCATTGTTAGAATTGGGCCACATGCCGCTTCCTGAACCAATTCCCATAGCCAGAGCATTGCCATGTTCTGAGTAACTTACAGCTGGATTTGTGGACCAGACAAGTGACAGGGAGAATGGGATTCCTTTGAGCCAAAAAAAACAGTCAGGTCAGCGTTTCCTGGAGCGTGAGGCCTCTTATGAAGGATGGGTGGACACCTGAAAGAAATGTGGGGTACTGCTGGAAATATATGAGCTTTGCATATATTAACATGTTATTTATATATTTTATAAATTATATATGAATATATATTAATTGTTAATATACAGTCAATTAATTGTATTATAATCAATATACTTAATTATAATTAACATTATATATTTTATATATTATATATTAGTAACAATATAAATTTACATAATATACAGAAAATATACATAAATAATAAATGTTAATGTATGTAACATTAACTTACATAATTAACATGTAATATATTCATATGACATATATGTAATATATTAACATATATTACATATCACATATATTACATATGTGTAATATATTAACATACCACGTATATTACATATAAGTAATATATTAACATATCACATATATTACATATAAGTAATATATTAACATATATTAACTCAAATGAATTAATATTTGAGTTAATATATGCAATAATATATGTTAATAATATATATTTAAAGCTCATATGTTCCCAACAGTACCCCATATTTCATATAGTAGTTGATATATGTAAAGCTCATACCGGGGGTACCTGGGGGTGTATGTGAATCTCATAGGAAGATTCTTGGGGCTAGTAGCCATCAATCTTCACCATGCTGCACTCTGCAAAGCTTCCTAGTTGGTGCTACTTTTTTGGGCATGCCTTGTTCTGTTCCTTTCCATGGTCTGTCACTGGAGTCATTGCTCTGAAGCATGACATTTATGATATGACATTGATGAAAAATGTTAAATGACTCCCCATTGTCTACTGGAAAACAGCCTGACATTCAGACTTCTGTTCAAGCAATCCCATTTTGTTCTTGCAGATTCATCTTCCAACCCTCTTGGAAAGTAAAGCTGGGTTTTGGCCAAATTGGTTTTCTACTCATGCTCCAATAATGTATGCCCACACTTTTACTTCCACGCTTTCATTTCCTCCACCCAGCATGACTGCTTTCCTTCCCTGTATGTGTCAAAGTTCTAAGGTTGCTTTCAAGATCCACCTTCCATTCTCCCTGACGCATTGCATGACCACTCTAGTTTGAATCAATTTACTTCTATTCCAAATATAAATGTAAATATTCCGAATGTTAAAATGCATTCATTAATATAGCATGGCATTCAACTTAGATTGTTTTGCAATGTTGGATAATGTCTCATTTAAATTTATCTTTTTTTCAGTCTCCCTAGAAGTAGAATTAGATGCATTCATGATTCTCCTAATGCCTGAGTTAGCACCTTGCAACTCATAGGTGCTAATAAGTATGTTGATATGTGTCCGCTGAGAAAAGTACTAGCAAAAAAGCATGATAGGCACATTGAAACTGTGAAGGTACCATCCAGCTCTTTGAAAATTAATCTAAAGTAAATAATTAGTACAAATATTTACTGGGAAACTACTATGCACAGGCATGGTTCAAGGTTCTAGAAGTTGCAACAAAGCATATACCAAGTCCCTTCCATCAGTGAGCTTTTATTTCTAGTGGAGAAACATACAATAAACAAATTAATATTTCATAAAATGTCATGTAATGCCAACTTCTAGGAAGAAAAGCAGAGAAGGGTGAGAGGACATTGGGCTGATATTTTGAAGGTAGGGTGACCAGAGAAGGCTTCTGAGCAAAGTTCTGAATAAACCTCCCCGAGATGATGTGGGGCAGATGGAACCCCATGAGAAAAAGCCCTGGAGAGAAGTCTTGCTTAGTAGGCTTGAGAGAGAGCCAGAAGGCTAGCATGGTTGGAGTGCACTGATGGAGAAGGAGTAATAGGAGACAGGATTGTCAAGGGATAAGGGTTTGGATAATGTCAGATCTTACAAGGTATACCAGATGTTCAGTTTAATTCTAAGTGAAATGAATGCCTTTGATGGACTTTGATTAGGGTAATCATCTGACGTGATATATACTGTAAGATAATTACTTTGTCTTCTGTATGGAGAAGAGATTTTGAGGGAGCAAGACTGGAAGGAGGAAAACCAGAGAAGAAGCTATTACAGTACTAATAGTTCAGGTGAAGTGTGATGGTAGCTTGGTCTAGAACATTGGTGGAGAATTGGGAAGAAGCGGTTGGGATCTGTATACATTTGAAGGTAGAAGCAACCTGTAGAGTTTGCAATGCATTGTATACGAAACTGTGTGTGTGTGTGTGTGTGTGTTTGTCTGTATTGTTGTAAACAAAGATGAGCAAAAAAGAATCAAATAAGATAATAGTGGCTTCTCAAATCAAATACTTCATTTAGTTTTTGTTTTTAAAAATCAAACAGACATCTTTGAACAGTGGACATTTTAAAACATTGTTCCTAAAAATTACTAAAAAGTTCCAACATTGTTTAAAAATACTAAATACGTGACAACAATTGAAAAGCACTTAGGGTGATCATTTGCATTGTGCCATTAATTTAGACATATTTTTGTAGGTATTACATTACTTATACTCAAAAAAAAAGTTTTTTGTGTTGAAGATCTTCATTATTGCAATTGTGAAAGAATTGAGGATATTTTGACTTCTGTAATCCATATATTGTACTAATTTAAAACTCATTCTGCTTGGTGTAATCTTTGGTATATCTTATGACTTACATGAATTGGAATATGGCTCCTTTCCATTCATGAAAGGAAGGGGAAATTTGATTGAATTAGTGCATAAGAATGAGCATAAATATAAATAATAAATTTTTTATAAAAATAAATATTTTAAAATAATAAAATTTAAAACTTCCAGTAAAAATGATCCATTGTGTTCATTACTATTAGGTATGTTTTCTGTACAATTGCATTGTTTATTATTTTATCTGCTTAGAGGAATTAGTCTACCTTTTTCCCCGCGGTAGAAGTACTGCTTACAAAATTGAAGCATTTAGTCTTCTTATACCAGATTTTTCTAAGAAACTTGTAACTTCATCAAATTTATTCACTTTTACAATAATTTTATAGTTGCCAAGTAGCAGTCACTTGCCCCCATTTCTTAAGTAAGAAAAGTTTAAGAGATAGGGAAATGAGTAATTGCCATTTAGAAGTTGTTTTCTAATGCCCACATATCTGAAGGAAGCTCCATCTGGAATGCCTTAGCTTCTAGAAACAGATCTTTGCACTACATTTATTTTTTGTGTTGAAATTTACCTCCATGACATCTACAGCAACTCTGTGCAGTAAGAATTTGGTTTCAATAGTATAATAGGGCTAACGTTCACTGGCTTCCATTTTATGGCCAAATTAATTCTATTGGGTGATCATTTTAATGCCCCTCTAGGAGACTTATATGTTTGTGTATTTCTTAATAACTTACTACTGGGAACATTTTATCTATGCATTACTATTTTATTCATTCAATGGACGTATAGTGAGCACTATCATTTTCTAACCACTGTGGTTGGTTGTTCATTAGAATTTTCAAAACAGTAGTCCTGATCAATTTCTCACATACCTGCCTTATAATAGGGTCCAGTATCTTTTTTTTTTTTTTTTTTTTTTTTTTTTTTTTGAGACATAGTCTCACTCTGTCAGCCAGGCTGGAGTACAGTGGCGTGATCTTGACTCACTGCAACCTCCGTCTCCTGGGCTCAAGCAGTTCTCCTGCCTCAGCCTCCCAAGTAGCTGGGATTACAGGCATGCGCCACCAGGTCCAGCCAATTTTTGTATTTTTAGTAGAGATGGGGTTTCACCATGTTGGACAAGCTGGTCTTGAACTCCTGACCTCAGGTGATCCTCCCACCTTGGCCTACTAAAGTGCTGGGATTGCAGGCATGGGCCAGTATCATTTCTATGTGTTGTTTTTAATTGACACATAATAATTTTACATATTTATAAGGTACATAGTGATGTTTCAATACATAAAATATAGAAATGATCAGATTAGGGTGATAGCATATCCGTTTTCTTGAACACTAATTTTTTGATGTAGGGAATATTCAGTATCTCCTCTTCACAGCTATTTTAAAATGTATAACATATTATTACTAATTGTAACCATCCTACAGTCTTCTGGAACACCAGAATGTATTCCTAGCTGTAATTTTGTGTCCTTTAACAAATCTCTCCCTGACATTTTTAAAACGTCTTATACAATTTGAGAGCCAAATGCTACAGAACAGGTGGAATTTCAGTGATCCCTGTTCTCTACCTTCTCATCTGCTTTAATTCTCATAATTTCTTCGACAAGTGATGAAATCTTTCATTATGTAGCCAAGAAGAAAATGAGTAAGATTCTAATTTTTATGAAAGTGCCCTTTCACCAACATTTTACCAGCTCTGTGTTAATAGACAGTTCCCTATTTTGGTGGTAGTTTGATTAGAGAGGGAAGAGTACATGCTTTGGACCCTTAAAATGGAATTGACTTTCTCTGGTGAAGGAAGTCAGTGAAAAAGTTGGCTGACAACACACAAAAAGAGGTGAATTTGGAAGCCATCACAGTATTGCTGGAGATAACCCTATTGACTTTCCCTTGGGTGGTGTCAAGCAGAACTGTGAAGGTTATCTTGTGTGATTTGGATGATGAGGATCCTCGGTTACACAGATCGAATTTCTAGTTTCTTCTCTGGCTATGATTGAGTACATATACTGATCTTCTCTGGGCCTTGGTTTCTCTAACTCTCAAATGAGCCACCATATATTATAAGGACTAAACCATGGGATTTTGGGGTCAAAAATATCCTCGGTGTAAGTATCAGCACACCTATTTACTTCAAGTTTTTTTTAACTCCTTTAAAAACTTCACATTCTCATCTATAAAGCAAGGATAATAATACACAATCTATAAGGGCTTAAGCAAATTAGAGATGATATAGGTTAAGGATTTAGTATAGTTCCTGGAACAGAGTAATTTCTCAGTCAATGGCCGCCCAATGGCATGATTTGAAAAGGTTGAGCCAGTGTCTGTAGTTCCAGAACCATTCTCAGGTTCTATTTTGGAATGTTTATCTCTTCTGTGTTGTGGCTGTGGAGTAAGATCCATCTGGAATGTAGTAACTTCAAGAAACAGCAAGTTCTTTGCCTTTCTGTCTTTGTTTCAGGAAGCACATACTTTGTAATCTGTGACATTTTTATGCTGAAATTCCCTTTCTTGACATACAGACTGACACTGTATAATTCAGTCAGTTTCCTATTATCTCTGTTGTTAAACAAGACTGGATTTTCATCACTGGGAAAGCTGTTAACAGAGTCCCCATTAAGCGAGCCATCACTGAACATTTTCCTTGATTGATGCTTTAAGCTTCTGTCACTCACTCTTTGAAAATATCAGACTACAGGGTCTGAAGCAGGTTTCTGCAATATTCTGCAGTACCTCACGGGTACAAAAGAGACACAGGAATATGCCACAGCATCTAGATCCAATTCTCAGTGAAAATTTTGTTCTTTCATCTGTATTCTGGTCAGCCAGCTTAAAGTAGACACAGGCAGATGCTTGGAGAGTCGAAATTATAGCAGAATGATATCACAGAGTAGTTAAATACCAGCCAAGCTGTGTTCGGAGCATGGCAACTTTACAAGCCGGGCAGGTTAGCATGGATGCTGTGAAAAGTGACCCCTCTATCTCAAAAAGGGTTTTGTACCTTGGCTGGCATTAGTCACTTTTCCTTGTTTGATATTTACAGCTTTCTCTTGTCCTTTGTATCCTTTGGGTAACACACCGCGAATGAGAGCAGAAAAGCTTTCCTTATAAAGGTAGCAATTTTATTCAAGATTAAAATGCTCTCTTTTTCTACATTACATCAATGAGTACCTTCAAAAAAAGATGACTTAATGAGGGGGAAACATGAATAAATAAACACCCACACGTACATACATATGTATGTGTGAATATACATAGAGAAACATAACGGGGCGAGTGATCGTTGATTATTTTAGCAGAGGCTGTAGAGGGAACAACACAATTACATATATGGTAATGAAGAATGAACAAGTAATTGTGTTGTAATTTCCCTCTGCTTTTTGCTAGTGGTGACTGTTATGAAAAGCAGGTTGTTGGAATAAAAAAAAAAAGATACTAAATAAAGAACCGTAGTTCTTATAATAGCATTTTATAGTCTGTCTTTTGAAATATACTAACATTTTTCACAATCCGTGTTTCTCTGCTTTTGCCAATTGTGTTTGTGCTTGTTCATTTGTGCATGGAAGTTTCAGTAGGAAAATACAGTCGTTTTTGTAAAGGTTGGATTTATAAGCTTCAATAAAAACAGGCTCATTCAAACAAAAAAGCAATCAGATTGCAAAATGGCAAATAAAAGAGGAAGCTTATCGTTATAGGAGAAAAAACGTTTAATTTTAACATTATGTTTAAATAGACAAAGAGACCTACTGCAGACTTTTAAAGTGTTCATTTTGCTTCCGTTGCTGCAGTTCAGCGTACAGATGGTCCCTATGATAGTTGCTATAGAAACCAAACCTTTTTCATCAATCTCTCCCTGTTGCTATGGTGTGTTTGCAGCCACTGCATGTAAACTTTTGTATAAAGTGTCATTTATGCTTTTCATGACTGACCTTATAATGAAACATATTGATTACGCATTAACCAACAAAGTCTAGCATGAAATGACACATCACCACTAAACACCCGTTACTAAGTAGAATAGGTGGACCTAACATTATTTGTAGATGTGAATTGTGCCTTTGTTAACCAGGCTATTTGAAATATCAGTGGGATAAAGAAATCTTGCTCTAATTGATAGAAGCAGAATCTTTTATTTTCTTTCTTGAAAGTGATAGTTTTTCTTTTAAAATTTAGTTTCTTCAAAGTTAAATCTGTCATAGGATTCAAATTTCCTGCTTTGTAATTTTTGCTCTGACATTTTATGTGTGGCCTTAGGCCACATAATCATTTAACCTCTGGATTTAGTGAGATAACAAAACTATGGCATGATAGATTTGGGGTGTGTTAAGCTCTGCGAGGGCAAGTACACTACCTGTTTTGTTTACCGTTATACATTCAGAACTTGGTGATATCCAGACAAACAGCCTAGAATACAGTAAACATTCAAAAGTATTTGTTGAGTAAATGAATATACATGTTATTGCTTCTGATCACATATGCATTCCATACTGTACTTTCTGTATAGAGTCAATTTCAAGAGTAGGCTTCATTTCATTTTAATGCCACAAATATTTAATGAGTTCCTACTAGTGGTAAAATGCTTCACTTCTTGCTGGATTCCTTACACTTTACCAGAAAAAAAAAAAAAAAAAAAAAAAAAAAAGGTCTGGCTTTCATGCCCAAGACTCTATATTCCAAACTCTCTAATGTTTATACATTTGTAGATGTCAAGTGTTTTTTGTTTTTGAGGGTTTTTAAAAAAAATTCTTAAGATATGTATCATTGAATAGAAATTTCCTGGACTTTCCTTTCAACATATGTTATTAACATGACAGTTATCTCTCCAGTGGTTAGAAGCATGGTCCTTTGAATCAGACAGACTTGAGCATTAACTTACTACCTCTGCACTATTGGGAAGGTTACATCCCTTTGCTAGCCTCAGTTTTCTCATCCATATAATGGGGACACTAATACCTAACTCATATAGTTATTGTGAGAATTGAATGGGATTTATAAAGTACTAAGCGCAGCAATTAGCCCAGCGAGCACTCGTAAGTGGTAGCTGTTATTGTTGTCTATATATGCATAGAGGATGCGCTTGACTAGTTTGTTGAACAGTCAAAAATCTGTGAATTTTACTATTTTTATTTCCATTCAATGCCTCTAACTGTGCCATGACAGCTCTTTCTTTTCCACTGGGTGAGCACGTTTTCTTAATATTTGGTGTATTGTTTAATGTACCAGTCATTTTGGATTTAAACAACAAAATTCTATGCAGCTTAAAATTCCATTCACAAATATGAATGAAATCTGATCTCCACAACCTCCAAACTACACTTCTGAGTCTTAGAATTGGATGGGGTCCTTGGCCTGATCTTCAATTCTTTCTTCTATTCCAGCTTACTGGAGTGGAGAGAAGAGGGTAGTGTTTCAGTGTTCCCTGCTCCTTATCAAAACCTAACTCCTCCAGTGATTTAGATCAGAAGTCAAGGAGGCAAAGAGTTTCTACAACCCATCAGAGACAGGAAGGCATCTTTGTTCTTGCTCCAATTTGCAAGGGTTCCATCTGTTGATGCTTACCTCTGTGGGGTGGGTCCAGGGAGAGAGAATCTACGGTTTTCAGTCTCCCCAGGCCCTCTCCATCTATGAGAATTTTTTGTTTGTTTGTTTTGTGATGGAGTCTTGCTCTGTCACCCAGGGTAGAGTGCAGTGGTGCAATCTTGGCTCACTGCAATCTCCACCTCTCAGGTTCAAGGGATTCTCATGCCTCAGCCTCCCAAGTAGCTGGAACTACAGGCATGCACCACCATGGCTGCCCAGTTAAATTTTGCATTTTTAGTAGAGACGAGGTTTCGCTATGTTGGCCAGGCTTGTCTCAAACTCCTGACCTCAGATGATTCACCCGCCTCAGCTTCCCAAAGTGCTGGGGACTACAGGCGTTAGCCACTGCGCATGGCCATCATCCATGAGGATTCTTAGAGACACATAGCTGTATCTCCTTTGTCTCCTGAAGGCAGTCCTCTTCCCTGACTTCCTCTCTCCAGATGGGGCATCCACTTGCTTGGGCTACTGCCTGGGCATCCCTACTGTGTCCACCTCATCCTCCCACCTGTGTATTGTGTCACATGGAGCCACAGAAACAGCAGCATGGTGCAGCCACTTCTTTCTCTCCCATTCCCCTCATGCTGTGCATGTTCCTTCTTTTCCCCGATGGGACCAACTGCTCCAGCCAGCCACTCTGGCTTTCAGACATGCCTAAGGAAATGTAGGAGCAAGACGCAGGCTGCGTCCATGTACTTCCCTCAAATTCCAGAAAGGGGCACATGCAGATTCTCGCATGCACGTCCCAGTGTGCTCCAGTCCTCTCCAAAAAGCATGCTGGAAGGCGCAGTAGTGGTGCCTTCTGCACTGCAGCTTAGCAAGCAAAGTGGGGAGGGTGATGCCTGGCTCCATTTTTCATTGGAAGGCGAAGTAAGACATGCCAGTGTAAGCATTAAGCCAACCAAAGTTTTAAGTCCACTGTTGGGGAGGGATTGGTGCAGTAGTTCCCAATTATCCATGGTTTTCTTTCAAGCTTTCAGTTAATCGAGGTCAACTTGAGTACAGTACAATAAAATATTTTGAGGGAGAGGCGACATTCACATAACATTTATTACAGTATATTGTTATAATTCTTCTATTTATTTATTTAGAGACAGAGTCTCACTCTGTCACCCAGGCTGGAGTGCTGTGGCATGATCTCAGCTCACTGCAACCTCTACCTCCCGGGTTCAAGTGATTCTCCTGCCTCAGCCTCCCCAGTAGCTCAGACTACAGGCATGAGCCACCACACCTGACTAATTTTTGTATTTTTGGTAGAGACAGGGTTTCACCATGTTGGCCAAGCTGGTCTTGAACTCTTGACCTCAGGTGATCCGCCTACCTCTGCCTCCCAAAATGCTGGGATTACAGGCATGACCTCCCAAAATGCTGGGATTATAGGCATGACCTCCCAAAATGCTGGGATTACAGGCATGAGCCACTGCACCTGGCCAATAATTGTTCTATTTTATTTTTAGCTATTGTTAATCTCTTACTGTGTCTGACTTAGAAATTAAACTGTATCATAGGTGTGTATGTATAGGAAGAAACAGTATATCAGAACTATCCATGGTTTCAGGCATCCACCGGAGGTCTTGGAAGGCATCCCTCATGGATAAGGTGGGGTGGGGGAGCAACTATATATCTTAGTTAATAAGCATTACTAGAATGTTACAAAATATATTGAAGTTTGTAACATATAGAGATCATGTGTCACTTAAATCTGTAATGTAAACACCTGCAGTACTGCAAAGCTTAGAAAATTGCACACATTCATTTACCTTTTGACTAATTTTTGTTCTTTCTTTTCAAATATATTTAACATGTACATGGGCATGATGTATTATGTTGCATGTTGCATATCACATAGCAAAACTTTAGCTTCATTTGTTACTTAAGAACCATTATTATTAAAAGCATCATATTGTATACTATATATATAGTTTCTGTTTGTCAATTTAAAAAATAGTTTACAAATAAGTAAAAAGAATCATTGTTATGAAAAAGGAGTTATCATTGTACCAGCAAAAAGGAGAGTGCATTAACAGTTTTGATGTAGAATTCTGCATAGTATAAGTTGACATATGTATGCTTTGTATGTGCTGCTTTTAAAAAATCTCAAGTTTCTATTTAAACCCTGAATTTCAGAAACCTACGAATATTAGTTGCATCTTTCTTGTCAGAGGAACTATAAAAACACTTTAACACAAATGCTAAACCCTAAAACCCAAACATGTAAATGAGCCCATGGACTGATAAGCCCTTAGCCATTTAGAAGGAGCTTCAAAAAGGCTGTTTTAGCTGGGCACAGTGGCTCATGCCTGTAACCTCAGCACTTTGGGAGGCTGAGGCTGGAGGATGACTTGAGCCCAGGAGTTCAAGATCAGCCTGGGCAACACAGTGAGACCCTATCTGTACACACACAAAAAACTTTTTTTTAATTAGTGGAATGTAGTGATATGTGGCTGTTGTCCCAGCTACTTGGCATGCTAAGGTGGAAGGATCGCTTGAGCCTGGGAGTTCGAGACCAGACTGGGCAACATAGTGAGACCTCATCTATAAAAAAACTAAAAAATTAGTGGGGTGTGGTGGTGCACGCCTGTGGTCCCAGCTACTTGGCAAGCTGAGGTGGGAGGATTGCTTGAGCCCAGGAGTTGGAGGCTGCAGTGAGCCATGATCGTGCCACTGCACTCCAGCCTGTGCAACAGAGTGAGACCCTGTCTCAAAAAAATAAAATAAAATAAAATAAAAAGATTGTTTTAAAATGAATCTGATGATTTTCCTCATTCCTTATTGCTTGTTCACCTTATTTGTTAAATTTTCAGACTGGAGCCCAGCCTGAAAAAGGACTGAAGTCCTTTTCTGTAGTCATCTCAGCTACTGGAAAGGCAACTCTTAAGCACACTGTTTTAGAGAAGGGCTGAGCGGTAGAAGATACGACGTTTAGAGAGAGAAAGCCCCTGAACACGTATTAATTCTAAAGAATTCTAAGGAACTGATGCGTATACATCCACATATGAACCCAGGGCGATGTTGAGTTCTTCTGGTGGGATTCTCTGGAGCACATCATCGTTGGCATTTGATGACTGTAAAATCGCTGGAAGTTGAATGTGCACATTTAAATAGAAACTAAATGATGCAATGCAAAACTAATATAATCTTTTCCAGATTAGCTGCCATTCCACATTACCTGCAGAACTGCTTCCTTCCTCTTTTGTAGGTAATGGGCTTGACTGCATGTGAAACATAATGTAAATGTTATGTCTTATTAATGCATCCAGGAAATCTGCCTTAAAAATTACTTTTTATCACAGAAAAACGTGGCTTAATTTTTTTTTAATCATATGCCTTAGGCAAACAATGGTTTGACGGCAACATCAACTGCATGGAGCACTGAGTTTATTATTTTTATTTTTTTGATAGATGGATATGTTTCTCCAGGAGCTTTCTGCTTTAACTTACAAATGGTTATTAAATTTTCAAGAAAGGTATTCTCTTAACTCTCAAAGTCTGTCTATTTTTAGACTTTTGCAGCAGGAAATAGAAGTAAGGATGTGCTTTTCCAGATGTTTCCAGCTTGCTTTTTCATCAGCTATGTGGTTCTACAACTTGATACTTATATTTGGAATAATTCTGAGCTGTATTACACAGGCAATGAAGGGGTCTGTTTGAAAATTTGTAAACAGGTTATTTTTTCACTTATAATTAAATATGTGTTGCTGGTTTGGGAAGAATTGACTATATTAGCTATTGATTTTTTTTTATATGTAGCATACCCAAACTTGATGTTTTGAACATTTTCATGTTTTAAGTAGTGCCGACAAATTTGCTTTTAGGGCACCATAATATGGTCTTTTTTGACTTTAGAAATTAGTATTTCTAAAATTATTGATTGTCTTGAGTCATTTACATGGTGAATATTTCTCTGGACAGGTTTAATAGGACAAACGAAATGTAGTCCAAAAAATAAAATTCTTTCAAGACCTATATATTTTTGTGAAGATAAAATACTAGTTCAGATAGTTTGTCATTGACAAACTATCAAAAGCTCCTTGGTGGATGTCTAGATTTTGAAATGGATAGGAGAAAGAAAAGGATGTCTTTCTGAATACTACTGGGCCCTTAAGACTAATTTTTCAGAGAAGCTTTGCTAAGGTTGAGAAGAGGTCTCCTTTTGAGTTACAGGAGGAGGGAATGTCATATCCCCGTTTGAAAGTGAACAGCTCTTCCTAGCAATGCCACATTTCCAGTGGTTCCACTTGGGAGCGTGGCAGGACAGAGTTGATATCTGCCAGGTGAGTAATGAGGCTTTTAGATTGCATGAAAATACATTCGTGGTGGTGGCTATAGTCAATCTTAAGCCAATCTAAGTGTGTGGAAGAGAAAACGCAGCTCCAGAATGGAGAGAAATGTATATACATGCAGGTACACGTGTGTGTATGTATACATATAACAATTTTAGAGTAGTTATCAATGGTATGATAATTCATTGAGATTAGAAACTGCATACCACTCTTTATATAACTGTCTTTGAACAAAGGTGAAGAATGTTTTTTTTTCCCATAGGCCTTAGAAGCTGGTGGGGGTTGGGGTGTGTTATGAATCTGTAGAGGCGATAAATAGAATGTCGTAGTTAAGAACCCAGGGATTAGGGAGAAGACCTGGGTTGGATTGCTGGTTCTGCCACTCTCCACCTGTATAATGCTGAGTTATATTTATTTGTCTTTCTAAGTCTCAGTTTCCTTATCTGAAAATTGGTTACAATAGAGGACTCTACCTCCTAGATTTATTGTTAGCATCAAATATAGTAACATTAATGTGTCTTTAATTATTACAGACCCCAAATCCGTAAGTAACTCAAGGAATATTTCCTCTCAACCTATCTCATCATTGAGATCAAGGAACTTAAATGCTTTTAAGTAAATGTAAAATATGTATAATATATTGCATGCACATTATGGAAAGTGGAGTGGTAGTTGATAAGAGTATGGCTTTTGGACTCAGAATATGAGTACAGGGATTATGCATTTACCATTTCTTATCTGCATGCCTTCAGACAAGTTTCTCAACCTTTGTAAATTCCTGCTTCCTCGTGTATACATGGACACCATTGGAGTAGCTACTTTGTAGAATTGCTGTGAAGATTAAATGAGAGCATCTGAAGCACTGAGCGTGAAGCTTTGCTCATGGGAAGACCTCCATGACTATTAGCTATTATTTTTGCTGTTGATGTTGTAAACAGACTTGGAGGGGGAGGGCTATGCAGTAAGTTGATTTGAAGGAGAGCAGTAGAGGGTGAGAGAAACAGAGGGGTAGAGAAAGAGGAAGATGGAAAAGAGAAAGCCGGGTACTCAGTAAGTAGGTTTTGAAGTGCAGGGTCACCGTGTTTGTGACACTAGGCTTGGACATTGCCATTGTCTAGGAAACTAGTCTTTGAAATGCATAATTCCCCATTCTTTATTTAATCATTTATGAGTAAGTAGCTTGACTGGTTCTATTTTTAAATATTTATCATTCAACTTTTAAGATATACAAAAAGGCTCAAAGAATAATAAAGTAAAGCATTACATACCTATCACCCAGCTTCATGAGCTGGGTTTGTTTTTATTGCCAATAGAGTTGCTTCCCTTTGTGTAGCCCTCTTTCCTACTTGCAGACTACCTTAAATTTCTTAAACCAGTTCTGTGAGTTTTAAAATATTTTTATTATACACGTGTATGTCTTTAAGCAATGTATAGTACTGAGTATTCTTAGATGTTTTCCTGTAAGATGTATTTACAGGGTTCAGATTTATATAAATAGCGGAATACTGTAGCGTGCTGCTAACACCTCTCTTGCTGCTAAACCTGATGGTTGTAATTTATCAGTAATGTTACACATGGAGCAGTTCATTCATTTTCATGCAGTAGAGTATTCCGTGGTGTGAATGCAACCCAATTCACTTATCACATTTTCTGCTGACAGATATTTATTTACATAGTTTCTTTTTTTTTTCTCCCCATTACCAACAATGACATTATAAATATGCAGGTGCATTATTTCTGGTACAAACGTGCAGACGTTTCTCTAGGGCAGTGCTTTCTCAATCTTTTCTGAATTATGACATATGTAGAAAATAAAATTTCCGGGTGTTCACAGCTGTACCAACAGGCCCAAATCCTCCAGGCCTCAGGTGTTTGTACAGCTGAATAGATTGATATCTCAGGCACACCTACAACTCAGTCAATCAGTGGGGAAGTTCTGCTTAAGGCCGACCTTGGAGTGGAATGGCTTAGCTGTACGGTGTGCATATTTTTACCTTTACTCAATATTGCACTTCTCCAAAATCATGGTGCCATTTTTACATCTCAACCAGCAGCATCTGAGTTCTCATTCCCCCACATTTTATGAACACTTGGAAATATTTTACTTTGACCATTTTGTCAGTCTGATCCTCTTCTGCTTTTATACCTTGACTTGATACCTTTTGCCATATATTGTGTTTTTTGCTTTTTATATTGATTTGTAGAAGATATTTTTATATACTTACTGTAATCCTTTGTCAGTTTTATGTGTTGCAAATATCTACCCCCAGTCTATGAGTTGGTTTTCCACTGCATTTTCATGAATATGAGTACCAAGTTGTGATGTTGTCAACTTGAACCATTTTTTCCTTTGTTTTCCATTTCTCATCTTGTAAGAAATATTCTTTTATATTTACTGCCAATATTTTTTTAAATGTTTGCTTATTTTTGTTTATAATATGAAGGAGGAATCTAATTTTAAGTTTTCTATTTGGATAAGGAATTATTCCAGGGTCATTTATAAAATGTTTTTTACCCCACCACAGATCTGCAAGTGCAACCCTGTCATATATGGAACAGCTATTTGTTAAGTTTATTTATCAGACTTAAACATAAATCAGAATAAATAAAAACGTAAAATGTGGAATCCCCCCTTCTGCCCATAAAACAATTAAAAATCACCAGATTAAAAGAAGACTTGGGTTCTGAGCCAAACTGGAAGTGAGAGCCCTGGCAATAGTTAATTATGATATATGACCTCGGATCAAATGTGTTAGACTTTTTGCCTTTGAGCACTGGTTTAAGTTTCTCTGCCTTGTGGGTTTGTGAGGAAGCACATAAAGGATGTAAGGGAATAGAGGATCCCATCTCTACAGATAATCATCTGGCCTCATGCAACCAGCATGCCGCTTGTTGGAGAAGTGTGTTCAAAACTCATTTCTGGTTCGTGCACCTGTGGCCTTTGGCGGCAGGTCCTGTAACACACAGCCTGACCACTGATACAGAGGAGGCCCCTGGGACTGCTTTCCTTATAAGGGTCCTGCGCCTTGGTAGAATTTAGATTTGGAGTTGCAGAGACTCAACTCAGGAAAGCAAGTCTTTAACCTCTTTGACCTTGGTTTTCTCACGTGTTAAGCTCAGGACGTGGAACCGGTGATTTCTCATGCCTTTGATTTTTAAGAGTATGTGGAATAGAATTGTGCATAACTGTGAATCACAGTCACTGTAGAACCACAGGGCTGGCTGGTAGCTTTCAGAATCTGTTAGTGGCTTTATCTTTGCTCTTTGAAAGATTGGTGCTGTTCCATTTCATGATGCCAGAAAGTCATGTTGGGAATCGGTGTTAATTTTTCTGGGCTCAAAAAATCCTGTTTCTTGACTATTTTTCCTACTTCTTTCCATAATGTGAGCTATTCTGCAAACGAAAGCACTTGAGTAAAACTCTCTACTACTAGAAATGTGTTTAACATTATTGGTGTGTTTTCAACAATACACATCAAACTTTGAGAGCCACTCTTGTGAGTGAAATTGCTGTGGAGTATGGAGTGAGAAGTTATTCTTTGATCTATTTTAGGCTACTTGCAAAGAAATATAATAGAATGGCTAGAAGAGCCATCTCTGGAGTCAGGACAGAGTATCTGTGGCCAAGAATTAGCATGATGACCCTGTAGAAGTTATTCACATAACTGAATTTTTAATGAGATAATGCATGTAAACTACTAAGTTTTAGATTGTATAGTATCTGATCAGTATATGGTAGCTACTTATTATTTGAATATGTTCTCTAATTCCTGATTGATTTGTATTTATTAAAGATTATTCTACAGATTCAACTTGTGCTGATGTCTTTCCACTGGCTACAGAAGATTCCCAGTTTACTTCATGTATCTGAAAAAAAGAATTTCTTATTTAAATTTACCCCTACACAACTGGAGGCAGGGGGGCAGTGTGTGGGAAAGGTGAATTTTTATAGAAGTATAAATTCTTCTGAAAGGGACCCAAGCTAAAGTTTCCATGACAGGGTTTCAAATTCATTTTTTAAAACGGGGGTAGCACATCCCGGTTCTGATTTGGAAACAAGCATTGCTGCCTGGAATGGATTAAAAACAGAAGATCTCTACTTCTGCATCCATTTGTACCTTACACAGGGATGCTTTTAAAAATATTTAACAACTGTTACTGGGTGCCGTGGCTCACGCCTGTAATCCCAGCACTTTGAGAGGCCAAGGCAGGAGTATCACTTGAGGTCAGAAGTTCGAGACCAGCCTGGCCAACATGGTGGAACCCCATCTTTACCAAAAATATAAAAAATTAGCCGAGTGTGGTGGCATGTACCTGTAATCCCAGCTACTCAGGTGGCTGAGGCAGGAGAATCGCTTGAACCCAGGAGGCAGAGCTTGCAGTGAGCCGAGATAGCACCACTGCATTACAGCCTGGGCAATGGAGTGAGACTCCATCTCAAAAAAAAAAAAAAATTAACAACTGTATGGCGTGGCAACAGCTGGTCGGGGAGGTTGCCCACCATTGCCCTGTTGGAACAGATTTGTAACTCCTTTAATTGTAGGATCCTGGTGAGAGTTTGGGGCCGCTGATGTAACAGGACACATTTGGGGGCTTGTAGCAGTGGCTGTTTATGAATTAACAAGGAAGCATTTTGGTGTGGCAACAACTGGGATGGCTGTGCCTGTGTGTACTGGCTGAATGTCCCTGTGTCATGTCCACGCCAGGGATTTTTTGCCCAGTTTGTCATAGAAGGAAGGTAGAATGTAATGCTTATGCTCACGATAAGAGTAATACGAATTATTTACATGGATTTAGTTTTTTAGAAAAGTATTGGCTAAAAATCACTGGGTCTTATTGGTTGTAAAGTGCTGAACCCACTGTGCAAAAATCAAGACACTTAGAATACAAGAAATACTGAGACTTTCTTTCCCTTCACGGAGATTCCCAGTATGGTATTCATGGGAGCAGTGACATCTAGCGTTCCCTCCCAAGATAGCAGGCACTCTGAATGAAGACAGTGTGTTTATTTCACAAGCAGCCTACAAACTCAGTTATTTCATCCAGGGCCTGAATTTTACCATTTTTGAAAGTACGTCACATTCATCTAAGTGAGGGGGCCTGGTTTGTTCCAAATTTTCATGACCATCGGAGCAGGTCTGACGGTGAGACCAGACATTTTGCTTGTATTTCTGGTTCAGCTCCAGCTAGGGCTGAACTCAGGGGGCCCCCTGGAAATGGGGCATTTCTGGGACCAATCTGAGGATTTGCAAAGAATTTTAAGTAAGCACAAAACTTTTGATTAAAAAGGAGGGCACAAACTGAAGCCCAGCCTTTGTTTCTAACACACTTTGACAAAATGGTCATTTTGAATTAGATATGATTAGAAACCTCTTAAGAAATAAAAATGAAAACTCACCAAACTCTTTTATGGCTATTCATGTTCTGTCCTTTGCTGCTCTGTGTCAGATAATTTTTCTTATACTTGGGATGTCCTGAATATGTATTTTATTTGTACTTTTTGATGAGCACAGCACTAAGGAAATAAGCGAGGTGAAGAATTTAAGAAAGCAGACGGATCTTTTTAGGAGGCTGTAAATTCTCCTCGTCCCTCCACTGCCCACTCCCAAGGCCATGTTGATGTTTAAGAGAAGCCTGTGGTTTGGTTTTTCAGTCTTGTGTTGGTGCCAAGTCAGTGCTTTCATTGTTTCTTACTGAGATCGGGTCTAGATGCTCTGTGAACAATTGTGCTTATGGTTATGTAGACTTTTAGAATCCCTGGTGATTGTCATTCTATAATTCTCTCCTGTTATTTTAATTTAAAGTAAGTCTTGAGGCCAGGTGTGGTGGCTCATGCCTGTAATCCCAGCACTTTGAGAGGCCGAGGCGGGTGGATCACCTAAGGTCAGGAGTTTGAGACCAGCCTGACCAACATGGTGAAACCCCGTCTCAACTAAAAAAAAAAAAAAAAAAAAAAAAAAATAGCCAAATGTGTTGGTGCATACCTGTAATCCCAGCTACTTGGGAGGCCAAGGCAGGAGAATTGCTTGAACCTGGGAGGTGGTGGTTGCAGTGAGCCAAGATTACACCATTGCATTCCAGCCTGGGCAAAAAGAGCAAAACTCCATCTCAAAAATAGCAATAATAAATAATAAAAAATAAACTAAGTCTTGAATGCTTCTATGAGATTCTTGAGTATAGGCACTATCTGGTAAAGTCCATCAAAAGAAGAGCTTCTCTGTGGATCCCTTGAGCCCCTTTAGTCTTAAGCAAACCAAAAAGCTACGTGGTGATTATTATGAGTGGACATATCCCATGTAAGCATGTACAACAGTCTTAACACCTGATTTCATTAGATATGGCAGTAATACAGCTCTAGAATGCCTCTATTTCGGTGGTTTATAGACACTTAGTTTTTGTAAAACACTTGTTTTTCTTTCTTTGTTTTTCAGTGATAGCTTGTGCAGAAGAACATAAATGCAAAGCTTGTTCATTGAGACTGGAGAGAGGAAGGCCAGAGTGCCATCTGCTGGCTCCTTCCCTTTCTCTCATAACCCCTCATGGCTTTTAAAAAATCCATTATGTGAAATTCAGCTATTCCTTAATCTCTCCAAATTCCAAAACAGAGGTCTCATGAAAAATTCCTTAAAAGCAAGCATAAATAAATACATTGAGTTATACATTTCTGCCCGGGTCATAGGACCAATGACAACCTACGCGTGAGACCAGGTCAGAATGGAGGTGCTGTAAGTATCTTATTTAACCAGTTCATTTATTTGGGTCAAGTCGAACTATTTTCTAGTGTTAACCCAGAGATCTTTTCTAGGATATAAATAGAACCTTTTTATTCATTTATCTTTTCATACATTTATTGAATAAATATTTACTTCACCTCTGCTCTAGGCAGGCATATGAGATGCATTGGTGAGCAAATATTTCTTGGGACCCTCTATGCACCCCAGGCAATCCCCTTCCCACATGGGGCTTCCATTTTGGTTGGTAGATAAAGCTATAAACAAATACTATAAATAAGTCGGCTGTGCAAGCTGGCTCACACCTGTAATCCCAGCACTTTGGGAGGCCGAGGCTGGTGGATCACCTGAGGTCAGGAGTTCGAGACCAGTCTGGCCAACATGGTAAAACTCCATCTCTCCTGAAAATACAAAAATTAGCCAGGCAGAGTGGTGTGCGCCTATAGACCCAGTAACTCGGTAGGCTGAGGCAGGAGAATCACTATAGACCCAGTAACTCGGTAGGCTGAGGCAGGAGAATCACTTGAATCCAGGAGGCAGAGGTTGCAGTGAGCCAAGATCGTGCCGCTGTACTCCAGCCTGGGCGACAGAGTGAGACTCCATCTCAAAATAAAGAAAGAAAAATAAAATAAACAAGTCAATTGTTTAGTATGGCAAAATCGTATAAATGTTATAGAAAAAAAGAAAATGGAGATGAGCATAAGGGAAGTCAGAGTGTGTATTTCCATCTTAAGCAGGGAGGTCAAGATGGTCCTCACTGACAGAGTGACATTTGAGCAAAACTTGATGTGAGAAAATAATCACATGCTTATCTAGGAGAACATTCCAAGCAGAGAGAACAGCCATTGCGAAGGCCTAAAGACCATGTGACTGGTGTGTTCAGATATACCAAGGCCAGTGTAGCTGGAGCAGAAAGAGGGAAGGAGGAGAGGTGGGAAGGGGAACCAGGCCAGTTCATGCACTAAAATATGTCTTGTGACCCTGTCTCCACCCCAGGAAATGCTTGCCCCTGTGTTACCCTTGGTAGCCTTTTCTTGGTTGAGATGGTGGTGCATGCTTTAGTTTTTCAGTAAGAATTTCACACTACTAGGAAGAGCCCCTTGTATCTTCAGTATAATACCGGGTCATGACTGATATGTTCTTCATTCCCTGTATTATATTTTGCAGGACATTCTAAAGGTTTGGGGGAGAACTGAATTCTAACAGATGGTGCACACTGCTGTTGTGATCACAAAGGCCTGAGGCAGACCACTTCAGTCTAACATGTCATTACCAATTTAATAGAAATATTTCTTGTTGGACTAGTCTCTAACAAATGTACATTGTTTGTGAGAATTGGTCTTACTGAAATCTGAAGGTATTTTTGTCCTTACTGGAGTGACAGCATAATATTTTGACAAATCAATTCAATTAAACAACCTGTTGATTAAGTCAGACAGACGAACTGATTTGTTTTCCAGATTATTGATTGCCATCACTGAATTCCATACAATTTATTTGACATAGTAAGAGTATAGATTGTTCACAAGCTAGATCCCAAGAGACATTAAATGTTCTTGGTTATAATATTTTTATTCTGTAGATAAGAAAATGGAGGCCCAGAGAGCTGTATGAATGTGTATGTGTAGCACTGCCATTCAATTAGCTGTGTGTGTGCATGTGTGTGCATGTAGGTACCTTATGTGTCTGTCTGAAATTTATCTGCTATTAAAAATACTTCTGGGCAGGGCACTGTGGCTCATGCCTGTAACCCCAGTACTTTTGGGTGGATCATGAGGTCGGGAGATTGAGACCATCCTGGCTAACACGGTGAAACCCCGTCTCTACTAAAAGTACAAAAACTTAGCCAGTCATGGTGGCACGTGCCTGTAGTCCCAGCTACTTGGGAGGCTGAGGCAGGATCACTTGAACTCTGGAGGCACAAGCTGCAGTGAGCCAAGATCATACCACTGCACCCCAGCCTGGGTGACAGAGTGAGACTCCATCTCAAAAAAAAGTACTTCTGGCCAAGCACAGTGGCTCACGCCTGTAATCCCAACACTTTGGTAGGCTGAAGCAGAAGGGTCTCTTGAGCCCAGGAGTTTAAGACCAGCCTGGGCAACATGGAGAAACCCTGTCTCTACAAAAAAATTTAAAAATTAGCCAGGTGTAATGGTGTGCACCTGTGGTCCTGGCTACCTCAGAGGCTGAAGTAGGAGGATTGTTTGAGCCTGGGAGGTAGAAGCTCCAGTGAACCATGATCATGCCATTGCATTCCAGCCTGGGCAACAGAGCAAGACCCTGTCTCAAAGACACAAAAAATACTTCTACCTCCAGAATTCAGAATGGTATTTTTCCATTCTTGTCACAAGTGAATTTCAAAGATTTGCTGGTTATAACATGTTCCTTTTTTTGCCTCAAATATTAAATGACTCAGCAGTCATTGTTCTCTGAGGGTGGGGAATGAAGTGATTTGAGCTGGTGATGAAAAATAGGAGAGAACCAGATGACCTGATAATTCAGTTTCCATGTGCTGCTGGCAAAGACATTTGACCTTCTGAGAAAAGTCAGCCTCCAAAGACTAAATATTGTTAATTTTTAAATATAGTTCTAGAGAATTCTTTTCCTAATCCTTTTACTGTAGTCCTCTTAATGCCTATAGCCCTGGGACAAGTTGTCCAGCACCAGAAGTGGACTTGCACAGAGGAACATATTAGTAATTTCCATCTGGCTCTGTACATGACTTGTAGATTAAACAGCCAATTGGGGCCTCCTTTAGAATACAAAAACTTGGGGAAATTCAACTGTTATATATTCTAGTCATTTTTTACACTTATATTTCCCTCAACTTCAATAGCTTCCAACTGTTATTCATCTTATCTCTGGCTTTCTGGCTTTTCTCTGGCAAATCTTTCATTTTTTTTTTTTGAGACAGAGTCTCACTCTGTCACCCAGGCTCAAGTGCTGAGGCACAGTCTCAGCTCACTGCAGCCTCCACCTCCCGAGTTGAAGCAGTTCTCCTGCCTCAAGCTTCCCGAGTAGCTGGGACAGATGCCCGCCACCATGCCCGGCTAATTTTTGTATTTTCAGTAGAGATGGGGTTTCTTCCTGTTGGCCAGGCTGGTCACGAACTCCTGACTTCAACTGATCTGCCCTCCTAAGCCTCCCAAAATGCTGGGATTACAGGTATGAGCCACCACCCCTGGCCAAATCTTTCCATCTTAATTCCTCTTCTCCTTTTTTTATTTTTTAATTTATATATCTATTTATATATATACACAGACACACATACATATATATACATATACATATATATGTGTGTGTGTATGTATGTATATATATATATATATATATAGAGAGAGAGAGAGAGAGAGAGAGAGAGAGAGAAAATCTTGTTCTGTCACCCAGACTGGAGTGCAGTGGTGTGATCTCAGCTCATTGCAGCCCTCCCCTCCTGCATTCAAGTGATTCTCCTGTCTCAGCCTCCCAAGTAGCTACGACTACAGGCACCTGCCACCATGCCCAGCTAATTTTTTTTAATATATATTTTTAACAGGGTTTCACCATGTTGGCCAGGCTGGGCTCATAATCCTGACCTCAAGTCATCTGCCTGCCTCAGTCTCCCAAAGTGCTGGGCTTACAGGTGTGAGCCACCGCACCCAGCCTTATCTGCGTTTATTTCTTTAGACTAGAGCAGAGGCCCCCAAACCCCAGGCAGCAGACTAGTACTGGCTTGTGGTCTGTTAGGAACCAGCCCGCTCAGCAGTAGGTGAGCGCCTGGCAAGCAAGCATTGCGGCCTGAGCTCCACCTCCTGTTAGATCAGCAGCAGCATCAGATTCTCATAGGAGCGTGCAAACCCTACTGTGAACTGCACGTGTCAGGGATCCAGGTTGCGCGTTCCTTATGGGAATCTAATGTCTGATGATCTGAAGTGGAACAGTTTCATCCCAAAACCATTCCCTACAATCCCGCCTAGTCCGTGGGAAACTTATCTTCCATGAAACCGGCCTCTGGTGCCAAAAAGTTTGGGGACCGCTAATGTAGAGGGCCCTAAATGGATGAAGTTAGAATGGTTCCCTTTTATAGAAAAATACAAATACTCATGCTTGTGATCTAAAGAAATCCACCTGGATGGGGGCTGGGCAGTTCTGCCTGCCTGGCTCTTTTCTGTAGTTAGAGAGGCTCAGAGAAGAGGGAGGAGAGAAGGGCAGGGGGCAGCCAGGCCACTTTATGCCTTTGGTAAGAGGTTCTTCTGAAAGGTATTCATCTTTTTCCTCGAATCTTAAAAATTTTCAGAACTTGACACCTGCTTCCATTCTAGCGTGACTATATAAATTCGTTCCAAAGGCAATAGCAGTACTGTTGATTGTGTCATGGAACAATGTGGGAGTTCAGAATTGACTGTTATTCATACAAACACTCACATCTGCTAATTCCTGGACCTATTACTGTTCTTTCAGAATTCATTAGATAGTTCACAAGTCTCAGTTTAAAAAAAAGCACCAGGCATGGTGGCTCATGCTGGTAATGCCAGCACTTTGGGAGGCTGAGGCAAGAGGATCACTTGAGGCCAGAAGTTCGAGACCAGCCTGGCCAACATGGTGAAGCCCTGTCTATACTAAAAATACAAAAGTTAGCTGGATGTGGTGCCTCTTGCTTGTAGTCCCAGCTACTTGGGAGGCTGGGGTGGGAGGACTGCTTAAACCTGGGAGGTGAAGGTTGCAGTGAGCTGAGATTACGCCAGTGCACTCCAGCCTGGGCAGCAGAGCGAGACTGTCTCAAAAAATAAAAGTAAAAAATGAAAACCTTTGTGTTCATGAGCACTGAAAACCATTTTAAAAGACCTTTATAAATTCATTGCAAAAGAAGTAAAATGTTTGAAAATCATATCTTTCTCTCCTCTAGTATAGTTTTCTTTTTATCCATGGAAACCAATCCAGAATTTTGGAAGGCATTTTGTGTTCTGTCTTTATCCAAAGCTTGCAGTGTTTCCTTTTGGAAAGTAGCATTGGCCCAATTGGTATTGAGGTAGTTTCTCTTTATAGAAGTATTTCATCTACTACACAAAGGAGGGACCAGAGAATTAGGATTTCACCATTATGCAGTCCTAGAGATTGGCTGGCAAACTTGCCAAAGAAAGGCAGTGATATCAGTAGTTGCTAACGTTACAAGGAAAGGAAGAACCTGGCAATGTGTATCCCTGGCAGGAGTACACAATACACCTGTGACGTGTCCTGCCACATTCACATCACAATCCGATCCAACCTCTAGATTGAAACAGCAGCCTACACTGGAATATGTTAAATGACCACATGCCGAGGCAGAACCCAGATTGTGTGAAATTCCGTAGGACAAATGACCAGTTTTCTTTTATGACCCCATTGCTAAGGGGACAATGGGAAGAAATGGGGAATCTGCAGATGAAAGAAACATAAGACCCAGCAACCAGTTGCAATGTTTAGACCTTATTTGGATCCTGATTTAAACAAATGATTGAAAACGCACACACACACATACACACACACACACACACACACACACACACACACACACACACAAATTCTGTGAGACACCCTGCGAAATAAGAACACAGACTGGATGTTTGCTGATATTAAAGAGTTACTGTTTTTTCCTTGTTTGTTTGCTTGTGATAATGGCTTTTGTTATTAGGTTCTGTTTAAGTAGTACCAATCATTTAGAGATGCCTGCTGAGATATTCATGGATGACATGCAAAAACTGGCATTGGATTCAAAAGCACATTGAGCATAAAAGATGTGAAATGGCCAGGCACAGTGGCTAATGCCTGTAATCCCAGCACTTTGGGAGGCTGAGGTGAGTGGATCATCTGAGTTCAGGAGTTCAAGACCAGCCTGGCCAACATGGTAAAACCCTATCTCTACTAAAAATACAAAAAGTAGTTGGGCGTGGTGGTGGACGCCTGTAATCCCAGCTACTTGGGAGGCAGAGGCAGGAGAATTTCTTGAACCCAGGAGGCGGAGGTTGCAGTGAGCTGAGATTGCACCATTGCACTCCAGCCTGGGCGACAGAGCAAGACTCCATCTCAAAAAGAAAAATAAAAGATGTGAAACTTGCCTCAAAAGTAAGCTTTCATTCCGTTGTTAACTTTGTTGCTTTGAGTGTTCTGTGTGTTACATAAATGACTCAAAAATCCCATCTGACACAACTCCAGAAGGCTTTCTGGTTTGCTGTCAGTCATGGGCATATTTATGGGCATGACACACACACAGATGAGCCATTTAAATAGGATTTTGAGCATTGCTAATTTTGCTTCAGAAAGATTTGTTTGATTTTGATGCCTTTTGCTTAATCCCTACATATCTGGTCTTCAAATATGAACTATTAAATCATATATCCAACACCTTCTATATATGTAATACTGAATATTAATAATTGGCATAAATAATTACAACTCCACAGCACTGCAGAAGAGAATGTCATTAAAGAGGCTAGTCAGTAATATACATCCAGCCAATGTTTGTTGAATGAATAAATGAAATTTCATTTAGCATATTTAATTTTTGTGAAAGCAAAAGAGTATTACACTACTAATACATTCCTCTTGTTCCATGAATAATTATTGATTAGTTAATGTATTTTACATGATTTTCAGGAGCAATCGTTATAGTAAAAATGTAGTAGTTTTTAATACTTATGCAGAAAAGCATATAAAACAGAATGCTCCTATGTTCCCTTCTTTTTACATTAAGAAACATTTTTTCTTTATTTAAAAATGACATTTTTTCTGTATAAACTATTATATGGTAACTAACAAAACATTTAAAAGTACTACAGTCTTTTTCTTTCATCACCAGATACAACCACTATTAATATTTTAATTTCCTTTTTAGTTTTTAAAAATAAAGCTGTAATAATATTAAGGAGAATTTTTGTCTTCAATTTCAGAGACAGAATCCTATTGCAGAAATTTTATTTTTAAATTTTCCCTTTGTGTTGCTTTTCCCCCCAATAAAACAGAAACTGCTAGGCTCTTAGAAAATGGGAACTCTTCCATCTAGTGAAATCTGTACAGAAAAATAGATAATAGGCAGCCTGCCCCTTCCACTAAAATATCACTGCATCTTAAACTAAGGGGCCTATTTTTTTTTTTTTTTTGTCCTGGGAAAAGTGGACTCATTTTCATATCTAGAATTAATGAGGTTTAGTTTGATAAGGACTGCTTTTAGGTGGCCCTAGAGATGAGTAATAAGGACAAATTAGATATAAAATAAAATATTACTCTTTTGCAATGTTTGCTTTCCCTAAACCTCTTAGCGAATGTCTCTGCTGTTTCTTGTCTTTTTTGGATAGAATGGTTTCTAGGACTATGAACAACTACTTTAAACACAGCAAACTTTCTAACTCCTTTTTATCAGGCTTAAATATGATTAAGACCTACCTTCCGTGTGCCTTCTCCCTCCTCTTCCCTCCCTCTTTCAACTTCTCCCTTCAAAAAAAAAAAAAAATTCCAATTGCTTTGTAGTCTCAAAGCTCAGCTGATATGAAATCAATTTTGGGAAGTGAGTTTCATACAAAATTAAAGGAAATCCATTTTATTGAAGAAAATTACCTGGCTCCTTAAAGTTCCTCATTTTGTAGCTACTTTATACTTTCCAAAGAATTTCTTTCTCTAACCCATGAAGGGTTGGGACAGATGCTCACATTCTCATTTTAGCCCAACTTAGTTAGCAACTTGGATCAGGTTGAGAAGCTCGTTCTGATGGAACCTGGATGAGAACCTGGGCCCCCTAGTCTCCTGTGTCAGAGAGTAGGAGGTTATGCTTGGGAACAGAAGGCCTACGTCCCACAACCATGACCAGCCCAGCGTTTGTGGGAGTTCAGTCCAATAAAGAATCACTCTTCCAAGGTAATAACTGTACTGCAGGCTTTTACGGCCTGCCGAGCCAAATCGAAGTCACGCCATCTCCAGATTGCAGGAGCAGAAACAGGTTAAAGGGCTTCAGTCCTCCCTTAAGGTGGCCTAAGCTCCGCCTCCTCCCTGCTACATCCTGACAGGCACATTCATCTATACCCCAGCCTGTCAATTTCCACTCCCTTTTTCAGGATGAGCTTAATGTGGACACCAAGATGTCCACGTGTTTCGCTCTCTATGGCCCTTGTTCTTTTCTGAAGTCAGCCAGCCCTCTGTTTGCTCAAGGCCAAGGCTACATAATTACTTAGCATGGACATTTCATTTCCTTCATTTTATGTGACCTGCTGTTTCTCAGGCTTTTGGCTGCACATAATAAGCTTTTTTTTTTTTTTTTTAAGTGATCTGTTGTATTTTTCCATGTTCTGTTGAGCTGGGAGGAGTCAGCAGAACCTTTTTAATATCAGATATTACAAAATCCCTGGCAGAGGATGGGGGATGGGGGAGGGTAAAGACTGGAGAGACCTGTCTTTTAAGCTAAGCAGCTTAAAAACCACACCACTCACTTCCAGTTTATTAAGTCCCTACTTGATGCAAACATTTCGTAGGTCACCTCAAAACATTACAACAGCCTTTCGTGATAAATATTAGATGCCCCATTTTACAATGTAAGAAACTGAGGGTTTAAGAAATATGGCCTGGGTCCAGGACTGAACCAGGATTCGTGACTCCACAGGCAGGCTCTGTGTTAGTCTTCATTCAAATAATTTTCTCTCTCTCTTTTCTTTTCTTTTCTTTTTCTTTCTTTTCTTTCTTTTCCCTCCCTCCCTCCCTCCCTCGCTCCTTCCTTCCTTCCTTTCTTCCGTCGTTTCTTCCTTCCTTCCTTTCTTTCTTTTCCTTTCTTTCATCTTTTTGGCAGGATCTCCCTCTGTCACCCAGGCTGGAGTGCAGTGGTGCCATCATAGCTCACGGCAACCTCCACCCCCCGGGCTCTAATGATCTTCCCACCTCAGTCACCCTAGTAGCTGGAACTACAGGTGTGCACCATCACACCTGGATAATTTTTTAAATTTTTGTAGAAATGGGGTCCCACTATGTTGCTCAGGCTGGTCTCCAGCTCCTGGGCTTAAGTGATCCTCCTGCCTCAGCCTTCCAAAGCACTGGGATTACAGGTGTGAAGCACTGGACCTGGCCTAATTTTCAAATATTAAAGACATGTTCTTAGTGGAGGGCAGGCTAGCATGATGAGAGATGCTTTTTTTTTCTTTTCTTTTCTTTTTTTTTTTTTTTTCTTGAGACAGGGTCTTGCTGTGTAGCCCGGGCTGGAGTGCTGTGGTGTGATCTAGGCTTACTGCAACCTCCGCCTCCTGGGCTGAAGTGATCCTCCCACCTCAGCCTCCCTGGTAGCTGGGACTACAGGTGTGTGCCACCATGCCTGAATGATTTTTGTATTTTTGGTAGACAAGAGGTTTTGCCATGTTGCCCAGGCTAATCTCGAACTCCTGAGCTCAAGTGATCCACTTACCTCAGCCTCCCAGAGTACTGGGATTACAGGTGTGAGCCACCGCCCCCTGACGGATAGTTTTAAGTTTCTATTGACTGGCATCCGCTACTTCAGCAGAAGCTGGATCCATAATGCATTTTGTTAGCTTTGTAAGAGTTACATTGAGATCTGAGTTAACTATTCCTTTTCCCAAATTACCCTAGTGATGTTTTAATGCTCCTTATAAACCAGTCCCCTGCTGTGATTCCTTCACTTGGTATGACCCCAGCCTACACAGCCAGTAAGAGGCAGGGACGGGGATTTAAAACCTGATCTTCCTGTTTGTTGCTTCTACGATCTGCCAGCACTTCTTGAGATTCATGAGCGTGTGGCCGTATGATCACTAATGAATTAACTCAATCAATATCAATCGAATGTCTATTCTGTCTTACATTTGTATACTGTTTAATGGTTTACAAACAGTTTTTGCAGGTATAATCTCATTTAAATCTTACCCAGAAACCACAGGAAAGAGGTAAGCCAGGAAATATCAAACCACCCCAAGACACAGGCAGAATACAGCCAGGATTTTAACTCCTGTCTTTTAACTCCCAGTTTTGCCACACTGTACAGGTCTGCGGTTATTGGTGTCTCTTTCAGATGTTGCTACTGTCCAGCCTGGGAATATGGAAAAAAAGTGGGGGAGGGGGGAGCGAGGGTTATTTAGCTGCACTTTCAAATCAAGGAGAATGGCCACTTAAATGAGACTATTTCTTCACCCATAGCTCTAAGGATGGCATTAGCAGCCCACATTAGAGGCAGAAAAAGAAATCTCCCTTCTGAAAAGACCATAATGATAAAACAACACGTTTTCTGAAATGATAGGAAGAATTTTATGTCGAATATCGTAATGGGGTCAGTAGCACTTCTCAGAAGGGAGGTCAGCAGAACTGGGTCTTGGTGAGTGCATCAGATCAAAGCAAAAGAAGGAGAAGGGGCAGTGCCTTCTGTACCGAGAGGAGGAGCAGAAGCACAGGCATAGCTGTGATCAAGCAGCGCAGATCTGGGGCCCCTGGTTGCTGGATGGCCAGGGGGAGGATTTGGTGTGGGCTGGGGAGTGGCTGGAGGCTCTGGAGGCTTCCATGTCAGAGGGTATGCAGTCAAAGAGAGATAGGAGAAAAAAAATACCCCAGCTCGGAATGAACTGATATATGGAAGGAGGAGGAAAGCGCAGAGATGGGGGTACTAAGGTTATTTCAATTCAGTAGTGTTCCATGAGAGGCCCATAAAGGCAAAGCAAACCCAAATGCCAAAGGAGCTGAGAAATCAAAGAGACATTTTGTTGGAACTGGGTGATTTATTGAGGGAACTTAACAACAGAAAGGTGGTCTTGGGCGGCCGCAAGACAGGCAGATCTCTGCGCTGTTACTTTCCAGGCCCAGCGCTTATCTACCATAGGGAAAGGGAGTACGCGCTCCAGCAAGGTGATTAAAGGCACCCTCCAGAATAGACAAGTATGCTGCGTGCCTCACCGCCTATAATTTGTGCAGTGACGTTAAGGTTGACATGTTGTCATACAAGAGACAGTAAATAAAGTAGGAATCAAAAGGCATTTATTAGACTGGGGCTCATCAGAAGTCAACATGGTGAATTAACATCCAAGATAGAGTCACTTTTGTCTCCACTCCAACATCATAAATTTGATGATTGAGAGAGTGAGAAGATGCTAGTGCTGTCTTCAGTGCATGCTCTGAAAGGAGGAAAAAAAAATTTGCAGTCAACATTTTTACATTCTTTCAGGGTAGGGGACAGCCTTTTCCACAGAGTGTCTTTTGGTGTACAAATGAAAACCTCACCCTCAAAAGGTTGGGTTAGTTGATGGTTCATTTGGGGGGGAAAAAAAAATAGGCCGGACGCGGTGGCTCACGCCTTGTAATCCTAGCACTTAGGGAGGCCAAGGCGGGTGAATCACCTAAGGCCAGGAGTTCGAGACCAAAGTGGTCAACATGGTGAAACCTTGTCTCTACTAAAAAAAAAAATTCAAAGTCAGCCGGATGTGGTGGCACATGCCTGTAATCCCAGCTACTTGGGAGGCTGAGGCAGGAGAACAATCGCTTGAACTTGGAAGGCAGAGGTTGTGGTGAGCCGAGATGGCGACATTGCACTCCAGCCTGAGCAACAAGAGCAAAACTGTACCTCAAAAAAAAAAAAAAAAAAAAGAAAAGAAAAGAAAAAACACAATACATTGTTTTTAGGCAAAGATGGAAAGCATCTTATTAATCTTACGAGACATGAAAGAATAGTGAAGGATGTATCCCCTCAAAAGACAACCTTCTGTATTTGAATCCAGGTCTTCCACGTCCTGGATGTGTGATCTTGTACAAGTTAGTGTCGGTAGGACAGTTGGAAGAACACATGGGACAAATACCACTCAATGACTTGCAGAGACAGCCTGTGTCAGTTTTGTTGTGAGTGGCTCATTTTTACCCTCTTCCCTCTTAATGGATTTTTTTTTTCTTTTGAGACTGAGTTTCACTCTTGTCACCCAGGTTGGAGTGCAATGGTGCGATCCCAGCTCGCTGCAACCTCTGCCTCCTGGGTTCAAGGATTCTCCTGCCTCAGCCTCCCAAGTAGCTGGGATTACAAGCATGCGCCACCATGCCTGGCTATTTTTGTATTTTTAGTAGAGATGGGGTTTCACCACGTGGGCCAGGCTGGTCTCGAACTCCTGACCTCAAGTGATCTGCCTGCCTCAGCCTCACAAATTGGTGGGATTACAGGCATGAGCCACCGCATCCGGCTCTCTTGATGGATTTCTTTGCAGTTCTAAAAAGCATTGTTACAGCAAATATATACACAAGCAACATAAACTATCTGAACTGTGTTTCTTATTTGGTCATGTAAGTAATGATAGTGTAATTAGTGTGATAAATTAGTATTATTTATTAGTATGCATAATATTAGAATATTAATTAAGGAAAGGAGATCAGCATGTTGGCAATCTGAAGACTAAATCCATACTTTCAATTACATGATTTTATTTATTCTTATAAAACAAGGATCGTTATTCCCATATTGAGGGGTTGAGGCAGAAGTTCAAAACTTTAGTTGTATTTCTGCTTGGGAAAATAGCAGAGATCTAAAATTAGTCTTATTAGACCACAGATATGTACCCAGCCAAATTTAATGTGGGATTTTAAAGTTCATGAAGTTAAATAGTTCAGAGTAGCACTGTACAAAGCAAATAGAAAATGCACTTTTAAACTTTTTTCAGTTTTGCTTGGTAAGATATCAAAATCATTTAAGGAATGTATTTATATTTTTATGATAATCCTTAAAATATTTAGCAGCATGAAAAATGTATTAATATTAAAATATTAACAAAATGACAGGCTTTTTAAAAGGACGGTTCTTTAGTACGTATCATATTTGTTAAATCAAAAGAAAACACTCTTCTATGGTAAACAGTCCTAATTTTTAGCTATAGATTCATATATTTATAGGTTAGTTTATAGTTATGTTTGTCAATGAAGTATTATAGCTATGATGTTAGAGCCCTTTTTAGAAGGATGTTTATGGTAATTTTTATGTAGTTAAATAAATTCAAATTAAGATTTACTACAGTAAAATTACATACGGCATTACTCCTACCATTTGGAGAAACTGGAATATGCCATGCAACCTTTAGTATCGAAACTCGACACCTACTTTCAAAGCAGCAAGCACAGAAAAATCTTGTGATTTATTCCTCCATAAGTCAGCCTCATGAATTCTGGTGACAGCAATTATTTTGATCTGAATCACTCAGTGACCAATTCTTAGTTCACTGATTGCATTCCATGAATATTACAGCATCATCTGTACCTAACATAGGAAATTATTGGCATCATATTTTGCATAGTTGGTTCAAAAGGGCTAACTCATTAGAATGCAGGAGACAGAGAGAGCATCCCCAACTCCCTTGTTCTCCAAGATAGAATTGTTAGAAGAAAAAGTAATAGAAATGTCAGAAATAAATCAAATCAACAGCATACATTTCTGCAGCAATGAACTTTCCTTGTTGTTAGAAAATAAAAGCAAGAAGAATGAACCCTCTCTTCTACAGAAAACGTCTTCTTTCACACTCAAGTTGCCTGTTCCCTCGATCTTTTTTGTACTGTTATTAAACACATGAATATAAATTCATATGGGGAAAAGTTTATAGACTATGGTATGATTGGAACTAGTCCCAGAAAATAAAGGCATCTAACAGCACACATGTACAGTATGTGTTGTTATAAGGCAGTTCCTTGAGATTTAAAAACCTCAAGATATATGGTACTAAATAGGAATAAGGAACAAGAATGAAAGGAGGTGAGAAAAACACGAGTTTTCTCTTGGAAAAATCTATAAATGATTACTGAAGTAAAATATGTCATTCTTAAAGAATCATAGACATTTAGAAATTAGACAGAGTATTAAGAATATTAAAGATCATGTCACCAAAAGTCCTCACCTCTTACTAAATGGGGAGATGTATTTTATTTCTTTAATGTAAATGATAAATGATCATTTCAAGTCCCACATGAGGTGAAACTGACCATAAGAAGGAGGTCATTTTTTGTAGCTTTTTTTTTTTTTTGGTAGCTTCTAGTTAATACTTCTATACAAGAAGGGATTAAAATGAACCATAAATTCTTTCCAGACAAAAAGAAAAACCCAGAAATTTCTCAACGGCAATGTGCATATTTTGCAGCTTGTGTCAGTTAGGGGAGGAGAGAAAGAAGGTTAGTAGGCTGAAATGAAAGGATGCGTCTCAGTGTTTTGTGTATTCTAATAGCATGTACAGAAAGAAATAGCCCTGGCTAGGAATGGTCCACATGCAAACTAAAAAGTATTGCCCTACATCTTAGGCCTTTGGTTGCCATAATGCATGGCTTGTGGTATCATGTTCAACTCTTTTTTCTTCTTCTTCTTTTTTGAGACAGCGTTTTGCTCTGTTGCCCAGGCTAGAGTGCAGTGGTCCGATCTCGGCTCACTGCAACCTCCACCTCCCAGGTTCAAGTGATTCTCCTGCCTCAGCCTCCCAAGTAGCTGGGATTACAGGCAGGCGCCACCACACCCAGCTAAACTTTTTGTATTTTTAGTAGAGATGGGGTTTCGCCATGTTGGCCAGGCTGGTCTCAAACTCTTGACCTCAGGTGATCCACCCGCCTCGGCCTCCCAAAGTGCTGGGATTACAGGCATGAGCCACCATGCCACGCCATGTTCAAATCCTTATGTCTTGTGTATCTCTTTATGTATTTGAATCCTCTTCCCAATTAGACTGCAGTCTCTTTTAGAGAATGTGGCTTATTGTTATCACCTGTTTCTTATCCATTGAACCTTCACTGGCACATAAAATGGCGCCTTATAGAAACTTGACAGTACGGTTAGTGATTGATTGACAGCTGTACCTTTAAAATAGAAACTTGCTGTCCTGGATCTATGTGATTCAGAGGTAAAGCATGATAAGACATAAGTTCTAAATCAGATTCTTGTTTGCTCCCTGAGTCTCTCTGAGAGTTCTAATTGCTCTTTTATTCAAGACTCATTGTTCACTGTGTATGTCTCAAAGTAGTTTCAGCCCTCATCACTCCCCTGCTGAAACCCCTTTGTAAGCAACAAGAAGTATTTCTTTTCTTTTGTACAACTCTTAGCAGTGATTGTGATAATATGTGTATAAATACATATTTGGAATGCTCCAGACCTCCATGCAAAATGTACTAACACCTTCTTTTGGAAATTGTCCTTTATTGCTTTTATTTTCCTTCCCCAAGCACACAAAAATGACCACAAAGGTATTTATGTGAAACATTCTTAGTTCTCTTCTGAAGGTAACAATGATACATACTTTCTGATTTGTTTTTCTTTTGGGGTTGATCATTGGAGGAAATATTTAAAACCATAGTGAGAAGAATTTGCCTTAAGGAGAGAAGATATAATAATATTTCTAACAGTGTCCATGGCACTTTCTATGTAATCACTCATTTAATTCTCATGACCAATCTATTCACTAGATCATTAATTATTATTATTATTATCATTAGCATTTTGCAGAAGAGTGAACTTAGGAACAGAAAGAAGCCAAGTAATTTGTTCACAGTTACTCATCCAAGATCTGAGCGCAAACCCGGCTCCACAGGTCACAGGTTTAACCGTGAACCAGAGGTTTAACCGTGTAGCCTTCTTGACAGGTAAGAAAGGTATAGGAAAGGAATAATTGAAATCTCAAATTCATGGTTTGCAGTGTTTAATATAGTGAGAAAGTTGATTGAATTGTCTGTGGCTCTTTAAAAATATGCTTTTTGGGGGTCAGAATGATACTAATCTCTTCCTTTAACTACTGACCTTAGAGTAAGTTTGAGTTATCAGGTTGCATAGCTGAGCCACGTTATGTCAGCTGTGCGTAAAATTTGCTATCATAAAAGATATGAACTGTTGTTTCCATTGCTATTGCAATTTTTGGAAACAGTTTCTTAAAATTCTTTTTTGTGTATTCGTTACAAGCGTAAGTCCAAATATCCCAGTATCTTTTGAATAGCTTAGAGAGGCTGGGTGCAGCGACTCACGCCTGTAATCCCGGCATTCTGGGAGGCCTAGACAGGCAGATGGCTTGAGCCATCTTTCAAGACCAGCCTCAGCAACATGGAAAAACCCCAACTCTACAAAAAGTACAAAAAATTAGCCGGGTGTGGTGGCACACACCTGTAATCCCAGCTACTTTGGAGGCTGAAGCGGGAGGATCTCGAGCTCAGAAGGTCAAGGCTGCAGTGAACCATGATCGCACCACGGCACTCCAGCCTGGGCGACAGGGCAAGACCCTGTCTCAAATACATAAATAGTTTAGAGAGCTTGAGAAAAAACATAGATGTATTCCTCACACATACTTCTGCCTTGAAATTGATGAGAGTCTAGGACAAGGCGGCAGATAAGTCCCGGTATCATATTAGCATCAGTTCACCTGTCTCAAGATTTACTGTCATCCCAGAGGACACTGACGTCGCACAAGGGAGCTTCCTGCTGCTCTACAGTTTATGCTTGAGGATGGGACACTTAAGTCTCCTCTCTCCAGCCATGAGCCATATTGCCACTTTTCTATGTTTAGTGACCTTAACTGGTAATTTTTTTTATCACTTTCAAAATTTGTAAGCACTTGAGACTTGGGAGCTAGTATCTAGTGGAAACATCTTTTTTTTCTCTCTCTCTATTGCTCTGCTAACTAGGTTTCTTTTTGTTAGGTTAAAAAAAAAAAGAATGATGTTCTTATTTTTTAAAAACTAGGTACTGTGCTGAGAATTACAGATTGGGGTTTGATCGCAAGCTCTGCCAAAGCTGTGAATTGAAGCAAATCACATCAGCACTTTGAACATCTTTGTTGTTCGAAGAGCCAAGCAAATATTGAATATTGAGTGCTAGTAGGTAGGTATTGTGCTAGGTGCATTGTCTGTTTGAACTTTTATCAGCAGGCATCTTTCAAGCTCCCGCTGAGTGTGAATAAAGTACTAGGCTAGGTACTGTGGGGCACAAAAGAATAAAAAATAAGATCCCCGCTCCCAAGAGCTTATTTATCAACACATGAATAGCCTCTTTTAGGAGGGTCAGCCAGTGTCTGAGCCATGTAGAGAAAGGTCACTGCCACTGAGTGCTCAGTCAACTGAAATCCCTCAAATCTCCAGTATGTTCCTGCTCAGAGCATAGGCGTCCCCTACTGTTGCAAACCTAAGACTGCAATCCAATAGAGGAGACCAGCAATTCCAGTTCCTGATGGTACTTAGACATACCAGATACCGGGACAGGGAGGGCTGGGCAGTGGGCCAGCAGCTGCAAGGTTATGTCCTGGCCTTAGAGGCTGGTTCATGACTGAGACACGTTCTCTCACTAGGGGAGACACATGCTCTTCCACCTTGGTCCGAGGCTGTCAGGGAACATGGCTGGGGTCTTCGTCTCTGATGTGCTTTGTGCTGAATGGAGGTGTCTAGGTCACTTTTCTTATTTAAGATATCTTAAAATGAGAATAGAGAAAGCAGTTTTGGTAGGAATGGAAAAAGATGTAGCCACTGCAGAAAACAGTATGGCAGTTCCTCAGCATATTAAGCATAAAATTACCATGTGATCCAGCAATTCCACTTTTGGGTATACACCCAAGAGAACTGAAAGCAGGGACCGAGAGAGAGATTTGTACAGCCATAACCTAGCAGCATTATTCACAATAGCCAAAGATGGAGGCAACCCAAATGTCCATCAGCAAATGAAAGATGAGCAAATTGTGGTCTGTACATACATGGAATAATTTTCAGCTTTAGGAAGGTATTTCTCACACATGAAGACATTATGTGAAGTGAAACAAGCCAGTCACAAAAAGGACAAATATGGCATGATTCCATTTACTTGAGGTATGTAGAGAAGACAAATACATAGAAATAGAAGGTAGAATGGTGGTTCCCAGGGAATGGAGAGAACAGAGGAAGATGAATGATTGTTCCATGAGTACGGAGTTCAGTTTGGGATGCTGGAAAGTCCTGGAGATGGATGGTGGTGATGATTGCACTATGATGTGAATGTACTTAATGCCACCGAGCTGCACACTTAAAAATAGTTAAAAGGGCCGGGCGCGGCGGCTCACGCCTGTAATCCCAGCACTTTGGGAGGCTGAGGCGGGTGGATCACGAGGTCAGGAGATCGAGACCATCCTGGCTAACACGGTGAAACCCCGTCTCTACTAAAAATATAAAAAATTAGCCAGGTGTGGTGGCGGGCATCTGTAGTCCCAGCAACTCAGGAGGCTGAGGCAGGAGAATGGCATGAACCCGGGAGGCGGAGCTTGCAGTGAGCCGAGATCACGCCACTGCACTCCAGCCTGGGCGACAGAGCGAGACTCTGTCTCAAAAAAACAAAAAAAAAAGTTAAAAGGAGCTGGGCGCAGTGGCTTATGCCTGTAATCCCAGCACTTTGGGAGGCTGGGGCAGGAGGATCGCTGGAGACTGGGCATTCAGAACCAGCCTGGGCAATGTAGCAAGACCCAGTCCCTATAAAAAATAATCTAAAAAAATTAGCCAGGCACAGCAGTGCATGCCTGTAGTCTCAGTGACTCAGGAGGCTGAGGCAGGAGGATCCCTTGAGCCTAGAAGGTTAAGGCTGCAGTGAGCTATGATCACACCACTGCACTCCAGCCTGGGAGACAAAGCAAGACCCTGTCTCTAAATTTTTTAAATTAAAAAGATAGTTAAAATGGTACATTGTAGGTTATGTATATTTAGCAATAAATAATAATAATAATAATAATAATAATAATAGAACACAGTTTCCTTTTCCAGGAGAAAGAAGGGGTCTGTTTGGTTAAATGAAAAGGACGTGGTACAAAGTGGTTGAGAGTAGTTGCTGTTCAGGCTCGGGGCTGCTGCTGCTCTCTGTCTGCCAACAGCCAAAGGCAAGTCGGTTGGAGCAAACTGACTGGTCTTGGCTCTGCCTCAGAGCTGCCCTAGAGCTTTGACTGTATCAGGAAGAGGGGCAATGAGGTTTTGGTTGGTTAGATATTACAGCAGCCACGGAGGTATGGTTTGGATTTGTGTCCCCACCCAAATCTCATGTGGGATTGTAATCCCCATGTTGGAGGAGGGGGCTGGTGGGATGGGATTAGATCATAGGGGCAGATTTCCCCCTTGCTGTTCTCATGATAGTGAGTGAGTGATTTCTCACAAGATCTGGTTGTTTAAAAGTGAGTGGCACCTCCCCTTAAACTCTCTTCCTCCTGCTCCAGCCATGTAACATGCCTGTTTTCCCTTCTGCCATGATTGTAAATTTCCTGAGGCATATTCATCCATGTTTCCTGTACAGCCTGTGGAACCATGAGCCAATTAAACCTCTTTTCTTTATAAATTAGCCAGTCTCAGGTATTTCTTTCTAGCAGTGTGAGAACAGACTAATAAACAGGACTTCTGATCCTTTGGCTCCAGTGTGACTGCAGCCTGATTGGGACCCCACACCTGGCTGATGCCGTTCTATTACTCTGTCTACTTACAAGCAGAGACATTCGCCATTGGTTAAAACCAAACACAGAGGCATGATCGGCTGCTACAGTACCACCTAGTCTCCAAAATGGCAGGAAAGGGCACAAGCCCACGGTATGGACATCTCTGTATTGATGGGAGATCACAAATCCATAAAAAACAGGTGAGGTAGAGAGAAAAAGAAGGAAATTCTGCAGGTGCCTACAGCTTCCCATTACATGTCTTGGACAATCTTAGTTGTATTTCCAGAGCCCCTCAGTAGGCCCCCCAAGAGCAAGGGGCCACCTTCTGCAGAAACTTAAATGCCAAGTGTTGGTATTAGCCAAAGTGGAGGAAGAGAATGAAACTTACTAGTTTGAGATCAAGCTATTGCCGCATAGACATATCATACCAGAAGACATGTGTTTGTGTTATTAAAAAAAGTAGTTCCCCCAAAATGACAGTCTCTGCCTCATAATCTACCTGCCCTTTACCCCTACCTGCCACTCCCTGAAGCCATCGGTAACCTTGGAAATGCTTCCATCAGTGATCCAAGTGTTGATCTCCCTACCCCCACACTTTCTTATTCAGAACTTTGCAGTCTGAGCCTCCTCTCAGCTAAGGATCTCCTTTGGGGAATTGTTTCAATCTGACATCCTGGCTTATCTATAGGGAATATGCTAGGAAGCTGGGGATATTCCAGAATTAAACTGCAGAGAATTATGTTCATTCATGGACCTGGAGTACTATGCACCAGGCGAGGTGCCAAGCAAGGCAAGCGCAAACATGGAAAATAGAAAGAAAGAGGCTCTGCTTACCCAGGGATCTCAAAGGCGAAAGGGTGAGTGCATTGCAATTGCCTCCAATGTGGTCAGTGTTATTGTAGGGTAAATGCATAGAGGTAGCAACCTGCTCTTGGGGTCTGGAGTAGGAATAGAAAAAGGTGGTGTTCTGGGTTGAATTGTGTTCCCCCAAAATGTATGTTGAGGTCATAATCCCCAGTACTTATGAATGTAATCTTATTTAGAAATAAAGGGTTTTTTAAGATATCATCAAATTAAGATTAGATTTTACTCAGTTAGGGTTGCCTCAAATCCAGTATGACTGATGATGTCCTTATAAGAAGAGAAAACCAAGACACAGATACACAGAGAGAAAAGATGGTCATCCAAAGGTGGAGGCAGAGATGGGGCAGATGCATCTACAAGCCAAGGAATGTCGAGGACTGCTGGCAACCTCAGAGGCTAAGAGAAAGGTGTAGAACAAGTTCTCACCTAGAGCCTCAGAAGTGACATGGCCTTGCCAACACCTTGATTTTGAATGTCTAGCCTCCAGAACTGGAGAGAGTGTATTTCCATTGCTTTCAGCCACCTAGCCTATGGTGCATAGCTGTGGCAGCCCCAGGAAACAAATGCAGATGGTATCATTTGAACTTGATCTTGACATTGGAATGGTTCTTCAGGTGCATCAACAAAGACAGGAAGAGATAGGGGCTAGAGAAGGACAAGAGCTGTTCAGAAAGCAGCTTAGATTCAGTGTGGTATACCCAACAGGGGTAATGGTATGCACCAGTGTACCGCAGTATACCATAGATGGAGTTGAGTTGTGTTCTGGAATGATGGTAGAAAGGTAGGCAGGAATTAGCCCAGACAGGGGATCTTTTGCTATGCTAACAAGGCTGGACTTTGTTCACTGAGGGTTTCATGGCTGAAGGATTGTAAAGGCTCCCATAGCCTCACTCATTCTGCTCCCCACTCTCTCTCTGTAGCGTGGAGCATATCCTAGTTTGGACCTCATGTTGTCTTGCTCTCTGGAGTTCTTCCAGATGGAAGGTTGGGCCAGATGTAGACTGACTTTAGGATGGGAACTATGAAGGCTATTTTCTGAAACATCTCTCCCGCTTGCATTTGGCATGTGGTTTTATAACTCCCCATGTCCACCCCAGACATAACCTTATGATTGGCATATAATGTACTTGAATCCAAACCATGATTAAAGTCTGTTTTGTTTTGCAAATTCTTGGCACTGTTTTGTGAAACTCTTCCAGTTCTAGCCTGGTCCTCTCTTAATAAAACCAAAGCTTTTGATAGCAAGTAATCCAAGGTTGTCTTACTTGCGTGCCCTGATTCTGTACTGATGAAAGCCATCGTTTTGAGGTTTACCTTGGTTCCATTTTCCAATTCTTATTTTCTTATCAGAAGCACACTTCATTCCTTTCATTTTTCTCATTATATGATTAATGATTTTCCAAATCTTTTCTGATTAATACGTTTTCCATCCAATGTGAACCTAAAAATAAGGCAAAATCTCAATCCAACATAAGGGACTACTTGCTACACTTTCTTAAAGGATTATTTTAAATCTTTTGAGCTTCTAAGTTGCTTTAAATAGTATAACATGAATGAGTTGACTGCCAAGGAGTATGGGATTGTAGTGATTCAAAATTTCTTCGTGATCACTCTAAGAATGACTTCTTATTTGCCAGAGTAGCTTCATTCAGATAATAGTAATTATAACACTGCTACAGTTTTAAAAAACAATTTGGAAAATTACTACAGGAAGATGCTGGAGGCCTGAGTGGGAGCCCATCTCTGCCTTTAACTAACACAACAGTAAACCATTCACCTATTTTTGTCTTCAGTTTCCAGAAAATGAAAAAAGACCTGATTCGATTATTTCTAAACTCCTACAATTGTGAAGTCACGAATTTGCTTTTTAATTACAGAGGCGATGTGAACCCTGAAGAAGTGTTTAAGATTTGATGGCAGCTGGAACCCAAATGCTTTCAGGAAGATTTGAATCTTGCAAAAATCTTTTCAGTGGGGGCGGTATTCTTTAGCAAAGTTTGCCATCTAGTGGCCACCAGGACTAAATGGGGCTTTGCTTAAAGTGTTGAACAAAAGACTCCTTGACTAAGTTTATTTATTTTTAATTTTTTTATTTTTATATATTTAGCAGGTACAAGTACAGTTTTGTTACACGGATATATTGTGTAGTGGGCAAGTCTAGGCTTTTAGTGTAACCATCCCCCGAATAGCGTGCATTATACCAGTTAGGTCATTTCTCATCCCTAACCTCCCTCCCACCTTTCCGAGTCTCCAGTGTCTATTATTCCACTTTATGGGTCCATGCGTACACACTGTTTAGCTCCCACTTAGTATTTGACTTTCTGTTTCTGAGTTATTTCACTTAAGACAATGGCCTCCAGTTCCATCCATGTCACTGCATGAGACATGATTTCATTCTTTTTAAGGGTTGGGTAGTATTCCCTGGTGTGCGTATATGTGTGCATGTGTAAGTAGATATATACACCCCACACATTTTCTTTATCCAGTCATACGTTGATGGACACTTAGGTTGATTCCATATCTTTGCTATTGTGAATAGTGCTGCAATAAATACACAAGTGCAAGTATCTTTTGTATGTAATAGTCCTTATCTAAGTTTCATAGACAGTTGAGTACAATTATATTAATTAAGTTCTGAAGAATTGAGTCTACTTTAAAAGTAGAGAAGTGTTCTAAATACCAGTTAATCATGGATCTTAGTTCTTCTAGATTTTCTTTATAGATTCTAGATCACCCTCCCCAGCTCCAAAGATTATAAAGCACTAAATGCTTTTATTTGTTTCAAATAAGAGCTTGTGAAATCCAAGTCCTGGAATTACATATCAAGGAATATGTATATTACCTGATCTTTACTGATGCCTTTGGATTCTCATGTCTTCTCATATCTGATAAGGCAGATAGCTGCCTCTCTGCCTTATCAGCTGTAACAATCTCACATGACTTTTGGGTAGCTTCATATTTAAAAACTTCTTTAAAAATCTTCAGTATGGCAACTTGTGTACTATTTTTGTAAAAATATTGAATAACCAGAATAATAGAAATGGTTCATGCTTTGAACTAGCATAACAAAAACTATGAGTATTCTGTTGACATTAGAGAAATGCCTAAAAACACATTCTCCTTGACATTTTGTTCCATCCCACTTGGACTCTCTCTTGAACAATATTATTCTACAATCCAAATAACATGTTGCAAAACAATCGCAGAGTGACTCAAATCGCTAAACATCTTTTCTTCCTGTATAAAACTTGACAAAAGCTTTGATTAAAGTCTCATGCAGGTTGTGGATTCGGTTCCAAGCAGCGTGGTATGTGATGGCGTACTCAAAGCTAGTCTGTCTCAACTGTACAGTTTTATAATTTGCCTGCAGGGAGATATTGAGAAAGTGGAAGTTGTAACCAAATCACTCGCTATTAGTCTTTTAGCTGGGGAAAGAACAAATCCAACTTCTTTCTTGACATCTCCTCTTGGTTTTCTCAAAAACACCTCAGACTCAACACATCCAAAATTGAAACTTGCGATCTTGTCTCCCCATATCCTGGCACATTTCCACTGTTTCAGCAAAAGCCATTTCTGTCTAACTGTTTACGCAAACCAGTAACCTCAGAGTCATTCTCAATGACCTTCCTCTCCCTCGGATGCAGAACCAGTCTGTCACCCAGTCCTTTGTTCTCATCATTAAGAATCCTGAGCAGATGCCTCCTTCCCTTCTCTCCCCCATCCTGCCTGCCTACTCAAAGCCAATACCCCCTCTGCCTGCCCATGGCATTGGTCAGTGGCCTCCACTCTGCCCTCTGTCGCTCTTGTTTCCCACGTGGCACTTACCCAGAGTAATCTTTTCCCAGTGAAAAGAAAAACACAGAAGATGTTGCCATAATGAGTTTTACAATGCCACTTAGGACAAACCTGCCTCCTGTTCTGTTCACGGTTATCCCTCTGCTCAGCAAGATAAATGCATACCTGATTGCCTCCTTTGGAAAGGCTGATCAGAAACTCAAAAACATGCAACCATTTGTCTCTGAGTTGTCCTGCCTTTCCAGACTAAACTCGTGTTCATCTTACATATATTGATTGATGTCTTGTGTCTCCCTAAAATGTGTAAAACCAAGCTGTGCCCTGACCCCACCTTGGGCACATGTCACCAGGACCTCCTAAGGCTGTGTCATGGGCACACATCCTTAACTTTGGCCAAATAAACTTCTTAAATTGACTGAAAAAAGATAAATAAATAAAATGCATTAAAGAGACTACATTTAAGTGGCGAAAAAGTGCTGCTTTTGACTTTGTTCCATTAAAGATGCAGGTGACCTACAGGGAGGGAACATCACACACTGGGGCCTGTCACGAGGTGGGAGGCTAGGGGAGGGACAGCATTAGGAGAAATACCTAATGTAGATGACGGGTTGATGGGTGCAGCAAACCACCATGGCACCTGTATACCTATGTAACAAACCTGCATGTTATGTACCTGTACCCCAGAACTTGAAGTATATTTAAAAAAAAAGATACATACAGGTGACCTATAAAGAGGTACATGGGAAACAAAAGTAAAAAATTAACCATGAATACAAAAATGAGACAAGGGGAAAGAAATGTAAAAACTAAAAGGATTTTGAAGTCAACCTGGGCAATTTAGATTATATTTTAATTATTTTTATTTATATCTATATTTACTGAACTTTTTTTGAACTTTTAATCTTTATAGTCTGCTGAAAAGCCAGAGAAATGACTTTTGGAATATTTGTACAAAGAGTAAATGTCAACTAAAATGAGCTTCTATGTCATGTAATATTTTGAAAGAGAAGAATTGTAAGTGGATTAATCATCTTGGTTATATTCAAGTCACAATAAACAAAATATTCAAATAACAATAACTATTCAATTACGTATATAGTCAACCACCAATTTTGTATTTATTTCAATATTCAAATTCTAGTACATAGTCAAGTAACAAAAGAGAAGGATACATTTTTTAGAATGCATGTATATATGTATATATGTGTGTGTATATATATATACACACAATAAGACACTTAAGAAAATGAATGTCCTATTATAAATTGAACTCCCAACTGGCTTTCAATTTATGTAATATATATAAAAATATAAAACAATAGTGCAAAAATTATTTAACAAACAATATAAAAATTGCATTGGGATAACTAGTTAAGTACTTAAAGAATTAGGCCCGCACCTTGTGTCAAAACCAATTAGAGAGTTAAATGGAATATACTTGAGTAGAGAGTTGGATATAAAACAAATCATAATTAGAATAAATGTGTTGATTTATTAGAATAATGAAAAGGTTGAAAGGTCTTTCTTAGTTTTGATGTAATAAAAATATTCACAAAGCAACACATACTGTTATTTCAAAATAGTAAACTGCATTACAAGAAAATAAGTTGAAAAGGTATGCTGGGAAAATATTTGAAGCAAATATATAAATGAAGAATCAAAACATCACATAAACAGTTTCTACAAATTGGTAAGGCTGCAGCAATGTGAAAACTGATTTCAGAAGTGTCTGTATTAGAAGTACAATTAAAAGTAGAGAAACTTTAAAGAAAATATGCAAAAAGTTGGCCGGGCGCAGTGGCTCATGCCTGTAATCCCAGCACTTTGGGAGGCTGAGGCAGGTGGATCACGAGGTCAGGAGATCGAGACCATCCTGGCTAACACAGTGAAACCCCGTCTCTACTAAAAATGAAAAAAGAAAAAAAAAATTAGCCGGGCATGGTGGTGGGCACCTGTAGTCCCAGCTATTCGGGAGGCTGAGTCAGGAGAATGGCATGAACCCGGGAGGCAGAGCTTGCAGTGAGCCGAGATTGCACCACTGCACTCCAGCCTGGGCGACAGAGCGAGACTGTCTCAAAAACAAAAAAAAAACAAAAAAAAGAAAACATGCAAAAAGTCTTGAACATATATTGAGATAAAGACTAAATTTTATGTGATACTTTCTAAGTTGTCAATATTGTTATATTTTCAATAACATTAATAAAACAAATGTATGAAACATCCTGGTAGATATTAAGAGAGACTATTTTAGAATCTACAGGACTAGTAATACACAAAGTCCCTAAATTTTAACAGCATTCTAGATATACTGTTGTATTAAATTTGATCAAGAATAAATACAAAGTTCCCATTAACACATTTATTCAAGGTAAGGGGAAATAAAGGTGATTCATAAGAGTCCTGGGTAGGCCCAGGTAAGTTGGAGAATTTTGTGTTTAAGGGTAGGGTCACCCTGGCTGTTTACAGGGATCATGCTCACGACTATGGAAACAAGGAGAATGGTGAAAGAGACTCAACTCAAGACAACATGGCAGAGTTTAAGAGTGCTGTGGCTTGGATGTAGTTTGTGCCTCCCAAAACTCATGTTGAAATTTGATTCCCAATGAGGTAACGTTGGGAGGTGGGGCCTAGTGGGTGGTGTTTGGTTCATGAGGACAGATTTCTTATGAATAGATTAATGCCCTTCCTCGGGGGTGAGTGAGTTCTCACTGTCTTGGGAATAGGTTAGTTCCTGCAAGAGCAGGATGGTTAAGAAGAGTCTGGTTCCTCAATTTCTCTCTCTTGCTTTTCCTCTTGGCACTTGATTTCTACACACACACCTGATTCCCTTCCAGCTGCTGAGTGGAAGTAGCCTGAGGCCCTCACCAGATACAGCTGCCCAATTTTGGACTTTCCAACCACCAGAATCATGAGCCAAATAAACCTCTTTTCTTTATAAATAACCCAGCCTCAAGTATTCAGTTATAGCAATGGCAAATGGACTAAGACAGGGAACAACGAGAGCTTTGGTATCTGAGAGTGCTGAGATGGAAACCTAGCTATGTCTCTTTACTCCTAGAACCCTGTTTCTTCCATCGTGCAACTGAGCTACGACTAACTGTAGTGCTGCATTGCTGGGGAGAACTAATAATGCAATGTGGCAAGGAAGATGTTGCTGGCTTTTATTTAACAGCACTCAATCAATCAGGCGATGCCAGGCCTGCTTCTCCATAGTGCAGTGTCTTTGATATTTACTGCAATGATATTGGCTATAATTCTGTTACATCATAAAAGAGATTTCAAGAGTTTTAAAAACCCCATCAAAAAAAGAGTTCATTCTGGAACCACAGATGTCTGGTTTCTTTGCTGAGATTCATATAGAGTAAGATCATTGAATTTAGCAATGAATTTCAGACATCAAATTCTACCTTTAAAAACATCATTTAAAAACTAAAATTAGAATCATCAACCACTTCTCAACTACCATATGTCAGTGATTATGGGGATCCCTAAAGGATACGGCTTTTCCTAATGTGCAAAACAGTCTCTCATAAAAAAATTGATGCACATATTCAGGTGAAGCATAATACTGATTCTTGCCTATGGCAGAAATTCTGTTAAGTACACCTAGCAATTTTGTTGGAGAGTTCTGATTTCATTTGTTAATTACAAATTTCTGGACAGCTCTTTGAATTCTTTTGTCAACCTTATGTAGGAAGACTTGAGAGTTGTTAGGGCTCCATAGGGGAGTATCCTTAGGGAAGGATGGCTCCCTACCAAGCACACACAGATGTGGAGCACTAGAGTAGGCTGAGTAATCGCCCCCCAAAGATGTCCATGTTCCAATCTACGGAACCTATGAATATGTTACCTTATGTGGCAAATAAAATTTTGCAGATGTGATTAAGTTAAAGATCTTGAGCTAGGAAGATTATCCTGGATTAGCTGGGTGGGCACAGTGTAATCACAAGGGTTCTTGTGAGTAGAAGAGACAGATAGGAAAGTTGGAGTCAGAGAGGGAGATAGGACAACAGGTGCAGAGGTCAGAAGGAAATTGCAGTTGCTGTCTTTGAAGGTGTGGAGGGGCCATGAGCCAAGGAATACAGCAGCCTCTAACAGATGGAAAAGGCAAGAAAATAAACTCTTCCCTGAAGGCTCCAGAAGGAACACAGCCTTGGATTTTTTTTTTTCCCCAGTAAGACTCATTTCGGACTCCCAGCCTGCAGAACTGTGAGATAATACATTTGTATTGTTTTATGCCACTGTATTTATGGTAATTTGTTAAAGCAGCAATAGCAAACACATACAGGCACACAGTGTGTAGAAATGTCTTCTGTGTGTCTTTTTTGTGTGTCCAGATGAACTAAGGTAGAACTGCTGTAAGGAAACCTGCAGCAGCCTGTGTTCATTTTTTTGTTCTTATTCGAGACAGGGTCTCACTCCGTTGCACAGGCTGGAGTGTACTGGTGTAATCAGAGCTCACTGCAGCCTCTGTCCTTCCCTGGCCCAAGTGATCCTCCTACCTCAGGCTCTTGAGTAGCTGGGACTTACAGGCATGCACCATCATACCTGGCTAATTTATTTATTTTACTATTTTTTGTGAAGATAGGGTCTCACTATGTTTCCCACAGCTGGTCTTAAACTCCTGGGCTCAAGCTATTCTCCTGCCTCAGCTTCCCAAAGTGTTGGAATTACAGGCAGGAGCCGTCACACCTGGTCTCCTCCTGTTCATTTTTATTTTTGCCAACAGCATCACAAAATGTGTTTGGCCTTTTGAGTTAGCCACGTGATTACCTCTGCTCCACCAAGACACGAGAAGGTCAGCAGTCACTAGTCATTCTCCTCTCCAGCAAGGTATAGTCTAGTAATCAGAGATTCAGAGTCCCGGGTAGGTGAAGGTATGGGGTGGGAAGTGTTCCTATCTGTACAAGACCTTTCATTTATTTTTAATCTGACCTTGCTTTTAAATGTGCATAGTGCTTATATTAATCAGGAGTTGGGAAGCAATCGATGGGCATCAATGGGTAGGTGCTGGGGAAGGAGTGAAGAAATAGCACTGAAGCACTGGAAATAAATGGTCAGAAAGGATTCTGTTGGCTCTTCTACTCCTGGAATCCGGAGAACAGCTCCAGGTCAAAAGGTGCAGTGACCCTCTTGATCCCCGAGAGGAAAAAACCTCAGATGAAAGACTGTGTGTCAACTGGGTTAAACGCACCAATTCTCCATTCAGACTGCCTAGAATTGAAGCCCACTACCCTTCCCCTGGCTCTGAGAGCTTAAGCCAGTTAGGAACCTCTAGGCTCAGGTTTCCTGTGTGCTAAATTGGTACAAAAATATTATCTTGAAGGATGGTTACAATAATTAAATGTGAAGTGCTCAGCACATAACAAGCACTCTATAAATGTTTAACTAGTATTATATTAATAATATTATAAGCTTAGGGAACTTCCAAATTTTGAGAGGAGGATAAGGCTCCTAGTTCTCTCTTTCTTTTTAAAAAAAACATTTTTACAATGTCTTCTCTACTTCCTCTGTTACATAAATGAGGTAAAGATAGGCTCTGTGTATTGGTCCCCAGGTTGTTTATTTCTTCAATGGGGGTTGAAATGCATTATCTCAGAAGCCTAATGGTACCAATCTCAAATGTTTACGCGCCCAGCTGTTATTTATTTATTTGTTTGTGTTTACAGTCAGGGTCTCACTCTGTCATACAGGCTGGAGTGCAGTGGTGCGATCATAGCTTACTACAGCCTCCAACTCCTGGGCTCAAGTGATCCTCCCGCCTCAGCCTCCTGAGTAGCTGGGAATACAGGCATGCACCACCAGGCCCGGCTAATTTTCAGGGTTTTTTAGTTTTGTTTTTTGTTTGTTTGTTTGTTTTGTAGAGACAGGGTTTCACTGTTTTGCCCAGGCTGTTCTCGAACTCCTGGCCTCAGGCAGTCTTTCAACTTTGACCTCACAGAGTGCTGGAATTACAGGCATGAGCCACCAGACCCAGCCCATCCAGTTGTTTTAAACCTAGTCCAAATAAGTAGTTTTTTTAGCCCTTTTGCCTGCCTTGCATACCCCGTGAAACCTCATCTCCACCTTCTGACCGTAGGTAAGATGCAGCCTCGCAGTTGTAAGGCATAATCTGCTGGGGCCTTCAGAGCTCTCTGACCCAGAGGCTGCCACCGTACTGCTGAATGACATCACCTCGACACGTGAGACCCATCTGCTATCTCCTCTCCTGGGAATTCCCTGGCCCTTCTCCCCTTCTAAGTAGCAACCTCTGTGTGCCATAGCCTCTGCACAGAATCCTGCTGTGAGGGGCTTCCTCCCGTGCAGAGTTGTCATAATTACCCAGTAAAGCTGTGTGTGCTTTAGCCACCTCCTAGACATCGTATCTTTTTCCTTGATCAGTCCCCAAATCCCTCAGGATCTTCTTCTTGTCCAACTAACACCAATTCCCAATAAAGGACCATTCAAACATATTTTTACTTCTCCGCTTCATCATAAGCCAAAATAGAACCAAAAGACAGAATAGTCAATGTGTTAGTTTTCTTTAGAGTTGCCCAGTAGGGGGTATGAATTGCCAGCTGGATATAGGAAGATTATCAGGGTTGCCAAATATCCCAAATGCTTATATTCTTTCCATCATCTCTTAAAAAAAAATCATACTGTGATTTTAGGCACATCTGTAGGTACTTTGCAAAATAACTTTGTCTAAGTCCATTCAGGCTGCTGTAATGAAATAGCATCAATTGGGTGGCTTATCAAAAATGCGTTTATTTCTCACAGTTCTGAAGCTGGGAAGTCGAAGGTTGAGGCAGATTTGGTGTCTGGTGACAAACTCTCCCCCTCTGAGTTTCCATAAATTTTAGGTTCTTTTACTCCATTACCTTCATAGTATCCGTGAGGACCACCTTTTCTGGGGTAAAGGAAACCATGATTTCATTCTGAATGCTAATGCATATGACATAGAGTACCTCTGATGATGTTACAGTAACACACAGCTTCCCCTGTTTCATAAATGGTACCTTCTTACTGTGTTCTAATATGGTGGAAGGGGCAGTGGATCTCTCTGGGACCTCTTTGATAATGGTGCTTAATCCCATTCATGACCTAATCACCTCCCAAAGGCCTCTCCTAATTCCATCACATTGGTGATTAGGTTGCAACATATGAATTTTGAGGGAAATGCAAAGATTCAGACCACAGTACCTACCAAACTAGAAAAGAGAAATTGAAATCCACAAACTTTAGCCTTCAAATTCAGTAGAAAAGCCCCACTTTTCCAAGCTAATTAAGCTGATGTTAGGACCCAAATGAACTGTTCTTTATGAGGAAGTAGAGAACATACTGCTTGTATCAAACATAATGAGTTGGATCTTTCAAAAATTAAAAATTCGTATTTCAATTAATTTACCTCTGGTGAGTGTCTGATTCATAAGTAAGAATAATGGAATACTTCTGTGGTCTAATAATTAAAAAGTAATTGGGCAAATACATTTTTTGAAGTATTTTGTCATAAATCATATGAATCTCCCCAAATTCTACTATTTCTGATCTTAAATTTGAGAAGAACTTTTTCTGTTGTATCTGCCATTCTTATAGTGTTCTCAACTAAATCCAATAGGAAAAGAAAAATTGAGATTTTCCTCATTCATTTCTTTGTCACTATGTAGCTCATAGCTAATTCAGTATTAGGAGAAGTGAGCTTCTTTTAAACATATCTTAAAAGAGAATGTCTATGATCTCATTGGACATACCCGATATCACTCTCTGAGAAGTCTTCCTCTTGTTCTGTCCTGTAATTTTATATCTTTGTAACCAACATAGTTTGATAGCCCATCACCTCCTCTCCTCAGATCCTCATTTCCTTTCTTATCCGAGTTCCCGTGATGGAGACAGACATTCTCAACTCTCTGTTCCTCTCTCCCTCTGTCTTATTTTCCTGGGAAATGTGACATCAGCCTAAACCTGACTCTCATTCACTCTGCCCTTGAATTTCAGCAGACACACATAGTAGGGGAAAAAGACCACTCTGGGCACTGTTTTACTGGAAGTTCATGACCACAAATATCCACCTGCACTCAATTCTACCTGTTGATTCTGTTTTCCTGGCCAGTCCACTCACCTACCCCTGAGAGGTCTCTTTCACACCTTCCTTGTCCTTAAATCTGCAACAGTTTCTCCCAACTCCTCATTCTCGGTTAATGATCTTTCTCCTAATTTCATCTGAGAAAATAGCAACTCTCTAAAAAGACCTTCCCACTACTGCTACCATTAAATCCACCCACTGGTACCCAAATCTTCTGCTTCCTTCCTGCGACAGTGGGTGAACCAACTAAGAGTCTATCTGAGCCAAACACTCTGCTTATGCATGGAGTTCCAGCCCCTTGGCCCAACCAAGGACTTTGCTCCTACAATTATCTGTGATCTCTGTTGAAGTGTCTTCTGTTTTTCCTTTCTTACCTGTAATACCTCCTATTCCAAGAAAAAAAATGTCTTATTCCTGCATCTCTTTGCAGCTTTGTTTTCATTTTTCTACTCTCTGCTTAAGAAAATCTCCTTGAAAAATGTGTGTCCACCCACTGTATCAAATTGTTCACCTCACTCTCTTTATTGAACTCATTTCAGACTCTTGACTCTGTCCCCCCAGTGACTTCACTTGAGATGCTATCATCAGTGGCCTCTACCTGACCAGATCTGATGGTCAGTTCTCAGTCTTCATCTTACTTGACCTCACCTCTAATGGGCGAGATGCTCCAGGAATCAGTTTTCAGCTCCTCTTTCTTGGGAAATTTCTCAAGGGAATTTCACGAAAGCTTGTGGTTCTCAAGACCATCTATATGCCACCTTCCTAGTTTATTTCTCTACTCACACCTCCCTTCTGGACCCTGGGATTATATATGAAATTGCCTACCTGACTGCTCCACATCGATGTCCTACAGGCGTCTCAAAATTAATATCCCTGCAAAAGTATTTTTTGTTTTCTCCTCTGATCCTGCTCCTCCCTAAATATTTTTCTTCTCAGGAAATGGAGCAATCATGTGAATGGTTGCTCAGCCCCATCTCCCCGCTTCCAGCTTCCAACTGGACTCATTCTTGGATTCTTTCTCTCCAATGAGACATCAATCTATAGGTCAATTCTGTCACACTGGACTTTAAAATATATCCAGAATCCTACCACTTCTCAAGGTGTACTTGCACGAACACTTTAGACCAAGCCCTTCTCTCTTATCTGAACTATTGCAATAGTCTAAAAACTCATCTCTGTGTTTCCTCATTAGCTCTTGGCAGTCTCCACACAGCAGGCAGAATACTACTTCTGAGATATAAATCAAGCTAGGTGTCCTTTTCAAAGTCCTCCAGTGGCTTTCCTCCCAATTAGAAGAAAATGCAGTCCTTGTTGTAACTTGGTGAACCTATATGATCTGGCCACTCAACGGGCTTCATCCATAGGCAACTTCTTACTGTCCTTTCTGTGGGCAAAGTGTGTTCCTGCCGCAGGGCATTTGCCTGGACTTTTCTTCTGCCATGTTGTCTGACTCCTTCACTTTGTTCTGCTCAAAACTCATATTTCTAAGAGGTCAAGGAGGTCTGCCTATTGTCAATTTTATCTCTCTTTTTTTTTTTTTTTGAAAGTTGTCCATTCTAAATGTAGAGGGTGCCTAAGCTAGCAATGACTATGGACGAATGTCTTTTATTTTTGGAAAATTAAATATTTAAGATTTAGGATATCTAGATACTTACGACCACTGTACAGCCTAGTGGTAGAATCAAGACCATCGCAAATTGATTTTGAATGAAACAAGACCCATCTTTGGCTTCCTCCATTTCCGTTTCCCCATCTCTACTTTCTTAAGCCCTCATCCAGTTATCCAATACTGTGCAGGTTTATGCTCCAACTCCCTCCCAGGTCTGCTCTTACTCCTGAAGTGTCCATGCACCAAAGCTACCTACATCGTCTTCTCCCCAGTCTCTGGAACTTCTCATTGGTAGTTAGGTGTTTGGAGGAAAAGCCATTTGCTTTAACTACAGCTGCAAGCTGAGGTGGTTGGCCTTCCCTTAAGTGTCTTCATCTTTTATTACTTCCAGCTTTATTGGTAAATGATATGCATCTGTGTTGAGTAGTCTTAAGGTCATTGCCATCAAATATTTATCTGAAGCTCATTGATGAGAAACAATACTCAGTGGGATTGTTTAATAGACACAGAATCCATTCACTGTCTAAAACTCCGGTTGGGAGCTAGATTTTTACAGTTCAACAAATCTGGGTTCAAATCCTATTTCTGCTGCATATGAATTTCGTAGCCTTAAGCAAGTCTCTCGACTCTTTTTTTTTTTTTTCTTTTTTTGAGATGGAGTCTCACTCTGTCGCCCAGGCTGGAATGTGATGGCGTGATCTCAGCTCACTGCAACCTCCACCTCCTGGGTTCAAGTGATTCTCCTGCCTCAGCCTCCTCCTGAGTAGCTGAGGTCACACACGCCTGCCACAACGCCCAGCCAATTTTTGTATTTTTAGTAGAGATGGGGTTTCACCATGTTGGCCAGGCTGGTCTTGAACTCCTGACCCCAGGTGATCGACCCACCTCGGCCTCCCAAAGTGCTGAGATTACAGGCGTGGGCCACCATGCCCGGCCTCAACTCTTAAGTCTGTTTCCTCATTTGTAACCCACTGTATTAGTCCGTTCTCACACCGCTCTAAAGAACTACCTGAGACTGGGTAACTTATGAAGAAAAGAGGTTTAACTGACTCAGTTCCACAGGCTGTACAGGAGGCATGGCTGAGAAGCCATCGGGAAACTTATAATCATGGCAGACAGGTGAAGGGGAAGCAACCACATCTTACCATGGTGGAAAAGGGGACAGAGAGCACGAAGAGGGAAGTGCTACATGCTTTTAAACCATCAGATCTCGGGAGAACTCACTGTCACAAGAACAGCAAGGGGGAAATCTGCCCCCATGATCCAGTCACCTCCCACCAAGTCCCTCCCCCAAAACTGGGAGTTACAATTCAACATGAGACTTGAGTGGGGACACAGAGCCAAACCATATCACCCAGGGATAAAGAGTAATAGTCTTCTTCATAATTGATATAAGGATTAAAGGAATAATGCTCACTGGGTGCCTGTATCAGTAAATAAATGCTAATGTTTTTTGTCATTGTTTTTATTACTATTCTTGGGTCAAGCCAAATCTATAAGGAGTTAATTATCTTATCTAACCTATTCTCCTTTCTCTCTGCCCAGATTATTTTACTGAATGTTGCTATGGTGGGAAACCTTTAGCTTCCCCTGACCGTCAGTCTAAGAAGCAGCTTTTCAGAACCCACTGGGGCATTTACCGGAAGGAATACTGTTCATAAGTTTACACAATGTTCCTTTTTATGGGGCCTCCAGGAGAAATCGGTGTCTGGTGTTAGTGCCAAACAGAGTCGTTCTTTTGAGCATTTGGTTTATTTTAAGCTTATGGATGGTAAATTACATAACCGACCGAGTTTCCCTTTTTGAGTTGGCTGCTCGAAAGCTTACAGCCAGATCTATGGCTCATAGTAAGAAGTACTTCCATTATTATGGGATGCATTTCGAGCCTTGTTTCTGCATTTTGTATTGCCATCTTTGCTTTGCTTTTTTTCTTTTAATCCCTCTTTTATGTTATTTAAGTGTCCTTTTAAAATTTATCCTTGTAAATTGCCTTAAATTATTTCTGAAACAAGGTGAGGAATAGATAGATACATAGCTGTAGGTAGATGAAATATGGTTTTAAATAATTTGTCATAGTGCTTATATTTAAGAGAGGTTTAATTTTTATAAGAAGATACTTGTGGCATAAAATGAATTTTCCAATTGGTAAAATTTCAGACTTTGCAGGAAAGCGGAAGGAAAAAGTATAAGGTGGGAATGTTTTTGCAGAAAGGTGATTTGGGAAACTGCTGAAAGGGGAACCTCTGAAAGGTAGGCAGGTAGGCAGATGATGGCTCGGGTGGAAAAGTGCCTGTTGTATGACTGGATTGGTTAATTAACCATTATGTGATCCTCCAAGGTCAGCTTATAAAATTAATTTTCACCTTTCAAAGAGAAGGTAGGAAGAGGTTTAAAGCCATGGGCTCAGGAGTCAAACATCTGGATAGAAGTTCTAACTCTGCCATTGCCTTGAGCAACTTACTTGACTTCACAGTGCCTCAATCTCTTCGTTTATGAAATGGAGATGAAGGGCTCATGGAGTTGTCATGAGAATCAGAAGATGAGCTAGTGACGTGTTTAGAATAGTGACTGGAACTTAGCAGGAGTCAGTGAAACTCTTTGTACCTCTTCGCTTGAGTCCCTGGGTTTTTAAAAAGTTGCAAACAGTCCATTTTTTAAATGAATTGCATAGTAAGGTAAGTCAGATACTGGTGGGGCTGAGTACATAGCAATATTTATGACAAGTATGAATTTTAATAAAAATATATGCAGTTCATTAGATACATCATAGAATTCTAAAATCTATCAGGAGTATTTTATGGCAACTTCAGAGAAATGGTATGTTTCTCTTTCGTGGTCTTTCCAAACAAAGAGGAAATCAAAATTGCTGCTGGGAAATATTTTATCCTGTTATCATCCTAGATTTGTTCATGAAATGTTACACTATGAATAGCCTTTCTTGTCTTTTGCCACCAAAAAGCTACCATTTTCTTTCTTATATACATTTTGCATTTTCTTAGATCTACAATGAATGAAATGAACTGGTCAAATGGATTCTTTGAGAGTGTGGAAAATTTAAGACATGAATATGCCTCGCCTTTTCCCCTCTCCTTTCTCGCTTCCTCCACTCCCTGTAATAAAGAGAATTTTACTTTTCTCTACTCAGTGCTTCTCCTTCCATCCCCATGTAATAATGTTCTATCATTGCCCCCGATTCTGGAGCATGAAATCTGAAGTTTGGGCGCGAAGAAAATTGGCTGAAGATACAAAATAAAAGGAATCAGGTTTTTGTTTCCTGGCTCTTCTTGTTTAGAATCTGAATGATGGGTACAATAGGGCAAATGTAAAGAAAATTTTTAAAAGCCCAGAAACTAAGCAAATTTACATCATACGAAGCTGAGGGATATAAGTTGAGGAAGAGAGAGTCAGGAACTCTGTACGTGGGAGAGTCCATTTTTGATGTTTTTGTTTGTGCTAGAAAGCATAGGTCCTCAAATGGCTTTGGTTATGAGAGAATCAGGGAGGAAAGGAAAAAGGATGTTTGAGAAGTGTTGCTGTGTGGATTATAGGATCCTGTGTTACATTCTTTGAGCTACGCAATTAAAAATTGGCATTTGATTTTCAAGTTTTTGTTGCTACATTGTATTCCTTTAAGTATGACTGGGCTATCAGAGAACTGGGATTTATTAGGGTTACACAATCTTGTTCTCACAATCTTGAATGTAGCAAGTGTAGTCTACCTCAATAACACAAAATATGTTTTAAATTTATCATTGAGGTTTAGTGTGCATTCCATGATTATTAGTAATTTCAAAAGTATGACTTTTTCCCTAATTTCATTGCTTTTAGTTATCTTATTTACTTCTCCTGCTATCTGCGTCTAGGTGGTAAATAAACAAATGTTGCCACTCTCATTACTGAGAAAAAAAAACGATTGATTGTTGGTCTGAAAAACAAAACAAAAACCAAAAAAAAAAATCCCGTACATCAAAAGACAACCCAGACACTTTGGTGGGAAATAAAGGAAAATTAGAGAAAGGTTTTCAGTTCTGTAGAAGCTGGAATGAAATAGAGTGTGCATTTTGGTGGCTAAAGAAGTGGAGTTCAGTGGAAGCTGCAAGCAGCCAGATAGAGATTTTGTTCAGGACCCTAAGGAGAGAAATGAGGACTGGACCAAGAAATAGAAGCACACTGGCACCGACATGAAAACAAAGGTTTATCACAGATCGGATTACTGAAGACTGAACTTCAGAAATGCATGGAAATGTTCAGGAATGAGAGAACACGGGAACGTGTATGTATTACATTGGGTTTCATTTTCTGTTTCTGTACTTGCACTTACCTACTTGAATTCCCCAATATCTAATAGATTCATTCATTTTCCTTATCTCCCATCTTCAGCTCCTTAGCATGAGAGCATCATCTTTTGCTTGGATAAAAGTACTTCCTAGCTGGTCTCCCTGGCTTCTCTCTAGCCGTCTTCCAATCTGTCTTCAACTGTACTGCCAAAGTGGACTTTAAATGGCACAAATCTGATCATGCCTCTTGAGGGAAAGAAATCCCACTGCTCTTAGTAGAAAGAGAAAAGATCCCCAGCATGGCCCTCATGATCTTGCCTGATAATCACCTGCCTCTCTAACCTCATCTTCTCCTCTCTCTCTTACTTTATTCTCCAACTGCTTAAGCTGGGCCTTCTCCCTTCTACCACATAGAGCTTCCCTCTCCCTGCCTTTCTCCCCTGCATTTAGTTAACTCCTTCCCACCCTTCAGCCTCAGCTCAGGTAGCAGTGCCCCAGAGACACCTTTTCTGACCCTTCTAATTCTCGAAGATGTCAACCCGCTCTACATTCTCATAGTATTCTGTACATTCATGCAAAGATCTTATTAGCTTGTAATTCTATGCTTATGTGATTATTTGATTCAAATTGCCTTGCCCCCTGGACTTTAAGCACCTTGAAGGCAAGGACATTGGTTGTTTTACTTGTCGTTTTCCTACTGGTGCCCAGCAGAGACACGCACTTGATGAGCAGCACTCAGTTGATATTGTTGACTGAATGGATGAATAGAGACAGTTGGTCCTTTTTTTGTTTTTACTGAAATTGGCAAGAGTTTTTGGTCAACTTAAGCACCCTAGGCTCTTCATGGTTGCAGACGTACTGTGAAGGGAGAGTCTAATGAGTATTTAAGCAGGTGTCTGTCAGAGGACGGACCCTTCTTTCCTAAAATCACAGCCACAGAAAAGCCAGAAGCACTTAAGCAGAGTCAATTCTGACAAAAAACCTTCAGTTCTGCTACAGAAGGCTTCTTTAGGTATTTCATTTCTTATTATGAAAGAGTTCTCTTCTTGAAGGAAGCACTTCATCTGATGTTTAACTCTGACTGTGTTCTTGCCACTCCTAACTAATAGTAACATAGAAAGTGAATAGTAAAGAAACATTAATCCTCATACTTTCAAAAGACTGGCCAGGAATAAATCCCTTGGATTTAAAAACATATATCTTCCATCGATATTATCTACATTTACCTTTGATTACTTTTAATTTGTTGATTTTTGTCATTGAGCCTCTTCTTAACGCTTTTCAATATTTTGCTTTTAAGATATCTCATATTATAACAAAACGGCTAATTTAACAATTCATTAGGTTTGTAATTTAGCTACATGAGCCAAGCAGCTAGTTTTTATTGACTTTATTTGATTATTTAGTAAATGAACAGTTATCACAGACAAGTATACAAGCTCAAAAGCTTTCAATTTCTTGCTGAAGTTGAACTATTGACCAGGTTATTTTTAGACTCAACAGTCTGGAATTTTTTTTCTACTTCTTAATAAAACAACAGATATTTTCACATTTAAAAGTTTCAGTAATTCTGTATGTACTACCAGTTCAATTCTAAACTCTTTGCTGTGTCTAAACTCTTTTGCTGGGACCCAGGTAGTCCCAGCCTGAGTTCCTGATTCTCGTCTCCATTCTTGCCTTTTCTTTTTTCCCTCTTCCACTCCCCCGCCTCCTCCACAGGCTTGGATCTGTGAATTCATCATTCATTCCAGAAACACTTTGAGGTGCTTTTAAAATCCATGTTTAGGCCGGGCATGGTGGCTCAGGCCTCTAATCCCAGCACTTTGAGAGGCCAAGGTGGGTAGATTGCACGAGCTCAGGAGTTCAAGACCAGCCTGGGCAACATGGCAAAACCCCATCTCTACAAAAAAATGCAAAAATTAGCTGCGCATGTTGGCACATACCTGTAGTCCCAACTACTACTTGGGAGGCTGAGGTGGGAGGATCACTGTGAGCCTAGGAGGTTGAGGCTACAGTGAGCTGAGACTGCACCACTGCACTCCAGCCTGGGTAACAGACACAGACCCTGTCTCAAAAATTAATAACAATAATAATAGTAATAATAGTACAAGTTTAGTATCTATAATTGGAATCAGAGCAAAAGTGCCAATATAGGAGTTAATGTCTCTTTCTTGGTGTAGTCCAAACGTAAACACTATTGGGCCAATATGGCAGCTCCCCTGTCCTAGGGACTTGGGTCTGTCTTGTCGCTCTCTTCTCCTGAATGTGCAGCTTTCTTCTCATTATAAATGGCTGTCCTAGCTCTCAGCAGTGACACATGACTTGGGTATTGGCACATGCCATTTCTGCATCTGCCCATTGACCAGAATCTAGTCCCGTGGCCATCCAAGTTGCAGGAGAAGCTGGGACATTCATCTTAGCCCAGCAGCCGATGTCTATCTCTATTACTGTAAATGAAGTAAAGAATGGATCAGGAGGGGACAACTATGAATCTTTGTGATACCTACTATGTTTCAGTCACTGTGCTAAGTGCTAGGGATATAGAGATAAGTAAAGACTGAATCTGGGGGAGAACTGAGTTTAGAATGAGGACTTGGGGTAGATCCCTGTTGTCTGAAGATGCCCTTCTTCGTATACACTATAGAAACACAATTTGTTCTGTGTATATTCTGTATGTAATCTTCTGTGCTTTTGCATCTTCTGCCCATTGCCTGGGATCCTTTCTCCCTCGCGCTTTCCACTGAATTCAATTCCGTCCATTCTGCAAGGCTAGCCCAAGTGTCCTCATCTTTGTGAAGGCTCTATTTTTCCTTCCAGGGATGGTTAGGAGTTGTTCCCTTGGCGTTCCCATTGCTCTGAAACACTGTGTTCTCTTTCCTCTGTTTTTTGAGATGGAGTTTCCATCTGTCACCCAGGCTGGAGTGCAGTGGCATGATCTCGGCTCACTGCAACCTCTGCCTCTCAGGTTCAAGCAATTCTCCTTCCTCAGCCTCCCGAGTAGCTGGGATTACAGACATGTGCCACCCTGCCCAGCAGATTTTTGTATTTTTAGTAGAGACGAGGTTTCGTCATGTTGGTCAGGCTGGTCTCAAACTTCTGATCTCAGATGATCTGCCCACCTGGGCCTCCCAAAGTGCTGGGATTATAGGCGTGAGCCACCCCGCCCAGCCTCCTCAGTTCTTATACGTGCCTAGAGGAATACATGGATTGTATTTTATTCATTTCATATCCCCAGCACCTTAGCACAGCACTGAGCAAACAGAAGGTGCTCTATAAATGTTTGCCGAATCAAATTAGTTAGTGCTTGGAATCCTTTTGTGGATTCTTGAATGACAAGGTGGGTGGAATATCTAATGAATGGGGGAATCTCTCTTATATTGTGTATAAAAATATCATAGTTAATAAAAAGTTAAGTGAATTCCAAATCAAATTCAGAATCATAGAAGGGATAGATCATTTCCCCAGTGTTTTCATCTTATTCTAACTTTAAGCTAAATTTTTATTCTTTATTCAGTTATTCTAGTAAAAATGTGGTGATAGAGGTGATGAAGGGGCCTTAAGAAAAAACTTGAGGCCGGGCACAGTGGCTCACGCCTGTAATCCCAGCACTTTGGGAGGCCGAGGCGGGCGGATCACGAGGACTGGAGTTCAAGACCCGACTTCCTACCGTGGTGAAACCCCATCTCTACTAAAAATACAAAAATTTAGCCAGGCTGGTAGCGGGCACCTGTAATCCCAGCTACTCAGGAGCCTGAGGAAGGAGAATCACTTGAACCCAGGAGGTGGAGGTTGCAGTGAGCTGAGATCATGCCACTGCACTCGAGCCTGGGTGACAAGAGCGAAACTCTGTGTCAAAAACAAACAAACAAGCAAACAAAAAACAAAAAAAACTTGAATTTTAATTATGTGTTCTTTTATATTACTTAGTGTTCCTCTCACTGAAGTTTCTTTAAAAAATCAAATTGAAGTCCTACCTACTAGGAATATATCATGTATGGTTCAGAAAATGGTGAGGGATTTTTTTTTCCAGGATGTACTTCAAGAGCCAATTTACAGTGTAATTCGGAAATTTTGTTTTACTCTAGGTTTCTGATTTAATCACTAAAATGTCCTTATTTTCTGTCTATAGACTATGTTATTTTCCTTTTGGACCTTCAAATCCACAAAGGTTTAACTAGTATATGATAGGACCATAGAATTTTCACAGACTATGTAGATTATATAAGTTTCAGGGTTTAAATTATGCTATTGCTTATATTACTGATAAACAAAACATGGAATCATTTTGGGACCCAGTTTGTCAGTCAAATAAGGAGATTAAGGCAGAATTTTTTTGTCACCTCTATCAACCTCTTAGACTATTAATAATAATATAAAAGTGTTGCTTTAAATCATAGACTTTAAAGGCCAGGCATGGTGACTCACACTTGTAATCCTAGCACTTTGGGAGGCTGGGGCAGGAGAATGGCCTGGAGCCAGGAGTTTGAGACCAGCCTGGGCAACAAAGTGAGACCCCTGTCTCTACAAAAAAATTTTAAAAATTAGGCTGGGCACTCTGGCTTACACCTGTAATCTCAACACTTTGGGAGGCCAAGCTTGGCAGATCACTTGAGTCCAAGAGTTCAAGACCAGCCTGGCCAACATGGTGAAACTCCATCTCTACTGAAAAAAAAAAAAAAAAAAAAAGTACAAAAAGTAGCCAGGCATGGTGGTGCACACCTGTAGTCCCAGCTACTCAGGAGTCTGAGGCAGGAGAATTGCTTGAGCCCTGGAGGTGGAGGTTGCAGTGAGCTGAGGTTGTGCCACTGCACTCCAGTCTGGGTGACAGAGTGAGACTCTGTCTCAAAAAAAAAAAAAAAAAAAAATTAAGCAGGTGTGGTGGCATGCACCTACAATTCTAGCTACTTGGGAGTCGGAGGTGGGAGGACTGCCTGAGCAAGGCAATCAAGAGTTCAAGGCTGCAGTGAGCCATGATTGCACCACTGCACTTCAGCTTGGGCAGTAGAGTAAGACCCTATCTCAAAAAAGCCTTGAGAAAATACTGGTAAAGTGTTGAGAATTAATTGTCTTTTATTTTTCCAGGAGCCTAAAGGATGTAGTGGTGGTTAATCTGTGACATGAAATCATTAACATACCTTCTTAGGTCTCAACAGAATATGGAATGACTTGGGCATGGGTGCAAATTTGGATCAATATCTATGACACACTAAAGATATTGCATATTAGAATGGCTGATATCATACCAATGAACAGCTGAATCTCCACATGTCTTAATGATTCATCTTTTTAGGTGTGACATTTACAAGGTCTTTAGGGAGAATATTAGGATCAGCTCAGTCCCTGAAAACTGGGTCTTTAGGGAAAGATCTAAATAATAGCTTACAAAGAATATTGACTTGGGAGCTCTCACACTTGGAAGGCAGCCTTATGTAGTTTATTATATCTAAATCATAGGTGGTATGAGATCTAATGAATTAATGAGGTCTGAGTCGGATCAAATTCGCCTTCCAGAGTTATGTTTATTTAACATGCTTTAACCCAGAAAATGAACATTTGCCAGCGAGCACCAAACAACTGTGCGCCGCAGTGCTTGAGCGAGTCAGGTCCTGAGGCCACTCTGGCGATCCTCCTTACAATTCATGTGAAATACCTACTGCAGGACAAAGCATCTGACGGTTTGGAGGATGTTTCTGTAGTCCTAGGAATCCACAGTGAATTCGAGTCTAGACTCAGTCATTTTTCAGGGTCAGGGGAGGAGGGAGAAGTAGCAAATCAGATATGCCCAAAACGTTACAGAGGTAACAGTGAATCCAGGATGCTGCTGTCAGCCTGTGCATTGTGAAGAAGGCAATCATAGGCGAGCAGCCGCGGGAGCAGGAACAGCAGCGTGCTAAGAAGCAGTCACATAAACAGCAGCAGGAGTAGGCCTCCTGCTTTTCAAAAGCAGAGTACTGCAGGGTCGCGAAATGCAAGACACTCAGATGTTTGAAAATCTCCCGAGTTGAGAATGGCTACTGTAAAAGCGTCACCAAGAAACTCTGACGATCTGGACAGTCCTAACTCTGTGTTAGCAATACTTACTTCCGGAAAATTAATGCTACTTCTTGTAGATTTTTGCAAATAGGAAACCCCCTTGAAGAAGATCTCAAATTACGCCCCCCACCCCCAAAAAAAGACAAACAGGGGAGAACAAAGTTTTGGCATGCCTGCAGGAACGGTGGCTTTTTTAGAAACTACCTAGGAGGCAGAAGCTAAGTGATTTGCTCATGCCTCTTACCTGGGAGTAGAAGGTGGGAAGAAATGGACCGAGGCTGTGACGAGAAGACAAGGCACAGTGCAGCTTGGTGAAGCCACACGCTGACTGCGTTCTGCCCCCTCTTCATGCAGTGCTGCGGGCTGGTGCATCGCCGGCGAGTACGGGTGTCCTATGTAAGTTTCTATTGCTGTAGAATTGCAGCTGGGAGCTGAAAATACTATTCGTGTCTGTCTGGTGCATGTTGCCTCTTTCAGCTGTTTTTATTCCCTGTGCTGAACCAACCAGACAGTCGATCATTTCGTACCATGAGTTTTCAAGGAATCTGAGGTATAGGAGATTCTGAGATATTTATTTTTTCCCAGAGATGTTTTTATCTATCTTTTGTGCCTTGTGACTTTGATAAGGTTGGAAATAACTTGAGCAGGGATTGGTTTGAGAAGTCCATTGTCTCAGAGATCTGCCTCATTCAAACCAGTTGATACTCTCTTTTACCTAGAGTAGTCCTGTTTTCATATTTGAATGATGGGATGGTGGGGGGAAGAAATACCACGGAGTTTGACAAATTATAGATAGGCGCAGAGGCTAACACTAAATCCTATTTTGAGCAGCTTCAGAAAAATAGTAGATGATAATCACTGGATGGATGACACAGCTGTTGCAACAGCTTTATCATCCGGTGACTCTTTCACTGAAATAGCCCTTATTTCATGGCCCTGCTGTGTTTTGCAAAATGGCTGTCTGACTATTAAATTCTACAAGGCAGGCTCACACAAATATTGAAGTATCACTACTTAACATGATTGGATGCTAATTGCAATATGCTGTGCCGTACACTAGCCGACCAGCTCCGAGCAAGCGCTGGCTTGATTTTCATACTCCTTTTGCGAGCAGCTACTCTATTTTCAGGAAGGGATGTGAAAGGGAACAGGAGGTTTATGCAGGCTGGGCAAACTGCAGTGCTGAATTGCTTAACACTGGTTTGACATTCCTGACTGCAAAACAAATAGAAAATTGACAAAGCAAGCTAATCAATACTTAAAGTATTGAAGGTAAAGAAACCCGTGACCTTGGAAAATTGGCCACAAAAAAGAGATATATGTGAAACTTACAGGACAAACAAGGTCAAAATCTGATATGATCTCAATAATAAAGTTGGAAATGGTGAGGGGGTGGGGTGGGAGGGCAGGGAGAGAGAACTATACTGTCAAACCTTAAAGAGAGTATTCAATTTTATTAAATAAGTAAAATCATGAAAACCCCCTTTTATTTAAAGGTTTTTGTAATTGTTGCATATTTGGTGCCATTTGTCTTTTGAATGCAACAGTTGACATATCACAAATCAATGGAGGAGTCAGGTAGCCAGCCAAGATTTCTAAAGACGACATCTGCAGGGATAGATGGTTTTTATCCAGTCAAAAAATTAATTGCTTTTTAAATAAGATTTGGGAATAAGTGTTACAAACTTTTTAGAGTATAAGATTAGCCGCCTAAAGAAAACCTTAAGTTAAAAACAAAAATAATTTTAATTTAAAAATCCATAGTTTCTAGAATAGTGAAGAGTGAGAATTTCTTAGCTTTCTGTGTTTCTGTTTATTCTTGTATAATGAATTAGAAGAAATCCATGGTTATGTGTGCCTATTGAATACAAAAATTCTGAAATAAGGCCTCCAACAAAGCAACAAATTTTTACCCTACTTATTTTAGTTCTTCTTCTTACATTGAACATGTAAATAAATAGAAAGAAGAGACAACATAATCTGGATTTTTGAAGTCTTGATTGAAAGCTACAGAGACTTGGTTCATCTGCTCATTCTCAAATATTTTTACCCTGTATTTTGAATAAAGTACCACAAAATATAGAGCACAGATGTCTTTTAAAGATAAAAGAAATGCATACCCTTGGTCACTAGAAATAAATTTTCATTTACTTCAGAGTGTTTTTCTCTTGGGAAGCCTTACCTCTAACCCACCTGCTGCTGTTTTAACCTCTCTTCTTTGACACTTTATGGATTGCAGTTTTCTTTAGAGATGGCCAACCCAGAGTGGAAGATAGGTTAAATCGAAACCTATTTTTTTCCTTGAAGGAAAAGAACCCACTGTGCATCTATCTGTAATGGAGACTTTAGATTTGACCGCAAAGCAGATGGGTCTAGAGGCTGCTCATTGAATACAAAGGGCAGCCAGACCCCTATGTGGTACTAGTGGTTAGGACCTCGTCATACTGGTTGGGCTGTCCTGGTGTCCTTTCTCAAATCTGTTGTCAGTTTCCAGGAATCACAATTCTGATAATACTGGAACTAAATGTCAATATTTATATACATACATGTATGCATATATCTGTTAGATCTAATTACATAAATAATATATTTTAGATGTAATATAAATCAATTGATAAATATGCACCTGTGTGTGCATGTATCTTAATCTTTCACTAGTTCTTATACCTTTTCTTTTTAGTATGACAGCTTTCTTAAGAATTCCTCCTACTCAAACATTGTCTCTCAGAAAGAATATGAAAGTTATGTGGGTTTCAAAGAAAGTTATACTCATATGCCATAGTTCTTTATTTCTAGGTTTTTACCTTTCTAAGCTGTTGCTTTTATTAGGTTGCCTCCCCTCACTTGTTTAACGTTACATTCAGATTCAAAACTTCTCTGAGCAGTGGGCTCACAGAAGTAGGCTGCAGACTGTAGCCCTGTCTTGCTCTTTAAGACTCAATGCATAAGCTTTATTCTTGACATTATTATTGATGTTCAATATCTAGTCTTCATTCTTTTGTTTACTCCTAACCATCATTCTTTTAGAACTCAGCTTCGCAGCTCAGAAGTAATTCCTGTGTTTACCTAAACTGTCTTGCTATTTCGTTAAGGACATGAAAATCTGTGAGCTGAATAAATACTCTTAAATTTAAAAGGATATATAAACATGGTAAGCTCTGTGTGCATTTCTGTGAAACGCTTCTCAAGTATTGACATTTGCATGCTTTGGAGAGCAGAGATACTAACTCTTTTTGGTAAGCTTTTTGAAAAAATGTTTTAATTTTTGTGGGTACATAATAGGTGTATATATTTATGGGGTACATAAGATGTTTGGATACAGGTATGCAATGCATAATAATCTCATCATGGAAAATTGGGTATCCATCCCATCAAGCATTTATCGTTTGTGTTACAAACAATCCAATTATACCCTTTTAGTTATTTTAAAATGTACTATTATCGAAGTATAACATACATGCTGAAAAGTGGGTGCAGAAATTATATAAGCATTGAGCTTGAAGAATGTTCTCAAAGCAAACATGCCTTTGTAACCAATACTTAAATCAAGAAACCAAGCATTGTGAGCAACCTTCTCCTCCCTTCCAATTCCTGCTGTCTCCCACCTCCCCCAGGGTACCCACTAAACAGACTTCTAACATGGTGGATTGGTTTTTCCTGTTTCTGAATTTTATTCAAATGAACTCAAACAGCATGTACTCTCCTCTCATCCAGCTTGTGTTGCTCACCATTGTATTCATGATATTAACCCACGTGGCTGCACACAGTTGAAGCTGCAATTTCTCGTGCTCACGATTGTACAGTATTCCATTGTGTGGCTCTGTGATGACTTAGTGATCCATGCTACTGTTGATGGGCATTTGGGTAGTTTCCAGTTTGGGGCTATCATAAATAGTGCTGTTATAAACAGTTGGGACATGCCATATTGTGAATGTTTATGTATGCATTTCTCTTGGATGCGAACCAAGGAATGAAATTGCCAAGTCATAGGGTACAGTATAAATACATTGTGCTTAAGTAGATGCTGGTCAGCAGCTTTCTGAAACATCGGGTCAATGTTCACTCCCACCTGCGTGCCTCCCCCTTACACCTAGTATTGTCATTTGCATTTTAGTGTGTCTGATGAGTATGTCAGAGTATCCCATTATGGCTTTGCTGTGTGTTTCCCTGATAACTAATGAAGTCAAGCATGTTTTCATATATTTATTGACCATTTGGCCATCTTCTTTTTTTTTTTTTTTTTTTTTTTTTGAGATGGAGTCTCACTCTGTTGCCCAGGCTGAAGTGTAGTGGCACAATCTCGGCTCTCTGCAACCTCCACCTCCCGGATTCAAGCCTCAGCCTCCTGACTACAAGTGCCCTCCAATTTCACGCCCAGCTAATTTTTGTATTTTTGGTAGAGACGGGGTTTCACCATATTGGCCAGGCTGGTCTTGAACTCCTGCCCTTGTGATCTGCCCACCTCAGCTTCCCAAAGGGCTGGGATTACAGGTGTGAGCCACCACACCCGGCCATTTAGCCATCTTCTTTTGTGAAGTACCTGTTCAAGTATCTTGCTTCTTTTTGTCTTAGGTTATCTGTCTTTTCAGGCATTTTCCTTCAGAAAAGAACTGGCAAGGAGAAAAGCATCTGGTGATTAGCATAACAAAATCATTAAAGACAAATGTTACTGACAGAGATATATACAAATGGAATCAGACTTAGCCTGGGTTTGAATTTTGATATAATCATTTACTTACCATGTGATCGTGGGGTTCTTTTCTTTCTTTGAGTCTCAGTTTTCTCATCCATATAATAAGGATAATAGTAAAATTTCAAAAGTTTATTGTGAGAGTTAAGATGAAATAATGTTTGTGTGCACTTACTTCTGGCCTGATACGTAGTCGTTTTTGAAAAATGAGTAGTTACTGTGATAGGAGATCATGAAGCAGGGGAATTTGCTGTCTACTTGGTTGCTGCCTGTGTTAGTTGCTAACTACTAATAGTCTTGGAAAGCTCTTATTAATAAATGACTAGATACTGGAAGGTAATGTAGTCCACATGTTACTAATCTCTTATAAGATCCACACTTTCCATAGTGTGTGATCACCTTTGAGCTTTTAGAGCATTTAAATGTCACCAAATGATATTGCATTTGTATATATACCATAACTTAAGCAATTCGGTACTCTAGTTAAATTCTGATTGTTCCAACGCACATTTACATAGTTCTTCAAAGTTTACAAAATGCTTTTATGCCCACTATTTCATTTGACATTAAAGCAATCACTAGAGATAGGCAAAGGAAGTGATGATGTCTTCATTTTATAGATGAGAAAATTTCAAACCAGGGAAGTAAACTGTACTGCCAAAGACCACAGAGTCTGAGGATGGTCAAACTGAGATTCAAGCTGAGATTGACTCTTATTCCATGTATAGTGCTTTGGTCATCTTGTTTGGAATGTCTTTCCAAGTTTAAATAATGGGATTATAATTAAATTTAATTAACATGCAAATGTTGTAGTGCTTTTGGGTATAAAAATCAATTATCACTGGGCTAGAGAAGTGCTGAAGTGCCTGTTCACAGAGATTTCTGGTTAGTAGAATGTAGGTAGTATAGTTTTTTTTTTTTAATTGGGGTTGTTCACTCACAATTCATACTTTTTACAAGTGATCAGAATTGTCCTGCCAGTTAAAATAAGTGTGAGCGGGCTGGGCACAGTGGCTCACGCCTGTAATCCCAGCACTTTGCTAGGCCGAGATGAGCAGATAACTTGAGGTCAGGAGTTCAGGACCAGCCTGGACAACAGGGTGAAACCTCGTCTCTACTAAAAATACAAGAACTTAGCCGTGCGTGGTGGTGCATGCCTGTAATCCCAGCTACTCGGGAGGCTGAGGCGGGAGAATCACTGGAACCCCAGAGGTGGAGGCTGCAGTGAGCCGAGATCGTGCCACTGCACTCCAGCCAGGGAGACAGACGAGACTCTATCTCTAAATAAATAAATAAGTATGAGCTATACACTTATATATGCCTTGGGAAATATATTTGCGCAGTAAATGATTTTTAAAGGCATGTTTGTATGTATGTGTGTATATATACTGTGTGTTTGTGTGTATATATATGTGTGTGTGTATATATATATATATGTCTCCTTAAATCACTCAGAGCTTTTCCAGATATGTCTTAAGATGTCCTTTAAGGGTGATATTTGGCTTTTAAGACCTCTGTATCTTTGTATGTCAAGTTCATATATGTATTTTGGTAAGAAATTGATAACTTCATATTTGGAACTGCATGTGTTTTTATTAATAATAGCTTTTAATATTGGCCATGTTAAAATCCTTAATTTTTTTTCAGAGCTTTAAATTTGGCTTTAATTATAAACCTCACTACATAATGACATTTTATTAAAATTAAATAAGAGGCCGGGTGTGGTGGCTCGCTCCTCTAATCCCAACACTTTGGGAAGCCAAGGTGGGCAGATCACTTGAGGTCGGGATTTCAAGACCAGCCTGGCCAACATGGTGAAACCCCATCTCTACTAAACATACAGAAATTAGCCAGGTGTGGTGGCGGGCACCTGTAATCCCAGTTACTCAGGAGGCTGAGGCATGAGAATCACTTGAACCCAGGAGGTGGAGGTTGCGGTGAACTGAGATCACGCCACTGCGCTCCAGCCCGGGTGACAGAGTGAGACTCCATCTCAAAAAAGAAAACAAAAAAAGAAAAAGGAAAATAAGGTAAACTTTCATATAAACTTTAAGAAGCACAGAGGCAGGAAAATGAAATTAAGTTGGTGGTTGGCAACCTCTGGGCATGTGTAGAGAATGAGCTTGTTGGTGCATGTTCAGGGTCATGGGACCCTCTGGTTGCCTTAGCATCTCCCACCACAGCTCCAGTTAACACTGATCACTTTTTCTTCCCATTGGAGAGGCAGTTTCATGTGTGAATGACACTTCTGGGGCAGCGGCCCAGCCTTTGCACACCAGAGAAGCTCCTGCAAGTTACTTCATCACTCTGTGCCTCAACTTGCCTTTCTATGAAACAAGAATAATAATAGAGTCTTTCTCTCAAGTTTTCTATGATTATTAAATGTGTTAAACTATGAGAACACTTGGCAGCACAGAGTAAGTACTCAAGTAAATGTGAACTGTTTCAATTGTGATTATTCCCACCTCCCTCTGCATCTGAGTACAACTTCTCCAATGCTGAAAAAGAGCAGTCCCTTTTAGAAGGATGCCTTCATTGTTTTAAAGAAAGCTCTTGTAGAGCGTATTGAATTACGTAGGGCTGTAGTGGTCATCATCTAACTGTTCATTCATGAAGCAATTACTGAGTCCCTGCTCTTTGCCCAAGGCTATTCTGAAAGTTAGAAATGTAGAGAGGAATTGAACCTTTCATCTCTGTTCTCAGAAAAGTCTAGTCTAGCGGTGGAAATACATGAGTTTCCGGAACATTAAAATGTGTTTGACATAACAGGATTATCTGACAATAGGTATAAATAAATGGTATACCACCTATAGTAGGAAATAGCGTATAGACATTAAAGAGAAAAGGCTAGATTTGTATAGACTTACGGAGAAGGGGGTTTATATTCTGAGAATACGTTATATAAAAATTAAGACGTAGAGCAATGTATATAGTATGATTGCATTTATTCTACATGTGTTTGCATTTATATTGGTGTTTGCATGAGTAGAGGTCTAAAAGACTTTACCAGTATATGAACAGCACATGAAAATGAGATTATAGAGGAACAGGCAGGATTTTACCTTTTACATCATTAAGTATGTTGTAATAAGTATGTTTTAATTCAATAATACATATTTAATGTGACAAATGCCTTAAAATTAATTTATCCCTCACCTTTTTCCAGAAAGGCTTATAAAATTTAAATATGTTATCTCCTACCTCACTAGAAAACACTCAACCTGAAATGCATTGAGCAAAAGTAATTCATAAATTGAGGAGTCTATTGATTGAGAAATTGTCATATGTACTCAAAGTATTTTGGAATAAAGAAGAGCAAGGTCTGGCCTTCTTCTTGATCAAGAAGTGTCTCATAGCAGCACTGCTATGAGCTCCCAAATGTCCTTTAGGTCTGGCCTTCATGAGATGTTATATGTGGAGGTGCTTAACTGTGGGTTAGGGTTAAGTCCTTTGCTTTGCATGATAAGAGCCTGTTTCACGAAGGGTGATCTAGTCCTACTGAGTTGATTTGCACTGTGGTACGCCTTCGTTGCTGGCAGATTTCCTAAATAAATAAAGGTCAGAAGGAATATATGAGATCTAAGCAGGTGAATTTACATCATCTTAAGAGATATTTCCATTAATTTGTGCTAGCCTACTGAATTATCATCCATCACTAAAGATACACACAACTCATGATGGTTACATGGTCACCTCTGTTGGACATGGCCCCATCCCACTGTCTAAAACACTTTTCCCTTCACTTCTGTGATACCACATTCTTCTGTCTCCATTTTTTTCTTCCTATTTCTTCTAATCTACATATGATATATTCAATGTCTTGCCATATTGCTATTCCTTCAGGTGGTCATGAGTCCATCCTCAACTCTAGAGAAGCTGGTGAATGGTAACATAACATTTGAGGAATGCTCAAAAGAAAGAAAATCTGAAAGAAAATAGACCTAGAAAAAATGGCTAGAGAAATTGAAGTTAAACTTTTCTGCACATATGCTGATGGCTACCAAATCAATATGCCCTGCCCAGATCTTTCTTCCAAGTTTTAGACCCATATTCAAAAGTTTCCAGACATCTCTATTTGGAAACTCTCCAGGCACTGTAAACATGGTTATGCAAGACTGAGCTCCATCCTTGCGGTCCTGTTCCTCCCTCTCTCTGCTCCTCCCTTCCACTCTCCCACCACTACTTATGTCTACTCCTCATTTACTGGTTAGATTAAATGACATTTTTATACTCTCCATTGTCCAAGCCAGAAACATGGTCCTGTCCCTCTTCTTTACTTTCTGATCCATTCAATCATGTTCAATCATTGCTACTTCCTTGAGAGCTCTGGAATCTTTTCTTTCTATTCCACCTATCTCAATCCTAGTGCAGGCTGTTATTTCCTTCCCCAGTTACCACAGTAACTGCAGTAGTCCATTCTCACCCTGCTGTAAAGTAGTACTCAAGACTGGATAATTTATAAAGGAAAGATGTTTAATTGACTCACAGTTCCTTATAACTGGGTAGACCTCAGGAAACTTACAGTCATGGCAGAAGGCGAAGGAGAAATAAGGACCTTCTTCACATGGCGGCAGGAGAGAGTAGAGAGCAAAGGGGGAGGAACCCCTTATAAAACCATCAGATCTCATAAAAACTTACTATCATAAAAACAATGTGGAAGAAACTGCACCCATTATCCAGTCACCTCCCACTGGGTCCCTCCCTCGACAAGGGGGGATTATGGGGATTACAATTCCACATGAGATTTGGGTGGGGACAAAGCCAAACTATATCAGCAGCCTCCTAACTGGTCACCCCATCTTAGTCTTCATCCTCCAACAATCCATTATCCACATTGGAACTGCCATTGTGATTTTTTTCAAGAGCAATCATAGTATTTCTCTACTTAAAGCCCCCAGTTGGTTCCCATTTTCTGAGAATATGAGTGCAATCTGAGCAATGTTGCTATGAGACACTTCTTGATCAAGCCACTGCTTGTCTCCTTCGCCTTAATTCTCAGCACCTTCATCCTCTGGAGTCCCCCAGTGGCATTGAATTTCATACAGTTTCCCAACAACCAACACTCTTTTATTTGCCTGTGCTCCTCCACAGAGGCTGTTCCCTGGTCTCGGTTAGGTATCCTTGCTTTTCCCGTATCGTAACACTTACCCTACCTTATCCTAATTATCCCTTTAGTTGTCTGCCCATCTTTGAACTTAAATTTCTTTCATTCCCTTTTTGATTGTTGTATCTCTGTTGCCCAGCAAGAATGCCTGGCCTCTGACAGACACTCAAGACGTAATGGTTGAATACATATATACATAATGCTGGGGAAATATCAAATTTTTACTCTTTCGCTACTACCTCTTTATTCCTACTTGTCATTATAATATGTCGTTTTAGGGGATGGGGGTAATGCTCTCAGTCAGTCTATGAAGCTTCCCCCAGATACTTCATTGATTTATGTGATATATGTGAAATTTACTGTATACTTGTGTGTATAAACACACATACACAGAGCTTTGTGATGGTATACGTGTTCCTTGGTCTCATCAATATGCAGAAAGTAGAAGAGAAATTTGGTTGATATGCATAAAGTAGAAGAGAAATTTGGTTGCTACAGTTTGCAACTATGTAATCATTTCCTCTTTTGGCCTCTTTTCCCGATTTAGATGATATTCCTTGTATTTCTTTTAAGAATATAAAGCAAGAAGCAGCTTATTTACCCACAACAAGGACCTACTGAAGTGCAGAGGAGATCTAAGTTCTGATTGAAAGCACGAAATTGACTAAAACCCACAAACTAACTTCGTTGTAAAACAGCAGTTACAAAAGTAGGTAAATATGTTTAAAAACAAAAACATATTTAAAAACAAAAACCTATCTTCAAGCACAGCCATTTAAAAATAAAAACACCACCAGATTATTTAAAGCCTTGAGTTAAGGGCTTTAATGGCTATATGTATGGAAACCTTCCCTAACATCTTTACCATATATAAAACAAGCAGCTCCTATTTTAGGAGATGTGTCCTTCCTCCTTCCTTCTCCCGGTTGCAGCACAGGCAGGTAGCTGTTCTCTGAAGCAGCCTTTTGTGTTGTTGGTTTAGAGGCTTTCATTGCCAGCTGACCTTTCTGCTGAATAGATCTGTTTCCCATTGAGCCAGACTCCTGTGTGTGTTCTCTTCCTTGGTATTACATTGAGATAACAGCCAATACTCTTCTGTTTGAATCATCAGAAGTAGCTTTATTTTTTGTATATTGGGGTTTTTTTCTTCCTTGCACTTTTGTGATGAGCAGGTCACCATTCTTCTCCATACCACCAAAGGAATAAATAATTTATGTAACCTACCCTGATTTCCAAACAATAAACCTGAATAAAGAGAGTAAGGGACAAGGGTTCTGTTGTAATTTCCATTTCTTACCATTTTTTTCTTTCTTCCTTTCTTTTTTCTTTTTTCTTTTTTTTGTGGGGGGAGTAATATTTCCAGTGAGTCTGTGAAGCTTCCCCAGAGTGTCCCATTGACTTCTCTATGGTTGTTTCATTATTGGGTGAATCAGTTTTTTCTTTGGAGCAGTTACGATATTATGAAACAATGTGATAGCTATTCAAAAGAGTGGATCACAACCTTTTTTCTACAAAGAGGAGTGGGACATAATTTTAATTAGAACAAAGGCTTCTTAATGACTTTCAAGGCTCCTTGTTAAGGGAGACAGGGCAAGATGTCAAGGAATGGTGAGCTAAAAGAATCTACTTGGAAGATGTGGGATCTCTCCCTTCCTCTCCCCCAAGGTTCTATGCCTCTATATTCATAATTACCCTCCAAAAAACTTCAGAGAGGGTGGATAATATAATTCGGTGGTACATACTAGAAATCACCTCTTTCTAATTTAAAAGATAGAATTTATTGGAGGTTTGTAGCAATGCTGCTGATATGGTTTGCCTCTGTGTTCCCACCCAAATCTCACCTTGAAGTGTAATAATCCCCACGAGTCATGGGAAGGACCCGGTGAGAGGTAATTGAATCATGGGGGCAGATTTTTCTCATGCTGTTCTCATGATAGTGAACAAGTCTTACAAGATCTGATGGTTTTATAAAGGGGAGTTCCCCTGCACAAGCCCTCTTATCCGCCGCCATGTAAGATGTCCCTTTGCTCTTCCTTTGCCTTTGGCCGTTGATTGTGAGGCCTCCACAGCCATGAAGAACTGTAAGTCCATTAAACCTCTTTCTTTTATAAATTACCCAGTTTCAGGTATGTCTTTTTTAGCAGCATTAGAATGGACTAATACAGCTTCTTAGTGTGTACTTTGGGTCACTAGCGTTAGGATTCCCAGGGATGTTGGTCCCCAAAAAAATGCAGATCTCTGGGAACCATCTTAGACTCATAGACTCTGAATCTCAGGGATGGATCCTGATAATTTAATGTTTAATAATCTCTCAATGTGACTTCATTGTGCATCACTATTGTTTGAGGGCTACTGGCCAACAGCAGAGCTATGAAAGGAAAGCTGAAGGTTGGATCAGGGCTGCTCTGAGAATTTCAGTATTGGGAACTGTGGCTGGGCTCCTTGGAGTCTATCTTTTGAGGTGAGTCAGCTCACCTCAAGTCAACTGGTGTCAAGTGTCTCAAGGTTCAAGTTCCTAGGAGAGGGGATCAGAGTGACCTGGCTTGATCTCCCCAGGTCAGGAGAGGGGAGGGCTACTTGATTGGCTCTCTCACCATGCTTACAGACAGTGGAGGACGAAGAGGATTTCCCTGAGGAAAATCCAAGTGCTGTTTTCCAGAAAACAAAACAAAACAAAAACAAAACAAATAAAAAAGAGGGAAATGGATCCTGGGCAGATAAAAACCGCAGATTTTCTTTTTGCACATACACAGAACTTTATGATACCATTTTTAAAAGTGAACCATGCTCTCCTGTGGTGAAAGCTTAGAAAGTGAAGAATTAACATATTTAAGCTTAGCAGTGCTGATGTTCCTCATTACATAAATGGGGATTATGGAAATGGTGGCTAATAGTGATGGAGTTTATAAGGAAACATCCAGAATTCAAAATACAGAATTGCCTTTCCAGTAGGATTTGTACCTGGCAAAAACTTGCAGAGTAGGGACTCAGTATTTGAATTAATTTAAGTAGTCATGGCAAAAAGATTTTACTCAGATATTCAGTAAGTATTGGCAACTTACTGAATTATAATACTGAATTATAGTAGGAGCTTGCAGAATTGACTGAGCAACACTTTGAAGAACATATTTATAAAATAGCTAAAATGAAATACCACATACTCTTTCATTCCTTTCAAGGTACAATTTTAACTACTAGATCCAGTTCATACCATTTGTTTCTTCTTGTTGTTGGAATTTCTTCTTGTTGTTATTGGAACCACAGGTCTGAACAAACACTGTTCTGTTGAATATCTAGAAGGAAAGACACAATTTGGATTTTGCTTTTCCAGAAAGTTCCACTCCTTGGGGGTCCTACTAACCTCTAACTTTGACATCATTATGGATGCTGCAGAAATAAGTCAGATGTCCTGGGCGCAATGGACTACATTGTGAAGCCTGTTGGCAACTTCCCTTATATAAGGTTAATTCGGGTGAAATAAATCAACCCGACTACTTATTTTGATGAAAATAAATGTCAGTCCAGAAAAAAAAGAGGAGAGAGAAGGCACCTGCAGTGGAAAGGAATAAGAAAAGTATCTTGCAAATTGTTCAAACTATGAGTAACTATCAGCACCCCTCAGCACCATTTTTATCTGAAAGAACACTGCAAATATCTTAAAAAGTGACTTAAGATTGTGCAAGAAGCTTCCTCAACTTACTCCCGAACGCCTACCTCTCAAATCTGAATATGGCAGCAGGACAGAAAGACCCTAGAATTTCTCATCTTGTATGTAAGCACTCTAAGCAAGGTTTGCCTATGAATTTTTGTTTGATTAAAGATGGGTGAAGAGAGGGTCAGAACTTCTCTATGTCACGACCTCTCTTCCTTCAGGGTTGTACATGTTTTAAAAGAGAAATCCACAACTTTTTTTTCTCATATAGTACACACCTTCACTTAATTTAGTCTTATGGCTTTAAAATGTATTATTTTATATAACCTTTGGTCAATCCTCCTCAAAGCACTGATTTCATAGGATTTTCATTTCTGAACTATAGTTACAACATGCTTATAACCATTTAAAAATAATAGGATTCTTATTTCTATGGACCAAAAAAAACACTTAAAATTTCAAAATGAATCCCCGCTTCACAGGGAAAAACCATCAGGGCTGGAGGGTCCTTTTCTGATTTTTCATTTTTTTCTTCTCTGTATGATTTCTTATTACAGAGTTTTATTTTTTTCCAATGAACTTAACTATTGAGCCATGATTGACACTACAATCAGATTAAAGGATACTCTTTTAAAAGACACTGATTTGGACTCTACTCCACAAAAAAGGAGATGAAAGCTGGCTTTTTCTGACTTGATTGGCTGTTCTGTGTTTACCTTTTTAATGTCCTTGATGAGACAGGTGTTTCTCATGGCATTTTATGCAGTCAGTCAGTCAGCCGGGATTTCACTCTGACAGCTGTGCTCCATCGCTATCTGGAGAAAATGGCAGCAGCTCAGAGTTCTTACAGATACCCCTGTGATTTGATTTCCAGCTATAGACTTTTGTTTTCTGCCAGGCCTCTGATGGGTCAGATTTAAGTACCAATGTGCCATCTAAATACTAGCTTTCTGAACTCATTTCCCAACTTTATCCTGTTAATGCCAAACTTCTTTATGAAGGGGGAAGGTTAGCTTCATAATAAGGGAATAGATACAAGAGACTCCATACACACGTGGTTTTGAATATCAGCTTCTAGGAGCTGATGGAAGAGTATGCACAGAATATTAGTCTCATATTAAGCATCAGGAAGAATAGCTAGTGGATGCTGGGCTTAATACCTAGGTGATGGGATGATCTTTGAAGCAAACCACCATGGCACACGTTTACCTATGCAATGAACCTGCACAGCCTGCACATGTACCCCTGAACATAAACTAAAAGTTGAAGATTTAAAAAAAGAAAAATAAAATTTATTTTTCTAAAAAAAGAAAGTTTCATATTAAATGAGTGGCTCATGAAGAAAATAAAATTGGATTTTATTCTCCCATGCAACTCATCATGGTTTTAAAAATTTATTCTTGTTAAATAATGGCTCTGTTTTTTGTAAACTGCATAGAATAACACAATCAATGTTTTATTAATAGTTTCTAAATTACCATGCAGACCACAGAAGCTCAAGATTTTAAATTTTGAAGTAGGACTTTACTATCAGTTGTTATTAGTAATTTGAACCAATTTCTCTGGTTTCAAAATACGTGACTTAATTGCCACGAGAGTGGTGAAACTTTGTTCAGATTTAATGAGGAAATTCTGGTTCAACTTTTCTTTATTCCTTGTCTATCTTTCATACATTTCAACATGTCAAAGTATTAACATATATTTTATAGTAATCTCAAATAATAACTAATCAATAAATACAGAACATCTCTGTACCATGCAACAATTTCAGTTTCACATGATATAAAAGATTAGAACTGTTATAGACTTTGGGCAAAAGTGGTGAGCTCAGACAATTTCACGATAAATTAAACTTAGAATCAAAGAGTGAAACCAGAATAAGCAACGTTAAGAAGTGGATGATCAGGCCAATTTTATTGGAAACGTCAATCATGTACTTGCTAACCTACAGCCTTCTACTACATGAAGCTGCCCAACTCACAGTCACTGCCAAATGGCAGTTCTGTATATACAAACTACATGGACGGCACCCTCACCCCACAAACCAGCAGCCAAAATGTATTCGGTTGAGCACTTTGACTTAGGAATTTGAATGGAGAATTCACAGTATCACTTAGCAGTGGAGCAGGAGCTGAAAGATTACTGTATGAGAATTAAAGTCATAGAGGGCTGGATACAGTGGCACGCACCCAGCTCTGTAATCCCAGAGCTTTGGGAGGCCAAGGCAAAAGGATTTTTTTTTTTAAGATGGAGTTTTGCTGTTTGCCCAAGCTGAAGTGAAGTGGTGTGATCTTGGCCCACTGCAACGTCTGACCCCCAGGTTCAAGCGATTATCCTGCCGCAGCCTCCCAAGTAGTTGGGATTATAGGCATGTGCCACCACACCCGGCTAATTTTTGTATTTTTAGTAGAGACAGGGTTTCGCCATGTTGGCCAGGCTGGTCTTGAACTCCTGACCTCAGACAGTCCACCCACTTCAGCCTCCCAAAGCGCTAGGATTAAAGGCGTGAGCCACCACACCCACCCTTGCAGGAGCATCTTTTGAGGCCATGAGTTCAAGACCAGACAGGGCAACATAACGAAACCCCCATCTCCACAAAAAAATTAAAAAATTATTAGCCTGGTGTGGTGGTACGCACCTGCAGTCCCAGCTACTTGGGAGGCTGAGGTAGGAGGAGCTCTTGAGCCTGGGAGGTCGAGGCTACAGTGAGCCGTGTTCGTGCCACTGCACTCCAGCCTGAGGGATGGAGCGAGATCTTTTCTCTTAGAAGAAAAAAGTCATGGAGGGTCATGGCAAGCCAAATTCTGAGTAAAGAATCCCGTGAGGAAGTGGAAGCTATGTGATAAAGAATCTGCATGGAAAAGGGAGAGAGTCAGCCAGGTGGCACCGGGTGCAGACCGCAGAGCATGCAGGAGGAGTGGCCTATAAAGGCAACACCCTTTAAGACAGAATGTTGTGTTCATGGCAGAACACCAGAGTGAAGATCAAAAGTCGTCTCTGGTTTTTCTAAAGTCTTATGGTCCAGCTTTTCTGAGTTGCCACAAGTGTATATTCGTTAAGTAAGGCCCGGCCCCTTGTAGGGACTTCAGTGATCTCTGTTCTTTTCCGCCAAGTGGCCAACACTCTAATACAACTAGGAAAAAATATGATCAACCAAGGAGACAAAAGTGAGTGAGCACTAAATGTTAGCATAAGCTTAAATGATGCGACATGATAAATCAATATAAAGATGAAATATATACAGAGGTTTCTAAAACACAATTGATAATTAAAGCATATCTCATAAATTATGAAGTGAGACATACTTAATCTTCAGCTTAACAATGTCTACACTTATTCGTTTAATCAATATTTATTTAATGCCTAGCATGTCTCAGACACTATGTTATTCTTGGGGGATGTAAAGATGAATCAAATAATCTTTTCCCTCAAGGAAATCATAGTCTAGCAGCTAGAATGAGACATCTCTTTCATTTTTTTCTTTTTTAAAAAATGGATTGCTTTTGATTCCTGAGTCAATCTGTTATCCTCACTTAAGCAGATCATGTATGGGAATTTGTCTGGGAACCAGTTTCCTATAACCAGCTATAACACAATGTGATTAATTAGACATATATTTTGGCTCAAATCTTGGATTTAAGTGAGTAACCTAGGTACTATACAGAAATGGATATTTTTCAGGCTAATGGATAAAGATATGTGTTCCAGTAAATCAAGTTACAAGGAAAATATTGTCCTTAATATTGTTGTTACTATGTAGATTAATTTTAAGCTTAATTATATAACTGCTATGCATACATCATGACCAAAGAAATGCAGGATTTGGCTTATGACTTGATGTGGTGGCTGGGCACAGTGTCTCACACCTTTAATTCCAGCATTTTGGGAGGCCAAGGCAGAAGGATAGCTTGAGTCCAGGAGTTTGAGACCAGCCTGAGCAACATAGTGAGACCCTATCTCTACCCAGAAAAGATTTAATGTGGTGAGTAATAAGGAACTGGCCTCATGATGATCATGAGTCTGCATTGATGTGGCAAGAGACACTCCAGAAAGACTTCTGGCAACGTAGGCAATTGGATTTGAATGGAGACTGTCAGGAAGGCCACAGTCTTATATATTCCCCAGGTGAGGTGATCAAGGGATGAGAAAAGTCACAGTGACAGGGGCTATTGAGAGAAAAAAAAGAAAATGAAACATAAATATGATGATTTTATCTTTTTCTATTTTACTCATAAAACATGATTTATATAGACTAAAATTTTATTTGCGATAAGGGAAATGGAGATAGAAAACGGCTAAGTCAGAAAAAGATAGTCATTCTGCTTTTCACAGCCTATTTTGGGCTAATTGCTTCCTGAAAATAAATTTTTTAAAAAAACTTCTAGGGCACAGTGGCCACACTTGTAATCCCAGCACTTTTGGGGGCCGAGGTGGGTGGATCCCTTGAGTCAAGGAGTTCGAGACCAGCCTGGGGAACATGATGAGACCCCTACTCTACAAAAAATACAAAAATTAGCTAGGCCTGGTGGCATGTGCCTATAGTTCCAGCTACTTAGGGAGGCTGAGGTGGGAGGATCGCTTGAACCCAGGAAGTCAAGGCTGCAGTGAGCCATGATCATGCCACTGCACTCCAGCCTGGACAACAGAGAGAGATCCTGTCTTACAAAAAAAAATCTTTCGTATGTTTTGGTTTGAAATTGAGCATATTGGAAACCTCCTGAATTCTTCCTCTATACATTCCTTCACCCATTTCTTATCAAGGGCATTTTAATTTAGTTGGTTGGCCAAATTAATCATATCTGAAAGGATTTGGCTGTCTTTTTGAAAGCTGTCCCAGAACTGGTAAAACAAATGGTTCTTTTCTTCCTGGAAGAAATTCAGAGAGCCCCTCCCTCCCGGATCTCCCCATTTCCTTTTTTCTCTACCTTTCCCCAATGATCACAGTCAGTAAGAGCCAGAAATGGCTTTGTAACTCTTACGAATAATGAAAAGTCATTGTTGATGATTCGCACCAAGGGGGAAGGATGCTGTGGTTAGATCCTTGCTTAAGAAACGATTGTTTGTAACATTATTCATGTCTTTGTCATCTCTGGGTTCTGTCACTGCAGCGTGTTCTACTGGGATGTGTCTTTGAAGTTCACTTGGCAGACATTTGTATTATCATTTTAGCAGCATTTTCTTGCATATAATATGCCAGAGTAATATATACTAAAATGATAAATATAGTTTTTGCCCTTGAAGAGTTGATAATCTGACAAGGGTTGGCATTTAGTTACTAAATCATCCAAAGAGAAGTTATCATAAGAAGTATCATGACCTATTGACAAAGTTTTAGGCAACCTGTTAGAAATACTCAGCTTGGTCTAAACTAAATAGAGAGCTCTTCAAAGTCATTGGTACTAAAAGCCTGGCTTGAGCTGAAGAAAACAATTTTCCACCCGAGAGCTGGGCGCAGTGGCTCATGCCTGTAATCCCAGCACTTTGGGAGGCTGAGGTGGGCAGATCACTTGAGGTCTGGAGTTGAAGACCAGCCTGGCCAACATGACAAAAGTCCGTCTCTACCAAAAATACAAAATTAGATGAACATGGTGGCATGTGCCTGTAATCCCAGCCACTTGGGAGGCTGAGGCAAGAGAATCACTTGAACCCGGGAGGCGGAGGTTGCTGTGAGCCGAGATCGTGCCGCTGCACTCCAGCCTGGGCAACAGAGTGAGACTCTGTCTCAAATAAGTAAATAAATACAAATTATCCACCCAAGAGAATAAATTCTGGTGGCCACTTATTCAAAGTAGAATAAGTTCTACTTTGAATTATTACTACTATGTGTTGTTTCACCATAGCTGACACATGGGGATTATAAGTTACATTTACAAGAATAAAAACTAGAAAAATTAACCGTGAGTATTTATTGAGCAATTACTATTTAGCAGGTACTATCCTAAGTGCTTTACATATATTCATGAAATACTCATAACCTATGAGCACTATAAGAATCTTTGATTTTGTAGATGATGAAATTGAGGCACAAGGGCACTGTGTCCAAGGATGCCCGAGCCAAGATTTGAACACGTTGAACCTGGTCCTAAAGTCTACTATTGAATTCGTACACTTAATCCCTCTCCTAGTCACTGCGGCCCCTCTGTGTGTATTATAAAAAGGTACTCTCTTTGAGTGGGAAAATTAGAAAAATGCACCCTCACAGGGAGGATGTAGCCTCTCTTTATTTCACCCCTAACTCATCCTTTGGCCTGGGCTTTTGAACAGTACACAGAATGTACAACTGTACATGGCAGCCCTGTCTTCACTGTCTTCACTACCAGTCAGTACCTTTACAAATTTCAAGTAACTTTGACATGCATAATCTTATTTGATTTTGGCGTCAGCCACATGAAATAAAAATGACAGTTAATTACCTTTCTCTTACAAAACAGAAATCTATTCTCTTTATGTATTGATGTATTGATCACACAATAGGTACATCATAAAAACCAAGCAGTGGCCCAGGGGCAGGAAAGATCCTGGGTATGAACCGCTGTGTGCTTTACTATACTACATGCTTTGCACATGATTTAATTTACTGTTCACAAAAGCCCTACGAGGTAGGGGATCACTAACGCCTGTACACAGATTAGGAGACAGCTTCAATAAAGTGAATTACCTTGCTGGGCTTTCCATATTTTGTAGGTTGAGGTGTCTGAATTCAACCCTGGGCTATCTGACTTGAAATCTATGCTTCTTCCACCATTCTTACACCATCTCTATTTGAGTCTATCTGATTGTTTGGTGTAGACATGTTCAAACAAGATAATACTCATTAGTGTTGGACAATTGGAGATTAGGATAAAGCGTGCCTCAAGCAGAGAAAATTGCCCAGGGAAGATACATTAGGGAAGATACTGCCTGCTTCTTAATAAGCTAGAACAAAAAGAGGTCACACTCAAGATTATGAGCCACTTATTTTGTTAATCAGCACATACTAATGGAGCACCTGTTAAATGCTTGGCAGCCATTTAGGAGCTGTGTGGGAAACAACAATGAAAGTCAAACCACTTACCCTCAAGGGGATTGCCGTCTAATTAGTAAGACAACTAACAAGCCTGAATGTGAACACTGAAGCTACTTAGTAATCTCCAAGGACCTCTTTCAGTAGGGACTCATTTAGTGAATTTGCAGAAGAAACACACACAGATTGGGAGCTTCCCTTCCATTCTTTCCACTAAATGGTGGGGTACTGTTTGCTGTTGTGTGTGTCCAGTGATAACAGACCTCTTTCCCAAAAAGCACAGTCTGAGACAAGGACTTAGTGTAGGTAATTTCCTGGAATGGATGTTTCTGGGAGACAGAGGAGGAAACGCCAAAATAAAGGAACATTATAGCACTTTGGGAGGCTGTGGCACGTGGATCACCTGAGGTCAGGAGTTCGAGACCAGCCTGGCCAACATGGCAAAACCATGTCTCTACTAAAAATACAAAAAATTAGCCGGGCGTGATAGTGCATGGCTATAGTCCCAGCTACTTGGGAGGCTAAGGCAGGAGAATCACTGGAGCTCAGGAGTTGGAGGTTGCAGTGAGCCGAGATGGTGCCACTGCATTTCAGCCTGGGTGACAGAGTGAGACTCCATCTCAAAAAAAAAAAAAAAAAAAAAAAAGGGGAAATAATATTATTAAAGTTGTGGACAAAAGGGGTCTGGATTCTATCAGGCCCCCCTGGAAGATGTACCAAAACCTTCCAGAATTGTCCACTTTAAGGATGGCAGTGGGGAGCATTTGTTCACAGCTTCTGTCCCCTATTCATTGAGAGTTGTCTCTAGGGGCAGTCATTACTCCACATTTCTGGGCTGGCTGGTGAAAAGAATGGATGTTTACAGGTCGTAAGACCCTGGGGCAGAGTGGAGAGTCCCATGGCTTAGGTTTGAGGTAGCACAGAGGACGCTGCAGCTGTGGCTGGGTTCAGAGGTGGATTGACAGAATGGAATGCAGAGCAACAGAGGTGTCTGCTGCAAATCTCTTTCAGCCCCCTCCGTGTGTGAGCACTAGATGGCTGTCCTTGTCATAGATGAAAGATAGACCAGTCACCTGGGGAGGCACTGGCATCAGCCTGGGAAATGGTCAAAGCTGGGTTTTACCAGTAGTCATTTAAAGTCTCTTGGTCTCCATTTCCCATAAGATGGAAAGAGTAATAGTACCTGCCTTACAGATTGTTAGGAAGACTTATTAACTCAGTGTGATAAAATGTTTCATAGAATGCTGAGCACTCTTTCTGGCAAATATGAGTATTCAGTTTGTTGGGAAACAGAGATCCCAAAAGGCTTATATTGACTGGACAAGGAGTTACTTTTTTTAAGTGTGTTTTTTTCCTTTTATTGTCTGCCTTGTTCATTCACCTAGTATATTAGTCCATTTCCACACTGCTGATAAAGACAGTCCCTAGACTGGGTAATTTAGAAAGGAAAGAGGTTGTTGACAAATAGGATCTAATGAAAGAGCTTCTGCACAGCAAAAGAAACTACCATCAGAGTGAACAGGCAACCTACAGAATGGGAGAAAATGTTTACAATCTACCCATCTGACAAAGGGCTAATATCCAGAATCTACAAAGAACTCAAACAAATTTACAAGAAAAAAATCAAACAACCCCATCAAAAAGTGGGCAAAGGATATCAACAGACACTTCTCAAAAGAAGACATTTATGCAGCCAACAGACACATGAAAAAATGCTCATCATCACTGGCCATCAGAGAAATTCAAATCAAAACCACAATGAGATACCATCTCACACCAGTTAGAATGGCGATCATTAAAAAGTCAGGAAACGACAGGTGCTAGAGAGGATGTGGAGAAATAGGAACACTTTTACACTGTTGGTGGGACTGTAAACTAGTTCAACCATTGTGGAAGTCGGTGTGGCGATTCCTCAGGGATCTAGAACTAGAAATACCATTTGACCCAACCATCCCATTACTGGGTATATACCCAAAGGATTATACGTCATGCTGCTATAAAGACACATGCACAGGTATGTTTATTGCAGCACTATTCACAATAGCAAAGACTTGGAACCAACCCTTATGTCCACCAATGATAGGCTGGATTAAGAAAATGTGGCACGTATACACCATGGAATACTATGCAGCCATAAAAAAGGATGAGTTCATGCCCTTGTAGGGACATGGATGAAGCTGGAAACCATCATTCTGAGCAAACTATCGCAAGGACAGAAAACAAAACACCGCATGTTCTCACTCATAGGTGGAAACTGAACAATGAGAACACTTGGACACAGGGTGGGAACGTCACACACTGGGGCCTGCAATGAGTTTGGGGGAGTGGGGAGGGATAGCATTAGGAGATATACCTAAGGTAAATGACGAGTTAATGGGTGCAGCACACCAACATGGCACATGTATACATATGTAACTAACCTGCACATTGTGCACATGTACCCTAGAACTTAAAGTATAATAAAAAAATTAATAAAAAGTGTTCTTCAAACAACTGTGAGCAAAGATGGACTAGTAGATATAGCTCCCCTGAATACTAACCATTAATATGCAAAGAAGATTGATTTTGACAATGTCATGGACAACTTTTCAGAAGTTTCCAAAACAGAAATTGTAGTGTTATTATTATTCATCACTGATACCAGCCTATATGTAAGAATAAGTTTTTCCTTTTTTCAAAAATACACTAATGTGATTAAAACCTTAAAAAAATAAAAATAAAAAAATAGAAAATAATAAAGGAAAGAGGTTGTTTAACTGACTCATAGTTCCACATGGTTGGGGAGGCCTCACAATCATGGCAGAAGGCAAAGAAGAGCAAAGTCACATCTTACATGGATAGTTAACAGGCAAAGAGATAACTTGTGTGGGGAAACTCCCTCTTAAAAACCATCAGGGCTCATGAGACTTATTCACTATCATGACAACAGCAGGGAAAGACCCACCCCCATGATTCAATTACCTCCTACCAGGTCCCTCCCACCAATACGTGGGAATTGTGGGAGCTACAATTCAAGATGAGATTTGGATGGGGACACAGCTAAATCATATCACATAGTTGATCTGTTTTCAATTTTTATTCCACTGAAAGGTCAATTCAGATTTGCTAAAGTATCCTTGATTGATAGGATATACCTGGTTGGACACAATAAAAATCAGTTCCTTTACTGGAAACATGTGCACTTAAAGGAGAATGCTGAATCCCATCAAGGAACAAAACTTTCTCCCATTCTGTCCCCAGAAACTAGTCACAGAAGGGTTTGCATATTCTTTGTGGTGAGTGCATACTGATGACAACTTCTGTTTATTCCTCCAACCCACTTCCTAGAGCCAGGATAGCTTTGTGCATCTGATTCTTATGATGAAAATTGTTAGATTATTTTTGGGGAACTGCTGTGTATGAGGCAGTATGCTTGGTCCTAGAAATGTGAAGGGTATAAAAACAAAAAAATATATAGAATGCATTTCTTGTCTACAAAAAAAGACTATTCTGGTTGAAGGAACTGGATGCGAATGGTTGAGCTTTTAGAGATAATGGGGAACTAGGGAGTACTAAATCACAGATTTGGTCCCATTTTTACTTATCCAAGACCAACATAAGAAATTCAATGGGAAAGGAATTCACCTGGGGCTCTTTGAGAAATAATGAGCTAAATGTATTGGAGACCTAAGTGAGAAAGGCCAGCAGTCAGCAGTTCTATGCTCATCAAATTCAGGTTATGCACAGTCCTTTTCCTAGATATGTATGGTAGTCTTACAGATGTGGCACATCTGGTCTCCAGAGATGCACCTCTCCCAACCCATGAGCCATATACCCTGTATTCCTGTCTTTGTACAGTCCTCTCCCTTGAATCTGGGCTGCCTCCGTGACTCACTTTTGGCAGGTCTAACGTGGTGAAAGTTATGCCATGTGACTTTCAAGGTTAGGTGAGAAGCTTTGCAGCTCCTTAGGGTTTCTTGGAATGCTTGTTCTTGGGATGCTGTCTCTTGGAACCCAGAAAACAAGCTGTGAGAAGCTCAAGCTACATACAGCGGTCACATGTTTTTCTGTGGTTACCATCCCCAGCTGAGCTACCAGCTGATAGCCAGCACTGTCTGCCACGTGGGTGATCCATCATGGATGTCCAGCTAAGATGTCCAGCTAAGGCTTGAATAAGGCTTCACATGGCAGCCCCAGCAGCTATCTGACTGTTACCATGTCAGAGTCCTCAAATGAAAACTGCCCAACTGAACTCAGTGAATACACAGAACCATAAGATAATAAGTTGTTCTTTTAAGCCATTAAGTTCTGGGAGAGTCTGTTACACAGCAGTTGATAACTGGTACAAAATGTAATTTATGTCTTAAATATCAGCAAGGTTTTAATTTTTTTCACAGTTGTTACGTGACATTTTGAAGTCTCCATTTTTTTGTTTTTGCTTTTCTTACTTTTGACATACTATAAACTCGATCCTTTCAAATAGCTTTATGGAATAATATTGCTGTTCATTAGTTTTTAAATCATAACCTTACAGATGAAATTCTTAAGTGTATTGTCAACCCTTTTGTAGTCTGGTGAAGCCTACAGAAGTCTTTTATTATTAAGTGAATAATAAGAAATTTGTGGAATCACAGAAGAAACCAATCATGTGGGAACACAGTTTTTGAAATACTTTAAAACCCAAATCTGTGCTGTAGTAATATATGTACATCTATGAACACATTAAATAACACTATTGATGGGCACAATTATAATTTTGAAGTACCAATAAACATAATCATTTTCTAACATTTTGTAACATTTTAGCATGAACATTTTTAAACATGCAGCAAAGTTGATCCCGCAAAGAATATCCGTATACTCACTGCCTAGACTCTCCCATTAACATTACTTATGCTGCCGGGCGCAGTGGCTCACGCCTGTAATCCCAGCACTTTGGGAGGCCAAGGCGGGCGGATCACGAGGTCAGGAGATCCAGACCATCCTGGCTAACACGGTGAAACCCCGTCTCTACTAAAAAAATACAAAAAATTAGCCGGGCGCGGTGGCGGGCGCCTGTAGTCCCAGCTACTCGGGAGGCTGAGGCAGGAAAATGGCGTGAACCTGGGAGGCGGAGCTTGCAGTGAGCCGAGATAGCGCCACTGCACTCCGGCCTGGGCAAAAGAGCGAGATTCTGTCTCAAAAAAAAAAGGAACATTAGTTATGCTTGCTTTATCATGTTATCTATCTAACCATCCGTCATCAATCTTAATGGTTTTATGCATTTTCCATGTAAATTGCAAAGCAAATTGCAATTCTCTATGAATAATTCAGTGTGTATATAATTAACTGGAAGATGGACTTAAGATTGTGATTGTGATATATGTGAAAATATTGTAATCTGATGGAAAAATGTTGGTGATTCCTATTGCTGACATTACTAGGTATTGCTGTTATCACTGTGGCTTGTTACCAGTATTCATATTTTAAAGCAATGCTAAGTTTCAGTCAGAAGTTACTGAAAATAAAGATGTAAATTTGTTCACATTCAAGTTCATGACCCTACCTATTAATCGGCCCCATAGGGTCCACGATCTCCAAGTTAAGGAGACCTAATAAATGAAATGTGCAGATAGTCTATGAATAAGTTAAAATTCAAGGCAAATATATAAACTAATATAGGCATACTTTAAAAATCAAGCCATAGGCCAGGTGTGGTGCCTCACTCCTGTAATCCCAGCACTTTGGGAGGCTGAGGTGGGTAGATCACTAGAGGTCAGGAGTTCGAGACCGGCCTAGCCAACATAGTGAAACCCCGTCTCTACTAAAAACACAAAAATTAACCAGGCATGGTGGCTTGTGGCTGTAATCCCAGCTACTCAGGAGGCTGAGGCACGAGAATCACTTAAATATGGGAGGCAGAGGTTGCAGTGAGCTGAGATCACACCACTGCACTCCAGCCTGTTTGACAGAGTGAGACTCTTTCTCAAAAAAAATCAAGTCACTAATATAAATTCTGACATTTTTACCTTTAACATTTTACAGTGACATTAATGAAAGGAGCTTGGAATACTCCAAAGAGTCATGGAAAAGGAGAAGGGAGTGTTAGTGATTTGACATCTGTATTAGCTAGGGCTGGTGTAACAAAAGTACCAAAAAATGGTGTGGTTTAATACAACAGAAATTTACTGTCTCACAGCTCTGAAGCCTGGAAATTCAAAAACAGGGCCAGGCGCAGTGGCTCACGCCTGTAATCCCAGCACTTTGGGAGGCCAAGGTGGACAGATCACCTGAGCCCAAGAGTTTAAGACCAGCCTAGGCAACATAGCAAAACCCCATGCCTACAAAAAATACAAAAATCAGCTGGGCACGATGGCATGCCCTGTAGTCTCAGCTACTTAAGAGGCTGAGGTGGGAGGATTGCTTGAGCCCAGGAATTTGAGGCTGCAGTGAGCTATGATCATGACACTGCACTCCAGCCTGAGTGACAAAGTGAGATCCTATCTCAAAAACAAAACAAAACAAAAAAACAGAGGTGTTATTGGGGCTGTGCTATTGCTGATGGTTGTAGGGGAGGAGTCTCCCTTGCCTACTCCAGCTTCTGGTGTTTGCTGACAGTCCTGGCAATGCTCAGCTCCTAGCTGTATCACTCCAATCACGTGCTGTCTTCTCCTGTATCTTTACATCATCTTCCCTCTGTGCAGGTCTGTCTCTGTGTCCAACTTTCCTCTTTTTATAAGGACACCAATCATATTGGATTAAGGCCCACCCTAGTGACCTCATTTGAATCTGATTACCTCTGTAAAGACCTTAATTTCTAAATCAGGCCACATTCTGAGGTCCTAAGGCCTAGAATTTCAACACAGCTTTTTGTGGGGTCATAACTCAAACCCGTAACAACATCAGAACATTGTAATTCAAAGGAACACAAATTCAGGTTTACTTTGAAACTAAATATTTCTAGAATTAAATTTGTCCAAAGTTACATGGTTTAGTCTTACTTTCATACAACTCTCTTCTAACACACTATGTTTGTGCTGGATATCCCTTTATGAGTTTTAAGAACTCTGAAATGTGAAAAGTACAAATAAGTAATCTCTTGCATTCCTATTTTAGTCAAAAGATCAGGCTCCAAATTGCTTTATTCATTTTTTAGTAGTATTGCAGAAAATTTTAACTGAAAATTATATTCAAAATACTGTTTTAAATTTCCTAATGGAACTGTAACCAATTAGTCAACCACAATTATTGAACAACCATGAGTACTGTATTCCCTGAGGAGAAAAAACATAGTTTTTAGGCACCTATAGCAAAATGCAGCAAATGAGATTTATACACACAGACACACACACGGAGATACCCAGTAGATGCAGAATCAAGGCACTCTTTTATTTAAAAAATCCTTTTCTCTGCCAGGCACGGTGCCTCACACCTATAATCCCAGCACTTTGGGGGGCCAAGGTGGGCAGATCACTTGAGGTCAGGAGATCGAGACCAGCCTGGTCAACAGGGTGAAACCCTGTCTCTGCTAAAAATACAAAAATCAGCCGGGCGTGGCAGCACATGCCTGTCCTCCCAGCTACTCAGGAGGTTGAAGTGGGAGAATTGCTTGAACCCAGGAGGCAGAGATTACAATGAGCCGAGATCGCATCACTGCACTCCAGCCTGGGCGACAGAGCAAGACTCCATCTCAAAACAAAGAAAAGTAAAGTAAAAAAATTTTTCTCCAGTTTTGTGTCTATTTTAATTTTTCTTCTGATTTTGAACTGATTAAAAATTTCATATCTGCAACTTTAGTTGTAATATCAAGTTTTACTTTTTTAAAATTAAATGCTGATTAATACTGCCTCTACCCCCCCCCCCAAAAAAAAATCCAGAATCATTCAAAATCAATCTTACGAAGTTGTCTTCATTTTTTTTTCTTGTTTTTTTTTTGTGTGTGTGTTTTGTTTTGTTTTTTTTGAGATAGGGTCTCACTCTGTTGTCCAGGCTGGAGTGCAGTGGTGCGATCTCGGCTCACTGCAAGCTCCGCCTCCTGGGTTCATGCCATTCTCCTGCCTCAGCCTCACGAGTAGCTGGGACTACAGGTGCCTGACACCACACCCAGCTGATTTTTTGTATTTTTAGTAGAGACGGGGTTTCACCGAGTTAGCCAGGATGGTCTTAATCTCCTGACCTCGTGATCTGCCCGTCTCAGCCTCTCAAAGTGCTGGGATTACAGGCATGAGCCACCGCGCCCGGCCAAAGTTGTCTTCATTTTGAGTAAGATTTTTTAAAATGTAAAATACTTACCACAGAGAACATTTTCAGCAAATGGTAGCTATTATAATTGTAGATGCTGGATGGATGGATGGCACAGAGTTATCAGTGGCTTAAGCCCCTGCTGATAGCACTGATATTTACGTGACGTTTAGCTGTGTGGCCCCCTTTAGTTGTTTTATCCTTTAAAAAATTTTACTCCAAAATATGTTTTTTGAGGAGTCCTGGAACATTATTATTTTTAAAATAAGTAGGAACCATAATTCCAAAGAATTCTTAGACACATAAGGGCAACATATGGTCCTTTAAAAATATATAGATGAGCAATTCTTTTAGAGTAGGTTGAAAGAGACTGAAAGAAAAAAAATCCAGATGCCATTTGATTTCAGTGAGAGAAGAGTCTAAAAAGCACTCCTTTGACTTAATAGATCTTTTTTGAGAGGTATATGACATCTCTCTATCTTAATTTCCTTCTCTTTAAAGTTTTTTTTCTTTTTTTTTTTTTTTTGCCTCAGCCTCCTAAGTAGCTGGGACTATAAGCGCGCGCCACCATGCCTGGCTAATTTTTGTATTTTTATAGACACGGGGTTTCACCGTGTTGGTCAGGCCGGTCCCAAACTCCTGACCTCAGGTGATCCGCCCACCTCGGCCTCCCAAAATGCTGGGATTACAGGCATGAGCCACTGAGCCTGGCCTCCTTTTCTTTAAAGTGTTTATGTTAATACCTATTTCCCAGACTGCTTGAGGCTGAGAATATATAAATGTCTTTGTGCATATAATAGAAGCTCAAGAAAAGTGACATCCAGTTTCTGGCTCCCTCTGTCACCTCCCATCACCTCAATCTCTTGGTCAAAGTGACCATTCTCCTAGGAAGAAAAAAACTCAATGAAATAAAATAATAACATGCATTTCTTCTGTAGTAACTGACCTTTCAATCTAAAAGAACATCAGAATTTGGAAGAAAAAGTAAAAAGTGAAATAGATGGTTCCTTCCACGTCTATTTGTTTCTGAGCAGCTTCTGGTGGCCAAATGTTTTCTTGGTAGCATATTCCCTCCAGCAGAACCTTCCAGAATGCTTCACTCTGGTGAAGAGAAGGACAACAGGCTTTCTAATCACACGGTGTTGCTTGCTGAGGGGGAAGGCAGAGGTCCGCCTGTATAATCCGATTTCATCAACTCACACTAATCACTACTGATAGTAGCAAAATTTAGCCTGGATCTGCGCTGTTAATCTAGATTGACAGGAGGTAAAAGGAGAGGAACGCAAGGGCACAGGAACAAAGCGCGGAGCGCCAGCACTGATTTCCAGCCTTGCTCTTCCATCTGGGGCTTGTAATTTGCTCCCCTTTGGGGCTTCTATTTTTCTTACCTTATAAACAAATGTCCCTGGTTGTTAGGATACCAGCCTTTCACGGAGTGGTTTCATCAACAACAGGTGCGCAGTGAGCTTCTGGAACTGCAGGGAGAGCGATAACCTACGTCGTGAGGCTGCGCAGAAGGTACTTACAGGTACTCATTGTACCTGAGACTATGTATTATTTATTGAAACTGAGCCCTGAATTATCTTTATCCTCTGAGCGGCACTAGTGCCTCCTAAAATGGATGCCAACAGCAGCTAATCTACAAGAGCTCCCACATGCTCCTTGCTCTCATTATTTTTCTTATTAGTAATTGTAAGTGGTAGCTACCAAGCTTCTTATTAAAGCTTGGAGAGTAATTGGGAATTGCAATTGAACAGCCGAGAGAGGAACACCTCTGTGATTTTGGACGTTTCCACGTGGACTGAAGTTTTAATTTTTTTAAGGGACTACTCCACTTCGGATGTTGTCGCTATACAGAAGATAACATGTTGCAGATTCTGCCTCCATAGTGATCAGAGTAGCAATCTGTGATGTGTGTGTTCACGTGCTTAATGCCCAGAAGGAAGATGGGCTATGGGAAGGTTACTTTCGCTGTTACTTATGATATCTGTGTCTGGCAAACCAGAGAACTTTTTGCATTTGGGTAACAAAGACGTTTGGAAATATACTCCATTGGATTTTCCATGTTGGTGAAACTATTGTTGACCGCTTCAGTACTGTATGTTGCCATGCCAAAATCACCTAAGGGCAAAAATGTCTCCTGGGTAAGTAGATGATGATTTTATATCTCTTAAAAAGTATATTTTAAGCAGAAACACATGCTTTAAGAACTTAAAGACATCTAGTTGTTTCATGTTGGTAAGAGTATTTGGAAAACCTTCAGAAAGCATTTGTCTTAGAAAAGCATATAAATATCTTTGTAAGTGTTAGAAATCCTTTGGCAAAGTCACAGTGGTGTGCTTGCTAAAATATGAACTATAAGACATGTAAACACTCAGTTTGTTTTGCCATTTTTAGGTTTTTAGGTTTGCTTCACCTTCGCATACACACGCAGAATTTAAAGTGCATTCATACAAAGTCAAGGTTATGATTTTAACATGTTTTCAACTCCAAAACTGTTTGTGTTGAGTAAAGATTGCCTAGATTTCTTTTTTGGGGTAAGTCAAATGTTAAGGGTAGAATATATGATTTTCATTATTCAGTGATATTGTTGGTGTGTTCCTTTTTTCCTTGGAAACAAGATAGCATAGCTATTTCTTAATTTTACGTATCTAAGTAATTTCCCTCAATCAATGATAGACATGTATAAAGTTTAACATTTCAGCAATAACAATGGCATGTTAATCCTAATCAAATTTGACTCCTTAATATTGTTTCACGGTGGCTGGGTGCAGTGGCTCACGCCTGTAATCCCAGTACTTTAGGAGGCCGAGGCGGGCAGATCACGAGGTCAAGAGTTCGAGACCAGCCTGGCCAATATGGTAAAACCCCGTCCCTACTAAAAATACCAAAATTAGCTAGGCCTGGTGGCGGGTGCCTATAGTTCCAGCTACTCAGGAGGCTGAGGCAGAAGAATCGCTTGAACCCAGGAGGTGGAGGTTGCAGTGAGCTGAGATCGGGCCACTGCACTCCAGCCTGGGAGACAGAGTGAGACTCCATCTCAAAATAAAATAAAATTATATATATAGATTCAAGGTAGTTTCCTACCAAAAACACAAAACCTACCAGATTGAGCTCAGAATAACGAGAACAATCTGTAAACTCTTAAAAAATAAGGGCTTTAGTTTCCTGCTATCATGTTAAGTGAGCTTGATACATTAAAATTAATAGGCAAATGGATTCCTTTCTATTCTCTACAGAAAGTTGTGTGTCTAAACACCAAATTTTTGACCACCAGCCCATGCAACCTCGACCATACTCATCATAGAATTTATTATTAGATCATCATTATGGTTTTTTGGCAATAATGTAGGAAAAATAAATAATTCCATCTTTTCGGTCAAGAGATAATGTTTACCACCTTAATTTGAAATTCACCAATTATGTTATTCTTACTTTATATGAAATAGCACCATATTTGTCTAAAAATGGTTATTGTGGCTTTTTTCTGTTATAGACAGTTATTCTTTAAGAGTACTTAATTAAAAGAGGTGTACCTTAGTTTGAAACACAACTCTCAAAATTATTTCAGAAAAATTGACAAAATTTTTGAAGTTAATTCGCTTTTAATAATGGATACTTTTTGTCTTGATATTATTGTTATCGTTGATTCTTCACTTCCTCTTAGTAAAACCAAGAGATATGATTCAGGAACCTTTGGCCTAACTGGTGAGTTTCTTTCCCTCCTTATACGGATGGGTCCAAGGGCTAGTTCTGATGTCCAAATGTGAGTTTGCTACTTTCTGCCAGCACATAAACATTAAAGAAAAGAGTCGTTTCAGAAGTACATCCCCTCCTTCATCTGATTAATCCTCCTAAAAGATTAATTCTGTCAAACTAGTGCCTGCCTAATGGCATGTTTCTACCATGAAAGCAAAACTTGAAACATTAAGCTCAGACTCTACCCTTGGGTTGGGTTTACTTCATACTCAATTATGCTAATATTTTTTGAAAAGTTCAAGTTGTTGGCTAAAAATTTAGGAGCAACTTATTTCAAGAGAGTCAGCATAGTTTCATTTCCTCAGGTTAAAAATTCCCCGGTGTATCCCACACTATTACAAAATGCCTCTGTACCAGGTTTGTCCAAAGATGAGTTATGAGTTTAATGACTGCCATATTACAGGGAATACAGTCATTTGGTTGGTGTGTGCTGATTATGCAGTGGTCCAATCATTCATGTTAATGACTATGATAAAATTCCTTAGTTTGACTTTAGGGCATAGAGAGAGACTTTGAAATGTTGATCATTGCTTCAATTTTCACCACTCATGGTTTTTTAGGTATTGAATGACGTTTCCCTGCATTTTTTGGCAATGTGAAGTGAAATGTATCTGGTCTTCCTGCTTTTGCCATTGGCCAGTTTCCATTTGGATATTTATTTAGACTTGAGTTCAGGAGGAGAATAAAATGATTCCCCTTGTCTCTTTAACCACATAGTAAACTTCCCAGTGGTGAAAGAAGGTCATGTAACTCTTCCTCCCCGGCCCCTCGGGCACATTTCCGAGACCTGCTTCACTCCATGTGATAAATATGAACACATCTTGTGGAACACTGCAAGTCTCAGAGTGGACCACCACCTTCTTTCTCCTGTTCATGCCTGGTCAGAGTGGTATCTAGGCAACTGGTTAAACTGCTTGACAGTGTAGCTCTCTGTGCAATGGAAAAGATGATAGCAACCAGCATTTTCTCTGAGATGTGCTGAGGATTATCAGATCTTCCTGGTACAAGGGTTCGACATTCATTCAACAAATGTTCACATAGTGCCTCTTCTATGATCCTCTAGGTACCGAGGACGCAGTGAAAAAGATCCTTGAGAATCTCCAACATCATGGAGCTTACATTCTAGGGAGGGGAGAAAGACAAAAGCAAATACCTAAGTAGCACATAAGATGGTGAATGAAATAGAACAGGGAAGGGGTTAGGAAGTGCCAGGAATTGAGAGGTGGTGTTGCCAAGTGGTTGGTTAAACCTATTGAGCAGAGACTTGAAGAAGGTAACAGAGTCAGCCACGGGGAAATGTGGGACTCAAGCATTCCCTGCAAAGGAAAAATGCTCAGATGCAAAGGCAGGAGCCTGCCCGGAATGTGAGGAATGGCCAGAAGGCTAATATGGCTGAACCGTAGTGGCATTCTTTCAGTTTTCTGTGTCTCTTGTATGTATTTGCATATCTTTAGTAGTTCTTCATGGGGGATTCCAAGACAGGCCTCAATTCCCCTGTTCAAATCCCCAGAGAATTCTGACGTGTAGGAACTTCGTAAGAAGGTGCACACCAGTGCCTGCCAATGAAGGTTATAGGTGACAGGAGAGAGGGGGCAGAGCACTGCAGATGCCCATCTCATCACCCTGACACAGTCAAGCTTCATAAGCAGCCCTGAAGAGTTGAGAATTTTGTTATTTTTATTTTTTTACTGATATTGAGGCAGTTTTACAAATGAGTATTATGGTGTTTTATAATAAGAGAAGTTAGGAGCAATTTTAATATTAAAGATAGTATTAAAAGGGGGGATTTAAGGATACAGGCTAATAGGACACAGCACTTCCAATAACAATGCATACTTTTTGTTAGAAAATGGTACACAATTCCAAACTTTATTATAGAATCTTCATATATTCTTTGACTATAAAAATCCTTCCTGTTTTTTGAGACATGATCCTGCTTCCACTTGTTCATGACAACTGCATAGACCCCTAATGGCTGTAGACCTGACTTTATACCACACTAACCAACTTTGTTGAAAAGTCACTTTGCCTTGGCAATACAAAAATAATGGACTCCACTTAGGATCCTGATGCTAGGCAAACTCTCTTGCTGTTCTTTTAATTCTCAGGAGCTGAAATCAGTCACACTGAACCTCCCAGTATTCCACATCTATGGTCCTACATATAACAATGATTACTTGTATGTGGTACATTTCATTGGTTGTTCTTAATGTTTTTTATTATGTATCATAAGACACTAATACCATTTAAGAAAATGAAGGGAAGCTGTAAAGAACATAAATGAGTGACTTAGGTTCACATAACAAAGAATGCTAGAGATTAAATCAGAACTCAGAATTTTGGGGTTTGCCTTCTATTTCTTGATTGAGATACTCCTAGCAAATACATTAAGTATGTGCATGTTATTATATTATAAAAGTAGATGTTACTAGAAATTGGCTAAAAGACTAACAATGACAATTAAACATACTGCATAGACGATGAGACATTGACTCATTTTTGAAGGGGAAAAGGAAAGGGTTCTGCCAGGGACAGAAGTCCATCACCTTTCCTTGGTCATTGAATGTTATTTCCATGTAGATGTCTCTCTCCAGTTGTCAAAAGTCACTATTCTTTTTGCGTGTTTTTTTTTTTTTTTTACCCTCCGTGATCACTATATCTGTCTTGATGAATTTTTTTCAAGCTGAATGGCTTTAAGTTATGACTTTATCAGAGATCTATCTCTTGTTGCTTTTGCCTCATTTGATATGCAGGTTTCACTGCAACATCTAGATTACTGGTCTTTCCGACAATATCAGTTTCTAAAAATATCTGATTTTGTATTTTTCTTTTTTATTCTCTGAATGTTTGCCACTGTCATCAGAAAGAGCTCCCTGTTGTTACTCTCCTTTGTTCCCTTTCTGGGTTACATTAGAAGGTTTACTGAACTTGTTCAAACATCTCTGAAGATTTTAATTTTTTCAACTTTACTCACACTTGACAGGAAATCATAGTGTGTCTGGTGACACAGATACGTTATTTACTTACTTTCACAGCCATGAATATTTTTCCAGACACTCATACGTTGAGAGAGTATTTTCTTCTCCAATAAATAAATAAGCATACAGATATATTTTTTTAATAGATAACTCTATGTCTAGGGAAACCTGAGAGATCACACCAGGTGGCTTCAGTGAATATGAGTATTCACTAGCCAGCCATAAAGCATTAGGAAGTATGTGTTTGTATACAGCCTGCCGCTACCGATTATATTTAATATTCAAATGTGTACCTTTTAAAAATCAAAGTTCAAACTTACAGGGTACTTAGAGATTTAAAAGGGAACAAGTCATCAGTTCCTATCTCAAAACTGGCCCATTTACCCTTCTTTCCTCTTTCTCATTTCTGATCCTGGAAACAAAATTATTTTCTCATACAACATTGAGAGCATTGCAGACAATGTATTATAGTGAGAAAGTATGTGCAGTGGAGGCAGATTCTGAGTTTAAATCCTGATTCTGCTAGTAGTTGTTGACTTTGGACAAATTATTAACCACTAAGGTTTCCGTCATTCATCTGTAAAATGAGGATAATACCACTTTTCCTGTAGGAGTATTTTTTAAAACAATGTGTAAAAAGTACGTATCGTAGTGCCAGCGCATAAAAGTAATTTGTTAAAATCGTTTCCTCCTTTTGTCTGCCCTTTCTTTTCCAATCCTACTGCTATAACATGAATTCAGGGATTTATTGTCTTGTATCTACTAGACACCATGGCAGCCTGCATACCAATTGCTAACTTCCCTTCTCCATTCCATTCCAAGCACTTCTATTCAGTATGTTTCCTTTAATCCAGATTTTCATCAGTTTCCAAGCACATCATAATCCTTTAAAAATTCCTCAGGCCAGGCACAATGGCAGATTTCTATAATCCCAGCACTTTGGGAGGCCAAGGTAGGGGATCACTTGAGCCCAGGAGTTTAAGACCAGCCTGGGCAACACAGCAAGACCCTGCCTCTACAAAAACATTTAGAAGAATTTCTTTTTTTAATAGCCGGGTGTGGTGGCTGCATGCCTGTAGTTCCAGCTACTCAAGAGGCTGAGGAAGAAGGATTGCTTGAGCCCAGAAGTTGGAGGCTGTAGTGAGCTGTGATCATGACACTGCATTCCGGCCTGGATGACAGAGTGAGACCATGTCTTTAAAAAAAGAAAAGTTTCTCACCATCCATAGATAATTAAACATTTCCAGGCCGACTGAATTCCTCCACGGAGAAGACAGGAGAGGGATTCAGAACCAACCTGAGCCCAGGGCTGCTCCACTCCCTGCTCTCTACCTTCTTCCCCTTGGGTTTGAGCCCAGATTTTAGGTGAGATGAGCTTTCAGCTGGTGGAACATCTCTCTTCCGTTTTGCTGTGATAACAACTCTAGTTCTTATGTGGAGGGAGGGATTAAAGTGCATTGGGGTACACTATCCCTCCACAGCAGTGCTTCACCCTGCAGCGCAAATGTGTTTCCTCCCGGGTTGGGCATCTAGCCCAGGTATTTCTGAGTCTGACGATCATGGAGTGAAGGCCGAAGAATGTGGATAAAGAAAGGGAAGGAGAATCAAATAATGCCCCCCAAGTTACTAAGTCTCTTGCTGAACTCCTGCTTTTTCTATCTGGGTGAAGGTAAAAAGAGAGAACTGGAGACAGTGCAGGAAAAATATCATTTAAAACCTAACCTTGAGGCTGGGCGTACTGGCTCACGCCTGTAATCCTAGCACTTTGGGAGGCTGAGATTGGTGGATCACCAGAGGTCAGGAGTTCAAGACCAGCCTGGCCAATGTGGCAAAACCCCATCTCTACTAAAAATACAAAAATTAGCTGGGCATGGTGGTGGGCGCCTGTAACTCCAGCTACTCGGGAGGCTGAGGCAGGAGAATCATCTGAATCCAGTGGGGCGGAGGTTGCAGTGAGCCGAGATTACGCCATTTCACTCCAGCCTGGGCGAAAGAGCGAAACTCTGTCTCAAAAAAAAAAAAAAACCTAACCTTGAGATCACTATATCCAGACTAAACAATGAAGAGAATGTACAGTGTGAAATTTCTAGGAGAAAATGTTGATCTATTTCATAGATCATTTTAAATGCCACAGGTGAGGCCGTAAGGGCCCAGGAATGGGAGAACCAGTTGTGAATCATTCCCTAAAATCAAGAGGTGATACAATGTGCAATGTGTTACCAACTCATAGCCAGTTCCAAGAGATCTGGATCTATATCCGGTTTGGGGATTTTGTCTCCACTACTCCAGCCTTAGTGCAGGCTGGCTGTGAGTTGCAGCCCTGGTGGACATTAGATGTCTTGGCCAGCAGGTCACTGGACCTTTCAGAGAAAACATGCCACATACTTGTAGTTCAACTGCACTGTGAGAGGGGCAGATGGGAAATCCCTCATTTAAAGGTAAGAGGTAAAGCAGAGGTAATAAGAATGGAGGGTTTCTTCCACTCTGCAAAAACTGCTGTATGGGCTGTGTGGGCACGCCTTTGAGCTCTTAGATGGAGACGAGCTCAGGGATAGTGCCTTTGGAGAAAAGGTTGGAGAGATTGCACTGTGAGAGGCTTCAAATCAAGTTACCAAGTAAATAATGGGTGCAGCACACCAACATGGCACATGTATACACATGTAACAAACCTGCACGTTGTGCACATGTACCCTAAAACTTAAGTATACTAAAAATAATAATAATAATAATAAATAAAAGAAAAAAATAAAATAAGAAAAAAAAAGTTACCAAGTAAATATTAACCCTTTTGCAAGAATTCATTAAAACTAGGAGCACCAGAAGTCGCATATAATGCCTATTGCCCACAATTCTTAATAGTTCTCTTTCTTTCTCAGAAGTGTTCTGGATTGGACAATACATGACATGCTCACTCTAATTGTCATAACAGAGTACGGGTGGATGATCATGGTGGGAAGGAGTAGGAAGAAGTAGGGCCTGGGAAGGTGTGAGTTTTCCCAAGGAAAAGCTCCACTGTGGTTACTCAGAAATTCAGTGGAGAAGGGGAGCGGGAGCGTGGCTGCACCTCTGGCCTACTCTGGCTTTAGGCATCAGTTTTGTGACTTTGGATATACTAATTAGTCTCTTTGAAGGTCACTTTCCCAGCCTGGGCAACATGGTGAAACCCCATCTCCACAAAAAATACAAAAATTAGCCAGGCATGGTGACATATACCTTTACTCCCAGCTTCTCAGGAGGCTGAGGTGGGAGGATCAATTGAGCCCGGGAGGTTGAGGCTGCAGTAAGCAGTGATCGCACCACTGCACTCCAGACTGGGTGACAGAGTCAGACCCTGTCTCAAAAAATAAAAATAAAAAAAAACTTTCTTCACCTGCAAAATGGAGATCATTATAACTCATGTTGCTGATGGTTGTGAGAATGAATCATAAGAATGCAAAGAATATGTATATTGATGATAAGAGATGTCACGAGAAAGAGCAGCTGGGATTATGCTGGACCATGCTACTTAAAATCACCTCTGATGCCAATCTAGATTTCTTAGTCTGGCCTTCAGGAACATCTATAGTCAGTCTCAATCTAAATTTCCGACCCTGTTCTCCACCACTTTCATAGGTAGAGCCTCTACCCAGTGAATGCATGTTGCATTTCTTTTTTTTTTTTTTATTTTGAGACGGAGTTTCACTCTTCTTCCCCAGGCTGGAGTGCAATGGCACTATCTCGGCTCACTGCAACCTCCACCTCCCGGGTTCAAGTGATTGTCCTGTCTCAACCTCCCAAGTAGCTGGGATTATAGGCGTGTATCACCATGCCTGGCTAATTTTTGTATTTTTAGTAGAGATGAGGTTTCACTCTATTGGTCAGGCTGGTCTCAAACTCCTGACCTCAGGTGATCTGCCCACCTCAGCCTCCCAAACTGCTGGGATTATAGGCGTGAGCCACCACGCCCAGCGGTGTTGTGTATTATTATCTCTGTATGTCTGTTGCTGTGCCTTGGGTAACAAGTTGACTCCTACACTCCTGAAATTTCATTGCTGCTACTTCTACCAAGCCAAGATAAAAAGTAAGTCTTATCAGCAAAAGTGATGTGAAATAAAGAGATCATTAGAAATACTATCACCTTGTCTAAAATACATTTGTGTTTATGTTACTAAAACTAACAGAACCTATTACAGCAATGACAAAGTATTTCAAAACTCTAGGTGTTTGTTATGCCTTTTGGCAATTAACACCTTTAAAAAATGCAATCTGACGGGTGAATCACGAGGTCAGGAGTTCAAGACCAGCCTGGCCAGGATAGTGAAACCCCATCTCTACTAAAAATACAAAAATTAGCCGTGCGTGGTGGTGGGCACCTGTAATCCCAGCTACTCGGGAGGCTGAGGTATGAGAATTGCTTGAACCCGGGAGGCAGAGATTGCAGTGAACTGAGATCGTGCCACTGCACTCCAGCCTGGGTAACAGAGCGAGATTCCATCTCAAAAAAATAAAAAGCGCAATCCAAATCAACAATGATGCATTGACTTCTGGGAAAAAAAGTAACAGAATATTCAGAGTACTCTGGGGAAAAAAGAAAGATAGGATTTCCTAAGGACTAGTGTCAGTTCCCAAGAAAATGAGTGAGGAAAGAACGCTATTTTAACTTGCATGTTACCCAAAAGTGAAAGTGAGATGGAGACTCTCAAGGTAGAGAGAAAACCGCCACTCCTTTTCAAAAAGGGGACTCGTGTTCGGAAGTGCGAACGTAGCAGTGTTCCTGGCACCACAGAAGTTTGGTGATTTTAATCCTGACACCATTTGCTGTTTCTGAACTTTTACATTTATCGTTGTTATTAACTTCCCAAGTCAAACCAGGGGAGTGACGTGAGCTGACTTTGCGCTCTCTGATAGCATGAAGGAAAGCCCCAACAGGTGAATGACATGGTTCTGGCATCTTTTCTGCCTTGATAAACAAGCTCCACAGTAATCCCAGCACTTTAGGAGGCTGAGGTGGGAAGATTGCTTGAGGCCAGGAGTTTGAAACCAGCCTGGGCCACATAGCAAGTCCCCGCTCTACAAAAAAACACAAAAATTAGCGGGACATGGTGGCACATGCCTGCAGTCCCAGCTACTCAGGAGGCTGAGGTGGGAGGATCATTTGAGCCCAGGAGTTTGAGGCTGCAGTGAGGTATGATTATGACACTGCACTCCAGCCTGGGTAACAGAGTGAGATCCTGTCACAAAAACAAATGAAACAAGCTGTTCAGGTAAATCCACTAAGCCGTTCTCTCTTTTTTTTTTTTTTTTTTCCTTTTTTGAGATGGAGTCTTGCTCTGTCACCCAGGCTGGAGTGCGGTGGCACAATCTCAGCTCACTGCAACCTCCGCCTTCTGGGTTCCAATGATTCTCCTGCCTCAGCCTCCCGAGTAGCTGGGATTACAGGCATCTGCCACCACGCACAGCTAATTTTTGTATTTTTAGTAGAGACGGGGTTTCACCATGTTGGCCAGGCTGGTCTCGATCTCCTGACCTCGTGATCCTCCCACCTTGGCCCCCCAGGGTTCTGGGATTACAGGTGTGAGCCACCGCGCCCAGCCGCCTGTTTCTAATACATAGGAAGGAGATGAATGTGTCACACTTCCTGGAACCCAAGAAAATAACCCAAATTATGCATTCTATAAAAGTAAACATAGCCTTAAGAAAGACTAGGAGGAAAAATCTTACCAAGCAGAATGAAGAAATAGCATAGTGATTGATTTATCAAAATTGCCCACATCAGGCCTCCCAACTTGACGTAAAGAAATCAAAATGAAATCACTCATTTAGCAGTCAAAGTTGTAGAACAGACTTTGAGATATTGGCCCAGTGATGCCCAGAACCTGAATAGCAGCAGTCCAGGGAAGTTTGGTGGGGTCAGGGGTGGGTCGGGGGTGGGTCGGGGCTGGGTCGGGGGGCACTTTGTTGCTGTAGCAGTCTTCCAAGCTGCTTGCAGATGTGCAGCATAGCAGCAGCAGAAGCGATAGCGCCTGTATTTAAATGTGAATGACATTATACAAAAAAGATACTTGCATGCATGTTTATAGCAGCAGAATTTGCAATTGCAAAAATGTGGAACCAACCCAAATGCCCATCAATAAACGAGTGGATAGAGAAACTGTGCTATATGTACACAATGGAATACTACTCAGACATAAAAAGGAATGAATTAATGGCATTCGCAGCAACCTGGATGGGATTGGATACTATTATCCTAAGGGAAGTAACTCAGGGATGGGAAACCAAACATTATATTCATATGTTCTCACCCCTAAGTGGCAGCTAAGCTATGAGGATGCAAAGGCATAAGAATGACATAATGGACTTTGAGGACTCAGGGGGAAAGGGTGGGAAGGGGGTGAGGGATAAAAGACTACAAGTTGGGTTCAGTGTATACTGCTCAGGTGATGCGTGCACCAAAATCTCACACATCACCACTAAAGAAACTTACTCATGTAACCGAACACCACCTGTTCCCTAAAACCTATGGAAATAAAAAATAAAAAATAAAAATAAAATGCAAATGACAGGTGTGCAGTAGACTTTTCTAGACTTGCAGGCATATTGCAGCTTTGTGTAATCTGTGCTGAACAGAGATCGCTTCTCTCTTCATAAAGCTCTTTTATAGTTTCACACCTGTCATCAGCTGTCCTTTAAACTCTGAAGCTTCACGGGGGTCTCCTTAGACTCGTTAGTCTCATGGTGGCACTCACAGTGGAGGATGTCCTTGTTGGCTACTGGTGTCACCTTTGGAGTTGAAGGAATAGACAGTTTATTCTTGTTTTTGCTTTTCTCTCGTGGCTGTGCGGGAGTGCTGGCAAAAAGATAAGGATGTGAGAAATGTTTAAGAAAGGGAGAAGGCCAGGCATGGTGACTCATCCCTGTAATCCCAGCACTTCGGGAGGCCAAGGTGCGAGGATCACTTGAGCTCAGGAGTTCAAGAACAGCCTGGCCAGCATAGTAAGACGTCATCTCTGCAAATAATAATTAAAAATTAGTCAAGTATGGTGGTGCACGCCTTTGTTCCCAGCTGCTCAGGGGGCTGAGATAAAAGGCTCGCTTGAGCCCAGGTTGGGAAGGCTGCAGTGAGCCATGATCACGCCACTGCAATCCAGCCTGCGTGATAGAGCAAGGCCCCATCTCAAACCAAAAGAAAATTAAAAAAAGGGAGAAAAAAGAAACACAATCCAGGGCCACGTGTCTCAGATGTCACTTACTTCTCTTCATAAGAGCCAGTACTGAATTCTTAGAAGCTGTGCAACCCGTATGAAGGCAACCCATATGAAGGTTTTCATTTTCTGCTACTTTTTCAGTTATCCTGGAAAAAATACTGAGAGGCAACACCTGTTAAGGCAGGCTGTCCTTGGGGGTGCGTGTCCAGCGCTGCCCTTGACTAGTTGTGGCACTAGTTACTTATCTTCATGAAGTCTGTTTTCCAGTCCGTTCAGTGGGGGAGTGTTAATCCTGTCCTACCCACCTCAGACAATGAATTGCAAAGAAAATGATGTCTGTGTAAGAGTTTTGACATTATGCAACATTATATGAGATTAAAATTTATTCAAGTTCTAGAAAAACCGCCAGTGTTTTTATTTTTTATTAGTATTACTTGTTGAGACAGAGTCTTGCTCTGTCATCCAGGCTGGAGTGCAGTAGCACAGTCACAGCTCGCTGCAGCCTCAAACTTCCAGGCTCCATCGATCCTCCTACCTCACCCTCCTGAGTAGCTAGAACTACAAGCTGGCACCCCCACATCCTTCTAATGTTTTAATCTTTTGTAGAGATAGGGTTGCATTATGTTGCCCAGGCTGGTCTCAAACTCTTGGGTTCAAGCGATCCTCGTGACTCAGCCTCCCAAAGTGCTAGGATTATAGGTGCGAGCCACTTCACCCAGCCTAATCAGTGTTTTCATATGTAGAATTGCAAGTCATGGTGGCAGTGGACAAGTTTATTTCTCAATACACAATGGGCAAGTATATTATCTCAAATGAGGAAATGAACCATGTTTATACCACCTAAGAGTTGTGGAGCTTAAAAAAAGTATTCAGCACATTTAAGAAAGGTATTAAATACATTTTGTTTCAAATATTGCATTGAAAACATTGTTTGTTTCCCCAAATTTCCAGGTGAAGGATAAGCCTGTGCTCTTTTTCACTCCATTTTTTTTTTCCCAATGTAACCTAAACCTGTTAATATCTATATTCAGCAAAGCTGCCCTGGTTGCCTGGCAACCAGGCTTCGTGGGCTAGGGAAACACCAAGGCAAGGAACCAAAGGCAGCGAACACAACCTTGACTTTGCCTGCCGCTGCACAGGCGATCATCCTCTCTATATTCTGTATAAAGCTCTATTTCCAAAACTTAAGTAAATCTTGCAAGAATGTTAGCTCGATGCTATTAGGAGTTTAAAACTTACGGTTTGTGGGATAACATTTCAACATAATTAAATAAGCATGAAGAAATCTCTGTCTCTGCTCTTCCTTAATTAAAACAGGGGTGGTCCCTTTCCTCACAGGTCATGCTGTACATTTCAATCCCACTTTTTATTTCCTCTGCAGAAAGATGTGTGCATTATTCTTGGAATAAGATGTAATGGAAATTGAAATGTCAACTTTGAGAAATAGAAGTTTAGGACTCATTACTGCCAAACATATATTTTTGTGTCTTATACAAGGAAGTAAAAAGAAGAATGAATGAAAATGATTTTTCTTATTCCAATTCTTCCATGTTTCCACCTTTATCTCATTCCCTTTCTTATATTCTCCCCTGTGGGAACTTCATCACTTTAAAAATTAAGAACAAGGAAAGCCTTTGGGTTACAGGAAATAAATGTCATCTACTTCATGGACAGTAAATGCTATGAGGCTGAGACAGAATTTGGAATTTAAAGCTTACATTCTCTATTGTTTTATTATGTCACTTGTTTCATAAGGCAGCTTTTATTGGTTAAGTTCAATATTCAGAGGAAAAGTAAACTGAAGGACCCTGAAGCAGATCCTTTTTGAAATAAGATTGGAGAATAATATAAGGTAAAACATGTAACTGGGGCTGTTGAAGTGGAGATTTGGCTAAGTATGACAAAAATGAGAACAGAATACAGAGAAAATTAACTCAATAATATCTCAGCACAAATCCTCGAAATCTGCAATGAACGTATCTTTTGATTCCTAAGTCATGAAAGAAGACAGTCTTTCACTACTACTTTGCCATGTAATAGCCATTTATATCAATTTCACATTCTACTTTCTTCTATCCTTATTCCATAGCTGGTGTGAGTTAGTTTTCAAGACAACCTGGAAGTCCCAATTTTAAGTAACATCTCCTAATTTGTAAGTGTTGGCTTCAGTAAAAATTAACAACCTCACTCTGTAGGTCAAACAGAACCCATCTGGAAGCCAGGTTATGCTCATGGTTGACATTTGTGACCCCAGGTATAGGGGGAGAAGAAGGGTAACTGCGGAATTCTCACGTGTTAAGAGGCTGCATATAAAAATGATAAGTGTTGGGAGGCCGAGGTGGGAGGATCGCTTGAGCCCAGGAGTTGGAGGCTGCAGTGAGCTATGATTGTGCCACTGTACTCCAGCCTGGACAGCAGACCGAGACCCCATCTCTAAAAAAAGGAAAAGTAAAGTGATAAGTTGTCAAGGAGGTCAGACAAGAAACAGGGTCCTGCTTCACACTTTGATAAGTAAGGGTGCAGAACATTTCAGGAGGAAGAGAAGAGACAGCCAGGGGGCCAAAACAGAATTCAGCAAGCAGGCATTTAATTGTGATCTTGGGAGAGGGGTTTCAAGAGGATGGTGGAAGTCAGGCACAGATGCAGTGAGTTATAAGGAGCGTGTGGGTGATGAAAGTAGAAACAAGCAAATATAGCCTCCTTCTAGAAGGAGGAAGTATGGCCACAATCACTTGAGGAGAAGTGAGTGGAGGGAACGTGTAGGTATATTTGTAGACACAGAACAAATTTCTGGAGAAAGTAGAAGATAGGACAAATACAGAGGTCTAGGTTTTGAAAGAATTAAGAATTAAAGGGTAGCGGAACACGTAGATAAATATGTAAAGGCTTTCCTGTGGTTAATGACAAAAGATTTTCACTAGATTCCATAATGGTTCCCATCAGCCTTGTTGCAGTAGAAATGAGGTCCTTGGAAAATGAAGAAGGCAATGTGAGAGAGGCAGACGAAGGAGAAAGAAGAGTCTATTGTAAAATAATCACAAGCATTACGGTGCGGTCAGGGTGAAACTGGATAAAGCGTTATGTATGGACATTCTCCAGCAATTTGCAGTAACCCCAGAGAAAATGTCTAACATGCTTTTCAGGGTTAGTAGCTAGGAGCCGAAGATAGTTAAGGAGTGAGGGCTTCTTTGTTGCCAAAGACTGAGCTGTTGAAGTTCTAGTCCTTGGGAAGTCAGCCAGGGAGAAAAGCAGGTGATTCCGGGAGGTTAATGGACTGAAGACACTGCAGAGGGTTAGAGATCATGGGAAAAGCTAAGTGTAGGTTTATTTTAAAAGCAGCAGCAGATAGGGTGAAAATATAAAAGGTTGTGATCTGAGAAAAGTGTCCAGATTTGAGGTCCTTGGGTTAAAATAATATGGGGTAAAGGCAAGAGGCGGTAAGGATGATGTCTGTCAGTTCCTGGTTAGGAAGTGAAAGTTCCTGTAGAAGAGGAAAGACAAGCTCCAAGGGTAAAGACAGGATTTTGTATTTCACATCCTGATGATGGCAGAGAAAATGGTGGAGAAAAAAAAAACGAGCTAGGTGAAATCGTGTTTAAAAAACCAGAGGAATACCTCAAAAGTTGGTAAATAAATGCCATTCTTTTAGGGCCGGTCACGTGGCTCCCGCTTGTAATTCCAGCACTTTGGGAGGCCAAGGCGGGCAGATCACGAGGCCTGAAGTTTGAGACCAGCCTAGTCAACTTAGTGAAGCCCTGTCTCTACTAAAAATACCAACATTAGCCAGGCGTGGTGGCACACGCCTGTAGTCCCAGCTACTCGGGAGGCTGAGGCAGGAGAATCACTTGAACCTGAAAGGTGGAGGTTGTGGCGAGCCGAGATTGCGCCACTGCACTCCAACCTGGGCAACAGAGCAGGACTCTGTCTCACATAAATAAATATAAATGCGATGCTTTTTCCTTCATGGCATTTATTATATGTAACAATTGTTTGTTTTTTTAATCCCCACTTCCCTACTAAATTGAAGGCAGACTATATTTTATCTATTTTGTTCATACCAAGTTCCCAGCACAGTGATGGCTTATATAGTACATATGTCCAATAAATATTTGTTGCATGAATTAAAGGACAGAACCAAGGATGGGAAAGTGAACATATAATTTGATGCCACAGACTTAAAAAGATGTGAGGTCACTGAATAAAATAAATGGGAAATGTTCTGGCAATGGAACAAAGGAGCTTATCTCTTAATAAAAATAGAAAAACATAAAAATGTTCAAATCAATGATAATGAAAGAAATATAATTAATTCAAACATTTGCTTACCCTGCAGAAGGCAAGAAAGAAGAAGGTGCTTTCATTTTTCTGCGAGTAGCATGTGTGTATTACACTGCTTCAGTCAGAGAAATTAAAAGGTAGGATAACTTAAGTCGAAAATAATATATGCCAACTTTTTTTTTTTTTTTTTTTTTTTTGAGGTAGAGTCTTGCTCTGTCACCCTGGGCTGGAGTACAGTGGTGTGATCTTGGCTCACTGCAACCTCCACCTCCCAGGTTCAAGCGATTCTCCTATCTCAGCTTCCTGAGCAGCTGCGATTACAGGCACCAGCCACCATGCCAGGCTAATTTTTGTATTTTTGGTAGAGTCCGGGTTTCGCCATGTTGGCCAGGCTGGTCTCTAACTCCTGGCCTGAAGTGATCCGCCTGCCTTAGCCTCCCAAATTGCTGGGATTACAGGCATGAACCACCACGCCCAGCCTACACCAACATTTTCTTTTTAAAAATGTTCACGTTCAGGGGTACCTGTGCAGGTTTGCTGTATAGGGAAGGATTGCTATCACAGGGATTAGATGTACAGATTATTCCGTCATCCACGTAATAAGCATAGTGCCCTCTAGGCGATTTTTCAATCCTCACTCTCCTCCCGCCCTCCGTTCTCCAGGGGGCCCTGGTGTCTGTGTTCCCATTGTAGTGTCCTACAGCAAAATTTTCTATTCTTCACATTTCTTGAAAGATCATTGTAAAATGGCAAGTATATTTTAAAATGGTAATGCTGTAAAAGCACTCACAGTGATTTCTTGGGTTACCACTCAGCTTCCCCACAAGGTCACTTTCATGAGATCTGGCTCTTGGGGTCAGAATGAATTGTAGGTTGGATACGCATCAGCCTGCCAAAAACAACCCCAAGTGTGCCAACTATGGGAGCCAGCAACGTTACAGAAGGCATACGGTATGCCTGACACCTTTGGCTCTTGGCAAAATGAGCCAAGGGTATGACTTGACAACTTTTTTGGGTGAACAAGTTGTCCCTTTTGTATCAAATGTCATCAGCTCACTGATGTGTATTTGCTGATGTCAGCCAGAAAATGAAGCACTTGCAAAAAATGCAATTTTAAAGCAGTCATATTTGAATACTAACTTCCACTGATTCTCATTTGGGTTTGGAAGCCATGCACAATTGCCCTTAAAATAGAAAAAAAAACTTATTCCTCAGAAGTGATGCTGTCCTTCTCTCCTCGTCGTTACCAATTTTTTCACTAAAATGAATATTGTCAACAATGAAGTAAAAGTGAAGCTGTCATTTGATATGTTTCTGAAATTTTAAAATATTGAATGGTTATTTTCAGACTAAATATGTTATCTTATTTTTTATATGTTTAAAGGTAGCAGGAAAAGTGACTCTTCTATTTATGACGGGAGAAAGAGGGGACAGTTCAGAAACAGAGAGGGAGACCGATAGAGTCAAAATGTCTGCAACAGTTACATAAGCACCAGACTGCCAAGAATTTTTACACTGAAGCCAGAGCTTGACTGGGAAGTAGAGGTACACATCACATGAGAACGCAGGTGGTTGGGTCGGGGCTGCGTGGTGCAGTTCAGGTCTTCAACAGGGTAGACTCTTCAGAAAATGTGGATTTTTCTTTTTTCCTTTTTTTTGTTTAGTGGAGTCTCGCTCTGTCGCCAGGCTGGAGTGCAATGGTGCGATCTCGGCTCACTGCAACCTCTGCCTCCCGGGTTCAAGCGAGTCTCCTGACTCAGCCTCCCAAGTAGCTGGGATTACAGTCCCGTGCCACCATGCCCGGCTAATTTTTGTATTTTTAGTAGAGACGGGGTTTCACCATGTTGGCCAGGCTGGTCTCAAATCTCCTGACCTCATGATCCACCCGCCTCAGCCTCCCAAAGTTCTGGGATTACAGGTGTGAGCCACCTCGCCCAGCCCAGAAAATGTGGGTTTTATTTGATCTGGTGTATTTCTGTTTGTTTCAGAATAGATGTCCAGATAAACAGTCACCTGAGAATGAGGAAGGTGTGTGTTTTCAAACCTGCACATAATAAAAAGACTATTGATAAGATTATTAGAATGGAGAAAGAAAACTAATTTTAAAATTAACATTAGATTTTGCCATTTAGAAATGAATAAAGTTATTTCTGATACCAGTTATTTGAAGAAATATCATCAGAGGACTTAATTTATATATCCAACTAAAAATGATGGCAGTGCTGCTGTTTCTAAGCTGTGTGTAAATACTCAGTTACAGTTTCTTAATTTGGTCTCAAATAGATTTTTTTTTCAACTTGCGTGCTACAGGTTTATTTTTCTGTTGTATTTTCAGCAATGTTTTAAAACTCATTCTTTGAAATTCTAAAATTTGTCAATTAAGGTTGGGTTTTGTAGTTCTTAACATCTTTTATCCTCTCTAAAATTAAGTCTACTTTGATGGTAATAATTAGGTTTACTGTGTTGATAAACTAAGGAAAGCATACAATTTAAAAAAGTGATCTTTTAGGCTGGGCGTGGTGGCTCACGCCTGTAATCCCAACACTTTGGGAGGCTGAGGTGGGCAGGTCACCTGAGGTTGGGAGTTCTAGACCAGCCTGACCAACATGGAGAAACCCCATCTCCACTAAAAATACAAAATTAGCTGGGCGTGGTGGTGGATGCCTGTAATCCCAGCTACTCAGGAGGCTGAGGCAGGAGAATCAGTTGAACCCAGGAGGCGGAGTTTGCGGTGAGCCAAGATCGTGCCATTGCACTCCAGCCTGGGCAATAATAGCGAAACTCCATCTCAAAAAAAAAAAAAAAAAAGTTAAAAAAAAGAAAATTATAAAGAAAAGAAACCCACCCACTGGGTTCGAGCAATTCTCCTGCCTCATCCTCCCTAGTAGCTGGGACTACAGGCATGTGCCACCATGCCTGGCTAATTTTTTTTGTATTTTTAGTATAGATGGGGTTTCACCACATTGGCCAGGCTGGTCTCGAACTCCTGACCTCAAGTCATCCACCCACCTTGTCCTCCCAAAGTGCTGGTATTACAGACCTGAGCCACTGTGCCCGGACTGTTTTCTTTCATTTTCTGTTTTGGTTTACAAACCTCCACTTTAGCCTTCAAATACATTCATTTTATTAATTATCCTGACCATTGAATTTTTTTATGCTGGCAAGTATATTTTAATTTCCAAGGACATTTCATTGCATCATCAGTACTTTTTCATAGCTTTTTGTTCTTGCTTTACAAATGCAATAATCTCTTGACTCTCTCTGAAGATACCAATTTGGATTTTCTGCTTGTTTAAGTTTGCTTAAGTTCCTTGTATTTTTGTTTCCCTGAAATTGATTTATCTGCTTATTTTGGACCTTCTCTTTTAGGCTCTTCTTTCTTTTTATTTTCCAAATATCTGCTTTTACTTATTTGTCCATCCATATTTGTGAATGATTGACTACTTTGGTTCATTATAGGCAGGTGGCATGGGTTCCTCTGGAATCTTTTAGTCTTGTTTTCTTAGTAGTCTTCTCATCTCTAAATGAGAGGGCAGCTGCGGCTCCATGTAGATAGGTAGGAGTATAGACAAACCTTGAATAATGTGGCGGTTAGGGGCGTTGACCCATTGTACAGTTGGAAATCCATATACAACTTTTGACTCCCCAAAGCCTTACTACTAATAGCCTACTGTTGACCAGAAGCCTTACCAAGAACATCAACAGTCAGTTAACACATGTGTTGTGTTGTATGTACTATGTACTGTATTCTTACAAAAAAGTAAACTAGAGAAAAGATGTTAAGAAAATTATAAGTAAAAAAATATATATTTACTATTCATGAAGGAGAAGTAGATCATCATAAAGTTCTTCATCCTCATCGTCTTCACACTGAGTGGGCTAAGGAAGAGGAGGGGTTGGTCTTGCTTTCTTGGGTGGCAGAAGATGAAGGAAATCTTCATACATAAGTGGACCCACATGGTTCAAATCTGTGTTGTTCAAGGGTCAACGGTAGATGGCACTTAGACTTCCCTATAAGGTGTGTAGTCAGGGAACCGCCTGGTAGGGACCCCTACAGTCACCTGACTTAGGAAGTGTGTTACTCTTGGGGATGGAGCACTTCATTTCTTTTACTCCTGGGCAGAGCTGACTTTTCTTCTCCAATGATAGTCCCCTTCTATACTTCTGGGTATGTCACTATTTACTTTAAACTACTCTATTCCTCTTTCAATCCCACACCTTTCGAAATGCGTTTATATATTTGATGCTTCTTATCTTTTTTAAGCCTGTAAGTTGTCTGACTAACAGAAATTTCCCAAGTAGGTAAATCTTAGGAAACAAATTAAAATGATAAATATGGTGAAATTTAAGACCTTCTAAATGATTAATAAAGTATATAAAATTCATAAGTTTGCAACTTAAAATCTCAAATCTAAACCAACTACTCAGTCACACATTTTAAATTGGAATTAAATGACTGATCTGTTTCTATTGAGCCGAACTCTCTTAAACACTAAAAATATGTAAAATGTGAAATATGCACAAGCTCCTTTACATAAAAAATATTATTTATATTTGTTTAGTCATTGAAATAGCTCTGCTTTTAATTATAAATTTTTCTGGACTTGCCCACAAAGGAATAATTTATATCATCCTAGCTCAGCCAGTTAAGATTATATAACAGCCAGAAATATTGGCCCAGATGCTGAATAAATCCTTGTCGATGACTATAAGGAGATACACAGAGCTCTGTTAAGGTCACTGTATCAGTGTCCTTTAAGTGTGTGTGTTTGAAGGTGTGGGGTGGCAGGATGCAGGGAGGAAGAGCTGTGATAGCCCAGGTCATTCAGAATCCTAATCTGCTCTTTTCTGTCTTCATACACTGAATTAGATTTGGCCTTTCTTTAGCTTTTAAGGTTTATGTGTGCCTTTTCCATCTAACTCTAAATACCTTTGATAAGTCCTGCCTCCTTTGCCTGTATTTTGTAACACTTAGGACTACAGAACTCTTGGGGGCGAGGGGCATTCAAATGGCATCCAGAGTTTTAGTGCGTTCTCATGACCTTGACTTTTTTAGCCACATTTCAAGGTCATGCTACTGACGATTACGGACCAAGAGAAGAGCAAGTGACTGCTGACCTCTAGAGGATACTCAATGCAATAAATGATTGTTTTTCTGTGCTAATAATAGCACTGACATCATATGGTTGTAATAAATTTGAACAGGATGATTGAAGCAAATGTACAGCGCCTAGCATGCACTAAGAATTTGGTGACTGTGATCATTTTTTATAGTTGCATTAGATAAAGAACTGTCCCTAAAAATTATTCATCGTTAGATGAGAAAGAAACCTTTAAGCAGATATTTAGATAATGGGTGTTTTCTTTTATATCTCCAGTATATTCCCACTAGCACTGAGCAATATTTTATGAATCTAGTATCGCAAAAACAGTTTAGATTTATAGCAGGTTCTCAGCCTCAGCACTGTGGCCATTTGGGGCTGGATGTCTCGTTGCTGTGGAGCCGTTGTGTGCATTGTAGGATGTTTAGCAGCATCCCTGGCCCCTACGTACTAGACGCCAGAAACACTCCTCTCCAACTGTGACAACCAAAAATGTCTCCAGAACCTGCCAGATGTCTCCTGGGAAAGGCAAAATTACCACCATTTTATAACCATGCCAATTGCTGTATATTTTTTTAAATCTGTTTTCCTATTTGCTTCTCTGAACTCAGTTCCTATCTTTGGAGCTTTCTATCTTTTGACCTAAAGGTGGCATGGCATATCTCAACACTTCCTTTTCCTCCCCAGCTCGGGGTCTAAAGAGGAGAATGTAATTAAGATTACATCCAAAGCTTTATTTAAATAAATAATCAATCTATTAAGGGGAAAATATGCTCCACTAAAGCCATAAAGCCATCAGCTATCACTCCTTCTTGTGAGCCTGACTTGCTTTTTCGGTTTGTCGCTGGTTAAGAGAATTGCAGATGTATTCCATTGAGGAAAGCGGTATGTTCCCACACTAGCGAAAAACATTGTATTCTTCTAGTTAATCATTTTCAAAGAGCTGTTTCTATTTATGGTTACTACAAAAATAATGGCCTGCAGGTCATCTATTTATGATCAAGTAAATTCCGCTTCATTGAAATGTTGTAGACTTTAGAAGAAAGAAAGAAAACACACTAAAGGCTTCTGGACAGTCAAATATTTTAACTTGGAGTGTGAAACACTAAATTAATCACACAGTAACTTCAGGCTGTTATTAGCCTTTTATGGTCAACGAATATTGATTGTTGAGTGAATGAATGATTGGACACACGTATACATGGATTTTATCACTTGGAAACTCTATAATTATCATACTAAATTCCCGATATTGTGGTTAATAGCTTTCTAGAAAAAAGAGTTGTTATAAAACCATAATGTACTACTGTTAAAAGTTGGGATTCGGGGAAAAGTAAGAGCTGTATAATTAATCCACCTATCAAAAAATAATCCTAATTAATATTTTTATTGTTAGTGAATTTGAATGTTAGTTGAATTGTTCATTTTGGATAAGGAGATTACAAAGATGTTTGACTCTGTTCACAACATGGGGAAAATGATTGGGCTATCTGAGACTGAGTTATCAATAGAGTATACTTTTTGTTTGTTACATCAGTAAATATCAGGGTTTTTTTTTTCTGTTTTTCCTCCTTCTTCAAGTCTGAAAAATTGTTTGCCTAGAAGGGGAAACATATTCAGACAATTGAAATTCCACAGTTCATCTTCCCACATTTGTGAGAAAAAAAAAAAGTGAGCCACCATAAAGTAACTAAAACAGCTAAGTCAGTCTATTACTGTTGCCCTCAGTTACCATTCAAAAACTGTCTGCCATACAGCAAAACATTTCTTCATACACATGAACCCTACAGTACCCACTGTAACAAATACAGCAAAAATATTACAGAATAAAAACGTCTCCAAGGTCCAATAAAGGATGTTTGTTTGATACAGTAGCAGTACCAGTGCACCTGAAGAGTATTACTTCATCCTGAAAACCTCTTAAAATCTGCACCAAAAGATTAAAAAACACTTACACTAAAAACTTACTAACTCAGAAAAACTCATGGGAAGGACAATTGGAATTCTAGTGGTGTTTCATTTCTTTTTTTAAAAAATACTTGCCCTTAGAAATTCACATACTAACTCTAACCTAGTAAGTTAGATAGACATGTACAAAGTAGTTTCTAATTCAGAGACAAAAACAGTGGGACCAGGCGCCATGGCTCATGCCTGTAATCTCAGCACTTTGGGAGGCCAACGCCGGCCGATGACCTGAGGTCAGGAGTTCGAGACCAGCCTGGCCAACACAGTGAAACCCCATCTCTACTTTAAAAATACAAAAATTAGCAGGGTGTGGTGGCACACATCTGTAATCCCAGCTACTTGGGAGGCTGAAACAGGAGAATTGCTCAAACTTGGGAGGTGGAGGTTGCAGTGAGCCAAGATCACACCACTGCACTCCAGCCTGGGCGACAGAGCGAGACTCTGTCAAAAACAAAACAAAACAAAACAAAACAAAAACAAAAGCAGTGGGCCAGTCACTGTAGCTCACGCATGTAATCCCAGTGCTTTGGGAGGACAAGGCAGGAGGATTGCTTGAGCCCAGGAGTTTGAGATCAGCCTGGGCAGCAAAAAGAGACCTTGTCTCTATTAAAAAAAAAAAAAAAAAAAAATTTTTTTTTTTTTTTAATTAGCCAGATGCGGTGGTGCCTGCCTGTGGTCCCAGTTGCTCTGGAGCCTGAGGTAGGAGGGTAGCTTGAGCACAGAGGTTCAAGGCTGCACTCAGCTATGATGGTGCCACTGCACTCCAACCTGTGTGCTAGAGTAGGATCCTGTCCCAAAGAAACAAAACAAAATGAAACTAAAAAGAGTGGTGTGTTGGTAAATGTTTAATATTGCACTATCCAAAAAATAAAGAAGAAAATAAGTTCTGATGTGTAGCGCTTTCCAATTTCCATGGTATAAATACTCCCACCATGGACAACTTCAAGCTACAACATCGCCTCACTGAATGCAGAGCTGAAAGTCATGCTGCTGACACCATTCTGCAGTTTCCATCATAGACGTAATGACCTTCGGAGTACAGACAGTAGCAAAATCATTAGGAAGTTATGAGTTTTGAGTATTGTCTTTGTTTTTAGCATAATTTATTTAGTCACAGGTTTTAGTAACTTCTGGTAATGGCTGTATTTGACAACTGACTCTCCAAATTCCCAAAATTTTAACAGTCAGGCAGGCCAGCTCCAGGAGCACACCTCTGAGATACATTATATATGTGTGTGTGTAATTTACATTTATATTTACATATATATGTAAATTTTCTAAAGGTTAATAGGTACTTGAAACATCTATTTCCCAGGTGTTTTAAAGTAATTTTTTGCAGTATTAGCATCTACTTATTCAATTCCCTAGTTCTAGTATCTAAAACAGGAGCTGGTATAAATTAAGTTCTCAATAATGTTGGGTAGCTGCCTAGTCCTAACAATGTGAAATAGGCCTGATAAATCAAAGGAAAGTTCAGTTAGCCTGTATTATCTCAAATTATCTCTGAATTAAAAATCTGTATTGATAACTAGAAAAGGTCTTTCTTTTTTTTTTTTTCCCCTCTCTTTTTTTTTTTAAGACAGAGTCTCGCACTGTCACCCAGGCTAGACTGCAGTGGTGTGGCCATAGCTCATTACAGCCTCCACCTTCCAGGTTCAGGCAATCTTCCCACCTCAGCTTCCTGAGTAGCTAGGACTACAGATACATGGCACTATGCCTGGTTAATTTTTGTATTCGTCGTAGTGCCAATTTCACCATGTTGCCTCAGCTGGTCTTGGACCCCTGGGCTAAAGCAATCCACCCACCTCATCTTCCCAGGGTGCTGGAATTACACGCATGAGCCACCAGACCTGGTCCCTAGGAAAGATCTTAACCTACTCAATAAGCCTATAAGAATAAATAAGTGGCTTCCTCCAGGTTCTCTGTCCTTTTTTTATTAGGATCCTGCAAATCTTAGCACTGTCTTAGCCTCAGCAGACCTTGCCAACTTACTTCATCCTTGGGTATTCTTTTTATAATTACCCTCAAGGAAGCCATGCTTCTTAGGAGAGTGGAGAAGAGAAAAGGTAAGCTCCTATTACAAGAAGAAACTTTGCTTTTTACCTCTGCCACCTCCACAATCCAGCAAGAATGAAAGGAAACACATTCTTACCTCCCATGCACTCATAAACTTACAGCTGTCTACCCATTCCCCACACCACCCCCTGCCCCCCACACAGAAAACCTACTTTACAAAAACTGTCCTCTCAAAGGTCTCCAGAAACCTTCTCCTTGCTTAATCTAATGACTTCCTTTTGGCCTTCATCCTACCAAACTTTTCCCTAGCTTTTTTTTTTTAAATCTTTTTTAAAAATTTAGATTTGGGGGTTACAGATGCAGGTTTGTTACATGGGTATACTGTATGACGCTGAGGTTTGGGCTTCTAAAGATCCCATTGCCCAAGTAGTGAACAAAGAACCCAATAGATAGTTTTTCACCCTTTCCTACCTCTCCCCTTTTGGGACTCCAGTGTTCATTGTTCTCTTCTTTGTGTCCAGGTGTACCCAATGTTTAGCTCCCACTCGTAAGTGAGAACATGTAGAATTTGATTTTCTGTTACTGTATTAATTTGCCTAGGTTCTTGGCCTCTAGCTGCATCCATGTGGCTGCAAAGGACATGATTTTATTCTTTTTTATGGCTGCATAGTATCCTATGGGTGTATATGTATCACATTTTCTTTATCCAGTGCACCAGCAACAGGTGCCTGGGTTGATTCCTCATCTTGGCTATCGTGAACAGTGCTGCGATGAACATATGAGTGCAGGTGTCTTTTGGTAGAATGATATGACCCTAAGGAACATCCATTCTTTCTTGAAAATTTCTGACATTTATTTATTCATTTATTCCATACATATTTATTGAGTGCTCCTCTGTTCCAGCCATTGCTCTGGACATTGGGAAATCAGCTATGAATAAAGAACATGAGGTCTTTATGCTCTAAAAGAATCTATTTTAACCTAGGAATACAGCTTACAAGGGACATGAAGCACCTCTTCAAGGAGAACTACGAACCACTGCTCAAGAAAATAATAGGACACAAACAAATGGGAAAACATTCTATGCTCATGGATAGGAAGATTCAATATCGTGAAAATGGCCAAACTGCCCAAAGTAATTTATAGATTCAATACTGTTCCCATCAAACTACCATTGACTTTCTTCACAGAATTAGAAAAAACTATTTTAAATTTCATATGGAACCAAAAAAGAGCCTGTATAGTCAAAACAGTCCTAGGCAAAAATAACAAAGCTGGAGGCATAATGTTACCTGACTTCAAGCTACACTACAAGGCTGCAGTAACCAAAACAGCATGGTACTGGTACCAAAACAGACATATAGACCAATGGAATAGAATAGAGACCTCAGAAATAACGCTGCATGTCTACAACCATCTGATCTTCAACAAACGTGACAAAAACAAGCAATGGGGAAAGGATTCCCTATTTAATAATTGGTGCTGGGAAAACTAGCTAACCATATGCAGAAAACTGAAACAGGATCCCTTCCTTACACCTTATACAAAAATTAACTCAAGGTGGATTAAAGACTTAAATGTAAAACCTAAAATCATAAAAACCCTACAAGAAAACCTATGTATGGGCAAAGACTTTATGATGAAAACACCAAAAGCAATTACAACAAAAGCCAAAACTGACAAATGGGATCTAATTAAACTAAAGAGCTTCTGTACAGCAAAAGAAACTATCATCATGGTGAACAGGTAACCTACAGAATAGGAAAAAATGTTTGCAATCTACCTATCTGACAAAGGTCTAATATCCAGAATCTACAAGGAACTTGAACAAATTTACAAGAAAAAAACAACCCCATCGAAAAGAGGGCCAAGGATATAAACAGACAGTTCTCAAAAGAAGACATTTATGAGGCCAACAAACATATTTAAAAAGCTCATCATCACTGATTATCAAACAAATGCAAATCAAAACAATGAGATACCATCTCACGTCAGTCAGAATGGTGATTATTAAAAAGTCAGGAAACAATAGATGCTGGTGAGGCTGTGGAGAAATAGGAATGCTTTTACACTGTTGGCGGGAATGTAAATTAGTTCAACCATTGTGGAAGACGATGTGGCAATTTCTCAAGGATCTACAACCAGAAATACCATTTGACCCAGCAATCCCATTACTGGGTATGTACCCAAAGGAATATAAATCAGTCTACTGTAAAGACACATGCACACGTACATTTATTGTGGCACTGTTCACAATAGCAAAGACTTGGAGCCAACCCAAATACCTATTAATGACAGACTGGATAAAGAAAATGTGGTATATATACACTGTGGAATACTATGCAGCCATAAAAAAGAATGAGATCATGTCCTTTTCAGGGACATGGATGAAGCCGGAAGCCATCATCCTCAGCAAACTAACACAGGAACAGAAAACCAGACACTGCATGTTCTCACTCATAAGTGGGAGTTGAAAAACAAGAACACATGGACACAGGGAGGGGACCAACCCACACCAGGGCCTCTCAGGGGGTGGGGGGCAAGGGGAAGGATGGCATTAGGACAAATGCCTAATGCATGTGGGGCTTAAAACCTAGGTGATGGGTTGATAGGTGCAACAAGCCACCATGGCACATGCATACCTATGTAACAAACGTGTACATTCTGCACATGTATCCTGGAGCTTAATATTTTAAAAAATAATATAAATAATTAAAAAATAAAAAGGCACAACAAAGGGAAGGAATTTAATTTTTAAAAAAGAATATTTTGTAACTGAGAAAGATAGTAAATAAACAAACCAAATAAACTGACAAGTTAAAGGGAAGTGTGAGCGTTTTGCAGTAGAGTGAAGGACTCTTTAATGAGGTGACCTTTGAGCTGAGACCTGTATGACAAGGAAATGCCACAGGGTGAGCTAAGGTGGAGAGAGTTCTGGACAGAGGCAAGTGCAAAGGCCCTGAGGAAGAGTGAGTCTGGTGGGATCCAAGAACAGAGAGGCCAGGGCAGCTGGAGTGGAGGCCAGTGGTGAGGATAGCAGCACGTGAGTCCAGACAGACAGGGAGGGACAGATTCACTGTCTTCCTCCTATAGCTTTGCTCTTTGGCTCCTTCTGAAGGCATCATTCCACTGAGTATCACCTTCCCCTCCAATCACTCCCCGATCCACTTTCATGCCAACCCCGCCACCCCAAGGACCTGTCAGCTCCTCCATAAACTGATATCTCACCAGTTCGAATTAATTTCCCCCTCTTTGATTCACACGTCAAACTCTGTTGACCCTTTTATACCCAATCCTCATGTACTCTCCAATTTTTCTACCAGATTGGAAGCTGTTTGAGCTTTTGTCTTACTCATCTTCAGTGAGGGCAAAGTCTTCGTAGTTGCATTGTTATGTTTGTTTCATTTGCTTTGCTTTGCTTTGGTTTTGTGGTCTATGACATAGTTAAGTACGAAACAAATTTTTTTTTGTTTGGTGAAATGAGTGAACATATATTTAATGAATGTTGTTCTGGCAAAAATTTGAAAAACTAGTGCTTAAAACACAGCTTAGAATTAAGTCTTTGCATGAAAAAGGACACGATTATTAGAGGCAGTAGAATGTGATGTTTGAGAGCACAAAGTCTGAATTTAGACTGCGGGGACATAATCCCAGTCCTGCCACTTACTAACTCTGATCTTGGGCCAGTTACTTAACTTCCCATGCCATTGTCATCTCATGTGTAGAATGGGGATAGCTGTATGTAACCCACAGGGTTGTTTTTTAGGTTGAATGAATTAATGCATGGAAAGCACTAGAAAAGAACATAGTTAGAACTGCGTAACTATTGGCTATTATTTACTTATTGATGGGCCAAAAAAGAATATACTTGATTTTCACTTCCTGTCCAGCAACGTTTGTCTGATTTTTTTGCACATTTTGGATGCTCTCAATAGTCATTTCATTACAAGTAGAATAACCATATCCAAGAAACCAAGGATTTGAAAAAGAAATAATTGTCTTACTTAACTAACTTGATTTGCAGGTAGAACTACTGATGATAACATGCAAGGGGACAGAAAGCTCATATTTTTCCTTCTAAGGCAACTATTAGTAAACCCTTTATTTCACACACCACAAACTGAAGTATTTCTGAAGTGCAGTCCAGGAAGAAAATGTGTCTCTTAGAAACAGAGAATTGAGAAAGCAGAAATAGACCTTCTAGGTGAAGCTGAGGACTTCTGGTGCATCCCTGCAGGCCATGAGACATTTTCTCAGATAAGTGGGAAGTTGATATTGAGCCTCTGATTACTCTAAACACCTTCCCTCCACCTCCAACTGATGGCATTTATTGATTAGATCAACTTGGGGTATAAGTGCAGTGATGTAACTAGACTTTGAGAGATTGTCTTAGGTTATGTTTTGACTATGCATGTATTTGAGAATACCACAGTACTTAGAAAATTTGATTTATTTCACCAGCTACCAGAAGTATGACAAATTAGTGATTGACAAGGCAATTGCTAGTGGGAAAAAAAATGAATAAGACCTACTGTTTGACAGCACAATAGGGTGACTATAGTCAATAATAACTTAGTTGTACATTTTTAAATCACTTGAAGAGTATAAATGGACTGTTTGTAACTCACAGGATAAATGCTTGGGGGCATGGATACCCCATGCTCCGTGATGTGCTTATTTCATATTGCATGCCTGTATCAAAACATCTCATGTACCCCACAAATAAATACACATACTGTGTACTCACAAACTTTTTTTTTAAAGGAGAGAAGGCAGTTGGTGTTTGGTATTTTAATCACCTCACTAGTGTGGATATGTGACAATCATAGGAGCCATTACCTCATATTAGGTCCTGGCCTGTTGGTGCATCTTTTGCCCTCTGCCCCTCTTTTTGAATTGTTTTTGGGATTCATGGGTTGTTGGTAGGGAGAAACCTTTCTAAGCCGGGGGTGGTGGCTCACACCTATAATCCCAGCATTTTGTGAGGCCGAGGTGGGAGGATCACAAGAGGCCAAGAGTTCAAGACCAGCCTGAACAACATAGCAAGACTCTGTCTCTACAAAAAATTATTAAAAAATTAGCCTGGCATGGTGGCGCATGCCTGTGGTCCTAGCTACTAAAGTGGCTGAGGCAGGAGGATCTCTTGAGCCCAGGAGTTGGAGGCTGTGGTGAGCTATGATCGCACCACTCCACTCCAGCCTGGGCAAGAGAGCAAGACCCTGTCCCCACAAAAGAGAGAAACCTTTCTAGGATGTTAAAATCCCTCAAACAGAAATCTTAGAAATCAGAGAGTATTAACTCTGATTTCCAAATTAACATCTTGGAAATCAGAGAATACAGCTAATGACAAGAATAATTAAAATGAGCTGAATAACACTCAAAAAAGAATGCAAATCAACTTTCATGGATGAAATCGCATGATTTGTAAAAAGCAGGCAGTGAGCAGATATTTTGTGGTTAATGTTTGTTGATTAAGGTTCTTTGCTGTTCACCAACACAATCAGTAATTTGTTTTTGTTGTTTTTATATGTAACAAGTTTGTTGTCCTACAAAACATCCCACATTTCCATAATTTTACAAAATTACCCTGAATGAGATGGAATAAGCCGATTAGAAACAAAGATCTGAGAGCAATGTGATATCTCTAATTATATGATTTTATTTCCTTTTGGGAAAATGGAGTAGCTTTTAATGTTCTATTAATCTCTGATTTCAAAGTGAATATGAAAGAAATAATGACTATATTTGTGAAACTAAGGTAGATGATTGTCAAAACATGACATTAAAGGAATAAATTCTTAAAGTATCTTATTTTTGCATTAGAGACCACAGCTGGCTAAGTCATTTACATTAATAGACTTGTAATGCTTTTACATGTGCAGTAGTGATAGGGTATTAAATTTAAAGGTCTTACTTCCTGCCTAAAAACATCAAGAAATATTTTTAATTTTTTTTTTATTTTGGAAATGAGATGCCTATAGAAAATTGCAAGAAAAATGATAGCCACTACCTTAACTTTTATGGTGATATTCTTTTTTTTTTTTTTTTTTTTTTTGAGACAGGGTCTTGCTCTGTCACCCAGACTGGAGTACAGTGGCATGATCATGGCTCATTGCTGGCTTCTCCTCCTGGGTTCAAGCAGTCTCCAGCCTCAGTTTCCTGAGTAGCTGGGACTACAGGCACATGCCACCACACCCAGCTAATTTTTTTTTTTTGTAGTGATGGGGTATCACTGTGTTGCCCAGGCTGGTCTTGAACTCCTGGGCTCATGCAATCCTCTCGCCTCAGCCTCCCAAGGTGCTGTGATTACAGGCGTGAGCCACTGCTCCTGGCCTCTCCTTGTTTTTCTTTATTATTTTTCCATATCTTTACACATCCCTAAGCAAAATGGAGTGATTTTGCCTATTTTTGTATTTTGTATGTAAATGCAATCATATTCTAAGTATATATTTTTTGAGGGCTTGGTTTTTTTTTACTGAATATTACATTTCTACATTTGGTCTGTGATATTTGTATAATATTCCATTTTAGAACCTATATCACAATTTATCCACTAAATGTTGGTGAACATTTAGTCTGTTTTTTAATTTTGGAACACTCATCGAATCATAGTATAGTAATGTTCATAATTATGAATCTGAATAATCAAAAAAAGATTCACTTGGATTCCATATTTCCAGTGTAAGATTGTATGGAATTAGAGATTATTCTCCCCAGAATGGATCTCAATGTGATATTTTTGAGCAGTTAAGAGTGAGTCTCAATACTGGAAAATTCACTTACTTGGAATGTCCTAATGAAAAGAGATAATCACATTCAATAACTACACTGAACAGAAAGCAAAAAGTTGGAAAGCTATATGTTGTTAATAGATTTTCCTATTTTCTCCGTCCAGAAAATAAGTAGTGAGCTTCTTTCAGGCATGTTTTAAACTGTTACAATATGATTACACTTCTTTGAACACATTGAAATGAGACAACATAAATTCAGTCATCTCCATCTTAAAGTCATTTGTAGAAAATGGCATGTTATATTCCATGAATAGCCTGCTGATGTACAACAGATAAAACATTACACAAAATGATAGGGGAAAATACCATTTTAAACATCTAACTGATCATACGAATGAGTGTAATGGCTAGGAAGGCAAATGAATCTTTGATGATACACTTGCAAGGAATTTAAAAAATCATTCATTCACTCATCTGTCAACTATTAATTAGGTACCATCTATGTGTTTCTGTTCATGAGGAGCTTCGGCATTACAGGGAGGAGAATTATATATTAGATAAGTATTTGCATACATGGGGTGGCTGGTGCTATTATAAACAATATGCAATGGATAATGAAGAGAAGCTTTCTCTCTAGTAAGGTCAGGGAAGGCATCTGAAAGGAAGGAAAGTTTCCATTGAATTTAAAATATGGATTGGAGTTTGCCAGGAAGACAAAGAGGGAGGCCATTTCAGAATGCAGAAGTTTTGGTAGCCTTGCCAGTCGCAAATACTTACAGAATGAATGGATGATATTGGTAAAGGAATGTGCAAGGAGACATAAATAAGCCAATTGGGAAGTCCATAATATGGAATGCAAAGTAACAGAAATAATATGTTTTAAACAGTTAATGTTTATTCAAAACTTACCTGTGGGGTTGGGTGCAGTGGCTCACGCCTGTAATCCCAACACTTTGGGAGGCCGAAGTGGGTGGATCTCTTAAAGTCCAGAGTTTGAGACCAGCCTGGCCAACATGGCGAAACCTCGTCTCTACTGAAAATACAAAAATTAACTGGGTGTGGTGGCATGCGTCTGTATTCCCATCTACTCAGGAGGCTGAGGCCGGAGAATTGCTTGAACCCAGGAGGCAGAGGTTGCAGTGAGCTAAGAGTGTGCCATTGCACTCCAGCCTGGACATCAGAGCAACAGAGCGTGACTCCATGTCATAACAACAACAACAAAAACCTTACATGTGCCAGACACTATACTTAGCACTTTACATATGTTACTTATTCCTCACTCTTATGCCATGAAAGATGTGCTATTAGTATTAGCTTCATGAGCATGTCGCCTGTGCTGAGAAGGGCTCCACACTTGGATTACTGCTCTGCTATTATTCTGCTGTGATCCTTCATAATTTGGAACAAGGGACACCATATTTTCAGTGTGAACTGGGTCCCCCAATCATGTAGCCAGAGCTAGTCCAGAGTGTCCCCATTTTTTAGTTGCAGAAACTGACCTACAAAGCAAAGTCATTTGCCTCAAACCTAGTTGGTTTTTGTCTTTTTAGGGACAGGATCCCACTTTGTCTCCCAGGCTAGAGTACAGTGGCTCAGTCATAGCTCACTATAACCTTGTCCTCCTGGGCTCAAGGGATCCTTGTGCCTCAGCCTCTCAGGTAGCTGGGACTACAGGCATGCACCACCATGCCCAGCTAATTTTTTTTTTTTTAATTTTTTGTAGAGATAGTGTCTTGCTATGTTGCCAAGGCTGGTCTTGAACTCCTGGTCTCAGGCAATCCTCCTGCCTTGGCCTCCCAAAGTTGCTGGTATTACAGGCTTGAGCCACCACACCCAGATGAAACATAGTCTGTCTGTCTTTCTCTTTCTTTCTTCATTCTTTTCTTTTCCTTTTCTTTTCTTTCTTTCCTTTCATTCTTTTTCTTTCTCTCTTTCTGTCTCTGTCTTTTTTCTTTCTTTCCTTTCTCTTTCTTTCTTTCCTTCTTTGCCTTTCTTTCCTTCTCTCTCTCTCTTTCTTTCTCTTTCCCTCCCTCCCTCCCTTCCTTCTCTCTCTTTCTCTTTCCCCTTCCCCTCCCCTTTCTTCCCTTTCCTTTCTTTCATCTGGCTCTATCACACAGCCTGGAGTATAGTGGCATAATCTCAGCTCACTGCAGCCTCCACCTCCCAGACTCAAGCCAACCTCTCACCTCAGCCTCCTGAGTAGCTGGGACTAGAGGCGCACACCACCATGCTCAGCTCATTTTTGTACTTTTTGTAGAGATGGAATTCCTCCGTATTGCCCAGGCTGGTCTTGAACTCCTGGGCTCAAACAGTCCTCCCACCTTGGCCTCCCAAAGCTGCTGAGATTATAGGCATGAGCCACTGTGCCTAGCTGAAACCTATTTTTTCTTCATGTTGATTCCTACGGTGTTAGTCCTATGCTAACCTGACTCTGTTGTCTTCTATTTTCAAGATAAATCATTAACAGAAGATACGAGCTACTACAATTATTCAGAGTTAGTATACAGAAACAGAAAAAAATAAAGCAGTTTTAAAAAGGAAAAAAATGGACTGAATGATTAGGAATAAATAAAACATGCAAATATTACCTTGAGTCAAAATTGGAATTCCAAAATGAATAATTAGTAGATGTAAGGCATTCCTCCAGTGTACTTCATGGCTTGAATTCAAAATCATGTTCCAAGGTAAATAAATCTGCTCCATCTTGTTTATCCAAAGGGCAGTTTGGTGTTGACTTAGTTCTCCTCTTTTTTGGTAACTTATTCAAGAAAAGCAAAGAGCAGAAAATTCGTGGTGTTTTAATCCAGGGAGAAGGAACGGGTGGAAGTAAACAGAGTTCCTTCTTCATCAGACTTCGTCAGAACTGCTATGCCCTCTGACTGCATTAGATTAAATACTGCAAATAAATTGGATCCCATTTGGTACTTAATAAGCACAGCTCACTTGGAAGAAGTTTTATTTCAAGATATCTTCACTTTTCTTTGGAATATGACAGTTTACCCCTCTGACCACGTGAACCTCTTCAAAATTTTAATTATGCTCCTTCATGTTAATTCAGAAAGTAGAAAGTAATAATTTTTTTGAGACAGGGTCTCACTCTGTTGCCCAAGTTGGAGTACAGTGGTGTGATCAGGGCTCACTGCAGACTTGACCTTCTGGGCTCAAGCAATCCTCCCGCTTCAGCCCTCTGAGTAGCTGGGACTACAGGCATGTGCCACCATGCCCAGCAATTTTTTGTATTTTTGGTAGAGACGGGTTTTTTTGCCATGTTGCCCTTGCTGGTCTTGAACTCCTGGACTCAAGTGATCCGCCCACCTCAACTTCCCAAAGTGCTGGGATTACAGGCGTGAGTCACTGCACCTAGTGAAAGTAATGATTTTTTTTAAAGCATTCCCATAGGCCACCCTTCCTTGAAGACTGATAAGTCAAATTTCCATGATATTAAAGAATGGTATCCTAGAACATTCCAGATTGGTTTTCATTCTGTTTGACTTAAAGATTTGAAATATGTTCTGATGTTATTCCAGAGCACCTGTGGATTTGAGGGTCCAAGAAAAGTGACCACAAAAGAGCATACCTATTAATTATATAAAGAACATGTTTTTTATAAGTATATCCATTATATTTTCATAATAAAAATAACATGATTTTATTTCTATTTATTTCTTCAGCCTCCAAAAATATCAGATATACCTAAATGCTCTTTTGTAGAAATATGCACATCTGGAAATCCTAAGTTGCCCAGTCACTTTTGTTTGTTTGTTTGTTTTTATTTGTTTTGAGACAGAGTCTCCCTCTGCCACCTAGGCTGGAGGGCAGTGGAGTGATCTCGGCTCACTGCAACCTCCACCTCCTGGACTCAAGCGAGTCTCCTGCCTCAGCCTCCTGAGTAGGTGGGATTACAGGCGCATGCTACCGTGCCCAGCTAATTTTTGTATTTTTAGTAGAGACGGAGTTTCTCCACGAAACCAGGCTGGTCTCAAACTCCTGACCTCAAACAATCTGCCCACCTCGGCCTCCCAAAGTGCTGGGATTACAGGTGAGGCATGAGCCTCCACGCCCAGCCCCAGTCATGTTTTCAATGACCACATTTATACCCTGTATTCTGCTGAAGACAGAAATTTAAGGCAGTATCCGACTAACCTCTTCTTACAGATGAGCAGGGTTTGGCACACTAGAGCCTCTGGAGCCAGGACTGAGGGTTGGGGGGTGTCCTGGCAGGGCTAGTTCAAGACTTCAGGGCAAGGGGAAGTTTTGTCAAATGCCTGAGGAAAGGCAGAGTGGAAGTTGAAGACATATCAGAAGTGTCAAATTCTTGAAGCAGATAGGATATGAGAAGATGGGCTGCCTTAGGGGCAAGTGGTGAGCTTTTGTAGCCAGTTCTGGAAAGAGGACCTGAAAAGATCCAACCTCTATGCAGTGCTCTAAGAATCTTAGAAGTCATCAAATGCTGGGTTTCGTGGTAGAAGTTCAAGAGCTGCCAGAATTCAAGGGTCAAGACTGAACAATGATGAACCATGCAGAGAAAAGAGGAGAATTTACATGGCCCTAAAACAATAATTTGCTACCTTGGCCACACATTAGAATCATCTGGGGAACTTTAAAAAATCCACATGCTCAACCAAGTTGCATCCCAGACCAATTAAGTTGGAATCTCATAGGGTGGGATTCAATAGTTGGTATAACTTAAAGCTCCCTGTGATTCCACTTTGCAGCAAGGCTGAGAAAGACTTGTTTAAAGCAAGAAGGAATGCTTACCTGGGTACTTTTGGCTTGGTTTATCCAATTAGGTATCATACTCATTATATTCATAGTTAGAATAATTCACTGTTCTATAGGTATAACCACTATTATACTTAAGTATAAATATACTTAAATTGCACTTACACTGTTTGTCTACACAGGCACTTAAAGGGTCCTGCTTACTAGGGTTCAATTCACATCATCAAAGACTGAAACTTCTATAAAGTTTTAGTCCCCCTAATTTAACAAACCAGTGTAGAATAGCAAGACATTCATCCTAAAGAGACTTGTACATTGAAGTAGATATAGATATGGGACTCGATTCAATGAATTGCTCTTTTATCAGGGGTTGGTTAAGCAAGCTTCAGGGCTTCTGAGCTATTTGTGTGAACCAAACATAACCCTAGGTCAGAGATTTGTAGAACTGTATATGATTTCATTGGATATGTAGAGAATAAGGAAACACAAAACCTCCACATCTCCCAAAGACTGTATTTATGTTGCGGGTATATCCAGTTTTTCATTTGATACTCAGAGAATAGTTTTGACTTTGCAGACCTCCTGATTGCTCTCAGGGCTCTCAGACTACACTTGGAGAACCCCTCACAAGAGGCATATGCATAGTGAAAGGAGTGAGGGCTGCAAGTTCATGGATGCATTATTTTCTCGTTTTCGTTTGTAGGGAAATACATGCTCTGTCATTGACTTGCAAGGATTTTCTTTTTATTCTTAATTGCCTCCCTAATCCTTTCTCCACTCAGCTGTGGTACTCAATGCACTCAGATTAAATGTGTGTGTTCTTCTGGGCCAGGAAGGAATAGATACCATTGATGTGGACCCTCAACTGTATTACAGAATAGGGTGATAAACACTCAGGAAAAACATTCTCCCTGGTAAAGTGCTAAGCAATTGTTAAACAGCATTTTAAAGCATGAATGAACATCTTGCTTGTACATTCCAAAGCTCCACAAACAAAAGAAAAGTTCTTATTCTAAAGGAGCAGGAGATGAATCCTGCCGATAATGTTTTTTATAATGTGGCTGTGAATAATTTTTCCCAGAGTTGGTAGTCCTAAATCACCTCTTACAAGTAAAAAAAAAAAAAAAGCAGGATAAGAAGAAAGACATAAGCTTAAATAATGGGCCATTGTAGTCAAAATCAGGGAGTAGCCAATTATTTTTGCAATTTGCACTAAGTGTGCATTTAGAAAGTAGGATTAATCTCACTACTTCACTGCAGAAATTAATGAGATGAGATCACATGGTAGAAACCAGTGCTTTGTACCTCATGATCTCATTTTTAGCAATCTTGTATGTCCTCGTTTTGTAGTACTTTTATCCCAAATTCATTGTTTCCAATAAAATATGTTTATTTTATTCTATTATATTTATAGATTTATGTTTTCTTGTTGTTGTTGTTGTTTGTTTGGTTTTCTTTTTTGAGATGGAGTCTCGCTCTGTGTCCCAGGCTGGAGTGCAGTGGTGCGATCTCGGCTAACTGCAATCTCCTCCACCTCCTGGTTTCAAGCGATCTTCTGCCTCAGCCTACCAAATAGCTGGGATTACAGGCACGCACCACCATGCCTGGCTAATTTTTATATTTTTAGTAGAGACGAGGTTTTGCCATGTTGGCCAGGCTGGTCTTGAACTCCTGACCTCAAGTGATCCACCCTTCTCGGCCTCCCAAAGTGCTGAGATTTTAGTTGTCAGCCACTGCACCCAGCCAGATTTATGTTTTAAAAATTCAGATATTTATAAAGATAACACAAAGAAGTCCTAAAAATCGCATTCATTATTTAATACTCAAAATATTTGACAGACTTCATATAGGTAATTACACATTAGTCACATATCATGCATATGCTTATGTAATCTAGTGTGAATACAATTATCAGGTCTATTCCTTCCAAAACTCATGACATCAACAAGCTTTAGTTTAAATAAAAGTTAGATGGCCAGGTGAAGCAGTTCATGACTGTAATTCCAGCACTTTGGGAGGCTAAGGTGGGAGGAACACTCAAGCCTAGGAGTTCAAGACTATCCTGAGCATAGCAAGACTCTGTCTCTACAAAACATTGAAAGATTAGCCAGGTGTAGTGGTGTGTTCCTGTGATCCCAGTTACTTGAGAGGCTGAGGTGGGAGGATCATTTGAGCCCAAGAGGTTGAAGCTACAGTGAGATGTGATTGTGCCACTTCCCTGGGTGACAGAGCAAGACCCTGTCTCCAAAATAACTAAAGGTTAAAATTAAAACTAAAACTTTTTTTTTTTTTGAGATGGAGTCTTGCTCTGTTGCCCAGGCTGGAGCACAGTGGCATGATCTCGACTCACTGCAACCTCCGCCTCCTGGGTTCAAGCAATTCTCCTGCCTCAGCCTCCTGAGTAGCTGAGATTACAGGCCCCCGCCACCACGCCTGGCTAATTTTTGTATTTTTAGCGGTGATGGGGTTTCATCATGTTGCCCAGGCTGGTCTCGAACTCCTGGCCTCATAATCTGCCCACCTCGGCCTCCCAATGTGCTGGGATTATAGGTGTGAGCCACCATGCCCAGCCTTTTTTTCTTTTGCACCATGCCCGGCCTTTTTTTTTTTTTTTTTTGGAAACCGAGTCTCACTCTGTTGCCAGGCTGGAGTGCAATGGCGCGATCTTGGCCCACTGCAACTTCCGCCTCCTGGGTTCAAGTGATTCTCCTGCCTCAGCCTCCTGAGTAGCTGGGACTACAGGCGTGCGCCACCATGCCCAGCTAATTTTTGTATTTTTAGTAGAGACGGGGTTTCACCATGTCGGTCAGGATGGTCTTGATCTCTTGACCTTGTGATCTGCCCTTCTAAGCCTCCCAAAGTGCTGGAATTACAGGCATGAGCCACCGTGCCTGGCCATAAATTTTTTTTGATTAGATGATGCTGGGCACAATGGCACACACCCATTGTCCTAGATACTTGGGAGGCTGAGGCAGGAGGATCACTTGAGCCTAGGGGTTTGAGGCTGCAGTGAGCTATGTTTGCGTCATTGCAGTCTAGCCTGGAGAACATAGCTAGATGGCATCTCATTAAAAAAAAAAAAAAAAAAGGATGGGGGGGTGAAAATTGCACCATTTCTTCTGACTTTTTTTTAACTTAAATTAACTGAGAAGCCCTAGAGATTATAACTGTTACCTCTAACTGCTTGAGATTCTTGCATAAAGTCTTGTTCCTCCAACATGTTTAGTAGAATAACAGCTCCAGAACTGTTGGTTTGAAGACTAAGTCACTAGCCTCTCTCTCGGTGATGAGTTGAACATCCTCTCATAACAGCAGAAGACTCAGAGTCTCAGGCCTATCAAGCAACTTAGCCAGTTAGTTAATGGCAACAGAGCCGGGCCTAGCTCAGATCTCCAAATCTAAATCTGGTGTACTCTTCACTGTACTGAATGAACTTCAAGGTTTCCCTGGATTGTGGGCCAAATCATATCACTCTAAAAGTACCAAGTATGTTCATGGTGGCAGCCATGCAGGAGTTGATTAGGGGCGCAGGGTGGGGGCAGTGAGGGGAAAGCACTCTAAGCAGATGGAAGAGAAAGTGCGGAGGCCCCAACACAGGAATGCTCTTGGCTCAGTCCGAGGACAGCAGGACACCAATATGGCTGCAGTGTGGGGATGAAGGGGCAGAGAGAGGGGAGAGGACGTCTGAGATGTGAGTGGAAGCCATATCTCCCCAGGCCCTGCAGGCCACAGTTATCTCAGCTGCAGCAAGAAATGAGTAGAGGACTTTAATTTTAAGCAGCAGGGTGATACAAGCTGTCCGTGCCTTATAAAGACCTCTTTGGCTGCTCTATGGAGATTGGACAGCGTCCAAGAGATGAGCTGGGGATATTGCTAAAGGGAGTGGTGGTGAGAGGTGGCAAGGGTTGGATTTGCGAAATACTTTGGAGTTAGCATGGACAGGACTTGGTAAGTGATTAGCTGGGAGGATGGGGGAGCATGGGGGTGCTGTTTGCTGTAGTATGAGGAATTAGTAGCTCTTTCGGGGACACAGAAAGATCAAGAAGTCTATTGGAAATCCATGCAGAGTCATCAAATTGGCGTTAAATGCAACAATCTGGAACTCAAAGACCTTAAATATTTAGGAAAATCCAACCTCGCAGAAACAAAGCGTATTCCAGGACTACAGAATAAGTATTCCTTCAGCATAGGTGAGAAGTGAACATTTCAGGAGGAAATCTCTTCAGATGGCAGGTCAGAGAAAGGCTGGGAGAAGAGGATTAGGAAACGGGGTGAGAGGGGGTATCTAAAAAACACAGTGGGACAAAAATAGCACTTTATGTAACCTCCCTAGTCCCTAGCACAACTTGTATTAGTCTGTGGAAATTGTATTAAGGAGAAATATTGAAACATTATACATAATACATTGAATTAGTTAGATTCATTTAACTACTATAGAACATAATCAGCAGTTCATTTACAGTTAACTCTGAAAAGATGTTTAATTCATTTTAATGGTATGAAAAAGAGACTTTACCATGTTAAATGCAGGTTACAAGTACCAAAAAATTGCAAGCTATGATTTTCAGTGTCAAATTTACAATACAACAGATCTATGGGGTTGGGGAGTAAAGGGGCCAAGAAAGCCACCAAAATACCCTTTCCTCCCATTATTTCTAGAATTGCTTGAAGTGGCAGCTTTCATGAAGATAAAATTACTATGCCTCTTCATTAATAACAGTAGGTTCTCATTTTCAAGTGTATCTCATTCAGCGATAGGGATGGGGGGATGGGGAAAAGTCCTTTTCAGTTTTTGCAGTTAGTCGTAATATGCTTGAATTCAACGCGCTTTCTCAAAAAAGGCTCATTTATTTGAGTGGCTCTGATTTGAATAAAGTCTCACCTTATCTGAAGCTGCTGAATTGCAGGCGGGATTGATCATGGCTTCTTAGAGGGATAAAATCTGAGGAAGGGATTTCCACAGTACAACTACTTGCCTTAAATAGTACAGCTTTGGGACAAAAGCACTTTGCTCTTCTCAGTCAATAGCAATAGCTCAGTTGGAAATTTTGTTAATGTTAAAAAAAAAAAACCTGTTAGAGACAACATAGATTGCTATGTTGAAAGAAAATTCTATTATGTCTGTGACTATTTCCATCTTGTTTTTTTACTATGGCATGTGAAATTGTTTCCTACTTTTATTTTTTGAGAAAAGCATGTGTTGGCTGTTATTTACCAAAAACACATGTGAGCCTTCGTGTGTACACACACACTAGAGTTTTGTTTTGCTGTTATGATTCACTGTTTGGCTAACACGTACCATAATTATCCATATTTGTACACATAGCATGGTCTTGTATAATCAAAGATGACACTGTTGAGGCATAAACTCTAAGTTGGGGTGTGATCAAGGGAATTTTTTCACAATCCTCTATGGTTGGATAAATAGTCTGGACTTTGAAGTCTGGACGGACCACTTGAAGTATGTGACCTCCAAAATTCTGCCTTTTTTTTTGTTGTCTCCTGGCAACGTAACATATTTATACTTTGGCCACTACCTCTCCTTCCAGAAAGGTCTGCTGCTGTTTTAAAGTTTAAAACAACAAATGAGAAAGTTGTCCCGATTGAAGGTTCAGAATTCCTGAAGCTCTCCTCTCTGCCTTCTGTTTATGTCGACAGATAATAGCAATGCAGACTACAAATAAATCAACAGAAAGAACCCTTCTCTTTTCAGATTAGTGAGCATGCATCTAGTTATAATGTCATTTTCATTAAGCCCTTTTCACTGTTTAGCAAAGACAACTTGGGGGCAAGTGACGGGAGCAGGGGATGGAAGGAAGTTGGAAACAAGCTAAGGACAAATGTTCCACGGTGTGAATACGAGCTGGGACTGCAGAAACCTCAGGTCCTTCCATCTGCAGTCTGACACCCAGCTACTCCAGTGGCGTCTGTGGGCTTCTCCCAGAATCACAGAATAACTGGGCACTTAACTGAGATCCCAGGAGCTGCTTTTGAGACCCACGGGGGTCTGGTTTTTCTCCTCCTGCATTTTGCCTCTCCAGTCTTCTGTCCTACTTTCAAGGAATCTGAACAAGATGGAGAATTTGAATTTCACATTCTGGGATCTTAGGTTATACTTGAAAGCACTTCACATTGACAGCTTTGATGTAAAGGGCACCTTCAATTCTGGCCAGTTTCTCATTCTCAGCACTATGGACATATTGTGCAGGATTGTTCTTTGTGATGAGAAGCTCCCCTGTGCATTGTAGGATGCTGAGCAGGAACCCTGGCCTCTGCCCACTAGATTCCAGTAAACTCCTCACCCCTCCCCATTGTGGCAAGCAACAATGGCTCCAGAAATTGCCCAATGTCCCCTGAGGGGTCAAAATCACCCCCAGTCGAGAACCACTGAGTTACAGCAAAGGAAATCAACATTTATTTGGCAATTCTGGTGTGCCAGATGTGTACTAGATGTTTTATGTCATTCTGGCAATTATCCTTTGAAGTCTTATCCTCTTTTTATAGATTAGAAACCTGGGAGATGACAAGGAGAAGCATTGTTTTGTTTTGTGCTTTCCTTTCACTGATTTTCTGGTACTCAACAATGAAAATATAACCAGAAAAATTATTTCATAACTAGGAAAAAACCGTGAAAACATGCTATTTTAATATATTTATCCCATAATACGACTATACATTTCAGACATTCGTTACCTAAGTTACAGACATCTAATGTGAAAATTTGTCAGAAGTATGAAAAGTAAAAAAAAAAAAAAAATACCGTTGGATATGGACTTAACCACTTAAATTAAGATAGCCTTTCTTTTTCTATTCTCTTAACACTGGCAAGTGACCAAATTGTCTTGGATTTCTTATTTCTTCTGGTGTCAGGCATGACAAATTATCTATCATCTAAACCATCACTTTCACAGAGTGTGATGGCTCACACCTGTAATCCCAGCGCTTTGGGACGCCAAGGTGGGCAGATCACTTGAGGCCAGGAGTTCAAGACCAGCCTGGCCTACATGTCGAAACCCCATCTTTAGTAAAAACAAGCAGACAACAACAACAAAAATAATTAGCCAGGCATGGCGGAGCATGCCTTTAATCCCAGCTACCTCAGGAGGCTGAGGCATGAGGATTGCTTGAACCCAGGAGGCAGAGGTTGCATTGAGCCAAGACGCTCTCCAGCCTGGGCAACAGAGCGAGACTCTGTCTCAAAAAATATATATATATATTAAGTCCATCACTTCCTGTCTTACATGAACCTCAATTATTCTTTTTTCTGGGTTTCAATCTTAGGTCTGTTTCTCACTGACGCATACATTTTTTCCTTAGTTTTTCCTCATTAGTTTTTCTCTATATGTTCTTCCCAAGGACCTCAACAAAATATCTCTCAGTCTTGTTTGACAGCAAGAAAACACACACACACACACATACACATACAGTTATTTAGTAGTAGAAAATTTACAGAAGCTTGGAAAGGCATTGAAATTCCTATATGTTCCATTTAGAATTTCCATCCTCATCCTTCTCTTCAAACCTCAGTTGCTTTTGGTTACCCAAAATCATTATTAGTTAACATTTTTCTATTGTAAATATGTTTTGGTGGCATTATAAATTAAAGTGGGCTGGGTTTGGAAAGCTGATACTCAAATATGCCATTGTCAGAAGAGAGAGGAACTATGGCTTCAAATTTAAAACTGGCGTCTAAATATAATGTTTCCAAACTTTCAGAACATGTCTTTCAAACAAATATAGATTGAATACAGGCCAAATTTTGTTTTTAATTCATTAAAGGAGGCAGCATGGTTAAGCCAGTTTGAAAGATTATGGGAAAGGTTTAAGTATTTATAGTCATTGAAAGAAAGAACCCTGGGCTATGAATTGTTCAATTAGATACAAGAACTGGTTAATACTCCCCAGAACAATAAAATGACGACTTAGGGTGGGCCAGACATGGCAGCTGATGCTGTAATCCCACACTTTGGGAGGCCAAGGTGGGTGGATCACCTGAGGTCAGGAGTTCAAGAGCAGCCTGGCCAATATGGCAAAACCTCATCTCTACTAAAAGTACAAAAATTAGCCAGGTGTAATGGCGAGTGCCTGTAATTCCAGCTACTCGAGAGGCTGAGGCATAAAAATTGCTTGAACCTGGGAGGCGGAGGCTGCAATGAGCCAAGATCGTGCCACTGCACTCCAGCCTGGGTAACAGAGAGAGAGACTCCATCTCAAAAAAAGAAAAAAAAAAAAAAGATGACTTAGGGGATAATCTTTCCTACAAGACAGCAATCATTTGCATTTCTCCTAGACCAATTTATTTATATTGGACGAATTCATTTGCATGTCTGTCAGCTTTTGACAAGTTAAAGTCTATCCTTACAGAGATAAAAAATATCCTAACCCATAATAAATGCTGAGTTAAACAAAGGGTTCTAATTTCCCTAGAAAATTAGATAATCCTTGGTTGCGTGTTAGACACTTAAACTTTATTTGAGGTTGAAAAGTAATACCAACCCATTGTAGAAAGTTTGAAAAGTACTAAATTTTTTAAAAGGAAAGAAAAAATAAATACCCTCAAACCACTACTTAGTAACCCACAACCACTGTTAATATAATTCATATGCTTCCTTACAAGTTTCTTCTAAATATTTTTAACAGTGGAATCTTTACTGTAAAAACAAATTGGTAGTCCACTTTTTTCTTTTGCTTTTTGCTTTTCTTTTCTCTTCTTTCTTCTTCTTTTTTTTCTTCTTTCTTTGTAGACAGGGTCTCACTCTTGTTGCCCAGACTGGTGTGTAGTAGCATAATCTTGGCTCACTGCCCCCTCGACTTCCTGGAGTCAAGCAATCCTCCCATCTCAGCCTCCTGAGCAGCTGGGACTACGGACATGCACCACTATGCCTGAGGTCTTTCTTTATTGCCCAGGCTGGTCTTGAACTCTTGAGCTCAAGTGATCTGTCCATCTCAGCCTCCCAAAGTGCTGGCATTACAGGCGTGAGCCACCATGCCCGGCCGACTTTTTTCTTTTATTTACTCTTACCCATTGTAGCATTTGTTATGTAATGGAAGTGTCTCATAAGCATTTTAATGGCCACAGTGGTCTAGCACGTTTTGTATCAAAAATTTTTAACAGTTTTTCCTAAGTTTAGACATTTATTTATTATAAATTATTTCAGAATACAAAGAAGCATAGAAAATATTATAATGACCAATGATGTAGGTGTGATCTAGTTTTGAAAACATATTACTGATAAAGTTGCCCCTTCCCCTCACTAACGCTTCCAAATATACTCCTCTCCAGACATAACCACCATCCTGGATTTGGCATTCATTATTTTCATATTTATTTTTTTACATGTTTTACCACCTGCATAAAATATATAGTATTTCTGCATATTTTCAAATTTGCTGCAAATCATACCATAGGTTCTTTTTTTAAAAAGTCTCTATATATTAAGGTGTACAACATGATGTTTTGATATTCATACACACAGTGAAATGAAACTGGATCGTTATCTTATACCATGAACAAAATCAACTCAAAGTGGATTAAAGACCTGAAACCATAAAATTCCTAGAAGAAAACATTGTGGAAAAGCTGCTGAATGCTGGCCTTGGTAATAATTTTTTTAAAACATCACACCAAAAGCTCAGGCAACAAAAACAAAAATAAACAAGTGAGATTACACCAAACCAAAAAGCTTTCTCATAGCAGAGGAAATAGTTATCCAAATGAAAAGGCAGCCTGTGGGTTGGGAAAAAATATTTTCAAATTACATACCTGATACGGGGTTAATACCCCAAATATATAAAGAACTCACAGAATGGAAAAAAGACATAACCTGATTTTAAAATGTATGAAGGACCTGAATGGACATTTCTCCAAAGAAGACATAAAACTCTGGCCAACAAATATATGTAAAGGTGTCAACATCACTAATCATCAGGGAAATGCAAGTCAAAATCACAATGAAATACTAGTTTACTCTTGTTAGGATGGCTGTGATCAAAAGGACAAGAGATAACAAGTGTTGTTGAGGGTGTGGAGAAAAGGGAACACTTGTACACATAGGTTCTCAAGGTACCTTAAAGTTCCAAAACTTGATTTTTCTATCAACATTGTGTTTGTAGGGATTTACTCAAGTAGGTAACTTCCAGACCCTTCACTTTCACTACTGAATAGTATCCAAAATTTTATCCACTTTTCTGGTGATATGCATCTAGGTTTTTTCTTTCCTTCTTTCCCTTCCTTCCTTCCTTCTTTCTTTCTCTCTCTTTTTCTTTCTTTTTCTCTCTCCTTCCTTCCTTCCTTCCTTCCTGCCTTCTTTCCTTCTTTCCTTTTTTTTTTTTTTTTTTTTTGAAAGAGGGTCTTGGCTCCACCCAGGCTGCAGTGCAGTGGTATGATCATAGCTCATTGCAGCTTCTACCTCTCAGGTTCAAATGATCCTCCCAACTCAGCCTCCCAAGTAGCTGGGACCACAGGCACATGCCACCATGCCTAGCTAATTTTTAAATTTTTTTGCAGAGACGGGGTCTTCCTTTGTTGCCCAGGCTGGTTTGAAACTCCTGGGCTCAAATGATCCTCCTACCTCGGCTTCCCAAAGTGCTGGAATTATAGGCATGAGCCACCATGCCCAGCCTGTTTCCCGTTTTTTACTACAGCCCCTCGGTGTAGCTAGGGACATTTCATTCATGCACCTCCCTGTGTACTCATGTGAGGGTATCCCTGGGTATGTACTGAGGGGTGGGATGCCAAGCCTGAGGACTTGTGCATCAACAGTTTCATTATATCCTGCTAAATATCTAATGTGACTGTACCAGTTTATACTCCCACCAACAGGCTGGGCACAGTGGCTCATGCATGTAATCCCAGCACTTTGGGAGGCCAAGGCGGGCAGATCGCTTGAGGTCAGGAGTTCGAGACTAGCCTGGCCAATATGCGAAACCCCGTATCTACTAAAAATACAAAAATTAGCCAGCTGTGATGGCACTGGCCTGTAATCCCAGCTACTCAGGAGGCTGAGGCAGGAGAATGGCTTGAACCTGAGAGGCAGAGGTTGCAGTGAGCCGAGATCGCGCCACTGCACTACAGCCTGGGCGACACAGCAAGACTCCATCTCTAAATAAATAAATAAGATATTCTCCCACCAACAGTATGTGAAAGTCTAGTTGCTCTGCATCACAGGCTTACAAACCTTTTCTGTAAAGGGCCACGTAGGACATATTTAAGGCTTTGTGAGTTACATGGTCTCTGTTGCAATGACTGCTCTTGTAAAGAGCACAAAAGCAGCCATGGAGCATACGTAAATGAACAAGCCCGTATGTTCCAATAAACATTTATTTAAGAACATTGATTTGAATTTCAGGTAATTGTCATGTGCCACAAAATACCATTCTGTTTTTTATTTTTTCCCCAGTAATTTAAAAATGTAAAACACATTCTTAGTTTGTAGGTTATACAAAACAGGTGGCTGACTGAGCTTGACTGTGGGCCATAGCTTGCCATCCCCTTCTTGACATTTTCACCAAGATCTGAGATTTTCAGATTTTTAAAAAATATTTCCACCATGATGGATGCAAAATGGTAAACTGTGATTTCAGTTTGTATTTCCTGATTAGAAAGGAAGTCCTGTGTATTGACCACTAGAATTTTATCTCCTATGATTTATCTATTCACGTCTTGTTTTCCATGTTCTTTTAGTTGTGGGTCTTTTGGTTGTGAGCCTTTTGATTTATAGGAGTTCTATTTCCTGGATAGTAATACCTATATATATACATATATGTGTGTGTTGCAAGCATGCTCTCAGAATATTGTGTTTATTATTTCAATGTTTAATGCTGTCTTTTAATATAAAGAAGTTTTTAATTTACAAAAGGTAAATGTCTCCAAGTGATACTCATTTGACTGTGAAAAAAATTAGATTTTCCATACACACTGAGAACTTGAAAGGCAACAAAAAAAGATATCACTTTCTTGTGTGCAAAAGAGAAAATATTTCTTCAGTGGGTGGGAGTAGAAAAATATTTTTACTTTTATTGCAGACTTTCAAGACAGTAGTTTCTTTGAATGCTAACAGCTTATCCAGTTATGCAACCTATTGTTCTGTTCTGAAGAAAGGATTCTCGAGCAGGGCTGGAGTCCTGGCTGCCTGGAGGGACCTGTCGCATCTGATACTAATGAAGTGTTACTGTACTTTGACAAGTTTGCAGGCGTCTGTCTTCCAAGCCAGCTGACGTAATTCAGAGGAGAATAAGACCCTCCCACTTGCGTTTGTTAATTGACTTTGATGAGCTCCTCTGCTCTGCCTAAGTGGTTCTGGAACAGAGAGCTGTTGTGATCCGACGAACTTTAGAAAGTCACACTAACTAAGACTACACACCCCAAGCCAGCAAGAAAAAGGAAAGCAGTTGCTATGCTGTTCAGCAAAGCAAGACTTGGCTGCCTTTAGCTAGTCCTGAATTCTTGCTCCTGTGAAGAAAATTCCTGCTGGAGTGCTGGGCGCACTTGGAATTGGTCTAGCATGCTTGACAGACGCCTTATAGCTCCTCAAACTAAATACATTATTCCTGGGGTAAGCATACGGGAGAGAAGCCGGCCAGATGCACGGTGCGGTTTAAAGAAAACAGGAATGCATAGAACTGTTGCCGAGCTTGAGCTAAAATCATACTAGTTACTTAACTTTTTAGACTTTCTTATCTTGCCAGAAATGTTGCCATTCACAGTGGTATTACTTTAATGCTGTGGTGATTTAAGCAAGTGAAACTGTAACTCTTGGTTTTAAACTGAATGTTACTGAGCTTCATTTAGTGGCTTAGGGAGAGAGTCCCGGTGCAGACAAATTTAGTGGAAAATGAAAATGCTTTTTCCAGCTACAGACCAGCACTTGTCTTGAGTATCATTCTGACAGCCTAGCCACTGACTTCTTGTGTGTCTGAGACCTATCTGTGTAAATCAGGATGGTCTGACTTGCTGTGTTGCTGCAAATTAAGATTCTTTTACTATTCATCAACTTTAGAAATTTTGAATTTAATAAAATACAAACATGACAGTCTAAAGTTTAAAATACTTAAACATAAAGCTTTGCCACACGAGGACTGACTGACTGGGTCTTCGGATTTGGTTTAGAACTTTTAAAGAAAAGACCTTATTATTATTAATTGGTGACTTTTTAGGAAAGGATGAAAACATGCACAAAAAAACCCTGAACCTAAAACTAAACCAGAGCCCGTAAAAATAAAAGTCATAAAGTTACAAATATTTGTGCTAATAGGACATGAGAATACCATTTTAAAATTAATAGTTTGTCTAGAATTTATTTTAAGTACTTCTTTTGTTTCTAATTGTTCCAACCTATACTAAATTTAGTATAATAGAGAAAAAAAATTCTTGCTAGGAAATATCTTTGTGGTCATTTCTTCTATGTTGTATCGTATAAAACTGGAAACTGAGATACTTTTTATGTGATTTTGATGATTCTTTTATTAGATTTTACTTTAAGTTTTCTAAAGATACAGAATTTTACTTGCTGAGTTGGCCCTCATTAAGTATTGTACGTGACAATTCTATTTCTTTAGGTTCTGACATGGCTGGCAATGTATACACTAATTATCAACGGTTTCTGGGCATTAGATATGTCACGCCCACCTATCACATGTTACTCATGTCCAATTTAGAAATTATTCTGTACCTGTTTGAGTACATCTGGAATCATTTCCTGTAAACTTGCTTGCTTTTTAAGAATATTATCAAACATGAAATAACTGCTATATTTTTTCCTGCAGCGGAATTCTGTGAATTACGAAAACATGTATAACCTAAAATGCAAATTGCCACATACATTCCATTGGCCATTTTGAATATTTTCAGCAACAAAACTGGTCACAATTATGTCACAGTTATTTAATAAGAATGACAATCCATATGATATTAAATAGTCACGAGGCCAGGTATGGTGGCTCACACCTGTAATCCCAAAAGTTTGGGAGGCCAAGGTGGGAGGATCGCTTGAGGCCAGAAGCTAGAGACCAGCCTGGGCAGCAGAGCAAGATCCGTGTCTACAGAAATAATAATTATCACATGAATAATTTATCCTACAATTAATTTTAGTCCTGTCTTTAAGTATCATGGGGAATCTGCACAGGGATGTTTAGTCTTTTAAAATACTTCTTTCTTAAAAATAGACTTTTTGTTTCCTGTGGCCTGGCTACTTCTCATTTTAACTAATAAGTATGCTTGAATAGGGCTTATAAACACATGGATTTTTGGATTTTTGAATGGTTAAAGTTTAAAACAACTCTTTTAAAAGTCTTTATAACCATTCAACACTTTAAATTCAGTCTTTCTCAAAGTTCTCCAATAATGACAGAAATTCTTTCAAGTTTGGACTAGAATATAAATGGAGATAATTTTTAAAATTATACATATGTATATTTATATATGTATATTTATATGTGCCTGTATATGTATTATGGGATAGTTGTTTAGAATGCTGAGTAAACTGTGTGGTCTTTATTTTTGTTCTAATCGCAAGTATGATTTCAGTTTTTATATCAGTTTCAGTTTATTTCAGTACCTTCTAAAGTCATTCCAAACCCCAAATGCAGGAAATACATTTAGAAATTACCCATTTAATTCTCATTGTGCATTAAAATGAAATCAATAAACCAATGCAATTTGGCGTAATTACTTTCTACCGCCAAAGGCAAATATATATAGATCAGTCTGACTAGTTTTAAGTGCACAATTTATTTATGAATCCTGGTATCGTTGCATTGTAAATTTCTTGAACATGGTATCTTTAATAACTGCAATTGAGTGCCGTTGTTCTTAGACCTAGGTGGTCACTTCTTCTCTATCCTTTCTTCCCTTCCTCCAAATAACAATGATCTCTCTGATTTGGGCAGGTTTTTAAATTATTATTGTTACCCGTAATTTTTGTTTTTTCTGACTGTGGTTAAGAGCAAGTATTTCGATCCAGTCAGACTTGACGTTGAATACTAAACCGTCCCCTAAATAATGGTGTGATTTGGCAGATTTTGTCTTCTCTGAGCCTCAGTTTCATCATCTGTAAAATTAGGAATAATAATAACTGTGTTTCAAGATACTTGTGAGAATTTTTTAAAACGATCAGAGTACATGCATAGAATATAATTATATAGATGGCTTAGCATAGTTCCTAGAGTTATTCAGGGAAGGTGTATGCCTTCCTATATTTTCTGCAATAGCTAGGAATGAAAGAACTTAGCTCTGAAATCCCAAACTATGATACTTCTGATAGGCAGCAAAGGAAAGTGATGAGTTGAGTTTTTATTTGCATATTGGAGGACAGGGAGAGAGATTAAATGTCCCCCTTGTGAAGTGTGACTTCTAATTGGAGACCTCTGGGTCAGCTATCAGCGGGCTGGGAGGGGAAAGCAAATACAAACGCTCTAAAACTGTGTGCAAATCTTTCAGTCTCTGCATATGTGAACATTTTCTAGCTTCTGCCAATGATCAAAGTGGTCCTCAACTTCTAAATGGTAATAAATAAATAAATCTGAGTGGTCGTAAACCTGAGACAACAAATAAGATGATGATGATGAAGTATTCTAAGAAGGCTAGTAATTTTGGGTCGATTATTTTTTCTTCCTCTTTACTTTTATATTGCTCAAGCATTTATCAAAAAAAAAAAAAAAGAAAGAAAGTTAGCATGTGACTGTGTATTCCTGTATGTTATAAGACAAATAATGATCTAAGGCTGCAGGCTTCTACATCACTCTTCAGATATAATTTGTATTTAAATGTAAGTATAATGTTCATAAGGCCTGGTGGCTAATGTATGTACATGGAGATGCTGGCTTCAGCATCAAGAGGAGCCATCCTGTTTGATTTTACGTTGCCCCATAAAACGATCAGTTTGTGGAAACAGTCATTTTGTGCAGTCGCGATAGAGATTTGCAGTTATTTTCATTATTAAAATTGACAAAACTTTTTTTTTTTTTTTTTAAACAGAGTCTCACTCTGTCACCCAGGCTGGAGGGCAGTGACATGATCTTGGCTCACTGAAGCCTCCACCTTTTGGTTAAAGTGTTTCTCCTGCCTCAGCCTCCCAAGTAGCTAGGATTACAGGCGTCCTCCACCAACCCCAGCTAATTTTTTTGTATTTTTAGTAGAGACGGGGTTTCACCATGTTGGTCAGGCTGGTCTCAAACTCCTGACCTCAGGTGATCCACCCACCTCGGCCTCCCAAAGTGCTGGAATTACAGGTGTGAAAAGAGCTCTATCCTTCAAAGTAATTAAAATTTTTACTACTAAAAATAGAAGAAATTGGCTGGGCGCAGTGGCTCATGCCTGAACACCACCAGCCTGGGCAACAACTCCGTCTCAAAATAAAATAATAAAATAAAATAAAACAGAAGAAATATTAAAGGAATGTGGGTGTAGGAATACCCCACAAGCTCACCATGCTGTGGTCAGATATTTTTATGCTGGCATATTGTACTGCAGTTCTTTTCTACAAGCATACATATTTTTATAGTTGTAACTGCAGTGTTCAGACAATTGTGGGTTCTGCCTTTTTTCCTTCAACCTTATTTTGAGATCACTGTTTAATCAGCATAATATAACATCGTGACGATCTGCCATTGATTGTCCAATAAAATGGTCATTTATTTTTGGACTTTTTAATTGATTTTATAATTTTGTTTTCATAGATAAATCTATAACAAATTTGAACATATGGTTTTCAGCTCCATTAAATAACTTATTTGAGATAAATTATCAGATGTGGAATTATTTGCACAGTGAGTGGGTTTGAATGTTCTTATAAGTCCCTGGCTATGCTTTTGATATCTTTTTTTCCAAATTCTACCAGTGGACAATGCCAATATTATTCATATACTAATTTTATCACAATGTACGCAGTATTATGTATTAATGATTGCTTCTCATGTAAATAGTTATACAGCATTGTTTTAATTTCTGTTTAGTGGATTACTACTGAAGGTGAATATTTATATACTCTCTGTATTTCTGTGCGAATTGTTTCATTAGGCTTCCTGCATTTAGATTAATAGGTTACTTTTTATTTGTTGGATATTAACAGGCTTTCCCTCTCTCGCCTTGGATCTCCCATCCGTCTGTCTCTGTATGGGGGAGCTTCTTCCTTCTTTCTTTCCTATTAAACACACTCCGCTCCCTAAAACAAAACAAAAACAATCCTTACAGAATTAACTGTGGAATAGTTTTTCCCCTATCCAATACTATGCTATCAAAATACTGTCTTTCATATAAATTTATCTTAAATTTATATTGTAATACCCTACTGGTATCTCTAGAGGTTGGCTTGAAGAAATAGAGTATGCACGTAATTAGAAATCAACAGATAGACTAGTCACAGGATTAAGCCTCAGTTTCGGAATGTGGAGCAAAAAGCTTTTGACTTTATTCAGGTATCTCACTTATTTTTGACAGGGAGCTAATAACCATTACGGAGAATAAGGAAAAGGTCACATCTGACCGAAGCATGCTTAGTATGAAAAGTGCATTCTGTCTCACCTTTCTGTTCATAGATTTTACATTGTCCGGGACAGCACAAGCCAACATAACATCACATTTCTGTTGTTTCAGGGCTGGCAGGGCCTGGCAGGGACCCTGTGCCTTTGTAGCTTCCTGCAGGGCTCCCCCTCCAGTGGCCATTCAGAGATCTTCCACTCTCCTCTTAAGAGTTGGAGAACTGGAACTTTCTTTTATTTGTTTGAGATGGAGTCTCACTCTGTTTCCCAGGCTGGAGTGCAGTGGCGTAATCTCAGCTCACTGCAACGTCTGCCTCCCGGGTTCAAACGATTCTCCTGCCTCAGCCTCTTGAGTAGCTGGGATTACAGGTGCCCGCCACCAGGCCTGGCTAATTTTTGTATGTTTAGTAGAGACGGGCTTTCACCATGTTGGCCAGGCTGGTCTCAAACTGCTGACCTCGAGTTCCACTCGCCTCGGCCTCCCAAAGTGCTGGGATTACGGGCGTGAGCCACCGCACCCGGCCAGAACTGGAACTTTCTACATGGTTTTCTGGTAAGGGATCTGCTAGTATTTTGATCTTAATGTAATATCATGTCATTTGTTAATTCACAAATAGTCATCACTTTTCCTTCAACCTTTGTTCAGTTACCTAGCTTTGTTAATGTTAGTGGCTTTTTTGGGGGAGGAGGGGAGCTCGGGGGGGACAGGGTCTCACTCTGTCGCCCAGGCTGGAGTGCAGCGATATGATCTCAGCTTACTGCAACCTCCGCCTCCCAGGCTCAAGCCATCATCCCACCTCAGCCTCCCGAGTAGCTGGGACTACAGGCATGTGCCACCGCGCCTGGCTAATTTTTGTGTTTTTCGTAGAGACAAGGTTTCACTTTGTTACCCAGGCTGGTCTGAAACTCCTGAGCTCAAGTGATCCACCCTCCTTGGCCTCCCAAAGTGCTGGGATTACAGGTGTGAGCCACTGCACCTGGCCTGTTAGTGGCTTTTTGGACATCAGAGAAGAGAAAAACCTGACCCGTGAAATCACATCTAAGATCCTTAATTGTGCTACCAACACACAAAATAGACCTGCTGCTGTCAGTCAGAAGGGGCCATACTCATTGATAAAAGTGCACCCTTTAGAAAGTCTGTTTCATACTGTTCTGTGCCGCCTAATCTTCTTAATAGAAGAAAAAGGCTTTGATTTGAAAACATGATAGGATGGACATATCTGACTGCACTGAAAGGACAAGAACAAGATTTTATTTTATTTATTTATTTATTTATTTTTGAGACGGAGTTTCGCTCTGTTACCCAGGCTGGCAGGCTGGAGTGCAGTGGTGAGATCTTGGCTCACTGCAACCTCCGCCTCCCAGATGTAAGCAATTCTCCTGCCTCAGCCTCCTGAGTAGCTGGGACTACAGGCGCATGCCGCCATGCCCGTCTAATTTTTTTTTTTTTTTTGTATTTTAGTAGAGACCAAGTTGCCCAGGCTTGTCGCGAACTCCTGAGCTCAGGCAATCCGCCCACCTTGGCCTCTCAAAGTGCTGGGATTACAGGCTTGAGCCACCATGCCCAGCCAAGATTTTATTCTTAATTCTAGCACTGGCTCCTTAGTTTTTGAGCAAGTTGATTAACATCTCTAGGCTTTTTTTTTCCCCCTATACAATGAAGGCAATAATTTTTATCTCTCTACTGCTCTGTTTGGAAGGCTATAAAAGCCTATACAGATAATGCAGTATCCTTAAAGCATCTGAGAATAGCTGTCCCTAGTTTTGTCTTTACTTTGAAGCCTGAGTAATTACTTAAGGAATGTACCTTGAATCTTGAGACCATGTTTCTAACAACACAGGTATTTCTGCAACCTGAAATCTGATAAGCCTGAGATCCTTTCTGTTGGACCCAGGTTGAGGACTATTTTCGTGACTTCGCTTAATGAGATTTAATGTTCAATATAAACACTTGAAAGGAATTTTTCAAGGCTAAATTCTACATCAGAAGGTTTTGAGCGTCATGCACAGCTCAACTTCCAAGTCTTTTACAGTGGGCTGTGAATAATTAATGCTGATTTGATATCTGGGCATTCTTTTAAAAAACGTGTATATCCACCCAAATATAACAATATAGAAAAAAGAAGAGTCTCATGATATTGCCCAAAATTTTAATGACTCACATGTGATATGCTGAGTACTATCTAGGTGAAGTTAAATGTGGCCTCTGTTGACGAAATTGCCACTTACTTGGATAACATAACAAGATAAAAACACGTTTGCAACCATGTACATTTTGAGAAATCATGAATTCTGCATTGTAGACATAAATATTTAAAGAACACTCCGGGTAAAAGATCAGTTGAAAATTTGGAAATTGTGGAATTAAGTTCAATTTAGGATACTTACTGAATGACAACAATTAGAGAATAATTTTGTCAACTGTCTCTTTAAAATGATTTAATTAAGATACATATGTTTGGCACTGTAGCTGGAATACAGAGGCCCAAGGTGGTTATATGGGCTAAATTTGAACTCAGAAAAAGGATGGATGGACGGACGGATGGACAGATGGATGGACAGACAGACAGATAGATGGATGGATAGGTGGATAGATAGATTGTTTGAGACAGAGTCTTGCTCTGTCACCCAGGCTGGAGTGCAGTGGCCTGATCTCGGCTCACTGCAACCTCCACCTCCTGATTCTCCTGCCTCAGCCTCCCGAGTATCTGGGACTACAGGTGTGCACCACCATGCCCGGCTATTTTTGTATTTTTAGTAGAGATGGTGTTTCACCAGTTTGGCCAGGCTGGTCTGGAATTCCTGACCTCAGGTGATCCACCCGCCTTGGCCTCTCAAAATGCTGAGATTACAGGTTTGAGCCACTGTGCCCAGATACAAAGTTTATATTTTAAAGAGACCTCAGAACTAGGCCAGGCAAGATGGCTGATGCCTGTAATCCTAGCACTTTAGGAGGCCAAGGTGGGAAGATCGTTTGAGCTCAGGAGTTTGAGACCAGCCTGGGCAACGTAGGGAAACCCTGTCTCTACAAATATATTTTAAAAATTAGCCACATGTGGTGGTGTGTGCCTGTGATCCCAGCTCCTTGGGAGGCTGAGGTGAGAGATCACTTGAGTCCCGGATGTTGAGGCTGCAGTGAGCTGTGATCGTGCTTCTGCACTCCAGCCCGAGTGACAGAATGAGTCCCACCAAACAGAACAAAGGGACCTCAGCCTTTCTTCACTTCTTTGTACTTTATATGAAGGGTGGGCATTCACAGGACATTGCAGGAGGTGTGATAAGATTCAGAGTTCCCCATACAGCCTCCACTTGACCGCTTCTATTTGAAGGATGTGATGCTGTGGCTGGAACAACTGGTTGGTGAAAATGTTGTTGAAAGTCGTTTGTTTAAAGAGACCTAAAAAGAACCGTTTTCCCGGAGCTCCGGCATACTACAGTGACCTAAGTTAATAGACCACAGCGTGTGTGAAGAATAATGGGTCCAACTGTTGATGCAGTATCTGCTTTTAGGCTGAGAAAATATATATTGGTTTAATTTCCACAACTGAGTTTGCCTGACTTCTCTGGGACCGTTTTCCATTCCAGCAGCATAAACCTGGCTCAAAATGCCATTAAAATTGATGACAATCTGCTAGGTGAGATGAGCCAGACACAAGGAGACAAATACAGAATGACCCCACTTATATAAGGGACCTAGAATAGACTCACAGAGTCTAGAATGGTGGTTTCCAGGGGCTGGGAGAAGAGGGGAGTGGAGAGTTAGTGTCTAATGGGGACAAACTTTCAGTTGGGGATGATTTAAAAAAAAAAAAAAGATCCTGGAGTTAGAAGATGGTGATGGCTACCCAATAATGTGAATGTATTCAATGCCATTGAACTGTATGCTTAAAATTGGCTCAAATGGTAAATCGTATGTTATGCATATTTTGTCACAATGCTTAAAATACAATTTAATAAAAACCCACCTGTATTGCGCACGTACGTTGCATGAGGCCAAATGCTTTATATCTATTTTTTTTTTTTTAATTCCGTAACAGCTGGGTGCGGTGGCTCATGCCTGTAATCCCAGCACTTTGGGAGGACGAGGTGGGTGGATCACCTGAGGTCAGGAGTTTGAGACCAGCCTGGCCAACATGGTGAAACCCTGTCTCTACTAAAAATACAAAAAATTAGCCAGGCGTGGTGGCGAGTGCCTGTAATCCCAGCTACTCAGGAGGGTGAGGCAGGAGAATCGCTTGAACCCAGGAGATGGAGGTTGCAGTGAGCCGAGATTGTGCCATTGCACGCCAGCCTGGGCAATAAGAGCAAAACTCAGTCTCAAAAACAATTTTTTTAAATAATAAAAAAAATAATAATAATTCTCATAACAACCCAGTGAAGTAGACGCATGATCATCTCTAGTTGGCAGATGAAGCATCTCAGCACAGTCAAGTTTGTCACTAGCGTGGGGTCCAACAGGTGTCCGTGGAAAAAGCAGGAATTGGAAGCAAAAGGGCAGCCTCTTCCATGCACGCAGCCCACACAGCACTGCCTGTGCCTCCTTGTTGTTTTTGTTTGTTTTGCCTCTGGTGACTGCACTTTCTAATGGCCCCAGCTGCTAGAGCAGCTGGCGTTCCCTCAGGAGTAGCGCTTTAGTTTCCCTTAATCTTCACCCAGGGGCACATCCTTGACCTTGAACCCTGCATGTCCTGTAGCAGGAGGTGAGATTGCCCATCAGCCCTCCAGGAGTCCAACAGACCTGGCAGGCCTTCACGCAGCAGAACAAAAGGCCAGCTGTTTATTTCCTAGGCAGAGTTCATGAAAATCACCCCATGGGTGTGATACCAAGATCATCTTAAAATTAACTTGTGTTTTAAAAACCATTTTCTGTTTGGTTTTTTGGTGGTGGTGGTTGTTTCTGAGACAGGGTCTCGTTCTGCCGTCCATGCTGGAGTGCAGTGGCACAATCATAGTTCACTGTGGCCTTGTACTCCTGAGCTCAAGCCATCATCTATCACAGTTAAAAACCATTCTTAATCTTCTCTAAACAAGTAACTTTTGTTAACATAGTTTTCAATCTTCTAGAATGATCAACTAGAATTTTTTTCAATGAGCTGCTTTTTTCTTATTATATGCCAGCTACTTTTCGGAAAAACAATAGCATAGAGTCATTCTCACAGGGGAATGTATATAAAAACAAAGTAGATATATTTTTATAAAGATCACATGTACACCCTTTCTTTTCTTTTCTTTTTTTTTCTTTTTTGCTAAAATGTGTATTTATAACCAGATTTCTCATCAGGCTTTCTTGGGATCTTTAAAATATGTTTCTTTTGCAAATATAGGCTTAGGACTAAATATATTCTGTATCCCGTCATCATGTTGTATTACAGATGAGAAGACAATTAATTCTGTGATAAAGTATCATAAGGCAAGAAAGAAGGTGCTTGGGGAAATTGGACTGTGCTAGAGATCTTTTCTGATTCTGCAATAGACTACATATTCAGTGATCTGCTATATACAATGATTACTGTCTCTTTACATTCTTCTACCTATATTTTTTAATTGGGTGAGATGATGAACTGGAAAATGACTTGCTACATCCAGAAATTTCAAAGCATTCTTAAGGATTTTGTTGAAAACACATGTTGTTCTATTGTTACCGTTTTCTGCCTTTTTCACTCTACCATGGAAAACCAGATGGTCCGTACAAGCCGAGAGAAATAATTTCCAACCCAGTGTATTTGCATAATTTCCTCTCTGCCCTTAATCTGGAACAAAAGGAAACAAAATGAATTGAGTTCAACATAATAAACTAGATCAGTTCTTAATTACAGAATTAGGAAAGTTTTTCACATAATTTAAGATTCTTTGGTTGTATTGCTTTCAAAGTTAGAGAAAGTCTCTTTTAAAGTGTGATTTCTATTAGAGGCTTTTTTTCCTGATGAATTCATTGATTCAACAAGTCAAAATGGGTGACAGTTTTTGCAAACCAAAGGAAGAGAGTGATGACATTTAAAACACATATATAGACATAGAGAATTTCAAATGTTCTGCACTCCTGCTGCTCTCTCAAGGCGTGTTCAGAGTCTCCTAAAAAGGATGTTTGACCTGTTTGCAGAGCTCTGACAGATGATATTTTGACAGGTCTATTTCTTCTGCGTGTTCAATGCAATGCCCAAGATGAATAGGCATTCAACCTAAAAGTACAACTTAAAAGTACATTTTTGCATCCAAGCCAGCCTCTGCGTACTTCATTCTTATCCTTATATAAGGGTAAGATATTTGATATTCTGATAATCCTGTTACCTTTCTGATCGCATGAGTTGGGTGGACTTCCACGCATCACGTCCCATGACAGGGCCCCTCTGTGAAGCAGGGAAAAAGCATGGCATCTGATCTCCTTAATTCTTACAACACCAACAGAACATAATTACTTTATCATACAGGGCTGTGAAGATAGCACATGTCACCACTGTATGAAAGCTCTTAGGTTGTGGAATTTGGTCTAATGTTATCATGGAAGAGTACTGAAATAGGGAACAGTAGGGTTGATAAATCGAGAAAGAAAAGAGAAACCAGGAATAATCAGTGAATGATAAGCAAGTAACATGGTTTAAAAGCATTCCAGGAGTTCCATTTTTAAGCACTCTTGTTTACTTAGTTTTGCTACCCACTTGTTGCTTTGGAAGAGTTTCTGTTAATTAGATGTCATTTTTCAAAAGTGCGTACTTAATTGTTATATGAATTACAAGGGACTGCATAGGTTTTGTTGCAAAAATGTTTTTCAAGGAATACTTAGAAGAAACATGCTTCATAGCATTTCATAGTATATGACATTTTTAAGGGAGAATGCTTTACATGTAATATTTAGCACAATTTGGAATTATTAGTATATTGGATTTTCTCATGTTCTGGGCAAATGAAGGAACATATATGTTTGTATCAATAAAAGCTGTGAACAGAATATGTGAGCATATTTTGAATCCATCAGATGTATTACATCATCTCTAGTAAAGCTATAAATTATAGAATACTTTAATAAAGTTATTTTTCTTATTCATGAAATATTATGTCTGGTAGTGGGAAAATGTGATCTGTTCAGAAAAAGGGTAATGAAAGAAATCTTTTATTAGAGAAATATGATTGCTATACAATAATGTGGCCTACATTTAATTCTACATGTTTTAAAATTAGAATTGGGCTTTAAAAATTTATGGTTCTATGCCAGGTGAGGTGGCTCACGCCTGTAATCCCAGCACTTTGGGAGGCCAAGGCAGGTGGATCACAAGGTCAGGAGTTCGAGACCACCCTGGCCAAGATGGTGAAACCCCATCTCTACTAAAAATACAAAAATTCGCCGGGCACAGTGGTGGGCACCTGTAATCCCAGCTACTCTGGAGGCTGAGGCAGGAGAATTGCTTGAACTTGGGAGGCGGAGTTTGCAGTGAGCTGAGATTGTGCTGCTGCACTCTAGCCTGGGCAACAGAGCAAGACTCTGTCTCCAAAAAAAAAAAAAATTATGATTCTATATGAAACGTATGTTTGTATGGACTTGGAAAAGTCTTAGTTAAGGACATAGGCCTTCTCAACTGTTTTTAACTCTGTAACTTTATGATATAAACGAAATATGTAAGCATTTCTTTTCTTCACAGTTCGCCGATCTACGTTGATTCAGTATAAGGTACACATCAAAGTAAAATTAACCAAAGACTTTAATTTGAGGGAAAAATAAGGCACATGGTTGATAAGAAAGAATACAGTATTCCAGGGGTTATGAACTATTAGCATTTCTGATTCATGGCAATCCAATTTGAGAGTATAAATTTGGATTACCAGCTTAGTTCTGAAAAACTTTCTTTATACTGCTCTATGGCAGCTGAGGGCTTCCGGTTCATCACATGTATCTGTTTAGTCTGCTAACTCTGACAAAAGCCATTATCTATTTTTTTTTGCCCAAAGGCATTATAAGGAAATAGTATGAGCAAAGTTTTCTTTCTAGTATAAACAATAAATCTTACTAGCCATTGGGCAAACTCATATTCTGGTAAATATTTGAAAAAGCTTGGCACTCATTAATACCAGCAAGTGTCCAGTAGCTTGGTGAGTACTTTATAGTATTTAAATGGAATGTATAGTCTGTCAAAAAACTATAGTAGGCCTTAATTAGCTGGGTGACATTGGACAAATTACCCAGAGTCAAATCCCTGAGAGTCAATTTGCTTATCTTTGCATTTGGAGTAATGATGATGTATGACCCCTATAGACCTCAAGGCTCAAATATAATTTGAAAATCTTAAAAATAGCAAAGCACTGTATGATAATGAGGTATTAATCTTTAACAAACACTTGTTAAGTGTTAGCTCCTTTTTTTCCTCCTGACTTGGGCCCTTAAACTGCTTGCCTGTCTTGGGAAGAGTCTCCTTGGTGAGGTCCTATGAGAACTTTCCACTGTGCCTGGTCCCAGCCACCACCCAACTCTCCACCCTTCCACCAACTTGTGCTGGCCTTGAAAAGGTCAGAAGGCTGTTGGAAGAGTCCTGGGGAGAGAAACATGGCAGCCGAGTGCAAGACAGTTATGGTGGGGCCTAGAGAGGAGCCAGATGTCATGGTGTGGTTGATTGTGTTGGATGAAGCTGAGGTCACAGAAGATGAAGGCTGAAAGGAAAGCTAGGGTTATTTTGCGGTGTTTTTGTTGTTGTTGTTGCTGTTTTGGCTTGTATGTTTGTTTTTCAATTACAACTATAGGGATGGGGGAACTATCTTTAGAGGAGTCTCAGGACCCAGCGGGCCCAACAACAGAGGAGTGGGGACTTATGAGAAGTCTGGCAGAGCAGGTGATGGGCAGTAGCTTTTCCGGTTCTGAAAATATCTGCATAATCTACACAGGGGTCAGCAGGGTTCAGAGAATTAACCTAAAGCACAACCATAAAACCATGTGTGGTTTCTTTCTTCAAAGTCACATCTGAAGCTCAATATTACAGGTTGAGCATTCCAAATCCAAAAATCCGAAATCCGAAACTTTTTGAGTACTTACGTAGGCTAGAGACACCTTTGCTTCCTGATGGTTCAACGTACACAAACTTTGTTTCATGCACAAAATTATTTAAAATATCATGTAAATTACCTTGAGGCTATATGTATAAAGTGTGCATGAAACATTAATGAATGTTGTATTTAGAATTGAGTTCCATCCCCAATGTAGCTCATTACATACATGCAAATATTCCGAAATCCAAATAAAATTTGAAATCTGAAACACTTCTGTCCCAGGCATTTCAGATAAGGGATACTCTGCATGTACACTCTAAGTGTTTCAGGGTGCTTAACATAGTCCTTCTATCACTTCTTGTTATTTGAGCTTTCTAGATTTTGGAGTTCTGGATGAGAAACTTATCTTTTACAAACATTACTTGTAGTTATTCTTTTCCAGGTATAAACCTAGGTAGAAAAAAGTTGTTATAATGAAAAGAAAAATGTATCGTCGTTTTTTTAAAAATGGGACTTCTATATGTAACTAACGATTTGGTGTTAGTGTGAGCTATGATTTGTTCTCAGGATCATGAATGATATCACACAAATGATTACGACACTTGAATAAATGTGGCCTTTATTTAATGTTTTGATACTATTGCAGAGCTGCTGCTAACACTAAGTCCTAGTTACAATCACAAAAGTATCTGCCATAAGCCCAGCTGATTAGGCTCTGCAAGTTTGATCTGATTTTTCTCTTTTGTTTTTTTATTTTTTTGAGACAGAGTCTTGCTCTGTCGCCCAGGCTGGAGTGCAGTGGCGCGATCTCGGCTCGCTGCAACCTTTGCCTCCTGGGTTCAAGCAGTTCTCTGCCTCAGCCTCCCGAGTAGCTGGGATTACAGGTGCCTGCCACCATGCCTGCCTCATTTTTTTGTATTTTTAGTGGAGACAGGATTTCACCATCTTGACCAGGCTGGTCTTGAAGTCCTGGCCTCATGATCCACCCGCCTCTGCCTCCCAAAATGCTGGGATTACAGGCGTGAGCCACCATGCCCGGCCTCTGATTTTTTGTTCTCCTCTGTAATGTCTGAGTCAACTAACATGCACGTAAAATATGCAAAAAACCCTAGAACTTTCTGGAAGGTTTCTGTAAGGATTGCTCCATGGAGACTCTGGCACCCCAAGGCTGCAGGCCCCTGGAGGTCCCAGGAGACCTGGATCTCTGCCCACTGCCCCGTGCATTGACACAGCCCTCCCTTCCCACCTTCCCTGCTGTAATATTGCTTACCCATCTTGATTCCTTCAAGGATGAAGCTGCCATAGACTGGGCCTCTGCTCCTGCTTTTTTCTGATGCTTCATTCATGCAGCTATCCCAACTGCCCAGCACCCGCTTTGCATCACGCTAGCTCTGGGCACCATCAGGAAGCCCACTGTCTATACCCTGTGCTCTGTCTCACTCCACCTCATCATCACTGCTTATTTTCCTCACTTTCTCCAGCAAGCCAACTTCTTTCCACCTTTCTGGTCTTGCTGGATGATTATTATTGTTGTTGTTATTATTTTAAACCTGGAATATTCTTCCCTGCCCTTTACTTTGATCCTAAACATCTCAGACTGTGGTTCTGCAGAAAAGCTTTTCCTGACTACACTGCACAAAGGAGCTTCTCCCATTATTCACATCACCCAGTTTGCTTCGTATAAATGTAATTATTTGACCAGCAGTTTAAATTTTGGTCCTCTCCCCTCTCCTCTCTTTTTCTGCTTCATTTTTTTTTTTTTTTAAACAGAGTCTTACTCTATTGCCCAAGCTAGAGTGCACTGACATGATTGCAGCTCACTGCAGCCTTGACCTCGAGGGCTCAAGCAATCCTCCCATCTCAGCCTCCAAGTAGCTGGAACCATAGGCACATGCCACCATGCCTGGCTAATTTTTTTATATTTTGTAGGGGTGAGGTTTCCCCATGTTGCCCAGGCTGGTCTCAAACTTCTGGGCTCAAATGATCCTCCTGCCTCAGCTTCCCAAAGTGCTGGGTTTACAGGCTTGAGCCACTGTGCCTGGCCCAGACTCAATTTCTTTTACCTGTATTTCAGCACTCGTCCTTTATCATCCTGAAGTGAAATGTATAGTTAATGCAAACAACCAACACAAATTTTTAAAAACCATTTGGGTCAAAATACTGACCCAATGAATAAAAAGATTAATTTATTCTCTGGTAATGTGTATTTCAATGGGTTATGATGCTGGCATAACCACACTAGAAAATGTGAGGAAGCAGTCCCATGGATAGGGCCACTGCATGTGCAGATTAGCAGTGATGTACACCTACAGGTGTGCGGCTATTAAAGACAATAGTTAACAATTTGGTAAAGTTCCAAACAAAGTACAATCTTTCATTGATTGTCACAGTACTTTCATTTCTGGAAAATTCAGTATATTTTACAACTATGCAAAAAGACTTGTACTCATATCCAAAAAAGATTTAGATTCTAGGTTCAGATAATTTTATATTTTTCGCCCACATGAATTCCAGCAGGATAGTCAAAGATCGTGAGAGGAGGTGCACATCCATCTTATAATCACATAGGATTGTTGTGTAAAATGCAGGACAGGTGTATTCCTAGCCACTGTGTACAAGCATCCTGTAATGCTTCTCAGTCGTTGAAACAACCAAAAATCCAGCAGTACCTTTCTGGAACACTCCTTTTGGGGACCCACTAGTTTAGACGATAAACTCCTTAAGCTCCTCCTGCATGGCGGGCAGGAATCATATTTGTCTCATCTACTATAGAAGCCTCAACATCCAGCACATCATTGTCGCAGTGCATGGCAAATATTTAAAGAAGGAATAAACGAATGAGTGAATGGAAGGGAATATGCAGAAACAGGAAAACACATTCATCCATTCAGTTGATTGATTAACTGGAGACAGAGTCTCACTCTGTCACCCAAGCTAGAGGGCAGTGGCACGATCTCGGCTCACTGCAATGTCTGTTTCCCAGGTTCAAGTGATTCTCCTGCCTCAGGCTCCTGAGGAGCTGGTACCACAGTCACGCGCTACCACGCCTGGCTATTTTTTGTATTTTTAGTAGAGATGGGTTTTCACCATGTTGGCCAGGCTGTTCTCAAACTCCTGGCCTCAAGTGATCCACCCACCTCAGACTCCCAGAGTCCTGGGATTACAGGTGTAAGCCACCATGCCTGGCCCATCTATTCAATGTATAAATGTTTACTGAGCAACTAGTATATGCTACCTGCTGTTCTAGAACCTAGGAATACAGCAATGAATGAGGGAAATTCCTTTTCTAATAAGCACGCTCTCTCTCTCTCTCTCTCTCTCTCGCTCTCTCTCGCTCTCGCTCTCGCTCTCTCTCTCTGGAACTGCTTTGTGATTGCAGTATGACATCTGGTTTTCCTGTACAGGTACAAGGTGGCTGTGCTTGAGACATGCCAAGTTTTTTTAACTCAGAATACTTACCATATAAATAGAGCAATAGAGTGTGATAGACAAAGCTGGCTAGGAAATAAAAAGCAGTGGAAGGAATTCAGTTTGATGACAAAGAAGTGTGAATTGCGCTTAAGAAACAAACAATAGAATAAAATGAGAACCTGAAAATAAATAACTTGGTTATTTATAGATTTCTTGTGTCTGTCAATACAGCATCACAGACCAAAACATTTAAATTCAGGAGTTTTGTTGTTGCTGCTGTTCTTTTCATAAATATGGCCATATTAGAAAAACTTTACGTGGCGTTTTTCTCCCATGCAATCTTTTTTATGTAGCAGTTTCCTGGGAAATGTTATGTCAGCTTTAATACAGGCCTGAATTTAACTGGCAAATAGTGACACAAATTGTCATGATGGAAAAGTAACATGTTGGGGGTTTTAATAACCACTGAAATACTGATAGCCATTTTCTTTTTTTTTAACTTCTATGTTATTTAGGGACCTATTTTGCAGACATAACTTTAACTAAAATATCCCGTGTCCATTGAGAAGCCTACCCCCACAAAAATAAATAAATAGATGTGGGAATGATATTTGGAGTTTGTGAGTAATGTTTGTTTTGTTTTTTGTTTGTTTGTTTTGACACAGGGTCTCCTTCTGTCACCCAGGCTAGAGTGCAGTGGCGCCATCTCGGCTCACTGCAACCTCTGCCTCCCAGGTTCAAGTGATTCTCCCACCTCAGCCTCCAGAGTAGCTGGGACTACAGGTGTGTGCCACCATGCCCGGCTAATTTTTTTTTTTTTTAGCAGGGATGAGATTTTATCATGTTGGCCAGGCTGGTCTTGAATTCCTGACCTAAAGTGATCCACCCACCTTGGCCTCCCAAAGTGTTAGGATTACCAGCATAAGCCACCGCACCCAGCCTGGAGCTTATAAGTAACATTCTGTTTTGTTTTTTTTTTTTCTATTTCATACTTTAAGTTCTGGGGTACACGTGCAGAACATGCAGGTTTGTTGCATAGGTATACATATGCCATGGTGGCTTGCTGCACCCATCAACCTGTGATCTACATTAGGTATTTCTCCTAATGCTGTCCCTTCCTAGCCCCCCACCCCCCAACAGTCCCCGGTGTGAGATGTTCTTAAACTGGCATGTTTCTTGGCCACAGCTCTTGAATTTTAATTATTGTACTTTGAATTATTTTGATGTTAAGATTAACTTTTATGCTTATGCTTATTGCTGTCGTGAGTGGTACTAAAGAGTCCTGGGTTGTAAATTGAGCCACGAGTGCAAAGAGGAAATTAAACTATTCTGTATTCAAATTAAGCCATAAACATAGGAACTTGACTCTATACTGGGGAGGGTGGGTAAGAACAGTACAGGAGCATAGGGTGATCCAACGTCACACAGAGCAGGTGCTCAGGAAAGACATCAATAAACTGCCGATGAATCAACATTGTAAGAACAGGGGAGTGAACTTCGAAGTTTCTTTGACATCAGTTATTCCAACAACCTCAGAAATAGGTGCTGCCTCCTCTCCTATATAAAGGAGGAAACTGAGGCACAAAGAGTTCAGTTTAGGTTTATTTTAAGAGACAGAGTCTCACTCTGTTGCCTAGGCTGGAGTGCAGTAGAGCAATAATTACAGCTTACTGCAGCCTCAAACTCCTGGGCTCAAGCGATCCTCTTGCCTCAGCCTCCTGAGTAGCTGGGACTACACGTGTGCACCACCATACCTGGCTAATTTTGTTTTTTGTAGGGATGGAATCTCACTTTGTTGCCCGGGCTGATCTTAAAGTCCTGGCTTCAAGGGATCCTCATGCCTCAGCCTCACAAAGTGCTGGGATTACAGGCATGCACCACTGCACCCAGCCTTATTTTGTTGTTAAGGCAATATTTATGCTGTGTTTCTAATAATTCATGTATCACTCACAAGAGTCCTGTGAGGCAGACCTATTGTTTTTATTTCACAGAGAAGAAAACTGAGGCACAGAACTTTAAGTGGCAGCTTTGATCACAGGGCTAAGATGGTGGCCACACATAGTCATGAGTGAAGAGAGCAGGCTCCATAACTTGTCCTCTTAGACGACTTGCTGGCTGTATATTCCCCTGCATCTGGGGTGTCAGATTATGCACCTGCTGAATACACATCCAGCAAGGAGCAGAACAGGTCTGTCTGATTTCAAAATCTATGTCCTTTCCCCTATCCTTAGCTGCAAAACCAGTGATATTCCCTACTCACTGTGGGAAGAAGCATGAATGCCTTCCTAATCATCAAAGCCAAGAGGTTTTGTCCACAATTCGAATTCCTGCTGACCTTTCTTTTCTGTTCATTGTTCATCCCTCCTTCATCTCATTGTGGTTTTTTTCCTGCCTCCTACTTCTCTGAGCATGACCTCTCATTCTTGTCTGACTTTCCCCCCCATCTACTAAATGTGTGTGTTCCCTGAAGTTTTATCTTAAACTCTCTTTATTCTTTTATCTGCTTGGAGCACCTGTGTCTTAGCATTCTCCTCTACTTCCCGGGCTCATCCATTACCTTTATGTAGCCATCCTAAAATAGACTTTTCAAAAATTCCACCTGTAATCCCAGCAACTGGGGACGCTGAGGTGGAAGGATCGCTTGAGCCCCGGAGTCCAAGACCAGCTGGCAACTTAATGAAGCCCTGTCTCTACAAAAAATTAAAAAAAAAAATAGCTGTGCATGATGGTGCATGCTTGAAGTCCCAGCAACTTGGGAGGCTGAGGCTGGAGAATCGCTTGAATCCAGGAGGTGGAGGTTGCAGTGAGCCAAGATCGCACCACTGCACTCCTGCCTGGGCAACAGAGCAAGACTCCATCTCAAATAAAGAAAGAAAGAAAGAAAGAAAGAAAGAAAGAAAGAAAGAAAAAACAGTTCCAGTCATATAAGTCCAATTGCTTATCATACATTTCTCCACGGTTGTTATATTACTGTTATCCTGTCTAAGGTAAAATTCTTTTTTTTTTTTTTTTCGAAACATAGTCTTGCTCTATTGCTCCGGCTGGAGTGCAAGTGGCATGATCTCAGCTCACTGAAACTTCCAGCTTCCGGGTCAAGTGATTCTCCCATCTCAGCCTCCTGAATAGCTGGGATTACAGGTGCATGCCATCACGCCTGGCAAATTTTTGTATTTTTAGTAGAGATGGGGTTTCACTACCTAGGCCAGGCTGGTCTTGAAGTCCTGACCTCAAGCAATCTGCCTGCCTCTACCTCGCAAAGTGTTGGGATTACAGCCGTGAGCCCCCACACCCAGCCTAAGGTAGCATTCTTAATTGCTGTTTCCCAAAACCAACCTCTGTTTCTAACTTCCATATTATTACTGCTACACATTTTTTTATATTTTTTATATTTTGTAGGGATGAGGTTTCCCCATGTCGCCCAGGCTGATCTCAAGCTCCTGGGCTCAAGCAATCCTCCTGCCTCAGCTTCCCAATGGGTAGCAGATATAAGACAATTTGTTTAACAATTAACACTCAGTTTATCTAGCAGTGGTTCACCTAATGATTGAAGCCTCTTTCGAGTGTTTTTGTATACATGCATACATCCTATTCTTTTCAGCCATATTGTTTTTCTTGTTAAGGACTTCTTAAACATGCTTATTAAAACATTTTCAACTTAATTTGTATTTCTAAAAAGTCATGATGAATTTTGTTTCAGTTATAGCTATTAAGGGTTTTCTAAAGATCCTTTCTTCAAAATGTTTTGTTAGGAGCAATAGATACTTGTAAAATTTATGAAAATTTGACTAGTTTTTTCTAATTCTTTACATTGTGTGATTACTGTTTCCTCCTTGTTTTTTTCCCCCTAAGTGATTATATTAGTATTCTATTTTTGTCATTTTAGAGAATGGACACAGAAGTCACCATAGGTGAATTGACTTAAAATCTTTTAAGTATAAGAAAAATAGCAAAAATGATAACCTGTGAAGTGGGTGATCAATTTTTTAAGTCCATAATGTGTTAAAAGTCCTTAACAAATATTGCTATAGAAAATGCATGTAGAGGCTGGGCGCCGTGGCTCATGCCTGTAATTCCAGCACTTCGGGAGGTCAGGAATTTGAGACCAGCCTGGCCAACATGGTGAAAACCCGTCTCTACCAAAAATGTACAAAAATGGTGGCACATGCCTGTAGTCCCAGCTACTTGGTAGGCTGAGGAGAGAGAATCACTTGAACCTGGCAGGTGGAGGTTGCAGTGAGCTGAGATCGCTGACACTGCACTCCAGCGTGGGCGACAGAGTGAGACTCTGTTTAAAAAAAACACAAAAACAAAAGGAGGAAAAGGAAATGCAAGTAGAATGTTAGACCAGGCCTTCATTAAGTGAGTTCATTAACTCTGGGCTAATTGGCTCTACCTGTGAGCAAAAGCTGATTGTCTGTGTTGAAGACAGTTTATCCACCTGTCTCTCCTCTCGGTCATAATCACATGTTGCCTCTCCCCCATCTTCTCTGCTCACACATCTCAGAAGCTCCTAACCAGCTTTTCTTCCCATGAACAGTAAAATAGGTTTCCTAAATAAAGATTTTGACATCCCAGCCCCTTGTGTTAAAATCTGGGATGGCTCATTATTTACAAGATCAATTTCAAAAGTATTAAGCCTGGCCTTCCAGGCTCTCAACAGGATGGATGGCTCAGGCTTGGCTTTTCAGACATAACACCTATGGTTTCTGTACAAGCACCAAGCAGCAGGTCTACTCACTTGAGGATGTCTTGTACCCAGTCACCCCCGCTTTCTTCCTGGTTGAAATCCTGTCGCCCCGTGGGGCCTTCTCTGATCCCCATGGAAGCTTCATCCTCTGATCCTCAGTGCCATATGGTATTTGTTGTGCTGGTTATTTCTTGACATGTCTGTCTTATGCTTTCAAAGAGTGTGCACTCTCTGAAGGTTCAGCATGAAACTACCAGTACCTTCCATTCCCTTCAGTCTTCTATTCTAGTAAGCTCAAAGCTAGCAGTTCAAAGCTAGTATTTAATAGCATGTTTAAAATATATATATGACTAGACAATGTGGCCAAAGGAAGTGTCTGAGCCAGAGGGTCTGAATTCAGGTCTTTGTATAACATACTCATTATAGCTGTGTGACACTTGGTATGGCACCTAACCTCTCTGGAAATCAGTTCTTTTTTTTTTTTTCTTTAAATAGTAAGGATAGTTATACCAATCAAATAGGTTTGGTTTAAAAACAGATCATTTTGGATAAGTGCATTCTATACCATAAACTGCTTTAAAAATGTTAATACTGGCAGTATTTTTATTAATGCTGTTGCAAATAGTAGGGTCTTGAAGGCAGTTTAATTTTTTTTTTTTTTTTTTTTTAGATGATGTTTTGCTTGTTCCCTAGGCTGGAGTACAATGGCACAATCTAAGCTCACTGAAACCTCCACCTCCCGGGTTCAAGTGATTCTCCAGCCTTGCCTCCTGAGTAGTTGGGATTACAGGCGCCTGCTACCACACCCAGTTGATTTTGTATTTTTAGTAGAGATGGGGTTTTGCCACTTTGGCCAGGCTGGTCTTGAACTCCTGACCTCAGGTGATCAGGTGATCCACCCACCTCAGCCTCTCAAAGTGCTGGGATTATAGGCATGAGCCACGGTGCCTGCCTTCTACGTGCATTTTCTATAGCAATATTTGTTATGGATTTTTAACTAATTTTTTTTTTTTTTTCTGTGAGAGTCTTGCTCTGTCACCCAGGCTGGAGTGCCGTGGCAAGATCTGGCTCACTGTAACTTCCGTCTTCCGGGTTCTAGCAATTCTCCAGCCTCAGCCTCCTGAGTAGCTGGGATTATAAGCACGCAACACCACGCCTGGCTAATTTTTGTGGTTTCAATAGAGATCGGTTTTACCATGTTAGCCAGGCTGGTCTCAAACTCCTGACCTCAAGTGATCCACCCACCTTGGCCTCCCAAAGTGCTGAGATTACAGGCATGAGCCACTTCGCCCAGCCAAGGCAGTTTAATTTTTTTCTTCTGGTCTTGTCTTCTCTTTCTTTCTACATTTCTCACCCTCTTCTTTCATCTCCTGCCTGTTCTACATCTGTTACCTCTGACGTGCATTTGTTGCCACCGTTTCTTTTGTGTGTATCAATTTACTTTCCTCTCCTTGCTTTAGATATCTTTCATCTTCATTCCCAATCTTCCTCATTCTGCCAAAATGTCATTTTCCATGCGGTATTTCTTTCTTCATTATTCTTTAGCTTAGCTTACTTTCTTGTTAGTATGTATAATAGGGTTTAAAAGTGATCGGAGATTGAAGAATTATCATAAAATCCAGAAGTCCATACAATTTCTCTTGCACTTAGGATAGCATTTTTTTCAAGTGCTGTTTTATTTGTAGGCACAGAATTTTGGAATGTTAGTAGTAGAAAGAGGTGTATAAATTAATCTAATCCAATCTACTTGGGTTAAGGATGAAAGCAGATGTCTAGAGAAGTTAAGGCACTTGTCTTGGACCTCAAAGTTAATTACTGATTGAGTTGACAGTTAAGACCGTTTCCTGAGTTCAACTTACTCTTGTCTCATTTTTTGCTAACCACTGTATTGTGTTTCCTGCCCCTGAGTTTGGTTAAGGGCACCATCTGGGAGTTAGTTTGTTTTCAGCATGCAATCAAGCTGATTGGCTTTGAACGCGTTATTTACCCCTCTGGCCTTGACATTCTCATCATAATATGAGAGGACAATATAGAGATTCTTTAAGGCCTCTTTTTAATTTTCAACCTTTCTTCATCCATATTTGACAGTTTTTTGGTGACGGCCAATTATTTACAAATAAAAGCGATTTGGACTCTTACACTCAGTTTGCCTTCCTGTTTTATTCCAAATGCCACCCAAGTTTGGGCTTCTTTTGGGCATTACTGTATTTTAATCTATACAACCTCTTAAGCTTCTGCAGGATTTGTTTAAATTATTTCTAATTAAAACATGATGGCTTTCTGGGCAGAAATCCTGTCCTTGTACTACAAGGATGTTTGGCAAGGTTTTTGTTATTTTTTTAAGAGGCTGAAGGAAAATTAAATATTTTGCTGAAATATTTTCTCTGGATTATAACGTTGGGACAGAATAGTGCAACATGCTTAGTGTATACTACCTGAATGTTGAAAAAGAGAGCCTCCATTATTCCTTATTTGGAGAACAGTATAGTATTAACCATTCGTTGATTTCAGTGAATACTTTCTCACACAAATTATTCACAATGTGAAGGAAACACAGATCAAGAAAGAAAAGAAATGTATAGAAGTATCTTTGTTGAGGATGTAAGAATCTGTCAATTTGGCCTGTGGAGGGTAGGAATTCCAGAAAGTTTCTGAGCCCTCTAACTTCTCACAAACACTCACATTCCCTTCAAATTCATAGAAAACCATTCTACCCATTTAAATAAACAAGAAATAAGTCTTGCTTATTTCATTCTGGTTCATTAGGGTTCTTTTCCCATCTACCTGGGTCACTGGAATGTTGGCTGGTTCTACCTTTCAAATGTAGGAGCCTTTCCACATCTAGGTCTGGGTCATGTGAATAAACAGAAACTTGAATGAAATTCTCGCTGGGGGCGGTGGCTCACGCCTGTAATCCCAGCACTTTGGGAGGCCGAGGCGGGCGGATCACGAGGTCAGGAATTCGAGACCATCCTGGCTAACACGGTGAAACCCCGTCTCTACTAAAAATACAAAAAATTAGCCGGGCGTGGTGGCGGGCACCTGTAATCCTAGCTCCTCAGGAGGCTGAGGCAGGAGAATGGTACGAACCCGGGAGGCGGAGCTTGCAGTAAGCCGAGATCGCGCCACTACACTCCAGCCTGGGCGATAGAGTGAGACTCCGTCTCAAAAAAAAAAAAAAAAAAAAAAAAAATTCTCCTGGCCCAGCACTTTCTTTGGTTTATTTTGCTTTTAATAATCAATTAATATAGTCCATCGAAGACTGATTTTGGGCTGGGCCGAGTGGCTCACGCCTGTAATCCCAGCCCTTTGGGAGGCTGAGGTGGGTGAATCACTTAAGGTCAGGAGTTCAAGACCAGCCTGGCCAACATGGTGAAACCCCGTCTCTAAAAATATAAAAATTAGCCGGAAATCACTTGAACTCGGGAGGCAGAGGTTGCAGCGAGCGGACATTGTGCCACCGCACACTCCAGCCTGGGCAACAAAGCGAGACTCCGTCTCAAAAAAAAAAAAAGCTGATTTTGGCTGTTTATGGAATTTTCAGTCAGTTTGCCAGAGCATCATTTCCTGAAGTGCTTACAAATAGTCATTTTTTGTCTTTTGGTGTCTGAGAGCCTATTTTAAGAGCATTGCCAAGCGTGGGAAACTAGCATCACTATATTCCAGCTGTGGAAACTGTATCACTGTCATAATGCACTTGAACTTCCTATGAAAGGATTTCTTAGCGGACATGCTGAGAATTTACTTCGAGGTGTGTACGAAACATGTACTACGATGATGATGAGCCTTCTGAAGTGGTAAGAAACATATACCCATTGACATCTGACATTTTTCATCATTTTTTTAACCATTTCTAAGTTTGTTTTTAAACTTTCCACTAAAGTGCTTGTTGTCACTAACAGTAATATAAAACAAATAGTTGTTTTTTTTTCCCTTAGGGACTAGCACAAATGTTGAAATACTTTGGGACAAAGTTTGAAATGAACACATTTTATATTATTTGTTATATGCGGAATTATTTTTTTGTGCTTGAACTTGGATTTTAAATAGTTTTCAATATCTTCACATGTCTTCTGAAAAGGTATTTTTAAAAGGTTTTATAAGTGTAACTATAGACAGTTTACATTCTTTTTTAAAAAACTTGATTTCCTAGTGAAATTATATCTGTTAAATATAGTTAAAAGTAATTGAATTGAGAATTGTATATGTTATAAAACTTTGGATGATTTGTAAATACTTAGTAAACTGTTAGTGAAACCTCACTGTAAGAAATATTTCTCTTAAATGTTTAAAAAAGTATTTAAATTAAGAGTATATAACTAATTAGGATTCTATATTGTTCTCAAGACATAAAATTATGTAAAAATTCACATTTATCAATACACATAGCAAAACAGACAGTAAATGTAGTCACCTGTTCCTTGTATGCAAATAAAAGATGAAGCTAAACTTTAAGAGTTAGGGATACATTTTTGAAATTGTAGAAAGCTATATTAAACCATATACTTCTTTGAAATAGTATATAATTCAATTCAAATTTAATAATTATGTTTCTGCTTCCTTAATATCTTATTGAATTGTGATGGTAATTTAATCTGATTTTAGAAAGAGTTAAGAATTCTAAGTTTGACTGTTAAGAAATGAACCTATGTTAAAGAATATATTTTGGCTGTCTGGTCATATTCTACTAAAAACGAAATTCCCTTTTTAGGTGCGTTTGGGGGTACAATAGAATGAGATTATTTCACTTTTTGTCATATGGCCAGGAGGAAAGAAATTTCTTGAAAAGCAACTGAGCTCTCTCCTGTAAACACAGCAAGTTGAAATCGCACAGCTCCTAATTTGGTGTCTTTATTTCTATCATTGGAGTAAGATTATGAACAATAGCTATAATTCCATTCTGAGAGTTAAAAGTTTTCATTGTAAATTTCAAAATGGTCATTTCTACTAATATGGCCATTATTTTTCCAAAGACCCACTTCTGTCTCTTGTTTTTCGCCCTCGGGTCACTGGCAATATGGAAAAAAACTTTCAAAAGAGTAGGATATGACTCCATTCCAGTGTTCCCAGGAACTGAAAGTGATTGCAAAATTATAAGCTTTCAGAATAACACAGAGAAAACTTCTACGAAACAAGTAATGCAGAAATGCATCCAATATTTAGGCCTTGCTCTCTATTTTTATTGCCTGCATCACATGTGGCTCATACAGAATTTTCAAACTATTTAAGAGTTGCATTTAAGCATATGCTACCAAAAAGGAAAAAAGTATTTTGAGGAATGGTGTTAACATTTTAGAGAAAGCATTCCTGAAAATGAGTTCCAGGTTTTGTTATTTTTTTAATAAAGAATGTAAATGTATACAGAAATTATTTCCTAGAATGTACTCGAAGGAGTATTTTAGGAATACAAACATTCATTAATTAACCCTCATGTGTTTAAAATATACACCTGTTATATATGATTATGCACAAAAGCCAGTTTTTCATGAATAATTTGTGTCTTTTTTACATAATTTCAGAAACCATATGCTCTATAATGAAGAAAAAATATTTAAAGTATGTAATCATGTTAAACAGTTACAGCATGAGTCACTCTATTTAAAAAAAAAAAGAACCAGTCTGCACGTGACAACAAGAACTTAAAGGATCTGGTGTTCATTTGAAATGTACTGGTAATTTAACATCACTGTAAATTCATTAACTTAGGTCATTCTGGTTATTGAGATCAAATTTGAAATTTTTCTTTTGTTAAGTATTCAAATGTTTAAAAGCCCTGTAAACCAGATCAGAGTATTAGGACATAAATTTGAGTGTGTTTATTCTATAAAATGAGGTCTACATAACTGTTTTAAAAATTGCCTCTGGTAATTCTTCTAAGTCTTACAGTAAAATTTGCCAGAGGCGTACTATTTAAATTACAATTAAGCTATCAAATTTAAAAATTACTTTTTCTTTTCTTTTAGTTCTGTTTTTCTCCCCGTGAATCAAATATTGTTTGTGCTACTAATAATTTTTTGTGGATTTGTCATTATTTTTGAATATTTAAAATATCCTGTACTTTGCTGTAGTATAGGTGGCAGTAGTCTAAACCTTGATCTTTTTAATGCATTCACATCAGGATTTTTATTTTTGTGGGAAGGTAAGAATCATTATTTTCCCCTAAGGTCATTGATGTGGTCTTATTTTTAAGAAGAAACATGCATCAATAAGAAACATAAAAATAGGCTGCCTTTGAAAGCACTACTTTATTTAAGAAGATATATTTCCTTATTGTGTCTTGTTAGAGGGTGGAACTGGGCCATTAGTGGACAAAAGGGATAAGAGGGCCGTGCATGGTGTTTCACACCTGTAATCCCAGCACTTTGGGAGGCCCAGGCAGGCAGATCACCTGAGATCAGGAGTTCAAGACCAGCCTGGCCAACATGACGAAACCCTGTCTCTACTAAAAATACAAAAATTAGCCAGGCATGGTGGCACATACCTGTAGTCCCAGCTACTCGGGAGGCTGAGGCAGGAGAATCACTTGAACCTGGGAGGCAGAGGTTGCAGAGAGCCGAGATCGTGCCATTGCACTCCACCCTTGGCAACAGAGCAAGACTCTGTCTCAAAAAATAAAAATAAAAAGGGACAAGATATGTCTCTTTTCTGTTCAGAAAATAATAAGTGAGCCCACTGATAAATGAGCTGCCAACCTCCCAGTTCTGGAAGTCTTTTGTCCTGCTTTTGGCATGTACTAGTCAACACTGTCCAATAGAAGTTTCTCTGATAATGGCAATGTTTATATCTGCACTGTCCAATATTGTTGCCACTAGCCCTGCCTGGTTATTGAGCACTTGAAATGTGGCAACTAAACAATTGAATATTGAGTTACATTTAAATAGCCACACTTGTGGCTTCTACTAGACTCCTTTCTATCCAAAATGTGCTCCCTGCACCAGGAGTGCCGGCATTACCGTGGAGCTTGTTAGGAATGCAATCTCAGAACCCACATCTTTTTTCGTTTGTTTTTTTGAGGCAGAGTGTTGCTCTGTCACCCAGGCTAGAGTACAGGGGTACTATCTGGGTAGGCTCACTGCAGCTTCCACCTCCTGGATTCAAGTGGTTCTCTTGCCTCAGCCTCCCCAGTAGCTAGAACCACAGACATGCACCACCACACCCGGCTAATTGTTTTGTATTTTTAGTAGAGACAGGGTTTCGCCATGTTGGCCAGGCTGGTCTCGAACTCCTAGACTTAAGTGATCCTCCCACCTTGGCCTTTCAAAGTGCTGGGATTACTGGCATGAGCCACTGCACCTGGCCAGAACCCACATCTTAACAAGAACCCCAGGTGAATTAATAAACTCATTACCATTTAGAAGTCCTCATAGGGCTGGGGAGCAGCCTTGTAGAGCTCATGCTTACTTAAAATTTCCATCATTCTTTAGGCATTAAAAAAGTAATCCAAGCTTACATATCATAATTTTTAAAGTACTCTTTATAATTAGACTTTCTCCCATTGTTGGGCATTTAGGTTGTTTTACACATACACGCAGGCACATATTTGTATTCATACACACATATATGTGTATATATTTCAACATCTATATCTAGATATGTAAATATAGATTGGTACACATGTATATGTCACATGGTGAACCTTCTCTTACCTAAATATTTTCCGTGCATCTTTTTCTTTCACAAAGATTCCAGAAAAAGAGAATTACTGAGTATTTACTTTTTAAAGAGTAATATGTATTCATACACTGCTTTTCAGAAAGGTTATACTAAATTTAGACTTCCAACAGCCAGCAATGTTTGAGTTCCACTGTATTACTATTATTTAAAAATAGTTATTTGATAGACAAAAATATCTCGTTCTTAAACGTGCACATATTTCTGATTACTGTTAAGTTTACTGTTTTATTTTGTTTTTTTTTTTAATTATACTTTAAGTTTTAGGGTACATGTGCACAACGTGCAGGTTTGTTACATATGTATACATGTGCCATGTTGGTGTGCTGCACCCATTAAGTTGTCATTTAACATTAGGTATATCTCCCAGTGCTATCCCTCCCCCCTTCCCCCACCCCACAACAGGCCCCGGTGTGTGATGTTCCCCTTCCTGTGTCCATGTGTTCTCATTGTTCAGTTCCCACCTATGAGTGAGAACATGTGGTGTTTGGTTTTTTTGTCCTTGCGATAGTTTGCTGAGAATGATGGTTTCCAGCTTCTTCCATGTCCCTACAAAGGACATGAACTTTTTTATGGCTGCATAGTAGTCCATGGTGTATATGTGCCACATTTTCTTAATCCAGTCTATCATTGTTGGACATTTGGGTTGGTTCCAAGTCTTTGCTATTGTGAATAGTGCCACAATAAACATACATGTGCATGTGTCTTTATAGCAGCATGATTTATAATCCTTTGGGTATATACCCAGTAATGCGATGGCTGGGTCAAATGGTATTTCCAATTCTAGATCCCTGAGGAATCGCCACGCTGACTTCCATAATGGTTGAACTAGTTTACAGTCCCACCAACAGTGTAAAAGTGTTCCTATTTCTCCACATCCTCTCCAGCACTTGTTTCCTGACTTTTTAATGATCCTCATTCTAACTGGTGTGAGATGGTATCTCCTTGTGATTTTGATTTGCATTTCTCTGATGGCCAGTGATGACGAGCATTTTTTCATGTGTCTTTTGCCTGCATAAATGTCTTCTTTTGAGAAGTGTCTGTTCATATCCTTCGCCCACTTGTTGATGGGGTTGTTTGTTTTTTTCTTGTAAATTTGTTTGAGTTCTTTGTAGATTCTGGATATTAGACCTTTGTCAGATGAGTAGATTGCAAAAATTTTCTCCCATTCTGTAGGTTGCCTGTTCACTCTGATGGTAGTTTCTTTTGCTGTGCAGAAGCTCTTTAGTTGAACTAGATCCCATTTGTCAATTTTGGCTTTTGTTGCCGTTGCTTTTGGTGTTTTACATATGAAGTCCTTGCCCATGCCTATGTCCTGAATGGTATTGCCTAGGTTTTCTTCTAGGGTTTTTATGGTTTTAGGTCTAACATGTAAGTCTTTAATCCATCTTGAATTAGTTTTTGTATAAGGTATAAGGAAGGGGTCCAGTTTCATTTTTACTTTTATTTTGAGATGGAGTTTCACTGTTGTCACCCAGGCTAGAGTGCAACGGAGTATCTCGGCTCACTGCAACCTCCGCCTCCCAGGTTCAAGTGATTCTCCTGCTTCAGCCTACCAAGTAGCTGGGATTACAGATGCCCGCCACTATGCCTGGCTAATTTTTGTATTTTTAGTAGAGACAGGGTTTCACCATGTTGACCAGGCTGGCCTTGAACTTCTGACCTCAGGTCATCCACCCGCCTGTGCCTCCCAAAGTGCTGGGATTACAGATATGAGCCACTGTGCCTGGCGCTGTTTTCATATTTTTAAGCCATATTTCCTTCTTCCTCATTTATGTGTCCTTGGATAAGTTATTTAAACTATCTGCACTTTACTGTCTTCATCTTAAGTTGCTTTGTAAGGTCGCTGAAGACCAAATGAGTTAGTATATTTCACACACTGGGAACAGCAGGTGCTGAATAAATTCTTAGCTACTATTACTCTTAGTCCTTGGTATGACTTTTGTCCACTTTCTCAGTTGAGTAGCTGAGACTACAAGTGTGAGTCACCACACCCAGCTTATTTTTTTTATTTTATTTTTTGTAGGAATGGAGTCTCACTATGTTGCCCAGGCAGGTCTGAAACTCGTGGCCTCAAGCGATTCTCCCACCATGGCCTCCCGAAGTGCTAGGATTACAGGTGTGAGCCACAGCACCCAGCCCCATATTTCCCTAAAGACTAGCAGAACTCACCTCAGGCTGCACTGTCAGGAGGTTGTAAAGAAGCCTCTTTTTGAGGGTTCCTATTATCTGTGTTAGAGGCAGAAACTTACCCCTCTCCTTTCATTCATTCACTCAGCAGGGATTTATTAAACCTTTATGAAATCCAGGCACTGCTTTCTGCTGCTCTGAACTCAATGTTGATTTGTTATTGATTCTGCTGCTATATTTTGGTCTCCCAAACAAGGTAGGACAGCTTTCCTTAAGGGCCTTCAACCCACCATGATGATAGCAGCTATTATTTATTGAATATTTATGGTAAGGCATTATATTAAGTGATGTACATATATTATTCCAAACAATGTTTTTATATGCACAATTTACAGATGAGGAATTTGAGGCTTAATGAGTTTGAAAAATGTGCCCAAGATCACATAGTTCATAAGAGGTAGAACCAGAATTCAAACTTGGGCCAGCCAACTGCAAAATCCAAGCCTCTTCATTGCTTTACTCTGTTCCTCCCATGAAGTCACCCTCACAATTTCTCATTTGTTCTCTCAAGCCTTTGAGGTTAGCCTAGATGTTCCTTCAGATTTTTCATTAGTATTTTTTTGATTTATATTTAGCTAATGCATAAGATGTTAGAATTATTAATGCAGTTGCTATGTGATTTGCTTTGGGGGAAGTATTTATCCAGTAGATCTCTACTGAAGTCATTGGTGCTTATACCGGTTCTCTCTCCAAGACAATACTGATTTCCACACTTCCAAAACAAAGTTAAGATGTAAAAACAGAGAATACAGTGTGGGAGGAAATCTCGAAGACTTGTGTAGAGGAATAGAAGCAAATGTAAACAAAATAAATAAATTAGCCTCCCTCTTTCACACTCCCATATTGCATTGTAACACTGTGCTGATTTAGAGAAAAAATATTATAATTAACAGCATCTCAGGGATAGATAGAATGGTAGAGGAAGAAGAAGCTATACAGTGATTAAAGACATAAAGTACTGTTTTGATTGAGGTGGAAAAGCCTGCAGAGATGATTCACAAAGCTATAACCAGAGCACTGGATGAGCAAGAAAAGATTTGAACATGAGGTGTTGCCTCTGAAGTTTCCAGAATAGGGAAGGCTTAGGAGAAAGTCAGTGGATGAAGAGATGCCAAGTAGACCAGAGGGAAAAATGGAATCACAAGATCACCTTTCAAAGGCTGAAGAGAGAGGGATTGATCCTGAATTAATAAGAAAGAGAGGTGTCCCCTGTGATGAGTATAAAGGGGAACAGGTGACCTGAGAGCTGAACCAGAGGCAATATCAAATTAGTCAAGGCAAGGCCGGGTGCAGTGGCTCATGCCTATAATCCCAGCACTTTGGGAGGCTGAGGCAGGAGGATAGCTTGAGCCCAGAAGTTTAAGCCCAGACTGGGCAGTATAGTGAGACCCTGTCTTTATTTTTTTAAAAAATAGAAAATTTAAAAGAAATTAGTCAAGGCTAAGGTGGTGTAATCTGAATAATCTTTTGAAGTCCTTTGTCACCTAGATAGGCTTTTTGTATTCTCCAAAGTAGTTCAACACTCTGCATGATGTATGTAGCATTTCATGTCCTGTGCAACAGCAGAATCACAATGTAGCACTAAATGCCACTTTCCTTATGCACACCCACTGTCCTTAATGTGTTACTTAGCATCAGCTCTATGCATAGGGTACAGCCTCCTTCCCAGTTTTCAGATAAAGAAACTCAGCCTTAGAACTATAATGTAATTTGTCCAGTAGCCCCCAGAGTCTCAGATTTAGTATTTGTCACACTACCCCCTAAAGACAGGGTACTTTAGTAAAAGCAAAAGCCTGTGTCCCTAAGATTTAGCCTAAGGAGAAAGTTCTACTTTCTCTGGTGTTAAAACTTGAAAATGCACACGGCAACATGGCAAGACCCCATCTCTACAAAAATTTAAAAAATTAGCCAAGAGTGGTGGCACACACCTGTGGTCCCAGCTACTCGGGAGGCAGGAAGATTGCTTGAGCCCAGGAGGTTGAGGCTACAGTGAGCCGTGATCATACCACTGCACTCAGCCTCAGCAACAGAGCAAGACCCTGTCTCAAAAAATAAAAAATAATTGGGAGGTGAATGTGTCTAAGTGTCTTCTTCTCTTTTATTTTGTCCTATGACTTCTCCCTCCCAATCCTGCACCAATGCCATAGGGAAAAAGATACATGTATCTTTATTAAGGTAAAGATAATCTCAAATGTGCTAATGGGGATGAAGTCTGTTGTTAAATTCATCATTTTCTAAGTCTTCTGAGAGGTAGTATTTACTCTTTGGATTGAGCTTTCAGACCTATGCATTGGGAAAATGTCAGGCCATTTAAACTAGAAAAAGTAGCTTTTAATTGATGAAGACCTTTGTATTTCTTTTCCCTGAGTAGCCTCTTGTTCTTAAAACTGGGAAATAGAAGGCAATATTTGTCGCAAAAATACTTCTAGCAAGCAATTGAAAATTTAATTTTTCTAGGACCCTTATTGGGGATGTGCAGGAGCCCATTCTCTGAGTGACATCTCTGATAATCGTAGGCCTGAGCATGTTTATTCATACATCTGAAGCCCAGACAGCAAATGCCTGAACAAATGGTATTGCCTGTGTCTACAGTTGAAGGATGGTTCAATGTTACCGGTTTGTTGATATGCTGAAAACCACCAGGAAATTGCCTCCAAATACCTTTGACATAGATTTGGACAACAGAAATATTTTTACATCAGTTGAGGTAACTGGATTTAATCACTGGATTAAAAACCACCTTTACTAACCACTATAGAGAACAGATGGAGGTTGCTCAAAAAACTAAAAATAAAGCTACCATATGATCTAGCAATCCAATTTCTGGATATATACCCAAAAGAAAGGGAATTAGTATTTGGGAGAGATATTTGCACTCCCATGTTTATTGCAGCACTATTCACAGTAGCCAGGATTTGGCAGCATCTTAAATGTCCATCAGCAGATGAATGGATAAAGAAAATGTGGTACATTTACACAGTGGAGTACTATTCAGCCATAAAAAATGAGTTTCTGTCCTTTGCAGCAATATGGATGAACTTGAGGTCGTTATGTTAAGTGAAATAAACTAGGCACAGAAAGACAAATTTCTCATGTTCTAGCTTCCACTTATTTGTGGGAAGCTAAAAATTAAAACAATTGAATTCATGGAGATAGAGAGTAGAAGCATGTACCAGAGACTGGGAAAGGTTGTGGTAGGGGCAGGCATTGGGGGACAAGGGGATGGTTAATGGGTACCAAAAAATAGTTAGAATGAATAACACCTAGTCTTTGGTAGCACAACAGGATGACTATAGCCAATAATTGTAAGAGTTAATGAAAGAGGAAAGAAACACAAAATGTGGCTGGACAGTTAAAGACAGAATTATTTTAGATAAAATAAACTTGAGAGGGGCTTCTGGCCAATTTTGGTCAGGAGCACTTTCTCTTACAGGCTTAGAGTGGTTTTAGGGTGAGGAGGCTTATCACAAGCTTAGAATGTTTCTGTGTGAGGGAGAAGTTTTATGGTGGGGTTGGACTATCTCTGCCTAGAGGGGAGGTTATCTTGGGGCAGACATCTTTCCAGCTGGGAGGAGGGTTATCTTAAGGCTGGCATCTTCCCAGGGGGTTTATCTCGGGGCTAGCATGTCCCTGGTCAGGGAGGAGTTTGGAATGTTTCTGCTGGGAGATGTTATTTGGTTTATAGTCATGCTGACCTTAGCCATTAGGCTGATGCCCTTTGGATTTAGGCAGTTTTTGATTACAGTGAACTTTAGAATGAGCGGCTTGTCCAAGATGGCGATGTTCCTGCTCTGTCAATAATAATTTAATTGTAAATTTTAAAATAACTAAAAGAGCATAATTGAATTGTTTTTAACCCAAAGGATAAATACTTGAGGTAAGGGATATTCCATTTACCCTGAAGTGATTATTATATATTGCATGCCTGTATCAAAATATCTCATGTACCACATAAATATATACACCTGCAAAAAGAAAACCAAAAACCACCCGTTCTAAGATACCAGTTTAAGTGTAAATAATTTTAATTAGTGGGTATGTGAGAAGGGGAGGAGATTTCTTGTACTACATAGATGACTTCTAAAGTTAAACTCCTCCATTACGTTTATAGAAAGAAGAATTGGAGTAAGGAATGACTTGATACCAATATTACCAATATCTGTATTGACATCTTGTGAGCTATATAATATTATGTCTGGTGTATCCTGTAATACAGAGGTTGACAAAGTTTTTCTGTCAAGGGCCATGTAGTAAATATATTTGGCTTTGAGGCCATAAGATCTGTGTTGCAACCACTCAGTTCTCCATAAAAGCAGCCATGAACAATTCGTACAAGACTAAGTGTGGCCATGTTCCAATAAAATTGTATTTAGGGACACTGAAATTTGAATTTCATGTAATTTTCGCAACATGAGATGTTCTTCTTCTTTTGATTGATTTCAACTACTTAAAAATGTGGACATCATTCTTAGCTCAAGAACCATACAAAGAGGCAGTGGATCAACTTAGGCCCATGAGCTATAGTTGGCTGATCTCTGATATAGTCTGTGTGGTTAGAGAAGGGAAGGTATTTTTATACCAGCAAAAACGTTATGCTTTCTCCACAAGCCTGGTATAAAAATTGGGAATGCGCTACAGATGCCACTTGGTAGAAAGCTGTTTTATTAAGGTTTCTGAAAATTAGACTTGCCAACACAAACATTAACCTTCGCTCCCTTTATTCAGATGTTACATTTAAATTTTTACCCAGACCTGGGAACTGAGTAAAATTATAATTATGATAGTCACAGGGCCCTTGAACTCTTTCTTTTGGCTGTTTTGAAAGGTCGTTGTCTTCATGTTAATTAGGAGCCAGGAACATTCTGCTTCAGCTGCTTGTTGGGAAGGCATTATCATTAGGGAAATGATCTAATCAAGACTTTGCATGGGAGGTGGGGTGTGGGCCTGGAGGCTAGGAAACCTGAGAGGTTGAATTACAGGGACACCCAACTGATAATTATAATAAACTTCTCCCTAGGCCTGAATGCAAAGCTTGGAACCTGTCAGTTTTCACATTGGAATTATTATACTCAACCAATGACAGTGTATTTGGTGATATGTCAACATTTTCATTCTGAATGAGTGCTAATTGGGTATTTTAATGCTTGAAATTATTTGTTACCGAAAACACTGACACAGCCTGACATTCTCTGCTTTTTATAATTCTGTAGCACCTATAAAATTTTTCTCTAGATTTAATTGCTTTATACAAAGTATGTACGTCAATTAATCAGAGCTGTAATTATCAGACTCCACAGTTGGCCGGGCATGGTGGTTCATGCCTGTAATCTTAGAACTTTGGGAGGCTAAGGCAGGGGGGTCACTTGAGCCCAGAAGTTGGAGACCAGCCTGAACAACATAGTGAGACCCTGTTTCTACAAATAATTTTTTGAAATTATACAGGAGTGGTGGTTTGCGTCTGTGATCCCAGCTACTCGGGAGGCCAAGGTGGGAGGATCGGTTGAGCCCAGAAGGCCAAGGCTGGAGTGAGCTATGATGGCACCACTGCACTCCAGTCTGGGGAAACCCTGTCTCAAAAAATAGAAAATAGACTCCACGGTGGCCTGACAGTTAAGTATGCCTAAATCAGCCATTCACAGGTCAGGGGGTTCTGAAAGGGGCTCTTTGGAATTATAAACTTCAATTTTAAAACCAAAAATTACCTCCCTTCCTCTTTCTGCTCCCAACTCCTTAGAACAAATTTGAGTTGAGTGCCTGCCAGCCCAGGGCTGTTCTATGTGCTGGGGGCCAACAGCATAGACCAGTGTTCCAAAGCCAGGAACCCTGGCTTTCTTCCAGCAGACTTTTATTGTAATGCATCCATTTGCTTACTAGAGAGAATTTCTTCTGTGTGTCAGTTTTTTATTGTAAATTTTGAGGCTTACTCTTGAGTTCTCCACCTGAAATCAAATTTGGCTTTGTCTTTTCTTAAAAATTATTTTATTGTGGCAAAACATACATAATATAAAATTTGCCATTTTATCCACTTCTATTTATTTTTATTTATTTATTTTTAGTTTGTTTTGAGACAGGGGTCTCACTGTCATCCAGGCTGGAATGCAGTGGTGTGATCTTGGCTCACTGCAACCTCTGCCTCCCAGGTTCAAGCGATTCTCGTGCCTCAGGCTCCCTAGTAGCTAGGACAACAGGCGTTCACCACCATGCCCAGCTAATTTTTGTATTTTTTGGTAGAGACATGGTTTTACCATGTTGACCAGGCTGGTCTCGAACTCCTGACCGCAGGTGATCCGCCTGCCTCAGTCTCCCAAAGTGCTGGGATTACAGGCATGAGCCACTGTGCCTGGCCTCATTTTAATCACTTTTAAGTGTACAGTTCTACAGCACTAATCCATCACATTGTCGTACAACCATCACCACTACCCATTTCCGGAAAATTTTCGTCTTTCCTAGCTGAAACTCTGTGCCCATTAAACACTAACTCTCCATTCTCACCACTCCCCAGCCCCAGCACCCCCCATTCTACATTTTTGGACAAGGGGACAGGGTTTCACTCTGTCACCCAAGCTTGGAGTGCAGTGATGTGATCATAGCACACTACAGCCTCAACCTCCCAGTCTCAAGCGATCATCCCATCTCAGCCTCCCACGTGGCTGGGACTATAGGCATGCACCACCTCGCCTGGCTAATTTTTGTATTTTCTGTGGAGACAGAATTTCACCATGTTACACAGGCTGGTCTCAGACTCCTGGGCTCAAGCAATCCTCCTGTCTTGGTCTCCCAAAGTGCTGAGATTACAGCTATGAGCCACCACACCTGGCCCACTATTCTACCTTCTGTTTCTATGAATTTGACTACACTGGGGATTTCATATACATGGAATTATACAGTAGGTTCCCTTTTGTGACTGGCTTATCTCAGATTGCATAATGTCTTCAAGATTTATCAGAAACTTTACATTTTTAAAAAGATTTTTCAATGAAAATTTTTAGTTTTAATTCAGTCAGGTTAAAGGTCATATCTCAAGAATGAACAGTGTCCCTCATTCCTTCTTAAAATATTTTAAAAATGTTTTTTGAACCACCAAATGGCATTTTCATTTTGTTTTTTTCTTAGCAAAAAAAATAAAAATTAAAAGGTCTTATTGGTTGAAAACCCTTGAATATTACAGTCTAACTAGGAGAACCAAAGTGCATTCTTTGCATGGGGGTCAGGAACTATTTTAAGAATAAATTCTTCTTTACTTTCTAAAGTAAATGAGAAATTGCTAACTTGAATCATGTATTTTTCTTTTTTTTTTTTTTGAGATGGAGTCTCGCTCTGTTGCCCAGGCTGGAGTGCAATGGTGCAATCTCGGTTCACTGTAACCTCCACCTCCTAGGTTCAAGTGATTCTCCTGCCTCAGCTTCTCCAGTAGCTGAGACTATAGGCACGTGCCACCACGCCCAGCTAATATTTTTATTTTTAGTAGAGTCAGGGTTTCACCATGTTGGCCAGGCTGGTCTAGAACTCCTGACCTCAGGTGATCTGCCAGCCTCAGCCTCCCAAAGTGATGGGATTATAAGAATGAGCCACCACGCCCCGCCAAAACATGTATTTTTGAGGTTAGGTTTAGAGAAAGATGCATCATAATATTCTTAATTTTTCAGCGCATTAAAGAAAAGATGAATAGGAAAGGAAATAAATAACAGCCCAACTGGGGGATCCTACTTTTTAAGAAAATGTGTAGACTTTTCACCATGCGATCCTCATACAATCTTGATCTTATATTAATTAGCATATTTCCCCTATGTGAGGAAATCTGTAATGCCCTTCCTCTGTGGTGGGCTGCCTTGCTTTGAAAGCACCACCAGGAGCCCCTCTGAAGAATGACAGCAGCAGGTGTTCTGAGAGAAAGTAGTGAGATGGACAGAGCTGTGAATACTAACTGCAGAGACCAAGTCTCCAGACACAGGGCCAGCTGGGGAAATTCTACTGCTGGCTGCCATTCCTTAGTTCTGTTGTCAGTAATCACAGGTCACAAGCCTCGCCTCTCCTGCCTACTAGATGGTTCATTTTGGCCGGGCGCGGTGGCTCACGCCTATAATCCCAGTGCTTTGGGAGGCCAAGGCCTCCCAAATGTATGAACTCTCATACATTACTGGTATATAAATTGGTAAAACCATTTGGTAATATACCTATTAAGGCTAAGCATGTGTATGCCCTATGATCCAGGTGTCAAAAGACATGTATAAGAATGTAGCAGGGCACCGTGGCTCACGCCTGTAACCCCAAAACTTTGGGAGGCCGAGGCGGGTGGATCATGAGGTCAGGAGTCAAGACCAGCCTGGCCAATATGGTGAAACCCCGTCTCTACTAAAAATACAAAAATTAGCTGGGCATGATGGCGTGCACCTGTAGTCCCAGCTACTGGGGTGGCTGAGGCAGGAGAATTGCTTGAACTTGGGAGGTGGAGGTTGCAGTGAGCCGAGATCAGGCCACTGCTCTCCAGCCTGGGCAACATGAGTGAGACTCCGTCTCAAAAAAAAAAAAAAAAGGTTCATTTTAATGTAACTTAGTTGACTGTAGAGTTTGGAATGTGAAGGGATAGGATTGTATTGTGTTCGTGTATTACATCATGCTGTACCCACAGAAACAGGTCCTAAGAAATGCTATTCTCTAACAATACACATTCATGATGTGGCTCACCCAGAGCACCAAAACCCTGCTGGCCGTAGCAGGTAGGGTCCACTTATCCCCGGCATCGCCTGGGACATCATATGGACATGTTCTTTTACTTGGTTCTTCATGAAAAGCACAAAAGCATAACTTGAGAAGGATTGAACTTACATTAGAATGAGACTTTTATGTATTTTTATAATATCGTCATCTTAAGCAAAATTAAATATGTTATAAATGATATATGGTGGACCTCTGATGTTCATGTGTGTTTTTCACCTCACCGAAGAATGCTAAAAATTAATCTTAAATATAGCAAAATTACAGCAACAATAATAATAAAATATACTTGCTCAGAATGGATCTTGTGTCCTCCAGCATTGTCTAGAATTTTCCAGATTTTTCAGGAGGGCTGTCTCGTCTCATAACTCTGTGAATGTATATCACTCCAGAACTGCCTTTTTTCTCTGCTTAGACAGTTGTATCTTTCTCTGTATTGAGTATTCTTTGGTGAGTTTGCTCAGTGCCTCTTTTTTTAAAATTTTTTATTTTCATTTTAAGTTCCTGGGTACATGTGCAGGATGTGCAGGTTTGTTATATAGGTAAATGTGTGCCATGGTGGTTTGCTGTACCTATCAACCCATCACCTAGGTATGAAGCCCAGCATGCGTTAGCCATTTTTCCTAATCCTCTCCTTCTCCCTTCCCCACCCACCAACAGGCCCCAGTGTGTGTTGTTCCCCTCCCTGTGTCCGTGTGTTCTCATTGTTCAGCTCCCAATTATAAGTGAGAACATGCGGTGTTTGGTTTTCTGTTCCTGTGTTCGTTTGCTGAGGATGATGGCTTCTAGCTCCATCCATGTCCCTGCAAAGGACATGATCTCATTCCTTTTTATGGATGCATAGCATTTCATGATGTATATGTACCACCTTTTCTTTATCCAGTCCATCATTGATGGACATTTGGGTTGATTCCATGTCTCTCCTATTGTGAATAGTACTGCAATGTACATACGTGTGCGTGTGTCTTTGTAATAGAATGATTTATATTCCTTTGGGTATATACCCAGTAATGGGATTGCTGGGTTAAATGGCATTTCTGGTTCTAGATCTTTAATGAATTGCCACAAGCTTGGTGTCTCTTCTGTGTTTTCCTAGCCCACAGGATGGCACGGGTGCTGTTTCACTCATGATGGCATTCCCCATTGGTAGGAAATATGCATGTTATATTATATGTGACAAAATCCGTGGAACACTCACCAAAGCCACAGAAGTTGTATTTTTACCTGCTTAACAGCCGGTGTCATCCAAGGTTTGATATGACAGACACATACTTTATTCTGTTAGCTACAAATATTTATTCTGGTACAGGATGTGTTTAAAGGCATAGGCAAAGGCCACATTATACAGGTAAGGAGCATGGATTTTAAGTGGAATAGAAAGAAATTGAAGTCTTTTAGACAGAGGAATGAAACGATCTGCTGTATGTCTGAAGATGAACCTGGCCACTGGAATATAGAGGGGCTAGGGGAAGCGGGTATAAGCAGAGAGACTAATTACAAAGGCACCGTAAGAGTCTACGCAGTAGAGGTGAGTGACTTGACTAGGGTTGTGGTAGTGGAGTGGGAAGAGTGAGGCTTGTTATTTTCATAGAGATGTATAACAGAGCAATATCGTCTTCATGTGCCAAGCCCTGTGCTAGGTCTTGGGGATTCAACAGTGACAGAAGCAACACAAATCCCTGCCTTCGTGAAGCTTTCATATTAGCAGCAAGGGTTAAACCATAAATAAATACATAAGTACGTATATGGTGCACCAGAAGGTTGGGGAGATATTAAGCAGAGAAGAGGAATACAGAGTAGCGAATAGAGTGCCATTTTTTTTTTAAATGGAATCTTGTTCTGTTGCCCAGGCTAGAGCGCAGTGGCTCAATCTCGACTCAGTACAACCTCCGCTTCCCGGATTCAAGTGATTCTCCTGCCTCAGCCTCCAGAGTAGCTAGGATTACAGGCACACACCACCACACCCAGCTAATTTTTGTATTTTTAGTAGAGATGGGATTTCACCATGTTGGTCAAGCTGGTCTCAAACTCCTGACTTTAGGTGATCTGCCCACCTCGGCCTCCCAAAGTGCTGGGATTACAGGCATGAGCCGCCACGCCCAGCCATAGAATGCTGTTTAAAATGCCACAGTTATTTATGTAAAATCTGTGATCTTTCACATTGTTAGGAGAAGGTAAAAAGTGCATCCAGAAGCAAGGTTATCAGGGCCAAAGAGGCACCGTGTTCCCAAGGAACCTGTAGTCACTGGTAGAGTCAGTACTGAGACTCCCGAAGATCAATAGGACCAGCATCTGGTGTCTTGGCCATATCATCACGATCTGTGGTCATGTTTTGAGGGCAACTTGAATATTTTTCATGATAAAAATATAGTGTACCTCTTTTTCTCTAATTGAAAAACAATTTCCAAGTAGTGGCTGTGTATATTACATGAAAAATTACCACAGAAATCGAGAGTGGAGAAAGGTATCCCAAGTCTCTCATAGAAAATGACCTGGAAATTTTCCTTTTAAATGTCTCTTTTTAAAGTAGTATGAATATGGTTGGCCAGGCGCAGTGGTTTATGCCTGTAATGGCAGCAGTTTGGGAAGCCAATGGGGGTAGATCGCTTGAGCTCAGGACTTCGAGACTACCCTGGGCAACGTGGTGAAACCCTGTTTCTCCAAAAAAAGAAAAAAACAGTTAGCTGGGCATGATGGTGCACGTTTGCAATCCCAGCTACTTGGAAGGCTGAGGGGGGAGGATCATTTGAGCCTGGAAGGTGGAGGTTGCAGCGAGCTGAGATTATGCCATTGTACTTCCAGCCTGGGTGACAGAGTGAGACCCTGTCTCAAAATGACAACAACAAACAAAAAACAAAAAAACCCACAAAACCAAAAATAAAGTAATATGAACATGGTAAAAAAAAAAAATCAAGCATTACAAGAGGTTACCCAGTGCAAAGTTAAGTCCCTCCCATCTCTGGCTGCTGGTTCCTCAGTTTTCTTCCCCACAAGCAACCACGGTGACCAGGTTCTTGGTGTCACTCTGGCATTGTGGTTCTCAACCTTGGCTGAACAGTAGAATCCCTTGCAGAACTTTGAAAAGAACAGTTGCCGGCTGGGTGCGGTGGATCACGCCTGTAATCCCAGCACTTTGGGAGGCCGAGGTGGGTGGATCATCTGAGGTCAGGAGTTCGAGACCAGCCTGCCAAACCTGGTGAAACCCCATCTCTACTAAAAATACAAAAAAAATTAGCTGGGCGTGGTGACGGACACATGTAATCCCTGGTACTCGGGAGGCTGAGGCAGGAGAATCATTTGAACCAGGGAGGCAGAGGTTGCAGTGAGCCGAGATTATGCCACTGCACTCCAGCCTGAGCAACAGAGAGAGACTCTAAGAAGGAAAAAAAAAAACGGTTGCCTTATCCCACCTCCAGAGGCTCTAATTAAATTGCTTTTGAATATGCCATAGAGATTTGTAATACCCCCCCCCGCCCCCCACAGGTTTTAAAAATGTGCAGCCACATAAATGTTCTAGAGCTAGCCTACATACTCATAAATGTATGCATTCTTTAAAATGCACTTATCAAAAAATTAGCTGGGCGTGGTGGTGTGTGCCTCTAATCCCAGCTACTAGGGAGGCTGAGGCAGGAGAATCGCTTGAACTCAGGAGGCAGAGCTTGTGGTGAGCCGAGATCGTGCCACTGCACTCCAGCCTGGGTGACAAGAGTGCAACTCCATCTCAAAAAAAAAAAAAAAAAAATTTATTCAAATGACAGCAAAACAGTGTATTTCTACCAATGATAGAAAAAACTCTCTGATGGTTTTTTCTTTTTCTGATGCTTTTTTCTTTTTAACCTGTAAAATACATCTTGGAGATTATTTCACATTAGCATGTATCGCTAGAGATAACTTATTTTTTTATATGTCCAAATGATATGCCATCATATGGATGCAACATAATTTTATCAGTCCCCTACTGATAGTTATGTTATTCAAAGTAATCTGTTATCACAAATAATGCCATAACAAATATTCTTATATATATATATCCTTATGTACATATTTGTATATATCTATAAAAGTCCCAGAATCAGAATTAGAATTATGGATCAAAGGTAAGTTTTCAGTTTTGATAAATTCTACCAAATTTTATCCATAAGGGGCAATGTGTGAGAGGACCACACTAACAGTGCATTCGCTTTGCTTGTAATCTTTGCCAATAAAAATTAAAACTAGTGTTGTCTTTGATTTTGCCCTGTTTTAACATCAGGACTAAACTTAGGCATTTTCCATTAGCTTAAAACCGTTTCTTTTTCTGTGAATATCTCTCCTTCCCCTGCTTTTTTGGCCTATTTTTCTAGTGGGTTGTTGGTGTTTTTCTTATTGATTATAAGATGTATTAATATATGAAGGCATCAAACTTTTGTCAGCATATGATGACATATTCTGTATATATCATCAGTATATGAGCAACTTTACTGTTGCTCTTTTATTTATGATTTTTTTTTTTTTTTTGAGACGGAGTCTCACTCTGTCGCCCAGGCTGGAGTGCAGTGGCGCGATCTCGGCTCACTGCAAGCTCCGCCTCCTGGATTTGCACCATTCTCCTGCCTCAGCCTCCCAAGTAGCTGGGACTACAGGCGCCCGCCACCATGCCCTGCTAATTTTTTTGTATTTTTTTTTAGTAGAGACAGGGTTTCACCGTGTTAGCCAGGACGGTCTCGATCTCCTGACCTCGTGATCCACCCATCTCAGCCTCCCAAAGTCCTGGGATTACAGGCATGAGCCACTGCGCCCTGCCTTTATTTATGATTTTTAATCTGATATAGTAAAATGTATAGCTTTTATGTTTTGGAGTGTTTCAAGTATCAGTTGCTAAGAGATCTAGGTACTGGAAGCTATTGGAGAACAGAGAATATGTCATCTATATTCTTAGATCCTCAGTGCCCAGCACATGGTAGGTAATTGTTGACAGAATAGTTGGATGTAAATGTGATGATGATGATGAAGGATCATGAAAGTTGATCCCAGGTATTCATCCAGAAGAAATTAAGGCAGTAACAGTATTATCATCATTTAATTCCCTTCATAATTAAACGCTCCAGCGTATAATAACGGTGTATAATACTTCTGGTATAAACTGAAAGTACTGAGTTTCAGAAGGCAGATCTAGCTGAGTCGTCTCAGAGCCGTCATCTTGGTCACTAAGCTCTTGCTCCTTAGAAACTTGAAGATCCTCCACCCCTTCCCATTGGTCTTTCTGCCTCGGAATGTTGTTCCCTTACCTGTATCTATGACTGTTTCCTGCCAGCTGCAAAACACAGCCTAAATATCTATTTCCCTTTAGAAGCTTCTTCTGAGTACCATCTTCATCTCCCTGCCATCTTCCCTCATAGTGTCCCATGGCTTTCCTTTATAGTAGTTATCAGAACTGTCATAAAATAATGTTTTGTGTTACAGCCTCTGTGATGTGTCTCCCTCACTCGACTGGGAACCCCAATCACTTCTTCTTCCCTCATGTCCACTGGGAGTGCTCTGGGATTGGGGAACAGAGGTAAACAAAAAAAGCTCCCTGCCCTCCTTTGAGTATTACATTCTACTGTATATATGTGTTGGGAAAAGGAGATAATAATAATACTGAGTTGTGCATCATATCCAATGATTGTCATTTAAATGAAGCAGAAAAGCCAGTAGGTGCATTTTTGGCTTGGAGTATCTGAGTCTGGTGTGTGTCTTAATAGTAGAAGGATCTAGCACATAACATATGCATACACTACCAGGCTGTGAGACTGTGGTCACCCTCGTGCAAGTCAACAGACAGCTGTCAGCATAGTCACCAAGTCATTTCTGTCTCTCTTTTTTTTTTTTTTTAGCGACAGGCTCTCATTCTGTCACTCAGGCTGGGGTGCAGTGGTACAATCAAGGCTTACTGCAGCCTTCACCTCCCAGACTCAAGTGATCCTCCCACCTCAGCCTCCCAAGTAGCTGGGACTACAGGTGTGTGCTACCATGCCCAGCTCTTTTTTAAATTTTTTGTACAGATGGGGTCTCGTTATGTTGTCCACGTTGGTCTCAAACTGCCGAGCTCAAGCAATCCTCCTGCCTCGGCCTCCCAATATGCTGGGATTATAGGAGTGAGCCACTGCACCTGGCCCAAGCCATTTCTCATCCTTACCAAAATGTCTTCTTACCAAACTGTCAGGCCATTTTTGCCCTGCTTGATGGAAGTTTTGCTATCATTACAGTCCATTACACCTTCAAATGCAAAATAGAGCAGATATTTTCATGCAACAAAAGATGCTTTTTCATTTGCAAGACAAGAAATAGGATATAAACTACTTTTGACCAATGGTATATGTCCAGTATTTTATTAAACGTTCTGAATATAGTCTAGGTTTTCTAATATTAATATTATATATCAGTGGCACATTTCCAGCTAAATAATCTAAAATTTACAGCCTTTTTAAAACACAGAGGTGAATGAACCAGATTGTCTCTAGTTCTGAAATCACCTCCTGAAGGTGGGTTTGCTGCTTAAGGGATACATTAACTATATTAGGTCCCTAGGGTACTTTCCAGTGCTTTATTTCTGAGTACTCCACACCACTGGCATTTTTCCAGACAAATCCCTGATGGTGTAGCCTGTTTTTATAATATTAAGTCTCTCTGAACCAAAGTCATATCTTTCCGGAAGGTTAGACTTTTAGAACAGTATATTAATATTTTACTACCAAATTACTGAGTCATTTTGGCCTGCTTAAGTACCTAACCTAGTACCAACAAATTATTTAAGCAATCATAGGAGAAAAATCCAGTATTTCAGGTAGACACTTAAATAATTATTTGTATACATTATACACAGAGAAATTTGCTTCATAATCATAAAATTTTATGTCTAAGTACTTTTCTTTTAATTATTTTCTTGCCTGTCATAATTCCCATAGCAACCTTTACTTTGTTCTATGTTTTTCATGTGCATAAAGAGGCTTTCAGGAGACCTGGTCCTTGCCTCCCTTCCCCATATGCAAACAACTATGAAGGTCAATCAATTACAGAAAATATGTATAAATCATCTCTTTTACAACATCAAAAATATTTTCAGGGTACTTTGTGAGAAATTTCAATTGCAATAGGAAGGGCCTTTTATTCACAAACATAGGAACATTACAGGAAAAGAATTTAACTGAACTCCCAACATTTTTTGAGAAAATGGAATCCAACCTTATCTCTTCTGTTACTGTTTTTGTTTTTTTGAGATGGGAGTCTCACTCTGTCACCCAGGCTGGATTGCAGTGGCATGATCAGTTCACTGTAGCCTTGAACTCCTGAGCTCAGGCAATCCTCCTGCCTCAGCTTCCCAAGTAGCTAGGACTGCAGGTGTGTGCCACCATGCCTGGCTCATTTTTAAAATGTTTTTGTAGAGACAGGGTCTCCCTATGTTGCAAAGGCAGGTCTTGAACTTCTGGGCTCATGCAGTCCTCCCACCTGGGCCTCCCAAAGTGCTGGGATTACAGGCGTAAGTCACTGTGCCTTGCCTCTGTTATTTGTTTTACATACATGAATGTATGTATATATAGAAATGATTCAGTTTTGTTTTTGTTGTTGTTTTCTGGTTTTATTAAATACAGTCATCATAAACATTTGCCTGTAACCATCTTTAGTCTTTGTAACTATTTTCAAGGTTATTTAATAGTCTACTAAGCATGTGAACCATAATTTTAAAATTTTCTTAAACTAGTTCCTAGAAGTGAAATTAATAGCCTGGGTACATCTAAATGCATGTCTAGTTACACACAGAAAGTAAATTGTCTTCCCAAAGAGTTGCATGAAAGCCAAAAACTATCAACAAGGTGTGAAAGTATCAATTTAAGTGTGTCCCCCTGACATTGTGAATTGGGACTTTGCAAAGAGCATTGGTTTAATGATGGAAAATGGTATTGTGTTTAATTTAATGAGGTTGAACATCTTTTCCAGATGCTTATGGCTAATTGATTTTTTCGTGAATTTTCTATTAATATCCTTTATTTATATCAATTCATTTCTTACTGTTTTACTTACCAATTAGTGTGCCTTTTATATATGCAAAGAAAATGTTAAACAGTAAAATATTTAAGGACTGAAGCCATATTCCCTTTTCACAAGTGTGTAGTTCCCTGGAGAACACATAAGTTAGCTGTTCATTCATGCCTGTAGATTAATTGTTCATTGCCACCTGCAAGAACTCATCTTGGAAGGAAAGAGCCCAGATTCATTTGTTTGATTGTTTCGCTGCTCAAGAAAAGGCCTGGCACTTGGATGTACCATCTTTTGACATGGCCTTTCTTTTTTTGAGACGGAGTCTCACTCCTTCGCCCAGGCTGGAGTGCAGTGGCATGATCTTGGCTCACTGCAACCTCCACCTCCCGAGTTCAAGTGATTCTTCTGCCTCAGCCTCCCGAGTACCTGGGACTACAGGCACCCGCCACCATGCCTGGCTAATTTTTGTATTTTTAGTAGCGATGGGGGTTTCACCATATTGGCCAGGCTGGTCTCGAACACCTGACCTTGTGATCTGCCCACCTTGGCCTCCCAAAGTGCTGGGATTACAGGCATGAGCCACGGGGCCCAGCCAACATGGTCTTTCTTTGGTAGTAGAAAGTCTATTAAGATATTCTAAAGTTTTATATTTATTTGTCCAGTTATTCAGTTGCATTCCTTTATATTACCCAACATTGCTTGAAGAAATATCTTCTCCCTGTATTGGCTTGATTTTTGAAACATTCTGAATTATTATAAGTTATATGTATAGTCATATTTTCTGCTGTAAATTTGAACTCCATCTCTATAGGAATGTCAGGGGTAGTGCATAAGAAGTAAATCAACAGTCACTCACACAATATGTTATATTTACAATATATTCACAACCATCTGTAAGAAAATTTGCAAGTGCATTCTTTCTAGTAGCTTCAATTTAGTATACTCATTTTACAAATGAGAGAATTAGCCAGAGAATTATTTACATGCCTTGCCTTTGGCTATGCAATGAGTCACTGGTACTTTTAGGATTGGAACTTTAAGTTCCTGGAATGAAGAAGTAGAATTAATGGGAAAAGAAGCTTCACAAAAAATAAGTTGTAATCATATTTTCAAAATATAAAGTCTCTCTTAGATTCACTGGAAAAAGGATGCTAAACAAATTTCAAGTACAATGACTGTTTTTGGAGTGGCTTGCTTGTTATGAAACATGGTTATTTAATCAGCTGGCCTATAGTTGACATTTGCACCAAGTTAATTAAGTTGGCATTTGTGGAGGTTTGTGATAAAACACTGGGGATAGCTTCAAGCTGAAGCCTTTGTTTTATTCTTTATTCATTATAAATATTTATCATCCGTTCATCATGGAAAGTCACATTTCTGTTTGTGTTTTTTAATTAAGAAAGAGACACTAGCACATTTAGGAATGTTTAAGAATGTTTAGGAATGCGAAAATGGATCGGGAGAGCTCTCTTGTAAATTGGGAGAGCTTTAAACTATAGGATGTAAGAGAGAAGAGGTTTTCTCTCTTTCAGTCCTTATTCATTCATTCCACAAATGTTTGTTGAGCGTGCATTCCATGCCTGGCACTATTCCAGGCACTTGGGATATAGGAGTAAGTGAAACATTTAAAAAAATCCATCCTTGTGGGTGTTATATCCTAATCAAGGGAGACATATACTAAACAATATCGTAAGTAAATTATATGTTAGAAGGTAAAAACACTAATAGGCTGTGCGTGGTGGTTCACACCTGTAATCCCAGCACTTTGGGAGGCCGAGGCACATGGATCTCTTGAGTCCAGGAGTTCGAGACCAGCCTGGGCAACATGGTGAAACTCCATCTCTACAGAAAATACGAAAAATTAGTTGGGCATGGTGGTGCGCACCTATAGTCCCAGCTACTCAGGAGGCTGAAGTGGGTGGATCCCTTGAGCTCAGGAGGCAGAGGTTGCAGTGAGCCAAGATTGTGCCACTGCACTCCAGCCTGAGTGACAGAGTAAGACCCTGTCAAAAAAAAAAAAAAAAAAAAAGAAGGTAAAAGCACTATTTTTAAAAAAGTAGAACAGGGTAAGTGAGATTGGAAATACCACCGCAAGGCATTAGGTGTTACAATTTGAAATAGGATGGTTGCAGAAGACCTCATTGAGAAAGATTTTGAGCAAAGACTTAGAGGAGGTGATAGAGTTAGAAGGGTAGAAATCTAGGGGAGGAGAGTGTCTGGTACCTCTGAGGAACATCAAGGGGCCCAACAAGATTAGAACAGAAAGAAGGGAGGGCTAGGTGGCAGGGAGAGGGTGTAGAAATCAGCGGAAGCAGAAGTTACTAACAAAGGCGACTTAGAAGGAACAGCCAATGGGAAAAGAGAAAGACCAAGAGGGAGTGGTTTCTTGGAAGTCAAGTTGAGAAAATGAAGAGAGGACAGGGGATGATCAGTGATGTTAAAGGCTGCTGATTGCTGGAGTAAGATGAGCACTGAGAATCAGCCATCGATGTAGCCTTAGAGACATCATTGATGACCTTGATGAACAGTTTTAGTGGAGTGGTAGGAGGAATAGGAGGAAGTATATTTAAGAGAGAACAGGAAGAGAAGAATTAGAGGGAGCAGAGCCAACTTTTTCTATGCATTATTTTTTCTGCAAACGAGAGGGGAAAACTGGACAAGAGCTGGCAGAGAAAATGGAGTCAAGGAAAGGTTTTCTTAGGAAGAGAGAAATAATCACGTGAGTTTGCTGATTCAAATGATTCAATAGAAAAACCCTAAGTGTAGTGACATCCATGCAGTTTCTGGAGTACCTGTAACCAGCATGAATTTCTATACCAAAAATTCCCTACATACAATTTATTCACTCCTTTTCTCCCATTTCATTGAATTTTCTGCAGCTATGTATTGAGACAGTTCAACTCTCCCAAGCCACTATTTTTCTGCTCCCTGCCTACTTGTTTTCAATTTCATAACTGATAAGATAGTTGGTATAAAAAAATTATATTAGCATGAAAAAATTCTTGTCATTGGCTGGATGCAGTGGCTCACACCTGTAATCCCAGCACTTTGGGAGGCCGAGGCAGGTAGATCTCCTGGGTTCAGGAGTTCAAGACCAGCCTGACCAACATGATGAAACCCCATCTCTACTAAAAATACAAAAATTAGCTGGGCATGGTGGTGGGCACCTGTAATCCCAACTACTCAGGAAGCTGAGGCAGGAGAATCGCTTGAACCCGGGAAGCGGAGATTGCAGTGAGCCGGGATCACCCCATTGTACTCCAGCCTGGATGACAGAGTGAGACTCCATGTCAAAAAAAAAAAAAAATCATGTCATCTGTCATCATCAGTAGATATATATTAAAGGCCTAGAAATTTTTCCCAAAACACACATACACATACATAATGTTCTAATTTTTTAAAAAATTATTTAGCCTATGACTGAAATCCAAAACTCAAAATAATATCAAAATTGCCCCTCTAATTTTAACTTTTTCAAAATGGTTCTTTTGGACAATGTCAAATTTTGCAAATATTGAGCAGAGGCTCTTCTATAAACTGTAAATAGCCATCATACCCTCATGTTAAGGAATAATTTGGTGGTAACAGCATTTTGATATGTTCGTTTTTAAAAAAATGTAAGTCACATGTCTGAACTTTTTGCCTCCTATTTGTACTTTATAATAACTTCAGCTTCGGTACTGAAAACCAGCAACTGTTCCTTTTGAACTGAAAGAAGACACTTGAATCCTAGCCACTTTCAGGCAGGATGAGCTGCCGACCAGTCTACTGAAGGCCAGCTTGCCAAAGTTCTATTCATTTTCAGCAAAGAGAGAAAAAGTTAAATAGCCGGTGTCTTGGCTTCTATTGTTTTCCGATTCTAATCTACTTTCCCTTGTAGATAAGTAATGAAAAGAATGCTTGGTGATGCTGAGATACTCTGAAGTGAGGAAAATTCCAGAGGAGCAGCCAAGTCTTTCCACAAAACAGCATTCTATTAATGAATGTAAAATGAGCCCTCGGTGTACTTTCGTTGTGCCTTTTTGGAAAGATAAAATTTGAAATTTTTTTTTTTTCCAATTAGGAGTCTCACTCTGTCGCCAGGCTGAAGTGCAGTGGCACGATCTTTGGCTTACTGCAACCTCTGCCTCCCAGGTTCAGGCAATTCTTCTGCCTCAGCCTCCCGAGTAGCTGAGATTACAAGCGCCCGCTACCATGCCTGGCTAATTTTTGTATTTTTAGTACAGACAGGGTTTCACCATATTGGCCAGGCTGGTCTCTTGGCCAGGCTGGTCTCGAATTCCTGACCTGGTGATCTGCCTGCCTCGGCCTCCCAAAGTGCTGGGATTTCACCGTGAGCCACTGCGCCTGGCCCAAATTCGAAAATTTATAGATGTGTGTGAGAGAGAGCGAGCGAGCATGCCTAAAGCTTAGCAAACACATAGCTAAGCATTACGAAACTATCACGATGCCTTTATGATCGTTAGAAATGGCTATACCTATGACCAACAAACAGAAAAAACATATGCTTTTGATTAACAAAAACATCAGATGCATGTAGGAATTTGTCCTAGCTTTTCTTTTTATGAGCAGACACATGCATGGCACTTGAAATTTGACTGCTAAAGGTTTACTCCTAACTCTGTGGATCCAATTTGTTATATACTCATTTTACAAAGGGAGGAATTAGCCAGGGAGTTATTTATATGACTTGCATTTGGCTATGCAATGAGTCCCCTGCTTCGTGGCCTTGCTCAGGTAGCTTCTCTATGTCTCAGTTTTCTCATCAGTAAAAATGAAGACATTTGAAATTACATTAGGTAATACTTGTGAATCAGCACAGTGCCTGACACAGTGTAAGCATTTATGAAATATTTGCAATTATTATCATTAATAAGATGTATTATTATGTGCATAGCCTGATCTTAATTGATTATCCTCATTATGAGTATAATATAAAACAATCTTCAAAACGCACTCTTTAAGCTTCTAAGTAATTGTGCTGGACTGAGAAGGAAGAAAATACAAGAACTCTGTTTATATTCTCTGGAGACATCATGTTTCCAGTAACGTGGAGTTCGCTAACAACAACTTAAATGTAACTCCGAATTAAGGAACTCACACAGGCTGAAGGAGTTTTTCTGGGAGGTAATCCCATGTTGATGGAGTCTCACATGTGTATTCCAGGAGTGCCTGAGTATATATCACATGCAGAGTGAGAGAAAAAGAGAAGGGAGAGAGAGAGAGAGACTGAACAAGTTTAAATAAATCTTACTAAAAATTAATGTTAGCATGTTAGATACACTGACCTCTTTTCAATTCCTCAGACATGCAAGCATTTCTTGTACACAAGGCCTTTGCATATGATGTTCTTTCTGCCTGGACATCCCTCTTCTCAATGCGTTGCAGGGCTGAGTTTTTTCTTTCATCATTTAGATTTCAGCTTAGTGTCATTGCAGACTGTCATCTCATTACTCTAACTAAAATACCATCCCTCCCACCATCATTTTATTATCTCAGCTTTTTTTCTTGTCTCTCATAGCCGTTATTTTTCTGGTGCCTTTTAAAAAAAATCAGTTTCCTTCACTGAGATATTAAGTTTCATGACAGAAAGCTTTAATCTTTTTTACAGCCCTGTTTTCAGTATTTAGCTCACAGTTACAGCACAGAGTTTCAAAGTAATAAGTACTCAATAACTGCATGTAGTTTGGGGAGTTGTTAAATAAAATTTAATCTCTTCATTAGTACATCCTATAGCTATATGTTTATAAATTTTCATATTGTCTTGAGAAAATTGAAACTGACATTTTGGCTTTTACAGGATCATAAAAGTATCACACAGGGATGACCCTGCAGCGATGTATTGCTATCACCTCTGTTACTATTTTGACACTCAGCTAAATGATAGGTCAATCACATTTGAGATTTTCATCATCGTATGAATTTGAATAATAATTACACGACAATTTGCAAACTAAGGTATACAATGTTTATGCAACCGTCCCGCATCTTGGCACGCTATGTCATTTTTCAGTGTTTAGAGTCAGGATCTCTCATCAGTACATAGTTGATGATTTTATTGTTATTATTTTGAGACAGGGTCTCCCTCTGTCACCCAAGCTGGAGTACAGTGTTGTATTCTCTGCTCACTGCAGCCTCTGCCTCCTAGGTTCAAGCGATTCTCCTGCCTCAGCCTCCCGAGTAGCTGGGACCACAGGCGCCTGCCACCACGCCTGGCTAATTTTTGTATTTTTAGTAGAGATGGGGTTTCACCATGTTGCCCCGGCTGGTCTTGAACTCCTGGCCTCAAGTGATCTGCCTGCCTCTGCCTCCCAAAGTGCTGGGATTACAGGCATGAGCCAGCACGCAGCCCGTAGTTTATGATTTTATTTATGAAGAAACCAGTAAAGCAGAGAATAGCAATTCAGATTTCTTACATCTACATTGCACCAGAGAACAGAAGGTAATTCTAAACTGTGAAAAGAGATGACAACACCATGAAAAATGAAAGAATTGTCTCCCTTCCCCCACAGACAATACAAGATAGAACCCTTTCCCCTTGGTCCTGGCCCTCTGAAGTCTATCCCATTTTGATTGATGATTGATTGAGACAGAGTCTCGCTCTGTTGCCAGGCTGGAGTGCAGTGGCACAATCTCAGCTCACTGCAACCTCCACCTCCAGGGTTCAAGCGATTCTCCTGCCTCAGCCTCCCGAGTAGCTGGGATTATATGCATGTGCCACCACACCTGGCTAATTTTTGTATTTTTAGTAGAGACAGGGTTTCACCATGTTGTTCAGGCTGGTCTCGAACTCCTGACCACAGGTGATCCACCCACCTCGGCTTCCCAAAGTGCTGGGATTACAGTTGTGAGCTACTGTGCCTGGCCCCATTTTGCTTTATTTTAAAATATGTGGGCCTGACCAGCAGGCAATGAATTTGCCATTGGGTCAGCATCGTCCTATGCGTGAGGAGGTGGTCTAAAGTCTTGAGGATTTTGATGAGTTATAGCTTTGTCTAGAATCAGACTGGCCTTTGGATTCATAAAAAGTAGATTTTGCTCAAGAACATGGCTTTAAGGCTTCATATAAAGATTTCCTACAGAAAGAGAAGAACACAAATTGGGATCCAAGATGCCGCTATGAAATAGGCTTACAACTCTTATCTTTCGGGCTTTAAAAGAGAAAAATACAAGAATGCTCCAAAATACTGATGCTGAAAATATAGATGACTGTGAAACAGCAGAGTACAGCATCAAAACAGCAAACTATATAAATTTTTTAAAGTATTAAAGAAAAAGGGTGGCCAGGTGTAGTGGCTCAAGCCAGTAATCCAAGCACTTTGGGAGGCCGAGGTGGCCAGATCACCTGAGGTCAGGAGTTCAAGACCAGACTGGTCAACATGGCAAAACCGTGTCTCTACTGAAAATACAAAAATTAGCCGGGCCTGGTGGCGCATGCCTGTAATTTCAGCTACTCTGGAGGCTGAGGCAGGAGAATCAAGTGAACCTAGGAGACAGAGGTTACAGTGAGGCAAGATTGAGCCACTGTACTCTAGCCTGGGCAACAGAGTGAGACTATCTCAAAAAATAAAAAAGAAGAAAGAAAGGGTGACGCTTTCTTGTGTGAACATTAGACATAAAAGTGGAAAAAGAATGAAACCCCGTGTCTACTAAAAATACAAAAATTAGCCGAGGTGTGGTGGTGCACATCTGTAATCCCAGATACTCAGGAGGCTGAGGCAGGAGAATTGCTTGGAGCCAGGAGATGGAGGTTGCAGTGAGCTGAGATCATGCCATTGCACTCCAGCCTGGGCAGCAGAGCAAAAGCGAGACTCCGTCTCAAAAAAAAAAAAAAAAAAAGTGGAAAAAGAAATTGAAGAGTAGATAAAAGCATAAATTAATCCAGTGATATGCAATTTTCCTATGAGCAATGAACCCACAAAGTGAGAGCTCTAAGGATAAAAGGTGATGATCCTGGGAGGAACTATTAGTACACAGTAGTACAAGTTACATTTTCAGAAATGTCCAAATAGAAATGCAGGTATTAAGATGTAGAAAAGGAAATCTGGGTAGCTGAAATGTGAAGCACTGACAAGGACAAATACTGCAAAAGACCAGCTAATCACGTTGTAAGAGCCCTAGAGATCAAGGGTACATTTTGTAATGAACCTATTCCGGAGTTATGGAAATGACCGCCAGCTGTTCCTGACTGAAGACTACTTGAGGCACGATGACCCAGAAAGTCCATATGTTTCCAAAGGTAAAAGCTTAATTAGATATATCACTTCTAACTGAATAAATCCACACTCCCACAAGAAAGGAGATTAACTGTAAGGCATATGTCAGGAGGGTGACTTTCAAACATGCAACAGCTTCAGAGATTGAAACATGCTACTATTTAACTGTGGCTGTCTTTGGATGGGAGACTTTCAGGGGATCGTTATTTGTGTGTCTTTCAATGCTGGGTGCATATAACTTCTATAATGAAAAATATTTTGAGGCCGGGTGAGGTGGCTCACACCTGTAATCCCAACACTTTGGGAGGCTGAGGCAGGAGGATTGCTTGAGCCCAGGAGTTTGAGACCAGCCAGCCTGGGCAACATAGTGAGACCCATCTCTACAAAAAATAATTTAAAAATTAGCTAGGAATGGGAGCACATGCTTATATTCCCAGCTGCTTGGGAGGCTGAAGCCGGAGGATCACTTTCGCCCAGGAGGTCAAGGCTGCAGTAAGCCATGATTGCATCACTGCAGTCTATCAAGCCTGGGTGACAGTGAGACTGTCTCACACACACACACACACACACACAAATTGTTTTTGTGTGAAAGTATATACTATCAGAGATACAAGGAATGAAGGTAATCCAGCTTTTTCTATGCTTCTATGAACTACTCTAAAGATCAATTGGTAGTCACATCCTATATTATAAAATAGTCAAGCCATTGCCAAAAGTCATCGAAGAGATTCTTGTTTTTAACTGCTATTTAAACCTGGAAACAGGTCTCAAAGTGACTATGCAATGTAAAAGCTCCATCTGAATATTAGCAAAGGACTTTTTATATCTTATTTTATTTAAAAGGGAATGAGACCGCACAAAATTATGTGTGGGTGTTATGCGGCCCTCTCTTTATGTACTTCCTGTCATTGCTGGGTTGTTACTGATAGAAACTTTGTCTTTTCATTGAGGTGTGACTTGAACCTGTAGCGGGGTGATTGGGTCTAACGTGGCAAGACTGGTGACAGTGTGGACAGGGGCCCCTTATGGGGTATAATTATGCTTCCTGGTAATTTTCTACTGTGCTGCTACTACTATAAGAAGCCCTCTAGGAAGATCAGGAATCCCCTACCAGGTGTGTATGTGTTGACACACTCATTTCTCCCTTGTAAATTTGCTTGAACGAAGAGTTTGCAGTGCATTTTTATCCCCCATGCATTTTACATTCACATCATAACAATAGGTGATCTATTAATTTACGTCAAGATACCACAATTGAGGTACAACTGATCACTAACTTTCATTCTGAAACCCCTATTCTATGTATTTTCTAGTATTTGGGTCTTGAAGATTATATTAGTGCAGAGTGCCAGGTGGGGAGCGAGGAAGGGTAGAAGGGAGGAGGAGGGAGGAAGACTTTTTGAGATAGGGTCTCACTATGTTGTCCAGGCTGGTCTCGAACTCATGGGCTCAAGCAATCCTCCCACTTTGGCCTCCCAGAGTCCTAGGGTTACGGTCGTGAGCCACTGCAGCCAGCTGTGGTTCTTAAGTATTCTTAAGAACACTTTTTTTTTTCATTTTTATTTGTACAAAATATTCTCCCACCACACTCAAACAAATGCAGTTTAGACTACAATGAGAGCATTTTGTTTATGTCAAGAAAACAAAGTGTATATTTCTTAATAAGTAAACTTTTAAAATGTAATTTCATTAGTACAGGAAATTAATAACTGTAGTGTCTTTCCTTCTTCAGCCTCACTCACCTCATCTACAAGCAGAGTTGGGACTCAATTATTCTGTGAATTTTAACTCCAACTAATAAATTAACCAAGCTTTGAAATTTCCTTGTAAGTATGGTTATAACAATTCACACTGCTGTTTATGCCAGTGGCTTTATTTCAAATGGTAGTTTCTCAGTTGGAGAAGCAGTTCGAAGTCATTTTGAGCTCCGTTAAACTCAACGCTTTATAAAGCTGTGATTACTTTCATGTCCTAATTAAATGGCCACGTCACTCTCTCGCATCTTGTTTGGAAAGTCACAAGCAATAAAGAACTGTGTTATATTATGACTGATGAGCATTATTTGATTTTTGCTATGCAATATTGCATATGATATTTACTACCTGTGAACCTCCTTGTGGCATAGGACACACTTAGTGGAGCAGGTAATGGAAAGGGATTATTAAAGGAAACGATCTCATGCTTTGTTTTTGAGAGAAGGTTTCATCTGAAACAGAAACAGACACACATACCACGAGCCCGATTACTATAGAACCGAAGAGACCTTTCCAGCTGTTTACACTTCGGATGTAAAATGGCAATTTGACATAGACTAACAGTGTGATGTGAGCATCTGCGTAAAAAGGCGACATATGGAGCATGCCCAGTGTGGGAGTGCGTCCTCCTCCCTCCGCCTCCCCCCTCCCCCTCGAGATCTCCAAAGATAAGGCTTGAACTTTGCACTTGCAAATGTCACTGCATACGTTTTTGCACTAGTTTTTTTTTTTCTGCGATTCTTTTACAACTAATTTCCTTTAACAATTTGAGCGTAGGGAAGAGAATGTTTAGGGTTATGAGATGCATTAAGTTTAGAACGAGTTGATGCTCGGCTTTTGAATGTACTTGTCTTCTTTATTTTTAAAGCAATATAAAGCACTCGAGTGTGTGTTTTCAGCCCCTCCTGGAATGGGAAAATAAGAATCTCCCTGGATGGGAGTCCTCTGGGGCAGGGAGTGAAAGCCCCGGAGGCAGAAAGGGACGGAGAACAGGGGCTTGCCCAGAGCATGGATAGGAAAGGAGCTGGGGTTCTCCGGGGCTCAGCGCGCACTGAGAACCTGTGCCCGGGGCTGCAGCTGCGGACGATAAAGGCGCTGTCTGGCTCATGAAGGCCACCTGGATCAGGCTTCTGAAAAGAGCCAAGGGAGGAAGGCTGAAGAATTCTGATATCTGTGTAAGCGCAAGGGCTTTCGTTTGGGGGGAGAGGTTATTTTGTCTCTGCTTTTCTGTTGTTGCAGTGAGTGCAGGTAGAGAGGGTGGTTTGATTTGGTTAATCGGATCATGATTGCAGGAGAGGGAAGCTACGGAGATTCCTCTCATTTTTTGAGCTCCTTTTCCTAGGTTGTGATTAATTGCCAGATGAGCTATCCCAGGCAGGTGTTTTCTGTAGACGGCTTTTTATTAAATCTAGGTAAAGGCATTTTAAAATGTGTTGCTGGAAGATGGAGTGGAGTTAGCTGCTAGTGTCTTACAGTTTTATCAGAGAAAATAACAGGTGTATAAAAAGGTAAACAAGGATTTTTCAGATTAAAGTGGGAATCATGTCATGGTAGTGACATTTTGGAGAGTTCAAGTTTATAACTCAGACTTTCTTTCATGCTTTTGTTAAGCTTAATGTCCTCCTAGTTTCAAATACCTGCTTTAGCATGTAGATTGTTCTTGAAGCTATCCTTGAAACCCATCGTTGTCCTTCAGTTCTGCACTGCACCATGAAGCTGTTTAATTATAAAACCAACTTGTTCTGGCTTCCAGGAAGGATATTTTTTGGAACATAAAGCTTGGGAAGGAATGGCAACTCAGTAGACACAACTATTCTATTGAATGTCTGCAAACCAGAGCATGGTTTTCTAGATAGGTTGCTGCAAAATGAATTATTTTCTCCTCTTTTCAGGAAAGTATAGAACAATCCGGGAAGCTAACTGCTGTGTGGATGAGACTTTTCCAATGCAAACATCATAGACTGAATCTACTTTAAAATGTACATTTTCCTCTCCAGGGTTCGGCAGACTCCTACACTAGCCGTCCATCCGATTCCGATGTATCTCTGGAGGAGGACCGGGAGGCAGTGCGCAGAGAAGCGGAGCGGCAGGCCCAGGCACAGTTGGAAAAAGCAAAGGTAAAATCGTTTCCTCCCTGCCAAGATCTTTGCAAGTTGTGCTGTGCCCCTGATAGACCACCTGTGGGAGTTTCCCCTAAAGGTTGTTTGATCTATTAGAGAATTTCATTGCCTGGTTTTAGAAAGGTACAAAAAATGGAGCCTAGTTTCTGCCCTTGGTAGAAAAAGGAAGTGTGGTATATAAGACTGGTCTTCTATGTTGTTTTATAATCCAAGCAACTCTTTTCTGTGGGTGGATGGCTTATTTGGACACATACAAAAGGATCCTTGAATTTGCCAAGAGGAAAAACTGCACCTAATATCAACATGTTTTACTTCATTTCCACAGTAAACTATATCTCTGTTAAGAAAAAAAAAAAACTGACTTCAAGCTATTGTTTATTTTCTTAGACTTGAACAGTTTTTCCCCTGAATTTTACTTCATAGGTGTTTTATGTTAGTATCCTGTATTTTCAAAATGGATTACATTATGCTTTTCCAAAAGCAACAGAGGATTTTATTGATTTTTAAAAGTTTCTTCTCCGAGAACATGTTCTTCTCCATTCCATCTTAATAAAGTGTGTATATATGGAGGGGAGACTGCAAAGCAGCTATGAAATAGATAGTTACAGGATTCATCTCAGGCCTGTCTCATTTCAGTCATTGCAGTGATTTGAATTCTTTCTCCCATGCTGTCCTTGGAATAGTGGCTATTTCTAAAGCATAGATTGTTCGAGTTGAAGGTGGCTTGGTTTGTGGGATACTCAGTCACTTCTCAATGAACCTATTTTAACATGGTTGTTGATTTTCCTTTGAAAAACTTGTTTTGAAAAAGGCTAAGTGCCTTGTTGATCATGCTAGAAATACCAGGATAGCATTTCTACTGGCTGCCTCATCTCTGAGATGAGTAAAATCTATGTGTGTTGCTATGGGAATTGTGGTTAGGAGATTCTGGTTTGAATGCATGGACAGCCCTTATGTAATACATTATTCATGACCTCTAGTGCGGCTGCCATCATAGTCTACTGAGGAACTGCCAGGAGACCTTGACTTCTAAAAAGCAGTACTTTTGTATATCAGAATGATGTTCTTACCTCGCCTGGTAGGGAAATTTTCTCCAGGACTGACAGTCTTCTCTGAAAGGCAGTTCATAAATAGCAGATGCAGGGAGGGTTTTGTGATGGTGGAAACCGATAAAACTGGACGTGGCCCAGTTGCCATCAATGAATCTGCTCTACCAATGTTAGCCACATAGAACATTGTGAAGTTGAAATTAAATAATGAAGAACATTAAATAATGTATGACAGTCTGCATTGTAGTTAATATAGGTTGCAGCTGAGAGTCTGAATTCTATATTCTATATTTTGCATTGTGTGTAAAGAAGAGTACAAAAAAACTACAATTTGTATTCCGAAAATAAGATTGTTCTATTTGCGGCTAATTTATTCATGTAAGTTTCACATACCAAAATTGAACAGTTTCTCGGGCTCATATCCCATCATGATACAGCCCAATAGACTGTAGGTTTGGTTTTCAATTGTTATGTAATTGGGGCATTTTTGTTCATGACTCTGTGGCTGTGTCATGAGTTAGATGACATTGCTGCAAAGAACTTTTAAAGTATCTTTTAACCAAGCATGGATCGAAATGTTGCTCCTAAATCAAACCAGGGTCATGTTACTTGTCCTACAGCCTAAAAAGTTGATAGTTAGAAACGATGTAGAAGATAAAAGAAAATGAAGAGACTTTAAAACAAAGGCAAAATAATTGAAAAACTATTTCCTATGTTTAAGGCAAGATAGTTTAATGGGTGAGATGGGAATGGTTAATGGGTACCCAAAAAAAAAAAAAATAGAAAGAATGAATAAAACCTATTTGATAGCACAATAGGGTGACTAAAGTCAATAATAACTTAATTGTATATTTTTAAATAACTTAAAGAATATAACTGGACTGTTCGTAGCTCACAGGATAAATGCTTGAGGGGATAGATGCCCCATTCTCCAGGGTATGCTTATTTCATATTGCATGCCTGTATCAAACCATCCCATGTACCTCATAAATATACACATCTATGTACCCATAAAAATTTTTTAAAAATAGTTTATTTATATTTTTTCTTTAAAATTAGGTCAATATTTTAAACCTTCGATGTATTCAAATGAGATATACTAGGGTAAGTGAGAATTTAAATATGTCTCAAAAGAAGATACAAAGATGAGGATTGAATTTTCCTTTATATTAAAATCATGGTTTGGTAAGTCTGGTTTATTAATCCCAATATCCTTGAAGAAATAATGCAAAATAGGGATTGTAGAAGGCTAGTTCCCTCTATAAATTTTTATTTTTATCTATAAAAATAACCTCATTCTTTGCCAGAATTTCATCTTGCCTTAATGAAACCTACTTCAAAATGAAGCCTTAAAGTTTAAAAACATAACAATTCATGCTATTTAACTTTAAATAGTTAAAAACACTTTGCACAGCCATTTTGGAAGAATCAGACGTTTTCTACATTTACTTTGTAACCATCGAAGCATCTCTCAAACAGAAAGACTCTACAAGTCAGTGCTTTTACTCACCTTACAGATCACATGTAATAAATAAGTCTGTGCAGATGACGTTAGCAGTGCTTTCAGATCCTAGTCCTGTATAAATACAAACACATTATCCACTAATTGCCTAATAATACCTCTGTGAAATAACGTGATTAGCAAGAAGTGAGACTAGAGATACTGTCTTTTAAAATTTAAGTGACCTACAAAAGGTTATATAACGAAGTACTCTGTGCTGTCAATAAACCTATTACTCTCCACTACCACTTTGTTAGGGCTTTTCTTAACCACTAAACTGCAGTGAACAGATTAGATGTTAATTTTGAGGCCAATAAATACCAACTGACATGGTATTGTTTTTTAACGTGGTGTTTTCTGGTTCCAAATGTGTGTTTTGATGTTGTACAGTTATGGCATACTTTGCAAATCCTGGTCATTTCAGTTTGTGCTATCTGATATTACCTTAAAGACAAGTAATATATGAATGTAATTTATTCCCACGTTGATCTTCTCTTTGAAAACAACTTTATTGAGATATAATTCACCCATTTAAAGTGTATAATTCAGTGGTTTTTAGTATGTTCAGAGGTGTACAACCATCACTATAATCAGTTTTAGAGCATTCTTATTGCCCTATAAAGAAATTCCAAGCCTGTTATCAGTCACTCTCCATTCTCCCCAACCATCTCCCTGTCCCCAGGCCTAGAACCACTATTCAACTTTTGTTTCTACAGGTTTGTCTATTCTGTATATTGCATATAAATGAAATCTTACGATAGGTGATCTTTTGTGACTGGCTACTTTTGGACATCTGGGTTGTTTTCACCATTTAGGTATTGTGCATAATGCTGTTACGAACATTCCTGTATATATTTTTTTGTGTGTGGGCGTATGTTTTCATTTCACATATGTATGTACTTTGGAGTGAAATTGCTGGGTCACATGATCATCTCTTTTTAATTGAAATAATGATTTTCTTCTTTTCTCCTTTGATCCTCAAAAACGATGCCTTCTGCCCTATATACAGGGACTCTGAGTTGGGAAATCTGGATGTAGAAGGAGTTGAAGCAGTGATAAGATAGACTCAGCCAGGCACAATGGCTCATGCCTGTAATCCCAGCAATTTGGGAGGCCGAGGCGGGTGGATCACCTGAGGTCAGGAGTTTGAGACCAGCTTGGGCAACATGGTGAAACGCTGTCTCTACTAAAAATATAAAAATTAGCTGGGTTTGGTGGTGTATGCCTGTAATCCCAGCTACTTGGGAGGCTGAGGCAGGAGAATCACTTGACGCTGGGAGGGAAAGGTTGCAGTGAGCTGAGATCTCTTGCTCTCACTTGGGCAACAGAGCAAGACTCTGTCAAAAACAAACAAACAAACAAACAAACAAAAAGATGGACTCAATGTGATCTTCTTAGCCGAATAGAATAACTTTCAATCTTGAGTCCATTGTTCTTTTATCATCGAATATCTACTATATTAAAGAAAATGTTAGGCCCGGTTGGTGAATAGGAGAGACTGCAAGGCCGGAGCCACAAAGAAGAAATTGGCAGGTCTTTTGCCTGCGAGAAGCTTCCATTGTTTGTTTTGGGAGAAAGTTGTGGTCATAAAAGGTGGAATACAATAGGTTGTGGGGAAGGGAGGGATAGAGAGGTCTGTGAGCACCCAGGTTTAGACTGCATCCTACTGGCAGGAAGAGAAAATCCTTCTTGGAGGAGGTAGTGGCTTAAAAGTAGACCTCACAGCAGGGGTTCGTATTCTGTTAGGAACCAGGCTACACAGCAGGAGGTGAACAGCAGCAGCCAGACAGGAAGCTTCATCTATATTTACAGCCACTCCCCACTGCTCACATAACCACCTGAGCTCCGCCTCCTGTCAGATCAATGGCAGCATTAGGTTCTCATAGGAGTGCAAACCCTTTTGTGAGCTATGCATGTGAGCGATCGAGGTTGCGCACTTATGAGAGTCTAATGCCTGACCATCTGTCACTGTTTGCCATCACCCCCGGATGGGACCATCTAGTTGTAGGAAAACAAGCTCAGGGTTCCTACTGATTCTACATGATTGTAAGTTGTATAATTGTTTCATTATATACTACAATGTAATAATAACAGAAATAAAGTGCACAATCAATGTAATGTGCTTGAATCATCCCAAAACCATCCCCAAACCCCAGTCCATGGAGAAATTGTTTTCCCTGGTGTCAAAAAGGTGGAGGACTGCTGCCTTAGAGGATGGACAGGTGAAGTTTAGCTCTTGAAGTACAAAGGGGGAAGTAAAGAAGAGAGAAATGCCTCCCAGGCCCTGGAATACAGTGTATGCGATGGTCAGTGTACGTAAAGGCTGCGCAGCAAGAAAACATAGACCCTTCCAGAGAAAGGTTAGTTTCTTGAGAAAATGTCTTTATTCTACCTTCACAAATTAGCTGGTTATAGTATTCAGAATGCAAAATGTTTTTCTGCAGATTTGTGAAGGTTTACTTCATGGTCTTCTAAAGTCCAGCCCTGCTGTTCTGTCTTTTTTTTTTTTTTTTTTTTTTTTTTTTTTTTTTTTTTTTGTGAGACAGGGCCTCCCTCTGTCGCCCAGGCTGGAGTGCAGTGGTGCCACCTCAGCTCAGTGCAACTCCACCTCCCGGGTTGAAGCGATTCTCACACCTCAGCCTTCTGAGTAGCTGGCATTACAGGCACGCACCACCACACCCAGATAATTTTTGTATTTTTAGTAGAGACAGGGTTTCTCCGTGTTTTCCAGGCTGGTCTCAAATTCCTGTCCTCAAGTGATCCATCCGCCTCGGTCTCCCAGAGTGCTAGGCTTACAGATGTGGCCCACCATGCCCAGCCTGTTCTGTCTTTAAGTTTTTGATTTTTGTTTTTTTAAAATTCTCTAATATTTTGAGAACTGATCTTCCTTTGGTATTTTGACATTTTGACATGACATGCCTTGGTGTGCACCTTTTTGTTTATTTATTGTACTTGGCTTCTCATGCATTCATTGTGAAGGGCTGATCAGTTCAGTTCTGGAAACTGCCCCTTTTTTTGGAATAATTTCTTCCCCTATATTGTCTTCTTTTTACTGGCTCTCTGGTTTGTGAGATATTTGATTTGAGCCTCTGTGTAATCATTTTTCTCACTTTTTCTCCATCTTTTTGTTGTACCTGAATTTTTCTCAACTTCTAACCCATCTGCTCAAATTATATTTGTCAAAATGTCTAATTTCCAAGAGCATTCTTCTTTTCTTCATTTATAGCTTCTTGTTTTTATTCCATAGCCATAATATTTTCTCTTATGTCTCTAAAGATACTAATTTTTTTGAAGTTACCTGTGCTGTCAGTGTTTTTTAAGCTTCTTTAATATTTGACGTTACTTTTTACATAATGGAGACTTTTTTTCAAATGTTTGATTTCTAATGACTATATTTATTATTTCATATATTTGAAGTGAAAATAAAGTGTAAGAAGCAGCAAAAGCATGCAACTTCATGAAGATTATGAAGTGGAAGCACCTATTGTAGAGGGTTAAAACTGAGTTATCCTGTAGGAAGTGCGAGGACTACCTACACAAAGATCATCAGAGGTGAAATTATTGACTGCCTTTTGGAATTTATACATCAACAAGAAGTTTTCAAATGAACTTAAGGAAACATTCACTATCCCTGACTTTTTTTTTTTTTTTTTTTTGAGATGGAGTCTTGTTCTGTCACCCAGGCTGGAGTGCAGTGGTATGATCTCAGCCCACTGCAGCCTCTTCCTCCCGGGGTCAAGCAATTCTCCTGCCTCAGCCTCCCGAGTAGCTGGGACTACAGGTGTGCACCACTGCGCCCAGCTGATTTTTGTATTTTTAATAGAGACAGGGTTTCACCATGTTGGCCAGGCTGGTCTTGAACTCCTGACCTCAAGTGATCTGCCCACCTTGGACTCTTGAAGTGCTGGGATTACAAGCATGAGCCACTGTGCCTGGCCATACCCCAAACTTCTTAGCTAGGGAGTATAGGTGAGAAGACATGAGAAGATGTTGAAAATCTCTTACAAACACATAGGTTTACAAAACACAAGCCTAAAACCAAGATGCTCAGGCAGTGCTGAAATTTGCTCTTGGGAGGAAATCCCAGTTTCATGATGCTTGAAAACATTCTTTCTCTTGCTGGATCACGTGTCATCAGACAGAGAAGGGCCAAAATTGTAGTGTAAAAGGTTCTTTAGGGATGAGATTATGGATGCAAATTTTTTCTTCAAGGGAAGAGTATTTTTTCTTACTACTAGTTTTCTTCAGGTTTGTTTATTATTATTTTTTTAGACAAGGTCTCACTCTGTTGCTGAGGCTGGAGTTGCAGTGGCATGATTACTGCTTACTTCATCCTCGAGCTCCTGGGCTCAACTGATCCTCCCACCTCAGCCTCCAGAATAGCTGGGACCGCAGGCATGCGCCACCATGCCTCGCTAACATTTTTTAAAATTTTTTTGTAATCTCAGCACTTTGGGAGGCCAAGGCAGATGGATCACCTGAGGTCAGGAGTTCGAGGCCAGCCTGGCCAACATGGTGAAACCCGTTTCTACTAAAAATACAAAAAAAATAGCTGGGTGTGGTGTTGTGCATCTGTAATCCCAGCTATCCCAGAGGCTGAAGCAGGAGAATCACTTGAACCCGGAGGCGGAGGTTACAGTGAGCCGAGGTCGTGCCATTGCACTCCAGCCTGGGCAACAAGAGGGAAACTCTGTCTCCAGGAAAAAAAAAAAAAAAGTAGAGACAAAGTCTCCTTATGTTGCCCAGCCTGGTCTTGAACTCCTGGGCTCAAGTAATCCTCCTGCCTCAACCTCCCAAACTGCTAGGATTACAGGTATGAACCACTGTGCCCTGGAGTTTATTCATTCAGTTTTGACCTGTCAAACTTCTCTACTTCCAACAAGTTCAGCTTATCACTTATCTTGACTAAAAGAAAGCCTGAAGGCTTGAAGTTTCGGGAAAGGCCATCCGCTGGGCTGAGACTCTGTCTGACTCTGGACAAGGTTTAATTTTTGATCATCTATTCATAATTAAGAGGAAGACATTGTAAAGCTGATTGGAAGCTCTAAATGCAGTGGCAAAGCTTCTTGACAGGTCGTCTTGTATAGGGTAATTGGGGAGGAACTGAAGAACTGGTAGGAGTGGGCACCATTATCTTTTAATCTGGCCAGTGCCCCAGAGAGGACTCCCCCAGTCTCCTGTCTAGCTCTATTGGACCGCTCACAGGCTTTTGGCAGTTGTCCAAGAAAAGGTGGCTAGAGTTTCATCACTTAGGATGGAGATCTTATAATTATTTAATCCTCCTATGTTCAGTATGTCACTCGCCTTTACTCTCAGCTATCCTTCTGATTGTCTGAAATCTCCTGGTCATCCTCTCCAGAGAATAAACCTTTGGTCTTCTGGAAGTGAGGGGAGAGAGAAAGTGGATTCTGGTAAGTCCAATGTCCAGTCAGTGCTGTTTTCAGCCCCAGCCATACTTCATCCTTCAGAGGTGCCTGTTACCTCCAGTTCCTCCTCCTTGCCAGGGCCCTGCAGCTGCAATCAGCTTTCTACTCCTTAGCCGTCCTGCCCGCCTCTTGCAGGTACTCTCATTCTAACACTTGCTACTCTGCTAGTTAATTACTGCTTGTTCATTGTGTTCTATATTCTATGTTTCCACATACTCTCATCTGGTTTCCTGTTCTTAGTATTTGTGGGTTTATACTTCTTCTAAAAACATATTTTCAGGAGGAAGCATTAGTTCAGTTGACCATGTTTTGTTCCCAGTAGTTTTCAGTAAACATACTACAAAAAAGAAAAAATATTTCTCATCTTGCCTTAGTTCATAAATGCCTTACAGATTGAGAGAATTCCCCTAACTAGCCTTTGAAAAAGAAAGAAGAAACATGAACATCTTTACGTCCCATCAGCCTGAAGATAGTTTTTTTATTTCAAAAAAATATTAAACATGTTTTAAAAATATGTCTTATTGTGAACATTATGTGGGAGGTAGAGAAATATACACATATGTCTATAATGCGTATGTTCTTAAACCTACAAGATATTCTCTGGAGAATCCAGAGAATAGGTGGCAGGTGTGAAACTAGAGGGCTACTTATGGGGGGAAAAAATGTGTTGGCTGGGCGCGGTGGCTCATGCCTGTAATCCCAGCACTTTGGGAGGCCAAGGCAGGTGGATCACAAGGTCAGGAGTTCGAGACCAGCCTGGCCAGCATGGTGAAACCCCATCTCTACTAAAAATACAAAAATTAGCTAGGCATGGTTGTGGGCACCTGTAATCCCAACTACTCTGGAGACTGAGGCAAGAGAAGCACTGGAACCCAGGAGGCAGAGGTTGCAGTGAGCTGAGATCACGCCACTGCACTCCAGCCTGGGCGACAGAGCAAGACTCCATTTAAAAAAAATAAAAAAGAAAGATAAAAATCCAGCAGCGATACCTTATGAAAAACGCAAGCACAAAATATGTCACACATTTTTATGAAAATATTTTAGGCTGAAATTATTTTCACAATGTACATTTTCATGCTTCTTGCTTTAAAAAATTGTCAACTCTTTGCTTATAAGCACGTACCTTTCAAGTATAGTTAGAAAACTGGCTGAATATGTCTAATTTCTAGCTGCATGCGTTTGTTTATTGTTCAAATACGCATTAGCTTAGATTGCGTTTTTCTACCTGTGATAAATAAAAAGAGTGCAGAAGCCCGCTGGACCTCTGTTAGGCTTCTCTTCCCTGTTGACATATACTTATGACTGGGTAGGTAACAATCACACACATTGGTACTGTCATTCTTCCACTCACCTCTAATGTTAATTGATGATATTAATAATGACAACAGTAATAGCACTTAATGCCCAATCACTGCTCATTACAGACAATTTGAAAGATATAAAAGGAAAAGGCAAAATTTATGTCTTTGAGCATTTTTTTTTTTTTTTTTTTGAGATGGAACCTCGCTCTGTTGCCCAGGCTGGAGTGTAGTGCCACCATCTTGGCTCACTGCAGCCTCTGCCTCCTGGGTTCAAGCAATTCTCCTGCCTCAGCCTCCGGAGTAGCTGGGATTGCAGGCACCTGCCACCATGTGGGCTAATTTTTGTATTTTAAGTAGAGATGGGGTTTTACCATGTTGGCCAGGCTGTTCTCGAACTCCTGACCTCAAGTGATCTGCCTGCCTCGGCCTCCCAAAGTGCTGGAATTACAGGCATCAGCCACTGTGCCCAGCCTCTTTAAGCATGTTGAAATATATTTGAGCAGTCATGACCTTACAATACATACAGCACTGATGACTACACTATCAGCAAAATCCTTACTCTCGAAGTTCTTGCTGCAAAACAAACAGATCTCAGCCTAGTGGCATTAAGTCACCATTTTATTTAGGTTACACTTCTCTGCCACACATCCTTGGCCAGCTTTCTGGTTAGTTGGTGACCAGGTGACCTGGGATGGCTTGTCACATGTGTCTGGAGGCTGATAGCTGTCAGCATGTGTATCTGGTTCTCTTCCATATGGTTGTTTATCCTCCAACAGGCTGGCTAGGGTTCGCATGCTGGTCCCAGGGCTGCTTCATGAGAGAGCAAGCTCCAAGGGGGTGATAATCATATCTCTACTTATGTCATGTTTGCTAATGTCCCATTGGCCAAAGCAAGTCACCGGGCTAAGCCTGGAGTCAAATGGGAATTACCAAGGGTGTGGATTCAGGTGGGATATGTTGCAACCACTTTCTGCAAACAACCTGCCACATTCATCTTTTTTCTTCCTTACCCCTTTGGAAGAAGAAATATCTGCATGCCTTGTGAAATAAACAACGCTGTCCTCCCTTCTGTCCTATTTTTTTCCCTTCTTTCTACTGCCAACCTTATCACCCCAGGCTTTATTCTCCTGCTTCAATTTCTTCCCTACTTACTCTTTAACACCATGAAACTGATTTCTGTCTCCATCTCTTTACTGAGGGTCTCTAGTGACTTCCTAATCACACAGCCACTGACCTTTTATTAAACCTCCCCTTGACATCTCTGCAAACTTCAATTTGTTTTTCTTCTCTGCTAAGTCACTTTTGTCTTGCAGGTGCTGGTACACACAAAGTCTACTTCTACTACCACTCTGGTGGTTCCTGTTCAGTCTCTTCTGTTTCGACTTTTAGTTCCCTCACCTGAAATGTGGAAGTCCATTCAACCAAATGCTCAGGCCTTGGCCTCCTGATGTTTGTTGCTTTAGGCATGTCATTGGTTTCCAGACTGAGCTCTGTAGAGCCCCAAGAGATCCATGGATTCTTCTGGAGTCACTGCAGAGGCTTAGGGATGCCCAGCAGGCTGTGGTCTGTGCATTGTACCCAGGATTCAGCCAGAACAATGCTACCTTCACATGTTTTATTTTATTGTGTTGTATTTTTATTTTTTATTTTTTGAGATGGAGTTTTACTCTTATTACCCAGGCTAGATTGCAGTGGCACGATCTCAGCTGACTGCAACTTCTGCCTCCCGGGTTCAAGTCATTCTCCTGCCTCAGCCTTCCAAGTAGCTGGGATTACAGGCACATGCCATCACACCCAGGTAATTTTTTGTATTTTTAGTAGAGATGGGGCTTCACCCTGTTGACCAGGCTGGTCTCGAACTCCTGACCTCAGGTGATCCACCCACCTCAACCTCCCAAAGTGCTGGGATTACGGGCATGAGCCACTGTGCCCAGCCACACATATTTTATGTATTGGGACCTTTATGTGCATTTTCCTTTGAATGAAGAGTTTCACCTCAGGAGCGAGCTTTAAACCACTGCCATCTTCCCTTTTATTCTCTCATACTTCTCCAGGCTTCAGCCGTCACTTATAGTTAGTGTCTTTGGTCTTCGCCGCTCTCCCTAGTGCTTGGATCTCGGGTCCTCTTTTTGGATCTCTGTCGGTTCTGCCACCCACTTAAAATTGAGCTCCCAGTCTTTTCCTTTAAACCCTTTCTTCTCTGCATTTTCCATTTCCATTCTCATTACCTCCATCCTTCCAAATCTGAAACCTTCGTCGAAGGGTCAACAAATCTTTTCCTGGGAATTATCAGAAGGGAAATATTGCAGGGGCAGGGGTCATGCATTCTCTATGCAACTACTTAGAAACCTGGATTTGGATTCCATCTCTGCCATGGAATGGCTGCCTGACTTTTTGATAAATTACAGGTGAAGCTAAATTTTGCCATTTGTAAAAGGACACTAACCTCTGTTTGACAGGATTCCAGTGATAATTGAATAAGCTGTTACATATAAAGCACAAGGTTCCTGGACCAGTCTTTCCCTACTCTAGCCCTTGTGATGGGCACAGGCAACTGGGACACACAGCACCTGCCATGGAGCAGTTCAGGGTGTTGTGAGGAATCTGAATGGAAAGTGATCAAACAAGTGTCTTTGCCTCCTCTGTAGTTATGTGCAGTCTTACACTATTTTACGTGGTCACTATCAGCTTAGTTGTTTGTCACTTGTTGGTGACTGCTGTAAGGTAGATTTGAGATGTCCAGGGACTGCAGACCTGCCTGGGATATGACTGGCATTGACACACTTGCTTGATCTCACAGCAGTTGCCATGGCAGGTCAGGTTGCTTCCCCATCCATCCCAGGGACGAAGGCATGGGCCTTGCCTCCTGTACTCTAACTTTGAGATGTGCTTTCTGCCTCTTAGTCACATGGGTGCAGATCTCTGCCTGAGTTATCAAGAGCAATTGAACTCTCTCTTGTTCCTCTCACAGGCTCTTTTCTGAGTAACACCAAGTATTTGGGAACAAAATTACACATTGCTGTTTATTTATGGTTATATTTATCTTGGCAATCGACCTGTTAAGCTAGTTTTAACTTTCTTATGGGTAACAGTCACATGTTTTAAAAGGAACCTGATGGTTCCAGAATCCTTGTTACTACTACCTTTTTTTTTTTTTTTTTTTTTTTTTCTTTTTTTTTTTTTTTTTTTTTTGGAGACAGAATCTCTGTCACCCAGGCTGGAGCGCAGTGGCACAGTCTCGGCTCACTGCAACCTCTGACTCCCGAGTTCAAGCAATTCTCCTGCCTCAGCCTCCCAAGTTGCTAGGATTACAGGTGTGCACCACCACAGCCTGCTAATTTTTGTATTTTTAGCAAAAATGGGGTTTCACCAGGTTGGCCAGGCTGCTCTCATAGACTTCTGGCTATTTTAAAACCATAAATAGATTAAGGAAGGATTATTATAAATTGCAGTTCAAGCTTATTTTTTTTATCTTAGAGCACTATAACTGAATGTCTTTGTTGTATCATTGTAAACAGAGCTATAAATATGCAATTCTTCCCTCCCTTTTTCTCCACCAGATGTTAACAGGGAACGACATGAAGACTTTTACACAGAGCTTAAAACAGTCAACCCTCTCTGTTCTTACAAGTTTTTGCCCCATCAATGGCTAAATAAAAGATGTTGAAAACTGTGGAAAAAAGTAGAATGTATTTAATTAGCAAACATTTGATGAGTGGTATCATGCTATCGAGTTGGAATTTAAGGAAGGGAAATTGAAGATATGTTAGATGTGGTGGTTTCTTCCTCAAGAAGCTCATGGTCTAATGGTCATGCTAAAAATGTGTATCACTGAGTAATGTGGTAGCTATCGGACTTAAAGCACTGTAGGCTTGGCATGGTGGCTCATGCCTGTAATCTCAGCACTTTGAGAGGCTGAGGTGGGAGGATAGCTTTAGGCCAGAAGTTTGAGATCAGCTTGGGCAACACAGTGAGACCTCATCTCTACAAAAAATAAGCAAAAATAGGTATGGTGGTACATGCCTGTAGTTCCAGCTACTCAGAAGGCTGAGGCAGGAGGATTACTTGAGCCTAGGAGTTAGAAGCCACAATAAGCTATAACTGCACCAATATACTCCAGCCTGCATGACACAGAAAGACCTTGTCTCTTAAAAAAAAAAAAAGAAAGAAAAGAAAAGAAAAAAAAAGCATTATGAGCCAAATGGCAAATGCGTGGACCCCAACACTGCTGGAGAAGGAAGTGCTGATGACCAGAGAAGGGCACTTTAAATTATATAAGCCCCCACTCTTAGTGACTGACCCTCTGGAGGCAGAGCCTACGTTAACCAGCAATGTGATTCTCTCTAAGGTTAGCAAGATTGCTAACTATGGGGTCCAACAAAGCCTGTCATTTTAGATTATTTTCATTTTAAATCTCAATTCGCAATTTACTTAATGGCCCAAGAATTTTTTCATCCTCATAACCATTCGTAAGTGTACAATTGTATGAAGTATTTTACACTGTTGTGCCACAGATCCCTAGAATCTTTTCATCTTGCAAATCTGAAACTCTATATCATCTGAACAATTCCTTATCACCCTGCCCTGCTGCAGCCCCAGACAACTACCATGCCACAATATTTTTTTTTATTTGCTCAAATTTATGGGGTAGCTAAGACATTTTTTACAGGTATATAATGCATAATGATCAAGTCAGGGGACTCAGAGTGTCCGTCACCCAAGTACAGCAGTTTTGTTGAGTATAGTCATCCTACTCTGCTGTCAAACGCTGAATTGATTCCTTCCATCTTACTGTATGTTTGTACCCTTTAACCCACCTCTCTTCCTCCTCCCTGCACCCTCCACTCACCCTTTTCAGTCTGTTATTTTTCCACTCTTTATCTCCATGTGTTCAATATTTGTCCCTTTGTGACTGGCTTATCTCAGCATGATATCCTCAAGATTCATCTATGTTGTCCCATGTGACAGAATTTCCTTCTTTTTCAAGGCTGAGTAATATTCCATTACATGTATAGATGACATTTCTTTATCCATTTATCTGTCAATGGATATTTGGGCTGCTTCCACCTCTTGGCTACTGTGAATAATGCTATAAAGTTTTGTTTGCTTCTTTGTTTTTTGAGACAAAGTCTCACTCTGTCACCCAGGCTGGAGTGCATTGGCACGATCTCAGCCCACTGCAACCACCACCTCCTGGGTTCAAAGGATTCTCCTGCCTCAGCCTCCTGAGTAGCTGGGACTACAGGTGTGCGCCATCATGGCCAGCTAATTTTTTTTAGTAGAGACAGGGTTTTGCCATATTGGCCAGAGTGGTCTTGAACCCCTGACCTCAGGTGATCCACCAGCCACAGCCTCCCGAAGTTTTCTTTAAATCTTCAACTTTTTTTCAATGAGCCTGTCAAGGTGGACTGTCAGCAAGCAGGAGCTATAGCGTATGTTTCACAGCGGCTCAGTGTTTAACTTCCCGTTGTATTGTTTTGCTTGGTCTTTAACAAGTACTAAGTAGGGAAGGGGAAGCAGATATAGTTACTCCATTTTATGGATGAGCAAACTGATGGTGGATACTGAAGGATCTTGCCCAAGCTCACTGAGCTCATAAGTGGCAGAATTAGGGCAAGGACCCAGGCTTCTGCCTCATTTTTTTTTTTAATGTTCTTTCACCTCATCAAGGAGCTGCTTTTAGAAAGACACAGGCTTATGAAAGCAGAAAGTGCATTAAAAAAAAAAAGACACCAGCTGAGAATGCATTAATGTTTCCTCTTTGTTTCATGCTCTAGAGAGATTAAGGAAATAAAAGCTTTTTTTTTCTCTTTAACTATAAAAGCAAAAATAAAGCAGGGCAGCTATTAAGATGATTTTAAAAGTATAAACATCATCGTGCAATTTTTTTTGCTGTTGAGTCTGGATAGAGTTTACAAGCAAAAAACTCACCTTTTGTCCTGCTTTTTAAAGTTTAGTTTATTGTCATTACACCATTGATGTGAAACAAGTCAATTTTTACCCTTCAACATTATTTAAACAAAAATCTTTAGCTAAAAATTCTTTTCTTTTCTTTTTTTTTTTTTTGAGACGAAGTTTCACTGTTGTTGTTCAGGCTGGAGGGCAGTGGCGCGATCTCGGCTCACTGCATCCTCTGCCTCCCGGGTTCAAGCGATTCTGCCTCAGCCTCCCTAGTAGCTGGGATTACGGGCACACACCACCACACCCGGCTAATTTTTGTATTTTTAGTAGAGACAGGTTTCACCATGTTGGCCAGGCTGCTCTCAAACTCCTGACCTCAAGTGATCCACCTGCCTTGGCCTCCCGAAGTGGAGATAAAAATTCTTGAATTTAATATGTTGTTAGTTAAAGGAAGACCTTCCAGGATGTCTGTGTATATCCTTTTCATGGTTAAATGGAGATACAAATGGAACGTACTTAATACTATTTGAATATGCCTTTTCCTGTAGAGAAATGGAAAAATAATCAAATATCTAGGAAATAGATTGTATGAAGAATGCTGAAGAAACAAAATTTAAATAGAGCAAGGAAGAGAAAATTGAAGTTACAATGAAACGATTTAAAAAAAGATTTTATTAAGTGTTGCCTATTCGTAAGGGGAAAAAAAACAAAAGGAAAAAAACTAAAAATTACAGCAGCCAAAAATATAAAGTTAGATGTAACAATTGACTAGAGAAAGATGAAGACCAGTTATAAAGGAAGATTAGGAGACTGCTGTAGTGCAGGAGTGCAGGGTTGTGGTTTTTTTGTTTGTTTATTTGTTTGTTTTTGAGATGGAGTTTCGCTCTGTCGCCAGGCTGGAGTGCAGTGGCGCCCTCTTGGCTCACTGCAACCTCTGCCTCCCATGTTCAGGCGATTCTCCTGCCTCATCCTCCCGAGGAGTTGGGACTACAGGCACACGCCACTATGCTCAGCTAATTTTTGTATTTTTAGTAGCAATGGGGTTTCACGATATTAGCCAGGATGGTCTCGATCTCTTGACCTCGTGATCCACCCGCCTTACTAAACTCCGTTTTTAAGGAAGGAAAATGAATCGCACAATCTGCTGTCAGTTGTTTATTCTGATTTCCTACTAAAAATTATTTCAGTTGATATTTGCAGGATTAACACGTGTTAAAGCAAACTAAATATGGCCTGAGAAGGCCTCCTTACTTCTACATTTGAGTCCTCGTGGATGAACTGTAATCTAGCTTCATAGGCAGATAAGATTGAAAACTGTAAAACTTGGAAGTGTGTGCCTGTAACAGTAACTGAGTCTTGGCCAATCCCAGCGGCCGTACTTCAACCACTCACAGACTGCTAAGTGTTCAAACTGTGTTCAAATAAGACAAACGCCAATATGTAGCCAGTCCAGCTATTTCTGTACCTCACTGCCGATTTCTGTATGTCACTTCCCTTTTTTTTGGTCTATAAATGTGTTCTGACCACAGGGCATCAGGGCGTCAGTTCTTGAATATTTGACACCAGTATCATGGTCTCATCCTGCCCTCCCTAGACTGGACAGGAAGTGAATTCAACAGGAAGTAGGCAAAAATGTACAGTCTAATCTTCTCGTCTTTGGCTTTCTCGTTTCATTCCCTGGATTTTTAAACAACCAACTATCCCTTTGTCTTCTTAGAGGAACTGTAGTCATCCCTGAATGAAATATTTATTGGATCAGTTGCAAGCTTACATTTGAGTCAACCTACATTCCTTACAGTTGAGGGTTAAGTTACAAGATCCTTTATGAGGCAACCCAGTGACACGCATCCCCAGGCAGAATTAAAGGAGATCTTTGGCTGTGACAATCTAAAGCTCTTTGGCTATGACAGAACAAGGAAGGTTACCGTGGTTGAACTAGATGGGAAGAACTACTTGCTTCTCCGCTGAGCGTACTGTGACTTGCTTAATTCTATGAGTTTAAGTAGCCTGAGGACTCAATAGGTCACATAACGGATATGCAAAATGGAGTATAGAAACACTTTAATAAGTAAAAATCTCCAGGTGCTGTATTCAGCATACTTGCATGGATCCCTGACACTGTGGTGTATGTTAGGCTAAGACATAGAAAATGCAATAGTAACTGTATTATAATGTACACAACCATTCTCTTCAACTCTTTACTTTAAAATGAGAGAGAGAGAAGGTGACACGGAGCCCTAGTCACACAGCTATGATTGGACTAAGGTTATGAACTAGTGTCCATTTTACCACATGGTCCATCTACTGAATTGGAGTTTCAGGGGTGGTAGTTGAGTCAGGACCCTCTTATTCAAATGATCAAAAGTCCAATAAAGGTGTACCTGGAAAAGGGGTCTTGTCCGGACCCCAAGAGCGGGTTCTTGAATGTCACATGGGAAAGAATTCAGGGAAAGTCACAGAATATATTTAAAACAATTTATTAGCAACTGCTGTATTACAGAGTAGAGCATCCTCAGAAAGAAAGGGGAGGAATGTCCCTATCTTAAATAGAATGCTGGCTTATATGGGTTATTAAGGTTAAGAATAGTGAACTTCATTACAAAAGCTTGTGATCAGCTGTGACAGGCTATTAGTATTGTTATTTTCCTATGTTAATATTGATTTCAGCAAGAATTTAGGAATGTACTACTATCTCTAAAGCAAAACTTCTTATTAAACTAAGAATGTTTTTTCTGTTTAAAATATCAGGACATTTCTATAAGTTCTAGGTTTTTATTTAGTTAGTTAGCATCATTAACTCGTTCCCTCAACTGTAAGTATCTTATGACCAGGCGTGCCCAACCCCCTGGGAATGTAACCCAGCCAGTTTGGCCTTATCTGGCCTTTGTTCAAGATGGAGTCACTCTGGTTAGGATGCCTGTGACCAAAGGACATAGCCAAAACTTGAATGTTGCATCTCAGCCTGATACACTGATGAATGTATACTCCAGCATTAATCTTTTGTTATGAAACCAAGATCTATTCTTTAAGTAGAAGTCTGTGTATTAGTCTGGGTTCTCCAGATAAACGGACCTAATAGGAGATAAACACACACACACACACACACACACACACACACACACACACACACACACACACACACACACAGAGAGAAGTATATGGAGATTTATTATAAGAAATTGGTGCACATGATTATGGAAGCTAAGAAATCCCATGATCTGATCTGCCAACTGTAAGTGGGGACCCAGGAAGGCTGATGGTATAATTCCAGCTCCAAGAGCAGAGAAAAGATCGATGGATGTCTCACCACAAGCAGGCAGGCAGAAAGAAAAATGAGTGAATTCCTCCTTCTTCTACCTTGTATTCTATTCAAGCCCCCAACAGATTGGATCAAGCTCATCCACATTGGAGAAGGCAGTCAACTTACTCAGTCCACCAATTCAAATGCTAATCTCACCCCAAACACCCTCACAGACACACCCAGAAATATTGTTTAAATTTGCACCCTGTGGTGCAATCAAGTTGACCATAAAATTAGCCATCACAGTCAGCTAATTGAAGTTACTACTCTACTTATATGACTATCTTCAGTCTAGAATTTAGTTAAACATTCGAGTTGGACCATTATCTGTAGGAATTTGGGTTCCAGGAAATACAAGAAGAACTGAAAAGAATTTTTTTAAAAAATTTAAACCATAGTCATGTTTATGCCTGAAAATAATACTTTAATTTTTTTCCTAAATATTCTAGAAATTAAAGTTTACCAAACATGAACCATTTGTTATTAATATTATACTTTTGATGAATGACTTGATAAAATACAAAAGAAGGAAATGTATTTTTAAGAGAGGAATTTGAATAATTTTTCCCCTAAAAATTCATATGTATGTAAAATATCTTCATCTTAGTAAAGGTCTATTAGCCCTTGTTAAGTCTGGCCCAAGAAAAACTATCAATTCAAGTTAGAAAAACAGGTACTCAATAATCTTAGCCCTTGACATTTTTCTTTAAATTTCTCTGAAATACATATTTTTTTTGTTTCCTTGGCTGAAAAATCTTCATTGTAATATTACCAGTGTGGTTTTTTTTGTTTTTTTTGTTTTTTGTTTTTTGTTTTCTAAGACCGAATTTCACTCTTGTTGCCCAGGCTGGAGTACAATGATGCAATCTTGGCCCCCCGCAACCTCTGCCTCCCAATTTCAAGTGATTCTCCGGCCTTAGCCTCCCGAGTAGCTGGGATTACAGGAATGCACCACCACACCCAGCTAATTTTTTGTATTTTTTAGTAGAGACAGAGTTTCTCCATGTCGGTCAGGCTGGTCTCAAACTCCCGACCTCAGGTGATCCACCCACCTCAGCCTCCCAAAGTTCTGGCTATACAGGCCTAAGCCACCGCGCCTGGCCCAGTATGGTATTTTTAAAAGGTTTTTTAAGTGGTTATCTTTTTCTGGCTCATGAATATCTTTGAATATATGATATGAATCTGTGAGCCTTCTCCAAAAAATAGCTTATATCTAAACAGCTTGGCTTATATTTCCAGGGTCTCCACAGGCCTCTGAAACAAACCCATATACCCTAAGGGTATACAAAGTACAAGAATTTCTTGTTAATAAGCCCAGCCTTTTTCCTTTTAGAGTGGCTGATGCTTGAAGAACTATGGAACGTTGGGGTGTATTCCTTTGCTCTCAGATACTTGCGGAGATCACCACATAAATTCTTAGAGTTCGGGGTTTAGCTACAGTGTTTAGTCTAGTGTCGAAGCAGAGGTTGGGCAAATATACACTACTCTAAATACTTTCTTGTGCTATAGCTGTTAAGCATGTTCTAGTTTAAACAGTTGTCAGTGATTAGCGATTTTGATGTTCCGTTTTAAGATTTTGTAATGGTCTAGACGAACATGAACAAAACCAAAAGACCGTTTCAAGTTCAGCAGATAGTAGGAGCTAATCTTTTCTGTGGTTTGGTTTGGTCGCCTGCCTTAGGTTGGTTTACTAGTCTGTGGCTTTCTGAGTTGCTTTATCTTGTGCTACCTTCTATCAGATACAATCTCCATATTGATTCCTGTTTATTCTTGCCTGGATGATCTATTCCATTTAGATGGCTAGAACATTCAGTAACTCTCTTGAGGGAATCCCACCTGTAGGTTACAGAAGGGTAACCTACAGATGCCCGATTGTCCTTTTTCCCTGGATTAAAAAGAAACCATTTGCCATTTTTCTGGCTTCTTAGAAAAATAAATGATATATGAAATGTTTGCAGCAGCAGAACTTTTTCCTGCCCAAAGGTTTAAGATTCCATGGACACATTTCCTGGTCTAGCATGCTATTGCTCTTTCTCATCAACTTTCCATCTCTCCTCACTTGTCACCTCCCACCCCAAATAACTTGTTAGTGTATTCCTCTTACAGCCTTTTTCACAGCATATTGGGTTATTTGTTTCTCTTGCCAAACATGTACAATTTGGCGTACCTGGGACTGAGGAATGGCCTGTTGACACTTCAAAAAAAATTTTTTTAAGATGGAGTTTCATTCTTGTCACCCAGGCTGTGGTATGAGTGCAATGGCGGATCTCAGCTCACTGTAACCTCCACCTCCCACGTTCAAGTGATTCCCCTGCTTCAGCCTCCCAAGTAGCTGCGATTATAGGCATGCGACACCACACCCAGCTAATTTTGTATTTTTAGTAGAGACGGGGTTTCACTATGTTGGTCAAGCTGGTCTCGAACTCCTGACCTCAGGTGATCCACCCACGTTGGCTTCCCAAATTGCTGTGATTACACGCGTGAGCCACTGCACCTGGCCAACACTTAAAATTTAATTTCTTTGTAGAGGCATAATAAATATGTGTGGACTGAATGAATCACATGATCTGAGTGATAGGAAGTGTGTGAATGGAATCCTAAACGTTTGGAGGTCATCATATTTTGCCATCTTTATCCTTTATCTTACCTGTTTTACCTGTTTTATGGGGTTATGTCTTGTCTCTACAATTACATGTGACCTCAGTGAGGAATCAGGATTGTCAATTATGTCTCCATTCCCAGTGTAGTGAGTGATATGTAGAATGACTTTTGGTTGCATTATGACACTCTTTAGTGAAAAGTAATGATTAAATAGTTTGGGGTGGAGATAACATGAAGAGATCTTTTTAGAAACTTTCTGTTTGGTGCAGTCGGTTACCAAGGCATGGGCCGGGGGAAGATATAGTAGGAGGTGGTCTCTGCCAGGAGAAAGAATTCCCCCTGTAGGAAGCCAAGTTCCTGACTAGCAGTTGCCAAGGCTTTCTGTGTCCTGCCATAAGCAACGGTCCCTTCAAGCCCAGTTGCTGCAAAGCTGTTCTGTTACATAAAGATGAAATTATAAATACACTGGGGTATCTTTCAAGTAAAATTAACTCCATGTATTAAAATTCACATTATATGTATTCCACAAGCAAATGTCCTGAATTCTTGGTCCATGTGAAGTTTGATTATTGCAATTTTGGGAATAATTAGGGAAGAGAATGTATAGTAACATAAAGGACTCAAGCATAAGACATACAAATGTCTAATATTCCCCCCTCCATGTGCAGACTATTGGATTTTTCCATTTGCTTTTGTAATATGGGAATACAGCTGAAGAAGAAAATGCAATGACATGACCTCATGATTACTGGAAAGAGTTTTTTCTCTTATTTACTGATAAATCTGCTATAATTTGAGATCAATATGTAATAACATTTTTCTTCAGGTGTTGACTACAAATATATCCCTATATAATACAAATTTATTGAAAATAGGATGTCATCTTGTCTTCTCAATTTTTTTTGAAAAATTAAATAATATATAAGAGTATTTATTATAGTGGGATAAAAAGAAAAAAAACTCAGGTACCCACCTCCACAATTACAGATACAGAGTGTCACTAATAGCTTTGAAAGCTTTCATGTTATCCTTCCCCAGGCTACCCTGATTCAGAGCAGAGATGCCCCGAAGTGGAGCTTAGCCCACTGAGTTCTTGGATTTGCCCAGGAAAGAATTCAAGGGCAAGCCAGAGGGAGAGGAAAACAGCTTTACTGAAGAAGTGTTACAGCTCCTCTACTGCCCCTGCAGAGCAAGGCTACCCTGTAGGCAGAGAGTAACAGCTGAGGGGAGTTTTGCAGTCGTATTTATACGCACTTTTAATTGCATGCAGATTAAGGGGCTATTCGTGCAGAAATCTCTAAGGGAGAAGTAGTAATCATTGGGTCATTGCCACGGAAAGGTGTGGTAACGCCTGGGTGTTGCCATGGCAATGGTAAATTGACATGGCACACTGGTGGGCGTGTCTGATTGAAAGCTGCTTTCCCCTGGGCCCTGTTTTAACTAGTCCTCAGTCTGGTCGGGTGTCCGAGACCCACCTCCTACCTCAACCCCCTCTATCAGAGTTTGTCATTATGCTGAATGTGGTGTTTCCCACTCCCTTCCTGTTCATTACATTATGTCTTACCACCTATATTTATTTTCTACATGACATACTGGTTAGTTTTTCTGTGTTCAAACCATTATTTAAGTAGAATAATCAAGGTGTTCTTTTGAGACTGCTTTTTTGGCTCAACATTAAATGTGTAAAATTCATTCTTGTTGATTTGTATCACCATAATTTCTTTTTACCAATGTGTGGTCTTCCAGTAGGGGATGTGGCACCATCAATCTGTTCTCTGTCCATGGGCATTTAAGGAATTGCAGATAATCCCAGTCTGGAAGCATTTATCCGTGTCTCCTGATGCATGTGTGCAAGAGTTTCTCTTGGGTATGTTAATTAGCAGTGGAATTGTAGGTTGATAAAGTATGTGTATCTTTACCTTTACTGGGCAGTTTTTAAAGTGTTTGCCTTCATTTACACTCATACTATCACGGTAGGAGAGTTTTCACTCCACCATTACTTTCACTGAATACTTTTCATATATTAACCTTTTGTTTTCTTCTGTGAAATGACAGTGCATGGCTTTGGACTTCTTTTTAATTATTAAATTGTATTTTTCTATAAACGTACAAGAGGACTTTCTATATTTTATATGTCATTATTTTTGTTGGTTATTTGTATTGCTGAAAGGGTTTAATTCGTAGCTGCTCTTGTCACATTTATATAGCATTCTTAATACCAATCAAGTCCGATGTATCTATCTTTTCTGTCACTATTTGTGCTTTTGGGCTCTTGTTTAAGAAATTCTTTCCTGGCCAGGTGTGGTGGCTCAATCCTGGAGGCCAAGGCAGGAGGACTGCTTGAGCTGAGGAATTTCAAACCAGCCCGGACAATGTAACAGTACTTCGTTACTACAAATAATTGAAATATTAGCTGGCCATGGTGACAGACACCTCTGGTCCCAGCTACTTGGGAGGCTGAGTTGGGGGGTTTGCTTGAGCCCAGGAGGTCAAGGCTGCAGTGAGCTGACATTGGACCACTGCACTCCAGCCTAGACAACAGAGCAAGACCATGTCTCAAAACAAAACAAAACAAAAAGCAAAAAAGGAAATTCTTTCTTACCTTAGCCTCATAAAGAATTCTTCTATCTTTATTTCTAACAGTTTTAAAATTTCATCTTTCATCTTTAATTCCTCGATCTTTCTGGAACTGGCTTTTGTATATGGAGTGAGATAGGAATCTGACTTCATGTAGAATACCTGTTTGTTCCAGAGCTATTTTTTGAATGGCTTCTTATCTCCCCTTGGTCTGAAATGCCTGCTCAGTCATAAACCAATTTTCCACATATAAGTAGGTCTGTATCTGAGCTGCTATTCATGTTTCAATGCCATACTACCTGAATTTCTGTAGTTTTAAAATAAAGATTGATAGAGTTTGGACATATCAACCCATCATATTTTTCAGGATTGAACTGACTATTCTTGGACCTTTCTGTTCCATATAAATTTTAGATACCATATATGAAGTTCAACAAAAAAAGAAAAAGAAAAAACACAAACATACCCTGCTGACATTTTGTTTGGGGCTGCATTTAAGTCTGTAGATCAACTTGGAGGAAAATGCCTTTGTTATAATATTGAGCCATCTTATCCATAAATAGGAACTATCTCTCTATTAATTTAGCCGTTGAATGTCTTAGAATATTTTCTATAAAGGTCATATATTTTTTAGATTTGTTTCTAGATATGTTAATTTTTTAGTTACTACAGTCTCTCTCACCTTTCTCTCTCAAGTTACAGTTTCTGTTGGCTAATATAGAGAAATTCAGTTGATTTTGTCTGAAAAGCTTTGTATCTATCAGTCTTTCTAAACTTATTAAATGCTTATGAATTTTCTGTAGATTCTTGGGTTTTCTATCAGTCATAGCATGTGAATAATGGAAATTCTATTTCTGGTTGAGCACAGTGTCTCCCACCTGTAATTCTAGCAATTTTGGAGGCCAAGGTGGGAGGATCACCTGAGGCCAGGAGTTCAAGACTAGCCTGGGCAACCTGGCGAGAATGTGTCTATAAAAAAAATAAATAAATTAAAAAATAAAATTCTGTTTCTTCCACTCCAATCCTTTTAACTTTTCAATTATTTTTCATCTTACTGTACTGGCTAGACTCCTCACCGCAACATTAGGTTATTCTTGTCTTAGTGGTACTCTTTAAAAGCATGTATTTGATTTGGGTTTTCTATAGAGGTACTTTAGCATGTTAAGGAAGTTTTCTTCTATTTCTAGTTTGCTGTTTTTTTCTTAAAAATTATGAATTGGTACTGAATTTTATCGAATGTCTCTTTTCTACATCTTTTTTTTTTTTTTTTTTTTTTTGAGACTGAGTTTTGCACTTGTTGCCCAGGTGGGAGTGCAATGGTGCGATCTCGGCTCACGGCAACCTCTGCCTCCCGGGTTCAAGCGATTCTCCTGCCTTAGCCTCCCTATAGCTGGGATTACAGGCATGCGCCACCACGCCTGGCTAATTTTGTATTTTTAGTAGACACAGTGTTTCTCCATGTTGGTCAGGCTGGTCTCGAACTCCTGACCTCAGGTGATCCACCTGCGTCCCTTTTCTACATCTTTAAAGGCGGTCATATGATTTTTTTCTTGAATTTCTTATTGCGGCAAATTTTATTAATAGATTTTCTACATGGAACTGTTTACTTGGATAAACAACGTTTTCATGATGTTTTTAACATCACCTTTTTTTAACATGTCGCTGGATTTGACTCTTGAAGATTTTGGGGGGGGTGGGGGACTTACTGTATGTATAATCATGAGGGAAACTGGCCTCTAATTTTCCTTTCTTATCCTTTCCTCAAGCGATTTGACACTGACGCTTACTGCTGTCTTAAAGTTTTTGTTTGTTTCTTTGTTTTGATCTCTCTTCTTGGGAAGAGTTTGTTATGTTCTGATTATGTATTCCTTGAGTATTTTCTATAACTCACTGGGAAAATTCCTAAACGTACTGTGTTTTTTTGTGCTTTGGGAAGATTTGACTATTGATTCAAATTCTTTAACAGAACTCTTTAGGGTTTTCACTCTCTTCTCATGCCAGTTTGGGCATTATAGCTTCCTAGTTCTTTTTCTGTCTCATCTAGATTTTCAGAATTTTAGGCATGAATTTATAATCTCATTTTCTTACTAATCTCTGCAGTATCTACAGTTACATCTTTTCCTTCTCTCAATTTTTACTCAATAAATCTCACTATATATTTTTGAATAATTCTATTTTCTATTTCATTAACTTCTCTTCTTTTTAAATTTGGTTCTAATTTCTTTTTCATTTAAGTCAGGTACTTAGCTCATTATTTCTCAAAGTATCTTCTGTTAATCACACAAGCTTTTTACATTTCTTTTTGAGAACCTGGTTTTCTGTATCTCACAAAATTTCATATGTAGTATTTCATTATTGTTCAGTTCTAAGTATTTTCTATTTTCATTTTGATTTTTTTATTGGGATGGTGAGTTATCTATAAGTGTGCTAATTCCCACAGATATGCAGGTGATCCTACTGTTGTCATTTCTGTCTCTGATTTCAGGTTTGTACATTTCAAATGGGAGATAGCTCTTTTTTTTATTTTTTTAGTTTAGTGGGACAATATCTTTTTAAAATGTAGCATTTACTCGTCTTACTTTGGTTGTGATTACACATGTTTGCACTTAGTTTCCACTACAATCTTATTTTGTCCTTTTTGCATGCTGCAGTTTTTCTTCATCACCCCTTATCTCCCTATTTCTTTCTTTAAGAATTACTTTCTGGCCAGTCATGGTGGCTCATGCCTGTAATCCCAGCACTTTGGGAGGCCAAGGCGGGCAGATCACTTGAGGCCTGGAGGTTGAGACCAGCTTGGCCAACATGGTGAAACCCCTTCTCTACAAAAATAGAAAAATTAGCCAGACGTGGTGGTGGACACCTGTAATCCCAGCTACTCTGGAGGCTGAGGTATGAGAATCGCTTGAATTCAGGAGGCAGAGTTTGTAGTGAGCCCAGATCACACGACTGCACTTCAGCTTGGGTGACAAAGCAAGACACTGTCAAAAAAAAAAAAAAAAAAGAATGATTTTATTTATTTATTTTAATCAGGTTTTTACCCTTTATTAGTTTGGAAGTTACACATTATAGTTCTGGGCTTGTTTAAATGGATACCTTAGAAATTTCAGCATGCATTCTTAAAATCTAAAGTTAACCAGTTAAGGACTTTGGAGCATTTAAGGCTGATAACTCCTACTTGATTTATATTTTTGCCAATAATTTGGTTTTATGTTTTCTTAACCTTACACACCAAATATTTTTACCATTTATCTTTTAAAAGTAAGTCTGTATTTGTTTACATTTATTCACTTAATTACTACTGCCTTTTCTTACCATTTCTTTCACATATCAAAGATTCCTTTTGATATCACTGTTGTTCTTGAAGCTTGTCATTGACAAGTTTCTTTCATGAGAAGATTTTTGACAATGAAGTCTCTTTATGTGTCTGAAGGAAACTTATTTATAGAAGATAGTTTTGTTGAAAATGATTGTAGGTTTATACTTTTTCCTGGAACTTGAAAGATGGCATTTGATTGACAGTTGGCTTCTGACTGTTGAGGAGTGAACTCTCATTATAACCATGTCAGCTCTTTGTATGCAGTCTCTCTTCCTAAATCCTTTGAAGTCTTCTTCTCTGTCTTTGGTGTGGTGTCATCTCACTGTGATCCATCAAGGTACAGGTTTATGTTTCACTTTTTCCTGCTTCGGATTCGTTGTGCCTCCTGAATATGAGGATTTGAGAATTTTGTCAACCCTGGAAAACCCTCAACCATTAGCTCTTAAAAGTTGAAAAGTAAATGAAGTCATCCAGCATTGTTAGGTATTCTTCAGTGGAATGTTTGTTCAAAATGTCAAGTTAGGCCAGGCATGGTGACTCATACCTGTAATCCTGGCACTTTGGGAGGCCAAGGCGGGGGTATCACTTGTGCCCAGGAGTTCAAGACCAGCTTGGGCAACATAGCAAGACTCCATCTCTACCAAAAAAAAAAAAAAAAAGCAAATTAACCAAGCATGATGTTGTACACCTGTAGTCCCAGGTACTCAGGAAGCTGGGGTGGGAGGATCACTTGAGCCCAGGAGTTCAAGACCAGCTTGGGCAACATAGCAAGACTCCGTCTCTACCGAAAAAAAAAAAAAAAGACAAATTAACCAAGCATGATGTTGTACACCCGTATCCCAGGTACTCAGGAGGCTGGGGTGGGAAGATCACTTGAGCCCAGGAGTTCAAGGCTGCGATGAGCTGTGATCGCGCCACTGCACTCCACTGTGGGTGACACAGAAAGACCCTGTCTCAAAAAACAAAACAAAAAAAGTCAACTTAGCTCCATTGCCAGAATTCGCAGATACATGAATGAGGTTTTACCCCACATTATTTTATCTGAATTTTGGTATAATCTTCTATTTATTTTACAATTATTTACTTAAGCAGAAAATCAAGAAGATGTTAAAAAAAAAAGGGACGTATTACCTAAAATACTAGGGAAGAAGAAACCGTGTTTTTTAAATAGAATAGGCCAAATGTCAACAGACATCCAGGGTACTAGAAAATATTGAGACGCGTCTAAACACACAAACCTGTCTTCGAACCTCTAGTCACACAGCATGTTTGCATTCTATATTTCCATGAAACTTGGAGTGAGGAGGGAGAGAAAATACATTTATTTTTATCCTCTTTAGTTAAAATTGCATATCAGGATTTCTTTTTTTAGGAGTTGCATGTTAACTTCTAAAGTTATCTCCCACCTGCACTACATAGGGAGACCCTGTCTCTTAAAAAAAAAAATTAATTAATTAACTGGGTGTGGTGGTGGAGGCCTATAGTCCCAGGTATGTGGGAGGCTGAGGTGGGAGGATCCCTGGAGCCCAGGAGGTTGAGGCAGCAGTGAGCCGTGATTGCGCCACTGCACTCCAGCCTGGGCAACAGAGTGAGACCTTGTCTCAATCGATCAGTCAATCAGTAGTAAAGTTATCTCATTACAGTTCAATGTCTCAACATAGGACTGGGTAGAAGGAAGCCTTCTATCCTGTGATCTGTGTTGCTCTGATACATTCCTAAAAAGAAACTATTAAGAGGGGTAGATATAATTCTAACATGCAAATGTGTTGAGGGAAAGGTGAAAAGTATATATTACTTGATTACTATTTATTCACATGGAAGCCATTTTTGTATTTGCAGTTAGTGTCAACTGAAGGGATTAAGAAGATAATCTCTATCATTTATATTTGGGTCTGGTCAGATGCTTTTGTAATTATATTTCTATTTGATGCCTCCTTTATCTGAGATTTTATATACTTTTTTAAATCTGGAGACAGGATCTCACTCTGTCACCCAGGTTGGAGTGCAGTGGCATGATCATATAGTAGCTCACTGTAATCTCAGCCTCCTGGGTTCAAGCAATCCTCTCACCTCAGTCTCCAGGGTAGCTGAGATACAGGAGTGTACTACTACATCTGGCTAATTTTTAAATGTTTTTGTAGCGATGGGGTCTCGGTGTGTTGCACAGCCTTGTCTCAAACTCCTGGGCAAGTGATCCTCCTGCCATGGCCTCCCAAAGTGCTGGGATTTTAGGCGTGAACCACCATTCCTGGCCTGTCTGAGATTTTATAATACTTAAAACAACCACACAGTGTTGGCTCATTTAACTTCTTCATCCATTCACATTTGCTTGTGGGTCCAGAATGAATCTGCTTTCCTACTGATGCCTCAAGTAGGTCCCAACTTCTTTTATAAATTTATAAAAATCTCTTGCCTTTTCCTGTGGTTACTGCTTGTGAGAGAAAACATACTCGATTTATACCTAGAATGAACTTCAGCAAAGTTAGTGAAAATGTCAACATAAACACAGGCTTTACCTCTGAAAGTCTATGATATGAAACATCAAGAGCTGATCAGGCTTTTTCCCTTTAAGAGCTTTACATATAAATTATAATATTTTCCTCCTTAAAAAAGCCAAAATGAGGAAGTTAACTGAGATGAAATTACTGTCCACTCATTTGATAAAAAAAGTCAAGAAACAAAATGGATAAGCATGGATAAGCCCCAAAGATATCTTTGTTGACCTCATTGAATCTCATTTCTTTTTCTTTTTTTTTGAGATGGAGTCTCACTCTGTTGCCTAGGCTGGAGTGCAGTGGCGTGATCTCAGCTTACTACAACCTCTGCCTCCTGGGTTCAAGCAATTTTTCTGACTCAGCCTCCTGAGTAGCTGGAACTGCAGGCGTGTGCCGCTATACCCAGATAATTTTTGTATTTTTAGTACAGATAGGGTTTCACCATATTGGCCAGGCTGGTCTTGAACTCCTAACCTCGTGATCCGCCTGCCTTAGTCTCCCAAAGAGCTGGGATTACAGGCATGAGCCACCGCACCCGGCCCAAGACTATTATTTATGTTTGTAAAGAAATATCAATTAATTTTAGAAATAGAGATGGTGATTCCAAGTCTTAGGGGGGAAGAAAAGCTCTGTTTAATTATCCAAAATGTCAAGCTATTCACTAAGATTTTCCCCTTGACTTGTAGCTAGCCTCAGTTTAAACAAATACCACATATATTCTATTTGAAGTAAGATTTAAAATGTTAAATGTGACAACAAATCTGTCACCCAAAAGCTTCTTCACACTCTTTGATAATCCTTCCCTCCTGCCCTTTCTGATGTCCTGATCTGCTCATTATCTTGGTTGTGGTAATGGTTTCACAGATAATCACATAAGTTAAAACTTAACACAAATTGCACTCTCTGGAGGGATGGATGTGTGTGTCTCTGTGTGTGTGTGTGTGTGTGTGTGTGTGTGTGTGTCCCTGTCCCTATACCTCAATACTACTGTTAAAAACAAAAATATAAAAATACATTTTCAAAAACATTCCAGGCTGGGTGCAGTGACTTACACCTGTATTCCCAGCACTTTGGGAGGCCAGAGGCAAGCAGATTGCTTGAGCTCAGGAGTTCCAGACCAGCCTGGGCAACATGGTAAAACCTTGTCTCTACAAAAAAAATACAAAAACTAGCCCAGCATGGTGGAGTGTACCTGTAGTCCCAGCTACTTGAGAGGCTAAGGCGGGAGGATGGCTTGAGCCAGGAGGCAGAGGTTGCAATGAGCCAAGACTGTGCCATTGTACTCTACCAGGGTGACAGAGTCAGCCCTGTCTAAAAAAACAAACAAACAAACAAAAAACTGTAGTAAAAAGAAATTCATTGATGTTGTATTTCAAAGCAATAGGAAATATAGCCAAAGAAAATATTTTAACACCTTTGAGATAAGAGAGAGATAGAGATGACTGGTGTCAGCTATCTTTTATGACTGCCCAAATATCGCTTCCCTTTGGGCTTCCTGTCTCTGTGTTTACATTTTTTTTTACCTTATTAGAAAGTAACTGTTTAGATAACACTATTTATTCATTAAAATAAATATATGTATATGCATGTATTGATATATATATATATTTGAAATCCTATTAAGTACAAGGCAGTATGCCAATGCCACATGCAGATAGATATAGCAAGATGATCAAGATAGAATATTTCATGCAAGGGGACCGGCATATTCCCAAGAGCAGGAGAGAGAGCAAGATTGGTTTTAGAAATGGCAAGCAGTTTAATATAACTGGATCAGCGACCACAAAAAAAACCAGTTTCTCTTTTATAAAGCCAGGCTACTTTACAGCATTTCTCATAATTCAATTTTAGTGGAGACCAGGTGATGGATTAAGCATCCAGTTTTGCCCTGCACAGAACTCTGTTGATTGTATTGCTGTTGTTATCCAAGACCAAGCACTTAGGAAAAATAGCTGATGTTTCTGCAACTCAGAAGCTTTGTATGAGTTGCTTTGGTTTATTATAGAGTGTTAAGGAGGTGTAATAATCTGTGCTGGTAATAGCTGGTCTTGGTAAAGAAAAGCCCTTTCTCATGCAAATACTAGATGTAATGAAATGATGGGTCTGTGAGTGATATTTAAGGTTTATAACTATATTTTTTTCTTAAGCTAGTCAAGTACAGTGTTGAGAAGGAGGAAAGAGTGGAACAAGGAGTCCAATCTGTAACTTGTAGCTACATTACAAAAATAAGAATTATGTAAATACTTATAGGGAACAGTAAACGTGTTATGGCAAGTTTGAAACTGTCTATCCCCTAATCCTTTTTTCTACCATCAAAACTATTGTCTTAAATCAGATTTTGTTGTTGTTGTTGTTGTTGTTGTTGTTGTTGTTTTAATAGCTTGGAACTTCTTGGAACACAATTGTGTTAGAACATACTGTGCTACAGTATTCCTATCCATTCCAGCAAGAGCTTCGGTAGAGTTGTATATAAAGCTTTACCAGTTAATTTTGAGCTTTCTCTGAAAAGCATATGGCATGTTTTATACAGAAAAACCATTTTAAAACATAGAACATTGAGAATTTTGGCCATGAACTGAAAGAAAATGGTTTGAAGATATGATCTTCTAATTCGTTATAGGAGTGAGGAAGAGGTTTCTCATATGGTATGATTTTAAAGATCTATTAAAAACAAATTTATATTATTTTGCATTGAACTCTATTCATGATTTAGTCAGGAAGACAGAAACCACTTCAAATATTTCAGGGATAAAGTGATTTAACATAGGGAATTAGGAATGTACAAAATCTGAAAGGACTGAAGGAATAAAGTCAGAGAAACCTGCCAGTTCTCAGTGTAGCCAGTAGTATTTGGGGAATCAGGAAGTTTCCAGAATTACTAAAAATCAATGCTGATAATTGCAGCTACCTAAGGCATTGGTTGGGTGATTTTCAGGACACAACCTGGAATAGCATTTCCCAAATGTTTTAGTCTCGTGACCACTTTACATTCTTAAAAATTAATATGATGGTGATTATATTTTTTATAGAGACAGGGTCTTGCTAGGTTGCCTAGGCTGGTCTCGAACTTCTGGGCTCAAACAATCCACCCACCTTGGCCTCCCAAAGTGCTGAGGTTATAGGCATGAGTCATTGTGCCTGGCCCTAAAAAAATTATTGAACACCTCAGTGAGCTTTTGCTTGTATAGCTTATGCCTAATGGTGTTTTTTGCATTAGAAATTAAAACAGAAAAAAATAAATTACAAGAATAAGGAAGCAGGCACTCCCCTAGCTATCAGAGTGATAAAGTCATCACAGGTCGTGTAAGTATTTGAAAAATTCCAATCTACCATCATGAGAGAACGAGAGTATTAGAAGGCAAATAATGTCTTAGTGCCATTAAGAAAATAGTTTTGACCTTGTGGAATCCCTAAAAGGGTCTCTAGAGCTTCTAGGGGTTCCTGAGCCACACTTTGAGAACTGCTGGCCTAATGGAACTGGAAAGTCTCTGGTCTGCTGGAGCCCACGTAGATGCCTTCTGCTGATGGTGGCTTCTCCTCTGCCTTCTGCATGTCACACAAGGATAATCTGGCTTCTCCTCTGCCTTCTGCGTGTCACACAAGTGGCTCTCATTGCAAGGAGTCCAACCTGGAACCCTGTTGGCAGAGAATCTGAAAATATCATCCGTAGGAATTCATGCTCTTTGATAGATGGGAAAGTATAAGGCAGGCGGAGGCATAGTGCCGAGCTGACAATAGGCAATCCAACATATTTCGTTAAAAACCGTGAAAATCCACCTGAGTTGACAATAGGTGGCATCTACATGAACAGAAAAATTTCTGAGAGTAGGGTCTTCACTTTTCCTGAAACCCCCTACTCCTTTCCAATGATCACTTCTTTCCCTCAGTCTTTGACAGTAATAAGACCATGAAATAACTACCAAATCAATCTTTGACTGCTTTCCCCTGCATATCTTTTTTGATATAGGGTCTCATTCTGTCACCCAGGCTGAAGTGCAGTGGGGTGAACATAGCTCACTGCAGCCTCGACCTCCCAGGCTCAAGCAATCCTCCCTCCTCAGCCTCCCAAGTAGCTGAGACTACAGGCACCCACTACCACATCCAGATAATTTTTGTATTTTTTTGTAGGGATGGGGTTTCGCCATGTTGCCCAGGCTGGTCTCAAACTCCCAGGCTCAAGGGATCCATCTGCCTTGGCCTCCCAAAGTGCTGGGAATACAAGCATGAGCCACTCCACCTGCCCCCCAACCAACCCAAAATTTTTAATAGGTTTGTTTATCCTGAAACTTTGTTTTTTGTGTGCACCTATATGTAAAATCACTCATCAAAATTATTGAGATCTACACAGAGCTCAACCAATTCTGATCCTCTTTGGAGGGCTCAGAGCATCTGTGAGCCCAGAACACTAGCGGTTTTGCATAAATGAGCTTTTGAAAGTACGATAACTTTAAGTACTCTAAAATGCTTAGCTCATTTTTAGAGAATTGATAAGTTTAACAAAAGGAGAACTTCAGAATGAAAATTATTATTCCACCTTCTATGAGGAATGTTTTAAAAGATAAAAGTTGTTAGCTATTACCTTGAAAATCTAAAGCTATGTGCAGTAACTCACAAATAGTGAATTAATTGATTTAAAATTTATGGTCATTAATGATGAGTTTGCCAGTAAGAGTTTTTCCCCTCTTTGGTGGAGAAGTTTAGAAACTTCTGTTTCATTTCAACTTTGAACAAAATCCTAGAAGCCATTTCAAGTATACTTTGCTAACCCAGAAATTTTGGCAAGAAAGTATAAACTTGAGCCTTCTCGGATAGTCTGTTCATGGAGAACCAAGCAGAGAATGATAGCAAAAACAAAAATCTAATCAACCAATCAGAACAATGCTACTTCTTTTCTATTAATCATTGCCACATTTCTCTTCCCTGTCCTCCATCAATAGATCAAAATTAGAATAGGACTTGTAGGTAAAAATTGGCCCTTGAGAAGGTATGCGTGGATTACTTTTATTTGACTTACATGTGGCTTTATAGTCAGAAGTACTGTTGCTTGCAAAGCATATTTGTTTGTTTGTTTGTTTTTTAACTCAAAAGCACCTGAAAAAATAATCAGAGGTTTTTATACCTACAAAATGTTACTGGGTTCCCATTCCATGTAGATGCCAAAGCCAAATGAGCTTATACAACTGAACAAAAATAAATCATGTTTATTTTTTCCATATGCACTTAGAGAATATGCAAAAATAAATGTCCAGAAATAAAAATTTGCCAAAGATTGCCACATATGCCTGAATATAAGATGAGGCTTTTTTTCCCCTCAGAATTATTCTTCAGAAAAGAGAGAGTCACCTTATATTTGAAATCTCACAAGATCTCCCATGGTGCAAGAAGTACATTTTCCATTACTTTATTTTGAACAACAGTGTGCTGCTTGCTGGAGATACATGGGCCTGCATGATGTCAATCAATCTTATTTTGGTGTGTTTATATAAGTCACCTGATACATTCGACTTAAATGTTTAAATAGAGATTTAACATTTACTTCTAGAGACATGACATCACAATTGTAAATATTGGATGCTATGGTAAACTCAAACATTCAAAACAAATACTGTTTCCAATTAGTTGAATGGAAGTTCCCATTAGAAAGGGGTTAGGTGACCCAGTATCTCTACTGATATCCACAAGACAGATGAGAAGTTTTCAGAGGATTTTTTTAAAATTAAATATGGATAAGGATTTGGAGAGAGGGATACTTCTAAGTTAGTGCAGTTGGCCATTGAACAATGAGAGGTTATGGGCATGGACCCCCTACAAAGCCAAAATCCATGTGTAACTTTTGACTCCTCAAAAAACCAAATAGAGTATCGTTGACCCAAAGCTTTACCAATATCATAAAAAGTTGGTTAACACATATTTTATGTGCTAAATATTGCATACTGTCTCCACAGAAGAGAGAAAACATGAGAAGATCAGAAAGGTCCTTTTGTTGCCAGGCTGGAAAATGGCAGGCATCATTCTCCACGCATTTCACTGGCCAAAATTCAATCACTTGGGCCAATCTAACTGCAAGGAAGGCTAGAAATTTAGTTGTCTGTATTCTGAGGAAGAAAATGGAGTTAGTAAGCATCTTGGATCTCTGCCACAGTATTTGACTATCTTCGACAGCACTGAGAGTCAGCCACAAGGTATTTATTCTTTGTTAAATGTGACATCACCTTATATTTGGAATCTCCTTCTATTTGGGCATATATAGCAGTTGCCTCAAAACTTCAAAGTCATAGAAAATTATTTATGGCTAGATCTTTTAAAGAGTTTTTGTAATCGAGGCAAATTGACATAGAACATGGAAATGTATCTAAAATGATTGGAAACTTATTATAATTAGAAATGTATTAAAACTCAGGGGAATGGCCCAGAGTCAGGGGGTATCGGGATACCTGGCCCAGTTGGATTTTTTGTTGTTGTTGTTGTTGAGATGGAGTCTCGCTCTGTCACCCAGGCTGGAGTGCAGTGGCGCCATCTCGGCTCACTGCAAGCTCCGCCTCCCGGGTTCACGCCATTCTCCTGCCTCAGCCTCGTGAGTAGCTGGGACTACAGCCGCCCGCCAGCACACCCGGCGATTTTTTTTTTTTTTTTTTTTTTTTTTTTTGTATTTTTAGTAGAGAAGGGGTTTCACCGCACTAGCCAGGATGGTCTCGATCTCCTGACCTCGTGATCCGCCCGCCTCGGCCTCCCAAAGGGCTGGGATTACAGGCGTGAGCCACCGCGCCCTGCCCCCAGTTGGATTTTTATTTCCAACCACTGCTAAAGCATTCCTATGCCATTTGCTCTGAACCCTGGACTCTCAGGAACTGGGTTGGCCAATCACCGATTTAATCCATCTTGCTGTGATGGAGAGAACTTATGCCCAAAATTGTTGATTGGCAGTCAAGGCCCAACAGCCAATGGGCGGTAGCTGCAGCCTCGAGGTCCCTCACCACCTGTGCTCTGCTCGTGTTTACCCTGCGTGCCGCCAATAGTGATTCAAGCCAGTTATCCATCTGTTCTCCCACACCACATCTTCCCAAAAAGGCCGTTTCTTCTCCTCTTGGCTGGAAGCCTGTGCCCTCTGCTCACAGTTCTGTTAGAGCATTCGGATTTATATAGAACGAAGGTTTGCTTTGCTTTAAAACATCAATTCCTTGATCCCGGTTCTATTCTCTCTGGGCCTTATGGAGTATACGATCACCTTCTTCCTCTTTAGGGTTTTTCTTCTATGGGCTAAAAATCTCAAAGTCCTCATGTGACATGTTTTTATGCCCTCTTACCTGATTTCCTCCCATGTGAGTGTGCTATAAATATAGCTCTTCCAAAGCAGAACACATCAGATTAAATACTTGTGATCTGGCAGGGCACGGAATAGAATGGCGTAGGCCAGCACGTGAATTGGTGGTAAAGTGAAGGTCATCGGGGAGAAAATAACTTCTCTACCCTCTTAGGTGTAGTATTTAAGGCCAGTGAATTAAACTAGCAAAAGCACATCTCACAGGATACAAGACATGCAATTTTATTAATATTTTACATGCACTGGAGTTCACAGAAAAGGAGTGAAAGTCGAAGTGGGAGGATTGGGGGCTTATATACCATTTTAAACAAAGAAAAGGGTGTCTGCATTTCACGAGATGCTGAATTGCAGGAAGGTGACTAGGAAGAATATGCGGAAGCTAATGGAAGATGAGGGTTATTTTAGTAAGGTGTGTTTCTGCATCTCATCTCCATGCCAACTCACCATCTCCAGCAGTAAGACACAACTTTTCTGTTCCTAGTACAGCAGAGGGGAATTTTACAAGGGAAAATTTGAGTCCTGGTTTTAAGCAGATGAGGGGAAGGCAGAGAATTTCTTCTGCATTTGTAGATTCTCAGCCACCTTCAGTTCAATATAATCCTTATGGCAAGGTCGCATATTTTGGGGATGACCTATTCTGATCCCCTTCAAGGTACAATTTGAAACCTTCTCCAAGTATTCTCAATTGCTTTCCTCTGGAGACATTAATTTCCCCACCTTCCGCTATCACCTTTGAAATCATGCTGTAAGTAACCCTTCATATTATCACACTGTAAATTGGGATCTTTAAAGTTTGGTTGTTTATGCAGTTATAAATCAGCTTAATTATTTGTCATTCAGCTTCTAATAGCTTCTCTGCAAGAATAAGAAAGCTCATCTGATACTCGGCTGAAATCCAGATTCGCTCATCCTTCCTCCCTCCCTCCCTTCTGCCTACTGCATGCCAGTGATCTCCCAGCCACCAGGAACAGAGTAAACAAAACAAAGTCCCTGCCGTCAACAGGATTACAGTCTAGCTCGGAGAAATAGGCCACATGCAAATATATATGTAGATAATGTGTTGTAGCAGTAAGTGCTAAAAAATAGTCTCTGTTCTGCTGCTATAATATTTTCACCTGAGTGATTTATAAACAATAGGAATTTATTGATCACAGTTCTGGAGGCAGAGAAGTCCAAGATCAAGGCACCAGTAGATTCAGTGTCTGGGGAAGGTTTGATCTCTGCTTCACATATGGCCTCTTGTTGCTTTGTCTTCATGTGGGAGAGGGAGTGGAAGGGCAAAAAAGGATGGACAAGCTCCTTCAATCCCTTTTATAAAGGCATAATCTTATTCATGGGGGCCCCACACTCATGACCTAACTACCTTGTTAAAGCCCCACCTGCTGATAAGTATTGCCTTGGAGATTAAGTTTCAACATATGAATTTTGGGGGAACATGTTCAGTCCATAGTACAAACTAGGAAGGTCAAGAGGATGAGGAGTTGGGGAGTGATAAAAATGGCTTCTGTGGGCCAGGCGCAGTGGGTCACACCAGTAATCCCAGCATTTGAAGTGTCTGAGGTGGGAGGATTGCCGGAGCTCAGGAGTTGGAGACCAGATTGGGCAACATAGTGTGACCCCTCATTGCAAAAAATCAAAAATTAACTGGCATGGTGGTCCACACGTGTGGTCCCAGCTACTCAGGAGGATCACTTAGAGGTTGCAGTGAGTTGTGATGATGCCACTGCACTCCAGCCTGGGTGACAGAGCAAGGCCCTATCCCCCACCCCCCAGTGAAAAGCTTCTGTGAAGGTGACATTTGATCAAAATTGTGAATGGAGTGAGAATGTGTCCATGTGTATATTTGAGGATAGATTATTTCAGGCAGTGGAAACCATAAAGGCAAAGCTCTGAAGCACATTCTAGGAACAGCCCAGATCCCAGTGTGTCTGAATACAGAGAAAGGGGAAAGAGAGGCAGGTCAAAGGTCACACAGGGACTTGCAGGCCAGAGATGCAGGCCATGGGGAAGCCTTTGGACTATGTTGTGAATGTTAGAACATCTGATGGAAGGTGCTGAGCAAGAGTGGCATAATTTGATATAAACTTCAAATCTTAAAAGCCCTCATAAAAGAAAAACACTGATTGCTTTGTGGGGGAAAAGCCATGGGATTGGGAACCAGTGTGGAAGCGGGAAATGGGTCAGGTGGCCAGTAGTTCAGGGGTGTTGTTGACCTCAGTCCTTACTCCAGTTTAATAACCATCCGGCTGGGTTTGGTGGCTCACGCCTGTAATCCCAGCACTTTGGGAGGCCAAGGCGGATAGATCACCCAGGTCAGGAGGTCGAGACCATCCTGGCCAACATGGTGAAACCCCGTCTCTACTAAAAATAGAAAAAATTAGCTGTGGGTGGTGGTGCATGCCTGTAATCCCAGCTACTCAGGAGGCTGAGGCAGGAGAATTGCTTGAACCAGGGAGTCAGAGGTTACAGTGAGCTGATATCGCGTCACTGCGCTCTAGTCTGGCGACAGAGCAAGATTCCATCTGAAAAAAATAAATAACCATCCAAAAACTGAACTGTACGGCTTCCTTGATGGGGTTTGTTTTTCATCAACTTTTGCTGGCTCCTAGCAATTCTGCTTTTCATCTTTTTCTTTTTGTTACTACAAAATTTCCTTTTTTCTTTTTTTTGCTGGCTTTACTGAGGTATAATTGACAAATAAAAATTGTATATACTTATGATACATAGTGTGTGTGGTTTTCTGGGATTTTTGTTGTTGCTTTTTAAATTTTTTTTAAAGACAGGGTCTCACTGTCGCCCAGGCTGGAATGCAGTGGCACAGTCACAGCGCCCTGCAGCCTTGATCTCCTGGGTTCAAGCCATCCTCCCACCTCAGCCTCCCAAGTAGCTGGGACTATAGGCATGCGCCACCACACCCAAATAATTTTTATATTTTTAACAGAGACTTGGCCAGGCCAGTCTCGAACTCCTGGACTCAAGTGGTTCACCTGCTTTGGCCTCCCAAAATGTTGGGATTACAGGCGTTAGTCACCGCATCCAGCCTCAGTGTGATGTTTTGATATACATGTGTGTTGTATACATATACAATTAAGGTAATTAATGTATCTGCTTTTATTTTCTAAGTACTTGCAAGCTCCTCGCCTCATAATTCCTTCTAGAACTTTCCTTAATTGAAAATCTAGTCCCCTGAATGAGGTGGACATACCAAGACAGGATGAGGGAGGTGGAAAGGATCTGTTCCTTGTAGTGGACACACCTGGTTTGAATCTGGCTATTTTTTTTTTTTTTTTTTTTTTTTTTGAGACGGAGTTTCACTCTTGTTGCCTAGGCTGGAGGACAATGGCGCGATCTCTACTCACTGCAACCTCCGCCTCCTGGGTTCCAGTGATCCTTGTGAGTCAGCCTCATGGGTACCTGGGATTACAGGTGCCTGCAACCACGCCCAGCCAATTTTTTGTATTTTTAGTAGAGATGGGTTTCACCATGTGGGCCAGGCTGGTCTTAAACCCCTGACCTCAGGTGATCCACCCACCTCGGCCTCCCAAAGCGCTGGAATTATAGGCGTGAGCCACCACGCCTGGCCGAATCTGGTTCTTCTTTAGCTCAGGCAGAGTAATCGTATTACCTTTTTTTGTTGTTGTCATAAAATAAAGAAGATAATGCTTCTGTAAGAAATAAGTAGGCTGTGCACAGTGGCTCACGCCTGTAATCCCAGCACTTTGGGAGGCCAAGGAGGGCAGATCACGAGGTCAGGATATCAAGACCATCCTGGCCAACATGATGAAACCCCGTCTCTACTAAAAATACAAAAATTAGCTGGGTGTGGTGGCACGTGCCTGTAATCCCAGCTACTCGGAAGGCTGAGGCAGGAGAATTCCTTGAACCAGGGCATCGGAGGTTGCAGTGAGCCGAGATGGCGCCATTGCACTCCAGCCTGGTGACAGAGCGAGACTCCACCTTAAAAAAAAAAGAAAGAAAGAAAGAAAGAATTATAGTGGAGACTATTAAAGAGCTTGAGTGTATCCATGTTGTTGGGTCTACATGTAAAAACAATATATATATATATATAGAACTTAACTATACATAATTTTCTGCAGTATGAAGGCTGAACAGATCTTAATTTTTTCTACACATTTTTGTTTTTACTTTAGCATGCATTTGACTGAGTCGTGAAGTTTTTAAGGGTGTGAGATATGCTTTTTTATGTTTTAATCCCCAACTCAGTGCCTGAATGCTGACGGGTGCTACACAGACAGTGAATCAGTGGGTCTGTGCAAACGAGGGCCAGTGAGAAACACCCTAGTGTCCTAAATGAAGGAAGAGGCCATTTCCAGTGACAGCACACTCATCAGTTCACCTGCAGTACCGGAGGCACGTTTTCAGGTTGACTAGGGAACCAATGAGGCTTCTGACAAGCAGGGGACTTGGGTGCAGGGCCAGCAGGAGCCCAGGCCTCCTTTCTAGCAAGCTGTGCTGTTCTGCTGGGCTTCTCCTGCTATGGGTTATTGAGTTCTGTTTCCTGAGAGGCATAAGGGGAAAGTGTAGACCCAACTCCTCAGATTGTCTTAAATAATTTGAGTAACTAATGGGCATTAAGTAATTTGAGCAAATATTGTTCTCCAGAGGTTGAGAATCCTTTATTGTCCCTTTCCTCCCAGGACCACTCAGTATAACGTTAGAAGAGAGCCTTCTGTCCTTATCCAGGTGCAGGGAATGAACCAGATGATTCAATTCCTACATACCTTTTTTTTTTTTTTTTTAAACAGAGTCTCACTCTGTCACCCAGGCTGGAATGCAGTGGCATGATCTCAGCTCACTGAAACCTCCACCTCCCAGGTTCAAGAGATTCTCCTGCCTCAGCCTCCCAAGTAGCTGAGGTTACAGGTGCCTGCCACCACACCTAGCTAATTTTTGTATTTTTAATAGAGACGAGGTTTCACCATGTTGGCCAGGCTAGTCTCGAATGCCTAACCTCAAGCAATCCGCCCGCCTTGGCCTCCCAAAGTGCTGGAATTACAGGCGTGAGCCACCAAACCCAGCCATGCCCTTTCTTAGACTAGACCCTGAAAAAGGATCCCTTTTCATCACTCCCACTGCTCTTAAGGATTCTACCTGCCCTGGTCTAAATGTTTGTGTCCCCAGAATTCAAATGTTGAAATCCTAACGCCAAAGGTGATGGTTTTAGGAGGGGGTGCCTTAGGGAGGTGATGAGCTCATGAGGGTGGAGCCCTCATGAATGGGATTAGTGCCCTTAGAAAAGAAGCCCCAGAGAGCTTCCTCATCCTTTCCACCAGGAGAGGATGCAGAGAGAAGGTGTCATTCTTTCCACTGAGGACAGTCGAGTGCAAAGAGCCAGAACGATCTGGGTTAACATCCCAATTCTATCACTTATTTCACTGTGTGTCCTTCAGCAAGTTACTGAATTGATTGTATTTTCTGTTTATTTAACAAATATTTATACAAAGAGCTTACCATTGCCAAGCATTATTCTAAGTCCTTCACAGATGATAATTCATTTAATGCTTGCAATAACTGCAAAAAATAGAAACTCTCAGTATCCAAGTTTTATGGCGGGAGCAGTGGGGAGACTGTGAAGTCACTTGTGCAACGTCCCACAGCTAGGAAAAAAGTAAGCAGGACTGCAACCCGCGTATTTAGTTCTAGAGGTGTTTAGTACCAGAGTGAGTTCACTTAATCCGCTCTGTGATGCTACTCTAGATTTCTGTAATTTGTAAGTAATTTGTAAAATAATAGCTTGACAAAGATTGCTGTGAGAATTCAGCCAATGCTAGCTAGCTTCCTTCTCCCCTTCCATTTCATAGAGAGGGTAAAGTAACACACTGGTTTGAGTATTAGTGAAAGATGATGGCATTTAGAATTGTAAATTGAGGGAACAAAGTAAACAATGATATCATGAGAAGCAAAAAAGACTTTTTTGGACTTTTGCAGTTGTACTAAGTTTGTATGGTTTTATCATTTGTTTTCTGGAAAGATTAAAAACCATTTTATTGAACTGGTAGTTCCAAGCTTTTAATTTTGTTTTTACCAAGTGTTTGTTGCTCATTTATTACACACATTGAATTTGCCCCAGTTTTTCCCTACCACAAGTATCTAATACAGTGAGATAGGTGTTTTGCTTCTGCCCATGGTTTTTTGGGTAATACCTGACATGCTAACATTATTCTGTTATTTTTTCAGTTCATTATTAAAGTTGTTTGGGGGAATTTGAACACATCTGATTCCTCTCAGGAATGAGAGGGGAAATTGTCTAGCAGCTGGCACCCTGAGAACTGGTACAAATTACTATGTCCGATAGTTTATCTTGAACTACAGTGTTTATAACTACCAACAGAGCATCAATTTAACAAAAATTGCAGTGCTTAGTATTAAAAGAGGCTTGCACTTTAAGGAAGAATGTGGAGAATTTTCTTTTCCATTACACACGTACTGGCCATATTTTGGCAACAGAGTTTCCAGTGTCATTGGCTCTGAATTGAAAAACATGAGTGAGTATCCTTTCCTATGTACAGGAGATTTCCGAGGTACGTAATGTGATTGTTATTCATTATTCAGGTTACTTCTAGAGCTCTCTGAGCAAGATGTGCATGGGGAAATAAATATGAACGAGAGAGACCATCTGTGTCCTCTTGATGCCTCATTCTGAAGATGGAAGGCCAGATGTAACAAGCGCAGTGAATACAGTGCTCTGGGATGTCAAAAAGAGAAAGGATAATTTATGACCGGGGCACCAGGAAGCCCTGTAGAAGTGGTGGGATTGGGCCAGGTGTGATGGCTCATGCCTGTAATCCCAGCACTTTGGGAGACCAAGGCAGGCAGATCACATGAGGTCAGAAGTTTGAGACTAGCCTAGCCAAATGGTGAAACCCTGTCTCTACCAAAAATACAAAAATTAGCTGGGCGTGGTGGCACATGCCTGTAATTCCAGCTACTCAGGAGGCTGAGGCAGGAGAATCGCTTGAACCCAGGAGGAGGAGGTTTCAGTGAGCCAAGATCACACCATTACACTCCAGCCTGGGTGACCAGAGTGAAGCTCCATCTCAAAAAAAGAAGAAGTGGTGGGATTGTAGCTGAGCCTTGGAGAATAAATAAGACTTGGAGAAGTTGTGACGCCTGAGGAAGACTTTCCGTGATGAAATAAAGAAACAGCTACAGCCAGAGCTCAGATGAGAGGAAATTTAAGGACCAGGGGTCCTTTTGGATGAAGCATGAAGCACAGAAGAATGGAGGGAAGGAAAGGGATGGCACTCTGCATGAGAAAGGACCTGAAATGGTATTTTCTGTGTGATTGACTATTTTCTTTCATTGAGTGAAGGTTTTGAACCAGGAAATGAAATCATCAGAGCAGAATTTTAAGCAAACTAATCTGGCTTGAAACTAAATTAGGCTGGAGTAAATGTTCAAGAGTGTGAAAGTGAGGTCATCTGTTGCAATACTTGGGCAGTAAGTAGCAGGGGCCTGACGTGTTAAGGTGACCATAAGACTAGAAACAAGATCTCTGCAAGGAAAAGAATCAATGAGGCTGGACAAATAACTGGAGACAAGAGAGGAGATGGGTGATAAAGGGAGTGCATTCTAATGTGTATTGGTAGATGTTTCCAGTGACACTACTTAGTATTACAAATGATACTGAGACTTTGCTCAAGTCGACTTGTAATTGCATGCACTGATTTTCTGTGTAAGACTTCTCAGAGCCTATAATATGCTAACATGCACTCTGACACTCCAAGAAGAAGATGTTGTTGTCTAATTTCCCATACTTATTTGTCCACAGAAACTCTTTTTTAAAAATAAGCTAGGCACAGTGGCTCATGCCTGTAATCCTAGCAGTTTGGAAGGCCGAGGCAGGAGGATCGCTTGAGCCCAGAAGTTTGAGACCATTTTGGGCAATACAGTGAGACCCTGTCTCTAAAAAAATAAAAAATTAGGTGTGATGGTGTGCACCTGTGGTCCTAGCTACTTGGGAAGCTGAGGTAGGAGGATTGGATGAGCACAGAAGATTGAGGCTGCAGTGAGGCTGTGATTATGCCGTTGTACTCCACCCTGGGTGACAGAGCAAGGCTCTGTCTCAAAAAATAAATAAATAAATAAAAAGTTGATAGGTAAATGTCGAAAGGATCTAGGATTTTCTGGAACACTGTTTTGAGACATGGTGTGCTACATTTGGAGGATGATGGTGTGATTTATAAAAACTGGGAAGTTGACATTAGAATATGGTTTCCACTAAAGATAAGTTGACATCACCTTATCTTGATGTTAAAATGTGTTAAATTTGAGGTACCATAGACCGTGTATTTGGAAGCATGGAGAAAGTTGCATGTTTTGTGGAAGTAGAGCTAAGATGAGAGATTTGGATAGCAAGATTAATCTGGGGTTATCACCTAGGGGTGATCATTGAATTCATAAAGGTGAAATAGTAGGGAAAGGAGAATTTGAGTGGAGCGAATGACAGAATGTTGGGAAAGATCTGTAAGAGACAGAAGAACTGGCAAAGGCTAAGAAACAGTGGTCAGGGAGAAAGAGAATTAGGATCTTGCATTTTCAGCAAACTAGAATAGGACTTTGCAGAGTCAGGGAGTGTTCAGCAACGTCAAATGCTGCAGAGAGAGGAGTGGGGGAGCTTTAAAGTTTGGAAAATAAGACATGATCACTGGCTTTGGAAAGAATTGTTTTATTAGAACATGGTAGGTGTGGAAGCCCAATTTAAGAAATCTTGGAGTGACTTTGAAAAAAAAGCATGAACAGAAAGTATATCACATCCCTGGTTAGAGCATTGTTAATGATATAAAATAAAGATTTAATGAAAGTTTAGAGGAAGAACAAGATTCAGATTTCTTTTTAAAAAAATCTTTACATTTTGCTCAACACAGGGAAATTCTTTGCCTCCAAACCCGAGAGCTATTTTTGTTTTCTTTTAAGGGCATGGGCAAAATGAACAGGATTAAGTAGAAGAAAAGAAGCAGAAAAGAAGGGATAATGGAGAGGGAAAGACACTTTCTTTTTGTTTTTTAATAGAGATAGGGTCTTGCTCTGTTGCCCAGGCTGGAGCGTAGTGGTACAGTCACAGCTCACTGTAGCCTCAAACTCTTGGGCTTAAGCAGTCCTCCCACTTCAGCCTCCCAAAGTACTGGGATTATAGGTGTGAGCCACTGTACCTGGACCTACTAATAAAATCCCTGGAATGGTAGTTCTTAAATATTAGCTTGGGCCGGGCATGGTGGCTCACACCTGTAATCCCAGCACTTTGGGAGGCCAAGGTGGGCAGATCACCTGAGACCAGCCTGGCCAACATGGTGAAACACTATCTCTACTAAAAACACAAAAATTAGCAGGGCGTGATGGTGGGTGCCTATAATATTATCCAGCTACTCAGGAGCACTGAGGCAGGAGAATCGCCTGAACCTGGGAGGCGGAGGTTGCGGTGAGCTGAGATTGTGTCATTGCACTCTAGCCTAGGTGACAAGAGCAAAACTCTCTCTCATTAAAAAAAAAAAGAAAGAAAGAAAGGAAAGAAAAAAAAGTTAGACTACAGAATTCCCTGCAGGACTTGTTTAAATACAGGCTTCCTGGCCTCAGCCCCAGAGTCTCTGTTCATCAGAAACTGGGGACAGCCTAAGAACCGGCCTTTCTAACAAGTTCCCAGGTGATGCTGATGCAGTTGACCTGGGGATGACAATTTGACAACCTCCACCCCAGAGAAGGGAAAAATGTAGAATCTAGGTTGCAGGTCAAGGTGTGCCCTGGGAGAGAGAAAAGGCACATCTTTGTCAGGAAGTTACCAGGAATGAAAGAAGAAAGGGTGAATAAAAATACATAACAATTTGAAGTGCAGTTAGAAGAGAGATGACAGTCACTGGAATTGGAGAATTATGTCCTAGAGTCTAGAAAGTTGTCACTGTAGATTGTGAAGTTGTGACAGTGAAGATGGACAGGTAGAGATGATACTGTGAGCCCAGTGCTGAAACCATCCAGGAAGGTGTCTGTAAGTGAACAAATGGACCTTATGAAGATAGGTCATGTCGTATGGTCTGGTAATGGTGTGGGGGCAGCAGAGCCCCTACCAAATTCCTTATGCTAAAACGAGAACGCGCCCAGGTGCGGTGGCTCACGCCTGTAATCCCAGCACTTTGGGGGACTGAGGCGGGTGGATCACGAGGTCAGGAGATCAAGACCATCCTGGCTAACACGGTGAAACCCCGTCTCTACTAAAAATACAAAAAAAATTAGCCGGGCGTGGTGGCAGGCACCTGTAGTCCCAGCTACTCGGGAGGCTGAGGCAGGAGAATGGCGTGAACCCGGGAGGCGGAGCTTGCAGTGAGCCGAGATCCCGCCACTGCACTCCAGCCTGGGCGACAGAGCGAGACTCCATAAAATAAAAAATAAAAAATAAAACACACAACAACAAAAAACAGAGAACTCAAGTTCTACCTCTCCTGCAACAAGTCAGGAGGAACTTGCTGTGATGAAGCTAAATTTCTCTTTAAGCCAAGACAGAGTCAGAGGGGGTTTGCTAAGAACCGTAGATACTTATATCGTGCTCTGCAAAAACTCACTTTTTCTGTCCTCACAAGGACCCTATGGGAATCCTGCTATTATCTCCATTTTACAGTTAAAGAAATAAAGTAACTTTCTAAGTTCACAACTACTGAATGAGGAAGCCAGGAACGGAGTCCGAGCAGTCTATGGGAACTTGACAGAATCTCTGTCTGCCTGTTGGCACGTGGGACTTCCCACTTCCTTTAACCATGTTAAAGGAACCCGGAGCATATCCCAGGGGCTGCACTGCATGCCATAGGGTTGTTCCCAGAGTGGCACTGTATGATTGAGGATGCAGGCCAGTTACAGCAGAGAAGGGGCCTCAGAAAGGTCACACACCAGGACCAGTGTTGACAACAAGAGGTAGGATGATGCAGGATGGCTCAGAGCCCATGAAGGGCTGGAGCCCATTCTCACCAGCGTGGAAGACCCGGGGCTGGCGGCATGAGGCAGAAAGAAAGCACTTCATCAGGCTCAATGGCAACAAATCTCTTCAGTGGAAAAGTTCTGCTGTTTCCTCTGTATATCCCTTGGGTCTGTATCATTCTCAAAATGAGAAGTCTGTAAAGCCCAAAACTATCCGGTTAATGTGCAGTTCCAACCAGCTTAAAGAATAAATGGTAGGTAAAATGCCTGTGTGTTGTATTTCTCTTTATGTCTGCCTTTTAAAAACTGAAAGTGCATGTTTACTAAATCACAGGGTTTGAGTTGAGGAAAACACTACCGTTGTATGCCTACAGGCATGCATTAAGTAGGGCTAAAAGCATCCTTTAGCAAAAGTAGTTTTCTCTTTTCCTTGCTAAATATCTTGTATGATATCCAGTACTTTTGGTAATTATTGAAGAATAAGAAGAGCCTGTGTTGAATAATGTCGAAACAGTGTGATGGGGGAGCTCACACGTGGTTGCAGTTGAAGGCAGAGAAGATGTGGGCCGTAAGGAACCCCCAGGACTGGGTGTTCCTTCTCACTGCTTCATCAGAAAAGCATTGTCAGAGTAAGGGAGAGGGAGCAAAATAGTGTAAAAATGACCCTCGCCAGCTCCAGCTGCTTTTTTTTTTTTTTTTTTTTTTTGAGGAGTCTAACTCTGTCACTCAGGCTGGAGTATGGCGGTGCCATCTCAGCTCACTGCAGTCTCCGCCTCCTGGGTTCAAGCAATTCTCCCCTCTCAGTCTCCTGAGTAGCTGGGATTACAGGCGTGCACCACCGTGACTGGCTAATTTTTGTTGCTGTTGTTGACGTATTTTTAGTAGAGACGGGTTTCACCATGTTGGCCAGGCTGGTCTCTAACTCCTGACCTCAGGTGATCCACCCGCCTTGGCCTCCCAAAGTGTTGGGATTACAGGCATGAGCCACCACGCCCAGCCCCGTTTGCTTTTTTTAATGAAAAGAATCACTACCAATATTTTAACATGTTACTTGGGACATATTTCAGCAGCTAGGATAACACATAATTGGGGAATCACTGGGAAATTTTGTCATCTTACCTATACATGCGATAAAAATCTATTAAAGTCAGCTCTATATCTTGGAGCAGACCTTGGGGGAAAATTAGTGCAGAGCTGGGATTTGAAGGATGGTGGGAGTTGGAAACAGTTGAGCATTTCATCAGTGGTTCTTGCATTTCTCCTTATTTATCAGCCTCCTGATGTGAGAAAAGTAACTACTTAATGAAGAGATCCAAAATAAAGAAGCAGCCATCTGGGTAGTTTAATCTTATAAATACCCAGCTGCAATTTTAAGAAGAGATTTAGAAGCATAGTGGTGGGTCTCGGGTTCCTGGACCAGGTAGACCCACAAGCTGTCACCTCCCACCTGGCCCCTGCTCTGTTTCAGATTTTGTTCATTGCAGTCATGGATAGAGAGTTTCTGTCATGAAGACACATCACATCTGCCACATCAGTTTAGCACTATTCTAAACTAGATTGCGACAGAATTTGTTCAATGTGAAGTTTTTCTGATTTGGTGTATATTAGGAAACTCAATGTCTTTAGGGCTGTGTTTTTCCAATAAACACATTTTTCCCCTGTAGAGGATGTTTGACCATTTTCTTTGTTACTCCTCTCCCAGAGGAGAGGGAACTTCTCACCTGCAAGGACTTTTTGCTTGCAGTTCCCTTCACACTCACATATTCTCCTGTGTCACAGCTCTGGGTTGCGTCTTACACTCACTCATCACGTAGTTCCTTATCACCACTACAGATATTGACAAGCTAGTGAAACCTGCGTTTTCATTGCATTTAACTTTGAAGGCACACATCTTTGAACAGAATGCTAGGTGCTAATGTCATAGCTTACATCTAGATAGGGCTCTATTTATGATGCTGTTATGTTGTCTTCATAATCTATTGTGGTATTCAGTTCAGCTCATAACAGCTGTATAAATTCAGGTTGCCAAGGGTAAAAGAGGTGACCCAACCTCCCATCTGGCTGTATTCCCCTTGCACACTCATATACCTTTCTCTTCTCAATGCCCTAATTCTATCTCCTATAAAAAGTTTGCATCTTCATGAATTCTTCCTATCTTAGTAAATTAATAAATGGCCTTTCAGAACAAGTCATAATAAAAATGCAGCTGGGCATAGCGATGCACACCTTTAATCCCAACACTTTGGGAGACTGAGCAGGAGGATTGCTTGATGACAGATGCTCGAGACCAGCTTGGGCAACAAAGTGAGACCCTGTCTTTACCAAATAGAAAAAAAATTGAATGGGCCCACGTGGTGGGGCATGACTATAGTCCTAGCTACTTAGGAGGCTGAAGCAGGAGGATTGCTTAAGCCCAGGAGGCTGAGGCTGCAGTAAGTCGTGATGGTACCACTGCACTCCAGTCTGAGTGACAGAGAAACACTGTGTCTCAAATAATAATAAGTAGAACCATAGCACATTAAAAAAAAATTATCTAGCTAATATCACATCAAAAGACTATCTTCAATTAATCTTTGCAAAAATAAAGGTTATCAAGGTTGACCTTTTTTAATTTAATATTTTAAAGTCAGGGTCTTGCTCTGTTAGCCAGGCTGGAGTGCAGTAGCACAATCATAGCTCCCCTGTCACCTCAAACTCCTGTGCTCAAGCAATCCTCCCACCTTGGCCTCCTGAGGAGCCAGGACTACAGGTGCACGCCAACACACCGGGCAAGGTTAGCCTTATAGACAGAAGTTCTCTACCTAGGATGATTTCTATATTTTTGTTCACCAAAAAAGGTTCTCTGGCCTACCAGCAGCACCCTGGCTGCTTTTGCTGACTCTAGTCATTCCTTAATGAGTATACCTGGTAGATTGTTACTGGACTACACCTTAGTGCAGAAGGATATTAGAATATCCCACGCTTGATAGCAGACCTGGTTGAAGAGGCCAACACAAACCAGAGTCAGGGATAAAACCAAGATAAAAATCTCATCTCCGCTGACATCATAGCATCCATGCAGTTGCTCAAGCCGAAAGCATCCTCGATTCCTCTCTGTTTCTCTCCCCTGCTTGGATGATCTGTACTGATTCACTTTTCTCCATCTCTGCTGCTACCTCATTAGTCCAAGCCATGTTTTGTCTCCCTGGAACTATTAATATTAGAACAGCCTTTTGACCTTTCTCCTCCTCTCTCTCTTGCTTTTCCTGATTTTCTCTCCCCACGACAGCTGGAGGGATTTTCTTAACACTTAAATTGGATCCTGTCTCTGTCCTACCTAAAAACCTATTGTGACTGTCTATTGCTCTTAGATAAATCGAACTCCTTCTCATGGTTTAAAAGGCAGTGCGTAAACTAGCTCGTGTCAGCCTGACTTTCCAGTGCCCTTCCTGCCAGTCCCACCTCATTGCCTAGCAGGTACTCTTGTCTCCCTCCATCGCCTCCACAGGCCTGCTCCCTTGAGCTCCTTCTGTCCCTCCATGAGGCTTGGAATCTCTCCCCTCCTACCTACTCACTGTCATCTATGTCCCAACTCATTGTCTCCTCCTCAGAGACTTCTTGAGCACTGCCGCTCGTATCACCCTGTTTATTTCCTCCACAGAACATTAATGAAAGAGTTCATAGATTGTCTCGTACACGTACTTACCAATTTCTTGTCTTATTTTATTTTGAGACGGAGTCTCGCTCTGTTGCCCAGGCTGGAGTGCAGCAGCACGATCTCGGCTGGCTGCAACCTCTGCCTCCCAGGTTCAAATGATTCTTGTGCCTCAGCCTCCCAAGTAGCTGGGGTCACAGGCATGCACCACCATGCCTGGCTAATTTTTTGTATTTTTAGTAGAGACCAGGTTTCACCCTGTTGGCCAGGCTCCTGTTGGTCAAACTCCTGACCTCAGGTCATTTGCCTGCCTGAGCCTCACAAGGTGCTGGGATTACAGGTGTGAGCCACCATGACCAGCTGATTCCTTGTCTGTTTTTAAACAAGTAGCATGGAGGTGCCTGGAGGCCTGCGTTTGTGTTTCACTTGTTTCTGATTGTACTCCCAGGAACAAGCCCAGCGCCTTTCCCACGATAGGTATTGTATAAATAATGAATGAATGAAGACAGTCTCTATTCTCTTGAAATGTAAACAGGACAGTGAGGGGTAAAATAAAATGGACAGTTACCATGTAGAGTGATGGGTGCTTTGATGGGAGAAGGGTTCTGTCCCTTAGGAACATTCAGGAGAAGTAGTAGCAAATATTCAGGAATAAGAGAAAGGGTCCAACAGAAAATGATATCTACAGATTTCAAGGATCCCTAATAAGTACCTATATTGTGTTACTGTATTAACATTAATGTTTCATTTAAAACCAGCGTTTTTCAACCTTTGTCATTATCGCCCCCTTAAGGGGCCTTTTCTAGGCAGTTTTTTTCCTAATCACCATCCCTCCCTCCATAAAATTTCATACCACAGACATGTCTATACCACCGTGTATTTTTCTAGGTACTGTATGTGTATCTCTACTTTATACTCAAAATGAGTAAGATTGTTTTTTTACCCCCTAAGAACAAACGTTTGCCCCCTTGGGGATGAGATTGCCCCTGTTGGGAATGCATATATTAAAGCATTTAATATCGATCATAGGACCAAGTTTTAAAGAAAATGCAGTTGGTACGTCTGCACAGTACTTGCACTTTAAATGTCAACGGACTGTGTAGTATTTCAAAAGCACACACATGCACAATTTTCTTTCCAGTGGAGGAGACAGTTGATATTGGTTTTTTCAAAAGTGTGATATCGATGGATGCTGTGGCTCACGCCTGCAATCTCAGTATTTTGGGAGGCCAAGGCAGGAGAATTGCTTGAGGCCAGGAGTTCAAGGCCTGCCTGGGCAACATAGAAAGACTGCCCCCTGCTACAAAAAAATTAAAAAATTAGCCAGACATGATAGCAGGCACCTGTGGTCCCAGCTGCTGTGGAGGCCAAGGTGGGAGGATCACTGGAGTGCAGGAGTTCAAGGCTGCAGTGAGCTATGACTGTGCCACTGCAGCCTTGGGTGACAGAGTGAGACCCAATCTCTTAAAAAAAAAAAAGGGGGGTATTCATACTCATTGACGTGAAAAGTCGACACCAAAGTCATAATGAGAGTTCACATAATAATATCCACCAATATGTGCCTCTGGAAAAAGCATTAAAATGTGCATCAGAGGAACTTATATTTTCAGGAAAAAGTGTGACAGACAAATGCACAGCAGTCATTGCACAGTTTGGAAAGGAACATGTGGGGGCTGGTTGACTCCAAGAGTGCTTGGTGATAGATTGGGTTGGTGACTTAGTAAGAAAGTGTTGCCTAAGACTTTGATTTAGAAACGGCACTTAAGTTATTAGGTAGATGAGTGCTGATAGAGTTACTTGGAAGAACTGAGGTAGGAGAGCTGTGTTTGAAGATTCCTGGAGATAAGAAAACATTTTCAGAGAAAGAGTGAGTAATCTGGTTTACATTCTGCTATTGCTGTTGTTGGAGGTTAATTCTGTTGGGAACACCTGTGTTCACACAGGTACATACCAACTGGCTCTTCCTTAGGGGATAAATAGTGTATAAAGTTGGTGTAGAAAATGCTGGTGAAGGAGTTTTTAGTAATGGAACTTAGCCCAAGGGCAAATTGTATATCACTCAACACTTTTCACTTGCTTATCTTTCAGGAATTTTAAGAAGGTTAAGGCACTAAGGTTCCTTAAGTGTTTTAACTCTGCAGGCCCCATCTGTGTTCCAGCTGCTGTTCTGCAACTGCAAATGGATTCTGCTTTAGTATGATAATAAGAAGGTCATAACCCAGCAAAAGTGGTGGGCTTCTAACTCTATCCTTTTAGCAGAATTTCTTTTCATTAGCTGAGTAGAATTGAGCTTCACTGGTTGGCAGTGAAATGAGGCATGGCCTAGCTTGATGGTCCATGAAGGATGCTCACTGAGGGTGACATTTTGTTCCATTAAAGCTGATGTTTCTATTTATACCAAGGATAGTTTGTGCAGTTACACCAGAAATAAGATATTTCCTGCGTTTACAGACATCTACATGCTTGCCTTTTTTTCCATTTCCCACTGAACCAGTCTCATTGTTGTCAATTATTCTTCTTCCTCTATTTAATGGAATCTTTACTTTCTTGACAGATGAATGTACATGACCACTTTCATAATGCCTCTCCCTTAAGAAACTTCCTACTGATCTTGGCCAGGCACGGTGGCTCACACCTGTGATCCCAGCACTTTGGGAGGCTGAGGCGGGCTTATCATTTCAGGCCAGGAGTTCGAGACCAGCCTGACCAAAACCCCGTCTCTACTGAAAATAGGAAAATTAGCCAGGTGTGGTGGTACACGCCTGTAATCCCAGCTACTTGGGAGGCTGAGGCAGGAGGATCACTTGAACCTGGGAGGGGAAGGCTGCAGTGAGCCAAGATCACACCCACTACACTCCAGCCTGGATGACAGAGCAAGACTCCATCTCAAGAAAATAAAATAAAATAAACAACCAGTTCTCATGAGAATCCTATCACAAGAACAGCGCCAAGATATAGTGCTAAACCATTCATAGGCCACCCTTATGAGCCAATCGCCTCCCACTAGGCCCCGCCTCCAACACTGAGGATTACAATTTGACATGAGATTTGGGTGGGGTCACAGATCCAAACTGTATCACTCTCCATTCCTCCAGCCCTAGCAACCACTATTCTACTTTCTGCATCTATGATGTTGACCATTCTAACTACCTGGTATGAGTGGAATCATATATTTGTCCTTTTGTGACTGGCTTATTTTACTTAGGATAATGTCCTCAGAGTTCACCCATGTTATAGCATTTATCAGAATTTCTTTCCTTTTTAAGGCAGAATAATATTCCACTGTATGCATATACCACAATTGGGTTTATTTGATTCATCTGTTGGTGGACATTCCGGTTGCTTCCACCTTTTGGCTACTGTAAATAATGCAGCCTTCCTCCTGTTCTCTTTCTCCCCTTAAGGGCCCTTCAGACCTCTGCCTTCTACCACTGGGCATAGTCTACACACAGATCATGACTTTTGGCTACTGTCAGTAATGATGCTATGAGCATGGGTGCACAAATACACCTCCAAGAACTTTGGGTGTGGGTGTATGTTTAGACAGAGTTTCACTCTGTGTCCAGGCTGCAGTGCAGTGTGCAGTCATGGTTCACTGCAGGCTCAACCTCCTGGGGCTGCGTGATCCTCCTGCCTCAGCTTCCTGGGTAACCAGGACTACAGACATGCGCCACCACAACCAACTAATTTTTCATTTTCTATAGAGATGGGACCTCTCTGTGTTGCCTAGGCTGATTTTGAACTACTGGGCTCACAGTATCCTCCTGCCTTAGCCTCCCAAAGTGCTGGAATTACAGGCATGAGCCACCACACTTGGCCCTCCAAGAACTTTTGAAATAAACTCTATTAATTATATTCAGAAAACTTAATGCTATCACCTTAGACTGTATAGCATAAATTAAGTTCCTCCCACATAGCAATGCCTCCTTTTAAAATGCTGCTGGGTAATAGTCCTTAGTGTAAATATGTCCCAGCTCTCCTTAGCACAGCAGCAGTCTTTTACATTAACTTTTTAGAGTAAAAGAAAAATTAGGAGAGGGCCGGTCGCGGTGGCTCATGCCTGTAATCCAAGCACTTTGGGAGTCTGAGGTGGGCGGATCACCTGAGGTCAGGAGTTCAAGACCAGCCTGACCAACATGGAGAAACCCCGTCTCTACTAAAAATACAAAATTAGTCGGGCATGGTGGCACATGCCTGAAATCCCAGGTACGTGGGAGGCTGAGGCAGGAGAATCACTTGAACCCGGGAGGCGGAGGTTGTGGTGAGCCAAGATTGCACCATTGTACTCCATCCTGGGTGACAAGAGCAAAACTCCATCTCAAAAAAGGAAAAAAAAAAGAAAATGTTTGGAGAAGTACTAAATATAAAAATCAACTTATTTTTAGTAGAATGTGTTTGTTCTCAACACAGCTAATTGTTTTAGATAATTACCAGCCTTGGACTACAGACACATTTCACTAAGCCAGAAAATTATTTTTGAAATATTTTGATGATGCAGAGAAATCATTTAACCAATTCTGCTATCTCATTGTCTTTTATGAAACACTCCCTTTAAAAATATACAAGTATTTTAGACTATGCAAACATTTACGCTTGTTTGAAACTAAGTAATAAAATCTATTAAGGTTTTCTGTTGCAAATGAATTCATATCTTCCTGTGGAGTCATAATTTAAGATAAAAATATTGAGATTCAAGTTCAAAAACAAATTTGGCAAATCAAGTATTGTAAAAGTCTAGGAAATGTGAAAATTTTATTCTAGTTGACTTTCATGTTTTACTATTAATTTGCATGTGGTGAATTCCTACTTGCATTGATTCTAAAAGGTTGTATAAACTGTATGAGGATAGGAATTGTGTCTGTTTCATTTACTGCATGCTCAGTACCTACTGGTACTCAACACTTACTAGTCTCAATACATGCTGGGTACATACAAATGAATAATTACAACAGTATCGTTTAGAAACTCTTCCATAGTCTTTCTTCATGCCTTAACATGGAATTAATAAACAAAATTTTAAGAAATGTCCTACATATAAGACAAAAAGGTCCCAAAGGATATAAATAATAGTCCTAATAAAATCAAGATTTTTTTTCACTTGTTATTAGCATCCTAACCGTAATGGCCAACTAATTCAAAGGCCTATGCATACTATTATACTATTAACAGTAGGAAAAAAGTAAGGTGACCTTTTTTTTTTTTTTTTTTTTTTTTTTGAGACAGAGTCTCACTCTGTTGCCTAGGCTGGAGTGCAGTGGTATGATCTTGGCTCACTGCAACCTCCGCCTCCCAGGTTCAAGCAATTCTCCTGCCTCAGCCTCCCAGGTAGCTAGGATTACAAACACCCGCCATCATGCCCAGCTAATTTTTGTATTTTTGTAGAGATGGGTTTTCACCATGTTGGCCAGGCTGGTCTTGAACTCCTCACCTCAGGTCATCTCCCCGCCTCGGCCTCCCAAAGTGCTGGGATTACAGGCGCGAGCCCCACTGCACCTGGCCCAAGATGAACTTCCACAAACATTTTTTAAAAAGACTTCTGCTCCTGTTGATAGCTCAACATTGAAGATACTATGAATTTTTAGTTAAAAATTTTAAAAACATACAGTTTTGCCTTCTGTCAAAAGAATATTGCTGCCTCATTGTCACAGCTATAGCCGAGAACATTAAAATCTCATGTCCTAATGACACTAGAAACATTAGACCAATTGTCATTTGCCCCTCCCAGCTATCATTTTTCTGTTTCTTCTGCAGAAATATCACTATCCTTTGGAACAATTTTGAAGGAAGGTGGTGGCTGAGATTATCCCATGGGACTTGTGGTTTTCTGGACTGAGACCATTCTTTCAGAGTTTCATGGGGCTGACCGCCACCACACCACAAATCACCTCAATGCTGGGAATACCTGAATCATCCAGGCTTTACAGAGCCATGCAGTGGTGCTGCCAGTTAGGAGCTAAGAATTTCTCACCTGGCTGTGGTGCTCTATGGCATGACCAATGCTTGGGTGAAATTCACCAAAAACAGCAAATAGTTATTTCTCCCTTTTTTATTATTATGTATCATATTATTGCTAACTAAAAAGATCCATAATGTTCTAGATATGTTATGTAGTTATTTGGGCAGTTCTTACTCTCCAGCTGTTTGTAAAAGTAGAATGCTGGCCGGGCGCAGTGGCTCACGCCTTTAATCCCAGCACTTTGGAAGGCCGTGATGGGTGGATCACCTGAGGTCAGGAGTTCAAGACCAACCTGGCCAACATTCTGTCTCTACAGAAATACAAAAATTACCTGGGAATGACGATGGGTGCCTGTAATCTCAGCTACTCGGGAGGCTGAGGTGAAAGAATTACTTGAACCCAGGAGGCGGAGGTTGCAGTGAGCCGAGATCGCACCACTGCACTCCAGCCTGGGCAACAGAGCGAGACTCCATCTCAAAAAAAAAGGAAAAAAAGTCGAATACTAACATATTTGGGTTTCATTTAAGAAAATCATATCTTACATTATTATTTATGTATGTATATGTCCATACATATATACACACATACACACACATTCTCAAATGGCAAGTGGGATCATGGACATCTATAATCATGCATAAAAGAAAGGCCTGGGAGAGTTTAGGAGTGTTGTTTTAATTCATGTTTTACCTCTTTGTTTGTGGCTGTCAGTAGATTAACATAAAGCATGTTGGAAAGAACCAGGGATTATCTTCTAGCCCAATGTATTCAACTTCTGTTTGCACATTTACATTCTTTCTCTGAATGATGAGCTCTCGGAGGTTTAGTAGGGAAAGTTCCAAGGGAAACCTTTCTCAAATTCATCACTTACAACATTTATACACACAGCTCTGATAGTTAAGTAGGACTGACTTTTTCTAATATGTGTAGGGATATTTCAAAATTATTTCTATTTCTTCCTGTGGGAGTTCTGATGTATACAAGCCTAGAGATTGAGTTTAGTGATGGTGCCAGGGAAGATTTTCTTTTCGGCAGGTTAAAAAGTCTTTGAAACCCTCCCATTTAAAAAAATAATTAAAGGATTCTGGTTGGGCATGCTGGCTCACACCTGTAATCCCAACACCTTGGGAGGTCAAGGCGGGAAGATCACTTGAGCCCAGGAGTTCGAGAGCAGCCTGGACAATGTAGTGAAACCCCATCTCTACAAAAAATACAAAAATTATTATGTATGGTGGGGCACACCTGTGGCCCCAGCTACTCAGGAAGATGAGGTGGGAAGACCACTTGAGCATGGGAGGTTGAAGCTGCAGTGAGCTGTGATAGCGCCACTGCACTCCAGCCTGGGTGAAAAAGCAAGATCTTCCCAAAAAAAAAAAAAAAGTCCACTTTTTGCTCTATTTCTTTTCTTTCCTTTTTCTTTTTTGAGACCGAGTTTCGCTCTTGTTGCCCAAGCTGGAGGGCAATGGCGTGATCTTGGCTCACTGCAACCTCCGCCTCCTGGGTTCAAGCTATTCTCCTGCCTCAGCCTCCCGAGTAGCTGGGATTACAGTCATGCGCCACCACGCCCAGAAAATTTTGTGTTTTTAGTAGAGATGGGGTTTCTCCATGTTGATCACCCATCCTCACCTGATCTGCACACCTCAGCCTCCCAAAGTGCTGGGAATACAGGCATGAGCCACTGCGCCCGGACTTTCTTGCTCTATCTTTACACCAGCATCCCTTCTTCAATTACACACAATTCTTTCGATCCCTATCCTCAAGGTGCCGGGCGTTATTCCACCTTTATCTTTTGAACTTTGTCCAGAGTGACTGTCTTGCTGTAACAGATCGCTCTCTGGACAGACCCCTTTCGAGGCTTTAACTTCTTGTTTGATAGCATTCTCCCTTTTCAGTTCCTTTCAAATCCAGTGTTCATGACTTCCCCGATTCTATCAAGATATATTTATATTTTTTGAATGCATGTGCTTTAAGCCAGTGGTCCCCAACCTTTTTGGCACTAGGGAACGAGTTTCCTGGAAGACTATTTTTCCACAGGTGGGGAGGGGGTGGTAGATGGTTTTGGGATGAAACTGTTCCACCCCAGATCATCAGGCATTAGTTAGAGTCTCAACCTAGATCCCTCCCACGTGCAGTTCACAACAGGGTTCACGCTGCGATGAAAATCTAATGCCACCCACTCACCCACTGCTCACCCCCAGCTGTGCAGGAGACCCCTGCTTTAGGCATTTCGATAAAGCTTTTTTTTTTTTTTTTTTTTTTGGCGTTGTACCATCACCCAACTCTGCAACTCCTCGAACAGTATGAGTGGGAAATGCCAGTGGCTTCCAATCTATCCTTTGGCACTCGAGGAGGGAGTTTATCCAGTATCTGATAAGACATAGCTGCCTTGGCATCTGCAAACTTTCCTGGAGCTCTGGAGAGATGTCTGAAATTTTATTTTTTCCATGTTGGATGTTCACTTATTTTAGGAAGAGATACCTCTCCACCCTCACAGCCAGGAATCTATCCCGTTCTAGAGAATCGGTACTGTGTTTTGCTCATTTTCCCCATGCACACGAACTTCTTGCATGAGATTCCCAGCAGTCTTGATTTCATAATCTTTCTCCAGAGCTTTGTAAAATGTCCAAGGATCCTGGGACAGAATATTCACTATAAGAAATTATTAAGCTGTCTAAAAACAGAAATAGCTTTTACACTGCCTGTAAGACAGCAAATAGGAGCGCTGGTTGGTTGATTGATTGATTAAGACAGCGTCTCACTCTGTCACCCAGGCTGGAGTGCAGTGGTACAATCCGCCCCTCACTGCAGCCTTGAACTCCTGGGCTCAAGCGATCCTCCCACCTAGTCTTCCAAGTAGCTAGCACTACAGGTGCACATCACCATGCCCAGGTAATTTTTGTATTTTTTGTAGAGATGGGGTCTTGCTGTGTTGCCCAGGCTGGCCTCATAATTCCTGGGCTCAAGCTATCCTTCCACCTGGACCTCCCAAAGTGTTGGGATTATGGGCATGAACCACTGCACCTTGCCTAGGAACTATTTATTAAGCAAATATAAACAGTGTTCACTTTCATATCATCTGAGAGGACTTTTATACCTTTCCCTGTCCCTCAAACTTTGTATTCTCTTTCGCTTTTAGTATTTTTAGCATCTCTTTTTACTGTTAAAAAGTGAAAAGTATCTCTTTCATTTTTTAGTATTTTATATTTTTTACTTAGGTATTTTATTTTTTATTTTTATTTATTTATTTTTGAGACAGAATCTCACTCTGTCGCCCAGGCTGGAGTGCAGTGACACGATCTAGTCTCACTGCAACCTCCACCTCCCAGGTTCAAGAGATTCTCCTGCCTCAGCCTCCTGAGTAGCTGGGATTACAGGTGTGTGCCACCACGCCCAGCTAATTTTTGTATTTTTAGTAGAGACGGGGGTTTCACCATGTTGGCCAGGCTGGTCTCGAACTCCTGACCTCGTGGTCCACCCACCTTGGCCTTCCAAAGTGTTAGGATTACAGGCAAGAGCCACCGCACCCGGCCACTTATTTCATTTATTGACCTCACTTCATGCTCCACTAAGAAATAAAAACTTCACAGATAGCAACACCCTCATCTTGCCACCACCAAGTCTGTAAACCTGCCTTTATCTGTGCCCCTTGTGTGTTCTCCTTCTTCCCTCCTGTTAGAAGAAGCATCTCTCCTCCTGTCAGAATCGTCCTGTTCTTGGCCAGGCATGGTGGCTCACACCTGTAATCCCAGCATTTTCGGAGGCTGAGGCAGGAGGATCATTTGAGCCCAGGAGTTCAAGATCAGCCTGGACAATATAGCAAGACCTCTTATCTATTAAAAAAAAAGTTTTTGTGTTCTTTGTTTCTCACCTTCCAAGACTTTTTCTTTCTCTTTTTGGAATCAAGGTCCTGCTTTGTCACCCAGGCTGGATTGCAATGGCACAAGCATAGCTCACTGCGGCTTCACAGCTTCAACCTCCCAGGTTCAAGTGATTGTCCTACATCAGCCTCCCGAGTAGCTGGGATTGCAGGTGCACGCCACAATGCCCTGCTAGTTGTTTTTTTTTTTTTCTTTTTTTGTAGAGATGGGGTTTTGCCATGGTGCCCAGACTGTCTGGAACTCCTGGTCTCAAGTAGTCTGCCCACCCTGGCCTCCCAAAGCAGGATTAGAGGTGGGAGCCACCGTGCCTGGCCCCAAGACTTCCTATCCTGCAGCATCTAGTCATCCCCTCTCTACTGGATCACTCCATCAGCATGACATATTATGGACATTATGGAGTGGCCCATCATCAGAGCCCAAAACACCACATCCCAGCTCCTCCCGCTCCATGCAGCCTCCTAGCTCTGCCCCCCTTCCCAGCCAGGCCTTTGACAAATGAGTGGTCTGCACTTAACTTCTCCCTTCCTCTCCTCTTCATGTCCAGATATTCCTCCCACAGCTCTAACACATTGCTCCCAACAAGGCCACTAACAACCTCTGTGCTGTCAGAGAAGTCATAAACATCGTCTTATCTTACCCAAGCTGTCAGCGGCCTTCACAATCATTGAACCCTACCTCCAACTTGACATGTTCTCTGCTCTTGGCTTTTGAGACACCATGTTCTCTGGACATCCCTTGCCAGTTTTTTTTTTTTCTTTTGGGGAGGGAGTGGTAGGGACAGACAGACTCCTATCCCTCTGCATAACTTCTCAAAGTTAGGGTTCTTTAGCACTTAGAACCTGGCTCTTTTCATTAGCCAGGTGTGGTGGTCCATGCCTGCTACTTGGGAGGCTGACATGGGAGGATCACCTGAGCCTAAGGAGGTCGAGGCTGCAGTGAGCAGTGATCACACCACAGCTTTCCAGCCTGGGCAACAGAGTGAGACCCTGTCTCAAAAATTAAAAAAAAAAAAAAAAGAATTTGGCTCTTTTCTCTTTACTTCTCACTCTGAGATTCAATTTTTATTTCCAAGCTTCCCCACTTGTATATTCACACGGACCTCAAACTTACCCAAATCGGAGCACCTGATTGCCCACCTCTACCACCCAACATGTTCTTCTCTCAGGCTCCCCCTTTTCAATAATGGCCCTAGCCATCAATAAGCCCTGTTGTTTCTATAATAACTCTAAAATACACCCAGCTTCACCACTACCACACAGCTCTAAGCCACCATCCACTCTCATCTGGACTCTGCTTCTGCTCTTATTCCTTTCCAACGTGTTCAAAAAGTTAAACTGGAGAAAATTGACAGCATCTGCATTTATGCAGGGGCGGTAGGAATGGGAGAGGAGGGGAGGCATTTTAAAACTATGTATTTAGTGGTTAGAACATGCAGATTCTAGTGAACCAATGCAAAGTGGGAAAGAACTAAGAGGAAGGAGTCCAGGTTAAAGGGATATTCAACAGAATGGGGCAGATGGGAAGGCTAGGCTTTGAACAGGTGACTTCATCTTGGGACTTGTTGAGCTGTGGGAGAATCAGATGGATATTCTTGGAGGTGGTTGGATATAGAAAACTAGAAACAGCCGGGCATGGTGGCTCACGCCTGTAATCCCAGCACTTTGGGAGGCCGAGGCAGGCAGATTACCTGAGGTCAGGATCAAGACCAGCCTGGCCAACATAGTGAAACCCCATCTGTACTAAAAATATAAAAATTAGCTGGGCTTGGTGATGCACACCTGTAGTCCTAGCTACTCAGGAGGCTGAGGCAGGAGAATTGCTTGAACCTGGGAGTGGGAGTTTGCAGTGAGCCAAGATCACGCCACTGTGTTCCAGCCTGGGCGACAAAGCAAGACTCTGTGTCAGTAAAAATAAATAAACTAGAAACAAGACTTCAGGGCTAAATATGTACACATAGGAATCATCCATGATAGGATGTACCTGAAGCCATGGAGGCAAATAAAATCACCTGGGAAAAAATGTACAGATGAGAAGATGAGAGTGTAATCCTGCTTCTTGCCGCAGGTTGAGTTTTTGGAGCACCCTCGTTCCACCTTCTAGTCCCAAGCGTGTGTTCCTCTTCTCTCCATAGCATTACCCCACCTTCATGTGGTCCTGGTTACTTCCTCCCAGGATGCATGCAAAGGGAAGCACAGTGTTCCACATTCCCTTTTAGTCTTGTTGATCCCAAAGATAAGTACATCATCCAACTTCTTTTTTTTTTTTTTTTCGAGATGGCCTCTCACTTAGTCAACCATGCTAGAGTGCAGTGGCATGATTGCAGATCACTGCAACCTCTACCTCCCAGGTTCAAGTAGTTCTCCTGCCTCAGCCTCCGGAGTAGCTGGGATTACAGAGTCCACTACCTCGCCCAGCTAATTTTTGTATTTTTAGTAGAGACAGGGTTTCACCATGTTTCCCAGGCTGCTCTCGAACTCCTGACCTCAAGTGATCTGCCTGCCTCAGCCTCCCAAAGTGCTGGGATTACAGGCGTGGGCCACTGCGCCCGGCCCCAACTTCTTTATAAAGGTTTTGTTACTGAACATTTTGGCACTTAATAAAATTATCTAAACCTCCCAAGAGAGTGACAACGCTTGACAAACACATACAGGCACACCTCCCTACCCTGGGGATGACTTATCTGACATTCCAGTTACGGTGCATGAAGCCAAGAATCCCTAAGCAGCAAATAAAACCTTTCAACCATTGAAGTAGAATTATAACTTCCAGGCATTAAAGCTGGAGTTCGTCTTTTGCCTATTTAATCTATATATTTTTTATTTTTTAGAGACAGTGTCGCTCTGTCACCCAGCCTAGAGTGCAGTGACATGATCATAGCTCACTGCAGCCTCAAACTTCTGGACTCAAGCAACCCTCCAGCCTCAGCCTTCTGCATAGCTGGGACTACAGGTCCCAGCACACCACCATGCCCAGCTAAATTTTTTACAGAGACGAGGTCTCACTATGTTGCCCAGGCTGGTCTCAAACTCCTGACCACAAGCAATGCTCCTGCCTCAGCCTGTCAGTATTTTACCTGTATTTCTCATCAGCTTGGTTTTTTGGTCATGGTTGTTAATTTTTGAATTATATGAAAGTCCTACATAGAAGGTTTTCTCCTGGTGTTTTGGCAGATGTAAGAAAATTGATTTCCTTTGTAGCTGTTAATTTGAGAATCCATTGTAGATACTAGCAATTTCTGAAGGAATAAGAGATTCACACTTTAATGGGACTTCACAATCTTTCATCTAAAAATTCTAGCTCCTGGTGGGGAGACAAGTTCCAGACCCACAACTATTAGAAATATGTTAATAAACTGGGCCCCGGATTGAAGCATGTCTAAACAAACTATGGAATTTAATAATGTCTGAATAATGTGGAAATAATGTTTTCAGTGGAATAGGATGAGGCTGGGTGTGGTTCTCACACCTGTAATCCCAGCACTTTGGGAGGCCGAGACGGGCGGTTCACTTGAGGTCAGGAGCTGAGAGCAGCCTGGCCAACATGGTGAAATCCTGTCTCTACTAAAAATACAAAAATTAGCCGGGCATGGTGGCAGGTGCCTGTAATCCCAGCTGCTAGGGAGGCTGAGGCAGGAGAATTGCTTAAACTCCGGAGGCGGAAGTTGCAGTGAGCCAAGATCACAACACTGCACTACAGCCCAGGCAACAGAGCAAGACTCTGTGTTTGTTAAATAAATAAATGGAATAGGATGAAACAGAAAAACATTGTTATTTTTTGAAAAGTCTGAAATAATCTATTCTAAAGTAATTCAATTGAAATAATAAATTCACTTTGCATTCTCCTGTTGCCACAAGATTCAAATATTTACTAACTGGCATCAACACTGGTGTTCAAATTCAGTATTGGCAATTTCACACTTGAAGACTGTCTGTGTTCCCAGAGAGTGTTAAGTCTAACTTTGAGGTCCACAAATATTTATTGGTGTCTGGTGTATGCCAGCAACTGGGAAAACAATGAATAGGAGGTGGTTCCTACCTCAAAAAGCTTGCAGTTTGGTGAATTTACAGGCTAGTAAGACTAGACCTACGTAAAAGATACAGAGCAATGCAAAACAGTAGATGTCAGATGCCATTTGACTAACATACGCGTTAATTGCTGCAGAATTTCTAGGGAAGGAGAATCTGGTGGGCTGCAGTAGGAGAAATTGGAAAATAATTTACTATTCTCCATTGACAGTGGCAGTCAGGAACCTGGGAGCCCAATTTATTTGTCCCCTCAGCCCAACTCAAATGGGTCCTCCCTTGGGAACTTTGCTGCCAACTTGCTCCTCTTCTAAACCCCTCCCCAGGCACAGTCTATCAACCCCAACTTTGCAAAACTTCCATTTTTTGTTCTTAACTATGCTAAAGTACTCACAATGCGTTGCAATTGTTTGTAAGGCTGTCTCCTCTACAAGATTCTGATTTCCTGTTTTGTTATGTTCATCTTTGAATTCCCCTACTGCTTAGTATGATACATACAATATTGTTAGTGTCCCCAAAAAGTGTTTTTCTGTGAATTAAAGAAATGAATGAATTCACAATGTATGACTTGGGCCTTAAGGAAGATCGCATTCCTACATCTTAAAATTAGTAAACAGCATACCTTTACCAGGCACATGTTGATCAGAAATAAAGGAAAGTAAGTAGCCTGTAGAACTGGGGTGCTCAAACACCAATTTTTCTCAGGATTACTGAAAAACTTAAATATACAGGCCAGGTGTGGTGGCTCACGCCTGCAATCCCAACATTTTGGGAGGCTAAGGCAGGCAGATTTCTTGAGCTCGAGTTTGAGAACAGCCTGGGCAACATGGTGAAAACCCATCTCCACAAAAAACACTAAAAAAATTAGCTAGGCATAGTGGCATGCATATGTAGTTTCAGCTACTTGGGAGGCTGAGGCAGGAGAATCGCTTGAGCCTGGGAGGTGGAGGTTGCAGTGAGCTGAGATGACACCACTGCATTCCAGCCTGGAGTCAGATCCTGTCTAAAACAACAACAACAGCAAAAACAAAACAAACAAACAACCTTTAAGTTATACAGCTAAATATAAAGTTCACCCCAAACTTAGTAAATCTGAATCTGCAGGCATTCAGGCAAAAATGCAGACTGAGCGTCTGATTTTTTTTGTTTTGTTTTATTTTGTTTTGAGACGGAGTTTTACTCCTGTTACCCAAGCTAGAGGGTAGTGGCACAATCTCAGCTCACTGCAACCTCTGCCTCCCGAGTTCAAGCAATTCTCCTGCCTCAGCCTGTGGAGTAGCTGGGATTATAGGCACGCACCACCACACCCAGCTAATTTTGTATTTTTAGTAAAGATGGGGTTTCTCCATGTTGGTCAGGCTGGTCTCGAACTCCAGATCTCAGGTGATTCGCCCGCCCTAGCCTCCCAAAGTGCTGGGATTACAGGCATGAGCCACCATGCCTGGCCATGCATCTGAATTTTTTAAAGGTGCCATAGGTGATATACAGCCAGGTGGTTACTATAAAATGTTTGCAGATAACTGGCACTGGTTGCTATGAAGAAGCAAATATTTTAAAATTTAATAATATCAAGAATTGTTTGACCCAGGAGTGCAAAAGCAGCCTAGGCAACAAAGCGAGACCCTGTCTCTACAAAAATTAAAATTAAAAAATCAGCCATGCATGGTGGTCCCAGCTACTCTGGAGGCTGAGGTGGGAGGATCGCTTGGGCCCAGGTGGTCCATCCTGCAGTGAGCTATGAGTGCACCACTGCACTCCAGCCTGGGTGACAGAGGGAGACCCTGTCTCAGGGAGGAAAAAAGAGAAAGCACAGAGCCTAGTTTGGTATATCACCCTTGGGGGTTCAAGGTCAGCACCATGGACATCGCCATTGGATGGGTTGGTTTTTATCATTCCTTCCTTCACACCAGTCTGTCAATTACCCCATCTTCCTTTATTTCGTTGCTAATATTTATGCCTCTCTAGTGTCATCCCACTTGATGTATTTAATATGTTGTTGGCAAGCATGGCAGATAGCTCAACTTTTTAGCAGCTGTATTTTGAATGAAAACCAACCTCATGTTCCAAGTCTCTCTTGCTTAATTCTAGCAAATTCCTAAACAGTATCCAAATCTAGAATTCTGACCCCTATGTGGGGTGGTTCTTAGGAAAACTTATTTAGACTGTATTACAAATAGTTTGGTTCTAACCTCTTAATTTTACATTTGTACAAATTGAGGCTCAGAGAGATGACGTTCTTGAGATGGAGAGTTACTGATAATAAACTAAGTTCAACAGTGTTTTCATGGTTTGGTCCAGAAGTTACTATAAAATCGTAACCACATCCATGGAAGGAATATCTAGTTGCTAATAAAAATAAATCTAATGGTTGATACAGTTTCTCTAAATCCTCCCTACTCTTTATTAAAACCTATTTAACCACATTTATACATGTTTATGTACAATGTTACCCACCCCAATAAGTCCTGGGATATTGAGGTTAAGAGTCCTGGTTCTATTCATCTTTGAATACACCCCAACAACAAAAACATAGATTAATTGTACTCATATTTTTTCTTTATCATGCTATAAATCCACTTTGCAGTTAATATCTATGAAAATTAATGAACATTTAAAATAAAGTATTCAACTTAGGAATTGAATATGTATTTATTGAATGCATTTTCATCTCTATTTAAGGAAACCAGATAATTGCACTAGCCAAAGTAAAAAAATTTAAAATCCACATTAAAAAGAAATGTATTTAGGGCCAGGCATGGTGCCTCATGCATGTAATCCCAGCACTTTGGGAGGCTGAGGCTGGAGGATCACCTGAGGTCTGGAGTTTGAGGTTGGCCTGGCCAACATGTATATAATATATATATTGTATATGATGTATAGTATATATCATATAGACTGTGATATATTGCATATATTATATATAGACTATGATATACAGCATGTGTTACATATAGTATATAATATATGGTGTATATTATATGTGGTATATATTATATAGAGACTGATATACTGTATTGTATATATTACATATGATATACTGGATAGACTATGATATACTGTGTATATTATATATACTATTTATGTTATTCTGTATATATTATATATACACTTTATCTCTGACCTTTCTCTCTAAACCTGCTTCAGTTGCATTGCATGGAGCCTTTGCATACAGTTTGTTCACCCCTAAATTATACATGCAATTCACCAGATCCTATTACACTATGTCTGTTCCCCCTTTAAATCGATTTTTCACAAGCACTCAGCTTGGTGTCTTCAGCGTCTGGCACCTGGTAGGCATTGAGATGTTTGTTGCAATCTTTCTCAAATGCTGGGTGTGGATGGTGGTGGTGTCAGCAGCAGAATTAAAAGATAAAGGAAACCATCTGTCCTTAAAGGAACTCACCCTGGTCACAGAGACTGACATGCAAGGGGAAAGGGTATGAATGTATGAGCCAAGCATGCCAGTGTCCGTTCTCCTGGTTCCCAACAACAGTGTTAATTTTATGGTAGATGCCATTTCAAGTCCCACAGCCATCGATGTGGTCAAATGAAAGGTGTTACACAGGGCCGGGTGCGGTGGGTCACACCTGTAATCCCAGAGCTTTGGGAGGCCAAGGTGGGTGGATCACCTTATGTTAGGAGTTCAAGACCAGCCTGGCCAACATGGTGAAACCCCATCTCTACTAAAAATACAAAAAATTAGCTGGGCATGGTGGCGGGTGCCTGTAATCCCAGCTACTCGGGAGGCTGAGGCAGGAGAATAGCTTGAACCCAGGAGGCGGAGGTTGCATTGAGCCAAGATCATGCCACAGCACTCCAGCCTGGGCAACAAGAGTGAAACTCCATCTCAGAAAGAAAGAAAGGAAGAAAAGTATTGAACAGAATTGAAAAGTTTGTCAGATGAGTGTTTCTGGAAGACCTTAAAATTAAGAAATTATTTGTTCATAATAAAGACTACCCTTTTCCCTACAGAATATAATTAAGATATTTATTTTTTATAACCTAAAAATTCGTCTTTGTCAGTATCATTTTCTGCAAGATAGGAAGCTATTATCCTGCAGCCACTGGTTTTTGTGAAACTGCCCGTGGTTTACGCCTTTGTATTTTTTTCCTGTGTCCTCTGGAGCACTAGTTAGCCAAAGTCTAAAATTGGAGCATAAATTATGGGGCAGTGGAGTTGGAATTACAGCTTAGACTCCTGTCTCTACCACATGTAACTATGGCCTTCCATCTGATGTTCTTCATTTGCAAAGTGGGAATAATAGTACTTAATATACCTGTTGAAAACATTTGACTTTCTGACTCAGAAGGGATCTTAAAAATGTCCTTTTATAATTGAGGTAAAGAAGAAATCGCTAGGTAGGGAAATGTATGTAGTAAATGATGAAATCTGTAAAGATGTTTTAAAAATTATAAATACCTCTACAAATATCATATACTACTCACGCAACATCCTAACATCACTAGGCATTTGTTTTCTGTTTAACTGCCTTTGGAAGACCTGCATGTAAAGTAACAAATATGTCTCACCCCAGACGTGTTCAACTCCCGTATCTCCCTTTTTCATTACAGTCATCTCTCTGGCTCCTTCACTGCCCCCATTCCTATCCATCTGCTCTTTGATGTCATATGCACCTTACAGGTTTCAGTTTCTCTTCCCGGCTTTGCTTTCTTTTCTGCTTGTCTTGAGCCCCATGGTTGACTAGCTGAAGCATTCTCGAATAAGGAGTCTCAATTCCTTTAATATCCGGCCCACTTTTCTTCTTCTTTTTTTTTTTTTTTTTTTTTGACATGGAGTCTCGCTCTGTCACCCAGGCTGGAATGCAGTGCTGGGATCTCGGCTCACTGCAACCTCTACCTCCTGGGTTCAAGTGATTCTTTTGCCTCAGCCTCTCGAGTAGCTGGGACTACAGGTGCATGCCACCATACATGGCTAATTTTTGTATTTTTAGTACAGATGGGGTTTCACCATGTTGGCCAGGCTTGTCTTGAATTCCTGACCTCAGGTGATCCGCCCGCCTTGGCCTCCCAAAGTGCTGGGATTACAGGCGTGAGCCACTGTGCCTGGCCCCCAGCCCATTTTTCTACGCTTCTTGCCTACCTTGGTTCCATGATAAAAGCCACCTCCTTAGCCTGTTAACCCATACAATGGAGGTTTAGGGAGTGGGTGGAAGAGCTTTAGTGTCTTTGGTTTAAATGTAGGTCTGTTTTAAAATTGTGTCTGATACAATCACATCTCCTTAATAAACGTATTGGTTTACTATTTTCAGTTCAATCTTTAGAAAACAAGCAGCCTTTCAGGAAGAATTTCAGAGAGGTTTGGTTCTCAAATTTTGTGTGCTTCTAAATATTCTTTATACCTTGCTTCAAAATGTAGCTACCTGACCTCACCTTTCTGTAGCCATTTCAGTTGATTAGGTTTGGGGTGAAATGTGCCATTTGTATTTTCAACAAGCCCCACCCCAGCTGCTGAAAATGATGCAAAATCAAATTTGAGCATCGCTGCTGTAGAATACATTCTCTCTTTCTTCCAATGGAGAGTTCCATTCCTGAATGTGGGATATGTTGAAATGGTGCAGCCAAATTTGCATTGTTGTTCGGTAATATCAGTGGTTCTTAATCAAAGACATGTATGAGAATCAGCTGTGGTGCTTTTGAAGGTCATCACTAAAAATTGTCCATGCTTTAGCTCCACCCACTGGCAATTCTGTGCAATACTTTTCAGGTGGGGCCCCGCTCGCCTGTTAACGTACCACAGGTGATTTCTACTTGGTATAATACGGTATGACCCATCTGCAGTGGAAACAAATGCCTGTTTTGGATAGGAGTATTTCGATTCAAGTTAATATGAACTGATAAATACACAGGTAATATTTGGGTTGTTATTCAAAGAACTTATAAAAGTCATATCTTGTAAAAGTCTATAGATTTATTGCAGCCTTTTAAAAAATATTGCCAGGCCCCAAGCCCTGAAAATATGTTGCGCTTTCTCCTTCCCTTACTGAAATCACATTTAAATTCAGAATCACCAGTGCTAGTTTACTTTCAATTCAAGACAGCAAGCCTGAAAATAGCCTTAATGACGCATGCAGAGCATTTTCCTAGGAACAGACTCTGGACTTATTAGTGTCTGGAGCCATCAGTCAATACTCTTCTGGTGCACTGGTGTGTTAGTAAGGGATGCCAGAAATGCGTGCCTTCTCTTATCAGTCACCCGGAGAATTCACGTAACTTGCTTTAAATAGCTGAAGTGAAGAAGGAGATTGACTTTACAGTTGTGTTTGCTTCTTTAAAAAATATACTTATCTTTTCCTAGCTGTAAAATAGCAATCGAAAACTGCCATCTAAAGTGAAAAATAATTCCCTAAGGTTTCAATAGGGTTTTTCGTGTATCAGAACCAGGGCCAGGGTGTAACTGGATTTAAGTGCCAGACAAGGAGCTAGAAGCTGCAGGTGCAGCTCCCCGCCACGCTGCTCTCTGTGACCTTGAGTGAGACACAAAATTGCTGGGCTTCCGTTTTTCATTTTAAAATGCGAGGGTTGGATTTGCTCGCTAAGAGCTCTTTTATCTCTAATAGTTAAGATGATGGAACATGATGTTTTGAGATGTTTTGCTGAAATTTCTCACATAGAAAATGGGCCTTCTGAAAACATATAATTATAGTTTTGGGTAGGAAGAAGCTGTCATGGTGGCGAAGGGGAACATTGCAAATCTGAACATGACCGCAGCTGGCGGGAGTGTAATGTGTTAGAATTGAAAGGCACCCTGCAGACTTGCTGTTTAATGTACAAAGAAGCCTAGGGTCGGAGGGGCAGGGGGACTCTCAGGGACAGTGGAATCTGGCTCAACGGTCACCCTCTGGTAGCAAGCAAGACCTGTCTCTGTGACAGGTCTCAATCAGTGGAGAAGCTTATTTTGCCAACGTTAAGGACATGCCTAGGCTCAGGCTCCTAAACTAAGCCAGGTGCACCAAGCCAGGTGCTCAGGCTCCTAAACTAAGGTGCCATTAGGCAATCAGCATGGATTGTTAGACTGTACAAAGGTGGAGATGCCAACTCCCCAACTGTTTTCCTAGGGGTTGTGTTCCCACACATGCACTTTCTCCTTAGTAACAGCGCACGGCTCCTGACCTGGATGGGTGGCCTTAGATCTGTGAAGCACGTCTACCTTGCCTTGAGAAAGATGCAACTCAATGTTGGCTTCCTTAGCTCCGTGCCACTCAGCGTTGCAGCACCGAAAGGAAAACTGTTTCCTCTCTACTCTCCCACTACTCTCAATTCTTCCAACAACAGATGTGGGTTGTTTTCCCCCCCCAACAGCAAGCACTTCTCCAGTTCTCTGCAGATGCCAATGCCATGTCCTGCAATTCAATTCTGACGTTATCTACCTGGAGTTAGTGCAGACCCAACAGGTTGAAGGCTGAGTCCCAAAAGACTGTCCCCACTTCAGATACCAGTCGCACAAGTGATGAGTCTCCAGGTTATCCTCAACTTCTGTCCAACTCAACTACAGATCAGAGGTTCCCATGGCCCCCTACTCAGGTTCTATAATTTGCTAGAAGGGCTCATAAAACTCAAGAGAACAGCCGACTTACTAGATGACTAGTTTATTATAAGAGGATACAACTCAGGAACAGCCAGAGGAGAGAGGGATGGGAGAGGGTGCAGAACATCCATGCCATATCTAGGTGCGCCACCCTTCCAGCACGGCCCTGGGGTCACACACCTGGAAGCTCTCAGATCTCCATCCTTTTGGGTTTTTATGGAAGCTTTGTTACTTAGGCACCATTGACTAAATCACTGGCCACTGGCGATTAAGTCAGTCTCCAACCCTTTTCCTGTCTCTAGAGGTCAGGGTGTTGGGGCGGAAAGTTCAAACACTTTAATATTAGGGTTGGTTCCTCTGGCACCCAGACCCCATCCCAAGGCTCTCCAGGAGACCCCAGCCACCAGTCATTCATTAGCATGCCAAAAGACACTTAACACTTTGGAGAGTATAAGAGTTTTAGGAGCTGCATTCCAGTAAACAGGTGTGCAGATCAGATAAGCATTTCTTATTGTATCGCAGTATCAGAGATGATGCTCACCGCTGGACCACATTCCAAGAGTATGGCTCCACTTATTGATCTTTGAATGAAGGGGTACCTTATTGATCCTCCCCCCTGACCTTACCCCAAATAACAAATCATACTAGTACTAAACTGGCAGAACTCAAGATTGGTTAGGAAAGATCCTCTGAAACTTCGTATAATGACAGTTACCTTGTTTTGAGTGTGTCCCCTGTGCCAGGCACTGTGCTGAGAGCTTTGTGTGTTCAGAGTCACTTCACAGTTACAAAACCCTCTTTAATATGTGGGAACTGGGCTTGAAATGGTTTAGGTACACTGTCCAGTTCATAGCCAATGTTGTGTTACTAGAAAGGGATCCCAATACAGACCCTGAGAGTGGGTTCTTGGACCTTGTGCAAGAAAGAATTCAGGGCAAGGCCATAGAGTAAGGTGAAAGCAATTTGTTAGAGAAGTTAAAAAAAGAAAAAAGAATGGCTACTCCATAGGCAGAGCAGCAGCATGGGCTGCTTAACTGAATATACTTATAGTTATTTCTTGATTATATACTAAACAAGCAGTGGATTGTTCATGAGTTTTCCAGGAAAGGTGTGGGCAGTTCCTGAAACTGAGGGTTCCTCCCCCTTTTAGACTATATAGGGTAACTTCCTGACATTGCCATGGCATCCATAAACTGTCCTGGCACTGGTAGGAGTGTTTTTTAACATGTTAATGCATTGTAATTAGTGTATTATTGTTACAGTGGAGGGTGTCCAGGTTCTTGGCGTCTTCAACAAAGAATTGGACAAAACCCACAAAGCAAGGAAAGAATGAAGCAACAAAAGCAGAGATTTATTGAAAACAAAGTATACTCTACATGGTGAGAGCAGCCAAAGCAAGCAGCTCAAGAGCCCGGTTACAGAATTTTCTGGGGTTTACGTACCCTCTAGAGGTTTCCTGTGTTTGCTTGGTATACGCCCTATGTAAATGAAGTAGCGACTCTCCATCAGTCTGATTGGTTGTAGGAGGAGACTAATCAGAGGCTGAAGCGATGTTACGAAGTTACACCCTATGCAAACATCTGATTGGCTACAGAAAGTGACCAATCAGATGCTGAAGTGAAGTTACAAAGTTATACTCCTTTGCAAATGAAAACTTGGCCCCAGACCAGCCTGAATGGTTGCAGGAGGGTTCTAAACAGAGGTACTTTCAATTTCAGAGGCGGAGCATGGTGGCTTATGCCTGTAATCTCAGCACTTAAGGAGGCTGAGGCAGGCCAATCACTTGAGGTCAGGAGTTTGAGACCAGCCTGGCCAACATGGTGAAACTCCATCTCTACCAAAAATATTTATTTAAAAAACTAGCCATGTGTAGTGGCACACACCTGTAATCCCAGCTACTCAGGAGGCTGAGACAGGAGAATCACTTGAACCCGGGAGGCAGAGATAGCAGTGAGCCAAGATTGTGCCACTGCACTCCAGTCTGGGTGACAGAGTGAGATTCCATCTCAAAAAAAAAAAAAAAAAAACAATTCTCATCTGCCACACAGAAAAAGGAGGGGGAGGGTATTGCAAAGGGTGTAGCCTTTGGTCCTTTTGTTATTTGAGCATGGAAAGTTGGGGTTTTCCTTTTGATTTAGTTTTAGGAAGTCAGCGTGAATCAGCCTTAGGTTCCCTGTCTCCAGGCCCTATTCTCCTGCCTCATAATAAATAATAATAATAAACAGGGAAGACGACCAGAGATCACTTTCATCACCATCTTGATTTTGGTGGGATTTGGCCGGCTTCTTTACTGCATCTTGTTTTATCAGCAAGGTCTTTGAGACCTGTATCTGGTGCTGAACTCCCGTGAAGAAGAATGCCTAAACTCTTGGGAATGCAGCCAGTAGGTCTCAGCCTTATTTTATCCAGCCCCTATTCAAAACGGAGTCGCTGTTGTTAGAATGTCTCTGACAGCTGGACTCATCCAAAGCCTTTTTAGTAATGCCATGATGTGTAAATCCAGAAGTCTCTGTGACAGGTCTCAATTAATTTAGAAGCTCACTTTGCCAAGATTAAGGATATGCCCAGGAGAAAAGAACATGGAATCACTAAAACAGTCTGTGGTCTGGGCCTTTCTCCAAAGGTGAATTTGAGGGCTTCACTATTTAAAGGGGAAGAGTGGGCTGCAGAGGGAAGACGGAGGGTGTGGTAATTCACATTGCAGGAGGAAAGGGGCAGGTTAGGGAAGAGTCACTTATATATTCCCCCGGCTCTCAGTAAATTGGCACTTTACAAAGATAAGATGGACACAGAGTAGGAACTATTTAACCTTTTAGTTGTAGTTGTCTGCTTAGGAACAAAAGGGAAGGCAACTTCTTGCATGGCTCAGCTTTCAGCTTCATTTTTTTTTCTTTTGGTAGAGTGAATTGGGGTTCCGAGGTTTGTTTGTTTGTTTGTTTGTTTGTGTGAGACGGAGTTTCACTCTTGTTGCCCAGGCTGGAGTGCAAAGGCGCCATCTCGTCTCACTGGAAGCACCTCCTGGGTTCAAGTGATTCTCCTGCCTCAGCCTCGCGGGTAGCTGGGAATACAGGCAGCGGCCACCACGCCTGGCTAATTTTTATATTTTTAGTAGAAACGGGATTTCACCATGTTGCCCAGGATGGTCTCAAACTCCTGACCTAAGGTGATCCTCCCACCTCAGCCTCCGAAGGTGCTGGGATTACAGTCGTGAGCCACCGCGCCTGGCCGGAGTTTTTATTTTCCTTTTACAACTGCATCCTCTTCTATTTACCACAGAACATTCTGGAAAACCACCAGGGTAGAACACTGACTTCTATTTGACCACAGCTCACCATTCTTATATGTTTTGTGATTTTCATTTTCCCTTAAGAATTGTCTCCAATTGCGACATTCTTCAGAACTTATTAAAGATATCTGAAGTGTATACGGTGAAAAATGTATAGAATGGTGGTGTCACCACTTGATATTGAATGTGAAATGCGTGGGTAGTAAACTTCTGAAGCTGCTGCTGTAAGGGCCAAGGGAAACTTCCCCTTCACCCTGTGAAAGTTTGCAGAAAAAGCAACTCAATAAGACAGGTTAATTGGAGAAAAGGCATACAAATGTATTTAACATGCACACGGGGAGAATCTCAGATTACTTATTCCCTAATAGAGTTCAGAAGCTTATACAGCATCCTGGCCAAACAAGTTATGGGAGTAGGGAGAAGAGGAATTCCATTGAGGGGATTACTAGGGAGAATGAATGGATCCAGGAACAGAGATAAATTTGTAAATAGTCTCTTGACAGTTAAGGTTTGGTTGCATTCTTGGTATTAACAGGGAGGGGAAGCAGAAACCATTGGTCTCTTTGGTGCCTCTGGGTCCTGGGCAGATACAGCCTTTGCTGTGGGAGGGATGTGGGGGACCTTGAGGCGGCTTCTTCATTTCAGCAGGCCAACTACTCAGGAGGCTGAATCGGGAGGATCGCTCTAAGCCCAGTAGTTCAAGGTTGCGGTGAGTTCTGATCCTACCACTGCACTCCAGTCTGGGTGACAAAGTGAGACCCCGTATCTAATTAAAAAAAAGAAGAAATCTCTTCAAATTTTGACAGAGTTTGACTCTTTCATCAAAATACCTATATATTTTATGTAATATGGACCATTCATATATACATATATCTGTGTGTACATATTGTTATCTGTATACATATATCTGTATTATATAATATATATAATCTGTGTGTATATGTATATATCTTTTTATATGTCTATCCTTCCTGACACCCATTCCCTGAATTCTTTTCTGCCAAGATAAATGCAAAGAGCCAGAGAATCTGTGATCCTATCTCTTAACAGATCTGTGCTGAGAAATTACTGTAGGTATACCTGGAGTTCTTAATAAAAATTCTAGTTAGATGACTTTTGAGAACCATGAAAAAAAACTTAAGAGAACTTCTGGGATCTCTAGTAGGGACTAACTTTCTCTTTACAAATGTTGACAAATTGTTGAGATTGTCTGCAGAGATAGTACGTGATATGGTTTGGCTCTGTGTCCCCACCCAAATCTCACATTGAATTGTAATCCCCATGTATCAAAGGAGGGGCCTGGTGGGAGGTGATTGGATCATGGGGGTGGATTTCCCCCTTTCTGTTGTCATGATAGTGAGGTTCTCATGAGATGTGATGGTTTAAAAGTGCATGTCTCTCTCTCTCGCTCGCTCTCTCACTCTCACTCTCTCTTGCTCTCCTGTGATAAGACATGCTTGCTTCCCCTTTGGTCATGATTGTAAGTTTCCTGAGGCCTCCTGTTAAGCCTGAGGAACTGAATCAATTAAACCTCTTTTCTTCATCAATTGCCCAGTCTCAGGTAGTTCTTTATAGCAGTGTGAGAACAGACTAATACAGTATATGAGGTACACAAGGAAGACAGCTCATTACTTTTAGAGTCAAGCATTGTTTTTAATTTAAAAATGTTATCTCCCAGGTTGATCATAGGCTGTATTCATTCAGCTTGGCTTTGAGTGACTCTGGGCTGTTTCCTAAAACTAATTTGTCCTCAAAGGAAAGTGAGTTATGAATAGGGGCATTCAAAATTTTATGACTTTGGTTCTGATGATACTTTCAAAAATGAATTTTAAATAATTTTCAAACGAGAGAAACAATCCTCAAATATATGTTCATTTTTTTCCAAGGGTTTTTTGAAGGGGTTCCTATTCAGTTGGATAGGTTTGTATATGCTTGACATTTTTTAATTACTCAAATTATTTGAGGATCACAATTCACTTTTAATTTTTTTTTTAATATTGGAGATGTGGGATTTGTTTTTTTCTCTTTTGGTTGTCAACCTGGTTACTAACAGGCTGATTCTCCTTGAGCATCCAGAATAAGACAAGCCCGTTGGTTTAATAGTTATCTGTGGTAAGTACCGTCATACACAGTGTGTCTCCTTTGTAAAACTTAAGTGCAATGAATGATGTTGTTACTAGTCCAACGTGTTTCTCTCTTGCTAGAATAATAGCCTCACAGAGCAAAATCTCTGTCTTGTTGAGTTCTGTGTTCCCACTGCCAAGAAAGTATCCTGAGCCTAAGAGGCACTTAATAAGCACTTAATGAATTACAAAAGAAATGATTTGATTACAGAACTAAGTCTACCAAGTGTAGCTAGTTCAGTTGCAGAAAACAGAATCCAGAACTTTTATGTTTCCAGTGCATCATTTTGTCTCTTACTGCTTAGGAACTATGGTTAGGGCTAAGAGAAAATAGACGAATTTATCCCCTGCTGGTGGGCATGAAAATTAGCACATCTCCTTGGAGGAAAACTTGGTAAAATATGTATCACATCTTTTCAGACGTAAACACTTTTTCTAACCACATAGGAGACTTACATAAACATCTTTTGGTCAATAATTTGTCTAAGGAAATAAGGATAAAATGTTTTAGATATGTTTTTAATATCAAAAGAAATGTCTAATAACAGTGCAGACCCCTCTTACGTACCCCTTGAGGTCCTCTCAGCCTCACCTATCTGTTCCACCCCTCTCTGTGGCAATTCCTCTGCATAAGGCCAACAGGTCTTCCTTGTTGGCCACAGGTGGTGTGCTGTGAGGCTGTGCTCATCACGCTTGTGTGCACAAAGCACTGGGCAGACACACCCAGTGCAGAAAATCTTTGACCAAGAGGTGACCAAAACTGATAATATTACAACCTCGCTAAATATATATATATATATATATATGTATTTTTTTTTTTTTTGAGACAGAGTCTTGCTCTGTCTCCCAGGCTGGAATGCAGTGGCATGATCTTGGCTCACTGCAACCTCTGCCTGCTGGCTTCAAGTGATTCTTTTGCCTTAGCCTCCCGAGTAGCTGGGACTACAGGTGTGCACCATCATGCCCGGCTAGTTTTTGTATTTTTAGTAGAGATGGAGTTTTACCATGTTGGCCAGGCTGGTCTCAAACTCCTGACCTCAAGTGATATGCCCGCCTCAGCATCCCAAAGTGCTGGGATTACAGACGTGAGCCACCGTACCCGGCCCATCATTCCTTTAACAGAGTGTCTTGAGATGTGGCTTATGGCTTCTCAGAAGATAGTCCAGAAGGATTGAGCCATCAATCAATCACACCTAGTAGCACCCAAGTCTATTACAGCCCCTCAGATGGTCTCTTCCTCTCCTTCCCTGATTCCTTCTCTGGCCCCTCTCTTCTCTTCCCTGAGATTGTACTCTTATATAAGCTCAGTGCCTCAGTATCTGCTGTCTGGAGAGCTGAGAAGTTGTCTTGTTGATTAAATAAGCTATATCATCTTTTGAGTGGCTACAGATATGGACAGCCATTACAACTGACATGAAAAGGCAATAAATGAAATAAGCTGGTCACAATTTTTTTTCTGAGACAGAGTTCTGTTGTGTCGCCCAGGCTGGAGGGCTAGAGTGCAATGGCGCGATCTCGGCTTCCTGCAACCTCTGCCTCCTGGGTTCAAGCAATTCTCTTGCCTCAGCCTCCTGAGTAGCTGGGATTACAGGCACCTGCCACCATGCCCTACTAATTTTTGGGTTTTTTTTTTAGTAGAGATGGGGTTTTGCCATGTTGCTCAGGCTGGTCTCGAACTCATGGCCTCAAGCAATCCATCTCGGCTTTCCAAACTGTTGGGAATACAAGCGTGAGCCACCACACCTTATCTCTTATTGGTTTTTACAGCGACTAACTGAGATATATTTAAGCAACAGGACTTCTACATAGTAAGCACAATATAGTTGCAAATTAAGGCAGTTATTAATTATTACAGTCTAATAATGTCTGAAAAAAACAAGTCTGTTTATCATGCTGAATCACATCTGTATACTGCCACAGGTATACCTCAGGGAAGTTTAGATTTCTACCCAAGGGCCAACCGCTACTTCTGAAACATCAACTGATAGAAGAACCTACGGAAGTTTTAATATCTCCTGGCTAGACTGAAGATGCCTTGAGCAGATATTCGGGGTGTTTTTTTCTGTTTTTTGTTTGTTTGTTTGTTTTGAGATGCAGTCTCGCTCTGTCGCCTAGGCTGGAGTGTAGTGGCATGATCACGGCTCACTGCAACCTCCACCTCCCGGGTTCAAGCGATTCTCCTGCCTCAGCCTCCCGGGTAGGTGGGAGTACTGGTGCCCGCCACCATGCCCAGCTAATTTTTTGTATTTTTAGTAGAGACAGGGTTTCACCACGTTGGGCAGGCTGGTCTCGAACTCCTTACCTCAGGTGATCCGCCCACCTCACCCTCCCAAAGTGCTGGGATTACAGGCATGAGCCACCACGCCGGGCCTGGGGTATCTTTATTAAAGACCTTTAGAGTTACTACAAGTTATTCTCAGAGTTTATTTGTAGATGTTCCAATGATAACCTTGCCTCTAAAAATGCACCCCAGTCATAGTGGAGCATCTGTCATTTTAGAAAAGTTTTCATATATTCAGCTCATCTGTGCGTTCCTCCCGTGTCTGCTCTTTGGACCTTGTTGCGGCCCCTTCAAACAGAGCAACAATTGGTCACTAAGCTTTCCTTCAGAAAGTCTCTCAACACTGAAGCAAGGGCAGCAGCAAAGGTTTTAAGAGTTTCTAGAGAGTGAGTGATCACATGGGGTTTCATGCTCAGAACTCACCACCCACAACTCTCTGCACTAATCTAATCCCTGCCAAAACATTTGGTTTGGGTCATGGGGACACTCAGCTCAATCATTTTCGTTTAAAAAAAAAAACAAAACAAAACAGGCTGGGCACAGTGGCTCATGCCTGTAATCCCAGCACTTTGGGAGGCTGAGGCCGGTGGATCACCTGAGGTCAGGAGGTAGAGACCAGCCTGGCCAACATGGTGAAACCCCGTTTCTACTAAAAATACAAAAATTAGCTGGGCATGGTGGCGGGTTCCTATAATCCCAGCTACTCAGGAGGCTGAGACAGGAGAATCGCTTGAACCCGGGAGGTGGAGGTTGCAGTGAGCCAAGATCACTCCACTGCACTCCAGCCTGGGCAATAAGAGCAAAACTCTGTCTCAAAAAAAAAAAAAAAAAAGAAAAGAAAAAAGGAACAAAAACATGAGTATAAAATAAATGATGAAATAAAATTGCTGAAATTTGTATAACTTCTGATCGCTAGACCTCTGTGAACTTAGCTAAAACCGCAGCTGTTGCAGTGGAGGAGAAAGTGAAGATTACTGAATTAACATAAAATATAACGTGTCTCCCCGTGCTTGTCAGCATGTACTTTGTAAAGGCTTTCCTGGTGTTTGTTTAGAATGCTGCTTTGGAAATTCTTTGTAGTGTATAATTTTCTAAATAAGTACAGAATAGACATTTTATAACAATTTAAATGCCAGCATCAGTTTAAAAGGGATACCACTGTTGGAGTCTCTTAACTCTTTCATTACTGTCCTTGCCACAGAATACAATTACTGAGTGGAACCGCGGTGACAAAAGCGAAAACAACTCAGTGTTCAGGGTACTGTGAATATTTGCTGGGCCACATTTCGTGGGCTGAGACTCTTCAAAAAATGATGTCACTGGTGTCTAGCAAGATAGCCTTATATCAGGCTGCTTTTTATTTTGTTTTTGAAATGTTTGTACTTTAAGAAAAACAAGGCCAGGCACAGTGGCTCACACTTGTAATCCCAGCACTTTGGAAGGCCAAGGCGGGCAGATCACTTGAGGTCAGGAGTTCAAGACCAGCCTGGCCAACATGGTGAGACTCCATCTGTACTAAAAATACTAAAAATTAGCCGGGCGTGGTGGCGGGCGCCTATAATCCCAGCTACTTGGGAGGCTGAGGCAGGAGAATCACTTGAACCCAGGAGGCAGAGGTTGCAGTGATCTGAGATCACGCCACTGTACTCCAGCCTGGGTGACAGAGCCAGACTCTGTCTCAAAGAAAAAAAAAATAGGTACAGTATTAGAGAAAACCAACTAAGAAATGGGAGAGCTAAGTGAGTGAAGTGTAACTGATAAAGAGAAGGAATAAAAATACCAAATTATCACTCAGGAGTTACAGGCAGCAGCTACACAAAAGATGTAGCCAACCAAGGGAAGAAGAGAGTGCTCAAATTAGTGTGAACCCAGACACCTGAGAATCCAAACTTTTCAATCGCTGTAGCTAAAGTTCTTTGGCCCAGTGTAGACACAAGCTCCCTCACTGGGGTCTCAGGATATAAGGATTCAAGCCCTGTCTCTCGTGCCACTCTGTCCTTTCAACCACGCAATGCTGGATTTTAAACAGGTGGAAAGTAAAATGTTTGTTGTATTTACCCCTTTGCTTAATTCTTAATCATTTTAAATTTAATAAATACCTATATACACTTGCACTTACATATATACACGTTGATCATATAAAACAAAATCCTGGCTGGGTGCGATGGCTCACACCTGTAACCTGAGCACTTTGGGAGGCTGATGCAGGCAGATTGCTTGAGTCCAGGAGTTGGAGCCCAGCCTGGACAACATAGTGAAACCCTGTCTCTACAAAAAATGCAAAAAGTAGCCAGATATCATAGCGCATACCTGTAATCCCAGCTACTTGGGAGGATCATTTGAGCATGGAATGCAGAGGTTGCAGTGGGGCGAGATCACACCATTGCACTCAGCCCTGTGTGACAGAGTGAGACCCTGTCTTAAAAAAAATGTATATATTTGTTTCAAAATATATTGTAGGAATTTTCGCCCATATATAAAGAATAAAATAAAGTTGAAAAGTTTCCTTCCTTAATGGAAGGATTATTTATTATCATTGAAAGTTAGCAAGATGATACAGAGAAGTTATAATCAGACAAGGATAACTGGAAAGTAAGATATCAGTAAGTGCTAAATAAAGCAGATGGCTATGACCTGGTTCCTGTAAGTATAGTCAATACCTCTTCAGTTCCTGGGTGCTTCCTATATAAGACTTGATAGCTACACTCCCACCTGAGGCATTTAATATAATAAAAGAGTAGAACAAGTTTTATAAGAAGTTAGTGTACACAACAAGTAAGTGGATAAAAAAACGGATTAGATCTTCTTGACCTGTGTTTTCTATAGTCTCTCTCTCTCTCTCTCTTTTTTTTTTTTTTTCTGAGATGGAGCCTCATTGTGTCGCCCAGGCTGGAGTGCAGTGGCACAATCTTGGCTCACTGCAACCTCCACCTCCCAGGCTTAAGTGATTCTCCCACCTCAGCCTCCCAAGTAGCTGGGATTACAGGCGCCCACCACCATGCTTGGCTAATTTTTGTATTTTTAGTAGATCTGGTTCCTAGGTCTACTAAAGTAGGTTTTCACCATGTTGGCCAGGCTGGTCTCGAACTCCTGACCTCAAGTGATCTGCCCACCTCGGCCTCCCAAAGTGCTGGGATTACTGATGTGAGCCACCGTGCCCAGCCTCCATAGTCTCTTACAATAGGGATCTGGGTCATTTTTTTTTTTTTCATTTCTCTAAAAAGAGCAAATTGAGAGTAGTTAATATTTAAGACAAATCCATTATAGACATTAAAACAAACTATGAATTTTCCTTTTAAGTTATTAGCGATTGACAGTTTCAGGATGAAAATTGGAAACCATACTTTGCTATTTAGCATAGTAAAATTCACCTTTGTATTAGGAAATGAAGAAATCAATGCATAAAAATCTAAGTAACTATATTAATCATGATCAGAAATTTATTTCTATCCTTGAGTGAATTTCATTTCACTTTTTAATCATAGGTATTCATTCTGTCACTGGCACATTTTTATTAAACTTAGGTATGCATTGTGTTATAGCATTCAAATTATTAGCTTCACTATTAACTCATTAGTCATTGTTTAGGGAGAAAGCTAGAACTATAGTGCCATGAAATTATAATGTGTTTATTCTATTTCATAACCAAAGATATTTTTAAGTTAATTATCTCCTCTTATAATAATTGGTGCTTAGCAGCCTTAGGCCTAGTCATTCCAGAAGGCTATAAGAAAATAAAAGTTGTTCCTGCTCTAAACATTAACCACCTCTCTGACAGGAGCCTGTGGGCCTCCACACACCAGGCCTCTGTGGAGCAAATAGAGTTTCCTTTGGATGTGAGAAAAAGCAAGTCTTGCGGCCAAAAAGCTGTCCACTAATATCCTTCCAGCCCTGCCAGATTGGTTCTTGCGTATACCCATCTGTTAATGACAGGGTCCAGGCATCTGTCTCTAGGCAGAAAAGAGCATATGGCAGTGAGATGAGGGACTTCAAGGCCAGGGGATAGAGGGCATGAGTCAGGGCAGAAGCATCAAGGAGGTGGGAAGTTTGGGGAGCTTGAACAGATGTTTCTGGACCATCCTTTTGGGTCTGTAGGCCAGATAGTAATGAAGCATTATTGTCTGGGGTAAATATCTGAGGTTCATTGTCTCGCGGCAGGGAAATCGAGGACGTGGACGTGGAAGAAATGAGTTTAAGAGCGGAGGTTTAATAGGTGAAAGAAAGAGAGAATAGCTCTCTCTCTCTTGCAAAGAGAGAAGGGCTCCCGAGTGCACCGTCTAGTTTCATGGTGAAACGCATGGGGTTTCATAGTTGAGCTTGAGGAGGCGGTGTCTGCTTTACATAGGGCGCGAGAGATTGTTCGGACCAGGTGTGACATTTGCATGGTGCATGAAGATGCTGGCCAGCCCACCCTAATCTTTTATGCAGATGGGGTCTCAACCTGGCCAGCACCATGTTGTCTGTTCCTCACTGTACTTGTGGTTGACAAACAAAAGGGAAGATGGAGCCACCAGGTTGCACATGCCTGGCCCCCGGGTAGCCTTTATCTATTGGCACAGCTGCAGCATTTACCTGTGCAGACTTTTAGCTTGTTTATCTATGCTTTCAGCTTGATTTTTCAGGCTGCTTTTTGTTAGAAAAGAAACAATATGGGGGCTGTGTTTTATTAGAAAGAAGCCTTACCGAGGACTCTCTTACCCTCACTGTTTGCTGAAATAATTTATTTCTAGCTCATGTATCAGTAATAGTGCTGGAGTCAGGGTGGGAAGGGAGGTGGTGAAACCAGGTGGTTGGTCTCTTCAGCAGCCTTCTCAAGATGAGTGATTTGTGGAGGGGCGCGGTGGCTCACGCCTGTTATCCCAGCACTTTGGGAGACCGAGGTGGGTGGATCACCTGAGGTCAGGAGTTAGAGACCAGCCTCGCCAACATAGTGAAACCCTGTCTCTGCTAAAAATACAAAAATTTGCTAGGCATGTTGGCGGGCGCCTATAGTCCCAGCTACTTGGGAGGCTGAGGCAGGGGAATCACTTGATCCTAGGAGGCAGAGGTTGCAGTGAGCCAAGATCCTGCCACACTGCACTCCAGCCTGGGCAACAGAGCGAGACTCCATCTCAGAAAAAAAAAAAAATGAGATAGGAAGACATACATGGTCTCATAGTTTATAAAATTCCACACCAAGGACCCTGCACAGGAAACACTGAAAGGCTGCTGCAGCGACCCTAGTTTTACAGAGGGATTAAAAAGTCATGCAAATTGTACTTTTAGTAGAGACAGGGTTTCACCATGTTGCACTGGCTGGTCTCGAACTCCTGACCTCAGGTGATCCGCTTGCCTCGGCCTCCCAAAGTGCTGGGATTACATGCATGAGCCACCACACCCAGCCATTCATGAAATACAGCTTTCTAGATGGTGACAAAGAGATGTGAAGAGAGAAACGGAAGATCTAAATAAATAAAAATAATGATTTGTGCCGGGAACTGTGGCTCACGCCTGTAATCCCAGCATTTTGGGAGGCCGAGGCGGGCGGATCACGAGGTCAGGAGATCGAGACCATCCTGGCTAACAAGGTGAAACCCCGTCTCTACTAAAAATACAGAAAATTAGCCAGGCGTGGTGGCAGGTGCCTGTAGTCCCAGCTACTCGGGAGGCTGAGGCAGGAGAATGACGTGAACCTGGAAGGCGGAGCTTGCAGTGAGCCAAAATCACACCACTGCACTCCGGCCTGGGCGACAGAGCAAGACTCCATCTCAAAAAAAAAAAAAAAAAAAAAAAGAAAATCAGGATTTGACATCGCTGTTGATTTCCTGAACCTCGAGTTTTTAAAGTGCATCTTTGTACTTAAAAGGAATAGGTTACCTTTATGAGGGACACCCATCGTTCTAACATGTGAAGGTGTTCATTTAGTGTCACACGCAAGGCAGACCTGGGCCCAATCTTTTTTTGCCTTTCTTTATACCAACCAATTTTTAGCATTTTGTAAATTATCACTTTGAAGTCTTCAAAATTTCACATAAACATGTAAATGTTGTGGAACTGCCATCTACACACCCCTTTAAATGAAAAGCACTCTAGTACTGTAGGAGTAACACAGGCTTTGGAGAGAGAGAGATTTTAACACCAGCTCTAACGCTTATGGCCTGGGAGAACATATAAAAAAAAAAAATCTTCAGCCGGGTACGGTGGCTCATGCCTGTAATCCCAGCATTTTGGGAGGCCAAGGCGGGTAGATCACCTGAGGTCAAGAGTTTGAGACCAGCCTGGCTAACATGGTGAAACCCCATCTCTACTAAAAATACAAAATATTGGCCGGGCATGGTGGCTCACACTTAAAATCCCAGCACTTTGGGAGGCTGAGGTGGGCGGATCATGATATCAGGAGATCAAGACCATCCTGGCTAACACGGTGAAACCCCATCTATACTAAAAATACAAAAAATTAGTGAGCCGCGCCACTGCACTCCAGCCTGGGTGACAGAGCGAGACTCTGTGTCAAGAAACAAAAAATACAAAAAATTAACTGGACATGGTGGTGGGTGCCTATAATCCCAGCTACTCGATGGGCTGAGGCAGGAGAATCGCTTGAACCTGGGAGGCGGTGGTTGCAGTGAGTTGAGACCTAACCATTGCACTCTAGCCTGGGCAACAAGAGTGAAACTCCATCTCAAAAAAAAAAAAAAAATCTTTCACAAATGTTGTCTTAAAATTTAACTTTTTTTTTTTTTTTTCAGAGAAAGGATCTTGCAATGTTGCCCAGGCTAGATTCAAACCCCTGAACTCAAGCCATCCTGTTGCCTCAGCCTCCTGAATAGCTGAGACTACAAGCGTGTGCCACAGTGAATGGCTGGGAGAACTTTTTTGAGCCTCAGTTTCTTCACCTTGGAATAAAACAATTGTAGCTGGGGTTAAATGAAATGTAGCAATCTATGTATAATATACAGCACATTGTTTGTCCCTTGGCCGACATTCTGAAAGTGGTAGCTTTCATCATTTTACAGTAAGTCCTGTCATGTACAAGGTAAAGAAGGACCTAGAAGAAGAGAATATGAATTTCTTAACATCTTTTATCACTTACACATTCCCTTCTCAACAAATATTGATTGGAAACATACTGGAGACACAGTGTTGAACAAGACATGGCCTTGGTGTTTTAGTTTCTGTTTTTTGAGACAGGGTCTCTCTCTGTTGCCCAGGCTGGAGTGCAGTGGCGTGATCATGGCTCACTGCACCCTTGACCTCCTGGGCTCAAGCGATCCTCCCACCTCAGCCTCTTGAGTAGCTGGGACCACAGGTGCACACCACCACAGATGGCTTTTGTTTGTATTTTTGGTAGAGACAGAGTTTCACCATGTTGCCCTGGCTGGTCTCAAACTCCTCGGCTCAAGCAATCCACCTGCCTCTGATTACAGATGTCAGCCACTGCACTCCACCAAACTTGGTGTTTTTAAAGCACTTTTACATTATTGTCTAGATAAAGAGATGCCACTCTTCTACAAATTGGTACTTACGAATTTATTTTGAGGATCTGTTCGGGTTTAGTCCACAAACCAATATGCCACAAACTTTTAATTCTTTATCCCAAAAAGGGGGCTGCAATGCATAGATGATTTACCAGTCACCCTCATGCTATGTAGCATGTGCTCATATGTCATGTCGAAAGTACCAGAAACTGGAAAAGGAATCAATTCCTTTTTTTCTTGGCTTGGAACAGGGAGAAGCAAAAACTGATAGAAAAGTCTGACATCATCTCATGGGCCTGACCCTCCGTAGCCACAAAACAAGTTGGCCAGGAATCCAGGTAGAATCTGCAAAAGCAGACTCCAGCTCTCACACTGGCCTGGCAATAAAGTCTTTAGGATGTTAATAGAGGTTGAGTGAAAGTGAAATGAAGGACCATATTGTCTCCCAACCAACGTAGTATCCTAATGATTCTGTAGAGCAGGATGAATCTAAATCTAAATGTGGATTTCAATAGAATTCCGCAACAGCCATCCCTGAAGCTCCTTCTACAGGATCCTACCTAGGGCTGTGGGCTATTTCTGTATCTGTGCTTTCTGCTTTTCTTCCCCATCTTACTCTACAGCTATGACCAAGCCTTTCTGATAAACCCGGGCCGGTGGGGGAGGGGGGAGGGTGGAGTTAAAGGGTGGCAGGAAAAGGACAGCTTGAAGGACAACCTATTAACTAGAGTGCACCTCAGTTACATTTGGCCTTGGGATCTGGAATAGCTTCGCTTTCCTCAAGAGCCAGAGCACCTCTTGTGTCCCAGCGTGTCCCAGAGCACTGTGTCAGTTTCTTATCACAGTGCCCACTGTTCCTGGTGTTCCCGTGAAACCTCTGGAACACTAAGATTTCTTGGCTTCTTTTTGTTCTTGCTTCTTGGGACTCTTCTTTACCTTAAGGAGAAAGCACAATAAGAAGAAAGAGTAAATGGCCCACCGGCCTCAAACATTCATATCCAAGAATCAGTTCTATTCATCAGTATTTATGATGGACCATGCAGGAGTGAACTAGGAATGACCTGAACCATGCCCCAGGGCCATGATGCTGGAAAACCATAAAAATCTGGTAGGGCCGGGTGTGGTGGCTCACACCTATAATCTCAGCCCTTTGGGAGGCCAAGGCGGGAGGATCACTTGAGGCCAGGAGTTCAAGACCAGCCTGGGCATCAAAGCGAGACCTCATCTCTCCAAAAAGTAAAAATAAAAATTAGCTGGGCATTGTGGCATGAGCCTGTAGTCATAGCTACTCATGAGGCTGAGACTGGAGGATTATTTGAGCCTAGGAGGTTGAGGCTACAGTGAGCCATGATTGCACCACTTCGTTCCAGCCTGGGCAACAGAAAGACCCTGTCTGGGGGAAAAACAATCCGGTAGGCTTCCAGACCAAAAGTAACTTTTGTAGTTCGAACAAGGGCAAGAGCCCTGAATGGTAAGAGGAAAGAGTTCCATGTGGCTCTTTACCATTCTGAGATTAAGCCAAAAATGAAGATGTCAACTTAAAACAGGATATATTTGATTAACAAATGGTTTCATGGATAAAAATTCATTGATTCCTTAAGGGATATTCCCTTGGAACTTCAAGTTGGTTAAAAAAAAAAGCCTGAGCGTTTGAGGACTATCAAAGAAAATCAGAATGAAAGAGATATGTATCAGTACATTCCTGCATTGTTACACTGTTATAAAGAAACACCTGAGACTGAGTAATTTATCAAGAAAAGAGGTTTAATTGGCTCACAGTTCTGCAAGCTGTACAGGAATCATGGTGTTGGCATCTGGCTTCTAGGGGAGGCCTCAGGAGACTTACAGTCGTCTAGGAAGGTGAAGGGAAAGCAGGCACTTCATACATGGCTGGCACTGGTGCGAGAGAGAGGTGGGAGGTGCCACACATGTTTAGACAACCAGATCTTATGAGAAGTCTTATCATGAGAACAGCACCAAAGGGGAAAATCTACCCCTATGATCCAATCACCTCCTACCAGGCCCCACCTCCCACACTGGGGCTTACAATTCGACATGAGTCTGGCCAGGGACACAAATTCAAACCATATCAAGATAGAACACTGTAAACAAAGTGAATATGGGAAAACCTGGCCGGGCGCGGTGGCTCACGCCTGTAATCCCAGCACTTGGGGAAGCCGAGGCAGGCGGATCACCTGAGGTCAACAGTTCAAGACCATTATGGCCAACACGGCAAAACCCCGTCTCTACTAAAAATACAAAAGTTAGCCGGGTGTGGTGGCATGCGCCTGTAGTCCCAACTACTTGGGAGGCTGAGGCAAGAGAATCACTTGAACCCGGGAGGCAGAGATTGCAGTGCACCAAGATCGCACCACTTCACTCCAGCCTGAGTGACAGAGCAAGACTCTGTCTCAAAAAAAAAAAAAAAGAAAAGAAAAGAAAAGAAAAAAGAAAATGAGTATGGGAAAACCTTACCATTTGCTCAAGTCCCAGAGAGTATGAAAGAATCTATATCACAGAAACGCTTCTTGACTTTAACAGCGAGTTAGTTTGTGTCGTGCATGTGGCAGATATTACACTGTGTTGATGAGTTTGGTTTGAGGACGTTTACAGTGGAAGACCACACAGGAAATGACTTGTCTTGGGCTTTAATGGGGGGTAAATACAGAGAAATATTTACTTAGGTGTAGCATTTACTTTGGTATATAGCAAATGCCTATTAATAAGCACTTACTATATATAGTTAGCCCTCTTTATCCATGAGTTCCACATTCACGGATTCAACCAACTGTGGATTGAAAATGTTAAAAAAAATTACAACAATAAGAATGATAGACTTAAAAAGCAATACAATTGAATAACTATTTGCATAGCATTTACCTTGTATTAGGTATTATAGCTGCTCTAGAGATAAAGCATACAGAGGATGTGTGCAGTTATGCGCAAATAGTACACTGTCTTTCTCTTTGTTTGAGATGGAGTCTCGCTCTGTTGCCCAGGCTGGAGTGCAGTGGCAAAATCTCGGCTCACTGCAGCCTCTGCCTCCTAGGTTCAAGCAATTCTCCTGCCTCAGCCTCCTGAGTAGCTGGGATTACAGGTCTGTGCCACCACGCCTGGCTAATTTTTGTATTTTTAGTAGAGACGGGGTTTCTCCATGTTGGTCAGGCTGGTCTCAAACTCCTGATCTCGTGATCCGCCCACCTCTGCCTCCCAAAGTGCTGGGATTACAAGCGTAAGCCACTGCACCCATCCAAGTACACTGTTTTATATCAAGGACTTGAACATCTATAGATTTTGAGGGTCCTGGAAACAATATCACGGCAGTTATCAAGGGATGACTATACACCCAGTACTAGCCTAGCCTGGTGCAATCCATTTTCTGTAATCCCGTTACCTTAAAGAATGGCGCTCTTACCCTTGTTTTAGCCATGTGAACTTATGTTTAATGAGACTAAAGAATTTGCCAAGGCCACTCACCTAATAAATGGCAGAATGAACATCCAAATCCAAGTCCACTTAAAATCCCTTGTTCTTGAACCCATATGAATGAAATTAATATGGAGAATACCTTCCACATTGTAGACACACTGCAAGCTGAAGTGAGACCAGGGAATCAGACGTGACATTGTCACTGGCCTCTTTGGTTTAGCATCCTGGGGTCTTTTATCTTGGCTACATCTGTCCCCCGCATCCCTTGACTGTACTCTGATTTTAGAAATACAGTTCCTGAAGTAAAGATATTGAGGAATAGGTATCTGCTGCTCTTGTTTCCTAGTTCTATAAAGCTAATTCCCATATAAACCACATCTAATGGTAGCATCGTTGGTTACAGGAGGTGAGGCAAGAAAGGAGGCACGTTCCAACTTAACATCTTAATCTAAGAGCATAAAATTATTACCTGTGGTCTCTGGAATTATACACCAATTTCCACCACCATTTTAATTTCTTTTTCCTTTTTCAGTCCCCTCTTTCTGCTACTCAGATGATTGAAAAGTGATAAAAAGTTGGTAGAAGTCATAAGATTTTCTATGGGGTCTTCTGTCGAGTCAGGCATTAAAAATGTGTCTTACATTGATGAAAAACTATATGTGATGCTTAAACTCTGTATCTTCCAAGGAATAAAAGAAACATCTGGGCTGGGCACGGTGGCTCATGCCTGTAATCCCACCACTTTGGGAGGCCGAGGTGGGTGGATCACGAGGTCAGGAGATCGAGACCATCCTGGCTAACATGGTGAAACCCCATCTCTACTAAAAATACAAAAAAAAATTAGCCGGGCACGGTGGCGGGCACCTGTAGTCCCAGCTACTCGGGAGGCTGAGGCAGGAGAATGGCATGAACCCAGGAGGCGGAGTTTGCAGTGAGCCGAGATCGTGCCATTGCACTCCAGCCTGGGCGACAGAGCGAGATGCCGTCTCAAAAAAAAAAAAAAAAAAAAAAAAAGATCTGAAAGATGTGAAAGACCATGCTACGATTTTTTTTTTTAAATCTTGGATCTATACTTTTGTGATCAGAAACTTTTCTGAATAATGGGTGGATCTACTCATGGAAATTGTATTTCTAGTGGTAAAACTGAGTTTGATTAAGACTACATCCTTAGGAGGCTGAGGGGGGAGGATTACTTGAGGCCAGGAGTTTGAGGCCAGCCTGGGCAACACAGCAATACCCTGTCTCTACAAAGTTTTTTTAAAAAAAATAAAATGTAAAAACTTTAAAATATTTTTAAGATTACATCTCACTAAAAAGTGCACCTTGCTTTAGTGCTGGGTACAGTATAAAACAGTGTGGCCCATTTGGACAGTAGTTTAGAATAAAAATTTTAAAGTCTTAATAACTCATGTCTGACACATGCTACCTCTGGGACTCCATCCTAAGAAAAGAATTCTAAGTAGAAAGAGGCTTTTGTACAAAGATTTTTCAAAGCAGAATATTTTTCATACTGAATAATGTTGTGAACCTAAGTATCAAAGAAGGGTGAATGGTGAATGGTTGAGGGAGTCTTTTTTTTTTTTTTTTAGATGGAGTCTCACTCTATCACCCAGGCTGGAGTGCAGTGGTGCAATGATCTTTGCTCACTGCAGCCTCTGCCTCCCAGGTTCAAGTGATTCTCCTGCCTCAGCCTCCCAACTAGCTGGAATTATAGGCATGCGCCACCATGCCTGGCTAATTTTGTATTTTTAGTAGAGATGGGGGTGTCTCCATATTGGTCAAGCTGGTCTAGAACTCCCAATCTCAGGTGATCCTCCCGCCTCGGCCTCCCAAAGTGCTGCGATTACTGGCATGAGCCATCATGCCCGGCCAAAATATATTTTTAAAAGTATAAAAACTGTGTGTGTGTGTGTGTGTGTGTGTGTGTGTGTATAAGAGATGAGGTCTCACTTTGTTGCCCAGGCTGGTCTCAAACTCCTGGGCTCAAGTGATGCTCCCACCATGCCCTCCCAAAGTGTTGGGATTTACAGGCATGAGCCACGGCACCTGGCCTTTCTAAAAAATATATTTTTTTTGTTTTTTCATTTTTTTATGTTTAATATTGGATGAAATGCAATATGTTATGATTGTAGCTCTGGAAGTAAACTTTATATATTTAGGAACATTTCTAGAGAAAATAGAAACATCATACTCTCAAGGATTGTGTTTCAGTTGTACAGGTATAGGCACCATTTATTTATGTGTATTTTTAATTCCCATAATTCCACACAAGAAGCAGGATCCCTGGTATCACTAAAAATTATAGTGGATGTCATTCGAGACCAGCCTGGCCAATATGGTGAAACCCCATCTCTACTAAAAATACAAAAATTAGCCAGGCATGATGGCAGGTGCCTGTAGTCCCAGCTACTTGGGAGGCTAGGGTAGAAGAATCGCTTGAACCTGGAAGGCAGAGGTTGCAGTGAGCTGGGATTGTGCCACTGCACTCCAGCCTGGGCATCACAGTGAGACTCAGTCTCAAAAAAAAAAAAAAAAATTACAGTGAATGTCAATAACTGGATTCCAAATATTTAACTCCACCTCATGTCTATTGTGCCTATATCCAGAATTTGGTTTTCCTTTCCCAATCTGCAAATTGTGACTAGACCATAGTAACATCAGGGATCTTAAGTCAGTCTTAACCCAGACAAGAGGCAGGTAGAACAAATTAACTTTGGAAAATTTGGAAATGAAAATGGGTTCTCTCTACTCCAACTCCCCCGTGTCCTTCTCTGGCAAGTCCAGGTAGAGAGCTCATTGAGTAGGGGGAAACTGCTCCCTTCTCCTGAGAGGTCGAAATAATTTTTTTAAAGAATAGGTTAAGCCGGACGCGGTGGCTCATGCCTATAATCCCAGCACTTTGGGAGGCCAAGGCAGGCAGATCACCTGAGGTCAGGAGTTCAAGACCAGCCTGACCAATATGGTGAAACCCCATCTCTACTAAAAATACAAAAAATTAGCTGGGCATGGTGGCGGGTGCCTGTAATCCCAGCAACTCGGGAGGCTGAGGCAGGAGAACCGCTTGAATGCAGGAGGCGGAGGTTGCAATGAGCCGAGATCATGCCATTGCTCTCCAGCCTGGGCAACAAGAGCGAAACTCCGCCTCAAAAAAAAAAAAAAAAAAAAGGAAAAAAAGAAAAAAAGGTAGGTTAAAAGGAATATCACATGAAAAACTATGTTACTTTGTATATATCATGTATATAAGAAATATATAGAAGAGGCCAGGCACGGTGGCTCGTACCTGTAATCCCAGCACTTTGGGAGGCTGAGGCGGGCAGATCACCCAAGGTCAGGAGTTCGAGACCAGCTTGGCCAACACAGTGAAACCCTGTCTCTTCTAAAAATACAAAAAATTAGCTGGGTGTGGTGGCTCACGCCTATAATCCCAGCTACTCGGGAGGCTGAAGCAGGAGAATCAATTGAACTCCAGAGGAGGAGGTTGCAGTGAGCTGAAATTGCACCACTGCACTCCAGCCTGGGCTACAAAGTAAGACTCTGTCAAAAAAAAAAAAAAGAAAGAAAGAAATATATAGAAGCAATCCATTTGCCCATAATGGGAAAGAAATACAATACCACTTAGAACAATACCATTTTCACCATTTCTGAGCTTACCTGTTTCTTTCATCTTGTGGATAAATAGGTATTAGCTAAAGAGAGAATAAATGCTTATCTGTAAATTCTTTTGGTTTGATTTGTTTTTTTCTTTTTTTTGAGACAGGGACTGACTTTGTCTCCCAGGCTGGAGTGCAGTCGCGTGATCATGGCTCACTGCAGCCTAGACTCCCTGGGCTTAAGTGATCTTCTTGCCTTAGCCTCCCAAGTTGTTGGGAGTATAGGTGCCTGCCACCACACCTAGCTAATTTTTGTTTTTGATTTTTAGTGAGAAGAGGTCTTGCTATGTTGCCCAGGCTGATCTTGAACTCCTAGGGTCAAGCAGTCCTCTTGCCTTGGCCTCACAAAATGCTGGGATTACAGGCATGAGCCACCACTCCTGGCCCTTTATCTGTAAAATTTCAAAGCATCAAATAAGGAAAGAGAGCTTAATTAATATCTTCAGTAGCTGAACAAACTCAAGTAGGAGAAATAATAGAAGAAAAAGTTATTGCTTTCATAATTCGTTGCAGCCATGAATGAGAGTTGCTATAGTTGTAGAATATTTTCCCCGGCACTTTTTTCATTCAATGATTGTACCTTTCGGAATTATGTCTTTAATGATCAATTAATTAAAGTAGATGTTTGGGGTAGCAAGGCAGTGACTAAGTCCTTTCCACTGAAATGGAAGAACTGGGCATTTTATTCATGTTTGTGTTTCCTGATTTACAGTTGCTACAAGCGCCAATGTTGAAAACACATATTTCCCTGGCTCTTCTTCACCTTCGTTACTTGTAGTGCTTTCAAAGAGAACAATGGCCTTTTTCTATTTCAGAAATGGGTGTTATGTAGCTCACAGCTGGGAGATTTCAAGTGTTTTGAATACGAACAAGCTGTTTTGTGATAAAGAACCAGTGCAGAGGGGAAACCAACAATGATTACAGTAGTTATTCAGTATGTCTTTGTATTTGAGGGGAAAAAGGAGGGACACTGTTGTTTTGCTCTAATTTTTTTCCCTCTTCCTTTTCCCACTTTAGACAAAGCCCGTTGCATTTGCGGTTCGGACAAATGTCAGCTACAGTGCGGCCCATGAAGATGATGTTCCAGTGCCTGGCATGGCCATCTCATTCGAAGCAAAAGATTTTCTGCATGTTAAGGAAGTAAGGAGAATAATTTCATTTTCTAACAGCATGATGTTTTACCTTGACATACCATTTCTTATTTCCTATTCATATGCCGTTTCTGTGAAGTAGCATTGCACATCGCTGCAGTTGTATAACATACATAACTAAATCAATGGCTCTCAACCTCTGCTAATATAAATATACCTTTTAAAGTGGAAAGAAGTCACAGGCCTCTTGCAATAACTTCAGCGCTCCCTGGGGCTCTGTGGCCCAGAAATTGGGAACTGCTAGAGTAGATGATCCTTTTTTATGCTTAACCTATACTTCTTTTTTTTTTAATGTTTCACCTTGACTAGGTGTAGTTTTTCCTGATGCCTGAAGTCTAGCCATCTGGGGAGGGTTTAATAATAATATCTAGAATTCATGACTCTTCTCTCTGCTGACAGTGTCTAAATTCAAACTACTGATGACCTTTTTCCTCCTTAAATGCTAAATTTCTGCAGTGAATGAGAGAATGGTAAGAATTGACACCAATAAGGCAACAAAGAGGTATCAGGAAAAGTCCTTTTCCTACATGCTAAATGTCTCCACCTTCTAGTGAGCAATGACACAACCTGCAAATTGGAAACTTTCATCCTTAATTAAGGTTTGTTTGGAGTCAACATTTATCAAATGCCTGCCTTGTGGAGCACTGTGTAAACTGACCAGAAATTTCCCCTGTAGAATATTCTCAGTGTGTGATCCTGAGGTTTTTCTTGGACCTGAAGGAATTTATACTTGGAGCTCTTCCATCTAGGGTATAATATGTCATAGGAAGCATGTGTAAATTGAAACTCTTCACTGCACTAAAGGCTGTCAGCAAAGGAGTTGATAACTGACAATTGAAAGAACCTAGGGCTGGGCCCGGTGGCTCATGCCTGTAATCCCAACACTTTGGGAGGCCAAGGTGGGCGGATCACAAGGTCAGGAGATCAAGACCATCCTGGCCAACATGGTGAACCCCGTCTCCACTAAAAATACAAAAATTATCTGGGTGTAGTGGCACATGCCTGTAATCTCAGCTACTCGAGAGGCTGAGGCAGGAGAATAGGTTGAACCAGCGAGTCGGAGGTTGCAGTGAGCCGAGATTGCGCCACTGCACCTGAGCCTGGCGACAGAGTGAGATTCTGTCTCAAAAAAAAAAAAAAAAAAAAAAAGAACCTAGAAGCCTGGGTACTATGGCTCATGCCTGTAATCCAAGCACTAAGAACCTAGAAGCCTGGGCAACAGGGTAAAACCCCATCTCTACAAAAAAAAAAAAAAAAAAAAGAAATAAAAATAACCGGGTGTGGTGGCATACACTGGCAGTCCTAGCTACTCAGGAGGCCAGTGGATTGATTGAGCCTGGGAATTCAAGACAGGAGTGAGCCAGGATCATGTCACTGCACTCCAGCCTGGGCGACAGAGCGAGACCCTGTCTCGATTAAAAATAGAAGAGCCTAGAGAATTTAGAGCCTACCATTTTGGTAACCTCTGAAAAGAGATGTCAAATACTGGCTAGGTGGGAACAATAGAAAAAGTTATCAGAAGTGATGCTGTGCCTAGAATCTCACTTTACACCAGGAAGTTAGATTATTATGAGGTCTCTTCTTGATTGATGCTGAAGGGGGGATCTTTCCACCATGAAAGGAAAAGAAAAACAGAATGTATATTCTTCTTCGACGTGTTCAAGGACAGATTTATTCAATCGAGGAAAAAGAAGGCAAATCACAAAGATTTAAGATACATATTCCACCTGCAAGACATAAATTGTCAACATCACACAAGTAGAGAAATCATCTGTGAACATTGCATTGTATAATTATAAAACTGTTTGCACAAAGGTAAATTGTCCTGTGACATGAAATATTTAAGGTACACTTCAATATTTATCTCTTTCTCTCAATACTTCCAATTGGTCTGATTATATAAGGGGAAGATTTCTGTAACAATACTTCCTAAAGATCTCTTGGTAGGATGGGCTGTTATTCTTTGAACCCAGAGAGCTTATCCCTACTCATGGTGACAGCAGCTGCTGCAACGGAATTCAGCCTGGTCCTATGGCAGCACCAGGACAGACAAGGAACGCAGAGCCTTTGATAGATTGCTGAGAACGCTAAATGCATTTCTTACATGTGAAACCCATGAGCCGAAGGGTTTCTTGAATGATAATATTTAAGGCATAGTTAATGGTCATTGCCATATTTCTCTCGACTGAAAATAGTGTGGAAGAACAAGGATTTGACCTTCTGTGCACTGATTTTTAATGCTTTTGATTTTGTGTTTAGAAATTTAACAATGACTGGTGGATAGGGCGACTGGTAAAAGAAGGCTGTGAAATCGGATTCATTCCAAGCCCAGTCAAACTAGAAAACATGAGGCTGCAGCATGAACAGAGAGCCAAGCAAGGGAAATTCTACTCCAGGTATGAGACAGATGTCAAGTGTTTGCATAAAACTTAGATTATACCACTATCTGTGTACTGTTGTCTGCTGTATTCTGTATCCTTTATTATGTATTAACAAGGAGGCTGGTGATATGGTTTATTGATAGCATCACAAATCTTGCATTTTCCTGCATTTAAAAAACTTCAGTCCAGCACCTGATTTTCACCCTATTTGGGAAAGTGTCAAATTATTATCATTAATGAAAAGAGCTAAGGTCATAGAGTATTAAATTCAGGCTCCAGTGCAGAGGAAAATCTGAAACCTTAATCATTTACTGAAAAATAGTCTGGCACATCATAGCCCTGGTGACTAATCCCACTGTCTGTAGCTGCCTGGTATGGCTGGGAGATGTTTGAGAGATGACAGTCTCAGACATCATCAGGCAGTGGCAGCTCTTGTCATCCGTTAGTTTCATTTTCACCTGAGAAACTCAATTTTCAGTTCTACCCACTGTTAAGCACTTAAAGAGAAGCGAAGTATGAAACAAGTTAAAACTGCCTGTGCAGATGGCAATTAGATGAGTTATGTAAGAAGCTGGGGCTGAATAATCCCTCCTAGGATTCATGAGGTTGTCTGTCCCCCTCTGAAAGAATCACTAGAAAGGCTTCTCGTAGATGTACTGAATTTTCCATGGAATCGTATGCAGACGGGTCTAAGGACGCAGCATGGCTCTTCCGATGTGAAAGGATGGGACATGGGCAAGGCCTTTCTTAAATACGAATCGCTGAATTTCTCTTTTCTCCATCTTACATCTTATTTGTTTATCTAAGATGCAACTCCCTTTGTCAATGGTAATACTTTACTGTGAGCAAGTATTTTTTTCAAGCGTCAGCAGATGAGTGAAACAGAATATGCTTTGTGGTTTGGAACACCCATCCTCATTAACTGGCTTTTCATAATTGTCAAGTTCATTTAGTTCAGATGGATTCCTCTGTGTTTTGAGACCTCCACCCCAGAATTGACTTTCATTAATTCCTGGGTTATTGACAGCGCTCAGATGGTGAGATGCATTCAGTCATATAAAAGTAGAGGCATGCATAAAAAAGAACAAGATTGGCCGGGCACGGTCGCTCATGCCTGTAATCCCAGCACTGGGAAGCCGAGGCAGACGGATCACCTGAGGTCAGGAGTTCAAGACGAGCCTGGCCAACATGGTGAAACCCCATCTCTACTAAAAATACAAAAATTAGCTGGGCATGGTGGCAGGAGCCTGTAATCCTAGCTACTCGGGAGACTGAGGCAGGAGAATTACTTGAATCTGGGAGGTGGAGGTTGCAGTGAGCCCAGATTCGTGCCACTGCATTCCAGCCTGGGCGACAGAGTGAGACTCTATCTCAAAAAAAAAAAAGAACAAGATCATGTCTTTTGCAGCAACATGGATGGAGCCGGAGGCCATTATCCCAAGCAAACTAACACTGGAATAGAAAACCAAATACGGGGGCCGGGTGCGGTGGCTCACACCTGTAATCCCAGCACTTTGGGAGGCTGAGGCGGGCATATCACAAGGTTAAGAGATTGAGACCATCCTGGGCAACATGGTGAAACCCCGTCTCTACTAAAAAAAAAAAAAAAAAAAAAAAAAAATTAGCTGGGTATGGTGGTGCGTGCCTGTAGTCCCAGCTACTTGAGAAACTGAGGCAGGAGAATCGCTTGAACCCGGGAGGCAGAGGTTGAAGTGAGCCAAGATCGCACCATTGCACTCCAGCCTGGCGACAGAGCGAGACTCCATCTCAAAAAAAAAAAAAAAAAAATACCACATGTTTTTACTTATAAGTGAGAGCTAAACATTGAGAACATACAGACACCAGGAAGGGAACATAAGACACCGGGGACTACTTGAGGGTGGAGGATGGGAGGAGGGTGAGGATCAGAAAAACCACCTCCTGGGGCATTATGTTCATTATCTGGGTGACAAAATAATCTGTACACCAAAGCCCTGTGACATGCAGTTTACCTGTGTAACAAACCTGGACATGTACCCCGAAACTAAAAGTAAAAAAAGAAAAAAAAGTTGCCTGTAAAGATAACCCTCTTAGGATTAAAATACTTTACTCTGAATTAAGTTATCATTATCATTAGCAGCAGTAAATTATTCATTAGACCAACATACATATAATGCATATTTTGATATGCAATATTAAATATTAAACTTTTGTTGAAAATGCATTTCTTAATGAGAAAAAAAAGTAGAGACATGCAGATGAACAGCGCATGTGCATTCTGCCTGCAGGGTGTTTGAAGACCCGATAGGATTCTTTCAATCCTTAATGTTCCATTGGCCTTATTTTGTGTTTTCCTACCCTCTGTATTGAAAATGGTATCATAATACTAGCTAATAAAACCTTATGGCCAAGCACGGTGGCTCATGCCTGTTCCCAGCACTTTGGGAGGCCAAAGCAGGTGGATCACTTGAGGCCAGGAGTTCGAGACCAGCCTGGCCAATATGGTGAAACCCTGTCTCTACTAAAAGTATGAAACTAGCTGGGTGTGGTGGTGCACACCTGTAACCCCAGCTACTTGGGAGCCTGAGGTATGAGAATCACTTCAACTTGGAAGGCGGAGGTTGCAGTGAGCCGAGATCATGTTCCAACCTGGGCGTCAGTGAAACTCTGTCTGAAAAAACAAACAAAAAAAGAACCACCTTATATGGAAACATTTTGTTTTAATAGGGTGTAGACATTGCTCCTGTCAACTAGGTAGTATATCGTTTGTTGAGGTTTGAAGTTATCCCAGCTGGGGGTGTTTTGTTTTTAGTTAGGACAATTCAGCATTTTTCAGAATTTTCTTGTCAAATGACTTGAGAAAGGGGTTCCAAGATGAAATAAATTGAGGATAGTTCTAGGTAATAGAAAGTTACTTCAGGATTTTTTTTATAGCCTTTTAATGTCATCATGTACACTGTGAATCTCTGGTGGAATGGGAATTTTTTTAAGTATACTATTTACTAAAATTGCTTTCTCATAAAAACTCCCCTGGTTCATGTCTTAGGAATAGTGTTTTGTAGAATACATTTTGGAAAATTTGGGATGGATTTTTGCAGAGGCAGGCTTGTGTGTCTTTCTTTGCCTCTTCATATAGAAACTGAGAAATGAGAACAACTTCAAAGGGAGTAGAAATCTTTCCCAAAATTGTTTGAGAAATGTAGTCTCCTGTGTCTCCCAAATGGGCTTGCCTAGGCTAACATTAGTGCTCCACTCATCTTTATAAGGACCTGTGGGAGCAGTGGGTATTAGATCTTACAGGTCACAGATGAGAAAACAGGTTAAGAGAAGTTAGGGAACTTGATCGAGGTCGCAGAGCTAGTAAGCGTCAGAACCAAGATGGTAGCCTGACCTCCACGCTGTACAGACTTCCATGCTGCACTGCAGATTAAGGAGCCAGGTCTTGCCTGGCACAGCAAGCCCAGGACAGATGGTTATTGCCATCTGTTATTATTTACTTTATTAGATATGTTGTTTTGCTCTTGCATTTTTTCCCTTAGGACTCTGAGTTATCCGTATTTGAGGGAATGTAACATCTCAGAACTTACTCCAGAGAACTAGATTACCTTTTCTTACAGCCATATATCTTTTCCTTTGATTTTCTTCATTTTATTTTGGCCCAAGATTTTGCCTAAGTATGTGAAAGTACTTTTACTTGCTTTCATAGGTTTTTACATTTCTCTCCTTTTGTGTGTGCGTGTGTGTGTGTGTGAGTGCGCGTGTGTGAGACAGAGCCTCGCTCTGTCACCCAGGCTGGAGTGCAGTGGCGCAGTCTCGACTCACTGCAACCTCCGCCTCCCCGGTTCAAGCAATTCTCCTGCTTCAGCCTCCCAAGTAGCTGGGACTACAGGCATGCGCCACCACGCCCAGCTAATTTTTGTATTTTTAGTAGAGACAGGGTTTCACTGTGTTGGCCAGGCTGGTCTCAAACTCCCGACCTCAGGTGATCCACCCACCTTGGCCTCCCAGAGTGTTGGGATTACAGGCGTGAGCCACTGTGCCCGGCTTCTCCTAACATTTTAAATGTAGTTTTGTTTTGAGGACATAACCAGAATCCGGCAGTCTTTAAAAACTCTGATACAGAAATTATAAAAATTGACAGAACTCAATGGAAATGGAATTGGGGTACCATTCAAGAACTTGGCATTTTAATAGAATTAAAAGTCAAGGACAAATCTGCATCCTGGTCATTGTCACCATTTGCAGTATTTGTCACAATTTTACATAAATAATATTTTGGCTGTTACTAAAATTCAAAGGGAATATAAAACCCATGAACTTAAACTGAAATTAGACTTAATACTTCAGAAAAAAAAAAAACTTCTGGGGAGAAAAATGTTTTGGTCTTGGTAATAGGTCCTTGTATAACTGCCAGAAACTGCTTCTATAGATATCACTTGTCATTAATTTCACATACTGTCTGATGCCCTTATTAAATGTATTTGAGTATCTCTTAAGAACCTTAAAAAGATATACAGCCCTCCTGCTAATTGCCTAATAAAGTTTTTGATGTTTATGCATTAAAATGCTAGAACAGTAGCAATAACATTCAGCCTGTTACTGATACTTTAATAAAACTTTTATTTCCATATTAATATTTACATAAGTAAATATTGCCCTTTGATGCATAAACACTGTAGCAAATTCTTTCAACTAGACCCTGGCTCGGCCATAATAATAAACATTAGGCAGTGAGATGATTTTGCCCAAATGTAAAATGTTCTTCTTATCTTCATCTGAGAGAGGGGTCATTCAGTAACACGTTATTTAGCATGCTAGTAGGCTGGTGAAAAACACAAATGCTGTTGTTCTAATATTAACTCCAATGTTTCTGAGACACTGCAGTATATCATATCAAACTTTCAAATTTGGTAGTTCGGAAATGTATGATCTTCAAATTATTCCTAAATTAACCACGTTTCATTCTCCACGTGAGTCACGCTTGAGAAGTATTCTGGGTACTATCTGATGGCTACATCATATCATATTCTGTTTAGTCATGTTTCTTCGTGTGTCTTTTAGTGGTTGGCAAGTTTTCATATGGCTCTGTTGTTCTTTGATAGATTGCTCATAAAAGCGTGAGTGCTTTCAATCTTAGTGTACTATTAATAAAATAAGCCTAAAACAGAGGAGCTGAAACCAAACAAGAAGGAAATATTAATCTTGGGTGTTAGCCTTAAGGTTCTATGCATCGCCTCTGAGGGTCTCTAAAATAAAAAGCAAAATAAATCTGTGCTGTTTCACTGTCTGTGATCTGGGCAAGTAACTTGGGGGCTGCAGAAATTACACTGGTTCTCTTCCATTCTCTCAGGTCCTTTTAAAATTAAACCTTGAATTTGAAATCAGAGACCATCATGTGGCTATTTCAAGTACTCCAGGAATCTCCACTGGGAAATATTGTTTTCCTCCTTAAATGAAAGATAAATTTAAAGTTGAATAAAACCATAATGAATTATGTTTACTGAATAATATAAATGTTTGAGGATGCGAAATAAGTGTCAGATTTAATAGAAATTTTTGCTTTACTCCAGTAAATCAGGAGGAAATTCATCATCCAGTCTGGGTGACATAGTACCTAGTTCCAGAAAATCAACACCTCCATCATCTGGTAAGTAGGTGATAAATGCTGAATAATACATACTGCATTTCATGCTTTCCCCAGCTCTATCCAGTTTTGTGAATTTATGTATACACTGAATCACTATGTTAACCCTGCAGATGTTAAAAGGAATCAGAAGTGAGCATGCCCTTTTGGAGTTACAAACAATATGGGGAAATGTTTTTTTCTGGCTGGAAAAAGAAGTATGTCAAAGTGTTTACATTGCTGTAGATGATCAAAGTGATTAATGTATTTATTTATTTATTTATTTATTTATTTATTTTTTGAGACAGAGTCTCACTCTGTTGCCCACGCTGGAATGCAGTGGCGTGATCGCAGCTCACTGCGCCTCTGCCTCCAGGGCTCAAGTGATCCCCCCACCTCCGCTTCCCAAGTAGCTGGGACTACAGGTGCACACCACCATGCCCGGCTAATTTTTGTATTTTTTGTAGAGATGGAGTTTCACCATGTTGCCCAGGCTGGTCTCGAACTCCTGAGTTCAAGCGATCCACCTGCCTCAGGCTCCCAAAGTGCTGGGTTTACAGGTGTAAGCCACTGCACCCAGCCATATTAACCTTTAATCCCTAGTTCCTGCGATGGTGCTTGTCATGGGCAGTAAATGGGTGAATACTTGCCAACAACCATAGCACAATGTGAGATATAACCTTAACATTAAACAGAAGGATAAAAACTTTAGAAAGGTAAGGAACAGAGAGTAAAGTGAAGATAGAGGATTGGCCTGTTGTGGGCTCTACCAGAAAACTTCTGTGGAAGACACAGACAAGAAGTATAGAAAAAAGATGAAAATGTGTGTGGGAACAGTAACTACTGTTTTCTTTCCAAAGCAGTGGGTTCATCCTAATGGTTGCTGGATAAAATAAAGCATACCTACTTAAATTTGAATTTCAGATAAACAATAATTTACTAGTTTAAGTACATATTGCATGGGGCATACTTACACTAAAAATGTATGGAACATACTTATACTAAAACATTGTTTTAAATTCAAATTTAACTGCATTTATATTTGCTAAATCTGGGAACTCTCCTATTCTGTGTAGAACATGGAATTCTATATAGACAGGAGACTAATGATTTGAATTGCAAAAAAAAGCACATGATCAGTATCTTAGTTTGCTAAGAGAATTGTAATTGGGAATCAGAGTAAGACTGTAAAGGTTGACTGCCAGGGTGTTTCAGCAAAATGATACTGTGTGTGATTTCTAGAAAGCTGGAAATGGGAAGAGATAAAAAACAGAGAGTTGTACAACTATGCAGAAATCAAAGAACTAGTCACACAGTGACTGATGTGCTTTAAGAACAGGATTTCTCTATTACTAATAATCAGCTTCATTCCTGAATGGTGGTGGCCTTTAGAGACCAATCAAGGACTTCTTAGCAAAAACTATAGGATTTTTTTTTTTTTAAGAAAAGGGGTTTCACTATGTTGCCCAGGCTGTTCTTGAAACTCCTGGGTTCAAGGGATCCTCCTCCTCAGCCTCCCAAACTGTTGGGATGACAGGCATGAGCCACCGTGCCCAGCCATTGGCAAACTAAGATACTGATCATGGGCTTTTTTTGCAATTCAAACCATTGTTCTGTTTATATAGAATTCCAAGTTCTACACAGAATATAGGACTTTCAAGTGAGCAAAATCTGAGCACAGTAAATGAATTGCTTTAGGAAGCAAATTAATTTCAAAAACTATCTACTTATAACTTGAAGCAAGCAATTCTAAGATGCTCAAAATTAAGTAAAATAGTATGCATGAAATGAAAATGAAAGGCCCTGTAGGTATTATGTGAAGCTTATACCTTCCCTTGATAATTACGGAGCCCCTGAATCCACAGAGGAAGGGAGGCCTATCCTGCTCCTTCTCAAATGTGTGAAGTTGCAGGGATTCCTATATAAACCTTACACTCATATATCTCAAAGATGATTTCAGTGATTTCTAGGGACTGCTACTAGGCTCTTAAAGTGGAAAAAGACTATGTCACCTTGCGATAAAGCAGCAGTTCTGCCTGCAAATGTCAGCCTCACTTCTTTCTATATACCAGAAAAATTCTTCCATTCCCTCCAGCCATATTGTAGCCCTCCAGTGGTTTTGGCAACACAGATGCTCCCCAACTTATGATAGAGTTGCACTTCACTAAACCCATCATAAATAGAAAATATTGTAACTCAAAATGTACTTAACACGTGGACAGACCCAGTAAAAAGTCCAACGTCAAACCATCATAAAGTTCAGACCTTGACTTATGATAAGGTTATGTCCCGAAAAATTTGTAATAAACTTGCACAATCTTAAGTTGAACCAGTGTATGTCAAGGACCGTCTGTATAGTGAAAGGAGGTGCTGCATTTTGAAGAACAAGTTAGTATACATGTAAAATAACATTCCATTTTGTAGGCAGATGTTTGACATTACTAAAAGTAAAGTTCCATGAAGAGTGTAATATTTAAAAAGGTGATTTAAATGTTCACCAAGGTTTTGTAGAGATACACCAACTTTCACGTGACTTTTCTGGTGACTGAGTCACTTGGAGCTATAACCAACTACAAAATGTATAATAAGCATATTAGGACTCTGAGACAATTTTTATATCAATAGCTCAACTGATTTAAAGGAAAACTTCAGAAAGCTCGAAAGAGAAGTTCTCCCAATCCACCTCCAGGCACAACTGCTCCAACTATCAAGTGTGGATGGGTCTGTAATGATCATTTTCATCGTTTCCAAAGGTCCCATCTATTATTCTCCTCACTCATTGCCAGACCAAAGAATATAAGTATCTGCCTAAAGTATATATGCTTGGATGCTGTCAAGAACTTGGAAAATTTCCCACTTGACATCTGGGCATTGGTGTCATAGCCAGTTGCAGAACACATACATCGCACCCACACACACGTGTGTACAGATGTGTCAAGCCCAAGCTCTGCTTAACTTGACCCAAACCTTTAACACCAAAACTTAAATTTCAAAAAATTATTCTGGGTGCCATGGTCACGCCTGTAATCCCAGCACTTTGGGAGGCTGAGGCAGGAGGATCACTTGAGCCCAGGAGTTCAAGACCAGCCTGGACAATGTAAGTGAGACCCCGTTTCTAAAAAATTAGCTGGGTATGGTGGTGTGCACCTGTAGTCCCAGCTACTTGTGAGGCTGAGGTAGGAGGTTCGCTCGAGTCCAGGAGGTTGAGGCTGCATTGAGCCATGATTATGTCACTGCACTCCAGCCTGGGCCACAGAGGGAGACCCTGTCTCAAATAAATAAATAAACAAACAAACAGAAAAAAATGTTCCCAAGGCTCTCTGTCACTAATAATAATATATGCATGCTAGTGAGGAAGAATGAGACTTTTCAAATATATGAAAGCAGTTCTTTCCAAGTAAATACTAATGTTTGCTAAAGCATGGAAATATAAGTATGAAATTTAAAAAGAGTAACATTTCTCATTAAAAGGAGAACCATCTGAGTCTAATAAAATACATGTAGCTGAACAGATTTGAAAATGCTTCTTAACTGCCTTGGTAAGTTTCTTTAATATGTTTTGAAAGTGACCACATGTTTCAGAATTCTACGTATTTCAAAATGAACTCAGATGTTTTTAGACCTGAGTTAACCAAATGTCAGAACTAGTACATTATAGAAAGTTCTCAATTTGGGATTTTCAGCCCTCATGTCCAGATACAGGTAAATTTCAAACCTGACTCAGGCTATGTGTGTGGAAAGCCAAACACCTGGGCAACGTTGCAGCCAAAGATGTATACGTTTCCACTCTTTCTCTTTTTTTGAGATGGAGTCTCACTGTCACCCAGGCTGGAGTGCAGTGGCACAATCTCAGCTCACTGAAACCTCCACCTCCCAGGTTCAAGTGATTCTCCCACCTCAGCGTCCCAAGTAGCTGGGATTACAGGCACCGGCCACCACACCTGGCTAATCTTTGTGTTGTTAGTAGAGACAGAATTTTACCATGTTGGCCAGGTTGGCCTTGAATTCCTGACCTCAAGTGATCCACCCACCATGGCTTCCCAAACTGCTGGGATTACAGGCATGAGCCACCATGCCCAGCCTCACTCTTACTTTAAAAAACAAAAATACACCTGATGATCACAGCAGGCTAGATTCAATGGGCAAATCACAAAATTCAACTCATGAACTTGACCATCCAAGGGTCCTGTAAATTCTGACATCCAACTGGTTATCTTCATTTTAGAAGGGCCCTCAAAGGGTACTATCCCTTGAATGTGGTCTTTATGAGCCCAATAAAAGATGAGAAAGATAAAACCTGTGGGAATTTACCACCAGCAAGGAAACTCTTGATTTTGGTTAACATGTATTGTAGGAATAATGAATTCCTGACCCAGATTTTGTCCTTCAAATCCAGGAAAGCGCTGACAACATGCTGCTTGAGTTGAGATTCAAGGAAAACCATTTCTGAAGAGTTTTCTGAGACTCTTGCCTGGCTTATGCCATTCAATAAGCCCCATAAGGAAACTTTCCTATATGAGCAAAGGATTAGCTATAGGATGGTATAAAAGTCAGCAATGGATAAAGCCCTAGGCACATTTTATGTTTTCTCTACATACCACATGTTAAACCTTTTAGCACATCAGTATGCATAGATGGGGCAAAGAGGAAGACATACTTACTATATTAGGTCTACCTAATTAGGACTGAATTAATTCCATTATTACCTTTTTTTTTGATAGAAAATCATACCTCCTGCATTATGCAAGCAATAGCTGATTATTTGTAATAGTGTACAAACAATGGCAGGTATTCACTCCATCACAGGTTTCCTACCTCATCAAATGAAAAGGAATAATTAAATAAGAGAGCCTAGTTTTCAAAAGGCTGCTTCATTTAATATTCATAACAACTTCAAAACTGAAAAATAATGTAATGCCTGTCAGATGATCTTCCATCCTTTGAAAAGGTTAGAAGAAGCTGCTGTGAGCAGTTCAGCTTGTGTATCCCAGGGAATGGTAGCTGTATTGTAACACCAAGCTGTCTGTTATTTCAAACTGGTAATTTGTTCCTTCCTTCAATCTAAATGTACTGTGGTTTTTGTTAGAGAACTAACATGTATAATATGATGCTTTCCTGCAGTGAGTAAATTTTTTTTCTTCTCCTTGACTGATTCTTAACCGTAGAATAATTTTCTAGCTAGTCCAGCTCTACGATGTCATCCTGACGCCTGACATCAAGGACATGACCCCATTGAGGATGTGAAGGGAACTGAAAGAGGGCACCCACATTGAGAAGGGACTTCGCCTGGAAGGGCAGTGTGGTATAGGGACAGTTACAGACTCATTTAGGTGGGCAGTGTGGTATACGGAGGGTTATAGACTCACTTACGCAGGAGGAGTAGGTCTGAATCCTGACTGCCGAGTTTTTGCCAAGAACAAGTCCCTTAAATTTTGAGTTTTTTAATCTTAAAAATAAGAGCCTTGAAGTTGATCTTTATTTCCATCTCTGACTCTGCAGTTGATAAAATTCTGTAGCTATTTCGATTGCATGTGGAAGGATTTTGTAAAATTTGAAGTGAGATTATGCATCTTTTTTTCTTGTAACACTTTTTAAGTACTATATTTTCAGGTGGAACAATGGGAAAAGTAAAACATGTCAAGCAACAAAGCTAAACCTTTCATTTTACAGATGAGGAAACCAGTGGCATATCCTCTTGGGTCCTCGTGCCCTTCCACTCTGCCTCTTTTGTTAAACCCAGTGGCTTTGCATAAGTCACCAGAAGTCTTCCAATGTCATTTTATTAGACTGGTTTCACTCGGATATCTTGGGACCCAGTGTTTTCCCATTAGTCTTCATCAGCCTAAAATCATGTTAATCCTGTCCTTCCTGGAGCCCTCCCTGAATCATTGGCCTTGTGTATGACTCCTTTGCATTGACTGGATTGAGAATTTTCCACTCTCTCTTTTTCTCAAATGTCTGTTGCAATTTTAGGGAAACTTTTCACACTGTCCTTATTTTTACACAAAATCTGCAAAAAGAAAAATCTTTTTTTGCACATTGTATTGTTGGTGCAAATGTAATTGCGGTTTCGGACCATGGATATTAAATGATAACTAGGCCTAAATACATCTTTATTAATCAAAATAGGAAACATTACAATCAACACATTTTTGCCAATGAGAAATAAGTGTGTTTATTCCTGTAGCATAAAACTCCGTGCTTTGGGATTTGGCAAACTCTTGAAAAGCACTTTCTGCATCCTGCTGCTTGTGGAAGAATTTTCTCTGCAAAAAGTTGTCGAGATGCTTGAAGAAATGGTAGTTGGATGGCAAGAGGTCACGTGAATATGGATGAGGCAAAACTTCGTAGCCCAATTCATTCAACTTTTGAAGCGCCGGTTGTGCGATGTGCAGCCAGGCGTTGTCACGGAGAAGAACTGGGCGCTTTCTGTTGACCGACGCCGGCTGCAGGCGTTGCAGTTTTCGGTGCATCTCATCGATCTGCTGAGCATACTTCTCAGATGTGATGTTTTCGCTGGGATTCAGAAAGCTATAGTGGATCACACCGGCAGCAGCCCACCAAACAGTGACCATGACCTTTTTTTTTTTTTTTTTTTTTTGGTGCAAGTTTGGCTTTGGAGCTTCTCAGTCCAACAGCTGAGCTGGTTGTCAGTGGTTGTCATACAAAATCCAATTTTCGTCCCACGTCACAATCCGACTGAGAAATGGTTCATTGTTGTTGCACAGAATAAGAGAAGATGCTTCCAAACAACAATTTTTTTTTGCTTGGCTCATGAGGCACCTACTTATTGAGTTTTTTCACCTTTCCGATTTGCTTCAAATGTAGAACGACCGTAGAATGGTCAATGTCGAATTCTTCAGCAACTTCTCGTGTAGTTTTAAGAGAATCAGCTTTGATGATTGTTCTTGAGTAGTCGCTGTCAACTTCCAATGGTCAGCCACTATGCTCCTCATCTTCAAGTCCCTCGTCTCCTTTGCAAAGCTTCGTGAACCACCACCGCACTGTACGTTCATTAGCAGTTCCTGGGCCAAATGCATTGTTGATATTGCAAGTTGTCTCCACTGCTTTACGACCCATTTTGAACTCGAATAAGAAAGTCACTCAAATTCGCTTTTTGTCTGACATCATTTCCATAGTCTAAAATAAACATAAACAGCAAGTAATAAGTCATTAGCAAAAAACGCATAAAGCGAGAAATGCGCATTAAAATGATATATAACATAACCACATTTATTTAAGAATGTATTCCAATATCAAATGGCAAATTCCAACAGTGCAAAAACCGCAATTACTTTTGCATTCACCTATAATAAAGGTTTTCAAAGTAGTTGTTTGTTATCTCAAAGCTGGTTTAAGATATTGTAATGAAGTCAAATGTTCTGTACTGCACTTTTATACAGTTGATACAGAGAAAATCAACATTATATTTGAAACTACAGATTTAAAATGTTTCTCTGAAAATATTCAAGACGTCTAGCATGAAACTGATTCATTCAAGCAAACAGATTATAAGTGTATCTTTCAGTTTCATTAGATTTGATTACCTTGCATTCTTAATGTGCTTTACCTTTAAATTTAATTTTCTTTGCGTACTGTGTTGAGCACTCATGATAGTTTTTTTTTACTATGGTTAGTTTTATTTGCTTTCATTTTATTTTTTTATAACCTATTTTTCCTCTCCTGTCCACCTGATTTTTGAATTGTTTGTCTGTATATAGCTATAGACATAGATGCTACTGGCTTAGATGCAGAAGAAAATGATATTCCAGCAAACCACCGCTCCCCTAAACCCAGTGCAAACAGTGTAACGTCACCCCACTCCAAAGAGAAAAGAATGCCCTTCTTTAAGAAGGTAACATTAACTTCCAAGCTCCCATTGTCCACCTGCTCAACTGCACTGCGTCACATTTCTAGTCCTGTTGACTGTCTGCGTCCTTTGACAAGCCAATAACGTGCATGCTCTGTTATTTGTTTCTTTTCCATGCTGCTGTAGCTAAGCAGAAGCAGAAATCGGTAAGTTTACATTGACATAAGCTGTGTCTATCCTGCCACTGGCATCATTAGCATTAATTCCCATAGTTGTATTAAATACAATCATTTCTGTCCCAAGCAAAGAACCTATCAACAGCTAATTGAGTTCATGCATTTCAAACCAACTAAATTCAGGGAATGACCTGTTAAAACACCATTACAGTACTTATCCTTTTTGATGGAATAATATCTACCACCAGGGGAATTTGTTTCAACATTCAGGGATGTCAAACACTGACAGCTCCACATAATGCACCTAAATTGTGCATGCTTATTCTGTCTGTCTCTTTCTTTAATCCAGAAATTTAACTTATGATCAAACATATTAAAGCAGTTACTAAATTCTGACTTATGATATCCAGATACATAGCTTGTACTAAAAAAAAAAGTATTCAAGTTTTAATTTAGTCAGTATTTAAACTTCTAATCCACTAGGTGCAAAATCTGCAGATGAACAAGACCAGTGGAAAACTGCAGGCTTGTTTTGGCGGTTTACTGTGAGTTTTTCCTGTTGTCATATATAAATATTCTCCCGATGTTCTTGCCTTCTCCATCAGTCAGATTTTAGCATCTCACCCTTTGGACAGTGCAGCCAGTGGTCATGCGTAGAGCCTTTGCCATTGGCCATCCAAGATGCTACACAGCGAGGCTCCTTGTCCCCTAAATGGAAACTATAGGGTATTCCTGAGCTCTCCTTACTTCAGACAAAGCCTTTTCCTCACCCATTTTGTAGCTTTAAAGCATTATTTTTTAAGGACCACTACCCTCCCCCCAAATTTCCCTTTTTTTCCCCTCTTTTACCCATCAGTTTCCACAGCTACCATGCTGTCTTTTAGAATCATACTAATGTCGCCAAGTCTGGCAAAACCATGGATATATTCTCACACGCAGATGTGATGTCAAGTCTGTCTATCCTCTGCCCCCAAACTCTCCACATAATGAACACTTTTCCTCTGCAAACAAGTATTTTGGTTTGTGGAGGAACTCAAGTCATTAATGAGGTGTCAGATACAGAACTGTAAAGTTGGCTTTTTTTGAATCAATTATGATTATTTTAATAAGGGAAAACTTCAGCACTCCGGGCAAAAATTGCAACAGTTGGATTTTTGTGTTAACATAGCCTCAGCTTGATGTTCACCCACAACAGTGGGCCCATTTCTGGGGTCCGATCTTCTTGTTACAGCTAAAGTTTGCAGCCACGTGACTAACAGTGTCCATCATTCAGAAGCTTAGAAAATCGGCATCGCTAAGACATTTGGGCCTTGACGGAGCAGGAATGTGAGCTAAAACCATGTTTGTCAAGATAGGTTTTTGAAGTTTGCTTACCTTTAAATTCTAAAACTTTAAAAACTTTTATCACAATTTTTTCACTAAATAATTTGAGCAGGCAGGGCGCAATGGCTCACACCTGTAATCCCAGCCCTTTAGGAGGCTGAGGCAGGTGCATCACCTGTGGTCAGGAGTTTTGAGACCAGCCTGGCCAACATGGTGAAACCTCATCTCTGCTAAAAATACAAAAAATTAGCCTGGCATGGTGGCAGGCACCTGTAATCCCAGCTACTTGGGAGGCTGTGGCAGAATAATTGCTTAAACCCGGAAGGCGGAGATTGCAGTGAGCCGAGACCGTGCCACTGCACTCCGGCCTGGGCAACAGAGCTAGATAACTCTGTCTCAAAAAAAAGAAAAAAAAATCAAGCTAAATGGGGTTAACAGGGAAGAGTAGATAAAAATGATGGTGTCATTCTTCATAGGGCACAAACCACCAGTATTCCATCAAATAAGGTAATTTCTGTAGCTACCCTATTGATTAAGAAGCTGATTGATTACCAGCAACGGGTGACCCTTTGCTAGTTGGCAGTTACAGATCGAAGGAACCAAAGACCTATCAAACACTGGGCCACTTCAGAATTAAAGTCTTGAGATAAAATTTCTTGGTAGCTGTTACTAAAATGCAGGAAATTTACATTCATAATTTCAACGGTGGAAAAGGTGTTCTTACACCGCATAGTTATAAGGACTTGGCTTCTAAACATTTTCAGTATGATCCCAGGTGGTATAAATGAAATAATTTAAGAAATATGCTTATGATGCCTTCGGCACTGGTATTCATTCTTCTTATGTTATCGATAATGTGGTTAACATCAATGTAGAATTCAAAAACAAAACAACAGCCTGAGATTCAATGAGAAGATCGTTTTCTATGTTTTAGGTTGCTTTTAGAGTGGTGTTTGTGTGGTATGTGTGCTGTCAATGTATTATGTTTGTCTTTTTTTTTTTCTGTTCAAAACTGTATTCTACCTTGATTGTGTCAATTAAAATTAGTTCTGAATGCTAGGTGAAATTTTAGGCAGTGAAATTTGACAGCACACTCATGGTAATATTTTTCTCCCCTCTGATTATATCATCTGTGACTATGGGTAAAATCTCAGATGGAAGCTTTTGAATTTGAAATGCTTTTTAATTCTCCCCTGAGGCAATGTGAATTCAAATGAAGCCAGAAAAGTTTGTAATGGGCAATTTTAAGCAACAATAAAATGTTCTTGAGTGACGGGCAGATGCAAAAATGACATTCATATCTGCACATCAGTGTACTGAATTCTTAAAATCATTTACAGAACATTTTTCTGTTGGTGTGTGTGATTCTCAAGTTATATTTTTTGACACTCCTTAGCCAGAAAGATTCATATAGCAATGATTTGCTTATCGCAGTGTCTAAGGCCATATCACTCTTATGCATTTTTTTAAAAAGTCATTTTTGGGTCAATTTAGTATTTTATGCTATCAAAAGAGCCAATTTTAATATAAACCAATTAGCTGTTACCTAATTTTTGGAAAGATGTTATTTTACCATTTTATTTGAAGCAATTAACCTGAAAAGTGTTGATAGTTTTAGAAATTGCTACAAAATTTAGCTCCTCCCCCTTATTAAAAAGAAATAATTTACTGCAGAAAGACGTGATTAGTTATCTGACAGAAAACTACTTTTGAGAATCATATTAGATATGCACATTGATAATGAACCTTTTGAGACCACTATAGCATGGTTGAATATATTATTATACATTAATCACATTCCCTCGAAGACACATAAACCTTACCTTTGAAGTACCAAGGTATGGAAACCAAAAAATCCAATAGCATTAATCACTAAGCTGTGAGCAGGGATCATGATTACTGTTTACTAAAATAAGTATGCATGTTCACTTAAACTCTCACAATAATATAGAATTTTGACAGTAGTGAGAGTTACAATATTTTGAGATTAGGTAAAAAGTATTGGTAGTGAGAGTCATAATATTTTGAAATGAGGTTTTACACAGGTAAGACAAAAACCTAAGATGCAAAGGTAATGCAATCTTTCTTTCCTCTGTAATTAACCATGTTAGGTCTAATCACTACAACTCTTCAGAAAATTCAAATGCAGCCGAAAAGCAATATTAACTTCTAGTCAAGCCTAAAGCACCTATCTTGCATGAGGCATGTTTCTCTTTGTTCTGTCAACTAGTTTTTGTTCAAAAGCAGCATCTCTTGCTTTAGGAACGAATAGGTCTGTAGCATTTCTTGAGATGAGCAAGAAAACTGTAGACAACAGTAACTTGAAACTTTAGGAAAATGAACCCACCAATCTTTGACTGGGTTTATGTAGAAAAGAGGCAAGTGGGGAAAATAAAATGTCTGGAAAGCCAGTGCCTCATATTACGGAGTTCAGAAAGAGTACCTTATACATAAAATATTTATGTTCTACCTGCCTGTGAAACGTCTAAAAGCCTCTCCTCTCTCTGCAGACAGAGCACACTCCTCCGTATGATGTGGTACCTTCCATGCGACCAGTGGTCCTAGTGGGCCCTTCTCTGAAGGGCTACGAGGTGGGTAGCAGCCTTCCACAGGAAGCTTAACTTGCATGCTGAACTTCTTTGTCATGCTGCCTCCTACTCCCGACCCTCTCTCTGAATTTTACAGCTTAAGGAGCCAACTTTAGAGCTTAGAGAGCTCACAGCAGCAAAGCCTGTTGTTCTGCAAACTGTGGTATACACTGCTTCGTCCTTTTTCTGTTTTGTTTACCTGGCTGTTGCTTTGAAGATTTCTGCTAGCTGCAGTGTACTCAGTCCAGGAAATAGTGTCAAATGGAGACCGACTGAAACCACTTGCAATGTTATTTGTCACTAAAACATCATGATAAGTTCAGTTTAATTGTCATTGCATCAGAACTCAGAAGCAGAAAAATGCGGCAACCTCATATTGCCACTCTTTCCAGATGCAAAGCTCAGGTTTTCAAGCGTTCCTAAGAGAAGTAAAATTGTTTTATCATCATTAGTAATTTTTTTTTGGTCATATCTTAATTTATTGCTTGCTCAATTGCAGGTCACAGATATGATGCAAAAAGCGCTGTTTGATTTTTTAAAACACAGATTTGAAGGGCGGTGAGTATTTCAGCATACTGGGTTTTGTGGATTTTGTCTTAAAGATGGCAAAACGCTGGTGGGACAGGCGTGTGACTCCAAGAGAAAACGGCCTTCTGATGTCTATATGATGACAGGAAATAAGTTTCACTCAATTTAATCTGATTCAATCAATATTTATCATATTTGCTTGGTACATCTTTAACCCCTGATGTCTAGTTCCTGTACCTGCATCCATAAGCTGACCTTGGGCAGGACACCACTGGCCGTTCTCACCCTCAATTCATGGTACTGGCCCTCTATTGCTGCCCAGGCATCGCACTAAATATCCCTCTTCCATTCACTTTTCCACTCTTCTAAAAGACTTCTGTGCCATCTCCCCCTCCTTAAACCTCTGATAACCCCTTCTCATCTCACGCTCCCCCAGTGAACTTGCTTCCGTGTCATTGAGAAAATAGAGGCAAACAGAGAACATCCAGGCATTTCTACAACCCCGCCTGTGGAGTTGCATGTTTGCCCGCATGCTCTGCTTTATCTCCAATGACTATGTTCCCAGCAAGGGCCAACCCACCATGTGGGCACTAGATCTCATTCCCCATCCCCTCTCTGCTAGAAGTATCCATACAGAGCCATAATCATCCTTTGCTCTCTCCTCATGAGTATTTCCTGTTCTAATGGAAACTCCATCACCATGTAAAAATGTTAATTCCTATCACATTGACCTGATATTGCTCTAGGTGTCTCATTTTTTTTTTTCTTTTCTTTACAGGAAGATTCCTTGAAAGAATTGAGTGTACTGGCTTTCCTTCCACTTTCTTCAGCCTACCCCAGTTATGTTTTCACCCACACCACTCAGCTAAACTAGTCATGTCAAGATCACCCATGACCTTCACATTGCTAAATCCAGGGATAAATTTTCAGCCCTAATCTTACTTGACCATGAGCAGTAGTTGACATGGTGGATTATTCCATCCTCTTTGAAATACTTTATTTGCTTGGTTTCTGGAACCACACTTTTCTGGTTTTCCTTCTATCACACTGACTGCTCCTTTGTCTCCTTTGCTGATACTTCCTCATCAACTGGAAATCTTGGACAGCCCAGGGCTAAGCTCTATGATGTCTTTTACCTACATTTCTTTAGTGATTTCATTCAGCATCAGATTTTTAAATTCCATTCCTTTGCCAGTCTTTCCTCTAAATTCTAGACCCATGTATACAACTGCCTATTCATTATCACTACTAAGATGTCTAATGGACTTTTCAAATGTAACCTCCCCCAAAACTTACTCCTCCCATGGTCTTCCCTATCTCAATTAATAGCTTCTTCGTCTTTCAGTCCCGAGACCCTTCAGCCCAGATCATTTTCCTTGACTTTCTTTCTCTCTTATATTTCACATGCAAATGCTGTTGTCTTTATCTTCAAAATATATTCAGAATCGAAGCCCTTCTCACACATCCTCTGCCACCATTTTGGTCTCAGACATCTTCATCTCTTCCCTGGATTGGTGCAACAGCCTCCCACCTTGTCCCCTTGCTTCTGTGGTTGTTCCCTTAAAGCCTGTGCTCAGGTTAGCTGCCGCATGACCCTGTTAAGATGTGAGCTAGTGCCCACCACTCCTTTACTCAAAACCATCCAGTGACTTCTTTTTTTTCCTCTGAGTGGAAACCAAAGTCCTACAGTGGCCTACATGACCTCCTATGGTCTATTCTTCCACACGCCCTTACCTAGATTTTCTCTTGCTGCTCTTCCCTCGCTCATTCTCACCCTGCCGTACTTACTCCCTTGCTGTTCTTTGAGTGTTCCAGACAGACAGATTACACAATCACCTCAGGGCTTTGGCACTTTGCGGTTCCTTCTGCTAGGAACACTTTTCCCTCAGATATTCTCCTTGGTATACGTGTGTACATGTATGCACACATACACATGCACACATTTGTTCTGTGTCTCTCCTTTCCCTCTGTTTTCTAGTGCTCTTTTATGTATTTCCAGTACTATTTTTGTTTATTGTCATTCTCCCATAATTAGACGATAAACTCCATGAGGGCAGGGTTTGAGAATGTTTTGTTAACTGTTGTATTCTCAGTGCCTGGAGCAGTACTCAACATGAGCAGTGGCCAGATGAATTTTGAATGAACGTCTGCTGCATACTCTCTGCTAGAGAAATGCGGAGATGGTGAAGCCAGTCTCTGCCTATGAAGAGCTCTCATGGAAACCATAAATTGAAACCTGTAGCAGTAACACTGCATATAAGTAAAAGGGCAACTTGGTCATATGCATGCACAAGGTGCAGGTAGCATAAAGGGAGGTGTAATTACCACCAACTTCAGGACATCCACACCTGGAAGAGTTTTTAAATGGTGCCTAAGATTTGACCAAATGGATTACAGGGAAGAGAAGGGTATGTTCAGCAGATGGTATATAGTGTGTGAAGGCTTTGAGGTATGACACAGCATTATGTGTAAGGCAACTCACACCCAGATCTTAAAGGACATGGGCAAGGAGTGACTGGTAACAAACCCAAGGGTCATATCTAGTGTGTCACGCCAGTGGGCTTGGACTTAATCCTTTCTTTCTCCTCCTCTTCCCCCGGTCACTATTCAACTTGCCTCAGTAAGTATTTATTGAGTATATTCTATGTGCCAGGCATTGTGAGGAGCAAAAATAGACAAGGGCCTTGGCTTTGTGGAGCTTAAAGTCTATTGAAAGGCAGTCTTGAATCAAATAATTAATGGGTGCCATCACTGAATGTTAAGCCAGCTCCTGAAGCATCAAAGACACGACTAGAGTCCAAAATGGAAACCTCAAAGTTTAAGAGTAGGTTATTACAGGGGACCTGGAACATACAGGGCTAGTGTATATTTCTGTATTTTTAACCAGATAAATGCAGTGCTTCTCTTCTCCACATTCCTTTCCTCCTCCCATCCTAACAATGCAACTACAATAGATCAGGAGTCCCCAACCCCTGGGTCACAGATCAGTACTGGTCCATGGCCTGCTAGGGGCCACACAGCAGGGGGTGAGGGGCAGGGGAGTGTGCAAAGCTTCATCCGTATTTACAGTCACTCCTCATCACTCACACATTATTGCCTGAGCTCAGCCTCTTGTCAGATCAGCAGCGGCATTAGATTCTCATAGGAGCACAAACTCTACTGTGAACTCTGCATGCGAGGGATCTAGGTTACATGCTCCTTAGGACAGTCTAATGCCTGGTGTTCTTTCACCGTCTCCCATCAACCCCAGAAGGGACCATCTAGTTGCAGGAAAACAAGCTCAGGGATCCCACTGATTCTACATTATGGTGAGTTGTATAATCACTTCATTATATATTCCAATGTAATAATAATAGAAAGAAAGTACACAATAAATGTAATGTGCCTGAATCATCTCAAAACCATCTCCCCACTCCTACCAAACCGGAAAAGTCCATGGAAAAGTTGTCTTTAATGAAACTGGTCCCTGGTGCCAAAAAGGTTGGGGACTGCTGCAATAGATAGTATTTGTTGGTTTCAGGATTCTTTTAGATTTCTTACTATAGTACTTTCTTTCTAGACCACACCTACTACTACAACCATTTCTAATTTATATTGACTTTTGGCAGGGGAGGCAAGGGTAGGAAGGAAACTTTTATAGGAGGACAAGTCTTTTTAGTAAGTGATCAAGCAGGCTGGGCTTGGTGGCTCTGCCTGTAATCCCAGCACTTTGGGAGGCCGAGGCGGGTGGATAATGAGGTCAAGTGTTCGAGACCAGCTTCGCCAACATGGTGAAACCTCGTCTCTACTAAGGATAAGAAAATTAGCTGGGCATGTTGGCGGGTGCCTGCAGTCCCAGCTACTCGGAAAGCTGAGGCAGGATAATTGCTTGAACCCGGGAGGCAGATGTTGCAGTGAGCCGAGATCGTGCCACTGCCCTCCAGCCTGGGCAACAGAGTGAGACTCTGTCTCAAAAAAAAAAAAAAAAAGTGATCAGGCAAAGAACTGAAAGGAGAGAGAATGAGGAAAACAAAAACTATTATAAGTTTCAAGGTATGAAAAGACTTTATAATCAAGGTCTTCTAACCAAATATTCCTAATTAGATTTTTAAAATTTTCCATATCTTTAAGAAATATTTTTCAGTTTGTGACAGGAAATAGACCCTTTAGCTTGGACCAAGGCTACTAGGCACTGGCCAAGTATAAAAGGCATACCTCTACTCTGCTCCATTTAGCTTTTGTTTCTTTTTCCTTGGCTCTGTCATTTATCACAATTTGGAATTGTCAACATGAGCCTGAACACTAAAAAAAATTCTGCTAACAAAGGCACTGTGTTTTCCATGCCTGAGTCAACCCACTGCCCTTTCCTAAATGCCAAAGATGGGGAAATGGGATGGAATTTCCTGGATTACTACTTGTACTTAAACCTGAGTAAGTTTTGAATTTGGAAGACACATTCCAGCCAGAGAGGGTGGATTTTGGACCCATGTTCAAGTGTATCAGCCACCCAGATTGGTTTTATTTAAGAAACAGATAAACAAAATATCTTAAAGTATCTGTTATTTCTAGCCAGAAGTAACTTCCGTATGGTTTAATTAATAGACCTGCCTTGGCTCATCTTGACTTACAGAGCTGGGGTTCTATATTCTAGCCCTGTTCTCCCCAGTTAACAGTCCTCAGAGGAAGAAACGAGTCCATAAGGCAGAATTTAAAAGCTGTGTACAAATTTAACATTTTTACCCATGGCAAGACATCTAGAGTAACTGAATTATTGACTGTCTTTGCTTTTGGCAAGGCAAGACAGCAATAGAGGATGGAAATTCAACAAAAATATCAGGTGTGTATGTACATATGACATTCTAAAAGGGAAAAATGAATTATTCCTTAATCATCTATTAAATAAACTGTTTTTTTTTTTTTTTTTTTTTTTAGAAACAGTTCCATCAGAATTTTTTATTTTATGTTGTTTCTTTTTTGCTTTTAAGCTAAGGGGTACATGTGCCAGTTTGTTTCATAAGTAAACTTGTGTCATGAGGGGCTTGTTGTGCAGACTATTTTGTCACCCAGGTATTAAGACTAGCATCCATTAGTTATTTTTTCTGATCCCTTCCCTCCTCCTACCTTCCACCCTCCAATAGGCTCCAGTGTGTATTGTTCCCCTCTGTGTCCATGCTTTCTCATCATTTACCTCCGACTTTTAAGTGACAGCATGCAGTATTTGGTTTTCTTTTCCTGCATTAGTTTGCTAAGAATGATGGCCTCCAGTTCATCCATTTTCCTGCAAACGACATAATCTCATTCTTTTTATGGCTGTATAGTATTCTATGTTGTATATGTATCACATTTTCTTTATCCAGTCTATCACAGATGGGCATTTAGGTTGATTTTATGTTTTTGCTGTTGTGAATACTGCTACAATGATCATACGTGTGCATGTGTCTTTATAATAGAACAATTTATATCACTTTGGGTATATACACAGTAATGGGATTGCTGGATCGTATGGTATTTCTGTCTTTAGGATTTTGAGGAATCTCCATACTGTCTTCCACAATGGTCAAACTAATTTACACTCCCACCGACATTGTATAGATGTTCCTTTTTCTCCACACTATGTTTTTTTGTTTTGTTTTGTTTTGTTTTGTTTTGTTTTAATGTGGTCCTTAGTTCTTTTTTTTTTTTTCTTTTTTTTTTTTATTATACTTTAAGTTTTAGGGTACATGTGCACATTGTGCAGGTTAGTTACATATGTATACATGTGCCATGCTGGTGCGCTGCACCCACTAACTCGTCATCTAGCATTAGGTATATCTCCCAATGCTATCCCTCCCCCCTCCCCACCACAGTCCCCAGAGTATGATATTCCCCTTCCTGTGTCCATGTGATCTCATTGTTCAATTCCCACCTATGAGTGAGAATATGCGGTGTTTGGTTTTTTGTTCTTGCGATAGTTTACTGAGAATGATGGTTTCCAATTTCATCCATGTCCCTACAAAGGATATGAACTCATAATTTTTTATGGCTGCATAGTATTCCATGGTGTATATGTGCCACATTTTCTTAATCCAGTCTATCATTGTTGGACATTTGGGTTGGTTCCAAGTCTTTGCTATTGTGAATAATGCCGCAATAAACATACGTGTGCATGTGTCTTTATAGCAGCATGATTTATAGTCATTTGGGTATATACCCAGTAATGGGATGGCTGGGTCAAATGGCATTTCTAGTTCTAGATCCCTGAGGAATCGCCACACTGACTTCCACAATGGTTGAACTAGTTTACAGTCCCACCAACAGTGTAAAAGTGTTCCTATTTCTCCACATCCTCTCCAGCACCTGTTGTTTCCTGACTTTTTAATGATTGCCATTCTAACTGGTGTGAGATGATATCTCATAGTGGTTTTGATTTGCATTTCTCTGATGGCCAGTGATGATGAGCATTTTTTCATGTGTTTTTTTGGCTGCATAAATGTCTTCTTTTGAGAAGTGCCTGTTCATGTCCTTCGCCCACTTTTTGATGGGGTTGTTTGTTTTTTTCTTGTAAATTTGTTTGAGTTCACTGTAGATTCTGGATATTAGCCCTTTGTCAGATGAGTAGGTTGCGAAAATTTTCTCCCATGTTGTAGGTTGCCTATTCACTCTGATGGTAGTTTCTTTTGCTGTGCAGAAGCTCTTTAGTTTAATTAGATCCCATTTGTCAATTTTGGCTTTTGTTGCCATTGCTTTTGGTGTTTTGGACATGAAGTCCTTGCCCACGCCTATGTCCTGAATGGTAATGCCTAGGTTTTCTTCTAGGGTTTTTATGGTTTTAGGTCTAACGTTTAAATCTTTAATCCATCTTGAATTGATTTTTGTATAAGGTGTAAGGAATGGATCCAGTTTCAGCTTTCTACATATGGCTAGCCAGTTTTCCCAGCACAATTTATTAAATAGGGAATCCTTTCCCCATTGCTTGTTTTTCTCAGGTTTGTCAAAGATCAGATAGTTGTAGGTAAGCGGCGTTATATACACTCTCCCAAGACTAAACCAGGAAGAAGTTGAATCTCTGAATAGACCAATAACAGGAGCTGAAATTGTGGCAATAATCAATAGTTTACCAACCAAAAAGAGTCCAGGACCAGATGGATTCACAGCCGAATTCTACCAGAGGTACAAGGAGGAACTGGTACCATTCCTTCTGAAACTAGTCCAATCAATAGAAAAAGAGGGAATCCTCCCTAACTCATTTTATGAGGCCAGCATCATTCTGATACCAAAGCCTGGCAGAGACACAACCAAAAAAGAGAATTTTAGACCAATATCCTTGATGAACATTGATGCAAAAATCCTCAATAAAATACTGGCAAACCGAATCCAGCAGCACATCAAAAAGCTTATCCACCATGATCAAGTGGGCTTCATCCCTGGGATGCAAGGCTGGTTCAACATACGCAAATCAATAAATGTAATCCAGCATATAAACAGAGCCAAAGACAAAAACCACATGATTATCTCAATAGATGCAGAAAAAGCCTTTGACAAAATTCAACAACCCTTCATGCTAAAAACTCTCAATAAATTAGGTATTGATGGGACATATTTCAAAATAATAAGAGCTATCTATGACAAACCCACAGCCAATATCATACTGAATGGGCAAAAACTGGAAGCATTCCCTTTGAAAACTGGCACAAGACAGGGATGCCCTCTCTCACCGCTCCTATTCAACATAGTGTTGGAAGTTCTGGCCAGGGCAATCAGGCAGGAGAAGGAAATAAAGGGTATTCAATTAGGAAAAGAGGAAGTCAAATTGTCCCTGTTTGCAGATGACATGATTGTTTATCTAGAAAACCCCATCGTCTCAGCCCAAAATCTCCTTAAGCTGATAAGCAACTTCAGCAAAGTCTCAGGATACAAAATCAATGTACAAAAATCACAAGCATTCTTATACACCAACAACAGACAAACAGAGAGCCAAATCATGAGTGAACTCCCATTCACAATTGCTTCAAAGAGAATAAAATACCTAGGAATCCAACTTACAAGGGATGTGAAGCACCTCTTCAAGGAGAACTACAAACCACTGCTCAAGGAAATAAAAGAGGATACAAACAAATGGAAGAACATTCCTTGCTCATGGGTAGGAAGAATCAATATCGTGAAAATGGCCATACTGCCCAAGGTAATTTACAGATTCAATGCCATCCCCATCAAGCTACCAATGACTTTCTTCACAGAATTGGAAAAAACTACTTCAAAGTTCATATGGAACCAAAAGAGAGCCCGCATCGCCAAGTCAATCCTAAGCCAAAAGAACAAAGCTGGAGGCATCACACTACCTGACTTCAAACTATACTACAAGGCTACAGTAACCAAAACAGCATGGTACTGGTACCAAAACAGAAATATAGATCAATGGAACAGAACAGAGCCCTCAGAAATAAGTTTATTTTTTAAAAACGTTTAAGCCCAAGAGCAGAAAATCTGAAAGGAAATGTTAGTTATGCAAAAGGTTCTTGGTAGTCAAGAATTCCTTTTTCTTTTCTGAAACCCACTTAAATTCATTTGCAGCAGCCCTAGGGGGTTGTCAGAATCACATTCTGGTTAAGTAGTGTCAGTGTGTCAGATCAAAGAAGAAATAAATCATCCTCCTCCTCCTCCTGTTGTGTGCAATAAAGTAGCCCATTCAAAACTGGATTCACAGTAACCAACTGTGTCATGTAAACAAAGCAATCTTCAGATTCACCTTGTAGGATGGTGACAGGTAAATTAACAAGGAAATTGAGAACAAGAAGGAAAGCTACCTGGGATAAATTCAGGGTTTTTTTGGTTTTTTGTTTTGTTTTGTTTCCTTCAGTGACTTTCAAAACGTCAGGAATCAGCCCTGAAGTGTTTGGAATGCATACTGAATTGCTACAGGGACAAATATACCATTGCCAGAATCTTCTGTAGGACAATCTTACTAGAAATCAATAATCCTGAGGCTGAGCACAGTGGCTGTCACCTGTAATCCCAGCACTTTGGGAGGCTGAGGCAGGCAGATCACTTGAGGCCAGGAGTTTGAGACCAGCCTGGCCAACATGGTGATACCTGTTTCTACTAAAAGTACAAAAATTAGCTGGGCGCAATGGTGGGCACCTGTAATCCCAGCTACTCAGGAGGCTGAGGCAGGAGAATCGCCTGAACCCAAGAGGCGGAGGTTGCAGTGAGCCAAGATCACACCATTGCATTCTAGCCTGGGTGACAGAGCAAGACTCTGTCTTTAAAAAAAAAAAAAAAATTGAGCAAATAAAAAGTTGTTTATCTCATGGAAACCACGAGGAAGATACACAAGAAAAAGTACAGTAGGCTGGGCGCAGCAGTTCACACCTGTAATCCCAGCACTTTAGGAGGCTAAGGGAGGAGGACTGCTTGAGCTCGGAAGTTTGAGACCAGCCTGGGCAACATAATGAGGCCCTGTTTCTACTAAAAAAAAAAAAAAAAAATTAGCTAGGTGTGGTGGCATGCACCTGTAGTCCCAGCTACTTGGGAGGCTGAGCCAGGGGGCTCACTTGAGCCTGGGAGGTTGAGGCTGCAGTGAGCTATGATTACTACACCCTTGCACTCCAGCCTGGGTGACAGTGAGATGCTGTCTAAAAAAAAAAAAAAAAAAAAAAAAACACACACACACACATTATATGACATAGTTCATTTGACTATTATTTACATAGTTTCAATAAATATTAAATATGGAGCCAGCCAAAATTAATTTGTCTATTTGAATCCCTCTGGGACATTCTAGCCTGTTGCAGTGTAGATCTTTCTTTCTGTGCTAGGTGTCATTCTGGAACATTCCGTGTTATATCCTTGGGGATTCCTTTCACCTTTGTTTTGGGTTGAAGCTCCTGTTTCCCAGATCCCTTGATTTCTTTCAAGCTTTACTGTCATTTTAGTCAAAAACCTTCTCATTTCCCTAGGAAAGGTACATACATGTTTTTTTCAATAGCCTGAATGTTTACAAACCTTTCTGTTTAATTGCTAGTTTAAATGCTTATGGAATTCTGATTGAAATAGTTTTCCCTCCAAATTTTGAAGGCTTTTTGCTTCATTACCTTGTGGCTTCCATTGTTGCTTTGAGAAGTACAAAGCATTCTAGTGCTTTGATTCTAGGCCCTTTGGGACCTGTCTTTTTCCTCTGAAAGCTTATGGGTTTCTCTTTGTCCCCAGTGTTATGAAATTCATAAAAATATGTCTTGGTGTGGATCTTTCAACCCGTGTGCCGGACCCTTTCAATTCAGAAAATCAGATCCTTAATTCTGGAATTAATTCTTTATTTTCTTTCCTCTGTCGTCTTCTTTTTCTGAACTCCTGTAATTTGAAATTTGAACCTCTTGGGTTATCTCTACTTTTCTTACTTTTCTTCTCCTATCTTCCAACTCTTTTTTGTTTTACCCTTTGGAAATGTTACATTTCTTTTAATCTTTCTTTTGCTTTTTTTCTATTTCTATTATCATGTTACTTCCAAAAGCTCTTATTCTAAGTCTTTAGATAGAAATTTGTTCTAGTCTCATAGATAAAACCATCTTTTAGCTTTTAACTGTGATTAATTGTCATAATTGATTTTTCTGTTTGTTTTGGTCTCTCATGAGGTTTTCTGAAGATGCCTGACAAACTGTCCTGTGCTCAAATTTTAAAATAAGGCATAAAATAATTAATCAGAGGTTCTGTGCTCATAGGCGGAGCTTGTCAACTTTGTGTTTCTGTGTATGGCAATCTTGCTAGATAATTTACACAGGAAACCTCCAATATCATTATCTTTGGGTCCTTACAATTTGGCAGTCAGATTCCCCAGAGAAGAATCTTCCATTCTGACCCCTGGGGATATAAATATAAGCCTGGCTACCAAAACTGTACAATGAGAAGAAAGGCTGAAGACTCAACATTCAGAATCCTTTCTTTTCCATCCAGTATTCCCTGCTCCTGTTCTGTCTAGGGTCCCCTGGTCAGAGGCCCTCTTGTATTGCCTGCAAGATAACAAATGTAGGGTCTTGTACCACACAGGAAAAGAACTGTCACCCGGCTATTTGATATTGTGAGGGGGCAGTGGAGGGCTGTAACTGATACAGACTTTTTAACCAAACTTTTCCTTTTTGCCCCACCTTCATTCTCTACCTTCTTTAGAAATATTGTGAGCCTTCAATTTTGCTTCACAGCTTTTTTCTACTGCTGACTTGAATATTCAGCTTTCTGCAGTCTAAGTCATTTGCTATTTCCAGTTTCCAAATTTTGTTGCTCTCATTTCTACCTTATCTAAAATGATACTCCCAATTCAATATTGTCTCTCATAATACCCTGTATGTTCTTTCCACAACAATCATCATCTTTAATTATTTTCCTTTATTATTTATCTCTGCCACTAGACCATTAGCTATCTGAGGGAAGACTGGTTCTTATTTATTTTTCATGCCTATCACAGCAATGAACTATGGCACAGAGGCTAGGAATATAGGGTCAGGAGTCTGGGTTCAAATCCCAGCTCTCCCACTTAGTTACGTACATACCCTTGGATAAAAAATCTCTCTGTGAGTCTCATTTTTCATCAGCAACAGTGGGATAATAGTAAACATTTCTCCTAGAGCTTTTTGGATCATTTAGTAATTCAAATAAAGGCTTAGTACTTATCTGACACTTGTAAGCAACAGATAAATGCAATGTAAGGCAGGTGCAGGATAGGGCCGGGCGCGGTGGCTCACACCTATAATCCCAGCACTTTGGAAGGCCGAGGCAGGCGGATCACTTGAGGCCAGGAATTCAAGACCAGCTTCCATAGTGAAACCCCCTCTGTACTGAAAATACAAAAATTAGCCGGGTGTGGTGGCACACACCTGTAGTCCCAGCTACTCCAGAGGCTGAGGCAGGAGAATCACTTGAACCTGAGAGGTGGAGATTGCAGTGAGCCGAGAACGCGCCACTGCATTGCAGCCTGGGCAGCCTGGGCGAGACTCTGTCTCAAAACAAACAAAAAACAAAGTAAGGCAGGTGCAAGATAAAAATGAATAAGTAAGAAAAAAAAATGAGTAAGTAAGTATCCTAACACATATGGTTTGAAAATACGGTTGCTATATATATTTCATACTTAGATGAATTTGGGGCATACACTTCTACCCCCTTTGATTAGACCAATAACCTTAAGGTCTTCTGTGACTTTTTCCTCCAACAGGATATCCATCACAAGGGTCACCGCTGACATCTCGCTTGCCAAACGCTCGGTATTAAACAATCCCAGTAAGCACGCAATAATAGAAAGATCCAACACAAGGTCAAGCTTAGGTAAGTCTGTGCAATGAGCTTAAGCTTTTTAAACTCTCCTCTCCCGATGTTGATGATGAGAAGACCTAACAAGATGATAATTCCATGTGTCACAGAGTATAGAAAAAACAGGTGTGTGCTGCCAGTCGCTGTTGCTATGGTCTTACTGATTTCATGGTGTGGAAGGATTTGTTATGATAGTTTCAAGTTAAGAATTCCACAGGCTGTCAGCATTAATGTTTTGGTTGTGGTTTGTTTTCACTAACATGAGCTTTGGTGTCTGCAGACTCTAAGATCTCCTGGCTTTGCATCAGTGTTACCATGAGCAAGTTTATTAACCTTTTGAAGCCTCCATTTCCTCATCCTAAAAAAGAAATAAAATACCTACCTCATAGAATCATTGCAAGGATTAAACATGATATGTGCTCAATAAATGATATCCATTATTATCCTAAATATTCCTTAATTCCAGTTATATATCAATAATGAAATCATTCTCAGGAGAGTATAATTTGTGGGTGTGGAAATTAGTAAAGGATGATGTTAATTCCTGGCTATATTTATTGATAGATATCAATATGTTTGTTTTATTTATAAAAACAGTGTAGGGAGTTATTGTGTTTACAGAGATGGTATGTGGATACTGCTTATTAACGTATACTGAATTGATCACATTGAGACCCTTCAGCTGCTATTTAATCTTTTTGGTATGTGCTTGGAGTTTTAGGTTAATCACTGTTACACATGTTGCTTACTGGATGGTCAGGTTTCTGTTTTTATAAAGTAAACTTTCTGAGAGTTGTGTCAGATCTTTGAGCTTAATTTTTCTCTGTTTATAGGTTAGATATACAAATCCTCTGAGAGGCTGGTTTCTAGCATAGAAGTTCTTCGTTTACTCTGAAGTAGGATTATATAAATAACAGAAAAACTATTATAAATAATAAGCTTTATCTGTTAGCAATGAGCATGATACATTATAGAACTCAGTTTTGTTTCTCACCTAACAACCCTTCGTTGGCAAAACTTCAGTAACAGGTTTAGAAATATATTTGAGGAAAAAATGTAATCATGTGTTTTGCTTATAGCAATTCCTTTTTATGTCCTTATCATCTGTCACAGTTAAAACTCTTTCCACACATCATTTGATGCTCACAAGAATTACTTTTTATTTTGACTTTTTTGAGAGAGGGTCGCACTCTGTTACCCAGGCTGGAGTACAGTGGTGTGGATCATGGCTCACTGCACCTTGACCTCATGGGCTCAATCAAACCTCCCACCTCAGCCTCCTGAGTATCTGGGACTACAGGCACATGCCACTACATTGGGCTAATTTTTTGTAGAGAGGGAGTCTCACTATGTTGCCCAGGCTGGTCTCCAATTCCCAGGCTCGGGCAATCCTGCCTTGGCCTCCTGAAGTGCCAGGACTATAGGTATGAGCCACTGTGCCTGGCCAAGAATTATTATAAAATGCTCATTTCATAAATTAAACTGAATTAACAAAGTCAAGTAATTTTTTAGACTCATCAGTGGAATCAATTACATAACAGATTTCCTTAGATTGCCAAGATTTTTTTTTACAACTACTGATTATACACTGTTTTTAAATGAATTTTCCAGTCTATGTATTTCATTGAGCATACACTAGATACCAAATATCATGTGGAAGCCCATGAATAAAAAAAGAAACTGATGAAGCCCCTTCCCTCAAGGAGCTGGGTGTAGCCATAAGGCGAATCAGTGAAGAGCCCTTTGAGATAGAGGGTGATGAGCAAAGTGGTCGAGCCATGAACTGGCTGCCAAAGAGCTGTTGCTGCAGGAGGCACAGGGAAAGGCTTTTCCAGGGAGCTGATCCTGAGCTGAGACTTGAAGATGACAGGATTTAGCCAAGAAAAAAGGGAAAGGAGTGGAGAGGGTGACAGTGATTCGAGACAGTGAAAGCCACAACAGGCTTCTGAAAAACATAGGTGCTTCATTTAAGCTAAAATATATTGTTTTAAAAAGAAGGACATGGGAGATGACATGACAGAGAGAGGCAGGCATAAGACATGAAAAGGTTGGAGCTTATTTGTATTAGTCTGTTCTCAGGAAAAAATGTGATCATTTGTTTTACTTATAGCAATTTCTTTTTTATGTCCTTATCTATCACACTTAAAACTCTTTCCACACATCATTTGACGCTCACAAGAATTACTGCTAATAAAGACATACCCAAGACTGGGTAATTTATAAAGTAAAGAGGTTTAATGGAATCACAGTTCCACATGGCTAGTGAGGCCTCACAATCATGGTAGACAGTGAAGGAGGAGCAAAGTCACATCTTACATGGCAGCAGGCAAGAGAGAGCATACGCAGGGGAACTCCCCTTTATGAAACCATTAGATCTCATGAGACTCATTCACTATCAGGAGAACTACATGGGAAAGACCAACTCCCATGATTCAATTACCCCCCACCAGGTCCCTCCTGTGACATGTGGGAATTAGGGGAGCTACAATTCGAGATGAGATTTGGGTGGGCACAGCCAAACCATGTCATTATTCTTAAGGTGGTAGGAGACCATGTACAGACTGGAGGCATTCATTCATTTAGCAAATACTTGAATACCAACCATGTGCCAGCCATTATTTTGGTGCCCAGGGACACAAAAGTGAAGGACACAAAGTCCTCTTTCTCATAGTGTTTGTTTTACAGGAAGACATGGACAAAATCTTGTATATATAGACAGACAGAGATGGTTGGTCAGTGGTTGAGAATTCTAACAGCAGCAGCAGACCAAGGAATAAAGAGTGAGCCAAGGAGGAGGCTGTAATATTATTATAATAAAACGCAAAAAGTACAAAAATGCAAAAAAAAAAAAAAATGCAGTTGGGCAAACCAACTGCATCTAACACCAAACCCATTTTATAATACAGTGTAGAGTATATCATGTAATGTATTGAATACTAAAAGTGAAAAACAGAATGGTTGTATGGGGACTCAAAGTTCGGTTCCCACTTTACATATATTGCTTTCACACTCTTATAAAGTTGAAAAATCTTTAAGTCAAACAATCATAAGTCATGGACTGTCTGCACTTAGTGTAGGCCAAGTACTGCAATAACTGTAACAGAAGCTTTGCATGTGGATTAATTTAGTCCTCATTTCCGTAATACAGATTAGAATACTTAGGTTCTAAGAAGTTCAATATGTTACCCACTGACCATAAAGCTCTATGAAGCAATGACGCTTCACTTCTGCCCCCCAAGCCACTTTGATATGTGGCAGTGGGAACAGAGAGGCAGAATTTACTGAGCCTGGGGAGAAAGGTAGTTAGAGAAGGCTTATACAGATTCTTTTTGCAAGATAAGGCAGGCACTGGTCAAAATTAAGAGTTTTGTGTGTAGTAATTATGAAAATGGCATTGGAATTACACATATGGCATTAAATAACTCATACTAGAGCTACCTCCAGGTCTTATTAATTCCTAACTGACCACTTAGGTGTCCCTCAACACTAGCCGCAATGAAAGTAACCATCTCTACTCTGTTATTACAGTATTGTTTGATTACAGAAACCTCCTTCTAAGTAAGTTAACTTCTGCTTTTTGTTTTTTAACTTTTAAGTTCCTATCACCCAGGTATTAAGACTAGTACTCATCAGTTATTTTTCCTGATTCTCTTCTTCCTCCCACCCTGATAGGCCCCAGTGTGTGTGTCATTAACCCTCTATGTACCTTGTTTTCTTTATCCACTCCATCATTGATGGGCCTTTAGGTTGATGCCACATCTTTGCTATTGTGAATAGTGCTGCAGTAAACATATACATGCGTGTATCTTTATAATAGAATGATTTATATTTCTTTGGGTATATACCCAGTAGTGGGATTGCTGGGTCAAATGGTATTCCTATCTTTATGTCTTTGAGGAATTACCATACTGTCTTCCGCAATGGTTTAACTAATTTACACTCCCATCAACAGTGTATAAGTGTTCCTTTTTCTCCATAACCTCAACAGCATCTGTTATTTTTTGACTTTTTAATAACAGCCATTCTAACTGGTGGGAGATGGTATCTCATTGTGGTTTGATTTGCATTTCTCTAATGATCAGTGTTGTAGCTTCTCTTCTTTATCTAAGAGGAAACATTGATTGTTCCTGTTGTTGTTTATAGATATTAGAGATATAAAGCATAGAAAGGTGTTCTTCATTTTTCAGTTTAATTCAGTGGGTATAAGAAACTGTGGGATGTGGGGAGATGAGGAAGGCTTGACCCCTCTTCAAGATGCTGAGCTGCATTCTTTCATTAGCTAGGACAACTGGAAAGAATCAAATTGACTTTCAGTTTCAGAAACGAACATTGGGGAAGTTTCTGACATTTCTTTATTAGAGTAAATTCTGAGCATGATATACTCTGTCAAAGGAAAATTCCTAGCATGGATACATCCCTTTTTAAAAGCATCATTTTTACTTTGAAGTCAAAAGTGTTATCAGAATTTGTCATCGATTCTTAAGGTTGTATCTACTAATACAGTGTTGCACCAGGATTCTGAAAGTCCACTTTAAAATATTTTAAAACTCTTTCCCTTTAATTAAAGGAGTGTAAAGTATGTATGTAAGGCTACCACAAATATCTTTATATATGTGTATATATTAAAACATGTTAATATATTGACATAATATAAATAATATCCATATATGTAATATATTTTAAGGCTATCCAGGTTTTATACAATCAGCACATATTAGGGCTGGGCGCAGTGGCTCACGCCTGTAATGCCAGCACTTTGGGAGGCTGAGGCAGGAGATCACTTGAGGTCAGGAGTTTGAGACCAGCCTGGCCAACATGGTGAAACCCCATCTCTACGAAAAGTACAAAACATTAGCTGGGCCTGGTGGCACATGCCGGTAATCGGTAATTCCAGCTATGTGGGAGGCTGAGGCGAGAGAATCGCTTGAACTGAGGAGGTGGGGGAGATTGTGGTGAGCCGAGACTGCACCACTGCACTCCAGCCTGGGAGACAGAGAGAGACTCTGTCTCAAAAAAAAAAAAAAACCCCACATATTAAACTTGTACTACTCAAACCTTTAAAAGCAAGGAGTTACAGGGGATGCTGTGACTGTCTGAACACTTAACAGATGAAACAAAGATGAAAATCTTTGTGATCAGATTTCTTAATGCTTACAGTAAATATTAATTTAGGTTGTAACTTGACTGGGATTCAGTGGCCCAATGTTATTTTAAAGCTAGTATCTCATGTAGTTTGGGCCCTGATTTTTTAAAGATATCTAGGTTAAAAAAAAGGACTCAAGTCATAACATATTGTGAGGCAGATGGATTAGTGACCAGAGAATTACCTTTTCTTCAATAAGGTACTAGTTAAAATTATCTCCAGGAAGCTTCTGGCAAGAATCGAACTGCCTAAGAGGAATTAAAAGGTAATTGTAAATCCACATTTGCTAGCATAAAAGTCTCATGGAATTCAACCTCCACGACTGCAGTGGGAAGTGAAAGCTATGTACCATGCTTTATAGACCTATGCTGCCTAGTAATAGTAGCTTCTGCCTATTTATTAAATTTTAAAAATTTACACGCCTGTTCAAGTGCTCAGTAGCCCATTAGCTGCTGCCACGCTGGACCACATACAGAGAATATTTCCCTCATTGCAGAAAATTCGGTCAGACAGTCCAGTTTTTGAGTCTTTGGAGATCACGGAACAGATGAACTGAATGCAATTTTCTCGGAGTTCAACTAGATATTCTAATGTTTTGTGATAAGTTTCTATAAATTTTATACTTTAGATTTCCGTAGTGCTGCCTCTGAAAACTGCCCTTTTAAAACATGACTACTTTGGTTGGAAAATATGAGGTGTGTTTTTGGATAAGTTTCTTTCCGGTGCCATTCACGTCTTTGCTGTTTTATTTTGTATTTCATCTTGTTAATAAACATCTAGACGGCATACAGGTGACATGTCAACATAGATCAGCCCGTGCACTGAAAGGAAAACCTGTCATGGTTGCTAATGCAAAGTGGTCTGCAATGAACACACGGAAGATATCTCAAGGTTCTTATTTTACAGCAGTTTTATGAAATGATTTCATAGACTGCAAGCACAAACAATGTCAGCAGAGAGCTAAAAATTTCCACAATCCAAGTATTATACTAAAAGTAAATTCTGTAGCCGGTTGACAGAAAAATTCCTTAAATCCTAATGATGTGTGGAGAAACAGCCCTTTCCAAAAGGATAAATTACTGTTGTAAATTTTTATCAATTCTATTGCCTGTAAGCATTAACACAATGGCTGACCTACTCACCTTTCTGTTGAAGAAATAGTATACCATTTTACTTTATCTTGAAAATACTGCACTTTAACTGAATTGTTTCACCCTTTACAGCGGAAGTTCAGAGTGAAATCGAAAGGATTTTTGAACTTGCAAGAACATTGCAGTTGGTGGTCCTTGACGCGGATACAATTAATCATCCAGCTCAACTCAGTAAAACCTCCTTGGCCCCTATTATAGTATATGTAAAGATTTCTTCTCCTAAGGTAAGTAGGACTGCTACTGTTTGCTCTATAATCAAACTTTCCTAAAATGTATTTTATGTTCTGCTTTCTATAATTAGGCTATTGTAATAGCCTTTATGATGTATAGAGAATTTGAAGAGACATGATAGTCAAGAATTTTTAAATTGATATAGTTTCATGGCTTAGAACAGCTGTTCTCAAAGTGTGGTCCATGGATCCCTGGAGAGTGTTGAGACACTTTTAGAGGGTCCATTTAGTCAAAACTACTTCCATGATAATACTAAGACATTATTTGCCATTTTCACTGTTTTGATATTTGCATGGCTGATGCAAAAGCAATGGTGGGTAAAACTGCTGGCGTCTAAACATAAATCAAGACTGTGGTATCAAAGTACCAGCAATTAATGTATTCACCGCCACCATGCTTTCGCAGTTTGAGGGGGAAAAAAGCCAATTTCACTTAATGTCCTGATAAAATAGTAAAGTTTATTACTTTTATTAAATCTTGACTTTTAATATTCAGTGTACTAAAACAAAGTACATACAAAGCTCCTGCTGCATACCAAAAAGTAAGGACAAGCACTGGTTTGATTGAGTTGTGAACTAAACTAGCCATGTTTTTCATAGAATACCATTTTTATCTCAAACAACAACTGACAGGCTATGCTTATTCCGACTTGGTGTAGCAGATATTTTCTTGGACAAAATAAGCCTGTCACTTAAAGGAGAACAGCATGTGTTGCCAATGATAAAACTCAAGCTTTCAGACAACAATCAGAATTTTAGAAAACTTGTATGCATCTCTGAGAACTTGCAAGCTTCCCAATAAAGTTTTATCTGAGGAGATCAATGGTAATATTAATGAATATGATGTTTTAATACTGTATAATGAAATATGTCAACATTTGGAAGATCTGAAGTCAGTGAACCATTATTGTTTGTATGATCAATGAATAACATTAATTTCAAGACAGACCAATGGAATGTCATGGAGTAAGAAAATTGCACTGCAGGTTCAGGTTCCACATAACAAATAGTCTTTAAGGAACTACCATTTATTGAGTTTTAGTGTAGTATCAAAGAAGACTATACTAAATTGTTTCTCCTTTTCTCAATTACAAATCTGTAGGAGGTTGGATTTTCTTCACATATTTCAACCAAAACATGACATTGCAGCAGGTTGACTGTAGAAGCAAACAGGAGACTGCAATTGTCTTCGATGAAGCCAGCCAGCCATTAGAGAGATGTGTAAAAATGTAGCTATTTTTATTTAAAAAATTCGGCTGGGCACAGTGGCTCATACCTGTAATCCCAGCACTCTGCTAGGCTGAGGTGGGAGGATCATGAGGCCAGGAGATCGAGACCATCCTGGCTAACACAGTGAAACCCCGTCTCTACTAAAAACACAAAAAAATTAGCCGGTCGTGGTGGCGGGTGCCTGTAGTCCTAGCTACTTGGGAGGCCCTAGCTACTTGGGAGGCTGAGGCAGGAGAATGGTGTGAACCTGGGAGGCGGAGCTTGCAGTGGGCCGAGATTGCACCACTGCACTCCAGCCTGGGCAACACAGCAAGACTCCATCTCAAAAAAAAAAAATATATATATATATATATTTTAACATGTATCAGATTTATTGTGAGTTTTTTAATGTTTTAATAGTTTTCCATTTTAGCTTCTTTAAAGAGGTTGTGAGATAAAATGTTTGAGAGCTGCTAGCATAGAAAAAAGAATGTGAGTGCTTAAAGCTTGCAACTGTGATTTATGTTAACATGTTAATTTTGCAGATAATCTTATAGCTCCATCTATTATAAGCCCCTTGTGCTGTATATAAAAAGGCCCCAGAGAAAGGAGTCAATAATGTACCTTGTACTTTACTTTACCTGGATGTAGTTATTACTCTGTTAAAAACTCATTATCTTTTACAGGTTTTACAAAGGTTAATAAAATCTCGAGGGAAATCTCAAGCTAAACACCTCAACGTCCAGATGGTAGCAGCTGATAAACTGGCTCAGTGTCCTCCAGTAAGTTATCTCTATATATAGCATAATCCAGTTACAGAGATCAGACCTGTTTTCTTTTTTTGAGACAAGGTCTTGCTCTGTTGCCCATGTTCGGAGTGCAAGTGGTATGGTCTTAGCTCACTGCAGCCCTGAACTCCCGGGCTCAAGTGATCCTATTGCTTCAGTCTTCCAAGCAGCTGAGACTATAGGTGCATGCCACCATGATCAGCTAACTTTTTTTTTCCTCCTGTAGAGACAGAGTCTTGCTATGTTGCCCAGGCTGGTCTAGAACTCCTGGCCTGAAGTGATCCTCCTGCCTTGGCCTTCCGAAGTGCTAGGATTACAAGCATGAGCCGCCATGCCTGGCCAGAAATGGCATTATATTTATTTTGAAAAAAACAGTCAAACACCTGTCAGGGAAGAGAATCCTCATCACTTAAAGTGGTATTCATTCCAAAGTAAACTGTCCTCCCTCCTTCCATGATCATGTCTTTTGAGCACAAGTAATCCAAACGATGATCATAGCTTACCAAAAGCTTCAGTACATCCTGCAGTAACTAACTTCACTTTGTTAATATCTAACACAAGATCCTGGTTCCGAAAATTTGGCTTGTATGATGAGTCTATTTGGAGTTGGTATATTATTCATTTGTGATCATAGGGAGCAAGTTGTCTGCTCTTAACTTAATAACTAACTGTCTGAGACATTTATTTTCACATGGTCTCAAATCAATTTCTAAGTAATAAGTTACCTAGATTCTCACTTGTCGTCTATGCTTTACATGCAATGCCTTGAGGTATTAGAGCTTTCCTAGGTTTAGTTTTGGAGGCAGGGTCTTGCTTTGTTGCCCAGGCAGGAGTGCAGTGGTGGTGTCTCAGCTCACTATTGCAACCTCTGCCTCCCGGGCTCAAGTAATCCTCCCACCTCGGCCCTCCAAGTAGCTAGGACTACAGGCAAACATCACCATGCCCTGCTAATTTTTGTATTCTTAGTAGAGACGGGGCTTTGCCATGTTGGCCAGGCTGGTCTCAAACTCCCGACCTCAAGTGATCCATTCACCTTGGCCTCCCAAAGTGCTAGGATTACAGGCATGAGCCACTGCACCAGGCTTTTTTTTCTTTTTTAAGCATAGCCATTTCAGGGTCTATAAATATTTGATTGCTTAATGTATGTTAAAATTTATAATAAACACTAAAAAATCTTTTGAAAAGTGGCATTATTTTCTTCTCTACTGAACTACTGTGAAGTTTGGACAATGTCAAAATTTCACATCCTAATCTTACCTTATTAATTTCTAAATTCAGATTTCATAATCTTGGGCCGGGCATGGTGGCTCATACCTGTAATCCCAGCACTTTTGGAGGCCGAGGCGGGTGAATCACTTGAGGCCAGGAGTTCAACACCAGCCTGGCCAACATGGCAAAACCCCATCTCTACTAAAAATACAAAAATTAGCAGGGCTTGGTGGTAGGCACCTGTAACCCCAGCTACTTGAGAAGCTGAGGCAGGAAAATCACTTGAACCTGGGAGGCCAAGGTTGCACTGAACCAAGATCAGGCCACTGCACTCCAGCCTGGGTAACAGAGTAAGACTCTGTCTCAAAAAAAGAAAAAGAAAAAAGATATCACAATCTTGATGTCAAGAACAGGCTTCTTCCTATTCTGTTCAAATATATATACATCTCTTTTCTACCATAGTATCTATGCCTTTTTCATTGCTGATAGACAACTTTTCTGGGTTGCCATGTCCTTAACAACTGTTACCTTTCTGGCCATTATTAGTTAAGCATTCATTAGTTAAGCATTCAGTGCCCTCAACAATGATTTGAGGTAGTCAGACACTTCCTAACTAAATAAAAAGGGAGACAGTAGCAGCACTTATAGAAGCAGGAGCAAGTACAAAGGGGTGCAGCTCATAAGCCCCTTCCTCCTCTTATGGAGGTGGGAAGGGGGTGAAAACTGGGCTGGCATCAATGTGGTCTGGAATGTCTGCCTCTGCAGGAGCTGTTCGATGTGATCTTGGATGAGAACCAGCTTGAGGATGCCTGTGAGCACCTTGCCGACTATCTGGAGGCCTACTGGAAGGCCACCCATCCTCCCAGCAGCAGCCTCCCCAACCCTCTCCTTAGCCGTACATTAGCCACTTCAAGTCTGCCTCTTAGCCCCACCCTAGCCTCTAATTCACAGGTAAGGGGAGTTTTTATATATATCTATATATACAATCTCCATAGAAAAAAGGTTGCCTATGGTGACACCTCTAGGATCCAAGCCCAGTAGCCTGCTTGGGGCTTGTTCTAGTATATTAACTCAAAGCAAGTCCAGCATGAGCTGTGTATGTACCTGTAAGAAAAGCACCATCAACAGAATATACTGGGAACATACACAGACTGCAGAAAGAAACTTTCTAAACTGTAGCATAGACTGTGGAAGTGGATCACCAAGATTCAAATCCTGGCTGCACCTCTTACCACTTGTGGGGTGGATAACCTGGGGCAAATTTCTTAACTGTTCTTACCTCAGGAATAATAATGGCAACCTGTCCAAGAGGCTGCTGGAATTAATAATCTCAAGAGATGATCTTATAGGGCTGTTGTATTAATGAGTTATTATATACAAAGGGTCTATAGAACAGTGCCTGTCCCATATTGTATCACTGTATCAAGTAAGCATTTGCTATTTTTAATATTCTCACATACAGTCAAGCAGAGGTAGTTAAGTTTACACCACTGTATAGCAAAATCTCAGGGACCTGCATCTGTATTTGAGCCACAGGAGAATAAATAAAAGAACATTTTCCCTGCTGCTGCTTTTTTTTTTTTTTTTTAAGGAAAAAGTTACCATGGGCACTGTTCTAGGCACTTACAAAAGTCCAATTTAATATAGTATAAAGCCTTATAAAATGCCACTGGATGTTACCAAAGGGATGAAGCTAGGTTAGACTTCATTTCAGCTTTTCGGATGCTTAAAAAGGACTCTGCTTGAATGCACTTGCTCTGGGACATGTTCTTTACACACTGACCTTAGTTAACGCCTGGTGTGCTCCTTTCGCTGCCAGGGTTCTCAAGGTGATCAGAGGACTGATCGCTCCGCTCCTATCCGTTCTGCTTCCCAAGCTGAAGAAGAACCTAGTGTGGAACCAGTCAAGAAATCCCAGCACCGCTCTTCCTCCTCAGCCCCACACCACAACCATCGCAGTGGGACAAGTCGCGGCCTCTCCAGGCAAGAGACATTTGACTCGGAAACCCAGGAGAGTCGAGACTCTGCCTACGTAGAGCCAAAGGAAGATTATTCCCATGACCACGTGGACCACTATGCCTCACACCGTGACCACAACCACAGAGACGAGACCCACGGGAGCAGTGACCACAGACACAGGGAGTCCCGGCACCGTTCCCGGGACGTGGATCGAGAGCAGGACCACAACGAGTGCAACAAGCAGCGCAGCCGTCATAAATCCAAGGATCGCTACTGTGAAAAGGATGGAGAAGTGATATCAAAAAAACGGAATGAGGCTGGGGAGTGGAACAGGGATGTTTACATCCGCCAATGACTTTTGCCCTTTTGTGTGTGTTTTTTTTTTTTTTTGAAGTCTTGTATAACAGCATCCCCAAAACAAAGTCTTTGGGGTCTACACTGCAATCATATGTGATCTGTCTTGTAATATTTTGTATTGCTGTTGCTTGAATAGCAATAGCATGGATAGAGTATTAAGATACTTTTTCTTTTGTAAGTGCTACATAAATTGGCCTGGTATGGCTGCAGTCCTCCGGTTGCATACTGGACTCTTCAAAAACTGTTTTGGGTAGCTGCCACTTGAACAAAATCTGTTGCCACCCAGGTGATGTTAGCGTTTTAAGAAATGTAGTTGATGTATCCAACAAGCCAGAATCAGCACAGATAAAAAAGTGGAATTTCTTGTTTCTCCAGATTTTTAATACGCAGGCACCTGATTTGCATATTCATTCATGGACCACTGTTTCTTGCTTGTACCTCTGGCTGACTAAATTTGGGGACAGATTCAGTCTTGCCTTACACAAAGGGGATCATAAAGTTAGAATCTATTTTCTATGTACTAGTACTGTGTACTGTATAGACAGTTTGTAAATGTTATTTCTGCAAACACCTTATTATATATAATATATATATATATATATATATCAGTTTGATCACACTATTTTAGAGTCTTAATGCCAAGTCAGCAGATTTGCTTTATGAATTACAGGGACTAGAAATGCCCACATTCAGGAAATTTGTAATAACATTGTCTAGACACCTATCCTCATTCTAGTAGAAAGTGTGTACATACTGTAAATATGTGTGATTGCTTGACTTGAAAAGGTTTGAATTCTGAATGTTATACCATCCTTGTAAGTTTGTAATTTCCACCATAAATTATGGTAAATATAAAACTCCAGAGGTTGTTCTACTCCATACAGTTCACACTGATTGTGACACATTCTTAGTAGCTAGTGTCTGTTCTAGTCACTGCACTGGAGTCTACGAGCCGGAACTCGCTATATGCACGTGTGTGTGTCCGTATGTAAGAAAGTGTGCACCGAGTGACTGAATGGTTGAGATGAATTGGAATGCTGAAGACTAATGAAGAAACTAGAGACTGATATCGAGCATTCTGCCCACCTGGCTCTGTATTTAATTGTGCTGTATGTTGCTTTAATAACCCATTGAGCAGTCAGGGAATGTGAGTAAGCTTGCTGCCAAAGGTAACTAGGAAAGCATTCATCTGCTGCCTCCTTGTTTTTGCTCCTAGAGAGTGAAAATACAGGCAATTTTACTGTGAGTGTTTCACTGGAAATGTACAATCTTTGTGTGTTAGAGTATTTGTTTTAGTAAGAAATGTTTACACAGCTTGTGGAATTATTTCGTGGGAAAATAAATTTTTATAACTTCTCCCACTTCATTTTCTAACCTTGCCTATTGTTCCTGTTGCTTACCTCCCAGTTACCTACCATTCCTCCCCACCACCGACTCCAGCAGGTTCACTGTCTGTCAGAACCCAGAAGTGCTTCTTATAACCAAAGTTTCTGTTCTTCAGAAGAAATCAGGGCAAAATGGGGTGACTTGAAGTGAATAAAATGTTAAGAATATTATCCTACATAAGACATGTACACAGAAGGGGAACCTTGAAGACATTATCTCCATGCCTCAATTACACTGCTGTAAGAAGCTTACGATGTCATGTTTAAGGCTAAGACCTTTTCCGTGTCTCAAGTGTATATTTTGTCCAGTTATAACTGGATGGTAAGACAGTATTAAGAGTGCAAGTACCTGGCACTTGAAGTTTGTCCCAGGAAAATGCCTGTGTATAATTACCTAACTTCAGATCTGCACATTAACTTACTTAACAAAATAAATCAGCCGGGCGCAGTGGCTCATGCCTGTAATCCCAGCAATTTGGGAGGCTGAGGAGGGTGGATCACCTGAGGTCAGGAGTTCAAGACCAGCCTGGCCAACGTGGCGAAACCCCATCTCTACTAAAAAGATAAAAAATTAGCCAGGTGTGGTGGTGCACACCTGCAATCCCAGCTACTTGGGAGGCTGAGGCAGGAGAATTGCTTGAACCCAGGAGGTGTAGGCTGCAGTAAGCCAAGATCACACCACTGTACTCCAGCCTGGGTGACAGAGTGAGACTCCATCTCCAAAAAAGAAAAAAAAAACAAAAAACAAAAAAAACTATCCAGCAAAATTATAAAATCTACTTTGTTTTGCTTCCTTGATTATTCCAAGTTCTTACCAAATATTCTTAGCCTTTTATAAGTAAAACGGTTTTACATTTAACTCCTTATTTCCCTTACCCCCAAGAAAACGCAATATTAAAAATGATTAAGCTGGGGTGGTAGAGTATACCTGTAGACCCAGCTACTTGGGAGGCTGAGATAGGAGGATCCCTTGAGCCCAGGACGTGGAGGCTGCAGTGAGCCGTGACGGTACCAATGCACTCCAGCCTGGTAACAACCTGGTGTCTAAAAAAAGAAAATAAAAATTAGTTACATATATAATGTTTTGTCAGCTTATATATGAAAAAAATTCCCTCAGTTTGTTAATTAGCCCTACACTGTTTACATGAATTTATTTACTGAGTATAAAATCAGTAGTCATAATAAACTTGACAATTCTTACATTGGTAGGAAACCATATTCTAATTAAAATTGATTTTATAAAATATTTCTGATAAAACTTTTGTCATGGTAAGAGATTCACAATTATTAGTTCAATCCTTTATTATTTCATCCCAATTAATGATTTTAGAATATTTAAATTCTTGAAACATAGCTAGTATTTATCTTACTTGCTGCTATCATCGATCCCTTTCAAAAAGTAGTGGTGAGAGTTTCCATCTTTTTTATTTTGTATCTAGATTCTTAGCTTGCACTTTACTGTAGAACATATTAGTGCAAATCAGAATATTCCTCAAAGAACTAGCTTGAAGGATTTGACATAAGACCTGCTATATGTGAAAAACTGTATAGTGGACATATGTGTAAACTGTGTAGTAAATCTGTAAATGAGGAAATAATCTCAAGGGCAATGGGATATTTACTGACCCGTGGAATGTAAAGTTACAGTCTTTTCACACAACAAAGGCTTAACCTTAACCTACTCAGTTGTAGAGCCATTTTTGTAGTCAACCTAGAAAATGCTGGAAATGTATTTAATAGTTTTTTTTTTTTTTGGTCATATCCATTTCAGTCTTTCCTATGCTCTTTCTCTACTGCTCATTTAAGTTACTGTTACAAAAAGGTGCTGCTTAATGTAGGATGTCTTAGTCATGTTGTACTTTGGGACAATGCCACATTTTTAACATGGTCTGCTATGCATTCCTGTTAAACATTCACTGTCAGCTACACTGAACTGTCTAACAAATCTGGTTTAAAGTAATTCATATAAAACAAATAAAGAGCTGGCTTCTGCACTGTTTATTAGTAGTAGTATTAATTGCCATGTTAGAAATGATTCATGTAGTTGAGACTATATTAAATATTCAACACTTCCCAGCTGCAGGGCATCTTTCTTGAGGCAATGCTAAATACTTTATGTTCCTTTAGTAATCTTCCTATTATGTCAGATTAAAAAAAAAGATACCTCCATGTAGATAAAATATTTTATTCAACGTGAGCTCTAGTAGAATAATCTTGGTCAGTTACGAGTTCTGGATCAAGTGTTTAATTTCTGCTGCGCTGTACTTTTAACTATTTGTACTTTGCTTCATTATTTAAAACATGACACAGGATTTTAAAGTAAATGTACTCACTGTTGAACTTAAGTACTTCTGTTTCATAGAAATGTTAATATTAAATGTTAAAATATATATTAATTTTCCCTCACATTTCCCTGATTTTTTCATCTTATTGCATTTTTTTCTTATACTGCTATGTCCCATAAGTTTATGTGATTTTCCAATTTGCTTAAGTTTTTGAAAGGAAGAAACCCACTGAAAATTAGCTCTGTTCAAGGAAAAATTCTGAATAGTATTCTTTGTCCTGTTTCCAATACGTAAATACTTTTCTTCTATTTACTGGCATTGGTTGTATTTTGATATTTGTTGGTATTAATCAAACATTTACACCAGTAAAAGTTTGTTGCTAGGCTGATTCTCTGCCATTTTCATCCCAGCTTAGCAAATAAGGATGTGCAGCAAGCATTACAGAAAATGATTTTTGTAGAGTTTCTTAAAAGACATTTAAAGTTTAAAGAGGTATGCTGAGCCCTAAAAAGATAAGTCCCACAGGAAAAGTGTTTCTCTTTAGTCAAATGACAGCTACTGGATATAAGGCAGAATGAGGGATGTAAGAGAGACACATGTTTGCTTGAAATAATTTTTCTCTCAAACAATAATCATCTATTGACTGTCTGCTCTGAAGCTGTGACAGAGAAACGGCAGGACAGGGTCTCTGCCTGGAGGATGTTTCCCAGGTGTGGGGCTGGGGCTTAAGGTGCATGGCTAGAAAATTTGAATGAGAGTGTCGTAAGTGCCAGGAGAACATTAGATGTGGGTGCCAGGGGCACAGAGAAGGGGAGCAGTGCCTATCCAACCTCAGGGAAAGGTATTCAAGAAAGCCTTCTCTAAAGAAGAGGCCATCTAAAGGTCTTACCTGATCCAAGAGACCTTGCAATCCTTATGGATACAATAAATAGTTATGAGAAATTCCTAAAGAAAACCTGTGGAGGGCGGGGGGTGCGGAAATCAAACTATTAACCAATTGTCCATTTCTTAAGCCCAAGGCCTAATAACTTTTGGGTGATTTGAATGAAAGTTAACAAAACAGTATGATGGATTTAACACCATGAGACAGCCTTAAAACTATGGCTGGGAATTAAGTACTCTGATTGATCTAAAAAGCCAATAGGAAGGCAAAATCCTAAGGCTGTAATGTTTTTTTTAAAAGCTGGCTGGGTGCAATGGCTAACATATGTAATCCCAGTGCTTTAGAAGGCCAAGACAGCAGGACTGCTTCAGGCCAGGAGTTCAAGACCAGCTTGGGTAACACAGCAAGATCCCATCTCTTTAAAAAAAAAAAAAAAATTAGCCAAGCATGGTAGCACACAACTGTGTTGTCCTAGCTACATGGGAGACTGAGGCAGGAAGATTGCTTTAGCCCAGGAGTTTGAGGTTGCAGTGAGCTATGAAATCATGCCACTGCACTCCAGCCTGGGTGGCAGAGCAAGACCTTGTCTTTAAAAAGTAAAATTAAATTGAAAAGCAGTCACTTATTTTGGTCACTACAGTGGGATGCTTGATTTTTGCAATTCGAAGGATGATCTGCTTTTTGTCTGAATTCAGACTTGATTGTGGTCTTTTTTTGTCTGGATCTATGATAGGTACGGCTGCCTTGTCTGATGTTGGGGATAGGTGAAACTGTTTACGTTCAACAGGAGAACACCAAGGCCCAGCTATAAGGGTCAGGTCAGGCCACTTCCCAGCTGCCAGAGCTGGTTTTTTCTTTCTCACCAAGCATTTTCTAATAACTGATATGTTTCAAAGACATGATAAGTTATCCAAATTGTAGAATAATCTCATTTTCTAAATCTACAAAGTAAATACTCATTTTACTTTTTCGTTTAAAATTATGAAAAACATTAAACATAGACTATCATTTAGACTACGATAGTCTTTAGACTATCACTTCACACTATCATTCAGAGGAGGTCGAGACTTCATTTGAAAGGGGGTTGACTTACTAAAAAAGCAGACAGAGAGTCAGGTAAAATACTTACCTCCATTATTGGCACATAGTCAATGTTTTACTTTCCATGCCCTGAATCCTTAAGAAACTAGGAACCTAGGAACAAAAACAACTTTTCATAGCCACATCAAATATTGCTAATTTATTCCTTTTGTTAGATTCACTAATTTTTAACATTAAAAATGACTTGTACACTTTACAAATTAAAACATTAGATCACAAATGAAAATATGCTCCAGACATCTATAGGCATCTGCTTTTCTTTATACTCTACTAAATACATTAAAAAAAAATCTTTTAAAAACAGAAAATATAATCTCATACCAACCCCTACTTCCTCTATGTCTCTGGATCCCTGGTAAAACAGCTGGCAGCCTTTTCTGTTTCCTTAGCAACCACGTCATCATTCAGTTGGCCTGACAACACTTTGGTTTTTTTAAAAAAAAAAAAAAAACCACAGACAGCAAATGTTTGGAATTTTCATTTCTGAGCATCCATCCCTCTCCTATGTGCTTTTGCATTTTACAAATTTTGCAATAAAAAAACCTATAGAGTCCTTATTAGCCAGACGCAACATGTCTTCTCTTCTGGCCTCTCTAAGAGAGTCCATATCAGTGTCCGGTAATGGCACAGCCGATGGATCAAATCGTTGCAGCTGTTTCAACTGTTCACATGAGAGCCCAGCTCCCCTCATTCCTTCTCCTCCAATCTGCGGTTCCTGTTTGGAGAAAGTGGATCAATATGGATGAACATCCTGTAATTAGCAAGTATGCCTGCTACAATTTAAGTTAAAAGACAAATTGGGCTGTAACGACTACATCTTCCAAAAATAGAAAAATGAGTAAATGCCTTTCATTTTGGTGGAACATACGTGCTGCTTTCCAGACAGTAAAGTGGTAAAGCAATACCATGCGTCACCTGATGAACAAATACCTATTATTACATGCTTATCAAGCACTGTGACATTACCAAAGGCCTGAGCTTCCTAGTTGGAAAAGAGTGGACTCAAATTGCAGCTCTACCACATTTTAGCTGTGTGACTTTAGGTAATGTTAACTAACCACATTTCCTCATCTATTAAACAAGGCTTAAGTAACGAAGGTGGTATCACACCTGGCATATAGCAGGGACTCAGTAAATGGAACATTATTATCAATAAAGCAGCAAAGGCCAGGCACAGTGGCTCACACCTATAATCCCAGCACTTAGGGAGGCCGAGGCAGGCTGATCACCTGAGGTCAGGAGTTCAAGACCAGCCTGGCCAACAAGGTGACACCCTGTCTCTACCAAAAATACAAAAATTAGCCAGGTGTGGTGGTGCATGCCTGTAATCCCAGTTACTTGGGAGGCTGAGGCATGAGAATTGCCCGGGAGGCAGAGGTTGCAGAGAGCCAAGATTGTGCCTGGGCAATCCAGCCTGAGCGACAGAGTGACACTCCATCTCAAAAAATAAAAAATGAAGGAAAAGAAAAGAGAAGGAAGGGAGCGGGGATGCGGAGGGGAAGAAGAAAAAGAAAAAGAAAAAAGAAAAAAGAAAGCAAGAGAAAAAATTCAGCTTTATTTAACATTTTCCAAAACTGAAAGGTGGTCTTTAGGCATCTAAGGTACCTCTCTCTGACCCATACCAGTTGGGTGAGAAAAGTTTCTAGAAAAACAAACATAAGAAAGGAGACATAATTTAAGGCTGTATCAATTAGTTTAGAGGGATCATAAGGCCTTGAGTGATACTTGCAAACTACTGAAGAAGATCTATAATCCTAAGTCACCATCACAGACAATCATCTGCATGTTAATGAAGATAGGTTTTCAGATATATACTTAAGAAAACAGATCGTTTATTATCCCATGGAGGTCAGGGGAAAACTTCCCATCCCTTTTAGGTATATATTTTGAGTGTGTGTATATTTCCAAATGAATTCCGAAGTCTTCCTTTCATCTACAATGTAATTATCTTAATTTACGAGACTAGAAACCATCTCTGAATTGTCTTTATTTATGTATTCCCATTACCTAATTTCTGTATAGAAAGGTACTAAAGTTAGATGCTCAATGTATCTGAATGTATGCGAGCATTATTACAGATTTAAACTTAATCTCAAATATCCTGGACTAAAAATTGAATCAAAAATACATTTCTAATAAAGACCATAACATAAAGAGTTGTGTTAGGTAAAAGAAAGTATAGCAAAGCTTTTTAAATATTATACATTTTATATAATAAGCAATAATCCAGAAATACTTTTTTCCCTTTCAGCTGGTCTTCTGATATCCCACAGTTATTAAAGCTCATTTGAGCTTTGATGTGACATGAGAGAAAATGCTCAACATTTTCCATGTCAGAAAAATACAGGACTGGGAAGGAAGAAAAAAATCTTTTTAGAAAAAAGGTGCCGAGTAACATGAACAGCTACAAGGGGAATAAACACATAACAAAAACACTCCCAAGCTCTGTGCCATTTTAACACAATGGCAGGAACAAAGATGAGAAAAAACTTTGTCAGGACATGCAAATTATGGGCAGTCTAAAGTGGATTTAATTAGATAAGCATTCTTGTTTATTACAGTGTTCACTTTGGAAGTTTTACTTATTTCTTCGTTAACACCCTGATTACCACAGTGCTTCAGTTTCTGTGATTTATCTTATTACACAGGGAAAAATGAAATTACTCCTACCTGGGGCTGAAGCTGAAGGCAAGGAAATTTTGTCAGGGCCCAGGCAACTTGTTCTTCATTTTCGGCCAGTGTTATAGTGCACGTGCTATAAACCAGCACACCCTCTGGCTTCAGCAGCTGAACCGCCTAAAGAAAACTGTGATCAGACCACACATAGCACAAGACCAGATAAACATCTGAATGAATTTCATAGCAAAAGGTATAATGTCTTTCAAATGTTTGGGATAAATAAAACGATGTTCTACGTGACAAGGATTCCTTCTGTAATTAGAGTATGCAAGAGCAACACTTGCAGTCTAGACTAGGTGCATTTCATTATCTTGGAACTGTCATACTCCAGATGGACCAAGACTTCCCCAAATATAATCATTCACCGTCATGCCTTTGGATACCATTTTTTATGCTGAAAACTCACAAATTTACATTTTTAGGCCACATCAACTTGTTAAATTCCCTACTTAAATGTTCAGTTGGCTTCTTAACATTTCTTTTTTATTCTTATTTTTTTAAATAGAGATGAGGTCTCACTGTTGCCCAGTCTTGTCTTACACTCCTGGGCTCAAGCAATCCTCCCACCTTGGCCTCCCAAAGTGCTGGGATTGCAGGCGTGAGCCATGGGTCTGGCCCTTCTCAACATTTCTATAATACTATCAAACTTGACATGTTCCAAAATGAACTCCTACTTTCCCTCTGAAATCTACTGCAGAAGTTTTCCTATCTTTCCAGAATCTCAGGTCCCAAACCTCAGATTTTCCTTTATGCCTCTTTTTCTGACTCCCCCAAACATCAGCAAGTCCTATTGGCTCTACCTTCACATTCTAGCCAGAATTTGGCCACTTCTCACCACTTCCACTATCATTGTGGTCCAAGCCTCTTTATCTTTTGCCTGGATTATTCCAACCACCTCCTACTTCATCAACCTGCTTTATTCCCTGCCCTCCTGCAATCTAGTCTCAGTACAGCAGCCAAAGCAGTCCTTTTAAGCTTGTCTCTTCTCAGCCCCAAGCCCCTCACATGTCCTCCATGATCACTTACAGTCAAAGTCCTTACATGATCACTTAGAGTCAAAGACAAAGTCCTTACAGAGGTCTTTGAGGTCAGACATAAACAAGTCTCTTGTTGCCTCTCTGACCTCCTCCTGTACACCTCTTACTCTGGCCCATTTGACTTTGGCAACACTGGCCTCCTGCTGTTTCTGGAACACACAAGACACACTGGCACCTCAGAATCTTTGCAGCAGTTGGGAAAGCTCTCTTAATTCTCTGCACTGCTTACTCCTTATCTTTGCATGTATGTCACGTTCCCGGGCACTCTGTAGATTTGCAACTATTCCAATCCAACACTCCTATCCCCAGTTCCTTTAGCTTGCTCCATAGGGCCATTGCATTATTGCCTTCTAATATACTAAAAAACTCATTTATTTATTTCCTTTCCTAGTTAGAATGGAAACCTCGTGAATAAGGGCATGGAGTGTTTGTCTACTTTCTCAATGCTGTACCGTCAACATCTAGAATAGCGTCTTACATACAGGAGGTGATCTATGAGTATGTGTTGAATAAATTAATCAGGAGATAAGGTATTGTGCTAAAATGGACTTGTCTGAAATACCTAAAGTTCAGCTTTTCAAGCTCCTAATTTTTAAAAATTTAAAGGAAATCTTTAAAAATAGAGTAAACACACTTGTGCTTTTTAAATGAGTATGCTGATCAAAATTTAAACTTTGTTACTATGTGCCAGTTACTGTGTGAAACACTGTATATGCATTTTTCTCAATAAATCCTTATAACAACCACAAAGTAAGATGACTATCACCAATGAGGTATTCCTAATAGGTAGAGCTGTTATCCCTGCTACTCAGATATAGAAAACAATGTACCTAAAGTCACTTAGGTGGAAGAGCCATGGCTCAAGTCAACAAGGCTCAAGTCCACATTCTCGATTTCTCTCCATGCCAAATGGCACACCTGCTATATTCTAGTTCTCTCTGATATACTGTCAGCTTTTCCTTCTCATTGAGATCATTCATCTACTCCTAGTAGCCTTTTAAAATACCATTTTTGCTGTGACCTAATAAGAACAGAAATCCAAGTCCTTTACAGAAGTATCCTAATTTTATTCTCAAGTCAAAGCGGGTTTCGGCTGTAAGTAAAGTTTCCTTTTTGCTGCTTGCTGTTTTAATTCTGAGGATGAGTTCTTTGAAGACTTCATAGAAAAAGACGAAGTTAAATAATACACAACCAGTGCTACCTTTGTGTATGAAAGGAAACACCAGGACGGTTGAATCAGAATGTACTCAAAGACAGCTTTAGAGACTAAATCATTATAGAACATCCATTGTTGCTCTAGCCTTGTATTTTGGAGGGCTGGGAGGAAATAATGAATTCATCTATGATCAAACACTGCCTATACACGCTGAAATCCACTGAGTCATTTTTGAAAGACTAGGAGAAATCCTCAAATGTTCTATCTGGGCTTCTGAAAGTGCTGGAGACAAGTTAAATTTGTAGAGTTTTTATGGTTCTCCTATATCCTACGCTGGCCACTGTCTCTTCCTGTTTTTATCAATGAGTTTTGCTTCCTATTGGGCCTTCTTCTAAAGACGACCCCCAAAAAATCTCTCTTTTTTTTTTTTTTTTTTTTTTTTTGAGACAATCTTGCTCTGTTGCCCAGGCTGGAGTGCAGTGGCATGACTTCAGCTCACTGCAACCTTCGCCTCCCGGGTTCAAGCAATTCTCCTGCCTCAACCTCCCGAGTAGCTGGGACTACAGGCGCCCACAACCACACCCAGCTAATTTTTTGTATTTTTAGTAGAGACGGGGTTTTGCCATGTTGGCCAGGCTGGTCTCGAACTCCTGACCTCAGGTGATCAGCCCGCCTCAGCCTCTCAAAGTGCTGAGATTATGGGCGCGAGCCACCATACTAGCCAATAACTGTTTTTTTTTTAAAAAAGAGTAATTTATTTTATATCTAATTCTTTACATCAATTAGTAACTATAAGTTAACAACTCAGTGACTCTTTTTCAGATAGAGAATATTTGAAATTTATTAAATATCTCAGTGATGAAATTCTACTATTGCCTGTATATCTTAAAGGTGAGTCAACTTAAATGAAAACTTCCTATATTTAAAACTAGGTCCTCTCAGTTGTTTGTGTGTGTGTGTGTGTGTGTGTGTGTGTGTGTGATAAAATATAAATAGCATAAGATTTATCATTTTAGCCATTTTAAGTCAATAATAACATTCAGTACAGTCACATTGCTGGGCAATGATCACCACCATTCATCTCCAGAACTTTTTCATTATCCCAAACTGCAAGTCTATACCCATTAAACAATAGCTCCTCAATCTCCCAGCCCCACAATGCCTGGTAGTATCTATTCTTCTTCCTGTCTCTATGAATTTCCCAGCTACCTCATATAAGCAAAATCTTAAAGCATTTTTCCTTTTGTGTCTGGTTCATATTACTGAGCATAATGTTTTCCAGGTTCACCCATGTTGTGCCTGTATCAGAATCTCATTCCCTTTGAAGGCTGAATAATGTTCCACGTATGGATATAGCACATTCTGTTATCCATGTATCTGTCAACAGACTCTTGGGTTGTTCCCACCTTTTGGCTATTGTAATGAACGCTGCTATGGAGATTGCTGTCAGTAGTTTAAACATCAAAGTAGCAAAAGTTAACTTTCTTTCACAAAAACAGACCACCACATACTGCAGTGAAGAGTTTTCGCTGTAATGGCTGATATGATGCCACTTCCTTCAAAGACCAAGTAGAGGCCATGTTTGGTCTCTGTCCCATTCCACTACAGGGTGCATCCAGAAGAATTCGGTCAAAGGATTCTGGTAGAAATGGAGGTTCTCCTATAAAGAGATTTATAAACATGTTTACTATCTTCCATATAGGTTTAAACTAGAAAACTCCTGAGATGAGCAGGAATTTAAAATCATAATCTAGAATAAAAAATGAAACAATTTCTCCCTTCAATCAAGTAGCTGGTTAAACTAATTTTGACTTATACCTAATATAGATTTGATGTGGTAGAAAGGTTAAAAATGTACTTATAGTTGAAAGTTATTCTGTTGATATAGTACAAACCAAGGCCTAATCACAAAAGACCTTCTACCCCAAATTTCAGAAGCCACAACTCATCAAAGCTAGGACTTGGAATTAATTCTAGTTGTTCTGGAAATGGATACTTCTCTTGGTAATTCCTATTGAAGACAGCCCCCAAGAAAATGCCTGTTTGACTGTTGTGAAACACACTGATTCTGTGTTCCTGAGTCTCCTTGTTTCTGTGGCCATCAGAATGGCTATGGTCTAGAATAGGGAGAATGAGCCAGTACCACCCCTAGATTCAATCTTCCACGAAGTTTTCCTTTGCATTCACTTGAATAATTTTCTCTAACTTCTAATCTATTTAATATTATTGGAGGAAGGTGTGAAACCAAGTGGTCTGTTTACATATTTGGGCTGTCTACCTGCTACCAAGATTTCCATTCCATTCCGCATTCCATTTCATTCCGCATTCCATTCCGTTCCCCATTCCATTCCATTCCATTCCCCATTCCATTCCATTCTGCGTTCCATTCCATTCTCCATTCCACTCCATTCAATTCTCTATTCCATTCTATTCTCCATTCCATTCCATTCTCCATTCCATTTGATTCTCCATTCCATTCTTCTCCATTCAAATTCCCTAATCAATTCCATGCTCCATTACATTCCATTCTACACTACACGGCATTCCACATATCATTCCATTCTCAATTCACCATTCCATTCTCCCTTCCATTCCATTCTCCATTCCATTCCACTACACTCGACTCTCCGTTCCATTCTCCACTCAATTCTCCATTCCATTCTATTCCACTCCATTCTCCAATCTATTCTCCATTTCATTCCATTCCCTTCTCCATTCCATTTCCCAATCCATTCTCCATTCCATTAAATTCCATCTTCAGTTCGATTCCATTCTCCATTCCATTCCGTTCGATTCTCCATTCCATTCCATTCTCCATTCCATTCCATTCTCCCTTCCCTTCCATTCCATTCTCCATTCCATTCCATTGCATTCTCCATTCCATTCCATTGCATTCTCCATTCCATTCCATGCTCCATTCGATTCCATTCCATTCTCCATTCCATTCCATTCTCCATACCATTCCATTCTCTATTCCGTTCCGTTCTCCATTCCATGGAATGGAATGGGGAATGGTATGGAATGAAATGCAGAATGGAAGAGAATGGAATGCAGAATGGAAGGGAATGGGAAGGAGAATGGAATGGAATGCAGAATGGAGAATGGAATGGAATGGAGAATGGAATGGAATGCGAAATGGAATGGAATGGAGAATGAACTGGAATGGAGAATGGAATGGAATGGAGAATGGAATGGAGTGGAGAAAGGAATGGAGTGGAGAATGGAATGAAAGGGAGGATGGAATGGAATGAAATGGAGTGTGGAATGGAGATTGTTATGAATGGAATAGGGAATGGAATGGCATGGAGTGGAACGGAATGGAAGGAAGAATGGAATGGAATGGAGAATGGAATGGAATGTAGTGGAAAATGAAAAGGAATGCAGAATGGAATGGAAAATGTAACAAATGGAGAATGGAATGGAGAATGGAATAGAATGCTGAATGGAATGGAGAATGGATTGGAATGGAATGGAACAGAGAATGGAGAATGGAATGGAATGCAATGGAGAATGGAGTAGAATAGAATAGAATGGAGAATGGAATGGAATAGAATGGAGATTGAACTGGAATGGAGAGTGGAATGAGATGGAGAATGGAATGGAATGGAATGGAGAATGGTATGGAATGGAATGGAATGGAGAATGGAAGGGAATGGAATGGAATCGACAATGCAGAATGGAATGGAGAATGTAATTGATTACAGAATGGAATGGCATAGAGAATGAACTCAAATGGAGAATGGAATGGAATGGAGAATAGAATGCAATGGAATGGAGACTGGAATGGAATGGACAGGAATGGAGAAGGGAATAGAATTGAATGGAGAATGGACTGGATAAATGAATGCGGAATGGAATGGAATGAAGAATGGAATGGAATGGAATGGGGAATGGAATGGAATGCAGAATGATATGGAATGGACTGGAGACTGGAAGGGAATGGAAAGGAGAATGGAATGGAATGTAGAAAGAAGAATGGAATAGAATGGAGAACAGAATGCAATGGAGAGTGGAATGCAATGTGGAATGGAATGGAATGGAGAGTGAACTGGAATGGAGAATGGAATGGAATGGAGTGGAGAATGGAATAGAGAATGGAATGGAACGGACAACAGAATGGAATGAACAATGGAATGGGGAATGGAATGGAGTGGAGAATGGAATGGAGTGGAGAATGGAATGAAAGGTAGAATAGAATGGAATGGAATGAATTGGAACGTGGAATGGAGAATGGGTATGAATGGAATAGAGAATCAAATGGAATGGAGTGGAATGGAATGGAATGGAACAGAGAATGGAATGGAATGTAGTGGGAAAAGCACTGGAGAATGGAATGGAATGGAGAATGTAACAGATGGAGAATGGAATGCAATGGAGAATGGAATGGAATGCAGAATGGAATAGAGAATGCAGTGGAATGGAGAATGTATGGGAATGGAATGGAGAATGGAATGTAATGGAGAGTGGATGGAATGTATTACAACGGAGAATGAAATGGAATGGAATGGAATGGTATGGAATGGAAAACGGCATGGAATAGAATGGAGAATGGACTGGGAAATGGGATGGAATATAATGGAGAATGGAATGGAATAGAGAATGGAAGAAACGGAATGGAATCAAGAATGGAATGGAATGGAATGAAATGAAATGGAGAATGGAATGGACAATGGAATGGAAAATGTAATGGAGAATAGAATGGAATGCAGTGGAATGGAGAGTGGAATGGAGAATGGAATGGAATGGAGAATGGAATGGAGTGGAGAATAGAAAGGAATCGAGAATGGAATGGAGTGAAGAATGGCGTGGAAGGAAATGGAGACTGTAATGTAATGGAGAATGGAATGGAGGATGGAATGGAATGGAGGATGGAATGGAATGGAGAATGGAATGGAATATGGAATGGAATGGAGGATGGAATGGAATAGAGTGGAGAGTGTAGAGGAAAGTAACTGAATGTGAATGAAATGGAATGAAGAACGGAATGGAATGGAGAATGGAATAGAGTGGAATGGAGAATGGAATGGAATAGAGAATGGAATGGTATGGAGAATGGAATGGAGAATGGAATGGAATCAAATGGAGCATGGAATGGAATGGAGAATGCTATGGAATGCAGTGGAGAATGGAAGAGAGTGGAATGGAGAATGGGATAGAATGCAGTGGTGAATAGAATGGAATGGAGGATGGTATGGAGAATGGAATGGAGTGGAGAATGGAATGGAAGGGAGCATGGAATGAAGGCAGCATGGAATGGAATGAAATGGAGTGGAGAATGGAATGGAATAGAGAATGGAATGGAATGGAGCATGGAATGTAATGGAGAACAGAATGGAATGGAATGGAATGGATGATGGGATGGAGAATGGAATGGACAGTGGAATGGAATGGAGAATGGAATGGATAATGGGTTAGAATGGAGAATGGAATAGAATGGAGAATGGAAAAGAGCAGAATGGAATGGAGAATGGAATGGAAAGGAGGATGGAATGGAATGGAAAGTGGAATGAAATGGAATGGAGAAGAATGGAATGGAGAATGGAACGGAATGGAGAATGAACTGGAATGGAGAACAGAATGGAATGGAGAATGGAAGGGAATGGAATGGAAAATGGTATGGAATGGAGAATTAAATAGAATGGATAATAGAATGGAATATGGAATGGAATGAAATGAAGACTGGAATGGAGAATGGTGTGGAATGGAAGGGAAAATGGAGAATGGAATGGAATCGAGAATTCAATGGAATGGAATGGAGAATAGAATGCAATTGAATGGGATGGACATGAATGAAGAATGGAATGGAATGGAGAATGGAATGGAATGCAGAGTAGAATGGAATGAAGAATGAAGAATGGAATAGAATGCAATGGGAAGTGGAATGGAATGGAGAATGGAATGGAATGCGAATAGAATGGAATGAAGAATGGAATGGAAAATGGAATAGAATGGAATGCACAGTGGAATGCAATGGAGAATGGAATGGAATAGAGAATGCAATGGGGAATGTAATGGAATGGGGAGTAGTATGGAGTGCAATAGAGAATGGAAGGCAATGGAATGAAGAATGGAAGAAAACAGAAGGCAGAATGGAATAGAATGGAGAACTGAATGGAATGGAATGCAGAATGGGATGAAATGGAAAATGGAATGGAATGGAGAATGGAATAGAGAATGGAATGGAACGGAGAATGGAATGGAATGCAGTGGTGAATAGAATGAAATGGAGAATGGAATGTAATGGAATGGAGGATGGTGTGGAGAATGGAATGGAATAGACAATGGAATGGAATGGACATGGAATGGAGAACGGAATGGAGAATGGAGTGGGGAATGGAATAGAATGGGGAATTGAATTGCGAATGGAATGGAAAGGGGAAGGGAATGGAATGGAGAATGGATTGGAATGGAATAGAGAAGGATTTGGTATGGAATGAAGAATGGAATGGAAGGTAGAATGGAATGGAATGGAGATTGAACTGAAATGGAGAGTGGAATGCAATGGAGAATGCAAGGGAATGGAATGGAGGAAGGAAGGGAATGGAATGGAGGAAGGAAGGGAATGGAATGGAAAATGGAATGGAATGGAGAATGGTATGGAACGGAATGGAGAATGGGAAGAGAATGGAATGGAGAATGGAAGGGAATGGAATGGAGAATGGAATGCAGTGAAGAATGGAATAGAATAGATAGTGGAATGGAGAATGGAATGGAAAGTGGAATGGAATGGAAAATGGAAGGAATGCAGCATGGAATGCAATGAAATGGAGAATTGTGTGCAGAATGGAATGGAATGGAAAGTAGAGAATGGAATGGAATGGGGAATGGAATGCAGTGGTGAATAGAATGGAATGGAAAATGGAGTGGAGGATGGAATGCATATGCAATGGAGAAAAGAGAACATGGAATGGAGAATGGAATTGAATGCAGAATGGAATGGAATGGAGAATGCTATGGAATGCAGTGGAGAGTGGAAGAGAATCGAATGGAGAAGCAGATGGAATGCAGTGGTGAACAGAATGGAATGGAGGATGCTATGGAGAATGAAATGGAGTGGAGAATGGAGTGGAAGGGAGCATGGAATGAAGGCAGCATGGAATGGAATGGAGAATGGAATGGAATGGAGAATGGAATGAAATGGAATGGAGAATGGAATGGAATAGAGAATGGAATGGAATGGAGCATGGAATGGAATGGAGAATAGAATGGAAGGGAGAATGGAATGGAATGGAATGGATGATGGTATGGAGAATGGAATGGACAGTGGAATGAATGGAATGGAGAATGGAATGGAAGATGGATTGGAACGGAGAATGGAATAGAGTGGAGAATGGAAAAGAGTGGAATGGAATGGAGAATGGAATGGAAAGGAGGATGGAATGGAATGGAAAGTGGAATGAAATGGAATGGAGAATGGAATGGAATGGAGAATGAACTGGAATGGAGAATAGAATGGAATGGAGAATGGAACGGAATGGAATGGACAATGGAAGGGAATGGAATGGAAAATGGTATGGAATGGAGGATTAAATAGAATGGAAAATGGAATGGAATATGGAATGGAGCGTGGAATGGAATGAAATGAAGAATGGAATGGAGAATGGTGTGGAATGGAAGGGAAAATGGAGAATGGAATGTAATCAAGAATTGAATGGAATGGAATGAAGAATAGAATGCAACTGAATGAGATGGACATGAATGGAGAATAAAATGAAATAGAATGGAGAATGGAATGGAATGGAATGCAGAATGGAATAGAGAATGGAATGGAATGTGGAATGGAATGGAATGAAGAATGGAGAATGGAACAGAATGGAATGGGAAGTGGAATGGAATGGAGAATGGAATGGAATGCGAATAGAATGGAATGAAGAATGGAATGGAGAATGGAATGGAATGGAATGCACAGTGGAATGCAATGGAGAATGGAATGGGGAATGTAATGGAATGGGGAGTAGTATGGAGTGCAATAGAGAATGGAAGGGAATGGAATGGAGAATGGAAGGAAATGGAATGAGGAATGGGATGGAATGGAAAATGGAACGGAGTGGAGAATGGAATGGAATGGAGAATGGAATGGAATGCAGTGGTGAATAGAATGAAATGGAGAATGGAATGTAATGGAATGGAGGATGGTGTGGAGAATAGAATAGAATGGAGAAGGGAATGGAAAAAGGAATAGAATATGGAATGGAATGGAGAAAGGAATAGAATATGGAATGGAATGGAGAATGGAATAGAATGCAGTAGTGAATATAATGGAGTGGAGAATGGAATGTAATGAAATGGAGGTTGGTAAGGATAACAGAATGGCATGGAGAATGGAATGGAAGGGAGAGTGGAAAGGAATTGAAAATGGAAAAGAATGGAATGGCGGAAGGAATGGAATTGAAAGTGGAATGAAATGGAATGGAGGATGGAAAGGAATGGAATGGAGGTTGTTAAGGAGAATGGAATGGAATTGAGAATGGAATGGACAATGGAATGGAAGGGAGAATGGAATGAAACATGGAAAAGAATGGAATGGAGAATGCAATGGAATGGAAAATGGAATGAAATGCAATGGTGAATAGAATGGAGTGAAGAATGGAATGGAATTGAGAATGGAATGGACAATGGAATGGAAGGGAGAATGGAAGGGAGAATGGAAAAGAATGGAATGGAGACTGCAATGGAATGGAAAATGGAATGAAATGGAATGAAATGCAGTGGTGAATAGAATGGAGTGAAGAATGGAATGGAGGATGGTATGGAGAATGGAATGGAATGGAGAATGGAATGGAATTGGAAATGGAGGAGAATGGAATGGAACGAAGAGTGGAATGAAATGGAGAATGGAACGCAGAATGGAATGGAATGGAGAATAGAATGGAATGGAATAGAGAATGGAATGGAGAATGCAATGGAATGGGGAATGGAATGGAGAATGTAACGGATGGAGAATGGAATGGAGAATGGATTGGAATGTGGAATTGAATGGAATGGAGAATGGAATGAAATGGAATGGAGAATGGGATGGAATGGAGAATTGATTGGAATGGAATTGAATAGAGAATGGAATGGAAGGGAGAATATAATGGAAAGGAATGGGGAATGGAATGGGGAACGGAGAATGGAATAGAATGGAGAATGGATTGGAATGGAATGGAGAATCGAATGGATTGGAATGGAATGGAGAATCGAATGGAGAATGGAATGGAATGGAATGGAGAGTAGAATGGATTGGAATGGAACAGAATGGAGAGTGGAGAATAGAAACGAATTGAATGGAATGGAGAATGCAATAGAGAATGGAATGGAATGGAGAATGGAATGGAATGCGGAATGGAATGGAGAATGGAATGGAATTAAGAATCTTAGGGAGACGGCAATGTAATGTGAAATGTAATGTATTGGAATATGGAATGCAATGAAGAATGAAATGGAATGGACAATGGAATGGAATGGACAATGGAGTGAAGAATGGAAGGGAATGGAATGCAGAATGGAATGGAAGCGAATGGAGAAAAGAATGGAAAAGAGAATGGAATGGAATGGAGAAAGGAATGGGGAATGGAATGCAGTGGGGATTTGAATGCGGAATGGAATGCAATGGAAAGGGGAATGGAATGGAATGGAGAATGGATTGGAATGGAATGGAGAATGGATTGGAATGGAATAGAGAATGGTTTGGAATGGAATGGAGAATGGAATGGAATAGATAATGGAATGCAATGGAGAATGGAATGGAATGGAGATTGAGCTGGAATGGACAATGGAATGAAATGGAGAATGGAACGGAGAAAGGAAGGGAAGGGAATGGAATGGAATCGAGAATGCAGAATGGAATAGAATGGATAATAGAATGGAATGTGGAATGGAATGGAATGGAGAATGAACTGGAATGGAAAATGGAATGGAATGGAGAATGGTATGGAATGGAACGGAGAATGGCAGAGAATGGAATGGATAATGTACGGCAATGGAATAGAGAATGGTATGGAATGGAGAATGGAATAGAATGGATAAGGGAATGGAGAATGGAATGGTATGAGAAATGTAATGTAATGTAATGCAGGATGGAATGGAATGGAGCATGGAATGCAATGAAATAGAGAATGAAGTGGGCAATGGAACAGAAAATGGAGAATGGAGAATAGAATGGCATGCAGTGGTGAATAGAAAGGAATGGAGAATGGAATGGAATGGGGAATGGAATGGAATGGAGAAAGGAATAGAAAATGGAATGGAATGGAGAATGGAATGGAATACGGAATGGAATGCAGTGGTGAATAGAATGGAATGGAAGATGGTATGGAGAATGGAATAGAATGGAAAATGGAATGCAGTAGAGAATGGAATATAAAGGAATGGAATGGAGAATGGAGAATGGAATGGAGAATGGAGAATGCAATGGAATGGAGAATGGAATGGAATGTGGAATGGAATGCAATGAGGAATGGAATGGAATGGAGAATGGAATAGAGAATGGAATGGAATAGAGAATGGAATGGAGATGGAATAGAGAATGGAATGGAATGGAGAATGGAATGGTATGGAGAATGGAGAATGATATGGAACAGAATGGAGAATGGAAGAGAATGGAATGGGGTGCAGTGGTGAACAGAATGGAATGGAGAATGGAATGGAATGGAGGATGGTATGGAGAATGGAATGGAATGAAGCATAGAATGGAATGGAGCATGGAATAAAATGGAGCATGAAATGCAGTGATGGAGAATGGTATGGAATGGAATGGAAAATGGGGTATGGAATGGAATGGAGAATAGAATGGAATGGAATGCAGAATGGAGTGGAGGATGGTATGGAAAATGGAATGGAATGGAGAATGGAATGGAATGGAAAAAGGAATAGAATATAGAATGCAATGGAGAATAGAATGGAATGGAATACAGTGATAAATAGGCTAGAAGGGAGAATGGAATAGAATGAAATGAAACGGAATGGAATGCAGTGGTGAACAGAATGGAATGGAATGGAGGATGGTATGGAAAATGGAATGGAATGGAGAATGGAATGGAATGGAGAATGGAATAGAATGGAGAATGGAATAGAATGGAGAAAGGAATAGAATATGGAATAGAATGGAGAACGGAATGGAGAATACAATGGAATGGAATGCAGTGGTGAACAGAATGGAATGGAGAATGTAATAGAATGAAACGTAATGCAGGCTGGAATGGAGAATGGAGTGGAATGGAGAATAGAATGGACAATGGAAAGAAATGGAGAATGGAATGAATGGAATGGAGAATGGGAAAGAGTGGAATGGAATGGAGAATGGAATGGAATGAAAAATGATATGGAATGGAGAATTGAAAGGAATGGATAATGGAATGGAATGCAGAATGGAATGGAGCATGGAATGGAGTGGAGCATGAAATGGAATGAAGTGGAGAATGGAGTGGAATGGAACGGAAAGTGGAGCATTGAATGGAATGGAGAATAGAATGGAATGGAAAATGGAATGGAATAGAATGGAGAATGGAAGGGACTGGAGAATGGAATGGAATGGAGAATAGAATGCAATAGAATGGAATGGAATGGAGAATGGAATGGATTGGACAGGAATGCAGAATGGAATGGAATAGAATGGAGAATGGAATGCAACGGAGAATGGAATGGAATACAGAATGGAATGGACTGCAGAATGGAATGGACTGCGAAATGGAATAGCATGAAGAAGAATGGAGGATAGAATAGAAGGGAATGGAGAACGGAATGGAATGGAGAATGGAATGGAATGCGGAATGGAATGGAATGCGGAATGGAATGGATTGCAGAATGGAATGGATTGTGGAATGGAACAGAATGAAGAAGAATGGAGAATGGAATAGAATGGAATGGAGAATGGAATAGAATGGAATGGAGAATGGAGTGGAATAGAGAATGGAATGAGGATTGTAATGGAATGGGGAATGGTATGGAATGAAATACAGAATGGAAGAGAATGGAATGGAGAATGGAAGGGAATGGGAAGGAGAATGGAATGCAGAATAGAGAACGGAATGGAATGGAGAATGGAATGGAATGCGAAATGGAATGGAATGGAGAATGAACTGGAATGGACAATGGAATGGAATGGATAATGGAATGAAATGGAGTGGAGAAAGGAATGGAGTGGAGAATGGAATGAAAGGGAGGATGGAATGGAATGAAATGGAGCGTGGAATGGAGATTGTTATGAATGGAATAGAGAATGGAATGGCATGGAGTGAAATGGAATGGAAGGAAGAATGGAATGGAAGGAAGAATGGAATGGAATGGAGAATGGAATGGAATGTAGTGAAAAATGGAAAGGAATGGAGAATGGAATGGAAAATGTAACAAATGGAGAATGGAATAGAATGCTGAATGGAATGGAGAATGGATTGGAATGGAATGGAACAGAGAATGCAGAATGGAATGGAATGGAATGGAGAATGGAGTAGAATAGAATGGAATGGAGAATGGAATGGAATAGAATGGAGATTGAACCCCCATGGAGAGTGGAACAAAATGGAGAATGGAATGGAATGGAGAATGGTATGGAATGGAATGGAGAATGGTATGGAATGGAAGGGAATGAAATGGAGAATGGAAGGGAATAGAATGGAGAATGGAAGGGAATGGAATGGAGAATGGAATTGAGAATGCAAAATGGAATGGAGAATGTAATTGATTACGGAATGGAACAGAATAGAGAATGAACTAGAATGGAGAATGGAATGGAACGGAGAAGGGTATGGAACTGAGAATGGTATGGAACGGAATGGAGAATGGCAGGAATGGAATGGAGAATCAAAGGGAATGAAATGGAGAACGGTATGGAATGGAGAATGGAATAGAATGGAGAGTGGAATGGAATATGGGATAGAATGGAGAGTGGAATGGAGAGTGGAATGGAAAGTGGAATGGAATATTCTCCCTTCCCTTCCATTCCATTCTCCATTCCATTCCATTGCATTTTCTATTCCATTCCATTCCATTGCATTCTCCATTCCATGCTCCATTCGATTCCATTCCATTCTCTATACCATTCCATTCTCTATTTCATTCCATTCTTCATTCCACTCCGTTCCATTCTCCATTCCATTCCATTCTCCATACCATTCCATTCTCCATTCCACTCTATTCCATTCTCCATTCCATTCCATTCACATTAAATTACATTCCACTACACTCTCCACTCCATTCCATTCAATCCTCCCTTCCATTCCATATTCCATTCCATTCTCCATTCCATTCCATCCTCCATTACATTACATTCTCCATTCCATTCCACGTCATTCTTCACTCCATTCCATTCTCGATTCCTTTCTATTCTCCACTCCATTCCATTCTCCATTCCACTGCATTCCATTCTATTCTCCATTACATTTTACATTCCATTCTCCATTTCATTTCATTCCATTCCATTCTTGATTCCATTCCATTTCTTCCATTCTCTATTCCATTCCATTCTCCATTATATTCCATCCCATTTCCCAGTCCATTCTCCATTACAGCCCATTCCATTTTCCATTCCATACCATTCCATTCCATTTCATTCTCCACTGTAATACATTCCATCCACTCTCTATTACATTCCATTCTCCATTCCATTCCCATACATTCTCCACTCCACTGCATTCTCTATTCCATTCTCCATTCCATTCCATTCCTTTCCGCATTCCTTTCCATTCTCCATTGCATTCCATTCTCCATCTGTTACATTCTCCATTCCATTCCATTCTCCCGTCCATTTTTCACTCCATTCTATTCCATTCTCCATTCCATTCCGTTCCACTCCATTCCATTCCATTCTCTATTCCATTCATACCCATTCTCCATTCCATGCTCCATTTCATTCCATTCCATTCTCCCTTTCATTCCATTCTCCACTCCATTCCATTCCCCATTCCATTGTCCATTCCATTCCATTCTCTATTCCATTCTCCACTCCATTCCATTTCATTCTCCATTCCGTACCATTCTCCATTCCAGTTCACTCTCCCTTCCATTCCATTCCACACTGCATTCCACTCTCCACTGCATTCTGTTCTCCATTCCATTCCATTCTTCATTTTACATTCCATTCCATTCTCCTTTCCATTCCCTTCCAGTCTCCATTCCATTCCATACCATACTGCATTCCATTCCATTCTCCATTCCACTCCATTCTGCATTCCATTCCATTATTCAATTCATTCTCCATTCAATTCTATTCCATTCTCCATTCCTGTCCATTCCATTCCAGTCTCCATTCCATTCCATTTCATTGCATTCTATTCTTCATTCCATTCCATTCTCCGTTCCATTCCATTTCATTGCATTCTATTCTTCATTCCATTCCATTCTCCATTTTCCGTTCCATCCCATTCCATTCCATTCCCCACTCCATTCTCCATTTCATTGCTTTCCATGCTCCATTCCATTCCTTTCCATTCTCCATTACATTACACTCCATTCCACGTTCCATTCCATTCTCCATTCTATTCCATTCTCCATTGCATACCATTCTCCATTTCATTCCCTTTCATTCTCTGTTCCATTATTTCCATTCTCCATTCCGTTCCATAACATTCTCAGTTCCATACCATTCTCCATTCCATTCCGTTTTCCATTCCAGTTCATTCTCTATTCCATTCCATTCCGTAATCAATTACATTTTCCATTCCATTCTGCATTCTCGATTCCATTCCATTCTCCATTCCATTCCCTTCCATTCTCCATTCTATTCCCTTCCATTCTCCATTCTATTCCCTTCCATTCCATACCATTCTCCATTCCATTCCATACCATTCTCCACTCCATTCCATTCTCCATTTCATTCCACTCTCCATTCCAGTTCAGTCTCCATTCTATTCCATTCCATTCTCCATTCCATTCTATTCTACTCCATTTTCCATTCCATTACATTCTCCATTCTCCATGGCATTCCATTCCAATCCATTCTCCATTCCATTCAGCATTCTATTCCATTCTCCATTCCATTCTCCATTTGTTACATTTTCCATTCCATTCTCCATTCCTTTCCATTTTCCACTACATTCCATTCCATTCTTCCTTCCATTCCATTCCACTCCATGCCATTCCATTCTCTATTATATTCACAACAATCTCCATTCCACGCTTCATTTCATTCCATTCCATCCTCCCTGTCATTCCATTCTCCACTCCATTCCTTTCTCCACTCCATTCCATTCTCCATTCCATTCCATTGTCCATTCCATTCTCCATTCCAGTTCATTCTGCATTCCATTCCATTCTCCATTCCATTCCGTTCTCCATTCTGCATTCCATTCCATTCTCCCTCCCATTCCCTTCCATTCTCCATTCCATTCTCTTCCATTCCATACCATTCCCCATTCCATTACAATCCCCATTCCATTCTCTATTCCATTCCATTCTCCATTCCACTCTATTCCATTCTCCATTCTTTATTCTATTCCAGTCCACAATCCATTCCATTCCACATTTCATTCCATTCCACATTCCATTCCATTCTCCATTCCATTCCATTCTCCATTCCATTCTATTCCATTACCTCCATTCTTCATTCTATTCCATTCTGTAATCCATTCCATTCCGCAATCCATTCCATTCCGTTCTCCATTCCATTCCATTCTCCATTCCATTCTATTCCATTCTCCATTCTTTTTCATTCTATTCCATTCCACAATCCATTCCATTCCGCAATCCATTCCACTCCACATTCCATTCCATTCTCCATTCCATTCCATTCTCCATTCTTCTTCATTCTATTCCATTCCACAATCCATTCCGTTCCGCAATCCATTCCATTCTGCATTCCATTCCATTCTCCATTCCATTCCATTCTCCATTCTATTCCACTCCATTCTACATTCCTGTCCAATCCATTCCATTCTCCATTCCATTCCATTCTATTGCATTCTACTCTCCATTCCATTCCATTCTCCAGTCCCTTCCATTCTCCCTTCTATTCCATTCCATTTCCCATTCCATTCTATTCTCCATTCCATTGAATGCTCCATTTTCTGTTTCATTCCACACCATTCTCCACTCCATTCTCCATTTCATTCCATTCCATGCTCCATTCCATTCCATGCTCCATTCCATTCCATGCTCCATTCGATTCTGCATTCCATTCCATTACCCATTCCCTTCAATTCTCCATTCCATACCATTTTTCATTCCATTCCATTCTCCATTCCATTCCACTCTTTCCCATTCTCCATTCCATTCATTCCATTCTCCATTCCTTTCCATTGTCCATTCTATTCTCCATTCCACTCCATTCTCCATTCCAGCCTCCATTATATTTCATTCTATTCCATTCTCCATTCCATTCTATTCACCACTGCATTCCATTCCATTCTACTCTTCATTCCATTCCATATTCTATTCCTTTCTCCATTCTATTCCATTCTCCATTCCATTCCATTTTCCATACCATCCTCCATTCCATTCCATTCTATTCACCACTGCATTCCATTCCATTCTCCATTCCATCCTCCATTACATTTCATTCTATTCCATTCTCCCTTCCAGCCTATTCATCACTGTATTCCATTCCATTCTATTCTCCATTCCATTCCATATTCTATTCCTTTCTCCATTCTATTCCATTCTCCATTCCATTCCATTTTCTATACCATCCTCCATTCCATTCTATTCACCACTGCATTCAATTCCATTCCATTCTATTCTCCATTCCATTCCATATTCCATTTTCCATTCCATTCCATACCATTCTCCATCATTGCATTTCATGCTCCATTTCATTCCATGCTCCATTCCATTTCATGCTCCATTCCATTCCATTCTCCTTACCATCCTCCATTCCATTCCATTCTATTCACCACTGCATCCCATTCCATTCTCCATTCCATTCTCTTCCATTCTCCATTCCGTTCCATACCATTCTCCATTCCATTCCATTCTCCATAGCATTCCATTCTCCATTCCATTCTCTATTCCATTCCATTCTCTATTCCATTCTCCATTCCATTCCATTCCTCATTGCATTCCATTCCGCATTCCATTCCATTCTCCTTCCATTCTCCATTCCATTCTATTCTCCATTGCATTCCATCCTCCATTCCATTCTGCATTTCATTCCATTCCTTTCTCCATTTCATTCCATTCTCCATTCCATTGCATTCTACATTCTTCATTCCATTCTCCATTCCATTCCTTTACATTCCATTCTCTACTCCATTCCATTTTCCATTCTATTCCATTCTCCATACCATCCTCCATTCCATTCTATTCACCACTGCATTCCATTCCATTTTCCATTCCATTCTCCATTCCATTCCATATTCTATTCCTTTCTCCATTCCATTCCCCATTCCATTCCATTCTCCATTCCTTTCTATTCACCACTGCATGCCATTCTATTCTCCATTGCATTCTATTCTCCATTCTCCATTTTCCGTTCCATTCCATTCCATTCTCTATTTCATTGCACTCCATGCTCCATTCCATTCCATTCTGCATTACATTACATTTCTCATGCCATTCCATTCTCCATTCCATTATCCATTCTATTCCATTCTCCATTCCACAAAATTCTCCATTCCATTCCTGTCCATTATCCATTTCATTCTCTGCCATTCTCTGTTCCACTCCATACCATTCTCCATTTCATTCCTTTTTCCATTCCAGTTCATTCTCCATTCCATTCTGTATTCCATTCTATTATCCATTCTATTTCATTCTGCATTCTCGATTCCATTCCATTCCCTTCCCTTCCTTTCTCCATTCCATTCTCCATTCCATTCCATTCTCCATTTCATTCCATTCTCCATTCCAGCTCCATCTCCATTCCATTCCATTCTCCATTGCATTCCATTCTATTCTCCATTCCATTCCAAACCATTCTCTATTCCATTCCAATCCATCCTCCATTCCATTCCAATCCATTCTCCTTTCCATTCCATTCCCCTTTCCATTGCATTCCATTCCACATTCAAATCCCCATTGCATTCCATTCCCCATTCCATTCCATTCTCTTTTCCATTCTATTCTCCATTCACTTCCATTCCATTCTGCATTCCATTCCCTTCCATTCTCCACTCCACTGTCCATTCCATTTCATTCTCCATTGCATTCCATATTCCAATACATTTCACATTCCATTGCAGTCTCCCTAACATTCTTCATTCCATTCCACATTCCATTCCGTTCTCCATTCCATTCCATTCTCTATTCCATTCTACATATTCCATTCAATTCCTTTCTATTCTCCACTCTCCATTCTGTTCCATTCCAATCCATTCTACTCTCCATTCCATTCCATTCTCCATTTGGTTCTCCATTCCATTCCAATCCATTCTCCATTCTATTCCATTCTCCATTCCATTCCCCATTCCTTTCAATTCTCCCTTCCATTACATTCTCTATTCAATTCCATTCCAATCAATTCTCCATTCCATTTCATTCCATTCTCCATTCCATTCAATTCCACATTCCATTCCATTCTCCATCCATTACATTCTCCATTCCATTCCCCATTCCATTGCATTCTCCATTCCATTCTCTATTCCATTCCATTCCATTCTCCATTCCATTCCATTCTGCATTCCATTCTCCATTTCATTCCACTCTGCGTTCCATTTCATTCTCCTCCATTTCCAAGTCCATTCCATTCTCCATACCATCCTCCATTCCATTCCATTCTCCACTCCATTGTATTCACCATTGCATTTCATTCCATTTTCCATTCCATTGCATTCTCCATTCCATTCTCTTCCATTTTCCATTCCATTCTCCCTTCCATTCCATTGTCCATTCCATTCTCAATTCCATTCCATTCTCCTTACCAACCTCCATTCCATTCCTTTCCATCCTCCATTCCATTTCATTCCACTATCCATTCCATTCCATCCTCCATTCCATTCCATTCTTTTCCATTTTCAATTCCTTTCCATTCTCCCTTCCATTCTATTGTCCATTCCATTCTCCACACCATTCCATTCTCCTTACCAACCTCCATTCCATTACATTCCATTCTCCATTCCATTATATTCACTACTGCATTCCATTCAATTCCATATTCTATTCCTTTCTCCATTCCACTCTCCATTCTATTCCATTCTCCACACCATCCTCCATTCCATTACATCCCATTCTCCATTTCATTCTATTCACCACTGCATTTCATTCCATTCTCCATTCCATTCCATTCTCTATTCCATTCTCCATACCATTCCATTCTCCATTCCATCCCATTCCGCATTCCATTCCATTCTCCATTCCATTCCATTCTCCCTTCTATTTCCTTCCATTCTCCATTCCATTCCCTTCCTTTCTCTATTGCACTCCATACTACTCCCCATTCCATTACATTCCCCATTCCATTCTCAATTTCATTCCATTCTCCATTGCATTCCACTATTCATTCCATTCTATTCCATTCTCCATTCCATTCTATTTGCATTCCATTCCATTCTCCATTCCATTCCACTGCCCATTCTATTCTATTCCATACTCCATTCTTCATTCCATTCCATTTCACATTCCATTCCATTCTCCATTCCATTCCACTCCATTCTCCATTCTATTTCATTCCATTCTCCATTCATGTCCATCCCATTCCATTGCATTCTATTCTCCATTCCATTCCATTCAATTCTCGATTCCATTCCATTCTCCATTTTCCCTTCCATTCCACACCATTCTCCAATCCATTCTTCATTTCATTCTATTCCATGCTCCATTCCATATTCAATTCCATTATCCATTCTATTTAATCCTCCATTCCATACCATATTCCATTCCATTCCCTTCCATTCTCCATTCCATTCTCCATTCCATTCCATTCTCCAATCCATTTCGTTCCACTTTCCATTCCATTCCATCCTCCTTTCCATTCCATTCTCCATTCCATCCATTCCATTCCGCTCTTTTCCATTCTCCATTCCAATCCAGTGTCCATTCCATTCTCCATTCCATTCCACTGTCCATTCCATTCCATTCTCCATTCCATTCCATTCTCCATACCATCATCCATTCCATTCCATTCTATTCTCCATTCCATTTCATGCTCCATTCCATTCCATTCTCTATTCCATTCCATTCTCCACTCCATTTCATTCCATTCTCCATTCCATTCCATGCTCCCTTCATTCCATGCTCCCTTCCATTCCATTCTCCATTCCATTCTCCATACCATCCTCCATTCCATTCTATTCACCACTGCATTCCATCCCATTCTCTATTCCATTCTCTTCCATTCTCCACTGCATTCCATAGCATTCTCCATTCCATTCCATTCTCCATTCCATTCCATTCTACATTCAATTACATTCTACATTCCATGTTCTCTTTTCTCCATTCCATTCCCATTCCATTTTCCATTCCATTCTATTCACCACTGCATTCAATTCCCCATTCCATTCCATTCTCTACTTTCCATTCCACTCTCCACTCAATTCTCCATTTCATTGCATTCCATGCTCCATTCCATTCCATTCTCCATTCCATTCCACTTTCCATTCCATTCTCCATTCCACTATCTATTCTATTCCATTCTTCACTGCATTCCATTCTCCATTCCATTCCCTTCCATTCTCCATTCCATTCTCTTCCATTCTCCATTCCATTCCATTCTCCATTCTCCTTTCCATTCCCTTCCTTTCTCCATTCCATTCCCTTCTTTTCTCCATTCCATTCCCTTGCATTCTCCAGTGCATTCCACTCTCCATTCCAGTTCAATCTCCATTCCATTCCATTCTACATTCCATTCCATTCTCTATTCCATTCCATTCTTCATTCCATTCCAAACCATTCTCTATTCCATTCCAATCCATTCTCCATTCCATTCCCTTCCCCTTTCCATTCCATTCCCCATTCTATTCCATTCCCCACTCCATTCTCCATTGCATTCTATTCCATTCTCCATTCCATGTCTATTCCAATGTCCATTCCATTCCGTTCTCTATTCCATTCCATTCTCCCATTCCATTCCATTCTCCACTGCACTGCACTCCATTTCATTCTCCATTCCATTCCAATCTCAATTCCATCTCCATTCCATTCTCCATTCCATTCCATTCTCTATTCCATTCCGCATTCCATTCCATTCCACATTCCATTCCATTCTGCATTCTGTTCCATTCTCCATTCTATTCCATTCTCCTTCCATTCTCCATTCCATTCCATTCTCCATTCCATTCCATTCTCCATTCCATTCCATTCTATTCTCCATTCCATTTTCCATTCTCCATTCCATTCCATTCTGCATTCCATTCCATCCTCCATTCAATTCCATTCCATCCTCCATTCCATTATCCATTTCATTCCATTTCTCTCTATTTCATTCCATTCTCCATTCCATTCCATTCTCCATTACTTTCCTTTCCGTTCCATTTCCCACTGAATTCCATTCTCCATTCCATTCCATTCTCCATACCATCCTCCGTTCCATTACACTGCATTCCATTCTCCATTCTATTTTATTCACCACTGCATTCCATTACATTTTCCATTCCATTCTATTCTCCATTCCATTCCATATTCTATTCCTTTCTCCATTCCATTCCCCTTTCCATTCCATTCTCCATACCATTCTCCATTCCATTCCATTTTCTATTCCACTCCATTCACCACTGCATTCCATTCCAGTCTCCATTCCATTCCATTCTCCATTGCATTTCATTCTCCATTGCATTCCTTTCCATTCCATTTCCCACTGAATTCCATTCTCCATTCCATTCCCTTCTATTCTCCATTTCATTCCACTCTTGCTTCCAGTTCAATCTCCATTCCCTTCCATTCTCCATTCCACTCCACATTCCCTTCCATTCTCCATTCCAATCTATTGTCTATTCCATTCCATTTCAATCCATTGTTCACTCCATTCCCTTCCCCATTGCATTGTCCATTCCATTCCATTCTCCATTCCATTCCCTTCCATTCTCCATTTCATTCCACTCTCCCTTCCAGTTCAATCTCCATTCCATTCCATTCTCCATTCCACTCCACATTCCATTCCATTCTCCATTCCATTCCATTTTCTATTCCATTCCATTCCAATCCATTGTCCATTCTATTCCATTCCCCATTCCATTGTCCATTCCATTCCCCATTCCGTTCTATTCCCAATTAAATTCCCCATTCCATTCCACTCCCCATTCCATTCTGCATTCCATCTCCATTCCCTATTCCATTCCATTCCATTCTCCATTCCTTTTATTCCATTTCAACTCCATTCCATTCTCCATTTCATTCCATTCTCCTTTCCATTCTATTCTATTGTCCATTCCATTCTTCATTCCATTCCATTCTCCATTCTCTTCCATTCTCCTTCCATTCTCCATTCCATTCCCTTCTCCATTCCATTCCACATCCTCCTTTCAATTCCATTCTCCATTCCATTCCCCATTCCATTTCAGACTCCATTCCATTCCATTCTCCCTTCCATTCCATACTCCATTCCCTTCCATCCTCCATTCCATTCTCCATTTCATTCCATTCCTTTCTGCATTTCATTCCATTCCTTTCTCCATTTCATTCCATTCTCCATTCCATTTTCCATTCCATTCCATCCTCCATTCCATTCCATTCCTTTCTCCATTCCATTCCATTCTCCATTCCATTTCATTCTCCATTCCTTTCTCTATTCCATTCCATTCTCCACTGTATTCCATTCTTCATTCCATTCCATTCTCCATTCTCTTCTCCATTCCATTCCATTCTCCGTTCCACTCCATTCCATTCTCCATTCCACTCCATTCCATTCCATCCTCCGTTACACTCCATTCCATTCCATCCTCCATTCCGTTCCACTCTCCATTTCATTCCATTCCATTCTCCATTCCATTCCATTGTCCATTCCACTGCATTCTCCATTCCATTCCATTCTCCATTCCATTGCATGCTCCGTTTCATTTCATTCTCCATTCCATTTTCCATTGTCCATTGCATTCCATTCTGCATTCTCCATCCCATTCCATTCCATTCTCCATTCCATTCCATTACCCATTCCTTTCCATTCCTCATTCAATTTCCAATTCCTTTCCATTCTCCATTCCATTCCATTCTCCCTTCCATTCCATCTGTTCCATTTTCCTTTCCATTCCATTCTCCATTCCATTCCATATTCCATTCCATTCCATATTCCATTCCATTCTCCATTCCATTGCATTCTCCATACCATTCTACATTCCATTCCATTCCGTTCTCCATTCTCCATTCCCTTCTCCCACAGTCTTTTTGGCCAAATTTTACAACAAGTTCTAGAAAAAGTTGTCATCCCAGAACAAATATGCCTTCTCCAGTACGTGGATGACCTTCTCAAATCTGATGAAGATATAGGGAAGGTAACTGACTTCTCTACACATATTCTTAACCATCTGCAGTGTGAGGGTTGCTACGAGTCTCAAAAAGAAAGCTTCAGTATGTAAAGCCCAAAGTTAAATATTTAGGCCACTTAGTAAGTGCAGGCAAGTGAAGAATAAGGCGTGAACAAATCGAGGGAATCACGTCCCTACCCTTGCCTCAAACTAAACAAGAACTCAGGAAATTTTTAGGCTTAGTTGGATACTGCCACTTATGGATTGACTCATATGCACTGCACAGTAAACTGTTATATCGAAAATTTGCCCAGGAGAAGCCTAACCAAATCCTGTGGACTTCTGAGGAAGTTAATCAAGTCGAGGAGCTGAAGGAAAGGCTCATAACTGCCCCTGTTTTAGCCTTACCCTCCCCAGAAAAGCCATTCCACCTTTTTGTTAATGTGGACAGTGGAGTAGCTTTAGGAGTGCTGACTCAAGAACACGGAGGCTGCCAGCAGACTGTGGCCTTCCTATCAAATGTCTTAGACCCAGTCACTTGTGGATCGCCTCAATGCATCCAGTCCAACACGGCTACCACAGTATTAGTCGAAGAAAGCAGAAAGTTAACCTTTGGAGGAAAACTGAGAGTGAGCACGCCTCACCAAGTTAGAACTACGTTAACCAGAGAGCAGGGAGATGGCTTACTGACTCGAGAATCTTAAAGTATGAAGCCATTCTGTTAGAAAAGAATGATTTAACATAGACCACCGAAAATTCACTCAACCCAGCAGGTTTCCTAACAGGAAATCCAAATCTAAGGCGGGAACACACGTTAGATTTAATTTATTATCATACAAAGGTTTGACCAGACCTAGAAGAAACTCCCTTCCAGACTGGATGGCACTTATTCATAGATGGTTCCTCCCAGGTGACTGAGGGAAAAAGACACAATGGGCATTCAGTGATTGATAGAGAAACTCTTGTAGAAATTGAGTCAGGAAACTTGCCCAACAGCTGGTCTGCTCAAACGTGTGAGCTGTTTGCACTCAGCCAAGCCTTACAGTACTTACAGAACCAGGAAGGAACCATCTATACCAATTCCAGGTATGCCTTTGGAGTGGCTCATACATTTGGGGAAATTCGGACTGAATGAGGTCTCATTAATATTAAAGATCAAGACCTTGTTCACAAGGAGCTAATCACCCGAGTACTGAATAATCTTCAGTTGCCAGAGGAAACAACTATTGTCCATGTTTCCGGACACCAGAAAAGCCTTTCTTTTGAAAGTCGAGGAAATAACCCAGCAGACAGGTAGCCAAGCAGCCTGTTGTATCTTCTGAAATGCATATTTTTCACTTAACTCCCCATCTCCCTCCTCCTACTATAATCCCCATTTTCTCTTCCATCGAAAAGGAAAAACTAATAAAAATAGGCACTAAAGAGAATTCAGAATGAAAATGGATATTGCCAGACCACAGAGAAATGTTGTCTAAACCCCTTATGAGGGACGTCTTACCCCAACTACATCAAGGGACCAATTGGGGGCCCCAGGCCACGTGTGACATAATTCTCAGAGTTTATGGTTGTATAGGAATTTATACCCTGGCCAAACAGGTTATAAATAGTTGCTTAGTATATAAGAAAACTAATAAACTATAAAAAGATTACCTCTCAGGTGAAGGAATCTGGGCTTAAGTTCAGTCCAAAGTATCCAAGTTGATTACACAGAAATGTCTCCAATAGGCCGTCTAAAATATTTACTAGTGATAGTAGACCACCTCACTCACTGGGCTGAAGCTATCCCCATTTCAAATGCGACAGCCAATAATGTAGTTAAGGCCCTAATTGAAAATATAGTATCCAGGTTTGGACTAACAGAGAAAATTGATTCAGACAATGGAACTCATTTCACCACACACATTATTAAAAAGCTATCCCAAACATTAGACATTAGATGGCAATACCATACTCCCTGGCACCAACCCTCATCAGGGAGAGTAGAAAGAATGAATCAGACCTTAAAGAACCACTTAACCAAGTTAGTCTCAGAGACCCTATTGCCATGGACCAAGTGTCTTCCTATTGCCCTGCTGAGAATTTGAAATGCACCACGGAAAGATACTGGTCTTTCTCCTTATGAGATGCTCTATGGATTGCCTTATTTACACTCCGCTGCTGATATTCCTACCTTTGAAACAAAAGATCAATTCCTAAAAAATTATATACTTGGTCTATTTTGTACTTTCTCTTCTCTTAAAACTAAAGGTCTATTAGTACAGGCGCCGCCCTTAGAGTTCCGGGTGCATCAAGATCAGCCTGGGGATCACATCCTCATCAAAAGCTGGAAGGAGAAGCTCAAGCCAGCCTGGGAAGGTTCTTACTTAGTGCTCCTAACTACTGAAACCACAGTCCGTACAGCTGAGAGAGGATGGACTCATCACAACTGAGTCAAGAAAGCGCTGCCCCATCCAGAGTCATGGGCCATAGTCCCAGGGGAAAACCCTACCAAACTAAAGCTAAGAATTTAACTCTTTGATCTATTACTCTTTCTTCTTTCCTTGCTCTATTGCTGACCATCTAGTATTAACATAACCAAGTCATTTTCACCTCAAACTACTGCATTTGATGCTTGCCTTCTTATACCCTATAAGGACTTGCCAAGTCGAAGACAGATCTCCACTTCAGAAAAGTACCTCTGTCCCTCCTGGCTCTCCTCAGACTAGGTATTAGTGAATTGGGACCATTTAATCCAGGGAGATTTCAATAGACCCCAGTGTCAACCAGGAGTCTTACCCTCAATGTAGAGCTTTTATGCCATAGTTGGTCCAACATTCTGTGGACCACTAAAGAGCAAGGATGGACTGTCCCAAACGGTTTTTGTAATTTCCTAAAACTAAACTAAAACTCTTTTCCAGGATTCTACAGCCTGGGGTAACAAGTCATGCCAAGCTCTCTCTCTGCTACATCCCGAAGTTTGACACCCTGCGGGTCAGCCCCCGAGGGCCATCCAGCTTCCATCCCCCAACACTAAGTTCACTTTGTGTCTCTCATGACAGGGAGGAAACTTAGCATTCCTTGGAGACCGGAAGGGATGCAGTGAGCTTAAGAATTTTTAAGAGCTTACCAGTCAGCCCTTGTTCGTCCCCGAGCAGATTGTGGTGGTATTGTGGTAGACCTTTACTGGATACTCTGCCAAGTAACTGGAGTGGCACCTGTGCTTTAGTACAATTAGCTATCCCTTTCACCCTGGCATTTCATCAACCAGAGGAAGAAAAAATAGGACATTGTAAAGCAAGAGAAGCCCCTTATGGGTCCTTCAACTCTCATGTCTATTTAGACGCAATTGGAGTCTCATGGGGAATACCAGATCAATTTAAAGCCTGAAATCAAATAGCTGCAGGATTTGAGTCAATATTTTGGTAGGTGACAATAAAAATGTAGATTGGATACACTACATCTACTACAACCAACGGCGATTTATTAACTACACTACAGATGCTGTTAAAGGAATAGCTGAGCAATTAGGGGCTACTAGCCAGTTAGCTTGGGAAAACAGGATAGCCTTAGACATGATATTAGCAGAAAGAGGAGGAGTTTGATTCATAATTAAAACTCAATGTTGTACCTTCATCCCAAACACCACCACCCCTGATGGAAGTATAACAAAGGCATTGCAAGGTCTGACTGCTCTGTCTAATGAGTTAGCCAACAACTCAAGGGTAAATGACCCTTTTATAGGATGGCTAGAAAAGTGGTTCGGTAAATGGAAAGGAATAATAGCCTCAATTCTTACTTCCCTCGCAGCCGTAATGGGTGTACTTCTTCTTCTTGGGTGCTGTGTCATATCATGCATCCATGGGTTGGTACAGAGGCTCATAGAAATGGCACTTACTAAAATCTCCCTTAACTATCTCCACCTTATCCAGAGAAGTTTCTCCTTTTGGAAAATCAAGCAGAACAACTAAGCCAAGACATGTTAAAGAAGTTTGAAGAGAAAGAGCTATAAGGAAAATGTGAGGAGGGAATTATTAGATATGAGTTCTAAATTTCTCTTCAAAGAATCAATATGTCAGTATGTTCAATTCCTGGCCTTCTACTTTTAAACTTAACTTCCTTGTAACGCAACCTTTATCGATCACCTGCTCCACCCTGACTCATTCTGATTACCTGCTCCTCCCTGACTCATTCTGATCTACCCTGGCTCCTGCCAAACCACTCACGCTGTCATTCTCTTTAAATTAGCCAACCAGAATTAGTTTAGCCTGTGTGGTCTAACCCTAGCCAATAGGGGAATGACACAGCAGCAGGAGCCATATGCGTAAGGGATAAGAACCCCTTCCCCTCCCTTGTCCAAGTGTGAGCTTACCATTGCTCCATCTGTAAGGGCGTACCCTTCTACAGAAGTAAATCGCCTTGCTGAGAAGTAAAAAAGAAAACTGTATATTCGAGTGCTATTTCTTTTGCAGCACCAAAACCTTACTTATAACATAGTAAAGGCACACGTATAACCAGGAGGTGCCCTGCTCTGAGTCCTGAGTAATGAGCAGCAGCTAGGCAGGACCTTTGAGCTGAAAGGCCCAGCTCTATGGAGCCTCTTCTCTAAGCATTTTTTTTTTTTTTTTTGAGATGGAGTTTCACTTGTGTCACCCAAGCTGGAGTGCCGTGGCACCATCTCGGCTCACTGCAACCCCCGCCTCCTGGGTTCAAGCGATTCTGCTCCCTCAGCTTCCTGAGTGGCTAGGATTACAGGCACATGCCACCACACTCAGCTAATTTTTGTATTTCTAGTAGAGATGGGGGTTTCACCATGTTGGCCAGACTGGTTTCAAATCCTGTAAGCCTTTCGGTTGTGGTAGGTGGCCCTTCCTGTCATTTCTCTGGCTCAGGGGAAAGGGCTGCTCCCTGCACTCATCGCCTCTAGGTTGCCCCAGGGCTCTCCATTGCTTTACAGCCCCCCAACATCGATTCAACTAGTTCCTTAGACTGTTGGTTTATATTCTCTCTCTCCGGCATAAATTTGTACTAAATTCTCTCTACTGAAATACCTTCTGGTTGTCTTTTAATCCTGTGGCCAACTGAATTCCAGTAAAACACAGCTCACAACAGTTCCTTAAAGGCCCAGGCTACCTGAAAGCCCACAGGCTACCTGTTTTAAAAATGGAATAAGGTGCCCAAGCTCCGTATCAATGATCTTGTACCATGACAAAGAAACTATGGGCTGCATTTCAGCACACTCACCCTCAATCATATGTCTTATATAGGACACATCTGTAAATGGTGAACCTGTCAACGGTAATGGTAATGTGTCATCTCTGCATTCACCACTTCTAATATTCTCACTGAAGTACTAGATGATAATTATATAGACATTAAATTATAAAACTCCTACAAATATTCCAGACCTTTCTTAGAACAGGCTAGGATCACCAGAATGACCCCCAGACATACCTGGCATGAGTGAAGTTTCTTTTATTCAAAATTAGAAAGGCATGAGATATATGCTAAGAATTATTTCTAGTTTAAGAATACTCATATTTTAACTTTTTTATTACTATTTTTTTTTTGAGACGGAGTCTCGCTCTGTCGCCCAGGCTGGAGTGCAGTGGAGCGATCTCGGCTCACCGCAAGCTCTGCCTCCCGTTCACGCCATTCTCCTGCCTCAGCCTCCTGAGTAGCTGGGACTATAGGCGCCCGCCACCACACCCAGCTAATTTTTTGTATTTTTAGTAGAGACAGGGTTTCACCATGTTAGCCAGGATGGTGTCGATCTCCTGACGTCGTGATCCACCTGCCTCAGCCTCCCAAAGTGCTGGGATTACATGCATGAGCCACGTCGCCCGGCCTCATATTTTTATTTATTAAACACTTTTTCACATAATATGTAGTCCTGTGTGAATGCAAAATATCTGAACCAGGTTTCAGTCAATTTAGATAGTTTATTTTACCAAGGTTAAGAATGCGTCCATGACACAGCCTCAGAAAGTCCTGAGACATGTGCCCCAGGTGGTTGGGGATACAGTTTGCTTTTATGCATTTTAGGGAGACATGAGACATCAATCAATATGCGTAAAATGTACACTGGTTCTCCGGTAAGGTGGAAGTGGGGCTTCCAGGTTAGGAGTAGCTAAGAGACAGAGGGTGGCATTCTTTTGAGTCTTGATCAACCTTCCACTGAATACACAATTTAGTCTGCCTCAATAAATCTGCATTTTTACATAAACAATAGGGGAGAGAAGGCAATCAGATGTGCATTTGTCTCAGGTGAGCAGAGGGATAACTTTGAATAGAATGGGAAGCAGGTTTGCCCTAACCGGTTCCCAGCTTGACTTTTCCCTTTAGCTTAGTGATTTGGGGTCCCAAGATTTATTTTCCTTTCGCACCTGTAACTACACCTAGGGATCTCTGAAACTGTATTACTTTGAGGTGGTGTGTAATTTAGGAGCAATTTTGTGTTAAATGAGATTGACATGACTTCTGGAATAAGGGCATGGGGAGTTCTGCAGACGCTCTCGCCAGCGGCAAAAACAAAAACAACCCTTTGAAGCCTCTGGAAAATGTCCTAAGACCACACAGCAAATGAAGAAACATTTATTTAAGAAAATCAACCACAGCTTAATAAGAACAGTGAGAATCTGTGCATTTGTGCCATGACCCACTCTTTTCTCCCTTTTCCAACTACTTTCTACTTCTCCGAAGCTCAGAATAAGATCCAGTTCATGTGGGTGCAGCCAAGAACACAAGACTCCCTCTCTCCTTAAGCTCCCAGTCAAGGAATGAAAGGACTGTGGTCTCTCCCTAAGAGGGACAGGCTTGTCAGCTTGTTTCATGTGCCCCAGCTCCACCTTGCACAGGCTATAATTCCAGATAAGAGCCAGAGAACTGGGGGCTATCTTCCTCCACCCAGCCCCCATTCATAGGTGGGAAGCTCTACCCAGGCACAGTAGGCTAAGAGTATTTAACCCCTGATTACCCTCACCCAAGAGCCAAGTGAAGAGGTTCCATCCCAGGAGAGGCAAGCCAAAAGACCAGAGGCTGCCACCCCAGCCCAGCATCAAGAGTCTGGCTCCAAGAGAAACAAACCACTGCCCTGCCCCCATCTCTGCAGCAGTGGCCCAGAGGTTTCACCCAAGATGCAGAAAGGAAGAACAGAGTTCTGAAGCTCTCCCCAAGTGAACTTGCTAGCAGGAGTAACTCTGTGTGGGTCTGCAGGAACCTCAATTCTTGCCCCCTCAGGAGAAAGAGTTCGACCAAGGGGCGCAAGGCAGAGTGATCTTGGTTGAGGCAAATTTTAGAGCAGGAGTGAAAGTTTATTAGAAAGTTTAAAGCATAAATGAAAGGAAGTAAAGTACACTTGGAAGAGGGCCAACTGGGCAACTTGAGAGATCAAGTGCACGGTCTGACCTTCTGACTTGGGGTTTTGTATGCTGACATACTTCTGGGGTCTGGCGTTACTTCTCCTGATTCTTCCCTTGGGGTGGGCTGCCAGCATGGACAGTGGCCTGCTCCCACTTGGGAGGGGAGGGTGCACAGTGTGTTTATCAGAGGCGTTTGAACCACCCATCTTGAATGGGAGCTGGGTAAAATAAGGCTGAGACCTACTGGGCTGCATTCCCAGTAAGTTAAGGCATTCTTACTCACAGGATGACACAGAAGATCAGTACAAGATACAGGTCATAAAGACCTTGCTGATAAAAACAGTTTGCAATAAAGAAGCCAGCTAAAACCCACCAAAACAAAGATGGCGATGAAAGTGACCTCTGGTGGTCCTCACTGCTACACTCCCACTGGCACCATGACAATTTACAAATGACATGGCAGCATCAGGAAATTACCCTATAAGGTCTAAAAATGGGAGGTATGAATACTCTATCCCTTGTTTAGCATATACTCAAGAAACAGCCATAAAAATGGGCAAACAAGCCAGCCGTGGTGGCTCATGCCTGTAATTCCAGCACTTTGGGAGGCCGAGGTGGGCGGATCACAAGGTCAAGAGATCGAGATCATCGTGGCCAACATGGTGAAACCCCGTGTCCACTGAAACTACAAAACATTACCTGGGTGCGGTGGCATGCGCCTGTAGTCCCAGCTACTCAGGAGGCTGAGGCAGGAGAATCGCTTGAACCCGGGAGGCGGAGGCTGCAGTGAGCCGAGATCGTGCCACTGCACTCCAGACTGGTGACAGAGTGAGATTCCATCTCAAAAAAAAAAAAAAAGGGAAACCAGCAGCCCTCAAGGCTGCTCTATGAAGCAGCCATTCTTTTATTCCTCTACTTTCTTAATAAACTTGCTTTCACTTTACTCTATGAACTCATCCTGAATTCTTTCTTGCAGGAGATCCAAGAACCCTCTCTTGGGGTCTGGATCTGGACCCCTTTCCAGTAACATAATTACTGGAGTTGTGTGCATTCTCGCTGAGGCGTTCTTCCCTTACCAGCCGAAAGTCCCTAGGAGGTCATATACCAGTTAAACTTCCACGACTTTGCCTTCGTGTGCATGTGTGAGCCCACTCAGCCAACTCCTGAGATCTTATCAGAATGCTGATCACCAGTTTCATGTTTTTTCTGTCTTCTGGGAGACTACCTTTCCCTGGCACTGGCTGCAACCAATTATTATTTTAGAAAGACAGTTAACAACTGCCTGACCGTCACCTGATGCTTGCCTGACATTCCCGGTTGTGGAGGCTCTCTCCTGCCCTGTTTATGTCTGACTAGCTACCTACTGTAACAAACTAACTTTATTTTGAACAGAAGGTGTGGAATTTTAAGCCTCAGCACACTCTTGAAAATAAGGGAGATTGTGGTGGTGAGCAATTAAGAGGAGGCTGGGAGCTCCATGAGAAGAATCAGCTAAACCAAAGACTGGAGAAGTTTATGAGAGAATCAAGGTATGAGACAGTGAGAAGAGCCTTCTGGGCTGGGAAAAACCTCAAAGACTATTCAGAAAGATTACCTATGCAAAGGATCTCATATTCATTGGATCAGATGGTGGGGCAACTTATGTCCCAGGGCACTGTTGAAAAGAATAAAGCAATCAATCTGCAATTAGTGGAGGGTAACAGTGCTCTGTAATGCCAACTGAAGCACACAGTTTAACACAAAGAGCAGGGAAAGAGACAAAGTGAGCCCTGCGAAAACTAAAACCACTGTAATCCCAGGAGTACTATGCCCATGTCAAAAAAGCTGCTGAGAAGTGACATCTCAGCTGCACATGCTGAAGGAATACAGTTTACTAAAATAGTGGAGCCATGACACTAAACAAATAAGCAAACTATCACAACAAGCCTGGGGAGGAGGTGAATTAGCATTCAAGTTGTTAGGATGTATTTGTCAGGCCTCTGAGACAAAGCTCAGCCATTATAACCCCTCTGACCTGCACATACACATCCAGATAGCCTGCAGGAGCCAAGAAGTCTGGAGCAGTCAAAGAAAAACCACAGCCAAAAACCACAGCCAGTTCCTGCCTTAACTGATCAACTAAAATTATAATATTTTATTATTGTGACGTGTCCCTGCCCTACCTTGGCTGATCAATCAACTTTGTGACATTCTTCTTCTGGACAATAAGTCTTATGATCTCTCCACCATGGATCTTGTAACCCCCTCCTCTGCTAACAATAGATAACCACCTTTTACCGTAATTTGCCATTACCTACCCAACTCCTATAAGGCAACCCCTTCCTTATCTCCCTTTGCTGACTCCCTTTTCGGACTCAGCCCACCTGCACCCAGGTGAATTAAAAGCTTTGTTGCTCACACAAAGCCTGTTTGGTGGTCTCTTCACACGGACGCGGCTGACAGTATTACCTAAAATGTCCAGTTTTCAGCCGAAAAAAGAATATGAGATATGCAAAGAAAAAGGAAAATGTGACCCACTGGTAGGGGAGAAAAAGCAGCCAAAAAAGTTAACTTTGAGAGAGTTTACCTGCCAGACTTAGCAGGCAAAAACTTTAAAGCAGCCAATAAAAATATGTTCAAAGAATTAAAGGAAAGGAAAACATGCTTAAAAATGTAAAGGGAGATATGGTCGTCACGTTTCATCAAATAAAGAATATCAATAGAGGGAAATTTTTAAAAAAGGATATCAAGATGTTGAAAGTACAATTCTTAAAAATTCCACTAGAGGGGCTCAACCAGAGTTAAGCCCACAGAAAAAAATGAGCATACTTGAAGACAGATGAATATAGATTATGTAATCTTGTAACTGAGTGCTTGCATTTTTCTAAGAAAAAAGGAATGAATTGCTATTTTAAAAATTATTTTCTGTTCTCTTCTCCCCTTTCCCTATTCCCTGTTTGTTTCCTACTTAGCCCTTCAGAAACGCAAATTTAACCTTTTACACACTTTCCCCTCACCAGACATTCCCTGCAGGGCAAGTTCTTCTAACTAAGCCTCCAAGACAGATCTCTCCTAGAGAACTGACAGTCTATTTGCAGACCAAACCATACTGGCCAGCGAACTTTCACCTCCAGGGGGTGGTCTTGAAATTTCCACCCTCTAGGGGTTGCCACTCTTGTGGGGAGTAGGGGGCACTTTCACCCACCAGGAGGACATATCGAAATCATGCCTGCTTGGCCACTTTTACAACTTATTCCTGCCCAGGAAGGTGCCAATTAAACTGTGTTAGATTAGGCACAAGCTAGCAGTGGGAGCCCTGCCCTCGTTCACTTCCCCCCTTACCTTATAAAAGTTTCCGCTTTCTGCTCCAAAGGTGAAGCAGCACATATAAACGCAGGATGCTGTATGCCTCATTCCCTAAGCTAGCTTTGGAAGAAACCATTTTCCTTGTACCAGACCTTATTCTTGTTAATCAGACTCTAAATGTGGCATGCAGCTAATCAGGTTTTTGGTTACAATCTGAAGGTCAGAGAGATACAAAAATGAAGACAAATGACCACAAACTTCAGAGAAACTTGTGACATTATTAAGACAACTTAGGCATTATTAACACAACTTAGGTAGTCCCAAAAGCAAAGCAAGAAAAAAAGGTAATATTCAAAAAATTATGGCTGAAAATGACCCACATTTGATGAAAAGCAATGTACACATCCAAAAAGAACAACTAGCTCTGAGGTGGACAAATGCAAAAAGATCCACAACCAGATACATCATCATAAAAATGTTGAAAGTCAAAAGCAAAGAGAAAATGTTAAAGGAAGCAAGAGAAAAACAACTTGCCATGTACTAGGGAACTATAAAAGATTAGCAGTTGATTGTTAATCAGGAACAATGGAGCCCCAAAGATGGTAACATGACATATTCAGAGTACAGAAAGGAAAAAAAAAAAACCCATCAACCAAGAATTTAATACTCAGTAAAACTATCTCTCAAAAATAAAGACCTATTTCAAAATAGGTCTTTCAAAAATAGAGACCTATTAAAAAAAAAAAAGAAGGACCTAACAGACATACAAATAGCCAACAAGTTTATGAAAGAATGCCCAATATCGCTAATCATCAGGAAAATGCAAATCAAAACAATGAGATGTCACCTCACCCCAGTTAAAATGGCCATCATTAAAAAAACACACACACAAAATAATATATGCTGGCAAGGATGCAGAGAAAACCAAACTCTTTTACACTGTTGGTAGGAATGTAAATTAGTACAGCCATTATGTAAAATGGTATGGAGGTTCTTCAAAAGTAAATAGAACTACCAAATTACCCAGCAATCCAACTACTGGGTATATAGACAAAGGAATTGAAATCAGCAGGTCAAAGAGATACCTGCACTCTCATTTCACTGCAGCATTAGTCCCAACAGTCAAGATATGGAATCCACCAAGAAATGAATGAATAAAGAAAATGTGGTACATATACACGATGGAATACCATTCAGCCTTTAAAACAAAAAGAAATTATGTTGTTTGCAACAAAATAGATGAACCTGGAAGATATCATATTATGCTAAGTGAAATAAGCCAGGCAGTGAAGGACAAATATTACATGATCTCACTTAAGTGGGGAATCTAAAAAAGTCAAACTCATAAAAAGAATAGTGGTTACCAGAGGCTGGGGGAGGAGGGAGGACCAAGGAATGGGAGACACTGTTCAAAGGGTACAAAGTTTCAGATGGACGGGAGTAAGTTTTTGAGGTCTACTGCACAGCATGGTGACTATACTAATGTATTTTGTATTTCAAAGCTGCTATGAGAGTAAATTTCAAATTACCACAAGACAAGGATAAGTACAGTGATGGATATGTTAATTAGCTTGTTTTAATCATTCCACATTGTATACAAAATTATATACATGTCAAAACATCACACTGTATGCCACAAATATATGATCAGTCAATTAAAAATAAGAAAATCAAAATAGCTCACCTTCTGTGTCCTCCACCATATCAAGTTTAACCGCCTTTGTTCCATCAAAACAAAATGCCCTGATGGAATTCAGCCCTAACAATAAGGCATTCTGTTTGATTTTTTCTACTTTGTTGAAGATTTTATCCAGTGCTATAACTTCTCCCTAAAAAGTAACAAAACACACACACGCAGAAAAAAAGAAAGAAAATTATAAATCCGAAGCAGTCATAAAAATAATGAGAAAAACATGAAAAATTATGGTCTTTTCCACCATACTCCCATCCCTAATTTAAAACCTCTATCCATTAACCAAATGTATGTGTCCGGAATTTATTCCTTCTGGTGGGTTCTTGGTCTCGCTGACCTCAAGAATAAAGCCGCAGACCCTTGCGATGAGTGTTACAGTTCTTAAAGACGTTGTGTCCGGAGCTTGTTCCTTCAGATGTTCAGATGTGTCTGGAGTTTCTTCCTTCCGGTCGGTTCATGGTCTCCCTGACTTCAGGAGTGAAGCCGCAGACCTTCGCAGTGAGTGTTACACCTCTTAAAGGTGGCGTGCCTGCAGTTGTTTGTTCCTCCGGGTGGGTTTGTGGTCTTGCTAACTTCGGGAGTGAAGCGGCAGACCTTCGCAGTGAGTGTTATAGCTCTTAAAGGTGGCGCGTCCAGAGTTGTTTGTTCCTCCCAGTGGGTTCGTGGTCTCGCTGACTTCAGGAGTGAAGCCGCAGACCTTCGTAGTGAGTGTTACAGCTCACAAACGTAGTGTGGACCCAAAGAATCAGCGGCAGCAAGATTTATCGTGAAGAACGAAAGAACAAAGTTTCCACTATGTGGAAGGGGACCCTAGTGGCTTGCAGCTACTGGCTCTGGTGGCCAGCTTTTATTCCCTTATTTGGCCCCGCCCACATCCTGCCTATTGGTCCATTTTACAGAGCGCTGATTGGTCCATTTTACACAGTGCTGATTGGTGCATTTACAATCCTTTAGCTAGACACTGAGCACTGATTGGTGCGTTTACAATCCTCTAGCTCGACAGAAAGGTTCTCCAAGTCCCCACTCGACCCAGGAAGTCCAGTTGGCTTCACCTCTCACGTATATCCAATTCACATTAAATACTTATGGCTTTCCATTAAGAAAATACACATTCTTGCCAGAAAAATAATCTTATAATAACTAGCTACTTTTAATCAACAAAACTCAAAACCAAAAGTATTTGCAATCTTCGAAAGAAACTTAAAAACATCCACTGGAGGCAAACATTAAAAATCACCAATTTGATGTGCCTTGTTCACCTCTGGAAGAACATGAGCTAATGCTATTAGACGGCGGCCTTAAAGTGCTTTGAGGTGCAAATGAATGTTACTTGTATGACTGGTCATTTTAATATTTCCCAGCTAGCCACATATAATTCCTGTGAACCCTGGCAACCAAAACTGGAAAAATACAAGCCAAAACCTCTGTATAGCATAGCAAAATATTTTGGTGTGGTATAAAACGCAGTTCAAGAAAATTGTATACAGTAACACTTTAAGTCAAAGTCAATAAAGATAAGAGGTCAAAATTTGGGAGGGGCCAAGAGAGCTGAATAGAAACAGCTCCAGTCTGTAGCTCCCAGCGAGACCAATGCAGAAGGTGAGTGATCTCTGCATTTCTAACTGAGGTACCCAGTTCATCTCACTGGGACTGGTTAGGCAGTGGGTGCAACCCACAGACAGCAAGCAGAAGTAGGATGGTGCGTCACTCACCCAGGAAGTGCAAGCAGCTGGGGGGCCTCCCTCCCCCAGCCAAGAGAAGCTGTGAGGAACAAACTGTGCTACCCAGGCTGGGTACTACACTTTTCCCATGGTTTTTGCAATCCACAGATCAGGAGATTCCCTCATGAGCCTACACATGGGCCCTGGGTTTCAAGCACAAAACTGGGCGGCCATTTGGGCAGGCACCGAGCTAGCTGCAGTTTTTTTTTTGTACCCCAGTGGCACCTGGAACCCCAGTAAGAAGAACCATTTACTCCCCTGGAAAGGGGGCTAATGCCAGGGAGCCAAGTAGTCTCACTCAGTAGGTCCCACTGTCACGGAGCCCAGCAAGCTAAGAACCACTGGTTTGAAATTCTCACAGCCAGCACAGCAGTCTGGAGTCAACGTGGGATGACCGAGCTTGGTGGGCATCCGCCATTACTGAGTCTTCAGGAGGCTGTTGTACCTTGGCAGTGCTAAGGAGACTGGGAGGTTTGGACTGGGAAGAATTGACCACAGCGCAGCAAAGCAGTTGTGGCCAGACTGCTTCTCTAGATTCCTCCTCACTGGGCAGGGCATCTCTGAAGGACAGGCAGCAGGCCCACTCAGGGGCTTACAGATAAAACTCTCATTTGCCTGGGACAGAGCACCTGGGGGGAGGGGTGGCTGTGGGCACAGCTTGGGCAGACTTAATCTTTCCAGCCTGCGGGCTCTGAAGAGAGAAGCTGATCCTGACAAGGGGGATTCTCCCAGCACAGTGTACCAGCTCTGCTAAGGGACAGATTGCCTCAAGTGGGTCCCTGATCTCCGTGCCTCCTGTCTAGGAGAGACCACCCAACAGGAGTCGACAGACACATCATGCAGGAGAGTTCCAGCTAGCATCGGGCCAGTGCCCTTTCGGATGAAGCTTCCAGAGGAAGGAGCAGGCAGCAATTTTTGCTGTTCTGCAGCCTCCACTGGTGATACCCGGTCAAACAGGGTCTGGGGTGGACCTCCAGCAAACCGCAGCAGACCTGCAGAAGAGGGGCCTGTTAGTAGAAAAACTAACAAACAGAAAGCAACAACATCAACAAAAAAGACCCCCACAACAATCCCATCCAAAGGTCATCAACCTCAAAGATCAAAGGTATATAAATCCATGAAGATGAGGAAAAAACAGCACAAAAATGCTGAAAATTCCAAAAACCAGAATGCCTCTTCTCCTCTAAATAATCGCAACTCCTCTCCAGCAAGGGCACAAAACTGGACAGGGAATGAGATTGACAAACTGACAGAAGTAGGCTTCTGAAGGTGGGTAATAACAAACTCCTCTGAGCTAAAGGAGCATGTTCTAACCCAATGCAAGGAAGCTAAAAACCTTGATAAAGGGTTACAGGAATGGCTAACTAAAATAACCAGTTTAGAGAGGAATACAAATGACCTGATGGAGCTGAAAAACACAGCACGAGAACTTCTTGAAGCATACACAAGTATCAATAGACAAATTGATGAAGCAGAAGAAAGGATATCAGAGACTGAAGATCACCTTGCTGAAATAAGGCATAAAGACAAGATTAGAGAAAAAAGAATGAAAAGGAGTGAACAAAGCCTACAAGAAATATGCGACTATGTGAAAAGACCAAACCCATGAATGACTGGCATACCTGAAAGTGACAGGGAGAATGGACCAAATTGGAAAACACACTTTAGGATATCATCCAGAAGAACTTCCCCAACCTAGCAAGACAGGCCCAAGTTCAAATTCAGAAAATACAGGGAGCACCACTAAGATACCCCTCAAGAAGAGCAACCCCAAGACACATAATCAGATTTTCAAAGGTTGAAGCAAAGGTTAAGGGCAGCCAGAAAGGAAGGTCAGGTCACCTACAAAGGGAAGCCCATCAGACTAACAGCAGATGTCTCTGCAGAAACCCTACAAGCCAAAATAGAATGGGGGTGAATATTCAACATTCTTAAATAAAAGAATTTTCAACCCAGAATTTCACATCCAGCCAAATTAAGCTCCATAAGCAAAGGAGAAATAAAATCCTTTCCAGGCAAGCAAATGCTGAAGGATTTTGTCACCACCAGTCCACCCTTACAAGAGCTCCTAAAGGAAGCACTAAATATGGAAAGGAAAAACCAGTAACAGCCACTGCAAAAACACATCAAAATATAAAGACCAACGACACTATGAAGAAACTGCATCAACTAACGTGCAAAATAACAAGCTAGCATCATGATGACAGGATCAAATTCACACCTAACAATATTAACTTTAAATGTAAATGACCAAATGCCCCAATTAAAAGATACAGACTGGTAAACTGGATAAAGAGTCAAGACCCATCGGTGTGCTGTATTCGGGAGACCCATCTCATGTGCAAAGACACACACAGGCTCAAAATAAAGGAATGGAGGAATATTTACCAAGTCAATGGAAAGCAAAAAAAAAGTAGGGGTTGCAATCCTAGTCTCTGATAAAACAGACTTTAAACCAACAAAGATCAAAAAAGACAAAGAAGGGCATTACATAATGACAAAAGGGTCAATGCAACAAGAAGAGCTAACTATCCTAAATATATATGCACCCAATACAGGAGCACCCAGATTCATAAAACAAGTTCTTAGAGACCTACAAAGAGACTTAAGACTCCCACGCAATAATAGTGGGAGACTTTAACACCCTACTGTTAATAGTAGATCAATGAGACAGAAAATTAACAAGGGTATTCAGGATGTGAACTCACCTCTGGATCAAGTGGACCTAATAGACATCTACAGAACTCTCTACCCCACATCAACAGAATATACATTATTCTCAGTGCCACATGGCACTTATTCTAAACTCGACCACATAACTGGGAGTAAAACACTCCTCAGCAAATGCAAAAGAATAGAAATCATAACAAACAGTCTCTCAGACCACAGTGCAATCAAATTAGGACTCAGGATTAAGAAACTCACTCAAAACCGCACGACTACATGGACATTGAACAACTTGCTCCTGAATGACTACTGGGTAAATAAAACAATTTAGGCAGAAATAAAGAAGTTATTTGAAACCAATGAGAACAAAGAGACAATGTACCAGAATCTCTGGGACACAGTTAATGCAGTGTTAAGAGGGAAATTTATAGCACTAAATGCCCACATCATCAAGCTGGAAAGATCTGAAATCGACACCCAAACATCACAATTAAAAGAACTAGAGAAGCAAGAGCCAACAAAAGGTAGCAGAAAACAACAAATAACTAGAGCAGAAATGAAGGGGACAGAGACACAAAAAACCCTTCAAAGAATGAATTGAGGAGCTGGTTTTTTGAAAAGATTAACAAAACAGACCATTAGCTAGACTAACACAGAAGAAAACAGAGAAGAATCAAACAGACATAATAAAAAATGATAAAGGGGATGTCACCACTGATCCCAAAGAAATACAAACTGCCATCAGAGAATACTATAAACACCTCCATGCAAATAACCTAGAAAATCTAGAAGAAATGGATAAATTCCTGGACACATACACCCTCCCAAAACTAAATCAGGAAGAAGTCAAATTCCTGAATAGACCAATAACAAGTTCTGAAATTGAGGCGGTAATAGCCTACCAACTAAAAAAAGCCCAGGACCAGATGGATTCACAGCAAAATTCTACCAGAGGTACCAAGAGGAGCTGGCACCATTCCTTCTGAAATGATTCCAAACAATAGAAAATGATTCCTCATTTTATGAGGCCAGCATCATCCTGATACCAAAACCTGGCAGAGACACAACAAAACAAGAGAATTTCAGGACAATATCCCTGATGAATATCGATACAAAAATCCTCAATAAAATATTGGCAAACCAGATCCAGCAGTACATTAAAAAGCTTATCCACCACAATCAAGTCAGCTTCATCCCGGGGATGCAAGGCTGATTCAACACACTCAAATCAAAAAACGTAATCCATCACATAAACAACCAATGACAAAAACCACATGATTATCTCAATAGATACAGAAAAGGCCTTCCATAAAATTCAACATCCCTTCATGTTAAAAACTCTCAATAAACTAGGTATTGATGGAACATCTCAAAATAATGAGAGCTATTTGTGACAAACCCGTAGCCAACATCATACCGAATGGGCAAAAGCTGGAAGCATTCCCTTTGAAAACTGGCATGAGACAAGGATGCCCCCTCTCACCACTCCTATTCAACATAGTATTGGAAGCTCTGGCCAGGCTAATCAGGCAAGAGAAAGAAATAAAGAGTATTCAAATAGGAAGAGAGGAAGTCAAGTTGTCTCTGTTTGCAGATGACATGACTGTATATGTAGAAAACCCCATCGTCTCAGCCCAAAAACTCCTTAAGCTGATAAGCAACTTCAGCAAAGTCTCAGGATAAAAAATCAGTGTGCAAAAAAATCACAAGCATTCCTTTACACCAACAACAGACAAGCAGAGAGCCAAATCATGAGTGAACTCCCATTCACAATTGCTACAAAGAGAATAAAATACCTAGAAATGCAACTTACAAGGGACATGAATTACCCCTTCAAGAAGAACTGCAAACCATTGTTCACGGAAATAAGAGAGGACACAAACAAATGGAAACAAATTCCATGCTCGTGGATAGGAAGAATCAATAACATCAAAATGGCCATAATGCCCAAAGTAATTTATAGATTCAACGGTATTTCCATCAAGCCACGAATGTCTTTCTTAGCAGAATTAGAAAAAAATACTTTAAACTTCATATGGAACCAAAAAAGGGCAAGTATAGCCAAGCCAATCTTAAGCAAAAAGAACAAAGCTGGAGGCATCATGCTACCTGACTCCAAACTATATTACAAGGCTACAGTAGCCAAAACAGCAATGTACTGGTAACAAAACAGACATATAGACCAATGGAACAGAACAGAGACCTCAGAAATAACAACACATATCTACAACCATCAGATCTTTGACAAACCTGACAAAAACAAGCAATGGTGAAAGGATCCCCTATTTAATAAATGGTGCTGGGAAAACTGGCTCTCCATATGCAGAAGACAGAAACTGCACCCCTTCCTTACACAAATATTAACTCGAGATGGATTAAAAACTTAAATGTAAAACCCAAAACCATAAAAACCCTAGAAGAAAACCTAGGCATTACCATTCAGGACACAGGCATAGGCAAGGACTTCATGACTAAATCACCAAAAGCAATGGCAACAAAAGCCAAAATTGACAAATGGGATCTAATTAAACTAAAGAGCTTCTGCACAGCAAAAGAAACTATCATCGGAGTGAACAGGCAACCTACAGATTGGGAGAAAATTTTTGCAATCTACCTATCTGACAAAGGTCTAATATCCAGAATCTACGAAGAACTTAAACAAATTTACAAGAAAAAAAAATCCCATCAAAAAGTGGACGAAGGATATGAACAGACACTTCTCAAAAGACAACATTTATGCTGCCAATAAACATATGAAAAAAAGCTCATCATCACTAGTCATTAGAGAAATGCAAATCAAAACCACAATGAGATACCATCTCACGCCAGTTAGAATGGCGATTAAAAAGTCAGGAAACAACAGATATTGGCAAGGATGTGGAGAAATAGGAGAAATAGCCTTTACACTGTTGGTGGGAGTGTAAATTAGTTCAACCACTGTGGAAGACAGTGTGGCGATTCCTCAAGGATCTAGAACCAGAAATACCATTTGACCCAGCAATCCCATTACTGGGCATATACCCAAAGGATTATAAATCATTCTGCTATAAAAACATATGCACATATATGTTTACCACAGCACTATTTACAATAGCAAAGACTTGGAACCAACCCAAATGCCCATCAATGACAGACTAGATAAAGAAAATGTGGCACATATACACCATGGAATACTAAGCAGCCATAAAAATGAATGAATTCATGTCTTTTGCAGGGACATGGATGAAGCTGGAAGTTATCATTCTCAGCAAACTAACACAGGAACAGAAAACCAAACACCGCATGTTCTCACTCATAAGTGGGAGTTGAACAATGAGAACACATGGACACAGGGAGGGGAACATCACACACGGGGGCCTGTCAAAGGGTTGGAGGTAAGGGGAGGGATAGCATTAGGAAAAATACCTAATGCATGTGGGGCTTAAAACTTAGATAACGGGTTGATAGGTACAGCTAACCATCATGGCACATGTATACCTATGTAACAAACCTGCACATTCTGCAGGTGTATTGCAGAACTTAAAGCACAATTTAAAAAAAAAAAAAAGGGGCCAAAATGTTAAGAATGCATCGTGGGCCAGGCACAGTGGCTCATGCCTGTAATCCCAGCACTTTGGGAGGCCGGGGCAGGCAGATCACTTGAGGCCAGGAGTTTGAAACCATCCTGGCCAACATGGTGAAACCCCATCTCTACTAAAAATACAAAAATTATTCGGGTGTGGTGGCATGCGCCTGTAAGCCCCACTACTTGGGAGACTGAGGCATGAGAATCGCTCAAACCCGGGAGGCGGAGATTGCAGTAAGCCAAGATTGGGCCACGGTGCACTCCAGCCTCAGCGACAGAGCAAGACTCTGAGAAAAAAAAAAAAAAGAAGAAAGAAAGCCTTGTGACATTCATATATTTTAAAACATACTATGAAATGGAATTGCAAATACAGTGAGAATGACTCTTCTATATATTTTCTTGCTTTGTTTTCCCTTTTCTTTTACACTGCCCTTGTATGCCATATGCAGCAATGGCATAGCCTACAATGCAGAAAATTTGTAAATATTCGTCAAATACTACCAGGTTTAGTGATAGACACTTTCTGGGTTTTTTTTGTTTTTTTTTTTTTTGAGACGGAATCTCACTCTGTCACCTATGCTGGAGTGCAGTGGCGCAATCTTGGCTCACTGCAATCTCTGCAGGTTCAAGCGATTCTCCTGCCTCAGCCTCCCAAGTAGCTGGGACTACAGGTGCACGCCACCACGCCCAGCTACTTTTTTTTGTATTTTTAGTAGAGATGGGGTTTCACATGTTGGCCTGGATGGTCTCGATCTCTTAACCTCGTGATCCAATTGTGGCTCAAATATTTCTATTCCGGTTGTTTGTGTCTGCATTGCTGCCCCACTGTGGCTGACTGCCTACATAGCCTCAATTCTTCAACTTTCCATGTATATTCACTCTTCACCAGATAATCCTGCAATACCCAATATGCTGTCACTCTGATGGGATTCAGTCATGTGATTTGTTTTGGCCAATAAATAGGATGACAGTAGATGTCATGTAAGCAGAGGTTTTTTTTAATACCATGAAAAGCACTTGAACAGTTGGACTTGCTCTGCTTTGCTCTCTGCCATCACCAGCCCCCAACTACTGCCCTGTGCTGGGCCAGTCTGCTGGTCCCAGTCAGGGGAGAACTTACACATCGGCCAGAGGCAGGGCATCCCTGTCGTCTCAGCTGAGGCCACTTTAGATGAGCCAACAACCATCCAAGACCAAGTGAATGGGCCCACCCAAGATCATCAGAAACACCCAATTCACCTGCAGCTGACCAGTACATGAGTGAGCCCAGCAGGGATCAGCTGAATCCCATGGACTCCTGAGCCCCCAAAATGTTTAGTTGTAAGCCGCCAAAATTTTGTGTCTTCACACATCATAAAACCAACAGAAAACTGATACACCCATAATATCCAGACTCCCTTTGGAAAGACATTTTTACTAAAAGAGAATCAAATCTCTATGAATAATTACCTTTAAGCAAATACGATAAATATGCCATAATTTAATGGAGAATTAACACTTTCTCAAAGCCGATCATGATCAATCTTTAATCTTCCACATAAAGTGAAAAATGATTTGCATTAAACATCACAACTCCACAAAATCAACTCTTCTTATTTCAGGTGCTTTATTTTAGGCCCTAGTTGTATTTAATGCATTTTTCCTTCAAGAGTTTTTGTTACCACCTTAAATTCTTTTGGGGCAAAGAAGAGTATAAATAAGCAGACAAGTATATCCTCTCTAATGAGTATTACATTCCTCAAAATGTAAACAACAAATATCCTTTTCTCTTTTTTGATTCTCATTCTCAGTATTTAAAAAATATCCTTTTTTATTAGAGATCTTTCTTAGACCAAAATGATAACTTCAAACAGTAAATATTCTATATGTATGTGTATGTTTATGTATTATACAACTATGTTTATATATTTTAACATATACATATTTCACACTTTGATAATATACTGTGAAATTAGTTTTTAATGGCAGAATATATTTTAATAGTTTAAACAACTATGAAATCTTATAAGAATATGAAATAATCTCTAATGTATTAAATTTAATTTCATAACAGATTAAGTCTATAATCATATTAGCAAATTGTAAAATTCAAGACGGTCTTGAGACAGTCTTCATAAATGATCATTGTCTACTGAGCTTAATATGTAGTGACTGACATAACTGAATAGTTTTCATTTTGGCTGAATCTGAACTAAATGAGACTGTGAATGGCTCTATGTTTCAGAAATTACACATTGTGAAATATACACTACTTTGAGAGTGGATTTGCTGTGAAGACAGTCTCACCTGATCATGCATTAGTGCTGCAATATGTGTTGTTTTCCCTCCAGGTGCTGCACACAAGTCTAGAATCTTCTCTCCAGGTTGAGGATTTAGTACATGACTTACTAAGGCAGATGGCAAATTCTATAAGGAAAAAAATATAATCGATTATCAATAATCCTAAAGCATTTTTAATTTGAGAACCAGAGAATATAAAGAACCCTTTGGGGGTAATCCACTACAGTATCCTCACGTCTGCTAAGAGGACAGTTTTTATAAATATACTCAGGTTAGGAAATTCACAATTTCCTAGAATATCCTACAATCTCCCAGGACTTACACACAAACCACCTGCACAAAAATATACATGACACACTTTTCAAGTCAACTGAACTCAATTGCCTTATCAGTATTTTCTGGGTACCAGCAAAAAATAAATAAATAAATAACCCATATTATTTCCTTTTCTGAATCCCAATGGTTCTCAATATTATGGAAGCCAGAGACCTCTAAAATTGCAGGACCACTCTGGATTTTTTTCCCAAAAAATGTACAAAATTTTGGTCTCAGCGGTCACTACTCAACATTTTAGTACAAAAGCATGCCATTTTCATATAGACCTATCATCTGAGAGTACTTCAATCTCAGCATTGTTCACTTTAATAATTTAAACTCCACTTGGGAACACATAAATATTAAATAATTGGTTTCTTCCAGTTAACCAAGAATATAACTTTGCCATTTTGGCCGCCTCGTCATCTAACTCTCATTTAAGATGCCTTGTTTTATGCTGCTAAATCATCCAAAAGGCATGTTTGGGTCCCTGCTTCCACCACATTTCAATAGGAAACGAACTAAAATGCAAAAACAAACAAACAAACAACGACAACAACAAAAAACTTCAAACCCTGGCTGTTTCTGACTGGCACCTAAAAATATATTATGAGGTTATACAACCAAAACGTACCTCATATATAGCAGTAAGTCATATTAAATCATTAATTTGTTATTAGTATCAATTATATAAGGACTACTTACTATAGAATGATAGCCTTGAATAAAACAGATAGAACAGTATCATAAAATAACTCATTTCTAAAATTACTTGGCAAGAAAAACAGTCTTATAAGCATGGAGTTACTTGTTTGGTTATTTTGGAGACAGAGTCTCATTATTTTGCTTAGGCTGGGTTCAAATTTGGGATCCTCACAATTGTGCCTCTTAAAGCTTAAAGGTTTCAATTCATTCCTACCAAAAGACTGAACAATACATCCATTAGTACATCCGCAAGAACTGTGAGATGGCCGGGAGTGCTGGTTCATGCCTGTAACTCCAGCACTTTGGGAGGCCAAAGCGGGAGGATCGCCTGAGGTCAGGAGTTTGAGACCAGCCTGACCAACATGGAGAAACCCCATCTCTACTAAAAATACAACATTAGCTGGGCGTGGTGGCACATGCCTGTAATCCCAGCTACTTAGGAGGCTGAGGCAGGAGAATCACTTGAACCCAGGAGGTGGAGTTTGCAGTGAGCAGAGATAGCGTCACTGCACTCCAGCCTGGGCAATAAGAGCGAAACTCCATCTAAAAATAAATAAATAAATACATATATACATACATACATACAAAAAAACTGTGAGATGGCTGCAACATTCTCAAGGGAATCTAAGATCACCACTTTGAAACAAACTCAGTGGTGAGAAAGCAGTTTCAAACAAGCAAATTTCTTCCTCTGAATATATGAAGCATTAAAATCAATGCAAACAATTTAGGCACCCAAAGAGCTAAGTGTCAGGCCTCTGAGCCCAAGCTAAGCCATAATATCCCCTGTGACCCGAATGTATACATCCAGATGGCCTGAAGCAACTGAAGATCCACAAAAGAAGTGAAATGAGCCTTGACTGATGACATTCCACCATTGTGATGTGTTTCTGCCCCACTCTGATCAATGTACCTTGTAATCTCCCCCACCCTTAAGAAGGTTCTTTGTAATTCTCCCCATCCTTGAGAATGTACTTTGTGAGATCCACCCCTGCCTGCACAACATTGCTCGTAACTCCACCGCCTATCCCAAAACCTATAAGAACTAATGATAATCCCATCACCCTTTGCTGACTCTCTTTTCAGACTCAGCCCGCCTGCACCCAGGTGAAATAAACAGCCTTGTTGCTCACACAAAGCCTGTTTGGTGGTCTCTTCACATGGACACGAGAGACACTAAACACTAAAAATAGCTTAACCTACTATAGTTTATCCAGCAAGCTCTACTTATTTATTTTTATTTTTGAAACAGGATCTGGCTCTGTTACCCAGGCTGTCAGGGTCTCAGACTGTCACCCAGGTTGCAGTGCAGTGGCACAACCACGGCTCACTGATGCCTCAACCACCTGGGCTCAATCAATCCTCCCACCTCAGCCTCCCGAATGGCTGGGACTACAGGCACACATCACCTCACTCAGCTAATTCTTTGTATTTTTTTGTAGAGACACGGTTTCCCCCAAGTTGCCCAGGATGGTCCTGGGCTCAGGTGAGCTGCCCACCTAGGCCTCCCAAAGTGTTGGGATTACAGGAGTGAGCCAGTATACCTGGCAGCAAGTTTTATTTATTACAAAAATATTTAAATTGAACTCCAAGATGAAAACACTAACACACGTTTAAAGTGGCTAAAGATTTGGTGATTCTTTATCTAGAGACAGCTGGCTATGCTTCACTCCTAAAAATGATAACATTAATGTATTGGCCAAAGATTATGTAAGTTTCCATTCAAACATAAGAAATACATTAAGAACTTTCTGATTTGTAATAAGTGAAAAAATATAAAACAGCCCATGTGACGAGGCTTAATTAAATATTCAAATAGCAGGCTTATTTTTTATTTTTGGATATAGAGTCTTGCTCTGTCACACAGGCTGGAGTGCAGTGGTGCAATCAAAGCTCACTGCCACCTTGAACTCTTGGGCTCAAGAAATCCTCCCACATCAGCCTCCAAAGGAGCTAGGACTCAGGCGTGTGCCACCACACCTGGCTAATCTTTAAAATTTTCTGTAGAGATGAGGTAGCACTATAACACTTCTTGGACTTCTGGCTAAGATCAAGCATAGAGATGGGGTTGCAGTATGTTGCCTAGGCTAGTCTCAAACTTCTGGGCTCAAGTTATCCTCCTGCCTTGGCCTCCCAAAGTGCTGGGATTACAGCTGTGAGCCACTGTGCCCGGTGACAGAGTTTTCTTAAAATAATTTACAACTTTCCTTTATAATATTCCTTTACACTGGTTATGCAGTATAATCACCGGGTAAGCTTAGGAAGAAAAGTCTGGGCCTTATCTAGTAAAATCAAGTCAGAATTTCTAACACTGGAGCATCAGTGGTTTCAAAATCACCCTAGGTGATTCTAGTGAGCATGGAGCCATACGCCACTGCTGGACTACACTGATTACCACATAGCTGCACATTAGAATTACCTATGAAAGCTTTCAAACATCTGACCCAGGCTCTAACCCAGACAAAGGAAGGCCGCCACAGGTGGTAGGGCCAGGCAGGAGTATTTATTGAATGCTCCCTAGATTGTCCAACCTCTTTAAATTGTTTACAAGAAATGAGGCAATTAAAAAATTCAGTTTCAGGCACCATTTTTTTCTTCCAGTGAACCAAGAATATAACTTTGAGAACACTTGCTGTATTTAACTGTCAACCCTTTATTAGACAATTAGTTCAACTGAAGGGCATCTAATACTTCTTAATTCTGTGGATTGTGTTTAAGCAATTTAAAAGTTTCCTTTTTGATTTTGGAAAACCAAATGATATAGTACAGTTGTAATTTTAATGACTGTGTACAACACTTCTATTAACTTTACAAAGTATCTTTGGGTAATGTAAGATGCTAAAATTAAAAATTATCTCTTATCACTAGCCCCTCACAATACACCCCACTTACCACTAAAAAGCCCCCATCACAATGTGAAGCTTTTGCATTGGATATTGGAAGCCACAGAGGGTATTGGCTTGGGGGGATAACAGTTTTCCAGGAAGAGGCAAGAGTCATCAAAAACCAAAGCAAAACGAAAAAAAACCCCACAAATTTCCCAAATATTTTTGCATGAGAAAGCATGTAATTATGTCCTCCTGTCCTGTACAATAACTTCAGTAATCACACAGAATGAAAAAAGAGGCCGGTTGTGGTGGCTCATGCCTGTAATCCCAGCACTTTCAGAGGCCTAGGTCAGAGGACCGCTTCAGGCCAGGGGTTCCAGACCAGCCTGGGCAACACAGTGAGACCTCATCTCTATAAAAAAATTAAAAATTGGCTTCACATACTACTGTGTACCTATAGTACCAGCTCCTTGGGAGGCTGAGGCAAGAAGATCACTTGAGCCTGGAAGATCAAGGCTGCAGTGAGCCATTATCCCACCACCACACTCAGCCTGGGAGACAAAGCCTCAATAAAACAAAAAAAGAGAAGAGACTACTACCTGACCGGTGCAGTGGCTCACGCCTGTAATCCCAACACTTTGGGAGGCTGAGGCAGGTGGATCCCCTGAGGTCAGGAGTTTGAGACCACACTGGCCAATATGGTGAAACCCCACCTCTACTAAAAATACAAAAATTAATTGGGTTTGGTGGCACACACCTGTAATCACAGCTACTTAGGAGGCTAAGGCATGAGAATCTCTCAAAACTGGGAGGCGAAGGTTGCAGTGAGTGGAGATCATGCCATTGTACTCCAGCCTGAGTGAAAGAGCAAGACTCCATCTCAAAAAAAAAAAAATATATATATATATGTATATATATATGTATATATATTATACATATACATATGTATATTATGGCAGCTAGTATATTATATATATGTATATATGTATATATATGTATATATATACATATATATACATATATACATATATATACATATATACATATATATACATATATACATATATATACATATATACATATATATATATATATATACATATATACATATATATATATATATATAAAATATACTAGCTGCCAAACTCTTGTGCCTGGTAGACAGATTTCGAAGTGTAACTACTTTGGCCACTCACCTTATGAACTACCTCATCTTCTCAAGTTAACCAGTTATTGAATGTCATTCAAGAAACCGTATCAGTTTTCTTAAGTTATAAACCAGTGCAGGCTTGAGATAATATATATTCAAAGTGCCTAGCACAAAGCCAACTTTAAATCAAAGCTGGCATAGATTCCTAGGAAGAACAAAAAATGTTATCTTGCATGAAGATGCAGCTCATGATTTGAGTATCTTTTTCCCTGTATTTTAAAAGATATTTTGAAACATGCCAAGCAAAATAGAATTTAAGTTCAAAATGAAACTATGTCACAGATTTCTCTGTGGGCCCAGATTTCAAATGGCAGAACTGCAGGAAAGTAGCAAACCAGAATAACACCTGGATTTCAACTTGAACCCTTTGTTTCAAGGAACCGAGTGTTTCAGTGTATGTTCAGCTCCCTTTAACCTCAAAGCTCCTTACTGAGATGTGGCATGAGTAATTTTCCTCTCTAGTGAGGAAAACCAAGTGGCTGGGCTAAGACATAACAGTTATGAGCAGAACTAGGAGCAGGAAACAGGGCACTAGAGCTGAGGTTCCCTATATTGCTGCTGGATGAGTTTTGGGGTTTAGGGTGAAGAAACACTTTATTCCCCAAACCAGCTGGATTAGCAGCTCTTATTTTTTTATTTATAAAAGGAAATAAGGCTGGGTCTGGTGGCTCATGCCTGTAATCCCAGGACTTCGGGAAGCTGAGGCGGCCAGACCACCAGGTCAGGAGTTCGAGACCAACCTGGCCAAGATGGTCCCCATCTCTACTAAAAATACAAAAATTAGCTGGGCATGGTGGCAGGCGCCTGTAATCCCAGCTTGGGAAGCTGAGGCAGGAGAACTGCTTGAACCCGGAGGCGGAGATTGCAGTAAACTGAGATTGCACCACTGCACTCCAGCCTGGGTGACAGACTAACACTCTATCTCAGGGGAAAAAAAAAAGGGAAATAAATCCATCAAGATGCTGGGGGAGAGTGGCATTGTGAGACAGGTAATTCCCCCTTCCTGGTAATGGTGGGGTTGTTTTGTTTTGTTTTGAGATGGTGTTTCGCTCTGTCACCCAGGCTGGAATGCAGTGGTGCAATCTCAGTTTACTGCACCTCTGCCTCCCAGGTTCAACTGATTCTCCTGCCTCAGCCTCCCAAGTAGCTGGGATTACAGGCATGCACCACCACACCCAGCTAATTTTTGTGGGGTTTTTTTGTTTTTTTTTTGAGACGGAGTCTTGCTCTGTTGCCCAGGCTGGAATGCAGTGGCGCAATCTCGGCTCACTGCAAGCTCCGTCTCCCAGGTTCATGCCATTCTCCTGCCTCAGCCTCCCGAGTAGCTGGGAATACAGGTGCCCGCCACCACGCCCAGCTAATTTTTTGTAGAGATGGGGTTTCACCGTGTTAGCCAGGATGGTCTCGATCTCCTCAAATCGTGATCCGCCTACCTCGGCCTCCCAAAGTGCTAGGATTACAGGCGTAAGCCACTGCACCCGGCCTAATTTTTGTATTTTTAATAGAGATGGTGTTTCACCATGTTGGCCAGACTGGTCTCGAACTCCTGACCTCAAGTGATCCACCTGCCTTGGCCTCCCAAAGTGCTGGGATTACAGGTATGAGCCACCGTGCCCAGCCTATGGTGGGTTTTGCATACTCATGGGGCAGCCTGACAGCCTTTGGCAGTCCAGTCTCCTCCCTACTTCCAGAAAAATCTATTTTTTGCTACTGGGTCTTTTCAAAGTCTGAGTGGGTTGAAGGGTATATCGGTGAGGGATGCATTTTTCTCAGCATTTTTTTGAAACTACCAGTTACTCTTGCATAGTATTCCATCTCAAAAAGGAAGTAGCTACAAGTGGTAAGTCAAAGTTATTTACGAGGCTTATCAAGCTAATATCAGACTAATAAACACTTATTGACCAAAATATACAACCTCTACATAAGTCCTAGCCTATTAATGCTTTTAAAATTCAGAATTAGGTCGGGCGCAGTGGCTCACACCTGTAATCTCAATACTTTGGGAAGCCGAGGCAGGCAGATCACTTGAGGCCAGGAGTTCGAGACCAGCCTGGCCAACATGGCAAAACCCTGTCTCTACTAAAAATATGAAAATTAGCCAGATGTGGTTGACTCATGCCTGTAATCCAGATTCTTGGGAGGCTGAGGCATGAGAATCGGTTGAACCTGGGAGGCGGAGGTTGCAGTGAGCTGAGATTATGCCACTGTCTCAAAAAAATAAAATACAGAATCAAAACAGTAGACAGATGGTTTATTCATTTACTCCACAAAATGTAATGAGTGCTTACTATGTATCAGACATTGGTCTATGCACTGGAGTTAAGAAAGTAAATAAGATCTCTCTGCTCAATGGAATGTACATATTGGTGGAGGTGCAAGAACTGCACTCCTGAACTATATGCATGCTCTTTTTCTTTTCTTTTCTTTTCTTTTTTTGGGACGGAGTCTCGCTCTTGTCGCCCAGGCTGGAGTGCAATGGCGCAATCTAGGCTCACTTCAACCTCCGCCTCCCGGGTTCAAGTGATTCTCCTGCCTCAGCCTCCCAAATAGCTGGGATTACAGGCACCGCCACCACGCCCAGCTAATTTTGTGTGTGTGTATTTTTAGTAGAGACAGAGTTTCACCATGTTGGCTGAGCTGGTCTCAAACTCCTGACCTCAGGTGATCCGCCCACCTCAGCCTCTCAAACTGCTGGGATTACAGGCGTGAGCCACCGTGCCTGGCCACACACCCTTTTTATTATAACAACAGTAAAATGAAATCCTTCTTTTATATTTAATAAGCTGAAAGTGTGTTACTGCCAAAAGCAACAGCTGAGCACTAACTACACACAACTTAAAAGCATTAGACTGCCGGGTGTGGTGGCTCACACCTGTAATCCCAGCACTTTGGGAGATTAAGGCAGGCAGATCACGAAGTCAAGAGATCGAGACCATCCTGGCCAACATGGTGAAACCCTGTCTCTGCTAAAAATACAAAAATTAGCTGGGCATAGTGGCGGGGGCCTGTAGTCCCACCTACTCGTGAGGCTGAAGCAGGAGAATCACTTGAACCTGGGAGGCGGAGGCTGCAGTGAGCTGAGATCGTGCCACTGCACTCCAGCCTGGGCGACAGAGTAAGCCTCCGTATCAAAAAGCATCAGACTTGTTAGAAGTATCACTTACAAGTGATAGATGACAGGTGAGATAGAGAAGAAACCTTATGATCACAAAGTTATTCTACCTACATGTTTATACTTCAAGGATCTAAGCAAGTTTCCACAATACACATTTATTTAAATTAGCAGTTCTATCATGCAAAAAATCCAGCAGCATAATAGGAAGATGTAAAATGTGAAGGGATGCTCTTCAATTTTAGAGACTGAAGCTTCTCAGATCTTCCCACTGCTTTGTTACTCAAAGTATGGCCCGCAAATCAGGGGAATCCAAATTTCCTGGGAACTTGTTAGAAATACACAATCGCAGAACCCACTCCAGACTTATGAATCAGAATCTGCATTTTAACAAATCCCACAAGATTTTTATTATATTTGTACGTTAAAGTGTAGGAAGGCCAGGCATGGTGGCTCACACCTGTAATCCCAGCACTTTGGGAGGTTGAGGCGGGTGGATCACCTGAGCTCAGGAGTTCGAGACCAGCCTGGCCAACATATAGTGAAATCCCGTCTCTAATAAAAATACAAAAATTAACTGGGTGTAGTGACGCATGCCTGTAGCTCCAGCTACCTGGGAAGCTGAGGCAGGAGAATTGCTTAATCCCGGGAGGGGGAGGTTGCAGTGAGCCGAGATCGTGACACTTCACTCCAGCCTGGGTGACAGAGCGAGACTCTCTCTCTTTTTATTTTTCTTTTTGAGACGGAGTCTCACACTGTCACCCAGGCTGGAGTGCAGTGGCGCGATCTCGGCTCACTGCAAACTCCACCTCCCGGGTTCATGCCATTCTCCTGCCTCAGCCTCCTGAGTAGCTGGGACTATAGGCGTCCGCCACGACGCCCAGCTAATTTTTTGTATTTTTAGTAGAGATGGGGTTTCACCGTGTTAGCCAGGATGGTCTCCATCTCCTGACCTCGTAATCCGCCCGTCTTGGCCTCCCAAAGTGCTGGGATTACAGGCATGAGCCACCGTGCCTAGCCGAGACTCCCTTAAAAAAAAAAAAAAAAGTGTAGGAAAATTGTTTCATACTATGTGGATTAAAATTAATTTGGGAATGGGCTCCTACAGGCCAAATCTGGGATAATTTCAGCACCAAAATAATTAAATATAGTAATGAACTATAAACCATTGAAAAAATAGGAATTTGTGAGTGTACGCTGTTAATAAGTAAGTAAATAAAAAGGGAAGAAGGGAGTCCTCTTATATTGAAGTGCCCATTCCTGACTGGCAAAGTTGGGAAATCATTGTTCTGTAACAGTAACAACTAGCTCAGGCAAAAATCATCAATGGATGCAAAATCGAGGGGGAAATTTGAATTAGGAGAAGGATTTGAATGATTTTTTAAAATGTCTCCCCACAGACTGGTTATTAGTTATAAGGGGGAGAAAACATAAATATATGTGTTGTGGTGAAATCAGTTGGCGTCTAGATAGGCTGTCAAAACAAACATCACCAGTAAGGGACACATGGCTGTGGTCTGACTCCAGATATGACACTCTGAGGCTTACACATCAACTTTTGTTGCACACATGGAAAACATCCTACAGCATCAATAAGTAATGGTAAGGGGGTGCAACAGTATGAAACATCATACAACCTAAGGATTCTAGCAAGTTTTCTTATGACAGGGATCTAATAAAAAAATACATTCAGCCTACAGAAATAATGGAAGCACATGAGAGACAAACATCATTCTCCAAAATGGAACAATTCTATTAAACAACTTATGACAAAACGGAAAGAATATATATAAGAAATAAAAGTTGACTGAAGATAGTAACTGAGATTGCTGGATCAGAGATGGACATGATGGGGGAAAAAAAGAAATTACACAAGGCCTAAAAGGGTTCAGCACAGTGCCTGATGCATAATAAATATTTTTAAATTATTGGTCATTATGTTAGAAAAAAGAAAAAAACTAAAGTGGACACTTCTTTGTATGATGGTTCCCAAATCTGGGTCTGTATCACAATACACTTAAAAGTGCAAAATACACAAAGAGCAGATTCGTGTAGGCCTACTCACAATCTCCAGGGGGTTACCATGTACCCCGATAAGGACACTTCATCTCTGTGGTATTCTTCTCAAAAATCCAACAACCCCAGCCTAGATGAATCCAAAATGAGTGACATTCAACAAAATACCTTAGTCTCAAAACTGTCAAGGTCTTACAAACAAGGCAAGACTGAGCAACTATCGCAGGCCAGAAGAGACATCATGATTAAATGCAGTGTGGGATCCTGGATCGGATCCTGAACACAAATAGGACATTATGAGAAAAACTGGTGAAATCTGAATACCAGTTGGAGTTTAGGGTAATGTGATATTCACAGCATTTGGAGCTACGTACCTAACATTCATAACATAGTAACACACCAGTGTTGGTTTCTAAGCTGTATCAAATGTACCATGGTAGTATATTACCCTTAGGAGAAACTGGGTGAAGGGTATATAGAAATGACTGTCTTTGCAAATCTATAATTCTAAAATTCTATTCTGTAATTCTGAAATTCTTCTTAAATAAAAACTTTTCAACCTGATGAGAGGAAGTAGAAAAAAAATCTTTATGAAAAAGAAAATCCAGGAATAGACTCTAGGTACCCATATTACAAGTTTTTCAAGTGATTTGATACATACAAATTCACTGCAGTCTTGGTCAACGGTGTTATTAAATTATAAAATTTGTGAGATAATGAGGCTCCCTGTGTTGGCTGAGACCTATGAAAGGCTTGGGCATCTTCCATATTAGATCTAAGTTAATCAATCCCTGAAACCAAAATGAAAACTGCGAATTATGGCTACCAAGAGCTTCTTAGCTGTTAGAGAAGCATGGATACTGACAAAAGCAAAAATAATTTTCAATGTATTATTAAAGTATCAGCATCTATTGCAATGATTTAACACTATTGAAAAGCATTTTCATTTAGATGATGCCTCTCACATGATGTACTTTCAGGGACTGTCATTTAATCCACTTTATAGTCACTTAAGTATTCAAGTATGTTTGCCTGAAAACAAAGGCAACTTGTTGAAACATTTCAAATGCGTTTTATATTACTATTACATGTAAATGTGAAACTTGTTCTATTTGTGAGAATCATTATGTATGTAAAAATTCAAGGATAATTATCAATTTTTAAAATTCCACATTCTTCTTAAACTTACTCTTCCGCACAATCTTTCAAAATTTTCCTTAGAGAAATGAATAACACCTGGTTCTGGTCTGCATTGAATTAAGCTATTTAGATTTTATGGATCAGATAAGACCCAGTTAAGAATCCAGTAGTTCTGAACCAGTTTGAAAAGGAAGTTATAACACAAAAAGATCAACTAACTAAACACTGACCACAGAGTTTTTGGGAAACCGTCAAAGAAACTGAGAAATTTAATGTAATATATGAATTGCTTAAAGCCCTTACCCCCTGAACTTGGAACTCAGTACATCTAAATTAGGACCCAAGAACTGCATTTTCAAAAGGCCCTGCTGGTGACTCAGATGCAGATCTTCCAAGGGTTACATCTGGAGCATTGGCATGGGGCCAAGAATACAGGCTTGAAATCAGAAAGACCTGGATGCAAATTTTGACTCTGCAAATTTTTACCTATGCAGCACACAACAAACTACTCCTTTAATCACTGAAAAACTACTAATACCTACTACAGGCTATGCACTTTACTTTTCTAAGCCTCTATTTCCTTATCTATGAAATTGAAGGTTTGTAAGAAGTAAATGAAATAATATATGTAAAACACTCAGCTCAGTACATGGACTACAATAAGCAGTCAGTGTTAGCTGTGATTACCATTAGCATCCCTTGTAAGTTTCAATGGCCATCAGAAACTGGCCATCAAAATAGATTACATGAAATAAAACAGCTTTCACTAGAGAAACGACAAAAAGTTAAACTCTGCCCTCAGACGCAAAAGCTTCATTCTGGCAGGAAATTCTTATGTCCCTTGCTATTCAGTGACAAAGAATATGGCTCTATGGTAGTCTGGACAGTATGAATCACAAAATGACTCACAATATTTCATAAAGTCATCATTAAACTGATTTTAACGTGAAGGAGTGCAGCTATAGATAGCAAAAAAGTGTAAAAAGAAAATCTGCACTATACTAGATTTCTCTTTTTATAAAGTCAAAACTAAATAATGACCAGGCACGGTGGCTTATGCCTGTAATCCCAGAACTTTGGAAGGCCAAAACGGGAGGATCACTTGAATTCAGGAATTCAAGACCAGCCTGGACAATACGGCAAAACCCCATCTCTACTAAAAATACAAAAAATTAGCTGGGTGCGGTGGCACATGCTGTAGTCCCAGCTACCCAGGAGGCTGAGGTGGGAGGAGGATCACCTGAGCCTGGGAGGTCAAGGCTGCAGTGAGCCAAGATGACGCCACTGCACTCGAGCCTGGGTGACAGAGTAAGATCCTGTCTCAAAAAAAAAAAAAAAAAACCACTGTAAATTATGAGATGAGCAGGTACTGTCAAACCAAAGAGAAAACTAACATTGCATTAAACATTATTAACTGGAAGGAGTGCAGTTAACACTAGCAATGACTCAGGGCTACGTTGCCAAATGAACACAAGTGTTTGAAAACGAATTATATAATAAACAAGCACAAAAAAACTCCACTGAAACTAAAATTAGCAAACGAAAATTCCCAAAATGATTCATAAACAATTATATGTTAGGTTATATATCCTAATGTGTTAGAACATCACCAATGTGCAAATAGATAATAATAAACATCCGTTGTTCTGTTTGTTCACACCAGAAATAATCCCTGAATTCATAAAATGTCTGTGGGCTAAATACTGGGCAAAGGCCAGGTACGGTGGCTCACACCTATAATTCCAACACTTTGGGAGGCCAAGGCAGGAGGATCACTTGAGGCCACGAGTTTGAGACCAGCCTGGGCCACAAAGTGAGACCCCATCTCTACAAAAACATCAAAAAAATGAGTGGGGCATAGTAGTGCACACCTGTGGTCCCAACTATTTGCGAGGCTAAGGCAGGAAGATCGCTTGAGCCCAGGAGTTTGAGGTTACAGTGAGCTACGATTGTACCACTGCACTCCAGCCTAGACAACAGTGGGAGCCTGTCTCAAAATAATAATAATTATTATTATTATTACTGGACAGAGAAGGTGGGGCAGCACACAACATTTGGACTTAGGTTTGAGTTCAGATACCACCAGTTACCAGGAGTGTGACATAGGCCAAGAGTCTTAACAGATCTGTTCTTCAGTAACTTCATCTTATATTGTGAATTATAATAATACTACCAAACCAGCAGACTATAACAAGTCAAATGATTTACTAATGGAACACCACGCATGTATATCAAATGCATGCAATATTCAGGGATTAGTATTTTGAGACGGAAAGCAGTCATTTTAATCAGTTATTAAATCACCTTTGGGCAAAGAAAGATAGAAAAAGTAGTTTAAAAATCAAATGAGAAAAAGAAAAGAAAGGAGAATGCTTGTAAAGTTTTTTCTTACTGCTTAACCAAAGGTAGATCAGTGTATGTAAGTAGACCACAGAAAAAATCTTAAATTTTAAAAAATCCTAGATTTCAAATAATTCACTGATTTATGTTTCAATGTCACTAAATATTTTACTTTTATACATACTTACTTGTAAAAATAAGTAACGGGGCAGTACACTGTCAAATGAAGGGCTGAGATATACTGGTTCTGTCATTCTTATGCCCATGCCTCTGAAAAATAGGAAATCTAACATTAGTCTGTATAAATTCCATGGTCTATACAAACTATGTTTCCAGAAACATTCTCCAATAGCCTGTCAAACATAAGATGCTCTGTCTTTTTAAGAACTATTTTGGCTCAAGCCTGTAATCCCAGCACTTTGGGAGGCAGAGGTGGGAGGATCACTTGAGGTCAGGAGTTCAAGACCAGCCCGACCAACATGGAGAAACCCTGTCTCTACTAAAAATACAAAAAATTAGCCAAGCGTGGTGACAGGTGCCTGTAATCCCAGCTCCTCAGGAGGCTGAGACAGGAGAATCACTTGAACCTGGGAGGCAGAGGTTGCAGTGAGCCAAGATCGCGCCATTGCACTCCAGCCTGGGCGTCAAGAGTGAAACTCCGTCTCAAAAAAAAAGAACTCTCTTTATTAAACAACAAAATACATAAAGTAGTCCTGTGAATTGTTTTTGAATTTTTACCTGCAGAATACGAAGCCATCAGAACTAAAAAGGAAAAAGTTACATAAATTTTTCATTTAAGCACAAATGTGTTTCTGCAGAGATTTGAACAGACTAAAAAGCAAATACCACCTCATTCTTTACTACTTCCTGTCAGCTCTTTATAGAATAATTGCCTGGTACTGACACAATCCCAAGGATAACCTTTTCCACCTTTGTCCCATTTTAGGAGTGGCATTGAAAATGACCAGAGCAGGAAGGGCCAGGACTCAGATGGCCTGGTGGAGAATGACTCATCAAGACAAACATCACAATCTCAGAGATGTTGTCAGAGGCTACTGAAGCAGAGAAAGAACACGCAAATCCTGTCAGACAAAGCCAAGCCTGGCCTTGTGTGTCAGGCCAAAGCAGACAAAGCAAGCGAAAGGAGAAATCTGGAGAAATCCAAAGAGTTCCGGGGATTAGGACGGCACAGAAAAAAGTATAGTCTCATTAAAAGGGAAGTATAAAAATCAGGATTTAAGCCGGCACAGTGGCTCATGCCTGTAATCCCAGCACTTTGAGAGACTGGCACAGGAGGATCACTTGAGGTCAGAAGTTTGACACCAGCCTGGGCAACATCTCTACATAAAATTTAAAAAATTACAAAGGCATGGTGGAGTGTACCTGTAGTCAGTCCCGGCTACTCGGGAGACTGAAATGGAGGGATCCCTTGAACCCAGGAGTTGGAGGATGCAGTGAGTTAGCATCCCGCCACTGCACTCCAGCCTGGGCAATGAGCACCCAAATACATAAAATTTAAAAAAAAAATTTTTTTTTAAATCATAACTTATACCTAGTTTAAGGGTACAATCCAAGGAGAGTCCCATTAGGACTCCATTAGGATGAGCAAAGATAAAGTCTTAGAAGCAGTATGGCAGACAAGTTCATAGCTAGCTTATGGAACAGTTTATGAGTTGATCTTGGCAGACATGCATCTACATGCATGTGTAGATAGATGGTGTGAACTCTATCTAATGTTGACAGGATAAGTTTATGTTGGTCTTTAGAGTAAAATAACGTCAGTAGATACCTGTGGACTATTACTGCAATGGTATGACTATAAACTCCCCTCGGTTTTGTTGTTGGTTTTATTTATTTATTTTTAGACACAGGGTCTCACTCTGTCACGCAGGCTGGAGCGCAGTGGCACAATCATAGCTCACTGCAGCCTCTAACTACTGGGTTCAAGTGATCCTCCCAACTTAGCCTCCCCAGTAGCTGGGACTACAGGCACACACCACCATGCCAGGTAAGTGTGTGTGTGGACAGAGTCTCACTATGGTGTGTGTGTGTGTGTGTCTGTGTGTGTACAGTCTCACTATGTTGCCCAGACTGGCATCAAACACCTAGACTCAAGTGATCCTCCTGCCTTAGCTTCCGGAGTTCCTGGAATAACGGGTATGAGCCACCATGCCTGGCGCCCTCAGTTCTAACAGCCTTTAGCATACAATAAATGCTGACTCCTTTTCTTCCTCTTCTCATCCCTTTACTACCTTACTCATTTGTTTACCACCTGAAATCCATGAATGTACACTTTTAATCAGAGGTAAAACTCGGTTGCTGCTCCAGTCAGGACCAAATCAAACCACTGTATCCACTTCCAAGGCAAATATCCCCTGCTCCTGAGCAGAAAATATACAAACAAAGCTTCTGAAATGTCACTGACTCACATCTGAAAGCCAGTCCTGGCTGGGTGTGGCGTCTCATCTTAGCACTTTGGGAGGCCAAGGTGGAGAACTGCTTGAGACCAGAATTCAAGACCAGACTGGGCAACATGGCAAGACCCCCATTTCTATGAAAAAAAAATTAAAATATCAGCTGATCATGGTGTCATGTGCCTATAGTACTAGCTACTCAGAGGCTGAAGTAGGAGGATCACTTGAGCTCAGTAATTCAAGGTTATAGTGAGCTTTCATCACACCACTCCAGCCTTAATGACAGAGCGAGACCCTATTTCTAAAAGAAAAAAGCAAAGTCAGTCCTTTGTTGTGACACCTGGTACTCTTACCTTCATCAATACCCAGGATCTACAACTATTATTGAATATCTTGAATTCCATAGTCTGATCACTCCATAATTTAAATGACTTTCTGACTTGCAGGACTCCAGTCCTCTAAAAAATGCTGAAACTTGAAAATGTTCATGCCTGTCTTCCTAACTCAGTTCCTAACTACTACTTTAGATTCTGGTGCTCTTCGACTATCTCCTTCTGACCACACCTACCAGAACAAGTGAGTGCTATAAATCACTGAACTTAACATAACGAAGAATAATTTAAGCCAATTATTATTCAGGTATGAGATTACATGTTTCTTTAAAAAATACTTTTGTAGCCACATATCTCCATATAATAATGCAAAGTACAAGATTGCGTATGTTAATACAGTCTGTTAGTAAATTAATCTGCCTCCGTGAATCTATGAATGATTCAACCCACCTGGAATTCAAGAAAGCAAAGGACTCAAATTCACTAACTGAATAGCAATTGTACCATTAGTTGTGTTGGTTTAAAATTTTTTAAGGAATATAAATAAGAAACAGGGTGTACATGTAGCATTTCTGTTATAGCAGCCTGCTTCTTCCACCGGAAGAGACAAAACTTCCAACAGTATAACTGAATAAATTGAGTTTAAAAACCAATTTTTTTTTCTTTTTTTTGAAATTCTGAAGTCTCACTGTGTCACCCAGGCTGGAGTGCAGTGGTGCAATCTTGGGCTCACTGCAACCCCCCGGGTTCAAGCGATTCTCCTGCCTCAGCATCCTGAGTAGCTGCAATTACAAGCACCTACCACCACACCTAGCTTATTTCTGTATTTTTAGTATAGATGGGCTTTCACAGTGTTGGCCAGGCTGGTCTCGAACTCCTGACCTCAAGTGATCCGCCCACCTTGGCCTCTCAAAGTGCTGGAATTACAGGAGTGAGCCACCACGCCCGGCCAAAGGGTGGCTGAAAGTTGGTTGCCTCCTAACTTCCACCAACAAAAAATTATTCAGAACATTGTTCAGAAAACATTATTCAGCACGATAACTGGAACAACATCAAATAACCTAAAAGAATGAAAAGTATACCATTAACAATGAACTAATGGAGGCAGTCAAAATATCAATTACCAATTACAGGTCCAAAGATAAACACAGCAGATATATGCACATAATCTTTATATTCATGAAGCCTTCTAAAAAGAATAAAATCTTTGTTCTTGGACATTTGGAAAGTGCTGCTACCTAGATCTAGGGAATCCAACAGTCAACTTCTTCAGAAGAACGAATGAATTTCAATTGCAAACCCAAATTGTTGCAACATGAAAAACTGTTCCACCAATCAGGGATATCGTCCAATTCTAAAGGGAGAAATTCACAGCTTTCAGCATGTCTATGTCAGCCTTGAACTTTGGAGTAATGGAGCTGTCCACAGAACTCAAAAAGCCTGAAAAAACTAAGTAAAATAAGAGCCTGGATTTTTCCACCAATTTATTTAGGGCCACTAGCAACCAGGAATGATTTAGAACAGACTATATTTTAATTTAGTTTGAACAAACCTAAACATTCATTTTTAAACACAAATATTCATGTGAGTGCTAGGTTTCTGGTAAAATTTATTTTTAATTAAAAAATATGTTTAATTTATATTAAAATCTAACTTTTTCTGACAAATAAGAATGTTAAAAATGATCTGGATAGATCATCTAATTCTTTCTCCATCATAATGCACTGTTTTTCAAAGATGCAAAATATTTTGAAAAAAATAAAATTCAGAAGGACAAGTAAAATTATTTGACAATTAAAATGTAACTGGTTGCTTAATGAGGCTCTTTAATTTGATCAGTTACCCTTTTTGACCAAACATCATGGAAATATGGGTTTAAACAATTTTTTTCCAGTTGGATTTATACCAAAAAAAAAAAATTTCATATAATGCAACTAGATACATTTTACATTATTTTAAATTTTCATTGACCCACAAAAAGGATGCTGATTTCCCCAAAGCACCTGATGACATACTTCAGTTCAGGTAATCCACTGAAGATTTCTTTGCGGCTTAGTTCAGAAATCCCATTTCCAAGAAATACTTTTGTTCCATCAAATTTTTTGGCTCCTTTCTTACATTTTCCTTTAATATCAGAGTATACAGAAATAACATCTCCAGTTTTCATAACTAGAGAAAGAAGAAAATCAGATTACACTGATTTATACTTTGGCAGAAGAATCGTGAAAATTCTTTGAGCTAGATCGGTGATCTCTAGAGGCATCAATAGTGGGCATGAAGCAGTTCAAACTGGCTCATTACCTCAATCTTTAATAGAAAATCTGACTTTTTACTTTAAAATATTCCGTAACAATAAAACTCACTAAAGAATCTTTTTCAGTGAAAACAAAGAAATAAAATAGCTTCAAAACATCCTACCCTCAACTGGAAATCTGAAGCTGAGCCAAATTATTTCCCCCAAGCCTTAAAAGATTTCTTATAAATCTTGACATCTCAGCTCAAACCTCAAAGTTCTAAGTTTCCTTCAAAAGGACTGTTCAAAAATGTACCCTAAAATCCTTCAAAGAAATATTTCTAAATCCCATAACCCTGTTTGTATTTGCTATTTTGATGTGACAGCACAATTAAGGCAGAGACTTTAATGATAAGCATATATAGTCATTCATATATATATACATACACACACATATATAGGCACACATATATACGTGTGTGTATATACTTAGAATACCTTTTACAGTATACAGTGTACAGAGTTGCTTTATATGGCTGATTAAATCCAGTTTGTATAGGCATTTATTTTCTGTAACAACTCTCAGTGTTATTTATAATGGGAAATTATATTCCACTTCCAAAAAACATTTTTAAACCTAATCTATCATAAATTTATTTGGTCTATTACCTGACAACAATAGTGAACAGCCTATTAGCTAGAGCTAAGAGAACTGTTAAAATCATGTAGATCAGATGTCAACACACTTTTCCTGTAAAGGGCAAATAAATATTTTAGGCTTTGTAGCCACATAAGTTCTCTGTGGCATATTCTTCTTTATATGCGTATCTTTTCACAACATTTTAAAAAGGAAAAAACCATTCTTAGCTTATGGGCCACACATAAACAGACATGAGCCAGACTTGGCCAGGAGGTAGTAGTTGACCCAATTCTGATACAGATCAAATTATTCATTTCAAGGACACCATAACTGAGGCCCAGAGACGGAATACGTTTTCTACAGATGAAAGCAATTGTTTCTTGATTTCAAGTCCAATAAGGTACCACTGAACCACAGTGACTAACTTACTAAGCATATGCAACACAGGTATGTCGCCAACTGGGTGAATACATTAAGAGTATCAAGTTTCATCCCAATGTTCAGATTCCAGGTTCTGGATGTTCTCTCACTAATGACACAACAGCTTTCTGAGGTTTTAAGGCAATGCAGTCAAGAAAACAAAACAGAAGTTCACTGACGTACTCTATTTATCAGTAATGATCCACTAAAACAACCATCATCAAATACATCCTTATTTGGACGGAAAAAAAAAAAAAACCATCAGAAAACCTTATATGATGACTAGTTTGTTAGTCCTTACTGGATAAAACCCTAAATGCAAAGCTGGAAAAATACCCGACCAAGAAAAATTTGGAATATATCTTAGTGACAAATCAATAAATTTTCCATTTGAAAATGCACATAAATTTTAGAGAACCTTAAAGACAAATCTAAACATTATACTTACATTTTGATGCTGACACAATTCCTGGGGCATAGACATGGGCTCCTCTTAAAACTGCATTGCCACACTGGGCTCCAACAATGGCTTCACACTGTTGTTTTTTAATATTCTTTCTAGAAATGTAAGACACAACAAGTTTAATAGTAACATACCTCCAATGCCTACCAATTTTTCCCGTGTTCTATCTGAACTCTAATGCCTCTTCAGTCTTAATTGTCCTGAATACATAAGAAAAAGCTGAAAAGAGAGGCATACATATAGAGGAAACAGGAAAAAACAGCAACACGAAGATGGGCACTTGAGAGGAAAAAAAAAATAAAGAGGTCCATCTGCTGGAAGGCAATAAAGTGGCACCAGAAATTGCTTAATCATTTAACAAGCATTACTGCTTATCATAGCATTAGGAGAAAAATAGACTTTCTCTGTCTTCAAAGACTAAAATAGAAAAATACACAAGGAATTACAAAAACATTTCTAAAGTGGTAAATTGTTGCATGGTAAATTATGAATAATTTAAACAAGACAGGAAAAGAAGATAAGTCTTTTTTCCTTCCTTTGCTGCCCAACCTTTTTGAGTCTTTTCCAATTTCTCACATTCATTTCTTAGACCACTAAAATCTGTATTACTTCTAACACTCAGGGTTCCAAAGATCAGGGACCCAATGTGATCAGCCCTAAATAAAAACCCTTAACAATGAGTCTCTAATAAGCTTCCTTGGATGTGCTGTCACAACTCACTGCTGGGGGAATTAGGTGCATCCTGTCTTCAATTCCATGATCGCCAATTCATCAAATCTTACTAATTTTTCAGCTTTATACCCACTCCTTCCTGGTCCCAAACATTCTCATTGCTCATTCTCTGCCTACTTCTTAGAAGCTCTCCCCACCAGGTTCCAAAACATGCGACCATCTCTACTCACCTTGCATTCTATCCCTTGGCAATCTCATGATTTCAATAATCACTCACAAAAACAATCCACAAATTCTAATGTTTAGCCTTTCTAGTTTTTTTTTTTTTTTTTTTTTTTTTTTGAGACCAAGTCTTTCTCTGTCACCCAAGCTGGAGTGCAGTGACGCAATCTTGGCTCACTGCAACCTCTGCCATCTGGGTTAAACTGATTCTCATGCCTCAGCCTCCTGAGTAACTGGGATTACAGGTGCTCGCCACCACACCTGGCTAACTTGTGTATTTTTAGTAGTGACAGGGTTTCACCATGTTGGCCAGGTGGGTCTCGAACTCCTGACCTCAGGTGATCCACCAGCCTCAGCCTCCCAAAGTACTGGGATTATAGGCATGAGACACCACGCCCAGCTTAGACTCTTAATTAGTATTTCTAATTACCTACGGAGAGCTATATAGAGATGTCTCACAGTTACTTCAAACTCAACAAGTCCTAAACAATAATCAGTTTTCCCTCATCCATTCCTCCACTACTTGGCAGGATCCCAAATCTTTTCATCCTGTTTCCAATCTTGAATGAGACATCATTATCTGCCCAGATAACCAAACTAGATGCCTCAGTGTTACGGTCGGGATGTGTCCCCCAATATTCATGTGCTGGCAACTTAATCCCTAGTGCAACAGTGTTGGAATATGAGGCCTATTGGGAGCTGTTCAGGTCATGAGTGCTCTGCCCTCATGAATGAATTAATGCTATAATAAAAAGGGCTTGCAGCAGTGAGTTTGCTTTCTCTTGCCCTTGTGCCCTCTACCATGTACAGATGCAGCAAGAAAGCCCTCACCAGATGCAAATGCCTCGATCTTGGACTTCGCATCCTCCAACACTACAAAAAACAAATTTATGTTCTTTATAAATTATCCAGTCTCAGGTATTCTGCTATAGCAGCAAAAAATAAACTAAGACACTCAACGTCATCTTAAAGTCCTCCTAAGCCTTCACATTGATTGATTTAGGAATCAAGCTATCTTCTCGTTCTGATAGGTCTTGTGGGCCTATCTCCTGATGTTGGACACATATCTCTTTGTGATTACTGAAATAGCTTCCTGCCTTTTACCACTGGTTTCAGATTTTCTCTGTCTTTGGTGTTCTGCAACTTCACTCTGAAGTATGTAGATATGAATCTACTTTTACTTTTGGCTTCAAGCTCACACTTCTTAAATTTTTCATCAGTGATAGAAATTCATGGTCATTACACTTGTGATTATTGTCTTTCCCCCATTATTCCTATTCTCTATACCTGAGACTCATTAAAAATATAAATGCTGGTCAGGTGCAGTGGCTCATGCCTGTAATCCCAGTACTTTTGGAGGCTGAGGTGGGTGGATCACATGAGGTTGGGAGTTCAAGACCAGCCTGACCAACATGAAGAAATCCCCGTCTCTACTAAAAATACAAAATTACCCAGGCATGATGGCGCATGCCTGTAATCCCAGCTACTTGGAAGGCTGAGGCAGGAGAATCACTTGAACCCAGGAGGTGGAGGTTGCAGTGAGCCGAGATGGTGCCATTGCACTCCAGCGTGGGCAATAAGAGCAAAACTCCATCTCAAAAAAAAAAAAAAAAAAAAAAAAAAAAAAGAAACGTAAAGTGCTTTTTCATGACTCAATTTCACTTTCATATTTTTAATTTCTCTCTGCTGCATTCTAGATAATTTCCTAAGAGTCATCTCCTAATTCAAAAACTTTCTCATCAGTTGGGTCTAATCTGCTGTTTAATTCATTGTGTGAGTTTTTAATTTTAATGATAATTTATTTTTAGAAATTTGTTTTCAATTCTACCTTTTTATCCTTAGGGTCTTTTATGTTTTACTCTTTCATTTTTAATCATTTTAAGAAAACTGTTTTGTCTACACTCTGAACATGCCCGATCTCACCTGATCTTGGAAGAAAACTGTTTTTATAGTCTATGCCAGAGAGGTCTATTTGTTAAAAGTTCTGAGGGAAATCCAATCCTGCAGCTTATTATATATGCTGATCCTTACTCATAGTGGTTTGATTCCCAGTGTAGCTTTTAACAATGCCAAGTGTTTGGCTTGGACTGAATGAGTGCTGCTCCAGAGTGGTGTCACTTAGTTTTTGCCAAGTACCCAGGAATTGGCTTGGGACCAAACAGTTAATTTCCCAGTTTGCAGGTTCCAATTTAGGTTGCAGCAATTTGCATTCCAGACCTTTATGACGGAGGGAACTTACGGCTGCGCATTCTCAGAAACACATTTTTCTCCAACCTACATCCTAAGGCAAGAAAGACCTACTTTTAATTACTGCCTTGTAATGACTACTGGGTATTTCTCACCCTTACTATTAACACTTAATTGTTTAAACCAAAGACCCTAAATTTAGAAGAAAGACCACCTCCTTTCCCATACCTTCAACCCCCCAATAGTAACTCACATGCTTGCTGTTCTCTTTTCAATTATTCTGCATTCCTAACCTCTAATATATCAACTACATTTTCAATCACTCAACTACATCATTTTGTGGCCTATTATGTTCTTTTTTACTTAGCACTCCTCGGTGTATGTAGCAAAAACATCTTCATGTTATCTAATTCACCATACATATTATTGAAGCTAAAAAAACTCTGAAATACTTTTCTAACTTTTCTCCAGGTTTGCAATTCAACTTTTGAAAAAATTTCTGAAACTTTTGACTGTCAGTTGATGTAAGAAACACACTTGATAAAAGAACTTATTTCAAGTTTTTATATCATTTGAGATCTTGATATAAGAAACTACACATACATGTCTATGTGTGTGGTATCACACATAACATTTCATTAAATATTTTTACTATGTGCGATTCAATATATTATAAAACATCCCTTTTTTTTTTTAAAATATTCATTGAAAACATTAAATTGATTTCACAAGTTACTAATGGGTCATGATCTCCAAGCAGTTTGGAAGACCACTACCACTATTATATTTCTAAAATACACATCTAATCTTTACTAATAAAAAAAATTTTTTTTTTTTTTGAGACGGAGTCTAGCTCTGTCTCCCAGGCTGGAGTGCAGTTGCGCCATCTTGGCTCGCTGCAAGCTCCACCTCCCGGGTTCACGCCATTCTCCTGCCTCAGCTTCCTGAGTAGCTGAGACTACAGGCACCCGCCACCATGCCCGGCTAATTTTTTGTGTTTTTAGTAGAGATGGGGTTACACCGTGTTAGCCAGGATAGTCTCGATCTCCTGACTTCGTGATCTGCCCGCCTCAGCCTCCCAAAGTGCTGGGATTACAGGCGTGAGCCACTGCGCCCGACAATAAAAATTCTTTAGCTTCTAAAGTCTATGAAAAAAAAATTCCTTGGTACAAAAAAAATCTTCATACTTCATATCTGCCTCTCCCAACTTCTTCAGTTTCATCTTTCACCCATCCCCCAACTCTGAAAACAAATAGCCAAACCTGATCACTTTTATCAGCAGTCACCATTGTTTCATGCATTCATGTCTTTCCTCATGCCTTCTCTCTGCCTAGCATAACCTTGCCCACCTTAACAGCCCTTCGGCCTAATTTCTCCTCACCTTCAAGGCTCAAATGAAATAATATCTGCTTAGAGAAAATATTTAACAATTTCTTTGTACTCAGTCCTTCCTATTCTATGCTCCAATAGCATTTAATTTATACTTCTACTGTGACTATCATAACAGTCTGACTTGTACCAAAGTCTCCTGACTTTAGACTATAGAACTATGTCTCATTCATCTTTGTAACACCATCACATCTCACATATAGCACAAATTCAAAAACATGTTTTGTGGAAGTGAAATCTGTAGTGTTAGATTTTATGAAAATAACATGGAGGGGAAAGGATGAATTCTGGAACAGAGAACTGTGCAGAAAAAAGTTAACATAGTAGGCCTGATCTGTTATCTTTGAAAAGCCTGCTTACAAGGCTGGCCCTTGACTGACATCTGGGAACTGAGATTTCAGGAGGTTTACTTATTAACTGCTAAGAGTGGCTCACTGTGCCTGAATTATTGAACAAACTATGATTTATAGTAAATACCAGCTTTCCTTCTGAAAATCCAGAATGTGGGTATGTACCAGGCAGTGGGAATCTACATGATGAGCCCTGAATAGGAATCCTGGCAGTGAGTCTCATGTGCTCACAGCTCGTCACTGGGGGACTTCCTGTGGGAGTCCTGTGTGACTCCCCTGGAAGAGGACTCTGGAAGCTTGTGATGGTTTTCCCTTTGCTGATTGTGCTTCATATTCTTTCACTGTAACAAATCATAGCCGTAAGTACAAGTATGTGCTGAATTCCCCAAGTCCTCTTAGAGAATCACAGAACCAAGGAGTGGTCTTGGGGATCCATAGACACCAGGACTAACAATATAAAAACATAGTATGTCATATGCAAGTATCAATATTTAAGTCAGCATTGCTGAAAGGGAGTTTTTACTAGGAAAAATAAAAGAGCAAACGTAAAAGTCGGTGCAAGGCCATAAAATATGCTAAAAGCTTGATTTTTATTGAAATGTTTCCAAATAGAGTGCATCAACAACATTAAAGAAAGATTACGTTCCAACAGTTTAGTAATATAGGTTGGAGAAAAAAACTATGAATACACCTAGATTAAGAGAAAAGTATTAGAATAGCTAAAAAATGAAGTAGCTAAGGAATTAAAAACAGATTATGGGAATGTCCTGTTAAGGAATCTAAAATCATGTATTTTTATCTATTTGGTATTTTAACTGCACATATTCACAACCCTACACATACTAACAACCCTACACCAAATGGAAGGTGATGGATGAAACTGTGAAACAGCACATGATATTGCTGCATGCCAAATACTTCTTTGCAGCAGGACTGCCACCTTTATTTAATCAGTAGTCTTTGTGCAACAGCATTTCTTAAATATTCTATTGCAATAACCCTATTCATACATATATATATATGAATGACACACACACACACACACACACACACAAAAATTGAAATCTTAAAGTGCTTGTTATGGATGGAATATTTGTGTCCCCAAAATTCACATGCTGAAACCCGAACTCAATGTGATGGTATTTGGAGAAGTCTTCAGGGGTAATTAGTTATGAGGGTAGAATGCTCATAAATGGGATCAGTGCCTTTATACGAGACCAAAGAGCTACCCACTTTCTTTCTGCAATGTGAGAATACAATGAGAAGTCAGCTATCTGCATCGCAGAAGAGGGCACTCACCAGAACCCAAGCATACTGGCACACGTCGTGGATTTCCAGCCTCCAGAACCATGAGAAACAATCTAAGACAGTACTGACACGAGTGACAAGGCAACTACAAAAGATGGAAATCAGCTGCGCACAGTGGCTCATGCCTGTAATTCCAGCACTTTAGGAGTACGAGGTGGGCAGATTACCTGAGGTCAGGAGTTCGAGACCAGCCTGGCCAACATGGTGAAACCCTGTCTCTACTAAAAATACAAAAATTAGCTCAGCGTGGTGGCAGACGCCTGTAATTCCAGATACTCAGGAGGCTGAGGCAGGATAATCGCTTGAACACGGAGGTGGAAGTTGCAGTGAGCAGAGATCGTGCCATTGCACTCTAGCCTGGGCAACAAGAGCAAGACTCCGCCTTGGGGGGAAAAAGATGGAAATCGAGTAGGCTGAAAGAGAAGACAAATCCAGTCTCATCTGGATTTCAAGAGATTTATGCTGTTGAATTACATATTCAATTGTGAAAGAAAGGAAGAAAGTTAATGTTCTGGCCTGCTTGAACTATTTTGAGACTTATCAAAAAGGGAGGAGCATTAATTGAGAGAATACAGAAATTCTTTAAAATTACAAATTGATTTTTGGCCTAAAAAGTTCTACTGATCCAAATGTAGCCTTTAGAAAACGCTGGTTGAGAGATGTTTTAAAGGCTCTTGTATCAAGACAAGTCTGGCATTCCGTTTTCTCCTGAAGTCATTAAATTACCAGACAAAAATCACCTTCCAGAAATTAAAATATATTTCACCAGTACATGAAACCTCATTTTAAGTAAACTGAAGAAACCAAAATTTTATTTTAAATTTCATTTGAAATTTTATTTTACATCTCATTTTAAGTAAACTGAAGAAACCAGTAATTCAGTGATGCATTACTTTTAAAATTGTTTACTGTATATAAAGTTTAACTGACGCATTTATATTGAAAATAACTGTGATATTGAGCTTCTACTAAAAAATCAGAGGAAGAAAACTCCTTTTTCTAAATCCCATGGAAATGAAAAGGGGGGGGAAAGAATAAAAATCTGAGGAGAAAATTCTGTTTGCAATAAAACTAAGAAACAGCTATAATTGCGATGATGAGAAAAAACTGGCTGACAGTGAACTTTGAGTCAAACCTAGTTTCTCAGCAGGGTGTGGAGTCTCTGAAAAGGAGAGGCTCCTGGAGGCTTAATCAAACATTTATTACTTAGGACCAGGACCACAGGCTTAGTGGAAAAGAAATCAGAATCTAGGAATGTCTTACCAGTATCCTGTTCAGAGGAGACAACTGTGAAAGAAGAAATGGATTGTCAGAAATGGCATAACCAGAAAATCTGTTATTTTCTCTAACAAACCTGATCAACTGCCAAAAAGCAGCCCAGGAAAGAGAAAAGAAATAGCAACCAACTTTGCTGCTCATGACTTAAGTTATCTAAGCAGAGAATAAATAAAAAAGAAAGCCTTCCCCACCCTCTGGAAAAAAGGTATGAGCTAAAGCCTTCACAGAGAGCCTTGGCTCTGCTCACCAGGACTAGAGAAAAGCCAGCAGAGAAGATTTGCAGTACTTCCCAGAAAACATATCTGACTAGTCCCATAGGCATGCTCTTTCCCCCATTCTGGATCCTTCTTGAGCAAACTGCAAATGAGGATGTAACTGTTTCCATTCAATGCATGATAAGCAGAAATAATTCATTCTGCATTCATTGGTGGCACACACATACACAAAAAGCAGAAGGTAGATTTTAAAAATGTAAAACAAACAAAAGGAAAAATATTTCAAGTACCACTGTATTTTCAGAGAAATTAAAGGAAAAACCTCAAAAAAGGGATAAAAGAAAAAAGATGAAGGTAAACTAGCAGCTAAGAAAATAAAGGACAATAAAACTTCTGAATAAAGATTTACAAGCAGAGAGAGGTAATACATCCCTATGACTAGATAGTATTTTGAATCCCCATTTTAGAGATAAGAAAAGCAAAGCATAGACAAGATAAAACTTATCTCCTATACTATTGACAAGAGAGCCACTTTGAAACAGAGCCAAAGTGACCAAGACAGGCCTAACAACAAATGGGCTGGGTGCGATGGCTCATGCCTATAATCCCAGCACTTTGGGAGGCTGAGGAGGGTGGATCACAAGGTCAGGAGATTGAGACCATCCTGGCTAAAAAAATACAAAAAAAAATTAGCCGGGCATGGTGGCAGGCACCTGTAGCCTACTAAGGAGGCTGAGGCAGGAGAATGGCGTAGACCCAGGATGTAGAGCTTGCAGTGAGAGCTCCTGACACTGAACTTCAGCCTGGGAGACAGAGCGAGACTCTGTCTCAAAAAAAAAAAAAAAAAAAGAAAAAGGAAAAAAAAAAAAAACGAACGAATGCAGAAGAAAAAGATCAGTGAATGGAGTTGAAGAATATGTTAAGAGAAAAAAAAATTAAAGTAACAGGCTTGAGACTGCGGTTCTTAGAAAGGGTTGCTTGAGAGGGTGGGTCTTGGCTAGCTAAGCAGCTAGAAACTGGAATGAGTTCCCAGCGGTGACATATAACCTTCCCTAATGATAAATAAGAGTGGCTCACAATTCCTAAACTCTGTACAAGCAAGGTACAAACACATGTTTATTTGGAGCACCTGCTTTCCTTTCAGGAGTCTGGGAATTTCGGTACATGCTACGCAGAGGGTGCCTATGTGACCAGCCCAATAAAACCCTTGGGCACCAAGCCTCTGATGAGCTTTTCTTCTAGACAACTATTTTACATGTCACAATTAGGTGCTGGAGGAATTAAGCATGTCCTATGGGACTTCACTGAGACAGCCTGTGTTTGGTTTCTTCCAAACTTCACCCCATGCCTCTTTTCCCTTGCTGGTTTTGCTTCTGTATGCTTTCATGTAATAAACCATAGCCAATAGTGTGACCGTATGCTAGGTTCTGTGAGTCTTAGCCAATCACTAAACCTGAGGGCTGTCTTGGGAATCTCTTATGCTGGTAATATCTGTGCCAGAAACACAGCACACAAAGTCCTGCTGTCTTTATAAAAGAGAATACAGAAAATGTAAGAGAAAAATATTCAAAGAAATAATGGAAGACCTATATAACTGAAAAGCTACACTGTGTCTCATCAAAAGCTAAGAGGAAATAGGCTGAGTGTGGTGGCTCACACCTGAAATCCCAGCACTTTGGAAGGCCGAGGTTGGTGGATCACCCGATTCAGGAGTTCGAAGACCAGCCTGACCAACATGGTAAAACTCCGTCTCTACTAAAAATACAAAAGTCAGCCGGGTATGGTGGTGGGCACCTGTAATCCCAGCTACTCCGGAGGGTGAGGCAGGAGAATCACTTGAATCCGGGACGCAAAAGCTGCAGTGAGCCGAGATCGTGCCACTGCACTCCAGCCTGGGTGACAGAGTGAGACTATGTGTTTTTTTTTAAAAAAAAAAAAAAGATGAAGAAGAACTAAGAGGAAATAATCAAAATCAAGCATTACACTGGCTAAATGTCTAAAGTTGAATAACTAAGAATTCCACAGATCTCCAATCAAAAGACAACGTACTGTTAGAAGGAAAAGTTTTTGGTGGGCCTTAGATTTCTTCACAATAACATTTAATGCCACAGGTTATAAAAACAATGGCTACAAAGTGCTAAGGGAAATACTATGTGGCCTGAAACGACCAGACTTAGCCAACTTGTTTTATAAACATAAAGGCAACAGGCAGACATTCTCAATCAAGAAAGTAATGCAGTACGTAAGAATCACACTTTGGGAAAGGGCAGGGGGTGCGGGAGATCTGCTAAGTGACTGTACTCACCAATAAAGACATTAATAAAGATAAGAAATGAGAAATAAACTGTGCCATAAGGACCGAAAGCAAACACTGCATCCATGTGAATTATACTTGGGAAATAACAATGTTACAAAGCTTGACAATGTTTAAAAAAAAACAAAAAACAAAAAAACTGGCCAGGCATGGTGGCTCCTGCTTGTAATCCCAACACTTTGGGAGGCCGAGGAGGGTGGATCACTTGAGCTCAGGAGCTCGAGACCAGCCTGGGCAACACGGCGAGACCCCATCTCAAAACAAAAACAAAAAAACAGTAAATACAAATTAGCTGGTAAAATTTTAGGGAAAATTTAACTCCAGTAATCTCCTCATTTCTCATAATGGAAAGTCAAAAGAGACTTAATGGGCCGGACACAGTGGCTCACGCCTGTAATCCCAGCACTTTAGGAGGCTGAGGCAGGCAGATTACCTGAGGTCAGGAATTCGAGACCAACCTGGCCAACATGGTGAAACCCTGTCTCTACTAAAAATACAAAAATTAGCTTAGCGTGATGCCAGACGCCTGTAATTCCATATACTCAGGAGGCTGAGGCAGGATAATCACTTGAACACGGAGGTGGAGGTTGCAGTGAGCCGAGATTGTGCCATTGCACTCTAGCCTGGGCAACAAGAGCAAGACTCCGTCCTGGGTGGGGGAAAAAAAAAGATGGAAATCAAGTAGGCTGAAAGAGAAGACAAATCCAGTCTCATTTGGATTTCAAGAGATTTATGCTGTTGAATTACATATTCAATTGTGAAAGAAAGGAAGAAAATTAATGTTCTGGCCTGCTTGAACTATTTTAAGACTTTTATCAAAAAGGGAGGAGCACTAATTGAGAGAATACAGAAATTCTTTAAAATTACAAATTGATTTTTGGCCTAAAAAGTTCTACTGATCCAAATGTAGCCTTTACAAAATGCTGGTTGAGATGTTTTAAAGGCTCTTTTATCAAGACAAGTCTGGCATTCAGTTTTCTCCTGAAGTCATTAAATTACCAGACGGAAATCTTCTTCCAGAAATTAAAATATATTTCACCAGTACATGAAATCTCGTCTTAAGTAAACTGAAGAAACCAAAATTTTATTTTAAATCTCATTTCAAGTAAACTGAAGAAACCAGTAATTCAGTGATGCATTACTGTTAAAATTGTTTACTGTATATAAAGTTTAACTGATTCATTTGTATTTTAAATAACTGCGACATCGAGCTTTTAGTAAAAAATCAGAGGAAGAAAACACCCTTTTCTAAATCCCATGGAAATGAAAAGGGGAGAATAAAGAATAAAAATCTGAGGAGAGGAATAGGAACAGCTCCAGTCTACAGCTCGCAGCGTGAGCGACGCAGAAAACGGGTGATTTCTGCATTTCCATCTGAGGTACCGGGTTCATCTCACTAGGGAGTGCCAGACAGTGGGCGCAGGTCAGTGGGTGCGCGCACCGTGCCCGAGCCAAAGCAGGGCGAGGCATTGCCTCACTCAGGAAGCACAAGGGGTCAGGGAGTTCCCTTTCCTAGTCAAAGAAAGGGGTGACAGTCGGCACCTGGAAAATTGGGTCACTCCCACCCCAATACTGCGCTTTTCCGATTGGCTTAAAAACCGGCACACCAGGAGACTATATCCCGCGGCTCGGAGGGTCCTACGTCCACGGAGTCTTGCTGATTACTGGCACAGCAGTCTGAGATCAAACTGTAAGGCGGCAGCCAGGCTGGGGGAGGGGCGCCCGCCATTGCCCAGGCTTGCTTAGGTAAACAAAGCAGCAGGGAAGCTCCAACTGGGTGGAGCCCACCACAGCTCAAGGAGGCCTGCCTGCCTCTGTAGGCTCCACCTCTGGGGGCAGGGCACAGACAAACAAATAGACAGCAGTAACCTCTGCAGACTTAAATGTCCCTGCCTGACAGCTTTGAAGACAGCAGTGGTTCTCCCAGCACGCAGCTGGAGATCTGAGAACGGGCAGACTGCCTCAAGTGGGTCCCTGACCCCTGACCCCCGAGCAGCCTAACTGGGAGGCACCCCCCAGCAGGGGCAGACTGACACCTCACAGGGCAGGGTATTCCAACAGACCTGCAGCTGAGGGTCCTGTCTGTTAGAAGGAAAACTAACAAACAGAAAGGACATCCACACCGAAAACCCATCTGTACATCACCATCATCAAAGACCAAAAGTAGATAAAACCACAAAGATGGGGAAAAAACAGAGCAGAAAAACTGGAAACTCTAAAAAGCAGAGCACCTCTCCTCCTCCAAAGGAATACAGCTCCTCACCAGCAATGGAAAAAAGCTGGATGGAGAATGACTTTGAGGAGCTGAGAGAAGAAGGCTTCAGACGACCAAATTACTCCGAGCTACGGGAGGAAATTCAAACCAAAGGCACTGAAGTTGAAAACTTTGAAAAAAATTTAGAAGAATGTATAACTAGAATAACCAATACAGAAAAGTGCTTAAAGGAGCTGATGGAGCTGAAAACCAAGGCTCGAGAACTACGTGAAGAATGTAGAAGCCTCAGGAGCCAATGTGATCAACTGGAAGAAAGGGTATCAGCGATGGAAGATGAACTGAATGAAATGAAGCAAGAAGGGAAGTTTAGAGAAAAAAGAATAAAAAGAAATGAGGAAAGCCTCCAAGAAATATGGGACTATGTGAAAAGACCAAATCTACATCTGATTGGTGTACCTGAAAGTGATGGGGAGAATGGAACCAAGTTGGAAAACACTCTGCAGGATATTATCCAGGAGAACTTCCCCAATCTAGCAAGGCAGGCGAACATTCAGATTCAGGAAATACAGAGAACGCCACAAAGATACTCCTCGAGAAGAGCAACTCCAAGACACATAATTGTCAGATTCACCAAAGTTGAAATGAAGGAAAAAATGTTCAGGGCAGCCAGAGAGAAAGGTCGGGTTACCCACAAAGCGAAGCCCATCAGACTAACAGCAGATCTCTTGGCAGAAACTCTACAAGCCAGAAGAGAGTGGGGGCAAATATTCAACATTCTTAAAGAAAAGAATTTTCAACCCAGAATTTCATATCTACCCAAACTAAGCTTCATAAGTGAAGGAGAAATAAGTGAAGGAGCATTTACAGACAAGCAAATGCTGAGAGATTTTGTCACCACCAGGCCTGCCCTAAAAGAGCTCCTGAAGGAAGCACTAAACATGGAAAGGAACAACCGGTACCAGCCACTGCAAAATCATGCCAAAATGTAAAGACGATCAAGACTAGGAAGAAACTGCATGAACTAACAAGCAAAATAACCAGCTAACATCATAATGACAGGATCAAATTCACACATAAAAATATTAACTTTAAATGTAAATGGACTAAATGCTCCAATTAAAAGACACAGACTGGCAAATTGGATAAAGAGTCAAGACCCATCAGTGTGCTGTATTCAGGAAACCCACCTCATGTGCAGAGACACACATAGGCTCAAAATAAAAAGATGGAGGAAGATCTACCAAGCAAATGGAAAAAAAAAAGGCAGGGGTTACAATCCTAGTCTCTGATAAAACAGACTTTAAACCAACAAAGATCAAAAGAGACAAAGAAGGTCATTACATAATGGTAAAGGGATCAATTCAACAAGAAGAGCTAACTATCCTAAATATATATGCACCCAATACAGGAGCACCCAGATTCATAAAGCAAGTCCTGAGTGACCTACAAAGAGACTTAGACTCCCACACATTAATAATGGGAGACTTTAACACCCCACTGTCAACATGACACAGATCAACGAGACAGAAAGTCAACAAGGATACCCAGGAATTGAACTCAGCTCTGCACCCAGCGGACCTAATAGACATCTACAGAACTCTCCACCCCAAATCAACAGAATATACATTGTTTTCAGCACCACACCACACCTATTCCAAAATTGACCACATACTTGGAAGTAAAGCTCTCCTCAACAAATGTAAAAGAACAGAAATTATAACAAACTATCTCTCAGACCACAGTGCAATCAAACTAGAACTCAGGATTAAGAATCTCACTCAAAACTGCTCAACTACATGGAAACTGAACAACCTGCTCCTGAATGACTACTGGGTACATAACGAAATGAAGGCAGAAATAAAGATGTTCTTTGAAACCAACGAGAACAAAGACACAACATACCAGAATCTCTGGGACGCATTCAAAGCAGTGTGTAGAGGGAAATTTATAGCACTAAATGCCCACAAGAGAAAGCAGGAAAGATCCAAAATTGACACCCTAACATCACAATTAAAAGAACTAGAAAAGCAAGAGCAAACACATTCAAAAGCTAGCAGAAGGCAAGAAATAATTAAAATCAGAGCAGAACTAAAGGAAATAGAAACACAAAAAACCCTTCAAAAAATTAATGAATCCAGGAGCTGGTTTTTTGAAAGGATCAACAAAATTGATAGACCGCTAGCAAGACTAATAAAGAAAAAAAGAGAGAAGAATCAAATAGATGCGATAAAAAATGATAAAGGGGATATCACCACCGATCCCACAGAAATACAAACTACTATCAGAGAATACTACAAACACCTCTACGCAAATAAACTAGAAAATCTAGAAGAAATGGATACATTCCTTGACACATACATTATCCCAAGACTAAACCAGGAAGAAGTTGAATCTCTGAATACACCAATAACAGGAGCTGAAATTGTGGCAATAATCAATAGCTTACCCACCAAAAAGAGTCCAGTACCAGATGGATTCACAGCCAAATTCTACCAGAGGTACAAGGAGGAACTGGTACCATTCCTTCTGAAACTAGTCCAATCAATAGAAAAAGAGGGAATCCTCCCTAACTCATTTTATGAGGCCAGCATCATCCTGATACCAAAGCTGGGCAGAGACACAACAAAAAAAGAGAATTTTAGACCAATATCCTTGATGAACATTGATGCAAAAATCCTCAATAAAATACTGGCAAACCGAATCCAGCAGCACATCAAAAAGCTTATCCACCATGATCAAGTGGGCTTCAACCCTGGGATGCAAGGCTGGTTCAATATACCCAAATCAATAAATGTAATCCAGCATATAAACAGAACCAAAGACAAAAACCACATGATTATCTCAATAGATGCAGAAAAGGCCTTTGACAAAATTCAATGACCCTTCATGCTAAAAACTCTCAATAAATTAGGTATTGATGGGACGTATCTCAAAATAATAAGAGCTATCTATGACAAACCCACAGCCAATATCATACTGAATGGGCAAAAACTGGAAGCATTCCCTTTGAAAACTGGCACAAGACAGGGATGCCCTCTCTCACCGCTCCTATTCAACACAGTGTTGGAAGTTCTGGCCAGGGCAATTAGGCAGGAGAAGGAAATAAAGGGTATTCAATTAGGAAAAGAGGAAGTCAAATTGTCCCTGTTTGCAGACAACATGATTGTATATCTAGAAAACCCCATTGTCTCAGCCCAAAATCTCCTTAAGCTGATAAGCAACTTCAGCAAAGTCTCAGGATACAAAATCAATGTACAAAAATCACAAGCATTCTTATACACCAACAACAGACAAACAGAGAGCCAAATCATGAGTGAACTCCCATTCACAATTGCTTCAAAGAGAATAAAATGCCTAGGAATCCAACTTTCAAGGGATGTGAAGGACCTCTTCAAGGAGAACTACAAACCACTGCTCAAGGAAATAAAAGAGGATACAAACAAATGGAAGAACATTCCATGCTCATGGGTAGGAAGAATCAATATTGTGAAAATGGCCATACTGCCCAAGGTAATTTACAGATTCAATGCCATCCCCATCAAGCTACCAATGACTTTCTTCACAGAAGTGGAAAAAACTACTTTAAAGTTCATATGGAACTGAAAAAGAGCCCGCATCACCAAGTCAATCCTAAGCCAAAAGAACAAAGCTGGAGGCATCACACTACCTGACTTCAAACTATACTACAAGGCTGCAGTAACCAAAACAGCATGGTACTGGTACCAAAACAGAGATATAGATCAATGGAACAGAACAGAGCCCTCAGAAATAATGCCACATATCTACAACTATCTGATCTTTGACAAACCTGAGAAAAACAAGCAATGGGGAAAGGATTCCCTATTTAATAAATGGTGCTGGGAAAACTGGCTAGCCATATGTAGAAAGCTGAAACTGGATCCCTTCCTTACACCTTATACAAAAATCATTTCAAGATGGATTAAAGACTTAAACGTTAGACCTAAAACCATAAAAACCCTAGAAGAAAACCTAGGCATTACCATTCAGGACATAGGCATGGGCAAGGACTTCATGTCTAAAACACCAAAAGCAATGGCAACCAAAGCCAAAATTGACAAATGGGATCTAATTAAACTAAAGAGCTTCTGCACAGCAAAAGAAACTACCATCAGAGTGAACAGGCAACGTATAGAATGGGAGAAAATTTTTGCAATCTACCCATCTGACAAAAGGCTAATATACAGAATCTACAAAGAACTTAAACAAATTTACAAGAAAAAAATCAAACAACCCCATCAAACAGTAAGTGAAGGATATGAATAGACACTTCTCAAAAGAAGACATTTATGCAGCCAACAGACACATGAAAAAATGCTCACAATCACTGGCCATCAGAGAAATGCAAATCAAAACCACAGTGAGATACCATCTCACACCACTTAGAATGGCGATCATTAAAAAGTCAGGAAACAACAGGTGCTGGAGAGGATGTGGAGAAATAGGAACACTTTTACACTGTTGGTGGGACTGTCAACTAGTGCAACCATTGTGGAAGTCAGTGTGGTGATTCCTCAGGGATCTAGAACTAGAAATACCATTTGACCCAGCCATCCCATTACTGGGTATATACCCAAAGGACTATAAATCATGCTGCTATAAAGACACATCCACCCGTATGTTTATTCCGGCATTATTCACAATAGCAAAGACTTGGAACCAACCCAAATGTCCAACAATGATAGACTGGATTAAGAAAATGTGGCACATATACACCATGGAATACTATGCAGCCATAAAAAATGATGAGTTCATGTCCTTTGTAGGGACATGGATGAAATTGGAAATCATCATTCTCAGTAAACTATGGCAAGAACAAAAAACCAAACACCGCATATTCTCACTCATAGGTGGGAATTGAACAATGGGAACACATGGACACAGGAAGGGGAACATCACACTCTGGGGTCTGTTGTGGGGTGGTGGGAGCGGGGATGGGGGAGGGATAGCATTGGGAGATATACCTAATGCTAGATGACGAGTTGGTGGGTGCAGCGCACCAGCATGGCACATGTATACATATGTAACTAACCTGCACAGTGTGCACATGTACCCTAAAACTTAAAAGTATAATAATAATAAATAAATAAATAAAATCTGAGGAGAAAATTCCATTTGCAATAAAACTAAGAAACAGCTATAATCTCGATGATGAGAAATAACTGGCTGACAGTGAAATTTGAGCCAAACCTAGTTTCTCAGCAGGGTGTGGAGTCTCTGAACAGGACAGGCTCCTGGAGGCCTAATCAAATTATTACTTAGGATCAGGACCATACACTTAGTGGGAAAAAAATCAGAATCTAGGAATATCTTGTCAGTGTCCTTTTCAGAGGAGTCAAGTCTGAAAGAAGAAATGGATTGTCAGAAATGGCATAACCAGACAATCTGTTATTTTCTCTAACAAACCTGGATCAACTATCTAAAAGCAGCCCAAGAAAAGAGAAAAGAAATACCAACCAACTTTGTTGCTCCTGACTTGAGTTAACTAAGCACAAATTAAACAAATAAGAAAGCCTTCCCCGCCCCCTGGAAAAAAGGTATGAGCTGAAGCCTTCACAGAGACCCTCGGCTCTGCTCACCAGGACTACAGATGAGCCAGCAGAGAAGATTTGCAGTACTTCCCAGAAAACATATTTGATTAGTCCCATAGGTATGCTCTTTTGCCCATTCTGGATCCTTCTTGAGCAAACTGCAAATGAGGATGTAACTGTTTCCATTCAATGCATGATAAGCAGAAATAATTCATTCTGCATTCATTGGTGGCACACACATACACAAAAAGCAGAAGGTAGATTTTAAAAATGTAAACCAAACAAAAGGAAAAATATTTCAAGTACCTCTGTATTTTCAGAGAAATTAAAGGAAAAACCTCAAAAAAGGGATAAAAGAACAAGGCAAACTAAACCAGCAGCTGAGAAAATAAAGGACAATAAAACCTCTGAATAAAGATTTAGAAGCAGAGATAAGTAATACATCCCTATGACTAGACAGTATTTTGAATCCCCATTTTAGAGAGAAGAAAAGCAAAGCACAGACAAGATAAAACTTATCTCCTATACTATTGACAAGAGAGCCACTTTGAAACAGAGCCCATGACCAAGACAGGCTTAAGAACAAACGGGGCCTGGTGGCTCACGCCTATAATCCCTGCACTTTGGGAGGCTGAGGAGGGTGGATCACAAGGTCAGGAGATTGAGACCATCCCGGCTAACATGGTGAAACCACATCTCTACTAAAAAAAATACAAAAAAAAAAAATTAGCTGGTCTTGGTGGCAGGTGCACGTAGTCCTAGCTACTAGGAAGGCTGAGGCAGGAGAATGGCCTGAACCCAGGAGGCGGAGCTTCCAGTGAGCTCCTGCCACTGCACTCCAGCCTGGATGACAGAGCGAGACTCTGTCTCAAACAAACAAACAAACAAAACAAAACAAAAAACAAACGAATGCAGAAGAAAAAGATCAGTGAATGGAGTTGAAAAATGTGTTAACAGAAAAAAAAAAAAGTTAAAGTAACAGGCTCGAGACTGCGATTCTTAGAAAGGGCTGCTTGAGAGGATGGGTCTTGGCTAGCTAAGCAGCTAGAAACTGGAATGAGAAACAGTTCCCAACAGTGACATGAAACCTTCCCTAATGATAAATAAGAGTGGCTCACAATTCCTAAACTCTGTACAAGGTACAAACATGTTTATTCGGAGCACCTGCTTTCCTTTTGGGAGTCTGGGGAATTTGGTACATGCTACGCAGAGGGTGCCTCTGTGACCAGCCCAATAAAACCCTTGGGCACCAAGCCTCTGATGAGCTTTTCTTCTAGACAACTATTTTACATGTCACAATTAGGTGCTGGAGGAATTAAGCATGTCCTATGGGACTTCACTGAGACAGCCTGTGTTTGGTTTCTTCCAAACTTCACCCCATGCCTCTTTTCCCTTGCTGGTTTTGCTTCTGTATGCTTTCATGTAATACACCTTAGCCATTAGTGTGACCGTATGCTAGGTTCTGTGAGTCTTAGCCAATCACTAAACCTGAGGGCTGTCTTGGGAATCTCTGATGTAGGTAATATCTGTGCCAGAAACGCAGCACACAAAGTCCTGCTGCCTTTATAACAGAGAATACAGAAAATGTAAGAAAAAATACTCAAAGAAATAATGGAAGACCTATGACTGGAAAGCTACACTGTGTCTCATCAAAAGCTAAGAGGAAATAGGCTGCGTGTGGTGGCTCACATTTGTAATCCCAGCACTTTGGGAAGCCAAGGTGGGTGGATCACCTGAGTTCAGGATTTCGAAGACCAGCCTGGCCAACATGGTAAAACTCCGTCTCTACTAAAAATACAAAAATTAGCCAGGTATGGTGGTGGGCACCTGTAATCCCAGCTACTCGGGAGGCTGAGGCAGGAGAACCACTTGAACCCGGGAGGCAGGGGTTGCAGTGAGCCGAGATCCTGCCACTGCACTCCAGCCTGGGTGACAGAGTGAGACGCTGTTTTGTTGTTTTTTTGTCGTTTTTTTTTTTTTTTAAAAAAGACAAAGAAGAACTAAGAGGAAATAATCAAAATCAAGCATTACACTGGCCAAATGTCTAAAGTTCAATAAGTAAGAATTCCACAGATCTCCAAGCAGAAGACAAGGTACTGTTACAAGGAGGAAAAGTTTTTGGTGGGCCTTAGATTTCTTCACAATAACATTTGATACCACAGGTTATAAAAACAATGTCTACAAAATGCTAAGGGAAATACTATGCGGCCTGAACAACCAGACTCAGCTAACTTGTTGTATAAACATAAAGGCAACAGGCAGACATTCCCAATCAAGAAAGTAACGCAGTACATAAGAGGTAACCTTCGGCAAAGGGCAGGGGGTGCGGGAGATCTGCCAAGTGACTGTACTCACCAACAAAGACATTAATAAAGATAAGAAATGAGAAATAAACTGTGCCATAAGGACTGAAAGTAAGCACTGCATCCATGTGAATTATACTTGGGAAATAACATGATATAAAGCTTGACAATGTTAAAAAAAAAAAAAAAAAAAAAAAAAAAACTGGCCAGACATGGTGGCTGGCACTTATAATCCTAGCACTTTGGGAGGCCAAGGAGGGTGGATCACTTGAGCTCAGGAGTTCGAGACCAGCCTGGGCAGCACAGCAAGACCCCATCTCAAAAACAAAACAAAACAAAAAACAGTGAATACAAACTAGGTGGTATGAATTTTAGGGAAAATTTAACTCCAGGAACCTCCTCATTTCTCATAATGGAAAGTCAAAACAGACTGAATGGGCTGGGCACAGTGGCTCACGCCTGTAATCCCAGCACTTTGGGAGGTGGAGGCGGGCAGATCACAAGGTCAGGAGTTCGAGACCAGCCTGGCCAATATGGTGAAACCCAGTCTCTATTAAAAATACAAAAATTAGTCGGGCGTGGTGGCACACGCCTGTAGTTCCAGCTACTCGGGAGGCTGAGGCAGGAGAACCGCTTGAACCTGGGAGGCGGAGCTTGCAATGAACCAAGGTCACATCACTGCACTCCAGCCTGGGCGACAGACCAAGATTCCATCTCAAAAAAATAAAAATAATTAAAAATACATATACTTAATAAAAATCAGGAGTTAAAAAAAAAAAGGAATTGACTTTCTTTTTTTTTGAGATGGAGTTTCAGTCTTATCGTCCGGGCTCCAGTGCAATGGCGAGATCTCAGCTCACTACAACCTCCACCTCCTGGGATCAAGCGAGTCTCCTTCCTCAGCCTCCCAAGTAGCTGGGATTATAGGCATGCACCACCACACCCAGATAATGTTTGTATTTATAGTAGAGACAGGGTTTCACCATGTTGCTCAGGCTGGTCTCAAACTCCTGGCCTCAGGTGATCCACCCACCTGGGCCTCCCAAAGTGCTGGGATTACAGGCGTGAGCCACCACACCTGGCCTCTTTTCAGGAATGAAAGGTAGGTATGTGAATTTACAATCCTAAATAATTTTTTCAAGCTTCCCTGCAATAGCTCACCATTTGTATTTTATACATTCACTTATGTTCTGATGAGTAGCCTAGATCACTACAAAGAACAGAATGAAAGGATAATTAAAGCCACATAAAAGTAAGTATTGAAAATAATTTAAAGTTAAATCATCCATATATTTTAGAGAACTAAAATGGCCAGTATTGGCAAGAATGAAAGCATCAAAATCTCTCATATACTGCTGAAACAAACTGGTAAAACTTTGTAGAGGGTAATCTGGTAATATGTCTCCAACTAAAATAAGCACAGACCTTTGAACTGGTTATTCTGTGTCATATCAGTTTGTTCTGCAGACATGCTTACGCAAGTCCACAAATATTCACTCCAACACTTCCAGTAATAATGAAAAACAGGAAAAAACTAAATGTCTATCAATGGAGGATAGAAAATTTAAACTGAGCTAAATGATAAAATATACTGTTAATGTAGCCATTAAAAAGAATGAAATAGTGTTATATAATTGTGAGACGATATCCATTATATTATTTTAAGTGAACACAAATTGCAGAATATCATCATCTTTTCTATTTTCTAAAAATGAGTACAAATGACTGTACATGTGCATTCATGTATGCAGATGTAAGCACAGAGACAGTTCAGAAAATATCAAATTGGATGCTCAGAGAAACAAAATTGGGAGGTGGGACAGGAGACATAACAGATGATCACTTTTATATTTATGTACAACTCTAGTTTTCACTTGCTTCTATAAAGAAAAACCTAAGTGAACTATCTTTAGGAAAACTAAATAAAACTAAAGAATAAAGAAGAGGTGTTTAACATAATAAGAAATGGCCAAAGTTGGTCAGGTGAGGTGGCTCACACCTGTAATCCCAGCACTTTGGGAGGCTGAGGTGGGTGGATCACCTGAGGTCATGAGTTTGAGACCAGACTGCCCAACATGGAGAAACCCCATCTACTAAAAATACAAAAAATTAGCTGTGTGTGGTGGCAGCTGCCTGTAATCTCAACTACTCGGGAGCATGAGGCAGGAGAATCACTTGAACCCAGGAGGCAGAGGTTGCAGTGAGCCAAGATCGTGCCACTGCACTCCAGCCTGGGCAACAGAGTGAGCCTCCATCTCAAAACAAAACAAAACAAAAAAGAAGAACTAAGAGGAAATAATCAAAATCAAGCATTACACTGGCCAAATGTCTGAAGTTCAATAACTAAAAATCCCACTGGTCTCTAAGCAAAAGACAAGGTACTGTTACAAGGAGGAAAAGTTTTTGGTGGGCCTTAGATTTCTTCACAATAACATTTGATGCCACAGGTTATAAAAACAATGTCTACAAAGTGCTAAGGGAAATACTATGTGGCCTGAAACAACCAGACTCAGCCAACTTGTTGTATAAACATAAAGGCAACAGGCAGACATTCTCAAGTAAGAAAGTAACGCAGTACATAAGAGGCACACTTAGGGAAAGGGCAGGGGGTGCGGGAAATCTGCTAAGTGACTGTACTCACCAACAACGACATTAATAAAGATAAGAAATGAGAAACTGTGCCATAAGGACTGAAAGCAAGCACCGCATCCATGTGAATTATACTTGGGAAATAACAATGTTATAAAGCTTGACAATGTTAAAAAACAAAAACAAAAACAAAAAACTGGCCAGGCATGGTGGCTGGCACTTGTAATCCTAGCACTTTGGGAGGCCGAGGAGAGTGGATCACTTGAGCTCAGGTGACACCAGCCTGGGCAACACGGCAAGACCTCGTCTCAAACAAACAAACAAACAACAACAGTAAATACAAATTAGCTGGTAGGAATTTTAGGGAAAATTTAACTCCAGGAACCTCCTCATTTCTCATAATGGAAAGTCAAAAGAGACTTAATAGGCCGGGTGCGGTGGCTTACGCCTGTAATCCCAGCACTTTGGGAGGGTGAGGCAGGCGGATCATGAAGTCAGAAGTTGGAAACCAGCCTGGCCAATATGGTGAAACACAGTCTCTACTAAAAATACAAAAATTAAGCCAGGTGTGGTGGCATGCGCCTGTAGCCCCAGCTACTCGGGAGGCTGAGTCAGGAGAACTGCTTGAACCTGGGAGGGGGAGGTTGCAGTGAACCAAGGTCACATCACTGCACTCCAGCCTGGGTGACAGACTTGAGACTCCGTCTCAAAAAAAATAAAAACAAAAAAATTTTAAAAACAGATACTTAATAAAAATCAGGAGTTAAAAAAACAAAAAGGAATTGACTTATTCTTTTTAGGAATGAAAGGTGGGTATGTGAATTTACAATCCTAAATAATTTTTTCAGGCTTCCCTGCAATAGCTCACCATTTGTATTTATACATTCACTCATATTCTGATGAGTAGCTTAGATCACTACAAAGAACAGAATGAAAGGATGATTAAGGCCATGTAAAAGTAAGTATTGAAAATAATTAAAGTTAAATCATCCAAATATTTTAGAGACCTAAAATAGCCAGTATTGGCAAGAATGAAAGCATCAAAATGTCTCATATACTGCTGAAACATTAACTGGTAAAACTTTATAGAGGGTAATCTGGTAATATGTCTCCAACTAAAATAAGCACAGACCTTTGAACTGGTTATTCTGTGTCATATCAGTTTGTTCTGCAGACATGCTTATACAAGTCCACAAATATTCACTCTAACACCTCTCGTAACAATGAAAAACAGGAAAAAACTAAATGTCTATCAATGGAGGATAGAAAATTTAAACTGAGCTAAATGATAAAATATACTGTTCATGCAGCCATTAAAAAGAATGAAATAGTGTTACATAATCGTGGAACGATATCCATTATACATTTTTAAGTGAACACAAAAGCAAATTGCAGAACATTGTCATCTTTTCTATTTTCTAAAAATGAGTACACATGATTACGCATGTGCATTCATGTATGCAGCTATAAGCACAGAGACGGTCTATAAAAAATCACATTTGATGCTCAGAGAGACAAAAGTGGGAGGTGAGGTGGGACAGGAGATGTAACAGATGATTACTTTTATACTTACGTACAACTCTAACTTTTACTTGCTTCTATAAAGAAAAACCTAATTGAACTCTATCTTTAGGGAAACTAAATAAAACTAAAGAATAAAGAAGAAGTGTTTAACAGAAAAAGAAATGGCCAAAGTTTGAACCTAAATAAGCACAATTTTGCATCCTCATAAGGAGTGTAGTAGCCTCCAAAGATCTGTGATTATGGTCTATTATAGTAGCAACTAACTGGTCCAAAACTAAGAGATGATAGAAATCAGAAGAGCAGCTTCCTGGTAGGGTAGCTGAGTACAAGAGATGTTTCTGGGATAATGGAAATGCTCTATCTTGACTGGGGTGGGTCTTGGCTGCACAGTTGTACATATTTGTCAAAACCCAACAAACTAAACATTTAAGATCTCTTCATTTCACTGTATGTAAATTTCACCTTTAAACAACTGAATACAAGATGAAAAACTTTAAAAATTAAACTAAATAGAATGAGCCTATACAAACCAACTTTAATTGCAAAAATACATTCTTATAGTAAAAAAAAAAAAAACAAAAATATTACACATGAAAATTTCCTTTTATTTCCCCCCTCTCTCCCAATCTAATTTCCTCAGAGTTAACCACTATTAAAAGTTGGGTATGTTACAGCTTCCAGACGTTTTTTTACATGTAAATAAATATACATAAATCCACAGTTGTGTACTTTTATTAACTGCAAAAAAAGTAATTATCCCAAGTATGGCAATTTGCTTTTGATACTTAAAAACTGATCATAAACATCTTCTCTGATTCCCATATTAAAGGCCATATACTATCCCATTGCATGGACAAATCATAGTTTATTAAACCACTGCTCTATTGCTGCCCACTAAATTGAAGTTTTAACAAACTTCAATTTTAACAAAAGCATTTCTATATTTATTATAATTCTTAGGAGTTTAAAAAGATTTTAGACCATAATTAGGAATTTTAAAATGCTCCATAGGAATAAAACTCCATTATAATCATTATACTATGAAAACTTATTTTTCCTTTTTTTTTTTTTTTTTCGAAACAAGGTCCCGCTCTGTCTCCCAGGCTGGACTGCAGTAGCACAATCATGGCTCACTGCAGCCTCCACCTCCCAGGCTCAAATGATCCTTCCACCTCAGCCTCCTGAATAGCGTGATGACAGGTATGCACCACCATACCCAGCTAATTTTTGTAATTTCTTTTAGTAGAGGTAAGGTTTTGCCATGTTGCCCAGACTGGTCTCCAACCCCTGGGCTCAAGGGATCCGCCTACCTCAGCCTCCCAAAGTGCTGGGATAACAGGAGTAAGTAAGCCACCAGATCCAGCCTGAAAACCTATTTTTCAATTTTCAAACATATGCTTTCCAAGTACGTAAACGCGTAGAACATAAATGGCACACAGTAGTTTAACATAATTGTTGAATTATGAATAAAATTTTACAGGCTGGGCAAGGTGGCTCACATCAGTAATCCCAATACTTTGAGAGGCTAAGGTGGGAGGATTGTTTGAGGCTAGGACTTCAAAACCAGCCTGGGACACATAGTGAGACTGTTTCTACAAAATAAAAAATAAATTAGCCAGGTCCAGTGGTGCGCACCTGTAGTCCCAGCTACTCAGAAGCTGAGGTGGTATAATTGCCTGAGTACAGAAGTTCGAGCCTGCAATGAGCTATGCTTGTGTCCCTGCACTCCAGCCTGGGTAACAGAGCAGGATGCTTTCTCAAAAAATAAAATTTTACAAACATATCAGCTATGAAAGTAGCAAACAGGTTACTCTATATTTTTGTTGCAGCTCAAAAAAGAGTTTTAATTTAGCACTGAAAATTCATATGAAACACAAGTAAACAAATGAAATAAAACTTCACAGAAAGTGGGGGGGAAAAACATCACTGCACTAAATGGACCTAAAATGCATTATTCTCAAGATCCTTGGGCCCATTCCTAGTCTTCTTTTGTATTATTTTCCATGACAGAGTCTAAAGTCTGCATTTATAAAGTTTTGAATTCCTGTTATCTATAGAAAGTTGCTAACAATGGAGAAACTTAGTATTATCACTGAACAATTAAAAAGCTCCCTGTGACAAACTTTTATTGAGAATAATATAATTTGGAAATGAAGTTCTTACAAACCTGGGTCCAATAACAGGAATAAGTAACACATCTTGAAGGTCTGGATGTTGAAGAATAGGAACACTTAATCCATTAAACTGCTGTTAAAGATAAACATGATTATAAAGCAATCCATACATTTGATACATTTCAACTTATGGAACTTTTCAGTATCATCATCTACCACAGCATGAAGCCCTAGTAGCTCTGGGGCACTTTCACCTTATTCCACGGGATACTGTAAAAATCCAAAAGACCTCAAAACAACAATGTTTTCTCTATTTTAATTCTGAAGTATCCTAACTTCCTTTTAAGACTCAATTTTGCTTACTATTTGGCATTATAAACACAAACCGTGGTTACCCTAAATGATTTACTTTAGAAACTTTTATTTAATATAGAATTACATGTAGTATTCCTTTAAGAAAAGTTTCTGAATAAGATGTTAAAGACTGAGATTACTATTGATAAATACTGCCTAATATACACAATCAACACTGGCATCCATGTCAGCTTTGGTGAGGAAAAGAAATGTTTATGGTAGAGGTTTGGGATTTTCAGTATCCTCTATTATAAGGGAACCAGAAGATTGTCACACTGAAAGCAGGTACAGGTGCGGGAGCCAGCTCACATCAGCTCAGGAGAGCCACTGCATGCATCTCTTTCCAATTCCATGGTCACACATGTAGCTACCAGGCAACATGGTGAGTATTTATACCACAGAAATCAACAAACACCACAAACTGGGGTTATTTTTCCCAGAAAGGGTTTGTTAAATATGTACCAGCGTACCACTGTCACAAGCAGAAGACAATTGGACACCCTACACAGAATAAAAAACAGCTGCATAGGGGACTGGATGACAGGGACCGTATACTCTATTAGAGGGCAGCACGCAAATATTTGACAACAAGTCTGCCTTGTAGGTTAGGGTTTATCAACTCCATTTTCACATACTACATAAAAGACCAATCACCACAATGTATGTTTGCATTGCCCCACAGGATTCATACACTATCTACAGAAAACTTCTGAGATCAATTTACTGATTTCTAAGTTGATAAGGAAACAAAAAATAATCGTGCACATTTTAGAAATATAACTTCATATCTACCAAGTCACCAGCTCTCTGAACTTCTGCTTCTTCCAAAGGGTATAGTTATCCAACAGATAACTAATAAGCAATCTGAAAGATAAATTCCACCTCAATCAATCAAATCCTTCCTTTCTCTTTCCCTCCCTCCTTCATCATTTTTATAGCCTTACAGTACCAATTATAGGGAACAAATCTTGCCAAAGAGAAGATAATGAACTTCGATTTTTGTTTTGTTTTATAAGTAACATTTGATTTAGACTGTAGAAATATCTTATACAGAGATCAAAACTTCTCAAGCCAAAGGTCATTGTCTCTCCCTTTCGATTAGAAGCATGTTAATATATAAGTAAAACCCATAAAACCACACATGTACATACCCTTCATAACACACGTTTTTTTCCAAACCAAGCATATCACCAGCTTCTTTTAATGTTGGTTTCTGCCCTATGCTATTTTAAAACAGCCTTATTGAGATAATTTACATACCATAAATTTCACCCATTTTAAACGTACAATTCAATGATTTTTAGTAAATTTAAAGAACTGTACTCCAGTTTTAGACAATTTCCATCATCCCACAAAGATCCTTCACGCTCACTGGCAGTCAATCCCTGTTCCCATTGCTAGGCAATCACTATCTTTCTTTCTCTATAAATGTGCCTTTTTCTGGACATTTCACATAAATGGAATACAAACCAAGCATCCCTAGTCTAAAAATCTGAAATGTTACAAATCCAAAACTTTTTGAATGCTGACATGATGCCAGAAGTGGAAAATTCCATACTTGACCTGGACTGGTCAAAGTCAAAATGCAGGCTCACAACACAGTTCATCCAGCCTACTGTGTTTTTGTTGTTGTTGAACAGCTAATTCAGGTATTCTGGTGATGCTACTGTGCTGCTTAGTTACCCTGAACACATTATTTTTTTCACTGTATTAAGGTATGTCTTTTTTTTTTTTTTTTTTTACTGTTAAGTGCTTACATATGAGTAAGTACAAGAAAATGTTGGCCGGGCGCGGTAGCTCACGCCTATAATCCCAGCACTTTGGGAGGCCGAGGCGGGTGGATCACGAGGTCAGGAGATCGAGACCATCCTGGCTAACATGGTGAAACCCTGTCTCTACTAAAAATACAAAAAAAAAATTAGCCGGGTGTGGGGGTGGGCGCCTGTAGTCCCAGCTACTCAGGAGGCTGAGACAGGAGAATGGCGTGAACCCACGAGGCGGAGCTTGCAGTGAGCCAAGATCACGCCACTGCACTCCAGCCTGGGCGACAGAGTGAGACTCCGTCTCAAAAAAAAAAAAAAACAAAACAAAACTGAAAACGTATAGGTCAGGCACGGTGGCTCACTCCTGTAATCCCAGCACTCTGTGAGGCCGAAGCAGGTGGATAACCTGAGGTTAGGGGTTTGAGACCAGCCCGGCCAACACAGTGAAACCCTGTCTCTACTAAAAATACAAAAATTAGCTGGGTGTCTTTGAGCGCACCTGTAATCCCAGCTACTCAGGTGGCTGAGGCAGGAGAATTGCTTGAACCTGGGAGGCAGAGGTTGCAGTGAGCTGAGATCGCGCCATTGCACTCCAGCCTGGCTGACAGAGCGAGACTCCCTCTCAAAAAAAAAAAAAAAAAAAAAAAAAGAAAATGTATATAAATACAATTTTCTCTGTATATAAATTCAGAGTCAGGAATGATAGTGATGTCAAACAACCAGATTGTCCACATGGCTATCTGAGATAGTGACACCTTTGCTTTCTGATGGTTTAATGTATATAAACTGTTTCCTGAACAAAATTATATAAAATATTGTATAAAATTACCTTCAGGCTATGTATACAAGGTGAATATGAAACATAAAAGAATTTCATGTTAGACTTGGGTCCCACATCCTTTATCTCTCATTATATACATGCAAATATTCTAAAAGCTAAAAAATCCAAAATTTGAAACAATATGTAGCATCTGTGTCTACCTTCTTTAATATTTTTGAGGTTAATCCATACTGTAGCATGTATCAGTTCATTCTAGTTCATAATTTTTATTGCTGAAGGATTCTACTGTATTAATATATCACATTTTGTTTATCTCCTTAAGAGCTGATGTATATTTGGAGTATCCCCTTTTGATTATTATGAGTAGTGCTGCTATGAACATTCATGCTGGAGAAGTTACATGAACATATGTTTTCATTTATTTGGAGTATATACCTAGGAGTGGAATTGCTGGGTTTTAGAGTATGATTAACTTTTTAAGATACCACCAATGTTCCAAAGAGATCATATTATTTACATTTCAACCTACAATGTTTGAAGATTCCAGCTTCTCCATATTGTCACCAGCCTAATTAAATTTTATATTATTAAATTTCAGGCCAGGCACGGAGATATATGGGATTCACGCGTGTAATCCCAACACTTTGGGAAGCCAAGGCACGCAGATCACTTGAGGTTAGGAGTTCGAGACCAGCCTGGCCAACATGGTGAAATCCCATCTGTGCTAAGAATATCAAAATTAGCCGAGCATTGTGGCGAGTGCATATAATCCCAGCTACTCGGGAGGCTAAGCCAGGAGAATCGCTTGAACCTGGGAGGCAGAGGTTGCAGTGAGCCAAGATTGCACCACTGCACTCCAGCCTGAGCAACAGAGCGAGACTCCATCTAAAAAATAATGATAATAATAACTCAATATGTGGTGCACAGATATTGGGGACAAAACACTTACTTTTATATCATCCTATTCAGGACATCTCTTTAGGACATGTGAACTTTTCAACGTGAAAGGAAAAAGAAATCCACAGCCTAAAACCTCCTCCAAGTATGCTTTCTTACTAGAATCGGGTACTGCTTTACCACTGGTTTCCTATCTAGTGACTCTGACCAAAGCTTCCCTGTCCAACGTTAACCTTCAAAGAAAGGGACCCAAAGCCCAGAGTGACTGATCCTAGCCCGTGGGATCTTGTATATCCAGACTAGGATGCTAAAATATCCAGGTTCTGGAAATCATTTGTTATGAAAAAAAATAATAATAAAGCCAGGCACATGGCCTCACGCCTGTAATCCCAGCACTTTGGGAGGCCAAGGTGGGCAGATCACAGGGTCAGGAGTTCGAGACCAGCCTGGCCAATATGGTGAAACCCCATCTCTACTAAAAATACAAAAATGTGGCAGGCGTCTGTAGTCCCAGCTACTTGGGAGGTTGAGGCAGGAGAATCGCTTGAACACAGGAAGCAGAGGTTGCAGTGAGCCAAGATCGTGCCACCGCACTGCAGCCTGGGCGACAGAGTGAGACTCCCTCTCAAAACAAAACAAAAAAAATCTGGATCTGAGTTATGGATACTTCCAGTGGGCCTCAGAACAGTTTCCTTTTTATTAGCTGAAAACATACACATGGTTATGGAAAAGTAATGATTTTAGTTGCTTAGGGCAACTACTTATGTTTTATACCTGTCATTACTCTCAATAAGATTATCACTATCAATAAAAATCAGATTAATTTTTTAAAAATCTTATTTAATTATTATACTAAGGTTTGGTCTCATACACTGAGATGCCATAGTTGGTTCTTCTAATAACATGGTCGTCTATTCACAACTTGGTACTTATAGAATTGTTCCTAAAGAGAGTATGACAAAGAGTCCATAAATGTAATAGAGAGATTTTTTAAAAGGGGATAAGTGACTCAGTGATAATTTTCTGAAATTTTCTAAATAACTAAACACAGCTTGTGATTGACAAATGGAAACCCTTTAATCATAGTTGCTTCTCGCTTTTAATTCAGACACAAATAAGGCAGAAATGAGTCTGCTGACACCCACGTTACATGTTACCAGTCACTGAATAACTACAGTATACAATTTATGTGGTACCTCTCAGCATCTATTTTTCTACATCCTACATTGCTTTTGAGGTAAATTTCAGTGTACAGTGTATGAAACACATAAGGCAAAGCTTTCAAAAGCAAAAAAGTATATACAAGATAACTCAAAAAAATATAAACAAGATAACTCATACTTTCTGCTTAGAAGTCATAAATGCCATTTTATAATATTGTTTTCATCTGTAAGAGGAATATTTTGCCAAAACTATTTTATTGGTTGGATAAAAAAAGTCTCATGCTGTTTTACATTGAAAATAGATTCAGACTCATCATCTTAATTTCCCGGTTTCATACATAAGGCGCTCAACACCTTGTTTTTTTTTTTTGAGACAGAGTCTCATTCCATCGCCCAGGCTGGAGTGCAGTCATGAAATTTCGGCTCACTGCAACCTCCACCTCCCGGGTTCAAGGGATTACTCGTGCCTCAGCCTCCCAAGTAGCTGAGATCACAGGCATGTGCCATCATGCCCAAATAATTTTTTTATATGTTTTAGTAGAGACAGGGTTTCGCCATGCTGGCCAGGCTGGTCCCAAAGTCCTGGCCTCATGTGATCCACCTGCTTCAGCCTCCCAAAGTGCTGGGATTACAGGCATGAGCCACCACGCCTGGCCCAACATCTATTTTTTTATGTCAATTAACAATATAATCTCACAGGTACTTAGTATGTACCTCCTTACCCCTGGGCTTATCTCAGCTATACCATCTGTCCTCCTGGTCATTATATGCTACTTATCACAAAGCCACAGGTTTTTAAGGTTAGACTGGACTTCTTCACATGTATTTTAATGATGAAGCTACTAAGGCCCAGTTTAATGCGGCCCAGAGGGGTTTAATGAGCTATTTTAGTCACCAAAAATGAATAAATTTAGAATCAGAAGTACTAGGTTCAAGTTCTAGCATTACCACCTAGGATAACTTTGAAGAATTTACCATTCATGGTCCTCAGTCTCCTTATCTGTAAAACTGGAAGTGTATTATATCATTCATAGGATTTTAATGGAAAACATGGTAGATTGCAAAAATGTAATTATGTACAAATGACAGAAAATTTCCACAAACCTTCTGAAGTTCATCAAGTAACAGATTTTTCACATGTTGTACTGAGGCTAAATGTGTATTCACTCTGACAGTTGTGAATGACGGAGGATGTGACAGGTGCTTTAACAAAGTTTCAAACTTCCTTTCTGCTTCTGGTTTACCTAAAGCAGTCACAATCTAAAAAGAAGAAGTTAATGTTTACATTTCCTGAGAATTAAAAACAGTCAGCAGAGCATCCTTATATATTAATTCCATCTAATGAAACATCGCTTAGCAATTGTTCAGCTCCATTCTATTTTGCTGTATTGTTTATATGTTAATAGCAACTAAGGAAATAGTAATACTTCACGGGGTTCTTGAGCTTAAACATGGTAATAAACACCTAAGAAAATGCCTGAAATAAAGGGCTTAGAAAAACATTGCCTAAACTTCAAAGCATTACGAACATTTTCCAAATATTAGTATCTGCTACATTTATTCACATAAATTCAGGAATTCAGTCTATTTATAATGCATTACCATTACAGCATCTCTGTAGAGCTAACATTATATCCAAGTTAGTTGGATGTTAGCTAATTAGCTAACATCATATCCAAGAGCAAACTGGGTGGTATCCTTTTAAAACACCAATATTTAAAGAATAAGTAATGTTGATATAGTCACTGTCATATAAAGATTCCCCTAGGACATCAGCTTTTTAATATGGTGTTATTAAATGTAACAAATATATATTATCCAAAAAAGATGAGTAGCAAAGACATCTGTCAGATATGACGGTATAAAGACTCAACAATATTCCCTTGTAATTAACCGAAGCTTTTCAAGAAACGTATTTCTTTTTTTTCCTGTTTGACTAAACCCTGCTTTACAGAATCTTCACAAACCACTTGTTAGCCTACTCATGCACCAGCCTTAAAAGTATTCATACTTTCTCAAGGTTTAGTCTTATCAAAACTGAACATTCAGCCTGGGCAACATGGTGAAACCCCATCACTACAAACAATACAAATATTATTAGCCAGAGTGGTGGCCCCTGTCTGAGGTCCCAGCTACTCGGGAGGCTGAGGTGAGAGGATCACTCGAGTCCCAGAGGTCGAAGCAGCAGTGAGCTGTGATCACGTCACTGCACTCCAACATGGGCAACAGAGGGAGACCCTGTCTCAAAAAAAAAAAAAAAAAAAAGGCATAAAACTTAATATTCCTTTCCCTTCAGTACTTTTCACAAAGGCATAGCTTTTCATTTTGTAAAACCATACCACTGATGAGACTCGAGGCAGAGGCAGTGTCAAAGAAAGACGTTTGGATCTTCTTTATAAAACGATGTTCTCCATTTTAAAATCTGCTGAAAAAAATTGTGGAATGCTCCTACTTCTCCTAATATGTGCCTTATATTTTAAGTCCCTTGAAATCAACAGAATATATTTTCTCTTTCCATACAGTCTAGTCCCTCAAGCTAATCTTTGGAAATGAAACGTAGAAATCAAATCTAAAAGGCATGGCTTCAATAACATATTCAAAAATGAGTAACATTTAAGTGGTGTTACTCTAACTAAAAAAACTAAAGATTTCAAAAAAAACAAAGTTGCTTAGAGGCAACATGGTAAAGTGGAAGAGAGGACAGGCTTTGCAATAAAAGACAATCAACATTTACTGAGGACTTCTGTGGCAGGCACTGCCAATAGCAAACAAAATTAACATTTTTTGAAGACTTACATGCCAAAACAATGCAAGTTGTTTTCATTTACGTTTAATATCCTAAAACAACCTGGTAAAATATTTTTAACTTGACTAAAAAATTAAAGATTTGAAAAAAAACAAAGTTGCTTAGAGGCAGCATGGTAAAATGGAATAGACAACAGGCTTTGCAATCAAAGATAATCAACATTTACTGAGGACTTTAGCAAATAAAATTAACATTTTTTGAGGACTTACATGCCAAAACAATGCTAGTTGTATTCACTTACGTTTAATATCCTAAAACAACCTGGTAAGATATTTTTAACCATTCTCAATTTTTCACAGAAGAGAAAAATCTAGGTTAAGCCACGTAATTTACAAAGCACTAGAATGCACATCAAGTGCCTGAGATTCAAAAGCTGTACCTTTGTTCATTACACCTGAACTCTTTCCCTCCAGATTTCAATAGTTACTTGATAGCTGTGTCAACTTGGATCAGTTACACAATTCCTTGAGCAGTCAGTTTTCTCGTCTATTAAAAGAGGAATAAACCTCTAAGAAAAAAAAGATTGTGAAGATTAAAGATGCAAATCTCCTAGCACAACTGCTGGCATTTAAGAGGCACTCAACAAATTACAGAATCCTTTTCACCTGAGTGCCAGAGCCAGCGCTCTTTTAAAATTCGATTCGAGTTCTTGAAGAGAGGGACCTTTTCTTGTTCATCCTTGTAACCCTTTGTGCCATGCCTGACAGGCACATGCCTTTTTTCCCTTCTTTTCCACTCCTAAATGTTAAAACATATACCTTATTCACTTCGTATCTCAGTAAGCTTTAATACCTGTAGAAACATATTGGTATTTTTACACTTGATAGACAAATAGTAAGGAACGATGGCTGTCAAGATTTCCCTTTATACTTATTTCTATTTCTCTCGAGTGTGCGAATATTTGAGTTTCTGCAAAATATCAACTAACATCTTTACTTGACCTACCTCCTTATTCATAAAGCCTTCCTTAAGATAGTTTTCAACCTCGGGTCTCAAAGATATCTTAGGGAAAATAGACATTTTTCCTGTTGTTTAGTTCTCCACCAACAGAAATGCTGGAAAACGGTGTTTTGTTTTTTTTTCTTTCCGAATTAATAGTGACGAGTGTCTTGACACCAGATGCTCAGGAAAATCTTGCCGATCACGCTGAGTTAATTTCGGAAATGCAGAGGTACACGCTTTCTCAAGCCTAGCCGATTAGAAGGGGCTGCCGGGCTTCCACCACACCTCATCGAGGCAATGTTTTCTGGTAGAGATGCTCATGGAAATCACTGAGCCAATGCCACCCACGTTGCAAAGAACCAAAAAAAGAAGAAAATGCTTAGTAACTGAATCCGTGGTGAAACGGACGCAGATCAGTAAGCCAGGCTGACAGCAGCTCGGTCCCTTTATCTTTTCTATCAATTTCCAAACACGCGCCCCCTATTTCTCGGCGGAAAGTCGCTTCCGGCTTACGTCACGTCCGGCGCCTGCGGCCCACCCCTCCCTTTCCGGTCCCCCAATCCACAGCCGCAAGTTTCCCCAACACTGCGTTACGCTACGCCACGCCCCCGGAGGTTCCTAACCCTGCGTGAGGCTCTTTCACCTGCCTCAGGTTAAGTAGGCAGGGCCGGCGGGCGGGATGGTCAAAGATATTTAGTTCCCGGTACCGGAGGGCTACGTGCCAGGGGCAATGGGGAAACTGCCAAATGGCGTGGGTTGAGTGGAAGATGTTGCTGGACTGAAAAAAGGCACAGCCCAGTTGCTGTCCTGCCAGATGTCCTCCAGTTAGAGGATGAGGCCAGAATTTGGGCGCATCAGCCACCGTTTGATTTCATGACATGATTTTACCTCTCTCAGGCATACAGATCTGACTTCAGTTGTGAAGTTCATAGGGTTCATATTTTTGAAAGTTGGGCTAATGGTCTGTTAATATCCAATGCTCAGGTAAAACTTAAAACCCACAGACAGTGTTTACAGTTAGTTATAAGGCTGCTACTTGTATCACAGTTGACATATTCTTTAGAGTTTGGAAGACCCTTGCCATTTTTTTTTCTTTTTTTTCATCATAAGCAGACAAGGATATAGATTCAAAGAACGAGGATATCTAACCAAACTCACTGAGTCATTTTATAATTGTACAGGAAAGTCAAAATAATTCTATCACCTTGACATATGTTTTTTGCAGCACACCATGGTAATTTACACATAAGTATAGGAAAGGGTTTTTTATTGTTTTTTTCTCTTTAATTTTCACACCGAATTATACACACAGACTCACACACATAGAACAGGTACTTTCCATGACACACCAACTCTTTATGAGAAAGAGTAGAAAATAATGTATGACCATTATACCACACAACAACCTGCAAGTTGTTTATCATTTTCTCTGCTCTTTTTTTTTTTTTTTTTTGAGTTTCTGTCGCCCAGACTGGAGTGGAATGGTGGGATCTCGACTCACTGCAACCTCCACCTCCTGGTTCAAAAGATTCTCCTGCCTTGGCCTCCCGAGTAGCTAAAATTACAGGCATGTGCCACCAGGCCCAACTAATTTTTGTAATTTTAGTAGAGACGGGGTTTCACCATGCTGGCCAGGCTGGTCTCAAACTCCTGACTTCAACTGATCTGACTGTCTAGCCTCCCAAAGTGCTGGGATTACAGGCGTGAGCCACCACGCCCAGCCCATTTTCTCTGTTTTAAAGAGTAAATCAAGGTTCCTAGGGTTGAAACAACTCTCCATGTTCTCACAAATAAAAAGCCAGGATAAAGACTAGTAATTTGGCTTCTAGAGCCAATACCTTGTCCTTGACCATAGCATATTTCTTCAATAAATCCATGAGATTCTTTCATGGCTAAAACATCTGAAAGTGATAAATGTCTAAATCAGACATTTCCAAAGGAATTTATGTAGCCTGAATTTCATGGTGACCATAGCACCACTGATGGCTGGAATCTGTATTTTATCGATAAAGGAGGAGAAACAAGTTGAACTACATTTTAAACTCCACAAGGATAGAGACTTTATCACACCACTATGTACCCAAGCCTAATCCATAATAGGCACTCAAATACTTACTGAATGACTAAATGAAAAGATGGATGAACATCTCTATAAACTATGGAAAGAAAATGCTGATAAAGCATTTGCCAGAAATTACTTCACTAGTGCCACACACGGACAGTATTGAGGACATTTAGACTTTTTTGTTTGTTTGAGATGGAGTCTCATTCTGTCGCTCAGGCTGGAGTGCAGTGGTGCTATCTCAGCTCACTGCAACCTCTGCCTCCCAGGTTCAAGTGATTCTCCTGCGTCAGCCTCCCCAGTAGCTGGGATCATAGGTGCCCACCACCACGCCCAGCTAATTTTTGTATTTTTAGTAGAGATGAGGTTTCACCATGTTGCTCAGGCTGGTCTCGAACTCCTCAGCTCAAAGTGATCCACCCACTTCAGCCTCCCAAAGTGCTGGGATTACAGGCGTGAGCCACCACACCCAGCCATTTAGACTATTCTTGACTAGATGTTATTGTAATGACAGTTAATGTTGATGAAGATATCTCTTGGGATTCCAAGGCTGGATCCAAGAAAAGCATATTACAAAACAAGAAGTTGGCATAGTAGATATGTGCTATGTAAGCAAAGGAAAACTACTCTATGAATACACCCATATAAGATTTATTTAGGCTACAAGTTCTTAATATGGGTGATATGGCTCCCCAGGGTGTGGGGAACTCAGGGAGGACTGAAACAATTTTTGATACAATCTCACTCTTTTTAGTTTGTGGAACTCCAAAGCTTAACCTTACCAAAACAATCACTCCTGAGCATTTAATTTCATGGTAAGGGTATGGGAGAATTAGCAGGAAAAAATGTCTAGAAAGGCTCTTTAGGGGGATGATAATTTTAAAAGGTTGATAAAACACTGATTTAGGTGATCACTTCCCTCGAGTCTCACTCTGTCGCCCAGGCTGGAGTGCAATGGCATGATCTCGGCTCACTGCAACCTCCGCTTCCTGGGTTCAAGCGATTCTCCTGCCTCAGCCTCCTGAGTAGCTGGTATTACAGGTGCCTGCCACCATGCCCAGCTAGACAGTTAACTAATTTCTATCTAGTCCTCCCTTTTTCTGTTCTTCCAGGTTGCCTTTTTATTTCTTCTATGACAGACATGCCTCTTTTACTTGCCAAAATGTTATTTCAGATTGATCTTGGAAGAAAGGTCTTAATTCTGCCTCTGGCTATCTCCATTCAAGGGAACTTCTTTCCTTCTTAATTTCAAACCTGAATGGTTCTATGAAAATAACATGACACCTATAGTCACCCATTCACCCATAAATCCAATCCTGTATCAGTACAGCAGCTCCAGTCTAAGCTCAAATTTATTTGGCATTTGAGACACAATAAATTAGGGACTATAATATCTGGAAAGTGGCCTGGCGCAGTGGCTCATGCCTGTAATCCCAACACTTTGGGAGGCTGAGGCCGGTGGATCACTAAGTCAGGAGTCCAAGACCAGCCTGATCAATATGTAAAACCCCATCTGTACTAAAAATGCAAAAATTAGCCTGGCGTGATGGCACGTGCCTGTAGTCCCAGCTACTTGGGAGGGTGAGGCAGGAGAATCGCTTGAACCAGGGAGGCAGAGGTTGCAGTAAGCCAAGATTGTGGCACTGCACTCCAGCCTGGGCGAGACTCTGTCTCAAAAAATAAATAAATAAATAAAATTTAAAAGTCTGGAAACTAAAGGGAAGAATGAATACGATTTAGTTAAGAATACTGCCAGGATTAAACAAACAAAAAATCAATCTTGGATTGGTTCATCTTTATTTCTAGAAATAATACTATATACCTTACCGAGAACTTCCCATTTTTCTTGCCACGCTTATGGAATATTGGAAATTAGCACCATAATTTGCTTTGGGGAACACTTCTCTGAAAATCCAGCAGTCCAACTGTTGCCAGACTTAAATCCCTGGCTGCTTTATCTTGCACATATCCTTCCCACCTAAGAAAGGAACAAACAACATAGATTCTTACAAAGAAAATGGTATTAACATATGACTGAAGTTTAGCAGGGTTCCTGGGCAATCTATGTCTTTGACACCTCTGGTGTCAAGCTACTAGGGTGCAGATTCCAGTTCTTGCAACCTCAGTCAAGTATTAAAGTTCTTTGCACTTCAGTTTCTTCATCTGTGAAATACAGATAATAGCTCCTGCTTCACAATTTTACTATAAACCAAACAAATTAGGTAGAGTGCTTTAAATGGTACTAGAACAAAGTCCTCTGTAAATGTTACATAGTATTAACATACATGTACTGAAGGAATGGCTATAGGATAGTGAAACGTCATTTGTAAGGAAAGAACTAAAGTGACCCAAATTCTGACATGTCAAGAGAGTCAACTTTTCTATCTAAGGGAGGAGTGAAGATTTCAGGTGTTTAGGAAATGTAAGAGGCTCCACCCGAAGGAATGGGACTGTAGTAAAGAGGGGCAAAGCTGTTTCCAGAGAAGAGAGGACCAGAAACTTCAAGAAATTGAGTCAGCTTCAAAAGCCAAAAACCTACTATAAATGGGTAATTTATAAGCCACCATGACTGCCACTGAGCAGCCGAGCCCCTAAAGGACTACATGTGTTGATGATACAAGCTTTGAAGTACCTGTTGGAAGGAGCATTTATCAAATGTAGGAAGGCTGGTGACATTGAGCCCTAAACTACAGAAGAGATGTCAATTCTCATTGATTGAATTATGACCAAAGTCATAGACCTATGGCTAGTTTGATCTAGTAGATATTTTGAAACTCAGGATATTATGGCTTCTCTTTGTAAACATAAAGCAACTTTGTCAGAAATTTATCAACATTTTATCAACATACTCTTCGTAATGACAGGAGCGAGACGTGAGTTTCTTTTATATTACTTACAGCATCAAAAATTGTTGGTCTCTCAATATTTACAGAAGGCGATCATATTGATTTCAGACCATATGGCAGGTAGAATTTTCTGACGGGAAATCTATCAGTCACACCTAATCTGGAGACTGATCAACTAAACTAAAATCACAATGGGCATTACCTTAAAGGTTGAGGAAAGTTAAAAAATGGTGGCTTCCAGCACTTTGGGAGGCCAAGGCAGGTGGATCACGAGGTCAGGAGTTCAAGACCAGCCTGACCAACATGGTGAAACCCCATCTCTACTAAAAATACAAAAATTAACTGGGCATGGTGGTGCATGCCTGTAATCCCAGCTACTCAAGAGACTGAGGCAGGAGAACTGCTTCAACCCGGGAGGCAGAGGTTGCAGTGAGCTGAGATCACACAACTGCACTCCAGCCTAGGTGACAGAGTGAGACTCCGTTTAAAAAAAGTAATGGACAGATTGATCAGAGTTGTATAAGTAATAAATTGAATTCAATTACAGCTACAGCTAGCTCTTCCAAGTATTATCTGAAGTTAGTTTGTAATAGTTCCTTTTAAAAACATCTTACAGTTTTATTTTTTAAATTCCCGAGTTGTTTGACATTTTTCTTCCTTGAACTCTTTAAAATATTTTGTTGAACTGGATAGAGATTTTACTGGGATTCCAATTTAATTAAAGGAAGTTATTTCCAATGAACACTTAAGAAAATTAGTTACAATCCTTTTTTTTTTTTTTTTTTTTTTTTTTTTTTCGGTTCAGACAGGGTCTCACTCTGTCACCCAGGCTGGAGTCCAGATGCATGATCTTAGCCCACTGCAGTCTTGACCTCCTTGGCTCAAATGAGCCTCTTGCCTCAGCCACCCCATTAGTCGGGACTACACATGTGCACCACCATGTCCAGCTAATTTTTGTATTTTTTTGTAGAGACAGGATTTCTCCATGTTGTCTGGGTTGATCTAAAATTCCTGGGCTCAAGTAATCCACCTGCCTTGGCCTCCCAAACTGCTAGCATCACAGGCATGAGCCACCGTGCCTCTCCTAATGTAATTGAAAGTATTTTTTCTAACAGATCGATAGGTACATCAGCATGATTTCTGTTTAGATAATACACAACTATATTCTGTTAATCAATCATATTACTTTTGATAATTGTGGCTATTTTTCTTTCCCTCCAGTTTGTAAAAATTTTAGATTTCCAAATCAGCAAATAAAACTTTTAAATATGAAAAAATAGTTTTAAAATATTAGAACAGTCTCATTGTCAGGTAAATTGTTCATAAGAAAGGTGTTAAAAGTAAGTTAAAAGTAAATTTTAACGAACTGAAAACTTCAACACTAAAGTTTTCTGAAATTTCAAAGAAGCAAAACCAATAAAAATATCAAGAGCCATGTTCAAATAAATACATTCATTCCACTTAGTTAAAAGTAGAAGTATAATTCAAACTTACTGTCTCTAAAATATCATAAAAATGTTTAAGAAATCTATAGTTTTTTTTGCTTCAAATCTCTGCATTTTCTTTATTTTATTTTTATTTTTATTTTTTTAGACGGAGTCTCACTCTGTCGCCAGGCTGAAGTGCCCTGGTGTGATCTCTGCTCCCTGCAACCTCTGCCTCCCGGGTTCAAGCAATTCTCCTGCCTCAGCCTCCTGAGTAGCTAGGATTACAGGCGCGCGCCACCACACCCGGCTAATTTTTGTATTTTTAGTAGAGACAGGGTTTCACCATGTTGGCCACGATGGTCTCCATCTCTTGACTTCGTGATCCACCCGCCTCAGCCTCCCAAAGTGCTGGGATTACAAGCGTGAGCCCCAGCGCCCAGCCAAATGTCTGCATCTTCATACAAAAATGCTTTGTTCTTTTCAGAAATGGTTTCTTAGAAATCCGAAAGCCAGAAAAAAAAAAAAGCAGAATGTGGTTTACATCCATGTCTAACAATTGAAGAAGCTGTTACGGAATCTAAAGTTTGTTTTGTGATAATGAAGCTAGGACTAAAAATGTCCTTTTAAGCCATTACTTACACAAACACAAAATTATTCACATTTATGGTCCAACTGATAGTCATGAAAGTTAAGTTTGCATAGGGTCAGTACATTCTTTTTCCTCTACATAGGAGGTTGAAACTTGCCTTTAATGTTGTAACGTTGGAGCATATTATCCTGCATCTAAGTCTTAAAGGGTCTTTAAACCATAGCACTGGGAGGACGTAAGTCATACATTCTCCTTGTACAGGTTAACTCAAGAGTTTGGCATGTTAAAAGGCCACGTTGCCAAGGTTAAAATCCAACCATCTGACTGAAGTCAGAGTCTAAAAAAGTTTTAAGCTTGCTCCTCCGTCAACTGGTTTCAAGGACATTCAGTTTCGTTTCATGCCAGGCTGTGAAGCTTTTCTTTTCAATGCTAGAACCTAACCATGGAAAGTGGAATTGAAAACAATTACACAGCGAATTGGCTTATGCGTGGACTTCGATCTGGGATCCACGAACATACCTAATGCTTGGCAGAATGGAGAGGGGTGCTATGTGTTATTATTATGTGTTATTATTAATCACATAACTGAACTCTGTGGCTCCAGGCCTTCCATGGCTCGTCTCCCAATCAATTCTTTTCAGAACTAAGAATCACGACAGGGGCCGGGCGCGGTGGCTGAGCCTGCAATCCCACCACTTTGGGAAGTCGAGGCAGGAAGATCGCTTGAGCCCAGGAAATTGAGTCCCCCTGGGCAACACAGCCCGACCTCGTCTGCAATCGATCAATCAATGAGTACATAAATGCATAAGCCAATGAATGAATACGTGAATGAATAGATTAATAAATGAATGAAGAAGAATCACGGCAGAACTCCTAACCCCTAGCACGCCTGCCTAGGGGAACAGGAAGAAGTCAGGAAAGAAACACTCTTCACTTCTGTGAGTTTTCTAAGGGCAGCAAACGGCGGCTGCTCACTTAGAGAACCTATGGTCTTTCCTGGTTTTAGAGGTCAGGGAAGCAGCTGCTAGCAGCAGAGACTCAAATCAAAGGGGAGTCCCACAAACGCTTTGAAGGCTGACATCAGAAGGAGCACGCACCAAGGGAAATTTCCCACCTCCCCGCGATACCGCAAATTCCCAGCCGCTGGCCGTTTGGGACTCTCCCACCGGAAGTGAAACCGAAGAAAACGCCACGTCGAAGGCGTGGGTTGCCGTAAGCGCGCCGACGTCACGCGCCTAGCTTCCGGCGATGGGTGGTCCTGGGATCCGGAGGGGAGGCGGGGTGGAGGCGGGGCTTGGGGCTGTGAGAGGCTGTGGTGGGTAGGTGGGTTCAGACCTAGGGGACTACGGGTCGGCGTTGGGCTCAGTGGGCTCGAAACAAAGGGTTGTCCGGTGGGGATTCGTCGCGGCGCCTTCTGAGTGGTCGGGTCGAGTCTTCTCGGCCTAGCAGTGCCCTCGCTGCGCGATCTCAGGCGGGTTCTCCTCGGCTCCGCGCAGCCCGCGCCGCGGTGGGGGACCCGGCGCAGCGGCACCTGCTGCCGAGGGACCCCGCGGCCCGCCCCGGTGCTCGTGATGGGGCTGATCTTCGCCAAACTGTGGAGCCTCTTCTGTAACCAAGGTGAGAAGGATGGAGCTGCGCGGCGGCTCGAATCCGAGGCAGAGGGTCCCGCCGCCGATGGGGACACCGGAGACAGGGGACAGAGCGTTCGGAGACGCGGAGGAGGAAGGGACTTAGGCCAGGGGGCGGGCAGAAACTCAGTGTTTTAGACCTGGAGGACGTACAGGAGAGACCTGACGTGTGGGAGAAACAGGGAGGCAGAAGAGAAGGTATTTGGCGTCCCAGAATCCAAACTGAGAATGTTTGGATATTGGCGAAGTAAAGCGGGATACAGCTAATGATGCCAGGAGGCGTATGGAGGGCCTTTCTCGTCTTTATTGAAGCGTGCTTGTGTCTATGTGTAGCCCCAGGATAAGTGTCCGCCCAGAAACCTAGAACTTTTTTTTTTTTTAAGTAATGTAGGTGCTTTGTTTTCCCGCCCTGCCGTTTGAGCCGTAAGCCAGTGCACTTTCACTCTGATTTCGCCTCCTTTTCTCTAGGACTTGGGAGTGAGTTGTCCTATTCAGATGCACGAGTTTTCCAGCATCTTCATTCTAAACTTTTTTTTTTAAAAAAGCATTTAGTTCAGAAACTAAATGCTTTTCGGTTTTGTATAAGACGTTACGTGTCCGTAATTAGTCTGTAACAGGTAATGAGACACCTGGAAGTGGCAGGTCCAAAGGGCCGAGAAGTTGCAAAACCTGTTCTGAATCAGAATGAGATGTGATGTCTTCTGAAGAGAGAAAACACCCAGACCAAAAAAGGGGCCGACGATAAGTTAAAGTTTGAGGCGTCCTTTGAACAGAATGGTTTCTTAGTAATTGAAACCAGTTTTGAAAATCAACTCGTTTCATTTTACATTTAAGAGCCGGGCATCATTAATAAGCCAGTTTTATTTCCTTTTATGTTGGTACCAATTTGTTACTGCTAATGTAGGTATCTAATGTTTTTCTGGATTTAAGAAGTTGTGGAGGTAATGGAATGGCTTTAGTTGACTTGTTCTGTAGATTGATAAGAACATTAGTCTTTTTCAAGGTTATAAATATAGATACAGGCACACACATGTGTATATATATGTATATGCCTGTATCCAGTAACCACAGATAATATTACTTATCAAATGATTTCAAAGTGAGCAGAGCTTCACACTTTGTGGGTATTATCCATACATTTAAAATATTATTTTTATTTATTTATTTTTTGAGGCAGAGTCTTTCTCTGTCGCCCAGGCTTCAGTGCAGTGGCGCAATCTCAGCTCACTGCAACCTCTGCATCCTGGGTTCAAGCGATTCTTGTTCCTCAGCCTCCCGAGTAACTGGTATTTACAGGCACCCGCCACCACGCCCGGCCTATTTTTGTATCTTTAGTAGAGACGGGGTTTCGCCATGTTGGCCAGGCTGGTCTCGACCTTCTGACTTCAGGTGATCTACCCACCTCGGCCTCCCAAAGTGTTGGAATTACAGGTGTGAGCCACCGCGCCCAGCCGTAAAACAGCATTTTAAGACATGCTTAAAGGTATAAAGATTAATACAAAAATCACCAGTTTTCTCTTTCCCCTGAGCTGGAGAATCGAAACGTTACCGAAGTAGTTGGTTTTCCCTTTATATCCTTTCCCGTTTTCCTTTCTCCCTTTTCTGTTACATGGCTGCTGTCTTGTCTTTTTTCGTTGGAGGTGTCCTTACTCAGACTAGAGGTAATAAAAGATGTAAGGGGAAAATGTAGATGGTGGTGAAAGACATCCAGTGGCTACTTTTATACTCGCATAATTGTTCAGGCCTCCTGAATCTCCATTTCTACTTAGAATTTTTCTCTTCCTCTAACTTTCCTGTTGGAAAATTTAGAACCAGTGATTATTCTGTTATTTTATTCTTATTCATTCATACAGCCATAGGCCAGTCTTCAGAGTTTAGCATAGGAGATACAAAATTAAAGAATAAAGATACCTTACTTCTTGGCAAAGTACTCAAACATCAATAAACGAGACAAACATGAAAAAAAATGCAGTGTGGTAAATTATTTAACAGATATGTGTAAAAATATAACGTTGGCTGCAGCACAAGGTATACTTGGACGTAATGTAATGATGAGTAGGAATTTGGGTGGCATGCTAGACAGACCGAATAGAAGGGACATGTTATTCTAGGCAGAAGAGCTAATATGCAAAAGGGAGAGGAATGAGCTAGTTTGGTACTTTTAGGGAAGCTGAAAATAGTTGAGCTTGGCTGTGTGTTAGTTTGCTTGCCAGGAGTGAAGAGGAGATGAGATTGGAAAGACAGCCAGGAGAACCTTATCACAGAGGGCCTCCGGTGTTGACTAAGACATTGAACTCTCTAGAGCAAGGAATGGGACTCATTGAAGGGTTTAATCCACAGATGTATCTTAGCCTATATTTTTGTTTTCTGCATCAACAAAATTAACTACCAATCTCAGCATTTTCCATTTTTGTAACTATATATATCTATTCCAGTGGAATTAGATATATTAGAATAACAGGCCCAAAGCGCCACCTCACACCAACTAAATTAGATTGGGGTGAAGAGGCCTGGGCATCAGTGCCAAGGTAAATCGAATGTGCAGCCAGTGTTAAGAACTACTGATCTTACTTTATGTGCTCCTTTCCCTTGTCTTTCTTCCAATATTTCCACATTCTCATCCTTTTTTTTCCTGTAGCATTTTAGAGTCTCATGCGTCTTATAAATTAGATACCTTTCTGTGAATAAGTACACTAAAGCATGTGTTGTCTAAGTAAAGCAATGTAAAAGTTAATTCCTGCAATTTTGTATTGTTTGAACTGGAAGCCTGTTTACTTCGACAGTTATTATTCAAGGAAATAATTTCGAATTCTGATTATCTCTGCAAACATTTTATATATCAATGTAGTTCTGTGAAATACATATGTGTTATGTGTGTTTGATAGCTCACCTCTAAAGTTTTGCATTGTTTTTTAAATTTCTTTTGAACTTTTGTAGGCATAGTCTTTTTCTCTCAGTGTTATGACTGTAGAAACCTGTCATCAGTTATTTCTTTTTTTGTTGTTTGTTTGGTTTTTTTTTTTTAATGAGATGGAGTCTCACTCTGTCGCCCAGGCTGGAGTGCAGTGGTGCGATCTCGGTCCACTGCAACCTCCATCTCCTGGGTTCAAGCAATTCTCCTGCCTCAGCCTCCTGAGTAGTTGGGATTACAGGCGCACACCACCACTCCAGCTAATTTTTGTATTTTTAGTAGAGATGGGGTTTCACCACGTTGGTCAGGCTGGTTTTGAACTCCTGACCTCAGGTAATCCGCCCGCCTTGGCCTCCCAAAGTGCTAGGATTACAGACGTGAACCACTATGCCTGGCCCAGTGATGTCTTTAAATTTTATTTATTATTGTTATTTTTTCTGTCACCCAGGCTGGAGTGTAGTCGTGTGATCTCAGCTCACTGCCACCTTTGCCTCCCAAGTTCAAGCAATTCTCCTGCCCCACCCTCTGGAGTAGATGGGATTACAAGCACCTGCCACCATGCCTGGCTAATTTTTGTATTTGTAGTAGAGACGGATTTTGCCATGTTGGCCAGGCTGGCCTCGAACTCCTCAGGTGATCTACTCGCCTCCCAAAGTGCTGGGATTACAGGCGTGAGCCACTGCACCTGGCCAGTTATTTCTAGTGTTACCCAGAATTAAGAACAAATGAAATACGGTTTTAATTGTAGTTCTTTTTCAGAACCATGTAACAGTAACATCTTAATTTCATAATTTAATCATTTCTTTCCAATCCATGAATTTCATGTTATCATTTTGAACACTGGTTGCCAATTGTGTATGATTATTGTCCTTTACTTCTGACTGCTCAGATCTCAGATCTTGTGGCTTACATTTCTCCCTTTAGCTTATTCTGCTCTTTTTTTTTTTTTTTTTTTTTTGAGATGGAGTCTCTCTCTGTCGCCCAGGCTGGAGTGCAGTGGCGTGATCTCAGCTCACTGCAAGCTCCGCCTCCCGGGTTCATGCCATTCTCCTGCCTCAGCCTCCCAAGTAGCTGGGACTACAGGTGTCTGCCACCACGCCTGGCTAATTTTCTGTGTTTTTAGTAGAGATGGGGTTTCACCATGTTAGCTAGGATGGTCTCGATCTCCTGACCTTGTGATCCTCCCACCTCGGCCTCCCAAAGTGCTGGGATTACAGGTGTGAGCTACTGCGCCCGGCCCCAGCTTATTCTGCTCTTAACTCTGGACTGTAAGCAGGTTTCAAACACACTAAACTTAAACTTATCATCTATCTGCATCCTGTCTTCCAGACCATTCTTTGTTTTTTTTTTGTTTGTTTGTTTTGTTTTGTTTGAGATGGAGTGTTGCTCTGTCACCAGGCTGGAGTGCAGTGGTGCAATCTCAGCTCACTGCCACCTCTGCCTCCCAGGTTCAAGTGATTCTCCTGCCTCAGCCTCCCAAGTAACTAGGACTATAGGCACCTGCCACCATGCCCTGCTAAGTTTTGTATTTTTAGTAGAGACGGAGTTTCACCAAATTGGCCAGGTTGGTCTTGAACTCCTGACCTTGTGGTCCGCCCACCTCAGCCTCCTGAAGTGCTGGGATTACAGGTGTGAGCCACCATGCCTGACCTGGCTAACTTTTTTCTTAAGAGATGGGATATTACTGTATTGCCCAGTTTGGTCTCAAACTCCTAGATTTAACTGATCACTTCTCCTTGGCCTCCCAAAGTGTTGGAATTACAGGTGTGAGTCACTGCACCTGGCCTAAAACATTCTGATTTACTGTAACTGATAGTAACAGTAGTGTCTTTTTTTTTTTTTTTTTTTTTTGAGATGGAGTCTCGCTCTGTTGCCCAGGCTGGAGTGCAGTGACCCGATCTCGGCTCACCACAAGCTCCGTCTTCCGGGTTCGTGCCATTCTTCTGCTTCAACCTCCCAAGTAGCTGGGACTACAGGCACCCGCCACCATGCCCGGCTAATATTTTTGTATTTTTTGTAGAGACGGGGTTTCACCGTGTTAGCCAGGATGGTCTTGATCTCCTGACCTCGTGATCCTCCCACCTTGGCCTCCCAAAGTGCTGAGATTACAGGCGTAAGGCACCACGCCTGGCCTAACAGTAGTGTCTTAACCTAACATTTCCTCATGTTAGGGACCTACCTTTCAAAATGGTGCATTATTGGTGAGTTTTACCATCACAGTCCTTCAGTATTATGTGAAGCATCATAGTGCAAAAGTGAAGCAAGGAGCAGGATTGTTTGCAAATGACCTGGGTCTTCATTTGAGTTGCTTCAAGAAGGAGCCATCTGGTACTGTCCTTCCATTCCTTTCTCCCAACAGGATTATCTGCCTTCAAGTTTTGCTTATCTTTAAACTAGTGGCTTCCTTCTCACCACTGCAGGCATGTTGTTTTCTGTAGATGCTTGGTAGGTGGAGCTTCTAGCTGTCACCAAAATTTAGAATGCTTAGTGCCAGGCAGTCTGTTTGTTCCTCACTGATAAAGGTTCTTGTACTTTAAGGGATAACAAACAGGGTAATACTTAAAGATTGGCCTCATTAGAGGACATGTAGCCAAGCTTGGTGGTGTGCACCTGTGGTCCCAGCTATTCAGGAGGTTCAGGTAGGAGGATCACTTGAGCCTGGGAGGTCGAGGCTGCAGTGATCATGCCCCTGCACTCCAGCCTGGGCAACAAAGCAAGACCCTGTCTCAAATAAATAAATAAGGAGAATTATAGTGAGTTATACTAAGCAGGCAAGTTTTGTTTTGTTTTACAAAGCAGCTTCTACCATAGTGAAAATAGCCCTTCCAGAGGACCATGTCTGTTTATCCTGCACTGTAATAGGCTGTATCTAGAGTGTGTAGGTCATTGGAAGACCTGCACATCTCAAGAACTTAAATTTTCTTGGTCCCTCTTTTTTTGGCTGATGAAGTTTAGAACTTTAGAGTAGGAATATGAGCTGATAGTTGATTATATGACCAGAATGTTGACATTCACCAGAGGTCATCAAGAAGAGCGGGATTCGATATGAGATGTGCCCAATCGTTGCCTAGAAATCAACTGTGTTGTGATTCTGTGGAAACTTCCCTACTTACCCTGTTGATGTTAACTTGTAACTTTTTAAGCATTCTTCTGCCTTGGAGAAGGGGATCTTTAGTATACTTGGCATAAGTGAAAATCTAGGAAAGATGGTATCTGGGTTGTTTTCTGTATTCAAAGGACATTGCAGAATATATACCACTTAACAGAATAATTAGATGAGCTTTAGCAACTACTTATTAAAAGAGGTGAATATTTAGTGCATGGCACCCAAAGGAGGAAAGAACTGAAGAGATTTTCATTGTACAAAGAGCAGAAACAGAATGTTAAACAATGAGTAATTGTGTAAAAACTTGAGAGTATATGTTTGTCTTTGTGACACATGAAACGTTTCAATTTTAAGCTTACATGGGATTTTTAAGTGAGAGGAAGAAACAGATCCTGGTATACATAGGTGGGGAAACTTACAGATATGAAAACATTTTGATAAAAAGCTAACTTGATTGGTACAGAGCTAAAAAGGTGTGTAAAACAGGCTTTTTAAAAAACTTACATTTAGGTTATAATTTTTGCCTAGATTAATATTTGGGTCTCCTCTCCCCTAGATGCAATATAAGTGACCAACTTTGCTGGTGTTTCCTGCCTACCCATTTCCCACATTCTTTTACAAGAGAACTAGACAGAGAATCAATGATAATTGATTTTGTTACTTAACCTAGGTAGCCTTAACATCGTAACATTTCTTTCTGCATTTTAACAGTCTAGTGATAGATATTCAGTGAATGATTCTCATTAATGAGCTAACTAATAATCATTGTTGAAAGCATGTAATTGCAGTAATGCAGTAGTGTTAAATGTTTATGATTTGCTTTCTTTTTGTAGAACACAAAGTAATTATAGTGGGACTGGATAATGCAGGGAAAACCACCATTCTTTACCAATTGTAAGTATGGGTGTTTATTAAACAGTTTTCACTAGTTATTGAAACTAATGTGTTTACAATTAATAAGAGATGCATTATAATAATGACGGAAAAACTTAAATATATGTTTTTTGTTTTTTTTTAATTTTACCGAACACAATCTATAGAAAAGTGAGTGAAATAAACATTTGCTAAACCCTTCACAAACACTTACTGTTTTCTGCCCTCGAAAGAAAGAAATTAATATTAAATAAATAAAGCTCATATTAAAAGTGCTGGGGTGAGGTGATAAAGTGGATTTCACTTAGTTCTTACCCCACTTGGGTTTATGTGAATAAATTGATAGCTCTAGGAAGCCATTGCTACCCTCCTGACTAATAGCTTTGGAATTTTTTAACATAGCCAGACTTGTCAAGTCAAAAGAAATGTGATCACTCCTGAAAATATTGCTGTAGTAGCTTGCAAGAGGGAGAGTCTTGAGACTTTCAGAGAAATCTATTAATACCTTAGGAAATTTTCACAGCTCATCATTCCACTTGTCAGAGTACCTTCCATTATCCTTTCAATGCCAATGAAATTATAGTATTAAGCAGTAGAAGTGGATCTACCAGGCACTTTAACAAAATAGTTCTACAGTTCTTTGCCCCATTGTGTGGCTCTTACCTCTTCCCACTCATGTTGCATTAGAAGACAGCCATCAGCTCACGAGAAGTACTTCATTAGCCAGTGATTAACGCATTTTTCAACTACTTTGCTAAAAAGCTACTGACTTAAAGTTTGTTGTTTCAGAGTTGAATAACTACTTGTTTCTCTTGAAAACATTTTCATTCATTGGTGATTATGTGTTTAAATATGAATTAGCTTTTAAACATCACATATAAACATTTCAGAAACCTGTCATCTTTGTTGAAATAATTTTACACATGGCTTCAAAAATATACATAAAACCCAAGAGAATTGCAAGCCTCCTCCAACACAGTACTGACATGTTACTGGCAAGGGCATATTTGTTGAATTAATTGATTAATGTAGCTTTACCAATGATTATGATAATACGAGGGGTATGAGCATCAGTATTCTAAATATATATATATATATATACACACACACACACAAACACACACACACACATATTTGAGACAGAGTTTTGCTCTATTTCTAAGGGTGGAGTGCAATGGCGTGATCTCCACCTCCCAGGTTCAGGCGGTTCTCCTGCCTCAGCTTCCAGAGTAGCTGGGATTACAAGCGCCCACCACCACGCCCTGCAAATTTTTGTATTTTTAGTAGAGACGAGGCTTCACCATGTTGGTCAGGATGGTCTCAAGTTCTTGACCTCAGGTGATCCACCCAAAGTGCTAGAATTATAGGTGTGAGCCACCACACCTGGCCTTCTAAATATATCTATAGTTAATTTAAATTTTTACTTGCCCATGGTCATCTTTTTAGGACTACTTTAGATTAATATGCCTGAATTAGTTTTTGTGACTAAGTCTCAATTTAGACAGTCTTCAAAATTATAGATAGCCTGCTATCCAATATTTGCTATTTTGCAATCACCTAGAAACTTGCTTTTCAGGATGGGATGGGACATTGGGTCTTATCTAACTGATAACAGGGCATGGTGGTATTGGAATTTTTGGCCACAGAAATGCAAATTCACACCACACTGTTTCCTTTCTTTTCCATCAAGCTTGCAATTCCTTCCGTTAAAAAAAAAACAAACAAGAAACAAGTCTTTCTTCTGGAGTTGTTGTCTAGATATTGATTTGCACAAGTGTTCTCCAGGTTTATAATTTTCATGCTAATGATCATCATCATTGGTGCAGAAGGTTGATTGATCTTAAAAATACAGAGATAAAAGTTGCTTCAGATTCTCAAGATTTACAAGAGCTTTTATGGTGTCTGTTTTTCAACAGCTTAATGAATGAAGTGGTTCATACTTCTCCAACCATAGGAAGCAATGTTGAAGAAATAGTTGTGAAGAACACTCATTTTCTTATGTGGGATATTGGTGGTCAGGAGTCTCTGCGATCATCCTGGAACACATATTACTCAAATACAGAGGTATGCTAAGATGAATTTTGAATTTTAATCCACAGGTCCCGAGAGTAAACATAGAAAGTAATTAGGCTGCACCTGGGCGTATTGACAGTTGCCTTTTTTTTTTTTTTTTTTTTTTTTTTTTGAGACGGAGTCTTGCTCTGTTGCCAGGCTAGAGTGCAGTGGCGTGATCTTGGCTCGCTGCAAGCTCCGCCTGCTGAGTTCAAGCCATTCTCCTGCCTCAGCCTCCCAAATAGCAGGAATTACGGGCGTGTGCCACCACACCCGGCTAATTTTTGTATGTTTAGTAGAGACCGGGGTTTCACCATATTGATCAGGCTGGTCTTGAATTCGGGACCTCATGATCCACCCTCCTTGGCCTCCCAAAGTGCTGGGATTACAGGCTTGAGCCACCGTGGCCGGCCTTTTAATAAGATCCTTTTTTGTAGGGAATTTGGGTTTCCTTTTTTTAAAAAATAAATAAATAAAAATTTCATAAATGAGACTTAAGAATTTGGGTTTTCGAATAAAAGAAAAGGCAAGTAGAAAGATTGTTTGGAGCTATTATTACTTGAGTGCTTACTGTTTGGCCAGGTTCTCTCCATTCATCTTCACAAGATTTTCATGTCTCCAGGGTTGGAGAGATCTGACACGTGGAGAAATTATGTAGGTTTCCCCAAGATCTCACAACTTTCTAAGAGACCCTGACCGGTGGAGGAATAAAATATTTTATTAATTTAAAAATTTTTTATAACATGAACATTCAAAATGTTGGTAGATTTTTTTTTAATTAGAAAAAAGTAGATTTGCAAATCATCTCTCAAAGTTCTCTGCCACTTATGAGTTCAGAGCTAACTTGGGGAACAAACCTGGATATATTCATGTTCTATTTCTGCTTTTATTTCTTATTAGAGGCAGATTTTTTTAAAAGCCATTCAATGTAGTTTAGAGAGATTTATCCTTGAGAGTATGATTTCACAATTGCATCCATTTAATTGTTCTTTGCAAAGAAGTACACCTAACCAATTATTTTTTCTAAAATGAAACCTTTTAAAAATTGGAGTTGGGCCAGGCACGGTGGCTCACGCCTGTAATCCCAGCACTTTGGGAGGCCGAGGCGGGTGGATCATGAGGTCAGGAGATTGAGGCCATCCTGGCTAACACAGGTGAAACCCCGTCTCTACTAAAAATACAAAAAATTAGCCGGGCGTGGTGGGGCAGACTTGTAGTCCTCAGCTACTCAGGGGCTGAGGCAGGAGAATCGCTTGAACCCCGGAGGCAGAGTTTGCAGTGAGCCGAGGTGGCACCACTGCACTCCAGCCTGGGTGACAAAACGAGACTCTTATCTCAAAAAAAAAAAAAAAAAAAAAAAAAAAAAAATTGGAGTTGGAAGGGAAGAGGTAGAAAATGATATAATATGAAGAATTTTTGGTGAACAAAGTTGCCTCTTTAAATAAAAAACATGTATCGTTCTAGATTTATATTATAATAGCATGTGTGTATGTGTGTATATTATATTCCAATGCAACGTGTAAGTAAACAAAGATGGCGTATCATAGATAATCAGAACTTGTGGTAGCACTGAATTATTTTATTGGGTATGCAGAAGCTGTAAGCAAATAGTATAGTTAAAGGGTAGCTTATACATTTATACAGTAAAATAATGTTCTGAAACTAGAATAAGTTAGAAAGTAAGGGAAGGGCCAGGCGCAGTGGCTCACTTCTGTAATCCCAGCACTTTGGTAGGCCGAGGTGGGCAGATTGCTTGAGGCCAGGAGTTCAAGACCAGCATGGCCAACATGGCAAAACCCCATCTCTACTAAAAATACAAAAATTAGCCAGGCATGGTGGCATGTGCCTGTAGTCCCAGCTACTCCAGAGGCTGAGGCATGAGAATCGCTTGAACCTGGGAGGCGGAGGTGGCAGTGAGCTGAGATAGCACCACTGCACTCCAGCCTGGGTGGCAGAGTCTCGCTCTCTCTCAAAAAAAAAGAAAAGTAAGGGACAAATGACATTGTAGCATATGATTAATTTAAACATCAGAGCTGTTAGTAGTTTAAAGCTCACAGTTAACTCCAGCTGTGAAAAGGGCAGTTATCATTGATGAATAGGTCAAAGTTGATTCTAGTGAATCCATATGTACTTAAAGTATGTCGAAAGGGTAGTTCTTGAAATGACTGAAACTCTGGAGGACTTAGCATAGGTCCAGAAAGAGATATCCATTACTGATGCCATTTGCATGAAATGTTCTTTTAATAAATGATCTCTACAAGAATATCAAAATTACTACAAAGAACAGTGGCCCCTGTCACTTTGCATTTTGAAAATTCTTCACGTGGAAGAGTCCCCCAAAAGCTGTAGTATGTCCATTATAATACAAGAAGTTACAGGTATTAAGTAATTATTGACACCTTCCTCTCGTGAACTCACAGTTGTTTCCCCATATTCTGTTGATTCCTCCTTTGCCACGTGACATTCTTTCCATTTATTCCCTTCTAAGCCCAACTCAGTTTATATTCAAATTAGTTGTCTGTTTCCCTAATTTTATTTATTTTTGTTTTTTATTTATTTATTTTTTTTGAGATGGAGTCTCACTCTGTCACCCAGGCTGGAGAGCAGTGCAGCCTCCACCTCCCAGGTTCAAAGGATTCTCCTCCCTCAGCTTCCGAAGTAGCAGGGACTATGGTACACACCACCACACCTGGCTGATTTTTGTGTTTTTAATAGAGACAGGGTTTCACCATGTTGGCCAGGTTGGTCTTGAACTGTCCTCAAGTGATATGCCCACCTCGGCCTACCAAAGTGCTGGGATTACAGGTGTGAGCCACTGCACCTAGCCTGTTTCCCTAATTTTAAAGTCATCTCTGTAATCTAATTCCACTTTTCATGTCTCAGTTTATTTTGCATCTATCTCCTGCTGTAATAACGTCATTTCCTCTCATTTCTTAACTTTTTATTCTGTATACAGTGTTCAGCTTAAGGGCGCTTTTTCGCTGTATCATCTCCTCCATCTCCTCCTCCTCCTCCCCCTCACCCACCCCCCACATTTTTTAAAAAATGAGTTAGGGCCTCTCTGTCACCCAGGCTGGAGTGTAGTTGCATGATTCTCAGTACAGCCTCAACTTCCTAGGCTCAAAGCAGTCCTCCCACCTTAGCCTCCCAAGTAGGTGGGACTATGTGCATGGCTAATTTTTATTTTTTGTAGAGAGACAGGTTCTCACTATGTTGCCCAAGCTGGTCTCAAACTCCTGGGCTCAAGCAGTCATCCCACCTCACCTCCCAGAGTGCTGGGATTACATGTGTGTGAGCCACAATGCCTGGCCTATATCTTCTTATTTTTTAATATGCAAACTCCCTTTTTTCATGTATAGCTTTACCAACAGATTTCTCCTCTTTTTTCTGGCATCTTGCCTTTATTTAATTTCACCTGAATCTCCAGTATATAATGCCTAAGTATATATGTTTCAATCTTGAGCATTTATGGTGGATACTGTTTTATAAAATTGTCTTATTTTTAAAATGCATTTATCTTTTTCTTTCAAACTAGCTTTTCTTTCTAAGAGTTAGGAGATTGTGGTATACACAAGTAAGCACTTATTGACTGTTTAGATGAATGATAATGGAGTACTTTGAAGTTTTAGTGAAAAATATTATTGAAATTAGTGTAAGTTTCTTTTCAAAAATTGCTTTTTACTACCAGCATTTGAAAACAAATCATAATATTATGTATTCGGGCATCACTTAAAATAAAACAAGTGGGGCACAGTTTTTATTTGTTGAAGCTATGAGTTATTTTCTTACTGTTAACATTTGGATTTTACTGCTTGATGTGGTTCAGTATTATAAAAGCTGTTTATGGTGAAAAAGCAGTAGATGTTTTATAGTAATGATGATGCCATGTAGAGAAAGTACTTAGATTACTTGAGTAGTTTTATAGAAAACTTTTCAGCATCCCATTCAATTTTCTGTCTTTCCTTTTAATTTTCTTCTAGTTCATCATTCTTGTTGTTGATAGCATTGACAGGGAACGACTAGCTATTACAAAAGAAGAATTATACAGAATGTTGGCTCATGAGGTAAATTTTTAAAGTAAATCTTTAAAAAACAGTGTAGTAAAGTATCTGTACGTTGCCTTTGCTTTTTTGCAAAGATTAATGTGATATGATGTTGGCTATTTTATGATTAACACAACTTTACGTACTAAATTGATGAAAGTCTTGAGGTAAAAAAAAATGTTCATTACTTTTTCAAACTTAAAAAACCCTAACACATTAATTTGTAGATTACTACTGTTACTGTAAAAATTTTTCAAAGCTAAGGTTACTTAAGCATGCCTTTAAAAGTCTGATAAATTGAGATGAGCAAAAGGAAAACTTAAGGGTCTTTTCCCCAAAAGTTTCAATAACTGAAAGTTTTTTTTTGTTTTTTGTTTTTGTTTTTGTTTTTTTTGAGATGGAGTCTTGCTCTATTGCCCAGGCTGGAGTACAGTGGCGCGATCTTGGCTCACTGCAACCTCCGCCTCCTGGGTTCAAGCAGTTCTCCGCCTCAGCCTCCCGAGTAGCTGGGATTACAGGCACCCGCCACCACGCCTGGTTAATTTTTGTATTTTTAGTAGAGACAGGGTTTCACCATCTTCGCAAGCCTGGCCTTGAATTCCTGACGTCGTGATCCGCCTGCCTCAGCCTCCCAAAGTGCTGAGATTACAGGTGTGAGCCACTGTGCCTGGCCTGTATTCCATGTTTTTCAAACTTACACTATATAATATATATCTTTCTGAATCTTGCTCTTTTTGTACAACATTGTGACTTATCCATGATAATATATTCTGATTATCCATCTTAATATGTACTGCTTTCGTTCATTCCTTTTAACAACTATATAGTTTTCCACAGTATGAGTATATCACAATCTATTCTTCTAATGTTTTCATAGTATAAACAATGCTGAAATGAATATTAACCAATGACCTTATGTTATACAAAGACTAGTAAGTAATAAGTATTGCCCAGCTCCCACCACCAGTACTCTACTTTTAAGTTTTGGATAAACTCTAGTATTTGGCAACAGACTACCATATTTGCCTATTAGAATATTACTTATGTATTTTTGAGTCAGTATTTAAAATTCAGGTGTATTTTTTTTTCAGTTTGACCAGTTCGACTCAAAAATAAAAAATAATTATTTAATATTAATCTGTTGGAATGAATAATGAAATTACGGGTATTTGAGATTATTTTTATGTTAAATACTAGTGCCCGATTATGTTAAAGTAGAAGCACTTCATTATAACTGTTCAGCTGGGTAAATTTAAATTGTGGTATTTCACATATTAGAAATATTTTGTCTTGATTGCAGGATTTACGGAAGGCTGCAGTCCTTATCTTTGCAAATAAACAGGATATGAAAGGGTGTATGACAGCAGCTGAAATCTCGAAATACCTCACCCTTAGTTCAATTAAGGATCATCCATGGCACATTCAATCCTGCTGTGCTCTCACAGGAGAAGGGTAAGTTCATCCGTCTGAGGGGAGGTATGACTTCTTTCAAATTTCTTCCAACTTTTTAGGCCAACTTGTTTTCTTCATGGGTCCTGTTCCTTTTCTGTTTGTTTGTTCTTAATTAAAGGTGACTTTTATAATGTGTCTCAGGCTTACAACCTAGAAATAATTCTAGTAAAATCACTGGCAACTTAAAAACTTTTAATGTAAATATAATGTTTTACCAAAAAGCAATAAACTATTGAATTAAGTTTTCATAATCCAGATTTTTTTCTTTGTTGCCTTTATCATATACTGAGAAAAAAACTGTAATGTCACCTTTCTTTTAAAAAGGAAGCTTGAAAGAAATTTCACATTTTCTGCAAGGACTTAAACCTGAGCTCTCAGCTTTCTGCAAGAGTACATCTTCTTTATTATTAGGAGGTCTTTTGGGAGGCATATTTCCAGACAATAAACAGTTGAGACAAATGCCACATGGTCTATTCTTCCATCTCTAACAATTTGAATGTGGGTATTAGGCCAAGAAGAACCGAATGTTATTTAAGTATTACCCTGTTTATATCAGAGAACTTATCCTCAAATCAACCTCACCTTCTTAGTTTTTCTCTTAGTATTTATCAGAAATAGCTTGCAGTAATAGCTGTGTGTAGGCCTTTTTGACTCATACTTTTAAGACTGAGTCTAAGTATTCCATTCTTTAGAATTGAGGAGGATAAGGTGAAGTTGCTGTTGACTTTCTCCAGTTGTTAAGTTTCAGTTAATTTTAAAAGGCGGGGAGTATTTGCACTCTTCATGGCAAAACTGGCAAAGTTGTATCTTCAAGATGAGACTGAAGCAATTTCCCACAAACTGATTAAGAATATTTAAGAGAACATTCCATTTAAAAATTTCACTTATTATAGTGTGACTTGAATGTTGACACTGATGTATATAAATAATGATTGTGCTACCAGCCTTTGGTTAAGACCTAAAAATAATAAGTATGCTTTCAGTTTTTAAGTATAAAGTTTTTAATTAAAAATACTTCTATCTTTTGTTTAGGTTATGCCAAGGTCTAGAGTGGATGACCTCCCGGATTGGTGTGAGATAACTTTTTTGCTTGAAAGAGACTGCTCTATTTATTCTGTGACATGAACATTTTTTCCTAGTACCTTTGGCTGCTAAGGCAGCAGCATGTTTAATTTATAACAACACAAACCTCTGAGAGCAACACTTGAATCAAGTGCAGCTGAACTGGAACATAAAAGATTTTTTCTTAATTTTTTTTTTTTAACACACTAATCTTCAGTTGGATGAACATAATGTATAACTATGTTTTCAGCAACAATTCTTCTGTTTATTCTAATTATTCAGTGACTGCCTTGTAAGAAATGTTTGTCATATGCGTGATGTCTTCTGAAATATTCTTATAACCTTAATGACCAATTGCTTTCAATTCTTGACCACCACTCCCTCCCAACCAGAGAATTACTGGTTTGATAGAGTAGTCTTGGAAACCAGCAGGTACTGCCTGCAAACTTCTCCAGCACTAAATATTTGTTCCCTCTATAAACCATTCATCTTTCGGACAGAACTTACTGTAAAGAAAGAAATCTGCCTAGAGGATATATGTAAGGAAGATTCCACATCATGAGTACTTGCCTTTTAACTTTCCCCCACATTACTGTTGAGTCATGGAATAATGTTTAAGTTGTTATTTGCATGGAAATTAGGTAGGCTGTTTATTTATCTAAAGGAATCAAGTCCACTCTTCTGCCTGCAACATTTGGTCAAAAACTAACCAAGGTAAAATATTTATTTGAAAGCCCAACTTTGATGTTAAATATTCTTGAATAAATCTGATATTTTAAGAATATCACATTATTCAATGCATATAAAACTATCAGAAGTTAGTAAATCATACCAGCACTAAAAATAAGACAATTGGAATATATTTTAGCATCAGTTTACAAACAACTTTATTATCAACAGAAATTTTAGCTCTTTTCTTTGCAAGATATATCACAGCTGCTTTGGGCAGTAGCTGAAGCCGAAGTATGAACAGTCCATTTTGTTTCTTAAAATTTGAAGTCGTGTCTGTCATAGCATTTTTACTACCAGCAGTATGTTACTTAAAAAACTACATGGCTTTCCTTGAATTTATTTGACGGTATTATGTAATAGACTTGAAACAATTGCCATCTTTGTAGTTATGCCTTGGGTTCTAAAATGTTATAGGAAACTGCTGAATTGAATCCTAGCTTTTAGAATATTAATATGAGACTCAAAGTTAATATTCTTAACAAGTTAAAATTAAAAAAGTCATAATCTATCAAAAGTTTATTTATTGGATGGCATTAAAACATTTTTGAGGCAGTTGTCTAATATGAACAATAATCTAAACAATATATTCCTTAAATTAAGAGGAAAGACGTGTCGTATTTCGATCCTGTTTATTCAAATGTGTGATTTTGCTGAAATGAAAGGGATAAAATGAATACTTACAGAATAATACTTCATTTTTGCAGTACTTCTTAATTTTGATAAAAAAGATACAAAGTTCATAATATCAAAATATGTGTTCAAAATTGGTATTTTAATTTTAATATTTTTGTAAGTTGATTTAAATTTTGTTCTTTTTTCAGGTGTGCTTGGTTTATTATATTTAGTCAAGTTAGTTTAATCGAATGTGGTAACATTTTTCTGATTTATCTTTAGTTGTAGCACACCCTTGAACTGAACAGTGGCCAAAGGAAAGCTTTCTGGGCTTTGGAAAGTAGTTGTTTAACTTTGTTTTAAGCCGTTTTCTTAGTGATTCTGTATCAAGTAGAGGATAAGTGTAGTTTAACTTAGTTTTTAATATAACCCATAATCAAGAACATGAGCGAAAAGCAGACATAAATCAATATGGATGGTTTGTGGTGTGTGTGGGATGTGGGGGAATTAAGAAAATGCCATTTACCTAAGCACAGTTTGCCTGAATTTCTGATTGGTTGTGTTGTTTACTGTAAGTACTGAGGATAGTTTCCCTAAGTCTGTCCTGGGAAAAAGCATACTTAGTACTCCTGTATTTGTTCTTATGAAATGACTATCTGCCTTCTTGTATCTAGTAAGGTTGGCTGGCTCAATTTTCCTCTGTCAAATTATATGGTTATTTTTTATATTACCACATCAGCATTATATTAAAAGTGTTTTTAATAGTTGATTGTATTTTGCCAACTACTAGTATAGACTCAAATTTGCTATTTAATTTTTAAAATACAATTTATTTTGTAAATCCTTTAAAAAATATTTGGTTAGTTTTGGATTAGAAATGATTTATGTTAGCCATGTGTTGAAGATGAAATTGGCATCAGTGTAGTCGGTGCTGATTGGGAAAAGTTCATGATTAGGAAATTCATGTAAGACTTTTTAAGAGTATTTTTTAGGTTTTCACTCAATCTTTCCTGTTACAGTAACGTGAAAACTGATTATTCTTTACTCCAAGAGAATGTTTTAACCCAAGCAAGTATCTAATACTAGAGCATTGGTTCTGACATTCATTGTAAATCAGTGAACTGTAAGATACTGTCTAAAAAATGTACATTTGTAATTAGTGCCTTTATTCATATTTTGAAATAAGTTCTTAGTTTTATATTATACCTGTTCTTTAGAAGTCATGTTAGCAGCTAATTATTTCAATGATGAAGTAATTTGTGTTTTATATCCCCCTTCACCTCCATGTATTGGTTAGCACAGTTTATAGTAAGTGAAAAGCAAGGGACCCACCTACATTACCTTCAGGAGACTGTTCTACCTTTTAATTTGAAAACAAGGAAATTAAATTTTAACAGAAATCTTTTAAGTGTGTTATAACCAAAGTGTTCAATTATCCTTGCAAGTTCAAATACAGCATTTTTCTTAATTTTGAGCATGTCATGTCCTTCATCTTTAAACCCATCATTCTTATTGAAGCCCATTTGAGAACTCTTAAAATTAATAGAACCTTTTATAAGGGAATATATGGAATATTTTTTATTGTTAATGTAACTTAATTCCTTAAAACCTGGAATATTAATATATATAATCTATTAAAAGCTGAAGATTAAATATGTAATTTTTGCTTTTAGTTTCTTGTGTTAGTATGCTTAAAGGTATCAATACTTTTATTCTATATTCATTAGAAGAAAGGTAATAAATTTAAGTTTCATTGCTGAAAAATTTTAAATGAGTGCCACCCCATAGCCATAGTCATTTTGATTAAGCATAATTTAACTTTCATTATAGCATAAAGAGAAAATAATTATTTTAGTATGGAAACAGTGATAGGCAGTGCTGTAAACAATATTCTCTGAAAAGTTGTGGGGGTCACAAAGAAAATTTTAAAGAATATAGAAGCTTTTTAAAAAAATCTTTTTAGTGTAGTTTCTTAGAACAAATTGTAAACATAATCATTCTGAATAATCAATTTTTATTTAGTCCTTAACTATGTAAAACCATATCAGCAGAAAAATGTGCTGGTGTCGTGTCTAAAGATGGATACATTTCTTTGGAATTTATCTTTGGAGACCAACTTTATGAGGCAGACTTTTTGTCTATGGCTTTGGAACCAAAAAAACTTCACTCTAATTCAGTCCTAAAGGCTATTTTACATTTTGCCGGGGTAAAGTGACTTCAAGATACAGCATGGTGTCTTGTATCTAGTAGAATATTGTGCTAGCCATCTAAAAAAGTGGATTTGAGCCTTAATGTGGCCGTTTCTCAATTGTCTAGTTGACCTTAGACAATTAGTGTCCATGGCTTTCCTTTTGTTTTTCCCATACTGAGGAACTTAAACTACAGCTCTAAAATGTCTTTTGGTTTTAAAATTCTGAATGCTTATATACTACTATTAAAAATTAAAAATCCCTCAAATAGTAGGGAAATACAAGTAATATGAAATTAAATATATTTTTATCCATTATTTGATTCCCACCTATTATTTTATTTAGAATACGAATACAACCAAGTATAGGGAAAAAAGTATCAGTAACTGCTATTCAACTTAAATTCAGCGAATTAATAGCTGAATAGAAATAGCTAATGACAATGCAAAAGAGAAAACAAGCCATATTGCTAAGAAAAGGATAGTAAGCTGCTTAGAAAGAACCAGCCTGTGTTGGAAATAATTCTCTTCTAGATAATTTACTTTATTTTCTTGGCTTGTACTAATTGAATGGAAGTGGTTAATTTGTTCAGAGTTTATTGCCTTTTGATGCCACCCCAGTCTATAGTTCTGTGTGACTTTCCATATTGAAAGAGTAGGGTCAGTAGCCAGGTTGTCAGTCTTTTACAAATGTCTACATAAATGTCTACATAAATCTGAAAGTGGTTTATATTCAAGGTTAGTTTTTCAGTAGCGTCTCCTCCTTATTCATTCACTTTTACTGTGAAGACTGAAATCCAAAAGCCAGGTTCCCCAAAAAAGTATTTTTAAAAAATTTTAGGGGACCAAAATAAATAGAGGAAGACCAATATAAAAAAATATGTTCAACTATTCTATTTTAAATTTAAAGCAGAAAAAAAAATTGTGCCCCTCAGACCTAAAGGCAGCTTTAAATGTATATAGTTTGGTGAAACATTTGGGAAATATTAATTTGGAGGTTTAGAAGCATACTGAAAAACAAATTCAAAGCACTTGAAAGTAAAGACAATACCATGAGGTCGAAAAAGCTTCAAAAGGATATTAGGTAAGAGAAAATGTGAATGAAAGCAGTGAATTTCTGCCTCTCCTCGTATTTAGAGTACTTAAAATTACTAAAAAATACAGTCTTTTTACCATAGAGCTAGATGGCCTGTATTATTCTTAATGTGGCCAAAGGAGTGAAGACTGATTAGGATTTTAGAATTTGGAACTGTAGTCACATAAAGGCATCTTTTGCATTTCTTAAACCAGTAATCTACATTTTCTCCTGGAAATGGAGAAATATGAAATGTGCTGTGCATAGCTTTTGGAATAGAAAACAAAGTTTTAAAAAAATGGATATGTTTTCTTGCACAACTTGTAAAATTTTAATTAAAAAATTACCTCATTTTTCAATCCATAAGGTGCTTTGCTCAAGTTTGTGGGATGTTTGTACCATCCCATAAAAACCCCCTTCACCCAAACTGTATTTGAAATATGCAAAATTCATAACTAAGGGATAGCATTCCTTGGAGACTTTGTTTTGTTTTACTCTTGTTTACCAGCTGGGCCAACATGGTAGATATATCAGATTCACATATGGTTTCATTAAAGCACATAGGAAAGTGCTCAGTCAATATTTAATTAGTTTAATTAGATAAGGGAAAGGAGAAATCCTAAATTTGATGGATTCTTTTATACTGTGAATATATTTCCATCAGTGTTGGTAAGATATCAAATGACTATCAGTTGATCCCAGTCATCAGTGACTTATTTGCATATTTAAGCCCTATTCACAAGAGACCATAATCATTTTAATCTTATATTTTCCCTCAGGAAATTTAGGGACTCTGAAGCCCCTATTTTATTCTCTTGGAGTAAACTGTTGAGTGTAGTTACAAAAACTTTTATTTATGACTTAAAAAAAGTTTAGCTGCTATTTCATTGAAAGTGTAAAATAAAACGGTCATGATTTTTTTCAATTACAGAATAGTTACAAATTTTACCATGTTCATCTATTCCACAGAGCATGTTAAAAACAACAACAAAAACATAACAGCAATTACAACCTTGGTGTTGGGTTTATTCTAATCAGAGTGAATGATTATAATCACACTTTGCTATTTTAACATAAATTGGTGCTTTAGAGCATTAAAGAGGAAGCAGCAGGCCCTGTACTCAGTATTTATTATTTCTTGCCTCAGAATGCAAAACAACCTTAAAGTGTCTATATTCATATATATGTGCATTTCTTAAGATTTAAATACAAACTGTTGTTACTCCTTAAGCTTCAGGCTTTCTGCGAAAGCTCTAAGAATATCTTAATTACTATGCTTGGTCAACTGGAAGATGGTATTAATAAGGTCAGAATTAGGAATTGGATTGCTCTGTGGGTCCTCCGGTATTGTGCAGAGGAAAGAAAAATGTCTTTCACACCACAAACTGTGTGTCTGAACCCCAGCCAAACAAATGTGTTCCATTGGTCCAATATATAAGCATTAACAACAACAACAAAAAATTTAAAACAAGTAAATTAATGCATTCACATGATCACTTCTTGAAAATGGTTCAAAGCATGTTTTCCTGATGGTGGGATTGTTTAAATGACCTGTTTTAAAGTTTTTAATACTTTATTACTGTTATGAAGTGCTTCTTTTATATGTTAAGTTTAGGTTGCCAGTACTCATAATTTTTATTTCTGCAATTATGTTATAATGAGTTGTTTGCATGCCTACTTAACCCAAGTAAAACGATGCTGTTTGCTCTGGAATGTTCATCTTTTAGACAGGTTTTGGCTCATTTCCAATCATGGTGCAATATAGTGTAACATTCATTTGTTTTCATTCAACAGTTTTATTTTTGTCATAATAAATAATTACTTTTCCAATACGAAGTGAATCCAGTGTTTTAAAGGTAAATCTGCTTTAAGTTATTTGCTTGCAAATAATAGAAACCCACCTATGCCAACAAAGAGAGGATAATTGGGGTGAGGTGGTGGAGGCTCACGGAACCCACGGAACAACTGGATTTGTAGAACAGACTGAGACTAGAGACTGGACCATTTAGGAGCAAGCCGGAAGTTACCTTTTTTCCTACTCATCTGTTTCTGTCTTTCACCTGACTGGATTTCTCTGTTTCCTGATCCACATAACAGATAATGTCCCAAGTCCAGTAGCCTCCTAAATTTGTACAAGGGAGAAGTCAGATTATTGTTAGACTTTCAATTACAATTCCATATTCCCCAGGGAAATTGTTCATTAGCCTGCATTGGGTCATTTCCTCTCTCTGATCTAAACAACTGGCCAAGTGGAAGGTGCATTTACCAGAGAAGGGGAATCCCTGGCCTGGGAAGGTGATCCGGATTGGTGTGTACTCCATTGTGGGGTATAACTGGGATCATCTACCAAAGTTGTGTCCTTGTAAAAAATATAATAAAATTGAGATCTAATAATGAGTGGGATAACATTTTCACTATGTTCATTCTTCACATTCCTCTAAAGTGGTTTTAACTCCACCGTTTTTGCTCACAGACCTCTTTGGGAATGTGATAAAAGTTGCCTACGTAGAAAAATGACTCATATTTACAGAGTTAGGAATTTTGAGTAGAAGGTTAGGAATTTCAGGTACCTAGGCTTAAGAGTTCTGCTACACACGGAACACTCAGATTTCTTCTGAAAGACACCAGAAACTAGTAAGATTTCATTCTGCCTATTATTTTTTAATCAGTAAACTTAAGATTGGTATCTTTTTTAAAGCATGTTTTATGTAGGTATTTTTGTAGGTATAATGAATGCATTAAACTGTTCGTGGTTAAAGTGTACAATTTGAAAAGCTTTGATATGTATACATTTGCAAAATCTTCACCACAATCTGGGTAATGAAAATACCTGTCACTCCAAAAGTTTCCTAGTGTCGCTTTGTAATCCTCCCTTCTGCTCCACTCCCCATCCGCAGATAATCACTGGTTTTGACTAATTACCACCAATTTTGTGATTTAAAACAGTCTAAAATTAAGGTGCCAGCAGGGCTGTGTTTCTCCTCAAGGTTCAGGAGAGAACTCATCCTCACCTTTTTCAGCTTTCAGAGGCTGTGTGCATTTCTCGGCTCATGGCCCCTTCCTCACATCACTCCACCATCTGGCTTCTGTCAACACATCTACCCATTCTCATCATCCTATGCTTTTCTCATATGAAGGACCCTAGTGTTTCTAACTAGGTTTTCCTTGATAATCCAGGATAACCTTCCCATCTTGAGGCCCTTATGCCAGGTAAGGTAACACATTCACATGTCTTGGGGAATTAATTCTACTGCATGTGAGCTAAAAGAGCATCCTGAACAAAACCCTCACATGCTGGCAGGTGGCCACTTGCGATATTGGCTCACTGCAACCTCTGCCTCCCAGGCTCAAGTGATCCTTCCATCTCAGCCTCCCGAGTAGCTGGGAACACAGGCATGTGCCACTACACCCGCGTAATTTTTTTGTACTTTTTGTAGAGATGTCCCGCCATGTTCCCCAGGCTAGTCTCGAACTTTTGGGCTCAAGCCATCTGCCCGCTTCGACCTCTCAAAGTGCTGGGTTTACAGGCGTGAGCCACTGTGCCCGGCTCATACACTGATTCTTGATTTAACCTTTCTTTGTTTAAAAAACCCTTCCTACTAAGAAAACAAATGTATACTCCTCAGAAAATTTGAATTCCCATCTCTAATTTCCCATCTGAGATTTTTGACCTGACATTTTTGTGAGGACTTGGAGATTTGATGTTGCTATACTTGAGGATTATTCTGCAACAGAAACAAATGTAGTTTGAGTTCGATAATAACAATGAATCCATGTCTTCCAAAATGGGATTGGCTGTTTTATCTCTTCTTTCAAATTAGTCACCTTATTTTGGCAGATGACACTATATGACTCAACATCAAGATGCTTCATACTTGATAGGGATCATCTGATCTATGACTCTTCTGAATTATGGTATTTTCATATTCAATTTAAAATAACACTGCAACTCTCACTGCAACCTCTGCTTCCTGGGTTCAAGCAACTCTCATGCCTCAACCTCCCAAGTAGCTGGGATTACAGGCATGCACCAATTACAAGCAAATTTTTTTGTATTTTTACAAAAAACTCCTGACCTCAGGTGATCTGCCCGCCTCGGCCTCCCATAGTGCTGGGATTACAGGCGTGAGCCACCACGCCCAGCCCAGATGCATGTAGTTCTAAAGCTGTTCACTACCAGGGAGAAAGGTTCAAGAAACTTGAGCTCTGGCTTCGTTTTCTCTTATTGACAGAATGAAAGGGAAATGAAAGAATTTCCTCCATATATGCTTTGCCCAAAAACGAAGTTCAGGGGATGCATAGGCATAATGGAAGTCACTTGGCTAGCAACGGCAATTTGTATTCAGAACAGGGACCCTGTGGCTGAGAAGAGGTGGAGAGAAAAGGCTTGGAGAAGGATTTCCCATTCTGAGGGAATTCTTAGCTATATGCCTGCCTGAGCTAAATAGGAACTCTAACTCCCTCTGCTTATGAACAAAACAAAAAGCAAAAACGGATGCAAACAAGAACAGTGGCTCCTTTTCAAACCTGTTTTTTCTTTCCTTGTCAAAGTTATAATTTCCTTTGAGAAAATTATAACTTACATGAAGTGCATGAAACAATGTGCACAATTTAACAAATCAGTAAAGTGAACATATGTCCCCACCACTTATTATTGTATCCAGTATTGCTCTCTGGAAATGGCCAGCTTCATGTGGTTGTAGTTACCACCCTCATTCAAAAGTACTTGAGACCATGTTCCACCTCTGAGGGTTTCCCAGGGTGAGATTAGGGCTGTGGCTGATTCTCCCCCCAAACCCACGGAATGCCCCAGTGATAGTTATGTGTATGACTGTGGTAAGGAGAAATTTGATAGGGAAAAAGAGATGTTGATTTCCCATCCATCTCCTTTATTTCCTGGAGCCTGTGGCATACATGCAACCACCATTGCAAAATAATAACTGAGACAGTGAAAGAGATCTGACCCAACCGACTCCATCTTTTAACAGCTTTTAACCTCCAAGCTGTCCTTGTTCATTCCTGGGAGCTGTCTGAACTAACTTTGGGAGGAACTCAGTTGATAGTTTGAAACAAAAACGATAGCCCTTTCCCAAGACAAATCCCCTTCTTGGCTGGCGACTAGACTTCCTTTGTGGGACTAACACATTAGCCAAAAGATTAGAAATTATTGTTTAGGAGTCATGCAGCTGTAGGCTGCACGATTCTAAACCTCCCCAGATTGCTCCTGGGGATAACGTCACTATTGTAAAACCTAAGATCAGTGTTTGAGATATTTTGTAGACCCTGCACTCAGTGAATCAGCAGGCACCACCCAGATCAATAAACTGGCTCTTGTCTTGTGGTCCTCACCCAGGAAGTGACTCAGGGCAGCTTCAACTCCCTGTGATTTCATCTTTGACCTGACCAATCAGAACCCCCGATTCACTGGCCCCCTACCTACCAAATTTTCTTTAAAACCTCCAGTCTCTGAATTGTCAGGCTGTGCATGGATTACTCTTTCTCTATTGCAGTTCTCCTGTCTTGATAAGTCATCTCTGTCTAGGCAGCAAGCAAGGCGAATCCACCTGTTGGGTGGTTATATACAGATTGTTCAGGTCTGAGTTAATAAGGAAAAACAAAGAATTACAACAATTCAGCCCTGATTAATTTTGCTGAATGGTGGAGTCCTCAGTAGAGTTATAACTTCCAGTGACTCCAATGAATCCCACTCTGTACACCAGCCCCTACATTTCTAGATGAGACTCCTTTGATGATAACCTACCACGAAGACAAATTGTGGTGCACTCTCTTAATGGGAGAAACTAATAACCCTGCTTTTGATGGGGAAGGGCCAATATGGGTATGCGCCCATAAAACTGAGAATAAAAAGGTTTTGTACTCCAGATTCAAGAAAGGAAAAATACTGTCTTTTTGCTATATCCCTACAGGTAAGAACGGCAGCCCCACATGAATGCGTACGTCTCTGACAATCAATCAGTGATGAGTCAATGCTTCAGAGAGTCAGCCAGTCAGTGAAAGTGAATTATCATGCTTCCACTCGGGGAATTTGATAAGAAGATTGAAACTCTTCCAATTCCCTGTGTTCCATTCAAACCATATTTTTGCTCATAGAGACTAACCCTTAGAATGATTCTCAAACAATGATGTCAGCATCAACTAGGAACTTGTTGGAAATGCAGATTTTCAGACTCCATCCCAGACTTTTTATATTAGAAACTCTCAAGGTAAGGGCCCAGAAATCTATTTCAACAAGCTCTTCAGATTATTCCAATGGAAGTTAAAGTTTGAGAACCACTGCCTTATAAACCTAACTCTTCCTTGCTTTGGAAGGAATATCTGTTTTACATATTCACTGGTGGCCTTTTGCTTTAACAAAGTGAGACCATTATTATTTCTGCAGGAAAAGTGAAGAGATGGACCGAACACAATGTGCAGGGAGAAAGCTGGTGGAGGGGACAGGGTGGTGCTCATCAGTCATAGGGAAGAACCCTGAGAGAGGAAAATAAGGGTTCCTCAGCTGAACATTTATTGGGAATTCAGATAGAATACACCAACATTAGCCATAGCAACCCAAGCTTGCTGGACTTAAAGTAGGAAAAAGAGCCAGGCAAACTCCAATCTGAGAGCCTGGAAAATGGCAATATCCAGCTTTATTTTATTTTAATTTTTTAGACAGAGTCTCACTCTGTCGCCCAGGCTGGAGTGCAGTGGCGCAATCTCTGCTCATTGCAACCTCCGCCTCCTGGGTTCCAGCAATTCCCCTGCCTCAGCTCCCGAGTAGCTGGAATTACAGGCATGTGCCACCACGCCTGGCTAATTTTTGTATTTTTCAGTAGAGATGGGTTTTCACCATGTTGGCCAGGCTGGTCTCAAACTCCCGACCTCAAGTGATCCGCCCACCTCGGCCTTCCAAAGTGCTGAGATTACAGGCATGAGCCACTGCACCTGGCCGTATCCAGCTTTTAAGGTAACTTTATCTCCAGGCTAGTGGTGAGAGTTAATGAGACACAAACCCCACCCAACAAATGGGGTGACTGGGAATATCCTGAGAGTGAATAAAAGCCTTTTATATCCTTAGCAAGCAGGTTTGGGAGAATGCGGAACCAAACAGTTGCCAACCCTTTCCTTTTTTAAAAAACAGACTTTACTCTTATTTTGTTAAATTTTTATTTTATTTATTTATTTATTGACATGAGTTTTCACTTTTGTTGCCCAGGCTGGAGTGCAATGGCGCGATCTTGAATCAGTGCAACCTCCACCTCCTGGGTTCAAGCGATTCTCCTGCCTCAGCCTCCCGAGTAGCTGGGATTACAGGCACTCGCCAACATGCCCGGCTAATTTTTGTATTTTTAGTAGAGATGGGATTTGACCACGTTGGCCAGGTTGGTCTCGAACTCCTGACCTCATGATCTGCCCACCTCGACCTTCCAAAGTGCTGGGATTACAGGTGTGAGCCACCACGCCTGGACTAAAATAGGCTTTATCCTTTAGATTCACAGAAACATTGAGGAGAAAGTATAAAGAGTTCCCATATACCACCTGCCATTCCCTCCCACCCCCACACAGCCTCCCTTACTGTCAACATCCTGTACCACAGCGGTACATTTGTTATGACTGAAGAACCTACAGGGCATGTCATTGTCACCCAAAGTCCATAGGGTTTACTCTTGGTATTGTAGATTCTATGGGGTTTGACTCATGCATAATAACATGCACTCATCATTATAATATCATACAGAATACTTTCACTGTTCTAAAATCCCTCTGCTTTGCCTGTTCCTCCTTCCCTTCCACCTAACCCCTGACAGCCACTGATCTTTTTGCTGTCTGTATAATTTTGCCTTTTGGACAATGTCATATAGTTAGAATCATACAGTATGTAGCCTTTTCAGATTCACTTTTTTCATGGTAATATGCATTTAAACTTCCCGCGTGTCTTCTCATTGCTTGACAGCCCTTTTTTTTTTTCTTTCCCCAAATTAACTTTTCATTTTATTTGCGAGTTTTTAACATGAAGGGTAATATAGGTACAGGAAAGTGCACATTCCAGAAGTGGACAGTTCAGGAATTTTCACAAATTGAAACTATGCATGTCAGCAGTACACTGATCAAGAAAGAGAACAGGAGAACAAGCCAGATGGCTTGTGCAGCAACCTGGTGGCTCATGCCTGCAATCCCAGCACTTTGGGAGGCCGAAGTGGGAGGGACTGCCTGATCCCAGGAGTTTGAGACCAGCCTGGGCAACATAGTAAGACTCCATCTCTACAAGAAATAAACAAATAAAACAATACCTGGCTAATTTTTATGTATGTTTAGTAGAGATGGGGTTTCACCGTGTTGGCCAGACTGGTCTCAAACTCCTAACCTCAGGTGATCCGCCCACCTCGGCCTCCCAAAATGGGATTACAGGCGTTGAGTCACCACCACCGGCTGACATAGATTATTCTTAATGTTCCTTTCTGTTATGAAGTCGTTCCTGATTTTAAAAAAATCATATACGTAATATGCTCTGAAAATCAAATACAATGTACCTGTAACAGATATATTGCAGTTTATAATACTGTTTAACAGTAGGTATATATTAGCTAGGAAAATTTTAAAATGTGGGCCAGGTGCGGTGGCTTACATCTGTAATCCCAGAAATTTGGGAGGCTGAGGGGGCGGATCACCTGAGATCAAGAGTTTGAGATCTACCTGGCCAACATGGTGAAACCCCATCTCTACTAAAAATACAAAAATTAGCCAGAGCATGGTGGTGTGTGCCTGTAGTCCCAGCTACTTGGGACACTGAGGCACGAGAATTGCTTGAACCTGGGAGGCGGAGGTTGCAGTGAGCCAAGATTGCACCACTGCACTTCAGCATGGGCAGCAGAGCCAGAAACCATCAAAAAAAAAAAAAAAAAGAAAAAAGAAAAAAATGTTAATATGGTATTGGAAATCTACAATGTAAACAATCACAAAAAGATAGTTTAAGCTGAAGCATTAGCAGTAAAATATGTAATCAGTAAATGAGAGGCTTTGGGGTTTGTTTTCCTTCTCATCCTCTCTCTCTCCTCTTCCTCCTCTTTCTTATTTTCTTCTTCCTCATTTTTCTCTCTCCTCTTCCTTCCTTCCCTCTTGCTTCTCCTCTTCTTCCCACTGCCTTCTTCTTCCTCCTCTTCCTTCTCATCATTCTCTTTCTCTCTCCTGCCTTCTCCTTTTTTCCATTCTCTAGTCCTGACAGTCAGTAAACCCATGTCACGGTAAGTTAAGGGATGTATTTCTTGTTCTTCTTGACCTTGTTCAGAGTCTCACTCTGTCACCCAGGCTGGAGTGCAGTGGCGCAATCTAGGTTCACTGCAACCTCGGCATCCCGGGTTCAAGTAATTCTCCTGCCTCAGCCTCATAGGTAGCTAGGTTTACAGGCACGTGCCACCACATCCAGCTAATTTTTGTATTTTTGGTAGAGGTGGGGTTTTACCATGTTGTCCAGGCTGGTCTCGAACTCCTGACCTCAAGTGATCTGCCTACCTCGGCCTCCCAAAGTGCTGGGATTACAGGTGTGAGCCACCGCACCCAGCTGACCTTGTTCTTCTTGATCTTCTTGTTTTTCTCCTTCTCTCTCTCTCTTTTTTTTGTTTATTTGTCATTTAATGAAGAACTCCAGAGGAGTTTAAATATGAATATAACTTAAATGTGACTCAGAAGAGGAAGACAGGTGAATGCCGTTTTTTAAAAAGTGCTTTTTGAAATATTATTTTCTTCTCTTTGATAAAACCTGATATGGTGGCATAGAAAAAAATACCCAGCCTCTCACAACTCCTCCCCTCTCTTTTTAAACAGAGTATTTCTTCTAATGTTAAGCTTCAGGGGCCATCAAGAGGTAAATTAGTTTTCTAGACAGTGTGTTTCCTCTAGATGGCAGAATAGGATTTTGTTTTGCACTGTTGAATCCTCTTGGCTATTATTTGAACGTTTCTTATTACAGAAGTTTTTAAGTTATTTGGTAACTGAATACATATTTAAAATTTTCTTTGTGCAGATAACACCTCGCCAGCCTAAAGTCACAGGAAGAATAGGCCTAGGTACACAAATGATAAATCTAAATAATAATTTTTTAAAAAAAATTCAGAATGTTTGATAATCAAAGCTATGCTATCTTGAGTACATTGCTAATTACTTTGCCAAAATATAGATCCCACTAGACTGGCTTTAATGGGTAGATGAGATTCATTAACTGACATTTATTATTGCTGCCCAGTGAATGTTGCTGGACTCCTTGAAAATTACCCTCTTATTTGGTGAAATACACTGTCGCATTTACTTTTATGTTGCAAATGTGTTTACTGGTGAAATACACTGTCGCATTTGCCTTTATGTTGCAAATTTGTTTACTGGCAATTTTTTTTCCCCATAGAAATTTCAAAAATAAACTTTTTAAGAGTTTATTTCAAATAGACTAGAATAGACTTGGCTTAGTTATTAAGAAGTTTGAATTCATTGTATCTGAGAGATGGAATTCAAATCAGATCCCTTAGCAATCATTATTTATTTATGAGTTTATCATATCATGCAGTGTTGTCTCTGAATACAATTGCTATTGGGGATCTGTTAGTTTTCTTCCATTTCTCAATAACCTGTTTCTACCAGAAAATGAATTTTCTACACAACAGACACTCTAGAAATACTTATGAATTAGAATTGATTTGAATACAGGTCACATTCCCAACTTTGATCTGAAACATCTAAGGAGATGTACTCAGGGGTTGAAACCTAATCTTTCTTTTTAAAAGGGATCATCTTTTCCCCACAAAAAGCCTGCATCACATGCCTCCCAAATGAAGATCACTCTTTACCTACTTGTACAGGGATGAAGTAACAAAGACTGATTTCGTAATTTTAGATTTACCCGTATTGAGATCTGAGGTCTGTAAGTTTTGTTTTAGCAACAGAGCAAGATAATGATTTGTGATTTCTCACTCTGATAATTTTGCCTATGAGTGACTGACACAGTCATGTGCTGCAAACAATCTTCTGGTCAACAAGGGACCACATGTACGATTATGATCCCGTAAGATTATAATGGAACAGACCGGGCACGGTGGCTCACACCTGTAATTCCAGCACTTTGGGAGGCCCAGGTGGGTGGACCACCTGAGGTCAGGAGTTCGAGGCCAGCCTGGTCAACATGGTGAAACCCCGTCTCTACTAAAAATACAAAAATTATCCAGGTGTGGTGGCATGTGCCTGTAATCCCAGCTACTTGTGAGGCTGAGGCAGGAGAATCACTTGAACCCGGGAGGTGGAGGTTGTCGTGAGCCGAGATGGCACCACTGCACTCCAGCATGGGCAACTGATTTCTGGAGTGTGCCACTGCACTCCAGCCTGGGTGACAGAATGAGACACTGTCTCAAAAAAAAAAAAAAAAAGAAAAGAAAAGAAAAACAAACAACAAAAATATTATAATGGAGCTAAAAAATTACTGTTGCCCAGTGACATTGTAGCCGTCATAATGTCACAGCACAAAGCATTGTTGCTCACAGGCTTGTGGGGAAGCTGGTATAAAGAAACCTGCACTGCCAGTCGTATAAAAGCAAAGCCCATAGAATTATATAGAGTACATACTGCATGATAATGATAATAAACAACTATATTACTACTTCTTGTATCTACTATAACATCGTTTTTATTGTTATTTGAGAGTGTACGCCTTCTATTGATTTTAAAATGTTAACTGTAAAACAGCCCCAGGCCAGCCTTTCAGGAGAAATTTCAGGAGAAGGCATTATTATCACAGGAGATGACAGCTCCATGCATGTTATTGCCCTGAAGACCTTCCAGTGGGATGAAATGGGAGGGTGGAAGACAGTGATATTGATGATCCTGACCATGCATAGGCTAATATGCTTGTTTGTGTCTTGGTTTCAAATAAAAGCATTTAAAAAGTAAAAAAGTAGGCTGGGCATGGTGGCTCACACCTATAATCCCAGCACCTTGGGAGGCTGAGGTGGACGATCACTTGAAGTCAGGAGTTTGAGACCAGTCTGGCCAACATGGTGAAACCCCATCTCTACCAAAAAAAAAAAAAAAAAAATTAGCCAGGTGTGGTGCCACAAGTCTGTAATCCCAGCTACTCAACTCAGGAGGCTGAGGGAGGAGAATCATTTGAACCCAGGAGGCAGAGGTTGCAGTGAGCCGAGATCACACCACTGCACTCCCACCTGGGTTACAGAGACTCTCTCTCAAAAAGGAAAAAAAAAAAGTAAAAAATAAAGTAAAATGAATTTAGAATAGAAAAAAAGCTTATAGAATAAGGATAGAGAGAAAATAGTTTTGTACAGCTGTAGAATGTTTGTGTATTATAAAAGAGGCAAAAAGTTAACAATATTGAAAAGTTTATAAAGTAAAAAAGTTAAAGTAAGCTAAGGTAAATTTATTATTAAACTTTTTAAAAATAAATTTAGTGTAATATAAGTGTACAATGTTTTTAAAGTCTACAGTAGTGTACAGTAATATCCTAGGCCTTCACATTCATTCAGTACTCATTCATTGACTCACCCAGAGCAATCTCCAGTGTTCATGGTAAGGGCCCTATGCAGGTGTACCATTTTTCATCTTTTATACCATGTTTTTGCTGTACCTTTTCTTCTTTCTTTGTTTTTTTTTTTTTTTTTCTGAGACAGGGTCTCGCTCTGTCACCCAGGCTGGAGTGCTGCAAACTCCCCCTCCTGGGTTCAAGTGATTCTCCTGCCTCAGCCTTGCAAGCAGATGGGATTACAGGCGTGCACCACCACACCCAGCAAATTTTTGTATTTTTAGTAGAGATAGGGTTTCGCCATATTAGACAGGCTGGTCTCAAACTCCTGATGTCAGGTGATCTGCCCGCCTTAGCCTCCCAAAGTGCTGGGATTACAGATGTGAGCCACCGCGCCTGCCCCCACAACCCCCCAACTTTTTTTTTTTTTTTTTTTTTTGAGGCAGAGTCTCCCTCTGTTGCCCAGGCTGGAGTGCAGTGGCATGATCTTGGCTCATGGCTCGCTGCAACCTCTGCCTTCTGGGTTCAACCGATTCTTCTGCCTCAGCCTCCTGAGTAGCTGGGATTACACATGCACACCACCACACCCAGCTAATTTTTGTATTTTTAGTAGAGACTGGGTTTCACCATATTGGCCAGGCAGGTCTCAAACTCCTGACCTCGTGATCCACCCGCCTCGGCCTCCTAAAGTGCTGGGATTATAGGAATGAGCCACCGCGCCCGGCCTTGCTGTACCTTTTCTATGTTTAGATATGTTTACATACACAAATACTTACCATTGTGTTACAGTTGCCCACAATATTCGGCACAGTCACATGCTGTACTGCTTTATAGCGTAGGGGCAATAGGCTATACCATATAGCCTAGGTGTGTAGTAGGCTAGTCCCTCTAGGTTTGTGAAAGTACACTCTACGGTGTGTGAAAGTACACTCTACGGTGTTCACACAACAACAAAATCACCTAAGGACAGATTTCTCAGAATGTATCCCTGTCGTTAAGTGACACATGACTGTATAAGCAACAATGACAAATGTCATCTAGAGTACTGTCTTAGACCATTTCAGTTGCTATAATTGAATATCATCAGCTGGGTAATTTATAACGAATAAAAGTTGATTTAGCTCATTGTTCTGGAGGCTGGGAAGTTCAAGAGCATGGTGCTGGGGTCGTGTAAGGACCTTACTGCTGTGTCATGACATGGCAGGAGGAATCACATAGAGACGCAGAGCAAGTACAAGAGAGCCATGGAAAGCTTGTTTTCATAAGAAAGCCATTTCTGCTGGGTGTGGTGGCTTACACCTGTAATCCCAGTGATTTGGGAGGTCAAGGTAGGTGTATCACGTGAGGTCAGGAGTTCAAGACCAGCCTGGCTAACAGGGTGACACCCCATCTCTAGTAAAAATACGAAAATTAACCAGGCGTGGTGGTGCGTGTCTGTAGTCCCAGCTACTCGAGAGGCTAAGGCAGGAGAATTGCTTGAACCCAGGAGGCGGAGGTTGCAGCGAGCCAAGATCTCACCATTGCACTCCAGCCTGGGCAGCAGACCGAGACTCTGTCTCAAAAAAAAAAAAAAAAAAAAAAAAAAAAAAAAAGAAGAAGAAGAAGAAAGAAAAAGAAAGCCATTTCTGTGATAATAAACCCATCCCTGTGATAGGGACATTAATTCATTTATGAGGGCAGAGCCCTCATTAATCCATCAATCCGTTCATGAGAACAGTTTCCAACACTTGAACTTTTGGAGGACGCATTCAAGTAGTGATTGTCATGACTTCTAGCAGAGTCTTGCTGAGGAATCTGGGGCTGAGGCTAGGTTCAGAGGGAAAGGATGTTACAACTGACAAGCATTTTCTGTCGTGTTGGAAGAAGAGGTTGTAGTGCAGGTGCACAGGTATTTGCCTTCTCCTCTAGGCTCTGACTGCGATAGAAAACTTCAAGTTCATTTCTTCAAAGGAATGTAGCAATGTTGCTTTTAGACTGCAGAATTAGGCTAGCTCCACTAAGAGGCCTTTTCAGGTCCACTCTGCTAATAATTTTGGCCAGAGATGAGCAATTTTGAATTTCTAATCTCTTTATACCTTTCAGAAGGCTCTACCAGGTTCCTCTGCAACTGCATGTTTTTTTTTTTTTTTCCTGGCTGCCATGCAGTTAGAAGGTATTAGCTGAGAAAAATATTTTATTGCACCTTTGAAGAATCGGCAACACAAATTCTTTTCACTTGGGGCATTTATTCATAAATTTCAACAACAAATACTTATAAAGGATTGTGCAGTATGGCACTTTGTTAGGTACAAGAGTTTAAAGTGCTAGAAACAAAAACTTCTTGCCTTTCTGGATTTGAGTTCTGCTACAATTACTTTGTTGACTGGATCTTCTAAGTGCTCTTGACTCTTACCGAGTCCATCTGTTACTGTAGGAGGCAGTGACTACAATAAAGTTCCTGCTTTCAGGAGGCTTTCATTTTATCAAGAATAATACATGAATGAATACATAGTGTAATTCCAGGGCTACATACTATAGAGAAAAGCAGGACAAGATAATAGGAAGCGAAAGGCTGCTCAGGGAAGATCTCTCTGTCGGTTTTTGATGTTGTTGTTGTTGTTGTTTTCTTTTCTTTCTTTCTTTCTTTTCTTTTCTTTCTTTTTTTTTTTTTTTTTTTTTTTTTGAGATGGAGTCTCTCTCTGTCACCCTGGCTGGAGTGCAGTGGTGTGATCTTGGCTCATTGTAACCTCTGACTCCCGGGTTCAAGCAATTCTCCTGCCTCAGCCTCTCGAGTAGCTGGGATTACAGGCGCCCGCCACTATGCCTGGCTAATTTTGTATTTTCAGTAAAGATGGGGTTTCATCATGTTGGCCAGGCTGGTCTGGAACTCCTGACCTCAGGTGAACCGCCCGCCTCGGCCTCCCAAAGCGCCAAAGCGCCGGAATTATAGGCATGAGCCACCGTGCCCAGCCTTGAAGAAAGAATATTCATTGTTATATGATTACCCAATGAAATCTGAATATATTAACAGTATTGCTTGACCTTCAAGTTGAAAAGAAAAATAAAAAAGATTTTATTTTATTTATTTATTTTTTTAGACGGAGTCTCACTCTGTCGCCCAGGCTGGAGTGCAGTGGCGCGATCTCGGCTCACTGCAAGCTCCGCCTCCTGGGTTCACGCCATTCTTCTGCCTGAGCCTCCCGAGCAGCTGGGACTACAGGTGCCCACCACCACGCCCGGCTAACTTTTTTTGTATTTTTAGTAGAGACGGGGTTTCACCATGTTAGCCAGGATGGTCCTGATCTCCTGACCTCATGATCCGCCCGCCTTGGCCTCCCAAGGTGCTGGGATTACAGGCGTGAGTCACTGCGCCCAGCCAAAAGATTTTCTTATAGTGATTTTTGATGGGGGATGTGAGGGGTTGTCATTAGAGTTGTTTTCAAACATTTCTGGTTCTCCCAATTCTGGGAAAATGGTAATATGGAACATCCTGATCCCTTCTGGTTGGGAAGCCATTCATGGAGGTCTGGCCAGTGATTTGAGAGTGGAAATGACATCTGTCACTTCGGGACCAAATCTTTAATTGCATTGTAAGATCTTCCAGAACTCTTTTGTTTTCTCTGGAATCATGACCGACATTTGGGATAATGTTCCTCAACCAGCTTGCATCTCTGAATCACAACAAGGAGTAAATTATTCCCCACCCTCACCATGCCCTCCATGTAGCAGGAGTAGAAAATAAATCTTGATAGTTTTTTTGCCACTTAATATTTAAGGTTGTTTGTTACACAGTCTAACCTAGCCCCTGATGCAGGCAACAAAGTTCTCTATGAGTGGAATTATCCTTCAAATGCCATTGCTAATAAATCAGCATGTTTGCACTCAAATTTAATAATAGGCCTTTATCACTCACTCAAAGATATTTAAACAGGGTAACACCAGGTGGAATTTAAAAAAACCCCAGCAAGTCATATAAGAGGTTAACTAGGAAAGTGTACATACAAAACACTAGATAGCTGAAGAAAGTCCATGCTTTTTCCTTTTTCGATGACTGCACATCTTGGTTTTGTTTTTTGTTTTTTGGTTTTTTTTTGAGATGGATCTCACTCTGTTGCCGAAGCTGGTGGTGCAATCTTGGCTCACTGCAGCCTCCACCTCCAGGGTTCAAGCAATTCTCCTGCCTCAGCCTCCTGAGTAACTGGGATTACAGGCACACACAACCACACCTGGCTAATTTTTGTATTTTTAGTAGAGATGGGGTTTCACCCTGTTGGCCAGGCTGGTCTCAAACTCCTGTGATTGACCTCAGGTTATCCACCCACCTCAACCTCCCAAAGTGCTGGTATTACAGGCATGAGCCACTGTGCCCGGCCAATGACTGCACACCTTGGATATACTACAGGTTTCACACATTAGTCTTCAATCTTTCTGTCATATATGGCCATGTTCAACATCATGAACTAAGAAGAAATCCAAACCTAAGGTACTAAAATTAATCTAGTTGTCAGCACTAAAGTAACCCTCATTGGACTAACTTTGAGAAAAAAAAAATAACCTTCAAAGAAATAAAAGAGTTGAAATAGAATCTAACAGAGGCCAAAATGAGGTAGCCTGGAAGGACGTCTGTAGTAAGCAGCCTTTAAGATAGCCCCATGATTCCTGCCTCCTAGTATTCATGCCCTTGTATAGTCCCCTCCCCTTGAATGTGGGCCAGACCTAGTGATTCACCTCTAATGAATAGAATATGACAAATGGCACATATAGCTGTCAGTTCTGAGATTAGGTTACAGAAGACTGTGGCTTCCTTCTTTGGCTGTTCTGTCTTGTTCTTTTGCACACTTTCTCCGAAGGAAGCCAGCTGGCATGTTGTGAGCTGCTCTATGGAGGGGCATTTGTGCAAGAAACTGAGAATAGCCTCTGACCCACAGCCAGTGAGGAGCCACAGTCCTCAGTCCAACAACCTGTGAGGAAAGGAATTCTGCCAATAACTATATGAATGAGCTTGGAAGTGAATCTTCCCCCAGTTGAGCTTTCAGATGAGTCCTCATCTCAGACAACTTCAGTGTGCCTGTAGCCTCACGAAAGACCTTGAGCTAGAGGTATACAGCTGAACCACATCCAAATTCCTGACCCATAGAAACTGTGAGATATTATAATAAATGCATGCTCTTTCAAGCTGCTAAATTTTGAGATAATTTATATAGAAATAAATAATACAGTATCTTAAGTATATCCTGGAGCACAATGCCAAAGAATATAAATGCAAAGCTCTGAGTTTCTGCGAGTATATTTTAAAAGCATCTGGGCTAAATCCAATTATCATAAATTATATAGTTCTTTTAGCTAAACATCAAGACCATGCTTCAGGCTGGGAGCAGTGGCTCACACCTGTAATCCCAATTTGGGAGGCTGAGGTGGGCAGATCACCTGAAGTCAGGAGTTTGAAACTAGCCTGGCCAACATGGCGAAACCTCGTCTCTACTAAAAATACAAAAATTAGCTGGGCATGGTGGCAGGCACCTATAATCCCAGTTATTTGGGAGACTGAGGCAGGAGAATCGCTTGAACCTGGGAGGCAGAGGTTGCAGTGAGCCAAGATCGTGCCACTGCACTCCAGCCTGGTGGTAGAGTGAAACTCAGTCGCAAAACAAAAACAAAAACAAAAAAAAACCCCAAAAACAAACCCATGTGTCAAAAAGCAGAATGGCTTTATAATGCCAAAATACATCATGGAAGAAACTGTAAATACACACCTATATCTGTGCTTTCCTCTACATTTGTCATTGTCCTAACAGTTACATTCACCATGTGACTAGTACTGTTCAGTGGACTGTAAGTGGGAGTAAATTGTTTTACTTCCAGGTTGTTTTCTTCCCCCTATATTCTGGCTAAACTTTAAACCAGAAGATGATGGGACCTCCAGGTGGAAGAGGTATGTAGCAAGAGAGAGGAAAAAAACAAACAAACTTGTGTTCTATTAAGCACCAAGCTTTCAGGTTTTATTTGCTACCACAGTGTAGTTCATCTTATCCTGGCTACTAGATCCACTGACAGTCATAATGCAAAAGGCATTAGAATAACAGTTTTTAAGTATTCTGACTGCTGTCTCCATATAGAGACAATATAATTAGCCCAATTTCAGGTCAAATTCTTTGTGTGTTTTCATTTTACCCCCACCACCCCGCCCCAGTGAGGAGATTTCTATTCCTTTGCAGTGGTCCAGTTACACAGTCTAGAGGGGCCTACTTGCAGTCTGTGCCCATGGAAATCAGTGCTACTTACAGATCCCCTTCACCTGCCATCTAACCCTGATGGCCAGTTTACTCAGTTTGAAACTTATATTTGTTATGGTTTGGCTCTGTGTCCCCACCCAAATCTCATGTTGAGTTGTGATCCTCAGTGTTGGAGGAGGGGCTTGGTGGGAGGTGATTAGATCATGGGGACAGTTTCCAATAGTATAGCACCATCCTCCTAATGCTGCTTGTATACAAGTATATAGCACCCCCTCCCCCACCCCTCCTCCTGGTCACGTGAAGACCTGCTTGCTTTCCCTTCACCTTCTACCGTGATTGTAAGTCTCCTGAGGCCTCCCTAGCCATGCCTCCTCCACAGCCTGTGGAACTGTGAGTCAATTAAACCTCTTTTCTTCACAAATTACCCAGTCTCAGGTAGTTTTTTATAACAGTATGAGAACAGACTAATACAGGATTTTTAGTCGATTTTTTGTGCCTTTTGGCTTTTCTTTTAGATACATTTTTTTTTATTCCTTCAACTCCTTAGAAAATGACAAATTGCAAGAGTGTGTGCTTTAATAAAGAACAACTTACTTGTTAGTCTTGATGATTGATGTGGAAACAGCCCAGTTCATAAGACGGGACTTCTGGTTTCACATTTGTCTTTTAAGCCACATCTATACCTGGGAATCTAGACATGGAATATTCAATGGAACAGGCTGGGAAAATCCCCATGCTGTCACATTTCTAAGGCAACAATCTCCTGGTTCCAATTCACATCCCTCCTTTAAAAGTACATCAAAATGCCTGGATTTATTCATTCTTACATTAATCAATGAATTCAACATTTATTGAGAACTTAAAAATGTGCCAGGCCTCATGTTAGGTGTTAGGACACAAAGGTGAAGAAGACCTCGTCTCAGTCTTCATAGAATATCTATGCCAGGGAGAAGGCCAGTGCTGAAAATCATAACAAGCGTGAAGAGCATTATGAAGGCAGTGTGGGGCAGTAATGAGAGTTTAAGGGTGCAAGAGAAGGAAATCTGAGTGGGGGACATTGTGTCGAAGATGATGTGGTGAGGGAGTGATGTTCAAGTTGAAAGTGAAGGATAAGTGGGAGTTAGATTGCAGGGGACGGGCATGGAGAATGTTCGCAACTGAGTGAACTGCAAATGTGAAGGCTCTGAGGTGAGGAAAAGCTGAATGAGTTAGAGGATCTAAAGTAAGACCAGGATGGCTGGAGGCAAGTGATCTTCCAGGGCCTAAGTTTGACAACAGCACCTCATCATGGTCAGAGTAGCTTTGTAGAAAAGACACTCCCTGGCTAGAGATTCCCAAATCCAACAGGAAAAAGAAAAGAACTTTTTTCTTTCTGATTTTGACTGCTCTCTTTAAGATTGTCCATGTTCTGTGAAATGAATTTGATCAAATGCATTACTTAATTTTTTTTTCAAGTATTACTGATGGCTGAACATACTGTATTTGTTTCAGGCTCTCCATTCCTGGCCATTCTGTTTATTTAGGATCATCTGTAACATATTCACATGTGAGGAAAGTTGAGAGCTTAAGTGCTCAAGGTTTAAACAGCTGTGTAATAGATTCTGTGGCAGAGATAATATTTAATTTTCAGTGTGGATGTTAATCAAAGGAGTCACTCAAAATTCTTGCAAAAAGTATCATAAAGCCACGTGTGTGTCTGCCCTTTGATCTTGGAAACTCTCATTCTGAAACTTGAGTCAAAACACAGTCTTTTATTAATTTCATCCCAGACAAATGTGAGAGCCACTAAAATGTTCTATTATTCTGTCTGCACTGTGTAACTCTGTTTGCCAGTAGCTTGGAAATCAATCAATTGGACCATTTTAGAAATAATGTCTTTGCAAAAGCAAACCATAGAATACACTAGAGTGTATTCTTTGATGACAATCAGTGGCTGGCAAAGCAATGTGGCCTGCAAAAAGGAGGCTTCCAGGTGCCATCAGCCACGTGCTAGGTGCCCAGAGAGAACTGTGGAATGACACTTCTTTCTTTGTGCTCAGCTACATGGCATGGCAGGACACCCTGTGCTGGCAGCTCATTTATCAGGAAGTAGCACCATTCACATCAGTAATGTTTGCAATTAGAGCCTATTAAGCCTGATTGAAAATGAAGCATCAGAGGTGTTATGCAATTTGAGAAAGGGGAAACAACATCTGGAGCCCTGTCATCGTGGTGGGAGAGAGTAATGAAAACCCAGGGCAGAGTAAATGCAAGCTCTTTTAAACAAGAAGGAAGTTGTGGGACAATTTCTTTAGAGAGTAAATTCCATATAAGTAGGGATATTTAACAATATTAGTCATGTGGTTTGGATTTGTGACCCCATCAAATCTCAGGATCCATTGTAATTCCCAATGTTGGTGGTAGGGTCCGATGGAAGGTAATTGGGTCATGGGAGTGGATCCTTCATGAATGGTTTGGCACCATCCCTTTGGTGCTGTTCTCACAAGATCTGGTTGTTTAAGAGTGTGTGGCATGTCCCCTCTCACTCTCTTCCTCCTGCTCCTGCCATGTAGACAAGCCTGCTTCCCCTTCGCCTTCTGCCATGATTGTAAGTTTCCTGAGGCCTCTCCAGGCAGCAGGCATGCTTCTTGTACAGCCTGCAGAACCATAAGCCAATCAAACCTCTTTTCTTTAGAAATTACCCAGTCTCAGGTATTTCTTTATAGCAGTGCAAGAGTGGATTAATACAATTGGTTATAAATATAGAATGTCACAGATAGTGTGCCAAATGTTTACATGTGTCAACTCCCTGAACACTCATCACAGCCCTGTGAGATGGTGTTATTGTCATTCTCATTTTACAGTTGGAGCTTTATTAGTATGAATTGAAGAAATGAATGAGCCAACCAATGCAATGTCCAAGATGGCAAAACTGAGGCTGGAGCTACTGACAAGAAGTGACCTTGGACTTAAGCCTCAGGCTTCTGATTATCCACCTACTTCTTTTTATGCTACCTCACATTTCAATTTCACCAACGGAAACACCAGGACTAAAGGCTTTTGAGGTTTCATGAAAAATAAGGAGCAGGGTTGGCTTAATATAAGAGAGTGAGATGCTCTTCTATGTGATTAATCATGAAGGATGAAATGCTTGGATCTCCCCAGATATTTTCTGTTATCTGCCAACTGAGGCTGAAATTCCAGGGCCTTAAGCATTAGACTCTAATCCTATCAAAGTATTTTTTTCCTGTCATTAAAATGCATGAAGGGTACATCTTTAAGTCATAAATCAGTTTTGGTATTTGTAATTTGTAATATGAATGACAGGCATGGGATCTGGTTTTCCCAAGAAATACTGTGAGACCGCCTAATGGAACAGGCTATTTGCAAGAAAGAGAATGAGCCCAGAATGGGAACAGTTATTTAGACTACATTGTGAATGGTGTTCCCAGGAAATTCTCAACACAGTGGTGGGCAGGGAGTCCAGGAAAAGTGTGTGTGTGTGTGTGTGTGTGTGTGTGTGTGTGTGTGTGTGTGTATATTTAATTAAAGAGGAACCGAAGACATACTTCCCTTGCTTGTCAAACACTTCTTATACTAGTTTCCAAGGCACTTCCATGATCAACTTTAAGAGTTTGCCCTCTGATTACAATGGGCTGAGTTTATGAAGGTTTCAGAAACCTGAATTGATCCACACATTTCCTAAAGTCAAATAGACTTAACAAGTCTTCTATGTTGGGGCCACAGAGAATGTACATGGCATCAATACTTGGTGTTACTCCATTCTGGTTAAAAATTGAAAAGGGATAAACTATTAGCCTCAGTAGTTTATAAATATTTTATTGAGCTTTGATTGAAATGGGAAAATTTGAAAAATTTATCTAGCATTGAAGTTATAAAAAAATTAGTCCTCTTACAAATTGTTCCTGTAGGCAGCTTGTTTTGAATTATTCCTAAACAGAAAAAAATAAGGGCCACTTTAGGGCCAGATGATAGAAAATGGAAACTACATGTAGTTTTTCTAGCAAGTGTTCCTCAAGGGGCCCTGACCACGGAGTGCATGCTTTTGATTAAATTCACTGAGTTCTCTGCATTGTGACTGTGATGCTTGGGTTGGCTGCTAAATGTGTTGCTTTCATGGAGATTTTGCATTAAAAATCACAGGAAGGTGCTTTCTGAGGAAGTTACATGAATATTTTATAACATTATGTGAATGTTAACCATTTCGGGTAATGGTGTTAACTTCAAGGTAATTGTACCCAGTGTACTCTTTGGGTATCCAAAGATTACCAGGATGGAAAGCATATTTTATATACTTCCTGAAGGTTCCTTGTCTCTGTGTGAAATGCTCCTTATCTAAACTGTATTTTACTGACAAGCATAGATATTAGAGTCAGATTGCCTGTGTATGAATTCTGGCTCCACCATTCCTTAGCTCCACCACCTTGGGCAAATTATTTAACCCTTCTGTGTCTTGGTTTGCTTCTCTGTTAAAATGAGAATGATAACAATACCTACCTTATGGAATTGTTGTACAAATTAAATGAGATAATATATGTAAAGGGCTTGGAATTGTGTGGCACATAAGTTCTTAATAAATATTTTAAAATTATAACTGTTCTTTCTAATTTGCGATTCCTAACCTTTCCCCTAAACCTTCACTCCATCATTCTTGCATCAAACATTTCTTTCTTTTTTATTTTATTTTATTTTTTTGAGACAGAGTCTCACTCTGCCGCCCAGGCTGGAGTGCAGTGGCACGATCTCGGCTAACTGCAACCTCGGCCTCCTGGGTTCAAGCTATTCTCCCTGCCTCAGTCTCCCAAGTAGCGAGGATTACAGGCGCCTGCCACCATGCCCGGCAAAAACATTTCTTGACAGCTTATGACATTTGCTAATAGCTCTTACATTTTCTTCCAACAGTGAGTTTATGACTCCAGGATTGTAATAGATGTGCTGGAGGTGATGGGTACGAAATGAATACGATGTGGTTTCCTCCCTTAGATTCCAGCCCTGCAAAGCAGATAAGACTGTCTCAGCTAATTGTAGCGCCACCCAGAATGCAGTAAGTGCGCTTACCTGTGTATAAAATGAATTGGTAATACAAGAAGAGGGAGGAGAGCTACATTTCAATTTGGAGAATGAAATAAGATCTGGGAAAGCTTTTCAGCTACAGTGGCCTTTGCATTTGATCTTGCATGAGGACATTTTAAGACGAGGGAATATGTGAGCAAACAGCACTGAGGCCAGAAAGCCGAGAATGAACCTGGAGAATCTGAGTGATTCTGACAAGCTGGAACCTAGAGAATCATGCCTGGAAATGCAGCCTAGGAATCAGTGACCGAAGGATGAGCATAACATCCTAAGGACGTTGGTATTTATTTTACTGGTAATGGGAAGCCACCAGAAAAGAAGAACAAGGAGGGGCAAAGCCAGTCTTTTTCTTTCTTTCTTCCCATTCTGTTCACTTTTTTTTTTTTTTTTTTTAACAAGGTCTCGCTCTCTCGCCCAGGCTGGACTGTAGTGGTGTGATCATAGCTCACTGTAGCCTCGAAATCCCGGGATGAAGTGCTCCTTCAGCCTATAGGCACGTGCCACCATGCCCAGCTGATTAATTTTTTTTTTATTTTTATTTTTGTGGTAATGGAGGTCTCACTGTGTTGCCCGGGCTGGTCTCAAACTCCTGAGCTGAAGCAATTCTCCCGTCTTGGCCTCTCAAAGGGCTGGGATTACAGGTGTGAGCCACTGTGACCCACCCATGTCTTTTTCTTTACCGCTGATGAAAGGGTTGCTTTCATTAAGAGCACTTGATCAACCCACCCTAACCTTACCCTTTGCCTTAACACTAGATTTTCCAGAGCCCTAGGGAGGGAGTTCTGAGTATCCTTGGTTAAGGTTATCTACTCTTTGCTGTGATCTCTTAACTTATATTTACATTTTCTAAATGACAAATTCAAAGAGAACATTATTTGCAATGAAATGTATCTTCTAATGACTTGAGCTTCTTGCGCAATTAGTTTGGAATAAATACCTTATAGATCAAGTTTGCTTTGAGTCAAATGTTGATAATGTAAACTAATTGGTAAATGCTTTCTTATATTAGCATAAAATTGGGGTCCTTTTGAAATAGAGTTCCTTTTTGAGTACTTGCATTACAAATCTATATAAAGCTCAAGTTTAAGGTAATGGTATATGAAGCAAAATTGCATTCTGGATCCATGAAAAACAATGTAATTTTCTGTTGAGATTATCATGCTGCCATGTAGTTTAAAATTCTGGCTAGTATTATAATTTAGCATAAGAAATATAAAATTTCAAGGTGCTTATTATGAGTAGGATTCTAATGCCCCCAAATTGAGCTATTTTCTTTCATTGTCTCCTCATTCCTTCCTTCCTCTTTCTCTTTCTTTCTTTTCTCTTTTTCTTCTTTCTTTCTTTCTTTCTCTTTCCCTCCCTTCCTTCCTTCCTTTCTCTCCCCCTCCCTCCCTTTCTTTCTCTCTCTCTTTCTTTCCTTCCTTCTTTCTCTTTCTTTCTTTCTTTCTTTCTCTCTCTCTTTCTTTCTTTCTTTTCTCCTTCCTTCCTTCCTCTCTCTCTCTTTCTTTCTCTTTCTTTCCTTTCTTGCTTCTTTCTTTTTTTGTGTGATGGGGTCTCACTCTGTTGCCCAGGTTAGAGTGTAGTGCCACAATCATAGTTCACTGCTGTCTTGAACTCCTGGGCTTCAGTGATCCTCCTGGCTCAGCTTCCCAAGTATCTGAGGCTACAGGCACATATCACCATGCCCAGCTACTTTTATTTATTTTTTGTAGAAACAGAGTCTCAGTAAGTTGCCCAAGCTGGAGTGCAGTGGCATGATCATGCTTCACTGCAATCTTGACCTCCCTGGGCTCAGGTGATCCTCCCACCTCAGCCTCCAGAGTAGCTGGGACTACAAGTGTGTGCTACCACACTTGGCTAATTTTTAAAATTATTATTATTTTTTTTTGTATAGACACGGTTTCACCATGTTGCCCAGCCTGGTCTTGAACTCCTAGGCTCAAGTGGTCCACCCTGTAGTGCTGAGATTACAGGCATGAGCCACTGCACCCAGCCAAGAGTTAACTTTTTAAGGACAGTTCTGTCTTTTGTTTTCCCAGAAAGCAAGAACCACCCATGTGTTTCTACCTTCTTGGCAAGTTACTGATCCTCACTGAATAAAAGCAGCTACCTCATAGAAATTAAGTGTAATTATGTACACAAAGCTTTTTGAATATGTGTGACACATAGCAAATTTTGTGTCTCAGTAAACGTATATTTTAAAAAGAATTAAGCTTCTTTATTTTCTTGTAAATTTTCTTCACTCATTACTCTGGATTTTTTTTTTTTTTTCTGTTGTTGTTTTTGCTCTTGTTGCCCAGGCTGGAGTGCAATGGCTTGATCTCAGCTCACTGCAATCTCTGCCTCCCAGTTTCAAGTGATTCTCCTGCCTCAGACTCCCAAGTAGCTGGGATTACATGCCTGTGCCACCACGCCCAGCTAATGTTTGTACTTCTAGTAGAGACGGGGTTTCAGCATGTTGGCCAGGCTGGTCTCAAACTCCTGACCTCAGGTCATTTGCCTGCCTGAGCCTCTCAAGGTGCTGGGATTATAGGCATGAGCCACTGTGCCTGGCCTACCCTGGGTGGGCCAATTTTTAAAAAATATACTTTATTTTTAAAAGCAGTTTCAGGCTCACAGCAAGCTTAAGTAGAAAGCATAGAGCTCCCTAAAACCTCCCTCCCTCATGTATGCACAGCCTCTCTCACCATCACATCCTTCATCGGTGTGATCACATTTCTTATAATCAATGAACCTGCATGGACACACCATTATCACCCAAAGTCCATAGCTGACATGGAAGTTCGCCCTTGGTGCCGTACATTCTATGGGTTTTAACAAGAATATTCACCATTACAGTATTATACAAAAGAGGCTGGGTGCAGTGGCTCATGCCTGTAATCCCACCACTTTGGGAGGCCGAGGCGGGCAGATCACAAGGTCAGGAGATCAAGACCAGGCTGATCAACATGGTGAAACTCCATCTCTACTAAAAATACAAAAATTAGCTGGGCATGGTGGTGTGCACCTGTAATCCCAGCTACTTGGGAGGCTGAGGCAGGAGAATTGCTTGAACCCAGGAGGCGGAGGTTGCAGTGAGCCGACGCCACTGCACTCCAGCCTAGGCAACAGAGCAAGACTCTGTCTCAAAAAAAAAAAGCTTCATTGCCACACAAATCCTCTATGCTTCACCTATTCATCCTTCTTCCCTCTAATTCCTAGCACCCACTGATCTCTTTATGATTTTGCCTTCTTCAAAATGCCATATAGTTGGAATCATACACTATGCAGCCTCTTCAGATTGGCTTCTTTCACTTAGTAATATGCACTTAAAGTTCCTCCATGTCTTCATATAGCTTGGCAGCTCATTTCTTTTTAGCACTGAATAATATATTATATTGTCTGGATGTACAATAGTTTATCCATTCATTTATTGAAGGACATCTTGGATGCTTCTAAATTTTGGCAATTATGGATTAAGCGGCTACACGTTTATGGTGTTTATTTATTTTTTTGAGGTGGAGTTTCGCTCTTGTTGCTGAGGCTGGAGTGCAGTGGCGCAATCTCAGCTCACTGCAACCTCCACATCCCGAATTCAGGTGATTCTCCTGCCTCAGCCTCCCAAGTAGCTGGGATTACAGAGATGCCTCCCAAGTAGCTGGGATTACAGAGATGCCTCCCAAGTAGCTGGGATTACAGCCATGCATCACCACTCCCGGCTAATTTTGTATATATGTATTTTTTTTAGTAGAGACGAGGTTTCACCATGTTGGTCAGGCTGGTCTCAAACTCCTGACCTCAAGTGATCCAACCGCCTCAGTCTTCCAAAGTGTTGGGATTACAGGTGTGAGCCACTGTGCCTGGCCTATTTATGGTGTTTATGGACAAACACACAGGTGCAGGTTTTTAGGTGGACATCAATTTTCAATTCATTGGGATAAACACCAAGGAACTTGATTGCTGGATTGTATGGTGAAGATATGTTTAATTTTATACAATACTGCTAAATTGTTTTTCCAATACACTATTTGGATTTCCACTGGTAATGAATGAAAATTCCTGTTGATCCACATCCTTGCCAGCATTTGGCGTTGTCAATGTTCTGGATTTTGGCCATTCTAATAGGTGTATAGTTGTATGTCATCATTGTTTTAATTTGTATTTCCCTGATGGCATGTGATGCCGAGCATCTTTTTATAAGCTTATTTACCATATGTACATTTTCTTCAATGAGGTACCTATTCAGGTGTTTTGCTCATTTTAAATTGGGTTGTTTTCTTATTTTCTTATTATTGAGTTTTAAGAATTCCTTTGGATATCTGTGCTTTATCATATATATCTCTTGCAAATATTTTCTCTTAGTCTATGACTTGTCTTCTCATTTTGTTGATCCAGGTCAATCTTTTAATTTAATTTTTTTTTTTTTTTTGAGATGGAGTCTTGCCCTGTTGTCCAGGCTGGAGTGCAGTGGTGTGATTTTAGCTCACTGCACCCTCTGCCTCCCAGGTTCAAGCTATTCTCTTTCCTCAGCCTCCTAAGTAGCTGGGATTACAGGTGTGCACCACCATGCCTGGCTAATTTTTATATTTTTAGTAGAGACGGATTTTGCCATATTGGCTAGGCTGGTCTCAAGCTCCTGACCTCAAGTGATCTGCTGCTTCAGCCTCCCAGAGTGCTAGAATTACAGGCATGAGCCACCGTACCTTGCCCTAAAATATGTTTAAGTTAGAAAATACCAGTGCCTGGTGCAGCAGCTCACGCCTGTAATCACAACACTTTGGGAGGATAAGGGAGACGGGTCACTTGAACCCAAATGTTCAAGGCCAGCCTGGGCAACATAGTGAGACCTTGCTTGTCTCTACAAAAAATAAAAATAATAACAATAAAAAAGAAAATACCACAGAGTGACAAGAAACAGCACTTGAACAGCCAGAAAAGGTTGTGTGTGTATGTCTGTGTGTGTGTGTGTGTACATGCCTACTGTAAAATACTGAGGTAGTAGCTTGTTTTTCTAGTCATTTAATAAAACTTTTTATTTCAAAATAATTTTAAACATTCAGAAGAATTGCAAAGTTAGTACCGGGAATTCCAGTTTATCCTTTACGCAGTTTCCCTTAATGTTGACATCTTACGTAACAATGACACAATGATCACAATAAAGAAATTAACATTAGAGCAACACTATTAACTAACCTACAGGCCTTACTAGGATTTGACCAGCTTTTCTTCTAACGTCCTTGTTCTGTTCCAGAACTGAATCCAGGATACCATGCTGCATTTTAGTTGTCATGTCTCCTTAGCGCCCTTTGATCTTTTATGGTTTCTCTATCTCTGTTTTTCATGACTTCGACACATTTAAGGAGGACCAATCAGGTCTTTTGTAGACCCAACGTGTATTTGTCTGATATTTCATGATACAGGCTTTTAGGAAGAATACTGAAGATGTAATGTGTACTTGACTCATACCAATGATGTTTACCTTGATTACTTGGTTAAGGTGGTGTCCGCCACATTTTTCTCCTGTAAAGTTACTATTTTTCCCATTCCTATGCAAATATTCTATGTCTCCTTAAAGTTTTGGCCACTAATTTTAGCATTCATCAATGAAGTTTGCCTGCAGCGATAATTACTGTGGAATTCTAATGCTGCTTTTCTATTCCTCTCATTCTTCCACATTTATTATTTAGAATTCTTCGTAAAAAAGATTTGTCCCTTCTCTCCCGCTTGTTTATGTATTCAATCACCTACTTATAGGTAATTAATTTATTCTTTGGGTTATAACCCACTACTCCTGTTGTCTGTTTTATTGCCCTAATTGTTCTAGCTTTGGACATCAGGAGCTTTTTTAGGTTGGTTCCTCTATCCCTTTCACATGTCTCCCTCCCATGCCCCCCACTTTTTTTTAACTTATCTGGAGCAGTTCCTCACTTTCTGGCACCCAAAGATGCTCATCTTATATTTTTCCTGCCCTAGAATTAGAATCAGCAAAAAAAAAAAAAAAAAAAAAAAAAAAAAAAAATCCATGTATATGTGTATATATATGGACTCACATACACACAAATATAGCGATGTTTATATGCATATCTATCAACTGTGGTTCCCCCATCATCTGCGGGGGACACGTTCCAAGGCTCCCAGTGGATACCTGAAACCACAGATGGTACCAAACCCTATATATATATATACACATACTGTATATATAATACACACACTGTATATGTATACACACACACTGTATATATATACACACACAGTATATATATACACACACTGTATATATACACACTATATATATACACACTGTATATATATATACACTGTATATATATACACACTGTATATATACACACACACTGTATATATATACACACACTGTATATATACACACACTGTATATATATATACACTGTATATATATACACACACTGTATATATATATACACTGTATATATATACACACACTGTATATATATATACACACACTGTATATATATACACACACACACATATATAGTGTTTTTTCTATATATACATGATTATGATAAAGTTTAATTTATATATAGAGGCACAATTAAATTAGAGATGAACAACAATAACTAATCATAAAACAGGACAATGCTAACAATATATGTTAATGAAACTGATGTGCATTGCCCGTCTGGCTCGGCCTCCTTCTCTGCGGCTGCGCGGGAAACTCCACGGCTTCCCCTCTACGTGCCTGGCGGCGGCGCCACCACGCGCCTTCCTCAGCCGCTGTTAACCCCGGGGTCTAGAGAAGCACTGAGAGGACTCCTCAGCCTGGTGAGTGGCCCGCAAAGGACAGCGCTCGCCCCAGGTGCCTTAGCCTCAGGAGTCAGGTCCCCTACCCGGGCGTGCAGGCGGGTTTGGAGGGGTGGTCGCGGAGGAAGGGGGCACAGGTATACCTGGCCCCACAGCGACCCCAGACGTTGCCCTCCTCAGGGAGGGGACCCCCGGGAAGCTCCTGCTGCGGCTGGCGGGTGTCCCATGCAGTAGGGCCCGGGGCAAGGGTATGCCAGCAGTCAGGACTGCCACCTCCCACCTTCCTGCAGCCCGGGGACGCTGACCCCTGCCCGGGCAGCATGATGTGTCACGCTGGTGTTCACTTCCAACACAGAAGCCCCGACTCTAAGCCTCCCCGCCTTGGACAGATGGAGTTACGCCCCGCAGCCCCATTTTTCTCTTCACCCTGTTTCGCGGGAATTCAGCTAAATACACAGAGCGGCCTCCTTCTCCCCGAGTCAATGAGAGAAAGCTCAAAAAAGGACCGAGCCATCCCTTTTGCTAGCTCGACTTCATCACTTTACGCGTCCTGAAACTACTATAGATGTTTGCTCTTCTCAGAAATAGCGGGGGGAACACATTTCCTTATTATGTTTTTAGGCGTTTCAGGTGTTGCCATTTATTTTAATTTAATTTTAGTTTTTGAGATAGAGTCTTACTCTGTCGCCCAGGCTGGAGTGCAGCGGCACAGATCTCTGCTCACTGCAACCTCCGCCCTCCTGGTCCAAGTGATTCTCCTACCTCAGCCTCCCAAGTAGCTGGGATTACAGGCTCGTGCCACCACGCCTGGCTAATTGTATTTTCCAGTAGAGATGGGGTTTTACCATATGAGCCATGATGGTCTTGAACTCCTGACCTCAAGCGATCCGCCTACCTTGGCCCCCCAAAGTGCTGGGATTACAGGTGTGAGCCACTGTTCCCAGATGTTGCAATTTAAAAAGCAAAAACAACAACCAACTCCCCACTCAAAGTGATGTGAATGTGGTCTCTCCCTCTCCCCCTCCCTCTCCCCCTCCCCCTCCCTCTACACACCTATTTTCCAACTTTGTTTGACCCCTTCTCCCTCCCTCTGTACACACCTGTTTTCCCCCGTGGTTGACCGCAGATAACTGAAAGTTTGGAAATAAAAATCCTGGTGGCCAAGGGGGATTACAGCACATCTGTCTCCATCTGTCTCTCTAAATTACAAGCCATGAATTTATACCAGTCACCCTGTGAGAAACAAACTCACCTGTCCAAACCCAAAAAATGGACTCAGAGACCTGAAGAACAGCGACAGTGAGACTTTTAATGGCGGTCTTGCAAGATCGGGTGTCTGATGGGTAGGCACACCCAGCACAGTTACAAGCAATTTATCCCCTCAGGTCCCTCCACTGGTTCCTCATAGGCTGAGTACTATGGGGTCACAATCTTCCTGGACATTGCCTATCGGTTGTTGGGTTGGGGCTTTAGATGTTTTTAGGGTTGTCTTGCTGCATTTTGTTGTAGCCGACGGTGTATCACAATTCTAGTTAGCTCAGGGGCTGTTTAAGTATTTGACTTATGACCTAAGTAGCTGGGCAGTCTGATAAGAACAGACAAATATATATTTGATATATAAAATATATCAATTTGCTTACACATGCTCCTCTGTGATCCCAATCTCCTGACCACACTCTATAATCACAGCTCACCATTTTGGCACCTCTTCCCTTCTCCCCTCCAATGGCCTCAGTGCTGCTGTCCCCACAGGAAAGGGAGAGGAGAGGAGCAACTTATTTTTAAGAAGCAGGTTTCACAGATGGGAATCAAGATGGGACCACACGACTGTCTTGGAATTCAGTCTTGGGAGCTGAAAGCCACTCACTGAATCTGTCTTTTCCAGGAAGGCTTCTGAGGCAAATGTTCATTGGATCTTAAATCTGGAGTCCCAGGGTTTCTCCTGTTAGCCTGCCCCTAAGACACGCTCACTTAGCAAGGCAGGTGCTGCTTCAGAGGTGCTGCAAAGGGTTTACTTCAGACCAAAATATAATTGTCATATGATTAGTGATTCCTGAGATCACTTCATGGTGAGCAGAAGAAGAAAGCCTTTCATGCCAAGCTGACCCCGCATTGACCCCTCTTGTGATCTCACTGACTATCCCAGACCTGCTGTTGGTCATCCTGGTTAGGACCAACTCTGCTACGTGCCTGGTGTGTCTTCTCAGCTGCTCCTGGGTAGGAGGCAACAGCCTCCCTTCCTAGTAGAGGATCTGTTTGTGTGATATAAGAACACAAATAGGATTATGCCACCCTCTGCTTCAGACTTTCTTTTGGTTTTCCTTGAATTTAAAACCCAAACTTGGCTGGGCATGGTGGCTCACGCCTGTAATCCCAGCACTTTGGGAGGCCGAGGTAGGTGGATTGCTTGAGCCCAGGGGTTCGAGACCAGCCTGGGCAACATGGCGAAACCCCATCTCTACAAAACATACAAAAATTAGCCGGGTGGGGTGGCGTGCACCTGTAGTTTTGGCTACTTTGGAGGTTGAGTTGGGAGGATTGCTTGAGCCTGGGAGGTAGAGGTTGCAGTGAGCTGAGATTGCACCACTGTACTCCAGCCTGGGGGACAGAGTGAGAACTTGTCTCAAAATAACCCCTAACCACCCCCTCAAAAAACTACAAACTCCCTCATTTGTGCTATGAAGCTGAAAAAAATGAACCCTTTCTCACAATACCTTCCTGTCTGAATGCTTCTCACTGTCATTAAACCAATTTTGACCTGGGCTCTGAAGGCCTTTGACAATCTACAGTCACAAACGTGGCTTAGAAGTCCAAAGTTGAGTACAGGTGACATAGCCACTGAATCCTGTTCTGAAAACCAGACGTTGGTGGAGTTGCCAAGTTAGCATGTTTGTCTGAGTCAGTATCACTTAAACTAATTAAGTTTTTCTTTGCTCACTATGCTTTGCTGGGCTTTCTCAAGCTTTTTATGACTCATTGAAATACAAGCTTGTGGTTCTCTTACGTTACATAATAGATCGGCATGTCAGCAGATAACTTGTTTGCAGGGAGCTGGTGAAATGCCGGGACAAGTGACAACTGCTCAATGTCTGTAAGGAACACATCACCAAATAGAACAGGTTGGAAAATGAGTACAGATACTCGAAAGCCTTAATCTGCAATTTCTAGGTCATCATGCGGAATGGATTAATATAAAAATGGAGAGTGGGCCTATTACTGAGAAAAAAATACATCAGGATATTCCTTTTGTGCAGTATTCATTAAGCAATGACAAGGCCAATGTCTCACTATATTTTGATTTTCCTTATATATCAGAGACAGAGATTGAATTTTTAAAAATCTGGGCCTGTCAAATCTGAATGCTGAAAATTGCTAGTAAATTAGCTTAAAAAGTTTACCATGCTGAATATGAACCGTTTGCTGTTTGGCGTAGTAAGAACTGAGATTTTAGAAAGAGGATCTTTGGAAAGGAAGGTGAGAAGAAGGAGTCACTGCATTTCAAAGTAGCACCTTTTAAACTTACACGGAAGAAGAAGCTGGTGATATTTGCTGCATGGTTGATTCTACTTTAGGTGGTCCACATTAAAAAGTATGGAACATCTTTTGTGTGCGTGAATGATAGTGATGAAGATGGTGATTGACAGAGATAACTTTCCATGTGGGGGGATGGGTGGGACTTCTTTGGTGGGATCTGTGCGGTGCCTGGGACGTGCCCACATCACTGTCTTTCTAGAATTTTCAGTGGTGTTTGAAATTTCTCCCATTAGAATAATAATTATGACTTTGTATCATAACTTGGGGTTCCAAATGCTCTGGTTATCAGGACAGAGAAATATCTTAAACATTAATAGCCATCAAAGGTTGAGTGCAGTGGCTATACCCGTTATCCCAGTACTTCAGGAGGCAGAGGTGGGAGGATTGCTAGAGGCTGGGAGTTTGAGACCAGCCTGGTCAACAGCAAGACTCCATCTCTGAAAAAAATCCTAAAATTAGCCAGGTGTGGTGGCACATGCTTATAGTTTCAGCTCTTGGGAGGCTGGGGCAGGAGGATCACTTGAGCCCAGGAATTTGAGGCTGCAGTGAGCTATGATTGTGCCACTGCACTCCAGCCTGGGTGACAAGAGTGAGACCTTGTCTCCAAAAAAAGAAGAAAAAAAATTTATCAGAATTCTGGATCCACAGCTACCCTGCCAGCACTGAGAAAAACCCACTAAAACAGGATGGGTTATTCTGGACAGTAAATGATTACAAAAGTGGGGATAGTTCTGCTGAAAGTGGAAGAAGAGGCAAAAAAGAAATACACAGAACATTCTAGAGGAAGAGCTCAAGCTGTGAATCTTGAACGTTCAGATATCCAGATGTGCTGAATGAAAAATAGGTCTTTGTGTCATATGAGCACAATCTTGTATTTTTTATTTTCTTTTTTCCCTTTTATTTATTTATCTTTTACTATTAGCCATACTTGCTGTTGCTTTTATTTAAAATGCACTTAATATGACTGAAGCATAGTGGTATCAGTAGAAACCATTTTTTCCTAGGCACTGATCCCAGTTCTGCATAAATACCAGGTGACTCCTAAAAAATTTCTCTCTAATTATATAATATTATAAGCAATCTACAGTTATTTAAAGCTTCAATGCTGTAGGCAAAACACAACTGAAATATTACATTATGCATGTTTTATTTCAAATGAATCAAGCAATAAAACCTTAGAAGCAGCCGTTAGCTTTAGGTAATTGTCTGCATCTAAAAATTAAATGCTCCAAAGAACTGCAAAGAATGCTTAGTGGGCAAGGTCATGCAAAAAGGGTCCCCTCTTTAGATGTGATATTCAACAACATTTCATTAGACAGCAGTACCAACTTGAGCTTTTAATCTTTATAGTGCTATGATTTGGTAGTGATTTTTGTTGTTAGGATTTGAATTGTTAAGATGCCAACAAAAATCAATGTTCAAAAATTAGGTGAGGAATAATATGCTTTTCTTTAGAGTACTATACGTCAACTTGGTTTTCTCTCTTTCCTGTTTGTGCTCTTACCCCATTACAGTCTATTTGCATAAGACAGCTATGCAATGTAAATTTTTCAAAACACAAATAGGATTATGACACCCTCTGCTTCAAATTCTCCATTTTTTTGTTTTTTGGAATTTAAAATCCAAATTCTGGCAGGCCACGGTGGCTCACGCCTGTAATCCCAGCACTTTGGGAGGCTGAGGCAGGCAGATCATCTGAGGTCAGGAGTTTGAGACCAGCCTGGCCAACATGCTGAAACCCCATCTCTACTAAAAATACAAAAGTTGGCCAGGTGTGGTGGTGGTCGCCTACTACTACTCGGGAAGCTGAGGCGGGAGAATCACTTGAACCTGGGAGACCAGGGTTGCTGTCACCCGAGATTGCACCACTGTACTCCAGCTTGGGCCACAGAGTGAGACTCCGTCTCAAAAAAAAAAAAAAAGAAAAAGAAAAAAAGATCCAAATTCTCTTACTCTTCTTCCGAAGCTAAAAAAATGAACCCTTTCTCTCTATACTTTCCCACTGGCTCAGTCTGTTCCAATTGCACAGACCATCTTTCTGTTTCTTGATGAATTGCCTGCCTCCTCCCTACATTAGAATTTTGCCTTCGCTGTTCACACTGCCTAGAAAGCTCTGTTCTCAGGTTTTTGCAGGGCTGCTTCTGTCAATCAGATTCCACTCACATGTCACCTCCCCCATAAGGTCTTCTTGCTTTCCAAACCTAAGGTTACCTGGATTGTAGTCAATATCATGATATCTGGCTTTCTAAAATTATTCATTTTTAAATATCATTTTTCATTGTCTGAAATTATTTTGTTCAAGACTGTTTATTTTGTTTCATTTCTCCTAACAATGTAATCTGTATGGATAAGGGGCATTATCTGTCACCTCTTCCCCCTCCGTGCCTCCAGATTAATAATAGAAGTGTGGCATAGAGTAGGAGATACATAAATATTTCCTTTTTTTTTTTTTTTGGAGACAGTCTCACTTGGTTGCCCAGGCTGAAGTGTGGTGGCGTGGTCTTGGCTCACTGCAACCTTGGCCTCATGGGTTCAAGCAATTCTCTTGCCTCAGCCTCCCGAGTAGCTGGGATTACAGGCACCCCACCATGCCTGGCTAATGTTTGAGACAGGATCTCACTGTCATCAAGGTTGGAATGCAGTGGCATAATCAAAGCTCACTACAGCCTCAAACTTCTGAGCTCAAGTAATCCTCCTGCCTCAGCCTCCTGAGTAGCTGGAATGATAGGTGTGTGCCACCATGGCCAGCTAATTTTTAATTTTTGTAGAGATGGGGTCTTGCTATGTTGCCCAGGCTGGTCTTGAACTCCTGGCCTCAAGTGATCCTCCCTTCTCAGCCTTCTAAAGTGCTGGGATTACAGACAGGAGTGAGCACACCTGGCCTTCATAAACATTTCTTAAATGAGCAAATTATTTCTTCTTGGTTGGTTAATTGACAGCCCACAAATACTGTGCACCAGTAAACTAGATGTGTTTCAACTACTTTGTACCCACAGTTTGGCAAATTAGTGTAGGGGAGGAAAAAATTTTCCTTGACCCAGGGTCCCTGGCTGGGTCTGAAAGGAAAACTAACAGATTAATAAGAGAAAAGCATACACATTTATTGACTATTAGTTGTATGTGACACAAGAGCCTTCATAAAGCAATGAAGACAGGAAGGAATGGTGAAACTTGCATATTTTTATGCTAAGTTTGATGAAGAGTGGACAGTCATGGAGAATTATGATTGGACGACGGGGGTGTGATCTAATGGCAATAGACAGGAGGCTTAGCAAGGCCAGTTCATTCAGATCCCTCTCTGTCCTTTCATCTTAAGAGATAAGGATGTTCTTTTTTTCCTCCAGATATAGGGAAGGTCTTTCTCATAAGAGGGTTTTTTTTTTTTTTTTTTTTTGAGACGGAGTCTCACTCTGTCACCCGGGCTGGAGTGCAGTGGCACCACGTCGGCTCATCGCAACCTCCGTCTCCTGGGTTCAAGCAATTCTCCCACCTCAGCCTCCCGAGTTGCAGGGATTACAGGTGCCCACCACTACGCCTGGCTAATTTTTATATTTTTAGTAGAGATAAGGTTTCACTATGTTGGCCAGGCTGGTCTCAAACTCCTGACCTCAAGTGATCCACCCGCCTCAGCCTCCCAAAGTGCCGGGATTACTGGTGTGAGCCACTGTATCTGGCTGAGGGTTTTTTTAAAATTTATTATTCCCTGACAATCATATGAGGATCTTATGAACTGCTTCAGGGAAAGGTCAGAAAATCTTTCCTAGGTTTTATGACCTGCTTTAGGAAAAGGTTATAAAAGGTCAGAGCAAACTTTCTGCTCCTGCTGTTTTCTTCAGTATGCCAAGGTGCTATATTTTAGGGTAGCCTGTCCTGAACCCCATCATTGTTATCAACGATTAGGAGATCAGGCACATCTTGACTTTCACTTAGTAAGAGTAAGCCTTTGTGTCTAAAAAAAATCATACTAGTTTATTAAAAGTCTGTTTTTATTGGGTTAATTAATCAGACAATAAAAATTACAAAAGGGGGCTAAGGAGGGAATTCAACTGATTTTGTAGGGTGGACGTGTATAGAGATTAGACAAGAAAATTCTTTTTTTTTTTTTTTGAGACAGAGTCTAGTCACCCAGGCTGCCGTGCAGTGGCATGATCTTGGCTCACTGCAACCTCTGCCTCCTGGGCTCAAGCCATCCTTCCATCTCAGCCTCCAAAGTAGCTGGGACTATAGGCACACTCCACCATGGCTGGCTAATTTTTGTATTTTTTATAGAGATGGGGTTTTGCCGTGTTGACCAAGCTGGTCGAGAACTCCTGAGCTCAAGTAATTCATCCACCTCGGCCTCCCAAAGTGCTGGGATTACAGGCATGAGCCACCATGCCTGGCCTAGATTAGCCAAGAATATGCTTGTTCTCATTGCCAAGGCCTGGAGATAGGCCTGCGACCTGAAAGGACCTTGACAGAGAGCCTCGCGGTGACCCTTTGATGCTCTCTGGATATACCAGGAAAACTGCACGATGTGAGGCACACAGTGAGAAGGCCAATCTGTGTATTTATTTATTTATTTATTTATTTATTTTGAGGTGGCGTTTTGCTCTTGTTGCCCAAGCTGGAGTGCAGTGGCGTGATCTCAGCTCACTGCAACTCTGCCTCCTGCGTTCAAGTGATTCTCCTGCTTCAGCCTCCCGAGTAGCTAGGATTACAGGTGCACCACCACACCTGGCTAATTTTTGTATTTTTAGTAGAGATGAGGTTTCTCCATGGTGTCCAGGCTGGTCTTGAACTCCTGAGCTGAGATGATCCACCTGCCTTGACCTCCCAAAGTGCTGGGATTATAGGTGTGAGCCACTGTGCCTGGCCCAATCTGTGTATTTAACTAGTGGTAGATACTCAGTAAGGGCAAGTTTTCCACGAAAGAAAAAGTGGAGGATGCAGCAATTGATAGCATGTTAGAGAATGAGTCTGCCTGTGTGTGTGGCCTTCCTGGTAAGGGGAAATTAGGTTCTGAGAAGGAAGGTAAGATTGTGTGTGAAAGGAGGAAGGTACTATCTCAAGCTTTGTCCTTAATGATAATTAAGGAGGAGAAATGGAGTGTAGTGTAAGGAGACTGATAGCAGGGAAATGAAACTCCAGCCATTTGAAACCAGTCAATAGAGTCAAATGTTTTCTGTCTGCTGTTCACCTTCTTGAGCCACTGTGCAGATGCAGGCAGCAAAGAAATGACAAACAATTACCTCCCTGGGCAGGTGAACCTATTTCAAAACCCATGGGCAGGAGTTTTAACCTGGATTCCATGAGTCAACTCCAGGAATATGTGAAATCCTGAAACCCACATATCATACATGTTTACGATGATCCCTTATGTGTATTTATTTCTGGGAAAATTAGTCATAACTTTTTATTGGATTTTCAAAGGGGTCTGTGAGTTTTAAAAGGGAATATACTATCACACATGTTTACGATGATCCCTTATGTGTATTTATTTCTGGGAAAATTAGTCATAACTTTTTCTTGGATTTTCAAAGGGGTCTGTGAGTTTTAAAAGGGAAGATACTCTGTTGGATAGCTTTGTCCAGTGCTATACTTTTTTTTTTTTTTTGGAGATAGGGTCTTGCTCTGTTGCCCAGGCTGGAGTACAGTGGTGTGATCATGGCTTACTGCAGCCTTGACCTCCTGGCCTCAAGTGATCCTCCCACCGTGGCCTCCTGAGTAGCTGGAACTACCTGGGTATTTATTACTATTATTATAATATACAGGTATATTATACTAATATACCTGGGTATTTATTACTATTATTATTTTTGTAGGGATGGGATCTCACTATGTTGTCCAGGCTGGTCTTGAACTCTTGGGCTCAAGTGATCATCCTGCCTTGGCCTCCTGAAGCGCTGGGATTGCAGGCATGATCTACCATGCCCTGCCCAATGGTACACTTTTCAGGAGAAAACTCTTCCACTTCTATCTTAGGTAGCAGCAATCAAGATGAATCCTAGATCCACCAAGGGGACAAAATTGTTACTAAAAAAACTTTCTATAGCGTAGTAAATTTGTAGCCTAGGGAAGGCTTCAACCTGTTAGGCTGAAAGCAGCTATGACTTTCAGTAAATCTGAAAAGAGCATTCCTGTTGCAGAATCAATGAGACTCTGTAGGCTTTGGCTGATAGACAAATGACTCACTGTCTTCAAAACTACTATGGAAAAGGCTATGCTTTGCATCTGTCTAGGGTGTAAATTTGCTTTTGATTGACAATGTGATAGCAAACAATTTAAAGGGAAGAAACAAAGAGAAAATGTCATCTTTGTGGGCAGATGCTTTTATTAGGAGCTGAAAGTGTGATGGAAGTAGTTTTGAAAATGTGTTATTTCTCCCTGTTCTTTTTTGCCACTGTAAGCAGAGAAAAAAACGTTTTTATTCTTACCTTGTCTAAGAAAAGTCAGCAGGTTCAAAATTCACTGTAAGCACAAAAGGTTTGTGAATCTGCATTTTATGGTGGGTACATACTGGCTTGGTAATAAATGGTTTCAGGGGGCTTGTAACTTCAATTATTGTTGCAATTTAGAATGATTGAGCAACTATTTTTGTGAAATACTGTTTGGAGAAAACTCAAGTGTTTACTGGGAATTCTTTATAAAACATGGGGTGCTTATTATCTTAGGGCTTTGGGCTCAAAAATGTTGATTTATTGGGTAGAATGAATTGTTCTAGCCTGACATCAGAAGTACCAAGATGCCTTGTGGCTCCTTAAATTCAGTTTGTGTGTTTGGTATTTGCAGATGATACGTTAATTTTAAAAATCTTTAGGGAGTCTTTAAATAAATACTGCCATGTAAGCCTGAAAAAAGTCCATGCCTCTTCTTCCAGGGAGCTGCCCAGACACTGGGCAAATCAGATTTCATAAATATAGCTTGTTGTTATCCTTTACCTATCATGGAAAGATAAGACAGGAAAACAGCACACCTAATTCAATAACAGATAAGAAAAGCATACTTTTTCTTTTCTGAGAGCTGTGTAACCTGAGGGTCAATTTGAACGTTTAGAGAATTTTTCTTTTTGAATTTTGTGGGCATTTTAAATATATATATTAATATATTTATATATATTAATATATATATTTATATATACTAATATATATTTACATATATGTTTTATATATATAAAATGAGTTTATATTAAATGTGACCTGCTTAAAATAGAAAAAAGAGAGCCAGTTCCATTAATCTGAGTCAGCAGAAGTTGAAAATCCTTTATACCACTCTTTTCTTTTTTAATTTCCTCAGCTCACGTTCTCAGATGGCCCTTCTCACTGCAGAGGGGCTCTGATGTACCAATGCAAACGTTTCAAGTGTACACTGCAGGTTCTCTCTGCGGAGACCTTTTGGGCTGTTCATCCGTATTATTATCTAATAAGAAAGAACTTACATTGAGAAGCCAACTGTCACTCAAACTCCCTCCATTCCAGCGAGCCTTGAGGGTGCCCTATCAGCACAGATCTGCCAGGCTGCCCTCATGGCGCTGTCTAAAATAGCACTGCCTGCCTTGGATCCCTGGATCAATGAATCCGCAGTGAGGCTTTACTGTGTGCTTCGCTACTCCATCGCCACCTGTCTTTTGCTGATCTTCAGGCATCAAGATTTTGTCACCTTCTTATTCTCAAGCGCCTGCATCACCTTGTCATTCTTCGCTTCACTTTAGCTACTTATTCCTTGCAGAACCCAGAGAGCATTCCAGAAAGTCGAAAGTTTAGAAATGTCTTCACAAAGCTGAACACTCTGACTTCCAAGGACATAACCTTCCTACTTTCCTGTATTCATTTCTCTGAGAACTTTTGCTGCTGTCACTGTTCTGCCCCAGATCATGTATGGCCAACATGAGAATAATCCCCAGTACTTACTTTCCAGGTATCAAGTTCGAGTAGACACCAAATCTATTGCTTATTAACCCTGCTTCTTTTCTCTGGGAGACACAGAAAAAAAGAGACAGAGAAGACTGAGAGAATATGATGTGTGTGCGTGTGTGTGCTCATGAGCATAGGCATATAGAAGAAATTGATACCCAGAATTCTAGAATGAAAGGCCCACTTTATCACATGCTAAATAATTATTGTATCACACAACTCTAGTTCTTTTATGCATTTTTAAAATGAAAATTCCAGTTTAAAATATGGCATTCTTAGTCATAGTCTTACCTTCTTAGAACTTTTTTTTTCAATTAAAAATATTTTTTTGCGCTGGGCACAGTGGCTCATGCCTGTAATCCCAGCACTTTCGTAGGCTGAGACAGGTGGATTGCTTGGGGTCAGGAGTCCGCGACCATCCTGGCCAACATGGTGAAACCCTGTCTCTACTAAAAATACAAAAATTAGCCGGATATGGTGGTGCTCATCTGTAATCCCAGCTACTTGGTAGGCTGAGGCAGGAGAATCGCTTGAACCCAGGAGGCAGAAGTGCTGTGAGCCGAGGTCGTGCCACTGCCCTCTAGTATGGGTGACAGAGCGAGACTATGTCTCAAAAAAAAAAAATTGTAGAGATGGGGGTCTCAGTATGTTACCCAGACTGGTCTCGAATTCCTGACCTCAAGTGATCCTCCCATCTCAGCCTACTAAAGTTCTGGGATTATGGGTTTGAGCAATTGCGCCCAGCCAACTTTAGAACATTTTATTCTGAGAAAACCTGAGGTAATTTATTTACACATTACAAATTTGATAATTCTGTGCAACCATTTATTAGTCATAGTATTTTGGATAGCTTTAGGAGAACTTTGTCAAATCTGAGATTGTTCTTCCTAACACCATTATCAATGTGGCTAGATATATGGGCAGCTTTATTTTTGTTTATTTATTTATTTATTTTGAGACAGAGTCTTGCTGTGTCATCCAGTCTGGAGTGCAGTGGTACGATCTCAGCTCATCTGCAATCTCTACCTCCTGGGTTCAAGTGATTCCCCTGCCTCAGCCTCCCATGTAGCTGAGACTACAGGCATGTGCCACCACGCCCGGCTAATTTTTGTATTTTAGTAGAGATGGGGTTTTGCCATGTTGGCCAGGCTGGTCTCAAACCCCTGACCTCGGGTGATCCACCCGCCTTGGCCTCCCAAAGTGCTGGGATTACTGGCATGAGCCACCGCGCTTGGCCTTCTGGGCAGCTTTATGTGGAAAGTGCTTTATCTCCACACACAGGTGGGACAAGGTGGGACAGAAACCTACCTACTGACTCAGATCTCTATTAAAATGTGACTAAATTTAAATTGTCAAATTTAAAAATAAGAATATTAAGGGTGATTCAGGATCCATTAAGAAATATCAGAATTCTACATAAAGATAAAAACCAGCCAGGCACGATGACTCATGGCTGTAATCTCAGTACTTTGGGAGGCTGAGGCAGGAGGATCACTTGAGCCCAGGAGTTTGACACCAGCCTGGGTGACAGAGCAAGACCCCATCTCACAAAAAGTTAAAAAAAAAAAAAAAGAGCTGAATGTGGTGGCATGCTCCTGTAGTCCTGAATGCTTGGGAGGCTGAGGCAGGAGGATGGCTTGAGCACAGGAGGTAAAAGCTGCAGTGAGCCGTGATTGCACCATGCACTCCAGCCTGGGTGACAGAGTAAGACCCTGTCTCCAAAAAAATAATAAAAACCTATATTTAAAATATCTCAAGACATGACATCCTATAAATAGTCATTTTCTTTGTGTTTAGACTGGGAATGATTTATTCATTTTAGGACGCTGAGTAAATTATTTTATATTCAAGGCTACCTAGTGGATGAATTTTCGTGCGCGTCAGAGTCAGGATTTGTTTAATCTGTGACAGCACCCTCTAATGGTTTCAGTCATGCCTGAAAAATATCTGAGTGAACTTCATGGACTTCTTCTCTGATTGTTCCCCTCAAGTCTGAAATTTTATTAATCATATTTGGAATCAAGCAGACAAAGTGCTCAAGTATTCTGAAAAATAAGAGCTTGGTGCGGTGGCTCACATCTGTAGTTCCAGCTATTCAGGAGGCTGAGGCAGGAGGAATGCTTAAGCACACGAGTTACTTATAAGTAATTCTATAATTTTAGGCAACTTGATTACACATAAAATTTCTTTCATAATATATATCTTCCACAAATGTATAACTTTCTTATATTACTTCAGTCCTTTGTCCTATACATTCCCTCTTTCTCCTTTTGGATAAACCAATTATTCTACTTCCAAACAAAAATTACTCACTTTTTCTCTTAGCCAGAGCACATCTTCCATACCATGTAGCTTCACTTACCAGAAACATGTCTTACTTTCCTTACCATGTGAAGTGTTTCTTTTTTTATTTCTAGTTTTAATTACCATATGTTGATTAGAATTTTTGACTCTTAATAACCTTAATTTCTAATGAAAACCTAGGGAAAAAGAAATTTTGAACTGTCATATATCAACATTTTATGAATATACATTTTATAACTTCCAAAAACATGTGCTCCCTCATGGAACAATTTTTTCATGTTTACCAACAGACTCAAATATATTTAGCTTCTTTATACCATATAAAAACAAGATGCCAAAGTGTATATAGTTTAAACATATGTTCAGCAATTAATGTTAATATTTTAACTTAGAAATGACTCAGATATTTTATGAATATCTATTAATATTACATGAGATTGAGATTTCAAGTTGCTGAAAAAGATTTTGATAACTATGACAAGTTCATTTATAAAGTTTTATCTCACATTTATTTCCTTTGTTCTTAACAATTAGATTATTCATAAAAATTGACTTAGCCATCATCTCAAGCTATTTTCCCATGAAGTGTCTCATAGCACTTGCATATTGGGCAAGTATCATTAAAGAAAAGCCCTAAAAATTAAATATATGGGTCCTTATTTTGCTTCTGTGCTTGATATACACAAAGTAATGAACACTGCACTGTCCTCTCACTTGCAAATTTATTCTTAGGTCTAACTCATAATTTTATGATCTTAATGGTCTAATAGAAATAAAGATTGTTTCTGCATTATATTTAATGCTGGCAATACTGAAGAAATGCCTGTTTTCATTTTTTTGTTTTCTATTTTTATTTTGGTGGGTACATAATAGGTATATTTATTTAAGGGGTGTGTAAGATGTTTTGATACAGGCATGGAATGTGAAATAAGCACATCATGGAGATTGAGATATCTATCCCTCATAAAGCTTTTATCCTTTGAGTTACAAACAATCCAGTTACACTCTTTAAGATATATATTTTTTAATTTTATTATTATACTTTAAGTTTTAGGGTACATGTGCAAAATGTGCAGGTTTGTTACATATGTATACATGTGCCATGTTGGTGTGCTGCACCCATTAACTCGTCATTTAACATTAGGTATATCTCCTAATGCTATCCCTAACCCCTCCCTCCACCCCACAACAGTCCATGGTGTGTGATTTTCCCCTTCCTGTGTCCATGTGTTCTCATTGTTCAATTCCCACCTATGAGTGAGAACATGCGGTGTTTGGTTTTTTGTCCTTGTGATAGTTTGCTGGGAATGATGGTTTCCAGTTTCATCCATGTCCCTACAAAGGACACGAACTCATTATTTTTGATGGCTGCATAGTATTCCATGGTGTATATGTGCCACATTTTCTTAATCCGGTCTATCGTTGTTGGACATTTAGGTTGGTTCCAAGTCTTTGCTATTGTGAATAGTGCCGCTATAAACATACGTGTACATGTGTCTTTATAGCAGCATGATTTATAATCCTTTGGGTATATACCCAGTAATGGGATGGCTGGGTCAAATGGTATTTCTAGTTCTAGATCCCTGAGGAATCGCCACACTGACTTCCACAATGGTTGAACTAGTTTACAGTCCCACCAACAGTGTAAAAGTGTTCCTATTTCTCCACATCCTCTCCAGCACCTGTTGTTTCCTGACTTTTTAATGATTGCCATTCTAACTGGTGGGAGGTGGTATCTCATTGTGGTTTTGATTTGCATTTCTCTGATGGCCAGTGATGATGAGCATTTCTTCATGTGTTTTTTGGCTGCATAAATGTCTTCTTTTGAGAAGTGTCTGCTCATATCCTTTGCCCACTTTTTGATGGGGCTGTTTTTTTCTTGTAAATGTGTTTGAGTTCATTGTAGATTCTGGATATTAGCCCTTTGTTAGATGAGTAGATTGCAAAAATTTTCTCCCATTCTGTAGGTTGCCTTTTCATTCTGATGGTAGTTTCTTTTGCTGTGCAGAAGCTCTTTAGTTTAATTAGATCCCATTTGTCAATTTTGGTTTTTGTTGTCATTGCTTTTGGTGTTTCAGACATGAAGTCCTTGCCCATGCATATGTCCTGAATGTTATTTCCTAGGTTTTCTTCTAGGTTTTTTATGGTTTTAGGTCTAACATTTAAGTCTTTAATCCACCTCGAATTAATTTTTGTATAAAGTGTAAGGAAGGGATCCAGTTTCAGCTTTCTACATATGGCTAGCCAGTTTTCCCAGCTCCATTTATTAAATAGGGGATCCTTTCTCCATTTCTTGTTTTTGTCACGTTTGTCAAAGATCAGATAGTTGTAGACATGCGGCATTATTTCTGAGGGCTCTGTTCTGTTCCATTGGTCTATATCTCTGTTTTGGTACCAGTACCATGCTGTTTTGGTTACTGTAGCCTTGTAGTATAGTTTGAAGTCAGGTAGTGTGATGCCTCCAGCTTTGTTCTTTTGGCTTAGGATTGACTTGGTGATGCGAACTCTTTTTTGGTTCCATATGAACTTTTAAGTAGTTTTTTCCAATTCTGTGAAGAAAGTCATTGGTAGCTTATGGGGATGGCGTTGAATCTACATACAGTTGTTATTATTGGCTGTAGTCAACCTGTTGTGCTATCAAATAGTGGTCTTATTCTTTCTACTTTTTTTGTACCCATTAACCATCTTCACCCTCTCCCTATCCTATTTTAATTAAACCAACAGTATCCTTATTTACCAAATTTTACTGAAGTCATGTGAACTTAAAAAGCATTTGAGTTAGTTTCTTTCTTTTTTCTTTTTCTTTTCTTTTTTTTTTTTTTAGGACTGAGTCTTGCTCTGTTGCCCAGACTGGAGTGCAGTGGCATGATCTTGGCTCACTGCAACCTCCACCTCCTGGGTTCAAGCAATTCTCCTGCCTCAGTCTCCTAAGTAGCTGGGATTACAGGTGCATGCCACCACGCTTGGCTAATTTTTGTATTTTTAGTAGAGACAGGGTTTCACCATGTTGACCAGGCTGGTCTCGAATTCCTGACCTCAGGTGATCTGCCAGCCTTGGCTTCCCAAAGTGCTGGGATTATAGGCATGAGTCACAGTGCTTGGCCAATGCTTGTTCCTCAACTGAATTTACTGAGTTCAGGGTGGAACCCATTAACATATGGGGCCAAAAAAGCATTTTCTACACATGAACTCAGGATGGATAGCTCTGAACAAGAAGCAGATCCACCCTGACCTTTATAAATACTTTATCTCACTTTCTTTTTGCCTTAGGGAAGGGAGAATAACTACATGAAAAGGTTAGCAGATTCAGTTTTTCTCATCTGTTAGTCACTTAAGCTTTCCATTTGCCTTTGTAAGGAGTCTTTTTAAAAAAGTATAAACATTTTAAAATTCATTTTTGGAAGAGTCTACACTTCAATAGACAACGCTTTGTAGGCCCCCTATGAGAGACTCTCATTTTTAAATGCATTTCTGAAAGTGCAATGTGGTTCATCTGGAATATTCCACATTATGGCCATCATAATTCTAAATTATCTGTAGTATGATTTTGCCATTTTTGTAAGCAGCTTCTGTGACCTAATATTTACACATGTAAAAGGTAGTCCTATGGAGTATTCAGGTCTTTAGAAATTGAGGATGAAATTTTTAGGTTGAATTTTGGCTCTCTTAGAGCCAAGATGAAAGCCGGAGGAAAGCACCGTGGGCTTGTGTTGTGTAATGCTTTCATGGCGTACCTCACTGCATGAAAATATCCTTGAAGCTGGTGAGCAACCTAATGTTAGCTAGCCCATTCTGTTACCAGCTTATTTTTTTCATGGAAGTCTTATTTTTTAGTGGAGAGCACTGTAATAGCTTTATTTTTTTTGAGAGACAGAGTCTCACTCTGTCGCCCAGGCTGGAGTGCAGTGGCACGATCTCAGTTCACAGCAACCTCTGAATCCAAGGTACAAGTGATTCTTCTGCTTCAGCCTTCCGGGTAGTTGGGATTACAGGTGTGTGCCACCACACTAGGCTAATTTTTGTATTTTTAGTAGAGATAGGGTTTCACCATGTTGGCCAGGCTGGTCTTGAACTCTTGACTGCCTCGGCCTCCCAAAGTGCTGGGATTACAGGCATGAGCCACTGCACCCAGCCACAGCTGTAATAGCTTTTAAGTTCTCAAACTATGCCCACCAGTCAGGTTGTAGCTTTGGCTCTGAGATCCCCTTGACTAATTTAGCCAATACTTACCCAGTTTTGTCTGACCCAGTCAGTCCCCTGAGGCCTCCCTTACTGAGGCATTCAAGAAAAAGAAAAGAAGAGGAAAGAAACCCAAATACCTAAGATTTTTGAGGAGTTCATGCCTCCTACAATAACTACCATTTATTGCAACTGCTGTCAGTTACCTTTTTTTTCTCTTTTTTTCTGAGACGGAGTCTTGCTCTGTCACCCAGGCTAGAGTGCAGTGGCGCGATCTCGGCTCACAGTTACCTTTAAAATTGTAGCTCTTTCATGATCCAGAGCTTCTCCCAAAGATAGCCAAAAGAAAGGAAGACTTAGACAATTCCTTGAGAGCTCGCAGCAGTCAATACGCTAGCTGTACATGGGGTACATCCACATTTCTGTCTGGCCATATTCTTGGGGTCTTGACTTAAGACCGAAACAAATAAGCCTCTATGACTTTAACCAAGACATCTCCAAAGTGGGAGCAGAAAGATGAAGCTCTTACCAGTTAGTTGTCAGCCACCACAAACCCAAAGGCCAAGTGCCTTCTCATAGCACAAACTAACTCTGGATTTGAAAGCCAAAAAAAAAAACCAGGAGCGCAATGCAAAAGGAGCAGAGTCTGACTTGAGAGAAACTTACTTATGACTCTCAGGGCTCCATGAGGACGACAGGAAACCTGAAAAGGGGTCAGTGGTGCTTCTTCTGCATCCATTCCTCAAAGGGTCTTGGGCGGTGATCAGCAGTGTACTCTGGGTCCCTTCGGGGTCGCCAGAAGTGGCAAAAGACAAAATCATAGCAAGTTTAGTTTATTTTTATTTTTTTGAGACAGAGTCTTGCTCTGTCGCCCAGGGTGGAGTGCAGTGGTGCGATCTCAGCTCACCGCAACCTCCACCTCCCGGGTTCAAGCAATTCTCTTGCCTCAGCCTCCCGAGTACCTGAGACTGCAGGCACGCACCACTAACCCCGGCTACTTTTTTCTATTTTTAGTAGAGATGGGGTTTCACCACGTTAGCCAGGATCGTCTTGATCTCCTGACCTCATGAGCTGCCTGCCTCAGCCTCCCAAAGTGCTGGAATTACAGGCTTGAGCCACTGCGCCTGGCCAGCAAGTTTAGTTTAAAGATCTTAGTTGGCTTTATTTGCGATTCCAGAATCAGGCAACCCTTTATTCTGTAAAATAGAATGAGTGTTTCAAAGAGCTGAGCAGATGTGTTTGGTTTTATAGACAGAAAAGAGCTGAAGAAAGCAGAAACAGAAAACGGAATGCGGATTGATAGTTTCGAAGTTACTTTTCTTGTAAAAGTTAAAGCAGAGGGGACTTCAGTGTCATGCCAACTAAAACTGGCCTATTTGGAGATGTGGCTATTTTCTCTCTCTCCTGATTTCTTGAAAGTTCAGATGTATAACTTAGTTTCAGTTTGGTGACATGGAACTTTACTACTTATTATTTTTTTGAGATGGAGTCTTGCTCTGTTGCCCAAGCTGGAGTGCGGTGGCACAATCTTGGCTCACTGCAACCTCTGCCTCCAGGTTTCAAGCCATTCTCCTGCTTCAGTGTCCCAAGTGGTTGGGATTACAGGTGGAATTTCACTTTTGATGGCATTAAGAGGTGCCATTAGCTATAAATCACAAGAAATAAGAATAGAAATTGATTTAGCAGAGAGGAAAAGGGTGATATTAACAGCTAATTGCCTAAGGTTTGTGGGATACCAATACAAAGTTTGCCCACTTGCTCTGCAGCCCAGAGGAACTGAAGGCACTGGCTTCCATGGAGATGGTGGCACAGGCCCGGGGCTGAAAACGGAGGAACTGTTTGTGTCTGTCGGAAGAACACTTTGACTTCAAAGCCTAGTGAATCCCCTGTATTAGTCTGCTAAGACTGCCGTGACAAGATATTACAGACTGGGTGGCTTAAACAGTAGACATTTATTTTCTCATGGTTCTGGAGGCTCGAAGTCCAAGATTAAGGGGGCAGCACCTTACTTTCTCCCAAGTCTATGTCCTCAGCCTTCAGATGGCTGCCTTATCACAGTGTCCTCACCTGCCCTTTTCTGTGTGCATTTGCAGTCCTGCTGGATTAGGGCCCCACCGTTATGGTCATATTTAACCTTAATTACCGCTTTAAAGACTCTCTCTTGTGGCTGGGTGCGGTGGCTCATGCCAGTAATCCCAGCACTTTGGGAGGCCCAGGCAGACAGATCACCTAAGCTCGGGAGTTCGAGACCAGTCTGGCCAACATGGTGAAACCCTGTTCTACTAAAAGTACAAAAATTAGCTGGGTGTCATAGTGCACGTCCGTAATCCTAGCTACTCAGGAGGCCGAAGCAGGATAATTGCTTGAACCTGGGAGGCGGAGGTTGCAGTGAGCCAAGATTGCACCACTGCACTCCAGCCTGGGCAACAGAACAAGACTCTGTCTCAAAAAAAAAAAAAAAAAAAGACTCTATCTTGAAATACAATAGCATCAGAGGTTAGGGCTTCCACATATGAATTTTGGGGAGACATAAATCAATTCATAACAATCCCTTTTCCCACTCCCCAGGCGATGAGAAGGGTAAGGAGGATAAAGCAGCAGAAGGTCAAAATGAATGGTGGACAGAAAAAAGGGATTCCCTGGAAGTTGTCTTGCTAAAAGGTGAAGATCCCAGGCCACTTCTGTAGTCCTGAGGCCTTTCACGGTCAGCTCTCAGGCACAGCGCAGATGAGTTGTTCCTTCTTGGAACTGCTGTAAAACATCCATAGAATGCCTTTTATTAATCATGAGGGTGGAAAAAAGGGTGTGCCAGATAATTCATGGGAAGATCCTCTTGAAATTAATATGTACTGCTCCATAATGGAGAGGTCAAGCAGAAATATTGTCAAAGTTCTAGACGTTGTTAAGTCCTTTATTGTGGTTCATCTTGCTACCTAAGGAATAGGTGGTTTGTTTGCAATCCTTGCAAACCTTTGCAGTATCTACAGCAATACCAGAGATGATGTTTATGACACGCCATGAGCTTCTTGAAGGTAGATAGGTATCTAATTCAGCTTTACATTTCCTGGTCCAGGGACAGAGGCTGTCCACAATTGGTGCTAAAAACATGAATTCTGATGTTTGCAAGTGGCTTCTTCTCTCCCATGCATTATTATCATAACTACTTGGGAAATAATTTGTGGTATTTGAAAAGCAATTTGGAAATTTTAGAGGTAACCAAACCCCTTTCAACCTTACCTTTGTATACAAAAGCACATTTATGTTATATTTTCATCCTCCAGTATCTGTGAGGATTGGTTCCAGGATGTCCCACAGATACCAAAATCTGCAGCTACACAAGTCCTTGATATAAAATGGTTTAGTATTTGCATATAACCTATGCACATTACTTACATGTACCTTATTATATTATTATTATTTTATTTTGTGTTTTTTGGAGATGGAGTTTCACTCTTGTTGCCAGGCTGGAGTGCAATGTCACAATCTCGGCCCACTGTAACCTCCGTCTCCTAGGTTCAAGCTATTCTCCTGCCTCAGTCTCCTGAGTAGCTCCCGCCACCACACCCAGCTAATTTTTGTATTTTTAGTAGAGATGGGGTTTCACCATGCTGGCCAGGCTGGTCTTGAACTCCTGACCTCAGTTGATCCACCCACCTCCGCCTCCCACAGTGCTGGGATTACAGGCGTTGAGCCATCATGCCCGGCCCTTCACATATAGTTTAAATCATCTCTAGATTACTTATAATACCTCATACAATGCAAATGCAATGTAAATAGTTATGATCATGCATTGTTTAGGGAATAGTGACAAGCAAGTAAAAGTCTGTACATGTTCAGTGCAGACACAATTTTTTTTTGAATAGTTTTGATCTGCAATCAGTTGAATCCATGAATTCAGAACCCATGGGACCCACAGGACCCACGGATATGGAGTGTGTTTGTGTGTGTGTGCATTAGATCTTGGCAAAAATCCATTTGTAGATAAGAAAAGTGAAGTTTGTAGAATTTGATGATTATCAGGACTAGAATACAGATACTGTGCTTCTCTTTTACTTCATTATGCTAGCATAAGTTTAAAAATGCAAATTCTGTGATTACTTAAGCATCAATTCTGAAATGCTTAAAAGTTGCATTTAAACTGCAGAGCATGTTGTTGCCCGACACTAATAGAATTTTCTTTGAAAAGCAGTGCCAGATAATTTCCACTGGATATTAATAAGGTGAGTAAAAAATGTTTAAATAAGCCACCCTCGAGTTTTGCATTGGTTTCTGAAGGAGAAACAGATATAAGGAGTCTGTCAGAACAACAGCAGCAAAAGTTTGAGACATTGCTTTTGTGTGGAAAAAAATCCTCCTTGCTGTGCAGAAATCTCTAGAAATGTTGCACTCTGGGGTTTGAGAGGCTGAGATAATGCAATAAAAAAGAAGCTTGCTTTCTTAAGAAACCTGGGCTGAAAACCAATGAGGCAAGAATAGTGCCAAGGTTCAGCCACATTTTGACCTCACTTGCCCACCTGTATTCAGATTGTGCAGTCATGAAGGGAAATGAGTTTGTCTCTTTATGCCTGTTGGACATTTGTCTCCACAACAGGCTCACTCAGTGATATAAAGGCAAGGATCCTGTGTATCAAGCCATGTCCAAATGTGGTTTTCTAATCAGTGTAAGAGCCCGAGACCCTGGTATGAGAATTGACTAGATAATTCTCCAGACTAATTGTTGTTAATACTTATATATATTTAATTACTTAATTTATATACCACCATGTTCCACAAATAATATGAAGCAACTTAATTATGATATTTATGTAGTTATTGACATTTCATGTGTTTTAGCAGGTTTTTTGTTAAGTTCAAACAATGAGCCTCTGAGGTCAGTATGAACAGTCCATTTTTACAGCAGGAGGAACTATAGTTCATATAGATTAATTGACTTGCTTTGCTATGAGGTAGTTATTAATATTGTCTTCCTACTGGTAGGAAAGTAAAGCTTAAAGGAAAGAAGTAAATTGTTAAAGAAGACACACGTGGTTTGAGGTACTTCTGAGAGGTAGGATTTCCTCTCAAATCTACTGACCTCAAAGACTGTCCTTAACCCCTATGGTATCCTACCTTCTCAAAATGGAACCCAGTTGCTCTTCTGTTGGTTTTAGCCATTAAAAAAAAGAGTCATTCTGTTGATTCATATTTCTAAACATGATGTTTTAGAACAGGGATGCAATTTACAGTTAATTTCAAATTATTTTGGCAATATGAGACACTCCATTTTTATTTCTAAAATATTAGTCCATCTAGAGAATTATGCTTGCATTTACTCATATGATTTTATCCAATAAATACAAGGAGAAAGTGAACCGCAGTAGAAAAACTTCTGCTGTCTTATTTGTGGAGAAATCCTAAGTTGGTTTGAATTAGGAGTCCTAAGTTTTTATTTTTTATTTTTATTCTTTTTGAGACAAAGTCTCGCTGTTGTTGCCCAGGCTGGAGTGCAGTGGTGCAATTATGTTACTGCAGCCTCCACCTGCCAGGCCCAAGTGATCCTCCCACCTCAGCCTCTCAAGTAGCTGGGACCACAGGTGTACGCAACCACACTTGGCTAATTTTTTATAGAGATGGGGTTTTACCGTGTTGCCCAGGCTGGTCTCAAACTCCTGGGATCAAATGATCCACCTGTCTCACCCTCCCAAAATGCTGGGATTACAGGCATGAGCCACTATGCCTGGCCTGTAGTTGACTTTTAAGAAGGGATTAGAGTATTAACTTATTCTGTTTATCTTGTGCTCTCAACAAATACATTTTCTTTTTTTTTTCTCTTTTTATTATTATTATTATTATTTTAAAATTATACTTTAAGTTTTAGGGTACATGTGTACATTGTGCAGGTTAGTTACATATGTATACATGTGCCATGCTGGTGCGCTGCACCCACTAACTCGTCATCTAGCATTAGGTATATCTCCCAATGCTATCCCTCCCTCCTCCCCGCTCCCCACCACAGTCCCCAGAGTGTGATATTCCCCTTCCTGTGTCCATGTGATCTCATTGTTCAATTCCCACCTATGAGTGAGAATATGTGGTGTTTGGTTTTTCGTTCTTGCGATAGTTTACTGAGAATGATGGTTTCCAATTTCATCCATGTCCCTACAAAGGACATGAACTCATCATTTTTTATGGCTGCATAGTATTCCATGGTGTATATGTGCCACATTTTCTTAATCCAGTCTATCATTGTTGGACATTTGGGTTGGTTCCAAGTCTTTGCTATTGTGAATAATGCCGCAATAAACATACGTGTGCATATGTCTTTATAGCAGCATGATTTATAGTCCTTTGGGTATATACCCAGTAATGGGATGGCTGGGTCAAATGGTATTTCTAGTTCTAGATCCCTGAGAAATCGCCACACTGACTTCCACAATGGTTGAACTAGTTTACAGTCCCACCAACAGTGTAAAAGTGTTCCTATTTCTCCACATCCTTTCCAGCACCTGTTGTTTCCTGACTTTTTAATGATTGCCATTCTAACTGGTGTGAGATGATATCTCATAGTGGTTTTGATTTGCATTTCTCTGATGGCCAGTGATGATGAGCATTTTTTCATGTGTTTTTTGGCTGCATAAATGTCTTCTTTTGAGAAGTGTCTGTTCATGTCCCTTGCCCACTTTTTGATGGGGTTGTTTGTTTTTTTCTTGTAAATTTGTTTGAGTTCATTGTAGATTCCGGATATTAGCCCTTTGTCAGATGAGTAGGTTGCAAAAATTTTCTCCCATGTTGTAGGTTGCCTGTTCACTCTGATGGTAGTTTCTTTTGCTGTGCAGAAGCTCTTTAGTTTAATTAAATACATTTTCAACTTGGCAAAATATGGTTGATTACTTGCGACTCTTTTTTTTTTTTTTTGAGTCAGAGTCTTGCTCTTTTTGCCCAGGCTGGAGTGCAATGGCACGATCTTGGCTCACCGCAACCTCTACCTCCTGGGTTCAAGCGATTCTCCTGCCTCAGCCTCCCAAGTAGCTGGGCATGCGCCACCACACCTGGCTAATTTTGTATATTTAGTAGAGACGGGGGTTTCTCCATGTTGGTTAGGCTGGTCTCGAACTCCTGACCTCAGGTGATCCACCCGCTTCAGCCTCCTGAAGTGCCATTACTGTCAATGGCAAAAACTGCAGTTACTTTTGCACCAACCTGATAAGAAATTGTAAGAAGTGACAAGGGAAGCTAAACATTGGATGCTATCCCTTTTGAAATCTGAAGTTCTTTTGGTGGAGACTAAAAGCTAAGGTCGCTTTGAGAGACATTTTCTGAGAGCTATTTACCATGTATATAGTCAAAGTAAATAATTGAATGAGCTGTCTGCTTTTTGCTGAATACTATGTAACCATAAATATTATTCTAACAGCTATTGCTCCTTGCTATATAAGATTATTAGACAAAGAGACAGATATAAATGAGCCTGGAACTCTGTAGCTCAGCCCCCCACGTCCTCTAAGGGTTGCTCGAACCTGGCCGCTGTCCTTCTTTTTCTGGGGTGGGGTTGGTTGTCCTTGCAATTTTATGCAAACTGCCATTTATCTTCTTTGTTTTATTGATGTCAGGGGTGTCAGCTTTGAAATGCTCACTGAAGGGGTCCTCTAAGAATCTAAAGCCTGGAGCTAATGGCAGTGCTGCACTAATGATCTTGTGGACATGGTGAGCATTTCTCTGCGGCCCAGTTGCTGATGTTATCTGGGCAAGGTGCCTCTTTGTGGGTGGCTGAGATCAGCTACTGAGCTGGCATAATTCAGACTCCTGCAACAGGTGACAGCCTTTATCTATTTTTTTTTTTTTGCCATGGAGTCTCGCTCTGTCCCCCAGGCTGGAGTGCAGTGGTGTGATCTTGGCTCACTGCAATCTCTGCCTCCCAGATTCTCCTGCCTCAGCCTCCTGAATAGCTGGGATTACAGGCCCACGCTAGCAGGCCTGGATAATTTTTTTTTTTTTTTCGTATTTTTAGTAGAGACAAGGTTTCACCATGTTGTTCAGGCTGGTCTCGAATTCTTGACCTCATGATCCACCTGCCTTGGCCTCCCAAAGTGCTGGGATTACAGGCTTGAGCCACCATGCCTGGCCTCCTTTATCCTTTTTTATACACTTGCATTCTGCTCTGTAAATGGTTTTTAGGATGGAAAATTAATCCTCCAGTCTCAGCATGTGTACTTGAACCATTCTCACAGTCTTCATCTCTGATTGAGATCTTTCCATCTTGCATCAGTTCCACTTCTTTTCTGGAACTCGGTCTTTTATTATTTTTGTATTTTTTGGCTAATCATCTCCCTGGGATTCTGCCAACAGATGAGATGTAGGTCTTCTCAAAGCTTTTACAACAAGTAGGTGACTAGCTTTTTACTTCCTAATATACAATGTAGACTTTTGCAAGTAAGTTGTGAATAATTAAATTGAGAGTATTCCACAATCATTAGGGAAAAAATTAAGTGTAAAAACATAAACATTGGTGGTGTTTGACCCGTTGGTCTGATGTGAATCCAAGGAAATGAAAGGAAGAGGTTCCGAGTAGCAGTTGCTGAAATGTTCTGGTGTGGAGGCCTTGTGGTGGGTGCTTTGAAGCAGAAGCTGGTGCCCTTGGTGCAGATGGTATGTGTCTGCAGCCTGAGGCAGAGGAACTGGCTTCTAAGCAACTTGTTCCAGCACTGGGGTGTTCCTCTAGAACTCCAGATGACGTGACAAATGGCTAGCTCTGGTGCACCAGGAGGCAAAGTATATAATTCTGTGTAAGTCCTTATTGTGGGCTTATCAACAGCAGGAGCTGATGCATATGCCTGCAAGACTATAAAGGATAACCAAAAAAGATATAATGAAAGAATGCTAGGGTTAGGGCTGACATCAGAAGAGAAGCAAAAAAGGGCCACATTATCTGCTCTAGATGGAGAGCCAGTTCCTCAAGGCAGCTTACCAAATCATGTCCCTTTCCTGCTAACTGGCGGAAGAACTGCTGTTTTTGCTGCAGCCAAAGCCACCTGGGTTTGGGATCCTGGGACCAGGGTCCTCATTATGTCTGAAGATCCTGAGCTGCCATACATGTGATCTCCTCTTTGAAAAGAACCATGGTACAAAAGTTGACAAATGGGACCTAATTAAACTAAAGAGCATCTGTACAGCAACAACAACAACAACAACAACAACAACAACAACAAACTATCAACAGAGTAAACAGCCTACTGAAAGAGAGAACATATTTGCAAACTATGCATCTAACAAAGGTCTAATATCTAGAATCTATAAGGAACTTACACAAATTTACAAGCAATAAACAACCCCATTAAAAAAATGGACAAAGGACATGAATAGACAGTTTTCAAAAGAAGACACGGCCAACAAGCATATGAGAAAATGCTCAACATCATTAATTATTAGAGAAATGCAAATCAAAACCACAATGAGATCCCATCTCATACCAGTCAGAATGACTATTACTAAAAAGTCAAAAAATAACAGATGCTGGTGAGATTGCTGAGAAAGGGAATGCTTATACACTGTTGATGGGAGTGCAGATTAGTTCAACCAGTGTGGAAAGCAGTTTGGTGATTTCTGAAAGAACTTGAAACAGAATTACCATTCAAGCCAGCAATCCTATTAATGAGTATATACCCAAAGGAATATAAACCATTCCACTATGAAGACACATGCACGTATATGTTCATTGCAGCACTATTCACAATAGCAAAGATATGGAATCAACCCAAATGCCCATCAGTGGTAGACTGGATAAAGAAAATGTGGTACATATACATACACCATAGAGTATTACATAGCCATAAAAAGAATGAAATCATGTCCTTTGCAGCAACATGGATGGAGCTAGAGGTCACTATCCTAAGTGAACTAACAGAGGAACAGAAAACCAAATACCACATGTTCTCACTTATAAGTGGGAGCTAAACACTGAGTACATATGAACAAAAAGAACAGAATAATGCACACTGGGGCCTACTTGAAGGTAGAGGGTGGGAGGAGGGTGAGGATTGAAAAACTAACTATCAGGTACTATGCTCATTACTTGAGTGATGAAATAATCTGTACACCAAACCTCTGTGACATCCAATTTACCTATGTAACAAACCTGCATGTGTACCCTTGAACCTAAATAAAAGTGAAAAACAAACAAAAATTCCAAAAGAACTGTGGTTTTCAGATGACTCAGATGTCACAAAGACAGTGTGATTCAGACAGTGGAATGGAAAAAGAGAGAAGCATGTATTTACAGCCACCTCTTTCTGTGTCTCTGCCCAGGACTTGCCTCACATTGAGAATGGTGTTGTGACCATCCTCACAAGGTAGAAGATGGTATAGCTGAAAGTGAGAGGCAACACAGTGAAACTTAATGATGGCTCCCAAATAGCCTATGAAAACTGCTTGATTGCAACAAGAGGTCCTCCAAGAAGTCTGTCTGAAATTGATGAAGCTGGATCAGAGGTGAAGAGCAGAGCAACACTCTCTAGAAAGATTGGAGACTCTAGGACTCTGGAGAAGATTTCATGGAAGTCAAGTCAATTATGGTTATCGGTGGGGGCTTGCTTGGTGGTGAACTGGCCTGTGCTCTTGGCAGAAAGGGTTGGAGCCTTGGGCACAGAAGTGATTCACCTGTTTTCTGAGAAGGGAAATATGGGAAAGGTCTTCTGCAAATCCCTCTGCAACTGAACCGTGGAAAAAGTCAGACGAGAGGGGGTTAAGATGATACCCATTGCTATCGTGCAGCCGGTTGGAGTCAGCGGTGGCAAGTTACTCATCACGTTGAAAGATGGTGGGAAGGTAGAAACTGACCACATAGCAGCAGCCGTGAGCCTGAAGCCCAGTGCTGAGTTGGCCGAGAACTGGTGGGCTGGAAATAGGCCCAGATTTTGGTGGCTTCTGGGTAAATGTAGAGCTATACTCATGCCTAAACATCTGGGTGGCAGGAGATGCTGCATGCTTCTATGATATAAATCTGGGGAGGAGGCGGTTAGAGCACCATGATCATGCTTTTGTGAGCAGAAGATTGGCTGGAGAAAATATGACTGGAGCTGCTAAGCCTTACTGGCATCAGTCAGTGTGCTGGAATGATTTGAGCCCTGATGCTGGCTATGAAGCTATTGGCCCACAGTTGGTGTTTTTGCAAAAGCAGCTGTGCAAGACAACCCAAAATCTGCCAAAGAGCAATCAGGAGCTGTTATCTGCTCAGAGAGTGAAACAGGGTACGAGGCCTCAGAAATTACTCTTCCTCCTAGAACCCCTGCAGTTCCAAGGCTCCTCTCCAGGGAGAAGACTACGGCAAAGGTGACATTTTTGATCCCAGGGACAAAGTGGTCATGGGGCTCATGCTATATGGAACATCTTTAACCGAATGCCGATAGCAAGGAAGACCACTGAGGATGGTGAGCAACTTGAAGATCTCAATGAAGTGGCCAAACTATTCAACATTCATGAAAACTGAAGCCCACAGTGGAATAGACAAGCCCTTCAGTGTCCCTGAGAGTGGGTTGCATGGGTAAAGGAGCATTTTTTTTTTTAATTCAGCAAACTTTCTCTGTGTATATAAATGTGAATAATCAAGTCTCTTGTGAATGTTTTCAACCATGTAGGCAAAGTCTTAATTTTCACATCATGAAGAAAATCTGATTCTTCTAAAAAAAATGAAAGAATTAGGAATTAGACATTAAACGTTAAACAATAAAACACTTCACAAAAAAATGACATAAAAACTTAGGGGTGACCGAGATAACATTTCACAAGCATTTCTTGTAAACCATGTAGTTTTAGGCTTATTCCCAGGCATGTTGGAAATTTGAGTGATTCACATATAATGTCTTTAAAATGGCCATTGGCCGATTTTACTCAGAATATGTTGAATGCAGCTCTTACCTAAAGATTGGGAAACAGATATGCATTGTGAGTGTTGTGTGAGAACCTTCCGTGGGCTTTTGAAGAAACACTGTTCCCAGTATTGACTTTACTTTTGGAATCTAGGACACAGCTGAAATTGCTTAGTGCCAATGACTGGCTGTCTCATCTGGAGTAATCTTTCTCTTGATCTTTTTTGGCCTAATAGATATTTCAGTCTCACACATTTGCCAGACTTCTGCTTTGTTTTCTTCTCACTGTTTCCTTGAAGAGAACTGATAGTTCACTGGAATGAGAAAATAAAAACAAAATAACAAACTTTACTTTCTAAAACAATAGTGTTTTAGAACTAAGATTGCAGCTTAACATGAGATAAAATAGACTTGTTCATCTAATAAACTTTGGAGCCCGTAGTATATATCCAGACATTACCTAATTTAGCATTGAAAAACAATAGTTTTTGTGTATCCTTTTGCCAGTAGATTGATACTTGGATTATTTCCAGTTTTTAGTGTTTATGAATTAAGCTGCTATAAACATTTTTACTGGTTTTTATGTGAACCTAAGTTTTTGTTTCACTTGTGTAAATACCTAGGAGTAGAATTGCTGGATTGTATGGTAAATGTATGTTTAATTTTAAGGAAACTGCAAGACTGTTTTCCAAATTGGGTGGATGTGTATTTCATATTCCTGCTAGGAATTGAAAAGAATTCCAATTGCTCAGCATCATTTTGAGCACTTTGTATCGCCAATTTAAAATATCACAGCCCACAGCCATTTAGGTGGATCACCTAAGGTCAGGAGTTCAAGACCAGCCTGGCCAACATGCTGAAACCTCATCTCTACTAAAAAAACCAAGAAATTAGCTGGGCTGGTGGCAGGTGCCTTTACTAATCCCAGCTACTCAGGAGGCTAAGGCAGGAGAATCACTTGAGCCTGGGAGGCAAAGGTTTCAGTGAGCCGAGATCGTGCCATTGCACTCCAGCCTGGGTGACAAGAGAAAAACTCCATCTCAAAAAAAAAAAAAAAAAGTTACAGCCATTATAATAGGTATGTAGTGATATCTCATTATGGTTTTAATTTTGATTTCTCTGATGACTAGTGATATTGAGCATCTTTTCACATGCTTATTGGCATCCATATGTCTGCGGTGAAGTGTTTGTTCAAATCTTTTGCCCATTAAATAATTTAAAAAATGTTACTGCGTTTTAAGAACTCTTTATATATCCTGGATATAGGTCCTTTGTCAGATACGCTGTTTGCAAATATTGTTTCATAGTCTGTGGCTTTTCTTTTCATCTCCTAAGAGTGTCTTTCATAGGGCAGGAGTTCTTAATTTTGAAGTCGAATTCATCTATATATTTTTTTAAGAATTGGTCTTTTGGTGTCATGCATCTTGGGGTATAACTCAGCAGCAAAAGGGAACAAACTACTAATATACAGAACAACACTAAATTAAGTGAAAGAAGCCTGCCCCCAAAGGCTACATGTTATATGATTCCATTTATTTGGTATTTTGGAAAAGACAAAACTAGAAAGACAGAAAGTAGATCTATAGTTGCCAGGAGCTAGAGGTGGGAGTCGGGGCAGAGGAGTTGACTGTGAAGAGGAAAGGGGAATTTTTTGGGGGTAATTCTGCTATCCTATATCTTGATTGTGCTGCAGATGGCATAACTAAACGTGCTTGTCGAAACTTACAGAGCTGTCCACTAAAAAGGGTGGTTTTATTGTATTCTGTGTGTTCCCCAAAACTATTTTATCTACTTCATGAGCACATTACAAAATAATTTCCAGCCTCCTTTGTAATTATATCTGGCTGTGTAACTAAATCTTGCGAAGTTATGTGTTCCCTTCCAATACTGATCCATTAAAACCTCCTGCGAACCACCATTCTTTCACTTCCCCCAGATTCTAGATAGATGTACAAGATCCAGCAACAGATTCTGTGAGGTTGAGGTTCTATGGCAGGGTGCAACCATGAGGTTCTATGGCAGGATGCAACCATGAGATTCTATGTCATTGTAGAACCATGAGGTTCTATAGTTGAGGTTTATGGCATTGTAGAACCATGAGGTTCTATAGTTGAGGTTCTATGGCATGGTGGAATCATGAGGTTCTATAGTTGAGGTTTATGGCATAGTGGAATCATGAGGTTCTATAATTGAAGTTCTGTGGCATTGTGGAACCATGAATTTCTATAGTTGAGGTTCTGTGGCATGGTGGAAACATGAAGTTCTCTAGTTGAGGTCCTATGACATGGTGAAAGCATGAGCTTCTATAGTTGAGGTTCTATGGCAGTGTGGAAACATGAGGGTCTATAATTGAGGTTCTATGGCATCGTGGAAGCATGAGCTTCTATAATTGAGGTTCTATGGCATGGTGGAATCATGAGGTTCTACAGTTGAGGTTCTATGGCATGGTGGAACCATGAGGTTCTATGAGGTTCTTTAGGTGAGGTTCTATGGCATGGTGGAACCATGAGGTTCTATGAGATTCCTTAGTTGAGGTTCCATGGCATGGTGGAGCCATGAGGTTCTATGAGGTTCTTTAGTTGAGGTTCTATGGCATGGTGGAACCACGAGGTTCTATGAGGTTCTTTAGTTAAGGTTCTATGGTATAGTGGAACCTCCAGGTGGAAGTGACCTGGGTCACTGTGTGACCATATCAGTTGGTGGTCATTCAACTGGATTGTAAAATGAATTTAAAAAAAACCTTTATTTTGTTAAGCCAAGTGAAATTTGTTAGGTTTGTTTGTTACAGCACTTTGTATTACTTAGCCTGAATCAAACAGGAACAAGCGCTTCCTTACCTGTTAAGGCATATTAAAAGGTTGGAATTTTTGGTAAGAGGATAATAAGGTGATTCATCCATAAGGTTGGAGAGCTTCAGATATCTGTGGATGTGGCATTTGCAGTGGTACTTTTTTTTGATCTTTGGGTTTTAGGAACACTTTTGCACTTTCATTTGGGCTAGACTGTAACAAGATGTCTGATTTATATGTTGATTAATGGAAGAGGTATATTAAAATATTCTTTGTTGAGAGTGTTTTTTTCTTGCTGTGTTTACATAATTTTTTGCTTTGTATTCATTGAACTTATGTTATTAGTTGCTTGTAATTTTGGGACTGATAGTTGTCCATGTGTATTGAACCTTTTATCATTATGAATTGATTTATTTCTATCAATGTTTTTCATTTATAAACAAATTGTTTACTGTTAATGGAATTATACAAGCTTTCCTCAGTATTTGCTTGGCACATACATAACAGGTTTTCTTCTTTCATACTGTATATCTTTATGTTACAGATATATATTGTCTATAAACAAAATATAGCTGGATTTAGAAAACACAGTTTATAACTTTCTTCTTTCTTAAATGAGAACATTTGCTCCATAAGTTTTTAAATTAATATATTTGGAATACTCTTTATCATTTTATGATTTTTGAGTATTTCATCCACCGTATGATTTTAGTGAAGGAGTTAATATATAGATCAATGGAACAGAATGGGAAATCTAGAAATAAACTCATACCTATACCTACTAAATAATTTTCTACAGGATGCTAAAGCAATTTCATGGGGAGAGAAATGTCTTTTCAACAATGGTGCTGAAGCAAATGAATGTCTGTATGGAAAAAAAATAAACATCAACCCTTCCCTTCCATTACACACAAAAATTAACTTGAGATGAAGTATAGACATAAATGGGAAAGTTAAAAAAGTAAGACTTTTAGATGGAAACATGGGTTAAAATCTTTTGGCAACTTTGAGTAGGAAATTTTGTTAGTTATTACACAAAAAGCATGACTCATAAAATTAAAAAATCGATAAATCAGATCTTATTATTATTATTATTTTTTGAGATGGAGTTTCACTCTTGTTGCCCAGGCTGGAGTGCAATAATGCCATCTTGGCTCACCACAACCTCCACCTCCCGGATTAAAGCGATTATCCTGCCTCAGCCTCCCGAATAGCTGGGATTAAAGGCATGTGCCACCATGCCAGGCTAATTTTGTACTTTTAGTAGAGATGGGGTTTCTCCATGTTGTTCAGGCTGGTCTGGAATTCCCGACCTCAGGTGATCTGCCCAAAGTGCTGGCATTATAGGTGTGAGCCACCACGCCTGGCCAACACTCTTCTAATTAAAAAATAAGAAGACAAACTATCCAATTTGAAAATGGGCAAAAAATTTGGACAGATACTTTAGGAAACAATGGTCAATAAGACATGAAAACGTGCTTGACATATCAGGAAAATAAAAGTCCAAATCACAATAAGATAACACTACATATAATTAGAATGCTTATGGTAAAATTTCTGGGAATACAAATATTGGTGAGAATTTGAAGCAACAGGAATTCTCCTATACTTCAAATTACTTTGGAAGATTGTCACATTTTAAGAAGTACACATATGCCTACCATATGATCCAGGCATTTTGTTCTAGGTATAAAATGAAAACATGGATCTACACAAAGATGAATGTTAATAACTGCTTTATGCCCAATAGCCAAAAAGTGGACACAACCTAAATATCTGTGAATGGATAAGTGAAATGTGGTATATCTTTACAACTGAATAGTACTCCGAAATAAAGAATGAACTGCTGATTCATAATACAGCATGCATTGACCTCAGAATTATTCTAAGTAAAAGGATCAAGACACAAGAAATAGATATTGTGTGATGCCATTCATTTAAAAAAAGTGCAGAAAATGCTATACTATAAAAAATATATAGCAGCAATTGTCTGGTACCAGTGGTAGAGAGTGGTAGGTAATGTAAAAGCACTTGAGGTAGCTTTTGGGGTGATAAAATAGTCTGTATTTTGGTTGTGGCATTGGTTTCATGGTCATAATAATCTGTTGAAGCTCACTGAATTGCACACATTTATACAGCTTATTTTAGATATACCTTAATAAATTTGATTAATTTTTTTCATTAGGTTTAGAACTCTTGCACCTAATTTGTCTCAGTATGCATATAATTCCACTTTCTTCTGGTTTCCATTGTTGCACAGGATAAATTGGCTGTCAGTCTCATTATGATTCCTTTGCATGTGATGTCTATTTTTTCTCTTGCTTTATTTAGGATTTCTCTTTTTCATTGTTTTTTGGAAGTTTCATTATGACGTACATTTCTCTCTTTAATCTTGCTTGATATTTGTGAGGATTCTGAATTTGTGGAGAGGCATCTTCCAGAGATTTTAGGAACTTGAAGTCATTATTCCTTCAAATATTTCCTATATCATTCTTTTTCCTTTCTCATTCTATTAAACTCCTTCGTTGGACATGCTTTGGGCGTTGTTATCTGTTCCTGTACCTTTAAAGTCATGAAAAATTCCAAAACTTAAAATTAACAAATTTAAGAATTGACTTTCTTTAAGGAATGATCTGTTTTAAATTCTCTTCTTACCTTGTTGCGTTTCTTTCCTCACTTAATTTTTGACATCTAAATGTTCCTTACTTTTCTTGCTAGCTAGCTATAGACATTTAAAAATATTAAAAATATACTTCACTTGGCATTTTAACTTGTTTTTGGTTGGAGGATTAGTTATGAAACCTGGTCTGTACTATCAGAAAATAGAATTGCATGGTACATATGGCTCCATTTAAAAGCTGTATTATGATATATCTATTAATATTTAAATTATTTATTTAACAGTTCCTTAGTCACTGCAAAGCTCAAGGTCTAAAATAGTTTCTACAGGCTGAAAAAAAGTTTATAAACACAAAACACATGAGAAAATCCTGGACAGATTTTTCTTTGATGGTATTGTATAATCTGAGGCTCATTTACAATGAGATTGCAATGAGACCTAAAACATTTTAAATTGAACAGGAGATTACATTGTTAAGAGTCCATTATTTCTTAACAATTCACTTTAGAAAATGTATCTGCATTTCAAAATGATCTCAGAATTATAAAAAGCAAAATTTGGTAGCTGTAAAGAGAACCTTTTGAGACAGTTGTGATATTGGAAGGAAAACGAACAATTCATTTCTTTTGTCTAGGTTGGTGAAATAATATTTCAGAAATGACAGATCTTACAGATCAAAAGCTTTAACTTTATTATTATTCAACTCATATCAATGTTAAGCCTGTATTCAATAGCCCAGTTATTCTTAATATTTTGGAATTTGATACCTAGTTTGACTTTATGATCCATTTTACTTTAACACCTTTGAATTTCAGATCCTGTGGTGATGTTAACCAGGTTTGAGCACTAACATTCCTAATGTGCATTGAACACATCCTGTCTTATGCTTATTTATGCCAGTTTTAGCGCTTTTCCAAATCTCTAAGGTAAATTACCGTACTTCTAGCTTATAGAATTGATCACACAGACACACAAAAACAAATACGTCAATGAAATACGCATTCACATTTTGGTGCTTATTTTTAGTCCAGAAATATTTATATAAATATTTTAAATGAAATAATTTATATCTCTGTATTATTTTTATTACTGATATCAGTGTCCTAAATGTGACTGTTGTTTAATGTTTATTAAGAAGAAGGAGACCTTGAATTTACATCTCATTGAGTATTGTTCTAGAAGAGATTCTGTTTTTGGATAAAATATCTCTAAGTTGTCACCTTTTCCAATGCATTCTAAAGTTTGTTATTTCTGCATTCATATTTTAGATGCATAATTTTATGTCACGCTATAGTTGTGAAAAAGGATTATTTTATAAGCACTACTTCGAATTTCTAAACAGAATATCAACTGGAAACTTTAGAGCAGTGTTGAATTGTGAAAGGAGCATGGACTTATATCAGGCTCTAATTTTAAAAAGTACCCATTAATTTAATAAACATTGCTTTAAATTTCTGAACAAAAATAATATGGAAGATAGAGAACAATATTGGATATTGTAGAATGAACACAGTTTTGAGGTTTGAGTGTGGCTGTACTCTTCACTGGCTATGTCCACACCAGAAAAAGTATTTTACAAATATTCAATAGCTCAAAGCTAGAATGAGTTGAATATTATCTACCCAACCGAGTTGTAATGCATTTCTATTAAGTATAATATGTATGATGACTATTACATAGGTACTAAAAAATGAGCTTTACTATTTTTGGGTCAACTCTGCAGATTTATTTATTTATCTGCAGCTCTGATTTATTTAATTTGTGGGGCAAGGATTGTAAGACTCTACAACTTATGCTTAAAGCTGTATAATACAGCTGGTGGTTAAAAAATTTTGTGGCAGTTTCTAAAGGTCTGCACTGAGAAATGCTAATTTCAAGGTCTTTTTTTCTTTATTCCATTTACTCCCAGTGGATGACAATCAAGGAACATCATGCAATCCACAGAGCTGTGAACAATGAGGAAAGGAAACTCTGCAGCTTAGAGGCAGCAGTCTATCACCCTTTTGTCAGAGAACCTTTGTAGAAGAGTGAATGTTTTTTGCCATTTGAACATCTCTGTTTCTGCAAGATGCCATGCTAGGCACTGTACGCAATTAAAATGAGTTCCCATTTCCAAGGAATTTGCAACCATAGACAGCACAGTGAAGACAGGTGTTAACTTGAAGGCTGTACACAAACAGTGAATTCTCAAGTCTCCTCCCCTTCCCTCCCCTAGGCACTGTACACAATTAAAATAGCAGAGTTCCCATCTCCAAGGAATTTGCAACCATAGACAGCACAGTGAAGACAGGTGTTAACTTGAAGGCAGCGCACAAACAGTGAATTCTCCCCTCCCCTCCCCTCCCCTCCCCTCCTCTCCCGTCCCCTCCCCTCCCCTCCCCTCCTCTCCCCTCCTTTCCCCTCTGATAGAGTCTCACTCTGTTACCCAGGCTGGAGTGCAGTGGTGAGATCTCGGCTCACTGCAACCTCTGCCTGCAGAGTTCAAACGATTCTTGTGCCTCAGCCTCCCGAGTAGTTGGGACTACAGGCAAGTGCCACCACACCCAGCTAATTTTTGTATTATTAGTAAAGACGGGGTTTCACCATGTTGGCCAGGCTTGTCTCGAACTCCTGACCTCAGGTGATCCTCCTGCCTCTGCCTCCCAAAGTGCTGGGATTATAGGCATGAGCCACTGCACCTGGTCAAGATCCTTGTATTTTTAGTATTTTTCTAAGTACCACTGAAACATGATTTCTGTTTGAAGCAACCCATTATTTTCTGTGAAATAAACCAGAACATCGAAAAGCTATGCAGTAGTCCATATTGATTTTTTTTTTTTTTTGAGACAGAGCCTCACTCCATCACCCAGGTTGGAGTGCAGTGGCATGATCTCTGCTCACACTGCAATGTCCCTGGGTTCAAGGGAGTCTCCTGCCTCAGCCGCCAAAGTAGCTGGGATTACAGGTACCCACCACTACGCCCAGCTAATTTTTGTATTTTTAGTAGAGATGGGGTTTCATGATGTTGGCCAGGCTGGTCTTGAACTCCTGACCTCAAGTGATCCACCTGCCTCAGCCTCCCAAAGTGCTGGGATTACAGGCATGAGCCATCGTGCCTAGCTTGATTTGGTTTGTTCCCCAAATTCCTTTTAAATTTCTTTTGCATCTGCCCCTCCAGTTAATTTCATTGTTGGATGCATATATTTTTGTAATGCAACACATTCTTGTGTTTATTTTAGGGAGGCAATTGAAGTTGTCACCTACTGTACAACACAGTGGCCCTTGTATGAAGATCCAAGACACATATGGAAATTAAAGATTTAATTATCACTCCTTTGGAGGATTTGTTGGCCATCAGCAACTTGGGCTTAACTTGGGTCCAATTTTATAATTTTAGTAAATTATAATAATATCTATGATATCTATAACTATATACTAGTGCTTGGTCTTATTGTTCAGATATAGCCATAGTTTTTCTTGTTTAATTTTTATGTGTTTATTTTTTATTTTGTTGAATTAATTTTGTCTTTCATCGGTATTTGTTAGTTCCTCATTTTTTTGTGTCTTTCTGTGTATGTAAATAGGTAATTCCTCTAAATAACATTTCTTTTATTATCAACATTCTGTCAGTGCTAGTTTACTCTTTGTATTAATTCCCGACAAATTTTTCAGTTTAATACTCAGGGTAATATTTTTAACATATGAAAAAGAATTAAGGAGGAAGAGAAATTGGAAGTATGTAAAGATGGGAAAGCTTAATATTTGTAGCTATTTGGGAAGACAGTGATGTGAAGGAAATAATTATTACCTACTTACATAAAATTCAGTATTCCTTATAGTTTTAAAGAGCTAGTCTTTTAAGAAACAATTGCCATTTTTTTTTAAAAATAAAAATATTATACATCCCCAAAGAGAAAATTTCTGAGGTTATAAATCACAATGCTTACAATTGAGTACTTTGTGAATCCCCTAACTTCCTTCCCCACAAATAAGCAATTTTTTCCTACCATTTAGATATTCAAAATATGCTTTGCTTCTGGGGATTGATGAAACTGCCATTTAATTAAAGAATAGTTTTTAAAGCAAATTTCATTTGATCACTTCCCTTAAGCATAATACTTGACTAGTGTGTCCCTCATGGAACTCTTTTAGTATTCTCACTGCTTGAAGAAAATCTTAGCTATAGTTTGAAGTCATCAAAAATTTATTAATATTTATTCATTTTTTAGTTATGTATCATCCTTTTTATCTTTAGAAAAAGGACGATAATATTCTTAGGTGATCTACCACGTGGGAATGCAGTTAATTACTCTATTGTCTTTGAAATTCTTTTTTTTTTTTTTTTTTTTCTGAGACAGAGTTTTGCCCTTGTTGCTCAGGCTGGAGTGTAGTGGTGTAATCTCGGCTCACCGCAACCTCTACCTCCCGAGTTCAAGCGATTCTCCTGGCTCAGCCTCCCGAGTAGCTGGGATTACAGGCATGTGCCACCATGCCTGGCTAATTTTGTATTTTTAGTAGAGATGAGGTTTCTCCATGTTGGTCAGGCTGGTCTCCACCTCCCGACCTCAGGTGATTGGCCCGCCTTGGCCTCCCAAAGTGCTGGGATTACAGGCATGAGTCACCACACCTGGCCCAAAATTCTTTATCTGGTGTCCATTCTGTCCTGGTTTTCCCTTACCTCACTGGCTTTCCTTTCTAATTTACCTGCTTGGTACTTAAAAAAAAAAAAAAAAAAAAAAACCAGAAACCTCCCTAGCCTTTGAAAACTGGAATACTCCTTGGGCGCTTTTCTTCAGACCAGCTCCCTAAGAGACCTTACATGGTCTTGTAGCTTAAAAATATTATGTTGACAACTTCAAAATTTATATCTCCAGGCCTTGTCCCTAAACTGCAGTCTTGTATATGATATTTGCAGCTGGATCTCAAATCTTTCACTCTTTTTTTTTTTTTCTTTTGAGACGGAGTCTTGCTCTGTCGCCGAGGCTGGAGTGCAGTGGTGTTATCTCGGCTCACTGCAACCTCCACCTCCCAGGTTCAAGTGATTCTCCTGCCTGAGCCTTCCGAGTAGCTGGGATTACAGGCATGTGCCACCATGACTGGCTAATTTTTTTTGTGTATGTATTTTTAGTAGAGATGGGGTTTCACCATGTTGGCCAGGCTGGTTTCAAACTCCTGACCTCAAGTGATCTGGCCACCTCAGCCTCCCAAATTGCTGGAATTACAGGCGTGAGCCACTACGTTTGGTCAACCCTTCCATTTCTTAAACTTAGTTTCCAATTATTTCCAAAGCTGGATCCTCTCAGAATCTTCCCTAAGTCAGGTAAATGCAGATAGTTGTTCAGGCCAAAAATCTTGGAGTTATCTTCAACTCCACTTTTAATTTCACATCCCGAGTACAATCTGTCAGTCTTCCTATTGGTTCATTTTCAAGATATGTCAAAAATCTGACTGATAACTACTGTTATCACTCTGATCCAAACCACCACTCTATTAGACTTGGATAATGGCAATAGCCTTCTATGTTAGTCATGACACTAACTGCTTAGCAAACAACTCTAAAGTCTCAGAGGTTTAGTGCAATAAATGTTTATCATTTTCTCACATGACAGTGAGTAGGTGAAGGAGCTCTGATCCCCATGGCCATTCAGGGTCCCAGAATTCTTCCATGTAGTGGATCTACCCTTCTTTACAACATGGAATTAATTCCATGTTGGATTCTCTGCATCTGGCAGAGAGTGTGTATGTGTTTTCTCATGGGTCGGGACTGGAAGTAGAGTAGCATCATTTCTGACTACTTCTTTTTGGCCAGAAGTCAGTTGCATAGTCCTGTCTAGCAAGGGAAACTGGGAAATAGCATGTAGCTATATATTAAGGGAAGCAGTAAAATTATTTGATGAACACATGGCAGTCATGTGATCCTGTTAAAACTTAAGAATCAAATTGGTTTATTGTTTAATACTTTCCAATGTTTTCCTTCTCCCTCTCTGTAAAAAACAAAACAAAACAAAACAAAAAAACAAAAAAAGAAACAACTCAACATGTATAGTGGGCTATGGAGCCCTGCATGATCTTTGACTTTATTTCCTAGTTTTCTTCCCCTTGTTCTCTCCTCTCCAGTCAAACTGGTTTCTTTTTAATTTTTTTTTTATTTTTAATGTTTGTGAGTACATAGTAGGTGTATATATTTATGGGATCCATGAGCTGTTTTGATACAGGCATGCAATGTGTAACAGTCATATCATGGAAAATGGGGTATCCATCCCCTTAAGCATTTATCCTTTGAGTTATGAACAATCCAATTATACTCTTCATTATTTTAAAATGTACAATTAAATTATTATTGACTATAGTCACCCTGTTTTGCTATCAAATCATAGGTTTTATTCATTCTTTCTATTTTTTTTTTTTTTTGTACTCATGAACCATCCCCACCTGTTCCCCACCCTCCCACTACCCTTCCTAGCCTCTGGTAACCATCATTCTACTCTCTATCTCCATGACTTCGATTGTTTTGATTTTTAGATCCCACAAGTAAGTGGGAACATGTGATGTTTGTCTTTCTGTGCCTGGCTTATTTCACTTAACATAATGATCTTCCGCTCTATCCATGTTGTTGCAAATGACAGAATCTGGTTGTTTTTTGGTTTGTTTGTTTTACACACTGGCTTCTACGATGGTCTTTGAATGTGCCAGGCATTCTCCCACCTCAGGGCCTGTACACTGGCTGTTTCTGCTCCCTGTAGTATGTTTCTTCTAGATAGCTGCATGGCTTTCTGCCTCACTATCTTCATATCTTGGTTCAAATACCACTTCTCAGTGAGTTCATGTCTGTTCACCCAAGTTAAAATTGCAACCAGCACTCTCAGTCATTCTTTTTTTTTTTTTTGTAATGGAGTTTTGCTCTTGTTGCCCAGGCTGGAGTGCAATGGTGCGATCTTGGCTCACTGCAACCTCCGCCTCCTGGCTTCAAGCTATTCTCCTGCCTCAGCCTCCCAAGTAGCTGGGATTATAGGCATGCACCACCACACCTGGCTAATTTTGTATTTTTAGTAGAGACGGAGTTGCACTATGTTGGTCAGGCTGGTCTTGAACTCCTGACCTCAAGTGATCCACTGGCCTTGGCCTCCCAAAGTGCTGGGATTACAAGTGTGAGCCACCGCACCTGGCCACTCTCAGTAATTGTTATCCTGCTTCTCTGCTTAATTTTTTCTAGGCATTATCATGTTCTGTCATATGATTTATTTATTTTGTGTATCGTTTTTCTCCTCAGACTAGAATGTGAGCTCCAACAAGGTAGGGATTTTGTTTGTTGTGTTCACCACTCTATCCTCTACCCTAGGAATAGTACCTATCATTTAGTAGGTACTAAATAATAATTATAGTAAATAGGATTACAAACTTATATAATAATGACTTGTCAAGTGAATGAATTCTTTATTCTCAAGAACTTAAAAATCAAGCTAGGAAGAGAGAGGGAGACAACTGTAATGTATCACTACAAGAGAAAGATGTCAAGAGTCATAGAAACAAAGGAAAGACTGATTTGTCTCTGCCTAGAATCCGTCAGATACCACAATGGGCACAATGTTTATCTGGGCATTGAAGAACAAGACAGTGTCTTCTAGGTTTTGAGGAGAGAGCCTTTCTAGGGAGAAAAATGTCACAAACAAAGGCTTGAAAGCAGGAGTATTGTGACATTTGGGAAACAACTGAGAAATCTGAGGAAACTGGAAATAAATATGTGTGCCTATATTTCAGAATGGGGAAATTAGGTTGAAATACTAAATTAGTCCAAAAGTGTCTAGCACTATAACAAATTTGGATTTCATGCTGCTGGCAGTGGAGAAACTTTGCAGTCCTTAGTAGGATTATGCTGAGTCTAGGTGTATACATATGAAAAATAGACTTGGTGAAGAGTGCAGGAAGACTGAAGGGCAAGTGGCCTGGAACTCAGGTGAGAGGCTATTCTGATACCCACAACAGAAATGAATACCTGATCTAAAGTAACGTTAGATATGAGTTCTAAATTTCTTTTCAAATAATCAATATGTTAGTGTGTTCAGTTCTTTGCCTTCTACTTTTAAACTTAACTTCCTCATAAAGCAACCTTTTTTGATTACCTGCTCTACCTTGACTCATTTCAATCACCTACTCCAACCTAACTCATTCCGATTACCTGCTCCATCCTGACTCATTCCGATTACCTGCTCCACCCTGACTCATTCTGATTACCTGCTCCACCCTGACTCATTACTTGCTCTGTCATAACCATTTTTCCAGCCAAACCATTCACCCTGTCACTGTCTTTAAATTAGCCAATCTGAATTAGTTTAGCCTGTGTGGTCTAACCCTAGCCAATAGGGGAATGACACAGCAGCAGGGGCCACGTGCATCAGGGATAAGAACCATTTCCCCTGCCTTGTCCAAGTGTGTGCTCACCGTTGTTCCATCTGTAAGGGCGTACCCTTCTATAGAAGTACCTTGCCTTGCTGAGAATTAAAAAGAAAATTTCATATTCGAGTGCTGTTTCTTTTGTGGCACTGAAACTTTATATATAACAATAAGATATTAAAAAAGGGCTCATATGGATAAATCTCATCTACCTGACCTAAGATATTCAACAAGGGGACATGTGGGGATTATGGGAGCTACAATTCAAGATGAGATTTTGATACAGGAGCTAAAAAGAAATTATTTAAGCAGTTAGTAAGGGTAAGAGATCCTCAGGAAGGCTACCTTTTTAACAAAAAGCAGCCCCTAAATCATTTCTTTTCTAACAAACAGCAGACTGAAAAATCAAGCTGCAGACATGGAAAAGTAAGCTAGAAGCTTGCACTGGTAAATGCCAGCAGCTGTGTCAATAGGAAAAGGCTACCTGGGGGCCAGGCATGTTCACCATGGTGGCTGCATCTTCCCTTTTCTTTGTCAACCACGTGTACAGTAAAGAGGCAGGCAGAATGGCACTGACTAGGTAGAGAATCCACTGGCATAATAAAAGATTGGGATGGGGTGGCTAGCTTCTTTGTGTGCTATGTAAATGGAACACCTGGTCTGACTAATCTTTTGGACCCTATGTAAATCAGACACTGCCTCCTCAAGCCCGCCTATAAAAACCCATACAACCATGGAACAGGAAGACCCACTTGGGAGCCCCTCTCTCTCTGCAGGAGAGAGAGCTTTTCTCTTTTCTCTCGCCTGCTAATCCTCTGCTCTTAAACTCACTTCTTTTGTGTCCCTGTGCTTGATTTCCTTGGCGTGAGATGACGAACCTCGGGTATTTACCCCACACAATGACGCCACTTCACCATGGGTGGGGACATAGCCAAACAACATCAAAGGAAGAGACTGATGGCTCTCTCTCTTTCTGTGGGGGAGCCTGAAGTTATAGGACACACTCCTCATTATGCGATGCTGCTGAGGAGAACAAGCCCCAAGCTCAGGCTAGCCTGCTAGAAGACAAAACACCATCAAGTTACCCCAGCTGAGGACATTAGATCATTCAGTCCCTAGCTGACCTGCCAGCTGATGAAAGAAGCACGGACAAGTCCACAGATCAGTGGTGCTTGGTCCAGATAAGCAGAAATTCTCAAAATTCCATAGATTCAAAGTTCTGGAGTAGTTTGTTACTCATCAGTAGTTAATGGATACAAATATCTTAAAAATTTACAATACTTATGAACATAATATTAACAATGAGAAAAGAAATAACCTACATAACCAAAACAACTACAATTAAAAGTATATAATTCTGTTTGAAAAAAAGATATTCATCAAGGGCTCATATGGACAAATCTAATCAGTCATGAAGATATAATCTAAATTGCTTGCCTGTCTCTAAATGGTAGTGGAAAGAACTCTGTCCAAATGTGGCTACCCTTTAGAACTTAGAGATCATGGGATTATTGGCTTTGCCTTAAATTTAGCATTATACTTCTCCATCCATGTAGAAACTGTTTCTAATACTTTCCATGGCCATTAGAGCAAGGTCTTTAAAGTTTGAATCTCCAGCAGTTTATTGTGAAGATATTATTTCGTGAACAAAAAAAAAAGACATGGACATTTACATGACTAAATGTTGACAAATGGTTTGGTTTTGAATTTGATCCTAATTCGTCAGACCTATTTAGCCTTTCTCAAACAAGCTTCATCATCTACAAATGGTGTATGTCACAATTGACTTTATTCTGTGCAATTTAAAAAGTATTTATTATATATGATCTTCACATTGTAAGGTACTACAAGCACACAAACATGACTCATATGCAGAGAAAATCAGTCGAGTCAGTGCCTATCTGTCACTGGACCATTCCAGTCATCCCCATAATCGAGTGACAATAGAACTTGAGGGCCTTGAAAATAATGCTTAATAGGATTGCTTCTCTGGCAAGAAGACATTCATGCTTATATTAACTTTCTAAATCTGAATTGAATGCTTTCCAAAAGATTGTCTTTTAGTTTTTATTGTTCCTAAATGTTCTGCATTTTAAAATTTAGCAGTAATGTGATATTGGATATTCTAAGTTGTGTGCTTGTGTATGTGTGTGCTTATGTCATGGGTATGGGGCTGATGAGTAACTAGGCTTTGACCAATTAGGTATTAAGGAATCAAGACCATCCATCAGTTTTTAAGTGACATAATATGCTTATCCCGAGAGATAGTATAAAATCCAGAAAAATTTTTGCTTTTTTTTTTTTTTTTTTTAGTGATAAAATCTGTTTCTTAATAACACTTTCTTTCTTTTCTTTTTCTTTTTTTTTTTTGAGATAGAGTCTTGCTCTGTCACTTAGGCGGGAGTACAGTGGCGTGATCTTGGCTCACTGCAACTTCCGTCTCCTGGGTTCAAGGGATTCTCCTGCCTCAGCCTCCCAAGTAGCTGGGATTACAGGTGCATACCACCATGCCCAGCTAATTTTTGTATTTTTAGTAGAGATGGGGTTTCAGCATGTTGGCCAAGTTGGTCTCAAACTCCTGACCTCATGTGATTCTCCTGCCTCAGCCTCCCGAGTAGTTGGGATTACAGGCATGCACCACCGCACCTGGCTAAATTTTGTGTTCGTAGTAGAGACAGGGTTTCACCATGTTGGCCAGGATGGTCTCGAACTCCTGACCTCATGTGATCCTCCCACTTTGGCCTCCCAAAGTGCTGGGGTTAGAGACATGAGCCACCACACCTGACCCTGTTTCTTAATAACACTTTCTCATTAACCATTTCTATATATTAATAGGGAAGAAATCTCAAAGCCCAAGTTTACCAGAAATTGCACATTTAAAACATCTTCTGCTGTAAAACATCATGGTATAAAAACCATGCCCTTTCTTAGCCCTGGGGAAATTGGTGATCTAAAGTGTCTGAGCCTGGATTATAACCACTGTGAGTTCATTTCACACTGAGTAGTTGAACTCGATAAAAATATACTTGACTAAATTCTGGGCATTGATGATATTTCATTTTTGTGGGTGTTCTTAGCTTCACTGGACTAAGAAATAACCTTGTTCTGGGAGTGTAAATAACAGTCTTCTCATAGCCGCCTCATCCTTTCTCAGCTTCTGTGCTGGGTTCTCATTCTTCCTCTGGCTTTCCCAGCACAAGTGAAGTACCCTGAAATAAGAAACTTCTTTTGAAATCCTGACCTTAGCCGTCACCATCACCACATAGCAAACTGCTACAGATGTTTCTCTTTTCTTTTTGTCTTTGTATAATCATTACATTGAAGAGGCTTTGCATCCTATTGGGTTCTCACTTTTGGTTTTATTTGGGAGGAAATTATATGGCTTTAGAAAGTTAAGTAGAGTATTTTTTCCCAGTGTTATAAGCCTTCTGAAGAAATATAACAGCATGGGAGGCATACTTACATCATTTTAGAGTAGAGCCTAAACAAATAAAAAAATACTCTCCATAGGAAAATGAAATAGGACATTGTTTAATAGTTGTTACTTTAAGAGAAAATACTGGAGTTTTATATTTTGTGTAAAACATTTTTTTAATTTAATTTTTTTCTTTTCTTTTTTTTTTTTTTTTTAAGAGACAGGGTCTTGCCCTGTCTTCCAGGCTGGATTGCAGTGGGGCTATCTTGGCTCACTGCAACCTTGACCTCTCAGGCTCAAGCGATCCTCCCACCTCAGCCTCCTGAGTAGCTGGGACCACAGGCATGCACCACCATGCATGGCTAATTTTTGTATTTTCTGTGGAGACGGGGTTTTGCCATATTGTCCAGGTTGGTCTCGAACTCCTGGGCTCAAGCGATTTCATTGCCTTGACCTCCCAAAGTGCTGGGATTACAGGTGTGAGCCACTGCACCTGGCTTATATTCTGTTTTGAGACGACTTTTGATATTTCCAACAAAAATGGTAACATCACAGCAGCAATCATTTGTGTGGAAGGGTGAGCCGATGATCACCAAGGAAGTTGGTAAGTCCTAATCCAGGCGGGTTCAAGAATTAGGCTGTGATGAGGGTTGAAGCAAATAAATCTGAAGGAGCTTATTAATAAAGCAAAAGATCCTGTAGACTACATGTTATCAGATAGTATTACAATATTCCATGATGGCAAAAAATTTTTTGGTATATAATTTTCTATATAAGATTTCTATAATACACAACCCATTCCCAGTGTTCTGTTCCTGAACTGCTGTATTAGAACAGTGCCTGGTGTGTAGTAAGTACTGAATAAAAGCTTTAGTAAATGAATAATTCTTGATACATTTTGGAGGTGATATTTACTGAGCAGTTACTTTGAGCCAGGCACTTTTCTAAGCACTGATAATATGGTGGAATATACATGTACATGAGTAAAACAATTGGATTTTCATGGGGATTCTTGTTCTTCTTGCCATTGGGATTTATAAGCCATTAAACCATAGGTGGCACTTCTCCAAAAGTGGAGGATGTGTTGGAATCTGATACTTCTTCTTCTTCTTCTTTTTTTTTTTTTTTAGACAGAGTGTTTTTCTTGTCACCCAGGCTGGAGTGCAGTGTGGCATGATCTTGGCTGATTACAACCTCTGCCTCCAGGTTCAAGTAATTCTCCTACCTCAGCCTCCTGAGTAGTGAGTAGCTGGGACTACAGGCGCCCAGCACCATGCCTGGCTAATTTTTGTATTTTTAGTAAAGACAGGGTTTTACCATGTTGGCCAGGCTGGTCTCGAGCTCCTGACCTCAGGTGATCCATGGACCTCAGCCTCCCAAAGTGCTGGGATTACAGGAGTGAGCCACTGTGCCTGACCCTTATTCATTTTTTGGATTTTCTAAGATATGAAATGATATTGTATTAGCTCATTAGAAAGTTAGATTGACATTGTAGATGACATTAATTTGCCATAGATATTCACTCAAAGAATGACAACATATATCCTAAGCTTTTACTTTTAGAAGATTATTATTTAAAAAAAGCCACATGAAATAAATTGTTATTGAAGATATTTACATTTAACAGCTTTCATTATGTTGTTAAATATTCTCAATAAAGTAACTGGCAGGAGCCTTTCTCTCCTGAAAATGAGAAGTGCAATAGGTAATAATCATTTTCTTTCTTTACTTTCCATTTCATGAATAGTTTTACTATTTTTGTGGGAAGCCAAATGTTAAATTTTATATTTAGCTGATCTTCTACCAAGAATTAAAAAAAAAATTCTTTCTGACAGTTTTTAAAGGAAGTATACCTTAAGAGTCCTTAAAAAGTATGTTTTAAAGGTTGCCATGGAAATGGTAAGATTGAGAAAAATAACTATTTGGCTTTTTTTCCTTTGACTTTCTAATGACTTTATAATGAAACTGCGTATTGGTTTTATAATGAAGCTACATAACTGATATTTGCAAAGGGATAATATAAGGATGAATCTTTTTATAGCTCTGGAATATAAAGGCTATTTGAAATCTTTCCCATTCCCAAAACCTTCTCTTGACCCCCTCTTCTCCCATCAGCTCTTGTCTAATTTCTCTACCTTCCTCACTAGCAAACTTCTTTGAAATGGTTATAAGTACTTTCTGTCTTCTCTTTCTTTACTGAGCCCACTCCATTAGGCCCTCCTTTCCATGCTTCTATTAATACAAGTGTTTCTGTTCCATGTCCTCTGTGTAGCTAAATTCAGGGGCCAATTCCCAGTCCTCATCTTAACTTGACTGAGTAACAGCATTTGACATCATTGGTTGTTTCCTTCTTTGAAGCTGTGTCCGTGTCTATTCACCACCATAGCCCTCCCTTTTTGTTTTATATGGACCTCATTGTGTGGCTGCTGTGCAATTTTCTCTGCTGGATTCTACTCAGCCTATCATGACCTCAAACATTACAGTCTTGCAGGGGATAGCCTTTGGATCTTTTCTCTGTCTATATTCAGTCATGTGGTTATCTCATCTTTTTTTAAAAATCAAAATTGGTACATTTTATTTGTGTAAATTATATCTCAATAAAGCTGATATTTTAACAAAGAGTAAACTAAGTCATACATTACTTTAATTTTTAAAATTATCCATACTTATCCTGTTGAGATATTATTATTATTTATATTTTTTTATTTCCATAGGTTATTGGGGAGCAGGTGGTGTTTGGTTACATGATTGTTCTTTAGTGGTGCTTTGTGAGATTTTGATGCACCCATCACCCGAGCAGCATACACTGCACACAATTTGTAGCCTTTTATCCTAACCCTCTTCCCACCTTTTCCCGCTGAGTCCCCAAAGTCCATTGCATCATTTTTATGCCTTTACATCCTCATAGCTTAGCTCCCACTTACGAGTGAGAAGATGTTTGGTTTTCCATTCCTGAGTTACTTCACTTAGAGTAATAGGCTCTAATCTCATCCAGGTGGCTGCAAATGCCATTAATTCATTCCTTTTCAAGGCTGAGTAGTATTCTATCACATATATATGTATATATATATATATGTATCTCACAGTTTCTTATATGTATCTCCCGTATCTCACATATATATATATGTATCTCACAGTTTATCTACTCATTGATTGATGGGAATTTGGGTTGGTTCCACGTTTTTGCGGTTGCTGATTGTGCTGCTATAAACATGTGTGCAAGTGTCTTTTTTGTATAATGATATCTATCTATCTATCTATCCATCTATATAATGTATAAAGTACCTTTATTTTTCCTCTGGGTAGATACATCCTGAGTACAGAGATTTGGCTGTCAAAAGTTGTCTACCTTTCTTTTAAACCCTATATTTCAAAATATCAGAAAATCCTGCCAGCTTTTTCTTCAAAATATATCCTAATTTTGAGCTATCAATGATATATTTTTAGTTCAAGGCAGTTTCACTTCTTACTAGGTCTACAGCAATCAGTTTTTATTGTGTTTTTCAGTTTCTTCTCTTGCTTTCCTCACCCTAGGGCCACCAATTGCTTATAGTTTCATTCAGAATGAAACCGAAGTGCTTACCACGACATTTAATGTCCTCTATGAAATGAACTTGACTTATTTCTCTTTCTGCATCTCTTAGCAATCTTCACCTCCCCCATAGTACTTCAGCCACATTTGCTTCTTTGTGGTATCATTAGTCATGCTAAGTCTTCTGGGGCTGTGACATATAGGGCTTCTTTTGCCTGAAGCACTTTAACCTGATAACTTGTTAGCACACTCTTACTTCATCCAGGTGTTTTCTCAGTGTCACCTAATCACAGAGTCCTTCCCTGCCCCTCAATCGAAAACATGGGACCTTCCAGCCTTTTCACTACTCATCCTCTTACTCACCTTTATTTTCTTTAAAGCAGCAGTCCGCAACCTTTTTGGGGACCAGTTTCTTGGAAGACAATTTTTCAGTGGATCAGAGAAAGGGGTGGGGTGATGGTTTCAGGATGATTCAAGTGCATTACATTGATTTGTACTTTATTTCTAGTGTTATTACATTGTAACATATAATGAAATAATTATACAACTCACCATAATGTAGAATCAATGAGAGCCCTGAGCTTGTTTTCCTGCAACTAGACCATCCCATCTGGGGGTGAAGGGAGGCAGTGACAGATCATCAGGCATTAGAGTCTCATAAGGAGCCTGCAACCCAGATCCCTTGCATGCACAGGTTACAATAGGGTTCATGCTCCTATGAGAATCTAATGCCACCACTGATCTGACAGGAGGCAGAGCTCAAGCAGTAATGTGAGCGGCCCCAAACAGCTGTAAATACAGATGAAGCTTTGCTCGCTTGCCCACTTCTCACCTCCTGCTGTGTGGCCCTGTTCCTAACTGCTGTGTGGACCAGTACTTGTCTGTGGTGCAGGGGGTTGGAGACCCCTGCTTTAAGTCACCTATCAATATTAATTATCTATTGATTCAGTTGACTGATGGCTACCTTTCTCCAGTAAGATGTAGCCTCTCTAATAGCAGAGATGTTGGCTTTCTGTTTGAAAGTATATCCTCAGTGTTGGAAGGGTGCCTGACCTGTATATAGCAGGTACTCAACAAATTTTGTTTCCAATGAATGAATGGAAGAAATAATGAATGGGTTTTAGTGTGTTGGAATGGAAGTGTTTGCCATTCTCACGTATCCATAAAATGCTGGTTGTGGCTATGATTAATCAACTTGATGATGCTTCACCCTGGGCATCCCTCATTCCACTGGTGAGCCCATGCAGAGGTAATGGAAGGGTCATTCTAAATGCTTTTTGCTAGAAGAGTATCTTGCTGCTTGGAGTTCTCCTGGGAAACTGATCCACTACTGCTGAGAAACGTGATTACTGTGTAGTCTCCACAGCAACACCATTGATGATCACTCCCACTCCATCAAGAATGGATCAGAGATTGAGCAGGAGCCATACTCTTTGGTCGCTTCTTCGAAAGAGCAGGATTTATTTTCAACTCTATGTAATTATTTGCTGGAACCTCATTTTGCAGAACTGTTATTTTACAGTTGGAGTACTGGGGAAAGGTATTTAAACTGCTCTAAAATAAGGACACATTGGAAGTGTTTTCTCTGTTAAGGGAAATTGTCCAAATTTGACTTTTGAGTCAACATTTTTATTGGATATTTAGGGCTTATCAAAATTGCTTGCAGCCCAAATAAAACATCAAGCAGAGGGATACATTTTACTGGTAGAAATTCATGACTTCATTGGATTAAGATTTTATAGTATTTTTGTGATCTATATCTCTTCAAGTTACAGTTTGACAGAAGTTGCATTAAATCTGCCATTTTCAGATGAATCCTGAAGATGGAGAAATTATAAATAATTTTTATAAATGATAAAGCTATGTTCTTCTTTAGCAGTGAATGCCACAGTCAAAATAAATAAATAATTTAAATGTTTATTTGAGATCAGAATTGCTTTCAGAAAAACATACCATTAAAGCTAATGACAGAAAAGTCATAATGGAATAAATATTACAACAGGAAGATGATTAAAATTCTCCAAATGAACTTTGTACATTTTGAAATTAATAAAAATTAATGCTATTTGCTATTTCATTCATTGAAAATATTCCATGTTTAGTAGGGAAAATACTAGTTAGACTTTTGGTGATGTATTATAAAATACGATAGGTTAGAATAGCAAAAAATATTATAAGACTATTTTTTTGAAGAATATAGAGTAATTACAAAGGGAAACCTAGAAGACAACACATTACTGAAACACTGATAATGATGGTGTGTAAAATCAAATTATTTCAAATTTAAAATTACTATAAAATTTAAAAATTTAAATGAAAGAAATGTGAACATTTTGACACATAAATTACATTTATTTTTCATGTTTTTTCCAGTCCTTATCTAAATCCATATTCATGTTTAACAGACATAGTCATAAAGCACATGCAATATTATAGCTATAGTTTTCACTTAAAATCGTATATATTTTTATATCTTGCTACATGACCTTTTATGAATATCATTTTTTGTTTGCTTGTTTTTGAGACACAGTCTTGCTCTGTTGCACAGGCTGGAGTGCAGTGGCGTGATCTCGGCTCACTGCAACCTCTGACTCCTGGGCTCAAGCAATTGTCCTGCCTCAGCCTCCCGAGTAGCTGGAATTACAGGTGCATGCCACCGTGCCCGTCTAATTTTTGTATTTTTTTTTTTTTTAGTGGAGACAGGGTTTCACTATGTTGGCTAGGCTGGTCTCGAACTCCTGACCTTGTGATCTGCCTGCGTCAGCCTCCCAAAGTGCTGGGATTACAGGCGTGAGACACTGTGCCTGGACGTGAATATCATTTTTAGTGATCACTTGCTATTTCATTCAGGAGATTGCTGGAATTTGCTTAAACTACTTTTCTAGTTCTGTACTCAGTCACTTTCTATTTGCTTTCTGAGTAGGCGCGCACAATATTTAGTTATAATAAATAACTCCCTATGTGGTATGATTGGAGTAATGACAAAAGAGATTTCTCATTTCAAAGTTTCCATGCTAAGTTATACCATGGCCTGGATCAGTTAGCATGTTGGTTCCAGCCAAAATATAAAAAATACATTTGGAACAGAGAAGACACAGCAATAGGGTTTGAACCTAGGCTCAACTCAGGAGACCAGATCTGGTGGGTTGACATTGAGAAAGGATTTTGAGTAAGGATGGACACCCCCAAGGGTCCGAAGGGACACCTCATTTGCAGTATAAAATCTGTTACTGGACAAGGTGTAAAAATTGTATAATTTTTATGGAGTTTGGTTTTATATAGATGAAAAATTTCTAGATGAAAAGAAACAGCTATAAATATTTTTTTTCCTGTCTTTGGGCTGAAAGAAGTTTAAGGAGATGTTACTGATTCACAATGCATATCATAGTGTGGGCAGAAAAATAATAAATTTACCTAATCCTAAATGTACTATAACACAATAACATGACTGTGATACGGTGGTTCAAATCAGTAAAGTCAGAGCTGCACTTGTCAGTTCTGTTGTTTGTCATTAAATCATGAGGAAAATAACAATGACTAGCAAGATTTTAGACACTGATCTATTTTTTCAGATTCTTTCACAGTCCAAATGACCAAGACATCACTGGAACAAGGGTTCATTTAAATTGTAAGGCAGTATACAAGCGGCAATTAAATGATATCTTTTTCGATTAATGGCTGTGTTATAATTTAAAAGAATAATTATTGTTCACCTATGTCCAGCGGTGGCCATTTATGACCAAAATGATAATACTCAATTTTAAGGATTTAATTAGAGCAATGAAGTAAATTGTAAATTACATAAATTGTAAATCATGTGCATAATTACAGCGGTAATTATGTTCATTTACTCATGTAAAATATTTTTTGAGCTTTTTGTGTGTGTCAGACAGTATTTTAGGGAACAAAGTGGTGAATAGAACAAAGTCCTTACCCTCATGGAGTTTGTTTTCTAGTGCAGTGACATAGACACTAAACAAGCAAATACAATACACAATTTCCAGTTTTAAACACATAGTAAAAAATAAAACTAAAAACACTGGAAGAAGACCTGGTTTATATAGGGTGGTCAGAGAAGATCTTTCCAAGTTTGAGATATTTGAATCAAGACCTAAAGAGGGGACAGAACCAGCCTGCCATTAAGAGGTAAAAGATGCTCCAGGTGAAAGAATCACATGTGCCAAGGTGTTGTAGAAGCATTCTGGGCATTGCCCAGGGAAAGTGATGAAGCAGATGGGAATGGAGCAGAGTGACTGAGGTTAGGAGTGGTCTGAGAGGAGACAGGGAGGTTGGGCGGCTAGTGGTGCAGATGGTGTAGGAACTTTAGACCACTTTGATTATTTTGTTTTTTTCACCCAGGGTGAGACAGGAATCCATTACAGGGTTTTGAACAGAGGAAGGACATGCCTGGTTTGTTTTAAAATATTGACTCTGCTGTGTGGAAATTAGGCAATATCAAGATGAGGAGCAGAAAAAGAGAGGCCTATGAGCAATCTCTATAGAAAAGAGGCAACTGTGGCTTTGACGTGGTGGAAGTGGTCAGATTCAGGATGTATTTAGAAGGACGAGCTGATAGGTCTTCAGACAGTATAGTGTGATGTTAAGTGAAACGGCAAGGACAACTGATGCTTCTGGGCTGAGCATCTGGTAGGCTGAGGTTGCCCTTTGCTGAAATACAGAACAGTGTGGAAGAATCAGTGTGGTATGGGTGCAGCTGGGACCAAGAGCTTGATTTGGGATGTGTGAGTTCATGATGCTTATTAACTATCTAAATGGAGAAGTTGCATAGACAGTTTAAGATATATCCAAAGCTCAGAAGTTTGTTCTGGAAATATAAATATTTTAAGTCTGTTCATAAAGCAAGAGCATCAGTGATATGGTTAGGCTTTGTGTCCCCACCCAAATCTCATCATGATTTATAATCCCAGGAGTTTAGGGAGAGACCTGGTGGGAAGTGGTTGGATTATGGGGGTGGTTTCCCCCATGCTGCTATTGTGATAGTGAGTGAATTCTCATGAGATCTGACAGCTTGATAAGTGGTCGTTTTTCCTGTGCTAACACACACTTGCTCTCTTGCCTGCTGCCATGTAAGACATGCCTTCTTCCCCTTCCGCCATGATTGTTAAGTTTCCTGAGGCCTCCCCAGCCATGTGGAACTCTGAGTCAATTAAACCTCTTTCCTTTGTAAATTACGCAGTCTCGGGAAATTCTTTATTGCAGTGTGAGAATGGACTAATGCGATCAGCAAAGACTGAAACTGAGTAATCATATCCCTGGAATGAAAAATGAACGTCCCAGAGTATTCAGACAGCAGCGTATGGCCAACAGGGGACCGTGAATGATGATCCAGCAGATTATAATGGGCAACCCCTTAGACACACTGACCCATCTGTCTGGGAGTGCTTCTTAATCCCCTGTGATTTACTGTACTCACTTATTTTTTAATTTGTTTATTTATCTGATACCTTTTAGCAGGATATAGAAAGGGACCTGTAAGATTATCCTTCCAGACTGGTCAATTGAGGAGCTCAATAAATTGTACTGAATAGAAGTAAGTTCTATGAATCCATAAGACAAATGCAACATAGTCATCCATTTGGATAAAACATTTCTGTATGATATTGATGGCCATTCATTCTTTCACTCACAATTATTTACTGAATGCTTACTATGTATGCTTTTGTGCTCTGTGATGGGGATGTTTCAGTGAACAAAAAAGAAAAAAATTCTATGGAACTTTCATTCTGTAAGAAAGATATAGACAATAAAAATATAAGTAAAATATATATTAGATGGTGGTATTTAGAAAAAACAGACCAGGAAAATGAGACTGGCTTTATAATTTTAAATAGGAAAAGGCATTATTAGGAAGGTGACATATGAAGTTTTATTTTTTCTCCCCAAATTTTATTGTCCATGGAACAATCCTCGATAGTTTCTCTACAGGTGTCTGACTACATCCTAGATGAGATTTACAACTAGCCTAAATTCTGTTGTGAATCAGCACCAGCCTCAGCTTTCTTGGTACTAGGGGAAGAAGGGTTTTGTCTGTAGTTATCTGCGTCAGCTTCACCTCCAGTGAGTCTTATGGGTCACTCTTCTTCAGTCTTTGGGTCATGAGATTTTCAGTGTTGGTACACAATGTTGCAGCTTTTACCATCTATTAGGGTATCACTGGATGCAAGCCATCTCTCTCCTGTTCTAGGATGCTGCAGGTCCAGTTATACACCAAGACAAGCATCAGAGAAAAAGAGACCATGTGATAGCCTTGCATCAAGCCAATCTTGCATCAGCTTCTTGTAAATAATGCATATGTGTGCAAGACCTCCACTAGGAAGACATTCTAGAACTACAATTATTAGTAAGTGTCAGAAGGATTAGTAGAAATTGGACAGATAAGGCAAATATTTGAAGGCCTAAAGACTCTCTCTCATTTTTTTTTTTTTTTTGAGACAGGACCTTACTCTCTCACCCAGGTTCTAGTGCAGTGGTGTGGACACAATTCATTGCAACCTCTGCCTCCTGGGCTCAGGTGATCCTCCCAACACAGCCTCCTGAGTAGCTGGGACTACAGGTGCACATCACCATGCTGGGCTAATTTTTTTGCATTTTTTGTAGAGGTGGGGTCTTGCCGTATTCCCCAGGCTGGTCTCGAACTCCTGGGCTCAAAGGGATCTGCTTGTCTTGGCCTCCCAAAGTGCTGGGATACAGGCATGAGCCACCATGCCCGGCCTATGAAGACATTTTGAATCTCTCTGTTATCTATATCTGGGTATGTTCTACAATTGCTGAGTTAACTTGGAAAATGACTACCTCACTTTCAACTGCAAATTTCAAAATTTTTGAGTTAGGTATAGTGTTGAATCTTTTGATTGATGGATTTTTCAGCTTTGAAATGTTAAAAAGAAAAAATACCATATTCACCTATTATTTTTCTTCATTTCTAATTTTTGTGGGTATATAATAAGTGTATACATATGGGTATATGGTATATTTTGATAGAGGCATACCATGTATAATAGTCACATCAAAGTAAATGAGATGTCTGTCACCTCAAGCATTTATCTTTTGCGTTATAAACATTATTTATGGTAATTAAAACCACCGTTGGGGCTGGGCGCAGTGGCTCATGCCTGTAATCCCAGCACTTTGGGAGGCCGAGGTGGGTGGATCACCTGAGGTCAGGTGTTCGACATCAGCCTGGCCAACATGGTGAAACCCTGTTTCTACTAAAAATACCAAAAAAATTAGCCGGGCATAGTGGCAGGAGTTACTCAGGAGGCTGAGACAGGAGCATTGCTTGAATCCAGGAAGCAGAGGTTGCAGTGAGCCGAGATCATGCCATTGCACTCCAGCCTGGGCAACAAGAGCAAAACTATGTCTCCAAAAACAAAAAAACAAAAAACTGATGTTGGATAAAGTAGAAACATGTATATATACTTACAATATTCATGCACATCTATCTTTTTATCACAACAATAATTAATGTAAAGTATTGTTTTGTTCTTTTTACTCATTGTGCCTAGGAATTTGGTTCACGTGTGACTGCTAATGTCAGTGCTACTGTGATCTCAGGTACACAAAGTAATGAATGAACACTTGGCCTCTGGAGTCTATAGATGGGGCAGAGATCAGTTCCTCACTTGTGTACTGAGTAACTTGGTAGCTAAACTCTTTTAGCATCAGTTTCCTCATCCAGAAAATGGTGATCATAAAATAATTCTCATGAGGCTGTTGGGAGGATTGAATCAAATTAGATAACATAGGTGATGTGCCTCATCTTGTGAGATATATGGAAGGCACTTAGAAAATGGTAGATGGCACAGAATGGTGGGAAGTTAATTGGATCCCAAAGGACTCATACATGTGAACTTGTCCTTCATAACTTATTCTTCAGCATTTCAAGGCTGCTTCAATACAATATACTACTCTATCATTCATCATTTTAGTGACTATCTCTACTTACCTATGTTGTACCAGTTCTTCCATTAATAAAATGAATTTATTTTTAGATATTAAATTTCTCTTTCTGATTGAATGCCATTTCCCCAATATCCCCCAAGGCAATGTTTTCAAAAGTTTCCCACAGAATAGTAACACAGACGGGAACACTGCCAATTAAATGCTGTGTGGACAAAAGAAGGTTGAAAAACACTATGTATACTGTCTCTCTTTTGCAGAGTCACAGGCATAACAAGAAATCTTTTAATAAAAATATCAGTTTTTCTTAGTGTAATCTTGTATTTCCCAAGCAATCTTGCTAACTGAATTCTTTTTCTTTTTACTTTATTATTATTTTTAATTGGGGGTGAAATACACATAATGTCTTAATCATTTTTAAGTGTACAGTTTAATGGCATTAAGTACATTCATATTGTTGCGCAATCATCACCACCATCCATCTCCAGGACTCTTGATCTTGTAAAACAGAAACTATACCCATTGAATTATAACTTCTCATTTCTCTCCCCTCACCTCCAGCAACTATGATTGTACTTTCTGGCTCTATCAGTTTGACTGTTCTAGGCACGTCATGTAAGTGGAGTCATGCAGTATTTGTCCTTTTGTGACTGGCTTCTTTCACTTAGTATGATGTCCTCAAGGTTCATCTATGTTGTAGCATCTGTCAGAATGTTCTTTCTTTTTAAGGTGGAATAATACTCCCTCATTTGTATGTACTGCATTTTGTTTATCCATTCACCCATCAATGGGCGCTTGGGTTGCTCCTAACTATTGGCTATCATGAAAAATGCAACTATGAACATGTGTGTACAAACATCCTATGAAAGAGAACCTGCTTTTAATTTTTTGGGTATATACACAGAGGTAGAATTGCTGCGTCATCTGGTAATCCTGTTTAATATTTTGTAGAACTGCCATACTGCGTTCCATAGTGGCTGTGTCACTTTACATTGCTCTAACAGTGCACAAGAGTTCCAGTTTCTCCAAATCCTTACCAATACTTGTTATTTTGTGTTTGCATCTTTGTTTAATAGTAGCCATCCCAAAGGGTGTAAGGTGTATCTCGTCGTGGTTTTGACATGCATTTACTTACTAATTAGTGATGTCTAACATGTTTTCATGTACTTCCTGGCCATTTGTGTAATTTCTTTGGAGAAATATCTGTTCAAGTCCTTTGCTTATTTTAAATTTTTTTTTCTTGTTCAATTGTAGGAGTTCCTTATATGTTCTGGATATTTATGATTTGCAGATGACTTTTCCCATTACTTAGATTGCCTTTTTGTTGATTCTGTCCTTTGATGCACAGTAATTTTAAATTTTGATGTAGTCTTGTTTATCTGTATTTCTTTTGTTGCCTGTTTTTGGTGTCATATCTAAGAAATCATTGCCAAATCCAATGTCATCAAGCTTTTCCTTTATGTTTTCTTAGGAGCTTTGTAGTTCTAGATTTTATGTTTAGATCTTTGATCCATTTTGAATTAACTTTTGTCTGTGGTGTAAGGTAAGGGTCCAACTTCATTCCTTTGCATGTGGACATCGCGCTTTCCTTGCATCATTTGTTGAAAAGATTGTTCTTTCCCCATCAAATGGCCTTGGCACCTTTGTCCAAATCATTTGACTATATATGTAAGGGTTTGTTTCTGGGCTCTTTATATGCCTGTCTTTATGCAAATACCACACTGTTTTGATTACGGTAGATTTATAGTAAGTTTTGAAACAGGAATTGTGAAACCTACAACTTCGTTCTTTTCTTTCAAGATTGATTTTTTTGTTTGGGGTCTTTTGAGATTCCATATGAATTTTAACATGGTTGTTCCTAATTCTTCAGAAAATCCCATTAGGATTTTGATAGGAATTGCATTAAATCTGTAGATTGCTTTGGGTAGTAATGACATTTTAACAATATTGATTGTTCCAATTCATAAACATGAATTGTCTTTCACTTGCTGATTGTATTAATCTGTTCTCATGCTGGTAATAAACACACATCTGAGACTGGGTAATTTATAAAGAAAAGAGGTATAATGGACTCACAGTTCCACATGGCTGGGGAGGCCTCACAATCATGGCAGAAAGTGAATGGGGAGCAAAGTCACGTCTTACATGGCAGCAGGCAAGAGAGTGTGTGTGGGCGAACTCCCATTCATAAAACCATCATATCTCCTGAGACTTATTCACTACCACAAGAACAGTATGGGAGAAACCGCCCCCATGATTCAATTATCTCCACCTGGCCTTGCCCTTGACACATGGGGATTATTACAATTCAAGGTGAGATTTGGGTGGGGACACAGTCAAACCATATCATTAATATCGTCTTTAATTTCTTTCAGTAACATTTTGTTTTCAGTGTACAAGTTTTCACCTGCATAGTTAAGTTTATTACTAAGCATTTTATCCTCTTTTGATTCTATTGTAAATATAATTGTTTTTCTAATATCCTTCTGGGATTGTTCATTGTTAGTGTATAGGAAGCAAAGGATTTCTGTTGAGTTCTTTTTATTCCCACATAATATCTCAACATCCTTTAAAACTGGTGTTCTGAAAAGCACAGTTTACTACTCAAAGCAATAAGCTTTGGAAATACCACTCAAAGGGAGATACTTTTTGTTGTTATTATTGCTGTTGGAAAATCTTTCTTTCAGCTTATTTGCTTTTTCACATCATTTAGAGAGCTTTGTTGATGTCGTTTGTAACATTTATGATGAATCATGTGCTTATTTATTTTGAGGAAAAAACCCTAGAATATTTGAATAATATCATAGTTGAATAAAAGTTGATTTTTTTTTTTTTTTGAGACAGAGTCTCACTTTGTCACCCAGGCTGGAGTGTAGTGGCACAGTCTCAGCTCACTGCAACCTCTGCCTCCTGGGTTCAAGCAATTCTTAGGCCTCAGCCTCTGGAGTAGCTGAGACTACAGGTAGGCACCACTATGTCCGGCTAATGTTTTTGCATTTTTGGTAGAGACAGGGTTTCTCCACATTGCCCACACTGGTCTTGAACTCCTGAGCTCAGACAATCCACCCACCTCAGCCTCCCAAAGTGCTAGGATTACAGGCATGAGCCACTGTGCCTGGCCAATAAAAGTTGATTTATTCATCAACCAGATCTCAATATTTACTTGCATTTTATTATTATTATTATTTTTTGAGATGGAGTTTCGCTCTTGTTGCCCCGGCTGGAGTGCAATGGCATGATCTCGGCTCACTGCAACCTCCACCTCCTGGGTTCAAGCGATTCTCCTGCCTCAGCCTCCCAAGTAGGTGGGATTACAGGCACCTGCCACCATGCCCGGCTAGTTTTTGTTATTTTTAGTAGAGATGGGGTTTCACCATGTTGGCCAGCCTGGTCTTGAACTCCTGCCCTCAGGCGATCCACCCGCCTTGGCCTCCCAAAATGCTGGGATTACAGGCATGAGCCACCACTCGCAGCCGTACTTGCATTTTATTAATTCAAGAGTGAAAAGTTCGAATGTGAGTTTTACTGCATGTGAACTATATGACTTTGCACATTGTGCTTAGTAATTCTGCACCTAAGCTTTCTAACCTGTAAGACATAGTAACAACACCAAACACCAAATGTATTTTTGTTATAATCAAAGAAGATTTTATATCTATATATTTATAGATATATTTCATTTTAGGGAGTGTTTTGGATTGAAGATGAACAGTGTGTATTATATTTGTACTTTGCTATTGGTTCTATATGTTCTAAGTTAAAATATTAAAAAACTTTTAAACATTAAATCTCTTAGTTCATGGAAAAATGAAGAAATACATGCAAATGGTAGGGTTTGAAATACCATTAATTTGTTTCTATAATTTAGGCTTGTCAGTATTGCTAGACTTATTAATTTCTTTGACATTGATCAGATGTCTGTTGTTTGAAAGCACAAAAGTCAATTGTATTTTCTGAGTAGGGGCATCAGATGAGAAGTTCCTAAACATGATTTCTGAGAAACATTGAGCAAACTAGTAAGTGGGAAAGAATCAGGTCCTTACTTCTTGGCAGCAGTCTTCCCTTCTCTTCATTATAAAACCCAACTGTTTTTTTTTTTAAATTTAGGCCTATGTATAATGTAAGAATTAATTCATTGATAAGGATAAAACACCATTGCTGCACTTCAAATCATTGACTGTAGAGACTAGTAATCCATAGAGATACGACCTGCTATCTTTTCTCTTTCCCTTATTCAAGGTTGTGGAACAGATTTCCCCCAAAGATTGCTGTTATTTTTGTCTTTAATCTCAGTCCTTTCATAAGAGTTTAAACTAACTTCTTATTGCTACCTTTGGAGGTGGCATTGCTATTATCTCTGAGGTGATAACGGGCTTTCTGCTGCACAGAATATTGTTGCAGTCATTTCCCAAACAGCTTACCACCTAAGCAGGAAATCCCATTCTAGGGTAAAATATCTTAAATGAGAAACATCACCAGTGCCCGGTTACTTATTCCCTAACTATGGTTAGAAAGAGATTTTAGTTCCTTGAGAAGTCCTTCTGTTATGAGCGGGGGATCAGCACTTGTGTATCTCCTAGAGGTGCCCCTGGTTTTCTGAATGTGTAATCTGGTGTCTGCAGGCAGCTTTGCTCTGTGCTTATGGTCAGTGAGAGGGCTGCATTTAGTATCATCAGTTCACCCTACTTGCCAGAGCCCTCCGTCCCAGCAGTGTTGAGAAATAGCAGTTTTCTCTCTAAAATGACAAATGTTGAAGAATGCATTCATCCTCTCATTCTTTTATTTGTTGATTTACTTATTTGTTTATCAAGATGTGGCCAGGTGTAGTGGCTAATGCCTGTAATCCCAGCACTTTGGGAGGCTGAGGCAGGTGGATCACTTGAGGTCAGGAGTTTGAGATTAGCCTGGCCAACACAGTGAAACCCCATCTCTACTAAAAATACAAAAAAATTAGCCGGATGCTGTGGTGCATGCCTGTAATACCAGCTACTTGGGAGGCTGAGGCAGGAGAATTGCTTGAACCCGGGAGGTGGAGGTTGCAGTGAGCTGAGATAGTGCCACTGCCCTCCAGCCTGGGCGATACAGTGAGACTAGGATCTCCAGAAACAAACAAACAGAAAGAATGTACAATGTGTAAGGCATTTCTAGGGGTACACAGATGAAAAAAACTATCATTTTTGACCTCAAGGAACTGTCTGTTGAGTGGTAATAAATATGTAACTCTCCTACATTGTGAATAGTACCAGCAAACACAGGAAAGACAACTGCAAGGTGGTGGGGAGGGAGCTTATGGTTGAGATTGGAAAAGAGCTGAGGAGGGTACTGAGGTGGGGAGACAATGGAGAGAGGCTTTCAGAAGGGAGGGAAGTGTTGTGTCTCCATCCTTGAGGCTGCAGATGTTAGAGAATACCTGCCTTTCTGGGACAGTGGAGGGGCCGGAGTGATTGGGGTGGAACTTTCCCCTGCCATTCCAAGGGGCCTGAGGTCAGGGCATGGGCAGAACTCCAAGGTGCCACCTCCACAACAATAAAGTGATTCCTTCCTTCAATCAAACAGACCCAATTACTGGGAGGAAAAAAACCAAGACATTCTAAACCAAGCCATTTGACAGGAGAAAGTTAAAATAGTCACCATGTCACTGCTGGAGTCAAGCCTCACCCCTCTGACAGGTTTTTAACAGGTGAAATCTATTCCATTAGTAATTCCCTATAGGACACCATGACAGCTGCCTGAGCTCCCAGTTCCCATGTTTGCGCTATTATTTTCCTGAGGCCCCGTTGTTTTCCTTAGGCCCCAGATACAAACCTGGGATAATCAACAAACTAATTTTGTGCCCTTTTTTGTGAACTCCCCAGCAGAGAATTACTCCACTTTTTTCAGCTCCAAGACACTGCCTTATCTGAAAGATGCTAATAGGATGGCATCTGCCTAGACAGGGATCATAAATATTCAGATCAATTCCATGTAGTACTTGTTATGTGCTCAGCTGTGGCTCTGACAAAAGAGGAGTAAAACATAGTTGTAATCCTCAGAGAAACAGGGTAATTGTTCGTGGGGGGAAATGAGGAGATGCTAAAAATTAAGCATGAAGGACTCTTATGTTTACAGGAGAATTCTACACCAAAACGCTAAAATTCAGGGAGATACATAGCAAAGGACCCAAATGGGCCCACTAGAGAAGGAATTTTAGTATATATGTGTGGGGTAAGTCAGATCGGCGTGGGTTTGTGGTAATACAGGAAGGCTTTATGAATGAATTGGGACTTGGTCTTTAGGAATGAATAGGAGTTGGGTCGACAGAGTGGTTGGTGAGAGGACATTCCAGAAGGAGAAGCAGGACAGCTGAGTGTTGGGAGAAGGACACGGGCATGAAGCTCAAGGAGAGAAGGACACAGCCTGATTGATTTAAGTGGGGCAGGGAAAGACAATGTTAGGAGTGACATGTTACCACTAAATTATGGGAGGCTATAAAGATGAAATGGTTGCTCTTATTTTTTTTTCCCAGAGAAATTAGAAACTGTTGAAGTTATTTGAGCAAGAGACTTGTGAATGAATAAATTTACTTATTAATTTCTTGGAAAAAAGGTGTGCTTTAGATGCGGAGAAGCAAGAAGCTAGGGAGACCAGTTGGGAGACTGATTTAGCAGCTTTAGGGGAATGAAATATTCTTGGATTCAAGTTGTGGCAATGAGGACAGAAATGATTAGAAAAGAACAACATGGTGAAACCTGTCTCTACAAAAACAAAAAACAAAACAAAAAAAAAACCCAAAACATAGCACTATGATGTGCCAGATGCTTTTCTGTCTTTTACCATAATTATATTACTTATTTACTCCTTGGAAAAACTCTTAATGAGGTATGTAAAATGTAATCATTCCCATATTGGTGTAATTGTACATACCTCACCCATTTTATAGATCGGAAAACTGAGGCAATGAGCAGTTGTGTAACTTTTCCGTGGCATGTGGCACAGCCTCGATCCAATCAGGCAAACTGATGACACAGTCTGTGCTGTTAACTGCTAAATCCTTTTGCCTCTGGGATGGGTAAAGGGGCTGTTTATGAAGAAACACAGATAATATTTGGAAAATCTATAATGTATGGGAAGACAGGCAGCATCACTCTCTGGATAGCTTTTAACTGTTTTTTTTTTAACATAGTGTATTATTTGAATTAAAGATATATAATATACTTTTAAAATAGAATGATGGGAGATAAATTTAAAAATTTCTGTGATTTGCTTTTAAAGGAGTAGAGAAAACTTAAATCTGTTTATTCAAATGCTTCTAAAATAATAGGTTTTTATATTTTCTAGGAATAACTTGTGCATCTTAAGGTGTTGATTTGTCAGAAATGCAATTTGGAATTGTAAGTGTAAATGATTGATTTATACTATGTCTTGAACCCAAATGAGGCCTTCTGTTCATAACACATTAGTTGATGGTAGGATTTGTAGCAAAATCCACACATTTTCCTTATATGGTGGGCAATTTGCCAGAAAGCTTTTGGGTAACTTGCTAATGTGCCAATAAATAGCCTGTTTTTAGCTCCACTGTCTTAAGAATACTCCATTCTTATATTTGAAGACATAAAAAGACTATAGAGAAGAGGATTTTTATCACTTCCTCAGTTCTTACTCTTTATTTAAGTGGGGAATTACATTTCTAAAGAAAAGACAATCTCTCATTGGGCATTTGTTACTAAGTATGTCGTTTTCGTCTTTCTTTGGGGGAAAATTTTAAGTTGTTTTATAAAAACTCTAATAGTTTTATTAGATTACAAACCAACCCTGGAAGAACATTTCCATTAATATAATATTTGACTGGATTTGTGTTTCTGAGCTTAATGATGGGAGAGAGAAGATATTAAAGACCTCAAAATGAATGTATGAAAAACATTTTACTGGTCTTGTCCTTATTATAATTTCTTTTTAACTTTGTTCTGGTTTAAAGCACATTTTATTTCAAACAAGGTGGATACATAGGAGTAGACTTTTATTTGATAAATTTTTAAAGAAGAACGGAGAATAGTCATTAAAGTGTAATAGATCAAGATAACTTTTATTTTTAAGAGAATTGAAATTTTCTTTGTTGTACAGATAATTTTGGACATGTTGGGTATTTTAGTGCAAAGATTCAAGTTCTTTCTTACATTTGTGGTTATTTGCAAAACAGGAGAAGAATATTCAAGGCTCCTGATGAAAGAAGCCTGTCTTTTCAGGAAAAACACTTCTCTTTCCAGGCATTTTCAGAATTTGCTTTGGAAATTTTGTTGGTCATTTAATTCTTGTTCGTGTTACCTAATGTAATCGAGTTATTTCATTTCCATGCAGGAATATGTGGCTTAATAAACCATTTGTAACAACACTTAGAATTTCTAAGTGAAAGACTTTAGTGTTCCTATATGTAAACACAACAGGCAACTTAACTTCAGAATTGCTAGGAGATAAAACACCAGACTAATTTTTGTGAAGTCTTGACTCACTAGATTTACCTAAAGGAAGGAAAAAGAAAAAGAAGTAAAACCGAAATGAAAAGATCTGTTTGTCTTCAAATGATATTACTCAAGCAGTAATATCATCTGATATTTACTCAAGCAGTGATTGCTGTGATTTAAGTTGCAAGTTTTGTGATGTGCAAATAAAATCAGATTTATGACAGCAAAAATATAGTCTGATAAGTTGCTGTGTATATTGATGACCTTCTAGTCATTGTAGATCTTAGGATAAGGAATATAGTTTCTCCATATGCATATTATTTCAATATTAACATGATAGGAAAATGCAGAAGTTTAGTTATGACCTAGTGCCAAAGTTGTACAGGCCTGCATGAGTTGGTAAAAAGAAAGTGCACTGGGAGGAAAAGTAATAAATGAACATTTAAATTATATTTCCAATTATAAAACAACACAGTGGCAATATCAACAACATGAAAGTACAGAGAAGCAGAAAGATGGAAGAAAAACTACCTATAACTCACAACCTGGAAACAACTATTGTTAACTGTATTATATTTCCTTCCAGAATTCTTTATTCTGCCATATGAATACAACTGATTGGAATCATATTTAATTATATATTTTTCTTTATTTGTTTTTCACTTAACATTGTATCAGGACCATATCATTAAAATTTTTTGAACATTTAATTTTTAATAGCTGCAAAATAATCAGGATATAATGTGTTATAATTTATTTAATTACTTCTTTATTTGGACATTTGGTTCAATTTCCACTTCATCTTTGTTACAAATAATGGGTAATGACCATCTAGATATATACATTTTTGTCATCTTCACCTCATTGTTTCCTCTGAGTTGATTTCTAGAATTGGAACTACTGGGTTATTTATTCATTTAATCATTCTGTTACGGTAGGTAGCTAGTCAGGCATGAGCAGGGCAGGAGAGGCCCCCCACCCCCACCAGGAATGTCAGGTGACCATCATGCGGTGGTCAGACCGTTGTTACACTAGTTCTCTAAAATAATTGGTCACAGCTGGTGTCAGGGAAAGGCAGCCTCCTAATAGATAGAAAACACCTGAAACTGGTGATCAGCAGGTTCCCAGTAAGATCTAAGGATTTGGGTGAGTGGGCACAAGCATGCCCATTAAGAGGCCAAATGGCAGAGGTTAATTGGTATATGGCCTCCTAAGTATATTTGACTGGTAAGGGAAGAACACTTCAAGTGAGCGTGCATGTAACTCCAGTAAAAACACTGCGCATGTTCACCTCTCAAGTGCTAGCAGGCCATTGCGCACGCGGACAGCCCACCTCCAAGGAAGAATCAGAGGAGAAGGGACGGAAGGCCTCGGAAGTATGCCAACATATAAAACCCTACCTCAAAGGTCAAATGGGGCACTTGATCTCTCAACTCGCCTGCTTTGTCTTCTTCCGAGTGTTCTTTCCTTCCTTTCATTCCTGTTCTAAAGATTTTTAATAAACTTTCACTTCTGCTCTAAAACTTGCCTCGGCCTCTCCTTTTTGCCTTATCCCTCTCAGTTGAACTCTTCTGAGGAGGCAAGAATTGAGGTTGCCTCGGACCCGTATGGATTCATGGCTGGTAACAATTCCTGCGACAAAAACATTTTCGAATGCTAACTTTGCGCTATAAAACATTTTTTCCAGTTCAGCTGTTTTTAAAGTTTATTCACAAAGTTATGCAACCATCACCACTATCTAATTTTAAACATTTTCAAGTCCTCAGAAATATATTCTGCTGCCTCCCTTCTCCATACCCATTCAAGTGTCACTGTTCATTCTGCCTTTTCCTCATCCCCTGTAAACCACAGAAACCATGAGCTTTCCATTTCTAGAATCTGCCTACCCTGGAGATTTTATATATATATGTGCAATAAAACGTTTTTAAGTCTTTTGATACAAGGTGTAAAATTGCTATCCAAAGTGACTCTGCCAACTTTTTGGTGCTTATGCCAAACATACCTACCTCTTGGTGTTTATGCCCTCGTGTAGTCCTTTTCCTAATGAATAGCATCAACCTATGTAAACCAACATGTGGTTACAGAAACACAGACTGGTCATAAAGGCCATGATGGCACCTGCTTTGCTTCCTCTTAGATCTCCTGCCCTGGGAGAAGCCAGCTGCCATATCATGAGAACGTTTAAGCATCCTTGAGGAGCGGTCCTTGTGGTGAGTGAGGAACAGAAGGCTCCTGCCAAGAGCCAGCAAGGTCTTGAGTTCTCCAGTCAACAACTGTAAGCGTGAGCCATTTTGCAAACAGATCCTTCATTCCTCACCCAGCTTTCCAGTGACTGCAGCCCTGGCCAACCTCTTGATGGCCTCCTCATGAGAGCTGATGAGCCAGGACCACCCAATGAAGCCATTCCTGGATTCGTGTCCTGCAGACACGGTAAGATAATAAATATTTAATTTGCTACATTTGGGGGGTAATTTGTTACACATCAATAGATAACTAATACTCATTCCTATCAGCATTTGTAATAGAATTCTTGCTGATGTTGTCATTTTTCAGTTATTTTGGCAGATAAAAATCATCTTATTGTTTTACTTTGCACATTTTGGTTAATAGTTAATATTTGCTTCTTTGGTAACTGAAGCAAAATGTGGAAGATTTTGTATTCCAAAAATGCCACAGCAGCATTTCCCAACCTGCACCATGAGTTTAATACTCTTCCCACTAAGTGCTAGGGTCAAGAGTGGCCTTGAATCTGGATGGGCTAGGGACTGTGCAGCCAGGCCATGTGACTTTTGAAGGGGAATCATAGAAGATGCTATAGCTCCTGCCTGGATTTTTTTTTTTTTTTTTTGATGCTCATTCTTAGAGCTCAGATACCCCGATGTGAGGAAATGCAAATTAGCCCACTTTAAGAGGGCACTTTGAGCGTCTACTGGTAGGTTTTCAGCCAACTGCCCAGCTGAGGTTCTAGTCAACAACCAGCACCAATGGCCAAATATGCAAGTGAAGTTGCCTCTGCATGATTCTGGCTCCAAGGAATTGAGTCACCTCCAACCTTCTAGTCTTTCCAGCTGAGGTTGTAAATTTCTTGGAGCAGAAACAGCCAAGTGCACTCTGCTTTGTCTGAATTCCTGACCTCAAGAACCTGTGCATGATATAATCATGTTGCTTATGCTTTTAAGTTTTGGGTAGTTTGTTATATAGCAATAGGAATTGGAACAGCTACCATATAAGGAAAAGTAGATTGGTTAGACATTTTATTATTGTTTAAATTTTTTCTTTGTATTTCTATACAATGTCTATACAAATGGTTAGGTATTTTTAATCCACGTTTTAGGATGCTCAGGACATACAGGCAAAGAGAGAGGGGAGTGGTGTTTTCAGGATGTATTAATTGGGGCTTTCTATTGGAACAGAGCCAATACGATGGAGATATATGCGTGTGTGTGTATATCTCTATACATATATAAATATAACATTTATATATAGACTTATATTAAATTATTATATATAATTTATTATATACAATATATTTCATATAATTGTATATATAAATATATAATATATAAATTATATATTATAAATTATATAATTTAATATATATACATTATATGTATTAAAATTTTAAACAATAATAAAATGTGTAACCAATCTACTTTTCCTTATATGGTAGCTGTTCCAATTCCAGTTGCTACATAACAAACCACCCAATATATATAATATATATATATGAAATTGGCTTATGCAATTGCAAGGCTGGTATGTCCCACTATCTGCCATCTGCAAAGTGGAGAACAAAGAAAGTATTTGGTATAATTCAATCTGATTCTGAAGGCCTGAGAAACAGAGGATGGGAAGGGTTGGGTAGGGTGCTGGTATAAGTCCTGAGTCAGAAGGCCTGAGATGTCCGAGGGCAAGAGAAGATGAATGTTCCAGCTCAAGAAGACAGAGGACTCACCTTTCCTCCACATTTTAATTCTTTTCAGGCTCTGACTGTTCAGGCATTGAATGGTGCCCACCCTCATTGGTGAGGGCAGATCTTTTTTACACAGTCTGCTGATTCTAATGATAGTCTCTTTTGGAAACACACTCACAGATGCACGGAGAAATAATGTTTTACCAGCTATCTGGGCATCCCTTAGCTCAGTCAAGTTGGCACATAATATTAACCATCACATATGATTTCCTAATGTTAGTATTAGTCCACTAGTGTATTCTTTCCATACTTTTTCAAAGTTATAACTGGTGATAAAAACATAATGGAGACATTTTACAGTTAATCATTTATTCATAAATATATATTGAGATATATTAGTAGGTGCTGGGATTAGACTAGATATTGAGGGTTCAATAGTGAGCAAAAACCAGGCATGGATTCCACTTGCATGGAGATTACAGGCCAGTGCAGGGGTAGACATTAATCAAGTAATCCTGCATACATATAAAACTTAACAACTGGGAATACCAGATGAAGGAGGTCATAACAGTTTTCTGAGAGCAAGAACGCACTGATTGTGGTCAGGAAAACTTGGCTGAAGAACTGGTATTTGAGTTGAGAGCTGAAGGATGAGTAATTGTATTTAGCTATACTTAGGTTTTCTTTTTATGTAGTATCTAGTTTTTAATTTGTTCATTCACTTTCTACCATTTAATTATACACTGCTTTAGGCCAGAAAATGGCCTTTCTGTTTCACTTGAATAACTTTATAGAGCATATTTATGCTCATAGTCTTGCTTAGCCTTCTGCAAATTACTTGTAGGAACATGTTGGGCTTGAGAGTAATTTAACTTAGGCTTTCATTTCTGTAATTGTTTTACAATGCTGCTTTTATATCACTCACCTACAGGGTTTAGTTGAGATCTCTGTATCATTTGCACAAAGCTGTTCCGAAGAGCATGGTACCCATGGGTTTAGATACTGATCTGCGGTGGAGATTCAGTTGGCTGATGGGCCATGCATTGACGTGGCAAAATGATGGGTTATTTTTACTGATGACATTAGTGACTCCTGTACTGTTAAGTTACAAGAACATTTAATGGTTATTAATTGGCAAGATAAACTAGTAGCAGTTTATGAAGATTGGCAGAACAGATTTTGTTTCTACTGATAATGTAAGAATGGAAAGAAAATGATAGAAAGGTAGGATCCAAGATCCTCTAAATCTCTAAAGCTCATCTGACAACTTAACTGCCTTAAGATTCTCAGTATTTTATAACGGAATTTCTACAAAGGGGTTGTAACTATAAAAGAGTCTTTCGGCGGACCCAGACTTGGAGGGTCTGCTGGAACTCAGGATGGTTATGCAAGGACTGAACATGAGGCAGAACACCATGCTTTCTCTAATTTAGTCAAACACTGGTATTCCATCAGGTTTGTAAAGAGCAGATATTCTGAGATGAGCATCTCTCTAGAATTTATCTCTGGTTTAAGGCCTCCTTCCTTTTGAGGGGCCTACTAATTTTGGTATTGAGCTTCTTCTACACTTGCTGAGCCACAGCCCATTTATCTTTTTGTTGGAGACTTAGCTAAGGGTTGGGCAGTCATTGAAGTGGACCAGGTGGTAGCAGAAGATGTGATCTTTTCATGTTAGGGACCAAGAGATGCTGCTAAAGGGGCAATATTTTTGGTGTTTGTTCTGATTTGTGTCAGGGACAAGTGGATGGCTCAATTGTCTTTGTAGTAGTTTGGGTTAAATTAGAGCTATTTCTTTCACTTGAAGTTAACTTACCACTCTGATTAGCTGTATGGCCAGGAAAAAATGCAATCATTTCAGAAACTTGGCAGAGGACACCTTAGCTACAAGAAAAGATTATGAGTCTTTAGCCCATGGTGATGTGATTTGGGAAGTCATGGAGCCAAAAGTCTTAGAATAGGGTTTCTCTTTAGATAAACTTAAGGAAAAGACTGATTGCTCTATGCTCATGGCAACCATTAAACTAACAAAATTGGTTCTAAACCTGTTTAATCATCCAATGACAGTTCAATAGCCATAGTATGAAGTATTAACTGGATGTAGTTTCAAACCTCTTTAGTGGACTAATGACAAATTGCTTCAGTTTAACAGACACCTGGAAGCCAACCATGAATGATATAGCCTCTCACTTTTTTTTTCAACTTTTATTTTAGGCTTAGGAGATACATAAACAGGTTTATGACGTGGGTAGATTGTGTGTTGTGGGGGTTTGCTGTACAGATTATTTTATCACCCAGGAAATAAGCATAGTACCTCATAGGTAGTTTTTCCATCTTCACCCTCATCCCTTCCTCCCTCCTCTCCCAGTCTTCACCCACAAGTAGGCTCCAATGTCTCTCGTTCCCTTCTTTGTGTTCATAGTGTTCTCAACGTTTAGCTCCCACTTATAAGTGAGAATATGTGGTTTTCTGTTCTTGCATTAATGAGATTAGGATAATGTCCTCCAGCTCCATCCATGTTGCTGCAAAGGACATGATTTTGTTCTTTCTTATGGCTGAGTAGTATTCCATGGTGTATATATGCCACATTTGCTTTATTCAGTCCATCACTGATAGGCATCTAGATTAATTCCATGTTTTTGCTATTGTGAATAATGCTGCGATGAACATATGCCATGCATGTGTCTTTATGGTGCAATGATTTATATTCTTTGGGGTATATACCCAGTAATGGGATTGCTGGGTCACATGGTAGTTCTGTTTTAAGTTCTTTGAAATTCTCAAACTGCCTTCCAATCTCTAAACTACTTTTTTTCATTGATGAGCTAATTTGCATTCCCATCGGCAGTGTGTAAGCATTCATTTTTCTTTGCAGCCTGGCCAGAATCTCCTATTTTTTGACTTTTTAATAATAGTCATTCTGACTAGTAGGAGATGGTGTCTTATTGTGTTTTTATTTGCATTTCTCTAATGATTAGTGTTGAGCACTTTTTCATATGCTTTTTGGCCACATGCATGTCTTCTTTTGAGAAGTATCTATTCATGTCTATTGCCCATTTTGTAATGCGGTTGTTTGTTATTTGCTTGTGATTTGTTTAAGTCCCTTGTAGATTCGGATATTAGACATTTGTTGGATGCATAGTTTGCAAATATTTTCTCCTATTCTGTAGGTTTTCTGTTTACTCTGTTGATAGTTTCTTTTGCTGTGCAGAAGCTCTTTAGTTTAATTAGGTCCCACATGTCAACTTTTGTATTCGTTGCACTTGTTTTTGAAGACTTACTCATAAATTCTTTGCCAAGGCCAATGTCCAAAATGGTATTTCCTAGCTTCTCTTCTAGGGCTTTTAAAAAAATAGTTTTAGGTTTTACATTTAAGTCTTTAATCCATCTTGAGTTGATTTTTTATGTGAAAGGAAAGGGTGGTTCAATTTCAATCTTCTGCATATGGCTAGCTGGTTATCTCGGCACCATTTATTGAATAGAAGTCTTTTCCCCATTGCTTGCTTGTGTCAACTTTGTTGAAAATCAGATGGTTGTAGGTGGGCAACTTTATTTCTGGGTTCTCTAACCTGTTCCGTTGGTCTATGTTTTTGTTTTTATACCATACCATGCTGTTTTGGTTACTGTAGCCTTATAGTATAGTTTGAAGTCAGGTACTGTAATGCCTCCAGCTTTGCTCTTTTTGTTTAGGATTGTTTTGGCTGTTCTGGCTCTTTTTTGGTTCCATATGAATTTTAGAATAGTTTGTTTTCTAATTCTGTGAAAAATGATGTTGGCAGTTTGATAGGAATAGCGTTGAATCTGTAAGTTGCTTTGTGCAGTATGACCATTTTAACATTATTGATTCTTCTTATCCATGAGCATGGAATGTTTTTCCATTTGTTTGTGTCATCTCTGATTTCTTTGAGCGGTGTTTTCTAATTCTCATTGTAGAGATTTTTTACCCCTTTGGTAAGCTTTATTACTAGGTATTATATTCTGAAACTTTGCTGAAGTTGTTTATCAGTTCTAGGAGCCTATGGACAGAGATGATAAGGTTTTCTAGGTGTAGAATTATATCTCTCTGAAAAGAGATAGATGGACTTCCTCTCTTTCTATGTGGATGACTTTTATTTCTTTCTCTTACTTCATTGCTCTGGATAGCCTCACACTTTGAAAGTGAGACAATTGGTGGTGGACTGACTGGGCCGATTGGAAGTCAATATTTTCATCAATCTGTGTTCTATGAGCACTACTTCTCTTAGACCTTGAAAAGCCCTTACAAATTGCATTTTTATATTTCTGTTCTGTTTTTAGCATTGGATGTTTATAGTTCAGTGTTTAAAGCACTCAATACATATTTATGTATTTTTATTTTATTTTTAGACGAGTGTTCAGTTGACATTCACCTGAGCTGCTTTACAGAAGTCTCTAGGTGCTGCTAAGGAAGAGTAATGACTCAGGAACCATTGAAGCCCCATTGCAGCTGGATATTGGTAGAAGTCAGAATGTAGAATGATAAAAATGTGGAACAGAGATAGAGACTACAGACATAAAGGGATAGAAACATCTAAGTTCAGTGAATGCATAAATATTAACTTCAAGACAGCACAGATATTATTTATTGGCCCTAAAACATTCCAAAATTTATAATTTTATAATAGATTCACTATGATTCTAAAAGTTAAGGATTGCTTCAAACCTCTGTTCACAGATATGTTAACTCCAGAAACAGAGACATATTTCTGGTTAAACTCCACAGATTATCACATGTAACAGCCAGATAAATATGCTGTATATATTTTTCATTGTCTTTGTCCCCACCGCCACTTGCCCACTCTTTTAGTTTTGATACTCTTTAACTCCCAGCACTTATGGAATACATTTTTAGAAAAAGACCATTGCATGGAACACTGAACATATAAACCCCTTTAGAATCTGGCTTCTGTTTTTCTGCCCTAATCTCTTTCCATTCCCACTCCAAACACAGAGACACACACATGCGCACAAACAGACGTACCAAAATATTAATCGTCATCTCAGCATGCTAAAGCCTGCGTTTGTATCCATAGTCCTGCATTTTCTTTGCTGGGAAGGCCTTCTCAGAGTTGTACAAATCCTCATCCTATAAACCTCAGTTTGGAGAGGGCTTTGAAATAAATCTGTTTTCATCCTAGGAAAGGAGTTGATTATTTCAAAGGCTCGTTTGCATCTAAACAACTTCTAGCACTTACCACGAAGAATTGTAGTTATTTTCTTACATGTCAACAGACTCCAGAGAGGAAAAGCTCAAATATTATTATTATTATTATTATTTGTATTCTGAATCTTAGAATCAAAGAAGACTTATAGGTAATGTTTGAATGAATATAAAGAATTCTTTCCAGTTGGTAGTACAGAAAACAATGCATTACATCTAGTAAATAATTAATTGATCCGTTTCGTATGGCCAATAGATGAAAAGCTTCTATTTTGGCTATATCTCCTGAAGTGTAAGTGGTCTTTAAAAAATGTAATCGTAATGAATGAAAATTCTTAAGAAGAACTCTACCTATCCTAGTTTACAAATGTTGCATCATGATGATAGAAATTATACCAAACTTCAACATTTTTTTGGGTGGAGTTTGTTCATGATTGTCCCATTTGATAGTTTTTTAAAAATTCCACAAATCTAAACAAGGCATGTCTGTTCATGGCATTATTTGCATTAAGTTTTACTAAACATGTTCTTTCCCGGAATAGAATCTCAGGTAAAATAGCACTTCCCATCAGAGCTTCCCAGCCTCTGGTAAGCGTAGGAGTTGTTTGCTAAGCCTGTTTTCCCGAGATGTGTGCTAATGTTGTCTCTTACTCAGAGCTTCCATTAGCAGGCTTTTAAGACCCCTCCAATCAACCTCTAACAAGGCTGATGCTCAGATAAATGTAAGTGAAGGAAAAAGAAAAAGTGTATATACATACACACACACACCTATATGTATATGTATATACACTCACGAAAAGTTTCAGAAAAATAATTAGTGTTTACTTTGAGGTTTTCACTTTGAAAGCATCCTTTTAGAAGCAGATCTGTAGATCATTAGGAAGACTTCTGAATAACACAATAGTAGATAAAAACTCTAGTGAAAAAGAGTTATTTCTTTCTGAGTTAGTTTTGAATATAAGGTCAAAATGTATCATTTCAGGGCTAGAGCTATATTTAGGTTATTTGGGCTAAACTCATTTATAGGCAGGATTAATTCACACCAGGAAGGCTGGGAAGTATTGTCAGAAAATGTCAGGAAGGAACTGTTTTTACCGTGGGGTAGGTTTCTGCTTGATGCAGAGATGTCCGGGCTTTTATAACATTATACCACAAAGGTCAAGGCAGTACTCAGGATCAACAAGCAGCCCTTTAGGGTCAGTTTCTTAAAAGGCTTGGATTTCACTCCCACTCAAAGTGGTAAACTGATAAATGTGGAGTCTAGGTAAAGAGATTGGCTGGATCAGCAAATGTATTATCGCTGAAACCAAAACACAACATGACAAACAGCAAACAAAAACCAAAATCAAAGCCAGTATTAAGCCAAGTCCCATCCCCTCCCTTAAAAAAATTAACATTTAAGGAGAACAGGCCAGTATCTTCCTAGTAGATAAAAAGTAGTATATTAAAAGAATTAAGTTCTTGCTTTCATAACCCCTAGGTTCAGCCTTTCATTAAAAAACCAATAACCTTAATTTGAATTAGCAAGTCTGTGATAGAAAGAACTGGCTACGGTAGTATTAGGGACCTGATGTTTTGAGCTCTATGTGCCAAAATTAGCTGTGTCACCTTGGGCATGACCTTGCCTTCAGATTTTTTTTTTTTTTAACTAAGAAAATTTAATTAGATGAACTAAAAAGTCTTGTCTGGCTCTGGTGTTAAGAAGGATTTCTGAGGAAGGATGATTAAATTTGGAAGCATAGGTCTGGGGTGCCAACTGATACTATATTAGGACATTTGCTGGAGCTTAAAGGTGCTGGAAATTTTAATTATTCATCATGCATGATGCAACTTTCAGTTGATTTCTGGGTTGAGGGCTGAAACAATTGAAATTGTTCCCCAAGAGATCTTGGCTGTCTTTGTGAAAACTCCTCCAGCAGGCCTCCCCCATAGTTATATTTCAAGTCAGGAATCTTCTCTTCTCTTCTCTTTTTTCTTTCTTTCTTTTTTTTTTTTTTTTTGAGACAGAGTCTTGCTCTGTCTCCCAGGCTGGAGTGCGGTGGTGCGTTCTGGGCTCACTGCAAACTCCACCTCCCAGGTTCAAGCGATTATCCTGCCTCAGCCTCCCGAGTAGCTGGGATTTCAGGTGTGCACCACCACACCCTGCTAATTTTTGTATTTTCAGTAGAGATGAGGTTTCACCATGTTGGCCAGGCTGGTCTCAAACTCCTGACTTAAGGTGATCCACTTGCCTTGGCCTCCCAAATTGCTGGGATTACAGGCGTGAGCTGCTGTGCCTGGCCAGGAATGTCACTTTTCATATTAAGATACCTTTTTATTCCTTCTTCTCCATTAATATGGTCATTAGCTAGTATAGAAGTTTTGAAACTTTATTGTGCAATTGTATTACTTAAAATACAGATTCCTCTATTCCACCACTAAGGAGTCCCCAGCTCTGAGTTGGGTCAAAGGAATATGCATTTCTAGCAAGCTACCAAAGGGAATGGGCCACACTTGGACAAACTGATCCCAGAGACCATGGTTCCTCTTACCTTCAACCATGTACCTTCCAGTCCCTTGCTATCTTCTGCTGTCTTGAATCAGAACAACTCAAGCAGCAGCAACTTACTTTTTTTTTTTTTTTTTTTTTTTGAGACAGAGTCTTGCTCTGTCATCCAGGCTGGAGTGCAGTGGTGGGATCTCGGCTCCCTGCAAGCTCCACCTCCCGGGTTCATGCCATTCTCCTGCCTCAGCCTCGTAAGTAGCTGGGACAACAGGCACCCACCACCACGCCTGGCTAATTTTTTGTATTTTTAGTAGAGACGGGGTTTCACCGTGTTAGCCAGGATGGTCTCGATCTCCTGACCTTGTGATCTGCCTGCCTCAGCCTCCCAAAGTGCTGGGATTACAGACGTGAGCCACCACGGTGCCTGGCCAGCAACTGACTTTTGACAATGACATTTCTAGGAGGTGGTGCCTCCACCATCATCTGAGAATCATTTGTTCTACATAGATTCCTGGTCTGAATTCAGAGGTTCTAGCAGTATAGGAACTTACATTTCTTAGCAGAAAAATTAATTTAGGAAACCACAGTCTTAATGAACTTAATCCTTAAGATTTCTTGAGTTATTATGTGATATTAATCATTATTCTATTGGAGGAAGTTACCAGAAGTCCTTATAGCATTATGAAATCATTGTGACCTTTGTTTTTACTAAGGCTTTGATATAAAAAATAGCCATATGTTTAATGACATTCTTTGTTCTTTATTGCTTTAGAGTTCATGGCCCATTACCTTCTCAATATTCCTTCTATTAAGACCCTTGGGACAAATTTTTTCTAACACACAGGTTTAAAAAAAAGTTTGTTTCTATTGATGAATTGATGTGATTTCTTCTACTAGACAATGAGAATTGTGTAACATATCATATTACCCTTTGCATAGGCTGCTAGGAAGCTCAGGGCAAAGCTTTGAGTTCAGTTTTGGTAGTGTTCATTAGTCAGAGTTTTCTGGATGTAATTTCTACCTTCCATCTTTATAAATTGGCATTTTTGTTTTATTTGATATCAGTATATGTGTGGTTTTATTGTTAGCCAGTTAAAATCACTAATTGAAGTGGAAGGAATAAGCAGATTTAATGAGAATGATTCGTTTTAAAAGCTATGCTTCTTAACTACTCTCCCATATGCTCTGGCGAAATAGTGTCTTCCTTGTTTTTTACATCTAAGGCACTGTTTTCATCCCTTTCAATCTACATTAACTAACTGCTTCTGTGTATTTATTGGTCTAAGCATTATTTGGTTATTCCTACATTGCATTTATTTCCCCCCTGGTTCAGTAGTTCCAAAACTTTCTTAATCATAGAATCCCTTGGAAGTGCTTGTTAAAAATACTCAGTCTCAAGACACCCTCCCCTGTTCCAAAAATCTGATTTGGTAAGTAGATGACATGGTAGGTGATATGGTTTGGCTGTGTCCCCACCCAAATCTTACCTTTTATTGCCATGTGTTGTGGGAGGGACCCAATGGGAGGTGATTGAATCATGGGGGCAGGTCTTTCCTGTACTGTTCTGGTGATAGTGAGTAAGTCTCACAAGATCTGATGGTTTTAAAAACAGGAGTTTCCCTGCACAAGCTCTATTTGCCTGCTGCCATCCATGTAAGACGTGACTTTGCTCCTCCTTGCCTTCCGCCATGATTGTGATGCCTCCCCAGCTATGTGGAACTGTAAGTCCATTAAACCTCTTTTGTAAATTGCCCATTCTCAGGTATGTCTTTCTCAGCAGTGTGAAAACAGACTAATACAGTAGGGTTGCATTATCATTTTAGTATGCTGTACTTGAGAAACCCTGAAGTGGGCATGATCTTACCCTTAAGGAGTTCATTACCTAATAATCTAGATCAGTCATCCTGATGGTAACATGCCTGGAAAACATCTTATGAAATAAACTTTTGAATCCCATCGTGGTTTTATTGAATCAGAATCCTTTGGAGTGGAATAAGAAATTTATATTTAAAAGAAAAATCTGAATTGCATTTGATTATCAGCTATATTTGAGAACCACATGTGAATATCAAGGGACTTTGGAAGAAAGGACTTATGAGACAATTTAATTAAATGATCTTTGGAAGGGCCAGTATCCTGTTAGCTAATATCTGGGAGGCTGTAAAATTCTAGAGCAATATTTTTTTTCTAATTGTTGATCTGATGATGGCTAAGGTTGAGTTTTACCATATCACATCTCTCTTACCTTTCTCTTCCTCTGTGATTCCTCTAGTCTTTCCTTTCCCTGTTTCCCTTCATAACTCCCTCCCTCATTTTTCTCATTCATATCTGGAATATATATTACAGAATTTAAAGTTTATTATGTTATATTATTTATCTCAGAAAACACTGTTGAGATACAATTTTGATTAAATTCATGGCAGAGGTTCTCAAATCTAAGCTTACGCTACAATTATTGGGTCACCTGTGATTTCTTTCAGCAGTGTTTTGTAGTTCTCCTTGTAGAGATCTTTCATCTCCTTGGTTAGATGTATTGCTAGGTACTTTATTTTTTTGTGGCTATTGTAAATGAGATTGCATTCTTTATTTGGCTCTCAGCTTGAAGGTTATTGGTGTATAGAAATGCTGCTGATTTTTGTACAATGATTTTGCTGGTGGGGCTGCAGAGAATAGGGAATGCTTGTATATTGCTGGTGGGAATGTAAATTAGTTCAGCTACTGTGGAAAGCAGTTTGGAGATTTCACAAAGAACTTAAAACAGAACTATCATTTGACCCAGCAATCTCATTACTGAGTATATATCCAATGGAAAATCAATCATTCTACCAAGAAGACACGTGCAGTCATATGTTCACTGCAGTACTATTCACAATAACAGAGACATAGAGTCAACCTAGTTGTCCATTAGTGGTGGGTAAAGAAAAGGTGGTACATGTATACATGGAATACAATGCAACCATAAAAAAGAATGAAATCCTGTCTTTTGTAGTAACATAGATGCAGTCAAAGGCCGTTATCCTAAGTAAATTTACACAGGAACAGAAAACCAAATACTGCATGTTCTCACTTGTAAGTGGGAGCTAAATGTTGGATATACATGGGAATGTTGGACATAAAGATGGGAACAATAGATACTAGGGACTCCTAGATGTGGGAGAGGGAGGGACAAGGGTTGAAAATCTACCTATTGGGTACTATGCTTACCACCTGGGTGACAAGATCAATCGTACCCCAAACCTCAGCATCACACAATATACACATGTAACAAACTTGTACATGCACCCCTTGAATCTAAAATAAATGTTGAAATTATATATAAAAAAGAATTACTTGAGGAGCTTTAAAATATGTAAACCTCACCTTATGGTAATTAAGTCTGGGGTTGGGGTCCTGGTATGTGTATTTTTTCTGAAAGTTTTCCAGTTAATTTGAATGGTATTCAGGCTTGAGAATAACTAGTTTATTTTGTTTTACATTAATGCATTCAAGTTTTTGAACTTGAACTGATGTCTTTTGCATTCTGCCTTTTTTGTTGTTGCGCTTCGTATCTTTTTAATGCAAAAATTTTGTTATATTGGACAGCCTTTAATGAGACAGTAAACTGTTGCACTGAGGCCAAAGAGAAAACCATGTAATAAGACATTACTTTATGTCTTGTAATCAGAAAACTTACCATCAGGCTCTGACATCATCTATGGGAAATATGGATGTTATCCCCACAAAACTAAGATTTTGGGTTTTCTGTTGTCATCCATTTTTTTTCCTGTATAATTCTAAATATTTTGTAGTGAACTATGCATCTTCCTTAGAGACTGAAGTATTTAGTGCTTATAACTTCCAAGACATGCCATGGCATATCCTGTTGTTTTATTTTCCAAGTAAGGAAAAGCTTAGATTGTGAGTATTTTAACAAAATCTTTTTTAAACCCATAAATATTATTTGAATACCTGTAAATTCAAGGAAGCATAATAATGAGATGTTTGTCTCTGTATTAGTCTGTTTGCACGCTACTGTTAAAGACATACCTGACACTTGGTAATTATTTAAAAAAAGATGTATAATGAACTCACAGTCCCAGCCCCACGTTGCTGGGGAGGCCTCACAATCATGATGGAAGACAAAAGGCATGTCTCACATGACCACAAGCAAGAGAGAAAATAAGAGCCAAGCAAAAAGGGAAACCCCTCATAAAACCATCAGATCTCGTGAGACTTATTCACTACCACGAGAACACTATGGGGGAAGCCCCATTATTCAGTTGACTCCCACTGGGTCCATCCCACAACATGTGGGAATTTTGGGAGCTACAATTCAAGAGGAGATTTGGATGGAGACACAGCCAAACCATATTAGTTTCCTTCAGAGAATTTATAGTTATTCATCAAACATTTAGGGAGTCTCTGTGCTAAATGTGTTGCTGGGCATTGGAAATGGGTATAGGAAATTCCTATGGGAATTCCCATAGGAAACTCACAATCACATGAATGAAAAAGATATACTAAGAGATATGACAAAGATATTTGCAGTCTAGTTGGGGAAATAAAATCAATACTTATGAAACAAATACTAGGAAATTGTTATTAGATCATAACTGGAAAATAATTAGAGAATGATTAAGTGCTAAAATAGAGTGCTACTGTTTAAAGTGTAATAGGAGTTCAGAAAGTATAGTGTCCAATATGGGCTAGAGTAGTTGGGGTAAGCGTCATGGAGAAAGTGGTACTTTACTGTGTCCTGAAGGAAGGACAGACTTTGCTAGATGAGTGTGGAAAGGGAGGCCATTCCAGGCATAGGACTTAGCAGAGCATAGGTCCAATAAGGATATTGGACCTATCCAGTAAGGATATAAATCATCTGTATGTGTAGCAGGGCAAGGTACATGCAGACACAGAAGAAATGCTTTCTTTTTTTTTTTTTTTTTTTTTTTTTTTGAGACAGAGTCTTGCCCTGTCGCCCAGGCTAGAGTGTAGTGGCATGATCTCAGCTCACTGCAAGCTCCACCTCCCGGCTTCACGCCATTCTCCCTCCTTAGCCTCCCAAGTAGCTGGGACTACAGGCACCCACCATCATGCCCAGCTAATTTTATTTTTGTATTTTTAGTAGAGACAGGGTTTCAGCGTGTTAGCCAGGATGGTCTCGATCTCCTGACCTCGTGATCTATCCACCTCAGCCTCCCAAAGTGCTGGGATTACAGGTGTGAGCCACTGCGCCTGGACAAGAAATAAGTTCTTATATTTTGGAGGGGTGTCATGAATCTTTTTGGTGACTGAATGAAATCTATGCAACCCTTTCTCCAGAGATAGGAGGCATGTATAAACATGTATACATATGTATGCACATACATAAAGAGGCAAAGATTTTGTAACTAATTTTAGGGGTTTTATAGATTCCTTAAAAGCAAACAGAGGAAATAAACTATATGTGTTTCTTTTTTTTTTTTCAAAATGACTATAGGTTTATGAGCAAGGGAGTGAGATTATTATCTTGGTTTAGGGATGATTTCCTGGTTTGGGGAAACTTTCCTTGTTGTATCGGTGTAATTACAAGCATCAGAGCCAGGAAAGAACTGGAAATGGAGGAAATGAGATGACCTAGACTGGGAAGGCAGTTATCAGGGTGGAGATTAAAGCAATAAAAGAAAGATATTGTGCATTAATCAACTGACGATGAGTCTTTTGAATAGATGGAATGCAAGGAATAATTTTTTGTGTACATTTTAGTTTTTACATTTAATGTTCCAAATATTTTATGAAGTATTCTATGATATCAAAGGTTATGTAGTTAGCTATCTTAAGAAGCAGTAAAACTGTAGTAAACATTTTTAGAAGTGACCATTGTGAATGAAGAAAAAAGTAGTATTTTTCACCAGATTAATTTGAAGGATAAAATAGAGGAGGGTAAAAATATATTCAGTGCTATCAAATTTCTCAAAATGGTTTGAATTTGGAAAGAAGGAAAGTTTTGTTGTTAGCATGAATTCAATAATGAGCCATTCAAAAAAAACCTACTTTTAAAGAAGTTTTTATTTACTTGTTCATTCATAGCTGAATTAGGTAACTTGGTTCTTTATAAAGAAGTATAACATAGGAAATCTGTGTGTAAGGGAACCATATGTTCAAGGAAGAGATGATGAGCTTGGATGTCCTTAAGGTTGAGGAAGACAACTGTTAACCAGCAGAGGGAGTGTGTTAACTGGATTTTTGATAGTGTTAATATTTTTCGCACAAGTGACTGAGTGATAGTAAAAGCTTTACTCTGATAGGGTGAAAAATCAAAATTATAAGTGTGTCGTCTAACTTAGTATCTAGGATCAATTACTTTTTTTCAGGAGAATCTCTGCATCATGCTTTTATGAAATTAGATATGAGATTGAAATTGACAAACTAAAGAAAATATGGTAATAAATATTGTTTTATTCTTGTTTACTTTTGCAAAGTTCATAGCTTTTCTTGCTTTCTGCCAGAATGCAGGAAGGGATGTCTGATTTTCAAGAACTGGTATGTGGCAATGAGTGTGTTCACATTTTTGACTAAAATATCCTTGGGTAACTTTTATTTTCTTTAAGAAAGGACTGGATTGTGTCAATCTGTCTTCCATTGAAGTTTTATATACTATACATTTACCTGAGGGGTATGGTTAACTTTACACAATACCTTTAGAATGAAAGAAAACTGATTTTAAGAAGGCTGTGCTCATTTTGCATTGCCTGCCAAAAATGAATGCATGAAATAACACAGCAAAAATAACAGTAGTTTAAGCAATCTATCAGTTGCTTTCAGATAAATACTTTTGACAGTTCTTCAGTCCTTCTGTTTCAGATATGAAGAAATCCCTGAAATAGCACAGACTTAACCAGTTTTTTAAAAAATAAGCCACAAAATGTAAAATATTGCTCTGTAATTAAATGAAGATGAGATTTTCAAATAGGTGAAACTCAACAAATTAAATTTTTACATACATTTTAATTATTCTCTCCTTGAAAAAGAAATTTCAAATCTGGTATGTATTGTTACTATAAGACCAGGTTTTCCCAAACCAACTGGTTAAAAGAACAAAGCTTAATTAAATTAATAATAATAACAAGTTTAATTAAAGATTAATAGTACACATCATTCCAGAAAGAAAATGAGGCAGCGTAGAAGCTTATCTAGAGAATAAATAGATGCAAAATAAGTGAAAAAATTAGGCTTAATGTGTTTGTGAGAGGAGAGATGGAAATATAAGGGTTAGGAAATGGAAGATGAAGCTAGGTTAAAATCACTGTTTTAAAAATCTAGGGACCTGGGTAAGATGGCTGGATAGGCACTCCCACGAGACAGACCAAAATGTAGAGTAAATGGGCATACTCCAAACAGATCATCTGAGAGAACACACTGAGAGAGGGTGGAGAGATGACCCATATGCCGGGAGTGAAGGGGGAGGAAACTGGGAACCACGCATGGGGTTGCCGAGCACTGGGACAGATTCCAGGCCCTGAACAGCTCCAAAGGAATGGGCGGCTCTGACCTGTGTAATCTGCCTGACCTGGAGAAAGCAGGGGCTCTTTCCCATGGGACTGGGATGAGTGTAATGTGCGTGCCAGCCCCTCCCAGAATCCCTGCCTGAACATACAGACACACATTCATTGTGGTCTCTGCTACCCTGCTGGAATGCTTTTGCCAGCAGCCACCGCCATTGTGCTTTCAGCAGCGGCCCCCGCTGCCCCACTGGAGCACATTTGCTGACAACCTCCCACTGGAACATGTTTGCCTGCAACCCCACCACCATCCATCTAAAGCATGTGTACCTGTGGCACCCCGCCAGACTGCCTCCTGTCTGCTGCACTCCTGCTGTCCCTTCTGGAGCACTTATGCCCACAGCCCTTCCCGTTGTGCCCTATGAAGTGCTGTTGCCAGCAGTCTGGGAGTACCTTGGCCCTTCCAGCTCTGCTGGGGCTTGACCTTGGGGGACCAGAAGACAGAGCCATGGACCCAGTCCCAGCCACCTCGGATTAGAGCACACAGACCAGGAGTGCAGAGCTGAGCCTTGGTTGTCTCCAAGCATTGGAAAGGAAGCCATTCAACTATACCCAACTTGCACTACAGTTAAACCCTCAAGGTCAATAAAGATCATAAAAGCAAAAAGCCCACCCAAAGGGCAGCAATTCCAAAGGATAAAGGAACATCAGCATTCACAGATGAGAAGGAACCTTCAAAATACAATTAGCATTAACAACACGATAGACGAAGCTGAGGAAAGAATCTCAGAGCTTGAAGACCACTTCTCTGAAGCAACACAGGCAGACAAAAATAAAGAAAAAATAATTTCAAAAAATGAACAAAACCTCCAAGAAATATGGGATTATGTAAAGAGATCAAACCTATCACTCATTTGCATTTCTGAAAGAGAGGAAGAGAGAGTAACCAATTTGGAAAACATATTTGAAGATATAATTTACAAAATTTTTCCCAATGTCACTAGAGAGATTGACATGCAAATTCAAGAAATTCAGAGAACCCATGTGAGATACTATGTAAGATAACTATCCCCAAGATACATAGTCACCATTTTCCAAGGTCAGTGCAAAAGAAAAAATCTTAAAGGCAGCTGAAAAAGAAGGGGCAGATTACTTACAAAGGGAGCACCATGAGGCTAACAACAGATCTTTCAGCAGAAACCTTATGAGCCAGAAGAGATTGGGGGCCTACTTTCAACATCTTTAAATAGAAGACATTCCAATAAGAATTTCATATTCTGCCAAACTACAAACTAAGCTTCATAAGCGAGGGAGAGAGGAAATCCTTTTCAGAGAAGCAAATGCTAAGGAAATTTATTACCATGAGACCTACCTTACAAGAAGTCTTAGAAGGAGTGCTAAGCATGGAAATGAAAGAATGATAATTGCCACCACAAAAACACACTGAAGTGTATAGCTCATTGACACCATGAAGCAACTATACAATCAAGTCTACATAACAACTATCTAACAGTATGATAACAGGGTCAAAATCTAATATCTCAATATTGATTCTGAATGTAAATGGGCTAAGATATAGAGTGGCAAGTTGAATAAACAAGCAAGACCTGTTCTTCAAGAGACCTATCTCACAAGTAATGGCACCCCTAGACTCAAAGTAAAGGGATGGAGAAAGATTTATAGAGCAAACAGGTTACAAAAAGGTACAGGGCTTGCTATACCTATGTCAGATAAAACAAACTTTAAGCCAACAATGATCAAAAAGGAAAAAGAAGGGAATTATATAATGATAAAGTGCTCGATCCAACAAGAAGATTAACTATCCCAAATATATATACACACCAAACATCGAAGTGCTCAGATTCATAAACCAAGTTCTTATAGATTTATTAAGATATTTAGACAACCACCCAGTAATAGTGGGGCACTTTAACATCCCATTGACAGCGTTAGACAGATCTTGAGGCACAAAAATAACAAAGACATTCTTGACTGAAACTCGACACTTGACTCATTGGACTTAATAACCAACTATAGAAAACTCCACCCAACAACCACAGAATATACATACTTCTTATTTCCACACAGCACAAAGTCTAATGTTAATCACATGCTTGGCCACGAAGCAAGTCTCAACAAATTCAAAAGAACTGAAATCACATTAACCACACTCTTAGACCACAGCACAATACAAACAGAAATCAATAACAAGGAGATCTATCAAACCCATATAATTACATGGAAGTTAAACAACCTGCTCCTAAATGACTTTTGGATAAAAAACAATAATGAGGCAGAAATAAAAATGTTCTTTGAAACTAATGAAAACAGAGACACAATGTAACAGAATCTTTGGGACACAGGTAAAGTAGTGTTAAGAGGAAACTTCACAGCACTAAACACCTATATCAAGAAGTTAGTGGCTGGGCACGGTGGCTCATGCCTGTAATCCCAGCACTTTGGGAGGCCGAGGTGGGCAGGTCACGAGGTCAGGAGATCGAGACCATCCTGGCTAACATGGTGAAACCCTGTCTCTACTAAAAAAAATACAAAAAATTAGCCAGGTGTGGCGGCGGGCGCCTGTAGTCCCAGCTACTTGGGAGGCTGAGGCAGGAGAATGGTGTGAACCCGGGAGGCGGAGCTTGCAGTGAGCCAAGATCACGCCACTGCACTCCAGCCTGGGTGACAGAGGGAGACTCCATCTCAAAAAAAAAGTTAGAAAAATCTCAAATTAACAACCTAATGTTGCACCTAGAGGAACTAGAAAACAAGAGCAAATCAGCCCTAAAACTATCATAAGGAAGAAATAATCAAAATCAGAGCTGAACTGAATGATATATTGAGATACAAAAATCTGTACAAAAGATCAATGGGACCAAAAATTGGTTCTTCAAAAGATTAAACACAATTGATAGACCACTAGCTAGATTAATAAGAAACAAAAAGAGAGAAAATCCAAATAAACACAGAAACAACAAAGGTGACATTACAACCGACCCCACAGAAAAAAAAAAACAAAAAAACCATCAGTGGCTATTACTGCTATGCATCCAAACTGAAAAACTAGAAGAAATGAATAAATTCTTGAAATGAATAAATTCTTTCTGTCTTTCCCAAGATTGAAACAAGAGGAAATTAAAATCCTGAATCGACCAACAATAAATTCCAAAATTGAATCAGTAGTAAAAAGTCTACTAAAAAGAAAAAGCCCTGGATCAGATGTATTTACAGCTGAATTGTACCAGATGTGAAATCCTACTGAAATTATTCCAAAAAATTGAGGAGGAGGGACTCCTCCCTAACTCATTCTATGAAGCCAGCATTATTCTGATACCAAAGCCTGGCAGAGACACACCAAAAAAAGGAAAACTTTGGGCTGGTATCACTGATGAACACAGATACAAAATCTTCAACAAAATACTAGCAAACTGAATACAGCAGCACATCAAAAAGTTAATTTATTATGATCAAGTAGGCTTTATTCCTAAGATGCAAGGTTGGTTGAACATATACGAATCAATAAATGTAATTCATCACATAAACAGAATTAACAAAAACCACATGATCTTCTCAAGAGGCACAGAAAGGGCATTCAATAAAATTCAACATCCCTTCATGTTAAAAACTCACAACAAATTGGGCATCAAAGGAGCATTCCTCAAAATAATAAGAGCCATCTAAGACAAAGCCACAGCCAACATCATACTGAATGGGCAAAAGCTGTAAGCATTCCACTTGAGAACTGGAACAAGACAAGGATGTCCAATTTCACCACTTCATTTCAAAATAGTACTGGAAGTCCTAGCCAAAGCAATTGGGCAAGAGAAGGAAATGAAGGGCATCCAAATAAGAAGAGAGCAAGTCAAACTATCTCTCTCCACGGACAGTATGATTATATACCTAGAAAACCTCATAGACTCTGCCAGAAGGATTCTAGAACTGATAAATGACTTCAGTAAAGTTTCAGAACACAAAATCAGTGTTCAAAAATCAGTAGCATTTCTATACACCAATAATGTTCATGCTCAGAGCCAAATCAAGAACACAGTCTCATTTGCAATAGCCACAAAAGAATAAAATACCTAGAAATGCAGCTTACCAAGACGGTAACAAGTCTCTACAATGAGAATTACAGAATGCCGGTGAAAGAAATCAGAGATGATACAAACAAATGTAAAAATTAATATTGATAAAATGGCCACACTGCCCAAAGCAATTTATAGATTCAATGCTATTTCTATCAAACTGCCAATGATACTTTTCACATAATTAGAAAAAAACTATTTTAAAATTCATATGGAACCAAAAACAAGCCCGAATAACCAAAGCAATCCTAAGCAAAAAGAGCAAAGCTAGAGGTATCACACTACTCGACTTCAAGCTATACTTCAAGGCTACAGTACCAAAGCATGATGATACTGGTACAAAAACAGACATACAGACCCACAGAACAGGATAGAGAACCTAGAGATAAAAGCCACACACCTACCACGACCTGATCTTTGACAAAGCTGACAATAACAAACAATGGGGAAAGGATTCCCTATTCAATAAATGGCGCTGGGATAACTGGCTAGCCGTATGCAGAAGATTGAAAGTGGACCCCTTCCTTTCATCATATACAAAAATTAAGGCAAAATCAAAGAGTTAAATGCAAAACCTAAAACAATACAAACTCTAGAAGAAAACCTACGAAATGCCATTCTAAACATTGTCCTTTGCAAAGAAGGTATGACTAATTACAACAATTACAATTACAACAATTACAATTACAATAAAACCAAAAGAATTACAACAAAAACAAAAATTGACATGTGGGACCTAATTCAGCTAAATAGTTTCTGCAGAGCAAAAGAAACTATCAATAGAGTAAACAGACAACCTACAGAATGGGAGAAAGTAATTGCAGACTGTGCATCTGACAAAGGCCTAATATCCAGAATCTGTAAGGAACTTAAATTAACAAGCATAAAACAAATAACTCCATTAAAAAATGGGTAAGGGACATGAACAGATACTTTTGAAAAGAAGACCCACACGTAGCCAACAAATATATGAAAAAATATTCTTCACTAATCATTAGAGAAATGCAAATCAAAACCACAGTGAGATGCCACCTCATACCAGTCAGACTGGCTGTTATTTAAAAGTCAAAAAATGACAGATGCTGGCAAGGTTGCAGGGAAAAGAGAACACTTATATACTGCTGGTGGAAACATAAATTAGTTCAGCCACTGTGGAAAGCAGTTTGGAGATTTCTCAAAGAACATAAAACAGAGCTATTATTTGACCCAGCAATCTCATCACTGGGTATATACCTAAAGGAAAATAAATTGTTCCACCAAAAAGACAGATGCACATATATGTTCATTGCAGCACTATTCACAGTAGCAAAGATGTGGAATCAACCAAGATGCCCATCAATGGTGGACTGGATATAGATAATATGGTACATATACACCATGGAGTACTATGCAGCCATACAAAAGAATGAAATCATGTCCTTTGCAGCAACATGAGTGCAGCTGGAAGCCATTATCCTCAGTGAACTAAATCAGGAACAGAAAACCAAATGCTACATGTTCTCACTTATAAGTGGAGTGTTAAACATTGAACACGTATGAACACAAAGATGGGAGCAATAGACACTGGGGGCTGTTGAGGAGGGAGGGTAGAAGAGAGGCATGTGTTGGAAGGCTGCCAGTCAGGTAACATGCTGACTACCTCGGTGACAGGATCATTTACACACAAGCCTCAGTGACATGCAATTTACCTATGTAACAAACCTCTATATGTGCCCCTTGAACCTAAAATAGAAATAGAAGAGGAAAAAAAAAATCTATAAAGTTTATACATTTTTCCAAAGTTGTGCAGAACCTTGATTCTGACTCCTTCAAAGTAGGAGCTAAAATATGCTTTGTGATTTTCTTCTCTTTTTTTAAAAATTAAATAACAGCTTCATTAAGATAGAATTCGCATACCATACAGTTCACACATTTAAAGTGTATCATTCAGTGGTTTTTAGTATATTCATAAATACATACAGTAATCACTGTAGTCAATTTTAGAGCTTTCATCACCCCAAAAATAAACCTTGCACAACCTGGCTTTTCCTTTTTATCCTTGAGTATCCTCTACCCCTCAGCAATAAGCAACCACTTATCTATTTTCGGTCTCTATAGATTTCCTTATTCTAGGATTTTATATGAAATGGACATATTAAGCATGTATTCTTTATTGTGACTGGCTTCCTTCACTTAACGTGATGTTTTCAAAGTTTATCCATGTTGTAGCATGTTACCAGAACTTCATTCTTTTTTATGAATGAATAATATTTTATATTATTCCTTCATATAAAATATTTTATATTATTAATTCATATATATTTTGTTTATCCATACATTAACACGTAGACATATAGTTTGTTTCCAGATTTTGGCTAATAGGAATAATTCTGTCATAAACACTTGCGTATGGCATGTCTTCATTTCTCTTGGGTAGGTCTCCAAGAGTGGACTTGCTGGATCCTATGGTAACTCTATGTTTAATCATTTGAGGAACTGCCAGACTGATGTCCAAAGGAGCTTGCACCATTTTATGTTCCCACCAGCGGTGTATTAGGGTCCAGTTTCTCCAAATATTTTTCAACACTTAGCTGAGTTTTTGGTTCTAGCTATCCTAGTAGATGTGAAGTGGTATCCCATTGTGATTTTGATTTGCATTTTCATGACGACTCATGATGGTGTTACATGATCTTTAATGATCATAGGATAAAAAGAAATAATTTTCTTAATAGAATATATTAATTATTTATGTACATGGACCCAAGGGAATGTTATCTTATATGCCTTCATGAAGAAGTCTGTAACACTTGTGTAGTCAATGGAATAATATATTCCACAGGGTAAAGTGCAGTTAATAAATGATTCTGTGTCAGAATTGGGGGATGTGAAGCCCTGCAAGAATAATTAAGCTTTACAGCTGTGTTTTATAATCAGCGCTACCGAATATTTCCTTCATGCTGTTGATTAAGGAGACATAGCTGTTGAATAAGCATATGTTTTCTCTGAGGCACAGCTACTAACAGCTGAGGTTCACCTTTATTTGTCCTTATAGGTGTGCTCATCTTACCAAAGGTAAGTCAACAGTCTGTTTACTCTGATTGTTCTGCTTGAAATTAGCAGGAAACAATTTAAGGCTCCTCTGAAGAGCTCATTCTAAAGAGTGCAATTTCTACTTTTTCTTTGCAGAGATCCTGTGTTATCAGCTGGCCTTGCAAAGATAATGAATCCTGTCTTTTGCTGAATGTTCACCCCATTAGAAACTCAGTTTCACTCTGCTTTTATCCACTTTAGACCCTATGTTGATCTTTCTGGATCTTTACAGTTGGGTTGAAAATAATAACAGACAAAAGCCCTATGGAGTCTTCATTCCCTCAGGTGTTTTTGTTGCTGGGACACAAATAGCACAATTTTTCTTTGTCCTTTTCCCAAAATTGCAGCAGAGCAAGCTGAAACTGTGATATTATTAAGAAAAAAGTGCCCTCCTTTTCCTTCAAATTAAACCCTGTGGTTCTGAATTAGTCCCTGGAGGTGGTTGAATAGGGATAGTACATCTGTTCAAAAATTAGATGCTTTCCAGTTAATAAGACTGCATTGGATGCTATATTATTCTCTCGTCAGAACATTATAAATTATTTCATAATTTTGAAAGTATTGCAGGAAGTTGTAATAAAACTTTGCTGTTCTCATTAGCAACTCTTTGTTACCAACAGTCTCCTCTAGCTTTGAGGACTTAATTTTTTTGATGACTTATTTAATGTGCTCCAGATTCTCTGAGTTTGGCAAAGAAAACTTTCAATTAAAAAAATAATTAACTGCCCTTTTTGTGAAATTGATGGGTCTCAATCACTGTATGGTGAATTTTTACCAAATGGAAGAAACGAATTCAGCAATATAGAAAAATCTTGTTAGATAACCTCAGCAGATATTATGAGATAACCAGGCAAAATTATTCTAATTACCTTATCATAGAACATATACATAATTTTACTACATCTTCTTTTTTTTAAATAATTTTTTTTTGAAATAGAGGCAGGGTCTCACTATATTGCCCAGGCTGGTCTCAAACTCCTGGGCTTGAGTGATCCTCCCACCTCAGCCTCCCAAAGTACAGAGATTACATGCATGAGCCACCACACCTGGCTGCCTTCTTCTTCTTTTTTGTTTTTAACAATGAACTTGCAAGTAGTGGGGAATTAAATTTAATGGAAATTAGATTAAAATTTGTGGATCTCCATGGCAGTACAGTGAGTGAAAAAGTAAATTTGGCTTGAGTAATAGGTAGAAACTGAGAAAGAAAAATAGATTTACTTCCTAAACATTTTAATATCCAGTAACAGCAAAGCTGCTAATTAAATATGTCAGGAATAATAAACATGAACCAATTCAAATCACTTCCGAGAAAGTCTCACTTTCACTGCAGATTTGGTTAAATCTCATTTGTCTTGTCCCAGCAGCTTAGCAGAATAAGGTAAAATATGGAAAGGAGGATTTTGGGGTGCCAGAGGAGCCATTTCCACCAGTGCCTTTAGCTCTAGTTTATTATAATTTAATCAGTTAATATGCCCTGGGCTCTGACCCTCCTCTGTTATCAAGACGGGCTTCATGGACATGCAACCAGTGCAGCTCACAGCACTTAGAGCTTAATGCTATATGAGTCTATTTTAACACTGCTATAAAGATACTACCTGAGACTGAGTAATTTATAAGCAAAAGAGGTTTAACTGACACAGTTTTGTATGGCTGAGGAGGCCTCAGGAAACTTACAATCATGGTGGAAGGCAAATGGGAAGCAAGGCACTTCTTACCTGGCAGCAGGAGATGGGGGCAGGAAGCACCAGACACTTATCAAACAACCAGATCTCATGAGAACTCACTTGCTATAATGAGAACAGCATGGGGGAAACCACCACCATGATCCAATCACCTCCCACCAGGTCCATCCCTCAACATGTGGGGATTGGAATTTGGATTACAATTTGAGTTGAGATTTTGGTGAGGATGCAGCCAAATCATACCAAATGCTCTACATGCAATTGTTGTCCTGAAATTCTGAACAATTTAATATTTCCATTTGTGCTATGCAAGTGAAATCTGACAACTGGGACAACTGAGTATGGGCTAGGGGCTCGGAGCCTTAGTCCATGTGGGATTGCAGCTCCTGCCTCCTCCACACCTCCCAGGATGGATTCTCAGGCACCTGCTCCCCTGCCCCTCCCAACACCACCTGTGACCTATACCCCCACTCCAAGTAGGATCTGGATATGTGTCAGAGGTTAAAGTTGGACTTATACAACATTAAATAGCAAGCAAAAAAACAAAACACAACAAAACAAAAACTCAAAAACCCACTGTGGCAGGTCAAGAGACAAAACTTGGGAAGAAGGGAGAAAGCTTTTTGTCAGTGCTGCAAACAAGGGGCCCTTGTTTGAAATGTAGGCATTTTCATTTTGCTCTGGGCCTTGCAAATTATGCAGCTGGCCCTGTCTGTTAATCAGTGATGCTCCCTGTCTTCTCCTTGCTATCAGGTTATTTTCTTTTGAAATGAGTGGATAGAATAAAAATATCCTCACATTTTCCTTGTTTCCTTTTCCCCATGCATCTGAGTGCTTCTACTGTGATTTTCACTGTTCAGATCCACCCTGGAGGCACAAGAGCTGTAATGATGCTTTCTTACAAAGACCATTGTCCTGAGTGCTTCAGGGATTAATGTCTCTTTGAAAGAGCCAATTGTTTTTTTTTTTTTTTTAATTCCAGGTGATCTAAGAAACTAGTATGGAAAATATTTTTGTTATGTTTGTAATGCCCCATACTTATTTTTGTTATTGTCTGTACTGATTAGCAACATAATCTTACAGTCAAAATCATGCCACTGGAAGCATAACAGAAAGGTCACTCATTGGTTTTCCTATAGTTTTTTTAAATTGGACTAGCTCCACTCAGGTGGGTATGCCCTAAGATGAATTGTATTTGGAGGAACTGAAGACTGCTGAACATTTTACTCCTTTCTTGTACCATAAAGTAAAAACCAGCCATGCTGCCCTAAAGATCACTCAGAAAATACTTTCTTTCAGGCATTTATCTAGTCCTATATATTGATATACTGTAGGACATATTTTTTCTAATATTGGTAGTGATTAGAATTTGATTACTTTTGTTGTTTACAGAGAGTCAACACCGCCTATGCCAAGTTAAAATAGGTAGTGGCTTAAACAAAATTGAGTAGATATACTGAGCATCAAACTGAACGAAGTGGAAAGCTGATGTCAGGAGATAATTTCAGACTTTCTCTAGACTCCATTCTCCTTCTCTGCACCTCCCAGGAGAATATGCCTACAGCTCTCTAATGTCTTGCATTCCTTTATAGATACGACCTTCCCATGTTAACTTTGTAATGTTTGTGCGGTCTAGCGAAGTCTCTTGCAAACTACTATCTATACACTCTCATTGCTTCCTGAAGTTAATCCCCCCTAAAAGGGATATAGACAACTGGAAAGTGCTACAGACACCAAACTTCCCCAGGGGAGCCTTGGCATACATCAGTCCACTGAAGGCTCTTAGTAGGCTTGGAATAAAATTGGTATTTAACCCTGGATTTTCCAAACTGATTCTATCATGAGGCATAGTTTTTTCTCATTATTATCTGTTAACATTTTGGGGTCAAAGCCATCCGTGGCAAACCTTTTGGTAATTTCCAATATTGATAGTTAGAACTAGTTGCAGAGGGTGGGGGAGGGATTTTGGCCTTTAACCAGTTTTATTTCGATTGTTGTAAAGATATATATGAATTCAGTGACTGGTGTCGGAAATGCGACAGAATATATTTCTGATGCTTTAAGTTTATGGTAATTGTAGCAGCCATAGGAATCTAATCTAGCAAGTAAAGAGAATAATAGTTAAACTTTTCAAAGTTTTCATCACTGATCTAGGCTTGAGACCATTTTTCTTGCTTCCACAAAACTGGAAAATCAAGGTATCTTTAGCATTTCTTCATATTCAGCCTGCAGACTCAGATCTATTTTAGCTATGTTATTTTAGGATTTCTTAGGAGGCTATGGTTACAGGAGGAAACATACATGAGAGGGTGGAACTTGGAGCCAGTAATAGGAAGAATTGCAGTGGTGTTCAAGGTGAAAGAGTGGATAGCAATTATGAAGTTGATATACTACCTTGTCAGCCAATTATGTTGAGAGGTTCCCTCAAATTTGAGGCAACTCTGGCCACATAGTCTAGGGAGAGCAAAATCAAAAGGGAAGATTGTTTTTTATCACAGATACATATTGTTTGTTTCATGGAATCTGTCTTGAATATAAGGTTAGAGTCAATTGGGATCAGGTGGAGATAAACTAAATATACTTTATTTATTTATTTTTTTATTTTTGAGATGGGGTCTTGCTCAGACTGGAGTACAGTGGCACCATCATGCCTCACAGCAGCCTTGACCTCCCAGGCTCAAGTGATCCTCCAACCTCAGTCACCTGAGTAGCTGGGACCACAGGTGCACACTGCCATGCCTGGTTAATTTTTGTATTTTTTGTAGAAACAGGATTTTCCCATGCTTCCCAAGCTGGTCTCAAACTCCTGGGCTCAAACAGTCTGCCTGCCTCAACCACCCAAAGCACTGGGATTACAGGTGTGAGCCACTGTACTCAGCCACTAAATGTACTTTTATATCTATACAAACAAAGATGGATAAAATCATCCATCTATCTATCTAGCCATCTGCCTGTCATCTACATCTATCAATGTATGTTTTAACATTTTGTTTGAATTATGACAGTGTCATTATTAACTTTTATATCACTGCAAAAGAAGTAAATAATCAGGTAAATTAGTTCAATAAGGGCCCTAACTAAAGACTGAAAGGATAACAAAAAAAAAAAAAAAGAAAAGAAAAGTATCTTACTGTCTTTTAGCGGAAATTTGCACTGTATGAAAGCAAATATGGACATATTCAAATTGGTGCTGAATAAATATGAGAAGGCTAGAATGTCCTGGCTCAGAAAAACTATCTCTACAGTCACAACCATATAATGATATTTAAATTTTATTTATTTCTAAGCTCCCATTCACACCACAAAGCTCCTGCTTATAATGCTATACCATTGAGTAAGAGCAAAATCTTCATTTCAAAATCGAAAAGGTTTAGCGAGGCTCAACTGAATGGATGTGTGCATAAAATGGTATTTTTCCCAGGGAGGTGAGATTTTGGTAATACTAAAGCCTCTCCCCTGACTGAATTGGCCACAAGGAGGAATCCATCCCTGTAAAATGAGGCCAGGGATGGTCTAGCATTTCTGGAATGAAGCCCCTTGGAACTGCCATGCTGATTTTATCACACATGAGTACAGCAACCAGTTGTTGACACTGGGTTCTGTTGCACAGACAGAACTGGGAATGCTGGCCAGCGGTGGATTGAAATGGAAATGAGAAACCTTCTGTGCTCCACTGGCTCAAAACTACCTGCTCTTGTCCTAGCATGCAGGTTGCCCCTAGTATTACCCCATCCCTTCACTGTCCTTGTCCTACAGCCTCAGTCTTATCTAAAATACCTGAAGTTTGTGATTTAGACACACACTGAGTATTCTGGTTCTGACCCAGGCTGAGTTTCCTGGAGTAATTCTTCACCTGTCATTAGCGGCTTTCAGTCTCTTCCCCTGGTTTGCTTATAATTCTTGATGATACTCATCACTGTTATTATTTTTTTTTCATTTTAGTGTGTCACTCAAGCTTCAAATCCTGATAATTGGGAACTCAGCATATGGCAGACTCGAAGGGATCATACTTTTTTCTGTCTTTCTCATCAAATATTAAGCTCAATTATCTTTCCCCCATCATCAGCAATTATATAAGTTTGCATAAATTTACATTGCTGCAGCAGTCATATTGCCCAACTGAATTTCTGGCAAGTATAAATGTTATTGTCAGAGGCAATTTATAGTGCAAGTCAAACAGACATCCTCCTCCACCCAAATCTCTTTCCCCTCGACTCTCTGGAAGCATAATTAAGAGAAATGTAGAAAGCTGCATGTGAGAAACATGGAAATATAGCTGCTGTGTTAAAGGAAGAGAGAATGAACGAACTAAAATAATTATTCCTAACTTCCCTTCCTTGGAGTGTTGTGTGTGTGGGTGACAAAGATGGAAATTGGAAAGAGAATTCCCTGTTTTCCTATGTATTTGGGTCAATTCAGTTAAAAATTCTTTCTAAAAACAGACATCATTTATTAATGATGCAACTCAACTCTGTGCAAGGCAGTAGTGATACACTAAAGAGTAAGACAAAAAGGCCGGACATGTTGGCTCATGCCTGTAATCCTAGCACTTTGGGAAGCCGAGGTGGGAAGATTGCTTGAGCCCAGGAGGTCAAGATCAGGATAGGCAGCAAAGAGAGCTCCCATTTCTACAAAATAATAAAAAGATTAGCTGAACCTGGTAGTGCACTCCTGTAGTCCCAGCTACTTGATGTGTGAGGATCTCTTGAGCCCAGGAAGTAGAGGCTGCAGTGCCATGATCATACCACTGTACTTCAGCCTGGGTGACAAAGCCAGACTCTGTCTCAAAAAATGAAAAAAAGAGAAAAAAAAGAAAAAGGAAAAAAGAAAAATCTTGCTTGGAAGGGGCTGGTTGTGTGATTGTTCATTCATTTTGTTTTTGGTGAATTCTCTCCCTTGTATTTAATGGGACAGATTATGGGTTCCATAATAACTTAGATCAAGACCATTCTGGGACTTTGAAAATAATTCTACAGTCCCAAATAATTAAAGAAAGAATTGCCTAATACTTATTCATTTTCTATTTTGGAGATAGTTTCAGAGAAAAATGGACAATGGTCATCCCCTAAGGTTTTGGTCTACTTATCCTAGGAGATGCTGGGGTTTTTGGTATTCATTGGGTGTATAGTATGGACAATACATTTGATAGTTGGTAAGATAATGGAAACGATGCTCTTCAATTATTAAACTCTGAAAGTTAGACAGCACTTTAATGGGACCTTTATTCTAAGGAAAAAAATTTCCCCTCTGGATATTATTTTTCAGCATAGTTCCTTCACTCTCTATGCTTGTTTAATGACTGCTGCTTAAAATTCTTTCATTTCTTATACATTTAGTGGGACAAATGGAGAGAATAATGGTCAGAATAGAAATAGTAATCTTTTCCTGTTTCACACTGTTCATTCTTTTGGGAACAATCACAAATTGTGTTTGAAAGCAGAATGTTCATCCTTTGAAGAAATACTGGGCTTGAAAACCATCAGAGTAAAACTGTGTTTTTCTCAAGGAAAATGACTAACTGTCTCCTGCTCTAACGTTGCCTAGAAAATGCCATTATAGTTTAAAGTAAATAGCAAGTACATGCATTCGAATAACTCCTGTGGGTAGGTGGCATTTACTCTCCAAGCTGAACCCAAATAAAGTTTTCTTTATGGATTTCTAATTTTATAATGTTCTTGAACTCTTATCTTTTAATGGGTATTATTCAGAAAGCAAAAACGATAACATGGGTAATTAGATACATTTTGAGGTGGAATATTAAGTATTTCACTCAGGAGGGATTTTATTTAATTAAATTGACTCATGAAGACTTGAAGCAATCAATTTTATTTTTACAGGGAATACATTCTTGTTGTTAGAAATCACCTTAATATAGACCCTTCACAAGTCAGAGAAATTTACCTTTTAGCTTTATAAGACACACGAACTATGCTTGTAAGCAGGAATAGTGTGGTATCCCAGGTACATGTTTTATACCTGCATTATTGAACAGTAATTATTTGGTGATTTTAATTTCCATCATGAGTTGAAGCAAAAATTTTGATTTCATTAGGAAGTGAGCTATTATGATGCAAAAAGTTATTATAGGATATTATGGCAATTGTTTTTTATGTAATGCATTAGGGGTTAAATAAAAAAGGAGTGGATATTAGAAAATTCCAGTTAGAGGGAGACGGAGATTGCAGTGAGCTGAAATCACACCACTGCATTCCAGTCTGGGCAACAGAGTGAGACCCTGTCTCAAAAAAAAAAAAAAAATCTGGTTAAAGATATTGGATTAAATGGAGACTGAAACTTCCTGTCACCCTTTAAAAACAAAATCACTTCACTGAGTATGATGGGCATGTAAAAAGCTGTACATATTTAATGTATACACCATGATGAGATTGGAGATAAGTGTACACCTGTGAAACCATCACCACAATCAATGCTGTAAACTTTTCAGTCATCTCCAAAGGCTTCCTCCTTCCCATCCTTCCTCTCCGCTCCCATCCTCCCTCACTGTTGCTCCCTCCCTCCCTTCCTCCATTCCTCCATTCCTCCCTTCCTTCCTCTTTTCCCTCCCCTCCCCTCCCCCTCCCTCCCCCTCTCCCTCTCATGGACACAAGGTGGGGAACATCACACACTGGGGCCTGTTGGTAGGGGGTGGGGGGCTGGGGGAGGGATAGCATTAGGAGAAATACCTAATGCAAATGACAAGTTGATGGGTGCAGCAAACCAACATGGCACATGTATACCTATGTAACGAACATGCATGTTGTGCACATGTACCCTAGAACTTAAAGTATAATTTTAAAAAAAGCAAAAATAAGAAAAAAATAAGAAAAAAATTATATTCTTAAGAAAAATACTTGTGACGTTATCAAAGAAATGAATTAGACTACATGAATATATTCTAAGAATAATTATTCTGATTTTTAAGCGTTTAGATACTATAAATAAATATTTTTATATTTTTCATGAATATATGCTAATTGTGTTTTTATAAATCTTTTTTTGAAAATAGGTTTTGAAAGGAGCTATTTCATAGGTTTACCAGCATAATGAAACCAATTCATCAGATGGTTTTAATAACTCAACAATTATAATAATTGTAGCACCACCTTTTATTCACCAAAATGTCCGAGTTGGTACTGTAATTGTACAGTTACCCTACTAATGCAAAAGCCAAATAAAAAGAAAGTAAAAAACAATAAAAGAGGAAAAGAGAGCCAAAATTTGAAGAAGATGGAAAAATTTGGGCACATTAAAACCTGAAAACATTTAGCAAAAGAAGGTATCATAAAGTTGAAAACAACTGGTAGTCTTGGGAGGACAGTATGTGCAACATATATCACAGACAGCCTATGTATCAAAAGAAGAATATGAACAGCATATACAGCATATATAACACATATGATATATGAAAACTCCTTTTGCTGGCAAGCAAAAGACCAGCAACCTAATATAAAAACAAAATGAACCAGAACACAAACAGCCAATTCACATAAGGAAAAAGTGGAAGAATATCTTCATTGCTTTCAAGTTTTGACAATTATGAATAACATTGCTATAACATTCCTGTACAATTTTTTGTGTGTACATACATTTTTAATCTATTTAAGTAAATACCTAGGAGGACAGTTTCTAAACTGTATGGTGAAACTATGTTTAACTTTGTAAGAATTTCCAGGTTCTGCCCATCAGCAAAGAATGAGAATCCACGTTACTCTGTGTCCTCACCAAAACTTGGCATTGTCAGTGTGTTGGATTTTAGTAATTTTAATAGATGTGTAGAAGTACTACAAATTTATTTTCAGTTTTCTAATGACAGATGATGTTGAGCATCTTTTCCTATGCTTATTTGCCATTTTTATAACTTCCTTGGTCAGGTCTGTTCAGATCTTTTCTATGTTTTTTAACTGGGTTTTTTTATAAATTGTTGAGTTTTATTTTTGGAGTTTATTTATTGGAGTTTTAGAGTTTATTTTGGAGTTTATTTGTTGAGTTTATTTTTGGAGTTCCTTGTATATTTTGTATACCAATCCTTTATCAGATATATATTTTGTAATATTTCTTTCCCCTCTGTGGTTTATCTTTTCACTGTCTTGGAAGTGTCTTTTGTAGAGTGAAAATTTTCGTTTTCATAAAGTGCAACATGCACATTTTTTTTTCTCATGGATCATGCTTTTGGTGTTGAATTTAAGAAGTCATCACCATACCCAAGTCACTTAGATTTTATCCTATGGTATCTCTTAGGAGTTTTTAATGTTTTACCTTTAGGTCTGTGATTCATTTTGTTTTGGGATAACCTGCCCCCAATATTTCAACATAGGTTCTTTCTATTTTCCATGAGTGTCGGCTGGCTGAGAAATAAAGAGAGACAGTACAAAGAGAGGAATTTTACAGCTGGGCTGCCAGGGGTGACATCATATATTGGTAGGACCATGATGTCCACTTGAGCCTCAAATCAGCAAGTTTTTTATTAAGGGTTTCAAAAGGGGAGGGGGTGTAAGAACAGAGAGTAGGTACAAAGATCACATGCTTCAAAGGGCAAAAAGCAGAACAAAGATTACATGCTTCTGAGGGAACAGGACAAAGGGCAAAGCAGAACTAGTGATAAGGGTCTAACAAAGATCACAAGGCAAAGGGCAAAAGCAGAACTACTAATAAGGGTCCAACAAAGATCACAAAGCAAAGGGCAAAAGCAGAACTACTGATAAGGGTCTATGTTCAGCGGTGCATGTATTGTCTTGATAAACATCTTGAATAACAGAAAACAGGATTCGAGAGTAGAAAAGCCATCTGACCACAGATTTACCAGGGTGGAGTTTTTCCCCACCCTAGTAAGCCTGAGGGTACTGCAGGAGAACAGGGTGTATCTCAGTCCTTATCTCTACCGTATAAGACAGACACTCCCAGAGCGGCCATTTATAGACCTCCCCCCAGGAATGCATTCCTTTCCCAGGGTATTAATATTAATATTCCTTGCTAGGAAAAGAATTTAGTGATATGTCTCCTACTTGCACATCCATTTATGGGCTCTCTGCAAGAAGAAAAATATGGTTCTTTTGCCTGACCCCACAGGCAGTCAGACCTTATGGTTGTCTTCCCTTGTTCCCTAAAAATCGCTGTTATTCTGTTATTTTTCAAGGTGCACTGATTTCATATTGTTCAAACACACATGTTTTACAATCCATTTATACAGTTAACACAATTATCTCAGTGGTCCTGAGGTGACACGTACATCCTCAGCTTACAAAGATAACAGGATTAAGAGATTAAAGTAAAGACAGGCGTAAGAAATTATAAAAGTATTATTTGGGAACTGATAAATGTCCATGAAATCTTCACAATTTATGTTCCTCTGCCGCGGCTCCAGCCGGTCCCTCCATTTGGGGTCCCTGACTTCCTGCAACAATTTTGAGTTAATTTTTATGAACGTTTTAAGGTCTGTGTCTATATTTATGATTTTGCATGTAGATATCCACTTGTTTCAGTACCATTTGTTGAAAAGACTGTCTTTCAACGAAAGATAGTCTACTATTTTGGATCAAATTCTGCTAAATTGAATTTCATCTAGTTTGTTAACTTCCTTTCTGTGTCTTTTTCATGAATATTTTAAGTGTTTGAATTGCCTTTAGTCCTTTGTCAAAGATCAGTTGATGATATGTGTGGGGGCTGATTTCTGGGCTACTTTGATCTAATTCTCTATTTGTTCTTTTACTGATACCATACTGTCTTCCTACTGTCTTCAGTACTGTACCTTCATAGTAAGTCTTCAAGTCATGTAGTGTCAGTTTTCCAACTTTGTTCTTTTCTTTTACATTGTATTAGGTATTCTGGACTTTTTGTCTTTTCACCGAAACTGTAGAATCTGTTGGCTTCCGAAAAATAACTTTCTGGGGTTTTAATTGGGATTACATTGAATCTATACAACAAGTTGGGAAGACTGACATCTTAACAATATTGAGTCTTCCTTTTCATGTACATGCAATGTCTTTCCACTTAATTAGGACTTCTATGTTTTCTTTCAAGAGAGTTGTGTTTTTCCTCACATAAATCTTGTACATATTTTGTGATACTTATGACTATTTCATTTCTTTGCTAATACAAGTGGTACTGTGTTTTAATTTCAAATTACAATTGACCATTGCTGGTACATAGGGAAGCAATTGACTTTAATATATTAACTTTATATCCTGAATTCTTATTAGAATCGCTTACTAGTTCCAGGAGTTTATTGTTTCTTCTTTGGGGTTTTCTACATAGAAATGATGTCAATGATGTCATCTGTAAACAAAGATGGTTTGATTTCTTCCTTCTTAATCTATATAATTTTAATTTCCTCTTCTTGTCTTATTGCACAATCTAGCACTTCCAGTGGGATGTTGTATAAGAGTTATGAGAGCAGAAATACTTGCTTTATTCACAATTATGGTGGAAAAGTATTTATTTTCTCAATGTGAAGTATGATGCTAACTATGGGTTCTTTTGTAGATGGCCGTTATCAAGTTGAGGAAGCTTCCCTCTGTTCGTAGTTTGTGGAGAGTTTTTTTTGAAATCACAAATGGGTGTTGGACTTTGACAGATGCTTTTCTGAATATATTGACATGATCCTATAATTTTTTTCTTTAGCCTGTTTATGTGATTGTTTACATTAACTGATTTTTGAATGTTGGTCCAACATTGTGTACTTGGAATAAATCTCGCTTGGTCATGGTGTATAATTCCTTTTTAAAAATAAATTACAGGATTTGGTTTGCTAATATTTTGTTGAGACTTTTGTATTTATGTTCATGATATGGATTGGCCTATAGTTTTCCTATTTAGTAATGTCTTTGTTTTTATATTAATGTTGGTTTCATAGAATGAGATGTGAAGTATTCCTTCTAATTGTTTGCTGGAAGAGATTATAGAGAATTCATATTGTGTCATCCTTAAATGTTTGGTAGAATTCATAAGTGAACCCATCTTTGCCTGGAATTTTCTATTTTGGAAGGTTATTAATGATGGATTCAGTTTCTATGATAGATACAGGCATATTCAGATTGTTTCTTCTCATGTGAGTTTTGGTAGAATGTGTTTTCCAAGGAATAGGTTCATCGCAATGTAAAAATGTGATTATAGAGTTGCTCATACTATTTTTTAATTATCCATTTAGTGTCCATAGGATTAATAGTGTTGACCCCTTTTTCTTTCCTGATATTAGTTATTTGTGTCTTCTCTTTTTATTCTTGGTTAGCCTGGCCAAAGTTTTACCGATTTTCTCTGTTGATTTCCTACCTGTTTTATTGTTATTGATTTCTGCTCTAATTTTTATTATTTCTTTCTGCTTATTTGGATTTAATTTGCTCTTTTCTTATAGTTTCCTAAGGTGGAAGCTTAAATTATTGATTTGAGGTCTTTCTTTCTATAATATGCATTAAATGATAAAAATTTCCCTCTATGCACTGTTTCATTGCATTCTGCCTAATTTGATTCTTTGTATTTCTTTCAAACTCATAATTCTCTTTTGTTCCCACCAAAAAGGACATGCAACTTTGATTTTAGTTGTGAATACAAATTTGAGAAAGACAATAGGGCTGATCAGTAGTAAAAACTTTTATTTCAATAAGTTCAATGAGACCTATAAATGGTTAGTCATGCCTATAGTTTGAGTTAAGAATGAAGCCTGTGATTCTTAAGTTTTACATAGGCCACCTCCAGATGTATGTGCTTTCAATCAATTGGTTTTGAGTCTCAATCTCATGTTGCTTTTGTGGAAATAATACTTTTATTGTCTTTAGAGTTCACAGATTATCATAATTCATGTACAAAGCTTCTAAAAAGCCAAATAATTATTTTTAATAAACTAGTCATAAATATAATGCATCAGAAAATAGTCTTTATCCTTATTGTAAATTTTTATAGCTTTCTTTTTAAAGATGTAGAAACGAATCTTCATGCAGTATGAAAGAAACACATATAATTGGGTCATTTTCTCCAATAATTCTACATAAAATACCATCCAAGTTTAAAATTTACTTTGGAAAGAGAAATTTCAGTTCTGAGTATCTGAGACTAGCGCTGGTTAGTAGTGCTTTATTTTAGATTTGTAGTAAGTAAATGTCCTCTCTTTTCACCTTTATTCCAGAAAACCACATTCTGAGGCATAGCACATCTTGAACTATCTTGATTAGCTTCAGTTGTCAGACAACCAAATGTGTAAAACACGCATAGAAAAGCCAGTTTTTTCCCTTTAGGATAATCTTTTCTGTTATGAATTTGTATGACCTCTACCATATTTGAGCTTAAGATTTCTCATAGGCTGTTAAATGCACTTGCAAATGTCACTCACATGCTTCATTAAGTAGAAAAGTTTTTGGAAAGTGATTACAATTGTGTAACTCTCTGTTGGAAAGTCCTATGCCCTGTGAGATATGCATGTTCAACAGTAAGAACAAGATGTAGAAAGTGGCTGGAGATGGGGGACTGGTTGAGAAAAGCATGTAGTCTAAAGCTGTAACATCCTGGCTATTTGCAACTTCTCCATGAAGGTAGAAAAAAGCAAAAGTATATGAAATTGTAAACTCATGGAACCCCTCCAGATAAGTTAAAAAAAAAACCCAAACCAAAAATCTCCAAACCCAAATGAACTTACGGAGTGTACTCTCTCTCTCTCTCTCTCTTTCTCTCTCTTTCTCTCTCTCTCTCTGTCTGTCTTTTTTTGAGACAGGGTCTCACTTTGTTGCCCAGGCTGGAGTCCAGTGGTGTGAACATGGCTCACTGCAGCCTCGAACTCTCAGGCTCAAGCAGTCCTCTTGCCTTAGCCTCTCAAGAAGCTGGGACCACAGGTGCACACCACCACACCTGGCTAACCAGAGCTCTTCCATACTCCATATTATGTCTAGTTTATGCTCCATCTACTATTTTGGATCAAATTCTGCTAAATTGAATTTCATCTAGTTTGTTAACTTCCTTTCTAGGTCTTTTTCATGAATATTTTAAGTGTTTGTTTACTTTTAGCTTTTTTTTTTTAAGATGAGAAAGATACCACTTGTAATTCTTTAGGTAAGTTGTGTGTGTGTTCATGCACACTAGACTCATATTGTGTGATTTCTCTAAGGACAACATTGCAAATTTTTGTTACTCTTCTTATCCAAATTAATTCTGTGGAGTCACAGGAAGTACATACTTTTTGAAAACTTTAAAAGGAGATAGAATTTTGTCTCACTTCCATGTCCTAACTTTGTTCATGTAACTATTTCATCTGTGGCTATACTGATGCCACCTAACTTGAAAAGGAAATGAAAAGTAGGCATTCACAACATGATGATTTGCCAATCAAGCCTATTTTTAGTAGTCAGTAAAAATTCCTGACTGAATATCTAATTTAACAAAAAGCGAATGAGCTATGAAGATTGCTGAGAACAGGTAGTTTAAAATTATCAGTCATAATTGGCTTCTAGTGTCTCTCTTAATGTAACAATCCTATTCTGTCATTTTATAATAGTGGTTCTCAAACTTTAGTATACGTCAACTTCAACTAAGCAGTTTGTTAAAGCACAGATTGTTTGACTTCATTTCTAGAATTTATGATTTATGGAATAGGGTATGGGTTGGATAATTTGCATATCTAACCGGTTCCCAGGTGATGCTGGTCTGGGACCACAGTTTAAGATCTACTATTCTAAGGAGTAAAATCAGTCTCTTCCCGGACCTCCCCGCAACAGCTAATTGGAAACGATTTACGTTATTCTTTTTATACTTAACAATGTTGGTTGCTTCTTCTCTGAAAGGATTATTTTGAAGATTTATTATTCCCTCTCCTGAAGATTAGAAGTTAAGGAGAGGGCAGTTTTGTCACTTAGAGGTTAATCTTGAGAACACACAAAAAAATTGTACCACATACAGAAGCCATCTCTCTCATGTAGGGGACGCCTTCAATTTTGTTTCAAAGTTCTCTACATTTTGTATATCTTTATGCTTCTTTATTGTTGACAAATTAAAAATCCATATTCATACAAATAAAACTATTGAAAACTATAAATGAGTATCAGTACCAGATTCAGCCAGAGAAGCCATAATATTCCACATAGAATTTTGAAAATCCAAATGGCCATACTGCCCAAGGTAATTTATAGATTCAATGCCATCCCCATCAAGCTACCAATGACTTTCTTCACAGAATTGGAAAAAACTACTTAAAAGTTCATATGGAACCAAAAAAGAGCCCACATTGCCAAGTCAATCCTAAGCCAAAAGAACAAAGCTGGAGGCATCATGCTACCTGACTTCAAACTACCCTACAAGGCTACAGTAACCAAAACAGCATGGTACTGGTACCAAAACAGAGATATAGACCAATGGAACAGAACAGAGCTCTCAGAAATAATGCCGCGTATCTACAACTATCTGATCTTTGGCAAACCTGAGAAAAACAAGCAATGGGGAAAGGATTCCCTATTTAATAAATGGTGCTGGGAAAACTGGCTAGCCATATGTAGAAAGCTGAAACTGGATCCCTTCCTTATACCTTATACAAAAATTAATTCAAGATGGATTAAAGACTTAAATGTTAGACCTAAAACCATAAAAAACCTAGAAGAAAACCTAGGAAATACCATTCAGGACATAGGCATGGGCAAGGACTTCATGTCTAAAACAGCAAAAGCAATGGCAACCAAAGCCAAAATTGACAAATGGGATCTAATTAAACTAAAGAGCTTCTGCACAGCAAAAGAAACTACCATCAGAGTGAACAGGCAACCTACAGAATGGGAGAAAATTTTTGCAATCTGCTTATCTGACAAAGGGCTAATATCCAGAATCTACAATGAACTCAAACAAATTTACAAGATAAAAACAAACAACCCCACCAAAAAGTGGGCAAAGGATATGAACAGACATTTCTCAAAAGAAGACATTTATGCAGCCAAAAGACACATGAAAAAATGCTCATCATCACTGGCCATCAGAGAAATGCAAATCAAAACCACAATGAGATACTGCCTCACACCAGTTAGAATGGCAATCATTAAAAAGTCGGGAAACAACAGGTGCTGGAGAGGATGTGGAGAAATAGGAACACTTTTACACTGTTGGTGGGACTGTAAACCAGTTCAACCATTGTGGAAGTCAGTGTGGCGATTCCTCAGGGATCTAGAACTAGAAATACCATTTGACCCAGCAATCCCATTACTGGGTATATACCCAAAGGATTATAAATCATGCTGCTATAAAGACACATGCACATGTATGTTTATTATGGCAGTATTCACAATAGCAAAGACTTGGAACCAACCCAAATGTCCAACAATGATAGACTGGATTAAGAAGACGTGGCACATATACACCATGGAATACTATGCAGCCATCAAAAATGATGAGTTCGTGTCCTTCGTAGGGACATGGGTGAAACTGGAAACCATCATTCTCAGCAAACTATCACAAGGACAAAAAACCAAACACCACATGTTCTCACTCATAGGTGGGAACTGAACAATGAGAACACATGGACACAGGAAGGGGAACGTCATACACCAGGGCGTGTTGTGGGGTGGGGGGAGGGGGGAGGGATAGCATTAGGAGATATACCTAATGTTAAATGAAGTCAATGAGTGCAGCACACCAACATGGCACATGTATACATATGTAACAAACCTGCACATTGTGCACATGTACCCTAAAACTTAAAGTATAATTTAAAAAAAACATAAAAAAAGAATTTTGAAAATCCTATCAAATAACTAAATAGTCTCACTTTTATGTCTATATTTTTGACAGAATGTTAAAAGGGAATTCCACCTTTGGCTTTCTGAGGGTGCTTCTCCATTTTCTTAGACAGTGGTCTCAGTTGCTTCCTGTTATAAAATAACACTTCAGTAAATTTCTGTAGTGATTGCTCCTTCTACCTTTGCAGACTTCTGTTGTCTAGAGGACAGATATCAAACTCAGGGAAAATGATGGAGTTAAGTGTGTATGTTTAATCTCAAGTGATAAATGTACTGTTTGCTTACTGCTGTAGGCTATAGACATCTCTTTTTATATGAAGGCAGCCAAACACATACCCAATTTAGAACAATTTTATTAATCCACTCTGTAATAGTCTAATCTCTGCAAACCTTATAAATTACAGCTTATATTGTCAGAGGAACTCGGAAATTCTTTAGGTGATAATATTTCTTTCCATGTGAAAAAGCTTGAAATAATTACAACATTAAAATTATTTTGGCTGGTCGCAGTGGCTCATGCCTGTTATCCCAACACTTTGGGAGGCTGAGGTGGGTGGATCACCTGAGGTCAGGAATTTGAGACCAGCCTGGCCAATGTGGCAAAACCCTGTCTCTACTAAAAATACAAAAATTAGCTGGGCATGGTGGCACGTGCCTGTAATCTCAGCTACTTGGGAGGCTGAGACAGGAGAATTGCTTGAACTCAGGAGGCGGAGGTTGCAGTGAGCTGAGATTGCGCCACTGCCTCCAGCCTGGGTGACAGAGCAAGACTCCATTTCAAAAAAAAAAAAATTGAGGAGAAATAGTGTATATTTCATGTCATCTCAAAGCCTTATATTTTTAATAAGTTCAGGGTTTCTTTTAATAGGTTAGATAGATCTAAATAATTCAAAAATTGGATTCACTGCATTTGTATTTTTACAGGGTTCCCTGTGGCATATTATAAAAACGGCTACAGATTTCTTTCACCCCTGTATGTGTATTACTTTATATTGTGACTTTCCATTTTCCTTCCATAAAAGGGTGGAGGCTGTTTGTTGATTCTTTGGCTCAGAACATGGCATGCAAATTACTTTGGACAATGAGGAAAATATGTCACAAGGATAAGCTTTTAAAATGCCATGCAGTGGGGCTTGCTTTTTGCTGAATGTGGAACCTCAGATACATCATATGAATGAACATAGGCTATCCTGGTGGAAAATTAGAAGCAATGTAGAAGAGAACTGAAGCATCTTGGCTTCTCTTGAGCTAACCAGCTAGATATGTATGTTAGACCACCCTAGACCAAAGATCAGCAAACTATGGCCCGTGAGTTGAATACAGCCCATCAGCAGCTTGTGCAAATAAAGTTTCATTGAAACACAGCCATGTGTATTTATGTACGTATTGTCCATGGCTGCTTTTGCACTAAAGCAGCAGAGTTGAGTGGCTGCAAGGGAGACCCTATGGTCCATAAGGTCTCGTACAGGAAAGGTTTGCTGACCTCTGCTGTAGATCTTTTAGTCTCAGGTAACCTGGCCCAAATCAGAAGAACCATCCAGCCAGCCCACAAAATCATAAAAAATAATACATGTTTGTTGCTTAAAGCTGCTAAGTTTTGGGGCGTTTTTTTTTTTTAATGCAGCAGAAACTGATACTAACTGAAACTAACTGATAACTAACTCCATCCCTACCACCTCAACCCCAAGCTTTACTGTTATCTTTCTTAATAATGCCCATTCTCTGATGCTCTTAAGCTTGGAGGTTTGGCCCATAAGCTCAGTGAGTATAAGAGGTGAAATAATCTTGGAGATTATTTCTTGGCTCCAGTTTGCAGTCAAGAAAATAAAACCCAGGGAGAGTAACTTAAGGCTGCAGAGATAGTAGTCTTTGCCAACTGACTGGGAATAGGCATTTCACTTGTGCAATTCAAACCTTTCTTCCTTTCCAAGTTGATTGTAAAAATGCCTTGATTTGATTATCTGAGGAAGTGATTCAACATTTGTTTAGTTATTCTTAAGGCAACTTGATCTTCTTTTATATTATTTTTTTCTAACAGGGCCTTTGAAAATAGGGGGATGTAATGACTTGTGGTCACTGAGAATTCTGCTACAATGGTGTTTGAGAGGACTGATTTAGGGAAGTGACACTTCATCTTTAATCACATCCAAATGGGCAGCTTGGTCTAATGGCTATGTATAATTTTTTTTTTTGATTGCTTGTTTCCCAGTTTCCCTGAGTAACTCTGATAAACTTCAGATATATTATTTTATTAATTAGATAAATTCATTGACTGGTTTGCATTTACCTTTCTCAAAAACCTTTATTTGGATTGTATGGCAGACACTTGGGGTGCAAATTGTCACAGCTCTTTTGTCCACTTGATTTCAGCACTAAAGTTGTGGACAGTTCCCTCCCCTTGTCTGCTTTCTGCACCAAGTACTCTGTAGGCATACGCTCGCTGTTCTGCTTTCTTGAAACCTGGACAAGCCATTCAGCTCCAAGCAGGTGCAACCTTGAAGTTCAAAGAGAGGTCATACACTGGGGCAATCCTTCATCAACAGAGGATGAGCGTTGATGGAAACATGACCCAGAATCCCTCTACAGGGACATTTGGAGGCTTTTTCTCCACAGTTCCTTAGAGGGTTTCCCACAGGACTCAGCTAAATGGCCAACTGCTTCATTGCACACCTTGTTAACTTGTTAACATCTTTCTCACAGGAACGGACTCCAAGATCTTATTCAGTTATTGCATCTAACTCCATGCCCAGTGTCTTTGGATGATGTGTAATTTTTCTCCCTCAAGTATCAATCTGGTTCCCCATAGTTCACGTTTGTAGAGAAAATAGAACTTAATCTTCTTTTTCACATATACATTAATGGATTACAAATGCTAATCCATTACTATTGTCTACACATTCATAAAAGGGGAGAATGGGAAACACTTTATTTCCCTAGAAAGGAACAATGAAGACTTTTGCTAATTAAGGAATGAATCATGAAAGGCCAGAGGAAGGAGGGGTGGTTCTGGAGGAAGGAAAGAAGGATGAAAGAATGGCTAATGTGTAGACAACCAGTGTAGACAACCAATGTTGTATATCTGCTGGTATACCACAAAAGTATTTTCTATTTTGTTCTATTGAGATTTAAAAAATCTGATTTGTATCAAATGACTTTTCAGCATCTATCAAGATAATCCTATGCTTTCTATTTTACTTATTAATACATATATTGGTAGATATATTAATATAAAACTAGTAAGCTCTATTTGTTCATTATATATTATACTTTTAATACATTTCTGATTTGATTTGTATGGTATTTATTTAGTCTGTTTGATTGTATTACATGTCAGATTAATCTGACATTTTTTGTCTGTTTGCTTATCGCCTGCTAATCTTATTTTCAAGATTGTTTTAGCTGCATAATAAGAATTAGGGTGCTTCCCATTTTGTCTATTCCTGGAATATTTTAAACAGTATGGGCATTGTCTAGTTTTTGTATCTTTAAAAGAACTCAGCAGCAGTACAGTTTCATTGCAGTGTTTTTGTAGAGGTTATTTTTAATAACCCAGAAATTAAGCCCAGTACCCAGCAGTGATCTTTTCTGCTCTTCTCCCTCCTCCCACACCCCACCCTTAAGTAGACCCTAATGTCTTGTTGTTTCCATCTTTGTGTTCCTACGTTCTCATCATTTAGCTGCCATTAAGTGAGAACATACAGTATTTGGTTTTCTGCCATTTCGATATTTCTAATGAGATTATATCATGGTATTCTTCAGCAACTTGCTTTTGATTATGTGGCCTTGGGTTGGCCAACTAAATCCTCCCCTCTTGGGTGTAGTATATGATTTTCCTCATTCCTTAAATGATTTCGTGATAGTCTGTTGTTGTTTAATTTGGTTAAATGTTTTCCTTTTTTTAAAGTTATACTTTAAGTTCTGGGGTACATGTGCACAATGTGCAGGTTTGTTACATAGGTATACATATGCCATGGTGGTTTGCTGCACCCATCAACCCATCATCTACATTAGTTATTTCTCCTAATGCTATCCCTTGCCTACCCCTGACCCCCAACCAGCCCCCGTGTGTGATGTTCCCCTCCCTGTGTCCATGTGTTCTCATTGTTCAACTCCCACTTATGAGTGAGAACATGCAGTGTTTTGTTTTCTGTTTTTTGTGTTAGTTTGCTCAGAATAATGGTTTCCAGCTTCAGCGATGTCCCTGCAAAGGACATGAACTCATTCTTTTTCATGACTGCATAGTATTCCATGGTGTATAGGTGCGGCATTTTCTTTATCCGGTCTATCATTGATGGACATTCCAGTTGGTTCCAAGTCTTTGCTATTGTGAATAGTGCTGCAATAAACATACTTGTGCATGTGTCTTTATAGTAAAATGATTTATAATCCTTTGGGTATATACCTAGTAATGCGATTGCTGGGTCAAATGGTGTTTCTAGTTCTAGATCCTTGAGGAATCGTCTTACTGTTTTCTACAATGGTTGAACTTATTTACACTTCCACCCACAGAGTAAAAGCGTTCCTAGTTCTCCACATCCTGCTCAGCATCTGTTTTTTTCTGACTTTTTAATGATCACCATTGTAACTGGCATGAGATGGTATCTCTTTGTGGTTTTGATTTGCATTTCTCTAGTGACCAGTTATGATGAGCTTTTTTTCATATGCTTGTTGGCTGCATAAATGTCTTCTTTTGAGAAGTGTCTGTTCATATCCTTTGCCCACTTTTCGACAGGGTTGTATTTTTCTTGTAAATTTGTTTAAGTTCTAAGAGCCAAAATTAACAAATGGGATCTAATTAAACCACAGAGCTTCTGCGCAGCAAAAGAAACTATCATCAGAGTGAACAGTCAACCTATAGAATGAGAGAAAATTTTTGCAACCTATCCATCTGACAAAGGGTTAATATCCAGAATATTTTCATTTTAAAGGACAAATAAAGATTTCTTTCTATGACAAGTAGGATGTCAATGGAAACTTCGTGTTTGTGCTGGTACTAATTTCTAATGTTTCTGTGGAATGGTCTCCCAGAAGCAGACTGGCTGGCTTAAAGTTCATTCACATGTAAAGTTTTATATTTCTTCCTAGCTAAATTGCCGATTTATATTATTTGTCCATTTTTTTCTATTGAGATACTTGTCTTTTTCTTATAACTTTATAGGAACTTTTGATGTAATATAGATATTATTTGCTTCATAGAGCACATATAGCTTCAGTGTTTTTGTAGATTTTAATCTTTGCTTATGGTATTTGTGTTAAACTGAATTTTAATTTTGGTGGCCTTAGTTTTTATGGTTCTCATCTTGCTTACAAAGTTCTTCACCTAAATCTTATAAATTATTACTGTATTTGTTGGAATATTTGTTTTGTATTCACTATGTTTAGTTTTAATGAGTACAGCTTATTTTTTCTCAAATAGCCAGTTGTCTGATAGCATTTACTGAATGGCTCTCTATTTCTTTATTGATAAGAATTTATATATCACATTCTCAATGAATATGAAAGTATAAGCGTGTGTTCATTTTTATGCTTATTTCTGAATTAACAACAAGCCATTTTAATTACTCAGTCTTTATTGTAAGTTTTGAGATTCCTTGCTATTTTTGTTTCAAAAATGTATAGGTTTGCCTTGAGTACTTACTTTCCCTTATGAACTTTAAAATCAGTATGCTATTCCCCAGTCAAAAAATAAATATGTATTAGAAATTGGATTGAGATTGTATTTACTATAAAGATTTGGAGGATTTGTTCTAGCCAGTTTCAGATTGTTATTACAGCATAAATAGCCAGTCTCCTTGAAATGCATTAAAATATTGGTTAAAAGAAAATAACACTCTGCATAAAACTAGAGTGTTATTAAAGTTTACCTATGAATGTATGCAAACTGCAAAAGCAAAATAACCATTTAAAAAATAAATATATGGTATCTTTTTACCTTCTGCAAGATTAATTTTGATCCTGAATATTATAGAACTGATGAGGAGAATGATAATTTTAAGCTTGGCTTCATTTTTATTCCATAGTTTGGAGTTTATACATCTGAAGACTACTGTCGCAGATATATTTCTGTAAAACTGAGAATGTAAATGAAAACTCAAAATTCCATTTCTGTGGATGCATGTCAGTATTGCTTTTTTTCTGTACTAATTAAAAATGTCAGTGTATAAGGTTAGTTACATATTATGTATCAAATTATTTTGTTGACAGTATAGACTTGTTAAGTACATATTACAATGTAATAAAGTGGATTGGCTATAATTTTTTGCCACGTACTCTATGCATAGTTTAAAGGAAGTTATCTCTTACTTCCTAAGGTTAACTACTATTAATATTGAATATTTTCAGATAGCTTTCTTTTAATTTACATGTGTATGCATAATATGTCTGTATTTCTCAAACACAGTGGTATCTGAATGTATATATGGTGTGCCACCTCAATTATTTTACTTATATTTTGGGAGAAAGTTTTATGTTAGAACACGTAGGTATTCCATTTTCTTTTTAACATCTAAATATAATTCCACGTAGTAGATTATCATAATATGTACAATTTTTTAAATTGAGTCACTTAAGTTATCTTAATTTTTATTATTATAAGCAATGCTTTCATAAATGCTTTTGTGCACATATTGAAGTATTTCTGAGGGATAAATTTATAGCAGCGACGTACCTGGATCTATGTTTGTGCACATTTTAATGTTCTCCAAAATGGTTGTGATATTTTACATTCTTGCCAGTAGTATAAAGACATGACAACAGTAAATTTTATCAGTTATTAAAATTTATGCTAGGCTGATGATAAATTTGAATTCCTATGTTTCCTAATGATTTTATCATTTCAAATGTTTATTTGAAATTTGTATTTCTTCTGTTAATTTCTTATTCATATATCCCAGGGACATTTATATTTATTTAAAAATAATTTATAGGTATTCTCTATACAGTATAGTTAAGAGATTTTTGTGATTCAAAATTTGGCTTTTTAAACGTCAAATTATAAATTTTTATGGTATTGGGATTTAGTTTTGTTTAAGGCCTTTCCTATCAAAATATAATTTCCTAGATTTTCTTCTAAAAGTTTATATTTTTATTGTTTACATTCAGATGTTTATTTATTATTATTTTTTTGAGTCAGGGTGTCACTGTCATTCAAGCTGCAATACAGTGGCTGCAAGATCATGGCTCACTGCAGCCTCAAACTCCTGTGGCTCATGTAATCCTCCCACCTCAGCCTCCTGAGTAGTTAGGATTACAAGTACACGCTATCATGACTTACTAATTAGATTTTTTTTTTTTTGTAGAGATAGATTCTCACTGTGTTGCCCTGGTTGTTTCTGAACTCATGGGCTCAAGCAATCTTCCTGTCTCGGCCTCTCAAAGTACTGGGATTACAGGTGTGAGCCACCGCTGCCAGAACATTTAGATCCTTAGTATGGCAGGAATTTATTTTTCTAAATGAGTGATATAGAGATCTGTCTTTAGTTTTTTAAGTATATAGCTGACTATTTTAATGCAACCTTCCCTAATTATCTGAAATGTCACTTGCTCATATATGAATTCCTTGTATGTGCATAGGTCTGTTTTGCACTGTTTAGGGTGATTTATCTACTTCACTGTTCTTTGGGGTTCCAAAACTTTCTGTTATGTTTTGGTATTTGAGTAGTCAAGTGAATAAATCTTTATTCTTTTTTATTTCTTTAAGATTTTATTGCCTATTTTGCCCATTTACTTTTTCAATTGAATGCAGAATAACTTTGGAAAGTTCTATAAAATGAAAGTTTGCATTTGATTAAAATTACATTGGTTTGATAGATTTATTTAAGAAAAATAAATAGGCTTATGGTACTTTTCCCTTCAATCCAAAACATGGTGTTCCTCTCTCTGTGTTCTGGTCTCATCTTATGCCCATGAATAAGGTTTAAATATAATAACTTTGTTTATATATCTCTTGAATATTCTCATGTTAATTCTTAAGTATTTGCTAGTTTTTATTACTATTATAAACTGAATCTTTCTTAAACTAAAAAGAGTGCTTCAGCCAAAAATTGTTGTGCACTTGCTGAAACACTCAACTGCTATTATGTCTAGTTTGCCAGTCTCCAAATACATTTTAAGGTGGAAGTGGTTTTGAAAATTGTTTAAAAATCAAGGATCTAGTATTTCATTTTTCTGTCATCAAAAAATCTTGTCTGTTTGATACTTGTTTGAAACTGTCAATATATGCCATTTTCATTCCCTTTTTATTCTATCTTATTATTCTATATTCCATGTTTTGTCTGTTATTGGCACTCATCAGCAGTCATGAACTTTCCATGCATCTGTCAATTTTTCTCCATCCTTTGGGGGAAAGAAATTTATCATACAGAGTACAGTAATTTTATTGTACTTAGGAACATCTTACTTCTTTGAATGTCTTATTAGAGCTCCAGAGTGAGAACTGTAAGAAAAATATGACTTGAATAACCATAATTTTTCCAACCTTTTTTAGTGCTTCCTCTCAAATGTGTCACTACCAATGCAGTGTTTGTGGCATAATAGTGTAAACAGTTGTTTATTTATAAAAACATTTTAATCCAAATTTTTTTTGGCATCTTACATATCATCAGTATACTTTCTATGTTGTGGTATTTCTAAAATCTTGGACATAGTTATTCTGGGCATAGTTATTTCTTGGGTACAGCCTAGAAAGTAGCATTTGGATATTTCAAATCTGATGACTAAATGGCACAAGTTAAATTGAAGCCAAGAGTTCTACTAAATTTAACCTTAATTTTACCTAAATTTAGTATTACATCGGCTGTTATTGGCACTTAGGTTTCTTATGCCTTATAGTCTTAGCCACTAGTATATAAACACCAAAACACAATTCTTGAAGATATAAAAATGAGAACTCATGTTTTCAAGCACTTAATCAATTCAAGGTACATTTAATTCCTAATGTCCACACTATTCTGACTTTTTTTTTTTTTTTTTTTTTGAGAGAGAGAGTCTTTGTCACCCAGGCTGGAGTGCAGTGGCGTGATTTCGGCTCACTGCAACCTCCAGCTCCTGGGTTCAAGCGATTCTCTTGCCTCAGTCCTCCTAAGTAGCTGAGATTGCAGGTGCACACCACCATGCGCAGCTAATTTTTGTATTTTTAGTAGCGATGGGGTTTTGCCATGTTTCCCAGGCTGGTCTCCAACTCCTGACCTGAAGTGATCCACCCGCCTCAGCCTCCCAAAGTGTTGAGATTATGGGTGTGAGCCACCGCACCTGGCCTATTTTCTGACATTCTAAGTGCAGTACAATGTAGAGTCTTTAAAAGTGTGGATAATGCATTTCCATTTTTAGTTGTTAAGGAACACCCATAGTGAAAGGGTAGTTTCCCTCAATTATGAAACATTAGGTTGTGATGTTATACGCAGAAATTTTATTTAATGATAAACATAACAGCTTGGGATTTGACATGGTGACAATGGCTAGAAAAGTGCAGCTTAAGTGCTTTTCAAGCTGTGCTCTCTTCATTCATGCAGAATTGCTGTCTTTGCTGACTTCTGGTTTCTTGCTTAGGCGCTGACAAGAGAAAGTATCTGTCTGTAGTTTCTAATGCTAGTGTTAGTCTAATCATAAAGCCAGCACACCTTTGTCTCATATAACACAAAGTTATTAATCAGCTCCCCAGTGTCTCTTGTAGAAAGAATAAGAGGAAGTATTTTAAAAATACATATTCTATAAATATATTCTTATTGCCCATTCTTAGAGTTTTCATTTGTTGAGCATCAGTGTACCAGGTAATTTACAGACTTCTACAATCTTCATAATTATGGTGTAGGATAAATTTTTTTCCCTAGTTTACAGAAATGACTATTTTTTGTAGTTGTATGTGAAAATTATAGAACAGTTTTGGGGATCTGCACAATGTTATGTTCTCACACAGAGAATTTGCCTTTGTTTCTTGTATGCAGGTAATTTGAAGAAGAACAATTCAATCTCTTTGGGAATTAAGTTGATTTGCAGCTCTATTTAAGTTTCTAGAAGAGCTGTTCTATATCTAGTTGCCCTTTCTCCAATAGAATAGCCCTTCATGAGTCCCAGCTGAAAGCTAGGAGTGTTTACTAAGCTCCTTCCCTCTCCAATTTTTGTTTTCTCAGTCTCATGAACCACTGAACTCCCTGCTGAACTCTGCTCACCTTTTCAGCCTTTGAGTTGCTGCTTCCTGTGTGGCTTTTTAGTCTGTCAGCCAGCACTTTAAAAAAAAATCTATGTGTATAAATAAAACTACCATGTGACCCAGCAATCCCACTACTGGATATTTGTCCAGAGCAAAGGAAATCAGTATATCAGAGATATTTGCACCCCTGTGTTTACTGCAGCACTATTCACAATAGTCAAGATTTGAAATCAACCCAGGTATACAATATCAGATTAATGGGTAAAGAAAATATAACATATATACACAGTGGAATACCATTCAGCTATAAAAAGAATGGAATCCTGCCATTCCTCTCATCCATGCTAACATGGATGGAATTGGAGGACATTACGTTGAGTGACATAAGCCAATCGTGGAAAGATAAATACAGCATGTTCTCACTCATATGTGGAAGCTAAGAAAGTTGATCTCATGGAAGTAAAAAGTAGCACAGAGGATATTAGAGGCTGGGAAGTGAGAGGGGAGAGGGGACATAGGGAGAGATCTGTTAAAGGAGACAAAATTACAGCTAGTTAGGAGGAATAAGTTCTAGTGTTCCATAACACTGAAGGATGGCTGTAGTTAATAATATATATTTTTTCAAATAGCTAGAAGAGGCTATTGGATGTTCCCAAAGCAAAGAAATAGTAAATATTTGAATGGTGGTTATGCCAGTTACCCTGATTTGATCGCTATACATTTTATGTATCAAAAATACACTATGTATGCCATAAATGTGTACCATTATTATGTGTCAATTAAAAAATAGAATTTTTTTAAAAAGTCAATGACTTGAGGAAAAATATGATGAATTTGGGAGTTACTGTTCTGTACTTCCCTTCTCTCAGGGATGTCAGCTGTCAAGTCCTTGAAACTTTGGTTGCACATTGCCTTCAGGTTTTAATTAGTTAATATTTTTTATATCCAGGATTTCTAGTTGTTTTCAGCAACAGCTAGCCGATTGCAGGTAGTCCTCTATAACTGTAAGTGGAAGTCTTTCCTGGAGTCCTTCTTCTGGAAGCTTATTGATTTTGTTCTGGAAACAAATTCCAGTATTATTTTGAATCACATTGATTTGGTTATTGTCCGTATTTTACCAATAACAATTCACAGTCCATGAAAGCTGGAAGCATGTAGTGCCTCTACAGTATTTCTCTTACATGGTAAGCTTTGTCCATCTGACAGGCAGTTGACAGGTACCCATTTCCAAGGCTGCTGCTGCTAATGTACAACTAGCACAATGACACACAGTAAAATGTTATAAGAATTCAGGAGCATTTCCCAACCCATCTTCTGGTTATAATTTAGAATATACTAGATCTTTAAAAAATTAAAAAAAAAAATTTTGGGGGGGGGAGACGGAGTTTTGCCATGTTGTCCAGATGCAGTATTTTGAGCCTATTGTGTCTATAATGTAAAGACAATTAGAAAATTTGACAAATTATCCCATATTAGATAATCCCTTGTCATGAATTGCATTACCCTGACTGACATTTTTCTCAGTAGGTGAACCATGAGGCGCTAGATGAAACAGTGATGATTAACAAGGGTATGTATTAGAATCACTTGGAGGGTTTGGACTATAGATCACGCTTCAGGTCCCATCCGGGGAGATTCTGATTGAATTGATCTGGGGTGAGATACAAACGTCTTCCACTTCATATTCCTGATCCTCTGATTCCTACTTAGCCAAGGTGTCCTCTTCTCTGTAATATTTTCTTTTACTTCCCTGGACTCTATTTTTTCTCTTCTCTGAATTTCCAAGTTTACAATACTCCCAGGGCTCTTATGTATATACTCATTTCTTATTAAATCATCTTTTTTTCTTAATTCAACTTTTAATGTTTTTACATTTTTCATTCATTTATATTCAGTCATATATCCCAACTGATGTTTAGCATATTTTATATTATTATCATTATAGTTTTTCTTGTGTCATTCATAATCAAATCATATGGTCTTACCTCACCACCTAAACTGTCAACCCTTTGATTAGGGACTATATCTCGTATTTATTTTGTAAAACGATAGACACGGCCCTGTCCCTGGTGAAGAAAACATTCTTAAAGATTAAAAACAAGCAAAACAAACAATATCATCCAGGGAAAAGCACTACCTTTATGTAAGAAAATACTTTGATAAGCCACTTATAATTGAATGTAAGTATTTGATGGTGGGCCACTAAGGCTGAAGACTACACCTCAGATAGTCAATGCAATTGCTAAATGTCTTTATTTTTATTTTTAGAGATAGGGTCTCATTCTGTCATCCAGGCTGGAGTGCAGGGGCACAGTCTTGGCTCACTGCAGCCTTGACCTCCTGGGCTCAATTGATCTGACCACCTCAGCCTCCCTAGTAGCTGAGACCACAGGTGCATGCCACCACATCTGGTTAATTTTTGTATTTCTCTTTTTTTTGAGCGACGGGTTTTCATCATGTTGCTTAGGCTGACCTCAAACTCCTGGGCTTAAGCGATCTGCCTGCCTCAGCCTTGCAAAGTGCTAGGGTTACAGGTGTTAGCCACTGCACCCAGCCTTTACTTCAGAATGGAGAGAAATGCAGGGGTGATGGAAAAGCAAAAAACTAGATAAGACAGAAGGAAACTGAGAGAGAAGACAAGACAGTGGGGTGTGGCTGAGCAACCAGCTTAGTCAGGTGCCTGGAGAAATTTTAATAAAAGGGAATCCTTATTCAATTTTAAGTTATCTTGCTACACTTAAAAAGTAATAAACTCTCTGTTTCACCTAAGAAATCAGTAAAGAAGTTTGCTATACGTTACCCTATAAAACCTACCATTTAGTTTAGTTTTTTTTCTTTATTTCCATATGAATGAAACATGGGCAAGTGAATGCAGTAGATAGGATGCTGCTTGAACTGAGCTAATTCGGTGAAAGCCACACCTTGGAGTCAGAACTGACCACTTGTCAGCCCCTGTGTAGACATCTCAGATATGCAATATAATACAGATAATTCAAGCCAATTTCATTTAAATGTTAAATTATTTAAGCTTTAAGACTTTAAGAATTAAGATCTTAAACTACTGCATGGGCTATAGAAATAACTGCTTTTTCTTAGCTGGTGTAAGGAACATGTGTATATATTTACGGCAAACTGCCTGGGATTAAATCCTGGATACACCGTATTACCTTGGGAAAGTTACCCAGTTTATTTCTGCCTCAGATTTCTTAACAATGGAAGTAATAATAGTCCCAACCTCAGAGGGTGGCAATGAAGATAAAAACGAGTTAAGACACTTAAATCCTTTAGCCAAGTCCCTGAATGGCACATGCAGGAATGCAAACAGTGTTAACAACCATTATCATTTTACTGCTGTGGTGTAGTTCTCAACCCTGCTTTGCATCAGAGTCACCTGCGGTATCTGAAAAAATGTACATCCTCAGGTTCTAGCCCACACTGATTAAGCAACATTTCTGGCATTGGAAATTGGGCATGCATAGAAAAAAACCACAGGGATCCTGAGAGACAGTCAACTCTGCAGAGCACTTCTGGGATATGTTTGCAGGTAGCAAAATGTGAAGGTAAGTGTGAATGGTGAGCTCCTATAGAAATTAGATCACTAGAGACACATAACTCAAGCTACCAATCCCCAAACTCATTAATATCAAAGTGAGTACTGTCCAAAAGTCTTTGGCTGTCAAATGGAGATGTGAGAAACCAGCTGTTGAACACCTTTCTGGGTCTAGCTGGAACCCAACCTTGAGGAAAGAATGTTTGTCATTCCAGCTGGTTCTTAGTGAAAGAAAATACCATTTTTCTCTCTGCTTTGAGAATGAATTCAAGGATCCGGAGAACATAATTGGCGTCTATGATGATGAATGTTTACATGACAATTCTGAGCTGTCTTTTCTTCAGTGTGAACCTAACTGTTATTGCTTTATAGGATTTTGCATTTTAGAAGACTAGAATGACAGTAGCAATTATGTCATGACCTCAGGAGGAGGTAGACTTTTCCAGATAGTTGTGATTTTTCTGGAATCCCTCTTGCCTGACATTGACTATTACACAGCCACTATTTGTGTTGCTCAGTCTGACACCTGACCACAGGTACATGCTTGTAAGTTCTTGCTCAGATTCTTCAATAATTCTTTATGATTGTGTTTCCAGGATAATAAAGATGAACCCTGTGGTTGGCATTCAAGATTCTCTAGTGTGAGTCTCAGTTACTTTACTCTTACTTTAGCCAGTTGAGCCTGTTTCTGGTATACCAAACATTTGGGAGATAGAGATGATGTGATTGTTACACTTAGACTAGCAGACTCAGCTCTTCTCTCCTGACCTTCCCCCTGTAGCCTAATGATAGGCCAGCGATAGTAATAAGAAGGCAAAAACTTGTCTTAGTAATATGGATTTTAGGCACAACCATATACAGTATCTATCAAATTATCATTTGGAGGAGGGCAGAAGGCTATAATGGTTAAAACCATGTACTTTGGAGATAGATTTTGCTTCAGGATGTTCCTTAGCCTCTTCATGCTTCTATCTGTAAAATGGGGATAAATCGTAGTAAGTAATTCATAGATACAGGAGAAGGAATTGAGTTTTATTTTCCTTTCTATTTTGTTTTGTTTATTTAGTTCTAGTTTATTTTAATTTTATTTTGTTTTACCTATAGAACAGTGCCTGTCACATAGTAAGTCTTATATTGGTGTTTGTTAGAGGGAAAGAAAAAGTTACAGTGGTGGAAGTTCTTAGCACAATGGAGTCTTCCAAGCATGGCTTCCTCTACTGATTCTTGCCTAGTATTAAGATATTAGACTCTGATCTTAATGTTTGACCTATTCTTTACCATATTGATTACATACTTATTCTTTACCATATTGATTACATCCTGGGTTTGTCAAAAGTGAAAGGAATAATTCTTACCCTTGTTATTTTAACCAGTATTTTTTTTTTACTTTTATCTAAAAGGGCATTTTTTACAACTATTATAATTTTTCTAGAGTATAACCAAGTCCCACTTGAGTATTCCCTCTTTGCTACTTTCTGGAGGAATTTTGGGTTTCATATCTGGTTTCTAAAGTACAGCAAAGAAAGGAAAACTAGAGTCTTATGCTCCGCTGGTGTATCCTTCATCTTTCGATCTCTCCTCAATTCCTGTGTTTGGGTCATTTTATAGTTTCTGCAGAACTAGAACTTTGCTGCTTAAAATCATCCCTGGACTCTTAGTCATTGGCCAGCCCAAGCATGCTGTTGGTTCTTGATATGATTTGGTTGTGTCTCCACTCAAATCTCATCTTGAATTCCCACATGTTGTGAGAGGGACCCAGTGGGAGGTAATTGAGTCATGCGGACAGGTCTTTCCTGTGCTGTTCTCATGATAGTGAGTAAGTCTCACAAGATCTGATGGTTCTATAAGGGGGGAGTTTCCCTGCACAAGCTCTCTCTCTTTGCCTGCTGCCATCCATGTAAGATGTGACTTGCTTGCTCCTGCTTGCCTTCCACCATAATTGTGAGGCCTCCTCAGCCACATGAAACTATAAGTCTATTAAACCTCTTTCTTTTGTAAATGGCCAAGTCTTGGGTATGTCTTTATCAGCAGCATGAAATGGATTAATACAGTTCTCCACTCATATTTCTCCACTCTTATTTCCTTACTACATTAGTGCCTGCCATCAGACTTCCAGACGCTGTGGCCTGCTGGAGGACTTCCAGAGGACTTTCTCTGCTGCTAAAGAATGCACCTCTGCCTGTGCCCATGACTGGCCCAAAGTGCAGGAGAATTGACATTGCCCAACCAACGACTGATAAATATACCATGTTCCTTCCTTCTCAGGTTAAATCTAGGGCTTTTGCAGTGGGATTGAGCTCTAGAAACTGTCTCTATTGAATGCCTCACCATCCTTCACTGACTTCTCCACTCCCTAACTGTTGTTCTTTCCCTCCGCAAATAAAAGACTTGGACTCCAATACTTATATCAGCTTCTGCTTCTGGGGGAACCCATGCTCAGGCCTACATGTTCTTCCAATGTGTAGTATAAAGGTTGGAGTGATAAAGTCCAATTTGATCTGTTTTGCAGGTGCAGCAGGTACTGGGGACTGGTTGCCACCATTACAGCATTAGTTGGTGCTATAGACTGAATGTAAGTGTCCCCTGAAATTCGTATGTTGAAACCCTAATCCCCAATGTGATGGTATTTGGAATTGGGGCATTGGGAAGTAATTAGGTCATGAGGGTTGAGCCCTCATGGAGGGATTAGTGCCCTTGGAAGAAGAGGAAATGACAAGAACCTCCTTTCATCCCCCAGTCTCTGTGCATGCACCAAGCAAAGGCCATGTGAGGACATACCAGGAAAAGGCCCTCACCAGACACCAAATCTGCCAGCACTCCAGTCTTGAACTTCCCAGCTTCTAGAACGATGAGAAATAAATTTCTATTGTTTAAGCCACCCAATGTAGAGTATCTTGTTATAATGGTCTGGAATGACTAAATCAGTTGGTGACAGAAGTGATATGGGAGACAACATCAAGTAAAGAGTTTATATACCATGTAAAGAGCAAAAGTGCTTAAGGGGCCAGGTGCGGTGGCTCACGCCTGTAATCCCAGCACTTTAGGAGGCCGAGGCAGGTGAATCACCTGAGGTCAGGAGTTCAAGACCAGCCTGGCCAAAATGATGAAACCTCATCTCTACTAAAAATACAAAAAATGAGCTGGAAGTGGTGGTGTGTGCCTGAAATCCCAGCTATTTGGGAGGGTGACACAGGAGAATCTCCTGAACCCAGGAGGCAGAGGTTGCAATGCCACTGTACTCCAGCCTGGGTGACAGAGAGAGACTCTGTGTCAAAAGAGAAAAGAAAAGTGCCTAAGGGATAAATACATCCTTGCATTTTTATTTTGAGTCCTCTTCCTAGTTTTACTCTGGATCAAGTATCAGGGCTGCTTCAGAGATTACATGGAACAATTACTAGAAATACATGCTGAATAGATGTGCCATTCCAGGTCTTTAAAAATGACATATACCAGCCCTATGTATATGAGGACTAAGCAACTCAAAAATTCCTTGCAGACTACTATACACGTGTCTTAAATCCCCTCCTCTCTTGCCCCATCAACCCTTCAATGAGTCTCTATTTCCCACTCTTTGTGGACATTCAGAGACTATATTTGGACCCCTTCCCATAGATACAAACCCATTTTCTCTATTACTACCTCCTATATATCCTTGACTTCAGTGAATTTGTTATGTTCATTTTTCCCCCAAATACAGGATGTTCATTTTTGGATATGGCTGTTTTCTCCAGTTTTTTCCCACCTGGATTTCCTTCTCATTCTTCTCTGTTGAACAAAATTCTATTCTCCGCTCAGGCTGCATCCACTGGGATAAATTTTAATTAGAAATAGTGGAAAACTCAACTGATAGTGGTAAAATGAATACGAGGTTTATTTATATCATACAACAAGAAATTTGGAAGTAGGATATCTTAGGCTGGTTGATTAGTATAATGGCTTCATACCTCAGTTCCTTTTGTGCTTAAACTTTTATGGCCATGGTTCCAAAAGGCTGTTGTACCTCTAGGCATTGTATCCATATTCCAGGTAGAAGAAAGGGAAGGAATAAATGGCAAAAGCTAAATGCCAAAATGTATACCTTTTTTCATTTTAGAAAGCCTGTCTAATGACTTCTGCTTAAGTTTCACTGGCTGGAAGTGAGTTGCATGGCTAAACTCAGCTGTGGGGGATGCTGGAAGGATTTCTTAACACTCTAGGCTCCATTTCAGAGAAAATTCAGGGAAAACTAAATTGTGGAAGATTTTTGTGTAGCTGATTCACAGCATCCAAACATTCAGCTTTTTAAATTCCATGAACTCCAGCAACATTTATTGATGGCAGCCATTTTGTTTTTTAAATTTAAGCCATGATGTTACAGATGAAAAAATATTACAGATATATGTTTTAGCTTTTTGACTGGATTTGAAACAAATGTGAATTTCATCTTGTCATATGACTAGCAACTACTACTTACAAGTTTCTTGAAAATAAACATATGCCATTGAGGATGAATTAAGCAAATGAAGAATAACTGTTGCAAACCGGACTGGCCAGATCCATGATCATGGGTTCACTGGCTCTTCCTCCTTCTTGCTGATACTAGGTAAGCCCCAGATTTCGTGGATGTGGTCAAATCCATGTGCTAAGAGGTCAAAGCCAAGTGCTAAGAGCTGAAGAGGAGATGTGAATAAAAAGCCCATAGGAAGATGAGTATAGGATGTTTTTCGAAATCCTAATGTATGTCAGTTGTGGGTAAAGAAACAGTATTGATGTAATTCTCATTAGACAGTGAAGGAAATCTATTGGCGGGCATTCAAAGAAGTCAAACAACTTGCGTTAGATAATATAATGGTAGAAAATGAAGCTGGGATTGTCTGACAGGTATACATTCAAAGTTAACTTCTTTCTACTGTTTCAGGATAAAAAACTAAGGGAAATTATATGGGTCAAAGGTTAGCCAACAGCCAGAATTATTTTTCTCAAATCACTTTTGGAAGGACATTAATTCAGAGTTCATCAAGGTTAATCACTTCTGACTATAAAGTAAATATCTAGGCAATTTCTAGCAATGACAACATATTGGGGTCTTAAAACGATTTTGTTTTACGGTGGAGCTAAATCTTTTCAGAATCAATTTGAGCAAGTGAAACGAAAGGCCGAAAAAATACAGCTTTGTAAATAATGGAAGTCTTCACATTCTTTAATACTACAGAGCAAATAGCTCCACACTCTAATTACTGTTGTATTGTGTTTGAGTATCTTTGGTGATGTTAATTAAAGAGTGATTCTTGCATATTTTTCTTAAAATATCCATGCATCCCTTTCATGCTGCTAAATTCTTCCAAAAACACATGCCAGTAACTGGGAAGAAACACAGACCAGACTACATTTCTTTTCAGGCTTTTTATCTCAGTTATTTGTATTAACAGACTGCAAAAAATGGATATTATTTATGCTGGAAGAGAGAATGGAAGGGTATCCTAAATATCAGTATTAGAGCTTTTTGCTCTTTTAGGTTCTTAGGTGAAGGTGATGAAGTATTTTATTTTAGGGGCTTTTAATCTTTTGCTTGTGGGTTTTTTCTTTGTCTAGTATTACAATCTTGAACAATTATGAAGAAGATATTACACTACTTTTCCTGGTCAAATTACAATAAACCTAATAGAATGGAAATTTTACTGTTTAAGGATTAGTGTAGTGGTTTCCAGCTTTTTCAGCTATGCGGAATTCTTTTTAAAGTAACACATAAATTAATAGAAACATTCACATTTTATTACTTAATAGTATTTTTCATGGTGGTTGACATAACAAAAATGCTATGAAAATAATACTTTCACATAACTTGTAATTTGTTAATCAGTAAAATCTGCATAAATTTGAAATGTAATAACAAGTTTATGTGTAAGACACATTATTTATTCCACTACATTCAATGCTTAGTGCTTTGTGAATCTATGGATTATTATGCTACCTTTTAGGATTCAATGGAAATGATCTAGAAGATACCTTTGTAGAGAATTGGAAGAGAAGCTGAGCAAAACAGTTCAGGGCAGGAGATATGTCCAGAGGGGCTGCTAATTGTCCTGTGGTTTAAAGAAATTTCTAAAACTCCAAATAAGAGACATTCAGCCATAACATCCTAAATTTTTCTTAAGAAATGTTTACATTCAGTATTGTAAACTAAGTGCGAGACATTCATGGTAGACTGTGGTTCTTCTGAAGGTAAACTTGTCATTTGAGCTTCCTACAGTAGTTGGTATTATTTTAAATAATATATAATTTAAGACATTAAATAATAGACATTCTGCTTAGAAATATTTAGCCTATTCTTGGATTAAGTGCTAATTTTAGGGAGATTCACATTCAGAAAATTTTGGTATTCATATAGAAACTACTAAAAGTCTAAAACTAAGTGAGTTCATTGTTAATGAGAGATCATATTCTATAGTGGTGAGCATAGGTTTTGGTTTGAGGCTCAGATGTTCATGCATAGTCTAGCTTAGTGATTTATTAGATTTTTTCTTCTTTTTTTTTTAGATTGAGTCTCACTGTGTTGCCCAGGCTGGAGTACAGTGGCATGATCTCAGCTCACTGCAGCCTCTGCCTCCTGGGTTCAAGTGATTCTCCTGCCTCAGACTCCCAAGTAGCTGGGACTATAGGCATGTGCCACCACACCCAGTTAATTTTTGTATTTTTAGTTGAGACGGGTTTCTGCATGTTGGCCAGGCTGGTCTTGAACTCTTGATCTGCCTGGCTTCCCAAAGCGCTGGGATTATTACAGGTGTGAGCCACTGTGCCTGGCCAGCTATTTGTTTTTGATCCTTTGTTAAAAAAAATCTTGGATTTCTCAAGAGAAACTATTATTAGGATTTTTATAGAGATTAAATATATTACGATTAATGTATCTATTATAGGTTTGGCCCATTTTAGTGCTTATTAAGTTATAGCTATGGTTGTTATTCAATTTCATCTTTTCTAGATACAACAATAATTTCTGAAACAGAAGCTATGATTTCAGAGTTGCATAGGTAAATACTAGAAACACAAAGGCTGATATTTTTCAGTATGGATATATTTTGCTAATATTTTCAATAAAACCTTTTGGAGAAGTCTTTTAGAATATGAATCCTATATAAGTGGATTGGCTATGCACTTAAAAAGTCAGTTTGAGGGAAACAGTTAATGTCAAAAGCCATGTACGTGGGATGCCTAAAGTGGTCAGTGTTCAGAGGGAGGAACTGCAAAGACGCACTGATATTTCAAGTATTCTACATCAGTGGTGCCCAACCTTTTTGGCACCAGGGACCGGTTTTGTGGAAGACAGTTTTTCCATGGACCAGAGAAGAGAGGGAAGGTTTTGGGGTAATTCAAGCACATTACATTTATTGTGCAGTTTATTTCTATTATTATTACATTGTAATATATAATAAAATAATAATGCAACTCACCATAATGTAGAACCAATGGGAGGCCCGAGCTTGTTTTCCTGCAACTGGATGGTTCCATCTGGGGATGATGGGAGACAGTGACAGATCATTAGGCATTAGACTCTCATAAGGAGCACACAACCTAGATCCCTCACATGTGCAGTTCACAATAGGGTTCATGCTCCTATGAGAATCTAATGCTGCCACTGATGTGACAGGAGGTGGAGCTCCGGTGGTAATGCAAGTGATGGGGAGCAGCTGTAAATACAGATGAAGCTTCACTCATTCACCCGCCACTCATCTCCTGCTCTGTACTCCTGGTTCCTAACAGGCTACAGAGTGGTACAAGTCCATGGCTCAGGGAGTTGGGGATCTCTGGTCTATATGGTATTTTCTTTCTCATGGATACCATGTCCTTGCATATGAAACTGTTAGAAAGCAGCTCCTGCCTCGTATTTTCCATCTACTATTCTATATCTGTTCTCAGAAGGCCAAATCAAGGAAATGAATATATATATATATAATATATATAAAACACTGGTGATCTTTATCCAGTCATTTCTAAAATAAATCTAGAGCTAGGACAAAGCAATGGAGTTTTATAGATAGTTCTAATGGTACTTAAACTAAAAAAGATAAATATTAACTTTAAAATGAGAGTTCAAAAGAGAAGCAATAATGAAAGTTAAATTGATTGCCATACAAGCAGAATGTACTTTAGGGGTAAAACCATGGAGGAATAAGTTTTTTTTTCTCAATTAGGATGGAGTTGGAGTAATGACATTCAGTTTCTTATTGCATATTATTACATCTAATATGTGCAAATGTTGCTGTGTAAAGACATAAAACAAATTAAAAAATCTAATTGAACTGCATCCTATTACCTGGTCTTGAAATAAGGAAAAAATACTAAACTAGAAAAGTAGCTCTGCCTTTTTATTCTGGATATTTCAGAATCGATTTTTGTCTTTTCTGAGAAGTGACATGAATAATTTAGGGAATAGAGCATAATGCTGTTAAAAATGGTTAAAGTATAATACCACAGAGGCAACTGCGTAAAAGTCCCTGAAAAATCACAAAGGTGTTTAATGTTTCTAATTATGTTTAAGGAATTCAGTGGTGAGGTCTGGGAAATGACTTGCTGAGCTTGTCAGCTCACTCACTGACCCACTCAAATTCCTAAGCAGAAATCTGGACTCTTTCTAAGTCATTACTTCAGCTCAGGAAACTTTAGGCAATTTCATTTTGCCTTAAGTGGGCTTTGAGACTCCAGAATGATTTGGGGGAGGGAGTAGGTTAATTGAAGTAGAAATAAAGCTCACCTATAATAATGGGTTCTATAGGGATGAATATTTCCTATCTAAATGTATTTTCATCGTAGCAGCTAATTACTACCAATTTGAATCTATCTTAATAGAAATAAAGAAAAATGTTTTCTCCACTATTGTTTTATGAACGATACATATGTTAATGCCAATGGCTTATTATTTTTAAGGAAACGTATTTATACAGTTGACCCATAAACTATGCTGAAGTTAGGAACACCGACCCCTGTGCCCCTGTGAGGCTGAAAATCCCTGTATAACTTTTTTATACAGGGAGACAAGGTCTCGTTCTGTCACCCAAGCTAGAGTGCAGTGACGTGATCTTGGCTCATTCACTGCAACCTCCTCCTCCTAGGCTTATGCGATCCTCCTACTTCACCCTCCATAGTATTTGGGACCACAGTCATGTGCCACCACGCCCAGCTAATTTTGCCCAGGCTGGTCTCAAACTCCTGAGCTCTAGCGATCTGCCTGCCTTGGCCTCACAAGGGGATTACAGGTGTAATCCCTTGCTGGGATTACGGGTGTGAGCCACCTTGCCTGGCTCCAAATTATTTTCTCCTGTACATATATTCTCTAAATTTCTTGATATTTTAAGTTATCATAGTCTTTTTAGCTGCCTAATAATCTATTTGGGAGTAATTGGTAACATTTTAATGTGTCTCTATATACTGCAAGCAATTCCAAATGGAATGACTTGAAGAAATGTGCTAGGTTGTGGATAAACTATTAGGTAGCTTAAAAAATTATTTGTAAATAGCTATTTGCAAAAGGTAAAGGTAAAAAAGCAGAATGTGAGAAATTGATTTTGAGGAACTAGTTCTCTTGTTATAAAAAGACTCCAAGAAAACCTCTCAAGAACTAGTTCTAGAGATAGCTGACACTTAATATTCACGAAATCAAGGTAATACAAAGAAAAGATTTAACAAAAATTGTGTATTTGGGACGTCATGTGCAGGTAAAATGAGTTAATTTGCGTTTGCAGTATGCCATTTACATTATGATGATGCTAAGACTCCCAAAATATTTTGGTTTCTGAGGAAAGAAGTGATATATACAAACATACGTGGAGGACTATAATGAAGGATTTAATGGTCCGGTGATCTCTACCTTCTCTGTAGGTGGAGTAAAAGCAATTGGCTTCATACAAGCAAACAAAAATGATGTGGGCGACATGTAAAAAATTATCCAATTGTTAAATATGAAATCATGTATTGGGTTGTCTAATTTTCTTTATTGCAGATTTCAGAGCAGCCAAGTTTTCATCTTAGTTTAGGTAGAGCTCTTTGTTTAGATGCAGAGCTGGGAAGTTAATCCTCTAATGTAGAGGTCAGCAAACTTTCCGTAAAGGGCCAGATAATCCATGTGTTCAGTTTCCAGGGCCATGTAACCTCTGTTGCAGTACTCATCTCTGCTATGGCAGGATGAAAACAGCCATAAGCAATATGTAAATGACTGATCATGACTATGTTCCAATAAATCTTTATTTATAAAAACACGAGGGAGAAGGGATTTGCCCCTTGGACTGTAGTTTCCTGACTCCTGGTTGAGATTACTTTCCTGTAGGAAACATGAAAATTTGCTTGATAGGGTTTAAGGAAAATGAAATAAAAAGTGATCATTTCTGTGACTTAAACTTGATTATTCTACAGTTTTAAAAATTCTATAATAGCTTATTATGGGTATGACATTTTATGGTAACAAGACAAATCTTTAATTGCTTTTTTTTTGAGGAGTCTCTCTCTTCTTGCCCAAAATGGAGTATGCAGTGGCGCGATGTCGGCTCACTGCAGCTTCCACCTCCCAGGTTCAAGCAATTCTCCTGACTCAGCCTCCCAGGTAGCTGGGATTACAGGCATCAGGCACCAAGCCTGGCTAATTTTTGTATTTTTAGTAGAGACGAGGTTTCACCATGTTGTCCAGGCTGGTCTCAAACTCCTGACTTCAGGTGATCCGCCTGCCTCAGCCTCCCAAAGTGCTGGGATTACAGGCATAAGCCACCGTGCCTGGCCTCTTTAATTGCTTTTTATCTGTCTGTATAACCCTGGGACCCATTCCAGCCTTGATGCATTCTAAAGACAGAACTGATTTACTTCATTTCTATATTCCCAATGCACAGTGTACTACCCATCACTAAATAGGTACTTAATAGATATTTTAACTGAAGCATCAAGTGTTTACTCATTTTTAGGCTGCTTTAAGTACATGGAAATTTTGACAAAAGTCTAGAAACAAGGAAATATTCAAAGGCCCTTTTTTATACAATGACAATAAATGTTTTTCTTGCTTTTGGAAACATTTTTATTGCTGTAGTACAAAAAAGTTCTTGATTAAAACCTTTGATTCAGGAGTTCCATGTAGTCTAAGACAGACCAGTTAGGTTTATGTCAGAGTACTATCAAATACAGTGTCTGGAGAGCTAAGATCCAATTTGGCAATACTGTAAAAATTCCAGTATCTGTGGCACTGCAGAAACAACTTGCAGAGTGAATCCCGATTCCATTATCAAGCTCTTTTGTGACAGCAGTAAATATGACCAGGGTCTAGCAGGTTTTCTTTAAGCTCCAATGATAGCTGATGGACAGAAAATGTTGACTGGAAAACTTCCCAAGGAGAAAAGTAAATGTCTCATTCCATGAGAATGTTTTACAACTATTGTTTAATAAAGAGAGGTTACAGTTATAGCAACAGCAGTAAAGGATGGCGTGGATGAGTAAACCCCATACTCCTGGTCATGAAAATTTTTTCTGTAGTTGAATAACTGGTACAATGAACAAGAACAACCTGTGGGATGTAATGAAAAGATAATTTTATTTTTTTCTCTAGTAATGTCTCTACATTTATTTGATGGGTATAATTTGTCCTCTTCCCTGACTGAAAACCAGTCCTTGTCTGATTACTCTTAGGAAATAGGAAGTCCTACTATCACTTAAGTCATAAGCAAAATTTCATTTCCGAAATTAGAAATGTTTTGACTCTACTGGATTTACATTCCCTCCTGAAACAAAAACTGGACAAAAATATATGAAACAACAGTTTTGAAGATGTTGGATGTCAGGTAATGAAAGACAGTGATGTCTGAAAGACAGGAAACACATAAGGTTGCCTTGAGAGAATTTCCAGGCTTCAGTGCAGGAAGCAGGAATGCGGGCAGGGCCCAGTAGACATCCTGAATTGAAGACAAGGAGCTGAGAGTACAAGATGACCAAATCATCTGTAGTGTACAGGAGAGAGTCCTGGAAAAGAGAGATTTACACAAAGAAAGAACCCTTGAGACCTGCACGAGGACTCCATAGGATATTTAACCAAGTGCTTATCACCATATGCATGTGAGCAAAAAATAGACTTGAGTCCAGGGAAATAAATATATGAAAGGAATAGCAGGTCAGTCTGTGGCAATCGATCAAGGTTGGAAGGGTGCCTTTCCTTATTAGCCAGCCTGGAAAACTTCAGAATTAATGGGGCATTGAGTAGATTATTTAGAAGGGTCTTCCCTCAAAAGTGTGGAATAGGTAACCCAGCAGTTAAACACTTTTAAATATTCAGTTTTTCAAAAACGTAAGTAGAGATGTGAAAGATATAAAAAAGATCTAAATCAGACTTTTAGATCGAAACTACAATGTGGAAGATGAAAACTGCACTGACTTGGACTGATGTAAGGTTTGATATCATGGCAGAAAAGATGAATAAAGTTGAAGGCATGGTACTGTAATAGACTATTCAATTGAAATGCAGAGAAAAAGAAACGTAAAAACATGAACATCAGTGAGCTGTGGGACAACTTCAAGTATACTAATGTACCTGTTATTGCCCCTAAGGTGGGTGAGGAGAAAAATTCTAAAAAAAAAAAAAATGGCTGAAAATTTGTCATATATGATGAAAACTGTAGATCCATGGAACCAGGAAATTCAAACTCTGTACAGCGGAATAAAGAGCACTGGAAATGGTAACTACATCAGTTAATGCATAAGATGTTTTCCTTATTTATCTCTCTTGTAGATATAATTGACTATTAAAACAAAAACTGTATTATGGGGCTTATAACCTATATAAGTAAAAATGTAAAGAATAGCATAAAAACAAGGATGGGAGAAATTGAAGTACATTACTGGAAATTTGTTACACAGTATATCATAGTATAGATGAAGGTGTGTTGTGGTAAGTTAAAAACGTAGTCTATAAACCCTAAAAAACCACTGAAATATCAAAACAAAAGTTTATAGCTAATATGCCAGGAGAGAAAATGAATTCATAAGAACACTAAATCTGGATTAAACAAGAAAAAGATGAAAAAAAGAAAAAACAGATGAAGCAAATAGTAGACAAATAGCATGATGATAGACTTAATTACAGTAATAGCCATATTGAATGTAAGTGTTATGAACAGCCCAATAAAAACAGGGTTGATAGCTTGGATAAAAAAGCAAGACCTCATTTATACGTTGCCTTCAATAAATCAATTTTAAATACAAAGACACAGATAGATTAAAAGTAAAAGAATAAGAAATATATGCAGTACTAACACTGGTCAACAGAAAGTGTCTCTATTAATAAGAGACAAAATAAAATTCAGAGAAAGGAATATTACCAAAAAAGAATAAATGGTCGTTGTGTAAAAAAGGCATGCCATTCTGAAATGATTTTTTTAACCAAATAACAGAACATTAAAATACATGAAGCAAAGCAAAACAAAACAAAACCTTATAGAACTACCAGGAGAAATAGACAAATTCACATTTGAAATTAGAGATTTGAATACCTCTCTGGATAATTGATAAAAAAAACTTGATATAACAAATCAGCGAAGATATAAAAGACTTGATAAACATTCTCAACCAACTTGATCTAATTGTCAGTTACAGAGCATACCACACAACAAGGCTTGAATACATGTTTTCAAGTCATATGGAACATTTGTCAAGATATGTCATATTTTGATTCAAAATACATGTTTAAATTAGTTTATAATGATTCAAGTCATACAAGGTATATTCTGTGGCCACACAGAATAAAACTAGAAATCTAACAGAAACTTGTCTAGAATATTCTCAAATATTTGGAAACTAAATAGCATAATTCCAAATAACCCATAAGTCAAATAACTAACTAAAAAAGTTTTTGAAAATATTTTAAATTAAATAAGCATAAAAGCTGGACCAGTCACAGTGGCTCACACCGGTAATCCCAGCACTTTGTGAGGCTGAAGTGGGCAAATTAGTTGAGGTCAGGTGTTCCAGACCAGCCGGCCCAACATGGTGAAACCCTGTGCCTACTAAAAATACAAAAATTAGCTGGGCATGGTGGTGGGTGCCTGTAGTCCCACCTACTCGGGAGGCTGAGGTACAAGAATTGCTTGCACCCAGGTGGCGGAGGTTGCAGTGAACCAAGATGGTGCCACTGCACTCCAACCTGGGCAACAAAGTGAGATTCCGTCTCAAAGGAAAAAAAAAAAGGTGTAAAAGCACAACATATCAAAATTTATATCCCCAAATGTCTTTGTTATAACAGAAGAAATTTCTCAGATCAGTGACTTCAATTCCCCCTTAAGAAACTAGAAAAATAAAAAACTAAACTCAAAGTAGGCAGAAGAAAGAAAATAAAGTTCAGAGCAGAAATCCATGGTTCTTTGAGAACATTGATAAAATCAATACATTTCTAACTGGAGAACCTGGGGAAAAAAGAAGAAAGAGATAAATTACCAATACAATGAATGAAATAGGGAGCATCAGTGCTGATTTTATAGACACTAAAAGGATAATATGGAAATATTCTGAATAGCTTTATCCTCATATATTCAACAATTTAGAAAGAATGGGAAAAGTACATAATTACAAATATTCAAGAAGAAATAGACTTATGATGAAATCTTGCCATGTTAAAAATAAAAGAAGAAATAGACAACCAGAATTGTCCTATGTTTATTAAAGAAATTGAATTTGTAGTTAAAAACCTTCTCACAAAGAAACCTCAAGTTCAGATGGCTTCACTGATGAATGCTACCGAACATTTAAGGAAGTAAATATCTCCAAAAAATTAAAGAACAAGGAAGGTTTTCCAACTTTTTCCATGAGATCAAGAATATAATTATCAGAAAACTAGAAAGACGTTAAAAGAGAACTACAAATGTCACTTATGAACATACATGTAAAAATCCTAAACAAGATATTAGCAAACCAAATTCAACAATATGTGAAAAGGATAATACAGCATGGATAAGTGGGTGTTAGCCACACAAGGTTGGTTTACCTTAGAAAATTAGTCAGTGTAATTCACAACAAACTATAAGAGAAAAACCAAATGATCATATCAATTTATGCAGGGAAAGCATGAAACAAAATTCCACATCCATTCCTTATAAATACTCTCAGTTAGTGGTACTAAAAAGAAGCATCTTCAAACTGATAAAGACAATTAGGAAAATCTGCAAATATCATACTAGATAGTGAAAGGCAGAATGTTTTTCCCTGAGGTGTGATCTCACCACTTCTATTCAGCGTTACGCAGGAACTTTTTACTAGTGCAGTAAAACATGAAAATGAAAGAAAAGCAAATGATAAAGGAAATAAATAAATAAAACATCTTTATTTACACATGACCTGATTGTCCATTTAGAAAATCTGATGGAATCTGTTAAAACAAGCAAGCAAGCAAACAAAACCTAATAGGACTAATAAGTGAATTTAGCAAGGTTTCCCGACACAATATCTATATGCAAAAATCAATTGTATGTTCACTGTTTGCGTGATGGGTACTCTAGAAACCCAGACTCTACCATTCTGCAGTATATCTATGTAACAGATCCGCACATTATCACTGAATCTAAAATAAAATAAAAATTTAAAAACCTAAGAACAGAGAAAGCTAATTTATGGTAGTAAAAATTGGAAGTTAATTACTTGAGGTGGTAGGGGAATTTATTAGAAAGAAGCACAGAAACAATTTCTGGGATTATATGATGGACATATTCCATGTCTTGAATTGGGTGGTAGTTACATGAGCATACACAATTATTATAACTCATCCAACTGTATAAAACTCAATTGTAAAAAAAAAAAACAACCTTGTTGGAATTTTGATTGGGATTGTGTTGCATCTGTAGATCAAGCTGGGAAGAACTGACATCTTGATGATATTGTCTTCCTATCCATAAACATGGAATTACTCTCTATTCATTCTTTGATTTCTTTCATCAAAGTTTTGTAGTTTTCCTTATATAAAATTTGTATATATTTTCTTAGATTTATATGTAAGTTTTTTTTAAGGTGCTAATGTTAATTGTATTATGTTTTCAATTTCAAATCACAATTGATAATTGCTGGTGTATAGGAAAGCAACTGAGTTTTTAATATTAATCTTGTGTCTTGCAACTTTGCTATAATTGTTTATTAGTTCCAGGAGTTTTTGTTATTGTTGTTGCCTCTTTGGGCTTTTCCACATAAACAATCATGTTATCTGCAAACAAAGACAGTTTGATTTCTTTTTTTTTCATCTGTATATGTTTTCTTTTCTTTTCTTTTCTTGTCTTACTGTCTTAGCTGTGACTTCTAGTACAATGTTGAATAGGAGTGCTAAAAGTGGACATCCTTGCTGTCATCCTGATATTAATGGGAAGCACCTATTTTCTCAGATTTCAGTATGATGTTAGCTGTAGGTTTTTATTTTATGGTCTTCATCAGTTTGAGGAAGTTACTCTCTCTAGTTTGCTGAGAGTTTATATCATTAATGGGTGCTGGATTTTGTCAAATGCTTTTTCTTCTTCTGTTTATATGATTATGTAATTTTTTTCTTCTTTAGCCTATTGATGTGATGGATTACCTTAATTGATTTTTATTTGATTTTTGAATGTTGAGCCCATTTTGCTTACCTGAATTAAAGTCCACTAAGTTGTTGTGTATAATTATTTTTACACATTGTTGTAACCTTTAACTTTTTCCCATTTAGTATGATGTTGGCTGTTGGTTTATTATATTTGACCTTTTTATGTTGTATGTTCCTTCTATACCTAATTTGTTGAGAGTTTTCATCGTAAAGGGTGTTGAACTTTGTCAAATGCTTTTTCTACATCTATTAAAGTGATCGTATGGTTTTTTCCCTTCATTCTGTTAATATGATGCATCACTTTATTGTTTTGTGTATGTTAAACCATTCTTGCATGCCTGGGATAAATCATACTTAATCATAGTGGATGATCTTTATAATGTGCTGTTAAATTCTGATTGCTGGTATTTTGTTGAGGACTTTTGCATCCACAGTCATCAGTGATATTGGGCTGTAATTTTTGTGGTTGTTTTATTGTCTGGCTTTGATGTCAGGGTAATGCTGGCCTTGTAGAATAAGTTTAGAAGAGTTTCCTCCTTTTTACTTTTTTGGAATAATTTGTAAATAATTGGTGTTAGTTCATCTTTAAATGTTTTGTAGAATTCAGCAGTGAAGCTATTAGGTGCCAAACTTGATGGGGGACTTTTTATTACTGCTTCAATCTTGGTTTCTTCTATGCTTTCCAACTGTTGACATAATTGTTCATAGCAGAATCTTATGATTTTTTTTTATTTTTGTGGTCTCAGTTGTAAGGTCTCTTTTTGTTATTTATGATTTTATTTTTTATAGTCTTCTCCTTTAGTTAATCTGGCTACAGGTTTGTTGATTCTGAGATTGTCTATTATAAAAAGACTTTTTGTTTTGCTGGTCTTTTGTATTTTTTTAGGCTCTATTTTATGTGTGTTCTGATATTTATTATTCTTTTGTCCTACTACTTCTGGGCTTTGTTTTTGTTTTTCTAGTTCCTTGAAATGTGTTGCAAGGTTGTTTGTTTGAGATTCTTTCTCTATTTTGATGTAGGCATGTATTGCTATCAGCTTCCCTCTAAGGACTGCTTTTGTTGTATCCCATAAGCTTTGGTGTTTCAATTTTTATTTGCTTCAAGAAATTTTGAAATTAAAAAAATTGTATTGACCCATTTGTTGTTTAGGAACATTTTGTTTAATTTCTATATATACTGTTTTCAATGTTCTTCCTCATATTGATTTCTAGTTTAATTCCATTATGGTCAGAAAAGATACTTGATTTTGATTTTTCAAATTTGTTAAGGCTTATTTTGTAAATGAACATGTGATCTCTCCCGGAGAATGTTCCATGTGCATTTGTGAAGAATGTGAACTCTATAGCTGTTTGATATAATGTTTTGTAAATATCTGTTATGTCCATTTGGTCTAGAATACATTTTAAATATGATGTGCCTTTGTTGACTTTCTGTCTGGATGATCTGTTCATTGCTGAAAGTGGAATGTTGAAGTAAGCTATTATTATATTCCTTTCTATCTCTCTCTTTAGGTCTACTAATGTTTGCTTTTTATATATGAGTGTGCTGATGTTGGGTGCATATATCTTTATTATTGTTATATATCTTTTTATATTGACCCCTTTATCATCACATAATGGTCTTTTTTGTCTCTTTTTATAGTTTAAAAAGAAACTTTAAGTTATTTTATCTGATAGAAATATAGCTAGCTACTCCTGCTTTCTTTTGGTTTGCATTTGCAAGGAATATCTATTTTTCATTCATTTTCTTTCAGCCTAAGCATGTCCTTCCAAATAAAGTGAGTCTCTTGTAGGTGGCATATAGTTGGATCTTGATTTTTATTCATTCAGCCACTCTATTTTCTTTTTTTTGAGACGGAGTCTTGCTGTGTTGCCAGGGTGGAGTGCAGTGGCGCGATCTCGGCTCACTGCAACCTCCACCTCCTGGGTTCAAGCGATTCTCCTGCCTCAGCCTCCTGAGTAGCTGGGACTACAGGCATGCACCACCATGCCCAGCTAATTTTTGTATTTTTAGTAGAGATGGTGTTGCACCATTTTGGCCAGGATGGTCTTGATCTCTTGACCTTGTGATCTGCCCACCTCGGCCTCCCAAAGTCCTGGGATTACAGGCATGAGCCACTGTGCCTGGTCCCTGCCACTCTATTTTCTAATTGGAAAATTTAATCCATTTACATGCAAGGTAATTATTGACAGCTAAGGACTTGGTACTGCCATATTATTTGTTTTCTAGTTGTTTTGTAGCTCCATTCTTCCTTTTTTTCCTTCTTACTGTCTTCCTTTGTTGTTAAGCTATTTTCTCTCTCAGAGTGTTTTGATTCCTTGATTTTTGTTTTTAGTGTAGTTATTAAAGATTTTTTGCTTTGTTATTACCAGGAAGTTTACAAAAACCATCTTATCGTCATAACAGGTTTTTTTTGATGTGATAACAACTTAATTTCGATCACAAAGAAGAAAATACTATTTATTTTGACTCATTCATTTTACTTATTCATAAGCTATAGTCACCAAATTCATGGTTGCTATTATTGTTTTGAATAAACTATTGTCTCTTAGATTGAATATGAATAAGAACAGACAGTTCACCCAAAAAGATATGTTTGGCACACAAGCACATAAAAAACACTTAACATAATTTGTGCTTAGGGCAATGCAAGTAAAATTTCAGTGAGATGCCACTCTTTTACCTGATAGAATTAATAAAATTAGAAAGCAAATTTTATGAAGATGTGGTGGAGCCCTCACATACTGCTGGCAAGAATATAAAAAATATAATCACCTTGGAAAACTGTCAGTTTCTTAAAAAGTTAAACATATACCTAGCATCTAACCTAACACATTACCTGCCATATAACCACAAGAAAATAAAACATGTGTCCAATGTTCATAGCAGCTTTTTTTTTGCAATAGTCAAAAACTGGAAACAACCCAAATGTCCACCAGCACATGAATGGATAAACAGATTGTGGTGTATCCATACAACACAACTCAACAATAAAATAGAATGAACTATTGTTACATACTACAATGTCAGTTTATCTCAAAATAATTATGCTGGATGAAACAAACCAGATAAAAATATTATACACTATATGATTTCATTTATATGAAATTTTTAAAAATGCAAACTACCGTGACAGTAAGCAGATCAGTGGTTGCCTGGGGGGTGTGGTGGAGGACTTGAAGGATTGAGATAGAGCAGGGAGTGATGTGTTGGTTAGTTAAATGTCTTTCCCTTGAATGCCCAGTCCTCTGGGATTTTATCATCATGGCTTCTGCTCCAGTTCAGAGATGTCAAAGCTGGACTTGGTGAACCAGATTTGTAGAATTATTCTACCTCAAATACCAATTATGTCTCTACCAAGAAACCACACTTTTAGGATCTCAGTGAAACATTCATTTTCATGTCACTATGCAGTTATCTATATAATTAGAAATAAGAGAAGAACACAAATTTTGAAAACATTTTAATGACATAGTGAGTCAAAATAATCTATTCCTAGAGAATTAGCATGGATATGACATGAATCTGAATCAAATGTGTTTGGAGGCTTTATTTGTATTTTAGTGCATTCCCTAGTTCCATGTTATTTTAGGGAATTTAGCTTGAACCTCTCAGAGTAACAAAATTAAAGAGAGCCAGGTGCGATGGTGTGCCTGTAGTCCTGGTTATTTGGGAGGCTGAGGCAGAAGGATTGCTTGAGCCCGGGCGTTCGAGTCCTGGGCAACATAGCGAGACCCTGTCTCAAAAAAAATTAGAGTCAATTTTATTAAAATCATTAATGAGTCAGAGCTTTTTATTACAATACTTGGTGATAGTTACACAATAGTAATACCTTGTGGTTAACATCCACTAGCTTCATAGTACATGTGTGCTATCTAGTAGGACATTCATGTTTTCATTCCTTAAATATCAGGTAAGTAGAATCAAGACAGTATTTCTATGATATTTCTATAGTAAGATGTGGGCCAGAATCCTGAGTTACTTTACTCTCATTCAGTCAACTTCCAGCTGTAAATTACCTCCCCTCCATGATGCACCTGGCCCTGGCCACCAAAATGTTCTTGAGAACTAGAAGTAAGTAGCAAAATGCATCTGGTTTGGGAGTCAACTTTTCTCCCTCCATTCTCTGATAACGAGTAGCAGAATGACCAAAAGGTAAAAGAACAGTAATTTCTGCTTTGAAACACTATTTTTCTCTGAGTTTTATATTTAAAAATTTAAGAATATATTTTTAAAAAATAATTACTTGAGTGGTTAATACTCTATCTTCAGTAACATTAGTGATAGCTATCATCTGAGGATAGGAACCATATAAATAACCTAGTATTATTACTTCATTCTTTATTTTCTCATTTCCGTAATCTCTGTAATTTCCTCTCTCAATTCCCTTTTTAGTACTTAAAAACATCACACAAAGTATCATCTGCATTTTCAGGTTTTTTCCTTTCTATTTTAGCGAGGGCCTTATGACACCTGTGGAATAAGGTGTCCTTTAAAGCACCCTTCCTTTAAGATAGAAATTTTGGTCAATTTCCCTGAGAATTATGAGGCTTATATGTGTTATGGAGGATTTGTGATTCACCTCCAGGTTGCAATTCTAGTTGTTGAGTTGAAATAAAATATGTTACCACTGGGCTTTAGTTACCTTAGAAAAATCTGTTTTCCTCATGCAGTCTCAAAAATAAGAAAGATCAATCTGTGTGCTCTCACAGCCATGTCTGTGATGAAACTTCAGGGGAAGCAGTGATAAGATACGGTGTTCACATCTTTAGATTTTGTACCTGCTCTTTGTCTGTCACTGTTATATTAATAAAATATTTTAAAGTAGTGCAAAATTTATATTTTGAAGAGTTTATCTGTACAGGTGGAATTTGGCAGGGCATGTTTTATCACCCAGTTCTGGCCATTTGGAAGGATGATTCTATTACTTAAAAGGATATGCTTGCAGGGTAACTAAAAAACTCCTTCTTTAGAAGCATTTTTGCAAACATGTAAAACTAATAATTCTGTCTGCAAGTCATATGGTTAAACTGTTATGTAATCATTAACAAAGATGTTTATATTTATATGTTCATTATACACAACCAAGCATATTTATAAAATATTCTTTTTAAATATAAAAATATAATTATAGCAGTTTACCAGAAATAATAGTTATGAGCCTTTGAAATATCTTCACAATATGCCAGAATGTCTTGGCCTGTTTTGTAATAGAGTTTCTACTACGAGATTCATTTGTCAACTCAGATATTTCCATTGCCTTGCAAGAGGCACTAAGCTACATCCTCTTATGCCACAATGCCATGTTTATTAAGAATGCAAATTCTTGTTTTTTTCTAATTGTAGAGGACATACTATTCTTTGACAATGCAGTGTTGTTTAAGGTATTTCTGCAGAATAAAATATAGTGAGAATTATATTGCTTATACACATTTACCTTTTAATGTATGACTACAGAAGTATTTTAAAATTTATATTTTCAGTTACTTCCCCTAGACTTTTTATAAGTACAGAATTTAACTAATGTGCATATTATAGGTTATGCCTGTTCTGTAATGTGCATGCTTATGATTTTTTTTAAACATAAGGCTCTAGTAAACATTGATATTTTCAGTGGATATACCTTTTACTGTTTTCTGTTTTCTAGAAAAATACTCTCAATTATAGGCAATTTAGAAATAAAATTTAAAACTATTATATGTCTTGTATTAAATTGGTGAATTATTGGACATTCCCATACATGGTAACATTGAGTAGGGTTGAGTTGGCAGGAACAAATGGATAGATCCAAGAGATATTTAGAAAGTAAAATTGTTAGAATTTGGTGATGTCTTTCTCCCCTATTTTAACATATTTCTTCCCCTCCTTCAAAACTTGGCCCTCAATTCCTGGATTTTAGCAGTTCTTTCTTTTTTTTTTTTTGAGACGGAGTCTCCTGTCTCCCAGGCTGGAGTGCAATGGTGCGATCTTGGTTCACTGTAACCTCTGCCTCCCGGGTTCAAGCCATTCTCTTGCCTCAGCGTCCCAAGTAGCTGGGATTACAGGTGCCCACCACCATGCCTGGCTAATTTTTGTATTTTTTGTAGAGACGGGGTTTTACTATGTTAGCCAGGCTGGTCTCAAACTCCTGACCTCAGGTGATCCGCCTACTTTGGCCTCCCAAAATGCTAGCATTACAAGCATGAGCCATCCGCGCCCAGCCTAGCAGTTCATTCTTGACCTCCAATCTGTTCCATTCATTTTCTTTGACTTTCTTGAGACCTTCGTCCACTGATTCCACTGTTATTTTTATCAATCGCCACTCCCTTTTAGATTAACTTCTCTAATACTCATCATAGATTTTATGATTCATAATTATAATCACGGTCTTGCAATATCCCCCAATTCCTTGTCCTTCTCTTCTGTATACTCATCTGTGTTGGGGAAACCAGCTCCTCATCACCCAGCAGGTACCCCGAGTCCGGCGGAGACAAAGGAGTTAGAAAGAGACAGAATAAGCGTTTAAAAGGTGGGTCCAGGGGACCAGAGCGTTGGAGGCTTACTCAAGGTCCAGAGCTCTCGGGCTCCGCCCAATTAATTGGTTTACAAGCTCTTTGTTCTTAGGGCAGATGGGAGGGGGAGGAAGGAATGAGGAAAAGGATTAATCAGTGAAAGAGAACTCATGAGTCATTCAATAAGATGTATAGCAGTGGCGGTTTCTGTGAATTTCCTTGAGCAAAGACGTGTGTCTAAACTACTTACAATCTTTAACTTACCGGGACTGAAACAGGTGGGAGTGGGTTTCAGAAGGAGCTGAGATGTTTGATTATACTCCACTACTTCAAGGGAGTGTTATCTCCCTGAGCAACCTGTGGAATGCCGCTGAGCGGTTATGCTCTCGAGGCATAAAGACATGAAGGCAATAAGGAGACTTTTCTCCTGAAAGGCTGCCCATGGCTCCCCATGGGTGTCTCACACAGGCGAGACCAACTCAACTGACACCCCAGAAACTCTCTTTCCCACAATCTGGAAAAACTCAATCCTAATTAAACTCTATGGTCTGACCTTTGTACCTGCTCTGACCAGCTGCATGTTTCTAGAGCAAATCACACAACCTTATTGGTTGATTTCACTTTAAATTAGTTACAGTAAACCCTAAACAGGCACTCAAAAGTACCCAACAATCCCCCAGGAGGCATGAGTGCACATACACATACCTGCACAAATACATGTAATTCATAGATAGATAGATCGATAGGAAATGAAGAAATAAAAGAAAAGGAGATGTCAGGGAAACTCCTGCTTTTTCTGGCATATAGGCCCAGATGTCTTATGAGGAACACACAAGGCAAGTTGGGTCGAGGCAAGGTGGATGAATTCAGTTTTGTACATTTTGCAATTAAAGCGACTTTGTGACATGTTAGAGGAGATGTTAAGTATGCATTTATTACATAGATTTAAAATTTAGAGTAGAACTCTGAGTGAAAAACCCTGATTTAGGAAATTCTGGTAAACCTAGGAAGAGAGAATATAATGGTGAAAGAATGGGGCAGAAATGAACCTAGACAACCTGTAGCATCTAAAGGCAATAAGGGGTGATGGGCCAGCAAAGGCTAGGCCAGAAAGTAGATAAATCACCAGAATAATTTGAGATCAGGGAAAAGAAGACTTTAGAAAGAAATGGGGGGTGGGCATGGTGGCATATACCTGTAAATCCCAGCACTTTGGGAGGCCCAGACAGGAGGATTGCTTGATGCCAGGAGTTTGAGACCAGCCTGTATAACATAGCAAGACCTAATCTCTACAAAAAATAAAAAATTAGCTAAGTGTGGTAGCACATGCCTGTAGCCTCAGCTACTAGGGAGACTGAGGCTGCAGTGAGCTATGATCACACCACTGCACTCCAGTCTGGGCAACAATGAGGCTTTGTCTCAAAAATCAATCAATCAATCAATCAATGGAAAAAAGAAGAAATGGTGGAGGGAAGGAGTCATCAGTGTACCAGTGTAGAATGCTGTGAAGATACTTTTTCGTAACTTCGTAACTAAGATATTTCGTATCTTCACAGCACAAAGATAAAACTCTAAGACTAAAATATTTTATTCTTGACGTTAAACAGACAGCATGGTCACTGGTTGCCTTAGGTGGAGAGTAACTTTGATCAGTTGTGGAAGCCAAATTAGAATGGGTGGAATAATTGGAGGTGAGGGAACGGAGGCACATGCAGACAATTTTTTAAGAAGAGACAGCATGAAAGGAAAGCCTGAGAGAGGGTAGGTCTGTACCTGGAAGAGGAAGGGAGATGAGGTGAGATTTTAGTTTGTTGGTTTCCTAATTTTTGCTCTAGGAAAGATTGAACAATGAAATATAATCATAGCTTAATTGGTAGCATAAAGTCATCTAAAGAAAGAGAGGTAATCTGTAGCCTGGAAAAAGGGGAATTTGATATTAAGAATCTGGCAACTTTTATTCTGCAGAGAGAGAGAAGGAGAGAGAGAAAGAGAGCGAGAGAGGCTGAAGTTAGAAGGAATTCCAGTTTATTGTGCATTTCCTAGATGAAAGAAATGCCTATTGGGATCATACTACTCCAGAGTTTTGGCTTCTCTCACTCCTAATTAAGTCTCCCCACCATCTCCACCGCAAGTTAATAAATTGATGCCAAGGTTTCTTTATTAATCTTTTATGTGTTGAGTTAATTTTAATTGGGTTTTGAGAAGTTTTCTGGGTACGTGGATATAATGGAGTTTGTAGACCTTCAAAAACTAAGGTATAGACTGAAGAACAAGGTGCCTGAATTTAAATATCACTGGTTCAAATTGGTATAACGGTTTAGTTCCTCAGTTAATAAGAAGAATAAAAATAATTACTGTTTGTCAAGCCCTTATCATGTGGCACACGCTGTACTTCACATATTTCTAATCCTTTCTGTAACTTTGCAAGCAGGCTATTATTATTTCCTAGGTGAAAGAACTAAAGCTCAAATTAATTCTTTTTTTGGTTCAAATTTTACCATAGAGATATTTGAATGTATAGAAAAATAAGGAAAATAGTGTAAATAACCCCTATGGAATCCAGATTCAAGAATTACTGATATCTGCCCATCTTATTTCAGTTCTGTTCACCCTACTCTGCCACCCCCAGATATATCTCTTTCTCACCAGCTTGGATAATTTAAATGCCTTGCCCAAGGCCACCCAACTAACAGGCTTTCTAAGTATCTTCTATGGGTTAAATACTAAATGAGCAATTGAGGGTATAGACAGAATATCTGGTCCCTTCCAGTACGACCACAAACAGCAACAAGGGTTTGCTAGCCATTTTTTTATGAGAATTAACTCAGTTAATAATTACCATGATCCCATAAGGTTGGTATTACCCCCATCTTACAGATGTGGAAACTGAGTCACAGAGAGGATAAAATGACCCACCCAAGAATGGGAAAGCTGGAATTCTGACCCAGATGGTCTGGTTCCAGAACTGGTGCAGTCAGGTAGGGAGAGCAAACTATAAAGAATTTGGAATGATTAGTGATAGGATGAAAGGATCTGGAAGATTCATCCTTGTGGTGACATTGGCCAGCTGGCAACCTTCTCTGCTACCTTTTTCATCTTCATCTCCAGATATAATCCTGCAAGGTAAGCAAAAATTTGTATGACAGCACCCACGACATCATTAGAACCATGGCCTGGCTGGGTCTATCTCTTTGGTAGTTTCTGCAGCCAAGTCAAAGTGAAAGTAGGGAAAATTCAGAAGTTAATGACAGACTTTTTGGCCTGCTTGGTTTTTCAGAAAGTGTTAACTGAATGATGTGTATGACTGAACACATTTAGTATAAGTTGGCAGGGCCGGCCTCTGAAAAGCCTTCAGGGGGATAAAACTGGGACTGCTTTTTAACTGCCAGCTAGACATTGTTTCAGCCATGCTGAATTCCAATGAGCTGGGCTTTATTGGCAGCTTGTTCACCGTATCATCATGTTACTTTAAATTAAATAATATCTCAGTCATTAATAAGCATTGTTCTTTTATCTGGAGTAGTGAAGAGTAGAAAAATTGCGTTAGGAAGAAGACGTTCCTCTTGATTTATTTTCTTAGCTCCCCATGGATAGTCAGCTATTATGTGACATACACTCAGATTAATTGCTTATGTGATTAGTAGCGATTTTTGCCTCTGCTCTGGTGACTAAAATGGCAGCTCTGTTACCCTGCAATTCAAAGGCAAATGGATAGGGATGCAGACTTATAGCCGCAGTGCTGATATGAAGAGGGAAAGGAGAAAAGACAAGAGAGGAAATGAAAGGAGTAGGTCGTAGAATACAATTTTTCTCGTTTGTTAAGAATCATGATATTGGGTGTATGAGAATGATCCCTTACAAATGAAATTCTTCTTAGAGGAATCAGTTGTTGTTAGAATTTTTATCTCCTGCCTTGAAATCGGGAATTGTGCAATTGCTGCAATCTTACTTTGTCTTGAAATTCCTTTCTTAGAAATTCAAGCCAAGCCTTCTATTCATCCTGGTAACTGAAAGGCAGTCTTCTTGGCTGATTCAGAGTGTGCCAGTGGGAAGTCAGGTTGCTTCTGACTGATGAACTGTCTTGAAGAAATGTTGTACTCTAAATTGCTTCCAAGTTTATTTTGTAAAACTCTATGGAAGGCTGTATTTTCTAGAGGCTTGGCAAACTGCTGGAGAGTAGTGTTCAGTAAGCAAACCATTTTAGTTATTCATCAAAACAAAGTCTTACACTCCCACTCACCTTCCAAATTCTCATTGAGCTTTTGATGGAAAGAGACTGTAACTCAGTAGGCTCACTTTCCTATTAAAAACCAAAAAGAAAGAAGGAAAGCAGCCTCTGTCACAATGATTCATTAGAGGCAACCGCCCATATCCCAGTTCATCTAAAGTTCACTAAGTTCCAATTCCCCCAAACGCCAAGTTCCAATAACATTATAATCCAAGAAGTGAAGGAAATAATTTATCCCAACAGTTTATACACTTGTAAATGCCTTGCTAGGCTTGTGATGTACATGGTTGTATAGAGCTCATTACTATGTTTGACAAGTTTATACTTTAACTTTGGGCAATAGGAATTTTGCTTACATCCTGTTGGTCATATATTGCTAGAGAAACATTTGAATTCTATTAGTTTGCATAATTTTAAGGTTTGAAATCACTATTTTGAAGGATGCTCTACTCTTCAAAAATTTGCAGAATCTGAAGAACATAATTGCAAATTCTACTCCTTAACTTGCACGCCTCTTTTAAAAAAATCACTTTATTGAGGTGTGCTTAACATATAAAAAGCTGTACATAATTAATGTACAATTCGACGAGTTTGGAGTGTATGTCTCTCAAAATTATTGTTGCGCAATACCATGAATTATTATGTGGCTAATGAAAATGAGGAGAAGGATGGTGAAATATTAACATGTGTTTTACTATATGTATAGTTATTAAAGAGCATGAAAGTTTAAAAAGGTAAATTTGACTTCGAGAGAAAAATGAATTGTACCATTGGTGAGACTTAACCCACTAGGGATTTTAATAAATATCATGAAAACATTCAATATATTTTATGTTTGAGTTAAATATCAAATTTGCAAGAGAACTACTTGCTGAATTTGCATTGATTTTAGATATTGAGATTATTTTTGTGACATTAGTAGAATCTGTTCTTGTAGAGGATTATTTTTTTCATATTGGTCACTGACTGAATGGGATTATAACTGAATTATTATAAGTATTGGTTTGTTTCTGAGAAAGAAAAATTGTATTATAGTATATTAGGGTTCGTCAGAGAAACAGAAACGCTAGGATTCGAAATACTGAGTTCAAAGGCCTGAGAACTAGAGAGGAGATGATATAACTCTCAGTCTGAGGCTGAAGCCTGAGAACTGAGTTGGGGATGTTGAGGGTGGCTAGCCTGGGGCTGGCGATGGAGGTCTGAAGGCCTGAGAACAAGGAGCTTTGATGTCTGAGGGCAAGAGAAGATGGATGTGTCCCAATTCAAAGAGAGGAGAGAATTTGCCCTTTCTTCTCCATTTGGTCTATTCAGGCCCTCAGCAAATTGGATGGGGCCCACCCACATGGGTGAGGACAGATCCTTATTCAGCCTGCTGACTCAAATGCTGATCTCTTCCAGATCACCCTCATACGTACATCCAGAAATATTTTTTACCAGCTCTCTGGACATCCCTTAGCCCAGTCAAGGTGACGCATAAAATTAACCGTCATATATAGACCACAGGAAGGGGAAATATCAATTGCCCAATGATTTGACTACTGCTATAATGGAAAGAAAAAAATTTTCAATGCTGATAAAACAAAGTTAATTAAACAGATATATTTTAAGTAAGAATTGTGATTTGAAGAGATATAAGACATATTCTCTTTTTTGTCATCTCTCTTTTGGGGACTATAGCCTAAGACTTCCTTAAATTTTTTTTAACTGAAGTACATTTTATTTTAGTTCATGTAGGGCATGTCTGTCTAGACTTTTCAGTTACTTTTACAAAAATATCCACGAGATAATTCATGGATCTCATCTTCACCCATTTAACAATAAATATTTGTTCAGTAGGTATTGTATTTCAAGAACTAGGCATTGGGAATATAGCAGTGAAAACAATAGGCAAAGCCCTTTATCTTAAGGGGTTTACAAACTAATAGGGGAACAGACAACAGATCAATAATCATGTATAAACCAGTTTCTATATCTTAGGTGGACATAGATAAACATATATTAGGAAAATAAAGTAGGGTAGTAGTGTTTTTGAGTGGTTAAGAGAGGCTCTCTAATAAGAGATTTGTGTTTTTGGACCAGAGATCTGTAAAATACAAGAGAACAAACCATTCTGTTCTAGGCAGAGGAACATGCTATGATGCATGTGGGCTTGACATGTTTAAGGATCATCCAGGAAGCCACTGTAGAGGAGGAGCAGTAGGAAAGGATAGGAGAGAGTAGCAGGATCCTGATTATACAGAACCTTGTGGTTATTTTAAGACTTAGATTTTGTTTGTTCTAATCTAAGAATTTTAGATTAGAAATTTTCTAATTTTCTAATTCTTTTTTTTGTTAGAGACTGGGTCTCACTCTGTTGCCGAGCCTGGAGTACAGTGGCACAATCATAGCTCATTGAAGCCTTGAACTCCTGGGCTCAAGCAATCCTACTACCTTAGCCTCCCAAGTAGCTAGGACTACAGGTGTGCGCCACTGTGCCTGGCTAATATTTTAAATTTTTCTGTGGAGACAGGATGTCACTATGTTGCCCAGGCTGGTCTCAAACTCCTGGCCTCAAGCAGTCCTCTTGCTTTGGCCTCCCAAAGGACTTAGGTTTTGATATAGAGAAAAATGGGAAGCCATCGAAGGATTTTGAGAGAGAGACGTAATCTGATTTACAATTAATAGGAATTACTCTATTTTTATTTGAGACACATCTCACTCTGTTGCCCAAGCTAGAGTGCAATGGCGTGATCTCAGCTCACCGCAACCTCCATCTGCTTCCTGCGTTCGAGTGGTTCTCCTACCTCAGCCTCCTGAGTAGCTGGCACAGTAGGCACATGCCACCATGCCTGGCTAATTTTTGTATTTTTTTGGTAGAGATGGGGTTTCACCATGTTGGCCAGGCTGGTCTCGAACTCCTGACCTCAAGTGATCAGTCTACCTTGGCCTCCCAAAGTGCTAGGATTACAGACGTGAGCCACCGTGCCCAGCCGGGATTACTCTGATTGCAGTGTGGAAATAGAATGTAGGGACACAAGAAAGTAAGAGAGACGTCAGTTAAAAAACTACTACAATAATTCAGTTGAAAGACAATGGTGGACTTTGGGGAGGTGATAATGGTGAAGTTGGTGAGGAATGAGGAATTCTAGGTATGTATATATATTGCTAGTGGTAGGATTTCATGATGGATTGGGTGTGTCGTGTGAGAAAAACAGACCAACCTAAGAGCTATCTTCTCTGATTTACAGAAGAGCAACACATTTTACTCTATTTCCTTTTTGTCTCATTGGGGTGGTGGTAGGATGGAGTGTCTGGGCATATGAGGTAGGAGACTGTTGAGGAGAATTCATCTTGGGCTTTTTGCAGCCTTCATATTTACTGTTCTTATGGGCTATTCCCCAAGCCTCAGATTGTTCATTCACTTTTGCCATTGTCATGCTTCCTCTGAGACTTTGGGTGGAATCCTCCCTTGTCTTCTTAGCTTCTGATGGTGGCCAGCAACGCTTGGTGTTTCTGGGATTGTAGATATTAATATCTCACTCCAGTGTTTGCCTCTGTTTTCACATGGTCATCTTCCTGTGCATCCCTGTCGTCTCCTCTTCTTATAAGGGCACCAATCATATTGGATTAGGGACCCGTCCTACTCCAGTATGATCTTATCTTAATCATTCACAACCACCCCTTTTCCAAATAAGGTCACATTCTAAATATTGGGGACCAGGGCTTCAACATGTTGTTTTAGGGGACACAATTAAACTCATAATGATGACGGAAATGATGAAGCCTGCTGGTATTCCTTGTAGACCCAATTACTCTTTGGTAGTTTTAGTGCCTGTTTCTCCTAAGAGTTTATTTTTTAGCCTACCACAGTTTTATGAATGCTGGCAGAACAAATATGCATCTTGGGTCAAAGATGGAGAAGAGTTTATTACCCATAGCAATAGGAGTAGTCAAAATACCAGCATTTTGGCATCCATTGCCCAAGCCCCACTTCCCACATGGTGATGTGAAGAGAATCAGATGACATTTGCACACTGAATGGATTACATTATGAGAGGAAGATGCTGAGTTTAGGGAACCTGAATCTTTTAATGGGCAGTAAGCATGGCTGCTGTCTGTTTCAGAGGGACTCCTGGAGAATTGTTGTCCAACAAATGTTATGAGGGGTTATTTCCTCATGAGAATACATATGGTGATGTTGTAATATTTTTCAGAAAATGTGATGATTTGTATAAAGTTTTGCAGTGAAATATATTTAAATGCTGTTACAACATCATTGCATAGAACAATAACTCTAAGCCATGCACTTCAATGTATAATTCATACATGGTCCTCAAAATGGTATTGTGTAGTAGGTAAAGTAGGAGCTTTGGAGACAGAAAACACTTAGTTTTATCACTAATTGGGCCAATTCTTCATCCATGGGCAAAAAAAAAAAAAAAAAAAAAAAAAAATCTTCAAAATTGCTTCCTTAGGCTGGGTGTGGTGGCTCATGACTGTAATCTCAGCAGTTTGAGAGGCAGAGGTGGGCGGATCACTTGAGGTCAGGAGTTCGAGTCCAGCCTGGCCAACATGGCGAAACCTCATCTGTACTAACAATACAAAAATTAGCCGGGCATGGTGGTTGGTGCCTGTAATCCTAGCTAATTGGGAAGCTGAGGCAGGAGAATCACTGGAACCAGGGAGGCGTAGGTTGCAGTGAGCTGAGATCACGCCACTGCGCTCCATCCTGGACAACAGAGTGAGACTCTGTCTCAAAAAAGCAAAAAACAAAAATATTGCTTCCTTGTTGAATCCAACTTAATCCTTACAAAAACACATCAGATCAAAGAGCTTTGGTAACTCTCCCAATGTCATAGTGCTAACAGAAGAGAATCAGGACTGAAACCTGAGTCTGCCTGGTACCCATTCCTGATTCTTAACTACTTTATTATGAAAAAGATGTGAAGTACCTGGTATAATTAATAATAGGTGTTTATATTTAGTAGTCATAATTTAGTAGTTAGAATTTATAGAAGTCAACAGATTTCCAAAATGAATTCTGAACTATTTCTTGGAAACAGACAAAGACACAGTTGTGTTAACATCAGAGAAATCAAAGTAGAGAACATCCCTAGAAAACAGACATCTGTCATTGTCCTTAGAGCAGTTTTTTTAAGAGAAAAATTTGATATAAAAAAGGAATTGTCATCCCTCTGGGCATGGACATTGTCTGTTAACTAATGGAATTGTTTGGCTTATAACAGCCAGCGAATGTGAACTATAATTCAGATTTATATATTCATTTGATCATATCTGCCAAAACAGGAGAAAAAACAGGGACAAGAGTGGGGAATTTATTTTATTTTGCAAGTCAGAAGAGCAGAAAATTTCCTGTGTGATTGCCTTGGTGTAGAAGGGAGTCCTGAACAGTGCTCTAGGTATTTTGGTTGAGTATACACGTGAGATTTACCATCCCCTTACATTTTCTCATTGTGTGCTTGGCTTTGTCATGTTTGTCTCATCTCTACCACTGGGCATTTTCTTCTTTGGTTTTGCTGGTATAAATTTACTAGGCATTAATCACATGCAAGCACTGTAGAAAATACCAGTTACATAGGATCCCTTCTCAGTAAATTTGTGATAGAAATGGAAACATCAAGTGATATTTTCTGGGATGGTGATAGGGTTTGGTTGTGTCCCCACTCAAGTCTCATCTTGAATCGTAGTTCCCATAACCTCCACATGTCATGGGAGAGACCCAGTTGGAGGTAATTTGATCTTGGGGGTGGTTACCCTCATGCTTTTCTCATGCTAGTGAGTTCTCACCGGATCTGATGATTTTATAAGGGGCTTTTCCCTATTTTGTGCAGCACTTCTCTTTGCTGCCAACATGTGAAGAAGGACATGTTTGCTTCCCTTTCCACCATGATTGTAAGTTTCCTGAGCCCTTCCCAGGCATGCTGAACTGTGAGTCAGTTAAACCTCTTTTCTTTATAAACTACCCGGTCTTGCGTATGTTTTTATTAGCAGCATGAGAATGGACTAATAAAGATGGCAAGTGGATATTTCTGTTTTTAATTTATTTTCAGTGATGGGTCAGTTAGATTCTCAAGTGGCATCCAAACACAGCATGTCACGTGACATATTTATTTTGCTAAGAGTTAACATTTTCTTTGGCCATTGGTTTTGTTATTGCTGGAGCTTATACTGTTCTATGTTGCTTGCTTGTTGGTATAATTGAGTGTACTACCCAGGTGTTTGGACAGTCTTGTTGCCAATAATTAATAAATACTATCACTTGAGGCTTAAGGAAAGAACTTTGATTCTAAAATAAATGTTTACATCTGGGACAAGCATTTGACTTCCAATGTAATATGAGTTTCCTTTAACTTGATTAGCCCTGGGGTTATCTTTTCAAGAATGCCAATTAAGTGCAAACCTGCCCTAGAAAACAAATTCCTTTCAAACACAGGCTGCCAGCAAAGGGGCACAGGCTATTGGCAAGACATTGAAATATCAAAGTTGGAGGCCAAAGGATTGCGTTTTAATCCTAATGCCTCTTCTCATTAAATTCTTAATTTTGGGCAAATCTCTTAAACTTTTGGTGACCATCTTTGGATTTACAATGAGAGCACCTGAATATCTCCAAAACTGATAGGTGCATATAACCTCTTTTATTACTTGTTAATTTTATTTCTTCTAACTTTGTGTGACATTTAAGAGTTTACTAAGATATTATATAAAATTCTTTGTTCAAGTTTGTATTGGTGTAAAATAAATCATCCTGAAACATAGTGGCTTGGCATGGTAATCTTTTCTTCTTTTTTTTCTTATGAATCTGAAATTTGGACAGAGCTTGACAGCAAGGAGCTCATCTCTGCTGGGTACCAGCTGGGGCTGCGTGGTGGTGGCTAGCAGGTTCATTAAAATTTTTTTTTTGGTAGAGATGGGGTCTCAATACATTGCACAGGCTAGTCTTGAACTCCTGGGCTCAAGTGATCCTCCTGCCTTGGCCTCCAAAGATGCTGGCATTACAGGCATGAGCCACTGTACTTGGCCGAGTTCCATTTTTAAGATGCTAGCAAATTGGTGCAGGCCATTTGCAGGGACCTCAGTGCTGTGGGTTAGGGGTCTGGTTCTGATTCAGCTGGACCTCTCCATGGCCTGTTTGTAGATCCTCACAGCATGATGTCAGGTTGCAAGAGCAAGTACCCCAAGAGAAAAGTGGAAGCCGCCAGTTCCTAAAGCCTGGAGTCAGACACAGGTACAGTGTTGCTTTTGCTATATTCTGTTTTTGAAGTTTTTACAAAGCCCCATTTCAAGAGGAGAGAACCTAGAGGCCACCTTTCAGTGAGAGGTGTGTCAAAAAATTTGGAGGCCATTTAAAATAAATTTTTAAAATACATTTATCTGAGTTTTTTATTTTTATGTATGTATGTATGTATGTATTTTTGACATGGAGTCTCATTCTGTCACCCAGGCTGGTGTGCAGTGGCGTGTTCTTGCTTGCAACCTCTGCCTCTCAGGTTCAAGCAATTCTCCTGCCTCGGCCTCCTGAGTAGCTGGGATTACAGGCGTGTGCCACCATGCTCAGCTGATTTTTGTATTTTTAGTAGAGACAGGGGTTTCACCATGTTGGCCAGGCTGCTCTTGAACTCCTGACGTCAGGCAATCCACCCGCCTCAGTGGAGGCCATTTTTAAAACCACCACACCCAGTTTCTGAACTACTGACGATTTATCATGCATCCTTGTAAATAGCATTTCCTATGTTTAACTTTTTTCTTTAAAATAGGAATGTTCCCTTGATAGCCTACATCTCTGAATTTGAAACTTCCTCACTATAGTTATTACATATATGTATATATATATGAATTTCTAATGAAGCAAATGGACAAAGACCTAGAAGACAGAAGAAAAATTTGTTGTCACCTACATCTAAGAGTATGAAAACACTCATAAATTCATTCAGAAAAATTAATTTAAAATTAATTATCACTCAACTTAATTCAGAAAGATAAAACATCTTATTGAGAAACTCTCAATCAGTGACATCAATGTATCATTAAAAGGAAAAGTCAGAGTAGAGCTAGTGGCAGTCAGTCTGATAAATTATAACATAAATAGACTTTGTATGAGAACATTCTCACCATTTAATCAATGTCACTGATAAACATCCTCAACAGGAAAGGGCAGGAGTTCCGATCTAGGTTGGGAAAGCATTCCACACATTGAAGTAAAGAAGGCTTTGTGAACATTAGTTCTGGGTAGGTAGGAGGATTTCTAAATAGCTCCAGAATATTAAGATAGAGTAGAGATACTAAATGGGTAGAATGGCCACAAGTCCTTTTACAACGTTCACTGGGGCACAATTTCAGAAGCTTGAGCACAAGTACAGCTTTAGAACAGTTAAGGTTGGAAGATAAATAAACCTGATATGAAATAGTCTAAAATGCGATGAGTTTTTTTCTGTAGGAGAAAATATGAGTCAAAGAGGGGAAGGTTAAATTAGCATTAGGTATTGAAAATACCAGCCAAAGCAAAATCTGGAGACTCCTGTAATAGCGAGAGCATCTGTTTTGGCCATCTTCTTCCAGGGGTCCTGAGGAAGAAGGAGGTGGCCACGTGAGATAGCTGGTGTCCCGGACACCTTCTCTGAGGACCTTCCTGCTTCCCCAAGTGCTAATACCTTCATGCTCTTTTCTGCTGTCCTGACAATTAGCCTTCATCAGATGGCTCTTTTATGTCTATTGCAGATTATTGGGTTGCATGTGCATCTCCTTCACTTAATGTACCTTTTTAACGTAATGACTGAATGAATATGGAGCTTTTCACACTACGTTGTTAAATCTACTTGTTCTTCATTATTGGCATGAAATCACCTTTTTGTTCTTCTGCATGGTAGAAGTTAATATTGAGTGTCAACTTGATTGGATTGAAGATGCAAAGTATTGTTCCTGGGTGTGTCAGTGAGGTTGTTACCAAAGGAGATTAACATTTGAGTCAGTGGACGGGGAGAGGTAGACCTACCCTCAATCTGGGTGGACATCATCTAATCAGCTGCCAGTGTGGATAGGATAAAAGCAGGCAGAGGAGCATAGAAGGACTGGACTGGCTTAGTCTTCTGGCCTCCATCTATCTCCCATGCTTGATGCTTTCTGCCCTCGAACATCAGACTCCAAGTTCTTCAGTTTTGAGACTCTTGGACCTCCGACCATAGACTGAAGGCTGCACTGTCGGCTTCCATGCTTTTGAGTTTTGGAACTTGGACTGGCGTCCTTGCTCCTCACCTTGCAGACGGCCTATTGTGAGTCTTCACATTGTTATCATGTGAGCTAATACTCCTTAATAAACTCCCCTTTATCTATCTATTCTATTAGTTCTGTTCCTCTAGAGAACCCTGACAAATACAGTAGGTCTATGTCTGCCTTTTATCTTCACATAATAAATTTACTTATATAATCATCTGTTGAAAGGACCATGTGAATCACAAATTGATTTCTTTAATCAGACTTATATCTACTAATAATTTAGGATTGTTCTTTCAACCCATTGCTAACCACAGCATCATGCACAATGATGTTAAGAGTAAATGCTTTGATATTTGTCCCACTAAGAAAAAAGATCTACTTATTTATATTTGCTTTTGTTATTGGACAATAAGATAAATAACCAATTCACTTTTTAAATCATTAATTTGAAACTTTATTAAATAAATACAGTATATATATATATATATATATATATATATATATGCAGGTTTTAAAATTTAAAACATTTTCTTTTGAGACAGGGTCTCACTCTGTTGCCCAGGCTGGTGTGCAGCGGTGCGAACACGGCTCACTGCAGCCTCAACCTCTGAGGCTCAAGGGATCCTCCCACCTCAGCCTCCTGAATAGCTGGAACTATAGGCGTGCACTACCATGTCCAGCTACTTTTTTATTTTTTGGAGAGTTGGGAGTCTCACTATGTTGCCCAGGCTTGTCCAAACTCCTTGGCTCAAGTGATTCTTCTGCCTTGGCCTTTCAAAGTGCTGAGATTATAGGTGTGAGCCACTTCACCTGGCCAGGATATAGAATTTACATGATATCAAGAGGAATAGGACCTCAGCAGTGTTGCTCACATCTGTCTTCTCCTCCTGATACCCTCATGACCTTTATACTCCAGTTGTTGCTGTGGCAACCAGCTATATGCCGGCATAACCTGGTAACACTTTGCCTCAGCTGATCTCATATTTCTGCCCCAGGACTTCTCTGCTGCTTTTCTGTAGGATGTCCACTGAAATCTATCACACCCCTTTAAGCTATGCATAAAAATGGAAGGGTGAGAAAATGACCACTTCATGGTCTAGCCCTTGACCCATGGTGCAGGAGTCTGTATGTGAATACTTTCTTCTTCAGTCCTTCATGCAGACATTATGAAGTACATCCAATAAGAGCAGCAGGACCCAGCTCCAGTTGCCCACAGGGGTGCTCAGGTCAAACATGCACATTAAAAAATAGTTTTGTGGGTACATCGTAGTGTATATATTTATGAGGCACATGAGATATTTTGATACAGGCATACAATACATAATAATCATATCAGGGTAAATGGGGTATCCATCACCTCAAGCATTTGTCCTTTGTTACAAACAATCCATTTGTACTCTTTTAGTTATTTAAAAATGTACAATTATTTTTGACTATAGTCACCCTGTTATGCTAGCAAATACTAGGTCTTATTCATTCTGTTTCTGTACCCATTAACTATCCCCACTACTCTTCCCAGCCTGTGATAGCCATTCTCTTACTCTCTATCTCCATTAGTTCCATTATTTTAATTTTTAGCTCCCACAAATAAGTGAGAACATATGAAATTTGTCTTTTTGTGCCTGACCTATTTCGTTTGACATAATGACCTCCAGTTCCATCCATGTTGTTACAAATGACAGGATCTCATTCTTTTTTATGGCTGCATAGTACTCCATTGTGTATATGTACCACATTTCAAAAATGTACGTTGTGATGCGCTTTTCCTTCTCTGTTTACTCTTTCCACTTCCCCATTCCTGTGTTTTAGGATCACCTCCCAGAATAAACTACCTATATACAAATTCTTGTCTTTGGGGCAACCTGAGCCAAGATATCAGAAAAAAAGACAAAAGCAGGAAGGCTCAAGTACCACAGTACTCCCTAACATGGAGAGCCTTGGTAGTTCACTTGTCTCTCCCTCATTGCCTTTGAAATGCTGTTCTCTTTTTATTTTGTTATGCAAAATACATTAGATGCAAAAGAATGTGCAGCATAACACTTCCTCAGTTTCTATGGTAATGATCTCATGTAGGTATTTACAAGTGAGCATATAAATATGTAATAAAAATTAGGCTCCAGTATCAATGACTTGTGTCCTATTTATATATATACTTTTGCCAAATTCTAAAATCAAGTAGACAAGTCAGTCAATAAAAATGGTGATACCAACTAGGCAAACTTATAAGGAATTCACTTTCCATGCCTATAGAATTGAAATACTAAAATCATGACATAAATTAGAAACATCGATGTTATGAAAAAAGATGAAAATATAGGAGGCAAATAATATACTATCCCAGGGATGTTTTTGCAAAGGAGGACACATAATGTCTGTGTTCTTCATTTTAGCAGTTTAATTGAATTTGTGTATAAGACGATTATGTGCTTGCATTTCTTCTTAATTTCTTCTTTATTTTTCCTTTGTCCTTTCCTAATGAGATTTGACTTCCTCTTTAAACATACTTTTGTAATCTTTGTTCCTTTGGCCTAGTAAAAACCACCTTGCTAGAATGTATAAGGAACACTAGCACCTTTCATATTAAACACATTCAATACAAATGACAAATTTCCTTTTGAAATTCTGGAAAACTTGGCTGATTTACTGATCTTTGTGGTGTCCTTGAGTAACCTATATCTTTTAGTGTATAATTTTTAGTGAAGAAGGATTTATTATGAATATACAAAAGCAATTTGGAGAGCCTAAGGATGAAAGTACCATTTGGTCACACAAAAAATGAGATAAACAAAATGAAACATTGTATGAAGCCAAAGCAGCAAATCTTACTCTTCCATATAAATCTTTTTGTCTCTCTCTATAGCTACAAGTCTCTCCTCTTCATTTTTCCTCTGTATCTTTGGTACATTCTTTCTTTTCTCTTCATAGGATTTTCTTTTTTGCTTATGTGTGCAGAAAGAGAAGTGGCAGCAACAGACATATGTGGTCTCCCACCAAAATGCTCAGGAGACACATACGAGATTCATACTCCGTATCTCACATATGCTAACATGCACTATTGCTTAATGTATTACCAAGGAAAAAATGCTCTCTGTTAAATGTAATGCACAAGCTATTGTAAGATGCATTATGATTTTGGAAATAAAATATGTGAAAATTGTATTTAGCATCAACAGAATACAGTACTAGAGTGTCTGGTGTCCAGACTGTAAATTCCTGGAGAGAACCTGATTGGCTCAGCCAACTGACTGTGGCCTTCAAGCTCAAGTGTGTATTCCAGGCCCAGTTAGCCATGGCAAGAGGGACTGCAATTGGTTAAGGGAAAAGTTCCCAGGCAAAGAGCAGGTGGTGGGTGGGAGCCAGGAATTACTCCATATTGTTCTTTAACATTTTCTAGAATTTTGCTTTCAGTATTTTGCTAACACAAATTGTTGATGTGTTTGCTTTTAAGTTTTCTGTTGAATTGCTGCAAAATATTGGTTAAAAAATTCATGCAGGCAAAAATCCAATGTATACTAAATTGTTGTTAATTCAGAAAGTAAAAAATGTATCCTTTGAATATTGAAAGTTCCATTTTATGGTCCAGCTACAAACTAAAAATAATTTTCTTTTGTGTTGTTGGTGACCATATAACCATATAGGTCAGGCAAAGAACTATGGAAGTTGAGGTTTTGGGTTTAATCTCAAATTAAAAATTAATATTTAACCCTTTATTATGAGATTATTTCAGACTTTCGGAAGAATTCCAGAAATAGTAAAGAGAATTCTCAGATGCCCTTAACTCAGCTTACAATCATGGGAATATCTTACATAACCATAGAACAGTGATCAAAACTAAGACATTTGGCTGGGCGTGGTGGCTCATGCCTGTAATCCCAGCACTTTGGGAGGCCGAGGCAGGTGGATCACCTGAGGTCAGGAGTTTGAGGCCAGGCTGGCCAACATGGTGAAACCTGTCTCTACTAAAATACAGAAATTAGTCAAGCATGGTGGCGGGCGTCTGTTGTCCCAGCTACTTGGGAGGCTGAGGCAGGAGAATTGCTTAAACCCAGGAGGTGGAGGTTGCAGTGAGCAGAGATTGTGCCACTGCACTCCAGCCTGGGTGACAGAGCAAGACTCCATCTCAAAAACAAAAAACAAAACAAAACCCTAAGAAATTTGACCTAGATACAATACCATTGTCTATCCATCCTTGGCATGATGTGGCAATGGAAATAAGCACAATATCACCATTGGATACTCCTAATTTAAACACCTGAAAAGGGCAAAGATCTGGGTGATGAGGCACAGGATGTCTTTGAACATTTTTGTCAAACTGAGTGTAATGAGATTGGCTGGTTGCTCCTAATGTTGCTGGTAAAAGTGAGAGAAGAAAAGGATGAACTCAGGGATACAAGTTCCTAACTCAAGCATAGAATGAATGAACCGAAAGCTTCTATGTCTGCCCAGAATGCAACACTTAACTTCTACAGCTGTGGGGCTGAGATTGCTGAAAACCAAACCAGCATCTCATCCTGTAAGTGACTGTATTACAAAGCAAATTGAATTCTCAGTCTCACAGGGTGTCTACTGTTAAGGTGAGGGCATTGATTAGAAAGGAATGGGATTCAGGAAGTTGGAGAATGTGTGTGTGTGAAAACCATGGAAAAGCTGGGGACATTGAACCCCTAAATTTGAAGGCATCTTCCTTGCCTATAGAAGCAGTCTCGCCACCACCGTTGAGGAGATTAACCGTGCATTGCCTAAAGAAACTGCAACAGCCTCCCTTGAGGCAGTTGCCAAGCAAGACAATGCTCATTCTCCTTAGGACTCATGCTAAATATCCATCTTTGCTTCTCCTCCTATAACTAGACTGAAGTTTTAGAGGTCCCCAAAGGTGAATTACAAAGTGTGAGTCATGCAGAAGTATGCTACTGTCCAGAAAAACGTATTGATTTTTTAATTTATACAAACAGAAACCCGTGGATATGTGTGGAAATGAATATTAAGGGTGTGGAATAATGGTGGAAAGAACCAATAAAGTTGGATCAGGCTGAATTGATTGATGTGAGTTCACTAATTAGACATTCTGCATTTAAGTCACAGTTCAGGGAGTTGGAAAGAATTCTCACAGATAGGTTGGTTGGTTGGTTGGTTGAAACATGGAGCAAAAGGAGGCCCATATTGATTGAACCTGAAATGCCATATCTTCCTTGGTTTACCATAGAGGAAGCCATTCAAAGGGTTAGGGAGTTTGGAACGTCAGAGTGAATTTGTCATCTAAGACCTACTTACCTGCCCTGGGAGCTTCCCCTGCAACTATGGGAAATGAATTTGTTAGAGGAGCCCCAATATTCTTGAAGAGCTCTGTGATCCCTGTTCCCTGTAGGCCAGAACTTACAGTGAGAGCTACAGCCACTGAACTAGGAAAACTAAATGCAATGGGAATAATTGCATCCTGGGGTGGTAGGGGCTAAGTGGTGGCACTCACAACCTAAGGCAGGTAGATACAGTTACTGTAATGAACAGCAGAGGCAAAGCAGTGATTCATTAGTCTGACTCATGCTGATTATGGGATTGGCTAGTTAAATGTTATGTTCCCAGAGGTGAAATAGATAGGAAGACTATTAAATTCATTCCTGATCTATATAAGCAAGAAAGCTCTAGGTCAAGAGAAAAAAAGTCTAACCTGAGTCACAAAAACATAGAGTCATGGCCCGTATGTCAATTATTAGATTTGAACCAGTTTATAGACACGGAGCCCCTTGAATGAAGGGGCAGTTAAATCCCGTTGAGGAAGAACCCTAGTCCACTGCTAAAAATTTATACTGTTAACCTTTCTTCTAGCTTTCCCCCAAAGGACTACAGCTTTTTACTATGGTAGCTATGCACAAGGGAAAAAGAACTAATCAGACTTTAGGGGACTACTGGACACTAACTGAAGTGGTACTGATTTCAAGAGACTCAAACCATTGTTGTGGTCTGTAAGCCAATAGGGACTTCTGAAGGTCATCAATGGAGTTTTAGCTCAGGTCTGTGGGCCTAGTAGATTCCCGAAGCCATCTTGGTTGTTACCCCAGTTCTGGAATTCATAATTGGAATAGACATGTTCAGCAACTGGTAGAATTCCCACATTGATTCTCTGACATGTGGAGTCAGGGCTATCATGATGGGAAAAGATAAGTGTAAGCAACTAGAATTGCCTTTATCTACAAAAGTAGTAAACTAAAATGTGTATCATGTTCCTAGAGAGCTTCAAGAGATGAGTGCCACCAGCAAAGACTTGAAAGAGACAGGGGTGGTGATTCCCACCACAATCCTGTTCAGTTCACTTACTTTGCCTGTGCAGAAGACAGATGGATCTTGGAGAATGGCAGTGGATTATTATAACTTAACCAGGTGGTGACCCTAATTGCAGCTGCTGTATTAGATAATGTGATTTCCTTATTTGAGCAAATTAATACCTAGCACCTGATATGTAGCTATTGATCTGAAATATGCCTTTTCCTCCATACCTGCCCATAAGGTCCATAAGAAAGATTTTACTTTCAGCTGTCAATGCTACCAGTATATCTTCACTGCTCTACCTCAGTGGTATATCAACTCTTCAGCCTTGTGTCATAATTTAGAGTGCAGGGATCTTGTTAGACTTGCCATTCCACCAAATATTACACTTGTCCATTACATTGATGACATTTTGCTGATTAGACCTAGAGAGCAAGAAGTAGAAACCACACTAGACTTATTGGTAAGACATTTGCATGTAAGAGGGTGGGATATAAATCGGTCTAAAATTTGGGAGTCTTCTAGTTCAGTGAAATTTCTAGAGGTCCAGTGGTATAGGACATGTTGAGATATTCCTTTTAAAGTGAAGGATATATTGTTTGCCTCTGGCTCTTCCTACAACAAAAAAAGAGGCTCAATGCCTAGTGGGCCTCTTTAAGTTTTAGAGGGCACATGTTCCTCATTTGGATGTGTTACTCCAGCCATATACATACAGTTTTGAGTCGGGCTCATAAAAAGAGAAGGTTCTGCAACAGGTCCAGGCTGCTCTGCCAACTGCTCTGCCAGTTGGGCCACATGATCCAGTAGATCCAATGGAGTTTGAGGTATCAGTCGTAGGTAGGAATGCTGTTTGATGACTTTGGCTGACCCTTATGGGAGAATCAAAGATGACAACTACGCTCCTTTTTAAATTTTAATTTAATTTTATAATGAGACAAGGTCTTGCTCTGTGGCCCAGGCAGGAGTGCAGTGGTGCAATCACAGCTCACTGCAACCTTGACCTACTGAGCTCAAGCAATCCTCCCACCTCAGCCACCTGAGTAGCTGGGACTACAGATACACACCACTGTGCCTAGCTAATATTTTTTGGCTTTTTTTTTTTTTTCTTAGTGTTACCCAGGCTTGTCTTGAACTCCTGAGTTCAAGCAATCTTCCCACCTTGGCTTTGCAGAGTGCTGAGATTACATGGGTAAGCCATTGCCCTGGCCTTTACTCTCTTTTTCATAAACAATTCTTAACTTGCTTCTGGGCCTTAATAGAGTTATGGGCCATCAAGTTACCTTGGAAGCTGAGCTGTCCATTATGAACTGGGTTTTAGCTGATCTAGAAAAATAGTACACCAAAATTCGTACTAAGCCCTGAAGTTGGGCATGTATAACATGTACATAGCAGCACTCCATCATCAAATGGAGGTGATGTACATGTGATCAGGGCCAAGTAGGCCCTGAAGGCACAGTAAGTTACATGAAGAAGTGGCCCAAATGCCCATGGTCCCCACTCCTGCTGCACTTTCTTTTCTCTTTCAGCCTGAACCTATAGCCTCATGGAGAGTTCCATATGATCAAATAACAGAGGAAGGGTAAATTCAATCTGGTTTACAGGTAGTTTTGCATAATATGCGTGTAATATCCAAAACTGGACAACTGTCGCAATACAGCCTTTTCCTGGGACACCTCTGAAGGACAGTGGTGAAGGGAAATCTTCCCCCTGGGCAGTACTTCCAGCAGTGCACCTGGTTGTTCATTTTGCTTGGAAGGAGAGTTGGCTGGATGAGCAATTATAGACTGACTTATAAGCCATGGCCAATTGTTTGGCTGCATAGTCATGGGCTTGGAAGGAACAGGATTGGAAAATTGGTGATAAAGAAATCTGGGAGAGAGATACATAGACAGACCTCTCTGAATGGGCAAAAAACATTAAGATATTTGTATACTATGTGAATGCTCACTAAAGGGTGACCTTTAGTGCCACCTGGACCCCTTGGGATCCTTATATCTCTAAGTCAACAGGCTAAGCAGGGTGTTATGGTGTTGGCTGGCACAACTGATCCCTACTGTCAAAGGGAAATTGGACTGCTTTGCTAAAATGGTAGCAAGAAAGAGTATATCTGGAATAGAGGAAGTCACTTAGGGTGTGTCTTAGTGTTATGCCCTGTGATTATAGTCAATAGAAAATGACAACAACCCAATCCAGGCAGGACTACTAATGGCCCAGACTCTTCAGGAAAGGAAGCTTGGATCACTGTACCTCGTAAAGAATCATGACCACCTGAGGTACTTGCTGAGGGCAAAAGGAATACAGAATGGGTAACAGAAGAAGGTAGCTATACATATTAATATCGGCTATGACCACATGATCAGTTACAGAAGTGAAGACTGTAATTGTTATGAGTATTTTTTCCTTATTTTGTTGTGAATGCATTTGTGCATTTTTGTTTTATTTCCCTCCGTTATCCTGTTATTATGTAGTGTAGGAGATATTGACTTATAGTATTTAAGTACTCTTTAATTTTGCAACATAGTATTTAAGTTATAGAATATAAGGGAGAAGAGTTAACATCACTCAAGAACTTTGTATCCTCTTCTGGGGAAAGAGTATGTTTTTTGTTGTATGCAGAATACTTTATCATGTATGACTTTATTATTGTTGTTATTTGGAGATTAATATGGCTTAAGAAGATGTGTATGGGTGCGAAGTTTATTATTTTATAATTGTTATTTGGAGATTAACATGGTTAATAAAATATCATTTTATTATTGTTATTTGGAGATTAATATGGTTTATTATTGTTGTTATTTGGAGATTAATATGGTTTAAGAAGATGTGTATGGGTGCGAAGTTGACAAGATTTGCACTTGTGATAGTTAATTTTATGTATTAACTTGGTTGGGCCACAGGGTGCCTACATATGTGGTCAAACATTATGCTGGATGTTTCAGTGAAAAATGTTTTTGGATGAGATTGATGGTTAAACTGGTAGACTTTGGGTAAAGCAGATTACTCTGCATAACGTGGCGTACCTCATTCAATCAGTTGAAGCTCTCAGTGGAACAAAAGATTGACCTCCTCCAAGAGGAAATGAATTCTGCAAGCAGATGATGGCCTTTGGACTTGAATTACAACATCAGATCCTCCCTGGGTTCATGCCTAATGGCTTTCAGATTTGAACTGGAACATTGACTTTCCTGGGTATCCAGCTTGCAAGCCTTCAGACTGGAAGTGAAACATTGGTTCTTCCATGGATCTGTAGCCTACTAGCTCACTTTGCAGATTTTGGACTTGCCAGAACAATTGGTTCTTTTCATCTGGAGACCTCTGACTAATACAGCTTTCAACCCAGCAAACGTCTCCACAAAGGTAGAAGAGGAGGAAGACCGTTTTATTATTGAATAAACATTAAATCACAATGTGATGCACACCACAGGCAATCTGCTAAAGAGATTGGAAAGACAGAAAGAGATCTCACTCTTCCATATAGCTACACAAGTACAACCCATCACATACATGTTTTCAAGATAAGCAATGACTACTCTTCAAGTAAAAGGACTTGACAGCATCATTTGTCATAGCTTGTGGTAAATTCACCTGGTCATTGCAGTCACCATCTCCAATTATCCTTTGGATAATTGGTGTTATTCAAAGGAAAAACTAAACTTCTCATACCTTTATGACAGCACGTAGTTAGTCTTGGAGTAAGGTGCCCACCTAAGTGAGGTTCCACGCCTCTGACAGAAACTGGGAGATAGGGTACTGTCTTCCATTATAATTACATTTCAAAGAGATGGCTCCCAGGTCCTTGAGATTCCTAGTTTGTAAAGTTGCCAAAAGGCTTATTTAGATTTTAAAAAGATTGACACACATCTCAAAGGGACATAGAAGGAATTTATCATAACAAGTTTTCTAAAGAAAATGCTCTGAAAGCAAAAGGGGAAAAGAGTGTCTCTCTTTTTGCGGCAGGGAAAGTTAACCTTTTTCTTTTTTTGATTTGTATTTACCCTTACATTATTCATCATTAGCTTTGGAAGTTCATCTTTGCTATTGGTATGGGCAGTAATTCATTAATCTTCACAAGTAGTAATTCATTGTATAACTACAAGAATTTATTTATGTATTCTCTTGTCAATGAACATTTGGTTGCTGCTGCTGCTGCTCCTCCTCCCCTCCTCCTCCTCCTCTTCCTCCTCCTCCTCTTCTTCTTCTTCTTTTTTTTTTTTACATGCAGTCTCGCTCTGTCATCCAGGCTTGAGAATCCGGGAGGCGGAGATTGAGGTGAGCTGAGATTGAGTCACTGCACTCCAGCCTGCAGGACAGCGGGAGACTCTGGGTAAAAAAGCTGCCCTTTAGATCTGCCCTTTCCCTTTCCCTCCCCTTTTGACAGAGTCTCCATGTGTCATCCAGGCTGGAGTGCAGTGGCGCGATCTGGGTTCAGGTTCACTGCAACCTCCGCCTCTCAGGTTCAAGTGATTCTCCTGCCTCAGTCTCCCTAGTAGCTGGGATTACAGGCATGTGCCGCCAGACTAATTTTTGTATTTTTTACAAAAAAAAGGCGGGGTTTTTTTTACAAAAAGGAGACGGGATTTCACCACATTGGCCAAACTGATTTCTAACTCCTGACCTCAAGTTATCCGCCCTCCTCGGCCTCCCAAAGTGCCGGGATTACAGGCATGAGCTATCGCACTGGGCCATATTTCTAATTTTTACGTGTTTTTCAGTTAGTCATTTGTCTTTTCCTTCTTAATTTATGAGAATTGTTTATGTATTCTAGCTTATGCTCTACCGGTTGCAATAGTATCTTCTAGGCTGATATTTGATTTTACATTTTCTTTTAAAATATCAGTTGATAAAAAGAAACCTTCATAATTTTAATGAGTCAAGTTTATTTATTTTTCAATCATGTTTTATGCTTTGCATCCTGTTTAAGAAAGTCTTCCTTACCACAGGGTCCCCAAAATACTAACCTATATATTTTTTAAAATGGAAAAATCTCCTGTCACATTTACATCTTTAATCTAGAATTGATTTTTTGTATGATGTGAGATAGAGTTCCCATTTCTTTTTATTTTAATGTGTTTAATCAATTATTCCAGCCTCACTGTTTTATAAATTCACTTTTCCAACATGATTATTTAAGCTCCAATTCATCTTTACTGATTTGCAATGCCTATTTTATCATATATTATGTTTTCTTGTATATGGGGGGGGTCTCTTTTTGAGGCAATTACAGAGGGTCCCAAGTGGTGAGGCTCATGCTCATTGATGTGACAAGGATAAATGGAATATACTGTACTTTTATTTTTGGCTTCCATTTCATTTAATCGTGCTATTGATTCTTTTGTTTCTTTATCTTTCTTTCATTCTTTTGTCTTTTTATGACTTTTTAAAGGATGTTTTCCTTGTCTTTGGCTTTCTGAATTTTTACTATGCTGTGGCTATGCTGTGATTTTTCTGTTTCTTTTTCTTTATTAAATGAAACCTTGCTTGAGTATTTCTAAGCTTATAATTTCTAGAAAATTCTTAGACATTATTCTTTAGATATTGCCTATGCCCTAACCTCTTTGTTCTTTCTGACTGTGATTAGATATATGTTAAAACTTCTCATCCTATTCTCCAGACCTCTTAAATTATCTTGTTTTTTGGGCTGCATTTGGCTAATTTCTTCAGGTATACTTAATTAATTTTTCCTTTGGTTTTGTTTCATGTGCTGTTTAACTCATCCTCTGAGTGTTGAACTTCAATGATTTTTTTTTTTAATTTTTAGAAGTTTTACTTGGTTCTTTGTCAAAACTGCTTGGTAATTTTTAATATTCTCCTGATGCTTGGCTATGGTTTTATTCTTTAAACATTTTAATCCTTGATTATTTTCTATTCTGTGTATTCTAGTATTAATATAAACTTCCATGTATTAGTACTAGAATATTATAATATAAAATGGTATTAATATTAATAATATAAAAATATCCTTACTTTATATTTTATAATTACCTTACAATAATTATTTTAAATAATTAAATCTTATAATAACATATTATCATAATATAATTATGATAATAAAAATTATTACCATAATACAATTATACAGTTACATTATGATTATTATAAAATAACATATTAATAAATTATAACTGTATAATGATAATTATATAATGAATATATTATCATTATGATAATATAATATTAATATGATAAATAACATTAATTTTAATTAGATTGATATATTACATATTTATATTAATATCAATATATTAATGTATTATTAATAGTATATAACATGATATATTAATGTATTAAATTGTGTTAAATATCTATTATAAAATGATATTAAATTATTATTAACATAAAATTCTGTGTATTGGGGCTCTGAATCTCTTTGTTATTTTTACTGACTCTCAAGATATCTTGTTTTCTTATGTAATTGATAATTATTTTGGTCTAATATTTGACTTTAGAAAATCACACTGGGGCTCAGTGGAAGATGCTTTCTTCCCAAGAGGATTTGTGTTGTCATACTCGGTCTACTTTAATTAATATTTTGGCTTCTGCTTCCCCAAATCATACACATGATATGAAACCAAGCCCCAGCCACATGTGGTGGCATTCTATGGTTAGAATTTTTTATGAGACTATTTTTATTCTTCTAATATATTTCTCTCCTTTAACTGAAGCTGGGACAGACAAGTTTTCTTCTTAGCTCTCTTAACTCTGCTGCAGGCCTGAGTTGCCCAGGTCATTCTTCCACCTCGTTAGAGGTTTTTTTTTTGTTTTTTTAATTATACTTTAAGTTTTAGGGTACATGTGCACAATATGAAGGTTCGTTACATATGTATACATGTGCCATGTTGGTGTGCTGCACCCATTAACTTGTCCTTTAGCATTAGGTATATCTCCCAATGCTATCCCTCCCCCCTTCCCCCACCCCACAGCAGTCCCCGGAGTCTCATGTTCCCCTTCCTGTGTCCGTGTGTTTTCATTGTTCAGTTCCCACCTATGAGTGAGAACATGCGGTGTTTGGTTTTTTGTCCTTGCGATAGTTTGCTGAGAATGACGATTTCCAGTTTCATCCATGTTCCTACAAAGGACATGAACTCTTCATTTTTTATGGCTGCATAGTATTCCATGGTGTATATGTGCCACATTTTCTTAATCCGGTCTATTGTTGTTGGACATTTGGGTTGGTTCCAAGTCTTTGCTATTGTGAATAGTGCCACTATAAACAGACGTGTGCATGTGTCTTTATAGAGTTGTTTGTTTTGATGGGGGGCTTATGTCCAGCAGTCTTTACTCTGGCAAAACCCCACAGTCTAATCCTCAGTTATCCAGCTGGCATGATCTCAGTCCCCAAAGCTTGAGGCTCCTCTTGTTGGCATTTGCCTCCAGGACCTTTCCAACTTCATATTCTCTTTCTCACTGTGCTTGTGGCTTATTATTATTATCATCATTTTTTTTGCCTTTGGGAATTTTTCTGGACTTTGTTTTTAGCTTAACAATGCATTTAAAAGTATGTGGGTTTTTAAAAAATGTATCTTTTTTTGTGTGTCATGGGTTGGGGTAGAGGGATTAGAATGTTAGTCCCCAGATGGCCAGAAACAAAATTCTCACCATATTTTCAGAGATACAAGGAACCAACATTTCAATTACTCTGAACTTTCAGGGAAAAAGAAAATAAGTGATTGTCTTGTGATGTGGGAAAGCATGTTGCAAATGACTCCAAATTTTGGCAGGTGCAGGGGATGATTTGTGAGGTATCACAAAGGGGTGACATTTTACTTTAACCAAGCTTCTGCAATGCCTGCAGTACAAAAGAGACTAATTTATTAATTCCATTCTCTATCTTACTGTAAAGCTGTTGCTCTAAATTACTTTGAAAAGGCTGTAGATTATGTTCCAATTCTTGTAGGTAGCCCTAGATATACAGAAAGTCACAATCATGGAATTCCTAATACAATTTTCTCACCTGAGTTTCTGTTCTAAGATCCTTCTTTCTGACAGTATCTACAGCACTGATTTTATCTTAGAACTGATATAACTTCGGCATCAGCCTCACATGTAGAAAGTACTGATTTCATTTTCATAATGAACCAAGTAATACCACTTCGATAATGGATTGAAGTGTTTTATATAAATCATATTAAAGATGTAAAACTTGGGAAATTGAAGATTTTGAGTTAACACAGGAAAATCTAAATGTCCTTCTGACTTATTTTTTCTTTCCCAGTTCATTCTACAGACAACTATGAGACTCTTTTCTGAAAGCAAAAATCTCAGTATATGGGCCTTTCTCTACTTAAGAAACTTTAAAAATTCTGCTTTTTCTAATTCCTTCTTAGACTTTTCTATTTGAATGCCCAGTTTACAGTCAAATGGTATCTGCTTGGTTCCAAGACTTTTATTCCATTAAACCAAGATTTATTGATGCCTTCCTTTATATTGTATTCTGTGCAAGGCAAGGTGAGTCAAAGATGAACTAGTCATGGTCCTACCTTCCAGGGGACATTTAGTCCAACATGGGCAGTCGGAGTGGGGGCAGAGAGGAACCAAAAGCATGTTTTAAAAAGTCACATGCTGTTTTAAGGTCTATAGTGGAAGTTTACGTAAGTAATTATTTTCTTAATTTTCATGGCATTTTATCTTTATGTCTTATGTGGCATCATCACTTTCTTCTTTTAGTATCTTTACCTCTTCTATGATATTAAAGTTTTTGAGAAGCAACATATAGATAGTATGCTTTGTGATATATGTATATTTTTAATCCTACAACACATTTAGTGGAGTGCCTTACATGGAAAAATAACAATAACAGAATAACAGTAATGCCAATAATTAAATAAATCACTTAAAAATGGTTAACTTTGGCGAATATGGTGAAACCTGTCTACTAAAAATACAAAAATTAGCCGGGCATGGGGGTGTACACCTATAATCCCAGCTACTTGGGAGGCTGAGGCAGGAGAATCACTTGAACCCAGGAGGGGGAGGTTGCAGTGAGCCTAGATCATGCCACCACTGCACTCAGGCCTAGACAACAGAGCAAGACTCCATCTCAAAAAAAAAAAAAAAAAAAAGACCACTGGTTAACTGTGTACTAGTCCGTGTTCTAGAGTTTTATGTATATTAATTCTAATTCACACCATAGCTGGTGAAATGCGAACAATTGTTGTCCTCATTCAACTTATGAGGGATCTGAAGCACGAGTAAATTCAATAACTTGCCCCAGTTCACGTAGCTAGTATGTAGAATCCAGAGCTGGGATACAATAGATACTTAGAAAATATAGATTGAAGACATAGTAAATTATTATTAGATACCTTTTTTAAAAATTAAAAACCTTAAACACAAAAGCCTTGGAAATTCTAATACTAATTTGGATTTTGGATTGCATCATTGGCAAGGACAGTAAAACTATATCTGCGTTAAAGGACTTTATTCATGTCTGATAGGAAGCCTGTTCGTGTCTTTACCGGAAGACATGAAAGATTGACACGTTTTACCTCTAGGAGTTCTTTGATTTTGTTGTTCTGTTTCTCAAGTTGGACCGTCCTCAAAGGACAGAAACTTCATTGGCATGCTAGACATTTCTTGTGTATTACATGGAAACTTCCCAATGTTCTGCATATAAATAAGCTTTACCTGCAATGCATAACAACTGACTTGCTCACTCACATATTAATGGAGCACACTGAACTGAAAGTCATTTGGAAACCTGGACCATTTTTGACTTCGTGGTCCTTTACCTTCGGGCCCTAAAATATTCGTAGCTTGTTGGAGTTAGAAAGGGCTTTAGGAATCACACAGTCTAACTGTCTCCTTTTACAGGCCGGGAAGCTATGGTTAAGAGAAGCTCTGACTCACCCTCAGCCACACTATAAATTAACAGAGAACGGCAATGAGAACAGTCCTGGTGAGAGATAAGACTGACATGCACAGAATAATCATGGACATGATCAAGGATAACATGAGTTATTACTATGAAAACAAAACTGTGTAAACCATTCCCTGTATTCGAGTAATTTATACTTAGAGAACAATACGGGGGCAGAAGTAGTTACACTACAAAGTGGTCTGATATGGTCTACACACATGATAGATGCTAGATTATATGGGATTGTGGAGGAATGATGGGTGCATTTTGGCTGTTGTATTCGTTTATTCATTTGAAATATTTTTATCTAGCATATGTTCCAGGGGAATGCAGCAGAATTTAGATTGACCAGGGATCTTGTGTTCTGGGGAAGAAGTGATTTAAAAATTGAGACTAATGCAAAATTGCAAAAAGTATGGTTTTGTTAATTAGGAAATAGGCATCTATTATGAGAATAATATAATTTAAACCTTGGCTTGGGATGATTCACACAATGGATGAGAGAGATGGAGTTTATTAGCAGGAACAGTAGTGCTGAAACTCTTTCAATAGTCTGTGTATGAGATGCTGCTAGAAGAGTGGGAACAGAAGGAATTGGAGAGAAGCAATGGTTTTTGTTGTTGTTTCAAGAATTTCAGAGAATGAAGAAATTGTTCTACTGCATGGGATAAACATGACTTCATATATTTCAATGCACCGTTGTAGCAGCAAACAGTTTTTACTATCAGCCATTAGAGTTTGGCCATGTGTAATTACAAATGATAGGAAGCAATTATAAGCAAAGAGATTCCAAATAATATAAGAGAGTCTTCCAGGCAACTTTTGGCCCAGAAGGTACTATGTCCCTGCCTAAAGCTGGGAAGATCTGAAACCTCACACAGAAGAAAGCTTGTGGCAGGAGGCATTGTTCAGAAAGTAGAAGTCAGTTTCAAAGCACATCTTTGTTTCTGTCCTTTATTCTCTATGCATTTTAAAATGGCTGAGTTCAGGCTGCAGATAAAATTTTGAATCTGATTCTTTTCAGGCATTATTAGAATTTTTTGGTGGCATAAAAAGTCTTGGTAAGCGTAATTGTTAAGCATATTCATGTCTTTGTACATAAACGTTTGCTGATATTTCAAATTATCCCCCTAGGAAATGTTACTAGAAGAGAAATGAATGGACCATTTCCAGTTACTTTTGTTCCTAATAGTTTTTGCATTATTCTTGAGAATGTAGGAAATTGAAGAGGTGGAGAGTCTTTCATTATTCCTTTCAAATGCAAACATAAAAAGTTGAACCTGAATTATCAAAGCATGTCAATGGCTGGCTCAGAATGAAATAATAGTGATTACTTGAATGGCTGATGACTTGGTTCTAGTGATACAGACAGGAGGCAGGGAAATACTGGGTAGAAGAGGGCGGGGTCCCTGGTGAAGCCCTACCCTCAAACCTGGAACTGTGGCTAAAAGTGAGAACATGCATTCCTGTTTCCTGCTTGAATGTTGCCTTTTCTAAACCCACCCATGGCCTGCCCTGCCCTGCATCCTGTACCCGTAAAAACCTCGGGTTACTCTGACAGCAGAGTGGCAGAGAGGAGAGAAGAGAGGAAGGAGCTTGACGTTGGTGAGAAGCAGCTTGACTTCAGAGGTGGGGCTTGATGGCGGGATCTTGGAGAAAAGTTTGGCTGGGGACAGCTGAACTCCAGGGGAAGATCACCTTCCTGCTCCATCCCCTTCCCAGCTCTCCATCTCACTGAGAACCACTTTCATCAGCAATAAAATTCCCTGCATTTACCATGTTCAATTTGTTCATACGACCTAATTATTCCCAGATGCCAAACAAGAGCTTGGGATACAGAGGGCTGTCACATTGAGCTGTTAAACACTGAAGCCCCCCCGTGGACAGCAAAGCTGAAAGAGTGCACTGTAACACACACCCTCTGGGGCTCCAGGGGGTCGCAAGTACCCCCCTAGATGCTGCCATGGGGCCGCAGGGAGTTCTGCTCCTGCCAGGGCCCAGAAGCACTTGTCCTGGCCCCTGTACCTGCTCACCTGTGTGCTCCTCCTCCTGTGAGGGGTTGAGAGTTGCAGGCTGAGTAAAGGAGCCACTCCTTTTGCCAGCCCCGTGAAGGGGTCAGGGAAAATTTCCTGTTTTACTACGGCTTTTATATATTGTCTTCTTTAGGCTTTGAAACAATTCTGAGTCAGGTATTATTATTCCCACTTTGCAAGTGTAGAAACTGAGGCTGTGAGGGTTAGCCAACGCCTGCAAACTGCTATGTTTGACTCCAGAGCCTATGCTCTCAATCCGATGAGACAAATAAATAAAGCTAGATGATAACCTGAATGAGAACATCCAAGCCATTCCTGGTTTACCCTTAACACCGCGAGGGAACTATTTCCTCACCTTAAAACTTACCTTTCATCCTCCCTTCTAGGCTTAAATACTCGGCTGAAGTTGTTTTCCTTACCATTAGATGTTAGCCGTTCTTCCTGATTCCACCTTTAACTGCACAGCCCTCATAACTATAACTACAGTGTAGTTAGACCTTACTGTAGTACCTGTGTATTTAAGATACATTAACGTAGCCTGTAGTTCATTCTGTAGTGTAAATTCAGTTTTGCCATCAACGTAAAGTTAGATGTGTAGAAGGCCTTGAAAGACTAAACATTTTTTGATGTGATGTTTGCAAGACTTTAGCCCCCCAGGTATTTCTCCCCGCCCTTCTGGCTAAACCCCAATTGTCCATTCAACAGCTGCTGAGCCATGCATTCATTTCTGGGGCTCTTCCCTGCTTCGTGCTTAGCATAACCTGTTTCCTAAAACTTGCTGAGAATTTGAACACTAAATAATTCTTAGAACAGAATTGATTGGGCTTTCTCCTTTCATAAAAGATTTTCTACAGATAATTTAAGGATGTACTTTGAACTGAATTGACCTGATTGACATTTGAAGTTGCTTGTTTTAGTTACTGTTTGGGACAACCAGGTAATTAGGGATTTTATAACTTCATGCCTCAATAACGATATAAAACAATATTGTAAAGTTATTTACTGAGCAATTATTCAGTATTAGGGTCTGAGCACTTTATAGACACCATGCCATTTACTTCTGAAAAGAAAGGTATAATGTACAATTATCAGCCCATTTAAAAAACAGTGAAACCAAAGCTTAGTTTAAGTAACTTCCCAGATAGTAGATGGCAGAGCTTGGTTTTTAATCCAGATGTACTTGACTCCAAAGCCTGGGTTCCTAACCTGTACAAAGCCTATTCCTGCCTATCCATCCCTGAAAACAATCGGAAATTCAAACTGAGGCATAATTCAATTATGCTTAATTGTTTTTTATATAACCAGGTTGCTTAATTGCATAGTAAAATTTACTGTTTGATCAACAAATTATAATTATACTTCAAATGGGTCTTTTATTGGCTTGCTTTACTCTCAAAGTACATTCTTAAAAAATAAATGCGAATGAAACAAAAGGGAAAGAAAGCAATTTACTGGGCTTAAAAGTCCATTAATTTGTATTTCAATTACACCTTTGAAGATTACAGAGCAATGTTCAAATAAATATATCTCTTTTATGGTCTGAAAGTATCAAATTGTGTGTTTTATTTAAATTTTAAGAAAATTATCAGGATTGCTTGACAGTGAATTTGTCTAAATGACATTTTTTCCAGATAATTTTCATTGAAAAATCATTTCATTATTGCTTTTTATAAATGTCATCATTAAGGAATATATTGGCCATTTATTTGTGCTTTTACTGAGATGGAGGCAAATGACCAGGAAAAGCTTAGGTAGTAAAGAACCCCAAACCTGTGAATTCTTGCTGTTTATCAAGTCTTTAAGATCTAAAGGGCAGCTAGCCGGGCACTGTGGCTCATGTCTGTAATCTGAGCACTTTGGGAGGATGAGGTGGGCGGATTACCTGAGGTCAGGAGTTTGAGACCAGCCTGGCCAACATGGTGAAACTCCATCTTTACTAAAAATACAAATATTAGCTGGGCATGGTGGCACATGCCTGTAGTCCCAGCTACTCAGGAGTCTGAGGCAGGATATCACTTGGCCCAGGAGGTGGAGGTTGCAGTGAGCTGAGACTGTGCCACTGCATTCCAGCCTAGGTGACAGCAAGACTCTTTCTCAAAAAACAAAAAAAGATCTAAAGGGCAGTTTTAAATGAATCTCTTGCTATTTTCCAAAGACGACTGGACAACTCTGTGCCATCTGCCAGGGATGTTGTAAATTATGTTTTAGGTTGCAGATTCTCCAGCAAAGTCCATGTCTTGGCCATCTTCAGTTTTCTGCATGTGATATTGTCATCACTCAAGTTGCACAAAATTATCAGAATCCTAATAATTTGTGCTGCCATCATTCCAGGAATGGGCTTGCATCAAAGCAATTCAAATATCAGTGAGTATTTATTTTATTACTATGTCATTTATTTAAAATGACATGAAGAATTGGTATCTGTCCAAAATGTGGAGGGTTTTAATAGCTTTCGAACCAATCCATTTCATCAATGCTTTTTTTTTGTTTTTTTTTTTTTTTAGATTTTTCTTAATAGATGTGGTGAGTTGCACTCAGGTTATTGACATTTCACAAAATATCAAGTTGATAACATTTCCATACTATTTATCAAATCTATGAATGGTGAACACAGTCTTTTTGCAGTTCTGTAAGAAATTAAAAGTGCTTTGAAACACTTTAAAATTGTTTAGAAAATTTGAGTCAGAGGCCGGGCGCGGTGGCTCACGCCTGTAATCCCAGCACTTTGGGAGGCCGAGGCGGGTGGATAACGACGTCAGGAGATCGAGACCATCCTGGCTAACATGGTGAAACCCCGTCTCTACTAAAAATACAAAAAATTAGCCAGGCGTAGTGGCGGGCGCCTGTAGTCCCAGCTACTTGGGAGG